>NC_045635.1:116786243-126786243 GCF_009829155.1 Mustela erminea
CTAACCCATATTGAAGACTGAAGCCCAAATGAGATGGTGGAAGTGAATAGGCCATAGAAATTCTAAAGGCCTGGCCGCCTGGGTGGCTCAGTAGGTTAAGCGTCTGCCTTCGGCTCAGGCTCAGGTCATGATCCCAGGGTCCTGGAATGGAGTCCCACATGGGGATCTTTGCTCAGCAGGAAGCCTGCTTCTCCCTCTTCCCCTCCCCTTGCTCATGCTCTCTCTCCCTCCATTTCTCTCTCTCTCTCTCTCTCTCTCTCTCTGATAAATAAACAAAATCTTTAAAAAAAAAAGAACCTCTAAAATCTTGCCCAAATGTTAGTTATCACCTGTAATACTTTTATTCCTGATGGGGAAGATTGTTTAACTGTGACATAAAATGATGTACCTTCTCAAGGCCCTTGTGAGTTATAGATCTGAGAAAGGCCCAGTTCTGTTGTTTCCACATCAAATAAGGCACATGAAACCACATACAAAAATATACTCTGGAGGTCAATAGTCATAAGCCTACAGAGTCCTGGTCACAGGAAGTTCTCTGCTTTGGACAGGCTGGCAAATGTTCTAGTCAGGCTTCTGCTGGGGTCCTCAAGCCCCATGACCCTGGGTCCACTGGATGGCTGACGCCAAAAAAGTGTCATATCTGACAGGCTCAGAGACCAGGCACAGATGAAAGACATGGGATAGATTCAGCTTTAAAAACATGCCAATACAGGGGCGCCTGGGTGGCTCAGTGGGTTAAGCCTCTGCCTTCAGCTGATCTCAGGGTCCTGGGATTGAGCCCCACATCAGGCTCTCTGCTCAGCAGGGAGCCTGCTTCCCCTCTCTCTCTCTCTGCCTGCCTCTCTGCCTACTTGTGATCTCTGTCTGTCAAATAAATAAATAAATAAAATCTTTAAAAAAAATGCCAATACAGACCATAGTCAACATTTCAGGGTTTGTTTGTTTGTTTGTTTGTTTTTAAGATTTTATTTACTTATTTGAGAGATAGAGTGAGGGAGCGAGCTAGAGAGAGCACAAGCAGGGGGAGCAGCAGGCAGAGGGAGAGGGAGAAGCAGATTCCCTGCTGAGCAGGGAGCCCAACTTGGGGCTCGATCCCAGAACCCTGGCATCATGACCTGAGTCAATGGCAAATGCTTAATGGACTGAGCCACCAAGGCGCCCCAGCATTTTATCATTCTTCTGTTCTTACAGAAGTCACATAGACTCATGATAGAAAAAAAAAAATGAGAATATACATGTAAGAAAATAGAATCAACTAAAGTCATCATTGCACTACCTACATGTAACCACGTGCGATACCTCTCAATATGTATTTTCACATTTCCTTCCGCATACAGAAACATGGATCTTTAAGACGACAATGATACATGGTGATCTTTCTTTACAAGGAAGGACATTTTATTACAAAAATAAATGGGTTTTATAAAAAGAAGACTATTAGATAATAAACACAAGGGGGAAATGGAATAATATGGCATGGAAACCACAATGTTTTCTAGTTTTTATTCTCTTGACAGCTGTGAGGACGAGGTCCTGTGGTGTCTGTCCCCGCTCTGGGAGACAGGGCCGGCTCATTAGTGTTTATTAACAACCAACCCAGCAAGGAAAAGGCTCCCAGCTGTCAACACATGTCAGATGCATTCAAAACCAACAAAAGTATTCTGCACTTCAATACCAAGAAAAGGGTGAGAATCGTAAGATATAAAGCAGGGCACCTGCGGTGTTTGGGGACGATGATGACGAAGGTAAAGAGCGAAGATGAAAAAAGAGTATATGGGAAGGGAGGAGGAGGAGAAGACAAAAACCATGTCCCAGACGTCATTCTCTTTGAGAAAACACTTTCTAAGTGATTAAGAGCACAGGCTCTGAGGTCGGACAGACATGATCTGGCATTCGAGCTGAGCCGCCCACCAGTGTGGTGACCAGGGACTGGTCACTTCCCCCTTCTGAGCACACATTTCCTCACATGCGAAACAGGAATGCATTGACAACAACAGCCATAGCGAGTTTCAAATGAAATAAGGCACATTAAGTGCTTAGAACAGAGCCCGGCGCGCAGGGAGAGAATGACAATGGGCGCTCGACTTGCAGGTGCCCTCGCGGCTCAAACGAGGGGTCCTCGGGTGCCTACGCTGGACACAACTCAGAAATCATTGAGTCTAAGCCCTTCGTTTCTCCGGGAGAACTCTAAGGCCCAAGGAAGGGAAAGACACACATCCATATGCAACTCATTCAGGAAACATCTATCGAACATTTGGGCAAAACACAATTCTAGGACCGTGGGGAGGTGCAGTCATGAAATAAGTCTTGTAGGTAAAAATGCTTACAATCTGTATGAGCTACTTTAATCTCCTTGTGCCTCAGTTTCTTCACCTGAAAGGCAAGGGTAATAATTATACCTACTCCGGAGGGTGAACAGAGTGAACACACGTGAAGCGCTAAAAGCCTACAACACTGCCTGAAGAACATAATAAGCTGCATACATTTTTATATAAATAGATGGGGTGCACTGATTTTTAATCTATTACTATATTTTAAATTTGGAATATGTATTTGTGGGGGCATATATGTATACACATACATTAATTCACTGATTTATATACTACACTTAGGTTTGGAAGACTCAAGTGAGGTCAAGGCCATCTTCCCACATTGTCAGTGGTTCTGTTTTCTTTGTTTAGCTTTCTGTAGCTCTGCCAATGTTCCAGGGTCCGGGTGTTTGCTGTGTGGCCGCTGAGAGACAAGGGCCGTGGCTCACGAACTCCCACACTAGCGGTGTGCCCGGGAGCTCCGTGCTCCAGCACAAGCTTCCTGATTCCCCACCTCCCTGGAGATGAAAGCAGTAGAGGCTCCCTTTGCCGGGCCAGTTCAGGGGCGGTAAACCGCTAAATGTTTGCATTCTGGGGACTGAGACGACAAAATGAACCCCACGGTTGTGTTGTCAGTCATCAGAGGGGGCTGGGAGCAACCGTACCCTGTGAGGTAAGGCTGGGCCGTCACCACCCAGAGAGCCCCCTTAAAAATACCCCCCCCCAAAAAAAGATTTCACAGACACATAATAGAATGGTGATTGCCAGGGGCCAGAGGGATGGGAAAAAAGGGTGATGGAGGTCGAAGGATAGAAACCTTCAGGGATGAGAAGAATGAGTTCTGAAGGTAGAACACACAGCACGGTGACTATAGTTAACAACTCGGTCTGATACACCTGGAGGTTGCTAAGAGTGGGTCTGCAGCATTTTCAACACACACACACACACACACACACACACACAGAGTTACCTGTGTTAACTATGGGAGGTGACTGATGTGCTAACTATCTTGATCTAGGTAATCACTGTTCAGTTTAATTATATGCAATTGTGTTTGTCGGTTATTCTTCGATAAAGTTTAAAAAAAAAAAAAGAGTTCTCTATTACTACCAGGGAAGGAAAATCTGGAGATAGATAGTTACGGCATCATACTCCAAAGATTAAAGATGTTTTTAGCAGGAGGGAAAAGGAGAGAACTGAGACTGCCTAACAATGAGCAATTTTATTGCTTCTAAACAGAAATTTTTGATTAAAGTATATCAATATTAACTCTATTTTATAGGATTCCAGTATTTCTGCCAAGATGGTCTGTCGCAGTGCCACAGAAAATCTCCCCAATGAAACTGTTTCAGTTTATGAATGCTATCTATTTCTAGAAAAAAAAAACTCTGCTCTGTGTCATAAGTGGGGAAAGTTTACATAAGAGAAACAAAACAGAACACCCAGAATGAGCAGTACATTTAAAATAAAATGCTTCAGTACTATCAAAAGTAAGCATAACAAAGAGCTAATACATTTCCCTATTCTACATTCCTCAGACCCGAAGCATTTGTCATTCTTCAGCTTATACCTGACATATTAAATTTTAATCACTAAACTGACGGATGATAATACCCCACCCGTGCCAGCTTCTCCTACACGAACAACTAATACACGTGAGTGGTAATGTGGCAGAAACATTGCAAAGTCTCTGGCCATGACCTTTTAGCAGTAGAAATGATTATAAATTCTCAGGCCTATAAAAACTGAAGCCATATTTCTGTGATACCAAAAAGAAAACCAATCTCTATCCTGTTTTAGGGAGACAGAAAAAGCCCAAGCTTTAGAGTCAAATAATCATGGAGTTGAGTCCTGGTTCCAATGCCTATTAGGTACGTGATCTCAGGCAAGTGTCTCAGTTTACTTGAGCCTCAATCTTCTCATCTGTAAAGTGGGGATTACAGTAGGCCTACTAACCTCACAGGGCTGTTACGACATTTAATGAAATAATATTTATAAAACTCTTAGCATCATGCACAACATAGAGTAAGCTCTCAATTAGAATTAGCCACCAAGTTAACCTGCCTTTTTAGAATAAAAGCTTTGAAATAACGATATACATACCATACAATTCACCCATTTAAAGTATGCAATGTAATTATCTTTTGTATTAACTCACAGAGTTAAACGACTATCTCCATAGTCTAATTTTAAAATATTTTTTCACCCCAAAAAGAGGCCTTTTACCCACCAGCAGTCAATACACTCCCTCTTTAATCCCCATCAAAGATTGCTAAGGACTTGGGCCCTGGATCCAGTCACAATGGAGTCCAAGTCCAAGCTCTACCACCTGCTCACCATGTGATCCTCGGCCAGGTGCTAAGCCTTACTGGGCCTCATGTTCCTCACTGTAAAAGGCACGTGACAACGGCACCTACCCTATAGGCCCGCTATAGGAGGATCTGGGGAGACAATGCGTGTACAGGAGCAGCCAATGGCTGGCCCATAAGTGAGCACCTTTTCATTCATTCTGCTTCTTTCCCTCTTCCCCTTCTCCATCTGTTTTTCCTTATCATTCCATTAAAACACGTCCCCAGGGCCTAGAATAGTGCTTTGCACAGTAAGCACATTAAGTACTTCCTGAACCAATCACTTAATCACCCAGTGGTTGTGTACATGTATACACATGCGTGCAAGTATACACGTTTCTTTCCATTTAAACAAGATCCTGTTCCAGAAAAAAAAAAAACATGACTAATGTCTTGAATATTAGTAAAATATTATGAAAGCAAAAGGAAATGGTCACATCTAAGGCCAAGTAGAGGCAAGCACATCCAAGCACATCCAAGGGCTGTGTCTATCAGCATGGCTCCAAATGATCATAATCACTGTCTAAATGTGACCACAGAGACCAAGAAGAATTAACTCACACTCTAGAGATCCAGACCAAGTCGTCATCTCCCTCGCCATAAGCCCTACTCACATCTCTCAAGTGTACGAACCTACACCTGCCATATTCTCCAACAGCTTCAAGAAGGTTCTTAGCAAAGGCAGAGTATGTTATGAAGTTACGGTGCAATGCCAGGCCACCTGACTCCAAAGTCTATGCTCTCTTGGCTGCTTCCCACTGCTTCCTCATTAGAATCATTCATGTTTTTTTTCAGGAATCAAAACAGAAAAGTCTAGTTGCCTTTATCCTGTGTTCTACAATGGTGGCAGGTAACGCAAATGCTATTTCAAACCAGGTTGGAGGCTGACGATACTTGGCTTACTATATTTGAAATACCTGGTTAAATTGTAACAAATCACCTCTTTATTCCTGAGTAAGAGTCCATTCACAATTCCTTGTACAGGGTGAGTGTCAGCATGACACAGTAGAAAGAGTGCTGGAGTGGGAGTCAGATGGCAGGGCCACTAGCAGCTTGCCTTGGCCAAGTGCCTTTGCTGTCCTGAATCTTCATTTCCTCTTCCTGGGAAGTGAGGGGGACTGAACCAGGGATGACTAAGGGCCCTTCCGGCTCTAATATTCTCCGATTCACTAATGTCTCCAGGCAAGGCAAAACTGACTTCAGATTCTCTTAACACCCACTTAAATAATTAATAGCTTTATAGCCTTTGATGGCAAGTCACCAAGTGACTTAATCATGAACTCCTCAGAGAAGAGCAGAGAGTTGAGGTCTCTATCCCAGGCCTCAGGGCACAGTTTACTGGAAGCTGGCTCACTAAACAGAATGAGAAGAAATACTTGGGCACAGAGAGAATGCCCTCTGTGCAGAATGATTTGCCTTGGAGAGTCCGACTTGTTTTACCTTGAAGCAAGCAAACTATGTTAAGCCCTCCCAAAAAAAATGGAAAGAAAAAAGAAACTGGGACTGCTTTAGAAAACACAATTACACAATGACCAGGGTGCCTGGCGGGCTCAGTCAGTGGAGCATGAGACTCTTGATCTCGGGTTCGTAAGTTCAAGCCCCACATTGGGTGTAGAGATAACTTAAAAATAAAGTCTTTAGGGGCACCTGGGTGGCTCAGTGGGTTAAAGCCTCTGCCTTCAGCTCAGGTCACGATCCCCTGGGATCGAGCCCCACATCGGGCTCTCTGCTTAGCAGGGAGCCTGCTTCCTCCTCTCTCTGCCTGCCTCTCTGCCTGCTAGTGATCTCTGTCAAATAAATAAATAAAATCTTTAAAAAATAAAATAAAATAAAATCTTTAAAGAAAACACAATTATCTAAAATCTAGACATACAGGAATATTTCATTAATAATCCAGGGCAGTCTGAAAAAAATAAATAAATAAAATCTAGATGTACAAGATAGATGTATCACGGCAATTGCTCACATTACAGAACATGGGCTTGTAATCCAACAGACTTGGATGGAATCAAATCCTGGCTCTGACAATTAAATGCGAGGTATGGGAGTTTGAGCCAGTTCTGGTCAACAAATGGACATTCATTGGGTGTTGACTAAATACCAGGTCCTGGGTTAGGGGGTCCAGTTATTAAACTCATTCTAATCAAGGATCTCATCGTCTCATGGGTGAGACAGACACAGGAAGCCTTCCTGGAGGAGGTGACACCTGAGCAAGGGTCTGAACTTGCGTACCCACATTCTCAGCGTGTCTCCTCATCTGTTCAAGGGAGGAATGAAGTCTGCCTCACACGACTGATGTGAGAGATCAATGAGGCAATCAGTGGAGAAACTGAACACAATAAAAATCCATACCCATAGCACCCACGATGTTTTCTCAATCTTATGTAAAGGATGACATACACAATTCGCTTCTTTTACAGTATTTCTTGTCTGTCTTGCCCTGCTAGTCTACCCTACATGAGGATGGGGATCTTTGTTTTGTTCTTAATATATACCGCCAGTACTTAGAATAATGCCTTACTTATAGTAAGTGCTCATCAGATAGTTCTGGAAGGGAGGAACGGAGGGAGGGAAGGAGGGGAAGTTAGTTCAGAAAGCTTCACTATTTTTAGCAAATTCCATACAAAAACCCACCTAAGTGAAAAAGTGTGTGCACTATAGATCTTCAAGTGAAATCTCTACGCTCTCCCTTCCAACCGTTAAGTCCTTTTATGAATTCCTGGAGGTGCCACAAGAAGTAAGTAGTCGCATGTGTCAGCCTGGAGCTCGGAGTTATGGCAACCTGAAAACTCCGCCACAAACCGCACAGCCATCTCAGACTTCATGAGTCCCAAGTCGGACTCTTGCCTTTCTCCCAGACCTGCTCCTCCTAGCCTTCACTGTCTCAATACACTTAATCTTCACATGGCGACCTCCTTCTCATTCTCGTAATCTCCGGCACATTCTCCTAGCTGACTGTTTAAAATCTAGTATCTTTTTCTTACTAACAAAACCCACTTTCTATTCAGGCCACATGTCTGGCTGAAAGACAGCCTGTCCCAGACTCCTTTGTAACTGGCGCGCCAACGACGGTTGGCAGTTGGGGCTTCCAATGATTGTTCTTCAAAGGGTGACTTAGGTAGGAAGCGGGCCCTTTTGCCTCCTTCCTCTACCTCTTTCCACTTCCTTCCTGACTAGAAGAAAGATTAAGACATGACTCTAAGTATGGAAGCCCCATTTTTAAATCCGGAGGACCTAGAAAAGCAGAAAGCTAAAAGGTGTCTGTGTCCTCAAAACATCAATGAGCCAATCTATGTACCCTGGAAGGCTTCCCACCAGATATCTTCCATGTGAGAGAAACATGTTTAAGCTATCATTTTGAGAAGTTTCTGTTGTCTGGTGTTGAATGACTTTTCTGACATAAGTTCTCAGCTCAAATATTTCTTTGTCCCCTTCATAACATTTCTTAACATTTTTATTAAATTGTTTATTTCTTTAAGGTTTCGTTATTGCTGCTTGTCTGTCTTCCCAACTACACTGTCAGCTCAATGACTACAGAGACTGTGTCTTTTTGGCTTACCCTCTCCTAGTGTGTGCCTAGCATAAAGGGGACTTAATAAATATTTTTCAAATAAACAATTCAGTAGATTAAATATGGTATGACCTATAGTGGGTACACCAGGCCCCCTCCCATTTTGAAGAACCATGAGGGCATCTTTAACTCAATAAGTAAAGGTACAGATTGTCAGGATCACTTCTGTTAATACAATTCAACAAAAGTTCATTGAGCACCCACTGGGTACAAGGTCCTACGCCAAGGACTAAAGAGAGGCGTACCCAAATATTCACTTCATAGAACTTCCCGCAAAAACTCTCTACCTCAACTGCAAGTTAGCAAAAGCAGTCAGACTCTGATCATGAGCTACTCTGAAATCTTAACAAGGAAGATATGATGAGTAATTATTGCTCATTTTCATTAAAAATGTACAAGTTCCAAACTAGTAGGATACTCACACTATGGCATTAAGATTAATATCCTTTATTTATTTCGGTCATTTCTAACATACTTTTTCTCCATAGGCATTTTTCCTCCTAGATCAAGAAAATACAGAAACAAATATTTCTCATTTATCCCAAAAGACCAACTTGTTTTGGGTAATTAATATACGACAGACTATAATAATTCCATTGTGGATTTGTCTATTATGGTAGTTGAATTCTTCCCATGAATATTGTTTTGGCATTTTCTTGAATCTTGAAAAAAAACATGACTATTAATATAAAAATAATAAATGCCCCTTCTCCTTATAAACCTAGAAGCTGATTTTAATGGGTTTTCAGGGCCAGCAACCTAAAGTAACAGGGGAAATTATCATAAAGGTTGAATCCTGTTGCTTCCAGTCAGTAAAGAAAGGGAAATGGGGGGAGTGGGGGAAAGTTGCATTTTGCATTGTGTCTAGTTAACCAGGAAAACAGAAAAGAGCACCAGGAGGCATGTTTGTGAGGACAGGAAAGGCCAAATTGAAGAACATACAGCAGGAGCGAGAACAGTACAGCGTGACCATGTTCCCTCTCCGCCATGGCAACTACCTGATTACTGATGGCAAAACCTCCCTGGAGACCGCTAATGAGAAAGCAAAGCGGACCATTTTCCTTCCCAAGATGAGATATGCTACCAAACTGGACATTAGAAATATCAGCTACAGTAGGAGACGAGGACCGGCCAAGTTCCAATGCCTACTAAGTGGGAGCAAAGACATAATGACAATAGCCACCATTCATGGAGGATGTGAGATGGGCCTGACACTGTGCTAAGGCTTTTGTAGGTGTAATCACTTAGAATGTTTAAAAAAGAAAGAGAGACATCATCAACCACCATTTGGCTCAGTGGTTCCCAACTGGGAATGGTTGGGGCCCCCTGGGGACATTTGGCAGTGTCTGAAGACATTTCTAGTTGTTATAACTGGGGAAGGGGTGGGAGATGCTACTGGCATCTCAGGGGGTAGAGGCCAGGGATGCCACTGAACGTCCTACGGTGCACAGGACAGTCCTGCAGAGCAAAGGATTATCCAGTCCAAAACGTCAATGCTTAAGAAATCCAGATTGAGCTCTACCAGTCAAGGTCCTTATCAAGGTCCAGAAGGAATGTATGTGTCTTATCCATAGTCATTCTCTCTTTCTTTTCTTAAGATTGTTTTCGGGAGAAGAAGAGAGAGCTGAGTAGGGAGAGAAACTCAAGCAGACTCCATGCTGAGGGCTGAACCCATGTGGGGCTCGATCTCACGACCCTGAGATTGTGACCTGAGCTGAAACCAAGAGTCGGATGCTTTACCGACTGAGCCACCCAGGTGCCCCTGTCCACAGTCATTCTTATCTGTCATCTATATATCTATCCTTCTATCTATCCATCTACTGGTCATAGTTTAAAATTCCACTTGAATAAAGGGCCCTGCTCCTTTGACAAGTGTGAAAAACAGTGCTCAAATCTCCAGGTATTTTCAGAGAAACAGAAGCAGGTGCTTCTGTTTTCCAAGAACCCCTTTACTATCCAGAAAAACAGACGATCTTCCAAGTTAAGTCCTCTTAGTATGATTTTCTAGATAAGAAGCTCAGCCATCATCAGAGCAGAGAGAGCCACTCCCCTGCCCCCAACACACACACCGCATCCCACGGATGCCTGAGGTCATACCTTCCTGCTGCTCGGGACCCAGACACTGAGCTCCTTGCTCTCCCTCCATCACTGCCCACTTGGTTGCTCAATGAAGCATCTCCTTTCCTCCTTCCGTATGTATCTAATCCTCTTCATATCATCTCCCCGGTGCAAGGCACTAAGCTGGGGCTAAGAGCAGAGGATCGAGGAAAACAAGGCACAATCCAAGTCCTATTAAGGGTTCCCCAGGCTCGCAGGGGATGGGGAAGGCAACGAACAATTTTCTATCCAGCAAACTGGGTAAGAGTCTCCGGAAGCTACATAGTGTTGTGAGAGGCCATGGGAGGAAAGGAGTACATTTGGCATCTGGGACAATCAGAGAAGGCTTCCTGGAGGCGGTATCCTGCATGGCCAGAGGCAAGCAGCAGACTGTTTCTCTACAGAAGTGTATACTGGAAAACTGGGAGAATTCACAGAGGAGGCAGCAAAGGAGCCTGGGACCCACTCTAGTTTTAGAGCTTTGGATATTTAAGCAAAACAAAAGAATCTTCCGGAGATCCCCAACATACCCCCTATTCAATGATTTACAGCTTCTACAGCCAGCAAACTAAAAACCAAATTCTTTACCTTTGCATCCAATGCCCTTCACTGCCTCGCTTACGCCCCATGTCCCACTACAGGAAGCTGCTAAGGGGATCCAAACTGGTCGGCTCCTCACCACTAGAACTCCCCAGGGAGCTTCTCTCCCCCCGCAAGCCTTTGCTGGTACTCGAAGCCCTCCTGCCCGAGCACCCATGTCCTCGCCTACCATCACAGTGGCAGCTGTAACTCCGCCTGCTAAGAAGGAGTTGGCCCTCGCACTCACTACAACCATGAAAAGGAGTAGTAATCAGTGAGAAGCATCTTCATTTACTCGGTGCTAACCACGAGCCAGGCCCTTTACGTGTATGACTTTACTTAAGCCATCTGAGGGTATGCTCTTATCATCCCCATCTTGCAGCTGGAGAAACCGAGACACAAAGGGTGATGAAAGGCACCCAAGGTCACTCAGCAAACGAGTGGCTGAACAGCGAGGCAAGCCCAGCCGCTCGACTGCCCTCCAGCAACCTAGGCAGTGCCTACCTGCTCTGTGAAGCCTTCCTTGATGCCTAGCCCCAGTGTCTAAACTCCCTTGTTCTTTGAACTCTGAAGCACACTGGGTCTGCAACTCTTGTTGTCCATGCTGCCTCTGTTACGGGCAGAAATTACTACTACTACTACTAATAATAATAATACTAATACTAATAGCAGACATTGAAATCATCCTTCCATGTGGCAGCAACCCTTTGAATGGCTTGACAAAAGCTGCTCATTTATTCCTGCCAACAACCCTATTATCATCGCATCCCCAATTGACAGATGAGGCAAGTAGAGCACAGAGAAGTGAAGATGCTTACCAAGGTCCCACAACTAGTTAAGTGGTCAAGTGAGGATCTGAACTGAGGCAGTCTAGGTCCCAGATGGCTTCCCTGATGGCTGTATTTACCTCTTGTATACTAACTCATCTAATCTACATAGCAGCCCTATGAGGCAGGGACCATCATCACTATGTTTATAGATCAGGACACTGAGGTTCAGTGATGTTAAGTAACTCACCTGAGGTCACACAGCCAGTATGAAGAGGATCTCGGACTGGAATCAAAGCCCTCTGGCTCCAGAGTCCATGCTGTTTGGCACCACACTGTAGCCCTAATCCTAATGAGCCCTAATGAGTTCTCCTGGGTCTCCCCAGCTCTATCTCCTATTAAACCATCCCCAAACACAGCAGGTTCTAGCCAAAGAAAGAGTGTTTATGGTTTTCGAGCTACTGTGGCTCTAGGAGGTTCCCTACCAGGAGATCTACTGTAGCCCTGACCTCAGTTACCTCTGAATATGCCCCAAGGGCAGCTGCAGAGCCCAGGCCTCCCAGGCCTCCCAGCCCTCCAGGCCCTAGCGGTCTGGGAGACAGCAGGAGGCCCAAAGCCCCTTACCTCCCCAGCCCCAGATTGAAGTCAGGCCCAAGCTGACAGCCAGGTTCACTACTGAAGTACAGATGACTAATGAAGGCAGAGGAGGCAGGAAAAATGGCAAGCGTATTATTCATTTTTAAACCACAAACGTACAATTATAACCTTACTCACTAATAATTTCAGGTGGCACTCCGCTGACAAGTAAGGATGACTCCGTAGGCAATAATACCATCTCATAGTAGCGAGTGGTATGGGGAGAAGCATATAATCATTTATTGTTGTTTTTATTTTCCCTAAGGGCTTCCGATGGTACAATTCTGACATCACTGTAACTTAGTACATTTCCTTCTATTCCTCATCCATACGGCCTGTCACAGAAGGAGTTACCAATGCTTATCCTCCAGGAAAAGACTGGACGGGATTTTAAATGTTTCAGGGTATTTTCTTCAGACCAACAGCTCTGCGCTGTTTGTGAAATGTCTGTATTTGGGGAGATCTGGATTCCAGAAATGACCCCTGGCACTACCTGTGTGCTCGTAAGCAAGGCAGTTTCCACTCTAGGCCAGCTCTGACGCTCCCCGGGATCTGTTTCAAGCAAGCGGGTACGACACGCAGGCACGGAAGCGACTGTCACGAAGGCAGAAGTTTAGTCTAGGACTCACACTCCCTTAGAAACATGCCAGCAGGGCCGCGCGGGGAAGCCCTGGGGCCAGCCAGGAGGCAGAGACAATGAGAAGAAAATGTGAGCAAGACCCCCTGCTGTGCTTTCCTGGGGAAGGAACAGGTGACACGAGGTAAGCAGGCTTAAGATGGGCTACTTTTAATCACTACAGCGGGCCCTGAGGCAGCAAGGCTCCCATCAGATGGGAACGAAGCTATTATTTTCCTCTGAGTTTCCTCTTTCCCAGGATAAACATCACTCAGTGCCTCCAGTACCCACACAGGCCTTGACTTTGAGACTGTCCACCCTCACACGCCACTCGAGAGGTCTAGATCATATGTGCCTTGCAGTGCACAGCCTCTAACGAAGCACAGACACATCCTGCCACAAGTGAAATGAAACGCCGAAATGAAAACATTACTGCCCCAAGGCTGCCAAAATTTCTGGAGTCCGATCAGAACCCTGCGGCTTCCATTCACCTTGGCCAGTTCCCCTCCACTCTTGGAGTCTCAGTTTGCTCATCTGGAAAGTGGGAATGACAGCAGGACTCTCACAAGGTTTTTCTGAGGCCCGACCAAAAGGCTCTACGTCTGTATGGTGTCTGACCCAGACTTGCTGCTCATTAAACACTTACTGTTTTGCTGTCATTGCCACGTTCAAGTAGGACAAGACAAATGGTACATGGGGTGAACAGGGGCTAGGGGCAGAGGACGGGCAGAGTTGAGGATAACACGGGCAGCCTGGGGAGAGGGTGCTACTGTTGAGTCCCTCTCCCGCTGCATGGACAGGGAACCGTCTTCAGGCTCTAAAACAGGAGTTCAATGACCAAAGCCACATAATCTGTTTCACGCTTCTATCCATGAGACGGGGCGGGGGTGGGGGGATCCTTTTAGTTTTGTTTTTTTTTTTTTTCCAAAATCATGAAGGTAAAATGGTCATGACATGGCACAAGGATCCAACCAATTGAAATCCATGATGGGAGCGAGGTGGGGGAAGTCACAGAAATAGAAACTGCCACACATCTGACTTCAGGGGTATTTTTAAGTCTCCTTAGAAACAGCCTCCCTATGGGAATATTCATATTTAAGACTGATTATTTCATAAATGTCTTCAATCTGATCCAGGAAAAAAAAAAAAAACTGTTGTCACTAACACCAGTAAATTTTTTTTGGCAAGAAAACGATGTTCGGTTCTATTTTCAGCTTGCAGAATTATGGATTTTGTCGTGTTCAACCTGCCATTCATTTAAAAAATAATTAGTTAAGAATGAAAACTATTTTTTCCCTTTGGGGAAACTCCAATGTAATCTGGAAGAGATCCTACGTTTATGATGTAGTTCCACAGAGCTGAATGTCTTAGTTTTTTGAGCAGTAAGCTGCATCAATTGAAACAAATGGAAAGAGCAAAAGAGTTTGGTTCCAGTTACATTACAAACAGCGCTTCAAAGGACCCATAGCCCCTCCCTGAATCCCGGGGTCCTGGGATCGAGTGCCATGTCAGACTCTCTGCTCGGCGGGGAGCCTGCTTCCTCCTCTCTCTCTGCCTGCCTCTCTGTCTACTTGTGATCTCTGTCTGTCAAATAAATAAATAAAATCTTAAAAAAAAAAAAAAGAACCGTAAGTAAATCCATGGAGCAAAAGGGGGCTGGGCATTCACTCGGCACAAGGTCCTACATTCAGGGAGGGAGGCTGAATGAAGCTGTGGGCTTGATGGGCAGAGCCACAGCCTTGGAAAGGGGAATTCCAGTAGGTGGAAAGGACAAGGGTAGAGAATAACAGCAGCAGGTCCAAGTGCAAGGACCAGTCCTGGCTGCTGTGGCCCCGTCCATGTCCGCCTCTTCCAACTCACCCACCTGCTAATCTTTTATGTCCCTCTGGCCCCTGCTGCTAGAGCCTGGGATCTCTCATCTGCTCAGGGGAGGTGCTCAACACCCAAGCGACCGGCTGGCCTTGAGCAAGTCGCTGCACCCCTTTGAGCCTCCATTTGCTCACATGTCAGCTGGCGACACTGAGCGCACCTATACCTTATATGGCTGGAACACAGCCCAAGTTCATTCGCTTACCTACCATCTGTGACAGTTTTTGCACTACAAGGCAGAGTTGAATAGTTGGGACAGACTCTTTATGGCCCAAAAAGCCTACAATATTTACTCTCTGGCCCCTTACAGAAAAAGTGTACAGATCCCTGCCTTAGAACGCCCTCCCCTTTCTCTTACTTCAATAAATCCTATTCATCTTTTAAAATTCAGCTCAAGAGTCCTCTTCTCCAGGAAACTCTTCTAGACCTCCCACCCCGCCATCCCTACAAGGAAATCTGAGCCTTCATCTTAAATGTAGCCCACCCCCATTCTGCACCCAGTTCATGCCCCTGTGAAGCACTAATCGTACTGGGTTGGAATTATCCAAGACGGTGACCTCCTTGAGGGCGGGGACTGTGGCTCATTCCTGTGTGGACCTTGAACACCCAGCACACAGGGCTCGACCCAGAAATGGTACTAAGGTAAATCCTGGTGGGATGAACGGACTTGGCTGTGTTGTATCTGTAATGTCATATCACCCTCCACCACCTACTAGTCAACAATCGCATGGCACTTGTTGAAGTCAAGGTCATGGCCCATCAGTGGCAACAATAACCAACTGAAGCTACTCTCCAACAACCAAGGGTAGCTGAAGAGACATCAGCAAGAGTCCCAGGTGCCCCTGGCTTGCAGAGAAGGTTTGTCCACAGGCCTACCGTCCCTAGAAGCTCTTTGCAGCCCTGAGCACATCTCGCCTAGAGGTCTGTTGGCTCAGCCACATCGCAGACTGTGGGGTTCTCTTGCCTCTCCAAGGGCTTACCTCCTTCACTCCAGCTCACCACACCTTGCCTTGGCCAATCATCCACCAGTTGTGCCACAGCCACTATGTCTTGAGTACTACCTCCCAGAGTTATGCTAGTAAGTCTGCGGGCCTCATATTTGACCTTGACATTTTCTTCTCTTAATATCAAGGATAGGGAACAGTGCCGCGGAAAGAAAAAGCACTGGACTTGGAGTCAGAAGACCCGGGTGTTACGACTGGCTCCCCTACTTTCTAACTGAGACCACTGGGAAGCTCAGACCTCAGCTTCCTTATCTATGATTTGGAGACAGTAATGCTACCAGATCAGAGGAACTGAGGGGACTGTAGGAGTGAAAATGCTCTTCACACTGGGAAGCAGTAATTCTCAAATGGTAGAACATGGCCCCTCTCCTGGGAAGACATGTCAGAGTCATCTGGGGTGTTTTTTCAAACCATACCCAGCTCTGGAGAGATCTGGAATGCAGCCTTCCTCTCTTGAGATGCAGATGTGGTGGAGCACGCTGGCCGCACCGGAGGAAGAGTGTTGTCGCTCAAGGGTCTGGGCACGATCAAGTGTGAATGGCAGCACTCTGGCGCGGCACAGATGGAAGTGGACACGACTGTCAGAGCTGAAGAAGAGCCCAAGAAGGAATGGGGCTCCAGTGACGTTTCCCCAACATTTTGTGCTGTGGCATCTACACAGAATGCCAGCCTTCCATGGCGTGCTGGGGCAAACAGCCGAGGCAACCGAAGCCCACACCTCTGGCCTTTATGAGGACTGAGGAGAACACCGTGTCCAACACACCTTAACTCATTTCTTCAGCACATCCTTAGGAAGCTATGCTCAAGCGAAAGCTAGTAACTTGAAGATACAGGACCACTTTTCAAGGGCAAATAAGCCAACAGTAGCCACCTTCCCCAGGGCCAGCATTAAGCTTGTACCTTAGTCATTTCCCCACAGACCCCCCCGCCCCCGCACATCAGAAGGAGTCAAAACCGTGTCCCACCATTTGCCACACCTGCCATTGCTTTTCACTTTGGTGTGGGACTAGAGGTCACCTTAGGAGCACTCCCTGCACTGAAGGTGCTTCTTGGCCCTCTGGCCCGAGGCCACTTCTCTCTCCACATCTGAACAGTCCCTTAGCCTGGACTCACAGGCACTACTCTGCCTTCACCTGGGTCCCCGCCTCTCCTCAGCCAGAACACCCAGCTCAGCCTCCGCTCCAGCACCACCCTTAGGACTTCTCACTACAGGGCTTACGTCTGCTCCTCAGAAGGAGACCCTGCCTCGTCCCCCAGATCCAGTCATGTGTTTGTCTTGCTCCCCTGCAACCAAGGCCAGCAGCGTGCCCAGTTCCTCCAGGTCTGGTCTCCTGTCATATTCTTTCCCCATCTCTGAGGGCCTGGAGTGCACATTCTCAGTCCTGACTAGAACTCCCAGTCACCATACGCCGCCCCAACTTCCAGTCACCAAGCCCACAGCGGTATCTCCCGGTACCATACTGTAAATTTTCTCCAAGGCCTTGCTGCTCGTTTTTCTCCCCAGGGCTTGGGCTGTATCGTGTCTGGGGCCCTCGTCATCTGCCTCCATGTCCTTCCTGGCCTGGCTGCTGCCTAGTCTGTGGCCGGGGACGCTCCTTCTGCTGTGTGGCGTTACTTGGAAGGGGCTGGGCTTTGCAATGGCAAAGACATGAGGCAGAACTGCAGCTCTACTGCTCACAAACGATGTGACCATGAACACATCAGCCTTTTTTTGCACTTTCCTTTATGAAAAGAGAAGAAGAATATCCATCCTAAAGGGTCATCGTGGGAATTAATAAAAAAAATATTACTTTCAGGGTGCCTGGTTGGCTCAGTGGGTTAAAGCCTCTGCCTTTGGCTCAGGTCATGATCCCGGGGTCCTGGGGTCGAGTCCTGCATCGGGCTCTCTGCTCAGCAGGGAGCCTGCTTCCCTTCCTCTCTCTCTGCCTGCCTCTCTGCCTACTTGTGATCTCTATCTGTCAAATAAATAAAATCTTTAAAAAAATATTACTTTCACTCATTAAGTCACTGAGTGCCTACTAAGTGCGAGACATTGTGCTAGTCGGTCAGTGGGAGGTGCGGTGGGACCACCTAGGCTAACATGCTAATAGAAATTAGCAAATGCTCTGTAACTGTTAGAGTAAGGAAAATGCTGGTTAGACCATCCCACTGGAAGTGCTGACTAGCCCCTGAGGTACATTCCAGAACTTGGATCATCTGTGTGGGCACAGCAACACCATATAATCACTCTGAACATTGTACCTAATTTAATCCCATCCTTGGATCAATGTGCCTACCCCGTGAAGATGCTCTATCCGGTGCTGTGGAACCAGTCTTCCCAAACCTGGTTCTATATATACATGTATATGCACACACACACACATATACAACGTAGTAGAACATATAAGGCAATACATTCATCATATACATCTTATACTCGCAGACCTACAGAATCTCAATCACCAAGGTCAGAGATAGCTAACTCTTTTAAGGCTCTGGAGATTCTGAGAACCAGCCCAGCCTCATAAATGATGTGATGGAGAAAAAAGAGAGGGCGGCCTAAATCCCACCCCAGAGAAGCTGTGGAGGAGAAAGCATGCTGGCCTGAGAATTAACATGGCTTGCTTTGGGCTCTTCACGGAACAAGCAAACTATGGCCAAAGTATAGACCGTGTTTGTTAGGGGCTTTTGAGAAAGATGATTTCACACCAGAGACAGATGTCAGAAAACCAGTCTGCTTCGGATCTGGCCCCTTCTCTCTTCAAACGCTCCTTCTCTTTTCTGATTAGGACCACTCCTGTCTGCTTGCTTCAAGATGAGGCCAAGTCACTAATGTGCCATCTCATCTGCCCTCTGGCAGCCTGGAGAAAGCCACTAGTCAGGCCCTTCCTCATTTTCAAAGCCCGTAGGCAATAAGGATCCCCCCCTCTCTTCCTTCAACTGATAGTTAGGGAGGACCTTGAGTCAGGCGCAGTGCTGGGAACCAGATGGATATGGAAGGACAGACTAATTCAAGATCAAACAAATACATCGTAATTTCAAATAACTGTTTAGTAGCTCTTCATGCTTATGTTTCTAGATGAATTTTGCTAGCAAGTTGTCACATCTCCTGAAGTATCCCACCAGGTCTTTAATGGGCATGTCCGCACATGAACATTAATTCAGAGAATACAGTGATCTTTCTAGAGCTTTGTCTTTCCAACTGGAGCAAGGTAACTCTCCATTCATTTATTTAGTGACTTCTATTCCTCCCTTTGGGATTACATAATTTTATTAAATAAATCTCATGTCCCAAATTCAATTAATGTCCAAGTATTTAACATATTTTGTCTCCATTGTAAATGAATTCTCTTCTTCATTATATTTTTCACTTGTTTGTAACCAGAAACATGATTATTTGTGTTAATTTGCCTTGAACTGCAAGACATTTGCTAACCTCATGAATACCAACTAGTATATGATGAGCCTGTATGTTCTAGAAGTGCAGTTTCTGGGGTGTTCCCCCCCTCCAGTATCTATCACAGTGTCTTACATACAAGAAGTGTTGGGCCTATTGAAGAAAAGTAGGGCTTTCTTTGCTAATAGTGTTCATCTAATTTCTTTTTCCTTACCAATGACTATGGCTTATATTTCTAGTACAAAATAAAATTTCTAGTAAAAAACGAAAGAGTCCTAACTTCATCAGTTGTAATTTTTTCTGTTTATATGGAACTCTCTTCTTTATGAAAGGTAGTGTTAGATTTTATGCTTAAATATATGAAAATCAGACTCTTTTGGGGGTTGGGTTGCTAAATATACTGTCCAAGAAGAGTTGTTCCATTTATTAAATGCCTTTTCAACATCTATCGAGATAATACGTTCACAGTTTTTTCATATTAATATGAACTGTCATAATAATTTTATCAGCTTCTCCTGTGCCTCTAGATTAAATATCACTTGATCAGAGATAAATTTTTAAGTGGAATTATTTGTTTATAATTGTTAATAAATAATGAATACCTATAAGTAAGTTGGCCTATAATTTTCTTTTTTACCAATTTGGGGGTTGAAGTCATATTTCCTTAAAAAGTAAATTGGGGGACGCCTGGGTGGCTCAGTGGGTTGGGCTGCTGCCTTCGGCTCAGGTCATGATCTTGGGGTCCTGGGATCGAGTCCTGCATCAGGCTGTCTGCTCAGTGGGGAGCCTGCTTCTCTCTCTCTCTCTCTCTCTCTCTCTCTGCTTGCCTCTCTATCTACTTGTGATCTGTTTCTGTCAAATAGATTAATAAATAAAATCTTTTTTTTTAAGTGAATAGGGAATTGAGTAAACCAGTATCAATATGACTTTAATTGCAATTTAGAGGACACAGAATTTTTTTCATATTCATAGAGAGTACATACAGTATAGGGAAACATCATAAGCTTTTTAGCCAGATAGATCTCAGTTCAGCTCCTAGCTCTACCACTTACATGCTGTATGTCTCAGGCAATTCATCTCACTTTTCAAAGTCTTGTATATGAGCTGTAAACTGGTGTTACTAATAGCCCCCATATGTAATCACTGTATGGATCAGAACCTACAGATGTGTGTTTGCAAAATGATCTAGTCCTTATTAGGCAGTCAAAATGTACCATGGCTTTCAAAACTTGGGATCTTCCTATTCATGTATTTGACCCAAATACCCATGGTTTGTGTGAGCTTCACTCTAAGACTTTAATAACTTCTTGTTTCTTTCTCTGTAATTGGTCTGGTCATGTTTTCTGGTTAATCTCGCATGAGCTTTTGTATTTTGTAATTTTGTGAGTCATCATTCATCCCCAGTCTGATTTATCTGATATACGAGCGTACAGTAAAGAGTACTGTTTATCTGCAGATTACTAAATCTTTTACATTTGTTGTCAAATCTCCTGCCTCATTTCTAATTTAATGAATTTGTGATTTCTCTTTTTTTTTTAATTTATTTTTTATTTATTTTCAGCATAACAGTATTCATTGTTTTTTGTGATGAAACCACTGTTCATTTTTTTCAAAAAACCAGCTATAGGGTTTATCAGCTTTTTCTCCAGTTTATTTCTACTTTTAGGTTTATTACTTCTGACTACTCTTTCTGGCTTCTGAAATGACTCCTATTCAAAAACATCTAGATGCAAACTTAATTCATTATGCTTTGCCTTTCCTTTCTTAGCAACGTAAACACCCAGAATGATGGATCTCCCTCTAAACACCACTGTGGCAACATTCCACAGTATTTTGATTTGTTCATATTTATGTTTGTTTTGCTTAGCAAAAAGTCTGGGTTATTGGGTTCTGCACTTCTCTCCGAAGATGTTATTTAAGAGAGTATGCTGTTAATTTCCCTTATTTATTTCTCATTTCATTATGGCTTCATAACGTGTTTTTTAGTATTTTTGTCTTTTTATATTTTCAAAATATCTATCTAAATCTAAGCATATCATTAATTTTTATGAATGATTCACATGAATTTGCAAAGAAATCTCATCACTACCTTAAGAATAAATGTGATTAGTTTGAAATTTATGCTGTCATTTTTAATTAAACTAAGAGCAAGAGGACCCTGAAAAATGTGCATTTTCTTCTTCAGATTCTAATCTTAGTTATGGGAACTCTTCCAAAGGAAAATGAAATGCTGTTAGTTAATTTCCTAATGTTGCCACTTAACATAAGAATGACAGTTAGTCTAAACAAAATATTTTAATGTGTTAATTCTAACTAAATGCAGTAAGTCATGGTATTTAAACTTGGGAACACGGTGAAATCTCATTTTAGTAGTATCAAATTACAGCAGTGTTTCAATATATTCCTCTTCTAGATAAATATCCATTGATGGTGGGGGGAGGGGGGAGGGAATCCACATGATTCTTTTCTGACAGCTGACCAGTACTTTCCAATGTATATCCAAAGGCTATTAATGGTGGGGGGCAGGGGAAGTCTTCAGTGTCAAATACACTGAGAGATGCTAGTTTACACTAAGGTTTCCTTACTGCAAAATTTCTTAGGGTTTTTATGTACTAAAGGAGATTATGAATTTTTTTTAAAAAGGGATACAGGTCCCCCAATATTTGGCCATGGAACCCGTCATTGCTAACCATGCTGAAACACTAATGTTTTCATGGAATACACTTTGAGAAACAGTACTGCTGAATAACAAAAGCAGTTTTCCAAAGTTTCCCAAGGGAGCACAAATGTCACAGCAGGAGGCCCAGTGACATCAAGCAGAAGATAGTTCTAGCAGAATCCTAAGAAAAATTGATTCTCACTAGGAAGCTGGGGCAAAACAAACAAAGAGGCTACGGGGGCAGGTAGTGACTGTTCTACAGACTCCCAAGGGTGTCCATCTCTTGGGACCCAAAGCACAGACTGTCCCAGGTCAAGCAGAGCTTTAGAGAGCAAGGAAGAAGAGAAACCTCATACTCTAAGAAACATGTCCCTTCTCCTTGGAGGTTCACAACCATGTAGATAGAGAGCCCTCTCCCACTCATCACTGTTGCCCCCGACCTCACAAGCACTCCCTCACATTTGCTGGGGGCTCCCGGGCTCCCACTCCACTGTAAGTGCCACCTGCCCTCCAAACGACTTCGGTGTCCCTGTGGGTAACACATCTGACCACTGGCCTCTCGGTTCCTTGCTCTCCTCATCTCCAGAGGTCGCTTCCATCTATCCAGGTTGACCTCTAGAATTGTCCTTACCTAGAACAGTTCAACTCTGAAAGCTTCAGTTCAAAGAGTCCATTTTTCTGGTCACCAGTTTTCTCAACCTGTGACTCATACTTCAGCCCTTAGAGAGTAGAGAAGTCGGAAACGAAGGCTCCATGATGTCTCTTAGGCCACTCTTGCTTCCATCTTAGATACTGGCGTCCCTGGCTTCACTCTTTTGGCAACATCCTTAACTTCTGTGCTTCCTTTCCTTTCATTTCTCCCACCTGGCAAACCCCCAACTCCAGATCCACAGTGCAGAACATACATCATGGAACCATATGGAATGGTGCTATGACGTATTCATACTGTCCAACCTTACTTATGTCTTCACCTTGGCCAACGACTCTTCCATAAGTCCTGCCCAGTTTCTCTCTCATTCCTCAATACGGCTCACTTCATCTTTTTTACCTGTTTCTTCACATTTGACCTTACTACCTGTCAAATACAGCTCCTGCCTCCACCCCTTCACCTGCCCTTCTCCAGATTACACTGAACTACTTACTTACTCAGAAGACATCATGGTCTGTCTTGCCACTGGGACTTTGCATATGCTGCTTCCTCTTCCTGGAATGCCTTTCTCTTGTCTCAGTTGAAACTTACCGCTCCTTCCATCTTGATAGTGCCTCTCACAGACTGCTTTACCTGATTCCCTACACGCAGGCTAGTTTGGGCGTTCCCATCATTGTGTGTATCACCTTGCATCATGATTTCCTCAAAACCCACCATTTCAACCCATAAACTACCAGAGACCTGCCTTGAAAGCAGAGGCCATTCTTGTTCACTCTTGGAGCCCTAACATGCAGTGGTCTAAGACAGTCCTCAGCCCAGGTTTGTTGAATGAGTGAGCCTAGTACCGTTAAATACCATTACAAAAAGAAGCGAATCAAATCTAAAATGATGGAGAAGAGTATGTTAGACTTTACAGGTGTATAATGCCTTTTCCTCCTGCTTCACATAACTAACTTCTAATTGCCCTTCAAGATTCAAGTCAAACTGTTAGCTCTTCCACAAAGCTGTCCAGCGCCCTGGGGCCACAGTCAATGTCCCTTCTCAGGGCTCCCAGCGTCCCCTGCACTAACCTCACTCACTACATTGTAATTAAATACTTACATGATGTTGTTTCTATCTAAAGATGTGGGTTTTCTGAGGGCAAAGAATAGGCCTTACATTTACATCTATAGCCATGTGCCAGAGGTCCCCAAGACTGCCCCCAGTTTCAACGATCCACTAGAAGCATTCACGGGACTCCACACATCGTTGTCCTCAGGGCTGTCATTTACTGCAACAAAAGGATACAAAGCAAAATCGGCAAAGGGTGAAAAAGCACATGGGGTTAAGTCCAGGGACGAAACCAGACGCAAGCTTCCAAGAGGCCACTGCCAGAGAAGTCACGCTAAACATCCTTAATTCCTGCAGCCACAAGCTGTGGCTAGTCAAATGGAAATGTGGTCTACCAGGGAAGTTCACCCATCTAAATTTCCAAAGTTTTTCTTTGGGGTTGGTGATGTAGACACTCTCCCAAGCACCTATTAAAATTTCAGACTCCCCAAATTCAGCATAAACCAAATTGTTTGTGCAGTTTAGGCACAGTGAGCCTTCTTATCATTTAGGGACTGGTGGGAACCCTCCTGATACCCAAATTCCCAGGCACCAGCCAAGGACCCACCTTGGAAGCAGGGTCCTGAAGGACAGCCATCAGGCCTGCTATGGTCACTCCTCTCAGCAGAATCTCCAACACTTCACGCTGAGTCTGGCCCACAGGAGGCATCGGTAAGTGTAGGAAGAATGAATAAATGCCAGACATTTAAGTAGTCAATTTACCTTGGTAAGCCCATGACTTTTCACAATCACTCCACAGTGTCTGTGTTACTGTTCTGTTGACAAGAAACTGGCTGAGAGGTTAAACAACATGTCCAGTAAAATGGCAAGGCTAGGATTTGAACTTCTGGCTGCCTGATCCGGACCTCATGCCTTCTGCACTTTCCCACAACAGCCTACCCAGCAGGGACTACACAAGCAGCTCACGAGTGGAATAGGGCAGCAGAAACCGCCTGGCTAGACAAACACGCACACCCACAGAAGCTACTCAACTTGCAGGACACGTGCCAAAGAAACTTCCAATAGTTCTCAAGAGGCATTCATGTGGTGCCTGATGTGGAAGTGGCTGGGTTCTCCTCTGGTTTGCAGCCACCCTCCTGAGGCTGCCACTTAGCAGGGTGATGGCTAAGTTACACCCCGCACCGCCACATGGAACTCGGGCACATGCCGAAGGCACAGCTGTGCCTGCCGGCTAAGCAGACACAAGCCCACCAAAGAGGTCCACTTGGGACCTGGTCCAGGGATGGGGAGCTGGAAATAACCGAAGCACCCGGGTCCTGAGGCCCTACTTTGGGAACATTTGTTCACCTTTGCCAGCTTCCTCACAAAAATGTTCTGATTGTGTTGACCCTCATACCCAATGATGGAGCTGACTTTGAGCCCACGCACTGACTCATCTAATAAGCTGGGTGTCATGGATGTTCAGGGAAAAGCTTTCAAATCACTGTGAAGCAACCTTTATGTATCCAGTTCAAGTTCAAGTTCTCTGTCCTTTATTCAGGGCCTGACCTGGCCAGCGTACTACCCTGGGCACTAGGAATACAGAGATGAACAAGTTCTAGTCACCGTCCTTGAAGAACGACTGTGTCATAGAGTGAGGAGTAAGGGTTCACCAGCAGATGCTCCCTCATTCTCCTCTCCCAAGACTGACTCTAGGGACTGTCCTTTCCCGATGCAAAGTTGAAAGGACCCACTGAAATCGACATCACCAACCGTAACAATGACAACCACTGTTTATTAAGCACTCACTGGGTACACCAGGCACTGTGGTAAGCACATTACGTGCATCACTTCTTTTATCCCTCATAAGAGCCCCGTGAGGTAGGGAGTCGCATTAGCTCCACGTTGCAGAGGAGCAAACAGGCTTAGAGTAGCTTTCTCAAGCCCAAACACCCAATAAGTCATGAGGTCATGAAGTCATGAAGTCATGAAACTGGGATTCACACCCAGTTCTACTCAACTACAAAACCCAAGTCACTTCCCACCTCACTCACTGCCTTAGAGCAGCTAGCGTGGAAGCAGGGAAAGCCAGCTGAAGAAGCAGGATCTAGCCAATCTGCCCCTCCCCCCGTCCCCGACAACCCAGGGGCCATTTCTGCACTAAAGACAAAAATAATGCGGTCAGGGCGGGTCCACACTGGGCCCAAGGAGAAGGTCTGTGTCCCATAGCCCATCAGCCTTTTCTGCAAGAACAGCTCCCCCCATCAGACCTAAGTGCACGGGGGGATTGAAGCGGCGACCAAAATTCCATACTGTGACATCTTAGACACTCCCCTGTCGGGGAAACCAGGGCCCAAGTCAGGTAAGGGTCCTGTCTCCCCAAGCCTCAGGATGCTCTGGTTGGGGCTTCAGTAATGGGCACCCCTTCCATGCGGGGACCATGTTCCAGGTTACGAAACATTTTTTGCCGGCACGACCTCATCTGATCCTCCTGGCAACCTCCTGGATGAGGCGTGAGTCCGTCGCTTCTGATTAGAGGAAACTGAGGTTCAAGGGTGTCAAGCAACTTGCCCAGATCACAGTTGGTATGAAGCACAGTGTGGGCTCTGACCCAGGTCTTCTGACTCCAACCCTCGAGCTTGTTCATATGAAGTCACTTTTGTCATTAATAGGGTCACCTATTAGGTGTTGCTAATAGGACAGGTCACCGTCCTACCCTGTGAGTCAGGCAAAGATTTACTGAGCACCTCACTGTCTACAAAGAACTGTAAGAAACACCCAGGAAGCCACAGAAATAGGCATGAGCTATGTACCGTCGCTTGTATGCAGAAACACTTGAGAATGGTCAGATCACTCAAAATATAACAGAATGTTACCATATTTTGTAAATGAGCTACTACTACTACACAAAGTGTCAAACTCCTTACAGTGTTGAAAAGTAGACTACCCAAAGGAGGGCAGCCAATTAAAGGTACTAAGAATGGTCAGGCTTCCAGAATTGTACAATGGTGACTGAAAGGGGGAGAAAGTGTTTGTTCTGCTTGTCTTAAAATTATTTCAATGTGCCTTAAAGAAAAAGATAATTTAAATGTAGGAAGACCTGCCACCTGTCATCATTGTGGGTCCATTACAGGTTCATTAATCCATTTTTCTCAACAAGCACTGAAGTAGAACTACATGTCAGGCACTATATTAGCTGCTAGGCACAAAAGGTAAAAGGAGGCACAATGTGGGAGAAATAGGCAGAGCGGGGTGAGAAGGAAAGCCCGGGGACTAACAACGGTGTGTACAAAGGCCCTAAAGAACGGAGTAAGGCAACTGCTCTTCTCGGAACACTAGGCTTCCGTGAAGCACATCATTCTGATTTTCCTTCCTCTCCCTTGGATATTCCATTTCTATTTGTCTTGCCGATTTTACTCTTCCCAACTTTAAAAGGGTGTTCCTCGACTTGGGCCACGCCCTTTTCTCCACATGCTCTACTCTTGCGCACACAAGATCCATGGTTTGGCTTGGTCTCACGGCTTCACTGTCAACTTCCAAATCTACATTTCCAGCAGGCGCCATGTGTCTGAAATCCAGGCTTGTCCATCCAATGAGCTATCTTTTTTTCCCTTTTCGGGTTTCACAGGTATGTCCAGCTTCACCCCAGTTCAAAGTGGAATCAGTCACACATCGTCCTTACAGCTCTAATGCTTCCCTCAAATGCCATCGCCCAGTTGCTCCCATCAGAAACCTGGGAGTCTTACCCTTGCTCCCCCATTCTGCCCATCAGCGAGTCCTGTGGGTCATCCGTGTGCGCTAACTCTCTCTCAGACCTGCCCACACCACTCCATCCCCAGGGCCTCCGCTCATGCAGCAGCCTACTCACAGGTCTCCCGGCTTCTCTCTCCCTCCCCTTCTACAAATCCATTCTGTACAAAGTCACTCTGACCTCGCCTCCTACACACAAAGCCCTTCACCGAGTTGTCATCTCCTTCTGTCCACAAAACGGCAGCCAGGGGATGCAAGGTGTGGGTGGCAACCAGATGGACCTTGTCCAACCATCACGCAGCTGACATCAGTCCTCCGTGGCTCCCTTCTCCCCGAGCGGGAATGCTGAAATCCTTACCCCAGCCAACAAGACTTTCCGGGACCTGGGTCCCTATGATCTCAGGGATTTTAGCTACCACCATTCTCCCTTGATCATTCCATTCCAATGGTCTTGAACATATCCCTGGGCCTCGAACGTCCTCATTATCTTTCCTCCTGAGGGCCTCTGTACCTTGTTCTCGTCTGCCTGGTACACTCTTTTCCCTCATGCTTCCTTCTCTCGTTCCTTCAGGCCTTTGCCGTCAGGGCTCTACATAAACAGGAACCCTTTCCCCCCAGGGCACCCTCCGGGACCCCTGCTGCTTTTCTACAGGTACCTGTGGCCTTCCTTACTCTCTCTCCCCCACTACCCATGCACACACGCATGCGCACCTAAGTCCCATGAGGACAGGGACTCTTACAGTCTGTTTTATTCCCTGACTTACGCCCAGCACCCAGGACAAACACTGGGGCATAGTAAATGCTCGTTCATTATTTGTGGGATGAATAGTAACCGCAGTGACCTTTACAAAATGTAAATGCACATTGGATCGTTACCCCAGGCCTAAATTCCTTTAAGGACTTCCCACTGCCATAGAAAAAGGCGCAAAGCCAGCATCATGGCGGGCCGCCCTCCCTTCACTCTCCTGCTCTAGCCCTGCTGGACTTGAAGTTCGCTAGCATCCTCCTGTTTCCTGCACCGATGGACCCTCTCATCTGTGGATCCCTCCACTGGCAACGCTCTTCTCCCTTCTCATCAGAGACCAACCCCACCACCACTTTTCCATTCCAGCTACAAAGTCACTATCTTGGGGAAGCCCTCTCTGAATCCCTAGACTAGGGTGCCCCCCCAGTCTTATTCAAGTTCTCTGCAGCCTTTTCCCACTTCTCTTATGAACATATTTCTGTTTAGCCCTCCCATGTTCTGTCTCCCCTAATACACCATGAAGATGGAGACCCTGTCTATCTGATTCAGTACTCCGGCGCTAACTGGCACATAGTAGGTACTCAGTCAAGACTTGTTCACCGGCTGCTGAAAGCATGAGCCTGATGACGTACCTCAAGCCATATTCACTTCTGTGAATATAAGGTCATGGGTCTAGTGTACCCCGGGACCGACACATGGATTCTGAACGAAGACATTGCAGGGCTCAAGCACTCAAGATACAGGCTCTGCCAAGGAGCCCACAGGCGAAGCGAGACCACCACATTCCTTCCATGAAATCTACATCGGTGCTGTAAACACCCATTCTTCACAAGGGCATCTGTCATCTAAACGGAAGACAGATAGTACCCCAAACGGAGTTATGATAAATGTGTTTTACCACATTTTTTCCTAAGCTTCACGCAGTGACAGAGATGTTTATTGTCAATATTTTAGTTGTCATGTGAGAAAATGGCACAGATAATCAGCTATAGGTTCTCTAGATAAAAATGACAGCTTGCAGAAAGGGAAAGATAAAACCGCAACCACATACAAACCTCACAAATGGAACTGTACACAATAAAAACAGACAAGGTGCAAACTTCTAGAGAGTGACAAAGTACTCTCTCCAAGAAAACTTCAACTAAGTACATGGTTCCTCCAAACCCTCCATTAAATAGTAGACCTCTCTAACTCTTAACTGTTTGGGGGAAGAAGTGACTTGTGGTTTGCAGGTATAGTGCAGTGGCTAAGAAAGGGGACTTGGCATTGGTCCGCCAGGGTTCAATGCCAGGCGTGGCCACTTTCAAGCCACGGGACCTTGGGTAAGTGGTGGTACCACTCTGAGCCTTGGGTTCTTCCTCATACGGACAATGGAATGAAAAGAATACCTCCCTCATAGGTTTTATGAGTATTAAATACAGTAATAAACGCAGGAAACGAATAGGAGAAGCACTGATCAAAATGTTGTTTTCATGGCGGCTGTGTTAGTGGTTGTCATCCCCGCAGAACATGAGCTAAAGCTAAAGAGAGACTGGCAAGTAGAGGGATTTCTTTAATGGAAAGAAGAATAAGCATTTGGAGAGTGATCGAAGCCCATTCACAATAATAAAGTGACAAGACCCAGGCCAGGATAGGGCTCAGCAGTGCAAGCGCTACACCCCCTCTACGTTGGAAGAGCTGGATGACCAGGACGAGGAACCCATGAGATTAAAAGGCCACTGGGAGACTCCTTGCCTCTGAGAATCGTGTTATGCAGATTGTGAGGATGGAGCCAGGGTCACTAAGCACATTTATGTTTGGATATTTATTTGGTCTTCTGGGCTATTGATTCTACATGACTCATGCCCAAGTAATAAGCCCCCTAGTTTGGAAAAGCTGCCACAGTCTAGCCAAAATCCCTGGAAATAAGAAGCTGCTTCTCTCTTAACCACTGCCTGAGGCCCTCCCCTTTCTGGGGGGTCAGTTCATGACCACATCATCTGAGAACAACATCCTGGGACTATACCTTCTATCCTGACTACCCCTCAAGGCAGAGCACTTCCCGCCAACCCCCCATGGCCAGGCCCCTTGGGCTGGTGCTCCTTCTCCCATGCTTGGACGCTCGTGGTCTTTCCCCACCTCTACGCTGCCAGAGGCCTCCTTCTGAAGCCAAGGCAGAGCCCCATCACTCCTTTGCTGGAAAGTTCTTCAATACGTCCCCACCACTTAGGTTAAAAAAAAAAAATTCCATGAACCTTGGCATAGCATTCAAAGACCTCTATAGCAACAATCTTCAAATGTTGTGATCTCAGATTCTTAAAAACAGTTGAGAGGTGGCGGCAGGGGGAGGAGGACAATTTCTTAAAAGAACCGATAAATGAGAAGCCCTTTCATTTATATGGGTTATCTCTGTCAATACCTATCACACGAGAAATTAAAACTGAGGGGCGCCTGGCTGGCTCAGTAGGAAGAGGATATGACTCTTGATCTCGGGATGGTGAGTTCAAGCTCCATGTTGGGTGTAGAGATGACTTAAATGAATGAATAACTGAAAAAAAATTAAAATGGAATGTTTGTGAAATATTCAGGTATTAATGCATTTCAAGTTAGCCCTTATAAACCTAATTACTACATGTTAATATAAATAGTTACGTGGTTGCCTAAATACCAATTTTTATTTAAAATAACCACAACCATATTTTTTAAACAACCAAAAACACAAGCAAGGGTACCAATGGTTTGTGTTTTTGCAAATCTCTTCAGTGTCTGGTTTAATAGAGGACAACAGGATTTTCGCACTTGCTTCTGCATTCGATTTGCTGGGATAGGTTATTATAGCCGAGGCGCGTGCACGTGAAGAAACTTCAGTCTTAAACAGTTATGGAATTAGAAAAGGTCGGACTTCACAGACTCCCTCACTACCTTGACCGTGGTGATGTTTTCACAGGGTAGACATACAGCGAAACTTATCAAACTGCACATTTGAAATATATGCTGTTTGTTTTCTGTCAATTATAGTTTAATAAAGAAGCTGCTAAAAACAGGGGAAAAAAAGACTGCTCATCACGGCCTCGACCTCCCCTTCTTCCTCATCTCCCTCCACTCCCCACGAAGCCACACAATGGACACCCCCATTGTGCCGTACTAGGCACACAGCCCCAGCCCAGCCAGCCGAGTACCCTTCCCTCCACACCCCTTCCTTGGCCTGAAATGCCTTCCCCACCGAGGATGCCTCCACGCTCTGCCTCCCTCCCTTCTCCCCTCAAGAAATACCTCAAAATCCGCATCAAAGGTCACCAGCCTGAGAAACCTTCCTAGATCCCAACACCCCCTCAAAGGAAAATTGAGCTCTCGTCCCTTCAACTTTTGTGCGTGAGGAAAGACTCAAGTGAGAACAGCTGAGGGAGGCAGACATCTCCTTCTGGATCTCCTCAGACTGGCCTCTCCCCTGTTAATCTTCTTTGAATCAAGAAGATACACCAACACAAAACAAAAAAGTGTTCAAAGAAGCCTATAAAACCAATGAAAGCAGCCCAGGACCAACAGCCTAGTGCTACAGGGCCTCTGAGGAAAATCCAACTCCATTTACAGCCCCCCTCCCCCACCCCGCAATTCAGAGGAAGTGATCACGACTCTATATACACATTTAGGGAGTTTCCTGGGGGCCAGGGTCACGCTTAGCCACCTCTAACCCTCCAAGTACCTGGCCCATCGCAGGTGCTCACGAAATACCTGTGCCAGCAGTGAGGCAGAAGACTCAGCTTCTCGGTCAGTCTAAAATGGCGCCTGAGAGGATCCCCCTACGTGGGTTGTCCTCAGCCCTTATTGACAGGATGTACTGGTTTCCTAGGGCCGCTGTAACAAAATACCACAAGCTAAGAGACATGTATCCTCTCACAGTCCTGGAGGTCAGAAGTCCGAGATCAAGGCGTCTACAGGGCATGCTTTCTCCAGAGGCTCTTCCAGCTTCTGTGAGCTTCTAGTGACTACCAGAAATCTGCAGGGCTCCTTGGCTTGCAGCTGCATTAACTCCAACCTCTGTGCCCATCTTCCCAGAGCTCTGGAGGTGTCTACCTCGAAATCGCGCTTCCCTTACACAGACACCTGTTATTGGCTGTAGGGCCCGCCCTCCTTCCCTAACTTGATTACAACTGCGAGGATTCTACTTCCAAATAAAGCCCCGTTCTGAGGTTCTGATTGGACCAGAGTTTCAGGGAGAAGGCACAGCGCATGTGCGGAAGTGTCTGGCACACAGTAGGTACCCAGCTCAGGGGACCATCCCCGTCTCCTTCTGCAGGCGCCAATGCGTAGCCAAGGACTCCCCTCACCGAAGGCTCTCTACTTCCACACTTACTTGCCAAATGTGAGAGGGCTGGAGGAAATGAGAGACAGAAGTGGGTGATAACCGCCTTTCTTCTCAGCTCCCGCCTTCCTCCCAAACTGCTCGGCCCCCTGTTTCCCTATTCACCCCACCCCCACATTCAGCCCCATCCAGAACCCACACCTGCCTATTCAAATGCTCTCCAGGAATCGCCTCCTTATACTCCGGGACTATAATTTGATGCTGAAATCTCTCAGCAAGAAGGACAGAATTTCCCAGTGAGAGGATATGTTTGGTGTGTGCAGCCTACACAAGAAATCCTAAAGGCCAGCTTTTTTCGAATGAATAAAAGGGAAAAAATGACTCTGAATGTAATTACCCTAAAAATGCCTTCCCAAATCAGCTCTCATCCAGCATGCTTCGATGTCAGCGGCCAGGGTTAAAACAAACCATGAAATATTATGGTATAGTAACGCAAAGTCTGTTGAAAAACGGAAACAAATAAATATGGCATGTCCATCTTGAACACTGAGAGGCCAGGAAGTTTCTGTAACACCCACACTGGGGGACCTGCAATTGAGCTGTTGGCAGTAATGAGTGGGTCCCTCATGTCGGTTTTGCCCTCAACACACAACAGGCCTTGCCAGTCCCCAGAGGCTTGGATGCCTAGAGAGTATTTTGACATTCCTGGGGACAGACCCAATAGGCTCCTGACTACCCCCTGCCCAGAACACAAGAATCTGTCAGACAATGAGGTAGCAGGCCTCAGTCCTGCTGTGGTTCCCTTTTGTCCCCAACACCAAATCTTTAGTACAATTCTGAGTTAATCAAGACAGCATTACTTCTCAAAGGCAAACTGGACTTCGGCTCCTGCAATGTTAAAATGGCCTTGACCTTTTCTGCTGTCAGTCTTGGTGATTTGGCAATGTACTTGCAGAGCCCTATTATTCCCCTTGAGGATTCTTGGTCTCTCTGCTTTTCTTCCTTGCTTTACTCCTCCATTCTTTCAGATGTGTTCACTGCCCTCATCAAATTGTGATCCTTAATACATCATTAATTTGCACCATTTCAAAGATTTTCCATTTCAAGGCCTATCTATGTAATATATACTATTGTGATAGGTAAGAGTAAAGGTTTAAAAATTAAACTAAAAGCATGGAATTGACATCAAGAGGGACCATGTACTGTTACAATGAGAATACTTTGTTAAACAGACCCAGGGTCAATACACAAGGACTTGTGCTGAAAAGTTAAAGCGCTCACACTTATAAGGGCTACTAACATTATATCTGGTTAGTACGTTAAGTGAAAGAAAAGTGTGTTTAAGTGTAAAAATGGCCCAAGAATAGCAGCTAAGTATCTGGGTCAAAATTCCCATTTAAGTAATTACATTTTCCCAACCACATGTTAATTAACACTTCTTAAGAACACCGATGGATAATGTTACTTGAGAAGATTACTTGAGCAGGCAGGTACATGCGACAAGGTACAAAGCAACCTAGTTCTCCCATGGGTTACTTTTTTTTATGAATTGGAAATCTGTAGCTTCTGATTCAAGGCTGAAGCCCTTCAAAAGCAGTCTTGGGGTGCCTGGATGGCTCAGTGGGTTGGGCCTCTGCCTTCAGCTCGGGTCATGACCTCAGGGTCCCAGGATGGAGCCCCACATCGGGCTCTCTGCTCAGCAGGGAGCCTGCTTCTCCCCCTCTCTCTTTCTGCCTGCCTCTCTGCCTACTTGTGATCTCTGTCTGCCAAATAGATAAAAAAAAAATAAGTATTTAAAAAGGAAAGCAGTCTTGAGAGGCCCATTGAGATAAACCTCTTTGTATATACACTTTCTGTAAACTCTTCTGAGAAAACAGTATACCGATCGCTTGCTTATCTAGCACAAAACATACTTGTGCATTTCTCCAGTGCAGAGCTCAGGTGATAACAGGAGAGGAGCAGAACATGAGCACACATGCGCACGCATGCACACCCACACACACACACACACACACACACACACACAGAGTTCTACAAAATCCTATCCACAGGACAGCTCCTCAGTGAGAACTTCCTTGCTCGTACTTTATACAAAGTTTTTACAAGGTTGGCTACTGATCTCCATCTGAACGTCTGAAAACCATCAAATGACAGAGAATGCTTACGGCCAGTAAGCCACGAACAACAACTCAAAGGGACAGTTACTGGCCTGCCAGGAAAGGAGACAAAAACAAAAACAAAACTCAGAAACATCAGCCCAAGAACCCAGAGTGGTCTCACACAATTTGGTAGATAAAGTGTGCCTCAGACCTCAAGAACTGATTCTTAGGAAGATTTGAGGCCTCCAGTTAAAAGGTAAATTATATTCAGCCAGTATTTACTTCAAGTGGTGATTAGGATATTTGAGAAAGATACCAGCTCAAGCCTTTCACAGTCAAACTACTTTGGTACGTAAAGGGCAAACAGTCAAACTCAGCTATGCACTGGGACTTCCGCCCTGGGGCACAGGCAGATGGGTTGGTGCCTAAGAAAAGGCTTTGTCCAGAGGTGGTGGCTTGGGGTTCTTATCAAATAGTACGTCTTCCATTTTTCTACTGGAAACAGCCCTCATCTCCTCCCTGAAATAGGCTGAGTGCCCTTGTTTCGAGACCCTACTTGGCCTGCTCTCCCAGGGCAATGGTTCATGCCCTGAATCTTTTCTGATCTTCTGCCCTTTATCCTTTTAATACCCAGCTTTCCTGGATCCTATATATTAGGGAATTAAGACTCCTAAGAAGATATAATCCCATAAACCATGCAGTCTCCTGGAGGGAACACAGACTCCAAGAGGGTGGAAGGTGTTTCTTAGGGAGGGAAGCAAAAAAAAAAAAAAAAAAAAAAAAAACCTTAGATATTACCAAGGCTTATGGTCATCTGAACTTCACCCTACCTAACAAAATCTTATTGCTTGGAATTCAATTTCTCCCTTTGGGTTTTCTTGGCTATCAGATGAGCAGCACTGACAATTAATTCATAGATGATACAGAAAGCATACACAAGGTCAGTACTACACAACTATGATCTATACAAAGTTGTGATTGGAAGGCTTTCTTTGGATTGACTGTTCATCCTAGAAATCATACAGCAGGAGGAGGCAGGTGTGTGCCTATTAGCTGCGATCAGCTGCCATGGGAATATGATTAATATTTGGTCCTTGACTTATATTTTATTACACCATTTAATTCTAAAAAGATCACTCAAGCATCATTAATTATGTCAAATGCAAAGAAACTGTAGGCAAGATCTGAATAAATATCCAGCAGCTAATTAAATTAGAAGTTATTTTCTCAGACCAAGCAAGAGAGTTCACTAAAAGATATTTTAAGAAGTGAATTTATTTTTCCCCTTTATTTACTTTTACTAGAAAAACAACAATTAAGAATGATCTTTAAAAATCTGACCACATTGCTACTAAAGTCACTCTGCAAATACAAATAAGTAATACTTACTGTTAGTAACTTTTTCATTTTTAATTTCATTTTTATCTTTAAAATGTCATTCTTAATCCAGCACATTATAAAAATGTAAGTTAAGGGACGCCTGGGTGGCTCAGTGGGTTAAAGCTTCTGCCTTCGGCTCGGGTCATGATCCCGGGGTCCTGGGATCGAGCCCACATTGGGCTCTCTGCTCGGCCGGGAGCCTGCTTCCTCCTCTCTCTCTCTCTCTCTCTGCCTGCCTCTCTGCCTACTTGTGATCTCTGTCAAATAAATAAATAAATAATCTTTAAAAAAAAAGTAAGTTAAATGTAGGTTAAGCCTTGTTTTTTTTTAAATATATGAAGCACAGATATACATACAATATATACATATATTATTATTAATTAATATAATAACTAATTAATATATTGATATATAATATAATAAATAGTAATTAATATACTATATAAGATATGATCGATATATAATATATAGTTAATTAATATTAATTAATTAATATATATATTAAACACAGCCTGTCTCTGGTATTAAAATTTTCATAGTGGGGTTTTAGGGAAAAAATGGCTAAAAGGGGCTCATCAGGGGAGCAATAGTTGTTTAAAAGGTGATGAACCTATCGCCCCTGCCTAACAGGCTCTAACTGCAGCACCACGAACAACTGGGAGACGAGAAGATGCTCCGTGTACTAGAATTTGAGGGATTCCCCAGGGATAGAAAGCACAGAGGCTCAGATCAACAGGCAAAGAGGAAACCATAGCTCAGATCCTGCAAGGAAGGTAAAAGTAGATCCGGAGAAGCTCTAAGCTCAGAGTGAACTATCGCAGAAAGATGGAAGAGGCCCAGGGGCAATTACCAAGGCTATTAAGCTAAAAATTCAAGGCCGATGTGCACTAGGCCTTAAGTGTTCCTGGGTGGGCCCACTTAACGGTGCACGCATGCGCACACGCGCCTGAGGCAGATGCCGCCGCTAACTGTGAACCCACATAGATGGAGAGTAAAAGGCCAGAAAGGTGGCTCTACCCTGATGCCTTCTTTATTCAGAATATAGCTCTGAGGGTTGGAGCCCCTACCCTGAATGCTTACTCCACACCCAGAGCCCCCCAAATAACTTCCCACTGCCTCAGGGGAAATCAAATCAAATCAAATCCCTGAAATAAAGTTTGCGAAGCTGTTCGTGGCACCTCCCGCCCCATACACCATGCTTCACCCCAACTGAATGCCATTCAGTTCTTCCAACACGTGCTGTTCTTGCTCACCTCTGAGCCCTCATGCACCCCTTCCCTTTGTCGGGAACACTTCCGTGCCCCCAGCCCTCCTCTCCTCTTCCTTCCGGTTCCGGGTAACTCCTCATCTTTTGAGCTAGGCGCCCCTCTCAGGCCCTTCTCCTCTCGCAGCTCTCAGATAAAGGAGCAGGCGGTTGAGTCTGGCACTGTTTTCAGCCCTCACTTGACTGTGAGTTCTGTGAGGGCAGGGACAGTATCTACTCTTCTCATCAGCGAATCCCCAGGGCCTCGTTCGGGTTAATAGCTCAGTAAAAACGTGGATGCACTGAGCTGAAGTGGGCAGAAGACAGAGTTGGGCACCTCGCAGGGCTTTTGGCTGTCAATTCCCCCCTCCCCAGTAGACAGCCAAGAGCTCCAACTATTGGCAGGACCAACCTTGGCTCCCACTTTCCCAGCTATTTCTGGTTTTACAGGAATTTGCCTCAAAGCACTGTTGCCACATGAAGATTTTCACCTACAACCATCAACACCACTACCAAGAAGTAATACAAAAAAATTTAAAAAACCAAAAACCTGACCTGGGAGTTGGGAAACCTAAGGAGACTGATGACTCCTTCTAACCCTCACTGGGATTCTGGACCTTAACCGAATACTCTCCTCCCACTGGGCCTCAGTTGGTAAAACAAAAGAAATAGACCACATCTTCTAGAGTTTCCCCTTCCTGCTCTAGCACTCTATGACTTTTCATCTTAATTTACGAGTCAAGTTATTCCTGTACCATTAGCCCATTGGGGTTGAGAGGAGCATTAAAAAAAAAAAAAACTAGAATAGGGAACATAAGAAAGAAAGGAATATACTTTCCATTGTGGGTCAAACTGTGTCCCCCAAAAAACATGTGTTCCTAACCCGCATGTATGTTGTCTCCCCTTTGGGAGGCAATTAGGATCGGATGAGGGCACTGGAGGGGAATCCCCATGATGGGACTTGTGTCTCTCCAAGGGAAGAGACCCGAGTTCACTCTCTCTACACCATGTGAGGAGACAGAGAGAAGATGGCTGTCTAAAAACCAAAAACAGGACCATTATCAAGAACCTGACCATTATGGCACCCTGATCTGGGACTTCTGGCCTCCAGAACTATGAGAAATGAATATTATTGAAGCCCTGCCCCCCCAACTATGATATTCTGTTATAGCCGCCCAAAATAAGATATCTCAGTAGCTGTGAATATGACCTTATTTGGAAACAGAGTCTTTGTAGCTGTAATCAAGATGGACCCTAATCCAACGGCCGGTGTCCTTCTAAGAAGACGGAAGTTTGGTCAAAGGGAAAAAGGAGACACACATCCAGGGGAGAAGGCCATGGGAAGACGGGAGCCCAGATTGGAATGCTAAGGAGAGCCAACAATGGCAGAGGCTAGAAGAGGCAAAAAAGGATTTCCCCCTCAGAGTCCTCAGAGGGAGCACGGCCCCACTTAAATTCTAGAAGTTTAGCCTCCAGAACTGTGAGACAATGAATTTCTGTTGTTTCCAGGCACCATATTTATGGTCATTTGCTAGCGCCCAAGGAAACTAACCCAGGTACCATCTTGAGGAAAAAAAAAAACAAAACAGAAAACCTCTTCTTATTTTACCTAGGACCCAACACCCCTTGACTAACCCTGGTTGGTGTGTCCTTGGGCCCTGGTCATAACAGGACTTCCTGGGGCAGGTGCTACTAACACAGGGTTCTGGCTAGACAGAAAGCAAACACGTGTGCAGGAGTGGATGACGGGACTTAAAATCGCCCGACTCAGAGTTACCAGAAGGTTTTCCGCTCAGAACATCTTGTGCTGCTCACAAAGCATACAGGAACTCACCATTTAACGAAGTGATCTATTTATCAACCCAAAATCGGCAGCAGAGAGGTCCCCAGGACAACATGTCCATTGCTTCAGGAGAGGGGCGGGTGAATGGGTAACGTGACTGTGGAGAGGAACAATTCGGAACAAGGGCTCTTCTGCACGTCCTACCTGAGAGCAGAGCGCCCAGTCAATCTCTGCTAGTCCATTCAAGAGGCCCCCAATCTCAAAAGGTGCTTCCTAAATTACGATAAGCCCAAACAACAACAAAAACAACAAAGAGCTCCATTTCTTTTCATTAAGCAAAGGCTTTAAGAGACTAAAAATTGGGACCACAATAGCAGAACAACACGGCAACGAGTCAGGTGCCCTGCTCTGCATTTATTTAAGGACATGACAACTTCTGCACTTTTCATGTCCTTTGACTGAGAAACCACCAACCAGAAACACCCAGAAGGCACTGAACAGTTCTTTTCAGGCGCACATTAGTCATGACAAAGGTTAACAGATAACAGCACACACTTTGTACCAGGTGCTGTTCTAAGAACCTTCTCAGAAAATCTAACTGAAGCCTGACGACAGCCTTCTGAGGTTTGTGTTATCATTGTGCCCATTTTCCAGATAACAAAGCTGAGACCCAGAGAAGTCATGGAGTTTGTCCAGCATCATCACACATCACACATCACAAAGCTCATGTGTTCTAGTTGAATTTCAAGCCCTGCCAGGTCAGTGCCAGTCAAGTACCTAGTAGAAGAAAAGCCCCTCCACTCTCCCACTTAGGCAAAGCCATCCCCCAGCACTCAGATGGCACAAGGTAGGGGGGTGTGACTTACTTGACTTGCTAGGTTGTCCACCATGAGTTATCTTCAGGAGACTAGAGCAAAATGTGGACTCCCATCCTGGGCTAAGAACCTGTAAGATCCTGGGTAGGGAAAGAGATGCAGAAACATTCCAAGGCTCTTGCAAGAGGCTAGACCCAGAGGAGCAACGGCCCTGGAGAGGCAGACCCCTAGTGGAAAACGGATGTGTAGACACAAGCATGGCAAACACTTGCCTGAGACTTTTATTTTCTCCCCTTTGCTTAGCATGTGCTCCCAAAGAATGCTGGACCAGACACAAACATAGTCTTCTGGAACATGTCCTCTACACTCTTCAGAAAGTGCGTGGGATAATGATTTAAGGACCGCCCCCTGCTAATGACCATCTCCTAGTAACAGCTGCTAGGCCAAGGCATGGCGAGGGGCTAGGGGCTGTCTGTCATGGTGAGCCCTGGGCAGCCAAGATTTCTCCAACAAGAGCAAAGAACTCACCAGAAGCTGGGCTCCAGGGACCTGCTATGCTTAGTAGCAAGGGACAGATTTCCCATTCCTGCAATGCGCTACCCGGATGCTAGGTGGATACCGACTGGCCTTTCTGCTAAGCTCCAGACCCAAGAAGTTAACTGCCTACCTGACATCTCCTGCCAGCAGGGGCAGATCCACGTTTTGTGAGGCCTAAAGCTTTTACAATTCAAGACCCTTTTTAGAAATAGAATGCAAACTTAGGACCATAAAATGACCCCTATGGCCTTGTAAGGGGCTAAGCAAGTATAGGGCCTTGAAGCTGAAACTTCTTCCAATGAATGAGAAATCCACCTCTGTCCACTAGCACCTTCAAGGTCACATGTGAAAAACTGAACTCACTAACTCACCACTCCTCTGATGCTCTGTGGGGGCCTGACTCTAAGGTGGTCCCCAGGAGTCCAGCCTCCGGGTGTCCTACCCTCATACAATCCCTGCCCCGTGAGTGGGGGGACACCTATGACTTGCTTCCAACCAACAGGACATCGCTAAGGTGATGGGACCTACATGATCATGTGTACGTGATTACAGCACATGGGAACGTACATCCCTCCTGCTAAGAAACTCCCTTGCTGGCTCTAAGGAAGCAAGCAGCCATGCTGGGAAGGCCCATGTGACAAGGAGCTGAGGTTGGCCTCTGGCCACCAGCCAACAAAAAACTGAGGCCTTCAATCCAACAACCCATAGGCCTAAGTAAGTGGTTCTCATCAGAAATCAGGGCCCACCCACAGAGGGTCTTACTCAGCAATGCTAGTGGGGGACGCGAGACCCAGAATCAACTTTTTACAAAATGGTGATTCACTCTTTGCCAAGCGATGGATCTTAATTCCTGGTCAGTTTCCTGCCTGGCATCCTTGTCGTCTCCCACCTCTTCTCCGTTCTCACTGCCAGCTGCTTGCTGTGTCTCTCATCTCACCTGTCCTAATGGGAGGTTCTCCCATCTACTCGTTCTCCCTGTTTCAGATCTCTCCATCTCTTTAATCTATTTTTCATAGTACCTCCAGAAAGATCGTCCTTAAACTGAAATGGGAACATGTCCATGCTTCTCTTCAAAATCCTTCACTGACAACGCAAAGATTAACCAAGTCATTCATCACAGCCCTCATGTACAGAATTAAACACTTCTGAAACAGCCAACAATAAAAGAACGATTAAATAAAATGCAATACACCCATACGATTGAACAGTACGCAGTCATGACAAATGATGTGTTAAGGATGTTTGAATCACATCAAAGAATGTTCACAATATGACAGGTGAAAAGATGTAAGAACTATAGCTGCAAACACATATGATCCCCACTGAATAAAGTCAACACTGAAAAGAAATTCACCAAAAACTGGAGTGGTTTCTCCCTAGGGTAAATTATGCTGTCTTCTTTGGATGTTTTGTATATTTTCCAGGTTTCTTATAATGAGCATGTACTAAACACACACACACACACACACACACACACACATACACACACACACCAAAATCATCTATAAATAATGTCTAGGACCCCTTGATGCCAAATATATGTTGCCAAATCCATCAGTCAAGGCCATCCTGGACCCTTGCTCCTTTCTTCAGCCTTGTTCACAAATACCTCTGTCCTCTGATCATAAAGTACAATGTGTTCTTCCTCAGCTACACGATGTGTCTTTGCTTATACAGTTGTTTTGGCCTGGAGTGAAACCCCTTCCTTTGCCACCTCTCTACCTTCAGCTGCCTTACTCCACTTCAAGAGTCACATGAAAAGCCACCTCTTCCAGGAAGTACTTGTCTGATCCCTTCCTGATGAATGTCCCCCTCCTTTGCTTTCCTACGTCAAGTCCTTGGCTGGCTTATTTGCTCATTCGTCTATCACTCATTCAATTCTACTTTCAATCACACAGCAGTCTACATGCCTCTCATCACCATGGACAGCAAGTATGGGGAAGGCACGGGACATGCACGAATCAATGCTCACTGTATCACTTGACCCAAAGGCTTGGATGTTGCTGACACTCAGTAAAAGGAATGCTGAAATGAAATGAAACTTACAGGGTAGGGGTGCCTGGGTGGCTTAGTGGGTTAGGCCGCTGCCTTCAGCTCGGGTCATGGTCTCAGGGTCCTGGGATCAAGCCCCACATCGGGCTCTCTGCTCGGCAGGGAGTCTGCTTTCCCTCCCTCTCTCCGCCTGCCTCTCTGCCTACTTGTGATCTTTCTCTGTCAAATAAATAAATAAAATCTTAAAAAAAAGAAACTTACAAGGTATTTACAGCAAGTAACTCGTCACATCTTTTGGAAACTGGTAGGTATGGTTTGAATCCAATGGGGCATCAACTCCTAATTAAATTCAGCATTTTAGAGGACAAAGAGTGCCATCAAACAAATTTCCTGCCTGCAGATATTACCATGCCTCGCCACAAGGAAAATACTTAAAACCTAAGGACAGATGGGATACAGCACTGTCCATAAGCCAATACCTTTGAGCTTCACCGGCCACAATCAATGAACATGAGGAAAAAGTAACAGGTCCTTCAGCTACTGTTTATGTCAAGTTGAAGTGAAGAGTCAAAAGCTAAGTGAAATAGAGTGAAGCCCAGAAAGCCATCTGAGGAGAACAAGACCCAGACAGACGCTGCTGGGAAAATATCAGAGCAAAATAGACTATTCTAGGCATCGTTTGAAGGGTAGGAATGCAGACGTGAGACTACGAAAGGAAGTGGCATTTCCTGGGCAGCCACCAGACGCGAGGCCTGACATTATCTAGTCCTCACAACAGCTCTGCAAGGGACAAACTGTCATTCCCACCTCCCTGAGGGCCAAGTGAAGCTCAGAGAAGTTGTATTATTTGTCTGAGGTCACACAGCCAGTGGTAGAACAAGGACTCAAAAGGAGGTCTGTCTGACTTAGCCCCAGGCTCTTTGCATTAGACCAGAGCATAATGACAGCCTACTTTCCACCACCATCTCAGACATAGCTCCCCCGAGCCGCCACCAGAGTTCTTCCTACAACCCAATCTGAACTTTCCGCTTTGCCATTAAAAACTCTCCACCAATTCTTCATTACCTAAGAGATAAGGTCCAGGCTCCTATCGTGCTACAAGGGTCCTTTAAGACCTGGCCCAGGCCTGGATCTCCAGGCCGCCTCCTACCCGCCTGCCTCCCCAACCATCCTCCTCGCACAATTCTCTGCCTTCCCAAGTAGTATTCTCTTTGCGTTTCAATTTAGCAAATTTCTACTCATCCAATAAGACCCAGGCCAAACATCACCTCCTCCGAGAAGCCTCCCTTGAGCATGTATCCTCTATAAATTAATGTCCTCTCCCTTTTGTGTTCCTCTAATACACTGCACGTAACTGAAATAAAGAACCTGCCGAAGTTCGCTGTCTGTCTCCCTTCCTGGATCGTGAGCTCTTCAAGGGTAAAATAATCTCTATATACCTTGTACTTGGCATGTGGCTGACATACAGTAAAATGTTTATGGGAAAATGGCAGGTCTAATCTAAACACCGAGACAAAATATATTCTGATTACAGAGAAGAAGATAAGCAAAAGTCAATTCAGCAATTACATTCCTGCATGCATACATGCATACACACACATCAAGGCAATACGTCAACATTGCATTAATTAGAGCAAAGTAGAAGCTCAGTCAATGTCAATCATCTCGACTCACACTAGGCAACTTTCTGTTACCAATATCCATGATGTGAATGGTGGTGACACCTCAAGAATGAGGACATCTCACTTGGGATGGTGGTATTAACAGCTTCCCAGATGAGTTCCATCCCCACAGCTCATGGCCAGATGTCAAAACCTCCAGCGGCCCCGATTACTCGTGTGATATATAATGAAGAACGCTCTGATCGCCAATGTCTCTGGAGCCCCAGCCGGCAATCTCAGAGCCCACATGTGATCTCAGCACTGATCAGCCACACATTTGACCCCGAAGATAAATATGGCATCCTTTAGCATCCCACAAAGCCAGAAGAATGCCACACAGCAAAAATGAGGGTTGATGTCGTTCCCACCCCTGCCAGAGACAGCTTTTAAAATAACAACACCTGGGGTGCCTGGGTGGCTCAGTGGGTTAAAGCCTCTGCCTTCAGCTCAGGTCATGATCCCAGGGTCCTGAATCGAGCCCCACGTCGGGCACTCTGCTCTTCGGGGAGCCTGCTTCCTCCTCTCTCTCTCTCCCTGCCTGCCTCTCTGCCTACTTGTGATCTCTCTGTCAAATAAATACATAAAATCTTTAGGGGCGCCTGGGTGGCTCAGAGGGTTAAGCCTCTGCCTTCAACTCAGGTCATGGTCTCAGGGTCCTGGGATCGAGCCCCGCATCGGGCTCTCTGCTCAGAGGGAACCTGCTTCTCCCTTTCTCTCTGCCTGCCTTTCTGCCTACTTGTGATCTCTGTCAAATAAATAAATATAATCTTTGAAAAAGATAAAAAAAATAGATACATACATACATACATACGTAAAATCTTTAAAAAAAATTACAACGCCTAGGTCTCCTCTCAAACACCCAAGTGCAAATGATGTGGAGTAATAATTTGCCAACTTGTTGAGAATATAAACTACAAATGTCCAGCTTTTCAAAAACTCTACAGTCACACTCAATGAGAAGACATCATCCTTCACAAATAGAAGACATTGGAATTCAAAATGAAAACAAGGATAAGATTTCATGCTCAAATGACTGAACGTGAGAGGGCGGTTTCCAGGTGAGCATTGTGTAAACAAAGTTCTGGAAGTTTCATCACTAAAGCCATCTAATCAAGGTGATTGGCCTGTGGGTATATCAGATAAAATTCCAAAGTCTGAATTTCTTGCCGCCTAGAACACACAGAAAGTCAATTCCCAATAGTCTTCCTATTTAAAAAATAGGAACGCTTTCTATTTTACAATAAAACGGCAGCAGTCTTCTCCATAATAAATAACAAAGGTTCACCTTCCCTCCCTCATGTACTGCATCAAATACCGAGTAATGTCTACAGTAAGGGGACTTCTACATAAAGTAAAAATAAGATTATTCTTCACACCATTTTTATATCTGAAGTGTTTCCTAATAATTTTCAAAAAACCAGGCCTGGTGTTAATTCCTGGAATTCCCCTTATGGGACATAACTAAAAATAAATGATGCACACGCCGTTGAACCAAGAGGCGTTCTTTCTCCGTAAAGAGAAATTTATCGAGATAATGAAGTCTGAAGCCACTGGTGTTCGGTGAGTCAACAGTCTTCTGATTACAAGGAAGAAGATGCAGAGCCAAAATGTATCCGAACTTCCTATGTGGTGGGCCCTGTGTGAAACACTTTATATAAATTCCCTTCTTTCATCTTCATCAACTCCTGCTCAAGGAGATACTAGTATTATTTATGTTTGCTTGAGAAAGAAGTTGATGCCCTAAGAGCTAAGGAAAGCTATACAAGGGCACATGCCTAGGAAGGGGTGGGGCGGGGATTTGAGTCCAATTCCACTCCTAAATTCTCTCCTCCTTTGCACGCCCTCTTCCTACTGTCTTCCCAGATACCCAGGGCTAGAGCGTAATGTAACCTGGTGAATTAGAAAAAGGCATCCCCCTGGAAGAGTCCAGACCCTCGCCAGGCATTCACCCCAAAGACCAAGAGCCCTGCTTGTCGCAGTGACCCTGCCACCTGCTCCTCGTGCTGACCTCTGGCCTGGGTACCACTCTCACCCTGCTTTCTTCCTAGAGCCCCGAAAACCCTTGCATAAATTCAGCCCGATCGGAGTAAACAATTGCTCGGAATGCCTTGAGATCTAAGATGACCTAGGTATCAAAGAAGACCCTCGGGTTACTCACCAGAGAGCCACCAGGGACAGAGAGAGCATCTAAAAGAAAGCATGCTGACTGTTCCCAGCTAAGCTTGCATTTACAGTGCCCAAACCATTCAAAGGGTTCGTATAAGATCTCCTTTGAACAAAGAGTCCTATTGCTAAAACTGTAGTATTAACAAAAGATACAGAAACCGTTCCCCTAAAGCCTTTCAGTCCAGCCACCCGATGTGTCCCGGACTCTAAGCCCCAGGCCCCGTTTCCACGTTTTGGTCCCCCTGCCGTCCCTCTCCCATCCAGCAAGCCCAACTTTCCTCCTTTGTGCTACCATGCCCTCCTCCCCTCAGCTAGAACGCTATTTCTTAAGCACACATCTGATCAGGCCTCTCTTCTGCGTGTGGCCCTTCAAGTTCAAGTTGCTTAGGCAGGCCTGCCTGTCAGTCTATCGTGATGGGGTCCCTGCCCTCTTCCTAGTCTTATCTCTTACTCCCTGCTTCCCATATGCCTATACTGTCTCTACCAAATGAACCATCATTCCCCAGTATGATGTCTCTCACAGGCCTCTGGGCCTTTGCAGGCACTACTCCTTCTGTCTGAAGACTAGTCCCCACGCCAACCCCTGGAGAGTTCGTCTCCGTCCTTCAAGACTCAGCTAAGTGTCACTACCTCCATGAAGCCTTTCTTGAGCGCGGCGGGGGCCTTCCACACCTCGGCAGCTGAGTGGCTCCCTCCTCCGCGCTTTCAACCATTTTGCACTTATTTCTATTATGCTTTTTGCCACACGGTGCTGTAAATATCCATTTGTAAGGCTGGCTAGTTAATCCTCTGGCTCTGTCTTAGCACGGCCTCTGAATAAAGTCCAAAAGACATTGCTGGCCTGACATTCGAGGTTGTCCTTACCATCTAGCTTCAACTGACATTCCTCCCCTGCCTTTCCATGCATTTCCTTTCCCAAGCCCTATTCCCCAAGGAAAATCTACTTCTTGCTGTTAGCCACCAGGCCCCACGCCTTCGGCGCCCTGTGACCGCTTTCCCTGTCTTCCCCCTCCTTTGCGTATCCAGATCCAACTCAGCTGTCCAGGACCAGCTCCCCTGCCTTCCTCCAGGAGCCCCCCAGGCAGGAATCAAGGTCCTCCTCCCCTGAATTCCCATAGGTCCTCCATGGTGTCTTTTTGTTTGTCTCATCCCGTGGGCCCTACTAGATTGTGAGCTCCTGGCAAGCAGGGTGTGTCCCTCCCATTCATTGCTGCTGTCCCCACAGCGGACAGTGGGTGGCCAATGCAAGCTTGAAGAAAGAATAAGGATCCCTTCTCAGGGCTATTTTTAAAAGAAGAATCCTTATTAGGAGCGTGTGAAATGCAAAGTCTAGATTGTGCTCCTTTTTCCTCCTTAAGAAAACTATTATTAGATGCCTAATTTCTCGTAGGTTGTACAACAGAGTACCCAAAGAATATTGAAAAGTCTTGTTAAAGAAACAAGTGCAAGGGAGTGGGGTGGGAATGCCTATGAATACCTTCTGATCTGAGGTTCTAATCCAACCCCTTACTGGAAGTTTTTGACTATGATCTCCTCTCTTCAGAAATGGGGGTGGGTGCGGACCCTACACCCCAATCGCGCTCTGCTTTACTGGCTTGTTTATCTACCTACTCTTCTCCATAGGGCCACTCATAATGACTTGTATTTTGTAAAACGGAAAACATTCAGGGTCATAGCTAAATCTTCGGCTCTTTTCTAAAACAAGTCAGCATGCCCCTTACTCAACAGCTTCCCCGAGTAAGGAGGACTTATCACAGTCAAGTGAAAGAGCCGCGCTAATTGTTTTCTTTTCAATGTGTGATTTCCAAATGAATGAATATGTTAGAATGTTAATGACTCTATACAAGAAAACAATGGATTATCTTCTCCACATTGTGATTATGATATTGCTTTGACATGCAGTTGATTCATAAACTTTTCAAGAGTAAAGAATACGCATTGTTCTATTATTTTCCTTCATAAACATTCAAGTCACTTCAATGCGACTGCTTCTGTCTCTTCCCTGAAAAAAATAAAAAATAAAAACAAACAAACCAAAAAGCATACGTAGAATGCATCTGGCCTCCAGTGGGCCCTCCATAAATACAGTTGTTTAAAATTAGCCTCATCAAGGGACGCCTGGGTGGCTCAGTTGGTTAAGCAGCTGCCTTCGGCTCAGGTCATGATCCCAGCGTTCTGAGATCGAGTCCCACATCGGGCTCCTTGCTCGGCAGGGAGCCTGATTCTCCCTCTGCCTCTAGCCTGCCACTCTGTCTGCCTGTGCTTGCGCTCTGTATCTCTCTCTCTAACAAATAAATAAAATCTTTAAAAAAAAAATTAGCCTCATCAAGATATGATATGATTCCAACATAAAACTTGAGACACTACTCCATTTTTCCCTTTCATTTCTATTACATTCCCTACTGGTCCATAAAAATCCCATATACTTTCAGAAACATTTTGAAGTGGTTATTTTTTTATTCCTTAATATCAGGACCCAAATCTAATTAGAATAGAAAGTTGTATGTGATGAATTTGATAGTCCTTGGGTTAGTGCTCGAGCAAGCTGGAAGGCCAACCTTAGGAAGGAATGCTTATTAACTCTTTCTAGCCAGCCGGTCACATGGGGAGATGACACTCCTCTAGGCCCACCGAGGCCTTGTTTCCTGATTCCAACATGGGCTTTCACCAGCCTGATCACATCACTTACACTTTCCATTTCTTCCTTCCTCTCACTCTCTCTCTCTCTCTCTCTCCATTTTCTCTCTCACTCTCTCTCTCTCTCCATTTTCCACCCTCGCCTAATCTGGCTTTTGCTTTCTTGGCTCTTAGCAGAAACCAGGTATTTGATCCATCCTCGGTTTCCAAGGTCCTGGTTTGAGGAGAACATCACTCAGTGCACCAGTACACAAGGCTCTAAAAACAGAAATTTTTCTTTCTTCTTTTTTTTGAAAACAGAAATTTTTAAAGGAGAAGCAAGATCAATGTGTTCACCTCTGGCAGATCCCAGAACGCTCTGAGGATAATTTAGATAGTATTCCTTCCACAAGCCCTTTGCCAGAACTCTGCAACCACAAATTAGTCTGTATACTCATGTTCCAACAGTCAGAATCTGCTGGCAGACACAGATTTTCTCAAATGAAGATACAAATTTTAAATAACACCTGATTAGGCTAAGAGACTTGCAAATTCTATTACCCATGGTTGTTGTTTTTGTTTTTGTTTTGTTTTTATCTTGAGCCAAGAACCAAAAGACACTTTAATTTCCGTATTTGTATTAGACATATCCCCAGCCCCCAGCTGAATTCAACAAAAATTCATCAAGGATATATTATGTGGCTGGTACCATGGGGGATTCACATGCTGTACAAAACCTGCCCGTCTTCAATCTTCAGAGAGATTACAATATGGTTGGTGCGATGGTGTGACGCTTGTGTCCCCCTAAAACTCGTGTGTTGAAAATGTAATGCCAAAGGTGCGGGATTTATGGGGGGCCTTTGGGAGGTGACCTAATCAGGTCATGAAGGTGGAAGAGTACCCTTAGAAAAGCTGCCACAGAGGGGCACCTAGGTGGTGCAGATGGTTAAGCATCCCACTCTTGGTTTTGGCTGGGGTCCTGATCTCACAGACAAGACATGGGGCCCCATGATGGCCTCTGCGCTCAGCAGGGAATCTGCTTGAGATTCTCTCTCTCCCTCTGCCCTTCCCACTCATGTTCCCTCCCTAAATGCAGGGGAGAGGAGGGGAGAGGAGGGAAGGAGAGGAGAGGAGAGCTCTTCTAGCCCCTTCTGCCATCTGAGGGCAAAGAGAGACATCCGCAACGCAGAAGAGGGCCCTCGCGCAGCCATGCTGACACCCCAATCTTGGCTTCCCAGCCTGTGGCGTTGAGTTATAGCAGCTGGGATGCGCTCAGACAGTTAAAGAAACAAAATATCGACCAATTGAAAAACTTAATTACAATCTAAGTCAGTTTACAAGCACCAGTGAATAATAGCGTCAAAAAATGGTGTAGGAGGTGCTCTGAAAAGCTCAACACGACAGAAACGTCTGCTCTGAAAGAAAAGGGTTCGGAGGCACTCAGGCATCCCAGCAGAACTCAGGAGAGCGGGGCTGTAGTCCGGGCTGTGCCACTGGCCATCACTTGGAGCCTGAACAAGCAAGCTGACTTCTCTGCCTCTTACCTGTCTCATCTGCACAATGGATTTAAAACTACCTGCCCTCACTTAGCTCATCGACTTGTTTTAAAGATCAAGTGATGCGATCAATGGAAAGCATTTTCAGAAGCTGTATTTTGCTATACAGAAGCATGTTGGGTCCATCCTTTACCCTCTCCAGGCCTCAGTTCCTTCCACTGTCAGAACGCTGGATGAGCTCTGAGGTCGCTGAGTTTAAAATGATGACAGAGGAAACAGAAAGGGTGTGAGAGACAGCGCCGATGCCAGATTGCCAAAGGAGACGTCTAACAAAACCAATCGATATTTCTATCTGTTCAGCTCTAATAGCCCCCGAGAGAATGCTGCCACATATGTGGTATTTTCATGCTAACGCGCCAACAATTCTACCTCCAACTTAGAGCCACGGGCTCACACGCCACACCACCATGTCACATAAGGAAATTTTTGCACTCCTGCAAAGTTGGACACTCCCCATGAAAATCTCAAGGGGGGCAGGCCTGGCCGGTGATTACCAGAGATAGAATTTCTCAACAGTCAGCTCTGTGTCTAAGGGCTGTAAAGAAAGGCCAAGCGAACGACGCCTAGAAAAACATGACACCATGTGTTTCGTGTGGTCTCAATCTGCATAATTTGGGTGTCAGGTCTATAATCATAATTTTGGTGTGAGGTCTGTAATCACAGTCAATTTCTTCCTTTCATTCTTTTCACAAGCCCATTCCAGTTATCTCCCTACTTTATCCTCTGATTGCAGGAAAGAATAAGGGATTAAACTGCACATCAGTGTTCTAGGCCCTTTTTATATCTCTTTCCTTATCTGAAAATTACTGACTCAGCCTAGGAAAGAAGAAAGGAAGGGAGGGCGGAAGAAAAGAACGAAAAGGAGAGGAGAGCTCTACCACCCAGGCTACCTAACAAAATCCTGCTTTTAAAAAATTATTTATAGAGGCACCTGGGTGGCTCAGTGGGTTAAAGCCTCTGCCTTTGGCTCAGGGATTCCAGGGTCCTGGGATCGAGCCCCGCATCGGGCTCTCTGCTCAGCAGGGAGCCTGCTTCCTCCCTCTCTCTGCCTGCTTGGGATATCTGGCTGTCAAAGAAATAAATAAAATCTTTAAAAAATAATTTAAAAAAAAATAAAAAATTATTTATAAATTGCAAGCCAGCCAAGATCAAAAACTGACACCTGCAGATGATAAAATGCCACAAGTGACTTTTTTACAGGAGTTTTACTTTACGGGACATTTAACTGTATGGTCAATATTCCGTGATACCAATCGACTCAATCTGTCAGCAGCCTCGCACTGCTTTTTCGGGGAAAGGAAAGATTACAAGGATCCCAAGAGTGGAGTGAAGGGGAAGAGGTTTCATATGGAAATGGCTCCTGTCTGGTAAGTTCTCAGTTTTTAGTCAAAGTCCTCCCCAAATACTAAGACTGCCATAGTCCTCAGGAGTCAGTCTGGAAGGCTTTCACAATTGCATCCAAGATCCTAGGCAAGAAAGAACAGCATAGAATGTACCACAAATCATGGTAAATCCAAGGTGAGTATCTCACCGTGAATGAGGGTAACAATGTACCCCCAGATGTGGGCCCTTCCTATTTTTAGTACTTTCGTTACCCTCCACGACCTGTCTTCAAACTTCCCATAACGTTCCCTGAGTTGACAGCCAATTCTCCCGTTCAGAGAAATCCTACCTTCATCTCCTTAGGAAAAGATGCACCTCTTACCACAGACAATCAGTTTCAAGCTTTATTTCTGTTCATACAGTTCTGAGTCAGGGAGCCTTGCGATTTCAGGACAGAAGAAAAAAAACACACAGGAGAACTGGGTTCGTGTTCCAGCTGGCTGCTTCTTAGCAGCACGATCACAGGCAAAGTGTTCACTGCTCTGGGCCTTAGTTTTCTAATCTGCCAGATGGGTACGATAATGCAAACAACCTCGGGGGATTGCTGCAAAGATTGGACCTGCCTCTTCTGTGAAAAAGCACTTTGCAGAGAGCCACTGGTTGACTGCATGTTTGAACATATGCAACTCCCTAGAATATGGATCTGATTTATTTCTGTATGCCCGATAGCTGGCATCGATATCGGGCATACAGAAATGACATATTTATTCGATGTCTAATGAAGGCACGGATGAGGGATAAGCAAAGGAATGCAGACCCTATGTGTCCCCATGGCCCCAAGAGCAGGGACCGTGTCCTATGCATCTCTGTTCTCTAGTATCCCATACAGGAAATAGCTCAAAGTCGTTGGTCAAATAAATTTCCCCTGATGAATGAATGAATGATCCTGTCAGGCCGGCCCATCACTAACGCGCATGATCATTTTTACTGCCAGTCCTGTGGCAGTGGGGATTGTCCCCACCTGGGGGACGGCTGCCATGCAAGGGTTCCCCCTTTCAGAGGGCCTTCCCTGGTTCATCCCTCCCGCAGCTCGCTCCCCCAAACACCTCACACATGCACAAAACATGCAGTTTAGCTTCACACTTCATAGCCTTCCAAGTGACCCACCGCCCTTTCGCTAGCACAACTCCTGAGATCAGTGCAAACACTTCGGGGACAAAGACCGGACCTTATCAATCTGCGAAACCGGCACCATGCTGGGCACTCAGCTGTATGGTGGCCTTCTAGAACTGATGTCCCCCAGGGGTATTCCACGCACAAATCCTCCCCAGCTTGGATGGCCACCGCAAAATTTCTGTTAGAATCCTCGAATTTTGAGTTTTCTGAAATCCTGGGGGTTCATGTTTTTTCTTCGTTTTCTTGAGAGGGATGAAGAGAACTGGAGGAAAGAACTCGTTCCCACAGATGTCATATAATTCCTTCACTTCTCAAGTGGAGGATCTCAGATGTGCTTTGGCCACCTTAGGGTCCCCACTCTGCGGAAGGTTGGGACGAACAGAAAAGACGGCTGATACACAAGTCATCAGAGAGGCTTCTCAGCATATCTGGGCAGATCGCGGGAGTCACAGCAGAAAGAGAAACCACTTCCCTTATTCATTTATTCATTTACCAACCACTTACCCCAGGCTGGTCGACGGGCTAGTGAGGGGCGGACAGGCTGACAAAGCACGGTTTCGGCATTATTATCGCTTCACGATGCAGGAACATCGCTTCTTTGGCGGAGGCGTTCCCGTTGCAGCAAGATGTACTGTCCTGTGACTGCCTCTTCGTTTTCTTTCTTCTTCTCTCTGCCCCAGCACTTGCCGCCGCCCACCTTGGTGGTGACGACCGCCTGGCCCCGCGGTCCACCCGCCCAGCGCAGAGCGCACGCCTCTAGCCGGGCAGGGACTCGAGCCTACTTGGGGCTGCCTCTAATCTACTCTTGTGGGGAAAGCAGTGACCACCAGGAAGGGCAGCACTGAAAGAGCAATTTCCTGCCGGCCATATTCAGTTATCCCACAAGCACAAACTGAGTACCTACTGTGTACCGGGGCACTGTGCTCGAGGAGTTCCTACCCTCAAGGAGCCCACAGGATAGTGAGGGAGACAGAACCATAAACAGGTAATATAGTACAGTAGATAAGATAATCCAGGAACTTACTAGAGAAAGTGTTGATATTGATATTATAGTAAGAATTACCCACTAGATTTAGGGAGAAGCGTGGGGAATAAGGTAGCGAACACAGATGTTTGAACTGGGCTTTGAACAGACTGGAATGCCTTTGCCAGGTGGATGAAGTAGAAAAGAACATTTGTGGCAGATCCTATTGGTTTTTTACAGAACAGAATTCCTTTATCACCCTCTTTTCCTTCCCTAACAGAACCCAGACTGTGGCTTTGACAGATACCCTCTAGGCTAATAATCTTGGTAATCAGGGCTAACTCTAGTAGCAAACACTTATATAATGCTTACCATGTGTCTGACACTATTCTAAGTATAATCCACGTTAACCGATTTAATGTACAGAACCACCCATTGGGGTAGGCACTGTTGTTATGCCCATTTCACAGATGGGAAAACCAAGGCACAAACCGTGTGCTTAACCATTACACCAGGCTGTCTCTTTAGTATGAGATGCTGAAGCTCCACACAGCGAAAGTGACCTCAGTGAGCAGTCTCACGGGTACCTTCACTTAAATATCAAACGGTAAATCCCAAAAGGGGACAATGAAAGGCACATCCTAAGTATTTTAAATTGAAAATATCAAACAGAAAACGTCCCAATCTTTGAACTTCAATGGGACCATTAGTCTTTCGTGTTAAATAAACTGAAATAACATAAGGTTTCTTTTCTTTTTTTTTTTTTTTAACATATAGTGTATTATTTGCTTCAGGGGTACAGGCCTGTGAATCATCAGTCCTACACAATTCCTACACAGTCCTACACAATTCACAGCACTCACCATAGCACATACCCTCCCCAGTGCCCATCCCCCAGCCACCCCCTCCCTCCCACCCCCTGCCCCTCCAGGAACCCTCAGTTTGTTTCCTGAGATGAAGAGTCTCTTATGGTTTGTCTCCGTCTCTGGTTTCATCCTGTTTCTTTTTTTTTTTTTTTTAAGGTTTCCTCTTCAGAATTGCATACTGTTCTAGTACATATAGTATTAAACGTTCTGTAATATCTCCATCCCTGAATGACAGCAAGCCAACAGAAATGCAAGCTCTCCTGGTGATTTGGGTCTGTCACTTTCACAGTGTATTATCTTTATTTATCACTAGTAAATTGTTCCACTTGCTCCCTTGGGGCAGGGTGGGACAAGTATCAAAATGAAATTATCTAGGTGATGAAATCTTAGGAGCCAAACATGTAACTTCCCCCGTGAAGAATGCTAATTTGGGAGGATTTCCTGATAAAAGGCCTCGTATCATCTGTAACAATCTTCCATCAGTAAAGGCATTCTGAAAAGCAAGCCTGTTCCTTTGTAAAGTCCCCTTATGTGTAGAGTGCTATCACGTGCCATATCTCATTTTACTCTCCAACAAGCTTGGCAGGTGCTTAAAGACATTCCTCTCATTGTACAGGTTCATGAAACTGAGACCCATTGAGACAAAGAGGGCTCACCCAAGGGCACCCAGTTCCTGTCCTCTTTCCACAGATACACACAATTCCCTCCTCCTCCTCCCCCATCCCATTCGAATCCTTCTATAACAAATGAGCACCTCACTGAAGATAAGAGGGGAAGGTCTCTCTGCAGCCCCTTCCCAATTACAAGAGCCACTATCCTAGTGCCTACCCACTTGCACGCTCTTGGTGTTTGCACATAAGAAGCAGGTGGGCTATACCAAAGACAAGGCATCCCATGCCCAGATCTTGTCTGGGAGAGGCCAAGATTTCTCACTTTGGGTCTGTGGTCTCTCCAGTGCAGAATCGACTCTTTCCTTTCATACCTAGGGGGCCTTCCCACCTCAACCACCCGCAAGTGACAAGGGTTAAGCACAGCACTGTTGAGAGAAAAAAAAAAAAAAAAGAATACGCATCTACTGATTCTAGCCTTAACTTATGACAAATGCTGATCAAGAACCCCCATTGTCCGCCCCAGCCATGACTTTGAGTCACTCCTTACTCAGCCCAAGTGTTTCAACACTACATTCACCTGCACCCTTCCGGTCCTCGGGAGCAGCTCACCTACCCATCTGATGCTCTCTCCTCCTCTCAGAAGTCAAATGGTCCAAACTAGCACAAACGGAACTTCCCACACCAGGGAGATGCTCCTTTTTCCAAGATATCAGAGTGGTTTACACTTTCTTTTGCATAAAGGAAAACTGGGCATGCTTGCATTTGCAAAACGGTGGGTAGTTTTCAACATTGAAGCAGGTGTATACACGGCGACGGACCAACTGAGTATGTGCAAATGTTCTGGGTATGCGTACACACAGATTTCAGAAAATGCAACAAAAAACCCTGTGCATTTTTAAGTTTCACATAACTGTAGACCACACTTGAAATTCTGCCTTGCACAATTTATACAGGAATGCAGAAAGGACGACTTCTCTTCTGTTCGGTTTAAAAAACAAAAACAAAAACAAAACCCCAAAAAACAGCCCTAACTGCCTGACTTCTGGGTGATACATTTTTTTATTCTCCGACACATTTTTTTCCCCAGGCAACGTGCAAAAGCTGGCTTCCCCCAGATATCCGCGCAGCTGTCTCTCAGGTTTTCACTCAAATGCCATCTTAGTGAGTCCATCTCTGACCACAGACACAGAACTGTGGCCAATTCCCACCACGACCACCACACTTTCTTACATCTATTTTTCTCTATAACACTTGTTGGCAGATAACATCTCTTTTTTAACATTTTATTTGTATTTATTTACTTGAGAGAGAGAAAGAGAGAGAAAATGCAAGTGGGGGAAGGGGCAAAGGGAGAAAATGTCTGGTAGACTCCTGCTGAGCGTGGAGCCCAATGCAGGGCTCGAGCTCATGACCTGTGAGGTCAGCACCTGAGCCGAAAGCAAGAACTGGATGCCCAACCGACTGAGCCACCAGGTGTCCCAACATATTTTTTTACCTATATATTTTACCCATTATATGCCTCCTCCCCACTCACAGGAACATAAGCCCAGAAGCCTGAGGACCTTAGTCTTATTCCGTGCTGTATCATGTATATCTAGAATAGTACCTGGCACATAGCAGATATTCAATAAATATGTGTTTAGTGAACGTTGCACAAAAGAAATCCTTGAGTTCAACACTGAAATAGAATTTTCCCATACAGACTTCTTATTTCAGAATGAACAACTTTTTTCAGTTCTTCACACGTTTACTAATGCATTTCTGTCTTAATGTGACTGCCTTTTTCAGAGAAAACACACAAATGCATATTCCAGAACACACTGCCGGGACAACTTTCAGTTTTTAGCCTCAAATACAAACCATTTAGTTCTAGCTCATGCACAGATGAAGCCAGCCCTGGGCAGTACCTATATTAACTTTGTTTTGCACCCAAGTGAAACTCATTAAAAGAGACTCAATGTTAACAGAATTTACAAATCCCACAGGGGCCAACCTTGAGCTACACAGAAAGAGTATGCTGAGTACATTGCAACCCTGGGCCAACCACTCTAGCAATAACTACTTTCTAAAAACATAAGAAAGTTTTTTAAAAAAAATGTATTTACTCACTACGGCAAAAATCACAAAATCCACAACTCTAAAATTTTGCTAGGTAGAAGCTCGTGCTGCTTTGCCTGCTCATGCATCATGAAGTCTTCCCTTCACCCCACTGAATAATGCCCGCTCTCCTTTCTACTGTTCAGAAAACACCAATCCACTAATGCGATGATTCCAAAACAATGGAACTTGACTGTGCTGACCTTAAAAATGTAGCCTCCGCTAACAGCAATACCAGTACTTAGACCTTTCCCCTTAACTGGGATTGGGTTCTTACCAGTTGAGGTTTGGGTTTTTACATTTGTTGTTTCTGACACAGGAGAGGACCAGGAGGCACAGGACCTGGACAGGGCAGAGCAGGCCCCTCTGCACACCAGGACCCCCCCACCCCCACCCCACGCCACCAAGGAGCAGAGGGACCCCCTGGGCGGCTGCTACTGCTCTCTGTGAGTCCAACCCCGCCTCCATAGCAACAAGCAGACCACACAGTCAGGACACAGGCTCTCTGGAAAAGCGTCTCAGGGGCTTCTATTCTCAACCTTAGCCCATCCCCAGTGACAACCACCCTTAAGTTCTTAAAGAATGGACTATTACAGGAGAATGGTCTATTATAAACACTAAACGTTAAATGCTATTATCTTGTTAATAATAGCATCCCTTAAAACTCGACTCAGAATCTGGCATTACCCTCTCCATTTCACAGACATGAATATTGAAATCAACCTCTTAAGTGATTTTCTCTTGCATTAAATAAAGGCAAGATAACAGCGAAGTAGGACAAAAACTTGAGCTCTCCATTCCCACTGCAGCATGAGGACCATTATAAGACACTCAGCTAAAGTTTGATTTCCACTTTTACCAGGTTAGTCCCCACTTGAAAGTAATATTCCCAAGCGGTAAGCTGTAGATAAGAGAAACTGCATAGGCTAATACGTACCTAACCAAGAAATGTTGCTGCATAAAATATGAGCGGTAACTGGTTAATGGTATTTCATTTACTTGACCAGCGTTTACCGAGTATCTGCTATATACCTTAGAAGTAAACGACATCAGGGTCATTATCAGTCACCGGTGAAAATGGGTCTGCAGCCACACTGGGGAGACTTGTGAGATGAACAGAAAGAGATGCAGAGAGAACAGGTGACACACTGCCCAATTAAACGGTTTATAAGGGCTACAGGTGGAACTGGGTTCTAGAAACATCCGAGTCATTACTCTTGACTCCTCTCTCCCCCTTAATTGAGATATAAATGGACCACTTATGTTATTATTAGCATTAAACCCAATCCCCTCCAACCCCTGAACAGTACTCTCAAATCTAAAGACTTTGTCCATCTTCATTCCTACCCTGCTGATTCTAAGCTTGGACCACTGCTGTCCCAGGCTGATTCTAAGCTTGGACCACTGCTGTCCCAGGCAGACAGAACTTCTAAAAATGTACATCAGGATCGCCTTGGTGGCTCAGTCATTAAGCGGCTGCCTTATGGCTCAGGTCATGATCCCAGAGTCCGGGCTTGAGCCCCACATGGGGAAATCTCTGCTCAGCGGGAAGCCTGCTTCTCCCTCTCCCACTCCCTCTGCTTGTGTTCCCTCTCTTGCTGTGTCTCTGTCAAATAAATAAATAAAATATTTAAATAAATAAATAAAACGTATATCAGATTGTAGGGCGCCCTACCACACAACCCTCCAAAGGCTTCCCAGTGCATTTAAAATGCAGTGTAAACTCCTCACCCTGACAAAGCCCTCAGTGCCGTGGCGCTGGCCCCTGCCTACGTCTCCAGCTTGCAACCTCATGCGTCTCTAGCCACAATGAGTGTAATTCAATTATTCCTCATTGTACTTATATTTGCAATCTCCCGCCCTCTCCCTTGCTCTCTCTTCCCTCCCTCTATTCCTCCCTTTCTTTGTCAAGTGTGATGGTCACGCCTCTGCTTGAATTCTCTTCCCCCTCCTCTTTGCCCACACAGCTCTTAACTCACTTTTCTTGTTTTTTTTTTAAGATTTTATTTATTTATTTGACAGAGAGATCACAAGGAGGCAGAGAGGGAGGCAGAGAGAGAGGGGGAAGCAGGTTTCCTACTGAGCAGAGAGCCCAATGCGGGGCTCCATCCCAGGACCCTGAGATCATGACCTGAGCGAAGGCAGAGGCTTAACCCACTGAGCCACCCAGGTGCCCCAACTCACTTTTCTGATCTCAGTTAAACGTCCTTTCCTCCAGAAGCCTCCCCCAACACTTTAGAACTGAGTCCACTGCCCTCCTCCGGGCTCGCACAGTGTCCTAGGTTTCCATGACACCATCACTCACGCTGCCTATCCCAAGGGACTACTTCCTTGTCTGTCTTGCCCACCCAACTGTGAGCCCCAAGAGAGCAGGGACCGGCTACAGCTTGCTTGCCTTTGTATCACTGGCACCGAGAATCAAGCCTGATGTGGAGCTGGTTCCCAATACATGTTTGGTAGATGAACAAATGATACGAATGGAACCTTCCTTAAGTCCTATGTGGCAACGTCTGGAAACTTAACTTCCATGCCACTGCTAAAGTCAAAGCTGAGAGCCAACAGATGCAACTCAGAGTCAGAAATGAGTTGTGTCCTGCCTGACTATACCCCCAGCTCTCAAGAATGATATTATCTGTAAATATCAATGGTCTTTTTGATTTAATAAAGATTCATCATCTACTAATACTGGCCTTGTAACTACGTACCTTTGTGTGAATAAAGTTGATTAAGCTGCCTTCTGCACGGGGAAGGTCTGATGGCTAAACGATCCATATTCGGGATAACTAAACTGTTACCTCTCACTCTTGTTATCAATTAAAAAAAAGTCACACTGCGAACACAGATACAGATTCTGATCATGGAGCCTACGACTGACAGACTCCGAGGCCTCTGACCCTTGCAGCAAAAAAGAAACATTAACAAGAAACAGGATTCCACTTAAAAGCTAATGAGTGTTATTCATTGAAAAAGATAGTATCCCATGGTTTGGTTCACGGTTGGTATTTAAATGTGTACATTATTAAATTATCACTGAGCCTGCTGGAATTCTGAGTCGCTGGCCTCTTCATCTATCTCTTCCAATCAGGGCACCTGCTTGTTAATGCACAGAGAAACCATAGTTTTAATATACTGGAATCAGTGGGAAGTCCGCTGGGCTGAGAGCGGCAGAATTCAGCACATGCGAGGGCCATCCATGGACAGGGGTGCCTCGTTCCTCTCGAATACTCAACCTCCTTCGGTTTGGGAGGGAAGCTGCCCACTCTGCGCGTACAGCTCCCACTGTCCGGGACACATGTCTGCCTCCTCGTCCACTGGCAGACCCTCACCCATCTTCAGGGGCTGGATTCAGGTTCCCACGACTCCCACCACCCAGCTAGGTCAGCTCCCTTTCCTGTGAGCGGCCGCCTGGTCTCCTTCTCCCACCATCAGCTCCCTGTGAGCAGCGCAGGGACTTTCTCCCTCCTCAGTTTCCCCAGAGCCTGGCACGGAGCCTGCCATATGGCTGGTGCTCTCCGAAGGAAAGAAAGGTGTCCAGATTCCCAGGCGTGTGTTTCTACAGTGTTGTCTCTCACCTGAAGCAAACGCACCTGCACGCTCTCCGCCCACCCGTGGGAAACAGAACATGTTCAACACTGTGAAGGGCTTTGTTAGAAACCGGAGCCCACTTCGGGAGAGTTCTATTTTGGGAAGCAAACAAAGGTGTTAGGGAGGGCTCAGAAGATGGCCGGGGGGGCGTGAAAAACAAGGCTGAGGGGCCAGGCCATAGCGTGGGAATTCTGGGCCCTGATATGGACACGGCATTCATGGCCCCGTCCCCATGACACAAAGGCCCACACCCCACCTGCACACACCATCTTCGGAGGCGGCTGAGAGGGGACGGCAAGGTGACATAGGCCAGAGGGGCCTACACGAATCTACACAAACCAAAACTGAAGTCCAGGTTTGGCCATTCCCCCTCTTGGACGCCAAGAACTCAGCGAATGTTTCTCCCATTCCCCACATGGGATTGAGAAAGAAACTTAATTGCCACATATTTAAACCTAATTTGTGCTCCTGAACATAAGCCATGTCTCACACATAAAAGCAGCAGAGAAAACAAATAAAAATGTCAAATTGTTCCAAGACTAACTAGGAAGCTTAAATTTTCCAAATGACAGAATGAGTCGAATTTCTACTCCAACCAGCATGTATTGTGTTTGCTGTGCAGGCTAGCCTCCGCCCTAGGGACTGGGAATCTAGAACTTAACGACAGCATCAGGAAGTTTACAGGAGAGTAGGAGAGACATACAAAGCAAAAGGGAAAGGGAAATAAATTGCAGCGGCACGGGAAGGCACGACCCACTCCAAAGGCAGGGATGAGGGGTCTGGAGGCTATCACAGAGGAAGTAGATTATTTCTACAGGAAAAAAAAATCAGACTAGAAACAATAACTAGATCGAAGAGCACCAAGAAAAGCCCTATTCACCCTTCTCTCACAGTGCTCCAACTTGCAAGTCATTGGACTAAACCTCAGGTCTCCGGGTCCCGGAGGGTTTGGTCTGGTCTTCACTGTATTGACGAGGCTATTCTGATGACCTGGGACTAAAGATTGAGGAGACAAACGGAGTGTGTTAAAACAACTTCTCCTGTCCATTGAAAAAATAACCAACACCCACGTTCAACAGCAGCATCATTCACAAAACCAAAAGCTTGAAAGGACCCAGATGCCCATCAACAGAAGAATGGATAAAGAAAACGTGGTGTAGGGGCGCCTGGGTGGCTCAGTGGGTTCAAGCCTCTGCCTTCGTCTCAGGTCATGATCCCAGGGTTCTGGGATCGAGCCCTGCATCAGGCTCTCTGCTCAGTGGGGAGCCTGCTTCCTCCTCTCTCTCTGCCTGCCTCTCTGCCTACTTGCGATCTGTCAAATAAATAAATAAAAATCTTAAAAAAAAACGTGGTGTACACATTTATGACAGTCACTTTTGTGTATCACCTCGACTGGACGAAGAGATGCCCAGAAAGCTGATACAAGATGATTTCTGGGTATGTCTATGAGGGTGTTTCTGGAAGAGATTAGCATTTGAGCCCATAGACTGAGTAAAGAAGATGGCCCTCGCCAATGTGGGCAGGCATCATCCACTCCACTGAGGGCCCCCATAGAACAAAAAGGCCTGGGAAGGCCAAATTCTATCTTTTCTCGAGCTGGGATGTCATCCTCTCCTGTCCTCAGACACCAGAGCTCCAGGTTCCCGGGCCTTGGACCTCCGGGACTCGCACCAGGCCCCTGTCTCCCACTCCCCAGACTAGGAGTTACACCATCAGCCCCCCTGGTTCTCACACCTTCATGTTTGCACTGAGGGACCACATCAGAGCGTGGGACTTCTCGGCCTCCGTAACCTTGTGAGCCAATTATTATAATATGTATCCTCTTATGGGTCTATATCAATATTGATATCAATAAGTATGTTCTGTTTCTCTAGAGAACCCCCACACAACATGCAACGAAATATTCAGCCTTCCAAAGGAAGGAAATTCTGACACAGGCTACAACATGGATGAACTTGGACGTCATTATGCCAAGTGAAATAAGCCCGTTGCGAAAAGACTAATACCCTATGATTCCACTCCTAGGAGGCATCCAGTCAAACTCTCAGAACCACAAAGTGGAATGAATGGTGGCTGCCAGGGACTGGGGGAACTAGCGGGGGTGGGGTAGGGGCGTTGTTTAATGGGTATAGAGTTTCAGTTTTGCAAGATGAAAAAGTTCCAGAAAGATTTCACAACAATGTGAATACACTTAACGTCACTGAACCAAATGCTTAAAAATGGTTGTTCAGGGGCGCCTGGGTGGCTCAGTGGGTTAAAGCCTCTGCCTTCGGCTCAGGTCATGATCCCAGGGTCCCGGAATCAAGCCCTGCATCGGGCTCTCTGCTCAGCAGGGAGCCTGCTTCCTCCATATTCTCTCTCTCTCTCTGCCTGCCTCTCTACCTAGTTGTGATCTCTGTCTGTCAAATAAATAAATAAAATCTTAAAAAATAAATGAATAAATAAAACTTTTTAAAAAAATGGTTGGTCAGATGGTAATTTACACTATGTGTGTTTTATCCCAGTAGAAATAAAAACTTTAAAAAGGGACATGCTATAATATTACATGGTACCGTGTCATGAACCTCTACTCTAAGAAAAACTGGTTATGGTATACAAAGGCCCCAAATATTCAACTCATTTGGAAATACTCCTTCTAATGAAAGTTTCTCCATTTAACGCATAGATAGGAAAAAAATGCAACGCTTCAGTTCTTTCAGTCATGGATAAGCACAATGAAAGGAGAGGAACACACTTTTTTAAAATGTTCTTGCCTTTGTGGGGGAAAAAAAACAATACAAGCAATCTTATTTAGGTCACAGCAGTTACTGTAAACATCCCAAGGAAAGCTTATTAATAACAGCCACCCACAAAGGGCCTGGTTTCAACCATGGAATGCCATGGAGTTGCTGCAACAGAGAATTTGGAGAGAATCTGCCCAGGTTTTAAACATTAGAATGTTAGCATCTTTTGGAAGTTCAATTTGGATTTAGAAAGAGCAAATAGAGCCAGTATTTTAAATTAGGAATCTGGACTAGATGGTGTCTGAAGGGCCTTCTGGCTCTAAATCCTAACGATTGATTGCTTGCTTGATTAAAAAAGTCAGGGAAGCATCCTAAATATGCCAATCTTTGATTCTGTTACCTGTAAGGTAAGGAGGCCACCTGCCTCGGGCTATTAGCGTGGGTATGAGGAAAAGCGCTAAGCCAGGCCCCTGTCACTAACCTGCTCTAGGACCCTGGGCAGGTCACTGCCTCTCCTCTGGGCCTGATTCCCTCTTCTCTGCAATGGGAAGCTTGAATCAAATGGTTTTCCTGGTCCCTCCCAACCGCTATCATCTCTGATTAAGAACCTGTGAAGCATAGCAGTGAAGGTTGTAGAACAATGTCAGTGTGCATAAGGTCACTAAACCACATGCCTGCAAATCATGAAAATGGTATATTTTATGTTGTCTCTTTTGCCATAATAAAAAAAAATTAAAAATAAACACACTTGGTCGGGGGGGGGTGCGCCTGCGTGGTACAGTTGGTTGAGCATCCAACTCTTAGTTTTGGCTCAGTTCCAAGATCTCATGGGTCGTGGGATCGAGCCCCACGGTGGGCTCTGTGCTCGGCCTGGAGTCTGCTTAAGATGCACTCTCCCCCTCTCCCTTTCTCTTCCCTTCTAAAAGAAACAAGTAAATCTTTTGAAAAACAAAATAAACAAAAATTTTCAAGAACAACCTGGGAAGCATTAACAGCCACTTTGAGCAGTAACTTGGAATTGTAGGAAGCCCAAACGCTTCCCCAAGAGGCCTCTAGGCTGGCTTTTCTTTCTTTATTTTAACTCAAGTAATCCTTGATCCTGAAAGAAACATTCAGATACACCAGAGATCATGCTATTAAAAGAAAGACTTTTCATAAAACAATGGAACCACCTCCCATTCACCACCTGAGTCCGAGCTGCAGAGGCAAAGCTTGTACGAACCGAGCCTCACTTGTGTTCCCATATGGTCAAGAGCCAGGCACCCTCGCCGGAATCTCGCTCAGCAGGCCACCTACTCTCAGTGCCTCCAGCCACCAGAACTCAGCAACTCAACTCGTGGCTCAAAGGCAGGGGAACAAGTTTATTATCTTCTGCCAGGTTTTTCAGATCCTAGAGAGATATCCTCTGCGCTAAAAATCAATACAAGATTTTCCAAGGTATTCGGTTTTGTGTCTGGAGACAATGGCCTCAGAAAAGAGGATGGACTATCTTACTTCCTTTCCTCCCTTTCGGTGCATGCTGCCCTTTAAAGACAGCCTCTTTGTTCTGTAAATTCAAAGGTTGCTTTTATGTCCAGTGGGGTGGAGGAAGAGAGCTGTGTGTTTTTTAAATGGTGAAAACTGTCAAAGTCCCAAAGGCTCTTGTGATACAAACCAGGTCATTCTATACAGCCTGAACCCCTGATTCCATCGGGGAAAGAAAAAACCATTTATAACTCAAAGTAACTAGCAGTAGTAGGTCAATGCCCTTGATTGGTTGTAAACAAATCAGAGGGACACTGCTTAGGGCCTAGAGGAGGAGAAGAGCTTGGGGCGCACCTAGGCCTGAGCTGACCCCTCACACTGCTACCCGTCCGCTCCTCCTGCCACATATAGACAGGAAAGTGGCACCCAACGAGGGAAGTTCCCTTGCCCACCTGCTCCAGACCAGCAGGAGAAGATCTGAGAAGTCCCACTCTCACCCCCCTGGAGCCCAGCACATAAAGATTCACTGAGGTTCAAACCACCGAATGGTCATCAAACTATTTGGGCCAATCTGAGAGCGTCCCGGCTCCCCGCCCAAGTTCCCGGCCAGCCCTGTCCTCTCTGGAGGGGTCTTGGCTGAGAAATTGTTTTCTTTCCTTAGTTTCTCCTACAGAGGAGGCAGTGAGAAGAACTGCACACAGGAGAAAGGAGGCTCCCATCAAAACATCTGCATGTGTAAGGTTAATCAATTCAACCCATGAGAAAAACTGGGGACCCACAGCCCACCGCTCAGTAACGATGCTAGGCAGAGACCTCTGGGCTCCAACTCGCTTAACATTGGAGGAGACACTGAGCTCTCTGAGGTACTGAAAGCTATGGACGACCCGCTGACCAGAAAAAAAATGGACATTTACACCTCATTTCCAGGGGTCCTATGTTGTCTCCAGGACAATATTTTCCCAACTCGCCTAGGGTTAGAATCACCTAGACACTTGTTGACAATTTACATTATTGACCATTTACATTACGAAGCTCTTCTCCTGAAGGCAGGATTCCGCAGGCCAGGAGGGAGAGGGTGGGCTATTGTTTTCCTAGCAAACCCTAGTGGCCATTGTTTGGGCAGCTTGAGAAACACCACCCAGAAGCAGTAAGTCTGGAAACTGCCTGTGCCTTAGACTCCACTGAGGAGAGTTACAAAAAATATGGATTCCTGAGCCTCTGCTGAACCAAACTATCATAGCATGGGGGGTTGGGAAAGCTGTTTGTGGTAGGAAGTGATGCTGAGGCCCAGGCAGGTTCTGGGAGCTCTACCAAGTGGTTACTGGACTAAAAATGATTAACCCATGTCTGACTCCCTGCATGTGCCCCTCTTGGTAGTTTGGCCCGCATAGGGCCCCAGGGGCTGTGGTCGCTCCAGGTCATTCATTGACATACGACCCCTTGGTGCGATGATAGTTCAGTTCTTCAAAGTAAACTTGCAAAATATCAGCTCCATGAAGGCCCTGATATATTGCATTCTCAGTCTCTACAGCAGTGTCCACGCACATAGAAAGTTCGATAAATACTAAGCAAATTAATGGGTGAATTAGTAGAACGAAAATCCATTAAAATCGGACTATGACTGTCAAATATGTGACTCTATAGATCTGTTTCTACTGCCAAAAGCCTGCTAAAAGGAGCCTTCTAACTCAAATAATCAATGCGAAAATCACTACAGTTTAGCTGTGTATTAATTGATATCACCATGGACCAAACCCTCTGTAGCTGGCATTGCCTTTGATGTTTTCCATACATTATCTCATTCCACCTTTAAACCAGGCATGTGGGGCGCCTGGGTGGCTCAGTGGGTTAAAGCCTCTACCTTTGGCTCAGGTCATGATCCCAGGGTCCTGGGATCGAGCCCCGCATTGGGCTCTCTGCTCGGGGGGGAGCCTGCTTCCCTTCCTCTCTCTCTGCCTGCCTCTCTGCCTATTTGTAATCTCTGTCTGTCAAATAAATAAATAAAATCTTAAAAAAATAAAAAATAAAACAGACATGTGAGAAAAACATAACTGTCTCCCATTCTGAAGAGGCTTAGAAAAACTATTTGCCCAAGACCACATAGCCAATAAGTACAAGAACTTAGATGTGAACCCGTGCCTCTAAAATCCACACCTTTAACCACAACCATGTAGCCAGTTTTACATGGAAGATGGCCTCCTGTAAAGTTGGATTATACTTCAAATTAAATTAGCAATATTAAACCCAGATGGGATATATCTTAAGGGCTTTTGGTATGGTTTGGAGTTTCAAAGTACAGAAACATTGAAAGAAACCAAAGAAGGATGCTGACCGCTGTGGTTAAGTAACACATTTGCTGAGCACGTGTTTTGTGAAAAGGCCCTTGAGGAGGTTACAATCTAGTTGGGGAGCTCAGTCATAAGCAGGTGAAAAGTTCTTCATTGAGCTATCCACAGTAGCCCAGGGGGACTACTAGAAGCGCCGTATCAGGAGCAAGCAGTTCCTGCGGGAGGGGTGGGATAGAGGCTTGCTTCCTGGAGGAAGAAGAGGCGAACCATAAAATGTACAAAGAGTGGGTAGAACATTCCAGATCAAGAAATGGTGCGAGCTGGAGCAGAAAAGGCAGTTTGAAGACAATCCATGAGCAGAATTTTGTTTACATTCTTTTTTATCATGATTAATATCATTATACATGTCCACTGTAGAGAAAATAGAAGATGCAAATTAAAAAAAAAACTATAAAGGTTCTATAAGGCAACAAGCCAAAGATTCTTTTGATGTCTTTTCTTTGAGGATTTATTCTAAGTATACTGCATGTCTATTTATGTAGACATAAGCATGTTTGTTTATATGTGTTTCATTTTATATTTACACATCTACACATGCATATATATCTTTATATATACATATTCATATGCACATTTATAAAATACTGATAATGTTTGTGGAGCCACAGGCACAAAATCACCATCTCTCCTTCATCACCCCCCAAGTCCACACCCAGGATGCACATACTGAAAAGGACGGTGTGGAAAATTTTTAATAACATAGAAAAATATTCTAATATGTTGTTGAGCGAAAAGAGCAGGTTATAGTATATACCGTGTGATCCCATAAATACTCAAAGATAATTCGCCATGTATATGCCTGTATTCTAAAACTCAGAGAAAAAAGGCTGGAAGGAAAATCTCAACAAATCAACCTAGGAGTGGAACCCTTGGGTGATATTATCTTATCTATGCTTGTAAGATTTTCCAAATTGTCCCTGCTCAGCATGCATTATTTTGTAATGAAAAAAAAAATCAATGCAATGAAAGGTAAGCCAGGTAAAAGCGCCCCAGTGAATTCAAATCGGCCCTGAATGTTCAGCTCAAGAATCATCCTGGGTTTCTGAAGAGCTAAAACCGGATTAGCATTGACCATTAGGCAGAGAAAGCAAGGCTCCCGTATTGGCCAAGCCCCCACTTCAAGGGTTTGATTGGAATCTGCCTCCCGCGTCTGCCGGGGAGGCGTCGGGCGGGTGGGTCAGGTGTAGCGCGAGCTCGGACGCCCAGAGGGCTGGAGGGGGCCCCACGCGGCGCTCCCTCGGGCCCCGCCCAGCCGCCACCATCTTAACGCCGCCCCCCGCCGGCTGCAAAGCGCCCGCGGCCGGATCGCGAGGCGGAGGACTGCGCAAAGCCGGCTCCGAAGCCTTCCCCCTCCACACCGCCCTGCGGCCGCCCGCGCCGCGGCTCGCTCGGCAGCATCCCCGCGCCGGCGGGCCCGGCCGTGGGCACCCGCGCGAGTGGGCAAAGCCGCCCGCTGCCCGCCGCCGCCGGGAAGGAGCTTCGTCATGCCCGGCGCCCAGCAGCGCTTCGCCAAGTTTCACCTTCGGTGACACAACTTTTCCGTGTTTCTTTTTTAGGCAGCCGCCGCATCACGAGGCTAATGAGCACACTGAGGTTTGTAATAAACCCGCCTGCCAGATCCACGGCGACCGAGGGACGCTGGTAACCAGAACGTTCAGCGCTCCCCGTCCGGTTCCCAGCTAGTCGCCCAACAAACCTTCCCCGGACTGCCAGCCGCGAGGAGGAGCCTCCGGCCCTGTTTCCAGAAGGGCTCACCTCGTCCTCGGTGCTCTGCAGACCACGCGCAAATCCAAGCTCTTGGAAGTCTTAATGTTCAAAAAACACCCCCAGCGGGAGAGGCAGGCAGACACACAGAGAATCAAAGTCAAAGGCAAAATAAGCAGGTCAATTCATAATACTTTCAAAGTCATGCTTGGAAAAAGATTCTGAAAATATCTATAGGCATATTCAAGAACGGCACTCAGCCTGCCTGCCTTAGGTGGTTTACTTCTACTTTTAACAGCAAGCGAAATATTTTAAGGACTTGATCTCTTCACTAACCCCCAGTTCAAGAGCTGTAGAAATCCTACCTCCATAATTTGGAGGGATTTTTGAGATCTGGGTTTTCTGTTATTCAACTTACCTATAACCATGCACTACAGCCGGCCCTGTTAATTAAGGCTGTTAAACATAGGTTCTGCAGCACAGAGAACTACATGATTCCTAACTTAGAGAACTATAATTAATATGCTCGTTCAAGGCTGTGTCTCCATTAACAAGATATATTTTTGGAAATATTATCTAACTGAAGGCAGCATAAATAGTAAAAAATAAGTAAATAGATAAAGCTCGCACTTTTTTTTTATTTTGCCATTTAAAATGAGTTATATAAGAAGTAGTGAAAAACCTCTTCCCGAGAAGCTACACTTTAAAGGGTGGATTTCTTCACTCAAGTTAATATAGCTATCAAGGGAGAAAATGCAGAAATGAGATTCCTCCCCTGAGCCCAGTATACCCTAAGGAACCCCATTCAGCTAATGAAACCACTGACATCTGTTGACAAGGGAGGGAGGGGGGAGAGAAAATGAGAGAGGGAGCTCTAGAGAGGGAGGGAGAGAGAATGGGGTAGGGTTGAGAAAGAGAAGGAAATGAGACAGATGATTCTGATGAGAGGCAGACTGAAAGCATATGCCATGTAATAGGGAAAAAAAATAAACAACTGGAAGTTTCGCCCAGCAGTGAATTAAGAGGAAGTGTAATCTTTAGAACACAGGTGAAACAAATTCCCAGACACCGTTCTGTAGAAAAGCACCATTCCTTTCAAACCGACAGATGCTTAAGTCCTGCAAGTCGTAGTCATGGCCAACTGAGGGAGGATACACTGTGAAAAGTAAAAAGTCAGAACATCAAGGCCAAAGGGAAAAGGAAGGGCTGCTGTAAGAGGCAGGACCGAGTTCCTTTCACCTCTACGCTCCCAGGCTGGGAAGAGCCACTCAAACAGGTGTTCGGAGATTCTTTCAGCTGTCCGAGGACCAGAGCCCTGGAGCTGCCATGCGCGTGTGCCGAGGCACCCATCTCCACCGCGTCCACACTGGCAAACCGGAAATAATATTGTCTTTGTGCAAACCGAAATTAAAGAATCCCCGGTGTTGCTTAAGGAGGCACTATGACACAGTGGTTAAGAGGCGGGTTTGAGGGGCACCTGGGTGGCTCAGTTGACTCGATTTGATGTCATGATCTCAGGCTCTTTGCTGGGCGTGGAGTCTGCTTAAGAGTCTCTCTCTCTCCCTCTGCCCCTCCCCCCCCAAAAAAGGGAGGTGGATTTGAAGTCAGTCCAGCTTGGCTCAAAACCTCACTCCACCATCTTGCTAGCTGAGTGACCTCAGACTGGCCTTAGTCTCTGGGCCTGTTTCTTCATCTGTCGAATGGGAATATTAATAATATGTATGTCTATCCTTGATAGAATGTTAGGAAGATTTCAGGAGCTACTTCATGTCAAATCCCTTAGTACTTAGAAAAACTATTAACACCCTAACCAAAATTCCTTCCTCACTCAACCGACCTAGATGCCAAAAAGTCAAAAAGTCAACCGGACATTAATTCCTTTGGGTTAAAGGCCCCGCCTCTGGCAATTCTTAGTTAAAATGTAAATATCCCCAGGCATCTATCAGATTAAACCAAAGTGACAGAGCCATTCTGTAACACACAGCTTTGATATGACAACAAACTGGAAATGAACAGAGCACAGGACCAATGAGTTTTGCTACATGCATTCCACAATCATTCACTAATTACTACAATGCCAATCACTGTGCTAGGTACAACCCACTAGCTACATGACCTCATAACGCTACAATAGATCTGTAAGCTTCAATTTTCTCATCTCTAAAGCCCGTAAACACTAATCGCTACTTTCTTTGGCTGTCAGGAAGATTAAATGAGATATATGTAAAAATAATATATGCTTACTAAATAAGTACTCAATAATTTAGAAGCTACTATAGTAATGAGAACTAGGATAATTACTGTCATTGTTATCAGATGAAGATCCCAGGGCACCTGGGTGCCTCAGTTGTTAAGTGACTGCCTTTGGCTCAGGTCGTGATCCCAGGGTCATGGAATAGAGCCCCCACATTAGGCTCCCTGCTCAGCAGGAAGCCTGCTTCTCCCTCTCCACCTGCCCCACTCCCCCTGCTTGTATTCCCTCTCTCACTCAATCTCTCTCTGTCAAATAAATAAATAAAATCTTTAAAAAATTAAAAATTAAAAAAAAATTTTAAATGATGATGCAACATACCCCTGCTTAAAAGAATTCCTTACCTTTCTGGGAACATTCAACAAATACTCCTTATGGGCCAGCCAAGTACAAGACCCTGTTGAGTGCCCGTGTGTGTGTGTGTGTGTGTGTGTGTGTGTGTGTGTGTGTAAGTGAGAAAGGAAGCTTCCTGAAAGGAGAGGTGACTAGGTGTCAGAAACTGCATGATTTCACTGATATTAAATTCAGTAACAGGCAAAACTAAAAGTATGATGACAAAACTCAAAAGAGAAGCTGCCTCTGAAGAGGGAATGACAAGAAAGGAAAATGAGAGCACTCCCTGGGGTGATGAAAATATTCTATAACTTGATTTTGATACTTGATTACATGGGTGTAAACATTTGTCAAAATTAATCAAGAGGCACGCTTAAGATTTGTGTACGTTACTGTGTGTAATCTGCAATTACACAAAAGGAAATTGGGTTTCTGCTATTTTTTTAATTAACTATTTTCGGGGTGCCTGGGTGACTCCATCAGTTAAGTGTCTGCCTTCAGCTCACGTCATGATCCTGGGGTCCTGGGATCAAGCCCTGCATGGGGCTCCCTCCCTCTGGCTATCTCACTCACTCACTCACAAACAAATAAATAAATAAATAAATAATTTTTACAAGATTTTATTTATTTATTTGACAGACAGAGATCACAAGTAGGCAGAGAGAAAGAGGAGAAAGCAGGCTCCCTGCGGAGCAAAGAGCCTGATGTGGGGCTCGATCCCACGACCCTGGGATCATGACCTGAGCCAAAGGCAGAGGCTTTAACCCACTGAGCCACCCAGGCGCCCCTAAATAAAATCTTTTTTAAAAATTAACCTTTTTTTTAAAAGATTTTATTTATTTATTTGACAGACAGATCACAAGTAGGCAGAGAGAGAGGAGGAAGCAGGCTCCCAGCTGAGCAGAGAGCCCAATGCGGAGCTCGATCCCAGGACCCCAGGATGACCTAAGCTAAAGGCAGAGGCTTTAACCCACTGAGCCACACAGGCATCCCTAAAAATGAACTATTTTCTAATTTGACCTCTGATCAGTCCTGCCTTTCACCTGAAGATTTTTTTTTTCTTTCTTCCCAGGCCCTCCAGACAGAATCCAGAAAGAATGGACATGTACACCTGAGAATTCCTTTAGGCCAAATAGTGACTGTCCGAACAGTATCTGATTGAGGTCTCTGCAGAGAGGTCTCAGCAGGCAGGCCAAGCAAGCAACCCAGCTCATCCCAGCCCTACTGCACCTTCTAGAATGTCAACCGGAACCTTACACCAACAGAAGCCAAGGGTGCTGCCAGAGTTTAAAAGAATCAACAAGGACACCTACTACTGGCTGCCCCTTGCCTCAGGAGAAGGTCATCAGCCAGTGAGGCTAAAACCATTTCCATTTGAAAGTCGATGTGGAAAAGTAATTACAAAGGGCAGAGGCACAAGGACTAGGGCATAAGGACTGCCTTGGTTTACAATAATCTCAACACACAGTAATTGTAATCTGGGCTTCTTGTCTCTTACAAACCCTGATTCTTAATACACTAGCCCCCATTTCCATCATGCCCCAAGAACCAAGAATATATCTCTTTTCTAATCTGAAACTCCCGTTTTCAGTGTTAATACCCCGGAAAACACTGCTTTAGAGGAAAAAGAAACGGCCTCCAACCCAAGGAGAAATAAGACCTGCAGGCTGGAGAGGTCGTCATAATGATCACTATAGGCTATTTCATCTTCTCTAGGAAATTAATACATTTACCCAGAAATCCACACCCCCAATGAATGTCTCATCAAGATATGGCATTCACCAAAGTGACAAAAATGCCACAGTAAAAAAAAAAACAATGTCAGATATCTGATTCAGGGGAGTTTGTAGTACCAGTATGTCACAAACAGATAAGCGGCATTTCAAGTTGGTGAGGACTAAGTTGAATCATTTCTCAGTACGGTGAACCTGAAGTCCACTCCTCAGCCCATGCTGAAAAATCCTGGAGCTAATGTGTCTTCTGGAGAGCCAAAAAGAACCTGGTGACTGTGGACAATGATTTATGCGGACGTCTGTCTTCTCTGCTAAATGCAAAAACCATAGTACGTACCTAATCTTTACATTTCATGGAGCATAGTAAGCTTGGCAAAGTGACAGACGTGTGGGACCCCCTCCACCCGCAGTACTTTAATTCATGGGGATTTTTCTCTTTGAATTGTTTAATCATGGCAATTATTTTCTATTCCTTTCAAATTTCTCAACTCCGAAAATATAAGCCATAATGAAGCAGACACTAGAAAGCCTTTTTATTGGATATATTTGAAGAGCTGCAACACATTCTGGTGGTTCTGTGTTGATTGTAATTCCCAGAATGAGGAGTTGATTTAAACATAAAACAGCACAGCTGCAAAGAGACCTGGGATGTTAACAGTTTCATCTCCCTACTCATTGCCTCACAACTAACTCAGCCCTCCAGTTTACCAGCCAACCCCGACCCCCATGCCGTCCCCTGTTCCAGTCCTGTTCTCGGGGCCACCATACGTTTCCCTGCCCTAGGCGCGGACCTCAGCCCTTTCCCCTTGGCCCCACAGCTCACTTTCTGCTACTCACCCGGGCCCCAACCCCCAGTCCATTCCCACTCCATCGTCACCCACATCTCCACCGTGCGGACACACACCCTAGCCCCTGTCATGATCTGAACTGTACCAGAAAGAGACTTAGAGGAAGGAACACTCCGTAAGAAGATACAGCGACCCTAACCCATGCCCCGACGGGTTCCTCCTTCTCCCTTCAGCCTCTGCCAATAACAAAGCAGCACGCCGCTAGAAACCCCAATGAAGAGGACTTCTGCACCTACCCCCAGGAACCGACTGACATTTCTGATTCGACTGACATTTCTGATTTGAGATCTTCTTGGACACACACCCTCACCAAGGTGGTGATCACTGGCCTCAGCCCAGAAGAAAACGCAGGGCTTAGGACACTCCATAAAACCAATGGGCCACTGGCCCATAATGATTTAACCACAAGGTGAAAAAACAAGTCCCTACATGAGTAATAGGTAGATTATGATGGTCAGTTTTTCGTAAGACGTCACCAGCGTCATGATTTCTTGTGGGTAAAATACCTCTGAACACCTGCTTTGCCTGGCCCAAATCCGAGAAAGGCACTTGATGGAAGCTATTACAGTAATCCCCCAAGACCGAGATGATCTTTTGGAATGGCATTCGGGGTTCAATACTTGATATGCTGGCTGCCGGACCGCAAGGCCCTGTCCTTAGGTATGGTTAGAGAGGCTATTGGAAACGGCCGGGAAGGAAACAGAAACTGAGCCGTGCCCATAAATGCACGCGGGCACCACAGTCCATTACAGCAACAACTGTGCGAGGTGCTGGTTTCTTGGACTATGTGTGGAATTGTCCTCCATCACCCGCAGCCAGCAGAAGCCCAGCCTGACGCTATCACGGACCGTCTTCCCAAGAGAACCCACAGCCCACATCACAGGGCCTTGAAATTTGCCTGGTTGAGCTGGCTGTCCACAAGCACAGGGGGAAAAGGTGGCTGAAAACACAGACCCAACTCCAGACAGGTAGCTGCAAGCCAAATGGCAGTTTTGAAATCAGGAACTGGCTAGCATTTTTACTCAATCCAGGGATAATTTGGTTTCATCTGGAGCAGGCTACATACACGTTTTCTGAATGCCACGTAACACTGTTGCAGGGAAGCAGATACAGCCTTAACCGAGGGCTTTTCCAACAGAGAACTGCCGAGAGAAGATTTTACGTGACAAGGTAGAGAGGAGCGAGTCAAAGCTAAGTGAATATCGCTTTGAACAAACAAATGTTACACTTTCTTCTTCTACGAAATGGAAATAGATCCTTCGGTTTGTTCAGGAAGCTGGGTGCTGCTAACTATATATACACATCGGCCAAATTAAAAGTTTATGTAAAGCCTAAAGAAAGGCACAAAAGGTGATTTGCTACACAAGAGGCCATTTTCATAGTTTCAAATAAAATCAAGATTCCCACCCTCCCAGGAAGAAGACAGACGATCTCATCTGGCTCGTTATTAAAAGATTATCAAAAAGATTATTGCCCATCACTGAGACTGGTCTTAACCTCAATGAGTCCAAGAGAACGTCATTTAAAGACAATTGGCAATTTGTGTGTCTGAATGAAATATGGGGGAAAGCCATATTTCATTCGCAGCATGACATAACTTACTGATTACCTACTATTTGTGCTTTAAAAACTCTAGAAACACTCTATTATAGTCTTCTAGGCTGTGGGCATGAACCCCAGATGATGAGGTGCAAGGCTGAATTTAAATGAACAGTAGCTCTGAAAACAGATTATGAAGTTCATTCAAATAATTGACTTGATTCAATCATTGACACACTGTTGCTCAAAATCAGATGCGTGGATATTCAGAGTATCCAGTAAATGTTCAATCCTGTATCTTGCCATGTTGCAAAGAGTGTGCTCATGAGTCCCTTAAACTTAAAAAAAAAAAATTTTTCAAAAATGACCCATACATAGGAAATTTGTAAAAAAAAACCCAAACCTCTTCATGAATATGATCAGAAAACTTTATTGGTTAAAATAGAAATAAACCTGGTATCTTTCATCTCTAACATAAAAAGTAGTCTTTAAAATTTGGCCACATAAGGCTTTTAACATACTTGAAAGGAGAAAAAGCTAACTATTACGCATTGACTATTTTCAAAATGCTCTAAATTCAACAACCAACAGAGGCAGAAATGGAACTCCCGCTCTCAGCAGCCGTAAGAGTCCTATCTCCTGGGGAAAGTAAACTCCTTTCTTAAAAGTTGTCTTATAAAATTACTTTAATTTCTCCTAATTACAACCATAATTCCAAATGCTAATTATATAATTCCTACAGAGAGGTATTCGGTTGCAAATGTGGTGAGTCAACGCAAGAAAATGTTATGACATATGCCTAGTAAAAAAATTCATTATTGAGTTACAGAGACCTGTCCTAATGCTTCCAGACTTGTTACCCCATTTTGGACAATTGCAAATAATACTCCTAAGACAGCAATTCACTTTCCATGAATGAATTTGGATTCAGGGCCTTCCCAAAGGCAGCCTGAAATAAATCTTAGGTAACCACCTGCTGGAAGTCAGGAACCGAAGTTCCAGAAACAAACCTGAAGTACTCCCAGATTCAGAAGGGGAAAATCATTGGCCTAGATCAATTGGGGGCTACAATCTGAGGGGTTTGAAGCGGCGGGGGGTGGGAGGTTGGGGGAACCAGGTGGTGGGTATTAGAGAGGGCACGGATTGCATGGAGCACTGGGTGTGGTGCAAAAACAATGAATACCGTTATGCTGAAAATAAATAAATAAATAAATAAATAAATAAATAAATAAATAAATAATTTTTTTTTTTTTTTTTTTTAAACTGGGGGCTACGGTCCTCCAATGCAGTTACCTCTCTGGGCCCTCCCGGTAAAACAAAATCTTTTAAGGAATCTGAAGTCATTTTCTCTTAAACGTATGAATGCCTGTCTAAGACAACCTACGATGAGGAAAGCTCTGGAAATGCACACCCAGAGTTCTACTTTCTAAGTGTTTCAATTCATCTGCGCGCTTCGAACAGCCAGCACCTATGAGGAGGTCGGAAGGGGCTCAACTCCAGCCTGCAGCCAGGCCAGTGACAACACCGTCCCTTAGGACAACAGATCTGTACCCACCACAAACTTGCCAGCCTTTCCTCCACGCTTTGCCTAATTGGAAAAGATCGACTCCATTTAAAAACAAGGATAAAGGCCCTGAGCTGAAGACTTTGACAACTTTCAGCAGGGGAGGGCTGGTGCTGCCCTAGCATCTGGGGAGGGGGAGGCTCTGAGAGGCCAGAAGGAGGCGATGATAAAAAGAAATAGGGACAGAGTGAGAGGGAAGGGGGCCACAGGGTTCCTGGGAAGAATTAGGGGCCCGTGAATGAAAGCTGGGGCTCCCTCCCTGCAGCCCCACTTCTGCAGCGTGGACTGGGATCAGAGCGCCTGGGGCCCTCAGAACCAGTCCAGCCCACTCCAGGCGTCTGCTTCGGAGCCACCCCGGACACTTGCATCTAAGGAACCTGCCGTTTCCCCACTGCTCTTACCACACCCCTCTCTGCGCCTCTCCCTGAACCCGGGTCTCCCAGGATGCTGGTCTCCAGCTGACACTCCGGAGCTAAGCCGGGTCCTTAGCCAGGCGAAGGCTAGTGCTGGCGGAGGTCAGGAGGAAACCCCCCATTCCCTTTTCCGAGTTCCCCCGGGTGGGAGCCCTGCTCTGCTGCGCCTCCCCAACCCGCCGGTGGGAGGCCCCAGGCCGAGAGGCACACTCCGGGGGACAGGCAGCCGGGCACCCCGGGCCAGGTGGCTGAACCCCAGAGAGCAGAGGGAGGGGACTGTCCTCTCCCGCGGAGGCCCGCTCCCGCTGGGCACTAGTGGCAAGGGGACAGCAGCCTTTGTTCTCCAGGGGCTTGGCGAGGCTGCGCTGCCGAGGCGCAGCGCGGGCGGCGCCGGGGCACCGGGATTGCTCACTTTTGCACGCGGCGTGTGGAAGGCTGCAAGCTCCTGCCTTCTGGGGAGGGGGTAGAGAGTTGGGGGGCAGAGGGGTGTGAGAGGGAAAGGAGCGTGGGGGGAGGGGTTTTACGTCTCGGCCAGGCTCTTTGTTTGCATTGGGGGCGGGGAGAGGGGGTTGAAGGTGGATTCGAGCTTGGGTTTCTGAGGGGGGCAGATTCCTGAGTATGTCACCATGTTGCACCCGCGCAGCACACATATGCACACTCGCGCACACGCACACACATGCACTCGCACGGAGAGGCGGCCGGCCGGTAGCCGGCAGCGCTGTTCCCGGCGCTCTGGGCTGCAGCAGCTCCGGTCGCCCGCAGCGCCACCACGGTGCGTCCAGAGGGGGAGTGGAAGAGGCTGGAGGCACTCGCGGGGCGACAATTCCACGAGGAAGGAGGGAAAGTGGTGCCACCCCAGGCCCCCCAGCGGGCCGCCCCCCCCCCGTTTCTCGCCCGGGGTCGCAGAGGTCACGGGCAGCTTAGGCTCCGGCAGGGGAGGCAGGGAGCTGCCGAAGGGCGGCGCGCACGCGAGGGGGCGAGGGAAACCAAGGGAAGGGAAGCCGGCGGGCGGACTTACCCTTAGAAGCATCTTTCTCCTCTTTGGGCTTGGTCACCTTTCCACTCATAGATCCCAGCTTGCTTGACAAGGGTCGCCCAGGAGACGGAAGTCCTCGCCGAGCGGGCCGGACTTCGGAGAGCGCTTAGGGCGGCAAGTCGCGACCGCGAGCTCCCCTCGGTGTGGCTCGGGGCGGGATCCGCTTTTCCCCAGCGCTGCCGCCGCCGCCGCTGCCTGCGAGAGAGTGGGGAGGAAAGCAGAGGGGTGAAGGAGGAGCCGCCGCCGCCGCTGCCGCCGCCGCCGCCGCCGCCGCCGCGAGCCCGAGCGCCCGGCCGCGGGAGGAGCCGCTCGCCTTGCTCCAGAAGTGAAGAGACAAAGCGGCGCGGCGCTCCCTCCGCGCCCCGCGCCCGCCGCGCTCGCCGCTCCCGCCCGCCCGCCCGGGGCCGCGCTCGCCACCCCCGGGGCCGCCGAGAGGTGCGGCCGGGGCTCCCGGCTCCGCCGCCGGCCTCCCCGGGCTCCGCGCGGGCCGCTCTCCGGGCCGGCGCTGGCCGCGCGGGGAATTGCCTGGGTGGGCTGCCCGCGCGCCGGCTGGAGGCTTCCCCCCCACCCCCCGCCTCTCTCAATCCGCTGCGGGCCGCCAACTCAATCGAAATAAAAACCCGAGGAAGGTTGAAAAAAAAAATCAAAACAAAGACGAAAATATTCACTTAAAAATAACGAGCCTCCCCGAAAGGGAAATGTTTGAACATGTGATGAGCAACGTGTGAGCCTGTTACACCGCAGAGCCGCGCCGCTCCTCGCCCGCGGAGAATCGAGAGGGGAGGGTCGCCCCTTTCTTTCCGTGTAGTCGATTTCCAGGTTGCTATTCTTTTGCCAAAAGGGGGGGCCCCGAGGGGCTCGCGGGCGGAGGAGCGGGAACCGACGGCCCTTACCTGCTCTCTCCCTACACCCACACCCCCTCGGAGCTCGCCCGCTCCCTCGCTCGCGCTCTCCTTCCCGAGAACTCTCCGGTCCCAGAGAGCCGCGAATTCAGCCCGCGGCACATTCTATATAAACGGCAAGGTGTGGGCACGCGGGGGCGGGGGCCGGCGAGGGCGGGGCGCACGGAGCCGCCTGCCGGCTGTAGTAAGACGAGAGCTCGGCAGGGGCGCGCCGACGTCAGCCGCCGGCTGGCAGAACCCCGGCGAGCCCAACGGGGAGCGGGGAGCGGGCGAGCGCGGCGGCCGGGCGTCCCCCCACCCCCACCCCACTCCCCGGCCCCTCCTGGGCAGGCCGGGCCCGCGGGCGCCGCCGGAGCGGGCTCGCACTGTCCGCCGCCGAGACCGAAGCCCGTCGCGCGCCCCTGCCCACCCCCACCCAGTCCCGGCGAGGCCCCTCGGCTCCCAGCACCTGCCGGTACCCCCCGGCGCCGCCCGGGCCCGCGCTCGTCGTCACCTACACTTTGGGGACTCCGCTGCTGGCAACTGCCTGCACCGAGCGGTGGAATCTCAGTCCGGGAAGTCGGCGACTCCTCGCCTCTGGCCAGCTGCCCAAGTTGAGACAGCCGGGCTCTCCGGGCAGGAGGAAGGGCGCGCTGGGATCTGAGTGGCACTGGGGCAGAGAGTGAAACTGACCGCGGCGGCTGCCGCCTCCCACCGCCACCCCCTCACGCAGGCCCCTCCTCCTAGGGCTGATCGCTCTGGTTGGCAAACTGGGCGCGAAGAGTGCCCACCATCCGGGAGAACCAACCCCAAGCAAAGGGAGTGAGGTGGCACTGGGGGCGAGGGCTGGAGAGGGGTAAGTGGGATCGGCATGTCGCTTAGGGCATGCTAGTGACAAAGCACAGGGAAGGTCCCCGAAGATTTGAACAAGAAGAAAAAGTGCTTTAAGATTGTACAAGGGAGGGGACCGATCGCGGAGGAGAAAGGGACAAGGGAAGGAGGGGACAGCGTAGTCAGAATCAACCCCGGGGCGATCTGGGAAACCCTTTCGCGATGCCCCTTTTTGGGCGCGCGGATACTCCAAAGCTCGGCGCGCGGTTGAGGGGTTGGGGTGGCCTGGCCGCTAGCATGACCTGGTCCTCAGAGGCGTCCATTAATCAGACCAGAGGCTCCAGCCAGGCGGTGGAGACTCGGCAGCGACTCCCACGCAGAAAATCCGTTTCCCTCCGTCCCACCCAGCTCCACCCGCTCCTTAATTCGGTTTCGTTAATGGCATTAAACCAGGCAAAGAAATTATATAGATGGATTAGTCCCACTGAATCCCAGGCGGTAACTCAATTACAAGAGCCTGCTGTGGCTTTCAGGACCAGGAGAGCCGGCTGCCTCCCAAGCCAGCCCGGGTCTAAAGGTCAGCAACCTTCTAAACTCAATTTGCAGCCTTCGTCCTCGGGCTGGGAGGAACTTCAGGTCTGTTTTTCCTGTAAATTATATCTAATAATCGGGAGGCTGATGACACAATTTGATTACCCAACCCAAGGTTAGACCATTAATTAATACCAGTACTTTGGGAAAGAAGGAATTTCTCTTCAAATGACGGGAAATCAAAGTGGGTGGAGCTTAGGTGAGTTTAAAGGAAAGGTCCAGGGGAAGATGGTGGCACCTTCAGATAGTGTCCACCACATAGTCGGTTACCTTGAATTTAGTTCCTACCTTCCGCCAAGCAGCACACTAAAATCTTTACATCATTATCCTAGTTTATCTTTACAGCAGCCCTAGGTAGTGCTGGTACCACTATTTCCATTTTACAAGTGACAAAATAGAGGCTCAGAGAGGTTAAGTAAGTTGCCTGGAGGTCACACAGCTGGTAAGTGATGAAGCCTAAACAAAAAAACTCAGAGAGCCAGGATAGGAAAAGAGGTGAGTCCTTCATTTTAGACAGTGCTCTTCTATTAGATGACATGGTCTCTCAACACTCCCATCAGCCTCTTGAAAGGTGGGGGAGAGCACATTTTTATTGGATCTATCTGCCAGTCCTAAACCCCTAAAGCTTTTCAAACTCCCTTAACTCGGCACAAACACACATGTATGTGTACACACACACACACACCCCTCTTGTGTACACAGAACATTTTCTTGGTCCACCTACCCTCAAAAAACGACAAGACCCTCTTTTGGGAAAAGGGTCAGTCTCTGTCTTGTAAGTAACTTTCCTGGCAGCCAGACATCAACCACCCGGTTCCTGAAGAACACTAGTTCATTAACATGTGAGTAAACCTGGCTTAGTTAATAGATTCAGATGAATTAAGATGTCTGTTTGGGAGTATTAGTTGAATCCATCTATCCATGAACACAAATAGGTAAAGTGTGTTTCTTTCACCATAAACCACCCTACAAAAGAAATGATTCGAAGATAAAGAGAACAGACACCGCAGGCAAGAAAAATACAGTGATGTGTGTCCATATGGGGGCAAATCAGAGACATCCTAAGTGCGTGCATTTGGGCCAGAGACCAAGGATTATGAGGTGTCGGGATAAGCATCTCACCTAAACAAAGCTGAAGACCTTACTAGGGAGGTCATGGGCAGCCTCTTTTGTAGAAAGCCTGAGGCTTTCCCCTTTTCAAACCTCTGTGATTAATATGAACAGAATGTTGTTGGTACTGGCTCAGAAGCAGGCGTGCACCAGTGCCCCCAAGCTGTGTGGTAACTTGGGATGGTCATCAGGAAGAGGATCCACCATCTGTGTGAGGGCATTCAGGAGGTAGTCTTTTCCCCACAACCAAATGGAGTCCTCTCGAAGCAGCTCAGTGAAGCCCTGGCTTAGTCTGGGCACTTCCCCTTCCCCACCCAGATCCTTCTGGCCCTTCCCACCGAGGTAGAAATGCCTTCGCTTTTCAGCCTAGCAATCAACACTACCAGATCCCTTCACTTCTCACTGCCTTGTCACTATGGTAACCTGGTCTCGTCCACCCCGTCTCTCTGCCCATCCTACAAAGAGAGAGAGAGCTCCATACATCTGAGAAAACCTGGGGCACGGGGGTTATCTGGTGGAGTTGAGTGACTTGGCCCTGGAATTAAAGCAATAGGGCTAAGGCGAAATGTTGCATGGCCACACCATTACCAAGGCCTGGGTGTTTTCCAGAATAAAGGACAGAGGCTTGAGTTTTTGGAAGGAAAGTGGGAAAAATCCTCAGAGTTTCGTTCCCTTGGCCCTACCATCTTTCTGGTGTCTGTTTCATGCCAGTCCCCCAATGCCTCAAGACACCAGCCTCTGGATTCCAGGTCTGTTCATCCTCCGGCAGCTCTGAGCAATGTTTCTGGGCAGGATGCCACATGCTTCCATTGTCTGTGCTGGAGGGTAAGGCTGGGGTGAGTTGGAGCACAGAGGACAGACACACTTAGGGCTCTTTCCTGGCAGCTTTGGACTGGCCGAGTGTAAAGCCACTGTCACCAGGGACCACCAAATTAGATGCTTGTGACAAGACTGCTCCTTGCTGGACCAAATGTGTTTTTCATTTGCAAAAACACTTCAGAGCAGAAAGCTGGTTCGAAAGGAGGCGGCCTGGCAAGAGCAACACTTGAGATAAAGAAAGGCCCACTGGGCCAAGGTCTAGAAGTCGGAAGTCACTTTCAGTCTTTAAGCTCACATCTTAGGGATTTGAACTTTCAGATCCAAATGCTATAGCTCTGAAAGGCCTTCCTTTCTGAGTCAAACCCTACTGTTCATCTCCATCACCACTCAAGATTGCTATCGATCGGAATCTTGAGTTGTGGATTTCTTTGACCAAAGAGTTAGGGAAGACCATCTCCAAAGATGATCACTGTGGCAGTTTTAAAACAAGGCCAGTGGGCACTCTGTCCCCTCTTCCTTGATCCCGGGTAGGCTTGTCACTGCTTCTGTCGATAGAGCATGGCAGCAGTGATGGTCCATTACTCTTAGGCTAGGTTAGAAAAGGCCGTGGAGCTTCTGCCTGGCCCTCTTGGGATGTCTACTCTGGGGAAAGCCAACCAGCTGCATGCGTGAAATCCGCCTACTCTGCGATAGCCATGCAGGAGAAGTTCACCTCCAGGCTCTCCTCTCTGGCTGACACTGCTACCTGGGCTCCCATCCGACAGCCAGCATTGATTGCCGACCAAGCAAGAGACCCATCTTGGGCGTCCAGCCCCAAACCAGCCCCAGCTGACATCTGACCGCAGCCTGGTGAGAGACCTCTTCGCAGAGAACTGTTCAGGGGAGCCCTTCTCAAATCCCTAGCCCATAAAAAATTCTGAGCCAAATTTAATGGATGTTTTCAGCCACTAAGTTTGAGGGCAATAAGCTATGCGGAAATGGTAAGTAGAAGAGTGACCAACCGTTTCTCCTAATCCTATAGGCCTGTGCCACTCCACACTCTAGAGGTAAAGTCTCCTTCAATCCAGGCTGGCCTCATGACTTGTTTTTACCAACAGAATGTGGCCGAAGTGACGCTGTGCCAGTTCAAGACCTAGCCTCTAAGGGATGTGGCCCTTCCCCCGCTTTGTCCCTGGGGGGAGCCAGGTACCATAGAAGAAAGCAGACACCCTGAGATGTGTGTTGTGAGGAAGCCCAAGCTGGCTAGGTCGAGAGGCCATGTGAAGGACACCCGAGAAACCCAGCTGATGGCAAGAACAAAACTCTAGACCTAGGACCCCAGTTAGGCTATCCCAGCCAGCTTCCAGCTCTTTGAGGTTCAAGGCCCCAGACTTCATGGAGCGAAGAGCCTGTCTTGCCACACCCTGTCCAAATTCCTGACCCACAGATTTATCTGCAAAATTGTGGTTATAAGCCAGTCCGGTTGGGGGTAAATTGTTACACACAGCAAGAGATGTCTGAAAGACGAGTCCTAGAACCATTTTGAGACCCAGTTATCTCCATTCCTTGGCCTTCTTACAGACCAGAATGGGTTTTTAGAGTGTGTGCCAGTAATAAGACAGAGAGATGTCAATGATTTGTTCCAAAACGGCTTAATTCAAAGACCTTTCCAATCAACATAAATGGGATTTTCTGCCTCTCTTGAAATTGAGCATTTGGAACATTATAACGTGATGTTGGGATGCCAGTCAAGAATGGACATCTTTAGGGACACCTGGTTGTCTCTGTCAGAAGAGCACACAACTCTCCATCTCAGGGTTGTAAGTTCAAGCCCCCACACTGGATGTAGAGACTGCTAACAACAACAACAAAAAAGTAAACAAACTTGAAAAGAGAGATAGAATGAACATCTTTAAATGTTTTATCAGTTTCTCGTCCAGCAAAGAAGGAAACAACAAGCCACAGCTTGTTAAGGATTCACTCTGCTCCCAAACAAGGAATATCACTGGGCAGCACTGGTTTCCCACCCAGAGTCCCTATCATTCCACAGCATTCAAGAATCTCCTGTGTCAAGAGACATAGATCATCAAACGTGGCCTTTTCCCCACAGCAAGCTCCTGTTTTTCTCTACATTAGAAACAGAGGACCTGGCCATCATCTCGCCCAGTAAATAACCCACAAAAGACTTTGGCTCAAGTCAGTTTCCAGAAGATTTTCAAATCCTGCTCTTGCCTCCCTTCTGGTGATTATAGTGATGATGCCAGTGGAAAAGATTTCAGACAGAACAATTATATTTGTTGAAAACTTCTTGGGTATGGTAGTAAATGCTTAGCACACTTGGATTTGCCCAAATCTAGAATCCTTGAGATTGTATGCTCCGGGATGACAAGGATTGGGCTAAACTCTGCTCACACTGACTGTCCCCCATCCCCATCCCATGGTTACATATCACAGGGCACATCACAGGCATAGCAAATAGCCTCATCATCATAACCTCACTTATATAATATACTGGGTTTCTCGCTCCATAGTAATATTTATCCAAATTACGCAACCTTACATATGCAAGGCAACCCTGAATTAGTGACTGTGATTATCTCCATTTTCTAGATGAGGAAACAGGCTCAGAGAGGTAAAGATTGCAGGAAAAAGGTACGCACAGGATTGAGACTCAAGGAGCACTTTCTGCTTCCAAAGTCCCCCCTCTTTCCACTATATGACACTGCATATTTTGTAAATGTTATGGAATAATTAGCACCTCTAACATTTCTGCAAAGATAAAGCCAAGCCTTAGAGCAGGAGCAAGCGATCTCACGCAGGGCTTTATTGGGCTTTCATTCACTTTCTATCAACACGTGCCCCTCTGTGCGGTAGACAGGGATGTGAGCCGTGCAACTTGCCACCCAGCTGTGGGCAGTGTGGTCGGTGAGCGGTGAGCGGCCCCTAGATGCCAGCTCCTTCAGAATCTGCCTCAGCTGCAGAATCCTGACCTCACCTGAGCTCATGCCCTCCCTCGGGCAGGCCACACCCAGTGACTGAGAGAGGCCTGGCCATTTGAGATCGGCACAAGTTCTCTGCCTGACTGACAGTACTCACTCCAGAGCTCCCTGCGTGCCTGGCCAAGGCTTTGTTGAGTTAGTTCAGCTTTACCCTCTATTCAATCTTGCCTCCTCCCTCTTCCTTCCACAGTCACGGATCCCTAATGAATAGTCTCCATCACAAATGTCATCTCCTTTCAGAGATCCTGGCCGGTGGCTCATCTCTTTGTCTCCCCAACCCTGTCTTTTGGGCCAGGCTTTTGGCAATGAGAGATTCTGAGCACCTTCCTCGTCCTCGGCCATTTGAAGTGAGATCACTGTGTTGCTAGTGCCTTTCGCCTCCGACTCCCCTGTCTTCTGGGGAAGCTGCCTGGAGCCTTCTTTGGAGTTCCAGGGCCCAGGCTTGGCTTTCTACCTCCCCACAGAGCACAGGTCCCCAGCGGGTACTGTAAATAGCTGTTACGTTTTAGGGGAAAAAGGGTCAACTTGCAGATGGTTAATGAATGCCAAGCTGAGCTTCTTACGATGAGACACTTGTACCTGCACTTTCCTTCCCTTGAAAGTATGTATGACCCAGGTGGTGTGATTTGACTCGGCACAGCATGGACACGTTCTTCTCCAAGGGACTCCCCAACTCAGTTTCCCACTCCTGGAATGTTTTCTGCTTGCCCATTCCACTTCTACCAGCACAGTCTCCCGTGTCATTCCCTTGTCATGTTCTCTTTCCCTCTCCCGCTGCCAGGGTCTAGCGCGACTGTTCCCTGTTGCTTTTCCCCCATATTTATTCCGCTTTGTGGCATGAAGTCTCCCTCCTCCCTGCATCACCCAGCCTGCGAGCATTTGCTATCGGGCACTTCCGGAGAGAGCATCTCAGATCCGTGAGGGCAGATCGGCCCCACTGCTGCCAGGCCAGGAAAAGAGGAGCCCCTTTGAGGGTCCCTGCACCAGATGAATGACCAAAAACAGAGGGAGGAACTAATGGACAGTGTTTTATATATACTTATAAAAATATATATGTGCATATATATAAATATATATAATAATTTATTCTATATTATTATATTTATTATATTATAATATTATATATAATATATAATATACAATATTATGTATAACTTATATATTATTATATTTATAATAAATATATTTTTTATATTATATTATATATAACAAAATATAAATATAATAAAATATATAATATGATATATATTATATATAATATATATAATTATATATAAAAATATATATATTTGGTCATTGTACCTGTCTCCAAAGCTAGATCTTGTCACCCTTTATTTACAAATAATGAAGAGAACTGAGATGAAGCCCCAATAGTTCATTTTTTCTCTTGCTGCCCTTGCCTTTGGAGATGTGTCTAGCATGGGCATTAAGGAGGGCACATAAAAAAAAAAGGAGGGCACATGATGGGATGAGCACTGGGTGTTATACGCAACTGATAAATTATTGAACACCACATCTGAAACCAATGATGTACTATAGGTTGGCTAATCAAATTTAAATTTAAAAAAAAAAAAAACAGAAAAAAAAATTCCTGAGAAAGAGCAATTTACCTGTTCAGGTTCCCACAGCTAGTGAATCGCGCAGGCAGCATGTGAACCCAGGTCTTTGTGTCACAAAAGCCCATGCACTTTGCACTGCCAGGGGCTGACATGGTCAAGAAGGCTCAGGTCCCTGTCTCGGCACTGGTTGGCACGGGCCACAGGATTCTGAAAGAATCCATGACTAGTGAGGGAGTCACACTGTAGCTCTGAAGTTAGCGGACATCTCTGAGAGCAAGAACAAAGCATGCCGGCCGAGAGAGGTACGGCCTCTCCAGAGGCCTCTTCACCCTCATCCGTACCTCTCCCTTGCTATTGTCTGGTCTCGGTCTGGGGTACTGTCCTACGTTGTCAGTTTTCAGCTCTGCTACCACTGCCTCTGCTGACCAAGGCCAGGACCAGGTTACCCAGAGGCCTCTTCCCTGTGTGGCTCCAGGGTAGCGTTTGCCCCTGAGAGAAACTCACTGGACACTTGGAATGTGGGAAGGAAGCAGAAGACACTGTTCTCAAGAGCCTGTGGCAGTCACGCAGCATGACTTCACAGATCAGCCTGTGAGCTTCCACTTCCTGGTGCCTTCTCAGAATTCCAGTGAATTCTGGCCTCCTCACTTCTTCTAGGGCTTCTAGATAAACTCATTACAGGCATTTGTCTGATCCTCTGGCATGAACCTTCTGGACCTCCTGTCTCCTATGCTCCTCCCACTGCCACAGTGCATGTGTGTGTCTGTGTGTGTCTGTGCGTGTTTATCTATTCATCTGTCTCTGTATTTACTCAACCCCGTATTGCAATATTTTAGTAGCTTTGTTTTCACCCAGACATGGAAACAGGTTTCACCCTGAACTTCACCACTGGCCAAGGTCCAGTCATATTTAAAGGCCTTCTTGCTTTTTTGTAAGAAACCACAGCAGGTTCTGGAAAGATGGTGACCTAAGCATGGGTTCCTTCCCATTTCCAACTCCAAGCTGCCTGCTTCTCCTCAGCCAAATGGCTATTGAGGTCTCTGGGCAAGAGCTAGATGTGAAGACCCAGACATTGTGAAAATCTTTCACAAGGAAGAGTTGTCCGGGTTTCTTCCATGAGTGCTGAGCAAAGCTTGGATCCACTGCCAGAAAGGCCCAGTGCAAGGAAGCCAGGAGACTGGGAAAATAATATCAGACCTGTGTCCCCGGTCTCCTAGGCCTCCGAGGGGCCAAGAAAGAATAAAGTAGAACAACAGATCAGGTCAGTGTAGAGAGGGACCATGTGAAGAGGCCTGGCTTTCCACCCCTTGAGGGCCTACTAGCACTTGGTAAACTCTGGGAGGTCCCCTCCAACATTAGCTGACCCCTATGGGCTGACGGGAAAATACTTCATAACCATCTCTGTAGATCTAGCAACCAACCAGCTCCCAGAAAAAGGTTGACTAAGCAACACATGCCTAAAGAGACAGAAGGCAGGAAGAGACACAAATGGTCACTTCAACAACAAGAATAACAAAATAGGAACATATAGAGAGACTCAAGTGCCGCATAAAAACAGACTTTCTGGAACTACACAACATGATTTCTAAATAGACAGTTTAGTAGGGAACAGAAGGAGAGGATGATCACTGCTGAAACCTGGAAGACACAGTAGAAGAATCACAGAGCACAAAGCCAAAAATACCATGAGAAGGAAATCATGAAGGAAAGTGGAAGAGATGTGGAGGTCCTGAAGAATCTTCCAGAAAGAGAAGAGGGAAGAGACAGAGGAAAGGTGGTACTTGTTTTAAAAGATAATAAAAAGGAGCTTTTCTGAGCATAACCTATAATAAATTTAAATATATATTTTTATATTTAAATGTTAAATATTTAAAATATAAAATAAATAGGAAATAGGAATAAATAATTTTTAGAATGCAGAAACTTCTTGCCTGGGAACTAAGAAATACACTCCTAGAAGACTTTTTAAACAAAATAATATTACACACTATCTTAAAAGCAATTAAAACCACTTTCTGGGGTGGCTCTGTCATTTGAGCATCTTGCTCTTGGTCTCGCCTCAGATCATGATCTCAGGATGGTGGGATCGAGCCCCATGATGGATTCTACGCTCAGCAGAGTCTGCCTGAGATTCTCTTCCTCTCCCTCTGCCCCTCCCCCTACTTGCTCGCTCTTTCTCTCTCAAATAAATAAATCTTTTTTAAAATAAAAAATAAAAGTCACCATAATATGGTTCATCTGTTTTAATTCAACTTATTTTTTTAAAACAATAGTTTCAGGGACGCCTGGGTGGCGCAGTTGGTTAAGCATCTGCCTTTGGCTTGAGTCATGATCCTAGGGTCCTGGGATAGAGTCCCACATCAGGCTCCCTGATCAGCAGGGAGTCTGCTTCTCTCTCTGCCTCTGCCTGCCACTCTGCCTGCTTGTGCACACTCTTTCTCTCTGACAAATAAACAAGTAAAATCTTTAAAAAAAATAAAATAAAACAATATCTTCAATATCATTTAAACTATTCCAGGCCATAAAAAGGAAGAAAAGCTCCTCAATTCCTCTTTTTCCAGCTTTAGTGGGATTTAATTGGCACATAATATGGTGTCCATTTAAGGCGTACAATGAGATGATTTGAATGTTTCATAATGAAATGTTCACCAAACTAAGGTTAATTAACCCATTATTCACCTCACATAATTACCTTTTTGTTGTGATAATGAGAACATGAAGAATCTTCTCTTATTGCAATTTTAAAATATATAAAACAGTATTGTTAATTACAGTCATCATGGTGTACATGAAATTCCTCGAACATATTCATCTTATAACTGAAAGAACCCTTTGACCAACACCTAATTGTTCCTTCCATCCCTCAGCCAGTGGTAACAATCTCTCTGTTCCCATGAGTTCAGTGTTTTTACATTCCACATACAAGTGTGATCACACAGTATTGGTCTGTGTCTGATTGACTCCACTTAGTATAATGCTGTCAACAGGAAATTTATCCCTGTTGCCACAAAATGCAGGATTCACTTCCTTTTATGGCTCAATACTATTTCATTGTATATATTTATACCATATCCCCTTTTTCTGTTCATTCATCGATGGATACTGGGTTGTTTCCATGTCTTGCCCATGGTGAATAATGCTGCAATGAACATGGGAATGTAGGTACGGCTTCAAGATAGTGATTTCATCTCCTTTTTTTATTTTTTATTTTTTTAAGATTTTATTTATTTATTTGACAAAGAGAGAGATCACAAGCAGGCAGAGAGGCAGGCAGAGAAATAGGGGGAAGCAGGCTCCCCGCTGAGCAGAGAGCCCAATGTGGAGCTCAATCCCAGGACCCTGGGATCATGACCCAAGCTGAAGGCAGAGGCCTTAACCCACTGAGCCACCCAGGCTCCCCAGCACTTGTCACTTCTTGTCTTTTTGATAACAGCCACTCTAACAGGTGTGAGGTGATATCTCATTGTGGTTTTAACTTGTATTTCCATGATTATTATGATGTTAAGCACCTTTTTACATACCTCTTGGCCACATTTGTTTATTGTCATTTCTTCAATAATTTTATTTCATTTTCTTAAGTCATCCCTACACCCAGGATGGGGCTAGAACTCCAGAACCAGAGATCCAGTCACAGGCTCTACCTACTGAGCCAGCCAGGCGCCCTCTCTTGGCCACATATGTATGTCTTCTTTCAAAAAATGTTTTTTTGGTGCTTTACCCATTTTTAATTGGATTTTTCATTTTTTTGCTGTTGGGGTATATGAGGGTTTTTTTTTTAGACATGTTAGATATTAACCCCTTATCAGATATACAGTTTGGAAATATTTTCTCCCATTCTTTAGATTGCCTTTTCATTTTGCTGATTGTTACTTTTGCTGTGCAGAAGTGTTCACTCTAACATTGGCCCTACTTGTTAATTTTCACCTCTTTTGCCTTTGCTTTGGTGTCATATCAAAAAAAAATATCATTGCCAAGACAGATGTCTTTTCAAGTTGTATAGTTTCAGGCCTTACTTAATCCATTTCAAGTTAATTTTTGTGAATGGTGTAAGATAGAGGTTCAACTGCATTTTTTTTTTTTTTTGCATGTGGGTATCCAGATTTCCCAATACCATTTATTTAAAAGACTATCTTTTCTTCATTAACTAGTCTTGCCTACTTTGAGGTATCTTGATTTTGTTGCATTGTTCAATGTGTCTGTTCTTATGTCTTACCGTTTTGACCACTATAGATCTGTAATGTAATTTGAAATAAGGGAGTGTGAGGCCTCCAGCTTTCTTCTTTCTTAAGATTTCTTTGGCTACTTACTTAAGATTTCTTTTGTGGCTCCATATGAATTTTAAGATTGTTTTCCTATTTTTATGAAAAATGCCATCAGAATTATCTGACAGATAAATTACTGAATTTATAGATAGCTTTGGATAGTATATACATTTTAATAATAGGAACTCCTCTGGTCCATCAACATAGGGTATATTTCTATTCATTAGTGTCATTTTCAATTTCTTTCATCAATGTCCTACAGTTGCCAACGTATACATTTTTCACTTCCTGGATTAAATTTAGTCCTAAGTATTTTATTCTTTTTGATGATTTTGTTAAATATCTTGGGACACCTGGGTGGCTCAGTTGGTTAAGCGGCTGCCTTCGGCTCAGGTCATGATCCTAGCGACCTGGGATCGAGTCCCACATCAGGCTCTTTGCTCAGCGGGGAGCCTGCTTCTCCCTCTGCCTCTGCCTACCACTCTGTCTGCCTGTGCTGGCACGCTCTCTCTCTCTCTCTCTGACAAATAAATAAATAAAATATTTAAAATATATATATATCTTTATTCTTTCCTTTATTTCTTTTTCTCATATTTCATCACTGTTGTATAGAAATACAAGTGATTTTTATTTTTTTTAAATTAAGATTTTATTTATTTATTTGACACACAGAGATCACAAGCAGGCAGAGAGGCAGGCAGAGAGAGAGGGCAGGAAAGCAGGCTCCCTGCGGAGCAGAAAGCCCGATGCGGGGCTCCATCCCAGGACCCCGAGATCATGACCTTAGCCGAAGGCAGAGGCTTAACCACAAGTGATTTTTAAATGTTGATTTTGTATCCTGAAAATTTACTGAATTCACTTATTAATTCTAAGAGATTTTGGTGGAGTCACTAGGATTTTCTAAATATAAGATCATGTCATCAGCAAACAGAAACAATTATGTTTCTTCTTTTCCAGTTTGGATGCCCTTTATTTCTGTTTTCTTGCTTAATTGCTCTGGACAGGACTTCCAGTACTAACGTGAATAAAAGCAGTAAGAGTGGGCGCACTTAGCATATTCCCGGTCTCAGAGAAAAAAATTTTCAACCTTTCACCTTTGAGTATGATGTAAGCAGTAGGTGTGTCACATCTGGCCTTTATTATGTTGAAGTATACTGCTTTTCTTTTTTTTAAAGATTTTATTTATTTGTCAGAGAGAGAGAGCAGAAGCATGGAGAGCTGCCGCAGAACAGGCAGAAACAGAGGGAGAAGCAGACCCCCTGCTGGGCAAGGTGTCTGATGCGGGGCTAGATCCCAGGATCCTGGGATCATGACCTGAGCCAAAGGCAGATGCTCAACTGACTGAGCCACCCAAGAATCCAGAGGTATATGCTTCTATACACAAACTTTTGAGAGGCTTTTTTTTTTTTAATCATGGAAAGATGCTGAATTTTGTCAAATGCTTTTTCTGCATCCATTGAGATAATCGTATGATTTTTGTCTTTCATTCTGTTAATTGATTTGTGTGTGTTGAGCCATCCTTGTATCGCAGAGATAAATCCCAATTGTCCATCATATACGATCCTTTTAAGTTCCTGTGGAATTCAGTTTGCTACTATTTCATTGAGAAATTTTGCATCTATATTCATCAAGGATATTGGGCTGCAGTTTTCTTTTCTTGTAGTACCCTTATCTCGCTTTGGTATCAGGGTAATTCTGGTCTCATAAAATGAGTTTGGGAGTGTTCCCTCCTCTGCTATTTTTTGGAAGAGTTTGAAATGAATTTCCATTGATTCTTCTTTAAATGTTTGATAGAATTCACCTGCGAGGCTATGTTGTGCAGAGCTTTTCTGTGTTGGGGGGTTTTTGATTACTGATTCAATCTCCTTACTTGCTATTGGTCTGGTTAGATTTTCTAATTCTTCATGATTCAGATTTTATAGTTTGTATGTTTCTAGGAATGTATCCATTTCTTACAGGTTGCCCAATTTGTTGCCATAAAATTTTTCATAGTAGTCACTCATGATCCTTTGTATTTCTGTCATACTTGTTGTAATGCCTCCTTTTTTATTTACAACTTTATTTACTTGAGTCTTCTCTCTTTTTTTCTTGGTAAGTCAGCTAAAAGTTTGTCCATTCTTTTTACCTTTTTGAAAAACAACTCTTAGTTTCATTGATAGTTTTAGTTGTTTTTTTTTATTCTCTATTTCATTTATTTCTGTTTTGATCTTTGTTACCGCCTTCCTTCTGCTAACTTCAAGCTTAGTTCATTCTTGTTTTTGTAGTTCCTTGAGGTATAAATTTCCTTGAGGTATCAAGTTGTTTGGGATCTTTCTTTTTTCTTAATTATTCATCACTATCTACTTCCCCCTTAGCACAGCTTTTGCCACATCTCATACCATATTTGCATTTTCACATTTGTTTCCAGATATATATTTTTTTATTTCCTTTTTGATTTTACCCTTGGCCCTATTGGTTGTTCAGGAGTATGTTTTGGGTTTTTTTTTTTCTGTTTTGTTTTGTTTTAGTTTTCTTGTTTTAGTTTTTTTTTTTTTTAATTTCTTTTCAGCGTAACAGTATTCATTGTTTTTGCACCACACCCAGTGCTCCATGCAATCCGTGCCCTCTCTAATACCCACCACCTGGTTCCCCCAACCTCCCACCCCCTCCCCTTCAAAACCCTCAGATTGTTTTTCAGAGTCCATAGTCTCATGGTTCAGCTCCCCTTCCAATTTCCCTCAACTCCCTTCTCCTCTCCAACTCCCCTTGTCCTCCATGCTATTTGTTATGCTCCACAAATAAGTGATACCATATGATAATTGACTCTCTCTGCTTGACTTACTTCACTCAGCATAATCCCTTCTAGTCCCGTCCATGTTGCTACAAAAGTTGGGTATTCATCCTTTCTGATGGAGGCATAATACTCCATAGTGTATATGGACCACACCTTCCTTATCCATTCGTCCATTGAAGGGCATCTTGGTTCTTTCCACAGTTTGGTGACCGTGGCCATTGCTGCTATAAACATTGGGGTACAGATGGCCCTTCTTTTCACTACATCTGTATCTTTGGGGTAAATACTCAGTAGTGCAATTGCAGGGTCATAGGGAAGTTCTATTTTTAATTTCTTGAGGAATCTCCACACTGTTCTCCAAAGTGGCTGCACCAACTTGCATTCCTACCAACAGTGGAAGAGGGTTCCCCTTTCTCCACATCCTCTCCAACACATGTTGTTTCCTGTCTTGCTAATTTTGGCCATTCTAACTGGTGTAAGGTGGTATCTCAGTGTGGTTTTAATTTGAATCTCCCTGATGGCTAGTGATGATGAACATTTTTTCATGTGTCTGATAGCCATTTGTATGTCTTCATTGGAGAAGTGTCTGTTCATATCTTCTGCCCATTTTTTAATATGATTGTCTGTTTTGTGTGTGTTGAGTTTGAGGAGTTCTTTATAGATCCTGGATATCATCCTTTTGTCTGTACTGTCATTTGCAAATATCTTCTCCCATTCCGTGGGTTGCCTCTTTGTTTTCTTGACTGTTTCCGTTGCTGTGCAGAAGCTTTTGATTTTGATGAAGTCCCAAAAGTTCATTTTCACTTTTGTTTCCTTTGCCTTTGGAGACATATCTTGAAAGTAGTTGCTGTGGCTGATATCGAAGAGGTTACTGTCTGTGTTCTCCTCTAGGATTCTGATGGATTCCTGTCTCACATTGAGGTCTTTTATCCATTTTGAGTTTATCTTTGTGTACGGTGTAAGAGAATGGTCGAGTTTCATTCTTCTACATATAGCTGTCCAGTATTCCCAGCAACATTTATTGAAGAGACTGTCTTTTTTCCACTTAATATTTTTTCCTGTTTTGTTGAAGATTATTTGACCACAGAGTTGAGGGTCCATATCTGGGCTCTCTACTCTGTTCCACTGGTCTATGTGTCTGTTTTTATGCCAGTACCATGCTGTCTTGGTGATCACAACTTTGTAGTAAAGCTCGAAATCAGGGAACGTGATGCCCCCAGTTTTATTTTTGTTTTTCAACATTTCCTTAGCAATTCGGGGTCTCTTCTGATTCCATACAAATTTTAGGATTATTTGCTCTAGCTCTTTGAAAAATACCAGTGGAATTTTGATCGGAATAGCATTGAAAGTATAGATTGCTCTAGGCAGTATAGACATTTTAACAATGTTTATTCTTCTGATCCAAGAGCATGGAATGGTCTTCCATCTTTTTGTGTCTTCTTCAATTTCTTTCATGAGTGTTCTGTAGTTCCTCGAGTACGGTTCCTTTACCTCTTTGGTTAGGTTGTTTAATTTCCGCTTATCTGTGTATTTTCCAATTTTCCTCTTATCATCGATTTCTAGTCTTATGTCATTGTGGTTGGAAATGATACTTGGTATGATTTCAGTCTTTTTAAATTTGCCAAGACTTGTTTTTTTGCATAACACATAATCTATCCCGAATAATGTTCCTTGTGCACTTGGTAAAAATGTGTATTCTGTTGCTGTTGGATAAAATGTTCTGTATGTGTCTTTTAGATCCATTTGGTATAAAGTATAGTTCAAGTCCAATAATGTTTCCTTATTGATTTTCTGTCTGGATGATCTATTCTCTGCTGAAAGTGGGGAACTGAAGTCCCCTACTATTGTATTTTTGTCTGTAACACCCTTCAGATCAGTTAGAATTTGCTTAATCAATTTAGGTACTCTGATGTTGGATGCATATATATTTAAAATTATTATATCCTCTAAATGAATTGACCCCTATATCATTAAATCATGACCTTTTTTGTCTCCTGTTACAGTTTTTTTTTTTAAGATTTTATTTATTTATTTGACAGAGATTACAGGTAAGCAGAGATGCAGGCAGAGAGAGAGAGAGGGATGAGCAGGCTCCCTGCTGAGCAGAGAGCCTGATGTGGGGCTCGATCCCAGAACCCTGAGTTCGTGACCTGAGCCAAAGGCAGAGGCTTAACCCACTGAGCCACCCAGGTGCCCCTCCTGTTACAGTTTTAACTTAAAGTCTATCTTGTCTGATGTAAGTAGAGTTGCCCATTCTCTTTCTTGGAATGTCCTTTTCCATCCCTTCACTTTGAGCCTGTGAGTATCCCAAAACTCAAGTGAGTTACTTATAGGCAACATATATGCAGGTCTTGATTTTTTGTCCATTCATCCACTCTGTGCCTTTTGATTAGAGAATTGAATTCATTTTAATTTCAAGTAGTAACTGATAGGTAAGCACTTATTATGGCACTCGTTATTTGTTTTCTGGCTCTTGCATAGCTCCCTTGTTCTTTCTTCCTCTCTTGCTGTCTTCCTTTGTGAACTGATGCTTTTCTATAGTGGTATCTTTTGATTTCCTTCTCTTGCGTGTATCTACTATAGGTTTTTGTTTTGTGGTCACCCTGAGGTTTACTTAAAACATCTTATTGATATAAGAGATTCTGGAGTTCCTGCCATCAATATGGTATACATTTCACTGCCCCTTAACTTTAGAATAAGCCAAATGACTTTGGACAAATAAAATGAGGTGGAAGTGTGCCACTACAAAGCCTATGCCTTAAGAGGCTTCATGCACTTCCACCTGCCTTCCTTCTTGTGCTTCTGTAATCACTCTGAGACTAGCCTGGATAGCCTATTCACCCTGGCAGGAGGATAAGGGGTACCTGGGCCAGAGATGCTTCAGACACAACAACATGAAGCAAAGCAACCTTAGAAGACCAACAGACCTATAATGACAAGCAGAACCACTAAGACGAGCCCAGACTAGATCAGCCAGACCCCATCTAACCTGAAGAAAACATAAGCAAAAACAAAGGATTGTTGTTTTTGAAGCCACTGAGGCCTTGGCTGGTTTGTTTACAGAAATTACTAACTGACGTATAGGACTACATTTGCAAAGGAGGTTCAGTACCAGTAGATCTATCAGCATAATTCATTACATCAATAAATTAGAGGAAAATCATATGAATAATGATATCAAGAAAGACTTAAAAGTCAATTGAAAAATTCAGCTGCATTCCTAATACATTTTAAAAATAAACAGGATCAGAAGATTTCTTAAACTAATACAGACTGTTTACCAAAAACAGATGCAAAATACTATTTCAAATGGCAAAACACTCACCTGTTCAAATAAAATGCTGAAGTAGACTAGAATTCCCCCATCCCTATTATTATTCTACATTCTACATTGTCTTGGAGAGTCTAGTTTATTAAAAAAAAAAAAAAAAACAACCCGACCCTCCCCCCAACAAAAAGCAAGAACTAATATAAACATCAGAAAAGACCAAGAAATACAGGGTTACTATATAAAATAGTGTTTCTATATTCACGGATCAACACCACAAAATGAAAATAGGAAAAATGACATTCAGAATAATGAAAAAAAGCCTACGTTCTACACAGGACTAAATCTAAGAAGCGTCAGACCAGTGTGAAGAAAACAGCAATAGCTTACTGAAGGACATAAAGCAAAAGCTGAAAAAAAAATATAAATGAAAAAATCATGATACTTTATATCATAAAATTTTAATTTTTTCCAAATCAATATCTTTAATCCAATTAAAATTCCCCACATTTTTCAAGAGAAAAAGAGGGCATTTATTTATAGACATAATACTTATACAGAAGAATAAAATCCTTAGAATAGCCATGAGAAACAAGGATAATGAGAGAGACACATCTCAGGCCAGATATCAGAATATACCCTAACGTCACCATAATCAAGTCAAACCTTAAGTAGTGGCATAGGAATAATAGGCAATTAGATCCGAAAATAAAATAGAGAATGTGGAATTGAATCCCATACATAAGCATTTACTACATGGCCAAAGTGGTATTTCATTCGAGGAGGAAAAAGATGGATTGTTAATGAACAGTATGGATGCAACTGGCTATTAATTTGAAAGAATATGTAATTGAACCTATGTTTTATGCCAAAAATCAATACAGTTTCTAGATAAAGACATATTTACATATGGAAAAAGTGAAAGTCCTGCAAGAAAATCTGGGAAACTACACGCACCACACCCCTGTTAACCAATCCTTAAAACCCAGAAGTTAGAAACAAAATCTGACTACATAGAATTTTTCTAAATTTTGGCACAAGGCACAATAGTTAAAATAAAACAAGAAATTGGAAACATAGCTGCATGCAAAGAACAGATGAGGGGCTTATAGCTATAATGTACTAGGAGTTCTTACAAATTGACAAGGAAAAACAACCCATTTTAAAAATAGGCAGAGCGCATGAAGAACCACTTCACAGATGAAGCAAATCCAAATGGTCAACAGTTTCTTTGTTTTATTTTTGGATTTTTGGGTTTTGTTTTTGTTTTTGTTTTTGTTTGTTCCCCCCCCCCCCAAAAAAAATGCTTCACATTCATGAGTAGCCAGAGAAACTCAACTTTCAAGTAACAATAAGATGAGACTTGAAACTCACAGGTCTATAAAAATTTAAAAAGAGTAATAAAATCAACTGCTGGTGGAATCGCAGGAAAAGCTATACACCCATACATTACTGGTGGAGTTGTGTATTTATTACATGCTTTTTAAAAAGCAGTATTGCAATATTTAGTGAAATTTAAGACAACATATATACACTCCAACCCAGCTATTCCATTCCCAGAAATCTTTCCCAGCCTAAGAAAAACAAGTGCAGGTGACAGTATATATACAAAGGTGTGTATTGCAATGCTGCTCTTTAGCGACCAAAAAAATGGAAACAAACTGAATGTCTGCTTAAAGTCAAATGGTTGGCTCAACTGGTCTCCATCAATATCACAAAATCCTGTGCCACCATTAAAAACAATGAAATCAAACAAGAACAGCAAATGTGTAGGTTTTGTTGAATGTGAATGGCCGTAACGATGATAACAACAAACACTCACGCAGAGCACTGTCTTAAGTGTTCTATGTATTTTGACTCACTGAATCTTCACAGCAACCTGTGAGATAGGTAGTATTACCATCCTCATTTTCTAGATGTGGAAACTGAAGCCCTAAGGTCACACAGCTCAGAAATGCAAGAAGTATAAAATACAGAAAAGTATAACATGATATAATTTCCCCAAAATAATCTATAATTTAAAAGACATACGCATGGGTGCCTGGGTGGCTCAGCGGGTTAAGCCTCTGCCTTTGACTCAGGTCATGATCTCAGGGTCCTGGGATCGAGGCCCCCATCGGGCTCTCTAATCGGCGGGGAGCCTGCTTCCCCCCACCTCTCTCTGCCTGTCTCTATGCCTACTTGTGATCTCTGTCAAATAAATAAATAAAATCTTAAAAAAATAAAATAAGAGACATATGCATGTATATATGTGCACATATGCATGCTTCACATAATTACACGAGAATAAAAACACTGGAAGGATACATACTAGGTTAGTAAAAATGGGTTATTACACATGCTTTATATAATCATGTATTATAATTAATACATATATTATATAATTATGTATTATAATTATATAAATTTACTATATAAGTAAATTAAAAATCATGAAAGAGCTGTAGAATTTCAATAACAGACAATTCCAGAGGAGCTACAGGGAGGCACGAGATGAAGCAATGAAGGGAAGCATGTCCCAAGTAAAGACCTTACAGACGCCCATCCCCCAATGTCTCTCCTGGCCCCCCTCTGCCCCCACCTTGGCACTGTGTTCATCCCTCCCTTATGACGGAACTACTGTATGTAGAAATGCCAGGTGCTTTCCCATCCTACCTAGGCCAAGAGACTCCCTGGAATCCAGTCATCATTGTGCTCTGAGACTGCCCAACCCCAGAAGCCTTCTCAGATCCCACTCTTTTTTTTTTTTCCCAGATCCCACTCTTAGGCATAAATCTCAGACTGGGGACATGGAGACAGAAAGGATCTGCCTCTTATCCACATCTCTTAGCTTGAAATAAAGCTTTATCTTCAGACAGGTGATTTCCTTGCCTCATCTACCCCAGAGTGACTGAAGCTTTGCCATGCCCCCTGACATGCCACACTCATGCCCAAGGTGTTTCCCAAGATCAACGGACAGAGATCTTGTCTCCTAAGCAGCTTGGACTCTTGAAGGGAAGAGAGACCTTTTATATTAGGTACTCGTTGAATGTTTGTGGTGTGAGGGAAATGATAATGTATAGCCATACTTCAAATAAAAAAAGAGTGAAGTTTTAAATTACAGAGCTCTAAACAAAATGCTATGGGAGCCGGCGTGAGGAAGCATGAATGCTTCAAGAGATGGTTTTATAAAGAGATGACATTGGAGGGGTGCCTGGCTGGCTCTGTCCATATAGCCTGTGACTCTTGATCTGGGGGAGTTCAAGCCCTACACTAGGCATGGAGCCTACTTAAAAAGAGAGAGAGAGAGAGAGATGACATTTGAGCTAGATGTACTGTTTCTCAAAGCATGGTCAGCATCACATTCTCTGAGGTGCTCCAGACCTGATGCATCAGAATCCCACAAGTGAGTCCCAGGAGCAACATTTAAAAGAGACCCTCCAAGTCCTTTCTATGCACACTAAGGTATGGACCAAGAAAAATGGGGCAAATTGGGGTGTGCAGAAAAGTGAGGAAGGACACAGCAGTCAAAGCCAATAGCATTAGTAAAGTGCATAGACCTGAGAGCAAAACGGGTATGTGTTCAACTCGACATGATGGGGGGAGGGGTTGGTGGAGAGGAATGATAAGAAATAAGATTCAAAAGCTGGGTCACGGCTGGATCATGGAGGGCCTGGGGAATGCCAGGTGAAAAAAGTGTGAACTTTATTCTAAGGGCAAAAGGAAATCATTGAGAGATTTGAGGCAGACAGACAGACAGACAAATACAGCAGGACTTTTACTCCTACAGTGCTTCGCAAATCTGGCCATGCATCAGAATGACCAGGATTGCTTGCTACAAGTCCTGTTACCAGGGCTCCACTCCCAGACCCTTTCAGTCTGCATTTCCAGGGATGTGGCCCAGAAATTATATTCTTAAATGATCTTTCCAGGTGATTCCTGGGCACCCAGCCTGGCACTGGTTCATGAAACGGAGCTTGGGAATCACTGCTTTACTGACAAATGCATTCCTGAAAAGCTATTTGTTCATGGAGATCTTATCAGTGGAATCACTTGTTCAGAGTGCTAGGCAAGTGTGCTACTTGGAGGCAACCTTCAGCAACTCACTTTCTCTAGGATTTTTCAATAAAACACATCCCCAATTTGAATGCAAAACCCCTGAGGACCTTCGATAAGATGTGACGACCGACATGTTTGGATGGTAAGACCAGCACACGGCACCCATGATGCCATATGGCTGCCCCAGTGCAACATGGGGAAAATAATTCCAGTTTCATCTTGTTTTGCAGCAACATGAACGAACCTTTAAATGGTAATATCGGAAAGGAGAAAGTGCCAGTAAGATGTGATGCTGATAGAGCCATGGCTTCAAAATGGAAATATCCAGCACGTATCCGTTTTGAGGTCCCTGTGAAAAGTTGAGGTGACAATCTAAGGATGAAACCAGAGAGTCACTCATCCCAATTTAGGCTCCAATAAGAAAAACAAACCACGTGACTTCCAAGATGTTTCTTCTGGGCTCAAGATTTTAACTTCATGCTCTTTGGACACTCATCTACCTTGAAGACGGATGAAAGAAAACCAAGTGGGGAGGGGAGAGAATTCTCCAGTATCATTTGGTATATTCCATTCTTCTACAAAATGTGCAGAGACCCATGATCCTGCATTAGAAGATTTGTTTCTTCCAGCCATGTAATATTTTAAGAGTATGGCTTTCATTTGAAGTGAGCATATCTGTTACTGGAGTGTCTCTTCACTTACATGAAAACACCTTAGTCTGGCAAGCTGGAAAGTTGGCATAGTAGTTTTCTTAGCACAGTGCGCTCAAGTCAACTTTAAGCAAGAAATTGCTAGTGTTCAACCTGCCAGCAACTAAGGCAGCTTCTTTTGCTGTCCAAAGGCTCCTAACCTTACCCCAGAAGTCTCCAGCTCCCCTTCAATTCCAAGCCCTCTTCCAAGGCCCACAGCTTTAAACAGACCACAAATCAGAGATGAGTCCAGACAGCAGTATTTCAGGAAGGAAACAGAATCCAAGCAAATCTTTTGTGTACCTGGACTGGATTCCCTCTTTCTTGGGGACTGCCTGAATGATAGGAATCCCTGCTCTAGGCAGGTCTCTATTATTCTCTGTTGTGGTGTAGCAGAAGAGGCGAACACAGATAACCAAGGCCCTGAGCCAGATTCACATTCTGAGAGCTACCAGCAGGACAGGAAGGACAAGGCATCTACAATAAAGCAGCTCTAGGTAGAGAAGTTGAGAAAGGATTAATTTTAACACTTGAGGTGTTTTCCTGCTAGGTACACCCTTGGTTTTTGGTAGGAGGGTGCAAGAAAGGGAAATCATCCCCAAACATTACTGTGGCTTGATCCATGTGTTGGGAGCATGGAGTTAGACTTTTATTTATAAGCTATGTCCTGCCATGACATTTGCCCCCCCCGCCCCCCACCCCCTGCTCTCAGCCAAGGAAACCCAGGCAGTGATTACCCAAGAGGATCACAATTCCAGTCGCATTTCCCCAGTTAGTTTGCTTTCACCTACCTTAGAAGTGGAGACGCAATGGGCCTGACAGTGCCGAGCAAAACGAGATCCCACCATGAACTAAAATCTTAAAGGGGCCTGTTGTTATTAGTGCCAGGACTCACGCGCTCCCAGCGGGAGGAGGCTCCTTGGTCATACCGTCATCGTGCGTTTCTGAGATCTGCAAAAATCTGCATCTGAGCCAAAGCACCCTCAACTCCCTAAGCCCCTCCTGGTTTTGAGGGCTCCGGGCAGGGCAAGCAAACAGTCCCAAGGAATTGCAGGGGTCAGTGGGCCCTGTGCGGTTCACATCAGACTGTTCTGAGGAGTGGCAAGTCACAGGGTCTATAATGCAGCTATTTTTAGTGAAACCAAATTCCTTCCCCAAGTTCTCTTGCTTCCAAATTGTTCCAAGTGTAGAAGACCAGCTGCGGTCAGATCATCTTACTGGACCCAAGTCTCTGTCAAGGCGAAGGGACCAAACCGGGGAGGCGGAGCAAAGAGCTGGCGAAACTTGGTGTTTGGGCTCTTTTCCACCGGGTCAGACGCCTCCAGAGAAGGAGGATCTTTTTGGAAAGTGTTATTACCCAGGGGAGTGGGCATTCCCCTCCAATCTGGCAGAAACTTGATAGGTAGATATTAGAGAAAATGAGAATTTTGGCAGTCCTTTCCTAACTTTCTCTCTCTCTCTCTCTCTCTCTCTCTCTCTGTTTTTCCCTCTCTCCCCTCTCTCATAGGCATACCTGCTCACATGCACTTGCACATCTGTGCCAGACTCAGCAGCCAAACCCAGATGCTGGCCTGACTTGCTAGAAGGGTCTTGAAAAAGAATGTCCTCAACCAGGAGCCAGAACAGTGGTGAAAGTCTGAGGAGGCCTGATGTCTAATCACTTGGAAGCTGCCATTCATTGTCCCAACAGGTAGTTTGAATGGGGAAGAAAATTCAGGGAACATTGACTTTGGCTCCAAACCTTGGCCAGAAGTGATCATTCAGAAGAAAACAGCTCCCTGGGATCCAGAGAGGGCTAAGTGCCTTCCCCAGGTTCATCTAGGGAAGCGTTCAACAGCCAGTGGGCCATGACCCATTAGGCAGTAGTGAAATCTAGATAGTGGGCCATATCAACATTTAAAGATCAATGGAAATAAAATAAGTACAGTAGACTAGAACAGAATTGAATACGATAAAGTAGCCTAGAGTAGAAGAGCAGGCTTTGCACACAGTAATGGTAAGTATTGTTCTGGGAAACTTTTGTTCCTTCTGTGTTAATGTGTACTCGATCGCCACCTAAAACGTATTTCTTATTGCTGGTCACCAGAAAATTTCTATTTTTTTGAAAAACACTGACCTAGATGACTTGGTAAAAAAGCCCTGGAGCCATCCCCAATTTTTAAAAAATATTTTATTTATTTATTTGACACAGAGAGATCACAAGCAGGCAGAGAGGCAGGCGGGGGGGGGGGGGGAGCAGGCTCCTCGCTGAGCAGAGAGCCCGATGTGGGGCTTGATCCCAGGACCCTGAGATCATGACCTGAGCCGAAGGCAGAGCCTTAACCCACTGAGCCACCCAGGTGCCCCGCCATCTCCAATTTTTTAACTACCACGGCTACGATGACTTCTATAACCACTATTTTGGGGTTTCATAATGCATCATGCACCATTCTAAATGTTTCGTGGTTGTCATCTTATTTAATAGTTACCAAAGCCCGAGGTATCTTCATCTGGGTTCTACCGAAGAAGCAGCAGGCTCGGTATCAAGTTCCAGCAGCTGGAAAGAAAGATAAGGGTAAGAGCTGGGCTACAAACCTAGGTGTACCTGTCTCCACAGTTCGTGTTCTTAACAGCTCTGGACCACTTCCCTCTCTAATTGGTCAATACATAGTTAAATTCATTCATTAAACACATACAGATCATCTTGGTTCCACTGGTAGCTTTATATAAAAATGAGAATGTTTAGCAAAATAATTTCAGACTCCAGGAAACTTCCAGTAACCTTCAAGGAAAAAGAAGATTTTATTTTGAATTAGTTGCCTATTTGACTCGGAACCCCAGGACCTGAACCCACCCCTAATACCTTGGGTGGGCATCTGGAAAAATCAGCTGGCAGAAGAAGATTGCCGGGCACCACGTCTCTATGCTCTCAGCCCTCTAGTTGCTTCCACTCTAATTCCACACAGAAATCTTGTACCAGAGCGCATTTGGTTTTGTCTTTTTATAGTTTGAGCTAAATTGGTTCAACCACTTTTGAGTTGATGAGGAAAAAAAAAATCCTACTTCTTCCACTTCCAAAATAAGCTCCTCTTTTGGGCACACAGAAAGCTCAGAAAAGGCTGAAACTTTGAAACTTCCCACTTCACATATGGGTACATTTAGGTCCTCATTACTTTTAAATTTACTTTTTACATTCCTAGTGGTTTGCTCCTTTTGCAAAGCCCCGTGTCCTGTTGTCATTTCTGTTATCCCCATAGCGCACACCATGCAGGCATGCCCAGTATGTTCTAGACCACAGGGGTCACCTCAGCAAGTGCCACCTAGTGGAAAGTGGGGAGGGGGGGAGGAGAAGAGGGGGCAGTGGGGCGGGGGTAATGCCAAGTGCGGCCTCCCCCTGAAGTGTAGTTTAGGTCAAAGATGCCCAAGAGACGAGGCCTCCCTTTGTTTCTCTCATGGCTCCTGGCAGGGAATCCTCTCCGAATCAGGGAAGGCTGAAACTTGACCCAACTGGCTCTTCACTTCTCTGTAGCAGCTCATGGCCACTCTTCAGAGCTTTTCTGATCTCTTTGTTTGGAACGAAAACTAACGGACTCACAAACACGTGCGGAATTTCCAGGGAAGAAGTTCTCCATCGTCACCAGGGACATGACCAGACCCTGGGACCACAGGTGCTGTCAGGAGTCCAGCCCAAATCTCGGCTCTCCAGCCTGGCCGGGGGCACGACTTCCTGGCTGGGCTTTGCTCTTCGGGGCAGACCTTCACCCCCCACCTGTAGCTACATCCTTCCGACGCTTTTCAAAACAGGAACAGTTGTCCCCGTCCTCACATTCTCCTGGCTATTCTATTTTTGGGATATTGCAGGCCTGCTCCAGCCAGAGCAGCGCGGACTGGACTGCCCACCTCTGGGGCGTGCGCCTAGCCCTGCCCGTTCTAGTCACCACACTCCTAAAAGCACCAGAAAGCAAAAGAAAAGGGGGTTCTACTTCTCAACCTTACCACTCCGCCTGAAGCTTCTATGAACAAAGGACATTTAATAATAGAATTCCTCCTCTGGTATTTATAGCACCAATTGCTCAAAGCTGTTTTAGGCTTTATTTTTAAAATCCCAGCCTTTGTCACAACCTCCCGGGAGCTGGAGGAGAAGGCAGGGATCAGCAGGTCCACTCTGCAGACCAGGAAACTGAGGCTGGATGAAGAGAGACTAGTTCAAGAACGGACAGCAGGCAAAGGCAGCTGAGAAGTGGAAAGCCCATCCCAGCAAGGCACCAGGCTGATGAGGCTGTGGGCCTTTACTTCCCTGTGAATTCACTCTCCCAACATCAATTAAGTGCTGATTCTTTTTCTGGCGCCACACCAGGCACCAGGGAAACAGAGAGGAGCGAGATTAAGGTCTTCTGTTTCTTTCAGTGAATACATTTCAAGGAGACAAAAAAGAAGGGGGACCTTCCCGATTGAAAGATATTTGAGAGACGATGTTTGGACCTTGTTTGGACCCTGAGTCAAGCATACCAAACATAAGAACACATTTGTGAAACACCGCGGCGGGGGGCGGGGGGTGGATTTTAACCTGGACTGCATATTTGGTAGCAAAGGAATTGTTAGTTTTTTAGATGTGATATGGTGATAAAATTACCTTACCATTTAGGGACGTATATTAAAGCATTTATTGATGAAATGATCTGATGTTTGAGAATGGCTTCAAACAGCAGGTGATTAATGGGAGAAAACAGGCAGGGATATCTTTGAAACAAGAATGCCCTTGAGTCGGGGCACCTGGGTTGCTCAGTAGGTTAAGTGTCTGACTCTTGGTTTCGGCTCAGGTCATGATCTCAGGGTCTTGAGATCAAGCCTGATGTCATCATCCGTCTCCCTGCTCAGTGGGGAGTCTGCTTCTCTCCCTCTCCTTCTGCCCCTCCCCCACCACTCATGCTCTTTCTCTCTCAAATAAATAAATCTTAGAAAAGAAAGAATGTCTTTGAGTTTATGATTGTTGCAGTTAGGTAACTGCTAAGGGTAGTTCGTTGTATTTTTCCCCTTAAGTTTCACGCCCGCTTGACATTTTCCATAATACAGGAATCTAAATAATTTTTAAAAAGAAGTCATGGTACCTGCTCTCAAGGAACTTCAAGAGTACGAATCACCTAGAGAGTCTTCCTGACAGTCACCTGAGCTAAGCACATCCTACCCTGTGCGGGAACATGGGGCTCCAACGTGAGGGCCACAGGTCCAGAAACAAGTTGGCGGTACCGCTGGCAAGGCAGGACGAGGGCAGCCCTGACTGACATGGATCCTGATTTCATTCTTCTCATGATGTTCCACCAACGGTTCACCAGGCTGTTTGACCTGGACAGACCCTAAGGTCCTCAAGTGGGGTGATGAAGCCTGAGAGGCTGGAAATGCTTCCCGATGCTGCATGGCGAACAAGTGGCAAAACTGGGTATCTGAACTCTGGGACCACTGACTCCCACAGCAGCACCATAGTCTTTAAACTCCTGCAGGATGCTTGCTGGGTTCCAGAAGCCACGCTAGGTACTATTCCACTGCCATCCCACGCTCAGAGCCAAAAAGGCAGGGAAATACGTACCTCTTTCATTGTCCTGCCCTTACTCTGGCATCTCCCATACAGTAAGCACTGGACTAGACTGGGAATTAATTAAGGTTCACATCCTGAAGAGCAATTTTTCTTTATCTTGGTTTGGGGGTAAGTCGTAGATTGTAAGATGTCCCTCATAAAATTTGCATCTTGAAGTCCTAACCAGAGAACCTGAGAATGAGACTATACTTAGGGGCCCCTGGGTGGTGTAGTCGGTTAAGCATCTGACTCATGGTTTAGGTTCAGGTCATGACCTCAGGGTTCTGATATCAGCCCCATGTCAGGCTTCAAGCTCAGCGTGGCATCTGCTTAAGACTCTCTCTTCATCTCCGTCTGCCACACCCCCCACCGTGCTCGTGCTCTCTCTCTTTCTCTCTCTCTCAAATTAATAAATAAAACTTTAAAAACGTGTCCCTATTTGGAGATGGGGTCATTACAGATGTAATTAGTTAACAGATAAGGTCATTAGGGTGATGGGCCTTAAACCAATAGGACTGATACCCTTCTAGAAAGGGGAAATTTGGGGCACCTGGGTGGCTCAGTGGGTTAAGCCTCTGCCTTCGGCTCAGGTCATGATCCCGGAGTCCCGGGATCGAGCCCCGCATCCCGCTTTCTGCTGGGTGAGGAGCCTGTTTCCTCCTCTCTCTCTGCCTGCCTCTCTGCCTACTTGTGATCTCTCACTGTCAAATAAATAAATAAATAAAATACTTTTTAAAAAATTTAAAAAGGGGAAATTTGGACACAAAGACGGCATGCATAGAGGGAAGACCATGTAGAAGAGACATAAGGAGATGACAGGCAACCAGCAGCCAAGGAGTGAGGTCTGGAACAGATCCTTCTCTCAGCCCTCAGAAGGAACCAATCTTGCCAACACCTTGACTTTGGACTTCAAGACTCTGAAACAGAGAGACAATACATTTCTGCTCTTTAAGCCCCCAGTGTTGGTACGGCAGCTGTAGGAAATGAACACAGCATAGCTGGGTAGTCAGGTAAATAGGGCAGCAAGAGGATGGTTAAGAGGAGGGTTAATGGAGAAGAATTCATTCCACAACCATGTATTGTGGCCCTCCAATGTGGCAGGCACTGTGCCAGATACCAAGGGAGATATAAAGGTGACCTTCTGCTCCCTGTGCCCAGATAAGTGGTAGTCAGAGTTGATCTTGTTCACTCACAGCCCTAATACAGGGAAGAAGGTCATCGAAACCATGAAGGAAGTGCTAATAAAATACCACTGGAGTTCAAAAGAGGAGGAGAACCTCTTTCAGCTAAGAGGAGAGAATAAGAGAAAATGGAATTCAAAGGGTATCAATTAAAGTATGTCCTAAAGAATGGGTACAATTTGGACAGGCTGAATTATCAGGCAAGAACATTCCCAGTGGAAAAAAACAGCACAAACACAGCATGGCAGTGACATAAAAAAAAAGGAACTCTACTGGGAACAGTTAGCATTTCTTATATTGGAGTCTAAGGTGAGTGAAAAAGAGTCTGTGGAGTTGAGACAGATAACCATGGCCTTGAGTAGGACAGAAACAGAGTAAAAGGGTTCAAGACAGAGAATGTAGTTCAAAACGGACTTACGAATGGTTTTCCCTCAGGTCCATGGCTACAGCAAGTGGAAAGATGGCAAGTCATCTGGTTCAGGAAACTGACTGAACTTGGAGAGGATGAGTGCTCCCACTCTGTGCCCTGCTAGACCCAGTGGGGAGCAATGTTAGGAGACAGCATGTTGGGTCTTGGGGAAAGATACAAAATATTATCGTTCCTCTTAAACACAAGAAACAACAGTATCTTCCTAAAGCTGTCTAGACACTATCGGAAGTTCCTATCTAAAGCGATCTGGACACCCTTCCCAGAAATACAAAATAGGTAATGGGGGGGAGGGTACCGCTTTTTATTTGCTGTCATTTGTTATATATCTAAAACATTTCAAAATGTCAAGTAAAGCAAATGGTAGAACCTAGCTTTCCAGAAGCCATGCGATCCATCATTAAGAAGAATTTAATCAAGGAAATTGCCTTCAATAGGCACAGAGACTGTCATCTGGGAAAATGAAATTTGCAAGGGAAGCAGCAGGCCTTCATCCCAGGAGCCTGGGGTCAGAAATGTCTTACGAGGCTGGCAACAAAACAGGCAAGTGCTGGAGATAGGGAGGCTAGGTTAAAGGAGTTTGGGTGAAAGAGGAAAACAGTTTCCTTGGGCTGTAGCATGCAAAAGATTAGGAAAATAGGACCAAGAGACCAGTGGATTTCTGGCTTGACAGCTGAGGGAGAAAGGAAAAGGGGGGGGGTCTCCCTGAATGTTTCAGTTAGGTCTTTTCATTGCAAATGATTGAAACCCAACTGAAACAGGGCTAATTCCCTCCTCTATCAGGTTAATTCATCTTCGCTAACCTCCAAGATAGAAGCTTAGGGAAGAGACCTCTTTTCCATTAGCACATATTTTGTATGCTCTATGTAGGATATACTGTACTATTAAAACAAAGTTAGCTAGAGAAAAGAAAATGTTATTATGAATATCATAAAGAAATTACATTTGCACTACTATGCTCTATTTGTTGGAAAAAATTCATGTGGACCTGCACAGTTCAAACCCATGTTGTTCAAAGGTTGACTGTATTATGTGTTAATCGAATGTTTATGCTACCAGTAGGCTTCTGGTCAACAGTAAGTTATAAGTAGTTAAGTTTGGGGGTGTCAAAAGTTATACACAGATTTTTGACTGCATGGGGCGGGGGATCTGTGCACCTCACCCCAGTATCATTCAAGGGTCAAACACCATTGAGAGGAATAAGCCCAGGCAGGAGCTAAGGAAACGAGCACTAGATGGCGATGAGGGAGGGATGTCAGTGGAGAGAAGGGTGCTTCTGGAAACTGTTGGGAGGGCCTTCAGGGATTTTTGCCTTGTGCTTGAGGCAGCGAGAGAATTCTTCATGGGACTGACAAAAAATGATCTTCTGCTGGTCTAAATGAACAAGGAGGGCCTCGACCTGGTCACGTGTTGGGGAACAGTAAAACACACGAACTTGGGCCAAGCAAATGTTTTCTTTTTGTTGTTGTTGTTGGGTGTTTCCTTGGTTCTTTTGTCAAATCACCGTGATCCAACCCCCTCCCCATATCCCAGCTGTTATAAAGGCTAACATGAGGAATACCAGCCATAGTCAGGCTCCTCTGATTACCAGGGAAGTAGGAGAGAGAGTGGGAACAAGAAGCTGAAAAATCTATCAGCCTGAGGAGGGCACTCCGTCTTTGAGCTTTAGTTTCCTTATCTGTAAAATGCAGGGGCACCTGGGTGGCTCAGTCTGTTAAGCATCCCACTCTTTTTTTTTTTCATTTTTTAAAATTTTTTATTTTTTAATTACTTTTCAGTGTACTAGAATTCATTGTTTATGCACCACACCCAGTGCTCCATGCAATACATGCCCTCCATAATACCCACCACCTGGCTTCCCCAACCTCCCACCCCCTACCCCCCTCAAAACCCTCAGATTGTTTTTCAGCGTCCATAGTCTCTCATGGTTCATCTCCCTCTCCAATTTCCCCCAACTCCCTTCTCCTCTCCATCTCCCCATGTCCTCCGTGTTATTTCTTATGCTCCACAAATAAGGGAAACCATATGATACTTGACTCTCTCTGCTTGACTTATTCCACTCAGCATAATCTCTTCCAGTCCTGTTCATGTTGATACAAAAGCACTCTTAATCTGGGCTCAGGTCATGATCTCAGGGTCATGGGATCAAGCTCTGTGTCGGGCTCTGTGCTAGGTGTGGAGCCTGCTTAAGATTCTCTCTTTCTTTCCCTCTCCCCCTCCCACACTTTTTCTCTACCTCTCTAAAAAATGCAGAAAATAATGTATTTGTAAATAACTAGCATCCTGCTTGGTTCATGGTAGACACTCAAAAATGGCTATTTCTTCTTTTGTTCTACCCCTCTATGCTCCAAGATAATTCCAGCCAACATATTTTCTTAAAACATCTGTTAACTAGTCAACTGAACCATAGTCTGAAAACAGTACCATACCGTCTTATCCCTCTGGTCCTCCTCAACCCCTTGAAGTCACTTCTCGATGGCCTGTTCCCTCTTATTTTGTAAAAGAATAGAAATGGTCATATCATGCCTTACCCAAGAATCTGAAAATGTTATTAGTCAGCCCGTTCTGCCCATTCTACTCTACCAGTGGACTGAGAGTTTGACAATGTTTCCAAAACTCAGGTGAGCCTTAGAAGTCATCTGGTTCAATTCTCTCCCCCATTTTATAGATAAGGAGACTGAGATCCAGAGGGAGTAAGGAAGTGGCTCAAGGTCACACAGTATCTTAGGGACAGAGTCAGGAATAGACATTAGGACTGAAAGGCCAGTGCTTTCTGTTGTCCACAGCTGATTATAAGCTCTTTCTTCATTTTCATGAAGTATAACATATTTTATAAGCTAAGCTAACATCTTTCTTTTTTTGGGGGGGGTTAGGCAAAAATTCTTTTTTTTAAATTAATTTATTTATTTTCAGAAAAACAGTATTATTTTTTCACCACACCCAGTGCTCCATTCAATCCGTGCCCTCTATAATACCCACCACCTGGTACCCCAACCTCCCACCCCCCTGTCACTTCAAACCCCTCAGATTGTTTTTCATCTTTCAACATGGACCTACAGGAAGGGTTTTCAGAGATGAGACACAGGTATTAAATGAGGACTGTTCCTCAAAGAAGAAAGTCCCCCTACGATTCATCCAACCAAGGCAGATTATTTGGAATGGGGGTGTGAGAGAAGGAAACCCCTCTAAGCCACATATTCACAGAAGTTCTCAAAGTTCAACTTTTGAACTCATCTTTAAATGATAACAATAGCAGTGAACACACAGTACTCACTATGTGCCAGGCCCTATTCTGAGCCCTTTGTAGGTAATAACTCATTTAATCCAAATAAAGTTATACCACGGTGATATTTTAAGCACATGTCAAAATCGTTAATACATTAATACTGTAAACATAACACAAGTGTTGAAACGCCATTTTGGTATTACTTCTTTTCTTCAAACAATGAAAGAGGCCTGTGAATTGACCATGAAAAGACCATGTAAAGGATGGACCATCCATCCATCCATCCATCCATCCACCCACACACCCGGACACTCACCCTTCCATCCACCCAACATAATGCCAAGCTATCCCATACACCAAGCCCTATGTTTTGTGCCAGTGATAGAGACGAGAAGAACACACTACCTGTGCTTGGACTGCTCCCAGTGTGGAATAAGAGGAATAAGTATGAACCTGCACAGAAAGCATGGCGGAACAGTCGTATGAAGGCATGCGGTGGGGGGAAGGGGGCACTTGCTGGTTCTGTTCACTTCATTATATTCCGACAGAAGTACCAAGGATGACTTGCCCAAGAAAGTAACACCTCAGAGGACACTAAGAAAATAACAGTAGGATTCCCCAGCAAGAAGAGTTCCTCAGCTTCTGGGGTCATAATACCCTTGGAAAATATGATGAAAATGTATCTTTCTAGATAAGGGCACACACGTGCGCGCGCGCACACACACACACTGGTACACACATTTCCCCTTTTCACAAGTGAGTTTAAAATTCAGCTCTGTCACTCACTAGTCACGACACTTCGGGCCTCAATTACCTCACTGATTAAATGAGAGTAACAGTAGTCTTCCTCTCAGGCTTGCTGTGACAATCAAATGCAAAACTGTGTGTAAAGCGCTTGCAGAGACTTGGCAATCAATAAGTTGTAGTTCCCTTTCCTTTCCCTAAGTGGAATTTAATTTTCAAAAGCAATGAGACGACAACGTAGCCAGGAGGGTACATTGATCTTTTCTGGATTCCTGTGGTGTCTCTCTCTCTCTCTTTTTCTCTCTTTTTTACCTCTTCTATCACACAGGTTAGTTTGCCTGGCCTCATTTCCCGACTGGGTTTTTATAGCCAACCCCTTAGATTATTTGGGACCGGCGCACTACCTACTGTGTTAACCAGGCACCTGACCCTTAGATTATTTGGAACTCCTTAGGGTAGCACACCATAGAGATGCGATCCCTGCTTAGGGCAAAAATTGCCCTTGGGGAATCTTCTTTTCTCCCTGAGAGGACTTTAATGAGGGCTGGAGGTGCCGTGTCAGGCCCTATGGGAAAACACCTCCACCATCTCAGCTCATCGCTTAGCTTAACTTCTAGAGTCTGTATCACTGTCCCAGGGCTGCTATAGGGAAGTACCACAGAGTGGGGGGCCTACAACAACAGAAATATCTTCTCTCACAGTTCTGTAAACCAGAAGGGATGGTTCCTTCCAGAGGTTCTGAGGAAGAATCCATTCACTGCCTCTCTCTCCTAGCTCTGGAAGTGGCCTGCAGCCCTTGTCATTCATTGGCTCATATAGCAGCACCCCAATCTCTGCTGTCATATGTGTGTCTCTGTGTTAAACCTCTCTCTCCTTTTTTTTTTTTTTTAAGATTTTCTTTATTTATTTGACAGACAGAGATCACAAGTAGGCAGAGAGACAGGCAGAGAGAGAGGGGGAAGCAGGCTCCCTGCAGAGCAGAGAGCCCGGTGCGGGGCTCGATCCTGGGACCCTAAGATCATGACCTGAGCTGAAGGCAGAGACTTTAACCCACTGAGCCACCCAGGTGCCCCTCTCTCTCCCTTCTTGAGGAGAACACTTCTCATTGAATTTAGGGCCCAGTCAGACAATCCAGGACGATCTCGTCTCAAGATCATCCATAATAATTACATCTGCTAAGACCATTTTTCTAAACAAGATCACATTCCCAGCTTCCAGGAAGGAAGACACGGACATTATTCTGGGCGGTGGGGGGGGGGGGGTGTCCGGCATTCAGTCCACCACTACGGGTCTTATTTCTTTGAACTCAGTCAGCTTTAATGGAGCCTGGTGATATGGATTTGTTTTTCTTGTTTTTATAACGTCACTACCTTTGAGTCAGGGGAACAATATATCAGTTACAAATTGGTGCCAGACACAGTGCTGGGGGTTGTATATGCATTAACTCTCTTGATCTTCACAAGCCTTTGTGGGAGGCAGATGATATAATCATCTTTATTTTGCAAATGAGGCTGAGAGTACTTTAGTAATTAGCCACAGGTCAAACAGCTAGTATGCAGTGAAGTTGCATTCAGACTCATCTTTACCTGATTCTGAAACCCACTTTATGGAGTGCTGACCCTGGGCAGGACACCCTTCTGTATGCTTTGCAGGTCGACACACATCTAACCTACACAAGGACCTTACAAGCTGAACTCATTGTCAGTAGCCCTTCCTCCTCTTTGTGGACGAGGAACCCAAGGCACAGAGAGCTTTCGTAACCAGTGCAAGGTAATAGAGTGAACAACCATGACCCTGGATGTCCTCCATCTGTAAGATGAGGACTGGAGATTCACTGAATATCCACTACGCTGGGCACTATGTGTTTTTTTCACATGGAGTCTTCATGGAAACGGGTGATACAGACCTTTTTCTGTTTTACAGAAGGGAAAACGAGACTCAAAGGGGAGAAATGACCTGCCCATGAATGATGGAAGTTTGATATAAACCAGGTCTTTGCAAGTGGCCAGGTGTGTTCCTTCCACTAGCCCTCGCTGCCTCCCAGAGTCATCGTGAGGATCTAGGAAGACGATGGCTGTGACGGAGACTCACTCTGGAAAGAAGACAAGTCTTATGAAGACAATTATCCGTACCCTGATAGGACTCCTCCTCTTCAAACTCATCCTAACTGCTGCTGTCATCACTATCAAAGTACTATCACAATCGCTTAGCCTGAAAAGTCCAAGGCCAGGTTCACGAATGCCCGGGGGGGCGCTACTGGCTTGCACAGCCCTGATCTGACTCTCACACTTTGGAGAAAAAAATTGCATAACCTGGGGGAGGAAGGATGAGTTGGCATGAAGCCACAGTTCGGTCACGTTGTAGTCACGCTTGGAGTGTCTAATTAACCGTCAAGTGTATGCCTTCTGGCAATGGCTGAAAAGAGGGTCAAGACACAGCCACTCAACCCCCACATTCGTGAGAACTGAGAAGGTAGAATAGGGAAGCTCAACAGAGCCACACGTCTCCAAGGGCCAAGGGCTTCTCAAGGCGGGCCCAGGTATGAACAAGGCTGAGCAGGACTGGGGATTGAAAGGAGGATGGGGTTGAACACAGTTTTCTCATGTACGCTGGAGGTCAAGGGACAGCAGGGACGCAACCACACAGGGCACATTCCCCAACACACCAGCCCTGTCTCCTGAATTCCCAATGTTTCATTTTGAAGGATACCATCAGATTTGTGTACTTATTTGACAGAGAGAGAGAGAGTGAGAGTGTGTGTGTGTGTGTGTCTGTGTCTGTGTGTGCGCGCGCGCTCATGCATGGCCAGGGGAAGGGGGAGAAGGGGAAGGAGAGAAGCAGACTCCCCGCGGAAAGCAGAGCCCCACGGGGCTCGATCCCTTGACCCTGAGATCATGACCTGGGCCGAAATCAAGAGTCAGATGCTCAACCGACTGAGCCATGCAGGCGCCCCGCCCCACCTCTTGAGAAAGTGTCCCTTGGCGCTGTGACAGTGTGAGTCTAGGATCCGCCCTACCTCGCATCCCCACTGAGGCTGCAAACAGAGGTCAAACTGTGCTCATGAAGATAGAGGCCTGGCCAATCTACGTCCTTCTCTGGCATTTTTCAGTCGGAGCTGGAGATAAGGACATTCTTCGATCTTGGGTCAGCGGCCTGGAAGGACATGAGCTTGAGATCGCCCCGCGGTCAGGTTTCTCGCCGCATGGAGAATGCCAGCCTCCAGCAGGCAAGAACGAAGCTGACACATACAGAGAGGAAAGGGGAGGAGCAACAAAGGCCTAAAAACATTCTCCTTCCTGATTGCCAGCTGTCCCCAAGGCCAGCTTCCCCGGCTTGAGCACAGGAACCAATACACACACTCTCACTCTCTCTCTCTGTCTCTTTCAGAAGATTTTATTTCCAAGTAATCTCCACACCCAGCGTGGGGCTCTAACTCATAACCCTGAGATCAAGAGTCACGCGCTCCCCCGACTAAGCCAGCTGGGCGCCCCTGCACGCCTCTCTTTTTCGCTTTAAGCTCAACTGACTTGGGTTTCTTTGACTTTCATTGAAACCCTTCTTATAACCTCCACATGCCAACAGGAGCCACAATTACTCTGTGAAGTCCATGTCACTGGGGCCTCACAGTGTTTCTCTGACGCAGCCAGTCCCATTCTACAGATGAGGAAGCTGAGCTGCTGAAGCCTTCCTTGCCCTGAGTCCCACACCAGTCGGCGGGAAGCCTGGATCTGTGCTCTTCCCTAACCCTTACTATGAAAAATGATGAACTTCATCTCTGCTCCATACGTCACAGCCATCCTTTCTTCTGTCCCCTCTGCCATCTGCCTCCTGCAAAGGCCTCTTTACACCTTGCCTTGTATAGTGCGATAACACTGACTAGTTCCCCTGCTCCTCCCCATCTCCAATCCATGCTTGCCCAGTCAGTACTCCTAAAGCATACTGGTTATGCCACTTACTCAGCTAGAAAATCTTAGAGGGCTTCCCATTGCCTAATCAATGAACTTCGTAGCCTGTCATTCAAGGCCATTCACAACCTGCACCTAATCAATGTCTGTATGTTTCTCTCCCTTCCTCTTGTTACTCACTGCTGAGGCCACGCATCCCTTCTCTCAAGCAGATCCTCCATCGGAACTGCCCCTGTGCCCACGATGGAAATCCATCTGGCTCCTTAAGGCCCATCTCAGACACTGTTGCTTTTGTTCTCCCTTTTTAGGCCACTTGTCACATTCTTCTGGAGATTATAGCAATTCTGAGATTTTTCGCAAAATCTTTACCGAGCCAAGAGTGTCAGGAAAACAAGGTCTGTGCCTTCTTTCCCGATTTCATTCAACATACATTATTCAGCACCTTCTGCATGATTGGCCCTCTGCTATGTGCTAGAGATAGTAAATTATATTAGATAACATGACAGGCACTATTCTAAGAATTTTACGCACGACAGCTCACTTAGGTCTTACAATAACTCCACAAAGTAGATCTTGTCACGCCCATTTTACAGATGAAGAAACAGAGGCCCAGAAAACCTAAGTAACTTGCCAAGGTCACACAGCTAGTGAACAGCAGAGCCAGGATCCAAAGCCGGGCCGTGCTCTTAGAGCCGTATGCCAGGCTGCCTTTGCAAGTCCTCTTCTTTCTCCTGACTCGTCCTCGGTGAGCCTACCTACGTATTTTTGCCTCTTCACTTCTTTAGTCTCGCGTTCAGTCATTTCACACAGTTCCACTAAGTGCCTACTGGGAGCCAGCACTCATGGGGATTCAGGGCTGAAGGATGGCCCCAAAGGTATATCCTCATTCTAATCCCAGAACCAGTGAGTATCGTCTTAGATGGCAAGAGAGGTGGTTCAGCTAAGGCTCTTGAGAGGAAGGTAAAGCCTGAGTCGTCCAGGTGAGGTCGCTGCCCTCACAAGGGTCCTTACAGGAGGAAGGCGGGGGATCTGAGTCAGAGAGATGGGATGACAGGAGGAGAGATTAGACTGATACAGCCACAAGCCAAGGAAATCTGGAAGCCACTAGAACCTTTTTTTTCTTTTAAGATTTTATTTATTTATTTATTTTGAGAGAGCGTGCGCGAGAGAGAAGGAACAGAGGAGAAGCAGACCCCCCGCTGAGCAGGGAGCCCCACATGGATCTCAAACTCAGAACCCTGGGATCATGACCTGAGCTGAAGGCAGCTGCTCAATTGACTGACTGAGCCACCCCGGCTCCCTATGGAAACCACTAGAAGTTTAAAGAGGTAACAAACAGATTCTCTCCTACACCCTGTAGAGGGAGTATGGCTCTGCAGACACCTTGATTCTGGCCCAGTGATACTGATTTTAGACTTCTGCCCTCTAGAAATGTGGCAGAATACATTTCTGTTGTTTCAAGGCATCCAACCTGTGATAATTGGTTATGGCAGTCCTAGGAAATTCATATGAATAATGTGCAAAGTAAATGTGATTTCTGTGCTCACGGAACAGACGGGATGGGTAGTAATTTCTAAAATGTCGAGAAGGTCACAGAGTATCACAAATGGGTAGTGAGTCTCTATACCAGCAAGCCCACGGCCACGGCTCTCCTGCCCTGTCATACACGTGAAGCAGCCACAGGGGCAAGATGACAGGGCGAGGGCTAGAATCGAGTTAAGTGTCCTGAAGAAGCACGGCAGGAGTACGTTTTGCACACTGCCACTGAAAACACGGATTTATCCTCGTATTGCTTTGTGGGACCGAAAATTAGAGGATCTAATCCTCATCCTTATGGCTGTTAGCAAGCGTCTTCATAAATGGTACACAGAGGTTCTTTTAGACCCCGTCCAGAAGACTGCCTCTCTCCTTTGTTAGGATGTGCACACATGTTACTGTGGAGGTGGTCCTGCAGCCACTTACGTTGGCCTGACATGTCAGTCACCTCCATTACAGTGGGTGGTAGTGACTGACAAGAGAGATGTTGTTGTTGCTTTTTTTTTTTCGTTTTTGTTTTTTGTTTTTTGTTTTTTTTTTTAAAGAGAGAGAGTGTGTGCATACGCACACGTGAGGGCATGTTTGGGGGAGGGACAGAGGGAAATGGGGCAGAGCCGAATGTGGGGTTCTATCTCATGATCCTAAGATCATGACCTGAGCCAAAAATCAAGAGTGGGACACTCAACAAACTGAGCCACTGAGGTGCCCCTAGAGAGCGCCCCTAACCAAGAGACTCTGAGGCCATGGCCACGTTCAGTCGGACCCAGGGGCATGACTGATTAGCAATGCCTGCCCTGAGCAGCACCTAGTGGCACGGGAACACACAGAGCACACATCTCTGACTATCCTACAGAGCGCTGTTCTCCAACTTTGAACTCCAGTCAGAAGCACCCGGAAGGGGGCTTGTTAAAACACAGAGTGCTGGCCCCCACCCCAAGAGTTTCCGATACATTAGATTTGGGGTGAAGCCCAGGAATTCACATTACTCACAAGTTCTCAGGTGCTGTTGGTGCCGCTGGTCCAGGCACCGCACTTGGTCAACCACTGTTCTTAGAGTGCTTCTCAAACTTCAACATGAGTATGAATCGATCACCTGCTGTCTTCATTAAAAGGTGGATTCTGATGCAGCCTGCCTGGGGTGATGCCCAAGATTCTGTATTTCTTGTAAGCAACCTCGCCATGCCCATGTTGTACCATGGCCCACACACCTTGAGTGGAAAAGAACCAGAAAGATAGTTCGTGATTGTGGTGGCATGGCACCCAAGTGTGAGGTGTCACAAGTCATTTAGAACTAATTACTTTCTAGAAAAACAACTTAGGGATGTTTCCTTACTTCCTCCATTTAAATTGTCTTTCAGTACTTGTGTAGTGCGGGAGAAAGATGCAATTATAGCAAATTGGCTAGGAATTAAGTATAGATGCAGACCATATCATCTCTCTTTTTTATCAATTGAAATCTCATTTATTTATACAGCTATACAGTTACAGGAAACCAAGAGGACCAACTTGACCCTTCCTGCCCCACAGAAGGGCAAGAGAATGCCATCTTCCCACACAGGTGACCCTGTTAGGACTAGAAGGGGGCTGCCCTTGGAGGAGTGTTGGGGGAGGAAGGGGCAGATGCCTCTCCCGAAGGCATCACTTGTTCCCCAGGGAGTTACTGGCCCTGGAGGTATTGAGTGGTGTCTGGACAGCTATGTTAAGGGTACTGGAGGGGGGATAGACTGGGTGTGCTTTTGGAGTGTGCCAGGCACAGCACTTCCACCAAGCACAGCCTGGGGTCTAGCTGGCTTCATGACCCACCCAGAACAGGGGCATCTGGGTTCCTCCAAGTGTGGTTCCCACCCAGGTCCGGGAAGATGGAGAGGAGAAGTTGGGGCTTCAGAGAAAGAACATGGCATCTTCTGGCACCTTAGAAAAGTTGATCTCTAAGGACACTCAGCTCTGGTTGTGCTGCCCTTGAGCATAGTGTTGTTGCCTGTAGTGCACATCATGCCTCTGAAGGTCATCTATCATGTGTAGAGCACAGAAAGGCTATGATCACAGGGCTAGAGTGTTAGGATGCCGTCCTTTGGAAAGGACACCCCATTGCTTCCCCCTAAGCTGAATTACAAGGACAAAATGAGTGGTGAGAAAAGAGATAATAAGCTCTGTAAATAGAAGGGCAAGAGGGAATGCAGTAGGGTGATTGATTGTCCCAGATTGCCCAGGCTGAGGGCTTTATCAGGATACAGGAATTTCAATGTAAAAATCTGGACAGTCCCAGGCAAACAGGGTTGGCTGGTAACCCAAGCATCCAGCCTCTTTCTTCTGCCTCCGTCACATTTCATGATCAGGCACTCCATAATTCCCTACCCCTGACCACACATACCACAGTCTCAGGAACATTCATGTTCTTGGTGTGGTTCTGGAACATTCTCATTGCTTACAGAAAGTTGGCCATTATCATTGCAACTGTGGGCACTTTGAGAGACATAACTTCCAGTTCCCCCACCTTTTGACATTTCCCAAAAGGATGAGGAAAAGCGTGGAAGAGGAGAGGGTTGGGGGAGATTTAGAGGAGCTCTGACGTGAGCAGGAAACACGTAGGTGAGTAGGAAGCTATGTTTTCAGAGGGGAAAAAAGGATACCACACATTTCCTTTTCCTCCCTGGGGGTTCCCTTCTGGCTAGCTTTGTAGACTTTTCTTTCCCCTTCCGCTCTATGCCTTGCTTGGTATGATGGGCCTATGAAGTAGCCTGAGGCTGCCTGATCGTCATATAAATAAGCTCTGATCTCTGTGGTTAAGCATGGTTGGACAGACAAGAGAAAATCACTCACCCAGTAATCTGATGACCTGGGGTCATCGATGGGAGTGCAAAACCCACACATCCACAAAAGATAATCGATCATACTTGAAAATTTCAGGAACCCCAGGCTTGGCCTTTTCTCACACTAGTTCATCAACGAAGGGAAATAGCAGAAGAGGGTCCCCTCTTTTGGGGGGTTTAATCTTCTTCTTGAGCTGCAGAGGAGAAGATGTAAAACTAAATTCAAATGTAACACTCATGCTTAGGATCCAGATGCTTGAAAAGCTCAAGGTAGTGTCATGGTCTGCAACTTTTCCCAGGAACCAAAGAAAAATCTTTGGTCGGCAGTTAGTTGGATTGCAGTGTGTGTGGAGAGAGAAGGAAACTCTCAGTCTTGTGTGGTAGATGTGAATTTCAGAAAAAAATACATATGTGTAAATAGTAAATTTAGCTCTAGACCTATTTCTACTGAAGACAGAAAACTTAACCTCACCAGTTCAACGTGAACTCAGTCATTTCTGGGTGATTTCTTTTGGTTTTTTTCAGTCTCTTTTAAGTAAATAGTTAGAAAATGCAGGATATTTTTTCTCCTTCTTCTTGCCAGGTAGGCAGGGGGACATTTCACAGGGTCCAGGTATCTGTGACCTGCTCCTTATCTTTGATCCGTCTTAGTTCTAAACAGGCACATACTGGCCATGCAATTTGGCCTGCCTCTTCTTTGTAGTCCTTTGGCAAAAGACATGCCACTTCTTCCCCCTAAGCTTAATTATAAGGACAAAGTGAAGTGCGAGGAAAAAGACAGTAAGCTCCGTAAATAAAAGGGTGAGAGGGACTACAGTAGGGTACCTGATCATCTCAGCCCGTCCAGGCTGAGTGGACGTTGCTACATCCATGTCCTCTCTCTGATAATTTATTGCCCTGGACCCTGCACATTGTTCCATATCCTCCCTGCTCTGACTGTGCAGGTCCTCACATCTACTGGTCTGTTGCTAAGCACCATCCCAAAGCAACAAGAGCTAGGAGAGTATGTCTAATGCTTCCATACTGCCCTTGGTGTCAGCAAGGTGTGGTAGGGTAGAGGTATATTTCCCTACTGGCTCCAGAATATGTCTTGATCAGAGGAAGTGGGATGCTTCTGTCCTCAGAGGGCAAACAAAGAACCAGAGTGGCTCTAAGAAAACAGAAGAAAAGGAGAAGTTTGTTAGCCGGCTTTTGGTCTGGCCAAAAGGAGTCTGAGCCATCCAGACCAGCTCACCGGAGGAGGACCGCTCACAGAGGGATCTGAGGCCAGAGCCCCAGCTATAAGATGATTTCAACAACTTCCAGAATATAGAGCAGTAAGAGGAAATGGCTTCAACATAAGTGGATTTGGATATCTAGATCAACTGTAACACCCAGGGACCAGCCGAGTTATTTCTGTTATTTTCCCCTATCCTTCAGTTATGTTTTGAGGCATTAGCTTGTCTCAGTTATATTGGCATTTCAATGAAACCTGCTGCCCTTCCCATTAGTTTATAACTCTATACCTGTCTTATAAAGATATCTTTACATAGTTTAAAAGACAAATTTTTTTTTTAAAAAGATTTATTTATTTACGAGACAGAGTGCATGACAGCAAGTCAGGGGAGGGGCAAAAGGAGAGAATTCCCAAGTAGACCTGTTGCTGAACATGGAGCCTAATGCAGCTGGATCCCACAACCCACGACATCGTGACCTGAGCGAAAAACCAAGAGTTGGACACTTAACTGACTGGGCTACCCAGGTGCCCCAAGACAAAGGTTTTTAATTAAATACATACACATCTTATTAAATGGATAGCTTTTTTGATGTGGAAATTAAAATGCTGGACTATTATAGCAGTAGCTAAAGGAAGCATGTGTTCAAAATTCTCCCAACAGCAATTTAGCCATATGTACAAAGAAGGCTTAAAAAATGTGTTGATGCATATCCTTTGTTTCAATTGCACTTCTAGGAATTTATAGTAAAAAATAATTCAAGATATATGCACAAGACTATACTTCCACTCAGAATGTAGCAAGGTGCAAGAGAATGTCACTTCCTCTCTAACAATGAGAAAACACTAGGTAATTTATAAAAACAGAACATATCTTGAGCCCAACAGAAATCTGAAGTCACGAGGAAAGCAAGTAAAATGAGTTCCAGGGTGACTAAACCCTCTTAGAAATGAGACATATGATCTATTTCATGTGTGGCCAGCAGGAAGAAAAAATGAGGCTACCACACAAGCAGTATCAACTAACATTTTAACAATTTTTTAAGTAGGCTCTACACCCAATGTGGGGCTTGAACTCATGACCCAGAGATCAATAGTTGCATGCTCTAGTGACTAAGCAGGTCAGGAGTCCCCATTTTAATGAATTCTTAAAGGCCGAGTATGGGTTAGCATATTTGGAATAACTACGTTTGGAATAGCTAAGAACCACAGACATTAGGAGAGTCACATCCACAGACCTCCACTGGGTGTTCACTAGAAAGACTGAAGGGAAGGCAGGAGACTTGAAAGAACTCCTTTTTGTAATACAGGCATATAGGAGGTAAGTAGCCTCCTTGTAGGGAACAAGATAAAGTCTCATCTGATTCCCTGATTCACGAAGCAAAAGTGTTAAGTCACTAGCTCAACCACAAAAAAAGGGCAAAGTTTGGCTACAGGGAAAGTACATGGAGGAAGCCCTACCCTTTGAGACCCAAGTAAACAGAACTTGCCTAAGAAAGAAGCTGAGCCAAAACAAAAGAAAACCCTTTGATCCCTCACCATGAGTGCAGCACTGAGTAACAAGCAATAGCAGTTTAGCAAGAAAGTAGAGAGTCAACTTCCACAGGGCATGTGTATAAGAACTAATAATTTACCAAGGGGGATAATAGAAACATTGAGGAAAACCCATCACCACACCAATCCCATTATAAGAACGAGGTAACAGCACCAAATATCTGGAGGAACTTGAAGACAGTAGCATATTTAAAGTAAAGGTAGTAACAACAAAACCCAAACCCCCACAAAATGACTGACTAGACTGACTCAACCCCTAAGACTAATGGCCTAACATAAGAGCTGTACTCATTGTTAAATACTCTTCACCCCATCCTCAATGTTCTTCTACCCATAATGCTCAGAAATTAATAAAAAAATTACAAGAAACACACACACACACAAAACAAGTTAAACACAAACACACACACACACACACACACACACACACACACACACACACACACAGTCAAGAGATGACATAATCAACGCAACCAGATGCAGAGATGACCCATTTGTTGGAATTTATAAACAGGGCCATTATTTTTTTTTTAAATAGGGACTTTAAAATAAATATTATTAATATGTTAAGGTCAGAAGGAGTACAACATTAGATGGAAATTTTGATTTTTGTAATAGTGGAAGAAATGGTAAAAATTAAAGTAAACATAAAATATATTATTTTCACATTTTAATTTTTTAAAAATATTTTATTTATTTGACAGAGATTGCAAGTAGGCAGAGAGGCAGAGAGAGAGAGAGAGGGAAGCAGGCTCACCACTGAGCAGAGAGCCCGATGTGGGGCTCCATCCCAGGACCCTGGAATCATGACCTAAGCCGAAGGCAGAGACTTTAACCCACTGAGCCACCCAAGTGCCTCCACATTTTAATTATTTAAAAGACAATTGATAAGTTCAAATTCTGAGTGACTTGAAGAAAGCACAGTTCATGCTCTTTCCCACTGAGATCAGTTTTAAAATCTCAACAGAATATATGAGCTTCTATTTGAGGACTATGAAAAGTAAACAGCAGGTAGACTGAAGCAATATTACCAAGAATTCAGTGAGTTTACCATTTTCTATACCCTTCTGCTATCTTCCAGCCTAGACTTAATGCAGCCTAAAGCATGGAAGTGGGAATTGGGATAGACAGGGAGAGCTTCAGGAGATACCTTATAGTTATTGCTCGTTAAGTAGGAAAGTAACTTGGTAATGCACGAAGTGGAAGAAATCCACATTTAAAATTTTTCTTCATTCTCTCACACTCCAGCCTTCAAGAAATCCTATATCAAAGGAAGGAGCAATAACGAGCAGCAACAGGGTCTAGTAAGAACCAAAAATTTTGAAGAAGAACCAGTTTCTCCAATCAAAGGAACTTAAATCCAAAATGGGTAGGCTGAATCTGCATTGCTTTTTTCCTCCTCTCTGTTCTCCCACGAATTGTGCCACATGTGTATATGGAAAGTACATAGCAACATGGGGTAAATACAGCCCCAGCTATTGAACCAAAACAGGGAGGCCTAAGGATCCAAAAGTAAGTACCCATGAGATTACAGAGAGAGAATAGATGGGAATATTAAACCTATGAAGATGTTTATGAAATCATGTGCACATATGAATCTGACCCTAAACAGCATAATATAGACTCTGAGAATCGAAAGAAAGGCTAGCCCATCACTCCAATCCCAGACTAGCCAGTAGCTGATGCAGATACTGAAATCACTACAAAGGCTTTGAAAGTGGGACACCGAAACCACAACCCACATAAAGCTGGTTGGCAATTGTGCCCTGAACAAGACAGTGTTGATTGCCAGCAAAAGCTAAAATATAGACATTCTCCATTTGATTTAAACAAGACCCAGAATCTCATAACATGATATTTAAAACACCCAATAAAAATCCAAAATTATTAAACAAATAAAGAACCAAGAAAATGGAAATTTGCATGGAAAAAGACCAACAGACAGCAATACCAAGATGTCATAGTTGCTAGAATTATCTGACAAAGCAGCTATTTGCAATTACCTGTTTAAAGAAGCTGTTATAAAAATGCCACAACAAGGGTGTATAACTAGAAAGATACAACATCTTGGGAAACATCTGTTTCTGAAAAACAGAAAGCAGACTAGATGGGCTCACTAGCAAAATGGGGAGAACAGAGAACAGATCAGTGAAATTGAAGATAACTCAATAGAAATGATCTAATCTGAAAAACAAAGAGCAAAAAAATAAATTCAAAAACAGAGCCCCAGGCATGCAGAAACAAAACCAAAGGTCTAACAGTTATGTCACTGAAATCTCAGGAGGAAGACAGACAAAGTACAGTGCTGAAAAAAATATTTGAAGAAATTATGACTAAAAACTTCCCAAATTTGGTGCCATTTTCTTCTTGCCTCCATGGACTCTAATGAGGAATCTCTGACTGCAATTGTTTTCTCCGTATAATCAGGGTGTCAATTCTCTCTTACTGCTTTAAAATTTCTTTTCATTGTCTTTATTTTCCAAAAGTTTGATCATAATGTGTCTTGGCATGGATTTCTTTGGGATTATCCTTCTGCAGTTTGTTCAGATTCTTGAATCTATTTTGTCTTTGCTACATTTGGGGAGTTCCGGCCATTATTCTTAAAGTACTTTTTCAGCTCTGTTCTCTCTCTCTCTTTTAAATCTACTCCAGGACTCTTGTTGTACTAATGTTAGATATTTTGTTATAGCTCCACAGGTTTCTGAAGCTCTACTCAAAAAAAAAATTTTTTTTTAAGATTTTATTTATTTATTTGACAGAGAGAAATCACAAGTAGATGGAGAGGCAGGCAGAGAGAGAGAGAGAGGGAAGCAGGTTCCCCGCTGAGCAGAGAGCCCGATGTGGGACTCGATCCCAGGACTCTGAGATCATGACCCGAGCCGAAGGCAGCGGCCCAACCCACTGAGCCACCCAGGCGCCCCTCAAAAAAAAATTTTTTAGTATATTTTCTTTTGTTGTTATTGTTCCAGTTCACTGATTCTTTCCTTTGACACCACCAGCCACCATTTTGTTGTTAAACCCATGCAGAGCTTTCTATTTAAGTTGTGTTTTCAATTGTAAAAGTTACAGTTTGTTCTTCTTTGCATCCTCTACACATTTGTTAAGACTTGCTATTTCTTTGCTGTACCTTTTTCTCTTTTCACTTTTCTCAAGTGCATTCGGGGACAATTGTCCCTTCATATAATTTCTATGATGGTTGCCATTAAATCTTCGTCAGATAATTCTCACATCTATGTTATCTTGGTGTTGGCATCTCTTGATTATCTTTTCTTTTTTCATTCAGTTTGAGATCTTCCTGGTCTTTTGTAATTTTCTACTGAAACACGGAGAATTTGATATTATGTTCTGAAACTCTGAATCTAATTTATTTAAAGCTTAGTTATCTTTCTCTGACACTACTATGGCATGGGAAGGGTGAAATATACTCATTGCTGACAAGTGGGGTTAGATATGCGAGTTTCCCACTTGGCCTCCACTGACAGTCAAGAGGACGCTCCTCATTACTGCTAAACGGTGAGTGGGAGTTCTGGTTTCAATTAAGCTTCAATTACTACCTCCCTGGATTGAAAGGGTAGGACTTCCTTGTTATTGCACCTAAAAGACCTTCACAGACACCATGAGGTAGTGGGCTCATTTCTAGCTTCCAGGAATGAAAGCTGTTCCCTACTTGGACTTCTTTGACACCGACTTGGTGGCAGTATGGGGTCACCTTGTCATAATCTGCAAGGATAGAATTCTAGGCTCCCCACTCTATCTTTACTGATATGAGCAGGGGCAGGGCCATAGTTTTTTCTATGGCATTTGGATGAAGTATAACAGTACTACCTTAAAGATGCTGTCCTGGTAGGCTGCCTCTTTCCTAGTCCTTTGGCTAGAGAGAATGTACTTTCATTAGAGCTTCTTCTTGCTCTTTTTTTGGGGGGAGGCAGTGTATGTGGCCATTGCTGCTTCCATCTTCCTGACTTCTCCAACTCTAGTCTGGGACATATAAGGAACAAGAAAACCCAGGGAACCCAGCTTCTGAGATCCACAGATGATTTTCATTCTTCTCCATGTTTCAAAGTCTTCTTATTTTTGTGGTATATATAACTTCCATGGATTTTAGTTGTACTTAAGAGTAAAGATAAGATAAAGTATGTCTATTTCATCTTCTTTGAGGTGGAAGTCCTTCAAAAATATTTAAAGAATTAAAATCATACAAAGTATGTTCTCTGCATAAAAAAGAATTAAACTAGAAATCAGGGACGCCTGGGTGGCTCAGTTGGTTAAGCAGCTGCCTTCGGCTCAGGTCATGATCCCAGCGTCCTGGGATCGAGTCCCACATCGGGCTCCTTGCTCCGCAGGGAGCCTGCTTCTCCCTCTGACTCTGCCTGCCACTCTGCCTGTGCTCGCTCTTGCTCTCTCTCTCTCTCTGACAAATAAATAAATAAAATCTTTAAAAAAAAAACTAGAAATCAATAACAGAAAGATATCTGGGATACCCCCAAATATTTGGAAATTCAGAGATACACTCATAAATAATTTATGAAATAATAGAGAAGTTACAAGAAGAAGTAGAAAAAAAAATTGAGTTGAGGGACACCTGGGTGGCTCAGTGGGTTAAGCATCTGCCTTCGGCTCCGGTCATTATCCCAGGGTCCTGGGGTCGAGTCCTGCATCGGGCTCTCTGCTCAGCAGGGAGCCTGCTTCTCCCTCTGCCTGCCGCTTCTCCTGCTTGTGTGTGCACACGCTCTCTCCCTTTCTCTGACGAATAAGTAAAGAAAATCTTTTTTAAAAAAGTCTTTTGAGTTGAATAAAAATAAAATCAAAACTTTAGTCAAACTCTGGTGTGTTCAGCTAAACCAATGTAGACAGGGGAATTTCACAGCAGTCAATGCATAAATTAGAAAAAAGGGTAAGTCTTGCATCAATAATATAAGCCACCATTTCAAAAACCAGAGAGAGTACAGGAATTTAAACCCAAAACAAACAAAATGAAGGAAATAATCAAGAGAAGATTAAAAAAAACAACAACAACAGAAATACCAAAAAAAAAAAATCAATGAAACGAAAGTCTTTTTTTTTTTAAAGATTTTATTTATTTATTTATTTGAGAGAGAGAGAGTGTGAGAGAGAGAGCATGAGAGGAGAGAGGTCAGCGGGAGAAGCAGACTCCCTGCTAGCAGGGAGCCCAATGTGGGACTCGATCCCGGGACTCTAGGATCATGACCTCAGCCGAAGAAAGTTGCTTAACCAACTGAGCCACCCAAGTGCCCCTGAAACTAAACTCTGTTTCTGTGAAAAGATCAGTAAAATTGATACATCCCTAGAAAATCTGCTCAAGAAAAAAGAGAAAGCACTGGGTGGCTCAGTGGATTGGGCCGCTGCCTTCGGCTCGGGTCATGATCTCAGTGTCCTGGGATCGAGCCCCGCATCGGGCTCTTTGCTTAGCGGGAGCCTGCTTCTCTCTCTCTCTCTGCCTGACTCTCCGCCTACTTGTGATTTCTCTCTCTGTCAAATAAATAAATAAAATCTTTAAAAAAAAAAAAGAGAAAGCACAAATTATCAACATTCCAGATGAGACTAGTATTATAACTGTAGCTTTAAAAGATATTAAGGCTATATTTTGAACAACTTTGTGCCAATAAATTTGGTAAACTGATGGAGCTGAGTCATTCACTGAAAAACAAAACCACTCAAGTTATTCAGGAAAAGGAGATTGCCTGAATATCCTTATGGCTATTAAAGATATGGAATTTGTAGTCAAAACTCTCCCACAGACAAAGCCCCAGTCCCAGGTTAAAAGCCTCCCCAAGGAAAACTATTGAGCCAGCAGAGGAACAAATAGTTAACAATTCAGTTTATGAGGCCATCTTTATCCTGATATCAAACCAAAGACATTTCAAGAAAAAAAAAAAAAACCTAGGGAACAATATCCTTCCTGAATATAGATATGAGAAAACCTTACCAAGACATTAGTATATTTAATCTAACAGTATATAAAAAGACTAATATAACATGGCCAAGTAGAGTTTAACCCAAGAGTGTAAGGTTGGTTTAAAACTCAAAAAACCAATAGTGTAATTCATTATAACAACAAACTTAAAGTTTTTAAAAATCAACTCACTCCATGTCACAAAAATATTTGACAAGATTCAACACCCACTCATGTTAAAAACTTTCCAGAAACAAGAATAAAAGAGAAATTTTTAATGCTGATAAAAAGCATCTACAAAAAACTACAGCCAGCAGATATTCTCTAAAAGCAATTGCTCCATCATATTAAAATGGTAAAAGCTAATGTTTTCTCCCCATGATCACGAATAACACAGCGACGTCCACTCTTACCTCTCTTTTTCAACATTTTACCAGAGGACCTATCTACAAATAAGATAGAAGCAAATGCATTTTCCTACCCTCAAATCAAAAGAGATTTGAAAGGAAGAAATAACAGCATCGTCGTTCTTAGAAGACATGATTGTTCTGTGAAAAATTTCAAACAATCTACTATAAAGCTTCTAGAACAAATGAGTTCATCTAAGTCATAGGATATAATGTCTATGTACAAAAATCAATTGTATTTCTATATCTTGGCAATGAACAATTGGAATTGAAATTTAAAGTGAAGCACTACCTTTTACAATACCACCAGAAACATAAAATAATTATGTATAATCTAACAAAGTACATGCAAGATCTGTATCTTGAAAATATATCTTCACGGTAATGCTGTTTTTAATAGATATAAGCCACCAACTAGATAAAATGCCAATAACAGAGGACTGGGTGAATAACGTAGGGTTCTTTCGAACAGAGGAACACTACTCAATCACTTAAAAAGACACTGTAGATTATTATTTATCAAAATATGTTTTAAAGATTTGTTTTTTAAAAGTTGAAAACGGTATCTGCAATAATATATTCTTTGAAACTAGACACATGTGTGCATAAATATGAGCTGTGATAAACATCAAGATTTAAATAACAAATACCTCTGAGTGACGGGTTGGATGTTTAAATTTTTACAACTACTTATCTGCTTTTCCTCATTTGTATACATGAACGTGCTTAGCTAATGTAAAAATAATAATAAATTTTTTATACATTAAATCTGGTCTGTCAGCACTCTTGTGTGGTTAAGAAGGAATGTTACAGAGTGATATACATGTATCCTCTTTGTGAATTTCTCTTCATCGTCCCCATCTCCATCAGAGTAGCTCTGATGAAGTTCAGTGAGGCCCCAACCTTATCATGTAACTGTACCGAGATCTGGATAGTGCAATTCAACCTTCATATTTTTCAACAGTCTAGAATCTTAATCTTAATTATATTTTCTATTCCCTTAAACTACTTTGAGATGCACTGATATTTTGACATTCATATACAATTTGTCATTTTTGAATTTCCTTTATTTTACCCCTACTGCATTTGGTGTGATAATATGATACATCACTAATTCTAAGATTAGTTTTAATCAAACAATAGTTTAAATGATCACATTTCTATTTGCATTTAAAAATATCACTTAAGTATTCACATCATGTGTATATTTAATTCAGATACTGTGGAGGAATCTAATTTCTGTTTTACTTGTACTGTCTGCATTGAAAAAAAATCACTAATTTACATCTTAAATTATTATTATGTTAAAATGTTCCTCAGCAGAAATCAGATCCTGAATTGTCAACAAAGTCTTTTGGCTGATTTTTTTTTTTTTTTTTTGCAAGTCACCTATTCTATACTCTCTATTAAAGGATTATGGAAATGAGTACACACTGGTCATTCATTGGATTTGAAAGGGAACTCAGGGCCGTGATATGAACTCCAGCATATAATTATGGAATTGAATAAAAACCCTGGTAACCATGATGCATGTGCAGCATTTAGGAGAATAGAGTGCTTGGGTTCCAAATCCTGGCTTACTGGCCGGAGCTCTTGGGGAAGTTACTTTATTTCTCTCGGCCTCTAGTTCCTCCTTTGTAAAATCATGGTAAGGCCAGTACCTTCCTCAGCAATGATATGAAGATTCATGGTGTCACTACATGTGAAGTGCCTAGAATAGGGCCCGGCACTCAATAAATATTATCTATCTTTATATAATAAACTGGTGGTTTGGGGTAGGGTGGGTTCAGGATCTAGATGAAATGAACATTGGATTAAAAGACCCTAATTGATCCAATGACAGTTATACAACAGGCAAAATATACCGACATTTACCTACTGAATTTCATATACCTGTGCTAACTGCTGTAGCATTACCTGCATTAGTGTAATCTTCCAATAATCAAATGGAATAAGTATTAGCATCCATTTCATAAGCAGCACAGCACAATGGTAAGAGTTCAGATCAAGAATCAGATTTCCAAGGTTTTAATCATGACTTTACTACTTACTATCTACATGATCTGGGGCAGATCATTTAAACATTTGAAGCTTGCATTTCCCCATCTCTAAAGGAGGGAGCACTTTAAGCACAAAAGGCCTACATCATGGAATTACTGTGAAGATTAAATGAACAGCTGCATATTAAGGTCTTAGTGTAAGCAGAAAGAGTTAGGGGGTCCCCAGAGAAAGAAAGATGAGACATACCTAACTTGGGCCTCTGGCTATTCTCTCTGATCTGTGCCTCACTGGCTCTATTTGCCCAAGCACACTCAGGCCAGGAAATAGCCTAACCATACTGGAGACAGCAAGTTAAAGGTAAAACTCCCAGTGCTTTTTCCAAAGTAATGATTGACCCCAATGCACATTCTTGAGTTGTTTTTGCAGGATTGAAACTGTGCCCCATAAGGGTTTAGTGAGGTTAAAACTGTCACCAGCAAGACCCACCACTGACTCCCTTCTTCACAGGAATACTAATCTTGTTTTAGAAGCAAACAACAGAAGGAGCTCCACTGGCCTAGACCCATTTGTGCTGGACCAGCTACTCATGCTTCTACCTCATTATAATGTCAAATCCGCCCCCCAACAGGAGAAGCATAAACCTCGTTCACATAACATACAACCTTAGGAAGCTCGTGGGACCTTATGCCCACCTCTCCATATGGTGACAAAACTCCCCTTTCTGAATATTCATCCTAACCCTAAGTAAAAGGAACCCACTCCCCCTTGCTCAGAGAGTCACCGTTCGAAAACTATTCTCTGTGATGCCCTTATTGCCACAAATAAAGTTTCCCTTTGTGTGACAACTCCACCTGGTGTAGTCTCTACCTGTAACTCACTAAGGAATGAACTCACCTTAGTTCGGTTACAATGGCACATAAAAAAAGATCAAGAATTCTTTTTTTTTTTTAAGATTTTATTTATTCCTTTGACAGAGACAGATCAGAAGCAGGCAAAGAGGAAGGCAGAGAGAGGAGGAAGCAGGCTCCCCGCCGAGCAGAGAGCCTGATGCGGGACTTGATGCCAGGACCCTGAGATCATGACCTGAGCTGAAGGCAGAGGCTTTAACCCACTGAGCCACCCAGGCGCCCCAAGATCAAGAATTCTTAACAGTTATTACTACTACTAGAACAGATGATCATAAATACATTGTCCCACATCACAAAGCTGCCTAATTCTCCATTTTATGTTCTTTATATGGTTCTATGCGGCTTGTGATCGCAATTCAATTCTCCATTCTTGGTTTCAGTGAAGATCCTCATCTTTAAAATAAATGTTGTGAAAGGAGCGCCTGGGTGACTCAGGGGGTTAAGCCTCTGCCTTCGGCTGAGGTCATGCTCTCAAGGTCCTGGAATTGAGACCTGTATCAGGCTCTCTGCTCCATGGGGAGCCTGTTTCCCCCTCTTTCTCTGCCTGCCTCTCTGCCTACTTGTGATCTCTGTCTGTCAAATAAATACATAAAATCTTTAAATAAAATAAAATAAATGTTGTGATCTCTTGCTTTACTGTACAGCTCTCCTGCTCTAAAAAGTGATTCCTGGATGGACTGAGATAGTGTAAAGGAATTAGAATTTTACGTACATATTTAGGGAACGGAAAAGACTGAAATTAATGAGACACAAGTTCCAAATAAGAGGTAAGAAAAACATAATAAACACAAAGCAAAAAGAAGGGAATGATAGAAATAAAACTCAAAAAGAAATATTAATAAAAACAATAGAACTGACCAACATCAGAAGTTCATCATCTGACGAGACAAATATTGGAAATGAAAAAGAGGGCCTTAGTAAGATATGTAGAAATGTAAAGATAATAAAGTGCTACTATGAAGAATAGGTGCCCATAAACTTGAAAATCAGATTAATCACGTTTTTAAGAATTTGCTTAAACTGATCAAGAATGTACGGACTAAAAGTACTAGAGAGACTGAATTAGTAGTCAAACAAATCTAAGCTCAAAATAAGCAGATCGCATGTTGATTTCTTTTCCTCCTGATTGATTTGAGATTGTTCCTGAGAGAAGGCAGTGAAGTGTTCAGTGGTCTTCAGGGGTTTTTATTCTCAATCCCCAGAAGAATTTCTAAGAAATATGTGCCTCTTTGCTGCTTCCAAAATGAGCAGAAATGAACAAAAAAATATGCCTGTTTTTGCCATATCCAGAAGTTGGTCTGAGGAATAAAATCTCCCACATACTGTGAATAAGACTATTAAATCATTGCGGCGCCTGGGTGGCTCAGTGGGTTTAATTCTCTGCCTTCGGCTCAGGTCATGATCCCAGGGTCCTGGGATTGAGCCTCGCATTGGGCTCTCTGCTCAGCGGGGAGCCTGCTTCCTCCCCTCTCTCTCTGCCTGAACCCTCTGCCTACTTGTGATCTGTCTATCAAATAAATAAATAAAATCGTAAAAAAAAAAAAAAAGACTATTGGGGCACCTGGGAGGCTCAGCAGGTTAAGCCTCTGCCTTCGGCTCAGGTCATGATCTCAGGGTCCTGGAATCGAGTCCTGCATCGGGCTCTCTGCTCAGCAGGGAACCTGCTTCCCCTTCTCTCACTCTGCCTGCCTCTCTGCCTATTTGTGATTTCTGTCAAATTAATTAATTTAAGAAAAAAAGGACTATTAAATCATTATTTACTACTCACCATTATCTACTTTAAATATACATAGTTCTTGTTCTTCCTTGACATCATACATCCATGCATTGCCAAGATTTTTATAACATATTTTTATATTCAAGTATCTATAATTAAGTCACAGAAAAACATACATAAATTAAAATTAATTTTTAAAATTTTCTTATGAACACAATACTTTATGTGTTATTTTTTTTCTTCTGGATAGATTTACAATTACACTTATCCCCATTATATAATTGTTTAAGACAATATTAATATTAAATGTTTTGATAAAAATTATTAAACCTAAAAATGAAATTTATTTCAAATTCATCTCCTGATGCATCAGATGAGGATAGGCTCTCGATGAACTGATGTATCTCTGAACTAATACCACTTTTTGGCAGAATGAGATAGAGTACACTATCAATTCTATCCCTCTTTTACATTTTTGTATATGTTAGGGCCAAGAAACTTTGTTCCCTTAAACAATGACCAGAAGGGGTTTAGTATAGCAAAGTCACTCAATTCCCTAAACCCTTTCTGAATTATATGCTGGAATCACTTAGCCATATTTCATTAAACTATATTTAATGATCTATCAGTGGGCAAGCCTATTAAGTCCACCTGACATCTCTTCTCAGGCCGATCAATTTCAGGAGAGAATACATACAGAGAGCAAATGGAAATGCTACAGATTGCCTATGTATTCTCAGGGGTCTAATTCACTCAAACACAAAAATCACTGCTTTATTGTACCACCTTAAAACTGGAAGTTGGCCTAACATGATTTTTTATTAAAAGAATTAGAAAAACCTAAAGCAAAAATGTTAACATTTGTTAAGTTGGGATGTGAGGATATAGGTGAATTTCTTCCAGTATTCTCTTTACTTTCCTGTGAATTTTAAATAATTCCATTTAACATAACTCGTTCCAATTTGACAATGGTTAAAAACACCTAATGGGAACATTTTGTTCAAGTCGTGGTATGAGCCCCGCCCAATGCAAAACACACCTGCTGCTGCTGAGGCATTAGCTGCTTTCATTTCTCAGATTTCACTGTGAAGTTCAAGATGTACTTTTTTGAATAACCATTTAAAATCCATGGAAGAGCACGTAGAGAGCATGAAGGTTTATCCTCTATGTTTGAAAAGCCCCAGATCATGGCTCACGTGGATGTTTAACTAGCCTCCACCAGCTCTCCACGACCATTTACCACACCCACGTTCACATATTCTGAAAATGTCGGGTGCAGACGGATCCTTGAGAACAGAATTATAGCCAAGGTTTGACAACCAGGATATCTAGCCTATGAACTGATGGGGTTTGGACAGGGAATGGCACGACTCTGCAACTACTTAGCCTAAAGAAGGTGACCTAGAGAGTAAATACTAAGCTTGAGCACACACGTTAGATGGCCAAAGTCGAGTAGTTTTCATTGGGTAGTACAACACCTAGGCTCTAGAAGGATCATTGCGAAAGCAGCCTGTTAGCGGAGAAAAACGACCGACTGAGGAGTCAGATGATGTGAGTTCTAATTCTGGTTCTCCTGCCATGTGCCAGCTTAGCGCTCTTAAACATATCGTGTAATCGATGCCTTAGTTTCACTGTATATAAACTGGGGGTTACAACACCTATCTGAAAAGACTGTTGTGAGGTTTAAATTAAACGAGAGGCCTTTACATAATAGGTCCTGGTCAAGCCTAGCCTGGAGGATGCATTCACTCAAAACTCGTTTCTTTCATTTTGTCATTTTCTAAAAGACATTCTCACGCCATTTTAGGGATTGGGAGTAGAGAAGATTAAATGGTTTCACTTATTTGTGGAGCATAACAAAAAGCATGGAGCACATGGGGAGTTAGAGAGGAGAAGGGAGTTGGGGGAAATTGGAAGGGGAGGTGAACCATGAGAGACTATGGACTCTGAAAAACAATCTGAGGGTTTTGAAGGGGTGGGGGGTGGGAGGTCGGGGTACCAGGTGGTGGGTATTATAGAGGGCACGGATTGCATGGAGCACTGGGTGTGGTGAAAAAATAATGATACTGTTATGCTGAAAATAAATGAAAAAAAAATGGATGGTACCTGGATATGGGCAGTGGAGAGTTCTGGGTGGACAGTCATACACAGGCTTGAGAGCTGGTTCAAGAGCTCTGGTATCCGTCTGGGTACAATTCCTGCCCCTGCCACTTTCTAGATGTAAAACATAGACTCATCACTTTAGCTCTCTGTGCCAAGTCCCTCAAATGTAATACTGCTGCTATAGACTGAATGTTTATGTCCTAAAATTTGTATGTTGAAATCTAATCCCTAATGTGATGGTATTAGGGAGGTGATTAGGGCTAAGAGTGGAGCCTTCTTCATTAGGATTGGTGCCCTTATAAAGGAGACCCCAGAGAGCTTCCTAGACCCTTCCACCACATGAGGACACAACAAGAAGCCAGCTGTCCATGAACAAGGACGTGCATCTTCACCAGACACCGGATCTGCCAGTACCTTGATCTTGGACTTTCCAGACTCTAGAACTGTGATGAATAAATTTCCACTGTTTTTAAGCCATCAAGCCATCAAGACTAAAAGACTCACAGGATTGTTACAAGGATTAAAAAAAGGGATAAGGGCGCCTGGGTGGCTCAGTGGATTAAGCCGCTGCCTTCGGCTCAGGTCATGATCTCAGGGTCCTGGGATCGAGTCCCACATCGGGCTCTCTGCTCGGCAGGGAGACTGCTTCCCTCTCTCTCTGCCTGCCTCTGCCTACTTGTGATCTCTGTCTGTCAAATAAATAAATAAATAAATAAAATCTTTAAAAAAAGGGATAATCAGTGTAAGACTCTGGCATTTTTCTTGGCACACAGTACACACTCAGTGTTATTCTACCCAAGTACACACCCAGTTTTATTCAAGACCTTATTGCCTGCAAACCATGCCTACATGAGTTTCCATTACAGTTGTGTCCTTGAAAAACTGCTGAATGGTTTAGCTGACAACCAAGGTGGATAATCATTCCTTTATAGTCTCGCTTCTCAAAGTATGTTCTGCAGAGACCAGAAACACCAGTGTTATCTGGGAACTTGTTAAAAATGCATAATCTCAAGCCCCACCCCAGACCTACCGCATCAGAATTTGCATTTTTACAAGATGCCCAGCTGATTCTTGCGCAAGTCATAGACTGAGAAGTGTGGATTTACACCTCCACCTACAGTCTTGTCCCCACTGAAATATCTCACAGTCTGGCAGCAGGCAGAACTTCCCCCGGTGCCTTCAAGAAAGACTCCACTGTGACCTTGATCTCTTTTAGAAGTTCTCCGCGCCCTCTCTGGTCTGGCCAGCTCTTCCAGGACAGGGACAGTTATATCTGTGTCTGCTTCCCCTCCATTGGGCAGGGGTAACACCTCAGCACTGAGCACAGCATTGCTTAGCTTGGTTCCTCCTACGAGACAGTAAACTCCCTGAAGGCAAGGGCCATGCTTTTTGCTTCTTCTGGGTCCTACCCTACCCTTAGCTCTTCAGTGTAAAGTAAGCACAGCAGTCATCCTTGGTGTCTCGATTATCATCATTTCAACAGAACTTTTCTGGAGAGATTTTCTAACTGCCATGGCTCAGGGTAGCAGTTCAAAGGGGGCATAAGAAAGAATGGCCAAAACCTGTCCCTTGTCCTCCGGATTTCATTCCAGAAAGCTGCTTTCCGAACTGAAAAATGACTCTGACAAGGCTGAGTCTATCCGGAGATGGCTTAGCTACTAGCCATACTGTCTGCCTACCCATAGAGCCACCTGCCCTTAAGACCCAGAAACCCTCAGAATAACAACCCTGGAGGCAGCCTGTGCACCAGCAATGGGGTAAGAAGAAAGACTGATTTGGAAAAAATTCTCTTTTCTCTTTATCTTTGCAGGCACTGCTAAAGAAAGTAAGAGAAGGGGGAATAAGTTTGAACTTGGCTGGGCACCATACGAACCACTTCATGCAGATTATTTACATTAGTTGTTTCTTTTTATATGCTTTCTAACTCACAAATATTTGTAAGAATAGTGCAAGGAATTTCTGTATTCCTTTACCTACCTAGAATTGCCAATTGTTTACATTTTTATTTGTTTCATCATTTTATCATTCATTCTCATTCTCTTGCTCTCTCTCCATACATATACTATATATACATTTCCTCCCCTGCAGGGGAATTCTACCGAATATTTATTTTTATTTTTATTATGTCCAGTTAGCTGCGGTACAGTACATCATTAGGTTTTAATGTAGTGTTCAATGATTCATTAGTTACATATAACATCCAGTGCTCATCTCCACACGTGCCCTCCTTTTAATACCCATCACCCAGCTACCCCATCCCTCCAGCCCGTTCCCCTCTGAAACCCTCAGATTGTTTCCCGGAGTCCAGAGTCTCTCATCATTCATCTCCCTCTCTGACTTCTCCCCCTTCAGTTTTCCCTCCCTATACTATGTATACACTTGACCCTGGAACAATGCATGGGTTAAGGGCACCCACCCCCATGCAGTCAAAAATCTGTGTATAACTTTTGACTCCCCCCAAACTTAACTACTAATAAATAGCCCATTATTCACCAGAAGATTTACCAATAGCACAACAGCTGATTAACACATATTTTGCATGGTATATGTATCCTATACTGAATTCTTATAATAAAGTAAGCCAGGGAAAAGAAAATGTTATTAAGAAAATCATAAGAAAGAGGGGCGCCTGGATGGCTCAGTGGGTTAAAGTTTCTGCCTTCAGCTCAGGTCATGGTCTCAGGGTCCTGGGATCGAGCCCTGCATCAGGCTCTCTGCTTGGCAGGGAGCCTGCTTCTCCCTCTCTCTCTGCCTGCCTCTCTGCCTACCTGTGATCTCTGTCTGTCAAATAAATAAAATCTTAAAAAAAATCATAAGGAAGGGAAAATACCTTTACAGAATTACTGTGCTATATTTACTGGAAAAAATCCATGTATAAGTGGACCTGAGCAATTCAAATCGATGTTGTTCATGGGTCAACTATATATTTATGTACACACACACACACACACACACACACACAAACACCCCTAATTTCTTTTTCTGAACCACCATAAGATAGAAACATTGGGCCACACAACTCTTAAATATTACAATGTGTATTTCTTAAGAACAATGCCATTTTTTTTATTGTGGTAAAATACATAGAACATGAAGTTTACCATCTGAATTGTACATTTACAATTCAGTAGAATTAAATATGTTCACACTGTTGTGGAACCATCACCACTATCCACCTCCAGAACTTTCTCATCATTCCCAAACCACAACTCTGTACTCATTAAACACCTCCCCATTTCCCAGTCCCAACAGCCTCCGATGACTACCATCTAGTTTCACTCTCTATGTATTTGCCTACTCTAGGGGCCTTGTAAGCTACATGGACTCATATGGTATTGTCCTTTTGGAACTGGCTTATTTCACTTAGCATAATGTCTTTAAGGTTGTAGCATGTGTCAGAATCGCCTTCCTTTTTGAATAGCATTTCATCGTATGAGTGCACCACATTTGTTTATGCCTTCTTCCATTGAGGATACTTGGATTAACTCCATCTTCTGGCTATTGTGAATAATACCACTACAAACATGGGGATACAAATATCTGTTCAAGGGCCTGCTTTCAATCTATTTGGCCATGGACCCAGAAGTGGAATTGCTATATCATATGATAATTGTACCCGAATTTTTTTCAGAAACCATCAAACTGTTTTCCCTATGTTTTGTACCATTTTACCTTCCCACCAGGAGCACACAAGGGTTCCAGTTTCTCCACAAACTCACTAACACTTATTATTTTAACAATAGCTAACCTAATTGGTATGAAGTGTTATCTTATTGTGGTTTTATTTTCATTACCCTAATAATAGTAACATTGAGCATCTTTTATATGCCTGTTGCCCATTTTTATATTTTCTTTGGAGAACTCTCTATTCAAGTCCTTTGCCGATTTTTTTTAAGTATATGTGCTGCTGAAGCGAGCACCCTTTGCCAATTTTTAATTGTTTTGTTACTGTAGAGTCGTAGGGTTTTTTAAAAATATATTTGGATATTAACCCCTTATTAAATATATAATTTGCAAATACTTTTCCCAATTTGTGGGTTACATTTTTACTCTATTCATAGCATTTCTTTGTTGCACAAAAGTTTTTTATTTTGATGAAGTCTAATTTATTTTTTTCTCTTGTTGCTTGTGCTTTTGATGTCTTATGTAAGAAATCATTGCCAAATCCATTTTCATGAAGCTTTTCCCCTGTTTTATTCTGAGAGTCTTATAACTTCAGCTATTGTATGTAGGTCTTTAATTCCCCTTGAGTCAATTTTTGTATATGATATAAGGTAAAGCCCCAAATTCATTCTTTTTTTTTTTTTTTAAGTAGGCTCCACACCCAGCGTGGAGCCCAGCATGGGGCTTGAACTCACAACCGTGAGATCGAGACCTGAGCTGAAATCAAGGGTCGGACACATAACTGACCAAGCCATCCAGGTGCCCCCCCACCCCAACTTCATTCTTTTACATGTGAATATTAAGTTTTCCCAGGACCACTTTTTTTTTTAAAGATTTTATTTATTTATCAGAGAGAGAGGGGGAGAGAGAGCTAGCACAGGCAGACAGAATGGCAGGCAGAGGCAGAGGGAGAAGCAGGCTCCCTGCTGAGCAAGGAGCCCGATGTGGGACTCGATCCCAGGACGCTGGGATCATGACCTGAGCAGAAGGCAGCTGTTTAACCTACTGAGCCACCCAGGTGTCCCCCAGGACCACTTTTTAAAAGTCTATCCTTTCCCCATTGCCCATTCTCCTGGTGGCGCCTTGATCTGGGACTTGCAGCCTCCGTAGCTGTGAGAAAATAAATTGGTTTGTTTAGGCTACCCAATCTGTGGTATTTTACTACGGCTGCCCAAGCAGACTTAACAAATTTGGCTGCTTTTTTAAAGACATCGAGTCCCTTGTATTCCTTAGATAAATCTCAGTTGGCCATGGCTTATAATCCTTTTAATATACTGCTAGATTTTATTTGCTAGTATTTTGTTTTGAGAATTTTTACATCTATATTCATAATGGATATTGATCTGTGGTTGCTTTGTCTGGCTCTGATAGGGTAATGCTGGATTCAAAGAATGACTTATGAAGTATTCAGTCCTCTCATGTTATGGAAGAGTTTGAGAAGGATTGGTGTGAACTCTTCTGTACATGTTTGATAAAATTCTTCAGTGAGGCCATCCAGTACTGGGCTTTTCTTTGATGTGAGGTTTTTAATGACCAGTTCAACCTCAGTTATGGATTCACTTAGATTTTTCTATTTGTTTTTGACTCAGGTTTGCTAGTTTGAATGTTTCTAGGAATTTGTCCGTTTCATCTAGGATATCTAATTTGCTGGCATGTGGTTGTTTGTAGTATGGCTTTTATAATACTTTTAATTTCTGTAAGTCAGTAGTAACGTCCTTGGCCTCATTTCTGATTTTAGTAATTTGAATTTTCTCTATGGCTAGAGGTTTAGCACCTTTGTTGATGTTTTTGAAGAGCCAATTTTTTTGATTCTGTTGATTCTACTGTTTTTCTCTTCTTCGTTATACGCCTTAATTTCTTTCTTTTTAAAGATCTTATTTTTAAGCAATCTCTACACCCAACATGGGGCTTAAACCCACAACTATAAGATAAAGAGTCACAGGCTCTTCTGACTGAGCCAGCCAGGCACCCCAAATTCTATTCTTTAATTTCTGCTCTAAACGATTATTTCCTTCCTTTTCTTCCTTCTGCCTCTGTAGGGTTGTTTGCCCTTATTTTTCTAGTTCTTTAAAGTATAAACAGTTATCAATTTGTAATCGTTCTTCTTTTTAAAAAAATTTAATTTTATTTTTTCAGTGTTCCAAGATCCACTGTTTATGTGGTGTACAATCTTTCTTCTTAATAAATCTTTTTAAAAAAATATTTTTAAAAGGAGGGGTCTGGGAAGGCTTGGTCGGTTGAGGGTCTGGCTCTTGGTTTTGGCTCTCATGGTCTCATGGGTGGTGGGATACAGCCCAGGATAGGCTCTGTGCTCAGTGGGGTGTCTGCTTGAGGATTCTCTTCCTCTGTCCCACCCCTCACTCACTCACATGTTCTCTACTAGATAAATAAATCTTTTTAAAAAAGTATAAAATCTTTATTTTTCTTTATAGGAGTTTATAGGTATATGTGTCCCTCTGAGCACTGGTTTCACTGTGTCTATTAAGTTTTAGTATAATGTCTTTTCATTTTCATCCACTTCAAAGTCTTTTCTAATTATCCTTGTGATCTTCTTCATCATTTCAATGTCTATAGGATCTATAGTTATGTCTCATCTTTCATTTCTGGTATTAGTAATTTGTGTCTCCTGTTTTTCTTCTTGAGTCTGCCTAGATTTTACTGATCTTTTCAAAGACCCAGCTTTTGGTTTAATTGATTTTCTCTATTAATTTCCTGTCTTAAACTCACTTCTGTTCAAATTCTCATTACTTCTTTTGTTCTGAGTCCTTTGGATTTAATTTACTCATTTTTCCTGTAATTTCCTAAAGTGGAAACTTAAATAATTGATTTTAGATCTTTCTTCTTTTCTAGTACATACATTCAATGCTTTCAGTTTTGTTGTAAGCACTGATCTTGCTGCATTCCATAAATTTTGAATAGTTGTGTTTTCCATTTCATTTAGTTCAGAATATTTTTTAAAGATTTTATTTATTTGTTTGTCAGAAACAGAGAATGCACAAATGGAGGGAATGGCAGGCAGAGGAAAAAGCAGGATCCTCAATGAGCAAGGAGTCTGATGCAGGGCTCAATTCCAAGACCCTGGAATCATGACCTGAGCTGAAGGCAGATGCTTAACTGGCTGAGCCACTCAGGCATCCCTAGTTCAGAATATTTTTAAGTTTCTCTTGATATTTCTTCTCCAATCCATGTATTATTTAAAGTATGTTTTCTAGGGATGCCTGGGTGGCTCAGTTGGTTAAGAAACTGCCTTCAGCTCAGGTCATGATCCCAGGGTCCTGAGATACAGTCCCACATCAGACTCCTTGCTCATTGAGGAGCCTACTTCTCTATCTGCCTACTGTTCCCCCTGCTTGTGCTTGCCTTCTCTTTCTCTGCCAAATAAATAGATAAAATCTAAAAAACATAAATAAAAATATGTTGTCTAATCTCCATGTATCTTAGGATTTTCCAGTTATCTGTTAGTGATTTCCAGTTTAATTCCATTGTTGTGTGTGAACAGACACTGTGTAATTCGTATTCTTACACATTTGTGAAGGTGTGTTTTATAGCCCAGAATGTGGTCTATCTTAGTGAATGTTCCATGTAAGCTTGAGAAGAATGTGTATTCTGCTATTATTGGATGTCAATTGTGGCCAGTTGATTGACAGTATTGAGTTCAACTCTGTTCTTACTGATTTTATGCCTGTTGGATCTATCCTTTTCTGATAGAGGGATGCTGAAGTCTACAACTATAACAGTAGATTCATTTTGTTCTCTTTGCATTTCTATTGTTTTTGCCTTACAGAGTTTGATGCTCTGTTGTTCTCTTTCCAGTAGCTACTAGGCTACTGCTTTTCAAGGCTGCCATTGAGCTGGGAAGAGGAGGGTGTGAATACAGAAAGTTAATACACAAGAGAGGCCTCTGTTGTTGTCAAGATACAGTTTTTTTTTTCTTGAATAAAATGCTCCATGGATTTTTGCAAGTCTTCAGTTAATTACCAGAGTTGTAGAAAAGTTTACTTTGACGATTTGCCATAGTTTTCCTTGCTTTCATGGAAGAGTATAATTTTGGAAGTCCTTACTCCTCCATTCTGCAAGTGTTTGTTCCCTTTTAATGCTTTTTGGTTCTAGTCCCATATTGTCTCTATGACTCTGGCTTACTCTCATCACTTCTCTGAGCTCTCTTCTTCTGTATAACACAGAGAGGTCCATGGGTGTGGAAGCTGGATATTCTCAGGATCATATTTCTCATAGTCAATGAAGTTTAACTTTTCATCATGAAATACATTAATACTCTGTTTCACTGATCTAAGGCATACTTAGTTTTTCAATTTTAACATCAGTGATATTGGAATGCATAATTGATGTATAAGACAGCATTGTTTCATAGTTTAATTTTCAGCATTTAAAAAAAAATTCTTAATGGTACCTAAGAGAACATCTTTTAAAAATGGCATTTTAGATTTTATATAAGGTACATTAAGTTAGTCCATTTCAGAAGGCTTTAAGGCACATTAAATTCATAGTGAGCTGATTTAAGCTTTTTGATAAGAGTGACAAGATAACATCCCATTCTTTCTCTGCATGCCCTGGACCAAGGGTCTATTGTTAGAGCTCCTCAAATGGCCACCTTCTCTATAAACTTCATAGTCTAGAAAAAAAGGAGCAAACTTCCATCTATTGATCTTTAATCCTAGGTCATTAAAACTGGCAGGAATCCTAGAGAGTAATGCCCAACACTCTCTTTATGCACAAGGGGACATTGAGTCCCAGCCTGGCAAAAGTACATCTCAAGGTCACAGAGATTTAGTGGCGAAGTGAGAGCTAGGACCATGGTCTCTACTAGACCAGGTTGCTCCCCCTTTATCCCTTCACTCTCAGGTTCACATTTACCTGTGTATCATTTTTCAAATTATCCTAAAGGCATTCTCCCCGCCTTAATGGCCAGTGAGCATGGAAACAGCTACACATTTTTAAAATCAATAAATCATGGTTGTATTTCTAGTAATGCGGTTTCCATTGGGATAAAAGTAAAAATGCTAAGACAAGCCAGAGATTGTTACAAACCACCAGGTGCTCCTCCTTCCAGGCACCAGCCAGATCACTGCTGGTGAGAAGGAATGCGCTGACAGCAGCCTTTGTTAAACCTCAGTGGCAACCCAAATGTTGTAAGTCAACTGGGTCAGGAGATGCAGGTTTTAGCTTCAGCCCTGACAGCCATTACCTGGCTGTGTGAACCGAGGTCTTGGTTGGTGGGACAACATTTGGTCTGAGGTTTCTGCAGCCAAAAATGGAGCAATCTGGGAGGCAATATTTTGAGGAGAACTGGATTAAATGCCAAACAGATAGGGACTGAAACCTTGAAAGAGTATATAATCCTTGATGGAGAAATTCAGTGTCTAGGAATTTGTAAGATTATTATTATATATTATTATATATCATGTTTTAAAATATATTGTATACAAAATATAAATTACATATTTTTCTTATTTACTATAGGTTATTATAAGATTAAGCATACAAAAACATATGTATATGGATGAATACAGAAATACTTGTAGATTATAGTGAAGAAGTGGAAATAATCAAATGTTTGACAACATGATTAAATAGATGATAGCTCCCTTTTATAGTGAAACATTACACAGTCACTAAAAATTAAAATTAAAATGAAGAATGTATTTATGGTCATGAAAAACTTTTCACAATTGATCAAAAGGTGGGTTATAAAACAGTATGTGAAATATAATGCCATATGTATAAATTAAAAATATATGTACCTCTATGCATAGGAAAAAAGACTGGAAGTATGTTCACTAAATGTCAGTAGTGGCTTCCTGTGGTTGGTGAGTTAGAACTTTTTTTCTCCATTTGCTTGTCTATGTGTAGTGTATCTTATAACAAGATTATGTATTTTTTTGAAAGTTTAAAAAGTTCAATGCTAAATAAAAAGCAAGAGAGACCATTTAAAGCAGAAGAGGCTCAGGATTGGGGAAAACAGTAAGAATTAATTCAAGAGCCTGAAAAGATGGATCCTGGACAAAGGAGTGCTGGTCAGGGGAAGGTAGAGCTATGCTGTATGGTCAGAGCTGCTTTGGCTTTCTGGAAGGCTCCTGTAGAGGAATACAGGGGATGGGTGCCATGAGCTTAAGGGCCTGTACCCCAGAGCAACGCATGTCTCTGGCCAACGTATCTACATACTCCTCCAAGCAACACCTAGCACAGTTCCCTAGTAAGTAGTCTCTAAATGTTTAATGACTGAATAATGATAAGTAGATCTACAGCTATTAGTCACTCATTAAGAAACAAATTTTTACATAATACAGCCGAGGCAAAAACTGCATGATTTCAGGCAAACCTCCAAATTAATATTTCAGAAAGAAGCACTTCATTTACAACATTCTGATATTTTCAAATAAATATACACACAAAGAGATTACTCACTCAGCTCTATTTCTACAACTCCCCCTGAGTTTGGGGGAAGCTATGCCTCCAAGCCTTGCACACTGTAAAAGATTTATTAAATTAAAATTACTTCTCATCTCTATGAAGTGATTAAACCCAAGTTCGCTCTGAAAGGACCTAGAGCGGTCAACCTTAATCTAGTTCTCACTCTGGCACTGACTAGCCATAGGATGCTGAACAGGTCATGTCCACCAGTCCAAGGTTTCCCTGTTTCCATCTGTAGTCTATCATGAACCTTCTCTGAAACTAAGGGTAATGACTCCACAGTTGGATGATAGCTACAATAAGCCTTTGTGTCACCTGTGAAAAATATAGACTTTTGGATTCCTGCCCGAAGCCCTGTTTCCATTAGGGTTTCTGGAACACGCAGAACCCCCTTCACCCAATGGAATGATTCTGCTCGTGTTGACTCTCATGGTCAGAGTCACTGCTAAAGGACTGGGAGGACGGGCTGATCTCCAGAAAGTCTCATTAGGACTGGTAATGATGAGACAGGAAAACCCCCTCATTGGGACTGGTAACGATGAGACAGGAAAACCCCTGTCTCATCAGTAGTGACTTCTACACATAAGATTCCTCTTCAAAAATATCTCCCCCATATTCCACCAATTTGAGAGACATTGGGGTTGATCAATGAGTTTGCATATACATAGAAGTTATTTACCCATTGGTGTGTCCTGCCTTTTATTTTTTTATTTTTTAATCAACATATAATGTATCATTAGCCCCAGGGGTACAGGTCTGTGAATCGCCAGGTTTACACACTTCACAGCACTCACCATAGCACATACCCTGGTGTCTCCTGCTTTTAATCAGCTATACATAGGGAAGAAATGGTCTCATTCAAAGTTCTACTGATTCTTGGGGCACCTGGGTGGCTCAGTCGGTTAAGTGTCTGACTCTAGATTTTAGCTCAGGTTATGATCTCAGGGTCATGGGATGGAGCCCTGCACTGGGCTCTGTACTGGGCGTGGAGCCTGCTTGGGATGGTCTCTCTCCCTCTGCTCCTCCCCACCCCCACTTTTGTGCATGGTTCTACTGATTCCTCTGGAGGACAGAGAAGAGAGAAATAAAAGGAAGGATACATGAAAATGGAGAAAGGAGGTTATTCACTTACTGTCTGTCAGATTTCTCCTCTTTGGGGATTCTATTTCCCTTGGCTTGTTTTATTTCCATCTTTTCCATCTATATTATGGATACCCAGAAATTACTGTTGCCCTTTGTATTAGTGAAGGTAAGGAAAGCTGGCCTTTATAACTCAAACTTTGGTGGCTTAACAAAAATAAGGTTGTTTGGTCCTCATCTCACAATCCAATGCAAGTCTTCTTGTTTGAGCAGCTCCCTCACTGCCATCTTGGACCGAGGCTCCTCGACCCTTCAGAGTCCTCCCCGTCAGTCTGATACATGAAAAAAGGGAGTGAGGATCACACAGAGTTGTTAAGGGCTAAGTCTCGACAAAGTTCACTTCATTTCCACTTATATTTTATGTAGAATAGTCACATGGCCACACCTTATTGCAGGGGAGCCTGGGAATAGAGTGAGCTCTGTGCCTAGGAAGAGCAGAACACAAATACTGGTGAGTGGTAGGGTCTCTGCCATGTCCTCCAAGGTCAGGTCCTCCATTATTTTATTTTCAGTTACAAATGTAAATCACTAAGACTTTGGGAGGCAGTGGGTTTAACGGAAATAGAGCAGACACTGGAGGTAGATGCTGGTTTTAAACCCTGGCCCTGCTATTGACCAAATCTGTGGTCTTGGTAAAAGAACTTGGCCTATGCCTTGGTTTTCTCATTATTAAAATGGGTATAATAATCATAGCTTTCTCACAGAGCTTTCTAGGAAGGGTGGTTTACATAAAAATGATCGGCATGGGAGGCGCCTCTGTGGCTCAGACAGTTAAGCATCCAACTCTCGGTTTCAGCTCAGGTCCTGGCTCAGGTACTGCTCTCAGGGTCGTGAGACAGAGCCCCGTGTTGGGCCCCGTGCCAGGCACAGAGCCTGCTTGCCCCTCTTTCTCTCCTCCTCCCTGTGTTCTCCCTCTCTCTCATGAATAAATAATCTTTCCAAAAAAAATGACTGGTACGAAACTTGGCATAGAGAAGATGCCCAACAGAGGGTCTCCTTTTTAAAAAACTGGCAGGATTGGGGAGCGTAGGTGGCTCAGTGGGTTAAGCCTCTGCCTTCAGCTTGGGTCGTGATCTCAGGGTCCTAGGACTGAGTCCCACATTGTGGGGGTGTGTGTGTCTCTGCTCAGCGGGGGGCCTGCTTACCCCTCCCCCCTGCTCTCCCCCCTGCCCCCCCACCCACCTGCCTCTCCCCCTACTTGTGATCACGCTCTCTGTCAAATAAATAAATAAATAAATAAAATCTTAAAAAAAAAATAAAATAAAATACTGGCAGGATAATTTCTAAACATGAGGCCTGCTGCTCCAGCCTGTCTCTCGGATATCCAGCCAGGCAAGGGGGAGATAAGAAGCAATGAGATCAGAGAGCTGACGGGACTGGCAGCACATCGCAAAGGCTTCAGCCATTACTCTGGGTGACTGGAGGAACCTCCAGTAAGGTAAGTGTTAGGACTTCCCTGCCAGGGTTATTTGGAGGGTTCAATAAAATAATATCCCCACGCCGAGCCCAGTGCCTGCCACACAGGCCTCGGCATTACTGTGAACAGCACTCACACTCATACTCAGGCTGACTGAGGAAAAAGGGAAAGAAATCATGGCATCCCTTGAGCTGGCCTCAGTTTTCTCAGTGGTGTGGAGAAGGAGACTGGGGTGCGATGGAGGTCTGGCGCCGAGTCCCAAAAGCCTGGCCGCGCAGCCACGACGACTACTGTCTTCCTCAGGTCAGCCTCACAAGGCGATGTCTGACGACAGAAGGAGATCATGCCTGGAAAGTTCTTTGTGCTCCAGTGGAAAAAGATGTCCTGCTCAGTGACGTCACTATTATTTTGAAAGTCCAACCCCAGGCTTTGAAATGCAGGCAGCCTCTCTTTGGTATCTCCTTATGTTTCCACAGCCCACAAAGATAAAATGCCAACTGTTTATACACAGTAGTATTTCTGGTAACTGAACTTATTAGTTTAAAAGGCAATATTTACAGAGCTCACAAAATGGCATGCTTTCTGTCCATGGAGACCTGTTTTAATTAAAGCTCTATCTTTAAAATTCATTAATCAGTTCTAAGAGATTAGGAGCTCGCATATTGGATTTCAACATGTGAGCTCCACGCGGTCCCTTCCGCAGGTGCAGGAGGCGAGGATTTCAACAACTGTTCTTTAAAGGCACGGGCTGCCTAGCCTCAGGAATGTCACTTTTCTCTGAGGCCTGAGCAACTCTGTGGCCTCTTACGTAGACACCTCATTATTGCTGTCACCTGGGCAGAGAGGGCCTCAGAAGCTGACTTTCCCAGGGAAGGGGGGCTGGAAAGGGGAAGTTGACTATCCAGAGACAAAATGTCACCTTGCTCCCCTGCCGCAATGAGGCTTTGCTCTTCTCCCCCGGAGCCCAGGCTGTGCGGACAGAGGGATGACTGGAGGGGCTCACAGAGGAGACGGCACCGTGACAGTAATGCAGCTAGGTACACACGTTATGTGTTTTGAGCCTCACAGCAGCCCTAGGAGTGAGATGCTATTATCATCTTCATTTCACAGATGAGGGGAACCGAGGCTCAGAGAGACTGGGTCACTTGCTGAAAACCAGGCAGAGAGTGACAGGAAAGCTATGGGGTTGGAAAAGGATTGGCCTTTGAATTCCATCAATGGCCACTGTTCAGAGGTGAGCTCTTCCGTGTTATTTCCCCGAGCTTTGGTTTGCTCACACACAAGATGGGCATGACTCTGTCTACCTGTGTTGTGGCAAGGATCACGAGCCACAGCACGAGCACAGAGCAGCTTATGTAGAGGTTGGTGCGGCCGCCAGTGGAAAACAGGAAACTGGGCATCCAATCACCAGAAAGCCCGCCCCCCCCCATGCCTCAACTACCTCCCTTGCAACCCCGAGTGGGAGACCAGAGACAGAGGAAGGAAAGGTGCCCTGTGGGACAGCCCGGAACACAAGGGGTTGCAGCAGCAGAGGACTAATGAAGAGGAACAGAAGCTTCATGGAAGGCACTGGGGCAGGTCTTCTGGGCCCAGGATGACAGCACAGCACAATGAGATTGGGAGGCAAGAGCTGGGCTCTGCACGGGGCTTCGGCCACATCTTCTAGGAAGATAAGCTGTCGCCGCCAGGTGAGAACATGAAGAAAGGCCCTTGAAAGCAATCTTGTCCAAGCTCTGCAGTTTTCACATGGGGATACCAAGGACTTGTGAGTGTAAGTCTGTTTTATTATATGCCCAGAGAGAAAGCCTCTTTGCTGACAAAACCACCTAATCCCTTGATGCCTCAATTTCCTCATCGATAAATAAGCACGTACTTCATAGAGTTGTTCAAGGGTTAAATGAGAGAACGCCTGCTCATACCCCTAGCATAGTGCCTGGTACCCTCCACTAAGCATTCAATACAGAGAAGCCTCTACTTAGCTTTCCCAAATTCTCTGGAACTTGACTCCCTGCCGTAATTACCATTGCTGTCCTTCAGCCCTGCTGCCCTTGAGACATCCTTCAAAGCTTGCCTCGTTGCCTAGTGTTCACACCCATTACCTCTGACATTTGGGCCCTTGCTATTAATGTGCACAAGGGTGAGGTGTCTACTTCCATGGGACTTTGGAAAATGGAGGGCCTGTTTCAGAGTTCCTACTCTGAAAGCCCCTTTGGGACAGCTGATCTCCAGAAGGATTAGCTCCAGGACTCCCCTCTGGGCAAGTCTTCCTTACCAGCCGAGGCTTCTCCTGCTAAGGATACCAAGTGGGCCTCCCACAGGCTTGGCGTTCAGTAGCAGGCGTTCAGTAGCAGGCTCCGATGGCCACCTCCTTTGGTAACCCTGAGCTAAGGCTGGTGCCTACCTTGAACCAGATCTACCCCCTTGCCAGGCGCTAATACTACGGTGGTTAAGTGAGAGGGATGCAGTCTCTCAAGCTCTATTACAAAGCTGTCATCATCAAGACAGCATGGTACTGTCACAAAAACAGACACACAGATCCACGGAACAGAATAGAGAACCCAGAAATGGACCCTCAACTTTATGGCCAACTAATCTTCAACAAAGCAGGAAAGAATGTCCAATGGAAAAAAGACAGCCTCTTCAACAAATGGTGTTGGGAAAATTGGACAGTCACATGCAGAAGAGTGAAGCTGGACCATTTCCTTACACCACACACGAAAATAGACTCAAAATGGATAAAAGACCTCAATGTGAGAGAGGAATCCATCAAAATCCTTGAGGAGAACAGAGGCACAACCTCTTTGACCTCAGCCGCAGCAACTTCTTCCTAGAAACATCGCCAAAGGCAAGGGAAGCAAGGGCAAAAATGAACTATTGGGACTTCATCAAGATCAAAAGCTTTTGCACAGCAAAGGAAACAGTCCACAAAACCAAAAGACAACTGACAGAATGGGAGAAGACATTTGCAAATGATATATCAGATAAAAGGCTAGTATCCAAAATGTATGAAGACCGTATCAAACTCAACACCCAAAGAACAAAGAATCCAATCAAGAGATGAGCAGAGGACATGAACAGACATTTCTGCAAAGACGACATCCAGATGGCCAACAGACCCATGAAAAAGTGCTCAACATGCCTCGGCATCAGGGAAATAGAAATCAAAACCACAGTGAGATACCACCTCACGCCAGTCAGAATGGCTAAAATTAACAAGTCAGGAAATGACAGATGTTGGCAAGGATGCAGAGAAAGGGGAACCCTCCTTCACTGTTGGTGGGAATGCAAGCTGGTACAGTCACTCTGGAAAACAGCATGGAGGTTCCTCAAAAAGTTGAAAACACAGCCACCCCATGACATAGCAATCACACTACTGGGTATTTATCCCAAAGATACAAATACAGGGATCCAAAAGGGCATGTGCACTTGAATGTTTATAGCAGAAATGTCCACAATAGCCAAACTATGGAAAGAACCTAGATGTCCATCAACAGATGAATGGATAAAGAAGAAGTGGTATAGATATAAAATGGAATACTATGCAGCCATCAAAAACCCTGAAATCTTGCCATTTGCAATGATGTGGATGGAACCAGAGGGTATTATGCTGAGTGAAATAAGTCAGTCAGAGAAAGACAATTATCATATGATCTCTCCGGTATGAGGAATTTGAGAGGCAGGGCAGGGGGTTGTGGGGGGTGGGGAGGGAAAAATGAAACAAGATGGGACTGGGGAAGGAGACAAACCATAAAAGACTCTTAATCTCAGGAATCAAACTGAGGGTTGCTGGGGGGAGGGGGGTTGGGAGAGGGTGGCTGGGTGATGGACATTGGGGAGGGTGTGTGCTATGGTGAGTGCTGTGAAGTGTGTAAGACTGATGATTCACAGACCTGTACCCCTGAAGCAAATAATACATTATATGTTTTCTTTTAATTTTTAATTATTTTTAAAATTTCTTTTCCATGTTCCAGAATTCATTGTTTATGCACCACACCCAGTGCTCCATGCAATCCATGCCCTCCATAATACCCACCACCAGGTTCACCCAACCTCCCACCCCCCGCCCCTCCAAAACCCTCAGATTGTTTCTCAGAGTCCACAGTCTCTCATGGTTCCTCTCCCCCTCCAATTACCCCCAACTCCCTTCTCCTCTCCATCTCCCCATGTCCTCCATGTTATTCCTTATATGTTAATTTAAATTAAAAAAAGAGGGACACAGTCTCAGCCCTTAGCAATCAGAAATGACACTCGATTGTGCAAGAGATAACAATAAAAAGTGATTAGAGCTCTTCACTGACTTATTTAACTGTCCCAAATGCAGCACTTTTTAAAAAGACATTTCAGGGCAAGTCTGATATCTAGATTTTTATGTGAAATCTCCCAGTTTTGAAATATTAGATCAAAACCAAAACTGTTTGAGCACTGGTAGAATCAGATAAATTCTAGATAAATCTAGTCCAGGCTTTCCTAGTGGCAGCCACTCTACGGCATCTAGTACAGGACATGACAATCGAGCCATTATTCAGTCAACAACCCACAAGCTGGAGCTGCTCACTCTCACCAGACACAGAGCTAGAGTAGAGGCTCGACAGGTGATTGTTCCCATATCCCACTTTCTTCTGGTACTTTAAGGATTTCATTGAAATCTTTGATTCGTGTGGAATTTCTCTTGGTTCAATATGTGAAGTTCTAAATTAATTTCTTTTACAGATGGGTAGCCAATTGATCCATACCAAATAAGGATAAAAATCCTGTTTCTAAAATTCCAACTTGATCACATAGTAACTTCCTATGTATACTGGGTGGCTTCCTATAATCTCTACATTGTATACCTATTAATGTACCATAGTTTTAATTATTTTAGCTGTATAACAGACTTAGGATACATGTAAATATCTGATAGGGCTATCTCTGCTCTTTACAGGTTTTTCCCCAAATTTTCCCAGATCATCGTTTTGAGTACATATTTTGCATCAAGTCCCGTGCTCAGTGTTAGAAATATGTTGGTGATTCAAAATCAGACACCATCCCTGGCCATATGGTGCTTATAAACTACTGGAGGGGACTGTATAATTGTAATTATATACTTCTTGTTGTAATTACTTGCTTGATGTCTAGGTGATGGAAAGAAAGAGAACAGGTTGCTAATAGAGCAGATAATGGGGGCCTGACCCAGCTTGTATGATCACAGAAGTTTCCCTGAGGAAGTAGCATTTGGTCTGAGCTCTGAAGGATGCAGTTATCTAGGCAAAGGCAGTAGGAGACAAGGTGGTGGGTGGGAGAAACCATGGGAAGCAGAGGAAACATTAGGGAAGGCCCCAAGAAAGGCGAGCGCATGCCAAGTCTGAGGAGTTGAGACCCTGCCAACTCTAGAGTGGGTCTGGGGATAATCACCAAAGGGAACGATGGGGCACCGTGCAGTGAGGAGTTTCACAGACACAGGTCACACAAGGCCTTTGGCCCATGGTAAGAACTTCAGACTCTCTTTCAGGGGCAGTGGGGGGCTGTTCATGGGTTTCCAATCAGAAAGTGGCATGATCTGAATTACGTTTTCGAAAGATCTAGTGACTGTGAGGACAATGGACTGTGGGAAGGCAGAGCAGAAGGATGTCCAGTGAGAGATGATGGTAGCTTAGAAGAGGACAGTGGTAAGAGGGAATGAGAAAAGTGGGTTGATCTGAGAGAGGTCAGAGTTACACCGAAAAGAGCCGATGAACTGGATGTAGAGTGTGAGGGAGACGGAGGGGTGGGGAAGGACCCCTCATTTCCAGGCTTGCTCACTGAGGGCGGAGCGGGGAGGGAGTGAGGGGCAGCTGCTCGCATATGTGGGATAAAGGACAGTGAGTCCATCTTGAGAAGCGCTGAACAGCGGTGCCCTGGGCCATGGTGGTGGGCACTTGTCTATAGGAGTCTGGAGCTCGGAAGAAAAGAGATTGAAATCTGAATTCTGTCACTTCAGCCCAGAGGTGGTAACTGAAGCCAAGGGGTGAATGAGTCCACCCGGGAGCTGTGAAAAGTGAGCCCAAAGGGGGACTGAAGACAAGTCCAGTGAGCTCCAAGAGGTACAGGTCAGCTGGAGGGGAAACGAAGGAGCCTGAGAAGAACCAGCCAGAATGGTAGCCAGGAAAACGAGCACTTCAAGGACAGTGTGATCCACAGTAGCTGCGGGGACAGACATGAGGTAAGACGAGTCCATCAGACTTAGCAACAGGGAGGTATCTGGACAGGATGAAGACCGAACCCCACTCCTCCCATTCTCCCTTTTAGCGGAGCGGTATTCTTTAGGTGACTGGTATTACGTTGCAGAAGGCACCCTCAATTTTTCATGTGACCCTTTGCCCTTTGGCCAGGCTCACCCATGTGCTCAGGAGAACTCCAGTGACCGAGCAGGAATCCCCTCAGTAGGGCTCCTTGGGTCCCTTCAGGTCTCTGGGTAACTCTAGGCCAACAGGTGTTGTGGGCATCATTTATGTAACTGCTACTTCTGCCGAGTGTGGTCCTCATGCTGGCTTCATGTCATTTGCCTTTTATTGAGGGCTAATAGTTAGGCATTAGCTATAATTTATTCCGACAATTGCTTTTGAAGGGCTCAGCAATGATAGTACTTTTCAATCCTATACTATAAAATGTGGTTTTTTGAGGCTGTAATTACATAATTATATAAATAAGTGAATGAGCAAATTATCCAAAGCAAAATGCTATTAGCCTCCAAGAAACCCATCTTATTCTTTAATACTCCAGATACCTTCCTTTCCAGGAAAGGTTCAGCTACTTTCCTCACCCTTCTATGAATACATAAAAATTGAGGCACACGGAGGGATGACTGCAGGGGCAGACAAAAATTTTCAGGTCCATCTTAGGTTGGAAAATTTGATGCTGCAGATGTCCCTGAGAAATGGGCCATTATTTAAGACCACATAAATTCATAATTAAATAAACCAAATACAGGATCACAATTCAATTTTCTTCAAAATTAGGAGCTTTCTTATATAGGAAAGCAGAGCATAATTGCAGGTGAATTTACTTCCTACTGAGCAAATTCATCCATTATCATCTCCTTCGAGGATTCTTAGCAAGTTTAGTTTCAAAGATGGCATTAGTGAAGACCTAACATTTAGACAAAATGGCTACAGGCCCCACCTCCAAACATGGGGCATACACCTTCTCTGTGAGCTGGGCACTCTATCCAGAGCGAATCATAGGAGGACAACAGGCAAATTAGTCAACTAAGAAACAAAGAGATTGCAACACCCATCAGAGGTTTGAAATCCAAAAGAAGAAGAAGACGAAGACGAAAGAACGAAGGAAGGAAGGAAGGAAGGAAAGAGAGAAAGAAGGAAAGGGAAGAAAAGAAGGCAAAATTTGCTGGTTTTGACTGCTTGCTTCCTTACTTTTTAAAGATTCCAGTGCCCTAACTTCAGTTTAAGAACAGAAAAAGGGAAAGCTACAATTTGAAAGACACAGGGCCACCTACTTCATCTTACAAGGAAAAAAAAAAAAAAGCAAAAGCAAAAACAAAACCTTAGTGTCAATATCCTGATATGTGATATCTGGCTTCTGTTTTATTTCAAGATCTGCTTGATTTTTGTTTTGTTTTAAAAATCTCCTGTGACATTGGGGAGGGTATGTGCTTTGGTGAGTGAAGTGTGTAAACCTGGCGATTCACAGACCTGTACCCCTGGGGATAAAAATATATTATATGTTTATAAAAAATTAAAAATTAAAAAAAAAATCTCCTGTGACGTTTCCAAAGCTAGAGGTTCCAAGGTGAAGTGGATGTCAGTATTTTGCAAGACTCATTAACGGTACAGAGCGACAATGGATGTGACTTTCTAGGTGGGCTGTGTTGTAAAATGAGTAGCTTATAAATAAACAATGTATTTGTGATTTAGGACATTACTAACACATCCTCTTTAAGAATAATCCTACACACAAACTCAGAAACAATAACAGATAGATTAGAGGAGCTTATTTGCATTATAAAAGGTCTCTTCGGTTTACAAAAGGATTCACCAACAAGACTTCTTTAATGAGAGCGCATTTGTACAAGATTTCTGTTTACAAAAATAAAAACACCAATTTGTACCAGAGTTACAGAAACTCTCCAGTGGGTAATACGAGATCCACCCCCAATTAAATGATGTATCTTGGGTCAGCTGGGATGGAAAGCCACACTCCACCAGGACCCCGGAATCCACTGAGTCATTCTAAAGCTCGGATTCCCCAGATGCCCCATTCTCTTTATCTGTTTCCTGAGCGCACATGTGTGGAAGAGCATCCTAAGAAAAGAATCTTCTGGGTCGTTTCGATTCAGAGATTGAACAATCATAACATCCTTATCCTCCCACAATTCCCCCACTTTTTAAAAGTTTGATTATTTTAAAATAATTCCTACCCCCCAAACGTGGGACTCAAACTCACAACCCTGACATGAAAAGTCACATGTTCTTCCTCCCCTGTCTTTTGACCTCTACGATAGGGATGGACAAGTTTGGTGGTGGACCTTAACGCTTATCTGGGGAGACAAGGCTCTCTAGCCCTGCCAACCTGGAGGCTTGGATGAAACTGCTTTAAGTCTCCATTTAAAAACTTTGTTGATGATTAGATTAGAAGAGCTACAAAGGTTCTGCTGTGGTACGAAGCGTCACCTTGTGACTGGAAGCTCTGCCAAACAAGCCCATTTGTTAGTTCCAGCCGTTACTGAAGGAAACTGTCAAATGTATTTTAATGTTACAGTTCTTCATACATGGTAGTTTCCAGAAGCAGCAGCAGATGACATGTAAAGAGGACTGTTTTGTTCTTCCCCAAAGAAGAAATCGGAAAGCAACTTTTACCATTAAGGATCCCATCCTGCTGTGATGGGGGAGGCAGCTTCTCTTTCTGTTTCAAATGGGGGAATAAGCAAAATAAACATCACATGAACCGGACCAGTTCCCCGGATCTGGAGATGAGCTAGAAAGGCAGCTGGAAGCAGGTGAGCATATTACTAGAAACAGTCTGTGGAGCTTAGCAGCTCAACAGACCCGGGTGTGAATCCACCATTTATTCTCTGTGGAATTTCGGCAAGTGAGTTCATCTCTTTAATGAGATGATGCGTCATCTGGGAAATCGAGAGAACACCATAAATCTCACAGAGTTGTTGTGAGTGTTAAATGAGATAGTGCATGCAAAGGACTTAAGGAGCACAGAGGAGGCACTTGATCAAAGTTGAAATAATGACCACCTATAAATATCAAAATGAATTTAATTCTTTTGAAAGCTTAAATAGGATTGAGAGAAGACAGACTGTTGTGACATAAAGAAAACTAGACAGGTCATTAGGCCTTTGAGGCAATCCTAGACCCAGGAAGGATTTGATTCTCTGGTATCATTTAGAGTATGTTAACAAGGACAGTCTAGGCAAAGTCTATTAGCAAAAACAGACTTAAATTAAATGTGGATGATTACCATTAATGGATGGCAAGTTTGTCAGCTCTGCTCTGCCACAGTTAAGCCCAGTATCTTAGCTCACACACCAGGGCATATGGCGATAGTGTGATTTCTGAAAGTGTGATTTCCCTGAAAGGAAAAAAAGTGCCAGTGCAGAACGTGCTAGTCTTATTATGTCAAAAGTGTAGTACCCAGGGACATGAGGGTGGCTCAGTGGGTTAAGCATCTGCCTTCAGCTCAGATCATGATCCCAGGGTCCTGGGATCAAGTCCCCACATCGTGCCCTCTGCTCAGCAGGGGAGTCTGCATTCGCTCTCCCTTTGTCTGCCACTCTGCCTACTTGTTCTCTCTTTCTCTTTGTCAAATAAATAAATAAATAAATAAAATCCCTGGGGGAAAAAAGAAACATATCTAGAAATAGAGTGACATTAACAGGTGTTCTACGAAGCACAACAAAGCAGGAAACTTGCTGGATCTCTGTTTCTTCATCCAGTTCGGTATCAGAGAAAATATAAGCTGGTACTTCTTATTCGAGCTACATCAGAAACCCTCTGCCCTGACCCCCAGCTGAATTCACCTGACATCGGGGTCAAAGATTTTTTCCGTTTCCTTCCCCAGAAGTCCTTTATCTCCCCTTATTTACACGTGAGAGGATCTGAAGTCTGGTGCTATAGAAACTTACTATGGGCTCCGAGAAGCTTGTTACCCAAGAACCCCAATCGGGTGATCCTGGTTCTATTCAAGCAAACATGAATGCCAGTCTTTGGGCTACACTAATGACCCCAGGTGGTGTTTCTGACCTTTTGCAGTTCAAGTTCCCTTTCCACCTTCCACAGGTACCATCTATGCATGGCTTTGCCGATTATTTATTGAGTGCCACAAGCAAGGGAACACTTACTTGATTGGTAAATTTGAGTAGGTCACTAGACATGCTCAATTCAGTTCAGCCCTCTTTTCTATTGGGAGCAATTGTACTCATGGGAGCAGATGTTCATCTGGTAGGCAGCCTGCCCTGATCCCATGCAGCTTCTTTTTAAGTGGGCAAGTCTGCCTCATTTTTACAATTCATTTAACAGACACACTTTGCTTGTTCATTAAACTAGGAGTTCTAGCTTGGTCTCCACCAGCAATGAAGTGAAGTTTCCTGTTTTGGGTATGTCTCAACTTGGTCAGAATCTGGATGATGAAATGGAACATCCTTTTCAGGACTGTGGAAGCCTCCATAAGAGCCAACTGTGCGCCATGCACATAGTCCAAGCCACAGGGAGCCAACAGTGTCATAAAGAGTGTTCTTGTCTTCATGGAGCTTATATATCGAAGACTTCTAGGTGACATTTCTGGAGTGAACTGCCTTTTTCTCAGCATCACTTGGGAAGCATGCTATCTCCATAGAGTAGGCGAACAGCACACTCCTCCCAACATAAGATGTTGGTGACAGACAGGTACATGAAAAAGTGCTCAACATCACTCAGCATCAGGGAAACATAAATCAAAACCACAGGGAGATACCACCTCACACCAGTCAGAATGGCTAAAATTAACAAGTCAAGAAACAACAGATGTTGGCGAGGATGGGGGAAAAGGGGGACCCCTCCTACACTGTTGGTGGGAATGCAAGCTGCTGCAGCCACTCTGGAAAACAGCATGGAGGTTCCTCAAAAAGTTGAAAATAGAGCTACCCTACAATCCAGCAATCACACTACTGGGTATTTACCCTAAAGATACAAATGTAGGGATCCGAAGGGGTATATGTACCCCAACGTTTATGGCAACAATGTCCACCCACAATAGCCAAACTATGGAAAGAGCCTAGATGTCCATCAACAGATGAATGGATAAAGAAGATGTGAAATATATATATATATATATAGCAGCCATCAAAAAACCCCGAAATCTTGCCATTTGCAACAATGTGGATGGAACTAGAGGGTATTATCCTAAGCAAAATAAGTCAATCAGAGAAAGACAATTACCATATGATCTCTCTGATATGAGGAATTCAAGAGGCAGGGCGGGGGAGTCATGGGGGGATAGAGGGAAAAAATGAAACAAGATGGGACTGGGAAGAGAGATAAACCATAAGAGACTCTTGATCTCAGGAAACAAACTGAGGGTTGCTGGAGGGGAGGGGGGTGAGAGGGATGGGGTGGCTGGGGGACGGACATTGGGAAGGGTATGTGCTATGGTGAGTGCTGCACATTGTGTAAGACTGATGAATCACAGACCTATACCCCTGAAACAAATAATACAATACATGTTAATAAAAAAATTAAAAGATGTCGGTGGCAGAGCCAGGTAAATGTTGTGTCCTCTTTTCTGGGCCATGCCTTTACTTGTGTTCCTCATGCATAGGATTCTTGCTGAATTAGAGAAGGAATCCTGCCTATCATATCTAATGTCAAAACTTGGCACATTTTTTTTTCTTTTCACATACCGTTCTCTTCTCATTTGTAGATCACATCAATGCCCTGTGGCAGAGTCAAAGCTTTTGAAGGCTCACTGTTTAGGAGACAGAATTACTTCAAAGGCCAGGAAACTTTAAACCTTGACCAAATATTAGATATAATTTTCCAAATAAAACCAGAGTTCCCAAAGATATTCTATGTGGTGCATCATGCTTAGAGTTTTGAGGCTGTTTCAATGTTTGTCGGTGTGCAAGTCTAGAACCATAATTTGGAACCAATTATATTTCTACAGAGCAGACTTGGTATCACCACCCATAAGTCATTCTAATGAATATGTTTGACTGGATGCCAAAGATGTAAGAAGTGTGGTAAATGTCAACCCCTGCTTGTCCCAGTTCTGCAAGCTATTAAAATATATCCAAAATAGGATACCAAAAGACCAGTGTCAATCAGGGGTATGGTTAGTCTCAGTCCTACTACCTGGAACTATTCTTTGGCATATCTAAGAGGAGACTTTGGGCACTCATATCCCACCCAAAATACAGCTTCCCCTCCAAAGCTCATTTTATGTGTCCAACAATAGTTTCTAATTATCATTTTCACTTCTCCCATTGGACTGGAGCTCTGTTCAGCCCTCACTATTACCATTTTCCTCATGCTCAAGAATTCATATGATAAATGGCTTTACAATCATCTTTTGCATATGCTGTATGGTTAGACCGCCCAAGTCACAGTTAGATGTGATGTAAGACTAATTTCAATTAGAGTCAGACCCAAAGATGGCAAAGGGGTTGATGAGGAAAGATTTGGGTGAGAAATTAGTGATGACTGGTTTGGAGGAAAGAGGAGATATGGTCTGCTTTATCATCTCTCCCTTCTCATGTACTGACTGAAACATGGGTTAACTGTTGTCATTATTTTCTGAACCATCAGTCTTTAAGACATATGGTCTGTCAAACAAATGTTTATAACCCTTACAGCGTGAAAGACAGTTGGAAATAGAGTTTGTAACCCCAAATGTTGACAGTTCTTGTACATTTTCATTGTTTATGTCAGGGGCTAAAACTCAAATGTCTACAAGGTCAAATATATGTGAGTGAAACAGGGTAAATGTAAGACAAGAGGGAGTGGTGGGATATTGGTGAGCTGGAGTGTGCTACTCTATTTAGAGATATACCAAGTCAATTACAAAAAAACTGGGACAAATTAAACAGGTCTGTAGGTTGTATTTGTCTTAGAGCCACCAGATTGCCAAATTTAGGTCTACTGAGATAAGAGATTATTGTACCATCCTTAAATCTTCGGTTTTGTTTTTTTTTTTTAATCTCTATGGCAAACTTCTTCTTGATAGAATTGTTTAGCTTTGCACAACTGTGGAACAATAGAAAGAACACTACTTGGCAGACGAACACTTGTGTTCTAGTTTAGTTCTTCTAAATTTTTTCTAGATTTTTTTGTTTGTTTATTTATTTGACAGACAGATATCACAAGCAGAGCCCAAGGTGGGGCTCAATCCCAGGACCCTGAGACCACAACCTGAGCTGAAAGCAGAGGCTTAACCCACCGAGCCACCCAGGCACCCTAGTTTAGTTCTTCTAAAATGATATCGGGGGCTCAAAGATATCGGAGAAGTCCTTTCTCTTCTTTAGGCCTGAGTGTCCTCATTTCTAACATTTTTGCCTGTAAAGCACCTTCATCTCTAACATTCTCTTTCTCGTTTCTAATCTTGCCCTCAAGAATGAGTTTCACGGAAATAGAAGAGAAGGATATTAGGCTACCACTATATTTCCATGATGTGAAAATAAGATGTCCGCAATGAAGATTCGAAACAATTTGGTCTATGAAGGCTCATGACAAGCAGTTTAATTCAGTGCGTATTCATGTATGTGAATGGTTTGGGGCCAGAGATAGTGGAGCCCAAGGTGGCACAGTTTCATCTTTATCTTTTCCCAACAATGCTGATTTATAGGTCTGATTCATGAATAATTGTGAGCAGGGAAGCAGGAAATGGATGCTGTCTAAGGCTTTTCCATTCATCACTAATTGATTATTCATTCATTCGACAAACATTAAGCACTTCTGAGTCTGGTGATGTAGGGCTAAATGAGCAAGGTCTCTCATCCTGTGGATTTCACTGATAAGCGATAAGAGGCGTCTGGCTTCCCCGAAGAACATAATGAACAGTGAGGATGTGGTGGCTGGGGTGTTTCTAAATGGTGTCCTCTCTTCACGTATAAATTGGCTGTATTCAAACTGGTCCTTGAGCCACAAGGTTCCACTGGGTGCTTCTGGGACTGTCACAGGGAGTAAGTAGTAGGCTCTGAATGGGTAAACGTTTAACTACAATGGCTTTGCTTTGGTGCAATTTATGTATTGGGGTTCCTCATATGATTTCACTTGAAAACATCATTTTAGTAGTTGCGGTAGGCCACATCATGTCCCCGCCAACACCACCACCCCACTGAGGAGATCCATATCTCAATTCCTGGAAGCTATGAATGCTACCCTGCATGGCAAAAGGGTTTAGCAGGTGGATTTTAAATTAAGGATCTCAAGAAGGGCAGGTTATTCCAGATTATCCTGGTAGGACCAATGGAATCACAAGGGTCCTCATAAGAGGAAGCCAGGAGGGTTAGAGTCAGAAAGACAGAAGGCAATGTGACAATAGAAGCAGAAGTTTAAGTGATCCCACCCTGGGATAGGAATACAGGCACCTTCTGGAAGCCAGAATAGGAAAGGAATGGATTCTTCCTTAGAGCCTACAAAAGGACCACAGCCATGCTGACACCTGGATTTTAACCCAGTGAGATTCATTTTGGACTTCTGACAAACCAGAACTGTAAGATAATAAATTTGTGTTTTTAAACCACTAAGTTTGTGATGATTTGTTACAGCAGGTATAGGAAATGAATACACTAGTTTAAACCCTATGATGTTTGGAGGCCCTTCTAATCAAAGGCCAGGTCTCCTTTAACCTTGGTGTATGTAGACAGATGTTTTCCCAGAGCAGTGCTCCTCCATGATTCCAGGGTCCCTATAATACTGGCACTGTTAAAATTCTAGGTGTGAGCTACTCAAATGGCCCAATTTTGAACCGTTTCCACGCCCATCAGGTACCCTAGGCCAGAAGCTGATTGTCCTTGCTTTAGGTAGCACTCAGAAACCTCCAGTTTTCCTCTCTGTAACAGCACTGACCCACTTCTGTAAGCCATTGCTAGTTAACGATCTGAAAAGGGTATGTGAATTCTTATTCTTCTCCACTCTATTTTCTAACCTGGCTGGATTAGAGCTAATCAGAAATTAATGCTCTGAGTAGGCACTTCTTCTGACTCAACAGGGAACAAGTCAGCACAAACTTCAAGTGACCATTTTTTTGCCCGCCTCCACTCCAACAGGGTTAACGACTATGAGGCAGGGAACTTAGGCATCATCATTTCCCATTGGGATTTTGGCTGTTCTTTCAGTTCCTGAACTTAAAACAAAACAGGAAATAAAGTGTGCAAGGTAAAAACTTGTTATGTAGTGAGGTCAAGGGAAGTTTTCTTCCATGCTTCTTTCCTTTTGGATCAGCAAGGCAGAAGAGAGGAAGGCTCAATAGCCCGAATATCAGGCAATGTGGTTTTAGTCCCAGTTCTGCTACAAACTTGCTATGGGAGTTTGAGTTCCTCAATGGATTTATCTGTAAAGCTGAGATTGGAACTTAATTTCAACTAAAGTTTTCATCTTTGGCAGTCTGAATCAATGGTCCCCAGATCTCTTGATTTCATGGACCAACAACATTTTCCATGAATACACTGGGCACAAATTTACAAAGTTTGACCACCAATTGAGGGCATTTTAAAAACCTGCCCTGACAGGGTCACCTGGATGGCTCAGTCCATTAAGCATCTGACTCTTGATCTCAGCTCCAGTCTTGATCTCAGGGTCCTGAATTAAAGCCCTGTGTTGGGCTCCATGCTGGGCATGGGTCCTACTTTAAAGAGAGAAAACTACCCCGATAATTTCAAAAAAGAAAAAAAACATTTTATCACCAAAAGAGTTGGAAGGCCAAAATCTCAAATCAGAGGACATGTCATTATATTTATTCCTTTAAAAAAGCTACATGAAAAATACACTACCTTGTCTATTTTCCTCATTTAGATACAGGCATGAGAAGCACTGTCAAAGATCGCAAATTCCCTCAGACCCACTCTGGAGAATCAATGCTCTAAAGCACCCAGACTTTCTTCTATCTCCCCAAGTCACCCCTAACCTAAGTGGGTGATCCCTTCTGCTAGGTTTGCTCACTGCAACTCCAGTCAGAAACCCATCAACAATGATGCAATTAGGCCTTCTCCTCTCCAAGAGAAGAACAGCCGTATCTAAAAGCCTCAGCAGAGAAAAAGGAGGAGAATAATGTGGCAAAGGAAGCCATCTTTGATGGGTTGGAAAAAAGAAATCACACAAATCAAGAGGACATGTGTGCTCATGCATACACATACACACACTCCAAAAGAAGAATCCAGAAAATTTGAAATTTGGCCTCAGGCATCCGAAGCTGAGTCTCACTCATGTGACTCTGTTTTGCAGAGAAAAATACCATACTCCAGATCATTCCACACATCAGAGTAAGCCTCTCTAAGCATTTCAGCAAATGCCACAAAAATAAGCCCAGCTCAGAAATGTAGGGGCTACTTATTGATTTAGAGGATGGACCACAGGCCACAATTGCCATACTGTGCTAACTTTTTCTCTCAAAGACTCAGAGAAGTTGGGCAACGTCCCCAGTCCCATGTTGTTCAGTAGGAAAGCTGAGATCCCACTGATGACTGTCAAAATACAATGCTTACATTCTTAACCATGGTTACATATATCCTTCCAGTCTAACATAGCATAGAATATATGATGGTTTGGGTTCCCATTCAAGAAGATTTTTTGATCCAAACAATACAATAAGAATGATTGTGGTAAAATCTAGGTGAAGGGTAAATGGGAATTCTTTGTAACTATTTCTATAAGTGTGAAATTATTTCAAAATGAAACATTATTAAAACAGTAAAAGGTGGCCAAAAAAATCTAAATATGGGAGATTTCTTGAAAATGATACAAAAGCCAGAGTGCATTCAGTACTTATTATGTACCACACATTGTAGAAAACACTTCACATGCATCTTTCCATATAATTCTCACGACAACATTTTAAGTACTACAATTATCCAATTATCCATAATTCTTAAGTCAAGAAACTGAGATACTAAGAAATTCAGTCATCTGGCAGAGGTCACACACCTAGCAAGCGGTTGACCCTGGATTTCAACCATGATCTAGACTGATCCTTTTCAAGCATATAGATGTGAATAGATGATATTAACAAATATCCATTTACTTACACTCTGCATGTTATCACATCTTAATTTTATCCCATATTTGTTTCAAACCTTATTTTTTTAAGAAATAAAAACTATTTCATGTACCAAAACCAAACAAGGACACCGCAAAAAAAGAAAATTATAAGCCAACATCCCTGATGAGCATAGATATAACAATACATTAAAATGATCATACACCACAATCTAGTGGGATTTATTCCAGGGTTGCAAGGATGGTCCAACATCTGTAAGTCAACATGATATACCACAGTCCTAAAACAAAGGATAAGAATCATATGATCTTTCAATAGATGCAGAAAAAAAGCATTTGACAAAATTCAACATCCATTTATGATAACTATTCTCAACAAAGTGAGTACAGACAGAACATAAGTCAACATAATAAAGGTTATATATGAAAAACCCACAGCTGAAATACTAAAAGCTTTTCCACAACATTAGGACCTAGACATGGATGCCCACTCTTGCCACTTTTATTCAGCATAGTACTGGAAACCTTAGCTAGAGCAATTAGGCAATCGAAAGATGTAAAAGGCATCCAAATTGGAAAGGAAGAAGTAAAACTGTCACTATTTACAGAAGATATAACACATAGAAAACCCTAAAGATACCATGAAAAAACTGTTAGAATAAATGAATTCAGTAAAGTTGTAGAATACAAATCAATATACAAAAATCTACCACATTCCTATACACTAATAACAAACTATCAGAGAAATTGTGAAAATAATCCCATTTGTAACAGCATCAAAAAGAATAAAATATTAAGGAATAAATTCAATCATGCAGGTGAAAGATCTATACCCTGAAAACTATAAGATCCTGATGAAAGAAATTGATGAAGACAAAATAAATGTAAAGATATTCTATGATCATAGACTGAAAGAACTGGTATTATTAAAATGTCAATACTACCCAAAGCAATCTACAAATTCCGTGAAATCCCCTTCAAAATTCCAATGGCAATTTTTTTCACAGAAGTAGAAAAAAAATCCCAAAATTTATATGGAACCACAAAAGACCCCAGATATCCAAAGAAACCTTGAGAAAGAAGAGCAAAGCTAGATGCCTCACACTTCCTGATTTCAAACTATACTGCAAAGCTACAGTAATCAAAACAGTATAGTATTGGCATAAAAACAGACTTATAAATCAGGGGTACCTGGGTAGCTCAGTCAGTTAAGCAATGGCCTCTTCATTTCAGATCAGGACATGATCTCAGGTTCAGGAGATCAAGGCCCAAGTCAGGCTCTGTGCTCATTGGGGAGTCTGCTTGAACTTCTCTCTCTTCCTCTCCCTCTGCCCCTTCCCTGCTCCCAGTCTCTCTAAAATAAATAAATCTTTAAAAAAAAAAAAAACAGACTCTACCCCGGGGATAAAAATATATTATATGTTTATAAAAAATAAAAAATTAAAAAAAACAACCAGACTCATAGATCAATAGAACAGAATAGAGAGCCCAGAAATAAACCCACACATATGGTCAATTAATCTATGCCAAAGGAGCCTAGAACATACAATGTGGGAAAGGACATTCTTTTCAATAAATGGTGCTGGGAAGGCTGGACTGCAACATGTTAAAGAATGAAATTTGATTACTATTTTCTACCATGTATAAAAATTAACTTGAAATGATCAAGAGTTGAATCTAAGACTGAAACTGTAAAACTCCTAGAAGAAAAAGAGGTAGTAAGCTTCTTGACCTCAGTCTTGGCAATGATTTTTAGTATTTGAGAAGAAAAGCAAAAGGCAACAAAACCAAGATAAACAAATGGGAACACACTGAATTTTTAAACTTCTGTATAGCACTGGAAATCATCAACAAGATGAAAAGGCAAGTCACTGAATGGGAAAGATATTTTCAAATCATATATGTGACAAGGGATAAATATCTAAAATATATAAAGAACTCATAAAATGCATTATCAAAAAAAATCTAACTTAAAAATGGGCAGAGGATCTGAATAAGAATTCTTCAAGAAGACAAACACATGGCCAACAGGCACATGAAAATGTACTCCACATCACTAATCATCAGGGAAATGCAAATAAAAGCCACGTGAGATATCATCTCACACTTGTTAGAATGGCTATCATCCCAAAGAGAGGAGACAACAAGTGTCGGAAAAGATGTGGAGAAAAGGGAAGCATCACATGCTGATGGTGGGAATGTAAATCAGTGCAAACACTATGGAAAACAGTATGGACATTCCTCAAAAAATTAAAACTAGAACTACAAGGTGATCCACAATTCTACTTCTGGGCATTTATCCTACAGAAGTGAAAACACTAACTTGAAAAGATCCATATACCACCCCCCCATGTTCATTGCAGCATTATGTACAATAGCCAAATCATAGAAGTAACCAAAGTGTCCATCAAATAAAGAAAATGTGGGGTATACACACACACACACGCACAGGAATGTTATGCACCATAAAATGAAGGAAATCTTGCCATTTGTGGTAACACAGATGTGTCAGACAAAGACAAATATTGTATGATCTCATATGTGGGAAAAAAAAGCCCTATGACTCATAAAACAGAGTGGTGGTTGCCAGAGCAAAGGGGTTGGGGTGAGTAAGATGCATGAAGATAGTCAAAATGTACAAATTTTTAGTTATAAAGATGGGATATGATGTCCACATTGTGACTACAGTTAATAATACTATATTGTATATCTTAAAAATAAAAAAAAAATTCACAAGAAAAAAATTTGTAACTATGTGTGGTATTGGGTGTTAACTAGACTTATTGTGATCATTTCTCTCTATATATATACACAAATATCAAACCATTATGTTGTACACCTGAAACTAACATATGTCAATCATATCTCAATAAAAGAGAAAACATTTCAGATAAGAGTTGAGAACCCTACTGTATTCTCCCCAGTTCCACTCTCCACTTTTCTTTTAGGAATTCAGTATTAAAGTTCCCATACATTGGAGTGCCTAGTGGCTCATTCAGTTAAGTGTATGCTTTGGCTCAGGTCTTGATCCTAGGATCCTGGGATCAAGCCCTGCATCAGGTTCCCTGCTCAGTGGGGAGACTGTTTCTTCCTCCCCCACTCCACCTGCTTGTGTTCCCTCTCCCTCTCTCTGTCAAATAAATAAATAAACACTTTTAAAAAGTTCCCATACATTAAAAAAATTGTTTTATAATATACATATAAATACAATTAAGAATCATTTTACAATATACATATATATCCATGAACAATGTATATCTGTTTTTCAACATTTAATAAATGGAATACTGTATAATAAGGCAAATTGGTTTTTTCATTCAACATTACGCTTACAGGATAGTCAATGATGTCTCTGTAGAATTTCTTTTATTACAGAATCAAATTTATTAGTTGTTCTCTTTATAATTTGTTTTTTATTTATTTGAGAAAATTTTTCCTGCCCTATAATCCTAAAGATTGTCTCCTGTGTTTGGTTTCATATTATGATTAACAGATATTTAGGGTTTTTTTTTAAGTTTCCTTCATTTATTTTTTAAAAAGATTTCATTTATTTATTTTGAGAGAAAGAGTGTGTGGAGAGTGCTTGTGTGTGGGGGAAGGGTAAGCAGCAGGGGAGGGAGAGGGACAAGCAGTCTCCACACTAAGCATGGAGCCCAACTCTGAGATCATGACCCTGGCTGAAATCAAGAATCTTGTTCTCAACAAACTGAAGCACCCAGGTGCCTTGAGGTTTAATTTTATTTGGTCCCATGTTATCCCCAATTCTAGTAGAATCATATACTGAATAATACTTCTTTTCCCAGACTGACTTGATATGCCCCATCTCACATATACCCAGGTTCCATGCACAAACGAGTATATTACTGGGCTCTCTATTCTAGTTCATCGGTTTTTCATCTCTCCCTGCACAATGACACAGTGTCTTAATTACTATAAATTCACAGAAAGTTTTAATATCAGGTAGAGCAGGGGCCTCTGCTTAATTCTTCTAAAATCTTAGATGTTTCTCCCATTTTTATTCTATTCTCTCTAACAGTTTATAAAAGAGTAATTATCTCACCCTGAGAAAGATCTGGTAGTTTTTCTATAAAACTGCCTGAGCCTAACATCTTTGAGGGTAGAAAAAAATTTTTTAAGGTTTATTTATTTATTTATTTATTTATTTATTTATTTTTATTTATTTAACACAGAGAGAGAGAGAGAGAGAACGCAAGTAGGCAGAGAGGCAGGCACAGAGAGAGGTAAGGGGAAGCAGGTTCCCCGCTGAGCAGAGAGCTCGATGAAGGGCTGGATCCCAGAACCCTGACATCATGACCTGAGCTGAAGGCAGAGGCTTAACCCACTGAGCCACCCAGGTGCCCTGAGGGTAGAAAATTTTTGAGTATCAATTCAGTTTATTGATTTATGAAGTTTGTGTTTTCCTTGAGTCACTTTTGATACCTTTTCCAAGAAAATATCCTTTTATGTTTTCAAGTTTATGGGCACAAAGTTGATTATATCTTATGATCATTGAAAACTTTAATTTATCTGTACAATTTTTCGATGTTTTTTTTCCCCAATGTTGTCTTTTCTTTATGGTTGTTGATATTTTCTCATTATACTCACTCTTTTTTCCCCAAAGAACCAATTTGCTATTCTATCAATCCTCTCATTTTCTTTGCCTTCTAACAAACTGATTAATTTTTACTCTTTACAATGTCCATCTTTCTAGTTTATTTTCTCTTTTTTCTGTTTTCTTAAGTTGAGTACTTAATTCATTTATTTTTAGTTTCCCTATTAACTGTAGTAAATATTGTAAAATTACTTTTAACTATTAACACTAGTCTTGGTCGTATAGTAGTTTGACTGTCAATGTAGATTTTTGTTTCATTTTCAAATAATTTAAGACTGACAGAAAAGTTATAAAAATGGTAAAAAAAAAATTCTTGTTCTACACCCCAAATTCCTCAAATGTTAATGTCTTGTATACATATACACATAAACACACATAATTGTATCTATTACATTTTTCTAAACTGCTTTGTTTGAAAGTTGCTGACATAAAGCCTCTACATCCCTCATAGTTCAGTGTATATTTTCTAGATACAAGGTTATTCTTTTACACAATTATGGTATAATAATCAAATATCAGGAAATTAGCACAGATACAGTTTTATAATCTACAGAGCTCATTTCTACTTCACCAATTGTCTCACTAATGTGCTTTATAACAGGAGGACCTAATCCAGGATTGTGCGTTGCATTTAGCTGTCATGTTTCTTTAGTGTCCTTTAATATGTAACAGTCCCTCAGCATTTCTTTGTCTTTCATGAGCTTGACAATTTTGAAGAGTACAGGTCATTTATTTTGTAGAATGTACATCAATTAGGGTTTGATTTTTTTCCTCATGACTAAATTCAGGTTATATAATTTTGGCAGAAGTAGTTCAAAAATAATGTGCCCTTCTCATAGCATCTAAGATACACACAATATCTATGTGTCTCATTACTTGAGGAGGCTAATTTTGATCACTTACTTATGGTGGTGTCTTCTAGGTTTCTCAACTGGACAGTTACTATTTGCCACTTCGTTGTTAAGAAGTACCTTGGAGAGGAGACCCTTTCAAAACATGTAAAAGTGATGTTCTTCACCAAAACATAACCGAATACTTTTATCATCCATTGACATTACCAAATGGCGATTTTTCTATTATTCTTTCTACCTGTACTAACATTTTTTGTAAGAAAACAGTCTTACTAACTTGTGGTTTATTTATATTTGTATGGAATCACAGATCCTTAGCCGGGCCTAGTGAAGGAGAGTTAGGCAGCTGGGGCACAAACATGAAGGAGGCCTTTATTCTCAGTATTATGCAAGTGCCTTCTTAAAAGTGACTTGCCTGGGGGCACCTGGGCAGTTCAGCTGGTTAAGTGTCTGACTCTTGAATTCTTTGTCTCGGCTCAGCTCATGATCTCAGGGTCCTGGGATTGAGCCCTACGTCAGGCTCCACATGGAGCACAGAGTCTGCTGGAGATTCTGCCCCTCCCCCTCTGTTCCTCCGGCTTGCACTCTTGGTCTCTCTCTCAATAAATGAATAAATAAAATCTTAAAAAAAAAAAAAAGGCGACTCGCCCAGGGCTTGTTTCTTCTGTTTCTACTTTCATCCCTTCCCATCTGGATTTTTATACTGGTCTCCACCCAGCCCTATAATACGTCCCGATTTCAGAACCAGATCTTTCAGTGTCGTTTTGGAATTTCTGTCCAGTGGTAATACTGGGGACATGAGAGATCCTTTTATTGAACAAATGGACAACTTGTGGGGTTATGGACTTTGGGGAGGGTATGTGCTATGGTGAGTGCTGTGAAGTGTGTAAACCTGGCGATTCACAGACCTGTACCCCTGGGCCAATAATACATTATATGTTTATAAAAAATAGAACTATACAAACAAACAAACAAACAAACAAAAAAGTGGACAACTTGATTCATTCCAGTGTCATGAGTCTGTTTCTGTGTCCTCCTATTTCCTAAGGCCTATATCTTGCCAGGGGTATGTTCTCAGGGAACATTGTTGCAGCTTCCTTTCATGAGACAAGGTAAAATGTTTGGCTCCTTATTTCCAGTTCTTGATTTTAAGCACTGAGTTAATCCTAATACTCCTCCATACGTGAAGCATGTTAGCCACCTTATTCAAAAGGACCTAAATTCTTGGCTATCATTGCCTATTAGGAGAGCAGGAGCCCAACAACACTCAGCCCTACTCATACTTGGGCTTTTCCTTACCATGTCTGAGCCACACAGAAGCCTCTCTTCTATCTAAGCTCAGCTGTGCATTTTTATCTTTTCTACATTTTGTCTATCCATACTATTGTCTAAAACAATTATCAAAGTATGTGCCATCTCAACACACGTGTCATTTTTCTTATTTTTCATTCAGAGATATTTAGGCTATAAATGTAAAGATCCATTATAAATAATTGATCTATTAATTATGATTTTTAAAGCCTCCTAATGAAATTTACATGCTCTCTCTTTATTTTATCTGGGTGCTTGAAATCTAATTAATAATATATTCCGGTGTTAAACACAAGCTTTAGATTTCAAGTAAGAGAAGCTAGAGAACTAAATGAAGTAAATCTATCTACTAAATGGAGAGAGGGGAGCTCCATAAGAAAACATGATTATCACTGTAAGGGAAAGGGAAAAAAGGCCAAGTGAATTACCCCTATGACTCAGTTGGTACTCAGTTGGTACTGAGCTCTTGGCTTCTATAACAAATACCTGAGAGAGAGGGAGGGGCAATTTTTGTCTTATGTATGCATGTGGATTTTGTTTCCATTATGATAATGGATCTGCTCTCAGAAAAGAAGCTAATCGTCCATTTATCTAGGCTTCAGCCAACTTACTATAAAATTAATGTACAGTATGTTTAATGACCAGCTAATAAACTCATTTTTAAGAAAGGACTGGAGGTTGACACTCTAGGATTTTTTTATTGTGAGCTGAATATTGAAATCAAAGGTATGTCCGACATTTTGAATTCCTAAACTCATTCTCTCCAGGACCTGATTTAGGTATCAAATAGCTGACAGCGGTTTGTGGTAGAAACGTTCATCTCTAGACACCTATGACAAGTGACTAATAAGCCCTGGACAGCAATAGCAGGAACAGACAACCTCCCTTTAATTAAATATCAGACTTAATATCCACAACATTAATGTCAGTTCAGAAAACATAATGGAAATGATGCAAATGCAAGTCTTTCTGAATCACAGAATAAAAGGTTGTAAACATGAAACTCATTCTTCCATTTTCAGACTCATTTTCATATATTCTCCAATCCTTTGCTTTATCTTAAAACATTTCATTTCCATAGTTGCAAAATGGAAAGTCTTCAGGAGACAGGAAATCAACACGCTGAATGCTTAAAGAATGAGAGATACAGATATTACAAAACTGGAGCCATTGTCTTACAGTCTAACAAAAACCCAATGAATACTACACTGCACACGATAGATAATTTTCGTTTTCAAATCCATTTTGCATTTCACAGCAGAATATTCTGGCTAAAGTGAGATTTTATTTTCCTCAACAACCCAGCCGTGCCAGGAGGAGTTGCTGTCTTACACTTAACATCATTATTTCTTCTCTTCCCATCCTTTCTTTCTACCACCTCGGGCTGGGCCCTCATCACCTCGTGCATGTGTTACAATAACAGCCTTGAAGCTTTCAAGCTGGCCTCAGTGTTTTTCATTAGGAAAAAAAAAAAGAAAAGAAAAAGGAGCTCTCGCTTAGCCCGTGAGTATGATGGGTCAAGCCCTGAGCATAGCGTTTCAAATATTTTGTCTTGTTTACTCCTCACAGCACCCCTGTGAGACAGGTACATTCTATTATCATCTTCATCTATAGCTGAGACAACTGAGGGACAAAAAAGACAGAATGCCTTATCTGAGAACAGACAGCCAATCAAGGACAAAGCTTCACTTCAGACTCAGCCCTCTGGAAGCCGAACCTATTACCCTAAGCTCAGAGCATAGAAGTAGTGTCGTTACCCACTCTAGTTAGTACCATTCAATTAATTCTTGCACACCAATGCCTGAGAATCTTCCTAACACCCAGTTCTCATTATTTCCCTTCTGCCTTCACAAGCAATGTGACTAACTCTCCATTGTCAATAGGAGAGAGGTCCAGAACTTGTGTCCTCTGGGCCCAGGGGAACTTTTTTTTTTTTTTTGAAAGATTTTATTTACTTATTTATTTGACAGACAGAGATCCCAAGTAGGCAGAGATGCAGGCAGAGAGAGAGAGGAGGAAGCAGGCTCCCTGCTGAGCAGAGAGCCCAATGTGGGACTCGATCCCAGGACCCTGGGATCATGACCTGAGCCGAAGGCAGAGGCTTTAACCCACTGAGCCACCCAGGCGCCCCAGGGGGACCTTTCTTATACTACTGTGAATTCTCTGTTCCAATGACACCTCTATTCATGGTCCCTGGGCCAGGACTTTGTTCATGCCAGTCACCCCCACATCTGGCAACATCTTCTTGCTTAGCCTGTTTCCTCCTCTACAAACTGGAAATAAATGACACTGTTCTTGTGAGACCCAGTCTTAATGGGTTAAGTTTCTAGTGCAATGTCCAGCATCTAACATGTTCTAAATAAAAGGAGACTTTGTCCATTCAAGTCTCATCCATCCCCCAAGGATGCATGTAATACCTCCTCTTCCATGGAGCCTTCCTGAGCAAACGTGAGATCTCCTTCTTCGACCACATTACTTCTCTACCTCCTTCCACTTCCCTCCACTTCTCTCCCCTCTCTCCTCCTTCTCTTTCTTCATTTTCATTACGTGTATGGAACTTACCCTGGACTTTGCATGACAGTGATTCAGGTCCAAAGTCCTTCCCCCTTGTTATAATATACATTCGTAATGGGGAAGGGCCCTGTTTTACTCTTCTTTGTAGCCTCCTTGTAGGCTGATGGTTTTGAGACAGAAAAAAACTAGAGTTTGAGTCTCAGGTCTGTACAAGTAGATGACCTTGGGGAAGTTAGTATATGCCTTACTTTCCTCATCTGTATGTGGAGAAAATAGTACTCAAAATTTAAGGCTGCTGTGAGGTTACCTTTTATGAAGTGCTCCACACAGAACTGGAGAGAAGTATTCCAACGATTACACTGTAAAATTTTTGTATTGGCCTGGTATCAACAGCAGTGCACCTGTTTTCAGGAACAGGCTTAGTGGTTAAGAACACAGGCTCCGGAATGAAACTACTTAGGTTGAACCTCAGCTTTGCCTCTTACAGGCTGTCCTTGGAAAATTAATTTCAAGGAGCCTTGGTTTCCTTATCTTTAAAATGGGTATGCCAGTAATATAGTATCTATCCTACATGATTGTTTTGAGGTTTGGCAATACTGTTAGTAAGACATGTTATTAAGACATGTACATATTCTTTTACATAGTCAATGCTCAGTAAGAATAGTCTCTTCCATTAGTTTAACAATTTATTTTGGTAGTGGGAATGGGCTTTATCATATTTGCCACAACTCTCCTGCCTGCTTTCATGGTAATGGCTGGCATGGGCATGTCAATATCCAACACTGAGTGGTTTGAGGAAGGCTAATGATACAAACCCACTTTCTTCACGATGCCTTTTTGAGAGCCATCACTTGCTCTGTTTCCCATTTCCCAGCGAGAAGACAAATCTAAGGCACATGGCAGTGAAGAGTTCCCTAGTATAATTATAGCCAGAACTCCAACTGAGGGCCATGTTGAGCTCTAGCCTCGCTAGACTATATGGCTTTGATACCAGGGGACTAGAGCCTCTCACAATTTGCATTCATGTCTCATAGGAAAACTCAAGCTAGAATCTACACGGCATATATTTTAGTGGTAAAGAGAATACCATAGCAGAAAATGATTCCTTTCTTGGCCAAGATGACCTCTTCCTTCAAAACAGGGGCCCAGTAATTCTCCTTTGAAAATTAAAGTTCTGTTCCTAGACTGCCTCTGCATCTGGAAGGAAAATTGCCATTCATACAGTAAGCAAGGATGAATAAAACATGCTGGTGGTGAAATACACTAGGTACGAGGTCCCATTTAATTCCATTTTCCCACGTCAGCACATTCTATAGAGGTAAGTTTCCTAGACTGCCACAGCATTTTGCTATTCAGTACTTAAACTAGCAAGGACTGGGAGCTGGTTGCTTCCTATCATGCTGAGGCAGACTCGTGTCCAAGTACAGTGTGAAAAAGTAGAAGTGCTCCTGCTTATCAAAGATATGTGTGAGGTTGACACATCGAATGTAATGCCTTTGCTTAGAAGCCTCTGGAGTTTGGGTACAAATCTGAGGGTCTCAGGGTTAGCCAGCTTCTCCGAGCTTATCAGCAACTCCCTGAGAGGCATTCTTCATACAAAGTAGAATCAATATTGTCAAATCTCTCAGGTAGTGTTAGGTCCAGTAAGACAATGAATGCTTCCAACGGTCCTCAGTTGAGGACAGGATTAATGAAGCAGAAGAACTCATTACTCTATCATATTAACAGGATAACCGCTATCACCATCACTGTTGTTAATATTTGCTATTGTTCACTAAATGCTTACTTTGTGAAAATCACTTTCCAATCTGCATAGAATGCTCTCAACAACTCTGAGATATGACTGTTACTATCTCTGCTTTCATTACCAGCTATGTGACCTTGGACACATTATTTGACCTCTCAGTTCCCCTACCTTCTCATTGGCAAATGGTGCCTGCGGGAACTTTCAGGTCCCCACGGGGAAGAACACACACAGGGCATACACAGATGTCGGGGAACAAAACCAATTATTTGCCACCATGCTTCTGTGAGCAAAGCTGGTCTGGACTTGAGAGATTCTTAAGTGTTGGGCACCTCCAATGAGGGCTGACGTTGCCAACCACATCCAAATGGTCACAGTGGAGCCTTGGTATTAGAGGAAAGGTCACTGAACACACGGACCTGGACATGGGTTCCAGTTCATCTGCTTAGTCTCTGGGAGACTTTAAATGCGGACCTTAATCTCTCTGAGATTTCTCTAGAGACAAAGTATGTTTGAATCCCAGTTCTGTCACTTGCTAAATTAGTGACTTTAAATGTTATTTTAAAGATTTTATTTTTATTTATTTGAGAGAGAGACAGTGAAAGAGAACATGAGAGAGGAGAAGCAGACTCCCTGTGGAGCTGGGAGCCCAATGCGGGACTTGATTCTGGTACTCCGGGATCATTACCCAAGCCGAAGGCAGTTGCTTAACCAACTGAGCCATCCAGGTGCCCCAAATGTTATTTTAAATTATTGTATATCACTGTCCTTATCCATGAAATACAGTATCTATTTCATAGGGTTCTTTTGCACATTAAGGAGCATAATACATGCCAAATATTAGCACAGTGCCTGTCCCATAATATGGGCTGGATCAGTTTCCACTGTTACTACCATTATCTTCTGCAAAGTGAAGATAATAGTACTTCATCTGTGTGACCTGTAGGGCAGTTACAAGGGCATTACATAGGGAAAGTCATGACAGCTTCAAATGGGTAGTATTTTTAATTCAGTCTCTAAACTGGAAGAGACTCTAAGTGCTGTTATTTTTACCTCTCTTCCATAGTCAATGCCAATCTCACAAATGGAACGTAGCACCAAATGTGATGTCCACGTACAACCCTTACACCAGGCAGAATGCCCTCAGCCTTGTTCTGCAGGTCCTCCCAAGTAGTAGCCAGGTATATCTGTAGATGCCACCCCACCCCACCCCACCTCAGGTACCCGGAGGCCCTCAAGCCCTTCCTAAGCCAATGGGGTAGAAACCCAATCCTGCTTTGATTCTCAAGACACAGGTCTTTAGAAAAGGAAAAAGATACGGCTTAAAAATAATCCAAATCTTTTTTTTTTAATCCAGATCTATTTTGTATTCAATGGCGATTTATAAAAAATGCCTCTAGTATTGGTTAGACTCAAATATGAAGTATATTAAGGTCAATTATGACTGATTGACACAGATATTATTGAGAATCTGTTATATTTGACAACATGTGTCAAGGGCCTTAAACATATGCATTACAACAAGAAAATAATCAATCAAAATATAGTCAAATGGATTCATGGTAGAATTATTTATAATTGGTTTTCTAAAAGCAAAAACTGAAAGCAGAAAAATGTCCAGTAATAAGGGACTGGTTAAATGAATTATGGTACAGTCGAATGGCATACAACCATGAAAAGGCTTTCAACAAAATTTAATGACTTGAAAATATGCTCACAATAAGAGGTTAAATGTTAAAGCAAAGTACAAAACCATGAATAAAACCTGTTCATTAAAAAAAAGTCTATTAATTTATACATCAGGGTAAAGACTTGGAAAAAATGTACCAAGTACAACAGATATCTCTAAGTTAAGCTATTATGGTAATAGACATTCTTACTGTTCTCTTCATGACATTGTACCTCTTTCACATTTGTTGTCATAGTCCTGTAGAGAGGCAGGATTTGGTGGCAGTAAGGCGGACAGACACCAGTCAGAAAAGCCAAGTTCTAATTCTAGCGACACCGCCTCCCAGCTGTGTGAACCTCAACAAGATTCTGGGTGACTCTGGACCTGAGTTTCCTTCTAAATTAAATGGAAATCATACTTAGCTCAGAAAGTTGCTGGGAAGATTAGTCAATGCATGCAAAACACTGCGCCCAGTACTGAGCTCTCAGTATGTACTCAAAAACTGTAAGTCATGGTTATGCATTGCATTTATAATCATAAAGACAACATTACTTTAAAAATAGCTCTGGACTTCAATACCAAGGTTGGTCTTAGGCCCCAGGCATTTCACTTGCTTCGCAGCTTGTTGGAGAGCAAAACATGAGCAGAGCACAGAAACTGCTTAAATAAAGGCCCCATTTAAAACACATCACAGAAAACTTGTCCGGAGTGAAGTTAGGAGTTACACCCTCAAACCCCTATGGGATAGAAACAGTTTCTTTCTGTGTGAGCAGAGCTGGTGAAATAGGACCCTGGATTCTTATGATATTTACTGAGGGTTTATTCTTTATGGACACACAGAATATTTTCAATATTTCACGCATTTTGATATTTTGAGAAATGGTCATGGTGTCAGTTGTCCATCAATGATCCTTTCCAGATAAACCATGCCGGGCTGTACTGCACACATCCATCAGCCTCTTGTACAAACTCAGGGTACAAAAGGCCATGGGGCAGGTAGGCGACTCCATGAACTGAATTGTAAGCAGTTCATCAACCACTCACTAGAAACCAGGACAAGAAAACTTATTCCCTCCATCTCCAGGAACTAATGAGCCCTAGGTAAGATGACAAGGCCTCCTTTTGAGATGTCAGCCTTACAGCCTAGTGTCAGGTCAGGAAGCAGGAGACGAACCGAGTTCAGACAAGAAAGGAAATGTAGACCATTCACCACAGGACTGTACACAGAAAAAGCAGCATCCAGAATAGACAAAGGTTGGATACTGAGTTAAATGAAGATTCCCAGCCAGAGCAGATGAGAGGTGGGGAATCGGAGTCTGGAAATTTGACTTGAAATTGGAGATGGGTCAATTCTGGACAAAGGTAACAAGAAACCAAGAAATCTGCATGGGAATCCTGGGGAGGGGGTGGGCAGAGCACATCTCTGCTTACTCATCTCTTCTGGGTATGCTCAACAACTTTGAGAAAGCTCCCTAGGAAGAACACTCCCAAACCCAAATAACTTCCTTGGGAAATGACGCAAAACTGCTAGTGTACAAGTGTAGATACTCACCAGACTAACTAAAATCTGTGAGTGCTCACCAAGACCCATGTTCTCTTCTTCCTGGGCACACAGGTAGATAAACTTCCTAGTGACCCTTCCAGTTAGCTATGACCTTATGACTAAGTGCTAGCCAATGGAAAGTGAGTGGAAGTGACCCTATCCGTTCGGGTCTGGCCCCCTAAATACTACTATGTGCAAAAGCTGTTCCCTGTGGACCCCGGTCTCTGTAGACCTGCATGAGTCTGTGAAAAAGAAATAGTTCTTATTGTTTCCAGCTGCTGAATCTTTGTTGTTAATTTATTATACTCGTTAGTCTACCCTGATTACAGTTGAACACATTGTTCCCTTCCTCCCAAAGGAGCATTACAATTATATTCCAAAGTTACTTTTCTTAACTATGTTGTCAACACTCTTTTAAAAATATGTCTTTCCTTCCTGACATAAGTATAATGCATGCTTACTACAAGAAATAGGGGAAACACAAAACAAGACAAAGAAGACAACAAAGATCATTTGAAATCATCATCCACCATTCAGAGATAATCAAGATTGACATTCTAGCTCATGTTCTATCAATATATTTTCTAGGAGGTTTTATATATGTCTATATTTCAAAACTGGAACCAGAGTGGGGGTGCCTGGGTGGCTCAGTGGGTTGGGGCCTCTACCTTCGGCTCAGGTCATGATCCCAGGGTCCTGGGATTGAGCCCCGCATTGGGCTTTCTGCTCACCAGGGAGCCTGCTTCCCTTCCTCCCTCTCTCTCTCTCTCTCTGCCTACTTGTGATCTCTGTCTGTCAAAAAAACTGGAACCAGATGTTCATCATGTACACTGAACACATATGCTTCCCCATCACACTTTTTATAACTGCATAGGAAATTCTTTAATAAAAATAACATTAGTTTTTCTATATATGACAAATAATCAGTTAGAAAATATAATCAAATAAGCAAATTGGGGGAAATCAGAGGGGGAGATGCAGCATGAGAGACTGTGGACTCTGAGAAACAAACTGAGGGTTTTGGAAGGGAGGGGGGTGGGAGGTTGGGTGAGCCTGGTGCTGGGTATTAAGGAGGGCACGTATTGCATGGAGCACTGGGTGTGGTGCATAAACAATGAATCTTGGAACACTGAGAAAATAAAATTAAAAAAAATTTAAAAGCCATTTAAAGTAGCAACAGAAATGATTCTTACCAAAAAAATCCTCTCATGGATGTTTATCAATTTCAACAATCTCAGTAAAATACAAATTCTATTTTGGTGTATGCATCATACTTAAACACATTTCTGAGAATATAGAGTCAGTTTTCTTTCTTTCTTTTTTTTTTTTACTTGAGTGATATTATTTTGAAGAAAACACTAATGTTTTCATCCATCTGGTGTTTATTTTAGTGTAAAAAATGAGGCAGGTATCCAACTTCAATACTATTTATTTAATACTATTATTGGCCCAATACTATTTATTGAAAATTGGCCCAATACTACACACAACTAAAGCAAATGTAATAATCATCTTCCAATTAGGATTGAAAAGGATACAAAACCATATTTTGTTCTGGGATGTGAAGAAACAGCCTTGATCACTGTTGGTGGTAATTAACCCAAGCCACCCTCTTTGGAGGACAAATTGGTAATATTTATCAAGACTGTAAATGGATATACACTTTGATCTAGGAATTCTATTAACAGCCATTTTTCTTATGACTTAGTGTGCATATGAGCCGTGATGTGTGCTTGAAGATAATGCCTTCAAAATTATTCATAATAGCAAAAGACCATAAACAATTTTGGGGCTGTTTACATAAATTATAGGATATCCATATATTTGAATACCATGCAGCCATTAAAAATAATGAGGGAAATCTATTCATACTTAAATGGAAAGAATGCCAAGACACATTGTTAAATAATAAAAACAAGGCTCAAAACATTGTGTAGAATATGAGATCATGTTTGTGGGAAAAAAGGAGATAAAAATATAGAAATATGCTTGTATGTGAACACAGTCTCTCTTGAGAGACACACAAAATAATTGCAGTGGTAACTTCTAGGAAGAGTGACTGGGGGATTGAGGGTGGCGGGGAAGAATGATTTATCCTTCAGTGTATAACCTTCACAAGCTTTTGCTTTCCCCCTGTGTGTATGCATTATTAAAAATATAAAGGAAAAAAGGTCAAGTTATGGAATCCTCCAAGATGCACATTCTTTGGGATGTTGGTATCTTCATGTAAACAACCAGAGCACAGAATTCTTGGATTTTACAGAGTGGGGGGGAATCAAGTACAGAACTGCTCCAGCTTAATTTTCCTGATTTATCCAAATTTGGGTGTAAAAAAATTATATATTTTTCATGTGAAAAGGCACTGAACTGAATTTCATCCATGACTACTTACTGCAAAGGCAAAATAGAATCCTGCAAGCTATCCACAGAAAGGCAAGATAAGTAATTACAGGGAACGGAAGGGTAATGAACAGTTAGATGCTGGGCTAGATAGTCTACATGCACTTTCTCATTTAATCTTTCCAGCAAGTGGTTGTGAGGTAGGAGTTATCTCCACTGTACAGATGAAGACACAAACTCCTAGAGAGGAATGGATTTGGCCAGGATGACATGGCCGTTGACTCTGAGGGAGCAAAGAGATAACATTCCACTGCCTGTGTTATTATTCAGATGTTCACTGATTAAAAAGAACAGCAGGTTTTGTGTTCCTTTCTTGGCTCAGGAAGTATCTAATGAAATCCATTAGTGTCCAGCCCTTGTACTCCCCCAAAGTATTATCATGTTTACTATTCTTCTCCATCTTTAAAGATGGAAAGTTTATAGTTAAGAGTTGGGACCTAATCTCTTAAACCCCTCGAAGATTCCTTACCCATAAAATGAGAAGTACCTATTTATCAGGGTTGTCATGAAGATCAAAATAAGATTTATAAAGTGACTGGCACATCATGGATACTCAATACATGGTGGTCCCTAAGACAGTTATCATGATCAACTGAAACTGAAAGATGCACAGAGACTGGTGGAATCCTGATTCCAGATTATGGAAATTTCTGGAAGTAGGACAGTGAAAGATGTAAGGATGTGAGCGCTGTCTGACTTATCTTATATAGTATAATTCCTTCAAGGTCCATCCATGGTGTCACAAATGGTAGGATTTCCTTCTTTCTCATGGCTGAATGATAGTCCATTTGTGTATATATATATGGAAAATATATAAAAGAAGTAAATGCATAAAATAAGGTAGATTATATATATATATATATATATATAGGTGAATAAAAGATGATATATGTATTTTTTTTAATAAAAGAGTTTATGCGAGAGAGAAAGCATGAGCAAGGGGAGGGGCCGAGGGAGAGGGACAAGCAGACGCCCTGCTGATTGCAGAGCCCAACATCCCAGGCTCCATCCCAGGAACCTGAGATCATGACCTGAGCTGACAGCAGATGCTCAACCAACTGAGACATCCAGGCACCCCTAAAATATCTTCCTAATTCATTCAATTGTTGATGGACACTTAGCTTGTTTCCAAATCCTTGGCTATTGTAATTAATTGTGTAAAACACTTGGAAGTGCTGTATGGTCTCCCTTATATGTGGAATCTAAAAAATCCAAACTCAGAGAAAGAGAGAGAAGTAATTACCAAGGGCCAGGGAGGGTGGGTAGTAGATTGAGATGTTGGTCAATGCAAACAAACTTGCAGTAAAATGATGAATGCGTTTTAGACCTTTAATGCACAGCATTGTGATCACAGTCAACAATACTACATTATGTAATCCAAAGTTACTAAGAGACCTGATATGAAATGTTCTCACCACAGAAAAGAAGTGAAAAACCAGTGATATGATAGAGGTGTTAGCTAAAGTCATGATGGTAATCATATTGCAACATCTACATGTCTCCAATCAATGTGTTATACACCTTAAAGTTACGTGTTGTATGTGAATGTTATCCCAATTTCAAAAATAATGATTTGAGTTCTGCAGTCAAAATGATCTCTAAACTTGACTCCATCAAGATTGGGTGTGACTTTGAACAAGTCATTTAATTCCATGTAACATTCATTTCCTCTCCTATAGAAAGGGGATGACAGTTCGTAGGCATTATCACATGGATTTGTAAACATCCAATGAGATGATGAACATGACATTTTTGGCATAGTTTCTGGTGTGTCAATAAATGGTATCTCCAGATTTTTATCATGTACATTTCTAAACTTTGATGTAGATCCTCAAGCATTTTTTTTTTAATCAGGACTCATGGATCCTAAATATGGATATCCAAGTACAAAGATATTCATAACAAAAGAAAAGGAAAAACATCAATAATCACAACTCATGCTGCCAAAACTTCTATTTAATGCTTCTCAAACTCAACTGCCTCCATTGACTGTCTTCCCTTATCCAACCCCAGGGAAACCCTAATTGTTCCTTATTCAGGATTCATGCAATACTCTGCTTATACTTTCAAAACAGCATATTGGAGGAACTTATGTAGCTTAGTTTAACTGACCATGTAATTTATGGTTCAAATCAAGACATTTTTGAGAGTAAAAAGGCTGTTAGCAATCATTTTACTAGAATAAGAATAAACCAGAACTGTCCCAAGGAAACCAAGATATATGTAATTTTATGCTTAATGTCATGAGAAAGAGCTTTAGTTCAAATGAAGTCCCTGCACATATTAGGAATTTAGTAAATGATACCATCATTTTTGTGTACTTGTAATCCCTAATAAATAATGAGCTTCATGGAGTGAAGAGATCAGATTTTAATTACTTTTACACCTCCATAAAACTTCACTTCCATGATACCTGGAGACTGAAGTTGACAGTTCAACCACCATGCAAGTGACATCTGCCACCACCTATAGACAAGGAGTCCCACTGTATGGAATATAGAAGAGAGGATAAAAATACCTGCCACTAGCAATAAAACCCCACTCTATCAACCATCATTTGAGGACACCAAGAAAGATATGAGTTGCACAAGCACTGGATAGACCAACACCTAGATCATATTAAGAAGAGACAGAGTCAGATCAGCTTCAGTAGTGGGCATCAGTCCCCCATGGCCAGCAGTTCTTGGCACACAGGGAGAAGGTCTGCACCCACCACTCTCCTGCTCCAAACAAAGAACCCTTTCCCTCCCCACTGGGGACAAAGCAGTGGCATTGGCCAGGTACCATATGATGCACATGCCTAAGTGGAGCAAAGGGGTACACATGAAGTCTAAAACAGGGAAAGATCGCTATACAAGGAGATAAGCCCAGCCCAGGCTACGAGGACTCTATTGGCTGGCAAGGAAGTATTCCAGGCTGAAGGCCCAAAAGACCAACATTTTCCCAATATTGCTTAATGAATATGGTCATTGACTGAGTCAATGGAGTAACTACCATATTCTCTTTTCTGAAGCCTACTTTCCTAACTAGGCCTCTCAAAGCTGTTTGAGGGGGAGGAGCAGGTGTTGCCATTTGGCACTTGGAACAGGAATGTCAGACAGCACTAAGGGAGTTCATGGGAATCGATTGATTGATAGACTAAATATTCAAACTTTGATCAAGTACTATGTGCTAGCTACTAGACACATGACGAATAAGACTCAGTCCCTGTCCTCGAGGGGCAATATACAGGCAGAAGTAGATTTCAGACAGAAGTAGACTCAGTAGGTATCCTCCATCCGGAGCTAGAGAGCAAGATCTGAATTCTAGAATGGTAGAATTGTAGAGCCAGGAAGGACCTCAGAGAAGAATGGTTTAATCAGTCACAATAATAAAACTGACCATCATTTGTTGAGCCTAGCACCAGAAGTCCCCCAAGTCCCCCAGGCCCATGCCATCCAGTTCCTGTGCTCATACTGAGGAAGAAAACTGTATCCTCAAAACCTCTCCTCTTACTATCAGGACAAACCTCAACTGGGCCCCTAAGGATGGGATCTGTCTTCACTGGTCTTCCCTTCATCCAGAGAGCCCAGTCGTATGTAATCCAGATGCCCTGAAGTCTGCCAGAGGAAACAGTGCAGTCAGAGGCATGGGTACAACCACTCTTTCATCCCCGAAGGCTTTCTTTCCCAGGTGGGGCATCAGAAATTTGGACATATTTCTAGAGGATGGAGTGGGTTTGGGGAGAACTCAGGGACTACTCTGCATGGCTCCCTGAGAATTTAGTGGGCTCTCTGAGGCAATTATCATAAAGAGTCTACACCTTTGATAATAGTTCCAGAAAAGTGCTAGAGCCCTGGGCCTCTGAAGAACCAGCCTGACTGACTCTTAACATCTCTCTTGCTATCTTAGTCTCTGTCTCATTCTGCCATATCTTTTAGTTGATGTTATATCTGTGATGGGGAAGAAACAAAACAAGGCAAATCACAGAGAGGAATTAGAATCCTGCTTTTCTACCCACTGGTGGTGTGGCATCCCTTGATCCAGTCTGGACCTCAGTTTTTTCATCTGTTAAATTGGGGCTAATGATGCAGACTTTGATGGGCACTCCAGCAGGACATGCACCTGAAATGTAAAATCAAGTTGCAGCTTAGTGCATGGCACACAGAAAGTGTTCAAGAAATGTACAGTTGCAATGAAATGTAAGCTAGAGAGTTCTCCAGTGATGGGTAACTGGAATGCTGAACAGTGCTGCAAGAGCCCAGATGAATCCTCTTCTCAACGGCAGCTTAGTGGTTTTCTCCTCACACCACACAGCATGCTATTATCCCTTCTAACTTTGATTGTTGAAATCATGACTGAGGCTAACCAATCTGTAACAAGTGTCTCTAGTGGTAATCTTCAGTTTGTCTAATCCAATGTTTTATTATTAAGTATATATTGGACTGAAATAGAATTTCTCAAATTTATTCGGAGTAAACACAGCTTTGCAAATTACCCACTTCGCCCCTTCCAGATGGTAGTTAGAAATGCTGGCCAAATGCAAGCATTTATCGGGTGCATTTATTTAGGTGCCAATTTGAGTTCAAAACCCTGCCCTCTTTACTTGTGTGCAAATAAATGGAAATTGATTTTGAGAATTTGGAAGCAAAATTTTCATACTGGCTGGTATATAAACAATCAATAGCCAAATTTTTCTCAGGGATCACTATCTTAGCTGGCATTTTGGTATATAAGACAGGTTGATAAGTCTCATTTGCTAGCCCCAAGGTCAATGATTCTTGCACCAAGACGGTATGTAGTTTGTTTAAGTACTTCCATCTGGAAGCTTGCAAAACTTGGATATCCTCACTAATATGTGAAAACAGCTCTGAAACCATGGCAAAGTACTGGGGTTTGCCATACTCCAGACCAAAAGATTTCCCTTAGGACCATTCCAATTCAGTTGTTAGCTAAGCATAGAATAACTCAAGGAACAATACAAGCCTAAAAGACTGGTTCGATATCCTGGTGACTAACATCAGATTTCACTTTCTGAGGCAGAGGCATGGTATAAAGACATCTCGAGTTGTCAACAATAGGAAATACAAAAGCAGATCCACCCTAAGCTGTGAGAGGTACACAGTTACAGCCTCCCACACACAGGGAAGTTGACTCTTTGGATGATGTCAACCCTCACCCAGTGAATAAATGTACAGACACAGCCCCTACTAAATGAATGAACAACTACTATTTATTTATTCATCAAATATTTCCTAAGTGCCTACTGCGTACACTGAGCTAGAAACTGGTAAAGAATCCTACTTTCATGGGGATTTCATTGACTAACATAAGCAGTTCAGAAAATGTGAAAGCTTTCCCCTCTAAGTTCCAGTTCAAGGCAAGGGTGCCCACACTTGTCACTTCTATTTAACATGGAATAGTACCACTGGAAGCCTTAGCCAGAACAATTAGACAAGAAGAAAAAATAAAGGCATCCAGAAAAAAAGGTAAGAAGTAAAATGATCTCTGTTTGCAGATGACAGGATCATAAATGAAGAAAGCACTAAATGCTCAACAACAACAACAACAAATCTACTAGAGGGATGCCTGGGTGGCTCAGTTGATTGAGATCCAACTCTTGATTTGGTTCAGGTCATGACCTCAGGGTCATGAGAACAAGCCCTGCATCAGGCTCCACCTCAATGGGGAATCTGCTTGAGATACTTTTCTTCTCACTATCCCTCTGCCCGTCCCCCAATTTGTACACACACATTCTCTCTAAAATAATAAATCTTTTTTTAAAAAATCTATTAAAACTTAGACAAATTCCGTAAAGTTGTGGGATACAAAATGAAGATACAAAAATCAGTGGCATTTCTACATTCAATAAACTATCTGAGAAGGAAACTAACAATCCCATTCACAATAATAACAAAAGGAATAAAACACTGAGGAATAAATTTAACCAAGGGGATGGAAGACCTATATACCAAAAATTACAAAACATCAATAAAGAAAATTAAAGACGACATACATAAATGAAAGAGAAAGCATGTTCGTGGATTGGAAGAATACTATTAAAATGTCCATACTTGGGCGCCTGGGTGGCTCAGTGGGTTAAGCTGCTGCCTTCGGCTCAGGTCATGATCTCAGAGTCCTGGGATCGAGTCCCGCATCGGGCTCTCTGCTCAGCGGAGAGCCTGCTTCCCTCTCTCTCTCTCTGCCTGCCTCTCCATCTACTTGTGATTTCTCTCTGTCAAATAAATAAATAAAATCTTTAAAAAAAATAAATAAAATGTCCATACTTACCAACATGGTCTATAGATTCAATGCAAACCCTATCAAAATTCCAATGGCATTTTCCACAGAAATTGAAATAAAATCCTAAAATTTATATGAAACCACAAAAGACCCAGAATAACCAAACCAATCTTGAGCAAGAAGAATAAAGCTAGGGGTGCCTGGGTGGCTCAGTCAGTTAAGTGTCCGACTCTTGATCTCAGAGTTGTGAGTTCAAGCCCCATGTTGGGCTCCAGCATGAAGCCTACTTAAAAAAAGTAAGTGATTTTGGGAAAACTAGATATCTGCTTGCAGAATAATGAAATCGGACCCATATCTCACATCACATGCAAAAATCACTCCTAAAGAACTAATGACTAAAATATAAGACTACAAGAAGAAAACAAAGAAAAAGCTTCTTCACATTGATCCAGGCAATGATTATTTTAGATATGACCTCAATATAGAAACAACAAAAGCAAAAGTAGATAACTGGGACTGTATCAGACTAAATGGCTGCTGCATGGCAAGACGAACATTCAGGGGCACCTGGGTGGCTCAGTGGGTAAAAGCCTCTGCCTTCAGCTCAGGTCATGATCCCAGGGTCCTCGGATCAAGCCCCGCATCGGGCTCTCTGCTCAGTGGGGAGCCTGCTTCCCTTCCTCTCTCTCTGCCTGCCTCTCTGCCTACTTGTGATCTCTGTCAAATAAATAAATAAAATCTTTTTTGAAAAGAGAGAGAAACATTCAGTGGAGCCAAGGGACAACCTACAGAATGGGAGAAAATACTTGAAAACCATACATCAAGCAAAAAGGGGGTTAATATTCAAAATATGTAAGTAGTTCATACAACTCAACAGTAAAAACAAACAAAAATCTCCAAATAACCTAATTTAAAAATGGGCAAGGAACTTGAATACACGTTTTTCAAAAGAAGACACTGAAAAGGGCACCAGGTATATAAAAAGTTGCTCAGCATAATTCATCATCAGGGAAATGTGAATGGAGAAATCACTTCACACCTGCTATGCTATCATCAAAAAGGCAAAAGGTAACAAGTGTTGGTGAAGATGGGGAGAAAAGGGAAGCTTGGTGCACTCCTGGTGACAATCTAACCGGGTACAGCCATTAGAAAACAGTACAGATATATCTTGTTTTATTACATTTCACATTCTTGCACTTCACATATACTGTGTTCTTTACAAATTGAAGGTTTGTGGCAACCCCGTGTAGAGCAAGTATATTGGTGCAATTTCTTTAATAGCATTTTCTTGCTTCATGTCTCTGCATCACATTTTGGTAATTCTTGCAATATTTCAAGGTTTTTGATTATTATCATATTTGTAATGCTGATCTATGATCAGTGATTATGACTTGCTGAAAGCTCAGATAATGTTTTGAATTTTTTAGCAATAAAGTATTTTTAAATTAAGGTATGTAATTGTTTTTTCAGACATGCTATTACACGATGCCTACAGTATGGTGCAAACATAGCTTTTATATGCACTAGGAAGCCAAAAAAAATCATTTAACTTGTTTTATTGCAATATTCACTTTATTATACTGGTCTGGAAATCAATATGCAAAATAGAGTTTCCTCAAAAAAATTAAAAATAAAAACAAATGAAAATTAGAAGTACCATATGATCCAGCAATCCCACTTCTGGACATATATCCAAAGGAATTAAAATCTGTATCTCAAAGAGATATCTGCATTCCATGTTCATTGCTGAATTATGCAAAAGAGCCAAGATACGTAAACAACCTAAGTGCCCAACAACAAATCAATGGATAAAGAAAATTGATACATATATATATAACAGAATATCATTTACCCTAGAGATTCCTTAAGAAGTTAAAAATAGAGCTACCCTATGACCCTGCAATTGTACTACTGGGTATTTACCCCAAAGATACAGACGTAGTGAAAAGAAGGGCTATATGTACCCCAATGTTCATATCAGCAATGGCCACAATCACCAAACTATGGAAAGAGCCAAGAAGCCCTTCAACAGATGAAAGGATAAAGAAGATATGATCCATATATACAATGGAATATTACACCTCCATCAGAAAGGATGAATACCCAACTTTGTGTCAACATGGACAGGACTGGAGGAGATTACGCTGAGTGAAATAAGTCAAGGAGAGAGAGCCAATTATCATATGGTTTCATTTACTTGTGGAGCATAAGGAATAACACGGAGGACATTAGGAGTTGGAGAGAAGTGAGTTGGGGGAATCGGAGGGGGAGTTGAACCATGAGAGACTGTGGACTCTGAGAAACAAACTGAGGGTTTTGGAAGGAAGGAGGGTGGGGGGTTGGGTAAGCCTGGTGGTGGTGGGTATTATAGAGGGCCTGTATGCATGGAGCACTGAGTGTGGTGCATAAACAAGATGGATCTTGAACACTGAAAAAATAAAATAAAATTAGAGTAAAAAGGAAATCATTCACCCTTTAAAAAAAAAAAAGAAAGAAAAATCTGCCATTTAAGACAACATGAATGAACTTGGAGGACATTAAGCTAAGTGAAATAAGCCAGCCACGTAAAAACAAATATTAAACGATCTCACTTATTTTTTTTAGAGAGGGGGACAGAGTGGGGAGGGGCAGGGAGAGGGAGAGAGAGAATCTCAAGCAGACTCCACACCCAGTACGGAGCCTGAGATCATGATCCAAGCCAAGACCAAGAGTTGAAGCTAAACCAACTGAGCCACCCCTGCATGATCTCCCTTATATGTGGAATCTAAAATAGCCAAACTCCCAGAAGCACAGAGTTGAATTGTGGTTGCCAGAGGCTGGTGGTAGGGTTGCTGGGGAGAGACAGTCAACAAGTACATAGTCTCGGTTTTGCAAGATGAATAAATTATGGAGATCTAATGTACAGCAATATAAATATAGTCCAAAATACTGTATTGTATACTTGAAATTTGCTAAGAGGGAAGATCTTCAGTATTCTCACAAAAAAAAGAAGAAGAAAAAAGAAACAGTATGTGAGGTAAATGCATATATTAATTATCTTGATTTTGACTATTCAAAATGTACACATGTATCAAAATATCAACTTAAACTTTAAACACAGCTAATTTTTATTTACCAATTATATGCCAATAATAATAGGGGAAGGAAATTTAGGTTATTCTAAGTCCTTTGAAGTTCTACATAAATTTTAGAAGCTCCTTCTCAATTTTTACAAAAGAATCTTCCAGTATTTTTATTTTATTACATGAATCTAGCAGTTAATTTGGGGAGATTGAAAATCTTAATAATATCAAGTCTTAAAAAAATAATCTCAAGGTTTATCCAGCCACTTTTGTGCTTTTTAATGTGGAGATCTCATGCATGTCTATTATTTTTTCTCTAAATCATGTAATGTTTTTGAGGCAATTGTTAACAGAATTGTTTGCTCAAATTTTTTCCAACTGTTTTGTGCCACTATAAATATATATTATTTTTTGATTGTTTAATTTTTAAAAATATTTTATTATTATCATTTTTAATATTATCATTTTAAATGTCATTTTTAAAAATTTTTTATTTTTTATAAACATATATTTTTATCCCCAGGGGTACAGGTCTGTGAATCACCAGGTTTACACACTTCACAGCACTCACCAAAGCACATACCCTCCCCAATGTCCATAATCCCACGCCCTTCTCCCAACCCCCCTCCCCCCAGCAACCCTGTTTGTTTTGTGAGATTAAGAGTCACTTATGGTTTGTCTCCCTCCCAATTCCATCTTGTTTCATTGATTCTTCTTCTACCCACTTAAGCCCTAATGATAGTTGACACATGATGTTACATTAGTTTCAGGTGTAGGACTTGGTGATTTGACAGGTTTATACATTAGTCTATGTTCATCACAAGTAGAGCTACCATCTGTTCCATCACATTGCTATTACAGGATCATTGACTGTGGGGCTCCTGAATGGCTCAGTCGGTTTAGTGCCTAACTCATGATTTTGGCTCAGGTCATGATCTAAGGGTCATAAGCTCAAGCCCCACATTGGGCTCCATGCTCAGTGCAGAGTCTTCTTGAGATTCCCTTTGCCTGTCCCCTTGCTTGTGCACTCTATCTCCTAAATAAAATCTTCTTTTAAAAAATCAGGATCTTGGGGCACCTGGGTGACTCAGTGGGTTGAGGCCTCTGCCTTCGGCTCAGGTCATGATCCCAGGTTCCTGGGATCGAGCCCCACATCGGGCTCTCTACTCCGCGGGGAGCCTGCTTCCTCCTCTCTCTCTGCCTGTCTCTCTGCTTACATGTGATCTCTGTCTGTCAAATAAATAAATAAAATCTTTTTAAAAATCAGGTTCTTTAAAGAAAATATCATTAACTATACTCCTTATGCTCTGCTTTTTTTTTTTTTTTTTTAATGCTCTGCTTTTTATTCCTGTGGCTTATTCTATAACTGGAGGCTTGTATCTCCCTCTCCCCTTCTCTCATTTTGCCCAACATGCCATTCCCCTATCCTCTGGCAACCATCAGTTATCTGTGTTTATAGATTCTGCTTTGTTTATTCATTTTTTAGATTCCATTTATGAGTGGAATCATATGTTATTTGTGTTTCTCAGTCTAACTTATTTCACTTAGCTTAATATTCTCTGGGTCAATCCTGTTGTCTAAAATAGCACAATCTCATCCTTTTTAATTGTCATATACTATTTCTGTGTGTGTGTGTGTGTGTGTGTGTGTGTGTGTACATACATACACACCACATTTCTTATCCATTCATCTATTGATAGACACTTAGGTGGCTTCCATGTCTTGGCTGTTGTAAATAATGCTATAATAACCACAGGGGTGTATATATCTTTTCAAGTTAGTGTTTCATTTTCCCTTGATAAATACCCAATCGTGAAACTATTAGATTATGGTACTGTATTTCTATTTTTAATTTTTTGAGGATCCTCCGTACCATTTTCCACAGTAGCTATACCAATTCACAGTCCCACCAAGAGTAGACAAGGGTTCCTTTTTCTCGAGATATTTGCCAACATTTGTTGTTTCTTATTTTCTTAATTTTAACCATTCTAACAGGCATGAGGTGATATCTCATCATGGTTTTGATTTGCATCTCCCTGATGATGAGTGATGTTGAGCATCTTTTCACGTGTCTATTGGTCCTCAGGATGTCTTCTCCGGGAAAATGTCTATTTAGGTCCTCAGCTCATTTCTTAAATCAGATTGGGGGTTTTTTTGGTATTGAGTTGTATGAATTCTTTATATATTTCAGATATCAATCTCTTATTGGATATGTCATTTGTAAATATCTTCTCCCATTCAGTAGGTTGTCTTTTTCTTTTCCTGACAGTTTACTTCACTGTGCAAAAGCTTTTTATTTTGATGGAGTCCAATAGCTTATTTTTGCTTTTGTTTCCATTTTCTCAGGAGACATCAGGAGACAAATGCTGCTATGGCTCATGTCAGAGAAATTACTGCCTGTGCTCTTTTCTAGGATTTCTATTGTTTCAGGTCTCATGCATAGGCCTTTAATCCATTTTGAGTTTATTTTTTTGTATGGTAGTAGAAAATAATCCAGTTTCATTCTTTCACATGTAGCTGTCCAGTTTTCCTAGCACCATTTATTGAAAAGACCGTCTTTTCCCCATTGTATATTCTTGCTTCATCTGTCATCAACTAATTGACCACATAAAGATGGGTTTATTTCTGGGTCTGTATCCTGATCCATTGATCTATGTGTCTGTTTTTGTGCCAGTACCATACTGTTTTAATTATTACAGCTTTGTAGTATATCTTGAAATCTGGAATTGTGATACCTCCAGTTTTGGACTTATTTCTTGGGACTACATTGGCTATTCAGGGCCTTCTGTTGTTCCATACAAATTTTACTGTTATTTGTTCTAGTTTTGTGAAAAATGCTATTAGCATCTGGATAGGGGTTGCACTGAATCTATATATTGCTTTAGATAATATGGAAACATTGACAATATTAATTCTTCCAAACCATCAGCATGAACTCTCTTTCTATTTGCTTGTGTCATCTTCAATATCTTTTATCAGCATTTTATAGTTTTCAGAGTACAGGTCTTTCACCTCTTTAAGTTTATTCCCATGTGGGGTTTTTTTGGATAATTATAAATGTTATTTTTAAAATTTTTTCTTTCTGTGACTTTGTTTTTAGTGTATAGAAATGCTACCAATTTCTGAGTATTAATTTTGTATCCTGCCATTTTACTGAATTCACTTATTACTTCTAATAGTTTTTTGGTGGAGTCTTCAGGATTTTCTATGTACAGTATTATGTTGTGTGCAAACATTGGCAGTTATCTTCTTTACCAGTATGGATACCTCTGATTTCTTTTTCTTATCTGGTTGCTGGGGCTATGACTTCAAGTACTATATTCAATAAAAGTGGTAAGAGTTAACATCCTTGTCTTGTTCTTGACCTGAGAGAGAAAGCTTTCAGTTTTCACCACTGAGGATGGTGTTAGCTGTGGGTTTTTCATGTGGCCTTTATTATGTTGAGGTATGTCCCTTCTAACCCTATTTTGTTTAGAGTTTTTACCATGAATCAATGTTATACTTTGTCAAATGCTTTTTCTACATCTTTTGAGATGATCATATGATTTTTTATCCTTTGTATTGTTGATGTGGTATATAATGTTGATTGATTTGCAAATACTGAACCATCCTTGCATCCTGGGAATAAATCCTGCCTGATCGTGGTGAATGATCTTTTCAATATATCATTGTACGCAGCTAGCAAATATGTTGTTGAGGATTTTTGCATCTATGTTCATGAGAGATACTGGCTTTTCCCAGGAATATTGTTTACTTCTGTTTCATTTAGTTCTTTTTCTGAGTATTTTTTTCTTATTTTTCTTCTGGAACATACTCATGCCTCCCTATTTTGCTTGACTTTTTGTTATTGTTTCTATGGATTAGGTTGGAATGGCTACTTCTCCTAAATTGAAGGAGAGGTCTATGGATTAGGCAGAAAGGCTTCTAAATTCGAATGAGTGGTCTTGTGTATGGTGTCCCCTATGCAGACTATGTGTGCTTAGTGACTTGCTGGTTGGCTGGAGCTTCAGCTGTATATGCTAGTACTCTTTTAAACCATAGTGTGTGTCTTTCTCTTTGCTGTTCTCTTGCCATTCTATCTTTGTTTAGTAGCTGTTGAGTCAATCCTCAGTTCTTGTTCAGGAGAAACTCTTCTAATAATAGGCATAATTTGGGGTGTGTTCTATGCAGTAGGTGACTTTAGAGGCTCCCTACATCATTATCTTGGATTGGAATTCTATCACTATTTTTTTAATATTAAGTCACATCACCTTGGTTGATTCACTTAGTAGTTTGACTAATTGTTTTGTAGATTTCCTATAATTTTCTACATAAACCATCATGTTGTATATGACTAGAGATGCTTAAGTTTTCTTTTCCAATATTTATGCCTTTGATTTACCTTACTTATTGAACTTACTAGGATGACTAGAATAATGTTCAATGGAAGTGGTGAGACAGGGTATCCTTGTCTAATTCTGAGTTTAGGGGAAAGTATTTGTATTTGATCAATAAATATCATGAGACCTGTGGGTTACCATATGGAGGAAGTTTCCTTCCATTTCTAGTCTGCTGAGGTTTTGTTTTGTATCATGAACAGGTGTTGGATTTTTGTCAAAATCTTCTTACATCTGTTGGAATAATCATGTTTTTTCCTTTTATTCTTTTTATACATTGCTGGTTTCAACTTAATATTTTATAAAGGACTTTTGCATCTGTGTACACAAAGTATACTGGTTTCTAGTTCTTTCTCTGCAACATTTTGCAAGACTTTGGTATTAAGATTTTGCTGCTTTATAGAAAAATGTATAAAATGAACCTCCTTTTCCATTTTCTGAACAAGTTTGTATATGATTAGTGACATTTCTTCCTTAAATATTTTATTCAATTCACCAGTGAAAATTCACCAGCATTATCATCCAGCTGGTTGTTCAACCTCTTAAGTCATCTGAGATCCTTCATTGTCGACTCTGTCTTACATATAATCAATCACCCACACTTGTCAATTTACCACCTGGATCTATGAGAATTCTAGTCAGGAAAGAGAAGCCACTCCAGAAATTTCAAACATGGGGCTTTTAAAGAAGAGAACTGGTTGAATAGGTAAACAAATTGCTGGGAAGCCAAACAGCAATCGTAAGGTAACCCAGAGATTAGCTACTACCTACTCACCAAGGATTAAAGAACAGTAAGTGTAGTTAGTGTTATCACAGACCAGAATTTGTAGCCTTCCAGTGGGAGCTAGAACAATGGTGGGAACTGCTGGTAGGAGCTGAGATCATGTAGACAAGGGCTACGAGGAAACACAGAAGGAGCACAGCCACTGCTGAACATGGTGTCCAAAGTAGAACAAAAAGAGAGAGAGAGAGAGATAAATACCCTGGATTTCCCCGTTCAGTGTTTACCATTCATTCTCTATATTGCTGTCAAATTTCTATTTCTAACATGTACATAATGGCATTACTCTGCTTAGACTCTTTTCATATTTCTCACTCAAATGTGCACAAAATCGAAATTCTTTTGCATGAAATATGTGCTAGCTTTCTGTTGTCAAATAACAAATTACCTTAAACTTAGCACTTTAAAACAACACAAATTTATGATCTCACAGTTTCCAGGCATAGGTTAACTGGGTCCTCTGCTCAGGGTCTCACCACCCTGAAACTGAGGGGTGGGCTAGGGCTACAACTTTCATATGAGGCTTGGGGTTCTTTTCCAAGATCATTCAGGTTGTCAGCAGTGTTCACTTCCTTGTATTTGTAGGAGTGATGGCCCCATTTTATTGCTAGTTGTTTGCCAGAGACCATTCCCAGCTGCCAGAGACCACCTGCAATTCCTTGTCACATGCTCCCCATAGGTGGTTCACAACAATTTTTCTTCCTTCCTGGCAAGCACAGGTTCATGTCTCTGACTTTTTAATCCCTATTTAACAGCCCATTTGATTTGAGTCAGACCCATATGATATAATCTCCCTTTTTGATCGACTCAAAGTCAGTGAATTAGTACTCTACACACTGGAGTGATAGCCCATCATATTCATAGGTCCTGCCTCCTACATTCAAGAGGTAAGGGCATTTGAACAGGAAAACCATACCAGTTAACACTGGGAATCTTGGGGACCATCTTAGATTTCTGTATACAAACCCCTAGTCCTTGCCTACCTGTCTAGCTTCAACTCTGACAACTCTCTGCCATCGCCTTGTAATTTCACTCTAGAATTACAGAACTAGGTAGAGACTCTGGAATATATATTCCCTTACTTCTGTACATGCTACATCTCTCTACCAGGAATGTTCCTCCTCTCATCTGTCTATCAGGTAAACGTCTATGGATCATTTAAGTCTCAGCTGTTACTTCCTCTATGAGGACTCCCTTGACTCCCTGGCTGGGTTAAGTGCTTCTTCTTCTCTGCTTTCATTTTGTTTTGTACCTGCCCCCTTAAAATGAACCTCCGTTGGCCCAAGTTTCTTGAGAGAGTGTACCTATCTTTTTGGTTATATCTGCACATCTAGTATAGTACATGCAAAAACTTTGTCAGTGATGGTGGGGTGAATGAGTGAATTAATGGATAGCCAAGCACTTATAAGAAGTCTGGTATAGGGAGAAGGTGCTGAAGATCTGTAGTAGATTTGTAGGTTTGTAGAGGGCTTTGTACGCCATACCAAGGGACTGGGACTTATCCTGAAAGCAACAGGGAGCCACTGGAAGGTTTAAAAGCAGAGAATGAAATTATGAGATTCGTGTTTTAGTAAGCTCACTCTAAAACTGTGGACCAGTGTTTCTCAACGTGTACTCCTTGGACCACCTGAATCAGAATCAGTGGTGTTAGTAGAAATGCAGATTGACGAACTCCCGTAGCAGAAGATTACCAAAAACTGGAGGTTGGGAATCTTAATTTAGCATAATCTTCCCCCTTCATGATTTTTGTATTCACTAAAGCATGAGAACTGGGGCACTTACTGGATGTGTGTAAACCTGAACAAGTATCTCCACTGCTCTCTCCCTCAGCTTCCTCCATCTGTAATATGGCAATGATAACAGCACTTACCTTACAGGATTGTGAGAATTAAGGTAATGAATATGAAGCTCTTAGAAAATACTCAGTAGGGACACCTGGGTGGCTCAGTGGGTTAAGCCTCTGCCTTCGGCTCAGGTCATGAGCTCAGGGTCCTGGGATTGAGCCCCGCATCGGGCTCTCTGCTCGGCAGGGAGCCTGCTTCCTCCTCTCTCTCTCTCTGCCTGCCTCTCTGCCTACTTGTGATCTCTCTCTGTCAAATAAATAAATAAAATCTTTAAAAAAAAAAAGAAAATACCCAGTATACAATAAGAACTCTATATGCATTATGTATATATTATTTCTTGAAAGAGTAAGAGTGGAAAAAGAAGAATCTGTTAAAGTCATCTGGGTGGGTAATGTTGTGGGCCTGACTTAAAGCACTGATAGTGGGAATAGAAAAGAAGGGCAGAGTTGATGGGCATTTGGAGAGATCATCAACAGGACTTGTTCACTGATTGGACTGATTGGACAGAGGACTGGAGAATAAGAAGTTAGAGTTGAAACTAGAGGAGGTAAGGGATGAAACAACTTTTGGAAGGAAAGTTCTGCGTTCATTTTGGAATATGGTAAGTCTGAGATGCCTCCAAGTCTTCCAAGTCAAGTTGTCCTGATAGACTGGCTAACACACCGCAGGGAAAATAGCATCAAACACATGGTTGCCCAGACTTGTTCAGTCCAAAATTATCTGTAATCCCAAGTCATTCACCCAGACCCATTAGGAGTTTCTCTACAAGCCAGACATCAGAACAGGGAATGGGGTGGCAATTCTACCTTAACCTCTGGGGCCAACCTAGAGACTAGTTTCAATTACAATCCAACTCATTAGACATGTTCTTCTCAAGCCAAATGTTGCGCGGCTCAACTGAACCAAGACCAAGAATTTTCATCTCCATTTGCGAAGGTCTCTCAAATGATAGTAGGCAGAGCACAGTAGCCACTGAGGATTAAACATAAGTGTGATCACTTAACAGAACCAAGGCAGGGGAAGGAATGTTGCAAAGTGATGCCTTCCAACCCTTAAGATATGTGAAAGAGGGAGCCAAAAGCCCACGGTATTTGCTTTTAAACTGTTTCAGCTGTTTTAATCAGCTGCTTGTCAATTCCTTCCTAAAATAGGACACATGATATAAAAATAAAATAAGGGGACAAACAGGTTTCATGATGAAAATGTTGCTGTGGAGTAGTGATTTATCAGAGATCTTTCATCACTGTCAAAAAACATTTTCCCCAAATCACTTCGACCCATTTTCAAAATCAGTTTGGCCCAAGGTAACGAACGTAAGTTTGACCCAACACCTTTGCTGTTTACATAGACTCCTTTGTTTGTGCAGTCTTGCCTCTGCATAGGGCTAAGGCTTACATTTAGCTCAAAAGGTCTCAGGGAATTTATACATCAATTAATTGTACTGCAGACCTGTTCCCTAGCTGTTCCTCATTTAATCATAACGGATCAGCCTTTTCAGGAGTTCTGATGCACCCAGAATGAGGCCCAGCTGATTTATATAATCTGCACGTCAGTTGTCTCTTCCCTGCTGGTAGGCTGTAGGAAAGACTGGCCGCCAACTGCTGTCAATATTGTTGATATTTATGCCTAAGCATTAGGAGGATATAAGCTTTATAAATTATCTATGACTGTTTTTTTTCTATGACTGTTTTTATGAACGGATCTAAAATGTGATCAGTGGGATAGTATAAATGACAAAACACTAGCACAAAGAATTAGTTTCTTCCATACAGTCTGACATCGAAATACAAGACCCTCAGAAACCCCCCGTTTTTTAAACTACCATGAAGCTGATATCACAACTCATCACACTCCCTTGTGATAGCTTCCTCTGTGACTGGCTCTGGCCTAAAGTCTTGGGGTTGGGGGTTATCAGAGCAATGGGAATCATTTTTCAATGAAAGCTTCCTTCTCCAACGAAATTAGCAAATTTGTTTGCCCCCTACAAGACCTCTATAGATTCTTCTACTTCTTGTAATAATTACGATAGTACTGAATATAAAAAATCGTATTTTAAAGCACTGAGGTTTATATTTTGCCAATTCCTATGTATTTTTTAGTATAAATTAACACAAGCAGTATATGCACGTGGTTTAAAAAAATCAAGTACCGGGGTGCCTGGGTGGCTCCGTGGGTTAAAGCCTCTGCCTTCGGCTCAGATCATGGTCTCAGGGTCCTGAGATCGAGCTCCGCATCGGACTCTCTGCTCTGCAGGAAGCCTGCTTCCTCCTCTCTCTCTGCCTGCCTCTCTGCCTACTGTAATCTCTGTCTGTCAAATAAATAAATAAAATCTTTAAAAAAAAATCAAGTGCCACAGAAGGGCGTATTTTGAAAAGTGGGTCTCCCCTGCCCCCACGCTAGACTTCCCAGAGGCCATTATTGCAACAGTTTCCTAAATCTCCTTCCAGTAATTTTCAAGATAGATATACAAATATGTACATATACATCCTTTAAAATCATAAATGGGAATATACTGCACAAACTATCCTGTACCTTATTTCTTTTCATTGACTGATTCGCTTAGGAGACCTCCATTATCACCCTAACCCAATTTCCTCATCTCTTCCCTATACTTCGGCAGTAACACATTTGATTGAAATTCTTATTGAGATAATTGAAAATTCCTATGCTAATTTAAGAAATAATACAGAAAGATCACTTTCTTGCTTTGCCCAGTTTACTCACATGGCAACATTTTGCAAACTATAGTATAATATCACAACTAGATACTGACATTGATATCATCAGCCGATCTTATTAAAATTATCCCAGTTTTACTGATCCTCATTTGTGTGTGTGTGTGTGTGTTCTATATTTACCTCTATACATTTTTCCCTTTGGCGTAGGTTCCAACAGCATGATGATCCCTCCTGTTTTCCTTTATAATCAGACTCACCTCTTCCCTCCTGCTACCCCTCCCTCAACCCTAATCACTGACAACCACTAATTAGCCCTCCATTTAAAAATTTTTGTCATTTCAAAAATGTTTTATAAATGGAATCACGCTTTTTAAACTTTCTGGGATTCGCTTTTTTTCACTCAGCATAATTTTCTGGGGATTCGTCCAAGTTGTTACATGTATCAATAGTTGATGCCTTTTTATTGCTGAGAAGCAGTCTTCCACGGTATGGATATACCATAGTATTTTTAACCATTCACTTTTTGAAGAACATCTGTAGTGTTTCTAGTTTCTGTCTACTAAGACTAAAGCTGTGGTGGGCCAGTTGTGCAATAGATTAATACATCTGACTATAGAAGAATAAAGCAGCTATGAACATTTGTGTACAGGCTGTATAAATATAAATTTTCCAGGGCGCCTGGGGGCTCAGTCAGTTAAGCATCTGCCTTTGGCTCGGGTCACGATCTCAGAGTCCTGGGATCAAGCCCTGTGTTGGGCTCTCTGCTCAGTGGGGAGTCTGTTTCTCCCTCTCACTTTCCCTCCATTCTTTCTCTCTCTCTTAAGTAAATAAATAATATATTTTTTAAAAAACAAAAATTTTCCATTTCTCTGGGATACAGGCCTAAAAGTACCATTGTTGGGTCATATGATAACTGCATTAAGACTCTGCAAAACTAGTTTCCAGAGCGGCTATAACATTTTATATTTTCTCAGAGATGTATGAGTGATCTAGTTTCTCTGAATCCTCCCGACATTTGGTACTGTAACTATTTTTTATTTTAGCCATTCGGATAGATGTATAGTCCTACTTCACTTTGGCTCCAATTTGCATTTCCTTGATGGCAAATGATGTTGAACATGTTTTCATGGACTTATTTGCCATCTGTGTATCCACTTGGGTGAAATGTCTCTTCATGAGGTCTCCTGATCATTTTATAATTTGTTCTGCTACTGCTGAGTTTTGAGATCTCTTTATATATTCTTAGTACTAGTCCTTTGTCAGATACATTGTTTGCAACTATCTTCTCCCAGCCCATAATTTATCTTTCATCCTCTTCACATAGACTCTCACAGAACAAAAGTTTTCATTTTGATGAGGTGAAATTTTTCTAGTCTTCCTTTTAGGAATCATGCTTTGATATCAAGTCTAAGAACTCTTCGCCTAGCCCTAGTTCCCAAAGATTATCTCCTATGGTTTTTCTAAAAGTTTTATAGTTTTTATGTTTTACATTTAAGTCTGTGACACAATTTGGGTTAATTTTTGTATTAGAATATGAGATTTAGGAGGAAGTTTGTTTTGTTTTGTTTTTGCCTATGGATGTTTAATTGCTCCAGCACTCTGTTGAGAAGACCATCCTTATGTTGATTACTCTCATACAATTGTTAAGAACAATTGAGCATATTTCTGTGAGGGTCCATTTCTAGATTCTTTATGTCATTCCACTGACCAGTGTGTCTATCTCTTCATACGATCTTGATTACTGTAGCTATATGGTAAGCCATATTATCAGGTAAAGCAATTTCTCCCACATTATTCTTCTTTACAAAGATTTTTTTATCTGTCCCATGGCCTGTGCCTTTCCATACAAATTAGAATAAGTTTGTCTATATCTGTGCCCTCTCCCCCAAAAAGCCAGTTGGTGGTGTTTACATTTATCAGTTTGAGGAGAGGTAACATCTTTAGTATGTTGAGCCGTCCATTCCATAAACTTGGTACATTTTTCCATTTGTTTTTAATTTCTTTCACCAGCATTTTGTAATTTCAATCATATAGCTCCTATACCTGTTTTGCTCCACATACTCCTAAGGATTTTGTTTTATGTGGAGCAACTGTAAATGATACTGTTTTTTTGTTTCCATAGGTGCAGTGTAAGTATAAGAATGTGATTGGTTTTTGTGTTTTGCTCTTATAACCTACAACCTTGCTGAATTCACTTATTATTTCTAAAAGTTTCTTATATATTACTTTTTTTTAACATATGTATTCATGTCACCTCAAAGCAGGAAGAGATTTTTCATTTCTAATTTGTATGTCTTTTATTTTTCTTGTCTGGATGTAGAGGTTACAACTTACAGTACTATGGTGAATAACAGTGGCAAGAGCAGATATCTTTGATTTGTCCCTGATGTCAACAGTAAACAATTGTTGGGGCGCCTGGGTGGCTCAGTCGGTTAAGCATCCAACTCTTGATATTGGTTCAGGTCATCATCTCAGGGTTGTGAGACTAAGCCCCATGTTGGCTCCATGCTGAGCATGAAACCTGCTTAAAATTCTCTCTCTGCCCCTCCACACCACCCTTCCCTCTCCCTCCCACTCTAAAAATAATAAAGAAAGAAAGAAGAGTAACCCATTCTCTCTTTCACTATTGAGTATACTAGCTGTAAGTTTATTGGTGAAGCTCTTTATAAACTTGAGATACTTTTTCTCCATTTCTAACTTCCTGAGACTTTTTATCATTGATGAGTGTTGGATTTTGACAAATGCTTTTTATGTATAAGTTGATATGATCACATGATTATCTTTCTTTAGCTTCTTGATAAAGCAGATTACATTGATTGTTCCTCAAATGCCGATCATGCCTTGTGACTTGGAATAAATGCCATTTGGCCACAGTGTAAAACTCTTTTTATACATTGCTGAATTCAGTTTGCTAATATTTTGTTGGTATTTTTGGCATATAAATTCATGAGATATATTGGTCTATCATTTTCTTTCTTTTTTTTTCCTTCTTTTTGTACTGTCTTTATCTGGTTTTGGAATCAGATAATATTGTCCTCATAAAATGTGCTGAAAAGCTCTGCCATCATCACTAGGCATTCCTCAACAGGTGCCCAACAATTATATGGAGAGGAGTGAAATCACTGAATAGTTTTCAAATGAACATGGGTTTTTGGTAGATTCCTTGTATTCTGTTCCCATGAAAACTTGTTAAAGGAGGCTATGAACTAATGTTTGCATTTCCCTTCCCTCCCCAAATCCATATGTTGAAGTCCTAACCTCTAATGTAATATTTGGAAGTATGGACATTGGGTGCTGGTTAGATTTAGATAAGGTCATGGGAATGGGACCATCATGATCATTACTAGTGCCCTTGTAAGAAGAGAAAGAGGCCACAGTTCACTCACTCTCCACCATGTGAAGATATCAAGAAGGCAGCCATCTGCAAGTTAGAAAGTTAACCCTTACCAAAAAGCAAATCTACTGGAACCTTGATCTTATACTTCTAGACTCGAGAACTATGAAAAATAAATGTCTGTTTTTTAAAAAAATATACTGGGTAGTAATTCCTCCCTTTCTTTGTTGTGGGGGGATTACATAAAATTGTTAGTAATTCTTTAAGTCTTTAGTAGAATTCCCAGTGAAACCTAGAAATTATTTCCCCAAGAGTTTCTAAATTATGAACTCAATTTCTGTAATGGTTATAGGCCCATTCAGATTATCAATTTCACCTTAGGTCTCTGGACGTTTGATTTTCAGGGAATTGGTCCATTTCTATGTTTCAGATTAATTGACATAAAGTTGTTCCTAGTATTCCCTTATTATCTTTTTGGTGGTTATAGAATCTATAATGATATCACCTAGTTTATCCATGATGTTAATGATTTGTCTTTAATTTCATCAGTCTTGCGAGAGATCAATTTTCAATTGATCAATTTATCAACTTTATTGATTTGTTTAGAATCAGCTTTTTGCATCACTCATATTCTCTGTTTCCATATTGTCCATTTCATGGATTTCTGATCTTTTCATTTCCTTCTTCTTCTTCCTTTGGTTATATTTTGCTCTTCACTTCCAGTTTCTTGAGGTAGGGGCTTTAGGTTATTGGTTTGAGACATGTCTTCATTGGTAATTCAAGCATTTGACTCTATACATATCCTTCTCAGCACTATTTTAGCTATTAGAAATAAACCTAATTAAAGACATAAAAGATCTGGACTCTAGAAACTACAGAACACTTATGAAAGAAATTGAGGTAGACATAAAGATGGAAAAATTCTCCATGCACATGGATTGGAATAATAAACATTGTTAAAATGTTTATCCTCTCCAGAGCAATTTACACTTTCAGTGCCACTCCTATTAAAATAGCAGTGGCATTTTTCAAAGAGCTAGAACAAAAAATTCTAAAATTTGTATGGAACCAGGAAAGACTCTGAATTGCCCAGGGAATGATGAAAAAGAAAAACAAAGCTGGGAGCATCACATTGTGTGACTTCAAGCTCTATTACAAAGCTGTGATCACCAAGAGAGCATGGTAATTCCTTATTTAAATTCAATGTAGCTAACATATGCTGTATAATTTCAGGGGTAGAATTCAGTGGTTCATCACTTGCATGTACTTTATTGATCATTACATCAAGTGCCCTCCTTAATGTCCATCACCAAATTACCCCATCCACCCACCCATTTCCCCTCCAGCAACCCTGTTTGTCTCCTAGAATTCACTCTTATGTTTTGCCTCCCTATTTTCATCCCATTTTATTTTTCATTCCCCCCCACACTCATCTGTTTTATTTCTTAAATTCCAAGTTTGAGTGAAATATGGTGTTTGTCTTTCTCTGACTGACTTATTTCACTTGGCATTATACCCTCTATACCATCCATGTTGTTGCAAATGGCAAGTTTTCATTCTTTCTGATGGTTGAGTAATATTCCAGTGTGTGTGCATGTGTGTGTGTGTGTGTGTGTGTGTGTGTGTGTGTGTGTGTGTATCTCATCTTCTTTATCCATTTATCTGTTGATGGACTTCTCAGCTCTTTCCACAGTTGGCTATTGTGGACATTGTTGCTCTAAGGGGTGCAGGTGCCCCCTTTAGATCACTACATTTGTATCTTTGGGGTAAATACCTAGTAGTGCAATTCCTGGGTCCTAGGGTAGCTCTATTCTTAACATTTTGAGGAACCTCCATACTGTTTTCCAGAGTGGCTGCACCAGTTTTCATTCCCACCAACAATGCAAGACAGTTTCCCTTTCTCCACATTCTTGCCAACATCTGTCATTTCCTGAACTGTTAATTTTAGCCATTCTGACTGGGGCTAGGTGGTATCTCATTGTGGTTTTGGCCTGCATTTCCCTGATGCCAAGTGACATGGAACTTTTTTTTCATGTATCTGTTGGCCATTTGTATGTCTTCCTTGGAGAAATGTCTGTTCATATCTTCTGACTGGATAACTTGGTTTTTGAATATTGATTTGGATAATTTCTTAATTGGATGCTAGCCCTTTATCTGATAAGACATTTGCAAATATCTTTTCCCATTCCACAGGTTGCCTTTTAGTGTTGTTGATGGTTTCCTTTGCTGGGCAAAAGCTTTTTACTTAATGAAGTCCCAACGGTTCATTTTTGCTTTTGTTTCTCTTGCCTCTGGAGAGCGGTGTCTTTCTTCATCCTCACCCCTACTGTCCAGAATAAATCCCACTTAGTTGTGGTGAATAATCCTTTTAATGTACTGTTTGATTCTATTGGATAGTATGTTGGTGAGAATCTTTGCATCCATGTTCATCAGGGACATTGGTCTGTATTTCTTTTTTTATTTTTTTATTTTTTTAATAAACATATAATGTATTATTAGCCCCAGGGATACAGGTCTGTGAATCACCAGGTTTACACATTTCACAGCACTCACCATAGCACATATGTATTTCTCCTTTTTCATGGGGTCTTTGGTTTGGAGATCAAGGTAATGCTGGCCTCATATAATGAATTTGGAAGTTTTCCTTCCCTTTCTATTTTTTTCAAATAGTTTCAGAAGAATAGGTATTAATTCTTCTTTAAATGTTTGGGAGAATTCTGCTGGGAGGCCATCTGGCCCTGAACTCTTGTTTGTTGGGACATTTTTGATTACTGATTCAATTTCTTTGCTAGTTATGGGTCTGTTCAGGTTTTCTATTTCTTCCTGTTTCGGTTTTGGTAGTTTATATGTTTCTAGGAATGCATCTATTTCTTCCAGATTTCCTAATTTGTGGGCACATAATTGCTTATAATTCTCTTGTAATTCTTTGTATTTCTTCAGTGTTGGTTGTGGTCTCTCCTCTTTCATTCATGATTTTATTTATTTGGGTCCATTCTATTTTCTTTTTGATATGACTGCCTAGGGGTTTATCAATCTTATTAATTCTTTCAAAGAACCAGCTCCTAGTTTCATTGATCTGTTCTACTGTTTTTATCCTATCTCTAGATCATTGATTTCTGCTCTAATCTTTATTTTATCTCTTCTCCTGATGGATTTAGCCTCTATTCACTGTTCTTTTTCCAGCTCCTTTAGGTGTAAGGTAAGGTTGTATATTTGAGACTTTTCTTGTTTCTTGAGGAAGGTCTGTATTGTTATATACTTCTCTCTTAGGACTGCCTTTGCTGCATCCCAAAGGTTTCGAATTTTCGTGTTTTCATTTTATTTGTTTCCATGCATTTTTTAATTCTTCTTTAATTTTCTGGTTGACCCATTCATTCTTTGGTAGGATGCTCTATAACCTCCATTTGTGGTCCTTCTAAATTTTTTCTTGTGGTTGACTTCAAGTTTTAATGCACTGTGGTCTGAAAATATGCATGGTATGATCTCAATCTTTTTGTACCAGTTGAGAACAGATTTGTGACCCAGTATGTGATCTATTCTGTACAATGTTCCATGTGCACTCAAGAAGAATGTGTATTTTGCTGCTTTAGGCTGAAATACTCTGGATATATATCTGTTAAGTCCATCTGGGCCTGTGTGTCATTCAAAGCCCTTGTTTCCTTGTTGATCTTCTGCTTAGATGATCTGTCCATTGCTGTGAGTGGAGTGTTAAGGTCCCCTATTATTGTATTATTGTCAAGTGTTAAGGTCCCCTATTATTGTATTATTGTCAATGAGCTTCTTTAATTTTGTTATTAATTGGCTTATATATTTGGCTGTTCCCATGTTGTCAGCATAAAAATTTATAATTGTTAGATCTTTTTATTGGATTTAAGTATGACATAGTATCCTTCCTCATCTCTTATTATAAGCTTTGGTTTAAAATCTAATTTGTCTGATATAAGGACTGCCACCCCAGCTTTCTTTTGATGTCCATTAGCAAGGTAAATAATTTTTCCACCCCCTCACTTTAAATCTGGAGGTATCTTTGGGTCTAAAATTAGTCTCTTGTAAATAGCATATCAATAGGTCTATTTTTTTTAATCCATTCCGATACACTATTGTCTTTTGATTGGAGCATTTAGTCCATTTACATTCAGAATTATTGAAAGATATGGCTTTAGTGTTGTTGTATTACCTGTAAAGTCACTGTTCCTACAGATTATCTCTGTTCCTTTCTGGTTTATTTTTGGCTTTCCCTGCTCTCAAAGGATCCCCTTTAATATTTCCTGCAGGGCTAGTTCAGTGTCCACAAACGTCTTTCATTTTTGTTGTCCTTGACACTCTTTATCTCTCCTTCTATTCTGAATGACAGCTTTGCTGGATAAAGCAGTCTTGGCTGCATATTTTTCCCATTTAGTACATTGAATATACCTTGCCAGTCCTTTCTGGCCTGCCAGGTCTCTGTGGACAGGTCTGCTTCCAGCCTTATATTTCTACCCTTGTAAGTTAAAGACCTCTTGTCCCCAGGTACTTTCAGGATTGTCTCTTTATCTTTGAAGTTGTAAGCTTCATTATTATATGTCACAGAGTTGACTTATTTAATGATTTTCAGGTGGGTTCTCTGTGCCTCCTGGACCTGAATATCTGTTTCCTTCCTCAGATTAGGGAAGTTCTCAGCTATAATTTTTTCAAATAGATCTTCTGCCCTTCTCTCCCACTCTTCATCTTCTAGAACTTCTAGTATCCAAATATTTCATTTTATGGAAGGGCTGAGTTCTCTAAGTCTCCTTTTGTGGTCCAGTAGTTTTCCTTCTCTCTTCTTTTTAGTTTCCTTATTTTCCATCATTTTATCTTCTATATCAATGACTCTCTTCTGCCTCATTCATCCTCATTTTTATAGCCTCCATTTGGGACTGTATCTTAGAGACAGTATTTTTAATTTTGGCCTGGCTAGATTTTAGTTCTTTTATTTCAACAGTGAGGATTCTCTAAAGTCTTTTAGGGTTTTTTTTTAAGACCAGTTAGTGTCTTTATAATCATTGTTTTAAATTCTAATTCAGACATCTTACTTATATCCATATTGATTAAATCCCTGGCGATGAGTACTATCTCCTGTTCTTTCTCTTGTGATAAGTTTCTTTGTCTCATCATTTTGTCCAGGAAAGAAAGGAAGGGGGAAAGAAAAGAAAACAACAACAACAAAAACGTCAGGAAATGTTTCTGGTGTATGCTGTGTACACTCTGCTATTGTTTTGGTTGTTCTTTCCCACTGGTCCTTCCTCTACAGAGTTCCTCCTTGCTTGTAGTGGGGAGTGTGTGGTACTTTAAGTAGGTGTGCTTTGATTTGTTTCTCAACATAAGCTGCAGAGAGCATGAAATTGGACAGAGTTGGGCAAGGCTTCATCCATCCACAAGAGAAATGCATCACAGGTGCTTGAATATGTTGATAAAGTCACGACAGTACTTTTTCAAGTACATTAACCCATTTTTCAATGTTAGAGGTAATTGAATTTGACCCTGACTTCTAGCAGTTCTGGTGGTGGTGGCTGTGATGGTGGAAGTTCCAGTGGTGGCTACCATAAATATATGCTTTAAAACAGTTTACTAGAATCAGTTTTCTATCATTTCAAGTGTAGAAACTTCAGTTCTATTTAGGTCTATTTACCTTCCTCACTTTTAAATATTGTTTTGGGTATTAGTGTTATAATGTTTGTTTTCATCTACAAGTATGGTTTATAAAACTCATGAGAAAATGGATAGTCTATTGTAAGTACCCATATTTCTGCTCTTTTCATTGTTCCTTCTTCCTAATGCTTTAAAATTTGTTCTTTTATCATTTTCCTTCTGTAGGAAGAATTTCTTTTAGTTAATATTTAATGGTAAGTCTGCTAGTGAAAAATTCTTAGTTTTCCTTTGCCTGAAAGTGTTTTTATTTTCTCTTCATTCCTGAAGGACAGTTTCAATGGATACAGAATTTATTGACAGTTATTTCCTTTCAGTGCTTGAAAAATGTTGTGTCACTTCTTTCTGGCCTTTATGTTTACAGATCAGAAATATACTTTTGAAATGGCATCCTCTTTTAGGTAATATGTCATTTCACTGAGGCTGCTTTCAAGATTTTTTGTCTTTATTTTGCAAAAGTTTAATTAGGATATGTCTTATCATTTTTCTTTAGTTTTCCTATTTATGGTTCACTCAGCTTCTGGGGTCTATAGGTTTGTGTCTTTTGCTAAATTAGAACTTTTCAGGCATCATTTCTTCAAATTCAAATACTCTTTCAGCCTCACTGTCTCTTATGCTTCTGAGACACTGATTATACAAATGTTGGAATATTTTATTTTCTCATAGGCCCCTGAGGCTCTGTCTCCTTTCAGTCTATTTTCTCTCTGCTGTTGAGGCTTCTATTAGTCGCTCCTCAAGTTTATGTCCTCTGTCATCTCCAATGTACTATTAAGCTCATTCAGTATGCTATTTATTTCAGTTGTTGAAATTTTCAGTACTCTAACTTCTATTTGGTTCTTTTACATGACTTTTTTTTTTTTTTTGCTGAGATTTTCTTTTCTTTTTTTTTTTTTTCATTTGTTTCAAGAGAATTTGCAATTGATTGCAGAAGCATTTTTATGGTAGCTGCTTTGAAATCCTTGTCAGATAATTCCAACATTTGATTCATCTCAGTGTTGGCATCAGTGGATTCTTTTTTCTCATTCAAGTTGTGATTTTCTGGTTGTTATGATGGGTGGTTTTCAAGTTCATCTTCAACATTTTGTTCATTATGTTAGGACACTCTGAGAACTATTTAATTCTTTTATTTCAGCAGACAGTCATCCTGTTTGAGTTTAACACACTGGTCTTGGCCTAATTTTGTGGGCTGTGTTTCCAATGGCAATTTGTTTTCAGAGACTTTGTGGTATTATTTTGGGCTACCTCATTTATCTGGTGCTACTGGGGCTCCCTGTGTTTCCTTCTAGTGCTGACTGATGAAGGGGTGAACAGAAGGGTTACCATAAGGTCAGGCTGCGAGGTGTTCTCAGTGGGAGAATGGAAGGGTATGCTGGGATGCCCTTACTGATGCCTCTAACTGCTCTGGTGCTTCTGGTGGGGAAAGGTAAATAATTTTTTACCTATGAGGATAAAGAGGTTTCTAAGATCTAGATATTTGCTGTTGACTAGGTTCCTTTTTCCAGGTCTTCCTATCTGCTCTGCTGCCACATCAGGGGAAGGGAGTCTCCAGGCTCTTTGGGACAAATGTGCTTCCCAGGCTGGGCTTCTGTCAGCCTTTATAAAAGTGATTATTTTAGTTTTAATACTTGTATTAAGTATAATTTAGGTAACACAAAATTCATCTATTGTAAGCATTTAAAAATGACTTTTGTAAGGTTATAGAGGTTCTTTTAAGATTTATTTATTTATTTGACAGAGAATGAAAGAAAGCACAAGCAGCGAGAGTGGCAGGCAGACAGAGAAGGAGAAGCAGGCTCCTGGCTGAGCAAGAAAAACAACACAGAGCTCGATCCCAGGACCCCAGGATCATGACCTGAGCCAACGGCAGATGCTTAACCAACTAAGCCACCCAGATGCCCCTGTAAGGTTATAGTGTTTTATAACCAGAATCATAATCCAGTTTTAGAACCTTTGCATCACCTCAAACAGTTTGCTTATAACCTTTTACAATTAATCCAACCCCTAGGCAACCACTGATTTGTTTCAGGTCTCTATAAATATGCCTTTTAATGGCATTTCAATTAGGGGAAACCATACACAATGACACAATTTTTTGTACCTAAATTCTTTCACTTATCACAATATTTTTCAAGTTCATTTATGTCATTTCATGTGCCCATAGTTCATTCCTTTTAATTGAAAAACAATACTCTATCATATAAATATGCCCCATTTTATTTTTATTACATATGTATTAATAGTTGTTTGGGCAACTTTCAGTTTTAAGACATTATGAATAAAGTGGCATGGACATTTGAATGCATGTGTTTGTGTGCAACATGTTTTCAATTTATCTCTGGTAGATTTCTAGGAGTGGAAGTGCTGAGTCCTATGTTAAGAAATTAATGAACTGATTCCAAAGTGATTATACAATTTTCACATCCTCACCACCAATGAATGAAGATTCAGTTTCTCCGTTTGAGGAGGTTATTGGCTCTGTCTAGACTCCCCATCTCTGCACCATTTACTGTTAATTCCTATTCATCCTTCATATGTTAATTCAAACATCAGGCAAACCCTCCTTGAAATCCTCTACTAAGTCAGACCTGCTATAGGCTCTGAAAATAATCTGTAATTTTCATTTCTCCCACTAATCATGGCTTGGACTCACACATTACTTTGATTATTTGTTTAATGTCTATTTCTCTCAGTTGGCCCTGTCTGTTTTCCTCAATACTGTATCCCTAATAGCTAGGGCACAGAAGGCCCTCAATAAATACTTTCTGAATGGATGAATGAATGAATACATGTCATCTGGGGGGATTAAAAGTCAACCTTATCATCACTAGCCATCAGGAAGATTCAAATTAAAACCACACTGAGATACCAACTTACACCAGTCAGAATGGCCAAAATTAGCAAGACAGGAAACAACGTGTGTTGGAGAGGATGTGGAGAAAGGGGAACCCTCTTACACTGTTGGTGGGAATGCAAGTTGGTGCAGCCACTTTGGAGAACAGTGTGGAGATTCCTCAAGAAATTAAAAATAGAGCTTCCCATAACCCTGCCATTGCACTCCTGGGTATTTACCCCAAAGATACAGATGTCGTGAAAAGAAGGGCCATCTGTACCCCAATGTTTATAGCAGCAATGGCCACGGTCGCCAAACTATGGAAAGAACCAAGATGCCCTTCAACAGACAAATGGATAAGGAAGATTGTCCATATACACTATGGAGTATTATGCCTCCATCAGAAAGGATGAATACCCAACTTTTGTAGCAACATGGATGGGACTGGAAGAGATTATGCTGAGTGACATAAGTCAAGCAGAGAGAGTCAAGTATCATATGGTTTCACTTATTTGTGGAGCATAACAAATAACATGGAGGACATAGAGAGATGGAGAGGAGAAGGGAGTTGAGGGAAATTGGAAGGGGAGGTGAACCATGAGAAACTATGGACTCTGAAAAACAACCTGAGGATTTTGAAGGGGTGAGGAGGTGGGAGGTTGGGGGAGCCAGGTGGTGGGTATTATGGAGGGCACGTATTGCATGGAGCACTGGATGTGGTGCAAAAACAATGAATTCTGTTATGCTGAAAAGAAATTAAAAAAAAAAAAGTAAACCTTATCATTCAAAGGTCTCCCTGCTAGGCTCTTCAGAGAAGCACAGACAGACTGGTATGGACCACCCATTCATTTCCCAAATGCCCAGCCCTGAGGCAGCGTTCCACTGCAATATTCTTTACAGGCTGAGGGTTGATGGATGTCTCCCTGGTGATCCATTTTGTATTATCCAGCTGTATGCTGTATGTGAAGCTGACCTCAAGACCTGGAAGGGAATTAAAATTCCCTTCCCACATCCTATATGCCAAGTCCTTTATATAAAGGTAAAAAAGACTTCGCTTAAATGCTTGCTTCTATAAGCAAGGACTCTCCCTGCTGACGTAAACCAGTACGGATGGCAATATGGAATAAAGGCAGAAGTCCCTACTTCAACACTTTTGCTGTTTCCCAACTTACAAAGGATTGGCTTGGAGTATTTTTTGATCCCACATGGAAGGCCTCAGACCAGTTTGCAAAATGACAGTTGTAATTCACATAAGAAAGAATTTATCAGAATTGTTCTAAGATTGAATGAGTGGCACAGAGAAGCAATGAGCTCTCTGTCACTAAAGGTATTCAAGAGGAGACTGAATAAGCCCTTGACAAAATTAGAGTACATCAGATGGGGGAAAAAAAAGAAGAGCTCTGAGGTTCTCTCCAACACTGATATTGAGAAAGTACAAAATGGGTGCTCTTCATCTCTCTAGTCATGGGGGATGGGTTTACAGAGTCATCTCCTCTCTTTCCTGGATTCTCTTGACCCCAAGGGTCTTTTGGCTGGGGTTGGGGTACAGTCTGTGGCCAGAGAACATAACTGAGTTAATACTTTTACAGAGACTGAGCGTGTGACCTTGTCCTCATTAGATGTGTCCTCTAACCCCAACCCAAGTTCACAGGCACATTTCTGATATGCAGCAGTGAAATTCATTCTAGAGAGACAGAGTTTCACACCATGTGAAGTGATGTAATCCAACGACATCTATTTCAGCATGATAACATTGTGCTCCATTTAAAAATGAAATTTTCAGGGGTGACAAAAATTTAAATGATGGTTTTGAAGTATTTTGAGTGAGAAATTTTCTATCAAAGCAAGAGGAAATGTTATGCAAAAGGATTTGCAGCTTCAACCATGCAGAGACATAAATATCACATATTAATAGATTTGACCTAGTTGCAATCATACTCAGCTTCATTCTCATCTTGTCTCCCTCACATGTTTATTCTGCATTTGGGTAGCTTGCTCTAAAAGGCCATGGGATATCCGTGGATGTGCAAAAAAAAAAAATACGCAGTTAGCATGATAATAAAGAACACTGAAAATAAAGTGGGTTTAAAGAAATCTTTTAATATTACTAACTTGACTTAAAATTACTAATTTGACTTAAATTTATTGGGGCTTACAAATTACAGGCTCTTATTACTTTAAATCATACATTAGATTATCTCATTGCACAGATTTTCATTTTGCTTGACTATGGTACATATGATACAGCCTTCACTGGGCCACCTGTTGGATTTCCTATCAACCAGGGAAGAGCTGTAATTAATCTGCTTAGCAAATCTCTTTGAACTTTAGAGTTACACAGGAACTGAGAAAGCACTTAAATCAGAAATTCTTAATTTTCTAGGGTTTATATGAACATCTGAAACTGTAATGAAAACCACATACTTTTTCCTCAGGACACTGCACATATGTATTCACACACATACAATTTTGCACAGTCTTTCCTGGGTGAGACCCCTCATGCAGCTCAAATCCATGAAGTTCAGACTAAGATCCTATATTCTAATGTAACTTTTTCCTTTTAAAGACAATGAAGCTAACAGTAAAGGCCTATCTAAATTGATCTTTCCAATGATCTTTTTCCAATTGCAATCTGATTAAAAAATAGAAAACTTAAAAAAGAAATTGAAGACAAGGTTTAAGATATGTTACCTGATTAATAAAAAACACTATGGATAAACTTTGAGAATCAGGAGTACATTATATTTTCTAAATGGAATATTGCTTTTAAGTGATAGGTCTAGAGAGAAATGAAAACCATTCCACTTAGTAAGTTATACATTATTTTATTTCATGATGTGTACTTTAACAATTAAGTCCACACTTGCCTTCCTATTACTTTCTTTGGAAATTGTACATCAAAGTTTAATTACATTTTCTTCCCAAGGTGCTTCGATGGCTCAGTTAGTTAACTGTCCAACTCTTGATTTCAGCTCAGGTGATGATCTCAGGGTTGTGAGATTGAGCCCCACATCAGACTGGACATGAAGCCTGCTTAAGACTCTCTATCTGCCCTTCCCCCTTTCTAAAAAATAAATAAAATATTTTCTTCCCATTCAAAGGAAGGCCTCCAAAGGTATTATTTATATGGTTGTCTGTCTATTTGCTTGAGGAAATAAATTTGGTGTGGACCCACTGACACAGGAAAAGTTTCTCTTGAGCCTTGCAGTTATGTTTATTGAAGAGCAAAATTAAGATTTAAACATTGTTCAAACCCTTGTTTTTTCCATACTCTCTGCATTGGAATGATTACCTGGGGTACCCTTTGGTTAGGATCAGTCTAGGAATGTTACCTGTAATGGTTGCTTCAAAACACTGTATCTAGAGGCCAAGCATTTACCATAAATATATCATCTATAATTCCATGACCCAGAGCCATATGAAGGCTAGCACTAAACACTGACACCAGGAACCAAATATAGAATTACCTGCTGGCTTCCACAAATCTCTCTCCTTGAGTATAATGGAATCCATTGACCTACGATATGTCCTATAAACTTTAAAGCAAATGTTGCCATCCTAAAGGCTAAGTAGAGATCTTGGCAAGAATATTGGTGCTAACAGATTGGCTGTCATGGAAACTGAGACAGACCTAATTTAAGCAGAAGCCATTGCTAGCCAGCTAGCTCCTTATTTATGTATTTATTACTTATTGACTTATTTTTTCAAGATTGATTTATTTTAGAAAGAGACAGCATAAGCAGGGGGTGGGGCAGAAGGGGAGAGAGAGAGAGAACCTCAAGTAGACACCAGGCTGAGCATGGAGATTAACATAGGGCTCCATCTCATGACCCTGAGATCATGACCTGAGCCAAAACCAAGGGTTGGATGTTCAGACAACTGAGCCACCCAGGTACCCCTATTGATTTATTTTTGATCAGCCTTCTAAAACTAGAGTAAGAGGCTGGAGGAATCTAAAAACGTTTGTAATATTTAAAACCACTTGTGTTTTCCTGAATGTAGAGCAACAAATATCAAATTTTCCTTGCCACTTGCTCGTCCTTTGCAGTGAAACTATGAGGTTCGGGAGTATGAAATTCTTGAGGCTGGGCTTCAATTTTCTTTTTTCTTCCCACAATTGGCAGAAATTACAAAAATGCCTGGAACCCCCTATATTCACTGGCAGAATCATATATTTTATATCTGAAAATTATCATGAAACTGGTCCTGTCCAATTACCTGTCCAATTACCAGTCCAATTGTCCAGCTGGGAGTCCAAACTATGACTATAGTCTAATTGACTAATAAACTACTGATAAACATGCTGGCTCATTTTTCTCCAGGGAGAAGACCTAACAAGGTGAGTTTTGGTTTTACCTTCACTCATTTCAACAAAAGGCTGATTTGGTCCATTAAAAAATTGGCAAGAACAGGGGCGCCTGGGTGGCTCAGTGGGTTAAGCCACTGCCTTTGGCTCAGGTTATGATCTCAGGGTCCTGGGATCGAGTCCCACATCGGGCTCTCTGCTCAGCAGGGAGCCTGCTTCCTCCTCTCTCTCTCTGCCTGCCTCTCTGCCTACTTGTGATCTCTCTCTGTCAAATAAATAAATAAAATCTTTAAAAAAAAATAAAAAATTAAAAAAAAAATTGGCAAGAACAGAATCAAGTAGGAAAAAGGGTTCCACTTGCAGTTCTGCAGAAGAAAGGTGATAAATCCAGAGTTTTTACTTCCTGGATATTGATCTTTCTTGCTCTTGCTGGCCCTGACATCAGGGTATCCCACTGCACTCTTTATCAGTGGCCGGGCAAGTACTGAGACGGAGTTACAGTCATAGCACAGACAGCCTGTTCTCAAAAGATAGGCAGATCCCTACTTTGGCTAATTCTTCTCTCCTGGAGACAGGATGGTGTGATGGCCATGTGCACACACTCTGGAGACACCACCTGGATTTATAATGCTGGCTTCTCCACTTCCCAGGTATGTGATCTTGAGGGAGCTACATTACCTCTCTATGCCTCAGTTTCTAAAGCTGTAAAACGGTGATGATGACAATAAAAGTATGCCAACCTCCTAAGATCGTTGTGAGGATTAAGTGAATTAATGAATATATAAAAGCACTTAAATCAGCATCTGACATATAATAAGTGCTATATAAATATTAGCTATTTTCACTGGATTCTGCCCAGTTCTCCAAGTACTGGGACACATGGCTTGATTCAAGAACATACTCAGAGGACACAAACTGATTTCTTGCTTCTATCCTTCACTACATGGTTAGAGACAGAAGCAGGTAAGACCAAGTGGTACTAAAGGGAATCACAGCTTTACTCCAGTGAGAACTCCCTCCATGCTTCTTGTCCTCTCCCACCATTGCCTGTACACCAGGCACACTGCAACTTTCTCTCTCTGGAATACAGTGTAACTACAAATAAACTCTTTTCTCTTTCAAAATGCAATAATTCCTCAGAAACCAATTCTGTAAACTTTGCAGTACCTTATCATGAAGGACTTTATGGTGGAGGTCACTTGTAGAGCAACTTCAGCAGGCCACCTGGCAGTGGGTCACCTGGAGAGATGACGAGCTACCAGGGGCAGTGGGCTGTGAAAGCCAAACTCCTCCTGCTGCAAAGTGGGGTCCAAGTCAGGGCCTGGTCACCAGCCAAAGCATGGCTCTGAGATGCTACTACTGATTCTTCCAAAGCAAACAGGCAAAGAGCTCTCATACTAGTGAAAGCAAATATACACATACTTCTGGGAGCATCTGAGTATCTCATATGGTGGCCACAGAGTCCCTCCACTTTGGAACAATGTTCAACATGGAGACTGTGAAGCCAGACAGAGCTAGGTGTGAATCCTGGCTCTGCAACTACTGACTATGTGACCTTTGGCAACTTATTTAATTTATCTTTGCCTCAGTTCACCCATCTGTAAAATAATAAAACCAACCTTGGAAGATTTCTGTGAGATGACAAAATGAGATACTCTAGTTGTGACAGTTAACCCTTAGTTGCCTCAAAAACTGAGAACACAAGCACACAGCACAACCGCTGAGCTAGAGTAGGGGATTTGATGTTTGTATCTATTATTCAACTTTTTGCACTGGCTCCCACGTTTGCTTACCAGCCCAGAGCACTCATTAAATTATGTGACCTTCTGAACAGTAGCCAGAACCCTACCAAGTATACTAATTAGGAGGTCAACCCCACAGAACACCCGTATTTTGTCTGGGACGATGTGGCTCATTGGTGTAACAGCCCTGGCTTAGGGACATAGGTCAAACCTCAATGCCAGTTTTACCCACAGCCACTTGCAGGAATACATCCCTGCAGCAGGTCAGCTCCTACAGACGTCACATCCTCACATTTTTTTTTAAGATTTATTTATTTATTTGAGAGGGAGAGAGAGAGAGTGCAGGAGCATGTCCATATGCATTGGGGGGAGGAGCAGAGGGAGAGAATCTTTACGTAGACCCTCCTCACTGAGCACAGTGCCCAACACAGGGCTGGATCTCATGACCCATGAGATCATGAGGTGAGCCAAAAACAAGAGTCAGACACTTAACCGACTGAGCCACCCAGGTGCGCCTTACCTCCTTGCTTTTAAAATAAAGGAATTAGGGTAGAAAGTCATGTCTGATTCTCTAAGTTCTCATGATTTTATATACAGAGATATAAACATGTAGAAACACCATGTTCTTGAGATTTTTAAAGAAGTGACAGAGATAGAGGGATGAGGGAATGCCTCAATAGTAGGCTTAGTGGAGGTAGCGAGGAGTTGAACACTCAAGAGTAAAATGTGATAAAGAGTCACAAAATTTCCACAGGAACTTCTACGTGGGGAGTACAGAAAGGGGTGTATGAGAATCAACAAACCCAACCTCAGTAGGTCTCTGTGATGGCAAGAGAGAGCTGCAGGGGTTTGGCTACTTGCCTCTCTGCACCCCTCTCAACCAAAAACACGGCAGACCCTTTACGATTCAGAGCCATGGTCCGTTTCTGCCCTGCTGAACACTCACTGATGGGGACTGTGGCCTAGCAAGATCTGGCCAAGGCCAAGGGTTTGTTGCAGAAGAAACAACACTCCATGCACCAAGGCCAATTTGAATGCAAGTTTACCCACTGTAGTTCTTGGCATGAAGCAAGAAACAGATTTGTTTGAACAGAGCAGTATTTCTATTTGCAATCATACCACTGTGTGCTGTGATCCTATTAATTCTCACAAGCAAAGCAGCTATGTGGGGCTGGCTGCCTCCCTCCCTTTGCACACATGCAACCTCCAAAGCACACTCAAAATGGTATCATGGAGGCAGTAGGGGGCAGTCATCTACTTTTTAATTCAGGAAGAGTTTGGGGATTGGAGGCTGTCCTCTGCTCAAAGCAAAACTATGATCCTGAATACTCCTTGAAAAACCACTCCCTCCTTTAGGGTTGAGTAGGAATCAGATCTGCTTCCTACTAAGAGTAGAGCAGGAAAAATAGTTTATCCATTAGTGGAGGCAATCTGCTCTGGTGGATGAAAGCATGAGCTCTGGAGCCAGATTGCCTGGGTTTTTCCTCCCCACTCCACCACTTACTAGCTGTGTGACCTTGGGTAAATTATTTAATCTCTCTGCACCTCAGTTCCTCACATGTAAAGCAGAGACATTAATAGAGTCTAGGTCACAGAAATATTGAGAAAATTGAATGAGTTAATATGTATAAAGGGTTTCCACAGTGCCTGTCAGAGTGGTTTTTTTTAGTTATTCATTAAACAAAATAAATAATTTTTATATGTTTGGCATCAAGTAAAGTTTCTGAAGGTCAATAGTAATTTAGTTACTTGTCTCCTTTATTAAAAATCTTCAACCTACTTGCAGAGCATAAGGACTAACAGCCAAAATCAGCAGAGAGGTTTCAGATAGCCTCCCATTACTTTGAATCCATGACTGTCATAGACAGAGAAGTCCCCTCAAGATTTGTATCTTGAAACCCACTTCCAATGTGAGAAAGCAGCCTTCTATGAACCAGGAAGTGGGCCCTCAACAGACGTGGAATCTGCCAGCTCTTTGATCTTGGACTTCCCAGCCTCCAGAACTATGAGAAATAAATTTGTTTTTTTTAAAGGCCCCCAGTCTATGGTATTTTTGTTACAGCAGCCAGGATGGACTAAGACAATGACCAAACTCAAAGAATATTCTGATATAAATTATAAATACAGAAAGATACATCTCACATAAAATATTCGTATTAATTAAAGTAGGGTAACTGTTAGAAGAAACAGACTTGAATATGTGATAGGCTCAAACACAATGGAACTTCACTTCTTTCTCATTTAAAACCCCAAATGGGTGTTGCTATGCAGGTAGCTCTCTTCTAAACAGCGAGGCAGGAACCCAGGCTCCTTCTACCTTGTGGCTCCTTTATCATTAACACATGGCTTCCTGGATCACCATGCATCAGGCCAGTGAAAAGGGAAAAAGGGATGCAAAAAATGAACACAACTGGCCTAGAAGTGACACACATCTCTTCACTCTAAGGCTACTGGTGATAACTAGTCACACGACCCCATCAAACTGTAAGACTGGGAACAGAAGTCCCTGAGTGTGCAACAAGTTTCCAGCAACCAGTCCATATGGTGGAAGGAAACATGGATTTGTTTGGACAGATAGCCACCTCTCCCATCGCTCACTATGCTCGAGGATAACAAGCTTGGAATGGGCAGTGTAAGGGTGGGGTAACACTCTAAGCTCTTAGAGATAAGAGGCTGTCTTCTGTTCTTTCGGTATCTTCCGACTCAGGACAGGGATGATACCTTTGTGGGGGGACAAAGAAGTCAAGTTGGTAATATGCCAGGGGAATCTAAACTTCTTCTTTCTGGTGACTTATCTCTACTGCATCTCTCTACCCAGTACTCTCCATCCTCAAACTTTATAATTATGTCTCCTTCACCCTTTATATATGGACTCACCCCTAGAGCTTCCCAAAACTTTTCCATAACCATAGAAGAGGGACCCAAGGGTTCTTGGTTTTCAGGCACCTGCAACACTTCCCCTCCTTCCCACCTAGTGAAGATGGGGAGCTTCTCCTCCATATATATATTTTTAGACTTTGAAAGTACAGTTCAGTACTTCTCTAGCCACTTACTTTAAAATTCCTTTATGTTGCACAAATATAAAAGGTCTTTGAATTCACAGTTTCTCTGTCTGGTTTTGTGATATGTGTTGTTCATGCAACTTCCCTTTCTCCTTGAATTCTAGTTAGGGATCAGCTATTCTGGAATTAGTCAGTTGAAACAATTCCCAGCAGCATGGAGTCAAGTTTTGTTGATACAACCTAAGTCCAAACATCTCCCAGAAGCTAAAGGATCTGAACAGGAATGACTGATGTCACTGGGGTTTTTTGTTTTGTTTTCAAGCTTCTTTATCTAAGTAATCTCTACACCCAACATGGGGTTCAAACTCATGACCAAAAGATCAAGAGTCACATGCTCTTCTAGTAAGCCATCCAGGCATCTTGTCACCAGCATTTTCTGAGTGGTAACTGGCCAAACTCAGAAACTCCACCAAGTGTTGTTCCTTGGCTGAAGAGGTAGCTACTGAGGCCTTTCATGTCTCCTTTTAAAGATTAAAAGGCAAACCTGTAAACGAATTCCAGTCAAAGCTACTTTCACAACTTAGCTTTGGTATGTAATGTAATTGGTTTAAAAGTAGTCATAAAATCTACAAAGAATTACTTTAAAATGCTTCTGGTGTGATCAGATACTTTCCTCCATTGGTACCAAGTGTGCTCGGGTCTGAAGACTGATCTAGTCTGAACATGGGTCAGAGGCAAAGGCATACTGGAAATCTAAAACCTGGTCCTCAGGCCAACAAAACAGTGTTTCGTGTCTATGTATACGTGTATTGTGTAGGTATATGTGAGTGTGCTTGTATCTGTACATGTGGTATGAATACATATGTATTCCTTTGTGCGTGCAGCAACATGTGTGTGAACATGTATCTGTGTGTGTATGCTATGTCTGTGTGTGTCTACGGTATGTGTTCATTTGTATGCTTGTATGTAAGTATGTATGTGTATATGTATGTTAATGCGTATGTATGTGTTATGTGTGGGGGTATATAGGAGTATGTTTATTTGAGCATGGTTATATGTATCCACACATCGCATGTTTGTATATACATATGGATACTGTATGGATGTGTATCTGTATATATGTGTTTGTGTCTATATGTGTTTGCATGTCTGTAAATATGTGTGCCACTATGCCACTATGTATGTACATGTGAATATGTGTTTTTAGGTTTGTGTTTGTATAAGTGTGTCTACTTACACATATAATTACATACATATTTTCATGTATGCCTGCATATCTGTGCTTGCAATTCAGGTATCCATGTGTTATGTTACACGTGCACACACATTAGTATCTGAAACAAGTTTCGTGAGACAGTATTTGCAACATTCAAGGCCCTCATATTTTTCACCCAATGCTACTTTACTGAGGGACTCTCCAAATCATGACTGCCTAAATGATTTTTCTCACCTATTAATGGATTGAAACCACAGTGTGAAAAATACTGGTAGGAGTTAACAACAAGAGCAAATATTTGTTAAGCACTAGCGAAGTACCAAGCACTGTACACACAACGTTTCATTTAACTTTCATAACAATCCAATGAGGTAGGTGATGTTAATAGTTCCATTTTCCAGATGAGAACGCAGTCATATAGGAGGTAATTAACGTATCCCATGCCAATGCCCGAATTTGTAAGTTAATCACAATTTGAAGCCAGCCACTGTGATTGAAGCACCCCAATTCATAGGCAGTAGTCTAAACTCCCCAGCCACCTATCCGTAAAAAGACTTCCCAGATCCCCTTGCCCATGGTTCTTAATTAATATTAATTCTTAATATTATCCATTTCCCAGCAGCCAGCCTCCCTGACTCTGGCTCTGATTCCTCAAGTGACCCTGGTCCTGCTGACAGAGGCGATGGTCACAGAGGCCGTGAGATCAGAGGCAGGTATAAGAGGTAGTCCTTACTCTCCAGCAAATTTCATTATCAAGCTTTTTCCTGCAATAACATCTCCATGTCTTTGGGCCCCTTCAAGTGCAGGAATTAGGAGGTGAGACCCAGCCAAATGTGCAGGACTTCGGGAAACGTCCTGTCATGCATGCTATGTCTGCCTTATCTCCTTTCATCCGGCATGGCTGAGGCAATGAGAAAGGGGGAGAGTGAGATGAGCTTTAAGAGGTCAGACAGGCCTCGTGGGACCCCGCAAGAAGTCTGGGTCTGATTCCAAATATAATCGCAAGTGGTCAGAGGCTTCTGCACAGGAGAGTGACGTGATGTCATGTACATTACTCAAGAATCATTCACCTTGCTGCTGGAGCATGGGCGATCACTTAGCATGACCAGAGGGCCCGGTGAGGAGGCTGTGGCTGTGCTCCAGGCTGGAGATCACACATAAAATACCGAATGCATAATCACATTCTGGATATCGTCTCAAGGTGTAGCAACTGGATTTGCCGGTGAATGCCATACACACACGCGCGTGAAAGCACACACGCACGCACGCGCACACACACACACACATATTTTCTCTTTTGTAGAGTCAGAACACAAGAGGCATACACAAGACCGAAAGAACATAGTATCACTGCATTTGAAGTGAATGTTGATGGCGGCTGTCAGAGCACTTTAGACAAGGGCTCCTGAAGAAAACAGGCTTGGGGGCGGGGAATACTCACCCAAGGGTAGGATCGTGCTCTATAATACTGATGACAGTAATGGATATCATTGGTAGCGAGTGAGGTACTGATCTGACAGTGGCTGGCTGGAATAAGTCACTGCCCATGTGAGAAAATGAAGAATAAGGAAGGAGAGCATAGTCGTTTTCATTATTTCCTAAATATGGAGCCACAGAGCTGGGGAGTCTTCTTACCATGTAGGAAAGCTAAAATTAGCAGAAAACGCTTGTTTTTAAAGCTGCTTATACTTTCCTAGCATGTATTCTATCAACGTGCTGCTGGTTCAAGGATTTTAATACTTAGCTATTGCCTTTAGATATGAAAGGTTCATTCATCAGTCAAGGTTTAATCTCAGCTGTGAGCCAACACCGACATGAGTATTATATAACATGCTTTACCCACGTTCCAAAGCACATGAGATCCTGGTCTCAAGATTAGATTTGAGGGCCCTGAGCAAGGCTAATTACGGCCTAGTTTCACCTGGCCAGAAAGAACACATCGCCGTGTTCAGGATTCTAAGGACATAGGAGAGGAAGGACAAAGAACCCCAAAATGACTCTTGGGGTGTCTTGAAATCAGTGTTTTCTTAGAAGGTTTTGAACAGACCTGAGCTCGGTAGATGGAGTGTACTGGTGCTGGGGGGCCCTTTGGCCCTTTGGAAGGGCCACACTCAAGTCTCCGGGCATTCCATTCACCCAGCTACCCGCAAACACTGGCACAAGGCTAAGGGGGAGTGGAAGAAAAACTTGTAGCGGCAGAAAGAGTGTGCTTTTTAGAATGTGGAAAGCGTGCTGTGTAATAGTCATGCTGTACAATTAGTCAACAGGCAGCATCAAACACACAGCCCAGATCGGCTTCAGGGAAGGACTGGCTGCCCACCTGTGGGATGTGGTTTCACCCACAGCCTCCAGCGGTCTGCTCCTCCAGGGCTGGCCTCAGATGCAGAGAGCGGCCTCGCCTGAGGTAATGCCTGCGGAGAGCCAAGGGACCTGAGGTAACGCCTTTTCCCAAGGCTGCCGTCAGCTGGCGACAGCCAAGCGGATGAAGGGTTGGGGGTAAAAAGGTCTGGCCATTTCAGCCTGTCACAGGGCAGCTGAGAAGGGTAACACTTGCCACAGAGCTCCTTGCCAGATTGGCCAAGGCTTTGTCAGGCCTCCATTGCCCTTGGACCCCTTCCTCTACTCAAGTGTGCTTCCTTCACAGGTGCCAGTCCCTAAAAAATACATCCTGTACTCCAAATTGCATCTTAGTGTCTGCTTCCTAGAGACCCAGGGTGAGGCAGCTGGGGCCAGGCGTGGTCCAAGGAGGCAGGTATTAAGATACAGGCCTTTGAAGCTGGATCACCTCACTAGCAACAGGTAAAGCACGAACAGCTTCTGACCTGAAATGGCCGTCCAGGTGTTAGGACCTTCACCAGAATTGAAAGGGTGGTTCCATGGAAAGGAAAGCAGTCATGGGCAAGATGTTATCCAGCTTTTACGGAGGAGACAGTAGTTAGTTCTGAACCTTGTGAGCCTACAGAAGTGGTCCATCTAGTAAGTTCTCCATATCACTGCTGGGAGAGAACTCAAAAGTCTCTAACCAAAAGGCAACAGACTCTTCCCTTAGTAACCCCCTCTCCCACTCCTGACAAGTAGACCTGTAACTAGGGCTAAGTTACAGCATAACCTCGCTGGGATGGCGGGGTGCCTTATGGCAGAAGAAAGGGACTATCCCCCCACAGAAGGTACAAGAACTAGCCAGCATGCACCACAGGAGCTCGGGGAATCACATACGGGGCTGGATTCTGAGGTTGCCTGATGGGGGGGGGGTGGATCATAAGATTAGATACGAAGAGTCTATTGACTTGTGAGTACTCTCCAGAGATGCAGGATTTAACACCCTGGCGAGGACCCCAGGAGATGGCGTGAACCCCCTAAGGAGATGACCCCTACAAGCATGGACAAAGTGATAGCCATACTGGGTGAAGGGGAAATGCTAGAACCGTTAAGGCAGGTGGTGAATTTGTGTGGAGACGTGAATCAACATGACACAATGGGTAGACTGTGATGGATACGGGAATGGGCTAACCCTCTCCAAGGAAGAACTCATAGCCCAGTTGTGAGTAGTGCAGTCGGCAGACAGGCTCACTTGTGACATTTCCCATATATGAAGGCTGAGGGACATGGGGCATCACTCCTAGCCATTTCAGCCTCCCACTGGGCCACTCTGACAGGAAAGGCCCTCTCCAGAGCTCCCCGCCTGGTTAGCTGAGACTCCAGTGAGCCTGAATTGTAGCTCCACTTCTTCCTCCCTGCAATCAGATTTTTGCTTGATCTTTTCAAAAGCATCAATCCATAATAAAGCGTGTGCACCCTGAAGTCCGTTTCAAGGTCTACCTCCACAGAACCCAATCTCTGACAGTGTGGGGAAGCTATGTCCTCTGAGGAATAACTGAAACATCGGGGGATGTTATGAAAAGAGCTCATTTCAGAATGACAGGAACATTCTTTTTAAATATGTTTCAAGGCTTGTCAGAAGGCATCAGATACAGCAGAATCTATTAAACTGATTCTGGGAGGCTCCATGAGACAAAACTTGGTAGGTCTAATGGGTGGCCATCATAGGCAGACAGATTTGGGGCTCAAAATAGAAAGATAACTTACTAGCATTTTGAACTGCATGAAAAATGAAATGGCCTGGACATGAAATCCTTGCCTAAAGAATACCCAGCAAAAAGTGAGTGCATCCTCTCAGGGTGATGGTTACAAAGTTTCTGGCACTTGGAGGAGGCACAGCCTGGATGACCTCTAACCTTGTTTCCTACTTGGAGATTCTTTAGGGTCATGAGCTGGAGGTCAGCTTCTTTTGGGTCTGTTTTTGGGGGGGTACTTTCAAAAATTACAAAGGTAAGTTGTACCATTTATAAATTTAAACCCATACCGCAGTAAAATGTGAAAGCCTTCCATCTTCTCCACCCTCCTAGTCACACTGGCCAGACGTGACCATTAAAGATGTTTGGTGTGTCCCCTGCCAGACAGCCACCTGTGAGGCAGGGACTAGCATCCCTGTTTTGCAGATGAGGAAACTGAGGCTCACAGAATGGTACAAGATTACGGCATGTGACGCCAACAGGGCCAGGAGTCAAAACCACTTCTGTCTGACTTGAACCATGGGCCCCTACCCATGACATTATGCTGCCACAGATGAAATGGAGAAAGTACAGCAGAGATAAGCAAACACAACCACAACAATTACTTCTTTATGAAGGACCAGTGAGTGTTGCTGAAATTTTTCAAGGTGTCCACAGCCATGCACTACTCACTATGAATCCAAAGATTTAAATTCCAGTGGTACCTCAGCTTCTAGGAAGTCACCTGGAATTTCTGCTACTCTGACCGTTGGGGATCCATTTCCACAACAGCAGTCTCTGGGGAGGCTGGAAACCAGTGCAACATCTCCCTCTCTCCAGAACATGGCAGTTCTTCCTATCAAACAGGTACTCATTCTTTAAGAATCTACACATAACTGTTTTCGTCCCGGTTTCTCCATTCTTCCATTCAGTCGGTCAGCCAGCAAACATGCAGTAAGTCTATATGGTATGTGGGTGCTAGGGACCCAAAGACAAAGCAGCTTGCTGTTGAGTGGGCAGAACTTAACTACAAATGCCGGTAAATACACGGTGTAGTTAGCAGTATGACAGAGGTAATCTCAGGGTCCCATGGAAGTTCAGGTGAATCATTCCAAACTGCCTGGATATGAGGAGACTGGTGGTCTGGAATGAAGAAATGAAGCGACACCAACGGAGTCCTGAAGCACCGTAAGGAATATTCCAGGATCCAGTGTACAGCACGGTTAACAATACCGTATTTTATAAGTGAATGTATACAAGGAGGGGCACCTGGTTGGCTCAGTCAGTTAAGCATCTGTCTTTGGCTCAAGTTATGGTCCAGGGGTCCTGATATCGAGTCCCAGGTTGGGCTCCCTGCTCAGCGGGGAGTCTGCTACTTCCTCTCTCTCTGCCCTTCCGCCCCACTTATGCTCTCTCTTGCTCTCGCTCTCTCAAATAAATAAATAAAATCTTAAAAAAAAAAAAAAGGAAAGTAAATGAGAAGAGCAGATCCTAAAAGTTCTAATACCCTGGAAAAAATGGTAACTATGGGAGCAAAGGATGGGTGAACTGGCCCTGTTGTGGTAATCATGTTGTAAAATGTATGTATATAAAATTATCACACTACACAATATCATATGTAAATGACATCTTAATAAATCTGGGGTGGGGGAGATAAAGAAATATTCCAAAGGCACAGCAAGTTTTCCCACACTTTCCTCACCTAAATTTGGTGGTTCCTTCACATAAGCTCACCATGCCTTAGCCCACTGCTCTCTTGCTAATCTACTCAACTGCCTGGAGAGCCATTTCCTACTTGAGGCCCTGTGCATGTCCCTCCAAACACCTGCACTACTCTGGGGTTTGTCTCTCATCTCCTGGTTCCACTGTCTTCCTAATATGGTCCTTCTTTTGGGTTTTTTTTTTTTTTTTTTAGAAAAATTTTTTTTAAGATTTTATTTATTTGACAGAGAGAGAGAGAGATCACAAGTAGGCAGAGAGGCAGGCAGAGAGAGAGAGGAGGAAGCAGTTTCCCTGTGGAGCAGAGACCCCGATATGGGGCTTGATTCCAGGACCCTGGGATCATAACCTGAGCCAAAGGCAGAGGCTTTAACCCACTGAGCCACCCAGGCACCCCCTAATATGGTCCTTCTACAGTGACCTAGAGTTCTGAATCCTCATGCCCCTGTTTACCTACTGGAAAAAGCTCTGACCGACCCTTAGTCGGGCTAGACACCAAGCCATAGTCTTACTTATGCCTTCCAACGGGAAGGTAATGGGAGAGCTAGACTCTAGAAGCACAAAAATGTAACTTTCTATCTAAAGCTAAATGGTCTATTTGGGATTAAATCTACGCTCTTGGCCTCATCAGTGCTGGGCTCTAGCCAACTGAGAGCTGAAAGGCCCAGTGTGAGTGTGCTGTAAGTACCTCAAGGCACCTCTAAATTAGAGATGAGACAGCCCTTTGTAAAATGAATGGTGTCAAGAACCCATCGGTAGCCATGTTGTGTCTAATAAACAAAGAGCCTGTGCATTTATCTCTCTAGAGCCACTTGAAATGTGCCAGAAGAGAACATTTTAGAAACTGCTCCATGGGCCCTGTTCAAGAGAAGTACGATCAAGCAGGGTAGAGGCCCTGAACACCTCAGACTCCAGAGGGCTATTTCCTGCTCACTTAATCTCTGGCTGTTTAGTAGAAAGAATGTCTTATAATCAACACAATGATTTGCAACTTGAAAGCATCTTCGTTTTCCAATTTCAGGGAAATAAAGCTATTTCAGGAAGGAGTGATTTTTACATTTTCCTAGACTTGAACCAAGTAAAAATAACCAGTGAAAATAAACACAAACTCAAAATGTGTTTTTTGAAATGTGGTTTACCATCCGTTGCCACACAGCTGGGCCCAGTACGGCCAACACAGTACGGCAGCTCACCTGGAAAGCCACTCAGCAAGCAAGTACAATGGAAAATGTCTGCTTGTGTGATGGCGGAAAGGCCCTGCCCCCTGCCCCTAAGTAACCCCCAATTACCATAACATTTTGCCTCTGTCAAACTTCATTATCCAGTGTCCCATAAAGCATTTCAGCCTTCTAGAGCCCTCTAAGAAATAAACCATGAAAACGCTAGAAGGTATCAAACCATGAACCCTTACAGTTCTCATGTACCAGGGAGGGAGTAAATGAGGCTCGTAGAGATGTTCTGGTGCTGTGTTCTGAGGGGGAGGTACTGAGAGGAGAGGCAGGACACTGCCAAAGACATGGCCATTTGTCTGGTGTTGGTGTAGCAACAGAAATAAGACTACACAAAGGTCTTCATTGACCCTACTGTTGTGTTTGCCATTTCCGGAGGGTCCCCTTTTCTTAAGCAGCTCTGGAATCCAAATTTGGAGGCTGGGTAATGACAAGTTTAAATACTAAATGGAAAGTTTCAGCCCCATGCCTAATCCATGGATCTCCAGGTCAGTTGACTTTTTTCAGAACCTCTGTGTGGTTCTTCTGTGCCTGAGGCCAACAGGCCCTTCTTCTGGGCTGGGTTGTAAGGTCACAACTCGGAGTCCACATGGATTTTGCCAAGCTCTGCCCTGATTCCAAGAAGGAAACACACATCCAGTAAGGGCTAAAAGAGAGCAACAAGATTTCGCTCACAAAATCAGGATCTATTTCTTCATGCTTGAAATCCCAAGCTTTTTTCTCCTTATTCGGCAAAAATAGTAAGTGGGTCAAATATAGAAAACTCACCACCTCTCCCTTTTATTTACTTCTCCATCTGTGTACAGGCTTCATCAATGATGACAGTGGGAACTGGGCTGGCTTTGGAGCTCTGGTTTGTTAGCTATTTGATGTGAGGAAGCAGCTGGGAGAACACACACACACACACACACACACACACACACACACGCCATTCCTGGGCTCTGGTCCAGAGGGGCCTGCCGTTGGGCTTTCCCCCATTTGCCAAGTGAGTGCCTGCTCTGGGAACTGGTGACAGGACCCTCCGAAGAGGCGCCTTTCTTCATTCACTTATTTTTTTTTTAAGTCTTACACAAGAAGTATTTTATAATAATATTTGTTTTACATTTTTTCTAAACATAAAAGTAATAAATGCCTACTCTACATTCCTTGAAAAACAGAAAAAATAAAAAGTCATCATTATCCAACTACTGCAACTATAACAATTACTTTCATTTATGTGTTTTTTTTCCCCTGTGCATACCTGTGAAAATACCTAAGATTAATGGTTATTTACAATGCCTCCTACACTTCCCAGGATTTTCTAAGCAAGGTGGATGCTGAGGAAAAATCAGTGAGTCACCCCTCAAATCCCCTGAACTCAAAAAAGAAATGTTGAAGATCCAAAGGAAACCTAGCTTGTTCTGCCTAAGAAGGGACCAGAGCTATGTTGCCCAAGATGATAGGGACTAGTCACATATGGGTAATTTAAATTCTCTACAATTAAATAAAATTAAAAATAAATTTCCTCGGTTTCACTAACCATATTTCAAATATCTAATAGCTACATGTGCTTAATTTAACTTACATTAAAATTAAATAAAATTTGTGGGGCGCCTGGGTAGCTCAGTTGGTTAAACATCCAACTCTCGGTTTCAGCTCAGGTCATGATCCCAGGGTCATGGGATGGAGCCCCAGATGAGGCTCGGCCCTCAGCGGGGAATCTGCTTGTAGCTTCTCTCTCTTTTCCCTCCCTTCACTCACAAGTGCATGCTCTTTTGCTCTCAAAAATAAAGAAATATTTAAAAAAATAAAAATTAAAATTAAATAAATAAATAAATAAATAAAAATAAAATAAAATAAAAATAAAAATTTAAAACGTGTTCTCAATGGCAACAGTCACACTTCAAGTGTTCTATGCCCACATGTAGCTAGTACTGCCATACTGGACAGAGGAATTTATAAAACATCTTATTCGTTGCAGAAAATTCTGTTGGATAATGCTTGGCTAGGGAACTAAAGAAAGCTGCACAGTGGTAGTGAAAGAGGAAGAAAAGGAAGAGACGTCCCTAACAGAAAGTGAGACTCTCCGAAGGGGTCTGAGGGAAAAGGAGAAAAGGAGCTGCAAAAGGACATCAACAACGACAATGGAGGAAGGTTGAAAGGAAAGCGATTTCTTCTCAAGAAATCCTTAAAACCCACATCATTTATCTATTCTTAGACTTGGATTCGGGGATTATTTTAATGTGATCTATGTTACTGACCTCAGGGTAGACGCTGGGTAGAAACCGGACAGGTCTACATTTGGGTTATGAATGATATGCAGGGGCATATAGCATATATAAAGTGATATTTCAACAGAACAATTGTCTTGTCCCTTGATTTTTAAAACTTGGCACTCTAACATTTCTTGTATTCATCCTTTACACATACACATTTTAATATATATATATATAATATACATATATATGTAATTAAATATAAAAATATATATGTAATTGAAAAATTAAATATACATATATGTAATTAAATACACATGAACATGTATTCATTCTTTAGATATATTTCTAGAAGTCAAATATACTGGGTAACAAGATACAGGCATTTTTAAAGCTCCCAGTACATACTGCTTAGCAATCTGCTTGGACTTGCCACCTGGTCACACATCTCCATTTACCTCCACTGGATCAGGATTATGGTTGGTTCCCCTATAAAACGTCTCCAGGATGTAGCGTAACATCTCATAAACAAAGAGAGTGAATGATGTATATATTGAGTTGAACTTAATAAGCTTCTGTACTTCTTTGAAACCGTGAGTTCATGGTGGGAAAAATACAGAAACCTGACTGTGACTCACCATACCAGAACTGGGATTGGGTGCTGGCTCTGCTGTGTACAACTTCTCTTTGAGCCTCAGCTCGAAAGGGAGGGAGATGGCCCAGATGACGTTTCTATTCCAAGGCCCCGAGTGTGTGTCGGGATTGGGGCGGAATGGGATGGGAGAGGTGTGTGTCTTCATACAAGCACGTGCCCACAAGTGAGTATGCGGGGAGAGGGAAGGTGTGATTAATGGATGCTCTCTCCTCTCGGCTGAGAGCTCTTAGAGATAAGGAAAAAGGAGAAGAGACAGCAACAGGTTTGAACACCAATTAGATAAGGCTTCAAGATTCACGAGCCCATTCTAATAAATTGTTTTGGGATCCCTGCTCTGCACCGTTGGGAAAAAAGTTCCCATGATGCTTTGTGAAGCTGAAGGTCGTATTAAAGTAGCAACGTTTGTACTGTTCTTTCCCTACTGAAGTAGCAACTTTAAAAATGTCTCTGTAGCTTCCTTCTTGATTAAAAGCAGTCGAGAGAATTTCCAACATGAGTTAGTAGCCCCCTGAGGCTGACACTGAATGGTTCTACTATTAAGAGCCTCTATTCTAATTATCACTTTGAACAAGCTTTATGCCACAGACAGAGCACTTCATTGGCGGAATGTCTTGATGCCTTGGCCTCATGAATAAATGACTGCTGGGTTGTAGTTGAAGATTCTGGGAGGTAATAAGGGTTTGCAGAAGGGCATGTCTTTATCCTGATCAGAGGATAGTTATTTAATAGGGCACCACAAGCATCCAACATTCTGGACACAGAGAAGACAATTTTTTTTTTTTTAAGCACAAAGACAAAGCCAAAATCATACTGTGTTGTGTCAGACTGAGGGAATCTGCTCCTCTGCTTTGTTTTGTCACAGGAGTTCATTCAAATCAAAGAGACTTTCTGTAGATTCATTGTGAAGTGCCATACTTATCGATACAAGCTGCAGAACTTGAGAACACAAGGAACACTGAAAACCCTTTTCTGCATAGGTTAACTGATGTCCCAAGAACAGAAAGGATTTTTTTCTGAGGTCACAGAAGAGATAGAGCGGCAGAATCGGGACAAAAAGCCAAGTATCCTACTCAGTTTAGTCATCAATACTGAGGAGCAGCCCTGCCCCTGTTTCATTTATGCGACCACTACCAGGCACAGTGCTGGGTGCCAGGCGTACATCTATGAACAAGGCAGATCCGTCTTCCTGGAAGCTTTCTAGGATGGCTGCTTCTTGACTGCCTATAAATTACTTGCCTGAGCTCTAAACCCACAGCTGAGGTCCATTTGCAGTAGGACCAAAAATATCAGTGTTGTCTTACTGCCAAGATTGCAAAGGACCTCATTTCCGTGACTGAGTAACTTCCAGGTTTCCCTTTATTTGCCACATCCTCTGAACACTTTACAAAGGACTAGGGGCCACTTACATTCTCCTTCACTGAGAAATGTTTTAAAAATGTTCTCTATTTTTCCATCAATTGTATTACAAAGACATTAAAATAGAAGAAGCATTCTGTCAAGGGAATCAGCATCAATCACGGGTTGTACTAAATTCACAGTGACTCTGAGGCTACATCTTCATTAGTTGAGAAATGTTTAATAACTGTTTCAGAAGGAAGGAGATAAACCAAAAAGAATTCCATCAAGTAAAGGAGCAATAAGGGATTGAATCGGGACCAGAACCCCAGGGCTCCTTGAGTCCACAGAGATCAAATGAGAAATACTTTTCATTATTTCTGGAACTTGGGCAATGGCTACAGAAGACCATGAACAGATATTTCCAAGACAAAATAATCAGGACTAATGGGTCTGTTCTAACTCAATAGCCATGCTTCCCACAGATATTTATTGAACACTTGCTATGTACCAAGTTTGTGCAAGGTGATGAACAAGGAGTGATTAACTAGATAGTCCGTCTGGGCTCTCAGACCTTAAAACAACTAACAGTTAATCTTAGGAACTTCACAAGGCTCACACTCTATGCCTCTGCCCTCCTGTGTGTCATCTTGCTCGCTATTTGTCATAAGTGTGTTGATTACAATAAATCACTATTCTGTTCTGTCCTTTGAGCTGATTCTGAAAGACACGCATATGCCCGGATTACAGATTTCCTCATCTCTGCATACATTACTCAATGTTCTCAGAAAGCTAAGAAGAAAAGGTAAGACACATACAGCTTCCTGCAATCTTAAAACCCACTCTGTGTATGACCCCCCAAATTTATTCCCAGCCCCAACCACTTTCTAGAGTTCTAAGTTTCCATCTCTCTGCTTCCCATTGTCACCCATTTTCTCATCTTGTACTCCTTGGACCTATGAATGGCATCAAGTCATCCATGCCCAAAGACTTAGCATCTTTGATTCCTGCCTCCTCTCATTCCCCACCTCTAATTAATTATCAAGTCTTCTCGATTCCACCTTCAGGGTTTCTCTCCCATTTGTTGCCTCTTCTCCATCTCCAACATCTGAAGGTACTATGATGGCTAATTTTCTCTGCTGGTTGACTGGATTAGGGGATGCCCAGATAAATGGCAAATGTTCTTTCTGGATGTGTCTATGAGGGTATTTCTGAATGACATTAGCATTTGAATCAGTAGACTGAGTAAAGAAGATCGCTCTCACCAATGCAGGTGATCATCATCAGATCTGTTGAGGGCCTGAATAGAACAAAAAGGCTGAGGACATACAAATCCACTCTCTTGATCTGGGACATCTACCTTCTCCTACCCTCAGACATCTGTGCTCCTGGTTGTCCCAAGTTTGGTACACCATCAGCTCCCCCCACCGGCCCAGTTCTCAGGCCTTCAGAACCAGGACTGAAATATACCACTGGCTTTCCCAGCTCTCCAGCTTACAGACAGAAGACTCTGGGACATCTCAGCCTCCATATCACAGCAGCTAATTCCTATAATAGATCACCATATTTCTCTGCAGAACCTTGACTAGTAGAGAGAGTAAGGCTCAGACAGGACAAGTGACCTGTCCAAGTTCATGCACTTCATAAATAGCAGAGCTGATGCTCTAGCCCATGTATGTCTGACATATGCATGCACTGTGACAGATAAGTACCTTTATTAAATCTCACTTGTCCAACTCCAATGCCTTATTAGACCTTATTTACTGTCTCTTTTCAGCCTTTACCACAAAATGTTTTCAGGTTAATCTTGCTAAAGCACAGCTTTTACTAATAGCTTTTATCATTGCTCTCTAAATCTTATCAGATTCTGTAGGGCATATTCTAGGAACTAAAACAAGATCAACATAGCTTAACCACAGTAGGTGCAAGGATCTATTTGCATCATCTTGGTATATTTCTTCTCATTCCTGGAATAGCATTAACTCATAAAAGGCATTCCAATATTTACTTCTGTAGCACCCTTTAATTCATGATCTGTCTCTAGGTTCATAGATGTGCCTTATCTCAACTAGAATGCAAACTCTTTAAGGTAAGGTGCCATGGTTTTATGTCTTTGTATCTACCTCACAGTATCTATTGATAAAAAGAAATTCTGAAATACTAGAGAGACAGGGGTCAAGTAATGCCCAAAAGAGCTACTTTTTTTCTTCCAGCTATTCTGAAGGACTCTTGAGTACAGAACACACCAATGTTGCCTAGAACTTTCCAATTGGGAAATTTAAAAGTGCTTATTTCCATGTCTAGCCCACACTTAGCATTCTGTTTGTTCCCACTCATCCCAACTTTACCCTTATACAACACCTTGTATATTATGGATATTAAAATAAGTTGCATATTGTTAGTTCCTTGAAGGCAAGGACGAGGTCTCATTCATCTCAGTGTTTAACCTCCCCCATAGCATGCAGGGCATTACTTTTCACATACTAGGTGAATAATAAATATAATTTAAATAAAGTATAACAACAGTGACAGGTTAATAGCAGACATACCACAGACCATGTACTTTCAGTTTGTGCTCATCTGTCATTTTTCCAAATGGATCGTATCCCAAATGGAATTCTTCATTTCCCAAAACAAACCTGTCATCTCCCTTACTCTTCTGTCTTTGGCATCAGTGGCACAGAGAATCTTTCAGTGTCCAAGCTACATACTTTAGAGGTGTCTTTGATGAAAGTAAAACGGACATGGCAATATATCAAGGCTGAAGCATCCAATAGACATTTGGAAACTAAGGTGAAGGCGGAAGGACCGTTTTTTTAGAGAGGAGGACGTTGCCCTTGTTCTTCCTGTGAGAATGGAAAGAAGGAGGATAAATATGTATAGAGGCAGAGATGAGTCAGGCTGATGAGTTGTGGTGAGGACACACAAGGGACTGAATCTCCACAAAGTAGAAGAGGTCATCTGCTAACTCTGGGGGTGGATTAAGCCTTGAGGAGAGAAGGGGAGATCGGAAATAACTGGTGGGAGGAACTCCCTTGGGTTTCAGAAAGCTTGAAATTCTCCGTCAATGATCTTGAATCAACATGACATTCCTAAATAAAGGTCCTATTGTTTGTAGTTTTTGAAAAATGACTGTAGAGGCTGACTAAATTAAAAATGCCTCCTGGACAATTCATGGGTATAAAAGATGGATGTTCTTTGTGTAGAGTGGCCCACTTATACAGGCCCCATTTGGAACATAGTAGGACACAGTTCCTTCTATCCAAAAAGTCATTCGAGATATAGTGTGAGGTGATTCTCCTTTGTAATTGCTCCACTGTAATAATTAGGATGTGATAGAAGGTAGATTCCTAATAATTAGTCTTATTATTAATTTTACTTGAAGACATATGCCCATAACCCATATTTTTGTTCTTCTAACCTCATCCAACCTTTAGCTTTATGTGGGTCTTTTACCTTGTTTTTTACATTTTTTTTCAAAGACTGTATTTATTTGAGAGAGAAAGAGAGTAAGAAGTGGGGCAGAGCGGGAGGGAGAGGGACAAGCAGACTCCGACCTGAGTGTAGAGCCTGACTCGGGGTTGAATCCCACAACCTTGAGATCATGACCTGAGCCAAAATCAAGAATCAGATGCTTAAATGACTGAGCCATGCAGGCACCCCTCTTCTTGTTTTAAAACAGGCACAGAAAACCACATAAAACAAAAGTAGAGCTCAGTGAATTATTATGTGAATAGTAGCCTTGTAATGACCATCCTAAGAAAAAAAAAAAAAGGCCACCCCAAAAACTCCTCCAAATCCCAATCTCAAATACAGCACCCCCTTCCGCTCCAAATACAACCACTACCCTGAATTTTAGAGTCATTAAGTTATTGTATTCTTTATGGTTGCCTCACCCAATGGTGAATGACTAGGCACTACGGAATAATCTTGCCCAATTTTTAAAAACTTGAGGTATCTCTTAAGCCTCTATTAATCTGTAAGCTCTCCTTCCATCCATTTCTTCATCCATACAATTTAAGTGGCAAAGAACTCATGCTGTTTAGCAGAGGTCCCCGTAGCAAGCCTATTGCTGACTGCACACTCATGGCGCCATTCACCATGTTCCTCTGTATATCCTGGTGGGGTCCCATCTGGATCGGCCTCAGGGGTTCACTGGTTAGCAGCCACTGTTGCTCAGTTTCAAAATGTTCACATTCTACAATTTTATTTTCACTCTAACTGGAACAAGGTTTTCTGAGCTGTAATTCACATATCATAAAATTAACCATCTTAAAGTGTATAATTCAGTGGTTCTCAGTATTTTCACAATCATCACCACAGTGGGCTGCCATTGCTATGTGTTTGGTTAGAGCGTTTCCTACACCAGTTAAGGAATGTCTGCGTTCTTGGTGGTGTGTGGTCATGAAAGTCTCTGCTTGGCTAGCTTTGTGCTCCATTAATGAACATGCAGATTTCCTCAAATGCCTGGGACTGTGAGTCTCCCAGTCATCACCCCAAGGTTCTGTGTGCAGGTTGGGGCAGTTTTCAACCAAGCCTTGGTCTTCACTTCCTCCTTGCGCAGAGAACAAATGTCAGTCTGCGATGAGTTTAGGGTCCTCTCGTGCTCTTACCGAGCATGAACCAGACCTACAAATGAGTGCGTCCATTAAATTCCCAGGAATATATTGGAGATGTTCAAAATCTCTATTGACCTCTCATTCTCCAGCTGGTTTTTTTGTTTGTTTGTTTGGTTGGTTGGTTTTTGTTTGTTTAAGATTTTGGATTGGCCAATGTTTACCTCATTTGCTTTTCTTCAGCTATTGTTTATACCATTTAACTGGCTCAGACAGAACTGAAGTTAAACAACTGTCCCTGAATAATTTTAACAAAAACCCCCAGGGAAAAGTCTTTTTGCAATAGCTGAACTCTGTGTCAATATTTTTTCACTCTCCAAAAATCTTTTTTTTTTTTGCCCCCATTTGGAGCAATATTAGCCCTGCTGAGAATACCTGACAGAATATTCCACACTCATGTATCACACACAGAAACACCTGCATAACAAAAATATCACTGCCTCTACCAACAGCATCATTGACTAGTTTAAACATTTGCCAATTGCTAACCCCTTTCTTCTCCCATTTGTTTTATGGTTACACTACATATACAATGCCTCATCATTTACCATAGTATCTCCCTTTTAACTCTCATGTAGACTTACTTGTAGAATATATTTAATATTCACCACTAATCCTTATGTTGACATGCCTCTAGAAATATATAGAGGGGTCCCTGGGTGGCTCAGTGGGTTAAGCCTCTGCCTTCACTCAGGTCATGATCTCAGGGTCCTGGGATCAAGCCCCACGTCAGGCTCTCTGCTCAGCAGGGAGCCTGCTTCTCCCTTCTCTCTATGCCTGTCTCTCTGCCTATCTATGATCTCTGTCTGTCAAATAAATAAATAAAATATTTAAAAAAAATAAATATATAGAGATCTTTTGGTTATAGAAAATTCATTCTCGGGACATTCCCCTGGCTCAGTCAGTAGAGCATGCAACTCTTGTTCTCTTGATCTTGGGGTTGTAAATTCAAGCTGCACATTGGGTGTGGAGACTACCTAAAAATAAAATCTCTTAAAATAAGGTTTTTTCTCCATTATTTTCCTCAGGAAGGGCTTATATCAATATTCTTTTATTTCTTTTTCCTGACTTTGATTTAATAAGTTAATAACTTGAATGCCACAACATTTTCTAATTCACATAAAAGCAAAGTTCTAGTAAGGAGTGAGCAGATAAAGTATGTCCTCAGAAAAAAACTTAGAAAAACATAAAATGTGTCCTCAGGTACAAACAGAATGCAATGGCATTGATGTTTTAGCATGTGAAATTAAGCTAATATTTAACCATATTAACTCATCCCTATTGATTATCCTCTATAGGTTATCAATGAACATTTGGGTTATGATTATATATGCTTCTTTTTCATATATTATTTCAAGGGTTTTATACTAACCCTAAAAAATTATAAGAGAGGGGTGTCTGGGTGGCTCGTTGGTTAAGTATCTGCCTTCGACTCAGGTCATGATCCCAGAGTCCAGGGATTGAGTCCTGCATCAGGCTCCCTGATCAGTGGGGAGTCTGCTTCTCCCTCTACCTCTGCCCCTTTTCCCTCTTCATGCTCTCCCACCTCCCCCAATAAATAAAATATTTTTAAAAAATAATGAGAAATAATTACATAGTCAATATTCTTTTAGTTCCAACATGTTGTGAACAATTTGTGTCCTCTATACTGGAAAGTCAGTTTTCCTGGATAAAAAATTATTGCCTCACCTTTGCTTTCCTAGAATATCTTAAAATATTACTCATTTCCCCTGTGGCATAAAACATTCTTATTAAAGTCTATGATCTGGCCTCAATTTTCCTTATAAGCCTCATTCTCTATCCAGGATGCCTAAAGAATTTTTCTTTTTATTTAAAGGTCAGTTAATTTTACTATAACATATTCCTGGTTTTTGTCATTCTGGGTCAATATGCTCAGTACACAGTATATATATATTAATTAATTAACTAATTTACTTATTTGTTTATTTATTTATTTGTGTGTGTTGTGTGTATTTATTTTGCTCCCTTGCCTACTTTTCTTCTTCAGGGGCTCTAGTCATCTGTATGTTGGACCTTCTTTTCTTGCCTTCTATATGTGTTATTTCTGTTCAAGTTATCTCAGCTCTTCATTTATTTTTTTATTTTAAAAATCTTCCTCAAAAATTTGCTATTAAGGTACACCTTATTTAAAGTGTTCTTACCACAAAAAATAATAATAAATGCTATCCCTATCAAAATCCCATCATTTTTTTTCAAAGAAATGGAACAAATAATCCTAAAATTTATATGGAACCAGAAAAGACCTCAAATAGCCAAAGAAATATTGAAAAAGAAAGCCGAAGTTGGTGGCATCACAATTCCGGACTTCAAGCTCTATTACAAAGCTGTCATCTTCAAGACAGTATGGTACTGGCACAAAAACAGACACATGGATCAATAAAACAAAATAGAGAGCCCAGAAATGGACCCTCAACTCTATTATGGTCAACTAATCTTTGACAGCACAGGAAACAAAGTCCAATGGAAAAAAGACAGCCTCTTCAACAAATGGTGTTGGGAAAATTGGACAGCCACATGCAGAAAAATATAACTGGACAGTGTGGCAATTCCTCAAGAAATTAAAAATAGAGCTTCCCTATGACCCTGCAATCGCACTCCTGGGTATTTACCCCAAAGATACAGATGTAGTGAAAAGAAGGGCCATCTGTACCCCAATGTTTATAGCAATAATGGCCACAGTCGCCAAACTGTGGAAAGAACCAAGATGACCTTCAGTGGATGAATGGATAAAGAAGATGTGGTCCATAGACACTATGGAGTAGTATGCCTCCATCAGAAAAGATGAATACCCAACTTTTGTAGCAACATGGACGGGACTGGAAGAGATTATGCTGAGTGAAATAAGTCAAGTAGAGAGAGTCAAGTATCATATGGTTTCACTTATTTGTGGAGCATAACAAATAGCATGGAGGACAAGGGGAGTTAGAGAGGAGAAGGGAGTTGAGGGAAATTGGAAGGGGAGCTGAACCATGTGAGACTATGGACTCTGAAAAACAATCTGAGGGTTTTGAAGGGGCGGGGGGTGGGAGGTTGGGGGAACCAGGTGTGGGTATTGGAGAGGGCACGGATTGCATGGAGCACTGGGTGTGGAGCAAAAACAATGAGTACTGTTATGCTGAAAATAAATTTAAAAAATTTAAAAAAAAATTTTAAAAATAATAATAAATAAAGGGGGTGGCAGGGAACTTTAAGAGATAAAAATAAAATAAAATTTTCTTCCTCTTAATCTTCTGTTTCTCTTAAAGCATTATTTGTTGTGTTGATTTGTTCTTCTAGTTTATTATTCATTTATAGATTGAACTTATCCCATTATCCTAGTTATTTTTCAAGTTTGGAACCTGAATTTATGAGTGTCTAATTCTGATTTATATTATTTATATTACTCTTTCATAGTTGGTATTATTTTTATCTATCTTGAGTTTAATATGTGGCAATATTGATCTATTTTTAAATCATGCTTTTCTGATATGTTTCCATGTTCTGAAGGACTATTATATTGTTCCTTATTCTCTTTTCTTATAGTAACTTTATATGAGATTTTTAACATGAGACATTTCTTTTGCTTATTTCAATGTCAATTTATTTTGACTCAACTTTTAGAAAGAGGAAGAATTCATAAAGATTTTCTAACTTTACTGGGTCCCATCTTCTGCTGTCTTGGTTAAGCAATATGGCCTCTTAATTTCTAAGATTTCTTGTATCTGTTTCCCTCCCCAACTTTTATTTGGACCTTCTCTTTTCCTTCTCTACTATTCCTCACATGTTCAAATTTTATTCAACTTCTAAGATTTCCCCTCAATATGAGGCTCCATCATGGATGGGGAGTCCTGGTAGGTCAATTTTAATAGATCATAGGGAAATATACAGCTCCAGCCCCTTCAGACCTTAACATCTTATAATTTGTTATTATTTCATTTTATTTACTATTCTGTATATAATTTTCTATGCGTCTCAAAAATTTATCATTTTATCAAAATATTTATCATTTTGGGACGCCTGGGTGGCTCAGTTGGTTAAGCAGCTGCTTTCAGCTCAGGTCATGATCCCAGCGTCCTGGGATCGAGTCCCACATTGGGCTCCTTGCTCGGCAGGGAGCCTGCTTCTCCCTCTGCCTCTGTCTGCCATTCTGTCTGCCTGTGCTCACTCTCTCTCCCCCTCTCTCTCTGAGAAATAAATAAAATCTTTAAAAAAATATATTTATCATTTTCATTCGTTGAATGCAAGTCCATCAAGTTAAAATACAAAAATCTTATAACCATCTCTCTATTAATGGCTATTTGGGATATATCCAGTTTTCCATGATAATAAATGACACATAATGCTTTCCTTCTTCTGAATTATATCTTTAAAACAAATACCCTATAGTGAGATTATTCAGTAAAAAGGTATGAACATTTTTATGACTCTTGCTAAAAACTGCCAGATTGTTCATCAAATTGACTGAAATAATTAAGCATGTCACTAAAAATGTATAAATGTTTCAATTTCCCCAAAAGCTGTCTCACTAGTTTTAATAATATCCCTTTATTGTTGCTAATTTTAGAGTTATAAAGTGACAGCTCATCATTGTTTTAATTTGCACTTCTTTAATTGTTGGCAAGACTATACACTGTTTCCTATGTTAATTTACTAATGGTGTTTCATCTTATGTAATGATTCTTCATATACTTTGACCACCGTCTACAGTGAACTTAATTCAAATTCATAAAAACTCAGTATATTTTGAAATGTCATCATATGTATTAAATATTTTCTATTTTATCACTTAACTTTTATCTTGGTTTCACTCTATTTTAGTTTTATTAATTTTCTGTTCAATCACACTTCTTATCTTTTCCCTTTAATTTTTCTCCTTTAATCAAACATTATCTCCCTCCATAGACTGAATAATTGCTCTATTTTCTCTTTTCCCTGTAATTAAATTTTCCTAAACATTTGACACTTTAATTTTTATGTTGTTGATCATGATATATTGCAGGAGATATAGGTCTAAGTTAATTTCTCCCTATGGTAATGTCAAGTTATTTCAATAGCATTTATGAAAATGAACCCCTTTCCTGTTGCTTTGTTAAATTTAGCTGGACGTGTATTGAACTCATGCATATTGATTAACATCTATACTTATATGTGCCAGAGGGCACCTAACTAGATTTAAACAGGTTAGGTTATTTATGTTGCTTTTTGAGAAACAGTCATATCCTCAAATGTTATAGTGGCAAGTGTTCACAAATAGCCCTTTATCTTTTCCTTCCCTTCTTTTCCTTCTTTCTGTGGAGAGCTCCATTCATCTCTTGTCTGTATTCCCACCACAAACATGAGTTGCCAGCAGACAGAGACAGAGAGGTAGACAGACACAGAGGGGGCCTATCTACATAGAGATGTGTGTCTCCTATTGGTTCTATGTCTCTGGTTAACGGCAGACAATGCAGTAATGTGTTCCATATGGAGTTTCCAGCCCTGCTTTGCCAGTTCTTGTCCTTTTGCCCCAGTCTGATGTTCCTTTGGGTCTTACCTCCCAAATGTCACCTCCTTGTGAAAGCATAACAGCCTTCTATGCTTTATGGATGGACAATGGGTGGAGGGTGAAAAGATCCAACACATATATCCAAAATCCTTTCATAGAAAACTCCTTCCTTGTTCTCCAGCATCCAACTCTTCTCTGACAGAAGTAAAAATAATGCTGACTGGAAGAAAGAATGCTTTGGAGAGCTTCACACTTCCACACATTCCTTACATTAGGCGGTAGATATGTTTCCAGAGTGTGAAATGAGTCATTATAAATTTAGCTGTATTTTCTCAATGAGTGGAGCTACAATATGTACCTTCCCCGTGGCATCATTGACAAGTAATTTTGGAAGCCAAAACTTTGGTAAAGAAAATACGTTAGGATTGTTACAGAGTCTCCTGCAATTTTTTGAATTTTTAAGCTGCTCATGCTGCTCGCTGAGGAGCTATGGGCCTTAATGCCAGAATACTTACAGAGAGAGTAAAAGAGGAGAAAAGGAATATGGGAATGCATGTCATTTTACAAAGCCCTACAGGATAGTCTTATACCTGCCTGCTAAACACACACACACACACACACACACACACACACACAGAACCCCTGAAGCAAAGTACATTGATTATGTTCTATAAGTTCACTTTTTTTTTTTTTTTGCCTTATTAGGTTTTCTTAAAGTAAAGCCCATCTGTGGAGCATATGGCCATCCAAACCCTCTGAGATGCCAAAGAATGTAAACAGATATAAAAAGGATCATCAATAATTTTTAAATTAAATTGAGTCTTCAAAAATATATATTTCCAAAAGAAAGGTTTTTACATTTGGCAGCCCTTGCTCTGTAGCTTAACTGAGCTGGCACACTTTTGAGTTTAGGCGGCAATAAAAATGAATGATCAAAAAACTGCTTCAGAGGCAACTTTTAAGCTTTGGATATTCAGGCTAGGACTCATGAGACATCATTTCCTACTAGGCATTGCGCCTGTGATGAAGGCAAACAGCAGCTGTGTGAACACAATATCATTTCTTGAGGATCAAGTATACAGAGATCACTTTGGACATGGAAATCTCTATTTACTGAGCTCCTTTGATGACTCTGACAGTATGCTACAGGTTTTAAAACATTCTAATTTTCACAGAAACCTTGGGAAGTAGGGAATATGTTGGTAGAATTACAAAACTGGGGCTTGGAGTTCAGAAAGCATCCAAGTTCATATAGTAGTACGTGGTAAAGATTTGGAATCTAAGTCTTTCTGATCATAAACTGCTGCCTTGAAGCATCAAATTTCAACATAGCAGAAACAATCTAGCAGCATTCTCAGCTAGACAGAGAGCAGAGGATTAGCAGCAAATGGCACCAGGGACGGTTGTAGGAATGGTGACACTGAAGCTTCTTACTGCTTTCTATGTATCAGTGGCTGTGGAATGAAAGTGCTGGTGGCAGGTCAAGAATGGAGGCAGTAAAGTAGAAAGCAATCACAACCCACAGGGTGGTTGTCCTCATGCCTACAATGACCTGAAGAAACAAGGAGGCTGCTCAATCAGTGTTAAAATTGACAAAGGCCATTTCTCTTGAGAGAAAGGAGAGGAGTAAAATAAAAATTAACCAAATCAGCCTTCTTGACACCATTTCTTATCATATGCCATTTGCCTTAAGAAGGGTGGCCCAGTTGGTTAAGCGTCTGCCTTTAGCTCAGGTCATGGTCTCAGGGTCCTGGGGTGGAGCCCCATGTCAGGCTCCCTGCTTAGCAGGGAACCTGCTTCTCCCTCTCTCTCTCTCTCTCCCTCTATACTCCTACACTCACCTGCACTCATGCTCACTCGCTCTCTCTCTCTCTCAAATAAATAAAGTCTTCACAAAAAAACCAAAAAGAATTAAGCCCATCTCTTCCATGCTCCAATTCAGTATTGATAAAAGCATTTTAGTCATTCTGGTCTTCTTTTGACACTCTCAAGGCAATCTGAGCTTTAATCTTCCTGATTTAATCTCCCTTTCTAGAGTCTTGGGCCATGGATTCATACTTGACTTTTTATTGAGCTTTCTGAAATCACAGTCTATGATGGGATTTGTACACAGCTTCTCCTTTCTTTGCTTTTTAAAAAAGATTTTATTTTTAATCACTGCACCCAACATGGGGTTCAAACCCGCAACCCCAAGATCACAAGTTGTGAATTCCACTGACCAAGCCAGCTAGACACCTCACGCCCTTTCTTTGTTTTTATAAATACCATGGTACTCCCTATCTTTCACAGTTACCATTACTTCTCTTAATTTTAGTACAGTCTACCCAAACTGGTGATCTTTGAATCTGTGTATCAGTCCACTGTCACTACTGTACTAAAGAACATAACACTAAAGTCAAATACCTACTGGTTACACTTAGCTGGAACACTATCCCAAATTTGTGTATGGGCTCTCTTATCTGATTAGCAGAGTGAAGCTTTAATAATTCCTTTGGCTCAGGGGCACCTGGGTCATTCAGTTAAGTGTTTGACTTCCGCTCAGATCATAACCTTGGGGTCCCAGGATCAAGCTCTGTGCCAGGATCCACACTCATCTACTTGAGGATTCTCTCTCTACCCCCCTACCTTCTTTCTCTCTTACACTCTTAAATGAATGCATTTAAATTTTTTTAAAAAAAGAATTCCTTTTGCTCAGATATGGAAAAGGCCATGCAGCCTAAGTGTATGCCCTTCTCTTGAACAACCCACTTTCCCACCCACCAAACCCTGGCCCTCTGACTTAGTCTTCCATGGGCAGTACAGAAAAACCAACCCTGAGAATTAGAGCACCTCTCCCTAGCCCCTTCCTTGTCCTGACAGACCATTCTAATGTGTAGAGATGAATTTGAAGATGCACAGGGAAGAAATTCTAATAAAAGGGACTTCTCTAAGAAAGAATGTGGCCCAAGTTTCTATTACTGATTGAAAAGCATGAGGAAAAAGAGAATACAAAGTGAATACACCATCACAAAGAGAGGGGATCCACCACTTGCAAAAAAGATGTTACTGGAAATCAGGAGACAAATTCTAGAAATTAATTCATATTTATCTTGACCAATACTTGCCTATTTTAGAGGTAACAAGTTTGGTTATTTATGGGATGCCTTTCTCAACCTCAAGCACATAAAGCCCTCTTTTTGAGAGTTAAAGCTGCCAGCAAGGTGAGTAAAGAATCTTCTGGATGCTAGTCAATGGAAGGAGAACTCTAGCCATTTTAAGTATAGTTGAAATGTGCCATCACTGCTCTATCTTGCTTTTATTTTTTACAGACACACCATGTAAGCATCATCCAAAACAGCTATCTATCAGTTTAAGAAATCCATAGTATTCTCCCAGAAACATCACTACCCACTTGCTTTTTATCATGTTTCATCATGTTTCTCCTTGTGTCTTTGGATTTAGATCTTGCAAATCTTAACCCCTATCAGGTGAGTTTTTTCAGATAAACTACATACATCTATTACAGTGTTCTAATCATGAATTCTACTCACATATCTCAGAAGAACCTAGGAGATAATATTAACTCCATTTATGAAATCTTTAAGGTCACTTTGGTCATGACCCATTCTTTATACAGTGGATATTAGTATCTGAAGCCATGAGAAAGTATCTTCATATATATATCTTGTGAATTACTGAGTACCTTATTCCATTTTCATTCTTCTACAGCAAGTTTTTTAAACTTTTTAAAGTCATAATTCTTCTCCAATGAATTTTTAAGCAGAAGCTTAAAAGGCAAATGGATAAAAATTATCGTTGTTCTGGGTAAGCAGTTGGAGGAGGTCGGAAGCCTCACCTACACCAATCCCCTCCTATTCCTTCTCTACCATCTGTGTCAGTCCCAGAGGCATTTCCTCATACTCAAGAAGCTTCATGCTCCAGGCACAACTTGGCTTTATCTGTTTTCCTCCATAGAACCAATTTGTTGCATTTTTCCCATGTTTTTAATTTCAGCCCATAACATTCTCAATCTAATCAGTGGGACTGAATATCTCCTGCATCTTGGTGACTTAAGTATCCATATGACTTGGCAGGTGTAAATATCCCTACAGTGTAAGAGGGTAATTTATCTGGTCACAACAGCTGGCTGAATACACGCATTAGGATTATCCAAATCCATTTGCTGTGACTTTGTTTTAATCACACATCCTTCTGCTCTTACAAACTTTTCCAAGTAAAATGGAATCTCTGTTGAACAATTTCTATTTAAATTACTTGAAAAATTAATGAAATACTTCATTCCATCTGTAAAATATATTGTCCAATGGCCATTGTATGCCGAATCCTCAAGGATAAAAAGTTGTTCTAGTATATGCACACACACTGCATCTTCCATTAGGGTCTGTGCATATTAAATATAAGTTTCATTTTATTCCCAAGTCTGTTTATTCAAATTTTACCTGTTACTATAATTATCAGATTTAATTAAAATATTAGTTAAATCAAATAAACAGAAGTTTAATAAAAATGTGAGTTGTTCTTTGTATAAAAGTTAAACTCAATAGTTAGGTGAAAGACTGTATCAACAAAATGAGAAAAGCCACAGATTGGAACACAAATGTGCAGAGTACACAAAATATACAAAGATCTTAAACCTCAACAAGAACACAAACATTTTGTATAATTACAAAATGGACCAAAGACAGATACCTCACCAAAGAAGATATACAGATGGCTAATAAACTTATGAAAAGATGTTCCCTACCACATGTCATTCCACGAGTACAAATTAAGACAATGAGATACCACTAACACCTATGAGAATGGCAAAAATCTAATGCTGACAACACCAAATGCTGATGAGGATATGGAGCAACGGGAATTCTCTGTCATTGTTGGTAAGAATGAAAAATGGCAGAGGCACTCTGGAAGCTAGTCTGGCAGTTTTTCACAAAACTAAACAGACTCTTACAATACAATCTAGCGATCATGCTCCATGGTGCTTACCCAAAAGAGTTGAAAACTTATGTCCATGTCAAAACCTGCATATAAACGTTTAAGGCAGCTTTATTCATAATTGCCAAAACTTGGAAGCAACAAAAACGCTCTTCGGGGAATGAACAGATAAACTAACTGCGATACATCCAGACAATGGAATATTATTCACCACTAAAATGAAATGAGTTATCAAGCCATGGAAAAACATGCAGGAATCTTACTTAGTGCATACCACTAAGTAAAAGAAGGCACTCTGAAAATGCCATATACTTTATGATTGCAACATCATGACATTTTGGAAAATGCAAAGCTATGGAGACTATAAAAATATTAGTGGTTTCCAAGGGTTGGAAGAGGGAGGAAGAGATGAATAGGCACCACAGAGAAGATTGTTAGGAATGTGAAAATACTCTACAAGCTGCTATAATGATGGATATATATAATTTTACATTTGTCTAAACTCATAGAATGCACAACACTAAGAGTGAACCATAATGTAAAATATGGACTTTGGGTGATTATAGATTTGTTACAATTGATGAACCTTCATGGATACATGTTCCACCCTTACGGGGAATACTGAGAATGGGGAAGAGGATGCATTTTGGGGGGTGCAGGTGGTACATGGGAAATCTCTGTCCTTCCCCTCAATTTTTTAACAAATCTAAAACTGCTCTATAAATTGTCTTAATTCTAAACAAGTAAAATTGAATACTTCAAAAAGACTTTATAAACGCAAGTCACCGTAAAATTATATGGGCAAGACATCTGTGAACTAATGAAGAGAACAGTAAAAGCCTGGAAGGACTTTGTACTCGTTTGCACTGTAGTGTCATCAAATTCATTACCTAGTTTAAAGAAATACAAATTGTAAATGTTAAAGGAGGTACAGTTAATGCAAAGGAAAAAACAGCCTGATGTTCAATACTGATCAAAAATGTACCTTTATGGGGGGGCGCCTGGGTGGTTCAGTGGGTTAAGCCTCTGCCTTCAGCTCAGGCCACGATCTCAGGGTCCTGGCGTCAAGTCCCACATCGGGCTCTCTGCTCGGCGGGGAGCCTGCTTCCCCTCTCTCTGCCTAGTTGTGACCTCTCTCTCTGTGTCAAATAAATAAAAAAATAATCTTTTTTAAAATGTACCTTTTTCATTTTAAATTAAAATTAGTATTTTTATATAAACACTCTCATTAATCCCTACAACTGTCACTGAAAAAATAACTAGTCAATCCACACTTGAATCAATCACAGTCAAAGTGATGAAAAGACAGACAATCTTAAAAACAGAAAGAGATAAATGACATGATAGATAAGAGAACATTAACGCAAATGATACCTGGATCACCAAGAGAAAAAAAACAAGAGGCCAGAAGACAAAGAAGTAACATGTTTAAGATACTGAAAAAAGTTGAAAACTTTTCACTCAAAATTCTACATCCACAAAAGTATCCTTCAAAACTGAAGGCAAAACAAAGACGTTTTCATATTTAAAGAAAAAAAAAGCTGAGAATATATGTCACAACCATACCTAGGAAAGTTCTTCAGGATGAAGAGAAAGGACACCAAGTGGTAACTCGTATCTCCAGAATGTAATTAACAGCACTTGAATTAGTAAATATTTAGGTAAATATAAATATATCCAATTTTGTTTTCCTAAGTTTTAAATTATTTTGTGTTTACAACATACATAGATGTGATATACATGAAAACTACAGGACAAAAGATAAGGTTACAAATTGTGCTGTTACAAATTTCTTCTATTTTATGTGAAATAATGCAGTATTAATTCTATGTAGACCACCAAAATTAAAGATTCATGTTGCAATCTGTAGAGCAATCACTGGAAAATAGCAAAGAGGTAAAATTTCACAGCCAGTAGGGAAATTAAAATGGAATACCAAAAATATTCAATTAACCTCCCCAAAAAGGAAAAGAGAAATACATGGGAAAAGGATAGGAGACAAATAGAAAACAAAAAAGCAAAATGGTAAACCTAAGTTAAAATGAATAATTACATGAAACCAACTATCTTTAAAAAACATATATAAATGGTTTGAACCTGCCAAGTAATAGTCAGAGGTGGACAAATTGTGCAAAAAAGCAAGATTCTACTATATGCTATCTAAACCACTTTGAATATAAAGACACAATATAGTTAAAAGTAAAATGATGGAACAAAATACATCATGCAAACACTAATCAAAAGAAAGATGGAATATCCACATCAATTATCAGACAAAGTAGGTTCGAGAACAAGGAATATTATCACCAGGAGTAAAACAGGAGATCACATAAAATAAAAGGGGCTAATTCATTGAAAATACAGAGCAGTCTTAAATATGTATGCTACCAACACCAGAGTTTCAAAGAACATCAGGAAAAACTGATAAAACTGAAAGAAAGAAATGCCTACAATTATATTTGGACATATCAACACCAAACTCTCAATCATTATGAACTAATTAGACAGAAAATCAGTAAAAATATGAAATACTTGGACAATACTATCAATTAACTTGACTTAACACTTAACAGAGTGCACCACCCCGAAATAAAAAAATAAATTTTCTTTTCAAGAGTGATTGGAATACTTACAAATATATACTAGGTAATGGGCCAAAAAGTAAGTCTAAATAAATTTTAAATCACTGAACTGATACAAAGAATATTATTTAACCACAATAAATTTTTAATTAGAAATCAGTACCAGAAAAATATTGGAAGATCTCCAAATATCTGATAATTAAACAAAATTTTCTAAATATGGTTCCATATGATTCCATGGATCAAAGATCAAGGGAAAATATTTTTTAAAAAATCCTGAACTGCTATAACCAAATACATAAAACATCCAAACTTGGGGGATGCACCTAAAGCAGTACTTAGAAAGAAATTTTCATGCATTGAATGCTTCTATTGAGGGGGGGCCGGTGAATGATCTCATATCAATGCTCTAAAATCCTATCTTGAAAAAACTGAAAAAAAGAGCAAATTTAAGCCAAAGTAAGAAAAAATATAGAATAAAGCAAAAATCGATCAATTACATAGAAAAAAAGAAAACCAATAGAGAAAAATCAATAAAACTAAAAGCTGGGGTTTTTTTAAACATAAGAAAAAAGTAGACAAAAAAACACAAAATATCAATATCAGGAATAAGAGAGGGAACATCTGTATAGACCCTACAGTCAATAAAAGGATAGAAAGATTTTTTTTTAATTTTTTATTTTTTATAAACATATGTTTTTATCCCCAGGGGTACAGGTCTGTGAATCACCAGGTTTACACACTTCACAGCACTCACCAAAGCACATACCCTCCCCAATGTCCATAATCCCACCCCCTTCTCCCAAACCCCCTCCCCCCAGCAACCCTCAGTTTGTTTTGTGAGATTAAGAGTCACTTATGGTTTGTATCCCTCCCAATCCCATCTTGTTTCATTTATTCTTCTCCTACCCACTTAAGCCCCCATGTTGCATCACCACTTCCTCATATCAGGGAGATCATATGATAGTTGTCTTTCTCTGCTTGACTTATTTCGCTAAGCATGATACACTCTAGTTCCATCCATGTTGTCGCAAATGGCAAGATTTCATTTCTTTTGATGGCTGCATAGTATTCCATTGTGTATACATACCACATCTTCTTGATCCATTCAGCAATTGCACCATTGGGTATTTACCCTAAAGATACAAACGTACTGATCCAAAGGGACACGTGCACCCGAATGTTTATAGCAGCAATGTCCACAATAGCCAAACTATGGAAAGAACCTAGATGTCCATCAACAGATGAAAGGATAGAAAGATTTTTATCAACAATTTTATACCCCACAATTTAGCAACTCTGAATTAACAAAGTTCTTGAAATGCAAAAGTACCAAAGCTTAACCAAGAAGCAATATATTATTTGAATATCATCATTGTATCTATTAACAAGTTGAGTTGAACATTTCCACATAGAAAATTTTAGTCCACATTGAGATATCACCTTACACCAGTTAGAATGGCCAAAATTAACAAAACAGGAAACAACATGTGTTGGAGAGGATGTGGAGAAAGGGGAACCCTCTTACACTGTTGGTGGGAATGCAAGTTGGTGCAGCCTCTTTGGAGAACAGTGTGGAGATTCCTCAAGAAATTAAAAATAGAGCTTCCCTATGACCCTGCAATTGCACTCCTGGGTATTTACCCCAAAGATACAGATGTAGTGAAAAGAAGGGCCATCTGTACCCCAATGTTTATAGCAGCAATGGCCACGGTCGCCAAACTATGGAAAGAACCAAGATGCCCTTCAACGGACGAATGGATAAGGAAGATGTGGTCCATAGACACTATGGAGTAGTATGCCTCCATCAGAAAGGACAATACCCAACTTTTGTAGCAACATGGACAGGACTGGAAGAGATTATGCTGAGTGAAATAAGTCAAGCAGAGAGAGTCAATTATCATATGGTTTCACTTATTTGTGGAGCATAACAAATATCATGGAGAAAAAGGGGTGTTAGGGAGGAGAAGGGAGTTGGGGGAAATTGGAAGGGGAGGTGAATCATGAGAGACTATGGACTCTGAAAAACAATCTGAGGGTTTTGAAGTGGCGGGGGGTGGGAGGTTGGGGTACCAGGTGGTGGGTATTATGGAGGGCACGGATTGCATGGAGCACTGGGTGTGGTGAAAAAATAATACTGTTTTTCTGAAAATAAATAAATTGAAAAAATTTAAAAAAAAAGAAAAAAGAAAATTTTAGTCCCTGATGGCTTCACTAGCGAATTACAACAATTAAGAAAGAAAAAAATACCATTGCTAATCACTCCCTTCTCAAAAATATAAGAGGTGGTAACCTTCTCAATTCAATGAGGTTAGTGTTACCCTGATACAAAACCAGCTAAAACATCACAGGGAAAGAAAGTTACATTTTAATATCCTTCATAAAAACAAACAAAATTTTGTAACAAACTATTATCAAAGATAATTCAGTTGAGACATAAAAGGGATAATACATCAGGACCATGAGGAGCTTATCCCATGAAGGCAAAGTTGACTTACCATTATAAATCAATGCCAGGGCACCTGGCTGGCTCAGTTGGTAGAGCATGTGACTCTTGATCTCAGGATTGTGAGTTTGAGCCCCAAATTCAGTGTAGAGATTACTTAAAAATAAAATAAAATAAATAAGAACCAAGGGCACCTGCATGGCTCAGTCTGTTAAGCATCTGTCTTTGGCTCGGGTGAGGATCCCAAAACACTAGGATCTAGCATGGCCTCTGGCTCCCTGCTCAGCATGGAGCCTTCTTCTCCCTTTGCCCCCACCCCTGAACCTCCCTCTTGTGCACATGAACGTTGTCTCTTAAATAAAATCTTTAAATCTTTAAATAAATAAAAACCAATCAATGTTAGCCAACCTGAACTGACAAAAATACGAAATATATCTCAATGCAGAAAGTATCTTGACAAAATTAAACACTCTTTCATAATAACACCACCAGCAAACTAGGAATAGAAGGGCATTTCCTGGATCTTACAAAGTTTATCTTCAAAAACTTATACCTTGTCTTCATTATAAGGCAAGGGTATCCAAAGTCTTGCCATTTTTATTGTAGTAGGTGACCTTATATAGTAAGGAAAAAAGATAAAAGATAGGAAAAGAAGAAATTAATCTCTATTTGTCATTGTAGTTGCCATTATTGTTTATAGAGAAAATTAGAAGAATTTCTAAAAACAATTACTAGAACTAATAAGTATAAATACATGATATCAATATACAAAAATCAATTATATTTTTATATACTAAAAGGAAACACTTGAAAGTGAAATTTAAAAAGACAACCCCATTTATAGTAGTATCAAAATGATATGATAAAGAGAAAGACATAATATCGCTTTTGTGGTATTTTTGCCAAAAATATATAACTTGAATCTAATCATAAAGAAACGTGAGACAAAATCATATTGAGGGACAATCTATAAAATAACTACCATATACTCTTCAATAATGTCAAGATCAAAGAAGAAAAGAGAGGCTGAGGAACTATTCCAAATTAAAAGAGATCAAATTCCATCAGGGAAATGCAAATCAAGCCCACAATGAGATACTACAAGAGTTGGTGAGGATGTGGAGAAAAGTGAACCCTTGTGGGCGCCTGGGTGGCTCAGTGGGTTAAGCCTCTGCCTTCGGCTCAGGTCATGATCTCAGAGTTCTGGGATCAAGTCCCGCTTTGGGCTCTGTGCTCGGCAGGGAGCCTGCTTCCTCCTCTCTCTCTCTCTCTCATTCCCCGTGCCTACTTGTGATCTCTCTCTGTCAAATAAATAAAATCTTCAAAAAAAAAAATGAACCCTTGTGCACTGTTGGTAGGAATGTAAATTGGTGTACATTCCAATTGTAAAACAGTACGGGGCTCCTCAAAAAAGTAAAAGCATAACCACCACATAATCCACCCATTCCCCTTCTAGGTATTTATGCAAAGAAAACTAAAATACTAATTCAAAAAGATATGTGTACAACCATGTGCACTGCAGGATTATTTACAATAGCCTAGACATGAAAATAACGTAAGTGTCCCTCAATGGATGAATGGAGGAAAAGTGAGATATAGATATAGATATAGATATAGATATAGATATAGATATAGATACAGATATATAGATATATACCTACATACAACAGAATACTATTCAGCTATTTAAAAAGAATGATATATTGCCATTTGTGACAACATGAATGGACCTAGAGGGCAACATGCTACGTGAACTTAGAGAAGGAGAAATCCTATACGATCTCACTTATATGTGGATACCAACTGAGCTCATAGATAGAGAGAACAGACTGGTGGTTGCCAGAGGCAAGGAATGAGTGAAATAGGTAAAGGGAATCAAAGGGCACAAACTTCCAGTTCTAAAATAAGTAAGCCATGGGGATGTGCAGCATGGTGACTAGAGTTAATGATAATGTATTGCATATCTGGAAATCGCTGAGAGTAGATCTTAGAAGTTCTCATCACATGAAAAACAAATTCTAAAACTATGCGTGATATATAATGGTAACTAGACTTACTGAGCTGACCATTTCATAACATACATAGTTATCAAATTATGCTGTGTATGTGAAATTACTATGTTATACATCGACTATCCCTCAACTAAAAAATAATAAAGGAGAGTCAATTCACATGGCAACTAAGTGCAATGCATGATCCTGAACTGTATCCTCTAACAGGCAAAACATTAGCTATATATGATGTTATTAAAATAAGTGGCTAGGGCGCCTGGGTGGCTCAGTGGGTTAAAGCCTCTGCCTTCGGCTCAGGTCATGATCCCAGGGTCCTGGAATCGAGTCCCCCATCGGGCTCTCTGCTCGGCGGGGAACCTGCTTCCTCTTCTCTCTCTGCCTGCCTCTCTGTCTACTTGTGATCTCTCTCTGTCAGGTAGATAAATAAAATCTTTAAAAAAAAAATAAGTGGCTAAATTTGAAAATGGACTATGAATGAGATAACAGGTTCGGATTCTATCAATGTCAAATTTCCTGATTTGGGTAATCGTGGTGTATTTATCCTTGTTCTTAGGAAGTACATACTGAAGTATATGTGGGGCACCATGTCTGTAACTTACTGACAAAAGATTTATGAAAAAAAATACACGTCTGTGTGTGTATGTGTGTGTGTGTGTGTGTGTGTGTGTGTGTGTGTCTTGTGTACAGATAAAATCTAGAGGAAAAGAGAGTTATCTGTGAGGCAAAATGTAAACAGCTGAAGGATCTGAGTAAACGATACATGGTACATAGTAGTTCCTTACAATGATTTTGTTATTTTTAAGATTTTGTTAAAATAAAAAAACTTAAATGAAACAACCCACCAACTGCACACCCCCAGTGCAGTAGAGAAGGGTACTCCTGCTATGGCTGTCTCTCCCGGGAAGGTAAAGCATTAACATGAGTCATCATTTGACCGTGATATTTTCACCATCAATTAATAGATTAATTTTTCTAATTCAGCCTGAGCTTTGGTGCCATAACCAGCTCTCATAGAGCTGAATTGCTCAAGGAAACTGGGGATCTTCTTCTTTACTCCGGTATTTCCCGAGCACATCCTTTGTGCTACTTTTGTTCCAAAGCCAAGGAAGCCGGAAGCCGGGCCTGCATGGTTTTAGTATGAGACAACGCATCAGTCTCAACCATCCTCACGAGAGACAATCCAGCTCCTCCCTCCATTTTTTGGCACAAGGCAAAGTGAGATCATGTCATTTAGGTTTCTCACTTCTTCAGCTGGTTGCAAAAACAGGCTTTCCCAATTGGCAATTCTACAGTATCAATTGCCAAAACATTTTGTTGCCACAAGCTGTTGTGTTACAAAATGCTGCTGCGACTTTGTTTACTCATTGGGTGATTTCTCCCATTACCATTTAGAAAACACAGAATTCTTTTTCAGATCGCAAAATTCTTGGGGGAGTATCAGTCTATAAATCCTGAATTTCCTCCTGTGCACTTGGTAACCCTGAAATTGTGTGCAAGTGTGCGTACACACACACACAAGTTTTCCTCACCTCGCAAAGAGGATTGGGTATGGGTGGCTTTGATATTCCACATGTTTTGACTTTTTTAAATTTTTCAGCTGCTCGGAAGTGGGCCCCTCAATTCCCACATTCCGTACCTAATACAATCCTGTTACTTATCACTCACTTTTCTCTATCTTCTTAACCTGCTTTACTTTTCTTCTTAATTGCTGATGAGATCATAAATACTTGTTTATTGTTTTATAAACAAGCGGAAATAGAAGCTCCCTGATAGCTCCCTGATCCTTTCACTCTGCTCAGTAAGAGGAAGTGGGATCTGGTTCTGTTGTTCCTACTCCCAGCACAGGCCTGCAGAGCAGGCCAGGCTGTCCTCAGCATGGACCAGACTGTGGATGTAGAATACCAGGGAGGCAGAGCCAAGATGTCAGGGTCCCACTGCTGCACCTCAGAACCTAGAAGAGTCTCCAATATATACTCAGTCATCAAGAAATGTTTGTTAAGTGAGTGAATGACTACAGAATGGTAGAGCAACACCTTGTTGTCAATGCATACTACAGGTCAAAGCACATCTTCATCTAATACCTTGTTTGACCCTTATAATAATCTTGTGATAAAGGGTGATATGACCCTCATTTTATGAATTAGGAAGCTGAATTCATATACCACATAATACCAGATGCCCTGAGGATATGCCCAAGTTCAACAGAGTTGAAATATATGTTTCCCAAGCTTTGAGGACAAGTACTTTCCACCCACCTACTAGGCCTTACATAAACCTCTCTAGTCTCAGGATAAACCTGGAGGATGAATGGTGATGGAGAAACCCACCATCCCTAGGCTAATTCTTCCTTCAAGTAACTAGATGATGGTATCCTCTTCTACCGGGACCAAACGCTCCCCTCCAAAGTGAAATGATGAAGTGAGAGCTGAGAGGGGGCTGAGGTTCCTCAGAAGAGATCAGAAGCTTAGTTATGGTTTGTTTTTTAAAGATTTTATTTGTTTATTTCAAAAAGAGAGAGAGAATACAAGAGTGGGGGTCGGGGTGGACCACAGGAAGAGAGGGAAGCAGACTCCACACTGCGCGTGTAGCACAACGCGGGGTTCAATCTCATGACTGGAGATCATGACCTAAGCCAAAACCAAGAGTTGGATGCTTGACCAACTGAGCCACCCAGGTGCCCCCGGGAGCTTAGCTTTTATGAGTAGCAGGTTTGGGTGCACCTACCATCCCATAGCCAATATGCCAGCAGAAATGATTCCTAGGAGAATGTGTGCATATGATGACAGACTCTTTTTTGTCATTAACATTAAAAAGGTAAATTTAGAATATTTTATAACTGTTTACAGTAACATCTTAATTAACCAACAGTACCTAAAAATGATATATTTAACACACGTAAGTTTTCCATATAAGCAAATGTGAACGCTTTAAATCCCAACCTTACCTATTCAACCAAAGTTTGACAGAAATCATTCCAACATCCACTGTATATTTTCAGGCACTTTTAAATTAATGTAATTAAGGATTTATCAAAGAGCTGGGGCACCTAGGTGTCTCAGTTAAGTGTCCAACTCTTGGTTTCAGTTCAGGTCATGCTCTCAGGGTTGCAAGATCGAGCCCTGCATCCAGCTCCCCTCTCTCCCTCTGCCCCTCCCCTCCACCCATGCACTCTCTAAAATAAATAAATCTAGAAAACACAGCTACAGTCATTATTATGTACCACATATTTTGATATTGCTGTAATTACATTCATGTACTATTACTAGTAAAACAGCAACAGTAGTGGCAGCAACATATTTGTTGAATGCCATATGCTATGCAGGTGCTATTCAAAGTACTTTATGTGCATTAACTCATTTGGTTTTCAGGGTAACTTACATGTATTTCGTGCCATATTAGCCCAGCTTTACAGATGAGAAAACTGAAACACAGAAATGTTAAGCAGCTTACCCAAGATTACAATGGAAGCACTCCTGATTTAAATCCAGGTATAACAACAAAAGGCAGTGTGCCTGGGTAGCTCAGTTGGTTAAGTGTCCCACTCATGATTTTAGTTCAGGCCATGATCTCATGGGTCATGGGACTGAGCCCCATGTGGGGCTCTGCAATGGGCATGGAGTCTGCTTGAGACTCTATCTCCCTCTCCCTCTACCCTTCCCCCTACTCGCACATGCAGTCCCTCTCTCTCTCTAAACTAAAGGCATAAATCTTTTTTTTAATTTATTTTTTATTTATTTTCAGCATACCAGTATTCATTGTTTTTGTACCACACCCAGTGCTCCATGCAATCCATGCCCTCTCGAATACCCACCACCTGGTTCCCCCAACCTCCGATTAAAACCCCTCCGATTGTTTTTCAGAGTCCATAGTCTCTCATGGTTCACCTCCCCTTCCAATTTCCCCCAACTCCCTTCTCCTAACACCCCTTGTCCTCCATGCTATTTGTTATGCTTCACAAATAAGTGAAACCATATGATAATTGACTCTCTCTGCTTGACTTATTTCATTCAGCATAATCTCCTCCAGTCCCGTCCATGTTGCTACAAAAGTTGGGTATTCATCCTTTCTGATGGAGGCATAATACTCCATAGTGTATATGGACCACATCTTCCTTATCCACAGTGAGATATCACCTTACACCAGTTAGAATGGCCAAAATTAGCAAGACAGGAAACAACATGTGCTGGAGGGGATGTGGAGAAAGGAGAACCCTCTTCCACTGTTGGTAGGAATGCAAGTTGGTGCAGCCACTTTGGCATAAATCTTTTTTAAAAAGAACATGTAAATACATGGCCATAAAGTACAATGTCACAACAAAGTCCAGAAATTCATATTTAAAAAGGACACTGACTATTCACCAAACACACCCAGTCTGTCTCTCTCTCTCTCTCTCTCTCTCTCTGAGTTCACTTGTCCTGTTTCAGATACCTTTGCTTCTGGCATCATGCATTTTTACCAAGTCAGGTTCCCTACTAGCACTGAGTGAGTCCACTCGCCTGTGAGAATGTTTACTGTTCCTCTCCTAGATTAGTGCCTTTCATCTCTGCTATTGCCACTGAACCCTCTAACTCCAGAAGGTAGAGCTTAACATCTACTATTCTAGTGTCCCTTTTTCAATTTTTTAAAAGATTTTATTTTTAAGCAATCTCTACACCAAACATGGGGCTCGAACCTATAACCCTGAAATCAAGAGTCACAAGCTCTACAGACTGAGCTGTCCAGGTGCCCCTCCCTTTTTCAATTTTTATCTCTTTTTGGTTGTTTCCCCCACATTTCCTAGGCTTTACACCGAATAACTTTGGGTAAATAGTGCCAACCAGCAGGGTCACTATTAGGGTGAGCAAAAAAGGCACCCAGAGCACAAATTCTAGGTACCTTGCTTGCTTCAACCGAGCCCTGGCCCAGTCACCCAATAAGAATGTGCCTTTTGTTGCTGTTAGGAAATGGCATGATCTCGTATTCTAATTTCTCATGTTCATTTCATGATGAATCATCTCCATGTTCTCTCATTCAGGTTCAGGCCCACACAATACTTGATCTAATCATATTGTAGACCCTTTCAGAAGGTTATAAATCTGTAAAAGTTACAGAGGACAGTTGAAGTGATTAATCTGATTGTTATATTCTGGAAACTTCTTCATTGGCTTGCATTAAAGGGGCTGAAGTAGAACAGATACTACCACTGGGTATGGTACAAAATTTATATGGGATCACAGCAATGAGTCCTGGGTATCCCTATTTCTATTGAGCTGTAATATTCTCTTCATTCCCACACTATATATTTAGTCATCTTTGATGGTTCCCACTTAACCCGCCAGTTCCTCTCTGCTGGGACTAGAACCTTGTCCAGAGAGTCAACCTACTTGCTTGACAACCTCTTCTGCTTTGTTACTCCAGCTTTGTTACTCTGTTAATCCAGAGTGTTACTCTCTAGCATTCTCTTACAAACAGCCAGATCACCTGGAATTGTAATACTGGTTGCAGCCTCACATTAACTACTCCACTTCTTGAGATACCAGATGTCATGGCCATTGTTCTTCACAGAAGCCTGACCTCACAAAGCCCTTAGAACAATACACACTGCACCTCTGGCTACTACCTTCCTCACTGCCTCTGCCCCAAATTCCCTCAGTCTCAGCTTCCTATCATTCACTGAAATCCCAACATGCCTCCTAGCTGTGCTCATGCAAGATATAGCTGTAAGCATTCTACAAACATGTTTGAGCACAGTGTGGAGCCACAGAAGGGCAATGTTGTAAAAGCAGAACGTTTTGTTCAAGCACAAGATCATTAAGTAAAGAAGCAGTGTACTCTAAACACGCCGAGGTCTCTTAGATTTTTATAGCGAGTTACTACTTGTATTAGCATCCTTCAGAGAAAAAGACTATATTTTAGATTAAGAGATTTATAGAAATTATTGACTCACATGATTATGGAGGCTGAGACATCCCACAGTCTGTAATTGGCAAACTGGAGATACAGGAAAGTAAATAGTATAGTTTTATTCCAAGTCTGAATCAGGCCCGAGAACCACCAGACCCAGTGGTTTAAATTCCAGTCTGACTCCACAGGCAGAAGATCAGTATTCCACCTGGAAGATAGGCAGAGATAATGAATTCTCACTTACTAAGCCTTTTAATTCTATTAGGGACTTCAAAGGATTGGATAAGGCCTGGGATTGGGGAGAGAGTCTACCAATTCAAACATTAATCTCATCCAGAAACACCCTCACAGACACACTCAGAGAGTTTAATCAAATATCTGTGGCCTACTAAGGCTGACATGTAAGATTAATAAGAGGAGAAATAACAACCGACATCATAGAAATACAAAGGATTTTAAGAGAATATTATGAAAAATTACATGCCAATGAACTGGATAGGTAAAAAAACAAACAAACAAACAAAAACAAAAACAAAACAACAACAACAAAAAAAAACTGGATAAAGTCCTAGAAACATAGAACCTCTCAAAACTGAATCAGGAAGAAATAGAAAATTCGAACAGATCAATTACCAGCAATGAAATCGAATCAGTAACCAAAATACTCCCAACAAACAAAAGCCTAGGACCAGATGGTTTCACAGGTGAATTTTACCAAACATTTAAAGAAGAGGTACTACCATTCTTCTCAAACTATTCCGAAAAAGAGAAGAGAAAGGAAACTTCCCAAATTCATTCTAGGAAGCATTATCCTGATACCAAAATGAGGTAAAGATACCAGATAAAGCCAATATCTGTAATGAACACTGATGGAAAAATCCTCAACAAAATATTACCAAACCAAATCCAGAATATATTTAAAAAGTTATCCATCAAGATCAAGTGCAATTTATTCCCAGGATGCAAAAGTGGTTCAATATTTGCAAATCATTCAATGTAATGTATCTTGTCAATTAAAGAAAGGATAAAAAACCATAAGTCATTTTTTTTCACAGTAACAAAGCATAGCTTTATTATTTATTATTATGTTATTTAGGCACCATACAGTACATCATTAGTTTTTTTTTTCTTAAGATTTTATTTATTTATTTGACAGACAGAGATCACAAGTAGGCAGAGGCAGGCAGAGAGAGGAGGAAGCAGGCTCCCTGCTGAGCAGAGAACCCGATGTGGGACTCGATCCCAGGACCCTGAGATCATGACCTGAGCCGAAGGCAGCGGCTCAACCCACTGAGCCACCCAGGTGCCCCACATCATTAGTTTTTGATGTAGTGTTTTACGATTCATTGTTTGCATGTAACGCCCAGTACTCCATGTAATCCATGCCCTCCTTAATACCCATCACCAGGCTCACCCATCCCCTCACCCCTCTCCCTTCTAAAACCCTCAGTAGATCCAGAAAAACCATCTGACAACAGGAGAAGATATTTGCAAATGACACTACAGACAAAGGGCTGATATCTAAGATCTATAAAGAACTCCTCAAACTCAACGCACACTAAACAGATAATCAAGTCAAAAAATGGGCAGAAGACATGAACAGACACTTCTCCAATCAAGACATACAAATGGCTAACAGACACATGAAAAAGTGTTCATCATCATTACCATCAGGGAGATTCAAATCAAAACCACATTGAGATACCACCTTATACCAGTTAGAATGGCCAAAATTAACAAGACAGGAAACAAAGTGTGTTGGAGAGGATGTGGAGAAAGGGGAACCCTCTTACACTGTTGGTGGGAATGCAAGTTGGTGTAGCCGCTTTGGAAAACAGTGTGGAGATTCCTCAAAATGTTGAAAATAGAACTGCCCTATGACCCAGCAATTGCACTATTGGGTATTTACCCTAAAGATACAAACGTAGTGATCCAAAGGGGCACGTGCACCCGAATGTTTATAGCAGCAATGTCCACAATAGCCAAACTATGGAAAGAACCTAGATGTCCATCAACAGATGAATGGATCAAGAAGATGTGGTATATATACACAATGCAATACTATGCAGCCATCAAAAGAAATGAAATCTTGCCATTTGCGACAACATGGATGGAACTAGAGCGTATCATGCTTAGCGAAATAAGTCAAGCAGAGAAAGACAACTATCATATGATCTCCCTGATATGAGGAAGTGGTGATGCAACATGGGGGCTTAAGTGGGTAGGAGAAGAATAAATGAAACAAGATGGGATTGGGAGGGAGACAAACCATAAGTGACTCTTAATCTCATAAAACAAACTGAGGGTTGCTGGGGGGAGGGGGTTTGGGAGAAGGGGGTGGGATTATGGACACTGGGGAGGGTATGTGCTTTGGTGAGTGCTGTGAAGTGTGTAAACCTGGTGATTCACAGACCTGTACCCCTGGGGATAAAAACATATGTCTATAAAAAATAAAAAATTAAAAAAAAAGAAATTAAAAATAGAGCTTCCCTATGACCCTGCAATTGCACTTCTGGGTATTTACCCCAAAGATACAGATGTAGTGAAAAAAAGGACCATCTGTACCCCAATGTTCATGGCAGCAATGGCCACACTCACCAAACTGTGGAAAGAACCAAGATGCCCTTTAACAGATGAATGGATAAGGAAGATATGGTCCATATACACTGTGGAGTACTATGCCTCCATCAGAAAGGATGAATACCCAACTTTTGTATCAGCACGGACGGGACTGGAGGAGATTATGCTGAGTGAAATAAGTCAAGCAGAGAGAGTCAATTATCATATGGTTTCACTTACTTGTGAAGCATAAGGAATAACACGGAGGACATTGGGAGTTGGAGAGAAGTGAGTTGGGGGAAATCAGAGGGGGAGACAAACCATAAGAGACTGTGTACTCTGAGAAACAAACTGAGGGTTTTGGAGGGAAGGAGGGTGGATTTTGGGTGAGCCTGGTGGTGAGTATTAAGGAGGGCACGTATTGCATGGAGCACTAGGTGTGGTGTATAAACAATGAATCTTGGAACACCGAAAAAAATTTAATTAAATTTTTAAAAAAGAAGGAAAAAGCTTATTTCTAAGCACAGCCTTCAAAATAAACTGTTTTAAAGGCTTAAAAAATGGCTAAACTCAAAAACATGAGAAACAACAAGTGTTGGCCAGGATGTGGAGAAAATGGAACTCTTGCACACTTGGTGGGAATGCAAATTGATGTAGCCACTGTGGAAAACAGTATGGTATGCCCTCAAAAAATAAAAATAAGATTATCATATGATCCAGTAATTCCACTACTGTGTATTTACCCAAAGAATACAAAAACACTAATTCAAAAAGATAAATGTACCCCTATGCTTACTGTAGCATTATTTGCAATAGCTAAATTATGGAACCAATGCAAGTGTCCCTTGGTGTATGAATGGACAAAGGAGAGATGGCATATATATACAATGGAATACAACTCAGCCAAAAAAGAAGTCTTGCCATCTGCAACAACATGGATGGTCTGGAGGTTGTAATACTACATGAAATACGTCAGTCAGAGAAAGACAAATATGATTTCACTCATATGTGGAATTTAAGAAACAAAACAAAAAAAGGGGGGAAAAGACAAACCAAAAAAGACTCTTAAATATAAAGAATAAACTGATAGTTATCAAAGAGGAGATGGATGGGAGGATGGGCGAAATAGGTGAAGAGTACATATCATGATGGGCACTGAGTAATGTACAGAACTATTGAATGAGTATACTGTACACCTGAAACTAATATAACAGTATCTTAACTATGCTGGAATTAATTTTTAAATATTTTATTTATATATTTATTTGCGAGATAGTCAGAGAAAGCTTAAGCAGGGGGTTGGGAGAAGGAAAAGCAGACTCCCCACTGAGCAGGGAGCCCAATGCGGGGTTCGATCCCAGGACCCCAGGATCATGACCAGAGCTGAAGGCAGACACTTAAACCACTGAGCCACCCAGATTCCCCGGAATTAAAATTTTAAATACACACACACATAAACACACACACAGAGAGAGAGAGAGAGAGAGAAGAGACTGGGGGAGAGGGCAAAAGAAACATTTACAGAAACAACTGGACATTTTTTTAAATTTGTTGGAAACTATAAACCAACATATCCAAGAAGCTCAACAAATCCCTAACTCCAGAAACACAACAAAAAGAATTACCAAGGCATATTCCAAATTCCTGAAAGGCAGAAAAAGTCTTAAAAGCAGCCAGAAATTTTTTTTTAAAGACACATTACTTATGGGGGGGAGGGGTGGATAAAGATAACTACAAATTTATCATTGTAAACAATGTAAGGTAAAAGACAGTGAAGTAAAATTTTTAAGGTTCTGAAGGTAAAAACTAACTAACTAACTAACTAACCGTTTATTTATTTAAAGTAATCTCCACACCCAACATGGGACTTGAACTTACAACCCCAAGATCAAGAGTCACATGCTGGGGTGCCTGGGTGGCTCAGTGGGTTAAGCCTCTGCCTTCAGCTCAGGTCATGATCTCAGGGTCCTGGGATCGAGCCCCACATCCGGCTCCCTGCTCAGCAGGGAGCCTGCATCCCCCTCTCTCTCTGCCTGCCTCTCTACCTACTTGTGATCTCTCTTTCTGTCAAGTAAATAAATAAAATCTTAAAAAAAAAAAAAAGAGTCACATGCTCCTCTGACTGAGCCAGGCAGGTGCCCCCTGAAAGTAAAAACCCTTAACCTAGAATTCTACCCAGCAAATTTATCTTTCACAAATGAAGGTGATATACAAATTTTGTCAGATGTATAAAAAATTAAAGAATTCATCACCCACAGGTCCAAACTATAAGAAATACTAAAGAGAACCCTTCACACAGAAAGGAAATGATACCAGATGAAAATCTCAACTTGCACATATAAATGAAAAGTACTGATAATAGTAACTGTATAAATAAATAGAAAATTATTTTTGTAATTATCTAAATCGCCTTTAAAAGTAATTGGCTACATAGGTTCCAACAGTACATTAAAAAGATTATTCACCATGACCAAGTGAGATTTATTACTGGGCTGCAAGGTTGGTTAAACTTCCACAAATCAATCAATGTGATAAAATATATTAATAAAAGAAAGAACAAGAACCATATGATACTCTCAACAGATGAAAAAAAGCATTTGACAAAGTACAGTATCCTTTCCTGATCAAAACTCTTCAAAGTGTAGGGATGGAGGGTACATACCTCAATATCATCAAAGCCATCTATGAAAAACCCACAGCAAATGTCATTCTCAATGGAGAAAAACTGAGAGCTTTTCCGCTAAGGCCAGGAACACAGCAGGGATGCCCATTATCACCACCCCTATTCAACGTAGTACTAGAAGTTCTAGCCTCAGCAATCAGACAACATAAAGAAATAAAAGGCATCTGAATTGGCAAAGAAGTCAAACTCTCACTCTTTGCAGATGATATGATACTTTATGTGGAAAACCCAGATGATTCCACCCCAAAACTGCTAGAACTCATACAGGAATTGAGTAAAGTGTCAGGATAAAAAAATCAATGCACAGAAATAAGTTGCATTTCTATACACCAACAATGAGAGAGAAGAAAGAGAACTTAAGGAGTCAATCCCATTTACAATTATACCCCAAACCATAGGATACCTAGGAATAAACCTAACCAAATAGGCAAAGAATCCATACTCAGAAAACTATAGAATACTCATGAAAGAAATTGAGGAAGACACAAAGAAATGGGCAAACATTCCATGCTCATGGACTGGAAGAACAAATATTGTGAAAATGTCTATGCTGCCTAGAGCAGTCTACACATTTAAAGCAATCCCTATCAAAATACCATCAACTTTTTTCAAAGAAATGAAACAAATAATCCTAAGGTTTATATGGAACCAGAAAAGCCAGAGGAATAGCCAGAGGAATGTTGAAAAAGAAAACCAAAGTTGGCGGCATCACAATTCCAGACTTCAAGCTTTATTACAAAGCTGTCATCATCAAGACAGTGTGGTATTGGCACAGAAACAGATACATAGATCAGCAGAACAGAATCGAGAGCCCAGAAATGGACCAACTAACCTTCAACAAAGCAGGAAAGAATGTCCAGTGAGAAAAAGACAGCCTCTTCAACAAGTGGTGCTGGGAAAATTGGGCAGCCCAATGCAGAAAAATGAAACTGGACCATTCCCTTACACCACACACAAAAATAGACTCCAAATGGATGAAAGACCTCAATGCGACACAGGAATCCATCAAAATCCTTGAGGAGAACACAAGCAGCAACCTCTTCGACCTCTGCCACAGCAACTTCTTCCTAGAAACATCACCAAAGGCAAGGGAAGCAAGGGAAAAAATGAACTATTGAGACTTCAAGATCAAAAGCTTTTGCACAGCAAAGGAAATAGTCCACAAAACCAAAAGAGAATAGACAGAATGGAAGAAGATATTTGCATATGACTTAGTTAAAGGGCTAATATCCAAACTGGATAAAGAACTTATCAAACTCAACACCCAAAGAGCAGAGAATCCAATCCAGAAATGGGCAGAAGACATGAACAGATATCTCTGCAAAGAAGACATCCAGATGGCCAACAGACACATGAAAAAGTGCTCAATATCACTCAGCATCAGGGAAATACAAATCAGAACCACAGTGAGATACCACCTCACACCAGTAAGAATGGCTAAAATTAAAGTTAGGAAACAACAGATGTTGGCAAGGATGTGGAGAAAGGGGAATCGTCTTCCACTGTTGGTGGGAATGCAAGCTGCTTGAGCCACTCTGGATGGAGGTTCCTCAAAAAGAAATAGAAGAATAAATAAATTGAAAATAGAGCTACCCTATGGCCCAGCAATTGTACTACTGGGTATTTACCCCAAAGATACAAATGTAGTGATTCAAAGGGGCATGTGCACCCCAATGTTTATAGCAACAATGTCCACAATAGCTGAACTATGCAAACAGCACAGATGTTCATCAACAGATGAATGGATAAAGAAGATCATATATATACCACACACACACACACACGCGCACACACACACACACACACACACACACACAATGGAATACTATGGAGCCATCAAAGAAACCCCCAAATCTTGCCATTTGCAATGACGTGGTTGGAACTAGAGGCTGTTATGCTAAGCAAAATAAGTCAATCAGGGAAAGACAATTATATGATCTCACTGATATGAGGAATTTGAGAAACAAGACAGAGGATCACAGGCAAGGGGAGGGAAAAATGAAACAAGAAGAAACCAGAGAGGGAGACAAACCATAAGAGAATCTTAATCTCAGGAAACAAACTGAGGGTTGCTGGACAGAAGGGCGGGAGGAGGGATGGGGTGGCTGGGGTTATCTTTGTGAAGATATTCACAAATCTTTGTTGACTTAAGTTTGTCTACAGGACAAATTCTTCAAAGTGGAATTGTGAGATCAAAAAGTACATGCTCTTTAAATTTTGACAGATACTGCCAAGTTGTCCTTCTAAAGCTTTCTATCAATTTATACTATCACGAACAATATATGAGAGTTTCCTTCCCCCCATCCTCAGCAGCAATTAATATCAGATTTTTCATTTGACAACCCAGGAGTAAAACATTATTCCTAATTATTGTTTTAATTTGTTATCGTTTAGTCCTGGTCACACGTACTTCTCTTCTGTGACCAATCTCTTCATTATTCATGACATTCACCCTTTTTACTCTTATTGACTTATGATGGCTCTTTATATTAAGGATGTTATTGCTTCTCATAAATGGCACAAAGGCAGAACTTTTTTATTTCTCTAATAACCTTTATAAAGCTTTTAAAGTTCAAAAAAATAATAATATGTATTTTAGGTTTTTTTAATTAGATTAAATTTAATTTTTGTGTGTGTGTTCCAAAAGTCAGTTTATGGACCACACCCAGTGCTCCCTGCAATCCGTGCCCTCCTTAACACCCAGCACCAGGCCAACCCAACCTCCACCCTCCTCCCCTCCAAAACCCTCAGTTTCTCAGAGTCCACAGTCTCTCATGGTTTGTCTCCCCCTCCGATTTCCCCCAACTCACTTCTCTTCTCCATCTCCCAATGTCCTCCATGTTATTCCTTATGTATTTTAGGTTTTATAACATACGTAGAAGTAAAAACTATGACAATATGCTGGCAACAACAGCCAGGAAGGGAAAAACTGTAGTATACTGTTGTTAGACTTTTATACTATGTACCAAGTGATACACTGTGACTTGAAAATAGACTGTGAGCGGCACCTGGATGGCTTAGTGGGCTAAAGCCTCTGCCTTCAGCTCTGGTCATGATCCTGGGGTTCCAGGATCAAGTCCCACATCGGGCTCCCTGCTCAGCAGGGAGTCTACCTCTCCCGCTGACCTCTCATCCTCTCTCACACTCATTCTCTCTCTCTATAATCATAAATAAAATCTTTTTTTTAAAAAAAGGAAATAGTATAACAGTGGAATCTGAACAGTCTTTGGAATCAGACCTTGTTTAAACAGTTCACCATTTACTATCTGCATAATTTTGAATAAGTCAACCTTGTCAATAACTCAATTTCTTCATTATAAAATGTATACAATACCTGACTTACATGGTTGATAAAAAGCTTACTGACAATGTATTTAAAATACTTATCGGGGGGCGTCTGGGTGGCTCAGTAGGTTAAGAGACTGCCTTGGGCTCAGGTCATGATCCCAGGGTCCTGGGATCGAGCCCTGCATTGGGCTAACAGCTCAGTGGGAAGTCTGCCCTCTCCCTCTCCATATGCCTCTCCCCTTGCTCATGCGCTCTCTTTCACACACACTCTCTCTCTCTCAAATAAATAAAATCTTTAAAACTAAACTTAGCTAAACTAAAATATTTATCAGAGGGTGTAGAAGCCCTATAAATAGCCAATCTTGTTACCATTATCATTTTCATTAATACTACTGATACTATTTACACAGCTTCAAAGGGTGTTCACAATCTTGTCCTAAGTTCCTACCACATATATCTACACTCCAGCCACATCAAGTTACTTGCTATCACCTAAACATATACACATTCACAGTTTTATGCCTTTCCCTGAATTCTTAACTCCTATGCCTATACTACAGCACTCTCTTCTTGTGAGACAATACCATCCTTCTGTAAGGGCTTCCCACAGCATTCCTAAAAACACTGTTACTCTACCCCTGAGACTCCTATAGCACTTTGCACTCTGATCTATGGGAAGACATCTTAGCCTGGATGCATAGATAGGCACATGCATTTTATTGTGTATATGTTTGGAAAGAGCACATTCTAGACAATAGCCTTCCCTGGAATCCCAAAGGGATCTATCACAATATGAAGATAGGAGCCAAGAATTACTAACTAAAGCACTGGGCACAGCAGATTTTAATCGTTGTAGAGTTTGTGTGTGAGCTCCTCAGTGCTGAGAACCATTCCCTATTATCATTTTGTCCTCAAAACTTAGCATGCTACTTGACACATTATCAGAGCTTATGAATTGTTGACTAAAAAGTAAAAACAAACATTCTTAAGTAGGTGTAAAAGGTAACTTAAAGTCTGAATAATCTTTGATTACTTCCTTTCCCATGTTCCTTCTTCCCATTCCCAAATCCAGTAAGTCAACTCTCCAAAATCTGCCCTAATGATACCAGTTACATCAATCAACTCCTTTTAGTTCCGAGTGCCTTAGTCCAGATCTTCAAAGTATCACTGAATTTTCTACTTGGTTCCCCTTAGTCACACCTCTGAAAATATTGCTTTGCAAATATCCTCATGCTCAGAAGTTTCCTATAGGGAAGGTCAAAAACCCAAGTCAGACATTCAAGATCTTCCACAATCTAGCCTCCATTTGCTCCCCTTTAAGAACTTTCCAATCCAATCAAATAAATATAGCTGTGGTCTCCTAAACAAACCTCATGCATTGCCTTGTCCAGAGTTTTGTTCATTATACTCCTTTCATCTAGAAGATGAACCCTCCCATCATCTCCTCTTAAATAAGCTGTATATCACCCATGGCTCAAGCTCAAGTCCCACCTCCATGAAACCTTTGCTAACCCTACAATTCACTGATAACTTCCCTCTTCCACCAACGACCAGCATACTTAAAGTTTCATTCAGGGCCTCTGGGTGACTCAGTCGGTTAAGCACCTGCCTTTGGCTCAGGTCATGGTACTTCCTCTCACTATCTTTCTCTCTCTCAAATAAATAAATAAAAATCTTTTTTAAAAGTTTCTGTCATTTATGGGCGCCTGGGTGGCTCAGTGGGTTAAGCCTCTGCCTTCAGCTCAGGTCATGATCCCAGGGTCCTGGGATCAAGTCCCGCATCAGGTTCTCTGCTCGGCAGGGAGCTTGCTTCCTCCTCTCTCTCTCTCTCTCTCTCTCTCTCTCTGCCTGCCTCTCTGCCTACTTGTGATCTCTCTCTGTCAAATAAATAAAATATTTTTTTAAAAAGTTTCTTTCATTTAAATCTTAATATGCCACACTGCTACTTCATTTCTATGTTCTGCCTTTCCAACTAGATTGTCAGCCCTTGAGAGCCATTATATAATGCCTTAAGCTTCTTTGTATTCCCAAGACCTTAGTTACTTTACACAGTAGACCCTAAATAAACCACTGTTGATGATGATCATGATAATGATGGTGATGTTATTTAGGATATTTTCTTCTTTATGTTTGCAACTTTGAAAACAAAACAGTTATTTTTTGTTTTTGTTTTTTGCTTGTATGTGAATATGTAGGAAAACCATTCATGTAGTTCCTCCTGCAAAGACAACCTAATGCTAAGCAGAAAGGTGAACATTAATGCCAAAGAGATCAGCTAGGTTCTATAAAGGGAGAGTTTGGATGAATATGCTACATACAGGCTGAGAGAGACCTAGGAACATGACTTTGTTTTTATTTCATCTTGTTTAGACAGGGAGTTTGAAAGGGGTCCCTGATGTCAGTCCATATTGTAAAGATTCAGCATATGACTGGCACGACTTTTATAACCACTCCCCTACAGCAGGCAACCCTGCAGTACAAGATACCTAGGGATGGTTAACCTGTCTGATTTTCTGTGCTCACAACTAAAGGTTACATTTTTCATGATAGGAGATCCTGAAATTTCGGTATCCAAGTTTTAATTATGCTGTCTCTGTACCATTACTGAGATTTAAGAGTGGACTGAACTGCATTGTTTCACTGACACAGATGCTGTCATCATTGCTATGGTGCTGATTCGATTAGGGGACTTAGGGACTGAGAACAAGATGCCCAACATTAGAAACCGACATTGCTATGGGAAACCAAGTCCTCTCATTCACCATCAAATTCACTGAGGTCCTTTTCATACCTGATCTCAATTCTTTGCTTGTTTCCAAACAAGTTGGGAAGCATCAAAACAAAAACAGTTGCCTCCTACTTTTGAAACATGCAGAGTTCCATAATTAGATTTATCAGACCACATACCTAATTGTTCATCAAATTTTGCCTCCATGTAGGCAGTTTTAATGTGTTTTAGAGAGTTATTTTCTTCCTGTTTTTCAGTAACTGTATCTGAAATCAAGACATTGGCAGGGCCATCTTCCCTCTGAAGCTTCTAATGGAGGCCCCTACCTTGGTTGGCTTTTCTGCATTTTGGTACCCCCAGTCATTCTTTGGTTTGTGGCAGCATAGCTCCAATCTCCACCTCTTTCTTTGCATGGCCATCTTCTACGTGTGTCAGGGTCCCTTCTCCTATTATAAGGAAAGCAGTCATACTAGATAAAGGCCCATCATACTCCAGTAGAACTTCCTTTTAACTTGATTACATATGAAAAGGCCTTACTTTGCAAATAATGTCTAGTCACAAGTACTGTGGGTTAGGATTTGAACATATCTTTTTGAGGGACTCAGTTTAACCCATAACCATAATTAAAATACATATATATCTATATCTACACACAGATATATATCTGTATCTATCTATCTATCCTCACCACTCTTTACTGAGAAAAGTACATCATGGTTCTAGAACCTGATTCTTATTTAACATGACCACGGCATTTATCTTCAGACCTCTGAGAAATACTTTTGTATATATGAAACAATTTGGAGTCTTCAGATGTGTTTTATAAATGTAATCAGGTGTCACATAACTGCAGAGAAACACAGTCTCAGGACCTCTCCAGTTTACTAAGAAAACACTTCTCAGGTAGAGGTTTGTGTATGGAAAGATGGTAAACAACCCAGAAAATAAGAACACTTCATCAGTTCCTCAGTTTTCAAAGTCTCAGTGCTCGGTTCCCAAATAAATTCTAATAATATGTGTTCTTTCAGAATAAATTATTTGCCCCCAGAATAACACTTTTTACAGGTTCATCAAATAAGATAAAAAATCAAAAGGCAAAAAAAGTGGTGATTGCACCAATGAAAATATTTGCAGAATGAATTTTTTATGGAAGCCGTAACGTCCACAGCAATATCTTTGATTTCCAAGTATACCAAGAGCTGTTTGACATGAAGTTACTTTCTCTTAGACATGATGAATATGAGCAGTGTCCTTAAAAACCCATTTTCTATAAGCCCAAGGGATAGGAAATCCCGACACATTTATCCTCCTTATTCTTTATCCTTTGTCTCCCCACTTATACCCACAATATACATCTGGAAGAGATTTTAAAGAGTAGAGACACATTGCAGTCATGCCAACTGCTGTTCCAAATCTTCCTTACCAATGAATACAATTTCCCCATCACATTAATGCCATTTGAGTCTTAAAACTAAACATCTACTGCCCTTCCCTGCAATTTTAAATGGCAGCAAACAGTAATATTTGTCAGTAAGCTCTGAAAGTCAGATCTGACATCAGAAAATTAGAGATGCTTGTAACAGAGTAACCCTGTAGGCACATACATGTTAAATCAAGAAAAGTAAATGGAGAAAAAAAGTTAAGAATGAGTTTAATTAGTTGGAAACAATGTTGTTAACTGTAAACACACAAGTAGGTCTCCCCAGGAATTAAGACAGTATTCACCTACAAGTGCTTGTTAAATTAAACAGTACAAATACATGTATGCCAGACCAAAGGCAATGGCTTTACCCAGCAGGATGATGGAAACTACAATCTGAACATTGTTTCTCCAAACTAAAGCAATGTTTTTCCTTGAGTAGTAATGTTCTAACTGGTGGATTAGGAGTTCCAGGAAGAATATTCAAATAGAAAACTGACTGAATGTGCCCTTGGAACACTCACTTGTTGCTCTGCTAACTGGAAAGCAAGAAGATAGTCATATTTCCCAGATTCCTGAAAATGCTCAAGTCAACAGGAGAAAATCCTTGGTGTTTGTGCAGAACAGGCTGAAAGGGTGAGTTCTCACATATAAGGAAAGGAGCTGCGCTTGAATCTAAAGGAGCTAATATCCTATAGCCTCCCCTTGCTGAACACATGAAAGAAGAGTCAAGGGAAAGAATGAAGCCAAAATACAATGAAGAATAAAGAGAGGGTGCCTGGGTGGCTCAATCAGTTAAATGTCTGTCTTTGGCTCAAGTCGTGTTCCCAGGGTCCTGGGATCAAGGAGCCCTACATTGGGCTCCTTGCTTGGTGGGGAGCCTGCTTCTCCCCCTGCCTGCCACTCCACTTGCTTGTGCGTGCTTGCACTCTCTCTGTCAAATAAATAGATAAAATCTTTTAAAAATAAAAAAAAATAAAAAGAATAAGGAGATTATTTGGATCTGCTGGGTGCTCTTATAACTCCTACATTCAGGAGATCTATTGCTTAATTTGTGAACTCAGTGAATTCAGCTCTATACATTTGAGTGCCCACTAGTGTCAGATACGGCTAACATGTATCAGAGAAGTCCAAGTAGAGGGCAATTGCAAGTACAAAGGTCATGGGTAAGAGTGTGTCTGTCATGTTTGAGAAATAGTGAGAAGGCTAAGGAAGCTGGTATAGAATGATCAAGAAAAAGAAAAGCAAATGATGAGGTTAAGAGAGAAAAGGAACCAGATAATGTACAGCCTGTGGGCCACTATATTACCACTGTTGAGTTCTGAGTAAAGAAATGCACTAGTCAAGTAATTACTCTAGGACTCTAGAGGGCAGCATGGAAGAAAGGAGAACGGGAGACGGGGGACCTAGATGCAATAAATGCAGATAAAAGATGATGGTGGCTTGGTCTAGGATGATAGTGATGGGAGGGAGAAAAAGTTGTCAGATTCCAGAATGAAATGGAAAAAAAAAAGGAGGGAAGGAGAGGAGAAAAAAAAATGAGGGTAAAGTCAACAGAATTCTCTGCTGGATGTAGAGTTTAAGAGTATATGAGGCAGAGAAGAATTAAGGTGAACTCCAAGGTTTTTGGCCTGATCTAATAAAAAGGAAAGATGGAGTTGGTATTAAATTATATATAGAAGACTGTTAGTGGAGCAGGTATGAGGAATGGGTCACAATCAGGAGTCCTATTTGCACCATATTAGTTTTGAGGTGGTTATTAGATATTCAAGTATGTCAAGTAAGAAGTTGGATATACAAGCATGGAGTTTAATGAAGAGATTCAAGCAAGAGATATACATTTGATAGATAAAAGCACATGTAAGGTATTTATATCCATGAGACTGGATAAGACTATCAAGGGAGTAAGTATAAATAAAGAAAAAAGATCCAAGGACTAAGGTTTAGTCACACCAAAGTCAAGAAGTCAGAGGATAATAAAGAACAAGCAAAGGAGACTAAGAAAGAATGGCCAGTAAAGTAGGAGGAAAACAAAGAAGGTAGACTCTATTGTTCTAGAAGCTAAGTGAATAAAGTGTTGACAAAAAGAGGAGGTGATCAATTTGTGGCAAATGCTGCTAACAGATCAAGTGAAAGGAAGACTAAGAATAGAGCACTGAATTTGAAAGAAGGGAGTTATAAGCATCTTGTGAAGGGCAGTTTAGAGGACGGGTAGGGGTGAAAGCCTTCCTTGAGTGGGTTTAAGAGAGAGTGGCAAGAAATGCAGGGGAGACAACTAGTGTAGACAACTGTATGAGTTCTTATATAAATGGGAGGTAGAAAATGGGATGGAAAGTGGGATCAACAGAAGACTATTTTTTTTTAAATGTTATTTTTTTTAAAGATTTTATTTATTTATTTGACAGTCAGAAATCACAAGTAGGCAGAGAGGCAGGCAGAGAGGGGGAAGCAGGCTCCCCGCTGAGCAGAGAGCCCCATGCAGGGCTCCATCCCAGGACCCTGGGATCATGACCTGAGCTGAAGGCAGAGGCTTTAACCCACAGAACCACCCAGGCACCCCCAAAAATGTTATTTTTAAAGTAATTACTATACCCAATGTGGGACTAGAACTTGCAGTCCAGAGATCAAAAGTTGCATGCCCTGCCAACTGAGACACGCAGGGGCCCCAGACTATTCTTTTAAAGTAAGCTCTATGCCCAACATGGGGCTTAAACTCGTGACCCTGGGGTACCCCCAGAAGACTATTTTAAACTCAGAGGACTAATAGCATGTCTTTCTGTTGCTGAAACTCATCCATTAGAAAAGGAAAAATACATGAGGGAGAAGGTAGAATTGCCAGCGTGAGGTCCTTGAGTAGGTAAGAGGGCTGACAGAGTCTAATGCAGAGATGAAATGGTTGGCTTTCCAAGCAATGGGAATTCATCTTTAGTAACTAGAAGGCAGAAAATCTGAGTACACATGAAAGTATGTGGGTAGATGTTTTGGTAGAACTCTGCAGAAGTTTCCTTCTGATCGCTTCAATTTTCTCAGTGGAATAGGAAACATAAACACTATCTGGGGGAGAACTTGAGGGAGGAGGTGTTGGGTGTTTGAGGAGAGAGGAGAATGTGTGAACAGTCATCTGGGAGAGTGGGTGCACAAATGGACTAGGGAAAAATAGTGAGACTGTTAAGTGGCACTAAGGGCCCATTTGAGGTTCATAAAAGCAGTCAGCAAGGCTATGGTTTTGCCACATGAGAGATGAAGGCAAATGAAGGCAAATGAACCAAGAGAATGATTTAGCACATAATTTAAGCTGGGAAAGGTAGGAGGAAAAGATATGAGATAGGTAAGGAATAGGGAACCTTAGCAGAGCCTACCCTCACTGGGCTCCTAACCCCAATCCCACACCTCAAAAACAGAACTGAGAAAAGGGAAGATGAGTCCACTAAATCATGAGAGTTTTATTAATGACCTTCAGCTTATGGAGAAGTAGAATGAAGCAGCACACTTATCCCCATAGGACCTCAGCAATGGCAGCAAAAACCATCAGGATTCATCACCTTTTCCAAAGTAGTGTGTTGAGAGGAGGAAATAGGTCAAAGCCCACACTAGTGAAATACACCCCTGACTGGGTAGCGAGACCCTGACATGTCTAACAAGATCATAGGAATGAGTCCTCCCTACAGGTTTTTCTGCAAATACTCATGCTACACCAGCCAAGCTCTCCACCAATAACACCACTCTGGCAGTGAGACTACAGAAACCAATATCCAGAGCTGTACCTTAGCATGGGACTGGAGTTTAAAAGATGGACCTAGGTAAAGCAGGAAGGGCATCAGAGACCATCATCACGTACTACTGCAGAGCAAATAAAATGTTTGGACAAAGCTGCCAATTATAAGTAGGAATGAGACATCAAATCACACAGCAGCTATGCAAGAAAACTCCTGCAGAAAAGGAGGAAGGGAAGGGAAAGAAGGGCACTGGAATGGAAGGGGAAAAAAAAACTCGGGGCGCCTGGGTGGCTCAGCGGGTTAAAGCCTCTGCCTTCGGCTCAGGCCATGATCCCAGAATTCTGGGATCGAGCCCTGCATCTGGTGCTCTGCTCAGCAGGGAGCCTACCTCCCCCCTCTCTCTCTCTGCCTGCCTCTCTGCCTACTTGTGATCTCTTGTCTGTCAAATAAATAAATAAAATCTTAAAAAAAAAAACTCAACAAATCAGGAGAAAAGCAAAACATAAGGAACCAAAGCAGTCATTTCAATTTTTTTCTGGAAGTACTTCATGCTAATAAAAAAGGGGGAGGGAATAATATAAGAATTAAAATATGAAATCAGAGGAGATAGACAGAAGAAGAAAATAAAATGAAAACTAAAATTGTCCTAATACAGATTATAAAAAATAAATAGTAAATGACAAGAAAACAAAATCAATTGCCTGAAGGAAAGATCTGAGGTTAACGAAAGTGGGTAACCATCCAGATCCCAACTCCAACTCATGGGCGGGAGGGGGTTTCCCGACCACCACAAAGCAATTCTCATGACACCAAATGAGCTTCCTGCAGTTCAACTCAATTCTGACACTATCTCCCCAAAGAGAGCGTCAGATTCCGTGGGTAAAAGGCTCCGTCCTGCAAGACTGCCCTCACTCCCACTACTTCAGAGGCCAATTGCCAGTCCAGGTTGTTACCTATAGTTCTGACGAAATGACTATAAATCCAAGGTTCCCACAATTCTCTCCTTTGGGTAGATTAATTTGCTAGAGCATCTCACAGAACTCAGGAACATTTTACTTACCAGATCACTGATTTATTACAAAGGCATATAGCTCAGGAATGGACAGATGGGAAAACTATGTGGGAAAGGACATGGAGCTTCCAACCCCTCTGGGAGCGAATTCTCTCCAAATTCCCACACGTTCACCAATGCAGAAGCTTTCTGAACCTGGTTCTTTCAGAATTTTAAGCAAGCTTCATAACACAGGCATAACCAATTAAATCATTAATTAGCAACTGATTCAACCTCCAGCCCCTCTCCAGGCCCCAAGGTCATCAGGATTGGGGCTGAAAGTTCCAACCTCTAATCACCAGGCTGGTTCCTCTGGTGGTCAGCCCCCATTCTTAGGTAATGTAGGGGGATTCCAAAAGTCACTAGTAACATAAACAAAACACACCCTTATAACTCTCTTCGCTTAAGAAATTACAAGAGTTTTAGGAGCTCTGTACTTGAAACTGGACAAAGATCAAATATAAATGTGTGTGTGTGTGTGTGTGTGTGTATTTCCTATTATTGTTAAAAGAAAACCATAGCTCCAAGATGGAGTCATTTGCCCCTGGGACAGCAAACCAAGACTTAATTACAGTTTCAAAGACTCCAGGAATAAAATTCTAAGTTAGTCAATCTGGAATTTTCTGGTCAACACCAATGAGATCATCTGTCACATGGGCCCTCCCTATTCCCCAAAGATGAAGTACTGACATGATAACACACCTTCCCCCCTCCGTGATTCCCCTTAAGGTAAGGTGACCTTGCCTGATACAATCCTTTCTCTTTTTTTGCTAATAACTGCTTGCTCCACCCTCCTTCCTAAAAAACCTTCCATGTGGGAGACTCCTGGGTGCCTCATTCGTTTAAGCATCTGACTTTGACTCAGGTCATGATCCCGGGGTCCTGGGATCGAGTCCCACATTGGGCTCCCTGCTCGGCAGGGAACCTACTTCTCCTTCACCTTCTGCCTACCGCTCTCCCTGCTTGTGCTCACGCTCTCTCCCACCCCTCTCTCTGACAAATAAATAAATAAAATCTTTAAAAATAAATAAATAAAACAAAACCTTCCATTTTGCACAACTCAGAGCATCACTATACTTGCTAGGTGGAAAGTTGCCTAATTTATCAATCACTTAATAAACCCAATTAGATTTTCAAATTTACTTCGTTGAATTTTTTTAACATTAGAAATCATGATATCACAGTGTGTGTATAGGAAAAAGACATTACATAACCAGAGAAAAGATAATAGATAATGAAGGACAAATAAAGAGGACCCAACAATTGGGTCTCTGAATTAAGACACATTTCCAAGAAGGAAAAACTGGATCTTCCAGTCAAAAGGGCACACCATACACCAAGAAACACTGATACAATGCAATCACCATCAAAATATATTCTGTGTGAGGTATTAAAACTCAACCATGAAAGGGGCACATGGCTGGCTCAGTCGGTGAAGCATGTGACTCTCGATCTTGGGGTTAAGTTTGAGCCCCATGTTGGGTGTAGAGATTACTTAAAAATAAAATCTTAAAAAAAAAACCCTAAACTATGAAGAAAAACTATTTAGGTACCCAGACAGAAAAAAAAAAAAAGAGTTATCTACAAGGGTGGGTTTGTAGGGGAAGCAATCAATGGGAGGAGTGGGATTCTTTCTGGTCTCAGACTCTTTCTGGAAACTTCCAGTGTTAGTAGAACAAAATCCTAAAGAAAAGTACATATGACTCCAAAATACTTCACTCAGACAAACTGTTCAAGTATAAAAACAACAGGCAGATATTCTCAAATATGAACAAATTAAACACTTAGGAAATGTAGCCTTAATGACTCCTCTCAAAAGAAATACTATTTGGTAATGAAATTCAGTCCACCAAGGAGTGGGGGGGGGAGCCTAATGAATATCATATAACCAGATAAGGTAAAGGGACATTAAGTACTGAGTCCAATTAAACATAGAATTTAAACAACTGTGGGATTTGTGATTTCAAAGGGACATGTAAACATTTGTAAGCCTTGATGACATAAACCAACACAAGCAGCAAATACTGAGATGTGGAAGGAAGGAAGTGAGACAAGTGGTAAGAGATCTAAGCTCATTCATACAGTTAAAATCAAAATATGGGGTCCTAATAAAAATAATTGCTTCAGTCTTCTAACGATCTTCAGAATCTGTTTCATTAATCTTAAAGGGATCTCTTGGGAACCAAGATCTCTTGTGGCAAAGAAAGTTTTATCTCACATTTAGTCATTTCTTCAGCTTGATCTTATTTTTCTGCTGTTAAATTCAGGAAAAATAAAACCTAACACTTTTTATTATTAAAATAATAACATGCTTCTATATGATCCAATTCTTTTCAATTTGTGTCAATCTGAAGACCTACACATCCATTCATATTTCTATAGCTATCTATAATAATGGCCGCAAAGTGTGATAATATCATTCATTCCTGAGCACTGAGATTTCAGATTTTTTAAAAATACATCCTTTGTCCTTTTTTGTACTGCATGAATTTTTACAGCTAGCCTGTGTCATTTTTGTGTTTTATCCCTTCCTATTAAAATAAATTAGAGGGTCAATATGTGATAAAGAGGAAAGGGAAAAAGACAGCCAAATATTTATTTTTGACCCTAAAATCAGGCTTTCACTGCAAGTCTCCCATGTCAGAACAGCTTTACAGGGTCATCACTTAGGGCAATTTCCAATTGATTTAAGTTATTGAACATGTGCTGCCTGTACTTTTCCAACATGTAATTCTTTCTCCTGCTGTTTGTGGTGAAACAAACTCTGGCCAAGAGAACACTTGACAGGAGACATAAACTATCTGGTTAGTAAAAGAAGCAACCAAGGCTTTTATCGTCTACAGCCGGGGTTCAGGAGCTATACAGAGATAGAAAGCAAAAGGATCCTGGTAGCAATGGCTCTGCAACACTCTGGCAGGCTGCTGGAGACCATGGTAACTGTCCTGGCCTCTTACCACTCAACACACAAGAACAAGCCATGTGTCATTATGCACACAGCCCAAAGCAGAGCCTGAGAGAGACAACACCTTTTTAGAAGCAGGCAGAAACAGCATCACTCTGGGATTCTTGGTCAAATGATACAAGATCACTTTTATTCATAGACTTAAAAATCTGGAAATGACTAACCCACTGAAGATGTAGCTGGTAAGTGTGTGCATCCTATGGAAATACTCATTAGACTAAGAATCAAGTTCCTTCCCTTGAAAACCAGGCAAGTCTTATCCTCGGGATGGGACCAGAGATCTTTAAAAAGGAATTTTCCCAGCAGAAAAACTGCCAAAACAATAGAGAGTTCACATCTACCCATTATCTAGCTTCCCCTAATGTTAGTGTCTTACAAAACCATAGTATAATCATCGAAACCAGGAAATGAACACTAATGAGATAGTATTAACTACATGCCTTATTCAAGTTGCACCACTTTTCCCACTAATGTCCCTTTTTCTATTCCAGGATCCCATCTTGCATTCAGTTGTCATTTCTTTTCATTCCTCACCAACTTGCAATAATTCTTCTGTCTTCATTTGTCTTTCATGACCTGGACACCTTAAAAGACAAATGAGCAATTATTTTGCAGAACATGCCTCCATTTGGGTTTGTCTGACTTTCCTCACGGCCAGGTTGAGGTTGTGTAGTGCTGTCATGAATGCCACAGAAGTCATGTTGTGTCTTTCTTAGTGCGCCTATCATGTACGTCCTGCCCATGTGTCTTCTTAGTTGACGTTCATCCTGACTACTTGGTGTAGGTGGCTTTTGATTGGTTTCTCCACTGTCAAGAAATATTTCCCTTTGCAATTGGCAAACATCTTTGGGTTATTTTGAGACTCTACCAATATCTTGTCTCTCCTCAAACTTTTACCTACTGATTTATTTGAATCCATCAGTGGATCTTATAATAAATAATCACTACAATGTTTACCTAATGGTGATTTTGTATTTTGCTCATTCACTCTACATGAATTAATTGGAACTCTTCTGTAAGGGAGAACTATCCATTCTCTTCTGTTATGCACTGATTGCTTGTGTCACCCTAAAATTCATGTACTGAAATCTATCCGCCAATGTGATGATATTAAGAGGTGAAGCCTTAGGGAAGTAATCACGATTAGATGAATCATAATGAATTAGTACCCTTACGAGTCAAAAGAGAGCTTCTTGCTCTCTTTCTGCCATTTGAAGAGACAAGTTAGGAGTCTGCAACCCAAAAGAGGGTCCTTACCAGAACTAGACCATGTTGGCCCCCTGACTTTGAGCTTCCATCCTCCAGAAAGGTAAGAAATCAATTTCTGCAGTTTATAAGCCACATACTTTATGCTACTTTGTTATAGCACCTCAAACAGACTAAGATGCCTTCCATTTATTCATTCAATCATTTATCTGTATCAGTATGGACAAATGGATATTTTGATATTTGGGACCAAACCCAGCCCACAACAAGCAGAAAGCCATTGGGGACAATGGGACTGAAGGAAAACATGGCTCAACCACAACAACAGAGCATATGCAACACACATAGGAAATGCCCCCAAAGTGCCAGGTTCTGGTGACAGGGGACGTTGCAGCGCAGGGCACTACAGGAACTCCTCTTCATAAGGCCACTACTTTCAAGAGCAGGAGATGTGGCTAATCTTCCTAACACAGAGAAACAGACATGCAGAAACAGACAAAAATGAGGAGACAGGGGAATATGTCCCAAATGAAAGAACAGGACAAAATCACAGTGAGAAGCTAAATGAAACAGAGATAAGTGATATGTTTGAGAGAGAATTTAAAGTAATGGTCATAAAGATACTCACTGGCATTAAGAAAAGATTGAAGGACCTCAGTGAGACCCTCAACAAGTAGACGCAAAACAGGAAAAAAAAAAAAAAAGAACCAATCAGAGGATGAAGAACTCAATAACTGAAATTAAAAATACACTAGATGGGGACACCTGGGAGGCTCAGTCACTTAAGCATCTGACTCTTGATTTCAGCTCAGGTCACCATTTCAGGGTTCTGGGATTGAGTCCTGTGTCAAGTTCCATACTCACTGGGGAGTTGGCTCGAGAGTTTCTTTCTTCCCCTCCCTCTGCCTCTCTCTCCCTGCCTCTTTCTCACTCTATTGGGGGAAAAAAAAAAAGAGTAAGCGAGGAAGAAAGGGTGCCTAAGACTGATATCCCTGTCTTTTTGTACACAAAAGTGATATTCCCTCACCTCTGACACTTCTTTTCATCAGAAGCAATCACTACATCTAGCCCATCCCAAGAAGAGATTATACAGGGGTGCGCCAGGCTGGGTCAGTTGGAGGAGCATGTGACTCTTGATCTTAGGGTCATGAGTTTGATTCCTACACTGGACAGAGTTTTCTTAAAGGAAAAAAATAAAAAAGCAAGGGATTACACAAGGGATGTAAAGCAGGAGGCAGGGGTCACTAGAGGGGCATCTTAGAGGCTACCTACCACAGTAACTGAGGTCAGTTCTCTTCTCACCATCCCCCTCAGTGTGGTCATATTATTCATTTAAAATATGGTTAGGCTCATTTGTTACTACTTGTATTCCAGCTGGTTCTCCCTCCCACCAATCCTAGTTGATTTTAATTATCATTCATTTTTGGCTGGGTATGTAGAACATTACCACCATGCTAAGAATCAGAGCCTTACAAAAAGACACACTCAAAGAAATGTCACTGCCTCCTCAGTCTCTTCAGTTTCCAATCTATCCTTCCTGTATCCATTGTACAAATGAGCAGATCTCTATACATTTCCTTTTAGCCCTTTCTTCCTTACATGAAAGATAGCATAGTATAGATAGATTTCTGTGCTTTGTTTTTTCACTTAAGGATACCCTTGGGGCCCCTGGGTGGCTCAGCTGGTTGGGCACCTGACTCTTGATTTTGGCTCAGGTTACAATCTCAGGGTTGTGTGATCAAGGACCACACAGCATCAGGATCAGGTTTGGTGCTGAGCATGGAGCCTGCTTGGGATTCTCTCTCTCCCTCTGCCACTCCCCCACCCCCACCGTGCTTCTGTGAGAGCTCTCTCTCTCTTTCTCAGGAAAAAAAAAGAGTATATCATTGAAATGGTTCCAAATCAGTTCGTTACAAATCTCCTTCACTAGGGAGGGGGGTGGAGGGATGGGGTAACTGGGTGATCTGAGTGATGGGTATCAAGGAGGGCACGTGTTGTCATGGGCACTGGGTGTTACATGCAACTAATGAATCATTGACCACTACATCAAAAACTAATGATGTACTGTATGTTGGCTAACTGAACATAGTAATAATAAAAAAATCTCCTTCATTCTTTTTCTTTTACAGCTCCATTGTATGGATGTGCCACAGTTCATTCAACCACTTTGGGGACAAGAGTTTTTCACTATCTGTTTTTGGCCAAGAAACATTCTTCAAATATTTGAGGATAATTTTTAAGTAATAGCTAGGGAATAGACTACACTTACCCCAGGCTTCTTTGCAGATCAGAAAAGCAATGTTTTAATTCTCAGTGCCTGATAAGGCTCAAATGCACCTAGAATCTCTACACTCTGCTGATGGCCTCGTGAACAGAAACACCATTTTGAAAGCAGGTTAGCAATATGTAAGAGACATCTTCTTTGACTCACCAATTCAGCTTATGAGAATTTACTCTAAAAAAATGATTTTTCAGGTTTATACTGAAACCAAAGAATGTTAACAGAAAATGTACAACTCTCAAAACCAAAAAAATAGATGTCCATTAAGAAATGGCCTCAAATTATGATTTATCAATAAAATAGAATAGCACTAAAAATAATCATGCCCAACTATGCAAATAGGAAAGATTTTAGTATACTAAGTGAAAAAGTAAGGTGCACAGTAATTGTAATTGCAGTGATGCCAAATTGAATACAGAAGCTGTGGGCAGCCGCACCAAAGCGAGTTGATGCTGGGAAGTGGCTGCCCTGTCAGTACATTTCCCAGTTCCTCTTGTCTCCTTCTAGAGCCATGTGGTTGAGTTCTGGCCAACTGACCTGCGTAGAATTTATGTCAGCAGCCTGCCTGCCTGGTCCACGCACATCTCCCATGTGCTTTCTTTTTTTGGTGGCCTGCTGGATGTCAGTAACAAGAAATCATGTATTGAAGATGGCAGATTCTGTCGGTCTGAGGCCCTGAGACTGAGATAGAGCCTCACCCCTACCATTGCCAACTGGGCTTTAATAATCAAGGAATAAATATCTACTATAATAAGCCAGTGAGATACGAAAGTGTCTCTGATGTGAAATTTTCTTTAATGCTAATATTTTACCATCTTTTATTAAAAATATATATATAACACTCCGATCTGTAGGAAAAAACTTAAAAAAAAGAAAGTGAACGATCAGTATTCCTTCCTATAGTACTTCACCAGGAAGATGGCCAACAGTAGCCAAACATTCACTGTGCAGCAAATTATACTAAGCAGAACCTCAGAACACTCTTGGATATGGGCTAGAAAGTGTATTTATGTTCCTTTGACTCTCAAAATGCTGCACTCACAGGGCTGCCACAGCCAGCAGGAACATAATCATCTAAGGAAGCCACGAATGTCAGAGATTCGGAACTATAAAAGATGACTAGCAATATATCAAAACATCACCTTAATCCAATTGTTCAAGCAAAGATGTATTAGACAGAACAGCTGCCTTGGGCCTATCGGAGATCAGCTGACCCAGACCTCCAGACCCTGACAAAAGAAGTCTATGGGGCTGTATATCATCAGCCTGAATATTTGCAACCACATCTAAGAAGAGCTTCGCTTCTCCTGTTAGAAGTCCCACTACCAATTTGCCTCCTGTGCCTTTGTGCTGACAGTGCTGGTGGCTTACTACACATTCAGAAGTCAGAATGTGGATAAGCCAAAGAAGTGTCTTTTTAAATATTTGAAATTTTCTATATATTACGGTGTTTTGACATCCTAAAAAAACTTTTCTTGCTGGAGAAAGTCTGCCCCTCCCGGTCTAGCCAAGTCTTCTGGAGAAGTCTACCCAGAAACAACAAAGAGCCCAGCCAGAAACCTGCCTTTGATATGCAAACCAACTGACTCAGAGCTCTAGCCCTTCTGGCTGGTGTGCACACCCCAGGAAGCAATATTCCTGTGCCTTAATCATCCTTACTGCCCAAAGCCCGTGGAAATTATTCAAATGAGCCAGTCCTGAACTGTCTACCCTCCCTTGCTTTTCCCTCAGAAACCCCAATAAAGGCCTCATCTAAAACTTCCCTTGTGGCCCTATGTGGTAAGCGGTGACGCCTGTCTCTAGCACACATGAACATAATAAACTTAATTTCCCTGAGCCTCTCCTCTGCCTCCCCTTGTGACCATACCTGACTGACCATTTCATCAAAGAATACAAACAAGGAGCCTAACATTGTTTAAAAGCCCAGATGAGGGACGCCTGCCTGGGTGGCTCAGCAGGTTAAAGCCTCTGCCTTTGGCTCAGGTCATGATTCCAGGGTCCTGGGATGGAGCCCCGCATCGGGCTCTCTGCTCAGCAGGGAGCCTGCTTCCTCCTCTCTCTCGCACGCACTCTCTGCCTGCCTCTCTGCCTACTTGTGATCTCTGTCAAATAAATAAAATCTTTAGAAAAAAAAATAAAAGCCCAGATGAAAGCCCACTCCCTCCAGAATGCCATCGCCCACATCTAACCCACAACTATAGCAAGGAGAAAAAACAAAACAAAACAAAACCCTGACACCTATAAGCTCCTAGAATTTATTCAGTGTGTATTATGCTTATAGCGACCTAAGTATCCATCTCGTAGCCCTCTTGCAAGTCTCTTCGGAGCAGGGCCCGTGCATGTTTTACTTACCACTCCCTCCTATACCTCCCCACTTCACTGCCCAGAAAGGAGCCCTCGTCCTCTGTGCCTACTCCCGGCATCTGACATGGATTTGCAAGCGCCCAAACAGTTGATGCATTCCAACTAGAGAATGCTGTCATTCTAGTAAGCCACGAATCTAAAGACGCTGGTGTGTTTGTAAACCCAGTAAATAATTTGCTTGCTTTAACTTAGGGAAATTTTCCACACAAATGTCTCTCCTGATTAAACTGACTATATTAGTCAATTCTAGACTAATCAGAAGTATCTAATAACATACTTCTTTTGTATTTAATATTAAATGCCTGATTTGCCTGTTTTTTTTCCCATTGAGGTAATCAATTGTGCACAAAAACAGCAGTTCAGCCTTTCCCCTACCATATATATATATATATATATATATAAGAAGAAGAACTCTCTTTTATTGTATCTATTATAGCATTGGTAACCTGTAAAGTGTTGCTAAGCTCTCAACCCTTAGTTGTAAAAAAGCAAATTTTGCCACCCTAAAGATATGCCTTTTTGGCATATTATTTTAAGCAGGTAATTTATTTTTTATTTTTTAAATTTCTTTTCAGTGTTCCAGAATTCACTGTTTATGCACCACACCCAGTGCTCCATGCAATACGTGCCCTCTATAATACCCACCACCAGGCTCACCCAACTACTCACCTCCCCTCCCCTCCAAAACCCTCAGTTTGTTTCTTAGAGTCCACAGTCTCCATGGTTTGTCTCCCCCTCCGATTTCCCCCAACTCCCTTCTCCTCTCCATCTCCCCATGTCTTCTGTGTTATTCCTTATGCTCCACAAGTAAGTGAAACCATGTAATAATTGACTCTCTCTGCTTGACTTATTTCACTCAGCATAATCTCTCCCAGGCCTGACCATGTTGATACAAAAGTTGGGTATTCATCCTTTCTGATGGAGGCCTAATACTCCATAGTGTATATGGACCACATCTTCTTTATCCATTGTCCGCTGAAGGGCATCTTGGTTCTTTCCACAGTTTGGTGACTGTGGTCATTGCTGCCATGAACATTGGGGTACAGATGGTCCTTCTTTTCACTACATCTGTATCTTTGAGGTAAATACCCAGTAGTGCAATTGCAGGGTCATAGGGAAGCTCTATTTTTAATTTCTTAAGTAATCTCCACTGTTTTCCAAAGTGGCTGCACCAACTTGCATTCCCACCAACAGTGTAAGAGGGTTCCCCTTTCTCCACATCCTCTCCAACAAAAGTTGTTTCCTGTCTTGTAATAAGCGGGTAATTTTTTTTAAAGATTTTATTTATTTATTCGACAGATAGAGATCACAAGTAGGCAGAGAGGCAGGCGGGGGGCTGGGGGAGCAGGCTCCCTGCTGAGCAGAGAGTCCGATGCGGGGCTCGATCCCAGGACCCTGGGATCATGACCTGAGCCAAAGGCAGAGGCTTTAACCCACTGAGCCACCCAGGCGCCCCTAAGCGGGTAATTTTTAAGAAACAGCAGAAACAGCAAAAACCCTGAAGACTGAGTATAAGTTACCCCTTATATAGGGGACACTTACATGTGTAAAGGAAATCTCCATATGTAAGACTATACCAGGAAGAGGGGAATGACCCAATTTCTAGAATCAGTCATCAAGGGAGAAGGCTATGACTTAAATCTGCATAACAATCTTACTCTTGTTTACTGTGCTTTTTCTGGTCACCTCCCAGAATTGACACCACACCACCACCACCCAACAACTTCTTTTGTCTTTACCTGGAGATGGTATTAAGGTGATGGCTTCAGCCATTTCAGGGAGTAACTCAGTTTTCTTGGGTCCCATCCATGTGTACGGGGCATATACAAGTTATTAAGCTTCTGTTCACTTTTCTCCTATTAATCTGTCTCGTGTCAATTTCATTCCTAGACTAGCCATAAGAATCTCGAAGGGTAAAGATAAATTTTTTCTCTCCAAGACAGTCTTCCCTAAAACTCAGATAATGATATTATGCCCATTTTACAGGTAGAAAAAGTCAGGCTCAAAGAAGTTAACTATTCCATGTGATAAGTAAATGACAGTATCAAGATCTGAACTCAATGTCACCCAGTTCCAAAACTCACTAGGCCAAGACTTCTACAGGGGGAAAACCAACCATACCTGTACTTGAGTGGTTTCTTTGTGTGGAGCAGGTCCTCTCCTTTAACAGTAGCAGCTAGAATAGCAGAGAACAGAGTCCAGCAGGCTGGGATTAACATGGGGCGCTAAGTCTGATAGAGTCATTGAGTAGATAGGGAAGGGACGTGAGCAGTTTCTAGGGAAGGCTACAACGGTGTAAACTGGGAGCCTTCTGGTTGTGGCGAACTGATCCACACATCGTTCCTTCCCAAACACCATAAAATTAGAATAAAAGACTAGATATAGAACTCATGTACAAGACATGAAGAAAAGGAACATTCACAAAACAAAATACACTCCTGTGGATTAAATATTAATAGGAGAATGTTTTAAAGACCACAGAAATGTTGGAAGCTAAAATTGCAACAATCTGATCTCCTTAACTACAGACTGGCTGACAAGGTAGGCCAAGGAGGAGGCTTGAAATTGTTCACCTTTAAATACAACAAAAGCACTCAGGGGGCAGTTCTCTAGGTGGCTCATTCGGTTAAGTGTCTGCCTTCAGCTCAGGTCATGACCTCAGGGTCCTGACATCAAGCCCTGCACTGGGCTCCCTGCTGAGCAGGGAGTCTGCCTTTCTCTCTCCCTCTAGATCTTCCTCCCTGCTTGTGCTTTCCGTGTCTCAAATATATAAATAAAATCTTCAAGAAATAAAAATAAAAAAATGAAAACAGCAGAAGCACTCAAGTAGTTGTCAAAACAAATGACTACTGTCATGGGCTTCTGTTGGCTGGTAGCACAAGAGTCTCTAGAGAGCAATACTATCTCATCTCTGTGTCCACAGTGTCTAACCTGGTTCTGTCAACTCCCCAGGCACAAATAGAGATAAAAGATGATCTCTCTTCTCCTTCTGCCTCCAATAGCTGGCTTTGCCTTGACCAGCTCAGTCCAACCACTGTCTGAATGACTTGATCTTCATGAAGAACTTCTCAAGGCACAGACCAGCAACTTCTGGCATCATTCATCGTGTAGCCCAGGTAAAATACAAATCCATTCTCCTACAAACCTGTCCCTACAAAACAGACACCCCAAATCTCAGTATAATACTAACTGAAGGAGAACACTGATATCAGTTTCAGTACAGAGTTGTTCTATCTGGAGTGCATGCTTTGGCCAGCAATACAACTGAACCTATGTTACAAAAAAATTGGGGGTCACAGAGTTTGTCTTAGTCTGCAAAGGCTGCTATAACAGAATACCATAGACTGAACAGCTTAACAACAAAGATTATTTCTCACAATTCTGGAGGCTGGGAAGTCCAAGATCCAGGTGCTGGCATATTTGGTTCTTGGTGAGGTCTTTTGTACCTTAAAGACAGCCACCTTCTTTTCTCCCTGCATCTACACATGGCAGAGATAGAAAGTTCTGATAGTTCTTCCTTTACTTACAAGAGCACCAATCCTATCATTTGAGTACCACGCTTATGACCTCAGCTTATCATAATTACAACCCAAAGGTCTAGCCTTCCAATATCACCACATTGGGAGTTGGGGCTTCAATATATGAATTTTGTGGAGACATGAACCTGAAGGCCACAGGAGAGATCTCCTTCGTTTACTCTATGCAGAGGCAAAGAAATCTCATCCTTTATTCTCCTTTTAGGATTGAGAACAGAAGAGGATTTTTTAACATTTATTTATTTATTTACTTAGTAATCTCTACAACCAAGGTGGGGCTTGAACTCAAGGCCCAAGATCAAGAGTCGTATCCTCCTCTGACTAAGCCAGACAGGTACCTGGAAAACAGAAGACAAATTTATAGTCAAGACACTTTAATTTTAAGAGCTTGGGTTAGACTAAAATTATTTTTGGAGACTCTTCTACACCATATCTCATACAGATCATCTAATTCAAGGAAGATTTATTTCTCTCCCTTCTTAATGCAATTATAGCCAAGCTCTCAAATTAAAATGGATAAGAATATGGGTAATGGTTCAAGAACTTAATGCTCTAGTGAGATTGTCTTCATTGATCTTGCTTTGCAATGTAATAATGGGACCAGAAAATGTGCATAAGTGACCATACAGAAAGTTCACATTGAGTCACGGTTCATACCAGCCTCTGGCTTCTCTCCTAAAATCCCAACCAGAGAGTAGATAGTCAGGAAGATGGTGGAAGTTATTTGCTGTTATTGTTGTTGTTGTTATTGTTTGCTTATAGTAAGATATATTTTATATCTTAGAAAATGAAAGTGGAAAGAAAAACTTCCACTTGGTGTCAATGCTATCTTCCCTATCTGTAAAGATGCTTCCCAAGGACCACAGCAGCTGCATTCAATCCTGGCCTGAACAGAGCCATCTGAGGGAAGAACTTATAGATGAAAAGAGGAATAATAAAGACTTTATCTACCAACTTACATTTACTGGAAATCCACTTTTCAAGGCTTCAGTATTCAAACACAGTTGGCCCTTACGGTACTGTCTTCCTCTAGAACATAGGAAATAAATGACTCCCCTTCATTTTTATTTTATTAGCATCAGATGTAATATTCAGAATATTTAACAATCAGTGTCCTACAAATGCTGAACAGTCTGAAAAGAGGCCGGCCCGGGGGCAGGACCTAGGTGGTAGTGGATGTCCCTTGCTGCACTAGAACTTAATTCCTTAATTGCCAGATGGGAGAGAGGGGAGCAGTGGATGAAAAGGCTTGTCCTGCTCCTGGAAAGCGGCTGAATATAGCCCTGACTAGAAGTGAAAGTTAGACTACTCAAACTGAACTGGCTGACTTCAGCACAGCTGGACCATACAGAACAACCACTACTACTGGTGGAGGGGAAGGCTACAGTGATAGCAGAGGTACTAGTAATAACTGTAGTAGTAAAAAAGCAGCAAAAGCAGCAGTTCAGCTGCGTAAGCAATTAAGCAAGTAAGCCAGGCTTATCTTTATTATCTTTATTATATCTACCAGGCTTATCTTTGTTATATCTAATCATCAAAATAACTTGCCAGACAGGTATTATCTGTAGTCTAGAGATAAGGACACAATGTCTCGGATACTTTAACTTGCTCCAACTCACACAGCTAATACATAACAAAGCCAAGACTGGGGCCTGGGACTCTCAAGCCTCTGTTAGGTCTTTTATGCAATACTGGCAGCTCCTACTATGAAAAAAAAAAGAAATTAAAGGCTGATGTTAGCCTCCTGGAGGTTCACATTTCACAACAATTCTGACACGTGTTCATGCAACTTATAATTCTACAGTAAGCTTCTGCAGTGAAAAAGCAAAACTGTAGTTCACATGAAAACATTTATCTACAAGGTCTAGTGAATTTCACCAGTAAAATTTTAGAGAGGGGAAATGTGACAAAACCATTGTTTTGGATGCTATCACTCTACTTTCTTTCATCCACAGATGCAGGGTTCAACCACTTTAAGATAGCCACAGTTCCTCTTTTGACTAGCCTCTAGTAATTTTCACAAGAATGGTTAGATGGTGGACTTGATTGACAGATATTCTAAGTTTTTTCTCATAAATAATTCATGTCCATTATTAAACTTTGGAAAACACAGAAAAATATAAAGACTGAGAATCACCCACAACCCCACTGTCCAAGGATAACCATAGTTGTCATTCTGATATATTTTCTTCCAATATTTTTTGCTATGCACATATATATAGACACACACAAATTGAGATCACGTATATATATATTTAAAAGCTATTATATTATGAGCATTTTCCTATGCTCATTAAAAATTCTGAGAAACAAAATTTAAAGCTTTCTTAATACTCCAACATACAGATGAAGCATAATTTATTTAACCATTCCCCTATCTTTGGAGAACAGCAGGCCTTGTCAGGAAATAAGTGGTTATGTAAATAACAGGACCCGAATTAAGTGCAGAAGATTAAGAACCCTAGGTTATTCCTTGGTCTCTGCAAGCTAATAGAATCCAGGGAGGCAGGACAATCAAATGTAGTATTTTCAGCCCTTAGAAGGATCCATTCATATATGTATATACATTTAGACTTTTTGCTGATGTGTTATGCTGAAAGGTGACCCCAGAAGTGTTTAGAACAGAGGCTTCTTACCAAAATGTGAGTCACTCTTGTTTATACAAGTGTCAGAAACCACTACCAGAGAATACAACTCATCAAACTCAACTGAGCCCATCAATAGCCAGCTTCTGTCTAAGAAAAGTAGATCAAGGTTTTATTCCCCAAATTCATTATATTAAACAAATATTAAAACTTGAGCTGAAATTATTGTCACTTATTGCATTTGGTTATTTTTATCCTCTAAGAATGCATAAATGATATGATGTTGCAGCTGTGTACATAAAGAGGCACCCATTCTTCTCCAGATACATTGTTTAAATTAAAAGAAAGGACTGCATTTCTTACCAGTGGCTTTGACTTTGGAGGATTTTGTGATTACACATAGATCGGCTGGAATAAAAACAGAGCAGCTCACTTAGGAATCAGAAGAGAGCTGAGGGACTCTCATTGAACAATGTTTTCAAAGGATGGTGAAAGAAAAACAGCCAGCAACACACCAAAGTGTACTGTTGTCACGGGAAAGGAAATGCCCAGCCAAGGGCTACAGTTCCCAGTCCTTCTTGCATCTATGTTGGGCCTTGTGACAGATTCTGGCCAAAGCAATAAAAGCAGAAGTGAAGTATGTACCACTTCTGGACTAAGGGTCAAGTATTCCATCCTTTCACCTTCTTTCCCTAATCCAGTAACCATAGAGACTCACAGTGAAGATGACAGCATCACAAGGTGGAAGGAAACTGAAGAGCTGCCCATGACAATGGACTGGCTGGGAAGACCAACACTAGATTTTGCATAAACAAGAAATAAATATTTATTGTGTTAAGCCATTGCCATTTGAAGATTGTTTGTTAATGACCTGATCTGGCAGAGACAGAGTATGGGAAAAAGTAAGTGTGAAATACTTCTTCAAGATGGAGAATATTTAGTCATAGTAACTTCTTGCTAGGCGCATCTCCAAAGACAAGGGTAACTAAAGCAAAAATGAACTACTGAAACTTCATCAAGAAAAAAATCTTCTGCACAGCAAAGGAAACAGTCAATAATACTGGTAAAGGTAACCTACAGAAAGGAAGTAGTCATTTGTAAATGACCTATCAGATAAGGGGCTAGTATCCACAGTCTATAAAGAACTTATCAGACTCAACAACCAAAAACCAAAGAATCCAGTCAAGAAATGGGCAGAAGACATGAACAGACATTTCTCTAAAGAAGACATCCAGATGGCCAACAGACACATGAAAAAGTGCTCCATATCACTCGGCATCAGGGAAATACAAATCAAAACCACAATGAGATACCACCTCACACCAGTCAGAATGGCTAAAATTAACAAGTCAGGAAATGACAGATGCTGGCGACGATACAGAGAAAGGGGAACCCTCCTACACTGTTGGTGGGAATGCAAGCTGGTGTAGCCACTCTTGGAAACAGTACGGAGGGGGCACCTGAGTGGCTTAGTGGGTTAAGCCTCTGCCTTTGGCTCAGGTCATGATCCCACGGCCCTGGGACTGAGCCCCTCATTGGGCTCTCTGCTCAGCAGGAAGCCTGCTCCCCGCCCCCCCCCCCCGTGCCCTCTCTCTGCCTGCTTCTCTGCCTACTTGTGATCTCTGTCTGTCAAAGAAAGAAAGAAAGAAAGAAAGAAAAGAAAAGAAAACAGTACGGAGTTATCCTACAACCTAGCAATTGCACAACTAGGTATTTACCCCAACAACACAAATGTAGTGACCCAAAAGGCATCTGCACCCCAATGTTTACAGCAGCAATGTCCACAATAGCCAAACAGTGGAAAGAGTCAAGACGTCCATCAACAGATGAATGGATAAAGAAGACGTGGTCCATATATACAATGGAATATTACTCAGCCATCAGAAAGGATGAATATTTAACCATTTACATTGACATGGATGGAACTGGAGGGTATTATCCTGAGTGAAATAGGTCAAATAGAGAAAAAAAAATACCACAGGATTTCACTCATATGTGGAATTTAGGAAACAAAACAGATGAACATGGGGGAAGGGAAGGGAAAATAAAATAAAATAGGAACAGAGAAGAAAGCAAACTATAAGAGGATCCTAACTCTAGAAAACAAACTGAGGGTTGCTGAGGGGGAGATGGATGGGGAGATGGGGTAATTGGGTGATGGGCATTAAAGAGGCCATGTAATGTGATGAGCACTCACTGGGTGTTATATGTGACTAATGAATTACTGAACTCTACATTTGAAACTAAAAATGCACTATATGCTGGCTAATAGAATTTGGAAGAAAGAAAGAGAGAAATAAAGAAGAGGAAAAGAAAAAAAGGAAAGAAAAAAAAAGATGGAGAACATTATTTCTCAATAAAATTTAGGGGGAAAATATGGGGAACACCATGAATGGGGGATAAGGCAAGGAGTCAACCAAGTACCAAGGTTCAGAGAGTAAGTTGAAGTTCCAGAAAATCAAGGTGGTAGAAATCTAAAATCAAATTTCTTTATGATATGACACAGATTCTTGATTTGTTCTGTGGCCTACATGACTGGTGGAACAATAGTTACAAACATATATTTCTGTCAACATGCACTGCTTCTTTGGTATTCAAATCATTTCTGTTTCCCAAATAATCTTCCTTTTTGACTGATGACTCTTTGCTCTTGATTTTAGGTCACATTCCAATTTATTGGGTTCTCTTGAGATTTTGGTTACTGAAGAAATAAAGGCATAAAAAATAGTTTGAGATTTCATTACACAGATTAAAGACGTTAATGAAAACTTTTTGATCCTAAGCAAGATTACTCAAGGATTTTTAGTCAGCTATAGATTTTTCATAGCTCTGAAAACATTCGCAGTGACAGGAAGCTGCACCAGTCTGTTTACTGATATCTTAAGTGTTAAATGCTCCTTGCACGGCTCTCCAATGGTGAAAAGGTGTTTAATTGCTATAAACTGTTAAGCCTCTGCCTTCGGCAACCCCACTCTGCTGGAATTGCTGAGCTTCATTTCTGTCCATGTATGTATCTATCTACCTATCCATCTACCCATCTACCTATAAATTTTAAGCTACCTAATTATCTATAAAATTTTTTTGTTAATTAATTAATTTGACAGAGAGAGAGAAAGAGCACAAGGAGGGGGAGCAGCAGGCAGAGGGAGAGGGAGCACGGAGCCTGACGTGGGGCTTGATCCCAGAACGATGGGATCATGACCTAAGCCAATGGCAGATGCTCAAATGACTGAGCCACCCAGGTGCCCCATCTATAATTTTTTATCTAACTGTAAGTTCTAAGTGTGATACTGCATTGGGCAGGGAATATGCTAATCATTAAAACCAATCCTGACTAGGGTTCAGAGACTTATAGGAGCCCCAGCTACACCAAGAGATGGGAACAAGATTGTGTCTGGCTGCCCTCATATGATCCTAGGTGAGCCTGGTACATACTCTATTCACTGGCCTCTCAGTTTCTTACAATCTATGGGCATCATATCCTCAATGCCTGGCTCAGAATCCAGCACACTGTAAATACTTGACAAATGTGCACTAAATGGAACAGTCAGTTCTGAAATGCTTGGTCACAATTTTCTTAGAATTCTTTCTGAATTGGTAGCCTTTTTGCATGGGCTTCTGTCCCCGTTTCCCACCAGGACTCAATCTCGCCTTTGCAAACCAGTCATACCCCACTCTAGAACTGATCAGGCCTCTCCAAACTTTAAACCCTGTTCTTAATTGATCCATCTATTGCTTGAGGACCTGCCTCCAAACCACATGTGCAAATACGGGCTGGGATTTTGAAGATTTCCATATAACCTTTGGTCAAAGAAGAGTTTGCCCTACTCTAAGAGATACTGCACTTGCCATTGTTAGATACCCATGCCTTAGGAACATAGCCTATAACTCTGTCCTGTCTCTTAACTTCTACTATTTCCAATGCTTCTCTCTCAATACCTGCTCACTACAGAAGCTCTAGAAAGTCCCTCAATATAGTCCCTTCATTCCCCTAACCCCAAGATATTGCCTAAAGCTATTAGAAACTATCAAAAAAAATTAGGAAAATACCATTTATATCAAAAAGAATAAAATAATCAGGAATAAATTTAACAAAGGAGGTAAAAAGACCTATATACTGAAAACTACAAGACACTGAGAAAGTAAAAACAGAAAAATAGTGGCAAGATATCTCATGCTCCTGAATTGGAAAATATTGTTAAAATGTTCATGTTATCCAAAGCAATCTACAGATTCAATGCAATCCCTATCAAAATTCCAATGGCATATTTCACAGAACTAGAACAAATGTTAAAATTTGTACAGAACCTACATAAAAGATCTTGAGTAGCCAAAGTGATCCTGAGAAACAAGAACAAAGCTCAATGTATCACACTCTCTGATTTCAAACTATACTACAAAGCTACAGTAATCAAAACACTATGGTACTGGCACAAACAGATACACAGATCAACAAACATTAAATGAGAGCCCAGAAATAAACCTACTTGTACAAAGACAATTCCTAACAAAGGAGCCCAGAACATACAATGGAAAAGGAACAGTCTTTTCAATAAATGGTGTTAGGAAAACTGGTCAGCCACATGCAAAAGAAAGAAAATAGACCACCATCTCATAACACACACACAAATTAATACAAAATAGATTAAATATTTTAATGTAAGATCAAAACCATAAAATTCCTAAAAGACAACATAGGCAATAAGCTCCTTGACATTGGTCTTAGCAAAGTTTTTGTGGTTCAGACTCCAAAGGCAAAGGAAAGAAAAGCAAAAATAAACAAATGAGACCATATCAAACTAAAAATTTTCTGCACAGTGAAGGAAATGATCATCAAAACAAAAAGGCTACCTACTGAACAGGGGAAGGTATTTGCAAATTACACATGTGATAAGGGGTTAATGACCAAAACATATAAAGAACTCCTAAAACTCAACAACAAAAAATAACTCAAAAAATAGGCAGATCTGAATAGAAATTTTTCCAAAGATGACGTACAGATGGCCAACAGGCACATAGAAAGATTTTCAACATCAGTAATTATTAGGGAAATGCAAATCAAAACCGCAATGAGATCCTACCTCACCTGTAAGATGACTATTATCAAAAAGACAAGAAATAACAAATGTTGGAGAGGACGCAAAGAAAAGAATCCTTTTATACTATGCACAGGATTGTAAATTGGTGCAACCACTATGGGAAACAGTATGGATATTCCTCAAAAAATTAAGAATAGAATTCCCAGTGTCCCTGGGTGGCTCAGTGGGTTAAGCATCAGATTCTTGGTTTACACTTAGGTCTTGATCTCAGGGTTGGGAGTTAGAGCCCCACGTAGGGCTCTGCACTCAGTGCAGAGTCTGCTTGAGATTCTCTCTCTTTTTTCCACTGTATATTTTTTCCTGTTTTGTCGAAGATTATTTGACCATAGAGTTGAGGGTCCATATCTGGACTCTCTACTCTGTTCCACTGGTCTATGTGTCTGTTTTTATGCCAGTACCATGCTGTCTTGGTGATCACAGCTTTGTAGTAGAGCTTGAAATCAGGTAATGTGATGCCCCCCATTTTATTTTTGTTTTTCAACATTTCCTTAGCGATTCGGGGTCTCTTCTGATTCCATACAAATTTTAGGATTATTTGCTCCAGCTCTTTGAAGAATACTGGTGGAATTTTGATCAGAATAGCATTAAAAGTACAGATTTCTCTAGGCAGTATAGACATTTTAACAATGTTTATTCTTCCAATCCAAGAGCATGGAATGGTCTTCCAGCTTTTTGTGTCTTCTTCAATTTCTTTCATGAGTGTTCTGTAGTTCCTCGAGTACAGATCCTTTACCTCTTTGGTTAGGTTTATTCCCAGGTATCTTATGGTTCATGGTGCTATAGTAAATGGAATCGATTCTCTAATTTCCCTCTCTGTATTTTCATTATTAGTGTATAAGAAAGCCACTGATTTCTGTACATTGACTTTGTATCCTGCCACGTTGCTGAATTGCTGTATGAGTTCTAGTAGTTTGGGGGTGGAGTCTTTTGGGTTTTCCATATAGAGAATCATGTCATCTGCAAAGAGAGAGAGTTTGACTTCTCTCTCTCGATCTGCCCCTCCCCTGTTCACTGCTCTCACTCTAAATAAATAGAATCTTTGGAGCACCTGAGTGGCTCAGTTGGTCAAGCACCTGACTTTGGATCAAGTCATGATCTCAAGGTCCTAGGATAGACCCCCATATCAGGCTCTGTGCTCAGCATAGAGTCTGCTTGTCCCTCTCCCTCTTCCTCTGTCCTACCCCCACTCATGCTCTGTCTCTCTCAAATAAATACATAAAATACTTAAAAAAAAATACAGCTCCCATATTATTCAGCTATTCTGCTACTGGTTAATTATCTGAAGAACATAAAAACACCAATTTGAAAAGATAAGTGCATCCCTATGTCCACTGCAGCATTATTTACAATATCCAAGATAGGGAAGCAACCTGAATGTCCATCAGTGGAAGAATGGATAAAGAAGATGTGGTGTATCTACACTATTCAGCCATAAAAAAAAATATATTGCCATGTGTAACAACATGCATGGACCTTGAGGGCTTTATGCTATGTGAGTTGAATTAAGTCAAAAGGAGAAGGACAAATACTGTATGATAGTACTTAGATGTGGAATTTTTAAAAACAAACAAACATACAAACAAAAGAAAAACTCACAGATAAAGAGAACAGGTCAGTGATTACCAGAAGGGAAAGGTGCTGAGAGAGTGGGCAAAAGGGGTAAAGGAGGTCAATTTGTAGGGTGACGGATGGCAATGACACTTTGGAGGATGATCATTTTGTCGCATGCACAAGTGTCAAATTATAATGTCTACTTGAAACTCATATAATTTTTAAAATCTCTTGTATATACATGCAGAGAGGCAAACTTTAGCTGAAAGTGACTGAACTGATTTGCTGATAAGAAAAATTTCAGTAAGACACAAATTAAGTAATTCTTAGCAAGGAAAATGAAAAGCAAATAGAAAATATATATATATCAGAACTTTCTGGAACTCACCAGGATATGAATCATTGAACATCTGACAATAATACAACCAAAACCCCCCAGAGCAAAACATTTTATTATTTCCATTTCCACACTGTGCGTGTCACAGTGAGATCTAGAGGTGTAAAAGAACAATCGTTCCTTGCTACCACATTCCATTTAGAAGTCTAGTGTATGAATTAGCAAAATGAATCTCGCATTCTCTGTTATAAATCATATGAGATAGTCCGTAATTAAAAATGGAGATGTGCGATGACCAGAAAAGTAGCATTAGGCTGCACCCTGAAAGTGAACTAAATAAACCCATAGCATTAATTCTGAACTCTTCTTGACAATTGAAACATACATCAAATTATTATGCTTCAAATTAATCAAATTAATATGATTGCTGATATGCTGCAGTCCCCTGGGTAGTGATGCTAAGTTATACTCCTCAGACGCACATCCACTAGGAAATAGTCATAATGACTTTTAGTACAGCCCTGAGCTATCATTAGTGATAATCATGATGATTGCATTCAATGTTATTGACTACATGAATGATACTACTATTATCAAATTAGATTGAAGGTCTAATAGGAAGAAGCAAAATCCTTTCAATGAGAGGCTCAGAGCTATTTACAGGTTGTCAGTACTGTCTCCTATGAATTCTAATGGTGTGAGGTAGATAATCGAAGAGGTGATAAGTGTCTAATTCAACAGACACTCAGGCCCCTGTTCTGAGTGGGAATGAAGAATATCCTAGTACTTCCCATATGCGTTAATTAGTCAAGGCTTCCAGCTTCCTGGAGAGAGACCCAGAGAGCTGGCCCTGGAGGTACCCAATAAATTGAGAACAATCCAAATCTTCAGGTCAAAGCTACTAGAATAGAGATCTTGCCAGAAATTCCAAGTCACAGGCTAAGTCAGAGCAGGAAGAGCTTGTGTTCATGCAACCTAAATCAGTCATCAAAGTCAGGATGTGGTCAGGTTGAGAAGACATACTCAGCTTCACCAGGACACAGTCAAGATCAAGCATGTGCCCATTTTCCCTTTTGCAACTCCACACCCAAAGCCTTCACTTATTTTTTTTTTTATCTTGTACTGTTTCATTATATTACCTCAAAACCCTTCGTTGGATAAAGTACAAATGAAAGGATAAAAAATAATGGTTAATAATTCACTGGCCTTGCTTGCTAGCAATTCTTGCTGCTTTTAAAGTCCTCCATCAGCCTTCCTTCATGGTGATGCCTTGGCTATCGAAAAGCAGCTTAAGTGAGTCACCATTAATCAATCATTGATTTGCACATGTACATTTCTGGAGAACTGTCCTGATGAGAACACAAGCCACCTGATTCCAGCTAGCGGTGGTCTCTGAAGAAAGAGATGTCCTGCTCAGAGAACTACCACTGTGCTCCTAGTTCCCAAAGACAGTCTCAGATTATAAGAGCTGAACTGGACCAAGCAATACCCCTATCATTAAACACCTATTACATACTTTTATCTTTTTAAGTAATTTGAACTAGAATCATTTTATTATTTGAACTCTACCTATTCCACATTCAACACCTGTGAGTAACTGCAGATAAAAGTGGATGGGGGTGGGAGGAAGGTTGGTCGTTTTTGGAATTTTCTCTTAAAACCCTGTCAACATATGCAGAAAGGTAAAGAAACTTCAGCTGAAAATGACTTAATTAATTTAATGAGAATGAAAAAGAAGATTCTTCCACACTCTTAACCACGTCATGCGTGTTTCTACACAACCTGAATCCAACTTCTTTTGCAACCGTACCCTATGCCAACAGAGAATATTCGCAAATCTGGAGACATAATTTTCATTTTCTAACTCCATGCTTCTATGGCGTTTGTCACTCCTTTAGATCTGCAAGTTTTTGAGCACTGTGTCATCTAATCTTCATAACCAATCTGTCCAGGAACTGGTATCGTCAACACCATTGTATGCATGAGGAACTGAGCCTGTGAGAAGTATAGTGACTTGCCCAAGGACACCTTCTAATGAGTGGTGGAGCTTGAATTTGAACTCAAATCTTGATTCAAAGTCCTATATTCTTCCCACTACACCATATAGCCTTCCTTGGATACAAAGTGCCTTCAAGTGCACCCCCAGCATGGAGCCCAGTAAGGGACCTGAACTCACAACACTGAGATCAAGACCTGAGTTGAGATCAAGAATCAGACACCTAACTGACTGAGCCAAGCAGGTGACCTGAAAACATCTTTTTTAGATGTCTGTTTCAAATACTATCTCCTCCACAAAGTCCTCAATGATCACCCAATCCAAAAATGCGCTCCCCTTGCTCTGACTTCTTCAGTATGTTTTCTGTGAACTGAGTCATTCAGTAGACAACTGAGCATCTACTGTGTGCTAGTTTCTATGGTAGATGCTAAAGAAACCACACTGATCACACAGAAAGGATATAAATCTCATGGGTCATACATTTTATAGTATCTATCATAAAATCATTGAATAACTTAAATTTCATGTCATCTAAAGCCCTTATCTTACAGGGGTGCCTGGCTGACTCAGTTGGAAGAGCATGTGACTCTTGATCTTGGGGTTGTGCATTCAAGCCCCATATATGGCATAGAGTTTATTTTTTAAAATTTTTTTCATTAAAAAGAAAGCCCTTGTTTTACAGATAAGTAAACTCAGACACATGGAGCTCAGTGTGATGCCTTTATAAGCAGAGCCCAGACCATAGGTGTCCATCCATGCTTCTCATCAACACTGCGTACATAGCTTCTTTGTCTTAATAGGCTACCAGTAACTTGACGGTACTGTGTCTTAATCGTCGCTACACATACTTCAGCATTAGCACAGGCAATCCAAAAATGGGTGGAATGTGCGATAATGGTAACAAATAAGAAAAAAGGAAGTCCTGAGGAAAAAGATCTGACGGGTCTTTTAGAGAACTCTTCCCCTATAGGTCAGTAAAAAACTTTAATTTGGTAAAGTTCACACAAAAGTATGACAGGGTTCTTGAAAAGAGAGGAAGCAATCCAAATTTATACGAAAGCTGGTGGCAATTTTTTTTTTTTTTACATTCAGATGACTATAATAGTTTAGTCTGAGAATTTTTAAAACATTTTAGGCAAACAACTAGAAATTTCTTTGTTAAACGCACGTTCTTTTTCCAACTATGCAATAATCAACAAAAAATGATTGCAACCAGACTTATTTAGTGATCCCAATGATCTTTCTTTGAGATTTGTTTGCTTCAGAAGAAAATTCTTCATTGTCTGGTATCTAGAGGACACATTTCCAGATTTGACACTGGATCACTATATAGTTTTAACTAAATTACGTCTCATCACCTGGAATCCACATTTAATCTTTATCATAATGATCTTATATTTGAAAAATCACTTTATTCTGTAAATATGTGCATCAATAAAGTGAGAGGTCTTTCAAATTTTATTTGCAATTGAATATGAACATGGAAAACAGGGAAAATAATATATGTAATATAGATAATGCTTATTAAATATTCTTAAACTAAAATTTAAAAAAATGGATTATCTACACTCTTAGATCTCAAATGGACAAAAGGGCTAGCTATTTAACATTTATAAAGTATGTTACAATTTGAAGTATTCGTCCACATCATTTCTCAGCACAGGAGCTTTCAAAAATGACAGATATACACTGCAGAGCTAAGCTTGTGGAAAGGATCACATATTTTTAGAAAATGTTGTTTTCTATTATAATAACTTTTTTTTCATTGTTTCCCCCTCTCAACTTAATTCCCAGAATTACAAATAGTATACTAATATCTAATTCATCTAAAAGCTATATATCGGGGCTCCTGGGTGGCTCAGTGGGTTAAAGCCTCTGCTTCCAGCTCAGGTCATGATCCCAGGGTCCTGGGATCCAGCCCCACATCAGGCTCCCTGCTCAGCAGGGAGCCTGCTTCCCCCTCTCTCTCTGCCTGCCTCTCCACCTACTTGTGATCTCTCTCTCTGTCAAATAAATAAATAAAATCTTTAAAAAAAAAAAAAAAAGGTTACATACCAATCATCTCCAACCATGAAGAAGTTACCTGAAATAAAAAAGGAAGCAGAAAATTCCTCTGGGCAGCGCACATAAATTTGACAAAGTATAGACACCAGAGAAATAGACCTCATTAATTCTGTAATGTTTGTTCATTCCATAGTTACGGAGCATTCACGCCTTCTCTGTGTGAGGAACTCACTCTGGGACCCTTCATTCTTGAGTTTGGGCAACGTTCTAACAGGCACAAACATCTAATTTTCATACGCCACAGGCAGTGAAAACCAGCCCACAGAAGGTGGAAAAGGTCAGCCAGAAGTAGGTGCCGGGGCTGCTTATGCCATATGTGGGCCCTCGGCTTGAGCAATGGAAACTTGCACCAGGCAAAAGCGCCCACAGTGAGCACTGAGTGAATGCAAACAGGCTCATTAAGTGTCCCACCTTGCAACAGCCCTTGGCCCTAACTGACCCGTTACAACCAGGCACAGCTCCCAAGATTACCAAGAAATGGAAAATTCCATTTCTCCCCATATTTCCTCTCCACCCCATCACTGTGGCACCTCACCCCCTCCTCGCGGGAGACAGTCTCTCCTTTGCTGTCTTGCCCACTGTTCCCTTGTGGTGTATTCGATAAACTTCTAGCTCTTTCGTTGTGCCTTCGGTGAATTCTTTCACCACCAGCACCCCTGGAGCCTTCCCAGCCATTCAGGTCACCCCACTGTAGGCTAGCCCATCCCACCTCATGGTCCATTGGAATTCCAACAGCCAAAGGCCTGTGTCATAATTGCCAAAGAACACAGAGTCAACTTATGGATTATGGTGCCTCATGACATTTATGAAATGTGTCATACATAAACGGACTGTGCAAGAGAACCCGGGCTTCTTCTTAGCAGCAGCCAGGTAATGATCAGGTGATGGATGGTGGAAGAAATACTCATTCATCTTTCTGTATTTAAAAGGCAAAAGCATTACCTTTGTGTAAGTGAGGCATTTCCTTAGCATGACATTCAAATTACCTGCCCTTAAATTTTCAGCTTCGGAACACAATTATGTGGGCTGTTTTTCACCAGCAGGGGGAGGTTGAGACAAGGAACACCTAAAAATGCCCAAGTCTTCACCAAAGGGGCTGAGTCTTTTTGCAGGGTGACTGATTGGCTCTCTTTAGCACCGTGGTCTAATTTAGGAAGGTCAGGAAGTAATGTTTTACATTTACAAACTTGGGAAAAACAAAAGTGACAAGAAGGAAACGCTCTCAGCTGGACTGGCCCTTGCATAATGGCTTCAAGGTGAAGAACTGAAGGAGAAACTTAGCAATTTCTGGACCACTGCACACTGTCAAGACATATTTGGGTGGGGGAACCTGGCTGGCTCACTTGGTGGCATGTGTGACTCTTGATCTGAGGGTTGTGAGTTCAAGTCCTATGGTGGGTGTAGAGCTTATCTTAAAAAAAAATATATATATATAATATATAATATTTGTATTTATATTATATCATATATAATATTATATATTTATGTATTTACATATTTATTTTATTTATATACATATATATATATATATTTTTTTTTTTTTTTTGCCATGAAATCACATTGGGCATATTCTTGCAATGAGAAGACATCTACACTTGAACTCAGAGCTGAGTGCTTACTCTTCATTGCAATGAAAGTGATGATGTAAAGGTGTTATTTTTACGTGGAAATCATTATGGATAAATCCGACTCCTTGGTAGGACCAGGAGGATAAGCAGAGGGCAGCCAGCTCCCCCAGGGCACCTGCCACTGAGGTCCAGCAAAGATGGGCACAGGGGCTTGGGAAGGAACATACCACTGAGATTTTCCCAGGGAGGCTGAGTAACCAACTGAGAAGCTTCCCTTCCCCTTAGCACAGCACGGAAGGACCACCAGACAGAATCACAATCAAGGGGCGAGAGGGTACTTCTTGGAGAAAAGCAAATTCTGCCAAATCATCTGCATCTCTTTAAAGACAAGAAAAGGCACTGCGAATTCCAGGGAAGACCACGCTCTAACACGAACAACGGTGACCCTGAACAAGTCACATCCACCCGCCCTCTTTGCTTCAGTTCCTCTCTCCACAAATTGAGGAAGGAGTATGGACTAAAGCATCTCTAAAATAATCTCAGTCGTCTGAACATCCTGAGCTCAAGGATTCAATTGCCAGATTGAAAATACATGAGTGGCATTAATGTCCCCAATTAAGCTATCACGTTTGTTTATCCATCATAAGAAAGATGGGCCAAATATTATCACAATAATGGGTCGACCCTCCCTTCATGAACTCTGCTCCTTGATAACTGGTTACACAACTGTACTAAAGAACAGGAACACTTCAAACTCGGAGCTGGCTGCAGTATGTCTCTTTTCATTTGAGACAAAAAACATGGTTGGTTATAACCATGAGCTCCTAGGCAGAGCCAGAATGTTCTGGGCTGAGACCAGCCTAATAGCTAAGCTGTTCTCCACAAGAAACTTAACAAAATTGGGGTGGTTAGAAGAAAAGGCCCCAGAGATGAAGAGAGAAGTGGCAGAGGCCACACAGCACAACAGACCGATGATTCACAAACACAAGGGGGAGGTCTGAAGACTTGTCTCCCAGAGGCATGGGTTGCAGGTCAAATTTAACTGGACCTTCTATTTTCATTTCAGGTGAACAAGAAATAATTTTTAGTATAAATCTGTCCCAAATGTTGTTTGGTACATACATATACTTAAAAAAAAAACACACTGTTTATCTGAAGTTCAAATTTAACTGGGTGCTCTGTATTTTTAGGTGCTAAATTTGGCAATCCGACCCAGAGCAGACATGATACATATTTTAAGAATGTCTGCCTGAGGTTGTTTAGCTGTTAATCCTTTTCAGGGCCGTCACTAATCCATACCAAACATTGGGGTTAACTAGAAAAAGGTACCATGTCCCCCCCAGGACCCAGTTAGGGCATGGGGCTTGGTGAGTGGCCCACGGGCGGAGTTTCAGTCCCCACTTGCCCCTCAATCCTGCCCCCCTTCCAGGTCTTCAAACCTTTAGCAGAGCGTACTGCACAGCCCAAATCAAAGGTTTACGGGGTGTGGGCAGTGAAGACCTCCCCCCAATCCAGTACAGAATTTTTGGAGAGAAATACCAGAAAAGAGAAGTAGGTTTACTTCAAGAGAAAAGCCTCAAAACAAGGATCAGTGGTTCAGTGGCTACCAGAGAACAGGATTCAGAAGTACCTTAGTAAGATAGTCCACAGCCCTCACCAAGAATCCCTAGAGACAGCGGAGGTACCCTAGGCTGTCCACTTCGTACTGGGTGGGATTAGAGTCCACTATAAAGGACAGAGTGAAACCTGAAGCTAGGAAGATTCGGGCATATGAATGTGGTTATGCAAAGAGGGAAGTAGAGTTCATGAACACTGAAAGATCACAGCCAGAGAGGAACCCCAATTCCGACTTTAAGACTGAAGTCAGTTGGGATGCATGGGTGGCTCAGTCAGTCAAGCATCTACCTTTGGCTCAGGTCATGATCCTGGGGCCCCAGGGGCTCCTTACTCAGTGGGGAGCCCGCTTCTCCCTCTGCCTGCCACTCCCCCTGCTTGTGTGTTCTCTCACTCTCTCTCTCTCTGATAAATAAATAAATAAAATCTTTAAAGAGACAGAAAAAAGGACTGAGGTCCACTGTTAGCAGCTCTGTGAAGCTTTTCCTGATGGCGCCAGGGAGAATTGCATCCTTCTCTGGGCTCCACAGTTCCTGCACCTGCCACTGTTAAGCCACAGGGGAAAAAACCTCCAGAATATAATGTGTGACTTTGTCCAACTAGATTATGAATTTGAAGAGGAACAGGATGGGTCACCCCAAAAGGTGTTTCTTTGGTAATAGGGATTATCTCAAAGTCATTGTTTTAAGAAACAGCAGCCACTGGAGAAGCTATGAAAATCTGTAGAAGTTACCCTTTTGTGAGAGAAATCTACTTTTATTTTATTTTTTTAAATTTTTTTATTAACATATAAGGTATTATTAGCCCCAGGGGTACTGGTCTGTGAATCGCCAGGTTTACACACTTCACAGCACTCACCACAGCACACACCCTCCCCAATGTCCATAACCCCACCCCCCTCTCCCGACCCCTCCCCCCAGCAACCCTCAGTTTGTTTTGTGAGATTAAGAGTCTCTTATGGTTTGTCTCCCTCCCGATCCCATCTTGTTTCATTTTGAGAAATCTACTTTTATAAAGGAAATATCTATTTGTAAGATGTCTCCCTCTCAGCCCCAGGAAGAGGAAGAGGACTAAATCTCTAAAAACTCTTACCAAATTGGAGATGCATTACAACAAAGCCCACCTTTACTGTGTTTGCCTGAAACTCTCCTGTATCTGGATGCCCTCCCCATCGCCATTTTTGTCTTTAGCTGGAGATGGTATTTAAGGTGATTGTTAGGGGGCGCCTGGGTGGCTCAGTGGGTTAAGCCTCTGCCTTCAGTTCAACTCATGGTCCCAGGGTCCTGGGATCGAGTCCCACATCGGGCTCTCTGCTCAGCGAGAGCCTGCTTCCCACTCTCTCTGCCTGCTGCTCTGCCTACTTGTGATCTCTCTCTCTCTCTCTCTCTCTCTGTGTCAAATAAATAAATAAAATTAAAAAAAATAAAAATAAAGTGATTGTTAGGGCTATTTAGAGGAGTTAGTTTCCCTGGGAATCTCCCGTATATACAGTGTGGTGTCAAAATGGGGGTGTCTGTCCGATCGGTTGGGGGCCTCCAAAGGGAGGCTACGATCTGGTGGAAGCCAATGGTTCTAAGGTTGAAAGGATTCAGCTGAGGCAGAACAAAGAAGAGGCAAGTTTATTAAATACACTGCAGGGGAGCAGCGGGCGGGCGGGCGAGCAGAGGAGAGGCTGCCTGCAACGAGGCAGTGGGGGGACCGTATTTCAAGAGGGAAAAGGAGGAGGTACGGCAACTTTCGTAACTGGGCCTTGTTGTGAGAAGCCCGGTGGCCAGTTGGGGCCTATGGATATTTTGAGAGGGGTCCCCTGATGGGCCTTTTCTTCATTCCATTGCTCAAGCCTGTTTGCCTGAAAAGGGCTTGTACCTGCAGGAGGTGTAGATGTTGTTAAACTTTTTCTCCAGGGTGTGGGTTCAGGGTCTCGGCCAAGAACCTAGAGGAGCGCAGGGAAAATTATTTTTCTTCCCTTACAAGTTCTGTGAAAGCAGACTGATTTATTATTCATTTTATAGCCCCAGTAATGGGCACATATTAGCCACATGATACCCTTGTGGTAAAGAGAAAAGATATTCTGAGTTTGAAATTAAGACTGTAAGACAAAATAATAATGGTCTCCGTGTACGTAAAGGCTGGTACAGCTGTTCTCCAGGTCCACAGAGGGCCAAAAAGAGAACAGACATCTCAAGTGCAAGATGAGTGAACCAGGCCAGCACAAACGTGGTAAAGAAGCAACTAGATAATAGGCCGCTGATTTGGGTTTTAAAAATAGAAAAAAATTGTTTTTCATTTACTTTAATCGGTTTAGTATGGCCCCGCCTTACCATCCCTTGCAGATGAGGACGCCTGTTGCTCTTCCCTTTGAATTGTCAGTACAGTGAAAACAAAAGTATCACCATTGCCCTAACCAGTAGGGTTATTCACTTCTCAGACTGTAACAATGGCTAATGGCCGGGGCGGGAGGGGGGGCGGGGAGGGCTGACACTTTGGAAACCGGAAGCTCCCGCACCCCCCCAACCCCCATCTCCCTCCTGCCCCCACCAGAAAATGTAAACAAAGGGGGAAAACATCCAACTGCCACTCCATGGGCAACCCTCACGTATCTGCTCTGATTCAACCCTGAACTTCACCTTCAAGATGAGGGAGATGCAGTTGACTCTTGCCATGCCCTGCTAATTTAGTCCTGTTGACTAATCGTCTTGGGTTAATTTTGGAAGTGCTGGAACTGTCTGAACTCTCATATGAAAGAATTGTGAATAGAAATCTGGAAAGGAGAAAGGAAGGACAGGTCGAGTCTCAGAATAATATTGCTAATGGTGAGGACGAGAATTTGTGTGCCCTACAAAAGCTCACAGACTTCATTCTCCCTCTTTTGTTCACTTTTGGCTCGAAAGAAGAAACAAAGCCCTCCTCTCCGAGGCTAAGCCCACCCTAAGTGGGGCTTCTGTCCCAGGACTTTGCCCTACTCATTCTTGCTTTTTCTCACCCTCCTCCTTTCCCCTTTCAAAGTCCTCCTCCTCCGGCACCTTCTCTTAGCCTACACACATGTCTAGTTCCCTCCCAGCCTAAGCCACTCTAAGGCTTCTCTGCATCTTCCCACCAAAGCTGACACACCCTTGCCAATACCCATTTCTCCTCTTCTCCCGGATGTACAAAGTCTGCACTTCCGACTCCCGCACAGGTAGTTCCTACGGCTAGTTCTGGCCAGCGAATTGTGAGTGGAAGCAACAGGTTGTTCTGGGACAGAAGCTTAGGAGAGCAGTGTGAAATGCTCATGCACTTGTGCTTCGAAGCAGCAACTAAAGAGAAATCATGTTCTATCAGGTAGACAAGGCAGGCTGAAGCCTCTGTGGGCCTTAGTCAAAAACAGACCTCTCCCCCGGCTTACGATGGTCATACAGTATGAGGGAGATATCTGTATTTCTCACTGAGAAATGGGTTTAAAAAGAACCCTGAAATTTAGTGCAGTGTTACCTCACTATCCTGTTGAATACATATAGCATGTCTGTCTCTGAGTCCAAACTTCCCCTTTTTATAAGGACACCGGGTATATTGGATGAGGGCCCCTCCTAGTGACCTCATTTTAACTTAATTACCTCTGTCAAAACTCTGTCTCCAAATGAGGTCACACTCTGAGGCACTGGAAGTCAAGGCTTCAACACATGAATCTGGGGAAGACAGATCAACCAAGAATACTTCTACAGGGATTGCGTCTACTCGCTGGCTTGAATGATCGATCACTCCTGTGAACGTAACCCATCAGGTTTGGCCTTGACCTCTCTCCCAACCATGAGTTCCATGATTTAAAACAAACAAACAAATAGTATAGTGAACCTATGATTTCTCAGTTCCACACTGAACAAGCAGAATCCTCTCCACTCAAAAGTGATAGAAACTCAGTACGCAAATAGGTATGAGGGAAGGAGGCGAGTGTAGAGGTAGAGAGAGTCCAGAGACCGATGGGAACCGATGGGAACCTATGGCAATGGCATCTACGCTAGTCTTGCTCTACATTTCTAACTGCCATTTGGGGATCTCTTTTAGATGTTCACCCAGCACTGCAAACCCAACATGCTCAAACCCAGGCAAATCTCCTTTCTTCAAATCGATGACTGCCGCTGATTTCTTTATTTCTGTGAGTGCCCGGACTCATGTAAGTCATCCAGGCCTGCAAATGTACTGTCTTCTTTGTTTTTTCTCTGCCTTCTTTCCAACAGTCACAAGTCAAAGCCAGTTTAGCTCTCCAGTATGTCTATCAGTCCTGTCTCTAGTCTGGGGGCAACCGCCACCAGAGTACATCAGTCCCGCTTCCTTTCTGCTTAGACTACAGTAGGAGCCAACTGCCGTCTACACTTCCAAGATATTCTATACAGGACCAGCCAGCTAGCATTCTAAGGAATAGCTAATCTGGCCAGCCATGGGGTTTACCCCGACGTATCTTTCCAGCTCATTTCCTATCACACCCCTCTTTACCTGGCACTCTACCTGGAACATGACCAACATTTTCTAATCTCTTTCCCTGCTTTCATCATCTGAGACACTGTATTTGCTGAGAACATGGAATGGAATACCTATTTCCATACTTTCCTTACTCTAATTAGAGGGTCTCACACTCAGTAAATACAGCTCAGTCACTACTCAATACATAGAACATCACAAAGGATATCTTATCATTAATCCTCAAATTAACCCTTCAGCATAAATACTGTATTTGGCAGGGGTCTCCTAATCCCACCCACCCTGAAACAGACACCTGTTCATGTCTGTCAACCCTGGGCTAACCTAGCTGAGCCAGGAAAGGAGGAAAGGCAGTGCTTCTAGAGCTTGAGGAGCGTGCGCCTTGCCAGCGGAGCACACCAGGCCGCGCAGAGGAAGCCTGTACTCACGGAATGATGCTGACACCTGTCTCAGCCCCCTGCAGTTTGCTCTCCCTTCGGCCTGCTCCCTTATGCTTCTCTGGCTTCTAGCTACCAATACCCTTCCAGTATGGCGGCCTGTTTGGTCAATCGTGTGGCTCTTGATTCTCCTGTTTTGAGACTCAGTTCCAAGATACCATTTGGCTTGGGCCCAGGACTTTTTTTTTTGGGGGGGGGGGCAGGACCTTTTAAATAGGAGTTATAATTCTGTCCCATTCCAGGAAGTCTCATACAACTGTGTGCTTAGGTCTGACTGTAACTGAAAAGCACCTCCTGTCTTGTTTTAGCATGAATAGTACAGCTTGAAAATGCCTGGGTACACCATCAGTCATTCCTGAAATACTGGGTCCTATTGTGGAGGGATGTCAGGACCAGAGTTGATTTGTCTCTCAGCAACATTTCCATGTTTATTGACCACAGAGGGACTATGAATTGATTCCCCCACTGTGTGCGATGTTCCTACCACATTCCCAGCATACAGCGCTTTGCTGGTACTTTTTCTAGAACGCAAAAGAAAAGCATAATCTACTTTTCCCCATTCTCACCCGCTCAAAATCCGTCACACTTTCATGTTTCTCAGATGGGTGATAGGAAGGTCTTGTCTAAAGGGCTTCAGGACACTAATCCGGACAAATGGCAGATCTGGTATCAAATTGTTTGCTCTGCTTCTCTCCTCACGGTTCCTGAACACAAAGCACAGGGCCATGAGGAAAATATTTCCTCTTCTATTCTGCAAATATCTAAGGAATGCCAGCTCCACACTAAGAGCAGGGATTCGAGAAGTCGCCTCACTCTAGTAGCTCACAGTACGGTAGAGGAGAGCCAAACAGAGCCTTTTTTTTCTGATCATTGAAAGCAAGCAATTTCTCACATTTCAGAAGTCCTTGACCAACTTTTTCTCATCAGCCACTACCTTTTTTTTTTCCTTACAAGAGAAAAATGAGATTTTTTTCCTGAGGGAATGTTGCATATAGATCCAGTGGGCAGAAGATAAAAGATTTTTATGGCTGTGGCTTATTATAGCCTTTTCTTTGCAAAGATTACTCAGCCATAAACAATATTCCATTCACAGAAGAGTTTGCTTCATTTTCTCTTTCCTTTGTCTTGTGGAAACCCTATCATCAGGTCACATGAACTTGAAAATGTCCTACTTCCACAGGGAGATCCCGTCCACACACTGCACTGAGAGCAGAAATAGAGGTGAGGTCATGTTCCAGAAGAAGCACAAAAGGCCACGCCTGGTACCTGGCCCAGGTGGAGAAGCTGAAGTCACAAAAGACTTCTCAGAACTGAAGCTTGAGCCAAAACTGAATGATTAGGAGAAAGGGAGGCAAGTGAGTTGGGCTAAGAGGACCTTGGCGGAAGAGGGCCTCATTTCAGAAGAGCAGAATAGGAACAGAGACATGGGGACAAGGAACACAGCACCTACAGATTACTCTCAAGAGATGGAAGATAAAGCTGGCATGGCAGACTGAGTCCAGTCACCAATGAGCTCTCTTCACTTAATTGGCAAACACGAACAACAAAATATCTCTAAATTATCTACCTCTGGTGTTTGTGGAAAGTTCTTCAGGGACATTGGGAAATATTTTTTCTTCATTTGCTATAAAGAATTTTTCTTTCTCCCCTAACAGAATAATATATCCCAAGTGTCCTGGGTGCCAGTATCATTTGGGAGCCTCTTTAAGCAGATACTTTAAAGGGTGGTGAAGGTCGGTGGGTCTCCTTTGAAAATACAGAGGCCCTGGGCAGCCATTAAAACCCTTACAGATAAAAAAAATTAGTAAAACAAAACAAAATCCTTACAAATCAAAATCATGATGAGCCAGCACCTCACACTGGTCAGAATGGGTAAAGTTAACAACACAAGACACAGCGTGTATTGGCAAGGACATGGAGGAAGGGGAACGTCTTGCACTGTTGGTGGGAATGCAAACTGGGGCAGCCACTCTGGAAAACCGTATGGAGGTTTCCCAAAAAGTTAAAAATGGAACCACCCTACAATCCAGCAATTGTACTATGAGGTATTTAACCAAAGGATACAAAACTACAGATTTGAAGGGGTACATGTGCCCCAACGTTTATAGCAGCATTCTCAACAATAGCCATACCATGGAGAGAACCCCGATGTTCACTGGCTGATGAATGGACAAAGAAGATGTAGTATGTGTGCACAGACAGAAAGACAAACAGACACACACCCTGGAATCTTACTCCGCTATCAAAAAGAATGAAATCTTGCCAGCTGCAACACCGTGGATGGAATAGAGTCTATCATGCTAAGCAAAGTCAGTCAGAGAGAGACAAATACCATATGATTTCACTCACATGTGGAATTTAAGAAACAGAACAGATGAACATATGGGAAGGGGGAATAAAAGAAGGGAAGGAAACAAACCATAAAAGACTCTTAACTACAGAGAACAAACTGAGGGTTGATGCAGGGAGGTGGGTGGGGGATGGGCTAGATAAGGAGGGCCCTTGTTGTGATGAGCCCTGGGTGTTGTATTTAAGTAGTGAATCGCTGAATTCTGCCCCTGAAACCAATGCTGTACTTTATGCTAGCTAACGAGAATTTAAATAAAAATTAAAAAAAAAATAAAAACTAAAACCCTTTTGAAAATATATAGTAACAAACGTCCACTTGCCAAGAAAACAGAGGACAAGCTCTCAGCCTGCACCATAAAAGAGATGCAGTGTATACTTATCAAGAGTAAGATCTCACAAATAAGAGGAAAATAAAGAGGGACACGAAGGAGGCACACCAATTTGAAATGGACAATGAGGTGGCGACAGAACTCAGTATGGCTCTTCGAAGATGGTGAACCCAAAGATCCAGGCCACAGGAGAACAAGAGAGAGGATCGCACTCTCCATGCAAAAGGACTAGCCCCTGGGCTGCATGGTCCCTTGTAGCATATATTAGTTTCTTATGGCTACTGTGGCAAATGACCACAAACTTCAACAGAAATTTATGTTCTCACAGCTCTCGAGGCCAGAATTTCAAAATCAAGGTGCCAGCCAGCAGAGCCGTCCTTCCTCTGCATGCTCCAGCAGTGAACGCTTCCTTGCTCCTTCTGGCTTCTGGCGGCTTCGCTAGTCCTTAGCCTGTGGCCACATCATGAACTCTGCCTTGTCTTCACATAGCTTTCTCCTCTGTGTCTATGCCTTCTCCCCTTCCATCTCTTATAAAGACAGGTGTCACTGGATGTAGGGCCTACCCCAATAATCCAGAATGATTCATCTCCAGATCCTAATTTAGTTATATCTATAAAGATATTTTTCCCAATAAGGTCACATTTGTGGGCTCTAGAAGTTGGGGCGTAGACATGTATTTTGGGAGTCCACCATTCAACCCCACTATAATAGTGTTTATAGGAAGTGGTACCCTCTCTTTTTCTTTTCCTGATTATGAAGTTAATACCTGTTTATTACCAAAAGTATAGAAAATATTTTAAAAGGCACAAAAATAAAACCCATCTTTATTTCCACAACCCAGAGATAGCCAGTGTTAATAATCTAAGAAATTATATTCCAGACTTCTATGAATGCATGTACCTGCTTTTACTAGGCTCCTACCATACTTATGATTGCATGATTTGCTTTTTTCCTGATTACTGATATATTGTGAACATCACCCCATGCCACTAAATCTTTCTTTTTTTTAAGATTTTATTTATTTATTTATTTATTTATTTGACAGAGATCACAAGTAGGCAGAGAGGCAGGCAGAGAGAGAGAGAGAGAGAGAGACAAAAGCAGGCCCCCTGCTCAGCAGAGAGCCCAGTGTGGGACTTGATCCCAGGACCCTGGGATCATGACCTGAGCTGAAGGCAGAGGCTTTAACCCACTGAGCCACCCAGGCGCCCCCTTATGTCTGAATTATAACAAAGTCAATGTAAACCTATTTGAGTCTCACGTAATAAGGCCTCCAGACTGTTCATTAAGGAAAATTAGTATTTGCTGAGGAAGTCTATTCTTGTGCACAGTCAGCTTAGGTTTTGAAATGACATAGGAACTACTAAGTTCCAATCTACTCATATTTATGATTTCTAGGATTACTGCCATAGAATTTTGGCCCATAAATTGAGTGCTCTTTCTGGTTTGGCACTCTGCATTTTTAAAGTGATAAACTACTTGAAAAAAAAAAAGGGAAAAGGTCAGTCTGGATGTTATCTCTGCATCTGAGTGGCACAAGTGGACAAATCAGAGGACACAATCACAGAAGTAACAGTGATAGAACAGCATACACAATTTCAAAAACTATGTTGAAAGTGCATTTTCATCACTCGCTCAGATCGACCAGAGTAATGATTTGCCAAAAAATAATTTTTTTAAAAATATAGTCCTAGATAAGGGAGTTGCTAAGAACTTCAGAAAAACACATTTTAGTCTAAACAATCAATCAACTCATTAACAGCAGCATCCGTGATTTGCAGACTCCTATAGCTCACTGCTTTCCACAACCGAGTGTGGACACAACAGCATGAGCACTCAGTCCTTGGACTGGCCAGGAATGCTCTGTTAGATCTGTTCCATTCAGTTCTTTCTTCATTCATCAAATATTTACCATGTCCATGACCCATGACCTCCAAATCTAATAGGAGAGGAAACGCACGAATGGAAGTATCCAGCCTGCTAAGCACAGTGAGAATGGCAGGACTATGGAAGAAGAGCGAACGCCAACCCCAGCTAAAGCACCAAGAATCTCGCTCCCAGGGTCCTACCGTTTAACTTGCCATCTCAGCTAACCGCTCAGCGTCTAGGTCCTTCCCCACTTGGCTACAGAGCGAACATTTAGTTTTTATTTATATTGTGCTTACGAGAGAACATGTATTTTTCATGCATTAGCTCATGTAATTCTCACATCCACCACTGGAGGTAGATACGAATTCCATTTAATGGGGGTAGAGAAGATGAATTAAATTACCCAAGAGTTTGCGCCCAGGTTGGCCTAACTCCAGAGCTCTCGTTTATGCCACCTCACCATGCGGACTCTCGGATGTTAAAAGGGAGGTGGCTAATAGGGTTAATATGTACAGGAGGGTTGACCAGAGTAAGAAAAAGCCTTTGGATTTAATCATTATGAAACCATAGCTGTGCCCATTGTACTAGCATGTGAGGGCTGCCATAACAAAGTAACAACCCTGGGTGGCTTAAACAACAGAAATGTATTGTCTCATGGTTCCAGAGGCTAGAAGGCCAAGAGCATGGTGTTGGCAGGGATGGTTCTTTCTGAGGACTGTGAGGAAAACTCTGCTCCTTCTAATAGGCTCCAGTGTTTCTTGGCTTGTAGATGATCTTTCCTCTGTACATGTCTGCATGTGCCCAAATTTCCCCTTTTTATGTGGACAGCAATCACATTAGATTAGGGCACACCTTAAAGATATCATTTTAGGGATGCCTGGGTGGCTCAATCAGCTAAGCGTGCGTCTTCGGCTCAGGTTATGATCCCAGGGTCCTGGGATCAAGTCCCACATCGGGCTCCTTGCTCGGCGGGAAGCCTGCTTCTCCCTCTGCCTGCTCTGTCTGCTGCTCGCCCTGCTTATACGCGCTCTCTCTCTCTCTCTGTGTGATAAATAAATAAGTAAAATCTCAATATATATGTATGTGTGTGTGTGTGTGTGTGTGTGTGTGTGTGTATATATGTATGTGTCATTTTAACTGGATTGCCTCTATAAAGACTATTTCTAAATAAGGTCACAATCTGAGATGCTGGGGGTTAAGACTTCAACACACCTGTTTTGGGGGAACACAATTCAACCCACAACACACAGTGAAGGAGCACTTTCAGCTCAGTAGCAAGTACAGAAAGCAGACTAAAAGCAGGTAAGCGCTGTATGATACGATAAGGTCACAGACATTGGCTGGGGGCTAGTGGAAGCTGAAGAATGTTCTCCAGGTAAGAGAAAGGCCCCAGAAGAAAGAAAGAACTTTAAGAACCGTTAAGAGAGGGTACGTAATAGAACAGAAAGCAAATAGGAGGAGGCCGGAATGGTCATAAAGAAAGGAGGAGGCCACTTCTGAAACAAAGAAGGGGAGATAAGATTTAAACAACTCATAGTTATGTGCATTTCTGAAGACATCTTCGTCACCTATGTCCAAGTCTTATCCCAGATTCTCCAGAAGCCAACCTATTTCTTCAGCAACTTGGAGTTATAACTATAACTTTTTAATGGTTGTACCTGCCACTTGGTAATTCTCAGGTACTACTTACCCCTTGATACAAAGTATCACAGGATGTTTCCCATAGTTATTTCTAGAAAAAAAAATGTTTGAGTGATTGAGTGAAAAAATGAACAGATGAACCTAAAAAGAAGGAAACAAAATAATCAGGTCTTGCCTCTACTTAAATCTGCATTTCACACACTGCTCGGCACGGCTAAGATTCAACAGCGAGGCAAAGGCCTGTGTGAGTGGACAGGGAGAGAGCAAGAGTGAGGGTATCAACAAAGCCAACACCCAGGCCGAGACATGTGACAAAGACCAGCCGGCCACATGCAGCTGCGCATGCTCCAGAGAGAACTGCCAAGCCCCTCCTCCTCATTTCCTGCGAGGCTGAGCAGGAGGAAAATGTGGGACCCCAACACTGTATCAGAATAGGGGAAATGACAATGAAAAGGCTGTCTTGTTGCCTCGAACTGCAGCATTTTAACCTAGTTGTCAAAATCTGAAGCTTCTAGATAAGGTACAAATCCTGCAGATTGGCACAATGGATGTTTTTGAAAATGGATGTTTTGGACACGATGGTGACTGACCAGCGTGTTGGAGAAACTTGAAACTTGAAACACTTTCCCTAGGATCTTTCTAGCAAGGCTGTGCAAGGGCACAGAATGTGACCCAAAACCCCCCAGGTGCCACGCTTGCCTTGCCTTGTAACCGTGAACAACAGTGGCCTCGAGAATACAACACAGAAACCCTCTCAGTGCTTCTCTCTCCCATCACAATTTCTCTTGGATTCATACATGTAGTTATCGACTTATGGAAAAAGTTGATATACGGCTTACCTGCCTCGGAACATGAGTCATTCCATATAAAATGTGACATCGTATAACTGAGCACAGTTCTTCTCTCCCAAATTTGCTGGTTCTCTTTTGAAATGAAAAGCTCTCCTCAACCAGGACCTTTTGTTTGTGTGTGTAATAACCAAGAGACTACTTCAGTATTGAAATCAAAAAGAGCCTAAATTCCCTAAGCCTAACCCAAAAAGAAAAGGAAGGTTTCAGAAAACCTGACAGGTTCAAATCAAATTGGATTCACAAAAACAGATTTTTGAAGTTTTACATCAAATTATAAAAATTACGTAGTCCAACTGCTATACTACCTGTTTGTAATTCAAGTATTTCCCTTTCAAAGTTGGATTCACATGAAGAAACAGACCCAAGAAACAATGGCCGCGGACGACTTTAGTCAGACCAGTCACTGCCTTGCTTTCTTTTTTCCCCTCTCCTCTTCTCCTTTTGGGAGCTAAGAGGCAATTAGTGCTGTCTCGATGCGCTCCGGTTAACCACGGAAGAACTCAATTCAGAAAGTCCAACTGTTGCTTGTTCACGCCAATTAAAGGGCTCTGTGCTTAAATCTGCTCCAGGCCATCTTTTGGAAATGAGTTTCTGACCAAAACTCTCAGATGGGGAAAGGCACTGAAAATTAATTAGTACTATTCCTAGGTACCAGCAAGGCTGCTGTAGTGCCACAGTGCTTTAGGCAAGCTCGCCTGGGACTCGAAGGGATTCTCAGATTTTGCACCTGCTCACTGATTTTCTAAATTGATTCTTAGAAATGACAGATACTGGCAGGCAAGTTGATGGAAGGGAAAATTCAAAGAGCAAAGAACCCAAAGTGGGGCTGAGTGTTCAATTCACAATACACATGCCCTGACCTTCTGCTTCAGAAGACATGTGTATATCAAGGATAGCTCTTCAAACAAACAGGGATGTGGAATCAACTTCCAAGCTATCACTGGTGACATGACATTTAGTGGTGGTAGACGGGCCCTCTTCTGTGTAACCTGCTGTTGAATGTCAAAATAAACGATGTCAAATGTCCAAATGGTTAATCTGTCTTGCTTCAAGCTGAACTTTACATTCCCATCTTCCCTCAGCCTATCCCCAAATTGAAAAAAAGAAAGAAAGAAAGAAAGAAAGAAAGAAAGAAATTGGCTAAGTACTAAATTGACCTGTCATGATGATGGAATGCGACAATGTCTTAATTAAAACACACCGCATTTACTAGAACAAAAAGTGGTTCCATTACAATAGCTGTTTTGACACATTTGTCGCTACCCGCTCTCTTTGCCATCTTATAACCAATTATCGGGGGATTCTCTGTCCCCAAATTTTAAAAATAAATGAGAGTCCCTTTACACATAGTCTACTCTCAAGTACCTCCACCAAAGGCTGAACAGAGTGAAGTACTCTTGAAAACAAATTTTCTTCTGCATTTTCTGTCAGACACCCACTTGGGGTCTCTAAGATCACCTCTCTGCATCTCTATTTTAGTTACCTTTGTGAGCTCTTCCCCATCTCCCTGACCTTTGAATGTTAGAGGCCCCAGGGCCGTCTTTAGACATTTCCCCTTCTCTGTACTTACTCTCTTGATCTCATGTGTCCCAAGTCTTTAAATTCCATCTATATGCAGACAACTCCCAAACGTACATATATATTTCTTCTGAAGCCCAGATGTGTATCCAGCTGCCTCTTCAAGAGTCCCACCTGAATATTGAACAGGCATCTCAAATTTAGCATGTCTAAAACCAAAACCCACGCTTTCCCCTAAAACCTGCTCCTCCCCAATTTTCCCTAAGTCAACAACAACCCCCTCCTTCTTGTTGTTCAGGAAAAACCCCTTAGAGTCATCCTGACTCCTCGCATTTTCTCCCACCCATACCTCACGTGCAAGAAAATCCTACGGGCAATATCTTCAGAATACATTTAGAAGCCCGTCATTTCTCACTCCCCGCCCCCACAGTTACCACCCTAGGCGGGCCACCATCATCTCTGGCCTCCACTCCTGCAACAGCCTCCTTATGGAACTGTTCCAGCCCATGCTTCTTTAAGTCTGTTTTCAACACTGCAGGCAGAGTAAGCCAGATCATACCCCTTCTCTGTGCAAACTCTGACACTGGCCCCCAACTTCTTCCAGACTCTGGGTTCAAATCCATTCACTGGCCTACAAATCCTCCATGATCTGGGCCTCCGTGATCTATGACTTTTGTCTGCCACCATGCTCCACGCCCCTCATTCAGCTCCCGACACCTGGCATTTCGTAGAATTGAGGGAATGATGCATGCAGACCCCTGGGAGAAAGAATATTCTAGAAAGCGGCTTTACGTAGGCCCAACTCAGGGTCTTTGCACTTGCTATTCTGCTGCTTTCTAGAATATTCTTTCTCCCAGGGGTCTGCATGCATCATTCCTTCAATTCCTATGAATCTTTATTCAAAGGGCACCTTTTCAGTGAGGCCTCCTCTTGCTACCCAATTCCAAATGGCACCTTGTCCCATATGTCACAGGTACACTCCCTCTCTCTCTCATTCCTTTTTTTTTTTTTTTAAACTCCATGGCATTTTTCACCAACATACTGTATATTTTATTTACTGTTGGATTCTGTCTCCCCTGACACTTGAATATATATTCTGTGAGGTCAAAGAGTTATTCCTATCTTATTTTTTGCTTTGTCTCTAGGGCCTAGAACAGTACCTAACACATGAGTGTTCAAGAAACACTATATGAATAAATGAATTTAAATCCCAAGGCAACAGTAAATTCAGAATAAAAATAAGGCTATCAAAGTAGCTATACACTGAATAAAAGGTTCACTCAGCCATTTATTTGGGTACCACACACACACACACAACCTATACCAGTCAGCAATGAAGCAACAGAGACAAAAAGGGGCATGAGGTGGCTAAGCAGAGGTGTTTCCAGCCCCTGGGTCACCACTAGGGCAAAGACAAATTTTTTTGTAGACCTAATGCTTTATAAAAAGAACTTGCAAAGCTTATGATGAAGTACTACTGACAATTCAATTAACCAAACAAAAAGGCACATTCAGGGCCGCCTGGGTGGCTCCATTGGTTAAGTGTCTGACTATTGATTTCCACTCTGTTCATGATCTCAGGGTCATGAGGTTGAGCCCCTCATCGGGCTCTGTGCTGGACATGGAGCCTGTTTGGGATTCTTTCTCCCTCTCCCTATGTCCTTCCCTCACTCTCTTAAAAAAAAGAAGGCAGATTCATCTAACCTCTGTTTGAAAATTTTTCATTTTGCCGCATCAAATGGATATAATCAGTTACCAACTCTGATTATTTTTTACCTAATGGTTCATCATCAACAGAAAAACAGATGATATTCAATAAAAGAAAAATTATCAATGCTACAGGAGGAAAATGTGGTCTACTAATGAATTAATAATCATGTCTGCCCTTTCTACTGTAAAGCCCTGCCTTTCTTACCACTTATTCATGTCATTTGAGTGGGAAAGCTATTGTTGCAAGAATTTTTCTTTAAATCAAGCACTTCATCTCAAGCTGCATTTTTTTTCTTTTTTACCTTTTGATATTTTTCTTCTCAGACCTATTTTACTGTGAAAGGACCTCTCAGATGAAAGCAGAGTTCAAGGTCAGTTACTATACACAAGTCTAATTAAATATTTAAGAAAAAAGGTCTTTTGATCCAGCAAGAATTAAAAAGTGTACTTATTCACTTCCTATCGAATATTTTGAAAATTGGAATATGAGAGTTTAAAATGGCTGAACAAATAATAACTAACCTAGTCCACATAAACCCAGCTTCTCAGATGGCAGAGTAGAATAAATGCAAGAGCAGGAGCTAGAACCCAGTCCTGGTTTTTGTACCTGTAAGACAGTTACTCTTCTCCTTGCCTATCTCAAAGGATTACTATGAGACCCAAAAGAAAATGAATGGAGTGAGCTCTGTAAATTTAACTACACTGTCCATATATAAGCCAAACTACTGGGAGAACTAGGAGGAACTTATTTTAACTTGATTCTCAAGATGGGAGAGCAAATGGAATTGTTAAAATGTAGAAACTTTTGGCTCCCCCCAAAAATAAAGTGCTTTAAAAAGCAAAAGAACATCATTGTGTTGAATCACTCAAAAATTCCCTTTATCTTTCATCTGCTATGATGTATTATCTTTGGAAACAATATGATGCTTCTAAAACTGTCACAACTTTGAGGATAATAATTTAAGAAATTCAGACAAGACAATGAATGTCTCTTAGAACACCCTTTCTGAAAAATGACCAAGTATAAATCCTTTACCCTCAATTTGTGTCTTAACAATCGATAACTAGAGCGGATAGCTGACTTACAATTGGCTATATCCTGCCAATATAGCTCTTGATTCTAGAAGGCAGGGAGGCAGCAGCTACTTTTACAAGGACCCGAGATACATACTGTAAGCCAGCTACTTATACAGCACTATTTCCTTAAACGTCAAAAACCTTCTTATCTAACGTAGATAAAATGGGGTCCTCTCTGCTCCTTTTATCCAAGCATTCACATTATGCACTTCACTTCCCCAGGCTCCTTTGCTCCTTTGCAGATTCTTACACAGAGAGGATGCTAAGTGATTATCATTGCATCCTCCAGTTTGAATTCATAAATAGATTAAGTACAACTTAACAGATTTCTGCAGTGGAAATAGGAGAGTGGTTACTTCACAAATGATCCACCGCTGCAACCCGAATCTCAAAACCATAAAGTGAAAAAGGTCTAATCCTCACATTCTTGGTTCCTGAGTTCCAGCAAACCTGCACGAAAGGTCGGTTAGTTGCACCTCAACATCCCAGCCCTGTAGCCTGATGTTTTTATTTGCTCTAATCAAATAGAATATTCGATTCTTAATATCTACTAATAAATATTCCTACTCCACTCTCTTTGCCCTCTATTCAAAGACAGGAAAAAATAACTGATAAAAGGTACAAATTTTAGCCCCCACCTCAGTATGACATAGAGTGGACAGGAAATAAGGAGTTAGGGTAGAGAAGAACCATTTATTTTATCAAGTACCAACTATCTGGCCAGCAGTTTACAGACATTACCTCACCTATTCATTCATTTATTCACAAATAATTTATAAATGTTAGACGACCCAAAATAAGCACACCAGACAATATTCCTACCTCCATGCAAGACATAATCAAGTTCAAGAAACAGACATTTAGGGGTGCCTGGCTGGCTCAGAGGGTAAAGCATATGACTCTTGATCTTGAGGTTGTGAGTATACACCCCATGTAGGGCATAGAGCTTACTTTTAAAGAAAGTGTTCTTAAGTGACTGGCTGGCTCAGTCAGTGGAGCACGTGACTCTTGATCTCAGGGTCACAAGCTCAAGCCCCACATTGAGTGAGGAACGTACTTAAAAAAAAAGGAAACAGATGTTGTAAAATAATCTCACAACTTCCGCTTCCAGGTAGAATACAATAAATCACAGTAAATAAAGATGTTTGCTGTAATAACTAATTAAACATGGATATATTAAAAAATTCATATTTTAAATGCCTGGTTTTAGTGCTTTAAATCATATTTTAAAAGAGCTTTAGGTACAATTGGACTAGATAATCCTAAAAACATATTTAAAGTATATACAACCATTTCAAGCCCTACACTGAATAAATAAGGGGAGTCCTTGAGACAGAACAAAAGGATCCCAGAAGGAAATGTGGAAATGTAAGAAGGAATAAAGAACACAAGAATGAACTAATATGTGGGTAAATATAAATAAGTATTGACTTCACAAAGTAATAATAATAGTGCCTTGTAGAATTCACATTGAATATCATTAAGATATTCATGCTGAAAAGAAATTTAAAAAAAGGAGGGCAAAAAAAGAATATTAACAACAGAATGACAACAATAACAGAAGTAAATAGAATTTATAGGTTCTAAGGCTCTAAGGTTATAAGGATTACACAAAATAACAATTTGTATTCCAATGAAATAATTCATAAACACGTTAAATCTTTAGACTAACCACTATGAGAATAGCAAAAAAAAAGATATAACAAATTATAAGGAAAAAAAGCAATATTTTTAAAAGATTTTTTTTTTAATTTTTTATTTTTTATAAACATGTATTTTTATCCCCAGGGGTACAGGTCTGTGAATCAGCACTCACCAAAGCACATACCCTCCCCAATGAACATAACCCCACCCCCCTTCCCCCCAGCAACCCTCAGTTTGTTTTGTGAGATTAAGAGTCACTTATGGTTTGTCTCCCTCCCAATCCCATCTTGTTTCATTGATTCTTCTCCTACCCACTTAAGCCCCCATGTTGCATCACCACTTCCTCATATCAGGGAGATCATATGATAGTTGTCTTTCTCTGCTTAACTTATTTCGCTGAGCATGATATGCTCTAGTTCCATCCATGTTGTCGCAAAAGGCAAGATTTCATTTCTTTTGATGGCTGCATAGTATTCCATTGTGTATATATACCACATCTTCTTGATCCATTCATCTGTTGATGGACATCTAGGTTCTTTCCATAGTTTGGCTATTGTGGACATTGCTGCTATAAACATTCGGGTGCACGTGCCCCTTTGGATCACTACGTTTGTATCTTTAGGGTAAATACCCAGTAGTGCAATTGCTGGGTCATAGGGCAGTTCTATTTTCAACATTTTGAGGAACCTCCATGCTGTTTTCCAGAGTGGCTGCACCAGCTTGCATTCCCAGCAACAGTGTAGAAGGGTTCCCTTTCCTCCGCATCCTCGCCAGCATCTGTCATTTCCTGACTTGTTGATTTTAGCCATTCTGACTGGTGTGAAGTGATATCTCATTGTGGTTTTGATTTGTATTTCCCTGATGCCGAGTGATATGGAGCACTTTTTCATGTGTCTGGTGGCCATCTGGATGTCTTCTTTGCAGAAATGTCTGTTCATGTCCTCTGCCCATTTCTTGATTGGATTATTTGTTCTTTGGGTCTTGAGTTTGCTAAGTTCTTTATAGATTTTGGACACTAGTCCTTTATCTGATATGTCGTTTGCAAATATCTTCTCCCATTCTGTCAGTTGTCTTTTGATTTTGTTAACTGTTTCCTTTGCTGTGCAAAAGCTTTTGATCTTGATGAAATCCCAATAGTTCATTTTTGCCCTTGCTTCCCTTGTCTTTGGGGTTGTTCCTAGGAAGATGTTGCTGCGGCTGAGGTCGAAGAGGTTGCTGCCTGTGTTCTCCTCAAGGATTTTGATGGATTCCTTTCGCACACTGAGGTCCTTCATCCATTTTGAGTCTATTTTTGGAAATATTTAAGGAAATGGTCCAATTTCATTTTTCTGCATGTGGCTGTCCAATTTTCCCAGCACCATTTATTGAAGAGGCTGTCTTTTTTCCATTGGACATTCTTTCCTGCTTTGTCGAAGATTAGTTGACCATAGAGTTGAGGGTCTATTTCTGGGCTATCTATTCTGTTCCATTGATCTATGTGTCTGTTTTTGTGCCAGCACCATGCTGTCTTGATGATGACAGCTTTGTAATAGGGCTTGAAGTCCGGAATTGTGATGCCACCAACTTTGGCTTTCTTTTTCAATATCCCTTTGGCTACTCGAGGTCTTTTCTGGTTCCATATAAATTTTAGAATTATTTGTTCCATTTCTTTGAAAAAGATGGATGGTACTTTGATAGGAATTGCATTAAATGTGTAGATTGCTTTAGATAGCATAGACATTTTCACAATATTTATTCTTCCAATCCAGGAGCATGGAACATTTTTCCATTTCTTTGTGTCTACCTCAATTTCTTTCATGAGTACTTTATAGTTTTCTGAGTATAGATTCTGTGCCTCTTTGGTTAGGTTTATTCCTAGGTATCTTATGGTTTGGGGTGCAATTGTAAATGGGATTGACTCCTTAATTTCTCTTTCTTCTGTCTTGTTGGTCTAGAAAAATGCAACTGATTTCTGTGCATTGATTTTATATCCTGACACTTTACTGAATTCCTGTACAAGTTCTAGCAGTTTTGGAGTGGAGTCCTTTGGGTTTTCCACATATAGTATCATATCATCTGCAAAAAGTGATAATTTGACTTCTTCTTTGCCGATTTGGATGCCTTTAATTTCCTTTTGTTGTCTGATTGCTGAGGCTAGGACTTCTAGTACTATGTTGAATACCAGTGGTGATAATGGACATCCCTGCCGTGTTCCTGACCTTAGCAGAAAAGCTTTCAGTTTTTCTCCATTGAGAACGATATTTGCGGTGGGTTTTTCATAGATGGCTTTGATGATATTGAGGTATGTGCCCTCTATCCCTACACTTTGAAGAGTTTTGATCAGGAAGGGATGCTGTACTTTGTCAAACGCTTTTTCAGCATCTATTGAGAGTATCATATGGTTCTTGTTCTTTCTTTTATTGATGTGTTGTATCACATTGACTGATTTGCGGATGTTGAACCAAACTTGCAGTCCTAGAATAAATCCCACTTGGTCGTGATGAATAATCCTTTTGATGTATTGTTGAATCCTATTGGCTAGTATTTTGGTGAGTATTTTCGCATCTGTGTTCATCAAGGATATTGGTCTATAGCTCTCTTTTTTGATGGGATCCTTGTCTGGTTTTGGGATCAAGGTGATGCTGGCCTCATAAAATGAGTTTGGAAGTTTTCCTTCCATTTCTATTTTTTGGAACAGTTTCAGGAGAATAGGAATTAGTTCTTCTTTAAATGTTTGGTAGAATTCCCCCGGGAAGCCGTCTGGCCCTGGGCTTTTGTTTGTTTGGAGATTTTTAATGACTGTTTCAATCTCCTTACTGGTTATGGGTCTGTTCAGGCTTTCTACTTCTTCCTGGTTCAGTTGTGGTAGTTTATATGTTTCTAGGAATGCATCCATTTCTTCCAGATTGTCAAATTTGTTGGCGTAGAGTTGCTCATAGTATGTTCTTATAATAGTTACTTTTTCTTTGGTGTTAGTTGTGATCTCTCCTCTTTCATTCATGATTTTATTTATTTGGGTCCTTTCTCTTTTCTTTTTGATAAATCTGGCCAGGGGGTTATCAATTTTATTAATTCTTTCAAAGAACCAGATCCTAGTTTCGTTGATTTGCTCTATTGTCTTTTTGGTTTCTATTTCATTGATTTCTGCTCTGATCTTTATGATTTCTCTTCTCCTGCTGGGCTTAGGGTTTCTTTCTTGTTCTTTCTCCAGCTCCTTTAGGTGTAGGGTTAGGTTGTGTACCTGAGACCTCTCTTGTTTCTTGGGGAAGGTTTGTACCGCTATATATTTTCCTCTCAGGACTGCCTTTGTTGTGTCCCACAGATTTTGAACCCTTGTATTTTCATTATCATTTGTTTCCATGATTTTTTTCAATTCTTCTTTAATTTCCCGGTTGACCCATTCATTCTTTAGAAGGATGCTGTTTAGTCTTTATGTATTTGGGTTCTTTCCAAACTTCCTTTTGTGGTTGAGTTCTAGCTTTAGAGCATTGTGGTCTGAAAATATGCAGGGAATGATCCCAATCTTTTGATACCGGTTGAGTCCTGATTTAGGACCGAGGATGTGATCTATTCTGGAGAATGTTCCATGTGCACTAGAGAAGAATGTGTATTCTGTTGCTTTGGGATGAAATGTTCTGAATATATCTGTGATGTCCATCTGGTCCAGTGTGTCATTTAAGGCCTTTATTTCCTTGCTGATCTTTTGCTTGGATGATCTGACCATTTCAGTGTGGGGAGTGTTAAAGTCCCCTACTATTATTGTATTATTGTTGATGTGTTTCTTTGATTTTGTTATTAATTGGTTTACATAGTTGGCTGCTCCCACGTTGGGGGCATAGATATTTAAAATTGTTAGATCTTCTTGTTGGACAGACCCTTTGAGTATGATATAGTGTCCTTCCTCATCTCTTATTATAGTCTTTGGCTTAAAATCTAATTGATCTGATAAGGATTGCCACTCCTGCTTTCTTCTGATGTCCATTAGCATGGTAAATTCTTTTCCACCCCCTCACTTTAAATCTGGAGGTGTCTTCGGGCTTAAAATGAGTTTCTTGGAGGCAACATATAGATGGGTTTTGTTTTTTTTTTTTTTTTTTTTTTTTTTTTTTTTTTTTATCCATTCTGATACCCTGTGTCTTTTTATTGGGGCATTTAGCCCATTAACATTCAGGGTAACTATTGAGAGATATGAATTTAGTGCCATTGTATTGCCTGTAAGGTGACTGTTACTGTATATTGTCTCTGTTCCTTACTGATCTACCACTTGTAGGCTCTCTCTTTGCTTAGAGGACCCCTTTCAATATTTCCTGTAGAGCTGGTTTGGTGTTTGCAAATTCTTTCAGTTTTTGTTTGTCCTGGAAGCTTTTAATCTCTCCTTCTATTTTCAATGATAGCCTAGCTGGATATAGTATTCTTGGCTGCATGTTTTTCTCATTTAGTGCTCTGAAAATATCATACCAGCTCTTTCTGGCCTGCCAGGTCTCTGTGGATAAGTCAGCTGACAATCTAATATTTTTACCATTGTATGTTACAGACTTCTTTTCCCGTGCTGCTTTCAGGATTTTCTCTTTGTCACTGAGACTTGTAAATTTTACTATTAGGTGACGGGGTGTGGGCCTATTCTTATTGATTTTGAGGGGCGTTCTCTGAACCTCCTGAATTTTGATGCTCATTCCCTTTGCCATATTGGAGAGATTCTCCCCAATAATTCTCTCCGGTATACCTTCTGCTCCCCTCTCTCTTTCTTCTTCTTCTAGAATCCCAGTTTTTCTAATGTTGTTTCGTCTTATGGTGTAACTTATCTCTCGAATTCTCCCCTCGTGGTCCAGTAGCTGTTTGTCCCTCTTTTGCTCAGCTTCTTTATTCTCTATCATTTGGTCTTCTATATCGCTCTTTCTTCTGCCTCATTTATCCTAGCAGTGAGAGCCTCCATTTTTGATTGCACCTCATTAATAGCTTTTTTGATTTCAACTTGGTTAGATTTTAGTTCTTTTATTTCTCCAGAAAGGGCTTTTATATCTCCCGAGAGGGTTTCTCTAATATCTTCCATGCCTTTTTCAAGCCCGGCTAGAACCTTGAGAATTGTCATTCTGAACTCTAGATCTGACATATTACCAATGTCTGTATTGATTAGGTCCCTAGCCTTCAGTTCCGCCTCTTGTTCTTTTTTTTGTGGTGAATTTTTCCGCCTTGTCATTTTGTCCAGATAAGAGTATATGAAGGAGCAAGTAAAATACTAAAAGGGTGGCAACAACCCCAGGACAATATGCTTTAACCAAATCAGAAGAGATCCCAAATCATGAGGGGGGAAAAAGGGGATAAAAAGAGGTTCAAAAAGAAAGAAAGAAAAAAAAGAAAAAAAGAAAAGAAAAGAATTTAAAAAAAGAAAACGAATAAAGAAAAACATAAAAAGGAAAAAATATATATCTTAGATAAACTAAAATATTTTTAACAGATAAATTATTATTTATTTAACAGAGAAATTATTTATTTATTTATTTATTATTTATCATAATATTATTTATTATAATATTTTTATTCTTTATTTATTATGTATTTATTATTATCTTATTTATTTAACAGAGAAATACACAATGAGAGAAGGAACACAAGCAGGGGGAATGGGAGAGGGAGAAGCAGGCTTCATGCTGGGCAGGGAGCCTGATGTGGGACTCAATCCCAGAACCCTGGGATTATGACCAGGGCCAAAAGCAGACACTTAATGACTGAGCCACCCAGGTGCCCCAACACAATATATTTTTATATTAACCCAAAAGAAAGTAAAGATGATATAAAGAATATAAAATGGATGGGTCAAGAAGGAAATGAATGATAGTATGATATATATAAACTCAATCTTATCAGTAATTACAATAAATGTAAAGGGGTTAACTGTATCAATTAAAAGATTAAGTTTATAAAACTGTAAAATGCTTACAAAAACTACTTTCTAACAAATATAAGGACACAGAAAGGTCTAAAGTAAAAGGATAAAAAAATATGTCATTCAAAAATTAGCTAAAAGAAGGTTGACATAACTACAGGCAAAGTAAATATAAGGCAATAAGCATTATTAGAGATAAAGTGCAACATTTTGTACTGTCAAGTCAATAGCTCTTCAATATCATTATGATGATAAAGATGTTGAAATCATCAATAAGAAAATATAACTATCCTAAAATTGTATACACATAATAATGCAGCTTCTAAGTATTATACAAAGTGAAAAAACTGAGGAAACAAGAGAAATAGACTACTCTACAATCATAAAAGAATACTAACCCATCTATTTTAATAGCTGATAGAATAGGCAGACAAAAACATCAGTATACATACAAAAGTTCTGAAAAGCACAATTTACAAACTTGATACAATATTCATTTATAGAGCTCTACATTCAAAAAAGCCAGAATTTACATTTCCTCAAGGGCACATGGAACAGTTACTAAAATCTATATGCTGAGCCTTTTTTAAAATTCAATTAGCTAGTGGGCGCCTGGGTGGCTCGGTGGGTTGGGGCCTCTGCTTTCGGCTCGGGTTGTGGTCTCAGGGTCCTGGGATCGAGCCCCCCATCAGGCTCTCTGCTCGGCGGGGAGCCTGCTTCCTCCTCTCTCTCTCTGCCTGCCTCTCTGCCTGCTTGTGATCTCTGTCTGTCAAATAAATGAATAGAATCTTTTAAAAAAAAAGAAAAAAAATTCAATTAGCTAGCTTTACAGTACATCATTAGTTTCAGATGTAGTGTTCAGTAATTTATCAGTTGAGGATAACACCCAGTGCTCAACACATCATGTACCCTCCTTAATACTCATCACCCAATTACCCCACCCCCTTACCTGCCTTCCCTCCAGCAACCCTTAGTTTGTTTCCTATAGTTAAGAGTCTCTCATGGTCTGTCTCCCTCCCTGATGACTTCCCATTCAGTTTTCCCTCCCTTGCTCTATGACCTTCTGCCCTATTTCTTATATACCACATATGAGTGAAACCATATGATGTCTTTCTCTGACCAACTTATTTCACTTAGCATAATACCCTCTAGTTCCATCCACATAGATATAAATGGTATGCTGAGCCTTGAAGAAAACCTCAACACATTTTAAAATACTGAAACCATTCAGAATTTGTTTTCTAATCAGAAGAGAGTGAAAACAGAAATTAATAACAGAAAAGGAACTTTAAAAAAAACCTCAACTGAATAAAAATTACACAATACAAACAAAATATAACCATGATCCATGGGAAATTGTGTTTTAAATATCAGATCGAGTCTTTAAGCTTTTACCTTGCTCCTTTGAGTCTATTCTGTACATATGTGGCTCACAGGTCAGCCTAAGACTTCCACGATATTCATACACATGATTAGGTGAGCCCTCACTCCAGCTCTCTCCTCTCTGGGAATTATCCCTCACTCTGTAGTCAAGGGTGCCTGGGTTTATTTCCCTGGTTCGCCTAACCAGAAAATCAGCACCTTTACTGAGCTGAAGCTGCCTTTGCTGCCCTGTTTCAATAACAACTGATGTCTGCCCTTGGCGCAAGGCCATGAAAACAAAAAGCACAAAACTCACATCCATGCCCATTGCTTCTCCAAGTTTCGGCTCTCCTCCACAGTTTTGTTGGTCTACATTTTTTCATCAACTCCTCAGGTGGTTATTTTTGTATTTTGTCAAGTCAAGTTACCAGCAGGAGACTGGTCTATTGAGGTTATACCACCATATCCAAAGTTACAGGTTCCACACAGTGATTTGAATCTGCATCTACCTGATGACAGGGATACAGGATGACCATAGATTTTTTTTTTTCACCAGAAAATATGAAGACTATAAGATAGTGCTGTAACATATTGAAAGTGATGAAAGAAAAACAGCCACCCAGAATTCTATGTCCAGTGAAAATATCCCTCAGGAATAAAGGTAAAATACATTTTCAGCAACAAGAAAATGAAGAAAACACATTGTGGTGTTTTTTATATTTTTAAAAAGATATTATTTATTTATGTGAGAGAAACAGAATGTGAGTGATCACGAGTAGGGGGAAGGGCAGAAGGATAGGGACAAACAGACCCCCTGCTGAGCATAGAGCCTGCCGTGGGGTTCAATGTGGGGCTTGATGCATGGCTCCATCCCAGGACTCCAAGATCACGACCTGAGCCCAAGTCAGACACTCAAATAAGTGAGCCACCCAGGTGCCCAACTGTGGTGGAGTTTTTTGTTTTTTATTGGTTTTTGGTTTTTTTTTTTTAGATTGAAGGGGAATAGTACAAGAGAGAAGTTTGAATCTCCAAGAAAAATTGAAAAGCATTAGAAATGGTTTACTTCTTAAATTCTTTATGATACATAAAATTGTTCAAAGAAAGAGAGTAACATTCTCTTGTCTGATTTTCAATGTAGGTAGATCTAATACAAGGCAATTATAAAGGATGAGAGTGGGGATTAAAGGGAAATTATATCATTAAAAACTTTCTACATTTTACATTAGATGATACAATATTAATTCTAAATATACTAGTAACGTTTAGGAAAGTATATTTTAATTGCTGGTGCAACCACAAAAACCTAACACAAACCATTACAGCTAAAAGTCAACAGATTAAATAGAATACCAAAATATACTCAAATAATCAAAATAAGGGAGAAAACAGGACAGGATCAACAACAACATCAAAAACCCAGAAGAGACAAACAGGAAACAATAAAATGGTAAACCTAAATCCAACCATATGAATAATTTGATTAAACTAATGGTATATGTACTTCAATTAAAATGAAACAGATGATCAGAGTAGATAAAAAAGCAAAATTGGGCCATATGCTGCCAACAAGAGACAAACTATGAAAACACTGAAAGGTCAAAAGTAAATGACTAAAAAAAGATATACCCTGTAAACTGTAAGCACAAGATGGCTGGAGCAACAGAGGTATGGTGACCACGTGTATACTGATTCCTTGGAACACTCCTAACTCAGTCTCGTTATCCCCAGCCTACTACTTAATATCCCCTCCTTCCTCTTTAAAGAGAGTCCTAGCTGGGAGAATAAATTATATAGTCCCCACAGCCAGAATAATGATACAAATTCTATGATTCGAAAGGTCCAGGGAATTCCAAGCAGGATAAAGGAAAAGAGGTCCCTGCCTAGATACATTATAATGAAACTGAGCAGAGGGAGAGTTGAGTGGGGGGAGAGAGGAGGTTGTGTGTGTATGCGAGAGAGAATCAACCAATCTTAAAAGTAGTCCAGTACATCAAAAACTAATGACGTAACAAACAAACAAACAAACAAAAAACTAATGATGTACTGTATGGTGACTAACATAACATTGTAAAAAATAATTTAAAAAAATTTTTTAAAAGTAGCCCAGAGGAATGCCTGGCTGGCTTGGTAGAGCATGCAACTCTTAAACACATTTTCTTTAAGATTTTATTTATTTATTTGACAGAGAGAGACAGCGAGAGAGGGAACACATGCAGGAGAACAGCAGAGGAAGAGGGAGAAGCAGGCTTCCCTCCAAGCAGGGAGCTCCTGTGGGGCTCGATCGCAGTGTCCTGGGATCATGACCTGAGCTGAAGGCAGCCACTTAACAACTGAGCCACCCTGGTGCCCCGAGCATGCAACTCTTGATCTTGGGGTTGTGAATTCAAGCCATATGTTGGGCATACAGCCTACTTATAAAAAAAGTAGCCACACACACACACACACACACACACACACACACACACACACACACACAAAAGGATTATTCCCTTTAGAGGAATGATCAATAAATAGCTGAGCTCTCACTACTAACAACAGAAGACAGTAGACCATTTCAAAGTGCCAAACAAAAGTAACTGTTAGCCTAGAATTCTATACTCTACAAAAACACTTTTCAAGAATTCATGCAAAATAGAGATAATTACAGGCAATGTAATAATAATAACATGATGATTAGTCTATACTTTTACTTAAAAAGTATAAAGTATTTAGTTAAGGCCAAAAGAAAATATACCAGATGGAATATCTGAGGTGTAAAAAGGAATGAAGAATAAAGAAAGGGGTAAAAATCTGGGCAAATATACATGAATATTGACAATAAAACAATAATAATAATGTCTATTGGAATTAAAAAGAGAAGTAAATGATAGACTTTAAATACCAGACAATAAAATATTTCAGCTTAAGGTAGGGAATATGTTCCAAAAATTCTTATAGTACTTAGGAGTAGGATAAAAGCTTTGATTCACTTTAAACTTTGAAAAGTTCTTTATGTATGTCATAATGTATAGACAAACAGCTAAATGAATAGAAAGAGTATATAACTTTCTAACTGGTAAAGGGAAAGTAACAAAAAGATTAAAAATAATTAACTGAAAGACAAAGGAGAAAAGGTCCCAAGAACATTACACATTAAAATGAAAAATTTAATCCCAAGTATATTTGTAAATACATTAAGTATAAGTGGGTTAACTGTTCCAGTTAATAGACAAAGATGATCAGATTGGATTTTTTAAAAGCCAATAGTGTGGGGGTAGCATTATTTTGATGAAACTAAGATTCAAAGAGATTGCTTAATTTGCCCAAGTTCACCTGGCCACTAAGTAGCTAGGCTGAGATTTGAACTCAGGTTGTCTAACTCTAAAGCCTTTTCACTATACATACTGCTGCCTCAAACTTTGGCTGCCATCAAATTCATCATCCTTGATTTTCTAGCCACCAAGTCACAAACCTATACCTCTTGCTAAGGCAGGAAACTCCACTCTTTTATCTTATAAGTGCCAGTCAGTTGGTGGGCAGACTTTTTGGTCACTAGATGTGCTGATACCCTGATGTATTTCTTCACACATGAGAAACAGTTTATAAAGTTCCATTCACTCACAAGGTTCTCTTCTACAGGATAAAGAGCAATTCACAAAACATTTTCACATCCAATCTTTCATTAATCTTCTTGCCACTATCATGAGGGGTGTGTGTGTGTGTGTGTGTGTGTGTGTGTGTGTGTGTGTGTGTTTGTGTGTGTGTATAATCACCATCATTTTTTATAGATGAGGAAACTAGGATCCAGTAAAGTGATGAATCTTTCCCAAGGTCCTACACAATAACAGAGTTGCAACTTGAACCCATGTCTGTTGTCCCAACTGTCCGCCTGAGGTCATGAACACATCCGAACCTATGAGACCTGTCAGTAAACGGTATATAAGAGAAGCTGGTCCAGCTCACACAAAGGTCTTTGAAGAAAAAGACAGTTGCTAACTATAATTAGAAAAATCACCCTTTTCCTGTTATTTCCACGATACTAAAATGCCTCCATCATATCACACAGATGCTCAAGTGTCCATCCATGCACAATGATCTAAAAGCAGTACAAGTTCAGACAGGACTCGTACAGGACCTCTACAGTGAGCTTGCAGAGTGGAGAAGAAATCTGTGAACAGGCAAAGGTCTGGTCTCTGAATAAAGTGGCCAATAGTCCTCTATATGTAGCCCAAGACTCATGGGGAACTAGGACTCTCAAGAGCAGCTGGCTTCCATAGGCCAAGGCGAATGGCAGTGCCCATCAGCACTGCAGAACTGGAAACTGAGCAGCTGAGATTACACTTGATCTTACCTAAAAGGCTGAGAAGCAATGAGCAGCTGAGACTATAAGGGCCAGTTCCAGGCTCCAGGGAAAGAATGAGTGAAGGAGAATATAGCCTGGTGGAAGGTTTACAAGAGAGTGGAGAATTGGTGGGCAAAAAGGTGGAGAAAAATTAGACAACAGACCAGTCATATGGCCTGGTTGCGGGAGGAGGGTTTCACCTCAGGCATAGTGAAAATAAGCCTGGTAGCAGAAGTAGTTGCGGCCTCACCTGATCATAGGGACGGGACTTCTTTTTTTTTTTTTTTTTTTTAAAGATTTTATTTATTTATTTGACAGACAAAGATCACAAGTAGGCAGAGAGGCAGGCAGAGAGAGGGGAGGAAGCAGGCTCCCCGCGGAGCAGAGAGCCTGATGTGGGGCTCGATCCCAGGACCCTGGGATCATGAACTGAGCCAAAGGCAGAGGCCTTAACCCACTGAGCCACCCAGGCGCCCCGGGAAGGGACTTCTTAACATCCTTGCTGTTTCAGGCCTTGTTGGGGCTGGGTCCATAGGTTAGAGTCTGGAGAAGGCAGAGGATGAAACCCAGAGCTGCCTCTGGGCAGAGAGAATACTCAGTAGTTTATTGACTAGAAGAAAATAATATGGTTTCCCTGCGGAACTTGATATGTGGAAATGGAACAATTCTATGACCTATTGTTATGCCTTGTAACATAAAATCATCTCTAAAAATCAGTGCAATGATTTCTAGGACTTACCTCCATTGTTTCTTATGGCTGTTTCTCTTGGAGAAATGCAGAAGAGGACACCGACTGAGACATAATGCTGACATAATTCTTACAGGCTTTCTCTCCCTGAGCTTGGCAAGACCTAGAGAGAATTGAAAAGGATGACACGAAATTATAACAGCAAAGACCCTGGAGATCATCATTCTTGGCATGAGATACTCTTGCCCAGCTCTGCAAAAGCGGGCTCTCTGGGCTTTTATCTCCAGACTATGCTGCCTTGTCTTGCTAACCAAGAGGTCATTTGACAGCAATAATTGTTTCCTAGATATACCACAGCATGAGGGTTATTTATCTTGTGGATGGCTAAGCAGATTTGGGAGAAGTCTAACACTATCTCTTCCTAAAAACTCAGTTGTTCCAATACCATTTTCAGTAATTGCTTTTTCAACCTCCAAAATACACAGTACTTTGTTAATTTTAGTATTATTTGTATATTTAATCACAATTCTCATTCCATAGGCTTTGGTGAAGAAAAGTAAACTGTTTCTACCCAAAAGCTCTTCTTTATGAACTGATTAGAACTGCTTCCCTTTCACAAGCCTCACTATTCAAGACTCTGATTTATCTTGACCACAAAAGTGTGATGTGCAAATTTCTCAAGAACACCCTTTGATGTATCCCTTTGAACCCTAAGCATACTCTGAGAATTGGGTCTACATTAAATTCTGAACCAGCCTCTGATCCCATTTTGCAGCCACAGAGATCAGAACTGATGACTGACAGGACTTTAATCAGAGCATTTAACACTCCCAGATTTCTTCCAACTGATTATGTCACATTATAGAAAAAACTGAACCAATCAGTTTCTATAGAAGTTATTATAGTCCTTGGAAATCTGTGATCACCACCAAACTTTCTTTAGTGGGATCTTTGAATAAATCCACAGAAATCATGGCCTAGTAAGTAGAGGGTATTATTTCTACAGGACAGCATGTGGGTACAGAAATAACCTCAGTAATTTGGTCTTAACAATCACAGAGAGGCACCAAAAGCATAGATTTGGGAATTGGACAAACCCGGAGCCAAGTTCGGATTCTGCCATTTCTTAGGTATAACTTTAAGCAAGTTACCTCATCTCTCTCAGGCTCAGTCTCCCTTCTGTAGAGAGAGCAAAACTACCAAATTTACAACGTTGTCAGGATGAAAAGAGAATTAAGAATGTGAGAAAAGACTCCGGTATATGGCTCACATTCAGTGCTCATTGTTGATACATTAAATATATCTTAATGATTCAGACTCTGTAGTGAATTATTCACAGCCTGTATTCCAGCCAGTCTCAACTGCTTGGAAAGCAGAATAGTGGTGGTGGTATTTGTAGCAGTTGCCCTTTATTGAGCTATTTGTATAATTTATGTATGTTACTCTGCTAAGTACCTTAATATTGTCTTACTTAATCCTGACAACTCGAAGAGGTAGGTGTCAAATGGAGTAGCTAACCACAAGGGTTCTGAAATGAGAAAGTTCAGGATTTGATTTGTGGCTCCCCCAATTAACATATGTGTGACTGGGGATCAGCTTAGACCCTGTCTAACTACAGATTGTCAATTTCACCCATCTGTAACAAATAGATCATTCCTACATCACAGGGCTGTTGTTACATGTTAGGGTTAATGTATATAAAGATCCTGGTATCAAGTGGGTATTCAATGTTAGGCTTCCTTCTTGACTTATAATTTAATAAGGAATGGGCAAAAGAGTGCTTATACTACCTTCTCACTTCTTAGATTTAAAAACTAAATCAAGATTTGTTGAAAGCAATATAGTAGATGGGGAAAAAAAAGAATGAAAAATCAAGCCATCATGGAAGAAGTCAGGGGGAAGGGAAAGAAATCTGAGTTTTAGCTTAGCTTTTTTAGCTGGGAAAAAGTGCTATTTTTATTGGAACGTGGTATTATTTCTCAATTTTATTCACTTGACAACAACAACTGCTTCAACAGTTCTTCTCTGGGATCATGGTTGCTAGAAGAAAGCATAGTGTGCCATTTGAATAGATGATTTTTAGAGGCTCCATTTTGGCCAGAAAGAGACAATGTAGATGTCAGGCAAGTAGAGTCAGACATTAACTTAATGGCGAACTCCATCTTAATGGTAACATGTCACAACTGTCAATTCCCAGAAATTCTTAACTGGCCTTTTCCCAGGAAGAAATAGGGCCCGGCCCTTTATGGTGGTTTAACAAGCTGCCCCTGCCACCATCTGCCACATTCCCAGTGTGCACAGATTCGTTTCCTCGTGCGCCCATTCTCACTCACTCCATACGTTTTCTTCACGCTACTTTCTTTCATCCACTGGTCCCTGACCTTTCCAACTTTAAATCACCCCCTCAGCTAGACAGATAATCTCATCCATCCAAACTTTAAGCTTCGGCTTCCCTCCTGGCCAAATGTTTCTATCCTCTCCCCTTCTGGCATAGGCTGATAACTTGCAGGGTTGTACACTTCTTCCATCAGTCTGGCTCCATAGAAAATTATGCCTGTACACTGGCCCTGTGCACAGCTTCTCAAACCCCGTTCTACCAGATCTTGTCTACAGCCCTGGACTGACAGGGATGATTAAGAAAGGGGGACCAGCAAAACAAGAATGATCCCTGCAAAAAGCAGGAACTTGAGGGCAAATAAGATTCTCAAGGAATAAACCCTCCTCTTAGGGTCCGTCCATCCTCTGTTCGCACCCCTCCTCCCTGCACTCTGCCAGGTCTAGGTTCTTTTAAGATCAGTCCCCACTACCATCCTGACTTGACATCTCCTAACTTTTCAGCACCTAGCCATGTGGGTTGGTATTCCCTTTAGCCAAGGCAAGTGACTGCCACGAACGAATGATCTTTCTGACTCACTACTGAACATACCAGTAGCTTTTGTGGGTTCAAATCGTTCCGTACAATATCTACCTTTCCATTTAATAAAAATGTTTGACTTCTATGGGAACAGCTACAATGTTCATTTGGGGACTCCTGCAGCATTCAGACAAATTGTTTAAACTCCTTGTTAAGGATTTAAGTTAGCTTACCATAGGAACAGTATGATATACTTTATATCATGATAAAATAATAAGACAAAAGGTCAGGAAATCAGGGTCAGATTTTTTTAAAAGGTAGAAAGCTAAAAAACAAGGCCAGGAGTAAAGGTTCATACACAAAATGCCTACTGAATGTCTGGAAGACTTGTTAACAGCAAAGCCACAAAACTGGAAGAAAAGCAGTTACATGACTTGTAGCACCTTCAGAAAAGAAGTCAAACAAGAGAAGTACAAGTGTTCTTGGTACTGAGACCAGACATTGCATTGCACCATCTGTAGCAACACATTTCATAGGGCTGTTTCCTACAGGAAGCCTCGCTATAGGCTGATGACTTCAAGCCAAAGCGTGATCCTGCCAAAACACGACTACAGGGAGGCAGAGTGACTAGACTCAGGTAAGCGGATCTACAAAGGTCTCGCTTAGAGAAAGGCTGTAGACTTTCTATAGGATGGGTAGATGACATAATTTGTAGGCAGTTCTCCATAAATATGGTTCCTACAACTGAGATTTGGTTTTTGGCATCAGCAAGTCCTAGGAAATGTTCCCTGACAAGTCACTGAAATGGAGCTCTTTCAGACTACCAGTTAAGCACAGAGTCATATGCCTTAGCAGTGAGTCTAGCTATAGTAAATCAAATACTCGTGTCAGTTATTTAGAAAATATATATATATATACATATATATATGTATATTTATCATAAATTGTCTAGCACAGGAGAGCATAAATTCCTGGTATATAGTTTAAATCACAAAGTGTGATCCCCATGATGCCCTTCTCCTAGTATCCACCTTCTTGTATAATACCTTCTCTCAGAGTGTGGGTGGGACCTATGACTTGTTTCTAAAAGATACAAATGGCCAAAATGATGGGATGTCACTCCTGTGATTAGGTTACATTGTACAGGCTTCATTGTGTTAGTGGCCTGGCTTTAGAGACTCCCTGCTGACTTGATGAAGCAGGTGGCCATATTGGGAAAACCCACACAGCAAGGGACTGTGGGTAGCCTCTAGAAATGGTGGGTCGCCTCTAGGACGTGAGAGCACCTGCCAGTCAACATAAAGCCAGGGGGCCATCTGTTTTCAAAACCCGAAAGGAATGAAATCTGACAATCACCTGAGTGAACATGGAAGCAGACTCTCCCCCGGTTAAGTCTCCATGTGACTGCATAGCCTGGTTGGGATCTTGACTATCACCTCATAAGACCAAGCTAAGGTACACCTAGACTTCTGACCCAAAAAACTTTGAAATCATAAATTTGTGTTGTTTAAGCCATTAAGTTTGTGGTAATCTGTCATACAAAAATCAGTACCTAACGTAAGAAAATAGACTTATTCTAAAAAGTATGTCAAAACAGCAGTTCATTTGTTAATTATGAGGCCGTTAGATGGTGAGGACCACCTGCCAAAAATAAAAACTTTAGTTTTAGAATAAAATACAGAAGATCTTTCTGGCTACAAATACATAACCGGGCTAGTTGATTAAAGTGTCTCATGATTTCTGCCAATATAACCATTTCATTTTCGATTGGCTGTGTGCTTGCTGGATACAAAGCACAATTACTGGGTTCTAGGAGAGCAAGAACAGGAATAAAAGCCAAGATACCATGCCCTTGAAGAACTCACAAGATGCTCAGGGACACTAACAATAAAAAATGAAACAACTTAGAAACAAATGCCAAACAATACATCACTGTACTAATACAAATTAACAAAGATGTGGGGAATTTAATCAGAAAAGTAATAGGCATTTTAAAATTCATTTCCATTCAGCTTTAGGTGTTTGGGTGGCTTACATTTGATTGTGGATATGCCTGCTATTCTGAGAGTTTACCTCAAACAAACAAGAACACTACACTGTGCCCATTATCCCCCGATTCTTCCAATGCACTCTAGGAATGAAGCTGGCTAATTTTATCATATCAATGCTGCAAAGTCTGTCTTCCCTCACACTTGCTCCCGAGTGGGCAATAGGGGAAAAGCTGGGTTTATGGACTCTTCTACTTCCTAAGCACCATTATGTCTGAGTACTCAAGCTTCGGAAGTTCTATTCTTAAGAAAAATACATGCTCATTACCAAAAATTAAACTATAAATAAATAAAAGGGGAAAATAAAAACATAACCCAGCTCAAGGAAAACACACTTTGAAAACTTAGGAGTAATCCACTTCCAGTGAAGATGGTTGAATAAGAGGATCCTAAGTTCACCTTGTCCCAAGAACTCACCTAGATAAACCCACATCGGTGTATATAACCCAGAAAACAACCTAAAGACCAACAACAGAACAGGCTCTTCACAAGTAAATGTGGAGAAGCAGCCACATTGAAAAGGGTAGAAAGGGCAGAAGTATGGTTGGAAGCTAAATGAACCCACGGGACTGTCCATGGGAGGGAGAGACATGGCAGGTGCAGAAAGGGGAAAGAAACAGACCCTCACACCAGGCACCCCAGGTGTGGGGAACCCACACCAGGAAGATGAATCCCTATAACATCTGGCTTTGAAAACCAGAGGGGGATGATTTCACAAGTTCTTACAATCAGCAGGACTTAACACCTCGAACTTTGAAAATCAGTTGGCTCTGCTCTGGGAGAACCAGGAGGGTAAGAGAATACAGAGTCCCTACCCTTAAAAAAACAGCACAACAAACAGCCCCACTAAGATACAGTATAGAAGCAGCAGTTTGAAAAACACATGGGGTATATCAGAAGAAGATGTATTTACTAATCTCAGAGTATGAGCTGGAGGGGCAAGGATCTTTAGATTTATCCAAGAACAAAGGAGCTGGCAGGTGCCATGTCCCTCCCCATCCCCCCAGCCTGGACACAGGGACACCTGCAGGAACCAGTGCAGCACCAACACGCTCCATCTAGCTTGTCCCCACCCTGACCCCATGCTCTCCTGTGGACCTGCCCTCTCCAATATGCTCTTAGCCAGAGGCCATCCAAAATGGTGCCAAAAGCCTACCAGTATGCAAGCAGCCCCAGAAGGGACCAGCGCCACTCCAAAGTAACTCCTGCTCCAGGGAAAGGGCAAAATAACCACACACACACCATCCAGCTGCAGCCCCAGCAGTGGGCTGGGTGCAGAGATGAGGTCAGACTGCAAGCCCCACTCACCAATGAAAGATCCAGAGGTGATAACACAGAGAAAACACCCTGCCATTCAGTGCTACTGCATCTCTGGGAAATTCCTAGTCAGACACAACTCAAGCCCAAGGCAGCCTAAACTGGCCCACTAACAACAGAGGGACCAGACCCAGCCCACAACAGGCAGAGAGCCATTGTGGACAACGGGACTGAAGAAAAACATGGCTCAACCACAACAATAGGGCACATGCAACACACATAAGAAACACCCCCAAAGTGCCAGGTTCTGGTGACAGAGGACATTGCACTGCAGGGCACTACAGGACCTCCTCTTCACAAGGCCACTACTTTCAAGAGTGGGAGATATAGCTAATTTTCCTAACACAAAGAAACAGACATGCAGAAACAGACAAAAATGAGGAGACAGAAGAATATGTCCCAAATGAAAGAACAGGACAAAATCACAGCAAGAAGCTAAATGAAACAGAGATAAGTAATATGTTTGAGAGAGAATTTAAAGTAATGGTCATAAAGATATTCACTGGTGTTAAGAAAAGAGTGAAGGACTCAGTGAGACCCTCAACAAGGAGACACAAAACAGGAAAAAAAAAGAAAAGAACCAATCAGAGGATGAAGAATTCAATAACCAAAATTAAAAATACCCTAGATGGGGACACCTGGGTGGCTCAGTCGGTTAATCATCTGACTTGATTTCAGCTCAGGTCATGATCTCAGGGTCATGAAACTGAGCCCTGTGTCAGACACCACACTCAGTGGGGAGTCTGCTTGAGTCTCTCTCTCTCTACCTCTCCCTCTACCTATCCCCCTGCTCACTCTGTCTCTGTCTAAATAAATATTTAAAAAAAAAACACTAGATGGAATAAATAGTAGATTAGAGGAAGCAGAAAAAGGGATCAGCAAACTGGAGGACAGAGTAATGGAAAGCAACCAAGCTAAACAGGTGAGAGAAAAAAATAAAAATGAAAATGAACTTGGGGAACTCAGTGACAACATCAAGCATAATAATACTTGCATTATAGGGATCCCAGGAGGAGAAAAGAGAGAAAAGGGGGCAGAAATTTTACTTGAAGAAATAATAGCTGAAAAACTTCTCAAGCCTGGGGAAGGAAACAGAAATCCAGATCCCGGAGGCACAGAGAGCCCCCAACAAAATCAACCAAAGAAGGTTTACACCAAGGCACATAATAATTAAAATGTCAAAAAGCAGTGACAAAGAAAGAATTTTTTTTAAATAAAGCTTTCTCTGATTTTTTTTTAGATTTTATTTATTTATTTGACAGACAGAGATCACAAGTAGGCAGAGAGGCAGGCAGACAGAGAGAGAGGAAGGGAAGCAGGCTCCCCGCTGAGCAGATAGCCCAATTCGGGGCTCAACCCCAGGACCCCACAAGAGCACCCTCTCTTACACTCAAGTAAATAAATAAATCTTTAAAAAATTATCAAATACAGGGGCGCCTAGGTGGCTCAGTGGGTTAAAGCCTCTGCCTTCGGCTCAGGTCATGATCCCAGGGTCCTGAGATCAAGCCCTGCATTGTCTCTCTGCCTAGTTGTGATCTCTGCCTGTTAAATAAATAAATAAATATTTTAAAAAAGATTATCAAATACATAATTGGCAAATTTTTCTCCTATTCTACAGGTTGTACTTTCATCTCTAATAGTGCCTTCTCATGCATAAAGTTTTAAATTTTGATGAGATTCACTTTGTTAATTTTTGTGTGTGTGTGTGTGTGTGTGTGTGTGTGTGTGCGTGCGCACGCGCACTTTAGGTGTCATATCTAAGAAACTGCTTAATCCAAGGTCGTGAAGATTTATGCCTAAGTTTTCTTCTAAGAGTTTTATAGTTTTCATTCTTACATTTAGTTATGTAATCCATCCACTTTTTAGTTAATTTTTATATATAATGTGAAGTAGGAATTCAACTTCATTCTTTTGCATGTGGATATCGAACTGTCCCAGCATCATTTGTTGTAAAGACTATTCTTTGCCCCACTAAATTGTCTTGATAGCCCTGTCAAAAATCAATAACCATAAATTTGAGGATTTATGGACTCTCAGTTCTAATCCACTGTTCTGTATGATAGACTGAGTGTGCCCCAAAATATGTCCATATTCTAATCCCCAGAAACTATGAATATGTTGCCTTACATAGAAAAAGGGACTTTGCAGAGGTAATTAAGATCTTGAGATGGAAAGATTTTTCAGGATCATCTAGTGGGCCTAATATAATTACAAGGATCCTTATAAGAGAAAGACAATAGGATCATAGTCAGTAGGGCACATGATGATGGAAACAAGAGGCTGAAGTTAACACAAGGAAGGGGCTATGAGCCAGAAAAGCAGGCAGGCTCTAGAAGCTGAAAATGTCAAGGAATTAAATTGTCTTCTCTGAGTTTCCAGAAATAACCAGCCCTGATAATACTTTGACTTTTACCCAGTGAGACTGATTTTGAACTTCTGACCTCCAGAAGAATAAGTTAATAAACTTTTTACAGACACTAAGTTTGTGGCAATTTGTTATAGCAGTAATAGGAAGATAATACAATCCGTTTTTCCTTATGCCAATGCTATGTTTTCTTGATTACTATAGCTTTGTAGTAAGTTTTTAAAACAGGAAGCATAAACCTTACAACTTTGCTCTTCTTATTTATTTAATTACAGGCATAACAATATACAGTGAACTCTAAGACCTATTCTTCAGGCATAACTAAAACATCATACCCATTGAACGGCAACTCTCTATTGTTTTGGCTATTCTGGCAAACTCTACCATGTTAATAGCTCAATAGTCAATTGTTTATTGGTACCATAATTCTCATATTTGGTTTTTTTCAGTATTCATGACCATAAAATAACTGCAAAATATTTCCATTGAGGCAAATATTTTTGTACATTTATAATTATCTCCTTAATTACTATGTCAAAAATGCATTTTTGAAGCTTTTGATAAGGCATAAGTAACCTCCAGAATTCTATACTTCCACAAACAGTATATGTGAGTATGCTTTCCTCACACTCTCATCAATCCTGTTCTCAAATTTTAGACTTAGATTTTAGGTTAGAAGTTTAGATGTAAAAGATAAAGCTATAAAGTTAGTATAAAATTGTAAAAGAATATTTTTATAACCTAGGGGCTAGGAAGTACTTCTCAAAACTTAAAAAAAAAAAACAGATTTAGGGGTTCCTGGGTGGATCAGTGGGTTAAGCTTCTGCCTTCGGCTCAGGTCATGATCCCAGGGTCCTGGGATTGAGCCCCACATCAGGCTCTCTGCTCAGCAGGGAGCCTGCTTCCCCCACCCCCGACCCACCTGCCTCTCTGCCTACTTGTGATCTGTCAAATTAAATAAATAAATCTTTAAAAAAAAAAGAAACGTATTTATAATACAAAACTGATATAATTAATAAACTCAAATTGAGCACTTCTATTCAATAATATAAGAAAATCACAAAATTAGTTGATATATGACAGAACGGAAAACATTCTTTGCAATGTCTAAAACTGACAATGGAAAAATATCTAGAACGAGCATTGGCATCAGGCGCCTTAACCCAGCGTTCGGTGAAAAGCCTTCAATTTTACAAATCCAAGGCAAAAACGGGCAATGATTATAAGCAAGCAATTTACCAAAGAGGAAATCCAAAGGTCTGAAAAGCATAAAGAGATATGTTCTAATTCATAGTAATAAGGCAAACATTAATTAAAACAGAAAAATAGCACTTTCTCTTTTAAACTATCGAAAATTATAAACGATGATAATGCCAAGAACTGGCATGACTGTGCAGTATAGAAATCTACGTGCATTCCTGGTGGGACTGTAGACTGGCACAGCCAATCTAAAAAAAACATGCAGCATTTAGACAGATCAGGAATACGAATATCCTAAGAACCACACATTCTGTTCCTGAATATACATTCCAACTAAATTATCACATGATTCCAGAGGGGTACTCATAAGAAGGTACCCATTGGGGGTGCCTGGGTGGCTCAGTGGGTTAAGCCTCTGCCTTCCGCTCAGATCATGATCTCAGGGTCCTGGGATCAAGCCCCACGTGGGGCTCTCTGCTCAGTGGGGAGCCTGCTTCTCCCTCTCTCTCTGCCTGCTTCTCTGCCTACTTGTGATCTCTCTCTGTCAAATAAATAAAATCTTTAAAAAAAAAAAAGAAAGTACCCATTGTAGCAGTATCTGGAAGCAAGGTGTTTTAAGGAATCTAGACATCAATAACTGGGAGAGTTGTTAGGGAGAAATGTGGTCTATGCACAGCAGGCAGCAGTTAGAAGCATTAGACTAGATAAGTGTGTGGCAATAAAATTGAATCTTAATATGAAGACACTGAATTCAAAAGTTTAAGAAACACAATGAGATATGTCATACACACCCATCCAAATAAATTCAAATATATGCAAACAGAATAGAGAGTTCAATAATAATCTCATATGTACAGAGTCCACTGATTTTGGACAAAGATAGCAAGGTAACCTAGGGGGAAAAGATCATCTTATCCATCAACAGTACTGGAAAAAATACATATTTATAAAGAACAAAAAATTAAATATTAACTTCACTTCATACACAAAATTTATTCATGATGTATCATAGGGACACCTGGCTGGTTCAGTTAGTAGAGCATGTGACCCTTGATCTCGGGGTTGTGAGTTCAAGCCCCACGTAGGGTGTGCAGATTACTTAAAAATAAAAACTTTTGGGAAAAAAAGATATGAACTTCATCAAAATAAAAAGCTTGGGCACAGCAAAGGAAACAGTCAACAAAACAAAGAGACAACCCACAGAATGCGAGAAGACATTTGCAAATGTCACTACAGATAGACAGCTGGTATCCAAGATCTATAAAGAACTTCTCAAACTCAACACCCCCCAAAAATAATCAAGACAAAAAATGGGCAGAAGATATGAACTGACACTTTTCCAAAGAAGACATATGAATGGCTAACAGACACATGAAAAATGCTCAACATCATTTGCCATCAGGAAAATTCAAATCAAAACCACATTGATATATTGCCTTACACCAGTTAGAATGGCAAAAATTGACAAGGCAAGAAACAACAAATGTTGGAGAGGTTGTGGAGAATGGGGAACCCTCTTACACTATTGGTGGGAATGCAAGCTGGTGCAGCCACTTTGGAAAACAGCATGGAGATTCCTCAAAAAGTTAAAAACAGAGATACCCTATGACCCACCAATTACACTACTGGGTATTTAGGTCAAAGACACAGATGTAGTGAAAAGAAGGGCCATATGCTCCCCAAAGTTCATAGCAGCAGTAATGTCCCCAATAGCCAAACTGTGGAAGAAGCCAAGATGCCCTTCAACAGATGAATGGATAAAGAAGATGTGGTCCCTATATACAATGGAATATTACTCAGCCATCGGAAAGGATGAATAGCCAACATGTGCATCAACATGGATGGAACTGGAAGAGATTATGCTGAATTAAGTAAGTCAAACAGAGAAAGACAATTATCATATGGTTTCACTTATATGTGGAACATAAGGAATAGCATGAAAGACATTAGGAGAAGGAAGGGGGAAAGGAAAAGGGGGGGGGGGGGGTACTCAGAAGAGGAGATGAACCATGAAAGACTATGGACTTCAGTAATCAAACTGAGGGTTTTGGTGAGGGGTAGGGATGGGAGAGCCCAGTGATGGGTATTAAGGAGGGCATGTATTTCATGGAGTACTGTGTATTATATGCAAACAATGATTCATGGAACCCTACATCAAAAACCAATGATGTACTGTATGGTGACTAATACAATTGAAAAATTATCAAAAAAGAAAAAGAAAAAGATGTATCATAGACTTAAAAAATAAGCTAAAACTATAAAGATTTTATAAACTCAAATTAATGTTCTTAAAATGGAACATTTATCCTCCCAGGGGTACCAACATTTCAAATAGAACTTCAGGAGAAAGCAATGTTCATCACAAATGAAGCACCAATAACGGAGTGTTAGATTTCTATCATCACAAAACAAGCTGCCATAAACGTAGTGGCTTAAAATAATATATTTTTATTATATCACAGTTCAGTAAACAGAAGTGCAAGCCATCTCAAGTCTCACATGGCCAAAGTCAAGGTGTCAGCCAACTAGGCTCCTATCTGGAGACTCTAGGGAATAATCCACTCTCAGACTCATTAAGTTTGTTGACAGAATTAAATTTCATTTGGCTATAGGGCTGAAATCCCTGATTTCTTGCTGGCTCTCAGACAGAAATGGCTCTTGGCTCCTAGAGAACATTCTTTGGTCTTTCCACATGCCCTCCCCACCTAACCCCAAATCTTCAAAGCTACCAATGCTTCACTGAATCTGTCATGTACTTTGAATCTGATTTCTCCTTTTGTTGGCAAACGGAGAAAACTCTGCTTTTAAAGGACATACCTGATCGGGATCAGGCCCACCCAGATAATCTCCATTTCATAGCATCAACTGACTTGAAATTTTAATTACCAAAATACTACTACAAAGGATTTGAAAGCTAAATTGCCATTGGAATCACAGCCCAGAAAAATTAGCCAAAACATGTGTGCTAGGCCTAACATAAGAGATAAAAAGTCGGGGAAACAACTGAAAACCATTCATTACACAAAGAACTCGGAAAATCATAACTTGAATAAGAAAAGACAATCAAGTGACACCAACACTGAAACGAATCAAATGCTGAAATTGCTGCCATCATAAAAACATTTCAACAATTACAGATTAGCTAAAAAAATTTTAGAAAAAGTAGAAAATCTCAGCAGAAGTTTACAGGTTATATATAAAAAAAGAAGAAAACAGAAATTATAAAGCTGGAAAAAAAACAATAAACTTTAAAAAAAGAATACACCTCTCTAGATGGCTTCAAAAGCAGAGTGGAGATGACAGAGGATAGACTCAGCAAACTTAAAGAAAATGCAAGAGAACTCACCAGTGAACAGAATTACCTGATAAGAGAGAAAATACAGACTAGTGAGAAGAGACTCAGAAACCTGCATGACAATAAAATAGATGGAACATTCATGTCATCAGAATCCCAGATGCAGAGGACAAAGAAAGTGGCACCAAAGATATAATAGCTAAAAATTTCAAAAATTTCAATTTTAGCAAAAGAAACTTACAGAATCAAAATGTCAAATGAACCCAAACAATATAAAACCAAAGGAATCCATGGCAAAATACATCATAACTAAACTTCCAAAAACTAAAGACAAAGGCAAAAATCCTGAAAGCTGCCGGATATACTTGATACATTACTTATAGAAGAGAGCAATGTTTCTGAATGACAGTGGACTTCTCATCTGAAACCATAGAGGCACATTCTTCAAGTACTAGAAAAAAAAAATCAACCACAAATTCTGTATCTATATCTACAGTGTATATTCTATGTCGTGAAACTATCGTTTAGGAAAGGAGAAATAAAGGAATTTTCAGACAAAGGAGAATGGAAAGACTTGGCTCTCAAGAGACCTATCCTTACACTACATACACTATATTATTTGTTTCAGGAACAGAGTTATGTGATTCATCAGCCTTACACAATTCACAGCTCTCACCATAGCACATACCCTCCCCAATGTCCACCCCACTTCTACTCCAGCAACCCTCAGTTTGTGTCCTGAGATTAAGAGTCTCTGATGGTTTGTCTCCATCTCTGGTTTCATCTTGTTTCATTTTTCCCTCCCTTCCCCCGTGATCCTCTACCTTGTTTTTCAAACTCTTCATATCAATGAGATCATACGAAAATTGTCTTTCTCTGATTGACTTGTTTTGCTTAGCATAATACCCTCTAGTCCCATCCTCATCATTGCAAATGGCAAAATTTCCATTTTTTGATAGCTGTGTAATAGTCCAGTGTGTTTGTGTGTGTGTGCACCACATCTTCTTTATCCATTCATCTGTTGATGGGTATCTGTGCTCTTTGCATATGACTATTTTGGGCATTGTTGCTATAAACATTGGGGTGCACATGCCCCTTCAAATCACTACATTTGTATCTTTGGGATAAATACCCAGTAGTGCAATTTCTGGGTCACAGGGTAGCTGTATTTTCAACTTTTTGAGGAAACTCCATCCTGTTTTCCAGAGTGGCTGAAGCAGCTTGCATTCCCACCAACAGTGGAAGACGGTTCCCCTTTCTCCACATCCTCACCAACATCTGTTCTTTCCTAAATGTTTAATTTTAGCCATTCTTACTGGTGTGAGGTGGTATCTCACTGTGGTTCTGATTTGTATTTCCCTGATGCTGAGTGATATTGAGCACTTTTTCATGTGTCTGTTGGCCATCTGGATGTCTTCTTTGCAGAGATATCTGTTCATGTCTTCTGCCCATTTCTGGATTGGATTCTTTGCTCTTTGGGTGTTGAGTTTGATAAGTTCTTTATCCAGTTTGGATACTAGCCCTTTAACTAATTCATATGCAAATATCTTCTTCCATTCTGTCTATTCTCTTTTGGTTTTGTGGACTATTTCCTTTGCTGTGCAAAAGCTTTTGATCTTGAAGTCTCAATAGTTCATTTTTACCCTTGCCTTTGGTGATGTTTCTAGGAAGAGGTTCCTGTGGCTTGTGTGTGGTGTAAGGAAATGGTCCAGTTTCACTCTTCTGCATGTGAATGCCCAATTTTCCCAACACCATTTGTTGAAGAGACTGTCTTTTTTCCATTGGACATTCTTTCCTGCTTTGTCGAAGGTTAGTTGACCATAGAGATGAGGGTTCATTTCTGGGCTCTCTATTCTGTTTCACTAATCTATGTGTCTATTTTGTGCCAGTACCATACTGTCTTGATGATTACAGCTTCGTAATACAGCTTGAAGTCTAGAATTGTGATGTCGCCAACTTTGGTTTTCTTTTTCAACATTCCTATTGCCATTCGGGGTCTTTTCTGGTTCCATACAAATCTTAGGATTACTTTTTCAATTTCTTTGAAAAAAGTTGATTGTATTTTGATAGGGATTGCATTAAATGTGTAGACTGCTCTAGGTAGCATAGATATTTTCACAATATTTGTTCTTCTATTCCATGAGGATGGAACGTTTTTCCATTTCTTTGTGTCTTCCTCAATTTCTTTCATGGGTACTTTATAGTTTTCTGAGTATAGAATCTTTGCCTCTTTGGTTAGATTTATTCCTAGGTATCTTACGGATTGGGGCACAATTATAAATGGAATTAACTCCTTACTTTCTCCTTCTTCTCTCTCACTGTTGGTGTATAGAAATGCAACTGATTTTTGCGCGTTGATTTTATATCCTGACACTTTACTCAATTCCTGTATGTGTTCTAGCAGTTTGGGGGTGGAATTGTCTGGGTTTTTCACATAAAGTATCATATCATCTGCAAAGAGTGAGAGTTTGACTTCTTCTTTGCCAATTCAGATGCCTTTTATTTCTTTTTGTTGTATGATTGCTGAAGCTAGGACTTCTAGTATTATACTGAACAGCAATGGTGATAGTGGACAGCCCTAGAGTGGTCCTGACCTTAGGGTAAAAGCTCTAAGTTTTTCTTCATTGAGAATAATATTCACAGTGGGTTTTTCATAGATGGTTTTTATGATATTGAGTTATGTACCCTCTATCCCTACATTGAAGAGTTTTGATCAAGAAAGGATTTTCTCTATTGAGAGTATCATATGATTCTTGTTCTTTCATTAATGTATTGTATTGCATTGATTGATTTGGGGATGTTGAACCAACCTCACAGCCCAGGAATAAATCTCACTTGGTCACGGTGAATAATCCTTTTAATATACTATTCGATCCTATTGGCTAGTATCTTGTTATGAGTTTTTGAATCCATGTTCATCAGGGATATTGGTCTGTAATTTTCCTTTTTGATGGGGTCTTTGTCTCACTCTGGAATCAAGGTAATGCTGACCTCATAAAATGAGTTGGGAAGTTTTCTTTCCATTTCCATTTTTTGGAAACATTTTCAGGAGAATAGAGTTAATTCTTCTTTAAATTGTTTGGTAAAATTTCCCTGAGAAGCCTTCTGGCCCCGGGCTCTTATCTGTTGGGAGATTTTTGATTACTAGGTCTATTCAGGTTTTCTATTTCTTTCTGGTTTAGTTTTGGTAGTTAATACATCTCTAAGAATGCATCCATTTTTTCCAGATTTTCTAATTTGCTGGCATATAGTTGCTCATAATATGTTCTTATAATTGTTTGTATTTTGGGGGCGCCTGGGTGGCTCAGCAGGCTAAGCTGCTGCCTTCGGCTCAGGTCATGATCCCAGAGTCCTGGGATCGAGTCCCGCATCCGGCTCCTTACTCAGCAGGGAGCCTGCTTCTCTGCCTCTCCCTGCCACTCTGCCTGCTTGTGCGCGCGCTTGCTCTCTCTCTCTCTCTGACAAATAAATAAATAAAATCTTTTTAAAAAATTAAAAAATAATTGTTTGTATTTCTTTGGTGTTGGTTGTGAGCTCTCCTCTTTTAGCCATGATTTTTAAAATGTGGGTTCTCTTTTCTTTTTGATAAGTCTGGCCAGGGGGTTATCAATCTTATTAATTCTTTCAAAGAACCAGCTCCTAGTTTTGTTTATTTGTTCTACTGTTCCGGTTTCTATTTCACTGATTTCTGCTCTGATCTTTACTGTATCTCTTCTCCTGGAGGATTTAGGCTTTATTTGCTATTCTTTCTCCAGTTCCTTTAGGTATAGGGTTAGGTTGTGTACCTGAGACCATTCTTGCATCTTGAGAAAGGCTTGTACCGCTATATATTTTCCTCTCAGGACTGCCTTTGCTGCATCCCAAAGATTTTGAACAGTTGTGTTTTCATTTTCATTTGTTTCCATGAAATTTTTCAATTCTTCTTTAATCTCCTGGTTGACCCATTCATTCTTTAGAAGGATGCTGTTTAGTCTCCATGTATTTGAGTTCTTTCCAACTTTCCTCTTGTGACTGAGTTCTACTTTCAAAGCACTGTGGTCTGAAAATAGGCAAGGGATGATACCAATCTTTTGGTGCTAATTGAGACCTAATTTGTTACCCAGAATGTGATCTATTCCAGAGAATGTTCCATGTGCACTAGAGAAGAATGTGTATTCTGTTGCTTTGGGATGGAATGTTCTGAATATAACTGTGATGTCCATTTGGTCCACTGTGTCATTTAAAACCTTTGTTTCCTCGTTGAGCTTTTGCTTAGATGATCTGTCCATTTCAGCAAGGGGGGCATTAAAACCCCCTACTATTATTGTATTATTGTCAACGTGTTTCTTTGATTTTGTTATTAATTGGCTTATATAATTGGCTGCTCCCATGTTAGGGGCATAGATATTTAAAATTGTTAGATCCTCCTGTTGGACAGACCCTTTAACTATGATGTAATGCCTTTCCTCATCTCTTATTACGATCTTTAGATTAAAATCTATTTTGTCTGATGGAAGAATTGCCACCCTAGCTTTCTTTTGATGTCCATTAGCATGGTAAATTGTTTTCCACCACCTCACTTTAAATCTGGAGGTGTCTCTTTGTCTAAAATGAGTCTCTTGCAGTCAGCATATCAATAGGTCTTGTTTTTTAATCCATTCTGATACCCTGTGTCTTTTGATTGGGGCATTTAGCCCATTTACATTCAAGGTAACTATTGAAAGATATGAATTCAGGGTCACTGTACTGCCGGTAAGGTGACTGACCTGTATATTGTCTCTGTTCCTTTCTGGTCTATGTTACTTTTAGGCTCTCTCTTTGCTTAGAGGACCCCTTTCAATATTTCCTGTAGGGCTCATTGGTTTGCAAATTCTTTTAGTTTTGTTTGTCCTGGAAGCTTTTTATCTCTCCTTCTATTTTTAATGACAGCCTAGCTGGATATAGTATTCTTGGCTGCGTATTTTTCTCATTTAGTGCTCCAAATACATCATGCCAGTCCTTTCTGGCCTGCCAGGTCTCTGTGGATAGGTCTTCTGCCAATCTAATAGTTCTACCATCGTAGGTTACAGACTTCTTGTCCTGAGCTGCTTCCAGGATCTTCTCTTTGTCTCTGAGACTTGTAATACGTTTTACTATTAGATGATGGGGTACTAACCAATTTTTATTGGTTGTTTTTATTGTTTTATTATTTTTATTGTTTTATTGTTTTTGAGGGGGGTTCCCTGTGCCTCCTGGATTCTGATGCCTGTTTCCTTCCCCAAATTAGGGAAGTTCTCCACTATAATTTGCTCAAAAATATACCTTCTGCCCCTCTCTTTCTTCTTCTTCTGGGATCCCAATTATTCCAGTATCGTTTTGTCTTATGGTATCACTTATCTCTTGAGTTCTCCCCTCATGATCCAGTGGTTGTTTTCTCTCTTTTTCTCAGCTTCTTTATTCTCCATTATTTGGTCTTCTATATCACTAATTCTCTCTTCTGCCTCATTTATCCTAGCAGAAAGAGCCTCAATTTTTTATTGTGCCTCATTACTAGCCTATTTTATTTTGACTTGGTTAGATTTTAGTTCTTTTATTTCTCCAAAAAAGGATTCTCTAGTATCTTCTATGCTTTTTGAAAGCCCAGCTATTATCTTTATAATTGTCATTCTGAACTCTAGTTCTGACACCTTACTAATGTCCATATTGATAAGGTCCCTGGCAGTCAGTACTGCTTCTTCTTTTTCTTTAGGTGCATTTTTCCATTTTGTCCAGAGAAGAGTGGTGAATGAGAGAACAAAATGCTAAAAGAGAACAAAATGCTAAAAACAAAATGCTAAATGCTAAAACAAAATGCTAAAATCCCAGAAAAATATACACTAAACAAATCAGAAGAGACCCAAAACTGGGGGGAAAAGAAAGGGAGAAAAATATGATCAGGTAGGTGAATAGAATGGAGCCACACACTATATTTTGGGTGTATTTTGGTCTGTTAGAAGAAACTGCCTCCCAACATTTTAGAGAAAGAAAAACATATATATACAAAAATAAGGGTAAATATGAGCAAGGAATGGAATACAGCTGTAAAGGTGAAAATTTTAAAAAGATTTTTAAAAAGGAATTGATAAGAAATTGAAAAAAGAACGAAAAAAAATTTTTTTTAAATGAGAGAATGTGATCAGGTAGGAGACTAGAACAAAGCCATACACTAGATTTAGAGTATATTTTGGTCTGTTAGAAAAAACTGTATCCCAAAATTTTCAAGAAAGTAAAACATATATATACAAAAAATAAGGTTAAATACAATGAAGGGTTAGAATATGACTGTAACAATGAAAATTAATAAATATTTTTAAAGGAATTGATAAGATAAGATGGCTAAAATAGGAAAGAAGAAAAATTCAAAAAAATAAAGAAATTTTTAAAAAATTAACTTTGGAAGACTAAAGAATCACGGGGGGAAAGCCATGAATTCTCCCCACTGTATTCCGCTAGCTCTGGAGTTCTACAGGTATTGATCTGTGAACTTGGTCTTGCCTGGATTTCTTGCTGATCTTCTGGGGGAGGGGCCTGTCGCAATGATTCTCAAATGTCTTTGCCCAAGATGGAATTACACCACCCTTGCCAGGGGCCAGGCTAAGTAATCTGCTTGGGTTCACTCTGAGTAGCTTCTGTTCCCTGAATGCTTTCTCTAAAGCCCTGGAGGATGGGAACAAAGATGGTGGCCTCCCAGTCTCTGGCCTGGAGGAGCTGAGAGCTCGGGGCCCCACTCCACAGTGCACCCTCAGAGAAAAGCAGTCAATCCCTCCCATCTCCCTGGTCTCTGGCTACAATTTGAGCTCACTCAGCCTGTGACCAAGCATCTCTGTCTCTGGCACAAGGTCCCATTTGTTATCTCCAAACCCAGATTCCTGCAGTGTGCTCCTGCGCCACACTCCTCCTGGGGGAGGAAGGAGGAGGACTCCCCAGATCTGCTGCTTGTGGGGTTCCTGCTCAAAGAGCAGTGGTCCAACCGTGCCTCCAATCACAGATTAAGGTAACTCCAAGCTGAGAGCCCACTCCTCGGCTCCGGCTCCGTCTCTGTAGCCGGCTTCCCTACTCTAATCCTGAGAGCTCTTCCAGACTCAGACATGCCCAGTCTTTCTGTGACCCTGCAGATCCTGAGACCACACTATCCCCATGAGGGCTCTACCTGTTCCTTAGCCTCTGGAGCAACATCCCTAAGCAGAGCAAACTTCTAAAAATCCCAATTTTGTCCCCGGCTGCTCTCTCCCTTGCTGGGACCCAGCCCACGGAGGCTCCCTCCCTCTGTGGTCTATCTGCCCAAATATTGCCTTGGATTCACTTCTCCACATATCCTACCTTCCAGAAAGTGGTTGCTTTCCCATTCATAGAATTGTTGCTGTTCTTCTCTTTGATCTCCTGTTGCATACGGAGGTGTTCAGAATGGTTTGATATCTAGCCAAACTTGTAGGACCAGACAAACTTTAGGTCTCCTACTCCTCCACCACCTTGCTCCTCCTACTTAAAGAAAGTTTTTATTTTTTTTAAGATTTTATTTTTATTTCTTTGACAGACAGAGATGACAAGTAGGCAGAGAGGCAAGCAGAGAGAGGAGAAAGCAGGCTCCCTGCTGAGCAGAGAGCCCAACGTGGGGCTCAATCCCAGGACCCTGGGATCATGACCTGAGCTGAAGGCAGAGACCTTAACCCACTGAGCCTCCCAGGCAACCCTTAAAGGAAGTTTTTAAAAGAGATGCAAATGATAAAAGAAAGAACTGGATAGGAAGAAATAAATGGGTGAAGCAATTGAAAAAATATATATATATATATACATATTTCATGAGTTTCATAAATCATATTTGATAATTAAAACAAAAAACACCATCTGATTATCAAGACAATGACATTTAAAAGTGAGGAAGGTTAAGGAACCAAAATCAAGGTAAGGCTCCGTACTTCACTTGAAGTATTAAAACACTGATGCCAATAGACGGTGATAAGTCACATACGTATCGTAAAAACCCAGACCGAGAGCTACAAAAATGACACAAGCTACACTTAAAAATTATAAATAAATAAATACAGAATTCTAAAAATGTTTCAAGTAACCCACAAAAAGGCATGTAAAGAGAATTAAGGAATGTCAACTGAGGCAGGGAGAATACAAATAACAAAATGACAGACTTAAGCACTAACATATCAATAATAATATTTAGTACAAATGGTCTAAATACACCAAAAGACAGAAATTGGCAGAGTGGTTAAAAAAACCATAACCCAACTAGATACTATTTATAAGACACTTCAAATTCAACAACATGAGTAAGATGAAAGTAAAAGGATAGGGGAAACATACTTTGTGCAATTGTTAATAGTAAAAACAAGAGAGTGGCTACAATAATATCAAAGTAAACACCAGGGGCACCTAGCTGGCTCAGTTGGTTCAGTATGTGACTCTTGATCTCAGGGTTATGAGTTCAAGCCTCACAATGGGGGCAGAGTTTACTTAAAAAAAAAAATCAGGGGTGCCTGGGTAGCTCAGTGGGTTAAGCCTCTGCCTTCGGCTCAGGTCATGATCCTGGGGTCCTGGGATTGAGCTCCACATCAGGCTCTCTGCTCAGCAGGGAGCCTGCTTCCCTTCCTCTCTCTCTGCCTGTCTCTCTGCCTACTTGTGATCTCTCTCTGTCAAATAAATAAATTAAAATCTTTTAAAAATAAAATAAAATAAAATAAATAAACATCAGAGCAAAGAACAAAACTGATGATGAAGAGAGATACAGAATGCTAAAAAGATTAATCTACCAGGAAATCTTAAAGATTCCAACCGTGTTGGGGCACCTGGGTGGCTCAGTGGGTTAAAGCCTCTGCCTTCGGCTCAGGTCATGTTCCCAGGGTCCTGGGATCAAGCCCCATGTCAGGCTCTCTACTCAGCAGGGAGCCTGCTTCCTCCTCTCTCTCTCTGCCTGCCTCTCTGCCTATTTGTGATCTCTCTCTGTCAAATAAATAAATAAAATCTTTAAAAAAAAAAAAAAAGATTCCAACTGTGGAGTGCCTGGGTGGCTCAGTGGGTTAAAGCCTCTGCCTTTAGCTCAGGTCATGATCTCAGGGTCCTGGGATCAAGCCCCGCAATGGGCTTTCTGCTCAGCAGGGAGCCTGATTTCCCCTCTCTGCCTGCCTCTCTGTCTACTTATGATCTCTGCCTGTCAAATAAATAGGTGAAATCTTTTAAAAAAAAAAAAGATTCTAACTGTGTACACCAAAAAGCAGAACCTCAAAACACATGCTAAAACTGATCAAGCTGGAAAGATTAATAGATAAATCTCAAATTATAGTTGAGGACTTCAACACCCCTCTCTCAGCAACTGACAGAACTGCTAGACAAAAAATTAGCAACACACATCATGTGAACAACACAATCAACACTCCACCCAACAGCAGAATACCATCTTTTTTCAAGAGCCATGGAATATTTATAAATATAGACCATATTCTGGGTCATAAGACAGATTTTAAAAACTGAAATTATACGGTGTATTATCTGACGATAACGGAATCAAACTAGAAGTCATTAATAGAAAGACAAAAGGAAAATATCTAATCATATGAAAATCAAACAAGTACCTTTTAAATAAGTCATGTGTCAAAGAGGAAGTCTCGAGGGAAATCCAAAAATACATCAAACTGAATAAAATTATAACACATCAATTTTGGGGGAATGCAGCTGAAGCAGTGCCAAGAAAGAAATGTATAGCAATAATGATTACATTAGAATGAAAAAAGATTTCAAATAAACAATCCACATTCTTAACTCAAGAAAATACAAGAAAAAAAAGCAAGCAGGAGGAAGAAAATACTAAATATAAGAGCAGAAACCAATGAAATTAATAACAAAACAATAGAGAAAAATAATTATATAAAAACGTGTTTCTTTTGGAAAAAATCAATAAAATTGATAAACCTCTGGCAACACTGACAAGCAAAAAAGAGAAGAAACAAACCACCAATATCAGGAATAAAATAGAGACTATTACTATAGAACCTGCAACCATCAAAATGTAATAAGGGAATACAAAACTACAAACAACTTTATGCTCATAAATTCAACAACTTAGAAGAAATAGACAAATTCCTTGAAGACAACAAACCAGCAAAGCTCAAACAAGATGAATAAGTTGAATAGCCCTACAACCATGAAAGAAGCTGAATTTAAAATTTAAAAATTCCCCAAAAAGAAATCTCCAGAACTACACTGTTTCACTGAGGAATTCTACCAAACATACAAATAATTAACTTCAACTTTACATAAACTGTTCCAGAACACAAAAATGAGGGAGAATTTCCCAACTCATTTTAGGAGACCATTATTACCATATATAAAACCAGACAAAGTACAAAAAAGAAAAAAAGATCAATATCACTAATGAAATTACATGCAAAAATCCTCAACAATAGGCAACTAAATCTGACAATATACAAATATATATACCATGACCAAGTGGGATTTTCTAGGTATGCAAGGCTGTTTCAGCATTTGAGAGTCAACCACTATATTCCACATTATCAAGAAGCTAAAAAGGGAAAATGCTATGACCCTATCAATTGACTGAGAAAAAGCATGACAAAATCCGGTATCCATCCATGATCTTTAAAAAAATTCTTGGCTCAGGAAAGAGGACTATTACCCTCAACTCAATAAAGAAAATCTATGAAGCGCCTACACCTAACATCGTATGTATTGTAGAAAAACTGAATACTTTCCCCACTAAGATCAGGAACAAGTCAAGGAATTTTTATTAAGTTTTTCATTTTAATTCCAGTAGAGTTAACACAGAGTGTTATATTAGATTCAGGTGTACAATATAGTGATTCAAGAATTCTATACATTACTCAGTGCTCATCATGATAAGTGTACTTTACAATCCCCATCACCTAGTCCACCCATCCCTCCATCTCATCCTCTCTGGTATCCATCAGTTTGTTTTCTGTAGTTAAGAATCTGTTTCTTGGTTTAAGACAAGGATTTTTTTGTTTCACCACTGTGATTCAACATAGTACTGAGAGTTCTAACAATTATAGTTAGATATATATACATATGTGTATATATATACATATTATATATATATAAAGGCATATAGATTGAAAATGAAGAAATAAAACTAAACCTATTTGCAAATAATATGAAATTACAGATTTCATCATAGAAAACCTCAAGCAATCTACAAAAAGAAAAAGAAACTTCTAGAACTAGGAGTGCTTTCATCAAGGTCAGAAGATACAAAATCAATGTGCAAAAATCAACTGCATTCCAATGTGTATGGGAAAACAAATTAAAAACACAGTAATATTTAAAATTACTCCAAAGAAAATGAAATATGTAGATAAACACCCACCAAAACATGTACAGTTGACCCCTGACAACATGGGGCTTAGGGATGCCAAACCCCACATAGCTGAAAATCCCTGTATACCTTTTCAGACCCCCAAAACTTAACAACAAATAGCTTACTGTTGACTGAAGCATTACCAACAACATAAACAGTCGATTAACATGTATTTTATAGGTTATATGTATTTTATACTGTATTCTTATAATAAAATAAGCTAAAGAAAATATTAATAAGAAAATCATAAGAAAAATACATTTACAGGACTGTAAGGAATCCATGTATATAATAACAAAGTAGCAGAAAGAGAAAGTAACAACAACATTTACAATTGGACCAAAAAGAATAAAATACTTAGGAGTAAACTTAACCAAAGAAGTGAAAGACCTATACTCTGAAACGATAAAGCAGTGATGAAAGAAACTGAAGATGACACAAACAAGTGGAAGGATATTCCATCATGGATTGGAAGAATACTGTTAATTGTTAAAATGTCCACATTACCCAAACCAGTCTACAGTCAGTGCAATCACTATCAAAATATCAACAGCATTTTTCACAAACCTAGAACAAACAATACCAAAATTTGTATGGAACTAAAAAAGACCTTAAATAGCCAAAGCAATCTTGTGAAAGACAAACAAGTCTGGAGTTATTACAATCCCAGATTTCAAGACATACTACAAAGCCATAGTAATCAAAACAGTATGGCACTGGAAAAAAAAAAAACCACAAAGATCAGTGGAAAATAATAAAGAGCCCAAAAATAAACCCACAATTTTATGGTCAATTAATCTATGACAGAGGAGGCAAGAATATACAATGGGGAAAAGACAGTCTCTTCACTACATGGTGCTGGGAGAACTGGACAGCAACATGTAAAAGAATGAAACTGGACCACTTTCCCACACCACAGACAAAAATAAACTCAAAATGGATTAAAGCCTAAATGTGAGATCTGAAACAGTAAGAATCCTACAAGAGAACAGAGAGTAATTTCTCTGACACTGGCCATAGCAACATTTTTCTAGATGTGCCTCCTGAGGCAAGGAGAACAAAAGCAAAAAGTAATTTTGGGGACTACTTCAAAATAAAATGCTTCTGCACAGCAAGGGAAACCATCAAGAAAACCAAAAGACAACCTATCCATTGGGAGAGGATATTTGCAAATGATATATCTGACAAGGGGTTAATATCTATAATATATAATGAACTTATACAACTCAACACCAAAAAACCAATCTGATTTAAAAATGGGCAGGATACTTGAACAGACATTCTCCTAAGACGATGACATCCAGATGGCCAAGAGATGTGAAAAGATGCTCAACATCACTCATCATCAGGAAAATGCAAATCAAAGCCACAATGAGATACCACTTTACACCTCACAGAATGGCTGAAATCAAAAAGACAAGAAACAAGTGTTGTCAAGGATGTGAAGAAAAAGGAACTGTTGATGGGAATGTAAATTAATACAGTCCCTGTGAAAAAAAGTATGGAGTCCTCAAAAAATTAAAAACAAATACTACATGAACCAATAGTTCCTCTATTAGGTATTTACCCAAAGAAGATGAAAACACTAATTTGAAAAGATATATGTACCCCTATGTTTACTGAAGCATTATTTACAATATTGAAGTGTCCTTCAGTAAACAAATGGGTAAGGAAGATGTGGTGTGTGTGTGTGTGTGTGTGTGTGTGTGTGTGTGTGTGTGTGTATACATACATACACACACACACACACACATATATGATGGAATATTATGCAACCATAAAAAATGATGAGGTAGTGCCATTTGAAACAACATGGATGGACCTAGAGGGTATCATGCTAACTAAAATAAGTCAGACTGAGAAAGACAAATACCATAGGATTTTCACTCATTAGAAGAATCTTAAAAAAAAAGGATAAACAGAAAGCAAAACTGACCTATAAATACAGAGAACAAACTGATGGTTGCCAGAGAGAAAGACGGTTGGGCTTGGGCAAAATGGGTAAAGGAGAGTGGGAGATACAGGCTATCAGTTACAGAATAAATAAGTCATGGGAATAAAAGTCACAGCATAAGGAATACAGTCAATGATACTGTGATAGTGATGTATCAGGACAGATGGCAGCTTCACTTGCAATGAATATAGCATAATGTATAAGTTTGTCAAATCACTATGCTGTATACAGGGAACTAATGTAACACTATGTGTCAACTATACTCAAAAAGAAGAAGGGAAGGGAAGGATCCCCAGGGGCGCATGGGTGGCTCAGTCAGTTAAGCTTCTGACTACATCTCAGGTCATGATCTCACTATCCTGGGATCAAGCCCTGGGTTAGCTCCCTGCTCAGCAGGAGTCTGGTTGTCCCTCTCCCTCCCATTCTGCTCCTTCCCCACTCAAGCTCATGCTCTGTCTCAAATAAAATCTTTTTAAAAATCTGCATGTAAGTGGACCTGTGCAGTTCAAACCTGTCTTGTTCAAGGGTCAACTATATACAATCTATATGCTAAAAATCACAAAATGCTGATGAAAAAAAGCAAAGACCTAAAGAAATTGAAATACATGTCCAGACCACACCCATCAACTGGAAACCTCAACACAATGAAGATGTCAGTTCCTCCAAATTTAAATACAGGTTTAATGAAATCCCTATCAAAACTCCAGCAAAGGTTTTTGTACTACAGATAAGATTATTTTTAAGCTTATATAAAATGTTACAGGACCAAGAATAATTAAAACAATCTTGCCACAGAATATTGAGTCTCCACCGAGAGTCAGTGAAGTTTCCTACTTCAACAGTGCTTGGACAGAACCCAGCACTTGTCCCCCACCCTGGTGGCTGCTCAGAGTCAACCCTCTGCCATCTCCTCACAGTACCCACAGACTGTGCCAAGGCCCCCATTGCCACTGCAGCGCCATGCAGCCACTGCCACTTGACACTGCCTCTCCTCGGTGGCTGCCGTGATGACTACATCCCTCTTACAGTTGCACCAGAACTACCACCAGGACTCAGAGGTCGCCCTCAATCGCCAGACCCACATGGAGCTCTATACCTATGTCTCCCCATCTGTGTCTTACTACTTTGACCACAAAGATGTGACTTCGAAGAACTTTGCCAATTATTTCCTTCACTGATCTTAGGAGGAGATGGTGAGCTGAGAAACTGAGGAAGCTGCAGGACCAACGTGGTGGCCAAATCTTCCTTCAGGATATCAAGGAACTGGACCATGAATACTGGGAAAATGGACCGAATGCAATGCGGTGTGCATTACACTTGGGAAAGAGCGTCAGTCAGTCACCACTGGAACTGGACAAACTGGCCACTGAAAAAAAATGACGCCGTTTGTGGGCCTTCACTGAGAGTCATTACCTGAGTCTGGTGAAATCCATCAAAGAACTGGGTGACCATGTAACCAACCTGAGCAAGATGGGGGCTCCCTAACCTGGCATGGCAGAGTATCTTTCTGACAAGCACACCCTGGGAAACAGTAATAATGAGAGCTAAGCCTTGGGCTGTCTTCCCATAGCCTCAAGGGTGACCTCCCTGGTCACCAAGGCAATGCATCCATGTTGGGTTACATTTATACTATTTCTGTAAGTTATACCAAAACATCTATTTAACTTCTTTCATTTGTAATATTCCTTCAAAATAAATTTATGTGGTAACCCCCCCCAAATAATCTTGCCACAAAATATTAAAGTGGGAGAAATCACTCTACCTGATATAAAAGCTTACAGCAATCAAGGCAGTGTGGGGTTGGCAGAGGGTAAACACATGCAGCAATGGAACAGAAGAGGAAACCGGGAAATATACCCAAACCAATATACTCAACTGATTTTTGGGGGAAAAAAAACTGCATAAGCAACTCAACAGAGCAAGGATTATCTTTTTTTTTTTTTTTAAGATTTATTTATTTATTTATTTGACAGAGAGATCATAAGTAGTCAGAGAGGCAGGCAGAGAGAGAGAGAGGAAGGGAAGCAGGCTCCCTGCTCAGCAGAGAGCCCGATGTGGGACTCGATCCCAGGATCCTGAGATCATGACCTGAGCTGAAGGCAGTGGCTTAACCCACTGAGCCACCCAGGAACCCTAAGGATTATCTTTTTAATAAATGGTGCTAGAGGAATCAGACATCTACAGGCCAAAAAGAAAATCAATCTAAACCTCGTACCTTATAAAAATTAACTCAAAATGGCACACCAGAATAAATCTAAAGTGTGAAACTATAAAATATTTTTTAGATGAGAAAAAGCTTCTGGATTAGCGTTAGTGGAAGAGTTCTAAATGTGGACATTAAGGCATGATCTATTAAAAAATGATAAACTGAGGGGCACTTGGGTGGCTCAGTTGATTAAGTGTCTGACTCTTGATTTAGTCTCAGGTCATGATCTTGGGGCCATGAGTTCAAGCCCCATGTCAGGCTCAGCACTCAGTGTGTTGTCTGCTTGAGATTCTCTCTGTCGCCCTTTGCTCCTCCCCCAGCTCACATGCATGCTAAATAAACAAATAAAAGTTTTTATAAAAGGATAAATTGAACTGCATCCAAATCTAAAACTTTTGCTATGTGACTCAGTTACGAGGATGAAAATACAAGCTACGGTCTTGGAAACAGTATTTGCAAACCCTGTATCTGAGAAAGGATTCATAGCCATAATATTTTTTTTAAAAAGCTCTAAAATCGAGTGGTAAAATATGAGTCTTATTGGAAGATAGACAAAAAACATGAACATACATTTCACTCAAGAGGATATACAGAGAGTCAGTAAACTATAAGGTATTCAACATCATTAGCTGTTGGGGAAATACAAATTAAAACACGAGTTATGACAGCACACATACATACATATATACATATGTCTGAGACAGGGTCCTCACATTTCACTCTATGGGTAAGTGGCACCAGAAAGTTGATAAGCTCCTTCTGAGGAGAAACATGAAGGATCCACCAGGTGATTAAATGTAGGTAAGCACGGGGAATGTTTTAAGGTAGAACCAAATGACTGTTCTGTCTCTTTACTTTTTTGTTTAAAGATTTATTTATTTATTTATTTCAGAAAGAATGCTAGTGGAGGGAGGGGCACAGGGAGAGGGAGAGAGAATCTCAAGCCGACTCTGCACTGAGCATGGAGCCCAACGCGGGGCTCCACCCCACAACCCTGAGATCGCAACCTGAGCCAAAACCAAGAGTTGGAGACTTAACCGACTGAACCACCCAGGAATCGTTGTCTCTTTACTGTTAAACTATATGACCTTAGTGCTCCCTGACAAAGTTAAAAATGGATCCCACTGAGGAATTCTGCTGCCACAGCAGTTGCCATTATACACCTCCCCCCAAACCCGTTCTGATGATGTGTCACTTCCTGCTTCAGCCTCCAATCAGCCACAGTGACAGAAGCCCATGGAATGAGAGGTGAAGTTTGAAAGACGAACAGTCTATACTCTTCACTTAACCCAAGAGGCCACTGGAAATAGCCCAAAGACCCACTGAGGGAGATGCACATTGTTTCCCAGAAGTAAATACAGCTCAGCTTGTACTTTGGAACAATCGGTCAACCTTGCTACTTGCACAATTCGTCAGCAAAGGTTATGCAGTGCCTGAACAGGATCATGGCAGAATCACCGGGCCTCATCACCATCTGCCTTTTAGGATGTCTACTCAGTGCTGAATGTACAGGTTTGTTTCCTTTTTAAAGATACATTGAGCATGCTTGTCTTTTAGATATAGAAATGTCTGGCACTATCTTCTCCACTAAGTAATGATTACAGGATTTGACAGCAACGTTTAAGATTCTAGTTGTCAGCATGTGGGTTGGCAAATACTGGCTTTCTGGTAGCTGTGTCTTCTTAACTGTTAAAACTAAATAGATCTACAATGCTTAGGGTACTTTTTTTTTTAATGGACACTGTTAGGCTTGTGATTTGACAACATAGTTCTGCTTAGGAAACAGTCGCCTCCTTGGGTAAAGAAAAGTAAGAGTGGGAAAAATGTTTCAACCAGGAAACAGCAGACTATGAAGAAGACATTAACTCTGTCATTTGGGGTTTGTTTGGTTGGTTTTTTTTTTTAACTCACCACTTTGAAATCAAAATGGGATCCATCACACTAAAGCCACAAACGATGGCCTTATTTACACACAAAGTTTGATTTTAAGGTATCTGACGTGTTTCAAAATTTTACAACTATGTAATGAGGCAAGCCTCTAATTTTAAATATCCCTAAAATCATACACCTATGATTTTAAGTTTTATTTACAACAAACTTTTCATTACTAAGTTGTTACTTATCCCTAAAGTTTTTCATGAATTAGGAAAAATTATTTTGTTTCCGATTCTAAACATAGCAGAGTTAATACATGGGGAAATCCAATACTCACTTGAGCAAAACAAACCCAAGAATCAACATAAGAAGTAGGAACTTAGTTAATGCAAAGTGTATCATTTGGTTTTTTTCACAACTTCAGTGACTTTATGCATTTCCCAAAGGCAGGCACACAGGGAGGAAATTACCCCATTTAGGCAAACAGTGTGTTCTCACAGGAAGCATTTATCACCCTTACTTGTCAACCTACTATAATCAAATCTAGTGGCTGACTGCGCCGGGATCAGGGGTGCCAACCCTAAGGGTCCCCGGAAAACAGACTGGCCCCGTGTTTCCCATTCCAGACATGATGTCAGACTGAAATGCAGAAATGATGATCTGAGAACACAAAGGTTAAATCAAACTAGCCAAGTGGGTAGAGTGGAGAAATAGAAATTTAGCTGGAAATTTCACAAAATAGGACATAAAGCTAAGTCTTTACACATATCTCATCCGTGTGAGACCTAGGAGGACAAAAGATGCAAGCCCTTCCTTCAGGATAAGTGGTGAGATAATGGACGTTTCAAGAGGGCTGCTGCTCCCTTGAAGACCTCAGATGTTGGGAAAAAGGAAAGATATGGTGGGGGTAGCGGGAGAGAGTCGAGGATTTCAGTGCTGGGGAAATAATGGCTAGAAGAGATAAACCCGAAGAGAGGCTAAATCTATGACCCTCAGACAATACTGAGGAGAAAGGCAGTGTCATTGTGGAGTCACTGTGGTCAGAGATAACGGGCCGTTGTGGAGAGAGCCAGGGGAATTTCCGTCAGGATAGTCAGCACTCATGCAGCTCCGCTCCTCAACGGTCACTGGCTTCTAAAAGCAGTTTCTATGAATGCCTTTCAGAGATGTTACATTTTCATGACTGCTGCTCTCAGGTATTATTTGCATCCGTTTAGGATTTTAAAATCAAAACTGTCTGTGAAATCATTCAGTTTTATAAGGTGTATGGGCTGAGCTGTCTTTTGTTCCGAATGAATGCATGAAATGAAGGAATGAAAGAGAACTTCGGTCCATACACTTTACAGAACTTGACAAAACCGAGCAACTACTATGGGGCCAGGTGCTGGGGTGAGGTATCGGGGTACAGGGATAAACCAGACTCCCTCTCTGACCTAAAGCACCACAAAGTCAAGGTACAGTGACAAAATGTGTGCCAGGTGCTAAAAGACCACAGAGGAAGGAATATGTTAACTGGGAAAACACTTGACAGACAGTATCTTGGGTTGGGTCCTAAAAGATGAGTAGGTCCCCCTCCCTAACTGTCTGATCTAGGGCATTACACACAGAGAGAATCACATGTGTACTAAGATCCAGATCCAGGGGCGCCTGGATAACATCTACCATTGGCTCAGGTCATGATCCTGGGTCCTGGGATTGAGCCCTGCATTGGGCTTCCTGCCCCATGTGGAGCGTGTTTCTCCCTCTCCCACTTCCCCTGCTTGTGTTCCCTCTCTCGCTCTCTGTCAAATAAATAAATAAAATCTTTAAAAAAAAATCTAGATCCACAAAGAATGTGAGGCCTTTCAGGAACGCAGTAGGTTTTGAATATTAAATATGACAAGTGAGGTAGGATAGCAAGACAGGGTCAGGTCATCAGATAATGAAGTTCCGCAGTGAAGGAGCTTGGACAGCAGAACCCAATTACTGGGTCATCAGAAGCGTAATCGTGAATAGCACCGATGGCTGATTGAGGAATGCTCAGTTTGGCAACATTCTTTTTTTTTTTCTTATTAGGTTTTTTATTTCAATTCCAATATGGGTAGCATACCATGTTATATTAGTTTTGGGGGGTACAACATAGTGAGCGACTCAGCGATGGGATACATTACTCAGTGCTCATCCTGGTACATGTACACTTTAGTCCCTGTCACCCCCCTCCACTGACACCATCTGGGTGTGGAAGGGGAACAGGTTCAGAGAAGCGTGGAGGGTGCGAACTGGGCATCTGACATGATTACAGGACACAGCATCGTACCTCTGAGCACGGGCTGTGCCGTCTGACCACCAGCATCAAAATCCTGGCTCTGCCACTTCAGTGTGTTACCTGGGCCACGGGACTTCACCTCCCCGAAGCTCCATTCCTCTGGCTTACAATGAGATGACAGTCCTTATCTCGTGGGACTGCTGTGAGGATGGAATGAAATAATGACCCCAAAGCACTGAGCACAGGGTCCAGCCCTTCGGAGGTATTAGAGAAACATCAGCTCTGATTCGTCACAGGACAGTGCGCAGTGGGGGAGCTGGAAATAGGGTCTGGAATTCAGAAGAGAGATCTGGCCAGAGGTGGACATTTGGAACCCACTGTTGTAGGAAGGGCAGCTCCCATGGTGTGCGTGAGAGTTCCAGAAGTGAGCACGGAGAACATGGCGGCTGGCACAGGCCTGGCTGTAGCGAGCCCTCAGAAACCAGCATCGAGAGAGTCAGGGCCGGCCTAGGGGGAGGCAAGCAGGTCCCTAGAGTGTAACTGTACTTGCTTGCACTCACTGAGACACAGGGTCTCCTCACGTTTTGTTTCCTAGATGCCTTGTCTACCTCACCCTGGTCAAGACTATGGCGCGACCGGGCTGAGGCAGGAACCTGAGGGAACTCCGAACATTGAAGGGGCAGGCAAAGGGGAAGGCACTGGTTCAAGTGATGGATAAATAATAAGAGAGCAGGGAGGAGCCAGTAGAGTGACTTCATGGAAAGAGTACGGCAGAGGGGCGGGGGAGATCAAGCCGTGGAAATGTTTCAGAGCCGTGACCAAGTACACAAACTCCCAATGATCTTTAGGAAGTCATCGCTGATCCTGACTGACAACAGTCATTTCATTATGTGGGTGGGAGTAAAGAAGGGAAAGAGCCACAGGAAAAGCATAAAATGGAGTGTGAAGGCACCAGTATGAAGGCGTTAGAGGGAACTGAGAAACAGGCAGTGAGGCCAGCATGAGAGGGACAGGGAGAGAGAGAGAGAAGCAGCGTACACCATTACCATGTGCATGTATTATCTCACGGACCCTGTTGAGAACACTGTGAGGTAGATATTCTTATTATATGCCACTGTTAGCCCCATTTTGCGTTTGACCAAGTTAAGCTCCAGAGATTTTGTCACTTGCCTGACATCTCACAGCCAACAGGTGGCAAATGTATCATTCAAACCCAGGTGTGTCTGATCTGACTGCAAACCCTTGTTCCTCCACTCGGTCACACTGTAACTGGGGACAGGTGTAGGTGCCATCGTCGGGCTGCCCAGGGCCAAGCAGAGAGGAGGGCCTGGCGGGGCGGCCTCACTGTGTGACGGTATCCCTGCGCAGCTTGGTGCTTTTCTCCCACAGTGCTCAGCGGCAGATGGCCGCACTGACCCAGCCAGCGGTTGGCACTGTGGGTACTGCAGCACGGAGGGCGGTGTGAAGGGAATGGAGAAAGCTGTCAAGAATTGGAGAGAAAAAGTCTAAACTAAATTCCCAAAAAAAAGAAAAAAAAGAAAGAGTGAAGTCCAAGGGGACTCGCAGAGCAAGGGGGAAGCGAGGTTGTCAGGGGACTCAGACCCCCTCCATAAAGGGAACAGCTGCAATGCAAAGGAGGGAATACAGTCCCCCTCCCCCTCCTCCTTCCTTTCTCTTCCTCTTCCCTTTTTCCTTTTTCCTTTTTCCCCTCCTCCTCCTTCTTCTCCTTCCTTCTTTCTTCTTCCTCCTTCTTTTTTTGAATTCATGAGAAAGCAGTCCCAAAATGCCTGGAAACTTCATCTTCTAAGCACCTGGTCCTGTAGAGATCATACCAGATAGTCCCCTGATGAAAGGAACAATTCCAGCAACTTCCTGAGTTCCTGTTATTAATTATAGAGATAGATATGTTTTCAATAGCTACCTAGATAGATAGATATCTATAGATATGTACATATCTATATATATATCTATAGATATCTATCTATAGATAGACGTATATCTGTATAGATATATAGATATACGTCTCGATATCATATAGATATACATCTATATATACATATCTATAGATATCTAGATATCTAGATATCTATAGATATAGATATAGATAGATATAGATATATGTCTATATCTATCTATCTATATCTATAAATATATATAGAGAGAGAGAGAGTGTGTGTGTGTGTGTCTTAGATTTGAATGTGGCGAGAGAGGGAGGGAAGGAGAGAATCAGGAGCGTCCCTGAAGGCTAGGCAGACACAGCTCGAGTCAGTCACATCCTAAATCCCAGAGAAAGACTTTGGTCACCGGCATTCCCTTAACACATGCCAACCGAAGGTGTTGTGAGTCTGAAGATAAACAAATTAATGCAGTGGTTTTTCTCTAACATCTAGGGACAGACACTGAGGTTGTGTTTGCAGCTGGACCGCCGTTATTAGGCTTCTGTTCTTCCAAGAGAAATTTGTTGGGAAGTCATTTGGGCAACCGCGTCCTGAGAACACAGCTCAGCCGGGGTCATGGGTCACCCTGCAAGGATCTGCAATTAGCTATTTGCAAATGATGACAAAGTGTAAAGTTAACTGCTTATTTGAGAACTTTCTTTCTCATCCAAACTAAATTCAAATAGGACTGAGAATCTGACCTTTCATTACTGGAACTCTCTTGACTAAAAGCCAAATTGGATTTTAATTCCTAAATCTCCGTGTGTATACAGTACCAGGAGGACATCACAGATTTTGGCTCCATGCACCAAAGATAAATTGGTTTGGGGATTACTTGGATTAAAAACAAAGCCTTTCTTGAGAGATGTATTTAGCTTTCATGATGTTTTCTTTTTCCCAAACCTAAAGAATCGTTCTTTGGAATTTCAGTTTTTCTTGACCACGAAAATGCCACCAAAATTCTGAATCGGCCAAAGAGGTATAATTCAGGTAAACTGGAAGAGTTCGTGCGAGGGAACCTTGAGAGAGAATGTATAGAAGAAAAGTGTAGTTTTGAAGAAGCTCGAGAAGTTTTTGAAAACACTGAAAAAACCGTGAGTATTTCCACATAATATTCTTCAGACGCAGAGGAAAGTAGAGAGAACTAAAGAAAAAAAGAAACTTCTCTTTGGAATTTTAAAATATCTAACCATATATATGTACGAAAAATGTTATAAAGGGAAGGAATCGAATCCAAAATATCTTGAGTACTACCACTAACTTGTCCTCTTTTTCTTTATAGACTGAATTTTGGAAGCAATATGTTGGTAAGCAATTAATTTTTTTCCTCTAGCTGGTATAGGAAACATTTGGGAATTATGTATTGTTTCTCTGCATAAACAGACAATAGATTAAACTCTGTGAAAAACGGTCTGACTCCTTTACCCAAGACTGAATGGTGATAGAGGACAGGTTAATGGCGGCGCAGGCGGCTTTCAGCTGGCAGATAGGCTTCCTCCTCCCGAGGGCTTCAAGAAGACATTGTCACGCCCTACGCAGCTGGAAGGAGGGAACTGAGATGAGTGCACCTGGAGACTGAGTTTGAGAATTTTCAGTCTTTAGTAGAGAACGTGAAAATGCTGACTGACTTAAATGTTTACTGCTTCGAAGTCCTCCCGCTTATGATGGCCTTCGAGCCCCTCCACGATTGTTCTGGCCCTCCTTTTCCACTGGCCCTCAGACTCTCTCCTCCTGTTCTTCTCCTCACATGCAGGGTGGGGGCGGGGAGGGAGGCTTCGTGGGGAGGACAGGAGGCAGCCATCTTGGCCTCCCTGCTGCTCCCGGCACACTCCAGGCCTGCTTCCGCTTTGGTCTCTGACCAGACCGTTCCTTGAACTTGGAATGCTCCTCTTCCAAGTTCGCCTAGGCTCGCTCCCTCCCCTCCTTCAGCTCTTCACCCAAATGTCACCATCTCGATGAAGCCTAGCTTGCTTACCTGTTAGTACTTCAACCTGCCTCCCCATAACTGCATCACTGAGGTACCACAACCTCCTCCTATTTTTCACAGCACTTTTCACCAGTGGAGGTAACATATAATAAACCTGCTTACTTCCACAATTTATTATCTATTTTCCCCACTTCATTAGAATTCAAGCTTCACACTGGCAGGGGTGTTCAAGGGTTTTACTGATGTCAACAGTACCTCGAACACTACCTGGTCCAGAAGCACTGAGTAAATATTTGTTGAATGAATTGACCAAAAGGAGGAACAGTAAAAACTTCCATGACAGCTGAGCTTTGAAACTAATGTAAAATCCAGCAGCAGGATATTGAGGCAGCAGCCGTTCCAGAGGTTGGCTTATGTGAGACCATCCGCATGGACAGAACCTAGACAGCAAATTCACTGAGTTCCAGCAATTGGAGATCCAGTGCTAGGTTCCACTCACTATTCTGAAACTTGTTCATGCTCCAGTAACTCAATTTCTCCACTTCTGTTTTTAACTTCTGAGGAAGGATGAAGTCCACTCCATTACATTTACTTTCTAGGCCTTTCCTTACTTTTAGTAATGCAGGCTACCAGGCCAATGCTCTCCTCAGGTAGTCCCCTGCAGTTAGTCCAAATGAGTCTTTTTAGTCCTTATTTCCATTATATTTAAAACCTTAAATCTTGTGATTTTTTAAGATTTTCTTTTTAAGTAATCTCTACCCCCAACACGGGGCTTGAACCCACAGCCCTGAGATCGGAAGTCACACACACCACCAACTTGAGCCAGTCAGGTGCCCCTTGTGATAGATTTTTTTTAAAGATTTTATTTATTTGCCAGAGAGAGAGCACAAACAGAGGAAATGAAAGGCAGAGGGAGAGAAAGAAGCAGGCTCCTGTTGAGAAGAGAGCCCAATGTGGGACTCGATCCCAGGACCCTGAGACCATGACCTGAGCTGAAGGCAGAGGCTTAAGCCTCTGAGCCACCCAGGTGCACCCCCCTCGTGATAGATTTTTAAAGTAAATCAATTTCTACTTCCCCACCCGCCTCCACAAACTCCGGGCTGTATTTAAATTCCCATGACCTGGGGCGTCTGGGTGGCTCAGTGGGTTAAAGCCTCTGCCTTCGGCTCGGGTCATGATCCCGGAGTCCTGGGATCGAGCCCCACATCGGGCTGTCTGCTCGGCAGAGAGCCTGCCTCTCCTCTCTCTCTGCCTGCCTCTCTGCCTACTTGTGATCTCTGTCTGTCAAATAAATAAATAAACAAAATCTTTAAAAAAAAAATTCCCACGACCTGTTCATTGCCCACCCCACTCCCCAGCAGGGGTTAGTCAGAACCCCCTAAGCACTATATTTTGAAGCTGAGTCCCTGCCTTCTGGGTCAAAGGCCATGTTGTTTACCGCATCCAGGGTAAAGAGATCTCAGAAACCTCAGGGGCATGATTCGGTCACTACTGCTTCATCCTCCAAAAACCAGAACAAAGAAGCAAAAAGAAAAGAGCTCCCCACCTCTTTTCAGTTGCAGTCAAGTTTCCTAACCACCCCAAAAGAGCTGATGGTGTTTCACATACTGCCAGGTGCATGCCCCTCACACTATCCTCTTATCAACGGCCTTGTCCTCTACTATCAACGGCCTGGTTGAAGAAAGAAAGATCGTCCAGGCACATGAGCCAGCGGCCGTCAAGCTCTTGGCGGTTCACAGAGCGCCTGCCCTATTTCATCCGCACACCAACCCAGCGAGCGGAGCATTATCAACCTCAGTTTACAGGGGACACGCAGGCTTAGGGAGGCTCAAAGACTTGCCAAAGGTCATCCAGTTGGGGAGTCACAGAGCCCAGAAGGGAACCCAAGTTCTCGAAAGAGCGAGCCCTTGCTCTCACCATCACCCCTCCCAGCCTTCAGATCCGGGGGCTGTTACTCATTAAACAACAACCGGAAGCTCTCACTTGACAGGGCCTTGTCCCTTGTTGTCTTTGACCCCTACTGTCGGTGGCTTCGCCTGAGCCCAAAGTACACACACACAAGCACCCAAAGGAGGACTAAATGCGGGATAAAATGACACTCGTTTTAAAGCTATGTCTCAGCAAATGAGTTGCTGTGTAGCTGGCTGCAAGCCCAGACCCTTTCAGTGCAACATCCTAAATAATTCAGATCCGCTGGTCTATAATATAAAGTGCAAATGTAGCTCGTTTTTTAGACCAGTTTGAACATCAATAATAATAAACCAGAGATAACGTATTTTGTTTTCATAGAATTGGAACAAATTGAACTATCTGGGCAAGAGCACAGTGGGTCAAGGGGTTAGAGGGGACAGGGTCTAGTCTTTTATGGCAAGCAGATTTTCCAGGGAGGGACTATTTCTGAGAAAGGGACAGGAGTCCTCAGTCAAGAGGAGCTAGACGCGTCCTACTGACCAAGGGTGACAGGTGAGCCGCACCTCCCCCTCCTACGAGCAACCTCCCCGCTAGAAGGGGGAAGGGGAAGGTTTGCTCCAAAGTAGGACCGAGAATTAGAAATTTCTCTTTCTTTTCCCCTTTTCTCTTTCTTTCATTGCTGGGCCATCTTGACCTCTTACTCTTGCTGTCCTAGCTCTTATTTTGTCTTCAGGGCTGTTTCTTTTAGCTCCGAGTGTGTACCCGGCACCCTTCTGGTTCTATTCATCCCTTTCTCCAACAGCTTCCTTAGAAGTATGGATGGAGCAGGAGCTTTCAGAAACCAGACTCAAAGCTTCCCTTCTCATCCTGACCCTTCCCCTCTTGCCTGTTTCTTCCTCATGGTTTCCTACCACAGGTGTCTTCTAAGGCTCTCAAGAACTCTGTGAATATAGAAACTTCAGGAAAGGCAGAGAGGAAATACAGCCAATTTACACATTAATAAAGCAGAACTTCAGAACCTTTTCCTTTTCAATTGTTTGTGGGAAAAGTGGTTTCTCACCTGAAACTAATATAACAGTGTTTTGTCAACTAACAGGAATTAAAATTAAAACTTTTTAAAAAATAAAATAAATTTTAAAAACTACAACTTTAAAAACATTTCTATTAGCATGTAATGTATTATTTGGCAAATAAAATATAAAAATAAAATTTTAAAAAAATAAAATTTTAAAAAATTACAACTTTAGAAACAATTTTTATCAACATATAATGTATCATTTTGCAAATAAAATATAAAAATAAAATTTTTTTAAATAAAATTTTAAGAACTACAACTTTAAAAACAATTTTTATTAACATATAATGTATTATTTTGCAGATTAAATATAAAAGTAAAATTTTTAAAAAACAAAATGTTAAAAATTACAACTTTAAAGACAATTTTTTATTAACATATAATGTATTATTTCGCCCCAGGGGCACAGGTGTGTGAATCATCAGGCTTACACATTTCACAGCACTCACCATAGCACATCCTTCCCCAATGTCCACCACCCAGCCAAAAATTTTTTTTAACAAAAAGAAAAGCTGCTTCTCACTTTACCTAGACCATCTGGGACCTAAGTCAGAGACAGCAGAGTCTCTTTTAGCAGGGAGAGACGCTTCTGGCGGCTCTTCCATTGTCTCGAACCATGACTGCATACTATACTTTTAAAAAGTTAATGATACCAGAAGGAAGTAGAGGCATTTGCTCCGAGCTGAGGCTGCCAGTTCTCTGAGGGGAAGTACCATGTGCTCCCCAGCTCGCATGTTCTGCTAGACCTCCCGTAGTGGGCCCTGCGTGACACAGAGTTACCAACCGATGAAGTGCTGGGATTTGGTTTAGAACCAACTTGTCATCGTTCTGGAAGAAAGGAATGCAAACCCTTTTCCTCCAGGCACATATAGTCCATGTCTAACCTCGGACTTTCCTCTCCCTCCTCCTCTTCCCTTGGTTGCATAAACTGCCTTCCTCAGAGCAACTTCCTAGGACAGTAGCAGCCTAAGAACCTTTGTTCGGGTTGTTCTTGGAAATTCAGGAAGATGGGGGCAACCCCTCAACAGCAGCGTCAGCAGCTCTGACCCTAAAATCAGGCTCTGCTCCCCAGGAGTCTGTGCACAGAGGCGTTCGAAGCACCTGATTTGCTAATTCAACTTTCTTAACCTATCTCAAAGATGGAGATCAGTGTGAGTCCAATCCATGTTTGAATGGTGGCGTATGCAAAGATGACATCAATTCCTATGAGTGCTGGTGTCAAGTTGGATTTGAAGGAAAGAACTGTGAAGTAGGTAAGTAACCACTTTTTGATTACTCGTGGTTCCACATTTTCCTGTGGAACCAGATGAAACCGGAAAGTGCAATATTTATGTATCATAATTTTCTCTTAAAAACATTCTTATTGTGGTAAAGGACACTTAACAGAAGATCTATACTCTTTTTTTAAAGATTTTATTTACTTGAGAGACAGAGGGAGAACACGAGCAAGGGGAGGGGCAGAGGGAAAGGGAGAAGGTGACTCCCTGCTGAGCAGGGAGCCCCACAAAGGGCTGGATCCCAAGACACCCTGGGATCAGGACCTGAGCCAAAGGCAGACGCTTAGCTTACTGAGCCACCCAGGTGCCCCAGGAGATCTGTACTTGTAACAAATTTTGAAGCTTACAGTACAGCACCTCTCTAGAAGGCCTACATCTTGCATAACTTAAAAGTTTATACCGGCTGAACAGCAGCTCCCCCATTTCTCTTTCCCTCGGCCCCTGGCAAGCACAACTGTGTTCTCTGTTTCTATGTGTCTGCCTATTTTCGACACCTCAAATAAGTAGAATCATGCAGTGTTTGTCCTTCTGTGACAGGCTTGTTTCCTTGAGTGTCATGTACTCCAGGTTCAACCGTGCTGTTGCACAGGACAGGGTTTCTTTTTTTCAAAAGGCTGAATATTGAACCATGTAAAGCATATACTTTCCAAGCTTATGAACATTCATTTGATCTGTAGTCCTAGTTTCTTGGATGAGTTTAAGAAACCACAGTAAGAGCAACAGTAATTAATATATGGCAGCTAATATTAAGGGATAATGACGCTCTCCTCATTTATTAATCCTCAGTATAACCGTAGGCCCTCAGTGCCATTACTGTCTCCATTCTGTGCAGATGAAGAAATTATATAGCTCAGATAGCTCAAAATCACAGAGGCTATCTTTGGTTGGGCCTGAACCTGAACTTTAGTTGGTCTGCCCCAAACCCACACTTCTATCTACAAAATGCAAAGAAAACCAAACCCATAAAATTGTTTGAACTCAGGACTAAATTGTTGTCAACACAGGCAGTGGAAAACAGTGAAATATAGAACTGAGAAATGGTGAGGCCAATTCTCCATCAAACAGGCACTTCTCTGCACACAGTAACCACTTCCCATGTTAAATTTGTTGACAAAAATCGGAGCTCACTCCTGCATTTCACTATGTGGATTACACTGAAAAAGTTACATGGCAAATTTAGGAGCAGGATGCCTCTTTCCTCCTCATAGCCTAGAATATTCTCCCCCCTTGGGATTTTGGCAAGTGGAGCAGTAAATCCCCAAGTCCTTCTCCTACTTGCTTATTATTTCTGGATGCAAGATTACTGGTATTATGGTTGTGAAAGGCACACCATGCTAATGACAGAGTCTCCCTCTCTCTCCTGAAACTCCAGATGAATGGAGATGCTATTCTAGGGAAAGAATTTAACAGCACAGGCTACCTGACTAAGGGCGAAGAGTAGAAAACTGGCAGGACTCTATATATTAAGACTTTCCAACGATGCACCCGACACAGATGAAAGAGGCATAAAACAAAATGAAACTCAGCAGCGGCAGCTGTCCTACAGGGAAAGGAAAAAAGTCACCCGTAATGTTGTTCAGAAATCTTTTGGGGACTAAAGAGGACCCCATTGATCATCTCCCTTTGAGAGCTAAAAGACAAAAAGAGAATAGAAGATAACAAAAGGAAAAGGTGGCAGTGTAATAACATTTAAAAAGAAAGAAAAGAATGGATACAGGTGGGTGAACCGGTACCCCCCCCCTCGGACCCGCATTCCCTCAGATTTCCCAGCATGGGGGCAAACCAGCACCTCTGTTGCCTTTCCTGTGGGTGTGGTAACTCCTGCAAGATCTCTGCAGTGCTACTTCCATCTGGAAGGCTCCAATTTCAAATTCAGATTTCCGTAGATAAATCTGATCCTGCTATTATGGAAACCGAGGGGATCTTTGGAGTCGTTACTCATTATCAGCTTAAATAACATAGCCATTGGAGCTGAGGGAATGAATTACCTCAGTTAGTCTCAGTTCAAAACCAAGGGCACATTGTAGTAGAGCGTAAATGAAAATAGTGTTTAGTGAGGCGTCTGGCGGCCTCAGTGGGTAGAGTGATGTGAGTTCAAGCCCCACGGTGGGTGCAGAACTTACTTTTAAAAAAATAAACAAAATGAAATAAAATTAGGAGCAATTGTTTAAAAATTGTGTTGAGCCTTAAATATTTCTAAATGTCTTTAGTTTAAATGAAGACACTTTAATGGAGGAGAATTGCCCTGAGGAATGTAATATAAGCAGAGAATTTCTATAACAGGGTTTGCTTCCCGTGCGAGGCTGCACAGCACAGCAGAAGTAAGTCTAGAGCGGCCTCAGATTCCGCACACTTGGGTCTGGGAAGGGCTCTGCTGATGCCCTTGCTTTGACCACCGTATCTGGCCTCTAGGGAGCCTCGCTCTCCCCCAGCATCCCTGATCCAGGTTGAGAAAAATCCTCTTGGTACTGTTGGTTCAGAGACAGAGTGGGAATTCTCCCAAAAATCCTTTATCTCAGACAAGGGGAAAGCAGAAGCATGTACAAAATCCCATGTAAGCTGTTGCTTCAAACTGATCAGCAGACTGACCTCAAAGGCTGCTAGATGACATAGTTTACAGAGCGTCGATACCCCAAATTTCTTGCCTCACCCTTGTCTTGGAAAAAAAAAGTGGGGGCCACGGAGATTTCCATTGTTCGTCGGGCTCCTCTCTGGGAGAAGGAGGTACAAACACTCAAGGCCTATTCTCAAGTTAAAAGAATAACAATGGACTGGCCACTGCGTCCCTGTGGTTAGAATAATGACCCCTGTGGGTCCCCATTTACACATCAGGTCTGAGACCTTGCCAGACAGATCAAGGTCTGTAAGAACTTGGGTCATTCCTCTCCCGTCTAAAGAGCACAAGAGACATCTACCCACAGGAAAAATCACAAGCACATAAACACTTTTTACACTTTGCTGACACATTGTTGTAGACATCACACTTATTTACTGAGTATTGCTGTGGGCTGGAGAAAAGAAAATATCTTGAGTTTAGCTAATTACCAGCATATTCTATAGTAAGCTGGTCAAATAGAACATCTTTTGTCTGAGCTTTGGTGTTCACATGACGGAATATATAAGGGAAGATGAAGGCAGAGTCAAAGAAAGCAGAGCAGGATAACTTTGGTAGTAGGCCTGAGAAGAATTAGAAAGAGGTGCTTGGGCTAACATGAAAGGAAAAAAGAGCAGATGCTTTGAGAGGCTGATATCAGACTGATACTCCAGACACAGAGACCGGCCTTGGGACTAGGGAGAACCCACACCCAACACAATGCCAGACATTTAAATGCTCAATAAAACACTGATGAATGAGTCCCATAGTGACTGTTCCTTAGATCCTGGGTGACGAACCTCCCCCGTGAAACTCCGTGTGCTACTATTCTACTTCCAGAATCTTGAGTCCTTTCTCTGAGAGCAAAAGACTGCTGATTGGACGGCAATATTTCACACTGCACACACAGCCCAAACCAGGAAGAAAAATGACGAATGAGGAAAATGACAGACAGGTCTCGTAACTTAGCCAAGGACAAAAATCAGAATTGGGAAAACCACCCTGAGTTTATTCACTCCCATGGCACGTGCCCTGAACCCCGGCAGGCTGCACCTACCACCTACCTCTGGTAACTGACCACAATCTCATATCGACTGAACACCTTCTACAGGTGGTATCTGATCCTGCTGAACACTTGAGTATTGCTTTGTAACAACAAAGTGATAGCCAATAACCTGAAAAGAGCCAGGGATGTAATCACCATGAGTAAGGAGAAAGGTCTTTCAAAAATAAATACGAAGGACCAAGTGCCATCTTTTTGGATCACGCCCTTAGTAGATTATTGGCAGCACAGGTTAAAGCTTAGGGAGGTTCCTTTGCCTACCTGGCAACAGTTGATTTGCCTCCCCTTAATTCCTGAAGTAATAGTAAGGAACATGAGCAAATTATTACATTAACCAATGTTAACCCATGTAAAACAGCATTTGAAAATTGAGATCTGACGCTCAAAAATCCAAAATATACTCCAAAACCATGTAGTCGCTCTGTTAGCCTGGATTCCCCTGGGGAGGGAAAAAAGAGTCTGTGACTCGAACTTATTTACGAGGTTGTGCGATCCTAGGGAGCAAGAGTAAGGGACAGGGGTATGAGGCAGTGAGGAGAGGAGAACTGATCATAGAAGTCATCTCTCCTCGTGTGCAGCGGATCGCTCGATCTCCTGAGACTGTTTCCCAAGGAGCCACAGGAGCTGGCCTCAGGACATTCCCTCTGGGAGGGGAGAGAGTGAGAGAATTTGTGTCTCCCAGTGGTCAGAAGTTTAGCCCAGGGGCCGTTAACTGCCCCCACCACCACATCTCCAAGCTGTACTCGCGGGGGCTGATGCACGGGGACGCAACATCCCGTGCTTCGGCATCAAAAGGGAAGCACCAAGGTCAGAGGGGAGAGGCACACAGTGCAGATAGGAGCTGAGGCAACCCAAGGCTGCACCCCTTTGATTCAGAAGTCAGATGCAGTTACACTGTTGGTGGGAATGCAAGTTGGTGCAGCCTCCTTGGAGAACAGTGTGGAGATTCCTCAAGAAATTAAAAATAGAGCTTCCCTATGACCCTGCAATTTCACTCCTGGGTATTTACCCCAAAGATACAGATGTAGTGAAAAGAAGGGCCATCTGTACCCCAATGTTTATAGCAGCAATGGCCACGGTCGCCAAACTGTGGAAAGAACCAAGATGCCCTTCAATGGACAAATGGATAAGGAAGATGTGGTCCATAGACACTATGGAGTAGTATGCCTCCATCAGAAAGGACGAATACCCAACTTTTGTAGCAACATGGACAGGACTGGAAGAGATTATGCTGAGTGAAATAACTCAAGCAGAGAGAGTCTATTATCATATGGTTTCACTTATTTGTGGAGCATAACAAATAGCATGGAGGACATGGGGAGTTAGAGAGGAGAAGGGAGTTGTGGGAAATTGGAAGGGGAGCTGAATCATGAGAGACTATGGACTCTGAAAAACAATCTGAGGGTTTTGAAGGGGCGGGGGGTGGGAGGTTGGGGTACCAGGTGGTGGGTATTAGAGAGAGCACGGATTGCATGGAGCACTGGGTGTGGTGAAAAAATAATGAATACTGTTATGCTGAAAATAAATAAAAAATAAATTAAAAATTAAAAAAAAAAAAAAAGAAGTCAGATGCAGAGCAGATGGCCGCAAAGCAGATGGCCACAGCGCCAGCAAAGACACTGTGTGGCTGGGAGGAACTGAGGAACTAAGGAACACAGCAGGCGTCTAATATAGAGTCATGCTTTTTCAAATCTTCCATGTCCTCACTACACTGACAAGTGAGCGTTTCTCTTGAAAGTGGTACTGCTGTTGAACAGCTAGGTGAGGGGGACGGCATCTCCTATCCATGGTGTCCCTGTGCTGCTCTAGAGACAGAAACAGGCCCAAGAGCAGACAGAGCCCTGTTTCTCTTAACTCAGCAGGTCTCTGCTGGCCAGCCCTGAACCATGCTACCTCCTGTTATCGAGACCGCACATGAGAAACAAAGGGAAAACACAGTCATTAAAAAATACGAAATAAGATGGCAGGAATGAACCAAATAGATCAGAAGTCAGAGTTAATGTGAACCGGGGTTAATGGCAATTTTCAGTCTGGAGTTAAAAATCTAACTGTATGCTATTGATAAAAGAGGTACCTAGAATAAAATTACACCAGGAGGCTAAAATAAAGGGATATAAAAAGATCTTCAGGTAAATGGTAACAAAAAGAAACTGGTGAAGCGATCTTAACATCAGGCAAAATAGAATCCAAGACAAAAAGGATCACAAGAGACAAAGAACACCACTTTGTGTTAATAAGGAGGATCATACCAGAAAGTAAAGAAAATGTGGACCACTGGAATGTTCATCAGTGCCTACACATAATGTGTTTGGCATTTAGCCCCCTTAAGGGACCTGATTTCATTCTCTAATGTTGATATAAACCTACCGCAGCCAGCTTCAAGTGTGCTTAGATAAATTGGCTTATATTAAAGCCATGAACTTCAGTGGGGTGCCTGGGTGGCTCAAGCAGTTAACTCTTGATTTCCGCTCAGGTCATGATGTCAGGGTCACGAGATCAAGCCCAGTACTGGCTCCACACTCAGCAGGAAGTCTACTCGAGATTTTTTCTCTCCTCCTCTAAAATAAATAAACAAATCTAAAAAAAAATTGTGGGGGTACCTGGGTGGCTCAGTCAGTTCAGCATCTATCTGCCTTCAGTTCAGGTCATGATCCCGGGGTCCTGGGATCGAGCCCCGCATCGGGCTCCCTGCTCAGCGGGGAGCCTGCTTCTCCCTCTCCCTCTGCTCCCCTTCTTCTCTGCTCCTTCTCTCTCTCTCTCTCTCTCTCTCTCTCTCAAATCAATCAATAAAACATTAAAAAACCTACAAACTTCTATTCAGCAAAATACACTATTTTAGGACAAAAAAGGCAAGTCAGAGTGGGAGAAGAAACCAGCAAAAAATATGTCCAAGAACTGGAACCCTCAGGCACTGATGGTGGGAATTTAAATTTGTACAAGTATTTCAGAAAACTGCTTGGCAGTATCTACTAAACCTGAACATACGACCCAGTAATTGCACTCATAAGTAAGTATATACCCAGGACTCACGCATATATTATCAAAAGATCTGTATTAAGAACGTTCATTATAGCGTTACACTTAAGAGCCAAAAACTAGAAACTCAACTCAAATATTCATCAACAGTAAAATGGATAAAAACAGAAATATTTACACCATGGAATACTACCCATCATGCAAATGAACCACTGCTGTACAAAAAACATGGATAAAACTCACAAAGCATTCAATGAAAGACACCGAGGAGTGCATATGGCAAGCTTCTATTTATATAAGGTTCATGAACAGGCAAAATTTACTCTTAGAATCTGTTAACGGATGGTAACTTTGGAAAGGAGGACCAGTATGGGGCTGGAAGGGGGCACGGGGAGAACTTCGGGGGTGGGGATCATGGCCCATCCATTGATTAGTTTAAACAGGCGCACACACTTGGCCAAAATTCACCCTGAAGTTTTGAGGGACATCCCTCAATATATATTATCCTTTCATAAACAGCTTCTTAAAATTGCAGTCCAAGATTTAGTGAAAGTAGAACACCCAAACCTTCAGTTTATGCCAAATCAAATATATTGCTGCCATTTTTATGCCTCATTAAGAATTTTATCTTTCCTTCCACTCTTAGCTTGAGGCTCCCAAGCTTCTCTCCATGAATGCCCCTTGCTTATGTGTGACCTATACGTGAGTCAGTGGCTTCTGGCACTCTTGAGAAATGCACGTGGAAATGATGCTACTTCTGTTTATTTTGCTCTCTTTCAGATGTAACATGCAACATTAAGAATGGCAGATGCAACCAGTTTTGTAAACTGGGCCCCGATAACAAGGTGGTTTGCTCCTGTACCACGGGGTACAAACTTGCGGAAGACCGGAGGTCCTGTGAACCAGCAGGTCAAAATCTAAATCAGTTGTTTTTTGTTTGTTTGTTTTTTAAGCCTGGGGAGATCCATTCTCCAAATCTATATTTGAAACTGGAGGACATTCTAGCTAGCCTACCTACTTTTATAATCCTTATTCGTGTCTACTTCCTTTTGAGATCACTGAAAAGATTAGTAGCTTGAATTGGATAACTTTCCAAATTAGAAACTCTGTAACTGTCCTCAGTCTGAAATCTTTTCTGGGTCCATTTTGTTTTCTGGCTTTTAGATCACGAAGCAATCAATTTGCATGATTTCTGTATATCTGTAATTCATCAAGTCAAATTACGGTAGTAATTCCAGGCCATAAAAGATACATAATGGATTGACTGATAGGCTTCTAATACAAGGGATGGTGAATGTTAAGCCTGATTCTGCCGGGGTGTGGCTGGCTTACTCTGAGAAGGTTATTTCCAATCCTTGGGTCTCCGCCTGAGTTTACACGGGGCTGAGTTTACACACTTGGCATCCAAATAGTTCCGACAGCCATCTATTTCAGGTTGTGCCAGGCTGACCAACACAGTCTGTACAGCCGTGGACAAAACAATGTTTCCCAGTCATGTCAACCAGGCCAGCATGTTGACAGCTGACTGGGACATTCCGAACATCTCCACTCCACACGCATATTGCTTGTCTCGGAAATGAAAGCAATAGAAACTTTGATAAAACACACACACACAACAGTAGGTTCTGCAAGATCAATTACATTTGATAAATGAGGGGCCTTTTTGAAGCAAACGATATAATTTCTTTTGCATTTGCAAAGCCTGGTATTAACTTGGTACATTAAATCCTGCATCATTCCTCTGTAACTGGGTTCGATACCTATCTCACCAAAGCACCCGGCAGAGGAAATTAAAGAAAGGACCAGAAGCCACGAGTATACATGCCACTGCAGCTAAAAGAGTCTAATGCTTCAGGGACCTACCCACCCTGTCCTTCTGCCTGGTTCTTCACGTGAATCGTTTCACAGCCAGCCCAGCTCCGGAGAAGAAGATCTATATGTTTTAACCTTCAAAATCTAACTTCCAGTGTAGACAGATGGCATAGTAGCTAAGCTCTTATAAGCCCTTCTATGTTAGAAAAAAAAAAAAAAGGATTGCGAACCATCTTGAACTATTAAGTGTTATATTTGAATATAGCCTTATTCTTAGCAGAGTAAGTAGGCCAAACCTAAAATAAGCTTTCCTGCCTTTCAATAGTAATGGTCCCTTTCCTCTGGCATTGTTGATGATATATATTTATACATAAGTATTTTGAACTAATTTCCTGTTTTCCCAACCACATGCTGTCTTCATGATACTTTGCTGCAGCTGGTTGTTATAGAACTGTCTGTTATAAGGAATGTGGCTAGAAGCAAAGTGAGAAATGAAAATGAAACGTAAGGTGACTTTGCTTGACTACAAATTTCCGTTCAGGTTTGCCCCAACATAGCAGGAGATGATTTCTTCCCTTTAGGAAATGAACTGACCCAAGGTAAAAAGGTGGCCAGTTCCCAGGAGGATGTGGCTGTGATAATCACATTAATAATTTCCTTGGTTAAAGTTTGTGGGTTTTTTTAAGTTTAAGTCACACCCAACGTGGGACTCAAACTCACGACCCAAACACCAAGAGCTGCGTGCTCTTCCAACTGAACCAGCCAGGCGCCCCCCACTTCATTTATTCAGTTAATACTTAACCGAATTAAATAGTTAAATCATGATTTCTTCCCAGCGTATCCCTAAATCCACCTTAGAGACTAGATGGTATTCTAGTCTACGAAAAAAAGCCTGGTTCCCAATAAAGCAACAGAAACCCCATTTACCTAACTCTAAAGTTAAAGTTATGGGGCACCAGTCATCAGAATCCCATTTAAGGACAGTACTTGGGAGTAAGACTTTTTAGTAAAGAAAAAAAAATCATTAGACTTTATAAAACTTACAAAATTTGATTCTGGAACACCTATTCTATTTCCGTAAAGATGATGGATTCCTGAGCCAAATGTTCTTTTCATGAAGGGTTTGAAAACTTTCCATGAAAATAATGCAATTAACCTTTTAGTTTGAGACTATATTCATTGATTAGATTTTTAAAATATTGATGGGCCTGCTTCTCAGAAGTGACAAGGACAGGCCTCATTCTCGATTTCTGTAAAACATGCTCTGCTTGCCAATGAAGAATATTAGAATGCTAAATTTCCTTTCCCATGTTTCTAGTGCCGTTTCCATGTGGAAGAGTTTCTGTCCCACACATTTCTACGACACGCACCCGTGCTGAAACTTTTTTTTCCAATATGGACTATGAAAATTTCACTGAAGTGGAAAAAACTTCTGAGAACCTTACCCAACCGCTCAACGACCTCACTCGAGTTGTTGGTGGGAAAGATGCCAAACCAGGTCAATTCCCTTGGCAGGTACTCTCTATTAATGGTGTGTCAAAACTGGAGCCCACAGGGCAAGGGACAAGCCAGGCGGGGGCCGGGACGTGGGCACTAGACAGGCCTGTTGGGGTGGGGGAAGCATTTAGGTAAGTTTCAATACTAAGCACTGCGAAGAAGCCGTCAGTGGTGGGGAGCTAGTGAGAGAGAAGTCCAAGGACAGCAACCGTACAAGGTCAAGGAGAGCCTACCACCAAGGAAAGCAGAGCAGGATTCCAGGCATGCAAGTGGGAGGCCCGGAAGTGAGGTCACAGATACGGGGGTTCAAGGCACTACCGCAGCTCATGGGAGAACTGGTGAGAGAAAGTCTCTAGGTCCAGAGAAATTGGATTATTTTGAAAGGATTTTTTTTTTTACTTATTTATTTGAGAAAGAGGGAGAGAGAGAGATTATGAGCATGGGGGCAGGGTAGAGGGAGAAGTAGGTGCCCCGCTGAGCAGGGAGCCCGATGTGGGACTGGATCCCAGGACCCTGGGATCATGACCTGAGCTGAAGGTAGATGCTTAACCCACTGAGCCACCCAGGCGCCCTTGAAGGGATTTTTAAACGGAGTCACGTAGGAAGGAGTAAAGCAAGAACTGGGTTACTGGAACTAGGGCCTGAAATAGGGGCTTGGTCCCAGGCTCAAAGTGGGCTAGCATCAGAGTCACGTGAAAACTTGTTTGCAATGCAGATTTTCGTGCTGTAGCCCAATGACCTACTGAGGAACCATCTCTGGGGTGGGGGGGGGGGTGCAGCACCTCATGTGCTAGTTACCAAGCCCTTTGGGTGATTTTGATGCATATACTACAAACTGGAACCAAAGGAACCAAACACCAAACAGTAAACTCATGGTACCCACATTTCTAGTTGTACATCTTCTCCAGGTGTGATCTGCAAACAACCCACATGCGAATCACCTGTGCACATTTCTGAGCTAACAACCAAGAGCTAGATTTGTAGCAAAACTTATCCTTGACCCTACAGCTGAAGTCTGAGCATTTCTATCTGAGAGAAGTGGGCCCCAGAGCCCAGGAGCCAGGCTGGTCCTTATATAAAGTGGTTCTGTCCAATCACATAACTGCTAACCACACGTAGATACTTAAATCTAAACAACTGCCATCAAGTAAAATTAAAAACTCATCTCAGGCACACCTGCCACATTTCAAGTGCAGAACAGCCACATATGGCCCGGGGCCATGGTACTGGACAGCACAGGCACAGAACACTGCCATCATTGCGGGGAGTTCTATTGGATGGTGCTTGTAATGGGTTAGTCTAACTCAAAACTCCCTAGTAGCCATGGTCCTATTATTTTGTGGCAATTCAAGATGCTTCGCTCCAAAATATTATCTCTACGGAGGTCTGAATTTTTGCCATCAGGGACCAGTGGCATCAAAGACTTTTCCGTCATCAAACCAGTAATAATTTAAGCCAGGATCAGGTAAATGTCCCAGGTTTAACACCACTGGAATTCTCTGAAACTATGTATCTATTCAGGATTCTTCAGAATGCTTGACATTTTCCAACATAATGGGTCTTAAGATATTGAACACTTGCCTTGGAGGTAGGGATTCGCACGGACATTGTAAAGAATGGTAGTGAAGGGTGGCAGGCCATCACAACCAAGATTACTATTTTCTGTTCTTTTACCTTGGCCTTGCCTTTTTTAAAGATTTCATTTATTTGAAAGAGAGAGAGTCAGACAGACAGACAAACAGACACAAGTGGGAGGGCAAGGCAGAGGAAGAGGGAGAAGCAGACTCCCTGCTGAGCAGGAAGCCCGATGTGGGACTTGATCCCAGAACCCCGGGATCAAGACCTGAGCTGAAGGCAGACACTTAACGACTGAGCCACCCACATGCCCCACCTTGGATTTGCTTTTAAGAATACTTGTCAGAGGGCACCTGTGTGGCTCAGTCTATTAAGCATCTGCCTTCCGCTCAGGTCATGATCCCAAGGTCCTGGGATCAAGTCCCACATCAGGCTCTCTGTTCAGCAGAGAGTCTGCTTTTCCCTCTGACCCTCTCGTGCACGCTCTCTCTCTCTCTCTCTAATAAATAAAATCTTTTAAAAAAAGAATATTTTCTGGACTTGATCTTACAGCCACCAAAATACACTGTGTGTTCCTTGGTACCCCCTCTATCCCGTACCCAGGCATCCCACCAGCACTGCTCCCCTCACCCATCATGACTTCTTCCTTCGCTCATCCACATCTCGGTTCTCCTTCATGACTCCTTGTAAGAATGATCTTCCCCATTGACCTTTCCTTGAACAATCACTACTGGATTCAGCCACTCTAATTATGCTTTCATTCTATTTAACGTCCATGTATCTAATTCTATTTAATTTTACTATTTGTGTTCTTGCACATTCTTATTCATTATGTATCCAACTTCCAGGGATAGGTGGTTGGAACAAAAGATCCTACTTTATAGTAATTATTTTCCTCGGGATTGTGGGACATAAAGCAGTCCCTAGAGTGGGAAGGATCCGCAAAGCCAGGGGTGTTTTATTACCTAAAAGATGACTTCTCTTTAAAAAAAGAAACAAAAGAAACAAACAAAGAAAAACCCAGGATTAAAAAAATATCCCAGGATGCTCCCATTGTGGGCTTAGCTTTGTCCCCTTGTCAACCCAGAAATGAAATTGGCAGACACACTCAAATAATAGCTAAAGGGGGGGTATAAAGTCTCAATTTAGTCATATAATCTCTCCATTTTCCACCCACCCCCTTTAATCCAGATGCTTGCCAATGTTTTAAGAAATCAAGTCTTTCCAAATGGAAATTTTAGTAACTCTAGCAAGCTGGGTTTTTTTTCTTTTAAGTGTAAGAAACTGTTAGATTATGGTTGCAGGTGTACTGGTAAGGAAGAAGATATAAAAGATACACATTTCAAATCTTTTCATGTCATCTTCATTGCACACTTACATAGTACACCTATTAACTCTTTCCCATCATGCCTAGCTAAGACCATTTGGAATGTTCAAGACCACTCATGCACACGTTGACTCCCTAGTCCATCCACATGAAATAGGATTAACTGACTGCAGAGGCACAAAGCACTAACTTGAAGTCTTTTTCAAAGGCGTAGAGCTGAGCTCCTTTCTAGAACACTTGAGAAAGACCTTACCATCGTTCTGCAGTTTCCTTCTCACCCCAGGGCTGTCTCTCCACACCCACCTCCACCCACTGTCTCACAAAAGGTTACTAGTTTTCAAAAACAGGAAATAAACTTAAGTGTACAAAAGTCACTTTCAAAGACCCAACAGGAGATAAACCAGAGTCTGTCCTTTGTGGATGGGCCAGCGGCACATCCCCCACTCCTGTGCAAGGTGGAAATGCTTGATTTGATTGCCGCCTAGACGGCAACACATTTGCTGTAGCCAAGGCGTAAGGAGAAAGCCAAGCATCAGCTGGGGTTTCCACCGCCCAAATAGGTCTACAGCTCGGGAACAGGAAACAGCTCAGTAATACCACCCAGAAAGGATTCCCAATTCCCTGCTTCCTGAAAAGGGTAGGGGGCAGGGGATAAATCGACTCCGTGGGTGAACAAATAGCACAGAGAACACAGAGAGGTCGCTTTCATCTGGAGTAATGAACAGCGTCAAGCTGGAGAGGCTTAGTGCGCTAAGGAAAAGGTTTTAGTTAGCTGTTGGCAAGAGCTAAGGGGCCACGGGGAAGGGAGAGGGCGGCTTTTGCTTTGAGGGTTTATGGGTGAAAGTCAGAGGCGGACAAGCAGATTCTGGGCCCGGTTAAGAAAAGCCTCTCCAACCCCAGAGTCGGTGACGGGGGCTGCGCGGCTTTTGGGAGAAAACTCGGGTTTTGTTCACGTGAAGAGCTGGCGACGACCCCCAGCCTGGTAAACCCGTGGGGGGTGTCGAGGGCCCTGGTTCACCTGGTGGGACAGTAGGGCAGGCTTGCGGACCTCTGCCACTGCAGCCAGGTTTGGGACCCTAAGAAGTGAGCCTCACCTGGCCCCCAGCTCAAGCGTGGCCCTGGCCGTGTTCAGTCCTTACCTTGACCGAGGGCTTTCCCTTCCGCTTCTGGGCTGGAGGTGAAACCGCACTGGGTCCGCCCCCTGCCCCGGGGCGTTCCCATAGTCCCGGGTTCCAGCCCGGCCAGCCCCACCCTAGACCCCTATAGGTCAAAGGCACCGGGGATTTGCCTGACCTCTAACCTCCCTGCGGGGGGGCGGGAAATGAGGGGGGGAGGGGCGTGAGGCCAGTTTCCTTCATTTTCCCACCAGCCGAGGGTTCAGAGCCTCTAGAGAGCTCAGGGAGAGGGGACAGGGACTCCGCTGGGACACTTCAGGAGCCGGGAGAGGAAGCTGGAGAGTGAAGCACAAGACAGGGAGAGAAAGGATAGTTTCTAGAGTCACTATTATCCTTAGAGCGGAAAACAAAAACAGGACTCAAATTTCATACTACATAGGGAAGGCATGAAAACCTTTGAACATTAGAGAAAAGGGAAATCAAAACACCTGTACTACGAGACCACCTTCATCAACAGTTTAAAAGAGAAATTTGAGAAAGCAACACCATGTTTTGGCTTTCTAAAGCTTTAATTTGGTTTTGGTCCCTTGCCTTTGACCCTGTCGGCCAATAATTCTGGGCATGGGCAAACGTGCCCCAAGAGCTCCTCCCTGTTCTGGGCTTGGATCTGTCTGGCCTTGAATGTGAAGTGCCTGGTCTTTCTATTTTCTGTTTCATCATGGACCTCAACTCTGTATTAGCCATAGTTATTCTACATTTAATAATCTGGAGATCATTTTACCGGATTAAAAAAAACAGAATACAATAGAAGCCAAGCGGTGAATTAAGCTTCCCTTAAACTTTATATTAGGTTGTATCACATACAATTGCCAATATGCAACTGTTTCAACCAGCAAAATGTCTTGAGAAGCTGTCTGTCTATTCCGTATTCTGTTCTTGACCTAAAGAATCTTTAAAACCTCTCAACATTTTCCCCAGTCTCAGCTTTCCTCAGTTTAGGCCTGAAGCCATCCTTAAATGTACCCAAGGCCTTGACCTGGAGGGCTATCTACACATACCCAACCCTTTCCATCAGATTAAGACACACCCGTATGGAAGACAGCACACAGTTACCCTATGTATGAATTAGAAGTTTTTCTTTTTCTCCCTTTACATTGGAAAGGGGGTGGACTGGGAGAAAGATTTTATATGAGGGTCTAAGACTATAGACACGTCTTGACCTGGAAAAAGTAACCCCCAAATGATAAAGTTTCAATTAAGAGAAACAAAAACATGACATACGTAATCTCACCTGGCCCCACAAAACTATTTTGGACAGAACATTTAGATTATTCTTCTCTAAGATGGATTGATGAAAGCTATTTCAAGGATGAGTGTAGCTAACCATTAAAAACGGAAAATGAAAAAGAAAATGAGCATCCCCTCTGTGCCCAGAAAAATGAAGTCGGACCAATGGCTGGGTGAGTCACACCGGTGGGCATAACAAGCTGTACATTGTGCAGAAATGGTTTTGCTTTTTATATGACAGAACGAGTGTGCAAACAGGAAAAAAGATGTCATTGGAAAGCTGGAGGTGGCTACTAGAGAGAAGAGTTTACTGAAAATCACAGGGGAAGGCCAGATTCAAGTTAAAGGTTAGGAAGAGAATAGCAGGGGGACAGCTAGTGCTCTGCGGTGGCATTATCAATGAAGAGCGTCAGAAGAGCTATGTGAGTGTGTGCTTTGTAGGGGGATGTGGGTGAGTTTGGTGGGCATCTGTGTATGTGTCTGAAAGAGAGAAAACAGGCTCCTATTAGCATAGGACAAACATGAAAAGGGTTGACAGATCAGAACTTGGATGCCTTGCTCAGAACATATGCTTTCCCGTTTTTCCCTTCATTTTCCAAAGTGATGTCTTACAAGAACTTGTCCTTGGCCAAGCAGACAGCTCATCCCCAAATAGCTCATATTTAGATAGCTGTGATCCTGCGGTAGCCAAGCAAACATTCCAAAATCTAGTCATTTGTAATATCTTTAAATGCAAATATATTTTAGGGCTTTTTCTTGGCAAAGACGTTTGCTAAAATTTCTAATACCAATCAGAGATTGGCAAAAAAACAAAACAAAAAACAAAAAACACCACCACCAACAACAACAGTCTTCAGGCTCAAAAAAACGCAATCCTATTTCTCAGCCATCCACCAGAAAGGAATAGAAGCTCTAGGCAGCAAGTCTTTGCCAGGAGTCAGACAAGCTACATCATAGTCTCTGTGCCCAGGGGCCGTGGATATCATTCAGTCTGGCCTAACCAACCCATTAGGCTGAGAGATGTCAACTTACCTCTGTGGAACTTCTCACCACCTCCCTGGGATGGATTCTCGACCTCCCGCTCCCTTGTCACCTGGTTCGTTGGCCAGGCCTGCCTCCTCCTCCCCATACATGCCCAATGGCCCCTGCCACCCTCAGCTCATGGTATGTCGGCATATCCCCCTCAGCCATCATCATCACCCTCCTCCTGCACCAGCACAGGGAGGGTTGAGGTTGGGTGTACACACTCTGTGCCGTTTGGGGACGGGGCATGGCTACATAGCATCTCAGGTGTGTGTCACAGCTCATTTGGAGGGTGGATGGTGGGGAGCAAGCCTCTTGCCCACCTCCATTGCAGGTGCTGAGCACGTCCCGCCAAGGAAGCTGTAATCCCTTGGGAATCACACCTCCACTGTTGGTTGGTGCCCTGGGCCAGCGAGAAGGGCCGATTGACTTACCTTCCTGTGCTGCGACATGGGACTGCTAGGAGGGGGACCTTGCATGCCAAATCACAGGGGGCAGCTCCTGGGTACCCGTTAGTGTCTGTACTCTCCCAGCAAATAGCCCTGAGGCCTGAAAAAGCATGACATGAAGTAGTAACATTAAAAACACCATGGGGGCACCTGGGTGGCTCAATCAGTTAAGCAGCTGACACTTGATCTCAGCTCAGGTCTTGATCTCAGGGTTGTGGGTTCAAGTCCCATGTCAGGCTCCAGACTGGACGTAGAGCCTACTTAAAAAAATAAAATAACCCCTTGGGGTGCCTGGGTGGCTCAGTCGGTTAAGCATCTGCCTTCGGCTCAGGTGCTGATCTCGGGGTCCTGGGATGGAGTCCCATGTCAGGCTCCCCGCTTAGCGGGGAGTCTGCTTTTCCCTCCCCCTCCCCTCAACCCCTCCCCCTACTCATGCTTTCTCTCTCTCTCTCTCTCTCTCTCTCTCTCCCCTTTCTCTCAAATATATAAAATAAAATCTTTTTTAAAAAAAAATAATAATAATAAAAAAACCCATGACAGATTGCAAGAGACCACAGAGGAAAGAAAAAAAATTGTATTTAAGTATTTTCAATGGCACTTTTTTTCCTGGCTTTTGAACAAGGGGTCCCACATTTTCACTTTTGACTGAGCCCCACAAATAATGTGGCCAGCTCTGTGTAGATGGAGCACTTTTGAAACATAAAGGTCATGAAGCCTTGGAAATTCGGAAACAGAATTTCTCAAACGTAATTATTTTCTGGAGATCTTCACTTCCTCCAGTCACACCCACCAAATATTCTGATTATTTGCTGGGACGGAGGGGGGGGCCTCCAAATCTGGATTTTACAAGCATCCTGATGACTCTACTGCCATTGGCCCACCAACCACACTTGGAAACACGCTGTGCTCTTAGGAGCATAGACTCTGAAGGCCGGCAGACGAGGCGTTGCATCATCCCCTCCTAACTTGCCTCCTCTAGAGCTTCACCACTGACCTTAAAGTAGTTAATGTACGTATCTCAACCTTGGTTTGCTCATCTGTAAATGGGCATATTAATATCACTCCACACAGTGTTGTAGTAAATGTACATAAGACTTAGCACAGTGATTAGTCAGTCCATAGTAAGCGATCAATAAATGTTCAAAAAAATTAAGAATGACAAGTCTGGATGATGGCAGCTACACAGGTGTTTATTATGTTATGTGGTTTTCCTATATTTTTACATAAAGTATTTATTTATTTACATATACTTGTACAAAAAACAACAGCCAGAATATGAGAAAGTAAAGTGTGGAAAAGGGGTCAGGGCCACCTGGGTGGCTCAGTCTTTAAGCGTCTGCCTTGGGTCGGGGTCATGATCCCAGGGTCCTGGGATCGAGCCCCGCATAGGGCTCCCTGCTTGGCAGGACGCCTGCTTTTCCCTCTCCCACCCCCTGCTTGTGTTCCCTCTCTCACTCTCTCGCTCTCTCTCTGTCAAATAAATAAATAAAATCTTAGAAAAGGAAAGAAAAGCAAAGGGGCTCAGAGGCTTGCTGTGAGTCCGCCCCAGAGTCCTCCAGGTAGGAGGCTGATGCTTGACTGTCTAGGACTTAGTAGGTGTTCAGTAAATTGAATTCAAGGCAAAAAGAATCTTCACTAGAATATGCACCAAGGACCTTCCCAGACACACACTTGAGGCCATTGATCACTTTTTTTTTTTTTTTTTTAGTTGAGAAACGGATTTATAGTGTGAGACGAGGTGTGCTTTAGAAAAAGAGCAGGAGTTCGTAAGAGCTAGTCGGCTCCCGCATAAGGTTTAACAAATGTTCAGTGCGCCCTCTAGTGTCCATACTTCTCAGCTCTCTTCCTGAATTGGTGGCTCGAGGCCCTTGGGCACACAGTAAGTGAAAAATTCTGAGTTGATCTAGATATTGAGGCGGTAAAAATATCCACTGTCCACTCTGGTTATATAATCGATGTACGGATGAAAGAATGGACTGGCCTCTTGTCTAATAATGCCCGGGCTCAAAGCAGCCCCCGAACGCCTCCATCCTGGCCCAAGCACAGCAGCTAAGGAGATCTTTCAGGACAGAGGCAGCTTACTGGCCAGCCAGGGGGGAGTGGAATAGGGCTAGGGGAAAAGAGAAGGAGTGCATGTGTCCTGCCGTTCCTTACCGCCCAGATGGCTGTAAACACAGTTCTATGGAGGCCAGTGGTCTCAATTCATAGTCTACAAAGGGCTTTAAAAGACCCGAGGGAAAGATCAGTACTATCTTAAATCACCCTGTAGCAAGATATCCTCATGCAGCGACAGAAAACTCAATAGTAACAATGGATCTGGAGGAGTCCATTAAATTTCCGAATTTAGCTGCCGTATTCCCGTGAAACAATCTGTGCCATCAGAGAATCCGACTCACCCGGAAAAGGCATCCCAGGGTCCCAAATCACCAAAAGAAGCCGTCCCCTCCTAACTTGCCTCCTCTAGAGCTCCTTCTGGCTCTCCCTGCACATCCTCTTCAAGTCAGTTACAGAAATGGCTTTGTTGAGTGCGCTCCAGAAACACTAACTCATCTGCAAAGCTGACACTTTCCAGAAACACTCCAGCTCTGCCAGCACCTGGAATCAAACTTTGCGCCCACTCCTGTCAACAGCACCCGTATTTCTTTTGTTCTGGATCGAACACCTTAGGTAGTCAGTTTCACGATTTTGTTTCCACAGGTCCTTTTGAATGGGAAGATCGAAGAGTTCTGTGGAGGGTCCATCATCAGTGAAAAATGGGTGGTAACTGCAGCCCACTGCATTGAGCCTGGTGATAAAATTACCGTGGTTGCAGGTAAATAAACAAAAAAGGGTAGGAATCTGCAGGATCACTAGACCTTCTATATGACGGGTGCATCATATTTTCCTAAGGTCTACAAAGTTCTTTGCGAAATAATTTGGGTTAGTGCTAGGGGAGCCATATTTCCAGACCTGAACTTCTTCCATCCCTCAAGCCCCCCAAAGTTCTTTCGGCGTGCCCAGTTTCGACCCCATCTCACAGGGGTACAATTACATATGATGTGTGCATTTCCCCACCAGACTGAGCCTTCCCCCAAAGCCATGTCGTATCATTCGCCTTTGTACCTCTGGGGCCTGGCACAGCCTTTGAATGACCTAATGAATATATCATCTGTGCTCAGAAAAGGGGTCGAAATCCTTGGAGTTAGGAGTGTAGGGTAATTCATGCCAAAGAGATTAATTACCCCCTTGAACAATGTAAGATTTATACCAGAACACACCAGCTCCATGTTGGTCCCCATTGGGCTTTTGGTCTGAAATGTCTGCATGGGCCCTCGTTACATTTTACCAAAATCCTAACAATCTAAGAATGAGATCGTTGACACTTGACTGCCAGTTAATTCAGGGATGCCGAAAATCTTGGCCAAGCTGTTTCCTTACGTGTAAGTCTACCTGTGACCGAAGAGAAATTTTCTTTCCGAAGGTGAACATAACACCAAGGTGAAGGAACATACAGAGCAAAAGAGAAACGTGATTCGCACTATTCTTCACCACAGCTACAATGCAACTATAAATAAATACAACCATGACATCGCCCTTCTGGAACTGGATGAACCCTTAACGCTCAACAGCTATGTGACCCCGATTTGCATTGCTGACAGGGAATACACGAACATCTTCCTCAAGTTTGGATCCGGCTACGTGAGTGGCTGGGGGAGAGTCTTCAACAGAGGGAGATCGGCTTCAGTTCTCCAGTACCTTAAAGTTCCACTTGTTGACCGAGCCACATGCCTTCGCTCCACAAAGTTCACCATCTATAATAACATGTTCTGTGCTGGTTTCCATGAGGGCGGTAAAGATTCATGCCAGGGAGATAGCGGGGGGCCCCACGTCACCGAAGTGGAAGGTGTCAATTTCTTAACTGGAATCATTAGCTGGGGTGAAGAGTGCGCAATGAAAGGAAAATATGGCATATATACAAAGGTGTCCCGCTATGTTAACTGGATCAAAGAAAGGACAAAGTCCACTTAAAGAAAAATCTATTTCCAAGGGTTGAAAATGGACAAGGTCCTTTACTAATCGCTTTCCTATCTCTTTAGATTTGACCGCATACATCCTATGAATACTGCTTTTTTCTCTTTCTGGGGAGAAATCTGTCTTGAATTCCTATTTTGCTAGAGTAAGTAGGGTAGAAAATGGATTCACTAAAGAAACGTACTGTGATAGGAAACGGTGACCATTCCCACAGGTCTAGCCCTTGACAAAACTGGGAAGTGAAGTTCTTCATTCTGCCCATGAGGCATGAAATTTCTCCACCAGAGCAACTCTCTGGCTTCCCCTCCTTAGCAGCATTCCATGTTCCAGATCTTTCTTACCTCTCCCACCAAAATCATCAACATGTTTTAGATCTATATCTGGGCTCTTTGGTCTAGTTCACAAAGTCGGCACCGCACTCATAAAGGAAGAACACAGGAGGAGCTGACAGGTTGAAACTCACCAGAAAACACCACTTCCTTTTCTGCACCCTTATTCCCACTTCCTCTATCTCTTCCATCTCCTAATCCCCAAATCAGTTTCTCTCTCTCCCTTTCTCTCCCTTTTCCTCTCTCTGCCCTTTTCCCTACAAGGGATTAAAGGAGGAAAGGGACACATCACACTGTTTTACTGCTGTCCACAGTTACACGTGTCTGTCAAACCCAGACTTGCTTTCAGTTTGGTTTTTGACTTGCTTTTCGGAGCATCCGGTTGAAGTGAGGCGCCCGAAGATCTTGGAGGAAAAGTTCCTCTGAGAGAGTCATGTTATTCAAAAACACACATCATGGAAGGAATGACCCATCAAAAGATTTCCCCAAGAGCTTGTCATTGTGTTGTGATGGAGGTAACTGAGAAGGGAAACATCAACTCAGTGTACCTCCAGTACCATCCAGGGTTGAGGAGGAAGTTGTCCTGGACCAGAGAACATGAGAGTCATGTCTCCTAACCTAGCATATCCCCACTGTAGAGAAGGGTGCACTGGTGGCTCACTCCCCCTTTTCTGGCTCTCCGGGCGACCGATTATAATTAGACCTTCCATGTTGAATTTTCTATAGGGTTGCTGACCAACCTACACAGGTACTTTGATGTGTTAGAATGGCTTCCATTATGACTTAATAAACTGATGTTCTGGTTCATAGCACAGCTTTTTGTGAATTCGGTTGATGTGAATCGGTCACCCTGTATTTCATGATTTGTGAGACTCCTGAAGAAATCACGTTTGGGAATGCTTTGACCCCACTGAGCTGCGGCCATCACCTCACCCCCCAGCCAGGTCTCACTCTTGCTGATTTCTTTCAAGATCTACTAGTGAATCCCTTTTTACTTTAGTCTTTCAAACATAAGTACCAATTAACGTATTTTCAGATTTCTCAGGAAGCGTTTCCTGTCACATCATTCACAGAGAAGTAGCACAAACACCACATTCAGCAGAACGCTGGGCATAAGTTGTCCAAGGGCAATACGACACATCAGAGTCTGAAGCTCTACTATCACTGGCTTTCATCCGAGGGGATGTGTTCTGTGCCCTGGAAAGGGCAGTGGTCTGGATCCACCTAAGACAGAACCGAGTTCAAACAGCTGTGACTATGGTCTTGAATAAATCACTCCACATCTGGGGCTCTGATTTCCCCATTTGTACAATGAAGTTTGACAGGATGCTCTCAAAGGCCCTTGTTGACCTTGATAGTCTGTGATTTCCTGCTTTCATTCCTTCATCCAACAAATATTCAAGGACTGAATACTACGTGCCGAACACCAATATGTTCATTAAACTTGAATCCGCATTTATGTATTTTGTGAGTGAACTAAAACACTGTATATAATTTGCTTTGTCCACACCTGCTACATGACCAAACCAGGAGATGCTCGACAAATGTTAGCTGAATCTGAACCCGTGTTCATCCCAGAGCAGGAATTAGCCTTGTGTTGAGTATCCTGAAAGGAGTCCATAATAAATAACAATAATGAGCGAGATGGAGGTTTCCAGAATAAACAAAAGAAATCAGCTCTGCTATTGTTAGCTATAATCGTCAGTTAGGTTTGAGGAGGGTACTGATTCCCCCTCGAAATCAGTGACTTCACATTTGAATGACCGAGGGTCTGTAACCCCAGCACTCCGCAGCTGGTCAAAGGAAGCCATTCTGGCCTGGTTGCCATGGGGACCACCCCTGACAAAGGGAGCGATGGGAGAGGGCTTTACACCTCCTGTGATTGTCTTCCTCGTGGCAGAAAAAGAAGATCCCGGGCCCAGAAAGCTCCGAGCCCCAGTTACCCTCTTTCCCTTGAACTCAAATGTGACAGGCTTCATCACGAGCCACCTGAGGGCCCGCGACTTCAGAGTCAGGGCCTCGCTAGACTCTACCTGGGGCATGTGCCGTGGCGGTGAAAGAGTCATCAGTGCGTTCAGAGTCACTGGGGCACTTCACCTAAACGGGCAGAGACAAGCTGCTGCACTACTGGAAGTGACAGATGAAAGCAGAGCTCTTGCTGAGGGAAGAAAAGTGTGTTCATGCGGTGCAGTCATCCTAAATCGCTGCTTAAGTGGGACTGGTTTGGGTTCTTGGGAAGGTGCATTGTTCTGTGATGGCAGGAACGGAGTCCTGTCCGACTTGCTCCGTCCAAGGAAAAAGAAAGGCTTTCTCCTAAACCATGGCAGACCAGTTCGCAGTCACTTAATTACATACTTATAATTCCTTGACAAGTCCTGAAGGCTCCCATTCCCATTTAAACATGTCAGAGCTGCAAGGGCCCATAGAAACCATCAAAACCAGAGGGCCGCTTTAACAGAGGTGGTGCTAGGGGCCCAGATAAGGCCACGGTCAGAGGACCGCAAGGCCAGAGCCAGGACCGAGCTCAGGTCTCCCGCTCCCAACCGTGGAAGCACAAAGCGCACTGGGGGACTTTCGCAGGGGAGGCCACCCTTTTGGCAAACCTGGGACCAAAAAGCGTCTAGAATTCCTACCAGCGATGCTCTCCTTGACAAACAGGACCGACTGAGGACCCGCAGGGCGTCTGGGAGGCAGAGTGGCGGCGGCGACGGGGCGGGAGCTGCAGCCCGGGCTCCAGCGGGCGCTCGGGAGCACGTGTGGACCACACCTGCGGGGCCCGGCTCTGCCTTCGAGCCCAGCGGTGAGCACTGGGCCTTCCAGATGTGCCATCTGACCTCTAGAGCACGTTTGTCAGTGTCATCTGGCACGCGGGCGTCCCGGCGCCCTCTCTGCTCGGCTCCCGGCAGCTGTGTGGGCTGAGACCCTCGTGGCACATGGAGACAGCAGCTGCTCCAGAAGCCGGGACCCCCACGGCAGCTGAGCTTCCCACCGGGCCGTGCAGCCGTGGGGGCCAGGAAACCGAGGTCAGCTGCTGGCAGGCCCGTCTGGGCAAAGCACTCAGGAAATTGGGGCTCCTTCCGATTTTGAACCTAATGCCATGTAGAAATCTCGCGGTTAAGAGCTACAAAAATCAGCACGTTCTGCCAACTCCAGAGGCTGTGGAAGGAATCTCAGGAGGCCAGAGACTGTGGAATCCCCGCCCTTTCATCCCATGCAGACATAGACCCCTCAACTCGTTTTCTCTGACTGGACTTAAAGGCAGACCTTCTTTATCCTCTCCTTGAAGTTCCAGCTGACCTGGAGAGTCCCTGAGTTATTTCAACCTCTAGCAGAAAGGAAGAACAGCAGACTCTCTTACAGATAGACAAAGCACTGGCTTCTGGAACAGGGCCATAGCACCTTCTCCACACCCTCACAGAATGACAGCAGTATTTCGAATGCCTGGCCAGATCATTTCGCTCTGGTAGGAGTTTCCCTCTTGGTCCAGAGAAGGCTGGAAATAGAAACAGGGATATTCTTGATGCCAAAGACTTCTTTTCAAAAGGTTGCTTCACTGCGATGTTAAATATGTGATCTTAATCTATAAAAATTGCCTAAATTGTAAGTCTCCCGAATGCTGTCATTCTTTTTTCTTTTAATATTTTGTTTATTTATTTGACAGACGGAGATCACAAGTAGGCAGAGAGAGAGGAGGAAGCAGGTTCCCTGCTGAGCAGAGAGCCCAATGCGGGGCCCGATCCCAGGACCCTGAGATCATGACCTGAGCCAAAGGCAGAGACTTGAACCCACTGAGCCACCCAGGCACCCCAATGCTGTCATTCTTAAACCTCTAGGAACGCAGTACTCTTTAACTTCTCCAGATCTCTAACCGTGAAGTGGCTTAAGCACCGACCTCATAAAGATAAAGGGATCCCATGATCTACACATTACATGCTTTGGTGAACATCTCTATATAAAAATCTATTTCCCTCTTGGAACATATGACAAAAATAAGCACACATTTTCATGATATTGAAACTCAGCTCTAAAAGAAACCAAATTAAGAATGCAACAAGTCTCTGAGAAACTCAGCACAGGATTGTTAAATGAATGGACTGCTACGTGAATGAAATGGGAGGAAAGACTGCTGTGGACCACATCAATGCAAAACCCAGGCATCTAAGGTGGGAGTGAGATTGTCATCCTGAACGCATAAGGGAATATGTCATTACAAAGGGAGACAGACCAATAGAGAGAGACAAAGAGACCTCCTACAATCATTTCCTTCCAAGGATATTGTTAGGTCCGTTATTAAATGAAAGAGACTGAGACAAAGTGAAAGTTATTTAAAGCCTTATCTTATGCCAAATATTAGAAGTCAGACTGATTGGTCAGGGGAACGAGACTGAAACAAAGTTAGAGTTATGCAAAGCTTTATTCTATGCCAAGCATTAGAAGCCAGACTGATCGGTCAGGGCCGTCTCCAAAGAGAGGGAGCACCCCCAGCTTACAGGCTCAAGAATCGACTGACTGACCGATCAGCGCTGCCTCCAAAGAAAACGACCCCTCCCAGACTCACAGACTAACTTTTATAAAGCGAAAGCCTGGCCACACATAGGTGGCCAATGAGATTGTAACATTGCATAGTCATGTTAGGCCACACGCAGGTGGCCAGTTGAATTACAATTTACCCTTTAATAGCTGTTTGAACTAACCTATTACTCTGGTCAGAACTGGCCCTCAAGCTTGGTGCCCAAAAGGCAGGGTTTACATTCTTTGGTGGTTAGGGAGACAATATGTGTGCTTTTTACTGATTGGATGTCTCCACCTGGCCTGACTCGTCCTTGTATTCTGGGCTCTGTTATTAGGTACTGGCTGACCATATTTTACTGGTTTCCCAGACTTGCTTCTAAGTAACTTTCTCTGCGGGTGGGGGGGGGCAGGGTCAGTTTAAGTTTTACTGCACAAACAAAATGGCTTTTTAGCCAAGATGGAGTCGCTCTGGCTAAATAGATCCTTACAGATATGAGAAGGAGTTAACACTAATCTCTAGGAAATGCAAAAAAAAAAAAAAAAAAAAAAAAGATTAGCCTAGAAGACTATGCTTACAGCCGCGGCCTTTTCCTCTCTTGGTAACATTTCTCGCTTTTATGCTTGTGTTCTCTAGAAGCTGGAATTACCTCTCATCTGTGCTTCGTATCCTCATTTAGGTAGATAACTTGTTGTTGTAGCTTTTTTCTATAGAGTCGGTTCTTGGATTTATTTTGGATTTTAAAGTTTTAGATCTGAATAAAATCTGTTCTTTGCCACAAGGATTTCATTTCTTCTAATTAAGATATGCCTCCCCTATTTCTCACTGTCCAGACACGTCCATATACTGTTTCTAGTCCTAGATGATCATGCTTCAGATCGGAATCTCTGCTTCTTTGGTTTAGAAAATGTAAATTTGTGTTATAGATACGCTAAAAGAACAGCTACGTATTACATAAGGGTGGGTTATAATTCAGAAATCTTAGCACACTCTAGTAAGAAATGTTACTGAGCACTTGCTGTGGGCCTAGCACTGTGTATTTCATAAAAATATCAGTAGTGTGCTGGAACTTGTATATTATGCCAACTCACAAACGCAAAATCCCAGTACAGTGAAGTCATGTTAGTGGCTTGAAATCTACCATGGCAGGGACATTTACACTATAGATATTGACAAATGCTACAGATATGTTTGTTTTTGTTTTTTTGTGAGAGAAAGAGACATAATGGGGATGGGGAGAGAGGGAAAGGGAGAGAGAGAAAATCCCAACCAGGCTCCACACCTAGCACGGAGCCCAACGTGGGACTTGATTTCATGACACTGGCATCATGACCTGACCAGAGCCGAAATGAAGAGGGGGACGTTTAACTGATTGAGCCTCCCTAGTGCCCCAAGATTTTATTTTTTAAGTAATTTCTACACCCAACGTGGGGCTCAAACTCATGACCCCAAAATCAAGAGTCACATGTTCTACTGACTGAGCCAGCCAGACACCCGTTTTTGTTTTTAAAGAGATGCCATTGTTTAACATTTACTAACAAACCAATGGACACAATCTGATTGTTTGACTAAACAGCTTTCATTTTTACAGTCCTGCTTCTCAATTATTGCTATGAGTGAGCACTAAATAACACTGTAAATTAAAATATAAAAGTTATTTATGGAAGGATCTTGTTGGCAAGTTAGAAATACTAAAAAAAAAACAGACCTTTAAAGTTGTTCTCAGCAACAGGTAGTTGTTTTATGTTGTAAAATAAAGCATTTTTTAAATGCAAATATTTCTCCTACAGAACACATTCATACGTTAGGTTGCCAAAGGTTTAGTCTATGGTAGTCTTCTGCTGGTATGTTAGTTCACTGTAATTGGTAAGATATTTACAAAGACCTTGGGAAAGAGTCCTTAACTGCTATTTTCAGCCAGCATGTAAGATTTTTTTTTTAATCCCCACAAAGATAGGTGGAATATAAATTTTGTGTAGGGCTTTACCACCTCTAAATCATCGGGGGATAAGACGTTATATTGCACTTTTCCAGTACCGAATTAAAGTGAGCATAGTTTTCTACAGTATACAATGTTTGGGACACATAAAAATGTATAGAGAACAGTATCATGAACTCTCAAGTATGAACACCATCCATTCCTTCTCTCCCACCCCCCACTTTCAGAGGTAGCCACCATCCTTAACTTGATGTTCAACATTATCTAGCATATACTTTTACTTTAAATTATCCATTAAAAGTGCACATTTGGGGGGCACCTGGGTGAAACTGAACCTGTGTTTCTCCCAGAGCAGGAATTAGTCTTGTATTGACTATCCTGAAAGTAGGCCATAATAATTAAAAATAATGAGCCGGATCGAGGTTTCCAGAATAAACAAAAGAAATCAGCTCTGCTATTGTTAGCTACAATCATCTGGTTAGGTTTGAGGAGGGTACTGATTTGTGTTCGAAATCATGGTTTCTTCAGTTACGTGTCTGCCTCTGGCTCAGGGAGTGATCCCAAGGTGCTGGGATGGAGCCCCACTTCCCCACTCTCGCTCCCCGTGCCTGTGCTGGCGCTCTGTCAAATAAATAAAATATTTTTTAAAGTACACATTTTGCATGTTGTTTAAGATTTTATTTATTTGAGATGGAGAGAAAATGAGAGAGCACGAGCAGGGTCCAGAAGAAGGAGAAGTGGGAGATGCAGTCTCCCCACTGAGCGTGGAGCCCAACGTGGGACTCGATGCCGGGATCCCAGGATCAGGACGTGAGCTGAAAGTGCATGACTTACTGAGCCACCCAGGTGCCCCCACATTTTGCCTATTTTAAAACTTGATATGAATGCTTTATCCTACAGTTTCCTAAGTCATTGATGTTAATAGCATAGCTCTAGATTTTCTTTTTTTCTAGATCTTTCATTTTAAGCCCCACACAGTACTTTGTTGTAAGGATATTCTATAATATTCCATTCTTCTGTTCATGGTCATTCCTGTTGTCTCCAAATTCTTTACAATGCTGCTATGAACATTCTGGCACACATCTCCTCAAGCACGTGGGTGTGCCTGGGGCAGATGCCTAGCAATGGGACTGCTAAGCTATGTGATATTCATTTCAAGTTCATGTAGTATTAGAAAATCATTCACCAAAGGGTTGTACCAATTTGTGTTCCCACTAACAATGTGTGAGAACTCTTCTCATTTCATAGCCTCCCCAACACTTAGTATTTTTAGAAATACTGGCAGATTTTGAAGTTTACTACTATTTGTCCGTAAATGGCTATTTCACAGTACATTCGCATATTTGGAAAGTAGTTAGAAATGTATAGGTAAGTATAGTACTGCATGCTCCCCAGGCTCAGGAAACAGATCACTTTAGCTTCTAATGACAGATTCCAAAATGTCCACTGTGGTCGAAGAGTTACACTGCACTTAGTAACATTTTGTCGGTTCTTGGTCGATTTCTCACAGATCTTCATGTAAAAGCACTTCACTATCAAATGGAGAGTAAAAGTTACTTGAAGTAGTCCTAGGCACATCAAGTTCTTTTCAAGCTTGAAATCTTTGACTTTCTCTTCTGCTTACTTTCTTCTTCAACCTGGTTGTACTTGTTTGCTTACTTTGCTAATAATCAAGCTAGTAAGTCTATCTCACAAATATGGAGATGAAATGTACCTTCGAAACAGTTTCTATTTTATTTTGGTTGGCTTTAAGGAAAGTTTCTTTTAGCTGAAGGAATCCAACTTCATGAAGTTCAAGTTCACTGGCTGTTCTTGGTACATGTTAATAGTCCTATTTGGTGGACATGTGCTGAAAGTCTCTCCTCAGGATGTAATGGGCTAATTCGCACATGTGAAAAGGAGGTGATCCACAAGTATGAGGTAGGCCCTCACTAAAGGCAAAGGAGAACTTAAGACTTGAACACATCATGAGCTTTAATATAGAAGATACATTTTGAACTAGAGAGAAAAGCCTGCTGTTGTGTCTGTGATTTTTTTTTTGAACAATATAAAGGGTTTAGATTATCTCGTTAATGCTGGTTTGTTCCTAAGTATTTCACTGTCCTTGGGCAGGCCCCATGACACCAATTGCAAACCAACCATTCCAAATCAATGTACGGAAATGTACTAAAATGTAACAAAAATAACTTGTTTTTGCCATTACTTGCTTGTGACTTGATTTAAGTACTCTTGAGTCTGCCAGCCCCATGGGAAGCAGGTTCCTGTGCTCTAATACCTACTAATAATAAGCATTTTTCTCAGAGAAAGCCAATATTGAGTGACACTGGATTGATTTCTGACTAAGCCCCAAATAAAATCACTAATTTCTCTTTCTTTTTACGCTCCCTTACTTATGCCTACAAAAACATACTCGTGGAGAAGCTCTCTCTTGAGAGAATACTATAGTCCAGATGTCAGGGTGTTTCAGTAAATCTATCGTAGGAGATTCATACACGGTTTTGGAAACATCAACATTTACTCTTCGGCCAACAGAGGAATAAAAACTGGAATACACATTTTAATCTTCAAGGAGGTCTTGGGAGATGGGTCAACTTATTAACTAGCTCACTGACGACACTTCCTCGAAAGGACTCACACTAAATTTACAGGCACAAGAAATAATTTGATTCTGCACTGGGATTACTCAGTTTTCACCAAATGGGAGATTGAGTCAAACCAGCTTGAGAGATGTTTATCCCTTCTCTGTATTAAGCCCAAAGTTCTAGCTCCCTAATGCACCCAACGACAGTTCCGAATACCACCGCAGATATCGAGGTGCTTTCCAGGCTTCCTTGGGCTCCAGTATACAAAAGCAGTTTGTTTTTCAGTGTGTAGAAATATCCACTCATAAACGTGGCTACTGATCTATCCCCCGAAACCTCATTTGCTGCTATCCTACAAATCTGCGTGAAGAAATTTTTTGAACAAAACATTTTACTCTGGTTCTAGTCAGATCTCCCTGTCTTTGTCTGTCTCTCAGGGAATCATGAAGCAAGGCTGAAGGTTAACATCTATTTTTTCCCCAATTTTCATAGCGTCATTTACTAAACAGTCTCCAGTTGCCCCACATACAACGCTGTATCCAATAGCACAGCACATTCCATGTATGTAGGACTCCGTTTCTGGCTTCTCTTCTCTGTTGTGTTGCATCTGGCTATCAATGAGCTCAATGTCATTGTTTTATTTATGATGACGTTACGACGAACCTAAAGGTAAATATTTAACTCAATATACTTATTGGTGCCTTTAGGGTATCCCTAATAAGTGAGAGGAAAGGAGATGTCAATGTATAATTGATACTAAACTGAAAAAAAAATGCATGAATTGAAGGTTGAATATTTTTAATGTGGAATTAACACAAGTACATTTACATTGTAAGTACATTTACGATGTAATTAAATTTTGAAGACGTAAAGGGAAATTGCTGCTATGTTTTATAGTAACACACATTTATAGCCCAATAAAATTAATACAGTGCCGTTCCATGTACAAATACATATACGAATGGAGCATTCATTGTACAGTGATTAAGACATTAAAAGACCATAACTGTATGTTTGAATCTATAGAACTCATTTTGTCTTAAAGGATTAAAGTCCCTAGTTTAATACCATAAAATTAAAATGTTCTGTGCAGAGGGGCATCATCAATCAACCATTTTATCTCCGAATTCTGTCTTCAAACCACAGGATCAGCACGCAAAAGAAATGTGCTTCGATTTCATTGTGGTGTTGTTATTGTCGTAGAAGCATTAAGTGAACTATCAAATATACGGGCATTTTCGTGAGTGAGTTATAAATCACCCATCATATATTCAGCAAATTGGACATTAGAAGAGTTATAATGTGCAGGTACCTTTGAATAAAGCACAATTGGTTTGTCATACAAACTGCTACATAGAGTGATACCACTGGCATAAACTATGATCTTGACATGACACACAAACCTATTTAAAAGAGAAATTTACATATAATATAGTTGTTGTTTATTGTAAAACCAATAATGAAAAAACATGCACCTAATATGCCAGCTTGACAGGAAAATTCACAATCCATGATTCAAAAGGCAGCAATTTCAAACCATTGTCTTCACTGGTCCAGCATATAAAATACTCCAAGCATAAACTCGACACTGCATGCAACAACTGGCCCTGGGCTTTAAAAGAAGTGATCACACTTTTTACATGTTTAAAAGAAAGACACGTACACATGTATCATCAAAGAAAAACGCTAGGAAGAGGCACAACATAACTGAAGAACACCTTTCCCAGAATCGGTCTTTCTACAAAATTCGAAAGCAACTCAAGACACCAGAACACAGAACTTGTGCAAATATGATATTTAACTTAAAGAAGAACTTGTGCAAATATATTTAACTTAAAGCTGGGATAGGTGTATCTAAATTTCAATGCATAAAATGTAAACTTCAACACATCCTAACTACAGGATTTTTTGGCTTTGGATCTTTTCCAGAACCATAAGACAGCTCTGACAACCGTCCATACCAGTCAAAGTGCAAAAGAGGTCCTTCAGAACATATATTCCTTTGGTACATTATAGTCCCCTAGATAGCAGAAGCAAAGAATAAAATAAACTACCAACCAACAAAGGGGTTTAAAATCTCTGGTGATCTTTCTTCTCTCTTTGGATGTTTGTTTTGTTTTGCTAGTGAAAAGTTATGTCAAAAATGACAGGTACAGCTTTTTGCCTGCACATGTTCAAAATTATTGATTTCTGGTTTTGAGATGGGATCTGAATGCATGCCTTGAGAAACCCCACCAGGGAACGCTGTAACACTGCACTTTGCAGCCGAGGGGACCGGAAGGTGTGAAGATGGTTCTTGCAAGAATGAGACAAACTGAATGACGAAGTCCTCCTCAGTCCTGAGGAATTTCTGTGCATGTCATGGGCAACATAGATCATCCTGACTCTTGTGCTGTTTGTCTGTAACGCTTTTAAGAAATAGAATCTAGTTCACACCTCCAAAGGAAATCTTATTTTTAAAAGTCTATTCATTCTCCTTTAATTCAAGGGGAACTGAGTTTCCTTGTGTTACTCAGAGCAGCATCTATAAAATAATGAAGAATGATGTTAATACTCGAGAGACTTTGGAGACCCAGACTGCCGGTGCTAGGGCTTCTAACACTGAATGGGAGGATTCAAAAGGTTCATCTGAATTCAAAGGTGATGGCTTTTGGTTGGTTGACTACGAAAGCTGTCATTCTGTTCCAAAATCATTTCTTAAAGGCCTCTATTTTATGAATGGCACAGCTTCACTGGAAGCAAACAGAATTCACATCTCCTGCAACTGGAATTCATAAATATTATATGAATTATGCTGTGTGGTCTAGAGAACAGGAGACACAGTAAGGATATAAGTATCAGAGACTTTTACACTGCATTTGCCAGATTTCAAATAAGATAGCCTAATATCTATTTTGAAACCTAAACACTTCTGACAGGTGCATATGCGGTCAACTGTAATCTCCTAATCCACAAATTGGCACACATTTTTGTAGGCCACAGTGTACCATTTTGCTTGATGTCATGTAATGGGTAAGGATCTCGATCAAAACCACTTGATATTATAGCATTCAACAGAAATCTATCAATAAGCATGAACTTCTCAATCAGCCTAAGTCAGAAGTGCATATTATTTGAAAGGACTGTATACTTCTAAAAGATCTGAAGTCAGAACTTTCTAGAGAACAGGGGCCAAGTGAACCTTAGTCCCTTGATCTAGTAGCACTGCCATGCTGAGAGTAATGTCTGCTTTCAATGCTGATGATCTAGCAATACATTACGCTTCTGCCCTCCCGATGGCACTGCGAGAAAGAAATGGATCTTGAAAAGCAGTACTGATGGGAGAAAATAAAAATGGCTACAGAAGAAGAATGTGCTTTTTTTTTTGCCAACTAACGTGGATATATGTTAACACATAAACTCTTTACCGCCTGAAACAGAAGCAGGGGCCCAAATCCGATTTAAGTTGCTGTTCTGCCACACCCTTTTCAAAGGTAGCACTACACACTCCGTCTGCCGTCACTGGTTACAGTAATGGAATCATTTCAAATTAAAACTAATCAAATATGTAATTTTACATGCCCCGCATTACAGTTAGCTAAAATGTAATTAACTTTGTCCTGAATTAAGTAGGAGGACGTCTGGCTTTAAAATGATGATTTCAAATTTTAAATGATGACACAAGTTAGGGAAAACCTACCAAGTCTTCCTATATTATATAGAAGTTAGGTGAATACACTTGGTGTTTTCAGTTTTGAATCTTGGAGACCTGAGCACAAGAAAGGCCATTATTTTCTAGTACATACATGGCTTTACTGGATTTTTTTAGTTGCTTCACCAAAAACAACTTATATACGTTAATGTCAACAGCTTCTTGAACACATACTTTAAGTGACTCACATATTTCTTATCTCATTAATGATTTAACTAAGCACAAAGAATTAGCAGGAAGCTGGCCACATTTACTTTCAAACTTAACTTTTCAACGTAGAAAATGGAAATCAGTGAAATTCAGGGGAAAATGTGATTCATTACAACTATTTGGCTTCCAAAAGCATTCATAGTGTTATTAGCTTAGATTTTATCTTATTCTAACAAATACAATTTTTTTTTTTAGAGAAGGAGTGGGCAGGGGGAGAGGGAGAGAGTGAGAATCTGAAGCAGACTCCACGCCCAGTGAGGAACCCTACGTGGGGCTCGATTGTTACCTGAGCCGAAATCAACAGTGTGACGTTGAACCAACTGGGTCACCCAGGCGCTCCCTAACAAATATAAATTCTTATTTTTATTTTTTTCAGATATAAATTTTTAAAGTGACAAAGTACGTAACTCAACATGTGCAACATTTCTATTTGCCTGACACTCTTTTTTTAAGAGTTAGTGCTTTTTCTGTCTTGTATAGTACAAGAAAGAAATTATTAACTGCTCAATGTCATAAAGATATTGTCCTATGCTTTTCGAAACTTTGACCCTAGGTTTTATGTTCAGGCCTATGAGCCAACTCAAATTACCTTTTGTATATGGAGTGAGATGTAGTGACGAAGGTTCATTTCTTTTACTGTATGGCTACCCAGTTGCTGGAGGACCATTTGTTAAAACAACCTTCCTTTCCCTATCCAGTAGACTCAGTACCTTGATTCAACATTCATTGATTATGTATATGTGGATCTACTTTAGAAATCTCTATTTTTCTATACTTATTTCCATACCACACTGCATTCATTACTGTAGCCTTATAGTAAGTCTTGAAATCAGATATGTAAGTACTCCAGATTTTTGGGATTCTTTTGTTCTGGATTTTTTCCTCTCCATATACATTTTAGAATAAACATATATGTAGTCCCCCCCCAAGAAGGGGCTGCTCAGCTTTTGACTGCATGGACTCCAGAGGCTGATTTGTGGATAATGGATTTCCTAACAACACCGCGACTGCCAACACTTACACACAGTCTCTCTGTCCCTTTATTAGGTCCTGTTAAATGTATCTCAGCAGTGATTTGTCATTATAGACATTAGTCATTATAGAACCCTTAGACATCTATTGGTAGATATATTCCTACTTATTTCACAATTTATATTACAAATTTAAATGGTATTGTTTTTTGAAATTACAGTTTTTTTCAGTTCTTTGTGGCCAAGATATAGAATTAGTTTATTTTGTATAATGATTTTGTATACTACAGCCTTATAGAATTTACTTGTTACTTCTAGTAGGGTCTTTTTGTGTAGAGATTCCTTACAGTTTTGTACATATATGTGATCTAACTCTTCTTTTCTTTTGCTTTCTCTCTTTATCTTGAAGTATGACACTGGCTATAACAGAAATGGATTTGTGCATCTATTGAAATGATGACAAAATTTCCCCTTCTGTTATGTTAATATGGTGAATCACACTGATTTTTAAGTGTGTGATACAAGTATTTAAACTTCTAATTTGAAATAATTCAAATCTCTCTTAACGCTTTCCTTTTTGCCCCATGTGTTCTTTGGAGGTGTGTCATTTACTATCCAGATAGCTACAGATATCAATTGTTCTTTTTTTTTTCTTTTTAAGTAGGCTCTGCACCCAGTATGGGACTTGATCTCATGACCCTGAGATCAAGAGTCACACACTCTACCGACTGAGCCAGCCAGGTGTCCCAAGGTAACAATTTCTACTGTAACGCTTTTTAAGGCTTTCTATGACTGCACTCTTCTGAAATGTATTGAGACTTGTTTTAATGAGCAGCATATGATCTATCTTGGTGAAGGTTCCACGCACACTTAAAAGTAATGGTGTATTCTGCAGTTGCTGGCTGTAGGTTTTAAGTAAATGTCAATTAGTTCACATATGTCAAACTCTTCTGGTTACTAATTATCTAAATAATTCATCAATTCAGTAATTATCTAAATAATTCAACAACTGGGGCACCTGTGTGGCTGAGTCAGTAAAGTGTCTGACTTTTGATCTCAGCTCAGGTCTTGATCTCCGGGTCAAGAGTTCAAGTCCCCCCAACTAGTAGGCCCAGCATGGAGCCTACTTAATAATAATAATATAATAATAATAATAATAATTCCACAACTGGTACAGAAAAATGTTGAAAGGTGATCCAGATTTAGATTACCTAAAAAAAAAAAAAAGAAGTGACCCTCTTTGTGGGGCTCCCGTGTGTCCTGATATTTTATATTAAGCCCTGTCCCCTGTAGATTTTGTTTCCTGTCATAAATGAAATTCAAAACCAAAAAAGTTACTCCTGGTGTATTAGAGTCATTTCAACCCAGAGTACCATTTCCCAGATTTCCAATACAAGTCCAAAACTAGGAATTCAAAGGAAACATGTGCATATGATAACAATCTTGTTCACAAAAAGTCTGGGTTTTTTTGTGATACCTCTTTATAGATAGCTCAGTATCTAGGGGGGAAAATATACAAGAATACTGATTTATTTTAAAATACAGAAATTTGAGACGCCTGGGTGGCTCAGTGGATTAAGCCACTGCCTTTGGATCAGGTCATGATCCCAGGGTCCTGGGATCTAGAGTCCCACATGGCTCTCCACGCTCAGCAGGGAGCCTGTTTCTCCCTCTGCCTGCTCTGACTGCCGCTCCCCCTGCTTGTGCTCTCTCTCTGACAAATAAATGGATAAAATCTTTTTAAAAAATAAAATACAGAAATTTTATGTATTAAGGGTTGGGTTAATAGAAAGGAATATCAGGTTGGCACTCATCACTTCATACTACATTAAGTCTTGGACATAGACATGAGTGTGTGTGTGTGTGTGTGTGTGTGTGTGTATGCGTGTGTGCACACACATGCGTATAGAGCTGAAAGCTACCATAAGGAAATAACGTGCTCTTAGAACTGGGTGAAAACACACTGGTAAAGCATTCTTAGGCATTAAGTCTGGTACCTTAAAAGCATATCATTGATATTTAGTTCTGAAGGATCTCTTACAAGACACCACAGTATCTGAAAATCTCTTCCATACCTATCAACAGTGTAGGGAAGAGTTTAACGTGTTCTAAAAATCTATTCTTTGTTAATTTAAAAACTGTTAATGGAAAAAATTAAATCCTAGCAAACATAACAGGCTTGCAGCTCTGTTTCTAAGTGCAGAGAAGTTCTTACTCTAGGTCACCTGCATCCTTGGTGGAGTTTTAAAAATTTTAGCCTTTAAACAAATAGCATATGGTCTGTTCATATTATACCTGGAACTTTGGCATTCCGAAACCTATAGTCACCAATTAAGACCTGCGCAGTGTTCCCTGGAATCAGACCTTCTTTTCTTCTGTTCAGATTTTTCACCAACCTAAATAATAAATGAATTAGTAGCCAACAATGGTAATATAAGGTAATCAAAAATAAAAACACTGCATTACAGTTCAAATTTTCACAAAGCTACTATAGTATTCAACGACCTACATGACATAGTGCTTGAGTCCTTTGAGTAACTTACAAAGGACTTGGGTTACTAGCAAAAATGGTTATTACTTTAATGATCCATCATTACTTTTCCCCCGTGTGTACTCTTCCACCTTTAGGGCCAAAGTACACACAGTCATTATAGCATTTCAGCTAAGGTGATTGACACAATGGAGACAGAACTATTTCACGTAAAAGTTCCAAAAGATTTATGGATGCTTCGTTCAATCCTCTTCCAAACAGTATTTCCTCCCTGCTCTGGGTTCCCTATAATTACGCAGTATATTTGGCAGAACCATCTTTGCAATTGGTGCTGTATGAAGTTGAATGCATGAGAACAGAATGGGAAGACGAAAAAATCAATATTGGAATTGATAAAGAGAAGGGTGGCTATGTTGTAGGGTAGCAAAGCATGGCTCCTGGCACATAGAGGGCATTCATTAGAAATGTGATGAATTAATGAATGACTTAAATGACCATAGTACGATCTGTAGCCATTACAAAGCCAGATCTATCAGCTGAAATGTCTGAGCCAAAGGTAAACCACAAGAGAGCATGCAGACTCATAGCATTTCATTCTTTCAAAGCATTTTACACTCACCAAAGGTTAACATTCCTTTCAGTGAGCTATATAGGCATAGCTGAAGCAATGAAAATGAAACACTGATAAGAAATGTGATATTTCTGCTTCTTGAGACTGTATAACAAAGATACAAGGAAAGCAGAACATCTGATTAGATATCCGTGTGCCCCCGGCCGAGGTCATCATAAGCACTGAGAACACACCTACCATTGACCTTCAACATCTTCATGGAGAAATTGAATGACATCTCCATTTCTAATCAGGAGATCTTCTGGGCCCCTCTTCCTACAGTCTGCTAGGGCTTTGTATTTGCCTGGAGACTGGAAGGTTGTTTTGAAAAATCATGTTACAAATTGGACCGTAAAACAGCTTGTATTAACTTCACGCTCTATGACGCAAAGAATACACACTTTACGTCAGCAGAAACAGTGGCGGCTACAGCAGCTTAGGCAGGAACGAGCAAACACAGAGCACAATGTGTATTCATTTCACCTGAAGAATTCATTTTTATTTGCAAAAAGAGAATTACACAAAAAATAACAGAGCATGACTAATTTATCTTATACGAATTAGAAGCATAAACTCAGAAAAAGCCCAGCATGAAAATAATTTTTAAATACTGTTATTTGTAAACTAGGCTCATGGAAAATTTATCTAGGCACATATTAAAGGCAGCAGCCTGAACAAAGACCCACTACTAAGCCCTCAAAAGGATTTCTGGGATTTGTATCCTTTTGCACAGGTAAAAATAATTAGCATGAAAGCTCCGGGTCCAATAAAAGCACATTAAACTATGCTGTTGTGCTTTACTTGGCCTTAATCTTTTGGCAGTTATAATTTGAACCTGATTCATTAATAAGCCAAATTATCCAAGGCACACTGACTGTAATTCGTTAAATAGTAGAGAGAGAAGAAATAATGATTTAAGTCCAAAATACTATTTTTTTTTCAAGATTTTATTTTTAAGTCATATCTACACCCAATGTGGGGCTTGAACTTGTAACGCTGAGCTCGAGTCCCATGCTTCCCTAGCTGAGCCCGCCAGGTGCTGAAGTCCGAAAGTATTCTGTGATGAAGATTTTTCTAGCACAACATTGAATACATGAATTTTTTAAAAAGAGTACCACAGCTAAAACTCTTAAAGACTTATGCGGTGTCGATTCTGTGCACATAGAAAACCCATGCCCACATCATGTGGGCTTAAACGTCCTTTGAGCAGTACATCCCCATCCCTGAGGATTACAGCAGTCACCCCTTCTGCATATTTGCTTTAGTCTCTGACACCCGAGCAGGGAACGTGCTGACTCGAGACCTGGCGGAAAACATTTAAACCCAGACTGGCTTCCTCTGATTTTCTGCTCGCAACCGAACAAGTGCCTCTCCCGTCCTCAGACAGAATCATGAGGGAAACTGCCGTACACATACGTATTATGGTCACTGTATTACTAAGAGAAAGATTACCCTGTTACTTTCTTAAAGAAAGTCAGAGTCAGTGCTCTGCAGCCTTGCGGCTCTCCACGCCATTAGTCCCTGACCCTGACATTAGGACTGCTGAACCTAGCGCGTCCCTGATGCTTTGTGCAGCACCCCGCCCTCCGAGCTGCAGACTTCAGGAAACTGTCAGTATACAAAAAGTCCAAAATAGGGGTGCCTGGGTGGCTCAGTGGGGTAAAGCCTCTGCCTTCAGCTCAGGTCCTGGGATCAAGCCCCCGCATTGGGCTCTCTGCTCGGCAGGGAGCCTGCTTCTCCCTCTTTCTCTCTCTGCCTGCCTCTCTGCCTACTTGTGATCTCTCTCTCTCTGTGTCAAAAAAATAAACAAAATCTTAAAAAAAAAAGTCCAAAATATTCTTTTCTAACTCCCCCCACCAATAATCTACCAAGATCTTAACCACACTGCCGGCTATTTCTTCTAACAGTTACTCGTACTCTAAAGCAAACTCCTTTTGTTTTATGGGGCACTCCCTTGCTCCGTTGTGCCGACGTGGGTATCATTAACATGTGCTTTGGCCACCCATGGAAATATAGTCCCCAGATGTCCTCAAGTAGTTTCATATGTGTAAAGTTGATTCCCTAGATTTGTCGATCTAGAATCTAAGCTGATTATTTAAAGTATATCTGACTCTCCTCTGTTTTCTGATTTTATCTCCTACGCTTAGATTGAAAACACAGTGGAAAAGCTCAACTAAAGATAAAACTGGTCGATGTACAGGGACTGGAATGATGGACCATTTGTCTCATCGGCTTCAGTAGGAGCGTCACAGAGAGCCCAAACAAGTTCTTGTGGACAGAAGGGCTTACTATTGCACGTCCGTGGTGAAACAGGTTTCAAATCTTTGGGCGATGAAATCTACCTAATGACCTCGAGGACACGGACAGAAGATTGCCCGCACATGCCTGCCTCCTGTGGCAATAATACTGCTCCAAGAGTTTTTATTTCTTTATTTGAATATGTCATCACTAACCATTAGGGGCCTTACTTCTTCATTGTCATCGTATGAAGCGTAGAAATAGTTGCTCGGCCATTCCTCGGGGTCTTCAGAGATTTCTGCAGGTGCGGACATCTGGGTCCAACCTATAAGAAAAACACGAAGGGGGCAGTTACTTAACGGTGCTGGCCCAACACAGGCAGAGAAGTGAAACTAACTGTAATAATCAAGGCTGTCACCTTCAATGTCCAAGAATAGTATGTTTATATAATAAAACCTCCGATTAGCCTGTATTATCTTAGAATTTCTGGTATTTCAAAAAGGGCCTGGAATGTCAGAGACTCCTTTTACTTTTTAGGAAGGTTTCAAGGTGGAGTTGGTGCGACAGTTATTAAAAACAAGAAGTTAAAAAATATTCCACAGAGCATTTACCTTTTCTTAGAGAAAATATTCCTTTCCCCAAATATTGTCTAGGGCATTTTTATGGGTCCAACTCAAACTAGGCAGGATGTTCTAGGCACTTAGAACATCCTGCCTAGTTATATTAGTATTTTGGAATTGTCTCCTCTGTCTTACACGTATGTGTAAGAGGGAATTAATCCACACGAGATATTGAGCTCATACAAAGTAAGCAATGTAACACAGGCAGAGATAAACAGAATCTCATCTTGGCCACACTAAACCATTCATGTTGTCTTGGAAAAGTCACAGCAAGTTTCTCTGACTTGGTTTCCTCACCTATCAAATGAAGGCATTGGTAGCAGTCTCTCTGCTCAGGGGACCACCGCACAGAGGAGCGGAGCACAGTGGCTTTCGATTGAACAAGACTGCCATTACTTGTTTCTCTTCAAATAGCAGAGAACCCCTCTAGACCCAGGACCGTCGTATCTAAGTATCGAGTACCAGTTCCGGCAAGCATTTTCCTAGGAAAATGACCCTGTTGGGCGCCTCTACGGCACCTTGCATTTCTCTGTTTTAACACTGATCACATTTCATTTTAATTGCTTGCTGAATTCTCTTTCTACCCTTGTGGCTTCTAGAGATGCCAGACTGTATGCCCAGAGCTCTGCGCAATTCCCGGTACTGGGGCTGTGTTCTATTAGTCGCAGTAAATGCCTTGTTTGAAATCAGCTTGAATGAGACAAGGTGCAAAAGAAAAATAAACTTTCCAGCTGTAAATGATTCCTCTTGATTCATGACAGCTATGGTATATGTGTCTTATTCATCTCTATGCTGTGGAGCAGGGGATACGCCCCCCCAACCCGGCCGACTTGAGCATGGGTCAGAAAGAACCATGGGAACTCGGGGAGTGAGAGTTTCTGACTCAGAAGGTCTGGGGCAGACCCAGAGCTTCCTTAAGCTCCCACGTGCCACCGGTCCAGGTGCCGCATTGGCATTCCCCCACCTGCAGTGCCCACCAGGGTATCTTACATGTGGGAAACAAAAGAGCCTCATAAAAATAGATGAGCTCTGGTTTCTTTATACAAAGGGAAGAGAGAGGTAGATTTTCTGAGCTAACAATGGTGGAAAAGAAGGTGCACAGCACGCGCCTCGCCTCCCTAGGGCGGCCACGCTTACCCGTGTTAGCTTCAGCCCGAACCAACGGGACCGCCTCCTGGACCTCCGCCAGAGCTCCACTGGGTTCCGGGGCGGGCTCCTCGGCGCCCAGAAAAGATCCGTGTTGCCTTCTGAAATAGTCAATGTGTGAAAATAAGTGAGCTTTTATTGTTTAAGAATAACAAGACATTAAAAATGGTATTTTTTTCTAGTGAAACTGTGTGTCAGGAACATTCTCTGAGAATCATTCAAACCTAGCTGATCCCCCCCCCACTTAATTTAAGTCTGTAGCATGATAGTTCACAATACAATAAAAGTTTACATTCTAGGATCCAAGCCAGCAAGTTCTCTAATATGCAGGGAAAAAAATGACTGCCTTCTGGACCCACCGCCGGTATATTGTTTAAAATTCTTATAATGTGTTATATTATATACTTGAAATTTGCTAACAGGTAGATCTTAAGTGGTCTCACCACACACACACACACACACACACACACACACACACAGAAGGATGGCTGGGATTAATAATTCACAATGCATATGTATATCAAATCAAATTTTACTCTTTAAATATACACAAATTTTAAGTGTCGACCATAACAAATACAGTTGGAAAAATGTAAACAAAAAAAAACCCCGTAAAAGGAGAAATTTATTGGTTCATATAACTGAAAGTCTAAGGATTAATGCTGAACACATACAAATCCAGGTGCTTAAGAAAAGTCATCAGGAATCCAGTATTTCGGCACTGCTTTACCTCTGTGTGGGTTCCCATCCTTGCTTCCCTGTCTGCCGCAGTCACATGCGGAAGGAGAACAGGCCCTAGTAACCCTAGGCTTAGAGGCTTAATAGAACTTCTCAGTTCAAAGGACAAGACCTCCTTCCTGACAGCTCTGATGAAAATTCTGGTGATGGCCATCACGGGCTAGGTTGGTCTACATGTCCATCCCTGAACTAGGAGAGGGTAACAGTCCGACCAGTCATAGGAGCCATATGGGCTGAAGAGGGCAGAGGAGGTTCTTGAAGGGAAAGTCAGAAAGCTACCAAAAAAAAAAAAAAATCCCTGTTGCTTTCTGTATGATCTTTTAACCTCAGTGAATTAAGTAAGGTGTATATGAATGACACTGAAACCTTAATCTGATGAACACTGTTGGGCTGTGTCACCTACTGTAAAGTCACTTACTGTATGAAACCTAAAGACATTCCTTCCATAACCTATAACAGAAGATTGAGTATTGTGACTCAGGAAGATAAAGACTTCCCCTGTGACTTTTAAATGATTTTCCTAAAGTCCAGATGAACCAACGCACTTTGATCCTGATTTTTAGCTACCTCTAAAAGATAATATCCAACAACAAGAAAAAGAGTATCTTTATTTTATTTTAATTTTTTAAAAAATATTTTATTTATTTATTTGAGAAAGAGAGAGAAAGAGAGCGAGAGAGCGAGCACGCGCGCATAAGCTAGGGGCAGGGACAGGGGAAGAGGGAGAAGCAGACTCCCCGCTGAGCAGACAGCCTGACACTGGATTCGATCCCAGGACCCTGGAATCATGACCTGAGCCAAAATCAAGAGTTGGATGCTTAGCCAACTGAGCCGCCCAGGAACCCCTTTCTTTTTCTTTTTCTTTTTCTTTTTTTTTAAGAGTATTTTGGGAGGGCACCTGGGTGGCTCAGTTGGTTAAGCATCTGACTTGATTTTGGCTCAGGTCATGATCCTAGGGACGTGAGATCGAACCCCGTGTCAGGCTCTGCACTCAGCAAGGAGTCTGCTTAAGACTCTCTCCCTGTCTTCCTCTCCCTCCCTCTCTCCCTCTCAGAAAAAAACAATCTTAAAAAATTATTTTTAGGAAACCATTCAATGATCCCTGTATCAGGCAGATGCTACGTGGTGACTTTCTGTGCACAGGCTTTGGAATCAGCGTGGGGATTCTTTCCGCATATATGCACTTGTTCTATGGGCAACTCCACCTTTTAGGATTCCTAGAGGCAGAATATGAAGACATCTGTCAACCAGCAGCAGTGCTATCGTGTAGGCCCACTACCTTCCTCAAAGACTTCATGGCTGTGCCCTCCCAGGATGCACGCCTCCTCTCTGACCGCACAGAAAGAGAGGCTAAGCGACCAGCCAGCGGTCTCCATCTAGGGACAGCGGAGCAGAGGGGCCAGCAGGGACTGCCAGTCCTTCATCAACCTGACCACTCTCTTTCTCCAATCAGATGGAAGCTGACCAAAACTATTGTGAAGAGAAAACCATGAGGGCAGCCACTTTTCCCCTACGCGCCCCTCCCCCGCCCCAGGATATACCAAGAACAAGGCATCTGTAATCATGCTTAAAATTTAGCCCAAACTCTCATGTTATTTTTAACATCAAGGGGAACAACGGGATAATGACGACGCTATCAGGCTCCACATATACGATTAGAGCTGAGAAGAGGGTGCATTTAAGGAATCTGATGAGTTACTGCTAAAAAGGAGGCTGGTCTGTGTCTGAACTACTTGATAATGAGGCTGTCTCGTGTACATACGGAAAACAGAAGATTGCAGGAGTGACATTTCTGGAAGAATGATCACTTACTCATCATTCCGCTGAGAAGGAAGGTGATCTGGGTCTGTTAAGGGATTATGTTGCTTTCGTTTTTTAACTGTGAAATAAAACAGAGCTTATGGAAGCATCATTGAGAAGCCACACTTCTTCCTCGGAAAACAATGTCCTTCACATGTGCAAGTGTGTGCACATACACGCACGCATGCGCGCGCACACACACACATACACCATTCCCATTAGCATTCACTTTCACAGACTTAAAGTAACCAGAGGAAAGGCCAGTCTGCGTTTCAAACACGGAAAAGGATTGAACCGTGTACTATTTTATCAAGAAATTCAGGCCCATAACTATAACCATCACCATGCCAACACTACCAGGCACTGATGCCTTGAGGTCCTTGGTAGAGTTGAGTCATGAGAAGGGATTAGAATTAATTTAACACAGTTCGTTTGCTGTATTACTTTCTAGTGTAAAGTTCATTCTCCAAAATAGTTTAAAGAACCCCCGAATCTTGATCTTCTTCTAATTAGTTTAACAAACCCTTTCGTTATAGTCTAAAGTAAATATCACACCCGTTCCCTGGACCAGTTATCACAAAGCCTGAGTCAATGAGCTGTCACTCTTCTTGTTCTGAAATTACCTGTCAGAAGTTCCTGTTGCTTCAGCAAAATACTTCTGATTTCTTTTAACCATGTCATCTTCACGTCTACGTTCGGAGCCTAAGGATTTTAGAATTTGAAGAAGAAGCCTTTATAATGAAACAAACATCACTAGGTATACCAAGCCTGATCTACATCCTAAACCACCATATTCAAATTCTACTGTTTTGCTTTTTAAAACTCCTAAGAGGCAAGTAAGTAGCCATCTGTTAGATGAGATAATAGTCAAACCATTTTGGAACTGCCCTTAAAAATTAATGCGAAGAGAAAAAGTGAAATATAATCTACTTTTTTTCTTTGTAGGAGGGTCCTTTTTTTTTAAAATTTATTTTATTGGGGGGGGTCTTTTAAAACTGTGAAGGCTTTTATGTTTAATTTTGGTAAAATAAAAAAAGTTCTTCTGTTTCTGAAAAGAAAATCTGTTGCAATCCTGATACCTTCCAAGTCTGTAGGAGAGCAAGAAGTCTTATGTCTAAATCAAGCCAAGAAATGTATTTCTATGGATTCACCTAATACAGAATTAAAGTGAAGAAAAAACACTGGCGCCTGCCACAAGCCATGACTCAGTCACTGACTGAGATGAAACTTTCTCATTCCTCTCCCCTTTCCCGAAACACGCCGGACCTTACAGCGCATCAGGCCAAGGCTTTAAGCCTGTTTTTATTTTTATTGTTTTCATCGCGATGAGTGTAGTCCTACGCATACTTTTTAGAGACAAGGCTCAAATGTGAACTGTCCCATCCCTGTGTCCCGCGTTAGAATGCCGAGCACAAGAGGAACCCAGAACCATTCTCAGTCAGGAACTCTAGAAACCTGATGGGGGCAGAGAAGCACCTGCCATCTTCGTGGCCATCAGCTAGAGTCCGTAAGTATCCTGGTGTAGCTGTAGAACCTCAAAGCCCTAGAAAGTCCCAGAGGTACCTCTCATGTCGGACAGAACATGTGCTACTGGAAAACTGCCTAACAGCCTCATAAAGAATACTAAATTCTCTTTAAGTGACCTAGATGAAAGGAATAAGAACTTATTATAAGAATGTGACCAACATTGTTTTTGTTTGCAAATTCAGACTCTTGTGTCTTAATGCAGGTTGTGGTTTCTAGAATAATATTTCAATGACCCACCTGGACAATATAAACTTCTTCCTTGCCAGCATACCAGATTTCAAACTTGCGGTTATCTCCTTTTACATACTCGGTGATGCCGACTTCATCCATCTGTAAGATTTTGGTCAAAACCTTCATGAGCATTTTACTTGGAATATGAAATTACATTAAATCTACCCCCACCATCTTCTAAGTAAACCAGGATTTCTCACTCGGCAAAATACACATTTTATATTCAAGAATATGAAATGATAAATACAGTCATGTCCCCATTTAAATGTTTTCACTGAAGCAGGCATTTAGAACAGAGATGACCTGCTCCATCCCAGTGATTGAAACAAATGTCATAAATCCGAACATCCAACTAGTCCCCCTAAGATTAAATCCTACTATAAATTAACTGCACACAATAAAAACAAATTACCATGTCAAACACAGGTCTAAAAGTAATGAAACATCAATAAAACTGCTTATCCAAAATTAAGTTAAATGGTTATTTTTCAAAATCATTTGTCAGATAAGTTGATCTTAGAGATGATTACTTATCTTGATAGAAGTTTTATAACTGATAAACATGCAATTTTGGGGTGGGGGAAAGCCAGCTGGGTACCCAAGACTCCCCTCTATTTCTACCGACCTCTCGGCTTCTCTAGAAAACAAGCGATCTCTCATAGGAGAGTGAGATCTTGCAGCCGGTGAAATTTGTCTACAATATCCCTTCCTTACCATGATTTTTCTTCCCTGTATGACTGTGCAGAGCACAAACTCTTCCCTTTTCTTTCATCCTGTGCTGTTAATAGCTTGGTTAATTCCATTTCGAGCGATCTCCCTCCCTCATACACACATTCTCCTCTAGTCCTCTTCTGCCTCCTCTTTTTGTTTAATTCCAGTCTAATTATCTAAAGGAATAGCTCACTCTCTGTTCCATTTACAAGTCCCCCAAATGGCCCTAACTGAGGCTGATAAGCACGAAAAAGTAGGGCTAGCAAAACCGCACATCAAGGGAAAGAAAAGGGATTGTGCTGAGAAATGAAATGAGATCCACACACACAGGACTCTCTGACACCTACCCTGAATGTAGTCAGCAGCGACTTCCAGAAGCCCCACAGATACCTTCATGTTCCGACTCAACCGCTCTAGCTAAACCTACTTTTTTTGCGCAAGCATCAGGATTTAAGATGAATAATAATCTCATGTTCAATCTCTACTTCAATGGCATTGAAATAGCATAAGACGGATAGCGTGCAGGGCTCTGGACTCTGAGAGGCCTGGGTTGGACCTTCCTCGCTGACCATTAGGAGCTCCGTGTTCTGGCGCGAAGTGCTTAACCTTTCTGAGCTGTGGTTTTCTCAACCACAAAATGGGAAGAATACCTATTTCACAGAGTTGATTAAAGGATTAAATAGCTTGCATTAAATGCCTAGATCATATAATGAGCTTTTATAAATATTTGAGTTTGCTTTCTAAACTTTCCCTTATTTGAATTGCAAAACAGTTTTGTGGTTTTTCACTGCATACATAGACCATATCCTTATAGATTAAATGATCTTTTTTTGAGTTACCCTGGAAATTTAACCATGATGTCTATCAGACAATGTTGTCCTGAGTTCCGAACAATTCACTTACTTCTTCCACTGGAATACAATCCATTTTTATTTTGTGAATGTATATATTTTCTCAAATAACAAACTATAAAGATTGTATGGAAAGGCTTTTAAGTCTCATTAAATGTGACTATATCATGAAATGTTCACTATACCATGAAATTCGCTCAGTTTTAGAATCCAGAGGCACTTTGGTGAGTGCTGTGAAGTGTGTAAACCTGGCGATTCACAGAGCTGTACCCCTGGGGATAAAAATATATGTTTATAGAATCCAGAGGCAGTTAAAGGTCTAACTATATGAGTATAGTTACATAATACACTACATAATACACAATACAATAAAATAACAAGATAACAAGGCTGATTCTGCAGTCACATCCAAATTGTGGCATCTGCCTTATCTTTCACATTTTCATTGATATTCCTGGTAGCTATGAATATAAATGCTTAATTATAAAATATCTGATCTGCAGACATCACAGTGTGCCAAGGGTTGAGGGCTCCAACTTTTAACCAATTTTTTGTCCTCAAGGGAGTGTAAAGATGTCAAACACCTAGTTAAAAGTCACCCGGTGGGTCAAGAACTCTGCAATTATGGCCAAACTTCTATTTAGAGAAGACTTCTTTTTAGAGCTCTGGAATCTTCAGACTTCTATTTAGAGCTCTGGAATAGAGCTTATTTACTTCTTGAGTTAGTATAATTTTAAAAAATTGATCTTGAATCACAGCAACAAAAAATATAGCTCAACTTAACTGCTACGAAGCAGTGAGAAGCAAGAGAGTGGGTATACCCCAGTCACGTGACTGTATCAGAAAAACACAGACTGTAACAGAACACAGTTTATGAATATCCAACCGGCTGTGCACAGAACATTAATATACATTTAACAAAAACACACCAACTGAAGGACATACATCAAATCAGTTAGAATGGGTGCTACAGGGGTAGAGAGGAAAGGCAGCATGGAGATTAAGGAATGAAGGAAGGAATAAAAGAAGGAACCAACAAGACACAAGGCCTGGCGACATGGTGCCCTAACTGAGAGCAGGGAGTCTGGAACCATCGACCTGGATGTGACTCTGCTAGCTACGTGTTCTTGGACAAATCACTCACTTCTCTGGAACTTGGCTTTCCCATCTTCAAAATGGGATTCATAATAGTTCCTACTTCATATGAAGTTGCTGTGTGGGTTAAATGAGTTAACATTGCTATTAATAAACACTTAGAACAGTTTCTAGCAAACAGGAGGCACTGTGTGTATGTTTATTAAGTTAAAAAAAAGATGATGATGATAAATGCATGAACTGAGGAATCTGAAGAATTCAAATCTCGCCATCTGACTGTGACCTTAGGGCCTTTTCTTGTCATCGAAGTGGCCGACTTCAAATCCAGTCATCAGGCCAGGATGACGCCAAGACGAGAGCCCCCAAGAAGGAACAGGGCAAGGGCTCAGCAGCAGACAACATTCTGCACCTGTCCTCTCTACCAAGGAGAAAACTCTGAAGCCAGTAACCCCATTGTTTATGTCACACACGGACTGTTCTTGCTGGCCAGGATTTAATCCTGGAATCTCACAGTAGGAAAGCAAGAGGGTAAAGCAGAGTGAGGCTTGAGAAATCGCCAAACTTCCATCTTTCTCTGTCGGCAGGATCACCATTTTCCTAGTACACCTGGTCTAAATCTTTGCAGGCATCACTGAATAATCTTTTTTATTAAAAACACTAGGTGTGGGGTGCCTGGGTGGCTCAGGTCACGATGTCAGGGTCCTGATCAGCAGGGAGCCTGCTTCTCCCTCTCCCTTTGCTGCCCACCCCGCCCTCTTCCCCACCACCCCTGCTTCTGCTCATGTGCACTGTCAAATAAATAAATAAAACCTTTGAACAAAATGCTAGGCATTATTGGGAAACCAAAGAAAGATCAGATTGATTTTTGTTCCTTCAGCTGTCAGATATTATTTCTTTCCTGTATCTAGTAAGTCGCCCAGCCCATCTGTCTACCTTCCACTGAAACGTTTCTTACAGCTACCCCACCGTTTCCATGGTAACCATTATACTTTGAAATCTCATGACTTGCTTCCCTCATACCAGACCCTCCTTACTCTAATGTGCTTTAGAAATATTCTGCTGCCCATCATTGTGACAAATTAAAGCTAAAAAAAGAAAAGAAAGAAAGAAAATCAATACACACCAGAGATACTACATCAGGTATTGACTAGGTTACCCCACAAGTACAAAGTTAACCAAGTGCCTCTGGGTCCAGCTTGCCTATGGAGATCACGTCTCTTCCCCAGAAACAGACATGTAGACACCAAGAATCCAACGCCCGGCTGAGGTCAACTATAAAATCTTAGTTCTCAGTCAATGTTTATTAGAGACATAAAATAGACCAATGGAGACTTGGGGGACAGGGAGGTGGGTTGCTAATAGCAGAGGAGCAACTGGGCATTGTTTGTCAAAACAAGTTTTAAGGAAACTTGACAGCGGGGCAAGTGGACAGTAGGAAGAAGTCCGAGACATAACTCTGGGCAGGAACTTTGTTACAAACAGCATGGAACTGATGACCTTCTGGGGAGAAACCCAAGCAGGGCCTGCTTATCTGGTTGACTCCTGACACAACAGCCCAGGACACACCGCTTGTCCTCTTCCTCACAGACAAAGAACGTGGCTGGAAAAAATGACTCCAGTGATAGTGGTCGGGAAAGCGAGGTCATGGTTTTCTCTATGTGCCAATTTTTCTATAACCAATATTGTTTTGCTTTTACACTTTATTTTTTCAAAGATTTTATTTGAAGGTCATCTCTATACCCAACGTGGGGCTCAAACTCACATCCCTGAGGTCAAGAGCCACACACCTCACTGACGGAGCCAGCCAGGTGCCCCCAGATAGAAACTGAAATTTCCAACTGAAAACTTGAAAGATAAAATTAACTCGGTATAAAAAATGTCAAGTTCGCCGACTACAGGCTTGTATGAAGTGGACTGCCAGTGACTCCCTCAAACAACGCTGACCTCATTTTAATACCAAACTAGTATTAGGACAAAACTAGTATTGGGACGAAAGTTTGGGTTATAGGAGAGAAGTTACAGGAAGGAAGAAGATGTGGACAGCTGTAGGTGGCTTTGGACACCCAGGAGGAGAAGAGCTAGAGAACGAAGTAGAGATACCAAAAGAAAAGTGGGTCTATGCTAAGCACAGTCACCCACTTTAAAACTGTATGGAGGAAAAAAAAAAAAAGACACTGTCTTCCTCATGTGTCCCGTACAGTAAAGGCTCCCTGCTACCAAGACCATCAACTCTACCCAGCACCACTGGTAAGAAAGCGCTCATGAGAGAACCTTGGTCAGCTCCCACAGCTTCATACCGTGCTCTGCACTAGGGCACTCGGGAGCCCCCTTGGGGAGTGCCTGCAATTGGAGTGACAGAGGAAACGAAAAAGGAAAGGCTCTGCTCTCCCTCACTCTTATTTCGGAAGTTCTGTGTTTCCGGATTTTCACACAAGACCTCTACTTGAGCTTTTGTGGGCTGGAGGTGGCTGAAGCAGGTGAAGGTGGTTCCAGGGTACACACTTCCAGTTATGAAACACGTAAGTCCTGGAGATGGGATGTACAGCACGGTGACTGTCGCTAACCATACTCCACCCTGGAAAGCTGCTAGGACAGTACAACTGAAAAAGTTGCCACAAGAAGAAATAACTCTATGTGTGGTGATGGATGTTAACTTGACTTACTGTGGGGATCGTTTTGCGAGATATACAAATACCTCCTCATTATACTGCACACCTGAAATGAACCCAGTACTGTAGGTCAATGATACCTGAATAAAAAGATTTCGTTTAAGAAAAGGGGTGCACAACCCACTCATTTCACTTGCAAAGCTGTACCAACTTTTATATTTATACATGCATACATATATATATATATATATATGAAATATCATGTTACACAATTTAAATTATCTTACTTTCAAACAGTGCTTAAAACTGTATGACGGGTATCTATCGGAGCCTTCTCCACTTTCAACACGCCTCTTACAAAAAACGATGGCTTTTTCATACAAGAAGAGATGCCGCTGCATTGGTTTGAATCTAGCAAAATCCTTCATTTTTGTAGCGCCTTTCTTGTGTCCAGTCCAAACACTGAATGCGCCCTGCATAATCATCTTGCCCAGTTCATTTAAGTTTCCCTACGAAGGAGAATCAACACGCATCAGTGCAAGGCACAGCTTGGTTCACACCTCTGCCATCAGCGTGATACTGTTTAGCTTGAGCCACTAAAACCCTGAAACACAACTTGTACAGGTTTTAAAATTCTATTCCCAGTAACTGACTACATTAACACATGCCTTGTGTCACACAGGTACAAAAGTACGGCGGGAGCAAGAGACAGAAGAGACCTCCATATGGATGTCGTTCAACTAGGGTAGCTCCTCCCAACTTCTCAATCCTGATTGGCGACTGACGTCTGCCAGACCAAGCATCCCCACCAGTCGGAGCTTACATTAAAGACTTGATTTGATGTGTTTTTTTGTTCCCTCCACATTTATCTTGGACCAAGGCAAGCAGCAATCCTGGGACAATACATCTCTTTAGAAGACCCCAACAGTTCCTTCAAGCAGGCTATCCCAAGGTTGGACTTGGGGGTAGGCTTCTAGGGACAAAGGGGAGATCACAAATCCATTGGCTGCTGATCTCCAAACACTGCTGACATTTGGATCTCCATTTTTCTGCCCTTTTTATTTCTCACTTGGTTCCAGGAGCCAAAGAAAGAGATTTTTACGTGCTTACCCCCCAAACTGCAATGACCATTAAAATTTACTTACAATATAGCCATTTATTGCAATCTGATGCATAGAGTCATTAACTGACTTTAGTAAATCCAGCATCGTGTCCAGTGCCTCCTTTAACTGTTCAAACCCTCGGCAGCCTTTGCTATATTTCAGCAGCTCCTGTAATTAGAAGTCAAGAATTAAACTTGATATCAGGCAGATATTAATAGCTGGAGAAAACAAATACAGTTTTGGCTAGCATGCTTTCAAGGAGGAATCCAAAGATGATGTCATTTTTTGAGCAATATCTTTCATTTGCTATTTGTCACATTAATACTCTATTTTAAAAACCATGTCAAGGGGCACCTGGGTGGTTCAGTGGGTTAAATCTTCTGCCTTCGGCTCAGGTCATGATCTCAGGGTCCTGGGATCAAGCCCCACGTTGGGCTCTCTGCTCAGCGGGGGAGCCTGCTTCCCTTTCTCTCTCTCTGCCTGCCTCTCTGCCTACCTGTGATCTCTGTCAAATAAATAAATAAAATCTTAAAAAAAATAAAAACCGTGTCAAAATTTGGGAAGAAATGGAATAGTGCCGAAACAGTATCAAGTAAAGGGCACTCAGTGCTCTTGGAGCTGTAGAAAAGGAGCTATTAGGACACACTATAGATTGATTTTTAAAACAATCACACTTTTTTGGCCCTCCAAATGCAACAATTTGTTTTCTTCATTTTGCATAGACCACAGAACACTGTGAACATATATTCTAAAATATGCTTGCGGTGCTTATACGTAACATGATATTTCAGGAACCCTGTCACAGGACACAAGGGGTGTGCCATCTGGAGTTTTCATGGAGAGGCACACGTGAAATGCAGTCACAAACTCTAAGAAATATTTGTTTAGTTCTTAACAAACAGGAAAGTTCTGCATTTGTTATGCCTACATTAACGTAACTTGTGTGGCTAATTAAATAGCTAAAGAGACTCTAGAGATTCTCTGTTTCTATCTAGGCATTGGGAACTTGAGTCGCCACAGTGAAGTCAGGAGGCATACTGTTAACTCCAGCCTTCGCACTCACCAAGCCTCCCTGCGCCTTGTGCTTCCTCCTAGCCACTTCCTTTTTAACGTCTTTGCCACATCTGACCCACAGAAGGAAGTAAAGAAAGAAAGAAACGCTTCACGCAATTACCTTTAACAGTAACTGATACTTAGTGATTCGTTGCACGGGTTTGAGTAAATAGGAATCCAGACCAAGTCTGTGTTTTAGTTTTCTTTGACATTCCTGTCATTAAAATATAATTATCAGTACATTTAATCAAGACATGTACCTGTGAAAATGCCAAGTGTCCACAGATGAAACCCCATGCACACAGATTTCTTACATCTCGAGGAGATTCTACTAGAAAAGCCGCTGTTACGTACCGTATCAAAATTCTAAGTGGCCGTGAATATTAAAAAAACTACTATAAACATTATTTCAAGGATTTGAGAGGAGAAAATGCTAAAATTTCAAATGCAAATACACTTTTACATAAAATGCACATTGATGTGGAATGCTTGAAAGATGAGAAAATGATGAACATGACAAACAAAACATGACTAAAAGAATAGTGAAGAAAATTAACAAAAAGCTCAGCTTCACAGGCCAAGGCCCAGAAAAGAAACAGGTTGTACCCAATAGAAGTCAAACTGGGTACGAGAGGGAGTTGTTGTTGTTGTTGTTGTTGTTTTAATATCATGACAAAAATACAACCCTCATCAACCGGTGCTATAGTTCATCTGATTATTGGCTAACTGCCATGATAAATGTAAGGGTTATGACTCTAGGTTCTGGGAACACTATAGGGTCCATAACTACAGCAAGATGGGGCCGATTAGGATAAAATGTGCATTTAAGAAGTACAGAATGCAAAGGGAGTGCGAAAGAATATACATGTGTTAAGATCTGGGACCTGCTTCTGGGTATGGATAAAAACCAATATACAATCCAATTCAAACAGTTAGGGGGCCCTGGGCTGGCTCTGGATCTGGGGAATATGAGTTCAAGCCCCACGGTGGGTGCAGAGATTACTTAAAAAAATACAATCTTTAAAAACAATTCAGTTAGCAACTTACGGTTAAATGTAATGGACTGATACATGCATTTAGCTCTCCTCACTCATGAAGCCCAACTAAAATGATTTTTAGAAGTCATTTTAACAAGACAAAAACCAAAGTTACAAAGATGGGAGAGAAAAGCTATCAATCAAATATGGAAACTGAAAAACTAACTGACAAGTGGTAAGTAAGGGAACACACTAGAGAAGAGCGACTCTCAATATGGGCAGAGGGAAAACCTAAGGAACAACTAACTTAATTACCCCTTCCCCTCCTCAGAGAGTCCAGATTTACAGACATCAAGTACCCCCTGAAAGTGGGAGATGAAGGTGTGTTTGAAAGTCTGTTTAAGAGGTAGATACTGTTGCCTGTCCATGTTGCTACAAAAGTTGGGTATTCATCCTTTCTGATGGAGGCATAAAGTTGGGTATTCATCCTTTCTGACAGAGACATCATACTCCATAGTGTAACACAGGGGAAAGTATCTGAAAAATTAAGTGAAGGGCGCCTGCGTGGCTCAGTGGGTTAGGCACCCAACTCTTGATTTCAGCTCAGCTCATGATCTCAGGGTTGTGAGATCGAGCCCCACATCGGGTCCATGCTCAGTGGGGAGTCTGCTTCTTTCCCTCTGCCCCTCCCCTTGCTCATGCAGGCACTCTCTCTCTCTCTCTCTCTCTCAAGTAAATAAACCTTTAAAAATAAATAAATAGATAAAATTCTTAAAAAATGAAAAAATTAAAAATTAAATGAGTACAAATGACAATTGCAAGAAAAACAAAAGGGCTAGAAAAGCAACCATCTTATACCACACGATTCATCTGAGCATAGAAATGACAGCCTTAATTTAACACCGTATATCTACATGACGAGACTTCTAGCCATGCTGGATGTGTTGGAGGAAAAGAAGCGTGTGTGTGTATCTGGTGGTGAGGCAAGGGCAGTGAAGAGGGCTGAAGTAGCAGTATCAATATGCTTTTTGGCAACATGGAGGCAAATACCAAAGGAAGTAGCTAAAAGAACTGCAAGTGATTACCTCTGAGAAGCAGCATGTATGTCTGTGAGCACGTGAGTCTGTGTGTGCATGTGCGTGTATGGCAGCAGGGTCAAATTATTCTTTGATCTATAGTATATGTAACTTGAGTAGAAAATGAATTTATAAGAAATATCCCAGTATCTTCCAGAAGGAGGACATCCAATACCTGAAAAATTACTATACCTGGAAAAAGGCACATTCTGAATACTTCTTCCAAATTGCCTCTGATCTGGGTTTGTTCTGACAGTATTTTGCATACATCTGAAAATCATCTTTCTGTGACAAAAAGTAAATTCAAATATATTATCGATTTGTGAACATGTACTTTTCTTACCAAGAACGGCTGAACAAGAATGAGTGGGGCCAAGCATTCTAGGGAATGTGGTTTAAAGGGCCCACCACACGGACAGCTGGCGGGAGCCCTCTCTGTGTCCCACTGGACTGAATAGAGGGACACATCATTATCCCAGTAATTTCATGACTTTCACTTACCAAGTCTGAGAGTTAGAGAGAGAAAAAAGCCTTCTCTGACTGAACTAGAAAAACAGATGCATTTTTCTCCTAAGTATGAGCTAATAGGGTACAAAGAAACATGCTCTTTCCATGCTCTTAGCTTCTCCGTTCCCTAGTGAACAAAGATGGAGCTAACTTCCAAGGTCCTTGGTTCATCACTGGGATATCATCATCATATTAGAACCCCACTAGGCATCTTCCCATGCTATTCTCTCTGCTTGGAATCACCTCTCTCTGACCCTCATCTAACAGGCCACCTCCTACTCACTCTTCAACATCCTTCTCATGAGTCATCTCTTCTCGAAAGCCATCACTTATACCTCCGATCTATGTAAGATACCCCTCTTCTTGGCTCCTACAGGATCCTTCATTTATCCTTAATATAACACAACTCACACTGAGTATTATTTTTTTCCCCCTTTCTCTATGGGAAGAGCCTTCGTCTTGCTATCCACATTGCCTAGCACAGTGCCTGGTGTCTAGCAAGGGTTCAGTAGAAGGATGCTGAATGAATGAACGTATCGATAGGCATTCATTACACCAATGCTGGTTGCCAATAACTCCGCTCACCTTAGGAGAGATACAAAGATATATATAAAGCATTTTTCATCTAGTTAGAGACAGAATTCACAAATGTGTATAAAAATGCCCAGCAATGTAAAATCCCCAATGAGTAGCACGGGCATTAAGCACTACACAAGTCCAAAGAAAAGAGACTGGTGTTGCTTAGAGAAGTCAGGGAAGAATCTAGCTATCAACCAAATGTGTTTGAAGTTAGAATATATTGAGAAACATAACGACAAATAGTTTTTTTCTTAACCTTATCATATTCTCAGTCCATTAACACTCTCTGGGATAAGACATCTATTTGGAAGCTTTCAGTGATCACCATTATCAAACTGACTCTCAAGTCAGGATGGAACTGATTTTCCAGGAAGAGGAGGAAGTAGATAAGCAGAGAGTAGTCTAAGGAAAAATGCTAATGGAGGAAACATATGATTACAAAGCCTGGGAAGTCAATTGTGATAAGCATTCTCTTGAGACATGGAGAAATGAGCCTCCCACAATAAACTCGTAGAATAAAAAGAACAGACAGCCCTCTATTTCACAAAGTTCCTGGGACAGATAACCCAGTGTCTGAAGGCCAGACTACTTTGGAGTCTAAGACTCTACATGTACTCAAGGCAAATGCCAAGGCATCTCTGAGGCTAAAACTTAACCAAAGCAAGAATGGTCATGTGAGGGTGATTCCAAGTCTCACATCTTCCCAGGCAGGATGTTCCCTGGACTCCCAAAACCAGCCAGAGGTCAGTGGTCACAAGCTGAGCCACGGAAGACAACAGCCATTCATGCGCTCTGGATACCTCCCTGTACCAGCTTCTGTTACAAAACTTGGTCTAACATTAAATGCTTGCTGGAGTGATGCATCTCCCCCAAAACAAAGACATAAAAAAACAAGATCCACTGTGTCTCTAAATCTGGTCCTATAAAATGAGCTGCTACTTTAGTGACCCATATTTATATATTTTTAAAATAATAATTAACAAACCCTTTCCAGGAAACAAGGTCCCACTCTTTCTGGAGCATCAACGCAATTTTCCAGACTGTTCAAGAAAATGCTGTGAAAATTTCAGAGGAAAAAAAATTATATAATTTTATGCAAAATGTAATAAATGTATCAGTAGCCTTTAAATAATATGATGAAAAAGAAAATTCAATTCAGCAATTACATACTTGTTGTGGAATTCATATATTTCGGCCATATTTCCAAAGAGAACGTCCTTTTTATTTCTCAGGAGAGGTGGCATAAGATCAAACATCTCAGGATTATCCATCTCCGCTCTATAGCCCTACCCAAAATAAATACATTTATTCGTTGAGAAATGTTCACATTAACATTTGTTTGAGCCACCAAAGATACAGATACAGCAGAATGTATCGGGGATGAGTGGGTGAAGCTGTTGGTTAACTTTAACAATCACATTTTCCAGTACCCAAAGTTAATCCATTTTTAAAACTTTTTTTAGCAAGACAAGGACATCATGGTTTCCCACTTAACGGGTAGAAAAAAGTGGCTCTCTGGCCTTGAGGGTAGCTTATAGTGTAGGAAACAAAATGGAAACCAAGCATGAAAAAGTACATTACAGGTCAGTAACCTCTAGTTAAACTGGCAATACATGTTTAGGTTTTTCAGACCAAGTTAATATTATGACATTTGTATCAAATGACTGTTTTACTCCTACTTTTAGTTCTTTACATCACCATCTCTAAATAGCACCCTGGGAATAATTATAGCAATCTGCTGGATCCTTAAGAAAACAGCTTATCTCTTCTGTACTAAAATCTGGGTCCCACAATTGTCACTACTGAGGGAGAAACTGACCGTGCACATCTGCTACACATGCAGCCTCAAAACAGTGGGAGGAGTACACACTGCTGGCGTGTGACAGTCAAGGAGGCAGACAGCACGGGAAGGCTCAACAGCTCTTACTGAACGTAGCGGGAGAACATTCGCTCAGAGATGGGAAAATACCATTTGAGTCGCTTACCAACAGAACAGTAAACAGCTCGCGGACATACACCCTCTCTGTCTGTATCAGTTCATTCAGGACGTGGCTAAAGTGAAAAGACAGTATTTACCAGTTATTTTGTTGCTTTAGAATTGTATTATGATCTCTCAATCTTTCTCCTTACAAACTGTAAGGTAAAAATCGTTAATACATGGCCACTACCAATGGTTTTGGTTTTACCATCAAAATACGAAATTAATTGTATGGTTTCTAGAATAAGTACCCCCCACAAGACTCTTTAAAATACATTCAGAGGAAAGAAAAGGGGGCTCAGGGCTTATTTTTACATGACAAAAAATAACCCACTTTATTTCTATCTCATTAAGCTTATGAATCAATTTACTGGGCCCCTGGGTGGTTCAGTCAGTTAAGCGTCCGACTCTTGGTTTCACTTCGGGTCATGATCTCAGGGTTGTGGGATCGAGCCCCGCCTCGGGTTCTGTGTTCAGTGGGGAGTCAGCCTGAGAGTCTTTCCCCTCCTCCCTCTTCTTCTCCTTTCTACCCACCCCCACCACTCTTACTCTCCCTCTCTCTCTCAAATAAATAGATCTTTATTTTTTAAAATTTGTGGGGTTTTTTTCCTTCTGACCATTGAGTTGTAAGAGTTGTTTTTTAAAGATTTTATTTATTTATTTATTTATTTGTTTATTTATTTATTCTTTTATTTATATGAGAGAGAAAGAGCACAAGTGGGGGAAGAGGCAGAGGGAGAAAGAGAATCCTCAAGCAGACTCCGTGCTGAGCGTTTAGCCCAACTTGATTCTTGATCTCACAACCCTAAGATCATGACCTGAGCCAAAATCATGAGTCAACCACTGAACCAACTGAGCCAATCCAGTGTCCCCAGATAAAATCTTAAGGAAAAAAAGGTGAATATTATTATGTCTAGCATAGTAACATAATTTTATAAAAGTAAACAAAATAATGATTATTGTCAACATCTATAAAATATCATTATATATCTACAAAACCTTTGTAGTTTTTGAAACAACATCTCATTCACTTTTACCTCTTTTAGAAAAGAGGAAATAAAGATTCTGGAAAACTCTAGTTAATTTTCAAGTCACACAAACAGAGCATAGGTTAGCCAGGCCTAATTCTAGGACTTCTGACAACTTATCTAGTGTCCTTTTCATCAACATAACAGAATCCCATTTTGTGATTTCAAAATCCAAGTACATTTGAATCACAGATTCCTACTGGTAGATGTGTATATGAGAGTATGTCAATAAAGAAAAGATACTTCTGTAAAACATCCAAGGTATTGTCATTGTCCAAACTGGAGGATTGACCAGAACTTCTCTTCTCCCGACCATCATGCACCACTTCAATCTGAAATGATGAAAATAAGTTAAATTAGCATCCACGTATGTATAGATCTTCTTGAAGAAAATCAAGCTCAAATTAAGTTTTCTCTAGGTCCTGTGTAGATAAACTTGAAAACACTAGGATTATTTTTTTCAGGAATAACTTTGATACATATTGGTAAAATAAATTATTTGAGTTGCCAAAGAGGACAGATTTAAGATACTAATTAGGACTTATTTTATACATGGGGCGCTTGGGTCCCTCCGCTGGTTAAGCATCCAACTCTTGATTTTGGCTCAGGTCATGATCTCAGGGTCGCGGGATTAGGATTCTCTCTCCCTCTGCCTCGCCCACCACCTTTTCCCAGCCCCCACTCCTGCTCTAAGAAAACAATTGTATTTTCCACATTAAATAATGTCTCATTTACTTGGCACTTTGGGGAAGTGAGGTTAATTGATAAAAAGTTGAGTTTCCAGATAACTAAAGTTTATTCATTGAAGAAGAAAAAAAAACAGCTTTTTAGCCTTAATGATTTTTGATGGAAACTTTCTAGGAAATAGTACATGAGTCCTTGAGTTCTTTAACCAAGGATACACGACATCACTGCCTCTCCCTCTAATAATTCAGTGGTACCATCAGGAATGTGAATGATGTGATAAAAACTGATGATCCACTCCAGGGCTGATAACATCTGGGTAACTCTATTCTTTCTTAAAATGGCTGTAGCCTGTTGATCTCTGTCTCTGCTCTCTGCCACATGTCAGTTTTTGCTACAAGTGACTTCCCCGACCCTAAGCCACTGTCTTATTTTGAAGACTCTACAGGACTTGGACTTCCTGAGTGAGTCAACTACATGAGATTTGTGGCGGGTTAATTGTTCTTCAGAAGCCTTAGAAGTATCTTCCAGGGATCCTGGCTGAATTTGGACTTTTGAGCCCGCAAAATGTCTGAACTCCAAGCAAACGCAGCATTACTTGGTAACAAGTAGAACCCAAAGTGAAGCATGAGATCTGCCAGCTAAAAAGCATTTGCACAAAACATTACAAACATGCGTGGAAAGGAACAAACATTTACGGACTATTTCCTAGATACTGTGCAGGCACAGTTGTAGGGACTTAACGGGAATCACTGTATCCAATCTTCCCAGCAATTTGGCAAGCTATAGCATACTTATCCTCATTTTGCATATAGGAAAACCGAGGCTCAGAAAGGTTTAGCAACCGGGCCAAGGTCCCATACCTAGTTAAGTGATAAAACAGGGCCAAGCCCATGGTGTGCCAGCGTTATGCTCCCTCTTTAAGACCATGCTTTGATTCGTTCTATCTGAATGTACTGTTATTTTAATACTATAATTAAGACTGATAATGCTGCGCGCTTCTTTACTCATCAGATACGTATGCATCCCTTACTCCTAACAGGTTTCTGAAATTCAAGTTTGGAAAGTTTCAAAACATAAATTTATACTTGTAAATGCCTTGCCAAAGGATTGTGCCAATTGACTCGAATTGAAGAACGTGTGCATTTTGGAACTCTGTTCACTAGCTAGTAATCTCACCAAGAAAATGTACAGAGCCACAGCCTCCTACTTTTCCCCTAAGATATGTAAATGAATAAGTCCCCATAGAGGAAGTTAGGGTATCATGAGTGGAAATGGAAACCGAAAGACCCCGTAAGACTGTGGAATTTGGTCTTCAGCCTGTTTCCTTCTCGAAAACAGAGGTTGTGGCTATACACCGTGCTAACTAGGCCACTCACTAGCCTGCTCATAATGGTATACAGCATGTGAGATGCTAACCATGCCACGCATCATTCGAAATACTTCCCAAGTATTATTTTATGTTTATGTGACCTCTACAATGCTCTAGAGCATTCTGTTATTATACCCATTCTATAGATAGGAAATGGAGTTCCTTATGGGGTAACGGAGTTACCCCAGGTTATATGTAACCAACAGAAACTGACAGAGTTGGGATTAAAAGGCAGGGAGTGTCTATCAGTGCCTATACTGCCTCTTGGAGATCTATGTTCTTGTCCTTATTTACCATCAAGAAGACACAAGGAAAATGTAGGGCCCTATGGTTATGATGAGGCTACTCTCTGCAGATACCAGAATGTCCTGGACAACTGAGAAGGAGACTTGAATCAATCCACAAATGAACAGATGTCCTTTTTTGAGCCTGGCACATGGACCATTAGGACCCGTCTTTTGTCCATGCTTCATACTTACAGGAATGTAATTAGTTATGAAAGGAATCTTCTTTTGTAGAAAGGCGCAATTATTTAAGTTTATTGAGGTGGGGTGCAGGAAAGAGAAGCTGGGACTTATAGATATTTTACAGAAATTAATTCCGAACTCAAGCCAAGACTTGAGAAAGTGCTCATACACCTGGGGATATGCCAGAACTGCAATTAGACACAATGCAGCAGCAGCTTTTTCTTTTAGATTAAATAGGCTTCCGAACGTACAATATTGGTTTAGTGAACTAAAAATATGGTTTAAGCCTCCATACCAATTCTGCAACCACAGCAATAAAGCCAGTTTTGAATTAATTAGTGGTATTTACTTTTAAGTTGCTCTGATTTTGTCTCCAAGTCTTCTTTCCTGGTAGAAAAATATGAAAGAGGAATTTCAAGCCAGAATTAAAAATCAACACTTTTAATTAAAATGCATGCATGTTTATTAAATAGAGAGCTACGAATATGCTGACATATTTAGGTTAGTATTTTTAAATCACACCATACAAAACAGTTGACTGGTTAGATTCAGCTACATGATTTCAAGTTCTTATTTAGCATCACTTTGCTACACCTTCATTCATTCTCTGACTCACCAAACATCCACGTGATTGCCGAGTGAGCAGGAAGGTAAGTGCTAGTGTTACGTAATTATTTGCAGATTTAATATTCATTTGCACACATAAGCATTTAATCAGATTGTAGCTCACTGCCTAACGGTATCAAAAAGAGTTTGGAAAAACATCTGCATTTAACTAATAACTGCATGCCCGGCAGCTCTAAGCCCTACACACCCATTTTGGTTTTTAATCCTCAAAGCAACCCTAACAGATACGTACTATCTCTATCTTCATTTCTTAGATAAGTAAGGTTAGTATCTTGTCCAGGAAGCAAAGGTAGTGTTCTGTAGACTCTACTGTCAGAATAGGTGCTTCTAACAACTACATGAAACAACTTGGAAGCATATTAAAATGCTAAAACGAAACAACCGCATCAAAATTCCAAGCTTTAATCTTTCTATTCTACTATTCCGTTTGCTCCTTTTCTTTTCTTAAAACATGTTGAAAATGAAATTATCTGTATTTTTTAAAGTTTATTTATTTGTTTTTAGTCATCTCTACACCCAACAGGGAGCTCGAACTTATGACCCGAGATCAAGAGTTGCACGCACTTCCAACTGAGCCAGCCAGGTGCCTCTCCTTTTCTTTGTTTCAACTTTCCGTTCTGTTTACAATGGGTGAGCCCCTGTATTAGTGAGCAAGGAGTCCAAATGTTTCTACAAACCCCAGAGCATGGGCCAGTGCAAGACCAGGTCATGCGTGTTCCTTAGTTTTGGTGCTGCTAAAAAAGGCTGCCACGCACACAGGCTACAGGCATCTCTTCTCCCTACGGAAGAAATATACTTTTTGCCCTTCCCTCCTTGGCAGGAACCACTGCAAGACACACTCAGGGAAAGGATATGCTGTTAGGTTCTCTGAATTTTATACTCCACTCTCATTATTTAAAAATATATTTTAGGGCGCCTGGGTGGCTCAGTGGGTTAAGCTGCTGCCTTCGGCTCAGGTCATGATCTCAGGGTCCTGGGATCGAGTCCCGCATTGGGCTCTCTGCTCAGCAGGGAGCCTGCTTCCTCCTCTATCTCTCTCTGCCTGCCTCTCTGCCTACTTGTGATCTCTGTCAAATAAATAAATAAAATCTTTTAAAAAAAATTAAAAAAAAAACAATAAAATATATATATATATATATATATATATATATATATATATTTTAGGAGCCCCTGGCTGACTCAGCGGAACAGCGTGTGACTCTTGATCTCAAGGTCATGAGTTCGAGCCCCACGTTGGAGGTAGAGATTACTTTAAATAAGAAAGTAAAAACAAAAATAGATTTTATAGGGGTGCTTGCCTGGTTTAGTCAGAAGCACACGCAATTTTTGATCTCAGGGTCATAAGTTCAAGCCCCACGTTGGGTGTGCGCCTACTTAAAAAACATATATATATATATATATATAATGTACAGAACATAGCATAACGTATAGAGATGTTGAACACTATGTAGTACAGCTGAAACTAAAGTTAACTTGTGTCAACTACACTCAAATAAAAAAGTTAAATATATATATATTTTATACAGAAGTTGTATGTTTATAGCATCACATATATAAGTACGGAAGTTAGACTTAGTGGCACTTACCACGTAAAATCAATTTCTCAATGAACACTGATGTTTACCACTTTAAAGACACCTGATACACAGAGATCCAAACTTCTTTATAAAGGTAACTGAGGAAGCCTTATTACTTAGCTTTGCTATAATTAATTCTTTGCGACCACATTAAGAGATGAAAAAGGAATATATATACACAACTTGGGACAAAGCAGATTTTTCTGAAAAGCAACCTGGAGAGATTCGTTCTCTCAACGACGTAAATGGATCCGTGAAAAATCAGGAGCGCTGTACTCTACACGGAGCTCCGTGTTTGGTGTTGGGGATACGAGTATGACCTGCGCACAGTCCCTGCCCCTACAGAGTGGACAGTCTAGCAAGAGAGACGGAAAATGGACAATTCTATGAAGGTCGTGAAGACACACAGCCGGCCTTGTCCCCACACAGCGCGGCTGCTCAACCGAACTGGGTGCTGAGCAGGAGAGGCAGGGGAAGAAAAGCTTCCGGGAAGGAAGTGGACTAGGGACAGGAAATCTGCTGGAGGGAAAGCAACCAGCAAAGGGGCAAGGGACAGGGAAGGACACAGCGTCCCAGAGAGAGAGCAGCCCTGTAAAGTCCAACAGGCCAGAGAAACAGGGGCAATGCGAAAGGGGAAGTGGGGAGACAGGGAGACCGCTGCAGTTGTCACGGCAACCGGTGACATGAGCTTGGGTTAAGGAAGTGGCGGCGAGGACATAGCTTTTGTGACTGATTAAAGGCGGGGCCATGAGTGCAAAGGCTGGGGCGAGCGGGGACATCACAGTACTGTTCCTGGAAGTGAGGCCCAGGGGAAGGGGGGGAAGGTGTGCGGGAGAGGCCACCAGGCAGAGCCTGAGTTGCCCAGAGGAAATTCAAGGAGGCAAATTGTAAAGGCAGGTCTGAAGCTTACAAGGAAGATGCAGACTGGAGCTACAGGTTTTGGAGCTCCAAGCACAGTTTACCCCTCACAACGCTTTGCTAACTTCCCTCTGTATTAATTCAGGGGTTAAGCAACCGACTCTTGATTTTGGCTCAGGTCATGATCTCAGGATCGTGCCCTCAGCAGGGAGTCTGCTGGAGATTCTTGCCGGCTGCCCCTCCCCCCACTCATACTCCTTCCTACTCTCTCCCTCTCTCGAATAAACAAAATCTTCCAAAACTTAATTCAACAAATATTGATTGTGTCCTGCTAGTTGCCGGGCACTGCGCTAGGTGCAGGATTCTGTTTGATGCAAATTAGTAAAAAGAAACAAACAAAAACAAACAAAACCAGTTTGACTTATCGTGTGAAAGATGAACACAATTTGATTTGACCAAATCCTATATATTTGGCTTAGCGATTAAAAGTCTTGAAGAGTTATTTAGTCCTGACTATTATAATCTCCATTTCTCACAGAGCAATGAGGTAAAAATAAATACGGTAGCATAAATGATGCTTTGGTTTAATTTAGAAACCATGATAAATAACGAGTAAAATCATTTATCCATCCATATCATTCAGGCTGCTGTCTTTTTCCACATAAATGCGTTAGGCAGTCTTAAACTGAAGAAAATTCAAGCTACTCCCCACAAATAGTTGTACTGTGGATGACACAAGATTCTCTAAAACGAAAGAAAGCTTGATTGGTTTTAACGCTGCCAATTGTTTTTCTTGATTTCTTTTGACGAGTGGTCATATGATGAGATTGAGTTTAGAAGCATAAGCTACTTTTCAGGGAGTCATTGTCCGAGGTAAGTTTCATGCTGAGAATATGGATGATTATTATGGAAGAAAACGGAGAACGTTAACTGTGGGCGAAATTCCAGGACGAACTGCTGCTGGTTTTAGATGTCAAACTGGTTTTTCACATGGACACAAACTCAGAAAATGTACTGAAGAAAAGTAATAAAGATGGGTACCTTTGGAAAAAAGTTTACATGCTTGAAAGAAAGAGTATCCAACTCCCACTGCAGAAAAAAAGTGTAATGCCATTAAATAAGAATATTGGAAAGAAAAAAATAAAATCAAATGTACTTTCAGCAACTAACGCTTCCAGCGGAGCTGAGTTCTCCAAGGACTACAGAGCAAGAAACCTTAGTCAGCGGGCTGGTCTAGTTTACTCAGTACTTCTTACACTCTGTAAGGCTTTTTTCTCTTTGTCTTCACAACAACCCACTTCAGTCAGTAGGCATTATTGTTCCTATTTTCAAACAGCAAAACTAGGCTAAAAGACGAGAAGTGAACCGGCCCAGGTCACACAGCCGGACATCTGACTGAGGTCTGTCTTCCGCTAAGGAATATAAACCTATCCATTTCTATTCCCACTGCTGGTGGTTTGTAGCCCCTAACTGGTTTCTTGGGTTGCTTTAGTCTTTTGCCCTATATCTTCTTTGTCAATTTTCTTCACTTGGAGCATTGCTCACAGTTTTATTTGTGAGTATATTTTTATATTTAATAACTCTTAACTACATAACTTTTAGCTTTGGTTTTCATAGATCCACATGGGGACTGGCCAAGGTTTTGATGCTCCTTCCCATACATTAATGAGGTCTCTGAGCCTTCAGATCAGACAGACCAAATTTAGTCCCATGTTCACCCGTTCAACTAACTAAGGGCCCCAAAGGCCAAATTACTCTCCCCTAAGAGGCCCCGGCTCCAGAGGCAGCTCAAGGGAAACTTTGGGCAACAGAATCATCTTACTTCCAGACTAGCTCCCCGCCACAGTCAGGAAAGCTATTCCATCCTACAGAACGTAGAAAGGAAATGGGTACCACATGGTTAAAACTAGTCTACAAAGATTAAAATAAGAAAATCGACTCTAACAGTTTAATGACTAGCAAAATTACTCTGTTTACCAGCACTTACTTAGAAAAGGCAATCCCTTCTATTGCCTAAGCTGTTCCCTTACTAGAAGCTAATAAGAACCAAGTAATAATCTATCCACATAAGTAGTAAATATGTGTGTGCGTACGCACACGCGTGCCCACATGTACCAGATTCATATGCTTTTACTTCATTAGTACCATGTTTGACTGTTGTACAATAATCTCGACCACGACTCCTGCCTCGTGCAACAGAGTACAAACGTGACCAAAGACACTTACATACAATTTCAACTTATCGGGACTGAAGAATGCGTTCAGTATCTACATCAAGAGTGACACACCACAGCAGGAAGAGAAGAGTGAACGTAGGATACTTTACCATGTTTAGGTGAGAACGACGCTCTAGATCTCATGAGATTGTCAGAAGCAGGTACCACAAACTCAACTGGCTTCACGTTCTTGTCTGTCAGGTTCCTGAAACCAGCTTGTTGGTTCTCAAATGCACTTCGGATATGTTCGAGCTTGAGTTGGACGGTTTGCATCTGAACCTGTGGTTGCGCGAGACTTCTATGAAATATTTTCTGAATTGGGGTCACTACAGATATTAGAACATGGCTCGGACCCAGATGGTCAGAGAATCAACTTAGAGTTGAAAACAGAACTAAAAAAAGAAAAAAAAAACTTGGAAAGCAACAGAAAACAGATGAAGATCTCAAACAAAACCACTCAAAGAAACTGATCGAGCGGTCATGACATAGGTCTCTGTCTACAGCGCTGGAAGGAGCGAGGGTTGGAAGAGGCGGCACGTGGAGCACAAGAGAGGCACCCGCTAACGCAGTGTCAGAGCACGGTGCGATGTGTTATCCTGCCCCACACATCCTACAGTTCTCGGTGCGTCCTAAAAAGCTCCTCCTAGACCCTCCTAGATGATCTGAGGCAGTTAGGGATTAGCTCGGTTGCTTCCAGAAAAGTCACTTGGTTATTGTTGTGGCCACGTTTCTGCTTTTCTGGGACGTCCCCTAAGATCTGCAGCTAAGCATGGTTCTGGATACTGTTCCAAACTTAAGAGTCAACCACACCTTTTGGCGACAGATAGCATGACAAAAATCTCTTAGCGTCACTGTCGTGAGGGGGCCTCGGGACAGCTCCAGCAGTGTGGCCCTGCAGGAACCCGGAGGTCTCTACCTTGTTCACGGCAACATCTGGTTGCACCCTACCCCCCAGGAAGCCCCGGAGCATTTCTTTACCCCTTCATGCTCAAACTCAGCAGGAAAGCCAGATCTGTGTCCACACAGCACCTGTTGCTAGTAAGTGCAGCAGGAAAACAAGCTATTTGGAGTAGAATGCTCTTAACAAGGGCCCAGTGTTGCCCTAGGACAACCTTAGCCCCTTCTCTAAGGATGCGCAAACAAGGTATGTGAGAACTCCTAATAGGGGAAAAGAGTTAGAGGAGAATGGCATCACAGCTCATTCTTCATGTTATAGCAAGCGTAAAGCCTTGAAATGCTTTTCTTTTTCAAGTCTATGTAGTCAGTTAATTTTTATGTCATCTCTGCACCCAACATGGGGCTCAAACTGGTGACGCCGAGATCAAGAGTCACAGGCTCCGCCGACTGAGCCCATGGAGAGCTTCAAGGCTTTGGACCCTCCCACGCTTCACAGTGGTACTAATATCACGCCTCATCCTTAAAAGAAGCACGTAACTGCGATTTGACATAAAGTCAGGAGTGAAACTCTTGCCAACGCTACTGGAATTACAGCTTTAAAAAAAAAAATCTGTTCATTTGAAAAAAAAAAAAAAACAGCCACTTACCTTGAGTTCAGGAGATAAAATTACATCAAATTCATACTGTAGGGTATCAGGGTCATAATTTATAAAGGGCAAAGCCATCTCAAGAAAATTCTCGATGTCTCGGAGGGCTTTCTGAGCATCTTCTTTAGACTGAAACTTATCGATTTCCTGGTTAGCTAGAAGGCATTCTCCTTCATCACAGCACTGGCGAGCCTGATGAGCAAATCACACACAGACACACACACACACACACACACAAACACACGCACACGCACACACAAAACATGAATGAATACATAGAAATACGTTTGTCTTTTAGGAGTGTTTACCAGTCCTGGCTTCTGTGAATCAGAGTTGTTTTCAGAGCTGTTAAAAATAAAGATATCTGGGTTCTGCCCCCAGAAATTCCGATTCAGCAGCTCCGGGCCCTACGCCAGGCGCTGGGATTTCTGCAGCGCCCCACAGGTAATTCTGAAGACACACAGCCGAGGCTGGGAAGCACTGTACTTATTTCATAATGAGGAACTCATTCTGCAGTAAAGGGTCCGACGGACCTCACAACACTGACGCTTCAGCCGCACGATCCTGTCCCCAAGTCAGTAAGTGAAACATGGAACGCGTCGGCAAACATAAAGTGTAACATAAATGGGTGGTGATAGCCAAGGACAAGGACACAAGCCTCCTTGCCGAAGAGGGAGATGTACAGATTCAAGTGTTCGTGTTCAGATACGACGTCTGCGAATGATAGCCTCATTCTACATTCCACTTCCGAGGCCAGCTCTTCTCTTCACTGGCTAACTCTGAAAGGGGTCAGACCTCTAGCTTCCCGTCACTGTTTAATTTCTTACTGCGGTACCTATGGCGCGTGGAAGGAGTTTCTGGCTTTAGCAAAATGCCTCTAGGGCTCTGCAAAGTGTGCTGACTGCAAACTACCACCAGAGGAGAGGAGTCACAGATGCACCCAAAATAGAAAAGAAGCCATCACGACCGCGATCTCAATACTCGGGACAGAAGCCAAAATCCCTACCATACTCCACTTGCCATGAACACAGCAAAGGTACATGCGTTAAATGAACATCATCGAAGCCAATCCTTCAACGTCTCACAAGTTTAATTCCAAAGCTCTCTCAGACAGACCTTTACCCCATAACCATTAAGAAAAAAAAAAATATTCTCAGGCCTTGTGACACTACCTGCTGTAGGAGCTTATGCATTTTGAAGATCCTGCTGAGCTGTATCCTTCTGGCTTTGATCTCGTTAACCAAAATATCAGAGAGGTACCGGAGCTCGTTGCACCTCTGGCAGATCAAATCAAGGGCATAATGGTGATTTGCAGCAAGTCTGTGTCCGTGTAGTATCACAAAGCGGGCCTTCGCTAACAGATCCTAATTTTGAGAAGGAAGTAAAAACAACAACGGTACGACAGCTGTTCAAAAACAGGAAGCACAAGAAAGTAATTGAGAAGCAAACTGGTTTAGCAGGGCAGAGAGGGTGCCAGAAATACAATTGTATGTCACACTTCTGCAGGCTCTAAAAAAGATTACGGTTGCGTCATTAGCTACAGCAGTGACGCCATCAGGAACCCACGTGGTTCTGGCCCCAGAGCCTGCTTGAGTGTGGATGAGCTTTGCCTTGCCTGATACGGGCAGATTTAGAACAGAAGCGCATATACTCGGTGACGTACCCGGGGCCAAATGCAAGCTAATGGGTTTTGTACCGTCTGGGCCTTGGCAATCTCCTTAGTCATCATCTGCCTCATTACTGTACACACCTGAAGTGAACACCGCAGGGTCTCCAAGTCTGCAGGGATCTTAGGGGCCTCCACTGGGTCAACGACCGGCATCCCCCCCTCCCCTCCTGGCCCCCCACTTGCTCCCAACCTGGCAACTGAAATAGGAGGTGGTGAGGAAATAACTGTGAAGGGAAAACAAGAAAACTAAAGCCCTAACGAGGAAGTGCCCAGCCCACCTAGCTGGAGGGAAGCCCACGGTTAAAGCAGGGAGTTTGGGTGTGTGTGTGTGTGTGTGTGTGTGTGTGTGTGTGTGTCTGTGTGTGTGTGTGTCTGTGTGTGTGTGTGTGTGTGTGTGTGTGTGTGTATGTGTGTGTGGTTTTTAATGGGTATAGTTTCAGATTTGCAAAATGAAAAACTTCTGGCTATCTGTTGCACAACAATGCGACTCTGGTTAACACCACTGAGCTGTATACCGGAAAATGTGGAAGACAGAGGGCATTCGGGTTGCTCAGTGGGTGAGGGCCGGACTCCTGATTTCGGCTCTGGTCCTGATCTCAGGGTCCCGAGACTGAGCCCCACGTCGGGTTCTGTGCCGAGCGTGGAGCCTGCCTGAGATGCTTTCTTTCCCTCTGCCCCTCTCTACCTCACTCATGCTCACTCTCTTTCTCCCTCCCTCTTTCTTGTTCTCAAATAAAATTTTATTTAAATGGCTGTGATAGTAAATTTCATTTTATGTGAGGTTTTCTTTTACCGCAAAACTAAAAAAAAAAAATTAAAACAAAAATAACACTCCAAACCGCCCTTATTTCCAAGCCAATTTGCCTTCTTTGTTTTAAAGATTTTATTTATTTATTTATTTATTTGATAGACAGAGATCACAAGCAGGCAGAGAGGCAGGCAGAGAGAGAGAGGAGGAAGCAGGTTCCCCGCTGAGCAGAGAGCCCGATGCGGGGCTTGATCCCAGGACCCTGGGATCATGACAGGAGCTGAAGGCAGAGGCTTTACCCACTAAACCACCCAGCTGCCTCTTGCCTTCTCTTTCTACCATGCCACAGGGATTTATCAATTACCACGCAGTCACAGCAACCTATAAGCATAATTCTAGAACTGGTCACTGCAGCTGTTGCCTCACAAATTCCAATTTTAGACGCTTACAGTATACCCACAAATCTACTTGTTTGCTGGGAATGCACCTTTAAAAACACCTACGACAGAAGAGCAAAACTAGTTTGTTAACTATGAAAGCCTTGAGTCCAAGCCTTTAAGACCAGCAAAATGAAAACTGTTGGCTCTTTTGATTATTTATTATATGATCATCTATCCTAGGTACTGTGCTAAGTGTTTTACCCACAACATCTAAAAGAATCCTCACAATCATTCTGCAAAGTCAATCACTTTATCCCCAATGTATAAATGCAGACACCAAGGCTGAGAAAATTTAATCAATGTACTAAGGTCACAAGGCAAGTAAGACTAAGCAGACTCATCTGTCTGAATGGCTGTCTGCTTCAACTGCACAGCCGCACGATGGAGAGTTAAGGAATTACGCTCATGTCTATTTCCATCATTTCCAGTACCAAATAGCATTCTTTTTTAAAGATTTTATTATTTATTTGAGAGAAAGAACACACAAGCAAGGGGAGAAGCAGAGAGAGAGGGAGAAGCAGGCTCCCCACCGAGCAAAGAGCCTGACGCACCACTTGATCCCAGGACCCTGATATCATGACCTGAGTCGAAGGCAGATGCTTAACACACTGAGCCACCCAGGCGCCCCTCAAGTAGCATTGTTGATGGGCATTTTTTCTCTAGCTTCTTCAAAATGATTTACACCTTTGTTCCTAATGACAGGTCTGAAACCATTCATATCGTCTCAGAGGCCACCTATGACAAGCACAGGACACGTCTGCAGTGTCACATCTGGCTCACCTTGATCAGAAAAGAATATAGAACAGTATTATAAACTAATTATACAGACTACTGCGATGAAAGGTGGCCCATAAGGGCTGATATTACGCAAAACCATCAAAATGTAACTATTAGAATAGTGAACATCTCAGTTGGGATCTTACCTGCGAATTTTCATCTAAGTTTTCCAACTTCTTTATTTTTTGTTTTACTTGACCTATGTTCCCGGTTACATCTGCCAACTCTGCTTGCTGGTTCAACAGAAGTTCAACTTCACTCACAAGCTATAAATAGGAAAAAAAAAATACAAGTCTTAAAAGCATACAAGGTATTAAGCATTTTCCCTTAATCCAGTTTTGTAGGAAATGCTAGTAAAAAGGACAGCAACACGGAAAAATGGCATGTGTGGAGAATACGTTGTTATTTTATTCTCAGAAACTGCTATACTCTATTAAAATCTAACCTCCTGGATCTCGGGGTGTGCTCATGAGATAGAAGATATCACTATGTACACAGGCAGATATATGCGGACATGTACCAAAGTGTATGCATGTGTATTTACTTGCATATTATATTCCCAAGCTCTGTGGTCAGTGGTCCTGGGAACAAAGACCCTCCAGTAGTAATGAACACAGCTGGAACCTAGAAAAAGAACCCAGGGCTCCTCAGCCAGATGGATGATTCCAGGACTAAGGCAGAGTACGTATGAAATGAACTTGGAATATCTCTTTATCCCAGAAAGTAAGGAAGGGATGACAATAAAAGAAGTCTGGCCATGTCACAGGGACACAGTAGTCAGTCTGAAACACCAAAATCGTGAAGAACAAAGAATGACAAACCATCACAAAACTGGGAAGTCACGAACCCTCAAATCAGATACACAAAGAAACGGGGAGAGGGAGAACCCTGGCCCCCAGCGGCACGTCTGTGGGAACTGGGGAATACGGAGGGCAGAGTGAACTGGGAAAATCAGCATTCTGCAACCATCATAGTAAGGACGGGCAGAAGCAAGAATCATTCATCGATGCTAAACCCACCCAGAACTTTTGATAAACAGCAAAAGGGTTATATGACCTTACATTTTCTCCCCACCCACTTCTTACTAGTTACAAGCAGAAGGAGAGTAATGATACCGTGGAGAACTTCTACAGCACCCCAACAGGGTGATAGGAGCACACATCAACAAGGAGGGGCAGGAGGACCCCACTTACCCCTGAATGGAAGAACACGTCACTTACATAGTACACGTGCTGGTCACACAAAGATTAATCTAATCGTGAGAAAATGTCAGACAAATGGGAGACGAAGAACATTTTATGTGAAAAAGAACTGTACTCTTCAAAAATGGCGGTGTCATAAAAGACAAAGAAAGGCAATGGAAATCTTCTGGATTAAAGGGGACTAGACATGACAACTTATACAGTACCTGACCCTCTAAGGCTGAATCCTGTACTGGAGGGGGAAGAGATGATAGAAATGACATCATTGAATCAATCATTAAAACTGGAATACCAACAGTAGGTCATGTAAAATACTGCATCCTTTAAATGTCCGGAATTTGATCATTGGACTGTGGCTATGCAAGAGGATATTCCTATCCTGTATATTCAAGAATATTTCAAGTTTGAGAATATGTAAACTCTTCTGGATGGCTGGAATTTACAAACAAGATTTTTTTGAAGTTAAGCTTCTACCTATAGAACCTTTTTGCAGGTGACCATGAGATACAGATCATGTCAGTGAAATTCAAATCCAAGACCAAGGACGACAACACTGATTCGCAAGGCAACAAGGATTTAAAGAAACAATAGAACTATAGGGCAAGAATTTTCTCTGGGTGGCAAATTAACAAGGAAGTAGAGGCACAATGGGTGTGCTTGGGAAGGAGTTATTTTTTCATGTGTTCGGTTGAGGAGAAAGACACAAATATCCGGAAGGCCCAAGAGCAACCTGGCCTATTCTTTCCTTAAGGAAGGTTTCATAGAGAGCACCACATTCCAAAATCTGCTGGCATCACAGGAGGGAAAGGGCTAGAGGTACCTGATCCCGTGTTCAGAACAGATGAAATACCGAGCGAGTGTGAAAAGTCATGTGGGGGAAACAGGCTGACCCCATTCAAGAGAGAAAAGTAGGGAGCTTTCCTCGGACCTCCCGGTAAAGTACTATGAGAGAGACTGCGAGGAGCCTGACCCCATGTGATGCATTTTCCAGAAGCATCCGACAAGAAGGTACTTCTTTGTGACCTTTACCAAAATGTATAATTAGACACAGTTTCACTTCATGCATTAGGCTTGTCATAGAAATAAATTATTGGAGCTGAAAAATTTTCTGTTATATCATGTTAAATATGGTCAGTATAGGTATATGGTATTAAAAAAAAAATCAAGAAGGAAGTGGGTATTATTTCCTTGGAAAGCTGAAAGGAAATTTCAGGCTGAAAGCATTTTATATGTAAAATAAATTACAATAATAAACATCAGGGTGAACAGCAACTTAGTCCTGTCTTACATGTTAGCACTCACGTGCTTGCTCATAGGACATTAGTAAGCAAGAAAGACAACTTGGAGAGGGGGGTGGGGGATGGGAGTCACTGGGGGGTGGGCATCAAGGAGGGCATGTGATGGAATGAGCCCTGGGCATCATAGGCAAGTGACAAATCACTAAATTCTACCCCGAAACTAATAATATGCTATATGTTAATTAAACTGAATTTAAATAATTTTTTTTAAAAGAAAGACATCCTGGCAGGGTTCACTCACATCTGCCCCCTCTTCATCTCTCTCTGGATATAAAGGGGCATCTTGTGAGATTATATTTCTGATGATCAAGGAGTGAGAATCTCTGGCATAATGGAAAAAAAAATGTGAAAAGGAGTGTTTTTACTGACCTCTTGAAAATCCTGCTCGAACTTCCATAGTTGCAAATACTGCTGCATTTTTAGTTGGTGTTTCTCCCAAAATCCATCAAAAGCGATCTCCATATCATGTACTTGAGTCAGCAACCTTAACAAAGTGAAGTCATTAGAAGCCCTTCTCGTCTTGTAGGTATGTACATAAGCCCGGTCTGGACATTAAGAATCAGAGTCAAAGTCAGAGGCCGTGACACCCGGTCCACGAATAGACCATCGATGTCCACAGAACCTCTTATACAAGCAAACTATTCTCTGGGAGACAACCAGGGAAGGTGTTCTGATTCCCAGAGGTCCAGGAATATTTTCATGCCTAACAGATGGCAGCGAAATGCAGAATTCCCTTTCAGAGGGATAAAATAAGAAACTCTAAACCAAAAGGAGAGTACTCACTTGTTAACAGTCTGCCAGTCCCCATTCACGTGGTGACGGTGTTCAAGCCTTGAACCGACGGGGTCTTCGGTGCTGGGCACTTCCAGACTTGTGAGGAGGATTTTCCCCTCTTTGGTTACTGCTGTAATATCGTTCTGTAAAAAGGCACAGTGGGATGTAGCCTAATCGGAATGACCTAAAGAGAAGGAAGCATACACCTACAGCATGCAGAAGACAAACGGCCATTCTAGAACAGCCTCTACTGAGGACATCAGTGCCACGGAATTCAAAACCCATGAGGATCTCCAAGAAGCCTCTGGCTGCTGAGACGGAAGCTGCAATCACTGTTTCTACAAGATCTTTACGGGCTCCACTTGTCGTTTCCTTCTCTTACTGGTAGAAATCTCTAGTTTATTCTGTCCTACGAATATTTCCAATGTGCTCCAACAAAGCAGGAATAGCGCGGTACACTCCAGTGGAGTCCAGGGCCTTTCCTACTAATCCGTAATCATGACCAAGTGCTGACTGCCCTAAGTAGGACGTTACTGCACGTCTGGGTTAATTAATTCATCATGAAGCATATGCTTCTTTTTTTTTTAAAGATTTTATTTATTTGTTTGACAGAGAGAGAGATCACAAGTAGGCAGAGAGGCAGGCAGAGAGAGAGGGGTAAGCAGGCTCCCCGCTGAGCAGAGAGCCCAGTGCAGGGCTCGATCCCAGGACCCTGAGATCATGACCTGAGCCAAAGGCAGAGGCCTTAACCCACTGAGCCACCCAGGCGCCCCACATATGCTTCTTTCTATTCAGAAGGTCTTAACCTTGGTGGGTAGATTTTTCAGGCACCTAAGAGTGATCTGTGACCTCTTTCAGGAGATCCAAGGGTCCTCTGAAACGTTAAGCAAAAAATCCAGGCGTACGTGTGTTTGTCTGGGAACAGGTTTTGTGACACCAGCCGCCACAAGTGAGAACACAGGAAGCGCACACGTTTACGAAGCACCAGCTCCGTGCCGAGCTGTCGTGCACACACCGCATACTCCATTTCATCCTCACAGCGACCCTACAACGTGCACAAGCTTCATCAGCACCAGCCTCGTTGTGCTCGTAAGTTAACTCCACCTCGGAGAGAGGAGAAGCCAATTCTCTGATCACGGAACTCAGGAGGGACAGAGCTGCCTTTCCTTGAACAGTTTTATGTTTAGACTACGATTCAAAATTTCAGTTTCTCTCCTCTTCTTAATTTAAAAATGTCACCTCAAAAAAAAATTAAAAATTAAATAAAAATGTCACCTCGACACAGAGCGTCTACCTGGGAGGGCCCCCCCAGCAAGCCTACTGTCCTAGAAAGGATGTGAATTATTTCGTAGGTGCTTCTTTAGATCAATCTTTTTCTTTTTTTCGTCTTCAGATCATTCTTCAACTTTCTGGGGAAGGTGAATCTCAGAGCACTTGGTGATTGTCTGAATGGTGACTCGGAATCCTTCAAAAGCCAACACTCCAGACAGCTGTGCAGGAGGGCAAAATAAGCTTGCCATCTAAGGTCTACGGCACGAAACATCAAGAACTAGGACTCTGGGGGCTCCTGTTATCAAAGCACGCAACTCTTGGTTTCGGGGTCATCGGTTCGAAGCCCCACGCTGGGCATGGAGCCTGCTTAAAAAAACAAACAAACTAGTACTCTATGGAAAAGAAAGCTTGTAACCAATTTGGTGATGTTGGCCTTGGTCACAGGTCTCCTGCCTCCTCCTCCGCTTCTCCTTCTCCATTTCACGTTGCTCCTGTGGTGGATACTGAACTAGAACACCTGTCTGCCTTTTGATTCTCCAGCTTGCCAGATGAGAGGGCCTTTTGATGAGACAAAGAATACACGATAACGAAGATGATCCTAGGTTTCTATTTCTGGGGCACTTAAAAACCATCGTATGAACAAATAAAGCACTTCACAGGAGAAGGCACCATTTGCAAAGGGGACCGTTGCATTCAACACACCCAGGACATTCTCCCTGCCCCCCAATCAGCATGAAATAGACAGGCACTGAACACCTCTCTAGGAAAAGAAAGACCACGGAGAACGTTCGTTTGTTGACTCTACCAGACATACCTTTAACATGTGATACCTTTCAGCACGAACTGCAAGGATTTCTTCTATTGAAGGAATGTCATCTGGTAGTTCTGTCTCTGCCAGTTCAGTTCCAAAGGACTGTAACATCTGAGCCATTTCTTTCACTGTGAGAGCAAAATTTTCTATAGCCTGCAAAGAGCCAGTGAACCTTTTAATTCCATGGAAACGGCCATGGACCAGTAACTGTATTTACTTTTATTTAGCTCTGACAATGCACATATACGATGACCTCTCCTCTGCTAAGAAAAGGTGACGTTGCCCTTGGCAATCAAATCCAATTTTGCATCTGAGCTTCTATGAAACTAATGCAAGGTGAAGAGTTTTCTCGAATGCCTTTTATCCAAACATCTGTACTTATTTCTTGAACATCATCGAAAACAAATTTCTTAAGTTTCTTTTTTCTAGTCATCTGTACACCCAACATGGGGCTCAAACTCATGACCCTGAGATCATGACCCTCAAACTCCTCCAACTGAACCAGCGAGGCATCACTGAAAATTTCTTAAGATGCCATGTACTGAGAAATTTGTTTTCTGCCTTGGTTTAGGCCTATCCTATTAAACTGTGCAAGTGTAAAATGGCTTTCTATGAACTCTACTTCTGAAGAGATGAGAACATCAAAGCCACTTGATGTTCTTTATTATAACTTATGAGCAAGCATTATCATTCCAAACACAGCAATGGACAAAGGTGATGGGGGAACAAACTGGTCACGACAATTCATTCAGGCAGAAGACTTGAAACTGTGATCCCAAAGGCCCTGTTGCCCTAAAATGTCAAGGAAGGTTGTATGGTTGATTGTTTCCAAAATCAATTACTCAGGAAAAAAAGGGGGGGCAGCATGTAGAGACCATATAAAGGTTATGTTTCCCATGCAGCTCAAGGTAATCTGCTCTTTCATTTAAAGTCTCATGGGTTATTAAAGGCTAGACACCACTAATTTTGACAATACACTTTTCGTATGAGTGAACAGAACTGTTGAATGACAAATAAAGATGAACGTGGAATCCTGATTTAATTCAGTATCACTTTCTTCAGAAGGGTTCCCTAATCTCGGGGATGCGGAGTAAAGAGCCTTACGCTATAAACTCACACCTTGAGGCACGGGGCCCTTGCCTATTTGTAAATCTCTCGGACAGAAGGCATCTCTGCTATCATTCTAACAGCCTCAGAAGCATCACTCGAACGAGAGGAATACTACTACTCACACTTCTTGAGGGCTGCTTCTCTCATTTGATCTTCCCAGTAGCCCTAGGAGCTAAAGTACTATTATTCCCACTTTATAGCTGGGAAAACCGAGACACAGAGGGTATATAACTCGTGCCAGGTTATATAGCTAAAACTCGGCAGTGCTAAAATTTGAACCCAAACTCTTTGTTTCTCCAAGTTACTACAAGGCCACCAGGAGGGGGTGGGCGGAGCATGATCACCTTACTCCCTAGGTCCCTCCTTCAATGGCCATCCTCAGTGACTCTGCAGCATTCCTAAATATTTCCTCTGAAAGAAAATCGAGATGTTGAATTATATGTTTTTCAAAAATAGGTGCCCCAGATACCTGTTTTTCCCAAAGAGGAAAAAAAATTCTCGAACTAGATTTAAAGGTGAATATGAACTATAGGCTCTACAGTAAGGGCGAAGACAACATACATTTCTGAAGATGATCCATTCACTGTGGCAGTACTGCAAGGTGCCGCCTAACTCAGGGGTTAACTGCTTGTCATCAATGTATGTCAGCAAATCACTAACTGAGCTCAGCATAACCACCTATATAAATAAGCAAGAAAGATACCGTTAACTGCCCTTCATGGCATCCCTCCATTCAATTGTACAATGAACTTCAGCATTCATCAGCACAAAGTTATCTTATATAAATGGTTCTAACAGTCCTCTCCTGTACCCCCCCACACACATGTACGCACTACCTTCTTTAAGTAGTAACCATTTTCATTTACGAAACATTTCTCTGTAAAGCAAGACTGATCTCCATAGAAACCCAAATACCTAATTCTCCTTGATCTAATATTTTGTACTGTTAATGGCCAACCTTCTGAAAGAATGTTACGCCTACACCAAAGTAAAAGGGCTTCAATGCGGCAAGTTAGAACTTAGGAGGAGGGACTGGTCTTTGCAAAAGTATCACAATTTATGAGGGCTCTATTCCTTACCCTGAAAACGTATAAAAATAGCTTTTAAAAAAAGATCATGGTACTATGAACTAGCTCAGGATGTAAGTTCATGGGAGTCAAATACATAAAACACACACTCAATTTTTTTTCTAAAAATAAAAAGTCCTGATTTTATACACACGCACGCACACATACACACACACACATATATAACGTATGTGACAAAGATATTTTTTCAAAAGGAATTGCTCATTATAAACTGATTAGACTATTCCTTTATTTTAACAACAGAAGGAAGACTTTTAGGCATTTCAAATTTATAGTTTGGGAAGACAAATTCTATCTTTCTCTTCTAAATGCTTTGTGAGCACAGGTAAAACATCAACAGCATGGTACAAATTCCTTATGAGAATTAAAGAGAGAAAAAACATTTAAATAAAATACTCTTACTGGTAATTTGAGCATGAAGTCTTCCTGGCTAAATCGAAATCCAATGTCTGTGAAAGTTCGTTGAAGAAAACTGGTAGGACGCAGAACCAAAACCAAGTGCAAGTTCCCAGGAAAAGAAACCTGCAGAAAGAAAAAACTGTCAAAACATCCACTCAAGTAAGCACGTAGCAGAAAATATGTAATGAAAGGAACTGACTTTGAAAGTAATAAAGGCCACTAAAAGGACAAAACTTTAAAAATGGATATTGATACAATCTAAAAACATGGAAATGGAAATAAAACTAGTGTAAGGTCATCAGATCAGACCCTCGCAACATCCACAGCCTGGAATTTTCTCACACTACAGTAAATCCCAAGTTACAGAGAATTCTACTCTTGAACTTCATTTTATTTTTTTTAAAGATGTTATTTATTTATTTGACAGAGACACAGTGAGAGAGGGAACACAAGGAGAGAGAGTGGGAGAGGGAGAAGCAGCCTCCCCGCTGGGCAGGAAGCCCGAAGCAGGGCTCGATCCCAGGACCCTGGGATCATGACCTGAGCTGAAAGCAGAGGCTTAAACCACTGAGCCACCCAGGCGCCCCTTGAACTTCATTTTAAAGTTAGTCATTTGCACTTGAATTGCATTTATTCTCTGGGAAACAGAATTGAAAGGCAGGATCCTGGGATAACCCTGCAAACCAAAGGGAGCTTCAATACTGTGTACCTGCACTAAAAAAAAAAGGAAGCAACCTGTGCTGTGGAGTCTTATTTCTAGTTTCACCCAAGCAACACTCACTGAGTATCATCTCCATGTCCACTCCCTGAAGTTAAGTGCATGATTGTCACGCACCATTAGCATTCAGTCACTCTATAACCCAAGTTAGTAAGTGAGATGAAGGAAATATAGAATACTATGCAACAGGAAGTGATAGTACAGGGCATCCTAGACCTAGGAAAGTCAAAACAATCTCTCTGAAGCATAAAAAGGAATTAATTGGGTCAGAATGTCATTCTGGAGCACTAATGTTTCTAGAATACTAAGATGCAATAGGCGGCCAAGACATAATTACTACAAGACCAGGAGGGCACTATGTAAAATTAGTGAGATTTAAAATAGTATGGTCCAATATTCATATGGGCCAATATTCATATTCAATATACATCAAATGTCTAGTAGGTCAAGTAACTTGTAACTTTATCATAGTACGTCTTGGTAATAATCCTGAGAAGTAGGTCCCAGTCAAGAAAGGTGGAGGAAAATGATGCCAGGGAGTGTGGCAATGGGAAGTGGTTCTAGAAAGATGGACAGGAGCCAGATTAGGAGAGACCTTGGGTTCTTCCCTGGAGGCAAGGGAAGACTCTAAGAGGTTTTAGGCAACAGAGCAATATAGTCAGATCTGCATTTTGGAAGGATCGCTCTGGCTTTAGGAAAGGACAGGACTTGGACAAGAGTGGAAACGGCCTGATGAGCTAGGAGGCCGGCCCAGTAATGCAGATCAGGGCTGATGAGTTTCTGAAACGCAGAACAGCTGCAGTAATTAGTGGAGGATTTAGGAGGTACAATATGTAAGACACGATGACAGACTGTGTCTGATGCGAGAGACCGCACCAGTCAATAACCAATCGCTCGAGTAATGGGGTGCATGACAAGACCCTTGCTGACATGGGGAACACAGGAGAAGCAAGGGTTTTTTTTAAACTTTAAAAAAAAAATTTTTTTTTTTAAGTAATCTCTACACCCAACACAGGGCTCAAACCCATGACCGTGAGATCAACAGTCACATGCTCTTCCAACTGAACCAGCCTGGCGCTCCAGAAGAAGTGGGTTTTAAGAAGGGGGACAAGAGACTGATTCCCCAATCCTGCACACATGGGGCTGGAAGGGTCAGCAGGACATCCAGGTGATGACCATCAGAGAGACATGTGGACAAGTCCAGAGGGAAAGAAGTCTGGACTGGAAATGTTGAGTCATCGGCCCCCAAACAATGGATTAAAGCAGAACAGGGACAAACATGACAAAAATGCTTAAAATGAGCCATCGTTCAGGCAGGCTGGAATATTCATAATGGAACAGAACTATGAAACAAACATTAGTAAGCTACAAAGTGGAGACGGGGGTTACATAAGAACTCTGCACTTCCTGTGCTTGATTTGCTGTGACCCTAAACCTGCTTTAGAAACGAAAGTCTAGTAACAAAAAGAGTAACTTTCACTGAGGTGTAAGACCTAGACTTTCGGGAAAGACACATTTAAAACTGGAGATTTGGGGGGAGCGCCTGGGTGGCTCAGTCAGTTAAGCCTCGGACTCGTGATTTCAGCTCAGGGTATGATCTCAGGGTCTTCGGACTGAGCCCCACGTTCGGCTCCATGCTCAGCAGGGAGTCTGCTTCTCTCCTTCTCCCTCGCTCTCTGCCCCTTCTCCCACTCTCTCTCTAAAATAAATATATAAATCTTTTTTTTTAAAAAAACTAGGGATTTTTTTTTCCCTCTCATAAACAAGAGGGGGGGGCACCCAGGTGACTCAGTAGGATAAGCATCTGACTCTTAATTTTGGCTCCGGTCATGATCTCAGAGTCCTGGGATCCAGCCCGAAGTCGGGCTCTATAGAGTCTACTTGGGATTCTCTCTCCTTCTTCCTCTGCCCCTCTAAATTGTGTGCTCGCTCTCTCTCTCTCTCTATTTCTCTGTCTCTCTCTCTCTCCATCTCAAATGAAACCTTTAAAAAAATTTTTTAAATTTTCAATTTCAAGGGCGCCTGGCTGGCTCAGTCGATAGAGCATGGGACTCTTTATCTCCGGGCTGTGAGTTCAAGCCCCATGATCGGTATAGAGATTACTTAAAAATAAAATATTTCGGGCACCTGGGTGGCTCAGTGGGTTAAAGTCTCTGCCTTCAGCTCAGGTCATGATCCCCGCACCGGGCTCTCTGCTCGGCAAGGAACCTGCTTCCCCCACCCCCTCTGCCTGCCTCTCTGCCTACTTGTGATCTCTGTCTGTCAAATAATAAATAAAATCTTAAAATAAAATAAAATAAAATAAAATCTTTCGGGGCACCTGGGTGGCTCAGTCAGTGAAGCATCTGCCTTTGGCTCAGGCCATGATCCCGGAGTCCCAGGACCAAGACCTGCATCAGGCTCCCTGCTCAGCGGGGAGTCCGCTTCTCCCTCTGCCCCTCACCCCACTTGCGTTCTCTCTCTCTCAAATAAATAAAATCTTAAAAAAATAAAACAAAATCTTTAAGTCCAATTTGAGAGGGTCATAAATCCAGAGTTAAGTGGCAGTGAGAACCAGAGCAGGGAAGAGGACTGAGTGTGAGACTCACGAACAGGTGAAAGAAAAGAGGTTAAAATTAAATCAATAAATTACTCAGATTACAAAAAGACACAAATGGGGATGGCTGTCCAATCATGACTCCCCCAGACGGCCACGTGTGTGCTACCCTCTCCCTTCGTGAGAAACGTCTCGTCCTCTGCTGTACGCTGAATGGTTACATCCTCCAAAACTCACGGGGAAACCCCACCCTCAATGTGAGCGACTTAGCAGGTGAGGCACTGGGGACGTGATTAGGTCACGAGGGCGGAGCCCTCACGAGGGGATTAGTGCCCTCATAAAAGAGACCCCAGAGAGACCCTCTCGCCCCTTCTGCCACGTAAAGAGGCAGAGAAAAGACAGCCATATATGAACCAGAAACCAGGCCCTCACCAGACACCGCAACTGCCAGCACCCTGATCTTGGACTTCCAGCCTCCAGAACCGTAAGAAATAAACACCTGTTGTTTATGGGCGCCTGGGTAGCTCAGTGGGTTAAGCGTCTGACTTCAGCTCAGGCCATGATCCCAGAGTCCTGGGATCGAGCCCTGCACTGGGCTCTCTGTTCAGCAGGGAATCTGCTTCTCCCTCTGCCTGCTGCTCCCCCCACTTGTGCGCTCTCTAGCGCTCTCGCTCGCTCTCTCTCTCTGTCCCTGACAAATAAATAAATAAAATCTTTAAAAAAAAAAAAAAAAAACCAACCTGTTGTTTATAAGCCAGGCACGATATTCTGTTGTCACAGTCCAAACACAGTCTCTTACTAGTGTTACTAGAGAGAACTGCTCTCTTTCTTCAAGACCTCGCCCTCCCAACACACCCTGATTAGTAGTGGATGAAGAGCTGATGTCAGGAGGACCCAAGCCCTGCCCTGGGTTCTTCAAACTAGCGTTGCCGGACAAAAGGTTGGAGGGTGCAGTTCAAGACCCACTTGCGGCCACGAGCCCTGCAGCTGGAGGAGGCTTATGTCAAAGAACAGAGCTAACGTGAGAGAGAACTGGAAGGAGACAGAGTCCCAGAAGGATGTGTAGGCTACCCTACAGCATGTACATCATGTGCATTTTACTTTATGCTAAACAGGGTACATACTTCCTACAGTTACTGTAGGAATTAAAATAAATAATGAATATAAAGGCATTCTATAAACCCTAAAATAAAATACTCAAATAATGAATCATGGCACACTACATCCAAAACCAATAAAGTACTTTAGGGTGACTAACATAACCTAATAAAAAAATAAAGAGATCGTTTTTAAATTTTACCAAGGATTCTTGGACCTAAAGGCAAGTGGGTTTAGGTAGAAAACTTGTGGGTTATCGATAAAGGCTTGCTGAGGGGGAGGCTGGCAGAAACTTGTGAGAACTCTGGACCTATTTTTAGACTGACAGCGGAGTCTGCTTCTACCGCATTCTCTTTAGGAGTGAAGCCTTTCCTTCTTTTTTTTTTTTTTTAAGATTTTATTTATTTTTTATTTGACAGAGATCACAAGTAGGCAAAGAGAGAGAGGAGGAAGCAGGCTCCCCACTGAGCAGAGCGCCCGGTATGGGGCTCGATCCCAGGACCCCGGGATCATGACCTGAGCCGAAGGCAGAGGCTTTAACCCACTGAGCCACCCAGGTGCCCCAAAGCCTTTCCTTCTTCTTCAAATAGACACATTCCCAGAATCATTATTATACTTACCAGGCTTGACCCAGCTTGCCTTTTTACTTTTTTTCCTCTTAAATGAAATTGAAAGCACCCTACCTTTGCCAGCACTTCAAGCAAAATCTGCTTTATTCTGTCCTGGACTCTAGGTGGACCTGGTCTCATCATCCTTGTCTCTCTGACTTTTTCCTTAATGTCATACTCTCTGGTCTCACATAGGAAATCTCTAGATGCAAGGCCCTCGGGCTAAGCGAATGAAAGCCTGGAATACTGGCCCACCTCCCAAGCCATCAGGGGCTGCAGAGTGAAAATCAGGATGAGGACACTATTAGAAACACAGAAGGCCACGTGGCAGCTCTCTGGCTGAGGTAAGGCCCCGGTCTTCAGCCTGCCATTCCTCGGAGAGCAAGGCTGTCCCGCAGCTAGGTCCAAGGACAACGAATTACACAGGAGGGAACAAAGCTGAGAGGAGAGAAAATTAGAACCAGTGCCCGCAGAATCCATAGGAAAACAAGTACAGGCAGGGTTTAGGGATATCCGTCTGCTGATAAATGAGGGATTTTATGTTAGCTAATTTTTTTTCATATTTCATTTTATTTACTGTTTATAAGTTTTATTTATTCATCTATTTTTAAGTCATCTCTTACACCCAACACGGGACTCAAATTCACAACCCTGATATCAAGAGTAACACACTCTTCTGACTGAGCCAGACACACACCCCTGTTAGCTATTTATTAAATCAGTTATTGCCTATAGGGCGCCTGGGTGGCTCAGTTAAGCGTCTGCCTTCCGCTCAGGTCATGATCTCAGGGTCCTGGGATCGAGCCCAGGCTTGATCACTTCAGGCTCCACACTCAACAAGGAATCTCTTCTCCCTCTCCCTTGGTGCTCTCTCTCTGTCACCCTCAAATCAATAAGTAAAATCTAAAAAACAAAATCAGTTACTCCCTGTATTTGAAAAAGTGGTTTATCGCAAACAATGACACCTGTAAAAAAAAAAAAACTCCTCTAAAGATAATTCTATATTCTAATTAAATCATTCTTAAGTAAAACTTCCTGATTATTTTATCATACATTCTCCTTCCTTAATTCATTCAAAATGCTTAGTGATTTGCTCGTCATAAAAAGCCCACAAAATTAGCGTTTTTAAAGAAAATGCATTATCAAGGATGAAAACTTCAGCTAGTGCTTGTATAATTACATTTACAATGTTTTTCATTATACAGTAATTTTAGAATCTTTATTTTGCTACCATGTGGATCCTCCTAGAACACGTGGGCTTTGTTAAACTAATAGCTACTCTCAAATTTAATAGCCATTTGGAGCAATAAATACCTTGTAGGCCAGAGCTTTATAACCACCAAACAGCTGGGTGGCCCTCGAACAATCCCATCTGATTGGTCAGTCATGTTTTTTTAGAAAATGAAATCCTACAGTTCAGACCCTGTATATGGTTTCCATCCCTCGCGCCCATCAGATCCCGCATGCAAACCAGACATACTGGATTTTTTGATCCCCGTTCTTGTTTACTTATCCTGAACCTAAACAGGTGCTTGCCACACTGTGTAGTTAGAGCAAATCCATAACCTCACATGAACGACTACTTTCCTTAGCTTTCTTTAGCCAAAAAAAAAAAAAAAAAAAGTGTGTGTGTGTGTGTGTGTGTGTGTATACATACAGCACACGGAATACAGAAAATGATCCTATGTGGTGTTATACGGTGACAGATGGGAGCTATGCTTGTGGGAAGCACAGCATAGCCCAAAGAAGTGTCCAATCGCTATGCTGTGCATCTGAAACTAACATAATACTGTGTGTCAACTAGACTCAAATACAAAATTTTGTAAAGTTGTTTTTTTAAGGGACGCCTGGGTGGCTCAGTCAGTGAAGCGTTTGCCTTCGGCTCAGGTCTCGATCCCAGATCGAGCCCCACATCTGAGCCCCACATCCGAGCTCCCTGCTCAGCAAGAAAAGAAAACCTGCTTCTCCCTCTGCCTGCTGCTCTCCCTACTTGTGCTCTCTGACAAATAAGTAAAATCTTTTTTTAAAAAGTTGTGTTTTTTTAGGATTTTATTTTTAAATAATCTCTATATCCACCATGGGGTCCAGACTCACAACTCTTGAGATCGAGAGTCCGATGCTCTTCCAACTGAGCCAGCCAGGTGCCCCAAATACAGAATTTTTCAAATACACACATTCATTTATACTCAGGACCTCTCAAGGCCTTATGGTAGGGGAGAGGAGACTGGCTGGGTAACCATGGGTAAGAATATAGCTTTCTACTGAAAGCACTATTATAAGAATTATGATCATCATGAGTATTATTATGACATTGCGCTAAGTACTTTCCATACATTAGGTTCTATTTTTATCCTCGTTTCACAACTGGAGAAATTGACGGTGGTAGGCAAGATAATGAGTCCCCAAAGATGTCCACATCTTAATCCCTGAAAATTATAAATGTTATTTTATAAGGCAAAAGGGACTTTGTAAATATGATTAAGTTAAGGATCTTGAGATGGGGAGATAATTCTGGATTATTGGGGTGGAACAATGTAATCACGAGGATCCTTATTAAACAGAGAGGGAGGGGCACCCGGGTGGCTCAGTGGGTTAAGCCGCTGCCTTCGGCTCAGGTCATGATCTCAGGGTCCTGGGATCGAGTCCCGCATCGGGCTCTCTGCTCAGCAGGGAGCCTGCTTCCCTCTCTCTCTCTGCCTGCCTCTCAGTCTACTTGTGATTTCTCTCTGTCAAATAAATAAATAAAATCTTAAAAAAAAAAAAAACAGAGAGGGAGGCAGGAGAGTCAGAGGAGTTGTGACACTAGAAGCAGAGGTCAGTGAATACAAGGTCATGAGCCAAGGAATATGGGCAGCCTCTAGAACCTGGAAAAGTCAAGAAAATGGATTCTCTTCTAGAACTTCCAGAAGGAATACTGCCCTGCTAATAACACACCTTTCTTCTTAGCCCAGTGAGACTTATTTTGGAATTCTGATCCCAGAACTGTTAATAGAACACATCTGTGTTGTTTTGAGTTTGTGGTTTGTAGTTGTTACAGCAGCTGTTGGGCGCTAATACACTGAGAACTTCTAGTTTGGAAGTAGCAGAATGAAGAACCCAGGTTCTCCTGACTGCAGAGCCAGACTCTTAAACAGGCTATGGCTGGAAAACAAAAAGAACATGCATTTTTTTTCATTTTAGCTCTCCTTCCTCTGGAGAAACTCCTAATGGATAGAAAAGGGAGCAACAGGAAGAATTTGGAGAAGCATGGCAAAGATTGTACAAGGATCAGTTTCAAGGCTGAGAGTCTAAACCTGAAACCTACAGCAAAGGTGACAAACCTGAATGCCTACCATGTGTTAGGGGGACAATGTAAACATGTGAAGTAGGCAGGTTTAATTGAAAGACAGCCTGAATGAGGAAGCAAATGACAACTCACACTCTCCCTAGATGATGAGGAGTAATAGGAAATGGTGGGGATTCTGGTGAACTGAAAAGCATCGGGTGCTGGGAGAGGGATGGCACTCACTAGTCAGTTTCAGCTGAATGTAAGACAGAAAGGTGGGCTTTGCCAAGTCACTGATTTCTCAAAAGAAGCCAGAAATCCAGATTTGCGTGAAACTTGAGGATTTTTAAAGATGGGAAATAAGTTCAAAGTTTGCTGAAACAAACCAGACACATCTTAGTGTTTCGACACATTTGTCTAAACAAAACACATCTTTGGACTACCAGTTTGCATAATGTTTCATGTATCTGAATGCGGGCCAGTATCCATACTATATAGTCTTCTGTGATCGCTGGCTAGGAGAATCTTGAGGGGACAGATCGCTGGAGAAATTTTAACCTGAACGGCCATAGGGACTTAAGATCAGGTTGCATGTATTCGAGTGTGAACATACACATAGGTATAGAAAGTCCTTTTTTTCTATATGCAGTTATTTGTCTAAAGGTTTCAAGAAAATCCACTTTAAAACTAGCATTTAAATGAACCACCTGCCACCTATCATAAGGCGTTTCCAACGTACCTATATGACAGCGAAGATCACTCAAGACCACCGAGCTTTTCCATTTCTGTTTGGGGATACTATATTTCTAAATTCTTTGCCGTGCTGCTTTAAGAATCTCTAATCTGTATGGTTATATAAACATGAAAAAGCACAATTTCTATTTTTTCCACAATCAAACCCTACATTTTACAACTATAAATCGTTTTTGAGAACCTGTCGAAAAAGCAAGGGGATGTGGGCAAAGGTCAGCCTTATTTTGTTTGTATTTTTATAAAAAGAAAAAGAAAGAAAGATGGCATAAGAGAGGAAACAGCATTGCTTTTAAAAAGCTTCTTGCAGGCTTTTTTTTTTTTTTTTTTGGAGTGTCAACATGTGACTGCTTAAAGGCACCTCAGTAAGATGAACACGCTACCCACCTTCAACAGGGCTTGGAGCCATTTCTCTAGTCACTGCACAGGGCCACTCCCCAGCCCTCCCCAGCCATCCCCCAGCCTGCCCCAGCCCTCTGCAACAGCTCTTACTGGTTCTTCAAGTTAATGGGCACAGAATTAACCAGCTCTTTCCTTTCCCACCTAGAGATGATTTACTCCCTTCTCAAGCCTACCCTCAAATTCTCTCGTTACATGGCCCTTACAGCAGTCAGAACGCCAGTAACAACAAAAGGCATAAACCTGATGCATTGTTTCAGTACAAGAGTCTGGAAATTAACCTAATTTAAATCCTTTGTGCGGCATCTAAGAGAGGCGATTCATACACCTTATACGCACTTGTCAGTTACTCTAGGTATCTCTTTGAAAATGTTTTCTACATTTTCTACCTCAGGGCAGAACAGTCCTGGGAGATATTCCTTCCTTGAGGTTTTGCCCTTCTTGTCTGTTCTCTTCCCCTCCCTCTCAATGGCCACAGTCATCGTGATTTCCACTGAGTGACCCGTTTAATCCTCTCTTTGGACTTTAGATCCACTGTCCCATCCTTCCAGGTGAAACCTATCATAGCCTCCAAAATCAGCCCAACTCCAGAGATCCCACAAGGTCAAACCATGGTGTCATCAGCAAGTTTCAAATTTTTCACTCTGGTCACGCCCACACATGTAAACAGAGCCAACGTATCTTCCACTATAGTTCTAGGTCTTGAACTTAATCCAATAAATTTCATTTCAAGATATGTATTCCTAGGGGCCACTTAAAGTAATTCATTGCAGAGAAAAATGGAGGACAGAAACAATGTAAAAGAAACATATGCTCTTGCTCGAGGTCCAAACAAATGTCACCTGCGTAACAGTCCAGTATGAACACATCCTACCTTCTTTAACTAGACTCAGAGCCTTTTCACCTCAGTAGCCATGCATGGTTTCCTTGGTAACCTGTATCTTGTGTAGCACAGCAGCAGACTAGATAGGTCTATTCACTTAGAACTCGTGTGCTGTATTTACGTGTGTGCATATTAACATATGTGCATACAGACAGAACTAAGTTTGGCACTGAGAAAACATCTATGTATATAAAGGAATTAGGAACTTCCAGAAAGTTTAAGTCAGTTTCTTTTGATAACAAAAGTACCAATGTCAGTTGCACCCAATACCGCTAAGCACATACACAGGCATTTCCTGCACACTAGAAATTGTCTGTCTAAAGTCTGAAACTATTTACTCCCAAGTACAAAATCATGCGTAGAGCTGAAGATACAATTTTGTCAATAGAAAAAGATTCACATCTTCAACTGCAATTTTTAAAATATCATTCTGTCCTAAAAGCTTTTTAATCATTCACTTACCCAGTGATATTAACTCTCCTCCAGCAAAAATAAAACTCATACTGGTTTAGTTCCCTTATCTTACTTTTGATTCCAAAGGTCATTTTTTTCCCTAAGGCTGATTTTTACTTTGTTTTTGTGTGTTGCCTCGGGTTTTTTTTAAATGAGCAAGTGTTATATTTTAAATGGTAACATCAATAATGTTAAGTTTTCAAAGAAAAAGAGTGGCATTTAAAAGATGACCAGTTATTAAATTAGCCAATGTTCTTTCACATTTCCCCAAAATACATCTAAATATCACTTTAGAAATTTGCTGGGAATTTAGCATACAAGTGAACCAACGAAGGGAAAAAAAATAATTACAAAAGAGTTTGAAACCTATCTGAAAGAAGAGGTTTCTAAATCCTAATCTACAACGAAAAGCAAGTCACTTTTTTTCCCCTTAAAAAAAAGTTGTCAACAGGCTAGAATCCTGCATCTTTAAAGTTGGAATCTGGAGAACAGATGAAATCTGAAATATCTCAAATCATTAGACTTCAAATTTTTCACTTGAACAGTAAGTAATACCCATGAATGCCTTTTCAGATGCTGATGAAGTCGGCTCCAGACCTGTCCACGAAAACATCCTCGCCTCGACCACAGTGAAAGAGAGATGAATCCTTTTGTTAGCTATTATTTTAACTAGTTATTTAAAGCTAGTCTGCCCAACGATTCAAAACTGTTCATATGGTCTGACACAAATAAGCTCACTAATGAGGCTTCTTCACCAACGGAATCACATTCAGGTTTCTGAAATCACGTTCAACCTCCTGGACTCCTTTACATTTCCCTGTCAATATCGCAGTAATCACATCAAGGCAATTCATGCAAATACACATCTCCATTCTCTCCATCTGTCCTTAAAAGCCCCATTCAGCCTCAGTCTGTGCTATAGCACCATGCTGCAGCATCCCTGCACTTGAACTTGGGAATACAGGCTTTCCAGGACTGCAGGCAGAGCCCTTACCGCATTCCTTCTGAACCTCATCTTGCCTCTCGGGGGAGTTGCTTCTGCCATCTCGCCTATACACAAGAACACTCTTCTTTTCCAATTGTCAATGCAGCATTGATGAAATATGAGCTGCTTCTGGGGTAGTGTTTAAAAGCGGCAGCCAAAAATCTCTGTCACACAAAGCTACCGTGGCTGCTTCCATTACCGCGGTGGCGGTGGCGGCTCGCAGAAACCCCACTACCCCTGATTAGTCAGCTGACAGAGCCTTCCCGGCTGCTCATTGTAATTCACAGGGGACACATTCCCCCAATTACTTAGCCAGATTGAGCCTCATGGATTAGCTCGGGAAGATCAGGCATGTCCTAAGAGTGGAGGAAGGAAAAAAAAAAAAAAACCACACTCTCCTCCTAGGGGCTTGCTGGGACTGGCTTTCTCCTCTGCGCAGTTTGCTTTTTAAGGTGGAATGCTAAGAATCTCTGTGAAGGTAGTACTAACTGATATCTTTATTCCTGTCCTACAAAACCCGGCTCTATAACTTAAAACACACTTCAGGATTTGGCTTTTTTTAGTATTATTATTAAATTCTGTTCTGAGTTTAAGCCTTGTGAAAAGTCAACAGTTTATGAAATTTTGATAATAATCCAGAAAGAACACACCAACTTTTTCCTGGGGTACCTCGGTGGCTCAGTCTGTTGAGCCACAAGCTCTTGGTTTCAGCTCAGGTTATGATCTCAGGGTCCAGGGTCCTGGGATTGAGCCCCATTTGGACTCAGGCTCAGCACAGAGTCTGCTTCATCCGAAGATTTTGCTCTCTCTCCAACTCTCCCCCTCCCCCTGCTCAAGCTTGCTCTCTCTCTCTCAAATAAACAAAACCTCTTTTTAAAAAATTATTTATTTATTTGAGAGAGAGAGGGAGACAATGAGAGAGGGGACACAAGCAGGGAGAAGGAGAGAGGGGGAAGCAGGCTCCTCGCCAAGCGGGGAGCCTGATGTGGACTCGATCCCAGGATCCTGGGATCATGACCTAAGCCAAAGGCAGACGCTTAACGACTGAGCCCCCAGGCAATAAAAGCTCTGTTTAAACAATTTTGTTTCCAATCATTAATTATGGAGTATACCCTAACCGCATAGTTTATTTTGGAATTTACAAATTAAGGTCTTTAAATTGAGTTGTATAATTATTTCAAAGATACTTGTTCAAAGTAATATGCCGAAGACAGTTACAGGGACAATCTGGACCAGAAATCCTTTCTGAATGCAACTCTTGCTCTTGAAATTAGCTTGCATTCAGTATTTATCTTTAATGCAAACTGCGCCCACTGGCTAGTTATGGTAGAGATGTAATTAATGTATTCTTGAGTATGGGCATAGAAACTATACCACGAATAGAAACATTTAACCTGTTAAAAGGAAACAGCGCTAATCTACGTGTCACCCTCACCAGTGCATCCATCTTGCCTCGCACCAGCAGTCTGGCAGTTAAGAGAATGACGGGACCCTGAGTGCCAAGCTCTGGGCTGAATATGGTCCATGAAAGACCATCCCTAGGGAAACAGAAAGGGGACCTTCGCCTCCCAAGAAACAAATCACTATTACTCTGTTGACCCTCAACTAACAGGATCAAGACCAAATCTTATCTTTCTCTTTTAGAAGAAAAACAAGGCTGTTCCAAGTGGCCTATTTGATTAATAGAAATAAAACCTTAACAAGAAATGAATTCCATGTGCCCAATGGTCACTCAATAAAAATTAATTTAATCAAGCAGAGAGTTTGGGCCAAAAGAAAAAAGCTGGGCTGTGTAATAAAAAAAGTTTTATTATAACAAGTGTTTTATTTAGTATAAAAGAATCATGAACTGAAATCTCAACAAGCCCAAGGATGGATGTTAAAAGGCCAGAGCGAGGTAAATAAATAGCTTTTACTTAACTTTGCCCCATTGACACAGCTCAACAGTATACGCTTGGCAGACGCACTCTCTCCAAAAGAATTTTACCTTTTTCTAAAAAAACACTGAATGTATTTGTTTACCCACAAGTCATCTGGAAAACAATCGAAAGCAACAGGTGGAAAGAGCACCAAATGAAGTTCGTGAAAATTCAGTTCTTGCTTCGCCTCGTTTTGCTCTGTCATCACCAAACCCTCCCCTAAGTGTGTATATTAATGTCGTTCCCTCATCTACAGGACAATTACAATACCAATGTGAAAGGCAACGACATGTTCCAGGAAGTCAAGGTTTTGCTATTTTATTTTAGTAACCTGTGTGCATTTCCTGTTAACTCTTCTCCCCACTGCTTACCGTTACACGCTTCTGCTCAAGAAACAAATGAAAAAACCACTTTGATTCGCTCAAGATGAAGAACAGTTTGGGCTGGGTATGAAGAGTAATGATCGCATCCGTCGTACCCTGTGAGCGTATTTCTTAGGCTCAGCAGCTGGGTTAGCGGAGCAAAGAGAACACGGGCAAAAAGATTTTTGTCTTGCTTTCACGACCAAATCAACTGCCTCGGGAGAGAGTGGCCTCCCATGTCGGTCAAGGAGACAGAATTTCTGATGATTGATGTTGGGTTCTCAAAGGAAAAAAATATATGGATTCCCAGCTACTCTGGTCTGATGGAGGAAGTCAGCCACGTGGTACTCCCGCCTTCCCGCCAGCTCAGTCATCTCCGGGTTCCTCGCCTCCCTCTTCTATGAACAAGTGTCAGACAAAGCCCCCATAACCCAGCTGAGCCGGACACCGTGAAAGATTATCTCGGCTGTGGGCAGGATTGCAGCTCTCGTATTTTCCTCGTAGGGACACTGTTTTCTCTGTCTGGGTCTTGGGAAGCTGGGGGCGAGATTCCGAAAGGGAGCTAAGTCATATTAGAGTTGAGTCACTTCCCTACTCTATCCCAGAGAGGGAAACGGTGAGAAAGACGCACATCAAAATGTTAAAAGGTGTTTATTTGTGGATGGATGAATTATGACTGCTACTTTAAACTTTCTTCTTTATGCTTTTCCATATACAGTGAGTATACAACAGAGCTATTTCCATTAAAAAAAAAAAAACTCCCATAAAAACTCACCTTGCTCTGAAAGGCAGAGAGCCAGGAGTCTCTTCTCACTCATAACTTGAACCACTAACTCTACTTATTCTTTCCCATTAGGTTTCATTTTGAATGAGCTGTTTAGCTTAATCCCCCCTACCAACCCTTCTGCGTACTCTCCCATCTCACCATCCCATCTTTTTTTATTGTTTCATTGTATACTTTTATTGTCCTCATTGCCCAATACCAAAATATTCTGTACTCCCACAAACAGAAAGCACTGTATAAAACAAAAATAAAAAGCTGCTGAAGAGGGCATTGGTACTTACTGAGATTTTCTGGAGAGAAATTTTGAGGGAAGACCATGTATCCAGTCTTCGATCAAGTATAATGGTAAACCGAGAGTCAGATCCATTTTGCCTGCAAGATAAGAGGAAATAATGGTCTTAGTAACTACCCAAATTTGCTAGGTTGTGCCCTTAATTCTGACTGTTTCATTACACTTGATGTCTTTTTTTTTTTAAGATTTTGTTTATTTATTTGACAGACAGAGATCACAAGTAGGCAGAGAGGCAGGCAGAGAAAGAGGGGGAAGCAGGCTCCCCGCTGAGCAGAGAGCCCGATGCAGGGCTTGATCCAGTGACACTGAGATCATGACCTGAGCCAAAGGCAGAGGCTTAACCAACTGAGCCACCCAGGCGCCCCTACATCTGATGTCTTAACTAAAGATAAATTTGGATTGGGAAAGCTATCAAAAAGTGCTATGCTGGAAAACCAATTTAATTCCATGTTCTACTACTCAATATTTAAAATTTCTTTTTGGCACTAATATCATTCTTTTAAATAGTCGTGATAGCATAATGCAGCTAGGTCACTAAAATGAATGTGACATCCTGCAATCTTGGGTAGGAGAAAACCTTACAGACAGCTGCCCTTTATCACATCAGATTTACCTTTCCGTGGCAACCCATCATGAGCCAATGAGCCACCCATCCATTCATTCACTCAGAAAAACACCATTAAATATAGGTTTCTATCTCGTCTGCTCCTTGAGAAGGCAGTTTAATGAATAATAAAGCTTTTATTTGCTTTTTATCTAAAAGACTTTCAAGCTTTAAGGGATGCACTACAAATTCAGTTTCTGTGATAGGACTTCTGTTCACGCAACTCCATATTTTTACCGTTGTAGATTTGTGGCCTCTCAGTCTTCAGGGTTAATAAATAGAAAATGTTTCCTTTAAAAACTTTTGTATTCAACCTATAAGCACCTGGGTGGCTCAGTCAGTTAAGCATCTGCCTTTGGCTCAGGTCATGGTCTCCCGGTCCTGGGACAGAGCCTCAGGAGCCCGCTTCTCCCTCTGCCTCTGCCGTTCCCCTCTGCTCGTGTTCTCTCTCCCTCTCTTTCTCTCTCTCTCTTTCTCTCTCTCTCTCTCTCTCTCTGTGTGTGTCCCTCAAATAAATAAATCTTTTTTAAAAATTAAATAAAAATTTTGTTTCAACCTAAATAAAATCTTCAAGGAAGCTTTTGAAACTTACCTTTTAAAGCATTCTAGTCTCAGATGACTTCTAATATCAAAAAGATCCTCCTAATAAATTGCAATATCACTTTTGAGTCTACTTAACATTTGATCTTCATATTTTACCCATGGAAGAAGAGCTACCCTCACTCTGGGCTAGTATGATTTCCTTTTAGACAAATCAAAGGCTTGAAGTATAATCATCATTTTCAACCTATGTTTTTCTTCATGAAGACAAATATCTCCAGACTCTCGATTTTGTTTTCATAGATCCTCAGTATAATTTTTGTAGCAATTTAGGTAGCTGTTGGTTTCCTCTTCTAAGTTTTATTTCTTATCTGCTCTGACAGTGAGTCTTGTAATCATAATAATAATAACAGTCACATTAAAAAGCTCTTTTCCTGTTATTACATTCAAATGGGTCTCTAACACATACCAAACTGAAAGAAATGTAATGAAATACTATACCTGGCAAGAGATGTCAAGTAAGTCAGCACTTTTGCTATCACTTCTTCTGGTATACATCTGAAATTACAATTTTCTGGGAAAGTAATGATCCAATCATTTTCCTTTCCACGGCCACCTAAAACCATTTTAAAAAAAAATCAAACAAATTAACAATTCATGTAACAGCAATGCAAGTAAGAGGATTTGAGAGGACAGTTTAGGGGCAATGTAACTTTTATAAGGATAATGGTCTCCACATAAATCAAAATGGCACCATGCCCTTAAGTTAAAAAAAAAAAAAAAAAAAGGTAGCCAAGGGGCGCCTAGGTGCTTCAGTCAGTAAAGTGTCTGACTCTTGGCCTCAAGGTCTTGAGTTCAAGCCCCACACTGGGCATGGAGCTTACTTAAAAAAAAGAAGAGGGGCGCCTGGGTGGCTCAGTGGGTTAAGTCGCTGCCTTCGGCTCAGGTCATGATCTCAGAGTCCTGGGATCGAGCCCCACATCGGGCTCTCTGCTCAGCGGGGAGCCTGCTTCCTCCTCTCTCTCTGCCTGCCTCTCTGCCTGCTTGTGATCTCTGTCTGTCAAATAAATAAATAAAATCTTAAAAAAAAAAAAAAGAAGAAGAAAGTAGTCGAGTAGTGTCTAAATGAAAACAGAATTTAAGAAAGAGAAAAAAGAGAGAGAGGGAGAGAAGGCAAACTGAGTGATTATACTCAGAAGAAATTTTCATGGAATTCATATAATTAAAAACACAGCTGACCCTTCATGCTGGAAAACCAAGGGTACGGGGAAATAATGGTTTCTACACCAATGCCATTGGCCTCAGTTCAAACTGGGCAACTTGATATAATCAACCATTTACATCTATGATCAGCCTGAGGGAATACAGATATAAACTATAGGAAATAAGTGCTGTTCTAGTGAATTTGTAGAAGAAACAACATAAGCTTTAACAGCAACAACAGTATAGGGCTCTAACTAATGCAAAGAAACAAGACCATGAATTCTCTATGGGTTAAAATTCAATGTGCAGATAATCACATCAAAAAATGGGCAGAAGACATGAACAGACACTTTTCCAAAGAAGACATACAAATGGCTAACAGACACATGAAAAAATGTTCATCATCATTAGCCAACAGGGAGATTCAAATCAAAACCACATTGAGATACCACCTTACATCAGTCAGAATGGCCAAAATCAACAAGACAGCAAACAACAAGTGTTGGAGAGGATGTGGAGAAAGGGGAACCCTCTTACACCGTTGGTGGGAATGCAAGTTGGTGCAGCTACTTTGGAGAACAGTGTGGAGATTCCTCAAGAAATTAAAAATAGAGCTTCCCTATGACCCTGCAATTGCACTACTGGGCATTAACCCCAAAAGATACAGATGTAGTGAAAAGAAGAGCCATCTGTACCCCAATATTCATAGCAGCAATAGCCATGGTCCCAAACTGTGGAAAGAACCAAGAAGCCCTTCAACGGATGAATGGATAAAGATGATGTGGTCCATATACACTATGGAGTATTATGCCTCCATCAGAAAGGATGAATACCGAACTTTTCTATCAGCATGGACGGGACTGGAAGAGATTATGCTGAGTGAAATAAGTCCAGCAGAGAGAGTCAATTATCATACAGTTTCCCTTATTTGTGGAGCATAAGGAATAACACAAAGGACATGGGGAGATGGAGAGGAAAAGGGAGTTGGGGGGAAATGGAGGGGGAGATGAACCATGAGAGACTATGGACTCTGAGAAACAAACAGGTTTTGGAGGGGCGGGAGTGGGAGGTTGAGTGAGCCTGGTGGTGGGTATTGTGGAGGGCACGTATTGCATGGAGCACTGAGTGTGGTGCATAAACAATGGATTCTGGAACACTGAAAAGAAATGTAAAAAATAAATAAAAAATTTTTAAAAATTCAGTCTGTACCTACTCGAGAGCCCTCTACAAAACATGGAGGATAAGGAACATTGAGAGTGAAAGCCACCTAAGTACAGGGATGAGCCTTACATGCATTCAAGGTCCACCCTACAGCTGGTCCAACAACTGGACAGAGTAGACAGTAAATATTTAGTGCTAAATGGAAGTAAAAGGATCATTTAATGAGGAAAGTTACAGGGTGGTCTTTGAATTTAGCTTGGCACTAGAAATTCTGTGGTCCATATATACACTGGAGTATTACTCAACCATCAGAAAGGATGAATACCCAGCTTTTGCATCAGCATGGATTGGACCAGAGATTATGCTGAGCAAACTAAGTCACACAGAGAAAGTCAGTTATCATATAGTTTCACTTACTTGTGGAACATAAGGAATAGCATGGAGGACGTTAGAAAGAAATGATAAGCGAATTGGAAATCAGAGGGGGAGAGGAGAGAGACTGTGGACTCTGAGAAACAAACTGAGGGTTTCAGTGGGGAGGGGGAGGGGGTTGGGTGAGCCTGGTGGTGGGTATTAAGGAGGGCACATATTGCATGGAGCACTGGGTGTGCTGCATAAACAATGAATCTTGGAACACTGCATTAAAAGTTAATGATGTATTTTGTGTGACTAACATAACACGATTAAATAAATAAATAAATAAATATGTAAGGTTATAAAAAAATTCAATGTGCAATAAAAATATGTAAATGGCAGGGCACCTGGCTGGATCAGTTGGAAGAGCATGAGACTCTTTTTTTTTTTTTTAAGATTTTATTTATTTATTTATTTGACCGAGAGAGAGATCACAAGTAGGCAGAGAGGCAGGCAGAGAGAGAGGGAAGCAGACTCCCTGCTGAGCAGAGAGCCCAATGCAGGACTCGATCCCAGGATCCTGAGACCATGATCTGAGCTGAAGGCAGAGGCTTAACCCACTGAGCCACCCAGGCGCCCCAAGCGTGACTCTTGATCTTAAGATTGTGAGTTCAAGCTCCACGTTGGGTGTAAAGATTACTAAAAAAAAATTTAACTTCGGGCGCCTGGGTGGCTCAGTGGGTTAAGCCGCTGCCTTCGGCTCAGGTCATGATCTCAGGGTCCTGGGATCGAGTCCCGCATCGGGCTCTCTGCTCGGCAGGGAGCCTGCTTCCTCCTCTCTCTCTCTGCCTGCCTCTCTGCCTACTTGTAATCTCTCTCTCTGTCAAATAAATAAATAAAATCTTTAAAAAAAAAATTTAACTTCAAAAAATAAGACAATGACAAAGGAGATAAAGTGGACTGATAAAAATACTTAACCCCAAAGAAAGCAAAAATGGAGGGGAACAAAACAAAGAACTAAAGGGGTAAATAGAAAACAAATAGTAAGATGGTAGATTTAAACCCACTCATATGAATAATCATATTAAATGTAAATAATCTTGACATCCCAATTAGTTGGAGATGATCAATTTGAATTAAAAAAAACTGAGATCTAACTATAAACTGTCTATAAGAAACACACTTTAATTTTTAATGTAATCTTATTTATTTATTAAGATTTTATTTATTTATTTGACAGAGAGGGAGAGATCACAAGTAGGCAGAGAGGCAGGAAGAGAGAGAGAGAGGGGGGAAGCAGGCTCCCTACTGAGCAGAGAGCCCGATGCGGGGCTTGATCCCAGGACTCTGGAATCATGACCTGAGCCGAAGGCAGAGGCTTAACCCAGTGAGCAGCCCAGGTGCCCCTTATTTTTATTTTTTTAAGTAAGTTCTACACTCTATATGGGACTTCAACTCGGAAGCCCAAAATCAAGAGTTGCATGCTCTCCCAACTGAGCCAGCCAGCCACCCCAGAAACACAATTTAAATAGGAAGCACAAATGCATTAAAAGGAAAAGGACAGAAAAAGATATACCATGCTAGAATTAGTCAAAAGGAAGTTGTCTAATTTTAGACAAAATAGATTTCAGAGTCAGAAATATTACTACATACTAAGAAAATCATTTGATTATCAAACTGTAGTAAATTCATCAAGAGAATATAACAATCCTAAATGCTTATGTACCTGATAGCAGCTTTAAAATACATGAAACAAAAAATGGTAGAAGTGCAAGGAGAAACAGTCAAATCCACAACTTCAGTCAAAAATTTTTACCACTGGGGCGCCTGGGTGGCACAGTCAGTTAAGCATTTGACTCTTGGTTTTGGCTCAGGTCACAATCTCAGGGTCCTGGGATCTAGCCTTAAGTCAGGCTCTGAGCTCAGTGAGAACTCTGCTTGAGATTCTCGTGCACTCTCAATCTCTCCCTCTGCCCCTCCCCCCACTCATGTACATGCTCGCTCTCTCTCTCTCTAAAATAAATAAATCGGGGGAACCTGTGTGGCTCAGTCAGTTAGGGAGTTGCCTTCAGCTCAAGTCATGATGCCAGGGTCCTGGGATTGAGCCACGCATCAGGCTCCCTGCTCAGTGGAGAGCCTGTTTCTCCCTCTCCTTCTGCCTACTGCTCCCCTACTTGTGCTCTCTGTGTGTGTGTGTGTGTGTGCGTGTGTCAAATAAATAAAATCTTTTAAAAAATAAATAAAAGGGGCACCTAGGTGGATTAAGCCTCTGCCTTTGGCTCAGGTCATGATCTCAGGGTCTTGGGATCAAGCTCCGCATCAGGCTCTCTGCTCAGCAGGGAGCCTGCTTCCCACTCTTTCTCTGCCTGCCTCTCTGCCTACTTGTGATCTCTGTCTGTCCAATAAATAAATAAAATCTTTTAAAAATAAATAAATAAATCTTTTAAAGAAATTTTAATAAAAATAAAAAATAGATTTTACCACCCCTCTCTCAATAATTGATAGAACAAGTAGGCAGGAAATCTGCAAGGATACGGTACACCTGAGCAACAATCTTAACCAACATGACCTAATCGACACTAACAGAAGATTCCATCCAACAAAAGCAGAATACACATTCTTTCTTGGTGCACTTGGGAAAAAAAAACAAATTCATTCACTACCTTAATCTTTACCAAGAGAAACGTGACGGGGAGTCCCCATTGCCAAGTCATCTTCTTGAATCAAACTATTACATCAAATGATAAATCTTCTAAGCTTAGAGAACAGGATGAAGATTATCCTGAACAATGACAGCGTCTACCCAAGAGTTTCAAAGGAACTCGAAGGAGAAACTGTACAACTCTAAACCAAGACATACAGCAAAACATTAAACAAAGGGCTTCTATAGGTAGAATATGACAGAGAACTAGTCATATGAATGTTACATAACAAGGGCAGTAGAGTGTGTGACTCTTAATCTTGAGATCATGAGCTCATTGGGCATAGAGTTTACTTAAGATAAAGACATAAAAAGCAAATAAACAATATATAACATAAAACTTAACATATGTATATTATATTTAATATAACAGACTTTCCCAAGCAAGCTGGTAAGCACTCCAGTTAAAGACAGAACCAACTAGCACTTAGGAAAGCTTTATCTGTCGAAGGAAAGAATGCATATAGGTTCTTATAAGGGTAGATGATCATGGATGAATCTATAAACTCTTATTCCACTGAGTACCTACAAGTGCCCTGCTAGGTAGTAAATGTGTGAGAAAAGAATGAGAGGGGCTTATATTCCAAATTGGAAGGTTTTAATTATTTTTCCACCGGAAACCCTTTCTTCACAAGAACCAATATGCTGAAGCATTTTGAAAATGATAACCAGAATCTTGTGGAAAAAAATAAATAAATGAAGGAGGGGTGCCTGGGTGGCTCAACCATTAAGCGTCTGCCTTCGGCTCAGGTCATGATCAAGTTCCACGTCGAGCTCCCTGCTCGGCGGGAAGCCTGCTTCTCCCTCTCCCATTCTCCCTGCTTGTGTTCCCTCTCTCGCTGTGCCTCTCTCTGTCAAATAAATAAAAATCTTTAAAAAAGAAAAAAAAAGGAAAGAATTACCAAAAGCAGATAAAGAAACTGTGGCAGAGGTCTGGATGGGGGGACAAGGCTTGAGGGTTGTTCTGTATGGAACACAGGTGGGGATTTGAGGAAATCTCAAAGAGTGACAATATGTCACACATTTATAGCACTTATAAGAATAAAACATAAAGCTACATTAATTAAGTCACCACTAATTCACAATTACTGTTAATTATAATCATTAAAGCAGAGGCCAGACTGAAGTGTCCAATTAGGATCATCTATAAAGTAAATGCTTGTTTAGTAAACTGAGCATGCTGATAAGACTTCAGGCGCAACAATTAAACTACATAAAAGGAGTGAGATCTGTTCTCCTCTCAACTCCGAAGAAGCATTCATTTTCATGCAGACAATGCAAACTCGTAAATTTCTTGTATCTGTTTGGTATAATAATGTTTAACGCTATAGTTCAAATTAATACCTGAAAGTCATTTGCTTGTCTTGAAGCAAAACTTTCCCTAGATTTCTGAATGAGTCCGAAAGAGAAGGAGGGTTTACCAGTTATCTCTCTAAGAAAAAGGAATGCTACTGAGCCGTCCCCCAGTGAATGAATGTAGTAGATACATGCAAGGGAATAGTATTAAGTCTTAAAAAGGGAGGAAATTCTGACATATACTGACCTATATAGCTTGGGTGGACCCTGAGGATATTATCTAAGTGAAATAAGCCAGTTACAAAAAGACTAACCCTGTATGATTATGCTTCATGTAGTACCTAGAATTGTCAAATACCCAGAGGGCCCAAGTAGAATGGTGGATGCCAGGGGCTGTGAGGAGAAGGGAATGGGGGGTTACTTTTCAGTGGGTACAGAGTTTCAGTTTTGCAAGAGCAAGAGTTCGGGAGATGGGTGGTGGGGATGGCTGCACAACAGGGTGAATGAACTTGATGCCCCCCAAGCGTACATTTTAAAATGGTTAACATGGGCTCTCTCGGGTCCTCGCTGCTAAGATGACCAAGAAAAGGAGGAATGACAGTTGTGCCACAAAGGGCCACAGCCAGGTGCAGTCTATTCATAGCACCAATGGCACCCACTGCGTCCCCCAGGACAAGGCCATCAAGAAGTTCCTTGTTCGAGGGCACCTAGGTGGCTCATGGCTGAGCATCCAACTCTTGGTTTCAGCTTGAGGCATGATCTCAGGCTCCTGGGATGGAGCCCTGCATCAGGCTCTGTGCTGGGAAGGGAAGGAGTCTGAGCTTTCTCTCCCAACTGGTGTGTGTGTGTGTGCGTGTATGTGTATGCGCGCACACATGCACACATACTCTCTCTCAAATAAATAAAATCTTCAAAAAAAAGTTTGTGAGGCACATGGGTGGCTCAGTGGGTTAAGCCTCTGTCTTTGGCTCAGGTCATGGTCTTAGGGTCCTGGGATCGAGCCCCACATCGGGCTCTCTGCTGGGCAGGGAGCCTGCTTCCCCTTCTCTCTCTGCCTGCCTCTCTGCCTGATCTCTCTGTGTGTGTGTCAAATAAATAAAATCTTTAAATAATAATAATAATTAAAATTTTAAAAAGTTTGCTATTCAGACCACAGTAAAGACCGCCTCCATAAGGGGCATTTCCAAAACCAATGTCTTGCAGGCCTCTGTGTGTCCCAAGCTGTCTGTGAGACGTCACTGCGCGAGCTGCGCCGTTCCCAGCAAGCTAGTCCAGAATCTCTCCTGAAGCATGGAAGGACCCAACACGTTCACCCCAATTTAGACCCGTGGGTGCTACCCCCCACCACTTCACAGAAGCCCATGTAAGGAGCCAAGTCCTTAAGCACTGAAGAGAAACTGTTCTCTGAAAAATAAAATGGAGCTTATACACTAAAAAAATGGTTAAGATGGTCAATTTTATGAGTATTTTATCTTAAACTTTAAAAAAATTATATACAAAGGCACATATACTAGTGCATATACGTATGTATTTTAGAAAAATAAACTTACTTTATCATGTGTAAATGAAAGCCTAAAAAAAATAACGCAGTACGTGTTCTCAATTAGGCTGACTTGACAGCACTTGTAAGAAACACTTGAATCAGAGCGACGGTGGCGGAGAAAATCTCCAAGTTGCCACCTTCCCTCTGAGCCCGCACCCACCTAGGTGAACTCTCCCCGCACCTACCGTGCGGTTCCAAAGGTGTGCCTGGAAGTCGAATGCGTGAGGGCGGGAAGACGGCTTTCACCACATATCTAAACACATTTAAAAACCTCTAGCCTCTAAATGTCTATTCGTTGAGCAACTATGCGCACATTGCATTAATGTTTATCAAAATAGTGCTTCTCAGCATGTGACTCTTGATCTCGGGGTCTTCAGTTCGAGCCCCGTGTTGTGTGTAGAGATTACTTAAATAAAAACCTAAAAAAAATAAAACAGTGCCTCTCAAACTCTGTATGTGTGCGCGTATACACACACACACACACACACACACACGCATGTGTGTGTGTGGCTACGTATATCATAAAGCCCACACTCATTTTGCTAAAAGGGTCATATATTTATCTGGTCGAAATACATGAAAAGTCTACTTACCAGACAAGAAGGCGATATCTTGCATTAAGAAATGACTGATGTCCTTTGCACAGAGAAGCAGCTCAGTTTCTATGACAAACGAGAAAGGGACAGAGGTGGCATGCACGTTAGAGCACAGCTAGAAACAGCCACATGATTTCTCATGATGCTGAAAGGCACCCTGGGGGGCCGCAGACGCACTGCTCATCTCTTTCCTCCTCCCAACTACACGGCAAGCAAATCGCACCCTTGAAAATATCACTGGGTAAGTAGGACCGGTGTCCATGTTCTCTGAACTTGAAGGTAGGACATAAACTACTCTCACTCCCCGGAAAGCCAGGGACAAAGGTCCCACTTCCATAGGACATCCAGATTTATTTAAAGGGTATACTGTCACATAGAGACGTGGTGGCAGACTGTCTGCTACTTCTGATAATGCCTTTCATTCTACAAAGTTTATGATCAATTACAAAGCACTTCTCAGATCTTTTATCTTATTGGATCCTTAAAATATCCCTGAAGAAGGTATTCTTATCCCGTCTTGGAAGTCAGGAGGAGAGTCAGAGAGAGTACAGTGGAGTGGTTAAGCGTGTTGCTTTGGAGCCAGACAGACACAGGTCCAAATCTCAGCCTGTTGCATTTACCGGCCATACAAACACGCCCGTGCCCTATAAACTGGGCACGATAATATCTACCTCACAGGGCTCTGTGCCAACTAACTGCAAAAGAATCGGCACACTAGTTGGTGTTCAGTCGACGGTAATGGACGAACTTGGCGTTGATTATCACGGGCAGAATAACGTCCACGCGCTGCTCGGTAAGTTTTAGTTGCCCCAGATCACAAGTGCTGATCTGTAATGTTCCATTCCGGTGAACTCTACAGGGGCTGAAAATCAAAGTCTACTACCTGCCTCTGGTCGATGAGCAAGGATAACTTTTTAAAGAAAATGGGTCATTAAACAAGGCTATTTTGGATTGCTGGTTTTAATGCCTGTGGTTCCGCATCTCTTACAGAAGCCGTATTTTCCACCGCTCTCTGACCCAAAGGGCCTTCAGAGGCCTAGCATCAGGTGGTGTCAGGCGATGACATATTACCCTCCTTAGTGCTTCTCAAATCATGCCAGATGGCTGCTGCTTACCAGAAATAATCCTGCTCAAGGGCATGAGAAAAACAAGTTCTCCAGGAGTCCACAGTAGACAGAGGAATGGGTTCCTGTTACAGAATGACCTGTCCCTCACCTAAATACTGATTTGAAAGGTAAAAACATTAAGTCACAGGGCGCATGGTGGCTCAGTGGGTTAAATAAAGTCTCTGCCTTCAGCTCAGGCCAGGATCCCAGGGTCCTGAGATCTGCCCCACATTGGGCTCTCTGCTCAGCAGGGAGCCTGCTTCCTCCTCTCTCTCTGCCCACCTCTCTGCCTACTTGTGATCTCTGTCTGTCAAATAAATAAATAAAATCATAAAAAAAATTAAGTGACATGTTTATTTTCCTAAGACACATGCCATTAAAAATCTGCAACTTGTCAGGACATAAAAATCAATTCCTAAAACTTGTCTTGTAGAGGCGCCTGGGTGGCTCAGTGAGTTAAAGCGTCTGTCTTCAGCTCTGGTCATGATCCTGGGGTCCTGGGATCGAGCCCCACATCAGGCTCCCTGCTCAGTGGAGAGTCTGCTTCTCCCTCTTCTCATTGTATTCTCTCTGTCTGTCAAATAAATAAAATCTTTAAAATAAAATAAAACTTTCTTGTAAATGACAAGAAAGAGTAGACTCCTGACATTTGAGTTCACCTTTCTGGGCCTCCACGTCTACACTGCGGAACAGTTATTTTTTTAAACACTGCAGGTCTCCTCAGCTAAAAGAATGGGTTTGTGGAAGCCACAAACGTGGGTCCCACACAGACACGCTTAGGTGTGGAGACGTGGAGAAGGGGTGAGAACGGGGATAATGCAGAGGTCTAGAAGTCTCTCTGCTCTTAGAGGCCTGCAAAAATGGCAATGCCCCGCGTGTGTCGCATCGCTTCCATGACACAGCATTAGACATTAAAACATTCCTAAATAATAAGACCGAAATTTCTCCCCTGTACTGATCAGAAGGAAGCTCTCTTGAGATCAAGCAGTGAGGCCTACGTCAGAGGGCCCGTCTGGAGGAACTAACATCTGCAGCTTGACGCCCTCCCATTACCACTCGGGCTCGCGCGTGACCACAGAGAGCGTGTCCTCCTGCCGTCCAATTCTTTAATCCAGTCATGTAGTAAGAGGCACCAGCACATAAAAATAAAAGGTCAAGGGCTGCAAGTGGAAGGACCTGGGCCTAGAGCCGACTCTGTGACCCTGAGCAAGACGCGCCCCACTGCATGCCTCACTGTCCCCCGTTCCAGAAGTGACTGTGATAATGGCAAATGCTTTCTCGGGTCCCTCACATTCTAGGAGATTCAAGAGCAGGTAACATCCAGAGTTATAAGGAAAACATACTGATGTTTCCATAGTAAAAGATCTCCCACGACTGTGCCAGAAAAGTCACACTTCCCTACTAATGAGAATGGAAGAGATGGTGGCTGATGATAGTGACCCTTTCAACTCTTTTACTCTGGGCATGAGAAATGAACAGCCTAGGTCGTGAAAATGGAATCAAGTTCACATTACAGCATGTTCCTAGGGGACCAGGTTCACATTTGACAAGAGGCCCATGTGGAAGTCAAAGGCATATGCGTTCTCACTTCGGACTAGTTGCTCAGCTGAGAAAGAGCTGACTGGGAAGCCAAAAAGAGGGCACAGACTCAACAGTCATCTGACAAACACCCTAAGCCCCGCCCCGCCCCCGATGGAGGAGCTCTTCAGCTCTGCGGCAGAACCCCGCACCTGCACAGGCGAGCACGATCAAGTACAAGCTGCAAACAAAAGATAGGGGCTTTGCCGACTCATTTAATCCACACGTATGATTGGGAAGCAAAAGAGACCAGCTTTCACTGCCTTGACCATCAATCACAAACTCATCAGTAATATTTCTTCTTTTTTTTTTTTAAAGATTTTATTTATGTATTTGACAGACAGAGATCACAGGTAGGCAGAGAGGCAGGCAGGGAGAGAGGGAGAAGCAGGCTCCCTGCTGAGCAGACAGCCCGAAGCGGGGCTCGATCCCAGGACACTGGGATCATGACCTGAGCCGAAGGCAGAGGCTTTAACCCACTGAGCCACCCAGGTGCCCCTAATATTTCTTCCTTTAAATATATATATATATATTTGTTTTAGAGAGAGAGGGAGCAAGCAAGCACAAGCGGGGGAGGGGCAGAGGGAGGGGGAGAGAGAGAATCCCGATCCCATGCGGGGCTCAGTCTCATGACCTCAGCCGAAACCAAGATTCAGACGCTCCACCAACTGAGCCCCCCAGGCGCGCCGAATACCACTTTTTTTTTTTTTAAACTAATACCTCTTTTATAGAAGATAGCTGTGCAGGGGTCCCTGGCCAGCTCAGTCAGCGGAGCTTGCGACTCTTGGTCTCAGGTCGTGGTTTTGAGCCCCACATTGGGTGTAGAGATTACTTAAAAAACAAAAAGGAGTTGGGGCACCAGGGTGGGTTGGTCAGTGAGGTGTCTGACTCTTGGTTCCAGCTTGGGTGCCGTTCTCAATGTTGTGAGATCAGGCCCTGAACTGGGCTCACACTCAGCACAGAATCTTCTGGAGATTCATTCTCTCTCTCTCTCTTTCCCCCCCTCTGTCCCTCCCACTCATGGTCTCAAATAAATTAATGAATTTTTTTTTAAAAAAAGGATTTGTACAGGGGACCCTGGGTGGTTCAGTGGGTTAAAGCCTCTGCCTTCAGGTCAGGTCATGATCTCAGGGTCCTGGGATCAAGCCCCGCATCGGCCTCTCTGCTCAGCAGCGAACCTGCTTCCCTTCCTCTCTCTCTGCCTGCCTCTCTGCCTACTTGTCTGTCAAATAAATTTTAAAAAATCTTTGAAAGAAGAAAGAAAAAAGAAAGGATTTGTGCAAATGAGGAAACAAGCTCAGAATTCTAATATGAAGAATTTAAAAGTCCAAAAATGTGCGGAAATCAAGAGCATAGTTTGGATGGATGGTTCACAGAGGAGGAAGGGTTACCCATCCAATTAGTTGACTCATTTTGGTTGTATCACTTGCAGAGATGGAGAACACCTGTCACCTTGATACAAGGTGCCCTTCATAAAGATGGATTTTGTATTCATTCACTTTTTTAAACAAACATTGATTGAGTACCTATTATGCGCTACATACTGTTAAGATTGGATAGATGCTCCGGTTAAGAGTACAGGTTCCTGATCACATACGTTTGTGAAATGTTGAGTGTTAAGCATACTGCAACCTTCCCAACACGTACACATACACACGATGCAACTCCTTGGGCTATATGCAGAATGCATACCTATTTGATCGTGTACACTTTTGGTTTGTTGGTTGGTTGGTTAATTAGGCAGTTGGTTCACTGCTTGGTTGGCTTTTCCTCAGAGAAAGAGAGAGAGAGGGAGAAGGACAGAAGACAAAGCAACAGCAACAGAGAGCGAGCTATCCAGACTCCATGTAAAGAAGCATTTTGTTCTAAAAGTCAGATCTGTTTGTAGATGACATGAGCCACGGTAGGTACAGAAAGCAGCCCTTCCCTATCACAAATGGTGCTGGAACAAAACCCAAGGTGTTCTTTGGTAAAGAGGCTGGCGAGGACAATCAAGTGTGTAGTTGGGTTGGAATAAACTATCTTTCATGTCCTATTTCTCCAAGAGTCTATACCTCCATGATACGAGTATGTATTACCATTCCAAGGAATTCAAATTCTACTGATTTATCAACTCCTGTAGGGAAAATGATAGTTTAGAAAGTTAAGTAGGCGGGGGCGGGGGGGGCAGTGGCTGTGGGCACCTGAATGATTCAGTCAATTAAATGTCTGACTCATGATCTCAGCTCAGGTATTGATCTCAGGGTCATGAGTTCAAGTCCCATAATGGGCTCCATCCTGAGCATGGAGCCTACTTTAAAAAAAAAAAAAAAGAAAGAAAGAAAGTTAAGTAAGCTGGTATCTACAAGCATTCTCATTTTTTAAGATTTGAAATCTTTTTTTTTAATTAAAGAATATTATTTATTTATTTATTTGACAGAGATCATAAGTAGGCCCCTTGAAATCTTTTAAAAGTAATCTCTCTACCCAGGGAATCTGGTCAGCTCAGTCAGTAGAGCACATGACTCTTGATCTTGGGGTTGTGAGTTCAAACCTCACATTGGGCATGGTGCCTACTTCAAAAAAAAAGTTATCTCTACACCCAACATGGAGCTTAAACCCACGATCCCGAGAACAAGAGTTTCACACTCCACTGACCGAGCCAGCCGGGTGTCCTGTAAGCATTCTCATTTTTTTTTTAAGATTTTATTTATTTATTTGACAAAGAGAGATCACAAGCAGGCAGAGAGGCAGGCAGAGAGAGAGGGGGAAGCAGGCTCCCCATGGAGCACAGAAAGCCTGATGCGGGACTCGATCCCAGGACCCTGGGATCACGACCTGAGCTGAAGGCAGATGTTTTAACCCACTGAGCCACCCAGGCGCCCCAAGCATTCTCATTTTATAGAAAGCATTTTCACTCCAGATTCTGGTGTATAAGAGCAGTAATTTCAACCCTTGAACTTTATTTCACAGTGGCACTCTCTCATGTACCTCATCCTTTCTCTGGGCTTTCTGTTCACATGCAACAGAAGAAAAGTTCTGAACCACGGCTGCACGCACGTGCCATTCTGCCCAGGTACTGAAGAGCTACGGCAGACAAAATGCTTCAGAGGGAAATAACTCTATATTCTCACATTCTCCTAAAAATCAGGAGCAAAAATAAAGCTCAGATTAAAATAAAAGGGAAAAGAGTTCCTGAGTAGCTCAGCTGGTTAAGCCTCTGCCTTCGGCTCAGGCCATGATCCCGGGGGTCCTGGGATTGAGCCCCACATCTGGCTCCCTGCTCAGTGGGGAGCCTGCTTCTCCCTCTCCCACTCCCCCTCTCCTTGCTTGTGGGTTCTCTCTCACTGTTTCTCTCACAAATAAATAAATAAAATCTTTTTTAAAAAATTAAATAAAACAGAAGGGAAAGTAACAGAAACGTCCACCAGAGGGATACGGTCTCTTCTACGGCCATCAATCTGGTGCCATCACCAGCAGGAAAACAGAGAAGAAAGTGGCAGATGTGATTGAAAACGGTTATCATCTGCCGATCCTACTACTTGCCAGGCTCAGCGTAGAGCACTTTGGATGCATTTGCTCTGGTCTCAACGACAAAATCCTCCAAGAGGGGTAGTGGAACTCTTACCTTGCATAAGACCAAAAAGTCTTGGAGGGGCTCTCATTCACATTTATTCATTCAAGAAATTCCTACTGAACAACTGCCAGGCACCAAGCAGGTTCAGACTCAAGGTAGCATCTAGTAGATCTAGAAGAAGCTTTCACAGTGTCGTCTATTTGGTTCCCAGATCATCTAAAATCTGCACTCAGGAGAATGTAAGCAATTAGCTCTAATGCAAATGACTAACTAGATACGTTTCTGTGACCTCCCATCTTCTTCCAGGAAGAGTATCATTCCAAACTATATCAAGAATGTTTATAAACAATCTTTTGCAAGGAACTCCATTATTTTTACAGCTTGAAATTCTTAACAATGATGCTTACTTTTAGCAATCATCTCTTTGAAAGTTCCCTATTGCTGATGTGCAGAACTCAGATAAAATTAGGTTTTCAGTCCTAAATCCTGTTGCAAGGCAGATGGAATTCTACGAGTGTAATTTTTCCCTTTTAGTATGAAAGGCAGATACACTACCCATCTGTAAATAGTAATGACTTAGCACATGCAACAAATTGAAATGCTGTCTTGATTTGTGATATGCTTTAAATAGTGGAATAAACAAAAGGGTAATTCTGAAAACATCACAAAATGAATTCCCGTTACGCCACAATAGAACAAACCATGCCATATTCTGTTCTACAACAGAGGTACAGTATGAGAGACTCACATAATTCTGTGCTAACAAAAGACAACCAAGATTCTTGCTAAATCCTTCTTCTGCTAACAACGTACAGGAGCCTCCGGCCAATCCACTCTAATTCAATTCACCAAATATCTACTGGATTTCTATTTGTTGTTCTCTGCTGGGTGCTGTGGCCCATCGGAATATAAACAAGAGTCTCTCACTTTGCAAAGCTTAAAAATTAGAAGGTAGGACACCAGGTCATAAAAGACAGTGTAAGACAGTGTCTGCTCTAAGAGAAACATACAAGAGAGGGTATGGGGCGAGTGAGATTATTACATCTACATTGAACAATGAGAAAAAGGAAAGTGTCATAGATGATGTGACATCGGAGCTGGGCCTTGAAAACTGATGAGGATTCAAACTGCGGACAGGAGACCAAAGGACATTCCAGGTAAAAGAAACAAGGTTCCAATGCAGAAGTAAGGGAAGGCATCAGGGGCTCTAGGTAACCTGATAGGATTTGAGTTTAGAGCATGGGCTAGCCTAGCTACAGCTAGAAAGCAAGACTAGAAGCAGAAAGTGGAGAGCAGGCTTCTGAAATGCCTCTGAGCCAGGACCACTGACGTAGCACAAGGATATTTTCCAAGCAGGCAATTCCTATAACAGCACAGCAGGGTTGCAGCAGCTGGCGGATTCCATAATCAATGAGCTATTCACTTAAACTACAACCTCAGGCCACATGAGTCAGGTTGTTTGTAAGCTCCTATACAACAAAACATGTGGGAAGAAAAAGGAAAGTCCCTCTTTTGTGTGTCATAAGCTCCAGACAAACCTTGACTTGACTACTCTTCTAAAAGACCCATTTTTTCCCACTGGTAACATTTCTGAAATCTTGAGATATCTTGGAAACACCACCACATTTTACTCGGTTTTTCCTTTTCCCATCTAAAACCCTATGTTAAGGAGACAAACCATGAGAGACTCTTAAGTCTAGGAAACAAACTGGGGGTTGCTGGGGAGGAGGTGGGGGTATGGATACCGGGGTGATGGGCATTAATGAGGGCACGTGATGTGATGAGCATTGGGTGTTCTAGGCAACTGCTGAATCACTGAACACTATATCTGAAACTAATGATGTACTGTAAGTGGGCTAACTGAATTTAAACGTTTTAAAAAACCTATATTGTTGCAACTGGGAGGCTCAGTGGGTTAAGCCTCTGCTTTCGGCTCAGGTCATGATCTCAGGGTCCTGGGGTCAAGCCCTGCATCGGGCTCTCTGCTCAGCAGGGAGCCTTTTTCCCCCTCTCTCTCTGCCTGCCTCTCTGCTTACTTGTGATCTCTCTCTCTCTCTCTTTGTCAAATAAATAAATCTTCTTTAAAAACTATATTAAGTACCTTAGAACAAATCAATTACAAACACAAAAAGGGAAAATAGGAAATTACAAAATAAATTCCCAAGCTCTTTGGGGTTGAGCTATATACACACACACACATATACGTCATTATACATATGTATACATATGTGTGTATATATATGTCACACATATATGTCATTACCTTTCATGACTGTCGTTTTATTTTTTAAATTAGGCTCCATGCCCAATACGGGGCTTGAACTCCTGACCCTGAGAGATCAAGAGTCAGATGCTTTACGTACTGGGTCAGCCAGGTGTCCCTACAACTGTTGTCTGAGATGTCATATGGTATAAGACAATGTGGCATGAAAAAAGAAATCAAAATTGTCCATTTAGGGATGCCTATATGGCTTAGTCGGTTAAGTGTCTGCCTACAGCTCAGGTCATGATCCCACAGTCCTGGGATCCAGTCCCATATTGGGCTCCTCGCTCCCTGGGGAGTCTGCTTCTCCCTCTGGCTGCTGCTCCCCCTGCTTGTAGGTTCTGTCTCTCCCTCTCTGACAAATAAATAAATAAATAATCTTAAAAAAAAAAAAACCCTGTCCATTCAGTATAATGTCAACTATGTAACTATTTAACAAAATCTGTAAAGAAATATACTCCAGTGTTAATAGGGTTTTTCCGCTGGGCCATAAATTTCATTTTGGGGGGCATATTTTCCACATTTCTTTTGCAATGATCAAGTTCACTTCTTTTTTTTTTTTTTAAGATTTATTTATTTATTTATTTGACAGACAGATCACAAGTAGGCAGAGAGGCAGGCAGAGAGAAAGGAGGAAGCAGGCTCCCCGCTGAGCAGAGAGCCCCTTGTGGGGCTGGATCCCAGGACCCCGAGATCATGACCTGAGCCGAAGGCAGCGGCTTAACCCACTGAGCCACCCAGGTGCCCCCTCAAGTTCACTTCTTAAAGACTATTTTTAGGGGCACCTGAGTGGCACTGTCGGTTAACCGTCTGCCTTTGGCTCAGGTCATGATCCCAGAGAAGTCCCAGGATCAAGCCCTGCAGGGAGTCCAGTCCCGCTTCAGCGCATCCCCCGCACCCCCCCCGCATCCCCCCTCCGCATCCCCCCCTCCGCATCCCCCCCCCCGCATCCCCCCTCCACATCCCCCGCATCTGGTTCATTGCTCAGCAGGGAGTCCTCCTCTCCCTCTCCTTCTGTTCCTCTCCCTTTCACTTGCGAGCTCTCTCAAATAAATAAAATCTTTTTTAAAAAGTTTTTTTAGAGCAGTTTTAGGTTTCCAGCAAAATTGAAGGGAAAATACAGAGAGCTGCCATATCCCTGTTACCCCTACATACGCACAGTCTTGCCCACCGTCAACATCTCCCACCAGAGTGGTACATGTCGAAACTGAGGAAACTAAGCTGACACATCATTATCAATTGATTTTTGTCAAGGAGGAGACAATTCAATGAGGAAAGAATAGTCTTTTCAACAAATGGGGATGGGAAACCAGGATCTCCACATTCAAAAGAATGAAGCTGGGGGGGCGGGGAATAAAGGTGGAACTCTACCTTATACCATAGATAACAATGAATTCAAAATAGATCAAACACTGAAATGTAAGATCTAAAACAATAAAACTTTTTTTAAAGATTTTATTTATTTATTTGACAGACAGAGATCACAAGTAGGCAGAGAGGCAGGCAGAGAAAGAGAGAGGAGGAAGCAGGCTCCCTACTGAACAGAGAGCCCAATGCGGGGCTTGATCCCAGGACCCTGGGAACATGACCTGAGCTGAAGGCAGAGGCTTAACCCACTGAGCCACCCAGGAACCCCTAAAACAATAAAACTTTTAAAATATAGAAATAAATCTCTGGGATGTTGTGTTAGCCAAAAATTTTTTATGTATGCATCAAAAGCACAAGTAAGAAAAGAAAAAATTGTAGAGGTGCCAAGGTGGCTCAGTCGGTTGGATGTCTGCCTTCACCTCAGGTCATGATCTCAGGATCCTGGGATCAAGCCCCAAATTAGGCTCCCTGCTCAGAGGAAAGTCTGCTGCTCCCTTTCCCTGTGCTGCTTCTCCTGTTTGTGCTCTCTCGCGCTCTCTCTCTCTCTCTCAAATAAATAAATAAAATCTTTTTTAAAAAGAAAACATTATTAATTTGACTTTGGCAAAATTTAAACTTTTGTGCTTCAAAGGACACTAAGCAGAAAGTGAAGACAATCCACAGAAAGGTAGAATATGTTTGCAAATCATTTACCTGTTAAGGAATATGTATCTAGAATACATAAAGATTACTGGGGCACCTCGGTGGCTCAGTGGGTTGAGCCTCTGCCTTCGGCTCAGGTTATGATCTCAGGGTCCTGGGATCGAACCCTGCATGGGGCTCTCTGCTCAGCAGGGAGTCTGCTTCCCCCTCCTTTACTAATCAATAAATAAAAAGGCAAATAACACGATTAGAAATGGGCAAAGGATTTGAATACATATCTCCAAAGAAGACAAAAAATGGCCAATGAGCACATGCAAAGATGCTCGACATCATTTAGTCATTAGGGACATGCATATCAAGACCACAAAGAGATACCACTTCACGCTCATAATAAAAGACGGACAAGTGTGAGCAAGTATGTGGACAAATTAGAAGCTTCACACACTGTACATGGGAATATAAAAGTTTAGCCCCTGTGAAAAATCAGTTGTGTAATTCCTCAAAAACCTACATGGAGACGTACATGACCCCACCATTTTACATATAGGTATATATGCTCCCCCCCCAAATGAAAACAGGGTGCCTGACTGGCTCAGGGGATAGAGTATGTGACTCTTGATCTCGAGGTTGTGAGTTCAAGCCCCACGTTGGGTGTAGAGAGCACTTAAAAATAAAATCTTAGGGGCGCCTGGGTGGCTCAGAGGGTTAAAGCCTCTGCCTTCGGCTCAGGTCATGATCCCTGGGTCCTGGGATCGAGCCCCGCATCAGGCTCTCTGCTCAGCGGGAAGCCTGCTTCCTCCTCTCTCTCTGCCTGCCTCTCTGCCTACTTGTGATCTCTGTCTGTCAAATAAATAAATAAAATCTTTTTTAAAAAATAAAATAAAATAAAATCTTAACAAAAATCAAAACATACATCCACATAAAAACATGACAGGGACATTAATAGCATTATTCATAATAACCAAAAGGTAGAAACAACACAAAAAGCCATCAGCTGCAGACGGGATAAACAAAGCGTGGCGCATCCACACAATGGAGTATTACTCGGCAATACGGTAAGAAAGGAGTAAGGCAGGCATGGATGGATCCTGAAAATATTTTACTAAGTTAAAGAAGCCACAAATTATACTGTTCCATTTATAAGAGATACCCAGAATAGGCATAGAGAGAGAGAGACTGAGAGTAGATTCATGGTGGCTTAGGGCTAGGGAAATGGGGCCCTTGGGGGCATGACAGCAGAAGGGCACACAGTTTCTTTTAGGAATGATGAAATGTCCTAAAACTGATTGCAGTGACAGCTACACAGCTGTGAATGTGTTAAAAACACTGAATTTGGGGGCGCCTGGGTGGCTCAGTGGGTTAAAGCCTCTGCCTTCAGCTCAGGTCACAGTCCCAGGGGCCTGGGATGGAGCCCCGAATAGGGCTCTCTGCTCAGCAGGGAGCCTGCTTCCCCCTCTCTCTCTGCCTGTCTCCCTGCCTACTTGTGATCTCTCTCTCTCTCTCTCTGTCAAATAAATAAAGAAAATCTTTTTTAAAAAAACACTGAATTTTACACTTCAAATGGGTAAATCGTGCGGTAAGTGAATTATATCTCAGTAAAACTTCCAAAAAAGAAATGAGGGGAGGAATCGGTGTTTGTAAGAAAAATGTTCACTGGAGCAAAGGATGCTCGTTTTCTACTTCTCCTTCCTAAGGAATTTCATCGTGAGAAACAGAGGTAAGCTTGTCTTTTGGAAATAGGTGTTAAGGGAAAAAAAGGTGAAGGTTGTGCATAAAGATAAGCCATAGTGACATGGGGAGCTATATATGGTTTTTATCTTAGGTGATGTATATACACAAAATGCTGCTTTTTTCAGAAAATAAGTATTTTTTATTGAGGTAATAGAGCACAGTCCTGAGTACATGCTCCAGGGACAAAGTGTCTGGGTTCCAGTTTCAGCTCGAGCACTTGCAAGTTGTACGACCTTAGACCTACTAAAACAGGTGTCTCAGTTTCCTTTATTGGTAAAATGACCAAAATGATAGTCCCCGTTTCGTCGGGTGATTGTGATGAGTAAATCTGTTAATACAAAGACTTGGAACACTGCCCAGTGTATGGCAAGCACTCGATAAATGTTAAATTGTTAGAGAATAAAGAAAAAAACAAGTGTAATGTGTTAAAGGCTGAGTGTACAAGGGAGCATTCAGGAAGCGGCAGCAAGCACTGGGTTAGCAGTGCGGTCCTGCAGAGATTTCAACTCTCCCCTTCCCCAGTCACAAGTGCGCCAGGGGCCAGAATACCACTTGCACCTTTTAGCTCATCTGCAAATAGGGGAGTATGTACCTCGTGTTTCCGGTCTGTATCTCAGGTCTTGTATATAAGGAAAACTCAGAAGATCTCATATTTGAACATAAGACTTGAACTTCCAGGGCGCCTGGGTGGCTCCGTTGGCCAAGCACCTGACTTTGGCTCAGGTCATGATCTCAGGTTGGGGGGAAGGGGTGAGGCAGGCCTCCCCAGGTCAGGCCCCATGCTCAGCAGGGAGCCTGCTTCTCCCTCTCCCTCTGCCCCCACCAGCTACTCACACTCTGGCCCTCGCCCTCTCTTCTCTCAAATAAAGAAATAAAAATCTTTTAAAAAAATAATAAAAGACCTGGGCGCCTGGGTGGCTCAGTGGGTTAAGCCGCTGCCTTCAGCTCAGGTCATGATCTCGGGGTCCTGGGATTGAGTCCCACATAGGACTCTCTGCTCAGCAGGGAGCCTGCTTCCCTCTCTCTCTGCCTATCTCTATTTGTGATCTCTCTCTCTCTCTGTCAAATAAATAAATAAATAATCTTTAAAATAATAATAATAATAATAATAAAAGACTTGAGCTTTCAAGTCTAAAAAACACAGAGAAGCTTCCCTTATTGGTTACATGGGGGGAAATCCTGAAAAACCTTCCTGTTACGGAACACGAAAGCATGGTGGCAAAAATAAAGTTAAATTTCCTTTCAAATGCATGGCTAAACTGGCAGGAAGACAAGGAAACCCTCAGAGGCTAAAACCATTTCGAGAGCGCATATCCTGAGAGCGAAGCCGACTGAGAAAGGCAGCTGCCCTCTGGCATGGGCCAGTTCCCAGGTGACTTAGAGCTTGGTTTGAATGGCCATGCGCTTGATTCAAAGCCCACAGCACTGGGAATCAGATCAGAGAAAATATAGGAGAATATCTGTACCACCTGTGGATAGAACCTCTTACATAAACAGAATACAAGCAGTACAAAGCATAAAAGGCTGATAATTTAGGCTACATGAAATTCAAAAATTTTCTTTCATCAAAAGACATCATAAAGAAAATGATGAGAGAAGCCACAAATCGTGCAAATATCTGCAATGCGTACAGTGACAAACACACAGAATCAAGGATATATGAGAGATTATAAGTCAATCAGAAAAGACAAATCACGCCATAGAAAAGCGAAAAGTACCACAAACAGGCATCGCACAAAGAAGAAACATTTAAAAAGATCCCTGATTGCCTTTGTAATGTGTGAAATGCAAATCTCAGGGACAATAAGATAAGCTTTTATACCAACCACTTAGGCAACAATTTTTGTAAAAACCAACATTAGCAAGGACCGAAATGTGCAACAACATAATCACAGATCTGTTTTGGTTTTGGCCTTGGCTCTTAACCACAGATCTCTTTTTTCATGAAGCATCCCTTTTGAAAGACCACATTAAAAATTGGTCTGGTGATGATAGTAAGAGAACACGTCAGGTAGAATTTTTACACTGACAGAGCTGAAGGGTAAAGACGATGACTTGACCCCGTCTAAAATGGGAAAAAAAAAAAATCCGTTCAATGTGGCAACAAAGACCAAAGGAACTCTGAGGTTTGCTTTTTAAAGATATGTAGTATGTCAAATCACACACTGGGAAGTGTTGCCTGGGTACCTACTACGCATTCAAGGTCATTCAAGGTCGTCTTAGCACTCGTTTACAAAGCCCATAATAATGAATAGGTTCCAATTCCTGGAAGAAGGTCCACAGATCTGGCTGTCTTCAGATGCTCAACCTTTTAATTGCCCTTTGAAGGAAGGCACCTTGGGATGATTTTACCCCCAGTAGCATGAAGTGGAATTCTAGGGGAAGATGGGAAATGGAAGAAACGAAAGGAGGAAGGAGGAACACAAAACAGGGATCCACACTGAACACGGCAGGGGTCTTCACTTGCTATCAGCCATCCTATTCGCTCGCGCATTTCTTCTTTCAACAAAACTTTGTCAGACTCCCAGGCTTGTGCCAGGCTCTGTCCGGGGCCAGGGACATAGAAACCAGTTAAAACAATGGCCTGTTAGAGAGGAGAAGGGAGTTGGGGGAAATCGGAAGGGGAGGTGAGTCATGAGAGACTATGGACTCTGAAAAACAATCTGAGGGGTTTGATGTGGCGGGGGGTGGGAGGTTGGGGTACCAGGGGGTGGGTATTATGGAGGGCACGGGTTGCATGGAGCACTGGGTGTGGTGAAAAAATAATGATACTGTTATGCTGGAAATAAATAAATTAATTAAATAAAATTTTAAAAAAACAAAAAACAAAAAACAAAACACTGGCCTGGATCCCACAGGACTCTGCACCGAAGAGCGGGAGGCAGTGACAGCCCAGAGTGTGGAGTCATACGGCACGGAGCCCAGGATGCTGGGGGCGCACTGAAAAAGCACACCTGGCACTTAACCCATAAAAGAGATCACAAGTCAAAAAGGAATAATAAGACAAAAGCAAAAACAGAAACAAATGGTTTGATGCCCTAACCTCTGCTGAGTATCTCCTGGGGCTCAGTTTCAGCCTGTGAGTTTCGGGCCATGCCTCCACGCCGTTCTGAGGTCGCTGGACCCGGCCCTGCTTCCAAAGATCAGACGGAATTGGGGGTCCTGCACATGAAGGCAACGATTCACTTCTGCAACTTCTGCAAACACTGATGTTAATGTGTGCAGGCACACGCACGTAGTACACGAATGGCACCATTTCCAGCGTGGCAGGTAAAATGGTGGGTTTGAAAGGGCCCTCCTGCATCTTTCAGATCACTTGCAAAGTCAGTCTGCAGCACGAAGGAGCTCACAGGGACAGCAAAAGGTAAAAACTGCTGAGGGGAGCCTCTTCTTACTTTTCCAGCGCAAAAGCTCTTTCGTGACTTGATCGTGTATCATAAAATTTACAGCCCCTTTAGTCAACTGCACCCAAATAATTAATGAAATAAAACAAATTTACAGTCCCCCTCAAATTGACATAAGCACTTTTAAAACTGTATCAGCATCATCTTCAAAGCTATATGATTGTTAGGAAAATCAACGTCTTTGAGGGGCACCTGGCTGGCTCCATCAGAAGAGCATGTGAGTCCTGATCTTGGGGTTGTGAGTCTGAGCCCCATGTTGGGTGTAGAGATTACTTAGAAATAAAATCCTTGGGGCGCCTGGGAGGCTCAGTGGGTTGGGCCTCTGCCTTTGGCTCAGGTCATGTTCTCAGGGTCCTGGGATAGAACCCCGCATTGAGCTCTCTGTTCAGCGGGGAGCCTGCTTCTGCCCCCACTCTACCTGCCTCTCTGCCTACCTGTGATCTCTGTCTGTCAAATAAATAAATAAAATCTTTAAAAAATAAAGTAAAATAAAATCCTTGAAAATAAGTATTTTTGAGAATGAGCTCCCTTGGGTACTTCTGAAGGCACAGTTTAAAAAAAAAAAAACCCTCCTCATCACACAATTTTAAATGTTCTGATTTATTCCTTAACCAAAGAAATTTGGGGGAAATGCATGTAAACCAAAGGGGCATCATCCTAGTCATCCAAACCATCCTGATTCACTACCCAGAGTACAAATGAGCAGGGACATGTTAGAACATGAGCTTAAAGATAAAATTTTACTACCCAACCCCTACAGCCACAGCTGCCACTAGATAATTCGGAACATACTAGCTTAGCCAATAGGTAAATATTAACATTATCCTCTTTTTACATTTTTATTATAATTTTAAGCCTTTCGAGAGGAGTTATTTAAAGCACAAGCTATAAAAGTAAACGAGCTGACCCACTAATGTCAGAACTCGCAAAATCGGTGTAGACATAGGACTAGAGGCCAGATCTCCTATGCCGTGGCTATTCATCTCTTCTTGGGTTCAGAGAATCTCATTTTGAAATTCATAGCATCTGCAACCGTAAATCCAATTAAAATGACTTACTTCAGCTCATAAGGCATGCAGAAGAACACACAACATCTGTTCGTGGTCCCTGGAACATATTAACTAAGGAAGCAAACCTGACCCTCTTTTGTAAACTGTCAAGTGCAAAACGGCAAATAAAGACCCGGCTGGCTGCCGCCTTTTGCTGGGATGAATCACATGGTTCAGCTGCAGTTGCAAACTCAAAGATGTCCCTTGGATGCACATATTACTTTCAAATGTCATCAAAGTGCCTAAGGATATCTAATCACACCATTTCAGTTTAAACGGAGGGAAGATCATTTAAAATCATTCTGTATGATTTTTCTTATGAGACCGTATACTGAACAGCAGAACAACTTAACTAACAGTGGCACAATGGTGCAAATGAAGGCTCAAGGAAGAAAAAACCCACGATGTCCACCGCCCCGCCCCCCGCCCCGATCGTGAAGGTGACTGGCAGGCTGAGCGCCGCAGCAGATGCTGACCCAGCCAAAGTATATTTGAAAAGGCAGCTCAACCACAACCAGACCAGACTTTCTGGCCACAGAGTTATTTAAAATTAATATTCTAATAGCATCTACAAGCTTCCTATTTGGCCCAGAAGCTTTACAAAGAGAGCCATTAGCAACTTACTAAAAATGAAGTCAGTATATAATTATATATAATACATATGAAATACATATATAACGTAGACACATTTGTATGCACATATAAAATCTATATAACTTGATTTTAAAACTTGATTGCCAGTGAAGAAAATGTTGTCAGTGAACTCTTGGAGGGAGTGGGTGGGAAGTGATAAGTTGATTTTTTAAAGTTCGGATTTCTTATGAAGTGAGTAAGACACAATTTGAATATCAATAAATGAATAATGGTGACACTGAAATTAGATTTTTTTTTAGATTTTATTTATTTATTTGACAGAGAGAGACAGCGAGAGTGGGAATGCAAACAGTGGGAGCAGGAGAAGGAAAAGCAGGCTTCCCGCCGAGCAGGGAGCCCGATGTGGGGCTCAATCCCAGAACCCCGGGATCACCACCTGAACCAAAGGCAGACCCTTAACCCACTGAGCCACCCAGGTGCCCCCTGAGATTATATTTTAAATCCATTGGTTCTTTACATCCATAAATATATATCAGACAAATGAGGATCAATTTCTTTCTTTTTATTAAAGATTTTTATTTATTTATTTGACAGAGATCACAAGTAGGCAGCGGGGGCGGGGGAGCAGGCTCCTCGCTGAGCAGAGAGCCCAATGCGGGGCTCGATCCCAGGACCCTGGGATCATGACCTGAGCCTAAGGCAGAGGCTTTAACCCAATGGGCTACCCAGGCACCCCGAGGATCAATTTCTTAAATAATGTCTCTACTAGAATCTCCTGTTTAAAAAAAAATAAATAGAAAAGACTCTCCCGTTAATATTAATTATTTTCCTAAGTAGCTAGAGGTGGTCTCCACGTAAAATTGGGCCAGTCTACCAAGAACATACAGAAAGATTAAATAAATTGTATGTACTTATTCAGACACAAGCAGTGTGAATAACTGTGTAAAGAATGCTTCATTCTCAAACACAACAGCTTCTCCATGGGTTTATTGCAACTGTGAGTTCACTAAGACGAAACTGGACAAATGCTTCCTTTGTGCTAAAAAGACGCAGTAGCCTCTTTGTGCTCTACAGAAGGAAAACATGTAAATAACCCAACAGGCTGATTTCACATGTATCATTTCCTGTACTCTTGCATCAAAAGTTTCAGAATGAAATCATTTAAAAATAAACACACTAAAAAAAATAAAATAAAAATAAACACACTGACATGTAAGTCATGTATCAGCCTACAGGATATGATCCCAGTTGGCTAAAATACCTAGATACATGCAGGCTTTTCAGTTGTTATTCTCACCAGTTAGAAATAAGCTCCTCGAAGGCAGGGATTTTTGTCTGTTGTTGACTGAAATATCCCAACAGTGTCTAGCCCATAGAAAGTGATCAATAAATATTTATTGAATTGATAAATCTGTGTCCATAGAAAATTTCCGAACCCGAACTGTTAGTAGTGTTTTCCTTCAGAGAGTAGGACTGGGCTGGGCACGATGGTAACTCACTTATTAGTTTACAGGCATATGTTGTTTAGATGTTTTACAAAGATCATAAATAAATAATTTAAACAGGGGCACCTGGCTGGCCCAGCTGGTGGAGCATGTGACTTTGAATCTCGGGGCCATGAGCTCAAACCCCCACGCTGGGGGTTCCAGAACCTGGAAAAAGAATTTTTTAATTAAAAATAAGCACGGAAAAAAATGGAAAATTGAAAGATACTTCCTTTCCAAAGGCAAACAAACAAAAAAACCCACCATCCGCAGGAAAGGAGGTGGGAAGGCACTGGGCCAGGAGAAGAGCGCTGGAGAGGAAAGAAAGAAGACAAAGGGATAAAGGGCCCAAAAGTACCTGAGGAAAGAGGGGCGGCAGGTGGGAAGGGCCGGGGGCTCCCCTCTACCCCAGAACTTGCTGCCCCCACCAGGCTGCTGGGCCTTGCCTGGCCTAGGTCTCCAGCAGGTGTTTGTCTCTGAGCAAGGCTATGGAGCTTTCCCGGCCTCTAACTCCCTCCCTCCTTCAGATTAAAAACCACCCAGTGGAGACAGCGGCTTTTCCGAAAACAAAGGCAGGAGCTGCCCGGGTCTCCGGGACCCGCCTACCAATCACAGCCGCATGAATTCATTATTCGCAGTTCGAGGAGGGAGATTTTGAGAGGGACTGAATCATTCCAGAGGAAGCACTACACAGGGGTGGTGACTTACTCTAAGTACAGATAGGGATAAATCAATGTTTTTCCTTCTTCAAACAACAAGCAGAACTGGCCTACACTTACCTGTCCAGGCCCCACACTCTATTTTCCTAAAAGACTTCTCCGGCCACAGGGTTGGGGATCACACTCTTGACGAACAAATGGGCTTGTCCAGCCCAGAAAGGTCTTTACAGATTCCTAGTCAATGTGGGATCAAAATGTGTGCCTCTCTTTTGCCCAGATATTGCCCCGTCCTGGGCCCACACAGACTCGGGTGTCAAATGCGAACCAAAAACACTAAGACAACTGAGTTAGTGATTATAGTGCACTATTTTTGTCTTCATTTGTGCTTTTGTTTTTCCTTGGAAAACCTCTCATGGGTATTTACATGTTTGCCTCTCAAGCTTTTTGCAAGGTCTCCAGAATAAGTCTCCTAACAGGAATGGGTTAATATATCTCAATCTGTCTACACTCACGAAACACTATGGATGAATAACCATCCCGAATGAGCAATGAGGGGCCAGAATGCATCACAGTCAATAATCCCCAAATACCGTAAATGTGAATTCCCCATATTTAGGAAGACCTCAATTTGTACAACTATAAAAGTGAAGATCATGGGACGCCTGGGTGGCTCAGTTGGTTAAGCAGCTGCCTTCGGCTCAGGTCATGATCCCTGCATCCTGGGATCGAGTCCCGCATCGGGCTCCTTGCTCAGCAGGGAGCCTGCTTCTCCCTCTGCCTCTGCCTGCCATTCTGTCTGCCTGTGCTCGCTCTCTCCCCCCTCTCTCTCTGATAAATAAATAAAAATCTTTAAAATAAATAAATAAATAAATAAAAAATAAAAGTGAAGATCAGACACTCCCTAAATTCATCTACGAATTCAGTGCGACTCCTGGCAAAATCCCAGCCAGTTTTTTTGGTTTTTTGTTGTTGTTTTTTTTTTTTTACAGACAGAGATCACAAGTAGGCAGAAAGGCAGGCACAGAAAGAGGAAGGGAAGCAGGCTCCCCGCTGAGCATGCGGGCTCAATCCCAGGACCCTGGGATCATGACCTGAGAAGAAGGCAGAGGCTTTAACCCACTGAGCCACCCAGGTGCCCCCCAGCCAGTTTTTAATGCAGAAAATCCTAAACTAATCCTAAAATTCATATGGAGACGCAAGGTTCCCAGAATGACAACAACAATCTTGAAAAATTCACACTGTCAGATTTCACATTTTCGCACACAGCTACAGTAATCAAGAGAGCGATAGCAATATAATGATGGACTTAGGGACAGATCAGTGGAATCGAATTGAGAGTCCAGAAATAAACCCTTATATCATGGTCAGTTGATTTAAAGCCGGGGTACTAAGACATTTCGGTGGGAAAGAATATTCTTTCAACAAATGGTGTTAGGGACACCTGGATACATGGACATGCAAAAGAAGAAACCCATAACTCACATAATGCACAAAAATCAACTCAAAATGGGTCAGAGCTAAATGCAAGGAAACTATAAAACCCCAGTGAAAACGTAGGTGTGATTTTGTGACCTTGAATCAGGCCAGTGTTTCTTACATAGGACACCAAATGCTCAGGAGACATGAGTAAAAAATAAGCCAACAAGTACATAAAAAGATGCTCAACAGTAACAAATCGTCTGGGAAATGCGAACCAAAACCACAGTGAGCTGTCTCTCCCCTCCCGCCCGGCAGGACTGCTAGCACCAGAAAGAGGAGAAGGAAGGAATGTTGGGGAGGGGACGATGCAGAGAAAAGGGAGACTTTGTGCCCTGTTTGGTGGGAATGGAAACTGCCGTGGCCATGATGGAAAGCAGAATGGAGGTTCCTCAACAAATTAAAAATAGAACTACCATAATATCCAGCAATTCTGCTTCTGGGGGTCTACCTCCGAGCAAAACAAAACACTAACTCCAAAAGAGATCTGCGCAATGAACACTGCATGTTCAGATATCAAAAAGATAGCTGTTCAGGACAACAGCCAAGATTCGGAAGCCACTTAAGTGTACATCCACAAAGGAATGGATAAAGACAACGTGGGGTGTGTGTGTGTGTGTGTGTGTGTGTGTGTGTGTGTGTAAAATGAAATAAATTCAGCCATAAAAAGGAAATACTGCCATTTGTGAAAACATGGGTGGACCTTCAGGCTGTTAGGATGATCTCACTTTTATGCAGAATCTTTAAAATAAAAAAAAAAAAAAGCCAGAGGCTTGGGTGGGGGAGGGGTTAAAATCTACAAATTTCCAGTTACAAAATAAACAAGTCATGGGGATCTAATATATAGCATTAATTAATAATACTGTATTGCATATTTGAGAGTTGCTAAGAGAGCACATTTTAAAAGAGCTCATCATAAGAATAAGATTTTGTAAATTATGTGTGGTGACTGATGTTAACTAGAGCGATCGTGATCACTCTGCTATATATAAAAACATCCAATGTTATAGACCTGAAATGAATAATGTTATATGTCAACTGTATCTCAATAAAAAAAAAATTGAGGACAGAGACTCAAAACAAAGAAAGGAAAAAAGAGGGTGAAATTTGCCTTCAAAGTTTAAAATGTTTTTGTGCTTCAAATGACACCATCAAGAAAATGAAAATATAGCCCACAAAATAGGAGAAAATATTTACAAATCAGATATTTGGTAAGGATTTTGTATAAGGACTACAGAAAGAACTCTTATAGCTTAACAGAAAAAAAAAAAAAAAGGAATAGCCCAATTTAAAAGGGCAAAGAATCCGCATAGACATTTCTCCAAAGAAGACATACAAATGGCTAATAAGCACATGAAAAGATGCTCAACTTCACTAGTTGTCAGGGAAATGCAAATCCAAACCACAATGAGAAACCACTTCACACCCACAGGGATGGCTGGAATCAAAAAGACAAGATTAACAAGTCCTGGGAAGAAGAAATTGGAACCCTCAAGCAGGGGTGGCTGGAATGTAAAATGTTACAGCCGCTTGGGAAAAGTCGAGGAACTCCTCAAGAGATTAAACACACACCCACTCTATGACCTAGAAATTCCACTCCTAGATATATGCTGAAGAGAAATGAAAACATATGTCCACACAAAATCTTGTATAAGAATGTTCACAACAATGTTATTCATAACAGCCAAAAAGGTGGAAACTCAGGGAGCCTGGATGGCTCAGTCCATGAAGCAGGTGCCTTCGGCTTGGGTCATGATCCCGGGGTCCTGGGACCGAGTCCCTGTGTCTGGGGCTCCCTGCTCAGTGGGGAGTCTGCTTCTCCCTCTCCCTCTGACTTGCCCCGCTTGTGTTCCTGCCAAATAAATAAAATCTTTTAAAAATGTGGAAACTCAAATGGCCATCAGCTGAAGAAACTGATCATTAAAATATGGTGTATCTCCATACAATGCGGTAATATTCAGCCTCATAAGAGAATGAAATGCCAACCCATGCTATACCATGAATGAACCTTTAAGTATTATGCTAAGAGAAAGAAGCCAGCAACAAGAGATCACCTCTCTTCCGAGTCTGTTTCTCTGGAGTGTCCAGGACAGACTAGTCTGCAGAGGTAGAAAGCGCTGTGTGACATTTGGCCACCAGTGGCTGGTGGGAAGAGCTGTGGGGAGGAAACAGGGAGTGCCAGGTTTCTTTCTGGGGTCCCAGGAATGTTCTAAACTTCTAGTAATAACTGGAAACGTCTGTAATTACACTAAAAACCACTGGAATGTATACTTTAAATGGGTTAATTGCATGATATGTGAATTATACCTCAATAAAGCTTAAAAAAAAAAAACCTGGCTGGCTTGGGTCAGTAGAGCATGGGACTCTTGATCTCCTGGTCATGAGTTCTAGCCCCACGTTGGGTATAGAGATTACTTAAGCAAATAAAACTTGAATAAAAAAAAAACTTGAATGGGATCCTGGTTCTCTCACTGGCTTTCTCATTAACAAAACTCTTTTCTTCTCCTCCTTGCTAGGAATCGATCTTTCAAAATAATGCAAAAAAAAATCATGCAAAAATTTATCTGAAAACAGAGTAGACCCATCTCAATAAAATTTCTGGCACTTAATTTTCCAGAGACAGAATACAGAGTAGACCCATCTCAATAAAATTTCTGGTACTTAATTTTCCAGAGACAGAATACACATGTGTAAACTGTGCGTGCTGCTAAAAAGTGTTTTCCCAGCATCTGCAGGCTTAACAGCCAACTTAACTTCTTCATGGCAGAGATGACAACGTCGTCGCTAAATATCTGAAAGAAAGTCAGAGAAGATACTCAATCTTTAAGTGCACACCGCAGTATACTGAGTGTCACTATTCCTACTACCCGGGTAACCTGAAAAACCCTGACTCAACTATTAGCTAAGCCCCAAACTTTGGGTAAAATAGCCCTTCTTTCCAATATGCCACCAGCCTTTGGTTTTTCCATTAAAATATAATTTTTTAAAGAAAATTATACCATGTATTTATTTACTTATTTATTTTAGGATTTTTTTTTTAATTTGACAGAGAAGTGGTCACAAGTAGGCAGAGAAGCAGGGAGAAACAGAGAGGGAAGCAGACTCCCCACTGAGCAGAGAGCCCTATGCGGGGCTCGATCCCAGGACCCTGAGATCATGACCTGAGCAGAAGGCAGAGGCTTAACCCACTGAGCCACCCAGGCGCCTCATACCTTGTATTTAAAATGCCTGGAGATAAATGAATGAAGGTCGTCTCCATTGGAAAGCAAGAGTGGCTGCTTAAAATTTCTGCCAAAGGAAGAGTACGTTGGGAATGGATTCACCTGGGGCATGACTTTAAACCCCAAGACCCCCAACGACGGATTTCGTGAATCCAGAAAGGAGGACCAGTTAGCACGGAGGCCACGGTTCCTCTCGCTGGAGAGCTTTCCGCGCAAACCTCTTCTTCACCCCCAGGCGCGGATTACACCAGTGCGATCTGTGATCCGGGGCAAAGGAACATGGTGGGTCAAAGGGGCCTGTGAGCCGATCTGGCGGCGCGAACGTCTTAAGACAAACTACAGAAATGCTCTGGCTCATGCGGCTCAGCCTCCCCTCGGGGTGTGCCGCCCTCCTCAAGTCCGTGCTGCTCGGGAAGAGGTCACGGGCGAGCCTTCACCTCGGGACACAATCAACAAACAACGGTCCCTTCTGCCTGCTCTTTCTCTCTCTGTACTCACCCAGCCAGGCTTTAAATACCACCCAGAAGCCGGGGGGCTCCCCAGTCTAGATCCCCACCCAAGATCCCTGCCTTAAACACAAACGCTAACTTGACACATGGGCATCTAAGCCCCTCAGGGTGCCCAGGTCCCGGGCCAAACTGCTGCTCCTCCTCAGGCACCTCTGTCTGCACGGATGACGATTCCTGCCATCCTTTGGCTCGAGCTCAAATTCTCAGAGCCGATCCCGGACTCTTCTGCTTTCTCTCGTACCGGCTAACCAAACCGTTAGCAAATCCTTTTTTAGCTCTGTCTTCAAAATACACCCAGAATCGGAGCACCTCCAAAACCAGCTCTCTGGTTCAAGCCAGCGTCATGCGCCCTAACAGTCTCCCTGCTTCCGCCTTTGTCTTCCTTTCCGCCTAGTGTCCTCGCGGCGCCCGGAGGGACAGAAGTCACTCCTTTGCACAGCACCTTCCTTTGCACAGCTCCTCGTCTGACTCAGGGTGAAAGCCAAAGGCCTTACCAGTCCTATACGACCCAGACCCGGTACCTTTCTCCCTTCATCTCTGTCTCTGTGTGTTCCTCACTGTCACTCTCTGTCCCTATCTCTCCATCTCTGTCTCTCTTACACACACACACACACACACACACACACACACACAAGTTGCTTCAACTTGTCAGTATTCTCTCGTCTCTGGGCCTTTACACCCACTGTCCCCTCTGCCAAGAACACCTCTCAGGACGCACTTCCTCGCCTCCGTGAGGTCTTTGCTCGATGTCGCCTTGCTAGTGCCAGAAGGAGCCAGCCTGTCAGAGCCTTACATCTGTCAGCCACATACAACGAGGGGATGGTTTGGGTGAAAAATAAATTTTAAGAAGTGCTGTGAGCTGGCCTCTTGCCAGGAGCTAATTATCTCCAGGACAAGACCTTGGTGGCAACGGAGAATGGAAACTCACCTTGGCAACGGTCAGATAGGAGGCATCTCCCCTTGAGGGGCTTGCCTGTGCCTCTGCCCTGAGGCAGGTGGGGTGCAGCTTTGTCACTGAGCCTTCCAGGGCACTCCTTTGAGAAAATGCTATAATAGGGACATTTGCTTTCCTTGGGGAGAGCTTCTAAGACTGACTGCCTCCTCTGGCGAGCGCTCACAGGCATACCCGAGAAATGCAATGGGTAAAATGCATCTTGATTTCCTGATAGATTTTTTAAAAAACACTTATTTATTTATTTGAAAGAGAGTGAAAGCGGGTGTGGGGGGGAGGCAAACAGAGGAAGAGGGAGAAAATCCCACCAGACTACCTGCTGAGGGGGGTGAGGTGGGGGAGGGGTTGGGGGGGTGGGTTCCATCTCAGGACCCTGAGATCATGACCTGAGCCTTAATGGACTGAGCCACCCAGGCACGCCCCTCCCAACAGATTTTGAACAAACTGCATTTGTTTTACAAGAAAGTAAAGTATTACAATTTCACATAGTGTAATATCTTCACTTACGGGAGAACATAGCATACTGATAAGATATTTAACATCGAGAGCCACCCAAAACACAACTAAGATCTAGAAAAACAGAGAGGAAAAGGCTTTTATGCAATCAGAATAGATAGCTCGGAGTCCGGGCACTAAAGTTCACACACGTGAGTAGAAGCAGACCCCTCGGGGCCCTACTCGTCGTCTATTGATTCATAATTTGCAGACAAATCGTGTCCATGCCTACCTCACAGCAACACACCAGAAGGAGCAATGGCTCAGGAAGGGCCTGCTGGTTGGCAGAAACAGTTAAAATAATAGCAGCAAGAAAGGACAGCTAGCAGGGAGAGGATGGAGGCATTACAAATGCAGAGGCAGAACAATCCGTACCCCGTTTAATGCAGGGACAAACAGCCCTCCCGACTCTAGGAGCCCTTGAGGCCACACTAAACACAGCACATTGAAATAATTAATGCTATTACAAGGATAATCTGGAATCATCCAGAAAAGACGCAATTATTACCAGGTTCAGGAGCCAGCTGAGGAAATAATCTTTCTGAAAAGCTTTCCACCCAAAATGGCTACAGATCTGGGGATGGAGGAGGGGGGCGGGGGGTTGAGGCAATCGAGTACCCAAAGGGCTAAACCTCAGTTACCCTGAAAAATCAGTTATACGGAGAACACTCGGCACAGCGCTGCCTGGCATATGACAGCGGCAGGGCGTCCGTGTGCACACCAATGCCACAATGTACACTGAATATTAACTCGTGTTGTGATTAACACGTCTTCTGGAGCTGAACTCCTACAAAATAAACCTTGCAGTGAACAGGTTTTCACGGCTACTTATCTGAGTTATCTGAGGTTACCTTAGATCAGTATAGTTTGCATTCTTTGGTCCTGCAAGGAATGTAAAACATTTCTTTTCTTTTTTTGCTCTCCCCCCCCCATCATCAGGTAAGGAAGGTGGGAGGGGGAAAAAAACCTTTATTTGAGGGCAAGTTCAAAAGGTGATTTTATAATAAATGTGGGCTACCTCTGTACTAGACGTCTGTAAGTTTAGGGAAAGAATGTCAATGAACTTCAGTGCCAGGATGCCTGCCACAGATGAGAGTAAGAAAGAAGATTCGCTTCTTCCCAGCTGCAGACCTATGGACTGGCTCTCTCTGAATGTTCCACAGAAACCACATATGCCAAGTTGAACCCAAAATCTGTTTGTCCTTCCTCGACCCTGTCCCACTAACCAGAAACCTGGAATTAACCCAGGTTTCCCTGCTCCTAATTCCCTGCCCCTTAAGCCTCACAACCAGTCACCAAGTCAAATCTCTTCTACCCTGTCAATTCTGCAAGCTTGTCCTCTTTGCCCAGAACTCACTTGGCCCGTACATTCAGGCAGACTTACTCAGCCTTCTGCAAATGCCTTCTAACTGGCCGCCCTACTTCTGGGCTTCCTCTCTACTGCACAGTCCACATGCTGTGGCCTCTGCACAAACGCGAGACTGAGAGTCATAAAAACAAGAAGCCCCACCAGGCAGGGCCACTGTTGACCACTGTGCACACAGTCCAGGGTACAACCCTAGCAGGGGCGCTTTTCAGGATGCCATCTGTGTGAACGGAGCCCTGAAGAGTTGTGCAGTGTACAACTTGTATAACCACATGCAGCAATTTTGCCATGTTCCTCTGCTTACAACACTCCTTTGGCTCCCCATTGCCCTACAAATAAAGTAAAGCCCTTTAGTATACATTGCAAGACTGCCTTACCCAGTCCCTGCCTACTTCTGCAAATTTCTCTCTCCAATACTTTCTACACTTCACACTACAATCATTCAAAAACAAAATAATTCCCCAAACCTACTATGCTGATCGCCTTCCGCTTGTTTTTGTTAATTCTTAGTTCTTTTGCCTAGAATACCCTTCTCCCTACCTATCCGCACCACACTCCATCCGCGATCCCCAATCCACCAAGGAATGTGCCCACCCTGAAGATTCAAAAAGAGGCAACCATTTCCTCTCTGGCTGCCCCTCAGCAGATACTGTACAAGCACGTGTAATTCAGCTTGTTACATAGTACAATGTTTCTCCTAGCGAGTAGTTCATGAATGATCATGATTGAAACAATCTTTCGGAAAGTTCTGTACCACAATGAAAAGCTTTGTGAACGTATTTTTAAAAATATGTGACCATTTAAAAATTTTTTTAAATATATTAAATATACATGAAATCCTTTTCACATGTAAAATGATTGTACTACAGCATGTGTTCTAACAGCACAGGTACAAACCACTTCCAGGACACTTTGTTGGTGCGTAAGGTGGAAGACAAGACTGCTAAAAATGCTGAAAGGCAGAAAACTACTGCAAGCTTGTGTAAAAACAGCCACATGCAGGAGTCTTCAAAACTAGGGAAAGACGAAACTTCACACAACTATAGAAGTAAGAGAAATCACTGGCTGTAGAAATGTCAGCTTGCATTCCAGAGCAGAGCTAATTTCATTTTTGTGATAAAGCATACATTTCTCCTATGGAAGTTTTTTGTTCGTTCGTTTGTTTGTTTGTTTTTACCCTTAGGAAGCTGCAGAGGAGGAAAATGAGAACCAGACAGGAGACGCTAAGTACACTTTCACTGAGCTGCACGCGTTTGGGTGAGATGTTGTGTAGCATCCAAAAACCATTTCAGTTGCTTAAGACCTGAAAGAGTTTGTGTCCCCATCACCATGCTCCCCCTTACGTGATTTATTACATAGGGGGAGAAAATACTACTGACCACCTCAAAAACCAAGCAGGTAAGACCAGCAAGTTCTGTGTTACGAAGATGCACAGACGGGATTCGTGGATGATCCCGAATAAGGAGGAATATTTGGAACATGTGTCGCGGCTCCCTGCTTTGCAGAAAATCGCCAAGTCTGTTTTTCCGTTGCCAACCCCCACCCCCCACCCCACCCCGCGAGGCTTAGCACCTGCTCGACCTAAACCACAAAGGCAGCGGAGGAAGACATGTCCATCTCGGGCAGGACCTCGCAGACTTGTCTGAAAAGCCCCGGCTGAACTTCAGGTCCCAGAGTTGCACCCTGTTCGCGGGGTGCCCCGCGCCCCAGTCTGCACGGTCCCTGGGAACGCAGCTCCTCGAGAGCCCCGGAGCCGGGCAGCTCCGACGAGGGGGCCGCGGGGGCCTCGCAGCCGCCCGGTGCCCCGGTCCCCGTTCCGCCGCTCACACCCCTTTCCCAAACCGCCCGCCGAGGCACGCAAAGTTTTGTGAGTGTGTTGGCTTTTTTGTCCTGACAGACAAACAAAAACTTCAGCCTTTGTAGCGAGGACCCCAGGGGGGCAGGAAGCTCGAGGACCAAGCCGGAAAGATGCACCGCCCCGGGCGGGGGCAAGCCGAGCGGCGGCCGCCCCGTTCCTCTCCCCCTCCTCCAACTGCGGGTCTCGGATTCCCGCGCCTCTTTGGACTCGGTTTCCCCGGCACGTGTTGCTCAACACCGCCCCCCCCCCGCCCCGCTTTCCCGGCCTTCAGGGACTGTTCGAAGGGACGTGCAGCCCGGGGGAGACCGGCTTCAGGTCGGCGGGATGCGGACTGGGAAGAAGCCGTCGGGTCCCACCTGTCCCGCGCCACACGGCAGCGCGGGGGCCCGGTGGGGCGCACCGCGGCCGGGGACAGCGGCGGAGGCCCGAGGAACTACGGCCGGGGGGGGTCGCCCCTGCAGTGGGGAAGGGGGTGCGGGGCGCGAACGCCAGCCCGCCGGGAGCGGCGGGAGCGGGGGCGCCCGGCGGCGTGCGCGGGGAGGGAACTTACCTGCGACGAAGACCGCCTGCAGGAGGCAGAGGTAGCTGCGGCCGTACTTCTCGGAACTCCTCCCGCGCGGCAGGGCCACGGCCACGTCCACCTGCAGAGGGGCGGCCTGGGCGGCTGGCACCGACGCGTAGCCGTCCCGGCCCAACGGCAGGCCCGGGGTCCCGCCGCACGGCGCCGGGACCGGGGGCGCCGAAGCCGGCCGCGAGTCCGGGGCGGCCGGCGTGGGCGAGCCCAGGTGCGGCCCGGAGTCGGCCGCCGCCATCCTCTCACGCCGGCGCCCGGGACCGGACCGCCGAAGCCCGCCCCGCGTCCGGAGAGGGGTCCCGCCGGCGGCCGCGCTCGGCCCCGCCGCCCCGCCGCCGGGGCCTGCCCGCCCGAGCCCGCTCGTGGGGCCCGAGGCGCCAGAGGCCGGAGCGCGCGCGCCCGGAGCCCGGGAACTCACTGCGAGTTTGCGGCTCCGGGGCGCTGGCCTCGGCCGCCGCCGCCGCGAGGGCGACTCCTCCCGGAGCGCACACACGCCCCCGCCGAGCTTCGCGGCGGCCGTGCGGAGGCGGGGGAGGGGGAGGAGGGGCTCAAGTAGCCTAAAGGGAGAACCCCTGCAGGGACGCCCATTGTCAGGGGAGGGGAGGCCGGGCCGGCCCCGCGCACGTGGTGGGAGGAGACGGCCGGCCTCGCACTCCCATGGCAACTCGTGCGAGCCTCGGCGCTCCCCCGGCGTCCCGGCCCGCACCGGGCGGGCGGTCGTTCGCCGCGCGGGGGCGTCACTCCGCGCGCGCACGAGCAGGTGGCCCGGTCGGGACCGCGGCCCTGGCCGGCGCCCCCACCCCCCGGAGGGTCTGCGGGGGTCTGTGCGGAAGCCGGAGTACGCGCTCCCCACCCCCAGGGCGAACGCGCGCGCGCGCACACACGCCCTTGCCGTCCAGATCCCTGACCCCAAAAGGCTGGGGTCCTAGGAAGCACCCGGCACACACACCTGGGCTGCCATCCCTCAGGGACTTGGGAATCTTAACACGTCTTAGAGCCCCAGCGCCGAGAGAGCACAAGGAAACAGGCAAGAGGCGGAAACTCCTTAAAGGAGTCAAGTGGGAAGTCTAAGGAGCCAGAGCTTTTTCCTTCCTCCCCAACCCCCCCAAAACGGGACAGAGGAAAGATGGGGTTCTACAGTGCCTGGAAGAAAAGGCGTGAGCAGGGCCTGCGGGAGCCCTCCCCAGACCCCGCAGGCTGCTGTGCATGTCTGAAGCCCAGTCAACGCCATAGGGATTCGCCCCAATTTTGCTTCTTTTGGGGAACTGCAGATGCCAGTTCTTTCTTTAAGCCTCCGCCTTTTGGATGTTTTCTGTCAGGAAAAGTGGTCTGATGTTGTATAAGCCAATCATCGCGGATGGATCTTTTAAACACTCTTGGGGAATCACCGATTTATACCTGCGGAAAATGGGTGCAGGCAAGTGCACAAAAAGCAAAAGCTTTTTGCACAAAAGGCAAGAGCAAGCAAGGAAATGCGCAAGCACCTCTTCCTCCAGCCGGTTTAAGCTCTGTCCGAATGCGGCAACAGAATTGTTTTCCAGCCCCTCTCCTGAATGTGTAGAGGGGAGAGGAGCAAAGGCTCTTAATTGTCCCCTCTGTGGTAGCTAAGATGACAGTAAGCATTCCACCAGTGCTACACTTGTTGATCTTTTACAACTTTATTTTAAGTTTAAAATAAATCAGAATCAGTCTATAAAAGTACTGGATGACTCTACGGGAGTATATTTTTATAATCATGGGGTGGGGAAGGCTTTACTTAGCATAATAAAAAAAAGTATGTGATCCGCATATGGAGAGATGCCTGCTATATTGTCAAGTGAAAAAAGGTGCAAAACAGCTTTTGTAGTTGGATCGCACTTTGTTAAACACTGCACGTGGATATGCATGGAAATTGGTTGGGAAGGCAATACCAGCTAACAGTGGTGGTCTCTGGAGGGTGCAACCAGGAATCATTTGGTCGTGGGGCAACTCTTGCTTTTTGCTTTGTAAGTAATTATGTTAAACTTTTTGCAATGGCCAGTTGTGGGGGGGGGAGTGTGACTCATTTTTTTTTTTAAAGATCTTATTTTTTTAAGTTGTTTTAAGTTATTTGACAGAGAAACACAGCGAGAGAGGGAACACAAGCAGGGGGAGTGGGAGAGGGAGAAGCAGGCTTCCTGCTGAGCAGGGAGCCCCATACCAGGCTGGATTCGGGGCTCAATGTGGGGCTTGATAGGGGGCTTGATGGGGGGGCTCCATGCAGGGCTCCATGTGGGGCTGGATCCCAGAACCCTGGGATCATGACCTCAGCCGAAGAGAGATGCTTAACAACGCTGCAACTCATTTTTTAAGTAAAGAAAATAAATACAAAAACTAAGTTTAGCGGGGCGCCTGGGTGGCTCAGTGGGTTAAAGCCTCTGCTTTCGGCTCAGGTCATGATCCCAGGGTCCTGGGATCGAGCCCCACATCGGGCTCTCTGCTCAGCGGGGAGCCTGCTTCCTCTTCTCTCTCTGCCTGCCTCTCTGCCTACTTGTGATCTCTGTCTGTCAAATAAATAAATAAAATATTTAAAAAAAAAAACTAAGTTTAGCTTCAGAAATCTATTAAAAATTAACTATGAAAATGAATTTTGTAAATATAAAAGCAATAGAAAAATCAAAAAGGAAAAGATCAATGAATTAACGAAAATGCTCAGCTTCTATATGATTAAAACTCATAGAGTTAAACCACAAATGGAAAGTTATTTGCAAAGCAATATAGCAATCAAAAGAATAATATCCTTGGGGCGCCTGGGTGGCTCAGTAAGTTAAAGCCTCTGCCTTTGGCTCAGGTCATGATCCTAGGGTCCTGGGATCCAGAATTGGGCTCTCTGCTCAGCAGGGAGCAGGGCTTCCCTTCCTCTCTCTACTTGTAATCTTTGTCTGTCAAATAAATAAATAAAATCTTAAAAAAAATAATATTCTTGGGGTTCCTGGCTGGCTGTTAGTAGAACATATGACCCTTGATCTGGGGGTGGTGAGTTTCAGCCCCACGGTGGCCATAAAGATTATTTTTAAAAATAAAATAAAGCAGAATATCCTTCAAGGGACCCAGAATAGCCAAAGCAATCTTGAAAAAAACAAAGTTGGAGGACTCAAACTTCCTGATTCCAAAACTTGCTACAAAGCTGCAGGAATCCAAACAGTGTGAGACCAAAGTGAGAATATACTTACAGATTAGTGTAAGATAATTGAGAGTCCAGAAATAAACTTTTACAATCTAGAGTCAATTTTTTTTTCACCAGAGTGCCAAGACAATTCAATGGAGAAAGCATTTTCTTTCCAACAAACAGTACTGGGACAACTGGGTATCCATATTTGAAAGAATGATGTTGGACATAAACAAAAATTATTCAAAGTAGATTAATGATCTAAATGTAAGTGTTAAAATGACAAAACTATTCATGACCTTGAATAAGGAATTAATCTTAGAACCTTGAATTAGGCAATGGTTTATTAGCTATCCCACCAAAAGCACAGGCAACAAAAAACAAACTAGAAAAACTAGTTATCATAAAAAGAATTTTAAATTGCGCTTCACAGAACACTATCAATAGAGTGAAAAGAGAGCTCACAGAATGGGACAAAATCTTTAGAGATCATATAGCTGACAAGAGTCTAGTGTCCAGAATATATAAAGAACTCTTACAACTCTAAGATAAAAAGACAAACCAATTTAAAAATGGGTGAAGGATTTGAATGGACATTTCTTCAAAGAAGATGTATAAATGGTCAAGAAGTATATAGAAGGAGGGGCGCCTGGGTGGCTCACTTGGTTAAGTGCCGGACTCTTGATCTCAGTTCAGATCTTGATCTCAGAATCTGGAGTTTGAGTGACGCATTGCGCTCCATACACTGTGGTGCCTACTTAAAAAAAAAAAAAAAAAAAGAAAAAGTATATGGAAAGATACTCAGTATCATTAGCCATCAGGTAAATGCAAGTCAGAACTACAATGCAATACCAGGGGGGCCTGGCTGGCTCAGTCAGTAGAGCATGAAACCCTTTTCTTTCTTTCTTTCTTTCTTTTGGTAAGATTTTATTTTTAAATAGTCTCCATACCCACCACGAGGCTCAAACCTACAACCCCAAGATCAAGAGTTGCATGCCAGTCACCCGGAGCAGGACATTCCTGCTCTCTGGATTATGAGTTCAAGCCCTATACTGAATGTAGAGATTACTTAAAAATAAAATCGTCTTCAAAAAAAACGATTACAATGTAATACCACTTCACGCTCACTAGAATGGTTATAATAAAAAAGACAGACAGTAACAAGGGTTGGTAACGTAGAGAAAATGGAACCCTTGTTCATTGTTGATAAGAGTGAAATATTTCAGTCACCGTGGGAAACAGTCTGGCAGTTCCTCAAAAAGTTAAATATATAGTTAGTGCATAACCCCAGCCGTTCCACTCACAGGTAGCTACCAAAGAGGAATGAAAACATGTCTACACAGAGACTTGTGCACAAATATTCAAAGCAGCATTACTGATAATAACCAAAAGGTTGAAACAACTTAAATGTCCATCAACAGATGAATGGATAAACAAAATGTGGTATAGTGGAATATTATTTGGCTTTAAAAAATATTATTTGGCTTTAAAAAAAAAAAAAAAACAGAATGAGGGGCGCCAGGGTGACTCAGTCATTAAGCATCTGCCTTTGGCTCAGGTCATGATCCCAGTTTCCTGGGATCGAGCCCCGCATGGGGCTCCCCTGCTCTGCTCTGCAGGAAACCTGCTTCTCCCTCTTCTGCTCCCCCTGCTTGTGTTCCCTCTCTCCCTGTCTCTCCTCTCTGTCAAACAAATAAATAAAATTTCTAAAAAATATAAAAATAAGAATAAAAAAAGAATGAAATTCTGTTACATGCTGCAATATGTATGAGCTTTGAAAACAACAGACTAAAAGTGAAAGATGTCAGCCACAAAAGACGGCATATTTTGGATCCTGTTTGCATGAAGTGTCCAGAATAAATACATATGTAGAGACAGAAAATAGAATAGTGGTTGCCAGGAAATGGGGAGGGTGGAGGGATTGGGAGTAACAGCTAAGGATATTAGAGCTCCTTTTTAGGGTAGTGAAATGTTCTGAAATTGATTGTGCTGATGAATGCTCAACTCTGTAAGTATACTAAAAGTCATTAAATTGTGTATAATTTAAATACAAATTATACAACATATGGTATTTTAATTTTACCTTAATAAAGGTGCCAAGTGATATCCTTAACATGTAAAGAGTATTGATAAATTAATAAGAAAATGTAATGGAAATGATCAAAAAATAAAAACAGATAACCCTCAGGAGAAAAATTTTTTAAATCTAATATACATATACATATATATGTATATGTGTTAATGTTTACCCTTGATGATAGTAAAAATCAACTTTAAAAATCCCAAGATAGCAAAAAAAAAAAAAATCCCAAGATACCATTTTTCACTCATCAAATTGGCAAAGACGTTTAATACTCAACACTGGTTAACGTGGTGAGCCAGGAACTTCCATGTACTGCAGGAGTATAAGTTGGTATGACCGTTCTGGAAAGCAATTTGGCAATCAGTATTAAGAACCTTAAACTGTACATATGCTTTGACTCAGCAAATCTCCTTCAAGGAATTTCCTCTATGAAAATGATCACCTATTTTGGCAAAGATTTATATACAGGGATGTTTTCTACAACATTATTGTAGTCCCAGATGGGAAGCAATCTACATGTCAACAAAGAGCAGGATTAATAGGTTCTGATACATTTATAAATTGGATTATTAGGCAGTTAATAAAAGTGACATTCCTGGGACGCCTGGGTGGCTCAGTTGGTTAAGCAGCTGCCTTCGGCTCAGGTCATGATCCCAGCGTCCTGGGATCGAGTCCCACATCGGGCTCCTTGCTCAGCGGGGAGCCTGCTTCTCCCTCTGCCTCTGCCTGCCATTCTGTCTGCCTGTGCTCGCTCTCTCCCACTCTCTCTCTGATAAATAAATAAAATCTTTAAAAAAAAATCCTTAAAAAAAAATGACATTCCTCCGTGGTGATGGAATTGTTCTGTATCTCAACTGTATCAATATCAATATATTGATCATGGTATTGTATTACAGTTTTGGAAAGTGATGCCATTGGGGGAAGCTGGGCAATGGGCATATGACAGCTCTCTATTCTTCCTTACAACTGCTTCTAAATGTACAATTATCTTAAAATACAAAATCTAGGGGCACTTGGGTGGCTCAATCAGTTGAGCATATGACTCTTGGTTTCAGCTGAGGTTGTGATCTCAGGGTCGTGAGATTCAGCCCCGAGGTAGGCTCTGTGTTCAGCACAGTCCGCTTGGGATTCTCACCTTCTCCTGCCCCTCTGCTCCCCCTGTTTGCCTGCTCCCTCTCTAAATAAATAAATAAATAAAGTTTTTTAAATGACATTACTGAAGAATTTTTAAGACCATGAGCAAGTATTCATGCTCTGTTATTGGTTAGATGGTCTGCAGCATGAGCTGCTTCATGCCATCTATATCACAGCTTCATGCCATCTATAAGCACTGAAAAACATGTTGGAAGAAACATTGAGTAGAGAGATAGACAGACACAGGTGATAGATAAATACATAAGCAAATTGATGAGAATGCAAACACTGGGCTTACATTAGCTCCTTCCGTGTCACCCACAGGACAGTTAATTATCCCACCATTAGAAATTATCTCCTCGGGGCGCCTGGGGGGCTCATTGGGTTAAAGCCTCTGTCTTCAGCTCAGGTCATGATCCCAGGGTCCTGGGATCGAGCCCTGCATCGGGCTCTCTTCTTGGCAGGGAGCCTGCTTCCCCCTCTCTCTCTGCCTGCCTCTCTGACTACTTGTGATCTCTGTCTGTCAATTAAATACGTAAAATCTTAAAACAAAAATTCTCTCCTCCTTGAAGCTTCGTCCCATTGTCTGAGCCTGACACCTTCCCTCGGGTCTCCTTGTCCTGTCTCCCTCCCCCTGGTTCCCATCAGGCATAACTGCTCACAGGTCAGTCATTTAGACAGGTTCTGAGGGAACTAAACCCTGTCTTCCAGGGCCTGGCACACAGTAAGCACTCCGAATGTGGGTTAATCAAGATGGGTGAATAAAGCAATAATGGATTAACGGTCCTCAATTTTACTGCGGACGCTTATTCAGAAGAACAGCGACCTCAGGGGTTCCCAGGGCTGAAGAAGAAATGCAGACTGCGGGCCGACTCCGTCTTCCCCAGTTTTTATAGGATGGCTTACCCTACACTGCGCTGTCCTACGGAGCAGCCCTTGCTGTAACTAACATCTTTGGAAATAGGGTCCTTTGAGATTTCATTAATGTCCTCAGATGAAAGCCAAGGCTGAACTCGACTCACAAAAAATTCCTTTCTCTAGTAAGAGTGATTTGAAATAATTTCATCCCATTTACCTGAATCCATAGATCTCATCCCTCCCAGGCAGAACGGGGAATTTGAGTAACAGGGAATCCTATTTTATTTTATTTTATTTTATTTTTTAATTTTATTTATTTGACAGACAGAGATCACAAGTAGGCAGAGAGGCAGGCAGAGAGAGAGAGAGGAGGAAGCAGGCTCCCTACAGAGCAGAGAACCCGATGCAGGGCTCGATTCCAGGACCCTGGGATCATGACCTGAGCCGAAGGCAGAGGCTCTAACCCACAGAGCCACCCAGGCGCCCCAGGAATCCTATTTTATTACAGCAAATAAGACAGGTTTTGAGACACCCGAATCTCTGAAATGCTGAAAGCGGAAGGGGACAGTAGAATTAAAAGGTATCCTTATTTGCTGCTTATTACCTTTGATTTTGAGAAGTTTCTGCTGAATTCAGGAAGTCTATTGACATGGGACAGGATTACTAAATGAATGCCTATTCGGAAGATAGAAATAATAGCAACCTCACAATTTGTATAGATCAAATATGGTTATATATTTAAAGGGCTGTGTCGAGTTCCACATTGTGCTACATTCTTTGCCATGCACACGGAGGGTATCTGTCATTTTTGCCTGCCTAGCATTTATGTATTTCAGTGTCCCTGTGGAGAATCTTCCCTGCCCCATTATATATATAAAGTTTATTTAAGTCATCTCTATACTCAACGTGGAGCTCAAACTCATGACCTTGACATCAAGAGCTATATGCTCTACTGACTAAGCCAGCCCAGGGCCTCGTCCCTGCCCCACTCTAAAAACATGTGTTGCAGACAAGACTGCCAGTAACACACACATACACACACACACCCCCTTAGGAAGGTGACCCAAGTCTAGTAAATCAGTGTGTTCTGTCTCTTGGCCACTGTAATAGGCTTAAACCAATGAGATGCCATCCCAGAGCTATTGGGAACCACTGAATGGGAGAATACCTCTTCGCTGGGGTTGTCAGTTCCGGGGTGAGGTAAGTGTGGGGCTTGCAGGAGAATGAAGCCAGCATCATGAGTGCAGTTACTGGAACATCTGGACCCAGCCATGCCTGAAACCATACCCACCCTCTGGATTTTTCAGTTACATAGATCAATACATTTTCTTTTATGCTTAAACCTATTTGCAGTTGGGTTTCTATCACTTGCAACCAAAAGAACCCCAACTATCTAACATGATTAAGGCAACATATAATCTCATTTAATTCAGGATTGGCATCGTGAAACCTAGATGTGTTTATAAACCCAGAATAGCTTGTTAAATCCAGAGGCGCCTCTTTGACACCCTGGGCTAAGTAAATTCAAAGAGATTGTTTGGTCTGAGCTAGGTCCTTGACATTGACTTAAAATTCACCCCTTCTCAGGAAACTCCACAGAAATCTTTTCATTTGTTATTTTTTAAAATGTTTCAGTAGTTGCCATTTTAAAAGCCAAAAAAATTTTGCTTCCCAAGGAAAACATTGTTTCAGAGGAAGATATTTTTATTTCAGTTGTTTGTTAAAAGAAGTGACTGCTTCTAACTTTGCTCTATTCTGACTACCTAATGCTTTTTCTCTCCGCGTCCCCCTGCCAGCTTTGAGGTATATTTGACAAATAAGCCTTTCAAATGCTTCTGAAAGGCTTTCAGAGTATTTCAGATGTAGTTATGCTTCTGTACAGCAACTGCTCCTATAATTGTTGGCAGTCCTTTTATGAAATGATCTGGTAATTTCTCAGACTATGAGAATATACTGGAATGTAGGTGTTAAGTACTTGGGACAAAATTCGAGTCAGAAGTAGAAATTTGGGGGCGCCTGGGTGGCTCAGTGGGTTATGCCACTGCCTTTGGCTCAGGTCATGATCTCAGGGTCCTGGGATCGAGCACCGCATCAGGCTCTCTGCTCAGCAAGGAGCCTGCTTCCTCTTCTCTCTCTGCCTGCTTCTCTGCCTGCTTGTGATCTCCATCTGTCAAATAAATAAAATCTTTGAAAAAAAAAAAAAAGAAGTAGAAATTTGGAATCATTACCTTTCAGGTCTTTAATTTCTAACCAGGACTGCCTCTTTCCACATCAGCCATGATGAGTCTCAGTCACTAACAGTGAATTAGAAATAGATTATTTTCTGCAGAATTTCTATACTGTACGAATATTTATTAATATTTACTTATTTATTAAGGTGGATTAGAACTCAAAATTAGTATCTGAAAAGATGATCAAGTTAAACAGCCTGATTTTAAGAAAACCACTTTCACCAGAGTGGTTATATAGCTCACATGAGGATAAAAGAAGTAATAAACCCAAGTTAAGGTTCATAATTATACATATTACCTATCTTTTTCTCAAAAATATATATCATCTGGGGCACCTGGGTGGCTCAGTTGGTTAAGCAACTGCCTTCGGCTCAGGTCATGATCCCGGAGTCCTGGGATCGAGTCCCACATCGGGCTCCCAGCTCCATGGGGAATCTGCTTCTCCCTCTGACCTTCTCCCCTCTCATGCTCTCTCTCACTCTCTCTCTCTCAAATCAATAAATAAAATATTTTGAAAATACATATATAATCATTTGGTAACAATGACCAATGAAAAAAACAAGACATGTTATTTATTTTATATAATGCCAAATGTAAAGATCAAGGCCTACAAGATTAGTAGGTCATCATCTTTTTTTTTTTTTAAGAGATTATACTTCTCGGGTGCCTGGGTGGCTCAGCTGGACGACGGACTCTTCATTTCAGCTTCGATCGTGAGATCAGACCCTGCCCCAGCCTCATGCTCAGCACAGAGTCCACTTAAGATTTTGTCTCCCTCTCCCTCTGCCCCTCCCCCTCTCTAAAATATATAAATAAATCTTTAAAAATTTTTAAAAATAGAGATTTTATTTCTAAGTGATTTCTACACCCAGTGTGGGGCTTGAATTCATAACCCCAAGATCAAGAGTTGTGCCTCCATCAGCTGAGCCAGCCAGATGCCCCAGCAGGTCACCATCTGAATCTAAGTGGAGTTGCTGTTATTAACAATAATAAAATTAATAAAAGTACCATCTTCACTTTCACACTTCATCTTTTCTTCTTCTTCTTCTTTTTTTTTTTTTTTTGTAGGTTCCAAACCCAATGAGCTTGAACTCTTGACCCTGAGGTTAAGAGTCTCATGCTGTCCCAATTGGGCCAGCCAGGTGCCCCCTCATACCTCACCTTTATTCACACTTGCAAGTACTTCTTCATGTCATCTCTTTTGATCCTCCCAACAAATCTGTGAGAAAGATGCGGTTTATTTATCCCTACTTTCTAGGGGAGGAAACAGGTTTTGAGAGACTGAGAGTTGCCCAAGTTCATACTGTTAGTCTTTAGCGTAACTAGAACTAGACTACAAGTCTGCTGACTAAATCTTGGCATTTTTAAAGATTATTTTATTTAACTATTTGTTTTTAGAAAGATTTTATTTATTTATTTATTTATTTATTTATTTACTGAAGAAAAAGAAAGAGAAAACAGGAGCAGAGGGAGAGGGGGAAGCAGACCTCCCGCTGAGCAGAGAGCGCCATGCAGGGCTCAATCACTGGCCCCTGCGATCATGCCCTGAGCCAAAGTCAGATGTTTAACTGACTCAGCCACCCAAGAGCCCCTTTATTTTATTTTATTTTTTAAAGATTTTATTTGAGAGAGAGAGAACATGCACATGCATGTACTGAGGGGTGCAGAGAGAAAAGGAGAAGCAGACTCCTCGCTGAGCAGGGATCCCGATGTGGGGCTCCATCCCAGGACCTGGAGATCATGACCTGAGCTGAGAGCAGACACTTAACCGACTAAGCCACCCAGGTGCCCCTAGATTTTATTTTTTAAAATTAATCTCCACACTTAAGGTGGGGCTCACACTCTTGACCCCAAGATCAAGAGTCCATGTTCTACTGACTTAGGCAGCCAGACATCCCAAATGTTAGCATTTCTTAAATGAAAACAATCATATAAATGAATTGTGGTTTTTCAAATCTGGAGCTTGAAAATATTATTCCAGAACAAAATTCCACATTTCTCAGGCTTCCTCTCTCTTAAAGGAATGTTAGTACCTACAAAATCTTGTCTCCCAGACCACCTGGCTGGCTCAGTTGGAGAAGGGTATGGTTCTTGAACTTGGGGTTGTGAGTTTGAGCCCCACTTGAGTGTTGAGATGACTTAAAAAATAAAATCTTTTGGGGCGCCTGGGTGGCTCAGTGGGTTAAGCCACTGCCTTCGGCTCAGGTCATGATCTCAGCGTCCTGGGATCGAGTCCCGCGTCGGGCTCTCTGCTCAGCAGGGAGCCTGCTTCCTTCTCTCTCTCTTTCTGCCTGCCTCTCAGTGTACTTGTAATTTCTCTCTGTCAAATAAATAAATAAAATCTAAAAGAAAATCTTTAAAAATATCTAATCTTGAGATGCTCACAGAGAAGTGTATCCTGCCTTAAAATTTCAAACCAGAGACACATTCCTTTTCAAAGTATTTCAAGAACCTCTTTCCTCGTGTAAACCCTCCCAAGGTTTCTTGCTGTTGTTGAAATGACTAATTCTGGGTTACTTGTGAAGTTGAGCATCTTTTTCTGTTTCCTAATCATCTGTTCTCTCAGAATCTGTTCATACTCTTGGTCAGCTTCCAGAGGTTTCTTAGAATAGGGCGGAAGAAACTTAGAATGGGGTGCATATGTTTAGAAAAGGGTTGTGGGTGCCTGGGTGGCTCAGTGAGTTAAAGCCTCTGCCTTCGGCTTAGGTCATGGTCCCAGGGTCCTGGGATGGAGCCCCGAGTCGCTTCGGGCTCTCTGCTCAGCAGGGAGCCTGCTTCCCTTCCTCTTTTTCTCTGCCTGCCTCTCTGCCTACTTGTGATCTCTGTCAAATAAATAAATAAAATCTTTTAAAAAAAAAAAAAAGAAAAGAAAAGGGGCCCTGGGTGGCTCAGTTGGTTAAGCAATGAACTTTTTTTTTAAGTTGTATTTATTTATTTGAAAGAGAGAGCATGAGCAGAGGGGAGAGAGGAAAGCAGGCTCCCCGCTGAGCAGAGAGCCCGATGCGGGACTCGATCCCAGGACCCTGAGATCATGACCTGAGCCGAAGGCAGATGCTTAACCAACCAAGCCACCCAGGCACCCCTAAGCAACCAACTCTTGACTGTGGCTCAGGTCATGGTCTCGGGGTCCTGGGGTCAAGCCCAGAGTAGGGCTCCACACTCAGTGGGGGCTCTGCTTGAGAGTTTCTCCTTTCCCATCTGCCCCTCCTCCCACTCACACACACACACACTCTTGCTCTCAAATAAGTCTTTATAAAAGAAAGAAAGAAAAGGGTTGGGGAAGAGGAAATTTATGACGGGCGGTTATGAGAGGCGAAGATGAGCGCCTGGGTGGTTCTTAGGCCCAATTCCCAGCTTTTCCCTTTGAACTTGACCACCTCCTTTTCCCTGATTTAGGATCCCTCTGTTTCCCTTCAAGCTTTTCACCCAAATCAGATCGCTTTTCTTAGGATCCTGTCCCTCCTCTTCTGTGATACTTTATTCTACTCAGGGGCACCTGGGTGGCTCAGTCACGTTAAGTGTCTGACTCTGGATTTTGGCTCAGATCATGATCTCAGGGTTGTGAGATCGAGCCCTGAGTGGTGTCTGCTTGAGGTTCTCCTTCTCCCTGTGCCCCTCCCCCTCCTCATGCTCTCGCACTCTCTCTCTTTCAAAATAAATAAATAAAATCTTTAAAAGAATATTCTACTCAGGACCTTCTTTCTCAGTCATCCTAGCTGGAGGCTGTCAACCCAGAAGGTCAGAACAGCCTCACTCACCCGAGCCTCCCCCAGGAGGAAGAGCATGTTTTAATACAGCAAAGAAGATGACCATGTCTCAATTTTTAATAAAATAGTGATATTTAGGTGTGACTTGCAGTAACTTTGCCGCTGGAGGAGAATTCCACCACCGCTAAAAAGCCATGGAACCAGAGGCCTGCGATGGCCATGGAAGCCCGGACAGTCAGGAGCACTGGGCTGGATTTCAGACACCTGTCCCACGTCAGTTTCTGGCTCTTTCTATCGCAGAGCCCTCCCGGGTCCCTGTGGTTCTTAGGATGCTGAGGACAGTCCTTTCCTCACCGCCTTCCCAGTGTTCAACCAAGGCTATTTCATGCAACGATTAGCCTGAGTGGTTTGAAATCGCCTATGAAATGACCCTACTTATTTCTCTTCTGTTCTAAGGAGCCACGCTCTTTTTGTTCACTAATTTATAATGCACAAAGATGAAAAGAACAGAAAAGGGTCTTTGAAAGGAGAAGAGACTTTAGTACAATTTGAAAAAGTCTGAGTTTGAAAGACACGATTAAAGGTCAGAGCCGCAGACACCGGAAGCGTCTCTACTGTCTCTCCAGCGGCGCCCTCATCCGCACGGCACTCCTCACTCACCGACAGCATAGACTTCTAGAGGACCACTGAAGGGCCTTCAAAAAATTCCAAATTTGGCTTTTTAGGGGTCCCCTAGGATAGGATTCTCTCACGTTTCTCAGCCCGAAGCAAGGCTTCAGTTTCCCAGTCCCTCCAGCAAGCCCCAGTCCGTTGGCAGCCCCTCTAAGAAGCTCCCATAGACCTGGCCCTCGTTTTTAAATATTAAGCAGGCCGGCAATAGTTATTCACTGTTGAGGCAAGTGACCGTGACGGTTGCTTCTGTGCGTCACTTTGGCCGGGCGTAGTTCCATCAAACACTGATCTGGGGGGCGCTGCGGGGTATTTTGCAGAAGTGCTTAACGCTGTCCTCAGCTGACCTTAAGCAAGGTCAATTGTCCTTCACAACCTGGGGGCCCTTAGCCCATCAGCCGAAAGGGAGCACAGGTGTCCCCAGGAAGGAGGAATCTGCCTCAAGTCCGTAGCCTCAGTGCCTGCCTGAGACTTCCCTGCCTGCTGGCTCGCTCTGATTTCACACCCGCCTTGAAACCCCCCCCCCCCATTACCATCGCCTAAGCCAATTCCTTGAAATAAACCTCCCGGTTTCAGCATCTGTCTCTAGGTCTCCCCGTATGGGAAGACGGTAATTTATCACACACACGCACAGCCTACTGATTTCTCACCAAACGCAAAGAAGAGAGTCAAAGTCACCAAACGCAAAGAGAGACCAAGCTAAAGGGCGAGAACGATCTAGCCAGCCCCGGACCTCACCAGACTCCTCTCCCACCGCGGAGCCTCCCGGGGCACCGGGCTCCAGCCACACGAGCCTTCTTGCTGTTCCGGGACACAGCAGCCCTGGCTTCCCTGGGCCCAGGCCTCCTGCGTCCGCCTCCTACTGCAAAGGCTTACCTGGCCTCCTCCCACAGCGCACCCGCATCTCTGCTCAAACGTTCCGGTTCGCAGACACCTTCCCGAACGCTCTCATTTCAACCCGGCACCCCTGCCCCTCTCCCGCAGGCTCCATCTGTGACGCTGATGTGTTTTCACTCGTGGCAAAGATGACGTCCTGAAATGACATATTTGCACATTGATTAGTTGATCGTCTGATCCACGAGCTGGAAGCGCCAAGCGTGGGGACCCTCTGTGTCTGGGTCACTGGTGTCTCGCCATCCCCTAAAACAGCACTGGGTGCTTGATGGGAAGAGTTCGTATTTGGATGGATGGTAAGTGAAAAACTCTGTGGAACAGAGAACGTTAAAAACAACTCCAATTTAAAAACCAACCCACTCATTGCTTCTGTACTGAAAGATTCAAGTCATTAGTACAATCTGTAAACAATAACGGGATACTAGAAAAAGGGAAAAATCAGAGCACAGCAAAGAGCTGTAAGGAAGGCACCTGGAGGGCTCAGTGGGCGGAGCCCGCGGCTAGATCCCGGTTACAAGTTAGAGCCCCGTACTAGGGGTAGAGATGGCGAAAGAAAGAAAAGAAAGGGAGGCAGGGAGGCAGGCAGGGAGAGAGAAATAGAAAGGAAGGACAGAAAGCTCTTAAAGCTGAAAATGACTGGCAAACCTTTATAAAAATTCCATGAAAAAGGGGCATCTGGGTGGCTCAGTAGGTTAAGCAGCTGCCTTCGGCTCAGGTCATGATCCCAGGGTCCAAGATCGAATCCCGCATCAGGCTCCCTGCTCGGAGGGCAGCCTGCTTCTCCTTCTTCCTCTGCCTGCCACTTCCACTGCTTGGGCTTTCTCCCTCACTCTCTGTCAAATAAATAAACAAATAATTTTTTAAAAAAAGATTTTATCTATTTATTTGACAGAGAGAAATCACAAGTAGATGGAGAGGCAGGCAGAGAGAGAGAGAGAGAGAGAGAGGGAAGCAGGCTCCCTGCCGAGCAGAGAGCCCGATGCGGGACTCGATCCCAGGACCCTGAGATCACGACCCGAGCCGAAGGCAGCGGCCCAACCCACTGAGCCACCCAGGCGCCCAATAAATAAAAATTTTTAAAAAATTCCACGGAAGGGCCAATCTTAAGCTGCCAACTTGATGTTACTGCACGCTCGTTGGGAAGAAAGGAGCAGAATGGGCGCTCATTCAGGTGGTTTGAGCTGATGTGTTAGAAGCTGTCATGTGCCCATCAGATTGCCCTTCAGGAAAGAAGGATTTATTCTCCCATCTGTTGAAAATGCAGCGAGATAAAAGTCTCCAGCTGTCGGCCCCCTACAGGGGTTGCCTCAGCGGAAAAGAGCCACCTAACCCAAGGTCCTGCCCGGGGCAACCCATATTCAATGAGGGAACAACACGGGATATTAAGGTCCCGCTCCCTTGCCCTAAATAGGGACCGTCCTGACAAATGACCCTCATTTGGATGAGGAGACTTTACAGTTTGACATCTTCCTCGGGCCGGTCATCATTCTCTGAATACACCTCCCGTGTCTATTTTCCTGCTGATGGTATGAACTGAAGTCACCCAACGTCAGCGAGGAGAACGCGGAGCAGGTGTAGGAACTTGGAAGCATGAAGGGAGAGGCGAGAGGTGAAATGGTTGTTTTGGAGTGGAAAACTGAGTTTCTAAGAGAGTGTAGTGGGATTATCTGACCGTGTTGACAGAAAAGAGACACGGGGAGTCAGTCCTGGAGTACCACTGTCACAAAGGAACCCCCTCCACAAAAAAAAAAAAAAAAAGCCAGAAAAGCTGAGGCAAGGTATTTAAAAAAAAAAAAAAACAAGAAATAAAAGAAAAATTTCTAGAACTGAAGAACATGAATATTTGTATTAAAGGGGCTCATCAAAAGGAAAATGAGATGAGAGACACTGGCTCTTGATTTCAGGGTTGTGGGTTCGAGCCCAGCATTCTTAAAATTAAAAAAAAAATTAGATGATTTTTTAAAAAAATGATTTTATTTATTTATTTGACACACACACACACACACACACACAACCACATACACACAGAGAGAGAGAGAAAGAGAGACACCATGAGAGACAGAACACAAGCAGGGAGATTGAGAGAGGGAGAAGCAGACTCCCCGCTGAGCTGGGAGCCAATGCGGGACTCGATCCCAGGACCCTGGGATCATGACCTGAGCCAAAGGCAGACAATTAATTACTGAGCCACCCAGGTGCCCCCAAATTAGATGATTTTGAAAAAGAAGCACACTGGGGGCACCTGGGTGGCTCAGTTGCTTAAGCATCTAAGATCTTAGGGTCGTGGGATTGAGCCCCATGTTGGACTCTGTGCTCAGTGGGGAGTCTGCCTGAGGATTCTCTCTCTCCCTCTTCCTCTGTCCTTCCTTCTGCTCATACCCTCACAGACATACTCTCTCTCACACAAACAAAAATAAATAAATAAATCTTTAAAGAAAAAAAAAGTACACTGGAACTCACCCTTATGAATTTTTAAGGACATCAGGGGTATGGAGAAAAACCTAAATATTTGCAGAGAGGAAAAAAAATCCCTTGTTAAAGAATAAGAATCAAAATGGCATTGAACTTATCAGTAACAATACTGGATTTTAGAAACCGATGAAAAAATCCATTCAAAAATATGAGGGAAACATTTTTCAACTCGGAATTCTTTACTAAGCCAAAATCTCAAACAAATATGAAGGTAGACGAAAGACGTTTTCAGACATACAAATAATACGACAGCAAAAGCTCATCTTTCATAAACCTGTTGTGGGAAGTTACTACAGAATGTATTCCCCCAAAATGAAGTAAATCAGTAAAGAGGAAGACAAGGAATCTAGGAAATAATGATCCAGTCCAGGAGCTGAGACAAAGGAAATTCTAGAATTTGCTAGAATTCCAGCAAGCCTGGAGGACACCTGGCTCAGATAGAATGACAGAGGCCTCGAAGGCAGTGCTCCCAACTCTTTCCACCTCTTTCTGCCAAGTTTGGTGAGCCCCGGTTTGGGTCTTTTTGGTCCACCTAAATAGCCTTTGAGAACTTTGTATATCAGAAAAAGAAAAATTGGAGTTTCCAACCCTTCATTCTTAGAAGACCTCTAGACTCCTTAAATAAATGTGCCCACTTCCATCCCAAAAACTTTCTCCCTCCCCCATCAATGTAGAGCAAAAATAAAATGTAAACCTTTGTCTCACTAGACCCTCTGCTCAAAAAAAGGGGGGGGGGAATCCAGGAAAATTCTAGTTAACCATCCAATGTAGTCCATATATTAAATCCTGCAGATCTATTAAAAACCTTGGTTTCATCATGATGGGGGGACGATCTGGGTTTTTTTTCTTCCATAAGAAAATCTTGGGACACCTGGGTAACTCAGTCAGGTAAGCATCTGCCTTTGGCTCTGGTTACGATCCCAGGGTCCCGGGGTCCAGCCGCATGTAGGGCTCCCTGCTCAGTGGGGAGCCTGCTTCTCCTTCTGATCACCCTCCCCGCTTGTGCACTCTGTCTCAAATAAATAAATAAAATCTAACAACAACAATAGCAACAACAAAAAAAAACAGTGAGAGACTATTTAGAAAGCTACTCTGTTACATTTTTCATGAGCTTTAAATTTTAGGGATATCAATTCCTGTAGAAAATACTGCTAGGAATGAATCGTATAGTTCTAGCTTTAATATTCAAATAAATGAAAACAATGGTGTCATAAAAATGTGATAAGTGTCATCATATCCTTCTAGAAGACTGTCCTCAAGACTTTCTGGTTTGTTTTTTTTTTAAGATTTTACTTATTTATTTGACAGACAGAGATCACAAGTAGGCAGAGAGGCAGGCAGAGAGAGAGGAGGAAGCAGGCTCCCCGCTGAGCAGAGAGCCCGATGCGGGACTCAATCCCAGGACCCTGGGATCATGACCTGAGCTGAAGGCAGAGGGTTTAACCCACTGAGCCACCCGGGGCCCGAAGACTTTCTGTTTCTCTTTGCTCTCTGAGACTGTGCTTCCCAGCCACCTTCTAGGGACCAAAGTGGTTTCCAGGCATTGTAGTTCTGGAAAAATGTGTTGAAAATGAACTAGGCTGAATGAGTGAAAAGGCCTCTTTCCCACTGAAAATGAATCATTTGGTGTCCAAATATGCAAGCCAATCTGGGCTAAGCTCAGGCAGCACAAAGCAGTTTGTCACATTCTAATCACTGGAGGGCTCAGAGTGTGAGACCCTCGGATTCCCTGGGGACGCCACCATGGTGCAGGTCTCCCATAAAGCCCAGCAGCAAAGAGCCAGCTGAGCAGATCCACTAGTAACCCCGGCTTTACTACTGGCAAAGCCGTAATCCGGAATTGGGAAACCCCTGCCTGCCTTTCCTTGAGGTCGCTAACTACTATAGAAGACACCAGAAGAGCAAAGAACTGGCAAAGAAAGTTGGAGTGGCTTATGACAGTCTGCACACGTGGATACACTTGCACAAGAAGCGTAGAGTCCGACGAAGCAGTGGCCCTCGAACTGTGTGATTCTGGGGGACAGGCAAGACGACTGCAAGCAATGGAAGCGACCAGAATTCTATCCACGGTGGGTAGAAGATTCCAGACCTGACCCATTCTTGCCTATAATCCATTTCTTATCTTAGTCTAAGGCGAAGAAATCCTTACCACCAATGTGTGTCCTTAAGACAGCTGCCACTCATTTTCTGTTTCCTCAGCCGACAGGACCCACAGTCCACCAGAGCCTGACACTCCACCTCCTCTGAGAGCAGACCCATTCTTGCTCTTGAAATTAAACATGAAGATTTGGAAAAATGTTTCAAAACCAACGTGCTGTCACCAACGAAAAGCCTTGACCTGAAGTAGAACTCAAAACAATTTTGTAAACCATATACTATGTCACAGTAAAGGAAGGGAATCTACAATTTATTCACAAGGACAATATTGGAGAACTGGAGCATCCATTAAAAAGAGTTAGCCTGCCAGGTTCAAAGTGAACTATTTTTGCTCAAAATATATAAAGGGCTGTAACAGAAGGTCTTTAACGTAGCTCCTAAACTTACAATTATACACATATATGTATATATCCCTAAATGCTTATTTTTTAAAATATTTTCTTTTATTTTTAGAGAGAGTGAGCAAGAGAGAGAGTGAGTAAGCATAAGTGGGGGGAGGGGCAGAGAGGAGGGAGAAGCAGGCTCCCCAGTGAGCAGGGCTTGATCCCAGGACCCTGGGATCATGACCTGAGCCCAAGGCAGACGCTTAACCAACCGATCCTCTCAGATGCCTCCTCTCCCTAAAGGCTTATTAAAATATTATTGCCTTTGCTTGGTTCTTTATACTTTTCTGTATTATCTGCATATTTGAAAATGGGCATAGATTTAGTTTATAAGAAGAAAATATAAAACGTCTTTAAAGATAGACAACAAAATTAGACTCAAGTCAATAAGACTCAAGTCAAGTTGAGCTGAGACCCAACTCAACTTAAAGTCAGGTCATGACCCTCTGTTTCTAATGCTCCAAATGTTCATGAAGTCCTTACTGAGGTTCCACGGGTTCTTAACCTTCTCTACCTCTCTAATGTCAACTATGACCACTCTCCTTTCTTTGTGGTCACACCATGTTCCTCGCAGTATGTCCAATGAGTCACACAAGCTCTGTCTCAGGGTCTGTGCATCCGCTGTCCCCGCCACAGGAATTTCCCTCCATCCCTGTATCCAAAGGGCTCCCTCTCTTGCTTATTTCCATTCTCTGCTCAAGTGTTACATTGTCAGAGAGAATTTCTTTCACTACCACATCTGAAACAGCAGCTCGGGCCCCTGGCTGGCCCAGTCCACAGAGCATGTGGCTCTCGATCTTGGGTTCGTGAGTGGAGCCCCATCTTGGGCATAGAGATTACTTAGAAAAATAAAATAAAACAGCACCTGCTATCATTTTCTGAACATTTGCATGGATTACATACTCCTTAAAACTTCCTTTGTCACGTAAAAATATGCCATACATAACGATAATTTGACAAAGAAAACCAGTTGCAAAAAATATGAAAAGATGTGTGTTTTCTGGGGTGCTTGGCTGGTAGACCATGTCACTCTTGATCTCGGGGTTGTGAGTTCGAACCCACATTGGGTATAGAGATTACTTTTAAAAAGTAATGTTTAAATTACTCAGTCAGTTAAGCGTCCAACTCTTGGTTTCGGTTCAGGTCATTGATCTCAGGGTTGTGAAATTGAGAGCTTCACTCAGCAAGGAGTCTGCTTGAGAGTCTCTCCCTCTGCCCTCTTCCCACTAGCACCTGTGGTCTCTGTGTCTCTCTCAAATAAATAAATCTTAAAGAAATAAAATCTTTTTTAAAAATGTGTATTTTCTTAATATGTACATTTGGTTGTATATTTTGCAAGTGTTTTAAGGATGAGCACTCTATTAAGAGAATGGGCCAAGGAAATGTCATTGACAAAAGAAGAAACGCAAACACCTACATGTTTAAAATGTTTTAAATACTTAGTAAAATTAATGTTTATATTTATTTATAAATATTTTAAAATTCACAAATTAGCCAAGTAAAGCAAATACCACCAACAGCAAGACACTGCTTTTTCCTCTAAACCAGTGGTTGGCAAATTTTTTCTGTGAAGATCTAGAGAGTAGAAATTTCCATTGTGTGGGCCACATACAGTCTTTGCCACACATTATTCATTGTTTTTTTAGAAATTTTATTATTTTTTTTAATTTTATCATTTTGCTTGTCAGAGAGAGAGAAAGAAATAGAGCTCAAGCAGGGGGAGAGGCAGGCAGAAGGAGAAGCAGGATCCTTGCCAAGCAAGGAGCCTAATAGGGGACTTGATTCTAGGACCATGGAATCATGACCTGACCCAAACGCAGATGCTTAACCGACTGAGCCACTGAGGCATCCCCGTCTCACTCCCTCTTTTTTGTTTTTAACAACCGTTTAAAAGCAAATAGGATTGCTTTGCTGTATTTGGCCCCCGAGTCTTAGTTTGCAGACCCCTGATCTATTGGGAATGATAAAAGTGGGTAATAAATAACGATGAGGGTAAATGGGCTCATTTTGGGGGATATAGATTGGTAAAGCTTTCTGAGGGATGCTGTGTCGATATGTATCAGAATTTTATGTTTTATATTTATATTTATTTAAGTAGGCTCCACGTTCCAATGTGGGGCTTGAACTTAGGACCCTGAGCTCGAGTCACGTGCTCTACCAAATGAGGCAACCAGGAGCCTCTGTCTCAGAATTGTAATTTTTTTTTAGTTTTTAAAAAATATTTTATCTATTTATGAGAGAGAGAGAGAGAGAGCGAAAGCGATCAGAGCGGGGAAAGGGACAAGCAGACTGCACTGAGCACAGAGCATGACCCAGGGCTCGATCTCACAACCCGGACATCATGACCCGAGCTGAAACCAAGAACTGGATTGCTTAACTGACTGAGCCACCCAGGCGTCCCGGATCAGAATTTTAAATGTGCTCACCCTTTGACCCAGGAATTCTTCCCTTCGGTTTTCTACCAGAAGCTAATCTGAGAAGTACACGGAGATGCTGGTACACAGTGCATTACCCCGGCACTCACAGCGCAGGCGCGGGGAGGAGGCGGAGACCACTTCGGAGCCCTCAGCCCGGGAGCAGTGAAATAATCCATGTACACTTGACCTTGGAGCAACACGTGCGGGGTCCCCGGGTGTAGAGAGCTTTTCCGGTACACTCTGTCAGTGTATTTCCTCTTCCTTATGAGTGTCTTAACAGCCTTTGTTTTCCGCCTTACTTTATTGCAAGAATACAGCATGTGACGTAGCTGACACACAAAATCCGCGCTGACCGACTCCCTCTGTTGTCAGCAAGGCTTCCAGTCGCAAGTAGACTATTAGCAATTACGTTTTGGGGGAGAAGTCAAAATTATATGTGTATTTTCCTTTTCTTTAAGATTTTATTGATTTATTTGACACAGAGAGAGAGAGAGAGATCACAAGTAGGCAGAGAGAGAGGAAGAAGCAGGCTCCCTGCTGAGCAGAGAGCCCAATGCGGGGCTCCATCCCAGGACCCCAGGACTATGACCCAACAGGAAGGCAGAGGCTTAACCCACTGAGCCACCCAGGCACCCCTATGTGTGTATTTTCAAATGTGTGGGGGCACTTAGTGCCTCTAACCCTTGCCCTGTTGGAGAGTCAGCTGCCTGGACGGCTTGGGTGGCTCAGTCCCTCGGCTCAGGTCATGATGCCAGGGTCCTGGGATCCAACCCCGAGTAGGGCTCCCTGCTCAGCAAAGAGCCTGCATTTCCCTCTCCCTCTGCCTGCTGCTCCTCCTGCTTGTGCTCTCTCTTTCTCTCTCTCATTCTTTCTCTCTCTCAAATAAATAAATAAAATCCTTAAAAAATAATAATTTAAAAAGTCAACTATACATGAAATCAATAAAATAGCACACAATGATTTCAAAGGGTGCTATATATCTGAATTAATTAATTCAGACATAGGAAGGTCTTCATGGCTTTTCTTGGTTAGAAATACATATATAGAGAGAGATCACATAAAATAACCTATAAAACATTATTCAGTTTATATAAAATTATACATATGTATGTATATATTGAAGTTACACGTATAGATGCATAGAGCGATATTTGTGAGGGATATGGTTAGCTGGGGGTTTGGGACATTAAGTGATTCGTTTATAGTATTAGGTATTGCTTGATTTTTAAGTAGGTATCATAATTTTAATTTAAAAAGAACACTCAGGGCACGTGGGTGGCTCAGTCGGTTTAGTGGCTGCCTTTGGCTCAGGTCATGATCGCAGGGGCCCGGTCAAGCCTCCTGCTCAGTGGGGAGCCTGCTTCTCCCTCTCCTCTGTGCTGTGCGCTCTCTCTCTCTCTCTCTCACTATAGCTGTCTTTCTCTCAAATAAATAAAATCTTTTAAAAAATAAAATACAACTCATTAAATTAGAAAAACTCCCCATCAACTGAAATGCATTTGTGTGTGAAATGCAATAATTTTCTAAAATTATTCTTCTGGGGGCACAAGGGTGGTTCAGTCTATTAAGCAGATTTTTAATTTTGGCTCAGGTCATGATCTCAGGGTCGTGAGATCAAGCCCTGCATTGGGCTCCGCGCTGGGCATGAGGCCTGCTCAAGATTCTCTTTACTCGAGGTTCTCTCTCTCCCTCCTCCTCGGCCCCTCCCGCCCTCAAAAATAATAAAATAAACTAGTCCTTCTGAAATTATTCTTACAATACGATAATGGTAGGTATTTTGAGCAAATACCTTTATGGGTTTTATTTGCTCTTTAGTTTGTTTCCTGTTAGTTTGTTCCCTGTACTAACAGTAAAAAGTTACTTGTCATCTTATGAATATTCTTTTAGCTAATCTAGGATCATGCATTTTAATTTCTGCTACCCTTTCCTCAAACTCTCTGTGAACAATCAAACTGGCATCACGGTACCACGATATTCTCAAACCCAGGACACAGAGCAGAGACCTAACGAGACTCAGGGCACTGACCACTGTAGAAAGTGCCCTGGGAACTCGTATCTGTCTGTCATTTGCAGCCAAGCAATGTTCAGTTACCCCATCCTGCAAGCTTGCCACTTTTTTTTTTTCAGATTTTATTTATTTATTTGTCAGAAAGAGAGCACAAGCAGGCAGAGTGGCAGGCAGAGGCAGAGAGAGAAACAGGCTGCCTGCTGGACAAGAAGCCCGAGGCAGGACTCGATCTCAGGCCCCGGGATCATGACCTGAGCCGAAGGCAGCGTCCTAACCGACTGAGCCACCCAGGCATCCCAAGCTTGCCACTTTTAAAAATGAACACATAGAGGGTCCTGGGCAGCTCAGTGGGTTAAGCGACCAACTCTTATTAGTTTCGGCTCAGGTCATGATCTCAGGGTCATGAAATCGAGCCCCATGTCAGGCTCCACGCTGGGTGTGGGTCCTACTTAAGATTCTCTCTCTCTCTGGGCGCCTGGGTGGCTCAGCCAGCTAAGCTTCCAGCTCTTGGTGTCAGCTCAGGAAATGATCTCAGGGTCCCGGTATGGGGCCCGGTGTGCGGCTCCGTGCTCAGTGCACGGTCTGCTTGGGACTCTCTCTCCGTCTCCCTTCACTTGCACCGTGTTTCCCACACATGATCAGCTTTTATGGATGAAGACTGGGTATTTCAGTATTCAGATAAAAAGGGTTCACTGACAAAGTTATAACAGGACTTCCCAGTAAAGCTCTTACCCAAGAAGTGGAAGTGCTAAACTGTGCAAACTTGCTACACTTTTATTCTTTGAGACTAACTGATTTATTTTTGTGTTTGCATTTTTTGGGTTATGAAACTCACACATGTTGGTTGTAAAAGATTTGCAAACCACGGAAGAGTAAAAAGAAACAGAAAAGCAAAACCCAGCCTCCATTGTGTTATTCAGCGACCACCATGGTTCATACTCTGGGGTTTTTCCCCAGTCATTTTGAGATCATACTGTTTATAATTTTGATTTTTTTTTTTTTTACTAAGCATTAAAGTGGACTCATTTCCCAATGGCAATAGCATCTTAATAAGTGTGAAGAAAACCATGTCTAGGCTTTCGATAGCAAACTTGTGATGAAATTAGGTTAACAGATTGCATGTGTACAATGTGTTCTTTCCGACTTCTGTTGTTAAAAATTTCACGTAGACAAAAATTGCATTTTCCATACCACAAGGATAATCAAGGTTAAAAAAATGATGCTGGAATCTAAGCTCTTCCTTCCTTCCTCCCCCCCCCTTTCTTTCTTTTAGAGAGGGGATGGGCAGAGGAAGAGAAAGAATCTTAAGCAGGCTCAATGCCCAGCACAGAGCCTGAGTCGGGGCTTGATCTCACAACCTTGAGATCATGACCTGAGCCGAAATCAAGTGTCAGACACTTAACCAACTGAACCACCCAGGCGCCCAAGTAGTACTTTCAGTCAAATGGTCAGAAGACTTCTAATAATCAAAAGGAGGGACTTTGGGGGGAAGGGGGAGTGTGAAATATGTGACCAGTGAACAAAATGTTACACCTTTTGATGACATTTCAGTGATTGGCAAGAAAGTTAAAATCGCTATTTAAATTTTATATATAGGCCAATTTTAAGGCATGAAAAGAAAGCAAGATAAAAATCTGTCATCCTATTCTAGTTCCAAAATTATTCAATAGAACAGATAATTTAAATGTCAGGAGAAGGTTTTTCAAAAGCTTCCAGAAATATTGACAAATTGCATAAATAACCTTTGGTTGACTAATATTTTTGTCATTTAAGACATATTCTTACTTTTTGGAAAAAAACTCTGAAGTCTTTACACCAGTATTACCTGTTAAACAATAGTACTATTCAATTAAAATTCAAAGCAAATTTATATTTAGATTTCAATAGTACATGTTCATCCTTAAAGGTTATAATTTGTTTTAAATAGCACAGCCATCTGTCCTGTGATGGCTCCCATGAGTTTAATTATTGGAGAATTCTAAGTGGAATTTCTCCCACAAATGCGTATCCTGCTCAGCTATTCTGAAAACATGAGCTTTGACTTTCACCTGACCAGGAAATTACACTCTTGAGTTCACCATTTGTCCATAGTATACGTCATGGGTGCCTGTCACCTTTTATACTCATGTATCTTATCATATATTCATAAAGCAGTTATTATTTCTAGAATTTTCCCATTCATGATTGTTGACCTGTTATTTTAATGAATATATATTTACCTGCACATAATTTTCAATATGTAGAGTTACATAATAGATTGCCAACAAGCAAAGTTAGTTTTTTGTGTTTTTTTTTAAGTAATCTCTACACACAAGGTGGGGCTCGAAGTCACAATCCCGAGATAGAGGTTCATGTGCTCTACCGACCAAGCCAGCACCAGCCCGGTTGCTATGACCTAGGATGACCAACAATAAGTAAAACATGGGTAAATTAAAGAGCCCCACATTTATGCTCTGAAAACAATTGTCCAGTTATGGGATGGAGGTTGTAGCATGTTGAATGGTGTCTGCGCCCTAATCCCTGGCACCTGTGAATGTGACCTTATTTGGTAAGAGAGTTTTTGCAGATGAAATTAAGGATCTCAGGCTGAGATCATCCTGGATTATCCCTGTGGGCTCTAAATTCAGTGACAAGCCTTCTTATAAGAGAGATTCAAAGGAGAGTCATAGGGAGAAGAGAAAACCATGCGAAAATGGAGGCGGAAATTAGAGTGATGCAGCCACAAACCAAGGAACTTTTGGAACCCCTGAAAGCTGGAAGAGGTAAGGCAGAATACTTAAAAAAAAAAAAAAAGACTTATTTAGGGGCGCCTGAGTGGCTCAGTGGGTTAAAGTCTCTGCCTTCAGCTCAGGTCATGATCCCAGGGTCCTGGGATCAGGCCCTGCATAGGGCTCTCTGCTCAGCAGGGAGCCTGCTTCCCCCTCTCTCTCTGCCTGCCTCTCTGCCTACTTGTGATCTCTGTCTGTCAAATGAATAAATAAAATCCTTTTAAGAGAAGACTTAGGCATTTATTTTAGAGAGAGAAACAGAGCGAGAGAGCGAGCATGCACAAGATGGCTCCCTCTGACAAGACAGGGTTTCACGTGTCTCATCTTTTGTATGACAAGCCTTCCAGAACTTGTCTCTGACAAGGCTCCCATTGATCAAGGTCCCTCCTTAAACGCGGCACTAAGGACAGAGAGAAATATTCCAGCTCTGTGGTAGAACAGTTACTTCCCTTGGTCTATTAACTCTGTTTCCATTGCTGGGGCTGAAGCCTGCATCCGCTCCCTTTATCGGCCAGATAGTTTCACGTGGACTGTTGCCAAGCCATGTGTCCTTCCATTACTTTCCTAGGGCTGGTGTAGCAAATATGACAGATGTCGGGGCTTGACGCAGTAGAAATGTGGGGCACTTGGCTGGCTCCGTTGGTTAAGTGACCGACTCTTGACTGTGGCTCTTGACCATGGCTCCGGTCTTGATCTCAGGGTCATGAATCCAAGCCCCGTACTGGGCATCACGGCGAGCGTGGAGACTACTTAAAGAAAAACACAAAACAGAAACAGTAGAAATGTATGCTTCCGTGGTTCTGGAGGCCGGAAGTCTGAAATCAAGGTGTTGACTGAGCAACGCTCACTCGGAAGGCGCCGTAAGAACTCTTCGTTGCCGTGGGCCCCCCGGGGGGCTCAGTCAGCTCAGTGTCTGACTCGTGGTTTCAACTCAGGTCATGCTCTCAGTGTGGTGGGATCGAGCCCCGGACTGGGCCCTGTGTTCGGTAGTGAGACTGCTTCTCTCCTTCTGCCCCTCTGCCTCTCTCTCTCCATCTCTCTGGCAAAATAAATAAAAATCTTTTAAAAAATTATAGGAAAGGCAGCTGTCAAGGAAATGCTTAAACACACTTAAAAATCAGTCTCTGACCATGTCTGCCTCGCATCCTCCTGGGCTGCCTAAAACAAATGCGTGAGTGAATGAATGGATGGAAAGTGTCCTTCCTTGGGTCGTCCTCCCCTTAGGGAGTATTCTGTGGCTCTTGGAGCTAAAGCAGTGTCAAGGAGCTGGAGACAGGGAAGGGTACGCGTCTGGGCCTCAGTTTTCATCCACAGTTTACCACCTGAGAGGTCCGTCATCCCAATCGACATGGCGTCTCCTACAGCCAGAAGGTCTCCTGGCTCTTGCCACCTTGAGGCTTGGCAGTCTTCTCCAAGGTTGGCTGGCAGGGATCCTGTCTGCCTGGAGGCACCCTGCCCTTGTCCTCTGTTTCTGCTCTTTCCCTGAAAGCGCTGCTTCTCAACATGACAGAGGAGGTCCTGCCTGCGCTCTGCCCCCAGAGAAGCCCCTTTCTCATTTCTCCTCCCAGCATTCCGCGGGAAGCCTTCGGCCATCATGTCCTTTCCCAAGGCCATCATTTCCCAAGGCACTGGATGCCCACGATACCCCTTTTCTCTGTCCTCTGCAACCCTTCTACATTCCTAATGACCCGCGTTTGGAACACAAAAGCCAAAGGTAAGCTATGGGGGTCATTTTGTTTCTCCGGTGCTCTATCTTTTTCAGGTAACGAGCTGGGTCTGGCTCTCTGAGTGCGGGGAAGGTAAAGGGGGGAAGTGAAGAACATTCTCTGCATATATTGTCATTTCTCTCTCCCTTCTGAGTTCAAAGCCAGTTGAGAAACAGGCTCAGGCATCAATCAGAGATAAAATATACTCATTCCACACAAACTTGTTAAATACCATCTACCATCCCAGCATGGCCCAAGGCACTGAAGAATACATCAGCTCCCAAGGCAGACGAAAAAGCCAGCTGGGCTTTGCAAAGTCACATTTTTTTTCAATTATTTTTATTATTATTATTTTTTTTTTTTTTCTGCCAAGGTTGCATTTTAAAACTTGACCTACGCTGAGGTTAAAATGACCTTCCCTCCGTTGAATTTGTCCATTTAGTCAGAGACTTAAGTGGTTGAAAGACTGAATGAAACCTTGGCTGTTTCCTTTGCTGGACAAAGCTTTTTATTTTTTTTAAGGTTATATTTATTTCTTTGAGAGAGAGTGAGCACAAGCAAGGGAAGAGGCAGAGGGAAAGGGAGAACACGCTGTCCGCTGAGGAGAGAGCTTGATTCGGGGCTTGAGGCGGGGCTTGGTATCAGGACCTGCTGATCATGACCTTTATCCTGATGAAGTCCCAATAATTATTTTTTTGCTGTTGTTTCCCTTGCCTTTGGAGCCGTGTTTAGCAAGAAGTTGCTGAGGCCAAGTTCGAAGAGGTTGCTGCCTGTGTTTTCTTCAAGGATTTTGATGGATTTCCGTCTCACATTGAGGTCTTTTATCCATTTTGAATTTGCGTACTGTGTAAGAAAATGCTCCAGTTTCATTCTTCTGCATGTGGCTGTCCAATTTTCCCAGCACCATTGAAGAGACTGCCCTTATTCCATTGGACATTCTTTCCTGCTTTGTCAAAGATGAATTGACCATGGAGTTGAGGGTCCATTTCTGGGTTCTCTATTCTGTTCCACTGATCTGTGTGTCTGTTTTTGTGCCAGTACCATACTGTCTTCTTGATTACAGCTTTGTAATAGAGCTTGAAGTCTGGAATTCTGATGCCACCAGCTTTGATTTTCTTTTTCAGGATTGTTTAGGGCTCTTTTCTGGTTCCATACAAATTTTAGGATTATATGTTCCAATTCTTTGAAAAAAGTTGATGGTATTTTGATAAGGATTGCATTAAATGTATAGATTTCTCTAGGTAGCATAGACATTTTCACAATATTTGTTCTTCCAATCCACGAGCATGGAACGTCTTTCCATTTCTTTTTGTTTTCCTTAATTTCTTTCATGAATATTCTATAGTTTTTCGAGTACAGATTCTTGGCCTGTTTGTTAGATTTATTCCTAGGTATCTTATGGTTTTTGGTGCAATCGTAAAGGAGAGCGACTCCTTAATTTCTCTTTCTTCTGTCTCACTGTTAGTGTATAGAAATGCAACTGATTTCTGTGCATTAATTTTGTATCTTGCCACGTTGCTGAATTCCTGTATGAAGTTTAGGAATTTTGGGGTGGAGTCTTTTGGGTTTTCCACATAAAGTATCATGTCATTAGCAAAGAGTGAGAGTTTGACTTCTTTGCCTATTTGAATGCATTTTATTTCTTTTTGTTGTCTGATTGCTGAGGCTAGGACTTCTAGTACTATGTTGAGCAACCGTGGTGAGAGGGGGCATCCGTGTCATGTTCCTGACCTTAGGGGAAAAGCTCTGTTTTTTCCCCCATTTATTGCAAATGACATATCAGAAAAGGGCTGTTATCCAAGATCTACAAAGAATTTATCAAACTCAACACCCCAAAGCCAAATAATCCAGTCAAGAAATGGGCAGAAGACATGAACAGCATTTCTCCAAAGAAGATAACCAAATGGCCAACAGATAGAAGAAAATGCTCCACATCACTTGGCATCAGGGAAATACAAATCAAAACCACAATGATATACCACCTCACACCAGTCAGAATGGCTAAAATTAACAAGTCAGGAAATGACAGATGCTGGCGAGGATGTGGAGAAAGGGGAACCCTCCTACACGTTGGTGGGAGTGCAAGCTGGTGCAACCACTCTGGAAAACAGCATGGACGTTCCTCAAATAGTTGAAAATAGAGCTACCCTAGGACAGAGCAATTACACTAGGAGGTATTTACCCCAAAGATACAGATGTCATGAAAAGAAGGGCCATCTGTACCCCAATGTTCATAGCAGCAATGTCCACAGTCACCAAACTGTGGAAAGAACCAAGATGCCCTTCAACAGATGAATGGATAAAGAAACTCTGCTCTACAGACTTCACAAAGGGCGAGTTTCTGTTTTATTAGTGGAGGTAGGAACATAGAGAAAATTATTCCCTTTGCAATTAATATTGCAGCTTTTTACCCAGACCCTAATGAATTGTTCTTGACTCTTGAAGAAGATGTGGGTGAATTTACCTAGATACGCTTCCTCCTCATTTAGCTCTAGCTTTTAAGCTCACTTTTTTTTTTAAATGCCCAAGTGTCTCTGCTATTACTAATTGAGAAAGCTGTATAACACGACGGCCTTCTACCTCCATGCATCTGTGCTCCCATAAAACATTATCTGTATCACATTAAATATAGTACAGGAGTGAGTTGCCTTTAGTTTCTCCACATTTATTTTCTTCAGATGGGAAACAAGGGGTGATGTTTATCAAGGGGTGGCTGAAATGTAGCCACCCACAAGGGGTGGCTGAAATCTAGATCCTTAAGGTTTTATCTCTTATGTTTATGTACATGTAATTATATGAAATTGGAACTTGGCTCCTGCAATCCTTGATACGCTGGGTCTGAGCCTATTTTCTGAGAGAATGAACCCCTCAAGCTGTTTCCCAGCCTCCCACGTTAGCTGGTTTCCAGCTGGGTCTAGCCAAGGGAAAGCACTAGCTGGAGGCTGGGGGGCCAGGGCAAGTAGGAGCCTGGCTGTGGTCCCGGCTGCTCCAGACACGCCCACCACCCGATTCCCAGTCCTGCCCAAAGACCAGGCCAGTGGCTGCAGGATCTTCACCTCCTCTGTGACCCCTCAAGCCTAAGAGTGGTTCTGGTCTCCCTTTTTTTTTTTTTTTAAGATTTTATTTATTTATTTGACAGACATAGAGAGAAGGGGGGGGGAAGCAGGCTCTCTGCTGAGCAGAGAGCCCGATGTGGAACTCGATCCCAGGACCCTGAGATCATGACCTGAGCTGAAGGCAAAGGCTCAACCCACTGAGCCACCCAGGCGCCCCTGGTTCGGGCCTCCTACTCTAATCTCTGGGTTGCTTTGCATAAAGCCCCAGCTGGCTTTTTAGGTCAGCCAACATGTATGCCATCAATTCCCTGTATTACATTCCATTTATTTTAAACACATGTAATGGTCTGTTTTCTCGTTTGAATCTTGACTGCTGCTTTTGGCTTGAAAACTATCTTTAGATCATGAAGACTAACCCCACCATGTGAGTGGGGAGGAGTGTGAGTCAGACCATAACCAGGGTAAAGACTTAGCTGCGGCTTTATTTCTGAAAGGTGTTCCATGAAAAACGGGTGTCCAGTGTTTTCTTGTTAGATGGTTATGCCAAAAGTGATCCTTGGTTTGGAACACAGTGGGTTCCACAAAGTCATATGGGTTTCATTGATAGTAGATCTTCCGTAGACTTTACTGTTCTAGAATGCTTTGTAATTTGTCCGACAGGGTACAATCATACATGGAAATTCCTAAAGTTATTTAGCCAGGGAACCCACTTTTTCAAGGAACACCTAGTAACATTTCCCAGGACTCTAGTGTTCTGTACAACCGGTTTAGAAAACGCTGAATCACAATAATCTCAGCTGGGCGTGGGGTAGAATCATTTCAGATCAATGGTGTTGGCCATGTTTCCATGTTCTTGTTTAAGTGATAGACATACTTTACCCTGTTTTTTTTTTAAGATTTATTTACTTGAGAGAGAGAGAGTGCACAAGTGGGGAGAGGGGCAGAGGGAGAAGGAGAATCTCGAACATACTCCCCACTGAGCGGGGAGCCTGGCACAGGGCTTGATCTCACAACCCTGAGATCAGGACCTGAGCTGAAATCACCAGCTGGTTGCTTAACTGACTGAGCCACCCGGCACCCCAGTGATGTGTGTACTTTTCGATACCTGGTGTATGTGGCTAACCTGATGCTTCATTATTAAAGATTGTAGGAGCTTGCTTGTATTCTCAGACGGCAGGAGACAGGGGTAGGAGGATAAAACTTACCTTGGGAAACACCTGATTCGGTAGTACTGGAGGCAAACGCAGTTCAATAGCCTCAACTTTGATGAAAGGGGAAACCCAGGCCGGGGGCATTTTCTTCCTTCCTTCCTTTCCTTCCCTTTGTTCCTTTGTTTCTTCCTCCTTTCCTTTCCCTTCCCTTCCTCCCCCCCTTTTTTTTTTTGATTCTATTCTTATCTCTACACCCAACTTGGGGTTCAAACCCACAACTCTGAGATCAAGAGCCACATTGTTCCACCCACTGAGCCAGCCAGGCGCCCCAGGGCCTGCGGCAGTTTGAGGCTCCCCACTTTAAGAACATCAGCATGACCCACTCATGGTTTCATTTGGGGTACAGTGGCATGTGGCCCACGGGAAAATGATTGCAGAAAGATTTGGTTTTTGATCATCCTAGCCTCTGCAGGACATGCTCGTGGGGTTCTGAACCAACTACACCGTGTGGCAAAGCAAGACACACACTGGGTCAGACCTGGGCTCAGTCCTGAGAGTCCAGGGCAAAAATTAGGTCTTCTGAGACTCTGGGATATTTTTATTTGTTGTTGTTGTTGTTTTAAGATTTTTTATTTGAGAGAGAAAGCATACACAGAGTGAGCACATGAGTTGGGGGGAAGGGCAGAGGGAGAAGCAGACTCCCCGCTGAGCAATGACCCCCCCTTCCCGCCCCCCCAATGTGGGGCTCCATCCCAGGGCCCTGGAATCATGATCTGAGCTGAAGGCAGACACTTAACCTGACTGAGCCACCCAGGCTCCTTGAGTCTCAGTTTATCTGTAAGAATTGGGAGTTTAATGATCTCCACATTGAGCTGCTGTGGAGATTAAATGAGGTATGTAAAAGCATTCCATGAAGTATTAGGCAGATAATAGGTAACAAGAGTTGAGTTTAGTGTTCTACAGTCAGCTCAATTTAATGTCCTCTCTCATTAATACTTCTGCATTGTTGTGTTTTATTTCATTTTTCAAATTATAATTTAGAAATAAATTCAGATGTAAGTTGCAGAATAGTACAAAAAAATTCCCATATACTCTCTACTCAGATTCTACAAAATAGAACACAGTCACAATGTCAAAAACCATTTAACGCTGATATAACCTGTGATAGTATATAGCCTATATACCTCAGTAAAACTCACCGATTAGCCTGCTCATGTCCAACTTCTGGTCCAGGATTGAACTGAGGACCACATGCTACACTTATTTATGTCATCTTCGTTTTCTTTATCTGGATGTTCCTTAGTCTTGGTCTTTCATCATCTTTAAATACATTTTTTTTTTTAAAAGTAGGCTCCACGACCAACACGGGGCTTGAACTCATGACCCTGAAATCGAAAGTCGCACTCTCTACCAAATGAGCCACTTAGGTATCCCTATATTTGTACATGTTTTTCTTTTAAATTTTATCTCTAAAGATTCTATTTGAGAGGGGAGAATCCTAAGCAACGCCCCCCTCACTGAGCACAGAGCCCTGTGGAGGGCTTGATCCCAGGACCCCAAGATCATGACCTGAGCCAAAGTCAGACACCTAACTGACTGAGCCACCCAGGTGCCCCATTAAATTTTGTTTTTAAAATCTGCTCATTTATTTTTTAAAGTAAGCTCTATGCCTAATTGGCGGGGGGGGGGGGGTGGGCTTGAACTCACGAGAGCAAGATCAAGTTGCATGTCCTACCAACTGAGCCAGCCACGAGCCCCTATGATCTCCGTAATTTTGAAGGTTACTGGTCAGTTGCTTTGTGGAATTTCCCCTCAGTTTTGGTCTGTCATGCATCTTATTAGCATTAATCTCACGATGACTTGTTTATTCATGCCATCGGGGTGCTATAATGATGGAAATACAGCGTTCTGGTTATGTGTATGAACTCTAGTCAGAATACCTAGTTTCAAAATCTGGCTCTATGAGGGATGCCTGGTTGGCTCAGCTGGTGGAGCATGTAGTGAGTTCGAGCCCCATGTTGGATGTAGATCACTTAAGAAAAAAATCTGGGGCGGCTGGGTGGCTGGGTGGGTTAAGCATCCAACTCTTGATTTCTGCTCCGGTCAGGCTCTCAGGGCTGGGAGATCGAGCCGCAGGTCGGGCTCTGCTTTCAGCACGGAGTCTGGTTGAGATTCTTTCCCTCCTGCCCTCCTGCCACTCGTGTGTGCATTTGTGCATACTCTAAAATAAATAAATTAAAAAAAAAAACCTGGCTCTACCAGGTAGAGCAGGGTGGGACTTCTTAAAGGTTAAAGGTTGCTTTTCTCCCAAGTACTGTTATTGGAAAAACATTTTCTTCACAGCTCTTACTTGTATCCATCTTTTCTCTCTGCTTCCACGAGTCTGTAGAAAGATCTTCCTGGAACAAGGGCCCCTTGCTAAGGGCAACCAATCTTCCAGGCTTGCCTGGAACTTTCCTAACGTCACCACTTGAAAGTTCCATGACCCGGAAGACCTTTCAGTCCTCAGCTGAGATGGTGTGGTATGCTGAGTAACAGCCCTCCAAAGATGTCCATGTCCTTCCTAATTCCTGGAACTTGTCATTGTGTCAACATACCATGGAAAAAGGGTCAGTGCAGATGTGACTTAAAGAACTCAAGATGGAAAGGTTATCCTGGATTATCCACATCGAGCTGATGTAATCGCAGAGGGAAGTCAGGAGCGCCAGACTCAGAGATGGGACAATGCGAGCAGAGACATTTGAAGATGGACCAGGAAGGGATCTTGAGACAAGGAATCACATTATTTTTTAAAAAAGATTTTATTTGAGAAAGAAAACACAAGCTGGGGGTGGGGGTGAGGGGGTGGGTAGGAGGGGCAGAGAGAGGGGGAGGCAGACTCCCCCTGAGCAGGGAGCCCGATGTGGGGCCTGATCCCAGGATCCCGAGATCATGACCCGAGCTGAAGGCAGATGCTCAACCGAGCCACCCAGGCGCCCCATCACAAAACCTTCTGAAAGCTGGAAAAGGCAAGGGAGCAGCTATCTCCTCCAGAGGTTCCAGGAAAAACACACCTTGATTTTACGGCTTCCGGAATTACAGGACAGTATTTGTGTTGCAAAAAGAAAAAAAAATTCTGGCTCTACCAGACAGCGTGACCTTTATTTGTGACTCAGTTTCTTTATCTGTCGAGCAGAGGAGCATAAATACATGCTTCACAAGACTGAATTATGAAAGGGGCAGGACTATACATGGGAGGTCACTGGAACGGTGCCTGGCACCCAGTACGTGCGGTTTAACTGTAAACTGGAGTAGTTGATTCTAGTGGCTTTACTGGCAGGAAATGTGTCCTGGCAAATTGACGAAGAGACCAAAGCAGCAGCAGGCATTTTAACCATGAACATCCTCTGCCCTTCTCCACACGGAGAGCCAGGGCCAGAGACCCTCCTGTCCACCAAGAGGTGTGCTGTTCCTTTCAGCCGGAGGCCTGCTCCTAGCACCTGCTCCTACGGCCCAGGAGATGGGGACTTGCTTGATCCCCAGCAACATTTCTTTAGTCCACTAGGTCCACACACTAGGAACTGAGCCCATGTTTCCTCGCCCATAAGTTGCTGGGAAAAATGTGTCAAATTAATTTTACAAAGTTGTGAAATCATTATCCCCTGTTTTTCTGACCATTCCCAGAACTCCGGCCCTCAAGCTTCATTAGTATGCGCCCAGCACCTCAGCCATGGACACATCCTCGGAATAACCATAGTGATAACCTCAGCTCCTAACCTTTGTATGTGCTTCTTGTTGAAGGGGCCAAGCCACTCAGACCCTCACAATACTTACTTTATTGGCCAGTCCTGGGTAGACTCGGCAGTGAGGCAGCTCCCCACAAAGCTGGGTGGGGGAAGGGAAGGAAGCTTGCACAGGCTAATTCATTCCAAGAAGGTAGAAAGAATCTGCCATAGTTACATCTATAAGAATTTGGTAAATGACAACTATTCATCAAAAAGATCAAAGTAATAAAATACCCCTTAATATAAAAAAACAGCAATGATTCCATCTGAATAACAAATGATATTTTACGAAGCAGTTTTTGACCCCTTTCCCTCACTGGACCACCCCTCACCCCCAAGACACCATTTTGCAGGCGAGAGGAGGGCAGAGAGGAAAATGGCTCAAAGTGAGAGAGAGCACTGGAAACGCTAACTCGGCCTCACCTCCAAACGCAGCACATTTCCCGCTTACTGAAGAGTAAAAAGGAGACACCTGAAACTAATATAACACTGTATGTTAACTACGCTGGAATTACAATGAAAAAGATTAAAAAAATAAAAATAAAAAGGAAATTCACTAAATGTAGGTCAAAGACTCAACATGGTCAGAAGGCTACAAAACCAGAGAGATTTAAGTGTAAAAATGTCATGCAACCAGCTACAGTGGAAAAATCTTAGTTTCTTAGCAGTCCAGGACAGCAGGGCTCTCACAAGGTCTTAGATGCAGGCAGGGCGAGAGGGAGGAGATGCAGATGTGGCGGGGGAGGGAGGAGGAGGGGCAGGGAGAGGGAGGTGTACACACACACACACACACACACACACACACACACACACGTGCACGCGCCTTTGGACCAAATTTCAAGCGACTGTAGAACTGCTGCATGTTTGGATACTTAAGAAAATGATTTCAATGAGAAGGAGACACCATATATCACACTCCCTCCAATGTGTGGGCAGCAGAAAGCACACTGCCAAGCAGACACTAGTAGATTTTCAATATGTATATACTGATTTGGCTGCACTTTTATCTGTGCAGACAGTCTCATTCAAAACTCCCACAAAACCTGTAACCTCCCCCAAATCAGCCACGGCCCTAAAATGCCAGTTGAACACATGCAAGACACAGGCGAAGAGCAAATGATAAAAACTATTTCCTGTCCCCACATTGCTTCCGTGTTTTTATGTCCAACTGAGACCTTTCAAAAAAAAAAAAAAGAGGCTAAAATATCAATCATATCATACCAAAGTTTATTGATACATCAAACAAAAATTTCTGTAATGAAAAAGGCAAGTTGCATTCATAAAAGATGGCATTCACAGTCATTATAGAAAGCAACGACGTAGATGTAAAAAATTGCTTAAGTGAAAAATGTAGTATTGCAGTTCCATTTTGCAAGCTGAAAAATGATTTTGTTAACACTTGCATAAAATCTGCACATTTATATACTGCATGTTATTAAAAAATTCCATCACTAAATTATTATGAATTTTGCAAATTTAGGCCTACATTTATACTGTTGCTGGTGTAGATGTTGTAGATATGGAATCTATGTTTTACGCTTAGTAGGTTACATCTTCAAACAATGGACAACGGTTGTGAAAATTACAAGGACATCTTGATAGTCTGAAGCTGTTCAAATGATGGGTATGTCATCCTAATATTCTGTTTCCCCCCTCTCTCGGTCACAAAATAAGGTGGTTAGGCTGTAGCGCTAGGAATACTGTAGGATGACTTACTTTGAGCGATTACATCTGCTAACCCATGCTAGCCATTTCGCAGCTCACTAATAAAATAGCTTTGAAAAAGGAAAGCCAGGTCCCTCTCAAGGATCTAGGCCATGATTATCACCGTCATGAATTTGAGCTGCAGACACGACTTTAAAGCCCCCTTAGTCACCTTTCTTCCTGGCTGCGAGCAATTTTACAAGCTACCAATTAGATTTCCACAGCCCTAGATGTTCTGATTACGGTAATCTCCCCCAGTGTGCACACGAGCCTCTCTCTACCGTGGCTCTCTCCTCTGCATTCACAGTCCCTACAGTACTTCTGTGAAACACCAGTAATGACACAGCAGTGACTGTAACACGAACAAGAACAACAGAAAACATCAAAAGCTTTCCTGGGTCTGATTTTTTTTTTTTTTTTTTTTTTTAGTTCTTTGGAATAGGCAAAGAATACACAGACTTTGTTTTCAGTAGGCTACCTCAAATACAGGCGACCGGAACACAGCACATTTGGGTAAGCTGTGAATGACATCTAACAAAATACTCAAAAATAATACTGATAGGTGAAAACAAATGAAATAATGAAAAAAGGGCATAAGGATGGATTGGTTTTCGATAACTGAAATCATGTCCTTCCTTGAATTTAAGAAAAATTACACCTAAACATTAACACAAAATATATACGGAAGAATCAAATGTGCCACGTGGGCCATATAAATACAGATATAGATTGAATTCAATACTTTTCTAAATCAAGGTACGATATAAACACTAATAATAGTACAGGCATGCCAGAAAGACAACCAAAAATGGAAACCAGTTTGAAACACTTTTTTAAAAAAATGTAATCTCTATGCCCAGTGTGGGGCTCGAATTCACGACCCCAAGGTCCAAAGGACGCATGCTTCACTGACTGAGCCAGCCACGCGCCCCTAAAAACACATTTTCAGTGCCCATTTCAATCCAGTAGTCAAATGTAGCCATTTATATCCAAAAATGTTTAATTTTAACATTTAATAAAGACGTTTCACATTTATTTTTACGTTTTAAGTGAACTCATTAGGAGGCTAAAGCCTTGCTCTACTCCAGGAAGTTGAGGACTTTACCAAGGTGACTCTCACGGTTTAAACTTAAACCATCACCGAAGCATGTTCACTGAGAGAGAAAACATTCATGTTCAGGGTCACGGCTCTGTAGGCTGAATCACCACCATCCTGGGATGGATCCCTCTTTCCCAAACTGGCAAGTTACAGAAAAAAAAGTGCTGCATATATGCACAAAGGTGGTCTCTTTCAAAAAATAACCATTAACAATTTGAAATAAGATATTTCCCCCCCTCCACAAAAAATTATAAAAGACTGATGTTCAGATGGCTTTTTAAAATGTAATTATGGTTTTGCCTATCTCACCTCAGATCCCAGTAAAACCGATACTGGAAAAATCGGTTACCTCTTAAGTGCCTGGACGGGCTACTTACTAAGCGACTGGAAAGGTCTTATTTTCCAGTCTAGTAGCCACACACCCATTAAATAGGATTTAATTCAGAAGAACAAAAATAAAATAAGCAATTTTTTGGATTCTCACAAAAATATCCAGGATGAACATTCTTTCATGTAAGGGTTCAAGGTTTTTTCTGCGGGGGGAGGGGGGGCAAGGATATTCTATGGAGACAAAATGAGCACGTGGTGAACACAAAGGTTGACTATTCTGATGCACTGATACCATTTAGTCTTCTCGTATGTTCAAGTATTCCTTTCATGTGTTTGAAAAAATAATTTAAGATCATCATTCAGCAGGAACAAGAAATGTGATCCAAACAGCCTATTTCTTCTGCCAGGCAAAAAAAGTAAGATTAGCAAAGTCTATTCATTCCCGTTGTATGACTTCTACTTTATACTATTATGTTCAGATCCATTCACAGAGTTCATGGGTTAAAGGAGCACCCACTTGGTAGTTATGTTACTCTATCTAAAGCCAGATATTCTAATTATTCGTGCTTTCAACTTTCACATGATTCTTAACTTAGAGCTTTGGCCATAACGGCTACTTAACAATAACTGTAAATGCTTAAGAGAGTCATTTGGTATTTTAATGGACATTGATTCTGAACCCTAGACATAAGAGAGTGGTTTAATTTGTTGCATATTGAGTATCCTGAGATGATAACTTTTTGTAGTTGTTTCTTCCTGCTTTCTTTTTTAGCTGTAACCACTGTCAATATGCTTGTAGGACAATAACATAGGCAGCTCAAGATTCGGATTCTGAAAAATTTAAAATATACAGAGTTAAAAGGGTTATTTTAACAATAATGTGAAACCATCTGTTTAGCATTTTCAAAAATAAATCAAGTAGTAAATTTTGTTATGAAAGTAAAGGAATGATCTTAAAGTGCCAAGTTTTATTCACATGCAGGGAAAAAGAAAAAGTGACACAATGACCAGTTTTTAATCCTTTCTTCATTTGTTAGCTGAAGAGATTCAGACTTGCTTTTTGCTTTTGGCATGCTCCAGGGCTCTTCTGTCACTGTTCCCACAAGGACGCTCTAGTCTGTGAGCTTCCTGAAAACAGGGTCATTCTACTTTCCTATCTCCAGCTCCTAGACTAGTTGTCTGGAACACAGCAGGGACTCGGGCCTGTTGAATGAATGAATGGATTACGGTGTTTTGAGGATGTGTAACTTTTGACAGAGGAAGTCTAAAGACACACTCAGTTCTGAAAGGCTGTTGTAGAAGTATTTTTCCTTTACTGAAAGAAACATGTTCCTTCCCCCATATAATGCTGAGGTTTATTTTCTTTTTGGTAGATCAGGTTATCTATGGCTCAGCAGATGCTTTTTCTCTCATTCATCATCTTTTTAGAAAAGCAACCACAGAAACATCCCGAAATCTGTAGACTCTTCTCTGTCCTCTGGACATTATCAAATGCTATTACAGGGCTAGGATGTGGTAGGCCAAATGATCACAGAGTATAAATCAGGTATGTTAAGAAGTGGAAGTCTCTGGTCTTGGGAGGGAGCCTAACTTTCCTTCTCCACTCTCAAATCCCACCTGTGAGACAGGGGTCGGGGGCGGCCTTAAGGGGTTTTCCTCCCATTTTGGTGCGCCTTCCTTGCCATGACTGGACTAGAAGTCCTCTAGAACACATTCCATTTCCTTCATGTTCCCTGTTTTCCCAAGAGTTCTTCAAGTAGCGGGGTCATGATGACGAAGCCTAACCAAAAACAGGTTGCTGTTCACACTGGGAACTAACTTATAAAAGGAGTCACACAGTTCTCTCAACAAGGGACTATCTCGGTAGCTGAACTACTTGCCAAATATTTTCCTCAGAGGAAAAACAATGCTGCACAAAAAGTTATTTGTGGAATAAATAACTACGTTAAAAATACCACAACTGGGTCAATAATAAACTTCCTCAATTCCCTGTTCCTCATCCTTTGTCATTGTAGGATTTCAGGCCCTGGAGAGGCCAAAAGCAGAAGGAATGTCTGCTACCCAGCCTGGTCTCCCAAACCACAGGCCAAGCTAAAGAAAGCAATCCAGGGGGATACAGAATTAGCTGGAAACAGTATAGCTAACGCGCACCGTACAGCTTAGGACAAGGCCATCTGGGACAAAAGGGTCAAAGACTTTGAAAGCTACCGGGAAGCGGATCATGACTGAGGGAAGATACGAGCAGGATGAGTCACTCAAAATGGGGGGAAAGGATGCTGACTGGGGCAAAGTAAGTCTGCTTCTGACAGAATGCCGCGGATGAAGCGTAGGAGATATTAGAACCAATGTTTTCATGCCATCAGCTTAGTTTTTACTCTTTGCTCGGGGGCGGGGGAGTTGACAGCTGATGAAAACATGGGCCTGCGAGGAGGACTCACACTTGTTAGCTCCAAAGAGAAGCGAACTGCAGTTTCATTCCTGATGATCACTAATTTTTATGTGTGCATGAAAGAGGGCCCCGCCCTAAGCTGTACGGAGTTTCTTCCAAGCTGGTAAGCTTGTAGACAAATGAATTACTCTGAATTCCTATGGGTGGGTAAAGGGCCTCTCAAAGTCTGGGATGACAGAGGGCCCTGTAGTGAGAAACAAAATACACTCGAAGGAGTCGTTCCGAGTTCAAGGACTCCTCCCATGGCATATCCATTCCTCCTGACTATTTTGCGGGGTGGGGGTGGTGGTGGTGGTGGTGGTGGTGGTGGTGGGGTAATGAACCAATAGGTTATAAAATGAATTGACTCATTTTTGGAAAAATCGGTCTTGAAGCATTCTACAGAATTATGCTAGCATCCCCCTGAATAGCTAGGAGAGAGTTTACCTTTACCTCTGAAAAGTAGAAACATTGAGCTTGAATAAAACTTGACATTAAAAAAAGTGATTAGATTGGTTCATTAATTTTGGGGATCAGACATTTACGAGTACATTAGGTGTATACCTGCAAACACACAGACACGGCACACGGAGGTACAAACACACTGGATTATTTCCACATACTTCCCAAAAGGACATGCAATGCTAAATCGACTTGATTATTATACAGATGCAATTTTGGAATATTTATTTTCAATTTTCTAAATGCTCTTTTAAAATCAAAACGGTATTTCCTGATCAGTATTAACGATGGCGCCGCCACGACAACTTGCCCCTTGCAAATTCAAAGGATTTTATTGTCCTTCAAGCTCTGCAAAATGCCTAGCATTTTATTCGGGGGGCTTAACAAATTTCAACTATAGATTTTCCCATATTCCAAGGAATGCATCTTTATATTTTTTGTAAAGAATTGTAGAAAGTTCACCACACCAACAGCAGAGAAAATTTAGAGAGTGGTATTTTCATTTTTTTTTTCTTTATAATGCTGTTAATCTGTTTCTTTAAAAGCCAGCCCACTTGTTTAACACTAGGTACCTGTTACAATATATTAGATTCGTCTGAGAATGTTCGTAAAAGAAGAGGTCTGACTGAAGGTCTGGTGGATAATGAGTCAGATGCCCTTTTACAGCTCAGATTTCTCTGTAATAGTGAGGTAAAGATACTTAAAGCAATTGAAGACTGGTTAACCTACCTGGTGATAAAAACGTAGAAGAAAAAAAATCATTTCCTATAGACTACTCTTTTGGCCTAAAGCACAAATGATTTACACTATAGCAAATGCGTAACATTTAAATGAGCACACTGAAAGACCTAAGCGAGTCTCCAACTCGAATTGAATTCTTTTCATGGCAGAAGTATGCAGGTATTAGTAGTATATGGCGAACTGGGGTTTTGGAAATGACACCGGTAGGTTGGTTATGTGGTAGATGAGTCAATATGGTTTGATTAGTAAACCTTACCATCCTTTTGGTGAACACCTCTGAGAGTTGTGCTGGTGCTGTGAGTGTACTGAATAGAGAGAAATTTGTGCAAAACTACTCCTGTCTTGGTGAACAGACTAGCTCTGACAAGCCGTGCCATCTCCTGCGCACCAGGAATCAACGGAACTAGAGGCGTCCGGTCCAAGTGTTTAAAAATCACTTCCTCTCCAGTGTGACGGTTTGAGAAGGTGAACAAATGATTAAAGGAAAATGACCAAATACTCTTAAGCATCAATAGAGGATATAAAAATGAGTAATGAGAAGCCAATTTTCATAAAGAGTCAGAAAATGGTGTCAAGCAAATGAGAATGCAAGCAAGTTGGTACATTAAGAAAGGAAATCACCTTATTCACTCCAAGAGAAACTGTGATTGCTGGAAGTTTGAGAAAGCATGAAGATAGTAGATGTTCCTGAGGAAGGGAGGCGTTTCGTTACCTTGTTCACAATTGCACAAAGGGTGGAAAATTGCAGTAGAAGAAAGAGAAATGCAGAAACCAAAAAAAAAAAAAAAAGTAAATATTCTTTGAAATGTAAGACATTTAAAAAGAAACCCTGAGAATTCGAAGTCGAAATGGCATGTTAGTTTTGAAGGCATTACTCTCTGTAACAGTCGAGTTAGAGTTGGGACCAGTCTCTGTTGTATGTGCAAGCTACTAGTTTTGTTCACCAGTTTCGAATCATTTTGTTAATGGGAAGATTGACTATTTTAAATAAAAATAATTTAAAAATATGCTTCTCACTAAGATAAGGCTGATTTCCAGTCATTAATTCACTAACCCACATTGTCCAAAAGACACTGGTCAGAGAGCTTTTGTCCAGGGTCCATCGCTAATCTAAGCGTGAAGCACTCTCTCTCCCAGGCAACTGCACAGACACGATACGAAGGGACTGCTCTTGGGCCTTACAGGTTAAAAGTCTAATAAAACTAGCACCATGGGAAGACCTCTGGTGAAACCACATTTTAGTCCCATTTACTGCTGGACCCATACTTGACTTTCGTTATTCTAACATAATTTGGTTGGTCTCCTCCTTTTCTTATGGATCCCTCTTTAAAAGGGCAGGCTAAAGAACTACGAATTTCTCCTTTAAAATGCCTAGAAAAGGTAAAAATTGGTAACTTAGAGTTTAATCAGAAAACCCAACAGGTTATCGTTTTGCCTTCTTACTCCAGGCCTGAAGTTTTAAGCTGAGTCGCAGACTTGGTTTTGGCATTGCCCAAGCAAAACAGAAAATGAGTGGTCAACTACAGCGATGAGTTTGACAATTCTGCTAATTACGATTACCCATATTATCTACTTAGTGACTAATGAAAATAGGTGTGAAAAAAAAGAAACCAGCTAAAGTATCATATGCATCTAGCAGAATCTAATAAACAATAAAACTTCTAAAGGCAAATACTTTGTCACTTATTCACATATGTTTTGACATAATTATATATAATTTTTCCTGTTCATATTTTACCTTAAATAAAGTTGGTGACATGTTGGCAACATGCAAATGACCAATTGATAAAGCTAGAGAACGAAATCGTTTCTGAGAAAAAAAATTAAATTGTTCTGCCTTCTATTTTGCGGGCAAAAGTCTCACAACAAGATTAATATGGCACCAAGTCCCCCACCCCCACGTTTGATATACGAGCCTAATTATTTGAGACTGCCGCTGTAAGCACATTTTGGTGCACTCAAAACCTTCCATCCAACCGTCTGAGATAAAAGTACTTCTAGGAAGCAGAGATTTTAGGAGTTCATAGACTAGGTTACTTCATAAAGGAAAAAGAGAGGGAATATGAAAGCACAGAAGGCAGTGGAGAGCATGGAAAGAGCATCGGAAGCAATCCAAAACGGATAGAGCCAGCAAGTGGTGGTGGCAGGGGTGAAGGGGGGAGGAGAGAAGAAGCGAGATAATGAACAGGTAAGGATGAAATTTCCACATTCTTTTGCGGTCATCTAGAGAGCTTTTGACACCAGCTCAGGCTCCATGAGCAGTATGTCAAAGAGGCCAATGCATAAAGGTCCATCTCAACAGCCACAATGTTAGGATTCAACTTTTTGTCTGATCCAGTCAACAGGGCTTTTAGCCTTAGAACCCACGGTTGTACGGGACACTGTCAGATTCGCAACAGTCATCAGCCTGGCACCATTGTTATTAAAGTTGGAAGGCTCCATGCTCCAAAATCGTCAACGGGCTTTCTCTGGGAATTTTGCTCAGACAGCTGACGCTCTCGCTTTGCCTGTCTTGCACTCTGAAAGAGCTTCCTCCAGAATGGAATTATTCCTTCTTGTTTGTGCAGACATCCCATGCCTGGCATGGCCGCGCTGCTAGGCCCTTTCCCAATGGCCTACGGTATCCCCGGGTCTAGGAGGCAAAGTCAAGCCTCCCTTCTGACAGAGGTAGTTTATGTGGGAAAACTTCCATGAAGTTATGAGGAAAAGTCCTCCATTGGAAACGGAAAGTGGTATTCACTGGTTGGCCAGAAAGTTCAGGTGTTACTTGACTGATTATGGAGGGCCCCACGACTGGGCTAGGAGGCGACACAACTTCTCGAAATACCAGAAATCCTAAGCTTCGTATTTCCTTTAAAGTGTTACCTTGCTGTTCCACCGTGCGGTGCTCAATGGCGGTTTCACCATATCCTGTCAGCAGCATGGTGACATACATCTGTCAATTAAGAAGCTAAAGAAAAGCCTTATGATCCTTAATGCTGGGATTTTAGCTCAAAACTTAACCACACTGCTGAAAAGATAGCTGAGGAACAGATAGCTTAAAGTAACCTTTGAATTCAATGATCGAGGGAGCCCATTTTCGAAGCAACTAGAATTCTTAAAAATGTTGACATCATGACAGAACTCAGCTGGGGTGGGGCGGGGGAGCTGCCATACCAGCCTCTGCACTGGCAACTTCAGAGGTTGTGACCTGAAATGGTTCAGATGTGTTACAATACAACACGCCGTACCACTGAGTGTATTGAGTGTATTGCTTTATACCTGCTGACAGAAAAGCTCCGTATAAATTCCCTTTCTAACTTAACTGGAGAGAGCTCCCTGTGAGCTGGAGCCACATCTGACTCATCCCTGAATTCCCGAGACCTAGTATAGTAGCTAACTTATAGTGGACCCTCAGGCAAAGTGTGAACTGAATGGAACCTAACAGAAGGCTGCTTCTAAAATTGTTGAATGTAAATGGCTTAGCTTCGTTTTCACTACCCACTGCTGAGTTCTCCTTTGAAAGCAGCCGCCAAGGCCCACAGGAGGACAGCACGGGCAGCCTAGTCGCCACAGGTATTTCTGGCTTTGTGCACGAAGGATCCAAGATGCTAGCTGGATGAAGTCAAGGGGGAGACTCTTCCGCCTCTAGGTAGGGAGACATACTTCCCCCCGCTGGGGAGCCTGTCAGGTTTAAGGCTGACCCACTGTAAAAGAATTTTTTGCCTCCCTTTCAAAGGGAGGCCAATGCCTTAGCAAGGGATATTTAAACCAAGTAGAAGTCGCCCTGGACATCAGACTGCTGGTGATGAAGATGGTCTTTCTTCTTCATCTTTAAAGTGGCCTCTGCCTCTTTGATATGGCCCAGCAGGGCCTTGTGTAACCACAAGTGACATGGCATGTCTCCATTGGCCTTTATGCATTCATATGGACTGGTTTGCTCTTGCATTTTCTCATGGGGGGGGGGGGAGGGAGGCAGTGCTGCTGAGTGCCCACAACTTTCTGTCTCATCTGCAACTCTCAAAAATCCCACAGAGTCTGAAAAACTGTTCAGCCTTTCAGACATTGGATGTAAAGAGAGATGTTCATCAGTAGGCGGTTTGACACATGTTCTGGTTCTATGAGGGTAGGAAGAAATGAATGAATGATTGAATGAATGACGGTGACCATGGAAATCTCCCTGATTTGTTGTAGCACACCAGCATGCCAAGCTATAGCACAGACGCTAAACTCCTATCATGGACATAACCACCCATGGCAAAGAAATCTCATGCTGAACCTCATGCTTTCGACATGAGTTCGGAATCTCCTGTCTGCATGGCAAGAAAATGTTGTATGTCTTTGTCCGTGACTGCTCTGCAGCAACCCTCCATTTAGTTTCTGTCCAGGTCACCTCCAGCCAGTGTCTGATTTTGGTTCTAAAAGAAAGGGCCTCAGGAAGAGGCTAAGATGGTTTGTTTGAAGGTTTTGATGTTGGAGATTTTGGTACCATCTTTAGAGCAGGAAGCCAGGTGTGAGCCATTACTTAGCATGAGCTCCATTAACCCAAATAGGAAAAACGTTTCGGAGCACACTCCCAAACAAGGGGAACAGAAGAGCGCCCCAGAGATCCTTCCCACAAACTTGTCTATTACGACAAGGCACCAAGCCACTTCTTCCAGGGACATCTTTTTATTTGGCTTGATATAAATGGCCACTTGAGCCGTTCTGGGAAAAACCCATTATATCGGACCTGTTCTACCCCCGTTCAACTGATGTTAAAGTTTATGCAGGCAAGTAAATGCCACTTGCCCATCCTAAGACCAAACGCCAGGCTGGAGGGAGTTAGTCAGGGGTCTACTAGAAGGATTAGAGAGCAGGCTCATGTTACTGGGTGCAGTGCCACCCCCCAAGACATGCAGAAGCAGTGAGTGAAGGCCGTTCTGACCACCTAATCGTACGGGATCAGCTCTGCACACCCAACTCAGTGTGTCTTATACCACTGGTCATCTACTGCTCTCGCCTGGGGCTCATACTGCCTTATGGATCGTGAAGGTCCTCTTTCACACAGCTGGTCCCTAAAGATTTTCTCATTATATAACCATTTTAGTGCCCTACATCTACATGCTGCCAACCACGGGATTCTATCAAATCAACAGGCCACAAACAAAATCAGACAAGCCAGCTTTGAGGCTAAACTGGCTGGCAAATTTGATCAAATAGGTCAGGCAGATAAACCTGAGACTATTTCCTGAAAATATTGCATCGGACAGGCCATACAATCAGCTGGTGTCGAGAGGATAAAAACAAGGGTTCTGTCTGGCAAATGAGTTAGGTGTTGGCAGGGACTGGACATATTTAATTCACCTGTTGGTTAAAATTTGCCAGAAGTTCCCTCTTCCAAGCTAATCTACCCCTTTCACTTTAAAGACATTTTAGAAATGTTTAAAAGGTATCAGACAATTAGGCTGGCAGAGGGTAATAACTTCTCATTCCCACAAGAAATCTATAATTTAAGCAGCAAAAAGAAAAACACACTCATAAAACTATCTTAATTTTTACAAGTGTGTTCAGGAAGCTTAAGGATGCAGAAATTACATCCGTGGAATTCTCTTTGGTTCAAATATACTGCTGGACAGACAGGGCTAGAAGCAACACAGAGATTAAGCAGCACTATAATTAAAGGAAGGGGAAAGGTTTGAAAGAAGCAAATTGGGATTATCAACTGAAAAAAAAGTATCTGCAAACAACCCACAGGGAAATTTCTAAGGTTAAAGCTGGAATGTTGGTGTGGAAATTCCTGGTGTGAAAATTCTAGGCTAAAAAAAAAACAAACCCATTTTTTCCACTTAGAACTCCATATGGAGCATATAAAATGCTCCATATGGATCGCTACAGGTCACATAGAACACTATTAAGGAATCTACTTACCACCTGCATTGGATAACGAAGTTTTTACTATACTTTTTTATGCAGAAGAGGAAATTAAGTGATGAACCTGTAAGGAGGGGTTTAACATGCTGTAACTAACGCAAATCTCTAAACAAAATTTTTAGTCCACGGCAGATACTGAAGCCCCTTCCAAACATCAACTTACAATATAAACTTATTTCTTACCCTGGCACTTCTTCTTCTTACATTCTTTAATACTATCAGGAGAATCTCAGGGAAAAGGCTGATAAATATGAGAAGAACTATGGCCAACCATGTAGATACAGAAGACAGCATTTGAGCAAATACGAAATACATTCTCTGTTGTTTGAGAAAAGGCCTAGAGTGGAAAGAAAACACACAATGGAAAAGAAATTAGTTCCTGTCATAGGACACAGATGTGTCATTGAAACTATCTTTTGTATTTAAAGGACTCTTCTAATGACACACATCAATAGAAATAATTTTCTTTAAGAATATCCCGAAAGTACTGAACAGATTTCATTTACTAAATGTTTAGGGAAAAAAAGGAAAGATAATTAAAGGGGAAGAAGGACAGTAAAACACATCTCACTTGAAAACAACCAAGCAATCAACTTTAAAACTGGCAACGGGAGAATATGTATTTGCGTTAGAAAATACTGGAGCTTCAAAGACAGTCAAGAACAGTGGTTGATTTTTATGCTAATAAGCATTTTATTTCCTCAGCTGTTTTGTTAATATGAGAATGGACTGTGCTCTACATTCAGAAATTTAGAAGACATTTTATATGCCACACGCCCCCCCAAACTCTACATCAAGACAGATAGGGCCGTTGAGCTGCTCTCTCTACCATTCTTATCCTAAAATATACACTGGGTACCCAGTGTGTGCCAAGTAGGTTGGCAGAGGAGTTATGCTAATAGGACATTAAGTCTTGGAGTCCAGAAATCTAGGGCTCCTCGTTCTGATGTGGGATTTCATTCTAAGTCAACCACTCAACGGTTTGGCGGCCACAGACCAGCCCGGCCAGCCTCCCCGAGCCGCAGAGAGCCTAACTAGGTTCAATGTTGTTGGAAGCAGAGGGGGAGGAAGTGCGAAGTGACGGACTGGGGTTGGGCCGCACAACAGGCTCTCCTTGGATCAGGAGCTCTAGGCAGATAGCTGGTTGTCTCATTTATTAGATTACCTGTTGGGCTCACTGAAGATAAACTGGTTTCTCGTTTAAAAAAAATTGATGTTTGTGCACTCTTATATAACATAATAGAATTAAGCTTTTGGCTCTAGGTGTATGGAGACTGCAGTGTGGCACAGGAAGTGAGCAGAACGGTGAGATGGAGAATTCTAGCAGGCCTGGGCTAAAAAGGTTTTCCAGGGTCCCTACCACCGAAAAGAGAATTCTGCAGAACTCTACCCTCACTCTAATTATGAAGGGCACCCTGACTTACTTTCTAGGCAGTTAACTGACCATAATAAGGGTTCAGTAGACGACTAATAGTACTACTCCACAAAGTCTCATAATACTCTGTGATTAACAGCTCTAGATTTTTCTTTTCCTTTTTTTTTTTTTGTTTGTTTTCCCTGCCCTGTAGCTCTCAATTTTTCCATATACTGACACCTACGGTGTTTTACAGGGGGAAAAGGAAAAAACACAAGATAGTGTTCGTGGATTGGGTTTGGAGCTCAGAAATTATCATTCTCACTGCTGAACCCCAGAGGCGTGTGTCACAATGCCTCAGGGCTCAATGTGTCCAGAGATAGTAGCTGAAACCAGCATTTGGCTGAAGTCTCAGACCGTTTCTGGTCATATTTTGGTGGCTGTTCTGTAATTTCTTATTCATGTAGTAGCTCAACTCAGCTCTACTTAAGGATAGCACTACAGGCAACAAAATAAAAATAGATGTATTTCATTTTTAGTCAGTATCACTATTGACTAGAAACAGGTGTAACAATGTCCTAATCATTTGAAGCATTTATTTTAATCAATAAGGAATAGTCTGTGGTAAGAGAAACTAGTCTGCTAGAAACATTCTTGTGGAACTTTTGCAGGAGTTCAGATGCTGATTACACAGATTTATAGACAGAACTATAGTGCTCTGGGCAGAGTTACAACTATATACGACATTTGGTTAATCAACTTTGATTAACTTGCATATTATTAAAGAAAACAGAGACTTCTGTCAGCCTCACTGCTTCAGTAATTACCTCTGTAGGTGCCCAATACATGTGTGATTACACATTCTGGAACTGCTTAAGTGATGAGGCATTTCATATTTTTATTTCTGAAGGCTTATTTTAAAAGCTTTTCAAAACAGTAAGCATTTTTTCTAATTAGGTCTCAAGGGACAACAAACATGAATAACGTGGAATGTTTTGTATGTGTGTTGCTCAAACCAGTGAGAAAATAACACTCCCAGAATCTCACCCTATGGCTTCCCCTAGCCATGCTCTCTGCTGCTTGCTTCCTTGTTAGAACCCACTGATTCACGAAAACATCTATGATCTTTAAAAACAAAATATAAGCGGGGGCACCTGGGTGGCTCAGTGGGTTAAGGCCTCTGCCTTCGGCTCAGGTCATGGTCCCAGGGTCCTGGGATCGAGCCCCGCATCGGGCTCTCTGCTCAGCAGGGAGCCTGCTTCCCCCTCTCTCTCTGCCTGCCTCTCTGCCTACTTGTGATCTCTGTCTGTCAAATAAATAAATAAAATCTTTAAAAAACAAAACAAAACAAACAAACAAACAAACAAAAACAAAATACAGGCATCTGGGAATAAGAGAAGGAGATGACCATCTAACCTATTCTCATTCCTTTTAACTCTCCCAATCACAGCTCTGTGTCTCTCACCCTGTATCCTCATCTCCTGGAGGGAGGGGTACAGTCTATTCGCTGTCTATTATCTTGGTTTCCCAGAGTGCCTCACACTTGGCAGATTCTGGATAAACATCTGAACAAAGATGAACTCAATCAACTTTAAGGCCACACTGCAGAGTCTGCCTTTACCCCCACCCAAAACAGTAAGATGGGATTTTAAGATATAAGCCTCTGAATATTAAGTAGTATATATTCTTAACCTTGAGTACAAATATAGTGACGAGATTGACAGTGATATACCATGAAGAGAGAACGGAATCCAAATGGCTAATAGTGTATCTACCGCCATGGTCTCCTCTAGAAACTTCAGAGGATATTTCCACTGGAAACCCCATGGAAGGGCATGCTAGCACTGTACAGACAGAGGTTTACATACCTTCAAGTGGAAAGATCTGGACAGGGGCTACCAGAAAGGAGGGCTTTTGAATAACTCATGTAACTTGATATACTTGCATTTGAAATCTTACCTGAAATTAACTTCCAGCCCATTAATACTGAAGACCTGCCGTCTTGTACAATTAACACTCTCAAAGTTGAATGAATGTTTGCATAGACAATGTACACATACGGACATCTACTTTGTTATTTCACATACTATTCACACACGTACAGCTGCTTACCAAATAATTCCTCCCCAGAAGAATGAGAAAAATACATAGAAGGCTAAAGAGCCCCAAATCACAAAGTGATTTATCCATGTCCAGAAACGAGTATCCAAGGCGAGCTGAAAAGATACAACACAGGAGATTTCATGATGGGCACCAACTACACCAGGAGTAAACACATTATGCTACTGAGAACTGCATATCGTAGGGTACCTATGGGAGACCTCACTTGGGCCAGGCAACTAGAAGAGAGGGAAAGTAAAAGAAGAACAGAATTGAGACTTTTCAAAGGGCTAGGGTAAGAATGAGCTAGGTTCTGCCCCAAGGCCTGTAGTCCCAAAAGGACAGGCTTGGAGGTCTGGTCAAGCAAGCAGCAGGTAGGTGTGAGGCTGTGCTGCCTCACTGCTGAAGGAAGGGCAGGCATCCAGGTACTATAACAGGCTCGGCCTGGAGCCCCAAGTCCTTGGGTGGCAGTGGCCAGAAAGCGGATGATCAAAGGACAAGGCCTGGCTGGTGGAGGCAGGTATACTGAAGAGCAGCAGGAGAGGGAAGGGTTAGCTGGGAAGAACAGACGAACTACACAAAGGAGTGTCAACAGCTCAAACACAACAGATGGGGATTATTAAATGCAAAGGGCCCCACACGCCTGGCACCATGTAGCAACGAATCATGGGCCTGGCTATGTCTTGTGTCCTTCAACTGCAAAGCCCTTATCTAATCCATTAAATAAATAACATTCTCAGTTGCCTTAGATTTTAATCCCCCCATGTTTCTGCCCAGGCTGAGTGTTTCTTTAGACTGTGGTACCTGGGATTTTTTAAATGCAATCTAAAAATAAAAAGTATGGTCTGTTCTGCTTGTTTACAATTTCGGGGCCACGGGCATTTCATTTTTGAAGAGGAGGCAGTGTCTCCCTGTTTTTTTTTTTTTTGCTTGTTCTGACACCCTGGTCCTTGACTCCCCTGTTCTAACTTCTGTGTTCATAAACAGAATGCTGAGAACATTGTTAATGTAGACCAGGCCTGAATTCCCACCTCTGCACTGCTAGGGAGAAGGTCACGATAATACCCATCCAAAGATGAGAGAGTGAATGTGTTTTGAGGGACAGAGAAAGATGCTACAGTAAGGCCAACTTTAACCATGAAGGCCACTTGGGAGCCCTAGGACCGTATGCAAAACCAGGAGAAACAAAGGCGGGCAGCTTCTGTTTCAAATCGTGATCCTGTTGTTCTGATCACTTTCTATGTGCCAGACATCACTCTGAATGCTTTATGTGTATTCACTAATTGACTTCCCACCAAAAATCTAAGAGAGGAAGGTACTACTTTTATCTCCACATCACAGAAGAAGAAACGAGGGTACTGAGAAACGAAGTCACTTGCCCTAAAATAGCAGCTAGTAAGTGGCTAAATGGAGACGAATGGTAACATTTTCTTTTGCACCCTACAATATTACTGAAATAGTAGATGAAAAATGCAAACATATGTTAGTTCTATTTGGTATGAGAAATGAATCAGGAATAAAAACTTAGAGGGGGAAATGATTAGAGGCTCTTTGTCAAGCACACTTCTGGAATTCTAGTTTTGACCACTGGGCATTGTGGAATTCATTTACTCATTCTTGGATCCCACGTGAGGTGTTTATTACTGCAATTATCATCAAAAGAATTTGATTATGCTTTCAAGTATAAGAGAGTCCCAACTCATAAGTCTCAAGGGTAGAATTCAGCAAGGCTTCAGAGTGTATTACATGGCTACGAGCTAAGGCCAATGATTTATGTATGTTACCTGCTGTATGTTGTTATGCATTTCATCACTAATATGGGTAAGTTTCAGTGATAAATACATTATATAAAATTTCATCACCACTGAGCTCTTATGCACGCATATCTTGCTCATGGATACCTATTCAACTGTCTTAAGTACTCCCATTCCTTTAAGGCCTAGTGTTTGTAAACAGATCATCTTAAAAACTATTCAAGTATTTAACATGGAAACACACACACAGTGAGAGCCTGTTTATCTACTACTTTTACTGTCTTGAAGAAAAAAGGAACAGATTTTCAACATAACTATAGTGTACGGGTTTTTTAAAAACAGAAACAAAGAGGACAGACAATCTTCTGGAAAGAAATGGACCATGAACAGCATACACATGTCTAAATATCTAGTATCATACATATTCCAGTAAGTATTCAGACTTGAATAACAACTTGCAATACAAGTAAAGAGAAGACAAAAAAGAGAACAGAAAGAATCACAAAAATGGCGTGAAATATATTTGAATAAATAAAAATCTAACCTTCAGAGTTACAGTGAATACTAAGACTGTAAAAACAATGGTTCCAAAAGTCCAGTTTCCATATACCTGAAAAACAGTCAACAATTATATGCACCATGAATACACAAGCCTGAAAATTAAAAAAGGCAAATTTAATCTTGGCTGTAACCACTAAAGATTTGGGTATAAAATGTTTAGTGAAATAGCTGATCAAAAGATCAGTCCAAAATATTGGATTTTATTTATCGTGACCCTCAACTTTCTTGGATAGCTACAATGCACTTGCGGTTGGTAGGATTTACTTCCATTCCTCCATGTAGTAGCAAACAGGGAACACACTGGTGTAATAAAGGCAGAAAAAAACCCTGATTCCATAACAGTAATGTTCATCAAAACAAGTCATTTGAATGATTCATGTCTCTCAAGACTCTGATATGGGCTTCCTCAGTAATAAAGAACTAAAGCTCTCAAATGAGGACTAATCTGTAGACAAACGGACTCACATTTTAAAAACAGTCTAATTTTTTGGCGGTGACTATTAGAGCTGTCAGCATGTGCACATCAGAGAAAAGCAGAGAGCACGTACAAGTCTGTAACTGTGGCAATGAATGGCACACAGGCTTACCAAATGCTGTCAAGATCTGAATGCATAACATTAAAACAGAAAATGAGATGTAAAAAGTCTTTAAAAAATAATAAAAAATTAACAGAAGTGAAAAGAAGGATTTGATCAACTCATACACGATGTTACATTTCATCGCTGACAGTCCTTCTGCTCTGTCATTTTTGCTGCAGCAAACTCTTGTTAAGAAATCGTCAGCTCTTTATCATTTAGGTGCCAAATAAAAATAAAGTAAAACATGAAAGTCACAGGAGCAGCCACAAAGCTAAAGGGATCCAAGAAATCACAGAATCTAATCCCTTCTTGCCGACGGGCAAGGCTGACTTGGGAGGCGGAAGGGGCCTGCCTGCAGACTAAACAGGGTCCTCCCCTTGTCCGCTGCGATGTGCTCCTACTCTAAACCACAGCTGTGTTTCCTCCACAGTTACTCGGGGATTAATACTTTGAGATTTTTAAAGTAACCTCTATGTCCAGTGCCCAACGAGGGAGCGCGAATTCACAACCCGAGATCAAGAGTCACATGCTCTACTGACTGAGTCAACCAGGCATGCCCAGCGATTAATAATTTTAAGGGATTCATATTAAACTGACTTGTGTTAGTCCAAATCAGAAAGGTTTTGGACTGTAGTACCGAATTCTGAAGTATTCACATTCATCGGGCCTAGTACTTCTGTAGCAGACGTTAACTGTGTTGCTTCTGGACAGAGTTACTGTACTCAGTAAATCACTCTTGAAACTTAGCTTTGCTTCATGTTATAATGATAAAGAATGAGTAAGTATTAAACAGGAAGCCCAGAAATAGTGAAGAATGCAGTGGGTGAAGCGGCGGGCTCGAGTCTCTCCACGTGGCCGTGGCAAGACCTTGCCCCGACAGCGGTGCTCTCCCAGGACGCAGCCTGGGGAAACAGCATCCAACGGCACATGCTGACTTGGGCAGTTGCCTGCTAAGAAGGCACTGATAGGATGAGTGCAGTGTTTCTGGAAAACACTATGCTCCTATGTGGAAGGGAAGGAGGAAGAGAAGGGAATTCAATCCCTTTAACTATCAGGCAAACACTACAAAGATATGGTAGCTAAGCCCTTCAACTCCAAGCACGAAAGGCCATTATTAATAGGAAGTGAGTGGGGCCAGACTTCTAAAACAGGAAAAGTCTTGGGGCACCTGACTGGCTCAGTCAGTAGACCACGCGACTCTTGATCTTGGGGTACTCAATTCAAGCCCCACGTTGGAGGGTAGAGTTTACTTTAAAAAAAAAAAAAAAAAAGGAGGGGCGCCTGCTTGGCTCAGTGGGTTAAAGCCTCTGCCTTGGGTTCAACGTCATGATCCCCGGGGCCTGGGATCGAGCCCCACATCAGGCTCTCTGCTCAGTGGGCAGCCTGCTTCCCCCTCTCTCTCTGCCTGCCTCTCTGCCTACTTGTGATCTCTATCAAATAAATAAACAAAATCTTTAAAATAAAAAAAGGGCAAAGTATAGGGGTCTAAATTCTGAAGTCCTAAGAACTCTGTTCATCTATTAAAAATTACAGCCAAGCTAAGCTTCTAGAAGGTTTGCACATAAGCTCTCTAGTTAGCCATGCACACGGGAAGTGGTTTCTTACTTCAATACTTCTATTGTTCTAAAAAAGTTCTGAGAACTAAATACCGTACCTCAAGAAAAAGTTTACAAAATGATTACAGCGAGATTATGTGTATGATAAATCCAGTGCCTAGAGAGAAAGAACAAGTCATGCTTACAATACCAGGATGTAATGAAGTATTTTTTTTTACCTTTGCATTTTCTTCCAGGGATGAAGTCTGAAAAAGAAAGTAAGTCCCAAAGAAGAACACTGTCCCTTCAAATGCAGCTAGAAACGTCCAGTATAAGAAGGGTCCCAGCTGTAGCATGGCATTGCCAGAAATTTTCCTATTGAGAAATGGGAAAAGAAACCACAGGTTAATGAATCTCCATAGGCTGTCTATTTAAAGACGCGGTGAAATGCCCAAAGTGCACACAGGTGTGACCCTGTTATAATGAAGCGAGGCGTCCCCGAGGACTGGAGGGCCATCCCCAGCCACACGTTCGTCTCCGTGCAATTGCCTCGGAAGTAAGGCATCGAGTAAGCAGTCAAAGCACTAAGTTTAAAATCCTGGCCACCGACAACAATAGTATCATCAAAAACCATCAGCTCCTACTTACTGAGTACTTCTTATATGTCAGTAAGCTGGCCTGAGAGTTTTATTTATATTGTCCATTTCTACCCACATAAAAACCAATGGGACTTTGTCAGTCCCATTGATAAATAATGAGCCCCCCAAAACTTATCATAACGGTTCCCAGACTATGGTGCACACTGGAATCACTTGGGGATCTTTAAAAACACGGATGCCTGACTCCCACCCTCCTTCTGATTTAACCAGCATGAGGTGTAAGCAGGGCACTGGGGTTGTTCTGGAAGCTCCCCAGTGACTCTAACGTGCGGTAAGCTTCACTGTAGGAGCATGCCTGAGTTCAATCCGTTAGTGAGGGGATGCACCAGCGCACGCCATAGATGGACCCGACCTACCATGGCCTTTCCAACTACAATCTGCTAAGGTAGTTCTTTTTTTTTTTTTTTAAGATTTTACTTATTTATTTGACAGAGAGAGATCACAAGTAGGCAGAGAGACAGGCAGAGAGAGAGAGAGGAGGAAGCAGGCTCCCTGCCGAGCAGAGAGCCCGATGCGGGACTCGATCCCAGGACCCTGAGATCATGACCTGAGCTGAAGGCAGCGGCTTAATCCACTGAGCCACCCAGGTGCCCCAGCTAAGGTAGTTCTTTTAATCAAGATTTCTTCCTGGGAATATAACCTTTTTTTAGGTCTCAGGGTACCCTTTATAGTTTTTCAACAGAGTCAAATAATGTTTCAAGCTGGATAGTCATGTTTTCATAAATAGTAGGTGGGTCCAAACTTCAAAATCTGTGAAAATAACACAATCTTCTTGGCACAAGTCAGAGCATTGAATATGGCGACTTCATTCGAATGGAGCAGAGCTGCAGAAAGAAGATGGGTTTGTGCTAGGAATTCTTTGGGCTTCTATTTCAAATTGCTCTTTTTTTTTTTTTTTAAAGAAAGTGTGGCGGGGGCAAGGGGGGGAGAGACAGAGAAAGAGAGAGAATCCTTTTTATTTTTTTAAAGATTTTATTTATTTATTTGACAGAGAAAGAGATTACAAGTAGGCGAGGGGGGGCGGGAAGCAGGCTCCCACCGAGCAGAGAGCCCAGTGCAGGGCTCGATCCCAGGACCCTGAGATCATGACCTGAGCCGAAGGCAGAGGTTTAACCCACTGAGCCACCCAGGCGCCCCAAGAGAGAGAATCTTAAACAGGTTCGTCAGCCGCTTAACTGACTGAGCCAGACAGGCGCCCCTCAAGTTGCTCTTAACATTGATGGGAAGATAGGCCAGCACTCGTACGGCACACCGTTGCCAATACTATACAGGACGTCTGTCTCTTGGCTTGACTGTATAAGAAACACCTTTATAACATCAATGTAAGTGATTCTTGTTCACTTGGTATTGAGCACTGTGGGGGCTTCTGAAAACATGGCCATTATGTAACTTTTACCTACTCGGATCTCCAGGAGCAGGAAGGAATTTGAAATTCAGGGAACGCATAATGCAACGTGCTGTTTGCCCTAGAAAAACTGCGGAAAGAAAGAGGTGCCTGCTTCTCAGAAACAAGCACTCCCCCACACGGTAAGGCACCAGCTTGAGACAGCTGGGAGCCATAGGGAAAGCACCTTCCCGAAGATTCTTTTTTTCTCTTTTTAAAAGATTTTATTTATTTATTTAACAGAGGGAGAGAGAGATCACAAGCAGGCAGAGAGGGGAAGCAGGCTCCCCGCCGAGCAGAGAGCCCGATGTGGGGCTCGATCCCAGGACCCTGAGATCACGACCCGAGCTGAAGGCAGAGGCTTTTTAACCCACTGAGCCACCCAGGCGCCCCTTCCCAAAGATTCTTGCAGTGAGAGCCCAGCAGCCACCGGCCCGTAAGGCTTTTGCGAGTCACTGAATTTGGGCCGAGGCAGGCGTGGATCCTGTCCTTCTAGACTGTCTCTGGGCGCTACCTTCCACCCGTGGGAAGAAGGGCAGGGGGTCATGGTATGTTGGGTGATATGCGAGGCTTCCTAGCCGCACTCAAACGAATGACAAAGCTGTTGGAAACTCGAGAGTATGAGAGTCTCCACAAAGGAGAACATGAGAGAAAAGGAAGACTTGGGGACAGTCACCCCGCCACACAGGCCTGTGCGCATCCCTAAGATGGGAAGTGGCAGGTGTATGGGAGCCTTTCTTTCACCTTTTAAAGCTGTAGCAGAAACAGACTATGCCTCTTCCCTCTATAGAGGAATGACAGTTTACTATTTAAATTTCTCTTAAAAGCACGAAAATATCCGAATAGATCGTTTCAGTATTTGGGAAGCGCCCAAGTCACTACGTCCCCTTCAGGTGAAATCCGTAGTATGCTGCACGATGCCAGCCGTCATACTGAGTGCTACGGCTGCAGAGAGAGCCACACAGGATGACCAGGGCTTCATGTTTCCAGAGGAATAATTGTAGCTGAGATTGTGTCTCCAAGGCGGAGTAAGTATACCCTCTCCAGAAAATTCACTGAATCATCTGTGGCCTATACCCATGGTTCGCTAACTCAGACTTCACGGACACCCTTAAGATAATTGGTACTCCACAGCTTTCTTCAGGTTTTCAACAGTCTCGATGTATGAGAGCCCTCAGCCCAGCCCAGAAGTTACGTGGAGGAGGTCGTTAGAGTAAGAACAGTGCCCATCGAACCGAAAACTCTAGGCTAGGGTCTGTTTTAAATTGTTTTACATGTAGTCACTCATTTAATCCTCACAGGAACACCAGGATTGGCAGCTACTGTTATCCATGTTTTACTGAGGGTGAAACTGACACCTGTGACAATGTCTGGAGACAAAACACTGCTGCTCCGGGTTTGAAAACAGCCAGGCAGCTAAAGCACATGGTGCTAGTCATCAGGGGAACTCAATTCTGATCTTGATCTGGCCTCTAGTTACACCGTGTGTCCTTAGGTCAGTCATTTCTGGGCCCTGGTTCCTCATTAAAAAAAAAAAAAAAAAGAGAGTGCATGGGAGCTGATGTGCTGTGAGATTTCCCCCATGGCTTCTGTGATTCCCCTCCAGATCTAGCTATCCCCTTGCCACAAGTGCAGGGAAAAGCAGAACATGCTAATGCCAGAAGAGTGCAATCGGCAAACTCCAGGTTGGTGTAAATGCCGCAAGATGAATGACCCAGTTTTGTCAACAAAAACCGTGCCAGGTTAACCTACAGGTTAAAGCAGACTCAAGAGGCATATTAACTAAGTACAACATATGGACCTTACCTTCTGATGCAAACAAGCATGTTATAAAAAGAAATGAGTCAACTTGGGGGCATCTGGGTGGCTCAGCAGGTTGGGTGCCTGCCTTCAGCTCAGGTCATGATCTCTGGGTCCTGGGATCGAGTCCCACATCAGGCTCTTTGCTCTGCAGGGAGCCTGCTTCCCTCTCCCTTTGCCCCTCCCCAACACTCGTGCTCTCTCTCCCAAATGAATAAATAAAAAAATCTTTTTTTTTTTAAAATTTTTTTATTTATTTTTTATTTATTTTTTATTTTTATTTTTTTTTAAATATTTTATTTATTTATTTGACAGACAGAGATCACAAGTAGGCAGAGAGGCAGGCAGAGAGAGAGAGGAGGAAGCAGGCTCCCCGCCGAGCAGAGAGCCCGATGCGGGGCTCGATCCCAGGACCCTAGGATCATGACCTGAGCCGAAGGCAGAGGCCTCAACCCACTGAGCCACCCAGGCGCCCCGATAAAAAAATCTTAAAGGAAAAAAAAAAAAAATGAGTCCACTGGAGGAATCTGAACCTGACTGGATGTACAATATTACGGGCTTGTTGAAGTTTTAGGTACAATAAGGTACTGTTCTTATTTTTAGGTCATTATCTTTAAGAGATACTTACTGAAATAACTATTTTATATAATGTTTGTATTTATTAAAAAAGAAATCTGTAATAGAGCAAACAGGATTATTCATGAACTAGGACAGACCCTGAACCGATCATTTTTTGCTGAGTAGTGAGGATAGGGAAGTTCCCTCTATTAATAGTATTTTTGCTACTGCTGTGCATGTTTGAAATTTTCAATCTTTACATCTTTAAAATAATGACAAATTTTATAAAGCCGGTTAAGCCTAACAATGACTAAATATAGGTTTTATGAGTTACACTGGTTAAAGAAAACCTTTAAATTTGTATACTTTCACTTCATACAAATAAACCACCCAAGTCTCTATTGCATTTGCTATCCACTATTAGGCAACGCTTATCATCTGCTATAAATTACCATCTTCATCCTTAGGAACAGACTTAACTTATAAAAATCCAATTAAATCATACGTTAAACAACTGGCCAAGTACCCCATCCACAGACAAAAGCATCCATTTATAACTGACACAAAATGGATATAAGGGCTTGATGAGTTAATTATTTTCTTCAGCAATACAGTTTTATTTATTTTTTGAAAAAGATTTTGTTTATTTGACAGAGAGATACAGCAAGAGAGAGAGAGAGAGAACACAAGCAGGGGGTGCTGGAGAGGGAGAAGCAGGCTCCCCCACTGAGCAGGGAGATGGGATCGTGACCTGAGCCGAAGGCAAACACTTAACGACTAAGCCACCCAGGAGCCCCAGCAATGCAGCTCTAGAATGGCACTGACAAAGCAGAGGAGGCTATGCTTCTGGGGCAGCTGAAGTCTCAGAGCATCTGGGTGGCTCAGTTGATTAAGCAACAAATTTTTGGTTTGGGCTCAGGTCGTGATCTTGGGGTCATGAGATCGAGCCCCAAATTGGGCTCCATGCTGAGTCTGCTTCGGATTCTCTCCCTCTGCCCCTGCCCTCACTCGTGTGCGCGTACTCTCTAAAATACATAAAATCTTAAAAAAAGAGAAAGTCTAAAATCATAAGAGACTCTTAATCTCCCAAAACAAACTGAGGGTTGCCGGGGGGAGGAGGGTAGGGAGAGTGTGGTGGGGTTATGGATACTGGGGAGGGTATGTGCTTTGGTGAGTGCTGTGAAGTGTGTAAACCTGGTGAGTCACAGACCTATACCCCTGGGGCTAATAATATATTATATGTTAATAAAAAATTTAAAAAAAAAAAGAGAAAGTCTAACATAATATAAGTTCAACCCATTATAGGTAGGAATCAACACAATAAATCTGTGTGTGTGGCCTTTTGGGGGGGGGTAGTTAAAATAGTGTGTCTTCCAGGCACCTGGGTGGCTCAGATGGTTTAGTTTCTGCCTTCAGCTCAGGTCATGGTATTGGGGTCCTGGGATCGAGTCCCACATCAGGGCTCCCTGCTGAGCAGGGAGCTTGCATCTCCCTCTGCCTCTCTCTGTCTCTCATGAATAAATAAGACCTTTAAAAAAATAGCATATCTTCCTATGAGACTTGAGAACTCTATGCCAATGTAGATTCTCGTTTTAGGAATTAGTGACTTTGAACTAGAAGGTTCACACGCATTCATGGACAGGTCCTACATCTAGGACATACACCATTTTCCTATTGAATGGTATGGTTTAAGTAGCTAAAAATTCAGAACAGAACCATGTAATCAAATCAGGTGGGCGACTGTGTCCTTCCTACCCACGAACGAAATGAAACCCAGGATTTGGAAAGTCTGAAATGGTTTTTAACCACATGTGCTACTTACATATACAATCGGGGATCTGAGGTCAGAGTGTCAATGTTGATGTGCTGTTCCAGTAAACTGTAGGCCAGGATGGGTAAGGATGTAAAGCAGATGTTGTACATCGTAAGGTAAGCGGCATCATACAGTGGCTGAAAAGACAAACAACAGAAGAACAAATTTTTGTGTTTGGAAAAATCACAAGCTGAAACAAGACCGTTCCCTTTCACATTTGTTGTCATAGCAAAAGAAGTCTATAAATGAGGTCACTCTCACTGGTAACTACAGAAATTAACATATTGTGATGTATTGTATTAATATAGCCTCCCTTTCCAAAGAATTTTATTCAGAATGTACACATGTTATTTCTAACAAATACTAACGCATTTTCAAAAGACTTTTCGATGAACAAAGACCAATTAAATATAAGCCTGGAACCCTCCAGGAACACTACACGTAGGCAGTGGCTTGTCTGTGTCATAGTGGCTTTGTTGTTAATATCTTACATAGTTTTAAGTATCACTATCACCTTCTCGAGGTTCTATTCATGATCTTGAATGTGGCTGTTTACTAAGGATTAAATAAATGTCTTTGCACAAAGCTAAAAATATGTACACGTATTTTTATATGTTCTCCTATCGAACACGAACATTTTCATTGAACATCATCATCAAACAAGGCTATTCTGTCACATGACAGATCAAGATGAAAACATGATCCCTCCATAATCACGCTGAACACAGAATAGGAATATTGTCGAAATCTCATTAACCAATATTCCTATTCTGGCAATTAGGGGTGACTGCTGTTTCTTGACAAATGACAGTGGTAGCCTCCTAGTTTTCAAGTCTCCTGGTAAGACACACTGAAATGCTTAGTCATAAAATCACCCCCTCACTTACTGACAGCACCCAAAATAGAGCAAGCCCCCTCATCTTAAACTTTTTCCCAAATGACCTAATTCAAGCCCAAATTTTTTTTTTTTTTTAAGGATTTTATTTTTAAGTAATCTCTATACTCAACACGGGGTCCGAACTCACAACCTCGAGATTAAGAGTTGCATACTCTACTGATGTACCAGTTAGGTGTTCCAAGCCCAGATCCAAGGTTTCTCTAATACTCTCTTCCCGAGAGCCTCCACTGTTCTGTTAGTTTCATTAATCTGTTCTGGTTTTTTATTTGTTTGCTTGTTTGTTTCTGTATCATTTATTTCTGGTATAATTTTTATTATTTCCCTCCTTTTGCCATCTTCAGGCTTTCTTTGCTGTTCCTTTCCCAACTCCTTTAGGTATACAGTTAGGTTGTGTATTTGAGACTTTCCTTGCTTCTTGAGGTGGGCCTGTATGGCAATATACTTCCCTGTTAATGATGGCCTTTGCTGCATCCCAAAGGCTTTGCTTCCCTGTATTTTTTTAAATTTCTTTTTAAATTTCCTGGTTGACCCATTCATTCTTTAATGGGATGTTCTTTAACCTCCATGTATTTGTGGTCCTTCCAAATATTTTCTTGCGGTTGACTTCAAGTTTCATAGCATTGTGGTCTGAAAATATGCACGGTATGATCTCAATCTTTTTGTACTTACTGAGGCCTGTTTTGTGACCCAGTATGTGATTTATTCTGGAGAATGTTCCATGTGCGCTGGAAAAGGCTGTGTATTCTGTGGCTTTAGGATAAAATGTTCTGCATATCTGTTAAGCCCACCTGGTCGAGGATGCCATTCAAAGCCATTGCTTCCTTGTTGATCTTCTGCTTAGCTGATCTGTCCATTGCTCTGAGTTGGGTGTTTAAGTCCTCTACTATTATTACTGGCAGTGAGTTTCTTTATGTTTGTTATTAATTGATTTATATATCTGGGTGTTCCAAAGTTGGGGGCATATTTACAATTGTTAGATCTTCTTGATGGATAGACCCTTTAATTCTGATATAATGCCCTTTTCCATCTCTTGTTACAGTCTTTGTTTTAAAATCTAGTTTGTAAAAAATAAAATAAAATAAAAAAATAAAATCTAGTTTGTCTGGGGCACCTGGGTGGTGCAGTTGGTTAAGTGTCCGACTCTTGGTTTCGGCTTGGGTTGTGATCTCAGGGTCGTGAGACTGAGCCCTGTGCTGGGCGCAGTGATCAGCAGAGTCCACTTGGGACTTTCTTTCCTCTGCCCCTCCCCGCCATGCTCTCTCATTTGCTAAGATAAATAACTAAAATCTTAAAAAAAAAATCTAGTTTATCTGATATAACTATGGCTACTCTTGCTGTCTTTTGATGTCCATTAGCATGACATCCCTCCACTTGGCCCCCCCCCCTTTTTTGAGAGTGTGTGCAAATGGGGGAGGGGGGGTTGGGGCATAAGGAGAGGGAGAATCTTTTCTCTTTTTCTTCTTCTTCTTCTTCTTCTTCTTTTTTTTTTTTTTTTTGAGAAAATCTTAAGCTGGCTCCATGCCCAGTGCGGAGCTAGACATGGGGCTTGATCTCATGACCCTGAAATCAGGACGCTTAACCAACTGAGGCACCCAGATGCCCGAATCCCTCTGCTTTCAATCTGTGGGTGTCTTTAGATCTAAAATGAGTCTCTGGTAGGCAGAACATAGATGGATCTCTTTATCCATTCCGATACCCTGTGTTCTGATTGTATCATTTAGTCCATTTACCTTCAAAGAGATCAGTTCAGTGCCATTGTGTTAGCTGTGGAGGTGGTGCTTCTGGTGATTCTCTGCTCCTTTCTAGTCTTTGATGATTTTGGTCTTTTATTTTTTTTCCTCCACTCAATGAATCACCCTTAAAATTTCTTACACTAAATTTTGTGATTTAGTGGTCACAAACTCCTTTAGTTTTTGTTTGTCTGGGAAATAATTTCTCTCTCCTTCTATTCTGAATGACAGGCTTGCTGGATAAAGAATTCTTGGCTGCATATTTTTCCCCATTCAGCATGTTGAATATATCCTGCCACTCCTTTCTGGCCTGTCAAGTTTCTGTGAACAGATCTGCTGTGAACCTCATCTGTCTTCCTTTACGGGTGGACCCCCTACCCTCGTTGCTTTCAGGATTCTTTCCTTGTCTGTTTTGTGAATTTGATTACATGTCCTGGTGATGGTCAGCTTTTGTTGAATTTAATGGGAGTTCTCTGTGCATCGTGGATTTTGATGCCTGTGTCCTTCCCCAAATTAGGGACGTTTTCAGCTATAATTTACTTGAATAAAACTCTTACCCCTTTTTCTCTCTCTTCATCTTCTGGGACTCCTACGATATGAATATTATGTTTTAATAAGTCACTTAGTTCCCTAAGCCTATCTTTGTGGTTCATTACTTTTCTTTCCTTTCTTTTCAGCTTCATTATTTTTAATAATTTTATATTCTTTATCACTGATTTGCTCCTCTGCTTCATCCATCCTCATTTTTATGGCCTCCACTTGGGACTGCATCTCAGTTAGAGCATTTTAAAAATTTCAGCCTGACTAGATTTAAGTCCTTTTGTCTCCACAGTAAGGGATTCTCTAGTTTCTTCTATGCTGTTTTTAAAGCCCAGCTAGTATATTATAATCGTTTCTTAAGATTCTAGTTCAGACAGCTTATTTATATGTCTTGATTAAATCCCTAGCCCTTCGTTCCACTTTCTGTTCTTTCTTTTGGGGTAAATTTTTCCATCTCGTCATTTTGTCCAGAAAAGAAGAAAACAAAAAACAACAACAAAAAGGAAAACCCCCCGAAACCAAAAATTCCCCCCACCCAAAACCTAAAGCCTGGGTATGTTTTGGTCTGCTTGTTAAAAGAACCTAGATCCCAAAATTAAATAATTAAAGTAAACAAATGCAAAAACATAAAGTATATATAAATACAAATTTTAAATTAATCAAGAGTTTTACAAAATGAATTGAAAAAAAATAAGACAATAAATGAAAAAATAAAAAAGTAATAAAAGTAAAAAACAAGCTAGATCCCATTTTCCCCTAGAACTGAAGCTTGCAGCACTCTAGGACCAGTAAACTTGGTGTGAGCACATTGTTTGTGCTGGTCTTCTGGGGGAGCAGTCTGTTGGGATGATTTTCTCAGGTGGACTTGTCCTAGCGGCAATGCACCTCTGGGGCTCAGCGGGGTGGGGCTTGATGTAAGCAGCTCCAGAGTCCACTAGGTGGTGCTGTTTTGCCCCCCAAAGGCTATGAGCACTGATGGGCGGGATGAATATGGTGGTGCCCCACTCCCTAACTCCAGCGCTGGAAGTGCCCCCCCCACTCCTCAGTGAGCCCTCAGAGAACGCAGTCAATCACTCCTGTGTCCCTGAATTCCGTCAACCCTGCGTTCAACTGGTCTGTGTCCGAGCTTTTTAATCTTTAATCTCAGCTACATAACTGCGTTTCAAAACTCTGAATTTTAAGGACTACCACAGCACAGACAAGCACTGTTCTGGGGGAGGGTCTTGCCACACTTTTGCTGGTTTGCCAGCCCCTGCCAGGAGAGTGGTCATGACCATGCAGGGGTTCGTAGTTTATGGCAAAACAGAGCAGAAAGCCGGCACCAATACTCACTGTTCTCAACTGTCTTCCATGTTCCTTTTTTTTTTTTCTTTACATTTTATTTATTTGACAGAGAGAGACTCAGTGAGAGAAGGAACACAAGCAGCGGGGAGTGGGAGAGAGAAAAGCAGATTTCCTGCTGAGTGGGGAGCCTGACCTGGGGCTCGATCCCAGCACCCTGGGATCATGACCTGAGCCAGAAGAGCCTAATGACTGAGCCCCCCAGGTGCCCCATGTTCCTATGCCTGGGAACAGTGTCACCTGTTCTCGTTACCCAGGAGATCCTCAGACCACAGTGTCACTTCTAGGATTCGACCCTGCTTTGCCACCTGAGCACCTTTAAGCTGGGCACATCCCCCACTGTAGCAGACTTCTAAAAGTTCCGATTTTTGCACTCCTCTGCTCATGATAATCTGTGGCAGCGTCTGTAAACAGGCTCTCTCCCCACCACTGTAACCACAGCGCTGTCTCCCCCAATTCAACTCTCCGCACTTCCTACCTTCCAAAAGTTGGTTGCTTTGAAGACTTGCAGTTTCTGTTCTGTTAGACCTCTGATTGATTTCCTAGGTGTTCAGAATGATTTGATAACTACGTAGCTGTGTTCAAGGGACAAGACATGCTTCGGTCCCCCTACTCCTCCATCATCCTAACTCCTCCACAAAGATTAAAACTCAGCAAAAATTATCTACAATTGAAAAGAAGCCCCAAATAGGTGTCTTGTTCTTTTTACTTTTCAAGGGAGACGATCAGTTTGTTGGCACACAATACCATATTTTCATTGGAAACTACTCCACTTTCACTAACGAGAAGATTGAAAACAACAAACGCAAAGATTGCCTGGTGAGTAATTTAGTCTTGAATTTCAGTCAAACAAAAGAAGGATCAATCTATTTTTGTTCCGCTATGGTACTTCGATGTTACATGAGAGATAATTGTAATTCTTAGACGCATAATTAGGAGACAGAATGTCCTCAAAATAAACAACAGGTTTAGTTGATAATAGTTTCTTATTGAACCTGCTACAAATGTTTTCTTTTCACATGGAAAAAGACCAATACTATCCTAGCTTTTCTAAAGAAAGAGTTGCTTTTTGCTTAAACAATCTGAATTCTGGTTCCATTTCTACATTCTCTATAGCTTGCCCTCCAGTTTCCAGGGTTGGAGAGAACACGTGATGTGGACTTGAGCTGAAAAAGGCTGACTACCTTATGTACTCTAAACATATTTGCAATAATGGTCGCTACATCTAGCACTAGCACAAGGCCAAAGTAAAAAATAATGATAATGTACATCAAGCCACCACCTCAGAGAGACCTTCTTTTTACCTGATATACTTTTTCTCTAAGATGTCTGACATCTTCCTCTCTCCTTTGCTTTAGATCTCTGCTCAAAGTCAGAGAGAACTTTCCAGATTCTCTAAAATAGCAGACTTCTTCATTCATACTCTACCAGTTGATAATGGTTCACTTCTTCCTTCAGAGCTTGTATCAGTAGCCGACATTCGTATGATTGCTCTCTCTCCCCCAACACTATATGGCAAGCTCCGTGGGGTAAGACTTTGTTTTGATCACAGTTATACCCCCGGCACTTAGCCTGGCATACAGTAGGCACTCAAGAGATAGTCATTAAATGAATGAGCCCACCATCTGAGCAACCGAGGAAGCCAAAGACCAACTCCTACGGAAACCTCAACAGCTCAACCTCAACCTCAACAGCTAAGGTAACCTAAGGTAACCTAAGCAGACCCCAGACAGACTAGGGTCTGAGTCTCAGCTGGCTTTAGAAGGAGTAAGTCCTTTCTTCATACAACTTATAGACACATTCCTTTCAAATTAAAAACATTTTAACCAGATTAAACCAACTTCCTTTTAGCACTTTGCTACAAAATTTGAAATGTCTTATTTTAAAGATTTTATTTATTTGACACACAGAGAGAGAAACAGAGAAAGAGAGAGAGAAAAAGTATAAGCAGGGGTAGCGGGAGAGGGAGAAGCAGACTTCCCACTGAGCAGAGAGCCCGATGCGGGGCTCGGTCCCAGGACCCTGGGATCATGACCTGAGACAAGGGCAGATGCTTCACCGACTGAGCCACCCAGGCTCCCCTGAAATGGCGTTTTAACACTTGCACTTGTCCACGGAAGTGAGGAATTTGAAGCATTTGACCAGCAGTAATCTGAATGTTCACACAAAGCAGATTCGACAGAATTCAGAAAACTCTGCATCTGAGACTGTTAGTTTTGCATTCAAGAAGGCTAATGGCACTTCCTACAGCTGGTGGATGATTCACCCGTAAAGCAACCTGCGGAAGTGGCACCGCGGGCTCGACAACACGGCACTGTCGTAAGAGAGAGCACAGACAGAGGAAGAGGCAAGTTCTAGGGAAAGAGAGCACTCACTTCCCATTCAGAAGAACACACGGTCTTAAAAAATACCACCAAGAAGTGAGGGGGAAAAAATCGCTTCCTCGCAGCTCGCAGGAGGAATGAAGCGTGCCTTGAAATTTAGAAACTCGGTCTTTAATATCTGAGCTGATGTTACCAATAGCTCAGCATGGCACGATCACTGAACTGCTCACAGATTAACTACAAAATTTCTCCATCACTGAGCATTCCCACTCCTGTATTGGGCTGTACTTCCACTAGAAGCAACACAAGGTCCACTTTAGTTGTTAAAGCTATAAATGTGCATGTCTGTCCCACCACTTGTGTATCAAAATAACACATAACCTGTTCTTTATATAATAAACCATAAAACCATAAAAGACAAGAAATGCAGAGTTGCTTAAATAATTCGAGAATCTATCCAGGGATCAGAGCTTCCTGGCCTGTTGAGAAAGCAACATTTTTCTAGAAAATCAACCTGAGAAACTGCAAAGGTGTGATTTTATTCGATGAAATATTAAAATACACCATATTAGGATTAATGGAAAACATGGTTTACACTGATTAAAAGAAATACTCTGAAGGTTATCTCAACTCCAACAGGAGGTACCAAATAGCTTTCAAGAAGAAAGTAATAATAAGAACATCACCCAAGCAGAGACATAAACATTTGCTACTGTCAAAAACCAGGGCAAGAGGATCAACGGTTGAACCAAAAAATTAAAAAAAAAAAAAAATCCTTTTACTTTGAACATACTTCTCTCATCTCTACAATCCAATACATTAAAAAGGTAATTTATTGATAGCCAATGTAAAGTAAATTATAACAAATAATTAGGGAAACAAACCTGTTGTGAGAATCCACAGAAGAACTGGTACAAAAATTGTGGCAAAATGAAACAAAGGTTCTGGAAAAAAAAATGTAAAGAAGGGTTAATGTTTTCACTTGAACTTTGTTAACTAACACAGGATATCGTACTCCAAATAGTCTACGGTCAATCCCAAGTCTTTTAATATCATAACACAATAAATCTCTATTAGAGTTGCAAGCAAACAACTCAAAGACAAATGATTAATTCATATTAATATCAACTTCTGCCTTACCAAGCAGAAAGAGGATCTCACTTAATGAGAACCTCTTGCCATTCTTTCTTAAGGGAAGAGATGAGCTCATAAAAATACAAACATTTAGGTATTACCCCTTAAATGCCAATTTGATTTGCAAAATCAACACAAGGTAGACTGACATAAAGCTCTAAGTGTACAAGTAAAGTCAATTAGTGCCAATGAACAGCCAGGATACTGCTGCGGTGTCTGCAGACTCTGAAAGTATCAACTAATGCTTTACTATCTTTATTACTGCCCCATCAAATAATTGGCATATTATTATTGATCACCTAATTATATGCAAAGATGGTATTGTGGGTAATAAAAAAAAAAAGGGAGAACAGAACAAAGCTTCTTACTCCGAAGGGATTTATTTAATTGGGAGAATACTAAAAACAAACAGGAAAAAAATAAAAGCTGAGAATTCATAAGACAGTAAAAGCCACTAGGTAGGACTATAAATACTGAAATTATGGGGCGCTTGGGTGGCTCAGTTGTTAAGCAGCTGCCTTCAGCTCGGGTCGTGATCCTGGGGTCCTGGGATCGAGACCAGCATCAGGCTCTCTGCCCAGTGGGAAGCCTGCTTCTCCCTCTCCCACTCCCCCTGCTTATGTTCCCTCTCTCACTGTCTCTCTTTGTCAAATAAATAAATAAATCTTTAAAAAAAAAATTAACATCTTCAGGCAAAATCCCCAGAACGAGTCTTTTCAAACGAGTGCCATCCGTCAGGGCAGGATGGGTCCTTACTTGAGTGCTGCTGTCACTTGTTCATGATGTCTCTAGATTTGTCTCTGGGTAGCACTTCAAGAGCCCATTTTTGGGCTGTATCAGTAAACTAGTCTCTTTCCTTCTGTCACACATTCTCACTTAGCTAATTTACCAGGCTAGGAGACTTGAAGCTGTTTTTAAAAATCCAATGCATCCTCGAAGGATGAAATCTGCCATAGCCGACAATATTTAAGTGAATATACTATAGGCTCTGGGGGAATGTTCCTAAAGAAAAGGGCTACACATGTACTGAATTAAGTCCTACAGCATCGGTGTGCCAGAGCTCCCAAGGTCATCTCTTGTAAGGGTGACATGTGTACGCATCAATTTGGGGAGAATGCAGGACCATATTGAAAAAGTGTTCAGACTTTGGATGAGGCAGTATTCAGTGGGGATTATGGGGGTGCTTTGTGGGAAGGGGAGGTCTGACTCTGCTACGAGAATGTAAGTCCCCTGACAACAGAGGCTTTGCCTGTCTTACTCCATTATGAATCTTTAGGTCTTACAATGGTGCTTGACACATGGTAACACATTTGAACTTGTCTGTTGACTAAATAAATGAAGAAATTAGAACTTGAACAAGGTGTTAAATATGGATAGGATATGCTGAGAGCAGGAACCAAGGCAAAGTGCATGTATTTTAAACATATAAGGTAGGACAAGGTCAGAACACGGTGCCTTAAAAGACAGACTAATCCTCAGACAATGGAGAGTGAAGTTTCTAGAGGACAGGTTAAAGAGTGGCAGCTTCCTAAGGTTGACTTGGCCAAATTATGCAAGGTGCATGAATGGAGAAACAGAAGACAGGAAAACCCACCACTGAAGCACTTCAGGAGTGAAGTAATTGTTATTTGAAGAAGCAATGGCAAGGTCAGAGGAAGGAAGAGGGTTCGAAGTATTAGAAACCACCTTGAGAAAAAAGACAGCAGTGGAAAAGCAATACTGACTGCTAAGTCAGTAACTAAGATGATAATGGGCGCAGAGATCCTATGAAGACAGAGGGCATCATCACCTACACAAATAATTTCCTACATTGGGAACAGGGATATGTTCATTACTGGCCACTGGTAAACAGCCATTTTAATGCCTGTTTTGTTTTCGTTAACAGAGCATCCCTTCCATCTGGTGGTGGGTGCGTGAATTGCAGGCCACAATCTTGAGGCACACCAGACGGCAGGAACGGGACCAGAGAGCTAGGCAGATGCTCCGGGCAAATCTTCAGGGAATGGCCTGGGGGGGGGGGTGGCGAGGCGGGTGGGGGGGTGGGTAAGAGAACAACCAACCACCTGTCTCCAAGTGGGGCTGTTCAATGACTGAGGCCGAGGCCTGACAGACCCTAACTGTGATGTATGAAGAGTCCTGGACTGAGAGTAAATGACCCTATTATGGGAATCCGGCTCTGCCACCTCTGAGCTGAAGAGGGACCCACAAGTTTCATAAACTGTCTGAGCTCTGCTTTGCACATAGTTTAAATGAAAATAATAGTAAGTGCTCATAGGAGATTTGTGAGGACTAAGAAAATAGAGTGCTTTTGTCAACCAGCAAGGTATCTCACACATACTGGGTTAATCATCGTTATCACCGTCATCTATGTTTGGCCTGGAGACCAGCTGATACTGGATGACGGGGTCTTAGCAGATCTGTAAACCTGGGGTCACACTTACATATGTACATATTTGTTTATTTTTTAAGATTTTTTTACTTTAGGGGCACCTGGGTGGCTCAGTAGGTTAAAGCCTCTGCCTTCAGCTCAGGTCATGATCCCAGGGTCCTGAAATGGAGCCCCGCATCGGGCTCTCTGTTCGGTGGGGAGCCTGCTTCCTTCCCTCTTTCTGCCTGCCTCTCTGCCTACTTGTAATCTCTGTCAAATAAATAAATAAATCTTTTTTTTTTTTTAAAGTTTTGGGGCGCCTGGGTGGCTCAGTGGGTTAAAGCCTCTGCCTTCGGCTCAGGTCATAATCTCAGGGTCTTGGGATCGAGCCCCACATTGGGCTCTCTGCTCAGCAGGGAGCCTGCTTCCCCCCCTCTCTCTGCCTGTCAAATAAATAAATAAAATCTTTAAAAAAAAAACAAAGTTTTTTTACTTTATTTTTTAAAGCTTTTATTTATTTATTTGACAGAGACACAGCGAGCGAGAGAGAGAATGAGAATCGGGCTCCCCGCCCAGCAGGAAGCCTGATGCAGGGCTCGATCCCAGGATGCTGGGATTACGACCTGAGCCGAAGGCAGATGCTTAAAGACTGAGCCTCCCAGGTGCCCCTAAGATTTTATTTTTAAGTAGTCTCTACACCCAATGTGGGGCTCAAACTCACAATCCCAAGATCAACAGTCACACGCTCTACTGACGGTGCCAGCCAGGCATCCCAACACATTTTTTTAAAAACAATTTTGTAAGTAGGCTCCGTGCTAAACGTAGGGCTCAAACTCACAACCCTGTGTCAGGAGTTGCATGCTGTACTGGTGGAGCAGTCAGGAGCCCCTCGCAGTTATGTGTGTCTTAGGAAACAGAAAGCTAGTAAGACCGGGGACTGATCACAGGAAACTGACACACGGAAACAGTAGCTGTGCTCTCCCTTCTGTGAAATACACGGCATGAAATCTAACTACCATAAAGGTCAGCATCATTTAACTTGCACACGAACTTGGTAATGTGCCTACAAACTAGAATTTGGTAAGAAAGTTCTTAATTCTATCCCCCGGTAGACAAAATTGAGTAGGCAGGCTCAGTCTAACGTGAACTCTAATGCTTGGTGATAAAAGAGAACCAAGGTATTGTTGGGGAGGGGACCTCAATGTCCAATCACAGGGGTTTGGGATCCCATACCATTATCGTGCTTTCGGTGAATAATTAACTGGGTGAGAAAATTGTTCACAATATATTATTAGGTGAAAAGGGCAAAGAGCAAATCAATATGTTTTGGGACTGACTGCTAGTAAGTATGGGACTTCCTACGGGATGATGGAAATGTTCTGGAACATATAGTGGCAACGGTTGCTCATCATAGCAAATACACTAAAAGACCCCATATTGTACACTTTAAGTGTGTGATAGTGAATTTTGTTATGTGAAGTGTATCTCCATATAAAAATTGAAAAAAAAAAACCCAGTAGTGTATAAAAACAACATAGGGGCACCTGGCTGTCTTTGTTGGTGGAACATGTGACTGATATTGGGGTCGTGAGTTAGGGCCCCAGGTTGGGTGTAGAGATTATTACTTGGGGGAAAAAAACACCAAAAAAACCTAAAACCCCAAAACACTGTAACACAATTTAATTTATATAGAACATGTCACATAAAAATGTCACCCATTGGTTCTCTCTGTGGATAGGATTATAATTACAGATGACCTCAAAACCTTCATCTTGGAAAAAGAGTTTTTTGCAAGAGGGATTTGAGAAGTATCACTGTTGCACAATTTTCCTTTTGATTAGAGCATTAACTCACTAAGCAAGATTCTCAGAGAACCTCATCTTTTTTTTTAATAGATTTTATTTATTTGACAGACAGAGATCACAAGTAGGCAGAGAGGCAGGCAGAGAGAGTGGGGGAAGCAGGCTCACCGCTGAGCAGAGAGCCCGATGTGGGGCTTGATCCCAGGACCCTGAGACCATGACCTGAGCCGAAGGCAGAGGCTTAATCCACTGAGCCACCCAGGTGCCCCTCAAAGAACCTCATCTTGAGGAGAACACCATGCCAATGTTTTACATACTTAAAAAATAATTAAAATCAATCAGGATTAAAGATGAAGGACCAAAATGATGTACAAACAAAAACTTAACCTAACCCTATTTCAAATAAATAACATAACCACACTGAAATGGTGGAAAAGGAAAAAAAAATAACTCTGCATATAGTATTTTGACGATATACGCCAAGGCTAAAGACAAAAAGAAGTACATAACAAATATATCACTCAAGTTAGTGTTCTTGGATTGAGCAAGTAAATAAACAACACTGAGGATAATGAGAACTGAGATTCTCACCAATGGAGAAAGGGATTACACATTAGGAAAAGAGGAAGGGCAGAATGAAACCTTGTGGTACTGGCTGGTATCAAAGGACTAGTATAAACTGAGATCACATTCTGGGTTCATACTGCTACCTACGATTCTGGCCCAACAAAGTTGTGTGTATGCACCACACATATATTCACAAATGCAACGATCTGTGTATATCCTCATACATATTTCCTAGCTCTGTTCACCGACAAGGCCTAGAACCAAGGGCAGCTCAGAAGCAATGAGCGCAATTGGCACGAAGACCTTGATTTCTAAAAGCCATTTGCCAACAAAAGGAAGCAGTGTTCCTTGGAGAAATGTCTGAATCCAGGACTAAAGCAGGAAAATTACAAGATGAGCCTAGAATATCATATGGAACCAGAAAACAAGTCTTCAAAAAAGGTTGGGGAGCGGGGGAGAGGAGAATGGGGAGTTGACACTCAGCAGATAAACGGTTTTAGTTTTGCACGACAAGTTTTACAGCTCTGTTGTACACCGCTCTACCTACAGTTAACAATACTGTATTGTACGTTTCAAAATCTGTTAAGCTGGCAGAGCTCATGTGAGGCATTCTTATCACTATAAAATAAAAAATAAAAAACAGTGGGGACATGTTGAAAGGACATAGGCTAAATTTGTGACAATCTTGAGTAAGAGAATAAGTAACAATAGTAATAAACTTTTAACTCATAGAATAAAGTATCTATTTTAGTAGCAGACTGCTCTTTTCCAATGAAATTACACAGATTACAGTTGAAGGGTCTTCAGACCTCCAAAACACCAGCAAGTGTTTTGGATAACTGAATCAAGTTATCCAAGTCAACATTATCCTGAGTGAGACATAGTGACAACACATGCCTCCTGATATGATGTGCTCAGCAGGTAACATTACTTCTATGGTATCGGTGCTGATTCTCACAGTAAGCAACCATTAGACAAACCCGCATTGAGGGACATTCTACAAACTGGCCAGTGCTCTTCAAAAATGTTAAGATCACGGAGACAAAGAAGATAGGAGTATTCCAGTGTAAAGAAAACTAAGGAGGTATGACAGCTAAATGCAGTCACGAGCCTGAAACGGACCACAGAGAGATTACCAGTGTGACCTTTGGCAAAATTCCAATACTACAATGTAGACTAGTTAATAACGTGCCAATTACTTTCAATTTACGGATCTCGATAACTATGTTGTTATCTAAGTGTTAACAGTAGATAAAGAGCATCTGAAAATTATTTCACTAATTTTGCAACTTTTTCAAAGTCTGAAATTATTTCAATGCAAAAAGCGAAAAAAAAAAAAACCAACTAAAAACAAACTATACTGAACAGAACAGAGGACAAGATATCAAGTTCTGGCCCATATTGGCTTAAAATGATTTTCATACTTTAGATGTTAGTTCACCTTCACATATGTCAGGTTCATTAGGCATAAAATGAGGGGCTTGTACTGTATTCATGGGACTTCAGAGTGTGCTCTGTGCAATCTCTGGGCAAGACAAGGAGATTGAGAAAGGAAACAGCCCTTGACCCATTACCCTTCAATGAATGCGATTTTGCTTCTATTTGCTTTACCTGTACAACTGCACCTGAAAAGAGGACTCGGTAACTAAAAGGAGTAGTTCAGAAGACTGTTTAGGGTAAAAGGGAACCAACTATTGATATGATACAACCTGAATCTTGAAAACATTATTCTAATGAAATAGGCCAGACACAAAAGAGCACATATGATTTTATTTGTATGAAGTTCTAAAACAGGCAACTCTAATGTGCATACTGCATTAACTAAACCAAAATTTATATGTTGTATGCTGTAAGTATCACTATATATTGGATAGCAATATAAATCAGATTAGTGACTGGTGCAAAGCAGAGGAGACTGGGAAGGAGCATGAGAACTTTCTGGGATGATGGTCACGTGGTTGTATACATTTGTCAAAACGAAACCGTACACTTTAAATGGGTACATTTTATTGCATTTAAACTCCACTTCAAGAAAGCTGACTTTAAAATTTCATCCTAAATTGCTCACATTAAAAGAAATTTCTAGTTTCTTTTTTTTTTTAAGATTTTTATCTATTTGAGAGTGCACACACAGGGGTGTGCGCGGGAGGCAGCGGGAGAGGGAGAGATGCTCTAGCAGTCTCCCTGCTGAGTGCAGAGCCCAAAGCAAGGCTCGATCTCATGACCCTGACATCAGAATCTGCGCTGAAATCAGGAGTTGGACGTTTAACCAACTGAGCCATCAAGGAGCCCCAGGAATTTCTAGTTTCTGATTCATTAGATAGATCACCTGTGTTTTGGAGACCACAAATCTCAGTACTAAGACCGCAAAGGAACAGTGAAAGGAATCCTATGCCCGAGCGGAACCACTAGTGGCTTAGATGGTGGTAGGTCCAATTATAGATTATTTTGTTTCATACCTTATAGAAGAAATACTGTACAAGGTGTGCTATTCTCACATAATACAGGTGTCCGTGAGCCAAGAGCAGTTTCTTTAAATGTTTAAACTTCGGAACAGCATAATCGCTATTCCTGGCTGCTTGGCGACCTTCTTTGCCTTTAATACCTGAAAATGAGAACATCTCTATGAGTACTTCATAAAATAAACAACCTCCTCATTTGCTATTTTCACACTTTTAACTTGTTTATGTGGCACAGTTCACTTGTATAGTTTAAAATTCTTTTAACCAAAAAGTATTGTAACAGTGACAATGAATCTTACTAGTAAAAAGTAAAATTTAGCTGGTAATTACTTATTTATAACACAAAATAAGACCATTAAACAAAATCATTGTTTTAATCATTACAAGGCAAAATTAAGGAAAAAAATTAAATAGGAATATTTACCTGAAAAAAGGCACTTAGTTAAGTGTGTACATGTACATGCCCCTAGATAAGGAGCTATATTTAAGCAACTCAGAGACCTGGGGTTTGTGGTTGAGGAGCTCAAAACTGGAGAGTTACAAGGAGATGGTGAAATCCTCTCACTGAATGAAACCCTGAGTAGTAGCCCAAGTGCTTCATGAGCTCAAGCAGCCTTAGGCCACTTCCATACTGAATAACCAGTGAGTACACCTGAGAGTTGTATACCATTAGTTCTTCCCTCCCCCCCCCCCAAAAAAAAAGGCTTGCTGGGGCGTTAGGATTGCTGCCTATCAGCACCCTGACATGGGGGAAAAATGGTACAGGCAGTAGAAAAAGCTGTTGTTACACACCAACACATAAATTCGACACCATAGCCCAAAGCACCCATGAATACTGCCATGTGGAAAACCAGCCAACCAACTGTCATTTCTTAGTCCCAAACAATTAAGAATCTCAGAAGATACAGTGCAGCAATGTAAGTAGGCGATGTGGCCAGGGGCAGAAAATCAGTAACACCATGCCCGCTGTCAAAGTGAGAGCTAAATGATCACTTGCACTGCCAGTAGGTTTGGGAAATTCACTTGACCTGGTTAATACAAAAATATCCTCTAACTTGGTATTGCTATGTTCCCACCATGGATAGGACTTTGGGATGGACAGGTTAGATGAGGATGTTCGTTCAATGAATAATTATCTTTCCCAAATTAAAATTCAAGATGAGTAACCACAACACTTCTCTCTCGAAGAGAAGACCATGTTAACTATAAGCGTTTCATTAGGTTGTTCTTACCTATTCCCACATGGGATTCCAAGATCATACTAACATCATTGGCACCGTCGCCTATCGACAATGTTATTGGGCTGCCTTTTAGGTTCTTCACCATTCTCACAATCTACACATTAAATACAAAGGAGGTACAGAAAAGGTCAACCAGAATGTGGAACTACGACATTGTGGGCATATGCCGCACTCATGCTTGTAAATGGAGAACTTGCAAACAAACAGAAAGGTGCTTGGTGCGTCTTACATACAACAGCCTTTAATTCAATTCTCAGAGGCAAAAGAACGAAGCATTTTAAATGTAACACCAGTGCCCACCTTTTTTTGGGCTCTATGCATACAGGAAGTATCTGAGAACCTTGTCTCCTACCTATACGAGAGGCCAACCTGTTTCCCTCTTTTGTCATTGCTTCACGTGTCCTTTTAGATGACGTGTTGAGTGGGACAGTGGAGACCAGAAAGCTGATCTGAAGTAACATGTGTATAGGGTTACTGGAATAGGCATGGGAAATGAGAGAACGATGCTTCTAGAACCTTTCCATCTCTACTCCCTACAGATACAACCACTCCCTTTGGTGCATTCCCATATTCCCAGGGACTTCCCCAATGGTAGTCTTACACCCTTCCAGCTGCCAGCTACACTTTACTAAATCTCTCAATGCCCACTATGATTTCATCTCTTCCACAGGTAGCTTCGTTTTTAAATGCGGGCATCTTGAAGGTAATGAGATGTGCAGAAAGTTCTCTGAGATAAGTGTATAAAGCCTGTCACTCTTCCTGGAGTGTCTCTTCAAGATGTGTCGGTGGCACAATGCAGCTCACTGCTGTGTTCGTGGCAGGTAGCGAATGAAAGAAATCATCTCCTGGTGGAGTCACGTGTGGAGGTATATTGGGTAAGCAGCCGGCCTCCCACCCTATGTTTTAGATAACGACCGCTTTATGCGTCCCCCCTCAAAACTGTCTAGAATCTGGCAGCTTTAAAATAGTGTATATAATGCAGAAGCTAACTAATGCCTTGCAGAAATTCTGTCCTCAGAATTGCTTTCACCAGTTAGCATAAATAAAATCCATGTTCAACATGACTGATTAAAAATAACGGACACGAGGCTAAACCACCCCACAGTCTTTTCTTTAAACAAAATCCAGTTATGTTTTAGTTGTACTAAATAGTGTACAAAACCCCCCACGTCCAATTCCATGTAACACAAAAATGCTGTTACTGTGAAATGCCAGATTTCCCCTATTCCCTCCCCACAACTTGGTTCTTTTTAAAAAATTTTAGAGACTCTCAGAAACAATCTGTAAATGAGTCAAAGACAAACTTAAAGAACCCACACTCAATTTGTATTTGATGAGCTACAATTCTGGTTAACCTAATTGCACCTGTGAAACTTGTGCAGCAATGACTTGCACCTCAAAGAAGAGAAAGTGCAGCCAGGAAAGGTCTAGGGAAGGTGATAAAATTAGCAAGGTTGACAGCTCCTGCCTGAAAATATAGATTAAGAAGATTAAAGGTCTTTGTAGAAAGATGAAAAGATATATAGCCGTGGACTATAAAATCATGAAAGATTTAGATAGGTAAACATGGTTTTTCTAATTGTTTTCTTTTTTTATTTTATTTATTTATTTTTTTTTTTACCAAGCCCCAGGTCACCTGGATTAAGAACTTCTCTTCATGCGAAAGAAATCAATGTGCCAAAACCTATTTATTGATCAGCTGCAACTGCACACAATACAATGTGCAATGTCATGTGCAAACATCCAAGAAAGAAGGCTGGTCACACACCTTAAGAAACATCTAATAGACGAGCAGACACGGGGAATAAATACAAGAATATTAGATAATCAGATTAAGGATAAACACTAACAGTGTGAGGTACCTGTCCAAGGGTAACATTGTAACATTATCGTCTAAGTTGTCCACATAAAAAGGCCCAAGATGGCAGAGAAGGGAGGGGATACTACATGCTCGAGTCATCAGGAATGACTTTACAGAAGGAAGAGTAATTTTATCTAAATCATGAACGATGGTTGAAGATTTGCGTGGAAGGGGAAATGGGGACCCGAGGAGTATTCCAGAGACAGGGAATGGCATGACCAAAGGCATACAGCGAGGGTAAGTACAATCTATGCTCAGCAGACAGACAGGCTTGACCAGATCAATGAGTTTTCATACACAGGGCATGGACCGCTACATCCGGGTCCAGATCAACAGGGAGCAAGAATATGAACGTGGTTGCAGGGTGCAGGAGAAATAGGAAGAAAAAGCAAGATTGCGGGCAAAGAGCCAAGCTAGGTGGCGAGTTACAGGCGGAGTTCAATGAACTGTTAAACGCCTGCATCTGCCAGGAAAGAATAGACAAAAAAGACAATGTACCAGAAAATGGACAGAATTTGGTGACTGAAACCACGTGGAAGGGTAAAGCATGGGGGAGTCACCACAGATTTCAAGGCTCTGAATCTAGAAATCCAAAAGTACAGTGAGCTCAGTGACCCATGCAGGAGAAGACAAGAAAGAAGATGGGCTCTAAAGAAAGTTGAGTTGAGATGGTTATGACAGCACCCAAGAAGGCACGTCCAGTAAACAGCTGGAGAAGTGAAGTAGAGGCCCAAGCATTTGGACTGGAGAAGGGACTGGAAAATCACCTACGTGGGCCTGACAGGGGAGCAGTTGACAGCTTAGAAGATGGGACTACAGAGAAGGAGATAAAACAGGTCAAGGACTGAGCTACAGGGAGGCTCTGTATCCCGGCCAGGAGCAGCTCGGAGAAGCAGTATGGGGTCAGCAATTCAAGTAACTCCTGGGCCGCGGAGTAACCAGAATCCTAGTGAGCAATTCGAGCAACAGATCATAAAAGAGAGACTGCCTCTGACTAAAGGGACAGATTTCTGTGGAGACGGTTCTGGCAGGATTGACTTCCTCAATTGGGGCTAACCAAGGCTCTGAAGGTTGAAGGAAAAAAAAAAAAAGAAAAAAGAGGAGGAGCACGTGATCGTGGTGGGGAGTGAGAAGAAAGCAGAGACAATACCGTACATTAGGATGGGCTGCGTGTGCACGTGTGTGAAGTAGGGAGCAGAGTTTGTGTAAAGGACAAATCAAGGACACAGCCATTCCCTGGTCTCGAGCGAGCAGCTGAAGAACACGAAGAAGCAACACTAAGTCTGGAACTGACACTCTAAGGTTCTCTGCACCAAGAGCCAAAAAGTAAGGTGAGGCAGATCAACGTGGGGCTGGAGGAGCTGGGGAAAACGGCCTATGGGGGGTGGCCCTTAAATCGGGTTTAATTACGAGTAAAATTTCTTTAAGGCCAAGAGGACTTCAGAGAGAATTCCAGACGTGGAAGCTGGCATGGGCACAGTAAGTGCGAGCGACACAGAGAGGGAAACAAGCAAGAGGAGCGGACGATTCCAGCTGCGTGCGGGAGGGACCGTGGACACAGCAGAGACACACGATAAGGCCAACAGGGGTGAGCCTGAATGCCAGAGTCACCTGCCCTTCGTCCTCAGGGACTAGGAGACTATGAAAATATCTGAGTAAGAATATATAACGGGAGAAGTGGTGTTTTAACAAGACTCATTTGGGAGCATGGCAAGAGATTGAAGCGGGAAGGGCGAAAGCCAGGAGACTGACAAGGAGGCTAAATCAGAGTCCATGCGAAGTCACGGGACTTGGACTGGGATGGAATGGAAGGTTTAGGAAGACGGCAGCCGAATGAGAGCTATGACAAAAGGTACAGTGACCAGATACAGAGCGAATGAGAAGAGAAGGGTCCGAGGTCATTTGGTGACTTGGGGAGCAAAAAAAATGTGGTGCCGGTGACAAGAATAATGAAGAGAAGGGAGAAAAACATGGCCTGAAGGAGAACATTCTAAGATCTGTCTTGGACACAGGAATTTAATATGACAGTGGGGATTCCATAGGAGCTAACAGGCAGCTTGAGGTAAGAGATTTCGCATAAAGGAAAAGTCAGTACCAGACACTACCAATGAGAGCCCTAGAAATTCGTGTTTAGAGAGGCAGGCTGTAAGTGAAAAGCAGAAGGAAGACTTAGCCCCAGCGAAAAACGATAATTAGTGAGAAGTGAGAAGATGACACAAAATATAAAGACACTAGGTTGCCAAGTAGGACAAAAAAAAAAAAAAAAAGAGTCAAGATTGTGGGCTACAGACAGAAACTCAGGGAGGCAAGTTTTAAGGAGGATAGGCCCGGTAGCGTTACCTGTGGCAGAGAAACAAAGAGAACAAAAGTCAGTGCGAGGGATTTGGCAAGGTCAGCGCTCCCCTCCAGGCGAGCCAACGGACGTGATGACGTGATGGGAAGACAGAACACACGGGCTAACGTCCCAGGGGAGCGAGGGGCAGCGGGATGGAGGCAGCACGCACCAAGCACTCATTAGAGAAGCCTGGAAGGCAAGGAAGGAACTGGACAGCCAGCTTGAGGGGACAAGAAGCATGGGGTCCCTTTACACTGGTGGGCAGACCTCTGAATTGGACCGCGGAGAAGCAGCAGCCTGGGAAGATGTAATAAGGTAGAAAGGGCTAAGGGAAGTGAACATTTACACACATGTACAGAAAGCCCCAGAATGGACCACGAACTCCTATCCGGTTACCTGGGCTTTCTGTAATGGCGCCATCCGGCAGCAGAGCACAGCAGTGCACTTCATGCAGATCTGCAAGAAAATGCTTTTGTAATTGTTAGAACTGGAGTCTTGACTAGAATTTAGTATGAGGGACAACGTGGAGCCATCGATGATTAATCCATATTCCTGATGTTCTGTCCATGCTCTGGAAAAGAAAAACAATGCTATAATTGAATCTCCTATATAGGAGATTAGAAGCCTGATTGTGTTTAAAACCACAAAGAGGAGGGTCCTGCATAAGGGCCATCATTAGTCTGGTTCCCAAACCTATGAACAGTAGAGAAGCAACTGTCTCTAACAATGGCACAAGCGAGACTTTTCCATGACATCTTTTGAGACTTGAGCTGCCCATATAGATTCTAAGTTCTAAAAGGTATAAAAATAACAGACATTCAGCAGCTGGTCTCTGTGTAAGAAACTCAAGGCGAACTGTGGAAAATTACAGATCAATCAGTCAAACTCTGATATGAAGTCAAATCGCCAATCTGAAAACTTCTTAATAATATAAGAAAAAAGACAAAATGGCTTTGGGTATACAAATCACAGAAGAATTTCTTTCTGAATGACAAAACCTGTCAACAAACCTGGCTTCTCAAAAATGATGGAGAGCCTAAGAGACACAGTGTTCATTAAAAGCTCCCATACAATAATGATGTATGTTCCTTAAATCAGTATCATTTTATACTGGATTGGTAATGATACCCATTAGAATCATCGGGACAGCTTTAAAAAATTGCCCATGCCTGAGGTCTATACCCAGACGAATTAAATCAGAGTATCTTTGCCAGTGCTTGTTAATTTATAGGTTTATGTTTTAGGAAGCTCTGTAGGTGATCCTCATGCATAGCCAGGACGACTAAGAGATATTAGGTGCCAGGAAATACAAACAAAACAGGTGCAACTACTTAAGAAAAAATATGGGAGGGGCTCCTGGTCAAGTGACCAGGAATCAAGTGACCAACTCTTGGTTTCGGCTCAGGTCATGAACTCAGAGAGCGAACCCCGTGTCTGGCTCTGCTCTCCCTCTCCAACCCCCCTCCTAGCCCTGGCGTGCATGCCCTCTCTGTGTCTCTAAAATCAATCAATCGATCTTAAGAAGAAGAAAAAAAAAAACAAAACACAACCATAGGGCAGAAAACTGACAACTGAGAAAATTCTCCCAATTAACATTTCATTTTTTCATAATTAGGAAAAAATAGCGATTAATCAATCTTTCTCGGGGAATCTTGGATGCCATTGGAGCACCAGTGCAGTCGAAGTATTAGACACAGCACGATCTCATTACTGATTCAGTTGTCTAATTTTAGGCTTCCTGAAGCTTAAGGTTTAAGGGAATCTTGTTAAAACTCCTCTGAGACTTTTGTCCGAGGGTGGATTCGGACTCACTAGGTTTGCGGTGGGACAGGAGATTCTGCGTTTCTGACAAGCTTCTAGTGATCAGGGAGCTGCTGTCCAACGGACCAAACATCTGAGGGGTCAGAGCCTCGTGGGCCTCCTCCTTCCTCATTCCACGTTCCCTTGGTGTATACTGACACTGCGGTATTTTCTACTTGTCCATATTCTGCTTCATAATTTTAGAAGCATGTTTTATTCACTAATTAAAGAGATATCAATCATGTGTTCTCCTTTGCTCCTCTACTCAGAGAACAGTGCCTCCCTAACAAATCCAGCAATATTTATAAGCATCAAGTCTAAGTAGGACACACAGGAAGAATGGGAAGAATCATTAACTCATCTTCCCTGGGAGAGCACAGAAGTATACGGGAGAGAATATACGCAACGAGCCAGATACTAAATGGCTAACAGCCCAAGGACCAAAAGTGAAACGGAACTGGGCAGAACGAGGTGAGGGGAGAGAAGGGCGCTGGGGTGCACTAGGAAAGCAAGGTGCAAAGGTCATTCGAGGCGTTCGCTGCGACCTCATTCTGGATGTAATGGAGAACCGCTCATCTGGCAGAGGGCCTTGGGAATTCAAGGCACGAGCTGCTCAAAAGAAGCAGAAGCAACAAAAGGGATTCTGGGTCTGATGCTTACTTATAGAACTTGAGGGAAGTCTGGGCCCAACTCCAAACAGATGAACCACAAGAGGGAATGTTCTGAGATGGTGAGTTCAGTTTTTCAGAAGCCCTGGCCTTTACAAAAGGGCCCCGGAGCCGCTCAATGGTGCTATGGACCATACCGTGTTCCATGTCTCCCCTCCTTTCCGAGTCTATGTTGAAGCTCGAACCCCCAGTCGGGGCGGTGTCTGGAGATGGGGCCTGTGGGAGGTGGAGTCACTACAGTGGAGCCCATGGCACGAGATGAGTGCCCTTGTAAGAAGAGACACCAGGACTTCATCTCTCTGTGCCGTGGAAAGACACAGTGAGAAGGTAGCTTTCTATAAGCCAGGGAGAGGGACCTCACCGGAACTCGACTCCAGAAATAGAAGTAAGTTTCTGTTGTTTGAGCCACTCATAACATTTTGTTATGTTAGCCGGAACGGATTAAGACATATGGACGAGTAAAATGTAATTTGGACTGCCTTTCTACATACCATTTGGCTAAAGGAAGAAAACATTTATGAGCGGCAATCGTAAGACTGTGTTTGCTCTCACTGATGCCCAAGTGCCAGGAGGATGGTTCAGAATGGGCCACAGCCTCATGAGCGCGGGGAAGACATTTGTAAAGCCTGTTTATGCACTAGACACAAGGGTCCCAAGAGAGCATAGTTGTTAAAAGCCTGGGCTCTGGAATTGGACAGACTCGTTCCCCGCCCCCCCTTATTAGCTGTGTGATCTTGAGTAAGTTACTGCATCTCTCTGAGCCTTACTATCTGTAAAGTGAAGAAAATAAGACAGCCTTACTGGGTTGTGATGAAGACCGAGTGAGAATAATTACATAAAGTGCTAAATACGGTTCCTGAAACAAAGGGTGTGCTCAAAAAAATGCAAAGTACTTTCAGCTACGGGTCTTTGGATTTAGTGTGGGGACATCCTGCGGCATTCCAGAAGAGGCAGTTGATTTGCTGATGGCCACAGTAAATTCTAGAAACTGGTTTAGACAAGGCTAAGCCTTGGTCAGTGATCTCTGGGCATGGAATTATTATGCATGAGAGGTTTTTCTCAAGACCCTTAAGTCCTACAAGTTCTTCCCAAGCAGCTCGTTGAAAGCAGAGTTGAAGTCATGTTATTAACAGGTATTCGGTTCCCTTCACGGTTCTGGGACTTGAAAATCTACAGAGAAAACGGCTCTAGGACCTCATATGACAGGGCGACTGTTAGAGACCGGGTTCCCTGCGTTCAATTTAAGAGGCCACAAGAAGGAGTGTTTTTTCTTGACACGGACCAGGCCAGGGTATCAGTGCTAAATCCCCAAACCCTAAACACGAAAGACTGAACCACTTTTCTAAATCTTGAGAAATACACGATTTTCTTTTACATTAAAAGAGACGCAGAAAGTGCCAAATAACCTCAAATGAGCCATCGGCCAAGTCCTCAGGGAAGGTTTTAACTTACAAGGATAAAACACCTGCAAACAAAGAATGATCAATCACAGAAAACAGCCTTCCGCTCGAATAGCCGGGAGTTACATTTCTACCCATGCCTAAGTATAAGAAACCGATGCACTTTCTTACTTTTTAAGGCTTCTAGTACTTTTAGGAAAATCATGCAGCAACTTCTTACGATATTCTATCAACAATTCATGTAACCGATCTTCTTTCCTTTCACTTTCTTCGATGGTTTTGGTGGTCAGTTCCAAGAGCTCCGTGCTGGTCTGGAAGAGGCGGCACGCGTAACAGGTGGACTTGGCCGTCTCCATCTTGTCGCCGGTGAGCACCCAGACTTTCAGACCGGCCGAGTGCAGAGCTTCGATGGTCTCAGCTGCTTCATCTTGCAGCCTGGGCACAAAAGGAGCCCTTGTTATCCTCAAAAATTCCTGACAGAGATGCTGCAAGAAGGCTCGCGAGAGCAGTCCTATAACCCACGGCAATTCTGGAGTCCTGACATGTTATCCGCTGGCCTCCCTACACACCCCCTACTCTTTCTGGGAGTGCGATCTCTGGCGTGGTCTGACTAACGTGACTTTCCAGCAGGGAGGTTTGAAAAAGTTAATGACCTCTCTTTAGGCAACTGGTATCCAATGGCAGAATGGAGACTCCTCCCTCTTAGCTAAAATTTCATTAACTCACCGCATGTTCTCATTCACTGTCACTTTATTTCATTAAATTTTATATCTCAGCATACAAATACTTGACAAGGGGCAAAACGGAAAGGGCATTCTAGTGCGGTGTCGAGGGACGTTAGTGAATCCCCCTTGCTGAGCAGCTCTGAGAACAGGAAAGCCAACCAGCCCCAGAGAGAATTTAGGCATAAATCCAAAAGGCACGGAGAGAATACTACTTTCTTTGAGCTCCCTTTGGTCAGGGTATGAGAAAGATATTAGACTAAATGAATCCCATTAAAATTTCAAAATCTTCCAATGTGGCTGAAAAAAAAATGTATATAGATAAAACTTTTTTTTTTTTTGGCTAAGTCTCATAAATTTGCATTTATAATTTCCTAAAAGCTCCTAAAATATTAAGAGTCTAAAATGTATTCTTTCAGACAGATCAACGATAGAGCCCTCCAATCCTGTCTAGTGCAGCTAAGCCTGGAGAGTTAAAACAAATTATTTGAAAGTATGCAAAAACATGCTCTAGCCTGCTGAACCAGGCTCGAATGAGCTCTCACGTTATTTGCTCTAACTCGAATTTCCTTTCCGTTCATTTCTGTCTGCCAAAACCTTATCAATTCTATCAGGCACCAGCTCAAAGGATGCCTCTAGCACAAAGCTCTCAATATATCATGAGACTTATGCAGATATTTGTAAAATAGGAAATTCAAGGTGTAAACATGCAAAAGATCTCGAGATGACAGATTCATTCTTCTAAGCCACAAATATTTCACTTAAAAAAACATTAATTCTCACAGACGGTTCAAAGTCTGGTCTAGCAACAGATCTGAATAGAAGATTTCAAAATTTGAGAATAAAATTACCAATCTGGACAGAAACCACTCTAAATGGTCATTAAAATGACAAGAATATCATTTTGTAATTACTTGTCTTCCACTGCAGTGGCTCCAATTAAATTCATGTTTGTTTCAATATCATCAAAAACTTTTTCCATTTTTTCTTCTCTGTCTTGTAGGGCCATTTTTGCCTCTATGAGCTGTCTGTTAATTCTTTCATAATCATCTGGAGTGATTTCTTTGAAGGCTACACAAAGTGTCCGATATCCGTCCTAGAAAGAAAGATCTCTAGTTATCCAAGGAATTGGGAGAAAAACTGCACAGTCCCTTCAAATATCCTCATTTCACTGTACAAAGAAATCCTGATATATGTTTAGTTAAAAAAAACCACTAACAGATTGCAAGTAAACAGGTAGCATTCAAATAGGTTCAGAATAACAAAATACTAGCTCTTAAAGAAAAGAAAGCAGAATATAAATGAAAGATTCTTGAAAAGTCTTCAAGTCTGCAAATTCTGCACAGAAATTTGCTCCAGGATAACGTTTTACATTACAGTAAGGAAAACAGTATTACTAAATCCCCCAATATAAAAATCGACTATAAAAAAGAAGCTAAAATTCAGGGACGCCTGGGTGGCTCAGTTGGTTAAGCGGCTGCCTTCGGCTCAGGTCATGATCCCAGCGTCCTGTCCCAGAGGTCATGTCCCAGAGTCCCACATCGGGCTCCTTGCTCCGCAGGGAGCCTGCTTCTTCCTCTGCCTCTGCCTCGGCCTGCCATTATGTCTGCCTGTGCTCGCTCTCTCCCCCTCTCTCTCTGATAAATAAAATCTTAAAAAAAAAAAGAAGCTAAAATTCATTTAAACATTTAAATAGAAATCCCATCAAACAGTCATCTGTAGCATTTCTAGAAGGATGTAGGCTCACCATGGCATTACGTTCCACATGGGCTTTCGTTAACTCAATTTCATGATTCTGTACCCTGGGGAAGACCGCTGAGTCTGCTCCTTTACAAAAGAGAAGGATGTCTCCTAAAATAAGCAAAAAAACAAGGGCTCAACTTAGAATTTTAAGACTGGTATTGGGATTTTAATAACAGGAACTACTTTTTTAAAAGACTGTATTTATTTATTTGACAGAGAGAGATCACAAGTAGGCAGAGAGGCAGGCAGAGAGAGAGAGGAAGGGAAGCAGGCTCCCTGCTGAGCAGAGAGCCCTATGTGGGGCTGGATCCCACTGGGATCATGACCTGAGCCGAAGGCAGAGGCTTTAGCCCACTGAGCCACTCAGGCGCCCCTAATAACAGGAACTATTAAGGTGGCCTCTCCCACTCAGCTACTGTGGATCCTGGGATGAGCCATCTCGACCTTCACTCTCGCAAGACAATGCCCATTACCTCTGAAGACCAGCATGGACACAGATAACTCAAGAGCGCACAACAAGTTCCTCTGCTAAAGTGTACTTCCTTTCAGGGAATCATGGGAGACTGTACTTATGTCAAGGAGCTCCTTCTGAATTCTCTTTGAAAACGTTGCCAAGCATGTTTTAAAGTGCACACATGGCATTCTACTGATGTCAAGACCAAACCCAAGTGCAAATAAAATAAAAATCATTTTGAAAGAACTACAGAGGTTGCTTTAATGACAGTGGCTTGGAGTTTGTACCGGAAACTTGAAAATAGCACTGTAGAGTGCAGGTGTAAGTGTGGCTTTCTGTCAGTCCATGCAACCAGCAAAGGAGTCGCCGTTGAGCATTAAGAAAGACACTTTACGGGCCGCCTGGGTGGCTCAGTGGGTTAAAGCCTCTGCCTTCGGCTCAGGTCAGGATCCCAGGGTCCTGGGATAGACCCCCGCATTGGGCTCTGCTCTCAGCAGGGAGCCTGCTTCCTCCTCTCTGCCCATCTCTCTGCCTACTTGTGATCTCTGTCAAATAAATAAATATTAAAAAAAAACCGACACTTTATCTGTATAAAGCAAAATGCTGAGTTCAAGAAGTTAAAAAGAAGTGCAGCTGAGGTCAAGGCCCTTGGCAGACCACTTCCCCAGATGTCTCATCATTTGCAGTAGTGTGTAAGTGCATACATACAGACAGGTAAGATCACCAAATATCTCAAATGTTAAGTGGTTTTCTCTTTTAATTTTCTCTCACACATCCACAGTGTGTTTAAAAGCCACAGGACAAATCTGGCATTCACAGAATGAAATCAATTTCATGACCTGGCAGTCACACTGCAAAGTCTGAATAAAGGGGGAAACGTTCCCTCAAGGGTCTGTTTGTATCTTCCCATTCTCACACTAAGGAATCTGGGATAGATTTAACACTACAAGTGGGATGCCTGGATGGCTCAGTGGGTTAAGCCTCTGCCTTCGGCCCAGGTCATGACCTCGGGGTCCTGGGATCGAGTCCCACATTAGGCTCTCTGCTCAGCGGGGAGCCTGCTTCCCCCGCTCCACCGCCGCCTCCGCCTACTTGTAATCTCTGTCTGTCAAATAAATAAATAAAATCTTAAAAAAAAAATTAAAAGGCAAGTTACTAGGATATAAATCAAGGAAAAATTTGAAAAACCATGTAGAGACAGTCACAGTCTCTCTCTCTCTCCGTGTCTGTCTGTCTGTCTGTCTCTCTCTCTCACACACATACACACACACACACAGAGGCATCTGGGAGCCCGCAAATAAGGCAGGAGTGCTCCCCTACGGCTCTTGTTCTATCCAAGCAGAAGGTATGTCAGCTACCACGGCTCCTCCAAAGGATGCGGGGGAACCCTGGGATGATGGTACCGGTTCCAGTGCCAAGGGCAAGCTTCCCCACTTGATCAAACAAAGAGCCCAGCATGCTGGAGTGAAGCCACCACATCCTTTCCCAGCAATCTGGTCCTTAGTCATCCCTAGCCTGCCTGCTCCCTGGGAGTATAAAGCAGGGGGGAGTGAGAAAGGGAAGCACAGAGAGCCAGCAACTCTCCATACTCAAGAATTCTACTGCTAGTTAATCTCAAACCATCCCGCTGCATGCAGACATTACTGGTGATTCGTCATTACCATGAGTTATAAAAAAGTCACCCTTTCAGTTTCTGCCTGGACACTCAGGACTGAAGAGTAGAGTTCAGTTTCCGAGAAAATGCATATACTGTCATATGAGGGCTCTGCCTCTGACAATTTGGCAAACAGAACATACGTGCTTATATAAGCACATTAAGGCATACACAGCAAAGCTACTGCTTTGCATGACTTTAAGGTAGTCATCTATTACTACCTGAGATGTTTTCCTTCCTTAAAATAACTGATCAACATACAAATATACCAATGGAAAAAGAGAAAAAGTCAAGTTTTTATTTAAAAATGTATACCTGCTTGAGTCTTCACAATGACACTCATACGACGACGGACAGCATCAAAGTTTAAGGTGTGAAGAAGTTCATACCTTTATAAGGAGAAAAATGAGAAAGAGAAAATACCTAGGCCACACTGGGGAAAAATAACCCACCACAGAATCATCCTGAATAGAATTCTCCCCTTGTGGTAAGGGTTGCTGGCCGAGGGCACAGCTGTCGCTTTCCGTTGGGACTCTGACATTTTTCTGCACTTAGAACGTGGTGTCAGAAAATGCCAGCGTTGGTTAAGGGGTATCTGTGCCCTCCCATTAGATTACTGCAAATGATAAGGACAGAGTGACGACACAGGACTGGCAGACAAAGAGCTGGCCAGACAAGCCATTTCTGGAGGGGTCTAGGAATAGTCCCATCTTGCCAATTATTTTAATCGTCGATGGGGTGCTTACTATGGGTCGAGCACAATGCTAGGTAGTGGGAAACAGATACGACTCTGCCTGAGTTCCTTCCCTCAAGAGGCTCATTATGTGATAAGGGAGGCGGAGGGCAATGAAAGGACTACGTCTCAATCAGCCACACACTGGAATAAAGGAACTCACAGGGGAGATGTGAGAGCCCAGAAAGAAGATATCTGAAGGAAGGCTTCCTGGAAGAGGTAGTGCCTCGGCTGTGGTCTGTAGGAGTGACATGATGAAAAAAGGGTGGCTTGGCATAGTGGGTAGAGAAAAAGGCATGTGCAGAAATAGTTCACTGAAGCTTGAAATCCAGCTGGTGGGGGCACAGCCAGAGTGGGAAGCAAGGACTGGGAGCGGAGAACATTGTGGTCCATTTCAGAGATTTGGAATTTTATCCTACGAGCAACAGGAAGTCACCGTAGGGTTCAAGCAGTGGAATGCTATGATCAGATTTGTACTGGGCTAATAAATTGGATGAAAGAAGGCAGAAGAGTGAAAACAGGATTAATTATTACAAAGACATGGGGAAATATTTTTTGAAAATGAGCAACTTGGACGCAAGTAGTTGACCTAAGAACATCGACTATGAAGCCTGTTTTTGATGGGAGTGGGCAGGGCACCCTTTCTGCGAGGTGTGAAGGAGATCTACACGGAACGTATCATTTGGTGTCGACCAGATGGGGGCGCTGTTGTGAACCGGCTAGAATCTGGACTCTAATCATGATCCGGGGTCCTGGCAGTCAGGCCAAAGAGCCTTAGCCTGGCTTTTGAGCATCATTTCCCTAAGGGGTCCACTCCCCAAACACATCTACACATATTGCAGGTTTCTGAGATGGGTCTCCTGAGACGCTAGGGGCCAGAATAGAAGTCAGATAAGATAATTACATTTCAAGTTCAGATGAAGGAATTCAAATTAATCACAGACCCTAATTAAAATCTGCTATTAAGCCAAGGCGGTTTTGTTCGTTGGGCTCTCTGTAGGAGGAGAAAAAAAAAAAAAAAGATCCAAAATACTGCTGCCTCAGGGTACTTGCTGTGGGGCTCACATTTGAGTGGGGGAGAATAAGACAGCTTCTGCCACCAAAGCTTCTATGACTGGTTGAGCCCACCATCCCAGAGTGATTGGCTGGGTTCTGGACAGCAGAAGGTTTCATATAAGTTCATGGATTTTTCTTACAGCGTGTGCTGGAGACCTAACATTAGCATCTGTGTTTCAGAAAGAAAGTCCAGGCAGATTCTCATTTGGGCTCTTGGACCCACATGTGAACCAAACGAGTAATTTCCACCTCAAGTCCCAGTTGCTACCACTCTAGAAAAAGGTCTTCCACCCCAGCTACATTTACATAAAACTCCAACCCGGAAAGCAGAGTCTTATCGATTTATAGATGAAAGAAGTTTCCTTTGCGGCCCTTCCGAAATCCACCCAAGGTTGACACGTCACAAACATCAAACACACCACGCTACTTACTCTTCTATTTCTTTTCTTTGGTTCTCTACTCTCATATGGCCATTCCGAATTCCTACAAATGTGAACCCATACCTGTCGAAAAGCAACAAAAAGACCTTTGTGGATCTCTAAAGAATGATTAATTTTCCCTTGCAGTGGGGCACACTTGCTTATTGTTTTCTTCTCTTTTGTGTGGAAAAAAAAACAAACAACACAAAACAGTCTATAACTATACTTCCCTTTACTGGCTGAGACGACAGGAAAGAGGAAGTCAAAGCCCAGTCACGACTTGTAATCAAGAGGCAATTTGTAATTCCAATTCTGTAGCAGACACATCGGGTGACCTTTTAACCACTTAATCATCTCAGGCCTCAAGGGTAATACAGGACTGTCAGTTACAAAGTGACGTCAAAACGGCTGAGAGCGCTTCAGAAATAGCATGTGTTGTACAGAAAGTGGCCACTGTTGCAGAATTTGCAGAATATAATATGAACATTTGGACTTCCGGTTGGTATTTATCAACAGTAATGCAAGTCATATCTACGCATTGCTATTTTCTTTTTGGTCTTAATTGGCTAGGTTTGGGGAATTTTTCACAAACTTTCAGAGAAAGCATTTCGGCTTTTTATTAAAGAATATTTATAAGATAAGGTTATTGGAGCAGAGGAAAAAACAACTCTAGTCCTCCTGTGATTTCATGTTCTCAGGAGAAGTACAAGCAGTGCTTACTCCTTTTTTTTTTTTTAAACTCTTCAAAATTGCTCATGTACTTCTCTACAACTTACCTCAGAGTTTTTAAGACCGCCTTCTTGAGGTATGACTGATATACAAAGAACTATACCTATTTAACGTGAGGAATTTGAGAAGTTTGGACACGTGCAAACACCTGCGAGATCATTACCACAAGCGAAGTAAGAGACCTATCCAACCACTCTCGAAGCTTCCGTGGGCCCCAGCGGTGTTCTGTTGTTTGTGGTAAAGCGCACTTAACATGAGCTCTCTCCCCTCTCACCAGACTCTGAAGTGCGAGCCACTGTGTTGTTAACGACGGGTACCACGCTGTCCGGCACGTCTCCAGAATTTATTCGCCCAACCTAACAGAAGTGCTTACTTTTTAGCTCCTTTCACCAAAGCAATCTCATCTGGTGAGGAGGACATGTACGTTAACGCAGCTGATTCCGTAGGCCCATCAACAGTATCATTTGTTTTAACTTCTACAGTGTGACATAAGCACAAGGCACGCAGAAAGAGCTCTTCTCGGTTCTGTTGAACAGTAACAGAAAAATGACTCCGTTATTTTCCCTTTGATCACCTGGTAGTCAGCGAACAGAGAGAAGGTATTAATGTGAGAAAATGTTATAACCGCCAGCAAACCGAGTAGCCGAAATTTCTAAATCCCTAATACTCAGATGAGCTCTATATCCTCCCTTGTAGCTGACAGCATCCCCGGGTCTCAGCTAACATACCCTAGGGGCTGTGTTCGCTCATTCAGGCTACCGTGCTGCCACCGAATACTAAATCGGTGAATTCTTTATGGCCTGAAAGAGTTCATTCAGTATCCAATTCACAATCTGGCGATAGCTCAGGTGCAGGGAGACTTGGGTTCATTTAATGTCTAGACACTCCTGGGACTTGAATGACTGAAAAAGACTTCACTCTCGGAGCAGCTCATATTTTTAAAGACAAAGCATCAAGAATTACGATCAGACAGACAGGCAAGCGCAATTTTTGCCCCGAAGCCGTTTTCCACAGCCCTCCCTATTTAGAAATGCTGCTTATTAACGATCTCCGGAGGTGTTAGTGAAGCAGGGAAGCTGAAGTCAAAAAAGCAAAGGGTTATTCCAAAGTCGGTGTCATGCACTCCGAGCTCTTATTTCTACTACGCGAAGTTAGCACATGCACACACAGAAGGATCTCTCCGGGGAAAATGTAATTCGGAAAATGCCACCTTATCTGCTTTGTCAAAATACGTTAAGGGTCCATCAGTCTGTGAGAGACCATCAGTGTCCTGCGCTGCACCTTTGTATTTGTGTCCATCTATGCAGCACTCAATGAATTCCATGCTATTTTCAGTGAGCGTTCCAGTCTTGTCTGTGAATATATAGTCCACCTAAAAACAAGGACACAAACAGAGGCAGTGTAACCTCCTTCAGCGTGATTAAATTTTCGTTAGGCTATAAGGCGGGACTCTTCTCCTATCCGTAGCTTAGCTCGGTCTCTAAGACTTCTTGTCAAATGTCAGGTTAATTACAAAAGCACTATTACAAAAAGAGCGGCAAATGAGTAAGAACTTTTTTTTAATTAAAAAAAAAATTTAAGGGGCGCCTGGGTGGCTCAGTGGGTTAAAGCCTCTGCCTTCAACTCAGGTCATGATCTCAGAGTCCTGGGATACAGCCCCACATCGGGCTCTCCGCTCAAGCAGGGAGCCTGCTTCCTCCTCTCTCTCTCTGCCAGCCTCTCTACCTGCTTGTAATCTCTGTCTGTCAAATAAATAAATAAAAATCTTTAAAAAAAAATTTAAGTAAATTTCATACCACATGTGGGGTTCAAATTCACAATGTCAAATTCAAGAGCCACAGGCTCCACTGACTGAGCCAGCCAGACGCCCTCCAACAAGTATTTTTAAAGGCAGTGAAATAGTATCACATGTCCAAGGTAGATGCGCTCAAATACAGAAGATTAATAAGAAAAATGTGGCTATTTTATCAAACTAAGAAATTTTCGTTTATTACTTATCTATTTTGATGTAAAGAAGTTCTAAAATAAAAGTCCATTTTCTAAGTGGGAAGTAAGAATAGACTGATCCCTTTTACACACACGTGTGCGCGCGTGCGCATTCACAGAAAAATATTTGAGAGGAACTTAAATTTACTGCGATGTAACAAAGCTTTTCCTTGAAAAGTAAAATTTTTGATGAATATACTGGATTGAAGTAAAATGCACTGTGTTATATACTGCAGATAGAATCAAAGAGTATGGATGGTTAGGGAAAATAATAATATCAAGTTACTTAATTAGGAGACACAGGAAGTCTTTAATGTTCAAAAACGTAATTGAAGTTTCTTTCCACACATTGTGTATATTTTTAGATACTCCTGAAAAAAGTTTCCAAGTTAAAAAAAAACAGTTTATAATAATAGGTTAAAATATAAGCAAAAAAAGTATAATATAAGCATTCTTTCATAAATAATGGAAAAAGTAAGCGATGAAATAAATTTTCCATGCCAAATAAACCATTTTGAGCATTTCCATTTTATCTCAGTTTTTATCTCTTCTATTTATAACATCTGGCTTTTGGAAACCCACAATTTTACCCTCCTTTTTGGCAATTTATGCTTAAATAGTTAAAATTATGGGCTGACAGGAACAAGCATAAGCACAAGATGAAGGTTTTCATTATGTAAGGGAGAAAGAGATGAACTCCAGCAGTAGTTGCTTTCTAATTATTTTTCAAAGCCTTTCACGGTAGCAGCACTGGCACAAATATAGCATTTCAATCTTCCTTTTTTTGCTCTGTTAACCAGCCAAGTTTGAATTCTCCCTTTAAATTAATTCAAGTGCTATTATTCCTGTATCATCTAGATTTTTCCAGTTCAAATAAAACTCTTTGGGACTTTTTTTCTGATCAAAATTATTTACCGTCATTTTCCCCTGAAGGTTCTCCCGGGTTACTGTGCCTCTTACATTTGGATCAGCATTAAACCACTTAGAAATCTTAGAAAGCGCCAAAGGTGGTAGTTTAAAAAAAAAAAAAAAACATCGTGCAGTTGTTTCCCTATGCAGAATGTTCTGTGCAGTATGGATCTGTGTAGAACTGATCTCGCAGGTATAAGGCCAACAAACTATACCCTGACATGGTCAATATCAAATTGTAGTGTGCATCACTCTCACTGGGAGGGCTTGTTAAAACTCCGATTGCTGGCCTCTGTTTCCCCAGCTTCTGATTCAACGCTCTAGGGTAATGGACATTTCTAATGAAGTTCCTAGGTGATGCTGATGCTGCCTATCTAGGGATTGTACTTTGAGAACCACTGCTCTAATACATGCCCTGTACTTGGCCAAGGGGGAGGAAACGATCAGCTGTTACTAAAAAGGGCTAAAGAGTGAGAGGCTGCCTGCTTGCCCTGATAGCCTCTTCCTCTCTAGTGGCAGGTCTGAGGCTGTTGGAAAGGCACTTCCCTATAAGCAAGCTGAAACTCATCATTTTATGGAGGCAAAGCCTAAAGCGAGACAGCTGTTCTAGGGTGGAAAGAGCCCTGAACTAACGTTCATGAACGTATGGAAATGACTCTTTTGTAGGTCAAAAATTTCGTATCGTTCAACTTAATGGAACATTCGCTCTGTGTCTTGGCTTCACCACCTACTAACTTTGTGACCTTGGAAAATTCTCAAGTCTGTAAACTTTAAATATTAACCTGAAATAACTAAGCCTGCCGCTCAAGGCTGTAAAGACTGGAAAAGAAAGTACAATAATAAATGTTTACAAACTATAAGGTATTAGATAGATGCTGTTGCCTTGACCAAAATCACAGTACTGGACTCTTTCCATCATCTCACATGCCCTATTTTTTCTGATCAATTATTGTCACATTGCTGTAGTTACGTATGATATGTATGTTTTCCTCACTGAATGGTGAACAACTTGAGGGTTTCATGTATACTCTGTAATAGTAACCTCAGTACCATCAATATATTCTTGATATATAGCGTAAGTTTAATACATAACAGCGGGATTGAATTACTGGAATCAGAGTATACACCCAGACACACCATTAGGCATCGCTGCAAGACCTGAAGGGGCTGTAAAGCAGGAAGCTACCCCAAAATATTTTCAAGATGGATTGAAACCATTTGGTTGCCTAAAAGACTGATGCCTGATCCTAAAAGACTCCATTCTTTTCCAACCGAACAGTCTACTTCCTTTTTTCTATAGATTTACTTATTTTGGGGGTCAGGAGAGAAAGAGCAAGCTCGAGAGCATGTACACAAGTGGGAGGGGCAGAGGGTGAGGGCGAGAGATTTGGGGCTGGATCTTACAACCTGGAGTTCATGACCTGAGCCAAGACCAAGAGTCGGTTGCTCAACAGACTGTGCCACCCAGCTGCTCGCTCTTTCTTTTTGTTTCTTCTTTTTGTGTCCTAAATGTACCTTCCCATTTTTTAAATATCAGTGTGGGTCATTTTTTTTTAAAGTAGGCTCCATGCCCAGCATGGAGCCTAATGCGGGGCCCAAACCCATGACCCCGAGATCAAGACCTGAGTCAAGACCAAGAGTTGGCCATTCAACTTACTAAGCCATCCAGGCACCCCTCAATGTGGGTCATTTTAAAAGAGAGTAAGCAAGTATTTGCAATGGTATCAGTGGGACCTAACTGACACTGCTTTTTTATAACATAAAAAGTCATACAGATCTGAAATTATGACTCATCAAGGAGAAAGCTGGTTACACTCAATTTTGTGCGTACTGGTCCACTGAATAGTAAATGGCCTAGGGAACTATTTCAAGACTTCTTTGCATTTTCATTCAGGTAGTTTCCACACGTATAAGCTGATAATGAAGGCAAGTTGTTTTTACACCATATAAATGAAAGTGGTGGTCTGGCTATTAACTCAGTGCTTTGACTAAATGACAGTCCCAGCCAGAAAGGCAGGTTTTGGTAGGGGAAAGAAGTGGTGGCTGAAATGAAAACTCTAGTCTCTTTTCACTGATCAAATTTACCAGATCATTACCCAAAGCTCTACTTTGCTTTCTGCAGTGTGAATACAGCCTGAATGATAGGAGTAAGATTACTTTCCTCTTGGAATCTGCTGAGGTGGGGGTCTGGAAGATTTAAGAATCTCATTTGAGTGGCACGTGGCTTGGATATCCTTCCTGTCTCTAGACAGCGTTAGGAGTCACATGCGGCCTGATGGCCGCTCTATTTGCAGTGTCCTGGGGCTCTGGCCACATTCATCCTTGGGTAGGTGAACCACGCACCGGATCTAGATGAGGTAGATTTACTCAACTAAATCACCTGTCAGGGAGGGAAAGTTCACCAGAGGTGGCTTGTAACTCAGTTTTTTTTTTTTTCAAGCAGTAATGCTGTAATCAATGCTTTTTATTGGGACCAGAGTAGTTCTATTCAGACAGCTCTGTTCCTGGATTAAAAGTGGTTTACAAAGGCTAAGTAAGGTCAGCTGTGGCAGCCGAAGTCACCTTCAAAAGAATCTTCTGGGAACAATATCTAAGGGAAAAAAGCATTTGTTCATTCAATTCTTGTTCTATCCTTGGTGACTCAGTATCTCTGTGGGATGCAGATTCCACAGTCTGGGATCCTCGAGTCATGTTGTCAGCTCTCAACAGAACTGGTATCTGGAGTGTCCTTTCCCCCTTGTGCCTATAGTTGTTAAGATGGTACTTTGGTCTAGGCACGGCTGGGTGAAGAACAGAAAGAGTGGGGGCCGTGAGGGGCTACATTCGGGAGGAGGGTTTTGAGGCATAGATGCAACTTGGCACCATTTAAAACAAGTGTGAGGCCCTGTTCCAGCCGCACAGTTCCATTAACCGAATTTGCATCTCCCAGTCATAGAAATGACATTTCCACAGCCTTGACATTCTAAATATCATGAAAGTTAAATGAAAGCCAAAAAATTCCCCCAGCCTGTGAAGAGCATTACGTGACACACAGTACATGCAGACAAAGGGAAGAACTTTCCCAATACTGATGAGAAAATCACCTACAAAGTCACCATTTGAAGAATTATAGCTAGACCATACCACACTGGGAACAAACGCACCTGCCTTAGAAATGAGGCCACAGCCTGGGCCACACTGGTATACGAAGCAAAAAGCATTCTGAGGAGCACATGCCCTCACATTCTGACTTCATTTAAATTCCTGCCCTGGAGTTAACAACTCTGCTTGCTAGGAATGTATTCTGTCTGATCAGAAATGTACCAAGACAACATCAACAGGACAACTCTAGTCAATGCTGCTTATGGAACAAAACACAGTCATAGAATAGCTTTACTGACCACCCCAGAGTCTATCCCCACCTGGTAACAGACGCTGAGGAAGACCAACTACATGTGTCTGTTCCAAAGCAACAGCCTATAATCTAACAACATCGCCAGGTGAGTTGTAAAGAAAATTTCTGTCACATTCAAATTTAATATATAAAGTGGGCTACTCCTCGAAAATGCCAACAAGATAATGAATGCTATAGCTATGAAAACACTGCTTGTCTTTGTTATATGCCTGGATAAAAGAATATCTGAATTACATTTCCCAACATGAAATGGTCACATACATTGGTAAGCTAGAGTAGAAGAACAGATATTTTCAATACATTAACTTATTTCAAGTAAAAATACATTCTAACCTGACCAAGTTCTTCATTAAGGTCTGATGTGTTAACCAGGGCTCCTTCATTAATTTCTTCATCATAAAAGTCCTTATCCCATGAAATGAAGAAAGAGCCCAAGAATTTCTGCATTTCTACCGTGACATACATGGATACAGGTATGATAAAGTTGAACAGAACCATAAATGACAGGAAGTCAGTGAACATCTTCAAAACCTAAAACAAAAGAAATAGTTCGTGCTGATTAGATACACAGTTTTAGCCAACAAGTACAAGATAAAGAACCAGGTAACTTTTCTTTTTATTTCAATACTAAAAGCACAGCTGTTGCTAAAGTTCCTAATGATACTATCCCATTGGACAAAGTTTTCATCATAGTATGTGAAAAGAACATTTGAAAAACATCCCCAATTTTATCATTATACTTCAGTAAATGTACCTCTTAACACTTTTTCACTTCCTTAAATTCTCTGCCTTCCCCCCAGTACAAACACAGGATCGAAGTTTCTGGGTAGGCATCTATTTATGACATATTCCAAGCTCATGTATAGTCACACAGATTCTTGGGTACAGCCAGAGACATATAACCTGAGATTCTTGATCAGCTGTTTCAAACTCTTTAACTAAAGAGCTAAAAATAAGCACAGATGCCTAAAGTAAAAGAAAAAAATCCTATAAAACTTCTTAAATGTCTAACAGCTTGGGGCTACCATATAACCTGAGAAAACTCGGAAGCCAACAAAAGGTATCATTATCCAAATAACATTTCAATAAAGGGTGGCTTGCTCACAAAGGGCGAGAGTTAAAATTTTTAGCAAGAGTTAAAAGTTGCAGCATAAAACTGATTACCTTTAAGGATTCCCGCTCTTTCTGAGTCTTTTGGTTGTACCAAGGTTCATCGTTATATGGCGTACTTTGCCAAACGTACTTTAGAGTAGTGCATACTGCAGCTTTGGTCAGTAACAGAAATAAATACACAATCAGGAAGGCATTAATGGATCTGAAAAAGAAGATATTATGGATTTAAAAACTATATAAGATATCAACCAATTAAGCCATTCAGTTTCCTAAAGCCTCTCCTGTGGACTATGGGTAAGCACAGTTACCACTGCAGAAGCCTTATGCTCAGCTGGTAAAGTGGAAAAGCCAGCCCTGACCTCCTGACCTGTTTGCTGCTCACCAATGCTCACCAAGTGCAGTGGCTGACTAGCTTAATGCACTTAACAAAAAAAAAAAAAAAAAAAAAAAAAAAAAAAAGGATCCTAAAAGGGACAGGAGACACACACATGCATAGACCGTATCTACACACCCCTTAAAGAAAGAGTAGGTTGTTTCCATTTCCCTAAATTCTAAGGGTTTGCAGTAGAGCCAGTGTGAAATCCTCATACTTAGTGTGGACTCCTTGGATCTGCAAGTAGGGCTATGGAGGGGGTGCCACTGATACACAGGATATCCATGGCAATGACAGTGAGGTCCATGCTGGAACAACGGGCTTGAAGCTCTAGCAGGAGACTATTACCTACATTGTTGAACTTCCTTACATACAGCAACTAGAGGACCCCAAACCACTATCCAGCAGCAAAAGGGAGCAAAATTCTAATTCAAATAGACTTTGCCCTTGAAGAGCTACATGAGCTTAGGTAAGTCACCCGGCTCGGAGATCACTGCTTCCTGTGCAAGGCAGACAGGCTAACAGGAGTCCCGCCACGTTGCTGCTCAGAAGATTAAGCGAAATCAGACATACAGATCACTAAGCACAATTCTGGAACCTAAGTGCTCAATGTGGTAGCTGCTATTGTAATGGACGTTATTTCTTTGTTAACAGCTGTTATTCGGAATTACCAAAAACTAACTATATCACAGTTCAATCGCTACCAAAGAGATTGTGTTGTTGCACACTAACTTTTCAACAGCAGAACGCTTCTGAGATTTCCCTTGGTAGTTCAAAGCCATTTTGGTTTCCATCCCAGTGTAAACAGCAACTCCTAAGGCATAAAAGAAGACAGTGAAAACTAGGTCACAAGTATGACCGCCAGCCGACTTCCCACCAAGCTGTATCTTAACCTGAGTCTAGTCACCAGCTGACGCATCATTTATAATTTTCATTCTATGTACTTGATTGTCATATTTATAGTTTATTTACCATCTTATAAAGTCCTAACACCTAAAAACAGGCTTAAACTGAGTGGCAAGTATCTGCCATGTCCAATTTGTAACATGCACTATTTATGCACAGGCTTTACAAAGCATATTTCTGACAAGGAGATCTTAAAAACTGTTCACCATATATCTTCTTGGTATTTTTTAGTGTAGCTCCTTTCAACAAGAGATTCTCAGGTCCCAGAGACCTAAATGAAAAATGAACACAGCTTATCCAAACAGCCCAAAAAATATAGCATCATCAACTCTGGGGACATATTTTGCCCTAATACACATCTATCTCCAAGGGGTTCCGAATGTATCTTTCCACTTATATCATATGCTTATGCCCCAGGATGAGCTAAAAGATCTTTCCCTCTGAACCTCCTTGAGGGTACAGCACAGTTGGAAGCAGAGCATAAGAGTCGCCAGCAACACGCAGAGGTAAAAGGCGGGGCACACAGATAGAAGGATTCTGATTCGCAGACAGCAAGAGCGGCACAGAGCGGCAGACAGCAAGCAACGGAAGAAAAGGTGACAGAAGACCGGGAAAGCAGCCATCAAGGCGGAAAGACATACTGACATATTTAGAGTGGAAACCCGCCTTTGGGGCAATCACTGGGCGGCCAGCATTTAAATTCCTTTTAAGCGTGGCTATAAAGGCCAAGTGGAAAAATTGAGGTAATTAACTGGATGACAGAAGAGGGAAGAAAACAGCCCTTTCTATTTGAATTGGTTCATTATAAATGATTAGCCCTTCATTTTCTTTCAGTCCAGGTAATTCTCTCGGCTTTTCATCTACTGCCTTATCCCTCACTTACTCTCCCTTAGCCACCACTCTCCAGGTGTCCCCCCAATACAGTCTGCCACTGCACAACCAGAACAGATGTGGGCCCCCCAGGGCCCGGAGCTCTGCAAATTCAGACACCATTTGCAACACCACCCGCCTACTGGGACGCCGGCTAGTTAATCCAGGTTTATTCAGCTCTCCAGCCTTTTCTATACAGAGAAGTATTGGGGTATTTTAAAGGGCTTTTTTTTTAAGATTTTACTTATTTATTTGACAGACAGAGATCACAAGTAGGCAGAGAGGCAGGCAGAAAGAGAGGGGGAAGCAGGCTCCCCGCTGAGCAGAGAGAGGAATGTGGGGCTCGATCCCAGGATCCAGGGATCATGACCTGAGCCGAAGGCAGATGCTTAACCCACTGAGCCACCCAGGCACCCCAGGTATTTTAAGGGGCTTTAAAGAGAAATATACCCGCCTCCTCCCGGAAAGGACAGATGAAAGGAAGGACAAACTAACCTGGCAACCGCCTCAAGACTATTACTATAGATATTGATTCGCCCAACAAACCTGCAAAAAGAACATAATGGCAAATGTGTCTTCTCTATCAAGGTAAAGATCTATATATACCACGTAAATGGGAATGAATCAGGATACAGATAATACAAAAGAGGCAAGACTGAATGAACTACAAAAACCCAGTATATTTCTGGGAAAAAAAGTTATGCTGAATCAACACAATGTGTTAATATTTTCATATAATTAAAAAAATAATAGTATGGGTTATAAGAACACAAAGATTCAAAATTGATTTTCAGAGTCTACTTGGCACTGTGCGGGCACAGAACATCCCCGCTCATTTATACGTTCCACAAACAATTACCCTCTATTCTGGATGCATGTGAAGAGAGCTGGTGCTAACACACAACTTAAACCCCTTAGTTCAGTGTTTTTTTTTCCCTTGTGCATGCACCAGACACAGCGGAGTGCTTGTTAAACGGGGCACTTTGGGGCCCCGCCCCCAAGTTTTAGATTCAGGTGAGAATCTGCATTCCCAACAAGTTTCCAGGTGACTCTGTGCTGGCCCAAGATCACCCTTTGAGAACCACTGCATGAGTCTCAGGGGGCAAACATCTAATGACCATCTCGGAAATTTCCAACCTCTCTCATTGAGCTGATCGCAATACCGAGCTTGATCTGCTCACTTAACATGGCTAGACACAGGATAATGTGCATTTCTCAAAAAATGGGGTAAGGCGGCCTAACTCTCCTTAACAAGAGAGAGTTATGCATATTTTATAGTTTGCATCATCGTTTTTCAGAAAAAGTGAACTGTGATTACTACGTACACAAAGTATGATGGTCTGTTTATTTATTCACCATATGTTAATTGTGCCAGTGCTGTGGTAGGTGCTAGGGACCCACTAGGAAGCCAGAAAGACATGTTCCTCCCACTAAAGGCAGACAAGTTAACAGGCAATTACAATGTAAATGATCACGGCTCAGGTTGTGGAAGCACAGGTGTTCTGAAGACACAAATCAAGGACACTCAGCCTAGTCCAGAGAAATCAGGAATAACCTTCCCTGCCCTAAAATTCTCCTTCACATTTAAGGTAACTGATAAATTTAGGAGCTGCCATGTGAACATGCAGAAAAGCATCCTGGTCTCTAACACAGGCAGAATCGGCCACCCCTTCTTCTGTGACTCCATGGGCGTTTCAGTCTGTTCTATTATGTCTCTGTACTATAGGCCTAGCTTTAATAAATATTTATGTGCCTTGCAAAGTCTGAGATCCCTGAAGGCAGGGAACAGCTGTTTTGTTTTATGGTCCTAGTTCCTACTCTCAGGAATGATGGGAAGGCGGGAAGGCACCGTTCTTGTAGTGGGATGAAGACTCTGTTTTTCCACTACTGTGCGCTGGTGTTAAGCTACATCCAACCATTTGGCCCCCCATTATGACCAACAGAATTCGTTAACAAGATGCCTGGCACGGGTAATTGAGGCCATCTGTAAGAGGGAATAGAATGAGATTAACTGGCCCACGTGGGGATAAAACTTGTTACTCTATCCTTATCAACAGCATGCTCTAATCAACCGAACTAACCAGTCTTAAAAAATCAAATGCCAAATTTCTGAGAAACTACAATGACTGTTCATCAGCAAGTCTATTCCAGAAAGCCCAAGTATAGTAAAATAGAGGAAATCACAGTAGACAAAAAGCAGCCTATTTGCAATACTGAGTTCAGCATAATCCTCATAAAAAAGGATAGTGCGTGGCCCCATATCCCCTTCCTCTCTTTAATGTTGGAGGACATACCCAGTGGCTTATTTTTGTTTTCATTAACTCTGATTAATACACGAATCTCACAGAGCAGCCTGACGGGGTAACATAATCTTAAAACACGATAGATGATCGTGTTTACAAATAACAAAAATAAAAGAAAAATCACAGGTAAGGTGTCTGGGCCTACAGTGATTTATCTTGGGCTGGTAGTGAACAAGGCTGATTTGATTCATTTCTCTGCCAGAAGGAAAGAACAGCTCATAAAAACACGAACGAAGGAGGGCTGGAAAGTGGCGGGTCTCTTCATGATACTGGTGGCAAAGAGCGGCCGAGTCAACAGACCATCGCACAGGGCAGATCACAACCAGGGGATTCTTACTTGTAGAGGTCCGGCTGCGGCTGCTCACATTCAATTGCTGCTCGGAGGGTATCAATGGACTCAGCTGTACATAGTGCAATGGTGTCCCGTACCGCATAATGTGTCTAGATGAGGAAAGCAGAAGAAAAAGCAAAACCAATACAAAGGGATTCTTTTCATCATCGTACACCCACCTTATTCCGGCAACACAGTATGTTTTTTGTAAGAGGCTTTAGCAGAATAATACAAATATTGATGCACGTTTCCCACTAACTAAATTTTATGGTATTATTCTTCGAATATATTATAAATAATTAGAAAGATAACCCCACTGCAAAGAGATTTAGAAGATAATGAAAAAACTAAAAGCTTAACCTGATAGTGATAGCAGAGAGAATTCCATTTGTAGCATGCATATCCTTAACGGAAAACCCAACGAAAAACTTAATCCATTTACTTTTTCTCCTATTTATAGAACTGAGCCCTGTTATTTTGTTCACCAGAGGGTACCACGGTATCAATGTATACATATGAATTGAACATAAATAACCCTTTGGGTCATAAGAAGGCTAACATTTTGCCAACTGAAAGAAAAAATTCATTAATAGTTCCACTACACAAATAGCATAATTAATCATATTGAAAATGCCCAAAGAGGCTACATTTCATAGGAAGAGCAGCAATATGATGTGTTTTGCTTTAGTCAAACAGTTGGCATATTCTACTAGTGTATATTATGCACTTGATTTACCCAGAACTCAAGGCAGGCGCCAATAAACCCATTTATAAATCATCAAAGGAGGGCTAACACAGACTCCAAGACTGCACCACTTATGCAGAAGGGAAAGCTGTCGCATGGTCTTCTGGGAATATTATGGAACTGCGTGAGTTCTATTTAAAACTCTCCCCTGATTTTGAAAACCTATGTACTTTTTAGCAGATCTGATCGGATCAACTAAACTGAACAAAGAAGCCACTTAAAAGTTTTCTTCCTCTAAACAACTTTTTCCCCTATTAGGGCATCTTTAGGTAGATTTCTTGATTTTTATCCTTACATTTCCTCAAATTTAATTTTGCTTTTGAACAGTTTAAAAGCACTAGTTCACCACCATGCCCTTGAAGTACGGAATTAGTCATCTCCTAGGCATTTCAGTTCCTGTTTCACATACTGAGTTCTGGTTCTCGAATCCAGATGGAAAAAACAAGCAGAGAAAAGCCCCTCAAGGATACACACAGAGGTGAGCACATTAGTGCCCTTCCTTAAACACAGCATAGAGAGGATACACCTTCATACCCTGTGGAGCTCTGGACGACGGCCAAGAACGGATTGCCATTAAGTACTGTGGAACAAAGTTAGCCTCCAATTTGAGCAAACTTACTTTAGCTTGTTTATAATTCTTCCTAGTTGCAATGAACAAACATTTGCCAAACAAAACCCCAAGGTATTTTTTAAAAAGCAACCAAACTACTCCAAGATAGAGTTCCTATATGCCATGATAAACATTTTTCAAGAAAATCATCACTTTAAAAATAAAAACAGATTGGCAGAGTACAGGAAGTTATTTTTATAGTTACATAGTTTAAGCCTACAACGACATTCATTTGAAAAAGCCCAAAGAAAACATCGAATCAATGCAAACAGGGCTACAGAAAACGTGGTGGCTTTTATTTGGGACATGGATTTTCTTCGCTGAACACCACGCTTTTTCCTAAAGTTGGGTAACTGCTTAGACGTTCAAACACAATTATATAAAAGCTGCTTTCAAGTACAAAACTTGCACAAATAGGAAAAAACAAGATAAAAGACTGGGAGCCATGGGAAGCAGTCCTGTATGACCAACTACCCTGAGCTCGAGATGTTGAGGCAAGGTTTCCTCTCCCTTACTTTGCAGTTGGATTCCCCATCAAGACTGGCTGTAGTCACGTAACAGGTTCCGTCGCCAGTGCAGGATGACAGAAGAATGAGATCACAGGGGAAGGTTTCATCTGCCTGTACTTCTACTACATCACCGACCTAGCAGAGAGAGAAAAAGAAATACAAATATTCTTAATTCCAAACAAAGCATTCATTATACCTCAAACTGCAGCCGAAACAGTAGCAGGAGACCCCTCCCGCTCCTAGGGAGTGTCTCAGCATCGCACGCCACGGGAAAGATGATGAAAAGAACATTATTCAACATTCAGAATCCTCTGCAAGGTCACAAGAACTGACCGATGCCGTCAGATTACCTTATTAGTGAACTTTACTTTCAAAGAAACCATTTCAGTACCCTGGGAGCAGTCTACTCTCTGATGTTTTTTGGCACTGCTGTTCGATAAGACAATGACCACTGTCAGTTCATGAATCAATCCTGAAAATCTGCGTGTCTCGACCTGAGCACTTCCTGAACACTGGGCAGCCACTGTCCTACTCCGCGTCGTGCGTATTTCAACATGCTTTGCTTTGCCTGTGCTAACACCAGCTGTTACTGTTGGGTGCCAGGCCCTTCTTCAGTGCTCGGAAAAACTTAGCCAGCTGGAGAGGCATCTACTTTTCCCATAACATTTGACAAAGAAATAATTTTCCAACAGGTCGCTTTCCAATCATTCATCCTGCAGTCAGAACACTCCATTAATACAGCGACGGGAAATGCTTTCCTCTCAGCAAGTACCCAAAGCTCAAGTAGAGGCAAACCATGAGAAGAAATCAGGAACCATTTCTAGTGCACATAATTTAAAATGTAGGGAATACGTCGTAATGGCTAAAAGGTAGAACTTTTTCTTTTCTTTTTAAGATTTCATTTATTTATTGAACAGACAGAGATCACAAGCAGGCAGAGAGGGAAGCAGAGAGAGAGGGGGAAGCAGGCTCCCTGCTGAGCACAGAGCCCGATGGGGGGGCTCGATCCCAGAACCCTGGGATCATGATCTGAGCCGAAGGCAGAGGCCTTAACCCACTGAGCCACCCAGGCGCCCCCGGTGGAACTTTTTCTTAAAGATGTTACTTATTTATGTATTTGAGAGAGGGAGAGCATGCAGGGGGCGGAGCAGAGGGAGAGGGACACACAGATTCCGTGCTCAGCACGAGCCCCATGTGGGGCTCGATCTCCTGACCCTGAGATCATGACTTGAGCCGAAATCAAGAGTCAGACACTCAACCCACTGAGCCACCCAGGCGCCCTACAAAGTAGGACTCTGTAACCTGACTTTGGGCCCAGCTCCGCCACGTCAGCACATGAGCTCGGGTGAGTGCCTCAGGTGATGAGAACTCGCTCGCCGGACTGGTTTGAGCGGGAAAGGAGGTGAAACGGTTCGCCGAGGACCCGGCCCAGATTCACCACTTGATACTTCTCACACATACACGGCCACTACTTTACTCCCAACCTCTGAAGAGTCCTGACAGTTTTGGGGAAGGACATAAGAAATCATCTAGAGTTCAGGGCCTCCCAAACTTTTTCATCCTGTGGCAGAGAAAATTTTGTGCAGCACCTCAGATGAAGGGAGGAAGCTGCTTGTGGCAGAAGACAACCCACCCCGGTGGGACCAGGGGGTCCATACCTAGCACACGAACCTGGACACACCGGTCCTGAAACGCTGGATTAATGACACACACCTGCCTCCTATTTGCTACATGATTTGGCAGAGAGAGATGTGGATTTCAAGACCTATTCGGGAACAATTTTATTTTCTTGCCAATCTTAATCAGCAGCCAAGAGCAATAGCATCATTAACGGAACTAATTTGTAAATAATATTTTGTTGGATCTTTCCTTTCTCACTTACATAAACACTTGTGTTGCTTGCATAAAACCACAACCTATGATTAAATCCACAGAAGAGAAATAACAATCAAAATCCTCAATCATCTTAAAAGAAGGAAACGCTCCTTCAAGGATGGAAGATGATTCTTAGGCAGCAACACATAAAAACCACAAAGAGACGATCATGTTTTGCTCAGATATGAACTGGGAAGGTTCTGTACCTTGAGCGCAAGTTGAGGCTGGTGACATGGCCACAGGGCAGACCTTAGAGGGCAGGCAGGCCAGGCTCAGGAGGTCAAGCCTTACCCTAAGGCAAGGGTGGGGGAGAGGTGGGAAGGGCCTTTCTTTAAAAAATAATTTATTTTTTTTATATCTTTTCAGCATAACACTATTCATTGTTTTTGCACCACACCCAGTGCTCCATGCAGTCCGTGCCCTCCCTAATACCCACCACCTGGTACCCCAACCTCCCACCCCCCGCCCCTTCAAGACCCTCAGATTGTTTTTCAGAGTCCATAGTCTCTCATGGTTCACCTCCCCTTCCAATTTCCCTCAACTGGGAAGGGCTTTTTTAAAGAAAGGGAACAACAGGGTACACGGGGGCATTCACCGGGGGCTCTGTTTCCATTGAGCAAAGTTAAAAGCAGCAAAAGAACATCACCATCCCTCATGATAAATACTAGAAAACGCCAGATCATCTACAAAATTATGTGTTTTTTTAGTTCATCAGAAAGCTGAGGTTGCGAGGCAACCAAGTGAACTGAATTTCAAAGGGCGAAAAGTCCTTTCGCGGAGAGACAGGAGAAGCGAACTGCTTCACAACTGACAAGGCACAGGAGCAAGCGATGACTGCCATAAAAGGGCAGAAGAAGAAAACAAGTGGATTTTTGAACCGATTCTTAAAGGCTTAGTAGGAGCTAATGTGACAGTCTGAAATCTGTAAACCTAAGAGAAAAGAGGGGCTCGTAACCACTGGCATGGGTTGCAACATAGATGTGAGAGATGCCATAATCCTGCACCCCTCTCTCTCTTGAGGCAAAACCCATCTATGTCCGGGAGAAAGGCAAGAAAAGCCCTCCCCGGCTGGTCTCAGGAAAACGTCACCACTGCTAGAGGAGACAAAGAATCAACACCATCTGCTGCTGGGGATGGAACAGAAAACCCATGGCTACCGGGGCGCCAGCCTGGGAAGTTCAACTGCCATTGGAAGGGAGGTGGCAGTTCTGAGACAAGGTATTCAGAGTGAGGCAAAGGTGCGAGCACCCTGCTTAATGCTGAGACTCCAGCAGGAGGACCAAGGAATCACTCTGTTCGGGGGACACCTGGGTGGCTCAGTTGCTAAGCATCTGCCTTCAGCTCAGGTCATGATCTCAGGGTCCTGGGATCAAGCCCCACATCGGACTCAGTTCGAAGCCTGCTTCTCTCTCTCCCCCACTCCCCCTGCCTGTGTTCCCTCTCTCACTGTGTCTCTATTAAATAAATAAATAAAAATCTTTTTAAAAAAAGATTTTATTTATTTATTTGACAGACAGAGATCACAAGTAGGCAGAGAGGCAGGCAGAGAGAGAGAGGAGGAAGCAGGCTTCCCGCTGAGCAGAGAGTCCAATACGGGACTCGATCCCAGGACCCTGAGATCATGACCTGAGCCCAAGGCAGAGGCTTAACCCACTGAGCCACCCAGGTGCCCCAATAAATAAAATCTTAAAAAAAAAATTACTCTGTTCCTCCCAGGAGACTTGCAATAAGAATAACAATAAGAAACAGCAATCTACCTCTCCTCCTGGGGGCGAGGAACAGGAATACTGAGCAAGGCCCTCTGGCCCCCCGGCCCTACACCAAGCACTCCCAGAACTGGAATTTGCAGTGGGGCACTGAAAGCAGCTATGGCCACAACAAACACCGAAGCCAGCTCAACTCCCCATTAGCCTGACTGAACCTACATATTCATGGGCTGACAGGAGAGGTGTGCCTGTTGCAGACCAGAAATACTGTTTACCTTGGTCTCTAGCATTGTTTTGCATACAATGTCCAAAATTCAATTAAAAAAAAAAAAAACCACAAGACCAAAATGACCTAACATCAAGATATAAAGGAGTCAGCACAGGACCCGTCCCGGAAATGTTGAGATTCTGGATTATGAAACAGGCATGTAAAAATAAAAATAACTATGATTAAGATATTAAAGTATTTTGTGGAAAAGGCAGACACCATACATGTGCACATGAAGAATTTGGGCAGAGGGGCGCCTGGCTGGCTCGGCAGGTTAAAGCCTCTGCCTTCGGCTCAGGTCATGATCCCAGGGTGCTGGGATCGAGTCCTGCATCAGGCTCTTTGCTTGGCAGGGAGCCTGCTTCCTCCTCTCTCTCTCTGCCTGCCTCTCTGCCTACTTGTGATTTCTGTCTGTCAAATAAGTAAATAAAAATTAAAAAAAAAGAATTTGGGCAGAGATGGAAACTATAAGAAAAGGCAAAAGGGAAAGTTAGAAAAGAAAAAAAGACGTCCTTCCATGGACTTACCAGCAGACTGGATACAAAAAAGGCAATAATCAGAAAACCTGAAGAAACTCTTCCAGTGTTGCCAACACCAAAACGTATACTCTCTTCCTTACAAAGAGTCGTGCTTTTACCTTGAATTTCTCAAGTCCTCTTCGTCAGCTCTCTTTTCTATGTTCTAGGATTCGATTCAGTCCCATGGCTCCATGTGCCATCTACATGTTGATGAAATCCAAATTTCCATCGCCAGCTCAACCATCTCGAAGCTCCAGGCTTGACAATTCCATCCGCAGGTCTAACAGGTATCTCCAAATGAACGCGGCTAACATGGAATTTCTGATTGCCCCTTTCACTCCTGCATCTATCACCAAACCTGTTTTTCTCCCAGCCTTCTCCCTCTTAATTACCAGCATTTTGTTTCATAGCTCTCTTTAATTCACTCAGTTGCTCAGGCCAAAACCAAGAAGGCTATCTTTATCTTTTTTCCTCTTTCTCTCCCTCCCTGCTCCCAGTACAACACATCGAGCCCTGATGAGTCTACCTCCAGAACATATCCTGAATATATCCATTTGGCTTAATCCTAAGACAGGTGAGACAAAGTTGTGGTTCTGGGCGCAACTCATGATCCAAACTTGTTTCAAATCCCAGGTCCTCCACTTACTCGTCATGGACAAGTTTCTTAATTTTCCTGTGCCTCAGTTTTACCCCCTCTGCCTTCCGCTTGGGTCATGATCTCAGGGTCCTGGGATAGAGCCCCGCATCGGGCTCTCTGCTCAGCAGGGAGCCTGCTTGCCACCCCCAACCCTCCTGCCTCTCTGCCTGCTTGTGATCTCTGTCAAATAAATAAATAAAATCTTTAAAAAAATAGATAAGTTAATATAATGGGAAAGGCAATGCCTGGCATATTTATGTTATATATAAATGTTAACTACTATTTTTATTGTCAGCTCTACTACTGTCATCCTAATATAGGTTCTTATCCTCTCCGGCAAGTCGCTCCCTGGCTTTGAAGCCCTTCAAAAAATATCCACTGCACTGAGGGTACACACCAAGTTACTCTCTTATTCAACAATAGTCTACCCACTTCCCCAGGCAAGCAATCAAACATTTAGATACTTTTAGTTTATAGGCATATCTTGCCACCCACAAATATTCCAGAAAGGGCCGAATCAAACAGCATTTCACACAATAGCATCAACTGATTTAATTAAGATTGTACCTGGTTGAGATCAGCCTCAAAGGTAAAGAAGCCTGATGAACAAAAGGTGGAAGATGGGGGGGTGTCTTTCTATGTGTGGGGGTGACAGCCAAATCAGAAAGAGGAAACAAGAGAAAGGGACAGATGTGGGAAACATTTACTTGTTTCACAATTTTACTTAGTGCCCTGGGAGGTACAGATTTAATGCTATAGATCACTTAGGCTGCATTTGGTTCTTACGCTGAACAACCGAGCTGAGTTTCTAAGACAGGTTTGGCAATTTCAGATCCTAACCACTCTAGCTGAGGCTCTTCCCCTATGGGATGCAGAAAACGCAGAAAAGAAAAAAGGGTGATAGAAAGACATTCTCTATCAATCTCAGGTAACTCTCCCACTCTGTAGCTTTTTCCCCATTATTACTAAAAGAAGATGCAAGACAATATACCTATTGCTGTAAGATGGAGAACTTATGTCCAACAATTCCCAGTGTTTAGTAAATAATTCAGCACTGATTAATACTTGATAAAAGTACAGGGAGGAAAGTATCATTTTTAATGAATCCCTATCACAACCCTGAAATCATTCTGGAATGGTATTTTCACCTGCCCCCTTCTCTTTCTGTTCTACCCATCTTCTTCCTATTTTGGAGAATCTGATTTCTGTTACCTTACATATTTTAATCCATATTCACACAGAAATAGTCTTTTAAAAATAATACCTTGGGGGCACCTGGGTGGCTCAGTGGGTTAAGCCGCTGCCTTCGACTCAGGTCATGATCTCAGGGTCCTGGGATAGAGCCCCACATTGGGCTCTTTGCTCAGCAGGGAGCCTGCTTCCTCCTCTCTCTCTACCTGCCTCTCTGCCTACTTGTGATCTCTGTCTGTCAAATAAAAAAATAAAATCTTTAAAAATAATAATATCTTAGAAGATCAATAAAATCAACACGCCCTTAGACTAAGAAAAAAATGACAGCCTCAAATAGCTAAAAAAAGACATTACATCTGATGCTATAGAAATAAAAAGGATTATAAGAGACTCCTACAAAGAACTGTATGCCAACAAGTAGGATAACTTCGAATAAATGGATAAATACCTAGAAACATACAGCCTGCCAACATTGAATCACGAAGATATAAAAAATCTGAACAGACCCAAAGCTAGTGAGATTGAAGCGGGAGTTGAAAACTTCCCCCAAAAAAAAACCCAGGGCTAAATGACCTCATAGGAGAATTATGCCAGACATTTAAAGAATAACACCAATTCTTCTCAAGCTCTTCTGAAGACTCCAAGAGGAAGGAGCACTCCCAAACTTGTTCTATTAAGGCCTGAATTACTGATACCATTTTACCAGGAAAAGACAGTGTAAAAGAAAAAGACTACAGACCAGTGTCTTCAATGAATACTGACGAAAAAAGTCCTGAACAAATACTACCCAACCAAATCCAACAGCCCATTACAATGATCACCCACCATGACCAAATGGGATATATCCTTGGGAATGAAAAGATATACACAAAAATCAATCGGTGTAATGCAACACATAACAACAGACAAAAGCTAGATAACCATCTCAATCAAAGCAGAAAAAGCATTTGGCATAATTCAATACTCTTTCATGATAAAAACAATGAACTACAAAGAGAGGGGAAAAAAAATGACCTCAACATAATAAAAGCCATATATGAAAAGCCCACAGCTAATATCATACTCAGTGAGGAAAGAGTGAAAGCTTTTCCTCTAGTATCAGGAACAAAGCAAGGATATCCACTCCCAGCATGGCTATTCAATATTGTACTGATGTTCTAGCCAGAGCAATTACACCAAACCAAAAAAAAGGCATACAAGTTGGACAAGCACTAAAATTATTCTGGTTTGCAGATGACATAATATTATACATAAAAAACTCTATAGATTCCGCACACACAAAAACCTGTTAGAATTAATATATGAATTACACAGAGCTGCAGGATATAAAACCAACACTCAAAATCAGTTGAATTTTATACAGAAATGAGGAGACTGAATTTTTATTGCATTTTATATAGAAATGCAACTGATTTTGAGTGTTGGTTTGAGTGTTGGTTTTATATCCTAACAAGGATCAATCCAAAAAGGAAATTAAAAAGGGAAACTCTTTTTACAATAGCATCAGAAAAGAAAAAATACTTAGGAATAAACTTAATCAGGGGCGCCTGGGTGGCTCAGTGGGTTAAGCTGCTGCCTTCGGCTCAGGTCATGATCTCAGGGTCCTGGGATCGAGTCCCGAATCCGGCTCTCTGCTCGGAGGGAGCCTGCTTCCCTCTCTCTTTCTCTGCCTGCCTCTCTGTCTACTTGTGATTTCTCTCTGTCAAATGGATAAATAAAATCTTTAAAAAAAAAAAGGAATAAACTTAACCAAAGAAGTTAAAGACTTGCACATTGAAAGCTACAAAGCATTGCTAAAAGAAAGCAAAGATAATAAAAATAAAGGGAAAGCCATTTCATGTTCATGAGCTGGAAGACTTCAGACTGCTTGAATGCCTATACCATTCCAGCAATCTGCAAACTCAATGGAATTCCTACCAATATGTAAATGACATTTTTTGCAGACATAGAAAAAAATTCTTAAAATTTATATGGAATCTCAAGGACCCCAAACAGCCAAAATGATCTTGAAAATAACAAACTTGGGGAGTCTTCCCAGTCCCAGATTTCAAAACATACTACTAAGCAACAGTAATTAGGATGGTATGGTACTTGCATAAAGATGAATATATAGACCAATGAAGAGACAGCCCATAAATAAACCTTGCATGTATAGACAAATGATTTTCTTTCTTTCTTTCTTTCTTTCTTTCTTTCTTTCTTTCTTTCTTTCTTTCTTTCTTTCTTTTTTAAAGATTTTACTTATTTATTTGACAGACAGAGATCACAAGTAGACAGAGAGGCAGGCGGGGTGGGGAAGCAGGCTCCCTGCTGAACAGAGAGCCCAATGTGGGGCTCGATCCCAGGACCCCGGGATCACGACCTGAGCCTAAGGCAGAGGCTTTAACCCACTGAGCCATCCAGGTGCCCCACCAAATGATTTTCAACAAGGGTGTCAAGACTATGCAATAGGGAAATGATAGTCTCTTCAACAAATGGTGTTGGGAAAGCTGGATAGCCACATGCAAATAATGAGGTTTGACTCTTATCTTACGTCACATACAAAAATTACTCAAAATGAATTAAAGACCTGATTATAAGGGGCAAGTGAGTTGCTTAGTTGGTTAAATGTGTGCTTTTGGCTCAGGTCATGATCTCGGGGTCCTGGGATTGAGCCCATGCTGGGCTCCCTGCTTAGCAGGGAGGCTGCTTCTCCCTCTCCCTCTCCTCCTGCTCATGCTCTCTCTCTCTCAAATAAATAAACAGAACTATAGAAAAATAAAAAGACCTAAACTTTTTAGACTCCTGGAAGAACATCAGGGAAAAGCTTCAGGATGTTGGAGTCAATAAAGATTTCCTGGACATATACCAAAATACAGGGAAAAAAAAAATCAACATTAGAAACGGGAATATATCTGGGTGCCTGTGTGGCTCAGTCAGTGAACTGTCCATCCAACTCTCGGTGTCAGTTCAGGTCTTGACTTCAGAGTTGTAAGCTCAGGCCCTGTGTTGGGCTCCACACCGGGTGTGCAGCTTACTTAAAAAAAAAAAAGAAAGAAAGAAAGAGAAAGAAAAAGAAATGGGAATATATCAAACTTAAAATTTTGCATCAAAGGAAATAATCAACAGAATGAAAAGGTAACCTAAGGAATGGGAGAAAATACTTGCCAATCATATATCTGATAAGGAGTTAATGTCCAGAATATACAAGAGAATTCTACAACTCAACAACAAATTAAAAAACGGGTAAAGGATCCAAATAGACATTTCTCCAAGTATGATACACAAATGGCCAAAAAGCACATGAAAAGATGTTTCACATCTCTAATCATTTCAGAAATCCAAGTCAAAGCCACAAAGAGATACTTTAAACCCATTAGGACGGCCACCATCAAAAGAACAGAAACTAACAAGCCCTAGAGAAGCGGTGGAGAAGTTGAAACCCTTGTACACTCTAAGTGAAAGATAAAATGACATATCCATTTTGGAAAAGAGTATGCAGGATTCTTGAAAAATCAAAAACAGAATTGCCGCATGGTTAAGAAATTTTATTTCTGGGTATATATCTAATGTAATTTAAAGCAGGATCTCAAAGAGTTATTTGTACACCTTTGTTTGTCACAGCATCATTTACATTCCGAAGAGGTGGAAGCAATGCAAATGTCCATCAACAGATGAGCTGATGAAGAAAAGGGAGTATACGCACCAAACGGAATATAATGTAGTCTTAAGAGGGGACTTCCTGTCACATGCTACAACATGGATGAACCCTGAAGACATTATGCTAAGTGAAATAAGCCAGGCACAAAAGGATAAATGCTGTATGATTCCATTCGTAGGAAGTATTTCTCAAAAGTAGTCGGTCATAGAAATAGGAAATAGAAAGGTGTTTACCAAGGGCTGGGGGACGGGGGAGCTCATGTTTAATGGGTATAAAGTTTTAGTGTTACACAATGAAAAGATTCCAGAGATTTGTTGTACAATGTGAATATACTTATTAACACTACTGGACTGTACACTAAAAATGGTTAGTTAAGATGAGGGGGATGCCTGGCTGGCTTAGTTGGTGGAGCATGTGACGCTTGATCTTGGGGTTGTGAGTTCGAGTCCCACAATGGGTGCAGAGATTTCTTAAAACAATAAAATCTTAGGGGCGCCTAGGTGGCTCAGTCAGTTAAACCTCTGGCTTGTAGCTCAGGTCATGATCTCATGCCTGCCGGGATGGAGCCCTGTGCTGTTGGGCTCCATGCTCAGCAGGGAGTCTCCTTTAAGATTCTCCCCCTCTGCTCCTCCCTAACTCCCCCACAAATAACTAAATCCTTACAAAAAATAAAACAAAAAAATGGTTAAGATGGTTAAGATGGGCTCTCTTGGGGGCTTACTTTCAAGATGACCAAGAAAAGAAGGAAAAATGGTTGTGTCACAAAGGGCCGTAGCCATGTGCGGCCTATTCAGGGTACCAACTGCGTAGCTGTGGGCCGAATTCAAGGCCATTGGGAAGTTTGTTATTCGGACCACAATACAGACCACCGCCATCAGGGGCATTCCCAAAGCAAGTAGGTCTGCTAGACCTATGTCTGTCCCAAGCTTTCTGTGAGACTACGTTACTGCCCAAGCTGTGCCGTTCCCAGCAAGCTATTTCAGAATCTCTCCTGAAGCACGGAAGGACCCGACACCCTCACCAATTTAGACCCGTGGATGTTACCTCACCACCCCCACCAAAGCCCACGTTAAGGAGCTAAGTCCTTAAGCAATGAAGAAAAACTGTTCTCCGAAAAAAAATAAATAAATAAAATGGAGATCATACTTTTAAAAAAAATGGTTAAGAGGCTCAATTTAATGTTATATGCTTTTTGATCACAATAACAAAATGAAATTTAAGAAATAATACTCTGGGACAAAATATTTATAAAAGACATATCTGATAAAAGGCTGTTAACTAAAATATTAAGAAAAACTTTTAAAACTCAACAATAAGAAAATGAGCACTGTGATTCAACAATGGGTACAGACTTGACTAGACAGCCTCATGAAAGAAGATATTCAGATATCAAGGACGCATATGACGAGATGATGAACACCGTTATGTCATTCGGGAAATGCAAATTAAAACAAAAATGGGATACCACTACAAACATATTAGAATTGCCAAAACCCAAAACACTGACAACAAATGTTGGCCAGGATGTGGAGAACCGGGAACTCCCATTGGGTGCCAATGGGAATGCAAAATGAAAAGCCTCTTTGGAGATAGCTTGGCAGCTTCTTACAAAATTAAACACGCTTTTACCAAACAATCTAATAAGCACACTCCTTGATATTTACCCAAATAAATTAAAATCTTATGTTCATGCAAGAACTCGAATATGGGGCACCTGGGTGGCTCAGTGGGTTAAGCCTCTGCCTTCGGCTCAGGTCATGATCTCAAGGTCCTGGGATTGAGCCCCGCATCGGGCTCTCCGCTCAGCAGGGAACCTGCTTCCTTCCGCCTCTCTGCCTGCCTCTATGCCTATTTGTGATCTCTCTGTCAAATAAATAAATAAAATTTTAAAAACATACTTAAAAAAAAAAAAAAAGAATTCACATATACATGTTTATAGCAGCCTTGTCCATGATTGCCACAACCTGGAAGCAACCAAGATGTCTCTCAGAAAGTGAATGGAGGGGCACCAGCATGGCTCAGTGGGTTTGAAGCCTCTGCCTTCTGCTTGGGTCGTGATCTCAGGGTCCTGGGATCGAGCCCCGCATCGGGCTCTCTGCTCAGCAGGGAGCCTGCTTCCTCCTCTCTCTCTCTGCCTGCCTCTCTGCCTACTTGTCATCTCTGTCAAATAAATAAAAAAAATATTTTTTAAAAAAAGTAAACGGGGGCACCTGGGTGGCTCAGTGGGTTAAAGCCTCTGCCTTTGGCTCAGGTCATGGTCCCAGGGTCCTGGGATCGAGCCCCAAATGAGGCTCTCTGCTCAGCGGGGAGCCTGCTTCCTCCTCTCTCTCGGCCTGCCTCTCTGCTGACTTCTGATCTCTGTCAAATAAATAAATAAAATCTAAAAAAAAAAAGGGAACGGATATATAAACTGGTCCACCTAGACAATGGATTATTAAGCACCAACAAGAAATGAGACATTGAGACATGAAAAGGCATGGCATAATAAACTTAAATGCATATTGTTAAGTTGAAGAAGCCAATCTGGGGCACCTGGATGGCTCAGCTGGTTGGGCAACTGCCTTCGGCTCTGGTCATGATCGATCAAGCCCAACATCGGGCTCCCTCCTCAGTGGGGAGTCTGCTTCTCCCTCTGACCCACTCCTCTCTTATCTTCTCTCTCCCCCCCCCATAAATGAATGAATGAATGAATGAATCTAAAAAAAAAAGCCAATCTGAAAAGGCTACATACTATCATACCATACATGATTCTAACAGTATAATATTACGGAAAAGCAAAACTATCGAGTAAAAAGATTAGTGGTGACCTGGGGTTGCCAGGACGAAGGGATGACGAGACAAAGCATATATAAAGGATGTTTAGAGCAGTGAAGCGATTCTACCTGATACTAGTGAATCCTTGTCATTAGACATTTGTCTAACGCCACTGAATTTGGAACAAGACTGAACCCTAATGAAAACTTACGGACATTGGGTAATAATGATGTCCCAGTGTAGGTTCACGGATTGCAACAAAAATACCGCTATGGAACACTGAGGGAAGTTGTACATACATGGGAAAAGGGGGGTATATGTGAAATCTGTACTTTCCTCAATTTTGCTGTGAACCCAAAACAACTCTGAAAAAGTAAAGTATATTATTAATTAAAATATTATCTGTTGGGAACAAAAAAGATTATTTGATGTGGAGAGGTCTAAAATCTTATTGACAGGGATCTTACTAGGTAATAATCAACAATGATTAATTTGGATTCAAAAAGAACTTGGGGGCACCTGGGCGGCTTAGTGGATTAATGCCTCTTCCTTGGGCTCAGGTCATGATCCCAGGATTCTGGGATCGAGCCCTGCACCGGGCTCTCTGCTCCGCGTGGAGCCTGCTTCCCCCACCCCTCCTGCTTCCCTCTCTGCCTCCTTGTGATCTCTGTCAAATAAATAAAATCTTTAAAAAATAAAATAAATAAAAAGGAACTTGGCTGGTAGTAAAAGATGATACTATCTTGGCATTCTTTTACATTGCTGGTGGAATGTAAAATGGCACAGCTGCTGTGGAAAACAACTTGGTGGTTCATGAAAAAGTTGAACACAGAACTACCATATCATGTAGTGATTCTACTAAGTATATACTGCAAAGATCTGAAAATAGGTGATCAAACAAAAACTTGACCGTGAATATTCATATCAGCAATGTTCCTAAAAGCCAACAGGTAGAAAACCCCCCAAATGTCCATCAACTGATGAATGGATAAAGCAAAGGTGGTGTAACCGTACGAAGGGATATTTAGCCATAAAAAGCAGGATTTACTAATATATGCCACAGTAAGAAGAGACCTTGAGAACATTGCAGTAAGTGAGAGAAGGCAGACACAAAAGGCCACACAGTGTTGGATTCCATTTATATGAAATAATCTAGAATAGGTAAATCCATAGAGACAGAAAGAGGATTAGCGGTTGCCAGGGCCTGGGGGAGGGAGGGATGTGGCATGACGACTTAATGCCCAAGGGGGTTATGAAAATGTTCTGGAACTCAAAAGTGTTGACGGTTGCATAACAACACGAATATACTCAATTGTATATTCTAAAATGCTGTGTTTTATCACAATTTAAAAAATCGAACTACAAAAATACCTTGATTTTTTCACTCTCTTTTCTCACTCGTTTTGCATTCTCAATAATGTAAACAGTGCTCTTGTTGACTTCATTGTCAGCTCTGTGTCTTAGCCAATCCTCATATCCCTAGAATAAAAATAACTACAGTCAAGCTCACATAATGCAGTGCAGTTAATAAATTTCTATAGCCCCCTATGAATCACCAGCAGATATTTAGACTGATAGTATTAATCTCAACTCACAGTGCTAAAGAGACAACATTGTTCATTTTTACAGCAAAAACTAAGATATGCTTTCAAAATACCCCTTAGGCAAATAGCTTTACTGCTGAAAGGTTTCTCCATTCTCCAGAGAAGTATCAATGAAAACACGGGCATCAGAACCTTAATATTCTTCAAATGTGAAAGGCTATGATTTACTCTTCTAATTCTACTCTTGAAATTCAAGTTAATGTTAATTTATCTACCTTTTAATGTGACCATTTTTTTCCCTGGGTTTTATTTTCTAGCTCTTATCACTTAAATCTATTCTTCTGTAGTAGACTGTTGGGAGTGATCATTGCTGAGGAAATCTAATTCCTTCCCAGGGACAGAGAATTGAAAAGGCAAGTTAGGGTTATTTTTGACACAGAATCCACGACAAGTTTTGGAAGTCAACAGTTAAACTTCTCCACTGGTAGTAAAGGAAACCATAAATTGGTGTTCATTTTTTAGAGTTAAAAGTAATCAGGGAAAGGTCTAATGGCTCATTTTAGTCTGGTTTTCTGTATGAAGTAAATTTAAGCCAAAAGAACTAAGGGAAGAGGATGTTCATTTGTTTGAGCATGACCTCTTCTCCTTTTTTACATCACATTGCTTTTTTCCTTTAGAATGATGTCTGTACCTTTTCAAATGGAACTGTTTGAAAAAAATCTCTTGATCGCCTTCTGCTTTTTTCTCCAATGCTATATTCATGCCTGTTCTGTCCCTCTTTATGACAATGCTAGGCTATCACTTCCTATGGCACTTTCTGTGATGTCAGTGAGGAAAGAGAGGCCCTAAAATGAACTAGTACAGAGAGTAAAATGAATCAGTAAGAGCTTTTGTAAGCCATACAGGCTATTCTTGGAACCAGCAATTCTATGATGTTAAAGAAAATAATCCTAACAGCCTAAGGGAAAGAACATTCCAGAAATCTTTATTTAGCAACCAAACACTTGATAAAGTATTCTTGCAGTTTCCGGCAGGCAAGATATAAGACCAGATAACCCCAAGAGGAAAGGTAACCTTGTTCAAAATTCCATTAAACAGACCTTCATTTTTGAAGTTCTTGAGGATAGTTTTTAAAGCTCTTTGGTAAGTTACTGTCTAAAAGTATATCTGCCATCAGTCAGGTCCTCCGGACTGTTCCAATACACGATAAACGTTGCTAACCCACCCTTTACCTCCAGATTCCCTTTTCCACTTTCAATTTCATGTGGAATTTTTCAAAGGTACTATCATATAAAAGGGTCAAAATACTTCCAAGTCATCAGCATCAGAAACCATGGCAATTGTCAGCGTTGACGAAAAGCGAGAGTAAGTCTCCTCTGCCCACCACCCACTTCAGCTGCATCATGGAAGAAAACAAACACCAAGTACTTGGACTCTTGAGTTCTCTGCTTTAGGCGACAACAACAAAAATTTACCACACTGGGAATTTTTCAGAAAGACAGAACACACTGAAAAACACTTAGATACATTAAAAATTCACCTCTCGGGGCACCTGGGTGGCTCAGTGGGTTAAAGCTTCTGCCTTCAGCTCAGGTCATGGTCTCAGGGTCCTGAGATCGAGCCCCGCATCGGGCTCTCTGCTCAGCACGGAGCCTGCTTCCTCCTCCTCTCTCTCTCTCTCTCTCTCTCTCTGCCTGCCTCTCTGCCTACTTATGATCTCTCTCCCTCTCTCTCTCTCCCTCTCTGTGTCAAATAAATAAATAAAATATTTTTTTAAAACTTCACCTCTCACCTCCTGCCTGAGCTGTACCTTCCACCTTCTTTCTTTTAGGCTTACAAACCCACAACACAAATACTAAGGGGGAAAAAAAGGAAATTTAAAGAAGTACCTTATGGTCATTTTAATATGTTTTCCATAGGAATCAAGGATGCTGCCCACTCTACATAAATATGAAAAAGGACATTTGGCAATGAAATTCAAACCAGATGGGACTGAAATGCAGGCATAATTGTACAAAAGAAATTTACCTGCTTGATGGCTGTAACAGTTATAACAAAGAAGAGTGGGAGTCCACTGGTAACCGGGCTAGTCGGTGTGTCCACTGTGACCTAGGTAAAGAAATTAAATTGAATGGAAAAGGAACATAAGCCATTCACTCATATATAGGGCTCATGATGCAACCATTTCGGGCAGAAATACAGACAAGATGTATCCTGGTAGCAGGGTCAATGTTAACTTTCATTAAAACAAAAGCGATCCACAGAGCAATTAATGTAAAGAAACAGTTCTAATTCAGGCTTAGGTTTCATTCCAGTTTGGATTAATGCCCTCCACGAAACAGAAGCAGTCATTTACCATCTCTTCGTCGAGTACCATTCTTTCAGGCCCTGTGCTATCATCGGCCAGGCTCTAGAGATGCTGCTTTGAGTAAGAGAGAGAAACGTCCCTGCCCTCGTAGAGCTGGCAGCTTATAGGAAAACAGGAAAACCGTCAACCAAGTGAACCACTGAAATCTAGAGAGTAAAGCAGAGTTAACTGCACGAAGGCCAGGCTTCCAGGCAGGCACAGAGGACAGCACAGACAATGCCTCTATGGTAGGAGGGGTGGGGGGGCATGTCTAAAGAAATAAAGGAAGCCAGAGGCAGGAGAGAGTGTGGTGGAAGATGGGGCTGGAGATGGGGACAGAGGCAAGCCCAGCAGGGCCTCTAGGCTAGAGTTCATTGTTTATCCCACAGTCGGAAGTAACTAGAGCTCTCGGGCAAGGAGCAGTCCCCCGAACAGAACTACATTTCCAGAAGATCATCCTCCTGGATTTGTGGAAGTTCGTTCCATGTCCGCTGCTATCCCCCTTGTCCAAGCCATCACTTTGCTCGTGGCCCATGGCAGCAGACTCCCACATAGGAATGGGGCGCCGGGGTGGCTCAGTCGTTTAAGTGTCTGCCTTCGGCTCAGGTCATGACCCCAGGGTCCTGGCATTGAGCCCTGCATCGGGCTCCCTGCTCGGCAGGGAGCCTGCTTCTCCTTCTCCCTCTGCTGCCCTGCCTGCTTGTGGTCTCTCGCTCTCTCTAATAAATAAAAATTTTTTTTTAAAGATTTTATTTATTTATTTGACAGACAGAGATCACAAGGAGGCAGAGAGACAGGCAGAGAGAGAGGAGGAAGCAGGCTCCCTGCTGAGCAGAGAGCCCGATGCGGGGCTCGATCCCAGGACCTTGGGATCATGACCTGAGCCGAAGGCAGAGGCTTTAACCCACTGAGCCACCCAGGCGTCCCTAAAATATATTTTTTTAAAAAGTACGAATGGCAAGGAATTTCTTGTCAGGGGTGATGAGAGATGACTCTTCTAAGTGTCTGGTGAACATGACTGGGTCGATGTTGTTGTCATTCACTGAAACAACAAATACCGAGAGATGGGTTCACTCTGCCCGGCCAACTCACTCTTGTCTCTATCCCCACCCAGGCCGGGCTCTGCCACATGCCTGAGTTAGAGATATATGCTTTTATGTGGCTGTGAGCCTTCATGCACAGACTGAGATATCCATCTGGCATTCTTCACCAGGTTAACTTGCTCTAATCTTTCAAGGCTTAATTCAGGTATCATCTAATCTTTGAAGTCTTCTTAAGCTCCTCTTGGCTAGAAAGACCTATGAACTCCCACTGTACCCCCATAGCATGTTGCTCATGAGACTTTTATGACTTGTATTGCATGAAATTAAATGGATAGGGGCGCCTAGGTAGCTCATTGGGTTAAGCCTCTGCCTTCGGCTCAGGTCATGATCTCGGGGACCTGGGATCGAGCCCCACATCGGGCTCTCTGCTCGGCGGGGAACCTGCTTCCCTCTCTCTGCCTGCTTCTCTGCCTACTTGTGATCTGTGTCCAATAAATAAATAAAATTTAAAAAAAAAGAAATTAAATGGACATATGAGTGTAACATACATTCCTTAAGGACAGAAAAGCCATGTCTTGATCTTCATTGCATCTGCTAGAATCTTTGTTATCTGGAAAACCCCAAGGCACACAGTAGGTGGTTGGTATACATTCACTGAACCAAACTGAACCGTGCTGCACACGATGGAATGACTCTCCCGGGCATAATTTTGTATGGTTTATTTTATGCTGTTTGTAAGGTATCTTACCATGGATCTAGAGTAGCTCCTTTTCAAATGCCCCACCATTTGAGACTGAAATTAGCTTCTTCCCATATCACAACCCAGATTGGTTTTAAGTAGCAGGGCTAAATTAAATTACAGTACCATTTACTCAAAGCCTCAAAGTGGATAAACAGAAGCACTTAACATTAACAAGGCATTTGAGCAATTTCATTGGGATGATGTTTCTGCTTTGTTTAAAAAATGAAATGCGGGAAAAATATCCTACTGTAATAAAATTTTCTGGGGGTAATTTTGGTGAAAGAAAACTTGTAATAGCTCATAGTCTTAAAGATGGAAGAGGCAATTAAGATGTCTAAAATTTAAAACACAAAACATTAGCAGAAACATAGAGAAGATCAAATCTATCAGGCTTTCACACGTAAAGTAAATGAATGAGGAAGAGCAAAACTGGTATCAGGAAGAAAAGTGATAAATTTTCAATTAAGCTGAATCTGATGTTTAATGAAGTAAAACTATTTATTTGAACTATTTTAAACTTTAATACATGTCATTGTATTCAATGATACACAATATATGTCCTTCTAGGATGAACAAAGATACAAAGTCTATGAAAGTTTTTAAAGAAAGTAACAAATTCTCAACAGGTTTTTTAGTAAAAATGCTACTTTTGGAAATATGCAAAATCATATAAATCTTAAACTGTAATATTAATACTTTACAAAGTTTTATTAAAACAGGTCCTGAAACACCTTTTTTAGACACAGAGCATTTTAAAGTTAGAAATGGATTGAAAATTTGTTTGGAGTAATTAAGTTTCTAAAAGGGGAATAGTTGTTTGTGGAACTCTTACCTGCACAAGGAAAATGATGAGAAAATAAAAATTTGCAATTCTTCTAAACTGTTCAAACAGATTCTTTGGGAGGAAATTCCAAAGTGTATACTATATGGGAGGAAGGGGAAAAAAATATTATTAGAAGGAAAACTTGAAAAACCCTAGTAACAACTCATATGAGCCAGATTATCAAAATACTTTGAAAACATGTTAAAACCCACACCTCACACATACAAATAAGCATACACTTAGAGGTACACTATGTAAGAAATGAAGTTTTCATTTGCAGCATCACAGCTGGGTCATCTAGTCCCCAACTTCTGCTTTCCCTGACCTGATCTAAATTGTCAGGCGTTCTCAGGTCACTCTATACTTCCTTAATAATACTTGTTACAGTGAATAACTATAGATGTGAACACTTTTTATTAAAGTTTCTCCCTCAATAGGCAATACGTTTCATAAAGACAGGCTGTTCTTTTGTCTTCTTATTACTTCTCCCCCAACACCTAGCAGACACAAAGACACTCAATAAATTAGTTGGATGAATGAACAAACAAATTAATCCCTCCGGCTCAGCTAACCACTGGAGTCTGATCGCCATCACTGATATAACTCTGTCCCTATCAGCAATGCCGCCCCCCCCCCCCCCCGTACCTCCGAGACAGCTGAGGTGTACTCGTAACCCTGGGTCATGGAGGGCTTTCACTTTAATCAACAACACACCACGCTGGGCTTTGGTAACTGGTAACAGGTTAAAGGTTCAATACTAAGTAGTACGTGGGCAGAAGAAAACTCTTGGGCCAACTGTTGAATCACATAGACTTTCTCACTAATATCTTAAGCTCAAGGACAAAATCATTTAAAAATCCCCATGAGAGGGGCGCCTGGGTGGCTCTGTGGGTTAAAGCCTCTGCCTTCAGTTCAGGTCATGATCCCGGGGTCCTGGGATCCAGCCCTGCATTGGGTTCTCTGCGCCACAAGGAGCCTGCTTCCTCCTCTCTCTCTGCCTACTTGTGATCTCTGTCTGTCAAATTAATAAATAAAAATTGGGGCGCCTGGGTGGCTCAGTGGGTTAAAGCCTCTACCTTCGGCTCAGGTTGTGATCCCAGGGTCCTGGGATCGAGCCCCGCATTGGGCTCTCTGCTCCGCAGGGAGCCTGCTTCCTCCTCTCTCTCTGTCTGCCTCTCTGCCTAGTTTCTCTCTGTCAAATAAATAAAATAAAATAAAAAATTATTTAAAAAAAATAAATAAAAACTTAAAAAAAAATCCCCATGAGAAGGTGAATTTTCTAGATATCTTAATGAAGACCAGAAACCAGAAAGAAAGGTTTCTTAACCTAAAAGATCTAAATTTACACTTAAATGATCTCCACCACAAATATGGTGAGAAAATATCCATTAAATTAGGTAAGGTGACTGAAATGCCACAGTTGTAGAGCATGAAACAATATATGTGAATTTACTACTAACCTCTCTTATGGGCTCAAGATTCAGGGAATCCCAAGAAAATGAAGATAAATGAAGGCAAACATATTCAGTAAAAGAGCTGCATTATAATCTAACATGCCAACCCAGAAGGTTCTTCGCCCAGGATTCATGAAGTGCCTCAAGGAAGGTCATTCAAAATGAACTACAAAATTACAGTGAGATAGCACCTCACACCTGTCACGATGGTTAAAACAGAAAACACAAGAAACAATGGGTATTGGTGAGGATGCAGAGAAAGGAACTGTTCCTCTTGCACTGTTGGTGGGAGTGCAAACTGGTGCAGCCACTGTGGAAAACAGTATGGAGGTGCCTCAACAAGTTAACAATAGAGCTACCCTAGGATCCAGTCCTCAAACTACTGGGCATATATCTCCAAGATACAAAACACTAATACAAAGGGATACGTACACCCCTATGTTTTTAGCAGCATTATTTACAATAGCCAAACCATGGAAGCAGCCCAAGTGTGTCCACTGACAGATGAATAGACAAGAGGCAGGGTATATACACGACGGAAAACTACTCAGCCATAAAAAAGGATGAAATCTTGCCAATTACAACACAGATGGTGCTAGAGAGTATAATGCTAAGCAAAATAAGTCAGAGAAAAACAAATATGATTTCACACGTATATGGGATTTAAGAAACAATACAATGGTTAAAAGAAAGAAAGAGAAAGAGAGAGAGAGAGAGAGACAAACCAAGAAACAGACTGTTAATGACAGAGAACAAACTGAAGGTTGAGGGGCGGGGGTTGGGGGTGGGGCTGGGTGAAACAGGTGATGACGATTAAGGATGCACCTGTCGTGATGAGCACCAGGTGATGTCTGGAAGTGCTGAATCGCTATACTGCCATCTGGAACTCATAAGACACTGTATGCTAACTCTACTGCAATTTCAAAACTTAATAAGCAACAATGAAAAACTAAGTACAGAACTGTGTGCATTTGCATCATTTGGGGGAAGAGAATCCACGCTTTTTTATCAGGTTCCCAAGGCAGCTTGTGACCAAAAACAAAAGGGGTCAAAACCATTGCTCTAGTCATTTTGAAGCTGATATAGTCCAGGATCAGCACTTAACTGTCCCAATGACTTAAGATCAATTTTCTAAAACAATAAGCAAAACTCCCACAACAGGCTAACAGCTGAGCTTCTGGCTTGTTGACCTTCTGTTCCCTAACTAAGGGGTTTTTAATTAAACAAACAAACATCAGGGACTGTTAGAGTCCTCTGTGGGGTGTTAGCACATCAAAAGGGAACATTTTTGTTGTTGTTTCTAGGCCCCCACTGTTTGTTTACCACTGTTTTAACTTATTAGATGAACTGCTTCCTTGGGGAACTCTGGGTATTACCGTTATAGGAAACTGTTGCTATATGCCCTCCTCTTTCCTGTGTCAGGCCATGAGCTATCACGGGGTCAGGGAACACACCATAAGCCCCTTACCACAGCTGCCTAGAACAATGTTTGGTACAAAGAAGGCACAAGAAATCTTGATCTTAAGTTTTGGCCATTTATTCCACTGCCCATTACCAAGGTGAAGCGGAACTTTCTTTTTTTTTGAAGTACCACTCTTTCTCCCATAAATTCAAAAGAGTAAAGGGAGTTACCAGGACACTAGGATTTAGTAACTAGCTAAAAAGGCACCGTCCGGGGAGTCTGAAAAGATTCAAAGAAATGTCCAATAAATTCTACTGAAAATATGAGTTTTAGAAATGAGGGAGATTGCTAGTGTAATTTTAGGCTTGAAGCTTTAAATTCAAGACAGTCTTTCACATAGGAGTTCTAAATTTAACCTCGGGCATACCTTCAAAGAGTTAGGTGGTGCTCACAGATTCTTAACCCACTGAAGCACCTTCAAGATTAAGGCTCACAATTTTTAAAGAAAAAAAATGTGTAATGGGGAAATATGATGGAAATTAAAGATCCTAGCAGCAAGCAATCGGTGTTCCTTTTGCTACCGAAGGAGATTTCCAAATTTTGTACCAGCTACAAAATTCTGGTGATTCCCAAAGGTTCCTGCTGATTTTATTAAAGTAGGAAGGCCGCAGAGAACAAGTTTTTCTATGGAAAAGTATTGTGTTCTGCTAGAAGAAAAGAAGACCAATTTTATCAGTAAGTATAATTTAGATCAAAGTGTTTATCTTCAGTGTTCCCTGCATTAATAATACTTATTCCCAGTCTTTACCAGGCATTACTGGTGCTATCAGTAAATAAAAAGCACCCATTAACAGAAAGGTATTTTTATCATCAAAGAGTTAAAAAAGGAAGTCAACACTTGCTACAAAGCCGGAAGGCAGATAACATATGCTATAAATTGTACATTTCTTCAGTAACATATTCTGGTCAAAAGACAATGTGAGGAAGGAAAAGTTCAAATTATGAAAATATTGTTCTCTCCAGAATGGATCCAAAGGCCTCTTTTAAAGAGAGATCAAGCCACACAACTGAAACACATGAGACTGAGCGAATCACCAGTACTGCTCAGGATCGCAGTACTACCAATCACAGAAATGTAATTTAACAAGACCACCTACCATTTACTGAGTCATTACTGTAGGCCAAGCACAGCGTTTGAACTGTGGATTACTTTATTTTGTACTCACACAATCCTCTGAGGTAAGTACTGTTAGTGTCTCCGTTTTACAGATAAGGAAACTGAGACACAGAAAGGTTCAATGCCTTACTTTAAATTCAGACCCAGGTCTTCTGCTACAAGGATGAAGCTCTTTACCACTACACTATATGTACACTATCCTCTCCTAATTATTCACTGTATTAAGATTTCGTTCTTTTTCTGTAGTTCACTGTCAATTCCTCTTTTTCTGCTTTAGAGCTTTTAGGAAAAAGCATGGCAAACTAGAAAAACTGTCAACATATAATATTTACAGAGAAAAGAGAGATGCTCGTCTTTCAATGCAGAAATGTTCGCTTCTTTGCTCCGATTTCTAAAAGATACATACTGATACAGAGGTAGATATGCAAATCTGTTCAGAAACAATCTTTATTTGCCTTATGAAGCTCTTGACTATTTAAAAAAAATCCAAATGTACTGTTCTGTCTACCAGTAAAACTGAAGCTAGATAAAATATGAGAAATATTATATTAAATATAAAAGATTTGACAATTAAATAGTCTTCTAGTTCTTTTACAATGTGAAATCGTGAAATATATTACAACAAAATGGTTATGATTAGTTCAACGACAGTGACATTAGCATGTTCCACATAACACACTATGGAAAACAGTAATTCCCTGGAAAGTATTTTAGATTTTCTTTGATGCAAAACACGAGAGAAAACAGAGAAAGGAGCCCCAATGGTACAGAGACATGAAAGGGGCTTTTTATGCAGAGCCATCAGACCTCACAAAGCAGTTCTGCTCCTGGCTTTATAGCTTACTCTGCTTGGTGACCACAGCACTAACTTAAATTTCTCTGTACAGTCAACAGGTTGAACAGATAATCTCGTAGGCTCTTTCAGTTCTGTAAGTCTATGATTCTGAGTCAAAGGACTACTACTGCTATCCTGGATCTTACAGGGGGAATTAATAATTTTCAATCAAAGGAATAGTCCCCATCCTGAGCACAGGTATGAAAACTTCTGGCTGAGGATAGATTTTCTGCCATAAGGTTCAAGATGAACAGGAAACAGACATTTTATCCAAAGACACTCAGAGTGTTCTATAGGCCCATAGACACATGCTCATTAGGGAACAGTTTTTACTCATTCTGTCTGTATTTCACATGTTAATCTCCTACTTATGTATAATCTGTACTACATCACTACCTCGAGAAATCACATGTGTGTTTAAAAACCAAATGTTACATTTTTAAAGGAAGGGCATAATGTTCTTTCAGGTCCTAGGCGTTCGCAAGCTTGCAGTGATCCAACTGTCACTAACATCTTACAACTGCCTTGCCTGGCTACCTGAAGAAGTAAGGACAATCTATCAAGATCCGTCAGTCTATTGATTATCTGCCATCTAGCACCCAGTACCTAACCTGGTCAGCCAAAGGTAAAGATGAGCGAGTTAATAGTAGTAGAATGAGGGCGACTGGGTACTAGGAACGACAGAGAGTGCTTTTAGGTATGCAACATCAGCTTCGTTTCACTGATGAGGACATTCACACTCGGGAAAGGACATTCACACTTGTAGATTAATTTGGCCAAGGTCACACAGCTAGTAAATGGTCAGGCAAGAGTGTACTCGAGGAGCTCCCCAATGGAACAGAAGAGGTAAATGTCATTCTACCACAGCACCCTCCAAAAGAATACATATCATTTAGAACTTACTCCATCCCCTTAAGAGAAATTCAGGAAGCTTTGGGCAAGTAGATAATTCAAAGTTTTAGCATACTTTAAGGCTTAATGTAGTAGGTATCATCAACAGGCACTACGAATAATAAGGGAAAGCAAGTCAATAATATTTCAGCTGTAACAAGACAGAGTGATACTCTTTAAGAAAAACAGCCCTTTGGCGGGATGATGACCACAGTGGGAATACGGTACAGGTGCGCACACCCAAGCATATGCGTATACAATACACCAGATAAGTGCATTATCTGGTTCACTGTATGAATCACTACATGTATCTACTGAAGTAAAAAAAAAAAACTTACCTTGGATGAGACTATTCTATTATCACAAAATCTTTGTGCAATGTAAGCTTCTGTTTCTGAAACTGGATGATTGCCAACAAACACTGTGCGCGTACCAACTCTTTTCTCTTCTCCAGCACACTGACCAAGAGAAAGGGGGGAAAAGTCAGTTTCTTATCACATTTGTCCATGCTTCTGCTGAGTTCAGAGTCTTTGCGGAAGCACATCTGACAATCCCCGAGACAGAGAGAGCACCAGCGAGGAGAGAAAACCCTGTTAGGCTATTCAAACTCCACTGGGCTCTTAGCTGCTGACTTAGTGAAGATTAGTGAGAGGGCTGCTTGAGACAACGTGCTGAGGCCAACCCTACTATCTTAAAATGTGTAAATTAAAAGAAATCCTAGAAGAACAGTATTTTTATTGCCATTCTTCTTTCTTCCACAAAATCTCAACTGTCACCATCACAGCAACACACTCAAAAGGTCAGATTGGGAATATTTTATATATCATACAACCACCACTGAAGGCCATTTTGTCAGTTCCTTACCAGAGAACACAAAGCAGAATGCAAATTACTTCTACATAGAAAACAATTACTTTTAAGTATAGAGATAGAGAATGGCTGTCTCGGGCCACCTGGGTGGCTCAGTGGGTTAAGCGTCTGCCTTCAGCTCAGGTCATGATCTCAGGGTCCTGGGATTGACCCGCATCAGGCTCTCTGCTCAGAAAGAAGCCTGCTTCTTCCCTGCCTGCCAAGGAGCCTGCTTCTCCCCTGTGTGCCATTCCCCCTGCTTGTGCTTGCTCTCTCTCTCACTCATGCTGTCAAATAAATAAATAAAATCTTAAAAAATAATAGAATGGCTGTCTCTAACAATGATCAACTATTTCTACAAAGAAGTTGTAATTCTTTGGTTTTACAGGAAAGATATCCTTTGTGATTTCTCAGAGCCTACTGTCAAAAAGTCCCATTTAACACAATGTATCTCTGATGTCCATTTTACATTTTTAATTTTAATTCAATTTTTCTTTCTTTTTTTCTTTTTTTTTTCTTTTTTAAGAGAGGGAGACGGGGCTCAGGGCAGAGGAAAAAGAAGAGAGAGAGAATTCCCAAGCAGGTTCCACGGCCAATGTAAAGCCTGAAGCGGGACTCGATCTCACAACCCTGAGATAATGACCACACCCAAAACCAAGAGTCAGTTGCTTAACCAACTGAGCCACCCAGGTGCCTCCCCCCACGTCTACATTTTAAAAGAAGGTTCTAGAAGTTCTAGAATCTAGAAGTTCCAAGGTTGAGCTCCATTTTACCTTACTTTTTTACTTCACTGAAGCTTTACCTTGTTTTTTGTTTTTAAAGATTCTCCAATAAGTTTATTTTGCAAATTTTTTGCATTTTATGTTTTATTGGCTTACAGTGTTATAAAAAGAAAAATGTATACAATTTTGAACACTGAGCTATTTATCATTTTAATATGAATTCAGATATTCTTTAGTTTATTTCTAATTGACCTTCAAATGCAGCAGCTCTTAAGTTCAGTGTAAGTACTCTTGCCACCCTATCCTACCCCAACACTGAGTCAGAATGCAAGATACAGATACCTATACAAATACAAGACACAAGTCTCTTATGAAGTAAAACAAATCTTTTATAATGGTTCCCTTTTGGAACTTTGCATATCCAGTGCATGCCTTTTCTGAAACTGGGATATTCACACTTATCAGACACAATCTTTATAAAGCGAAGCATTTATCTCTTTGCAAACTCAGGTAATTCTTGAGAGCAATATTTTTCTTACTGATCTGAAAAGAACGGAGTGTGGAAGGTCAAAGAGGAAAATCACATGAAATCATCAAAACAGAAGAGGTCTGAAAAATAATATATCTAATAGTGTAGGGAGAAATATCTTAAGTCTAGAGTCTACTGAAAATCTTGATATTCAAAGGAATAGCTTTGGACCCAGTGCCAAAAACTCAGATGTTTTTCTCAGTTAATTACAATGAAGAATGTTTATTTCAGAAAATACATTAAGTCTTTGAAGTAAGAATGAAAGGATCATACAATTTAAATTCTATATAAATGACTGAATATACAAAGTATCAAACATAAACAGCAGTGTAGCAAGAAAACAAATTAGCAGAAATAATTACTCAACAGCAGCAATAATTAAGCCCACCATTTGAAAGATCTTCTAAATACCACGAACAAAAATAGTTGTTATAAGATTTTACAGCACACAACTCAATTCAGTTCTAATGCACTACTATTATACCTCTTTCTTCTTCAGTATTAGTGGACCCACATCATTTCCTATCAATTCCCGGTGTTTATTATGCGAACCATCACATTCAGGAAAGTCCTAGAACACCAACACTGACAATAAGCTGCTTTAGTAACACACAGATCTTCGATGTTTACTTCATTTACTACTTTGGGATTTTCCTTTTGTATTTTAAGATTCATCAAGTTTGGGGGGCCTGGGTGGCACTGCCCCTTAAGTGTCAGACTCTCGGTTTCAGCTCAGGTCATGAACTCAGGGTCAGGAGATAGAGCCCTGCCAAGGGCTCCCACTCAGCCTCAGCCCCAAGTCTGCTTATGTTTCTCTCTCCCTCTGTCCCAACCACCCCACACTTTCTCTCTCTCAAATAAGTGACTAAAGCTTTAAAAAAAAATTAATCAAGCTATTGTTCTGTTGTTTTTTCTTTGAGAGGAATGGACGAATTGCAAGGGAGCTACGCAGTGCAAGTACACTACCAAAAGGCGATAACCGAACCATTCTGAAACCCTGAGTTGAGTGAACCGGTTCCGCTCCGGGGGACAGAGAGCTGCTTTAGCTGCGGGAAGTTGCGCGATCAGGATCTGGGCCAGCTCTCCTGCCCCATCGTCGCCAGCAGCCATCACTCCTGAGACCCATTGCTCTCCAGCGGAGCTGCCATGCCTCTACTCTGTCTTCTTACCTTAAATCAGGATAATACACTTTTTTAAAAAGGACTTTATAGGAAAGATTGAGAGCGAGCATGAATGCAGGGGTGGGAGGGCAGAGGGAGAGGGAGACGCAGACTGCCCACTGAGCAGGGAGCCGGAGATGGGACCTGATGCCTCAGACGCTTAACCGACTGAGCCACCCAGGAGCCCCTGGAATGGTTTCCTTTGGTATTACTATATTTATCATGTTTGAGACAACCATACATTAAAGTCAAAAAAAGATAGGAACCAATATCTACATACATATTTCCATTATTTTTTTAACAAGATAATTCCCTAGCCCAGAAAGTTTTAAAGTACGTAGGCTCAGGGATTTTCCTTCCTTTCGATGATCTATTTAAAAGCTAAAGATGTAATAATCCTGACCCTAAAGTAATCATTTTTTAGCAAGACTACTTAGAGATTGCTGGGTGCCTGGGTGGCTCAGTGGGTTAAAGCTTCTGCCTTCAGCTCAGGTCCTGATCCCAGGGTCCTGGGATCGAGCCCCCGCATCAGGCTCCCTGCTGAGCAGAGAGCCTGCTTCCCTTCCTCTCTGCCTACTTGTGATCTCTGTCAAATAAATAAACAAAATCTTAAAAAAAAAAAAAAAGACTACTTAGATTGCAAAGTTCTCCAAATGTCTGTTTGGATGTATTTCAATCTGAATTTTTGTACCTTATATCGATATTCTAGGGAAAATGATTTTTTAGTTTAAAAAGGTAAAAACCGAGGGCGCCTGGGTGGCTCAGTGGGTTGGGCCGCTGTCTTCGGCTCCGGTCATGGTCCCAGGGTCCTGGGATAGAGCCCTGCATCAGGCTCTCTGCTTAGCAGGGAGCCTGTTTCCTCCTCTCTCTCTGCCTGCCTCTCTGCCTGCCTGTCATCTCTCTCTGTCAAATAAATAAATAAACTCTTTTAAAAAATTAAATAAATAGGGACGCCTGGGTGGCTCAGTTGGTTAAGCAGCTGCCTTCGGCTCAGGTCATGATCCCAGCGTCCTGGGATCGAGTCCCACATCGGGCTCCTTGCTCCGCAGGGAGCCTGCTTCTCCCTCTGACTCTGCCTTCCACTCTGTCTGCCTGTGCTTGCTCTCGCTTCTCTTTCTATGACAAATAAATAAAATCTTTAAAAAAAAAAAAAAAAAAAAATTAAATAAATAAATAAATAAATAAATAAAAAGGTAAAAACCGGGGCGCCTGAGTGGCTCAAAGCCTCTGCCTTCTGCTCAGGTCATGATCCCGGGAACCTGGGACCGAGCCCCGCATTGGGCTCTCTGCTCTGCAGGGAGCCTGCTTCCCCTACACCTCTCTGCCTGCCTCTCTGCCTACTTGTGATCTCTGTCTGCCAAATAAATAAATAAAATCTTTAAAAAATAAAAATAAAAAGGTAAAATCCAACCAAAAATGTAGATAAGACCTCTTGACCCATTATTTTCATTAAAGCTTATTAAATACTTATTTAGTGGGGTACCGCTTTCAAACTCTGTAGGGAATCAGACAAAAAGTAATTGGGATAAATTCATGAAGAAGACAGCTGTTTCCCCACTTGTCCAGAGACAGGCCATTATTAGAACAACTGACTGTCTAAGGTCCTTCACAGGCTAAGATTCCATGGTAAATTTTCGAACAGTTCCTGATTATCATTCCAATAAACAAATACCTTTACCAGAATGGCAGCTATGGGGGGCAGGTGGGTGGCTCAGGTCATGATCTAATGGGTTGTAAGATGGAACCTTGCATTGCACTCCCTGCTCAGTGGGGAGTCTGCTGCTTCCTCTCTGTCTGCCCCTCTGGCCTGCTCCTGCATGCAGTCTCTTTCTCCCTCTAATAAATAAAGTCTTAAAAAAATACGAAAATGGCAGCTATACACATTTGATTCCGGGACGGACTTCTTTGTTTGCAACTGTAATATACAAGGTCCAACATGGCTTACTGATAAGAGCACTAAATTTTCCATAATCTCCATTTTACAAAATGTAAACAGAAAGTAAATACACCTTGAAGTATAGCTCATTCTGCTTCACACTTACCCTCACCTTCTGTTGCAAGTAACGGTCTTCACTGTAGTCCCTACAACAGACCTGAACCTTATAAGGTACAGACTTGAATTACAGAAACTGTCAAATTACTTGATAATTCTGCATATACATATTCATATGTATTTACAACCTTTAGTATTTGTATGGTTGTTTAGTTCTTCACACAAGAAGTGGCTATCGAGGGCGCCTGGGTGGCTCAGTGGGTTAAAGCCTCTGCCTTTGGCTCAGGTCATGATCCCAGGGTCCTAGGATTGAGCCTTGCATCAGGCTCTCTGCTCAGCAAGGAGCCTGCTTCCCCCCTCCCCTACTTGTGATCTCTCTCTGTCAAATACATAAATAAAATCTTAACAAAAAAAGAAGTGGCTTCCGAGTAAATAAGGAAGTGTTCCCTTTTATGCCAGTTCTCAGATCATTCTACAAACTGAAAGGAGGAAGAAGAAAAGAAAAACAGGGAGAGGGTCAGTGAAGTGGGATGTTTCCTGCACAGCTAACACAGATCGTTCTCCTGGGTTAGCAGTGGCCACTGATTAGCTTATAACAAAAATGAACTGGTAGTTTCGCGATTCTGAATGGTCTTCAACTTCTCGGTCAGGTAGTGGCATTCCAAAGAACAAAAGGAAGGAACAAGCTTAACACAATTTTTCAGGCACATAATATTTTTATGAATTCTCTACATGTGAATGGCATTTACAGTTCGACTAAGAGCTTTTGCCATATATTATGTCTCTGATCACCTTCAAATAAGGCCTACGTTGACCTCTCTATCTCTATTAAGTTGGAGAAAATGGATTGAAATTGCTGTGCAGGTTTGGGAGGGTGGGGAAGGAAGCTTCTGGCAGTGATTATTGTTAGATGAAAAAGGGGCCTGAGAGGAGCTGTATCATGTCCACTCCTGAGCATTTTTTAAAAAGGGGCAAAGTCTCTTCAGCCCAAGGCAGTTTGGGGTCTGCAGCTGCCTGGGACGGGCTGGAGTGGGGTGAAACAGAGGACCTTTCCATGCCTGCTTCACCCTAAAATCTGAAGAACCTGCAATTTCTGGTGGAATTTGCTCTAACTTAGAACATTGTTTAGTTTGCATAAAAATGGCAGCGCTGAACTCATGTGTAAATTTCACTGTAATTTTCCACTTGCTGCCAATGTTGAGTGTTAAGACAGTGGTTTTAGGTTCCTGTCATTGTGAATAATGTAGGTAGGTGCCTTAGCCAAGGCAGAGAAACTCCAAGTAGGAATCATAAAAAAAAATTTCCCTTTTGGATGGCACACGATGTAGTCTAGAGTGGGAGTGTATGATTCCTGCCACCTCATAATGAATTTTAATTCATTAAGAGTCGATCCTGTGTTGAACTGCTTCCCATCCAAATGTCCTTAGAAATGGCATTTTTAAAAACTGAAATATGCTGGCACGGATTCTATTTTAATGACACATCATACACTATAATAAAAAGTATGGAAAATATTTAAAAATATATACTTACAATATACAAGTTAAAAGAGAAACCAATTCCATTTTTTCCCTCAAAATGAAACCACCCTTTTGTGTCCTTGATTTATACTTCCGCAGTATAAACTGACTGTTGTAGAGGGGAAAAATGGTAAGTAATTTATAACAAAACATAGTGTCTTAATAAAAATCAGCGAAATGGCGCTGTTATTCAACTAGTACCATCTTAAAATCCCATGCTTTTGCTTGTCAAAACACATAAAAAGCTTTTTAAAGTATAATTTGTTTTCCTGATTGCCTCCAGACTAGTTACTCAGTAAGAACCGAGAGAAAATAGAGACCTCAACAGAAGACGGTCACTATAAAGGCTAGCACAGAATCTAAAACGGGGCTCATGTCCCCGTCCTTTCCAGGTGCTTGCAGACTTAAAATTTATCACTTAGTTATAGATCAATGGTTCTTAATTCTGGCCACACACTGGCTTTAAACACAACAACAATGCCTTGGTCTTTCTTTTATTTAATATTTAATTTCCCTGGAAGCTCCCCATGCCTGTGAAAACGGCTATCCAATCTTCTCCTTTGAATTAGTGACTGCTCTTAACTAAGATCCTCCGAGTTTTTAATATACCAGCCATAATCCCCCATTTCTGAAGTAATTAAAATAATTTAAACAATTAGCTTTATACAGCATAAACATACAAATAACCCTCAAACAGTGCCCCCTCCAATCATTTTAAGCTGCTCATAAAATGAGATTCCCCTTCAATACGTATTTTGCTTGTGGTTAATCTGCTAACAATTATTTCTATCACAGATAATGAAAATTACAGGCCCTGATGTGATGCAAAGCTACTCAGGTTATCAGCAAATCATCACTGATGTCAACCCTGGCAATTAGAGCATTGTTTTTACTTGTTTATTTTTATATTTAAAAAATTTTTAGGGGCCCCTGGGTGGCTCAGTGGGTTAAAGCCTCTGCCTTCGGCTCAGGTCATGATCCCCAGGGTCCTGGGATTGACCCCCAACATGAGCCTCATGTCAGACTCTCTGCTCAGCAGGGAGCCTGCTTCCTTCTCTCTCTCTGCCTGCCTCTCTGCCTACTTGTGATCTCTGTCAAATAAATAAATAAAATCTTAAAATTTTTTTTTTTTAAGTCGGCTCTGCAACCATCTTGGGGTCCCACCTGGGGCCTGAACTCACGACACTGAGATGGAGACTCAAGCCTAGGTCAGGAGTCAACTCAACCCACTGAGCGACCCAGGAACCCCAAAGTATTATTTTTACTGGTCATTAGATTGTTCTTTGTGAGTTATTAAAGCAAATGTTAAGTATCTGCTCAGAAATGAACAGAAACCGATTATTTAAAATTCTGAAAACCTGGCAATGATTTAAAACTGTTCTATGCACCCCAGCCCTAAAGCTATTTTCTTTGCTGAAGCACTAGTATTTTTGAACAGCATAATCAGTCTTAAAAAGGTCAAATGAACTCAAAATTGAAAGAAAGAACTAGCGTTTCATCAAAATTTCAGGCAACTACTAAAATGCTCCTTAAAGTCAGGATTTCTGTCCCAAGGTTGGGAGGGGTGAGGTGCTGGGAGCACCACAGTGCCAAGGAACGTTTCCAGTGTATTAAGCCTCTTGGTTAAAATTGCTACAATGTACTCAGTGGTCACATTGCGGAGGTTTCCAAGCCCATTCCATTACAAGAAGCCAAGGAGAATAAACTTGATCTTTAATTGATAGGCATAACTCTAAAAGGAACCTTAAGATTGCACTTTTCAGATTTTGCTTTTATGGCACCTTCTTAAGTGATTGAGGTGTCTCTCTCCTTTGCCAGGGGTAGTGAAGAAAGTCCAGGACAAGACACTTTGTGTTGTCTTGCCTTTAAAGCTTGATTATGATCATATTAACCAAAAATCTCAACCACCTCATCAAAAGACAAATGAAGGGGCGCCTGGGTGGCTCAGTGGGTTAAAGCCTCTGCCTTCGGCTCAGGTCATGATCCCAGGATCCTGGGATCGAGTCCCACATCGGGCTCTTGGCTCAGCGGGGAGCCTGCTTCCTCCTCTCTCTCTGCCTGACTCTGCCTACTTGTGATCTCTGTCAAATAAATAAATAAAATCTTAAAAAAAAAGACAAATGAATACTCAAAAGTACATCCCTAGACACAAAGATTGTCCCTAATTAGGCATTCCTGCTATCAGCACATTTAACAGAACAGAATCTCCTACAGGAAATGGATACGAAACCCCACAAAACCAAAAACCTCAATCAGCAATCACAATGCTTAAGACTTAGGTAAAAACAATGCCTTGATTGGAAACTCAAGAGTTAGACTTTGATTATCTAAATCCACTGAGCAGGTTAATTTCACGGGGGAAAATCAATTCTACATGTTTTCAATCTGATACCCCTCCCCACCACGCCTTTACTCCAAGAGCCTCAGGGTTACAAAAATGTGACCCTGAAGATGAAATATAGCTGCCTTTAGGATGGCTAATAATCGACAGATCAAAACTGCTGTAAGCATTTAGTAATTCAACACTCTAACAGGAATTTTCTTAATGACTCAAAGATTGTTCCACTTACAGAAAGTAACCGGAGATTCCCTAAGTTCAGACGGGGGCTCAGCAGCCCCGCTTTCCTTGTCGACAGTATTTCTCTAACCCAGAGCCTGACAATATGCACACAAACTCGAGATGAACTCACCATACAGGTTAAGCCTGGAGAAGTAATTTTCCACTTTCAGTATCCACGGCTACATACTACCTTGCATTCCGAACACTTAACAAACTTAAAAAAAAAAATCTCAACAGAGAGGTACCTAATTTATAAGGTTAGGAACGATTGACTGATAACCCTTTAAGCATTTACCATAGCCCTGGGGAAATGGATAAAAATGTATATGCAAATAGAAAGCAGTAAGTCCCCAAGACCTCAAAGCCCAACCTAGCTGAAAAGAGATCAGAATAAAATATAGATCACAAACCTCAGAGGCAGGAGGGAAAGATGGGACCATCTGCATACCGACATGTGAAAATTTGCTAACACAAAGGCAGCTAAAACGCAGAGGAAACGCCGCAGATTATCAAGCAACTTGTGCCAACCCCTGTGATCCTTGCAAAGTTTCTCAGAATTCGGGAAGACAGCCAACTGTGGCTTGCAAGTTTCTGTACCTCCAAGGGAGGCGGCAAAGCAAGCACTAGAAAGCTGGTTTGTTCCTTAAGACTTGGAAGCAACACGCTGGTGTCCTGGCCTCTGTTATCACACTGTTTGACATCTTTTTTGTTACTCTTCTCCAAACACGTGATTCGCCTTTGTAACTTTGGATTTTAAAAATCACTGAAAAAGACTAGTATCACAAAAAGTTAAAAAAATGAAAAATAAAACGACTAGCATCTTGTGCCACATAGCATTTTCTCCTCATCTTGTAAAGTTCTCTTCTAACCCATGCCTACAATTGATGGACTATGACAAGAACTGGAACTAAAAAAAAAAAAAAAAAACTTTACAAAAGTTCAGTTGAACTTTGGGTTTTAGTCAGGTAAATAGTTTAAGAGGAAGAGATACAACCTAGGTATTCACTATGATACACTGAGTCACCCCATACCAGAGAGTCACTATTACTGTACCCTGAAGCTTCAAAAATGTATAGCAAAATATTCATATGGCCTAAACAGAAGGTTTTTGTGAAGTCCCTTAGGGCTCAAGGATTTTTTTTTTTTTTATCACTTTTTAGAGATCTCGCAGGTGAGGCAGCTTTATCTCAGCAGCAAACAGTAACGCCCAAAAATGGTTTAGGAAAGGAACCACTGGACATTATGGTGAAAAATGCCTTTACCAATATCTACCTAGAAGAGACAAATTCTCATCCAAATAGCACTTTCTAGGTCGCCAGAGAAGAATTTTCATTACAGTGTAGGAAGATATAAACCTTGGCAGAGCAAAACAACAAGAACACAACAAAAACAACAACAAAGAAACAAAAAACAAAACAAAACAAAAACAACAACAACAAAAAACATTGTAGAAGAGGTGCCTGATGCCCCAAACATCGTTTTATCTCCCATTTCAATGACAGCATCATTATTATAAAGGTGAGAGTAAGTTTCTAGAAAGATCTAACAGTTCAAATGTATGCTGGAGTATGTCCAGTGGAACCAATGAATGCAGTATTGTTAAATATTATACAGAAAGCAAACTAGCTAGAAAATAAATGTCCAGGATGTAAATGTAATCAGTTTAAATAGCACACCCAGGCTATACCTGTTATTTTGACATTCCCAACAAAAGAGGTAAGTAAAAAACAAGCTTCCATTGTGGAGGAAGACTGAGCTGAATAACCAAGAGGGCCTGAGTTGTGACTCAAGCCTCACAAAGGTAGTCCTTTCCATGGTGCAGTATCTCTAGACTTCCACTGAACCATGTTCTGGTGGCAACTTCTGGGCTCAAATAACAATGTCTTTAAAGAAGTCTGTTTTTGAAAACAGCACCTTCCCTATAGCTGAAAGCTTTTAGGGTAAGGTTTGGAGGGAATAGGAGAAGCAGTAAAGATGTGACCCTGGGAAGTACTGTTGATACCTATGCTTATACTATACACCTTATTATGTACCTACAACTTACAGGTGAGCCTCCACTTTCTTAAGAGTAAAAGAAGGTCCAAAAAAAAAAAAAGAGTAAAAGAAGGTCAAAGAACTTAAAAGACTGCTTATTGTAGGATTAACAAAACACCCAGAGATCACTTTAAAAAGACTGTAAAGGCTATTTACTTAAGAGGATGAAGCTTGCAGTTACTAACCAACTATGTGAATATTAAAATTCCAGGAACCGGGTCAGCAGCATAGAACTAGGCAATGGCCTCAACATAATTCAAGTGTAAATGTGTTATTTTCACCTTGTTCCAGCAAGAAAGTTTCTGGCTCTATGGAAGACGCATAAGCAATTCTGATCTGAGGTCACCCCTATACAAAGGGACAGGGTGAATTATGGCCCACTGGCAGAGAGTGCTTGGCGCTGAAAACACTGTTCCTTAGCATGCATGGGGAGGACTACAGGTGGCCAGGGAGGTTGTCAGGTGGCACGTCTGCCCACTAGTGAGGGCCACTCAAGGAGTCCCCGGAGACTGCCGTCTATAAGATAAGCCATTCGTCCTTTGGAATTGTTGATCTGCCGTCACGGCTGTAAAACTAGCAAACCATCTCTCCCTTCGAGGCAGAGCACAACAGTCAATTGGGAACTTTCTTGGAACTTCTGATGCTTGTCTCTAAATCTCCCTTCTTCCCTCCCAAAAGCTGTAGATTCGAAGCTGCTGTGCACTACAAAGATTGGGTGCTGCTATAAATTTAACAGGTGACCTGTAACTATTCCTAAAACATATCCTTAAAATATATTCCTAAAACATAAAAAAAAATTATTCCTAAAACATAAAAAGACTTACCAGAAATTAGCAATATGTTCGAAGCATAATGTCTAACTTTCAGTATATTTAAGAAAGACCACACCAAATACTTCATTTTTTAATGGCTTCACTGTATTATTCATGTGTATTATTGTTTGTGTATAATAAAAATTGATTTTTGAAAAAAATTTTAGGGGGAGGGAGGGGACAAGGAGGGGAGAGGGAGACAGTGAGAGAATGAATCTTCAGCTAACAGTGTGAAGCCTGACTCAGGGCTCCATCTCACAACCCTAAGACCATGACTTGAGCCAAAATCAAGAGTCTGATGGAAACTTAACCGACTGAGTAACCCAGGCTCCCTGACTTGTGAAACTTTTTTTTTAAAGATTTTATTTATTTATTTGATAGAGAGAGTGAGAGACACAAGCAGGCAGAGCAGCAGAGGGAGTGGGAGAAGCAGGCTCCCCACTGAGCAGGGAGCCCGAAGCAGGGCTCGATTCCCACGACCCTGGGATCATGACCTGAGCCGAAGGTAGTCGCCCATTTAACCGAGCCACCCAGGCGCCCCAGATTTGTGAAATTTTAATATGCCTTTGGGTAGTACCAACTAGGAGTGCCACTATAAGAGGGACTGGAAGAATATCAGAATCTATGACACAAGGCTTCCCAAACCGCACAGCATGCGACAATAATGAGGTTCCTCAGAAAACCTCTGGGCAGCAGGGAAAGGCTGCTCCTGAATCCTGCCTCCCGGGCAGTGCTATTCCTTTTTCTTTCTTTCTTTTTTTAAAAGATTGATTTATTTTAGAGCAGGAGTGAGCGCACATGAGTGGGAAGGGAAGAGGGAGAGAGAATCTCAAGCAGACCCCAAGAAGAGATGGGGCCTGACGTGGCACTTGATCTCACAACCCTGGGATCATGACCTGAGCTGAAACTAAGAGTCGGATGCTTAACCCACTGCACTGCCCAGGTGCCCCTGGGTGATGCTATTCTAATATATTTCTTACCTCTTCACAATCAGTAATATTGGCAAGGCACTCAAGAATATGAGGTGAGATAATTGTTAAACCCGTGACAACTTCTCTCCACGTAGGCCAAAAATAGATAAGGAAAATTAAGCGTTTGGCCATGATCCCAAGTGGGTGCTTCTGCTTCTAAGGCTTAACTCTAAGAGGCAAGAAACCAGGAGATCTTGGTTCTAATTGCCTTCTACCGATTAGCCTGTGTGTGTCTTGGAGAAGTCCGAGAACTGATGTTTTCCTAGGCAACTCAAGGAGTGCTTGACTGAGTAATCTAAAAAGATACAGGGGAATCGGGGCCAGATTTCGAGCAATAAAACAGGAAATGTGGTTTTGGATGTTGTATCATTTGCCACCTGTTTCAGCCTGGACCAAAACAAACAAACAAAAAAACTGTTTAAGGGTGGGAAAGAGATCCCTTGTTTGAGGATAAGGAGTAATTTACAAGCCAATGCACATGAGAAAATAATGTATTCAGGACGAAATTTATTCATAGGCTTCTAAGTAGAAAAGGAAGAATAAATAAAGGAAACACAAGTCACCAAGAACAAAGAAAGGCTCCCGTGCCTTCGGGGTGCTAATTTCCGTATACTAAAAGGTACATTAGCTTTTGGGGGCTTTAAGGATGCCCATTTAAACCACCACAGTGTCAATTTATTTAATGGGAAGCTTTACCTATGAAAAAATGAATGCCTTCTCAAACGTGCCTGTGACCCAAGGGAAATGGTTTATTCTTCTGATAAAACAGAATGAACTCTATGCAATGGCAGTCAGGGTACAAACAACCTCAAGTTAAAACAGTTTAGGATTAACCACCATTAAGAACAATTTAAAAAATTAATGAACCACTTAGAATTACAAATTTTACTTGTACGAAGGATTTTTACTAGAAAATGAAACACACGCAGAGATAGAAAACCACTTGAAAGAATTTTTATTAGAGCGGACACATTCAAAATGTATGACTTCTCAAAAACAAGCACTAAAACTCATATTGAAGGTCATACCACCCCCAGACCAAACATTTTTTTGTTTTGTTTTTTACCAAACAGGACAAACAGTAATTTGAGGCTCTGTTCAAGTACATAATTGAAAATAGCAGTGAGATATTTCCAAAGCACACACAGGGGGTATTGAGAACAATTAGAAGAATTTTACAGCCAACATTAAAAATACCTGGCAAGCTTTGAACAGGAAAAATGCTTTCAGTTAAATCATGAAACGGCACAGTGGTTGTAGCATTAAGTGACTGTTGCTCAGTGGAACACAGCGGATTAGTCCCGACGAGGACTGGGTAATCAAATGTGCACAAAGACTCAATTCTCCTGACTGCAATGCATTTCACTTTACTTCGCATTATAAAAGGCGTATGTGTACGCAAATGTGTTCATACATTTCTAAGTCTCTTCTTATTCTATCTTGTAAACTCAGACACGATGTAAAACCTTCTAAACACCAACAAAGAGAAAACAATTATAGCATTAGGTAAGGGCAGGAAATTGGCAGAACCCAACAGAACACAGAGGACTCTGGAAGGTTGTAAGTTCAAGGGCATCTGCACATGTTAGCACTACTACTGGTGGACTGGTGACCATGGATGGGCAGGAATAATCTTACAGTGTGAGTATTCTAAGATGGCCTGCTTCTATTCTTGTTTGGCTTCCAGCCATTTGCTACAGTCTCTGCCCTAGAGGAAAGGCAAGCAGGTACATTTCTTCGTTGGGCGCGGGGCACAGTTAGCTTTCAAAAAAAAAAAAAAAAAGGAATAAAGGGAAAGAGCAAGGAAATGGATAGAAATATAAATGGGTCAAACCAAAAGAAATTATCGGTGATGAGAACATTCTTCCATTAAGATTGCACAGGGCTTCCTCATCATTCTCAATGCAACTCTCAAAAGACACCTCCAACAGAAGAGTTTTTAAGCACCACATATATTCAGAAGGAAGAAATTGCTCTAGATGTCAGGATTAGTCTTTCAAACCTCATCTTTGATCCTAAAAATGGTGGGTAAGAGGAAAAGGTGGGGTTCTCCTAATAGCTGCAAGCTTTTCTTAGAAGGCAATGTACCAGAATGATGTCGGGACAGTGATTTTATGGATTTAGAATCCAATTCAGTCCAGTGTGCACCTGAGTGTCACTGTAACTTTTCATAATATTGAGCAACAATGTGATATGGTATCAAAGAATGAAATACTGTGAATAAGGGGAGGTTCATTCATGCATATGATTAATTAAATTAGATTTTATTTATCTAAGAGAGAGAGAACACAAGCAGTGGGGGAGGGGGTAAGAGGGAAAGAGAGAAGCAGTCTCCCCTCTGAGCAGGGAGTCTGAGACATGGGGCTCGATCCCAGGACTCAGAGATCACAACCTGAGCTGAAGGTAGACATTTAACTGATTGTGCCACCCAGGTGCCCCCATTCATGTATTTTAAAGGTGACATTCTTCTAAGATGGCTGGAATTTTAAAAACACACAGAAAATAAAAAGTGTTGGTGAGGATGTGAAGATATTGGAACTCCCATACACTGCTGGTAAAAATGCAAAATCACTCATTGTTCAGCCTCTGTGGAAAACAGTCTGGTGGTTCATCAAAAAGCTAAACAAGGAATTATCATGAGCCAGCAAGTTTACTCTTACATGTATACCCCAAAAGAACGGAGACAGGTGTTCAAACAAAAACTTCTGCACTGATGTTTAGAGCAGCACTATCTACAGCGGAGTCAAAAAGTGGAAGCCACTCAAATATCTACCAACAGATGCATGGATAAACCAAGTGTGGTCTGTCCACCCGGTGGAATACTATTCGGGCGTAAAAAGGAATCAACTACTGATGCACACGAACCAACAGGAAGGAACCTGATCAACATTATGCTAAGCAAGAGAAGCCAGACACAAAAGGTCACACACTGTAGGATTCCATTTATATAAAATATTCAGAATAGGTAAATCCATAGAAACAGAAAGCAAGTTGGTACTTGTCAGGAGCTGGAAGGAAGGCAGACTGGGGAGTGACCACTTAATGGTTATGAAGTTTCCTTTTGAGGTGAAGAAAATGCTACAGAACAGGATGGTTTTGGTGGTTTCACGTGTGAATGTACTAAACGCCACTGAATCATTTTTTAAATTATTAATTTTATGTTATGTGAATTGCACCACAGTAAAAAAAAAAAGTACCAACTTATAGCAAGTCACGAGGCAAAACTATTAATACAGTTGATGTCTCCATTCAACCATATTTACTTGAGTCCCTACTATGCACAATACTGTAGATAAAGTGACGAATAAAAAAAAAAATTGACACCATTCCTGCCCTCAAGGAGCTTGGAATGTAGTGGGGGAAACCAGATATTAACCACTATCCAAATACTTAACACAGATCAGCCAAGTAGCAGGAATGATGGCTGTGCTGCGTGGGAGAGCTGACCCAGCCAGGGCCACGTGACCACCAGCACACGACAAGGCTGATCAGATAGACCGCTCCTTTAGTCCCTGCTCTAACAGCTTCCCACTGATCTTAAAACTGAAAATGAAAATCCTTCCACTGACCTTGTTGAGCCCCAAGCCTCTCTGCCTTGTTTTCTCTGTTCCAGCCCCCTGGCCTTCCTTCCTGCTCCGGGGCTCCCATCCCACATCGAATACCCTTCCCTCGCTCCTGTACCTTCTTAACCTGTAGTCACCCCTCAGACCTCTCAACTGTCACTTTGTCCTAAAAGCCTTCCCTGACAGCAACTCCAATGAAGAGACCTTTTCTCCAAAACTCTATGTCTGCTACAGAGAATTTACAATGAACAAAGCCAAAAGAAAATCTCAACTCAGCTTTTCAAAAAGCCCTAACTCCCAAGTCTCCCCAAAATTCTCCTCCAATATCCTGCCGAAGAAATCCTTTGTGAATTCCTTGACTTTGCAGAAAGTGCGTTTTCTGAAATCTTCTGATTAGTTTCAATAAAAACATGGCCGTGATTGTGACAATAAGAACTTTGTACAGTCTACTGACACAAGCTCATTAAACATAATTTAATGTGACTGGTTATTGTGATGCTTTGTTAACTGATTTATATACGCTTCAGTCAATTTGATGCAGAGCAGTATTCAGATTCATCAATTCCAGATGATTAAACAGTTGATTAAAAATGCTGGTTATGGTCATTTCTGTTTAAAAAAAAAAAAGTCAGGCATCAGGCCAGGAATATAATCCTCAATGTAATATTGTTTCTGTAAAGAAAATCAGATTAGACTTATATTACTTTGACTTCCATGAATATGACCTGCCATAATGTACAAGGACAAGTTGTAAAGGGTTTTCAGGAGGGCCCATCATAGCTAGTATGTGCTGTGGAACAGAGGCTAGGTCCAAGACAAACACAATTCAAATCAGCCTGCCATGCACTGTTCTCTTTTCAAATCTACCTCATTTAATAATCATACACTGGGGCAGGGTGTGTTCTGCAGTATTGATTTCTCTGCAGGAAGAGCACAGAGAAGTATCACTAACATACTGTAAGTTCTACACAAAAAAGATTCTGCTAAAGCTGTCAAAGTACAATTATACAATATTATCCCTGTGCTTCCGGGAAGTGAAAATTAACTGCATTTTAAAAATAACATCTCAATGACTAACATATTATTTATAAAGTACTTGATATAATAATCTGTAATGAAGCTTGCATAAAGGGTTTACTAATAAATAAGTAAACAACAGGGATGCCTGGGTGGCTCAGTGGGCTAAGCTGCTGCCTTTGGCTCAGGTCATGATCTTGGAGTCCTGGGATCGAGCCCCACATTGGGCTCTCTGCTCGGCGAGGAGCCTGCTTCCTCCTCTCTGCCTGCTGCTCTGCCTACTTGTGATCTCCCTCCCTCTGTCAAATAAATAAATAAAATCTTTAAAAATAAATAAGTAAGTAAGTAAACAACAGCTTGTAACCAGCACCACTATTTCTTGGATCATCACTTCCAGTCTTAAAGAACACTACTGAGAAATCCCCACAAAATCCAGATACCCTACTCCAAGTGAAAACCAGGGCTAGCTAGCTCTTTTTTTCTTTTTCAGAGTTTTCAGATTATATGGCTATTGGTACAATGGGCTGGGAAAGAAATCTATTTGTTCCAATGAAACTTTAAATAAGAAGATGAAAGCCCAACATTCAAGGGCAGCACAGCCATACGGAAAATCTCTCCTTTCAATCAATATTAAAAAAAAAAAAAAACAACCTAGTGAATTTTCTCCCTTTAGTTTTTGCTATTCCTATGCTGAGACTACAGTGGATCTTTTGTAGAAAAACAACTCAAACACACGAGTGGTAGATTTCAAAAATTTTTAGCCATTCTGATAGCAGAAAAAGCAAAAGGCAAAAAGCCAAAAAAAAAAAAAAAGGTTAAATGCTCTGGAGCTGACAAATAATGGAACCTAGTAAGATACATATATTTGGCGGGGGGGGTAAGTGGCAATTTCCCCAGGGGTGCCTGGGTGGTTCAGTTGATTCAGCATCTGCCTTGGGCTCGATCATGATCTCAGCATCCTGGAATCAGCCCTGCATTAGGCTCTGCGCTCAGCAGGGAATCTGCTTCTCGCCACCCCCCCCTTCTCCTGATTATGCTCAAACAAACAAAGTGGTAATTTCCCTAAGGAAAATCCTTCTCTCTTCCTATTTCCCCTAGCTAACTCTATTTCTGAGACTGGGAAATCTCAGGTTATAACTCAAAGAAGATGAGCCCAAGGCTCCCTAGGTCCCCACATAGCTTGCCTTGCCCAAAATACATGAGCACGTCTGAAATCCCATACGCTCTTCCTGACCCCTCCAAGGTTACTAATCTTACTCCTGCCACCCTGCTAGTCAACCATTTGCCACCATGGGAGGTCATCAGTCAGCAAGCAGGGGCAGACTGGAGTTCACCCCAATCATACAGCTCCTTTGTCCCCTGTATGTTACCTCTCATTGACCTCTTAGCTGGGGTTGCACCCCAATTCCCGACAAATAATCTCACGGGGTTGACCAGAAAACAGAAGCAGGACGTAAGAGAAGGAAGCACGTAAACGCACATGCGGCACACTGCTAAGTAAACACAGAAGCCGGAAGGAAGAATAAGGTTGGCTGAAATGCAGACGCTGACTAGGGCCAGACAGAGTTAGTCCAGGAAGATTTCCAGATTAATGCAAGTCACAGCCCTGGGGAATTTTGGCGTCTTTTAACCCAGACTATGATTAAATTCATTTTTGAACCTATTATATACCTCACATGTGCCACGCTCCAAAACTAGAATCTGGATACCATGACAAGAGGATTTTCATTTTAGTCACATACTGTGCTTGGTTTCAGGGCTTCTCTAACACAAGCCTGACTTTCCCATCCATTCCAACTACATTTTCTACTGGTAATCTGGGAAAAGGCGGCTCTGTTCCTACCAAACTGGTCTACCTCCTCATTCTCTGTCTTATTATTTCAGTTTCTTCCCAACTGCTATTCCCCTGGACGGAAATCACCCTCCTGAGTCTCCCTGAAAGTCAACTGAAGGTTCAACTGTGCCAAACTCGGCAGTCTAATCAAGATACCCTGTGACATATGGAGGGCTGTGGGTACATAAAATTGGCAAACCTTTACATACTGGCTTCCCCCTCAAGGTGATTACCTGCTGGTTCTTGGAGCTCTTTGTCTTATTCTGCTAGTATACATTTGTGATTTGCTTCCTCAATAAGGAAAAGCAACACCTAAGTGTGTTGCAGAGATGAAGAATTCTGTAAATGGATAGAAAAATAGATGGACAGAGTGACAGGAGGATTACAAACAGACATGGTTCATCATTTAAACAGCCTGGCCCCAAAATCAGTATATCATTTAGAGCCATTTGAGATCACCAAGGATCACCAAGTTAGGAACTGAGACAAGAAAATAATGTGATCAAGGCTAGAGTCTCAAAGTTTAACTCTCTCCTAAGTATATTCTTTTTTTTTTAAGATTTTATTTATTTATTTGACAGAGAGAGACCACAAGTAAGCAGAGAGGCAGGCAGAGTGAGAGGGGGAAGCAGGCTCGCCGCTGAGCAGCGAGCATGATGTGGGGCTCGATCCCAGGACCTTGGGATCATGACCTGAGCTGAAGGCAGAGGCTTAACCCACTGAGCCACCAAGGTGCCCCTATATTGGAGAATTTTTGAAGTATCTTCTAATGGGACTATTTTTGATGTTCAAAAATCAGAGGGCACTCTGACACTCTCCACTGTAATGACCTTCTTTCAGAGCGCCTGGCAATTACCAAGTGGTTTCAAAGTAGTATTACAAGAGATGAGGAAGGAAGATGTGCATACTGGCTGGGCATGCACAGTTCCAGAGCCAGGTATCTGGGTTCAAATCCTAGTTCTGCCCCGTACTAGATTAAGTAACCTTGGGCAAATTTCTTAATCACATTTTATCTCAGTTTCCCTATCTGTATAAAAGGAAATGATGCTGTTAATTTATGAGACAACTAAGACAGTGCCTTCAAACACTACTCAAATGTTAGTTGCTGTTTCTTTTATTTTGTTTTTAAAGATTTTGGTTTTTTACTTGACAAAGAAGGACACAGTGAGAGAGAGGGAACACAAACCCAGGGAGTGGGAGAGGGAGAAGCAGGCTTTCCGCTGAGCAGGAAGCAGAACGCGGAGCTCCATTCCAGGACCCTGGGATCCTGACCTGAGCCGAAAGCAGACACTTAGCGACTGAGCCACCCAGGCGCCCCTAGGTGCTGTTACTATAGCAGAGGGAAATAGCAAATTCCTTTGCTGCCATGAACCAGTTGCTTCCAACACAGATAAAACATGTCAACGTAACAAAGATGTAATCCTAATACAAATACCTGAAATGTATCTGCAGGGTTATTGTGCAATGCAGTGGCACAGATGAAATCAATGGGGAAGTCTTCATAACCAGAATAAAAAGAGAGATACAATCTTTGTAAAATGCCAGCAGAGAGAAAGAAAGCATGCTTATAAAACCAAAGTGATCACGGATATTTAAGTGACCTATGCCACACTGACCAGATAACACCTAATTAGCATATAAGCATAAAGCAGAATAGTACATTTTGACTTTACTTAGGATTTCAATGGAACTAGAAGACCTGCACGTGATTCAAAATGCTTGCAAAAAGAATTAAAACCAACTGCAAAAGGCTCCTCAAAGGTTATGGTAAATGACTCAGCTTCCGGTTGGAATTCAGGGACTATCAGAGAGTGGAGGGCTCTGGCTTAAGCACTAGGTTAAAAGCAGAAATAAACAGCAAGTGTAATTAAACGTACACAGCTATGAAACGGCACACGGCTCTGCATCACCTGCAGTGCGGGGAAGGCTGGGTGCTGAGAGGGAGAGGAAGGCACAAACACAGAAAACCTGCGATCTTGTCCTGATGCTCCTAACTAAAGGGCAGGAGGAGGTGGTCGGGAGCAGCTAGCTGCTGTGGACAAAGAGAGGGCCACAGGTTTAGATGCGGAAACAGCTGGCCTCAGACATTCACCTTCTCCCACTGCTCCTTCACAATAAATCAAATAATACGTGCAGAGGGGGAGATCCCCTGAACCAAAGGTCTATCCTTTTCTAAAATTGGAACAAATATTTGAAGAGATCAAAAGAGCTAGGCACCGTGATTACCATCACTTTTTTTTTTTTTAAAGATTTTTATTTATTTATTTATTTGACAGAGATCACAAGAAGGCAGAGAGGCAGGCAGAGAAGCAGGCAGGGGCGGGGGAAGCAGGCTCCCTGCTGAGCAGAGAGCCTGATGCAGGGCTCGATCCCAAGACCCTGAGATCATGACCTCAGCTGAAGGCAGAGGCTTTAACCCACTGAGCCACCCAGGCGCCCCAATAACCATCATTTCTAAGCTAACCTTTTGCTCTTAAGCGATTTCAAGAATCTGGGGCGCCTATGTGGCCCAGTCAGTTAAGCATCTGACTCTTCGGTTCGGCTCAGGGCATGATTTCAGGGGTGGGGGCTGAAGCCCAGAGTCGGGCTCTGTGCAGGGCATGGAGCCTGCTTAAAATCCTCTCCAAACCCTCTCCTTCTTTAAAAAAAAAAAAAAAAAAAGTGAGCTTTAGATAAATCACCATAAATATTTCTACTTTTTCATTAATGTGTTTAACAGTTAATCTTTACAAATCTTTGAAAACATTTTTAAAACATGCTTATGCTTGTCAAATAGGCTGTCCCATTGATTTTTGATGTTTGAATGGATTTGCTCTGGGAATAATTAAGTTGAAGAAACTCCCACAGCAAGAGGGAAGTTGGGGCCACCACAGACTGCTCAGTCTGTTGTGTGATAATCTCGATCTTATAAATTTCAGTATGAATCTTCTCATTTTAATGTGATCTTTAAAAGTAAGTTTGTCTTAAACACGTCTATTTAAAGGTTTATAGTAACAGGAGAACATATCACTTGACCTCAGCCTCTAGCTGTGAGCTGGTCTATAACAAACCGGGCAAAGATTAGCTTTCTTAAACAGTACCCCCTACCCCCAGAATTCCTCAACAGCTAAACTGTCAGATTTTGGGGTATCAGTGGCTATAAATCTCAGTAATAATCACCACTGGACTTGGTTTAGTAGACTGAAGTCCATCTGATAATCAGGATTAAAGAGCTAATCAAAACTGGCTTGTGCATGTTGGAAGTAAAGCTGGGTTTAGGAATTGTCGGTGGTGTACTGCAATCCCCCAAGAACTCCTAAGGTTTACTTTTGCCACCATTCTTTCTTTTTTCTTTATAAATAAATAGATAGATAGATAATTTATTTAAATGAATAAACACCCAACCACCCAATTCCTACAGTGAAAACAGGATTTGGGCTCTGATGGCGACCATAAAATACTATGAAGAAATTCCTTCATTTACTCCCAGAATAATCATTTGTTGAAAAAAACAAACAAACAAAAAAACAGATTTATAACTATGTGAGGTGATGGATGGGTTAGCTAATCATATTGTAGTAATCATTTCTCAATCTATACATATTTCAAATCATTATGTTGTAATGCCTTAAATTTACACAATGTTAAAAAATTTTTTTTTAAGATTTTAGTTTTATTTATTTAGAGAGATGGAAGACAGCACTAGCAGGGGGAGAGGGAGAGAAAGAATCTCCAGCAGACTTTTCGCTGAGCAGGGAGCCCGATGCAGGGCTCAATCTCATGATTCTGAGATGATGACCTGAGCTGCAATCAGGAATCCGACGCTTAACTGACTTGAGCCACACAGGGGGCCCAATGTTGTATGTCAACTGAATTTCAATATTGTTGGGGGGGGGGATAAAATTTGAAAGTAACACCAACTATACCGTAACTAAGGATTCTGGCTATACTTCTCAAACAGCATGCTTATGGTTACAATTTATAATGAGAACAAAGCAGACTCCCATTAATTAAAATAAACATCAGGGTTTGAGGCAAGAAACACATAAACTAGAACTCTAGTCAGGCTCAGACCCAGACAGCAGCTGCAGAGGGAAAACACTGATGGGAGCAATTGCCAGGTACCACTCCTGTGGCGCTCTGTGGACTACTCACGTGGCATCTGCTGCAGATGTCGACGCAAACAATCGGGCACCCCCAAACCAATTATTCCCACCCGGGACTCTCATCCAACTGCCCATCCTCACCCTCCTACTGCTCCACCTGTACTTCTAACCCCACTGTTCCCCTTTCCTCCCTGTCTCCTACACCACTGATACACTGTGGGCTAGAGACCCGGCCATCCTTGTTAATCAAACCCTCTACATCCTTAACATCAGAAAACCTTCCCTGCAAATACTTGGCTTCCCTGAGGTCGGCTTGCTTTTCTTTTCTTTTTTAATAGAGACATCACTTGTATTGACAAGTGAGGGCCACAATGGACGGCTTCCAGAACAGAAACCAGACAGTCCCGAGATAATGGAGTGTACAGTTGCAGCAGACAGGTTAACACTCTTCACTTTCATCCTCTCCCTCACCACGATGCACCCCAACCTCCTCCTAATCCTTCTCAAGGGCAGCCACGTCCCCCCGGGGGGGCCTCAGAAAACTCTCCCTCCTCCATGGCCGACTGATACACAGTGAACAAAGGCACACGTGGCATACATCAGGCCAAACTTGGGAGTCCAGGCGAGCCCAGGCCTCAGCAATGGCTGTGGTGTTGCCCAGTATGCACGCAGCTCTCTGTATTCCCGGAGACTTGGCGCTCTTCTGAAGACTCTCTCAGACGGGTAGGCGTCAACCTCCTCTTGCCCCCCTATTGCTTATGCAGTCCATCAATCCAATCTCCTGAAAAGTCCTTCCTCCCTCAGGGCTCATTCCAACTGGAGATACAAGCTTTTAACCCTTCTTTGTCAAGGATGTCACGTCTCCTGGGCATGTCCCTTCATTTGTGTCACCGGCAGCCTTTCCATCCCATCTCCTGCCATTGTCCCATGAAATTTTAATGTTCATGTGAACGGCCCCGTCCATACTCCTTTCGCAATTCTTGGACTTCTCTGTCTCTAGTGACCTTTACTATCTTTCATTATCTCTGTCAATCAGCTCTCTGATCACACAGGGACAATGTGACTGGAGACTTTGAAATGTGGCTTTTAAGTCTTACTCTCTATGCCAACTCTTGCCACACTGTTGGAAATTCCATCATTCACGTGGTCAACTCACCCAGAAAGCTAGATCTCCAAGTCCCAGGCTTCTTTGGAAATTCCATCATTCACAAGGACAACTCACCCAGAAAGCTAGATTTTCAAGTCCCAGCCCTCTTTTGCTCTAAGGATCTTCACCTTTGCTCTACTTGAGCCAACAGACTAGGATTTGTTATCACCTACTGTTTCACTTCCCATACCTCAAAAAACAATAGCTCTCTCTCAGCTTTTCAGCTCTTTCACTCCCATGACAAAAGCTCTTTAAAACCTGGGTGGCCTGATCCCAGGGTCCTGGGATTGAGCCCTCACATCAGGCTTCCTGCTCGGCTGGAAGCCTGCCTCTCCCACTCCCACTCCCCCTCCTTGTGTTCCCTCTCTCGCTCTGTCAAATAAATAAACAAATAATCTTTAAAAAAAAATAAAATCAAACTTCTATTCTCTTCAACCCACCCTATTTGTTAAACCCCTTACCTTCACCTGCCCTGCGACGCCTGAACACCGCGCTCACTCAGGGAACCTGTTCTCTCACTACTCCTCAATTCCTTCCCCAACTGCCTTTCTGCCATGACTGACCTACAAAGCCCTAAATCCAGACCAGTCTCAGAAACAGCTTTCTTTATTCCTGCATGAAGAGCGAGAACCATTTTGATAAAACCACAGCAGTATGAAGAAGGATGCCATTACAAATTCCTCAGTGTCCCTCCACAAACCTTCCTGGCCTTTCTCTAGCCATTCTCCGCTTACACTGAATGCCCAAAGCTTCGGGACTCTCAAGTACCGAACCACACTCCTCTCTATATGGGAGACCGCGCTCCTACACCCCTTTAAAAAATCAGGGTCATCTGGTCGGCCTTTCTTCACATTTCCTTGCATGTAAATATCAGGTCCCCCCCTTATTTCAGAAAAGGAAATCTCTTCTCCTGCTCACCACTGCTAAAGAGCTTCCCCCTACATTCTTGATTACCACGTTCCCTTCTTTTCGCACCAATTACTATCCCACCTCCCCTATACTGTCAATCACATGTACTCTCTATCGAGCCCATGGCTCCTTAGCTTAAGTATGTCAGGGTCCTTACTTTTTTTTTATTTAAAAGATTTTTATTTATTTATTTGACAGAGATCACAAGTGGGCAGAGAGACAGACAGACAGAGAGTGGGGTAAGCAGGCTCCCCGCTGAGCAGAGAGCCCGATGTGGGGCTCAATCCCAGGACCCTGGGATCATGACCTGAGCTGAAGGCAGAGGCTTAACCCACTGAGCCACCCAGGCGCCCCAGGGTCCTTACTTTCATAAACACACACTTCACACACTTGCCTTGACAGAGAACCCTCTTCCAGTCTTATCTCTCTCTTTCCCTACACAGACCCAGTGCTAAAAGTCAAGCTCCTTTAGGGCAGGAATTTTTTGTTTTGTGTTCTTCACTGGCATACCAATAACGTAGAGCAGGGCTAGGCACACAGTAGTTCAATAAACAGTTGCTGAATGAATGAGGAGCGCCCTCTAAAGAACACAGGCACTATGTCTACTTTCCCACCTTCTCTCCACTCTTCCGGCCCGGTCTGTAAGCTGGTTTCTGCCCCCACATTCCCACAGCTCTAATTTGCCAAACTGAACGGACAGTTCCCTATTTAACCTCTCTAATAGTGATATTAAACCACCGCCTCCCTTTTGGAAGCCTGTTTTCTCCTTTGCTTCCATGACATCACACCTCCTCTTACCTCTCTGGACATCATTCCTGTTAGGTCTCCTTTGCCAAATCTGCTGGTCCAGCCCCCCATATTCAATTACTACTAAATGCTGGCATTTCCCTAGATGCAGCCCTCAGTTCTCTGTCCTCCACCATTCTGCGTGCTCTCCCTAGGTAACCTAATCTCCATGCATGGCTTTAATTATCACCTACATGCTCATGACACCAAAAAAGGTATCTATCTTCAGCCCGGACTTCTCTTCTGAGCTCTACACACACTGGAAAACAAGGACGACCAATGGCAATTTTGAGGGCTTACATTCCAAAGTATAATTCTAAGCTCTTTACATATATTTACTCATTTAGTCCTCACAATCAAGCTGTTAGGAAGGTACTATCATTCTTGCCATGTAAAGGTAAGGAAGTTAAAGCACGGAAAGGAAAGCAACTTGCTCAAGGCCACACAGCCAGCTAATAAGTGGGAGAGCTAGTAAAATAGTGCTATGAGTACTTTTTAAAATAACAGCTTTATTGCTATATAATTCACATATCATAGAATTCATTTCTTTAATGATGTAATAGTTTTCAGTATGTACAGAGTGTTGTACAACCATCCCCATGATCTAATTTTAGAATACTTTCTCTTTTGTTTAAGATTTTATTTTATTTGAGAGAGAGACAGCATGAGCAGGAGAGGTGGTGGGGTGAGGGAGAGGGGAGAGAGAGAGAGAATCCCAAGCAGACTCCATGCTGAGCATGGAACCTGACTTGGGGTTTCACTGGTCCCAGAACCCATGAGATCATGATCTGAGCCAAAACCAAGAGTCAGATGCTTAACTGACTGCGCCACCTAGGTGCCCTGTAATTTTAGAACATTTTTACCACCCCCCAAAAAACCTGGTATCCATTCATAAGCAGGCACTGATATGAGTACTTAAAAAACAAAAAACATTTATTTATTTGAGGGTAAGAAAGTCAATGAGGGAACGGGCAGGGGGAGAGAATCTTCAACCAGACTCCCCAGTGAGTGCACAATCCAAAGACGATCTCAGTCTGACCACCCATGAGATCACGACCTGAACTGAAACCAAGAATTGGATCCTTAACTGACTGAGCCACCCAGGCGCCCCATTTTCAATAATCTCTACCCCCAATGTGGGGCTTGAACTCACGACTATGAAATCAAGCATCCCACGCTCTTCCGACTGAGCCAGCCAGGCGCCCCTAATGAGTACTTTCAAGCTTTTACTTTAGAAACTGAAATTTTTAAAGATAATTGCATTCAAGATAATTATTCAAAAAACAAATAAATACAATCTGTTAAGCCGGCTAAGACAAAAATGGTTTCTTTAAAAAAAAAAAAAGTATCTGTATTAATTAGCTTTTATAATACAAACGATTATTTTTTATGTGTTTAAGAAGGGAGTTTTGGGGGCGCCTCGGTCATTAAACGTCTGCCTTCAGCTCAGGTCATGATCCCAGGGTCCTCAGCAGGAAGCCTGCTTCTCCGTCTCCTGCTTCCCCTGCTTGTGTTCCCTTCTCTAGCTCGCTCTCCCTCTCTCCCCATGAGGTAAATAAATTTAAAAAAAAATCTTTCAAAAATAAAAGGGAGTTTTCTACCAGGATTGGATTTATGCATGTGCTACAACAAATTCAAAAAAGAAAGGGCTAAATATCCCTCTAACTAGACTGCAGCCTTATTAATGTGTTACCAGAAGGCAGGCATACTCAATCCTCACGTGAATAACAGTGAAAAGGAGAGTATCTTTGGTAGACTGAAAAATGACCTCTCCTTACAGGCGCAATTTTACAGGACACATGTGTCTAGTTACATGAAAAATGAAACCAATTGCTTAAAGGCAGGAGAGTGTGTAAATGGCAATTATCAACTGCATATATGACACAAAGGGAAAAAAACTGCTTAAGAGAATAAGATGAAAAAGGCTTTTTTTTTTTTTTTTAAAACAGAAGAGTTCATTAGCCTTTTAATGATTCTAATTAGGGAAGGTATTTCCTTGTTGCTCTGGGCACTGCTGACCCCAGCTTTCCTGGCCCAGTGACTGCAAAGCACTAATGAGTGATTTCCAATCCAATTTACCGTTTCAAGACTTAGGAAAGACCAAGCAAGAAAAAGCAGTAAGATAAGATATACAGTTTGTAAGTGATAAGAGAAAAGAACCACCACTAAAAGAAAAGCATCAGTATCTAATTTTATGAAACAATTCTTTCACATGGTCCTATTTCTGGCTCTTTCTTTTCATATATACCGTGCCTCATTTGAGGTTCAAAATGCGTTACTTCAAAGTAAATCAGATTCAGATCCCACAGTTCCTAATAACCTTGAAACCACCATTGGCGTGAAAGGGCAGCTCTTCATTACCATCCGGGATGAAGTATGATGATGATGAACTCATCTACTGGAGACCTGAAGACACTTGGTTCAATTCAACAATCATTAACTGAGCACCTACTATGTCCTAGATTCTGCATTGGGTGCTGGAGACTAGAGAGGACAAAGACACCACCCCTTACCTGACAGTTAAGTATAGGAAGAGACACATATCTAATAAGGAAGAATATTAGGCTATAAATAGTACAGTTCGGATTTAACAGGACTGTCCTGTTTCTAGACCAAGTTCAGACTCCAATTTTTGTTCTAGAAAACATGGTGAGCCCCCCTGCAAAAACTATGTGAGTCACGGTAGAAAGAGATTAGTTCCAAGGGAAGGGGGGGAGGGTCTGAGAAAGCATGATGGTTTTCCTTCACTCACTAATTCAGCCATTCCGAGTATCTTAAAATTAAGTGCCTACTATCTGCGAGGTCCAGAGGATATAAGGAAGAGAAAGGTTCTGTCTAATCTTCCTAGGAGGTCTCAATTTGGTGAACACAGCAAACAAACACTGATATTGCATGCTGACAAGTGGGGAGAACAATAATAAAGATAATAATGGCTGACATCAATGAAAGATTTACTGCGTGCCAAGCATTGTTCAGTGCATTTCATACATATTAACTCCTTTACTCCTTAGGACAAACCTATGAAGTAGGTGGCTCTTAGTCGCCTCATTTTACACACAAGGCAACCGGAAGCACCACAAGACTATAGGACTTCTCTTACGTCAAGTGGCCAGAAAGGAACAGAGCCCAGATTTGCATGATGATAAACCGACTCAAGCCTACCTCCTGGACCCCATACTACATTGTCTTCAACAAATGAATAAATCAAGATCCCATCATCCTGGATACTAATCATCGCAGCAAAGCTATGAAGCAGGTTTTCTCAGCCCCAATTTAGGAAGAAGGCGGAAATTGAGGGGCAGAGAGGATAACTAAATCGCTCAGTCTCCCAGCTGAGTAGCACAGCCGGAATACAGATTGGAATCGGCCATAAATCTCTTTCTATATTAGAAACGGCAGCTCCAATAGCACTGGAAAAGTAAACCACGAGGCACAGAGTTCGTCCAGAGCGGCAGCATCCCACCGAAAACATATCAGAGTTCTAAAAATGCCTTAGGCACACAGCACCTGGGGGGGGGGGGGGTCACAGTGGCAGCATCTGCGTCCGCATTAAATAGTTACCAAAGAAACTGGTAATTCCTCCGGACCCGCGATACACACGGCACTTTGATTTATTTTGATAAGAACAGACAGCCCTGGAGGAGAAGACAAACAGGACAAGGGACTGACATCACGGTGCTGTCGGCAGGAAAGCTGGATCTCCTGTAATTAATTACCCTGTGTGCTGCTTGGCCCCTCGTGCAGGGCCGAGGATTCTAGGTGACTTGTGGACTTTACCTTCAAAGTGCTTTTACCTGTGAATTTTACCGCTTAGGGAAACAGATTTGTTTTCATCATTCCTGAGAAGCATATTAAGATAGCATTCATCAGGGCAATGCAGCAGCCTGACGGGCAGGCAATTGCGAAGATGCTTTATTCAAATGTAAACAACCCGTGATACATGAAAACCCTGCTTCAGAATGAGAGGGAACACTAAGAAGACTGTATTAGTGGAAAATGCAATATTTTAAAAAAACTGGTGAAGCCGCAAGAAAAAAGAAACTCCTCAAAATATTCTGAAAGGAAAAGTATCAGCAAAAAAAAAAAAAGTATTTTAGAATAACTAAAACATATGTAACCATGTTGAGGATTCTTTGCATATCTGAAATAATTCTGTGGTTTATATTACATAAAATGAATCACAGTGTATGTGTGATATAAACATTATAGTTTTAGAGCTATTAATTTTTAATTTATGCACTGATTATCCTTTCCAGTTTATTTTTAAGATTTAACTGCTTACAAATAGTGCTACTGGTTTCTCAACTTTAAGAAATCCACGGTTGTTTTTACTTTGTGCCATGAAAAGTAGCAAAAGCTTGCCAATCAGGACAAATTATCAACATGTGGAACTCAATGACAATGGTCTATGATTTCTTACCCAAGTGTGTCAAAAATACAAGACACTGAGGGTCAAAAACACCTTGGGTCAAAACCCTCGCCCTGCTTCTTCTTAGCAAGGTATGTCGTATCTTAACCACTCTGTACCTCACTTTTCCTACGTGTAAACCAGAGCCATACCACATTCCTAGAAGGATCCAACAAAGTAACACACGTAGAGTCCCTGACCCGTACACAGCTGGCACTCTGTTAAGTGTTCATTTCTATCACCCACCACCCACGTCTCCATTTTCTGGGGAGAAAAAATTAAATACTACTTTGCCAGATGGAGCTTAGTACACACACAGTTCCACTTTCCAAAATACCAAGATGAATAGTTTTCTGCCTTTTCAGCATCAGGTTTCAGGGAAAAGAATATTTGCCTATTCTGACTAGACGCCAGTCTTTACAAATTGGAACAATTTCTTTCCTACCTGCAAGAGATGGAGGACTTTGAAGCTGGGGGAAATGAAGCAATGTGGGGCGCCTGGGTGGCTCAGTTGGTTAAGCATCTGCTCAGGTCCCAGGTGAGCCCCCCCACTTGAGCTCCCTGCTTAGTGGGGGTGTAGTCGGGGTGGGGGGGGGTGTCTGCTTCTCCCTCCCCCTCTGCCTCGCCCCCTCCACTCATGCTCTGTGTCTTGTTTTCTCTCTCTCAAATAAATAAGTGAAATCTTAAAAGAAAAAAAGAAAGAAAGAAAGGAAATGAAGCAACACTTTAAAACAATTTCCAAGACCAGTCTGGAATTTTACAATAGCATCAATATTCCTCAAAAACTGAAGGGGCTTCTAAGCGCAGACTCTGAGTGGGCTTCCTATTCTAATAAAAGCTAAAGTTGAAACATTCCATTTTTGCCTAAAAGAGTTATGGTTTTCCTTGAGATATTCACATATCTAATTTAGACACGATTGCTATAGTAATTATTAAAAATTCCAAACACTAATATGAGAAAATAGTTTTGATAAATCCATTTAAATTCCATTCAAACAGGGTCATCTGGGTGGCTCAGTGGGTTGGGGCCTCTCCCTTCGGCTCAGGTCATGATCCCAGGGTCCTGGGATCGAGCCCCACATCGGGCTCTCTGCTCAGCAGGGAGCCTGCTTCCTCCTCTCTCTCTTCCTGCTTCTCTGCCTACTTGTGATCTCTGTCTGTCAAATAAATAAATAAAATCTTTTAAAAAAATTTCATTCAAACATTTATTTCACAAAGAATTATTTGATACTTTCAAGTGTATGATACCCAGGAGCCCCTCAAAATAATATTTAAACACGTTTTTAGATATATATGTTCAGGTATTTGATGATGGTTTTCATTTTTATTGTTCCGAAAGTTCTTTCTACACTGGCTTTATTTCCACTAGTTTCATGAACTAGCAAACAGATCAAAATAGAAACTTTTAATAATAATATCATTAGTCCAATTTTAAAAATAGCTTGTATGGGGGCACCTGGGTGGGTCAGTTGCTTAAGCGTCTGCCTCCAGCTCAGGCTATGATCCCAGAGTCCTGGGATCGAGCCCCACATCAGGCTCCTTGCTCAGCGAGGGGTCTGCTTCTCCCTCTGTCCCTGGCCCCCACTGGAGCTTGTGCTCTCTCTCAAATAAATAAAATCTTCAAAAACAAAAATAGCTTCTGTGACTCTACAAACAGAAGTAAATAAAAATGCAGGAGAATATTTAACAGCATTGTTTATAATAGTAAAAAAATGAACTAAATAAATCCAATGTCCATCAGGAAAGCACCAATTAAATTAACTATGGAATATCTAAATAATGGACTACTGGGCAGCTGTTAAAATATATGAGTAGCTTAATATGTACCAATATGAAATCATCTCTAACACATAGCAGGTGAAAAAGCAAACTGAAAAATATGATATATTATATGATACCAACTGTACAGAAAAATACATGTGTGCGCATGTGTGTGCATTAATACAATCTGAACACCTACAAAAGAAATTTAACAGTGGTTACCTCTGGGTAATAGGGTTGCAAATGAAGGAGTGATGTCAACTTTTTTATACCTTCTAGGTTTTTTTTTAAGATTTTATTTATTTATTTGACAGAGATCACAAGTAGGCAGAGAGGGAAGCAGGCTCCCTGCTGAGCAGAGAGCCCGATGCGGGACTCGATCCCAGGACTCTGGGATCATGACCTGAGCCAAAGGCAGAGGCTTAACCCAGAGGCTTTGTTTTTTTTTGGTTTTTTTTTTTTTAAGATTTTATTTATTTATTTGCCAGAGACAGAGGGAGAGAGAGAGAGCGAGCGAGCACAGGCAGACAGAGAGGCAGGCAGAGGCAGAGGGAGAAGCAGGCTCCCCGCCGAGCAAGGAGCCCGATGTGGGACTTGATCCCAGGATCCCAGGATCATGACCTGAGCTGAAGGCAGTCGCTTAACCAACTGAGCCACCCAGGCGTCCCAGAGGCTTTGTTTTTTAAGATTTATTTATCTATTGCTTAATGAGAGAGAGAGCTCTTGGGCTGTGGGAAGGGCAGAGAGGGAGACAATCTCCAGCAGACTCCCCACTGAATGCAGAGCCTGAGGTAGGCTCGTCTCACAACCTATGCCAAAACCAACCGTCAGAGGCTTAACCGGCTGAGCCACCGGACGTCCTGACATCTTCTAGTTAAAAAAAAATGTTTAACCACATATAATACTTTTCAATTTTAAAAAATCCTTAATATTGATTGCCAAAGAAAATTTTCTGAAACACATCTATCCTAGTTACATAAAATGCAAATTAAAGAGATCCCGGTTTAAAAGAAATCACTGTTAATTGATTTTAGGATTAGATAAAAATTGATCTAAAATTTTGTGTTCTTCATAATGTACACTTTAGTCTGTGCTTGGCTGACATGACGTGAGTACTGTAAGGCAACTCAGAAATTCAAGTACAGGAGTGATACCTTTAAACAACTAAAAATGGATTCTGACCACAGGAACTTTCAAAACAGCAGCAGCAGCCTCTGAAATGATCAACAGTAAGCTTGTTGTAGACTTAGACTCACCAAGATACCAGGTAAAAATCCAATTTTATAACCGAATCATTTAATATGTCATTTACTGTGCTCTACAACAATTTTAAAGGAAATTTCTACTTTCAGGATTTTCCAAGAAAGATAAGAAAAAGGAGGTAGGGTGGGGGAACTTTATCTTCAAATTCTTGAAATGAAAGTATTATATCCCCAGTTCGCCTGGGTGGCTCAGTGGGTTAAAGCCTCTGCCTTCGACTCAGGTCATGATCCCAGGGTCCTGGGATGGAGCCCTGCATCTGGTTCTCTGCTCAGCAGGGAGCCTACTTCCCTTCCTCTGTGTCTGCCTGCCTCCCTGCCTACTGGTGAACTTGTGATCTCTGTCTGTCAAATAGACAAAATCTTAAAAAAAAAAAAAAAAAAAAGAAAGTATTCTATCCCTGTATCTACACAATACAATCTTCTAAGTATTACTTACTTCTGGCCAATTCACTTAAAAATTTGATTGGAGGAAAGAGTGAAGGGGGGGCTTCATATGAAGGGGGGCGTCATATGAAAGCTTCCACTTTCATAATCCACACTTTTAGCATATAATGCTTTGCCTTGTCCAAAGCATCCCCAGGTACACAATCTAATTATTTAAAGTTACTGAGCATAATGGATTTTTAGTCTGATGCAGCAATTTGCATGAATTCTTGTGACCAGGAATATGTTTCTTTTCCAAAGACAATTACCTCCCAAGAGTAAAGGAACCACTCAGCAATAGGGCTTGTTATTCTGTTCAATGCAGCTTTCTTATCTCTGAGTTGCCAAATGCAAATCTCTGTAGCAGTTTTATAGAGCAGGGTGGACCTCAAGCCCCGTTGAGAGATACAATCATACAATAGCACGTTGTTTAAGGCATGCTAAATTCTATTTAAAATGTCTATGGCTTTTTGTTTTAACATTCAGGACATGTTTTTAAGTCTGCATCTGATTTGTGATTTTTTTAAGATTTTACTTATTTACTTGAGGGAGAGAAAGAGCGAGAACAGGAGGGGAGGGGCCAAGGGAGAGAGAGAAGCACACTCACAGCTGAGTTGGGAGCCTGAAGGCAGGCTCCATCCCAGGATGCCGAGACCAGGACCCAAGCCAAAGACAGATGCCCAACTGACAGAGCCACCCAGGCGCCCCTTGATTTGTAATATTTTGATCTAAAAAAAAAAATCAATAGCATGACAATGGAGATTAATGGCATACTACTCTTTTAAGATTTTATTTATTTATTTGACAGAGAGAGAGATCACAAGTAGGCAGAGAGGCAGGCAGAGAGAGAAGGAAGCGGGCTCCCTGCTGAGCAGAGAGCCTGATGCGGGGCTCCATCCCAGCACCCTGGGATCGAAGGCGGCAGCTTAACCCACTGAGCCACCCAGGCGCCCAATGGCATACTACTCTTAACACAAAAGCTGACCGGCTCCATGGTAAGGACAGAATGTAGAGTGGTGGTTGACAGGAGTTCGCGGGAGGGGAGAGTGGGGAATTATTTAATGGTACAGTTTTACAAGAATTCTGAAAATGGATGATGGCGACTGTTGCAAAACAGTGTGAATGCACTTAATGCCACAGAACCTTACACTTAGAAGTAGTTAAGATGGTGATTTTTGTTATGTGTATTTTAGCACAATTAAAATAATTTTATAAAACAGAATTGGCTTGATTCTGAAACATTACAAAAAAAAAAAAAAAAGCTAACTGGCTCCAAGGACCAGTTAGAGTACTGGGGGGTTAGAGTGTCTCCAAGGAGTCCTGAACCAAGGATTACCATGATTCCAATTCCTTGAGCCTGAAGACCATGAAGAAGAGAAACAGAGCGCTGATGGGCAGAGCTTGTCTGGGTAAACTTCCTGCTCTGCTTCTGTGTGACTTGGACAAGTCATTCAAACTTTGAGCTTGTTTCCTTCTCTATAAAATATGGGAAATAATTGTACTTAAATCTCACTGCGTTTTTCTTTTTTTAAAGAAATGAGAGCGAGCACGTACACCCTCGTGGCGGGGGAGGAGCAGAGTGGGGAGGAGAAGAGGGAAAGAAGCTGAAGTCGACTCCCTGCTGAGCACAGAGCCTGATGTGGGGTGATATGGGGGGGTGTACTATCTCAGGACCTGGGCTGAAACCGAGTCAGATGCTTAGGGGCGCCTGGGTGGCTCAGTCATTAGGCGTCTGCCTTCGGTGGGGGTCATGATCCCAGGGGCCCTGCTCACCAGGGAAGCCTGCTTCTCCCTCTCCCACTCCCCCTGCCTGTGTTCCCTCTCTTGCTGTGTCTCTCTCTGCCAAATAAATAAATAAAATCTTTAAAAAAAAAAAAAAAAGACAGACGCTCAACCAACTGAGCCCCTCAGGCGCCCCCCTCCCCAGGTTTTTCTGCAGATTTACTGAAAGAATATCTGCCGGGTATACATGACACTCAGTAAAAACCCGAGCTATTGTTAGCAACCACATGAACATACCAAGTTGATTTTTCCCAAACTGAAGAGAGTCTGGCGCCCATTCTGGAAAAGGCGTTCGGCCGACAGTGGCCGTGTGCAGCTGTACACCGGCACCCCGCGCTCCTTCAGGCCCAGCGGCTGACCAGTTATGGCGTTTCTGGACTCAAGGCTGAATCCAGGTTTTCTCAAAGGATGCTTCTGGGAAGGACAGCAAGAGCATCTCCAGGGAACTTGGTCTAAATGCACAGCTCTCTGTCCCAAGCCAGACTCCGTGAATCCCAGTCTCTGGGGGTAGGACTGGGGCATCACATCCATATCTGGCTCTAATCAGACCAAATGAGGGGCAAGGGAAACCAAAGGCGATCCGGCTCTGCAGTGAGGCTTCCTGCTTCTTGCTTTGATTAACTTTACTGGCAGATGGTACATGGATCTTGACATCTATTTCCATGACCAGCCAAATGTCTTGTCTAATTTAATTTTTCTTCCCTCTCTCTCCACCTCCTCTTCCTCCTCCTAATCTCTTTCTTTGATGGAAAAGCACACCGGCCCAATTTAGGACTCAGTCCTCTTGCCATCATACCACTTTCATTACCAGTTTATTTACTTCCATTGTGGGAAAAGAAGATGAAACCAAACGTACTCAGAATAAAATTGCACAATCTTATGTATTATAATATCCATTTCTAGGATCTACCTGGCTTCTTAGCTGGCCACTAAAGTCTTGGTATTGGTCTTCTCATGCTCTTTAACCAAGGAAAGAAAAGCACCTTTTGGGGCACCTGCGTGGCTCAGTGGGTTAAGCCTCTGCCTTCGGCTCAGGTCATGATCCTGGGGTCCTGGGATCGAGCCCCACATCAGGCTCTCTGCTCAGTGGGGAGCCTGCTTCCCCCTCTCTCTCTGCCTACTTCTCTGCCTACTTGTGATCTCTGTCAAATAAATAAAATCTTAAAAAAAAAAAAAGAAAAGAAAAGCACCTTTTAAGAACCTTCCTCAGAGAAAACAAGATACTAACCAGGGGATTCTTTTGAGAAGAATGACAATAATCCTGGAGCATTATTAACCTGAAGAGAATCCTGGCCTTTGGGGAAGTGTGGAATTTTCTTTCGGACACAGGAGGACAAGGTTGGAAAATGAAAAAGGAAAAGTCACAAGTTGTCTCTGAAATGCTTTTCTCTAAGAAGTGCTTCTAGCTCATTCTTCCTGTCAAGTGAACAGCAGCTTTATATATTTTACCTGCCAAGAAAACACGGTATTTCATCCACAGTTATCAGGAAGTGACAGAAGAGCCAAACGGTCTGCCACCAGCCACTAAAACCTTCCCTGGTGCTTAGACTCTAACAGGAAGTAGGGTAGTTTGGGAAAAAACAAGAGCAAGGACACATAACCTTGAACCCTCGCCCTCAGCTTACTAGAGAAAACCCTTCTCTTCAGAAGCACCCGACCAGCCACACCAAGTTTTTCAAGTTCTCTTTTCAAACAAAGCAGAACCTGAGGAAGGAAGTACAGTTCAAATTCCTAGTACAGTGAATTTCTTCATAAAAGGAAATCTAAGTTGCAAGTGATACATTTGCAACTAGAGCTTTAAGGCAGGAATAACAGTATCACGTACCTCAGAGGATTTGAGAGAGGCTTCCAGGAGAGAACTGTGTGTGAAGCACTTCTACCAGCACCTACCATTTGCCAGCACTGAAAATGTTAGCAGCTGTTACTGCTGTTAGTTTTAAGAAACAGTGACCCGCAATATAGTTTAACACAAGCAAACATTCTAGATTAATCCTGGTAATTTATTGAAATGGAAAGCTGACTTTAAAAACCAAAATGCAGTAAGGTAGTTCTTTAAATTGACAAGAAACGCTAGCAGGTGAGCACTGACCTATCTAGGGACATACTAACAAGAGAAAAAAGACACTGACACTACCCCCTTTCCCGCCCCGCACACGCAGAGCAGACACCGGGCATCTGTGTTCCTCCCTGCCCATGTGCCAGTGACCAGCAGGGTGAGGCTCTGCTGCTGCTGCTGTCCCGAACCCAAGTCCTCCAGGGTCCCTGGTTTCCGGCTTTCTGTATGGCCATGGCCCACGGGTGCTATCAACTATTAAACGGTTCCTGGCGTGCCTGGGTGGCTCAGTAGGTTAAGCTGTGTCTCACTTCAGCTGAGGTCATGATCTCAGGGTCCTGGGATCAAGCCCCGTGTTGGGGGGTCCCTGCTCAGCAGGGAGTTTGCTTCTCCCTTCCCCTCTAACTCCCCTCCCCCGCCCCATTCCTGCTCTTTCTTGCTCTCAAAGAAAAAAATCTTTAAAAACAAACAAACAAACAAAAAACCATTCCTCTACTGGCATTCTTCCATGTCATTGTTTTAAGTGTTTATACTTGGATTTCCTTTTAGCACCTCAAAGGGAAGTTAAGAAATAGCAATTAACGTTAATGAGTGGGGATGGGGGCACCTGCCTGGCTCAGCGGGTTAAAGCCTCTGCCTCCGCTCAGGTCCTTGTCTCAGGGTCCTGGGATCAGGTCATTGTCTCAGGGTGGTCAGATGGAGCCCAGGCATCGGCATCATGGGCATTGGGCTCTCTGCTCAGCAGGGAGTCTGCTTCTTCCTCTCTCTCTGCCTACTTGTGATCTCTCTCTCTCTCTCTGTCAAATAAATAAATAAATTCTTTTAAAAAAATGAGGGGGGTTCCTGGGTGGCTCAGTCGGTTGAGCATCTGCCTTGGGCTCAGTTCATGATCCCAAAAAAGGTCCTGGAATCGTGCCCCCCCCCCCCCCCCGCTTGGTCTCCCTCTGCCTCTGCCTGATGCTCCCCTGCTTGTGCTCTCTCTCCCAGTCTAATAAAGACATTTTTTTAAAAAGACAAAAAATTAATGACTGATACCATTTTAAAAGACACAACTTATCACCTTGGCAAGCACAAGCGGTATCATTTGTGGTGATAACAACCTTTACTTAAGGCAGCAGCCATAGGCTAAATAACACACGGGGCTGAGAAGATCTACAGGTCAATACAGGAGCGATCTCCTTATTTGTGGCTCAGTGAGAACCACTGACCAGGCTGCAGCCCACTGACCGCAAGCTAAACACACCTAATGACAGCCCCGCTGACAGGGTCCCCTGTAGAAGCAATGAAGAAGTTAAAGAACAGACTAGACTCCAGGAAGATAACAGGTAACACACTTCCACAAATAAGCCATATGCCACGGATGCCTTGCAAAAACCCACTGCATTGCAGCTGGGAACATATGATCTTTCTTATCAAGAGGTAACACAGAATGGTAAAAAGAACAGGAGTCATACTTTTCTAGTCAGGCTGCCGGCGTGTGAACCCTAGCTCTATCCCTTGAAAGCTTTATGACCTTACCTTGTTTAACTTCTCTAGGTTTCTGTTTCCACTGAAAATATGGAGGATTCAGTATATAAGGCACAGACACCTTGGCACAGTGCTTGGCCCTCGGTAATTACCAGTTGTTTCCATGAAACAATAAAAATGGTATGTAGGTAGCCAGAAAAACCCAAAAAGGCCTATTTCACCAATAATGTGGTCAAAAGGGCAAACATTAAGGGAAAAAAAATACAATAAAACCAAATACTGGAAATAGTAGTTACTAACAAAATAAAATCAACTTTTCTTAAATGTGTTAAGGGGAATACTTCAGGAAAAGCAAGCTTGATCATATGATCGAGTATATGATTTCTGCATCAATTTGGAACAGGCCACTGTTCTGAAAGAGCTTTAAGGATCAGCTGCATAGACTCATTCATTCAACAAACACTTACTGAGCATTTACTACACCCTAAGCAATGTTAGGTACTAGAGACAATGATAAATGGTAAAAACGGGTGTATTTAAAATGCGACAATGGGCACAGGGCCCACAGGTGGAAGAGATTCATTCTGGCCCAGGTATGTCCCAGAGAGGATATTCAGGGCACCTTCACAGAAGAAAGGACCTTTGGGTCTGGTCTAGGACTTCATCAGGAAATGGGGAGAAAGACAACTTCAGAAAGAGGAAGAGCAGCAGCAAACACGGGGAGGTATCTGGCATATGGCAAACCCCTAGAGGCATTGGAGTTACCTGGGAGTCTGCGAATCATCTAGTATGGCCAGAGACAGGGGTACTAGGGAAAGAAGGAGTCATGCGAGGGAGGCTCCGTGGAAGGCCCAAGAAAACCTGAGAGGAATTTCAGCACCCTTGGGTTTTAAGCATAGAGATAATCAAGTAGGACAAGACTGATGTTTTTAAAAAGCCCCCTCCTGATGAAGAAATGCAAGAAAATAACTACTTTAAAAGTCACTGTAAGGGTGCTTGGGTGGCTCCACTGGTTAAGTATCTGCCTCTTGGTTTCTGCTCAGGTCGTGATCTCAGGGTCATGAGATTGAGCCCTGCCTCGGGCTCCACACTGGGCATGGAGTCTGCTTGAGAATTTTTCTCCTTCTGCCCTTGCCCCCACTCGTGTGGCGAGCTCTCTCTCAAAATAAGTAAATAATTTTTTTTTAAGCCACGATAAGTTATTTTGGATGGAGAACAGGTTTATGACTGGGATGGGGCACCTGGAGGGACTTCTGGGCTGGCTTCAAGGTTCTTTTTTTCTTTAATCTGGAAGGAGATTTTAAGTATGCTTGCCTTGCAATATTGTATTAAGCTATATATTTGGTTTTTTGGTTTGTTGAATCCTTGCATAATTTTATACTTTAAAAAAGGTAAAAAAGGAACACCCTGTGACACTACAGTCAGAAAAGAGGGAACTAGAAGAGAAGGGAATAAGGTATTACCCTCCAGATAAAAAGATGATGACAGTCGGGAAAGGACAGTGGAAGTGATGAGGAGATAAGCCTATCTGAGAGACATCTTTTTTTTTTAAGATTTTATTTATTTATTTGACAGAGATCACAAGTAGGCAGAGAGGCAGGCAGAGAGAGAGGAGGAGGAGGCTCCCCGCTGAGCCGAGAGTCCGATTGGGGGCTCAATCCCAGGACCCTGGGATCATGACCTGAGCCGAAGACAGAGGCTTTAACCCACTGAGCCACCGAAGCGCCCCTGAGATACATCTTAAGAGTTGACTGCCCTAGGCTTAGAGAAGAGGTAAGTGAGTTCAGATTTGGACATACTGACACCTTTGGGACTTCAAATACAACTTCCCCCCACTTTTAAGTTTCTGGCTTTCCTTTGCCTCTGGTGCACACCCATTGATAGTAATATTCTATCCCCTATCGCTCATAATTCATTTCGATTCATATTTTCGGCTTTCAAGTAGAAAAGACAGGAGTAGCTCCTGATGTAATGGCAAGACTTGGAAGAAAGGGGGAAGATGGTTAAGAGAGAAAAAAAAATGAAACAAGACAAAACCAGAGAGGGAGACAAATCATAAGAGACTCTCAATCTTAGGAAACAAACTGAGGGTTAATGAGGGGAGGGGATGAGGCGGCTGAGTGATGGACACTGGGGAGGGTATGTGTTGTGGTGTGGTGAGCGCTGTGTGTTGTGTGAGACTGATGAATCACAGACCTGTACCTCTGAAACAAATAATGTATGTTCACCCCCACCAAAAAATCTGTTTTCTGAAAGAAAAAAAAAAAAGAGACAGAGAGAGAGAGATGTGTGTGAACACATGTAAAGAGAGGTAGCTCTTTGGTGAAATTAACAACCCGTAATAGTGAAAGACAGAGTAAATGAGTAACATCCCAAGTGAACTATTCTACTAAAACGGAAAAGGTATGTAAGGCAAAGGGTAGTAGGTCAAAGCTTCCCAACCTGACCAACAAATATCAGAGAAGGGAATGCATCATGCAAACTTTTTTTTTTCCACATGTCTGGGACACAGTAGTTATACATACCTCAAGAAGAATTATAAGAGAAACTTGAAGGTGAGATAGGTCAGTGAGAAAATGAAGAGGTATCCCACAGCAGGTCAGAGTACAGGGGAGAAGCAAGTGCTTTTGCTTATGTATAAGCCAAAATGAACCATCCTCACTTGAGAAGAGAGATGGGTATCAGCAACTGTGATTGATTAATTATAAAATGGGCCTAACACTGCTTTGATCACAGAACAGGCACTGACCAAATGCACGAAGAAATGCATAATCATAATAAAACCAAGCTACCATTTACTGGATAAATATCGTCAAGCACAATGTAAGCCCTTAGCATGAATTGCCTGGTAGACTCCTAATCGCAAGCCCATAATGGAGATGCCATTATTCACCCCCAGACTGCAGGTAAGAAACTTGCATCCTATCAAGTGGAAAACTCTGGAGAAACAAGACATGAGGGAGACTGCATAGGACCGACACGGACCTGGGCAAAAAGGAGCACCTGCTTCATACCCGGTCCAACCAAGGTCACCACGTAGACCATTACATAGGGATAAGGGGCGAAATCTCTAGCTGCTGACAGTGATTCTGTACGACCTTATCTTCAGCACAGCTCTCCTCTGGCAATATGTGCCAGTGGCAGGCTGTTGGTGGCACTGAGATTTGGGACCCTGGCCAGCTCTCTGTTTCTTTCCATCAGAAATATGACCAACATCTAGCATCAGCAAACATCAAGATGAATGAGTCTCCGCTAATTCGTACATTACAAACCTGAGTGTCAAAATTGGTCAAATTCCATTACAGAATTACAGTTCAGCTATAGTGAATACTAAATACACATGAGCCATTAGGTGGGACTCTGAAATCTCTTCGCTCTATGGAAATTTCTATTCTGGTAGTAGTTGTATGCGATTTGATCTTTATCACACTTTTCCTGGCAGCAGTAAAATTCCATTTCCATCAACTGTTTCCTCTCAGGAAAGAAGTCTCTCAGGAAATATTCAAAACATTGTTCTCAACAAAGTTCTCAAATATGAATCATTTTCAAGTGCCAGAAAGATACTCCTTCCCCCCACTGTTTTGCATCATAATATACTTTCCCTAAAATGACAGTTTTTGGACACATTTGCAAAGAAGAAAAAGGCAGAATAAACTCCTTCTCCCGATATGGCTTTGCTCAAGCAGTTTCCTTTGCCTCCGCTTATCGTCTCCTTTAGATCTGCCCATCCAAGTCCTATCAATTCACTCATTCATTCAACAAATATTTCCTGAGCACCTACTAGGGTTTTGGGGTCTCATAATAGGTGGTAGGGGTTCAAATAAGTGTATTAGGAATTAACCAGGCAGAAATTCGGGGACGGTCATAGTAGGCAGTGGGACCATCATGTGACCTACTGAGAATTTCCTTCAAGAAGTTTCCCAGCAGAGGAGACATTTAAAGCTGACCTTTTAAGGACAAGTGAGAGGAATGAGATGGAAGAAGAAAGGCGTTTATGGAGGCTAACAGAAGGCCTCTAATTACAGGGGGCACAACAGAGCTGCTGCCTCAGAAATTCATCCTAATGTCTGTGCTGAAGCCATACGTCCAATGGGCTGCACCTGACCGACGAGTGAATACAGCAGCGGTAGGACTCCACTGACCCGGATGACCCAAAGGCTTTTCTGAACCTTCCTTCAACCGCAGAGCAGCCTAGAAAGCTTCTGCCCAAGCTACTCTCGCTTCTCTTCACTAGGGGTCAGACTTGCATCGCGGACTAATGGCACACCCGGGCTTCCATCTCCCTCCGCGTGGTCTCTCACACAGGTGGTGGTTCCCCTCAATAAAATCCTTGGCAGTTTAATCCTAAAGTTCTGCTTCTCAGAGGACCCAGGCTAACACAGCATTCTCCAGAGCGCCCAGCATGAGGAAACCCTCAGAGGCATGAAAAGTCCTGAGCTGCTCTTGAGGAACCCAAGGCGCGGTACACGCCTGGAGCGGGCTGCGGAGGTGCGGGGACGGGGGCGGGATAATCCGGGCCAAATCAGAGAAGGCCTTGCGTGTCTGAAGAAATTGGACATGGTCCTCTGAGAGACCGGGAGCCACCAGACGTTTTAAGCAGGGAAAGGGTATGTGTTTTCAAAAGATTGCTCTGTTGGCAGAACGGAGGATGGAGTAGAGGCAGCATACGGAAGCATCTCTGTGTACACTTCCATTTTGTCTCCTAGCTTATGGAGTCCTAGTGAGTGGAATCATATTTTTTGTTGTTGTTTTAATCTCTATGCCCCTGTAATGATTAAAATAGCGTTTAACACAAAGCAGCTACTCAAGTTGCCCCGGCAAATCTAACAGGCTGGGCCTCACCTTACTGCCTAACATTTTAAATTAAACCACCTTTCAGAAGGTTAATAACCAGCCTTTGAACATTCCTGCTTGGACCCTGGAACTCTGTCTGGCCAATCTAGAAAAAAGAACGTTACATGTACACAGGGTAGAAGCTACTCCCCACTTTATCCTCCGCTAATTAGTTATTTCATGAACTCTCTTTGAAGCCCAGCATCCAATCACATTTGTTGGTCTTAATTGTGAGGACAAAGGTCATTAGATATTTAGTTGCTGAATGTTTACAGGGTCAATGAAGTTTAGAGTCACATCAGGATCAAGGCCCAGAGGTCTTATGCAAAGAACACTGAACAGAAATCAAAACTGCATCGTGGACACTGGTGCAATATTTAATGGTGACCTTTGAAAAAACATATTGCTAGGGTCTATTTTGTTTTCCATCATAAAGGAGGAATAAGACCTACTTTAATTTATAAGGTGAAAATTAAAATTAGAAGATGCGGTCAATGTCCTTTGTAAACAGTGTATGTAAAATATTGTATTGTCACTAATTTGTTAGCATGGTAGATCTCAAGTTAGTTCTCACTTCCTACCCCTCAACCAAACAAACATAAGGGCAGCAGGAGAAGTCTTTAGAGATGATGAATATGTACATTACCCTGACTGTGGTGATGATTGTGTATGTTTGAAACCCATCAAATTGTGTACATTAGGGGCGCCTGGGTGGCTCAGTGGGTTAAGCCGCTGCCTTCGGCTCAGGTCATGATCTCAGGGTCCTGGGATCGAGTCCCGCATCGGGCTCTCTGCTCAGCAGGGAGCCTGCTTCCTCCTCTCTCTCTCTCTGCCTGCCTCTCCGACTACTTGTGATTTCTCTCTGTCAAATTAAAAAAAAAAAAATTTCTTCTGTGTTTCTTATAAAAAAAAATTGTGTACATTAAATATATATACGGTATTTTGTGTAATGATCACAGTTCAATAAACCTGTTTTTAAAAGACTAACGATTACCAATTCTGATTTACAATAGCACCAAGCAATGGTGTAGTACTATACAAAAACTCCCCAAATACAAAAGATTTTCCATTACTTTCATCTGTCAAACGGTACTTTTAGTTGGAAGGGTACTGCTAGGAAATCAAGTAACAATGAGAATCAGTTCCCAGAAGCGATGGACTGTTGGAGCTGGAGCCGGAATCAGAGCCAACAGCTCTCCTGAGGTCCTGGACACTGAATGGTCATCTGATGATGGCCTGATCCCCTTTAGTAGACTCAGCCATTTTTCTCATTGTTATCTCCCTGACTTGACTGATGAAAACACAGCTCTTGGGCCCTATTTGTGATAACCAAAACAACCTTACTGAAAAAAGGAATCATTACCTCAAACAGTCGGAAGTGGCTTTTGTAAGTTAAAGAAGTGAGTTTCAGTGATTCAGAAATGGTCAGATCTGCATGAGCCAAGGGACTAGAGCTGGCGATCCACAGCTGGTTGCTCATGTAAAATGAAAATGGCATCTCTAGCTCTCCTTGCTGAGACGATCGCTTCTAGACTACACAAAGCCCTACAGACGCACAGAAGTGTCCGCATGCTCATTTCCAGAGCCTAAATCATTCAGCTGTACCTTTTAAGCCTTCTAAATTTGCAAAATGATTTAGCAAATTGGTATTGTTTTGATTTAGGGAAGAGGTAGGTAAAAAGTACAGGAAATCAAGTCCATTTTTATAAAAAGGAACTTGCCCTAGGCTATTTTGGTAAAAGAATCAAATAAACTACAGAAATCAGCCTAAGTCCCATTTGGCATTTTCCAAACCCAAATTATTTCCAGTTATAAAATGCATTTAATGGGAAGAAATTAATAATAATGATAGTAACGGACACCACTATATGGAGTACATTCTACATGCAAGGCACTTTACAAATATCTTCTGTATTCTTCATAATAACCTGTGCTAACAGTTTACATTTCAGGTTTTTAAAAAAGATCCAGAGGGGGCACCTGGGTGGCTCAGTGGGTTAAGCCCCTGCCTTTGGCTGAGGTGATGATCTCAGGTTCCTGGGATCGAGCCCCGCATCAGGCTCTCTGCTCAGCAGGGAGCCTGCCTCACACCCCTCCACCCTCTACCTGCTGCCCTGCCTACTTGTGATCTGTCAAATAAATAAATAGAATATATTTTTTAAAAAGATTTATTTATTTGAGAGAGAGAGTGCGCAAGCACGTGTGTGAGTGGGAGGGAGGAACAGAGGGAGAGAATCCCCAGAAGACTCCCCTGCTCATCGCAGAGCCCAATGCAGGACTTAATCCCAGGACCCCAAGAACAGGACATGAGCCAACCTCAAGAGTTGGATGCCTAACCAACTGAGCCACTCAGGTGCCTCTATGTTTCAGATTTAAAAAAAAAAAAAAATGAGTCTCAGGGAGACAAATGTGCCACAAATCAAGTAAATAACAGAGCTGAGATATAAAACCAAGATACCTAAAAGCCCAGATTTTCAAATGGCAATAAAAGGTGGTATAACACTTCTCCCTTTCCTAATCTCACTCTCTCTCCCACCCTCCCTTGTCTCTGTCCCCATCCAACACCTACCGCACATACATTCATCACCAGAGAGGCAATGTGATCTATGGGCTGATAGTGGTTTTACCAAACAAACCCCCATTTAAGTTCTGACCATAACCATTTATTGCAAGACTTCAATGGTACAAATTACTTCCCATTAAATAAGGTTAAATTCAATAAATGTACTCACAGCCTAGTATAAAGACACTTGCTATATTTGTTGCCTGTCCCCTTGCTCTTTTGAAAGCTTAAAGACCAAGGAAGATGAATTAGAGCAGTCTACCTATGTCACATTATAGGTAAGGGTAGAACTTCCCTTAATAAAGGTGGAGGTGGGGGCGCCTGGGTGGCTCAGTGGGTTAAGCCGCTGCCTTCGGCTCAGGTCATGATCTCAGGGTCCTGGGATCGAGTCCCACATCGGGCTCTCTGCTCAGCAGGGAGCCTGTTCCCTCTCTCTCTCTGCCTGCCTCTCCGTCTACTTGTGATTTCTGTCAAATAAATAAACAAAATCTTTAAAAAATAAAAAATAAAAAAAAATAAAGGTGGAGGTGGTTCTAGCGACCTATAAAACACACATATGATTAAGGAATTGCCAACAACTTTCTGGCATCTAACTATGAATTTTATCTATAAAATACAAGAGAATAATATATAATGGTCATATGGAATTTAGTCTAGAAATGCAAGGTTGGTTCAACATTCATAACTCAAGCAATGCCACTGACAATATCAACAAAGAAAGAAAATCCATACGTTATCTATATAGATGCAGAAAAAGTACGACATTTGTTCAATAGCCATTCATGATTTTTAAAAATACTCAGTTAACTAGAAATGAAAAGTAACTTCCTCAGCCTGATAAAAAACATCTATGAAAAAACCTACAGGGACACCTGGGTGGCTCAGTCCTTTAAGACTGCCTTGGCTTGGGTCATGATCCCAGGGTCCTGGGATAGAGTCCCATATTGGGCTCCTTGCTCAGTGGGGAGCCTGCTTCTCCCTCTGCCTGCCGCTTCCTCTTCTTCTGCACGCATGCTCTCTGACAAATAAATAAAATCTTTAAAAAAAAAAAAGAAAAGAAAAACCTATATCTATCTCATGTTTAATGGTGTTAAGAATGAATGATTTCCGCGACGCCTGGGTGGCTCAGTTGGTTAAGCAGCTACCTCCAGCTCAGGTCATGATCCCAGCGTCCTGGGATCGAGTCCCACATCGGGCTCCTTGCTCAGCAGGAGCCTGCTTCTCCGTCTGCCTCTGCCTACCACTCTGTCTGCCTGTGCTCACTCTGACAAATAAATAAATAAAATCTTAAAAAAAAAAAAGAATGAATGATTTCCTTCTAAGATCAGGAACAACGCAGGGCAACCACACTTACCATTTGTTTTGGACATCACACTGGATAGAAGTCCTAGATAATGGAGTAAGGCCCAGAAAGAAATACAGATAGAATTGGAGAGGAGAAATAAAACCATCTTTACTCACAGAAAACTCAACAATCTAAGTAGAAAATCCAAAAGAACCTACGAAAAACTACTAGATCTAGTAAGTGACATTACCAAGGTTGGAAAACAGGAGATCACGATACGAAACAGAATTTTGTTTTTATACACAGCAGTGAATAAATGAGGACTGCAATTTTTAAAAGCACCATTTGCTAATATAGGAGCAATATAAGATGCAATACTCAAGGATCAATATAACAAAGTAGTATAGGATTTATATGTTGAAAACTAAGAAAAACATTATTGATGAGAGCCATCAAGATACAAGTAGTCAGAGTTACCTGTTCACGGATCAGAGGACTCAATATTATCAATATTACCATTCTCTCCCAAATTCATCTATGGATGCCTATCAACTCCAAATCGGTATTCAACTCAACACTCAATAAAATCCAAGCAACCTTCTTTATTAAGAAATGTACAGGGTGATTCTAAAAGTTATATGGAAAAACAAATAATCTAGGACACACCCAAAGCAATTTTGAAAGAGGAAAAAGTTGGAGGACTCAAACCCACTGATTTTAAGAATTTTACTACTAAGCTACAACTATTCAAAACCATGTGATATTGGCAAAAGAATAAACACATAGATCAATGAAGCAGAACAGACAGTCCAGAAATTGATCCACCTATATACAGTCAATTGATTTTTGACAAAAATGCCAACTTGATTCAATAGACAAAGGACAATCTTTTAGTCTCTCAATAAATAATGACGGAACAATGGTGTATGTTTGTATTTCAGTGAACCTCAACCTGAAGCTCCTCTATACATACAACTTGAAATTGATCATAGACTGAAATGTAAACCCTGAAGCTAAAAAACTTCTAGAAAAAAAAAGAAGCAAATCTTTATGATCTTACATCTGGTAATTATGCATAGGACAGAAGAAACATGAACCATAAAAGAAAAAATTGATCATCTGAATTTCATCAAAATTCAAAATTTCTGCTCTTTGAAAGACAGCAAGAAAATAAAAAAGAAAACATACAAGCCACAGACTGGGAAAAACATTTGGAAAACAAATGTGATAAAGGGCTGATAACCAGAATATATAAAGAACCCTTAAAACTGTATTTTTAAGAAATTACCCAATTAAAAAAAAGTTAATAGACCCTTGCTCTAAATCATTAGTCATTAGGGAAAAAAATGTGGAATAAAATTACAAAAAGATATCACTAGCTATCTACTAGAATGTCTAAAATTGAAAAAGACAGTAACAATGGTGTCAAGGATGTGGAGCAACTAGAACCTCATACTGCTGGTAGGAATCAGCAAGAGTACAGTTTGGCAATTCCTTATAAAGTTAAAAACACACTTATTCTAAAACCCAGGCATCCCTTGGTATTTACCTAAGAGAAATAAAGACATGTATCTGCACAGAAACCTGAATATAAATGTTTACAGCAACTTCATTCATAATAAAAAAATTAAATTATCCCAACATCCACCATGGTAAGTGGATAAAGAAATTTTGATATATTCATATAATGGAATTCTACTCAGTAACAAAAGGCAGCTAACTATGGATAAACGCAACAATAAATGCAACATGGATAACTCCAAAGCATTATGTTAGGCGCACCTGGGTGGGTGGCTCTGTCGGTTAAGCGTCCCACTCTTGATTTCAGCTCAAGTCATGATTCCGGGGTCATGGGATCGAGCCCCCTGTTGGGCTCCTTGCTCAGCAGGGAATCTACTTGGGACCTTCTCATTCCCTCTGCCCCTTCCCTCACTTAGACTTACTCATTCTCTAAAGTAAATAAATAAGGGGCGCCTGGGTGGCGTGGCCATTAAGCGTCTGCCTTCAGCCCAGGTCATGATCCCAGGGTCCTGGGATGGAGCCCCACGTTGGGATCTCTGCTCCAGAGGGAGCCTGCTTCTCCCTCTCCCACTCCCCCTGCTTCTGTTCCCTCCCTCGCTGTGTCCCTCTCTATCAAACAAATAAAATCTTTAAATAAATAATTTAAAGTAGCATTATGTTATGTGAAATAAGCAAACTCAACGACTACACATTTTGATTCCATTTATATGAAATTCTAGAAATGACACAACTATTATAGAGATAGAAATAAGAGCAGTAGTTTGCCATATAGGGAGGGGGTCAACTATGAAGGAGCATGAGGGAGTATTTTGGGTGACAGAAACTTCTATTATCTTTATTCCAGTGGTGGCACAACCTATAGAGTTTTGCCAAAATTTATAAATTTGTAAATACTTACAAAGGGTGAATTTCACTCTATGCAAATAATGCCTCAGAAAAACAGAACAAAAATGCATACCACCTCAGAACTAGCCATGTGTTTTAGGCAGAGACCTACCACTCATCAGAATGAAAAGTGCAGAGTTTTGATCATAAGTTTAAGAATCATGATTAAAGGACAAAGACAGGGAAGACTGACCAGGATCGCGACAGTTTTGTGTGTGTGTCTTTCGCGGCTCATTGATGGTGCTCTGTAAAAAGGGGCTCAGGTGGGAAGGTGATAAATGCATCACTTAGGATCAAAATACCCCGTCTGATATTTATTTGAAACAAATCAACTTAAGGTGATAAATGGCCACTAACTGTCCTTACCAATTGCTTGAGTTTGTCAATGACTCACTTGAAACGACTGCTTGAGGAGAGAGAAATGTTAAAGTACTAATTTTCTTCATTTTACAACTATTCTGATTTCCAAGAGCGGGGAAGAAGCATTTTCATTCCATGCGATTTCATGGGATCGAGCCCCCCTGATTAGAATGTTTTAGACTCACAGTAGAAGCTTATCTTGGCAGCGAAGGCTGCAGGGTGTGAGAAGGTGAAGGGTTGCCTCAAACCCCCAAAAGGGCCCTTAGCCCTGTTTGGCAGGCTCTTCGGCGACAGTCTCCGGCAGGTGTCTAACAGCGGATGAGGCGGCATGCAAGTCCTGGGTTTGCAGGGAGCTCTTGTCAAAACAGTGGTAGGAGTCTTGTAAGTAGCATTCTCAGAGCCCAAGACAGACCTAAACTGAAAAATAAACTACAGGAGACTTGCCTTCATTCCTCCACTCATCTGTTCATCCAATAACTATTTCCTGGCTGCCCGTTGTGGCACAGGCTGTGGGAAGGCTGAAGACAGAGCTCGATTCCTGGTCTAGGGTAGCTTGCAACCTGCTGGTGGGCATGAACCAGTGGTACCGGCTCCAACAGCAGTCGACAGGCCAGAGGGCACCTCCGTGGAAGGGGAGATCTACAGTTCTGATTTATTCCTCCTTGTACACCATTTTCTACCAGCTCTCAGTGCCCCAGAGTTCACCAAGAAGACAAGACTGGCAGTCATTCCAGGCAGCAGGAACAGCACGTATGACAGAAAGGTAAGCAAGAATGATACAGCCAGGAAACCGCGCGAGGCTCTGGGGCACTGAGAGTCTGGTGAAAATGGTGTCTGATGAGACAAGACGGGTGGGCAGGAACCAGAAAGGCTGAGGTTCTGTGAACTGTGCCGAAGAGTCAAAGGGCAGTTTAAAGGGGAGACAGTGTGAAGCCTATTAACAGAGGAGTAACAAACCAAGATTTGCATTCAGAAACATGACTCCAAGAAGGGCAAGTCAAGGATAGGCAGAGGCAGAAGGCGGAAGCTGAGGAATTCCCCCTCTTTCTTTTTCTGGTAGTTGAAAAGCTGGTGGTGGACCAGAAAGATGGTGTTAATTGAGGCAGCAGAAAGAGGCCCTTCACAAACCAAACCTTCAGTCATGCAGAAGAAATGACCCATTCTACCCATGGTACATCTCTAGCTAGCAATCGTTGATTGCTTATTTTTCTATTCCCAATAGATTAGCATTTCCCTAAGGACAGGAATGGTGATAAACACACACAAACACACACACTTCTAGTGCTTGGCTAACAAGAGATGTTTAGTAACTTCCTTGGCTGACTGAATGAATGAGTAAATGAATGAATGAATGAAGTGAGTCTCGGGCCCAAGAAAACCACGAGAGAGCTGTTATAAAATGCCTCTGATGGGTTATTTTGGAAGTTGATAAGCTACCCATTACATGGAAAGTAAACTGGGTATCTCTGGAAGTCTCTTCCAATGTGAAGATTTTAGGACTCAAGGCCACTCCCTTGTGAAAGTAACAAAAGGCTGAAAAGGGGCTAGGTGAGATGTCCTAAAGAAAGCTAAAAAACTGGTCCCATGAAAAATGTCAAGGGGTGAGTTTATAATACCAGGAAATAATTAAAACAGCTAAAAGCTGACAGATTTTTGGGAGAAGCCTGGGTGGCTCAGTCAGCTAAATGTCCGTTTTGGCTCAAGGTCATGATCTTGGGCTCCTGGTTCAGCAGGGAGTCCACTTCTCCCTCTCCCTCTGTACTTCCCTCCAACTCGTTTCTCTCGCAACATAAGTAAGAATCATAAACTAAAATAAAATGAAATAAAAGCTGACAATTTTTTTATGAAGGCCCTAGAGAAAGAAAACAACTTATTGTCATAATTAAGCTTCTGAAGGCAAGAAGTGTGGTATACATCAGGCCCCTCCATATTAGAGGAAGGGATTATCAGGTACTCAGAGTGTAAACCCCAGAAGATCTAGAAGGAAACTGAAGTAGGCAAGAGTGCATAATTAGAAAAGGAGAGTAGGCAGCAATAGGCAGAGGTCCACAGAGGTGAGCAGGGAGCACCAGGATACTGAGCAAGGGAGAAAGCAGACAGATGACAACAGGGAAAATCTGGTTAAAAAAAAATTAGTCATGGGGCACTGGGGTGGCTCAGTGGGTTAAAGCCTCTGCCTTCGGCTTGGGTCATGATCCCAGGGTCCTGGGATCGAGCCCCACGTCGGGCTCTCTTCTGGGCAGGGAGCCTGCTTCCTCCTCTCTCTCTCTGCCTGCCTCTGCCTACTTGTGATCTCTGTCAAATAAATAAAATCTTAAAAAAAAAAATTAGTCAGCATCAACATCACTACCTATGGTCAGCAAAGTCCCAATGACAGACATGGGTCTAGGCAAAGCTCAAGTTTCCAAAAGGCCTGGCTAAAAGAAAGCATATTCCTACCCTGGGGTACCAAGCACTGTAACCAGGTAAGGATTTCAAAGGAGTGAAATAGAACAGGGCCCAGTGTCTGGCACAGAAATACAAATCCAGTCTTAATCACAAGGAACTAACCAAGAGAAGTCTTACAAAAACCTAAACACACACAGTCAGAATGAGACTAGGTGACACGCTGACCTGCTGAGCTAAGCAGCTTAAGGTTCCTGAAATTCTCCCCAGCTCACCACCGGCTGGGGCCCAAAGCCTGGTTCAGGGCTGAGCTGTCTCAACTCTGTCCATTGGAGAGCTGTGAAGACACGAAAGTCATCAGGGCTCACGTCCTCCCAACGCCAGACAGCATGAGGCAAGGCCATGGGCAGAAAGAATACCAATGAAACAGACAGTGTGTCACATGGGAAAGAGCGAGAAAGAGTAATACAGAATTTTGATTATGGAGATCTCTTCTCTACTTTTTCCACCCACCACCATACTTCCCTAATCCAGAATACATTTCTTAAAAAGCTCTATGGCCTATTGCTATTACTCATTAATCTATTCATTATTATATTTGTGGCTATACCTAGAAAAAAATAACTACTAGGCATCAGTTCCTTGGTGAAGACCCATGCCCCCAACTGCATATACAACATTTATTGGGAAGATCAGATTCCCACTACACTTTTTTCCTAATGTACCATATCATAGTCATGGATGTTCATGAACGTATAATTGATAACATATAATAGTAGCCCATATTGCTACTCTTATTTCCCATTCTGAAGCACAGACTTACACAAAATTACACAATGAACTAGTGGCAGAGCCCGCCTTACAACCCAGATGCCTTTGCTCCTTCCATGTTTGCCATGTCAACAAATCTGGTAGAGACGCCAGTCATCAGGAAGCAGAATTGAGTTAAGTGCGTTCACTTGTAATTTTTAACCCTTCCCACTGAGCTCACACATGGCCCAACATAAAATCTTTTTCCATCTGCACAGACATTCTCTGATACACTGACAGAATGGAAATCCACTAGAGGTTACACAATTCAGATTATCCAACTCGAAAGCAAGAGAAAGCCTCAAGCAACACCATCTGATTATGAGATTTTGCTGCTTTGGAGAATTAATCAAATTCATCCTAGAGGCTCATCTGCTGCGTGACACACTCATTCCTTGATATTGACACTCCCTAACAAATTTCAACACAAGATGTGCTGGTGACTTCTTTTCCTGGTACTTTCTGATCTTCATCTGTTACTATGACTAGAATTTGAAGAAACGTAAATAAGCAGGAGGTTGTTTGATCCCTAATATCTATATAATCCTTTATATTTATGTGAAAAGCTAGGGAGATAGAAAGGGTCTCATTTACAGGAATACTTTTCACTGTTACTTCTGAATATAAAACAAATGAAAAGAGAAGGTGAGGAAGTCTAATAACTGGCAAATCATGAATAATTGAATTGCTGTAACTTTGAAGACCGTGACTTAAATTATTTAACAATATTCAACTGTAATCAAATAGAATTTTGTTGAAAAACTTGTCATATTTAGAAAAGCTAAACAAATATACACGGCCCACCAAAAACTTAATCTTGACCACCTTTTGTTACCTACAAAGTATAGGCTGTTCCTTATGTATGGTTTATTCCTCCAATGAGTAGGCCTTGAATAAAAAAACCCTAAAATTCACCTAAAAACACATTTTCTTTAATGCACAATAACTTCTGTTGAATAAATAAGTGAAATGAACCACATTCATTTCCAGAATCACAGAGGTAAGAAAATCAATAAAAATCTCTATTGAAAAAGGAGTAACCTGGGGTGCCTGAGTGGCTCAGTAGGTTAAGCGTCTGCCTTCGGCTCAGGTCATGGTCCCCTGATCAACCCCGTGTTGGGCTCTCTGCTCAGCAGGGAACCTGCTTCCCCCCACCTCTCTTTCTTCCTGCCTCTCTGCCTACTTGTGATCTCTGTCTGTCAAATAAATGAATAAAATCTTAAAAAAAAAAGAGTTACTTGACAGTGAAGAAACTTGACAAATACTATCCCAGCCCAGTGATCAAGTTCATACTGTCAGAGTTAAGTCATACTGATACTATACATGGTAGATAAGATGTAATGAGACCAGCCATAACCCACATCTTACCTTGAGGGAAACATCAGACAAACCTTAACTGAGGGATATTCTACAAAATCCCTAATCAGGACTCTTCAAACTGTCAATGACATCAAAACCAAGGGAAGTGTGAGAAACTGTCACAGCCGACAGGAGCCTAAGCAGTTGTGCTGATTACATATAATATGGTATCATAGAGGTGATCCTGGAACAGAGAAAGGATATTAGGCACAGGCTAAAGAGATGAGAACAAAGTATGGACTTGAGATAATACCAATATTGGTTCATTAACTGCGACAAACATACTGTTCTAACTGATGTGAGATACCGGGAAACTGGGTGTGGGGCGTAAATGAGAACTCCCTGTACCATCTTTGCAAATTTCCTGTAAATGTAAAACTACTCTAAAATAAAAAGTTTACTAACGGAGTTAAAAACAAATTTTGAAAATGAGTACTGGAGGGGTGTCTGGGTGGTTCAGTGGGTTAAGCGCCTGCCTTCGGCTCAGGTCATGATCCCAGGGTCCTGGGATTGAGCCCCACACAGGGCTCTCTGCTCAGGGAGGAGCCTGTTTCTCCCTCAGCCTCTGCCTGTGCTCCCCTGCTTGTGCTCTCTGTCAAATAAAATCTTTTTAAAAAAATGATTCTTGGGCGCCTGGGTGGCTCAGTGGGTTAAGGCTCTGCCTTCGGCTCAGGTCACGAACTCAGGGTCCTGGGATTGAGTCCCACATCAGGCTCTCTGCTCAGCAGGGAGCCTGCTTCCCTCTCTCTCTCTGTCTGCCTCTCTGTCTACTTGTGATCTCTCTCTGTCAAATAAATAAAGTCTTAAAAAAAAAAAGAGGGTAAACCTAAATTCTCTTTAGCTCTCCCTTTTTGGTTCTGTCTCAAATTCAGGGAGTCCTCTTAGACCCTATTAGCCAGAACTTACATTAATACATGAGGCAAAGAAAGAAAGAAAAAATAATTCCCAATTTTTTCTATTTGTCTTATGGGATATGTGTTGTTTTCAGTTAAATGAGATAGATCTAATCATAATGAGACATGCTACTCATTATTTCCTCTACTGAGGAGCCAAACTAGAACCCCCTATTAATAATGTACTAAAGTTTCACTTCAGCAAAAAGCTAATTGTTTGCTTTCTGTGTGCCTTTCCTTCTGGAACCATCTTCCTGAGAAGTGCTTTAAGTGTCTGTCAGAAGCCAAGAACGTGAATTTGGGCTGCGTGGGGGAACTAGGGAGCGGGGCTGCTGCAGGCCATGGTCCCAGGTAGCTGACCCTGGGTCATCCGACTTCGAGCAAGTGTTATCACTTGCCTCAACTCCTTCTCTGTCATCCATTGCTCCCTCTGAATCTAGTGATTTCTGGAAACAAACTTTGTTTATGACACATGCTGTATATTATTTGGTTTGAAGAATCGTTGTGTTTCTGTGAAGGAAAGCAATGTTCTTTTTCAAAGCTCTGTTAGTTCTTAAAATATTGGAACTTGCAAAAAGCACACGCAGGGTTGTTATTAGCCCTTGAGATCAATAGCTCAGTCACTGCTATGAGATATTAAACAAGGAGTTAGGAAGACAAGAAAATCTTTAGAGTTGCATCTATTCTGGCAAAAGAAGCATGGTAGAGAGGCACAAACATATTAAAGGCCATTTTAGCAAGTGAGTTCCTGCCAAGCAAACAAATCCTGGGCCACTCTATCTACCTAAGTGTTTTCACAGTGGTTTTTTAGCTAGCCGCCAGTTGAATTCTAGGCATAGCTACAGGCAAACAAAAAGGCTTGGAGGTTGAGGAATGAGAGTGGATGTGGGCAACAGCTGGACACAGCAACATCTGCAAAACACATTAACTGTCCCCAGCACAAATATTCACACAAGCAGGCATTAATTTCACATCCCTTCACTAACCGAATACACTTCACTATTTGAACTGGATTCAAATTTGTCATTTGAAATTTGTCAGTTGCATACACCTGTCTCTGACTGAAGTAAAACTTAAAGGAAGACACCAGATACCACAAAATGACAGAGGAGGTTCCACTCAGTAAGAAAGATGTTATCTGGAATCTCACATTTTTCCCCACTGGTTGTCAAATGATCCTTTATTGAAATACGTCCCTTTGTAGTTAACTAGCTGGGCATTCCACTGCACCACTGTTGACGTCATCTATGATGTCATAAGGGTGGCAGCCATCAACATTACAGCCCACAGACTGGGCAGTCCCCAGAATCTCTCTAATGGTTCCAGAAAGTTCTCTGGCTAAAGATCGATGTCACATCTGGCAAGCAATATTGACAATCTCATTAAAAATGATATTTCTACTGTGCTTTATGTTTTTCTGCTTCTTTCTGTCTCTTGGTGGTTCCTTGAGGGCTTTGATAATCAGCGAAGAGGCAGAAGGTACCACTTCAATCTGGGCCTGTCTGTTCTGAATGGTCAGTTTCACGGCAATCCTTAGATCCCTCCTATCACCAGTCGCCTTGACAATGTCATCACCAGCCTTTTATGGAGAAAGACCCAGTGAGATGATCTTCAGGGCCAGGGCAGACGTGGCACCGACTTCACCACCAATGCACCTCAGAAGCACGACTTGGATCTCTTTGAGGTCGAACTTAGGCTACATGGCGGAGGTGGCTGGTGTTGGATGAACCTGGTTTCGGGATGACCCAAGGCAGTTACACCTTTGCCTCCTCCTAGCCGAAAGCCAAAAGCTGGAATCTCACATTTAAAAAACAATCTCTTGGGGGCGCCTGACTGGCTCAGTCAGTACAGCATGTGACCCTTGATCTCAGGGTAATGAGTTCGAGCCCCACGTTGGGGGAAGAGTTTACTTTAAAAAAAAAAAATCTGTTAGGGGGCACCCAGGTGACACACTTGGTTAAATGGTGGGCTCTTGGTTTCAGGGCAGGTCATGACCTCAGGGTCGTGAGATAGAGCCCCATGTGCCTGCGTCCCCCAAATATGGCTCTGCACTCAACAGGGAATCTGTTTGAGATTCTCTGCCCCTCCAGATCATGCTTTCAATCTCAAATAAATAATCTTTTTTAAAAAAAATCTCTCAGAATATACTTAGTGTGAAGACACTAAACTCCAAAGAGTTTAGTATTGAAAGGAGAAAAAATAGTAGCTTTACAGTGGTGGAACCTGGTAAACATTGCTCTAGACAAGTGATTAAGGTCAACACCAACAGTGATTATGCTGAGGATATGTACTGTTGTTATGGTGTGATGAAAATGGCACTTCACCTCTCCAATCTTCCTCTAAAGCTCAACAGCCCCAGCTAATCATAAAGAAAACAGTCACATCCTAGTAGACGGACATAGTATAAAATACCTGACCAGTACTGCTCAAACCTGTCAACATCATCTAAACCAAGGGAAATCTAAGAAAAGGGTCACAGCCACGAGGCGTCACGGTAACTAAAGGAGATGTGGTACCCTGGAGAGTATCCCAGAACAGCAAGATGAGATTAATGGAAAACTGAGGAAATATAAAGTATGGGCTTTAGTTAATAATTTATCCATACTGGTTCATTAACTCTGACAAACTGTACATTACTAGTGTAAGATGTTAGTAATACAGGAAATTGCATGTGGGATATATGAAAACTCTACTATCTAAGCAACGTCTGTAAATCTACAACTATTCTAAAAGTAAAAGTTTTCAAAAATATTTAAAAATATTTTCTTGGTTATCTCTCCCAACCCCATTCAAATCCTGTGCTTCTAACCAATTACGAAAAAAAGAAACAAAGTCTCTTGGACACCTGCCGTGTGAGGAAAAAACCCCTGCAATTAACTTCCTACAGGTCCCCTAAGAGTCACCAGGTGGGAAGGGTTTTGTCAAAACAGTGGCCTGGGGTCAAATAAGGAGCAAATTTAAAGTCAAAGACAAGAGGCACCTGGGTGGCTCAGTGGGTAAGTGTCTGCCTTTGGCTCAGGTCCTGATCTCAGGGTCCGGGAGGTCAAATGGGAGTCTGCTTCTCCCCTGCTGATGCTCTCTCTCACTCTCTCTCTCTCAAGTAAGTAAAATCTTAAAAAAAAAAAAAAAAAGTCAAAAGCAAAACCAAGGCTGAGTGACCTTTAACAATGCAATCTATCAGCAGTTTGATGGTGTAGCACAGCTCCAGAATCTAAACATAGCCAAGAGTATACACATCCAAACCTTGCTAATACTTCAAAATGCTTTAGATACAAGTCTAGAAATGACAACATCCTACGCGTTAGCAAAAAATACTTTTGACTCTGTATAGTAAACATTAAAACAATTTCAAATTTTTTTAAAGGTTTTATTTGTTTGACAGAGAGAGAGACAGAGAGAGACAGCGACAGAAGGGACACAAGCAGGGGGAGTGGAAGAGGAAGAAGCAGGCTTCCTGCTGAGCAGAGAGCCTGATGCGGGGCTCGATCCCAGAACCCTGAGATCATGACCTGAGCCAAAGGCAGACACTTAAAAACTGAGTCACCCTGATGCCCCTAAAACAATTTCAAAAACAGAGCTCCAACAGGGGAATCCTGGGCATTACCATTTTTATGATCATTTCCCGGATTTGGATGGCATGAGATAAGAGTCAGAGAGGTGAAGCCTGGAAAATAACTATGTAATTTTTAAAGTCCGGGTTTGGGTTGACTGATCAAGTCGGCCTTGTTTACATTTCAGTGGACCTCTGAAGACATCAACTGATAAAATGGTTGGGGGTGGAGGCAGCTGCAAGAAGTAGTTTATGGCCTATTGCTGGACAGAAACAATATAACTTAATTTCAAAATTGGTTTAAAACAGCACTTCCATTCTTTTTTTAAGATTTTATTTCTTTATTTGACAGACAGAGGTCACAAGTAGGCAGAGAGGGAGAGAGAGGGGGACGCAGGCTCCCCGCCAAGCAGAGACCCTGTTGTGGGGGCTCGATCCCAGGATCCCGAGACCATGACCTGAGCTGAAGGCAGAGGCTTTAACCCACTGAGCCACCCAGGCGCCCCAAAAGCACTTCCATTTTGTTAGCCGGTGTCAGTCTTCAGTCACTGTATTTATAGAACACCGGCTCACAAACATGGTTATGCATGAGCATCACCTGGAGGGTTTGCTGAGCTACACGGTGCTATGCACCCCCCCAGAGGCTGTGATGCAGTAGGTCTGAATCAGAGGCCTCACAATTGCATCTCGGACAGCTCCCTGATCGAGCTGATGCTGGTCTTTTGTCAACAGTCCAACATTAGAAAACCTCTGATCCTAAATCAAATCCAAAACCAAATTTAAATGATATGGGAATTTTCTGCTCTTTTTCTTTAGCAACAAGTATTTTCTGAGCGTTTACTCCAGTGCCCGGAACTACCCGAGACACTGATTCTAGACATAGAGCAGCGAACTGCACACATACCCTCTGAGATGTGGTTCTACAGGGGGATCCAAGTCTCATTCTTTTTTTTTTTTTTAGGTTTTATTGATTTATTTGACAGATAGTGTTATACACTAATAGGAAGAAAAGCAGGCAGAGAGAGAGGAGGAAGCAGGCTCACTGCTGAGCAGAGAGCCGATGCGGGGTTCTATCCTAGGACCCTGGGATCAGGACTTGAGCCGAAGGCAGAGGCTTTAACCCACTGAGCCACCCAGGCGCCCCACCAAGCCTCATTCTTAATCACAACTGCAGAGAGACCTACTACAGAGAAGTACAAGGGGCTTTGTGACCCTGTGAGACTGCGTGGCGTGACCTCATAAGGAAAGGCTTCCTTTAGGAAGTGATGCTTGAGCTTAGTTCTGAAGGAAGAATACAAATGGGGTCTTTGGGGAGACGTTTCCACACAGTGCAGGCAGGTCTACGCAGTGCAGGCAGTATTCAGCAGGAGGAGGACAGAACCACGAGGGAAGGCCAGCGTGACTGCGATGCACAAGGGAGGGGTCAGAGGTCAGAGATGCGGCAGAGGCAGGCAGAGCCTGGCAGGCCTGATAAGAAGTTTAAATCTAACCCTAAGCGGGAGGGGAGCCTCGAGGGAACGAGGGAACGTCAGCATGAAAAGGACTTTAACTTTAAAAAAAAACCAGTCTAGCTGCTTTGCAGAGATGGGTTAAGAGTGGCAAGAGTGGATCCAAAAAATACTCAGGAGGCGTAACGCTGGAATGGTAAGATGGAATGAGGGAGAGAAGGAAAGAGGCAAGGATAACTTCTACGAGCGCAGAGTGAGCTGTGAAGTGACTAGTGCTTTTCCGAACTGACTTGCGTTTTTCTCTGTGCCTAGGAAGACAACTCACAAAAATAAACAGTCGGATGAGAGAACAGATGCTTCACTTTTCCAAGACGGGAAAATTCCTTTTGACAGCGTTCTGTATTAAGCTCAAAGTGAACGTCATTGTCTCCTTTCACTATTGTGGAAGCAAAGACTGACAGGGTTACCCCCTCGCATTTAGAAGAGCCCTGAGTTTTTACCTTTTTGTATGGCATGTATCACTTTCTGCCTCGTATCTTTGTTTCATAGTCTATGTAGCTTATCCTCTTTCTAAACTGTAAGTTCTCTAACGAAAGATAGTGATTACTAAGATAAGAGATTCCACAATCTATGTACTGAAATCTAGAGATGCTGGAGGAAGGGGATTGGAGAAAAAATAGGAAATCCTTTTCTTTTGTTCCGTTAACCAAATGGGTTCTCCTTTAAAAATGGTGCACAGGAACAGAAAGGAGGCTCATAATGTATTTTACATTGAAATATACTTAAATCAGCGCTGGAATATAATGAAAGAACACAGTAAAGGGTTGTAGAGCATTGCTTTCTGGAGGAACAACTAAACAACCTTTGCGTGACCAAGAGGGGGGGTGGACAAGAAAAATACTTCCATTCTTTTTCAGGTCACCACATCCTTAAAAACAGCACTGACAACTGACCAAAATTAATGAGAGTTCCACAGCAGACTCAGGTCATAAATAATTCTTACTCTTAGAAAAAAAAAAATCACACACACCCCCTCCGTGAAAAAACCCCCTAAAACAAGTATGTGCAACTCTTCTGACCTGTCAGAGTGTTGCAAAGGGATCTTCCTGCCTGCCTTCTCAGGGAGCTAAGCTTACATCTTTTGAAGAGTTAAGACAAAATCCTGTAATCCAAAATGGGTGACCAATGCCCCGGTGCGGGTCGTAGCATTATAATCCGTCAATCCAGCATTCGTTGGTTAAGATCCTCTTGCATCTCTTGCTGTAAATGAAACTGGCCGAACGGTGCCTTTGCACTAACTACTTTCAGAGAAGGTCTAAGATCCAAGCATATTAAAACCAGCCCCGCATTGCGGTAGCAGGCCTTATAACAACTCAGAATGGTTATTTCTTGCTCAGACTTCATTCAGGGCTTTTTCAAGGACACCTCGTAGGCGAGGCTTTTCCTTTGTCACCCTGTGACAGAGTGCGACCTCCGCCACCTGATCCTTTCTATTTTTCCCTTCCCTGCTTCATGTTCCCTTCCCCACTCATCCCCTGCACACAAGATACTCCTTCATTTATCTTGTTTACTGTCTGGTTCCCTGTCCACCGATTGTCTTCTCCTCCCAAATCTGTTCTTCCATTCTTCCTGAGCTCCTGGGTTTTCAGCTAGAAACTACATTTCGTGTCTCCCTTGCAGCGAGGGTAGACTGCATGAAAAAGACTTCTCCAGGGGCGCCTGGGTGGCTCAGTGGGTTAAGCCTCTGCCTTCAGCTCAGGTCATGATCTCAGGGTCCTGGGATCGAGCCCCACAATGGGCTCTCTGCTCAGCAGGGAGCCTGCTTCCCTCTCTCTCTGCCTACTTGTGATCTCTCTCTCTCTGTCAAATAAATAAATAAAGTCTTAAAAAAAAAAAAAAAAGACTTCTCCAAAGGGTATGTGTGTAATAGTGATGTGAGAAACTTCACTGGTCATTTTCATAAAGAAGTTTACACTGAACCCCCCGTTTCCTTCAACTGCTGAGGAAGGCAAAACTGCCCCATTAGCCTGGGACCCTGAGTGACCACACAGAACAGCTGTCTCTTTGCTCTGGGCTGTTACGCCAGAGAAGCAAACGCCTACCTTTTCTGGCCATTGCATTTTGGAGCTGTTATATCAGTTTACCCTTTGCCCTAACAACACCCTCCTACATTAAAACGTAAGGTCAGGGGCACATGGCTGGCTCAGTTGGTAGAGCACGCGACTCTTGATCTCAGGGTCGTGAGTTTGAGCCCCACACAGGGTGGGTAGAGATTACATAAAAAATGTTTTTAAAATGTAAGGTCCATGGGGACAGACGTTTTTGTCTTGCTCACCAGTTCATCACGAGCTAGTAGAATAGTGCCAGACACTTAAGAGTACTCAATAAATATTTGTGAATTGTTTATTAAACTGACTTCACTGTCATTACCCCTCCACATCTCCCAGTCACAAACATGGCTTTAAGAAGTCCAGAGTACAAGATTCAAATTGCTCCCAAGACAGTGCCCCAGAAGTTCTTACACCTCATTCGCTTCCACGTCCCTACTCCGCCACTGAGTGGGCCCTTTTACCCCATGAGCCTCCTTTCAGTTTCCCCACTTGCCAGGCTCTTGCCCAACTTGGGGCCTCTGAACAAGCTGGTTCCAGTGTCTACTCCCAGGCCCGTTTGCAAGTAGTCCCTCATTCCTGCAGTTATCTGTTTAAATGTTATCTCCGCAGGCGGAACTTGCTGGCTACTCTTATGAAAAAAAGACCCTATTTCTGTTTCTATTCATTTTACTCACAACTTATGAAAATGAGTGAGTATAATAGTTGCTGGCTTATTTCTAAACTGTAAATTAGGTTATAAGTGCCAAAAAGACAACGGACCACTTCCGTTTTTACTCACCATTCAGTTCCTGGTGCTTAGCATAGTACTGGGCTGGTCAGAAGTCAATAAAGGGGTAAATGAATGAATGCACTAAAGATGACCAAGTGTGGGGCGCCTGGTTGGTTCAGTGGGTTAAGCCTCTGCCTTCGGCTCAGGTCATGATCCCAGGGTCCTGGGATGGAGCCCCACATTGGGCTCTCTGCTCAGGAAGGAGCCTGCTTCCTCCTCTCTCTCTCTTTGCCTGCCTCTCTGCCTACTTGTGAACTCTGTCAAATAAATAAATAAAATCTTAAAAAAAAAAAAAAGATGACCGAGTGTTTGTTTTTAAATATTTTGAGGCAGACATGAGTTAGAGCATATGTAGCTCTCCATAAACGCAGTCTTCAACTGTCCTTGGCTACCAGCCTGACAACAATATAAGGTTCTATTTATGGAGATATAAACTAATGCACATCCTTGCACACTTTTAAGTGTTAGAAGGAATATCATTCCTCCTTTCCACTATGAGTTTTTAGCTGCTAAAATCCAGGTGGAATTTGAAACGACTCCTATTGGTATGCTTTGGCATTTGGAATTTGAAACGACTATTGGTATGGGGAGTCTGCTTCTCCCTCTGCCTCTCTCTCTCTCTCTCTCTCACATGAATAAATAAAATCTTTAAAAAAAGGATTCATAATTATAATTCAGTCTGAAAAAGATAATCAACCCAATAAAAATAGTGATATGACAACCCAAGAGCAGCTTTTACCAGGATATCAAACACACACACGTGCGCACACGCGCAGGCACACACATACACGTAAGTATAACTGGAAAAATCTGAGTTAAGATTGGTGGCTACTGGGCGCCTGGGTGGCTCAGTGGGTTAAGCCGCTGCCTTCGGCTCAGGTCATGATCTCAGGGTACTGGGATCGAGTCCCGCATCAGGCTCTCTGCTCAGCAGGGAGCCTGCTTCCTTCTCTCTCTCTCTGCCTGCCTCTCAGTGTACTTGTAATTTCTCTCTGTCAAATAAATAAATAAAATCTTTAAAAAAAAAAAAAAAAGATTGGTGGCTACTATCAATGTCAACACTCTGATTTTGACATTATACTGGTTTTGAAAGATGTTATCTTTGGGAAGAACTGGGTAAAGGGTACACGAGGGCTCTCTATTATTTCTTCCACCTGCACACATAGCTACAATTCTCTCCATACAAATCTCGATTTCGAAATGCCGCTCCAACACAGAAAATCTAGAATGCTGCAGAATTCAATTGGAGATGTTTCCAAAGAAAACAGGAAGGAAGAGGGTGAGGAAGTAAGTGAAAGAGAAGTCAAGGAGGAGTGAACATGAAACGTCACAGTGGGAAAGATGACTACATTATGCCGCACTCTCTGAAAACACAAGCACATATCCTCACAGTCTACTTCAGGTTACAGTGTCAAAGAGTAAAAGATTTATACAAAACCTAGTTCAAGTCCTTGGATTTTCAAGATCTGAAACATGAGGCTCAGAAAATAATTTGCCAAACTCGAAAACTTTGAGGAAAAAAAGGCAACTAGCACTCCAGTTTTGGCACAGCCAAGAATTACTTCAACAAGATAAATAAAGCACTAACTGTAAAGAGACTGAAATTTTAACTACATTAAAATTAAGAACCTGCTTATTAAAAGACAGCAAACAAAATAGTAAAAGGACAAGTCACCAACTGAGACTGTATCTGCAACAAATATAACCAACAAAGGATTAATGCCCCAATAGAAAAAGGATTCAAGGGGCGCCTGGATGGCTCAGATGGTTAAGTGTCTATCTTTGGCTCAGGTCATGATGTCCAGGTCCTGGGATCAAGCCCCAAGTCTGGCTCCCAGCTCAGCAGGGAGTCTGCTTCTCCCTCTGCCTCTCTCTCTCTCACATGAATAAATAAAATCTTTAAAAAAGGATTCATAATAATTCAGTCTGAAAAAGATAATCGACCCAAGAAAAATAGTCAAAAGACATAAATAAATACTTCAGAAGGGAAACATAAATGATCCATAAACATTTGCAAAGATGCTTAACTTTATTAGTAATCAGAGAATTGGCAAAAAATAAGAAGTCAGACATACCAAGTGTCAAAAAGTACGAAGCAACAGGAATTCCCCCATTGCTAATGGGATTGCATATTGGTCAAACCACCTTGGAGAACAATTTGACCTCTTCTTGTACAGCCGCACATTTCAAGACCTGTCGTTAAGTGCGCATGTCTTATATTTACGCCCAAGTGTGTGTGCTTAGATGTATCTGTAGCCTATACATACCATGCACAGACTCACAGGGGTAAAACCCATTATTTTTTATATATATATATATATTCTCAAAAGACACGTATCTTCTGATCATAAGAGGAAAAAAAAAAAAAACACCTGCAAAGCACTTGAAGGTCCACGGACAGAAGAATGAATAAATTCTGGTACATTTCCAAATCAGTATTACTCTGTAGTGACAATGAATGAACTATAGCTACATAAAACCTTATAAGGAATCATAGAAATATAATACTGCGTAAGAGAAAAACAGTATACCATCTCTATAAGGCTCAAATTAAGAAAGCAAAACAATGTATTATCTAGGTTTGCAAACATGTGTTAAAGCTATTTCTTAAAGTCAATGAAATGACTCCTAGAAACAGTTGTTACAAAGTAGAAGGGAGACAGGACGATATGGAGGAGAGACAGGGGGATGACACAAGAAGGTAACACATAGGTAGGTGGAATTATACTGGGAACGGTCTCATTTTCAAGTTAGGTGGTAGGAATATAGGTATTCATCTTATTATTATCATCATCTTATTATTATTATCATCTTCTACATTTTATTATTATATATAATATATATCTTATTATACATTATTATTATTCATCTTATTATACATTTCACGTATATTCTGTAAGCACCAACCATTACATTTTATGAAGATAATTTCTTTAATATGGAAGTGGTGGTGAATGGAGGCACCAGAACAGCAAAGTTTCCGGCCCCATTCCTAAGAAAACTTCCACAAGGCTAGGTGTGTGTATTGGGAACTAAAAGATACAACTAAAAATAATTAATTAATTAATTTTAAGAAAAAGAGAGAGACAACTATTGATGCAACATGAATTTCACAACTACTAAAATTATTAATTCCAAACATGTACTCTATAAATCCATTAATGTCTTTTGACTGGTTTCATTTGATTTTGATTACATTGCTTTCATTAGTTATCTTTAATATGTCATATGTAATACGTTTAAATTTGCACAAGAGTATTTCAATTGCACTGCCTTATATTTCAAAACAGGGATATATATATTCTACTGATACTTTCCATTAAGGTCTAGGGTCTAACCTAAATAAACAAATGACTATGACTTTTAAAATGGATTTATAGAACTCCATTTCAGGAACCTGCTCCCTTTCCCTGGCTATTATCCTCTGGTTGAATCAGTGACTGTAATAAACACAGCAAGTACCAAATTCTGCTCCACTATACTATTGATTCTAAAATTTACACATAATACATTATATGTTTATAAAAAATAAAAAAATAAAATTTACACATATGGATGGCCTACTTACTGCACCCTACTGTCTCCTAGCAGCTGCTACTCAGCCAATCCAAGGGCTGCCTCCCTATCTACTACCGTGCAGCTAATCGTGTTCATTGAGTAGCCACGAGTAAGAGTGTCTTTGGGAAAAAATGTCAGGCGGCCACTAGCAAAAAAAGGCAGGGCTGGTGCTCCCCAGGAAGCCTGCCCATCATATTTTAGCATTACCAAAAATGCTCTCCTCCACTACGGCTGTTGGCGAAAAGTCAATATATTCAGAGTTGAGTTTAATTCTAGAGCATAGTACTAACAAAGGCATGGGGCTACATTTGATCCCCAATCATTCAGGGCAGTGTAAAACCAAAAAGTATAACCACTATTAAAAGCGAATGAAGAGCGACGCCTGGGTGGCTCAGTTGGTTGGACGACTGCCTTCGGCTCAGGTCATAATCCCGGAGTCCCGGGATCGAGCCCCGCATTGGGCTCCCAGCTCCATGGGGAGTCTGCTTCTCCCTCTGACCTTCTCCTTGCTCATGCTCTCTCTCACTGCCTCTCTCTCAAATAAATAAAAATAAAATCTTTAAAAAAAAAAGCCAATGAAGAGCATGAACAGCCTAAAATTTGTCATGGTTCCCATTCCAAGTATAGACATTTTAGTCTCCACTCATTAAAGAAACTGAAGTTTGAGGTACAGTCACATGAGCAATCAAGAGACAAAGGCCTGAAGAATAACACTGATAAACAACCCAACAGAAAACAACAACAAAAAAATTCCACTGCTTGACTGTGAAGCTTAAAACATATATTACACAATTATAAAGCTAGGAGAAAACTTAAATATAGATGACCCAAGAGCCCTCACAGTTCACAGAAGAGGAAATGGGAAGACACAGATGACAGAGCTGGGCCCGGAATTCCCTATTTCTGAACTCCCATTCACTGAATAATCTTGGACAAGCCACTTGTCCTCTCTCTGCCCATTTCCTCTGCTGTAAAATGAAGAGGCTGGACAACTGGATGGCCTTTAAGACTTTTTAGTTCTAGGACTCGCTGAGCCTTTACAGATTGTGTAGCAGTCTGAGCTCCTCATCTGATGGATAGAAAGGGTAGCAAATTAGTTATTTATGGTAAGGTCTTTCATTCTTGATGTATATACACTTTAGACTGTTCATACATCTTCACATGATCACGTAAGTGTGATGGTTAATTGTACGCATGATCTTGACTGGGCCATGTAGTGCCCAGATACTTGGTCAAACATTCTGGGTGTGTCTGTGAGGGTATTTTTGGATGAGATTAATATCTGAATTGGCAGAGAGAGTAAAGCACGTTGTCTTCCAGAATGCTAGTGGACCTCATCCAACCAACTGAAAGCCTGAAGAGAACAGAATGACTGGCTCCCCTCCCCGGCCTCCCCGCTCCCAAGGGGGAAACTCCTCCTGCCTAATAGCTTTTTTGAGCTGGAACATTGGTTGAACCTGCCTTTGGACTCAAACCGAAACACTGGCTCTCGAATTCGAACTTCCATGTCAGCTCTCCTGGTTGTCAGGTCTTCCCACCTCAGACTTTACACCACTGGCTCTCTTGGGTCTCTAGGTTGCTGACTGCAGGACTTACAACTTGTCAACTTCCATAATCCTGAGTCATTTCCTTAAAATAAGTTTATATGTCTACACATACCTATGAAGTTTTAATATATGTATAGAGAAATTTATTTACATTTATACATACAAATAACACTAAAAATTAAATCCATAGGTATGTACATATCTGTAAACACACACGCACACATACACACACAGCCTACTGACTCTGTTTTCTCTGGAAAAGGCTATCTACAATAAGCAAATGCATATAATGAACGATTGCTTGTAAAGCACTTAAAACAATGCCAGGGACTTACCACTCTGGTTTTAACTGTTATTATAATGATAAGAAGACAAGGACAACTTACAACTAAATTCCACAAACCTGCAACATGTCACATGCCAAGGATCAGTAATTCAAGGCACTGACTGGAAAAATTATTTCTGCACACACCATAACAGAACACAAATGCCTATATGGAAGGTAAAATGAAAAATCAAAAAATAATAAAGAAAATCCATTTAAATTTTGATCCATATAAAATAACAAGATTATTTCCATCCTCGTGTATTATGGGCTTATATCAGGCACTGAGGCATTAGTGACACAGCAATAAGCAAAAACGGTCACAGTTCTTACCCTCATGAAACACTATGTAGAGGGAAGGTTGATAATAAATATGTTAGCAAAGGAAATTAATATACAAATGTAAAGCCAATTGTGATAAGAGTGTAAAGGAAAGGTTCATGATGCTATGAGAAGCTGCAAAGCTGGCAATGTCTGAGGGAAGGACAGGGTCAGCTTCTTTGGGGAAATGATCAAGCTGAGCTCTGGGAAATGAGTAAGAATTGAGGCCACGGACTGCCATAGAGAAGCTTACCAGACAAGAGAAATGATATATACAAAGGTCCTGCAGCAGAAAGCACACACAAATGAGGAATATTTTTTGCAGCAATAGAAAAATCCACACTAAAATCCATATACAATATCCAGAGACCCTGGATAGCCAAAACAATCTTGTAAAAGAACAGGGGCACCTGGATGGCTCAGTCAGTTACAATTCTCACGCTTGATTTTGGCTCAGGCCATGATCTCAGTTGTGGGCTTGATCCCCATGTTGGGGCCCAGACTCAGCATGGAGTCTGCATGTCCTTCTGCCTCTGCTCCTCCCCCAGTTCTCTCTCTCTCAAATAAATAAATAAAATCTTAAAAAAAAAAAAAGAACACGAACCAAGTTGGAGGCCTCATTCTTTGTGATTTCAAAAGATATCACAAAGCTACAGTAATGAAAACAATATAGTACAGGCATAAAGACAGGCACACAGACCAATGGAATAAAATAAAATCCAGAAATAAACCCTCATGTATATGGTCAAAGATCTTCAAGAAGGATGCCGAGGCCGCTCAACGAGTAAAAAAGAATCTTTTCAGCACATGGCACTGGGAAACTGGATATCCACATGGAAAAGAATGAAGTTGGATTCTAACACCACATACAAAAGTCAATTCAAAATGGATTAAAGATCTGAATGTAAGACCTAAAAGGATAAACATCGTAGAAGAAAACACAGGGGGAAAGCTTCATGACACACTGGATTTGGTAATTATTTCTTGGATATATCACTAAAAAGCCCAAGAAACAAAAGCAAAAAGACAAATGGGACATCAAATTAAAAAACTTCTATGCATCAAAGAAAACAATCAACAAAGTAAAAAGGCAACCTATGGAATAAAAGAACCTATCTGGAAATCACACATATGATAAAGAGTTAATATCTAGAGTATATAAGGGTCAATATCTAGAATATATAAAGAACTGCAACAACTGAACAAAAACTCAAATACCTTGGTAAAAAATTGGGAAACCACTTTGAACACACATTTCTTCAACGATAATCAAATGGCCAAAAGCATGTGAAAAGATGCTTAACATCACTAATCATCTGAGAAACGCAAATCTAAACCACAATGAAATATCACCACACACCAATTAAAATGGCTCCTATCCAAAAAAAAGCACTGACTAGGATGGAGAAGTTGGAACCCTTCTGCTATGGTGATGGAACGTAAAATGGTTTGGCTACTATGAAAAACTTCAGAGGTGCCTCAAAAAATTATACATAAAACTACCATACGATTTAGCAATTCAACTTCTGGGTATATAGCCCAACGAATTAAAATCATTATCCTGAAGAGGTATTTATGCACCTCTGCTAACAGCAGCATTATTCACAATAGTCAAGAGGTGGAAACAAACCAAATATCCATCAATGAATGGACGGATAAATAAATGCGGTATATACATAAAGACTTAGAAAAGAAGAAAGTCGGGGTGCCTGGGTGGCTCAGTGGGTTAAAGCCTCTGCCTTCAGCTCAGGTCATGATCCCAGGGTCCTGGAATCGAATCCCGCATCGGGCTCTCTGCTCTGCGGGGAGCCTCTCTCCTCCTCTCTTTCTGCCTGCCTGTCTACTTGTGATCTATCAAATAAATAAATACAATCTTTAAAAAAAAAAAAGTCCTGTCACATGCTACCACATGGATGAAGCTTGAGGACATTACACTCAGTGAAAAAAGCCAGTCACAAGAAAAAAAACACAGTATGACTCCATTCATACAAGGTATCTAAAGTAGTTAAATTCATAAAATAGAAATTAGAATGCTAGTCACCAGGGGCTTGGGGGAGGAGAGGTGAGGCAAAGGAGGGAAATGAGGGGCTGCTGTTTAATGGGTAAAAGTTTCAGTTTCGCAAGATGAAAAAGTTCTGTGTATCTGTTGCACAAGAATGTGATTACACTTAACACTACTGAATTATACAATTAAAAAAGTTTAGGATGGCAAAGTTTATGCTACGTGCTTTTTACCACAATTTTAAAAATTTTTTAAACTTTTTAAGAGATTTATTTATCTATTTTAGAGGGGGCGAGGGATTAGAAAGAGATAAAGAGAGGGTCTTAAGCAGACTCCAAGCTTAGTGTGGAGCCCCATGCAGGGCTCGATCTCATGACCCTGAGATCATGACTGGAGTGGACACCAAGAGTCAGATGCTTAACTGACGGCACCACCCAGGCACCGCCCCCCAAGTTTTTTTCTCTTAAAAAAGGTAAGAAGTGGAGAAGAGCTGTGGGAAAGTTCAGCAGTTCCTCAAAAAGTTAAAGAACTACCATATAATCTAGCAATCCCATTCCAAGGTATATACCCAAGAAAACTGAAAACACATGCCTACACAAAAACATGTACAAAAATGTTCAAAACAGCATTATTCATATTGACCATAAAGTATAAATAATCCAAACGCCTATCACCTGATCAATGGATCAACCAAATGTGGTATATCCATTCAGTGGATTACTGAGCCACAGAAAGGGATGAAGTACTGATACGTACTACAACATGGATTAAAAAACCTTGAGAGGGGCACCTGGCTAGCTCAGTGGGTTAAGCCTCTGCCTTCGGCTCAGGTCAGGATCTCAGGGTCCTGGGATCGAACCCCACATCGGGTTCTCTGCTCGGAAGGGAGCCCGCTTCCCCCTCTCTCTCTGCCTGACTCTCTGCCTACTTGTGATCTCTCTCTCTCTGTGTCAAATAAATAAATAGTCTTTAAAAAAAAAAACACCTTGAGAACATCCTACTAAATGAAAGAAGTCAATTACCAAAGACCATATATTGTAGGAGTCCATTTACACGAAATGTCCAGAACAGGCAAATCCACAGTGATGATTAAGTAAATGGGTGTTTGCCAGGGCCTCAAGGGACGGATTGGGACTAACAGCTAATAGGTACATGTTTTCTTTTTGGGGTGATGAAAATGTTCCCGAATTAGAATGTAGTAATGGCTACACAAAATAGTTAATATGCTAAAATCCACTTAATGATGAATCACTAACTTCCGTACCTGAAACTAACATTGTAACTGGAATTTAAACAAAAACTTGAAGAAAAAAAAAACACACAAAAAACGAGGCGTACACTTTAAAAGAGTGAATTGTTGGGGTACCTGGGTGGCTCAGTCGGTTAGATGTCTGCCTTAGGTCCAGGTCATGATCTCGGGGTCCTGGGATGGGGCCCCGTGTCAGGCTCCCTGCTCAGCGGGGAGTCTGCTTCTCCCTCCTCCCCTGCCCCTACCCACAGCTCGTGCTCTCCCCCTCTCTCAAATAAATAAAATCTTAAAAAAAAGATAAAATGGTGAATTGTTTGCTATGTGAATTATATCTCCATTTTTAAAAGTGAACAACAACAACAACAACAAAAAAAAAACAGTGAAAAAGAGTACAAGCTTATACAGGTCAGGTTTTTATCCAGGGAGCAGAAGAAAGTCACTGAGGGCTTTCAGATACGCATTTGTACAAGATCTTTCTGGTGCTGCGTGGTGGATACATTGGAGAGGGCAAGAGTGGATGAGATCATCCATTGCCAATGGCCTGGGTAAGGGACAGTGGCAGCCTGAACTTGGATGGCAGTCGAGGTGGACATGCAGAGAAGTGGACGGCTTTGAGAGCTCTTTCAGAAACCAAACCTACTAGATGTGCTGTGAGGGAGATGAAGGGAAAGGCGGTATTAAGGATGACTACTAGGCTTTTAGCTCGAACAAGTGGGTCAGGGATGATGTCATTTACTGAAAGAGGAAGACCGAAGAAGGAACAAATATGAAAGAGATGTTCATCATTTGGAAGAGAGTTAGAAGTTGTGATGAGAAAAACAAAAGTGCATCAACATCGTGTGGAGATACACATGTTGAGGGAGTAAGATGCAATGCGTGTTCCAGTAACACACAATGACATGGTCAAGTGTGAATGTCTACTGAAGACCCATGTTGTCTAGCGGTAGTGAAACAGGTCACTGTAAGGACCAAGGCCTGATCCCTATCTTTTTAAAATCCAGTCATACCTTGGAGAGCCTGCAGGGTCAGTTCCAGACCACAACAATAAAGCAAATACCACAATCAAGTGAGTCACATTAATTTTCTGGTTTCCCAGTACATGTAAAAGTTATGTTTACTGGAGTGTCGGGCAGGCTTGATCTTGGGGTTGTGAGTTTGAGCGTGCCCACCGTGGGTGTAGAGAGGACTTAAAATCTTTTTAAAGTTTATGTTTGGGGCGCCTGGGTGGCTCAGTGGGTTAAAGCCTCTGCCTTCGACTCAGGTCATGATCTCAGGGTCCTAGAATCGAGCCCTGCATCGGGCTCTCTGCTCAGCAGGGAGCCTGCTTCCCCCCCCCCCCCCCCCCGCCTGCCTGTCTGCCTACTTGTGATCTTTGTCTGTCGAGGAAATAAAATCTTTTTTAAAATTATGTTTACAGTATGCTGGGGTCTTTTAAGTGTACAATAACATTAACAATGTACATACCTTAATTTTAAAATTTTATTGCTAAAAACTTCATTGCTAAACACATATTCTAACCATCACCTGAGCTTTCAGTCACAATCACTTCACAGACCACCACAACAAATAATATTGATGAAAATGTTTGAAATACTGTGAGAATTACCAAAATGTGACAAGAGACACAAAATGAGCAAGTGCCGTTAGAAAAGTGGTGCTATCAGACAGGCTCAACACAGGGTTGCCATAAACCTTTGATTTGTATCTACAAAGCACAGTAAAACGAAGCACAATAAAGAGAGGTATGCCTATAAATGACCATCACTACTCAAGATAATAACCTCTACCACAATGTCCCCACATAGTAAAAGTTTAAAGTATGCACTCATTAGATAAGCAGGACAAATAACCATGTATTACATGAAGCAGTGTCTTGAAATATTACCCCAGCTGCTTCCATCCTGGCTCCTACCTGACTGCTCCTGCCCCAAATCAGAAGACTGATAACCACCATCACCGGAGTCATGCATTTCGGAAGAGTCCACAGGGAAATTCCTGTCGCTATTGTTTTGAAGACTGAATGCTGCCTGAAATCCATGTTTAGTTTTCCCTCTTTTCAAGTTTAAATTTCACCACAGCAAACATAAGGCATTGAAGACCAAGGTTGTGGTCTTTCTCCAGCAGCTGGAGGTGGAACCCATGCTCTCTAAGTTGACAGGTTCTGCTGCTCTAAGTCCCATAAGCAATAACTTGGTCCAAATTCTCCAGTAATTGCTTCTTTCTGTAATGAGGCTGCCTGGCCCTAAAATTCCATGAACTTCAATACTTTGGGTCCCTTACCACCCAGTTCATAGGCTACCTCCTCTACAAATGCCCCCCCTCCACCCCGGCAGAGTGAGATTCAGCGCCCCCTTCTGAAAGTGGGCTGCACTTACCGTGTGTGCCTCTATAAAAGGATAGCAGGGGCACGGGGGGGGGGGGGGGGGGGGGGGGGGATCAGTGGGTTAAGCCTCTGCCTTGGGCTCAGGTCATGATCTCAAAGGTCCTGGGATTGGGCCCCCGCATCGGGCTCTCTGCTCAGCGGGGAGCCTGCTTCCCTTCCTCTCTCTCTGCCTGCCTCTCTGCCTACTTGTGATCTCTCTGTGTCAAATAAATAAGTAAAATCTTTTAAAATAATAAAATAATAAAATAAAAGGATAGCAGCGAGGACTGATGACCAAATGCCTCATAGGGAGGCTGGTCTTGTATGTGATCTTCCATCTCTAACAGACTCCAAGTTCTGCAGACCAGGGCTGTGTCTTACGTACTTCTACAGCACAAGGAAGGCAAGAGTGTACCAAGGAAGCTTGTGATTCACGCAAATGTTTTCAGAAAAGAAGCCAAAGTTAATTGTGCACTATACTATAGAGCCCTTAATCCATATTATTGCAAACTACATTAACTGTGAAGCTTAAAGAACATCCCCACTGCTTACACAACAGGTGTAGCTTACATAATCTGCTCTACCCAGCTGTTCCTTATTTGTGACAGTTCGCTCCTGGCTTCTGCTCCCTGTTGATCTAGAGGATTACTACATCCTTCAGTACGAGTTCCTGATTCATTCCTTGCCTAAATCATAAACAATTATTAATTTTCCTTTTTGATAACAGCAAAAAAAAAAAGGGCTGAAACTTAAGAATAAGCAGAGATATCCCTGGGGTTTTTCATGACTGTAAAAACTCTCCTGGATGCAAACAGTATTTATAAATATTGCCATAAAATTCATTTATTAATCCCAGAATTTTGTTCTTTTTTTTTTCTTTTGGCAGGTTTTCCCTATATAGTCATCCTACACTAAATACTCTTCAGTAATGTCTGCACTTTGGAACTGGGTGACCTCCCACCCCCAAATTTTTGAACCCGCTGCCTATGAGCTAACAGCCAGCCATGCATAGAATGCGATGAGGTAATGATGCAAATGAGTGTTGGGACTATGGGTAAATGAATGGAACAAGGAGGAAGGGGTCGTAACAAAAATCCGAAAGTCAGGAAAAAATGAAAATCCACGAACTTGGTGATGCTCCAGAGAGGAAACCAGCAAGTGTTGACGCTAAACTGGCAGAAACATCAATACTTCCTGGCTCCCCCACTGGGGGCATCAAGTTCCCAGCGGCAGGCTGCTCTTCTGCTGCAAGTGACAGAGAGTGAATGCATTGGACAATATGAAACAGGATGACCCATAATCCGGAAGCATGGCTGCGTGCAGCAAACAAAAGGCGGTGGTGGTTGCTGGGCGTCTCAGCCTCAACTCTGCCGCGGCTGAGCTGGATGACCGTGGTGGGCAAGTCATTTCCCTTCATTGACAAATACCAGTATCTCCCAACAGTACCGTGTAGGAAAGGGTTAACAGAGCAGGCCTGAGACTGCTATTCTTTAAAAAAAAAAAAAAAAAGGCCTGCTTACAAAGCTGGTATCCAGCTGAGGATTTGGATTTGGATCTTGGGAAGGTTCCCACCACCGAAGGTTCCCATCACCCGAAATGGTTAAGAGTAGCCAGCTGTGCCTAAATTCTTGGTTTATGCTAAATCCTGTCTTCCTTCTGGGAGTCTGGAATTTTGGCAGATACCGGGCAAGGGGCATGTACATGACCAGGTCCCAGTAAAAACTCTGGGCACAGAGTCTCTAATGAGCTTCCTTGGTAGACAACACATTATACAAGTTATCACAACTCGTTGCTGGAGGAATTAAGCACAACCTGTGTGACGCCGGTGAGAGAGGACCATGGAAGCTGCACCTGGTTTTCTCCAGACTTGGCCCCATGCGCCCTTTCCCTCTGCTGACTTTGCTTTGTATCCTCTTGCTCTAATAAATCATAGCTGGGAGCAGAACTATATGCTAAGTCCTATGAGTTCTGCCAAGAAGCCATGAAACCTGAGAGTGGCTGGGGAACGTCTGACACAACTGGAATAGTGGGGAGGACTCTACCAAACATTATCCCAACAGCCTCATGAAGTATTACTACGTTCATTCTGTAGATGAGGAAAAGAGAAGCTGAGACAGGTGAACAGAGTGTGTACACAGAAAATAAATATTTCAGTCTTTATGTCATGGGTGTTCTGAAATCTTAGTGAATTCCAGAACCATCTGGAATGCTTGCTAAAAAGGCAGTTATCAGAGACCTATCACCTGAGACTCGGATTCATGAGGCTTGAGTCCTAGGACTCTGCTGACAAAAGCAGCCCAGATGGTTCCTGTGCAAGGAGTCCAAAGATGACATTTTGATCAACGCACTGATGTGCCCAATTTCCCAAGCTGGGCAGTAAATGGCAGAACTAGAACTTGCACCAACCCTTTAACAAGGCTGGGTCTCTTTTCACAACAAAACTGCTTCCAAATCCCTTAAACTCCACAGTTCCTTTGGTCTGCTGTCTTCTCGCTACAGATACCCAACCAACCAATGGCAATGAGGTGCAAACAGGAAAAGTATTTTACATTCCCAGCGCCAAGTACTAAGTGATATCCTGAATTAAAATAATGCACACTTACCAAGGAAAGTCAAAAGATATACAGCTCTTGAAGAGTTAACACTGCAGCTTTGTTTTTTCAGAAAAGACTTGATGTGCTGGTGGCAACATAAAATATAAGCTTATGAAGGGCATTTAACAAAAAGAATATAAATTTGCTTATAATTTTAAAGAAGTTGAGGGCAGTACATTAATTACAGCTTTTTATGTATGGCCAAGGAAGGGGGAAGTGCTAAAGATAATCTTTGGAATTAAGAAAACAGCCTCGGGGCGCCTGGGTGGCTCAGTGGGTTAAGCCGCTGCCTTTGGCTCAGGTCATGATCTCAGGGTCCTGGGATCGAGTCCCGCATCGGGCTCTCTGCTCGGCAGGGAGCCTGCTTCCCTCTCTCTCTCTCTTTGCCTGCCTCTCCATCTACTTGTGATTTCTCTCTGTCAAATAAATAAATAAAATCTTTAAAAAAAAAACAGCCTCATAGAAATGCTAAAGTTTTTCTGATTACTTTTTAAGCAGGCATGAAAAAAATATTAATTTTTTCTGATCATTTTCACCTGAGACTAGAGATTCTGTAGTTCTGTAGATCTGTAGTTCTACAGATCTGTTAACTGGGTTAACAATTCAGTTCAAAACAATACCAGAAGTATTTATTGAGCATCTACTGTTTACTTGAAGCTACACTAGCTGCAAGATCATTATCAAGAAGACTCTGATTTTTCCAGTAATACCTAGGCAAAGAAGAGAATCGAAAAATACAGCCAACATAATACTTTAATATATAATGAAGGAGGTTAAAAAAACAAATATGCTTGAACAGGATAGGCCTCACTAATCCTCCTATATTCTATTAAATATATATGGGGCAAAAAAAAAATTGATGGCGATCTGTACTTCACAAATACAGATTAACCTCCCAAATCTGGATATCCACAGTCCAACATTATCTATAAGCCAGATAATCAAGAAGTCAGCCAAACCAGCAATCCATCTATACACTGCAGAACCGAGGGGGCTGTCTGCCAGTGTGCTGGCATAGGGCAAACCACACCATATCTGCAGTGCTGAGTGCTCATTCATCATTAAACTGCAGTAGTGTTAACATACGCTGCAGTCATGCTAATGTTTGTTTTACAATCACCACTGATCCACCCTTGAACCAAGCCAAGAAGGTTAAGTGTGAAGTGAACAGAAACAAACTTGAAAACGGCACCTAACTCACCTACGGAAGCCCAGAGACTCCCTCCACCCAATCAGAAAAGTCTCAATCTGAGAGTCCAGATGCAAAAGATTAATCTGTATAAAACACTACAGATGTACAAGAAACTCCACCTCCTTGGTGGGGAAAAAAAACCCACAAAAAACAGTATTTTTATTTTGTGTCCCATGCTTTCACCCTCTTTGGAGAGAACTGATCAACCGTGTTAGACAAGCAATCAGCCTTGATGATGTGTCCCATCAACCAGTATATGAATTCACTCATGGGCTAGTTCTTTGCATATCATCCAGACTTAGGGAAGCTGAACCCATCGCCCAGCTGGTGGTTAACCAGTAGAAGAAGACAACAAGCTCATTCCGAGAGCTGCATCAGTATGAAAATGGCTGCTTCACCTGCCCAAATCTCACCTTTGCTACAAGTTCATTAAGAGCACTGGAAACTACCTGATTTGTGGGCACTCAATACTGCCCACTAATAGAGGTTTGAATTATGAACCGTTAGTCATAAACAGGAGCAAATGGTAAACCTTTACAGAAGGTATTTAGAAGACTTCCAGAATTTTATGTTGCTTAATCACTAAAAAAAAAAAATCAAAAAAAAAAAAAGGACAGAATTTGTTTTCAGGCTTTTAAATATATAATTTAATAGTAAGTGAATAAATAGTATTTATTTCGAGTAATAGTGACTTTTCCCAAAAATAGGTTTCCTACCTTACACAGAATCAGACTAGCATCTATTTGCAAGGAGCAGTATGCCATGCATCGGTCATATTGAAGGGTCAAGCGCAACAAATTCCTTTTTAATCTGCAATCCAAACAACCCGGATATAACTGAGATTGTACACTATTTTCGGTAGAGGAAAAAAAAAAGGCAAGTAAGCATACAACAGTAACTTCTTCATGAAAATCAAGCTTCATGGTACATTATAAATGTGTTACACATAGGGTAGTCACCATGTCCTCTGTACCTACAGCCATGCATGTAATGACAATTAAAGATTCTGAAGACAGGGACTTTGACTCGCTCACCCATGTGTCCACAGGGCCTACCATAGTGCCCTATACACAGTAGGTGCGCCGTGAATATTTGCTGAAAAAAATAATGCTCTGCAAGATCATAAAATAACATAAATCATCTAATAAAGATTATACTACAGTCAGTAGAGTTTAAGCATCAGATGTATTTATTCTAGTTATTTAGAAAACTGATAATCAGTATATGGTATACCCCAATGTTTAGGTCTGATCACTCAATTCCAATATGTGTGTGGGCCCGGCGGGGGTCCCCTCCACTCCAAAAATCAATTCTCAGACCAGACACCAGCTATGGTGTCTTACAATGTAACTCAATTCTGAAAAGTACCCAGACAGCATCAGATCGCTCCAGTTAAGGGCTCAGTCCTACAAGACTACCCACACTTCCCTATACTTCAGACGCCAGTCCCAAGTCCTCATGACCATCTGTACTTCGGACCACACGACTGCCAACTGGAGGATGCAGAGACCCCCACCTTGAGTTTCAGCCTCCAGACACAAGTCCACAGCTTCCTCCTCAGCTTCTATTAATTTGTTAGAGCCACTCACAGGACTCAGAGAAACATTTTCCCAGCTTACTGGGGCACCATAAAAGGATTTAACACAGAAACAGCGAGATTGAAGAGCCGCACAGGGCATGGTCTGGGGTAAGGGCCCGGAGCTTCCACGTCCTCTCCAGGTGGACCACTCTCCCCAAATTTCCACAAGTTCACCAACCTGGAAGGTCTACCAAACCCTGTCCTTTTGGGGTTTTATGGAGGCTTCGTTAGAGGTACGACTGATTAATTCACTGGCCAATGGCGATAGAACTCAATCTTCAGGCCCTCTACCCTCCCCTGGAGGGTGGGCCTCAAAGTTCCAACCCTCTGATCACAAGGTTGGATCCCCAGGCCAACCAGTCCCCCCAACCAGAGGGGCTTTCCAAAAGTCACTTCATTAACATAACAAAAGACACTTTTATTGCTTTTATCACAGGAAATTCCTAGGATTTTAGGAGCTCTGTGCCAGAAACAGGGACAGAGACCAAATGTGTGTATACTTGTAAGGTTTGTGTGCATGAAAAAAATACTGCAATATACACACTTGAATAAATGTCTAAACATAATAAAACGAACTCATCAATATTTTCCAAGCTCAAAAAAAAATTTTTTTTTCCAGGCTCAGCAATGTCAGGCCAAGGGTTTTAGTAAAATAAAAGTGGTGGGGGGGGAACGGGGACTGATGACGACAAAAGCTTAATTACCTTGATAACTGAAGGAGGAAACCGGGAACCTTCTTGCTCCAAAAAGAAGAAAAAAAAAAAAAAGGAAGGAAGGAAGGAAAGAAACAGAACACCAATTCCAGAATTATTTTATTTACTGCCTCCAATGTTGCTTCACTGGACTGGCCTTGCCTTGGACTCAAAGTAATAAATTAGCTACTGATATCATTATTTTTAATATTTTTCGTCTGATTCTGAATTTTCATTCCACCTTACGCACTCTAATTGCTTTCCAGTCCTGCGCTTCTTTGATCCGACGACATTTTCTGTGATACTACTATATGCTGTATGTTTCATGGAACCAAAGCAGTTTGAGAGCTTCTACAATCAAGAGACAAATGTTTTCCAGTATTTCACACTCACAATTTAAGCTTTCATTTATCAATGACCTAGAAATCCATGACTGTTTAATCACTCTGATAAGCTAAATTGACAGTATCTACTGGCCAACTCCCCTGAATCTACTTATCAAGGAATGTATTATTTTGAATCTTTAGCATGAAATATAATGTCAAAAAGGTCTGGGGTTGGGCGCCTGGCTGGCTCAGTTGGTGGTGCATGCGACAGTTGATCTTGGGAGTTGTGAGTTGGAGCCCCACGTTGGGTGTGAAAACTATGTAAAAATAACATCTTTTAAAAATGGAGGTGGTTAACACTTGTTATTTTAACTCTCATTAAGCCTTTAAACCCATGTGAAAATGCTACTGTAATCCTAGGAATTTTATGAAGAGCAAAAGGATAACATCAAAGTCCCTGACCCCCTAAGTCTCAACTAGTCCAGACTTCCAATTAGAAATGTCTTTAAAGGAAATAGTTGTAGAGACAAAGCTACTATTTTTTATTTATTATATTTATGGAAAATGGAGATACCGACTGGGAACAGATGGCACTCTTATAATACTCAGATACCCAACTCTTAAATCTTTTAAGACACCCCCTCCATGCCTAAACCCTAAGATCCCACACCAAATCCACCAAATTTCTACCTTGAAACTGTCAAAAGGAAAGTCATAATTCATCAGGGAAAAAAAGAAGTCAATTATGAATGGCAATGAAGTCAAGGCTATATCTTTAAGAAATACAATGAAGTGCTATTTCTTTTAGCTTGAAATTGGAGAACCTGAGGAAATAAATGGTATTTTTAAGACGATTCAGCAAACACTACTGAGCCACAGAAGATGATGCTAACTCCCAAGAGGTATTGACTTCCCACCTCAGGTTTAAAATGTAAAGCCCTATGGCAACATGTATCTAGTTTTCAGTGACCAACAACTACAATCAACACAACTGTAATTTGTCATGTTCAAAGTCAATTTTAGACACGGACAGGTAACACACAGAAAACCGCTTAATTCTGAAACAAATTCACAGCCCCACTTCTGAAATATGAAAGCCATCATAAGACAGCACACAACCTGGACCACATCCACATTGCTGTGAAAGTCTCAAAGTCCAACCTGAATCTTGAATTGTAGCCTTCTGGTGGTTTAAATGGGAGTGCTCGTCAAATAATCTCTACCAGGCAAAAGCCGAGGCCAGTGCAGACTTAGTGATCTAGGGGAGATAAAATTTGCCCCCTTCCCCAATTCTGAAGTCATTCTTTAGGGGAGTATTCAATAGCATATTTCAAATCCAATCCAATGGTTTGCAGATTAATTCCTTGCCCTAGGCCTACAGCTCAGATACAACTCCTGAGAAGCTTCCAGCTTCCCAAGACTTACCATAGTCATGGTTGCGCAGGAAAATGTGAGCAGTCGGGTATTTCAGGCGAACAACGAGGTCAAAGCTCATTTCAGTGTGAGCGTTAAGTGATTCTCTGCAGAGATCTTGGTCGGGGATGCAAAGTACTGGCCTCAAACCTGCAGGCCGGCTCCTCGCAACTGCTGCAAATTCTACTGCATGCCCTCGCCTCCTGGGCCAGCCCTGCTTAAAGACCAGACTCCCAACGATGCAGATCACACTCGGCGAAAGAAAAGCCAAGGGGGCTTTAAGAGCAACACTGGGGTAGTATGCTCTCAAATGCTCAAATCCTTAAAAAAAGAACTGGGGATGTCAGCATCTCAATTTTAAGATAATTCATCATGAACCAGAGTCCAGTTGCTTTCGACTATTCGGGTGCCCTGGGAAAAGATTATCCTTCTCCAATTATTACAATTAGCTCTATTTGTCACCTTTCCCTTTTCGTCAGCCCCAAACAACACTCCGGGATCACAAGAATCTATGTGAAATAGAACTATGAAGTACAATGCTTTTTTACCTTCTCAGGCTAAATGTGAGAAACCAATTTTAGTTACTTGCTTTGGCAAAGCATCCAGTACAAGTCAATTCTTACAGATTTCAAGATTCTTGATATGTACAACCTCTTTTGCTCTGTGCCACATGTAATCTCCAATTTCATAAGACAGGTTTCTGGGTGAGGTAAACATTTAGAAAAACATTAACATAGCGCTACTGTGATAATACCCTCAAAAGGGATGTGCAATGATTTCTTTTAGCCAGGGTTCATTTGTGAAAGTTTCAAATGCAGAAAAAATTGAGAGCAAATTTATCCGACGCCTGAAAAATGTCAGCAATGCTTTGATAAGGAATAATCACACGAAAAGGGCGAAATCGACTAGTTCTCAAACATATATTTTAATGGGGATGGGTGAGAGCGCACAGCACTGAACCATTTTTCTGAACGACTGAAAAATCAAAATTTACAGATGAGCCCTTTCCCTCACATCACTGGCAGAAATAAAATCCTATTCCCGCCACCTCATCTTGCAATTAAGGAAGTTACTACAAATAGCAGCACAGAAGTAAATGGTCCCGGCTTTGCTCCATTCTTAATGTACTCTCTAGGAGTAAACAGGTTACTCAAAAAAGTCAGTAGCTAGAAATCGCTTTTCCCTAATGCCAAACTCCCACGGAAATGCAGTTCCCCTTTTCTGGGGATCTGCAAGCGGGTAAACGTGGACGGAGAAATCCAGTCGGAGCCTGCCTTTTCCCAACGGGCTCGGTGCACCGGGCGTTCGGTGCTCGGTGAGGTTTCAAACGCCGCGGTGCAGCCTCCTCGCGGTCTCCACATTCACCCAGCCCACCCTGACAACTGCCTTCGCTTTTATTAGACCCTAAAGGTGAGCTTCTTAGGCGGGGTCTCCAAAGTTTGCTCGGCCTCCGGTCAGCAGACCCCCGGCCGGCCGATCCCCGGGCAACGCCGGGTCCTGCCCTCGCCTCCAGCTCTCTCACTCCCCAGGTCTTTTTTTGGGACACAGTGACAGGTCTAGGTTTACCTCCATGTGCTCGTGGCAGAGGAAACAAAAGAAAGCAACCTCCCTGGTAATAAAACGCCATCTTCGGCTAATTGGCAAACCGAGGGGCCCCTGGACCGGTCCCCCCACGAATCCCACCACCATCCGGGTGGAGGGCGGCCCCCCGTCGGAGACAGAGTTTGCTACACCCCGGGAAGCTCTGGTTACATTGTCCGGGGGGAGGGGGGAGACTCCGGGAGCCCTACCTGCCTCCCCACCCCGGCCGCCCGGGCAACGTGGTTCAGTGAAAAATCTAAAAGAGGGCGGTGGTGGTGGCTCCCAGGGATGCAACGATCCCTTCAGAAGACTGCTCCGGGGGACCCAGCGAAGGGCTGGCGAGCAAGCAAACCGCACGCGTGGAGCCGCAGCGAGTGTACTTACAAAACGATTAAAGCTCCGGCGGAACATCGCGACGAAGGCTGCCGGGCGCCGAGCTGGGCTCTACTGGGCGGTCTGGGAAGGTGCCGTCCACAAAACACACTGCGGCGTGGGCCGGCGGCGTGAAGCTGTCGGCGAGGCGGGCGGCCCCGCCACCGCCTGCCCTCCTAGGCTCTCCGCGCTTCCCCCGCCCCCCAGCCGCCCGCGCCCTCGCGCCCTGGCGCCCGCGGCGCCCCCCCGCCCGGCCCCGCTCCCGCCCCGCTCCCGCCCCGCCTCACTCACAGCCCGCCCCCGGCCCGCCCGTCCCGGGGGCGGCGGCCCCGCCGCTCCCCCTGGTCTGGCCCCAGCACCGCCGCCCCGCCGCTCCCGCCGCAGCCCGCCGAGAAGGCGAGCCTGGCGCGCGGGGGAGGGAAGGCGGAGGAGCACTAGGCTCCACCCGCGGGGAGGGGGGCGCCCCAATCTCTCCGCCTGCGCCCGGCTCGGCACCCCGCTGTCTGCACTCTTCCCCGGCGCAGCGCCACCGCCCGCCCTCCCTCCCCGCCGGCCTCGGCAGCTAGCCCGCGTGCTTCCGCCCCACTTGGGGCACGGGGGACCCTCCCGGGGCACCCCGCGCCTCACCGCTCCTCAGCCCCACACTACTCCCTTGCCCCGGCCCTAACTCGGCCGCGGCACCGCTTCGCTCGCAGCCCTTTCTGGGTCCGCGGCGGCCGCTCCGCCCCGCGCTTTCGTCCCGCACCGGGGCTGGGGAGCCACGGTGCAGTCCGCCGGCCCGCTCCGAGCACGCGAGGCAGCCCGGCTCCCCGCTCCGTGGCGGGGAGGAGTGGGCACAGGCAGGGCACTGTGGAGACCCCAGCGCGGGGGGGGGGCGGAGCGGGGGGATTAGTTATGAAAGCCGCCCCCTCCTCATCTGCAAAGGCGCGGGTCTCCCACTACCCTCGCTTCGCTCCGCGCCCACCTACGCGGCTTTCCCTCCTCCAGTTCCTCCTCTCGTCCTGCCTCCCCACCTAAGCCGTCTTACTTCCACTTTCTCTATGAGGTTGTAAAGTCAGGCTTTGTGTCGCTGCTGCTGCGCAGCGGGGCGGGATTTCCCTGCCGCCCCCCCAACCCCAAACCCCTCCCCCTTGGCCCCCTCCCCCGCGCACCTCCCAGAGCATCCTGGGAGTTGTAGTCCAACCGTGCCCCCGTTCTGCCTCGTACTGCGGGCTGGGAGCTCCCCCACTCGCCCGGACGGGGTTTGCCCGGAGGAAGCGGCTGAGACCGCTGGGCCGAACGGCGATTCTCGGCACCGGCTGGGTGAGGTGGCCCGGAGTGTTCGGAAAAGTCCCGCGGTGAGAACTGTGAGGAGAATAAATGAGGCAAAGCCCTGAATGCCGGGAGCCTTCCCTGGGTCTCGCCATGTATGCTCCAGGAAACCCTCTCCACGCTCAGCTCCTAGTTTGGAGCTGGAATTTGTGAAACTTCAAAAAATTAAATATAAAACCCGAATCTAGAATGTGCCAGGAGACCGGGCATCCCAACCCCCACCTCAGCCGGTTTGCGCCGCCCCGCCGGCTTGCCCCGAGGCTGCCTGAGAAGAACTTTCCGATTCCTCTGTGGGAGTGAAGAGGAAACGAGTAGAGAGGGGGCGTGCACACGAGCCTCCGGCCGCGCCACATTCTCCTGCCGCTTTCGAGCTGGGGACAGGGTCCAGCTACACCACAGGCCTCCCCTCGGGTCGTGAAGGGCCTTTGCTGCTGGGCACGGGCGCTTCTTTTCCTCTCTGGAGCTTACATTCATTTCAACAAAGCTTTACTGGGCATTTCCTTTGCACCAGGCACTGGGCGAGGGGCTGGACACGGCGACTTCTTCAAGGACCTCCCCGACAAGGTGGCTGCAGTCCAGTGGGGGACGGGAGAGGTAGCGACAGGCAAAAACCCACGTTGGAAAGTAATGGCTGCGAGGAGAGGCTCCAGGGGTTGGGGGGAATTCAGCAGAGCCATACTGCATTTGAAAAGGGGCTGGAGAAGCTTCCCTGGAAGCTCTGGAGCTCGAACTCGACCTTGCGACGTGGGAAGGTTGTAGAGGGTGTGGGACCGAAGGAGCCCAGGGGGCAAAGTCCAGGCCGAGGGCGCAGTAAGCGGTAAGAAGGCGCAGTGCAAGTTCAGAAAAAGAACACACGGTCCCGGCGGACGCCCGGGGTGTGTGGGTGGAGCGGCCCAAAAGAATATTAAAACCCAAAAGGATCTTCAGAAACACCCTATGAAGTTCCAACTTGATTCTGTGAGCAATGAGTAGCCCATCCCCAGCCAAGTGCCAAGGCAGGAGTCTTAAGGTATGTTACCAAATAGTCTTAATTGCCAAGGAGCAGTACGATTGGAAACATTTCCCAATTCTTTCCCTATTACGGTTCCTTCTGTGTGTTCACACTTGAGGCTATATCTAATGATTGTTAAGATTTTAGGTTAGATATATACTAACCAGATAGTAGGATATTTTATTTTATTGGCAAAATGGATCTAAGGTTTTGTTCTCTACTATTTCAGAGATTTATTTTCGAAGAGTTTATTTTCTGGCTTTACTTTATTGAACACAGCAACTAATATTTAATTCACTAATTATTTGTTGAACACCTACTATGTGGCAGGCACTGTTCTAGATACTGGAATTTGGAGGTGGAAGCAGTGATTATCATTTGTTCTAGGAATAAGTCTAGAATTCTTATCAATAAAATACATACTTATCAATAAAATAGGTGATAGAAAATGAATTTAGACGTTGGAGATGCAAGTACTTACTAGTAAGTAATAAGTAATATCTTTCCATTTTATAAAAGGAAAAAATGTACTTGCAGATTCAAACAGATCAACTTTAATTTTTTTTCCTTTTTTTTTAAAGGTTTTATTTATTTATTTGACAGAGAGAGAGAGACAGAGATCACAAGCAGGCAGAGAGGCAAGCAGAGGCAGAGAGAGAAGCAGGCTCCCCGCTGAGCAAGGAGCCTGATGGGGGGCTCAATCCCAGGACCCTAATCATGACCTGAGCTGAAGGCAGCGGCTTAACCCACTGAGCCACCCAGGCGCCCCTTTTTTCCCTTTTTTTAAGAAATCTCTCTACCCAGTGTTGTGGCGGGAGGGTTCACATTCACGCCCCAGAGATCAAGAGTCCCATGCTCTACTGGCTGAGCCAGCCAGGTGTTGTCCAGCTTAAAAGCAAGGTATTTAGGATCCCCCAAGATATCGCAATATAACAGATTTTCATTTGTTATTATAATTCTGATATAATTCTGATAATGTCCTAATTATTTCCTCACAACACCTATACTCATGGGTCCAGACTGATTTGCTTGACTATAAAAATGCAATACACAAATCAAAATGTACTCAGCAAAACACGAAATTGATGCAAGGTAACTTTTTCCCATATCCAAACCCAACGTGCAGTTAAAGTTACTACTCCATAAGCACCCTTTAGAATTACTTTCCTTTCCTTTGTGAGCTTCTTTAAGACAAGAAGAAATTATTTTTCTTCTTTTCAGTACCTCTTCACAGTTTCCAAAGAAAACCTAGGTGTTGTAGAAAGCTGTTGTCAATGACTATGAAAAGCAAACCCATCAGCCAGCATTTTTCATTTGGCCAACTGCATAAACAGAACTGCAAAAACTAACTTCCTCTTGCCTAAACTGTCAGAAGCCGTGGTATATAACACCAACTCTTGTGGTGTATCAGCTGACTGCAGCAGAAGCCCCAGTCTCCTGCAGGCAGGAATCCTGAGGAAGCAGTCTTGCGTCCTTATTACCGTCTTGACTACATATACTGCTTACTGTCAGAAAAAGGGAAGGTGTTCTTCCTCCACCATTTCAATTCTGCTGGCCCATTTCCGTGCAAGCCCCGCAGAAGCCCTTCTCGATTGCTTCCCTTACTCTTTCCAACCTTCTACCTCAACCCCTCAGAAATCTCACCATGGCAAATGGACAGAACAAACACGAGGCGACAGGATGCAGTCCGCACTTGGGAAGGAGGGGAGCAAACAGCTTCTGGGATCAGTCGATCAGCAATTCAAAGACCCATCAGGAAGGGGAATAACAAAAAGCAGAACACTTTTTACATCTAATACTAAAAAATGAAAAAAAAAAGTGAAGCTGTTATATCAGCATCTAAATCACTGCCATCAGCAAGTTGAAGAAATTAACTATCTGCTGAGCTTTCAAACTTACTTCATAAGACTACCTTTTGCCCATTTGAAATTTCTTTCTGTCCTCCAAGTCTGGCTCTAACACTTACTTAAAACTGATTTTATCCATATCTTCCTAATTATTGGCTCTCTCCAATCCATTCTGCACACTGCAACCCCAGAGATCTTTGGAAGACAGATCAAATCACTCCCCCGCTAATGACTTCTCAGTAGCTTCTCATCGCTCTTAGGATAAGTCCCAGATCTTGTCTTAGCATCACCTACAAGGCCCTGAGAACCCTGACCCCTGCCTTGTCTCTAGGATAAAGGTGGTCCTACTCTCCCTCTCAGTCACCAAGCTCCACCCCACCGGCCCCCTTTCCGCCCTTGAGTTTCCAAAGTTTCTTTCCCCTGACAGCTTCTGCACATGCAGCCATCTCCACTGGAATGCTTTCATGGACTTTGCTATTCATCCTTCAGATCTCAGCTTAAATGTCACTTTGTCAGATAAGATCAGGGCTCCCTGTTGTCGTGCTCCAAATAGCCCATATTAATTACATTGAGGCCACTGACGAATGATGTTAGTAATCACGGAGAACAGCAGAAGTCCAAAGGGACTGTAGATGATCTAATGTTGTTTTGCTTTTCAAAATGGGGAAGTAGGTGCATTCTAATAATCATAATACCAAAAGCATGCAAGTCAGAACTCTATTAAAAAGATACCAAAGGGGGTGCCTGGGTGGCTCAGTAGGTTAAAGCCTCTGCCTTCGGCTCAGGTCATGATCTCAGGGTTCTGGGATTGAGCCCCATAGGGACTCTCTGCTCGGCAGGGAACCTGCTTCCCCCCACCCCACCGCCTGTCTCTCTGCTTACTTGTGATCTCTGCCTGTCAAATAAATAAATAAAATCTTAAAAAAAAAAAAGATACCAAAGGCTGGCAATTCACAGACCTGTACCCCTGGGGCTAATAATACATTATATATTTATAAAAAATGTATTAAAAAAAAGATACCAAAGGCATACAAGCTAGAACTCTATTAAAAGGATGGGGTATTTTAGTACAATGGAAGAGAAGAGGCAATCTCTAGGAATCACAATGAATTCACTGAGATACAGCTTGGCCTTTAAAATTCTGAGAAAATGATTTCTAATTCAGAATTCTACATCCTCCCAAACTATATTGGGAAGATAGAGACTAGAGACAGAAGATAATATGGCATAAGAAGAGTAAATCTGAGTGCTATGAAATGTGTAAGCCTGATGATTCACAGACTTGTACCCCTGGGGCAAATAATACATTATATGTTAATTTTAAAAAGATGTTTAAAATAGAAAAAGAAAAAAAAGGAAGAGTAAATCCATCTTTCATAATAAGTTACTAAGTCAAAATATATCAGTATAGGGGTGCCTGGGTGGCCCAGTGGGTTAAAGCCTTTGACTTCCGCTTAGGTCATGATCCCAGGGTCACGGGAGGCTCTCTGCTCAGCAGGGAGCCCACTTCCCCCTCTCTCTCTCTGCCTGCCTCTCAGCCTACTTGTGACCTCTATCTGTCAAATAAATAAATAAAATCTTTAAAAAAAAATATCAGTATCGTTAAATTATTTAGAAATAAGGAGGTAAACACCAGAAGAAACAGTTAAAATAAAGTACTTGCCTCTAGATGCATAGATTGAGAATGAAAAAGACTTCTGTGTTTTCTCTTTGTAGGTTCTATAACTAACTTTTAAACTATGAGCATACATTATTTTCATAAAAATAAAAAGTTTGAAAATGCAAATAACATTTGGACGTGCAGACAGGAAATAGAAGACTATTCTAAGATAAATGGCAGAAATGTGGAGGTGAAAATCTTCCAGTAAATGGTAAGTAGACCTGACTAGAATGTACATTCCATCCTCTGAGAGAGTAGACCAAGAAAGAGGAATTCATGAGATCCAGAAAATGGGATAAACATAACAGAGAGGCGAAGGGAATTCCAATATGATAATGAAAGGAAGTTTGAGGGGCGCCTGGGTGACTCAGTCGTTTAGGTGGCTGCCTCCTGCTCAGGTCATAATCCCAGGATTCTGGGATCCAGCCCCACATCGGGCTCCCTGCTGAGCGGAGAACCTGTTTCTCCCTGCCTGCTGCTCTGCCTACTTGTGCTCTCTGTCAAATAAATAAATAAAATCTTAAAAAAAAAGAAAAAGAAAAAGGAAGAAAGTTTGGGGTAGACAGCTGTGTGGCGTACCCAGGGAGCAGCCAGGCTAGTGGAGAGTGGGAAGATAGAGGGATACAGGAGGGTTGTCTATAGAGAAAAAATTTTTGAAAATTAACTGATAGATTACTTGATGTGTTTGACCATGTGCAGAGTAGTATTCAGAAAGGTTTTACAGTTGTATGGGAAATTAGTGAAGAATTGTGATTGATACCTAGAAAATAAAGCCAACTAGGAAAAACCAAGGCAGTTTATAACTCCAGAGAAAGCTGAAAGTTGCACAAAAAAGTAAATGAGTCATGATAAAATGCTACTTGGCCCCAAAGTGAAAGACATTCACATAGCCATAACAATGAAAACGTCTTACTGATTTACCAAATCTTTTGTAGGATGAAGGGAACACAAGTTAGAAAAGGTGATGTTGTAAGAGGTCTAAATCTGCATCTTCCATAATAAGAAGAAAATAAGTACTATCTAAAAATTGAAAGATCAAGAAAACAGCGTAAATACATTATATAGAAATACGGAAGTAAATGCTAGAAAAAATAGCTAAAATTATTCAGAGTAGCTGCTTTAGTAGTATAGATCAGAAGTGGGGAGAGAAGGAATAGGGGTTTGCTTTTTACTTTATAAGTCTAATTAGTCTAACTTTATGAATGTGCATCACTTTCAAAAAATAAAAATTAATAAAAAGAATAAATAGAATTTTGAATGGGTAGAAAGGAAAGAGAGCATTCTAGCTAAGAGAAACAGCAAAGATAGGAAGTAGTAAGTAGACATCCCTAGCATAGTGTGGGTTCACAATGGGAGTAGTGAAAGATAATTTTAATAGCTATCATTTATTGAGTACTTGCTATGTGTCAGGTACTGTGCTAAGCACTTTATTCACATTATCTCATTTATTCTCACTAACCCCATATAGTTCCACTATTTTATTTATTTATTTATTTATTTATTTATTTTATTTGACAGACAGAGATCACAAGTAGGCAGAGAGGCAGGCAAAGAGAGAGGAAGGGAAGCAGGCTCCCTGCTGAGCAGAGAGCCAGATACGATGCGGGGTTCGATCCCAGGACCCTGGGATCATGACCTGAGCTGAAGGCAGAGGCTTTAACCCACTGAGCCACCCAGGTGTCTCAACAAATCTGTACTCTTTTTTTTTTTTAAGATTTTATTTATTTATTTGACAGAGAGAGAGATCACAAATAGGCAGAGAGACAGACAGAGAGAGAGATGAGGAGAAGCAGGCTCCCTGCTGAGCAGAGAGCCCCATGCGGGACTCGATCCCAGGCCCCTGGGATCATGACCTGAGCCGAAGGTAGAGGCTTAACCCACTGAGCCACCCAGGTGCCTCAACAAATCTGTACTCTTAAGCACCATAGTTTGAAGGTATAATTGACGACATTTGATTACTGATTTAATTTATGTGACAAAAAAAGACAAAAAAATAATTTATGGGACAAAGGAAAGAGGTGAGTTCAAAATGACTCTGAGGAATTAAGGCTCTGTGAGTGGGAGAATGATGTTTATTCATTTTAACAACTGACTACATCAAGCAGCGGGAGGAAACCATAGCAATAAATTCGAGCGATGTGATCCCTGTGTTATAGAACTTGCCATCAGTCATACGTAGGAGAATCATTTGTGGGAATATCAGTGGAGAAAATTTTTAGTTCCATTTTAACTACATTGAAGTAGCAATAGAATGCTCAAAAATGTCCAGCATGCATGGAAAATGTGGTATTAGAGCTTGGTATAAGATGCTCTACACCTCGGAAATCTAACCGTGGTCAAGGGAAATCAGGACTAAGACAAGCTATTTCATTTAATGCTTCAGAAACCATGCATGAGCTTTAGGAGTGCACTTTTCTTTTTTTTTTTTTTTTTTTATTTATTTTTTTTAAAGATTTTATTTATTTATTTGACAGAGAGAGATCACAAGTAGGCAGAGAGGCAGGCAGAGAGAGAGGAAGGGAAGCAGGCTCCCTGCTGAGCAGAGAGCCCGATGTGGGACTCGATCCCAGGACCCTGAGATCATGACCTGAGCCGAAGGCAGCGGCTTAACCCACTGAGCCACCCAGGCACCCAGGAGTGCACTTTTCTATAGTAGTCGGGCCAGAAGCCAGATTGTAGCTTATAGGCGTAAACCATTCCTTCTCAAAGCTTGATGGTTTAAGAAGGAAAGACGATTGTACAATAAGTAGGAGGGCCATGAGGATAAGCAACTTTTTTTTTTTTCCAAGTGAAAGGAGACCTATATATGTGTAAAAGCAGAGAAGAGAACATTCTGTAGGAAGAAGCCAAAGATTTCAGAAAGAGAAGATACTTGAGGAAGCAGGGTGTGAAATGAGGCAAGGGCATGAGGCTCAGGTCTGAGGGGTGTGGAGGGACCCTTTTTCATCTAAGACAGTAAAGAAGCCTGAGAGGAGACCTCTTCTGGAGGAAATTAACAAGTCTTTTGGGTACTCAACAGGTCTATTTCCCCACTTTCTACTGTTTGAAATAATTGCAGATTGTACCATCCATCAGTCTTCCTGATCACTTAATTCAAATTTTATCTCACCCAGGCTAACATTTAGGTACTAAGACTCAGGCAGGATGCCATCAAAATCCATTAAAAATGGCTCTCTTCCCAGCAGGGATAGTGAGGCAAACTCCCCTTAACAATCAAATCCAACCTTGGATTAATTAATATCTCTGTTGGTGTCTGTTTTAAGTCATATAGTTCTTGCTGGCTCACTTTCTAGCATTTTTAATTTCATGTGGCACTCTTCAGCCAGTATTTAGCCTGTCCTACTTGAAAAAGGATTTGCCATTTTGGTTTCACTTATTTCTTGCCACAGGATATGACTATCATACACCAACATACACAAAACACATAACAAACACAAGAGGGCAGGGCCATGCCTTATTTATCTGTATCCCTATTTCCAGAGAAGAGCATGACATGTTGTTGAAGCTCAAGAAATGCTGGCCAAGGAGTGAATGATAATCTGTGTGCTGTTCCGGGGAGAGCCCTGAGCTGAGATCCAGAAGATGTCAATTCTGGTTGTTATCTAGAGCTTCCCTTGGACCAATCACATACGTTCTCTGGACCTTATTTTCTCCGTGGGAAGATGAGGGGATTGGGTGATTTATTAAATTACTTCTGACTTACGAATTTTACCTACCATTTTCAAGCTGATAAAATGTCAGGTTTCTAAGGGACACTGGATTGTTATTTGAAACTTCTTCTAAGTCTGTGGCTAACCCATTGGTCACTACCTGTGAGTCAAAGCAGATCTGCACCTCAGGTCATCTCTCTCAGACATAATAGACAGCCAGATGTGCTACTCAAAGCTCTGTCCACTGGGAAGATTTCCCTACCCTGGTATCCTTTGGGGGGTACCCCAAGGTGGGGTTGTAGCACTGCAGTCATCTACTTTTACTTTCAGATGGTGCCAGGCTAACTATGCAAAATTATGTGTAAACCAGGCTGATGTATTTCTTTTTGATCTTAAGTCATTTGGTCATAGATCACTTACCAGGAAGCCACAGGTATGGACTGAGGAAGGGGCAGCCATGTGGCAGGAGGAGGTTCCATGGGAGTCTGGGCCACTGTGCGTGAAACTAACATGCCTTCGGGGATGCTCAGGCTCTGTCACTGGCTGACCCCTAGACCTGATCTCTACTGCTCACCTGTGTCAAAACCCACCAAACTTTGTCCCATATTTTTCCTTAGGCTCTTCTTTCCAGCTTATCTTTTAACAAGAGACCCAAAGGGCATATCATCCTGTGGTGGAAACCAAAAATATCCCTCAAGCAAAAGCAACTGCCGGGACAAAAGGTTACCCGGACAGCCCAGACCACCCAGACCAGCTTGAACTCAACCCCCAACTCATGCCTGCACAGATGGACCATGGAGTGACTGACAGTTACCTTCAACTCATTATAATACTAAGATCTCAGCCCAGGGACAATCACAGCTTCATTTACATAACATACAATGTATGTCTAGGCACATTTCCTTAAGGTTCCTGTGCCACCTTATGCCCACCTCTGCATACGGTGACAAGGCTCCCCTATCTCAGTATTCATCCTAAGCCTAAATCAAAGGAACCCATCCACCCTTGTTCAGGGAGTCATGGCTATGGAAGTTACCCCCTGTGATCTCCTTATTTGCTGCAAATCAAGTTTCCCTTGTGCTACCACTCTACACTCTACCCCATGTAGTTTCTGACTCACCAAGGAGCAAACTCATATTAGTTCATTACTGCTCTATCCCACATATACACCTTCCACAGGATGATGAAATAGTTCTCAGCACACCTGCCTTTATGGGCAGACAGATTAGATGACACTGTTTGTTTGTGATGGGCAGCCTGTGCCTTTATCCTCACCTAACCAGGCATTCAGTCTCCCCCAGAAAACCATCAGTAAGCCAGGAGATTCTTCTCCAAAGGAGAGGTCCCAGCAAAAGAGGAAATCAGTTGAGGTGAGCAGGACAGACATCCCAACAGGTGTCTGCTAGGCTTTCTCAAACTCCCAAGCCCTTCATTTTCAAACTGCCTTTTCCTAGCCCCTACCTAAAGAACCCAGGGCTCTTCTGCAATCCTCCCTTTTGAATAGAAGAATGAGATCTGATAAACCTCTCCGGTCTCAGAATTTGGAGTCTTTGAATTGTGTTTAGATGTTTATAAAGAACCACAGGGAATGAGCAATGCTGAACCAAAGTAATGAGTCTATGGTGATTGGGATTCAAGTATCGTAGGTAAACTATTTGGGTGTGTAGCGAGGTTTCACTCACTCCCTGCTTTTGAGGTCATACCTTGTGACTGCCAGCTGCTCTGCCCAATACCTTCTTTTTTTTAAGATTTTATTTATTTATTTGACAGGCAGAGATCACAAGTAGGCAGAGAGAGAGAGAAAGGTAAGCAGGCTCCCCACTGAGCAGAGAACCCGATGCAGGACTCGATCCTAAGACCCTGGGATCATGACCTGAGCTGAAGGCAGAGGCTTTAACCCACTGAGCCACCCAGGTGCCCCTGCCCAATACCTTCTTTATAGCTGTGGGCCACGTGTCCTTTCTGCCCCACTCAGCCTCCTTTTTTTTTTTTTTTAAAGATTTTATTTATTTATTTGACAGAGAGAAATCACAAGTAGATGGAGAGGCAGGCAGAGAGAGAGAGAGGGAAGCAGACTCCCTGCTGAGCAGAGAGCCCGATGCGGGCCTCGATCCCAGGACCCTGAGATCATGACCCGAGCCGAAGGCAGCGGCTTAACCCACTGAGCCACCCAGGCGCCCTCAGCCTCCTTTTTGATATTCAGTACCTCCCTCTTACGCTACCCTTCTCATGCCACACTACCATGTCTGTGGTTTCTGAGAATCTTCCTAGCCAATTCTGAGTAGAAGAGAGAACACCCACCAGTTTCCAAAAAAAGACTAAATCCACCAAATAAATTAAGTACTTACACTGTACATTTCATTAATATTCAAAGTCAAACTGCTTCTTTTTCTATGTGTGTACATACATATAGATTGGACAGAATCACCCAGGCAACCAGATAGAATATGGACTTCAAAGGAACAATGGTCTTGTCATTCTTCACAAGAAGTTAATTAGCTCCTCTCCTACAGATCACTTCTAAGACTGTGATTGGTAATGTCTCAACTCCTGCTCAGCTATAAAGTCACAATAATTAGCTTCTTTCTTTGGTAACTGTCATTTCGTGACTACTGGGCAATCTCCTATCATTAATGACTGTTTCACATTACTATGGGGCAGGCATACTTTTACTGACCCTCAGGCTTCCCTAGGACGTTTTAGCCAGGTCCAATCACTGTGAGGTGCCATCACACATCTTCCCCTCCCCAAACCCAACATGGTTATCCAAATGAAATACAGTGAAAGGAATAGAGAAATTGCAAAAGGGTTGATTGACCAACAAACCAAATATGTGTATATTTGTCAGGCAATAGTTTTCTTTTTAAGTGTTCACTAGATCATTATTTCCTTTGGGCTGCCTCCATTAATTATTTCTCAGTCTACCACAAGTTTGATGTTGCCTAAAGTGCAGGACTCTTGATAATTGCCCTGATTCACTCCAATTTAGGGATAGTGCTTCCTGGATGGTGTATTTGTAATAGGTACACCGTCCCTGACATCAGCAATTTTGTATTTAATAAAGAGACATGAGACCATTTCACTTTTTGGCAGTCTATGAAGTGCTGTATTTGTCAGCAGTGAGTCCCATTTCTGCCTCCACGCTGACCTTGGTTCTCGAGTTCAGCCAAGAGAGAATTCAGAGCCAAACTCTCAAGTAAACAAGAGTTTAATAGCAGTTAACAAGAAAGTATACTCTCAAGATGGGAGAGTGGGCAGGCGTAGGGGCTGTAATTGCACGGGGGCGGGGGGTAGTCAGTGATGTCTTTTCTTTTTATATTTGCATAGGCTATGGGTCATAAGTTGGGTGGTCTCTGACTGAGGTTGCTTTCGGTCATCTAAGGGACGACTCCTGCTGGTCTGGAGGGGGAGTTTTTCGCCCTATAAGGTCCTTGTGGTGACGTCATGGCAGGCATCCCCCTTGAGGTTGGGGGGCTGGGAAGGTCAAAACTGTAATGTATTTTAATGAAGCTATAGGTTGCTGTAGGACAGTGGTGATGGAGAACAATGCATGCATATTCCCCACCCCCCGGTCTTTCCCTGTGGTTTGGAACTTGGTTTCTTCCCTTTTAATCAGTTGGAATGTATTTGTTCCCTGCTCATATCTAACTAACTGCCCACTCTATCATGTTAATATTAGTTGTTGTCATTAATTATTATTATTTAGTGGGAAAAGTCAATATCTTCTTTGGTTTAAACCAAAGTTGTCTCAGGAATATATGGTAATTTCCCTAATCAGCTTTTGTTCCTGGCCCAGATCATAAACAATATTCATGATCTCGAATGTACAGAGAATTTATTTATAGCCTTGACATACTTTTCCATGAACTGTTTAAATATCAACATAGTCCAAATGAAGCCTGCCAGGAAAATAAATGATTTATATTCATTTCTGTGGGTGACCTTCCATGGAAAGAAATTAAGGATTGCATAACTATAAAGAATAGATAGAAAGAGACAAAAGTTCAATAAACTACTGTGATTATAGGTGATGAAATTACATATATTTGGGGTTTTCCTGCGTACCTTATATTTTCCTCATGTAGTCACACAATGACCTTTGGCATATTTTAGAGGAAGATACATGCTTATTTCAATTTCTTCCTCAATTGCAGGGATGGCAAATATGTGGCACATATGTTGTCACTCCCCATTCCCAAATTCAGAGCAGCCAATGCTAGTCAATCTTGGTACTCCTTGTCACTGAACTTGGAAGTAATCCCACAATCTTTTGCAATCCAGCCCTCTACACAGCTATGAGATCACCTGAGATGGAAGCCTTTTGTCATTCTAGTTCTAACCTTAAGAGTTCACACCGAGTCTTGGTTGAGGATCAGTGGTGACAAGGAGTACAAACTCATTCAAACCAGTTTAAGAAAGGGACATTTATTGTACAAATACAACAGATAATATTACAAATGTCTGGACTGTGAAGAATAGCCAGGCCGTAGAGTGATGGAAACTAGAACTGGCGAGCAGAAACAGCTTGCTTGCTCTTTCTCTCAGTGACCACGTGTCTCTCTTCTACGCTTCTCTGTCTCCTCTTTCTTTTGACTATCATCTTCATTTTTTTAAGATTTTATTTATTTATTTGACAGAGAGAGATCACAAGTAGGCAGAGAGGCAGGCAGAGAGAGAGAGGAGGAAGCAGGCTCCCTGCTGAGCAGAGAGCCCAATGTGGGACTCGATCCCAGGATCTGAGATCATGACCTGAACCGAAGGCAGTGGCTTAACCCACTGAGCCACCCAGGCGCCCCGACTATCATCTTCTTTCTACCTAACATGCCTTCCTAGCCCCATTCTCCAGGTTACTTAATTCAAGCATCCGCATAGTTCTCTCTCTAAAGTCTCTGTGTCTCTTACTGAAAGTCCTCAAGAAACCATATCTGATCACCAACTAAGTTATGGGCTTCTAGGAAGTAGCCAGTTTTCTGCCTTTGGTTCTTCAGGGTTGGGGGAGTGGAGGTTAGGGGAGTAGAATCACATTGTAGGAAAGGCTGTCCCTCTCAGAAGCTGTAAGTTCCTCCAGGTTAAACCTGAAGAAGTTGACAAATTGACTGTTTAAGCTGCTTACATATATTCTCCTAATTGTCCTCCCTGAGTAGAGTTGCCAGATAAAATACAGGATGCCCAATTAAATTTGAATTTCAGGTTAATTATGAATATTCTTTGACATACACATACCAAAAAATTATTCATTGCTTTTATGAAATTCACACTTAACTGGGAATCTGATTTTTAAATTTTTTAAAAGATTTTTATTATTTTTATTATTTTTTGACAGACAGATCACAAGTAGGCAGAGAGGCAGGCAGAGAGAGAGAGAGAGAGGAGGAAGCAGGCTCCCCGCCAAACAGAGAGCCTGATGCGGGGCTGGATCCCAGGACCCTGGGATCATGACCTGAGCCACCCAGGCATCCTGGAATCTGACTTTTTTTTTAAAGAAAAGATCTATTTATTTATTTTAGGCAGAGAAAGAGCATGAGTGGGAGGAGGTGCAGAGGACCAGCGGGAGAGAGAGAGAGCGAGAGAGAGAAGCAGACTCCCTGCTGAGCACGGAGCCTGCTACGGGGCTTGATGGGAGACTCCGTGCAGTCCTTCATCCCACAACCCTGAGATCATGAGCCAACCTGAAATCCAGAGTCAGCTGCTTAACCGACTGAGCCACCCAGGTGCCCCGGCATGCTGTATTTTTATTTGCTGTATCTGTCAATCCTATCCCAGAATCTTCCTCCTTTGGACTCACTCCTTGAGCTGGTACAGTGACATTTTTCCAGTTAGTCAATAGGTGTTACCCGCAGAGTGTGGGTAAAAATCCAAAACTAAAATACCTCTATTAGAGATTCACTGTAGCCCCAGCAATAGTGCAAGTTTAGAATAGTACATGTTTTACCATTATTGGCTCTATATTTGAAGACTTGCAATTTTCTTTCATGTTGATTTTAGGAGAGTTGTTTTTTGTTTGTTTGTTTTTGTTTTTATTTTTTGTTTTTTTTGTGGAGGGGAGTGGACTATATCTTCCACAGAATAGAAGTGGGGAGCACCTGGGTGGCTTAGTTGGTTAAGCATCTAACTCCTGGCTTTGGTACGGGTCATGATCTCCGGGTTGGGGGTATCCAGCCTGTCCTTGGGCTCAGTGCTCTGCACTCAGCGAGGAGTCTGCTTGAGTTTCTCTCCCCTCTGCCGCTCCCCCCTCAAATAAATAAATAAATAAGATCGTTCATAAAAAAAGATTAGAAGCCGTTTGGGGGCTGAGTCTGACTAATGTTATTTCAATGTATATCACTCAGTAGGGTTTGGAGCATCATGAATATATAACAAAGGTCACAATTTCAAAAAATAACTTTCCTGGATGAGTTTCTTAAAAGAAGTTAAAGTGGCATTGACCAGGGCTTGTGGCTCTTGGGTAGGATTTGTTTCAGGTTTTCAGGACTGGTTCCTCTTCAATAACCAAATCAGAAACAATGTACTGATTACAGAGGACTGATTTAGTCCTTAGTAGCTGGCTAAGACCCAGGAACCCAACACAGCCTGCCACTATGAGGTTGATCATACACGCCACTTAACACTTTCCACTTAGGAAGGGGGCCTCCAACTTGCTACTGGAACTGGAATCTTGGGGCCAACCTTTATATTCATGTATGGAGAGAATGTCTACTTGCCCAACCAGCACAGTAGATGAGAACCCCAGAGCTCTCTTACCAACCCAGTCAGAGGTTGCGCAAAGAGTGTAGCAAACATGAATCACCCTGCAAGGCACTGTTCTTATCAGCTCGTGACCTATTGCACGCTAACCTCTGAACAATCGAATTAATGCCTCCTTTTCTTAGGGGGAGGGGTCAGTGCAATTGATGAGTGTAAAGGAAGCATTCCTCCTAAGTACTCCTCTCATATTTCTCTATTATTTGATTTTAACTATTTTGGGGGGCAATAGCAGCCTTTTTAAAAAAGATTTTATGTATTTTTTTGTAAGAGAAAGCACGTGAGCAGGGGTCAGGGAGGGGCAGAGGGAGAGGAAAGAAGCAGACTGCCGCCTGAGTGGGGCTCAATCCCAGGACGCTGAGATCATAACCTAAGCCGAAAGCAGATGCTTAACGGATTGAGCCACCCAGGCGCCCCTAGGCAATAGCAGTCTTCACCAAGTATATTACTTTCCTAGGACTGCCATAGCAAAGCACCACAAACTGGATGGCTGAAACATCAGAGATTTATCATCTCACAGTTCTAGAGGCTAGAAGTCTGAGATCAAGGTGTCAGTAGGGTGATACCTCCCCCTTAAGGCACTTAGGGAAGGATATTTTCCGGGTCTCTCTCCCAGCTTCTCTTAGGTTCTTGGCTTGTAGCAGCATAACTCCAAACTTCACGTGGCATTCACCCTTGTCTGGGTCCCAAGTTTCCCCCTTTCCTAATAGCACCCACAGTATTGGATAAGCTTAACTAATTATGTATGCAATGACCTTATTTCCAAATAAAGCTACATTCTGAGATACTGGGGGTGAGGACTACGACGTATGAATCTGGTGGAGAGGCATAATTCAGCCTATAAGACCGTGTATCTCTTGCAGCACCTCCTGGATTTCTTTCTCTTATTTGAGTCCTTCCTACAAAGTGTTTCAGTGGGGAGGTTTGTGTGTCAGACCTTCTTAGGCCTTATGTTTGAATAAAACTTGATCCGTATTACCTTGGTACAACAGAGGTATACAACAAAATGTAAGCTTTAGAAAAAGGAACTAACAAAATCTGGCATATATACAGGACCCATGGGATGTCACAGTCACACAAAAATATTTTTTCCCTCCCGTCCAGCATCGAGTACCTTCTTAATGAACAGGGGAGGTGTTCTTTGAGAGACTGGGTACAACATAAAAGTGGTTTAAAGCTCTAGAGCACTGTGAATCTCTATTTTATACATGTATTGTTTGGTGTGTGGGAACAGTAAATGAAACAAGTGGCTTGAATCAAAGTTTATTAGTTCAGACTGGTTTGCTGACAGTCTGCTAGCCTAGCAATTGTCATACGGATGCTAAAATAACTTACCCCCATCACTTCGATTTTTTAAATGGGTATATAATATGCTCATATTATTTCTTTTTTCTTTAAAGATTTTTTTAAATGTATGCATCTGAGAGACAGAGAACATGAGCGGGGGAAAGGGCAGAGGGAGAGAGAGGGAGAAGCAAACCCCCTGCTGAGCAGGGAGCCAAACATGGGGCAGAATCCTGACCCAAGCCGAAGGCTCACTCTCAGCCGGCTGAGCCAACCAGGCGCCCCTGCTCTTCTGACTTATAATAACCTCAAGAGGTCAGCACAGAAAGCTTCATTTTCAACAATTCCACTCTTTGTCATTGTTGTTCTTTCAACAAAGCTAAGGCTTATAAAAGAGACTTGTTTACACAGCAGAGATATATTCCTTTTGCCAACAGCTATCACCTTCAGAAGTTGACTGCCTTTATTGTTCATAAACTATAATATCTACCATCAGTTGTGTAGTACATTAGAATTTTAACTTTGCTGTGAATGCCTTTATGTTTATTTAGACGACCATGTGGAAATTAAAGGTGAGAAGCTCATTCTTGTGTTCCAGTTTGTAGCCAAGCAATATAACATTGATTTTATTTTATTTATTTTTTAATTTTTTTAAAGATTTTCTTCATTTTTTTTTTAAATATTTTATTTATTTATTTGACAGAAATCACAAGTAGGCAGAGAGGCAGGCAGAGAGAGAGGAAGGGAAGCAGGCTCCCTGCTGAGCAGAGAGCCCGATGCAGGACTCGATCCCAGGACCCTGAGATCATGACCTGAGCCGAAGGCAGCGGCTTAACCCACTGACCACCCAGGCGCCCAGATTTTCTTCATTTTTTTTTTTTTAAAGATTTTATTTATTTATTTGACTGTCAGAAATCACAAGTAGACGGAGAGGCAGGCAGAGAGAGAGAGAGAGAAGCAGGCTCCCCGCTGAGCAGAGAGCCCGATGCGGGCCTCGATCCCAGGACCCTGAGATCATGACCTGAGCCGAAGGCAGCGGCTTAACCCACTGAGCCACCCAGGCGCCCAGATTTTCTTCATTTTTAAGTTATCTCCACACCCAGTGTGAGGCTTGAACTCATAACCGTGAGATCAAGAGTCACATACTCTACTGACCGAGCCAGCCACGGGGGCCTTGATTTTCTTATTTTGCAAAACGGCAGAGAGATACAGTCCACTCTTAATTATTATTACTAATTATTAATTATTAATCATTAATTATTACTCATTATTCCAGCCACACATCATAGGCCTTTGTTTCTTCTTTTACTCTTTGCAGTTACCTCCCTTTGGTTATTTCAATAAGTTATTTAAAATTAGTCTGTTTTGCCAGGAAAATAGGTGACTAAGGAAGAGATTAATGATAGAGAATATATATGAATTTTTTATTATCATATAACATAGAAACAGTAAGTGATATAACATAGAAACAGTTATAGGATATAATATATCCTATAACAGAAACATTAAATTTCTACTCTTCAGAGAAAAATGGCTATATCGTCTATTTTATTTTTTAAAGTAAAATACTTCTGTATGACATTTATCACAATTTATTTTTTCTCCTTCCACAGTCTTTTCATTATGTTATTTTGATTCAGGCACATAAAAGGATAATTCTAAATGAGCAGAGCTATCTGGAAGTTCTTAGATGTAAGCTATAATTAGCTCTTGCTTATTTCAAAAATGGCCCTTTCCATGCATTATATAAATAATTGTAAAACTAATTAATCATGCTTAACCCTTGTTTTCTAAGGTCACAGCAGCACAGGAATAATTGAGGGTTATATATTGAGTTACAATTAAGGAGATACTTGGCTGAAGCTGCAACAGAATTTTTTCTAACTTCTCTTTTCCTATCTTTGCTGTTTTTAATTTTTAGGGATTACATGCAGTTTGATAGGGACTGTAGGATTTGTGGAATTGAAAAAGCTGAAGACTTTTACTAAGTCCCTGCTTGATCCTACCATAAACATCCCACCTTCTTTCTGGCCACTTACAGATCTGTGACCCCTGGCACCATGCCATGCTCGTCTGGCCTCTCCACCCCTTGCAAAAGGTGGTCTTCTTGCTGAATGAACATCCCTCCAGCTCTTCAAGCTTCCCCTTCCCACAGGAGGATAGAAGAGAGGATCTCAAAGCATCATTTCAGTTCCATGATCATATAGTTTCATGTAGAAAATATATGTGAGAAATGTTTGAAATCTAATCTTTTAGCACCTTTTTTTTTAAGATTTTATTTATTTATTTGACAGAGGGAGATCACAAGTAGGCAGAGAGGCAGGCAGAGAGAGAGAGGAGGAAGCAGGCTCCCTGCTGAGCAGAGAGCCCGATGCGGGGCTCGATCCCAGGACCCTGAGATCATGACCCGAGCTAAAGGCAGCTGCTTAACCCACTGAGCCACCCAGGCGCCCAGCACCTTTTTAAATTTTTTTTAAGTGATGAGGTTTTAGAAAGAGCTGTACTAAATGAAAGGAGCAAAATATAATTCATTTCAGTCCCATAGCCAGGAGCAAGGTATGAACTGTGGAGATGAGTGTGAAGGAAAATGGATTCGACAGGAAGAGAGAGTGGGGATGGTCTGAGAGGGAAGTTCCATGTTTGAAACTAGCTTCACTGTGCCTTCCAGAGGGGGAATGGAAATGTAAGGAAGCCATGGGCCCACTGAGCAAATGATCGTGACTTGCTGAACAGCAGAAAAGAAAAAAAAGAGCGAGGGGCACCTGGGTGGCTCAGTGGGTTAAACCTCTGCCTTCAGTTCAGGTCATGATCTCAGGATCCTGGGATTGAGCCCCGCATCTGGCTCTCTGCTCAGTGGGGAGTCTGCTCCCCACCCCCACCCCCCGCCCCCGCCTGCCTCTCTGCCTACTTGTGATCTCTCTCTCTGTCAAATAAATAAATAAAATCTTTAAAAAAAAAGAAAAAGAAAAAAGAAAAAAGCGAGAGAGAAGAATGGAGTAAGTTACCATGAGAAATGAGACAATGCTGCAAGAAAGCCAGGAAATGGAGGTTTGGGACCCTCTTACTTAAATCAGGACATTGCCAAGAAGTACTAAAGACTATCTGTTACAGTGATAGGACTTAGTTATTTTAATTATTAGTTTGGGCAAGTTTCCACTGGTAAACTTTTTTTTTTTTTGGCTAAAGTTCTTCTGTGACTCATGGTACATATTTTTATTACTTATTCTATACTGGCTTTATATATGCAGCCCCCATTAATTTATTAGAATTTTGTACATTGAATAAGCTTCAAATATTCTGTAGACTTCTACTCTATAATTAAATGTGGTTTAGAAGAGAACATAGATACCCAGGCAGATAACTTGTTCTTAAGATGTCATTGTCATTGGTTGTCACTGGTAGTTAGTCATTTTAACTAGATATTAATATTCACAGATTTTAAAGTATTACAAATCTCTAGGCTTCCAAATGAGAAAGGGAATAGAGCTTAGATTATTTGGTTTTGCCTCCTAAGATGCTGGTTCAATTTAAACTGAAACCATACAATTTCAACTTTTACTATTTTCCAGGCTACTAACAACTCAGATTAACTCTAAAATCTTTGCACAATATGAAGTGAGATTAGCCAGTGAAATTGTAATTTTGAAATTTAGCGTCAGATATTGTCAGATGCTGATCAGATCATCTGAACAGAGCAGCCACTAAAAAAAAATTAGGAGATGGATGGGGAAATTTGAATACTGACTGGATAATTGTTATTAAAGAATTATTGTTAATTTTTAGGTGAAATAATGGTAGTGTGTGCATGTACTTTTTTTTAAGATTTTTTTAAAGATTTCATTTATTTATTTGACAGACAGAGATCACAAGTAGGCAGAGAGGCACGCAGAGAGAGAGTGGGGGAAACAGGTTCCCTGCTCAGCAGAGAGCCCGATGTGGGGCTCGATTCCACCACCCCGAGATCATGACCCGAGCCAAAGGCAGAGGATTAACCCACTGAGCCACCCAGGCGCCCCATGTACTTGTTTTTAAAGTAATCTCTACACCCAACATGGAGCTCAAACTCAAAACCCCAAGATCAAAACTCTGCTCCATTAACAGAGCCAGCCAGGCGCCCCGTGTGTATGTATTTTTAGAAAAGTCATTATCATTAGAGATATAAATGGGAAGGGGAATGGATAAGAGTATAAATGAAATAAGATTGGCTGCATAATGATAACTTGAATCTGAGCAGTGCTTACATGGCATTCATTATCCTGCTCACTCTATCTATCTACTCTTGCGTATGTTTGAACTTTTTAAAATAGTAGACAGTTTAAAATTTTAATCAGAACTTTCACTTGTATTCGTGAATTTTAAAAAGACCAGGGTTTTCTAACCCAGAAAAATTCTAACCCTTTATAGTTTGTCTTTTTAAAAAGGGCAATACCAGTAGGAAATCAAGTCCATGGCACCTACAGTGCTTTTTATTTATTTATATCTATTTTATTTTTGTTAATGTGACCTGATTAATTTTATTGAGTTCAGTATTTCTTTTTTTTTTAAAGATTTTATTTATTTATTTGACAGAGAGAGTTCACAAGTAAGCAGAGAGTCAGGCAGAGAGAGAGAGGGGAAAGCAGGCTCCCCACCGAGCAGAGAGCCCAATGCGGGGCTTGATCCCAGGACCCTGAGATCATGAACTGAGCCTAAGGCAGAGGCTTTAACCCACTGAGCCACCCAGGTGCCCCGCCATCAGGGTTTTTAAAGGATAATGAGCATCAAATAGTTGGTGTAAGTTTGCTTTTTCACATTGTGGTTTTTATTTTTATTGAGTTCTTAGTTATGATGGCTGCTTCTAGGGATGACTGTACTTCATTTTATGTGCAGATAATGGTTATCTCCCTATCACTGTCATCGCTGTTGATTGTGATATCACTGCTACTCACATTGCCACAGAGTAATACATTGTCTCTGTAATCGCCCTTATGACAGGACTTGGAAAAAGACTGCACTTCGCTTGAAACAGGTGAGTTTTGAACATTACTATTCTTTGCCTCAGAAATATTATTGACCAAAGGTTCAGAAGAATTTCTGCAAACAAGGCATTTTTCCTCATAGTATTGACAAGACTTGATTAACCGAGGCCTAGTTGACGTGCCTGCCTTACCTGTCCTTTTTAGATTACGATGTCTAGAGGATCTGGTTAGTTTCTGTAAACTGGATCGCCTGGGTGGTGAGATTTGCTTTTGTGGACTGGGGGGCTTGGCTGTCCTGACTGGATATTGTAGAAGGGCTGGCCAAGGCAGCCTCATTGCCTTATTTGGGTAGGATGAACAGGACTGACTCCCTAGCTTACGGGCATGAACTTGCTTATGGGGCTTTTTTAGATTGTGTGTTCTATCTGACTTTCTAGGGTGGGATGACCTGGATATTTTTTGTGGCCTTGGTGGCTTTTTTACCTTTTCTGGACTAGATGATATACATTGCTTTCCTGGACTCAAGGACCTCCTTAACTTTTCTGCACTGGATGGTATGGATGACTTTTCTGGACTTGAGGGCACAGAAAGCTTGTCTATACTAGATAGCACAGACTGTTTTTCTAGAATGCATGGACTGGCTATCTTGGATTCACTGAATGATATTTTGGATGATCTGGACGACTTGGTTGTCACATCTTCTTTCCTGACCCTGAAAATATAGAAAATTCGGCGTATGACATCTTAAAACAAAAGAGTACTGTTGCTATCACCAGAAAACACAGATTACTATGTCAGTTTAGAGTTTTGGTCATTTTTTTGGCTCTAGTAGAAAAATTGAACACAGTAAGAATTGGAGTGTGATAAAAGCTATGACTTGGGTTATAGATATGAACTCATGCTGAATACTTTTTTATTTTCTCGAGAGTATTTTTACTATTTCAGATGCATTGATAACCATATAGCCTACATATGGAATGACACAAAGTTGTTTCAAGTCTACTGTTGAGAAGGAGAAAGAGAGCTTCACTTATTCTAGAAATTAAACTTTAAAAAAGTCACAGGTTGGGGGCACCTGGGTGGCTCAGTCAGTTAAGCATCTGACTTTGGCTCAGGTCATGATCCCAGGGTCCTGGGATGGAGCCCTACTGCAGGCTCCCTGCTCAGTGGGGAGTCTACTTCTCTCTCTCCTGCCCCACCCCCTCATGCTTTTCCTCTCAAATAAATAAAATATTTTTTAAAAGAGTGACAGGTTAACATGCAACTCATACACAACTGTCACTACTTGTCATAAGGAAAAAACAAACTCTTTAGACCGGATTCAGTGTTTCCTATCATATTTACACTGTCAAGTTATCGGTCCATGCATATTCATATTCACAATATTCCTCTAAAACTAAAGAAATACAGCTCTGGGGTACTTTAGTCATCGGTCCTTATATTGGTAAATTTTTAGGGAAGCACTAGATCAGGGCCAACCTGATCCTCCTATGTGAAAGGCAGGGAGTGAGACAATGACAGCAGTGAATAATTTTTGCTATTGTGTCTTCAAATGGTAGATTATCCAAAATGTTTTGTTGGTTTTGGAATGCAGAGACCCAACTCCCTCTCCCCTTCTTTTTTTTTTTTCTTTTCAAGTTATGTATTTAAGTTCTAGTTAGGTAGCATGCAGTGCAGTATCAGTTTTAGTCTCTCCCCTTCTTTATTCTCCCTGTCTTATTTGGATAGTCAAGCCTCTTTTCCTAGACTCGATTTGTAATGAAATTTATAGCCTGGGGCTCAGCTGAACCCTCAGTAGGAGACAGCTTTAGAATACACTAAACTTGATAACGTACTTGAGAATATTTAAGAGCTAATATTATTGAAGTAAAGGGATCCACCCACAAGATGAGCTCTTTAGAAGTCTGGGGTTAACGTTAAGTACCCACGAAAACAATGAGATCTCCACTATATGTATACACACAACTTGCATTCTTAATTTAAGGGTGTAAAACTTACGTTCCTGCTTTGGGTGCATCGTCGCTCATACAATTGTAATGGAGAAAACAAAAACAGGTGAAGACAAAAGCTATGATCATAATACCAATTACGATAACGAGTAGACGTCTCCTAAAGTTGTCCATTTTAATCTCCGTTGGTTGAACGTGCTTAGCCCCTGCCAAAGAGATGGTTTCACCAGAAAATGTGTTAGGTAACCCAGTTTTCTTCCATTTGATAGTGGTTTGCTACTAAAAGGTCAAAATCAAGTCTTTTCATCAGTGATTTCTTTTTTTTTTAAAGATTTTATTTATTTATTTGACAGAGAGAGATCACAAGTAGGCAGAGAGGCAGAGAGAGAGAGAGGAGGAAGCAGGCTCCCTGCTGAGCAGAGAGCCCGATGCGGGACTCGATCCCAGAACCCTGACATCATGACCTGAGCCGAAGGCAGCGGCTTAACCCACTGAGCCACCCAGGCGCCCCTCATCAGTGATTTCTTAAAGCATGATAAGTTTCCCATTGTCATTTTCCTCCCTCTATCACATCCTCCAGCCACAGTCTAGATGCTAAATCTGGGAATCATCACTGGCCAATCAGTACAATTCCCTTGGTTACCCCTGCATCATGGCTTACTCACCCCATTACCTAGGTTTTTGAGTGTATGTATGTCTTGCACATGTGAATGCACTTGAGTGTTAATGTTTGTGTGTGAATGTGTATGGTGGAAAAAAGGGTAGGACAAGAAAAAAACTCTTTTTGAAGCCTACTATATGTTAGGTGCCATGCCAGATTAGTTGAGGGCAGGGGTTAGTGGATTTGGGTGGGGAAGGGGAGTGAAGGGGGACAGTATCTCTATACCCTATGCTTCTGTATTTCTTGAATTTTCCACACAGAAGTAAAACTCTCAGATGTTCTCCTAGAAATTCTTAAAGACCTACTAATGGTAACATCAAAGAAACAGCAGATTTCTTAAACACAGCTAGCTTGTCTAATTAAGGCTCGAGTGCATAATATAATAGATCCTAATTTCTAAGTTTTAAGGGTTAGGCACATACCTGTAGTAGAAGAACCATCACTTTGGTTTGTATTTAAACAACTGTTTATCCAAATGGACAAAAGTAGGACATAAATAAAAAGATTCATGTCCAGGGATTTGTTCAAATGTTTTTTTCTACCAAGGAAACTACTGAATTTGGTATGATTCAGCCTGTTCTAGAAGTTTATGACATCATTATCATTTTGTGTCATATTGTGACAACATAATCTCACCATGGAGAAGCCAGAGCTTCTGTGTATAAATACTGCCAAATGATTTTTAACAATTTATTTCTCCACATCAAATATTCTAGCAAATGCAAATCAGGAAGGTTTGGGGCATTATTAAAAGCACAGAGGGAGATATTTAGAAAAGATAGGGAAAATGGGATTGCTTTAGCTACTGAAGAACTGTTTCTCCTTATTAAATGATAAGGAGGCTATTTGCAGCTTTGTAGTAATTCTTAAGTGTTATAGGAGTTAAATCATCCTGTAGTATAAGTCTATATGATTTTTTTTAACAAAATTAAGATATTATAAAGCAGTAGTAATTAAAACAGTATGGTACTGGCATAAAAATAGACACATAGATTCGATGGAGTAGAACAGAAAACCCAGAAATAGAACCACAGTTATATTGTCAATTAATCTTTGATAAAGGAGGAATGAATATACAATGGGAAAGCTGGATAGCCACATGCAAAAGAATGAAACTGGACCACTTTCTTTCACCACACACAAAAATAAACTCAAAATGGATGAAAGACCTAAATGTGAGACCTGAATCCATAAAAATCCTCGAGGAGAGCATAGGCCATAATCTCTCTGAAACTGGCTACAGCAACACTTTTCTAGATATGTCTCTGGAGGCAAAGGAAATAAAAGCAAAAATAAACTACTGGAACTACATAAAAATAAAAACGTCTGCACAGTGAAGGAAACAATAAAAAAAAAAACCTAAAAAGTCAACCTACTGAATGGGAGAAGGTATTTGCAAATGATTTATCCAGTAAAAGGTTAGTATCCAAAATATATAAAGAACTTAGACAACTCAACACCCACAAAACAAATAATCCAATTAAAATATGGACAGAAGACATGAAAAGACATTTCTCCAAAGAAGACCTCCAGATGGCCAACAGACACATGAAAAAATGTTCAACATCACTCATCAGAGGGAGCTGCAAATCAAAACTACAATGAAATATCATCTCATAGCTGTCAGAATGTCGAAAATGAAAAACACAAGAAACAACAAGTATTGGCAAGGTTATAGAGAAAAAGGAATTGTTCCTCTTGCACTGTTGGTGGGAATGCAAACTGCTGCAGCCACTGTGGAAAACAATATGGAGGTGCCTCAAAAATTAGAAATAGAACTACCCTATAATCCAATCATTGCAGTACTGGGTATTTCCCCCCAAAATACAAAGACACTAATTCGAAGGGATACAAGCACCCCTATGTTTCTTGCTGCATTATTTACAATAGCCAAACTATGGAAGCAGCCCAAGTGTCCATTGATAGATGAATGGATAACGAAGAGGTAGGGGGTGTGTGTGTGTGTGTGTGTGTGTGTGTGTGTGTGTGTACATACATAAGTACAATGAGATATTATTCAACTATAAAAAAGAATGAAATCTTACCATTTGCAACTACATGGATGGAGCTAGAGAATATAATGCTAAGTGAAATAAGTCAGAAAAAGACAAATATAATATGATCTCACTCATATGTGGAACTTAAGAATAAAACAGATGAACCTATGGGAAGGGGAAAAAGAAAAAAAGAACAGGACTGCTTTTGCTCTCTCCCACAGATTTTTTTTTTAATTTTTTAAATTTATTTTCAGCATAACAGTATTCATTATTTTTGCACCACACCCAGTGCTCCATGCAATCCGTGCCCTCTATAATACCCACCACCTGGTTCCCCCGACCTCCCACCCCCCGCCCCTTCAAAACCCTCAGATTGTTTTTCAGAGTCCATAGTCTGTCATGGTTCACCTCCCCTTCCAATTTCCCTCAACTCCCTTCTCCTCTCCATCTCCCCATGTCCTCCATGTTATTTGTTATGCTCCACAAATAAGTGAAACCATATGATAATTGACTCTCTCTGCTTGACTTATTTCACTCAGCATAATCTCTTCCAGTCCCGTCCATGTTGCTACAAAAGTTGGGTATTCGTCCTTTCTGATGGAGACATAATACTCCATAGTATATATGGACCACATCTTCCTTATCCATTCGTCCGTTGAAGGGCATCTTGGTCTTTCCACAGTTTGGCGGCCGTGGCCGTTGCTGCTATAAACGTTGGGGTACAGATGGCCCTTCTTTTCACTCCATCTGTATCTTTGGGGTTAATACCCAGTAGTGCAGACTCTTAACTATAGAGGACAAACTGATGGTTACCAGAGGGGAAGTAGATGGGGGGATGGGTGAAATAGGGGATGGGGATTAAACAGTACACTTATCATGATGGATAAAAATAATAAAATGATAAGAAAGGATGAAAGGAAATTAAAAGTTACAATTCATATCAAGGTTTGGTATGATACAGAGAATCTCATCTTTTCCTCAAGATCTCATCTTTTCCTTGTGAACTATTAAATTTCAGAGTGCCCAAAACTATTCTTTAATAATACAGTAACTGTTTTTTTACTTAATAATAAATTGTAATGAGGCACCTGCGTGGCTCAGTCAGTTAAGTGTCCGACTCCTTGATTTTGGCTCCGGTCTCACGATCTCAGGGTCCAGCCCCACATGGGCTCAGTGCAGGGTTTGGAGTCTGCTTAAGATTCTCTTTCTCGGGGCACCTGGGTGGCTCAGTGGGTTGAAGCCTCTGCCTTCGGCTCGGGTCATGATCTCAGGGTCCTGGGATGGAGCCCCACATGGTGCTCTCTGCTCAGCAGGGAGCCTGCTTCCCTTCCTCTCTGCCTGCCTCTCTGCCTACATGTGATCTCTCTCTTTCTCTGTCAAATAAATAAATAAAATCTTAAAAAAAAAAAAGATTCTCTTTCTCCTTCTCCCTCTCAACCCCCCAATTGTAATGATTGGTGAACGCCAGTGAAAGTAATGATGTCTGTAGTTAATATAAGGCAGATTAGAAATCAGTGTTCTTTTTTTTTTTTTTTTTTTTTTTTTTTTTAAAGATTTTATTTATTTATTTTAAATAGAGAGAGGCAGGCAGAGAGAGAGAGAGAGAGAGGGAAGCAGGCTCCCTGCTGAGCAGAGAGCCCGATATGGGACTCGATCCCAGGACCCTGAGATCATGACCTGAGCCGAAGGCAGCGGCTTAACCCGCTGAGCCACCCAGGCGCCCCTCAGTGTTCTTTTTTGAAAAGAGATTTTATTTTAAAGTAATCTCTATACCCAAAGTGGGACACAAACTTAGAACCCCGAGATCAAGAGTTGCACGCTCTACTCACTAAGCCAGCCAGGCGCCCCTAAACCTTAGTGTTCTTAATGTTTTGGAATTAATGTTGAAAAGCTGAAATTCATTCTTTTTGATAAACTTGACTGCCACACTGAGCATATCTGTGTATTGCTCCCTTAAAATGTTCAATTTTTGTATGCTGATTAGAAGCTGTCTGTATTCAACCCCTCTATTGTTAATTCTGAAGTGTTATTTACACATTGTTATGGTGCACCTTACCTTGGTTCCCTTTTATGTGTATTAAATCTACCAACTGACAGAATAAACACCAGGTAAATCAAAGAGCTGCCTTTGTTCTGTGTGATTGTTGTGCAAAGCAGCTAAAGCTGCCACAAGTCTCCAGAACTAAGCCTGACTGTGTGCAAGTATCTAGGGGAAAGCATAACCCTCCCCAGGGTGACTATCTATATTTGCCAATGTACAAGTCCCCAAATATACTGTTTGAAAGGCAATTAAATGTTTTGGCAAAAAAATATTACTGAGGGACTGGATCTTGTCAATTTTCCTAAGCCAAAGTATCCACTCACAAAATTTAAGTTTTCTTTTTTTTTTTTTTTAAGATTTTATTTACTTGTCAGAGAGAGAGAGAGAGAGCAAGCAGGCAGAATGGCAAGCAGAGAAAGAGAGAGAAGCAGGCTCCCTGCTGAGCAAGGAGCCCTATGCAGGACTCCATCCCATAACCCTGGGATCATGACCTAAGCTGAAGGAAGCTGCTTAACGGACTGAGCCACCCAGGTGTCCCATCTTTCTTTTTTAAAAAAGATTTTATTTGTTTCTTCGAGATAGAATGTGAGTGTGAGAGAGTGAGAGAAGGCACAAGCAGGGGGAAAGGGTAGAGGGTGAGGGAGAAGCAGATTCGCTACTGAGCAGGGAGCCCAATGCAGGGCTCTATCCCAGGACCCCAAGATCATGAGCTGAGCCAAAGGCAGATGCTTAACCAGGTGCTCCCAAATTTAAGTTTTCAAATAAAATGATTAAAATTAACTTTTCCCACCTCTCATACTTAAGTGACCTTATTTATCTGTCAGAAAAAAAATATTAAGGTTTGAATAGTCCCTTAACCTGTTAATTGAGCTGCTGCTAACCATCAGGCTAAAGCTCAGTCTAGTCATTCATTTATTCAGCAAACATTTATGAAGTGTTCCTATGATGCCAGATACCATCCTTAATGCTACAGACCCCAAAACAGGCAAGATAAAAATTCCTGTACCTGTGGAACTTATATTCAAGTAGAAAGTACAAGTAATTACAAGATAGTGTGAAGGGGGCTATATTTTGTTTTTAAGATTTTATTTATTTATTTGACAGACAGAGATCACAAGTAGCCAGAGAAGCAGGCAGAGAGAGAGGAGGAAGCAGTCTCCCTGCGAGCAGAGAGCCTGATTCGGGACTCGATCCCAGGACCCTGAGATCCCAGGACCCTGAGACCATGACCTGAGCCAAAGGCAGGGGCTTTAACCCACTGAGCCACCCAGGCGCCCCAAAGTGGCCTATATTAAGACTAAGCGCAGTCCTTGGGGAAAGATCATTCTAACAATAATGAGAAAGTATGGATTAGAAGGAAACTCAGTCTGTTGGAGAGACCACAAGGAAGAAAAGAGAACGGTTACTATATTTGAGGTACGGAGGATAAAGATAAATGGATGAATTTTTAGAAATATTAAAGTGATTGAATTGACATGATTTGATTTGTGATTGTTCAAGGGAAGGAAAGGGAAGAGTTGAGGATAGCTCAGAATTCTGGCTCAAATAACTGAGTGACTGTTGGTCCTATTCATTGAGATAGAACACACAGGCTCAGTTGGAGCTTTGAGGAGAATGGGGGTAGTAGAGGTTGATGAGTTCAGTTTGGGTTATGTTGAGCTTAAGGTTTTTATGAGATATTCAAGTACACATGTCCAGAAGCCAGTTAAATATATGGACTTGAAATTCAGAAGATGGATTCAGGGTGGGAGTCATCAGCATCTGGAACAGGCTTCTTAGTTTTTGTGCCATTGGCAGTCTGGGGAAGCCTGTGAACCCCGTCTCAGAATATTTTAAAATGTACACAATGAAATGCATAGGATTATAAATGAAGTGAATTTTACTGAAAGACTTACCAAGTACAAAAGTTGTGATGCAGGGGCGCCTGGGTGGCTCAGAGGGTTAAAGCCTCTGCCTTTGGCTCGGGTGGTGATCCCCGGGTCCTGGGATCGAGCCCTGCGTCAGGCTCTCTGCTCGGCGGGGTACCTGCTTCCCTTCCTCTCTCTCTGCCTGCCTCTCTGCCTAGTTGTGATCTCTGCCTGTCAAATAAATGAGTAAAATCTTAAAAAAAAAACTCTTATAAAAAATTGTGATGTAATAATGCATCTAATTATTGACTCATTAAATAAAAAGATTTAGCAGTGGATCTAATAACTACTATGAACTAAAATAATGATAAACATAAAAATATTTTGAGATACTTGTAACAAATATATTAACTTATATATGATTTCTAATAATGGCAAAGTCACATACTTTGGTTTTACGACCATGGTTTGTTGCCTACATTCATAATTGGGAGATTGGTGAAAATAAAAAAAATCTGTTTTTACCCGTTCGGGTTTACAAATTGTCTGAATTTGATTCATGTACCCAAGTCAGAAACCCAGTCTAGAAGGTAACCGAAGCCCACTGGAATGGATATGAACCAAAGCCCACACAAGGAGAGAAGATAGAGAGGGAAAAGTGCCTAGAACCAAACCCCAAGCAACCTCAACATTTAGAAATTGAGTGAAGGAGGCTGATCTAGCAAAGAATAAAAAAAAGAAATTCCACATGATTTCACTCATATGTGAAATTTAAGAGACAAAACAAAGGAGCAAAGGAGAGAAGCAAACCAAGAAACAGACTCTTAAGGATAGAGAATGAAGTGATGGTTACCAGAGGGTCGGGGGGTGGAGGCACGAGTGAAATGGGGGAGGGGAGGAAGGAGGGCACTTGTGTTGAGCACGCGGTGATGTATGGAAGTGTTGAGTCTCCGTACCGTACACCTGAAACTAGTATTACACTGTATGTGAACTAACTGGAATTTAAATAAAAACATAAAAAAAAGAAGGGGCAGAGAGGTAGGGAGGAAAACCAAGAAAGTATAAGGTCCTAGAAACCATGAGAAGAGAGTTGTTTAAGGTATAAGGAGTAGTCAACAATGAAAAATACTTCTCAGTGTCTTAAAAGAAATTAAAACAGATCGAATAATGAAAAGGTCACTAGTGATCTAGGCAAGAGTACTCTTATCTTGGAAAGATAAGAGCCGGAGGCCATATTTCAGTGGGTTGAAGAGTAATTGAGAGCTAAGTGACATCCGTTGGTGTAGACAGTTCTTTCAAGTTTGACTGCAAAGGGGCAAGATAGGGCGGTTGCTTAGAGGGGAATGGTAGCCCGAGGGAGAACGTGCTGTATAATGGAGACGCTCCAATAAAGCTCATGAGAAACAGCTAGTATGGGGGAAGGTGGTGCAGCCATGGAACAGGCAGATAGAGGCAGGCTCCTGGGGTGGGGTGGGGCAGTATAGAATGTGGTGGTCAGAACTTCACTGCTCCCAGGGGACAGAATTGCAGATCAAAGAGCTGTAATCTGATTCAGACCCATTGAAGATGGGAGTAGGGAGAGGAATCCGGGGGATTTCTATCTGATGGCTTCAGCTTTCCTAGTGAAGGACAAGGGAACTCATCCTTTGCGAGAAGAAGGGACAGAGGTTTGAGGACTGGGGAGAGTTGTGGATAGATTATATGGAGAACAGAAAGACTGAAGAAACTATCTGATGAGATATGGTTGGGACTTTTGCCCTTTCTCTGGCTTAATGAGAAAAATATGTTTCCCTTCAATGTTCAAGTGCTCCTATGGTACTTGATGTGTTTATTAAGCTAAAAAATTAATCAGCATAATGAATACTACTTGGGAAGTAACTAAGGGGTGCTACATAACGTAGCATTCAACTTTCTGGAAAGTTTTCCCTGACAACTATATTCTGTGGATATAAAAACTAACGGACCAGTACATACTGTTCAAGGAGCTGACTCATCCTGGAACTCTAGTTGAGGCCCTTAAAGCAGGGCAGCCACAGCACCTTTGCTTGGTAGATGCTCCAGTCTCCCTTTGTTCAGCCTGTCCTCTGTCTGCCCTAATTTCAGCTTCACATATGGACAAGGACAGTCTATTTGTAGGATGTTTTCCCTGAAAGATGTGTGTGGTTGGAGGATTCTGTGGCAGTGGGGAATGCACTGGGCATTTTCCCAAATGGACTGGCTCTTTCAATTTTGTGTTACATGACAATAGTCATTCTCAAACATTTACTGAGGGTTTCTTAGGTGCTTTGGAGTTTCAGTGGTAGAGACAATTGAGGGGAGTGGGAAACAGACATTAAACAAAAACAAGAAATGACAGATACTGTACAGGTACTGAGAAAGTCAGTAGCGAGTTAGATTTCATCAAGAAGGTCAGGGGAAGCTTTCCTAAGGAAGCAACACTGGGGCAGAGTTCTGAAATATGAGTGGGAGTGAATTGAGAGAAGAGAGAGAATATCCCAAGAGGTGGAGACACCTAGGCAAAGGCCCTGTGGTGAGAGGAAGTTGGAGAGCAAGTTGGAGGCCCCAAAAGAAGGTAAGAAAGTGGAGACTAGAGAAGTTTGGGCCTTGTAGGTCAACTTAAGTGCATTGGACACTTTATTCTAAGAATAGTGAGAGTGCATTGAAGAGTTTCTGGCTTAGAGACTGACATGATAAGATCTGCATTTTAGAAAAATCACAATGGCTGTTGTATGGGGAATGGATTGGAGGGGCACAATAGGAGAAAGTAATAAGATAATTAGGAGGCTGTTACAGTGGTGATAGAAGATGGTGGCTTGAAGCATAGTAGTGGTGGTGAAGATGGAGAAAAATCGATGAATTTGAGAAATATTTTGATGGTGTGTAGGACTTGTTGGATTTGTTATGGGGCATGACGTACAAAGAGGTATCAAGGTTGATTACTCATTCAACAAAAAACTTGTCTGTTATGTGACCTGTCACATAAGCTTCGGTTAGGCACGCAGCATTCAAAAAGACATAGTCCCTACCTTCAAGGAGTTTGAAATCTAATGGGAGAGGCAGGTAAATAAGTAACCAGTCACTATGGCAGTACAGGTATGGAATGTCATGCAAGTATGATGTCACAGGAACGAACAGGAAGGGTATTCAGAGTGGGGACCCCTGGAGGAGATGACCCTTCTGCTGAGATGTGTGTGTGTGCGCGCGCGCGCACGCGCATGCGGACACGTTAAGATTTTATTTATTTGAGAGAGAGAAAGAGAGAGAGCATGTGAGAACACACACAAGCAGGGGAGGGGGACAGAGCAGGAGGGAGAGGGAAAGGCAGGCTTCTCACTGAGCAGGGAGCCGCATGCCACCCAGGGCTGGATCCCAGGACCCTGAGATCATGACCTGAGCCAAAGGCAGACACTTAACCAACTGAGCCACCCAGGCACCCCATGAGATGTGGTTTTAATTCATTTGTTTTTTTAAATATGAATAGGAATGCCTTGAACCCAAAAAGGAGGAAAAGAACATTGCATTAGCAGGCAGATAAATCAACATGTGCAAAGCATGGTTGAGGGAATTTCTTTTCTATGTGGCCAAGATGAAGAATGTGGGGAGAGAGAGCAGGAAATGAAGCTGGAGCAGGTGAGCAGTGTGACCCTTACAAAAGGCTTTTCTTTAAGTCTTTTTCCTGTGATGAAAGGACATGGCTTATAAGGGTAGCAGTCTTTGAAATCATACTTCTGGGATCATTGGAATAGAACAAAATTTTAAATATTCTTTGGAAAATACAACTCACTTTTACCCTGAAGCTCTAAATAATTCTGCTCAAATACCTTTTAACAGTATAAAGATTAGGGGACGCCTGGGTGGCTCAGTTGGTTAAGCAGCTGCCTTCGGCTCAGGTCATGATCCCAGCGTCCTGGGATTGAGTCCCACATCGGGCTCCTTGCTCCGCAGGGAGCCTGCTTCTCCCTCTGCCTCTGCCTGCCACTCTCTCTACCTGTGCTTCGCTCTCTCTCTCTCTCTGACAAATAAATAAAATCTTTAAAAAAATTAAAAAAAAACAAAAAAAAACAGTATAAAGATTAGAAAATGTTATTTTTATACCATGTTACATATCAATTGTATCTCCATAAAGATAGAAAACTAAAAAAGGAAGATTTTATTTTATTGCTTTTTAAATAAGATGATCTTAATTTAGTGCTTATAAAGTGCAAGCATATATGTGTCAATTTTTTAAGATCAGTTCTTTTTCTAGTGATAGGTAGTTGGTAGACAATATCTTTTTTTAAACAATATTATTGACTATATTTTCTACGTCATTTCCATGACTTATTTATTGGACAGCTGGAAGTTTGTACCTTTCACCTATTTTGCCTATCTCCCAGCCCCTTAATTTAGCATAATACCCTCCCACTTCTGTCCATATTGTTGTACAAATGGAAAGATTTCATTCTTTTTTGTGACTGGGTAATATTTCATTACGTGTATGTATACATACCATATCTTTTCTAACCATTCCTCTGCTGAAGGACACTTAGGTGGCTTCCATGTCTTGGCTGCAATAATGATACAATAAAAATAGTGCATATATCTTTTCAAATTAAGGTTTCATTTTCTTTGGGTAAATACCCAGAAGTGGAATTACTGGATCGTGTGGCATTTCTATTTTTAATTTTTTAAAAAATATTTTATTTATTTATTTGACAGACAGAGATCACTAGTAGGTAGAGAGGCAGGCAAAGAGAGAGGAAGGGAAGCAGGCTCCCCTCCAAGCAGAGAGCCCGATGCGGGGCTTGATCCCAGGACCCTGGGACCATGACCTGAACTGAAGGCAGAGACTTGAACCCACTGAGCCACCCAGGCACCCATCTATTTTTAAATTTTTTTCAAGATTTTATTTATTTATTTGACACAGAGAGAGAGAGCGAGAGCGCAAGAGAAGGGAACACAAGCAGGGGGAGCGGGAGATGGAGAAGCAGGCTTCCCATATCTTCGTTCTGCAGGGCTATCCTTAACCTTGTCTACTTTAGGAACACTTTTGTAAAAGATTGATTTATTTCTTTGAGAGAGACAGAGAGTGTGTGATGTGTGTGTGGGGGGTAGGGGCAGAGGGGGAGAATCTCAAGCAGACTCCCCACTGAGCACAGAGCAGGACTTGGGGCTTGTCATGACCCTGAGATCATGACCTGAGCAGAAGTCGAGATTTGCACAGTTAACCGACTGAGCCACCTAGGTGCCCCAACATTTTTTTTTTTTAAATATCCCTGTCTATTTTAAAAAGCAGAAGGGGAGGGTCAAGGACTTAGCCAAGTGCTTCCAAACAGGGCTTTGTCCTCAAGACCCCTAGAAATCTCTCTGGGTTATCTACCCCAGGGCTGTGCTCCTGGGCTCCTGTTTGCTGATTCTCAGTGAAGAATGCCTCTTCCTACTTTCTCCTTGGCTGTCCATAGCCAAACCCTTGCCACTTCCCCGATTTTTCCCCTTTTATCTGATAATCTTGCTGCCAAAGTCTGGCCAGCATCGTTTCAAGCAGTGTCCAGGCTTTTTCTCGCTTCCACAAGGCAAGTTTGGAGCCTCTGCCCTTTCCTGGCAAGACACAGGAACCACTTTTCTGTGGTTTCCACCATATGGCTTTCTACTGCCCTCCTCTGGGCCTTAATTGCCAGTGCAATCCTGCCTCGGGCTTTGAATTTTTTTTCCCATTAGATTTTTTTAATTAAAAAAATAATATATGCACCTTATAAAAATCTCACGCCACACAGAGGTATTTCAGCATTCCTTTATCCCGTCAATTCTTCTGACCCCTAGAAGACTGTTCGAAATATTCCTTACTCATGGCCTGCCAAGATGCCCGAAATCTTCATCTTTATTTTTAATTGTATTTTAAAATTGCATGAGGAATATATTAGTCTATTCTCATTATGAAAAATAAAAAAATACAGAAATATGCTGAATGAAAAATTATAGAGTCCTTTCCTATCCCACTCTTTTGCCATTCTAGAGATAATAACTCAAAGTTTCAGGTGTGTCACTCAGGTCTTTTTCTACACGTTTACATACATACCATACACATAATACACACACACATACTAAACATAAATGGATCATTCGGTAAGTATTGTTTTTTAGGGTTTTAAAATTTACACAACTTTTTGTACCCCATGTTCACAGCAGCATTATTCACAATAACCAAAAGATGGAAACAACCCAAATGTTCTTCAACAGATGAATAGGTAAAGAAAATGTGGCAAATGTGGCCTATGCATACAGTGGGATATCAGTCACCCCACTGACCGCTTTCCCTTCTCCATCCTATTCTGCTCTCCGCATCTGCCATCTGCCTTCATTTCCGGTCATGATTCCAGGGTCCTGGGATCGAGTCCTTCATTGGGCTTCCTGCTTGGCAGGAAGCCTGCTTCTCCCTCTCCCACTTCCCCTGCTTGTGTTCCCTCTTTCACTGTCTCTCTCTCTCTGTGTCAAATAAGTAAATAAAATCTTAAAAAAAGAAAAGAAAAAAAAAAAAAAAAGAAAAGAAAAGAAAAGAAGGTGGACCCCTCACTGGGGCAGAGATCCACTTAAAAAAAAAAAAAAGCTCTAAACCCCCCAAACAGTCTGGTGCTGTGTGTGTCCTTTCGGTTCTTTTTTTGTGCACTCACATACATTACGGAGTGGAGGTCTGGAGCTAGTCTGAGGTAATAGGGACTTCTGAATGGGGACCGCACTGAGTACGAAGTTAAGAGTATAACAGATAATACCTGTGATACAGCAAGCAGAAAGCAGGGACTGAAGGGAATTTGGGGATGGGGCCCAGAAAGGACAGCAGAGGAGCCCAAGAAAGGAAAGTGAATGGCTGCCAATCAAATCTGGCATTCACCTTTATGGGGAAAAAAATAGAGGAGATACAAGGAAATAGATTGAAGCATAGTAATAAAGGAGAATTTAATACACTACTCTCATTACAAGACAAATCAAATAGGCACAAAATTATTAAGGAGGTAGAAACCACAAACAGCATAACAGAGTCTGTCATATATATATATGGAACTTTGCACCCCCTCTTTTTTTCTTGCAGCATGATGACATTTTTTTTTTTATCTGCTTTGAACAGGGAATCCATTATTTTGGAAAAGTACTTTTCTACCCCTCGACCTAGTCCTAATAAGGTCCAGCAATCATAACATTCCTCCCTTCAAGCCCCCAAGGGTGGGCATGTGGCCTAGGCTAGACCAGTAATAGTTTTCTATTTCTGGCTATAGTGATTGGTTGTGGTTGGCCATGTGACCCAGAAGAGGCCAATCAGAGGTCTTTACCCAGTTTTTTCAAATACCTAGGATGTGAATTCAAGGTTGCCTGGGCCATGGCCCTTGTTGACCGGAATTAGCTCATTTGAAAGAATAAAACTGTCATAAAGAGAAACATCAACATGAATGATGGAATTGTCCAAGGAAAGTCACGATTCTGGTTGCTCCCGAGGCCACAGCATCCCTGCCTTTTTGGTGGTTTGATTATATGTATCCAGATAGTCCCTTTTTTATTTTGCTGATTGGAATTGGGCTTATGTCATGTGCGACTACAAGATTTTGAACTAATACAAGTTGGTGTGGTGTGTGTGTGAACAATAGGAGGATACCTCAGGGGGCCCAGAGCTATAAATTCAGATCAGTAGGCCAAAGGCAGGCCCAACATGCTTGATCTCAGGACAGTAGCCTCCCTCTACCCCTCTGCAGCACAGGACAAGCTACTGAGTTAGAATGAGACTGAGGCCAGTGTTCACTGGAATTTCAAATTCCTCCTACCAGTAGTGACCAGCACACTTCCTCCTTAAAGACTTGAGCTTTTCAGAAAAGAATGCTGTTATCAGCGTTGCCTCCTTATGCCCTTGTGCTTACCAATAAGACTTTCCCACCAGTGCAAATGCATGTGTGTTCTCTCCTGCACACCCTCACAACATGTGTCCAAATGTGTGCCCCCAAGTGCCTTCACAAGCACACACATAAATATACGATACCTCAGGTGAGAATTTGTAGGAAGGATCTGTAGGGCTGGAAATCATGTTTGTTTCTTTCTTTTTTTTTTTTATATAATATTGTTAACTATAATGACCATACTATACATTAGATCTCCAAAGTTTGTACCATTTGATCAGTATTTCCCCATTTCCTTTAACCTCCAGGTTGTGGTAACCACCATTCTACTATGTTTCAGAGTTCGGCTTTTTTTTTTTTTTTAAAGATTTTTATTTATTTATTTGACAGACCGAGATCACAAGTAGGCAGAGAGGCAGGCAGAGAGAGAGAGGAGGAAGCAGGCTCCCTGCTGAGCAGAGAGCCTGATGTGGGGCTCGATCCCAGGACTCTGGGATCATGACCTGAGCCGAAGGCAGAGGCTTTAACCTACTGAGCCACCCAGGCGCCTCTTTGTTTATTTCTTGATCTCCTATGCCTGTTAATGTGCCCCAGTTAGTACCACATATAGGGTGGAAAGCAATTTTGATCTCAACTGCCTGTCCAGTTGCAATTTATTCCATCACAAACATTAATGAAATTTGCATTCAGTTGTTTTCTAGAAGGTCTTGAACATCCTCAAAAGGAGATCTCGACAGTCCAGCATCCTTTTAGCTGTTCTTTGCCTGTTCTGCCATCGTGTGGGCAAGGAACACAAATGCTATGGAGTTAAAGATCCAACTTTCATTTGAAAAGAGTTCTCATGATTAGAGTTATTTTTCCCTTCAGGGGTGGAGGAGAAGGGGGAAGGACTCTGGGAGAAAATAGGAGTCCCAAATCAAGGAAGATTGCCTGCTTTCACAGAATCTTTACAACCAGTTCAGGCTGGAGGGTTTGCTTATCTGCAGCTCTCTGAGGAGCTAGCACTTAGTGCTACCAAGTGCCAGGCAGAGAACTCCTGCAGTAGTCTTCCCAGTGGCTAGCTAGGTAGGCTTTATCACTGCATTATTTTCATCTTTCAGATGAGCCTGGTGAGGCTCGGAATGACTGAGTAGCATGCCCCGGTTCCCAAAACTAGTAAATAGCAGAGCCAGAATGTTTTCAAAATAAAGGTGAGGGAAATACAAAATAAAAAGTTTTATTAGGACCTTTCATACAAAGGAATATAGGTGATGTATATATCAACTGTGAAGTTAAATAATAATGTGAATGCTCAGGAATCCACTGACTTCAGAAAAGAATATCATCAATGCCATTGAGGTTCCTTGGATGTCCTTGTGCTCCTGCCTCCCTGCCCGTAGATCCTGATTTATTTTCATTTCCTTGAATTTTGTTAACATTTTATCTCCAGTCCCTAGTTTTGCTTAATTCTGAAATGCATAAAAATGGAAAGATTTTTACATTTCCTCTGTGACATCCTTTATTCACTAACGATTGCTTTGACTTACATCTTTGTTGCTGTATGTATTTGTAGTTCTTTTCTTCCACGGATGTTTAGCCTCTATTAAGTAATGTACCAGGAAGTACTCATCCATTCTCTTATTAGAGGACACTCAGCTTGTTTTCCAGCTTTCCACTGTTATATGCAATGTTGCTATAAATGTCCGTGTACCTGACTCTTGGTGCATGGGTGTAAGAGGTCCTCTAGGGAATATACCTGGAGGAGAATGGGTGCATGCTAGGAAATGTTCATTTTTTACATGATAATCTAAAATTCTTTTCTAAGGTGCTTGTATTAAATTTACAGTCCCACCAGAGCGTGTGAAAGTTCCCATTGGTGCAAATCTTTGCTATCATTTGAAGTTGCCAGAACTTTAAATTTTGACCAAATTAGTGGGGGGCAAAATGGTATGCCTGTGTGATTTCTAGGAGTTTGTAAAATGTGTATGTTTTCAGGTTTAGTGGCATGAAGCTGGATCACTGGATGAGGCAAAGAGATAGCTTTCTAGACAGAGGGAACTACTTAGGAAAACATCTTTGTCTATTCAAGTTGCTGTAACAAAATACCATAGACTGGGTGGCTTTAAAAAAATAAATTTATATATGACAGTTGTGTGGGCTGGAAGTCCAAGATCAGAGTGCCACCATGGTTGGGTGAGGGTCCTCTCATTGTGTCCTCACATGGCAGAAGGGACTAGGGGTCTGGAAGGTCACTAATCCCATTTATGAGGGCTCCAGCCTCATGACCTAATAAGCTCCCAAAGTTCCACCTCCCAACACCATCATATTGGGCATTAGGATTTCAGCATATGAATTTTGGGGAAACATAAACATTTAGAAAATAACAGAAAGGAGTCTTAGGGAAGAAAAAAAGTCACTAAGATGGAGAATAATGAGTTTGATCCTGCCTTTTCGGCTAACCTCTCGGTACCTAACATCTTGCCTGACTCGACCTGTGGAATCTACCAGAACCCACCTACCAGTCCTGATCGCTTCTGACCAACTCTCAATGATTGCATCATATAATATGGTGAAATTGCGTTTTAACTTTAGCCAAACTGGGTCTTATGCTTCTTATCTTTTATCAGATAGCTTTAACATTTTGGATGAACTTCCAGAAATTTATTTCAAAATATCTTTCTTCTCATTCCATCACTAGTTCATTGCCAATTCTTCTTTGATCATCAAGCAACTTTTTATTTATTTATTTGTTTTTAAAATTTTTTTTCGTTTTTTAAAAGATTTTATTTATTATTTGACAGAGAGAGACATGGCGAGAGAGGGAACACAAGCAGGGGGAGTGGGAGAGGGAGAAGCAGGCTTCCCGCTGAGCAGGGAGCCCAATGCAGGGCTCCATCCCAGGACCCTGGGATCATGACCTGAGCCGAAGGCAGACGCTTAACAACTGAACCACCCAGGCGCCCCTAAATTTTATTTCTAAGTAATCTCTACACCCAGTGTGGGGCTCAAACTCTTGACACAGAGATCAAGACTTACAAGCTCTACTGAATGAGCCAACCAAGCACCCCTGATTATCAAGCAAGTTTAAAATTGATTTTTGAAATGCATGTGAACTATCACATGGAGTTCTGAAAGATATGTTAGAATGAGTTTGGGGTGCCTTATTTTTGAACGAGAAATTATCTTTCATTTCTTTGGCCTAGAACAGGGAGAGGTCCTGTAAACTCAGCAGTTGTGCATTTTGGTTATCTTTGTTCTTTGGAAGATTGAGATGCTGGTCAAGGGAATCTGATGGTCTAGCTCAGGTTTTCCCTTTGAATTGCAGCATATAGGCATAAAAAACAGAACCCAAGATAAGGATTTTAATGATCATGAACTAAGTGATGTTTGACTTTGGTTCTCTATGGTAGCTAGAGTCTGATGATCGCCCTCAATGACCCGCAGTGTCTGGTGTTCATGTCCTTGTGAAATCCCGGCCACATTGACCTGTGACTGGTGCAAACCAGTAGAATGCTGTGGAAAGGATACTGTGTTGGTTCTAGACCCAGTCTTTTTTTTTCATTCAATATTTTCTCCAGTTTTATTGAGATATACTTGACATGTAACACTGTGTAACTTTAAGGGGTACAATGTGATGAATTTGATATATGCATATATTGTAAAATGATTATTGCAAAATAAGATTACTTAACACAGCCATCACCCCACATAGTTACCTTTTGTGTGTTTGCGGTGAGAACCTTTAAGATTTACTCTCTTAGCAACTCTCTAGTATACAGTACAATATCGTTAACTATAGTCACCAGGTTTTGTATCTTAGATGTCCAGAATTTATTCCTAGTATAACTAGAGGTTTGTGCTCTTTGACCACTTTTGCCCAATTTCCCCCATCCCCACTCCTGCCCCTGGAAACCACCAATCTACTCTGTTTCTATGAGTTTTCTAAAATTCCTCATGTAAGTGAGAGCATATAGTATTTTCCTTTTTCTGTCTGACTTATTTCATTTATCATAATCCCCTCAAGGTCCATCCATAATGTCACAAAGGGCAGGATTTCCTTTTTTTATGACTGAGTGATGTTCCATCCCCTTTCTCCCTTTCTTTCTCTCTCTCACTCTGTTTCTCTCCCTCGCTCTCTCTACTCTCTTCATCCATTCATCTGCCAGTGGACGCTTAGGTTGTTTCCATGTCTTGATTATTGTAAATAATACTGCAATGAATATGTGGGTATAGATATTTCCTTGAGATGGTAATTTCATTTCCTGTGGATATATTCCCAGAAGTGGGATTGCTGGACCATATGGTAGGTTTATTTTTAATTTTTTAAAATTTTTTAATTTTTTAAAAAGATTTTATTTATTTATTTGACAGAGAGATCACAAGTAGGCAGAGAGGCAGGCAGAGAGTGGGAGGGAAGCAGGCTCCCCACTGAGCAGAGAGCCCGATGTGGGGCTCGATCCCAGTACCCTGAGATCATGACCTGAGCTGAAGGCAGTCTTAACCCACTGAGCTGCCCAGGTGCCCCTATTTTTAAGTTTTTTGAAGAACCTCCATATTGTTTACCATGGTGGCTGTATCAGAATACATTCCCACCAACAGTGCATGAAGGCCCGCTTTTCTCCACAGCCTCTCCAGGAATCATTGACTCATTATCTCTGGTCTTTTTGATACTAGCCATTTTGACAGGCGTGAGATGGTATCTCATTGTGGCTCTAATTTGCATTTCCCTGATGTTTAGTGATATTGATCATGTTTTCATGTATTTTTTGGCCATTTGTATATCTTCTTTTGGAAAATATCTGTTCAGCTTCTTTGCCCATTGTTAAATGTGATTATTTTTTGCTACTTTGTTGTATGAGTGCCTTATGAATTTGGGATATTAACTCTTATCAGATAGTTTGCAAATATTTTCTCCCATGCCTTAGGTTGTCTTTTCATTTCATTGATTGTTTCTTTTGCTATACAGAAGTTTTCAGTTTGATGTCTCACTTGGTGATTTTTCCTTTTGTTGCTTGTTATTTTGGTGGCATATCCAGAAAATGATTACCAAGACTAATGTCAAAGAGTTTTGTCCCTGTGTTTTCTTCTAGGAGTTTTGTTTCAGGTCTTGCCTTTAAATCTTTAACCCATTTCTAGCTAATTTTTGTGCCTACTGTAAGATAGGGGACAGACCCAGCTTTTTTTTTTTTTAAGATTTTATTTATTTGAGAGAGAGAGAGGGAGAGAGTGTGAGCACATGAGCAGGGAGAGGGGCAGAGGGAGAAGCAGACTCCCTGCTGAGCAGGGAGCCTGATTCGGGGCTTGATCCCATGACCCTGGGATTATGACCTGAGCCGAAGGCTCACACTTAACCGATTTAGCCGTCCAGGTGCCGCCAGATCCAGATTTTATTTTATTTTATTTTTTTTATTATTTTTTTTAAAGATTTTTATTTATTTATTTGACAGAGAGAAATCACGAGTAGTCAGAGAGGTAGTCAGAGAGGCAGGCAGAGAGAGAGAGGGGGAAGCAGGCTCCCCGCTGAGCAGAGAGCCCGATGCGGGACTCGATCTCAGGATCCTGAGATCATGACCTGAGCCGAAGGCAGCGGCTTAACCCACTGAGCCACCCAGGCGCCCCCAGACCCAGATTTTAAGAGGACTGGCCATTTCTGCTTCCTGTCTTGTAAGTCTCAGTTTGGGGAACTCTAAGCCAACATGTAAAATATCTAGCTACCCTTCTGTAGAGACCATGTGGAGAGGTCATGGGGAGGGGAGAGACCCTGAGATCAAATGGGAAGACAAAGCAGTCCAGTTTCATCAGGTCCCAGATGACTGTAGCCCCCGTCATCACGTGACTGCAGCTGCACGAGAACGCCAAAGGGAGACCGGCAGAACTTCACGTGGAACCATGATAGACAATGAATGGTGATTATTTAGAGCTACTAAGTTTCTGGGTTGTCTGTTATGTCAACAAAACAGCAATCAGTATGTAAAAGTCTGGACCCAATTCCAGTGTGTATGTATCTTGGTTGGGGGACAAGGAGTGTCCCCACACCACCAAGCAATTCTTGGTGGCAGCTGGGTCTCCTACAGTTCAACACAATTCTGAGACTATCCACTCAGAGAGAATGTCAGACTCCCCAGGTAAAGGGTTGATTCCTGCAAGACTGCCCCCCGCCACCAGTTTTAACTGCACAAACTTGAGTTTGCTTCTTGGTTAGTCACACATAGAAACTACACCGGATGGATTGGTCGCACAAGGGAAACTTGATTGGCAGCAAATAAGGAGATCATGGGGGCTAACTTCCATAGCCATGACTCCCTGAACAAGGGTGAATGGGTTCCTTTAATTTAGGCTTAGGATGAATATTGAGATAGGGGAGCCTTGTCACTGTATGCAGAGATGGGCATAAGGTGGCGCAGGAGCCTTAAGGAAACGTGCCCAGACATACATTGTATGTTATGTAAATGAGGCTGTGATCATCCCTGGGCTGAGATCTTAGTATTATAATGAGTTGAAGGTAACTGTCGGTCACTCCATGGTCCATCTGTGCAGGCACGAGTTGGAGTTAGGTTCAAACTGAACTGGGTGTTCTGGGCTGACTGGAATTCTTCATCAGGGTATCATTATTGCTTGCGGGGTAATTTCAGTTTCCATCACAGGGTGCTACGCCTACTGGGTCTTTCATCTGAGTTAAGAGATAAGCTGGAAAGAAGAGCTGGAGGAAAAATGTGGGACAAAGGTCAGTAGTTACAAACAGGTTAGCAGTAAAGGTCAGATCCTGGGGTCAACCTGGTGACACAATCAGGAGTAAAGATTATTATCTGTACTTCTGACTGACTGGTTGTAAGTCAGAGGTTCCCACAACTCCTTCCTTGAGTTTGATTAATTTGCTAGTGTGACTTCCAGAACTCAGACAAACATTTTACTTACTAGATCACTAGTTTATTTAATTTTTTTTTAAGTAGGCTCCATCCCCAATGTGGGGCTTGAACTCACAACCTTGAGACTGAGAGTTGCAGGCTCTTCTGACTGAGCCAAACAGACACCTCAAGATCACCAGTTTTAAAATGATACCAATACAGCCAGATGGAGAAGATGCGTAGGACAAGGTATGGGGAAAGGGCACAGAGCTTCCAAGCATGCCACTTTTCTCAAATCTCCACATAATTCATCATCCCAGAAACTCTCTGAACCCTGTCCTTTTGGACTTTTATGGAAACTTCAGTGTGTCGGCCCAGTTGATTAAATCATTGGCTGTTGTCAATCGAACTCAGTCTCAAGCCCCTCTCCTCTTCCTGAAGGCTGGGGAAATAGGACTGAAAGTTCCAACACTCTGATCACCTGCTTAGTTCCCCTGGACAAGCAGTCCCCACCCTTAAGTGCTTCCCTAAAGTCAACTCATTGGCCTAAATATAGTTGTAGTGGAAAGGGGAGTTATGAATTATAAAACATCCATCTCTCCCTTATGCTCTGAAGCTATTTCAGGAACAGAGGACAAGAGACCAAATGTTATGACAAAAGATGGTCCCAATGCTCTTATTATTTAGGAAATTCCAGGGGTTTGGGGAGCTGTGAGTCAGGAATTGTGGACGAAGACCAAATTTATATGAGAAATATATTTTGGCCATTTGAATGACCAAATATATATTTCTTATAAACCACAATATTACAGTATGTGAAAGTGGAGTGCTGACATAACAAAAATTGGAAACATGTGGCAGTACGGAAAAGCTGAGATGGCCTTGTAGAAACTGTTAGTGAAGGCTGAAGGAAACATTTATTTTTGAGATTTCTTAGCCAAGATGTAAGAAGTCTACCCTGCTGGAAAGACTGACTACCTGAAGTAGAGAGGTGGAAAAAGGCCCAAACTTTCTAGCTGGGCCTTCAAAATGAACGCAGCCCAGGTATCTTGCTATCTAACCACAGTCAAGTCAGAAACCTCAAGTGAGACCAGCAAAAGAAATGCTCAGCTGAGCCAAGTTCACTCCCAGAACATGTGAGGTAATAATAAAATAGTTACCGTTTTAAGTCATTAAGTTTTAGGGTTGTTTGCTATACAAAACAGGTAGCTGAAACTCCTCTTCTGGTTTCTGGCCTTCATCGTTCATCTGCTCCTCTAAACGAAATGAACTCATGCTGCCATATATATTTTCAGGACCCATAGCCATTAAAGTACCTCTATATAAAATAAGAAATAAATGTAAAAGCAAATAAATCAAGATAAAAAATAAAATAAATGAAAAATAAGAAAATAAAAAAATAGTAATTCAAAATATTTAAAAAAAATTAAAGGCTTTGGCAGTGCTGCAGATAATCATTAAGATCTAGGTTGTGGAGTCAGATGGCCCTCACAACGAAATCCTGCTTAAAACTTGGTAGGTCATTTAAGCATTTCGTGACTTTCATCAGTTAATCTGTCAAATGAGGTGTCAAGTGACAAAAATAATACAATTTAGTAATGAGTTTGATCTTCTTTATTTTTTCCTTTATTTTTTAAATTTTTAAATTATTTTTTAAATTTAAATTCAGTTGATTAACATGTAGTTGTATTATTAGTTTTAGATGTAGTGTTCAGTAATTCATCAGTTGCGTATAATACCCAGGGCTCATTACGTCCCGTGCGCTCCTTAACACCCATCATCCAGTTACCCCACCCCACCCTCCTCCCTCCCAGCAACCCTCAGTTTGTTTCCTATTATTAAGAGTCTATTATGCTTTGTCTTCCTCTCTGATTTTGTCTTATTTTATTTTTCCCTCCCTTCCCCTATGCTTCTCTGTTTTGTTTCTTAAATTCCACATATGAGTGAAATCATAAAATTGCCTTTCTGTGATTGACTTATTTCATTCAGGCTAGTACCCTCTAATTCCATCCACATCACTGCAAATGGCAAGATTTCATTTTTTGATGGCCGAGAAATACTCTGTTGTGTGTAGATCAATAAATAGATAGATCGATAGATATACCACATCTTCTTTATCCAGTCATCTGTCGATGGACATTTGGGCTCTTTCCATAGCTTAGCTATAGTGGACATCGCTGCTATAAACAATGGGGTACAGTTGCCCCTTGATGTTCTTTATTTAAGGGCAAACAGTTCATGGGTTGGGCGAGTACAGGGTCTCACAAGCAGTGGAGCACTCTTCCCCAGGGATTTTGGGCAAGAGTGAGTTTTATAGAACATTAGAAGAGGCAACATGGGAACAGCATGATTACCTTGGGATTTCCTGGTAAGGCTAGCAGGTCCTCTTTTATAGGGTAAGGTGAACTAGCTAAATTTGAGTTGGAGGATCGTGCTTGGTGAATGTTAGGTTCTGGACAGTGAGGCATTCCCCATATGTGTGGGCTGACTTAGGTTTAGATTTATGATGTGGGCTGGACCACTGGGCAGCATACATTTTGTGGGTCTGTTATACAAATTTCCTTTATTAGGACAAAATGGTACCTATCTCTTCCCAAGTTTCTTATGCAGACAAACAACCATAAACATCCTGATTACATGAAAGCTATAGAAATAGGAGCGCCAGGGTGGCTCAGTGGTTAAGTGTCCAGCTCTTGATTTCAGCTCGGGTCATGAGTTCAAGGTCATGAGATTGAGCCCCACATGAGGTTCCATGCTGGATGTCGTGCCTGCCTGGGATTCTCTCTCTCCCTCTCCCTCTGCCCCTCCCCACTTCCATATCTGCTCTCTTTCTATCTAAAAAAATAATAAATAAATAAAGCCATAGGAATACATGTCATTTGGAAAAGCTATAATTAATTAATTAATTTTTTGGTTTCAGGAGTAGAATTAATGATTCATCACTTACATAGAACACCCAGTGCTCATCACAGCATGTGACCTCCTTAATGCCTGACTCCCATCTAGCCCAGCCCCCACCCACATCCCCTCCAGCAACCATTAGTTTGTTCTCTATAGTTAAGAGTCTCTTTTGGTTTGTCTCTCTCTCTGTTTTTTTTTTTTTTAAGATTTTATTTATTTATTTATTTGACAGAGAGAGAGAGAGAGAGAGAGAGACAGTGAGAGCAGGAACACAAGCAGGGGGAGTGGGAGAGGGAGAAGCAGGCTTCCCACCAAGCAGGGAGCCTGATGTGGGGCTCAGTCCCAAGACCCCGGGATCATGACCCGAGCTGAAGGCAGACACTTAATGACTGATCCACTCACGTGCCCTCTCTCTCTCTGTTTTTATTTGATTTTATTTTTCCTTCCCTTCCCCAATGTTCATCTGGTTTTTTCTTAAATTCCACATATGAGTGAAATCATATGGTATTTGTCTTTCTTTGACTGACTTATTTCACTTAGCATAAAATGCTCTGGTTCCATCCACATTCTTGCTAATGGCACAGTATCATTCTTTTTGATGGCTGGGTAATATTCCATTATATATATACACACACACCACATCTTCTTTAAAGATTCATCAGTTGATTGACATTGGGCTCTTTTCATAATTTGACTATTGTTGATAGTGCTGCTATAAACATTGGGGTGCATGTCACCCTTTAAATCAGTATTTTTGTATCCTTTGGATAAATACCTAGTAGTATAATTGCTGGGTCATAGGGTAGTTCCATTTTTTACTTTTTGAGGAACCTCCATACTATTTCCAGAGTGGCTGCACCATTTTGCATAGAGGAATTTATCTTTATTAGATAATTGGCAATTAGTCAAACTAGCCTCTGGTGAAAACTGAAAATTACTCAACCTACCCTTTCTCTGAATCCCAGTTTACATACAACTTGCAAGAATGCTTGCTATTCATGGTCTACCCAAAACAAGCAGGTTATGGTCTGAAGAGTCACCATTTACTTGTGTTACTGTTATTGATCTATCTCCTACAGTCTTTGGCTTTTGTCCTTGCCTCAGACACTGCCTGTCATTTGGGAAACTGCTTTCCATTCAGCTCCAGGCCATCACCCTCAAGTATTTTATACACCTGGTCACTCATCTGTCACTAGCTAAGACAATTTTTTTGATATTTGTCGATCTTCAAGGAACTCCCCAGTTGCACTCTTGAGAGAGTGAGGGGGAGGGTCAGAGGGGGAGAGAAAGGGACAAGCCGACACCGTGCTGAGTGTGGAGCCTGATGCGGGGCTTGATCCCATGACCCTGAGATCATGTCCTGAGCCAAAATCCAGAGTCAGATGCTTAACTGACTGAGTACTCTGGTGCCCCAGGAAACCTACTTTAAATATAAGGACACAAATAGGTTAAAAGCAAAAGGAGGAAATAATATATGCCATGATAACACTAGACAAATGAAAGCTGGAATGGTTATCTTAATATCAAAGTAGATTTAGGACCAAAGAGTATTACCAAAGGTGAATGAAGTTGCTTTGTAATCATAAAAGGGTCAGTTTGTCAAGAGGAAAAAATAGTCCAAACATTTATGTGCCTAAAGCCAGAGCTCCAAATGTATGAAGCAATGCCAGAGGGACAGCAAAGAGAAATAAAATTATAGTGGGAAATTGTAGTTCTTCAATTATTGATAGAAGAATCAGGTGGAAAACCTGGAAGCATGTAGAGGAATTAAACAACACTATTGAGCCAACTTGTCCTAACTGCCATTTATAGAAGATTCTACCCAACCACAACAGAGTAGACATTCTTTTCAAGTGTCCATGAAACATACATAGAACATACATACATAGAACATACATATATCATAAAATAAATTCTTAATAAATTTAAAAGGATTTAAACCATGCTGTTTTACAATAATGGGATTAAATTAGAGATCAATAACAAAAATATATCTTGAAAATCCTCCATATATTTTTTTTTAAAGATTTTATTTATTTATTTGAGAGAGAAACAGTGAGAGAGAGCATGAGCGAGGAGAAGGTCAGAGAGCGAAGCAGACTCCCCATGGAGCTGGGAGCCTGATGCGGGACTCGATCCCGGGACTCTGGGATCATGACCTGAGCCGAAGGCAGTCGTCCAACCAACTGAGCCACCCAGGCGTCCCAATCCTCCATATATTTTGGAGCTAAATAACACATTTCTAAATAATCCATGGGTCGAAATGAGATATCAGAAGAGAAACGGGAAAGTATTCTGAAAAGAATGAAAATGAAGATACAGCATACCAGAATTTGTAGGGTGCTACTAAAAGGTGGTGCTTGTGGAAATTTATAGCCCTAAATGCCTATGTTAGAGAAGGAGAATGGTCTCAAGTCAATGACCTCAGCTTCTATCATAAGAAACTAGAAAAAGGAGAGTAAATTAAACTCAACATAAGCAGAAGAAGGAAACAATGGAGATCAGAGCAGATGTAAATGAAATGTGAAACAGTAACAAAACAATAGAGGAAAAGTCAATGAAAGCACATGCTGTTGATTCTTGGAGAAAATCATTAAAATTGATAAACCACTAGCCAGACTTATTAGAAAAAAAGAGAGAAGACACAAATGACCAATAACAGGAATTAGAAAAGTTCTATCACTACACATTCCACAGATACTAAAAGGATAATAAAGAACCATTACAAACAAATGTATGTGCATAAATTCAACAACTTAGAAACACGCAAATAACCAAAGCTTCAACAATTATTAGACTGAAGCCTTTAAGAAGTTACTCAAGTGGCTAAGCATTGGTTTCTTTGTAAAATGGTGGGGTTGTTGAGGAGTAAATGAAGTTCTTAGCTATCATCGTCATCATCACCATTTTGAATTCAGACTTCTACCGCAAAAGAAGATCTGGATGCAACTGAGAAGAAACCATGTGACCCACAATCAGCCTCTTTAGGAGCAGTTTGATTTGGTAAACCATTCTCTTTGGACTCTGATCTTATTCAGTCTTCTCTTTCCACCTAACAAATCTTCCTGCTCACTTGAGGGTTCTTACTGGTGCTTTGTGCATTAAAAACCTGACGAATCACATCAATAAATTGTGCTGATAAAAAGCTTTGTCGTCTAAGCAACTGGAAATTTCAGTAATTCAGAATACCCAGGGAAAAATAATCTTTAAAGCATTCTGTGTACATTCCTGGAACCTAGAGTGGTAATTAAAATTCATTCAAAACATTTTGCTAACCTGTGACTCAAAGTGTAATTTAAGACACTACTAACCAAATGATCAGGTGTGGGTTTGTTTGCCTGCTGTGTATTCTTTTCTCATCTGAGGTTCCTTAGCTGAACGTTGAACACAGAAATGTTTGAGTGACTATTTCCTCAATTTCTCCTGAGGGGAAATGACTCCCGAGGAGAAGTGACTAATACCATTATAGACGCATAGGAGAAAAGTGAGTTCATTACATAGGATGGATGTCTTAGGGCTCAGGGATTAATTTCCTTGCAGCACTCCGTTGAAAACTGTTCATTTACAGAAATGAGACACCATCCACCAACCTTACAGGGATGCTCTGGGGATTATCAAGATAAAGTCCGAAACTCATGTTTAAAAAATGTTTATTTTGGGGAGCACTTGGGTGGCTCAGTTGGCTAAGCATTTGACTCCTGATTTCAGCCTCAGGTCATGATCCCAGGGTCATGGGATTGAGCCCCGCATCTGGCTCCGTGCTTGGTGCAGATGCTTCTTCTTTCTCTGCCCCTCCCCAGTTCATGGGTGCAAGCTCTCTTTCTCTCTCTCTCTTTCAAAAAAGAAAAAGTTTATTTCATTTATTTATTTTTAAAAGGTCCCTCTTTTTTTTTAAGATTTTATTTATATGGCAGACAGAGATCACAAGCAGGCAGAGAGGCAGGCAGAGAGAGAGAGGAGGAAGCAGGCTCCCCGCTGAGCAGAGAGCCCTATGTGGGGTTCGATCCCAGGACCCTGGGATTATGACCTGGGCTGAAGGCAGAGGCTTTTTTTAAAAGATTTTATTTATTTATTTGACAGACAGAGATCACAAGTTTGCAGAGAGGCAGGCAGAGAGAGAGGGGGAAGCAGGCTCCCCGCAGAGCAGGAAGTCCGATGCGGGGCTTGATCCCAGGACTCTAGGATCATGACCTGAGCTGAAGGCAGAGGCTTTAACCCACTGAGCCACCCAGGCGCCCCGAAAAAGTTTATTTTTTTGAATAAAGAAGCTATGTTCATGATTTTATTTTATTTTATTTTATTTACTTTTGAAATAATTTGTTTATTGTAAGGATTTGTTTAATGATTCTACATCATGACATGAGCTGAAGGCAGAGGCTTTAACCCACTGAGCCACCCACGTGCCCCTATGAGTCTAATTCTGTTTTGTTTTGTTTGTAAAATTCTACATATAAATGAAATCACATGGTATTTGTCTTTCTCTGACTCATTTCATTTAGCATAATACCCTTCAGGTCCACCCACATTGTTGCAAATAGTAAGATCTCTTTCTCTTTTATGGCTAGATAATATTCCATTACTCCTGTATTGTGGCTATTGTAAATAATACTGCAGTAAATGTAGGGGTACATGTATATTTTGAATTAGTGTTTTTATTTTCTTTGGGTGAATATTCAGAAGCAGAATTCTGAATAATTCCATATTATTCTGAATAATACCATATTAAAGATAATATGGTCTTTCTTTTTTTAAAAGATTTCACTTATTTATTTGACAAAGAAGGACACAGTGAGAGAGGGAACACAAGCAGGCAGAGGGAGAGGGGGAAGCAGGCTTCCCGTTAAGCAGGGAGCCCGATGCGGGGCTTGATCCCAGGACTCTGAGATCATGACCTGAGCTGAAGGCAGACACTTAACGAATGAGCCACCCAGGTGCCTCTAATATGGTATTTCTATTTTTACTTTTTGGAGTAAACTTTATACAATTTTCCACAGCGGTCGTACCAATTTGCATTCCCACCAACAGTGTATGAAGGCTTCCTTTTCTCTGCATCTTTGTCAATACTTGTTATTTCCTGTCTTTTTGATGTTAGCCATTCTGACTGATGTGCAGTGATATCTCATTGTGGTTTTTATTTACATTTCCCTCATGATCAGTGATGTTGAGCATCTTTTCACGTGTCTGTTGGCTATCTATAAGTCTTTATGGGAAAATGTATTCAGGTCCTTTGCCCATTAAAATTTTTTTTCATTTGAGTATAATTGACACACAATGTTACATTAGTTCCAAGTGTACAATACAGGGATTCAGTTTCTTTATATGTTATACTGTGCTCACCGCAAGTGTAGCTACCATCTGTCACCACACACTATTACAGTATCACTGACTATATTCCCTGTAATCAGTGCCTTTTATTCCCACGACTTACTCATCACATTGTTTGTTTTTAGGTGTTGAGTTGTATGAGTTCTTTGTGTGTCTTGTTCTTTTAAAGATTTTATTTGTTTATTTTAGAGAGAGAGAGAGCGTGAGCAAGTGCGAGCTGGGGGAGGGGCAGAGGGAGAGAAAGAGAATCTTAAAAGCAGGCTCCATGTGCTCAGTGCAGGGCCAGATGTGGGGCTCTATCTCACGACCCTGAGATCATGACCTGAGCTGAAATCAAGAGTCAACCACTTAACAGGCTGAACCACCCAGGCTCCCCTCTTTGTATATTTTGGATATTAACCCCTTAATTGGTATGTCATTTACACATATCTTTTTCCATTGGGTAGGTTGCCTTTTCATTTCATTGATAGCTTTCTTCGCTGTGTGTTCACTATTTAAAAAATTGGAAACACAAATAAAAAATATTGCTCAGAAACACACCACCTAGAGATAATCAAATTAGCATTTAAGATGAATATCCACCCTGGTTTCTGGGAAATCATTTATATATATTTTTAATACAATTGATATCCTAGAAGTTTGAAATTTAAAGAATAGTTTTCCCTTAACATCATTTAGCACATATACTTTTGAAGATGAGAGGGATTAGGAAGAGGAAACTGAGACCAAGCATTAGAAATGATTTGCTCAAGGCAGGGCCGAGTCAGGGCTGAGACTACAGACTTCTGGGGTGTCGCCGAGAGAGATTTTTTTTTGCTCTCTCTTCACTGTGCTGTCCCTCATTGGAGGTCTGCTAACTTTGGGCTTTAGTTGAATATCTTTTTCCTTAGAGTATCTTTCTCTTTTCCTGTCAAGTATGCTTTAGAGAAATGGGCTGGAAATTAGGGGGAGAGGGAATTTGGTTAACACACTGTTTAATTAAGCCCTAATATCATCTGTTCATTCAAAATAACTTTTGAGAACCTGGTTATTTAGATTTTTTTCTGACTCACTTTTTTTTTAAATTAAAAATGTGGATTGGAAGGTCAGACATAGTGCTTGTGAGTGAAAGAGGCCTAATTGTTTTATAACCTGTTTTTAATTTAATGTTCAAAAGGCCAGTTACCCTGCACGCAAATCAATAAACAAACAACCAAAGCTGATTGTCAGGTAATGAAAAACACTGCAGGTTGATTGCTGCCAGCCTGGTTTCCTAAGCACAGTCTAATGCAATTTGAGATAACCTTGAAGCTTTACACAAGTCTTATTGAAATAGCTATTTTGAAATAACTTAGAGTGGCCTGTAAGTGATTTCAGGTAGCTTATAAACTGTGTCAGACATCTCAAAGTGCCTTTCCGAATTCTGACCATGTTTAGCAACAGCTGAAGATCAAGCTCAGAAATACATCAGTGGGTAGCCTCTGCCTTCGGCTCAGGTCATGATCTCAGGGTCCTGGGATCGAGCCCCACATGCGGCTCTCTGTTCGGCGGGGAGCCTTCTCTGCCCCCCACCCCCACCCCGTCTCTCTGCCTACTTGTGATCTCTGTCTGTCAAATAAATAAATAAAATATTAAAAAAAAAAAAGGAAATACATCGGTGGGTAATAACAAAGAAAGTGGGAAGGACGAAAACTGTGTGGTTTAAGGGGCACCTGGAAGGCTTTCTTGTCCAAAAAGCTTTCTCATCACATGTCAAGTGCCTGAAATTCTTTCATTATCATCTCGAGCCATGCGACTAAGCAACTGCCTTAGTGGGGATTAGTTTTGGGAGCCTGGTTGAGGAGACCAAGAGGCGCACAAATGCTGTGAGGCAGGAGGCTTCAGTAGGTGGTCTCCTGATGTTCTTTCCAGCTTTTTGGAGGGGTGTAGAGGCTTTTGCCTAAAGTTTATTTTCCTTCTAACTACAGTTTTCCTTCTAAATACAGTTTACTTCTGAAACAAGTCGCATTTTTTCCCTAGTAGAGTTTCACTTTATTTAACACACAGTTCTCATGTATTATGTAAAAATGTTATGCTTTGCAACTCAGATTGTTGAAATGTACTGCTCTGCAAGTTCGGTTCTGGATTTGAGTTTGCTTAAAGTGAGAATGATCTTAAAATCTAAAAAAAAAAAAAAAAAAGAATGCATTTTAGTAAAAGAAAATAATTTCATCCCTATCTGAATGACATATATTTCAGTAGTCTTAAATTGCCCTCCTGAATCTTTAAAGCCTCAGACCAAAATCTATCCTTACAGCAATAGTAACAGCTGTGTCCTAAGACTTACCTTCAATAGTGAGAAAGTACATTAACATCACTGTCCAAAGGTTTAGGATGTGACCCATGGTCTTTTATAACCGCATTTTAATACTGTACAACCTTCTGTATGTGTTCACCCAAATTTGATGTTTTCTAACAATATGAAGGCATGGATTTTAAATGACCCATTAAAAATTATAATGAGTTACAATCCAGGTATGTTCAAAATGTCTGATAGTGAGGATTTAAACTAGTAATGAAGACAGGCAGAATGAACTACTTTAAGAAAAAGAGCATGGGTGGGGAGGTGCGCGTCTGGGTGGCTCAGTGGGTTAAAGCCTCTGCCTTCGGCTCAGGTCATGATCCCAGAGTCCTGGGATCCAGCCCTGCATGAAGCCCTGCATAGAACTCTCAGCCCAGTGGGGAGTCTGCTTCTCCCTCTCCCCCTGTCTGCTGTTCCCCCTGCTTGTGGTCTCCTGCTCTCTTTGTCAAATAAATAAATAAAATATTTATTTTTTAAAAGATTTTATTTATTTATTTGACAGACAGATCACAAGTAGGCAGAGAGACAGGCAGAGAGAGAGGGGGAAGCAGGTTCCCTGCTGAGAGGAGAGCCCGATGCGGGACTCGATCCCAGGACGCTGGGATCATGACCTGAGCCGAAGGCAGAGGTTTAACCCACTGAGCCACCCAGGCACCCCTAAATAAAATATTTTTAAAAAAGAATAAGAAAGAGAGTATAAGAATAGTGAATGTGCCAATAAGGTATTTGTGGTAGTTGAAATTATGCTATTTGTAGACTATTAACCAAAATGCTGTGTTAGAACAGTGACATTATGGTTTTTTAATTTTTTTTTGAAGATTTTTTCCATTTCTTTGACAGAGAGAGAGAGTACAAGAAGGCAGAACTGCAGGTAAAGGGAGAGCGAGAAGCAGGCTCCCCACTGTGCAGAAAGCCTGATATAGGACTTGATCCCGGGGCTGATACATGTCCCGAGCTGAAGGCAGACACTTAACTAAGTGAGCCATCCGGGTGCCCCAGCATTATGGTTTATGTTTCCCTGTTGCTTTCTGAGTTTTCTTTTAATGCTGTTATAGCATTTTTGTCAGTAGCTATATTTGTATGTATGTATATCCTACGTTGATTAATAAAGATACAATGATATTGTTTTTGCAAATTATAATTTTTAAGAAAAAATATTTTATGAGAGAGAGAGCAAGAGAGCACACATGCAGGGGGCAAGGGGAGAGGGAGAAGCAGAGGCCCCGCTGATCAGGGAGCCTGATGTGTGACCGATCCCCAGACCCTGAGATCATGACCTGAGCTGAAGGTAGATGCTTAACCGACTGAGCCACCCAGGTGCCCCACAAATTGTGAGTTTAAAAGTTGTCAGCAGGGAGACATTTTGATGCAGTTGAATGAGGACTGGTTTGAGAAATCTGGGGACCTGGATTTTTTTTTTAAGATTTTTATTTATTTATTTGACAGACGGGGATCACAAGTAGGCAGAGAAGCTGGCAGAGAGAGAGGAGGAAGCAGGCTCCCTGCCGAGCAGAGAGCCTGATGCGGGGCTCGATCCCAGGATCCTGGGATCATGACCTGAGCTGAAGGCAGAGGCCTCAACCCACTGAGCCACCCATTGGGACCTGGATTTTAATCCCAGCTCTGCCATCATGATCAAGTGATATCCCCATTCTGTGCCTTAGTTTCTCCATGGGTAAAATGAAGAGGGTGGGCAAGATGGTCTCCATGGTCTCTTTTTCAGCCCTCAGTCCTTTTTTCGTGTATGTGTATTTAATGATTGCTCAAAGTACTTGAGATTTTATTTTATTTTTTTTTAAAGATTTTATTTATTTATTTGACAGAGAGAAATCACAAGTAGATGGAGAGGCAGGCAAAGAGAGAGAGAGAGGGAAGCAGGCTCCCTGCCGAGCAGAGAGCCCGATGCGGGACTCGATCCCAGGACCCTGAGATCATGACCTGAGCTGAAGGCAGCGGCTTAACCCACTGAGCCACCCAGGCGCCCAGTACTTGAGATTTTAAAAGGTCAATATAAGTTTAAAGATTATATCAGAATTTTTGTTTGAGTTGGAGCAGGAAAAGTAACTGCGTCTTTCTTTCTTTCAACCTACTGATCATTTCAACTAGGTGTTTAATACAACATATTCTTTCTTTTTATTAACATATAATGTATTATTTGCCCCAGGGGTACAGGTCTGTGAATCGCCAGATTTACACACTTCACAGCACTCACCATAGCACATACCCTCCCCAATGTCCATAACCCCACCCCCGCAGCCCTCAGTTTGTTTTGTGAGATTAAGAGTCTCTTATGGTTTGTCTCCCTCCCGATCCCATCTTGTTTCATTTTTTCCTTCCCTACCCTCCAAACCCTGCACTTTGCCTCTCAACTTCCTCATTTCAGGGAGATCATATGATAATTGTCTTTCTCTGGTTGACTTATTTTGCTCAGCACATACCTTCTAGTTCCATCCATGTTGTTGCAAATGGCAAGATTTCATTTCTTTTGATGGCTACATAGTATTCCATTGTATATATATACACCACCTCTTTTTTTTTAAATTTTATTTATTTATTTGACAGACAGAGATCACAAGTAGGCAGAGAGAGAGAGGAGAAAGCAGGCTCCCTGCAGAGCAGAGAGCCCGATGTGGGGCTTGATCCCAGGACCCTGGGATCATGACCTGAGCTGAAGGCAGAGGCTTTAACCCACTGAGCCACCAGGCACCCCGCACCACCTCTTCTTTATCTGTTCATCTGTGATGGACATCTAGGTTCTTTCCATAGTCTGGCTATTGTGAACATTGCTGCTATAAGCATTCGGTGCATGTGCCCCTTCAGATCACTACATTTGTATCTTTAGGGTAAATACCCAGTAGTGCGATTGCTGGGTCATAAGGTAGCTCTATCTTTCAACTTTTTGTGGAACCTCCATGCTGTTTTCCAGAGTGGCTGCACCAGCTTGCATTCCCACCAACAGTGTAGGAGGGTTCCCCCTTTCTCCCCATCCTCGCCAGCATCTGTCATTTCCTGACTTGTCAATTTTAGCCATTCTGACTGGTGTGAGGTGGTATCTCATTGTGGTTTTGATTTGTATTTCCTTGATGCCGAGTGATGTGGAGCACTTTTTCATGTGTCCGTTGGCCATCTGGATGTCTTTACAGAAATGTCTGTTCATGTCCTCTGCCCATGTCTTGATTGGATTATCTGTTCTTTGGGTGTTGAGTTTGCTAAGTTCTTTATAGATTTTGGATACTAGTCCTTTATCTGATATGTCATTTGCAAATATCTCCTCCCATTCTGTCAGTTGTCTTTTGGTTTTGTTGACTGTTTCTTTTGCTGTGCAAAAGCTTTTGATCTTGATGAAGTCCAGTGGTTCTTTTTACCCTTGCTTCCCTTGCCTTTGGTGATGTTTCTAGGAAGACGTTGCTGTGGCTGAGGTCAAAGAGGTTGATGTCTGTGTTCTCCTCAGGGATTTTGATGGATTCCTTTCTCACATTGAGGTCTTTCATCCATTTTGAGTCTGTTTTTGTGTGTGGTGTAAGGAAGCGGTCCAGTTTCATTATTCTGCATGTGGCTGTTCGATTTTCCCAAAACCATTTGTTGAAGAGACTGTTTTTTTTTCCATTGGACATTCTTTCCTGCTTTGTCAAAGATTAGTTGGCCATAGAGTTAAGGGTCTATTTCTGGGCTCTCTCTCTGTTTTTTTTTTTTTTTTTAGATTTTACTTATTTATTTGACAGGGAGAGAGAGAGATCACAAGTAGGCAGAGAGGCAGGCAGAGAGAGAGGGGGAAGCAGGCTCCCTGCCGAGCAGAGAGCCCGATGTGGGGCTTGATCCCAGGACCCTGAGACTATGACCTGAGCCAAAGGCCGAGGCTTAACCTACTGAGCCACCCAGGTGCCCCTCTGGGCTCTCTCTTCTGTTCCATTAATATATGTGTCTGTTTTTGTGCCAGTACCATACTGTCTTGATGATGACAGCTTTGTAATAGAGCTTGAAGTCTGGAATTGTGATGCCACCAACTTTGACTTTCTTTTTCAACATTCCTCTGGCTATTTGAGGTCTTTTCTGGTTCCATATAAATTTTAGGATTATTTGTTCCATTTCTTTGAAAAAAATGGGTGGAATTTTGATAGGGATTGCATTAAACGTGTAGATTGCTTTAGGTAGCATAGACATTTTCACAATATGTGTTCTTCCAATCCATGAGCATGCAACATTTTTCCATTTCTTTGTGTCTTCCTCAGTTTCTTTCTTGAGTACTTTATAGTTTTCTGAGTACAGATTCTTTGCCTCTTTGGTTAGGTTTATTCCTAGGTATCTTATGGTTTTGGGTGCAATTGTAAATGGGTTCGACTCCTTAATTTCTCTTTCTTCTGTCTTGTTGTTGGTGTATAGAAATGAAGCTGATTTCTGGGCATTGATTTTATATCCTGACACTTTACTGAATTCCTGTACAAGTTCTAGCAGATGTGGAGTGGAGTCTTTTGGGTTTTCCACATAAAGTATCATATCATCTTCAAAGAGTGATAGTTTGACTTCTTCTTTGTCAATTTGGATGCCTATAATTTGTTTTTTACTGTCTGATTGCAAAGGCTAGGACTTCTAGTACTAGAGTGAATAGCAGTGGAGATAATGGACATCCCTGCCATGTTCCTCACTTTAGTGGAAGAGCTCTCAGTTTTTCTCCATTGAGAATGATACTCGCTGTGGGTTTTTCATAGAGGGCTTTGATGATATTGAGGTATGTACCCTCTATCCCAACACTGTGAGGAGTTTTGATCAAGAAAGGATGCTGTACTTTGTCAGATGATTTTTCAGCATCTATTGAGAGTATCTTGTGGTTCTTGTTCCTTCTTTTATTAATGTGTTGTATCACATTGATTGATTTGCAGATGTTGAAGCAACCTTGCAGCCCAGGAATAATCCCACTTGGTTATGGTGAATAATCCTTTTAATGTACTGTTGGATCCTGTTGGCTAGTATTTTGGTGAGAATTTTTGCATCTGTGTTCATCAAGGATATTGGTCTGTAATTCTTTTTAGTGGGGTCTTTGTCTGGTTTTGGGATCAAGGTAATCATGGCCTCATAAAATGAGTTTGGAAGATTCCTTCCATTTTTATTTTTTGGGACAGTTTCAGGAGAATAGGTATTAATTCTTCTTTAAATGTTTGGTAGAATTCCCCTGGAAAGCTGTCTGGCCTGGGCTCTTGTTTGTTGGAAGATTTTTGAGGACTGTTTCCATCTCCTTACTGGTTATGGGTCTGTTTAGGCTTTCTATTTCTTCCTGGTTCAGTTTTGGTAGTTTATACATTCTCTAAGAATGCATCCATTTCTTCCAGATTGTCAAATTTGCTGGCATATAGTTGCTCATAATATGTTCTTATAATTGTTTGTGTAATGGTTGTGATCTCTCGTCTTTCATTCATGATTTTATTTATTTGAGTCCTTTCTCTTTTCTTTTTGATAAGTCTGACCAGGGCTTTATCAATCTGATTAATTCTTTCAAAGAACCAGCTCCTAGTTTCGTTATTTGTTCTACTATGGTTTTGGTTTCTATTTCTTGATTTCTGCTTTGATCTTGATTATTTCTCTTCCCCTGGGTTGTGTACTTGAGACCTTTCTTGTTTCTTGAGAAGGCTTGTATCGCAATGTACTTTCCTCACAGGACTGCTTTTGCTGTGTGCCACAGATTTTGAACAATTGTGTTTTCATTATCATTTGTTTCCATGAATTTTTTCAATTCTTCTTTAATTTCCTGGTTGACCCATTCATTCTTTAGTAGGATTCTCTTTAGCCTCCATGTATTTGAGTTCTTTCCAAATTTCCTCTTGTGATTGAGTTCTAGCTTCAGAGCATTGTGGTCCGAAAATATGCAGGGATTGGTTTCAATTCTTTGGTAATGGTTGAGACCTGATTTGTGACCCAGGATGTGATCTATTCTGGAGAATGTTCCATGTTCACCAGAGAAGAATGTGTATTCTGTTGCTTTGGAATGGAATGTTCTGAATGTATCTGTGATGTCCATTTGGTCCAGTGTGTCATTTAAGGCCTTTATTTCCATGTTGATCTTTTGCTTGGATGATCTGTCCGTTTCAGTGAGGGGGTGTTAAAGTCTCCTACTATTGTTGTATTATTGCTGATGTGTTTCTTTGATTTCATTACTAAGTGGTTTTATATAGTTGGCTGCTCCCATGTTAGGGGCATAGATATTTAAAATTGTTAGATCTTGTTGGACAGATCCTTTGAGTATGATATAGTGTTCTTCCTCATCTCTTATTATAGTCTTTGGCTTAAAATCTAATTTATCTGGATTAATTAGGATTAATTAATTAATTAATTAAGGATTGCCACCCCATCTTGCTTTTGGTGTCCATTAGTATGGTAAATTGTTTTCCACCCTCTCACTTTAAATCTGGAGGTGTCTTTGGGCCTAAAGTGAGTTTGTTGTAGACAGCATATTGATGGGTTTTGTTTTTTTATCCATTCTGATACCCTGTGTCTTTTGATTGGGGCATTTAGCCCATTTACATTCAGGGTAACTATTGAGAGATATGAATTGAGTGCCATTGTATTGCCTGTAAGGTGACTGCTACTGTTTATTGTCTCTGTTCCTTTCTGGTCTGTTACTTTTAGGCTCTCTCTTTGCTTAGAGGACCCCTTTCAATATTTCCTATAGGGTTGGTTTGGTGTTTACAAATTCTTTTAGTTTTTGTTTTTCCTGGAAGCTTTTTATCTCTCCTTCTATTTTCAGTGATAGCCTAGCTGCCTATAGTATTCTTGGTTGCATGTTTTTCTCATTTAGTGCTCTGAATATATCATGCCAGTTGTTTCTGGCCCACCAGGTGTCTGTGGATAAGTCTGCTGTCAGTCTAATATTTTCATCATTGTATGTTACAGACTTCTTGTCCCGAGCTGCTTTCAGGATTTTATCTTTGTCACTAAGACTTGTAAGTTTTACTATTAGATGATGGGGTAGACCTATTTTTATTGATTTTGAGGTGGGTTCTCTATGCCTTCTTGATTTTGGTGCTTGTTCCCTTTGTCATGTTAGGGAAATTCTCTACTATAATTCATTCCAGTATACCATCTGCCCCCCCCTTTGTTCTTCTTCTGGAATCCCAATTATTCCAATATTGTTTCATCTTATGGTATCACTTATCTCTGGAATTCTCCCCTCATGGTCCAGTAGTTGTTTGTGTCTCTTGCTCAGCGTCTTTATTCTCCATTATTTGGTCTTCTATATCACTAATTCTCTCTTCTGCCTCATTTATCCTAGCAATAAGAGCCTCCATTTTTGATTGCACCTCATTAATAGCTTTTTTGATTTCAGCTTGGTTAGATTTTAGTTCTTTTATTTCTCCAGAAAGGACTTTTATTTCTCCAGACAGGGTTTCTCTAATATCTTCCATGCCTTTTTTGAGCCCAGCTAGCACCTTGAGAATCGTCATTCTGAACTCTAGATCTGACATATTACCAATGTCCATATGATTAGGTCCCTAGCCTTTGGTACTGCCTCTTGTGCTTTTGTGTGTGTGTGTGTGTGTGTGTGTGTGTGTGGTGAGTTTTCCTGCCTTGTCATTTTATCCAGATAAGAATATATGAACGAGAGAATAAAATGCCAAAATCGTGGCAATGACCCCAGAAAAATGTACACTAACTAAATCAGAAGAGATCCCAAATTAGGGGGAGAAAAAAGGAGGTAAAAAAAAATTTTTTTAAAATTAAAAAAAATATATTAGACTGTTGAATAGAACAGAGACACCCACTTGATTTTGAGTGTATTTTGGTATCTTAGAAGTAACTACCTCCCAAAATTTTAAAGAAAGAAAAACATATATATATATATATATATATACACACACACACACACACACACACACACACAAATAAGGGTAAACATGATGAAGGGATGGAATATGACTGTAAAGATGAAGATTTAAAAAAAAATTCTAAAAAAGGAATTGATAAGTTGGTTGGAAAAAGAAAGAAAAAAAAAGTGGAGAGAATTTGCTCAGGCTGGAGACTACAACAAAGCCCTGTGCTAGATTTAGGGTATATTTTGATCTATTAGAAGAAATTGTATCCCAAAATTTTTTTAGAAGAAAATACCCTATGTGTATACAAAAAATAAAGTTAGATACAATGAAGGATAAAATATGACTATAATGATGAAGGTTTTAAAAGATTTTTCTAGAAAGGTATTGTTAAGATAAATTAGTTAACAAACATTAAAAGAGGAAAGAAAAAAGTTAAAAAAATTAGAATAAGAAAAAAATAAAATTAAAAAAAAAAGTAATTAACTTTGCAAGACTTAAGAATCATGGGGAGAAAGCCATGAGTTCCATGCTTTGCTTTCCCCTCCTCTGGAATTTCGCTGTTCTCCTTGATCTGTGAGCTTAGTCTTGGCTGGATTTCTTGTTGATCTTCTGGGGGAGCGGCCTGTTGCAGTGATTCTCGAGTGTCTTTGCCCGAGGCAGAATTGCACCCCCCTTACCAGGGGCGGGGCTAAGTAATCCACTCCGGTTCGCTTTTGGGAGCTTTTGTTCCCTGAACGCTTTCCGTAGAGTTCCGGAGGACGGGAATGAAAATGGCGGCCTCCCGGTCTCCAGCCGGAGGAGCCAAGAGCTCAGGGCCCCACTCCTCAGTGCGCCCTCAGAGAAAAGCTCTCAATTACTCCTGTCTCCCTGGCCTCTGGCCGCGCTCCGAGCTCACCCGGCCTGTGACTGAGCGTTTCTCTCTTTGGCACACAGCCGCATTTGGAGTCTCCAAACCCGGCAGATTTATGCCATGCTGCTCTTCTGGTGGAGGAAGGTGAGTCTCCCCGGATCTGCTACTTGTGGGGTCTTGCTCACAAAGCAGTGGTCCGACTGTGCTGCGGATCATAGTTCAAAGTAACCCAGATCTGAGAGCTCACTCCTCAGTTCCGTCTCTGTAGCCTGCTTCCCTGCTCTGATACCTGTGAGCTCTGCGACACTCAGACATCCCTGATCCTTCTGTGGCCCCACGGGACCTGAGACCCCCCTGACCCCGCGAGGGCTCCACCCCCGCTTAGTCTCTGGAGCAATGTCCCTCAGTGGAGCAGACTTCTAAAAGTTCAGATTTTGTGCTCCATTGCTCCACCGCTTGCCGGTAGCGGGCCCCTTCCCCCGTGGTCTGTCTTCCCATTGCTTTGGATTCACTTGTCTGCATGTCCTACGTTTCAGAAGGTGGTTGATTTTCTGTTTCTAGAATTGCTGCTCTTCTTCTCTTCTATCTCCTGTTGGGTTTGTAGGTGTTCAGAATGGTTTGATAACTATCTAGCTGATCTCCTGCAACCTGATGTCATCTCAGTCTGCTACTCCTCTGCCATCTTGACTCTCCCCCCAATACAACATATTCTATAGTAACTTTTTAACTTGAACTTTTTCACACATATACTTTCTTTATCTTTTATATAGATATATAGATATAGATATAAACTTCAAGATAGTCCTTTTTTCCCTATTCAATACTACCTTCTTATAAAGAATATAATAAGAAAGATGGGGTATATATATATATATCTCATATTTCAAAGATCAGAAGTTAAAATTAAAATAATAAATATTTTTTATCATTTGTGCTTTTTTGAGTGACTTTTCTGAAAGATCTTTGTCTAACTTAAAGTCACAAAGATTTCTCCTATGCTTATTCTTGATGTTTTATAGTTTTAGGTCTCATATGAAGGTTTATAATCTATTTTGAGTTAAATTTAGTAGATGGTACAAGGTAAGTGTTGTATTATTTTTTTTCCAGTGTGGATATTTAGTTCTTTAGTTCTATTTAGTTCTTCTAGCACAATTTCTTTTGAACTTTGTGAATATATATATATATAAAAGATTTATATATTATAATATATATTATATTATATATTTATATAAATATATACCATATATTAAATATATTTATATTATTTACATTATATATAATGTAAATAATGTATAATTTATATTATTTACATTATATAATGCAAATAATGTATAATAATATTATATATAATGTATAATGTATATATAATGGATATAATGTAATTATATAATATATTATATATATTATAATTATATAATTATATACCCCATCCTTCTTACAGCTAAAGCAGCCATACCAGAGCAGGTCTGACAATAGGGAAATACCATAGTGGAAGGAAACAACTGATAGGGCCTTCTGTTTATTACACAAACCCGCTGAAAATGGTCACATAGATCAGCAATGTGGGGGAAAGGGACCAGTGTCTAAACATTAGCGAGCATTTGCTCATAGAAGACAGAAGAGAGATGTGTGTCTGGGCATGTTACTAGATAAATTCCACATAAAAGCTGCCTTTTTTTGGTCACTACTGTGAAAGAAGGTGTGGGCTCTTAGCCCTAGTGCTGACACTGAGAAACTTACCCAGGTTTAACTGCAGGGAGAAGGTAGGTAGAAACCTTTCTTTTAAGGATATAATATTAAGGTTGGTACTCTGAAGTCAAATTCTAAAATTCAGGTGGAGGGACACCTGGGTGTCTCAGTCAGTTAAGCATCCGATTCTCGATTTTGGCTTAGGTTATGATCTCAGGGTTGTGACATGGAGCCCCATGGTAGGCTCAGCACTTGATGTAGAGCCTGTTTAAGAGTCTTTCTTTCCCTCTTCCTCCCCCGCCACACTCACGTGCACCCTATTTTTCTCTCTAAAAAATTAAATTAAAAGAATAAATAAAATTCAGATGGAGAAAATGACAAAGTGTGTTTCTATGATCTGAGTGTTGTATTCATATTTGAACTTTTCTTATCTGTGACTTTTTAAAATTTGACTTTTTAAAATTATAAGTGCCTTTAAACACATGGGGTCAGTTGTTTTTAACTTTCTATTTTGATATGATTTCAAACTTAAAGAAGGGTTGTGATAACAGTAAAAGAATTCCTTTGTATCCTTTCCCAAGATTTACAAGTTATATACGTCTTCTCCCTGGGTTAATCCTGATCCTCTGAAAAGCAGATGCCAATGAAGGATTAAATGTGCAAGAATTTAACTCAGGAAAATGCCTGTATGAAAGGAAATAAGGAAGGATCTTGGAGAGTCTGACAGCGTCATCAGACCGCAATGCAATTCTGATTCTGGGTGAAGGAGACTAGGAGGAAAACTTGAGTGAAAATTATCATAGATTGTTGTGTGATCTGAGAAATTCCCTGCCTTCAGGGAGTCTTTGAGCTAAAAGACAAAGGAGTTGGGCTCACTCACTCAGTGCTGGGTAGTGTCCAGTGGGAGGTGTGGCCTTGGTGCAAAACACAGATAAACTCCACATGTTTGTGGAGTCACTTCTGTGTAGTGCCCATGACATTTCTTTCTGAGACTAAAACCTGTGATTGCAGTGGGTCCTGGGGACACAACTGGCACTCATCCTGTCTCTCGTGCACTACCCATCTAAATTTACCTGGCCCTCAGCCATTTCTACTGCAGATCTTGGTCCTTACTTGGTTGGGACCCAAACCTTTGTTCTTGATGGCATGAGACTTTCTCTGTCAGGAAGTTCTGTGTTTCTCCGTTCACAGTTACAGTGGGTCAAGGCAGTAATAGGATGTACCCATGTGGATCACCTGGGATACACATGTAATTCTTCCCAGATGCCATTGTGGAAAAGCTGCCCTGCCTCCTCCAGAACACAAGGTTCCATGACCCTTACCAGGATGGTGATTCCTCCTCTCATCTTCTGGTTCCTGGGTGCAAGGAGTCCAAAGTGCTCTGGGATCAGCTCTGACTTGTAGTTAGTTGGGAACTTTGCTGTGTCCTCTGGAAAAGTGTACCCACTTTGGGAAACAGAACCTCCAGCCTTATAGAGCCCAGAGTTGAGGGGTCAGAAAACGTAAGTCCCTCAGTGGGTCGTTAGAGGTAAAGGTGATTGGCACCAACTCTAGGTTCCTGGATTCATGTATCCATCATACTGGGGTACAGTACCATAAAGAGGTCTGTGATTTAATAAATACACTCTACCTTCAAGGTTTGCTATTTTCAGAGCATTTCTTCTAAGCTGACACTAAGTTGTATTTTTAGAAAACTGTTCCAGCATTTTTTGCAACCAGCTACCTCTGCCTGGTATGGTATCTCATGGGACCAGTGGACCCCATGATCATTGGTCCATTCTGTCACCTCATTTGCTATAAGGGGGTAGTCTGGTTAGATGCTACACTGTGTGGATATCAGGCCTATGTTTCAGGAATTCCAAAGTCCACAGATAGTGGAGCTAGCTGAAGTTTCGTAAGTAAGAAAGGCAAACTCATGTCTGGCTTAGTACCTATCCCTGTGAGGATGAACTATTGGCCCTTTTAAGATGGGGGGCCCAGTATAGTCCAACTTTCCATCAAGTGGCCAGTAGGTCTCTTCAAGAAATAGGTCATACAGTGTTGGTCTGTATTGCAAATAAGTTGGGAGAAAAATACTAGATTGGACTTCTTAGGAGTTCATACTGCTGAGCTCATAGGTCTTTGCCACTATGGCCATTCTATTCGCAGATCTGTCTTGGAAGTTCTGGCGTGGGTGATGACAGCGGCTGGCTAATGTTAAGTGGTTATCTTGTCTACTAGGTTGTTCTGTACCACCTCTGTGGTGCCTGTTTGTATTCATCCCCATATATCCACCCACGTGCCTCTATACAGAACTACTTCTCCCTGAGCCTCTAGTCCTTTTCCTTTCAGCTCCTTGACACATGGCTAGCCATTGACCACTGCCCAATAATCTATATATTTTCACCGGAGCCCTCTTCCTTGTCTCTACAAATTGGTTAACCAGGTATGCTCCCTGGTGAGATATGCTCCCTAGTGTAGACACTCTGTGAGGCCCAGTTAACTTCATCATTTTGTCTCTCTCCCATGAACCATTTGAAGGTAACAAAGACATCATGTTAATTTACTCCTAAATACTTTAGGCTGTATTTCCTAAGAACAAGGACATTCTTTTTTTTTAAAAAAAGATTTATTTATTTATTTATTTGACAGACAGAGATCACAAGTAGGCAGAGAGGCAGGCAGAGAGAGAGGGAAGCAGGCTCCCTGCTGAGCAGAGAGCCCTATGTGGGGCTTGATCCCAGGACCCTGGGAACATGATCGGAGCTGAAGTCAGTGGCTTAACCCACTGAGCCACCCAGGTGCCCAGAACAAGGACATTCTGTACATAACCACAGTATGATGATTAAAACCAGAAAATGTAGCATTGAAATAATACTATTATCTAATCTATAGTTTACATTCAAACTCAATTGTCCCAATAATATTCTTCAGACCTTCTTTTTTCTGAGTCCTGGACCTAATCAAGGATATACATTTGAAAATCTGAAAAAGCATATAAATTTAAAATATAAATGTAATATAAATTTTATAATATAAATTATAATATAAATTTGAAAATGCATATATCTTACAACCCAGCAATTTTGAATATTGTAATTATACTAGTACCTCTCTAGTGGAAGTCTTAGAAATGGGTATAAAGAAACACACATGAGAGCATTTTCTTCCATACTCCTTATAATAGCAAAATACAAAATAAAAATTGAAAAGTAAAGCCATAGTAATTGTCTCGCAGTTGTAGAATATGTAAGTAAGCTGTGATTTAGTCATAGAATGGAATACTATATAGTTATTAAAAGTGAAGGAACTAGGGCAACTATCAGGGAAACATTAATCAATATGAATAAAGTTTAGAAATAATGTTGCATGGAAGGCAAAAAGGGTAAAATATAGATCATGCAATTTAAATTTTTTTGAGACTGAGGTGCCTGGGTGTGTCTGTTAGTTAAGTGTCCAACTCTTGATTTCAGCTCAAGTCTTGAGCTCAGGGTTGTGAGTTCAAGCCCTGCATTGGGCTCCACACTGGGTATGGAAGCTTACTTAAAAAAATTTTTTTTGAGACTATGTGAAACAATATATTGCTTACATTCATATGTATGAAGTACAAAAATATGCACAAAGATAATTCATGACAACTGCAGGACAGTAGTTACTCCAGCAGAGATAAGAGTCGGGAGTGATGGATGTAGGAGTTTTTGCTGTATTTCTAATACATTATTTCTTTTTTAATTGAAGTGTAATTAATATACAATGTCCTGTTATTTTCAGGTATACAGTGATTTGATGTTTTTATACTTTATGAAATTGTTTCTATAATGCCTTATTATCATCTATCACTATACAAAGTTATTACAATATTATCGACCACAGAGTTGATCCTTGAATAACACAGGGGTTGGGGCACTAACCCCCAACACAGTCAAAAATCAGCATGTAACTTTAGACTCCCCACAAAACTTAACTACTGATAACTTGTTGTCGACCAGGAGGAAGAGAAAATACATTTACAGTACTGGACTATGTTTATTGACACTGTAAATTTATGTTTTCTGTTTACAAGGTGAATCATCTGTCAGTACCTACATCAACATTGTCTCTTTTTTTTTTTAAAGACTTATTTATTTGTCAGAGAGAGCGCGAGCACACACAAGCAGGGGGAGCAGCAGGCAGAGAGAGAATCAGGCTCCTTGAAAAGGAAGGAGCCCGATGTGGGACTCAGTGCCAGGACCCTGGGATCGTGACCTGAGCTGAAGCAGTGGCTTGACCAACTGAGCCACCCAGGTGTCCCAATATTGTCTTATTTATTTTTAAAGATTTATATATTTGTGTGTGTGTGTGTGTGTGTGTGAGAGAGAGAGAGAGAGAGAGAATGTGTGTGTAAGAGAGGGGAGGGACAGAGAGAGGGAGAGAAGCAGACTCCCCACTGAGCATGGAGCCAAATGTGGGGCTTGATCCCACGACCCTGAGAGCATGACCCAAGCCAAAATCAAGAGTCGGACTCTCAACTGACTAGGCCACCCAGGCACCCCAATATTGTCTTACGTGATACACAAACGCTGTAGATATTATATGTATTACTATCACTAAACATCCAAAATGAAAGGATAATGTCTAAAAGAAATTTGTGTTTATTTACTGGTATAATTATTCATGCACTGATAATGTAGAAGCAGCAATATTATTGCTTTCTGATAGCGTCATGTAATTGATACGATTGCTTCATGGTAGACTAGCCTATACGTTAATGAATGAATCATTATAAAATTTTTATGACATACAGTATTACAGCCCTATTCATAATGCAGTATTGGAAACACTGTTACATTTTAAAAAGAAACCACTTACCCGTGATGGTTATTTCTTCAATTGTGAGAGAGACATACTGTATAGTAATGTAATTCTTTGAGAGCAAAGTTACAGAACAGTAAGCAAAATAACATTAATTTTATATTAAATATCACTCACCTTATGCCTATGTAAGGATACATGCAGGTCTTGCACATGATAGTCCACGTGATGGAAACTTAGATGCTGATGATGACACAGACTCATCTCATACAGGTCTCATCATTCAGTGATTAGATTTTTCCCATGAAGACACACAAATAAAATAGATAAGTTTATTAACTCTACAGCCTGATGATTATTTACTATTCACTAAGTGGAAGCGAGTCATCTTAAGGGGCTCCATCCTTGTCATCTATCTTCGTGTTAAGTAGGCTGGAGAGGGTAGGAAGCAGAGCGGTTGGTCTTGTCTCAGGGGTGGCAGAGGGGGTGAAAGGGAGGCAGGACGGGCAATCACTTGGTCTAACTTTATGGAAATGCATCGTGATTTCTGTCTGACCTTTTTTGCGTTTCCATTTCTCTAAAAGTGTTTCTCTACGGTACCAATCCTTCTTCCACTGTTTGCTTTAGTTTTATCCTGAGGTCCTTCGCCTCCCTCCCCTGCCCCCACCACTTTTTTTTTTTTTTTGCCATATCCACAATCTCTTTCATGATTTCTTTGATTGGCTTGATTAGTAAATCTTGTGAAGTCATTCACAACATCTGGACATAGTTTTCTCCCCCAGGAATTTATTGTTCGGGGCTTGATGGTTTTTACAACTTTTTCTGTAACAATGACGACATCTTCAGTGGTGTAACCTTCCCAGACATTCACGATATTCTCTCTACTGGGGTTCTCTTCCATAGCATTGAAAAATCTTTTCCATAGAGTACCATGTGTGATGAGCCTTAAAGGTCCATGTGAACCCCTGGTCTAGAGACTGAATTAGAGACATCGTGTTTGGGGGCAGGTAGGCAACTTTGATGCCGTTGGTTTTGAACTCATGGTTTTTTTTGGGTGGTCAGGGGCATTGTCCAATATCAAAAAAACTGTAAAAGCCAGTCCACTGGGGTGCCTGGTTGGCTCAGTTAAGCCTAATTATATTGTCTATTTTTAAATATGTTTTTAAAAAATATTTTATTTTTTAAATTTCTTTTCAGCTTAACAGTATTCATTATTTTTGCACCACATCCAGTGCTCCATGCAATCCGTGCCCTCCCTAATACCCACCACCTGGTTCCCCCAACTTCCCACCCCCCGCCCCTTCAATACCCTCAGGTTGTTTTTCAGAGTCCATAGTCTCTCATGATTCACCTCCCCTTCCAATTTCCCTCAACTCCCTTCTCCTCTCTAACTCCCCATGTCCTCCATGCTATTTGTTATGCTCCACAAATAAGTGATACCATATGATAATTGACTCTCTCTGCTTGACTTATTTCACTCAGCATAATCTCTTCCAGTCCCGTCCATGTTGCTACAAAAGTTGAGTATTCTTCCTTTCTGATGGAGACATAATACTCCATAGTGTATATGGACCACATCTTCCTTATCCATTCATCTGTTGAAGGTCATCTTGGTTCCTTCCACAGTTTGGCTTTTATTTTCTTGTCATAAACTAAATCTATATCCATTTTCAAATACGTAGATGATACAGAAAAGTATAAAGAACCAAGTAAGGGTGATAATATTTTAATAAGCCTTTAGGGAAATGGGGCGCCCATATGGCTCTATTGGTTAAGTGTCTGTATTTGGTTCAGATCATGATCCCAGAGTCCTGGGATCGAGCCCCGCATCAGGCTCCCTGCTCTTCAGGGGTCTACTTCTTTCCCTCCCTCTGGCCCTCCCTTACTGGCAAGGTACTTCTGACTTCAAGCATAAAGAATCAATGGAACCAATTCAGAAAAGGGGTTCTCATTGTCCAGATCTTCTTCTTTTGCAACAGAAAGATTGGCATCTAGTGTTTATCTTTTCACTTCAAGGCTTGGGGATTAACAGCTTTATAGATAATGGCAGTCCTGATCACGAACCTGACTTCATTTACACAACACAGTAGAGTTAGTCTATCCTTCCCTGCTTTAAATCCTGCTGCTTGATTCTCTTCCTTACCAATAAGTGTCCTTTGTGGCACTTTTTTTTTCCAGAATAGGGCACTTTACTCTGCATTTAAAACCAGGTCAGGCAGCTATCCTTCCTCTTTGATGATTTTTAAAAAGGTGTCTGGGAACATGTATGCTCTTGGTTGCTACTGTTGTCTTCACATTTTTAAAGCCCAGCCTCTTTCTAAAATATTGAAACCATCCTTTGTTGGCATTAAATTCTCCAGCTTTATTTTTTAAAATGTCTTATATATTTATTTGAGAGAGAGCGTGAGAGAGAGAGTGTGTGAACATGAGCAGAGGGGAAGGGTAGAGGGAGAAGCAAACTCCCTGCTGAGCAGGGACCCTGGTGTAGGACTCGATCCCAGAAACCCAGGATCTGCCCTGAGCCGAGGGCAGATGCCCGACTGACTGAACCACCCAGGTGTCCCAATTCTCTAGCTTTAGGTCATCCCCTTCCTTTTGCTCTAAGTTATCACATTGACTGTTTTTTCTGGAATCGTATTAGAGTCTGTAGATATACCTTTCTCATAGCAAGCCTGCACACACATAATAGCTGCATTTTCTTTTTTTGATGAAGATTTTATTTTTAAGTAATCTCTACACTCAGTGTGGGGCTCAGACTTCCAACCCTGAGATCAAGAGTCACATGCTCAGGGCGCCTGGGTGGCTCAGTGTGTTAAGCCTCTGCCTTCAGCTCAGGTCATGATCTCAGGGTCTTGGGATCAAGCCCTGCATCGGGCTCTCTGCTCAGCGGGGAGCCCGCTTCTCTCTCTCTCTCACTCTCTGCCTGCCTCTCTGCCTACTTGTGATCTCTGTCTCTCTGCCAAATAAATAACTAAAAAATCTTAAAAAAAAAAAAGAGTCACATTCTCTACCAGCTGAGCCAGCCAGGTGCCCCAAAGACTGCATTTTCAACACAAGATAAAAAGTTATTTCAGACGAAGTGTGAAGTTTTCATGCCTGTTGGCACAGCTGCAGTAATGGCTTCACAAATTTCCTTTCTTTTTCTTCTTTCTTTTGCATTGATCCTTATGCTGTATCTATTCATGTTGAAATGGTGGGGAACAGCCCTGAAAACCTCAATCTATGGTACATATCAAGCTAATTCAGCTTCTACTTGTAATGTCATGACTTTTCTCTGCTTCTTGGGAGCCCTTCCAGCAGCACTAGTGGCATTTTGTATGGGTCCTCTGGTGTTACTGAGGGTTTACGGTATTGCACTAAAGCTGATGGAAAATACATAAGAACTGTGAGAGATGACTTTACTGCCCTATGCAATTTCCTGGAAAGACAGATTGCTCATTTAGAGATGATTAGTGTCACATGGCATTTTAAGGAGATACAGTGCTTGAGGTCACCACAATAGCAAAAGGAGGTGGCTATGAAATTATTACCGAAGTACAGTATGTACTACTGTCAGTTTTATGCAGTTATGATTTAATACTGCATCTTAATGAGCATAGTGTTACCTTTGTTTCAGCTGTACAGTGTAATGATTCAACTTTTTTTTTTCAAAGATTTTATCTGTGTATTTGTCAAAAAGCACAAATAGGGGGAACAGTAAGTAGAGGGAGAGGGAGAAGCAGGCTCCCTGCTGAGCACCCAGTGGGAGGCTCAATCCCAGGACCGTAGGATCATGACCTGAGCCAAAGGCAGCCGCCTAACTGACTGAGTCACCCAGGCACCCCATGATTCAACATTTCTGTACGTCACTTAGTGCTCTTCATGATATCTGAATTTTTTATTTTATTTTATATATTTATTTGACAGACAGAGATCACAAGTAGGCAGAGAAGCAGGCAGAGAGAGAGGAGGAAGCAGGCTCCCCACTGAGCAGAGAGCCCGATGCAGGGCTCGATCCCAGGACCCTGGGATCATGATCTGAGCTGAAGGCAGAGGCCTAACCCACTGAGCCACCCAGGTGCCCCGATATCTGTACTCTTAATCCCCTTTATCTTTTTCACTCTTACCCGCTCCTACCTCCCCTCTGACATACCTTTTTCCTAATTTCTCTCTGAGTTTTTCAAATTGTCACTAATCTCCAAAAATTTTTTCAGTATATTTATTGAAAAAAAAAATCCATGTGTAAATGGACCCAAGCAGTTCAAACCCTTGTTATTCAAGAATCAACTGTATTCTCTGTGCTGTACATTACATCCCATAATTTATTTATTTTATATCTGGAAGTTTGTACCTCTTAATGTCCTTCACTTATTTTGCCCTCCCCCAACCGCCTCCCCGCTCTGGTAGCTGACAGTTTTTTTCCTTTATCTCTGAGTCTGTGTCTGTTTTGTTTGGTTTGCTTGTTTGTTTTATTTATTAGATTCCATATGTAAGTGACATCATACAGTATTTGTCTTTCTTTGATTTATTTACTTAGCATTATATTCTCTAGGTCCATATCCACGTTGTCACAAATGGCAAAATTTCATTCTTTATAATGGGCTGTGTAATAGTCCAGTGTGTATGTGTATGTGTATTTGTGTGTCCCCCATCTTTTTTATCCATTCATTTATTTTTTAAAAGATTTTATTTATTTATTTGACAGAGAGAGATCACAAGTAGGCAGAGAGGCAGGCAGAGAGAGAGGAAGGGAAGCAGGCTCCCTGCTGAGCAGAGAGTCTGATGCGGGACTTGATCCCAGGACCCTGAGATCACGACCTGAGCCGAAGACAGCGGCTTAACCCACTGAGCCACCCAGGCGCCCCTATCCATTCATTTATTGATAGACACTTAGGGTTTTTCCATATCTTGGCTATTGTTAATGATACTGCAGTGAACAGAGACACATATATCTCTTCATATTGGTGCTTTTGTTTTCTTGGGGTAGATACACAGAAGTAGAACTCCCAGATCATATGGTAGTTCTGCTTTTAATTTTTTGAGGAAGTTCCATACTGTTTTTCATTATGGCTGCATCAATTTACATTCCCACCAACGGTGTGGGAGGGTTCCCTTTTCTCCACATCCTCGCCAACACTAGTAATTTTTTGTATTTTTGATAATAGCAAATCTGACAGGTATGAGGTGATAGCTCATTGTGGTTTTGATTTGCATTTCTCTGATGATTAGTGATATTGAACATCTTTTCATGTGCCTGGTGGCCATCTGGATGTCTTCTTTGGAAAAATGTCTATTTAGGTCCTCTGCCCATTTTTAATTGGGTTGTTCTTTTGATAATAAGTTGTATAAGTTCTTTATATATTTTAGATATTAACCTCTTATTGGATGTATGATTTGCAAATACCTTCTGCCATTCATTAGGTTGTGTTTTCATTTCAATGATGGTTTGTTTTGCTGTGCAAAAGCTTTTTAGTTTAATGTAATCCCATTTATTTTAGCTTTTGTTACCCTTTGCCTGAGGAGACTGGCCCCAAAAAGTATTGCTGAGATTGATGTCAAAGTGCTCACTGCCTGCGTTTTCTTCTAGGAGTTTTATAGTGTCAGGTCTTACATTCAACTCTTTAATCTATTATAGTTTGTTTTTTCACATGGTATAAGATAGTGGTCCAGTTTCATTCTTTTGCATGTACTGTCCAATATTCCCAACACCATTTATTGAAGAGACTGCCTTTCCCCCATTGTATATTCTTGCCTCCTTTGTCATAGATTAATTGACCATATACACTTGGGTTTTTTCTGGGCTCTCTATTCTATTACGTTGATTTATGTGTCTGTTTTACATTATTTCTTAGAGAAACAGTCAAAGCAAAAAAGGTAAAACAGTAACATCCAGTTAATTAGGTGGTATGATTATAGGTGGCTATTTTATCATTTTCTGTATTTTTCTACATGTCTGAAATATAATTAATTTGTAAATGTAATGTCTATAAAATGTGGTTTCTAAACTGGAACACATTATACAAATTTTAGACTTATTAATGCAAATACTATCATAATTCAGGCAATATATGGATATGCCTTGACGTGATAATGCTTAAGTCAAGAGACAGCCAAGGTGAAATGCAGGTGCATAGTTCCAATGCTCTGGTTTCCAGTTGGCTGTTTCTTTAATCACATGTGGATAATGAAGGGTGATTAACAAAAAATGAAATGGCCCCAACCTGGAAAATTTCACTTAATGCTGGAAGCAGTAATGGAGAAAACTTGAGGAAGATGAAACAAAAGACAATACAATTTTCCTTCCTTAAAGTCTGGCTCAGCTGTCTCCTCCCTTATGAATCCTTTGGTGACTACCCTTCACCCCAGTCCAAATGTGCTTTCCTATGCTCTTGCAGCATTTCATCACATGTAGTGTTATTAGCTTTTTGTGAGTTTCTCTCCCCTGCTGGACTATGAAACTGAAAACAAGGATATTTCTGTTTCACCTCTTGTATCCCCTGCTGAGAAGATCCTTCCTTACCCATACCTTAGGCCTCCAGTCAGGTATCACCTTGTTGAGGAAGCATTTGCTGGCTCATCTAATTTAGGCTAATCTTCTCCTCTGTGTTCCCTTATCACCCTATGCTGACTTCTGCCACAGTGCATATCACATTGTGTTATTATCCCATGTTTATCTTTCTCTCCGTAGAGACTCTGAGCTCCTTGAGGGTAGGAACTGTATTCTCAAGTGTCCAGCAAAGGGATTGGACCGTAGAAGGATCTCAGTAATGGTATATTGAATTGTATTTAGTTAAATAAAGAAAATATGCTAATAATGCAATTAAAAGTATTAATCTATACATATGTGGCAGATGCTGTGGCTGGATTAGAGTTGAGATATAGCTGATGTGTGGCATTGAGTTCTAGTTGTCATTATTAATCTGGTTCTGAGCATAGAAGCGCCTCTTAAAAAACCCATAACCTAGCAGAGGGTCTATACAGAAGTGACACTTTTCAAAGCTATCATAATTAACAGGGAAGAGTAACAATTTTGTGATGATCTTTTGTTTTTGTTCATTTTCCTCAAGCCCTATTTAATCAACTGCTTGGCAGTAATGTATAGAATACACTAGCTGGTTAAACTAAATATCTATTCTGTTGGCTTTGGAATAATATTAAGTAATATTTATTAAGCACTCAATAAGTTTAAAGGAAAATAAATAAATAGATATTCCTATTTCATCCTTCCCAAAATGTCTCCCAAGTACTGTTATTACTTCCTGTTGAAGATGAGGAAACAGACTCACAGTAACCTGTCCAAGTTAATCAGCACTTCAATTTGGGTGAGCTGATTGCAGAATCAATGTACTGAAACACCTCTACTGTCCTGCACTTTCTTTTTGGGGCCTGCCTGTCTAGGCCAGTGGAGCATGTGGCTCTTGATCTTGGGGTTGTGAGTTCAAGCCCCATATTGGGTGTGTAGTTTACTTAAAAATCAAATCTTCAAAAAAAATACTGCACTTTCTTGTTGAGATGTGTGGTCAACGACTCTAAGATGGCCTCCAGTGATCCCTGTGTCCAGGTAGTCACCCCCTTGTGTGTGGGCTGGCTTAAGTGAATGCTTCTAACCAATAGAAAATGACACAGGTGATGGGATATTACTTCTATGACTAGGTTACAAGAGATTGTAACCTCTGTCTTTCTAGCTGACTCTCTACCTTGCTGGCTCTGATGAAGCAAGTTGCGATGTTGAGGAGTCCCATGTAATAAGGAACGTAGGATGGCTTCTGGCCAATAGCCTAGCTAGAAACTGGGTCCTCAGTCCCACAGACAGTGACAAAGAAATGAAACTTGCTACCAATCATGAGTTTGGAGTAAATCCTTTCCTAGTCATCCTTCAGAATGGAACCCAAGGCCAAGATCAACACCTTTATCGCCGCCTTGTATGAAAATCTGAGGCAGAGGACCCAGTTAAGCAGTGCCCATATCCCTGACCTACAGAAATGATGAGATGAAAAATGGGTGTTGTTTAAATCTGTGAAATTGTGACAATTTTTATGTAATAACAGTTCATTAATATGGCCATTAAAAATACTGGTAAAACTGGGGCGCCTGGGTAGTTCGGTTGGTTAAACATCTGCCTTTGGTTTAGGCCATGATCTCAGGGTTTTGGGATTGCTCAGGTCATGATTTCAGGGTCCGGGGATCGAGCTCTATGGTGGTGCTTCTCTTTCTCCCTCTGCCCCTCTCCCCTCTCCCACCTTGCTTGCACTCTCTCCCTCAAATAGATAAATAAAATTTTTAAAAAAAATACTGGCAAAACTAAGTTATATGATAGATATTGCACTTATGCAAACTTACTATGTTATGCACTATTTTACGTGCCTCACATGTATTAACTCATTTAATCCTCCCCACTACGCCATGATGTAGGTACTGTTACTACCTCTATTTTCTTTTTTCTTTTTTCAAGAGAGAGAGGAGTGGGGAGAGATGGAGGGGGAGAGAGAATCTTGGTGTGGAGCCCAATGTGGGTCTCAGTCTCACGACCTTGAGATCATGACCTGAACCAAAATCAAGAGTGAGACACTTAACTGAATGAGCCACCCAGGCATCCACTACCTCAATTTTCTAGGTGAGAAAACAAGAGTTATTTGGTCACATGTCTTGGTCACACGTAACTTGGTCACACATCTATACAATGGCAGAACTTGGCTATTCATCCTGGCATTCTGGCTCTGAGAATCGCATGCCTCAGCCATTTTGCTGTGTTGATTCTAACGTTGTACTTTCTGAAAAAGGTGCACGAGAGAACTTGACTACTGAACTTTAATAAGAAATGTTATTCATGAACATTCGTTTTGAAATCACGTCTTAAAAACAGGTCTCATAAGGAAATCTATTCTTACCTGTCACAGCTTTAGCAACTAAGGTCTCCCCAAAGGAAACCATGGCATATGAGAGACGGATCTTTGAACAAACTCTTGGATATATTATCTCTTCTAATCTAATCACTCCCAACTAGAATGACAGGCTCCACTGCAGTTCACTCCTGAAATTCATATTATACTGGAGATAGAAACTGCAATAATTTACAAATTAGAATCTTGGTGTTTCATATTTAGTGCTGGTAGTTGGGAGAAGAGGGAGGCATTTTTATTCCAAATGAAACACTGAGACTGAAAACAGGATAAAAGAGAGAAACATTAGTTCAACCCTGGGGAAATTATACATTATTTCCCACATCTCCCCTAGTATAAATATCCTTATACTAAGAAATACTTGTAGTCACCATGAATAACATCCATTATTAGAATTCCGTATGATGGAGAATTTCTGGGTAGCTGACAATGGCAGGCACCTATAGCCCAGTATTTCAACATTTCTTCCCAAAGCAATGTCGAACAAAGAGAAGAGAAAAATAAAACTACACCAAATCATACCCTCACCATAACTGGAAGAAAAGGGATATGGAAAGTTCAAAATAACTGTAAGTAAAAGGAGAGATGACACCAAATTATAGTGTGTTATGTCTCGTGTTTCCTTGCCCTTCCATCTGCCGTCTTACAAGATTTCGTGGTGAGCCAGGCTGATAGAGAAAACCTGAGGGGAAAACAGAGAGGGAAAGTAGCTAAAAAGCCTAAAGTTATATAAAAACCACCACCAGAAAGACCAAGTTCATCTTAAATTTTTTAAACAGGTTAGGTGGAACAGAACAGAAACTACAGGAAAGAAACTTACAAGCATGCATGATTTGAAGGGGCAGTGTTGGAAACACATAGAAACACATAGATTCTGGGAGATAAAAAAAAGGTAAAAAGCAATGGAGAAGAACCCTTTGTCAGTTGAGTGGTGGAGGGGAAAAGAAAAAGGGCAAAAGTTAGAGCTAACATCAAGAGAGAGAACCACAAAATCAGAGCGCACATGAACTTTCCCCTATTACAGAAACAGAAACAGAAATTTATTAAATATCTGGATTTTGTTATGCTGACAGAAGAGGGCGCCATTAAAGTAGGAATCTGATTAAAAAACCACAATATAATAAATGAACAGCAACAGAAAATTAGCAGGTCTATACAGAGTTGTTGCTGAGAGAGAAATTCATAGCACTAAATACATAAAATAGAAAAGAGGAAGGACTTCAAATCAATAATCTAAGTGACCACTTGGAATAAATGAGAGAAAGAATAAAACAAGCCCAAGGTAGGTACAAGAAATAATAAAGTGCAGAAAGAAATGAAATTGAAAATAGGAAAAAATAGGGAAACCCAGTGAAACAAAAGCTGGTTCTTTGGAATTATCGGTAAAATTGATCATCCTCTAGCAAGACTGAAAAAGATAAAACGAGAGAAAATACCAGTTATCAATATCAGATATTAAACAGGGAATTTTACCACAGATCCTCCAGTCATTAGAGAATAATAATGCAATACTATGAACAATTCTACTGACATAAATTATTTTTTTAAAAGATTTTATTTATTTGACAGAGAAAGAGTACAAGCAGGGGGAGCAGTAGGCAGAGGGAGAAAGAGAAGCAGGTACACCGCTGAGCAGGGTGCCAGATATGGGGCTCAATCCCAGGACCCTGAGCCAAAGGCAGGTGCTTAACCGACTGAGCAACCCAGACGCCCTCTTCTGACATAATTAAAAAAAACAAAAAACAAAAAACACAAACATGGATGAAATGGACCTTGAGAAATACAACTACCCAAACTCACAGAATACAAAATGGATAATATGAATAGTCCTATAACTATTGAAGATACTGGATTTTAATTTAAAAGTTTCATGAAGAGCAGCACTTGGATGACTCAGTTAAACTTCAGGACTCTTGACTTCAGCTCAGGTCATGATTTCAGGTTTGTGAGATGGAGCCTCGCATGGGGCTCTGCACTCAACAGGGAGTCCGTTTCATTCCCTCTCCTCCTGTCCCTCCCCCTGCTTGCATATTTTCTCTCTCTCTCTCTTTCAACAATAAATAAGTAAATTAAAATTAAAAAAAAACTTTCATAAAGAAATCTGACCCTAATCATTTCACTGGACAATTCTACCAAATGTTTTAGAAAAATTAGTATCAATTCTGTACAATATTTTCCAAGAACTAACAGAAGACAGTACACTTGCCAACTCATTATGTGAAGTCAATATTGTACTCTAGTAACAAAACCAGACAAAGGCAGTATAAAACCAGGAAAAGCACAGATCAGTGTATCTCAAGATCTTAGATGTCAGTTTTTCTCACCAAATCTTTGCAATTCTTTTTTTATATTTAGTTAATTATTTTAGAGAGAGTTAGCACGTGGTGGGGGGTGGCAAAGGGAGAGAGGGGGGAAGCAGACTCCTTGTTGAGCTAGGAGCCTGATGCACGGCTAAGTCTCAGGACCCTGAGATCATGACCTGAGCCTAAACCAAGAGTTGGACGCTTAACTGAGTGAGCCACCCAGGTGCCCCTCTTTGCAGTTCTTATCGAAAAGGAATTATACATCATGATTAAGTGGGATTTATTCCAGGAATACAAGCCTGGGTCAATACTGGAAAATTAAAGTAATTCCCTATAACAGGCTAAAGGAAAAAAATTGCATGGTCATATCAATTGATGCAGAAAATGCATGTGACAAAATCCAACACTCATTCATGAATAAAAAATAAAAACTAGAAAATTAGATAAATAGAAGAATTTTCTCAACTTGATAAAGAGTCTATAAAAGTTTTGCAGCTGTCATGACACTTAGTAGCAAAAGATTGAGTGCTTTTCCCCTAAGATCAGGAACAAGATGAAGGATGTCTGCTTTCTCCACTCTTCATTCACCGTAGTAGCAGAAATCCTAGCCAGCTCGATAAGGCAAGAAAAGGAAATAAAATGCATATATATTGGAAAGGAAGAAATAAAACTGCTCTGTTTTTAGATTACATGATTGATTATCTGTATGGAAAAGGAGTATAAAAAAGTTTCTGGGGGTGCCTAGCTGGCTCAGTCAGAAGGGCATCGGACTCTTGATCTCCGGGTTGCACGTTTGAGCCCCACATTTTGTGTAGAGATTACTTAAATGAGTGAATAAATAAATGTTTTTGAAAAGTGAATTTTTTTAAAGTTTGTAGGATTAATGAGTGAGTTCAGTGAGGTCACAGGTACAAAATCAATACACACAAGTCAATCATATTCCCATATACTAGCAAAGTACATGTGGAAACAAAAATTAGAAATATATGTCATTTAAATCACTCCAAAAAATTAGAATATCTATCTATCTATCTATCTATCTATCTATCTATCTCTAATAAAACAATTATGGAATCTATATGGTATATGTCCCAAATTTTAAAACACAAATGAAAGAAATCAACTAAATAAATGGAGATGTAATGTGGGCGTGGATTGGAAGAGTCAACATAGTAGAAATACCATTTCCTCTCAAATTGATCCATAGGTAATGCAATTCCTATCAAAACCCCAACAATATATTTTGTAGATATAATCAAGCTTATTTTTAAAACTGTATGAAAAGGAAAAGGGGGAGCCTGGGTGGCTGTCAGTTGAGTGTCTACCTTTGGCTCAGGTCATGATCCCAGGGTCCTGGGATGGAGTCCCACTTGGGGCTCCCTCCCTGCTCAGCGGGGAGCCTGCTTCTCCCTCTTCCACTCCCCCTGCTTGTGCACTCCCTTTCTGTGTCAAATAAAATCTTTTAAAAAAAGGAAAGGAAAAAGAACTAGAATGGCTAAAAAGAAATAAAGTGGGAGGAATCACTATTTCTATTTTTAAGATTTACTCTACAAGTACAGTACTTAAGACAGTGTGGTACTGGCTGAGGAATAGATACATAGATCAAAGGAATAGAATACAAATTCCCAGAAATGGTGCAACACATATCCTCAATAGATTTTTTGTTTATTTAAAAAAAATTTTAGTCTAAAATTCACTGGTTTTTAGTATATTCACACAGTTATGCAACCATTACCATTACCTAATTCCAGAATATTTTCATCACCTAAAACAGAAATCAGGTACTCATTAGCAGTCATTCTTCATACCCTCCTTCCCCAATCCTCCAGACTTTGGCAATTATTAGTTTACATTCTGTCTGTAGGGATTTGCTTATTATGTACATTTCATATAAATGGAATCCTAAACTATGTCTTTTGTGTCTAGCTTCTTTTATTTAGTGTTATATTTTCAAGGTTCACCTATGTTGTAATACGTATTAGTACTTCATTCCTTTTTATGGCTGAATAATATTCCATAGTATTCCATTTTGTTTACCATTTATCAGTTGATGGACATTTGCACTGTTCCCACTTTTGGCTATTATGAATAATGCTGCTATGAACATTTGTGTGCAAGCTTTTGTGTGAGCATATGTTTTGAATTCTCTTGGGTATATGTATATGTGTGTATGTTATATATATATATATATATATATATATATATATATATATGGGCATACATATATATCTATTTGAATTCTCTTGGGTTTATGTTTTATGTGTGTGTGTGTGTGTGTGTGTGTAATTCTTGGGTCATATAGGAACTCAATGACTTTCTAACAAACTAACAAACTGTCAGAGCACCCACAACATTTCACCTTCCTACCAGCAGTATATGAGTGTTTCAGTTTCTCGCCATCCTCACCAACACTTGTTATTGTCCATCTTTTTGGTTGCAGGCATTCTAGGGGATATTAGCTGTTATCTCACTGGGATTTTAATTTCCATTTCCCTAGTGACTAGGGATATTGAAGGTTTGTTTTTTGTTTTTTTGTTTTTAGATACTGAGTTTTTAAAATGTGCTTATTTGTCATTTGTATATCTTCTTTGGAGAAATGTCTATTCAAATGCTTTGCTCATTTTTCAGTTGGCTTATTTTTTTTTATTATTGAGTGAGCAAGTGTTTTTTTTTAATATATATTCTTCATATAGGTGTAGGATTTTCAAGTATTTTCTTCCATTCTGTGAACTATCTTTTCACTTTTTTTTTAAAGATTTTATTTATTTATTTGACAGAGAGAGCAAGAGACACAAGCAGGCAGAGCGGCAAAGGGAGAGGGAGAAGCAGGCTCCCCACCGAGCAGGGAGCCCAACGCGGGGCTCGATCCCAGGACCCTGGGATCATGACCTGAGCTGAAGGCAGTCACTTAATCAATTGAGCCACCCAGGTGCCCCATCTTTTCACTTTTTTTTTTTTTTTAAGATTTTATTTATTTATTTGACAGAGAGAGATCACAAGTAGGCAGAGAGGCAGGCAGAGAGGCAGGCAGAGAGAGAGGAGGAAGCAGGCTCCCCGCTGAGCAGAGAGCCCGATGTGGGACTCGATCCCAGGACCCTGAGATCATGACCTGAGCCGAAGGCAGCGGCTTAACCCACTGAGCCACCCAGGCGCCCCATCTTTTCACTTTCTTGATGGAGTCCTTTGAAGCACAAAATTTTTTATTTTGATGAAGTCCATTTTATCTATTTTCTTTGTTTTTTGCACTCTGGTGCCATATCAAAGAAATCATTGCCTAATTGAGTTTTGATAAAGATCAAAATCAATTCAATGGAAGGAAAGATATTCATTTCATTTTTTCGAAAAACATTTTTTATTAACATATAGTGTGTTATTGGTTTCAGAGGTACAGTTTGTGATTCACCAGTCTTATATAATACCAGGTGCTCATTATATCACATGCCCTTCTTAATGTCCATCACCCAGTTACCCCTCATCACCCCCCTTCCAGCAACTCTCAATTTGTTTCATATGATTAAGAGTCTCTTAGAGTTTGTCTCTCTCTCTGGTTTCATCCTGTTTTATTTTCCCTCTCTACCCCTAAAATCCTCTGTTTTGTTTCTTAAATTCCACATAGCAATGAGATCATATGATAATTGTCTTTCTTTGATTGACTTATTTCACTTAGCATAATACCCTCTAGTTCCAGCCATGTCTTTGTGAATGGCAAGATTTCATTTTTTTTTTGTTGGCTGAGTAATATCCCATTGTATATACATACCACATCTTCTTTATCCATTCATCTGTCTGGATATCTGGGCTTGAGGAAGGATATTCATTTCAACAAATGGGGCTGGCACAGTTGGACAACAATAGGGCATAAAAAAATTAACTTCCATGTTAAGCTCACACCATCTACAAAAATGAATTCAAAATGGATCATATATTTATTTATTTATTTTTAGCTTTTATTTATTTATTTGACACAGAGAGAGAGAGAGATCACAAGTAGGCAGAGTGCCAGGCTCCCTGCTGAACAGAGAGCCCGATGCGGGGCTTGATCTCAGGACCCTGAGATCATGACATGAACCAAAGGCAGAGGCTTAACCCACTGAGCCTCCCAGGCGCCCCGGATCATATATTTAAATGTAAACACAAATCTATAAACCTTTTTACAGAAAACATAGAAGGGTATCTTTGGAAAATAGGGCTACATGAAGAGTCTCAGATATAAGACCAAAAGAACATTCTATAAAATAAAACATTAATAAGTAAGACTTCATTAAAATTGAAAGACTTTGGGGGTGCCTGGGTAGCGCAATTGTTTGAGTGTCTGACTCTTGATTTCAGCTCAGGTCCTGATCTCATGGGTCCTGGGATTGAGCCCTGCCTCTGGTTCCACCGTCAGCAGGAGTCTGCTTGGATAATCTCTCCCTCTGCTCCTTCCCCCACTCATGGGCACTCTCTTTCTCTCTCTGAAATAGATGGATAAAATCTTTTCTTAAAAGATTTTATTTACTTATTAGAGAGAGAGAGCATGAGTGAGGGGGTACAAGGAGGGGCAGAGAGAGAAGCAGGCTCCCCGCTGAGCAGAGAGCCTGAGTGGGTCCCGATCCAGGACCCTGGGATCATGACCTGAGTGGAAGGGAGACACTTAACTGACTGAGCTATCCAGGCACCCTGGATAAAATCTTTTAAAAAAAAGTTCAAAGACTTTGGCACTGCGAAAGACCCTGTTACGAGGATAAAAAGAAAGTTACAGACTCTGAGAAAATATTTGCAAAACACATATCAACAAAGGTCTTTTTTTTAAAAGAAAAGATTTTATTTATTTATTTGACAGACAGAAATCTCTGTAGACAGAGAGAGAGGGAGGGGGAAGCAGGCTCACTGCTGAGCAGAGAGCCCCATGCAGGGCTTGATCCCAGGACCCTGAGATCATGACCTGAGCTGAAGGCAGAGGCTTTAACCCACTGAGCCACCCAGGTGCCCCAACAAAGGTCTTTTAAAAAAAGATTTTATTTATTTTTTTGACAGAGAGAGAGAGAGAGAGAGCACAGGCAAGGGGAGCAGGAGAGGGAGAGGCAGGCTTCCTGCTCAGCTTGATTCCCGAACCCTGGATCACAACCTGAGCTGAAGGCAGATGCTTAACGGACTGAGCCACCCAGGTGCCCTTCAACAGAGGTCTTTACACTAACATATATAAAGAACTTTCAAGACTCAACAGTAAAACAAAATCCAGTTGTAAAATGGACAAAAGATGTGAACAGATATTTTACTAAATTACAGATAACTAGTAAACCTGTGAAAGGATATTCATGCAAAGAAAGAGTGGTTGAGTAAACTCTTACCACCACAAAATGGAATACTGTGCTGCTGTAAAAGCAGTGAAGAGGTTCTTTGTGAAATGCTCTAGATTATATGAAGGATACAAGTGAAAAGAAAGTTCAATGGAATATCTGTAATATGCTACCCTTCTATAAGAAAGAAGAGAATATTAGAAAATGCATGTTTGTGCTCACTTATGAAAAAGAAAAACAAGAAGGATAAACCAGAAACTGGGGAGATTGGTTACCTCTAGGGGAGTGTGGGAACAGAGTGGAAATAATGTAGGAATGAAAATGGCATAGTAGGGATGGAAGAGTGTGACACACATCAGAATATATCTGTTTTTTTTTTTAAGATTTTATTTATTTATTTATTTGACACGGAGAGAGAGATCACAAGTAGGCAGAGAGGCAGGCAGAGAGAGAGGGAGAAGCAGGCTCCCCGCTGAGCAGACAGCCCGATGCGGGGCTCAATCCCAGGACCCTGAGACCATGACCTGAGCCGAAGGTAGAGGCCCAACCCCCTGAGCCACCCAGGTGCCCTGCCCCATCACATTTTTAATGTTTAAGACATTTTCTTGTCCTAAAACGTTCCTTTTCTATATAGTATTCTATACTTTTGGTATGAGTAGAATACCTTCTGTTATCTCTAATGAGGATATCAGTTATAACGTTTTAAAATTTTCTTCTGCCACCTTCATTGTTTGTGTCCTCAGATCACCTTTGATTCTTTTTTTTTCTTTTTCACCTTTGATTCTAATGTTTGTGTTGTTCTCTCTCTTTAGCATTGGGAATTTTCCTCAAATGTCTGATGACCATGAACTTACATATAAGCTTCAAATGTTAGCATCTTGGGATCTTTTCTCTGGACCTATTCCTTTTTTTCCAGAGAAGACCTCTAATCTCTCACCTAGGGGTAGAAGGTGGGGTGGGAGAAATATCTGGGTGCTAACAATCTGGGAGCACGATGGGAAAAAGGAGCCTGAATGAAGGTCCTAATTAGTCCACCCACCCACCTTCCTCCATTTTGAAGCCTGGGACTTATACTAGCTTTCTTTTGGGCTATTGTTCAAGACTGTGGCTTTTCTTATTTGTCACCGGAAAATCAAGTTAAGGTTTCTTGGATGTGGAGATTGGTTATAGATAGTGGCCAGGCTCTGAAGTTGGGGAAAGGGACCCAAGGGTTCCACTATTTGTATTCTGACATTTAGATGTCCTTTATTAGTTTGAAGCACTGAGCTTGATCCCTGTTTTCCACTGTATCCCCGGCCTCCATCTTCTAGGCCTCCTCACATCCTACGGGGTGAGCGGTTTACCTTCTGCTTTGTCCCTCCACCTCCGCAGGTTTTCCAGCTGTAGTGCTCTCCATACCAAGTCAGTCAGTTACCTCTCCTCCAGCCACAGTCTGTCTTCGCAAGTTTTGTTAACCCTTCTCTTTGGCTTTTTCCTCTCCTGTCCTATTTATCCATGTGCATATGTGTGTATATTTGTAATTACAAAAACAGCTTTATTTTTTATTTAAAAAATTTGAATTTCGTGCCTTCAAATCTGTTCAGGTTAGATAACCTTTCCTCTGGGGCTCCTGGGTGGCTTGGTCTGTTAAGCATCTGACTCTTGATTTCAGCTCAGGTCATGATCTCAGGTTTGTGAGACTGAGCCCCATGTTGGGCTCCATGCTGGGCGTGGAGCTTGCTTAAGATTCTCTCTCCTTCTGCCCCTACCTCTCTCCCCGCCCAAAAAAGATAGTCTTTCCTTTGCCTTTCAGTGAAAACTCAAACTGTCCCAGTGATTTTCTGATCTTTTTGAGGGGTGGATAATTAATGTCGTTTTTATCTTCTTAGTATCATGTTTATGGGATTTGGGGGAGGAAGAGGAGAGAAGAAATGCAGTTGAGTCATCACATTTAACCATATGTTCCTATATTGTTTTTTATTGTGTTACTTTTCTGAAGACAGTTTTAATGAACTATAATTCACATACCATAAAAATTATCCATTTAAAATTATACAAGTCGGGGTGCCTGGGTGGCTCAGTGGGTTAAGCCTCTGCCTTCTGCTCAGGTCATGATCTTAGAGTCCTGGGATCGAGCCCTGAGCCCTGCTCAGCAGGGAGCCTGCTTCCCCCACCCCCCCCCACCTGCCTTGTCTGCCTACTTGTGATCTGTCAAATAAATAAAATCTTTAAAATTATACAAGTAGACGATTTTTAGAACATGCACGAAGTTTTGCAACCATCACCACTATCTAATTCCAGAACATTTTCATCATCACCAAAAGAAACTCTGCCCATTAACAGTTACTCTTATTTACCCCATGCCCCCTCTCTCCAGCCCCTTGCAAGCTCTAACCTGCTTTCTGTCTGTACTAATTTGCCTAATCTGAACATTTCCTATAAATGGCATCATATGCTATGTTACCTTTTTTGTCTGGTTTCTTTCTTTCATCATAATGTTTTTGAGGCTCATCCATATTATAGCATGTATTACTACCTCATTCCTTTTTACGGCTGAATAATATCCCATTGCATGGATATGCCCTATTTTCTCCATTTATCAATTACTGGATACTTGGGTTGTTTCCACTTTTGGGCTATTATGAATAATGTTATTGTGAAGAGTAATGTGTATGTTTTTGTGTTGACATATGTTTTTAATTCTCTTGGGTATAGACCTGGGAGGGTCACATGGTAATTCTATCTTTAACTTTTTGAAGAAATGCCAATTTGTTTTCCACAGCAGCTGAACCACTTTTTCTTCCCTCCAGCAGTGTATGAGGGCTCTCATTTCTAATACATCTTTGTTAGCCCTTGTTGTTGTTGTTACCATCCTAGTGGGTGTGAAGCAGTTATCTTATTGTGGTTTTAATTTCCATTGCCCTGGTAACTACTGTTGTTGAGCTTCTCTTCATTTGCTTATTGGCCATTTGTATATCTTCTTTGGAGAAATGTCTATTCAAATCATATACCCATTTTTCTTCATTTTTTTCATATACCCATTTTTAATTGGGTAATTTGTCTTTCCATTATTGAATTGTAAGCGTTCTTTATGTATTCTAGCTACAAGTCCCATATCTGATACATTTGCAAATATTTTCTCCGATTCTATGTGTTATCTTTCATTTTGTGGATAGTGTCCTTAAAAGCACAAAAGTTTTAATTTTCATGAAGTCCCATTTACGTATTTGCTTTTTGGTTGTGTGGGCAAATGAAACCATCCAAGGTTATGAAGATTCATACCTATTTTTTTAAAATTATTTTTATTCATTTATTTGACGGAGAGAGACACAGCTAGAGAAGGAACATAGCAGAGGGAGTGGGAGAGGGAGAAGCAGGCCCCCTGCAGAGCAGGGAGCCTGAAGTGGGGTCCCATCCCAGGACCCTGGGATCATGACCTGAGCCAAAGGCAGATGCCCAATCACTGAGCAACCCAGGCACCCCCTCATACCTATTTTATCTTCTAAGAGTTTTATAGTTTTAGCTCTTCCATTTAGGTCTTTGATTTATGTTGAGTTTATGTGTATGGTATGATTTAAGGGTCCAACTTCATAATTCTGGTTGTGCATATCCAGTTGTCCTAGCACACGACTCTTCACATTGAAGGGTCTTAGCACCCTTGTTGAAAATCAATTGACCATAAGTGTCTAAGTTTTTAGTGAAATATGATTCTCATCTTAAAATTATGTAGCAATCCAGTCATGCTCATGTTAAATATTAAAGTAGAAAGTACAAAGTCTCAAAAAATTCCTCCTATGAAAACTTTCTCTGGAAGCTGTCAGAGGTTGTACTCTACTGACATGAGAGAGTAAACCAAGAAAAAGGAAGGCACAGTATAAGATTCCGGAAACCAAGAATCCAACTCCAGAGAATGGTCAGGAGAAGTCCCAGAAGTACAGTCATGTTCCAGCCCTTAAGATAGCTGGCCTAGTTTGTAGCAGAACAGAGAGATGAGAGAGGGAAATCCTCAGGGGGAATATGGAACCAGCAGATTTTAGATGGGTTAGAGTATTTGGAAAAATTATTGATAGGTATTTAACAGAACTGTTAAAACTCTTAGAATAAAAATAGCATTAGAAATACAGAAATCTCGGGGTGCCAGGGTGGCTTAGTTGGTTGTGTCTAACTCTTGATCTCAGCTCAGGTCTTAATCTTAGGGTCATGGGTACAAGCCCTGCATTGGGGCTCCATACTGGACATGGGGCCTACTTAAGAAAGAAAGAAATTCAGAAATCTCAAAAAATGAAATACTGAAGCACTTATTAACTTTGGGGGAAAAACCAAAAGACTAACAATGACATGCTAAGACTAACAATAATATACAACTTTGCTTTGCAGGGATCAATAATTACATAGTCATAATCATACAAACTTGGCTACTCATTTAACCGAGAATTGTGATAGAAGGATTGAGGAGGTGAAGGATGTGGCACTATGTGTGGGAAGTATAAGAAAGCTAAATTATTAATTATTGTAAAAGAAAGTTAATAGATAACATCTAAAATTGTTAAGTACATAGGTGTTTAGGCATACTATTTAGATTACATAAACCAGAAAAAACAGTTAAAACCATAAAAATGTGTTGCTTCCTGGGAGGATGGCGGCGCCCGGTGGAACAGGGAACTACTGTCATTTGCTTTCAGCCATGCTTCCGTATGATGTTAACTATGTGTATGTATTACTATGGGAAAACAATTATTATTCTTTAATTCCCAAGAGGTCAGGAACCATAAAAGATCACCCCCATAACATGGGCAAACAGCAAACCGGAACTTCATCATTGGTTTTCTGAGCTTAGCTTCTCCATGGGTGAAGTATGTGGCAGAGAGGACAGGGCCTTGAGCCTTCTAGATGCCAACCTCTGATGATGTGAATTATGCGTGCAGGTGGCTTTCAACTGGCCAGCTAATTTCTGCAATATAGGAAATGACTGTAATTTCTGTTTCTGCATCTGGTCTCAAAAGAGAAAGTGGCCCCAATTGCCTATTGAATTTATGGAGATGAGATCTCAAGTATCTTAGGATAATTGTTGGATGAAGGGACAGGCTTTGCCAGAAAAGCAATTTTAGTACTTCCCCCTCTCATAAGGTACTTTGAAACAATTTTTCTATTTAAAAATTTTAAAGTACCATATCTTAAAAGTCTCCTTTCTCGCCTATGACTGGCTTCTCTTTGTTAATGCATTTTAGCTTTAATTTTAGTTTATGATTTCACCAAAACAAGGTTCTATGTAGCAAGCTTCCTTTCTCATTTGCCCTGCTTTATTGCTATGTGTTTGTCTCTCTACCTATACACCCCCCATCTCCTGTTCTTGATCATTATATTTCTGTGCCTGTTTTTCTATTCCTCATCTATCTCTTTCACCCCCTCCCTAAACCTTTTTTTTGGTGTGTGTCGTGGTTGTTTTTCTTCATACTCCCACATTTTTCTCTCCATTGTCCATTCATTTAAGAAGTATTCATCGAGCAGCTATAATATGCATTAAAACATGACACTCCCTTAGACACAGGCTCTTAACAGTCTAATTGAGGTGACATACAAATGATGAATAGAAATAGTAATTAACTATACTTAATGATGTAATGACAAAATTATTTCTATACACGATGAATGCTACAGGATTAAAAAATAAAGGTAATACATGCTCATTGTAGGAAATTTGCAAAGTATAGAAAATATAAAAAAATGAAAATTGAGTCAGACTGTCTGGGTTGGAATCCTAGCTCTACCCTTATTAGTTCTATAGCCTTGGGCAAGTTGCTTAACCTCTCTGAGCCCCACTTTCTTCACCCATTAAATGGGGATAATGGTATTACTTCCCTACCTCAGAGGGTTAATAGGCTTACCATAGAGCCTAGTAAAATCGAAGTGGTCCTAGTTCTAGTTGTCATTACCACCACTGTCAGCCTTTTGGTATATGGAATTTAAATCTTTTTTTTTTCTGACATAGAACTCTTCACTGTGGTTTAACAGGTTTTTCTCCATATTTCCTTTTTTTCCCCCTCCCAGATTGTGCCTTATTTGCTAAGCTTATTAATGTTATTTCCTCTTCCTTTGTTTATCTGATTTCTCCTTTTTTACTTTCTACTTATTTTTATTCTTTCTTTCCCATTATTAGGCAGTACAGGCAGTACTCAGACAGGCAAGAAATATTTACTGAGCTGCTACAAAGTACAGATACTTTATTAAGTTCTAGGGAGATTGGAAATTGGAGGTGAAGAAATTCATTCTTGTTTGGTAAACTTGCTTACATAGGGAGTCAGCCCTGACATAGGAAGCAGGAGAACTAGGCTCTAGTCCCTAGCTTTGTCTCCTCTACTAGTGTGATCCCTAGGGCCTTCACCTTCTCATTCGTACAAATGGGTACATGAATGTCAGTCCCTCATATGTCATTAGGCTGGGACCGTGAATGTCAATGAGCGCTGTGAACTAGACACACGGTGAAAATTGCAAGTACTCAGGTTTAGGGAGAAATTGATTCCTGCCTTCTTTATTGAGTGGGCAGGGCAGCTCATTATATCTTTCTTTTAAAAAAATTTCTTCTTGAAGAAGATAATTTTAATTAGTCTTCTTGCCTTCACTCACTTTGTCAAGAATCGTTGAATCTCTGGTCAGAATTACCCTCAAGCCAGACTGGTTTAATATACTAAACCAGCTAAACATTTCATGTTATGAATACTGTTATTATAGAAATGAAAATGCTGCCCTCTGCTTAGACTAGCAGGAACCCCCCACCTGCTTGTCTTCCACAGACAATTAGAATTCACTAGCCCTTGGCCCGGACTGATGAATTAATGTATTATGTATTTAGATTGGAGATTCATTTTCTGAGACATTTTAAAAGCGGAAGGACCAAGTGAAATTAACACCAGCTTGGATTTTGCCAGATTTTAAAATGAACTTTTTCCTCTGGATTTGAGAAAACCAAATAAAATTCCTTCATTATTTTTGTCATCATAAAAATGGACCGTATTCATATGTCTTAGATTTTGCTTTAAAATACACAGAAGAATAAAATATCGGGAGGCTGCTTCAGAAAAAACAAGGCAGTGTTGATGTTCATTAAAGCTGGGTAATTGGTCATGGGGGTTAATTATACTATTCTCTCTACCTTTGTGTATGTTTGAAAATTGACGTAATGAAAAATAAAAACAAAACAAATCGAAACCAAGAGGCCATATTCATTGTTTGTTGCATGGCTTCCATAGGTATTTTCATGGCCTAAGTATTTTGATAGCTTAATTAGGAGATCTATAAAAGCATGTAGAATTATCAACTTTCTCAACCATTTCAGATTTGCTTTTATTATATACAGAAGACCCTTTGAAGGATATGATTGCTTTTTGTTGTTCTGCAGACAAGGGAACTTTGTGGTCCGGTGACTTGCCCAAGGTCACAGAACTACCTAGTAACTAGGAGGTGGGCTAGAAGCCAGGCTTCCTGACTGCCGCGCTGGAGCTCATCTTACACACATGTTGGAGGTTCAAAGTAGTTCCCAATTAAGTTTGACTAAGGCTCCTATAATTGCTGGAATATTTTGTTCAGGTGATACCAGCATATATTTTTAAAAGATTTTATTTATTCATTGGAGAGACAGAGAGAGTAAGAGAGAGAAAGAGAGAGCCTGAAGGGGGAGAGTCACAGGGAGTAGACTCCGCACTGAGCAGGGAGCCTGATGCGGGGCTCTGGGACCCGGGACTCTGGGACCGTGATCCAAGCCGAAGGCAGATGCTTAACTGACTGAACCACCCAGGCGCCCAACACTAGCATATTTTTATATAAAATTTCAAGTTACTAAAGATCTGATGATGGTTGAGGGGATGAGAAGCTGCCATTTACCAAGCCAGGCACTGTTTTAGGTGTTTTACATTCATTTAATTACCCCCAAGTCCTTAGGTTTGAGTCCTGCCTCCTCCAACTCACTGGCTGCGGGACCTTGAACAATTTCTATGACATCTCTAGACCTCAATTTCTTTATCTGTGAAAAGGGGGTGATAATACCTACCTAACTGGGGTTTGAGGACAGTTAATGAGATAATATATGTAAAGTGCTTAACACAGTGTCCAGAATATACCAAAATTACTAAATAGATTATTTATTAGAAAGGCAGGGTGGAAGATGCCTATTCAGACTCAGGAGAGAACGCAAATTGTTCAGAGAACTGTCAGCTCTCTGGCATGGGTGTCTCCAAACGTCCCTTTGCTCTATTCTCATTCTACAGTTCATGACAGTTACCTTGTTTTAATAGCACAAACACTGGGTGGCTCAGTGGGCTAAGCCTCTGCCTTCAGCTCAGGTCATGATCTCAGGGTCCTGGGATAAAGCCCCACATCGGGCTCTCTGCTCAGCAGGGAGCCTGCTTCCTCCTCTCTCTCTGCCTGCCTCTCTGCCTGCTTGTGATCTGTCTGTTAAGTAAATAAATAAAATCTTTAAAAAAAATAGCACAGACATGATCATGCTAATGACCTGCTCAAAACTCTTAAATGGCTCCCTATATATCCCCAGATTCTTTGTCAACCAAAAGCAAACCATTACAGTTTACTGCCAAATTTGAACCTTTGCAACTCTCTGGGGAGCGTAAGGACAGTGCTATGTGAAATACATGCTGGTGATAATTTAACTACTCAATAAAGCAGGAAGAGCAATTCAATGAATGTGATATTTAAAAATGTATCCTCAGGGTGACTGGGTGGTTTAGTCAGTGAAGCACCTGCCTTTGATTCCAAGTCATGATCTCAGGGTCCTGGGATCGAGTCCTGTGTTGGTCTCCCTACTCTCGTGAAGCCGCCTCCTCTTTCGTCCTCTGTGCCCCCAACTCATGGTCTTTCTCTCTCTCTCTCAAATAATGTCTTAAAAAAACTGTAAAAATATATCCTCATGTCTCACATTTAACATCAAAATTAATTCCAGGCAAATAAAAAATGAAAGTATAAAAATGTGGATCAAAAATCAAGATCATGAAAATATGCATATTTATCCCATTTCTTTATAGAGGACATGCTAAGCCTAAAGGAAAAATAGTAAAAGAAACTATTAAAATATTTGACAATAAAAAACGAAAAGCCTCTACGGGTCAAATATAAGAACAAGCTTGGAAAGATATTTGCCATAAATATGAGAGAAAAAATAATGTACTTGCCATAAATATGAAAGAAAACATAATGTCTTTAATATCTAAACAGCACATACAAAATAATAAGAAAATACAAAGGCTCTCAATGGGAAAATGACATTAATGAACAAGTCACAAAAGAGGAAATGTGCTAATAAACATATGAATAAATGTTCACCTGCACTAGTAATCAAAAATGCTAATGGAACAACAAGAGACCAATTTTCACCTATTAATTAGCAAAGATGAAAAAAGACAATACTCTGTGTTAGCAAGGGTGCCATAAGAAGGCCATTCATACACTGATAATGGGAGGGTAAACTGATGCAGTCTTTTAGGAAAGCAATTTGGCAATATGTTTCAGGAACTAAAATATAATTCTACCCTTTGACCCGTGGTTTCACTGTTAATAGCAATCACTCCCTAGGAAGTAAGCCAAAATCTGGACAAAATTTATGCAAAGAGAGGCTCATTTGTAATAACCAAATTGTCAATCAACATAAACGTCCAACAATGGCCATGTGGGTAAATACATTATTGTATAATCTTTTTTAAAGATTTTATTTATTTATTTGAGAGAGAGTGAGCACGTTTGCGCATGTGCGGGAAGCTCGAGTGAGAGGAGAGGCAGAGGGGGAGGGAGAGGCAGAAGCAGATTCCCTGCTGTGCAGGGAGACTCAAAGGGGTTCCATCCCAGGATCCCAAGATTCCGACCTGAGCCGAAACCAAGAGTGGGACACTCAACTGAAGCTATTCAGGTGCTATTAGAAGTTCTGCCTATTGTGATTATTAAATGACATGGAAAACGCTTGTTATATAATTTTTCCAAATATAAAGAGTATATATCACTGTACATATATGTTCTCACCTGCATAGAAAGAGATACAGGTGCACAGAAACAGAACTGTTGATGTGGTAGGTATCTCGGAGAGGCAAGATTATACTTATATTATCCATGGCAAATTTTGTTTTACAATAGCCATGTATTTTTTGTGATTTAATAAAATGGGTATTTAGAACAGAGGCTACAGACTCTAAATAAGTCCTGCTATCAATATTTAATTTCTTTTATGATTAGTGTGTTCAATGTCCAGCAGATGGAGCTGCATCCCTTAACATTCAGCTCAAATTCCGGGAATATTAAGAACTACGGCCACATTTTCATGTTTTGTTTTGTTTGAAGGAAATCCCTTCTATCCTCCTAAAGGCTTTGTAAAGCATATGTTCTTTAAAAAAAAAAAAAAAAGGATCGCGTTTAAAATTTGTTTTGAGAATTTCACGAAACCCCTCTGAGATAATTGGAGACACCCTGGGGTGCCACAAAAAGCAGGACTCTGTAATGGATTTGGGGAACTCGGGAATTTGAGAGATTAGCTGATTGTGTGGGGCCACACAGGGAGTCGGGGGCAAAGCCAGGAAAAACAAACTGAGGGTCCTGTTCACTGGGCTTCATTTGCTGAGTAAAGGCATGGTAGGAAATTGTATTTTGATGAGTAGGCGCACAAGCTTAACATTTCCGTATAGTTTCAGAATTGATGTTTTCATTGGTCCTTACCCCACATTCAGGTTGGTGATGAAAAACACTGGCTCCGGAGTTAGAAAGACCTCGATTCCAAAGCTAGTTCTACAACTTCCTAGCTGTGTGACTTTGGGCAAGTCGCTTCATCTTTCTGTTCATCATCTTACTTTTCTCATTTGTAAAATGGAGTAAAAAAAAGCAAAAACAAAACAAAACAAAAACCCTACTCTGAGAGTTGTTATGAGAGTCAAATGAGATAATGCGTGTAAAAGTGTTTGGCGTAGTGCCTGGCACATGGTAAGTACAAAGTAAATGTTAGCCGCGATTAACATCCACTCATTTATTCAACACACATTTTGGAATACTAACTATGTGTCAGGCAGTGGGCTCTGCATTCGTGAGAGAGTGCTCTCTAGGCCCTCTAGGAGTTTAGGGATGGGATAGATACTATGTGGAAGCAGGCATGTAAGAGAACTTGGAACCAGGATTTCTGGGTTCTATCTGCCCTTGATTTATTTTAAGCCTCAGATAAATTACTTAATCTCTTGTTTTCCACATGGTAAAGCAAGGGGTTTGGATGGGATATGATCTCTGAAATACCTTCCAGCTCTGAAACTCTACCGTGACTGTATTTCAAAGAACATTACTGAATGAGATCAAATCAGTTATTACCTTTCAAATATATTCACATTATGCAGTCTCTTCTCTGGAAGTGCAAAATTCTCATAATTAGGTAAAGGTCCAAGGGCAAACAGAATGATTACAGCAGAGGCTGGATAAGACATCCATCTATGAGAGGTTAGTGTAGACAAAAATCAGTCTTCAGAAAATATATGGGAATAGTACCTTGCAAAGTATTGTATTTATGGTTAGATCAGTTACCAAAGAATACAAATGGTTAATTTGCATTTTTACATACTTCACGGGGCATCAAAATGTCTTTGGTATTTTCAAAGTACCACAAAATGGTATTCCATGATTACAGTGCGTGTGTGTGTGTGCGCGCGTGTTTGGGGACAGGTTTGCTTTTGCTTTCTTGATTTTATTCACTTAAATCAGCGAATGGCAGACTTTTTCTGTAAAGGACCAGGTAGCAAATATTTTAGGCTTTGTTGGCCACATATAATCTCTGTTGCTGCTGTTGCCTTTTTTTCTCCTCCCCTTCTTCCTCCTTCTTTTTCTTCTCCCAACCATTTAATAACAAAAACCATTCTTAAATTCCAGAGTGTACAAAAATAGACTGAGGATTAGAGTTGGCCTACAGGACATAGTTGGCTCACTCTCATTTTTTTAAAAGATTTTATTTATTTAGTTGTGTGTGTGTGTGTGTGAGAGAGAGAGAGAGAGAGAGAGAAAGAGAGCGCACACAGCAGACAGAGGGAAAAGCAGGACTCCCACTGAGCAAGGAGCCCAATGCACTGCGTGAATCGATCCCAGGACCCTCGGCTCATGACCTGAGCCAAAGGCAGACGCTTAACTGACTGAGCCACCCAGGCTTCCCATGATGACTCTCATCTTAAATCAAAGTTTTAGCCTCCTGTCTCTACTGGTTTGGTTTTATAGACTGTTTCCATTCCCGCCCCATCCCACCGCACTCAGGGACCAGATTGTTTCTCAGCCTAGCCTCCTCTACTTGTTCTTGTACCTCTCACCCTGATTCTGCACCCTCTGGCTTCCCATCTAATTTCCTCCTCTCTAATTCCAGTGACCCTCTGGGTAGCAGCGCAGCTCTAACAGAAAGCATCACCCGTGAACCAAAAAGGTGGTGATCTAGTCCAGCAGATTGACTGCTCCATGGACAGGGACTCGTCAACACACCTCTGCCATGAAACAATTTGCCGGGTTTCCTGGGCCCAGTTCCCTAACCATGGTTATGGCATGGACTTAGTTTCCACCTAGGACCAAGCTTTTTATTAGTCTGCAAATACTGAGCATCAGTTACGTGCTTCACATTGTACTCTAGACTGGACATGACAAAGAATGGTATGGCCATGGTTGTGAACCTCATAGAGCTTACACAACATAATGAGAATGATAGATGTGGAAGCATTTCTACGTAATAATGCCAGAATTTTTGTGTAACATTGCAAGAAGTACAGGGTATTGCTAGATTAGAAGGACACCTAACCTAGACGCTGGGGTCATGGGAGGTGGCCCCTGGAAGAAGTGACACTTAACTCTTTCTTCTAAGTGGGAAAGATACAGGGAGCCGTACATGAGAGCTGACCAGAGCAGCAGGTACTCTAATCTCCTTAGCAAATGGCTCTTGAGCTCTGCTTAGACCTTTGCTAATAGTAATCCTGTGCAATCTGTCTTACTCCTTCGGACTGAGGGCCTGGTTTCATTTGCACTTCCTAGACTCTCTTCCCCAGAAACACTGTATTAACAGCCATGTCCTCACATCTGGAATACTGACCCTAACCTAATCCTGAAGGTCCGTCTCTTCCAGGTAAAGTATTGTTGCTAAAGTGATTGCAATTGATCAGCCAATGGGCAAGAACGGTCATGACCAACCTTATCAACTTTCACTGATTAATATTGATACCAGCAGTTACACTTTCCAGAGATTACACATTTGCCCTGTTCCGTGTGCTAGGTTGGTTATAAGCGAGGAAAGAGTAGAGCCCCAAGTTTATGTGGGTATTTTTCTATACGCAACATTTTAACTTGGAATTCTGAGTCCCCACAAAAATTGGTCAGAAAGGGTCCTCTTACTCTTCATTAACTACAAAATGAATAAAAGGATCTCCTCCTTTTGTGCCCCCTCGTGCAGGGGCTTCTTGGGAGGTATGTTAGCCTATTCATATGGTAATTCTGTAGAGCCCTCAATCTTTTCACAGAGGCCCTGTACAATGAGAGGGGAGTCTGCATATTTCAAAAGAACAGCATATGCTCCTTAAGGTGAACGTGCACTCTAACACTGCAGGGGAAATACAGTGCATTATTCTTTGCCCCTTTGCTGGGAGAGTTTACAAGCAACATTTGGAAATGGATGGCATTTCTCTATATAGAGATTGAATTTGACAATTAACCATGATTTTTTTTTAATTGAGAGATGCAGGTCTTCAAAACTACTTTTCTTTTTTAAAATGTAAATAAAAGAAACAAGAGAAATGAAAATTCCAGTTCCCGGAAAAGCCCCTGAAGGGCCTTTCCCTGAAACTGTTTAACTGTTCTTTTCAAAATGAATTCTCCTCAGAAAAAATTCTGAGCTGCCAGGGAATTGGACTATGTATATAACTTAATATTTGAAATCCCTCTCGTTCTTTTTTTTTTTTCATTATTAAGCCTAATGCATCCTATCACAAGAATGCTTAATGTTTAGGTTATAATTTCAGATATGCAAATGATTCATTAGTCGAGTATTTGATAATCATATTTCAAAAAACTTCTGATAGACATTAATTGCTTCTTCTAGAATTATATTCTAGTGCTCAGTAATGACAAACACTGTGTATTAATTTCACATGTATTAGAAATAATGATTAAAGTAAAACCTATTTGATGTAATGACCATTAGTTCAGAGCTGTTGAGCGATGCTTCATGGCTTAAGATGAATAATAATGGCCCATTTTTCATCAGACAGATGTTCCATCTTATTGTAAAAAGAAGTTACGTCATTGAAATAGAAAATGTAAAAGAATTAGAATATACCATATCACTAAGCTTGATTAGCCAAATTGAACAATTAATGTCTGAAAAGCATTAACATTCATGATGCTCTATGAGCTGTTTCCATGTTTTCTATGGATCAGTTTTGAACAATGTCTTACACAAAAAAAATTTAAAAATTCCGGTAGAAATCCATAATAACATGGCTCAGGTTTACATGCACTATGAAATGATGCAGTGTCAAACCACTGCAAAAAATGATTTTTTTTTCATTTGAAAAGCAACTGTTAGCAGTGGTTGTGTCCTGAGTGGGTTTTTGGTGGCTGGGGTACAGGAGTGTGAAGGAGACTATGTATATCAGACTTACTTTTCACTCCTTTTTTTTTAACCTTTTGTGTCATGTCCCATATATGTGTGTTACCTATTTTTAAATAATTTCATTATAGACAGTAACAACGCATAACCAAATATTAAAATGGAGAGGTAGTGATAGAAGCCCTAGCACAGGCTCTAGAGCCAGACTTGCACCCAGGCACACGCACACATGCACACGTACCCTACACTGTCTATATACATAATGGTTCATTTCCCAGTTCTGGCTCTTTCTAGTTATGAGGCCCTGAGCAGGTTGCTTATCTTTTCTAAACTAAGAGAACGTGCCTCATGGGCTTGATATGAGGATTTATTTATTTGTTTGTTAAAGATTTTATTTATTTATTTGAGAGAGTGAGAGAACATGAGCGGTGGGTGGGGGGCGGCAGAGGAAGAGGGAGAAGCAGACTCCCCACTGAGTGGGGATCCTGCTATGGGGCTCGATCCCAGGACCCTGGGATCATGACCTGAGCCAAAGGCAGACGCTTAACTGACCGAGCCACCCAGGCGCCCCGATATGAGGATTTAACTGGGTTTTAATATGGCACCTAGCATATGGTGAAAGTGCTTCATAAATGTAACACAGTCTTATCTAATATGACTGCCCCCTAACATCTGTGACTTTTCTTGTTACAGTACCAGCATTAGAATCATGGCTTCTTTGCAGTAAAATAAAAAAAAAATCCCATGGCTTTTCTGGTTAGACCACTATCATCCTACTAACTCTTCTCTTACTTGTGAGAACTTCATTTCTAACCAGTTGCAGTGGTTGGAATTAGAACCCTGACTCCTGATGCAGTGCTCTTCAGAGGTCCTTTTGAACAGAAATCTTTTTCAGCCAAGTTGGCTGTCTTAGGTACTGTTCAACGCACTGAGCTTGTCAAGAAGACTGCCTTTGCTGAGGACTTCATTTTGAATACAAAAGAAGAAATTCCAACAGCACTTCCTAGGCAGGACCTAGTGCTCTCTAGTCAAAGTTTCTGCTCCCCAGTGGTCACCCTAGCATCTTCTGTTGTAGGGAGGACAAGAGACTGGGTAAGAGCGATTCTCCATGTGTTTTCTAGGTGTGCTTTCCCTCGGTTATTCTCAGCATGGCATCTAAACACAAAACAAATTTTATTGATACTCTCTTTGGTTTTTCAGTGAGGGTCAAAATTTACCGTAAAGAAATTTGAATTTTTCAGTGTTTTCAATGTCTGTTGGGAAGAAGAGCACTGTACCCCGGCCACTTTGTCACCTTGATATTCCATTATCAGTACAGGGAACAGGTGATCTTTTTTTTTTTTAAAGTTTTTTTTTAATTAATTTATTTGAGAGAGAGAGCACACAAGCAGTGGGGAGAAGCAGACTCCCTGCTGAGCGGGGATCCTGATATGGGGCTCTATCCCAGGACCCTGGCATCATGACCTGAGCCCAAGGCAGGTGCTTAACCAACTGAGCCACCCAGGTGCGCCGAGAACAGGTGGTCTTAAAATGGGTTGTAGGAATGTACAGCTTCTGAAACAGGCATCAGTGTCAGAGTCTGGGAAATCTTTGACAATGTCAAATGTAAGCTGATCAGGTGAATCATTCTTCTTTCTAGACCTGCTGTTTAGTGGGCCAGCTGGGCAAGCTAGGTAGGTAGGACTGGGGCTACAAATAAGGGAGCACGTGCTTTCAGTGCACGTGACACTGGGACAGGTCTTGGGTTGGACCAGGAGGCGGCAGCAGAGAGCAGGGCAGTCAATGAGCCCGGCAAAACCCAGGGGTTGAATGAGTTTGAGTGAGACCTCTGAGCAGTAGGATGTGGGACTCTGAGCCAAATGGGTAGAAGAGATGCTAAGAGAGCTAGAGGTCTACTGGCAGGTAATGGGGAGGAAACTTCCCGAGGGCAAATGCATCAGCTATAAAGTCAGAGTCCACCCAGTTTCATGGAAACATTGGCCTGAACTGACACTCTGGCTTGGGCAGGTTAACATCTCTGAGCCTTGGTTGCCTCGAGTATGAGGGGGGAATAATAATAGTGCTTACCTCATAGCATTGTTATAAAGTAATTCTAGCATCAACGGAACAATGAAAAACTGTATAATAATAATAACCCTAACTACCTGCTGCTGTTCCAAAGATAACCTTTGATAAAAAGAGGATTTGAAGAGCCACTAGCTGAGCCTTCTGAAGACCAGTGGTTTTTCCCATTCCCTTTGGAACTTCACATTTGAGAAACAGATTCATACTACCAAGTTGTCTCTGTTCCTGATGTTTTTCAGACCATTTAAAGTCTGAAGATAAGTTGCCCTATTGTCACCATAAAACATGTAAATGTTTCTATATTTCCAGATGCCCGTGTCCAAACACTGCCTCCCAGACTGTCATTTACATCTGGAATTGGCGAAAGAACTCTTCCTTTGAACCTTGATTCAGAATTTGTGGTTTGGAAAGCAGGCTCCACCTTCTGGGGGAAGGTGGCCAGTCAGGGATGGGCTTTGAGAGATCTGGGGTGGGCAAACATTTTGGGGTAATCCCTCAGATCAGATCAGATCACAGCAGAGGTGTCCCTGAGTTTTCAGACACTCTAATGGGAGTGATTTTTTTTTCCTGGGGTGGGCACCCCAGCTCCTTTCAGCATGTAAACAGTCCCGAATGACCTAATGCAATGATACAGACCATATAATGCAGTAATACACACTAGAGTTAAGGCCTTGGACACCATGGTGAAGGGAGAGGGTTATGGATAGTAGGAAGGAAAAATAAAAGAGGAAAGCTGGATTGCTGAAGTGAACCTGACTGAACCATTGCTCTCCTGAGGGCTGGCCCAAATCCAGAACTTTGTATATATGTATTCAGTAACTCTCTTCTCAGTGTTTCCAAGTTAAAAAAAATGTTAAGATTGGTCACCCCTGCTGGATTAAGATGTTAAAGGAGAAGCTTGACAGAAGGATAAAGATAATGGCTAGTCTAAAATTAGAGTAGCCTTGAGGAAATGCTCTGAAAGGACCAACTGGGGATTTTGAAAGGGAAGAACTTTCTAAGCACAACCACTTTTTTTTTTTTTAAAGATTGTGTTTGTTTATTTGAGAGAGGGAGAGAGAGCCAGTGAGTGAGAGAGAGAATGAGAGGAGGTGGGAAGAGCAGCGGGAGAGGGAGATGCAGACTCCCCACAGAGCAGGGAGCCAGATGCAAGACTTGACCCAAGGACCAGGGGATCATGACCTGAGCAGGAGGCAGACACTTAACTGACCGAGCCACCCAGGTGCCCCTGAGCACAACCTTTTAGGGATGCCTAAGACCTGTGTTTGAGGAACTGTCAGAATTTTTTTTCTCTCCAAACATATCAATACAAAGTTCTGGGATATTTTTAAGAGTTGGGTATCTGCAGAACTGAGATACATGTGGACTCCTACTAGAAAGTTCTAGTGTTTTCCAGGGAAATAATTCTTGGGTGGGGATGCCAGTTCCTTTGCAATTTTTTTTCAGGTGTACTAGTTATCAGGCTGGCAATTAGGGCATTGTGCATTTGCTTTATGATAATAAATAAATAATTATTTACTTCACCAAAGACTGTGGGATATGATAGAAAAGCTCCTTTAGTTTAAACTGTCTAGATTTTTTTACCTTAAAATGTGCTCTACTAGACAAGATATAGACAGGGAGAGAGAATGTCGTATTTTATCATATTTTAAAAAATATTTTATTTTTTAAGTCAACTCTACACTCAACTTGGGGCTCAAACTCACAACCCTGAGACCAAGTCACAGTTCCACTGACTGAGCCAGCCAGGTACTCCCGTATTTTATTATGTTTAAAAAATTCACTATAGTCCAATAGCTTATAGGACTTTCTCTTTTTTTAGAGGATTTATTTATTTATGAGAGAGAAAGAGAGCACTCACGTGAGTGTGCACAAGCAGGGGGAGGGGCAGAGGGAGAGAATCTCTAAGCAGACACCCCATTGAGCATGGAGTCTTACTCGGGGCTTGATCCCATGACCCATGTGATCACGACCTGAGCGGAAACCAAGATCTGGGTGCCCAACAAACTGAGCCATCCAGGTGTCCCACTTATAGGACTTTTAATAAGTTTTTAAATTTGTCATCTCCTCTGCGAAGCTGTGACACTTTCTCTAGGCCAAGTGTTTGCATGCCCAACTCCTCCAACTGCTGAGATCCTTGAGGGCAAAAGCTGAATTTCTTTCATCTTTCTGTGGGAAGATGGCTCTTCCATAGGGCCCAGTGCTGGGCCTGGTGTAGAGCAGACACTCATAAAATGTTAAGTGAAAGCATATATGGAGACATAAAATGTTTTCAGTTCTTTAGGATAAAAATGAACTATCCATCTAATAGCAAAATTGCATATCATATTTAATTTCACACAGGCCATTTTAATTTTTTTCTGAGATCAGATGTTTCTAAGACTATAGACTTTTTCCCATACCAAATCAGTTTAAACTCTAGTCTCTCAAACAGCATGCCATCGGTTTGGAACCAAAGAGCTTCATCTGTGGAGTTGCCTGTCAAAGGGCAGCCAGAGGCAAAAATGAGAGGTAGGTGAAGTCTATCTTCAATGTTACCAATTTCCTCTTTCATTAGCCTTTAAACATGTTCTTCCACTGATAAGAATTTATTGAGCACTTACTGTTTACTCAGGATTTGGCTGGACATCACAGCAAAAGATATAGAAGTCAAGGAGACAAGTCTAACCAGCCGAAAACATTTAGAGAGAGATACATGACAAGGGACTAGCTATAGATGCTGAATTGTTGAGGTGCAGATTCTAAGTTCTGCAGGAGGTCAGAGGGATGGGGAGAATGATAACAGAGAAGTGTTCTGGGAAGGCGTCCTGAAGGAGGTGGGGGTGGAGCTAGATCCTCAAAGATGAGGAGAATCCAACAAGGTAAAGGGCAAGAGGACATTATTCCAAGGAGGGAGCTTGATGTAAGCTAAGACCAGGAAGTAAGAATGAGTTGTGCCTGCCTTGAGCACAGCAGAGTGGTTGCCCAACAACAGAGTACCGCTTGGGTGGTTCAAAGTCAAGGCTCTCTGAGGAGGAAGGCAGGATATGTGTGTGACAAGCACTCTGGCTGAGTCACAGTGGCTTTCTCAGTCTTCTTACTCTTGGTTTCTATTGTACTTTTGCACTATCTATATTTAGATGGTAGAGTAAGATGGATATGGTTGTTATGAAGTTCTTAATTATGACACATTTCCTTGTCAGTGCCAGCTGCTTCTCCTAGCCAATTGCCACCCCAAGTACCTTGGTAAACATACAACTTTAATAAACACTATAATTATTCAAAACCCCTCCAAAGAAATGGGATCCCTGAGCTTTGGTATGTGGGGGCCTCAGATAGGCATAGGAGCAGCAATATTTGCCCAGAACTGCCTAGAACTAGAGTGTAGCCCTAGGACAGCCAAGTTGAGATTTAACATCCTGGGGAGATGCCAAGTCAAGGTCAATCTTCCAAATGAGATATCAGTTCAGGCAGGCTAGGCAGAGAGGCAGATTCTGAATGTGAGCCAACAGGATCAAAACAAGGAAAACCGGCTAAGAAAAGAAGGATGGAAAAGATGGGAGGCAGAACATGGAGATATTCTCTGAGCTGTTGAGGGCAACTGCAATAGCCATTTAAATGATCCTTGTGGTCTTGGTTGTTTACGGTGAGGCATCATTAAAAATTAAAATTTCTAGGGGCCCCTAGTGGCTCAGTGGGTTAAGCCTCTGCCTTCGGCTCAGGTCATGATCTCAGGGTCCTGGGATCGAGCCCTGCATTGGGCTCTCTGCTCTGCAGGGAGCCTGCTTCCCTCTCTCTCTCTGCCTGTCTCTCTGCCTACTTCTGATCTCTGTCAAATAAATAAATAAAATCTTAAAAAAAATTAAAATTAAAATTTCTAAAAAAAAAAGTGTTTCTCATCTCTTTGGAGCTAATGATAGTCTTAGGGATTTAAGGCAACTCCATGGCCCCAGCTCACATTCACAGCCATGAGGTAATCCAGTTAAAGGAACCACTGAGATGGGTGTTTATCTAGCATCTCTTAAGTTGTGCTATTCTGTAACACATTGTCCTTGCTGTCCTTTAGCTTTTGGCCTCTCCTGTCATGAGTTCTATGATACAGCCTTCTTTTTTTTTTTTTTTTTAAATTTTATTTGTTTGGGAGAGAGAGAAGGAGCAAGAGAGAGAGAAGAGGAGCAGGGGGAGAGGGAGAAGCAGACTCCCTACTGAGCAGGAAGCCCCACATGGGGCTTGATCCCAGGACCCCAGGATCATAACCTGAGCTGAAGACAGACGCTTAACCTACTGAGCCACCAAGGCTCAGTAGATTATAATATGACCTTCTTATGAAATACTTAAATCCTCTATTTCATGCCACTTTTCTGCCAACTACATTGCTGGTGCCTCTGTAAATCCTACCTTGTGTAGTAGCCTGAAGTCGAGGCTCCCAGTTTATGATTAAGTGTTTTCAGATATCAAAGGGACAAGGGCACTTCCCCATCTCCACTGTGATTGTGCAATAGATCCAGGACCAAGGTGGTGGACCTACTAAGCAAGTTCATTCCCTTTCCAATGTGTGTCAATGATTCCTCAGTTTCTCTTCTATCTCCCGAGGGTATCTTGCTGCTCCTTCAAAGCCTCCATCTCTTGGACCAGCTGTGGGAGATGGAGGTCCTTATACAAACAGACCGTGGAGATCCTTCCAAGTCATCCTTAGCAACAGGTGGTTAAAAGAGATGCTTCAAGGTCTTGGGAGTTAGCAAGACCTTATCGGCCATAATGACCTTGTTCCTCAAACATCCCAAGCCCCTTCCCTCCCATGGAGCCTTTGCATGTGCTATCTTCTTGATCCAAAATGCTCTTTCTTCCTATCTTCATTTGGCTGGCTCCTTATCATTCAGGTTTTCCTTGGAAGAGCCTCCTTTGACTACCTTCACTGAAATAGCTCTTCACAAACATATCATCATCACTGTCTTTGTGTTTACTCCACCTAAATTCTTTCCTAACACTTACAGCTCCCTAAACTGATATACATATTTTTTTAATTCTTTGTTCATGGCCTATCTAAATAGAATCTAAGTTCTGTGAGGTCAAGAACTTTGTCTGTCGTGTATAAACTGTTCCCAATACTCAGAACCATGGCACAAGCAGGTATTTGGTGTTTTCTAAGTTTATAATTATTATTACTATTATTATTATTTTCATTTATTATCAGGTGGGCTGAAGGAAGGTATCAAGGAAATGAAAGTCACAATAAGATTTTCCCTATCATCACCAACTACTATCCCAGTCCTGAGGACCAGGAGAAAGAAAAAAGCTAAAACAAAAATTTGAGCCCTGTGTGGTAGTTTCAGGACATCATGTGCTGGCCAAAATAGAATTTTTAGAGTCCTGGGTGCCCACCATCCTCTGTGGAACCCTTTGTGACTTATGTTGCCTTAATCCTGTGAACCAGCTAATGCCACCATGCTTCAATCTGCCCCTTCAGGTCCTCTGGAATTCACATCGCCTGTTTGACAAATTCTCCTCTGAACTCAACCCTTTCATCAACTAGTCACTAAATGACTTAGCCTTAAGTGAAACACAGTTCTTGGTCGTGTCCAACTCTTGATTGCAGCTCAGGTCTTGATCTCAGGGTTGTGAGTTCAAAGCCTGCATTGGGCTGCTTGCTGGGTGTGGAGCCCATTTTAAAAGAGAGAGAGAAAGGAAGGAAGGAAGGAAGAGGAGGGAGGGAGGGAAGGAAGGAAGGAAGGAAAAGAAACTTGGGTCTTCAGAGACTATAACTCTAACTGTATTTTGAGCTGGCTGCAGGTTGTTTTCCCGTACTTCATGGAACAGCAGGGCCAGTTTGTTCTTCACTCTCCAAAGCCACTTTCAGCCCATTGCTCCTCCACCCACTCATAAACAAAAAACAAATACAACAAATAACAATAACAAAAAAACAAAACAAAAAAACCTTGCTCCTCTTGAAACACATGCTAATCATTTTAACTTCTCTTTAACCTTCCTTGTTGCTGTCATCTACTGGTCTCCTAGATACTCCTCTGTGTTCACCAATGACTTTGTCAGTAGGCCTGTTCTTTCCCCCTACTCTAAATCTTATTTTATATTGTTGCTGACTCAACGGACAGAAGAACAACCCATCCAGCACTTTGATCTTGAAGCTCCTTGACCTCCAGCTCAGCTACCCACATCTTCCATCTCATCTTGAAAGTTTTCAAGACCCTAAATTTGTTCCACCTCTAGGACCACAACTTCAGACATTCCTCCTGGCTACAATCTCCTAGCTTTTCAATTTACCTAGTATTTACCTAGTCAGTTTTCCCCACTGCCTCATCTCTCTACTTTCTCCCATTTTTACCCTCCTCTCTATCCATCTTACATAATATGGGCCATTTCTGTAATTACTCTCTTGTCAAAATTCTTCATGACATTATTTTTAAAAAAGATTTTATTTATTTCAGAGAGAGAGAGAGAGAGAGAGAGAGTGTGTGTGTGTGTGTGTGTGTGTGTGCAAGCATGAGTGGGGGGAGGGGAAGAGGGAGAAGCAGACTCCCTGCCGAGCAGGGAGCCCAATGTGGGGCTCAATCCCAGGACCCTAGGATCATGACCTGAGCTGGAGGCAGTTGCTTAACAAAGTGATCCACTCAGGCACCCCACTTCATGATACTATTGCCAATGTAACAAACTCATTTGTGCAGGGATGGGCCTAGGTAAATGAGCTTTCCCTGCTACCTCTTCTTCCTTACCACCCCCAAAATGGAAGGAGGCACTCACTGTTAGGTGCCAGTCCTACTCTTGTATGACCCTGAAGATGAGTGTTTCCTTAAATTTTGTGCCAGTAGAGGTGGGGTGTGGGAGGGAAGCTCACTCAGCTTATCCTACTATCTAGGAAATTCCAGAACCTTCATGAATTCACTTAAATTACCCACTTTCTTTATACCCTTCCTGTACTGGCAGGGCACTGCCAGATAAAGTCACAAAGCAAGATAAATTCATTCCAGTGTAAATTCATGATTATTCCTTCAAGTGGTTCTTTAAACCTAGCTTCACAATTCACTCATTTCCCACTCTGAACAATAATTATTTTAAATCTTTCCACTTTTCTCAAACCTTTGACCCTACTATTCACCTCCATCTCCACTCTTAAATGACAACTCCTATCTCTCTTCTCAGGGAAAATAGAAGCATCAGACACAACTCTTTAAATCTCCACTGCCATATTTATAATCTTTGCTACGTCCTTATCCCATGTGAGGATGACATGTTATCTTTTTGTCATGATCTATGTTCCTCTCCTACCTCTTCTGGCATCTTCTTTCTTCCTCTTTGTACAATCTCTTCCTCTCTATCACCTTCTTCCCATCAGCATTTAAACATGCACCCATATTTTTAAAATATCTTTCTTCAGGGGCAGTCTTCCTGCCAGACTACTGCCCCATCTCTCTGTTGATGCTCATAGCTAAACCTCTTTTTTTAAAAGATGTATTTATTTATCTTGGAGCAGGGGAAGGGGCAGAGGGAAAGAATCCCCGAGCAGACTCCCCACTGAGCACAGAGCCCAACACGGGGCCCCACCCTATGTGTTCCATGAGATCACAACCTGAGCTGAAACCAAGAGTCAGACACCCAATCAACTGAGCCACCGAGGTGCCCCACAGCTAAACTTCTTTTAAAACATTCAGCGCACTTTCCCATTAACACTCACCCCTCCATCTGCCAGTCTCCTCTCTGCCCACTCCACCGACTACCATTAAGAAACTGCTCACACCAATGATCTCTTACTTGCCAAAGCTAATGGAAACTTCTAAGCTTTCACTTACTTGACTTTTCAGCAGCATTCAATAATTTTTTTTAAGATTTTATTAATTTATTTGAGAGAGAGGGAGAGAGCATGAGCAGTGGGAAGGGGCAGAGGGAGAGGGAGAAGCAGACTCCCCGCTGAGCAGGGAGCCGGTTGCAGGGCTCGATCCCAGAACCCTGAGATCATGACCTGAGCTGAAGGCAGAGGCGTAACTGACTGAGCCATCCAGGTGCCCCAGCATTCAACATTATTGATCATGTCCTCCTCAAAAAATTTTTTCCCTTTTCTTCCACAGCAACACACACCCTACATCGGGTGTGGAGATTATTTTTAAAAATACAACTTCCCAGCCACACCTATTCATCCATATAGGTCTGGAGGGGATCCTGAAAGTGTTTAGGAAATACTGGGCAAAACATTTCATTTTCATGTAACATATTTACCCATCTGAAAAACTGATAGCCTATATGGGGACAACAATGAAAAGAACCTACTTAATTTTCAATTATGTGAGTTTTGCTCCTGTGAGTTGGAGAATCCCATCAAGGCAGAGGATGCATTTACTGTAGGAGAGATCCAGTACTCATGTGAATTTATTATTAAAAGTTCACATGAGGGGACACCTGGGTGGCTCAGTGGGTTAAGCCTCTGCCTTCTGCTCAGGTCATGATCTCAGGGTTCTGGGATTGAGCTCCACATCGGGCTCTCTGCTCAGTGGGGAGCCTGCTTCCGTCTCTCTCTTTGCCTGCCTCTCTGCCTACTTGTGATCTTTATCAAATAAATAAATAAAATCTTTTAAAAAAAAGTTCACATGAAGTAAAAATGACTTTTAAACTCAGTCTTCAAAAGAGTTGAGCCCGTTTCCCCTTAAGCAGCTATAACTTTGCCACCTACCTTTGCATACTGTCTCCTAATTTGCAGAGTTTAGACCTTCATGGTATCATAAAAGCTCCCTAAAGTGAGTACTTAAAGGCTTATTGTCCCCTTTAACAGATGAAGACATTGAGGCTTTGAGGTTGTAGAAAATGTATTTTACCCATGATATTAACCTACTCTCTCAGAACCTGAGACTGGGCCTGACTGGGCCTGAGTCGTTTTCTCCCCCCAGGAGAAACTGGGCCTGAGTCGTTTTCTCCCCCCAGCATCTGCCACAAGATTGTTGTTGTTGTGGGTATTATCGTAGTTATTATTAGCTCTAAGGAGTGTTGCAAATATGTGTTACTTTACTGAAGGAATCCTGAAAATCTCAGCCCCATAAGGTCAGATAGTGAGAATCCTGCTTCCCCTCTCCTCTTAAGACACTAGCAGCGTTCAGTGCTTGTCAGCATCGAGCAGGGATTGTTGATAAGGCAACATTGTCCCTGGACGAGGAGAACATTGGCTCTTGGGTGATGAAAAAAAAATTCACTTTATGTGTAAAGCATACATGCAGAAGCACATTAACAGATATACAGTGTATCTGGGCTATTAACATTTCATGAGGGGGCCATTAGGGGGAAAATATCTGAAAATACTCCTGAAGGTGGGATGGTGATGATGAAAATAAACGTTGGGCCGCTGACAGAGGGCTGGGGGTAGTTCCGCCCTTCAGAAAGGCTTCAGAAAGACTCAGTTTAATTCAGCACTTTTTATAATTTCGTTTCCCCCAGCATCCCTTTGAAGCATAGTTCCTATGAAGAACATGACTGGGGAGATGCACTGTGGCCTGCCCAGAGGAATTGGATCTGCATTTCATCCATATTCGTTCTCTTGCAAATTCCATGTCGACCAAATCACCCTAGGCCTTGTTCAGAGGTCCAGGGCTAAGAGCTCAGGCCTGAGACAGGTTGCCCGGGGTTTGGATCCCGATGTTGGGATGTCGGGATTTGGATCCCGATGTTGGACCCCAACATCTACCAGTTGACTTGGGCAACACCTTGAGTCTCACTTCACTGATCTGTCAAATGGGGCTCCTAGTAGCACCTGCCTCCAAGGGCTCTCGTCAGAATCCAGGGAGGTCATGTCTGTCAAGGCATTGGAGCGGTGCTGGACACCCAATAAATGCCACCCAAGTGAATAACAGCGCCTGATGGATAGTAACTGCTACCCAAGTGTTGGTTAAATTAAACAAATAGCTCTTGGTCAGCCATTCCCCTGCTGAGCAAACATCTCTTGCCCACTATGTTGAAGACATTGTGATACATGCATGGGGCATGAAGACATGTCGAAGTAAACCCTGTGCTCGGGGATTCTACTGGCTTTCATGTGGATAGGGGCATGGAAATAACTAGGACATAAAGCCACTAGTGTGAGCGCAGGTAGTATTACGAGTGGTGCCTGATACTCTACAGATGGGGGGTGGCTGGGGGAGAAACATGTACAACAGGGTTTATGGAGAAAGCCTCTGTTAAAAAGGTAGGATTTTATTTGGGTCTTAAGGACATCATAGACATTGTGGTAGGTGGGGATTACTAGAAATGGGGTGGCCAATTATTAGCAGAGTGAAGAGAAGTTAAAAAGGCTGTAAGGGGGGAAAGCCCAAAGCATGTTTAGGGAAAGGTGATTAATCCAGTTTGAGTGTGGAAGCAGGAGAAAAACCCAGGGGTGCAGACTAGAGCCAATAATGATTCTGTAATAATTTTTCTTTGATTTTATTTATTTATGAGAAAGAGAGATGGGGGGCACAAGCAGGGGGAGGGGTAGAAGGAGAGAGAGATGCAGACTTAGCACTGAGCAGGGAGCCTGAGGCTGGGTTCAATCCTAGGACCCCGAGATCATGACCCAAGCTGAAGGCAGATGTTTCACCAACTGAGCCACCGAGGCACCCCTGTAATAATTTTTTTATATATTAATTTTCCCCCAGAAAGAATGCAGTGTTAGGACACCAGGGTCTGTGTCTGCCTTGTTATATGCTGTATCCCTAGTGCCTAGCACAGTGCTTAGCTAAGAATAGGATCTCAGGATGCAATTGTTAAGTGAATGAATGAATGACTGATGAATGAACAAATGAAACAAACAGCGTTCAAGAAAAGATCTGAAAATAAAATTTGGGCCATGGCATCAGAAGAGAGAAGCTATTGAACCGAGAAAAATGTAAGATTAAATTTCTTGGGGCACCTGGGTGGCTCAGTGGGTTAAAGCCTCCGCCTTCGGCTCAGGTCATGATCTCAGGGTCCTGGGATCAAGCCCCGCATTGGGCTCTCTGCTCAATGGGGAGCCTGCTTCCCCCTCTTTCTCTGCCTGCCTCTCTGCCTACTTGTGATGTCTCTCTCTGTCAAATAAATAAAATAAAAAATCTTTAAAAAAAATCAAAGAAATGTCAAGGAACTCTGCCCAGGAGTCTAAATCCAAAATGAGCTTCTTAACCCAAACCCACAGGCCAGAAAGAGAAGGGAAGGGAAGAGACAATGTGGGCAGGCAGCTGTCTCCATGATCAGGTGAGCTGGTGAGAAGCCCGTTCGAGCCATAGAGGGAAAGGACTCACTGGGGGCAACATAGGCTTTAAGAGCCATTGCTGGGTATGAGACCCCTCTAACTACAGCAGGAATTTGAACCCAGGAATCCAGACAAACTCAATAAAGCTTGGGGCCAGTTTGGAAAGCTTCTTAAAGATTGATATGCATAGGCCTAGCAGTGGCCCAGGAAGTCCACTGCCACGAAGCCACAAGACTCATGTTGGCCTGAGGGCAGGGACACACTGGGTGTGCAGTACTGTTTGGATTGTAAGCATGAGGGACTGGGTGGAGAGCGCAGCAAAAATTGGGGGAATGGGAATGCTTCTGCTTTTGCAATAGCTGTCGTCCCTGTTGTTTTTTAACCAAGTAACAAGAAAGTTCCTATTTGGGTAGGAACACACACCGGGTACATGATGATGTCTGAAGTCAGATTCATGAACATGCTGTATACCACAGGTTGAATTTTGTGTAGCCTGCTGGAAACTTGAAATGATGAGCAAGTCAGGTGCTTTGGAAGCAGGAACAGACCAAGATTTTGTGCGAGATTTCCCACTTCCTAGTTGTGGACTCTTGGGCGAATCCCCAGATCGCTCTTCATCTCTGCTTCGTCACCCGTAAAATGCAGATAGTAATGCCATCTATCTCATAGGGTGGTTGGAAGGATTAAATGAAGTAATGTTTGGCACATGCTTGGTATGTAATGATTAGGTGTTGACCCCGATCCACAAAACCTCTAAGGTAGCTGACCTGCAGGATAAAGGACAGAACAACAGTGCCTTATCTGAAACCACAGAGCCAAAAGCATATTCCATAAAGGGAAAAATTTATAAATTGGACCTCATCAAAATCAGAACATTTGTTCTGCAAAAAACAAAACCTAAGCAAAGAGGATGAACAGACAGTCTACAGTCTGGGAGAAAACATTTGCAAACTATGTATCTGACAAAGGACTAGGAATTCACGAGAGAGTAAAAGCATGTATTCAATCAGCAATTGGAGAGAAGACATAGCAAGGATGTGGAGAAAAGGGGACAGTTGTGCTCTGCTGTGGGAATGTAAAGTGGTGAAGCCACTGTGGAAAACAGTACAGAGACTCCTCAAAAAATTAGAAATAGAAATAAGTACCAACTTTCAGGGAAGATGGCAGAGTAGGAGGATGCTAGGCTCACCTTGTCCCATGGAAACACCTAGATAGCCCCCACATTAGTGTAAATAACCCAGAAAATGACCCAAAGACAGGCAGAACAGACTCTCCACAGCTAAATATTGAGAAGTTGCCACATTGAAGAGGGTAGAAAGGGCGGAGGCATTGTTGGCAGCCAAGCTGACGATGCAGAATGTCCATGGGAAGGAGGGACTTGGAAGGCACAGAGAAGGGAGAGGCACCCCATACAGGGACCCCAGACAGGCACCCCAGACACAGGTGACCCATACTGTGATGGGAAGACAAATCCCCATAACATTTGGCTTTTAAAACCAGAGGGGCCTAACCTCAACAAATTCTTACATCAGTGGGGCTGAACAGCTGGACCTTTAAAAATCAGTGGTCTCATTTCTAGGAGAGCTAGAGGAATATGAATAAGAAACTGAGTCCCTCCTCTTAAAGAGACAGAAAAACAGGCAGCACTGCTGAGATACAGCATAGAAGCAGCAGTTTGAAAAATGACTTAGGGTATACAGGAAAGAGGTTTTTTTTTTTTTTTTTTTAAGATTTTATTCATTAACTTGAGAGAGAGAGAACACAAGCTAGTGGCAGAGAAGAGGGAGAAGCAGGCCCCCCACCGAACGAGAAGCCCAATGCAGGGCTTGATCCCTGGACCCTGGGATCATGACCTGAGCTGAAGGCAGATGCTTAACCAACTGAGCCACTCAGGCATCCCGGAAAGAGATTTATTTACTTATTTCAGAGCATGTTCTGGAGGAGCAGGGATCATTCGAAGACTTATCCAGAAAAGCAAAGCTGGAGGCATCACAATTCCAGACTTCAAGTTATATTATCAAGCTATTGTGATCAAAACAGTATTTTATTGACACCAAAATAGACATACAGATCAATGGAACAGGATAGAAAATCCAGAAATAAACCCACAATTATATGATGAGTTAATCTTTGACAAAGCAGGAAAGAATATCCAGTGGGAAAAAGACAGTCTCTTCAACAAATGGTGTGGGGAAATGTGGTCAGCAACATGCAAAAGAATGAAAGTGGACCAGACACAAAAATAAACTCAAAATGGATTAAGGACCTAAATGTAAGACCTGAAACTATACAAATTCTGGAAGAGAGAACAGGCAGTAATTTCTCTGACATTGACTGTAGGAACATTTTTCTAAATGTGTCTCCCGAGGCTAAGGAAAGTAAAGCAAAAATAAACTATTAGGACAAATAAAGAGCTTCTGCACAGCAAGAGAACAATCAACAAAACTAAAGGGCAACCTATAGAATGGGAAAGGAATTTACAAATGACATCTCTGATAAAGGTTTATATTCAGAATATATAAAGAACTTACACAACTCAGCACCAAAAAAATAAATAATCCAATTAAAAATGGGCAGAAGACCTAAACAGACATTCGTCCAAAGAAGACATCCAGTTGGCCAACAGACCCATGGGAAAATGCTCAACACCTCTCATCATCAGGGAAATGCAAATCAAATTATGATGAGATATCACCTCACACCTGTCAGAATGGCCAAAATCAAAAACACAAGAAACATCAAATATTGGCAGGGTTGTAGAGAAGAAAAAGGAACCCTCTTGTACTGTTGGTGGGAATGCAAACTGGTGTAGCCACTGTGGAAAACAATATGGAGGGTCCTCAAAAAGTTAAAAATACCATTACCATATTATCTAATTATTGTACCACTGGGTACTTACCCAAAAGATATAAAACACTAATTCAAAGGGATATGTGCACCCCTATGTTTAGAGCAGCATTATTTACAATAGCCAAATTGTGGAAGTGGCCCAGTTGTCCATCCATAGATGAATGGATAAAGAAGCGGTGGTATCGATATATACAATGGAATATGACTGAGCCACAAAAAAGAATGAAACCTTGGCGTTTGCAATGACATGGCCAGAGCTAGAAAGTATTATGCTATGGGAAATCCACCATGGAATATGACCCAGCAATGATCCGAGTGAACTACTGATACATGGAACAATCTGCCTGACTCGCCAGATGATGATTCTAAGTGAAAAGAGCCAATCCCAAAAGGTTAATACTCTATGATTTTATTTATATAATATTCTTGTAATGACAAAATCCTAGAAATAGCAAAAGATTAGTGGTTTCTAGGAATTAGGAATGAAGTCTGGGACCTGGGAGGGGGTGTGCGCATCGGATTGTAGAAGGGCAACCGGAGGGATTCATGTAGTATCTTGACTGTGGTGGTAGCTCCATGAACCTGCATACATGATAAAATTATATGGAACTGGATATACACACACACACACAAGTGAATACAAGTAAAAAGGCCAGTAGATGGTACTAATATCAATATGTTGGTTGTACTATAGTTCCTAAGATGTTACCCTCGGGGGAGCCTGGGCATAGGGTACATGACATATCTCTGTACAATACCTCACGTCTGCATGAGTACCCATAGTGACCTCAATAACGATTTCAATAAAAAAGATACTGTAAACAGTGACATATAAACTTAATTATAAAACCAAATCTGAAAGAAAAAAAGAAATGAGAGAGGACCTATGTGTTGGGCAGGCAAGTGGGAGAGCTCTCAGGCCACCTCGGGTCTTCTGGCAATTACAGCCCAGAGGACCATGTAAAGAAGCCGGGCCTTGTGCTAAGTGCTCACTTGAATTTATTTGATCCTCATCACAGCCCCATCGCTGACTTTCAAAACCAAGCCTTCTGGTGCCCAGATGCCTTCACCCTGGCCTATTATGAGGTGTTCTGCTTGCCCTCTAGGTCTTTAGCTGATATCTAGTTCTTCCTAGAGCAGCTGAGAGGTCCTTGGGATTGGGCTTTGAACATCCCTTCCTCTCAAGCTTCTGCCACCTGTGGTCCAGGATTGCTGGCCAGTTTGAAGTGGCCCAAGTATGACTCTGCATGGATCCCGGGCTCCCTCCACACATAACATCTTGTGACCCCACAGCACGGCAGGGATCCTGAGTAATGATAGTTGACATCTGTGGCACATTTACTAGATGCTAGACGCTCTGCTCCGCTGTGTCAAAGGGCCACTGTCATCTCGTTTCATCCCAATGAGCGTCCTGTGAAATTGGTAGGATTTCCACCCCCCTTTTTCTGATAAAAGAGACCAAAGTGAATTTGCCCAAGTGCACAGGGCTGGTTAGTGGGGGGCAGTGGTTTGCTCCCAGGTCTGGCTGATGCAACAGCACTTGGGGGTCTGTCTAGGGCCTAGATAGGAGTCAATAAATACATGCTAGATGAATGAAAGTCCACTCAATAAAAAGCCTGTCCTGTGGCAGTGCTGGCAGATCTCAAGACAAATTTCCTGAAATTAGGTAGCAAACTAGTCAGGTGGGGTAATGGGCATGATCTCAGCTTATGCTTCAAAGGTTCATCTCAAAGAAAGCACCAAGGAAAGAGCTGTTGACGTCTGTTGAGCACATGCCGTGCACCTAGTACTGGGCCAGGTACACTTGGAGGTACATATCAAGGATGAATGAGATAGGATCCCCTGTTTAGGAAACACTAAGAGTTGTTGATGTCTATTGAGCACATGCTGTGCCTAACCTAGTACTGGCCTAGGCACACTTGGGGATACATATCAAGGATGAATGAGATAGGGTCCCCTGTTTAGGAAACACTCAGTGTTGTTAGGGAGGCCAGCGTCAGTTGCGAACTTCATGGCGTGTATCTGCTGTTTCCATCTCATGGGTCCCCACTTTTTCCCACCTTCTTGCTTCTGATTGTAATCTTGGCCATGCCTAGTGTGCGTTTCCACGACCTACTGAGTCAGTCTCTGGGGGTGGGCCCCCAAATCTGTTTTAATGGGCCCTCCAAGTAATTATGATACACATTCACGTTTGAGAGCCACTGGTATATATGAAGGGCCTGGGATGTAGCCGCTACTTCATAAAAAATGTCAAAATGCTTATGTGGAATGGTTCTGATACTTTGTAGAACTGACTAGTGAAGAAATTGTAGCTCCTGAAAGGGGTGATGTGGACCTCGCTCCAGTTTGCTCAGGACCCTCCTAGATTTAGCCCTCAAACTTTCACATCCTGGAAACCCCCTTTGGCCCAGACCGCTGATCATCTGCCTGGAAACTATAATACACATCCTTGTTTTTCCCAGTGTTGCCAGGTGTCATCTTTGTCCCGATTTTATAGATGGGGAAACTCTGACAGAGAGAGGTTGTAGAGTCAAGAAGAAGGGGGTGGCGTCAGGACTCAAATCTGGGTCTGTTTCATTCATATTATCTGCTCTTAACAAATTCCTAGAAGTGGAATTGCTATGTCAAAGAGTATGTATGTGAAAAATTTCTAACTCTATTGCTGAATTATTGTCTCAGTAGCAGAGCACATATTTTTATATACTGTTGTGTGTTTGTGTATATATTAACACAAGGTATGTACGACAACAGTATATAGAAATATATGTTTTCCCCATAAATCCACCAACTGGGCCTTGTGAACCTGTTTAATCTTTACCAATCTGATAAGCATTCCTCGTGTTATTTTTGGTTGTATATCTTTTGACTTTGTCTAGTGTGCTTAGTTGGACAGCAGGGCCAGGTGTAATTTGAGACAGGAAATTGAATGGGGCTCTCATGGCTTAGTGTGAACTTCACTGCAGTAAAATCCCGATACACCTCAGAAGCTTCTGGGGGCGCCATCCAAGATGCAATATGTAAAAGCCTTGTGAGGATGAATGTCCCATCTCATTGGTCCCAAGCAGACACCTGTATTGGAGAGACCACTTTGTGAAGAAACTTGCTGGACTTCTCAGAGCCTCCAGTGGTGTCTTCCTCTTCCAGGTCCTGGTTACCCTCTTGGGGGTAGGCTGTCTAAGGTGTAAGCTCAGTAGGTTGCCTACGAGGACAACATGTGGGGGTTTAGGCCACAAGCTCTATCCCTCAAAGAAGTGGTAGACAGGAACATTTGAGCTGTGACGGCACTAGGAGAGGGCAAAGGAATGCAGAAGCATGAGGTTGGGGGGAGGTATCTGAATGTTATACATGTTAAAGACCATGCTAATTAGTAAAATAATAGAAACGGTATTCCTGGGTAGAGTCCACAAAGATTTTGTGACTGAGTTGTGGGGAACAGAGGTGGAAGAAAAAAGGGAAAGGGAAATTAGGAGTTTAAATACATAATGCTTAGATTCTGAAGGAAGGAAGAAAGCCTTGAGATAGACTGGGGAGTGGGGGAGGAACAGTTTCAGAAGAAAGGAAAGTGCCATATGGCATCCTCCAAGGAAATAGTTTGCATGGCTTGTGGATTCCCTGTACCCTGAATGTGGTAGCTTTCTTTCTTGTTCTTTTTTTTTTTTGCTTTCTGATATTATTGCCCACTTGGCAGATTTCCCCCAAGTTGACTCTGGGCAATGAGCTTGGACAGGCACTTTGGTGAAGAGAAAACCTAAAATCGTCACATTTTTGGAAAATTTTCAACTCTATTGAGCTGCAATTTATATACAATAAGACTTACCCATTTTAAGTGAATCTTAGTAATTATTAGAAAGTCATGTACCCACCATCATAATCAAGTTACAGAAGAGTTCCATGACCCTAAGGAAGTTCCTTATGCCCATTTATACTCTTTCAAGATTCCTGGTCTTAGGCGTGCACTGATTGGCTTTCTGTCACTGTGCTCTTTTGTGTTTGAGTGTTTTACTTGGCAAAATATTTTTTGAGATTCACCCACCTTGTTGGGTCTGTTGGTTTTTTTTTTTAATTACATAGTTCATCTCTTTATTAGTTGATGCGCATTTGAATTTTTTCCAGTTTGGGACTATTATGAATAATGTTGCAATGAACTTTCAAATGTATGTCTTTTCTGGATATAAATGCATGTTTAATTTTTTTATTTATATACATTTATTGTATGTATGTATTATTATATTTATTTTAAAATAGGATGTGTGTGTGTGTGTGTGTGTGTGTATACACATGTAATCTTGTCATACTGTTTTGGTTACAAAAATACTAGTTATGAAAACACATACTAGTTACAACCACTTTGGATTCCTACCAGCAATTTCTGTGAGAGATCCTATGCTCCACATCTTAGCCAAGATGTGGTATTATTAATCTCTTTAACATTAGCCATTTGAGTAGGTGTATAGTGATGCGTCATCGTGGTTCTAATTCACATTTTCCTTATGACTAATGATAGTGAGTATCTTTTCATGTGCTTGTTGGCCATTCACATACTTTTTTTGTTAAGTGTTTGCTTCAACATGTTGCCAATTTTTAATTGGATTACTTGTCTTTTTATTGAGTAATAGGAGATTTTTTTTTACTATGTTCAGTTAGCCAACATATAGTACATCATTAGTTTTTGATGTAGTGTTCAACAATCAGCTGTGTATAACTCCCAGTGCTCATCACAACACATGCCCTCCTCAATACCCATCACTCGCCTACCCCCTCCCTCCAGCTTCCTCTCTTCTGTAACCCTCAGTTTGGTTCCCAGAGTCCAGAGTCTCTCATGGTTTGTCTCCCTCTCTGATTTCTTCCCATTCAGTTTTCCTTCCCTTCCCCGGTCATTCCTCTGTGGTATTCCTTATGTTCCACACATAAGTGAAACCATATGATAATTGTCTTTCTCTGACTGACTTATTTTATTCAGCATAATCTCCTCCAGTCCCATCCATGTCAGTACAAATGGGGTATTCATCCTTTCTGATGGCTGAGTAATATTCCATTGTATATATGGACCACATCTTCTTTATCCATTCATCTGTTGAAGGACATCTTGGCTCCTTCCACAGTTTGGCTATCATGGACATTGCTATTATGAACATTGAGGTGCATGTGACCCTACCTTTCACTACATCTGTATCTTTGGGGTAAATACCTAGGAGTACAATTGCTGGGTGGTAGGGTAGCTCTATTTTTAACATTTTGAGGAACCTCCATACTGTTTTCCAGAGTAATAGGAGATATTTATATATTCTGGATACATGTCAGATCTTTATCTATATCTGTATCTATATGGTGCAAGTGTTTTTTCGTCCCGTCTCTGGCTTGCCTTTTTGTTTTCTTAATGCTAACTTTTGAATAGCAGAAGTTTTAAATATTTCTTGTGATTATTTATTTATTTATTTATTTTTAAACATTTATTTGAGAGAGAGAGAGAGAGAGAGCACGAGCAATGGGAGGGGCAGAGGGAGAGGGAGAGAGAGATCCCCAGTAGACTCACCACTGTGTGCAGAGCCTGATGTGGGACTTGATCCTATGACCTTGAGGTCATGACCTGAACCAAAATCAAGAGTTGGCCACTCAACTGACTGAGCCACCCAGGCTCCCCTTATTTATTTATTTTTGAGTAAATACTAGCTCCCATGTGGGGCTCAAACTTAGGACTCCAACATCAAGAGTTGCATGCTTTACCAACTGAGCTAGCCAAAAATTTTAAATTTTAACAAAGCCCAATTTATCAATTTTTATCTTTTATGGTTTATATTTTTGTGTCCTAAATATTCTTTGCCTACTGTAAAGTCTCAAATTTTTCTCTTATGTTTTCTTCTAGAAGTTTCGTACTTTGGGTTTGTACATTTAGGTTTTTGTATGAACCATTCTGAGTTAATGGTTTTTGCCTGATATAAGGTTGAGGTTGATTTTTTCCCCCAAATGAGTATTGAGTTCAGCACTCCTCATTTCAAAAACTGTTCTTGTTTTTTATTTCCTTTTGTTTTTCTTGTATTTTCTCTCTGTACTTGTACTTTAATGAGCTACAGGTCTGTTGTCTCCATCTGTTAACAACCCTCCGGACCTACACTGTTAAGTGAAAATGCTATCGTTGCTTGAGAAATCGTTCTTCACTGTAAGGAATATCAGCAATTACATTTAACCATGGTAATGGTGAAGTTTTGTGGGCGGGAATTCATGCTACCATATTCTCTATGGTCTGTTAGCGCCTTGGAACTTTAGAAAAATTTTTTAAAAATCTGAGGTTTAAGTAATAGAATTTGAAGGATGGTGAAAAGTCTCTATCAGTTCCAGGACATGAGGTTCTAGACTCCAAGTAAGCACTTGAGTGAGGTCTCTGTAGCTCGACAGAGCAGAATAGGAAAAAAACCCAAAAAAACAAAACTGCACATATGATTTGGGATTTAAGCTGTCCTGAGGGACAGGTGCCTGGCGGGCTCAGTTGGTGGAGCATGTGACTCTTGATCTCCGGGTTGTGGCTTCGAGCACCATGTTGGGTGTAAAGATCAATTAAAAATAACATCTTTTTTTAAAAAAGTAAGTTTTCCTGAGGGAACAGGTAAAAGATATTTGATTGGTGCTTTAATTTTTCTTTTCTTTTCTATTTTCTTTGAGATTTTAGTTATTTGTGGCGGGGGGACGAGAGAGAGAATATGTGTGAGTGCGGGCAAGGAGCAGAGAGGGAGGGAGAGGGACAAGCAGACTCTGCACTGAGTCAAGCCCCATGCAGGGCTTGATCTCATGACCCTGAGATCACGATCCGAGCCGAAACCAAGAGTTGGATGCATAACCAACTGAGCCACCCAGGTGCCCTGGTGCTTTAATTTTTCTTAGGGAATAGAGGACAGATTTAGAAAAAAAATCATAAGGTTTATTTTTCAAATGTGATGGTAAATTTGGTACATTTTCAAATACTGTGGATGTTATCCAGTGGTCTGATTCCAAATTCTTGGAATCAAGATTCCAATATTATATTGGTCTGATTACAAATTCTTAAGTATTCATTGACTGTAAACATGCTTCTTTGCACACACACAAACCACATGTTCACAGAGAGCCACAGTCAAACTCATCATTCTTACCCAATTTGCTGCAAAAGATGGTAAACAGCCAACTATCCCATAAGAGGGGACTGCCTCAATAAGTTATAGTTATGGTACAGTCAGTGGTCATATAATAGAATATGATGCAGATAGCAAATAGATTGTACTAATATAAAAATTACCTATAAACATATGTATGCATTAAATGCTTGTATGTACCTCTGGATCCACTGAAATAAAAGCAGATATAAAGCTTTTGGTACAAAGGGGGTCACTATGGTGTTATTTGTAATGATAAATATCAAAGTATAGTAATAAAAGTGTCCACAAATGGGAGGCTCATTAAATAAGCATGGGGATGTCCTGCTGATGTTAAAGAGAATGAAGTAGAGGGGCGTCTGGGTGGCTTAGTTGGTTAAGCATCAAACTCTTGATTTTGGCTCAGGTCGTGATCTCAGGGTCATGAGATTTGGCCCTGTGCTGGGCTCTGTGCTCCGTCCAGAGTCTGCTTGTCCTTCTCCCTCTGCTCCTCCCCCTGCTTGCTCTCTCACTCTCTTTCTAAAATAAATGAATAGATAAAATCTTCAAAATAATAAAAAAAAGAATGAAGTAGATCTACATTTGGATCTTTATGTTTGGAATAATCTTCAAAAAGTATGAATATGTGAAAACAAGAAGTAGGGAACAAGATAATGTGAAAATTATGCACCTAGGTGTATGTGTGTGTTGCATAATCTGAAAGGATATATTAAAAATGTTAACAAATGATTGGTTTCGGCAAGGAAGATACAGGGTCTAGAATTGAGGGAGACTTACTTTTCAGTATATATCCTTTTTCTCTATTTGCATTTTGTAACCATGTGTGCATCTCACTTTTTCAAATAAAAAATCCCTTCTTCTTCTTCTTCTTCATCTATTACCTAAAATTGAGATCTATTTTTATACTGTGTCAGAAGCTTGTTTGGAAGATGGAAATTAATCATTTCCCTATCTTTGACTCTAACCATGCTGCTAACCTTCCACCAATCTTCTGATTCTTGATTTGAGGGAGGACAGTTTGGACAAGAGAAGGGAGCAGAGGGCAAGAAGCTGAGTATAGAGTTAGGAATAGCATCCTGGGGTGACTTGGAAGTTAAGGATATGTGAAAATTAATAAAAGGAAATCTCACCAAAATGCACTTGGGAGGCCAGAAGGGGGAGCTCCCAGGCCCTACCATTGGTGGTCAAATGCAGACCCAACAGAAGAGAAATGACCTTTCCAGTGGATACTCCTTTAGCTCCAATTTTACTACCCAGGCAGGAGGTAGAAAGGTTTTCTCCTCTCCCAGCAGCAGCAGCCCAGCCAATAAGAAACTGTCACAACTCAGCCAATGAAAAGCCACTATACTTTGAACTACCAGTTTATTCTAGTGGACTTTTTGTTTATAACAGCCTTCCCAGCTACCCCCTTTTCTCAACAAGAGAGCTTTCTTCTTTGTTCTCTGGACTTGTCTTGGTTTTGCAGTAGCTTGCATGTCCCAAATCACAGTTCTCTGCTATTCCTGAATAAACCCATTTTTGCTGGTACAATAACTGACAGCTTTATTTTTAAGGTGAATAGATACTACAAGTAGATCGAGTGCACCTAGCAATTCCAGACTAATAGGCAACATGCTAAGCCATTCATCCTCACCTGTCTTTGAAGAACTAAAATATCCAGTTTTTAAAATCATAGATATAACCCGCATACAGTTTTTAAAAAATTGAACAGTATAGAAGAGAAAGAAAAGTTTCATGTTTAATGGCTAGTTTCCGGTCTCCAGAGGTAACCACTTTATTTCTAGTTTTGAGTTTTTCTGATGAGTAATACCATTAGTCTAAATAATATGCTTCTATTTCTGTTTCTTATTTTATCAATTTTAGAAATGATTTTTAGACTTTCAAGAAAGGTGATTTAGCATACTTATGCTACCACCTTTACCTACTTCTGATTGTCCCCAAATTTTATTAGTTATATTTTTATGATATTCAGGGCATTTTGGGGGTTACTTCTATAATGTTGAATCCTATACTTTAATATTTATTGTTGGATCCATTAATTCTAGACAAAAGTATCAGAGATACTTTCCCACACTCTCCCTCCTCCCACTGCTTCTGACTTCTGTCATCTGTAATATTCTGTATACATTATTAAGCTTGTAACAGTTACTGCATAGGTTCTCATCTAAGCCCCACCACTTGTTACCTATGTAATCTTAGGTAAATTATTGAATGTCTCTGTGCCATCAGTTTCGTCGAATGTTAACTGGAGATGATATAGTAGTATCTACTTCATAGGGTTGCTGTAATACTAAATTTTACTTAAATTGAAATAAATATTTCAAAGTACTTAACGTAGTATGTGGTACACAGTAAGTGCTTTTTAAGTGTTAAGCTAGAACATAGAACAGCAAAAGTCAAAGTAAAATGAGATCTATTTTACAATTCAGATTAAATCCTCAGCATGGTATATCTATAGCTTGATTAAAAAAATGAGCTAAAATGCAAAAGACATGAAAAGACATTTCACACCAAGGAGGATTTATAGGTGGCAAATAGGCATATGAAAATATGTTCAATATTACTAGTTACTGCAGAAATGAATGAAAACCACAATGAGATATCAGTATATATCTATCGGAAGAGCTAAAATTAGTGAGAATAACAAATGCTGGTGAAGATGTGGTGAAACTTGATCATTCATACGTTGCTGGTGGAAATGCCAAATGGTATAGCCACTCTGGAAAAAGAGTTTGGCAATTTCTTTAGAAAATTAAAGATGCAAGCACTGTACAACCTAGCAATTGTACTGCTGGGAGAAATGAAGTTTGAAGTTCACACAAGGGGCACCTGGGTGGCTCATTGGGTTAAGCCTCTGCCTTCGGCTCAGATCATGATCTCAGGATCCTGGGATCGAGCCCCGCATCAAGCCCCGCATCAGGCTCTGCTCAGCAGGGAGCCTGCTTCCCCCTCTCTCTCTGCCTGCCTCTCTGCCTACTTGTGATCTCTCTTTCTGTCGAATAAATAAATAAAAAATCTCTTAAAAAAATGAAGTTCACACAAAAATACGTATGCAAGCGTTCTGAGTGGCTTTATTAGTAATAGCTTTATTCATAAACTGGAAACAACCCAGATGTCCTTTGACAGGTGAATGGCTAAACAAAGTGTGGTACAGCCATGTGAAGAATTACTGCTCAACAATAAAAAGGCAGGAACTATTGATGTAGGCGACAACCTGGTTAGATCTCCAGAGAATTTTGTTGAGAGGAAAAAGCCAATCCCAAAAGGCTGAAGACTGTCTGATCATATTAATGTTATTTGCATATATTCTTAGAATCGTAAAATTATAGAAATTGAACTGTTTATTGGTCACCGTGGATTAAGGAGGGGAAGAGATGGGAAGGAAGAGAGTGTGGCTCTGAAAAGGAAAATAAGGGATCCTTGTGATGGAACTCTCCTGCGTCTTGATTGTATCAATGTCAATATTCTGATTTTGATGTTGTTTTATACTTTTGCAAAATGCTCTTGGGAGAAACTGAGTAAAGGGTACACTGGATCTCTGTACTGTTTCTCACAACTGCCTGTGAACTTTACTTCAAAATAAAAAGTTTAACTAAAGTACCGAACAAACAGCTTTCCCAATATTAACTCCATGTAAATATTATTCACAGTAGGATCAAGTAATGTGTTTGGACCTACAGGGAAAATAAATGTAATCATAGGGCTGTAAGAAAGTGCTGCTGGTAGGAGAACATTTCAAATGTCAAAGCCAAATGGATTATCTTTTCTTATGCTCCTTCAATGGCTCAAATGATGCCACATTTTAGCATGCTTCCTATTAGAACTAGAATCATCATACAGCTTTTTGTTCTCAGAGTTCGTAATTGTATTCCATTGTCAATCAAAAGCACACAAAAATGGCTTCTGGTTTCTTAGTGATATAGGGCGATTATAGAATTTGCATCCATCTTAAGGATATTCTTCACTGAACCCTTTGACTTCTTGTTCTAATTACGACCTAATGCTTTCTTGGTCAGCTTAGCAGTTGTCATCTTGGGATTCCTTTAATGCTTTAAAATACAAATTCCCAGGCACCATCGCAGACCGATTTAATTGGAGTTTCTTTGGGTGAGGTATGTCTGGGCTATGTGTATTTTTTAAAAACTACCCCACGAGGCGATTTTGCTGATCCGATTTGAGAATTCATCTAGCTAATCCTGAGAGTCCTATAACATATTAGTAAGAGTAACAATAGACACTGTTTTCTGAGGATTTGCTATGGGCATTGTTTTAAGAGTCAATGTGTGGTCCTACTTAATCTTTACACAAACCTACGAAATAGGTACTATTATTATCATCCCTGTTTTAGGGAAAACTCAGTATCAGAGAAGTTAAATCATACCACTTTTCAAGCTCCAGAGCCAGGTTGAGAACCCAGGTTTCTCTGGCAAGAAATTGGATTTTAACCAACAAACTATGTTAATTTAAAAATGGATAGACTCAAGAGCCCCATGGAAAACATCTAGAGGTAAAATAAGTTGGTGTTGGAGCACAGGTAAAAGGACTGTGTATTGTCAACTAATCGTACAGCTGAAACCTGGCATCTTTTTTTTTTAAAGATTTTATTTATTTATTTGACAGAGAGAGATCACAGGTAGGCAGAGAGGCAGGCAGAGAGAGAGGAGGAAGCAGGCTCCCTGCTGAGCAGAGAGCCCGATGTGGGACTCAATCTCAGGACCCTGAAATCATGACCTGAGCCGAAGGCAGCGGCTTAACCCACTGAGCCACCCAGGCACCCCTGAAACCTGGCATCTTTTAATCAGTTAGTTCAGCAAGGTCATTCTTGTGAGATACCGGAAGTATGAATAAGGGACCATGGTTCAAATTGGAAGCCTTTTAGCAATTTCTTTTTGATTCTGATTATTTTGGATGGCATAGAAACAATTCACAAACTCTATCAATAAGCATCTTAAACATTTTCCCATGTAAGCATCTTTAACAAAAGTTGTATCTGGGGGTTATCTGTGACTTTCTCCTCACATTTTCTCTGGCTCGCATAGATGGATAATTGGAGTTAGCTGTACTAACTTGTCAGCATTTGCAATAGAATACCTAATACAGTAGTTAGGAGAAGTAAGAATAGCCTCCAAATGGCTTGATCACTTGATAGCTAATACTGGAATCATATATTTGCCCACTGTGGAGAGGGACTCTTAACTTTTACAGATACCAGATTTGACTCAAATCCATTCACATTTCAGAAGCATGCCCTAGTAGCTCTTAATATTCTGATATGGACCAATCTCCAAGATCTCTCATGTTAAAAAAACAAAATAGTGTATGTAGTATGCCACTATTTAGATAAAAAAGTGGGGGCACGTATTAGTATTGGGTGATCGATACAGTAAATTCTCTGAAAGGATACAGAAGAAAACAAAAGAAACATGCTCTAGTAATGGGCACAAAAATAATGTTTAAAATCTAAATTTAAATTGTTAACAGAATGTGGAAAATCACTACACACACACATAATAGAATAGTGAATTTTGTGCTACATTAGACCACTGTATGCTTTCATACTGTATTGGTTGTTTTTCTTCTGTAATTTAAAAACCCAAACCAACTCTGCTAATTAAGCTCTCCCTGGCCAAGAGCTCACTTGGATCCCTGACAGTCCCTAGTTAAAGCTTAGTTTGTAGTTTTTGACAGCAAACCAAGACCCTCTTGTTTGCTTCAGAAAAACTGGCTGGTTTTAGTCCCTGGCGTTATTTTGGCGGTACCCCCATTCCAACAAGTCACCAATCCTCTTGACCATGACTTAGAATTGTGCCAGAATTTTCTTGGTGGTTTTTTAGTTTGTTTGTTTTTTTGAGACAGGTAGCAGGAGTAGTAGTAGTGATGACATTATTGTTAGCTTGGTTTTAAAATTTGTGACAAATTATCTTGGACACAGGAATAAGGTGGTATATTGAGATGATAAAGCAAGAGCAAAGGCAACTCAATCAAATTTACTTGAACAGGTGGTTTTGGCATTTATCTTAATTCTTTTATTTATTACTCCTTAATTACTCCGTAACTCAGAAGGTTAAAACCACCACAGGCAAATGACATTTTATGAAATGAATTGTTTAAAATGTACTTTTTGTGATAAGGGCACTTGATGTGAATAGTATTTAGTTGTTTTTTTTTTTTAACAATTTTACTTATTTTTGTTGACATGTTTGGAAATAGGTAAAAAGTCTGAGTGAGAAAATTTCAGTACTTTTATTACTCCATGCACCTCATCTCTCTTTATGTGACTCCTTACCAGAAAAGAAATGGCCTCAGAATTTCTACCTGCCTGATATTATGTTTGTAAAAGTCTTATAGTACTTTGATTTCCTAAGTGTATTACCCAAAGGCACTGATTTTTATAACCCACGCCCCTTAAGGAGCCCGAAACTAACCTCACAGGGAAACCACAAACCTTGAAAAAAAATTAGAAATATTCCTTATCTCCCCTCTGTGGTCTCCTGGTGTCACTTAACCAAAACTCCTCAGTCTGTGACCTTGAGAAACCTAGAGGCGAAGTAGGAGGAGTAGAGTATTGAAGGTTATCTGGTCCATCACTACCCAAAAAGGGGAGCAAAATTCATCATAACAGGTAAGTGTTTTTATACTTATGGCAGATGGTGATTGAAGCAAAGGCAATTCAAAAGGGGAGACACGAGAAAGCAATAATTTTGAACGTTTGACATTTGTTTTGAAACTACCTTACTACCCTATACCCTTTACCATCTGTCTGTTATCCCTCCCAACACCCACCTCTGTCTTCCCACAGGGCTCCATTGTCTGCAGTTCCTGTTTCTCAGGGGCGGAGCTGTGGGAGGCAGCCATGGGTGCCATAATAGGCACCTGCGGCCAGCACAATGGGCTGTGGGTGCTTGTGGGAGAGACAGATTGATGTATTGTGCATGGGGGAGGAGGGCTGTCACTTGAATCCATGTGAACCCAGGCTTTAGGGGCAAGGGAGATTGACAGCTTTTGTAGGTTGCATTTCTTTTTCAAAGCTTGGCTTTAATAGACAGTAAGTTTGGGGCCCCAGGCTTTCACTCCCATAATTCTAACAGGGCAATCACGAGCATTCAGCATTTCTTTTTACCCCCCTTGTTACGCATTAAATGATTTCAGTAAAGGAATGTGCAGCATTAATTAGAATTTGTTAGCAGATACCAAGGGGAAAAGTTTCTTCACAACAACTATAGGAGGTGTCATTTGTACAAAGACTTTTTTGTTTTCTTTCCCCATTACATTATCACTGCAATATGTAAGGTAGTGATTCTTTTCATTTAAATTAAGTGGAAAGCTACTAAATCTTGTTTTATTCTCCAAAAAGAATAAGGTCCTTAACACTTATCTTTTAACTTCTTTCATTTCCTAAGGTTGGTGTTTACTTTTGCTTTCAGTCCGACCCATTTACTGATCTGTGTGGTTGTGTATCCAGTTCTGTGTACCATTTAGCTCTTACAATTACAGGCAGCGCACTACGGATATATAAGGATTGTTTCAGGTGAAAATAGCTACCAATAATACTGAAAATCATTGACACATGGGGGCCCTTTTTGGTAATGGTGCACTGAGAAATGTCAAACAATTAGATTCCCCTCGGTTTGTGTCCTCACTTATTTTCTAAAACTATTTTTCTCTAGTTGATATTTAACCTTAGCTATGACATCAAATTTATGGAAGAATGAGGCAGCAGCCAAGGAATATTTTTTCCCATAGAAAACTCATTCCTAAACCATGGCAGTACAGTATTTTTAAACATCAAAATCCTCCCCACCCCACCTCAAACACACACAGAGAGCATCATTTCCTAGTTAAAATGGTCTTAGGGTTTTTTTGGTTTTATATTGTTTCTATTTTGTATTCTGGTTTTTTATTCCTGACGTTTTAGACTTTTATGGGAACAAAATTAATCTCAGAGGAGATCTTGTAAATGTACTCTTTGCCACCCAAAGAACTGAGAAAACATTAAAAATGTTGGCCATGATTTTTCTACCATCTCTCCCATATAAAATCATTTTCTCTATGGAGGGAATTGGAGGCTAATTGAATTAGAATTTTTCCCATTCATTGTTTTATTTAAATGTGTTAAGGGCAATAGTGAAAAATATTAGAAGTCTACCATTATTTCTCAGAAAGAACATATTCCCACACACTTGTCTGGCTCTGTCTATTATAATAATTTGGTGCAATGGTTTTAAAAGTAGTGGGGTGATAATAATTAGGGTGTGCGACACAGAAATTTCAATGCTGGATTCAACATTTCACCATGCAGGGCATGAAAATTGCCGACTGGGGCTAGTCAGCTCTAAGTACTAATTAACTAATTAATCAGGTGCTGAGACCAACTGAATGGAGGATACCAGCCAGACAACTCAAGCCCAAGCAGAGGGTTGTGCTCTTTCAAAGACAGTGCCGTCTTTCTTCTTGGTTTTTAACCCAATCAAAAATGAGGGGAGAAAATAGGATATCGTGTCCTACTGTCAGTCATTTCAGCCCAAGCTTTTTACGTAGAGAAAATAAACTAAAAACATGTGCCTCTGATAATAACTGTGAGGCACTGTGTGCAGAGCAGCCCCCAAAGCTCTGGCAAACTCAGTATCTCCTTGGCCATGAACTATTTCAGGGCTGGTGTATGTGGGTGTGTGGGGGAGGAAGGGGATCTGCCTTCTTGGAGTTTTCTACAATATATATTTTTTTAACACTGGAGAATGAGAAATGTATTTCTCCTTTTGGGCTGATCTTAGGTCTTTTGCCCCATCCCTCGTTTATGTAAATGAGAAGAGTCCAATTACACATATGGAAAAAGGGTTTAATGAATCGTGAAAAAGCCTGGTTTGCAGAGAAAGGGCACAATCCCCTTTCTTCTTCTTCTTCTCTTTTAGATTTAACTTAGAAACATGTATTTCTTTTAAGGAAGATGATAAAGCTTAATGATTAGATCATTTTATTTTATATACTAATTTTCATGTTTGGGAATTATTAAACAGATTTTGTTAGAAGATTTCGCTTCCTTTATTTTTGTAAGGCTTTACAGAGACCTGGCTAGTATTGTCTACAACCAAAACTGTGAAATTCTAACTTTTCCCCTAAATTTAAAAAACTATTACATGTTAGTTCCTCCCATTTTTTATGTTATTCTTAGCTCAGTGATGATTTTTCTTCTCTTAACACAGTTTGCTCTGGAACTGTCTGCACTGAAAAAGAAGTGCATCATGACAGGAGAGGAGGGTTGTTGTCCAACCCAAGGAAAAGACTTTAGTAACACATAGGTTTAGCTTAATTTTGGTATTATTATGATGTTTTGCCTAGCTATAATTTTAGGGTGTTGAATTAGGTAAGATTTTTTTTTTCCTTTCCTAAAGACAGTGAATTTTTACACTAGAGCGAAGAATAATACCGTGTTTGGGATTTCATTTTCCTATTTTCTCTCCCCTTACTTCTTCATCTTGAAATTTTCAGTAGTCGAGGGGAGATCACAGAGAACCCCCAACCCATTTTTTTTTTTTAAAGACAAAAACCTTGCAAGGATACTGAGGGGAAAAAATCATTACCATGTCTGACATGACTCTTAGATTTGATAAGTATGCAACTAGCCTAGAAGAGGTGATTTGCAGAGACAGCAGGAAAGTTCTAAATCACGGCTGTAAGAGCTTTCCAGAGACTTAATCCGGCCACCTCATTTGGCACTTGGGGAAACTGAGGCCCAGGAAACGTGGTGTGGGGAGGGAGGAAGGGGACAGAGTTATAGGATTTTTTTTTCCTCTACAAAATACTGCGACGCTCGGCGGAAAACACTTTTCTTGGGTACCTACTGTGTAGAGGGCATTGCTGGGATTCAGGCTGCCTGCCTCTTCGCGGGGGTCAAGCTCCTTCCACGCCACCCACCCCACACTCCCCCCACACCCCCACCCCCGGCCTTCCCGGATCGGCGCCCTGGATGTGATCGACACCATGAAGTTGCCCCATAATCCTCTCTGGCAACATAGGATGTAAAATTTGATCAGCTCATTGGATGAAGCCGACAAGTCTCAAAAAATGTGTGAAAAGAGGGCCAAGTGGTAGGCAAGCGCCGCGTTGAGGCAGCGCTCCAGCCGGGCCCCCTCCGAGTTCTTGGTGCGGCAGCCGCGGCGGAGCGGGGGGGCTGGGGCCGAGCCGCGGGACCGTGGCTGGAGCGGCGGCGGCGGCGGCGGCGGCTGCGGCGGCGGCTGCGGGGAGGCCGCGGCGCCGTGGGGGGGCCCTAGGAGCGGACGGCGGGGCCGGAAGGGGGCAGCAAGGCGGCGCCGGCGGCTGCGGAGTTATCTCCGCGGCGTAGCTGGGGGCCGGGCCGGGCGGGGCGGGGCGGGGCGTGCACCAGGGCCGCGGGCGGCGCGCGCCGGAACAGTTGGCCTCAGGGCCCCGCCGCCCGCGCGACCGCCCGCCGGCGCACGCGGAGGAGGCGGCGGCGGCCGCAGAAGGAGGAGGGGAGCGCGGAGCAGGAGGTGAGGTGGAGGTGGAGGAGCAAGAGTAGGCGGAGGAGGAGGCGGCGGTGGAGGAGACGAGCGGCCAGGAGGAGGAGGATGGAGGAGCAGCCGAAGGAGGGCGAGGCCGAGGTGGCGGAGCACTGGTTTTCCAAGTGGGAACGCCAGTGCCTGGCCGAGGCCGAGCAGGGGGAGCAGCTGCCCCCCGAGCTGCAGGAGGAGGCGGCCGCGGAGGCAGCGGGGCTCAAGAGCGAGCGGCAGAGGCTGTGGCACCTCTTCCAGATCTCTGCCACCGCCGTGGCCCAGCTCTACAAGGATGCCGGGTGCCAACAGCCAGATCTGTCCATCTGGGACCCCTTCCAGAACGCGGCCATGGCCGTGACCAGTCTCTACAAAGAGAGCGGGGATGCCCACCAACGAAGTTTTGACCTGGGCGTCCAGGTCGGCTACCAGCGTCGCATCAGAGATGTCCTGGAGTGGGTGAAGAAGGGCCGGAGCACCATTCTCCGCGAAGACCTGATCAGCTTCCTGTGTGGCAAGGTGCCCCCCGCACCTCCACCGTCGCGCACCCCCAGGACGCCGCCGAAGCTGTCTGTCGCGGCCTCCGGCCAGGCCGCAGCCACCGGGGCCGGATCGTCCGTAGACGTCGACCTGCAGCCCTTCCATGAGGCCATCGCCCTGCATGGCCTCAGTGGTGCCATGGCGAGCATCAGCGTGAGATCTGGCGCCCCTGGCTCCCCGCCTCAAGCCAGCGGCGGGGCCACCAACGGCGTCCCCACCAGTAGCCCTGGAGGTGGGCGCCGAAAAAGTAGCTTCCTGGAGGACGACTTGAACCCCTTCAACTCAGAAGAACCGGCCCTCCGCCTGGACAGTGGGGGGACCCGCAAGCGCACCTCGGCCCAGTGCGGGGATGGTGTCACAGACTCCCCCACCCACAAGCGCAACCGAATGGTCTGAACCTCGCCGTTGGCCACCAGCTGCCATGTTACTTGAGAGCTAACTTGACCTTCCACGTGTTTGTCGAAAAGGATGCTCGAGACCATCGTTTTCTTCTCAAAGTTAAAGATTTCTATCAAGTTTGCCATACAGAAACTTTTAAAGTATTCTAGAAGAGGCCTCGTATGACTCGGACTTTCCCGAAAATGTAATTCTAGCAGAGAACAAGTATTATGTAGTAGTTAGCAAGATCAGCAAAAGCAGAAGTATCCGGTCAAAAGCGGGAGCCTGGTTTATCTTGTTCACAGTTAATATTCCTTAGCACTCAGCACAGTTGCTGGTGCTCAATAAATGTTTGTTGAATGAAAAATGTGACCTTATTTAAAATTCTTAAAGGGGAAAGACGAACAGGTGTTTACTTGGTTATAGGATACTTTTATCCTCTATTATTTGGTTATTTGCTTTAACCATTTTTTGCCAGTTCAGTTACATTTCGTCAAAATGTGAAACTTGACATCTTGGTGAAATCTGGAATTTTCTATTTTTGCTCCACTTTACCATGCACCTAACTTGTACAAAGTGTGCAAGTAATACATATTAGGCTGTAAGGTGTTTTTTTCTTTATATAGTTGGTTATTAGGGTGATTATGTGATGGTGTGAAGGGATGCTATAATGGTTGGGCAGGTAATACTTGATATTGAGTCCATTCAGTGCTCTTTAGGAAAATTAAGCCAACAGTGGAGATCCTGAGATCAAAGATGGTGGTCCTGGTGGCGCAGTGGTGCTCCTTTAACTGAGGAATGTAAAAGGTTCCTTTTCCTGAGGTTATATCTTTTTGGTGGTCTCTGTTTTGAATTGGAAGACAGACTAGTCAGAATGAACTGGATTTTATTTAAGGATACAGCATGATATAACTAAAAGGGCATGAGCTTTGTATTAAAAAAGGACCAGCAGGAAAATCCCAGTCCCACAGCTTCACTGCATGATTTTGGGGAAATCACTTAAGGTCTCTTGACCTCAGTTTTTCATCTGTAAAATGGAACTTTGTGTCTCCTAAAGTAGTCATGAGGATAAGATGATATCCGTAATTTAAGTATCGAGTCCAGTGCTTAAACACATAAGGGTGCTCAATAAATGTTCTCTCTTCTCTGTAAGTAAAGGTCAGCAAAACATTAAAATCCATTGTATTTTAGAAAAAGCAGGAAAACAGATCCATTTAGAAATCAGAAAGTAGAGTCTCTGTGTTTGAACAGGAAACTGATAGTTGAAACTTGCCTAAATATCCCAGGTCTTGTATTACAAGTGTGTTCAACTCATGAGCACTCAGGATAGTCACCGTGCATATTAGGGCAGCCTTGGAGTTCCTGAAATTGCCCGAGCGGTACATCTTACCGCTGGAGTTGTGAAAGATCTGCATCCTCTGGCCTGAAAAAAAATATGAGAAGGGGGATAAGAATGGAAAGGATTTGGAAATGAAAGTCTTAGGGACACCTAAAAGGCCAAAGTGGTTCTGGATAGGGGTGGGTGAGGCAGAGGAGGTGGAATAGTTATGGAAGGGGTGGGAGGAAGTTAAAACATACCGGTCTCCCTCAGGCTCTTCTAAAACAAGTGTATAAAGTATTGTAGATAGATGAGTAATTCCTTGACTTTTAGGTTCATATTAGAAAGTTGTTTCTGGTTTCATTAGCGTGGTCTTTGGAGTAGATTTGTAATCAACTAATGTGTTAAAATAATACAGCAAAATAAAATGAATTCCCAGATAGAATAAAAACTTCCTGTTGAGGCAGTCTGCCCATACTTACTGAGGCACTCTGCTATGTCCTGAGAAGGGATGTTAAACAAACCAAAAACGGTCTTTATCCTCGAGCAGCACATCCTACTTGGAAGGTAAGTTAATGTAGTGAAAAAAAGCACTTCTAATTGTAGGAAAAGCACCTAAGGACTGTGCGAAAGAATTCAGAGGACAAAGGTCATCCTTGCCAAGAGGGTCCCAGCTTCTAGAGGAGTAGCATTTGAACTGGGCTCAGAAAAATGTGTAGAAAGAGAAGGCACAGGGGATACCAGCAGGAGAAGACTATCGGACCAAGTCTGAGAAGGAGAGAAAGGGTATTCAGGGCATCACAGGAGCCAGGGAGGGGAGGCAGAGGCCAAAGTATATTTGAAGGTCTCAAATGCCTGGCACAGCCCTCTAGATTCTATCCTAGGGCAGGAGATGATACCGCCCCCTTCAGGAAGATAGCAGGGTGCCTGGATGTCCCGCAGGGATGTCCCCATAGGCTGTTCTTAATGGGGACTTTGCCTTTTGGTTAATCAGGCTTGTGGAGATGTTTACCTTGACAGGACTTCCTCTGGAAAGCCTTTGCCTACTCATACCCTCCCACACCTCAAACCGTACTTGGTAGGAGACACCTCTAGGGTGTATTCTGCACTGCTTCTGGAGGACTGAGAAAGCCTTTAATTCCAGCTGCAGAATCTCTTGGAGGGCTAGTATGGAAGAAACAAAATACTTGTGCCTTCCTTTCCGTCATTCCTGCTGCTTGTGTCCCAGAGCTGTCCTCCAGTGCAGTCACTGGGGCATTAGGGGCTGCAGGACCGACGGAGCAACCACAGTAAATTCTTTTTAAGATTTTATTTATTTATTAGACAGATAGAGATCACAAGTAGGCAGAGAGGCAGGCAGAGAGAGGGGGAAGCAGGCTCCCCGCTGAGCAGAGAGCCAGATGCAGGGCTCGATCCCAGGACCCTGAGATCATGACCTGAGCCGAAGACAGAGGCCCCAACCCACTGAGCCACCCAGGCGCCCCAACCACAGTAAATTTAACAGGTATAGAGAGTGGTAAGAGGGTATGTCAGTATGAGGGCAGGAACCTCCTTTGCCTTTTCTTCTGTAATTCCCAGTGCCTAGCACAGCGCCTGATCAGTATGGGTACACCGGAAATATTTATTAAATGAGTGGATGAGTAAGCCCCATCCGGACTCAGGTTTAGCTATTTACTCTCTCTCTTTCTGTTTGCTTACTGCCCAGGAAGGGCACCTGAAACCCATGCTCTAATTTCTAGATGATTTCTCCCTTGCACACATTTACCCTTATTCCTATCAGATTCAGCTCTTTGAAAAGTGGTCAGTCTCATGACCACCTAACTTGGGAGTGTCCTGAGTTGCTTATGAAGGTAGCAGCTCCAGGCGAGTTAAAAATCTCAGTAGAAAGGTCCCTGAAGTGACCTGCTTTCAGGAGGAGGGCTCAGTGAATGTGATGCCTAGTGAAGTCTGAAGCCCCATGCCCCTATTGTGAGATTTGCGACTGAGTCTTGGAGCTAATTTCTATGTATGTATGCATGTATGTATGTTTCCTGTATTGAAGGGCCTAAGAAGTGGCTGTTGAGACAGTCACCAATTGTGTGACCTATTTTTAAAAAAGATTTTATTTATTTATTTGACAGACAGAGATCACAAGTAGGCCGAGAGGCAGGCAGAGAGAGAGGGGGTAAGCAGGCTCCCCGCTGAGCAGAGAGCCTGATGCAGGGCTTGATCCCAGAACCCTGAGATCATGACCTGAGCTAAAAGCAGAGGCTTAACCCGTTGAGCCACTCAGGCACCCCAGCAATCCTGTGACCTTAACATGTGATGCTGCGGGCATCCCACCTTCCATGATAGCATGGCTGAAGAACCACAGAGAAGTCTGAAACTCAAGGGATCCCATTGTGAGATTTGTGATTAATTCAGGAGCTAATTTAAAACTGATCATTGGTGGTGAAATTTCTGTGTGGTCTTAAAAAAAAAGTGATTTTCTCCATTTGTACTTATTGTCTTTATCATCACTTTGCATCTCTCTCTGTCTCTGTTTTTTTTTTTTTTTTTGAAGTTTATTTAAGTAATCTCTACACCCAACGTGGGGCTCAAACTCACAACCTGGAGATCAAGATGCTCTTCGGACTGAGCCCTCCAGGTACCCCTCACTTTGCATATCTCATAGATTTTCCTTCTAGGAGTATAGATGAGAAGAGTGAGTTGAAAACTTGTCATTAAATGAAATTTCCTCGTTTGTGTCCTTTTATAGGAGCCTGAGAAAAGGCTCTGATTTCCTAACTTTTAGCTGACTATTTTATCCAATTCTTTATGAGCTGAGAGTTAGGAAACGTTGTGAGATCATGTTGTCTTTATGAAATGATTGAATAGGGTTAGTTGTTGATCAGCCTGGGCCTTCGTGGAGGTTTATAAACTTCCTCTAGTACTGTATGCGTGGTGGGATCCTTCCTAAGTTCAGAGCCAAGAGGGACCTTAAAGATCATCTAGGGCAGGGTCAACTATTTGGTGTATAGATGGGACAAGTGACCTCACTTGGGAGGGCTACAGTGACTCACTAGTAAGACTCATACTGCATAGCAGGTTCCAGTCCATTGTTCACGGTGCCTCCCTGAGTTATATTGTGTATGACCTTTAAGTTACTGTGCTGATGATGAGTGGGACTAGCAAACTTGTATCACGCAGCTACGCTGGCACAGCAAGCACACTGTCTTACTGTGTTGTATTTCTTTGCGGGAAGCTGTTGGCCTCGTGCATTCGGGGAATAGAGGTCGTCCATCCCTTGCCACCAGCGTACTGCAGCCACCAGGCAAACTAGACTACTCGAAATTTCCTTTCTATCATCTCTGGCCTCTGGCCTTTCTAATTTCCATACCTTTCTCTCCCTTCCAAGTTGAGGTTAAGGTCCCTTCCCCAAAGTTCTCATTTTGGACTCATCACAGAACGTGTCAGTTTGTGTCTGTCCACCCCACTAGACTGTGAACCATTAAGTCTCCTCCCAACGAGATCTTTTCCCTAGGGAAGTGTGTACACATCTCTGTTACTGCATGTGTAGGTTAAAAAGACATATTCAAGGGGTGCCTGGGTGGCTTGGTGGGTTAAAGCCTCTGCCTTCAGCTCAGGTCATGATCCCAGGGATCGAGCCCCACATCGGGCTCTCTGCTCAGAGGGGAGCCTGCTTCCTCCTCTCTCTCTGCCTGCCTCTCTGCCTACTTGTGATCTCTGTCTGTCAAATAAATAAATAAAAATCTTTTAAAAAGACATATTCAACATTACATCATACTTTTATATATTTTTAAATGTTTTTCATATATATATATTTTAAAGATTTTTGTTTATCTGTTTGACAGACAGAGATCACAAGCAGGCAGAGAGGCAGGCAGAGAGGCAGGCAGAGAGGGGGTTGGGAAGCAGGCTCCCTGCTGAGCAGAGAGCCCAATGAGGGGCCGGTTCCCAGAACCCTGAGACTATGACCTGAGCCGAAGGCAGAGACTTAACCCACTGAGCCACCCAGGCACCCCATACTTTTATATTTTTTAACGGAAGAATTATTTTTGTCATAAAATTATGCTGTAGGAAGGAAAGCTCAAAATAAAACTTTGGAGGAGCAGTTTTATTCCATGGGACATTATATGCACTTCCTCAAAGAAGTATAGTCTGTAATAATGAGTTATCAACATTCCTCCTCATTTGACGGTATGATTGTGGCGTCTTGGGGGTCAGTGGCGAGCCCATGGGATTCAGGTTGAAGTTTTGACTTTCCCAATAAGTGACTTGGAGCAAGTCAGCCCTTTTTTGCCTATGGTATATGAAATAAAGAAGTTAGTTACGCTAGATGATTTTTAAGGTGTCCACAAGCTCTGGCACATTCTGATCTGTGATTTAATTTTAGTAGGCAGTGCTAGGGATTACCTTCTTTCTATGATATTCTCATTTTGATAATCTAGTGTCTGACTAGCTGATCTCTGCGAGCCCCTTGAAGCAAGGACTTCCAGGCTTACCTCTTTTCTTTTGGTTCCATCTTCCCCAGCAGGTCAAGAATTAAAAAAAAATTTTTTTGAATGCTTAAGGGACTTTTTTATAGGCGGATGTCCCCTTATTCAGGCACTATTCCATTTCAAAAATAATAAGTTGAGCAGTACAGTGTTAGACGGGGAGGAGTTCATAGACTCAGTAGATGGGGGGGGGGGGCTGGAAAACCACCTAGTGCACATGCCCCAGCTCTGGTGAGAACTGGATGGAAATCATCCTGAACCTGTGACTTACTGTCTTCATCTTAAACATCTTTTACCAGAGTCCAAAGCCGCCTTCTTCAGGAGGTACAAGCAGGTCTTTCTGAAAACAATCCTAGATTCCTCAGAATGTAGCCTGGTGTGCTGTTCTCCTTCTGTAACCTAACTGCAGGCAAACGGCCTGTCCATCTCAGTGGAATAATCCTGCATTTTTTTTAAAGCTTTCATGTCCAAACCTTGGCTTTAGACATTTAAAACAATCTAATTCTCTCTCTCTTTTTTCTTTTCTAGCCTCTTAGTTGGATATAATACTGTTTGTTTCTATGATCCCCAACACTGCCAAAAAACCCCACATATGGTACATATTATATAGTATGTTTTATATTTATCCTCCTACCCCTAATAGTAATAGAGACCCTGGTTGCAAATTTCTCATTCTTCTTGAAACCCCAGGCTTTCTTTGACACCAGTACCCAATTTCGCATTTAAGTGTGAATATCTTAAATTGGAAGCTTATGGGAAAGTTGGGGGAAACGTTAGATCATTAAGAAAATCATGTGCTTAACCACGTGGGAGCCTCTTAAATACAACTTTGGTGGTCATGACCCTGGCCAGAAGGGGAAGCCTGTGATGTCACCCCTTCCCCGAGTCCCAGTTTCACGGATAGTATCTCTGAATGGAATTGTCTGAGGGAGATTGTTCCTTGTGAAAAGTTCACATGATGGAGTTTGAAGAGCTTGTTTCACTCGGAGCCCAGCGGGACAGAGTGGTTTGGAATGCAGCATTCACAGTGTTCTGTTTGGCTGAAAGCTGTCACAGGGAACAAGTACTTAGCAAACAGCATGAACAAGGATTTGAACTAGAAAACGAGAAGGGCCTTGACAACTTTGTAATAGTGGCTTGTCTCCTCCAAAACTGCTCAGTGCTCCACAAGAAGGTAATAAAGAAGACTAGGAAAATACATAAATACATCTGGGTCTCATTCAAAACAACCCAGTATAAGAGTGTCCTAATTTGGGTCAAGTTTGAACGGAGGTTACCGGGTCGCTGTGGCCATCTCTACTTTACTTCAGCTGATTGGATTTTTGCCTCTTTTTAAGGCAATAGCCTCAGACTAAGTCTGTGCTTACAGGATGTCCACACAACCTGTTGAAAATAGATCGATCAATCAACTGCTTAGTCTGTTTTCACAATGCTAAATGCCTGGGTCGAATGTTTTTCTTTTTATATTTCTCTGAATTACCTGAATAGACTTGTTGATAGTACTCTTGGCTTTTCAAACAGAATTCTGTGTAATTTAACAGGGCTGTTCTTTCAGTATTTACATTTCCTTTGCTTAAAAATTGGTTCTTCCTCTGTCTTTTTTTTTTTTAAATGGGGATATAATTGACAAATCCGACAGAAAGATATCTAAAGCGTACAATGTCATGATTTGATGTACTTACACATTGTAAAAGCCCCCCCCAACTAGTTAATTAACGAGTTCTTCCTATTTCTCAAGATCTCTTTTTAATATTCCCAATTTCAGGTGCTGTCTGTGCCTTATAGATGGAGCCTGAATCTTTGTGGCTGAGGAAATGTAGGTACAGCAGGTGGCGTGCGTGACAATCGAAGGCTCTGTTACGAGGCTGTCTTCAGGGATGCTGCGGGAGCCCTCCTGCTTAAGGTAAAACATGGATATAAGACAGTGCTTATCACAATGAAGGTTACATTTATACCTGCGTCCGCCCTGTAACGGCTGGCGTTCTAGCAGGGAGCCAGTAGTTGCTATATAAAGGGCCAAGAGAGCACAGTACCCACCCTCAATGCATGTTAATAGACTCAGTGGAGAGCTTTAGCGTTGTGTATGGACATACCCTGGTTCATTGACTTCAGTTTAAAAAGAGATCAAATCCAATTAGACAACCTCTTCCAAATTCAATTCACTTCAACAAACACTGTTAGGATGCCAGGCACTGTGCTACCTCATGCAAAGCATTTGGATTTTATTTTACCTTTTCAGTTTGTTGTGGCATCATGTCAGCACAAGTTAAGTTGGTAAATATTGAGGTTTTGTTCAGAAGCTTCAAGAATGCCTTTTCTCATTGTAACTCCTGAAAATTGTAGAATTCTCTTCTCTGCTTGGAGGGCATTCATCTGGAATGCCTATTCCTTGCCTGGATACAGACTCAGGTATTTCAGAGATGAAGACGTAGTACTTATCAGTGCTTTGTGTCATAGCCCTTTGGTTTTTGGGGTCTCAAGAGGAATTAGTGGATGTGCTAATTAGTAGCATTTAGGTTGTTTTAATGATAGATTCTCTTCTGGGGGGGTGGTTTCCAATTTTAGTGCTGTCCAGTGGAAATATAATGCAAGCCATGGGGTGCCTCTGAGTGGCTCAGTTGGTTAAGCACCGGACTCTTGATTTCGGCTCGGGTCATGATCTCAGGGTCCTGGGATCGAGCCCTGTGTGGGGCTCCCTGATCAGCAGGGAGTCTGTTTGAGAATTCTCTCCTTCTGCCCCACTGCCAAATAAATAAATAAATCCTTAAAAAAATAAATAATGCAAGCCTCACATGTAATTCTAAATTTTCTGGTAGCCACATTAAAAAGAATAAAAAGAAAAAGGTGAATTAATTTTAATATATTTTATTTCGCTGTCCAAAATAATTTCATTTAAACATGCAGTCAAATATAAAAATTGCTAATGATATACTTTATATTATTTTTTAAATCTTGTTCGTCTTGGAAGTTTGGTATATGTTTTGTATTCACAGGCATTTGCCTTCTCTGGACTTCGGTCTTGGCACATTTTACGTGCTCAGTACGTGCACTAGGCTAGGGACTCCTGTATTAGAGAGCACTGTCCTAAATGGACGTAGCTTCCAAATGGGGTAGAGCTTATGGTAACTCAAGTACACTGACCCCCCTTGAGGGATTCAACAGCTATACTCAGCTCCATCAAGAATTTGAATCCCTGTTGTCAGATCTGGCTTTATCAGCCACTTTGCTTCAGGAACAGTGACTGTGGTTCTTAGGTTGAGTACTGATTTCTCCCTTTTTTCAAAATGTGCCTATAGTCAGCTATTACTCCATGGACTTGTTTCCTGAATTACAGGATTCAATAAGGAGGGGAACACCTTAAGGCTTGAGATAGATAATTTTATAGTAGAGAGAAAAGGAAACGCTTCTCTTAGCAGTAAATAAATGTTCTCACTCCCTTTAACCACAGCAGCGCTGACTTGAGGAACTACTGCATGTAAGGCCATGTGCTAGATGCTCTGAGGGAAATAATGATGACCAAGACGTGGTTCCTGACCTCAGGAGCTCAGAGTATACTGTGAGCGAGGCAGTACACAAGAGTTCAAATACACATATGCGTGCATCTGTGCACACGCACACCCACACACTAAGACAAACTGTATTTTAGTGAGTGACTTACTTGTATTAGGGTCACAGACTAGGGAGAGCTTAATTCCAGCTCAAGAGATTTAGGAGCTGACCGTGGAAGAGGTAACTGAACCGAGCCTCAAAGAATCACATATAATCACTCCCAACACATACAGACTCAAATTTGAAGTAGGTCCTAACAGAGTCAAAATTCTCGGATCGCCGGGAGATTTTCTGCATACGTTTTCTGCACCGGGTCAGTCTTCAGTGAAATTATTTTCCATCCTCACAACGTGCCCCTTGGTGCCAGGGTCAGAGACTCCGCAGGGCCGAAGTTAGCTCCAACGGAATGTGGCTTTTCCAGGGTTACTTGACTACGTTCATTGCCTTCTCAAGCTGGGGCTCCAGCCATAGGCTCTTTGATTAAAATTAATGTTCTTTGAGGTCTGACTTTCCTGTTATATAGCTACTTATTTTCATTTTCATTGTTGGCTTTAGAAGGGGAGTAGGGAGCATTTAATTGTTATGCTTATCAGATTTATTTGTCAAGCGTTTTGCAGTTTACCAAGTGTTTTTGCATAGATAATTACATTTGATTCTTTTAGTTTCTTTATCTGACACCAGTACAGATAAAAAAAAAAAAAAACTGCAGCCAAGAGAGGTACAGACTTGCCCCCAGTCCTTTGGCTAGCAAGTGCCTGAGCTGGATGCAGCCATGGTCTTCTGACTTTCTGGCCAGAGTGTCCTCACCTTGTCTTTCCTCTTCCCCAAGTCCTATCCTTCAAGGGCTGAGAGATAAGAATATGTAGGCTAGCTCTCTTTTAAGAAATTTAAGGAACAAAAATCCAATCACTAACAACAGATAAATAAGAGAGGGATTACTCACATTGTAAAACAGTTATTCCATTGGTTAAAAAAGTGTCCTTCTCTGGAGGGGTTAGCATATAATTTCATTTACAAAAATATCTTCTGCCCAATAGCTAAGGAGGGCATTTATTAGGTGAAGTAAAGTATACATAGCTCCAGGGAGTGAGTTTCTTGAAACTGGCAAGAATATTTTCTTCATATGTCAGTTTTCTATTTCCAGAAATGTGTCTGAACTTGAAACCTCTGAAATCAGTGAAGAATTTCAAATTGAGTAGGGTTTTTTTTCTTTTTTTCCTGGTAAAACACTCTTTTTCATATTCAATGAGTTTCACAGGATGGAATGCATTTTATTTTCCAAACCATAAAAGTAAAAAGTAAAAACCATTGCTCTGCCTTTAGGAAATTTCACTTCTAGTTCCTTGTTTTGGTGAAACCCCCTTCTAGTTCTGTTTTCAATGGTGTTCTGAAGAATCATCAGCCTTAACAATGGCGTGGAAGAATCAGATGTGACATACAATGCAACCAATTAACAAGAAAACCCCAGAAACAGCAAAACCTACTGGCATGGGTCACAACCTTATATATTTCGTATCTTATTACCATTTGATATACATCGAGATGAGGCAAATAAGCAATTTTAATGGGAGAGAAATGAAACTTCGGCTGCATTAAGTATTGACCTATAACATAACAAGAAATGTTATTCATTTTCTTCAAAATTGCAATGTTGGTGTATGGTTTTTGTTGGAAAAGTAAGATCAGCAGATAACTGCCAGAATTAGGGGAAGAGATGTACTATTAAAATGCTGTATGATTGGACGTCGCTAAATGCAGTACGGCTAAGTAAAAAGAGCCCTCTTCTTAATTGAAAGCATTTTCAAATGATAAAAGGTAGAGTGCTGAGTAAATATTTCTGGGAAGTTTCTGTTCTGACACATGGAGGGTTTGAGTGCTATTTTGACCTCTTATTAGCATTCCCTAGCAACATCCACCTCTCATACTTGGAATTCCTGGAAAGGTTTTAACTGAAATTACAGTATTTTTCTGCCCAAGAAGGGAAAGCAACATATTTAACACAGAAGGGACTGTGAATGTAAGTTAGCTTCAGTCCCAGAGATGTACCCTGTGATGACATCATGCATCTCCACTTTGCTTCATATATTGATTGCTGAAGGGATTTTGTATAGACTGAAAATTGTAGACCAAATTGTGCTGGGGGAGGAACTCTGGACCAGGAGCTGAGAGGCGGTGTTCTCAGTCCTAGCTTGCTGTGCCTTCTCTGGACTTGAGTTTCCTCATACGTAAAATGGGGGGGAAGGTTGGACTCCGCAATATCTTCCTTTTTTGTCTCTCTAATTTTATTGAGGTATAATTCACAAATAAAATTGTGAGATATTTAAAATGTACAACCTGATGATTTGATGTCTTTATACGCTGTGAAAGGGTCTCCCCCACCTCGAGTTGATTAACACATCTATCACCTTATATGTACGCCTTTTTAAAAAAATTAATTAATTTATTTATTTGACAGAGAGAGAGAGAGATCGAGATCACAAGTAGGCAGAGAGGCATGTATGCCTTTATTTTTTATGCTGGGAACATTTAAGTTCTACTCTCCTAGCTGATTTCAATTATACAATATGGAGTTATCAACTGTAGTTACAATGTACAATCTCGCTTTTTATCTCTAAATTCTACCTCTTCTTTGCTTCCATGCACCCACATGCAATATACACTATTTTCCTTGGTCACGTGATTAACAATCCTTCAGGTTTGCAATTGGAGTAAAAGTGCTACTTTGGGGAAACTTGCCATAGTAACTAAATTTCCACTGCAAAAACAGAACCCTGAAAGGGCAACATTTCTGATGTAGTTTTATCCCCCAGATGCCCTGGGACCGTATGGCACTTGCATATATTAGTGATGCAAATCCGGAAGAAGAACAAGACCAAGATGTTATGACCAAGACACTCGGTTTGCATTGGAATGCCCCATGCAAACAGCACATCAGAACTCATGAAGTGGCATTGGGCTTGAACTCATGGAAGGCATGCCAGTCTACAAAGAATCCAGTCGGCAAATGTTGGGATGAGAGTGGTCCATTGTTCTTCTCGAAATGCAACTTGACACTGAATCTGAAGAGATTGGAAAAAAGTATGAATTTGATCATTTGACTAAAGTCATTTCCCCTCTGTGGACACCCGTGACCTCATCTATAATATGAGGGCATAAAACTTGGCCTAACATTCTGTCTTTTTCCATTTGAATTTTTTTTTTTTTTTAACAGGAGTGGGTTTAGCACTTGCATATTGGAAGGAAAGGAGAAAGCAACTTCTTCTTCTTCCTTTTTTTTTTTACTTTTTAAAAAATTTATTTTTAATATATTTTATTTATTTATCTATTTGACAGAGAGAGAGATCACAAGCAGGCAGGCAGAGGGGGTTGGGGAAGCAGGCTCCCTACCGAGCAGACATCCCGATGTGATGCAGGCTCCATCCCAGGACCCTGAGATCTTGACTTGAGCCAAAGGCAGAGGCTTAGCCCTCTGAGTCACCCAGGTGTCCCTTCTTTTTTTTTTTTTTAAATAAAAGGTTTCACTTATTTATTTGAGAGAGAGAGAGTGAATGAGAGAGAGCGCACAAGCCAGTGGGGGAGGGGGAGAGGCAGAGGGAAAAGCAGACTCCAGGCTGAGCAGGGAGCACTATGAAGGGCAGGGCTGGCGGGGAGGCTCAGTGTGGAGCCTTGATGCAGGGGCTCTATCCCAGAACCTTGGGATCATGACCTGAGCTGAATGAAGGCTGACACTTAATCGAGGGACGCTACCAGGAGCCTTAGAAGAAAGCAACTTCTGAGTTGAGGGGGAGTTCTGGAAGAATCAAGGTTCAGGGATAGACTTCACTGCCTTTCCAGTTTTGTCCACTGTTTGCTGCCCTTTTCCTCTCAGGTTAAAGGACTAACAAAAGTGATGTTATAACACTCTATGTCCATGTGTGTCAGTGGAGTATTGAGCCAGTAATAAAAAAACGAGTACTGACTTATGGACTCCTGGCTTCATCTCTGTCTTCCTTTTCGGGCCTCTGGTCATCTCATTGCCATCTTGCAAAGCTGTTGTGAGGATCAAGTACATCATCATGTCTCCTAAACACTTGCTGTTTGGAGGGCAGGTTGGTAGTGATGTGAGGGCAAAGTGAATGCTGCTTTATAGGTTTTGTTTATTTCATTTAACTAAATTGTACATAAAGCTCATTTTTGCCAGGTACTCTTCTAAGAGTTACAAATATTAACTCATTTAGTTTTTATAACATGGATTATAAATTGGGACCTAATACCATCCCCTATTTTACGGAGGAGGAGGAAATTGAGGCACAGAGAAGTTAACTACATTGCCTAAAGTTGAACAGCTAGTGGCAGCAGAAACTAAGACCCAAGCCGTCTGGGACAGCTGGCTGGCTCAGTCAGTGGAGCATGCGACTCTTGATCTTGGGGTCATAAGTTGGAGCCCCACGTTGAAGGTGGAGATTACTAGAAAAACAAACAAACCAACAACACCCCCCCCCAAAAAACCCCTACAATCTTTAAAAGCAAAACAAAACTAAACCCCGAGCAGAGCAGTCTGGCTCCACAATCCATGCTTTTTACCTCTGTGCCCATGGGGTACGGAGTTATCTGGTATAATTCTCCATGTGTCTAACTCTGAAAGTGCAGCAGGTTTTGTGAATAACCCGCAGGCGTCAGCAATTGGACAGCCCCTTGGCCTTCGTGGTCCTGTCAACCTGATTTAGACCTAGATCCCGGGAATGTGACATTTCTCCAATCCTGGGTTTACCACTGTCGAACTCCGTCCACCCTTCACACACCAGGATTTTGTGTTCTCTGATCCCTGTCCTGTAGGTTTTCTTAAGTTCTCAGACTGTCTACTGAATTGCAGATGTTCTTATAAGCCTGTTGGTTTATACAAACAGCCAGGAAATTGAGCAAGGAAAGACAGTCATGTCGATAATAGCTTTTGTTTATTGAACAATTACTACTTGCCATGCACTGAGATAAACTCTTTGCCTGTGTTATCTCATAATCCTCCCATTAAACTTATGAGGTGGCTGCTGTTATTAACGTCATATTACAGATGAAAAAAAAACAAAGGTCACACAGGCCAAGTAAGTAACCCAAGATCACACTTCTAAGTACCTGGTAGAGCCAGAATTTTGACTTGGGAGATATCTGATCCAAAGCTCTTGGATTTAACTGTTACTTTATGTACCTCTAGCATTTTTCTGTAGCTCCTGTTGACATGCTCCATTCTGCCTCAGTGGGTCATAATTTTAATACAAGCATACCATTCTCTTATAATATCACAAACTATTTTGAGATTGTAGGGGAGCATTTGCCTTGGCCATAACTGGACATCTTGTGTAATGGATCTTCATTAACTGTTGTCTTGTCTCAGAGAAGTTATGAAAAGAGACTGAGAGGCTTTAACTAGGCCAAGGGGATGAGGGCATGCCATGTATCATACTCCTATGGGTTTTTTTGAAGGCAGAGCTTGGGTCTTCTGGAATGTCGTGAATAAAATACAAGAATTGTTATTATAGTGGATGGAAACATCTCTAGGGCTTGTGATTATACAATATCCCCCCCCTTGTTTTCCTGTTTGGAGAATAAATGATTGCTGCTCTCAAATGTAGTTTGGTTTGAAAGCAACTGAGATGGTATTAAAGCTATGGATGATGCTAAAATATCCATATGAGAAGGCTAAATTAACCAAGCCATACTTTAAAATCCATTTGACTTTATTAATCTTTGTAACTTAAGTGACACTCCCAATCCGAAGGGATTCTGTATGCCTTGAGTCTAACTCTAATTGCCAGTTAATAAAAATTCCAGTGTATCCTTAATCAGCCAATTAACTGACCTAACAATTATAATAGGCAGAGAAGGTGGGAGGGGTCGAGACTGGGAATAACAATCCGTCAAGGTAGAGTAGAATTCTTCAGAGGTTAATGGTGGACACCCTTTAAAGTAAAAGGATTGTCTTCTACCTTGATAGGTTCCTGTTTTTCTTTCCTTTCTGCTTTCCCTGACATTTGTAATTGTTGGAACCCCTAATTGGCTGATTAGCTAATTATGAGAAGGGGTGGAGAATGGCTTAAAGATATATAGGATATAGATATATTTTAAAAACACATGGTTCTTTATTCTCTGAAAAAATATTTATATGAATATTTATTCAGTACAGCTTCTTCTTATTATTATTATATGAAATTTAGAGCATCTTTTTTTTTTAACTGTGACTGTTGCCTCCTAATTTATAAATGCCACAGCCTTAACATATAGAGTGAGACTGAATATAAGGTGAAAAGTCTGACATTAGGCAAGTGAGTTATTGTTTTTACTTGAATGGATCTTCATAAAAATTTTAAATAACAGTAAGACAGCAAGTATCTTAGTTAAAAGAGTATATTATTGGAACAAAGAGTATATTATTGGGACTATTTTTATTTGTATGCTGAAAATTGTAATATGAGAGTCCTGCAACAAGTGTGCATGTAGGTAAAGTTTACCATTTTATAAATATTCTCAGAAGTTGATGATAAGAAAAACATTTAAGAATACAAAGAACTGATTTTTTAAAAATATATCTGCCAACAGTAAATTTGGACATCTGCTCAAGGCCCAACCCCAGAGTTGTAAAGAGCTCTTTAAGATTTCTGAATTATATGTAATAATTGAGTACTTTTATCAATATTCATCTAGACTCTTGTCACTGGCATGGGGAAATCGAGCATTTTGGAATTGGAAGGAACCTTCGAAATCACCTAGTTCTGCTTTCTCATTGAACAGAAGAGGACTCAGAGGTCCAGAGAGGGGGAGGGACTTACCAAAGGTCGCAGGAAATTTCTGGCTGAGGTGGGAGCAGGTCTCTGGATTCCCAGTCCTGTGTTCTTTCCTTTCTTCCTATCTTGCCCTTAAAAAAATGATACAGAAGGCCAGAGGGCAAATGTCAACCTCCATATTCTATTAGAGACTGTTTTGATGCAAAATCTGTTGCTCTCTGAGTCTGGTTTCCTTCATTTTTTAATCATCCCTCAATGGCCAACTCAGAAGCCATATGTCTAGTTTTATTCTTCTGAGTCCCTCTTTCACTAATGCATTATTAACATGTCTCTTTCTGTCTTGAAATGTTCTCCGGGGGGAGATAACTGCGTCCTGAATTAGGAAGTGGAAATGACTGTAGGATCTATTCCTTTTAGTCTGATGGATAGGAAGTGCTGCCCTCTCAGTTCTCCCAAGATCCTGCCTAAAAATGATTGTTCAAAATAGTTCTTCTCTAAAGCTGTTATAAACTCCTCTCGGCCCTGCAAGGTGTATGTATCTTGACTTTTATTTGTCTTTTTTCTTCGGAGGGAGAGGGTGTTTGTTTTTTTGTTTTCTCAGTTTCTCCTTGTGTTTTGTTTTCAATCTTTAGGCTTTAAAATTTATTTGTGTAGAGACTTCTCTTATTTTTCTTACTGAGGGCTAGTTTCCCTTGAGCTTGTAAATTGCTTGTAAATCAAGATCTGATTAGGAAGTAATATATTCATCTGTAACTCCTGCATAAAAGTTATTCAAGTATTGTGACAAAATAAGTGTTGTTTACTTTATACATTTTCTGCAAATTCTAAAGATTTCGTCTAACTTAAAGGCTCTCATGGAATCTCGGGGATTGTGGCTTGCCCACTGAGAGTATAAAGGCTTGCTAAATTAAGTTGATTTGCCTGTGAAAGAAATGCTTCCATTATTCATGTCAGAAGCCTGTCACATCAAATTGAGGGAGTGGAGAAAACCCTTTTTTATCAACATTTAGAACCAAGAAAAACCAACCATTGAGAGCCTGAATTTCAATTGGGGAAAAAGTCAGGCTGAAAGCAGGGTTCAAAAAAAAAAAAAAAAAAAAAGAGAGAGAGAGAGAAAGAAAAAAAAGGGCTGTGTATTTGTCTAATGTTGAAAATCAGTAGAGGAGATTGATTTAACTTTGGCCGAAACTTTTTATATAGAAAGACAGAATGAAACTTCTTAAAGCAGCAAGTAGTACATACAATCTTGGTGTCTTTCATGTGTAAACTTGTCAAAAGTAGTTAAGCTAATTCAAATTTAAATCTCCTTGAATTCCTATTCTTGGACGCTTAATTTGTTTATTTTAAAGGATTTAGGAATGCATTTCTTGGGAGTTACTTTTCAAACCTCGATGAATGTATTTTGTTTTTCCAAAGTTCAAGATTATAGGCTCTGGTGTGTGATTAGAAGTTGTATTAATAAGAGAAGGAAGACAGGCTGGTCAAGGACCAGCAACCACCCCCCTCCGTGTTTGTATCAGGTATGTGGGCATTTGTCTCTGTGTAGGATGTATTGTATACATGTACACACACACACACACACACACACACACACACACACATACACAACTTCAAATGAAAAACAGGTCATTAAGAGAATAACAGAACTTGGAATAGTAATGGGAGGACTATTGCCCAAGACAAAATATCTTCATGCAATTTTAGTTCAGGAGGATTCTCTTGTGTTTGCCAGGATAGTAGATTTTGTTAAATTTTAAGTATTTGAAAAACAATTACTGGATTATATAATGAAATCTGAGCTTCCCTGTTTTTTGCAATATTTGATTTCTCTTAGCATATGTATTTCAAATGGTTACATGCCTCAGACAAGTCAATCACAAGAACAAAGTTTCGTATTTTTGCAGCATTAATCCTTACCAACCCTCATTTACCTTGAATATGTTTCTACCATTATTATCCAAGTGATAATCTTCAGATGGCAGTTTTTATCTGATTTACAGAAAACATCTTTTGGGCTACTGAAAAATGTGGAACATCATTTTCTATATTCCTGAGATCTATTTTTGCAGCTTTTCACCTAAGTTTTACACCAAGAAATTTGCTCCAAGATTGAAAAACAGGACATTTAAAACTGTTTGAAGGGATTTCTGCTCCCCCACCACACCCCACCTTTTAAAAAATGAGGCCTGAAATCCTGCTAAAGAATAGTACTGAATCTTTTCTCTCTCTCTTTTTTTTTTTTTTTTTTTTTTTTGGTGGGAGGTTCGGCAGCAGTTCAATCCAAAATTGAATTTTATGCTTAATTGATATTTGTGTCTAGTGGAAGTAAGAGTTGGTTTGTGGCATTCCTGTACAGAAGTAATTACTTCTCCGATTGACTGCAAATATGTGCAGGTTGTAGATGGGAAGCAATGAATGAAATAGAGAGGCAATTGTGCTGTGGAGGGCTGGAGAAGACAAGGATTAATGGCGAGCAGAATTGTATTTTGGTGTTCTTTCAGTAACGTTACAATCTCTCTGAGAGTGAATGGGGCAGAGGGCTGGAATGGGGTGGAGGCGGGGCGTGTGGGGGGTTGTGAACTGGTAAAACCAGAGAACCATGTCAAAGGAGGAATTGAATGTCTAACTTATGTGTGTTTACAAAAGTACAAAACAAACAAAACAACAAAACAAAACTTTCTAATTTGACCTGTGCTTTTTTAGATCATGAAACCACCAGAGGTCATTCCTATTGTGCAAAACCCCAGTCCCTACTTGCTGGCTGTTTCCAACCATCAGGATATAGATTATTGCCTGGGGAAACAATCTTAATGGGTGTATAGCAGGCACCGAGGATGGCACTTGTGAACTCTTCGAGGTTTAAATTTTCTTCCCTCATGAGATGTAATCACTTTTAGGCAATTTTCAAATGCTGATAGGGTTGTTTTTTTAATGAATAAAATTTGAATTATATAGAGCCATACATACTGGGAGACCTTTAGGCACTGGAGAGGGTTAACCAATCTTACAGATGGGAAAACTGGAAACTCAGAGGGGAAGAGGGACAGTTAGCATCAGAACCTTGTTTTACTCATCCCTGGGCCAGTGAAGTTCTCACTAGTTTGCGTGACTGACGGCTGCAGTTTTCCTCCACTTGTTGAACGATCCAGAGATGGACCATATTAAATAAAAGTTAAAGGCCTCTGCAACCCTGAACCCCAGAGATAGCCATTCACAGCTAAGTGTATTTCTTCTGCACTTCCCTCCCCGGTACAAATATAAATGTCATTATTTTACCTTGTATTTTTTCACATTTTCTGGCTTGTTTCATAGATATATTTTTGATATCTAATATGCAATCTGTAATATACAATTTGTTCGATGTGTAGATTTTCCAATGTATATTACTTTTAATCAATATTATTATAAAATTGATACATATACATTATCAAAGCATACATATGTTGCGGAAAAAAAAATCCCTGCTAAATCGCATGCAACAGAAAATGAAACTCTACACCTTCCCCTGCTTTATAATCCTATTCCCCTAAATTCCCACTATTATGTAGTGTATACCCTTCAAACTCTAATCACAACATGCATACATTTAAAATTTGTTATTGACTGGGATTAGGCTCTTTATAGTACCCTGTAACTTTATTTTTCCACCAATGACATCTCGTGAACATTTTTTATGTGAGCACAGATAAATCCTCTTCCTTTTTAAGGGTTCCATAAAATTGAATTGAATTGGTTCTGATAAAATTGGGTATCTTTTTGTTTCTTGATATTTTCTCGGTTTCTTCTGTGAACTCCCTGTTTATTTTTTGTTGTTATTTTAAAATTAATATGTAGAAGCTTTTTGCATTGTATGGATAGTAACTGTCATAAACACTGCAAATATTTACTCCCATTTGTCATTTTTTCCACCTTTGTTTCTGGTGTCTTTTTATTTTCTATACAAAAGTTTTAAATTTTTATGTAAGCAGAGCTGTTGGGTTTTTCCTTGTTATTTCCTGGCCTTGATGTCAAGCAAAGAAAGACCTTCCAATCCATGATTAAAAAAGAAATACAAAAAGACCTCTCCTTTCTTCTAATACTTGAGGGGTTTTAAGTTTTTACACACTTGAATAGGCAAGGCTCACCGTGATAATGGTAGATCTCCTTTTCTCATCACACACGCAAACACGTGCACCCCACATGCAAACACGTGCGCCACACACACAGAGAGGTAACTATGGGAGATGAGGGATATGTTAGTTTGATTGTGGTCATCATTTCACACCCACACCGAATACATGTATACAAACATCATATCGCACACCTTAAATATATGCAACGTTTGTCAAAAATAAAAAAAAAATAGCAGGGGTATTGAAGTAGGAAAATCTGTGTTTGAGTCATTGCTCTATTAATTTCTGGCTGTGTAAATTTAGATCATTTTTCCTCTTTGTTCCTTGATTTCTCCATCTCTTTTTTAAAAGATTTTATTTATTTACTTAACAGACAGAGATCACAAGTAGGCAGAGAGGCAGGCAGAGAGAGAGGAGGAAGCAGGCTCCCTGCTGAGCAGAGAGCCCGATGTGGGGCTCCATCCCAGGACCCTGGGATCATGACCTGAGCCAAAGGCAGAGGCTTTAACCCACTGAGCCACCCAGGTGCCCCATGATTTCTCCATCTTTAAAAAGAGTTTTAAAATAGAATCATTCCAAGTATTAAAGTTAATGATTGTAAAGATCCTACCTAGCCCAAATGCCTGGCACATGGTAAGTCCACAATAAGTTATAGCTATTATTATTTAAGATTGTGGTAAATCTGTAATTTATTTTGTGTATAATTTGGAAAAAAATAGAGTTCTGAGTGGAATTACATTAAGCAGATGAATGATCTCTGGAGACAAACATCTTTACCAGATTGAGTCCTCCATGCAAGGTTTAGGTCTTATTTTCATGTACTTTAAAAAAATTTTATCCTTTTCTTAGTATGGTTCTTATACTTTTCTTGTTATCTCTTTTTTTCCCCTGGCTATTTCATAATTTTTATTGTTATTGAGAATGAGAGTAATTTTTATTGATATTTTGAATGAGTTTTTTTCTTTTCATTATAGCTGCCAGCAGCTTATTGGCATAACTAATGTGCACTGTTTTTATGCATAGCTTATGATGGGCCACTTTACTGAACCCTTTATTTATTTTATTCTTTTTCAAAGATTGTATTAATTTATCTGACAGACAGAGATCACAAGTAGGCAGAGGCAGGCAGAGAGAAAGTGGGGGGAAGCAGGCTCCCCACTGAGCAGAAAGCCCGATGTGGGGCTCCATCCCAGGACCCTGGGATCATGACCTGAGCCGAAGGCAGAGGCCCAACCCACTGAGCCACCCAGGTGCCCCTGAACCCTTTATGAATTCTGATAGTTTATTTTCTTGAGGACAGTTGTATCATGTGTTCTCCCTTTTAAACATTTATTATTCATTTCCTCTTATTGTCTGATTGCATCAGATAAAAGATTGAGAACAATATGGAGCCAGTGACATCCTTGTCTTGGTTTCAATTTTAATTTTTATTGAGCATTGACTTTTATTATGATATTACATTGGTTTCTAATACATAATATATTTTTAAAATATATTTAATTATATATAATTATATTTAATACATAATATATTTTTTTAAAAAAGATTTTATTTATTTATTTGACAGACAGAGATCACAAGTAGGCAGAGAGGCAGGCAGAGAGAGAGGGGGAAGCAGGCTCCCCACTGATCAGAGAGCCCGATGTAGGGCTCGATCCCAGGACCCTGAGATCATGACCTGAGTCGAAGGCAGAGGCTTAACCCACTGAGCCACCCAGGCGCCCTTTTCATACCTACTTTTGTATTGATAAAGGAGTTTCTATTACGTTTCTCACATTTAATTTTTTTAAAAAGATTTTATTTATTTGACAGAGAGACGGTGGGAGAGAGAACAAAAGCAGGGCAAGTGGGAGAGGGAGAAGCAGGCAGGCTTCCTGCTGAGCAGGGAGCCCACTTCGGGGCTTGACCCCAGGACCCTGGGATCATGACCTGAGCCAAAGGCAAATGCTTAATGACTGAACCACCCAGGCACCCCAGCTGTTGAAATTTATTACATACCTTTTTAACACATAATGGGCTGACCTTTTTGTTTTTATTTATTTATTTATTTTACTTTTTAGAAAAATTGTAAAAAAATTTTTTTTTATTTGAGAGAGAGAGAGAGAGAGAGAACTTGAGCTGTAGGTGGGGTGGGAGAGGGGAGGCAAAGGGGCAAGCAAACTCCCCTCTGAGCCCAGAGCCCCATGTGGGACTGGATCCCAGGACCCCGAGATCATGAACTGAGACAAAATCAAGAGTCCGATGCTTAACTGATTGAGCCGTCCAGGCGCCCCCTGACCTTTTTATTTAAAAAAAAAATCTCATTAACCAGTTAATGTAATGAACTTAACTTATGTTGAACCATTTTTACATTCCTAAATTAAAACCCACTTGGTTATAGTACATTGTTCTCTTATTGCATTGCTGGTTTTGATTTACTAATAATTAGGATATATGCATCTAAATTTCTAAGTGATATTGAATTCGTATTATATTCATCAGGTGGTAGTACATGTGTTACAAAATCTTCCAAATTTATTGCATAAACTTTTTCTGCAATCTGGAATAACTGAAATAATACAACATTTACCTATTTCCCAAGCATTTGAAGAATACAAGATTTAAAACAATTTTTTGGTGATAGATGTTTGATATGCTTTTTGAATTCTTCTGTGGCCTTTGTTCTACTTACAGTGTTTGTTGCTTAAGTCAATTCTGCAAATTTATGGTTGCCCAGAAAATGGTCCATTTTATCTAGTTTTCAATGGCATAAAATTATGCATACCATTTTCTTTTAAATTGAAGAGTCTCTTCTGCATCCGCTTTATCATTTCTTATAATATATGGTTTTGTTTTGTTTATCTGGTCACTTAGCTTTTCTAAAGGAAGCCATTGATTTTACTGATCATATCTACTTTTATGTTTTTAAAATAATATATTAATTTCTGTTTAATTTAAATTGATTTCTTCACCATACTTTGTTTTGCCTTCCCAATTCACTTTTCTGGCTCATTTTTAGTTGAATATGTTGCTTATGTATTTTCAGTCTTTCTTTTTTAACAGTAGAATAGTTTAAGGCTATGGGTTTTCCTCTGAGCATGATTTTCATTGCGTCTTATAGGTTTTGGTCCTTTACTATAGTCTTCATATTGTCTGTAATTCAGTTTTGATTTCCTCTGGATGGTTAAAAATTCACTCTACTTTTTTATTATTAATTTCTTGTGTTATTTTTAAAATTGTGGTCAGGCAATAGAGCATGTAAAACTTTAGAGTTTTTCGTGTTCTTCGAGGCTGATTAAAGTGTTCTAAGTGTTCTGTTTTTTTTTTCAGAAATGTTCCAAGAACATTTAAGGAAACACATTGTCTTCAGGATATAAAATTCTTTCTATATTGATTAAAAATAAGCTTACCCAATATATTATTTAAACCTTTATTTATTACATATTTACTTGATGTTATAAAATTCTGAGAGAGATCTCTTAAAATTTTCCCATATGATTATAGATTTATGAATTATCTATGTGTTTCTAATATCTTCTTTTTAATTTTATCCTTAATTATTATTATTATCTCTTTAAGTCTCATTTAATCCTTTTGGCTTTATAGTCAACTTTGAGATTAATATGGCCTCTTATGTCCATTTTATTTGCTTTGCCTGGTATATGTTTTCCCATATTTCATTTTTATTTTATTTATTATTTTTTTTTATAGAGGGAGGGGCAGAGGGAGAAGAAGAGAGACATTCTTAAGCAGACTCCACATCCAGCACGGAGTACAAGGCAGGGCTTGATCCCACAGTTCTGAGATCTTTGGACCAGAGCTGAAATCAAGTCAGATGCCTAACCCATGAGCCACCCAGGTGCTCCTCTTTTCAAATTATTTTAGGTATTCCTCTGACAAACAGTTGGTAGCTAGATTTTAAAAATTATTTTACTTAGTCTGAGAGTTTTTGTTTCAATAAGGAAAATCAGCACATTTGCATTTGTTGTAATAGTTTGTTCCTTATTCCTTCTATCTTTTAAAAAATATTTCCTGTGGAGTATGATTTCCTGTCATTTCCCTCATTTTATTTTCTCAACTTCACTAGAACAAACAAGTTTCATATTGTCCAGCTTTTAATTCTTTTTTTAAAAAAGATTTTATTTGTTTATTTGACACACAGAGAAGGAGATCACAAGTAGGCAGAGAGAGAGGGGGAAGCAGGCTCCCTGCTGGGCAGAGAGCCCGATATGGGGCTCAGTCAATCCTGGGACCATGACCTGAGCCGAAGACAGAGGCTTTAACTCACTGAGCCACCCAGGCAACCCTCCAGTTTTTTATTTTTTAGGGTAGTTGGAAGTTCTACTTCAAATTTCTGTTCTATCACTTTCATTTTAATGATTAACAATATACTTGAACCTATATTTCTCTATCAGTTTAAAAAGTTAAATAGTAATTTTGTCTCTCCTTCCCACTTCACCATGACAAGATGAGAAATTTATTATACTTTTACTTTATCCCTTGTTCCCTCTCACTGGTATTGAATTAATCTGGAAAATGAGCTCCGGATTAGTACTGTACTTTCCTCTTGTATTATAACTCTATTCCAAGAAATATTTGTTAACAGAGGCATTACACTTCCTGATCACATGATAGTGATTTGTGTTTAAAGTTTACTGGTTTATTTGCTTATTGCTCTTTTTATTTTGTCTTCTCCTGCTTTGAGGTATTGACTTATATTTAATATCAGATGAGCTAGATTTAATAACTAGGATACGTGTGTGAGTAAATTTTTTTCAAAGATTTATTCATTCATTTGAGAGAGAGAGAGAGCCTGCAAGTAGGGCCGGGGTAGGCAGGGATCGGGGGAGGGGTAGCAAGAAAGGGAGAGAGAGAATCCTAAGCAGACTCCCCACTGAGCACAGAGCCCACCTTGGGGCTCCGATTCCCGGACACCGAGATCAAGACTCTGAGCAGAAACCAAGAGTCAGACATGAACTGACTGAGCCACCAGGCACCCCTGTGCATAAATTTTGGCCTGTTGTTGGACACTTGGGTAAAACTTTTGCTATATTCACTTTAAATATATGGAAATATTTTAAAATAAATTACAGACCTAATGATGTTTCACCTGTACATAATTTCTATGTGCTTTTCTAACAAAAAGGACATTTTTTTCTGCACAAGTACAGTGCCCTTAGAGGTTTTGCTATTATGACTAATGCTACCATGAATATTTGTATACAAGTTTTTGTGTGAACATATGTTTGAATTCTCTTGGGTAGATACCTAGGAATAGAATTGCTGGGTCATATGGTACCTCTATGTTTAACCCTTATAAGAACTACTAGACTGTTTTTCAAAGTTGCTGAACCATTTTACATGGCCACTACCAGCGTATGAGTATTTGCATTTTTCCACATCCTCTATAACACTTGTAACTGTTGTCTTTTTGATTATAGCCATTCTAGTGAGTGTGAAGTGGCATCTCATTGTGGTTTCAATTTCCATTTCCCTGATGGTTAATGATGTTGAGTGTCTTTTCATATGCCTCTTGTGCATTTATATATCTTCTCTGGAGAAATGTTTATTCAGATTCTTTGTCTATTATAAAAAATTTTTTCTTTATCTTTTTATTACTGAGTTATAATATTTTAATAAATATTATATCAAAATATTTTTATTTTATTAATAAATTAAAAATTGACAAAAGTAATTAAGTATGATGTTTGAAGTTGAGAAGGTATACTTTATACTTTATTTTTTTCTTTTCTCACTAGTAATATTGATGTCCAATGTAAGGGATCATTGTCTAATCCAAGGTCATGAAGATTTATATCTATGCTTTCTTTGAAGAATTTTGCAGTTTTAGCTCTTCCATTGAGATCTTTTATCCATTTTTTAAAGATTATTTGTTTACATGGGTGGGGAAGAGAGAGAGAGAGCACGCACATGAGCAGGGGTAGGGGGTGGGGGAGAGGAGCAGAGGCACAGAGGGAGAGGGATAAATAGGTTCCTCACTGAGCAGAGAGCCAGATGCAGGGGCTCAAGCCCAGGACCCTGAGATCATGACCCGAACTGAAGTCAGATGCCCAACCAACTGAGCCACACAGGTGCCCCGATCTTTCATCCATTTTGAGTAATTTTTGTATATGGTGTTAGGTGGGGTTTCAACTTCATTCTTTTGCATGTGGGTATCTGGTTGTCACAGCAATATTTGTTGAAAAGCAATTCTTTTTCCTTTGAATTGTCTTGCCACCATTGTCAAAAATCAGTTGACCATGGGTTTATTTCTGGACTCAACTGTGTTTATCCATATGCTTTTCCTATGCTAGTACTATACAGTGTTAACTCCTCTAGTTTTCTGAAATTGTAAAGTGTTGAGTTCTTCCAATTTGTTCTTTTTAAAAGATTATTGTGGCTATTCTAAATCCCTTTTTATTTCCATATGAATTTTAGGATCAGATTTAGAGTTTTTGCAAAAAAAAATCCAGTTGGATTTTTGTTGGAGATTCTGTTGAATCTGCAGATCAGTGTGGAGGAGTACTGACAGCTTAACAATACTAAATTTTCCAATCGATGAACATGGGATATCTTTTTATTTATTTAGGTCTCCTTCGATTTCATTCAATGATTTGTAGTGGACAGGTTTTGTACCTCTTTTGTTAACTGTACTTCTAACTATTTTTTATTTTTGATGCTGTTATAAATGGAATTGTTTTCTTAATTTTATTTTTAGATTCTTCATTGCAAGTATATGGAAAGTCATTTGATGTTTGTATATTGATCTGTATCTTACAAGATTTCTAAACTCATTTATTATTAGCTCTAGTAGCTTTTTGGTGAATTCTTCATGGCTTTATCTATGAAAGATCATGGTATCTGCCAATAGAGATAATTTCAACTCTCCCTTTCCAGTTTGGATGCCTTTTATATCCTTTTCGCCTCCTCTACAATTTTAGAAGAACATTTAATAGAACTGGTGAGAGCAGACCACCTTGTCTTATATTTTGATCCCCAGGGGAAGGAATTTAATCCTTTACCATTAAGTATGATGTTAGCCGTGAGTAGTTTCCCTTCATTTAAACATTTATCTTGATTTTGTGTAGGAAATTCTTTTTCTCCATTTCGCATATGCAAGTACAGACCACTGAGTTTGGGAAACACTTTTAACTCTGTGACTCTATGCTTGTTCAGGATAAGATTGCAAGCAGTGCAAAGAGGGACAAAGCATAAGACTTGAGATGCCAGGTATCCCTGTGATGCTTTCCTCACACCACTCACATGTGTAGAGAATGGGACCAGAAACCAGGTTTTTTGGGTGTTCATTCTCTAATGCAATAAAAGCATCATTCTTTTCCTTAACCTTGGCATTAAAGAGTTCCACAATTTTTACAGCCATCTCACGGAGGAACAAATTTCCAAATTTGAGAAAAAGGAGGAAAAAAATAATTGTTGGTCTCATATATTCTTTTCACCTCTGTGAGGTCTTCCAAAATGGCTTTAAGAAAAATCCAAACCATGAGAGACTGAGGACTCTGACAAACAAACTGAAGGTTTTACAGGGGGGGAGGGGATGGGTTGGCCTGGTGATGGGTATTAAGGAGGGCATGTATTGCATGGAGTACTGGGTATTGTATGTGAACAATGAACCTTGAGACACTGCATCAAAAATGAATGATGTATTTTATGGTGACTAACATAACACAATAAAAAAAATAAGATTTATTAAAAAGCTCTGAGAAAAAATCCCATGCTCTTTTGAAAGTGCTAATACCCACTTTCTCAAAAACAGCAAATTTTGGCTAGTGAAACTGTATCACCTATTCCAACCCATGAGATATTTATTTAAAAAAAAAACAAATTAAAGCACTATCTCTTGCAAACCCCAACAAGACATACTAAATATTCAGTGCAGGCAAACAACTCCCAGAAAAAAACAAAACAGAACAAGAGACTTTCATTTTCCCTGAAGGGCTTGTGTGGTCAGAAGCCATTTTGCTTCTCTAGCCTGGTGTCCTAGCGGACTAGCCATGAACTTGTAGATGGAACAGTTTCTGGTGCCTTCCTCTGCTCTTTTTTCCTTAACTATAAAATTGTTGTTCTCTTTGTCTGAGAAAATAAATATCAGTCTCATTATTCTGCAGTTTTCCCCTTTACAAAAGGAGATCAAGGCCAGCCATCATTCAACTCAAGACAATTGCTGTGGTGAGGAAATGTAAGGACCAGACTTGCCAGAGCGTCCAAATTTCTAAGAGAAGTGAGAATACATATTTTTACTGGTTATTTGCCCATTTAAAAAAAATTTTTAAAAAGATTTTATTTATTTATTTGACAGAGAGAGAGAGATCACAAGTAGGCAGAGAGTCAGGCAGAGAGAGAGAGGGGGAAGCAGGCTCCCTGCTAAGCAGAGAGCCCAATGCGGGCCTTGATCCCAGGACCCCGGGATCATGACCTGAGCTGAAGGCAGAGGCCCAGCCCACTGAGCCACCCAGGCGCCCCTATTTGCCCGTTTATAATTTTTGACAAATTTTAATTTTTCAATCTGCCATAGGCTATGTATAATCTCTAGTCCAGGTCCAAGTGGAAAAGACTCAGTTATCTTTTAAAGTGATTTTAAAAGGAAGTTAAAAATTCTATATTTACTCATATATTTTCCATTTTAAGTATCCTTCATTCCTTTGTGTATATCCAGATTTCCATCTGGTAACATTTTCTTTCTGCCTAAAAGACTTCCTTTAACATTTCCTGTATTCCACTTCTGCTGGTAATGAATTCCTTCAGCTTTTGTATACATGAAAATAGTCTTTATTTTAAAACATTTTTATTTTGAACAATTCTAAACATATAAAGCAGTAGAGTAAATAGCTCAATGAACACTCATATACCATCATCTAGATTTAACAGTTGTAACAATTTCACTATACTTGCTTAGTTTATTTTTGAAATATTCAAAATAAATTACATACATTATATCTCACCCCTACCTATTTTTACACGCATCACTAACAAAAAGGACATTTACCCTATATAACCATAGTACTGTTATCACATCTAACAAAATTAACAATAATTCCCTAATATCCTTTAACATCTAGGCTGCATTTAAATTTCCTTGATTGAACCCAAAATGAGTTTTTATAGCTGGTTTATTCAAACCAGATTCCAATCAAGGGTCATTTGGTGGTTATAGCTTTTAAGTCTCTTCTAATCTAGAACAGTCCTGCTGTCTCTCCACCTTTTACCCCCCATGTGTGATATTGTGATTTATAATAAGGAATATATAGTCAGTCTTTGGCCCGTTCCTGGCACAGAGCTCTTAAAAACCCTTGGGATTTCCAAAGCAAGAGTTTTTAAAAAAAAAAGTGTCTTTTGTTATGTTAATAAGGTGACGTTTGGAGTGTACCTAAAGATGGCAGACTGGTTGTCATGGGAACCAATCATGTGATTAGAGGGTTGGAATGTTCAGTCCCACCCCCCAACACCTCCAGGGAGGGGAAAGGGCCTGAAGGTTGGATCAGTCACCAATGGCCAATGATTTAATCAATCTTGGCTATGTAGTGAAGCCTCCATAAAAACTCAAAAAGGACTGGGTTTGGAGAGCTTCCACAATGTTGGATATCTGGGGGAGAGTGGCATGCCTGGAGCGAGCATGGCTCTATGCATTTCTTCCATCTGGCTGTTCTGAGTTATATCTTTTCATAATACCTAGTGATCTAGTAAGTAAAATGTTTCTCTGAATTCTAAGAGCTGCTCTGGGAAAGTAATAACCCAAGGTGGGAGGCATGGCCTTTGATTTATAGCCAGTTGGTCAAGTACTGGGAACAACTGTGTGGGGAGGGATGGTCTTGTAGGACTAAATCCTTAACCTGTGGTATCTGATCCTATTTCTGGATAGACAGTGTCAGAATCGAGTTTAATTGTAGCACGCCCAGTTGGTGTTTGGAGAGTTGCTTGTAGCATGTGTGTGGGGAACCTGCCACCCCACATCTGCATTTAGTGAACAGAGCACAAAAGACCATGACATTGACTTCTTTCAGATACCGGGCCAACTGTCCTGTGGAATGCCCCCACTCTCTGAGTTTTTCTCATGTTTTCCTCATGGTGTTAACTTGTTATTTTTTAAAAAAAGATTTATTTATTTATTTGTATGTTTGTTAAGAGAGAGAGCAAGTGAGAGAGAGCAGGAGCATAAGCTGGGGAAGAGGCAGAGTGAGGGAGAAGCTGACTCCCCACTGAATAGGGAGCCTGATGCTGGGGTCAATCCCAGGACCCTGGGATCATGGCCTGAGTCCAAGGCAGATGCTTAATGACTAAGCCACCCAGGCACCCCAAGTAGCTATTTTTTTTAAGATTATACTTATTTATTTGAGAGAGAGGGAGCACAAGCAGGGGCAGGGGTAGAGGGAGAGGGAGAGAATCACAAGCAGACTTCCCACCAAGTGTGGAGCCCAATGTGGGGCTCTATCCCACAACCCTAAGATCAACTGAGCTGAAATCCAGAGTTGGTTGCCCAACAGACTGAACCACCCAGGTACCCCTAACTTGTTATTTTATCCTCTGTAGTTCATAGAAACTGCATATTAGAACTAAGAGCTTGATCTGGTTCTGGTTCAATATTTTTCTTCATGAATCATTCAGAGGTGATGTGTACACATCAAGGGGCACACGGTAAATGGCGCATAAGTCCCGCTATCAGAGATAACAAGATTGAACAGTGGGTTTAGGTGGTAACAGACTAATTCTTCCTTTGTAATATTTTCTTCCTGGTGACTAACATAATCATTGGAGTGATACTTTGGCATCATGGGAATATCCTGTTTTCCATCAGCTTTTTACCCAGTGGTTTATGAATCTACTGACAGTTTTGGCTTGAATTTATTGTTTCATTATGGCCAGGAAAATAATGTGTTTTTTTTTTAATTTCTATCATCCCTTCTTCAGTTATTGGCTAATAATCTTCTGAAAGAACTTTTCCTCATTGACTGTGTCTGTTAGTTTATGTTCATTTTATCAGTACGGGTCTAAATAGCTCAGCTGACCTCAGGAGACCAAGATGGGGGAAAGCTGGCAGGTCATTAGTGGACAAAGTGAGTCTTTCTCTCTGGTCATCCAGTTGTACCTAGACTACTTTGATTATGGAGGGAAAGGTTGAAAGCCTCGTAGACCGCATCCTTGATTTGCCTTTATCTTCCCATTGGAGGCCTCCTGTGGGAAAGTTAGAAGCCAACTCTGAAACTTTCCACTGTGCTTAAAGGTGACCAGCTGTTGTTTTATTTCTTCCCAAGCACATGGAAGTACAACTACTTCTTTTCATTTGCCCATGAAGGCTTGGTTTGTTTTAGGCACTATGGGAAGTTCTCTGTGTGCACTGATTCAAGGAACAGTCACAACAACACTTGGAGGTAACTGCTATTTCCGCTTTAGAGATGAGGTTATTGGGGCTCTGATGGTTTAATTAACTTGCCTAGAATCATATAGTCAATAAATAGAAGAACTGGGACTCAAATCCAAGTCTGTAAGATTCCAAAGTCTATGCTTTTAATTAATCGACTCTGTAAGATTTGGAGGAAGGAAAAGGCCATGACAGGAGAACCAAGTCGATACTTGTTTCTTTTTAAAAAATAATTATTATTAAAGTGTAGTTGACATTGAATGTTATATAGTTTCAGGTGTACACTTGTTTGTTTTGAGGGAAGTTCACTGGCTGGTAGTTTCTTACTTGGGAAAGAATGTGGGCCAGTCAAGGGAGCCAGCGACTGGATCTTACTTATTTTTGTTAGAACACTTAATTGTGAGAGCAAACTACTTCAAAGTCCGTTAGGTAAAAATGGATATCAGAATCCATGGAACAGTTTGAACTACACATCCATAGGAATAACTTGATCCAGAAAATTGAGTACAAATGAGATTCTCTGTCATTAATCTAGAGCAGTATATGGCCAGACTCATCCTCTCTGGTTGTGCATACTGACTTTCTTCTCCTGACAGAAACCATGGCTGTGGAGAGTGTGCTAGACAATTACATCTTATAATTTTGACTGATTTGCTCCCCAGTTCTGGTTTTAAAAGTTTTCAGGAAGTATTCTGATTGATCCAGCTTGGCTTAAGTGTACAACCACATGGGGTCATGTTAGACTATGGTGATTTCCATGGGAACTACATGTTTAGATTAAGGGGAGGCGTGGTTCTCTGAATCTGAGGCCGGGGTTACTGATCCTAGCAGGGAAGGTACTGTTTAAAAATAAATAATAGCTGAGGTCAAGGGGGAAAAATCCAGACTTCTTGGGCAAAGAGATGACAAATAGAGACTCCTCTCTTTAGACTTTGCATCAAGTGACTGTGGAAGAGGAAGGAGCGTTGTGCTAAGAAACTAGGAACCAAAGGGTGTCTGGATGGCTCAGTCAGTTGAGAGTCCAACTCTTGATTTCAGTTCAGTTCAGGATCTCAGGGTCATGGGACAGAGCCCTGTGTCAGGCTCTGTGCTCAATGCAGTCTGCTTGGGATTCCTTCTCTCCCTCTGTTTCCCTACCCCCATCCCATTCATGCACGCCCCCATGATCTCTCTCTCCCTTTCTTAAAAAGGAAAATTTTTTAAGCCAAGCCATACCTTCCCTCATGGGACCTGGGAGCTTAATTCATTTTCCCAAGAGTCCCAGTTTGGTAAATGAGGTCATCATTATCTCCATGTAGCAGATGAAACAGTTGAGATTTCAGTTTTTTTGGTGAGTTTTTAAGACTTCTTCAGTTTTAAGTGAGTTGCTTAAATTCATGCAACCACCAACTGGGGGAGGTGGGATTTGAATGCAACTCTGTGTAAACTGTGGGCTTAATTGCATCCCTAAAGTATGAGCTGAATGAATCAGTGAGTTTCTGCCCTGGAGAAAGTCACCTCTTCCCTAAATGAGACTTTGCTTCCTATTTGTGTGCTTTTTAGTGAGGAGTGTGAAATGAGAGGCAGAACTTTTATTTTTATTTTTTTATGAGAAATGTGGTGGCCATGAAAGGCACCTCTCACATCTCTGACTTCAAGGAGCCTGGTTGAATGATGATCTCAGTTGCCGAGCTCTGTAATCCTCCACGGCATTTGCAGGAGACCAGTTTTCCCATGGGCTGCTCCCAGCCAGTGACTGGGTACATCAAGGATACTAAAGCAGACCCACTTTTGGGAGATACAGAACTCCTCTAAAGGGTGATTTTGGCTCAAGAACTTTCCAGTGGTCTTGTTGAAATTTTCTTAAAACTGTACTGCCGTGTAAGACTTTTCCTACCCATCCTTCCTTCCTTCCTTCTCTCCTCCACAGTGTTAGATGTATATTATTGTCTGACAGTTCTGGAGTCTCTTCTGGCTCTCTCCATACCCATGGTGTATTTCCCCTCATGTGTATTTTCTACAATAAATCCCTCTTGGTATCTTCTCCTTCTTGGTGCACCCAGACTAACAAGAACCTATTTCCTGTTGCATTGAGACTTCTCCAGGTAAATAATATCTGGAAATAAGAAGAAAAGGCCAATCAAAAAAATAAATAAATGTGAAGAGAAGGATACGCTGCCAGAATGGAAGTGTTGAAGAAAGACAAATGGCCAGTGTGTTGTATGCTTTGAATAACAGTTTTTTTTTCAAGTGATGGTACAATTATAATTTGGTTATGGGCACTAAATTAATATGCCTATAAGCAGCTCTCAACAAATAGTTTCATTAACACTTATTTGTAAATTGGAACAAATATAATGCCTCTTGGTTGGCACCAATTCTGGAAAGATTAAAGATGAATGATGGTCACACTTTCTGTGTAAGAATATAGAGAATTATTTTTCATGGTTGAAAGAGTTACACAATAAAAGATGACTTTCTCTATTCTTGGTTAAAGAAAATAACTGTGCTTTAGGCTTTAAGACTGGATTCCATATATTATTATAACTTCTAGGCAGCTATAAGAAGAGGGTTTGGAAGAAGAGGAGAAGGGGATGGAAGATGTAGTAGAGGTGTCTGATGATATATTTGGATAGGACCCGAACACCAAATACTCTACCTGCATGAATTGCTAACATTCAGATTTTCAAAGCTTATTATAAAATCACTTTAAATTTCTCAGTAGCCACATGTAACAAAGATACACTTGTTTCCATGTACTTAAATGTTTACAAATTCATAGAAAATGAAATCATGAAATGTTCATTGAGTGCCCTACTATGTGCATAGGAGTTTGCGAGGAAACAGGATTATCACAGAGACTAAGACAGATACAGAAAGGTGTTCATGTGACATTCTTTACTTGTCCATGGCCCTGCTGTGCTATTTCTGTACTTAAGAAAAATGGAAGTTCACAGTAGAAATGTTCAATTAACTGTTAAACACCTTTGCCAATTAAGATATCATTTCCAAATCTGATGGATGAGTTCAAAATATCCAATTCATTCTAATCATCATGCGGAAGAACAGTCCTACTCTCATGGAGAAAAGAGCAGATAAACATGTAAATGAACTCACAAATCTTTAGGAGTACTCTGCCTGGAATGACCGAATATTAATTCACGAACTTTTCCATGTGTTAAATGATGAGCTAAATTACAGTGAGCAAGGCGACATTCAATGATAATCTAGTTATATTTTGTTTTGTAGCATATTTAGTAAATACTAGATTATAAGCCTAAGGCACTGGGGACATAACTAGAACAAGAAAAACTCTGTTGGATGTCCAAGGGCTAAGTCCCATAGTTAGCATAAGTCTTTGCAAGAACCAGTCCAGTCTCCTTTTCTACACAGTGCTTGCTTTTCTTCCTTGTCCTGTCTCTATCCATAAATGAGGTATAATCTTAGAACCTAAGTTATAAATTACCAATGCCAGAAAAAGCTTTCCCCGAAACTTAACCCTTGTGGTGACAATAAGGACAGCAACTTGAGGATCTCCAACTACACGGAGCATAGTTGACCAAGAGTCCCAGATGCCCTGCTGTGAAGTCCATCTGCAGGTTTGCTTTGAGGCCGTGTTTTTCCTGGGGTGCTCCTGGTGAATGATTGAAGGCAGGAGGATGACTAAGGCTGACTTGTTCCTGGGAGATGTGGCTCCTCTGTGATTGTGACTTTGGTTTAAGGAATCCCCAACCACAGCTAGGGTACCACCACCCAATCTTTTCTCCCTCTTTCTTTCATTCATGTCAGACTTGCACCATGGTCTGATGACTCTCCCAGTGTTTATCTGGCTTCCTTCCCGTTTTCTCTCACATAGGCATTTCCTTTAATATAATCCTTGCTCCCTTAATCCTTGGCCTCAGAAGACTCAAAACTAACACAACCTTCTCTTCTCTGAGATAATGCTATAATTGTCCTCATTTCAGTCTCAAGTGGACACTTAAACTTTTTGTTTTCACATCTGTCTTCCGTAGTCTACTGTGACCTCCTGGAAGGTGTGGTTCGTTGTGTCTGATTCATGATTTGGTGTTTAGCATGTTTTAGGTATATCATCAATACTTGTTGGGTGAATAATGAATGTATGATGACAGAAGAGTTGTTAGGAGCCACTCAATCAGAAATATGTGATTTTAGATCTTGAATTTGCTGCTTTTGTAGCCCTGAGACCATAAGTAAATAAACTGTGCCTCTCTTTCCTAATCTGTTTTCTGTTTCTATGGATTTGCTATTCAGGACATTTCATATGTGCCTTACATGTTTGACTTCTTTCACTTAGAACAATGCTTTCTTTTTTTTTTTTTTAAAGATTCATTCATTTATTTGAGAGAGCGAGAGAAAGAATGTGCATGCGTGGAGTGGGAGGAGGGGTAGGGGAGAGGGAGAGAGAGAAGATCAAGCAGACTCCCCACTGAGTGTGGAGCCCAATGCAAGGCTGTATCTCATGACCCTGAGATCATGACCTGAGCTGAAATCAAGCTGGACCCTTAACTGACTGAGCCACCTAGATGCCCCAGGATGATGCTTTCAAGGTTCACACATGTAGTAACATGTATCAGTACTTCATTATTTTTATGGCTGAGTAGAATCCCATTTTATGGATAGATTGCATTTTGTTGATTCATTCATAAGTTGACGAGTATGTGAGTTTTTGGTACATTTGGCTGTTTTGAACTACGCTATTATGATTGTTTGTGTATAAGTTTTCTGTGAACACATGTTTTCTACTCGCTTAAGTGTACATATATATAGAAATAGAATTGCTAGCTTCTGTAGCAACTTTATGTTTAACTTTTTGGGGAACTGTCACATTTTTTTCCAAAGCAGTTATACCATACTATATTCTACTACGAATGCCAATTTCTTCACATCCTTGTTACCACTTGTTATTTTCTGATTTCTTTTTCTTTAACTGTAGCCATTATGGCAAATATGAAATGGTATCTTGGTGTGTTCTTGACTGGCATTTTCTTAATAATTAATGATGTTGAGCATCTTTTCATATATTTATTGGTTCTTTATAGATCTTCAGTTGCCTATTTTTTAAAAATGATTTTATTTACTTATTTGCCAGACAGAGATCACAAGTAGGCAGAGAGGCAGGCAGAGAGAGAGAGGCGGGGGGTGGGGGGGGAAGCAGGCTCCCTGTGGAGCAGAGAGCCCGATGAGGGGCTCGATCCCAAGACCCTGGGATCATGACATGAGCCAAAGGCAGAGGCTTTAACACACTGAGCCACCCAGGCGCCCCCCCTTTGCCCGTTTTTAATTAGGTTTTTAGTCTTTTTATTGTTGAGTTGTGAGTGTTGTTTATATAGTCTATATAAGTTTTTCTTAAATCATATATATGATATACAAATATTTTTTCCAATTCTGTGGGTTGTCTTTTCACTTTCTTTTTACTCTTCTTTGACCTACAGAAGTTTCTTTTTCTTTTTTTTTTTTTTTAAGATTTTATTTATTTATTTGACAGAGAGAGATCACAAGTAGGCAGAGAGACAGGCAGAGAGAGAGGAGGAAGCAGGCTCCCCACTGAGCAGAGAGCCCGATGCCAGGCACCCCGACCTACAGAAGTTTCTAATTTTGATGAGGTCCACTTTACTTAATTTTTCTTTTGTTGTTTGTGCTTTGGATGCCATGTTTAAAAAAAAATTACCTAATCCAAAACCTGAAGATTTATGCCCATGTTTCCTTCTAAGAGTTTTACAGATTTGGTTTTAAAATTCAGATCTTTAGGGGTGCCTGTGTGACTCAGTTGGTTAAGGGTCTGCCTTCAGCTCAGGTCATGATCCTGGGGTCCTGCCTCAGGCTCCCTGCTCTCTGGGGAGCCTGCTTGTCCCTCTCCCATTCACCCTGCTTGTGTTCCCTCTCTCACTATCTCTCTCTCTGTCAAATAAATAAATAAAATCTAAAAAAATAAAATTTAGCTATTTAGTTCATTGAGGGTTAATTTTTTGGTATGGTATGAATTAGAGGCCCAAATGCATTTTTTTTTTTTTTTGGCATGTGGATACCCAGTTGTTCCAACACCTTTTGTTGAAAAGACTATTTTTTTCCCATTGAATGACTTGGCAACCTTGCTGAAAATCAATCAATCATAGATATATGACTTTATTTCTGGACTCCCTATTCTATTTCATTGATCTGTATGTTTATCCTTATGCCAACACCACATAGTCTTCATTACTGTAGCTTTGTAATAAATTTTAAGATTGGGAAGTGTGAGTCTTCCAAGTTTGTTCTCCTTTTTCTATAAAGGCTTATTTATTATTTGAGAGAGTGAGAGAACGAGTTGGGGGAGGGGCAAAAGGAGAGACTCTTGAAGCAGACTCCCCACTGTGTGTAGAATCCGACATGGGACTTGATTTCACAACCCATGTGATCATGACCTGAGCTGAAACCAAGAGTCAGAAACTTAACCAACTGAGCCACCCAGGCACCCCTTTGCACATTTTCAACACTGTTTTGGCTATTTGAGATGCCTTGCATTTCCATAAGAATGTTATGAACCACTTGTTCATTTCTTCGAAAGAGACACCTGAAATTTTGACAGGGATTTGATTGACTCTGTAGATCATTTTTGGGAGTAATAATGTTAATAATAATAAGTCATCCAATTCATGGGCAATGGGATATGTTTCCATTTATTTAGGTCTCCTATAATTTCTTTCAACAGAGTTTTGTAGTTTTCAATGTATAAGCCTTGCACTTATTTTGTTAAATGTATTCCTAAATGTTTTATTCTTTTTGATACTATTGTAAATAGAATTATTTTCTTAATTTAATTTTTGAGTATACATCGTTAATGTATAGAAAGACAACTATTTTTGTTTTGTTTTGTTTTTGAAATACTAGTTTTTGTATATCAATCATGTATCTTATAATTTTCCTGAACTCATTTATTATCTTTAACAACTTTTTTTTTTGGTGGAGGTGGGTGTTTTCTTACAATCTTTTATAAGATTATGTCATCAGTGAGTAGAGATAGTTTTACTTCTTCCTTTTCAATCTGGATGCTTTTTCTCTTCCTTTCTTGTCCACTTACCCTGGAAGAACTTTCAATACAATGTGGCAAGAGCAGATATCCTTGTCCTGTTCCTGATTTTAGGTGGAAAGCATTTGGTCTTTCACCCCTAAGTATGTGGCTTATTCATAGATGTCCTTTATCAGTTTGAGGAAGTTTTCTTCTGTTTCCAGTTTGTGGAGAGTTTTTTTTAAAAGATTTTATTTATTTATTTGACAGAGGGAGAGAGATCACAAGTAGGCAGAGAGGCAGGCAGAGAGAGAGGGGGAAGCAGGCTCCCTGCCGAGCAGAGAGCCCGACGTGGGGCTTGATCCCAGGACCCTGGGATCATGACCTAAGCTGAAGGCAGAGGCTTAACCCACTGAGCCACCCAGGCATCCCAGTTTGTGGAGAGTTTTTATCATGAAAGCAATTTATATTTTCTCAAAATTTTTCTCTGTCTCTATTGAGATTATCATGTGTTTTTTCCTTTATTGATATGATCTATTATATTGATTGATTTTCATGTGTTGATCCAACCTTACACTCCTGGGACAAACCCCACTTGGTGTAAAATCCTTTTTTTGAGGTGTTGGATTTTGGTATTCTGGTATTTTGTTGAGGACATTGCATATATTTATAAGGGATGCTGGTCTGCAGTTTTCTTTCTTTCTTTCTTTCTTTTTTCTTTTTTTTTTAAGATTTTATTTATTTGCCAGAGAGAGAGAGAGAGTAAGCGAGTACATACAAGTAGACAGAGAAGCAGGCAGAGAGAGGAGTAAGCAGGCTCCCCACTGAGCAGAGAGCCCGATGCGGGACTCGATCCCATGACCCCAGGATCATGACCTGAGCCGAAGGCAGTGGCTTAACCCACTGAGGCACCCAGGCATCCCCTTTCTTTCTTTCTTTTTTTTTTAAAGATTTTATTTATTTGTCAGAGAGAGAGAGAGAGAAAGAGAGAGAGTCTAAGCAGGGGGAGTAGCAGGCAGAGAGAGAAGCAGGCTCCCTGCTGAGCAAGGAGCCTGACTCAGTCCTATCCCAGGACCCAGGGATACAAATATCTTCTCCCATTCTGTAGGTTGTCCTTTAGTTTTGTTGACTGCTTTTGCTGTGCAGTAGCTTTTTATTTTGATGTAGTCCCAATCATTTATTTTTGCTTTTGTTTCTCTACCTCAGGAGACACATTTAGAAATAGGTTCCTATAGCCAGTGTCAGAAATTACTACTGCCTGTTCTTTCTTCCAGAATTTGTATAGTTTCAGGTCTTACATTTAGGTCCTTAATCCATTTTGAGTTTATTTTTGTGTCTGGTGTAAGAAAGTGGTCCACTTTCATTCTTTTGCATGTTGCTGTCCAGTTTTCCTCATACCATTTGTTGAAGAGACTGTCTTTTTCCCACTGGATATTCTTTCCTATTTTGTCAAAGATTAACTCACCGTATAATTGTGGGTTTATTTCTGGATTTTCTAGCCTGTTCCATTGATCTGTATGTCTATTTTGGTGCCCGAACCATATTGTTTTGATTAGTACACCTTGGTAATATAACTTGAAGTCCAGAATTGTGATGTCTCGAGCTTTGTTTTTCTTTTTTAAGATTACTTTGGCTATGTGGGGTCTTTTGCAGCTCCATACAAATTTTAGGATTGTTTGTTCTAGTTCTGTGAAAAACGCTGTTGGCATTTTGATAGGACTCGTACAAAATGTGTAAATTGTTTTGGGTAGTACGGACATTTTAACAATAGTTCTTCCTCCAATTCATGAGCATGGAATGTCTTTCCATTTCTTTATGTCATTTTCAATTTCTTCCATCACCGTTTTATACTTTTCAGAATACAGGTGTTTCACCTCTTTGGTTAGGTTTGTCCCTAGATATCTTATTATTTTTGATGCAATTGTAAATGGGATTGTTTTCTTAATTTCTCTTTCTGCTGCTTCATTATTGGTGTATAGAAATGCAACAGATTTCTATAGATTGATTTTTGTGTCCTCTGTCTTTACTGAGTTCATTTATCAGTTCTTTTTTTTTAAAGATTTTATTTATTTATTTGACAGAGAGAGATCACAAGTAGGCAGAGAGGCAGGCAGAGAGAGAGGGGGAAGCAGGCTCCCTGCTGAGCAGAGAGCCCGACGTGGGGCTCGATCCCAGGACCCTGGGATCATGACCTGAGCCGAAAGCAGAGGCTTTAACCCACTGAGCCACCCAGACGCCCCCATTTATCAGTTCTTGTAGTTTTTTGGTGGAGTCTTTAGGGATTTCTATAAATAGTATCATGTCATCTGCAAACAGTGAAAGTTTTACTTCTTCCTTACTGATTTGGATGCATTTTATTTCTTTTTGTTTTCTGCTTGCTGTGGCTGGAACTTCCAGTACTATGATAAACAGAAGTGGTGAGCCTGGACATCCTTGTCTTGTTCCTGACCTTCAGGGGAAAGGCTCTCAGTTTTTCTGCATTGAGGATGCTGTTAGCTGTGGGTTATTCATATGTGGGCTTTATTATTTTGAGGTATGTTCTCTCTAACCTTGGCTTTATTATTTTGAGGTATGTTCTCTCTAACCTTCCTTTGTTGAGGGTTTTTATCATGAATGGATGTTATACTTTGTCAAATGCTTTTTCTTCATCTGTTGAAATGATCATATGGTTCTTATTTTTTTATTTATAGTTTTTTAAAGATTTATTTATTTGAGAGAGAGAGAACATCCGAGCAGGGTGAGGGGTAGAAGGAGAGAGAGAGAATCTCAAGCAAACTCCTTGCTGAGCATGGAGCCCAACACGGGGCTCGATTTCACGACCCTGAGATCATGACCTGAGCTGAAATCAGGAGTCAGATGCTTAACCAATTGAGCTATCTAGGCACCCCGGTTCTTATTCTTTCTCTTGCTGATATGATATATCACATTGATTGATTTACAAATACTGAACCACTCTTGCAACACAGGAATCAATCCCACTTGATTGTGGTGAATCATTTTTTTAATGTATTGTTGGATTTGTTTTCCTTGTATTTTGTTGAGGATTTTTTTGCATCTATATTCATCAGAGATAATGGCCTGTAGTTCTTTGTAAGTGGTGTCCTTATCTGGTTTTGGCATAGGGTAATGCTGGCCTCAGAGAATGAATCTGGAAGTTTTTCTTCCTTTTTTGTTTTTTGGAGTAGTTTGAGAACAAGTGGTATTAATTCTTCCTTAAATCTTTGGTAGAATTTGCCTGTGAAGTCATATGGTCCTAGACTTTTGTTTGTTGGGAGTTTTTTGATTACTGATTCAATTTCTTTGCTGGTAATTGGTCTGTTCAAATATTCTATTTCTCTTGTTTCAGTTTTGATAGGTCATATGTTTCTAGGAATTTATCCATTTCTTCTTGGTTGTCCAGTTTGTTGGTATATAGTTTTTCATAATATTTTTTAATTGTTTGTATTTCAGTGGTGTTGGTTGTTATTTCTCCTCTCTCCTTTGTGATTTTATTTATTTGGGTCCTTTCTCTTTTTTTCTTGATAAGCCTGGCTAGAGATTTATCTCTTTAATTGATTTTTTTCAAAGAATCAGCTCCTGGTTTCATTGATCTTTTCTATTGTTTTATTTTCATTTTCATTTTTTTTCTGCTCTGATTTTTATTATTTTCTTCCTTCTTCTGGTTTTAGGTTTTGTTTGTTATTTTTCTAGCTCCTTTAGGTGTGAGGTTAGGCTATTTATTTGTGATTTTTCTTGCTTCTTGAGTTAGGCCTTTATTGCTATAAACTTCCTTCTTAGAACTGCTTTTTCTACATCCCAAAGGATTTGAACCATTGTGCTTTCATTTGTATTTGTTTCCATGTGCTTTTTAAATTTCTTCTTTTTTTTCCCCTTGTTGACCTTTTCATTGTTTAGTAACATGTTATTTAACCTCCGTATGTTTGTTTTCTTTCGAGATTTTTTTCTTGTGGTTGACTTCTAGTTTCATAGCACTGTTGTCAGAAAAGATGTATGGTAGGAGCTTAATCTTTTTGAATTTGTCTTGTGGCCTAATATGTGATATTTTCTGGAGAATGTTCAATGTACACTTGAAAAGAAAGTGTGTTCTGCTGTTTTAGGATGAAATGTTCTGAATATACCTGTTAAATTTATCTGGTCTAGTGTGTCATTCAAAACCATTGTTTCCTTGTTGATTTTGTGTTGAGATGATCTGTCCATTGATGTAAGGGGGGTGGTAAACTCCCCTACTACTATTGTGTTATTATTGATCTTTTATGTTTGTTTTTAATTTTTTTTATATATTTGGGTGCTCCCATGTTGGGTGCATGAATTCAGAATCCCCTTTTATGATTCTATAGTATCCTTCTTTGTCTCTTGTTACAGTCTTTGTTTTAAAGTCTCTTTGTCCAATTTTAAGTATTGCTACTCTGACGTTCTTTGGCATCCATTTTCATTATAAATGTTTCTCCATCCCCTCACTTTCTTTTTTTTTTTTTAAGATTTTATTTTTTATTTGACAGAGAGAGATCACAAGTAGGCAGAGAGGCAGGCAGAGAGAGAGAGAGGAGGAACAGGCTCCCTGCTGAGCAGAGAGCCCCATGCAGGACTCGATCCCAGGACCCTGAGATCATGACCTGAGCTGAAGGCAGAGGCTTAACCCCCTGAGCCACCCAGGTGCCCCACATCCCCTCACTTTCAATCTGCAAGTATCTTTAGATTTAAAATGGGTCTCTTACAGGAAGCATAAAGGCGGTTCTTATTTTTTTATCCATTCTGACACTCTGTGTCTTTTTATTGGAGCATTTAGTCCATTTATATTCAAAGTAATTATTTGGCACCATTTTATTACTTGCTTTGTGGTTGTTTTACATGAAAATTTTCTCTGATCTTTTCTTGTCTTTCTTTCACGATTTGCTGGTTTTCTTTGATAGTGTATTTGTATTTCTTTTTATTCTTTGCATATTTATTAATCGTTTTGATTTGTGGTTATCATTAGGTTTGTATATAACCTCTTCTGCATGTAACAGTCTACATTAAGTTGATGGTCGTTTATGTTTGAACACATTCTTTACTCTCTTCTCCCCACCTTTTAGTCATATTTGCATCCTTTTATTTTGTGTCATATTTACATCCTTTTATTTTGTGAGTTCCTTGAACAATTTTTTCACAGATATGTTCTTTTTTACCACTTTCTTGTTTCCTACCTTCATACTGTCATTTAAAATTTTTTTTTAAATTTTTTATTTTTTATAAACATATAATATATTTTTATCCCCAGGGGTACAGGTCTGTGAATCGCCAGGTTTACACACTTCACAGCACTCACCATAGCACATATCCTCCCCAATGTCCATAACCCAACCACCCTCTCCCCACCCCCCCATACTCTCATTTTTGGTCTTTCCTTTCCACACAAGGAGTTCCTTTTATTTTTTATTTTTTATTTTTTTAAAGATTTTATTTATTTACTTGTCAGATGGAGATCACAAGTAGGCAGAGAGGCAGGCGGGGTGGTGGGAAGCAGGCTCCCCGCTGAGCAGACAACCCGATGTGGGGCTTGATCCAAGGCCCTGAGATCACAACCTGAGCTGAAGGCAGAGGCTCTAACCCATGGAGCAACCCAGGCGCCCCTCAAGGACTTTCTTTTAATACTTATTGCAGTGGTGGTTTAGTGGCCATGAACTCCTTTAGTTTTTGTCTGGGAAGCTCTTTATCTCTCCTTCTCTTCTGAATGATAGTTTTGCTGGATAAAGTATTCTTGGCTGCAGGTTTTTCCCATTCTGCCCTTTGAATATATCATGCCACTCTTTTCTGGCTAATAAGGTTTTTGTTGAAAAATCTTCTGCTAGCCTTATGGCTTTTCCCTTGTAAGTTAATCACTTCTTTTGTCTTTCTGCTTTTAAGATTTTTTTAGTTTATTATTTTATTTTCCAACGTTAATTACAATATGTCTTGGTGTGTATTTGCTTTCATTGATTTTGTTGGGGATTCTCTCTGCCTCCTGGATCTGTATATCTGTTTTTTTCCCCATATTAAGGAGGTTTTTCAGCTATTATTTCTTCAAATAAATTTTCTGTGCCCTTTTCTCTCTTTTTTTCTGAGACTCCTATAATACAAATCTTATTATGTTTGATGGAGTCAGTGAGTTCCATAAGCCTATTCTCATTTTACATAATTCTTTTTTCTCTCTTTTGTTCACTTGATTAATTTCCATTACTCTGTCTTCTAAGGCATTAATTCATCCCTGTTCTTCCAGCCTGCTGTTTGTTCTACCAAGTGTGTTTCTCATTTCATTTATTAAGCCCTTCACTTTTGCTATGTTAGTCTTATTTCTGTATTAATGGTCTCAGTGATGTCCTTCACTCTTTTCTCAAGTCCAGTGAATCATTGCTTTAAATTCTCCAGCAGGTATTTTAATTATATCTGTTTTGCTTAGATCTCTGGCTGTGGTCCTGTCCTGTTCTTTCATTTGGGACAAATTCCTCTGTATATCTGTTTTGCTTAGATCTCTGGCTGTGGTCCTGTCCTCTTCTTCCATTTGAGACAAATTCCTCTGTCTTGTCATTTTGTCTAAGACTTTGTGCCTGTTTCTGTGTTTCAGGAAAGTCAGCTACATCTATTCTTAAGGGTGACTGCCTTATGAAGAAGAGGTGCTGTAGTGTCCTGCTGTGTAGTGTATCCTGTTCCCCAGGGCCTCTTGCTTCTAGGCATGCCTCCAGTATTTGCTTTGTGCACTCTGCTGTTCTGTCCTTGCCACTTTATATTTCAGGCCAGTCATCCACAGAGGCTCTCTTTGCTGGTTGTGGCAGTATTTGGTTCCTGGCCTGAATGTGGGATGTTTTACCTAGGTGTACTCCGGTCTGCTTGTGAAATGAGATACAACATAGTAAGTAGTAGGTAGCGACAGCTACTGCTACTAGAACCGTGGCTTGCAAAACTCTTGTTGGGAGATGCAGTGTAGGCAGGGGTTTGTGCTGGTCTTCTGAGTGAGGGGCCAGACATGCTGGGACTGAGACAAGTGTACTGAGATGTTTGGTTCTTCTGGAGCATGGGGGCCAGGGCTTGATGTAAGCAAGTTAGGTAGAGAGTGTTAGTGGTGCACTGGTTCCTACAGGTGGCCCTGTGCTTATGCTGAGGCACAGGGGAGGGAACTGGCTTCTGCCAGTTCCTTTGTTCCTGGAGGGGTCTCTCCACAAATGCTGCCTCTTTGGGACACACTCTGAGATGAGCAACTAACCTCCCCACGTGTGCCCCAACTGCTCTTAAGATCACTGTTTGTACCCTGTTTGCCCTGTGTTTTCTCCAAGAGCATCCCCAATACTCTTTGAGTTCTCTCAGAGCCAAGCATGCTGACCTTTAAAACTCCAGGCTTTAAGCCCGGCTGTTTGTAAGAACTCATGAAATTCAGGCCCTCTTGCTTTCCAGGCCAGTTGCTATGAGGATTTGTCTTTCCCACACTCCCCGTGTGCTAGTCTGTCTCTTACCCTTCTCTGTAACCGTGGCTTCTCCCCACCTTATTAGCGATGATTTGTTCCTCTCCCAAAGCCGCGTCTCCATACTTCCTACCTTCTTCCATCTGGCCTTTTCTCTTTGGTTATGAAGTTTGTTCTGCCAGTCTTCAGACTGATTTCTGAGGTATGGAGGATGATTTGATAGTGGTCTAGTTGTATTTGTGAGACAAGGCAAGGTGAGGTCCTCCTGCTCTGCTGCCATCTTCCCTTCTCCAAACAGTGTTTTTGAAAATAAATTTTCTTTGTCTTCTTTTTTAAAAATATAGTTTGGGTTTAGATTGTTTCTTGTTTTTTGTAGAATAAAATTTAACAGTACAGTATTCAATTTTTTCCTTACATTTCCGCATCTCATTGAATTGTGCTAAAGTAGTCAAAGAGTACTGTTTCCTGCAAGATTTTCAATAGAATATCTTCTTACTATGAATGCCACACCAGGGATAAATGTGGGCAATTCTCTAAGTTTGAAATAAAAACCTCAGTTGGGATGATAATTTTAATATGTGAAAACCTTGATTTTCCTTTGGAAATTGAATTGGAAATATGAAGGATTGGTAATTTTTCATACCATTTAAATTGAATATTTTTTCTGAGCATTTATAGGCTTCTTTTTTATATAAAAACTTTTTAAAATGTACCATCTTAACCATTTTTAAGTGTACAGTATAGCAGTGTTAATTATATTTACATTGTTGTGAAACAGATCTCCAGAACTTATTTATCTTCTAAGACTGAATCTATACCCATTAAACAACAATTCTCTTATGCCCCCTCTCCCTAGTCCCTGGTAACTAACATTTTATTTCCTGTATCTCTGAATTTGACTATTTCACATTCATATAAATGGCATTTTGCAATATTGTCCTTTTGTGACTGGTTTATTTCACTGAATGTAATGTTCTCAAGACTTATCCATTTTATAGTATGTGACAGGATTTACTTCTATTTTTAAGGCTGAATAATATTCCATTGTATGGATATTCTGTATTTTATTTACCTGTTTATCTGTCAATGGACATTTAGTTTGCTTCCATCTCTTTGGCTATGGTGAATGGTACTGTTATGAATAGGAGTATGCAGATATCTCTTTGAGACTCTGCTTTAAATTCTTTTGGCCATATATATACCCAGAAGTGGGATTGCTATGTTATATGGTAGTTATATTTTTTAAAAAGATTTATTGCTTATTTAATTGAGACGGGGGGTGGGTGGGTGGAGGGAGAGAGCATGGGGGAAGGAGAAGAAAGAGAGAATCTCCAAGCCGACTCCCCACTAAGCACAGAGCCCCATGTGGGGCTTAGTTCCGCAACCCATGAGATCATGACCTGAACTGAAACCAAGAGTCAGACACTTAACCAACTGAGCCACATAGGAGCCACATTTTTTTTAAAAAAAAAATCTTTTTTTAAAGATTTTATTTATTTATTTGACAGACAGAGATCACAAGGGGTAGAGAGGCAGGCAGAGAGAGAGAGAGGAGGAAGCAGGCTCCCCTCTGAGCAGAGAGCCTGATGTGGGGCTGGATCCCAGGACCCTGGGATCATGACCTGAGCCGAAGGCAGAGGCTTTAACCCACTGAGCCACTGAGGTGCACCCCCAGTAGTTCTGTTTTTAAAGGATCAGATTATTTTTTGATATATAATTCACATATTCACATATCATGAAATTCACCAATTTAAAGTGTACAATTCAGTGGTTTTTAGTATTTTCCCAATGTTGTGCCACCATCACTGCTGTCATATTCCAGCAGTTCTGTCACCCCAAAAAGGAAATCTGAACTTGTTAACAGATACTCCTTACTTCCCCCATCTTCCCTAGCCTGAAATAATCACTTATATAGCATATATAAATATATAACATATAGTATACTAATATACTTTATAGATTTTCTAATTCTGGTTATTTCATATAGATGGAATCATACAATACATGGTCTTATATGAATGAATTCTTTTAGCAGGATGTTTCCAAGATTCATGTATGTTGAAGTGTGTATGAATACTTTATTCTTTTTAATGCTGAGTAATATTCCATTGTATGAACGGGCCACATTTTGTTTATTCTTTTGCCATTTGATAGATATTTGGATAGTTTCCAGTTTGGGGCTATTATAAATAATGCTTCTATCAATAATTTTATGCAAGCATTTGTATTTTCAGTTTTCTGTTTTCTAAAGAATATACCTAGTAGTGGAACTGTTGAGTTATGTGGCAACTCTGTGTTTAAATTTTCTTGATTACTGTAGCTTTATAGTAAGTTTCGAAGTCAGAGTACGAGCATGAGTCAATCTGTCAAAATGTTTTCTAAAGTAGTGGTGTCATTTGACAATTTCACCAGCAACATATAAGGGTTCCAATTTCTGTACATTTTTATCAAAACTTGTGATTTTTACCTTTTAATTATAGCCATCCTTGTGTATTGAAGTATCGTTTTTTTTTGTGATCTTGATTTGCATTTCTCTAATGACTAATGATGTTGAGCATCTTTTCATGCTTATTGCCCACTTCTGTATATTCACTGGGGACATGTCTATTTAAATTCCATTCGAAAACAAGAAGTTTAATTTTTTTTTAAAAAAGGCTGGATCAATGGTCTACAGATCTGTGATGTAAATGACTTGCTTTTTTGGATTTGGTGACTTGCCCAATAACACACAGTGGATCAGGGGCAGAGATTGACTCCCCTACCCCATGCAGCTGTTACCTTTTGGTCCAGCAAATTACTTAATGTAGCTCACTGTGGTGGAGTGCAAGGAATCAAAGGCTGTGTACACAGGCAGACCTGGGTCACATTTTTGTTCCCCTACTTCCAAGCTTTGTGACCTTGGACAATTGAATTAAGGTAGCTAAGCCTCAGTTTCCTCCTCTGCAAAATGGGGAGACTAATAGGACCTGATGTACAGAGTTATCCTAAGGATTAAATGGTAGAATGTATATAAAGTGCCTACATATTTGTTTGTGAAGGAGATGATCATCTACGTAGAATATTCCAAAGGACTGACCAAAAAAACCTCTTGAATCTATAAAGTGATCAGTCATAGGATGCAAGGTTAGTATATAAAAGTTATTGCTTTCCTATAGACCAGTTGGAATTGAACAATTGAAATTAAAAAGTTAAAAACCAATACCATTGGGGGGCCTGGGTGGCTCAGTGGGTTAAAGCCTCTGCCTTCAGCTCAGGTCATGATCCCAGGGTCCTGGGATTGAGACCCGCATCGGGCTCTCTGCTCAGCGGGGAGCCTGCTTCCCCTTTCTCTCTGTCTGTCTCCCTGCCTACTTGTGATCACTGTCTGATAAATAAATAAAATCTTTAAAAAAAAATCAATACCATTTACAATATCACCAAAATTAAAATTCCTATATATAAATCTAGTAAGATATTTCTAGGATCTTTATGTGCACAACTGCAAAACCCTGATGAAACAAATTAAAAAATCTAAATAAATGGAGCAATTATTTCGTATTTATAGTTTGAAAGACTTAATATTATTAAGATGTATTTCTTCTCAACTTGCTCTATAGATTCAATGGAATCCCGAACAAAATCACAGAAAACTATTTGTAGATAAAGACAAAACAGTTCTAAAGGGTGTATGAAAAGGCAGAAGGCATAAAACAGCCAACAAGATACTGAAGACGAACAAAGTTCGATGACTCAGGCTCCTACTGTGACTTCAAAACTTGCTATAAAGTTACAGTAATCAAGACAGTGTGTTGTTGATGAAAGGATAGATGGATTAATGGAACAGAATAGAGAATTCAGAAATAGACCCAAATGTGGTCAACTATTCTTTGACAAAGGAGCAAAGGCAATTCAATGGTGAAAGTGTAGTCTTTTCAACAAGTGGTACTGAAACAACTAGACGTCCATTAAAAAGAAAAACCTAGACACAGACCTTATATCTTCCACAAAAATGAACTCAAAGTAATCATAAACCGAAATGGAATGTGCCTGGCAAGAGGCAGGCTCTCCATCAATGGTCACCATCATTATTTGGAATGGTTCTGATGCTTTGTTGTTGGCTGGCCAAGAACTTGCCGTGTTCGAGTGAGGCTGAGTGGGCCTTCTAAGAGACCTGGGTTTTCCCCAGTGTGACCAGGAGACCACGTGCATGTAGAAGTCACATGGGCTCCTTATTACAAAGGCAAATTCCTGGGCCTAATGCAGACCCAGACTCTCTGTGCCTCGTGTGTGTGTGTGTGTGTGTGTGTGTGTGTGTGTGTTTAAGATTTTAATTATTTATTTGTCAGAGAGAGAGACTGAGCAAGCAGGGGGAGCTGCAGGCGGAGACAGAAGCAGGCTCCCCGCTGAGCAGGGAGCCCAATGCCGGACTTCATCCCAGGACCCTGGGATCATGACCTAAGGAAAAGGCAGATGCTTAACCCACTGAGCTACCCAGTGGTCCCATGTTTCTTATTTTTTTCTTAGATAACAACCTTAGGTGATTTTGATGCATGTTAAGGTTTGAGAATTCTGGGTGTGGAATTTCGCCCTGATAAGGAGTCTGTCACCGCTCGAGTTCCAGTCGCAGCCCCACCGATTGACATGGGGTAATGGAAGGGTGAGGCTCCGGATTCAGAGGAACCTGGGTTTAATTTCTGCTTCTGCCCCATTTTGACTGTATGACCTTAGACACGACACCCTCTTCTTTGAGTCTCAGTTTCTCTTTTACTAAATGAGGAGAGTCAATTAGTGGTTCTTGCCTCCAAACTTGTTGGGAGGTTTAAATGAGATGAAGCCTGGCCTTGTGGGTGTTGAATTACATCTGAACAACCAACCAAAGGAACTCAGTAGAGTGGGGGAGAAGGAAAGGGAAACAGAGCACTTGGTTGGTTGTGAAGGAGCTCCAGAAGGGGACCTTGGATAGCCAGAGGGCAGCGAGTGGACCATTCATAGTGTTGCAGGACAGGTGGAAGTGATGCCGGCAATTCAGTGGTTTAGTGTTCTTTGGGAGCTGGGTGCCTGCTCTCAGACAGAAATGGCCCAGATAGTGGAGATATTTAAGGTCTGAGTAACTGCCTGCTTTCCGTCTTCAGAGTATGAAAAGCCAGTCAGAGACCCTAGGTATCCCCTTCAACAACTGGCATTTTTTAAAAAGGAAGCTTGTTTTTAGTGTATACTCTTGGCTTCTTCAAGATGAGAAAAAAATTCCTGAGCCCCCTCTGGTGGCTGTACTGGAGAAGAGCGGTTGAGGACTTAACAGAATGATCTCTAAAAACATCCACACTTTGACCTGGGCATACAGACTCCTACAACCACAGAAACAGAGAGCCGCGTGCACTCACATGTCCTTACACACAGATCCCACACAAAGACATGCACAAGCACATACTGACACAGCACACGACCCACATTAGTGCTGGGTGTTCGACGGTACCAGCTTTGGCCACAAACAGACCGTTTAGAGCTATGTAGCCCTGGGCAGGTTTCTTTCGTCCCCACTATGCCAGATTTACTGAAGTATAGTTGACTATTTAAAATTGTATATACTTGGGGTACCTGGGTGGCTCAGTCAGTTAAGCGTATGCCTTTGGCTTAGGTAATCATCCCGGGGTTTTGGGATCAAGCACCACATCAGGCTCCCTGCTCAGTGGGGAGTCTGCTTCTCCCTCTCCTTCTGCCCTTTCTCCCTACTCATGCACATGCTCTCTCTCTCTTGCTCTTTCTCAAATAAATAAAATATTAAAAAATAAAATTGTATACACTTAAGATGTGCAACTTGACGATTTGATATATATATATACGCTGTGAAATATTCAACACATTCAAGCTACTTAACATATCTACCACCTTACAAAGCTACCATTTTCTTATTTTCAAGTTTCTTAACTTTTTTATTTTGTTTTTGTATGTATGTATATGTATGTATACATATGCATGTATATATATGTATATGTATGTATAGGTATGTATAGGTATATATGTATGTAAATGTATGTATATACACACATGCATGTAAGTCTAGCTGTGTGTATATTTTTATATGTGTATGCATATCTATCTATATAATAAAGGCCTACATGGCATATAGTGAGCAGTTGGTAAATGGAAACTATTACGCTTTTGTTAGTGTTGTCAGATTCAAACTTTCAGACCTTCAGTTTTCCTGGTCTGTAAATTGTGCAAACTGGGAGTATTAACAAAGGTTTATACAGTGCTTACTGTGTGCCAGGCACTGTTCTAAGTGCTCTCTATGTATCTTCTCACTTAATCCTCACAACAACCTTGTGAAATAGGTGCTATTGTTACCCTCATTATAGAGATGTGAAAAATGAATTTCACAAAGGCTAAGTGACTTGTCCAGTCGTATAGCTAGCGTGTGGAAGAGCTTGGATTTGAATGTAGGCAGCCTTGGTCCCAGAGAATGTTCTTAAACAGTAAATTATATCTGCCTCCTGGGTAGGATTAAATGAGCTGTTGCATTGTTGCATGGAAAGTGGTTAGCTAGACATATCATAAACATTCAGTAAATACCAGCTGTTATTATTTAAATTTTAACCTTGCCACACTAACTGGGCCGATACAGACATACAGCTCTTTCTCCACTTATGATGGATTTATATCTAGATAAACCCACTGTAAGTTGAAAATATTCTTTTTTGGGGGGGAGGGGGGATGGAGAAGTAGGTGAAGGAGAAACAGAGAATTTTTTTTTTAAGATTTTATTATTTGACAGAGAGAGATCACAAGTATGCAGAGAGGCAGGCAGAGAGAGGAGGAAGCAGGCTCCTTGCTGAGCAGAGAGCCCGATGTGAGGCTGGATCCCAGGACCCTGGGATCATGACCTGAGCAGAAGGCAGAAGCTTTAACCCACTGAGCCACCCAGGTGCCTAGAAACATAGAATCTTAAGCAGGCTCTATGCCCAGCATGCAGCCCGACATGGGGCTGGATCCCACAACCTTGAGATCATGACCTCACCCAGAATCAGGAGTCGGACGCTTAATCTACTGAGCCATCCAGGTGCCCCAAGTTAAAAATATTCTAGGTGAAAAATTCATTTAATACACCTAACCTCTGAACACCATAACTCAGCCTAGCCAAGCTTAAATGTGCTCAGAACAGTTAGATGAGCCTACAGTTGGGTAAAATCACCTAATACCAAGCCTATCTTATTCATTCATTCATTCATTCATTCACTTATTCACTTATTTATTTATTAAGTAGCCTCCATGCGGGGCTCAAATTCATGACCCTGAGACCAAGACTTGAGCTAAGATCAAGAGTTGGATGCTTAACTGACTGAGCCACCCAGCACCCCTCACAAGAGCCTACTTTATAATAAAATGTTGACTATGTCATGTAATTTATTGAAAACTGTGCTGTAAGTGAAAAACAGAGTGGTTGCTAGGGTACAGAATGGTTTTAAGAATGGGTTGTTTACCCTTGCAGTAGCGCGGCTGAGTGGGAGCTGTTGCTACCCAGCATCACAAGAGAGGATCGTCACCTATATTTCTAGCCCAGGAGAAGATACAAATTCAAAATTTCAGTTATGTTTTCTATGGAATTCATATTGCTTTCAGACCATCATGAAGCTGAAAAATCATAGATCCAGCCACCGGTAGTTGGGGACCATCTGTATACACACATATAAGCACATGTAGAGAGGTTAACATGCAGATGTGCACACATGTGCAACTATGCAGATGCAATCATAGACCAGATAAAGTGTGTTCATTCATTCAGTGTAGTTACATATTTAATGATATTTGTTGAGCACACATTACATTATGTGACTGGAGCTCTTCTAGGTACTGGAGATACAGCACTGAACACGACAGATAAATAATACCTGGCCCTGTGGATCTGACATTCTGGAAGGACAAACAAGATTTAAAAAAAAAACCTGTATAATTGATTAGGTAGTGATAAATGTTCAAGAGAAAAAAATGTGGGATAAAATGATTTGGGAGTTGACATTTTAGGTAAGGGTGGCTAGGGAAGGTCCAACTAAGAAAAGAGTTTTTAAGAAAAACTAAAAAGAAGCTAAAGAAGAGGAAAGTGGAAGCCATGTAGCTGCCTGGAATAGTAACTTCTAAGGGTGAGGAAACAGTAAGGTCAGGCTCCCAAGACTGGGAGAAACCTAGCTTGTTCAAGCAGTGGAGAGGAGGCCCTTATGTCTGAGTGTGGGCTGAATGCAAGGGAGAGTACTAGATGGTGGTGATGGACCGGATCGTGTAGGCAGTATAAAGACTTACTTAAGACCTTACTCTAAGATGGAGAACTATAGCAGGATTTGGATCCCGGGAGAGACATGATTTATGTTTTAACACTTTGGTTGCCCTTTGAAAACTAATCTGAGGCTGGTCAAAGGTTAAAGCTCACAGACAATTTAGGAGACTACTGCAGTAGTCCAGGCGAGACCCAGTGGTGGGTTGAGCCATGATCAGAAGGGGTGTGGTGCGAGGTGGTGTGTTCTGGATATATTTTGAAAGTTGGATCTATCAGTGGATTCTGTTGGATCAGGGTTGTGAGAGAAAGAGAGGAGTCAAGATGATTCCAACACATTTGGCCCGAGCACCCCCCAGTGTAGAGTTGCCATTAACAAATGGTGAATACTATAGAAGGAGCTGATTTATGCTAGGAAATTGGAGGCTGGGTTTTGAACATGTCAAGTTTGAGAGGCCGATTGGATGTCCACATGGAGATACAGGTACGTACTGGAGTGTGCAAGTTTGGAGTTCAGGGAAGAAGTTTGATCTGGGGATAAACATTTGTGAATTGTTGCAGAACAGCTGGTATCTATTTACTTATTTATTTATTTTTAAAGACTTCATCTATTTATTTGACACACACAGAGAGAGAAAGAGATCACAAGTAGGCAGAGTGGCAGACAGAGAGAGAGGGGGAAGCAGGCTCCCCGCAGAGCAGAGAGCCCGATGTGGGGCTCGATCCCAGGACCCTGAGGTCATGACCTGAGCTGAAGGCAGAGGCTTAACCCACTGAGCCACCCAGGTGCCCGGGAATAGATGGTATTTAAAGGCATGAGACTGGATGCAATCACCAAAGGAGTGAGTATTAATAAAGAAAAAAGGTTCAAACACAGCCCTGGGGCCACCACAGAGTTAAGTCAGACGACAAGAAGGAGTTGGCAAAGGAGATGAGAAGGGGTGGTTAGGAAAATAAGAAAAGGGCGAGAGTGGAGTGCGGTGTCCTGAAAGCCCAGTGAAGAAAGCGTTTCCAGGACTGATCAGTTGAGCCACCATGACTATTGCTGATGGGTCAGATAGCACAAGGCGTGAGAACTGACTCTAGTACTTGAGAATGTGGAGGTCGCAGGTGAGCTGGAATATCTCCGTTCAGAATGGAAACGGACTCAAGAAGAAATGGAGAAAAGGAAAACAAAGACTACAGATAGCCCCTGAGCAAATGGAACGAAGAGTTGGAGGGGAAGTGAGGTTAAAAGAGAATTTTTTTTTTTTGAGAGAAATCCTGATGTGCTTGTAAGATGATTGGAATGGCTCAGAATTGTGGGATCCAGTAGAGAGGGGAAAGTTAATGATGGAGTAGAGAAAAGGAGGAATTAACTCAAGGCATGGCATTGAGTGGGTAGAAGGAACGCACAGGTAGAGAGATTAACCTCAGCTAGGAGCCTACAGTGTGCCTCCCTAGTAAGAGGAGAAAATAGCATATATGGGCAGAGATGCTGACATGCTCTCAGAGAAATAGGAGGCAAAGTCATCAGCTAAGCACAGGACTGGCTTTTAGAGAAGAAAGCATGCTATGTGCTTCAAATAGATACTCAGAATAAATAGACTTCGAGATTATCACGCGGTCTGGGGGCAAGTTTAACATCCCACCTGAGGTTAGTGGTTATGAATTTAAAGTGAAAGCGGAGGAGTCATTGTGGTTTTTCCCCAGCTCTGTTCAGGTACACAGGTGCAGGCATGGAGGAAGTAAAGAATGGGATTTAACCAGGATTATTGCTTACATAAGTGCCACAAAAGTTTCTAATGTGTGACCAAAATCATTTCAGTTGAGTAAAGAGAAGAGCGGGCATCAGATGGGTAGACAGTGAGAAGGTGGTAAGATCAATGAAATGGAAGTCCCACTGGGATTGACAGATCCCTGGATTTGTAGTGTAAGAGGGATTGAGATAAAAAGGTAGGGGGCCATGATCAGGGAGGGTGATTATGACATTGAGACTGCGGACAATTTGCAGGTGCTGATCATGGCCAGGCCTCGCTGTAGTTGATTAAAAATTACTTGGAGCCAATTAAAAATGGCTCCAAGTTCTTTTCAGCTCCTCTTTCAAAATTGAAGTGTTTCCCTGTCCCTTGAACTTGGACTGACCCTGTGACTTGTTTTGACCATGAGAAAGAAGAGGAAGTGATGACGTTATCACCTCAGTCTCAAGAAGCCTTCGGGCTTCTTCTTTGCTTTTTCGTTATGCTGCCACCAACACAATGAAAAAGAAACAAAACAAAACCCCAAACCACAACACTTTGAGGTTGAAAGATTACATGGGGAGAGGCCCGACCAACTGACCTTCAGGGGCATGAGTGAGTGCAGGTGAGACCAGGAGAAAAACCAAGGTGTAGAATGGTGAGAAATAATAAATTGTAGTTGTGTGGAGTCACTGAGTTTTGGAATGGTTTGCTGTGCTGTGACAGAAAACTAATGCATAAAAGTGTGCCTGTGGGAGTGAATGGCTAAGGTACGGTCAAGGATGCATCTGTTGGAGCAGGGGGCGGTTCAAGGAACCGAGAGGCCAGCGTGTAGGGAGAATCCTCCGTGCGTACTTAGAAATTGCCAGGAATTGAGGCAGGAGTAGTGTTGCCAGGAGTGACAAATCTCCAAGAGACGAGTGGGTGTGCTTTGCAGCAGCAGCATATGACATGAGGAAACGAGATCCCAAGCCAGGGATTTGTAGGCAGCTGGGTGTTTTTTTTAATGTACATACAGATGTATGTAAATATTTATGTGGCTGCTGTACACACAAACATACAGATTTATGTCTAGAGAGCTCATGGACACAAGCTGCAGATCAGTGTGGACAGATACAGCGAGCAAGAAAATGTGTGTATGAGCACACGTAAACATGGTCGGACCCCTAAATCTGTAAATAACACATAACAGGTGTATGTGTTAGACAGGTACCCAGGAACTCAAGCCCCACATGCACAAATACGCTCCCATGTGTGCATACACAGAAAAACACAAACCTGGTGCATACGAGCATTTATGCAAATGCACACACACACAAACGTGTGGGCACACAGTGACAAATAGACATATCAATACACTGCCTCGCTCAGAGAGCTGTGCAGAGAACCTACTTTCACACACCGGTAGCACGCACACTTCTAGACACGTGTACTCATCCAAATGTTAGCATGGACACGTGGACATTGATAAACAGTATGGACAACCACACATATGTACAACCGTAGAACATTCAGCATGCACACATGTACCTAAACACACACACACACACACCACTTTTAGCCACAGAATCACCAGAACAGAAATGCGCACACATTTGCAGACACAGGCACTGAAACGTTTTTGGCCAAGCACAACGCCCTTGACCCCACACATGAGCCCCTACATGTTCATGTAGACATATGAACCTGTACACATACATGTACTCACAGGCACAGAGAAGCCCCAGTACCACCAAGGCCCTCGTGATGCTTTTGTTATATTTGGAAAGTATTTTTAGATTCAGATTTGTGTTCTGCCTGTGGTTAGCAAGCTGTGTATCTCATACAGAGCTTGCATTTCCACTGTGTAGCAGGCCCTGGACTGCTGGGGGCTTCAGTGAAAGCAGACCATCCATGTTGCTTAGAGAAATGCAGTGGGAAATGGGGCCGAACGGGTGGTGCCTTTCCTGCTTGTAGTAGCATAGCTTAGTGGCTAGGAGCACAGATTTTAGGGCCTAATAAGACCCAGTTCAAATCCCAGCTCTCCCGCTTATTAGTCCTGTAACCTTGGGTGGATCGTTTTATTTCTCCAAGTCTCAATTTCCTCATTTGGAAAATGGTACTAACAGCAAATCGCCTCCGGGGGTTATTATGAGTAGTTATTGAGTTAATGCTTAGAAAACACTTCCAACAATGTGCGGCCTACGGTTAACTGTTAGTGTTAGCTGTCGTTGGTGTTGGCACTCGAAACTCCCTCAGCTGCCTGCCAAGAGTTCTGAATTTCCCCCGTTAGGTCTACCTGTTCTGTATGGCCTATGTCTTCAGAGATCCCTGGAAGCAGAAAACAGTGGCCTGAGGGGACGGGCCATGGACGGGGGCTTTCTGGGAGGGGCAGGCCTAAGAGATGCTTCCACTAGAGGCCTTAGGTAACAGGGAGCCTAAGACAGAGCTGGCGTTCTTCGAAGCCCTCATCCGAAGGCCAGCCTGTAGGCTCCCAGCCCTCTTCTGTTCCTGGTACTACTGTGGGGGTTGCACACTGAAGGGGACAGTTGTCCCTGCCTTACTAATTGTCTCAGGGCCGTTCCAAGGCCCTCTGCCTTTTAAGAAAAAATTGGAAAAATGAGGGAAAATATACACATTAAGGATACAGCTCAAAGCATTTTTAGACTAATATATCTGGGTAAGCAGCTCTCAGACCAAAAAAATCATAAAATGAGCAGCGGCCCTGAAATCCTGCACTCACTCCCTTCTAGTCACTCTACCCCAAAGATAACCACTAGCCTGGTTTCTTGGTTTTCCCATGTTTCCAGATGAAATCCTCCAGCTTATCCTCGTCTGAGTCTGGCTTCTTTTGCTCCAGGGGGGATGTCCCTGAGGTCTGTCCTTATTGCTGTATATTTCAGTACCTTGTTCGTTTTTTTTTTTTTTAAGATTTTATTATTTATTTGACAGACTGAGATCACAAGTAGGCAGAGAGGCAGGCAGAGAGAGAGAGGGAAGCAGGCTCCCCGCTGAGCAGAGAGCCTGATCTGGGTCTTGATCCCAGGACCCTGAGATCATGACCTGAGCTGAAGGCAGGGGCTTAACCCACTGAGCCAACCAGGTGCCCGCTTTTTAAAAATTGTTGTATCATATTCCAGTTTGAAGATGTGCTATGCTTTATTCACTTGAGTAGAAACTAGGCTGGAGATATCAGGAATATATAGAAATGTTAGAGTACCTCTTTTGGTGAACAGAACCCCGCCCCTTATTTTTTTTATTTGTAAATTTTCATCTTTTAAAAAAAAAAGATTATTTATTTATTTATTTGACAGAGACAGCGAGAGAGGGAACACAAGCAGGGAGAATGGGAGAAGGAGAAGCAAGCTTGCCTCTGAGTGGGGAGCCCAATGCGGGGCTCCATCCCAGGACCCTGGGATCATGACCTGAGCTGAAGGCAGATGCTTAATGACTGAACCACCCAGGCACCCTTTAATTTTCATCCTTTATAAGAGGGCCACCCTCACAGTTCCATAAACTCTAGGCTCCACAATACATGGATCTGATTTTGCCCAGGAGCCAGACTTTTTGCAGCTTACCAAAGGCTGTCATATGGGGGCAACTCCAGGGGGCAGTATTTTCATGTGTTGTACATGATTGGCACCCCTCGGGCATAAGACAGTGGGTCCCGTGTCTCCTGGATTTGTGCAGTGGGCAACTCTCCACCATTTTATACCCCATCTGTTCTCAGGAACTGGGAGATGGTTAATTTAACTGAACTCAGAAAGACCTTTTGTCAAAATCTCTTATCCTTTATGTCTTTTTTGATTTTGAATCACGGGCACAGAATCACAAGAGCCATGGGTCAATCCAAACAGTGCCAACAACCCATCAGCTAATTCTGTGGGAATAATAAAAAAGAACCCAAACAATTGCAACAGGTGTTTGACTTTTTAGAAACTTAATCATGGAGCTCTTTTTATTTTTTTTTAACCCATTAAGAGGTTGTGCAGACATTAGGTAGACACATTTCAAGTCTCTTCCAGCCCCCTTTGGACCGTCAGCAAAGGAGAAACAAGTGGGTTTTGGAAAGGGAAGTTTTGTTTAAAAGCAAGGCCCTACCTAGCTTCTGTTTCTGCCCTAAGTTCCTAATGTCAAAGTGGGGAGCAATATTCTCTGGGGCTAAGGGGCTGCTTTCAGTCTCTGCTTGGCCAATTCTCAGCTGGGCAAGTGGCACAAGCTCTCTAGGCCTCAGTTTCTTCTTCTGAAATAACTCTTTCTGCCTAATGCAGTGGTCCTGAACCACATCAGAGCCCACGCCTCTTGGATAGAACACCTATTTTGAAACCCTGAAAATAAATGCATTGATAAGATACACCCTACTACTCAAAGTTTGGCCCATGGACCAGCAGCATCCTGGGCATCACCTGGGAGCTTGGTAGAAAAGCAGAATTTGGGGCCAATGTCAGGCTCACTTAATCAGATTCTGTATTTTAACAAGATCCCAAGGTGGTCTATATGCACAGTTAAGTTTGAGGCTCATTTTGATAATGTACTTACACTCACAATTAAATATAAGAAACAAAATACTCTAACTGTAATATAAAGGGAATATAGGATGAAAGTAATTGTAATAAAATATTTTTTCCATACGCAAGGCTCACACTCAACTCTAGTATGAGATGTAATGAAGTCGGTGGAGGCTTACACCTACAGTAGACTCCGTGTGAAGGTAATAGCTCTGCCTGCAGAGCTGGTGTGTGTCAGGGACCAAATTACCAAAATCCCATAAGCGCTATCACAGCTGGTGATTTTTTTTTTTAAGATTTTATTTATTTGAGAGAGCGAAGGGGAGAGGCAGAGGGAGAAGCAGACTCCCTGCTGAGCAGGGAGCCTGACACAGGGCTCCATCCCAGGACCCAGAGATCATGACCTGAGCGAAAGGCAGATGTTTACCAGCTGAGCCACCCAGGTGCCCCACACAGCTGGTGATGTTTTGAAATGGTGGGCAGCTTTTGGTAAAGTACTGAACTAAACCAGGAGTAGTGCAGTCTTTCCTGGATCTATGTGCCATTGTATTCCTGGAAGATGCAGTGTTTGTTAAAACCAGTGCATATGCAAGCTGAAGTTAGGTTCAGTATTCAAATAGTTACAAAAAGGGTTTCCCACTACGTGAAAATTTGATGAGATCTTCAGAAGTTGTGTGTGAGACCAGTCGGGGAAAGGATGGTTTCTTCAGTACATGATGTTGGGAAGACTGGATATCCACATGCAAAGAAACGAAACTAGACCTCTGTCCTATACCACTCACAAAAATTAGCTCAAAATGGATGAAAGACTTAAATCGAAGGCCTGAAACCATAAAACTCTTAGAAGAAAAGAGAGGGAAAAGGTACCTTGACATTGGTTTTGGCAATGATTTTTTTTTTTTTTGGATCTGACACCAAAATCACAGGCAACAAAAGCAAAAATAAACCATGGGGAGTACATCAAATTAAAAGGTTTCTGCACAGCAAAGGATACAATCAACAGAGTAAAAAGGCTACTCATAGACTGGGAGAAAATATTGTAAATGATGTATCTGATAAAGGATTAATATCTAAAATGTATAAGGAACACATACAGCTCAATAGCAAAACAACAACAACAACAACAACAATTACAAACCCCAGTTCATTCGGAAAATGGGCAAAGAACCTGAATAAACATTTTCCAGAGAAGATATACAAAAGGCCAACAGACACATGAGAAAGTAATCAACATCGCCAATCATCACGGAAGTGCAAATCAAAACCACAATCAGGTATCACCTCACACCTGTTAAAATGGCAGTTATCAAAAAGGCAAGAGAGGAGTGCTGGCAAGGGTGTGGAGGAAAGGGAGCCCTGCCATACTCTTGGTGGGAATGAAAATTGGAACAGCCACTATGAAAAACAGCGTGGAGGTTTCTTAAAAATTAGGAATGGAGGGACACCTGGATTGCTCAGTTGGAAGAGCATGCGACTCTTAATCTCAGGGTCAGCATTTTGAGTTCCACGTGAGGTGTGGAGATTACTTAAATAAATAAAACTTAAAAAAAATTAGAGGGGTTCCTGGGTGTCTCAGCCCATTAACTGTCCAATTCTTGATTTTGGCTCAGGTCATGATCTCAGGGTTGTGGGGTTGAGCGCTGTGTTGAGCTCTGCACTCAGTGTAGAGTTTTCTCGGGATTTTCTCTCTCCCTCTGCCCCTCCCCCAACTCATGCTCTAAATAAGTATGTAAGTAAGTAAGTAGGTAAATAAATAAAATTAGAAATGGAACTACCACATGATCCAGCAATCGTATGAGTATATATTCAAAGGAAATGAGATAAGTGTCTTGAAGAGCTATCTGCACTCCCATGTTCATTGTGGCATTATTCATAATAGCCAAGATATGGAAACAACTTAAATGTCTATCAGTGGATGAAAAGATGAAGACGATTATACAGTGGAATATTAGTCAACCATGAAAAAGGACATCTTGCCATTTGGGACAAATGAACTTGGAGGCCATTATGCTAAGTGAAATTGGTTGGACAAAGACAGATATCGTATAATCTCACTTATATGTGGGATCAAAAAAAAAAAAAAGGTGAGCTCATAGAAACAGGCAATAGAGTGGTGGTTACCAGGGGCTAAGGGATGGGGGAAATGGGAAGATTTTGGTCAGAGGATACAAACTTCCAGTTATAACATGAATAAATTCTGGGAATGTAATATACAGCATGGTGAGTATGGTTAAAAACACTGAATTGTATACTTGAAGTTTGTTGAGAAGAGATTTTAAGTGTTCTCACACACACACATATACAAAGTAACTATGTGAGGTGATGGATATGTGAATTAACTTGATTAATCATTTCACAGTATATATATATATATATATCTATATATCTCAAATTGCCATGTTTGTACACTTTAAATATGTATAGTTTTATTTATGAGTTATTCCTCAATAAATCCAGGGGTGAAAAATGGCATGTGGGGCAGTTCTTTGTCATTGGAGGTTGTGTCTGGTTTCCTGGTCTCCAGCTACTAAATGCCAGCAGTGATTCACTCAGTCACTGTGACAATCAAAAGTGCCCTTCAGTTTTTTTTGGTGACTGTCCCCTAGGGGATGGCAGTGCCCTCACGAGAACCAGGCATATCTAAAACCATAGAAGTCTAGAGTGTCAGAATGGAGTGGAGTCCCAGGGCGACTCCTGCCCAGTCCCTCAACTTTTGAGATGGGAAAACCAAGGCCCTTTCTGCTCTTATCCCTTTCCCTGGAGAAGGTTTTTCTTTTAATGTTTCTTCTCAGTTTTGTGTCATATGTTGAATAAGAATATATATTTTTTTGTATTTCAAGTAAGTGTAGCTTACGTGATTTACCAAGGAGGAAACCAAGACTCAGAGAAAGGATGAGGTGGCTTGGTTGACAGATTAATTTGCTGAGGTCCCTGTACTGATAGTGTGTTCTTATTTATTTATTTATTTGACAGAGAGAGAGAGAGAGAGAGAGAGAGAGAGAGAGAGAACAAGCAGGAGGAGCTACAGGCAGAGGGAGAGGGAGAAGCAGGCTCCTGGCTGAGCAAGGAGCCTGATGTGGGGTTTGATTCCAGGACCCTGGGATCCTGACGGGTTCTGGCTCGAGCAGATGCCCAGCCAACTGAGCCACCCAGGCGTCCCCTGATAGGATGTTCTATAGGTCCTTACAGTTTAAATAAAGCGGTTAGTGACACAGTTCTTATTGTTTCCTTCTTCTCTTTTCCAGGTAGATATTCTCTTTTCCTTTGACCATATCCAAATAGATCCAAAATGATGGTGCAAAGGTTGAAAATGAACATTTCTGCAATGAAATTTGCTAAATCTTAAGTGGATTCCCTTGCTATGGGATTTTACAGGTTATATCTTATGTAGAAGTGAATTTCTTGCCAATTCATACTGCACAAGGGTTTTATGGAGGCCATGAACTGACTCGCACTTGTTTCCAGGTGTTCATGAAGGCAGTTTGCTGATGAGAGCACCACAGAGGCGGCAGATGGATGTAGACTTGAGTCCTTGCTTTATCATCTCCTGGCTGTGGGGCCTTAGGACAAATGCGTTAACCTTCCTGAACCCCAGTTACCTTATCTGTTAAAATTAAGAATAGGGTAACTACTTCCGGTAACTCTGAGCCTCTCCCTTTCCTAACTAGACCGGGATGCTTCATACTGCCAAGTCCTTCTGTTTATCGTTCCCTTCTCCAATTATCCTGAAGAACTCCTACTTGTCCTTCAAAGCCCTGTATGGTGCTTACTTCTCTGTGACTCTGTAACTCTTCTTCCAAACTTCCCCTCCCTCAGTTAGTCCTACTTACTTTGGGCTCCCCTGGAATTTTTTACAGACTTCTATTTAACACATATCTGTCATGCTGAAATCGTTGGTTTGCTGGTCTGTCTTCCACACTGGACTGTGAGCTCCGTGAGAATAGGACTGTGTCTTACTCATCTTTGTATCCTCAGTGCATAACTCAGTGTTGGCTCAGAGTAAGACTTCAACAAAGCTATATTTGAATATCAATATCAATTACTATCTCCATCACTTTCCTACCTGACATCTGTTGTCCAGAACTGTACCATTTGTTATGACACTAAGTCATTATCCTCCTGCTACTGATTGCTCTTGAATTGTTTGATAGATGTAACTCTGGGCTCCCAACATAACTAAATTCCAAAAGAGCAGGAAAGTCTTGTATTTTTTTGCATAGTGCCTAAACAAACGTAATAAGTTGTCAACCACCATGAGTTTGATTTTTTAAATTTTTACATTTTTTGACAATAATTTATTTTATTATTATTATTATTTTAATTAATTTTTTATTTGTTATAAAATATATAATATATTTTTATCCCCAGGGGTACAGGTCTGTGAATCACCAGGTTTACACACTTCACAGCACTCACCATAGCACATACCCTTATTTTTAGAGAGGGCAAGGTGGGGGAGTGACAGTGGGAGAGGGAGAGAGAGAATCTTAAGTTGGTTCCATGCCCAGTGCAGAGCCCAATTCGGGTCTTGATCTCCCAACCCTAAGATCATGACCTGAGCTGAAATCAAGAGACAGATGCTTAACCAGCCAAGCCACCCAGGCGCCCACAAGTTTGATTTTGAAAGAGCACTGTGCTATGGGGTTGCCACTATTTCAATGGCATTGCATTTAACAGTTTGCCCGAAAAATACGAATCTGTGTTTGGGTGGAAATGATCTCCAAAGCTAGGAGGTTCTCTCTTCCACTCAGCTCATGACGGTGGATTTTGTCATTACATATGAGCACCAGCAAATTGAACTTGCTTAGTATTTGGACTCTTGCCTGATGTTGATTCCCTTTGGTGAGCACAAACATCCTGACCACACAGGCATTGCATTTTGGAGATTGCCATGGACCAGAAAGATATTAGAGCATACAGTAAACCATCGAGAGGCCAGTCCGTAGAGCTATTGAGGGCTGTGAACACTTACTGAATGAGTAGTTTTACAGATTACTGAATCTGAGCATCCAAAGACATTCTAAATCTTGATGCACTTACAAATATTTACAGATCTTTTAAAGATCGAGTCTGTCATTATCAGTTGCTGTGCTGTATATTGTCAGTATCCACAGTGACCCCAGAGGAGCCTGTGCTGGCAGGAGTAATGCTGTGGTATGTTCAGCTCCGCTGGATCTCCATAGAGGGGGGCTGGAATGCCTCATGGAACAATGCCCTGGGCTCCCGAGAGCAAAGAATGAAGGGCAGCCTAGTTTGATAACCACATTAAAGCACTACCAACATCTGTTCAAGCCAAAGACAACACTATCTCTAGGAATTAACCTTCTGAACCACTGAATCATTACCCTCAGCAGAGCGAAAGTTGGACAACAAGAGCCTATTTGTCAATGGTTCCTCAGAGAGACGTGGTAAGCCATATTTTACCGCAAACAGCGTGAGAAGGCCTGGCTCGGCTTTACACATTTTAAACACAGAATATATTTGTGTGGGAAACAAGCAGACAATGAAAGTAAATAAACTTTTAGTGATACCTTGCGACTCCCAGCATTTATCCTACTCCAGAACAAATGGGCCATGGAGCTGTGCCCCAGAGAAGAGAATTTCCTGGATTTGTACTTAAATGTTTTCTTCTTATTTTAATGAAACAGTTGGTATCAATGATGAGAGTATTAACAATGGGCAAGATGTACTTCACATTTGCGTTAATAGAAAAACTCCAGCTCTTTGCCGGAAGCCACTGTGAGTATAGAAAGAACAAGTTGGATGGGCTGTGTGCAGCAGCATCAGATGGCCAGGAAGGCAAGGAGGACGGAAGCGGAAAATCTAATGAGAAACAAATTTCAGAACAGAAGCAAGCCTAGAAAGCCTGTCATCAAGACTTCAGAAAACATGAATTTGGAGGTGTGTTTCTTATAATAAAGACAGACTGTGGCTTCTACTATTCTACTTTTAAGCCCTCTATCACACTAATTGAAAAATCAATGTCTGTCTTTTTTTCTGATGTCTTCTCCTTTTTTTTTTTTTTTAAAAGAAGGCTCCATGCCCAGTATAGAGCCCAGTGTGGGGCTTGAATTCATGACCCTGAGATCAGGACCTGAGCGAGACCAAGAGTCAGATACTTAACCCACTGAGCCACCCAGGTGCCTCAATTTTTCTGATATATTCTTAATTGTAGTAAGCCATCATTAATAGATACGAGGATTTTTAAAAAAATAATCTCCCCCTGGGGCACCAGGGTGGCTCAGTCAGTTAAGTGTCTGCCTTCGGCTCAGGTCATGATCCCAGGATCCTAGCTTTGAGCCCCATATCAGGCTCCCTGCTCAGCTAGGAACCCGCTTCTCCCTCTCCCTCTGCCGCTCCCCCTGCTTGTGCTCTCACTGTCTTTCCATCAAATAAATAAATAAAATTCTTAAAAATTTTTAAAAAAGTAATCTCTATCCAACACTGGGGCTCAAACTCACAACCCCAAGATCAAGAGTCACATGCTGTACCAACTGAGCCAACCAGGTGCCCCAGTAGGCATGAGGCTTTTATGCCAAAGATGCCACAGAAGAGTGAGATCGAAGTGAGCTTTGTCTTCCCATTAGTGCCTGAGACATATGTATTTTATTTTACACTTATAAAGTACTTACTGTGCACTATCTTATCTTATTTATTTATTTTTTGCTATGCAGGATTCTGAAAGAAACATGTTTATACTGTGTGGTAACTGACATCTGTAATTGCTATAAAAATATTCCCATTTTTTGATGATTCAAACTATATAGATTATCCTTATATAGTTTACATAGCATATATAAAGTGTATACAAGTATATATACCACATATAAAGTACACGAATGCATATATAAAAAATACATACAAATCATATAGACTATTACATAAAGTAAAGGCAGAGTGAAATGTTAGGGCTGTGGCTAACTCTACTCCTCTCCTTGGAAGTCATCAAGTCTGTAATACTGTGTGGTTGGCTCTAGGGGCGGTTGCCCTTGTAGAGTGATTTGTTAATGCTTATACAGTGTAACCTGGGTGAGGGGCATGATATCTTTGAATCAGTGTAAAATAACGTGAGACTACAGTGGGTCTGGATAGAGAAGGCTCTATTGGGAAATATCACCCTTATAATCACCTAAGTGGACCCCCCCCCATATAAGTGTGGAGGAAGGGTTCTGTTTTAGTTCTAGCCTCTCAGCTTGATCTGGATAGCAGACTGTAATGGTCGAAACATAACTCCGCTGTGGGAGGCCTGGAACATGGCAGGTATTTAATGAATGGTTTTGAGGGAGGGAGGGAGAGAGGGAGGGAAGCAATGAGGGAGTGAAACAAGAATCTGGATGCAGGATGCATTTGGTTCTGCCAACATGGACCGTGGACTCGGGGTCCCAGGACCCTTCAAGGGGTTTTGTGAAGCCAAAATTATTCTTATGATAGCACTAAGACATTATATGCCTTTTTCACTGTGTTGCAGAAGCCACAGTGGATAAAGCTTCTGACATGTTAGCGTGAAATCAAGGCAGTGGCACTAAGCCATGTTAGCAGTCATTGTGCACTTCACCACCACTCCTGGGGGGGGGGAGGCCAGTTTTAAGAATGTCCAAGATGAAGCAGTAAAAAAAATATATTCATTTTATTAAATTTCGACTCCTAAGTACTTGTATGCATAAATCACTTCTGCATGCTAAAGTGCAGTGGTTGTCTTGAGGAAAAGCACTTGTACAGTTGGTTGAATTGCATGCTGAACTAGCTACTTTTTTCCCCCACAGAAGACCATTTTTTCACTTAAAAGGACAACTGATGGAAAAACTGTGGTTATTCAGACTTGAGTATTTGGCAGATATTTTCTCAAAAATGAACACAGTAAGTCTGTCACTACAAGGAAAGCAGCTGACGGTGTTTGTTGCCAGTGATGAAATTGGAGCTTTCAAGCAAAATTAGAATTTTTGGACAACTGCGTCCATCACTGTGAGCTTGACAGTCTCCCAGCAGTGAAACGGTTTGCTGTTGCTACTGGTGATGATATTAACAAATGTGGGGTTTTTTGGAATATTGTATAATTAAAAGTATAAATATTTGGAAGATCTTCAGAACTCAGAAATCAGTATTTTTGAAATGATCAATATACAATATTGTGATATCATGCATGAACCAAAGATTGATGCAAAATACAAGATGGAGCACCTGGGTGGCTCAGTTGGTGGGGGGCCTGACTTTGGCTCAGGTCATGATCTTGGGGTCCTGGGATCCAGCCTCATGTCTGGCTCTACACTCACTGGGGGGTCTCCTTCTCCCTTTCCCTCTGCCCCACCCCCCTGCTCGTGCATTTCTCTCTCTCTCTCTCTCTGTCAAATAAATAAATAAAACCTTCAAAAAAATACAAGATAGACCACAGTCTTTAGCATAACAGAGTACGTAAAGTTCATTGATATGATTTCGAGCTCCACATTGCAGATGACCTTTAAGAAACTATCACTTGCTGAGTTGTGGTTTAATATCAAAGAAGAATATCCACAGTTGTCTCAAAAGATAATTAAAATGCCATTCTCTGGGACGCCTGGGTGGCTCAGTTGGTTAAGCGGCTGCCTTCGGCTCAGGTCATGATCCCAGCGTCGTGGGATCGAGTCCCACATCGGGCTCCTGCTTCTCCCTCTGACTCTGCCTGCCACTCTGTCTGCCTGTGCTCGCTCTCTCCCCTCTCTCTCTCTGATAAATAAATAAAAAATCTTAAAAAAAAATCTTTAAAAAAAAATGCCATTCTCTTTTCCAAAAGCACATATTTTTGTGAGACTGGATTTCCTTCATGTACTAGTGATAACAACATATTGCCACAGATTGAAATCAGAAGCAGACATGATAACAATGAATGATCTGAAAAAGAAGTAAAGAAAGCAATTCATTTATAATAGCATCAAATATAATAAAATACTTAGAAATAAATTTAGGAGACTTTTTATTTGATCTTTTTTTTTTAAATAAATTAATTAATTCTTAATTCCATATAGTTAACATACAATATTATACTAGTTTCAGGTTATACAATATGGTGATTCAACAGTTCTCGTTATTACTCAGTGCTCATCATGATAAATGTGCTTTTAAACCCCTTCACCCATTTCACACCCCACCAGCCTCTCCTCTGGTAACCATCAATTTGTTCTCTAGGTTAAGAATCTGTTTTTGGTTTGTCTCTCTCTCTCTCTCTTTTTTTTTTTTTTTTGGTTCTTTTTAAAAAGATTATTTATTTGTTAGAGAGAGAGAGAGGGCACAAGCAGAGGGAGTGGCAGAGAGAGAGAAGCAGGCTTCCCGCTGAACAGGGAGCCTGATATGGGACTTGATCCCAGGACCCTGAGATCATGATCTGAGCTGAAGGCAGACACTTAACCAACTGAGCCACCCAGGCATTCCTTGTTTTGTTTTTTAATTAGGAATAAATTTAACCATGGCAGTGAAAGATCTGTATACTAAAAAATTTAAGATATTGATGAAAGAAGTTGAAGGAGACACAAATAAAATAGAAATATATTCCTTGTTCATAGATTGGAAGAAGGTCTATTGTTAAGTTGTCCATACTACCCAAAGCTATTTATAGATTCAATGCAATCCCTACCAAAATTCCAATGGCATTTTTCACAGCCACAAAAAAAATCCTAAAATCTGTATAGAACCACAAAAGACCCTGAACGCAATCTTGAGAAAGAAGAACAAAGCTATAAAAATAACATTTCTTGATTTCAAACTACATTACAAAACTAAAATAGTCAAAACAGTATGATACTGGCATAAAAACAGATACACAGATGTACGGTACTGAATAGAGAGCCTAGAGACAAATCCATGTGCATATGGCCAACTAATATTTGCCAAGGAAGCCAAGAATACTCAATGGGGAAAGGATCATCTCTTCAATAAATGATACTGGGAAAACTGGATATTCACATGCAAAAGAATGAAACTGGACCCCTGTCTTATGCCACTCACAAAAATTAACTCAAAATGGGTTAAAGACTTAAAGGTAAGACCTGAAACATAAAACTCCTAGAAGGCAACATAGAAAAAAATCTCCTTGACATTGGTCTTGGCAATGATTTTTTGGATATAACACCAAAAATCCAAGCAACAAAAGCAAAAATAAACAAGTGGGGCAATATCAAACTAAAATAAAAAGCTTCTGTACAGCAACAGAAACAATAAAAAAATGAAAAAGCAACCCATGGAATGGCAGAAAATATTTGCAAATCACTTATCTGGTAAGGGGTTAATATCCAAAATATATAAGGAATTCATACAACTCAGTAACAGCCCCCCCCAAAGAATCTGATTTAGTATATGTGCTGCAGAATTGAGCACCAATAATTTGATTTAAAAAATGGGCAGGTACGCCTGAGTGGCTTAGCTGGCTGAGTGTCTGACTCTTGGTTCAGCTAAGGTGGTGATCTCGTGGGCCATGGGATCTGGGATCAAGCCCCACATCAGGCTCCCTGCTCAGTGGGGTGTCTGCTTGAAGAGTCTCTCCCTGTACCCCTCCCCTTTCTCATGCATGCACTCTCTCTCTCTCAAATAAATAAATAAATAAATCTTTTTTTAAAAATGGGCAGAGGACTTGAATAGACATTTTTCCAAAGAAGATATACAGATGGGTAACAGATACATGAAAAGGTGATCAACACTACTGGTCATCAGGTAAATGCAATTCAGAACCACAACTGTCAGAATAGCTATATCAACAAGACAGGAGAGGCATCTGGCTGGCTCAGTTGGTAGAACATGAGCTTGATCTCAGGGTCATGAGTTTGAGCCCCACAGTGGGTGTGGGAATTACTTTAAAATAAAGTTAAAGGGACACCTGTGTGTCTCAGTTTAGTGTCTACCTTCAGCTCAGGTCATGATCCCAGAGTCCTGGGATCAAGTCTGACATTGGGTTCCTTGCTCAGCAGGGAGCCTGCTTCTCCCTCTGCGTCCACTCCCCTTGCTTGTGTGCTCTCTCTCTTTCTGACAAATGAATAAATAAAATCTTTTAAAAAATAAAAATTTTTAAAAAAGATAAGAGATAATGAGCGCTGGCAAGGCTGCGGAGAAAAGGGAACCCTCATGCACTGTTGTTGGGAATGTAAATTGATACAACCACCACGGCAAACAGTATGGAGTTTCTTCAAAAAAACTAAAATTAGAACCACCATATGATCCAGGAATCCCCCCCCTTCTGGGTATATATCCAAAGGAAGTGAAATCAGTATCTTGAAGCGATATCTGTGCCCCCATATTCATTGCAGAATTATTCCTAATAGTCAAGACATGGGAACAAACTAAATATCTGTCAATGGATGAATGGATAAAGAACATATATGACATACATATATGCATATATACAATATGTACAAATATTATATATATGACATGTATATATGTGATATATACATATATGATATATAAGGGTATATATGATATATATATATGACATATAATATTATTTAGTCATAAAAAAGAAGGAAATCCTGCCATATTTGACAACAGGGATGAACATGGAGGGCATTATGCTAAGTGAAATAAGCCAGACAGAGGAAAATAAATACCGTAAGATTTCAGTTACATGTAGAACCTAAAAAAGGTGAAGTCATCAAAACAGAGTAAAATGGTGGTTGCTAGGGACTGTGAGATAGGGCAAATGGGGAGACATTGTTTTTAGTGTATAAGCTCCCAGGTAGAAGTTGAGTAAGTTCTAGGTATTTAATGTATAGCATGATATAATTGAAGGTTGCTATCAGGGTAGATCTTAAATGTTACCACCGCACACACGCAAGGTACTTATGTGAGGTGATGGAGGTGTTAACTAACCTTATTGTGGTCATCATTTCACAATAGGTATGTGTATCAAATCATCGTGTTGTACACCTTATATTTACATAATGTTATATGTCAGTTATATCTCAATAAAGGTGGAAAAATAAATAAGTTTCAGAACAAAGAGAAGCAGATAAGGGAAACCAGCTGTTTTCTTTTAAGCCAGGTATTAGAGACTTACAAAAATGTAAAACAAAGTCACTTTTCCTACTCACTTTTTTGTTTTATAAAATAGTCAATTTTCATAAAATGTGTTATCATGTAATATGTTTATTGTTATTTTAAGTAAATTAATATATTTTAAATTTCGATTTTATTTTATTTTATTTTATTTTTTAAAGATTTTATTTATTTGTTTGATAGACAGAGATCACAAGTAGGCAGAGGCAGGCAGAGAGGGAGAGAGGAGGAAGCAGGCTCCCCGCTGAGCAGAGAGCCCGATGCGGGGCCCTATCCCAGGACCCTGAGATCATGACCCGAGCCGAAGGCAGAGGCTTCAACCCACTGAGCCACCCAGGTGCCCCTAAATTTCCATTTTATTTTATTTTTTTAATATTTTATTTATTTATTTGACAGAGAGATCACAAGGAGGCAGAGAGGCAGGCAGAGAGAGAGAGAGAGAGGAGGAAGCAGGCTCCTGGCTGAGCAGAAAGCCTGATGTGGGGCTCAATTCCAGGACCCTGAGACCATGACCTGAGCTGAAGGCAGAGGGTTTAACCCACTGAGCCACCCAGGTGCCCCTAAATTTCCATTTTAATTTCTGATATAATATCTATAGAAATATAACCCACAGAAACAAAACCTCTTTGAAATTGTCGGTAATTGTTAAGAATGGGAAGAAGCCTTGAGGCCAAGAAGTTTAATAACTGCTCTAGTCAGGGGTTCTCAAAGAGTGGTCCCAGGACTATCAGCATCACCTAGAAACTTTATATAGAAACACCGCCCACTCCAAACGTACTGAATCAGAACCTTTGGGGGTAGGGCTGAGCACTCTGTTTTAAAGAGCCCTCCAAAAGGGCTTTGATGCTGGCCAGACTTTAAGAAGTGGGCTTAAAAGTTGGACTTGCTCTGCACCAAACCCTGGCCCCAACTATAGATGAGTGTCCGTAGTCACCTTAAGGTCTGATGATTGGGGATGGTGAAGAAGCTGACTTCCCAAGCCAAGTGGCATTTGCTTCAGACTCATAAACAACTTTTACCCTGGTCCCCCATTACTTGCACTAGAGTCGCTTAAGTGAGTACCACCAGGGAACTCGCCAGAACATCTAAGTAGTGCCTTGGCAGGGGAGAGGAAACTGTTGGTAGAGCTTAAGGAAATAGAATGTAAACATTACGCTTTCTCTTTGGCCCCTGCCCCATATGTGTTTCTACCACAAATTTTTTTAAGATCTATTTATTTTATATATATAGAGAGAGATGGGGGAGGGGTAGGAGCGAGGGAGATAGAGAATCGTCCAGCAGACACCCTGCTGAGCAGGGAGCCCCATGTGGGGCTCAATCTCAGGACCCTGAGATCATGACCTGAGCCAAAATCAAGAGTCGACCGCCTGACTGAGTCACCCAGGTGCCCCTCCACCACAATTCTTAATTGAGCTCATTTTTCAGAAGCCTGAGACCAGAATAAGTTTTGTAATATGGTTGACGTCATCTGTTGCCATGCCCTGTCTCCATTCCTGACAACTGGGCACCACTGGAGCAAACTCCTGAGATCAAAGAGCTGCCCAGCATTTAGTTAACCGAGCCCTTGGTGGCACGGTTCACACTCTCTGCAGTGCCTTATTTTACTCCTTCACTGCTCTGTCTTCAGATTCCCAGGGTGGATTATAGCATTGAGTCTTAGCTTCTACCTCATCCAAAAAATGGACTGACATACTTACCCATTATATACCCAGCTCTAAGCAAGAAAACTGGGTTATCATCCTTAACTCTTTCCTGTCCATCACCCTGCTGGCAGACCCTGCCTATTCTGCTTCCCTCCCATCCACCCCTCCATTCATTTTTCCTCCTTCCCTCCCTCCTTCCCACAAGAATTTCCCAGAACTTATCAGGGAGTCAGCAGAGTAAAGCAGTTAAGAACATGGCTTTTGGATTCAGATTACCTGAGTTGAAATCCTCTCTGTACTAATTTCTTACTGTGTCACTTGGACAAATTTCTTAGCTTCTCTGTGCCTCAGTTTCTTTAACTCTAAAATAAGCATCATGTTACTAATGGTATGTACCTTGTAGGACTGTTTCAGGAATTAAGCAAGACAATTGTAAGATGCTTGGGACAGTGCTTGGCCTGTTTCATTTAATAAGCACTTCCGTGTGCCCTGCCCTACTCTAGGGTTATGGTGGTAAATTAACAATGCTCTAGTTCAGGTCCCAATGGTCTCTCCTGTGGTCTAATGGCATCTTTCTCTTTACTGGTCTCCCTTGCGCTGGCTCCTTCCAAAACCCTTCACGACCCAGCAGATAGAGGAGTCTTTTCTAAGTATCAGTTTGATCATGTTCTCTCTTTTTTTTAATTAAGATTTTTATTTATTTGACACACAGAGAGAGAAATCACAAGTAGGCAGAGAGGCAGGCAGAGAGAGAGGAGGAAGCAGGCTCCCCGCTGAGCAGAGAGCCCGATGTGGGGCTCGATCCCAGGACCCTGAGACCATGACCTGAGCCGAAGGCAGAAGCTTAACCCACTGTGCCACCCAGGTGCCCCTGGATCATGTTCTCTTGCCTAAAACCCTTCAATGTCCCTCCATTGTCTACTGGGTACAGTTCAGCCTCTGCCATGGTGAACAGCAGATTCTTCCCACGTACTTCATACTTTAGCTTGTATGACCTACCCATCCCAATGCGTTCTTACAGCTTTCCTCCCTTGTGTGCCCATTGTACTCTTCCTCTCCATGTTAAAGTACTATCACTTTCGTTGTGCTATTCTTTTTACACATCTATCTCCACAAATAGACTTTGAGATTCTTAAGAGCAAGGACTCTGTACTAGTTCTATTTTTGTTTCTGGGGCCAGTACAGAAACCAGCAAAGAGGGAACGGTTCACACAGCTTGTTGGAACACACGAATGAATCAACAAATGAGTAGCCTCTTCAGGCTGCATCTTTTTGGAATTCTTTTTCAGAACCTAATGGTATTTTCTTGTATGTGGATTTCCATGAGCCAGCCCCGGCACTAACTCATGCAGGGCTCCTGATTTAGGCTACGAAAGAGAATCTGCTTAGGAACTTGGTATACAGTGCAGACTCCTGGGTCCTCTTCCCTGGGGTTCATGATTCATAAAGTAAGAGGAAGGGGCTGAAACCTATAGTCTAACAAGAGCTTTCTGGGTCTGTGATCATCAGCCAAAACACAGACTTTAGTGAATCCAACTCCCTCCTCATAAAGATGGGGAAACGAAGACCTAGAGATTAAGTGATTTGTTGAAAATTTGTTACATAACTTGTCAGTAGAAGAGTTGGGAACCACTCTACCCATGGTTTGGTTTTGTTTTGAAGTGAGTCTGGGTGCAGGCTTGGGGACCCCTACATTCTCTCTGGCCTTGCTGGAGGGCTCCTAACACACACCTATAGAAAGGGAATGGGGTGCCGTGGGTTAAGGACTGAGCAGAGACGAGAGGGTCTGCATTCTGTCCTGGCTTTGTCACTAAAAGGCTGTGTGATTGGGGGAAATCACTTCACTGCTTTGGTTCTGAGTTTCTTCAGTCGTAGAATGGGCACAATCGGGTCCACTCTGCTTAATAAGCAGGGCTCCTAATTGGCTAACGTGTTTATTTTCTCCTTAACGCCAAGCACAGAGCCTTACCCGTAGCAGATGTAGCAATAAGCGTTTGGAGAATGAATGAATGCAAGTGTTTGGGAGATGAGAAAGTGTTCCACGCATGGCAGCTATTATTAATAATAAATTCAAAAGCTGGCTGCCCCACTCGCTTGGCCTTAATAGTGACTTGATTCAAAATGGTTCCTTACAAGACCACACCACCTTAACAGACCTTTGTTTCTGAATGTAAGAAAAGGACAACTTGCACTGACCAGTCGTGTCTACAAGATGTCAAAAGAGCCAGCTAATTTGGTCGATTCAATGAAAAAGCAAGGCCAACAGTATTGGGCATTGTGCTTCAAAGGAAGCTAAGTGGCTCAGAGCCTTTTCCATTCCTGCTCATTGGCTTGGCGTTATGTACACACAGCTCCCCTTTCAGTTTCCACAAAATGGCTTATTTTCATTGCTGAAATGGCAGCCACGTGGGAGCCTCTGGTTGCTGTGGAGAAGGCAGGGAGAGGCCCAGCTGTTTGACGGCCACTGGGCTCCTCCAGCCCTCCACTTTGCCTTGGCTGCTGTTGGGAGGCGGGAGTCCAAGGTTTTTATAGTTCCTCTCTCGAATTAGTGCCCGCAGACTCTACAGCTATGAACATGCAATTAGTCTTTGTTTGTGCACAAAAGAGAGCTTGACCCTTGCCCGTCTTTGATTGGCATGTACAACTCTCGTAGCTACTTACCTAAGGCCCTCTCCAAGGAGCACAGCGTCTTGTTCCTGCACCTGCCTTCAGCTTTTCTCTTTTGTGACTTGTTTCACATAATATTCGGCCCAACATGCGGCAAGGTTGCAGGGATGAAGGCATCACGCAGGCACAGTAAGATTTCCTGTTTTTCAGGGAGGTGGGGGGAGTAGGTGGGAGGGAGGGTTCAATCTGTAATCTGAGTTTTGCATAATTGCTGAGCCCCAAAACACTTAGCAGGAGCCCAAAGAACTGGTTTTTCTTAATAAATGAACACTTTGCTTGCTTTCAAAAAGCAGACCTCCCATGTCATGGAAAACAAGCTGTATGCACAAAGCTTTACATACATTTCTTTCCCAGTTCACCTGCTTTCTTACCAACATAGAAACTTTGTAGGTTTTTTTTGTTTGTTTTTTTTTTTTGAAAGAGAATTGCTATGAAAGACATGCAATTATTGCGGTCAGAAAATTTCTCTCTAAACCATGCTTTCCGAGATACTAGAAGAGGGTTTTTTTAGCAGCCTGAATGAGTTAAATACCATGGGGATGGACTGCGTTTTCAATAAATGTTTTTCAGGAGCCGTCGTTGTTTTTGGCACACTCATTTCTCGATGTCCGTGCTTACATGTGCTATGCCATTTGAGAATACACTACTCAGCCACGGCATTTTGGGAAAAAACTCCAAACATACCTGGTTTGAACCGAAACCCATCTCAAATTCCCAAGTCTGCAGAGAATAATAAATAGTTTGGCATAATATTAGCTGTACTTTTTGGAGGGGCTGTTAGGGTCGGGCAAGGGACTTGCTGCATTATCCTTTTTTTGTTTGTTTGTTTGTTTGGGCCCCTAAAACAGCTCTCCACGTTGGGTGTTGTTGTCTCTGATTTATAGAAAACTGTTGTCCGGAGATGGGGGTTTGTTCCTCCATGGAAACTGCTGAGACCTTTAAAATACACACACACACACACACACACACACACACACACACACACGAACACACTAGATTTTACATTGTCAAGAGTTTTGTCTTTCAAAGTAGTCGCCCTGGGTGCCTTGATATACTTTCCAACAATGTGACTGTAGTTGTCTTTGGGATGCTTCTTGTAAGCTGATTCATGCTTCTGCCTCCCTCCCTCTCGTTAACACCGTGCCGCTGCCCATCTTGGCGCTGCCCATCTTGGCGTTGATCATGTACTTTTTCATAAAACCTGACCCCCGCTCACTTTTGGCTGTTCGCAAAAATTGCCAGCTCTGATGGCAAGGATTTTCCAAAACTGAGGACATTCGGAAGCAAGTGCCTCCAGTTCTCGAGAGGATTCTAAAATAAGCGTTTGTTCCAAAGATGGCTGTGACAGTATGGTTGCCATAGACGTGTATGTTTCCAGCCTTTCTCTGAATGCATGAGCCCTTCATGTGCTTAGGGTGACAGAGAATAGTGAATAGGAGTTCACCCTTTGGCACGATGCTTCCTGAGTTTGAATCCTTTCACCACCAGGTTATGAGCTGCATACCTTTGGGCAAGTTATCTAAGTGCTCTAATCTTAGTTTTCTTGCCTGTACAGTGAGGATTATAATAGCGTCTACCTGGGCCAGTTTGCTGTTTGGATTTGATAGTAATATGTGCCATACTCTAGATACATAGCAAATGCTCAATAAACGTTAGTTTCCTGTGCTTGTTTCTTCTGCTGAGACGCTTGGTAAAACAAAGCCTTTCTATAGTCTATGACTCATAGAAGGTTAGTGCTAGAAGGACCCTTTAAGTTAATCTTATCCAGTAGTTTTCACATTTCATTTTAACAGCAGAACCTGTAGTTCACAGGAAAACTTAAATGGAACTGAGTAACTATGACACCCAGAGTGGAGTTCCTACGTTAGGTGGGGGGGGGGGGGGGGGGGTCCGAGATGGAAGGGAGCAGAGCTCCAGAGCTCCAGTATTTCGGGCTCTACTTGACCACTGCCCGCCCCCCAGTTTGCATTGTGTTGTCACCAGTGAATCCTACTTTTCCAACCTTCCAACATGGTTTTCAAGGAAGTCCGACCCACACTTTAAAGCTCCACTTAGTGCTAAAACTTCTACAAAGCCTTGCCAGAAAGAGTCAGCCAGAATTAATCTCTTCTTTTCCAATTCTCCACTGGCAACGTGACTCTGTTCAGCAAATTTTGCCTTGTCTCAGAGTTATTTTTATCTATACTCCATATATATATATATTTACATATATATATATATATATATATATATATATATATATATAGTATGTATTAGCCAGGAACCATTCTAAGATTTGTATAGATAATTTTATTTTATTTTTTAAAATTTATTTTTAATTTATTTTCAGCATAACAGTATTCATGGTTTTGTATAGATAATTTTAGATAATTTTTAGATAAATATAGATAATTTGTATAGATAATTTGTATAGATATTTGTATAGATAATTTAGATAATTTAGTAATTAGATAAATAAATTTAGATAATTTGTATAGACAATTTGTATAGATAATTTAGATCATTCAGTAATTAGTTTAGATAAATAAATTAAGATAACTTGTATAGGCAATTTGTATAGATATTTGTATAGATAATTATAGATAATTTGTATAGATTTTATCTATACTCCATATATATAATACATATATAAATATATATAAAATTATATATATGTGTGTGTGTGTATATATATATAAATAAAATAACATGTGTTAACCCCTAGTAAGAGCCAGGAATCATTCTAAGATTCATATAAAGTTGTTTAATCCTCTGTCTACATATTCTTTACACCAGGGATTTTATTTTTTTTTTAAGATTTTATCTATTTATTTGACAGAGAGATCACAAGTAGGGAGAGAGGCAAGCAGAGAGGGAAGCAGGCTTCCTGCTGAGCAGAGAGCCTAATGCAGGGTTTGATCCCAGGACCCTGATATCATGACCTGAGCCGAAGGCAGAGGCTTTAACCCACTGAGCCACCCAGGTGCCCCTACACCAGGGGTTTTAAGGCCAGGGCCCATGTTTGAAGTATCTGTGTCCCCCACGTTGGGGATTTACATGTAGGAAGCCCTCAATTACTACTTACTGGGTTGTTAAATAAATGGCCAGAGATAAATCCAAATCATATTAAGGTCTAGGAAGCCAAGGGAAAGATTCCCAGTAAAATATATTCTTTGCTTTTTCAAAGTCATCCTCTTAAAAAGTAACTTGAGACATTTGACAAATTCAGACCTCATTGAGTTATGTCCTCCTGGCATGATGTGCTTACCTGACTTAAGCAAATGTAGCCATTCTAATCCTCCTTTGGCCCCTTTTCCATCATTTGAAGGAAGAGGAGGCAGAAAAACTATCTTCCACACAGTTAATACCTGAAAATATGCAAACAATTTGAAAACCTTTAGACTGGGTTCTAAAGCACACCTACAATAAAAAGCGGAAGTTTGGCTGAATGTTCACAAACGTCTATTTTAGAAAGTCAACTAACAATACGGACTTTATTTAGAATCACAGAAATGCTGTACTTTGTAACAGGGAATAGTGGAGGCGAAATAATTGAAGAAGGCTTAGAAAGTGTATTGGATCAAATTCAAGTGAGGAAAAACAATGTAGAGAATAGCAGGAAAATGTAAGAAATTCAGGGCAGTCTCTTTTCTGACATTATTATGTGGGGTTCCTTCAGTGGCTAATTTCCAAGCGTAGTAAGATAGAAGTCAGAGTGATCAGGAGAAATTTATTTTTGAATATTATGCAAGCATTTTAAGTCTTATGTATTTAACTTCATATAGTGCCTAAGAGTGTGTAAGATGTACAGAAAATATTACTTTGCACTCCGTAAGTAAAAGGAGTCTAGTATGCGTAGATTTTTAACTCATACTTTAGTGCCTTGCAAGTGGTATTGGTCGAAGACTGATCATCAGAGATGAGGCTGGTAGGACTTTTGTTGGATTTAAGATATAATATCAACATTTAGAGGGGCGAGTCCTGCTGTGTGTGTGTGTGTTTTTTTTTTTTTTACAAGGATTAGTCCTATTATTTCATAATCATTCAATATTCAATTCTTAATGGGTGATTTTTAGAAAAAGAAAAAATATCAGGGCTCTAATGGTGGTTGCAGTCTCCTATGGAGAAGCCAGTGTAGAAATACTTCTTATGCTGTGGGTCGGGGATCAAAACTTAGGCTGGTGCACATTTCTCTTTGGCCATGATCAAGCCAGAGCTTTGAGGCTTTTCAGTCTTGTGAAACCAGTAAGTCTCGAAGAATCAGAGGGTGCCAAATTCTGTGCAAACAGGCTTTGGTTTATGCATTTTTAAGGGGGGTACTGACTTGTATATTACCGTCCCGAAGACTTGAAGCTGACAATTCTGAATGAGATGATGGCGAGAGAAAGAAGAAACTGCTTTGAAGGCAGCAAAAAAGACAAATAGCATGTTTGGTAACTACTTTTTCCTGCTAGCAGGTAGTGGAGCATTTAGAGGAAAAAAGGCAGCAAAATTTTTATCTTTGGTTCAAATTTTCAAAAATATCACCAATTAATCATCCTCCTATCAATTTTTCTTCACTACTCTGGGTAAAATTCCCCAGAAAAGCCCTTTTGAATTCTATGACCTCAGTGGTATTCTTGCCCCTCTGGCTTTGTTGCAGCAAAACACGAGACGACATTGTAAGGCGGGATGAGAGAAGGCTCTGTGGTTGACTATCTCCTAGATTAAATCCAGTTTTATGGGATCGGGTTCTGTGTGATCTGTTAAAGTTATGTTTTACACGCACTTCAGGAACCGTTTCCTTGTGTCAGGATATCATTTGTGGTTTGTGGTTGTTTCCATAACAAGTTGGACATTCTGGCTTTTCTCCAGAAATGTGACCTCTTGATACACCCGTGGCCCTCATCTGCATTGTGGCTGTGCCTTGGGGTGTCACAGTTGGGAGCTGGATTGCAAGTAATTTGTTCTTACTGACATGGGTTTGTGAATCATTGCCTCTTCTAGTAAATTAGATCTTGTTTAGAGTCGTCCCTATGAAAATGTTGCTCTTATCTACTTTCCCGTGTGGGAGAGAATGAGGTGGGAATTTGCGTAGTGTCTGTTAAGCTTCTGGAAGCCAGCTCCGTAGGTGAGCATCTTCTCTCATGCATCTCAGTGGATGTAAGGCTGAGAATGGCCACACTATTCCATTGTTTCTATGAGAAACTCAGGTATGAATTAGAGCTCCCTTCCAGGAATACAAGCTTACCCCAGGCCTGCTTGCTATCCACTGTACTGTTTCAACAACTCCTAGAGAAATTAAGCAAGGGCTTACACTAACCTATGGGAAATTTTAATCCTTCAACTCTACTTAAAGGGATGAATAACTGAGGCCATTCATTTGTTCAGTCACTCAACAAATGCTTACAGAGTCTTTCTTTAGGGTACCAAAGCACTGCTTCATAGGAGAGAATTTGTACCTGGTGACACTTCAAAGATTAGTTGGATCTTGTCAGTTTGAGAGGAGGGCATAGCATGAGCAAAGGCAAGGAGGGGGAAATGGAGTTTTCACAGAAGAAAAACAGTCCCGAGTGTTTGAAGGCCAGGGAATTTGGAGAGGTCTTGGGCTATGTAGTTGGATGGTTTAGAAGTCAATTAGAGTTATTCAGCTTCCAGTAATTAGAGCTCAGAAGTGACTATGTTCCTTCTCTTTCTGATTTGCATTAATCTGTCACAGCATGTACCCAATAAATTCCTGCTAACGCATCTGACTCTGAGTCTTTCTGTTACATGGAAAGATTGTCAGCCTCCCTGGTCCACTTGTACCCCACAGACCTCTGGCTCTTGGGTATGGTGCTATTTTTCCACATTTAAAAAATGAAGATATAAATCACACAGCATAAAACTGACTCATTTAATGCGTACATTTAAAGTGTACAATTCAGTGGTTTTCAGTATACTCACAAAGTTGTGCCGTCTTCACCACCATCTATTTCCAGAACATTTTCATCAGTCCAAAAATAAACCCTGTACTCCTTAGCCGTCCAGTCCTCCCCCATTCAGGTAACTACTAATCAATTTTGTTTCTTTAGATTTACCTGAATAAATATTTTAAATATTTTGTTAAAACGGAATCCTACAATATGGAGTATTTCTGTCTGACTTCTTTCACTTATAATATTTTCGCAGTCCATCGATGTGATAGCATGCACCAATGCTTTATTCCTTTTTTGGCAGTCTGCTATTCCATTGCATGGATATACTACATTTTGTTTATCTCTTTGTCATTTGATGGACATCGGGTTGTTTCTACATTTTGGCTATCATAAATGCCGCTATGAACATTCCTGTACCAGTTTTTGTGTGGATGTATATTGTCATTTATCTTGAGCATATACTTAGGACTGGAATTGCTGGGTTATATGATAACTCTGTTAATTCTGTTTAAATCTTTGAGGGACTGCTGAATGTTTCCCAGAGTGTTAGCACCATTTCATGGTCCTACAGAAATGAATGCTAGTTCCCATTTCTCCGCATCCTTCCCAACATGTGTTATTCTCTTTTTGATTATAGCCTTCCTAATATGTTTGAAATAGTGCGTCATTGTGATTTTGATTGGCGTTTTCCTTTTTTAAAAGTTTTGCTTACTTAAGTAGTTTCTACACCCAAGGTGGGGCTTGAACTCACAACCCTGAGATCAAGAGCTGCAAGCTCTTCTGACTGAGCCAGCCAGGCCGCTCCTTGGTTGGCATTTTCCTAATGATTAATGATGTTGAACATCTTCATGTGCTTATTGGCCATTTATTTATCTTCTTTGGAAAAAAATGCCTAATCAGATTTTAAAGACTTTTTTTTTTCTTTTAAAGATCGTATTTATTTATTTATTTGTCAGAGAGAGAGAGAGAGAGAGAGAACGTGAGCACAAGCAGGCAGAGTGGCAGGCAGAAGTAGAGGGAGAAGCAGGCTCCCCTGCTGAGCAAGGAGCCTGATGTGGGACTCGATCCTAGGACCCTGGGATCATGACCTGAGCCGAAGGCAGCAGCTTAACCGAACGAGCCACCCAGCCATCCTGCCTAATCAGATTTTTTGTCCACTTTTCAATTGGGTTATTTGTCTTTTTATTATTGAGTTATAAGAGTTCTTTCTATATTCTGGGTACTAGATCTTTATCGGATATATGATTTGTGAATATTATTGTCTCCCATTCTGTGGTCTGTTTTCACTTTCTTGATGATATCCTTTGGAGCATGAAAGTTGTTAATTTTGACAAGGTCTGGTTTCGCTCATTTTTTTCTTTTGCTTGTGGGGATGGAGCTGTTTGAAAGGAAAGTGCAGCCCATGGAAATGGCCACTGGCCACCTGGGGTTTGCTAGGGATTGACATAGGGCCGCAATACCTCTAATCCTATTACTGGATTTGGGTAACACTTTTCGAATTAGATAATTGCCATCTAGTTGCCAACATTTCTGTTGTTAACTTGGTGTACATAGGGGCCTGGACAAGAATGAAAAGACAGTCACCTCTGGGTCTCTGTTTTAAATGCCCACAGATTGCAGGACTAGAGTAGAAACCTGAGGGTTGGGCAAGAGTAAGGGCATTTTGCCACGCTTGACGGCAGCTTTAAACTCAAGGGTTGATTTCTAACTCGATATTTAAACCGTTGGCTTTGATTTGAATCAAATTTGCACTTGAAAATAAAGATAAGCCCCCACTTATAAGATTGTAAGGAACATTTTCAATTATGAAACTGGTTAAAAATTTTACACAGTTCAGAAACGGAGAGAAAGCTGTTGGCAACTCTAGCTTGGGATCTGGCTGTATAGAACATAGCAAAGCAATTCCAAAGTTTTAACAAGGAAATTCAGGGGTACCTGGGTAGCACAGTCAGGTAAGTGCCTGGCTCTTGATTTCAGTTCAGATCATGATCTCAGGGTCATTAGATTGAACCCTGCTTTAGGCTCACGCTGGGTGTGGAACCTGCTTGAGGTTCTCTCTCTTTCCCTGTGCCTCTGCCCCTCCCTGCCTTCTCTCTGTCTCCCTAAAAAACGGGGTCGGGGAGGTTCATGGCTGGGGAGGTGGGGGGGATAGGTGAAATAGATGAAGGGAATTAGGAGCACACTTGTGATGGGCACTGAGTAATATATTACTAATTATATATATATGTGTGTGTGTGTGTGTGTGTGTGTGTGTGTGTGTGTGTATTAATTACTATATTGCACACCTGAAACTCATCAAACTGTATGCTAACTATATACTGGAATTAAATTTTTTTTTTTAAAGTGAGTTCCTGGTTGTGCTGAGTAGATCCTTGCTAATTTCTGCTCTTGAGGATTTCTCTGCCTCTGAGCCTCTTCCTCAGAGAATCTCCAACTCTCAGGGTTGGTAGGAATCTTGAAAGTCATCTAATCCAAACCCCCACCCCAACAATGAGTGGAATGTGGCAGGGAAAATGCCAGGAAGAAGCGCGAGGGAATGGGCGGCTCCAGGGTGTCCGGCTTCAGAAACCACAGACGCTAAAGGAAGGGAGAGAGAGGATGTGGGGAAGAAGGTTGAGTGCGAGCAAAATAAACACGGTTTGTAAACCTAAGGACGAGGCCAGCTTCTGAGATTTCGTTGTTTCCAAAGGTGTCATTCTCCCAAAGTCCTGCAGGTTATACTTCCTCCCTCTCTTCTCTGGGGTCCTGGCCCATTTAGTGAATTCTATTCCAGTGCTGGTCACTCCGTAATCTGTGAACATATCTTTGTGTCCTTCTGGATCCGGAGCTCCTGGAGGGAAAAAACGATGGCCTCACTCATCTAATGTAGCCTTTCCAGCGCCTGACTTCGGGCCTTAGCACACGGTATTGTGACAGGGCTGCACATACGGGCCTTAGGGTCAGTAAGGCTGACTCTTGGCTTCAACAGCTCCAGATTAGAAATCCCTACCTTGCTTTGACTGCCTCTGTGCCTTTAGGCAAGTCCTTTAACCTGAACCAGTGACCTCATATGTAAGATGGGAAGGATAGTAGCTCTTTTCTTTCTGAGTTTTTTTTTTTAACATATTATTTTTTAAGTTGGCTCCATGCCCAGCAAGGGGCTTCAACTCAAGACCCTGAGATCAAGAGTCCTGTGCTCCACTGACTGAGCCAGCCAGGCCCCTCTTCTCTCTCTGAGTTCGAAGGATTAGAGCTGAGCAGAGTTCTTGGTTCTTGACAAATGACTGTTGCTGAGATTCGGATCAGCAGGCCTCCAGAAATGCTTGCTAGGATTATTCTCGTGGGGCAGGTGGCAAAGTCCCCAACCCACGAGGCACTACTCCAGCTGACCCCTGATAGTGCTGAAACTGTCATTTCTTGAGCCTCAGAATGGTGACTTCCTGACTCTAGTCAATGGGACTACCCAAATTCAGCTCACTTATTAGTACGTAGCTCTGTGGTAATGCAGACCTATTTGATTTGGTTTCCCTGTCCCTTAATTCGGGGTGACAGGTTGGGTCTCACCAGTGTTGCACCCCAGCCTGAGGAGGAGACAGGTTGTGGTGGGGGAAGCACGCAAGCTGTTATGGACACACAGAGGAGCGGCACAATTCTCATGCTTGGGACTTTCCAGAAGCTTCCTGGAGGAAGTGCTTCCTGATCTGAGTCTTAAAAGGGAAATCAAGTTCTTAGACAAAACCATGAATGGGAATTCAGCCCCATTAAAGGGAGAGAGGAGTTTGACTGCAGTGCAAGATGTGAGGAGGGAAGCCGAGTGAGATAACATTAATAACAACAACCGCAGCAATTATGTTGTTATACTATAATCTGTTCATATCTTATAAGTTATTATGTTATTATACTATAATCTGTTTATATATTATATGTTATTATGTTATTATACTATAATCTGTTTATTTATTATATAGGTATTATTAACATTTATATATTATAATACACTGTATCATCAGTTACATGTAATATTAACTTATATATTATTGTTATATTATTCTGGCAGGTAACAATAACCTAGCACTTACCCAGTCAACGATTGATGACCCATTTAAATGTCAAAGTGGGAAAGATAATGATTTTAACAGCTAAACCTGGGACTAGGCTGAATGATTTTAATGCATGAGCTAAGTTAATCTTCTTTTATTCCTAGTATATAAACTAGGCAACTGAGCTACGGAGACATTTAAGTCATGGGCCCCCAAGCCACATAGATGGCGAATGGCTGAGCTGGGATTTGAACCCCAAGACTATCTGATTCTTGACCACTAGGCTACAGAGAGGCAGCTGTTCCCGTTCAGTGCCTGCTGGGCACACACCACTGTGGTGAAAAATGATCCCACGTTAGGCAAGATGGCCTGGACACTAATTCAGCCTCCTGGAATTCTTTCTGGAATAAGGCAGGTTGTAATAAAGTAAAGCACACCCAAAGGGATCCTGAAGCCAACACAGAGGTGATAATTGATGACTTCTGAAGAAGGATCTTTCTGGAAGACTTGACAGGATTCAGAAAATGTTATTAGGCTGAATCTCTGCATTCATGAAAAACTCTGGGGTCCTGGAAGGTCTCTTTTAGAAACACCGAAGTCCCATCTAGCCAGAGTAAACAGAGCCTCACGAATTGGGTTCCAATGCCAGTGGCGAGGAGCTTGCTCTTTGCCAAAAGAGAGCAATCTTCCTTCCAGGCCATCGAAAGCCAATTTCCTCTCTGGCAAAGCTTGTCCTGCTTAACCTAGGTTGCATCCAGCTGCCCTTGGGACACCACCTCTGTGGCTTTGATTGGGGCTGGGGCTTCAGCTCTCTTGGCTTTCTGTACCCGAATTCTGGCCCTGGCTTTCACACCAATGAGTCGTGGGACCATGGGCACAACACGTCCCTTAACCTCTGACCTTTCCTTACCTGTCCAGTGGAACTATTGGCGCTCCCCTTGCCTACCTCACCAGATTGTGGGGGGTAACATGAGGTGAGGTGCAGGCTGAAGCTTCGAGAATACAAAACCTGAAATAAACATGAGGGGTGGTGATTCCTCTCTGGCTATTTGGCTTGTCTCCTACATTGACGTTTTTAAATTCATGAAGGGCCAGAGCACAGCTTTCTCCCGACTTTTGGGAACTTGAACATAGGAGTCTGTTAGTCCTGAAGGGCATCTGCCCAGAAGCCATCTTTGTGCTCGGCTGGGCTACTTGATGAGGCCTTAGCAGCTGTTTATTTCTCTCATATTATTATGATTTCATTTTGTAGAGTTTCTAGAGAGTGCTTGGTTGTCCGCTGAGCTCTTGAATAGTAGCAAAAGCCCCAAGCTGGCCCGAGCAGCCCCCTCCCACTTGTGTGGGTGAGCACACTAAAGGCAGTAATTAATTGTGCAGGGCCGGGCTTTGTAAACTAGGGACAAGTGAGTGAGTCATGGTACACAGGCTGACCCCCTCACCTGGGCAGCCGCTAAGGACACCTGCCTCAGATCATTAAGGCCCCTTGCCCAATTGAGTCTGACTGCCTCTGCTGGTGGAAGTGAACAAAGCCACGCATTTACTAGCCGGAGTGCAGAAATGAATAGAATCAGGCTCTTGGGCCAGGCCTGGCCCAGACAGCTGCTCATGCAAAGGGGTTTCAAATGAACGTGTTTCTATTTAGAGCGTGTATGTTTTGATTGAATTTGAAGAAAAGCATGAGGTGGCTCTCCCTTTGGAAAACAAACTAATTATGTAGTCCCGTGTTGTCTGGTGGTTGGAAGCCGGACATGTCCACAACAGCACTTCACGGAAAGTATTTTCTTCCCTGTTGAACGTGAGACTTGTCTGTAGGACCACAGCTGGTGTTTTTTCAAAATCACATGGCTGGTGGCTTAAAAGGACCCCATAGGGAAACCTTGAGCAGAGTAAAGGTTCTTTGTTGTTGTTGTCGTCGTTGGGAATTACCACTTCATAATTTTTGTGTCCTATTAATTTGAATCGGACATATTGGGTCTCCCCTGGAATTTGGCTACAGGGTCTAGTAAGGCGATTTGCTCTTCTGTGTGCCTTGAATAGATTCCAGGGAGGTAAGAGCTTCTGGACCAAGTGCCACCCCAGAGCGGTTATTGGACTGAACCATTTGCATTTCCATTCAGGTCATGCTGTCTCGGCCAAGCTGTTGACTTAGTGCTGTTTGGACTTGGGTGGCTTTGACTCCTCCATTCAGGCTTTAGAAACATCATTGAGTTAACAGGCCACACACCAATTCACCCTTCTCCCTCCCTACTCTTCAACCCCTTTGTGTTAGATAAGGAGGCCTTTCCCTGCTACAAAAAGGTAGCAGGCCCAAGTTTCCATGAGCTCTATGCCCCTCATACCACCCCCAATTTAGTCTTTGTGCAAGGCTGCTTTTGTTTCCCTCCAAGAATTAAAAGTTAATTGATACCTCAAATGAATGTTGGTCACAAAGCATTTCACCATCCAATGCAGTCCTGCATCCCATTAGATTAACCCTCTTCTTCAGTTCATTGTAAATAAACATCCCACAACAAAAAATGCTTACCTACCTGAAGAATTGTATTCATCTGGGTTCTGCAGTGGGGCTAAAATTCTATGACAATGTCACTGGGTTAATTAATTTAGGTTAATGACTTTTGGAGTCCTGTTTTCCTGTGCCTTCCCTATTTGTCACAGACTGCTGAAAAAGTATTTCTGAATGTCTGAATTTATCACGTTATCCCGAGTTCTTCCAGAGATGAGTAGTCATCTCAATGCTAGACCTCGAATTGCAATACCGCAACTCTTTCTACACGAATTAAATGTTGGATCCTGATGTGGCGATCCAATATAGAAGGACTGTATATTCATATTATTCTGATAAGAGTTTATTTTCAGAGAAGAGAGATATGTGGATTTTCTTTCAAACATGGAAGAAAAAATTCCCATGGGGTCAACTAAAGGTGCATTGGGATTCACTCATTTAAGTTGAGAAATCAAGAAATATAGATCACACTGACGTTAGACTTGTGCTGTTACTCCAGAGTGCACAGGAGTGGACACCGGTGTCCTGACCTGTCCTGGCAGAATCTGGCTTTCAGTGAGGTGTTCTGGAATTTTGAGGCTTAGCGATAAGGAAGTTGTTACTCATGATAAACAAACCTTCCCCTTTAGCTAGTTTTTTTTTTTTTTTTTAACTCTTAGCTAAGGCCACACAAGTAGAATAATTTTTACTGCCGTTAGAAAAATGGGTTTTCTTTTTCTCATAGGTTAAGCTAATCATTAATTCAGTAACATGGTGGAAGGGCTTGGTGGGCCTTTAATATATGCTTAATCAGGGCTCCTGTTTCTATTGCGGATGGTCCAACCTGCCGCATAGTGTTTCCCACACTTCTTAGCGTATCAAAATGAAACCATGACTTCTCCAAAGAAGTTATGCAAATGGCCAAGAAGTACATGAGAAGATGTTCAATATCATTAGTCATAAGAGAAATGTAAATCAAAAGCACAAGGAGAGGTTATTTCACATCCACTAGGGGGGCAGTAATCAAAAAGTCAGATATAGCAATTGTTGGCCAGCATGTGGAGAAGTCGGACCTCTCTTAACATTGATGGTGGGAATGTAAAATAGTGTAGCCATTTTGGAAAACAGTCTGGAAGTTCTTCAAAGTGTTAAATATAGTGCTACCACATGACCCAGAAGTTCCACTCTTTTTTTTTTAAGATTTTATTTATTTATTTGACAGAGAGAAAGAGCACAAGTAGTAGAGAGGCAGGCAGAGAGGAAGGAAGCGGGCTCTCTGATGCGGGGCTCGATCCCAGGACCCTGGGATCATGACCGGAGCCGAAGGCAGATGCTTAACTGACTGAGCCACCCAGCCACCCCTCCACTCTTTTTTTTCTTTTTAAGATTTTATTTATTTGATAGACAGAGATCACAAGAAGGCAGAGAGAGAGAGAGAGAGAGAGAGAGAAGGAGGAAGCAGACTTCTCGCTAAGCAGAGAGCCCGATGTGGGGCTCGATCTCAGAACCCTGGGATCATGACCTAAGCCAAAGGCAGAGGCTTTAACCCACTGAGCCACCCAGGCGCCCCTCAGAAGTTCCACTCTTAAGTGTATACACAAGGGAATGGAAAACATGTGTCTACACAGAAACTGGTACTTAAATGTTTATAGCAGCATTATTCATGATAGCCAAAAAGTGGGAACAACCCAAATGTCCATCACTGGATGAGCGGATAAACCAAATGTGATCTGTCCTTACAGTAGAAGTACTGATACATGCTGTAACATGGGAGAATCTTGAAAACGTGGTGCCGAGTTGAAGAAGCCAGACACAAAAGGGCACATCTTATAGGGTTTCATTTATGTTAGATGTCCATAAATAGGCAAATTCATAAAGACAAAAAGTAGATTAGTGTTTGCCAGGGGTTAGGGGAGAGGGAAAACTGTGTGTATGGGGATGTAGAGTTTGGTTTTGGAAGCATAATGCAAATATTCTAAAATTGGTTGTGATGTTGGATACACAACTCCATGAATATACTAAAAGCTACTGAATCGTATACTTTATTATTTTTTTAGACTCAAGATTTTATTTAAATTGAATTGTACACTTTAAATGGGCAAGTTGTATGGTGTGTGAATTATAACTCAAGAAAGCTGTTAAAAAATTCGAAACCATGATTCGGGGGCTTAGAAAAGCAGTCTTTTACCTACCACGTTCAAGACCTTAAGAATAATCAAAATAAGCCAAAAGCAAGATTATGGTGTATGATTTTCCTTTTAATGGGTACTCAAGGGCTTAAATGTGTTTCAGTGGCTCAGTACTATAGTGTGCAGTCAGATGAAAACAAATCAGCCGTCGTTAGTTTTCTAAGCTGTACATAAAATTCTAGCTGCATTTTGTATTTCAAAGTTTTCCAATTTCTTGTTCAAGTGGTGGTGTGAGGACAAGTTGGTGGGTTGAGCTTTTTAGCCTTTGTAACAAACATTTCCTCTGAGTTGCAGTGAGGTTCATGAAAGCTCTAAGCTGGCCGCAGGAGACACTGAGACTCGCGTACTGAGCTATTTAACCGTTTCACAAATACTTCCTCCTGCAAGGAGAATCGCCAGCCCCACTTGTCCACCTGAAGATTTAAGCCATTTGGAAATATCAAGCCCTTCTTTACTTTGGTACCAACCTCTCCTTGCTCAGAAGACTAAGCGGTCCTGTTACTGTGGCACAGAAACTGAAGGGATTACTTACCCAATAAAAAGTGAAACCTTAGTGACTAAGGTTTTTGAGTTTTTACTGCGCATCACGTACTGTCCTAACTGATTTATAGACATCATTGTGGAATCTTCACAGCCCTTCAGATCATGGTGAAATGGAAGCCCACAGGTCACACATCTACTGAGTCTTGATAAACCTGAGATTTGATCCCAAGTCTACGTGATGCCAGTGTCCTACCCCCTTAGCCACAACAATGTTATTAGGCCCCTTAGCCTTTCAGGCTGCTTATCAATTTCTTAAATGGATGGGGTTCCTGCGGCTCTATGACTATAGCGTTCAGTCCCAACTGTGGGTATTTTTGTCCCCCAAGGGATATTTGGAAATACCTGGAGACAGTTTTGGTGGTCATGACTGGGGTTGAGGGTGGGAATTTAGTGGGTACTGGCATTTAGTGAGTAGATGTCAGGAGGCATCAGGGATGCCGCTGAACAGGACAATAAGAGGGTCACTAACAGGGTCACACTCTTGGAGCCCTTTTGGAGCTAGAGACCAAAGGGAAGAATCAGCAATACTGATCCTGCCTGTATTCACTTTTGACATTTTGTTCATTATGGAATTTTTGGCATTAATTTTTTAAAATATTTTTTATTTACTTATTTGACAGACAGAGATCACAAGTAGGCAGAGAGGCAGGCAAAGAGAGAGAGGAAAGCAGGCTCCTTGCTGAGCAGAGAGCCAGACTTGGGACCCGATCCCAGGACCCTGGGACCACGACCCAAACCGAAGGCAGAGGCCCCAACCCACTGAGCCACCCAGGTGCCCCGGCATTAATTTTGATTTAAAAATATATTCAAATATTATTTATCTTCATTACTAAGATTTTGGGTGCCCCCTTCAATTTTGTGCCCAAGACAAGGGCCTCATTCTACTTGCTTGCCTCACCCTAGTGCTGGCCGGGAATTATGCAGTCTTGCTGAGGTCGAAAAATGTTGACTTGAAGTCTTGGAGGAATTTTCCCTATGGAAGGGCAGAAAAAATAAAATGGAAGTGCAAATATTGAACTATCACTGTAATGTAGGAATTGCCACACATGTTTTCTCTCACACAGGTGTTGATTTCAGCTTTGCCAAACCCACCCCAGGAGCCACTAGGCTATCCTGTCCCCCAGCATCCGGGCTGTCAACTAACTATTAATTAGGTCATTGAACTGCGCTTGCTAAGGTCACAGAAAACAATGCACCATACTGCTCCAGCTATACTTGTGGGCTGGGTTTTTTTTCCCCCCACCATAAAAATATGTCAGATCCCCTCCTGATAAATTTGGGGGCTGTTTTGCTAAAGATTGTCGCTGCTGCAACATTTGGAGCTGCCAGAAGACGCAATCAGCTGTTGCCGTTCAAGTGCCCCAGACTGTCTTTTCTGATGTAATTTAATAATTTGATAAGGAATGTTAACCTAGTTTTGAACCACACAGCCATTCTTGGCAAAAACTCCCCGTAATTGTTTTCTGCTACTCTGAATGGTAAAGCGATGTGGCCCTGCGCAAAGTTGGGGGGCTTCAAGGGCAGACAGAACAAAGTTCAAATCCCTCTTCCTCTATCTAGTAGATACATGACCTTGGGCAAATTAGTTAACATCTCTAGGCCTCAGTTTTCAGGACTGGGCAGGATAATATTACGTAGCTGGTTGAGGCATTGGGGGAGAATGAAATGTGATAGGTTGTGTAATTTAATACTCAATGAATGCTAGTTCTCTTCCCTCCTGGGAAAAGTGTATCCGGACAAATGAATTTTATTCAAAGGAAAGGCTTCGTTGCTATGATTTTTTGGAAATGTAAAGCTCACTTCTATTTGGAGAAAATAAACGATTTCATCATCTTGAGCAGAAATAACAGTAAAATGGCTGTAAGTTGAAAATTTCTTTGAAGTTTTCATTGTGAAAATCCTTTAGAACATCTTCCCTTCTACACTTCCCATCACTCTAAGACTAGCAAGCTGTTAATTTATTTCTCCAGTTTTTCCTGAAGTAGATCTTTACCTTGTTCCTAAAGCCATCTGGGCTGGTTTAGCTCAGTCAGAACCCAGAGCTAATGAGGCCAAGGTCAGGGCTGGATCCCCATGGGGAGCAGTTAGCTTTGCCCCCTTCTTTGGCCTGACCCTGCTTCCCTAACCCTACCAGCTGGCTTTCCACCATGTGTTTGCTCCAAGGGGGGTGAGAAGAAGAGTGTGACTGTGGACCGTCACCACCAGCAGTACAGCTGAAGGCCTGGGTGTCTGTATGAAAAGGCTGTATGGGAAAACCAATTCTCCAATTCCGCTGGGCCTTGAGGACAGATGATCAGCACTGATGGTCATATAAAGGCACCGATCACCGTACGGTGTATAATTATTTCCTTCCTAATTTATCCCCTTTTCCTGAATGATTGGCCCCATCCGAGAGTGGCAGCCACTTCCTGATGCGTTGACATGGTCCTTGGTCACTTAAGGCTACATAACCGATGCCTGCTGTCGTCAGCAATGCCATAGCAAGAACCTTCTGGGAAGCTTGCAACCAAGGTTAAACGTTGGGAAGAGGCTCTTGTTAGTAGCATCCCATTACTGTTGCTATGATACATTTGGTGCATTGAGTACAAGGCATCAACAAAAAAACCTCCTGATCCGAGGTGGAGACAGTTTTTCATGTGGCTTTTGATTTGTCTTCTGTTGCATCAGTGTCTTTTAAAGGACATTTGCTAACCCATTACACCTATATCGCAGAATAGCCCGTGTTTGACCATTTTAGTTGTAAACAGAAAATTATTAGCCCAAGTCCCCAGTAAAGAGACTGTTTCTCTTAGGGCTTTTTCCCTGTCTCACTCATTAGTATCAAAACAGGAATGAAGTCAATTTAGGTCTTTTCAAAAATAGGATCTCATCTTTGCTCCTATGTCGTCTGCAGTGTTTACAAGCTATGGGCTGTCTACTCCTTTTGGAGGCATTTCTGGTGGTACCATATTAAAAAAAAAAAGAATGAAAGAAAAAAGAAAAGACAAGAAACTGTATTTTGTATGAATACAGTTATATACAGATCAGGTAAAGAAGTGTTAGAGGGAAGACTAAGAACATTTTGGGGCACGGCTATGTATTATGGAAAATTTCCAACACATAAAAAAGCAGATTAATATAATGAACACCACCTCCCCCCGCCACCACCAGTACCAATCACCCAGTTTTCATGACCGTGTTTGTTTCGTCTCTACCCTAACTTACCCTCTTCTGATTATTTTGAAGCCAACTCAAGATATCTCATTTCCTTCACAAACACCTTAGTAGAGATCACTACAACATATAGACTTTAAGAACATTTTAAATAGATTTGAAAAATGGCAGAAAATCATGCGCTGGGAGGAAGGACCCTGAGTAATGTTGGCTCTACTAGTATTACATCTTTGGCGTCACAGACTTAAAACCTGAAGAATTGATTGAAGGTGCCAGAAGGGACCAGGATGTTTGGGAGTCCTCAGAGGACTGTCAATAGAGGAGACAAAGATACAGATACCAAGGTGGGTAATCCCGAAGAAGTCTGCCACCAAGCGGTCCTGTAGACTGTAGCTGGGAAGAAGTCTGAAAGAAGAGTTGGGTCAGTGATGAGAAGATCAGCTTGTCAGAGGGAGTGTACTAAGTGAGGGATGCCTGGGTGGTTCAGTAGGTTAAGCGTCTGCCTTCAGCTTTGGTCATGATGCCAGGGTACCTGGTGATTTGGAACACATCCCTCCCTTCATTCATGTGTTCATTCATTCGGCAAACACTATCTGAACAAGACACTGTGCTGTACGCCTGGATCATTCCTACCTGGGTGAACCCTTGAGTGCAAACTCTTTGCTCTAGGATGAGTGTACCTCTTTCAAAAGTGAAGAATGCTAAAATTAAAGTTGGAATGTGCAGTCACTTGGACTTTTGGTTGTAAGTAACAGAGACCTACATTATGTAGTTTAGGCAAAAAGGAAGAATTTATACAGACCCTGGGGCTCTCAAGGAGCCCAGGGAGGAATGCAGATGGACTTCAGGAATGACCTGGGACCAGACATTGGGTTAGTGGTTGGGACTTTTTCCCCCTGCCTCTCATCCCTGCTTCGTTCTGGATGTCAGCTTGGATCTTTCTTTCTCTGCTCCCCAGGCTGTACGACAGTAGATGGCTACCCTTAGCAACTGCATTGGCAGTATAGGTCCAGCTACTCAGGTGGAGCCCAAGTTCCTCTCTGTCTCTCAACTCCAAATTCAGGGACAGCTGCCCACCCTTGGGACAGTCACCTGTGCTCAAGGAGGGGGTCACATTGTACAAACACGGCTGCCAGTAGCCATTCCTATAAACCCTGTATGAAGAGGGAGGGCAGTATCCAGGAAAGGAAGACAGAGGGGAAGTCGGTAGGACAATCTAATAGGTATTCAATGAAGAAGGTGGTAACAAATACTATAAAAGCACATTAAAATACATGTATTCAAGTTTCTAAGACTTTTTTAAAAAAAAGATTCATTTATTTGTTTGAGAAAGACTTGATGATGGGGGGAGGGTTTGAGGGGGAGGGAGAGAAAGTCTTAAGCAGACTCCCTGCTGAGGACAGAGCGTGACCCGGGGCTCCATCTCACGACCCTGAGATCACGACCCAAGCTGAAACTAAGAGTCAGACATTTAACCGACTGTACCACCCAGGAACCCCTCTTATCCTTCTTTCTGAGATGAAAATTAGGAAGCCAAATCAGATAATACTCAAATAGCTGCCATTTATCCACAGGCACAATCATGACAATTACTTTATACCATGGATCATGGTATCAAGTGATTTGTCTTGATTCTAGATAGAAACATTTGAAGTCTGTCAGTTGGACTATATATATATATATCTATAGATATGTAAATCTATAGATATATATAGATATATCTCACTGAATACCTCCTGTGGTCAGTGGAACATTTTTCAGTTTTATTTCAGGTACCTACAAATTCCTAAATAGGAGAGGAAACTTACAAACCTTATGCTTACCCAAGTTCTTGAGACTGTGAAAGGAATTTGTCCTTGACTTTCTACAGTTAGGAAAATACAGTGAATGATAACATGTCCTTTAGCACTGGTAATTGTGCTTTTAAAGGTACTAAGATTTCCAGCTCCAAATTATATTCAGAATTAACCTAATAATGCTCAGAAATGTGCATTGCATTCTTATAATGGGCGTCTTTCACCTTTTGGTGTTAGCTAATATGTCATTGCACCTCACAAATAATGCTGCATACTGTAAACTTGTCTTGGCCTATAACCGTGCCATTGAAAGTGGGAAACATCTCATTTCCTAGGTGTGGTGGTGATTTTCGGCTATTTAAACCAGTTTTACACTCAGCGAAGGACATGCTCACAGTTATAGCAACATGTTCTTTACATCTGCATGAGTCATCAGGAGCCTCAAATATTTGGCCAGCGGGATCCCGCAGCCGTTAAGAAGATGCAGGCTACATGGAATTGAACAGGCTGTCTGTGTTTTTCGTCCCCTCTTGGGAAAGATGCCTCTTTTGTCAGAAGAGGGGGAAGTTCAACTCCTCAGGAAGGAGCTCTGTGCAAAAAGAAGCTGACTTTCTAGTTTAGACTCATGAAAAGTCATTGAGGGATGCATGTAAATAAGGGTTGCGGGGTCAGTCCTTCAGTCTTAAAGCCAGAATGGTGCTTAGCATTCCAGACCATGGCCTTCTGCAAACCACCATAAGCCTCTTCAAAGGCCACCTCTGCCCTGTTCCCACCCTGTTAGCACAAGGTGGAAATTCCATTTTGAGATCTTTTATAACAACAATCAATACCTTTTTTATAGTGCTTTACCATTTACAAATCACTTTCATGTGCATTTTCCTATTGGGTTAGAACCATACATTTTACAGAGAAAGCTATTTGGTCTAAGAGTGATGTGCAGGAAATATAAAGCTTATTTAGATGAGGTGTTTGAAGACCTTCATTAGTATTTACTTACCTAGCTCATCTTCCTGTTCTCTGAGCACCCTGCCCCCTGGAAAAAGTGGGAAGGACATTGGGAGGTTAACATTTTTTAAAATACGTGATTTTATTCAGATTTGCCCAGACAGCAGATGTAGGCATCTGGCTTTAAGGAAATCTCTAGAATCACCTTTACAAAGTGTGCTCCATTTTATCATTTTTAAATTACTTGACTTACAAAAACCTGGCAGTCTTCCCTAGGAGCACAGCAGTAGTGTGAAGAGAGATCGGCCTTTAGTTCTAGAATGTTTTTCTTACAGGACTGGGTTTGCCTTTCTGTTTATTCTTTGTCTTGTGGATGCTGCTGCCAAGCTATTGGTTGTCTAATTTTCAGTTATGACCAGGAGTACATTGGAGACTTACAATTATTTTAACTCCTCCCTTACAGAATCCTAACTAGAGACACTACTGAGGACACAGCCAAGATATGCTGTTTAACATGCTATTGAAACTCTAAGTTTATGTAAATATTAAATATAAACACCAGCCTCACTGCACCCCCTCCCCCTTTGGAAAGGAAAGTTTTGGTGCTTATGCGGTCAGAATTTTCTACATCTAAATCCTAGTGAAAGAGGACCAGGATTTTAATGGGTGATAACATTTTCATTATAGCCGGTTACTTGCGCCTTCATTGTGTAGCAGAGTGAACCCTTTGCCTGACACATTCCCATCTGAACCAAACACTGTTATCTTCCTATTTTTTACACCTTTCCCACTCACCTGGAACCGAACACTTCCCTTTGTTGTATCTTATCTAAGAACAAGGAAATGCCACTAGCTACAGGTAAATATGACCTTTGTGAACTGACAGAAACCTTCCTCAGTGTGATGGCTTGGAGCTCTGGTTTCCAACATGAGATTCATTTCAGAGTGGCCTCGTCAGAGTTTATACTTAACCATGGGTTCCTTGGAAATTGCTGGTGGTTTGTTGATGATGTTGTGCCCCCATGCTAGTAAAAACTACATTACTTAAAAAACAAATCAAAACAAACAAACAAAAAACCTACATTACTTGTATTAACAGAAATTTTGTTACAGTTTCTTAAAACAAGGAGTCAATATTATAACATTGAAAAAATATAATTAGTTTACTTTGTGATAGAAACTAGTGGTACTGACTGCTAAATGGGGCTTGAACCCACAGCCCTGAGATCAAGACCTGAGCTCAGATCAAGAATTGGCTACTTAACCAACTGAGCCACCCAGATGCCCCTAAATGGATATTCTTTATAAAATATCATCAGGGGCACCTGGGTGGCTCTGTTGGTTAAACGTCGAACTCTAGATTTTGACTCAGGTTGTGATCTTAGTGTTGTGAGATCAAGCCCTGAATCAGGCTCCATGCCGAATGTGGAGTCTGCTTGAAATTCCCTCTCCCTCTCCCCCTGTCCTCCCCATCATGCTCTCTGTCTCTCTCTCTAAATAAATAAAATCTTTAAAAAAAAAAAAGGTCATCAAATTCATATATTTAGAAAGCTGTAAAGACAAATTGTGTAAAAATAGAGTTGCCAGGTAACATACACAGTGCTCAGTTAAATGTGAATTTCAGGTAAGCAATGACTAATTCTTTTGTATAAATCTGCCCCATGCAATATTTTGGACCCACTTACACTAAAAAATTTTTTCATTTATCTGTGATTCAGATTTAACTGGGCATCTTTTATTTTTATTTGCTAAATCTGGCAAGCCTAGTAAATAACACCTATTTCTCCACAATATGAAGCCACGGGATCAAATATCAGTCATTCTTAACACACAGCTTGATTGAAACAAGCCTGTTAATAACGGGCAACCGACTGGAAAGGAGTATGTTTCAGCGGAATATCTATTAGCTAGTCTATTTTACAAATGATGTTAGGATTGTGCATAAAGAACTATAGCTTTTATCTGTTCTCAGAGTTCAGTGATTCCATATTGTAACTAACCAGTTCCTAGTAGACCACTCTGCCTTCTCGTGTATGGGTCACACTGGAAGGAGGTTGCCGATAATGAAAGGGACCTAAATATTTGATATATTTTTGTTTTGTTGTTGTTATTTATTATTCATATTCTTAGCAGCAGCAGCAACAATAATGTAAGGGCTCACTATGTGCCAGGCTCTGTACGTTTAATGCCTTTTCTCAGGTTGACTCCTTATAACAGCTTAATGAGTAGGCTTTATTATTATTCTCCTTTTCAAGGGGGATGAATTTGTAGCTTAGAGAGATTACATAATTAGCCCAAGAGCTGGGCTTGGGCTATGAATTCTAGAACGAATTGGCTTGGCTGAACGAATTCTAGAATACTGAGTTTCTAATCACTCTGCTGAATTCCTTCTATAAATGACTAACTCCGTACAGAAGCATCTCAACTTAAGATATGGGCCATGCTTTCACTTAAATATCTGGGATATGGGTTCATGTTGGAAAGCTCTGCCTTGAGTTTTCAGAGCTCACAAACAGTATAATACCAATTTAAGGACATTATACTTTAAGAATTAAAAAAAAAAACGTGGAGAAGAACTTCACCTCATCAATTTCATTAGTTTTATCTTGTCCCTCCTTCCAGAAAGCATGTCAAGCAACTTGATAACTTTTGTGCTGATTGATTTCCTGTCAAGATCAGGTTTTTTTATTTTGTGGGAAATGTGCTACTCAGTTATTTATTTAGCAAACCCTCTTACAGCATCTCTGTGCTTGCCCCTAAGGAACATCACCTGGTCTGGGAGGGAGATAGTTAAACAGAATTATGACAAAGTCATCTCTCAAAGACTTGAAAATAATCCAGAGGTTAAATCTGTTTCAACACAACCAGAAACAAGAAGAAAGACAAGATAAAGGATTTCCACCCATCCCTGACCCAGTTCAGAAATGACCAGAATTCTCGTGTTTTGCAAGATGAGGGCAGTAATCTCTTCTCTGTTTTGCACTTTACCTCTGAGCTCAGTGTTGGCACCCTCTGGGCTTCCCTCCCTTCAGGAAAGAACTGGCTGCACTTTCTCAGCTGCCCCCTTTGTCACCTGATCTAGGATAAAAAGGAACTGGGAACTTTTGATGCCTGCTCCTGCAAGACCACATCTGATGGACTGCCCTCAGGTGGGAAGATGAGCCTCTTGATGGATAACCTCGCTTAACCAGATGGCCTTCCCATTAGATTACATTCAAGACGTGCTGGCTTCCCTCCTTCCCCCTCACCTGAGTGAAATTCCACAGAGTTAGAAGAACTCTCATTTTCTGGATGAGGAGATTGGGCCTTAGAGAAGGGAAGGGACTTGCTCTCAGAAGCATAGCTGGGTAGTTACAGAGTCTTCACTGGAACCTGGGCTTTCTGATTTCTAGCCTAAAAGCCCTGGTCTCACACCATACAGCTTGGTACTGTCTTCAGACTTAGTATGGGTCCTCATGGTCTCCTCTTTGGTCTAGAAACAGATAAAACAGGGTCTCTAATAGAATGTAGCCATCATTTACCAAGAACAGAAGCATGCCCAGTGAGAGACATTCTTTCGGGTTAGAGAGCATTCATATCTAAAGGCACACATTTGAGACATAAATTAAAATAACAACTCTTCCTCACCAAAACAAAGCAGTTACTGGTTTATTATTCCTGGGGAAGCATCTTTAAGAAAGTGGCTTTTGGAGTTCTTTGAAGGAAGAAACTAGCATGCTAGGGATGGAGACATAGTACTAACCAGTGCAGAAAGTGGGTTACAACTGGGAAACTAGAATAATACCACTAGTCACTTGTGCTGATTGGGAAAGAAGAAGAAGGATTTCTCTTTAAACACATTTTCATTCTTGATGTGCATATTCTGAGTAATAACATTTGACCCCCAACTTTATGTGAACTCTCTATGAATAAACCAGAACTGTGACCCAACTGTTTGAAAATAGCCAGCCAGAGAAAAAGACAATCAGCACAGTTATTTGGTAATGCATAGACCAAGCTGAATTTGTGTGGCACTTTGTAGATCCTGCTTTGGTCAGGCAAGCTAGATCAATAATTAACATTTCCCAAATGCTTTAAAATTATTCATTGATCACAATAGCACATCTGTAAAGAGATTTCCATATGAGAAGCATAAGGCTCTGATCTGTTTAGATCAGACCACCTGGTCCCCACTTGGCAGCCCCCAATTTACAAATGAATCATGTCGTGTTCCAGACGTTAGCATGTATGTCAGTTGCAACCCTGGAGCATGTTTTCCCACAGAACCAATATTATTTATGATGGTTTGTCCTTTTGGCTAACTGGCAAACAGTCTTGCCGTTCAATTACACTAGGGGTTGGCTCTCACGTCTGTTTAAATCATGGTGTAAGTGACAGGCAATAGGGTCACCAGTTAGCCTAGCAAACGAAACAGAAGTGTGAGATCCATATTTCTCAGAAGACACTGACAAGAAATTGATGTGCGTGTGCTCTGGTTCAGATTGCGGAACCGAATTCTACTTACCTAGAACTTAAATCCCCCAGATTCGATCTGCCCTTTTCATTTCTCATTTGTAAAGGGCTGAGCTAGAGTAACCTGGCTTGGTGCTGTCGGTGAGGCAGCTGCTGTAGGGAGACTCGGCGTCTGAGCACCGGCTTTAAGAATTGTCCGGCAAACCTGGTGATTCACAGACCTGTACCCCTGGGGATAAAAATATATGTTTATAAAAAATAAAAAATTAAAAAAAAAATTGTCCGGCTAGGGCACTGCCACTCATTTGTTCTGTAATATTGGACAAGTGACCCCTGTTCCCCTGAGTGGCACTTGGGAAAAGAGAGTAAGACCCATGGTGGGGGGTATTCCTGATGTGCTTGGGTTCTAGCTGATGTCCTGTCCCATGCCAGCCCCACTAGTTCTACCTGCAGAAGGGGATGCAGGAATGACCGAGAACTCATGAAATAACAAGTTCCTGCTTTTAAAATTAGAAATATATGAATATGAATATAGAAGTAATATGTGCTTGTTAAAAAAAAACTGTGACATGGAAATATTAAGAAGAAAGTAAAACCTGTCCATAATTCCACCACCCACAGATAACTACCATTAATATTTTAGTGGATTATGCTTAAATGATTTTTCTGTTTGTGAGTGTACAGACACCTTTTAAAAATTTACAGTGGTGTCATGCTAATATTGCTGGATGACTTCAAAAACTCTCAATAACAGCTTATTGCAGTTATTTTCCATGTTCATAAATAGAGATCTACTTATTTCAGAAGATTAGAAAATGTTTAAGCAAGTAACTCTAGATCCACAGGAGTATTTAAAAAAAAATATTTTATTTATTTATTTGACACAGAGAGAGAGATCACAAGCAGGCAGAGAGGCAGAGAGAGAGGGGGGAAGCAGGCTCCTTGCTGAGCAGAGAGCCCGATGCCGGGCTCGATCCCAGGACCACGAGATCATGACCCGAGCCAAAGGCAGACACTTAACTGACTGAGCCTTCCAGTGACTAGGTGTTTGGACTTTTCTATAGATGTCTGGAATATACTTTTTTTTATTTTTTTTTTATTTTTTTTTAAAGATTTTATTTATTTATTTGTCAGAGAGAGAGCGAGCGAGAGCAAGCACAGGCAGACAGAGTGGAAGGCAGAGTCAGAGGGAGAAGCAGGCTCCCTGTGGAGCAAGGAGCCTGATGCGGGACTCGATCCCAGGACGCTGGGATCATGACCTGAGCCGAAGGCAGCTGCTTAACCAACTGAGCCACCCAGGCGTCCCTGGAATATACTTTTTTTTAAAAAAAGATTTTATTTATTTATTTGACAGAGATCATAAGTAGGCAGAGAGGCAGGCAGAGGGAGAGGGGGAAGCAGGCTCCCCGCCCAGCAGAGAGCCCAATGTGGGGCTCGATCTCAGGACCCCGAGATCATGACCTGAGCCGAAGGCAGAGGCTTAACCCACTGAGCCACCCAGGTGCCCCCTCCCCAACTCCTTTTTGAGGCACCATACAGACTTCCCTGCTTGTTGATGCTGGCTCTGGAGAGCTATTGTTAGTATCTCCCCCCAAATTTGCATTCAGTGGGGTCGCACAGGTAGCTTGAAATGGCCATCAAGGGTGTGTTGCCACCACAAACATTAACAAATGCTACCAATCGGGGCTGTTTGCTTCCCTCCGTGCCGGAGAGCTGGTTCGCTAGCACACAGAGTCCCTCAGCTCGCTCTCTACCCTCCCTTAGCCTCGCTCAGCTGTTGCGACGGAGGGGGGCGGATGGGAGGGAAGGAACCCACAACAGATAATCACAGTAACAACGAGTCCTCCAATGTTGAGAACAGATCCGTTGGTGGCTGACACTCCAGTCACAAAGGACGGGCATTGTCTCTTGACAATGGTGTGTAAATAAATAATAATAAGGTTTTGGAGGCCAAGTGTTTTGGCAAATAAATTAAAGCCGTGTTATCTGTTAACCTAGTAGCAAGTTTCTGATTGAATAGATTACAGATGCGGAGCCAAGCCAGCACCGAGAAGAGGCTGAAAAGAGACCACAGCTGGGGGTGATTTTGCTTTTCGTTTTGGATTTCTCTTGTTTCTCTCAGGGAAAGAACACTGGCCAGTAGAATGGCTTCCATGATCCCCAGATGACCGTCATATTTATTGCAGGACTTTAAGCCCTGGGGGTGCAGCTCCAAGCACGAGGGGTGGGACTTTCGGATTCTTCTTTCCTGGTCGGGGTAGGACTTCAGCGGGCTCTAGTTTTGGGAAGGAGTGGAAAAGAGGGCCGAGGAAATATGGGACTTACTACCCTTCGGGATGCCGTAGACACGTCCCTTCACTCCAAAAAGCATGTCTCGCTTTTTGCCCTGACAAAGCAGCAAGGATATAGTGTTATAGGACACCTCATTAATCTGAGGGTTGCTATCTGCGTCAGCTCATGTTTCTCCGTCCCTGACACAACACAGGACGTAGAAGCTGTGTTCTACAACCTTCCTTTGCCCCCACTCCCACATTACTTTTAGTGGCATAGTGTGGTGGTGAGGACTGTACCCCGAGCCTGACACATCTGGGTTCAAAGCCCAGCCCTGCCGCTTATAAGCTACGTGACCCTGGCCACGTTTCGCAAGATCCACTTTCTGCCTCAGTTTCTTTAGATATAAAATGGGATGATAATGTGCCTGTCTTACAGTGTGTTGTAAGACTCAATCGAAATGCTGTGTATCAAATGCTTATTACGTTGCCTGGCATTTAGAGTAAGTGTAGTACCATCGTGATTTTCCCGTATCGGTCTAGTTCTTTCCATACATTTTACAGAAACGCTCTCAGGCCCTCCTGACGACTCTCATGTGTCCCCGTCTAGGTGCTCTTTGAAATGACCCAGACGCTGCTCTAACAAAACTCATCTCTGGGGCGCCTGGGTGGCTCAGTCATTAAGCGTCTGCCTTCGGCTCAGGTCGTGATCCCAGCATTCTGGGATCCAGCCCTGTATTGGGCTCCCTGCTCAGCAGGGAGCCTGCTTCTCCCTCTCCAGCTCCCCTGTGTTCGTTTTCCCTCTCTCGCGCGTTCTCTCTGTCATCAATAAATAAAATCTTAAAAAAAATACTCATCTTCAAGAGCGCTGCACAGACTGTCTAGCTCATCTTAGTGTCAGCTTTTTCTCATGAAACCGATCCTTGAATTTGTCTCCATCCTCCTCGTCCTTCTGAGCCTGTTTCCGTGGTCGGAAATAGATGTGCCAGATTTAGCGACTAAAAATACGGGATTCCCAGTTACATTTGAACTTCACATAAGCAACAGGTGATTTTTTTTTTTTTTTTAGTATGAGTCTATCCCAAATATTGTGTGGAGGAATCCTTACACGAAACGTTTTCTATTGGTGATCTGAAATTCCAATTTAAGGGGGTATCCTATATTTTATCTGGTGATCCTGACTGGGAATTGAGGACAGAGGAGAAAGCAACAGCTCCATGACAAATCCTGCACGCGTGGGTCCTCGGAGACAGTCCGCTCACTGAAGCCTCACTTCTGGATCCATATCGTCGCCTGGGTTCTCTACCAGCGCCAACCTTGAAAGTTGGGCACTGGGCACTCACAACGTCATTTTGTCTTCATAATGTTGATGTCAAGATATTTTCTAAGATTTTATTTATTTATTTGAGAGAGAGAGCACAAGTCCGAGGGGCAGAAGGAGAAACAGACTGCCCACTTAGCAGGGAGCCCAATGCGGGGCTCGATCCCAGGACCCCGAGATCCTGACCTGAGCCGAAGGCAGACGCTTAAGGACTTAGCCACCCAGGTGCCCCTTCAAGACATTCATTCATTTTCTGGCAGGTGGCAGGGAAGTGTCTTAATCTAACAAAATCAGCCTATTTCGACAATTTTTTGACAAATGGAATTAAGTATCTCAAGGAAGGGACACCTTTCTCTAGTTTACACTAAGGTGTCAGTATGGCCAGTGGTGACCCTGCACTCACTGCAGATTAGCCATAAAATGTGCTACAGGGTTTTTCTTTTCTTTTTTTTTTTAAGATTTTATTTATTTATTTGGCAGAGAGAGATCATAAGTAGGCAGAGAGGCAGGCAGAGGGGGCGGGGAGCAGTCTCCCTGCTGAGTGGAGAGCCCTATGTGGGGCTGGATCCCAGGACCCCAAGACCTTGACCTGAGCCGAAGGCAGAGACTTAACCCACTGAGCCACGCAAGTGCCCCAGAATGTGCTACAGGGTTTTTCATATCATGAGTTGTGACCCATCAGTGGGCTGGGAAATCATTTCAGTGGGTCACAACCAACATTAGTCATATAATAATAATGATGATGATGATGATAATGAAATAGAATAGAGTATCAGAATGTATTTCAACAAATATGTTGTTGGAAGTCTGGATTTTATTATAACGTTTTTGTCCCCTGCATGTTGATAAAAATACATTTCTGATTGTGCCTCATTGTCAAAAAGGTTTGAAAAGCACTAATATGGTGCTGAAGACCTTGAACTCTCGAGATCAGCAGATCAGGGTACAAATTCTGGTTCTGCTATGTGATGCTGTGTAACCTTAGGCAAATGACTTGACCCTTCTGGGCCTTGGCTACCCTAGTCTGCAATTTGGGGATAATAATTGTACCTGCCTCACGGGTTGCTCTGAGGATTTAATGAATCAGTCCCTGCAAAGCACTTAGCACAGGGTCTGGGATACAGCAGGGGATCAATGCAGTTTTTGTTGTCATTATCAGTGATTAGTCAAGAGCTGAAAGGCTTGAAATAGCCAGGCTCACTAACTGTGGGTGTGCAGTGACAGCAGCCAGCCAGATGTGGAAAGAAAGAGAATTCAGAATAATGCAAAAGCAGACGAGGTGCAATAAAGGATATTCATACTGATGACCCTGAGTCATCAGGAAAAAGGTTAAATTATGCCCAGAATGTTCCATTGAATAAAACAAATTCACAATACATTTAGAAGCCGTTTCCAATGAATACTACCCAAATAAACAGGATGAACACTTAAGAAAAAATATCAGTTAATTGGGCAATTAATTTATATGGAAGTTCTGCCTCCACCAGAGTCCTGGTTCCACTGTTCCGATAAATGAGATTGTCCAGTTCTGTATTTTTCCTGTAAGCAAAGCTTGACTCCCAGCTAGGTTGCAGGCTCTCTTAGGATACAGACTGAATTTTGCATTCCTTCTGGATCCTCTGCCATGTCAGCATGGGGCCAAGCACACAGCTGTTGTACCTAGACTCCTCATTCCCCAGGCTAAAATGTGGGGGCGGTCTGCCACCCCGTATGTAGGATGCTTGTGCAAACTGGCCCAGATACCAGCCCACACTGTGGGGGGAGGGGTGGCGGTCTTCCCTTCACCTTGCTCCTAGCTTGCTTTGGGAGATGGGAGATGGGAGCAGGGATATGGAGTTTGCAGTCCTTCTCTTTCATAGACATGTTGCTGCTCGGTAATACTTGCCAGATGCTCACCTGTGTGTGTGTGTGTGTGTGTGTGTGTGTGTGCGCGCGCGCGTGTGTGTGTGTGTGTGAGAGAGAGAGAGAGAGAAGTTGAGAGAGATTAAGGGAGAATGCATTATGACTTAAGAGGTTTTTATTAGACCAGTGGTTTAAAATTCTTTTGAGTACGAATACCCCTTTTTAAAATAACAATCAATTTTATAGAGCAGATCAAACAGCTCACCTTGGAGGACACTTGATAAATACATTTCTAAAAATCGGTCAGTAATCACTTCCAAATCCTTTCGGGGTCTGTGGCCCAGCCATGCAGTAGTCATTTAGAATGACCAAGGTTTCGCTCAAAGTATGGACACGTGTGAAAACCCCTTTTCAGTGTTTGCCATTTTCATTCACCCTCCCAACTGCCATAATGATAACAGCAGTACGATTAGAATTTGGTGGTTGAGAAAAAGTACATGGAGGAAAAGTTACTCTGAATTCAATAGCCTTTAACTAAATCACTCATAGCTTCCTCTACCTACATGACAAATATGTAGCACACCTGTGAACTCGTCACATTCGTAAATACATTGCTCTGATAGCTCCTTGTTCTAGTCCTTCTTGACAGTTGCATGACTTGTAATTATTTTATTTCTTCATTTGTGAACTTCGGCTCCTCTGTGGTTGTCTCCCCCACTACTCTGTGAGCCCCATGAGATCAGGGACCACCTCAGCTTCTGCTTGCTCTTGTTTCTTCGAGGTTCCGCACAGTGCGTGGGGCCCGGCGGACGCTCCTTATATATTTGCTAAATGTGATCGAAGGTGGTTTCTGAAGGTCTTCGAACCCCTGCTGTTCCCTCGCTGTCACTCAGGCTGCTGTGCGACAAAACCTGGAGCCTGCTTCTGGGGACCTTCAGAGGAAGCAGGGGACTTGGTCCCACTTGGAAGCAATTGCTACATGTGCACATGGGCTTCTCTGTGGTTGGAGTGGGAGCAGTCAAAACTAAGCTTGCCTAAGTTCTCCAGAAGGTGACAGGCAGCACCCTCCTGGGCGAAACTGCACACACGTGGGTGTCAGTATCTGTAGAATAACGTTATTCAGCAAATACAGGTACAGTATACAACCAGGAGATAGAACAGGGGATTGAAGTTGGTCACAGGGCCGAGGAGATGACGTTTGAGCCAACGTCAAAAGGATAGGTCTGAGAGTTTTCTGGGCCCTGAAGTGGGAAAGAAGGGAGTGTGCCAGAGGGACCGAGGGAAGCCCGGTGGTGGGCCTGCCGAGGGTGCTGATGGTAAATTACTGGCCTCTGAGATTCTAGTTCTCGAGATGCAACCCTGAAATTTTATTTCGTATTTTGAACCAGTAACATGAGCATAAGGTGCAAAAGTCAAAAGTTGGAAATAGTCATTCCTGCCTCTGCCTACCCACTTGCCTACCCCCAAGTGACTGCTGTCATGTTTTCTTAAGATAAAATGTCCCCTGAGGGGAATTGTCAGGTTCCACTAGTGTTAAATAAATAAATAAATAAATAATACTTTCCTAATTTTCACCCCCTTTGAGACATACAGCAGGGAACATCTTGCTGACCTTCTTTTCTCCCCCCTGCATGTTTGCAGCTTCATATGTGCCCATGCGTGGGTGCGCACGTGTGCACATGCCCGCGTGCGCGCGCACACACACACACACACACACACACACGATAACGCAGTTTTACCTAAGTGGGACTGTGGAATACAAGTTTTCACTCTGGACATCTTTCTTTAAACACGTGCAACCTTTGCTTCTTCCACTGCATACTGTCCCTACAGGGGTAAGGGGTGGGAATAACCAACCATGTTTGCCCGATTATACTGAACATGGATATGACACCTCGGTAAGGGATGTTTTGGACATTTGATTTTACAACAGGGGCAAGCTACTCTATATACTGCCACATCTTGCTATTCTAACGTAGCAATCCACCGTGGTAACCGTCTGCATTTGTTAAATGGTGGTATAAAAGGGTATGGTTTGGATGTGCAGTTAACTCAGCCGACCTCTTCTCACAAACATTCCTTCCACTTCCAGTGCTTTTATTTTTTTGTTTAAGATTTTATTTATTTATTTGAGAGAGAGCACAAGCAGGGAGGAGAGGGAGAAGTACAGGGGAGAGGGAGAAGCAGGCTAACCCCTGAACAGGTAACCTGATGCGGGGCTCTACCCCAGGACCCTGGAATCATAACCTGAGCCGAAGGCAGACACTTAACCGACTGAGACACCCAGGCGCCCCTCGGTGCTTTTATTTTTATGGAATAGATTCCCATGAATGACATTGCTAGGTTGAAGTTAATTTTAGTAGATAGTACCAGATTTCTCTTCAGACAGCCATAAAGATTAATTTTTTTCACCAGCAATATATGAGATTGCATTTTCTCCAACATTTCAAGCATCTACTTTGGTAAAAAAAAAACAAATTTAGAACAACACTTGAATTTGTGATCAGCTATGTGTTGGCTGACATTGTGAAATAGTTTTGAACATGGAAAATAACTCGTTATTTTTTTTTATCAACCTCAAAGCCAGAGTTTGACTTTATCCATTTTCTCTTTTTTAAAATAAACATATAATGCATTATTTGTTTCAGGGGTACAGGTCTGTGATTGCCACTCGGTGTGGCAAAAAAAAAAAACATGATAGCTACCAATTGCTAGGAGCTTCTGCTGTATCCAGCATTGACTTAGCACTCTCGGATTTAAACTCTAGAGCTATGAGGAAACATTCTCATCATTTTCACTTTACAGATGAAGAGATTAAGGTACAGAGAAACTGAGAAACTTAACAAAAGACGCACAGCCAGGAAATGACAGAATAGGTCCGAGTTCTGCACAGGATTTTTAACTACAGTGCCACTAGTCTTTGATAGTGTGGGTACCTATGGACTGCTGGAGGTTTGAAGCTAGACCTGATATTTATGGAGGTGCACCTTTGCCCTTTATAGAGATAATGAAGAATAATGGGAGGATATATCCAAGGTGCAAGTGTGCCGTGCTTGGACCAGGGCAACTGGACGTGGGTGGCTCTGTCTCACGGCCCTTGAGAGTGTCCAGCCCTTCCCGAGGGGCATAGAGTGTCCCCTCAACCAACAAAGGTCATGGTCATAGGATGAAAGGCTAGAGTCTATGAAGGCAGCAGGCATTGGGAGGCTGGGTTTTTTAAAAAAAGATTTATTTATTTGACACAGAGAGAGATCACAAGTAGGCAGAGCAGCAGACAGAGAGAGGGGGGGAAGCAGGCTCCCTTGTCTGCACAGAGAGCCTGATGCGGGGCTTGATCCCAGGACCCTGAGACCATGACCTGAGCCAAAGGCAGACGCTTAACCCACTGAACCACCCAGGTGTCCCATGGGAGGCTGGTTTTTTATCTTCTGTCTTCAGGCAGAATTTCTGTCATTCAGGAACTGGACATCTTTCTTGAGTTGCTCCTCCCTCCACAGCCACTTTGCTGCCAGAATCCTTCCAGTCTACCTCAGCAACATAAGCCAGGCTTCTGGGGAATAAGTATCAGAGCAACTAATCGCCAGTCCTCAAGTGTGTTTTCGTGCTGACAGCTCTGTTTCTGCCCAGATCAGGATGCATTCTTTAATGTCACCGTGATAGCACGCGTACTTATGCAAATGGATTCGCAGAGGCCATTAATTTCCTCAGTACAGAATTCCAGCCAAATCTTCCTCGGGAGAGTGAAGGACACATTACCATTCTACCCCAAGAGATACTTACAAAGAGTTAATCAGATGCAGATTGGTTCATCAAATAAAGGGAATCACTGATATTAATGCTTTGGCTGGAAATTGTTTCACCTTGAAAGGGTAATCATAACTATCATTTATTGAGCACCCAGTAAATAGCAGGTGATTTACATACATTATCTCATTTGATCTTCACCACAACCCTAATGAGGTAGGTACCGTTACTGTACCCATTTTGCAGATGAACCCAGCAAGGCTGGGATGTTAGGTGGCTTTCTGTCTAAGATCATACACTGAGTAAGTGGTAGAAGCTGGAGTTGGAGACCAGCAGCTTCTTGAGCCATTCCCTCTCCTAAGACAGTTCCATCTGAGCATCATCAAATGTCCTGGTGATGATAGTTTCCACTTACGAAAGACCTCCTATATGCTAGGCACTTCACATCTATCCTATCCAGGCTGGGTGACTCTTAAACATGTACATTTAATGTTTTATTCTCTGTCACTGCATCTCTAGAGGTGAACTTACCCCATGCAGAACAAAACAGTACTATTTATTATTCACAAAGATGACTGTTTTCGCATAGCTCATCGCACAGATGGGTCTTGTGTTTGAGTCTTATAGAGCGTAAGCAAACTTAGCCATTTGCTCTTGTCTCTCAGTGCTAAGGAACACTGCAGAGATTAGACTGATAGACCTGTTGACTGACGTCTTCAAGAGAGTCTTCTTATAGCAAAAAGCAGTGGTGACCACTAAGCACTTGAAAGTGCAGGGGTGAGCAGTGGGAAGATGCCTGATTTTCGAGACAGAACCTCTAAAGGCCTAGCTCTACCATTGTCAGCTGTGTGCTCTTACGTAAGGGAATGTGCAAAACTTCCAAGAGCTCACACAGGTGTAAGAGGCGATCAGGATAGGAATTTCCATGTCCCTAATCAGTCTTTTTCATAGCAAAACCCAAGGCTGCAGGCCCCCAAACCTTTCCTTAAACCTCACTCCCTCCTGCCTATTGGGCTCTAGTTCTCTTTGCCTATTTTGCCTGAAATGCCCACCATATAGAGTAGTCAGTGATACTCAGTCCTGACTGAACATTAGAATCCATTGGGGGAACTTTTAGGAAAAGCTGTAATTTCCCCAAGCACCCAGTGACAGATGGTTTACATAGATCATTTCATTTGATTTTCATCACAGCTTTAATGTGGGAGATGCCATCATTGTGTCCATTTTACAGAGTAAATGGAGCTTCTTCTCTCCCCTAGAAAATTTGATTTAATTGATATAGGTCCTAGAATTTTTTAAAAAGCTTCCCAGGTAATTTTAAAGGCAATCAGATGTGAGAGATCCTGACTGAGAAGCAGTAAGTCTTGTTCTGGGTTGAATATTTGTATCCCCCTCCCAAATTCATATGTTTAAGCCCTAACCCCCAGTGTGATGGTATTAGGGGATGGGTCCTTTGGGAGGTAAATAGATTTAGATTAGGTCATGAGGGTGAGCCCCTCACTATGAGATTAGTGCCCTTATAAGAAGAGAAAGAGCTAGCATACTCTTTTTCTGGGCACACACTGAGGAAAGGCCTTGTGAGCACACGGCAAGGAGGCAGCCATCTACAAACCAGAGAGAGGGTTCTTAGTGGGTACCAAAGCTGCCAGCATCTTGATCGTGGATTTTCCAGCCTCTAGAACTGAGGGACCATGTCCATTGATTAAAGCCACCCGGTCTGTGGCATTCTGTTATAGCAGCCTGAACTGACTGAGGCAGGTCCAAACCCTAGCTATACATCAGAATCACCTGGGGAGCTTATACAAAATCTACATTCCTGGGCTAGATCCCAGAGGCAGTGGAAACCACAGAATTGGGTAGGAGAGGACACTATGTTTCTGGAGAACACTGCTAAAATATGACTCATAGGAGAGAAGAGACTTGCCCTACCGCCAAATCCCTAATTTGGATCCTCGCTGACCCTCTTCATTGAGTCCTGCAGGAGCATTCTGCCTGGTCTTCTGACCTTGATTCTTACTCTCCTCTAACCACTTCTTTGCTGTGACAAGTGACATTTCTAAAACACAAAGCAGACATTATTGCTCCTTTACTCAAAACCACCAAGGTGGATTTCCATTTCTAGAAATATAAAGATGGAATGGGTATACTTTTCCCTATTCCTTCTGCTAACATCACCTAAAATCCCTGGACATTAATTATAAAAATAAATGTAAGAAGACATGGAAAGGAGGAGAGCAGAAGACAGACCAACTAGGGACTTAGGGATGTGAAGAATGGCATGTTGGTGTGTTCTCTGGATTTTATTTTACTTTTATATCCCAGATTTGGAGCTAAAGACAAAAAATTTGCCAAAATCTGGAATGAAAGAGGAGATGTCAGTAGAGAACCTACAAACATTAAAAGGATAATACAATTACAAACACATACATTTGACATTCAAGATGAAAGAGAAGAAGTTCTCAGAAAAAAAAAAAACCTACCACAACTTATCCAATATGAAAAAGGTGACTTGAATAGCACTAATAATTATTAAGGAGATTAAATTCACAATTTAATACTCACAAAAAAGACATGTTCAAACTCAATTGGTTTCACTTGAGAATTCTACTGTACATTAAAAAAAATCAATAGTGGGGCGCCTGGGTGGCTCAGTGGATTAAGCCGCTGCCTTCGGCTTAGGTCATGATCTCAGTGTCCTGGGATCGAGCCCCACATCGGGCTCTTTGCTCAGCGGGGAGCCTGCTTCTCTCTCTCTCTCTCTGCCTGCCTCTCTGCCTACTTGTGATCTCTCTCTCTGTCAAATAAACAAATAAGATCTTTTAAAAAAAAATCAATAGTAATTCTTCACAGTCTCTTCCAGAAATAGAAGAGAAAGGAACACTTCTCAAATCAGGGTAGAAAACTAATATTAATCTGATATCAAAACCAGACGTAAAGACTGATATCCCTCCTGAATATAGATGTAAAAATCCTTAACAACACTTTGGAAAATAGAATTCAGCACTATATAAAGATATAAATATATACCTTTGCCACATAGGGTTTATTTTAGGGATTCAAGGCTAGCTCAGCCTTCAAAAATCAATTAATGTGATCCATCACATCAACACATTGGAGAAAAGTCATACAAATTGATATAGTAAAAGCATTTCACAGAGATCAACTTCTTTTTTTAAGATTTTATCTATTTATGTATTTGAGGGAGAGAACACGAGCAGGGAGGAAGAACAGAGGTAGAGGGAGAAACCTGGCTGAGCAGGAAGCTGGATACAGGGCTTGATCCCAGGACCCTGGGATCATGATCTGCACCCAAGGCAGATGCTTAACTGACAGAGCCACCCAGGCACCCCTGCATTCAACTTACTTCTGATAAAAACTCAACAAATAAAAAATGGGGGCAACTTCCTTAACTTGATGCAGAGCAACTACAAAACTTTAGCTAACATTACTAAAATAATGAGACAATGCTTATCCCCAAAGATTGAGAATAATTATAACTCTTATTCAGCATGGTAATGGAAGACTTACCCGCTCAATAATGCCAGAAGAAAAAAATATAAGGCCTACAAATTGGAAAAGGAAAATATCTTTGTTTGTAGTTGATGTGATGATCTACATAGAAATTTTCAAGGGATCCACACAAAAACTCCCACAACTGAAAGGCGAGTTTGGCAAGTCACAGGATACAAAGATGATCTTACAGAAAGATGTCAGCAAGATGGCAGAATAGGAAACCCTTAACACTCCTTATCTCCCTGGATCTACCCTCTGTGAGAAATCCAGAAACTAGCTGAGAGGTTCCTGCACCCCAGGCAAATACAAAACCAGCCACATTAAAACTGGGAGGAAAATGTGAGACACCTGCTCACTGTAGTCCCCAGGACAGCAACATACGATTGGGAGAAACTTCCAGCTCCCAGTCTTCCTGGGGAGGGAAAGAGCTGGACTGTGCATCAGGTGTTCCAACTTTTCTGGGTGCTGCCTGACGAAGTGGGTTCTTTCTCACACGTCTCAGAACACTGACAGAGCTTGATGTGCTAAACCCCTAGGGAGTACAGAGAAGAAAGATGGTGGTTTGAACTAATGTGTGACCACTTGCCACAGCTCATCACCCCAGCTTAGCCCAGAGAAAGTGGGCCAAAAAACTCCTGTTTCTCTCTGAGGAGTCAAAGAGTTGGTCCACACATCCAGCGTTCTAGCTTTTCTGGATGTTACCCAAGAAAGTGGTTCCTGTCTCTCCTGTCTTGGAGTGCTGACTGGACCCAGCACATGCTAGATCCCAGGAGGCTACAGAGAACAATGGGAAGCGGGTGGACTAGTGTGTGGGCACTTACAGTTCCTTCCCCCACCTTCATCAGAGTGAGCAGGCTAAAAACCCACCCCCACCCAAAAAAAAAAAAAAAACCAAAACCATTTCCAGCTTCTCCTTAGTCAAGGAAAGAATTGGACAGTGTATCTAACATCCTAGTTTTTCCAGGTACTGCCTGAGGGACTGGCTTCTGTCTCTCCTTTCTCAGAGCACTACAGGACCTGGCATATGCTAGACTACAGATAACAAAGGCAACTGTTTATCAGGTGGGCACTCACCACAGCTCCTCCCCCTGCTCAGCACAGAGCGCATGGACAAACCCCTCCAACTTTCACCTTCTCCCTGAGAAGGGAAAGAGTTGCACTGAGTGTCAATCATTACAACTTTTCTGGTGGCTGCCTGAGAGACTGGCTTCTGTCTCACCTGTCTCAGAGTGATGACAGGACCCAGTGTATTCTAAATGCCCTGGGTCACTGACAACAAAAACAGTGGTTTGAACTAGCACACAAGTACTTGCCACAGCTCTTCCACACAGCACAAAAGAGTGAAAGAAAACCCCCAATTCTCAGCTGTCAATGGGGAGGGATAGAGTTGGACTGCACATCCAACGTTCCAACTTCTCTGAGTGCTGCCCACGGACTGGCTTTAGTTTCACTGGTCTCAGAGCACTGATGGGACAGACCAGACATGCTCTAGATGTTTAGGGCACACTAAGAGCAAAGACAGTGGTTTGGACTAGCACAAAGTTTTGATGGTCTCACAGAATCACTTATTAGGCTGATTGGTAAAGGTTTTCTACTGTAAGAGGCCAATTTATGAAGAATGGGAGAGGTAGGATTTTTTCCCAATGTGTAGATACCAACACGAAAAGTAAAGAAATGTGAAGAAACGGGAAATGATCCACACGAAGGAAAAAGATATAACTCCGGAAACTGACTTTAGTGAAACAAAGGTATAAAAGTAACTGACAGAAAATTTAAAATAACTACCACAAAAATGCTTAATGAACTAAGGAGAAACATATATATACAAAGTGAAAGTTGAAACAAAGAAATAGAAAGTTTAAAAAGAACCAAACAGATATCTTGGAACTGAAGTACCCAATAATTAAACTGAAAAATTCAGTAAAGGTTCTACAGTGGAGTAGATTAAGCAGAAGAATGAATCAGCAACTCGAAGACAAGTAATTTGAAATTAACCAGATAGGCAGCAAAAAGAAAAAAGAATGAAGAAAATTTAAGGGACTTATGGCTCACCATCAGTTGGACCAATATGTGCATTATGGGACTCTCAGAAGGAGAAGAGAGAAAGAAAGAACCCAAAAGATTATTTAAAGAAATAATAGCTGAAAACGCTCCAAGTCTGAGGAAAGAAATGAACATCCGGATCCAGGAAGCCCCAAAATTTCTAAATAAGGTGAATCCAAAGACACCACACCAAGACAGATTACAATCAAACTGTCAAAAGTCAAAGAGAATTTTCAAAGCAGCAAGAAAAAAGTGTCATGAACCAGGGAATGCCCATGAGACTGTCAGTGGGTTTCTCAGAAACCTTGCAGGCCTCTGCCTTTGGCTCAGGTCATGATCCCAGGGTCCTGGGATCGAGCCCCACATCGGGCTCTCTGCTCGGCGGGGAGCCTGCTTCCCTTCCTCTCTCTCTACCTGCCTCTCTGCCTACTTGTGATCTCTGTCCGTCAAATAAATAAAAGTCTTTATTTAAAAGAAAAAAAAAAGAAACCTTGCAGGTCAGAAAGGAGTGGGGTGATATGTTCAAAGTGCTGAAATTTTTAGATGTGCCAGCCAAAATACTGTATCCAGCAAAACTGTCATTCAGAAATGAAAGAGAAGTAAAGACTTTCCCAGACTAATAAAAGCTGGGGGAGTTCATTACCACTAGACTTGCCTTATAAGAAATTCTAAAGGGAGTTCATGTTGAAATAGGATGATCTAAATGGCAACACAATAGCACGTGAAAGTGTAACTCACTTGTATAGACAAATGCAATGTATTACTGTAACAGTGGTGAATAAATCACTTTTAATTCAAGTATAAAAGTTAAAGATGAAATTATTAAAAACAACTATAAAAGTATGTTAATGGATAATATAAATGGACAATATAAATAATAAATGTAGGTAAATGTACAACATAAATACATGTAAGTTGTGACATCAATAACATAAAGTGTAGAGAGAGAGTAAAAATATAGAGTTTTTGTATGCAATTGAAGTTAAGTTGTTATCAGCTTATAATAGACTGTTATTACAATAAGACTATTTATATAAGCCCCATGATAGTCACAATGAAAATACCTGTAGAAGTTATACACACAAAACAGGACACCAAGATAATTAGCACAAAAAATTAATGAAACACAAAGGCAGACAGCAAGAGAGAAAAGAAGGATGGATTATAAGACGAGGGTAAACAGCGAACGTAGTGAACATAGTAGATCCTTCCCTACGTCTAGTTTAAATGTAAACAGATTAAATTTCCCATCAAAAGCCATAGAGTGGCTGAATGGATTTAAAAAATAGATCCAACTATATGTTGTCTGCAAGAGACTCGCTATAGATTTCACGGCATAAATAGGCTGAACATGAAGGGATGGAAAAAGATATTCCATGCAAATGTGAAGCAAAAACAACAAGGAGACAAACCATGAGAGACTTTGGATCCTGGGAAACAAACTGAGGGTTACCGAGGGGAGGGGGAGGGGGAGCTGGGGTAACCGGGATGGGCGTTAAGGAAAGCACGTGTTATGATGAGCTCTGGGTGTTATATGCAACTAATGAGTCGTGGAACACTACATCGAAAACTAATGATGTACTGTATGCTGGCTAACAGAACATAATAAAAAAATTAAGATAAAAGATAAGCTTGGCTATACTTATATTAGGCAGAATAGACTTTAAGTCAAAACCTATCACAAGACACAAAGAAGGACATTACATGATGAACAAATCACTTCAGCTTCATGGCTGCCTGGGTTGTCTGGCCAAGCTTCCTGGCTGGGCAGGGCTGGAGACTATACTCTGCTGTTGTACACAACTTCTTTTTATTTTTATTTTTTAAATTTTTTAAAAGATATTTATTTATTTGACAGAGAGAGAGAGAGAGAGGGAACACAAGCAGGGGGAGTGGGAGATGGAGAAGCAGGCTCCCCGCTGAGCAGAGAGCCTGATGTGGGGCTCGATCCCAGGACCCTGAGATCATGACCCAAGCCAAAGGCAGAGGCTTAACCCACTGAGCCACCCAGGCGCCCTGTACACAGATTCTGACTTAGCTCTCTGCCTAAACACAGCTCTAAGATGAGCTCTGTGGCTGCTACTGACTATTAGCTTGGGACCCCAACCAGGCAGACTGTCAACTGAGCTCTCTGACCAATTAGATATAGTGGTTTGGCGCTGCACGTAGGCGGAGGCACTGGCTGTGATCTCTGCTTGAGTACTGCTGCTAATAAAAATATGGTCTGTCAAGATCTGTGGGCTCATTTCTGTAAGTCCCACCCCCTCTATTTAATCCCCAATAGTCCAGTCTCGCCAATTCCCCCCATGATCCTTGTGGGGCAAGATCCAAGTTGGCCTCCCAGGGTGCATTCTGCAATGCTGGAGAAGCTGGATGTCTGCCCTGGACTCTCTTTTTCCCAGTGGAGAAACCATAGGCCCAAGGGGACCCTCTTAGTGCCACACTGGACCGTCCCGGGAGGATGCAGTCAAAAGGCATTCTTTCCCCTTACCCTTCTAAGACAGTGTTTCTTGCTCTCTCTGATCCAAAGGGATGCTTCAGCCTCACCTCCAGGTTCTGGAATTTTCAAAAAGGTAATCTTGTTTATGGATAGTTCCTAATCTGTCTTTTTGTGAGGCGGACTGAAGTCAGGAACGACCTATTCTGCCATCTTGATCCTTCTGCCCCTTCCTCCTTCCCTCCCTGCTTCCCTTCATCTCTTTGGAGTAACTTCTTACTTTCTGGTGCCTGTAAGAACTTTAGTATCATCTTGAATGTTTCTTGCCCCAGTTCTGGAATGAGCCATTTCTTCAGAGAGCCCTGGTTCCTTTTACTGGAGAATAGTATTAGAAAGCCAGATCTACATGCTACCTGTGCTCTTTGTTACTAGCGTGTTATTGCTTCTAGGTTCTCTAAATGACAGAGCAAGGAAATATATGTGTATATACTAACCTGTGCAAATATGCATATTTATAAATATTTCCAAATAAAACTTGCCAATTAAATTTATTTTTAACTTGGTTTAAAAATTGAGCTGGAGAAGGGTGCCTGGGAGACTCAGTCAGTTAAATGTCTGCCTTTGGCTCAGGTCATGATCCCAGGGTCCTGGGATCGAGCCCAGCACTGGGCTCTCTGCTCAGCCAGGAGTCTACTTCTCTCTCTCTCTCACTCTCTGCCTCTCTCCCTGGCTCATGTGCTCGCTTTCTTTCTTTCTTTCTCTCTCTCTCTCAAATAAATAAATAAAATCTTTTTTAAAAAACTGAGCTGGAGAGTTGTTTTGGTGCTGCTTAACTAGAATCTAGAGAATTTAGACTTTCAATATTAGCAGAGACAATGTAAAGGTAAAATTAGTCTCAAAGGAAAGAGAACCCATTGGATGGTGTTCCAGTTTTCCCCCTCTTCATGCCCTGGTACACACCTAGTTAACAAACAAACAAAAAAAAACAAGAAGCCCAGTTCTTCCCTGCCCTCAGCAGTTGGTCCTAAACATCACCCTCTCCCATGTCAGGCCTTAGAGAGGGCTTTGCCTGGATGTTATTTTTTTTAAAGATTTTATTTACTTGACAGACAGAGATCACAAGTAGGCAGAGAAAGAGGAAGGGAAGCAGGCTGCCCGCTGAGCAGAGAGCCCAATGCGGGGCTCAATCCCCGTGCCCTGGGATCATGACCTGAGCCTAAGGCAGAGGCCTAACCCACTGAGCCACCCAGGCACCCCAAAGGCAGAGGCTTTAACCCACTGAGCCACCCCGGCGCCCCAGCATGGATGTTATTAATGAAAAAGATAGATCATACCTTCTTTCCACAAACTCCCAGAGTGTAGCTGTGTGAGAGGTTTCACTTAGCCTTTGCCTTTTTTACATTTTGGAAACAGAGCTTAGCATTTTTCTTTAATTTTCAATCAGTTCCATAAAGATTAATACCAATTAATGCAACAATATTCTCTTATGTGTCATGCTGACTGCTGACTAGACAAAATAGGAGATGGCTTCAGCCACCCCTTTTTGGCTAGAAGCATTCTGTTCTGAGCCCCCTTCACTGAGGCGAAGAGGGACGGGCAATTATCTGCTTTAATGACAGGCCTGGGGTTGAGCTGGGTGAGGGATTTGGTACCTGCCCACCTTCTCCCAACATCAGGAAATAATCTAAACACGCTGGCATGGATTTCCCCTCAAGGTCGCTTGGCATAATTATATTTTTTCAAACCAAAACATATTGGAGCTATTTTTAACTCTGATGTGACTCCAGAAATAATATTGAGAAGCGTATTTTGAAAACCTGTTTTTTGGAGAGTTCTATCTAGTACATAACTGATACGACCAATTTATAATACAAAAGAGTTCAGCAATCAAATTATACCAACAAATTTTGCCCTAACCGTTCTCTGTGTGAACTTTCTTTGGTGAGAACTGATGAACAGTAGATCACTGTGTAGGAATCAATAGTACCAACGAGCAAGAATTGGCTTATTCTTATTTTCAGTAGAATCAAAAGATAACTGTCTTTTGAATGATTTGTGGATCTGTAAATTATATACCCAAATCAGCAAGATTTGGAGAATACCAGCATGCTATTGATAAATGACGGTGCATCAGGATTTTGCCTTCAAAAACTACATTTTTTTACTCCTACTTTATTTTTTTATTTTTTTAAGATTTTATTTATTTATTTGACAGAGAGAGAAGTCACAAGTAGTCAGAGAGGCAGGCAGAGAGAGAGGAGGAAGCAGGCTCCCCGCTGAGCAGAGAGCCTGATGCGGGGCTTGATCCCAGGACCCTGAGATCATGGCCTGAGCCAAAGGCAGGGGCTTAACCCACTGAGCCACCCAGGTGCCCCATTAACTCCTACTTTAAATAACTCCAGTTGAAGGAAAGAGATTGGTGTAAGTGTGGCTTGTGTTTTGTGACTGGCCATCATAGTTTGGCCCTTCTAGGAAGGTAGGGAAAAACCAACTTTTTATTTTTTTTTTTAAGATTTTATTTATTTATTTATTTGACAGAGATCACAAGTAGGCAGAGAAGCAGGCAGAGGGAGATGGGGAAGGAGGATCCCCGCCGAGCAGAGAGCCCGTTGCGGGGCTCGATCCCAGGACCCTGGGATCATAACCTGAGCCAAAGGCAGAGGCTTTAACCCACTGAGCCACCCAGGTGCCTCAAAACTAGCGTTTTAAATAAAACTTCAAAATCTGTAAGCTTTTGCAAGCCAACAGTTGATTCTAATATGAAATGACTGAAAGGAAGTTTACTCATCATAACATGACCCAGATGCAGTGTGTGTGTGTGTGTGTGTGTGTGTGTGTGTGTGTGTGTGTGTTGAGCAGGAAGGAGTGGAAAGTAATTGCAGAAAAGCACAGTATCTCAATCCTTTTGCATGAGCTTCTCTTAGCCCCTTCTAACTAAGTAATTACCTCACCCTGTTCTGCTTTCCATGACTTTCCTTGTATTGCTCTCTGCTCATGTCCAATCATTCTAGGCCAGGCCCCATTCAACAACTTCATTGCACAACTATAATAATAGTTCTGCATATATTGAACAATGGACATGTGTCAGTCTCTGTGATAGGTACTTTACATACATGATAACGTTTAATCTCCACAATACCTTGTAAGGATGGTGGAGGGTAACCGGAGTAGATTTGGAGAAATAAGCAGGAACCAGATCCCATAGGAACTTGTTGGTCACTGGAGCAGTCACCAGGGGCAATTTAGATTTGAATGTGAATGTCATTGGAAGGTTTTCAACAGAGGAATGACGTGATCTGATTCACACCATGAAGTGAACTTTGAATATCTGGTAGATATTCTGGTAGAATATCTTGGTCAGGAGCAGAAACACGGAGACCCGTAAGTAATTATTGAAATGATCCAGACAAAAGAGAATGGTATCTTTGACCATAGAGGTAGTGATGGAAGGGACGAGAAGTGCCTGGATTCTGGCTATATTATGAAGAAGAGGTGACAGTTCTGGCTGATGGATTTGATGTAGAGTGGTGAAGGAAGGAGGTTTAAGGGTGACTCCAAGGTTTTTTGTTTTGTTTTGTTTTGTTTTTGCCTGAGCAACTGCATAAATGGTGGTGCCATTTACTGTGATGAGGAACACTAGAGGAGGATTTGGAGTGAGAGTGAAAATCAAGAGTTCAACTTTAGGTACATAAAGTTTGGGATGCCTATCAAACACCCAGGGGAGAGGTCAGGTGTGTAGTTGAATATATGCATCGAGAGCTCAGGAAAGTTTACTGCATTTCTCTCAGTGTTGGTGGCTAGAACATTATAGGAACCTACTGACCTGGGGGTAGAAGACCAAAGAAAAACTGTTGGTATGAAGAACTGAATCAAGTTGCCACTGCCTTGCCCTATCTTCAGTATCATTATATGTGACAGAAGTCCTGAAACTCTGCAGTAAGACCTGGTTCTGGACTGCAGTCCTGGGAATTATGTAGGATCAGCACAGAATGCCAATAAAAGGAAGCATGGAGCATAGACAGTGTGGGAGAGAAACGAAATTATATCCTATTCAAACAAGCCTCCACACCAAAATTTTAAAATACATAAAAAATGGACACTGAGAAAGATCACTGCAGAAATAAACAATCAGAATGTGAATTCATTCAGAATGAAATGATTTTATGGAAACGTCTGTCAAAGATTTTTTAAAGTATGTTGAGGATGCTCAAAGAAGTATACAAACAACTTTAATTTTAAAATAGCAGGAAAATAAAGGGGTGCCTGCCTGGCTTACTTGGTGGAGTGTACAACTCTTGATCTCAGGGTTGTGAGTTTGAGCCCCATGTTGGATGTAGAGATTACTTAAAAATAAAATCTTTAAAAAATAAATAAAAGTAACAGGAAATTATGGAACAAACAGAAAATAAACAAATGAAAGAGGAGACCAGATGGATATGAAAGAACCAATTAGAAATCTTGGAAAAGAAAATAAAGTCATTTAAATGCGAACTCAACAGAGGATATACTTGGAATTGGACACAAAGAGAAAATAGCAAAGTGAGGAATGCCAAGTGTAGCACAAAAAGAGAAAGATATTTTTAAAAATAAAACAGTGAAGAGAAATGGACTATATTGAGAGGAGTTCCAGAGGTGGTAAAGAAGACTGCAGAGAAAGAGTATTTGCTGATGTAATAGAAAAAATTTCCAGCATTAAAGAAACACCTGAGTCCTTAGTTCTGGAGTGTATTTCGGGTATTGAGAGGATAAATGAAAATAAATACATAGCTAGGTGCATGGAAGTAGAATTGCAGAACATTAAGGATTAAGATAATACCTTAAAAACTACCAGAAAGAAAAGATTGATTTTTTAAGACTTATTTTTTGTATTTATTTGACGGGGAGTGAGGGGCAGAGACAGAAAGAGTCTCAAGCAGACTCTGCACTGAACGTGGAACCCAACGCAGGGTTTGATCTCACAACCCTGAGATCAGGACCTGAACTGAAACCAAGTGTTGGATGCTTAACTGACTGCCCCAACCACCCAGGCATCCCAAAGATTGATTATTTATGAAAGAATAACAATTAGACTCACAGTAAAAAGAGTCTTTAAAGTGTTAAGGAAACAAATTCTCAAGAGTGAGGGTAGAATAAAGTATTTTTAGGCATGCAGAGACTCACTAAGTTTAGATTCCAGAGACCCTCACTAAAGCAACTCTTAAAAGATGCACTTGCAAAGAAGGAAGGGAGGTTAAGATACAAAAAAAGTGGTTAAAAATAGCATGGAGGACAAGGGGAGATGGAGAGGAGAAGGGAGTTGAGGGAAATTGGAAGGGGAGGTGAACCATGAGAGACTATGGACTCTGAAATACAACCTGAGGGTTTTGAAGGGGCGGGGTGGGGGGTGGGAGGTTGGGATACCAGGTGGTGGGTATTAGAGAGGGCACGGATTGCGTGGAGCACTGGGTGTGGTGCAAAAACAATGAATACTGTTACGCTGAAAAGAAATTTAAAAAAAGTGGTTAAAACAGAAATAGGTAGTATATTGATACATTTAATTAATTGGATATAAAAACTGGTTTTTTGATGTTTAAATAAATGTAAAACTAATGTTTTAGACAAAATAAAATGAGTGTTCAGTTTGTAGTTATGCTAAAATCTGTCATATTCAGTAGGGGATTGAAAATTCTAAACAATTTTAGACCATGTCAGAAAAAGGTATAACTTTGTATGTCCTTAACATAGTAAGGATAACCAGTTAAAAAAGATAGAAATAGTATCTATAGCTTCAAAATTTACAGAGGAGAAATATATAGAAAACTTTATAAATCCAACTGAATGCAGAAAAGAAGAAAAATTAAACAAAGAAAGTGATGCTAAACAGAAAGCATGAAATTTCTAAAAATGTCACAATCACTATGAATGTGAACAGACTAAATTTAGCTACATAGAAGAGACTATCATTATTACTTATGCAACAAAGTCAAGCTATATGCTGTTTATAAAATACCTCAAGCCAAACCAACAGAACATTTAAATTAAAGACATATAACAAATATATGCCATCTAAATCTTAATCAAGAAATGCTAGTGAAACAAAATAATATCAAACAAGATAGAATTTGAGAGAGAGTGTGTTAATAAAGATAAAGAGGAACATTGCATAAAAACACATCAATTAAGATGTTATAATGGACTTGTATGTTCCTTACAACATAACCTTGAAATATGTAAAATAAAACTGCTGTATATAGAGGGAGAATTTAATAAATCCATAATTACAGCAGGAGATTTTAGCATGCCTCCCTTCAAAAATGGAATAATCAACTGGATAAATGTCCAAGAGAGAATCCAAAATTACTCAGTATATTAAGAACCAGAAAAAATTTCAACTTCCATGGTAAAAGATAACCAATGAATGTCAAATGCCAAGATGATACAGTTGTTGAAATTATCTGATAAAGATTTTAAAAGCCACTAGAAAATGCTCTAAAGAGAAAAGGCAAATGTTTTTGAAATAAATAGAAAGACAAAGAAAAATCCCAGCAAAGAGGTAGGAAATATAAAGAAGAAAAAAATGGAAATTTTAAATCTGTGAAATACAGTAATCAAAATATAAAAACTCACTGGCTGGACTCAAAAGTAGAATCAAGATGAGAGGAAGGGTAAGTGCTCTTGAAGAACAATCAAGAGGAATAATTCAATTTTAAGAAGAGAGGAAAAATAATATCTAAAAATATATACAGGGGTGTAGGGATCTGTGAAAAAATTCTAGGAAATCTAACACTTATATTGTCAGAATCTCAGGAGGAGGGGAGTGTGTGGGGGCAGGAAACATATCTGAAGATAGAATGACTAAAGATTTTCAAAATTTTGTGAAAGATATAAATCTAGAGATTATAAAAATTCAGAGACCCTCTAACACTATTTGTAGTAGAAAAAAATGATAGATTAAGGCTTCATCAAAGTTAAAAATGTTTGTTATGAGAAACACACTGTTAAGAGAATGAAAAGACAGGGTACAGCCTGGGAGAAAATATTTGCAAGTCACATATCCAACAAAGAATTTATATCCAGAATATGTAAAGAACTTTGAAAACCTAATAATAAGGAGACAAGTCAACTTAATAAAAAGGGCAAAACTTGACAGAAGAAAATATATGTCTGGCAGATAAGCACATCAGTCATCATAGTAATATAAGTTAAAACCACAGTGGGACACTATGACTCTTGTATTAGAATGAGTAAAATTTTAAAAGATTGCTTCCATATCTTGGCTACTATAAATAATGCCGCAGTAAGAATAGGAGTGTGTGTATCTTTTCAAATTAGTGTTTTTACTTTCCTTGGGTAAAAAGATATGGAAACAACCTAAATGTCCATCAATTGATGAATGGATAAAGATGTGATGTGTGTGTGTGTGTGTGTGTATACATACACACACATTGACAAGGTTTTTTTGATGGCTGAATAATATTCCAGTATTCCTATTACTCAGCCATAAAAAAGAATGGAATCTTGTCATGCACCACAACATGGGTGGACCTAGAGGGCATTATAAGTAAAACAAGTTAGACAGAGAAAGACAAATACCATATCATTTCACTTATATGTGGAGTCTAAAAAACAAAAGAAATGAACAAACAAACAGAAATAGACTCATTAATACATAGAACGAACTGGTGGTTGCCAGAGGGAAGGGGGTAGGGGAATGAGAAAAATTGGTAAAGGAGATTAAGAACAAACTTCCAGTTATAAATTAAGTCATGAGGGTGAAAAGTATAGCAGAGGGAATAGAGTCAATAATATTGTAATAACTTTCTATGGTGACTACACTTATGGTGAGCACTGCGTAAAGAATAGGGTTGCTGAATCACTGTGTTATAGATGTATACTTCAATTTAAAAAAAAGTAACAGGAGCGTGGTAGAGAAAGGATAAGACAATCCAAGGTAAAAAAAAAAAAAAAGAAATTGATTTACATTTAGGAAAAAAAAGATTGAGCGCATCAAGTGGTGAAGATGTGGAGGAACTGGGATTTTCATACACTGCTGGTGGCACAATCACTTTGGAAAAGAGTTTGGCAGTTTCTTTTCTTTTTTTTTTTATTATGTTCAATTAGCCAAAGTATAGTACAGCATTAGTTTTTGATGTAGTATTCAACGATTCATTAGAATTTGACAGTTTCTTAAAAAAGTAAACACCTACACGTGTTCTAGCTATTCCTAGGTATTTACCCAAAAGAAAAGAAATCACATGTTCATACATAGACTTGTACATGTATGTTTCTAGCACCTTTCTTTGTAATAGCTAAGCACTGGAAGCAACCACCTGTTTAACAACAGATGAATGGACAAAGAGTGTATGGCTAAAAAAAATCTGTGGAATGCTACTCAGCAATAAAAAGCAATGAACTACTGATATACCCAATATAGATAACTCGAAATAATTATGCATAGTGAAAGAAGGTAATCATAAGAGTATATGCTCGGGGATTCCGTTTATATAAAATTATAGAAAATGGAAACTAATGTAATAGTGAAAAAATTCTGATTGATGGTTGCTTGGGGATGGAGTTGCTGGTGGGGAGGAGGGATCATCAAGGCCATGAGGAAACTTTAAGGGATTGTGGTTGGATACATTCACAATTTTGATTTGGTGTGATGGTTTACCAGATGTGTATGTATATTGAAACTTAACAAATTGCACATTTTAAACACAGGCAGTTTATTTTTTTGGTAATCTCTCCGCCCAACATGGGGCTTGATCTCAAAACCCTGAGATCAAGAACTCATGCTCTTTCAACTGAGCCAGCCAGATGCCCCTATAGAACATTTTATATATAATAAACACTGTAAAAATCATAAGGAAACTTTGAGAAGATCAAAATACAAACTGAGGGTTGCTGGAGGAGAGGGGGGTCGGGGGATGGGGTGGCTGGGTGATGGACATTGGGGAGGGTAAGTATTGTAATCACCACTGTGTGTTGTGTAAGACTGATGAATCACAGACCTGTACCCCTGAAACAAATAATACATTATAAGTTAATTTTTAAAAAGCACATGCAAAGTTAGAATTTAGGCAACTACTAAATCATACAACCAATGCAAAATTTTATTTTGATTTTTATTATAGCATTAAAATAATGAACAATTAAGGAACACATTTCATTTTTATAGATATTGTTTATGGGGAGCCTGGGTGGATCAGTTGGTTAAGCATCTGTCTTCAGCTCAGGTCATAATCTGTGGGTCCTGACATCAGGCCCTGCATCAGGCTCTCTGCATGGTGGGGAGTCTGCCCCTCCCCTCCCCTTGTGCATGAACATGCTCTCACTCTCTCTCAAGTAAATAAAATCTTTAAAAAAAATTCTATCTAAATTTTGTAAAATATTTTCAAAATACAAGTTTCATTATACCCCCAAATTTTACTCCTTTAACTGCACACTTTGTTTCAGTGATTTAGACATCAGTAAAAACAAATGATTACATGAAATCACAGCTGAAGTAACTCAAGTTGGTCTCTGTCTTTATAATCACTATGCTATAATTTTTAATTTAGAATCTCCTTTTTAAATATGGGATACATATATTTTTTTAAAGATTTTTTTTATTTATTTGACAGAGAGAGAGAGAGAGGTCACAAATAGGCAGAGAGGCAGGCAGAGAGAGAGGAGGAAGCAGGCTCCCTGATGAGCAGAGAACCCGATGCGGGGCTCGATCCCAGGACCCTGGGATCATGACCTTGAGCCGAAGGCAGAGGCTTTAACCCACAGAGCCACCCAGGCGCCCCTGGGATACATATATTATATATGACCACAGGGATTGCAGTCTGGAAGTGTACTCAAAGCAAGCTTAAATGATTCTTAATGGTTGAGAACTTACTGTAAGGAAGAAGAGCCTGGGCCCAAGGCCAACTATTTAATGAGGATTTATCAAATTAACTTCCTTATAGAATAAGATGATTATTAAAACATGAATTCTAAAAATTGGCTAATTTGGACTTTACATATATATTAAAACTTAATGTTAACCACAGCAATCTTTTAAGAACTTAGACCAAGAGGATTTTGTGTGTGTGTGGGGGGGATTTAGAAATGGTTGGTTATGGCGCTAATAAAAACAAGACTGCCTTTTACTGGGTTTTGTTGCTCTTATATTAATATTCTCTGTGGACACTGTTTCCCTTTATTGCCTGTAGGTGGACACACCATTCCTACTGCCCTACCCATGGTAGGCCACTCCTCCACCTCAGCCTTCTTAACGAGAAAGTTGCCTAATTGTTCTTGGGTTTGTGACCTCCAAACTCCATCATTTTAGTGTGTGTGGGTGCTGTTGGGGCGAGCTTTTTGTCCGCCTGAAGTCCTTTAGTGGCTTACAGCATTGGGTGGGGTACAACATACCTCACAATGGTATAGGCAACCCAGAGGGGGGTAAGGTAACCAGGAGGTGTCTAGGTGACCTGAGAGTGCTTTTGTTGTCTACCTTTTTGGGTGGAGCGTCATTGTCACCCACCACACAGTAAACCCTCTTTTTGTCTGGGTTCTGATAACCTCAACTCTGACTTTCTGCCTCGTCTTTACACCAAACACACGTAGAACCACCAAAGCTCTTTCTTCTTGCCTGTGGGACAAAGTGTTGGGAAAATTTGTCTTTGGTTCTCAGCCCTCACCCAGTCCTTATCCCCAGTGTCTGGCTAACTGTGGACCTGCCAGTCTGGCCCCCAGCTGTCCAGGACCTCACCACCCTCCCTGCTCACATGCCTGTCTGTTCCCTTCATTTTCATCGTCCATCACCGACACACATACACATGGCCCTTTCACAATTGGTTGATTTTCCTTTTATCATCATCTCTGTAGCCCTTTGCTCTAGATTAGGTCCCTATGTGTTTCACCAGTTCTCCACAGCTGCTTCATAAGATGCTGTAGCTAGTTCTAGGTTTCGAGCCCAGGCTCGACATTTGCTGGCTGCACAAAATGTTACTTGGGATGGTTGCATTTTCCAGTGCTCCTTGATCCCGCTGTCCCCATTTTCACTGCATGCCTTAGTCCCCTTGTGGTAGCAGATGAATATCATTGGCCTAATTGCCACCTTACGAGTTCTTGAGCAAGAGGGGGGTGACTGAGAACTTTTTTTCCTCAAATTCTTTTGAAGGGGTCTTTTTGCCTTCTTGGTTTTCTTCTGGACCTGGAAAGGCGATAGGGTGAGTCGGCATGGCATTTGTTTTGGGGGAAGAGGATGGGAATGTATAGGAATGGGGCTTCCTGAGTAGGAATGTGGGTTGAGGAAGCGATTTGGGTCAGGTAAGGGTAGGGCAGGGGTCCTGGGGAGACCTGTGGAGAAGGAGAGCATAGATAGGATCATCTGACCTTGCCACTGCTTCTGGGCTTGGGTTGACATGGACTCTTCTTTTCCGTCTTCCTTTTGGGCCTTGGGGCTGCTTTTTCTGTGCTAGTGTTTGGTTGTTCCATACTTATGCTAGGCTCCTCTGATGTGCAGATCTTATAAGCCATATGCTTCCCAGTGGTCTACCCCAGGCCTCCTGACCAATGAGGAGTGATACCCTTTAGCTTTGTTTGGTCATTGAGCCAGTGGTAGTGGTTGAGGTGGCTGGGACATCACAAAACACTGTTCCTGACACCTCTGTGGGGGCAGGGGAGGACAAGATGCTGTGATTGGAGAAAAGGAGGGTTTCCTCAATATCCCCTAAATATCCATCCCAAAGTGACCTGCTACCCCCTCTTCATTTCACCATGTTCAGTTCCAGGAGGTGATATGGTCAGGCGTGTTTCCTCCAGGACGTTCCCCGAAGCCCTTTCGTTCAGTGGTTCATTTGGTTCTCTCCCATTCTTTCCCATAACCTATTATTTTTGGATATCTTACCTAAAATCTCTCCAAGGCAATGTGGCCTTATTTAATTTTCTTGGGAGATATGAATCATTCCACTTTCCTCCAACAAATTTTCCTTTTGTGCCTATTTTTGTATGGCTCATGAAGTAGTAAAGTTTTTTTTCAACATTTTTAAATGAGAAAAAAATCAAAAGGAAAATATTTCATGGTGTGAAAATTATATGAAATTCAAGTCTGGGTGTCCATAAATGAAGTTTTATGAAAACATATACACTCATTCATTTAAATATTGTCAATAGTTGCTTCCACCTACTCCAGAGTTGAGTAGTTGTGACATTGTACAACCTGCAAGACACAAAATATTTACTATCTGTCCCTTTACAGGAAGAGCTTGCCAACTCCTGCTCTTTTCTGTTCCATTGATCTATTTGCTTATCCTTATGCCAGTACCACACTGTCTTGATCACTGCAATTTAATAATAAGCACTAAAATGAGCTAGTGCAGCTTATCCAACTTTGCTCTTGTTTAGAGCCCTTCATACATTCACATAAATTTTATATTTATTATCCTTTTATTTTTATTTTTTAAAAGCTTTTATTTATTTATTTGAGAGAGAGTGGGCACAAATGGCAGTGGGGAGGAGAAAAGGGAGAGGGAGAAGCAGACTCCCTGACAAGCCAGGAGTCGAAAGCGGGGCTCGATCCCAGGACCTCTGGATCAGACCTAAGCAGAAGGTAGATGCTTACTGACTGAGCCACCCAGGTGCCCATGTATAATTTTTTAAAATAATTTTTTATAAACATATAATGTATTATTAGCCCCAGGGGTACAGGTCTGTGAATCGCCAGGTTTACACACTTCCATGTATAAATTTTTAAATAAAATTTTCTATAAATGTTAAAGCCTGCTATGATTTTATTGTGATGGTGGTGAATTGATAAATCAATATAGGGAGAATTAAAATCTTTATTAAGAGATTTTATTTATTTATTTATTTGTTAGAGAGAAAGAAAGAGCAATCACAAGCAGGGGGAGAGGCAGGCAGAGGGAGAAGCAGATTCCTTGTTGAGCAAGGAGCTCGATGTGGGACTTGATTCCAGGATCCTGGGATGCATGACCTGAGCCAAAGGCCGACCGAGCCAATCAGGCTTCCTGGGAGAATTAAAATTTTAACAATGTTGCAACTTTTGACCTGTGAACATTAATCTCTCCACTTACTTAGGTCTTTAATTTCTGTCTGCAATGTGTGTCAATTTTCAATGTACAGCTCTTACGCGGTTTTTGTTAAATTGATTCCTAAGTATTTTTTATTTTGAATTAGTATTTTTGTTGGGTATATTTGTTGGGTAAATACCTAATAGTGCAATTGCTGGGTTGTAGGGTAGTTCTACTTTTAACTTTTTGAGGAACCTCTATACTGTTTTCCACACTGGCTGAACCAGTTTGTATTCCCACCAACAGAGCAAGAGTGTTTCTTTCTCTCCACATCCTCACCAACACCTGTTGTTTATTGTGTTGTTGATTTTAGCCATTCTGACACGTGTGAGGTGGTATCTCACTGTAGTTTAGTTATGTTTCCTGATGCAAGGGAAATAAAAACAAAAATAAACTATTGGGGCTACATCCAAATAAAAAGCTTCTGCACAGCAAAGGAAACAATCAACAAAACTAAAAGGCAACCTATGGAATTAGAGAAGATATTTACAAAGGATATATATAATAAAGGGTTAATATCCAAAATGTATAAAGAACTTATGAAACTCTGCCTCCCCAAATGAATAATCCAATGAAAAAATGGGCAGAAGACATGAATAGACATCTTTCCAAAGATAACACGGATGGCCAACAAACACATGAAAAGATGCTCAAGATCACTTACCATTAGGGAAATGCAGGTCAGGATAAATTTTTTAAAATAAAATTGCAGGGTGCCTGGGTGGCTTAGCCATTAAGTGTGTGCCTTTGGCTGAGGTCATGCTCCCAGGGTCCTGGGATCGAGCCCTGCGTCAGGCTGCCTGCTTGGTGGGAGCCTGCTTCTCCCTCTCCCACTCCCCCTGCTTGTGTTCCCTCTCTCGCTGTGTGTCTCTGTGTGAATTAAATAAATAAATAAAATCTTTAATAAAAAATTTTTTAAAAATTGCTGTGGGGCACCTGGGTGGCTTATTGGGTTAAGACTGACTCTTGATTTTCGCTCGGGTCATGATCTCATGGTCCTGGGTTGGAGCCCTGCTCCAGGCTTCACGCTCAGAACAGAGTCTGCTTGTTCCTCTCCCTCTGGGCTTCCTCCAGCTCACTCTCTCTCTCTCAAATAAGTAAAGAAAATCTTAAAAAAAAATAAAATTGTCGTATTTGGTTTGCTAATATTTTGTTAAGAATTTTTGCATCAATTGGGACACCTGTGTGGCTCAGTCGTTTAAATGTCTGCCTTCAGCTCAGGTCATGATGCTGGGGTCCTGGGATCGAGCCCCACATCGGGCTCCCTGCTCAGCAGAGTCTGCCTCTCCCTCTCCCTCTGCCCCCCTTCTTCTCTGCTCCTTCTCTCTCTCTCTCTCTCGAATAAATAAATAAATTCTTTTTAAAATTTTGCATCAATTTTCATGAGTGATTTTGGTCTGTAATTTTCTTTCTTCTTAATCACTTTGCCAGACTTAGATACCAAGATCATGCTGGCCTCGTACAATCAGTTTACAGGAGGTTTTGCCTGTATTTCCTGAAAGAGTTGCCTAAGATTGGTATTAAATTTTTCTTAAGTTTTTGGAGTATTCTCCAGTGAAGCCACTGGCTCTTGGAACTGTCTTGTGAGAAGGTTTTATGTTTTGAATTAATTTTGATATTTGCATTATTTAAAAATTCCAGTCTTATCTTAGTTTTGGTAAATTGTTTTTCAAACAATTTTTCCATTTCATCTAAATTGTTGAATTTGTTAGCATGAAGTCATGCATAAAATTCCCTTTGTAGTTTTTAAATATCTATAGCATGTTTAGTGATGCCACCTCTATAATTCCTGAAATTTGTAATTTGTGTTTTTGAGTCTTTTTCCTCGATTCCTTCTAGCTAGGCTTCTATCAATTTCATTAATCGTAAAAACAACCCTACTTTTGGCTTTTATGATTTTTCTCTAATGTTTCATATTTTTCTATTTTATTGGTTTGCTTCTTGTCTTTTTCTTTTTTCTATTTAATTTGAATTTACTTTACTTTTCTTTTTATAGCTTCTTAAAGTAGAATCTTATACCATTCATTTTAAACCTTTGTCTTTTCTAACATAAAGTTAAAACTACAAAATTGCTACTTAGGACTGCTTTAGCCACAGCTCCTAAAATTTGATACATTGTGTTTATGCACTTCGGTTTATCTTCTACTTTCACTTGTGATTTCTTTTTAAAGCATGGGTTTATTAGAATCATATTTCTAATTTCCAAATATTTGAGACTTTCTATTTATCTTGTTGACATTGATGTCTAATTTAATTCTACTGTGGGTAGAGAACAAATTTTTATGATTTAGATCTTTTTAAAATATATTGAAACTCATTTTATGGCCCAGAATTAGGTCCGTCTTAGCATAGGTCTAAGTTTGTTGATAGAAGTTTTCAAATGTTATGCATCTTTACTGATTTCTTTGTCTTCTTGATTTATCAGTTATTAATAGAAGAGAGTTTAGATCTCCAGCTATGATTGTGGATTTTTCAATCTACTGTAAATTTTTAAAAAATCCAATGAATTTTTATTCAGGTATTATATTTCTCTGTTCTAGGGTTTTCATTTGGTTATTTTTTATAGCTTCTGAATCTCTTCTGAACTTTCCCATCTTTTCATCCATTCTTTTCCTATATACAATTTTTATTTATATAAAATTCACAAAACAGAATTATCTATCCATTTTAAAATGCACAATTCAGTGGCATTTAATAAATTCACAGTGTTGTGCAACCAAAAACCTCCATCTACTTCTGAAATATTTTCATCACCCCAAACAGAAATCCTGTACCCATTAAGCAATCACTTCCAACTTCCCCCAGCACCTAGGAACTACTAATCTGCTGTAGATTTGACTACTGTAGATATTTTATATAAATGTAATCATATATGACTTTTGTGTCTGGCCTTTTTCACTTAACATAATGTTTTCAAGGTGTGTCTGTGCTGCAGAATGTATTAGAACTTCATTCCTTTTTATGGCTGTATAATAATCCAGTTTATTAATATACCACATGTTATTTTTCCATTCATCAGCAGATGGAAATTTAGATTGTTTTCACCTCCTTTTGACTAGCATGGAGCCTGATACGGGCCTCGATCCTGTGACTCCAGGATCATGACTTGAGCTGAAGGCAGTCACTTAACCACTGAGCCACCCAGGCACCCTCTCTTTTTCATTATTGACATCTTGGTGGATGTGACGTGGTATCTCACTGTGATTTAATTTGTATTTCTCATTAATGACATTTCTCTAATGTAGGTCAAATGTCTCATGTGCTTATTGGCCATTTGTATATTTTCTCTGTGGACATGTTTATTCACGTCCTTTGCCCATTTTTAAATTGGGTTTTTTTCTTTTTTGTTGTTAAGTTGTATGAGTTCTTTATATAGTCTGTTACTAGACCCTTATCAGATATGTGATTTGCAAATATACTCTCCCACTTCTGTGCTTTGTCTTTTCACATTTTTTTTTTAAGTTTTCAAAATTTATTTTAACAGAGAGATAGAGAGAGATCACAAGTAGGCAGAGCAGCAGGCGTAGGGAGAGGGAGAAGCAGGCTCTCTGCTGAGCAGGGATCCTGATGCGGGGCTCGGTCCCAGACCCTGAGATCATGACTTGAACCAAAGGCAGCCACTTAACCAACTCTTTTCACATTCTTAATAGTGTTTTCCAAGGCATAACAGTTTTAAGTTGTAATAAAGTCCAATTTATCTTTTTTTTTCCTTTTGTTGCTCATGCTTTCAGTGTCATGTGTCAAAATCTACCGCCAAATACAAGGTCATGAAATGTATACTTGTTTTCTTCTTAGCGATTTATGGTTTTAGCTTGTATATTTATGTCACTGGTCCATTTAGAGTTAATTTTTGTGTACAGTGGGAGACAGGTTTTCAGCTATACCTTTAATTTATTTATTTAGATGAAATCAGTCATTGCTAGTGATTTCTTGGGAGGAAAAAGAATTCCTTTTATCTTGAGACCTGCCATAAGCTCCAGCTTCTGCTACTTAATTACTGCTTTGAACATGTCTCGATCCACCTGAAGCAGGAATAGCATCAAGAGCTCCAAAACCATTTAGGTTTACATTTGACATCTTGAGCCACCTAACACCAAGCTACCTTTTCAGGTATTTCTCCTAACTTTTCTGTAATTGGATCCTGTAAGCCACGCAAAAGTGCCTGCACATTGTCCATGCCTACCTCAAGCTTAGCAACCTTTTCTTTTGTAAGTATCTTGCTAGAGGCTATGGCTGTTTTATTTACCACCCTAGCTTCAGCATCCAGCTTGATGCCTAGCACACAAGTCACCCCTTACACATGGGATGGGTCTCAGAGTCAGTATGTAAATTGAAAATCACATCGTCAGAATTACTTTCCATGATGCCTCAGGGAGGTGCCACAATGGAGAAGGGCATCCTTCTCTCAGAAAGTCCATCATGGCCAGTTTTGGTTTTTTTTTTCAGTATGGATACAAATTGCTGGGTTGTTCTTTTTGATTCTCAGTCTAAGTAGTTGCCTGGCACTTCCAGTTGGCCACACTATATGAAAAAACATATATCTTTAAACAAAAGGATGGCACTCAGCAAAGCAAGCTGTTCACACTAGGAGTCTGAAGAACAGATTCATGCCTCTTATCACACACTTGATCTGGGGCATATATTAATTGAGTGTAATGGTGTGAGGATTTGCCCATACTATTTAAACAGCTCTCTCCTACTGTGTATTGCTGAATTCATGTAAGTGAACTATGCCTATGAATGCCAATATCGTAGACACTCAAAAAGTTTCTTTGCATGAGTGACTTAATTAATTAATGCTGTACTCTCTACTTGAACGTCTTCTTTTTGTCTCTGCCTATCAGAACCCTATACATTTTTCAGAGCCGAGCTGACGACCCACTTATCCCCCCAGCAGGCTAATTATTTCATTTATTAGGTGTCTACTCTGCAGCAGACAATGCAAAACACCTTATATGCTTTGCCCTCCTTTAATCCTCACAGCAATCCTATGAGAGAGGAATAATGAATATTTTTCCTGATTTAGGAATGAGAATACTGAGATGTAGAGTGGTTAACTATCTTGCGCAAGGTAGGTGTCAACTACCTTGTTCACTGCTGTCTCTTTAGGGCCAAGAACAGTGACTGGCATATAATACATGCTCAACAAATATCTGTTGACTGCATGGAATGACGGCCAGGTTCCAAGCCTGTATGCTTAGCTTCTCTGCCAGGGCTTCTAGAACTTTTTCAACTCATGGCACCAGTCATACTTTCTTACTCTATTATCCACATATTGGCCCCAGCCAAGAATGTCTTGTGGATCTTTATTTGATTTTAATTTGTATTACAAGACATATAAGTATCTTAAATGTTTTTTCAAAATACATCTGCTCCTGGGGAGTCTGACATGCTTCTCAGCTCCTGTCATTCTTCCTCTTAAGCCTCACAGCTCCCATAAGATGTAAGGTCTCTACTACCCAAGTAACATTTTACTAGACATTGCTTTGTGTTCTGGGGACTTGAATACACATCTTCCCTCCTCCCTTAGGTAGATGCTAATTGACCAGCATCACTTTCTGAAGAATTCATTACTGAACCCTAGTCTTGGCAAACTAAATGTCTAGAGATGATTGTTCTTCTACCCACACATTCAGTACCTTGACAATCTGGACCAAAGTATGTCTGAGCCTTGTAATCATCCTCGTTTCTCTCACATAAACATGCTGCTGCCCACACTAAGAGGAACTGGTCAAAAGATTATGTTACTTAAGGCTGCCTTGTCAGGGAAGGCCATGTTCTTTGGTAACTGGCAATTGTTGAAGCATCAAAGATGGACAGAACGCATTTTATTGTTGACTGAATGTGTGGAAGAGAAGGTAGAAGAGCGACTTCCTAAACACTCATGTAATCTCTTTAGAGCTTCTGGTTTACTAATGATGTAGATATATCTGCTGTCATTGTTTCATGGAACCCTGGATCCTTCTGAAGCTCTGGTGTAGAAACATATTTAGCTTTTATGAATCAGAAAAAGAGAGACACAGTGATAATCTAAGCAGGTTCGTGGTGAGATTTGCAAACATAGGAATCATGGTTAGAAAGGACCAAATAGTAAAAAGATCCATGTTTCCACACAGGAAATTATAAATGGCAAAATATTGATCTGAAATGGGTAGAAATGACTAAACTAGACTTCTAGCAGAACTTTTCACGGGCTATATTTATAACATTCCTAGGCAGGCGATCATTTGATTATCACAGTGAAGGATCGGGAGGAGTGGGTGGGTAGACAGATTTTGGCGTCATATCCAGTAAGTCTTTATTGGATGCCGTGTCCTTTAAATGTATTATCTCGTTTGTTTCTCACCACTCTGGGGCATGGGTACCTTTTTATTCCTATCTTACAGATGAGGAAACTGAGGCTTGCTGATTGTGCCTCGTTCATGAGCATAACCTGGAAAGGAGGAACTGAAGTTTGAAGCCAGATCTAACTCCAGCTCCTGTGTTCATTTCACCATATATCACACTGCCTCACAGTGGCTCTTATAAATCTGTGATAATAATAGCCAACATTTATTGGGAACTATAGGAGCAAAATAAAGGAAAACTAGATGCAGTCCTTGTGCTTTATAGATAATAGCCACAATTTACTGAGTGCCAGGCATGGTGATAAGGGCTTTATGTATAATAGCTCATTTAATCATCAAAACCAGTCTGTGAGGTACGAGTATTGATATTCCCATTTTACACCTGAGAGCATTGACGCTTGGGTGGGGGGTTTTAGTAACCTGTCCACGGTTACTCAGCTAGAAAGTTTCAGAGCCAGATTTCAAATCCGTCAGTTCCCAGAGCTAGAGCTTGTATACTGCTAGTTCCTATGTGAATGTGTCTAAGACTCACGCAATGAGGCTATTAAAAATGTGGATTCTTTGGCCCCATTCTTTTTTTTTTTTTAAAGATTTTATTTATTTATTTGACAGACAGAGATCACAAGTAGGCAGAGAAGCAGGCAGAGGGAGAGGAGGAAGCAGGCTCCCCGCTGAGCAGAGAGCCCGATGCGGGGCTCGATCCCAGGACCCTGGGATCATGACCTGAGCCGAAGGCAGAGGCCTTAACCAACTGAGCCACCCAGGCGCCCCCTTTGGCCCCATTCTTGAGAATATGATTGAATAAGTCTTTTTAAATTATTTATTCCAGCTTTATTGAGCTATAATTGATAGATGTCATATAGCTGGAACCCTACAGCTTTTTCAGACTGGCTTCTTTCACTTAGCAATATGCTAGCTACAGAGACAGGAGGAAGATCAGTGGGTTCAGGAGGAGGGAAGAATGAACAGGTAGAGCATAGGGGATTTTTAGGATGGTAAAATTATTCTGCACGATACTCTAACGGTAGATACCTGACATTAAGCTTTTGTCAGAATGCATGGAAGTGTGCATCACCAAAGTTAACCCTAATGTAAACTAATGACTTTCCTTAATCATTAAGTATCAATATTCTCAAATGTAACTCAAATGTAACAAATGTACCACACAGATATAATTTTCTTTAATGGCTCTTCTAGCTGTGTAGTATTGGCCTCATAGACCGAGTTGCAAAGTGTTCCCTAGCGTAGCAGACTTCTTGGTTCTCCTCCCGACATAGAACCTACACACTGCCAGGGAACTGGGGCGGGGGAGATCAGGGTCTAGTATATTTGGTCCTGCTGTGTCTGGGATAGAGCTTCTGCCCTACAGGTGCTGGCTAGGTGCAGGAAGGGACTGTAGACTTCTCTGCTGTGCTTGCCTAAAATATCTTCTGTAACACAGAGCTGGGGCCTGCCCTTCCTAGAGAGACTCACTCCATGGCCTTAGACTGAAAGCTGAGGGGAGAGCCGTTCCTGTTTTCCTGACTGCACCTGCCAGGAATAGAGCTCTCAGAGTAATTTCTTCCAAAATGGAGCTGGTGGAGGAGAAAGGGCAGAGCAGGTGATGATTCAAATGCCACAAAGTCACGTACCATGATATAGTAGATTTTTGTAAATGTGTTTATCTCTGTTCTATGCCCTTAGGACGATTTGATGATTTTTTACAGTTCTTTTTCCCCACCTCCATCATTGTTGATTAGGGAGTCAGTGTCCTGCACTCCTCCGTCCACCACTCTGGAAATCTTACACAGATTTAAACCTCTGTTATGTTAGAAGGTTCTCTCCCTCGCTGACTTGACCGAGGAGCTACGTTGTCAGTCACTCTGTGGAAGAGGCTATGGTTGTCGGTTATCCTCAAGGGACCGAGGGCGGCTCTGAGTGACAGGGATAAAGCAACAAAAAACTGAGACCCTTGGTCCAAAGGGCAACAGAGAACTGAATTTAGTCAACAAACATGTGAACTTACAGATGAGTCCCCAGCCGAGCCTCAAGATATAACCACAGCCCTAGCCCTTACCTTGATGGTAGTCTTTGTGAGATCCTGAAGCAGACGACCTGGCAAAGCTGTGGCATGACCCTTGACCTACAGAAACTGTGAGATTGTAAATGCCTGTCATTTGAAACCACTAAGTTTGTGGTCCTTTGTTATGCAGTGACAGATAACTAATAAGATGGCATAAAATAAAACGTATAGGATCGCACATTATATTGGAATACAGTTATCATAGCATTTTATTTTATTTTGTATAAGAAATTTTATTTATTTATTTATTTATTTGACAGAGGGACGGTGAGAAGGGGAACACAAGCAGGGGGAGTGGGAGAGGGAGAAGCAGGCTTCCCGCTGAGGACCCTGGGATCATGACCTGAGCGGAAGGCAGACGCTTAATGACTGAGCCACCCAGACATCACTATAACATTTTAAAAACAAGTTTCGGATATAATATTATGTGCGCTTCTTTATTAATGCATTAAAAAACAAGATCTCTCAGTGGGTCTAATATTTGCCATTATTTAAAAGAACTGATGGGCAGGGCACCGGGGTGGCTAAGTTGGTTGAATGACAGACTCTCAGGCCATGATCTCAGGGTCATTAGACGGAGCCCTGTGTCGGGCTCTGTGCTCAGCATGGAGTCTGCTTGAAATTGTCTCTCCCTTTCCCTCTGCCCCTCCCCTGCTCTCTCTCCCTCTCTCTCAAGTAAATAAATCTTTTCAAAAATATAAAAATGAGCATAAAATATATTTCAAGGTATCTGCAACAATAATAATGTGAAATGAAACTATGTGTGATTGCTTTTGGTGACAGATTTACAAGTAGTGTTAATACTACTGTGGATTGTTGCCTCCATTCATACATGAAAGAAATGTTAAATTGTATTTAGAGGTTAGTGAAAATAAGGATTTAGATTTTTTCCTCTCCTAAATTGCACAGGCACCCTGCATTCTATCCACAAAACCCCCAAGGTTAAAAAACCTCTGACATGGACACGTTGTTTGCTAATCCCCAATATCATCTGTCTTTTCTATTCCTGTTTAAGTAGCCTCTCTGCCCTAGATCATCCTGTCTCCTTTCCTAATATGTCAGCTGGAGGTTTCTTCTCTCTTGCCTAACTTTTTAAAGGGTGTGTTTGTATCTATTAATTGAAATTAATAAATTTAATATCTCTCAAAATTTTAAATGTACGTAACTTGGCCCAGAAATTCTGTTTCTATAATTTATCCTGCAAGAGGATAAAGATAAATGTAGAAGGATATTCATTACAAAGCTGCTATTCATGCTAAACAATGAAATGAACATCAATAGAAACTTTGTTGTATAAATTACCATTTACCTTGCAACTATTAAAAAAGGCAAGGAATTAAATGTACTGCTAAGAAATGATCTTCAAGATTTTTTGAAGCAAAAAAAAAAAACACATATCAGATCACTAGGTATATTGTGTTTCCATTTGATTATGCAGAGAAATTTTTGGAATTATACACAAGAAACATTAATGCTATGTACCCATGGGAGACAAGAATAAGGACATCAGAGCCTGAATGTGAAGACACATGTAAATTTCACTGTATACCTGTGGTTCCCAAGTTGTGTACCAAGTTGCCCTGAGGCACTGGAGGATAATTTAAAATTTCAAGGCAAACATGGCCATAGCAGAAACTGAAATTGTGAAAACTACTAGGTAAAGTTACTTCATAGTTTCAATATTAGATCATGATATTTTCCTTTCAGTGATATTTTTATCTTTGCAAATTTGAGTTTTGGGCAGTTGCTATGATAAACTAACAAATGACTCTGTTGAATCATCTAAAAGACACCTCATTATAATTCAATTTATCGTTAGCCCGAACTGACTGAAGAGGCCTTGCTGGAGTAGGTAAAAAGACCCAGAAGATATTCTCATTACTGGACAAGAAAAAATGTCCCCAAGCTCCCAGATAGTATTACTATAAGATTATGTAGATATCATCAACAGTTTATGTTTTAAAAAAATCAGGACTTTGTTAGGCATTGTTAGTAGAAGGAATTGACTTTGAAAGATGCTCAGATTAAGGCAACAAGATGTGATAATTGAAAAAGAATCGGGAGAGGATTAATATGCATATTTCTATTTTGGAAGCCATTAAGGGCTCATGGCTGCCTTTTGAGATAGAGCCGCTCAATATTTCCAGTTCATCTCCGTTGATTGAAGGTGTTTTTACTAGACTGGCCAGATTTCCTCATTGCTCTGTCAGGCAAAGGGACTTCCTCTAAATAGATTGAAACTAACTACAGGAAACCAAGGGCCATGCTCTGGCTTCTTTCTTCCCTTGAGCCTTGTGTAGGGCCCCTGGTTCCAGGGACTTGAGTGAGGTCCGGCAGCCTTTAAGACTGTGGCACAGCCAGGACTTCAAAGTAGGTTCTCTGGTGTAAGGTCAGTGCTTGATCGATTCCATGTCCCCACCTCTGGTGTGACAGCATGAGGGACTGAAGTTTCACGCTTTGACTAACTGTAGACTTAGGAAATCCAACCAATGGTGATAAAGGTCTAATCCTGATGCTTCTCTAATTCTCAGGTTCCTCACCTGTTTGATGGGGTTGATAATATATACTCCATGGGATTTTATGACAATTAAGGGGCATAATTTGGGTAAAAACACTTAATGTAGTGTTCTAGCTCGGGGTGCATTTTCAGTAAGCATTGAGCCCTGGGCTAAGAGCTTGATCTCTGGAGTCAGTAACGCAAGTTTCCAAGTTCCAGTTTTACTACTCACTCGATGGGTGACTTGGAGCTGGTCATTTAATGTCTCTGGGCCTTGGTTTCTTCCTCTGTCTCATAGGATTGTTGGGAGGTGCAGTGAGCTCATGCATGGAAAGCAGTAGAATCTGCATTTTTCAAGGGATCGATGGTGGAAGGCCCAGCCCCGGTTTAGAGCAGTTTCTCAATCTCAGTATTCTTGACCTGTTGGGCTGGGTAATTGTTGTGGGGGACTTTCCTGTACATTGCAGGATGTTTAATAGCATCTCTGGCTTCAACTTACTAGATGTCAGTCGTGCAACAACCCCCTTTACAGTTATGACAATTAAAAAATTATCTCTAGACATTGTCCAATGTCCCCTGGGAGGAAAAAAATGACCCATGGTTAAGAGCCACTGGTTTAGAGGATTCCGCGAACAAGTGAGGTATTCCAGGATATCTTAAAACCACAGCAGGGGCTCTAATTGTAAATGCCTACAGGTGCTAGGCAGAGAGAGAAATGCAAGGAAACAGAGGAGTACAATGCAATAAAGACTGGTGGGGCTTGTGGCAAACTAGAGTGTTTGTGCCATATCAAGAGTCATTCAAAAGCAACATTAAAAGAAATCTCTATGGTCCAGACAAAGCACAGCTAGGATTAAAATGAGCTGCCAGTTGGAAGCCCCAGATGTAGACTGCCCCTTAGAATGGCTCGACTCTGGCACACGCTCTCTTCCTTTGGGCTAGAGATTCCCTTCCCCATGCTGCTATTTCCCCCCTACCTTCCTGTCCTGCCTTCGAAATAGGGATGTCCCTAAATAGTCAAGGCATAGTAGGTCATCCTAAAACATAAAATTAATTTTAAAGTTTCCTCAGACTTCTCAAATACATATGTGCTATTCAAATGAACAAATTTCAAAGACCACCCAGTAATCGGAAGCTGCCCATGAGCGAAGTGAAAGGACAGCGACACGTACAAGTGGTAAAAGGCAGGAAAGAGAATCCGCAAAAGAACAGCAGAAAAACATAGATGAAAATGTTAACAGGGATTGTGTCTGGGTGGATTTTTTTCTTCTCTATTTCTTTGTCTCTACGTTATTAAAAAAGGTTAATGTTAATGCTGGCAAAAGCCCACGCTCGAGAGGACAAGGACTCTGTGCCGTCCCGGGCTTGTTCAGGTGGGGACGGTGTCATGCAATCAAATAAATGATAAAAATTCCAGTGGCCACGCTAGCCCTCCCTGTCCCCACACTGTTGGAGGCATCGTCTCTGATGAATAATAAAGAAGACCCAAAGTTCCCTGCATGTGGTTATTAACATTAATAATAATTGGAACACTAATCTCTGCCCACTGCGTTCTGTTCTCTGGTTGCTTTCTGCTGCTTTTTAATGACATGCTTTTGCTTTTACACATGCTGTACTGCTCTACCTTCCCTCCATTTATGCGTGTCTCTAGCAGATGGTTGGGCCAGTCCACCTCCGGTGCTTGTTTAGCATAACAGAGAGCTCCACAACTGGGGCGGCTGGCAAGTTCCAACTTGCCTCTCTGGATCCTGGTGGGGCAAACACCCCGGGTTAAAGCCAGCACTTGCCGTCGCTGACCTACCTTTGCATCAATTAGGACTGAGTTTTCCTATTTGCTTTCTCAGAGTTGTTTTACCTCTTTCCTTTTCTTCTATCTCCCTAATCCTTTTTCTTGGTGTTCCCTAATTTCTGTGAGACTTCCCACGGTGGTGGTCGAGACAGGGAATTTTTCAGGAAAAAAAAAAAATCCAGGATTAGGAGTCCCCACCTAATCTCTGGCTAAGTCTTGGTGAGGACAGGAGGGTCATCTCTCACTTAGCCATGCCTTTTCCCTGTCTAGGGAAAGACGCGTCCCATCACCCGTAGTCTTGTCAGTACGGTAGGAGTTTTGAACCCGTGAAGATATGAGCCATTAAAGAAATTGGGATTGACCTCAGGTAACACAGTTCTAGTCTTTTGAAGCACGTGGAGTAGTTCAAGTCACCTCCCGGGAACTTGGTCTTCTGGCTGCCTCATTTCTCCCCATGCTCTTAGCACATTGCTTTTAAACTCCTGCAGGTGTACAGAGTACTTACGGAGGCTTACTATGACAAAAGTAGCTTCCTATCCACCCCTCCCATCTGATCTGGGTCCTAAGATCTTTTAGGCTTTTATGTATGAAGGAAGAATTTCACCATAAGGACATCTGAGGAGTTGAGGGTTGTTATTGTTCTAGGATGTTACAATTTTTGTCTTAATGACTTAAGTTACACACAGCTTGAGATGAGAGCTGCAAAGTGCCAGCCTGAACTTTACTGTAATACGTTATTTCCATGTGGATGGAAAAAATTGATTTCTAATTCATAAACTATATCCCCAGATGCCAGTCATTACGTACTTTTCCAGTTGCAGCTTAAAAATACTTCGAGCAATGTATTCACAGAAGGGAGGAAGGGGGGGGTGCTTTCTTCTCACCCCAGGTGAAGAAGGAAAAAAATGGAACTTTGTGGAGAGGAAGCCAAGAAAACAGTTGGGGTGGTGTGATTGTTGGGGGAGGAGCCTGGATAAATGGTGGTCCCCATATATTTTCAGGACGGCTCTTTTCTCTCCGGAGCCGGAGGAAAATCAATATCTTGTTTTCAGATGGGTAAATGGAGTCGTCTCTTTAAAGTGCCCCGGTCAGTTCACCACACGTCGGGCAGCTGCTGCTTTCCAGGCTGCCCCGCGATTCCCAGGCTAGGAGGATTGACAAGGCGATGATAAACTAACCTGCCCCCTCAGCTCTGGGTGCGCGCCATTGTTCCCGCAGCTGAGACCCTCTGCTGCTATTGGCTTTCTCCCACATACATTATTCAACAGCCCAGGAAAAGGCCAAGAACCTCTTTCATTCAGGAATTCTGTATTAAAATAATCAATTTCAAACTGAAGCCGGGAAGGCCAGCTTGCTACAGGGAGAGCCTATTAATAAGCCACCAGTCTTTTCCATTTGCATTGAACTCATGCTGTATTGTGGTAATATGGGATTATTTTTTTTCAGTTTCCTCCGAGAAACTAAACATCACATCGGTTCTCCTGCTCTTTCATGAAGAGCATGTAGAAGAGCTTCTTCGTTTGATCCCGTCATTAAGAGAACACTAGAAGCCATATTTGTGCCCGCTACTCTGCGCTGGCTAATTCTGATTTTGAAAGTACTTTAAAAAAGCCATTAACTCTCCATGAAATGTAGCAGGAAGAAAAGTTTTCAAGTGTTTTGTTTTCCATTCATTGGCCTTACATTTCTTGTCTTGCCTCTCCTGCCCCCTGCCTCTAACCACCCCCCCCACACACACAGAGAAGTTGTGATATTCAAGCCCCAAGCCAAAAAGTTAGAAACCTCACCTATATAAGCCAGGATAAATTTTAAGTGCCTTTCAGCAGCACCATGAGAGGTTCTCCCAAATGGGGGAGTTTTTTCTATTTGGTTAATACAGAGTTAATCAGAAACTCCCTTTTGTGGCTGCCTTATTGTGAGAATTCTTTCGAAGTTTACATCAGTTCTTTTTCATGCCATTAAACAACTCAGTGACCAAGAAGTAACTATTAGTAATCACCATTATGTAATCAGTTCAACAAACATTTATTGAACACCAACTGTGTATACAGGAAGTCCTCAGAGTGTTAACTTGGGACACACCACGATGAAACATTTATGATTCCCCAAGTGTCTCATAAAACATAGATTTTTATTAGGGTTGACAGACTTGGCAAATAAAAATACAGAGCGCTTAGTTAAATGTGAATTTTAGAGAAATAAATAATTGTTTAGTATAGGTACTATTCTGTGCAGCATTTCAGACATACTTATATACTGAAAAATTGCATTGGGTATCTCAGATTTAACTGGGAGTCCTATATTATATCTTAGAATCCCTATTCTTTAACGGAATTCTTGATGTCATCTTCAGCTGTTTGATATTGCTGTTTTCTGCTTTCCCCTCATCTCCAAAGCTTAGAATACCACTTGATTCACTGGCAGCTTAGTTAGCAGGGTTCATGTTAATTAATCAAAATTTTACTTTTCCTTGTAAGAAGAATCTTTTGCAACTAATTTATACAGGGGTTCTCTTTCGACTTTTTTCTTCAGCAGGTGGCATAAAATAAATACTTTTCAAATTTTTGTGATAAAATAAATTATTAAAAGTCCTAAGCTATTTTAAAGGAATTCTAAAATAACTCATAAAAATATACATTCCTATCCCACTAGGTGGTGGATTTTATAAAAAGAAAGAAAAAGTTACCCAGAATAATTCACTGTGTATCCTATACTGTGCCAAGGACTGCTAAGCATTAGCAAGACAAAGCAGAGGCAAATGTATCCATGGAATTGTCCAGCGTAGACCATTGATAAGAGCTGCAACTGACTATGAGCGCGTCCGGTTAGAGAAGAGACCCACCCGAGCAACTGCTCGTAGCCAGCGGTAGGCGTCGGTCCCGGAAGACAGAGGACTCTGTCAGCCCAGATTCTGCAAAGGAGGTAAAGTGACAACTGCCAAAGTACACGACTGTTTTCTACGGGGATAAATTCTGGTTGATTCCTTAGGGGCATTCTAGGTCCAGAGGGAGCTGAGACACAGTGACTGCCCCCCAGGAGCTCAAAGTGGAGTTGCAGACGGCAGACAGTACGGTCAAGACAGAACAGGTGTCAAGAGGTTGGACAACACAGCAGGCTTATCTCTCACAGGAGTGCAGTGTGCCACATACTGTGCTAAGCACTTCCTGTGCCTTGTTTCCTTTATCCTTATACTATCCCTTTGAGGTTCCCCATGTTCTTCGTGGGGACTCAAAGGAGAGAGAGGACTCTTCTGAAAATTGAGTCCTTTAACGCAGCGAGTATACGATTCTCTTTTCTGTACCATTTATCTAATTTGTCTGGTCCAATGCTAATAGTATATTGATTTAATTAGATTTCAGTGGCTTTATAATGTGTCTGGATATCTGGTCCTACAAAATGACATTTTAATTTATTGAGGAAAAAGGTGATTTAATCAACAATAATACATCTGACGTCTTTCTAGAGGAAAATAACATTGCATGGACACCCTCATCATATATTAAAATAAATCGTAGATGAAGACTGAAATATAAACTAATAAAAATCTTGCAGAAAATTCCTGGAAACTACATGGACAAAACGGGGGGCAAGACTGAGTACTCAGAAGCTAGAAAAGAAAAGGTGGATCTAGTAGATATTGTATGAATTTAAAACTTCTGTATGGCAAAAGAAACTGTCAACAACGTCCTCAGACGAATAATAGATTTATAACATTATTCGTAATGCAAAGGACAGACAGAAGGTGCATCTACAGTGTACAGAGAGGTCTTGCAAATTAAATAGAAGGGGACAAACAGCCCCAAAGTAAAAATCAGCAAAGAGGGGTGCCTGGATGGCTCAATCAGTTAAATGTCTGCCTTTGGCTCCGGTCATGATCCCAGGATCCTGGGATCGAGTCCCACGCTGGGCTCCCTGCTCACAGAGAGCCTGCTGTGCCCTCTTCTTCTGCCCCCCGCCCTCCTGCCCCAGCTTGTGCTCTCTCACTCTCTCTCAAATAATTAAATAAATAAAATATTTAAAAAAAAATCAGCAGAGGATGTGAAGAGACCCATTTGGAGGATGGTAATCCAAAAGGCTTAGCACACTTACGACCAGGCAGATGCTCAAGTTTGCTAGTGGTCAAGGAGACTCAGACTAAAGTAATAATGGGATATCACGTTGCATCCATCAGACAGGGGAAATTTTTTAAAAGTGATACTGCTTCTTCCTGAATGGATGTTGAAAGATCCTGGGATATACGTTACGTAGGCAATCCTGGTCCTGAGAACATGTCCCCCGGAGATATAGACACAACACGCAAATTTCTATACACAAGCATGTTTATTGCAGCATTGTGGACACACACACCCTGTCCCCCTTCCAAAATGAAAACAACGAGAATGCTCGAATAAATGAGTAATACAGCTGACCCTTGAACTCCATGGGGTGTGGGGCACCAACCCCCTCCAAGCTGTCAAAAATCCACACATAACTTTTAAATGTCCCCCAAACTTAACTACTAACAGCCTCCTGTTGACTGGAAGCCTTACTAATAACTGCTTACTAATAACATAAGCGGCCAATTAACACTTTATTTGTTTGTTTATTTATTTATTTGACACAGAGAGAGAGAGAGACAGACAGACGGCGAGAGCAGGAACACAAACAGGGGGAGTGGGAGAGGGAAAGCAGGCTTCCCGCCGAGTAGGGAGCCCGATGTGGGGCTCAATCCTAGGACCCCGGCATCATGACCTGAGCCGAAGGCAGACGCTTAATGACCGAGCCACCCAGTTGCCCCTCCCCCCTTTAAAAAAAATTTTATTTATTTATTTGACAGAGAGAGGGAGATCACAAGTAGGCAGAGAGGCAGGCAGAGAGAGGGGGAAGCAGGCTCCCTGCTGAGCAGAGAGCCCGATGCGGGACTCGAACCCAGGACCCTGAGATCATGACCTGAGCTGAAGGCAGAGGCTTTAACCCACCGAGCCACCCAGGTGCCCCCAGTTGCCCCCTTTTTAATTTTATTTATTTTAACACATATTTTTGTATGCTATGTGTATCATATACTGTATTCTTAAAATAGTGTAACCTGGAGAAAATGTTATTTAAAAATATCACAAGGAAGAGAAAAAGAAACCTTTACAACCTTTACAACCTTTACAATACAATACTGTATTTATCCAAAAAAGCTATATGTTAACAGACCTGTGCAGTTCAAACCCATGTTGTTCAAGGCTCAACTATACATCAGTGCAGTGGAATATTATGCAGACATCAAGAATAATGAAATAGAACTCTACCAGTATGTGTGAAAATAAGATGCAGAAAAGTGTTAAATATCTCATTTTTATGAAATATGTTTTTTAATTTAAAAAAATTTTTAAAGATTTTATTATTTATTTGACAGAGATCACAAGTAGGCAGAGAGGCAGGCAGAGAGAGAGGGGGAAGCAGGCTCCCTGCCGAGCAGAGAGCCCGATGCAGGGCTCGATCCCAGGACCCTGGAAACATGACCTGAGCCGAAGGCAGAGGCTTTCACCCACCGAACCACCCAAGCGCCCCTGAAATATGTGTTTTAAGGTGTGTGTGTGTGTGTAGTTTGTATGTGATTATTTGGCCAGGAAGAAAAATATGAGAGTACACATGGTGAATTGTTACCGTAGGTTAGAGGCTAGGGTCGGGAGGGAGATGGAAGAGTAAATGATGAGGGTAGAGGGGGACCCATGTACAGAGGGGAAAATACGGAGATTGCACCAAAGAAAAACTCTATGTATGTGTGTATTTTTCTTCTTCTTTTTTTAAAAAAGATTTTATTTATTTATTTGACAAACAGAGATCACAAGCAGGCGGAGAGGCAGGCACAGAGAGAGGGGGAAGCAGGCTCTTCGCCCAGCAGGGAGCCTGATGCGGGGCTTGATCCCAGAACCCTGGGATCATGACCTGAGCTGAAGGCAGAGGCTTAGCGCACTGAGCCACTCAGGTGACCCCATTTTTCTTCCTTAAGAGAAGTCTAGGAGTCTGTTCTGCAACCTCTTTTCTGTGTAGCCCCAGAGCAGGTCGTCATTGTTAGGTCTCTTGCTGATGACGGCAGCTGTCAGCGTGTGTGCAAGGCAAGCTCTCTTGCTAAGGAAGAAAATTCCAGTTGCTGTGAAGTGGAACCTTCATTAGAGTGTGAAGACCATGGTTTTGCCCAAGACCGTGAACATAGGGAGGGTGCATGCACCCCCTAAAATAATGCTTTTCAAAGCTTCACTACTAGTTAGCAAGAATTGCTAGCTAACATGGGAAGCTCCCCCATGTCACACAGATGACCCATCTCTGGGTCATGTCATAAAGTGTGGAATTGATTTGAGGGTTGTTCCTCTCTGTCTCTGTGCCAAGATTGCTCGGACCCCTAACACTCTGTTTCCTCAAATTCCATCTCAGTGGTAGGCTTCTGGAAACTGTATGGGCTTGTCCTTTAAATAAAACAAAGTAAGAAAATATATCGTGGAAGAGTTATAAGATATGTGTGCTGCATTTCCGGTAAGGTGCGTGCAGTGAGTCATGGGAAACGTCCCATTCACACTTCCTGCAGCCTGGAAGGAGGTTCATCGCACCAAAAAAAAAAAAAAAATCCAATACAAAGATGCAGGATAGAGTCGTCTTCATCTCTGCAGGAAAGAAAAAAAAAATGACAGGAGCCTGAGCCAAGGCTTTGGCAGTGGGTATGGAAAGGACAGTCTTTTTCTCAAAGCCTTGTGTATTTTTTGAAGAGGAACTTAGGTGGCACCATTTATAGAAACAGACAAGCCGGGAAGAAGAGTAGGTTTGGGGAGGTGAGAGATTTCTGACTGTCCACAAGTGGAGTTGGCTATGCGAGACTTGGAAATGCGAGACTTGAACTTAGGAGAGAGGTAAAGCCTGCAAAAGGTGAAAATAGAAGTCTGAATCGCCAAGAGTCTAGAGAGAGAAGGAAAGAAGAGAGGCAGAGACTGTTAAGATCACATCATGGAGGGTTGGGCGGAGGGAGGATAAAGGCGTGGGGAGAGGCGGGACAAGTGAAGCTGGAAGTCGGAAGGGACAGTGTCTGCCACCAAAGCCACGGTTTTGTGCAAGAGCTTGATCAACACTGGTCAGTGCTGCCTACGGGGTGGGGATGCTACGGACAGGTGGGAAGTACTCAGAGTAGGCAATGACGAGTGGCGATTTCAGCCGGTAATCGACTTGAAAGCCAAATCGTGACGGTTTCAATGTAGAATATACTAACAAGGTGTTCATGGAGAAAGGTGGTGGCGGAAAGAGAGTAAGATTAAGTGAGAGCGGTTTGGGGTAGTAGGGATGTGATCATGTGCAAGGGTCGAGAGAAAGAAGCCCAAGTGAAGGGAGAGACAGAGCTTTAAAAGGGATATAATTAAACAATTGAACGATGTCCCTTGACAACAAGGGAAGCAAGCCTAGGACAGGGGAAGAAATACAGGTTTTCTTTAAGAGTTGAAGAAGAGGTAAAGGATGAGTGAGGAGGGGGGGCCTCCTGGGTGGCTCAGTGGGTTAAAGCCTCTGCCTTCGGCTCAGGTCATAGTCTCAGGGTCCTGGGATCCAGCCCCGCATCGGGCTCTCTGCTCAGCGGGGAGCCTGCTTCCTCCTCTCTCTCTGCCTGCCTCTCTGCCTACTTGTGATCTCTGTCTGTCAAATAAATAAATAAAATCTTTTTTTTTAAAAAAGGATGAGTGAGTGGGTGGATGGATGGGTGGATACAGAGAAAAACGTTTAAACAATGTTTAATTATAAACACGATACATGTCTGTTTTAGAGAAACTGGAAAATGCAGGAAGTTGGAAAGAAGCTGGAAATAACCTGTAGTCCCTTCATCACCCAGGGATAACATTTGGTTATAGTTCCATATATTTTTCCTATATAAAAGTTTACTTTTATCTTACAAATTTGGGATCATAGTATATGATTTGGAATCCCCTCGCCTTAATTCTTGCCGAATGTATTTAAGCATTCCTCGTTCCCATACATATTCTTTGAAAACAGCACTATGATTAGTTGCAAAATTGAAAGACTGTGGCACATTTTGTTTAACTATTTTTGTCTTAGTGAGTAGTCCCATGCCCGGTTTGTCAATATTACAAATAACACCAGTATTCTTAGGAAGGACTCCCAGAAGATAGATGACCAAGCAAAATTGTGAATTAAAAAGAAATTCAATAGATTGCATTCCAGAAAAGGTGTATTAATGTATACTTCCAGCAGGAGTATTAAGGGTCACTGTTTCCTCCCACGCTCACCAAATGTGGATGTTACAAGAAAATACATACAAAAACACCTTTCTAATTACCAGACCAAAAACACATGTTATTTTAATCTCTATTTAAACTATTACATAGAGAATTTAACTTTTAAATATCTTGATTAGATTTTTATATTTCATTTGCATACCATCTACTTTTGGTCTTTTGTTTTTTGTTTTTTGTTTCCTATTAGGCCACAGGTTTTCCCTACTTCCTTCTACAAGCTCTTTACATAATCAGAATACTACCAACACTGTTATATTGTTTCAAAGCAAAAATATCAGTTTTGGGTTGGTCTTTTAATTTTGCTCATTGCCTCTTTGATCTACAGAAGTTTTCAATTTGAATATGGTTGACTATATTGTGTTTTTCTTTTTTTTTTTTCCTATTTCTTTTATATTAAGAAAGTCCTCTCGGGATGCCTCAGTGGCTCAGTCGGTTGGGCCTCTGCCTTGGGCTCAGGTCATGATCCCAGCATGCTGGGATGAAGCCCTGTGTCAGGCTCCTTGCTCAGCAGGGAGTCTGCTTTTCCTTCTCTCCTGCTTGTGTGCTCGCTCTCTCTCTTTCAAATAAATAAAATCTAAAAAAAAAGTCCTCTCTAGCCCTAAGATATTTAAAATATTCACTTTTATTTTTATTATGCATTTATGGTCTCGTTTTCTCCACTAACTCTCTAAACTACCTGAAATTTATTTTTATATGAAATATAAAGAAGTGATCCAATTTTATTTTATCCTAGTTAACCAATTCACTGAACACCATTTGTACATTATATTTCATTTTCTTTCTGATTTGGGATACAACTTACTCTTATGCTAAAAAACATTTAAAGATATGACGGTCTTTTTCTGGGCCACCATGCATTCCTTTGATCTGTCTTTCAACTCTAGTTCTGGTACTGCATTGTCTTAATTACTAAAGATTTAAATTGTGTTTTAATATTATAATATAATTACTAGTTTCTCTAAACTATTGTTTTCTAAATGAACTTAGAACCTTTCAAGTGTTCCTTATAAAAATCCTGCTGGAATGGTTATGGGAATAGCATTAAACTTATAACTTACCCATATAACTTATGGGAAAAATCAGCATCTTGGCACTCTAGCTCATGGGGCAGCACAGGGTATTGGTAAAGTGTGTAGCCTTAGGAGTCAGACTACTTGAGTTCAAATTCTGGAGTTGCTATTCCCTAGCTATGGAACTTTTAGAAAGTTATTTAATCTTTCTGTCCCTGGTTTCTTTTGTGGGGGTTGGGTAAGGTGGAGGGGCAGAGAGAGAGAACCTTAAGCAGGCTCCATGCCTAGCACAGAGCCTGATGCAAGGCTTGATCTCACAACCCCAAGATCACGACCTGAGCCGAAATCAAGAGTGGGACGCTTAACTGACTGAGCCACTGAGGCTCCCCTGCCCTTCAGTTTCTTTATCTAAAAATGAGAATACTACTAGTACTTACTTATAGGGTTTGTATACAGGTTAAGTAAATTATCACCTGTGTAAACAGGAACTTAGAATAGCGCATGACATGTAATAAGCGCTAAGTAAAAACTAAGTATGGTATCTCTCCATTTATTAGATTGGGACCCTTGTGTAAAAAGTTCAGACAGCCCTCTCTTTGCATGATTCTGATATTCACAATTTTCACTTACCGTGATTTAATTAAATAATACCAGTCCACCGACACCAAAGTTGAATTTCAGTCACCATGGTATACAACTGAGTAATTGCATAAAGTACAAACTTAGTCCGCAAATTCCCTACATAAATAACAAAAGCACAGTGTGATTAGTGAGTGATCATATCATTTCTTTCGGTGTGTTGGTGATTATTCACTGAACAATACTGTGTAGTTGTGTTGTCTCTTTGTCTCTCAGTGATAAACTCATGTTCTATTTTACAAAAATGGATAATGGAAAGAGCACACAAAGATAAAAGTGCATCCAAGAAACAAAAAGTGATATTGTTGCAAGTGGGACATAGATTAGAACATAAATGAGGTTATAGAAGAAATAGCTAGACTTGGGAATTCGAGAGATCCTAGAAATGCAGCCCTAGGAATTTAGTGAGGGTGAAACTAATGACGTAAATGGTGTTTAAAGGTTGTCATGACAAAAAGGATGAAGATGTTAGAGACTGTGGCACCGGCAACCACCTGCACCTTGAACTTCCAAGCACACTGAAAACGCAAAGGGTAAAATACAGAACATTGATCCAAAACTTTAAAAGGAGTTTGACAGTTTGTTAAGGTGTAGAAAATATAGCTTGCTAGTAAGTTATAGGAGGAGAAGACAAGCACTATTAAAAGTAACCCTGGTTGGCTTTTTTTTTTTTTTTACAAAATAATGCAACACTTTAAATTCTCAATGTGTCTAATGTTTAAATGACAGTGTACCAAAAAAATAGTAACTTAATTTTTTTCCATTGCCTTATAAATTTATAGCAGAATGGATAGTAGGAGAATTTTTTGTGTTTTGATAAAAATGTTTCAAGGTTATACAACTGTTGTAATTTTCCCCATTGATTATTAAGATCACTTTGCGTGGTTTTAGCATTTATGGTCTATTTTACAGTTCTATACGTTATTGTTTATTTATAACTTTTTCTTTTTTTTAAGATTTTATTTATTTATTTGATAGAGACAGAGATCACAAGTAGGCAGAGGCAGGCAGAGAGAGAGGGAGAAGCAGGGTCCCGCTGAGCAAAGAGCCCAGGGCGGGGCTTGATCCCGGGACCCTGAGATCATGACTTGAGCTGAAGGCAGAGGCTTTAACCCACTGAGCCACCCAGGCACCCCTATTTATAACTTTTTCATATAGGCCATCCCATACACACATTTCTTAGTAAGATTGTTCTTAGTTTTAAATTTATGGCTGCTGCTGGGAACAGGATTTGTTTTTATTGTTTTGTTTTTATTATTTTCTAATAGGATATTGCTGATAGATAAGATAGGTCTTGCTTTTTGTATATTTACTTCACGTCTGAGTACTTTAAGCTTTTCTATTTCTAACAGATTCTGGGTTGATTTGGTGCCTGCCCCCTGGTAATTATGGCTCCAAATTTTACAAGGAACAGGGACGTAACAAAACAAAACAAAAGTCTGACTAACTCAAAGAGAGGGCTGCTTGGCCTCTTCTGCTTTGGATATTGTTCCTCATTTCTGACAGCATAGTTCCGTGGGCTTGTTTCCAAAGCAGTGCTGATGGCTTGGCAGATCACCCTGAGTTCAGATCTCCAGTAGTCACGTACTAGTTGTGTGATCTCAATCCTGTGCGGACTAAACCTTATGGAGGAAGTTTTCCTGAGCTAGAGGGATTAAGTGAAATATCACATATAAAACACCTCTCTGGGAGTTAGTACAAAGAACAAGCTCAAGAAATGTTAAGTATTATTATTATTTTTTATCCTTTTGTATTGTGATATAATTGACATATGACATGTCAGTTCCACGTGTACAACTTAATGATGTGGTATTTGTATAAAAAGCAAAATGATCACCATGATAAGTAGTTAACATCCATCACCACATGCAATTACAATTTTAACTTTCAAATATACAATACAATATTAACTATAATCACCATGCTGAACTAAGTCATCCCCATGACTCATTTTTTTTAAATTTTATTTATTTATTTTTTGAGGTGGGGGAGGGGCAGAGGGAGAAGGAGAATCTTCATCGGGCTTCATGCCCAGCACAGAGCCTGACTTCAGGCTCCATCTCTCTACCCTGAGATGATGATCTGAGCCAAAATCAAGAGTTGGACACTCAACCGACTGAGCCACCCAGGCTCCCTGTAACTTGTTTTTCTTATAGCTGGAAGTTAGGACCTTTGAATCCCTGTCACCCATTTCACACCACCAGTCTGTTCTCTGTGTCTGCGTTCAGTGGGGTGTAGTGTTTGTCTTCTCTGTCTGATTTATTTCACCAGGTCCATCCATGTTGTCACAAATGGCAAGGCTTCCTTATTTTTTTTTTATGGCTGAATAATATTCTATTGTGTGTATGTTTACCACGTTTTCTTTATATTTCATTATTTTAAAAACTATTATTACTTACAAACAATTTCTTTTTTTCCTGGCCCAGCTGCGCTGCCTCAGAACCTACCCATGCTTTGTGTAAGGACATTTTTGCCAGGACCATGGCAGATGGTTGGGGTATGTGGCTGGTTTTTAATGTCATTGCATCTCCTTAAGTTTGTGGTTTCTTGTGTATTTAAATGAGGAAGGTGGCTTCCATTTTAGCTCAGAAATCAGTAAGAAGGAATTCTGAGTTGGAAAGAAGGGTCTGGCATAGATATGTCTTCTCTCATTCCTCCCACATTTATTTCTTTGATAAGTCCTGTGAGCCGCATCTCAAGTGCCTCTTGAATCCATCATTCCCCATCCCTTTCCATTCCAGATGTCTTACATCTGGACCTCGGCTCCTCGGCTTGCACTTGAACCTCTGTAATAGCTTCTGGTTTTTTTTTTTTTTCTTTTTAAAGATTTTACTTATTTAGAGAGAGAAATAGAGTGCAATCAGGAGAAGGGGGAGGGAAGGGTAGAACCTCAAGGAGACTCTGTGCCGAGTGAGGATCCCGATGCGGGGCTCAAATCCAGGACGGTGAGATCGTGACTCAAGTGATCAGTCCCTTAACTAAGCCACCCAGGTGTTCCTCTGTAATAGCTTCTAAACAGATCTCTCTGCCTCTCTTTTCTCATTGCCATTACCCAGGAAATACCTTCTAAACCACTTCCCCAAATCACCTTCTCACCATTGCTAATACCATTGGTAGCTTCACCTCTCAACATGCCCAGTTACTCCGCATTCTTCAAATCTATGTGTGATTTTCTGCTTCCACGCGCACTCACATTCTTCCAGCCGAAAATTCTCGCCTCATTCCCACCTCTTTTAAAACCCTGCTCATTGTCATATGCCATGGCTTCATGAAAGCCTTCTTGAGTTTTCATTTCCTACGCCCTCCCTCAGAGATCAGAAAAAATCATTTCTTCTTCCATGTTACAAACGTACTTGCTTGTACTTCTTTCCTTAAATTAAGTTCATTGTTCTTCTTAGAAGCAGAGTAGATCTCCGTAAACTGAAAGTTCCTCAAGTGGAAGAGCCGCGTCCTCTGGAGCGTCTGGGGAGGTCCCAAAGGATCTCTACCTTATATTGTATTTGTCTGCTTGTCTTTCACTCATCTCCCTGCTTGCCCCCCACATTTGAAGAAGGGTGAGAACTGTGTCTTGTTCACCACGCTACCCCAAGTGCCTGGTGCAGAGCCTCGCGCATAGTAGGTGCTCAATAAAAGCTTGCAGAATTAAATACTAACCCTCCCACTTACTTCATTGACCTCTTTGGCCCTGTGATTTGGGCCTCCCGTCTACTTGACCAGCTACTGCTATCACTTGGAATTCCCTGCTTCACCTCTGAGATCTTGAACTCTGAAATGCCTTCCAGTTACCAAAACTTTCCATCTTTTGGCAAACTTGTTCAACCCCACTGCTGTGACTGATGGCCCCCTGACCTCTCCCTATTCTTCCAGTCAGTCCCTCTCTGACTTCCCTCACCCCCCTTCTCAGCTCAACATTCTGTTCTGTTCTTTCCAGAGGTCTGGCTAAGGTGGGGTCACTGGGGCACAGAAATTTAGAGGGCACCGCATTTTTCTCCCACCACCTCTCTGGTCTCTGTTGGAAGCCTCACCCTGGCCCCAGGCCAGCCCCCTTGGCAGTTGCAGAGATGGATGGAGTGAGAGGCCCGAGGTCAAGGGCTGGGAGCGCACCAGCCAGGGGACCTTTTGTGCACAGGGCTGCCCCTCCCCCTTCCAAGAGCAGCTTCCATTGAAGAGAAGGCAAGTTTCACGCTGCTTGCCCCGGGCGCCAAAAATGCTAGTTAGGGCTCTGGTTCTGTCCTCCCTTCCCTCACCCCTTGACACGGTGCCAATCTCATGCTGCTTTCCCTGCTTCAGAGCTACAGCAAGCACTGTCACTGGGCTTCCTGGGACCACCACCAGTTCCAGCTGTCTGCCCTTGGTGGATGCTTGATGGCTCGAAGATCATTTCTCCTTTTAACTGCTGTATGATGAATCCTGGGAGTATTTGTATTGGGAATATGTTGTTGCACGATACAACACACACACACACACACGCACACACACACATAGGGGGAGAGAGAGAGAGAGAGAGGGAGAGAAAGCGTGAGCTGACAATGAGTTCCTCTCAAAGCCTCTGTTACCTCATCTGTAAAATGGAAATGATAATCGTACCTACATGATAGTGCTGTTCCATGGTCTAAAGTGCATAGAGGAGTGCCCGGTACATACAACAGACACTCGATAGATGTGAGTTCCCTTCCCTGAGTTTTGAATTATCCTCCTGTATTTTACTCTTTCCAAGACTACGGTGAGGATTACATCAACCAAACAAAACTAGTGAACCCACCTGCTAGAGTAGGTTTAATAAATGTTAGTTAAGACCAACTCCTGGGCCAGGCAGCCACTCTTCTCCCCTTCTAGTCCCCTGCTGCACCGCACCCCCCTCTATACTACCCCATCAGTGATCTGAAAGGCTCCTAAGAGAATTTCTCTTTCAGGATCTAGAAACTCAAAACGTTTTGAGCTGGTGCCAAGAATGTTCACTGCAATCAACTTTGTCTATCATAAAGAGGCCAGCCTTGGGTTTCAGATTTTGCCACTGAGTGTTGGTCTCCTTGACCGCAGTGGGAGATTTAAATGCAGTTAAAATCAAAGCCATTTCTTTCTTTCTGTCAGTGGGTTTTTAAAAACCCAGGGATGTTTTTATCTGTGTTTTTGGAACTGCAACCAACTCAAAGGTCAGAACTGCAAAAAAGTGAGGCCATTATAAAGTTCTTCACTTTACTTTCACCCAAATGTGTTTCTTTTCCAAAGCCCAGCGTTCTATGTGCATGTTCATTATATGTTGTTTCCAGTTGACTTACTCTTTAGAAAAGTCAGAGCCACAGGAAATGCATGCCCTGGAAGTGACTCGGGCACTACAATAGCACATATCCTGCACACTTAACCTCCAAGGAAGGTTGGGCCGTGGACCCAACACTCCGCATAAACCAAACCAGGCTCTATTTCCTATCCCTGGAAGCACCTGATTATGTTAACGTTTTGTTTATTGCACAGGGATGATGCTTTAAACTAGCTCATGGCATTTTCGGAGCAAAATATTTTAATTTTGATAAGGTCCAATTTTTCGACTTGTTTCCTTTTATGGTTTGTGCTTCTGGTGTCAAATATGAAATCCTCGCTCCCAAAGATTTTCCCCTATGCGTTGTTCTCTTCTCTTGAAAGTCACATATTTGACATTTAAGTCTGTGACCCGTTTTTGTATAAGGTGTGAGACCTAGATCGAGATTCACTCTTTTGCTTATATATGTGCACGTGCTCCAGATCACTTGTTGAAAATACTGTATTACCTCTGCTGAATTGCTTTGCATCTTTGTGAGACATCAGTTGGTTACCTTGGTGTGAATCTATTCCTGAATTCTCTATTCTGTCCCATTGATCTATGTGTCTATTCTGTCTTGAATATCACACTGTCTTGGTAACTATAGATATAGAGTAACCCTTTATATCAGGTAGAGTGATTCCTCCCTCTTTTTTCTTCTCTTTATTCAAGATTGTTTTAGCTACTTTAGAGCCAATGACTTTTCATCTAAATTTTAGAATAAGCTTGTCTCTGTCCACCAAAATCCTTGCTGACATTTTGGTAGGAATTGCATGAAATCTATAGATCAGTTAAGAAAGAACTGATATCTTTACTATGGTGAGTCTTCCAATCCATGAACATAATATATTCTTCCATTTATTTAGGTGTCTTTGATTTCTTTCATCAGTGTTTCATAATTCAAGCATACAAGCCTGTGCATGTTTTGTTAGATATGTATCTAGTTCATTTTTCTTAAAGTGATTGTAAATTATATTATTTTTCCATTTTGGTTTTCAGATGTTCAGTGTCAGCATAAGGAATGCAGCTGGTATTTATGTATCTCTCTTGTATCTTGCAACCTTAATAATTAATTTGCAAGTTGTAAGAGTTTTTGTGTCAATTTCTTGGGATTTTGTATTTATACAGTCATGTCATCTGCAAATAGGGACAGTTTTATTTCTTCCTTTTCAGTCTATATGTCTTTTGTTTCTTCTTCTTCTTGCCTTTTGCAGGGCTAGAACTTCTAGTACATTGTTGAGTAAGAGTACTGAAAGCCAACATCATTGCTTTGTTTTGGATTTTAGGGGAAAAGCCTTCAGCCTTTAACCATTATGAATAATGTTAGCTGTAGGTTTGTAGAAGCTCTTCATCAAGCTGAGGTGGTTCTTCTCGATTCTTAATTTGCTAAGATTTTGTTTTGTTTTTTAAATTATGAATGGTTGTTGAATTTTGTTAATGGTTGTGAATTTTGTTTTTGTTTTGTATCTATTAATATGATCATTTGATTTTTCTTCTTTACACTATTGATATGGAGATTACATCATTTGATTTTATTTTTTCATCGATTTGATTTTTGGATAGTGAACCAGCTTTGATTAATAAATCCCATTTGGTTCAACATTTGCAAATCAATCAACACGATAGAAGAAATCAATAAGAGAAGAGAGAAGAACCACATGGTCCTCTCAACTGATGCAGAAAAAGCATTTGACAAGATACAGCACCCTTTCCTGATTAAAACGCTTCAAAGTATAGGGATAGAGGGAACATTCCTCAACTTCATATAATCTATCTATGAAAAACCCACAGTGAATATCATCCTCGATAGGGAAAAGCTGATAGCCTTCCCTTTGAGATCAGGAACACGACAAGGATGTTCACTCTCATCACTGTTGCTGAACATAGTACTAGAAGTCCTAACAACAGCAATCAGACAACAAAAAGAAATAAAAGTTATTCCAATAGGCAAAGAAGAAGTCAAACTCTCTCTCTCTGTGCAGACGACATGATACTTTATATGGAAAATCCAAAAGACTCCACCCCCAAACTACTAGAACTCATACAGCAATTTGGTAATGTGGCAGGATACAAAATGAAATCAGTTGCTTTCTTATACACTAACAATGAAAACATAGAAAGGGAAATTAGAGAATTGATTCCATTTACTGTAGCACCAAGAACAATAAAATACCTGGGAATAAACCTAACCAAAGAGGTAAAGGATCTGTATTTGAGGATTTATAGAACACTTATGAAAGAAACTGAAGAAGACACAAAAAGATGGAAGACCATTCCATGCTCTTGGATCGGAAGAATAAACATTGTTAAAATGTCTATACTGCCTAGAGCAATCTATACTTTCAGTGCCATCCTGATCAAAATTCCACCGGCATTTTTCAAAGAGCTAGAATGAATAGTCCTAAAATTTGTATAGAACCAGAAGAGACCCCGAATTGCTAGGGAACGGTTGAAAAAGAAAAACAAAACTGGGAGCATCACGTTGCCTTATTTCAAGCTTTACTACAAAGCTGTGATCACCTAGACAGCATGGTACTGGCACAAAAACAGGCACATAGACCAGTGGAACAGAATAGAGAGCCCAGATATGGACCCTCAACTCTATGGTCAAATAATATTCGACAAAGCAGGAAAAAATATCCAGTTGAAAAAAGACACTCCCTTCAATAAATGGTGCTGGGAAAATTGGACAGCTATGTGTAGAAGAATGAAACTTGACTATTCTCTTACACCATACACAAAGATAAACTTGAAATGGGTAAAAGACCTCAGTATGAGTCAGGAATCTATCAAAATCCTAAAGGATAACATAGGCAGTAACCTCTTCGACATCAGCCACAGCAACTTCTTTCAAGACATGTCTGCAAAGGCAAAGGAAACCAAAGTGAAAATGAACTTTCGGGACTTTATCAAGATCAAAAGCTTCTGCATAGCAAAGGAAACAGTCAACAAAACAAAGAGGCAACCCACGGAATGGGAGAAGATATTCACAAATGACACTACAAAGGGCTGATATTCACGATCTATAAAGAACTCCTCAAACTCAACACACACAAAACAGATAATCACGTCAAAAAATGGGCAGAAGACATGGACAGATACTTTCCCAAAGAAGACATACAAATGGCTAACAGACACATGAAAAAATGTTCATCATCACTAGCCATCAGGGAGATTCAAATCAAAACCACACTGAGATATCACCTTACACAAGTTAGAATGGCCAAAATTAGCAAGATAGTAAACAACAAGTGTTGGAGAGAATGTGGAGAAAGGGGAACCCTCTTACACTGTTGGTGGGAATGCAAGTTGGTGCAGCCACTTTGGAAGACAGTGTGGAGGTTCCTTAAGAAATTAAAAATGGTGCGCCTGGGTGGCTCAGTGGGTTGAGCCTCTGCCTTTGGCTCGGGTCGTGATCTCAGGGTCCTGGGATCGAGTCCCGCATAGGGCTCTCTGTCAGCGGGGAGCCTGCTTCCCTCTCTCTCTCTCTGCCTGCCTCTCTGCCTACTTGTGATCTCTCTCTGTCAAATAAACAAATAAAATCTTTAAAAAAAATTAAAAATAGAGTTTCCCTATGACCCTGCAATTGCACTACTGGGTATTTACCCCAAAGATACAGATGTAGTGAGAAGGTCCATCTGTACCCCAATGTTCATAGTAGCAATGACCACTGTGGAAAGAATCAAGATGCCCTTCAACGGACGAATGGATAAAGAAGATATGGTCCGTATATACAATGGAATATTATGCCTCCATCAGAAAGGATGAATACCCGACTTTTGTAGCAACATGGATAGGACTGGGAGAGATGATGCTGAGTGAAGTAAGTCAAGCAGAGAGAGTTAATTATCATATGGTTTCACTTACTTGTGGAGCATAAGGAATAACACAGAAGACATTGGGAGATGGGGAGAAGTGAGTGGGAGGAATTCAGAGAAGTGAGTGGGGGGAATTTGGAGGGGGAGACAAACCGTGAGAGACTGTGGACTCTGAGAAACAATCTGAGGGTTTTGGAGGGGAGGGGGTGGAGGGTGGGATGATCCTGGTGGTGGGTATTATAGAGGGCACATATTGCATGGAGCAGTGGGTGTGGTGCATAAACAATGAAATTTGGAACACTGAAAAAGAAATTAAATGTTTAAAAATCCCATTTGGTCATTGTTTATCATTCTTTTTACACTTTGCTGTATCTAAGTTGCTAATATCATTATACAATATTGTATTTGAGTTGCTAATACTTTCTGAGGATTTTTGAATCAAAGTTCTTAATAGATATTGGTCTTTAGTTTTCTTTTTTCTTTCCTTTTTTGTACTGTATCTGGTTTTGGGATCAAGGTAATGCTTGGTACAGAAAATGAGTTGGGAAGTGTTTCCTATTTTATTTTCTGAAAGAATTCATATAAAATTGGAGTTACTTCTTTAAATGTTTGATAAAATTATTTACAAATACAATTTCTTTTTTAAAAATACTTTATTTATTTATTTATTTGACACAGAGAGATCACAAGGAGGCAGAGAAGTAGGCAGACAGAGAAGGGGGAAGCAGGCTCCCTACTTAGCAGGGAGCCCGATGCAGGGCTCGATCGTAGGACCCTGAGATCATGACCTGAGCTGAAGGCAGAGGCTTAACCCACTGAGCCACCCAGGTACCCCTACAGATACAGTTTCTTAAATGGTCTTGTGACCAATCAGGATACCCATTTTAACTCCTTTGAGGTTTGGTAATTTGTGGTTTTCAAGGATTTGTTTCTATTTCATCTAAGTGTCAAATTAACAAGGCTACAGTTGTTTGTAGTGTTCTCTTATCTTTCCTTGAATGGATTCATGCTCTACAGTGATATCCCTGCTTTGTGCCTGATGTTGTTTGTGTCTTCTCTCTTTTCATCTTTCTCAGTCTTTTACTGATGTTTTTTTTCAAAGAATCAGTGCTTTCTTTCATTGATTTTTCTCTCCTCTTTTTCTATTTTCAGTTTTATTGATTTGTTTGCACCTTTATCATTTTCTTCCTTCTTTCTGCTTGCTTTGGGTTTATTTTGCTCTTCTTTTTTTAGGGGATAGGAATTTAGATTATTGATTTGAGATGTATCTTCCTTTTCTTATATTAGCATTTAGTGCTATACTTTTGCCTTTCCACACTGGTATAGCTGAATCCCACATCTTTTAGTAGGTTATATTTTCATTTTCTTTTTCTTACTTGTCAGAGAGAGAGCGAGCGAGCATGCAAGCGGTGGGGTGGAAGGGTAGAGGCAGAAGGAGGGAGAAATCCCCACGCAGACTTCATGCCCAGCACAGAACCCCATGTGGGGCCCAGTCTCATGACCCTGAGATCATGACCTGAGTCAAAATCAAGAGTCAGATGCTTAACAAAATGAGCCACCCGGGTGCCCCGAACTTCAGTTCTTTTAAGTAGCTCATAGTGTTTAAATACTGTGAGAAATAGCATTTTTCCGTATTTGAGGCATTTGGGGAATAAAGTGCTGCATGAAGAGATACACAGTTATTTTTCTTGGGGGACAGGAACTTATTACTTCTTGAGTACCTATTGCTCACTGCCTCACTGAGTGCTTTACATACATAATTTCTCTTGGAAGTTGCTACTGTTATTAACCCCATTTTAAATATGGGAAACCTGAGACCAGAGACTTTAAGTAACTTGCCTGATTTCACTTGGCAAAGATAGGACTTGAATTTTGATCCTTCCATCTTGAAAGCTCTTTCCATTAGAGAATTACAGATGAAAGAACTGGTAAGGACATGAGGAATAAAATGTAGAATAGGACCATGCCCTAGAAAAGCAAGCAGGCAACCAGTTATCCAACGTCCCTCTTGTTCTTGCTTTTTCTATGATGATGTTTAGATACCTACATTAATTTGATATTTAATTTTTAAGATCTTAATTCAAATTATATGGATTTGGGGGGCCACACAATATCAGAGAATTAGTTTGATTATAATAACGTAGAGTTTAATGGCTAAGTGTCTTAAGATGGGTTGTATCTGTACAACAGGGAGCAAAATACCTACCCCAAAGATTTGTAGCAATGAGATAAGGGATCTGAAAGTATTTTTGCCAAAAAGCACTATGCAAATATATGGGATTATTATTATGATAATGGAGACAATGCAAATGTTTCAAGAGCCAAGACCCTTGTCCATCATGCAGATCAAATGTTTTCAGCCTTGAGGCCACAGACCTCATGGGTAGGCTTCTCTGAGACTGTGTGTAAACTATGGGAAGGTGCATTTGGGGGAGGGAGACTTAAGATTTCCTCCCAAAGAGTATTTGAAATTGGAATTGACTAGCTGAGTGAATGAATAAATGAAACAGGAAGGGCTGACCATGTGATATAGGAAATAGCACAGTCACTGACTTCTGCATACTGAAGTAGCTTTGTCGGGTGTAGCCAACTTGAAGAGAATTTCTTTTCTTTCTTTTTTTTTAAGATTTTATTTATTATTTGACAGAGATCCCAAGTAGGCAGAGAGGCAGGCAGAGAGAGAGGAGGAAGCAGGCTCCCCACTGAGCAGAGAGCCCGATGTAGGGCTCGATCCTAGGACCCTGAGATCATGACCTGAGCTGAAGGCAGAGGCTTCAACCCACTGAGCCACCTAGGCGCCCGAGAATTTATTTTCTTATTCCCAGTTTCGAACAGCCTGTATGTTACTTTCCACCTGAACTGAGTTTAGCAGGAAGCATGTCCACAAGGCAGTGTGTATACCTGAATAGGAAGCTTCAGGCGTTTTACAGATGAAACAATCCTCCTTAAGTTTCCAGTTTGAGCAGGTCTGTACATTTGCCAGTTAGAGACTGGGATCGCTGGCTTTGTAGAACTAAGAGGAATCTGTGCTTGGAGTGTTACCATGGAACAACTGAGGGCATAGGGACCGTGAAGTCTCTGCCATTGGTGTAAAAGCCACCCCCCATCCCAGTGAAGTGACCTTTACACTGCAAAATTGGTCTGGACCAAGCAACACATTGTAAAGAGCACAGAAGAAGCTCAATGAATGACTCAGAATCCAGGTGATGGAAGAAGAAGACTTGAGCAAAACTGGGGGAGATGCAATTTCTTTAGCCACATTCAATAAGGAATTGCATAGCTCCAAAGATAGGAGGTATTTAGAGATGATGTAAGGGTTGACCAGTTGGTATTTATGATGCTTGAGTTAGCCTGGCAGGACAACTAGACCTCAAGGGCCTGTGTTAGGGTTGGGTCTCAGGACCCAGTCTGTATCAGACCAAGAGGAAAACCATGATAGGTTTCTTTGTAGTATCAGTCATTGAGTGCAGGGGACTAGAAGTTTGCCAAATAAAATACAGGGTGGCCACACTTCATGGCAAGTACATATACTACATATTAAATGATCATCCTCTATTTTAATTTGCCAAATAGGCCCACAGATAGGACCTGAGTAAGGAGACTACTAATTCTCAAACTTTCCTTTTTCTTTTTTTTTTAAGTGGGCCCCAATGTGGGGCTTGAATTCATGACCCTGAGATCAAGACCTGAGCTGAAAGCAAGACCTGAGTCGGACACTTAACAGACTGAGCCTCATAGACACCGCTTTAAAAAAAAAAAAAAGTTTTTAAAAAAGTCATTCTCAGCCTTTAATGTGCGTACAAATCACCTGAGAAGTCAGCCGATATGGGATGAGCCTCAAGCATGTGTCATTCTAAAATGTTCCCAGGTGATGCTAATGATATTGGCCACAGACCATACATTAAATAGTAAGGGGCTAGATAGTTGTGTCCGTTATTGATTGAACTGCCTTTCTCATTCCACAGTAAAAGTTCCATCATTACCACCTAACTCCTCCATCATTACCTCAAACCCCAAGTGAAAGAATGTCTTCCATGGTGTTGCAGATGGTGTCTGGAGGTGCCTAGTGCGGGTGAAGAATTTGGAGTCCAAATTGTATGGACAAGGCAAGCAGAAACCCCATCATAATGGAGCAATCACAGGGTTCATTGCTCTACCCCTGTAGTTGCCAAATTATCCCCTCATTGTTATCACCGGGAAATCTTTTTAAAAATACCAGAGCCGGGCGCCTGGGTGGCTCAGTGGGTTAAGCCGCTGCCTTCGGCTCAGGTCATGATCTCAGGGTCCTGGGATCGAGTCCCACATCGGGCTCTCTGCTCAGCAGGGGTCCTGCTTCCCTTCCTCTCCCTCTGTGATCTCTTCCCTTCCTCTCTCCTACTTGTGATCTCTCTCTGTCAAATAAATAAATAAAATCTTTTAAAAAAAAATTCCAGAGCCTACGCCCTCCAAGGCTAATGAAACCCCAATCACTGCAGGGTGGGTGGGTGCCGGAAATGGGCTTTGGGATCGTTGAAGCTCCGCCTTCCGTGATACTTCCATGCACACCATTTGGGGGAGCACCGTTCTAGTGCCAGTACTGGCAATGAGAGCACCTAGGGAAGAACAAACACATTTCTATAGTTCCACGAAATGAACTGGGGAGGTGGAGCCAAGTGGATGGGCCCAAGGAACCTTCGCTGGCTTAAAAGAAATCATAAACTCTTAAGCAGTTATCAGAAGAGCTACTTCCAAGGCCCTCTCTTGGATGTCCTATGATTGGAGATTTCTGGAAGCTCCAAGGCCTGACTTTGAAGTATCAAATTTCTGGTCCCTCTTGGACTGACTATACTTTAAATTTTCCCTGTCACCCACACCTTCAACCCGACACCAAGCACAAATATTTGGAACTCTGGCAAGTCATCTGCTGATATTACTTGGATGTGAAAGCACGTGAAGAAAATCAACATTCTACGCAAGGTAATTATATTCTCTCTTCTTGCTAAAACAAAACCAAAACGAAAATGTAAAAAGCCACCTTTGCTTTCTGCAGCACTGGTTCTCAAACATGGCTGCACGTTTGGATCAGCTGGGAAGCTGGAAAAATACTGATGCATGGTCCTGCCCCCCAGAGCTTTTTACTTAATTGATATAAGGTGGAGAATGGGCTTTGGGTTTTTCAGAAAAGCCCCAGGTGATTCGAATGTTCAAAGGTTTTGAATGCAACTGGCTAAAGCACTGGGGCTTATTGATTTTGTGTTCCCAGACCAGCAGTATCCACATAACTTGGGAGCTTGTCAGAAATGCAAAATCTGAGAGCTCACCCAGACCTAGGCATCCAGAATCTCTGGAAGTGGGGCCCAGCAATCTGCCTCTTTTTTTTAATTGACATATAATGTATTATTTGCTTCAGTGGTACAGTTTTGTGATTCATCAGTCTTACACAGTTCACAGCACTCACCATAGCACAAAGCCTCCCCAGTGTCTATCACCCAGCTACTCAATCCCTCCCTGCTTCACCCCCCAGAAACCCTCAGTTTGTTTCCTGAGATTAGGAGTCTCTTATGGTTTGTCTCCCTCCCTGGTCCCATCTTGTTTTATTTTTTCCCCTCCCTTCCCCTCTTGACACCACCCCCCCCCCACGCCTCTCAAATTCCTCATATCAGGGAGATCATATAATAATTGTTTTTCTCTGATTGACTTATTTCACTCAGCATAATACTCTCTAATTCCATCCACATCGTTACAAATGACAAGATTTCATTTCTTTTGATGGCTGCATAGTATTCCATTGTGTATATATAGGACACATCTTTATCCATTTATCTGTTGATGGACATCTGGGTTCTTTTATTTTTTCATCTGGGTTCTTTTCATAGTTGGCCTATTGTGGACATTCTAGCAATCTGCTTTTTAACAAGGCATCCAGGTGATTCTAATGCTTGTTCAAGTTTGAGAAACACTCGTTTAGGACTGAGGTGCTAAATGTGCCTCTGAAGGCAGGCTTCTTTTTTAATTTATTTTTATTTTTTATAAACATATAATATATTTTTATCCCCAGGGGTACAGGTCTGTGAATCGCCAGGTTTACACACTTCACAGCACTTACCATAGCACTAGTATCATGCTTAGTGAAATAAGTCAATCGGTGAAAGACAACTATCATATGATCTCCCTGATATGAGGAAGTGGAGATGCCACATGGGGGGTTAAGGGGGTAGGAGAAGAATCAATGAAACAAGATGGGATTGGGAGGGAGACAAACCATAAGTGACTCTTAATCTCACAAAACAAACTGAGGGTTGCTGGGGGGAGGGGGGTTGGGTGAAGGCATGCTTCTTGAACTTCCTTGGCAATTTCCATTTTTTCAAGATGGTAATCATATGAGTGTACATGGTGCTGATATTGACTTCATATCCTCCGTAGTAATCACAGGAAATACAGATGTATGTGCCGTACTAAATGAGTAATATATATAAAGTATAGGAAACTTATAAAATGCCTTCAGTACTTTTTTGCTGCCACGCTTTCTCTCTCTCTCTCTCTCATACACACACGCACCCGCATCCCCTGCAATGACAAAAAGAGTAGCACTAAAATTTGGGGAAGAAAGGAACAGAAGTGGTAAAAACTAAACAAAGTTTAGTTTGAAGTATAAGCTCAGAGATAAAATCAACTTGAAGGAGTAATTCTCAATAGAAGATGGACAGAAGGAGCTGGGAACAACCATAATGTTTCCATGATATGGGTGGACCCCCCAAGCCCGGTCAGTTTCTACCAGTTAGTGGTTCTTAGCCACTTCATCAAGCCACTTTTAGGGCCACACCCTAGCCTGGATGAAGTCTAGGAATTGTGGGACCTAGTTTCCAGTCATCTGCTCTCCAGGGCTCGGTATGACTTTTAGGCAAATCTCCTAAGGGGCTTGCAGTTTTCCCCAATTTCAGTATGTGAAAGACATGAGTATTTTCTATGAGTCTTCCCGGGAGAGTATGTCTCCCGAGTTTTCCCGGCACTGCTCATCCTCTCCAGAGCTCTAGCCATAGTGGAGATGAGGCAGACTGCTGCTGGGCAAGCCAGCAGGGTACTTGAACTTTGAGTGTTCCTGGAGCCAGAGGGAACCTGAGTCTGGGACTGGAGAATCCTAGATTGTTGGGTTGGGGGGCGGGGGGGAACAGACAAGGGAAGAACATGAATGCAGCCATCTTTATCTTTTAAGACTCTTTTCCCCCCAACCAAAAAGACATGCATGCTTTTGGTCCTTGAAACTTTGTGATTTGGGGGCACCTGGATGGCTCGGTGGGTTAATCCTCTGCCCTTGGCTCAGATCATGATCTCAGGGTCCTGGGATCGAGGCCCGCATCAGGCTCTCCGCTCAGTGGAGAGTCTGCTTCCCCCTCTCTCTCTGCCTGCCTCTGTCTACTTGTGATCTCTGTCTGTCAAGTAAATAAATAAAATCTTAAAAAAAAACCTAAATAAAAACTTTGTGATTCTGAGCATTCAAACCTGTTTTGTGTCATTTACATAAAACACCTGAGACTTCGACATAATTTTTATGAGCCATAGACAAGGAATAACTCCTTTTTAACTTTTAACATCAGGCTTGTTGGGGGCCTCCTCTAGACATTTTCTATAAAAAAGACAATATAGACAATAGAAATTTTTGCTAGTATAAACTTTGGAGATCTCACTTTATGGACCAGCAAGGTGAGGCTTAAAACCATCAGTTATTTGTAGACCAAGTTCTTTTTTTTTAAGATTTTTTTTATTTATTTGACAGAGAGAGATCACAAGTAGACAGAGAGGCAGGCAGAGAGCGAGAGAGAGAAGCAGGCTCGCTGCTGAGCAAAGAGCCCAATGCGGGGCTTGATCTCAGGACCCTGAGACCATGACCTGAGCTGAAGGCAGCGGCTTAACCCACTGAGCCAACCAGGCGCCCCTTGAAGACCAAGTTCTTAACCATACCCTGTTCTGGAAGTATCTAACCCAAATATGGACACTTCTCTAAAACCCAGATTTCCTCAAGTTCATTCTTTACTCGTGAGTTCAACCCATGCCCTTTGTAATGCTCAAAACCATGACACTGGCTTTGCAGACCACAGTCAGGCTGAGGGGCATTTGGGCTGTAAGCCTTCCCTTCCTGATGATTTTGAGCATTAGCTAGTATCAGGGATGGGCCCTGGAAGGGAAGTGCTGGAAGTCCCTCTGCAAAAGTGTGATGAACAGTGTTTACTATAGCTGTGAACATGCTATGTTAACTGTTCGAACCAAGTCTGTTGAGCCCCAAAGTAGGATGATAGCAGCAGACCCCACATCGGTGACTTCCCCATTCGAGTGAGGCAATGGCTCTGACTCTTGATACATGGTCCTCAGGATTGTAATCTTGAAATCTTTTCCTCCCATCCTGGAGGCACACTTTTTGGAACTCCTTTTATCATCGGTGGGAGGGGGTGGGTTGAAAGTCATGTCTGTACGTGTTTTCTGTGCTAATCTGAGAGCTAGACTCAACCCCAGGACTTGGGTCGCTTCCACACAGAGATCTCATTGTGGGGGGGGGGGGGGGGGAATGGCAGTTCCTCAGCTGCACTTTGAAATTCTGCATTTAAAAAAAAAACACGAAGTATTCATAAGCCTCTTATTTAATGAATGAATCCCTTTGTGTTGATATCCTTCACAACTCAGGGAACAAATAGGGTTTAGTTGCTAGAAAGTGAAAACTTCAAGCTCATCAGAATGGGGGAAATAGTAGGCAATTTGGATTAACAGTGGCAATGGCTCCATCCCAGTTTCTTGGTACCTGCTCCTAAGGGTGTGCCAACCAGTGCTATCTTCTTCAGTGTCTCTACCTCCACTCTTGGGCATTCTCCAAAAAGGGGCAGCAAGATGTTGACCAACATAAATCTGTAGTGACTTGGTGATGGGCTCACCTGAAATCAGGAGACAAAGGAACAGATGAACCAGTGAGGTTTGGTAATTGACAATTACCACTTTCTGCCGTGTGCTTTCCTCTTGCTCCCTCCTCCCTCTTATATCTAAGATTGGCCTTTACTTCCCCAGAAGGAGTAAACCACCGAAGAAGCATTTTAAAGATCCAGCTCTCCCAGAATAGATCCAAAAGAAAACTCTGAGTTCACATGATTTCAAAATGGAAATGGGATCAATTCATGCTTGGGTCCTCCCACTCCTAAGGGTAGTTTCGAGAAGCTCTTCAATATTAATTAGTAAGCTGTGAATTCAGTTCTGTGCAATTATGATGAGCCAGTTTTTGGAGTATGAAAGAGCTAACTTATCGTATTTTTGAATTACTCATCTAGAAGCCCAAGTATTTTTGTATTTCCATATTTCTCGAGTAGCACTTAATTTAATCTTAGCCCCATTTCTTTCAATAAACCATTGTTGCGTCTCATAAGCAGCACAGCTTCTTCCTCTAACTCATCTCCCCGTGAAATTGGTTTAATGAAGCAGAAAGGTATGAAGCATTAGCAACAGTGGAATCCATGTGGTAGCACTTCATTTTTCAGAGGCACTCACATTTCCACCCTAATTTATAAAATCAGCACACAAATGATTTTTATCACGGCCATTACATCAGTATAAATTACTGCCTTTTTTTTTATAACACGGCAGTTAGTCAAACTGTTGAAATGATATCTATTAGTCAAGGATGGGGGGAGAGGTGGGTGAGAGTTAGGGAAAATGAGGGCTGATGGTTGTCTTACAGAAACACTAATATTAATTTACCATAATGAACACCGATGGGGTATTTTGCAAACGTACAGATGAAAATTAAATGCACAAAGTGAAGCAAATGGGTCAATTTGTTCAGGACAAAGAAAGGGACCTTCAATAAACAAACGGTGCCGTATGGAGACAGGCAGCGAAACAATTAGTCAGGCGCTCCCCCTGTCCAGTGGGCAGGCCGCAGTCACCCTGGGCAGGAGCCATTGTGGTTCCCTCCCGCGTGGGTGTCTTCATTTATCTCATTGTAGGAACTGTCATCCTGGTTTTGTGCCCTGCAGCCTTGCCATGTCGAATCCATCCTGCCAGAGCCTCCTTGGAGAGTACTACCCACTGGCATCTCTTCTTTTTACCATTTGCCACCTAGGTCGCTTGCTAGAACCTAGTTGCCCCCATTTCAAGTTAGGGAAATCGCAGATATCTGACCTCGCTCATCTGGGCATGTGAGCATTTGGGTAGGACTGGGTGGATGGTTGACTGAACAGTTCACTAGTTTTTGGAGAGACTGTATGGAAAGATGGGTATAGGATGAGTTTAACCTTAAAAGAATAAATTACTCATGCATTTCAGAAGTAACATTTAAACATAAACAATCTGTGTAAAAATTGGAAGTCATTCTTGTCCATGGAATGGTGTGGTCGCTCTGGGTATACTTCTGTGCTGTGAATTACTCTACACAATAGTAATTAAACAATATTAAAAATGCATTCTCTGGGGCATCTGGGCGGCCCGGTCAGTTGAGCAACCACCTCTTGGTTTAGGCTCAGGTCATGATCTCACTATAGAGCCCCGCCTGGGGCTCCGCCTTCAGCGGGGAGTCTGCTTGAAGATTCTCTCTCTGGGCTCCTCCCTTCACTCTCTCTGCTCACCCTCTCTCTAAAATAAAATAAAACTAAATTTTAAAAAAAGAAAATGCATTCCCTTCTTCATACTGGCTTCACTATCAATCTACCAGTCTAACTTAATGGAAATATATAAATCTTTATCGGAAGTTCTGAGTTCTGTATTTATTTAATAATTCATTCCATGAACAAATATTTATTGGGCATGTGCTATATGCCAGGGACCAGGCTAGGTGCTTAGGATCCAATGACAAGTGAGCCTTCTAGCGGAGAAAGCAATCACTGAACAAGTAATTCCAGCAAGGTTTATGCGGCTCCTGAGGTCAGTTGTAATTCCACATTGGTTTCTATTATCCCTTATTACTTAAGTCCAGAGTGTATGCAAGGAATATAAATCTTTTGATCATAGTCGGTGACCATGTCTGTTCAGTTCTTGGTTATTTCTGAAAAGCAGGTGCATACTGGTTTTTACCAAATTTGGGATACTATTGAATGGTATCTAAACACAACTTAATATTGATTTTTCAGGTCTGCATCCTGCAATCCAATAAAGTCTGGTATTTTCAAAGAAGCAGCTCTGCGGCAGTTGGGAAATAGACTTCAATGAAATTTGGTTCTCTGGTAAACATCACAACTATTTGCCTGTTTTGATGAGGTCAGTGGTTCACAAGCCTGGTACTCTTAATATTGGACAAACCAAAATCAGAGAAATTTGGTATCGAAAGTTCTATAGTAGACCAATAAAGGTAGAATCTATTTGCTTTGATTTTTAAGTTAACCATTGTTTGAGATTTTATACATGCGCGCGCGCACACACACACACACACACACATGCACACACGTATCTCCTGATATTATTGACTGTCCTCATGTAAGTATGAGGAAGGATCTCTTTAGAGGATGGCCTTAGTGGTGTAGCTCTAATTAAGTACCCTCTCTTAGTCATAAGCCACTAAAAGTGTCACATTCTGCCAGTGCTCTTAGATGAGGGGCTAGGATAGTTCTTCTGTAAAAAAGGGCCAGATAGTATTTTTAGCTTTGTTGGCCATATAGTGTCAGACTCAACTCCACTGTTGTTATACAAGAACAGTCATAGATGATACATAAATCAATGAGTATGTCTATATTCCAATAAAACTATATTTATATCCTCTTTGTGGCTGTATAATATTCCACTGTGTATATACACCACATTTTTCTTATCCATTCATCTACTGATAGACACTTAGGTTGCTTCCATATCTTGGTTATTTTATTTTGCTTATTTTTGATTTTTTAATTTTTTTAATATTTTAAAAAATATTTTATTTGTCAGAGAGAGAGTACGCACACACAAGCAGGGAGAGCAGCAGGCAGAGGGAGAAGCAGGCTCCCACTGAGTAAGGAGCCCGATGTGGCACTCAATCCCAGGACCCTGGGATCATGACCTGAGCCAAAGTCAGGTGCTTAATCAACTGAGCCACCGAGGCATCCCAAGTCTTGGCTATTTTAAATAATGCTGCAATAAATAGGAAGTGCCTAAATAAATAGGCAATTCAAATCTGAACTGGCCCACAGTATCCTTAGTTCGGCAACCCTGGTTTTAGAGCATAAGACACTTCTTTGGTTTCAGGAAAATAAACACAAATGGAAGATAGGTCAGCAAAGCATGGTCATGAAGAATTATCAAGCTACACTTAGAAAGAGGTTCCTTTTGCTTACTTACCCACCCTCTCCCTGCTTAGGGAGCACAGTTTCTAATTTACAGCTGACCTTGAGCTTTAGGAAAGACCTTCAAACCTGAACTTACTCACTTAGCTTTCTTCCCCTAGTTTTCATATTCTTCCATAACATCGTATTTTTCTGAGCTTGACTCGTAAGGTTTTGATTCATGTTTTGCTATATATTATCTGTTGTTCTTGCTCTTTATGGAGATAATATCCTTTCTGACTGATTCTTCAGGCCTGACTCTTGGACTCCAGTTGAAACTCATCTCCTAACTTTTCCCTTTGCCTGGAACTCAGATTTCCCAGGACCCACCATGGGGTTTTGTTCAGCTCATTTCTTTCCTGGGATTCAACCCTGTTCACCTTCTCAGATGTTTTTTCTTCCATTTCCTGCTTTGATTGACTTATCCTTCTCAGCCCTGAAGAGGTATACAACGTTGAGTCTAGTATCACAATGTGTTCTGTACACAAATCCATGCTTCTGGAGAGCCCCAGACTGCAGTAAAGAGACACAAGGGGCCCATTCATGCTCTCTCTCTCTTTCTCTCTCGACATGTGCACCTGTGTACATACACACATACACAAATATCAAGCACTTACTATTGCCAAGCACTCTGGTGAGTGTTTTACATACATTAATTAGCTCACTGAGTTCCCACAGGTACTCCGAGAAGGCATGCATTACATTATTAATATCATCATTGTTATTATTTTATCCTCATCACCACCACCACCATCATCATCATCTCCATCACTTCCATTTTACAGATGGGAAAACTGAGTCCCAGAGAAGTTTAATTAACCTTCCCAAGGTCATACAGTGAGAAAAGGTAGCAGAGTGCAGATTTGTACTCGGTTTGATCTGAACCAGAGCTTGTGCACTGACCATCAGAACAGCAGAGTGGCTGGTTGCTCTGTTGCATAGTTGCCCCAGAGAGTCTAAGTAATAGAGATTTCACTGCTGAAGGGGTTGAGACCCCTTCTTGTCTTTCTTTGGTTTCTTTTTCCTTTTTTTAAGATTTTATTTTTAAGTAATCTCTGCATCCAGTGCAGGGCTCAAACTTATAAATAACCCCGAGATCAAAAGTGGCATGCTCTACTGACTGAGCCAGACAGGTGCCCCTCTTTGCTTTTTCTAGGTTATTGTCCTTCTGACTCCTGCACTACTTAGAGAAGTCCACAGCCCTTACAGAAGCCCGCTCCCTTCTCCTTCTTGATTCAAGCCTCTACAGTGAAACAGTGGCTTCATGTGGACAACCTGCTCTATGGTCGCACAAAATGGGTTTAATTTCTGGCTCTGAACCTTACTAGTTATGTAAAACTGGACAGGTTACTTAACCTTTCTGAAACTCAGTTTCTTCATTTTTAAAAGAAGGACAATAATAGATTTTACCAGACAGGGTTGTTAGGAGGAAGGGAAGAAAGAGTATATATAAAACCCTTGGACCAATGTCTGGCACAAAATATTGCTCAACACATGGTGGCTACTATTAATATTATTTCCCCACCCACCTCAAAGACCACTGCCCCTGCATGATTTTCCCCTCTCCCTTGCTATCATCCATGGTAAATATATCATCTATTTAGGCATCTGAGGGATTTTCCGACTTTTATACTCTAAGTGACCTTTATAGCCATTTACTTTGGCCATAATTCTCTCAATGGTATATTTTTATTTTTTAGTTAAGATCTACTTTCTTTTTAGAGAAAAATGTGCTGAGTGGTTTCATTTATATAATATTATTGGAATAATAATTTTTAAAAATGAACAGATTCGTGGTTGCATGTACATGGAAAAAACAAATTATCAGAAACTGCCCCTGAGAAAGATCAATATCAGTCTTCCTATATAAAGACTTTAAATCAACTGTCTTAAATATGCTTAAAGATCTAAAGGAAGTTATGGAAAAAGAACTAAAGGAAACCAGGAGAACGACATCTCAAAAAATAGAGAATATCAATAAAGAGATAGAAATGATAAAAATGAAGGAAATAAATTCTGGAACTGAAAATTCTAAAAACTAAAATGGAAAAGTCAGTAGAGGGGTTCCATGGCAGATTTAATCAGACATAAAAAAATTATGAAACATGAAGATAGGTCAATTGAGATTATCAAATCTAAGGAACGTAAAGAAAAAATAATGAAAAATATACAGAGATTAAGAAACCTGAGGGAGACCTTCAAACAAATGAATGTATTGTTAATGAGAGTCTCAGAGGAAGAGAAAGGTATAAACTCAGAGATCTATAGCAAGCCACATTATGAGACTGGCAAAATAAAAGCAAAAAAAGTAAATCTTAAAGTCAGCAAGAGAGAAGTAACTCATCATATATAAAGGATACTACTAATAGGATTAACAGCCAATTTATCCTCAGAAACCATGATGGGCAGAAGGCACTGGCATGACATATTTAAAGTTCTAAAAGAAAGAATTGTAAGTGAAATAGTCTATATTCCACAAAACTATCCTTCACAAATGAAGAAAAAATTAAGATATCACAAGATAAACAAAAGCTGAGTGTGTCACTAGTAGACCTGCCTTATAAGAGATGCTAAAGGGAGTCCTCTAGTCTGAAATGAAAGGACACTGGACAATAACTAGAAGCCAAACAAAGAAATAAGGAGGAGCAGTAAAGATAGCCACAAAGAAAAATGGAAAAGAGAGTAGCATTGCATTTTTGGTTTTAAATTCTCTCTTTTATATATGATTTAAAAGGCAAATATTTAAAATGATAATTATAAATCTTTGTTAAGGGACACACGATGGATGTCTATAGATGAAGTTTGTGACAATAACATAAAGAGTGGAAGGAGCTGTAAAGGAACAAAATTTTGCATACTGTTGAAAAGAGGTTGGTCCTTATATAAACTCAATTGTTGCAAAGTTAAGATATTAATAGTAGTCCTCAGGGTAACCACTAGGAAAAGAAAACTTTAAAAAATGTATAATATATAACAGTATCAAAATGGTACACTAGAAAAAAAATTAGTCACAACGGAAGACAGTAATGGAGAAACTAAGGAGTGAAAAAAAAGTATAAGATGTATAGAAAACAACGAACAAAATGGCAAAAGTTAAGACCTTTCTTATCAGTAATTTTTCATTTTTAAAACTTTTTGGAAATAATCTCTATAATCATCGTGGAACTTAAACTCACAAACCCATGATCAAGAGTCACATGCTCCACCAACTGAGCCAGCCAGATGCCCCAGTAATGACTCCAGATAAAATGGTTTAAACTCTCTGATTAAAAGACAGGCATTGGCAGAATGGGTAAATTAACATAATTCAACTATCCATCCATAGAACAGAAATGTTAGCTCCAAAGCCACAAGGAGGTTGAACATAAAAGGAAGGTAAAAGACTTTCCATGCAAATAGTAACAAAAAGAGCCAGTGTGGCTATACTAATATCAGACGAAGTACTTTCTCTTTCTCTAAAATGAATAAATAAATAGATAGATAAATAAATATCTTTAAAAATAGAACTACTGTACATTCCAGCAATTGGACTACTACTATTTCCCCAAAGAATACAAAAGACTAATTCAAAGGGATACATGCATCACGATGTTTATACCAACATTATCTACAACAGCCAAATTACGGAAATAACCCAAGTGTCCATTGACTGATGAATGGATGAAGATGTGATACACACACACACACACACACACACACACACACCCCGTGTGTATATATTATGTATGTATATATTTATGTTTATATATATAATACATATACATATATGTATATGTACCGATGCATATATAGTAGACTATTAGTCATAAAAAAGAATGAAATCCATTCTTTTGCAAGGAAATGGATAGCACTAGAGAGTATTATGTTAAATAAGTAGTTAGACAAATATGAGTACCATATGATTTCAGAACTATGTGGAATTTAAGAAACAAAACAAATGGGCAAAGGGATTAAAAAAGAGAGAGGCAAACCAAGAAACAGACTCTTAATTATAGAGAACAAACTGATGGTTACCAGAAAGGGAAGTGGCTCGGGGGGTGTCGGTTAAATAGGGGATGGAGGTTAAGGAGATTAAGGAGTGAATTTGTTGTCATGAACACTGGGTGTTATATGGTAGTGTTGGATCACTAATTGTACTCCTGAAACCAATATTACACTGTACATTAACTAACTGGAGTTCAAATAAAAACTTTAAAAAAAAGACATCACAAGAAAACAAAAGTATATAACAATATCCCTTAGGAATATAGATGTAATGATAATCCTCAGCAAAATACCAGCAAACTGAATCAGCAGCATCTTAAAAGTTTTATACACAATAACCACATGGGGTTGATCCTAGGAGTACAACAATGGTTCAATATATGAAAATCATTTGGTATATCACACCCCATTACTAGACAAAGGGAGAAATCACATCTCAATTAACACAGAAAAGGCATTTGACAAAACCCAATATCCTTTCAAGATTTAAAAAAAAACACTCAAACAATGAATACTGTTACGCTGAAAAAAATAAATAAAATTTTAAAAATCTTTTAAAAATTAAAAAAAAAACACAAACTAGAAATAGAGAAAAGTTCCTCAATATGAAAGTCCTATATGAAAAACACATAGCTAATATAATATTCAATGGTGAAAGAATAAAAGCTTTCCCCCTAAGGTCAAGAATAAGAGAAGGATGCCCACTATCACCACTAATGTTAAACATTGTACTGGAAGTTTTAGCTAGGGCAGTTAGTAAGAAAATAAAAGTGTCTATATTGGAAAGGAAGAAAGGAAACTCAATTTTCAGATGATATGAAATTATATATAAAAAACCCTAAAGAATCCACAAAAAATTAGAGCCTATAAATGAATTCAACAAAGTTGTAGTATACCAAATCAATACCTGAGAATGTTGAATTTTCATACTCATCTTAAAATGACACACCAAATCACCTGAAAATATGTTGAATTTTCATACTCTGAAGACAGTTTCATTTACAATAACATCAAAAAGAATAATGTGTTTAGGAATAGCAGCAATGGCCACGGTCACCAAACTGGAAAGAACCAAGATGCCCTTCAAGGGACGAATGGATAAGGAAGATGTGGTCCATATACACTATGGAGTATTATGCCTCCATCAGAAAGGACGAATACCCAACTTTTGTAGCAACATGGACGGGACTGGAAGAGATTATGCTGAGTGAAGTAAGTCAAACAGAGAGAGTCAATTATCATATGGTTTCACTTATTTGTGAAGCATAACAAATAGCATGAAGGACATGGGGAGATAGAGAGGAGAACGGAGTTGGGGGAAATTGGAAGGGGAGGTGAACCATGAGAGATTATGGACTCTGAAAAACAATCTGAGGGTTTTGAAGGGGTGGAGGGTGGGAGGTTGGGGTACCAGGTGGTGGGTATTATAGAGGGCATGGATTGCATGGAGCACTGGGTGTGGTGCAAAAATAATGAATACTGTTATGCTGAAAATAAATAAAACATAAATTTAAAAAATTGCTCTACTACAAAAAAATGTAAAACTTATACTCTGAAAACTACAAAACATATTCAAAAGAAATTATAAAGACCTAAATAAATGGAGGTGCCTCATGTTCATGGATTGGGAGACTTAATATTGTTATGATGGCAACACTATCCAAGGCAATCTACAGATTCAGTGCAATCCCTATCAAAACCTCAATGCCCCCTCTTTTTTTTCAGAAATGGAAAAACAGATCCTAAAATCATGTGGAATTGCAGTGGACCCCAAAAATCAAAACAGTTTTGAAAAACAAAAATAGCATTGGATGACTCAAACTTACTACAGACTTACAGTAACCAAAGCAGTGTGGTACTGACAAATGGATGGACACATAGATCAGTAGGATAGAACTGGGGTCCAGAAATAGATTCATGTATCTATTGTCAACTGATTTTTGACGAGGGTGCTAAGACCATTCTATTAGGAAATAATAGTCTTTTCAACAAATGTTTCTTGCAAAACTGAATAGCCACATGCAAAATGTTGACGTTGGACCAGAAATAGATTCATGTATCAACTGATTTTTGACGAGGGTGCTAAGACCATTCTATTAGGAAATAATAGTCTTTTCAACAAATGTTTCTTGCAAAACTGAATAGCCACATGCAAAATGTTGACTTTGGACCCCTAATTCAGACCATGTATAAAAATTTACTAAAAATGGATCAAAGACTTAAATGTAAGAACTAATAGTATAAAACTCTTAGAAGATAACATAGGAATATATCGTCATGTCATTCAATTTGTTGATGGATTCTTAGATCTGATATCAAAACACAGAAAACACAAGAAAAAAATGGAATTCATTAAAATTCAAAATTTTTGTACTTCAGAGGGCACTATCAAGATAGTAAAAAGATGACCTAAAGAATAGGAGAAAATATTTGCAAATCATATATCTATTAAGGTTTTTTTTCATTTAATTTTTATCTATTTATTCATTTTTAATTTTTAAAATTAACATATAATGTATTATTTGTTTCAGGGGTACAGGTCTGTGAATCCTCAGTCTTACACACTTCATAACACTCACCATAGCACATACCTTCCCCAATTTCCATAACCCAGCCACCCTATCCCTCTCCACCCACCCCCCAGCAACCCTCAGTTTGTTTCCTGGGATTAAGAGTCTCTTATGGTTTGTCTATCCATAACATATAAAGAACTCTCATAATTCAACAACAAACAACTTGATTAAAGAGTAGTCAGAGGATTTAAATAGATATTTCTCCAGTGAATATAAATGAATGGCCAACATGCTGGTAGTGGGAATGTGAAATGGTATAGTCACTTTGGAAAGCACTTTGGGTCCAAAATGTTAAACATAGAATCACCATATGAACCAGCAATTCCATTCCTACAAAAGAATTGAAAACATATATGTAAACAAATGCATGCATATGGATATCCATATCAGCACTATTCACTTTGGCCTCATTAACAAATGTCTATCAACTCAATAACAAATGTCTATCAACTGATGAATAGATAATCAAGTGTGGTATAGCCATACAATGGAATATTATTGGCCATGAAAAGAAATGATGTACTGATACATGATACAACATGGATGAACCTCAAAAACATGCTAATCGAAAGTAACCAAACAGAAAAAGTCACATATTATATGACTTCATTTATGTGAAATCATCTAGAATTGGTAAATCTATAGAGACAGAGCAGATTAATGGTTTCCAGGGGCTGGGGGAAGGGAGAATGGATAGTGACTTCTTCATGGGTACTGGATTTCCTTTTGGAGTGATGAAGACATTTTGCAGTTAAATGGAAGTGATGGTTGTGTAACATTGGGAATGTACTAAATGCCTTTGAATTGCATGCTTAATGTTTAATTTTATGTAATGCAAATTTTGAATAAATTTAAAAAGTAATCACTCTAGGTGCCGTGAGGAGAATGGATTTGAAAATAGCATGAGACCAGTGAAAGGGTATCACAGTGGTCCAGATGAGAGATGATGGTCGCCTCAATTAAGGTGCTGGCAGTAGGGATAGAGAGAAGCAGATTAATTCAAGGTATTTAGGAACTAGTGTTTACAGGACTTGGTGGACAATGAGATGAGGTATGCATGACAGGCACGGAGGATGTCTCTGAGGATTTAAGGCTTGGCTTCTAGTCAAACAGCAGCGCCATTGGGATTAAAACCCATTTTACAGATGCACAATTAGAGAGGCCATTGGCTTGTCCACTGTCCCACAGTGATCCAGTAAAGCAAATATACCCAGTACTGCTCTCCTGTTCTTCTGACTCCTGGTTCAGGAGCCTTTGCCCATAATACAGCGAATATGAGTGCTGACTTGAAGAAATCACCTGAATATTTCAAATAACTGTATAATTGAGATCTCATTTGCCTTCATTTTGATACCTGTGTTTGGAGTTCTAAAGTTTTAGTCATGACCATATTCTGATATAAATACATATCTCCTCACTGAGCCCCAAGTGTCTGGCACCTCCCTTTATTATGCTTTCTATCCAAGATTGACAACCCTGAAAGGCCCTTCCCTTATTGACCTTTCCCCTCCATCAGCACAATCCAGGAAATGTCATGTAGCCTTTCCTCTGTTCTCTGAAACAATATAATTGTAAAGCACTGAATTTCTGCAGCTTTGAGCCTTCCGGTGTTGAAATAGAGATGAGCCACTCAGAGCACCCCTAGTATAGGGGTGAGTAGAAGAGGCTTTGGGCTTGGGCTTGGGGGCTGGGCAGGAGAAAGGAGACAAAGCACGTGACCCTATCATGGGGACCTCAGGCCCAGGCAGCAGGAGGCAGTGGGGGGTGGGAGCACAGCAAAACCTCAGCTGCTGGAGAGGGAGAGCCAGGACCTTTTGTTTCATAATGTATGGAAGAGTGTGCGCATGTATGTGATGATGATGATTAAATGGTACATGGTATCAGCGAAAATTGTCAGCACGGATGCTGATTAGGGATGCTGAAGAACTAATAGTATGGAAGGAAACTGGAAAAATTGGTCTGAGTGTGGAAAAGTAATACTAATTACAATCATTTATGCGAACTGCTTACCATTTATGACTAATTACCACCCAACACAATAACCATTAGGTATATCATTAAGTATGTGTCAGATTAACTTTGTTGTCAGTTTTATTTGTGATTAGAACAGTAAACTCTGCATGTATGCTTGTACTTAATAGTTTGCTGCTCATGCAAGCACGGCTGTCAGCTCACAATTTGAAAAAAAAACATTATGTTAGGGCTGGAGCGTGGCAGGCTTTGAATTCCAGGCTAAGTAGTTTGTAGTTAATTTAGGAGGCAATGGGGAGCCCTTAGAGAATAATCAACGGGGAAGATACATGACCAGTGTTGTACTTTAGGAATCACAGACTCACAGGGCTGAAAGATTCCTTAGAGATTACTTATCCAATGGTCACCATCCAGGGGGTAACTGGCAACCACACTGAAGTTTCTGGAGGAATCGTCAAGATTTCAGAAAGACTAAAGGGAGTCATGCATTTCTCCATAATAAGACTGTACATTTCAACTATAATGTCAATGTTGTTTGGGGCTAGAATGGATCAGACCAAGATAGTGATCAGAAGCATTGATTGGCAATTATGAAAGTCTGCTTATTTTTATTTTTAAAGGCTCTTATATTATTTTAGAGAGAGTGTGTGTGTGTGAGTGGGTGGAGGGCAAATGGAGAGAATCTCTAGCAGGCTCCCTGGTGAGCGCAGAGCCCCTCCAATGACGATGACAATGACGATGACGGTGCCGGGCTTGATCCCACAATCCTCAAATCAGGACCTGAGCTGAAATCAAGAGTTTGGATGCCCAATTGACTGAGCCATCCAGGTGCCCCTAATTATTTTTTTAATGGGAAAACAAGTTAATTGTTTCTTAGCAAATGAAAATTTTAACATTAGAAGTTTTTTCTAGTCGTGGACTCCACAAGTTAAAAACAAAAGGAGTTTTGGATCGTGAAAAAGTTGGGAACTTCTGTTATAATCCAACTGATCCTTTCATCTACAGATGGGGAAACAGAGCCTAGAGCAGATGGAACTTGCCTTAGAAGAAGTTGGACAAATGGATTGGACTAATGGAAGGTAAGTGAAATCAGATCCCACAAAATTAGTTCAGTAGCCAATAGAGGTGCCTAGAATAAGGTGGTAGAAATTGGTCTACAAAAGAGAAAGGCAGACGGAAGGAAATGAAAAGGCAGTGCCAGACAGGAGCACTGGTTGGATGTGGGCAGAGGAGAAGAGAAAGAAGCTGAGAAGGACTCTGAAATTTTCAGTGTGGCTGAATGGAGCAATGATGGCGTCATCCGCAGAGCTATAAAAAAGCTGGAGGAAGAATTGGTTTTAGAGTAGAGGAGAATCGTGAGTTTCGTTTTAAAACATATTGCCCATAACTTGTAGTGATGCGTTTTCAAAAAGAGCATGAAGATAGAAATTGGAAACACATGGGTTTGGCTTTTGTAAGGAATTTTCCCCTTGACTCTTATTTTCCATATCTATAGATCTAGGCCAATAATATCTGCCTTATAGAATTAGTAAGAGGATTGAATGGGAGCATATATAGAAAGTATCTAGCACAATATCTTGCCAAGTGGCAAGAGTTCATTTCTCTTCCCTGGAGGATGTATGGAGATAGAAATGTTTAAGAGGCAGTTAAGAAACAAGGGAGAGTTCAGGAGAGATGTCAGATCCCAAGTTACATGTTTAGGATGCAAAAGTGTTTTATTTTATTTTTTTTTTTTTTTTTTTTTTTTTTTAAAGATTTTATTTATTTATTTGACAGAGAGAAATCACAAGTAGATGGAGAGGCAGGCAGAGAGAGAGAGAGGGAAGCAGGCTCTCTGCTGAGCAGGGAGCCCGATGTGGGACTCGATCCCAGGACTCTGAGATCATGACCTGAGCCGAAGGCAGCGGCTTAACCCACTGAGCCACCCAGGCGCCCAAAAGTGTTTTATTTTCATTTGTTACATTTTTAACCGCAAAACACAGATAGTGCTTTCCCAGGGTTTCTGGGAGGATGGTGTCGCCAGGACATAATACAGGAGAAGCCACACTTCCTGAAAATTTGGGAAGGACTCTAGCAAAGGAACCTGAGAGCATGCTGTCAATGAAGCCAAGGGAGGCAAAATAATTCGGAAGCAGAAGGTGTGGCCCATGGGGTCAAATGCAGTAAAAAATTCTAGAAAATGGAGACAGAGATGAATGAGGCCTTTAGGAAGTCACTTTTAGAGACCTCAGAGAATTAGGGATGAATTAAATAAGAGGCCAAATTGCAAGTGAAGGTAAGTCAGTAGAGACAGTAAAGGAAAAGGAACCCTTTCAATATGGACCGTGAAACAAGAGGGATAGAGGTGACAGTAACTCAAAGGGGTAGGAGTTATAAGGGAAGGTGATTCGGGCTACTTAAAACCCGAGCATGTTGTTGGCCAAGGGAATGATACCAGCGAAGAATAGACTGATAAGACAGGAGAGGCAGGTCGTATTTATAAAGCAGGGTCTCTTCAGAAGTTAGTCATAGGCGGCCCCAGGCTGTGGTCACTTTAAAAATGTGCTTTGTGGGGATGCCATTCTGTCTGCCTGTGCTCGCTCTCTCTCCCTCTCTCTCTGATAAATAAATAAAATCTTAAAAAAAAAAGCTTTTAAAAAATGTGCTTTGTGGAGGACAAAAAGTTTAAGCCAAGTGAAGTCACCTGAGGTCAAAGCAGAAGCAAGAAATGGTATTAGAACTGTTTACCTATACTTGTGAACAAACCACCCTAAATAAGGAGCATGATTTATAGGCTCTGAGTATGGCTCCGTAAGGCAGGGAGTTCAAAATTCCGTTCCTTAGAACTTTTGGGGGCCATTACGCTTTAATGACAGAGTCATTAAAATTAAACCTTCCCTTCTCTTGAAAGTATGGAACAAGCCCCAGATGTTTACTATTACTATTTACCATTATTCTGGACATACTGAATGATGTGATTAGGCAAGAGAAAAAGAAGAGGTTAGAAAAAATTGGAAGAGAGACTTCTGGGATAACAGTAAGAGAATCTTAGAATGTTCCCCCAGCAAAAACAATAATTTAATGGTTGAAAATTATTTAACATTTAAAGTCTCTGGAAATTGCCTCAAAGCATAAGGAAAATGGAGAAATATTTCTTCAAGAAAATCTACCAAATCTTGGTAAGAAAAATGAGAATCTGTGTCATTGACGCCAAACCTGCTCCCACCCCCCACCTTAGCCCAGGTTAGTGATAGCGGCTGCATCCTTAGGTGTGGCTAAGAAGATGAGGGCTCCCTCTGCCCCAGATTCTAGTTCAGGGCTACTGTTTCACAATCAGAAAGGCAGGCTCAGGGGCGCCTGTGTGGCTCAGTCAGTTAAGCATCTAACTCTTAGTTTCTGCGGGGGTCGTGATCTCGGGTTTGCGAGACCCAGCCCCATGCTGGGCTCCACGCTCAGTGCGGAGTCTAGTTGGGATTCTCTCTCTGCCTCTCTCCGCTCACACATGCTCTTTTTTTCCTCTCTCTCTCTCTCTCATTCAGAGAGAAACGGACCACTGTCCTACTGGGCAACCACCAGTCTCCTTTCTAGCACTATAGATCTGCCTCTTCTGGACATGGCATATAAGGAATGAAGTACTGATACATGTTGTAGTGCAAATGAACCTTGAAGACATAATACTAAGTGAAAGAAGCCAGACACAGAATCTACGGATCACATCATCCCACTTATATGCCATGCATATCTTAGTATTGGCCAATTTAACCATGTTTAAGCATATGGCCCAAGGGCATTAAGTACAATCATACTGTTGTGTAACCATCACTACTAACCATCTCCAGGATTTTTTATCATCTGTACTCATTACACAATAATGCCCAATTCCCCTCTCCCCCCGCCATCCCTGGTAACCACCATTCTACTTCTGTCTCTGTGAATTTGACTGTGGGCGTTACCTCATGTTTGGACAGTCTACACAATATTTGTCTTTTTGTGTCTGGCTTATTAGGCAGAATCATAGTCTAGTGTGTGGAGATACCACAGCTTGTTTACCTATTCACCAGGTGATGGACATTTGGGTTATTTCCATCTCTGGGCTATTATGAAAACTACTGCAATGAACACCTGTGTACAAGTTTTTGTGCAGACATATGTTTCCATGCCTCTTGGGCATTTGTGTAGAAATTGCTGGGTCACGTGATAACTCTATGTTTAACCTTTTGAAGAGCTGCCAAACTGTTTTCCGTAGGGACTGCATCAATTCACATTCCCACTGGCAATGTGAGCTTCCGATTTCTGTCATCCATGCCAGTACTAGCTATCGACTTTTATAAAAATTATAGCAATCCCAGTGGGTGTAAATTAGTATTTCATTGTGGTTTTGGTTTTCATTTCCCTAATGACTAACGCTTTTGAGCACCTTTTCATGTGCTTATTGGCCACTTTTATATCTTTAGAGAAATGTATATTCAAATGCTTTGCTCACTTTTAAATTGGGTTGTAGTTTTATTATTGGTTTGTAAGAGTTCTTTATATGTTCTAGAAAGAGGTCTCTTGTCAGATATATGATTTGCAAATATTTTCTTCCATATTGGGCTGTATTTTCACATTCTGAATGGTGTCATTGAATTGTAAAAGTTTTTAATTTTAATGAAGTCCAATTTATCTACTTTTTAAATAGTTGTTTACACTTTTGGTTCATGCCTTAGAAACCAGTGCCTAACCCAAGGTCATGGAGATGTACACTTATTTCACAAGTAAAATACATAGGATTTCCGAGAAGATTGTCACATGGAAAAAGTTATCCAACTATTTGAAAATCTGTAATATAATTTTACATAGATATAGATATATCTTTATGAACTTAGTAAATAACAAGATTTATTGGTAGGTCTATAATTTTGAAGTAGTAATGAGCATGATGATATTCTGAGGTATCTATAAGTCTAATGTGATAGGAAAGTATCTGTGATTTCTGCTGGTGACCAAATCATAGGTGTGGCTGGTGTTACTTTGGTCTGTTGCTTACAGAATAACAAAAGGAACCGCTGCATTTCAGTTAGAGGTTAGTAGAAGTAAATTTGTAGTTTTTTCCTACCCAAGTTAATAGATTCTCTGAATTCTACCTGGATCCTAGGTTAAGAACCCTTACTATAGATAAAATCAAATCTCTAAATTAACAAGAATACTGTAAAATTTTGTCCTAAGGTATTATTAACCATTTAATTTACCCATGAAATCCAAATGTTGAGTAATCAAAAAGGTAAAAGTAATGTTGAAATGATGACAGCTGACTTAGACTTAACTATTATCTACCTTGGTTGGGGACGGTTATTTCACTGTAGAAAAGTATTTTGGTGGTCCCTTCCTATTCAAATGTGATCAACAAAGATATATTATTACTGTCCTTTTAATAACTGGACTAATGGGATTCAAATTTTATCTAAATACTTTAATTCCAACTCAATACTGAAAACATACATAATTTACTTTCTGGTTGGATTTATTCAAACTGTTCTCAGAAGAGATGTGTTTGTTGAGGCAACCAGCTGCTCTGGACATTACCAGGTAGAAAGCCATATTCAATTTTAAAGGGAAAAAGTACCAAATACTAGAAATAGATCACAGAAGAGAGTGTCTAAGGGAAAAGTTTAATGAAGGGTTATATTTCCTAGCTCACTGGAAACAGATGCCTCCCTCTAATAATCTGTTGATATATTTGCTTTTATTGTGGTTTTGCTTAAAAGTCAAAGTGAGGGGCGCCTGGGTGGCTCAGTGGGTTAAAGCCTCTGCCTTCAGCTCGGGTTGTGGTCCTGGGGTTCTGGAATCGAGTCCCGCGTTGGGCTCTCTGCTCAGTGGGGAGCCTGCTTCCTCCTCTCTCTCTGCTGCCTCTCTGCCTGCTTGTGATCTCTGTCTGTCAAATAAATAAATAAAATCTTTTTTAAAAAAGTCAAGGTGATATAACAAGGAATCCCCAGAAAGGTCTTAGTCTCACATAGACTAGCATTTACCCTCCCCCAACCCTATAGGCAGTGATTCTTCATGAGATGAAAGCAAACATCTGTGTTTTTACAACCCTTTCTTAAACAAATGACAACATACTATATATATTGTTTTGCACCATGAACTTTCCACTTAATAGTATATCCTGGTGAATTTTCTATATCAGTGTAGTAAGAGTGTCCTTGTTCTCTTTTACAGCTGACGAGCGTCCTAGGGTGGGAATATCCATGCCATTGTTTATTTCACCTCTTCTGTTTGATAGACCCTAGAATTATTTCCAGTCTTTTCTATTTGTGGATCTATTTTTAAACTTTCACAGGTCTTATTTAGAAGTTGTATTAGTCTAGACTCTTTGGGTTGTAAGTGGCAAGAATTTGATTTTAAATTAACTTAAACAAAAAATGGGATGCTTACTACTGAGTGGTAACCCAGCCTTCCCTCCTTTTTGCCCATTCATACTAGGATGAAACCTTTGCTTTTACAACACACATCTGGCCTTTATTTCTCTTCTTTACCCATAAGCCCAGTACAATCCAAGTATCACTGCTTGGAGCCTCCTTGATCTTAAATCAAAAGCAGAGTCAAGCCCAGGAATCCTATGTCAATCCTCTTATAAGGTGGCCATCCAGATTATTCATAGCATGCCTACATAAAGGTCTTGTTCAGATAAACATTAAAATAACATAAAATTAAAGTATTCTCATGGAGATCTCATCCCCTAGAATCGTTTCTGAAATTCCAAGTGGGGAAAACACTGGACTTTAGCATATATTTTCAGGAATATTTTAGGTACTAAACTAGGAGTCTTCTAACACCAAGATAGGGAGAGTTTGATCCAAGACAAAAATAAGCATTTCTGAATGACCAGACCATTCCCCAGTATCTATACTTCCGATACTTATGCAAGTTGGGAAGTATTGCTACCACAAGAAATCAGCTTAGAGGGTGGAGGAATTGCATCAGAAAGGTCATCCCACCCAGTGGATGGAGAGCTTTTTAAAAAAGACATTTTAAAGGGCTGGAAAATAGGACCTATATGAAGAAAGTAAAATGAGTTGGTGTTATTCAGTTGGGGGATGAAAAAAATGAATTAGAGTTGAATATATGAATCAAGATGAAGATCAGTTAATCTCTGTGGGAGGAAGAGAAGATAAGTGACCTTCACTTGCAGACAGATTATGAATGAGGAAATGCTCTCTGATAATTAGAACAACAAGCTATGGAAGAGGATTAGGAGTCCCTTTGCTTAAAGGTTAAAAAAAGCCGCCATCTGTTTATGTGTGGAAGATGATAGTCAAAGACTCTTGGAGCTCTCCTTTTAAAGCACAATGGTAGTGTCTATGGCCCTCACTAAGGGTTGAGATAAACTAGAAAGGAACTATGGGTACCTTTGGGGATTTGAATCATAGACCCATCTTAAGAAAAGAGTCACATCTCTTCCCAAAATCTATTTTAGCTGGTAAAAGATTTAAATTACAGGTGTGTTCATTTAGGAAATGGCTGGAACTCTTAGAAGAGTGAACGATGAGTTTTGCTGCTCTTAAAAGCAACTGTTATAAGCTTCATATTGTCACTTATTTGAATAAATTTCCTGGGGTTAACCTCATCTCAGGCGAGTCTACAAGACATATAATTTGACATTTTATCTATTTGGGGTTTTTTTCCCCCAAAATCAATCCTTGTGCCATATACCTAGGGTGATCTTATTTTCTGAAAAATATTTGCAACATATGGTTTGAGAAGAACATGCTTGGGAATAGTGGTATGTTTTATCCTGTTTATACAGTCAATAATTATTTACTCTGTACTTACTGAATGCTAAGCACTATTCTAGCTACTTGGAATATAGCAGTGAGTCACACATAAAAGTTTTCTGCCTTCATGGAACTTGTCTAAATGTGAGAGGAGAGAAATGATAAACAATAGGTATTTAAAACTCAGTAAATTGTGTAGTATGTTAGTGCTAGTGGAAAAAGAAAAGGCAGAACCAGGCAAGGTGAATCAGGCATGCTGGGCTGAGAGCAGGAAGTAGGTTGCAGGATTAAGTAGGGTGGTTAGCATAGGTCTCTATGAGAAAATCAGTTTTGTTCAAAAACTTGGAAAAAAAAAAAGGTGAGGAAAGGTGGACATCTGGGGCGAGAGGGACTGAGGCCAAGGGGACAGCCTATGGGACAACTAATGGGAAGGCCTTGAGACAGGAGAATGGTTGGTGTGTTCACAGAATAGCTGCGAGGCCAGTGTGGCTGACGGGGAGGGAGTGAGATCAAGAGTAGTCGTAGAGGAAGGGCAGATCACGAGGGCCTTGTAGATCACCAGAAGGGCCTTGGCTTTGACTTGGAGGAACACAAGAGTCATTGACCTGTTTTGAGCAGGGGCATGTTGGATCTGATTTCTGCTTTTAAAATATTGCTCTGGCTGCTTTGTTCAGAATATACTGAAAGCAAGTGGAATGTATGGTTTCCCTACCCATGGATTTACCAGAGTTTAGTTAAGTAACAGCACCACCCAACAACACACTTCAAATTTCAGTTATCATCACATACTAGCCGTGCAATTGTATGAAGTACAGGTTGTGCTGATGGCTCTTGTCAGCCTGCAACTCACTACGTAAATGAAGGATGCCTGCAAGGATCAGTGACCATTCATGTCACTTCTTTCAAAGTCTGTTGGTCATTGGCCTTGGTGATTCATGTTATTGGGTTCATGCAGAGAGCAAAGTCTAGACTTGTGTGTCACCTTCTCGATTCACAGTGATAAACTCATGTGACATCTGACAAAAATGGATACACAGAAAAGGGGCAATTGGCCCACAAAGATGAAAGTACAGCTAAGAAACCAAAACATCTGATACTGAAAGTGAAATTCAAATCAAACTTATATGGGGTTATAGAAGACATTTCTGTCTGTGGGATCATTGCCATGTTAACATGGCCACCATTCGAGAGACCCTAGATATGCCAAGGAACTTATGTTGAATTACACAGAGGAACTTCGTGAAGGTGAAGCTTGTAACATAAACAAAGGAAGTTGTGACAAAAAGAATAGATCTCCCAAAGGGTGTGACACCAGCAAGAGCTCACACTGAAGGAATCCATGGAGATATTTCACAATATCAAGTGTGCAAAGCATAAAATGTTGGAAGCTGATCCAAACTTCAAAAGGAGTATGGCAGTTCACCAAGCATGAAAAGATGTTCTCTTGGTATCAGAAGTTATGAGAAGGAGAAGGCAAGTACTGTTCAAACTACCCTTGGTATGTTTTTATTTTAATATATAAAGAAAACACTCTGTCAACATTTCTATTGTTTTAAGTTACAGTGTACTGAACAAATACTAGTTTCACAATTTGTTCCTTCTCCTATACACTTAAAATGAAATGGACAGTGAAGGAGTTTTTTTTAATGTTTTGACAAAAAGAAATTTAAATGTCAGGGAACAACTGTAGTTTCTCCCTCTGAATAATATTGCTTTGCATTCTTTTCGCCGACAGTCATTTTCCACGTCCTCCACTGCCCTGCACGGTGAGGACTGCCTGTCCTTAGTGATGACTAGATCTACGGTTGGACCTTGGAAATGAGTAGCTATGATGAGATAGAGATGCTCTTGTAGTTGAAGGCTTTTTGGTGCTCCTTTTCAGTAGAAATTCCGGAACCTTCGACAGCTGTGAGAGATTTCTATCAGTGACTTATTAATAGTATCAACCCAACAGTCCGAAGCTTAGTGGTGTGAAGAGAGGTGCCAGGGAGGTCCCATACTTCCAACCCTTCCTCTCTTGTTGCCACCATACTGTCAAATGTTGCCATTAGAGATGTAGGTCTTCAGGTTAAGCCTTGCCCTTCTTGAATTGTTAAAAATATGTACCTGAAATGGTAACCATGTGAGGTGATGTATGTATAAACTAATCTTCTTGTGGTAGTCATTTCACAATATATATGTCTATCCTATACAAATAAAATATATATGTGGAAAGCCTGCTATAGCAAGTAAGGGCACCAGGACATTACAGGAAAGGGGTACTGAGGTTCCAGAAAGTGCATCTCTTTAGAAAAAGAAAATAAGGGCACCTGGGTGGCTCAGTTGGTTAAGCGACTGCCTTCAGCTCAGGTCATGATCCCAGAGTCCTGGGATTGAGTCCTGCATCAGGCTCCCAGCTCCATGCGGAGTCTGCTTCTCCCTCTGACCTGCCGTCTCATTCACTCTCTGTCTCTCTCTCTCTCTCAAACAAATAAAAATTCTTTAAAAAAAAAGAAAAAGAAAATAAATTTGGCAATATGTAACAAAAGCCTTAAAAATGTGTGCTCCCTTTGACCCAGTAACTTCACTTCTGAGAGAGTCTATCGGAAGGGAAGGGGACTAAAAATTATGCACAGAATTGTTTGTCATGTTATCTTTTATAATAAATGTTAGAAATAATACTGGGGGAATGTGTAAGTAAATGTACAATATATGCAAATTATGTGACATTTATATATTTGTATTTATTAAATGTATGAATATATTTTATTTATAAATATCTTTATATCTTTATATCTTTATACATATATTTATAAAGATCAGGAATTTTCTTTGGGTTATCATGAAAATATCATAGGAAGAGTTTGTGAAATAATATAAATTGAGAAAATGAGAATAAAAAACTATATATACTGTGTGATCTCAATATAAGTGCATAGAAAAAAACTGGAATAAAAGATGTCAACATGTTATTATGGTTACTTCTGGGTGTAAGAATTGAAGGAGATTACAATGTATAAAGGAAATGCATGTGAATTGTTAAAAAATAATAATGCACCATAATACTGGGTCTGGAGCAGGACTGCAGGCTATCCGCATTGACCTTGGGCAACTTCTCTAGACTCTCTGTGCTCCTGATATATCATCCATAAAATATGCGCAACAGTAGTGTTGACTTCTTAGGGTTGTTATGGAGATTAAAAGAGTTAATACTTACAAAACATTTGTAAGAGTTTCTAGTATATATAGTAAGTGCTCAATAAATGTTAGCTATTAATTTATTGGTGTGTATACACTTGTAAAAGTAAAGTTGTTTTTTACTCCTTTTCTATATTTTTAGTTGTATATACACAGGAATTGTATATATGTGTATATACACACATGTGGGGTTTATGATGAACACAATTAAACAACTTGTATTTGCTCAGCAATATATCAATATATTGTGGACATATTTGTACATCAGTAATGCAGACCTACTAATTTTCTGTAATGGCAGCATTAGCATTCTAGAGTATGTTTTATATTTTATTTAACCATCTCCTCACTAATGAATCTTTGGCTTATTCTCAAATATTACTGCAGAGATTCTGATCCTTATACATATATTTTTCCACACTTATATGAATATCTTCTTAGGACAGATTCCTAGTAGTGAAATTTAGTCAAAGGACATGTTGTTGATAACAAGGACTGATATTTCCAATTTCCCCTCCAAGGAAGTTGTAAAGTTGACCAACACGTAAGAATGCCATTTTCCTCAGAGCTTCATCCATTCTGGATATTATCAATCTTTAAAAATGCTCCCACCTTTTAGGCAATATGGTATCTTATTAGGGTTATAATTTGTATTTCTCTGATCACTATTGAGTTTGAGCATATTTTCATATGTACATAGGTACTTTGCCTTTCCTTAACTGTGAATTGCTTGCTCAAGTCCTTTTCTGTGAGTTCTTTTCTTTTTTTATTTATACTTCTCCGTATTTAAAAAGAAAGAAAAATGTTTTCTAATCTTAAAGTAACCTTGTGCTCCATTCTTTATCAACCATACTAGCAGAGGAAAGCATTTGCTCAGTCCAAAAGAAAGGAGAATGTAAATGTATAAATTTTGTTGACTCTCTTTTTTTTTTGGAGGGGGGGGTCAGGGAAAAAATTTACCTGCTTAATTCTGCCTTTCTCAACCCAATATGAACTGACCCTCTTTTCATTCCCTGTGCCTCCACGGTTGGAAGATGCTATTTGATCATTTCAAATGCGCCGCGGACCTCTAACACATTGGTCTAAGTCACCAAAGACTAAATTTTTAAAATTTGACTCAATAATTCTATAATTTGTTTTTTCTAAAAAGCCATCTTTGAGGTTGATCCAGAAGGAAGTGGAGGGCTGCACAGTCATTTGATATATTTAGGCTTACTCTAACAACCCATTCTAACCGTTCAGGCAGATGCATTTTTTTTTCTTTCAGAATTCTTTCAGAATGACCTCATAATTGAGCTGCCCCTGTAGGCTCAGCATTGAAGAATAATGAGTTTTTGAATGATGAGGAGGACATGTTTTGAAACAGAAGCAAATCGTGCTGATTATTTACAATGCTACCATCAAGGGAATGTGAGCTACAATGGCTAGAAATCCTCCTGTGATTGGAGCTGGGGATGGCCGTTGCAAAGAGTCCACAGTGCCAGTGGCCTTTCCTAAGTGTCCTTGCTCCCATATTCCCTTTACATGAGTAACATGCTAATTGTTGGGTAGCAGAGAGGCCAGCCCAAGCTGATTAAAAGTCTGGCTTAGTGACAATTTAGTTCAGTTCCATTTCTCCTAAACGATACTTCAGTTGTTCAAGGAAAAAAGGCATGGGTGGGGGAACTCTCCTATTCTTTGTTATCACTAGTAACAGAGGCTTAGGGACCTTTCTGTAGCCAAACATAGCATTTTTAAAAAAAAGATTTTGTCAGAGAGAGAGAACACAAGCAGGGGGAGCTGCAGGCAGGGGGAGAACTAGGTTCCCCACTGAGGGAGGAGCCTGATGTGGGACTAGATCCCAGGACCTCAGGATCATACCTGAGCCAAAGGTAGATGATTAACCAGCTGAGTCACCCAGGCGTCCCTGTAGCCAAACATAGTATTAACCTCAGTAAATCCGATGCCTCCTAGACCCTTTTCACTCAGATATCATGGAAAAGACCTTCCGATGCTTTCTGACATTCTGATTCAATGTCTTGACTATTAAATTCAGCTTGAGTTTTGTGTGTAATCTTGGATCCACCCATGAGCACGTATTTACCTTGACCATAATTTTATCAAGGGAATGTTATTTCAGGAAACAGGTGTAGACCACAAGATTCTTAGGCCTTCAAGTTCATCTGATCTAATCCCCCACTGAGCCTGGAATAGCCCCTCCAGATCTTTCCCTGCCCCTTAACTCCCTCCAAGTGTGGAGGCGGCCTCTTGTCGGCTCAAATCTCTCTAGTGACATGGAGATCCCTGTTATATAAGACAGCTCAGTCCATCCTGAAGAGCTCTGTTAGATAGAAAGGCTTTTTACTGAATGGAAATTTTTCTTCTAGTAGATTCAACTATTGATCCAGTGGGAGTCTAAAGGTGCCTTCCAGAATGGGTCTGAACTCTCTTATGCATCACATACCTATAAATACGCCTTCCTCCTTTTTCTATAGCTCTACCCCTCCTTCTCCCCGACCATTCAGTCTACATGTTCCCAGCTTTTGTGAATTTTCTCAGGATAAAGACCCTGAGACAGGAATATGCTGTTCATGTTTGAGGAAAAGAAGGAGGCCATGTACAGGAGATTAGGTTAGAGAAGAAGTATTGAGTCAACCAATAATAATCAATATTAATTAATCAATATCAATATTAATATTAATCAATATTAATCAATAATAACCAATCAAACTTATTGATTGACTCAATACAATATGTTTTTTATTCCTTTCATTATCCTGGTCACTCTCTTGACTTGCAGTATCCCGCTCAAAGTGCAATGGCCTGAACTGACAATAGAAATCTAGCTATGAAGGGCACAGGGTGGCTCAGTCCATTAGGTGTGCAACTCTTGATTTTGTCTCAGGTCATGGTCTTAATGGAGACCTGTGTTGGGCTCTGCACTCAGCAAGGAGTCTTCTTGGGATTCCCTCTCTCCCTCTATCTCTGCCCTCCCACCTCTCTTTCTCAGTCACTCTCAAATAAATAAATAAATAAATAAATAAATCTTTTAAAAAAAAGAAAGCTAGCTATGAGCTGACCGAGGCAGAATAACGCAGAAAAACCACATTATTCAGTCAGTGAGTATACATCATGCAGCAGACACCATGCTAGATCCTGGGCATATGACTGTGAACAAGTTCAATATAGTCCCTGCCTCCAGAGAATTCACTGTCTAGTATCTTACAGATGTCCTTCTAGCATGATGAGGTCTTAAGGTCACATTTGCTCTTAGGGCAGCCATATCTCACATCATCACACAGGAGAATTTATAGTCCAAACTTAAAGCTCCTTATCATGAGTTCTTTTTGTGCTCAAGTGCAAAATCATGTATTTACTCTATTAAATTTCACTGGGTTAAATTCTGTCTGTAATTCTATTAAATCAAATATTTTAGGATCTCGGGGTGCCTGGGTGGCTCAGTTGGTTAAAGCCTCTGCCTTCGGCTCCGGTCATGATCCCAGGGTCCTGGGATCAAGCCCCTCATTGGGCTCTCTGCTTAGTGGGGAGCCTACTTCCTCCTCTCTCTCTGTTTGCCTCTCTGCCTACTTGTGATCTCTGTCCATCATATAAATGAATAAAATCTTTAAAAAAATTATTTTAAGATCTCAACTCAGTCATCCAAGATACGTGCTAGTCTTCCCAGCTTTATGTCGTATCTAAGTCTAGAAAGTGGGCTTTCTATATATACAGATTATCCATAAGATCATTGTTCAATACAGACTTCTATAGCATACCACCAGCAGATTACTTCCAACTCAGTATCCAAGTGAATCCCTACAAATGCCTTGATGCTCTCCAGATTTCTGCCCACCATATTTCCATATTTACCAGCCTGGAAACCCTGTCAAGAAAGGAGTTAAAGTTAGAAATGCCTTGTTCTTAGTGAACCCGTGTTGGGTCCCAAAGATCATTCCTAGCCCTGACAATGACTACAAATTCTACTCGGTTCACCTAAACGATCCCTTTAATATTCCATTTGATGATCTTATTCGATATAAACATCATCACAAATTTATCATGTCCAGAATCTAACTTTCTGCCATTTTTGAAAATCAAAATAAGTATCTATTTCCTTGATTACAGATCCTCTCTTATTTGCTCTGATTCCTCAAACTCTGCCATGAGAGCATAGCATTCTGCGTATGTATACATGTTCTTTTTCCTGAGTTCTCTCCACTGGGGACACAGTCAGCCGAGTAAGGAGTTTCAAACTCACTTACGTGGCATCTGTGCATTCTCTTACAATCTCAGGTTTGGGCTTCTGTTGCTTCTCACTGAAGTTCTTTTCTAACATTTTCAGTCTTAAGATCATTATCTTTGTCAGAGAAGACAACAAATTTGGAGTTCTGCAGTTCCTTTCTTCTATCAACATTATTCCTTCAGTCATAAGCAGGATACCTCTCGCCTGACCTTGTTCTTACTCAGAACATAACTAATGAAGCCTCATGCTTTCATCCTAGACATTTTCTCCTAGCCTCAGCTCCCTGAAGGCTTTCACCCTCCTGACATTGTTCACATCAGCTAGTGATCCTCTTCTGGTTCATTCTTAATCTCATTTCCTCCCACTCTTCCCACACTAATCCAGCCATAAGTACCTCCTTGCTGTTCCTTAAAGATGTTAAGCATATCCCCAAATCAGGGCCTTTATATGTTTTGAAACCTTAGCCTGGAATGCTGTTTCCCTAGATGGTTGCTGGCTTTGTCCTGCAACCATCTAGGGAACACAGAAGCCCTGCAACACTTCATGGTGTCTCTTTTTAATTGTTTTCTCATTAAAGAAGCCATCCCTAATACCATCACTGAAATAGCACACACATATACCCACTCCTGTGGTCATTCTCTGCCCTTTACCCTGCTTCATTTTTCTTAATAATTATCACCATCTGACACATTTCTTTGGTTACTGTCTGTCTTGTTCCACTAGAAAATAAGTTGCATAGGGACAAGGATTTTTGTTTATTGCTACAACAGTGCTTGTCACACAATAGATGCTCAATAAATATGTGTTAAAATTAATAAGGGATGCCTGGGTGACTCAGTTGGTTCAGTGTCTGGCTCTTGGTTTTGGCTCAGGTCATGGTCTCAGGGTCATGCAGTTGAGCACCACCACCCCCCGCCCCCGGTCTGGCTCTGTGCTCAGCAGGGAGTCTGCTTTAGATTCTGTCTCCCTCTCCTTTTGCCCCTCAACTGCTCACACCTCTCTCTCTAAAACAAACAAATAAATATTTTGTTTTAAAATTAATGATACCTAGGTATTTCTCTTAGAACATTTTTCTGTGAGACCCACTTATGATTTTTCCACCTTCAGTATGACTCTGAAGGCCCTAATAAGAAAAAATTCTGCTATGAGAATAATGATTAGGAAAGTAATGGTAGGGCGCCTGGGTGGCTCAAGTGGGTTAAGCATCTGCCTTCGGCTCAGGTCATGATCCCAGGGTCCTGGAATAGAGCCCCGCATCAGCCTCTCTGCTCAGCGGAGAACCTGCTTCTTCCTTTCCCTCTGCTGCGCTCCCTGCTGCTGTGCTCTCTCTCTCACTCTCTCATACATACATACATGAATACATACATAAAATCTGTTTAAATAGTAGCTAGAAATAAAACTTAGATCTTGGAATTTCTATGACTCGATCGATGTGATACACAAAGCCAACCTGAAGGTCTAATGTGGGGCAATACATGAGGGATCATAGTACTCATTGGAATTTAGTGGGACAAGCTTAAATCCTGGTAGCAGAAGGGGCTGCCCTCTCTAAAAGGAGCATATCTTGGGGTGCCTGGGTTGCTCATTTGGTTAAGTGTCTGACTCAAGATTTCGGCCCAGGTCATGACCTCAGGCTCGTGAAATCAAGCCCCCCACTGGGCTCTGTGTTTATTTAGCACAGTCTGCTTGAGATTCTCTCTCTCCCTCTACCCCTATTCTGGCTCATGCTCACTCTCTCTCTCTCACTCTAAATAGAGAAATCAAATCTTTTTTTTTTTTTTAAGGAGAGCATATCTTCTAGAAGTGTAGGTAAAGCCATAGTGTATATTAAATCGACGTTCACTTAGATTTATAGGTACTGATATGGAAAGAAGTCCATGAGATTCCATTAAGTGAAAAAAGTAGGAAATGGAATAACATGTACAGTAAGTTCCATTTATACATTATTGGAGAAAGCAGAGATGTCTTGAGTCTAGAGGGATTTTATTTTTTTATTGAAGATTTTATTTATTTATCTGACAGAGAGAGACACAACAAGAGAGGGAACACAAGCAGGGGGAGTGGGAGAAGAAGAGGCAGGCTTTCCACTGAGCAAGGAGCCTGATTCAGGGCTCAATCCCAGGACCCTGGAATTGTGACCTGAGCCAAAGGCAGATGCTTAAGGACTGAGCCACCCAGACACCCCAGAGGGATTTTATTATTGGTGTGGTAAAAAAATAATGAATACTGTTATGCTGAAAATAAATAAATTAATATTTTAAAAAAATATGCGTATCTCTGGATGGTGTCATTTTATTTTAGACTTTTTAAAAGTTCTTTTTTGTTTGTTTCTAAATTGTTTGATTTTCTTTTAAAACATGGGTGAGGATCACTTCCCCCAAATAATGGATTTTTCTTTGAAAGGGTCTGCAAAGAACTGAGGAAAGTGGCTGCTTCTGGAGAGTAACTAGAGAACTATTAGAAAAAGCAGAGGGAATCTCAGTTTTTACTCAATTTGCATTTATATTAGTTGATTTTATACCATCTTCGTGTATTATTTTAAGTAAATATTATCTTAATATCATATATATTATTATTTTATTATATTTCTATTTTAAAGAACTATTTTATGAAACATATGCTCATATTTATATATTTATTATTCTTAATGACACTATTTTTCAAGAAATATTATTTTTAAGAAATGCATGGGTTTGGAAATCTTTAAATCTGAGAATATGTATTATAGGTGTTCTATATGACATGTTATTGGCCACCTGACCCTAGAGTAGCTGGAAAGTTATTAAAATTATGCTGCCAATTTTCCAAGCCTAGAGAAAAAAACTAGAAAGGCTGTAGTTTACACCTAACTCTAACCAATAGGGGGAAACTTTTGGGAAGCAGAAGTGATAAAAATCTAAAGAAAAAACGAGTGAAAGTCCTTGACCTCCGGAAGGGGGATGGTTGAGAAAAGTCTGATATCCAAGTCAAAAGCATGAGACTCTACAGGAAGACAATTCAAGAGGGTTGGGAAGATCTCTGAAATGCCCCTCTGACTGCAGCTATAAATGATCTGGATGGAGGAAAACGTGGGAAAATTCTTACATCAACCAGAAGGTGTGTATTGGAAGTCATAGAGAAACTCAGATTTTTAAACATGAATTTTTTTTAGTGAGAAGTAGTCTTTTTTTAGTGGAAGGGGGCAGACAGTAACCAGAGAAATATGTCAGATGGTGGTAATTGATCAAAAGGCCAAAGCAGGGAAAAGGGGCAGAGAGTAACCAACAGGAGTGGATATATATATATGTGTGTTCTTTCTGCTGTGGTGCCAAGGAGACAATTGGGAAGACACCTGAATGAAGAGTGAGGGCAAGTGCTGCAAATATCTGGCCATTTCAGGCAGACAGTTCCGAAAATACAAAGGCTCTAATGTGGAGATATGCTTGGCATCTTTAAGGAATAGCAGTGGGGTGAGTGGCACTAGTTCAGAGTACAGGGGGACTAGTAGGAGATGAGCTCAGACAGGTAGAGGAGGGCCAGATCATAGAGGGCCTCATAGACTCTAACAGGAACTTTGACTTTTATTCTGAGATGGATCATTATTGAGAGGTCTTGAGCAGAGAAGTGGCATGAGGTGACTTACGATTTATCAGGATTACTCTGGCTGCTGTGCTGAATAGAATATTGGGGAGAAGAATGCAAGCAAGGGGGACCATTGTGGAGGTTACTCTAGTAATAGAGGTAAGAGATGTTTGTGGCTCAGACTGAAGTATCGGTGACAGGGCTAGGGAGACAGGGTTACATTCTAGATATACGTTGAAAGCAGAGTCAATAAGAGTTTTGATGGGGTAGATGAAAGTTGTTAAGAAAGAGAGAAAAGATACAGATGTAGTGGGGAAAAAAAGGAGCACATGCATCCTAGTGTTCATAGCGGGAATGTCCACGATAGCCAAACTGTGGAAGGAGCCAAGGTGCCCTTCAACAGATGAATGGATAAAGAAGATGTGGTCCATATATGCAATGGAATATTACTCAGCCATCAGAAAAGATGAATACCCAACTTTTGCATCAACATGGACAGGACTGGAGGAGATTATGCTGAGTGAAATTAGTCAATCAGAGAAAGACAGTTATCATATGGTTTCACTCACATGTGGGACATAAGGAATAGTGCGGTGGAACCACAGGGAAAAGGAGGGGAAACTGGGAAGAAATCAGAGAGGGAGCCAAACCATGAGAGACTCTGGACTCCAGGAAACAAACTGAAGGTTACAGAAGGGAGGGTTTGGGGGAATGGGGTAGCCAGGTGATGGGTATTGAGGAGGGCACCTGTTGTGATGAGTACTGGGTGTTATACACAACTGATGAATTTTTGAACACAACATCAAAAACTAATGATGTATTGTATGTTGGCTAATTGAACATGAAAGAAAGAGAAAAGAAAGAAAGGAAAGGAAAGAAGGAAGGAAGAAAGAAAGAACAAAAGAAAGAAAAGGGGGGGGAGGGAAGAAGGAAGGATAAAAGCCACAGATAACTCCGCAATGTTTGGTCTGAGCAAACAGATGAAAGGTGATTCCATTTATTGACATGGGAATAATTGAGGGAGGGTCATGTCTTAGAGACTGGGCTTCAAGACTGAGAGTTAGACATACTAAGTTTAAGATATCTATCAAAGAAGACATCCAAATGGCCAACAGACACATGAAAAGATGCTCAGCATCACTCAGCATCAGGGAAAAGCAAATCAAAAGCACAATCAGATATCACCTTACACCTATCAGAATGACTAATATCAAAAAGACAAGAAATGACAAGTGTTGGTGAGGATGTGGAGAAAAGGGGTACCCTAGTACACTATTAGTAGGAATGCAAACTGGTACAGCCACTGTGGAAAACAGTATGGCGTTTCCTCCAAATATTAAAAATAGAAATACCATATGACTCTGTAATTGCACTACTGGGCATTTACCCAAAGGGAAAAAAAACACTAATTCAAAAAGATAATGTACCCTGTGTTTATTGCAGTATTATTTATAATTGCCAAGATACAGAAGAACTTAAATGTCTATCTATCAATAGATAAATGGATAAAGAAGATGTGAGGTATGTGTGTATACACATACGTACATCAGAATATTACTCAGCCATAAAAAAGAATGAAATCTTACATTTGTGACACATGGATGGATCTAGAGGGTATTATACTAGTGAAATAACTCAGAGAAGACAAATACCATATGATTTCACTTGTACATGGAATCTAAGAACAAAACAAAACCAGACAAAAGAACAAATGAAAAACAGAAATGGGCCCATAAATACAGAGAAAAAACTGATTGTTGCCAGAGGGGAAGGAGGGGCATGGGGGGATAGGTAAAACTGGTGAAGGGGAATGGAAGGTCTGGTCTTCCAGAATCAGTAAGTCATGGGGTCACTGGTACTATAATAGCGTTGTTTGGTAACTGATGGTAGCTACACTTGTGATAAGCACGGCACAATGTATAGAGTTGTTGATTCGCTATGTTGTACACCTGACAGTAATGTAATGTTGTGTGTCAAGTATAATTTAAAACAGAAAGAAAAAGATATCTATTGGATATTCAAGTGCAGATGTTGAGTTGGAGGTAAATATATGAGTGTGGAATTTAGGTGCATGGTCTTGTTTAGAGTATAAATTTAGGAGTTTCCAGCATATATATATTTAAAGCCTAGGGAATGGAGAAACAAGGGAACAGGGCTGCTAATTAGGCTTTTCTTGCCACCACCACCCCCTTCCTTTTCCCCAGCCTCCCTCACGCCTGCTTGCCCTGCTCCTGGAACAGAGAGAGAACTCATCGCTTAGACATATTTCCTGCACCTTTTCAATGTGCTCTGCTTGGAGACCTCTGGGTTAGATTACAGAGTAGTTCTGCTCCTTTGACCTTCATATGACAAAAAACAGAGGGGCTCTGGTAGGCATGGAGATATTTAATACAGGCAAAGCAAGCAACCACTTCCAAGGTGTGTATTCGGGGATTTTGAGAAAACCTATTACCCCCACCCTGCAGTAGCTACCCCAGCTGCTGGCAGAATCCCGCAATCATTCCTTTAGTGAAGCTGGAACTTTATTTTTTTACTGTGTTATGTTAGTCACCATACAGTACATCATTAGTTTTTGATGCACTGTTCCATGATTCATTGTTTGCATATAACACCCAGTGCTCCCACCACCAGGCTTACCCATTCCCCCACGCCCCCCCCCCCCCGTTCCCTCTAAAACCCTCAGATTGTTTCTCAGAGTCCGCGGTCTCATGGTTCATCTCCCCCTCCGATTTGCCCCAATTCACTTTTCCTTTCCTTCTCTTAATGTCCTCCGTGTTATTCCTTATGCTCCACAAGTAAGTAAAACCATATGATAATTGACTTTCTCTGCCTGACTTATTTCACTCAGCTTAATCTCCTCCAGTCCATTCCATGTTGATGCAGAAGTTGGGTATTCATCCTTTCTCATGGCTGAGTAATATTCCATTGTATATATGGACCACATCTTCTTTATCCATTCATCTGTTGAAGGGCATTTCTGCTCTTTCCACTGTTTGACTATTTTGGACATTGCTGCTATGAACATTGGGGTACAGATGGCCCTTCTTTTCACTACATCTGCTTCTTTGGGGTAAATACCCAGTAGTGGGGTGATCCTCCTCTGGCAGGGTCATAGGGTAGCTCTATTTTTAATTTCTTAAGGAATCTCCACACTGTTCTCCAAAGTGGCTGCACCAACTTGTGTTCCCACCAGCAGTGTAAGAGGGTTCTCCTTTCTCCACATCCTCTCCAACATTTGTTGTTTCCTGCCTTGTTAATCTTTGCCATTCTAACTGGTGTAAGGTGGTATCTCAATGCGGTTTTGACTTGAATCTCCCTGATGGCCTGTGGTGATGAGCATTTTTTCATGTGTCTGTTAGCCACTTGTATGTCTTCATTGGACAAGAGTCTGTTCATGTCTTCTGCCCATTTTTTGACATGACTATTGGGTTTTTGGATGTTGAGTGTGAGAACTTCTTTATAGATCTTGGATATCAGCCCTTTGTCTGCACTGTCATTTGCAAATATCTTCTCCCATTCCGTGGGTTGCCTCTTTGTTTTGTTGACTGTTTCCTTTGCTATGCAGAAGCTTTTGATCTTGATGAAGTCCCCAAAGTTCATTTTCACTTGGGTTTTCTTTGCCTTTGGAGACATGTCTTGAAAGAAGTTGCTGTGGCTGATGTCGAAGATGTTACTGCCTATGTTGTCCTCTAGGATTTTGATGGATTCCTGCCTCACGTTGAAGTCTTTCATCAATTTCATGTTTATCCTTGTGTATGGTATAAGAGAATGGTTGAATTTCATTCTTCTATACATAGCTGTCCAATTTTCCCAGCACCATTTATTGAAGAGACTGTCTTTTTTCCACTGGATATTTTTTCCTGCTTTGTTGAAGATTAGTTGACCATAGAGCTGAGGGTCCATATTTGGGCTCTCTACTCTGTTCCATTAGTCTGTGTCTGTTTTTGTGCCAGCACCATGCTGTCTTAGTGATCACAGCTTTGTAATCAGAAACTGGAACTTTTATTGTTGTTGCAAAATCATGACCTCTAGACAGAAAACCTCACAAAAAAAGCACTTTAGAGAAAATCAACTGTTCAACCAATCTGCTTTTTCAATGTGAAGGAACTTCAATGAATAACCGCAGAAAATATTAAAATTATGCTTCTCTATCTTGTAATGACCAGTTTTAGAGGGGGAAAGAAGCAACACAGTAGAAGTGACACCTTTCCCCACACAGAACCGAAGAAAAGGTGAGGGAAAGGGGTGCCTGGGTGGCGAAGTCTGTTAAGCATCAGACTCTCGGCTTCGGCTCAGGTGACGCTCTCAGGGTCATGAGATTGAGCCCTGCATCGGGTTGCATGCTGTGTGCGGAGTCTGCTCTCTCCCTCTGCTCCTCCTACTTGCGTCCACATGCTCTGTCTCTAAAATAAATAAATCTTTAAAAAAAGAAAGAAAGAAAATGTGGGGGAAGTCACGTTCCCTTCCCATTCTGTACCAAACACTGGGCTCCGCTCTATATGTGCATTAGCTCAATGAATCTTCCCTACAGCTGTATGGGCAGCAGTTCCTGGACCCATCTGTAAGGATGTTTAAACCACTCGCCCAGATTCATATATCTGGTTACTAAGTGGTAGAATCAGTAATCTAGCCTGGTTTCCCCCAAGAACCCGAAGCCCATGTCCTCCGCCATTTTTATGCTGCCCTGAGCAGGTACAGCACAGAGGTGTGTTGTTGGGAGGGGGCAAGAGTGTTAATCCGAGGTCACATCCTGGGGTTCTGGGAGTCACAGTGTTTATTACCGATATCTACCTCTTTGAAATGTTGATTAGCTGGTGTTCCCAGTTTGTCAGGTTCTTTCATCCTTAAATCTTTAAAGGTGTTTTTTTTTTTCTCCTAAATGGGACAACCACCATTTCACACCAAGCTGCAAACTGTTTTCCACCCCCAGGCTAAATAAGCAGGAGTCAGCCCAGCTTTAGGTAAAGCCCAGGGGTGGACCCCACCAGACCTCCGTTCTTCCAGCGGTAGAGGTTTAAACACAGATGTCCCTGGCACTGCAATGCTGTCAGATCTTTGCAGTCCTGGGTCACAGAAGTTTCTGACCTTTTCCAAGGTCAGGTATGTGTGGGGATGAGGTCATATTGGTACCAGAGACCACGAGAACCTTGGAAGGAGGCTGGCCCCAGCCAGGAGCCCAGGTTCCTTCCCCGGTGCACCTCACCCGCCAACCAGGTGGTTCTAAGGCAATTTCAAAGGAGCAGGTGACTTTAATTCACCAGCAGGGGACCGACCTATGCCGCATCTTAACAGATTGGGTGGCTGTTTGGCTGGCGGTTGGGCATCGGGGACTCAGAACGGGATCTGTGTTCTGACGGAAAGGTAGAACTGCTCATTCCAGGGTTGGGCCCCAGGGGATTTCCTTCTGTCTTCCTCCCTGGACCCTGTTAACTGTATTGAGGTGGAACTTGGGCCTCCAAGACAATCCAGTGCCCCATCTAGATACAGGCAGAATAGTTTGAATTCTTGATGGTGTTCGTTCCCTCTGAAGTTGTCAGAATGAAACTGTGTCGTATTTATTCCCTCCTCTGGCAAGAAATCTCTCCTGATGTTGAGGTTAATTTCCCCCTCCTCGTGTTCCCATAGCCCTTGGCTTGCACTGCTATTCCGGTGTCGCCCAGCGTCATCCTTATTAGCATTATTTCTGGGCACATGTGTCTCCTCTTCCAGATCATGAGCTCCTGGAGGCCAGAAGCTGTAGTTGATTCATGTCTCCCCCATGGACTGCGCGCGGGCCCCGCACGACGTAAGCACTTAGTAACTGCTGTGATTGGCATTCATTCACTTGCCCCTTAAGCATCTCCTGCCAAGACCCAAAAGTAAAGACTCACAAGTACAAAGAGACACATTTTTAACAGTGGATGGTTTGGGGTGGTTTTCTTTTAAATGAGCCCAAATGAAAAGAAACGTTTTCTTCTGTCTTGCCAGCCAGCCAGAAAAGGTTATCAGCAGATTAAGAGGAGTGTTCTCAAACAGCGTCGAGTGTCTTTCAGTGTGCCCCACGGGTGGAGGGCTTTGTGTGGCCGGGAGAGCTGGGGAGAAGGCTACTGGGATTCGTTCTGACGTTTGTCATATTTTCACAAGAGGTGTTGAAAGCAGAGTCCAACAAACAGCCATTCAAAGTGCCGCTCGGCGCACTGGGATGGGCACTGCGGGAAAGTGTTCGTGAGCCCCTCCGCCAACAAGGTCGCCCCCAGCTCTTCCCCGGGAGCCACTTGAAAAGTTGCGAAGTGTACGGGAGTTCTCATCACACAGCCGCATTCCCTCCATTCCAGGCTGTGTAGACGGCCCCCCGAACACTTTGTCCTGACTACATTCTAGCTGTCAGGCTGAGTTGATCTTCAACTCGCTGATGCTGTCAGTTGAAAACAGCACATCTTCCTAGTCTGACACATTCGGGAAACTCCGTGGCATAGGACGTGCCGATTCGCCCTGCCGCGACACGGACAGCTGAGGATCTAGCTGTCCATTGGCACCGGAGGCGAGGGCTCGGCAGGCAGGCAGGCAGGCAGGCAGGCAGGCAGGCAGGCAAGAGCAAACGGTCACTGTGCACCTGCTGTGTGCCGGGTCCCGGGCCAGTGGGAAGCCAGGCAGACGCGGTGCCGGCCCTGCAGGAGCCGGTGCACAATGGAGATGGCAGTGGAGAAGAGGTGGGGGAGTGGGGCGCGATGAGCCTGAAAGTACTTACATATGGGATGAACCGATTACACATATAGTAAGACTCTCCGACTGACAGGTCAAGAGAGCGCGTAAGAGAAAAGTTGGACCTGGTTCAAAGGGTCAGGGCAGGCTCTTTTGAGGGAATGTGGTTTAAACAGAGATGCGAAGGATAGTGGGAGTTAACCAAGTGGACGCCAGGTGCGCATGTCAGAGGGTGTCGTGTTTAGGGCAACGGGACAGCCTTTCCCACAGCACTGCAGCAGACTAGGTGAGGACACGTTTGAGGGTCTGGGAGAAGGCCACCGTGTTTGCAGCACGGGGAACAGAAAGGTGTCGGGAGGGATGAGTCTGGAGAAGTGAGCAGCTGCTGGATGGCACAGGACCTCAGTTTTTTTATTTGGGGCCGTTGGGGGAAGAAGAACTGAGAAATTGCTTTCAAAGACTGTTCGCTAATTAAAAGGAATAAGCTGCTGATCTATAAGCTATAGCCTTCAAATATTATCGGAAGTGATGAAAACCCGTCAGAGAAGACCACGTGTTATGTGATTCCATTTACACGAAATGGTAAGAAGCAGCAAATCTGCAGAGAAAGAAGAGCAGACTAGTGGGGGGTGGGCATGGGGAATGATGGCGAACAGGCGTAAGATGTTTTGGGGGTGATAGGCTCTAAAATTGAATCATGGTGATGATTGTAGAACTCGGCTAATGCATTAAAAAACCATCACAGCACATCCTTAAAAACAAATTAATTGAAAATTTAAAAATAAGAAAAAGAAATGAACCTTCTGCTCCCATGGGAGGAATACGAGACACATTAAATAGAAGCTGATGAGACCCATGAACACAGAGAACAAACTGATGGGTGCCCGAGGGAAGTGGGCAAAATGGGTGAAGGGGAGTGGGAGATACAGGCTTCCCACTACAGAATGAATAAGTCATGGCGATACAAGATACAATGTAAGGACTCTAGGCAATGACGTTGTCATAGTAATGTATCAGGCAAGATGGTAGCTATGCTTGTGGTGAATGTAGCATAATGTATAAACGCATTGAATCACTGCATTGTATACCAGAAACTAATGTAACCTTGCGTGCGGACTATACTCAAATGAGAAAAATAGAAGGGCCCTTCTTTCCCTTGTAGCCTAAACCACCCCAAGGGCAAGTCTCGGACTCACTCGTAGTGAGAGGAAGGTACACCGTTACTTGGTGCATTTAGCTCCACGTGCATAGTGGGTACAAGCAGGTCATATCTGCAGAGCTGTGGGTTGGGCACACGGTGGGAGTGGTTGGTTATTCAACGGACGGCTGTCATCTTTGTAGGCGGGAGAACAGAAGTGTCCATGACCAGCCATTGGGAGAGAGTTATTAGAGCCCAGTGGATATCTCCATTTTCCAGAAGGCATACTTGTACATTGGTTCCTGGCCAGAAAGCCAAGGGAAACTGGGCCATAATAAGAATTAGGAGCTAACTGCCCGTCCAGATGTTAGGGGGGCAGTGCCACCATTTACAAACCTCTGTGGTCCCTTGGCCTCTTCTGAGGGCAGCCTCCATCTGTTAAATCTCAGCAGCTTTCATGGTAATAATCACCTAATTGAGAAATTGAGAGTGAAATCAGGGGGAAATCTGTGGCTCATTCACTAGAATAGTGACTTCCCTGTCCCTCGGAGGAGACACAAAAGATCATAACTGATTTCCTGCTCTTCCCAAGGGAACAGTTTCTAATAGTCTAAGGCAATCAAGCAACAAAATGAATTGCCTTTCCGACCCAACAGTCCTTAGGGAAAGCATTAGGAAAGGCCACTGAGTTGTTATATCTGTATAATTAAATCCAACAGTTTGATCAGTTTGGTGAAGACAGCGTTGTCTGTTGCCTTTGAAATCTGTAAGCCAACTCTGGCCTCTTACTGTGTTCACTCTCTAGCTGATATTCGTAAGACCACAGGTCAGCCCAATTCTTGTTTTCTAACAGATTTGGGAAAGACAAAAACGGAACTGAAGGAAGTGATAGGAATGCAAAGGGGAATCACCTCAAATGCATTTCTGGGTTGTAGGCACGCTCCTACAATTAGGGGCACAATAAGTACCCCCTCTGCTAGTTGGGGAGGGTCTTCCCTTGTGCCTTTCCATGAAATCCATGTTGACCTGAAGAGCCAAACCAACAGACGTAACTTCTGTTTGCTAAAGTTAACAATGAAGTCCACAGAGAAGGGTGCGGTTGGACTAGACCGCTCTCTGTTGCTGGTAAAAGTGGCACAAGCATGGAAATGCTCGTGTGGAACTTGGGTTTGACCGACTTAACCTCCTAGGTGCTAGGCTCCCTCTGCCTTGGTCCACCCCCATCCCCATTGTGTTAAGAACAGAACTACACCTTTTGTATTTACTGGCTTCTCCTTCCAAAGGAAGAGAGATTCCTTATCACTACTTGAATAGAATACCAAAAGTTAAGAGTCAGAATTTGCAGCAGATTAAACCATTTCCTGGTGTGATGACCTTGGGGAAGTTACTCAACCTCTGTAAGCCCTCCTTTCTTCATTTGTAAAATTGAGATAATAGAATGAACTTCACAGGATTGTGAGACTAAAAATAGTTTGAAACCTGTAAAGTACTTAAAACACTGCCTGTATCACAGTAATTGTTCCTTCTCTATTCAAGCAGCTGCTGGATTAAGTACCTGCCAGCGTAGGCAGTGCTGTAGGGCGTGTGGTACAGAATGTGGAGTTTATCTGAGTCTCCAGAAGGCAACATGGTGTAGTGGAAAGAACTTGAACTTGGGAGTCAGAAATCTGGGTTCCAGTCACCACTCTGCCTCTTAACTTCTTGTGTGACCTTGGGCAGGCTACTCGAAGTCTCTGACCCTATTTCTTCAGCTGCAGCATGTGAATAATGACATTTTATCTGGTTCTGCTGGTGACTAAGTGAGATCATGCACCTGAGAGCCTAACGAATGTACCGAGGGCGTGTCTGTAGCTTAGTCCAGAAGGGATGAATAAATGTTAAGACTCATCTTTCTTCCCTCATTAGGTGTAACTCCTCTACCTCCGTCAACCTTGAACCTTGGTAAGTAACTCTAACATTTTAACTCTTTTGAAGATTGCTGAACCAATATTCTGCGTTAACACATTTTTAAAATGTCGTATGTCGGAGATCTCAGAAAGTCTCACGTGAAATCCGGAGCAACAAATTGTCAATTTTAAAAAATTCATCCAGGTGTTCCACTCCGAAGGCGTTTGGCCTTGGGCAAGTCCCCTCAGCCCTCTCTGCTACATTTTCCCCATCTTTAAGATGAAAATAATTCGAGAATTCACCCCATGTGGCGGGGAGGAGTCACTGAAATAAGCAGGGAATGTGCCTCACCCCATGTCTTGCACTTTGAGGTTCTCCATAAGTGGAAGTGAAATGACGGCTAGTATTAATATTCAGAGAAGAAAATTGGGACAAAATTTCCAGTGCGTATCTTTTCTAGTTGTTTGGCTGTCGTTATCTTTATGTTAGGAGGAAAATTAGGCTATTTTGAACCATATTACTTACCTTTGTGACTTAACATAAAAACAAAACAAAACAAAAACAAAAAATCAGCCACGTCCTCCCGCCAAACGCACCTTCGTGTCCGGCGCAAAGACAGATTACGCCGATTACACGAGAATACCACTGAAAAGATTTAGCAGGCAAGGATTTGAAATGATCAGTCCCTGTCTTCTCTAATTCTGCCTCTTTGTACCCCGTAAACCAGGGTAAAAAGTGGATTTTTTTCACTTCATTTGCAAAAATTCCGTGACAAACATTTTCTGCCCCTTGCAGTGCGTCTGAAACAGCAGCTTCGTTTAAATGTTTTCCACTTTTCTATTTCTCTTCTCTCTGCTCCTGGTTTATTGGAGGCTTTGTGGAGCACCCTGGTTTCTCCCTTTGATGAGAGGCTTGGATAATGAGACTCTCAGAGGTTCCTTCCAGCTCTGACATTATGCGTTTTTAGGGATGTCTCTGGGATTTTTAAAGATCTTTGTGAAAGAAGGTTATGTCCACCTTTCCTTGTATAATCCTGTCGGAAACTTTGGGAAATCACCAGGAATAATTAAGGCGTTCTGGATGACGCGTGCTTAGCTAATTGGGCTGAAACACAGGGTTGGTTAGCAAGTTGGCTGAGTGCCAGGTAGCAGGTGTCTGCCTCGAGTCAGACTGATTCTTTTTTCAAAGAAGGGAAGAAGGCCTGTGCATGTTTTGTTTTTGAGAAAGTTTGCCTGGGTTTCACCCTATTCCCACCCTCATTTGAAAATGCTCAGGGCAAAAGAAAACCAAGTTTATTAGCACTAAAATAAAGATGATTTCTTTTTAACTGTAGTTCTGTTTCTTTTCACCATTTTCAGTCTGGGTTTTAAGAAGTCAGTTCATGTTTCTGTGTGTCTTTATTTACCTCTTGTTTTAATCAGAGACACACAATCGGGATCAATGTATAGGCTTTTGCCTTCAGGCCAGTTGGGCTGGGCCTCTTTACAATGGAGCTTACTTTCCCTGAGGTATTCCCAGTTGTTTAATATCTTGCGTTTCCACACGAGTGTACCGTTTGCACCGTTGGGTTAACTCGCAGTTTGGCTCTTCAAACAACACATTCACATCATTTTCACATTCCTCCATCCAAATGTCATAACATTTCTAGTCATCATAAGCCCTCCAAGTGCAGGGTAAGGGCGGTCGGTGAAGGGTACGTGGGTGAACGTGGGTATTTAAGCAGATTTCTGGGTCTTGTAAGTGGGGAACAACATTCTCTACATACCACTGATAAACAAGCCTCTCTGAATATGCATCTGAACCCCTGTTCCCCGGCCTCCTTTGGCTAAACACATACTCGATTCTGAGGAGGGAGGACTTCCCTCAGCCTAAGCAATTTGGGCCAAAGAAACGTTCCCAGGACTTTCTGGCATCTTGCTGCAAATAATGGCCACTCACTTGAGCTAGCACTGTGAGGATTCTTGGAGCCTCACCAAACTCTGCAGCAGGAAGTGGAAAGGCACATCTACTTTGGGCTCTACTTCCAACAGGGCTTTCTCGGGCATTCTCCCCAGGTCTGTATAAAATGTCTCCCCATGTTCAGAAGTCTCCAGGCCTCTGTGTCAAAAAGAAATAATGGAATTTTAGAAAGGCTCTTGGTGGCTTTATCTGCATTTTTGAGAGAAAAACAAAATCGAGGGGTGGTGGGCAGATGATCTCTGCCCGTCCTTCTAGCTCTGACTTCTTAGGATCCTGCCCATGTCCGGACAGCTCTTGGAAGATTTGCTGTTAGGTACCAGGTTTCCAGTTTTTATCTGTTTGTTAGACTCTGTGAATCCCAAAGAACCTACTCCTGAACTCGCAGGATGGTGCGTTCGTAGCACATGAGAGGCACGCAGCCTTGTCTCGGCAGCCCTCACAGCCACAGCTCTCAGAGTTGGTTTCAGAATCCTTCTTGGAACTGACGGGTGAATCAACAAAATGTGGTACGTCCATACAATAGAATATTACTCAGCCACAGAAAGGAATGGAGTACCAATATGCGCTAAGGCATGGGTGAACCTTGACAGCATGATGCTGAGTGAAAGAAGCCAGACACAAAAGACCACAGAGTCTGTGATTCCATCTGTGTGAAATGTCTGGGACAGACATTGCTGTTCCCTTTTTTATTTTTTTTAAGATTTTATTTATTTGTTTGACAGAGAGAGAGATTACAAGTAGGCAGAGAGGCAGGCAGAGAGAGGGGGGAAGCAGGCTCCCCACTGTGCAGAGAGCCTGATGCAGGGCTCGATCCCAGGACTCTGGGATCATGACCTGAGCTGAAGGCAGAGACCTAACCCACTGAGCCACCCAGGCACCCCATGCTGTTACCGTTTTAACTCTACCTGCACTTGGGTTGAGATTCCCCTCTAACTGTATACACTATACACTTAGAGACTCTCGGGGTCTTTGCTTCTGCTAGAATGTTATCGCCATTTCTCTTCCCTCTGTGAAGCCTCCCCTAACTTTTTCCACCTCTGTCCTCACCGTGGAACATAAATGCTCCCTTCTCAGTATCCAGCAGCTCTTCACGGATCCCTCTAGCCCAGTCCCTATCATAGTTGTATCGTGATTATTTCCTTAGTGCTCCGAATTTCCCTCTTGACTATAATTCTCATTTCTGCGACTACAACCCCTCCACAGAGCCTTGTCTAGCATAGTCTTCCTCAGAAAATGAATATAATATGGTCTCATCCCTCAGGATTTCTAGGAGATTATTAGGAGGAGACAGACACCCAACTAAATACAGAAGCATGTGCCCCAAATTAAACACTTAGATATGTGGGCCCTGGAGATGAAAATAAGTGTGCCGCCTATGGTGATCAAGGAAGAAGTCTTACAGAGGAGGGAACATCTGAACTTAGCCTGAACATATGAATAAGAACTGTCCAGATGGAGAAACAACATGTGGTGCTGCGGGAGAGGCGCAGGGAGACGACTTCTAATAGTCCAGGTAGAGGAAATAACATGAGCTGGGACGAACATGTCAAGGTTCATGGCACATTGTAGGACTTCAAAGATGGGCTGGTTATGGCTGGCAACTGGAGAGGGTGGTCAGGGCTAGATAAAGAAATGCTTTTAGTACCATATGAAGAGGTTTAGACCTCTTTCTGTGGGCAGGGGGAAGTTATCAGAGATTTTTTAAGAGTGACATAATCAGATGTAAATTTTAGCATAAGTAAGAGAAGACCTGGGGTTGGACAAATAGGAGGAGGCCAAATTGGTCACTATTTCAATAGCCCAGGCACAAGCTAATGAAAATCAAAAGTAGGTCAAGCTGCTGGGATGTAAACCGCCTATTGTGAGTGGCCTCAGCCCTATAGCAACAGGGAACTCCATTCTGCCAACATCCCCAAAGCTTGGAAGGCAATCCCAAGTTCCAGTGGAGACTCTTAACTGCCAATACTTGGATTATAGCCTTGTGAGAATCTGGCCAGAGAACCCAGCCACTCCATGCCAGACTTACAATCTTTAGTTCTGTGAGTTAATAAGTGTGTATTGTTGTAAGCCACTAGGTTATAGTAATTTGTTACATGACAGTAGAAAACTAATATAAAACCACTCACCATTCATGATTAAATTTACCATTTACCATTCATGATAAAAACATTTCAACTGGACACCTCTGTGGTTCAGTCAGTTAAGAGTCTGCCTTCATTCGGGTCATGATCCCAAGGTCCTGGGATCGAGTCCCGCATCGGGATCCCTGCTGAGCAGGGAGCCTGCTTCTCCCTCTGCCTGCCACTCTCTTTCTCTCTCTCTGACAAATAAATAAAATCTTTTTTTTAAAAAAAAAAAAGCCATTTCAGCAAATTAAGAATAGAAGAGAACTTCCTAAATTTGGTAAAGGGCTTCAACCCCAAAACTTAGAGTGAATATAAATTTGACTGGCAAAATATTGACTATTATCTTCTTAACAATGAGAAAAAAGCAAGGATATCTGTTAGCATCGCTTCCAGTTGACATTGCATTCGAAGTTCTAATACAGAAAAACAAGAAAAAGAAACAAAAGATGTACAGATTGGAAACGAAGAAGTAGAACTGTCTTTATTTGACATGGCATGATTGTGAGTGTAGAAAAGCCTAAGTCTACAAAATAGCTATACAAATTAATAAATAAATTTAATAAGGTTGCAAGGTCAAGATACAAAATCTATTGTATTTTTATATACTAACAACAAATGTTTTGAAAATTAACTTTTTAAAAAGTGATACTGTTCATTATGACATCAAAAACATAAGGTACTTAAGAATAAATTAACAAAGAATGTCCAAGTAAAAGCTACATAGTATGACTGGGAGAAAAATTTACCTATCAAAATAAATAGATATAACATGTTTGTGGATTGGAATACTCGGTACTGTTAAGATATCAAATATGGACAGACTGACATACAGATTTAATGCAGTCCTATTTAAAATAGGACTTTCTAGAAATTGACAAGCTCACTGTAAAATTTATTATAAATACAAAAGGATCCAGAATATCCAAGAACAACTTTTTATTTTTATTATTTTTAAATATTTCATTTTTACATAATCTCTGCACCCAACACGGAGCTCAAACTCACAACCCTGAGATCAAGAGTCACATGCTCTACCAACTGAGCCAACCAGGCACCCCCCCACCCCAAGAACAACTCTTTCAAAGGAAGAATTAGGTTGGGAGACTTACACCACTCAATGTCAAGACTTACTCCAAAGGTGAATCAGTCAAGACAGTGAAGGATTGACCGAAGTGCCTGAGTGCTCTAGGCACACAAAATGCATTATATGGGCATCCTTAAGGAAGAAAACATGAGCTTGGGAGTAAGAAGATTTGGGAACAGGTTCTAACTCTGCTACTCACTGACTATAACGCTGGGCAAATCATTAGTTCACCCTGGACACCAGTTTCCGTATGTGCAAAACATAATTTAATTACAATTCTTTATGGACTTGAAAGGATATTGTAAGACACTACATTGAAAAGTGATGCCCAGTTTATAGAACACTGTATCCATGTGAGGTTCTCCCCACCTGGAGGCTCAACTTACAGCTGGATGAAATAGCAAAGTCACTCATGCTGGAGAGGTAGGAGAAATCAAAGCTGCATTGGGTTGAAGGGTCCATGGGAATGGGCAGAAGCCACAGCAAAGGTGGAGAGTTAGTGAGAAAACCCCAGGTACTTTAGATAAGGTCCCAGTGAAAGAAAGAAGTACCTCACCTCTCCTTCAGCACCTGGTGAAAGTGTGAGTCTGAGGCCCTTCCTAAAAGCTCCAGAAAGTTAGTGCAGCATCCTGATGTGTGGAATCCAGCCCTACACAGGCATAGTCCTCACCGGGAGGAAGGGCTCATGCCTGCAGAAGGCTTTGCCCAAGTTCCAGACACTAAGAGAACCCCGATGTGGGGGTAAGAGTACCCACGACCCCCACATAACAGACATTCTCTAGTGTCATGAAAAGGTGTCTTGTCATATACTCAGAGGAAATGTTGAATTAAACATTCAAGGGTTGTGTTATTTCAGGAATTCTCAGAGCCTTTACTATGCCAAGGTACAGTGTGACGTTCGAGGAAGGGTGTTAGAGAATGAAGTGATTCCCAGACCTATTTTACACTGAATTGCTTTGTTATTTTCTTCTCTCAAACTAGCCACACCTCTTAGAAATCTGTATGGAACACAGGCTTTAAGTGAGTTCATCTTACAGCTGTAAGAGTAGGGCCCAGAGAGGGAAAGGGACTTGCCAAAGTCACTCAGCTAGATACTGGGAGAGCCAGACCAAAAACTTGGCCTCCCTGAGTCCAAGACCCCTTCCACACCCCAGACACTCTACAGACTCACTCTTGGCTCACTTCATTCCTAAGTGATTTGAATGCAAACCACAAACCAAACAACAGGGAGTATTTTTGTTCGGAGAGTAGGAAAATGCCACGGAAACTTTCCTAGATGTCATCTCTCATAAACAAATAAGTGTCCATCACTGGCTCATTACTGAAGCTCCAGGATACTCATTAGCTCTGGAATTAGTAATGTGCCTTGAAAATGATGCCTGTCAATCAGCACAATCAAAGCAAATCACATTCGGATGAGGCTTTCCCCAAATAAATAGCAGGGTTTTTTGTTTGTTTCTGATTCAAAGTAAAAGTCTTCTTTAGAGCTAGGGCCCTGTGTGGCTGACTCTCCATGGGCGCTGAGCTGCTAGGAGCATGAAGGTGGCAGTTTTGAACTCTTGCATTAGAGCCGTGGTTCTCAAAGTGTAGTTCCTGGACCAGCGCTATCGCCATCACCTGGGAGCTTGGGAAAAATGCAAAATCTTGGGCCCCGTCCCAGACCCACTGAATCAGAAAGTGTGGGGTGGGGCCCAGCGATGGGTTTTCCTCCAGGCCTTGGACGTGATTCTGAATGCACACCCAAGTTTAAGAACCATTACATTAGAGAAAATGAGACAATGGGTCGAAAGACAAGAAGGGTTGTTCAAGTTCAAGTGTGAGACCAGGTAAAAGACATACCTTGGAACAACACAAACCGCATGAAGGTCTTTTTTTTTTTTTTTCCTTCCAGTTTTGGGCCTTGGGATGAAGTGGGGATTAGGTAATAGATAAGATAAACATATAAAGTCCACTGAAAAACAGGAAGAGGCGAGAAGGTACCCAGTATAGAGAAGACGCACAAATGTGGGAGCGTAAATGCAGAAAACGAACCTGTGCGGCCAGAGGATACCTTACGACTGAGAGAATGCATGCTCTGGTTTTTTGGTTTCAGAGTGTGTGTGTTTAAAGATTTTATTGATTTATTTGACAGAAAGAGAGGGATCACAAGTAGACAGAGAGGCAGGCAGAGAGAGAGGGGGAAGCAGGCTCCCTGCTGAGCAGAGAGCCCGATGTGGGGCTCGATCCCAGGACCCTGGGATCATGACCCAAGCCGAAGGCAGAGGCTTTACCCACTGAGCCATCCAGGCGCTCCCAGTGTGTGTGTATGTGTGTGTGTGTGTGTGTGTGTGTGTGTGTATGTGTGTGTTTTTTTTTAAACAACATAGTTTGTTGTTTGTTGACACAGTCCAGTGTCTGCAGTTCTTAGAACACCGGGGCTCTCCGGAGACTACTGTGGCTCTCGGGAGGGAAGCCGCAAGTCAGGAGATGTCGTCTGCTTTTCGATCTGCCACTGACTGTTCGTGGGATCTTAAGAAAGCCACTTAATCTGTCTAGACCCGTTCCCTCTTCTAAAAAGTGGGAAGGGGTATCTCTGCCCACTGCTAGCTTTGGTGTCTTTCCCACTGACCTTAGATGCAAAGTACAGGTGCTTCAGTCCTGGTTAACAGAGAGTTAAGGAAAAGAAGCATCAGCGTGTCAGGCGTCCGATTTACCCCTGACTTTGTGGTTGTCCCCAGCGCCTTCATTTCAGTGACCGCAAGGATATGCAATTGAGGAAGCCCCATGTCCCCTCCCCCACACAGCCTGGAGATGCCTACAGGACCTCAGACAGAGACAATGGAAGACCCTGCCCCCCACCCCCACCCCCCACCTCATTTGTGGCACCATCCTCTCAGTGAACTCATGGATAGCAATAAATATTGGTTGCTAACAGTTCTTGAAAAATTACTTTATGTTATGCATTGCTCTGAGTACCTTCTGGGTGTTAATATAGGTGACATGCCAACGTGTTCTAGATCATATAACTTGGAGACACATGGAGTTACATAAGATTAAAAGGATCGCTTCGCTGCAGGACCTGTTAGAGCCTTTAGTTACAGGCCTGGCTGCATCCTGACATTCTAGGGACAGCTAGTATGCCCTGATTCCCAAACTTACTTTCCATTTGACCATTTCTGGGCTTTTGTTTGTTTTCCCCCTGACCGCCACACACCTATTCAGATCTACCCAGCACATAGTTATTTAAGCCTTTGAGGTAGGGACTTTTACTCTCCCTGTTTTACGGACAGGAAAACTGAGGCTCAGAGAGGTTCAGTTCAGTTACTTCCCCAAGGTCACACAGCGAGCAAGAGGCAGAGCCAGGATTCCAGCCTAGGCAAACTGATGCCAGACTGGCTTTTGACTCTTATGCCTGCTGCTACTTTTATAACAATAATAAGAGCTAAAACACGTATCACATTTACTACGTGGCAGGTGCCGAAGCGTTATGCCAGTCACCCTCTCAGTGGCACTGGGAGAACCGGCTACTCTTGTCCCCCACTAACATGAAGCTGTTGAAGCTGGAGAGGCTGAATAAGTAGACCACAGTCACACAGCCTGATGGCTAGTGCAGTCAGAATCGGAACCTGGTTCTGTCTGGCTCTAAAGCCTATCCTCTTAGCCACAAGGGGCTGCTTCTTCATCTAGACACTTCCATGACCCCCAGTGACTGGGCACTCTCGTGTTAGGTGGATCTCATGGTACTTTACGCTTCCCTAACTGACTATGGCAGTGGAGACTGATAATTCTTTACAGGCGGCTAGGCAGTGCCTAGCAGAAAGCCAGAGAACAATCTTGACATCTCCGGTGGTGTGTGCTGTGTCCCACGAGAGCCTCTACGCCTCTGCCAGTGGGAGCTTGGCCAGCTCTGAGATGGGCTCCTACGCAGTCGCTGCACCTCTCACCGGAGGGCAGCCAGACCCAGCCTGGGGCCTGCTGTGTACACAGCTGGAGTCGGCTTTCCACTTGCTGTATCTGGTGGCTGGCAAATCCTTCTTCATGCAAGCTAAGCTGATTTTGAAGCCGGACAGGAGCACAAGCACCTGAAAGAACCCCATGCTGCTCTCCCCAGCCAAGTGCAACCACAAACGGCAGACTCTGCTGTAATATGGGCAAACCTGGCTGCATTCTGTGTGAGTGCACGGGCTGCGACCCCCCAGGAAACACTAAGGTGTGATGGTACCAGGACCAGCCCCCATCCTACAGCGCTAGAGCTTCACCTCCCTTTTGCTAAACATTATGGATAAATGTGTTCTGGTGCCCCCTGGAGACCCCCGATAATCGTGGTCTTCAGGCAGCCAGAACTGTATAGACATGGCCTCTGCTCCAACAAGCCCCCAGCTCTCACCTGCTCCGAGCCCACTGCTGAGACGGCCCGTAAGTCAGTCACTCAGCATGAGCAGGCGCTATGCTGAACACTGGGGAGAAGGTGGGGGAACGAGTCCAAGCGTGGTTCCTCCTTCAGGGGGACAGGTTTAGTATGCGAGACAAATGTTAAGTGAATGTTACACAGTTCATTGGATCACGTAATGAACTTGTGAAGGAAGTTAGAGGGCGAGCTCTTATGTGTGTTTCAAATATCCACTTTCTGTCCTACCCGTGGCTGCAGGGTCTTCCTTGGCTGTAAGTCCCAAGGCTGTGACTTTGGTTACAGTCATGAGCGTTTCCTGTGGGCGGTGAAGGCAGCTTCCGGTCCCGACTCGGTGGTGCTCAGAGTGCCAACAAAGTATCATAACTTTCCAGAGAGCTTCTCGGGTTATTTGGCAGAGGAACTGACCCCAAGGACCAGTAATTGGAGGTCAGGGTCTAGCACTGATTATCAAGCACAAAAACGGGCCCTGTGATTTAACAAGAACCATCAAGATCCAGCGCAGTCATGGTGGATGATCGTACCAATCCCCTTTATCTGGAGGCCTGGGAGTCATGTAATTTAGGAGGTCAGAAAAACCCGAGCTCTCTGTTCCTCCTTCTCCATGATTCCCAGCCTTCTTTGCTGACTCCCTCTCTTCTGCTCAGCCTCGTAATGTTGGAGAACCTCAAGGTTTCGTTAGTTTTCATCTTTTTACTATAGACACACTCTCCTCAGGTCATCTCATCCCATCCTGTGACTATAGATAATCGCACATTTTGATGACTTCCAAACTTCTATTTTTAGGCTGGCATCTCCTTGTGGATATGAGCATAGCTAGCGCAAGACGGAACTTGATTTCCCCCCAATAGTTTTCCAGTCTTTCCTTATGCAGTCTTCCTTGGCTCAGTGAATGGTGCCGTTATTCATCAAATCACTGAAGCCTCTCTTTCCCTCAGATCCCCATCCATTTAATTAGGAAGTGCATTGCCTCTGTCAGTACAAGTAGACCAAGTCACAATCATCACTTCCCGCTACACCTGCAGTGAAGGCCTTCCCTCTTCTGCTCTTTCTTCCCTCCAGTTTCCACAAGTGTGATCAGTCATCTCCCTTCAGTGACTCTCATCAAATCATGTCAGCCCTCTGCCTAAAACCCTCCAATCACTCCTTATTTGATCTTCAATAGAATTCAACGCCTTTACCACAGTTTAGAAAATCTTCGTGATCTGCTTCTAATTTTCTCTTCCACCTCATCTCATGCCTCTGCTTCCTCTTATTTATCATATTCCTGCAACAGTGGCCTTTTTTCCGCCCCTTAAACATAAGACACTCTTTCTAGCCTCAGTGCCTTTGCACAGGTTGTTTCTGTGGCTGGAATGCTCTTTGGCCTCATACTTCCTGTGTCTGGCCTGTCATCCTGTCACTGCCTCAGAGAAGCCTAAAGTAGGTTTTTCTTTCTCAACTTCTTGCCTTTTTTTCATAGGTTGCATCACAATTACTTGCTTTTTTTATACGTTTATTGGAATTTAGTAGGGCAGGGGGAGTCTGTCTTCCCGACTAGAATGTAAACCTCCTGGGAGCCACTGCCGCTGGAAGTGGTACTTGGAAGTTAAAATATAAATTAATTTAGAAACAATAAGTCATTTCCATCAGGCTTATTGATGTGTTAAATAATGCTTACCTTCTGTAAATAACAGCCTCTTCTTCAGCATCTAAAATTATTTGATTTACTCATGCTTGGTTCATTCCTGATGTTCCTGGAACTCTTCTCTCTCAAAACAAATAATTTATGCATATTTACACCTTCCTTTATTTGATGTGAAAATGATAAAGAAATTTTGTGAGTGCATCAGGGTTGGAAGTAGCACTCCTTTCCCCCTATGGTAATGACTTTCAAAAGAAAGCAGGGTGCTATTATAGAAGGAGCTCTCACTGGCTTTGCAGACAAAAACAAGAAATGGCTGTCAATCTCAGCCATCCCACTGACAAGCTATGTGACCTTGCAGAAATGACTTGACTTGTCTGAGCCCTGTTTTCCATGCGAGAGTCATAATCCCTACTCCAAGGTGGTTATTTTAAAGATGAAGTGAAACTAGGGTCATGTAACGTGGGAACTCAGGGAAAGTTCCCTCTTTTCCCTTCAGGGTTGGCCACTCAAGAAAAGCATCACTTCTTTATTACTCTATTTTTAAATGATAATTTCCTGAGCTACCTACTTGATTTTTGGTCTGGGGTTACATGGCTTCTTTCTAAACATCAAATTCACCCTCCAAATAGACAGAAATAGGCAGAGACTCTTGAGAATGTGGTAGAAACCCAGGAGCTAGTCCCCCCAGAACGGGTTTTTCAATATTTCCACAGTGGCAGCACCACTGATGCGATGGGCCAGACCCTCATCGGCTGGCAACGTCCTCCCGCATTTGCAAAAACTATAACGTCGTCATCTAGGCCCATGACTCTCTAGGCATATTTTTAGATATGAGACCATCATTTCAGAATGAATCCAACTTGCCTCACGCACGTCCGGAGTCTCTTTGACTAAGGCCATCTTTGTAGGGAGTATTGCAGGAGCAAGAACCCCACACTCACCAGCTTGGGCAGACCCCGTGGCCTGCTAATAGGACTAGCGTGCACTTTGGGACCATCTTGAACTCAGGAGTGGCCTTGAGGTTAAAGGACAAAAGAAGACTTTAGAGGAGTTAATGAATGAATTCATGCTGGAAAATGCTCCCCTTGGGCCAGAACGCCCGTTGATTTCGTTCGCACGTCCAGTCCCCGATTCCCAGAGGCCTCCGGTGACATATGACAAATGGCTGGTCATCCAGGCAAAGTGACCCACCATTCAAGAAACCATATCTCAGCCAGTTTTGAAGACAGCTCATTTTTCTCCTCAGGGAGCTCTTCTCCCTTCCTCTGTGTGAACATCCCAAAGGTGGTCCACTGAGGCCTTTCTGCCTGCTGAGGGAAGACAAGCTCCTCTAACCTGGCTGCAGGATCTTTCTTCCTTGTAGAAAGATCTTAGAAGGGCTCTAAAGGTTTTATGGCTTCGAGGTAGGCTTGGCCAAATTACTCACAAGTGCTGAATCCTCTTGGGGTGTCAGCCCGAGAGAAGGAGACCTATTCAGACTGGGAACTGCATTGAGACAGCCGACAAAGACCAATTAGTCTTGATTGTGCCGGCTGCAGTCGGAAGGTGACTACCCTCAGACCACCAACTCGTGCCACCAAAGTGCTCATCCCACCCAGGAGTCCGGGGCTTTCCCTCAGTTCCCAGTCCGGCTTCACATGACCCCTGGGTCAAATGCCTGTCTCCCGCCCTGGCTTTCGCTCCTGCCAGGTCACTGCGGATAGTGCCCTTGCTTCCAACTTCGGTCTCCCCCCTCTTTGTGAAAGCTGGTCCTGTCTGCCCGACAGCCAGGACAGACGAAGCCGTCTCACCCTCCCTGTAGAAAATCCCCCCGACTTCATGGTGATCTGTTTTGCCTCGTGGTGGCCCAGGTCGGAAACTTCCTTTGGAGGAATTCAGGTCTGTCTTTTGATTATTCATCTACCTCTAAGGTTATAGGTTTCTGTGAACAGAAGCGGATTTAAGCAGGGAGATGACGTCTTTCGTTGAATCACGTACTGAGCACCTACCAAGTATAATGTGAGCAGGAGGGCTTAGCCACTTAGGACACGACGTCTGCCTCTCCAAGACCTCCCTGGCCATAAGGAGTTAAAGCCAAGTACCTAAATGACCATGATAATGATGGCTGCCTTTCTTTAAGCATTGGGTGGATGCTGCTACTGTGGTAAACGTTATACGCATTTCATTGAATCCTCACGGGGACGCCATCCTTTTTCTGCAGTTCTAGAATGCAAAGCTTTAAAAACCCATAGTGGAGTCACAGGATATTTTCATAACTAATCTGACAGCAACAGGTGACCTGAAGTTATTCACGAACTGACGTGAGGCTGTCATTTTATCCCACTTAATGTAATTACTCCTTTGTCTCCCTGTAGAAATAATAAGGTGTTTGCTTTCAAGCTCTATCCCAGACCCCCTGAGAGTGTTTTGTAGGACATAAAACGTGCCCTATACTTAAAAAAAAATCCCTAAATTTCTGAATTCCCAAACCCTCACGGCCTCAGGATTTTTGGAGAAGGAAACGCTATAGTTATTGTATCCATTTTATAATGATTGGAGCCGAGAGAAGTGACGCGACTTTCCCTTAATCACACGACCAGGAACTGAGGCTCCAAGATTGAAACCCAGTTTTATCTGGATCCAGAGTCCACGTGTTACCCCCTGAGCCACAGCAGCCTCTCACCAGAAAACATGGTTTAGCAATGGTCATTACAGAGAATCCGATTGAGGGGTACAGGGAATTTTTTAAAAAGATTTTATTTATTTATTGGACAGGCAGAGATCACAAGCAGGCAGAGAGGCAGGCAGAGAGAGAGGGGGAGGCAGGATTCCCTCTGAGCGGAGAGCCTGATGCGGGGCTCGATCCCAGGACTCCAGGATCATGATCTGAGCCGAAGGCAGAGGCTTTAACCCACTGAGCCACCCAGGCGCCCCAGGTACAGGAAATTTGAAGAAAAAAAGGGGACCTCCCATTGGGGATTTAGTCAAAACTACAGAGAGGGAGGGAGGGTGCCCATGGACTCGTATCTTGAAGGCAAGAACGATCTGTGACAAAGAGAAAGTCATCTAGCCAAGGAGCATTTGGGTAAATAAATAGGCGGCACTGGCCCCGCAGAGAAGAAGCTGGAAATCAGAGTGGGAAGGCAGGCAAGGAGCAGAATAGGAAGGACAGGGAGGACTGGAGTGAGGGGTCTGAATGAGACCAAGGCCGTGCCCCTCGCGGGTCCCAGCGCACTTACCGGACACGTGTCATCCTGCCTCCGTTCTGCCTCAGAGGAGCAAAGAACAGATAGGCACGTCCTCCTGTATTTTTGCTGGCTCTATTTTATTTTTTTTTATTTCACTTTATTTTATTTTGTAGTTTTTATGAAGCAGAGGAACGGGAGGCGTTGAAAAGGCAGCCCAGAGAGTGAGGCAGTCAAGAAGAGCGATGGCCATAAACATTCTATCGTAGAAGCTTCTGTGCAGGGGGCTTTGTGGCTTCATTGTGAGCAGGGAGTTAAAATTTAACCAAGGAACTCATGCCTCACTGCAGCTGGCAGCGAGTCAGTGGGAACCTGGCGGGCACCCCCACGAGAACTCCCAGTCCCCCTCCTTCTGCGCTTAAACAACGCTTCCTCCTCCTCCTCCTCCTCGTCCTATCTGGAATCCCAGTAAAGGTCTTAGGGGAACACCTCCATTACCAGGAATTTAAACCTAGAATCCAAATCATGTTCTCTTTTGTCATGAATAATCAAAGTTCTAAATTGATATTTTAGAAATCAGGTCCAGTTCATGGGTAGTGAATTGAGTGTGTCTAATTACATTTTATAGTCATTTAACAGCTGTTAATAATGTAATTTTGTGTTATGCCCAATTTGCACTGAATTACTTTAATGACACACATTGTATTTATTTTCCTTTTGGTGTAACAGTAATCAAACACCAGGGAATCAACTTGGACATGGAAAGAAATAATTTATTGTTTTCATAAGTTTGAAGAAAAGAGATTTGGAAAAAAAAAAAAAAAAGAGGAGGTCGTAAAAATAAAAGTAGCTTAACGTACATGGAATGCATTGTTTTCTCTGGCATTTCTTTTTGTAACAACAACAAAAAAATAATGTAATGAACACATTTGTTTCCCATCCAAGTCGGTATTGTTTGATGTGAACCAAGTGTTTGCAAATACACATTTGACTGACAAGCTAATGAGCTTCGTCCTCCCCTCCCCCCAAAAAAATATCCTTCTGGAATGAAAACCCAGATTTCTGAGTTTCTGGTGTATGAGTTAAAGAGACACAGCATCGACTGAGATAGACTCTCTCCCACTCCCCCGACAAAAACTTACATGTCCAAGGTGAAGCTGGAGGAGAGAAACAATGTAAAAAAAAAAAAAAAAACAGGAAGGAATAGAGATTTAATGGAAGAAAGATATAAAGCAGGTAGGCAAGTACTTCTCCCACAGGTTAGAAGAAACTTCTCTGTGACATCTTTATGAGGGTGAAGAGAAAGACAATTTGGGGCTGAAAAAAAAATTGCTAGATAATTGGAATGGTCCATTATGAAAGGACTGCTCTGTATTTTTCCTGTCACTTTAGGCACTTAAGGCCACGCATTTACTATTCTACCCACACGTGTCTTCTGCAGTCCACATAGGTCAATGCCTTTTTTATTTGAAATGAACTGTAAGAATGGAGCAGATGAGATCTTCCTGTCTGCGGGATGTTGGCTGCCATTACTCCAGCCAGGGCTTGACATGGCGGGTTCTGTTTTTGCCCATTGTCTCCTGTGACCTACGTGGGAAGAACTACAAATGGATGGGCCTTCTCTCCGGGACAGTTAGAGTTATTTTGCAGTTTGTTAAGAGTAGGAGGCTAATTTCATCGCCGTTATTGCTCAGGCCCCAGTGAATGGGGCAATGGTGTACCAAGGGGGGGGCTGGCAGTGGGAGAGGTCCACCCCAGGTGCAGGCAATAATAAGGGGGGGAGGGGTACATTCCCTACGGAGAATTCAAAAACAATAATAAAACTGACTAAAAGTCAGTCTGCTTTTCATGTTCATCATGTGCTAGCCATTCTAAACCATGTCAGTGATAAAGGACTCCTTCCGCGGGGTTGCTCGCTCCCACTGCTTCTTCCCCCACTTGGGTCTTCCATTGAGTTGGGGGGTGGGGAAGGGGCCGTGCTCGCGCACATACCAGCAGAGTTACGGCACTCCGGCCGGTACCCTTTTCTTGTCACGGTGGGCATTGCTGCGTTTTTCTGCCGCTAGTACCAAAGCCGCTCATCCGCCGGCCTCCTGATGGCCCCGACCAGCAGCTGCTTCTTGACCCCCGCCCTCTGGCCTCGGGAGGCACTTCTCGCCATCACTGTGGCTCTTGCCGGTGTGCGGGTGACGTCTCTCCCTGCCGACCCTGGCAGTTCTTTATTAACTTCCTAAAAGGTATTGTGGCTCCTTTAGCTGATGGAGCCTTCTCTTGAGGAATTTAGGACAGCTTGCCAAGGGCTGGCTTGAGGGCATTTCAGCGACACCAGTGATGTCGCACTCGGCCAACCCTCAGCCACTGGCCCCCAGCCAAAGCTCACAGCCTTTGGAGCTGTCCTGCTTCAGGGTGAGTTCTCTCAAGCAGAGCACTGTCCTCAGAAGCTGGTGGAGAAGGGGATGGACTGGAGGCTTAATCCGGGGGTCCTGGATACCAACTCCAAAATTCTCTTCACCGTGGCCATTCCTTCAGGGCTGTTTTAGTACAGAGACGTGGATTTGCCCGTGTCTGTCTGTCCTGGGGAAGGAAGCAGTACCTATGCTCGAGTCAAAGAGCATGGAAACTTAGGGAACCGCATCTATAATCCATAGAAATACAGAGGTTGGGTTAACTCAAGACAGTCTTGCGTTGGATTCCTTGGTACACCGCCATCATGACAGATGGTCTTCTTTTTCTTAATCTGTTTTTGGATCATGGGACCCTTTGAGAATCTAATGTAAACCATGCACCCTCTCCTCAGAAAAGTGCACTCCTCTACATGTGGTCAGAATTTTCAATGCCAGTTAGTCAGGTTCAGTTGCGGGAGTCTCTGCACCTCAGAAGAAGAACTTCCGGTCTAGCAAGTCCTCCTCGTCTTGCTGCCCCTCGCTCCCCAGAAGCATATCCAGGGTGATCTTCTGCATTAGGCACAGGAGGCCCGGAGCCTAGGGGTTTCACAGTACTCTTAGGGGCCCAGTGATAATGTCTTTTTTAAAAATTTGAGTTCCAGTGTAGTTAGCACACTGTGCTATATGAGTTTCAGGTGTGCAATGTAGTCATGCAGCAGTTCCCTGGATTACCCGGGGCTCATCAAGACAAGTGCGCTCCTGATCCCCTTCACCCCATCGCCCCCCCCCCCCACACCCTCTGGTAACCACCTGTTTGTTCTCTATAGTTAAGAGCCTGTTTTCTGGCTCGTCTCCCTTTTTTCCCTTTGTTCATCTGTTTTGTTTCTTAAATTCCATGTATGAGTGGAATCAGATGGCATTTGTCTTTCCCCGACAGCTGATTTCACTTAGCGTCATACTCTTCAGCTCCATCCATGTTGTTGCAAATGACAAGATTTCATTCTTCTCTATGGCTGAGTGATACTCCATTGTATATATTTGTACTACCTCTTCTTCATTGTTCGTCTATTGATGGGCACTTGGGCTGCTTTCCGTAGTAAATAACACTGCTATAAACATAGGGGTGCATGCATCCCTTGGAACAACTGTTTTCATATTCTTTGGGTGGACACCTAGTAGTGTGTTTACTGAAATGTAGGGTAGTTCCATTTTTAACTTTTTTTTAAAAAGTTTTTATTTATTTATTTGATAGAGCGAGAGAGCACAAGCAGGGGGAGCAGTAGAGAGAGAGGGAGAAGAAGGCTCCTCACTGAGCAGAGAGCCCTATGCTGGGCTTGATCCCAGGACCCTGGGATCATGACCTGAGCCGAGGGCAGATGCTTAACCATATGAACCACCCAGGTGCCCTATTTTTAACTTTTGGAGGTACCTGCTTACTGCTGTCCACAGTGGCTGCACCAGTTTGCATTCCCACCAACAGTGCTGAAGGGTTCCTTTTCCCCTGCATCCTCACCAACATCGGTTTTTAGAGTTTTGGTTTTAGCCATTCTGAGAGGTGTGAGGTGATAGCTCAGTGTAGTTTTGATTAGCAATTCCCTGATACGAAGTGATGTTGAGCATTTTTTCACGTGGCTGTTAGCCATCTGGACGTCTTCTTCGGCGAAATGTCTGTTCATGTCTTCTGCCCATTTTTCAGTTGGATTATTTGCTTTTTGAGTGTTGAGTTGTGTAAGTCCTTCATATATGTCCTTTGCTAATATCTTGTCCCATCGGTACTCTGTTTTTTAATTTTGTTGGTTGTTTCCTTTGCTGTGCAGCTTTTTGTTTTGATGTATTCCCAGTAGTTTATTTTTGCTTTTGTTTCCCTGCCTCCGGAGACATATCTAAGGTAGAAGGATGTTACTATGACCAATGTCAGAAAAATTACTGCCTGTGCTGTCTTCTAGGGTTTTTACAGTTTTGGGCCTCACATTTAGGTCCTTTATCCATTTTGAGTTTATTTTTGTGTATAGTGTAAGAAAGTGGACCAGTTTCTTTCTTTTGCATGTAGCTGCTCAGTTTTCCCACCACCATATGTTGAAGAGACTGTCTTTTTCCCGTTGCATATTCTTTTGTGCTTTGTCAAAGGTTAATTGACCATATAACTCTGGGTTTGTTTCTGGGTTTTCTATTCTGTTCCATTGATCTATGTGTCTATTTTTGTGCCAGTACCATACTGTTTTGATGACTACAGCTTTGTAGTATAAGTTGAAGTCTGGAACTGTGATGTCTCCAGTTTTGTTTTTCTTTTTAAACATTGCTTTGGCTATTTGGGGTCCTTTGTGATTCCATACAAATTTTAGGATTGTTTGTTCTAGTTCTGTGAAAAATGCTGTTGGTGTTTTCATAGGGATTACATTAAATGTACAGCTTGCTTTGGGTAGTATAGACATTTTAACAATATCTGTTCTTCCAATCCATGAGAATGGAATTTCTTTCCATTTCCTTGTGTCATCTCCAATGATAATGTCTTAATTTCTTCTAAGGTTGGAAGAAAAAAATTGAACTATTACATCAAAGAAAATACTTGAATAAAATATAACATACTCATCTTTATGAATGCAGGAGTAAAGTATGCAGTGGTAAATGCAGTAGTGAAGTATAAGTTTTAATATTTTTCATGGAGGAAAGGGCCCACAAAAGCAGAAGTGCCTAGGATCTGTGAAAGTTATAATGCAGCCCAGGAAAGACCTGTTGTGGCTTTGTGGAGCTGGAGGTAGACTAAATTGTTGCACATGCATACCTTGCCCTGGAGGAAGACAAAGTGTCTGCAGGACTTTCTCACTGGACTGATGGCAGAGCCCACGATTTGGAATTGGGGAACCCAGGTTCCAAACTTGACTTAGTTGCTGACTGCTTGTGGGACCTTGAGCAAGTTATCTTACCTTTCATTTTCTTCATCAGCTAGCTGGAGAGAAACCTAAAAGTTCTGCCCTGACCCCAAATGGGGGTCTAACATTCTGGATGCATAACAAGAAAACAGGTGCTAAAGACTATGTCATAACCTTTAAAGAACAAGAGATTGCAATTAATTGCATGATAATCACAGAGTTGAAATAGCAGTGATGAAAGCCACCCTAAAGTTGCTGTTCCTATTCTTGCTGTTGAAATATCTCAGAGATTCCCAGGATAGTGGAGAAAAGGAGGAATGTCTTGAGATATAAACCCACAGGCCAGTTTATCAAATATGAATAGAAGGTAACAAAGCTAATTTTTAGACAAAGGTGAAATTTTTCTGAATCTTGTGTAAATGAGTGCTGTCATTCTTAGATGTCCTCCTAGATGATTATGTCCTTTTCTCAGCCACACTGTTTTGATAACTCTCTCTGAATTGCCTTCTGACTTAGATAATATAATCCATGCAAAAATCATTATCATTTGTGAAACTGGATTTAGAATGGGCAGATCTGGTTTCCAGCCTCAGCTCTGGGGCTTACCAACTCTGTGACCTTGGGCAAGTCACTTTCTCCCTCTGAGCATTAAGTTTCTCCTGTGTAAAGTGGGAGGCAGACTGGATAAAAAATTCTAGACATATGACCTGGGAGCTACCCAGTGATGAAGCTGCTTCTTTCTAGTTCATGCACACCCTGGCACACCTCTCTGGTGCCTATGCAGTCTTGAAGCCCTACCAAGATACTTTAGGGCCTAAAGAGTGAGCACTGCTGGTGGTGAGAGCAGAAGCTGCCTCCGAGGCTTTAAAATCACGTGCTGCTATCCCCACAGGTGGATTCACTTTTGGCCCCACAAAGACAACGGCCACGACTTCAATGATAAGGTTTACTTTCTGTACGTGTGGTACAGGAGGGCTTAATTTGGAGACTACCTCTCAATCAATTGCAGGCACACCTTCTTCTGCCCTCTTCTCACTCAGTAATCCAATCCCAGCTACACAGACCACAGGATTCATCTTCACAGCATCAGTTGTCTCAACTCCTGCCCCAGGAGGAACTATATTTCCCTTAGAAATAAATGCACCAAAATTAAACTTGAGTCATACTGCTTCCACATAATCTACAGTGATTGCAGGGGCTTTTGATCTGGGTACCAACAACCTTACTAATGCTGTTGTCACCGGGGCGCCAGTCAAACCAGGTGACAACATTCATTCCTTTTGCTTTTGGCTCTACTACCAGCTCTGACTTACTCTGTAACACCCGCAATGTTCTCATTTACCAGCAGTAGCGTATCCTAGCCCGGGAGCGCAGATTCCAGTGTTGTCTCAATAGGGAATACTGCTCAACTAACAGCATCTGCAGGATTACTCCTCACTCCTGCTACTGGAGCCTGTTCTCTGAACATAGCAGGATTAAACTAGAAATCAATAACAAAAAATACCAAAAAATTTTCATCCCCAAATAGTTGGAAATTCACAAGATTCCTTAAATTACTGAAAAGTCAAAGAAAGAAACCACAAAGGAAATTGGGAAATATTTAGAACTGAATTATAATTACAGTATTTTAAAATTTATGGAATGCAGCTAACAAGGTTAGAGGGAAATCTATAGCTTTAAATGCCTAGGTCACAAAGGTCTACAATGAATTACCTGATTTCTACCTTAAAAGCTAAAGGCAGAGAAAATTAGTCCCAGAGTAAGTAGAAGAAAAATAGTGAGGATAAGAGTGGAAATTAATATAAAAGAAAACAGGCAATATAGAAAACAAAACCAAACATTTGGAAAGAAGGAAGTAAAATAGTCATAACAGAGAGCATTATGTATGTAGAACATTTAAAGGAATCTACAACAAAAAACTATTGGAAGTATTAAGTGAATTTAGGCAGGATACTAGATATTAGGTATGTTAGTTTTCTATTACCACATAACAATATTACTATAAATTTAGCAGCTAAAACACAACATATATTTATTATCTCACAGTTTCTGGGGGTCAGAAGTCTGGGTACAGCTTATCTGAATCCTCTGCCTAGGGTCTCACGAGGGTATAGTCAAGGAATTGGTCAGGGCTTGTTGTCTATCTGGCAGTCTCCATGAAGAAGTCACTTCCCTGTAGATGTATGACCTTGGATTATTTAACCTCCCCATAGGTTTATTACCTCATCTGTGAAATGGGATCATAATACTTGTACTTAAGTACTCAGTAAGTAATACTATTAATAATCTCCCAGCTATACTTGAAAATTTGGCTGAATAATTTTGTATTTGCTGGTCACACACTTTCAGATTCTGGAATAAAAATGTTGTGATATTTCAAGTGTCATAGTAATACCTTATTGCTTCATGTAATACTTTACAAATGTTAAATTTGTAAAAGTTTTAAAAGAGCAATTAGCCAAACAGTAGAGACCAACTGAGGGTAAACTCTCCTTTTCTCAATTTTTTATACTCAATGGTGTTTAAGTATTTGAGATTTATTTTTCTCTCCAAAAATATCTAATGGCTGCTAAGTCAAAAACTTTAAAAAATGACTTAGATAGAGGTATGTGTTACAGCAAGGCTACCCCCCAAAAGTACAGCAATTCAAATCAAATTTCTATGGATGAAAGGAGACTGTAATTGCCAGACCTTCTTACCAGAAACAGGTCATTGTGTCTGTATTAGTGATTTGATATTCCTCAGTAATGGTAGAGCTTCGGTAAATATCTTATACCACTTCAGTCAACTATAGTCAAACAGGGGAAGCTGAGAAGGTATTTTCTTTCTCTCTCACTGAAATCAAACACCCAGTCTTTAAATTTTCACCTATTGCTGTATCATTTCCATGTGAGAACTTCCTTTATTTTATTTCCAAGAGTAACATATCATTACAAACCTTCAGTGGCAATAAAGCAACAATTGAATATTGGTTTCCACCATTTCTATGGTAAGGGTTTAAGGTAGGAAGTATGCCATTACAAGAGTTAGCTCCTGAAGAACTATATTGGGCAATCAAAACAGTGATATATTGTTTCTTAGGAACACTTAAAGTCACCAGAGAAGAACTAGAGCAAATATGAGAATTTTCGAGGGATTCTGCACTTTCAAAGTTGATGTCATTGGAATTGGTGGAGGAGACAGTGCAGATCAAAATTATCCTGACTTTCCCCACAATCCAACTCTCCTCACTTTATTCCCCAACTAGGTTCTGTTCTGTTCAAGTTCCTCCTAGCTCCTGATTCGTGATGTTCTGTAATGGCTAAGATTTATAGCCACCCTTTTTTTTTTGTTTTTTGTTTTTTGTTTTTTTTTTTCTGTTCCTGGCTTTTATCAATAGGATTTTTTCTCTCAGTGTTGGGCCCTGTGATTCAAACTATGGCACTAGTCCATCTAGCTTTTCTAGGTTATATGATATATCTAGCTTCTGTTAATATATCAGAAATCTTGTAGTGTTCTAGAAAAGTTCCCATCTGGTGAGTTTGGCTATAAGTGAAGATCTGAAAGATTGAATCCTGATCAAGTGAATTAGAGAAGATTTGGGAGAATACTGAGAAAGGATAGAAGGTATTGGGACCTAATACTTACCTCAGAGTGGCAGACAATAAGGAAGTTCACTTCTCTTGCTGTTAAAGCATCAGCCTTCATAGCTACATTGCACTAATAGTGGGCTGCTAGAGATGGGAACCATTGCCATGAAATGCCTGTGGTTGACTAACGGGCACTGTTTAAGATAGTGTGGATGGCCCAGGTTGCTTTACTATAAGGGGAAAAATGTTGTCCTACGCATAAATTTCATCAAATACTCATCCTAGTTAGGAAACTTGGAATGTCAGTCACATATCACTGAGTATCTTTGAATAGCCTTAATTATGACATCCTGGTCCTTGCCTACAAGGCAGATCCTCAGAGCAGCGACTGTCATACACCAAGCTCAAGATTATCCAAATTGTCATATTGGAAATTCCCTCTTTGGAAAGTTGGGCAAGTAGAAGGCTTCCAACTTGTCAGGAAGGAAGGAAGAACTCCTGCACCATGAAATATCACAACTTTAGACGATGATGATAGCTGTAGTCTCTAAAATGTGGTCACACGTGAGTTGTCCAGACCCAGAGTCAACATTGCTGTGCTGAGTGAAACCAGACTTCCTGTTGAAGGGCAGCCCCTGAGAAGGATTCCAGCTGCAGTTTTCCTTGTAGAGATCTCCACCCTCTAGCACGAAGGCTATCAGGTGTTGGCTTTACAATTGGACAATCACTTGTCTCAAAACTCCCCAACATGCTGAGAGGTATTAGTGACCTTCTGGTGACCCCACACGTACCCTTCAAACTCAATTCCAGTACTTCTGACCTAGCATTAGGACTTAGAATGATGGGAAAGAGAAATTGGATCTAGACGAAGGTAGTGTCAATGGAGAACAAGCTGATTGTCATGAGGAAGGTGGACCAGAATAGGAAAATCATCTGGTCTTTCAGGAGTGGAAACTAGAATATACCTGGATTTCTCCTCCTTAACAAATGCTGCAAACAGCAATCGTGATCACTAATCCCATCTTCTGCCTACCACTTAGGGCACATGCCAATTAAGTGCAAACAAAATTTTTAACGGTATCACCACGTCGTCATGCTTATCAATGGGACCAACAGAACACTAAGGGCAATGAAACTATTTGAGATTCTGAGTGCTGTCCTGATAAGCATCTCATTTGCTTGCTCTGATCTCTACGTGCAGAAGAGAGTCACTAATTTGGAAAAAGAAGGGAAAGACAAAAGAAGGTGGTCCTACCCCAGTGCATGAAAGGTCTGAGCTGTAGAGTACTTCACTGACATAGAAGAGCATGTGAGCTTGGATGAAAGGAGAAGGAAACAGATATTTTTTGGGTGGTGAGCGGCTAAGAGTGACATCCTGGATTGTAACCCTGACACTACCACTGACTACCTATATGATCTTGGACTACTCACTTGCAGTCTAAGTTTCCTCATCAAAACCCAGGGATATAACTCTCTACATTTTCCACTCCATTTTGCTCTGAACCTAAAACTGCTCTACTAAATAAAATCTATTAAGAGATAAACCCAAGGATAATAGTAGTACCTGCCTCAAAGGATTGTTGGGGAGACCATGTGTACCAGTTATGAGGTTATTGTCTCTCAGCCTGAAACCCATCCATCTGTACTCTGCTTTGTGATGCTGGGACAGGGACCCTACAAACCACATTTCTTTTTTTGCCGGCTGGCTTTCTGGTAGGCTCTACCCATGGAGACACTAGAGGAAGACTACAAGTCTGGAGCAAGAAGAAGGGATCTGCTCCTCTCTGGGTGCTTCTCAGAGGTTTTATTTGCTGATGTATATCTCCCTGACAACATTCCTTCATTCCAGCGGTTGCATTTCCTACTGGAAGCAGTAGCTGAATCCAGCTTTTCATTTTTGCATTACTTGTAGAACCAGCCTTCTCACACCCCTCTCAGAGACACCAGCTCTAGCATCCTGAGAAATCAAGGTCTCAGCTTCATGGGGCCACTCTTCCAGTTTCAGAGTCAGCGGTACCATCTGAGCAGTGCCCTCATCTCAGAGATCTGAGTTTCAGTTCCTCAGGGCCGCTGCTTTAATCCTCCAAGTTTTAATAATTTCAGCCTCTTCTTTTTGTTCCCCCAGGCACGGTTCCTGCTTCTTGAAATTGCTATCTATGTGACACTTTTAGACCCTTCTCCTTTTACTTTTTTAGTTACCTAAGAAACAACTTTATTATGCCTAGTTACCAATTCTTTTTTTTAATTTTTTTTTTATTTTTAAAAGATTTTTATTTATTTATTTGACAGAGATCACAAGCAGGCTCCCTGTTGGCAGAGAGCCCGATGCGGGGCTCGATCCCAGGACCCTGAGATCATGACCTGAGCTGAAGGCAGAGGCTTTAAACCAGTGAGCCACCCAGGCGCCCCTAGTTAACAATTCTTTATACGAAACTCTCTGTTCCTAAAACTGATGTGGTTTCTGTCTCTGACTGGACCCTGATTGATATACTATATGCTAACATTTGTTGAGTACCTACTATGTATTAGGTCCTGTATAAGAATTGTATATGTTTTAACTTGTCTAATCTCACTCCTAAACACTGTGTTAAAGTACTATGAAGGGAATATCATAATACCTGGCCCATAGTAAGTACTCATTTGGGTAATGCCTTAAACAGACCCTGAAACAAGGACGAACTAGGTTGCAGGTGGTTTATTGGGGACGTAGCATAAGTCATGAATTGGGAAGACTGAGGCAAGAAGAGAAAAAAATAACCAATAATATGTGCATTGATGGGCAGGTTACTGCTATGGACAAGGGGGGCTCAATCCTACAGGGAACCCCCTTTGAGAAGGCTAGTATGACATGCCTCTGAAGTGTCCCATTAGAACACAGGAAGGATGGGCATTTATATATCCTTTCCCATCTCCCATGGGTGCTAATTCTCCCACATTTCCAAGTCAGCCCATTTGGATATGGGGCAAGGCATTAAGAGCTTAATAAATAATAAAGCTATTATTATCCTTATGGGTGTAGACTATGGACTGGCCAGATAAAGACCATGAAAAATGTTTTCCTAATACAGATTACACTGCTGACACAGAGGCAAGGGAGAAGCTATCAACAATGTCTCACATGTAATAGGCATTCGGTAAATGTTTGTTTAACTGAACTATTAATGGTAAGATTATGCCGGGAATGCTATTTGACTAACAAGAAAACACCCAGTAGAATCTTCTCTTGAGTAAAGTAGAACTTTCCTTGAGTGGAAGGAGTTAATTCTAACCACTCCCCCGCCAAAAGTTAACTATTAGAATATAGCAGCAACCTTTGAGGATTGCTAGCATGTTACCTTGGAACTTAATATAGTAAAGGAACTAGACAATCATATTTCAAAGATGGTCTTTGTTTAGAGGTATATGGATTTTTTTTTAGATTGATAATTACTTAAATATATTTACATGTTATTCAAGGAGAGGTTGAAAGGAGTAGGAAAGACAAGGAATAATGTCACGGAGCAGAGAAGGGATTCAGGATACGAGGGAAGAAATTAGCTTTCAGAAGTAATAAGACATACTTTTTCCATGAGATAGAAAAGAATGGTGTGGCTGAACATAAGTACTGTGTGTGGTAGGGAAGAGGGAAACGGGGTTGAGCTACCTGGTAGCTCCAATTCTCCTTCTAAATTAAAAAGACTGAGGGTGAGGGAGAATGAGGGTGGAGGTAATAGGATAGTGGTTTGAAAGAAAATGCTGAGAAGAAGTCAGTAAGATGGCAAAGTAGGAGGTCTCCTGCTCATCTTTCTGCTCAGTGACAAAAATCTGGCAGCAGACATGGACAAGGGTGCCTTTGTGGGAGCTTTGAGAGATCCAGCCACAGGCCAGGAACAGTCTTGTCCTCCCAGGAGCTCACCAGGAGTCGTGTCCATCCCAGCCCATAAAGTTAGGCCTGCCAATTTCTGTCCCACTGAAGATCCTAAAAACATCTTATAATTCAGCTGTAGCTTCTCCCAGTGACAGCCCAGGCACAGTACTTCCTGCCTGGGGTCTGGGTAGGAGACACACACATCTTTGTCTCCAAAACAGGCCTGCTGATCTCTGTCAGCTGCAGATCTTCAGGCAGGACTATACCCAGCCCCAGTCCCTCCCAGCCATGGTCTATGAGCAGTCTTGCCTGACCAGGGACCTGCCAAGTGACACGTCTGTAAGTTCCACTGGAAGCAGCCCCAGTGACCTGATCTGATGGTGGAGCCTGAAGTGGTGGCCCTGTGACTTGTCCCCAGCCCCTTTCAGTCTGGGAGCTGGCCTGCCTGCTTAGGGACCTGGCAGGAGACACACTGCTCTGTGCTCACAAAGGTAAGCCTGCCAAACTGAATCTGACTGCAAATCCTAAAGCAGCCCTGTGACCCAGCTCTAGCCCTGTTTTGCCAAAGTGCAAAAGCATCCCTGCCTGCCCAGGAACCCAGCAGGAGACACACCAATCCATGTCCCTGAAGGTGCGCCTAAAGACCTTGGTCCCAACAGTGAGCCCTGAAGTGTTGTGACTAAGTTCTAGCCCCTCTCAGCTTCAGTCCAGGGCCCCACCCAGTAGACCCACCCAGTGACCTACAGAGGGCCCTCCCAGGGACCCAGCAGGAGCCACATCCATCTGTGCACATAGTAACAGGCACACAGTCTGTTGACTCAACTGTGGACCCTGAAGTGTACCCTTGTCCCAGCACCAGTCCTAATGACCAATGTCCTAGAAGTAATCCCATCCTACTAGAGATCAGAATCCACACCCACCCAAAGCCCCTGGTAACAAGTCCGCAAACCAAGAGCCCCAGCATGGATCCAGTTAACAGCCATGTGATCTGGTTCCAACCTCACATGTCTGTTACCCCAGAGGCAATACCATCAGCCCAGAGGCCCATCAGAGGAAGATCTTTACCTGCCAAAACCAGTCCACAAAGACTAGAAAAGGGTTTGCTCTCTCAAATGCAAAGACACCAACACAAGGCTACATGGATCAGGAAGAATCAGGCAAACATGACACCACAAAAAGAAACTAATTAAGCTTGAGTAACAGACTCCAGGGAAATGGAGGTCTGTGAACTGGTGACAAAGCATTCAAAACAATCATCTTAAAGAAGCTCAATGAGATACAAGAGAACAGAGACACCTAGGTAAAATCAGGAAAACATTGCATGAAAAAAAAAATGAGAAATCTGAAGAAGTTTAAACCAAGAAATCTTGCAGCTGGAGAATATAGCCACAGAACCAAAAAATTCAATAGCTATTCCATAGCCAAAATGATCATATAGAAAAAAGAATTAGCAAACTTGAAGACAAGATGTTTGCAATTAGCCAGTTAGAGGAGCAACAACAACAAAAGAATGAAGAGTGAAGAAAGCATATGGGACCTATAAAACACCATCAGTAAAATGAATGTATGGCGTTATGGGAGTTCCATAAGGAGAAGAGGAGAGGCATGAGAGCAGGCCAAATCTTGGGAGGGATATAACATCCAGAGATATATGAAGCTTAAAGGACTCAAAGCAAGGTGAACTCAAAGATTACCCTAAGACTCATTATAATCAAATTGTCCAAAATCAAAGAAAAAGAGAGAATTATGAAAATAGCAAGAGAAAAGTAGCTCAATGCATACAAGGGAAACCTCATAAAGCTATCAGTGGATTTCTTAGCAGAAACCTTGCATGGCAGGAGGGAGTGGGATGATACATTCAACATGCTAAAAGAATAAAACTGCCAAGCAAAAATACTATGCCCAGCAAAGCTGTCCTTCAGGAATGAAGGAAAGATAAAGACATTCCCAAACAACAAAGCTGAAGGAGTTCATCACCAGTAGACCTGGAATATGAGAAATGATAAGGGAGTTATATCTCAATTGGAAGGATCCTAAGTAACAGCATGAAAACGTATGAAAGTATAAAGCTCATTATTAAAGTTAAGTATATAAGCAAATCCAGAGTACTTTAATGCTATAATGGTGGTGCATAAATCACCTTTAAGTCTAGTATAAGAGTGAAAAGACAGGGGTGCCTGGCTGACTCCATCAGTAGAACATGCAACTCTTGATCTCAGGGTTGTGAGTTCAAACTCCATGGAGCCTACTTTAAAAAAAAAAAGGTAAAAGAAAAAAATATTAAGAATCGCTGTAGCTACAATAATTTGCCAATGGGTGCACCACATAAAAAGATGTAAAGTGTGTCATCAATAGCATAAAGTGTGGGGGGGGTTAAAAATGCAGAGTTTTTTTTTATGTGTTTGAGATTATGTTGTTATCTGCTCAAAATAGATTGCTATAAGATATTTTATGTTAGCCTAATAGTAACCAAAAAGCAAAAGTATATACACAAAAGACAAAGTGTACCGCTATGGAAAATCATCAATTCACAATGGGAGATGGTAAAAGGAGTAGAAAGGAGCAAAGGAAATACAAAAAAGCCATAAAATAATAAGATAGTATTTGTAAGTCCTTACCTATTGATAATTACTTGAAATGTAAATGGGTTAAATTTTCTAAACAAAAGACATAAAGTAGCCGAATGGATAAAAGCAAAAGAACAAGACCCAACTATATGCTGCCTATAGGAGACTCACTTCAGCTTTAAGGACCCACTGACTGAGGTTGCCAGAGGGCAGGGCTTGGGGGAATAGGTGAAAAAGGTTAAAGGGATTAAGAAGTACAAACTTCTAGTTATAAAATAAGTAAGTCATGGGGATGAAAAGTACAGTATAGTGAATATAGTCAATAATATCATAATAACTTTGTAACTATACTTATCATAGTGAGCATTTTGTAATGTATATAATCAGTGCATCATTTTGTTATACACCTGAAACTAATACAATATTATATGTCAACTGTACTTCAGTTAAAAATTAAAAAGCACAGGGCACCTGGTTGGTGCAGATGATTAAATTTCCAGCTCTTGGTTTCAGCTCTAGGTCGTAATCTGAGGGTTGTGAGATTGAGTCCCACATTGGGCTCTGTGCTCAGCACAGAGTCTGCTTAAGTTTCTCTCTCCCTCTCTCCCTGACCCTCCCCCTTCAATTAAATAAATAAATCTTTTTAAAAAATTAAAAAGCACAGGTATTTGCCTGAAGTTAAGGAACAGCAGTCAATATGCCTGGCCCCAAGCTGTGGACTAGGAGGCCAGAAGGAGATCTCTTCCACGGTTCAGGGCTGAGTTGGATCCACTCAGGGCCCAGCAGCTGGCAACAGAGCTGGAGGTAGAGATGACGGCTGATATGTACAGCAGAATGAACAGTGCCTACCACTGGAAGTGTGCATCTCTGCACTACAAGGAAGCAGAGTTGTCCAAAGGCGAGTCTGTGTGCCTGGACCGCTGTGTCTCCAAGTACCTGGACATCCATGAGTAGATGGGCAAAAAGTTAACAGAGTTGTCTATGCAGAATGAAGAGCTGATGAAGAGGGTGCAGCAGAGCTCTGGGCCTGTGTGGGGCCCTGAGAGTGTACACCCCAAGGTGCGCCCTCCCCTTTCCCATGTGTCAAATAAAAGTGCCCCCATTCAGTGAAAAAAAATTAAGAAGCACACATAGGTTGATAGTGAAGGGTTGGAAAAAGATATTACATGTAAATGGAAACAGAAGGAGAGTAAGGGGTATCTATACTTAGACAAAATAGACCTTAAATCAAAAAGTGTAACAAAAGACAAAGACAAGGAAGGTCATTATATAATGATAAAAGTGTCAAGTCATCAAGAGGCTATAGCAATTGTAAATGTATATGCACCCAACATTAGAGCACCTAAATATAGGAAGGAAACAATGACAGATTTTAAGAAAGAGACAAAAGCACAATAATAGGCGAATTCAATACCCCATTCTCAACAATGGCCCCATCATCCAGACAGAAAATTAATAAGGAAATATTGGACTTGAAATATACTTTATACCGATGGGCCTAATAGACATATACAGAACATTCCATCTAGCAACAGAAGAATTTATATATTCTTCTAATGTATAGATTAGAATGGAACATTCTCCAGAATAGAGCATATGCTGGGCCACAAAACAAGCCTCAACAATTTCAAGAAGATAGAAAGTCTATCAGGTACCTTTTTCTAACCACAATGATACGAAACTAAAAATCAGTATCAGGAAGAAAATTGGAAAATTCACAAATTTGTAGAATTAAACAACACATTCTTGAACAACCAATGGATCAAAGAAGAAATCAAAAGGGAGATAAAAATATCTAGAGGCAACCAAAAATGGAAACACTACATAACAAAACTTATAGGATGCAGCAACAGCAGCCCTAAGAGGGAAATTTATAGTGATAAATGCCCGTATTAAGAAAAAATAAAGATCAGAGACAATCTAATTTTACATCTCAACTAGAAAAAGAGGAACAGACTAAGCCTGTGGCTATGGCCATGGACTCTTGGCTCAGCTGGAGGGTAGGGAAGGGCACTGCAGATGAGGTCAGGAGAATGAGCAGCTAGGGTGGCAAGTGAGTTGTCACCATGGGCACTGAAATCCCCATCAGAAGGACAAAGTGTGGGGTAGAAGGGAAGCCTAGAGTCAGGGCCCACAGTCTTCAATAAATTTTGGGAAGTGACCAGGAAGTAGATTAATGAATGGAAGATGGCAGGGTAGAGAATAATAGTTTGAAGCCCCAATTAACAGCTAGAAAAAAGAACCTGACCCCAGGCCATCTGCTAAAGAGGGAAATTGAGCTCACTGGAGAGGCTGCAGAGAAAGCAGGATCCTCCAGCTTCCACAACGAGACATAATCTTCACTCCTTGGCATGAACCAACTACAGAAGCTTTCACAATCTGGTCCTATACCCATCTTTTCAGTCCATTTCTTCTACCCACCCACATGTTTTAATCTACAGAATCAATATTTAACAATTATTATCTAAGGGACACCTGGGTGGCTCAGTTGGTTAAAGCATCTGAATCTTGATTTCAGCTCAGGTCATGAGCTCAGGGTCATGAAATCGAGTCCCATATTGGGGTCCACACTGGGCGCGTGGTCTACTTAAGATTCTCTCTCTCGGAGTCAATTATCATATGGTTTCGCTTATTTGTAGAGCATAACAAATAGCACGGAGGACATGGGGAGATGGAGAGGAGAAGGGGAGTTGGGGGAAATTGGAAGGGGAGGTGAACCATGAGAGACTATGGACTCTGAAAAACAACCTGAGGGTTTTGAAGGGGCGGGGGGGTGGGTGGGAGGTCGGGGTACCAGGTGGTGGGTATTAGAGAGGTCACGGATTGCATGGAGCACTGGGTGTGGTGCAAAAATAATGAATACTGTTACACTGAAAAGAAATAAAAAATTAAAAAAAAAAGATTCTCTCTCTCGGGGAGCCTGGGTGGCTCAGTTGGTGAAGCACCTGCCTTCAGCTCAGGTCGTGATCCCAGAGAGCTCTGCGTGGGGCTCCCTGCTCAGTGGGGAGTCTGCTTCTCCCTTTCCCACTCCCCCGCTTGTCCTCTGTGTGTGTGTCAAAGAAATAAATCTAAAAAAAAAAAAAGATTCTCTCTCTCTCTCTGCCCCTCCCTTCCTCTACAAAACAATTATCTAATCTCTTTTGAGAAAGAAATTTATTAATTGTAACATATATACATGGGGTGGTGCTTAAATGGTTTTAGCAGTACTCAGTAGAACATTATTGCTTTGGAAAGGGGACATCAAACGAGGCATATGGATAGATCGTTAAAAATCTATCCCTTAAGCTGGGGTAACTCAAAGTCTGGGCACACTTACAGATGAGTCTTCCCCACTGCCCTCAAACCCCTGCTGACCCACCAGTCAATTGATGAGTAAGCAACAACCGAGCACCTACAAAAGGCCTAGCATTGTGTTTAGGGGCTGTATGCGTTGCAGGAAAATAATGAGGCATAACCTGTGCTTTCATAGAGCTTTCAGTCTCCTTGGAATAAGGGGAGGGACAGCCGAAGCGGCCCACAGGTAATACGTAATGAACTGTCAGGGAGTGGTGTGCAGGAGTTAAGAGGAAAGAAAACTCATTCGCACAGAAAACAAAACACTTGAGTCTACAGAACTATACTGCATATAATAATGTGGCAGTAATAGTAACAATAGTATCATTTCATGAGTGTTTTTCATGTGCCAGGCACTGTGTTGAGTTAGCATTTTACCTGCTTCCTCTCATGCGTTTCTCACAACAACCCTGTGAAGATGGTTCCTATTCTTTCCTCCATGTTACAACTAATGAACCCGATGGTCAAGGGTTTGAGTGACCTGACCATGGCAACAAAACTGTGGGACCGCAGAGCCTCTGCTCCACAACTCACTGTCCTCAGGAGCTGCCCGGCCACATCTGGTTAAGCAGCTGAAGGAAATAACACTAATAATAGCCACCACTTAATGATGGTGTAATCATGATGTAATCATGATGATGAACCTAGATGATCTGTAATCATCCTTTAAGGTAGGTTGTTCGTTTTCCAGAACTGCTGTAACGAAGTGCCACAAGCAGGGACTTCAACAACAGAAATGTATTGTCTCACAGTTTGGGACGCTGGAAGTCCACGATCAAGGTGACAGCAGGATTGGCTCCTTCTGAGAGCTGTGGGCGGGGGTGGGGGGAGGTCTGTTCTAGGCCTAGCTCTTAGCTTCTCATGGTTTGCTGACATTTTAGTATTCCTGAGCTCGTAGACACAGTATCCCAATCTCCACCTTCATCTTCCTCCAACATCACGTGGTGTTCTCCCTGCGTGTGTGTCTCCATCTCCCAATTTCTCCGTATGCTCAGGACACCAGTCACATTAAACAGGGCCCACCTTCCTGGCCTCATCTTTACTTGATCATCTGCAAAGACCCTATTTCCCTATGAGGACACATTCACAGGTGCTGGGTGTCAGGACTTTCACATATGAAGTTTGGGGTGACACAATTCAACCCAACACAGTAGGCATCATAATTCCAATTTTACGGATGCCCAAAGAAGTTAAACAGCTTGTCCAGGGTCACATAGCTACTCAGTGCTAGAGCTAAGGATCTACACCCAAGTCAACCCAGCTCCAAAACTTTTGTTCTGACCCCCCTTAAATCTGATCTGGTAACATTTCTGCTTAAAATCTTCCTTTCCTTTCCAAGGCTAAGCCTAATCTATAAGTAGCCCCAGGCCAGGGTTCTGGGATTGGCTTCCATGTTCTCTTCTAGAAAATCTATTCCTCCCCACTCTGTGATAATAGCTGGGCTTCTGCCTTCTTCCAGGAGCACTTCCTACATTTGATTGAAGTTTCAATAGTAATGTTGGTCCCTGTCCTAAGTTCTTTCACAGACCTTGTCTCATTGAACCCCATAAATTAACCCTGAAAGATTATATAGATGTGTCTCCACTTGCCAGATGAGAAAACTGAGACTCAGAGTGGTTCTATCACTTGCCCAATTGTACATGGGTCCTAAGTGACTTTGCTGGGATTTGAACACAAGCCTGTCATGCTCTAAGCAAAGCCAATGCTCGCTCCACCACACTGCCCTGACCTCGTGTTCCTGGCCTTTGAAGACTGGGAACATGCTTCCTAGGACTTTCTCTCAGGTCCCAACCTGGAGGCTGGAGCCCTAATGCCCACCCTCAGCCTACCCCGATGCCCATGGTCTGCCCATTGGAGTACACTGTCACCTAGAGTTGGACCCGTTCTCTTAGCACTTACTCCCGCAAGAGAATGATGGTTCCATCGCCTGGTCCCTCCCAGGCAGTCTTGTCCTGTTACAGTCCACTGGTCCCTGCTGGCCGTGTGTCAGCATATGACACAGCCGAGCCAATGTCTTGTCTATGACCGTGTCAAGTGAATAGAGCTGTTGCTTCTACATTCGCTGCCGTTCTTGGTTGCCTCTACGAAAATAGGAGGCATGGGATTCTGGGGCTGTCAAGTCCGTATGCTGCCCAGAAAGGGCCCTCCTGCCCCTCCCAGAACTGCCTAGTACCAGATCTGAGCTAAATTCTGAAACAAGTTCAGTGCCGGCAGGGAGGAGACCAGTTTAGGGAACTGAGTGGGGGTGAGCCTCCAGAATTGCTGATCACTGGGCATCAAATGGGAAGAGCTGGAAGAGACAGAAGAGAAGAGAGACTAAGTGAGGGGAATATCGCAGAGAAAGGGCTGGAAAGCTCTGTTTGAGGTCTGAACCCCAAGGACTTGGAGTTCTCCATGGGAGCTTCCTGGGATCTCAGCAAATGGAGCAGATCTATCAGAGCAACAGGATGACCTGGGTCCATCACCAGAACTCCCCCAAACTTTGAGCATATTCCTTGTGCCCAGATGGGCTGTTGGCTCCCCAAGAACACTCTTCTCTAGCTACAGCCTCAAGATGCCAGCTTTAACATCTGGCCTTCGGACAAGATCGAGGGGCCCTCTTAGAACAGGCACAGTGTATTTCATGTGAGGACATCATGGGCCTGGAGAGCTTGGGATCCCTGGATCTGCCACTGGACATTCCCCTGGTGTGGATTTGGACAGGGGGATCCGTCCTGGGCAATAGTCCAGTGCAGACAGTGCTGGCCAGAATCCTGGTTTCCCAGCCCAGCCCGCTGCCCTCCTTGGCCATCAGACATGGTTTACAGAGTTCACAGACGTCTGTGCCCAGTGGAACAGCTAGGGAGGTCCAGGATCTAGAGACACAAGAGGGTCCCTTTTGTCCCCTTCTGTCCTTACTAATGACCCGTGTCCCTTCCCAGGATGGCAGCTGGAGGACTGGCCTCTGACCAGAAGAATACAAAACTGCTCTTTAGGAGGCGGCAGCTGTTGAGAGTGAACACACAGGTGCCCATGGGCGGCTCTGACCCTCACCCAGTCTCCTGGCTGAGGTAGGTAGGCCACGGTAGCCACGTCCACATCTGGGAAGACAGGTGAATTTGGCTCCCCACGCTGTGTCACTGCTAGGATGTGAGCTCGGGCAGGCACACCCTTCTTACCACTTCCACTGACTCTTCGGCATAGTCCACTGTCGCTTGCACGTGGCATCGTCCTATTGGTGGGCCCGCCCACCTAGGGACCCCCCAGGGATCTTTGAACCCATCCCCTTCAGTCATCTCACCTGCCCGCTCCTTCCCTTGGGAAAGTCTCTCGGGCAACCCCCCCACTCCTCACTCTCTCCATTGTCTTAACCCTACCCTGTCTCCCGACACACACACACACACACACACACACACACACACACACAGTTTGTCACAAGACCAGTGCAGGAGGGTTATTTGGTGCCAGCCTTTCCCTTCTGAGAGCTCTCTCTGTTCCTCGGTGGCCTCTGTTCCTGAGCGTGGCTCTGTCCCTACAGTTCTGTGCTTTCCCACTCCAAGTATTATGGCTGGTATAGGATATAAAATCCCCCCCTTTTAATGAACATATAATGTATTATTTGTTTCGGGGTACAGGTCTGTGAATCATCAGTCCTACACACTTCACAGCGCTCACCGTAGCACCCACCCTCCCCAATGCCCATCCCCCAGCCACCCCCTCCCTCCCACCGCCTGCCCCTCCCCCCAGGAACCCTCAGTTTGTTTCCTGAGATGAAGAGTCTCTTACGGTTTGTCTCCCTCCCTGGTTTCAATTTCTTTGATTTTTCCCTCCTTTTCTCTATGATCCTCTGTCTTGTTTCTCAAGTTCCTCGTATCAGTGAGATCAGGTGATAATTGTCTTTCTCTGATTGACTTATTTCACTCAGCGTAATACCCTCTAGTTCCATCCATATCGTTGCAAATTCAAGATTTGGGGGGGTCTTGATGGCTGCGTAGTATTCCATTTTATACATATACCACATCTTTATCCATTCATCTGTTGATGGACATCTAGGCTCTTTCCACAGTTTGGCTATTGTGGACATTGCTGCTATAAACATTGGGGTGCACGTGCCCCTTCATAAAATCCCCTCTCTTAAACCATCATGGATTCAGCCCGACAGTGAAGGAAACGTCCTGCGGAAGTGGAGTGACAGTGACAGGGCGGGTGTGGCCCACAGGGCAGCCGGGTTTGGTACATTTGACAGAGGAGGAAATGGACCTAAGAGAGGGGTTCAGGGATTTCCACACAGTTAGCCACAGAAGTAGATTTCAAGCCCTGATCTGGAGTTTTTCTTCTCTACCTTTCCACTTCATTGCTTCTCCAAAGACAACAGTAACTGAAGTATGGCCCAAGGACTGGTAGCCATTCTAGAAGTGTCTGTTGCTGGTCCATGACAAGATGAGGTGCTTGTGCGGGAAAGTCGGTCAGTGCACTGCCTGCTTCATCAAGACAGGCTTGCTAGGAAAATAAAACATCAGCTGAACTAAACGGCCTCTTAGCGATGCAGTCAACTTACATGGGCACAAACTCTCTAACGGAACGCCACCCCCGTGCCCCGCAGCCCTGGTGCCGAGGGCTGGCCAGCCTGAGACCCCACAGAACTGGGTTTCACATCCTGTGGGAGGGGAATGGGCGGCACCAGAGGCTGAGGGCACAGGTGACATGCTCGTGGAATAATCACAGCCCTTCGAGGGCTAAGAGGACCCTGTGTGGTCCAAAGCGGGTGCAAGCCCAAGCCTGGAGATCAGCGCTACTCCAGGTGCCAGGCTGCAAAGGCTTTCGTTGCCTTTATTTACCTTTTCTTTACCTGTAATGCAGCTGTGCCGCCCGGGCCTTTTGCCCCTCGAGCCCCTTCCCAGCTGTTTGCCTGCGCACGGCAGGGGGACTGACCCCTGCGGGATGTTTCCCAGAATGACCTCCCACTAGGTCCAACCTGTGAGATGTGCGAGCTGGAGACCGAGAGGAAAGAGGAAGGGAGAAGCCGCGAGATTTCTTCTGCCTTCTTCCCCCGGGTCCCAGGGCGCCCAACTTGTCCCAGGTTGTCCAGGATTGCTGGTTTTCGCGCTAAAAATCCCGGGTCTCAGCCTCTACCCCCCCACCCCCCCACCCCCCCACCCCCCACCCCCATCCCCGCAGTTTCTGGGAGACCCTGCAGGGCTGCTTTCAACCAGGCTCCTCCCTCCCCTGGGCTTCCAGCCTCCGCGGGGCACCTCCTCCCCCAGGCTCTGTAGCAAACCGGCCTCCCGGGGTCCCTTCAGTTCCCCGCCACTGCCGCCATCCAGGTGGTCGCTTCGTCCTTCCGGGTCTGTCGGCTCTTCCCTCACCTGCGTCACCCACCGATTCCTTCTATTAATTCCCCCTGCCCGTGACACTTGAAGTGGTCTCTGTTTTACTGCTTAGCCCCTGACCAATGCGACGGGGACAATTGTACTGACTTTATAGCCTTAACATGAGGATTAAATTAGTTAAATAAACCACTTAGTGTAGTGCTTGGCACATGGTAATTGCTTGTTAAATGTGAGCTGCGTGGTGTGAAATAACATTTACGCGCACTTGCCACGTGCCAGGCGCTCCGCTGATCACTTTACACCCATGATCTTATTCAAGCCCTATCACCCTTATACCTGGGCTAACGTCTTCCTGAGTTAATCGCTTAGTAAACCCATTCGTATTTCACGCCTCGCAATTCCCAGGTTCTACTGAAGCCCTCCCCTTTGTGACACCAACCACATTGTTGATGTAGTGAGCTCGCCGTCAGGCTCTCGGGGCCCAAAGAGAAATGAGACAGTAACTTTCACACGACGGACAGTGTCTTGGAGGAGACTGGGGCGTCCCCCAGCTGACCCGTCCTGGGGCAGGGTGGTCGCGACCACCTCAGTGAGAGCCGAGGTAGGACAGGGTGCAGCTGGCTGGACTGTCTGGCTTTGGCCCCAGGTTCTGCCGTGTTCCACACCTATGGCCCCCTACCATAAGGAAGAAAGTTCTTTTTAAGCCCTCTCTGCCTCAGTTTCCTCCTATGGCAAGAGTACTGTTTTCACGGTTTCCTATCTCATAGGGGTTGTTTTGAGGATTCAAAGAGCTAATATTTTTAAAGGGCTTAAAATAGAGACGCCTGGGTGGCTCAGTCGGTGAAGTGCCTGCCTTCAGCTCAGGTCATGATCCCAGGGTCCTGGGCTGGAGTCCCATGTGGGGCTCCCTGCTCTCTGCAGGGAGCCTGCTTCTCCCTCTGCCTGCACCCCCCACCCCCTGCGCTTGTGCACACTCTCTCACTCTGTCTCTCAGAAAAATAAACAAAGTCTTTTTTTTTTTTTTAAGAGAGCTTAGAATAGTGGTTGGCATCACCAAATACAATGTTTGTTAAATAAGAACCAAATCGATAAGGTGAACCCCTTGTAGGGGGAATCTAGAGAACAGTGTCACCTGAAGGCTTCACAAAGGAGGCGGCATTGGCAGTGAACCTTGAAGACATAGCGGAAGTTTTCTGGGTACGGAAGAAAGGATCTGAATCACAGGGAAAGTATGCACCCAGGCAGAGAGTCGTGAAAGGGTCTGGTTTGAGGAGTGACGAGAAGTGAGTAGCTAGAGTTTGGTGGTAAGACAGGAGGCTTGAGATTTATTTTGGGATACCTTGGGCAAGGCCTTGAGTGACACGCTAAGGTGTTCAGGTTTTATTCTGAGGAAGGCAAGAGGGGGCAAATAGCAGGTTTTAAGTTGGAGAGGGTGAAATGATCAGCTTCGTTTGTGTGGGTATGTTTTTCTCATGTCACTAGAATCTTCGAGCTGAAAAACCCAGTTCAGGTGTAGTAAATAAATATAGTAGAACCAAGTAGCCCCAGATTAGAAACAACCCAGATGTCCGACGGTCGAATGGAGAAGTAAGTCGTGTGGGATACTCGCACAGTGGAACACTATACAGCACCGAGAATGAATGAATCACTGCTATATGCAAAGAACATGGCTGAATTTCCCAAGCTTGATGTTAAGTAGAAGAACCCAGACCCAAAAGAGTAGATCCTGTACTATTCCATTTGTATAAAGTTCAAAAACAAGCAACACTAATCTTTGCTGTTCCAGGTCAGGATAGTGGTTTATATAGGATAATAGTCACAGAGAGGCGACCCAAGTAGGGTTTCTGGGCTGCTGGCAATGTTCTGTGTCTTGAAATTGACCTGGATGCTGGATCCACATGCGTGCACATCTCATGATCAAGTTTAAGGCACAGAATACTTGTACATTAGAGCAAGAACAGCCACCTTTTTAGTGATGTACAATATACGTACAGAAAAAAATCCACTTCTTGTTTTAAAGTACAAGTGGGAGATATTGAACCCTACAGAACTCCAACTGACCTTTGGCCATACTGGGCTATAGGGAGCCACGAACACTGGTGTCCTTACAAAGTTGGTGCCCTCAGGAGAGATGGGCCCTCTTTCAAGTGTTGCCAGAGGACCCCAATATTATGCCTCTAGGTGCATTCAGATGCAGAGGGCAGGTCTGCATCATCATTATGTGTTTCTAAAGGCCAAATTGCAAGCAAGGTCGTTAAACACTGCTGTAAGAAGAGATAGGAGGAACCAGGATTTGGGGTGAAAGTCAGGGGACACTTTAGCCTTATCTGTAATGGTTTACATTTTTCCTGGTAAACGCATTCCAGCATTTCTTGTATATTTACACTTAACCAGAAACAAGACACAGCTCTGCCTTGTCATTACCTGGTGATGGAGACTGCTGGATAATATTTAATTAGGATGGAATACCACTAGGCCTGGACTATTGTCATTGCCAGTTAATGGCTTGCCTTTCTATAGGGCGCTGTTGACTCACCCTTATAACACCTCCGTGAGGTAGACAGATGGTGTTGGGAACAATATGCAGATAAGGAAACTGAGGATCCTAGAAGTTCCATGAGCGGCCCCTGGTCAAACAACCAGTTGGTAGAAAACCAGTATCATCGTCATAGTCCAAGACTTTGTTATCTCTTGCTTGGACAAGTACAATAGCTTACTAGTTGTTTCCCAGAATTTACTATGCTCCCCAATAAGTTGTCCACACTGAAGCCAGAGTGATCGTTTAAGAAAGCCACATCACCCCTTGGCTTAGTAAACTCTTCATTGGCTTCCCAGTGACTAGAGGGTAAGGACTCACATTGCCAGCCGGACTTACCAGGCCCATCATTGCGGGGCCCCACATGCATACCTCTCCAGCCCCATCGTGGTGTGAGATGGCCCCGTCTCATACCATGTTCCTCTTGTTCTTTATGCTCCAACCAAACTGAGTGTGTAGTCCCTGAAACCTGCCATACCCCTGCAACCACAGGGCCTTGGCACGTGCTATTCCCTTTGACGTGGTTGCTCTCTCCATCCCCTCTTTGCCAAGTCATCTACTCATCCTTCAGATACCAATCAATGACTGCTTCTTCACAGAAGCCTGTGGTGACCTTCCTGGGTGAATTAAATCCTCCCATGAAAGCTTCTTAGAGAACCACTGGCTCTGACTTTCATAGGCCTCACCGCAGCTGTGATTGGCTACTGATTTATTTTTTCATTGTCTGTCTCTCCCACTAGAATGGAGGTTCCACGAAGGGAGGAATCTTGTCTTGTTGACCACTCTTTCCCTTAGTCGTGTGCCTGGCACACCGTAAGCTCCCAGTTGATAGCTAGTGAATCCCTGCAGGAATTAGTTCTATTAATTAACAACTGATACATTAATTCTATCATGGAGTCTACAGCTGAGCCCCAGTGGGGGCTCTGTCACCCTCTGTTTAAGCTTCAGCAAGTCCCACACCTCTCTGAGCCTCAGTTTCACCGTTTTTACAATGGAAAAGTTGGAGCAGCTGATCTCTGGAATCTCTTCCAGTGCTAGATCATTCTCAAACTAGCTTCCCTATTTCCTCCTTGAAGCTCTGTGCTCTGGCTACAAAAATGAGACGGAAACTTGTCAAACATTTGAGCTGACATGGGTCACTCTCTGTGCCTTCAGCAGACACCTGGCGATGGGTGGACTGGCCCAGCTAAGGAGCCCCATTTCCCTTGTTTCCCTTCAGCGTTACTGCAACTTGAAGTTATGTTAGTCTTTTCAAGGAAAAAAGTAATTCCAAGAGACTTAACAAGTGACTGTCAGTTAGCTAGAAAGGCAATTTTTGGAAAACAAAAGGCCTGTTTTTGAACCACTGTAGAAATTAAAACATAGGGGCACTTGGGTGGCTAGTCAGTTAAAGGGACGGGCCTTTGATATTGTCTCAAGTCAAATTCTCAGGGCGGTGAGATCGAGTGCCCTGTCCAGCGCCATACTGGGTGTGGGGCCTGCTCTCCCTCTCCTTCTGCCCCTCCCCCTGCTCTCATGTGTGCTCTTTCCTCTAAGAAAGAAAGAAAGAAAGAAAGAAAGAAGTTAAAACACAATTAGAATACTCGTCTCATGGTTTGGAGAATAAGCTGAGTTTTTGCTGGCTGTGTGACTTTGGACAAGTTTACTTTAACCTGGGGATTTCCCCCAACCCTCCCTGTAAGATGGAGACAGTAGCAGAACCCATCCCAGAGGGGTGCCTGGGTGGCTCAGTGGGTTAAGCTTCTGCCTTCAGCTCATGTCCTGATCTCAGGGTCCTGAGATCTAGCCCCACATGGGGCTCTCTGCTCAGCAGGGAGCCTGCTTCCCCCTCTCTCTCTGCCTACCTCTCTGCCTTCCTGTGATCTCTCTCTCTGTCAAATAAATAAATAAAATCTTAAAAAAAAAAAAAAAAGAACCCATCCCAGAGGATGGTTGTAAGGATCCAATGGCAGGATGCATTTAATCACGTAGTTAAGCACCTGGCACACCATGAACCGTCAACAAAGTGTGGCGACCCTAATCATAATTATTATAGGACAACAACTAAAAGGTTTCTTCAACTCAGGCTATGAAGACAGCTGGCCAAAGCACTACAGATCATTGCTTGCTCAGGGACCGGGAGGGCGGCCGGGTGGGGGGGATCGTTTCTTGTTAGGAGCGAGAAGATTCCACTCCTTGAGTAAAGAGAACATTAAACTGAGGAATTACGTGGTAGGGGTTAGGTGCAAGCTTTTCAGCCCCTCTGATCCTTGGCTTCCTTGTTAGCGCAAGGGACGCTAATCACATCACCAGGTTGTAGTAAATTAAGGTAAATGTGATCCGGGCTGTAAAGCGCTCAGCGTGACCTGGCACAGAGCGCTCGGGGAGCAGGAGCCGCCGTTACCACCTATGTTACATCATCGTCATCATCATCATCATCATTACTACTATTATTATTAATTACACTTGAGCTAGAGCGAGCCTTTGCAGCCCTTGGTGGCCAGCGCGGGCAGTTGAAGTTAGAGCTCCCGGTGCATCCCCCAAACCGGTTCTCAGGCTTCTAAATTCTGTGTCAAGTGAACTTCTGGGCCATTTAAAACACAAAGGCGAGGCCAGGGGGCCCCCGAAGTGCCCCGGATTTTCAAAGGGAATGCCGGTGCTTGGAAGCAGTTGCGATGCCCGGGGCATCCGGGGTGGCTCGGCGGGGAAGCCCGCGCCGCGCGGCCCCCAACTCCGGCCCGGGCGGTCTCGGGGGGTGCCGCCCGACCCTCCGGCGCGCCCGGCGGGGGCACGGGCGGCCCGGCGTCCACTCGGCCGGGCCCCCGGAGGTGTTCCCAGGTACCCGAGCCTCGCGGCGTTTTCAAGTGCTGGCCGCGGAGCTTGAAAAGGGCCCGCCGCTGGGCCGGGCGTTTTGTGTTTGCCAAACAAAGCATGAAGGGAGAGTGAGCAAAGGGGGCGGGCCGGGCGCTGCACAAAGGCCGGGGGCGGGCCCGGGGCCGGGGAAATACAGTTCAGTGGGCCTGAATTGATACGCTCATCCCCGTAAAGCCCCGGGCTGGGCGATCACAGGGCACGGAGGCCTAGCAAAGAGCACTCCGCTGCATTGATCCAGTCCCGAGCGAGCGAGCGAGAGGCTGCCAAGGGGGAGGAGGCACGGGAGGGGAGGGCGGGCGTCCGCGGGGGTCCGCGGGGGCCGGCGGCCGCAGATTAGGCGCTTTTCTTGGAAAAGAGGGGATCTCCCGGCCTGAGCCAGGGCCCTCCAGATGTCGTGCCCTCGAACCGAAGGGCCGGGGTAGGACCGACTCCCCGGTTTCTGCGCGGAGCGGACCAGCCGCGGGATCGGCCACCGCGGAGACATTCTCTCTTCCTCTGCCGCACGAGGTGGAGGGGAGTGGCGGTGCCTTCTCCGGGGCCCTCCCCGGCACCACCCCACCCCCCACCCCTGCATCCTGTGGGTCGGGGGCGGAGGGGGGCAAGCACAGACGCCTGGGGTCCCCGCCTTGCCTCGCTCCTCTCAGACTCAGCATCCGCACAGTGTCTGTCCGTTTGCTGGTTGGAGGGGGGACAGACTGGATGGACGGAGGGAAGGATGCAGGCAGAGACGTGTGGTTCAGCCAGATGGGTGTCTGTTCCTTCGCTCTTGCCTAACGAGTCTGACTGTGTAGCATTGTCTCATGTGAACATGATTACCTCGGATGTTTTATTTTTCTATGTGTACCATCTCGTGTTTTCCAGATCATTGAACATGGTCACAAATCTTTTATATAGTTAGAGAAAACATCAACAATGTTCGTACTAGAAATAGAGCAAACGGAACAGACTGAAGAGGGACAGGCTTCAGAGACGCTAAGATGTAGATGAGATGCCGATGAAGTTAATGATGGTGATCGCGCACACATTACCGGTACCAACTCTTCTCACGCGCGCGGGCCACGCGCACTGTGGAGCACGATCACCCCGTCCTTAACACAGGACCTGGCGCACAGGATGGAACGGATAAGTGGCTGGGTCTGGTGCTGCTGGAATCCAGCGCCGCTGAACGAACGAAATAGCAGAGGTTCAGAGGGGCTAAGTGTTGCGCAACCAGGACTGAAATCTGCCAAATGCAAATCCTTACCCGCCGCCCCATGGAATCCTGAAGCGCTTCTTCAAATACGGGCCATTTCATTTCATTCCGCTGTGTTCATTTCTGGACTATAAGGTCCCAGATTTCCTTTCTGAAGACACAAGGTTTTGTTTGTTTTTGTCGTAATGACACACTCGGCATCATGAAGTGTCCGTGAAGAGGAATCTTTTAGTTGCATTAGAAACGTGGTTTGTGACCACTGAGAGCCTTGGGAAACGAAGCTCTCCTAGCAGAAACGGGCAGGCTGCTAATGAACCGGCTTTCTGGGGGTGGGGTTTCTGCATTCTCCTAGGGCTGACTTTAGCATCATTGCCAAGGAAAAGCTTAGGCCCTGTCTGAACGACACTGTGATTTGTGAGTATAAGCAGTTTAGATCTAAGCAAAGCGGTTCTTACCCAGAAAGAGTTTCCCATCCATAGCTCCTTCCCTGACTTGTAAATCGTAGCTGATACAAAATACTTCAAGCTTTGCCCTGATTTGGAGTTTACTGAGGGAATCAGGCCAAGTAACGGAGCAAAAACATACTTTTGATGTTTAACCATTTTACATGAAATCCTTGAAACAGTTTTGCACCATAATTTATAGCAATTCCCTTTAAAAAAAAATCTTTATGTTGATGTCAGGTTTTTTGATTGTGTGTGTGTGTGTGTGTGTGTGTGTGTGTGTTGCTTCCAAGTATCCATTGCCAGGATTATATTTTCACTGGAAACATTCATCACAGTGATGAGTATCAATCTACTACTTTATTTTTAAATTTAATGCTTACATGTGGTTTTGTGAAATTCTTAAACCTCACATGAAATATTTTTCATAAAAATGCACCATGCAAATCCACACTGATGTAGCCCATCTGTTTTAGGAACACTTTTTTTGGCTTTAGTAGGAAAGAGGGCATGAACATTTCCTTGCGATATTTTTCCTTCACTGAAACACCCATGAATGAAATAAGACCTCAGGATTGCACGAGGTAATTTACATACTAATTAGGTAGCCCGGGGAGGGAGGAGTGGGTGTGGCCTTGGATAAGTTGCTCATCCTGCGTCAGGTCTCAGTTCACTCATCAGCCCAAATGCTGAGGGCTGTTAAGAAGCTAAAATAAGATGTGTATGAAAGAGCCTGGCATGGTAGGTGCTCAAGAAATGTTCGTTCCTTTTTACTACTCACAACAGCTGCCACCGTCCTCCTTTATAAAAAGGATCAGTTTTCTCACCTATAAAGTAAGGATAATGACACTTACAATAAAGGTAGCACAGTATAGAATATTGACTAAGAAAAGCATGGTCTCTGAGCTCAGACTGTCTGGATTTAAATCTCAGCTCCACTATTAACCGTGTGATTTTGGGCAATTTAATCAATCTCTTTTCCCCCATTGTAGTCTCGTGTAAAGAGCGGGTGGTCAGGGGCTGGTCACAGTACCCATCACCCAGGGTGCTTGTGAGTATTTAGCGAATTAATGCACTCAGCATAGTGCTTCTTACCGTTTTCTGTGCATGGCTTCTTTTGGCAGTCAAAGCCTCTGGACCTCTTTTCAGAATAATACTTTTAAATGCATAAATACAATACTTTAGATTACAAAGGGGAAATTAGTTATGATGAAATAAAGATAATAGTGTGGGTTTTTTTTATTTTACTTTTTCTGTGTTCCAAGATTCATTGTTTATACACCACACCCAGTGCTCCATGCGATAAGTGCCCTCCTTAATACCCACCACCAGGCTCACCCAACCCCCATCCCTCTCCCCTTCCAAACCCTCAGTTTGTTTCTCAGAGTCCACAGTCTCTCATGGTTCCTCTCCCCCTCCGATTTCTCCCAGCTCACTTCTCTCCAACTCCCAATGTCCTCCGTGTTATTCCTTATGCTCCACAAGTAAGTGAAACCATATGATAATTGACTCTCTCTGCTTGACTTATTTCACTCAGCATAATCTCCTCCAGTCCCGTCCATGTTGATACAAAAGTCGGGTATTCATCCTTTCTGATGGAGGCATAATATTCCATTGTGTATATGGACCATATTTTATTTTTTTAAATTATCAGTGTATTTTTATTTTGTATTTTAAAAATATTTATTTCAAATAAAGGTACCAGTGTATTTATTTATTTGACAGAGAGCAAGAGTGAGATCGAGAGAGAGAGAGAACAGAGAGAAACGCAGACTCCCCGAGGAGCAGGGAGCCTGACGCTGGACTCCATCCCAGGACCCTGAGATCAGGACCTGAGTTGAAGGCAGACGCTTAACCAACTGATCCCTGGTATCAGTGTATTTTAAAAACAAATTTGGGGTATACCTGCTTCCTTAAGAATGCATTAAATAAATAACAAGATTTAACAGCCTAGTATCTGCCATTATTTCAAAGCAATAATGAACAAAATGGTATTGTGACATTGCAGTGACTGCACTGTACTGTAAAAATATCCATGGGGTGCCTGGGTGGCTCAGTTGGTTAAGCCTGTGACTCTTAATTTCTGCTCAGGTCATGGTCTCAGGATCATGGGATTGAGCCCCATCCCCACCATCAGGCTCCCTGCTCAGAGGGGAGTCTGCTGGAGAGTCTCTCTCTCTCCCCCTACCCCTTCCTGTTCTCTCCCTCTTTCTGACTCTCTCAGATAAATAAATATTTTTTTTAAAAAATCTGTGATGGGGTACCTGGGTGGCACAGTCAGTTAAGCATCTGACTCTTGATTTCAGCTGGGGTCATGATCTCAGGGCCGTGAGATCGAGCCCGGTGGAGGGATCTGTGCTGGGCCTAGAGCCTGCTTAAGATTCTCTCTCTGCCCCTCCCCCACCTCTAATAAATAAACAAATAAATAAATAGCTGCTCTTTTTTTTTTAAAGGATCTGTGATATTTCTACTTAAAATAAAGTTACAGGTATTGCTAATATGACTTTGATTTGTTACCTACATTCATAATTAAAAGAATGATTGCTTCCAGTTAGAAATTAATGGAAATTAAGTTGTAATCTTTTCCAATCCAAATTTATGGGCACCAGACTAGGAACAAAACTCTGATTAGCACAATAGATGCCAGCTATTATTACATGAGAGGGACCATGTGGATTGTGTGACATAGTGAACATGACAGCCATGGCAAATATTGGGCGTCTGATACATGGAGACTCTTTCAGTTTTTTCAACCTATCTGCCGCCATTGTTGCATGAAAGCAGCTGTAGACATTATGTTTTTAAAAATGGGCATGGCGGGCGCCTGGGTGGCTCAGTGGGTTAAGCCACTGCCTTCGGCTCAGGTCATGATCTCAGGGTCCTGGGATCGAGTCCCGCATCGGACTCTCCGCTCAGCAGGGAGCCTGCTTCCCTCTCTCTCTCTCTGTCTGCCTCTCCATCTACTTGTGATTTCTCTCTGTCAAATAAATAAATAAAATCTTTAAAAAAAAAATGGGCATGGCTGTATTCTGATAAAACTTTATTTAAAAAAAAAAGGTGACCAGGGGGCAGGATTCAGCCCGTGGGTCAAATAGTTTGCTGGACTTGGCATTAAAACATTGCTTCCTGAAGGAATGTGAAATTCAACTTAAAACACTTCAACTGCTCAGGACTTGTGAAGTACTTAGCACAAGACCCTACTGGAAAGGACTTTATAAAAACCAGGAATTGTTCTACAAATGATATCTAATCAAAATAAATCAAATTTTCTTGGCCTATCACTTGTGATAATATCTAGACCTGCCTTGTCTATGAGGACAGAGAAACATAAAGCCAATAACAAGGATGACATGAGTAATTAGAACCAGCAACATTTTAATATGTGGGGAGAGCAAATGACATGGAAACTATTAATGAAAATCCCACTTTGTGTCTGGAGCCTTCTCCGAGGAGCTCTTGTAGCTGTTACTTGTTACTCGATTGTCTCTGTGGTCCTGATGAGTCTCCAAGGAAGAAGAAAAGCAAGCATATATCCATTTTGAAATCTCAGTACCTCTATGTCACAATGTTTTGGTATTTCTAGGGTTGATGGAAGAAAGGTACAGCAGAGTGAAATGAGGGAGCCTGGCCTGCTCAGTTGGAAGAGCCTGTGACTCTTGACCTTGGGGTCATGAGTTCTAATCCCACGCTGAGTGTAGAGAGTCCTTTAAATAAATAAATAAACTTTTTTAAAAAGCAAATTGAAATGGTTTGGTGTTCACGGAAAAGGGAAAGGTTTCGAATGATTGCTCTTCAGACAGAAACGTCTCAGGGCAGCAAACATTATTGCGAAATTACTAAGTGCAAGGTGTGATGGTGAACTAGAGGGAAAGAAAAAATACAGCCATTGGCCTTTGCTTCTCCTACCAAAAAAGTCAGGTCACGTATCTGTGACAGAGAAAGTGGGTGAGAGATGACAGCATAGGGCCAGAGACGTTGTGTTCCAGCCAGCTGCGGAAGTAAGCTGTCTAGAGCTGATGCCTCATGGCGTCGGGGCCATCCATTTCCTTTGTTCCTGTCTTGTTTAGTATCCGACTTCAACTTAGCGGGGAAGCTCCTTATACAAAAGTCACCATGACACTGTATACAAGCGGTCCCCCACCTTTGGTGGATGTGGTCTGACCTCAGACTCCTTCAGACACAAACACAACAGATGCTAAGAAGCTCTCGGTGTATGGCCTTAAGCAGAAAAATAAATGTCCAAGACTTCAGTCCAGGTCCCAACGCTGGCAATTGGCCTCAGCTACAGAAGGTGTCACCAGCGGTTCCTGTGTCCTCTGCTTGCCGGGGTGGGACCTCAGAGCACAGCTGTACTCTGGGCAGGTGAGCTGCAGCGCTCTGAAAATATTCTCCCAGAAATCCTGTTGTTTGGGTTCTGGAGTTTTATTGGCTATCCTGACCCATCTTTTCGGTTTGCTGAAGTTGCGCCGTCTGCCTCTACACTATGTGGCTGGGAGTTCATCTCAGTCAAGTGAGCACGGTTCAGAGCTTTGGGCCTGAGCCCTTTCACACTCTGTCCTAGTGCCCACTCCTCGTGGCCGCACTGCGCAGCGGCAGTCCTACGTTCACCTCCCATACCTCGTGTTCTGTGTGGCTTCCTCAGCAAAAGGCGGCGGTTAGCTTTACTATTCCTTCTTTACTATTATCAAACTTCCTTTGACCCTGTGGGGATGGGGCTTGAGGAGGTTCCACGGTACTAGGATTGATGGTGACAGCACCCTGGATATCGCCGCAAAGATGCGCAAATCAAGAGAGTGTGCGGAGAGAAGTGGGAACTCGAAGTCAGTAAGCTGGAGACGGTCACGTTGACTATGCCATAAAGCCGAGTAGGCGGTGGAGGGCGGCTCCTGAAAGCCAGGCTGAGTGGCCGGGCAGTGGAGGAAGTGGGAGCAAACACTAGCGCGTGGAGGAAGCCAGTAGGCGGGCCAGCCTCACCAGGTATCTGAAGGGAGTGCAATATGTGTGGCCAGTTTGACCCCTCCTCCAACTAGAGCGTGGTGTGTGGGAGAGAGCCCAGAGGGAGACAACCACTGTTCCAGTCCAGATAGGCTGACTTGCATGGTGGGAGCTCCCCACCATTTCAGTGGTTTAAGGGGACACACGTTCCGCTCTGCTCCACTCTACCTGTCTTACGTGGGTCACTGTGGCTTTGCACCACATCATCCACTCAGAGACCTGGACTGAAAGTGCCTCTTCCGTCCTACACTAGGACGTCCTACGCGTCCTACGTAGCTACACTATCAGGAACACATAACCTCTTCGGTGGTCACCTAGAAAGAGAGTTCTTTGATAGTGATTAAGTGCTCTGGCCTAGGATTGACTCCTATCACTTCTGCTCATGGTCCATTGGCCTGAACGAATCACGTGGTTTTGCCCAACTAGAAGGGGTCTGCAGAATGTGGGGAGCTCATTGATATTTGGTGAGCACTAACCGAGTTCAGGCAGCAGTTGGATGTCAACGGCTGTTTTAGGGCCTTGACATTGACAGAGCCTCTCCAAGGATGACACTTTGTCTGGCTTTACTCCAGCCACACGTGTGGGTCCAAGAAAATTAAACTTCTAATACAAAAGCCCATCTGCTGGCTTCATATAGCACTACCTTACGGGACAGCAAACTCTGGGTTCTAAACAGTTGATTCACAAACGGACTTTGAAAGCTTGCTTGTTAGTTGAGAATGGCCTTAATGACCTCAGTCTTTGGAGGGTCGTGTGGTAAAATTACGCAGTGAGGAGGGAGCTGTGGCAGTTTTTAGTAACCTCTTCTGCCCATGGTCCCTAACCCCGTCAATGGTACTACTGTGTATCCACGAACATAAGCCAGAACCTTTCCAGCCTTCTGTGCCACTGATCTTTCTCTCACTCACTAGGCTTTGACCCCACTGACCTTTCCTCTGCCACTCATGCACTCCAAGCTCGTTTTTGTCTCCAGGTCTTTGCGTTTGCTGTTCTCTCTGCCTGGCGTACACCTCCAGTCTACCCCGATCTGTATTTAGCTCTCTCTTATCTTTAAGTGTATAAATGAGCCACTGTGCGTGGCATGGTCCACAAAGCACGAGAGCACCACCATTGGCTGGTCATACAGGGGCAACCACTAGAATGTGAGCTCTGTGAGAGCTGGGACCATGGTGTATCTCCTGGGATCTAGTAGGGGCTCAATAAAAACGTGCTGAAAGGGTGACTGGTCAGAGCACGTCACCAGTGAGGGCAGTGTAGCGTCTCCTTCACTCGCACAGACTTGGAGAAGGGTTTCACATGTGCCCTGTGTTTAACTTCACCCTTAGATGGGGCCATGGAAAGGTGGGAGTGGTCTCCCCGAGTTTCTTTCCACGCTTTTGCCTCCTCCTCTGGGTGAAGAAGTCAGACTGAGGAGCAGCTTCAGTGATAAGCAAATAATTAAGCATAGGCACCAGGGCTCAGGATCTAGAAGTGACAGACCGAAATCTTTCCTGTTATTTCTTTTGGGAAATTTCCTTTTGATATATTCATTTCAGGGTCATGCACATTGTTTCAAGCATGCAACCTTCTGGTAGGTTAGGTTCAATGTCTGCTTCCTCCCCTTCCCCTCATTCCCCCCTCCACCGGACTGTAAACTACATGAAGGCAGGGATTCTGTTTTGCACATCGCTCCCCCCAGCATCCAACAGTGGGCCCGGCAATTGTGAGTGGGTGTTCAGCCAGTGTTTGCTGAACTAATGAATGAGGCCAGAGACGGGCTACCCCTGATTCCTAGTTTCTAAGCCATGTGATATCCAGAAGAGAAATCTGCTTTATTTGAACTATGGCTCACTAGTCACTTGCTTTACTGTTTAGTTAAGGTGGATCAAGCTGTATTGAAAGGATTTTGCCTGGCAAGACAAGCTGATCTCACTTTGGTGAACTCATACCAGCCACATAAAGTGTCACTGTGATCTTAAAAAACAAAAATCTCATATAACTTTCAACATATTTAAAGTGATATACCTCTTAAACAGTCATTGGGTCAAAAAACAAATCAAAAAAGATAAAAGTCCAATGAAAATTCTTTTGAATGTAAATTCTCGGTTTCCCCAACACCACTTGTCAACGGGACAGTTCCTTCTCCATTGTTTATTGTTAGCACCCTTGCCAGTTGACTATATATGCAGGGATTAAAGACTTAAATATGAGACCTGAAACTATAAAACTTCTTGAAGAAAGCATAGGGGAAAACTTCATGACATTGGTCTTGCCAATGATTTCATGGATATGACCCCAAAAGCACAGTCACAGTCAACAACATAAGAAACAAGTGGGATTTCATCAAACCCGAAAGCTTCTACATGGGAAAGGAAACAATCATCAGAGAGAAAAAGCAGTCTCTGGAAAAGAACAAAATATTTCCAAACCATATATTTGATACAAGATTAACCTCCAAAATATACTAAGTCAGTAGTTGAAACGACAACAACAACAAACAGAACAAAACACTGACAACCCAATTAAAAATGGGCTAGGACTCGAATAGAAATTTCTCTAAAGAAGACCATACAAATGGCCAACAGGTATATAAGAAGTGCTGTGCGTTTGTAATCTGGGGATTACAAATCAAAGCCACAATGAGACATCACCTCACACCCATGAGGATGGCCCTTATCAAAACAACAAAAGACAACGCATGTTGGCAAGAATGTGGAGAAATTGGAACCTTTGGGCACTGTTGGTGGGAAGACAAAATGATGCAACCGCTACAGTATGGGGGTTTTTCAAAAAAAGTAAAAATAGAACTTCCCTATGATCCAGCAATCACACTTCTGGATATTTGTCCAAAAAAATTAAAATCAGTAGATCGAAAAGATATTGGTCCTCCTGTGTTCATGGCGGCACCATTCACAGTAACCTAGATGTGGAAACATTCTAAACGTCCACTGATCAGTGGGCGGATAGAGGAACTGTTGTACAGATGTATAATGAATACTATTCAGCTCTCTAAAAAAGCAGGAAATTCTGCAATATTCGATAACATGGATGAACTTGGAGGACATTATACAAAGTGATACGAGCCAGTCACAGAAAGACAAATACTGCATGACTGCATGGAGTACCTAGAATAGGATCATAGAACCAAAGAGCGGAATAGTGGTTGCTGGGGCCTTGGGGAGGAGAAACGGGGAGTTACCAACTAATGGGCTTGAAGTTTCAGTCAAACAAGAGGAATAAATTCTAGAGTCGTGCTCTACAACATTGGACCTATAGTCATCAATAATGTGTTGTATGCTTACGTTTGTTAAAAGTAGCATGTTAAGTGTTCTTTCCACAATAAAACAAAATAGAAATAAATAAAAATAAATATTAAGAAGGACATTAAAGAGTGATATACCTCCTCCTATGAAAATGACAGTGATGGTGATAGTAATGGTCCTAATAACATTAGCTCTCATTGTAGTACTCATTATATACCAGGCACCTCGCTAAGAACTTTGCGTGCATTGCCTCATTCAGTCTTAGCGACTTGAGCTCCTTTCTATCCAGGGCCTCAGTTTCTCCCCTAAGAAAGTGAGACACAGCCAGGTGGTAGGGGCAGAAGCTACTGATTGATTCCCCTGTCTGGCTTCCGGTGCTGAAGGTAGGACATTCAAAATACATCCCTGATCTATTCATTGCTGCTAAAAGGAAATACATGCATTTTCTACTTACCACTTGGAGTTGCTTTAAAAATAATTCCCGTGAGGGGTACCTGGGTGACTCAGTCCACTGAGCATCAGACTCTCCATTTCCGCTCAGGTCGTGATCTCAGAGTCGTAAGATTGTGCCCCATGACAGGCTCTGTGCTCAGCACAGAGTCTGTTTGTCCCTCTTTCTCAACCCCCCACTTGCTCTCAAGCAGTGTCTCTCTCTCTCCCAAATAAATAAATAAATAGAATCTTTAAAAGGGGGCTCCTGGGTGACTCAGTCGGTTGGGCGTCTGCCTTCAGCTCAGGTCATGATCGAGTCCTGCATTGGGCTCCCTGCTCAGTGGGGCGCCTGCTTCTCCCTTTGCCCCTCCCCTTGCTTGTGCTCTCTCTCTCCCTCTCAAATGAATAAATAAAATATTTTTTAAAGAGATATCTTAAAAAAATAATTTCTGTGAGAAATTTTATTCCAGCGGGAAAGTATAAATGCAATAAATTTAGGAACTACCGGCTGTTTTCACCCCGCTGGGAGGAGATACTTATATTTTGACAGGTCGATGATTTCTCGAGGCAGAAGGGCCTGTCAGATGTTAGATAGATGATCACGCTGCCTTCCCCTCCTCCTCAGGCTCTTTCCAGAGAGGAAGATGTGCTAGATATGCCGTGGACACTCCCCTCTTGAGCCTGCCCGTGTTTGTCCACCTGAGCCGTGGAGATGTCGCTGTGCGAGCTGCTGTGTCGCGGTACACAGGTGAAGCCCTCTTGTCTCCCACTTTCAGCATCTGATGAATTAGTGTTTGAGACTCCATCTTTCAGTTCAAATTCAATTACTCTTCTCTTCGATTTGCCTTTTCCCCCAAAGCTTCCTCAAAATCCATCTTAAGAACCAAGACAGCATGTACAATTGGGCAGCTGGGAATCTGGGATTTAAGAAGTCACCCACAAAACCCAGCAAATGGTTCCGTAGCTTCATTTGGAACTGGGTACAGCTGACCTGAATAATGAAACAGGGGGCCCAAAGTTATGAATCCCCTCTGAGCATTGCTTCATTAGAATCCCCTTACAAAAAAAGAAATAGGACTCATCTCATCAGCTCGATTTTATGGCATCTGATTAGACCACTATTTTCTCAGCAGGTCTCTTTTCTTTAAACTGTTGACTATGGATGGCCTGCTGAATAGAATGAACTTTGGACCACTAAATTGCAGCATTATGGTTATTTAGTGTAATTTATGAAAAACGAGAGAAGCCATGATCACTTACTTCTTATTGCTAATGATGTCTCCATTTATCTGAACAGGTATGGGTTTGGAATATCCCTCCCACCCCCAATACTCATCCTGGAACACTTCCCAATTAGAGACCCCCAAAATGTCATTTGGAGGTACAGCCTCTACACATGATAAATTAAAAATTAATAGCACCCTACATGAATTTATGCACACCTGCCATCAGCAGCCTGTCAGGGAAGTTATGCTTTTTAACTGTATTCACCTAGTGAATCCCTTCATTCAGTGTTTGACGTATAGTTCAACGAATTCGGTAAAAGCCTAAATGGCCTTCAGTGTCATTTACTGAATGGTGCATCGCTGTCTCTCTGTATTGAGGTATGAGGGAAGGGGCAGTATTTATTTCAAGCATTGTGATGATTAAAGTAGTACAACATGCACTCTTTTCTGGCTAGTGGAAATCCACGTCACAGCTGCATTGTGGACATAAAAGCCATCATAAAACAGTTGCCACATGAATTGATAATCTTCCTGAATATTGACTTGTAGACGCGGCATATCACCTATGGCTAGATGCAGTGGTCTCAAGTGTCCGGGAAGGAAAAGTGAGGTATGGTGGGGCGGCACCAAGGACAAGTGCCTTGGAGTGAGCCAGAGCTGGGTTTGCGGGCCAGTCCATTCATGGCCTTGTGACCATGGGGAAACTTCTACTCTTCTTATTTTATTCTTCTTGAGCCTAGAAAGCTTTGTTTGGAAACAGGGATTGGAATGCCTACCTCCACAGGTTCTTTCAAGGGTTCAAGGAAAGAGCGTATGTAAAGCGCGTAGCTCAGCGCCTGATGCGCAGTGGACACTCAGCAAATGTCCACGTACCTTCCCTTCTGCTAAGGGAGCGAAACCCGGATTTAAGGCTCACAGCCGCTTTACAGTGTCTGTGGTCATCGCTGGAATTTGCAAGAAATTTCCCAAACAAAAGCAGTTTCATACAACCTTTACTTCAGAAATTAATATTAGAGTTGGGACGCCTAGGAGGTGGGTGACAGAGTGATGGGGGGGTGCCGAATGGACTCAGACATTCCGGAGTCCAGCTACAAAGGAGTCTCTTCCCTGGCAAAGCTTTTCTCCTCTTTTGTTCAAACTGACAGTGAACATGGGCCGGATCAAATAAAAAGCACTTCCCTTTGCTGCTGGCTCATTTGGGAGGGATGACAAAGTTTGCTTGCCTTTGTGTGGGCCGACTCGCATAACCCCGGCGCTGACAGATACTCAGTATGTCTTTGTGTCTTCATGCAAGTAGCATGGAAGAGTGGTCAGCTGATTTTTCTTGGTTCTTAGAGGGACACCTGTAATTCTGCTGGTGCTCATGTGCGGAAAAGTGTGGCCTTAATAGGGAGGAGGACGTGGAAGAGGGACCATGGGAGAGGAGGCATTTTACCCTTTATCGACACCTGAACACTGACACTCTCTCAAGATTCTGTGGTTTCATCTCTGCTTGACCACAGGCATGCTCCTTTAAAATTCTGTGTTTGAAGTTAAATTGGTTACCATTGATGCCCATTCTGCCATGACTAGTCCAATTCTCAACACAGTCCTCTGGAACGGTCTTACTTTTCTCTGGATTCTGTCTTGCTTCTCAACTCTTCAGGAGCTGCCGAGGAAGAAAATTCCTTTCAAAGGCTTTCTGTGGAAGCAACTGGACCGTATCGAGAGTTCGTGCCGCGGTTTTCTTCTGGCTTCGCTGGTAATCGCCGTCGGTGCCATCCTCCATTGCTCTGGGCTTGTGCCTCTATCTTGAGGCCTTCTGCTAGAGCGATGCCGCCAGTCTCGCCACACTCCATCTGGTTGGTGCAATGGGGTAGAAGAACGAGGCATGCCCAGCGCCATCTCTCCTTCCACATCTGCTCGCCTGCCCAGAGGGTCCTTTCTGCCATGCATACTGTGTCAGCTCTGCACCAACGATTCAGCAGGCAAGCGAGACAAGACCCAGGCCCTCGTCTCCAGGAGCTGATACCACTTGGTGAAGAGCCCGAAAAGTAAATAAACAAGAAAATGCCACACAAAAGTAGATGGTGGTGATCCCAGTGGTAGGGGAGCACCATGGGAGCACAGAGGAGGTGTGCTAACCAACTATCAGCTGTATTATTAAGGGTCAAGAGTCAGGAAATTCAGGGCGCCTGGCTGGCTCAGTCCGTAGAGCACGTGACTCGTGATCTCGGAGTTGTAAGTTTGAGCCTCCCGTCGGGTGTAGAGATTACTTAAAAATACATTCTTAAAACAGAACCAGGAAGTTTAAAGTTGATATATGTTGACTGAGCGACAACTTGGGAGTCACTCTTGCAGCACGCATGGTAAGCGCGCCCTCTGGGCCAAGTCCTGTGCGAGGAAGTAGAGATACAAGGAAAAATAAGATGTAGACCATCTCTTTAAGGAGTTCGCGGTCTAACAGGGAAAGCCTCAAGGAGGTGAAGACTTTCGGTACAGTACAGAGGCGGACTCGTGTGTAAAGAGCTGGAGGAATGAATGTAACCAGGAGGTCAGGGAATGCTACCCCGGGGACTTAACTCCTGAGCTGGTTCTGAAGGAATGAGCGAGATTTAGCTGCTTGAAAAATATGGGCAAAGTTAGTCCAACGCATGGGAAAAGCATGGTCAAGAGCATGTAGATTGGCCTGAGCATGGAGTGTTAAGGGGTAAAGCTTGGATGATAAACAGGGGTCAGATAATGAAGAACCTTCTATGCCATGCTAAAGAACTGAGAAACTTGGATTTGATTCTGTTTAAAAAGTCAAATGGGGGGCACCTGGGGGGGCTCGGTGGGTTAAAGCCTCTGCCTTCGGCTCAGGTCATGGTCCCAGGGTCCTGGGATTGAGCCCCACATTGGGCTCTCTGCTCAGCGGGGAGCCTGCTTCCCCCCCTCTCTCTGCCAGTCTCTCTGCCTACTTGTGATCTCTGTCTGTCAAATAAATAAATAAAATTTTAAAAAAATAAGATGGGGGTAAGTCTAAAGGCAGGGGAATAAGCTAGGAGGTACCGGGCTATGAAGGTCCGTGCAAGAGAACCTGAGGGCCTGAGCTAGGCCTGAAGGAAAAGACAAGACAACAGAGAGATGTGAGTTGTTTGGGAGTTAGACAGACCGGGGACTGAGGGGTTGCATGGCTAAGAGAGGGGAGGAGTCCATGATGACTCTCGGCATTTTTGCTCAGTGCCCTGCTGATCTGGGAAATAGAGGAGGAGCAGGGGTGATGGAGATGGGAGGTGGGTGACGAGCTCAATTTTGGACATGCCAAATTTTTAAAAAAATTTTAGTGAACATACAGTGCAATATTGGTTTCTGGAGTAGAACTCAGTGATTCATCACTTCCATACAACACCCAGCGCTCATCACAAGTGCCCTCCTTAATCCCCGTCCCCCATCTAGCCCATCCCCCACTGGCCTCCTGGCATCAGCTCTCGCATTGTTCTGTAGCATTAAGAGTCTCTTATGGTGGGGCACCCGGGTGGCTCAGTGGTTTAAGCCTCTGCCCTCGGCTCAGGTCATGATCTCAGGGTCCTGGGATTGAGTCCTGCATGGGGCTCTCTGCTCAGCGGGGAGCCTTCCCCCCCCCCCACCTGCTTGTGATCTCTGTCTGTCAAATAAATAAAAATCTTTAATAAAAAAAAAAAGGAGTCTCTTATGGTTTGTTTCTCTAGGCATACCAAATTTGACCAAAATTTGACCCCAAATTTGGTCTCTATCATTCAGGTATAACAGCGACTTCCAAAGAAAGAAATCTGGCAAAAGAGATGAAGCTTGCTAGTTGCTCTTAGTTTCTGAGCTAAATTTGGGGTGTGTCTAATGCAATTACCTTAAATAGATGTAGAAGAGACATCAAAGCAGGCCTGAGACCAAGCACCAAGACCTCTACCAGGTAGAGAGTGAAAAATCAAACCTCCTCAGGCACTCTCGACCTGCCCTATGTCTCTCTAGTTGATGTTTTTGCTGTTCCGACGTGGCGGGTGTCTAAGTAGCTCTGCCACAAAACACATTGGGAAGGAGATTAAATGGGCCAAATGGTCACAAAATCTCCTTTTTTTTTTTTTTTGGACACACATTATGGCTTCTGTGGTAAGTGAAAATAGAATAAACACAAACACAAAAGAAAGGTTGCAGGCCCATGTTTAAAATCATGTTTGAGGGGAGGAAAAGAAAAGTATTGATTTCACTCTTGTCTTACTTTTCTAATAACTTTATTGAGATCTAATTCACGCCATCCAACCAGAGCCTCTGATGTCCCTCCTAAGATGCCACACTTTGGGGCATGAGCCGAGTCACGGGATAAGCATGGTTTAGCAAGACTCTCTTTGTCTCTCTTCCTGATATCTCTGTGAAGCTGTCTGCCTCCTTCTGTTAGTCGACACTAATTTCTGGCTGATTTCTCTATTGTTTTCAACAATCCTTGAGGCATAAATTGCTGCACGGTTTGATTCAATTCAATTCAGGCTGAGTTAGCTTTGAAGTTTGTTTTAACTCCAGGAGGGCTCTTCCTAGCTGGGTTATCTCTGGTAAACAATATGGCCTGGGGTTTAGCATGTTGTTCTCAGAGAGCGACCAGCCTCCTCCTTCTTGCTCACCACCAAACTCTCTGTTATTTCTAGAGCACTCTTAATTTTGAATTTCCACCTACTCTTTCAAATAAAGTCACTTCCTTTGGGGAGTGCTACAAAACTTTCTGTTCTTTTCTTAAAAAAGATTTTATTTATTCATTTGACAGACAGAGAGACAGAGAGCACGCACACAAGCAGGAGAGGTAGAGGCACAGGGAGAGGGAGAATCAGACTGCCCACTGAGCTGGAAGCCTGAGATCCTGACCTGAGCTGAAAGCAGACGCTTACCTATCTGGGCCACCCAGGCATCCCCAAACCTTTCTGTTCTTATGAACTGACTCTCTCCCTGAGCCCTTGCTTTGCGCATGGCACAGGGATAGGAGACTCTGGTCTCCTTGGTTTACCTCTCCCAGCGTGGAACCTCTGCGCCATGAGCCAGTAGTGGGTAAAGGTATTGAGGACCCCTGTATTCTCTCCAAAATATATAACTCAATAGCAAACAGTCTGATTTTAAACCAGGCAGAGGATCTGAATAGGCATTTTTCCGAAAAAGATACGTAGCTGGCCAGCAGGTGCATCAGTCAAGCTCAAGGACATGCAAATCAAAACCACAATGAGATATCCCCTCACACCTGTCAGAATGGCCATTATCAAAAAGACGAGAAATAACAAACATTGGCGAGGACGTGGAAAAAAGGGAGCCCTTGTGTATTGTCGGTGGGAATGCAAACTGGCGCAGCCACTGTGGAAAACAGAATGGAGGCTCCTCAAAAAATTAGAAATAGATCTGCCACAGGATCAGCAATTTCACTTTTGGATATTTATCCAAGTGAAACAAAAACATTAACTGGAAAAGATAACTGCACTGCCATGTTCATCTGTAGCATTATTTACAGTAGCCGAATATGGAAACAATCTAAGTGTCCGATGACAGATGAATGGATTTTTAAAATGTGCTATGTACCATGGAATATGATTCAGCCATGAAGAAGGAGATACTGCTATTTGTGACAATGTGGATGGACCGAGGGCATTATGCTGAATGAAATAGGTCAGACAGGGCAAGACAAATGCTATAATACCTCACTTATCTGTGGCATCTAGAACAGAACAAAACTCACAGACACAGAGAACAATGGTTGCAGGACACAGCAAGTGGGGGGGGGGCAAAAGGAGTGAAGAGGGTCAAAAGGCACAAACTTCCAGTTACAAAATAAGTAAGCTCTGGAGATCTAATGTACAGCACCGTGACCGTCGTTAGTAATCCTGGATTGTATGTCTGAACGTTGCCAAGAGAACAGATCTTCAAAGTTCTCACCACAAGAGAAAAAATTGCAGCTGTGTGTGGTGACGACTGTTCACTAGACTTGCGGTGACCACTTCGCAATACATACATATATCAAATCATTATGTCGTGCACCTGAAATTAATATAATGTCATATGTCAATTATCTTAATTTTTTAATTAAAAATTACAAATAAATAAAAATTTGAAAAGAGATAGCAATGGAGAATGCAGATGGGCCACACGGCTTTTCACGGTTACTGGAAAACACAAAACGTGATCTCACAGATAACCAGGTGCCAACCTGCATGATCTTCTTTACACCTGGAGGCATAAATAATAACTGGTTTCCTAAGTAATTTGGAATAATTTTGCACTTTTGAAACTATAATCCTTTCCAGAGTTACTAGCAATGTAATTTTTGTAAAGGTAGTAAAATCAGTCAATTCCCATCACTTGAACAAGACTCTTCCTTGTCCATTCTAAGCTAGCTGTGGCCAAGGAAGGAGACCCAGGTAGAAGGAAAAGTGTGGCGTTATTATTGACTTATGATTATGGTCAAGATTGATTCAGCTTGAGTTGAATGACTCAGCTTCATTACCTCTTCTATATGCTGTGTGCATCCATTGAAAGAACGTACGTGAAAATTCTTAGCAGTGTTTAATGAGAAATAAGGCCTAGAATGCTATGGGATGTTTCACTGTGTCTTGAAATGGGCTTATTTTATGGAAATGGTGTACTTCCCCACCAGGGTAGAAAGGAAAGTTGCTTTTTGCCTAACAAAGTTAGTTTGACTACGTGAAAATCTTTAAGACATGACACGGAATTTAATAATACTACTTTTAACACAAATTTCGCTAATAATTAAGAACTAAGATGTACTCTCTCCAGAACGCAGCCAAAAGGCTATGTTGTGTGCTTTAGGGTGAAGTGCACGGACTCGAGCCCGGCTGCTTGGGTTCAGATCCCGAATCAGCCACTTTCTAGATGTGAGAGCTTGGACAAATCACATAACCTCTTCGTGTCCCAGCCAAATGAAGATAACGCTTTATGGGCTGTGATGGGGATTTAATGAATTAAAAGGTGTCAATTTCCATAGAGCCGAGCTGGCACAGAGGAAGCGCTCTGAGAGCTAGAGTGATGATGAACGTGATGGATATTTGTCCTGGTGGAAAGTTCTCATCCTGTCCCAAATGAATTCTTTGAGATTCCTTTAAAAAAAAAAAAAAGAAAGAAAGAAAAGAAAAAGGAATTCCTTTCCTCGGAGAGGCATCCTGAAAAGACTCTGGAAAAAATATCTCCAATGCAAAGAAAGCCATTGGTCATCAAGAGGACCAATGTGAGAAAAGGCAAATCCGTTGTTCTGGGCATCAAGTCCCTGGAAATGTTGGAAGTGACAGCGTGTCTGATCAAGTGATGCCATTCAAGACATTTCGCCAAGGGTGATGCTCTAGGATGAAATTAAAAGGAAAATGACAAATAAACTGTGGCAACTAATCAATACAGAGCCCAGTATGGAAGCTAACACCGTCCGTTTCAAGAGCAGGACCTGAATTTTGCAGAGCCCGCCTTTTTGTGGTCAGAATAGGGTTTTGTTATAATCATGTTGAGAATTGCAGAGATTAGTGCCCTGAAATCGTTTTCATTGCAGTATGAATATTTATTTCTTTTGTGTTCCTTAATAGTTGGAGAATGAATGATAGATACGGAGATGGGTAGACAGGTATGCAGTTGTTATTGGTGTGATCCTATTTCAATAGTGCAGTGGAAGAAATTCATTTGAAATTACACTGAATTTAAAATAGGGCCGGAGAGAAAGACATTGTCAGGGCTGGATGTGGATTCCAGATTAAACATAAAAGCAGAAATCTGTGCCTTTTATCTTCTGATTTATCTACCTTATAATAATTGTTACTTTATTTCAGACATGATTCTCAGGGACCAGCACCTCAGCCCTGTCTCCCCTTAGAACCATTAATGTCCTCTTTGGCATAAAATCCTGCATTTTCATCTTATGCTCTGAAACTTATTTAGTGGGGCACCTGGGTGGCCCAGTCATTAAGCATCTGCCTTCTGCTCTGGTCACGATCCCAGGGTCCTGGGATAGAGCCCTGCATGGAGGTTGGTTGGGGGGGGGGGGCTTGCTCAGCGGGGAGTCCGCTTCTCCATCTCTCTCCACTCTGCCCCCTGCTTGTGCGCATTCTCTCTGCAAATACATAAATGAAACCTAAATAAATAAATAAGTAAATAAATAAAGCCGATTTACTGGCGTCGGCCCTCTCCAAAAGGGATTGCTAACTGCCAACCAGGATGAATGACTACAGGTCAGGCCACCAGCCCCGTCGGCAGGCACCTGTTGGGTAAGTGTTGGGGGCACTGAGCACAGCACCGGGAGGTGAGGCCCTCGCACAGTGCTGGGTAGCAAACCAGAGCCCATGGGCTAAAGCTGGCCCACTGCCTGCTCTCATAGTTAAAGTTTTTTTTTTTTTTTCTCATAGTTAAAGTTTTATTGGACCACAGCCATACCCATTCATTATGTATTTCCTGTGGCTGCTTTCCACTCTAATGGCAGAGTCGAGCCTTGCAAAAGAAACCACCTGGTCCACAATGCCTCCGATATTTATCATCTAGCTCTTTACCGGAAAAGCTGGCCTTCTGTTGCGCTAGACGGTTGTTTGCAATTTACAGTGTTCCAACATGTTTGAAGTTTCTGGGCAGAAATCGAAAATAAACCCGGCAATACTTGCGGCCTTGATTTGTTTGCTTAGAGTCACCTCTGAGCAGCTGTGGCCGAAACTAAGGAAAGGGCGATTCTCGAAAGCAGCCCAAGACGGTGTCCCCGAGAGCCTCCGCTTGTACGGTCCCTCTGTCTGGAATGCGCACCCCATTCCGCCTCCTCATTCTTTCCCACCTGCCTCCTGTTGGGCTTTCAGGATTCTCCCCAAACCAAACCTCCTTCGGGAAGCCTTCCCTCACGCCAGACCCCAGGCAAAAGGAAGCTTCCTCCAGCTTGCAGGGCTCATGGTACAGATCGTCGCCTCACATACCCCCAACCCCCGCCACCTAGTCCACTGTGGACTCCGCAGAGCCCGCAGCAGCACTGGATTCGTCTCCCTCACCCAGCCTTGTAAGACGCCGTCATTCGTTAACTCCGGGCTCGGATTTTCCCTAAGCGGTTGGCAGGTCACCCGCACACCGCACGCCTCGCCTTGCGTCCCGGTGTCCGCTGTGCCCCTCTTCAGTCAGCAGCTCACGTGGACTTGCCCCAGGGTAATTCAGCTCATGGCGCTCCTCTGCTCAAAGCCCTGCGCCGGCTTGAACTTGGAATAAACTCAGAAGGCTGACCAGAGCCCGCAGGGCCCTCTTCTTGACCCGGTCCCCCGGCCGCATGGCCACCATCGGCCCTCTTTTTGCGTCTCCTTGCTGTTCTCAAACGGGCCAACCCGGCTTTTGCATTAGGGTCTGGGCCACCCCCCTCCTGGGACACGCTACATAGCTTCTCCCCTCACTCATTCAGGTCGCTGCCCCAGTAGCACCTCTCCAAAGAGGCCTTCCTTCTTGGAAGGAGCCAAGCAGGCCCTCTGCCGCTCTCTGGCTTCCCAACGCTGTCTCGCTTCCCAGCGCTTCTCACTTCCCGTCGTCACACCGCGCATCACGTCTGTGTTTATCACCTGCCTTCCCCACCAGGCTCCGCCGAGCAGAGAGGGTCTTGCTTACTGCTCTATCTGCGGTCTTTGGAATAGGGCCAGGCATCCAGTAGGCACCTGACGACCAAGGGCGTGGAGGTCTGGCCCCCTGTTGGCCCTGGCATTGCCGCCACGACGTGTTCATCATCTCCGCGTTTTAGTACGTGCTCACAGCCGTGTTGCACGAGCAGGAAAATGTGATAGGGAGAGTATGGGTCTTGGGCGTAGACAGATCTTAGTGCAAGGTCTAGCTCTACCAGATAGTAGCTGCGTGACCTCTCCGGGCCTTGATTTACTTTGAGTTAAGCAGGGGATAATTTTGTCCACAACACAGGGTGGTTGTAAAGAATAAATGAGATATGTTGTGATTATTTTCTTAAAGGCAGGCTACAAGGGGTAACTGGGTGGTTCAGTCAGTGAAGCCTCTGCCTTCGACTCAGGTCATCGTTTCAGAGTCCTGGGTTCGAGCCCCGCATCGTGCTCCCTGCTCAGCGAGGAGCCTGCTTCTCCCTCTGCTCTCCTCCGAGCTTGTGCTCTCTCTGTGGAGAGCACAAATATTTAAAAAAAGATTTAAGACAATGTTATGAATGGTGTAAATCCCATTTTTGCCAGCATGTTTGTGTTTGTTCTTTATAATTCTGTAGCTTTCCATTTGTTTCTTTCTTTTTAGAGGGAGGTGCATTGGGGCGCCTGGGTGGCTCAGTGGGTTAAAGCCTCTGCTTTCAGCTCGGGTCATGGTCTCAGGGTCCTGGGATCGAGCCCCGCATCGGGCTCTCTGCTTGGAGGGGAGCCTGCTTCCCTTCCTCTCTCTCTGCCTGCCTCGCTGCCTACTTGTGATCTCTGTCTGTCAAATAAATAAATAAATAAATCTTTAGGGGGAAAAAAAAAGAGGGAGGTGCATTGTTTGAATCATCAGAGGAAAAAGGTCATTTAAATTTTTTTTTTAAATGACATGAAGATAAGAGTATGCCCTTCCCACCCCACGGTGCTGCCCAGCTACTTTGGGGCCAAGGAGAAAGCAAACCTTGATGAGTGCATTGACAGGGGAGGGTGTGTGGGAAAGGAAGGTCGGCGATAACTTCGAGGAGAGAATTAGAGACGAAGAGACTGTCTCCTGTAGACCATTTTCCTTGCTTGGTACACGTTGGAAAGAGGGGCACGGAGCTCGTAGTATGGGCTGTGTACCTTGGAGTCAGGTGCAGAGCGTGAAATGAGCGCATGTCCCCTCGGCCAGGGGAGTGTATGGTGGTTAAGGACGCTTCTGGAGTTGGGTAACTTGGGGGCAGATCCAAATTCCCGCCTTACTGACCGATGCCTTATCCTGATTCCAACCTTTATTTCCTTCTGCTAAAGTGGGGAGAATCGTTTGGACCCGGCAAATTCACCATGAGGACTCGAGGAGCAAATGGCCTGCTGATATCTAGGAGGCACTGGGTTTGTGTCCTAGTCACCTCGTGTCCTATTTGTACCAAACCCCTGCGCCGCGCCCCTCAGGATGGAGAATAAACCCTACTCTAACTCCAGCCGCATTTTCCTGGGTCTTGTTTCTAGGCAGTGGAGAGTCAGGCAAGGAAGGTGGGGAGTGAGTCAGGCCTGATTCTCTTTGTGTGGCTGGAACAAGTGTGGGAGGGAAGCCGTGTCCCCGCCTGCCCACCGCCCCTCGAGCAGCCGCTGTGCAGCAAGAAACACTTGGCCGCCTGGCAGAGAGTGGGAAATAAAGGAGATGGCAAGGCCGGGACGTACGACACGAGCCAGCTGGGCAACGGTGGCAGGGGGGCAGCCGTGAAGAGTCCTAATGTTTTGTGCAGCCTTGCGTGCAGCTGGCGCCCAGAGCTCGATGGGATGAGTGCTGTGTCTCCCCAAATCGCATTCCTCCAGCTCTATAGAAGCCTGGGCGGCTCATCAGGCTGAAGTGGATTTTATTGTTGTGGATGCTGTTAGCCACAGAACTCGGAGGGTGCAGAGGCGGGAGGATTGTTGTGTCGAACGTTGCGCTGTCGAACGCTGTGAGTCGTGATAAAGAGGTTATCAGGGTGAGTGAGGACCCCTCCCCCCTTCTTTCCAGAACAGCATATTGAGGTGTGGAGTCTGCTGGGCTCTAGGAATACGGACAGGACCGCACCCCTTGATCTGCCCTGGAGGAGCATTCGAGCAGGGGAACCAGGTGGGGGCCGGGCAGTTTGAGTGCCCTGTGCATGGGGGGGGGGTCCCCCAGAAGGACCAGTGGCAATACCCATTTACTTCCCACTGAAGGCATTAGCTGGTTCCTGGAGGAGATCAAGGAGTTGGCCCATGGCAAAAGCCTTGAAACAGGTGACCAGCAAGTGACAACCAGGTCATAGTAACCTAAATATGTCCGGGCGCCAGGAGGGACACTATCCATGCAAGACAGTGAGCCAAATGAGTGTCCTTGTTGAGGCTAAGGGCGGTAAGAAGCTGTCTTCTTAACTTAGGGCGTTCAGGCTCCCATGACGTGCTCCCCCGCGCCTGGCCTCAGTCTCCCCTTCCAACCTCGTTGCCCTGATTTGGGGACTAGTCCCCATCCTATTCTATGCGCATCACCGAACATGCCTTTCCAGGTAGAGTCCCATTCTCCGGGATGCTCTTCCCCACATCTGTCTTTGGCATAGTCCAATCAACTGGTTACGGTCAAATTCCTCCTCAAATAAACCAGATCTTTTCCTTCCCCTTTATGCCCAGGATACTTAATACTCCTGTTAAGATCTTGACATAACCTGTAGCCAGGTGTTGAAAACACAAGCTTGGGCGTCAGGAAACCAGACTTAGAAACACCACCTGTGTGACCTTAGGTAAATCTACTAATGCTTTGAGCCCTGTTTCATCCTCTGTATCCTAGAAATAACAATATATCTACTTACTAGAGTTATTTTTAAGATAATATGAGGTATTACATATAAGTAATAGTACCTGATGTAGAATAAGCACTCAATAAATTATAACTATTTTTCTAATAAAGCCCTGTAATCCCCACTCTAAGTTAGGAACAACTAGAAGTCAGGGACTATTATTAAACTCTGCACTTCTCTTTAGTTTAGTGACTTACACATAGTAGGTGCTCAATAAAGTTTGATCAGACCTTGAGTCATTGTCTTGAAGATACCGGGGCAATCCTGGGATACTCCAAAATTCAGGCTGCTGATCTAGGACATATACATAACCCTAACTGTATAAGACCCATACATTGCCTACACTTACCAAACAGCCCCCTGAGTTGAGGAAACTCAGCTTCAGGGTTGAGTGGGGGCAGGTATATGTTTGAAAAGTCTTTTTTTTTTTTCAGGCCATGAGTGGAATACTTGGAATTAAACTAGTCTTACATGAGTGGAACTAATGGAATAATTAAGGCGAGAGATCATCATAAGCCCCTCGTTCCCTAGAACGAGATCATGTGAATTGTCCATGAGCAGGTTAAAGGAGGGCTCCAGACTTCTAGAAGAGATGAGAAAGGAAAACGAGCCACTGAGATCTGCTGGGAACAGCCCACGGAACCACTGGGGAGGGAGCAGACATGGAGGGGCAACCCCGTGCTTCTGCTGAGAACCCTAGGGGACCTTGGTGGGGAAGCAGGTGGGGGCCGATGCTGCTGTCATTTTAAATACCACCTGAGTTCTCTCAGTGGGCCTGTGCTGGGACTGGTCACAGTGATTAGTCTTCAACTCCCTGGAATGGACTTTCCATACTGTTCTCCCTTCTGATCCTTCTTACTTCTCCATTCTTGTTTTGCCTTTGCCTTGTTTTGTTGTCTATTCTGTTATACCCCCTGCTGAAGTTGATACATCTCTGTGAGCCACACCAAATCTTTTTTGGAATGATGTAAAACATAAATAAATAATATATTGTTTTTAGATACATGATTTCATTCTGACTCCAAGCCCAGTGCACTTTCCACCCACAAATGACCTGTTGAGCCTTTTCAGTGTGCCAGTGACATTGGGCAAGGCTCTGGGGATTGGGAGTTGACTTGGCACCGAGCACATTCTCTCAGGTGGAAAACGTTGCCATCAACACTGATACACAGGTGGGGAAATTGAGGCTCATTGGACTCGCACCTAACAAAGGTAGGGAGCTCACTGGTGAGAGTGCAGGAGGCCACATCCTGCCACCCACTCTGTCTGCTGTTCTTCAAGTCCCATGGGTCTGTAATAACAACACTAATAAGAGCTTACATGCCTTAAACACCTACCAGGTGCCAGGTACCCAGACTAAATCCTTGAATTTCATGATCTCACTTAATCCTCATAATAATCCTCTAAGGGGGGCCCTATTGTGCTCCCTTTTCTCACTTCATTCCCTCTCCCTGTGTGATCTCATTAATACCCACAGCTAGTTAGTATTGATCCTCAGGTGGATGACAAATGCTTTGATCCAGCCCAGACTTCTCTGAGCATGCCAGACCAGTATTTCCAATTGCCTACTTGATTTCTTATTTACTCGTGCATGCGTTTGGCAAATATTTATTGAGCACCTACTGTATACTCAGCACGGTTCTAGATGCTGAAGACTATAATAATATATAAAATAGACAGAAATCCCTTCCTTGTGGAGCTTATATCCTGGTGAGACCAGCACAAGTGAGAAAATATGGAAAATATCTAGGTAGTAAGAAGAGTTAAGGTAAAAAGCAGAGAAGAGAATATGAAATGTTGGAGGAGTGTTGACATTTTAGGTAGGGTGGAGACAGAAGGCCTCATTGATGTGGTACTTGGGTAAAGGAAGTGGAGGAGGGAGGGAGGTAAGAGAAGCCTCTAGAACACTTCCAAGTCAGCATGTTTCAAACCCAGTCCCCCATTCCCCCCTTCTAAGACTGAATCCTTTTCCAGTGATCTCAATCTCAAGAAATGGTCCCACTATCTATCTGGTTAGTCAAGCCAGAAACAGAGACATCAGCCCCTGACCACACTTTCTCCCTCCCCACACCTGGGTTACCATATCGAATCCAACACCAGATTCTGCTGGTGCTTCGCTGGAGGCACTGTGCATTTCCCCATCTCCATTGCCATCAACTGTGAGCCAAGCCACCATCATCTCTCACCTGGACCAATGCAATGGCCTCCTGCTTCTACTCTGGCTCCCACCTAATTCATTGTCCCCCCAGCAGCCAGAATGACTTTTTAAAAACTCAGATCTGGGGGTGCCTGTGTGGCTCCATTGGTTAAGCATCCAACTCTTGATTTCACCTCAGGTCTCCGTCTTAGGGTCATGAGTTCAAGCCCTGTGTCGGGCTCCACGCTGGGCATGGAGCCTACTTTAAAAAATTTGTGCAAACAAATAAATAAGTAATAAAATTCTAATCTCATAATGTATTGATCTTGCTTAAAGCTTCCCACGGCATTGGATGGCCTTTATTGGTAGGACGAAGACCAAAGTCATGACCCCGTTTTCCACCAGTATTGCTTCCCACACACAAACACACGCCAACCATGCTAGCTTTATTTGAGAATCTTAAACAAGGCTTGTTCTTGCCATGAAAAGATCTTTCAACATGCTTCTCCTCCTTCTTGTAATGTCCTTCTTCACCTGTCTCAAGCAGACCTCTCTTGCTTAGTCACTACCTACTCCACGGCCCAGTCTCCTCTGATCTTGATGACATCACATTTGCCCTTTCTGGCACTTCTGCTCATATAATTTTACACCAATATGTCTATTTGATTGTTGTCTATCTGCCCCGCCGAATTGTTGACTCTGCGAGCGAGGATGGGGGTTTATGTGCTCACCATTGCATCCTTGGCATCTGGAACATTGCTTAATACTTAAGCAGGTGCTCAACAAATATTTCTTGAGTAAATGAAAGGTCAAATGAATGAATCACCATTTCAGAGATGAGAAACAGAGGCTCAGAGAGGTAAAGTATGTCACTCAAGGCCACGCAGCTGGTTGCTGGCAGAGCTGGGACTTGAAACTAAATCTCAGATCCCATCTCCCATATTTTTTTCTCCTTCTTCTTCCTGGCTTTTGAGTTTTATGTCTTTAACTTCACGAGTTACATGTGAATACATTTGTGCTGTAAAAATTCAGACCAGAAAGATTCATAGAGAATAAGAAGTAGTGGTCTCAGGGTCCTGGGATTGAGCCCCGCATCGGGCTCTCTGCTCAGCAGGGAGCCTGCTTCCTCCTCTCTCTCTGCCTGCCTCTCTGCCTACTTGTGATCTCTCTCTGTCAAATAAATAAATAAAATTAAAAAAAAAAGAAGTAGAAAGCTTCAGGCCTTGCCCCTCCTGAGAAGTACCATGTTAACACTGCAGTTTCTCTATCTCCAAGGCTCCTTTGCTGCTTGTACTGAACGCCTACGTATCTGCATCCGTACCTGTGGCTCTGTTATACACACACAGACGCACAGATAGGCATAGTTTTACTGAGTTTTGTTTTTCACATTGATGGATCATACTGGGTGCATCCTTCTGAGATTTCTTTGATTAAATTAACATTATGTCTAGAGACCTTTTGATGTCAGTACATCAGCCTAGCACACTTCCTTGAGAATGTGAAATGACACTGAAAATGTACAAGTGCCATTAAGTCATTATTTTGTTATCAAAACAGAGTCAGGTAATAGCATTTTAGTGTACTTGCTCTGCTGTGTGTTGCTGTGCTACATTTGAGGGACCCACAGATGAGGAGGACAGTGCTCGTCTGTATCCTGTCGGCATGAAGCTAGGAGGCACGAGACAGTGCAGCGGACTCAGGGCAACAGAAGCAGTTTTGGATTATCAGCTCCTAAATGCAAAGGCAAATGTGGGAGAGGCAGAGCATGGGAGATTGGTAGGGGCTAGATCATGTGGGGCCTTATTTATCATGTTAAAGAGTGTGGACCTTATCCCCAGGGCGCAGGGAGCCAGGTAAGGATTATAGGTTAGGAGTGCATTGGCTGTCAGTAACAGAAAGTGTACTAATACATTTTTTTTCTCAAATATAAAAAGAGGTCTAAAGACAGGCAGGTGCTGGTTTTGGTTCAGAGGCTCCAGATCGTCCTTGGAGCCCAGGCTCTATCTTCATTATTCATCATTGTGACTGTGCTGGCTTTCACCCTCATGCTTTTGCCGCAGAGTCACAAGATGGCAACCATGGCTCCAGGCATCATGTGTGTGCTCCCTCAAGGAAGTTAAGAGGGGGAAAGAGATGGTCTGTTCTCAGGAAAGTGAAAATTTCCGCAGGACGTCTAGCAAACTGAAGCTTGTAACTGTGGCTAGAATCGTGTTATATGGCCACCCAAACTTCAAGGAAGCCTGGAAGAATTAGAATTAAGTTTTTCTAGCTTCGGTAACAAGGACGCAGAATGATCGGGAATGGATATTTAGGTACCCAGCCAAAATGATTTGCTTAACAGCAGGATTTTACTTGGGGAATTGGCAGAAAATAACCTATCAGGCACCTCTGCCCCTGTGGAGCCATTATGATTCTAAGAGATTTGTTTGGCAACTCGGAAATGTTGGGAAATTTTTCAGGCCTGAAAAATTGCATTAGCAATCAGTCTCATATGTCTAACCTGACAATATCTGTCAAGAGAGCTCCTAGTGGTGTACAATGAATATATGATGCCCTTTTTAAAGTCGGATATTGCCACTTTCACCTGGGGGAGACTTTCACTTTCACTTGCAGCAGGTGCCAAATTGTAGCTGTTGGCCTAAGGCTGTCTTGGAAAGCCCATCCCGTGAAGACCACGGTTCTACGTCTGCTCAGGAAGGATCTGATTTGAACTGGTTGAACTCATAAGACTGCGTCTGCTGCTGTGCGTCAAGTTTGGGCCAGTCTCGCTTGGCACTTGTGTGTATGCCTTGTCTGGGAGACTCAGAACCCGCTGCCAAGAAACACCACCTGAATGACAAGGAGGAAAACAAACTGGATCCATAACCCATTTTTAAAAAGGAGAAGGAAAGGAGGAACTGGGAGTTCGAGCTCTGCTGCAATCTCCTCGGCCCCGGTACTCGGCACTCAGATGGTAAGAAAAAGGTACTTCTTCCCACTCTTAACTCTTCCAACAAGTTGGAGGGGCCCAAATATTCATACATCTGGACCTCTCCTGAGCAAAGATCCTGTTTGGTGTCCATGAAGGGACTACTTTAAAAAATGACTTTCCATATGTGGTTGGGGACAATAGAATAATTAACAATGTGTTTTGCTCTCTGTGAATAATTTAATAACTTATCCATTTACTCTTGGCCTGGCCTCCCCAGAGCAAACCAGGACAACCCCATCTTGTAAACCAGAATGTGGGTGACTCAGACAAAGTATCCGAAGTTCTAGACTCCTTTAATTCCCAACTCCTGCCCCCTCTATAAAGGACATATGGAGGTTTTTGAGTAGCCTTTTTATCATAATCCTGAGTAGAGAGCATTGGATAAGGCCATTTTTGTTCTGAGAAATTAACTACCTAAAAAACTATGGAGCTTTGTGAAGGACAAGTCCATCCAGACACTCACCTCCATCCGTGCGTGACTTCCAGTTTACACTTCATACGTGACCCGTCCTGCTTACGTCAACCAGTGCAATCCTCCTTTGCATGAATTACCCAGTCTAATGCCCTCCTGGGGGCCCCCAGTCACTGTTAGGGCGAGAGTCCCAAACGGCAGGGTCTCCTGGCCCAGTAAGAGCCCGAGAATCTATAATTTAAAGAAGTGCCTCTGATTATTCTCATGTGTAGGCAGGTTTGGAAACTGGTAACCCGGAGGTCGTTCAGGAAAACTGGAAAGACATGATGTGGTACAAGGCAAACTTCTTCCAGAGGGTTTACTCACTGCGGAATCATCCAGACACGAGTACACCTCAGTCCTGCGGCCACGTGTCCATTTATCCAGCGGATCCTCTAGGCAAAAACAATGTTTTGCAGAGTAGGTTGGGATAAGATTGACTTCTGCTGCAGAGTGATAGGGAAACTAACAGATCTTAAGGAGGAAACTGACATCATCAGATTCATCAAATCACTCTCACATCTTCTACTGTCCCAAACTGAGGCTGGTTCCCAGTTCTTTTCAAGGTCTTCTGGATGATAAAACCTGTTTCCATCTTCCCTTAAGTAAATGCATGTGTACATATCCACTCATCTGACAAATATTTATTAAGTATTTACTACGTGCTAGATATTTTACCGGGTTCCAGAGACACAGTGATGAAGCAGCTAGGCAAGAATCCTGTTCTCATGGAGCTTTCCTTGTTTTTGCCTACCACCCTGTGTTGCCACATTCCTATGAAAACTGAGAAAGATCCCAACATCCACAAGAGAAGTGTAATCATGCAAGTGAGCTCTGGTACCTGGTCCAGTAGATTTGAGGGTGAGTAAACTGGAAGGGTCAGCATGTCTAGAAACCAGCCTCTGAAATCACATGTGCTAGCCTGATTTTTTTTTAAAGATTTTATTTATTTGACAGACAGAGATCACAAGTAGGCAGAGAGGCAGGCAGAGAGAGAGAGAGAGGAGGAAGCAGGCTCCCCACTGAGCAGAGAGCCCGATGTGGGACTCGATCCCAGGACCCTGAGATCATGACCCGAGCCCAAGGCAGAGGCTTTAAACCACTGAGCCACCCAGGTGCCCCGCTTGCCTGATTCTAAAGATGATGTGGTTAGCGTGGTAGAGACTGCTAGTTGTTACCCAATATTTCTTCATTCCTTGTTTTATCAAACAATATTTTGCTGGGCACGTGACCATCCGGAATGAAGACTGTATTTCCAGCATCCACTACAGACCTAGCTTTGGCCGTAGACTAAATTTTAGCTATTGGAATGTGAGCAGAAGTAATGTGGGCAGTATCTGGGTTGTTGCCTTAAGTGGAAAAGACATTCATTACCCTACCCTTATTCCCCTTCCCACTGGCTAGACCTCATAGTGAACCATCTTTGACCATACAGATAGAGTAATATCCTAAGGATGGCAGAGTACTATGGTAGAAGGAACCTGGATAAGTCAATGAGCGGGGTCACGATAGCAGTCTCGGGTTACCTCTTTCCAAATGGTTAAGTGAGAGAGAAGTCAACTTCCATCTTGTTTAAGTCACTCTTATCTTGGGTTTCTGTTACAGCAACAGAACCTACATCCTAATTAATCCAGGTACAACTCATTAGTTACCTGAGTGATGATAGATTCAGTGGATTGGTGAAGGCAAAACTTATATGATAGTTGAGAAACAGGGAAGAAGCAAGGGAGTAGAGATGGTGGATACAGGCAACTCTTGCAAGAAGGTCATCTGTAAGAGCAGGGACAGCTAGGGCAGTAGCTATAAAGGATGTTAGGTGGAGAGAAGAATTTGGTCTTGGTGGTATGACAATGAGAAATTTGATCATGTTTCCAAGATATCGGAAGGCTCCAACAGAGAACACGAGATGCCAATTTAGAAGGAGTGCAGGGAATTGATGGAAAGGAGCCCCTAAGGAATCAGAAAGGTTGAGCTCCAAAGCCCAGGTTAGGAAAAGGAGAGCCAGTTCTTCGGAAAGGGAACGGATAAGGAAAAGATGAGTGGGGGAACAAGTGAGCAGAGGGCGGCTCAGGAGTCCAATGGACAAATAATGATCTTAAGAAAGTGTGGTTCTTTCCAAAGAGTATGAACGCTTGTGGAAGCAATTCTTACCGTCTGAAACTCCTCATGGGAGAAATCTCTAGCTCTCTGATGCGGTCTTGCACAATCCTATGATGTACTTGCAGAGAAGATACTATAATTTTGCCCATTTTACAGATGTGGAAACTGAAGCCCCAAGAGGTAAAGTGGTCAATGGAAGGGCACACATACAGTGAGTGGAAGAGCCATGACTTGAACTGAGGTCTGTACACTTCTCAAATGTGTGCTCTTTTTGCCTCAGCTTTAAGAATGGGTAAGATTTCAATGCAAATTTCAATCTTGAAATGAAGTGTAAGTAGACAGAAGAACCGCAAGTGCGAGCAGACAGTAGATCTGAACAGTTCTATTTGTTTTAAAGATCTTTTTATTTATTTGAGAGAGAGAGAGAGAGAGAGAGCAAGCGAGCAGGGGGAGGGACAAAGGGAGAGAGAGAGAGAGAGTCTTAAGCAGCTGCACGTGAGCACAGAGCCTGAGGTGGGGCTCCATCTCACCACCTTGAGATCACGACCTGGGCTGAAACCAAGAGTCCTACGGTTAACTAACTGTGCCACCCAGGTGCCCCTGAACAGTTCCATGAATGAGTTTCACTGACTGACCCTTCTAGAGCACTTCCTTCAACGACAATAGAATACCCATTTTGTTGAGAACACATGAAATGTGAAACATGGATAGACCATATTCTGGACTGCACAATGAGTCTCAGTACATTCAGATGGTTTCAAATGATACAAAGTGTGTCCTCTAATCACCAGAATTAAATTAAAAATCAATGATGGAAAGATCTCTTGAAAACGCTAAATATTTAGACACTAAATAACATATTTTTAAATGAACCATGGGTTAAAGAGAACTCAACAGTGCAATTAGAAAGTAGTTTGAAGGGGTGCCTGGGTGGCTCAGTGAGTTTAAAGCCTCTGCCATCTGTTCAGGTCATGATCCCAGAATCCTGGGATCGAGCCCTGCATCAGGCTCTCTGCTCAGCAGAGAGCCTGCTTCCTCCTCTCTCTCTGCCTGCCTCTCTGCCTGCTTGTGATCTTTGTCTGTCAAATAAATAAATAAAATCTTTTAAAAAAAAGAAAGTAGTTTGAATTGTGCACATGAAAACATAACATTTAAAAGTCTGCAGGAAGCTGCTCTTAAAAAAATAGCTGTGGGGGCGCCTGGGTGACTCAGTGGATTAAAACCTCTGCCTTTGGCTCAGGTCATGATCTCAGGGTCCTGGGATCGAGTCCCGCATCGGGCTCTCTGCTCAGCAGGGAGCCTGCTCCCCCTTCTCTCTGCCTGCCTCTCTGCCCACTTGTGATCCCTCTCTGTCAAATAAATAAATAAAATCTTTAAAAAAAATAGCTGTGGTTGGGGGGAGAAGTACTTATGGGGGAAAAAAAGGGTCTCAAATTGGTGTGCTCAGTTTCTTCCTTAAGAGACTAGAAAAAAAAAGAACAGCGAGGGGTGCCTGGGTGGCTCAGTGGGTTAAGCCTCTGCCTTCTGTTCAGGTCATGGTCTCAGGGTCCTGGGATCGAGCCCCGCATCAGGCTCTCTGCTCAGGGGAGAGCCTACTTCCTCCTCTCTCTCTCTGCCTGCCCCTCTGCCTACTTGTGATCTCTCTCTGTCAAATAAATAAATAAAATCTTTAAAAAGAAAAAAAAGAGCAGCAAGCTTAAACTCCATAGAAGAGGCAAATATGTCAATAGAGCTAAAGAAAGAAAGAATTGGCAAACTTTTCTTTAAAGGACCGGATAATAAATATTCTAGGACTTAACAGTGTCTGTTCCAACCACTGTTGTTTTGGCACAGAAACAGCCATAGACTATATTTAAATGAATGAGACCTGTATGTGTTCCAATACAACTTTAATTCACAGAAATATGAGTTTCATAGAAGTTTCATAGGTCATGAAATATTTTTCTTTTTCTTTTTTCAACCATTTAAAAATGTAAAAACCATGCTTAGCTCGAAGGCCATATGAAAACAAACACATTAGAAACATTTGTTGAAGGCACGTGGGATAATTCACATCTCCACAGAGACTTACATACAGCCACATTCGCTCGGAGGGATTTTAGGGGAGACCTCCAAAATACTAGGTCATGAGAAGGGTGGGAGAGAATGGGAGGAATCACTGACTGATAGGGTGGCCATAGGGAATGCCTTGGAGAAAACACCTTCTTCTGGCCCATATGGAGAGAGAGAGCGCGCATGCACGCAGGGAGGGGACAGAGGAAGAGGGAGACAGGGAATCTTAAGCAGTCTCCACGCGGGGCTCCATCTCACAACCCTGAGGTCATGAACGGAGCCGAAATCGAGTCAGACGCTTAACTGACTGAGCCACCCAGGAGGCCCCCCCCCATTTTTTTAAGAGATGTGTTTCTCTTTCTCTGTGAATTCTCTATGGGAGGGAGCGAAGGAAGGAAGGGAAGGAGCAGGTGAGTGAAAAGTAAGGAATGTGGGGTCCTGCAGGCCTGGGGGCCAGATCCGCAGGTCCATGGTCAGGCACACTGTAGCCAGAGAGAAAGGACAAGGTCAGGGCTGGGCATGGGAGGCAAATTTCTTCAACACTTCATCCCTTGGGCCAACAGGAAAAAGGACTTGGTGTTTCTGTGTTTGTGTGTGTTGAGGGGAGGGCCCAGACGGGTTGAAGTGTGATGCATGTGGGATGACAATGTGACAATGACAGTCTTCCCCCCAAAGATGATAAAATCACCTCCTAGCCACCTACCTCGTATGTTGTACCCCACCGGGTGCTGTAAGCAACTAAACGCCCTTGGGACCAAAAACTCCACTCCACCGGAAGTCACTGACAGCACCCCCCACACTACGACAATGGTGTCTAGGGACCACACACCCCACACGAATTAGGAAACTTTCCTTTTTCTTTTTTTTATTGAAGTATAATTAATATACAATATTCTATTAGTTTCAGGTGTTTAACATATTGATTCAATGAACTATGCATTACACAGTGTCACCATCTGTTACTGTACAATGTTATTACAATAATATAGACTATGTTCCTATGCTGTACCTATCATCCCTGCGACTCATTTATTTTGTAACTGGAAATTTGCACCTTTTAATCCCCTTTACCTATTTCACCCACCCCCCAACCCACCTCCCCTCTGGCAGCCACCAGTTCATTCTTATTTAAGAATCTTCTTGGGGGGCGCCTGGGTGGCTCAGATGGTGAAGCATATGCCTTCTCCTCGGGTCATGATCTCCAGGTCGTAGGATCGAGTCCACGTTGGGCTCCCAGCTCAGCGGGAACTCTGCTTCTTCCTCTCCCTCTGCCTCTCCCTCTGCTTGTGCTCACTCTCTCTCTGTCTAGCTCTCTCTCTCTCTCTCAAATGAATTTTTAAAAAAGAGTCTGTTTGGGCTTTGCTTGTTTGTTCGTTTGTTTTGTTTTTTTAGATTCCACATATAAGTGAAATCATATGGTATTTGTCTTTCTCTGACTGATTTCACCTAGCGTAATACCCTTTATGTCAATGGCAAGATCTCATTCTTGTTATCACTGTGTAATATTTCATGTATGTTTATACACATACATATATACAAACACACATCACATCGCATCTTTTTTATCCATTCATCTATCAATGGACACTTGGGCTGTCATCTGTATGTCTTCTTTGTGAAAATGTCTATTCAGGTCCTCTGCTTTTTGTATAATTGGACTGGGTTTTTTTGTGTGTGTGTGTGTTGAGTTGTAGAAGTTCTTTATATATTTTTTATCTTAACCCCTTCTTGGATATACATTTGTGAATATTTTCTCCCATTCAGTAAGTTGCCTTTTTTTCTTTTGTGACTGCTTTCTTTTGCTGTGCAAAGGCTTTTTACTTTGGTGTGGTCCAATAGTTTATGTTTGCTTTTGTTTTAGGGCACTTTCTGGTTAAGAAGCTTGGGATGGAGCAGTGGCCTACCAAGGGTAAGGTAGTGAAAGCCACCTACCCCAAGTGCAGGCAATAATAGTGAACATTGTCTACAGAGAATTTTTTTTTTTAGATTTTATTTATTTATTTGACAGACAGAGATAACAAGTAGGCAGAGAGGCAGGCAGAGAAACAGGCTCCCTGCTGAGCAGAGAGCCTGATGTGGGGTTCATCTCAGGACTCTGGGATCAGGGCCGGAGCCAAAGGCAGAGGCTTTAACCCACCGAGTCACCCAGGCGCCCCTACAGAGAATTTTAATACTAGAGTCCAACTGAGTAAAAGCTGGTCTTGTTTTTATTAGTAGACATACACAATATTCCAAAGTTTACCATGGGAAGTCACAGTCCCCTAGAGTAGCTTAGACAGCCTTGAAAAAGTGAAATAACATAGGAAGAGTCACTTGCCAGATATTAAATCTCACTCCAAAGCTGTAGTGATAATGACAGTGTGGTACTGGCAGTGGGATAGAGACATTTATCAATGGAGCAGAATAGAGAGGGCAGAAACGGGCTTATACAAATGAGCCCAAGTGAGTTTTGATCAAGGTACAAAAGCAATTCAACACCATTTTCAACTTGTGATATTGGAACGATTGAACATCTATAGATGAAAAAATATTAGTATCTACCTAAACTTCACACCTTATGCAGACACTAACTCAAATTACTCCCAAACTTGATTATAAAATGTAAAACGATCAAACTTCCAGAAAGAGAGCACAACAGAAAATGTTTGGACCCTAGAGCTTAATCAAGCTTTTCTTTTTTTTAATTAATTTTTAAATTTTTTTTCAATGTTCCAGAATTCATTGTTAATCAAGCTGTTCTAGATTGGATACCTAAAGCACAACTTGTAAGAGGCAAAGGGGTCAAGGCCTCATTAAAACTAAAAAGCCCTGTTCTGGAAAAGACCCCCATTAAGGAAAGAAACAAAACAAAACAAAACAGAACAAGAAAACAAGCTACAGCCTAGGAGGAAGTGTTTTGGCAAACCACATATCTGCCAAAGGACTACTATCTAGAACCTTTCTCAGAACCCACCAGTAATAAAAATAACAATAAAAATCCAATTAGAAAATGGTCTGTTATGGAAACAGTTCAAGTGTGCTCAGTAGCCGCTGGTGAGAGACTAAGCCACATGCAGAAAAAGTGCTTTCTCAGGGAGACATTTCTTTAGTTCTCTAGTGAGAAGGACCTTTCAGCCAACAAACGCAAATGTGCTTACAGGCATAGTGAGCCTTTGAACTCAGGACTGGCATTGTACATATTTTTGTTTGTTTGTTTGTTTTTAAAGATTTTATTTATTTACTTGACAGAGATCACGAGTAGACAGAGAGACAGGCAGAGAGAGAGAGGAGGAAGCAGGCTCCCCACTGAGCAGAGAACCCGATGTGGGGCTCGATCTCAAGACCCTGGGATCATGACATTAGCCGAAGGCAGAGGCTTTAACCCACCGAGCCACCCGGCGCCCCTGGCATTGTACATGTTAATAGATCTCTTTATGTAGGCAAAGTGGTGTCTCTTGAGCACCCACTACTTGTACATATTTGAGTTTCTAAATTCATTTTTAAGTTTATATAGACGTTCATTTTCATGAGTGAATGAATAGATCTAAAAACAAATTCTGAAGATTGTTTCTTTTTTTTTTCCCAAAGGAAAGGGAGGAAAAAGGAAGTGCTTCAGATTCTAGGTGAAATGTTGGTATTCTCTAGCAGAGTTCCCTTTGGTCATCAGTGAGGATATGGGACATATTTATTTGAAAATTAATATTTCGGGGTTCCTGGGTGGCTCAGTCATTAAGCGTTGGGCTTCGGTTCAGGTCATGATCCCAGGGTCCCGTGATCGAGTCCCACATCAGGCTCCTTGCTTGGCAGGAAGCCTGCTTCTCCCTCTCCCATGCCCCTTGCTTGTGTTCCCTCTCTTGCTGTCTCTCTCACTGTGTCAAATAAATAAACAAAATCCTCAAAAAATTAAAGTGAAATTAATTTTTAACACCAAATGGAGGCAGGGACTCTGAGAGGGCAGTCAAGGGCCCTAAGGCCTAGTTCAGGCTTGACCACCAAGGCCCTTGCCGGGCCTGCATTTCCCATCTGTAAGAGAAGGGCTTTGGACTAGAATATGACATCTCTGGCTCTCCCATAGAATTCTATGAATGTGTGTGTGTGTGTGTGTGTGTGTGTGTGTGTGTGTGTGTGTGTTTCCTTCCATTTATCTATTTCAGAGAATAAAAATGCTTTAGCGGCTCAGGGTTTATAACCCAAGCTGTTACATTTGATCTCTGCACAACTAAAGAAACATTCTTTCCTGTATGTTTAGATACAAGTAAAAGAAAAGACTGAATAAATTCCATGGTCAATTACATGGTCAGTGAATCACAAGAGTAGAAGCCCTCAGAATTTTGCAGCTAGTGCTAGATATAAAGGATGTTGCTGAGAAGAGCTTTAGCAAGTAGTTTCCCTATTTACTGAAACCTGGCAGGTGTTGCTAATATTTGGGATAAAAAATAGCACAGATTATTTAATTTAACAGCCCTTATGGAAATCAGATTCTGGGATTTCATGGACTTTCTAGATTTTGAAATCATCATCTGTGACATACCGCCATGTCTGTCTTGGTTTAGGTCTGGCCCTGAGTTATTAGAAGGGCTAGCGACTCTGAACTTGGTGGCTGTGAGGGGTTGCGACTTAGAGAGTGCAGTGCTGGTGGAGTTCTTATTCCTGACAGATGTTTTCTAGAAGCTCTCTAAGGGCCTAGGTCTAAGTATGTAAGAAATTGACTCAGTCCTTTAAGATTCCTTCCCTGAAAAGGACTTCTGAGAGTGCTTCCAGAGATCATCTTGGAGAAGGAGCCACAGCCTCTGTCAGGAGTCTGCCCTGATTCCTTTGGGTTAGGGCTCAAGCTGAAATTCTGGGTCCTGGGTCAAGGGGCATAAGAACCCAGTGTGCTGGTGACTTTACATCAGTGTGCACAGAGAGTGTGGTATGGATATGAGAAGGATAAGGTTCTGATGACGTGCCAGCAATCAAATGGGTACAAGTCCAGAGGCGGCTTATATAAATACACAGGATTGGAAGGTGAACCTGTCTAGAAATCAGTGTCTCCTTCACTCGATTGTCTAAATGGAGGAAATGAAAGTAGAAGTTGGTACTTACTCAGTGATCAGAATTAGCTTTCTTTAATTCTTTAATTCTAAGTGGCAATCCCAGTGTAATATATATATATATGTATATATATATAAAATATTAAAGATAATAGTACATATATAATATATTATATATATATAATATATTATATATTATATATACCCACTATATAATAAATATATCTTTATTTATATATAAAATATTATAATATTTATTTATATAAAAAATATTATAATATATGCATTTCATATATCATATATATTTCATATTTCATATATATCCTATATATAAATAATTGGGCCTAGCTACCTCCACAGAATAACAGAATCAGGACAACGGAATCAGGACCTGACAATGTCAGCTAGACTGAGAAGCTGAATTAAATAATAAGAAATTTAAGGCGAGTCGACAGTGCAGTGTGCTTGTCCATGGACTTCTGGATGGGTGAAACTTGCTCTCTAGAGTGGGGAAGGGAGTTCTACACCGCTCTGTGCTGGTCAGACCCCACCCAGGAGGACTAGTGTGTTCAACTCTGGCCACTACACGGGGCTGGTGGATGGAAAAGTATATATTGCAAATGTCTGTGAAGAGACACCAGAGTGCTGAAGGGGAACTAGAACCAAAAGAGTCGAGAGGAGTGAGAATGACCAGCCTGGAGATGAAGAACCTTAGAACCTGGGGCTGCCTTGGAACAAATGCGGAGTAGACTCTGTAAGTCCAGCTAGGAGGAGTGGGGGGGAAGTACAACACAGAAGAGTGAGTAAGAGCTTCCCCAGCAGGGGACTTGTTGCCTCACGTGGTTGAGACTTATTCATCCCTGAAGATACTCAATGATGGCCATCTATTTGGCTAGGATGCTGAGGAGGAGACTCAAATCTCACATGGTTGTGACCCCGAGGTCCACAGCTTACGGCATAGGATGCTCCCCAACATGTGGAAATAATAGAGTATCTCCTTGAGGGCATTCCTGTATAGATCTATAGATGTGGAGGTATTTAGTTATATAGATGCATAGATATGTATCTCAGATGTCAAATTCAGCAGAAAAACATGGCGTCCATCATCTACCAGAAAGGATGCAGAGATATCCTGTGACGTCCCCAGATCCAAAAAAAAGGTAGAGTTCTCCTGACTGAGGTCGACACGGTTGCCCATTTTTTAGCAAGAGTGGTCGTGTGCAATGCTTTCGGGGGGGGGGCGGCTTACCTTCTAGTCTGCTGTACTGTTTCAGAGCCTAGGCCCTTCCATCCTCCCCAAATGAACTGCAACTCAAGTGCTGACAAGCTTGAAGAACGTGATCAAAAGTAGACTCACTGTCGACAAGAATGTTCTTATGTGTGGCTGAGCTGAGGAACATCTGAGAGTTTAGACATCAAGAATTGCCCTGCGTAAACAAGTTCCAATCCCCTGAGAAATTGTCTTTCAACCTCATTTGTCCCTGAGAAACGTCCATCAAAGACTTGCTGTGGTTCTGTGTCTTGTCCTGCAGACCTGATAGTGCTAACTTGCTCACCAGTGAAAACATTCTTTGGATGGAAATGGTCATTTTTGCTGGTGTCATATGATCTTCTAATTCCTGGGGATGACTCTTTAAACATTTCTATGTCTCTAGGACTTTTCTTTCCTGTCTCCTCTGTCCTTTTTCATCCCAAATGAGTTATTTTTCAGTGAACGTGTCTTTACAATGAAGACACAAAAGAGCGCTTTGTAAGAATGGTGAAATTCGGGTCCTTTCAGACAAGAAGGGTATGTAGCCTTTTTTTCAGCCTGCGGGGAAGTTGTAGGACAACAGCTGGTCTATTTATTGGGACTTAAGCTAGAACTAGTCTTTTTAGTCTTTATTTTTAGTTAACTTCTTTACCCTGCTGATTTAAATCTGTCTGAAAGACATGATGAGTAGCGTGCGGTGTGACAACATCTGGAACATGGCAGAAAGTGAGCTGAAAAAGAAAATGACCGGTTCTTCATTCTGTGGCGATGCTATTTAATGAGTGAGCCAACCACTGTGGCTTTCAGACACTGTCGGCCTCACAGGGAACCTTCGAGAATGTCTCATCTTGCCCCCTCATTTTATACTGGAGACCCAGAACAGAACGGACTAAGCTAAGTGCACAAAGGCTAATGCAGCGCAGACCTCAGGTTGCCCGATGGACTGCTAGGTATGCTTTCCACTGCTCCTGACCCCCACCCCCCATGAAGAAATCACACCTTCGCAATAGAATACAGGCCAATGACTGGATCAAGATTTGTGGCTTGGGTAGTAAGCACCACTGTTCCTAGAGTACGTAACGTGTGTTATCTCATTTATTGGGTCACAGCATATAATATGGAGTCTGGCTCCATTTTTAATGTTTGATGACTGACAGCTTTTATGCCTCACCACTCCCTTCCCATTGTTCCCTGTGTCTGGGCCAGCTGATAGGAAAGCTTGGGAGCCCCCTCCTTTAGGGACAGCAGGAGATTCAAACCACACAAGCCCCTGACCACGTGTTCGGGAGCCCTCCCCTCTGCCAACCCCCAACTACCATAAAACCCTGCCCAGTCTCCTTCCCTTGCTCTCTGACGCCATTTTTGGACCAGCTGGCAAAGTCTGTCCTGCTCTCCCCAGAAAACCCCCATTGTGTATATAATAAACCTCTTCACATGGCATAGAGAGGTCAAAATAATGCACAGAGGCCGTGAAGAGGCTTACAAGATTACAGAAACCACTTCTAGAAATAACATCCTGCTAAGATTTCAGCTGAGACCTAAGAACATTCTATGGCTAGTGTGTGCTATTGAAATATAAACAGAAGTTCGAAGATAGATCTCTGACTTCTAGTTAAAGTTCTTGCTCAGGATCACCCAGATAGTAAGTGATGGAGCTGGGACTGAACCCTGGGCACTGGGACTCTGGAATCTACACTCTAAACATTTCAAAACCTCAAGTGTCTTATTGCAAAGCCTGTGCTCTTTCCACTGCAGCGGGGAAGTAAGTCTGGGTTACACGAAGCTCTTGAAAGGCTGGTACATGGTAATAATAACAAAAATAATAATAAACCACGCTGTGTGCTAAGTTTTTAATCTTTATTATAATTCTGTAAAGTCAATACCATCATTATTCCCACTTTACAGATAAGGAAATCGGAGGCTCAGAGAGGTTAGGAAACATGCCCAAAACTTAACTACTAATAGCCTACTCTTGATTGGAAGCCTTACTGATGACAAATACAGTCCATTAACACATATTTTGTATGTTATATGTGTTATATACTGTATTCTTACAATAAAGTAAGCTAGGGAAAAGAACATGCTATGAAAAAAAATTATAAAGGAGAGAAAATACGTTTATAGTGCTGCACTGTACTTACTGAAAATAAATCCACATGTGAGTGGATCCGTGTGGTTCAAACCTGCGCTGTCCAATGGTCAACTGTACTTTGTGGGTTAAAGGAAATCTTCATTAGGAAAAAAAGCTCCTGTTAAAAAAAAAAACCTAATTGAAAGCTCATTTATTTTTATTTTTAAAAAGATTTTATTTATTTATTTGAGAGAGAGAGAGAGAGAGCGAGTGCATGAATGGGGGCAGGGGCAGAGGGAGAGGGAGAAGCAGACCCCCTGCTGAGCAGGAAGCCTGATGCAGGGCTTGATCCCAGGACCCTGAGATCATCACCTGAGCTGAAGGCAGATGCTTAACAGACTGAGCCACCCAGGCACCCCAAGAGCTAATTTATTTTTAAATATGTTGTTTTCAGGGCACCTGGTTAGCTTAGTTGGTAGAGCATGAGACTATCGGTTTTGGGGTTGGGAGTTCGAGCCCCATGTTGAGTGTAAAGTAAGTAGGGCAGCTGGCTTGGAGAGCTCCGTGGGGAGATGTACTAGAGGCCATAGTCTGATGTTCATTTGGCACACGGGCATTTTGGACGCTCACAGGTCTGGAATAATTCAGGTAATATATTCTGTGTGTTGGGTGACAAGCATCATCCCTCTTACAGCAATGCTACAATGTAAGAACCACTTTTGTCCCCATCTTACAGAAGAGCCCCTGGAGTCTCAGAGAAGTGAACAAGGCATGATCAAGGAAAGCCAACTAATGGACAGACCTTGGGAGGAGCTCGATCTGGAGCCCGTCTGGTCACAACACACGAGCTCTGAAAGGCTTACTCGCTGGCTTTAGAGTTTGAGCCCTGATTCTCTTCTCTGCCCGTGGAAAGGACACAGCACCTAGCAAGGACCTAAGCCCTATCTTCAGGGCTGGAGAGCATGGCCAGCTGCCCTGGCCGGCCCTCCCCCCATCAGCACCTCTTGAACTGGTGCCGCATATGCCTCCTCGGCACCTCCTGTCAGATTCCTCGTCCTTGCTGATTTCAGGGACTGGACTGTCACGGGCGTCGCCATTGCTGCTGCAGCTCCTCAGGCGCCACATGCTGCGAGTCCTTGTTATCTCTGGACAGCTCTTTTTGGTATGTCAAGGATTTATTCAGTAGAAGGGGAAGAAGCCGGAGAGGAGAACCTTCTGCTGATCATACTTTGCTGCTCGTGAATAGCCTGGAGTCTGGAGCCCTGGAAATGGAAACCCTCGTACCCAGAAAGGAGAGTGCTGACTGGTCCTGTGGTAAATGGTGGCACCTACAATGGCCTGGGGTTGGGGGGGGGTGTTCCAGAACCTTCCTCAGGGAGCCACAAACTTCTACGAGCAAAGTCTCGTGGAAAAATGAAAAATGAACTCAGTTTCTTCAGGTTTCTTCAGCCAAGATTAGCATGTGATTCTCCCTACCTTGCTGTGGAGGAAGTTCGTGTTCTCATAAGTTGGAGACAGGACGAGAAGCTTCCTTGGACCCACAGAGGAGTGGAGAAGCATCACCTGCGAAGCTATTATTAAACTTCTGTTTTTCCCACCATGAGAGAATCATAGATGGGGCTGGCGGACAAACAGCAAGGAGCCTAGGAGTAGTGAAGGCGCTTTGGCCAGATCTGCCCCTGAGGAGCAGGGTGACCTTGGACAAGCCCTCTCCTTCCTCTCCTAAGCCAGTCAAGTCTTCCTTACTGGAACTTCGGTCATCGATAGCCTTTTGTTCTTTTCTCTTTTGAAGTTTTTTGCAGCTCCAGCATGGTTTGATTTTATTTGAGAAAATGGCAAACTTTCGTCAGGGGTCTCATGGTAGGTGCCAGGCACTGGGCACGTTCCTCAAATAGAACAATAGCCAACGAGCTTGGGAAACACAAAGGCAGGGAGAGTCAGGGCAGGCGTCTCAGAAGAGGTCAGCTGGGCCCTGAAGGAAGAGAGGCAGAGGACTAGACCAGACTAGACTCAACTAGGCTAGAGAGGAACACACTCTTTACCTCATCTGAAATTCTGGAAAGGCTAGAAAGAAGCTGGTTTGTTTCCGGGAACCCGGAGGGAGGTGGGTAGTGGTAAGAAATGAGGCCAGAGACCTAAAGAGCCAAGAACAGGTCATGGAGGGCCTTGAATGACTTGTCAGCTGGTTTGGACTTTGTCCTGTGGGCAGCAGAGGTTGCCAACAGAGGTTTTTTTGGAAGCGGAATTTCATAATAAGATTGTTTTTGCAGGAATATCATTCAGGTCTCAGTGGGGAGGATGGCCCGGTGTGGTGAGATACTGGGGGCTTGGAGGTCAGTGCGGATGCTAGTGCGTGAGTTATGCTTCAGACAAAGGACAAGGGCCCTCTGGTGGACAATGGTCTCCACCTTCCTATATTCGCACCCTTGTGTGATCCCCTCCGCTGGAGTGTAGGCTGGACCTACTGGCTCACTCCTAAGAAGAGAATATGGCAAAGGTGATGGGATATCACCTCCAAGATCAGGTTACAGAAAGACCGTGACTTTCCACACCAGCTGACATGTTGTGAGCTGCCCTGTGGAGAGGCCTCCATGGCACATAACTCATGTTTCTGGTCAAAAGCCAGCAAGGACCACAGGGCCTTTCCACAGCCTCTTGAGTGAGCTGGGAAGTGGATCTTCTGAGGCAGGCCATCAGCCACTTTAGTGACCTTGGAAGCAGATCCTACCCCAGGGGAGCCAACACCTTGACTGCAGCCTTGTGAGAAACCCCGAGCTAGCTGGGCCATGCCTGGATTCCTAGTGCCCAGAAATGGTGAGGTCGTAGGGATCTGTTGCTTTAGGCTGCTGACGTTTGGGCTCATGTCTTATGCAAGCCCCAGCTAATGCAGGGGGAATGAAGAACGGACGGATTCTGGAAATGTAAGAGGAAGTTGGGTTGGAGTGAGGGAAAAGAAACATCTAGGCAGACATGGGTGCGGCTTAATTAGCGTGGGAAATAGAGTAGAAAGTGTTGCTTTGGGAAAGTAAAATGATGAGTTAGTTTGGTTCTGTCCAAGTTTGGGGACCCGTGGGACACTACAGTAAATATATTCAAGAGGCAGGTAGAGCCAAAGGTCTGAGGCTCAGGAAAATCATACGGACTGGGCTTTTGGGGTTATCAGTGCCCAGATGGCTTAGGAAGTACAGAGACCAAGGCTAGACTTCTGGGGATATTCAACAGTTAAGAGACTGTCCTTTGTCATCAGAAAATTGCTGTTCTGGGGCGCCTGGGTGGCTCAGTGGGTTAAAGCCTCTGCACTTGGCTCAGGTCATGGTCCCAGGGTCCTGGGATCGGGCTCTCTGCTCAGCGGGGAGCCTGCTTCCTCCTCTGTCTCTGCCTGCCTCTTTGCCTACTTGTGATCTGTCTGTCAAATAAATAAATAAAATCTTCAAAAAAAAAAAAAGAAAAGAAAATCGTTGTTCTCTGTATGTGTGTGTGTGTGTGTGTGTTTCTTCTTCCAAGCAGTTACGATCCAGAAAATTGTTGTTCTCTGTATGTGTGTGTGTGTGTGTTTCTTCTTCCAAGCAGTTACGATCCATTCTAAAATATTTTTCCTTCCTTGTCTCTGTTCCTTGACTCCAAACATTACTGGACCTCTCCACCTTTCCTCTGCAAATGGCCCAAGTTCCACGTGCAACTCTGCTGCAGATTTCCCACTGCTCGTAATTATTGGCAGCACCTCTAGATTTCAGACGCTTTCACACTCAGCCTAATTTATTCTTTTCAAAGAAATCCTATAAAGTAACAGAGCAGGAGCGTTTGTTACTGGAAGAAATACAGTACATGGAAAGTCTAGAAGATGTCAGGTTGACCCGCAGATCTTTTTCCAGGGGTTGGTGGTGGCGAGAGTGTTTCTAGCTAACCTGCAGAATGTAAACAGAGCCTGCAGACAGACTGACAGACAGCTCTATCAGCCCTGCTGGAGGTGTTGACACCGCTATCCTACCCAGGGTGTGAGCATAGAAGCTTGTTACCATGCCAAATTTTGCTGAACTGCTTGGCGCTTTGACATTACAGATATCCTGTTCCTGCACATTGAGACTCATAGAAGAATCTTAAAGTTAGAAGGCACCTTAGAGGTCTTTTTAAAATAGAGAGCGCAGGCTAATTGGGAATGTTTCAAACTATGTACTTGCAAGAAGTCAATGGTACTTTCATTGAGCAATTACAGAGCAGCACAGAGTTCTTTTCGATTGCGAGGTATTAGTAGCTGGAATTGCCTTTTATTGCCATACAAAACCACACTAAATTTGATGGAGCAATAGTTTGTTCGAACTGAAGTGACTATGGAGGCACTTGGGCTGGCTCGGTGGGAAAAGCATGCAACTCTTGATCTCAGGGTTGGAAGTTCGAGCCCCACATTGGATGCAGAGATTACCATATAACCCCTTAAAGATTTTATTTTTAAGTAATCCCTGCACTCAACGTGGGGCTCGAACTCCCAACCACGAAACCGATAGTCTCATGCTCTACCAACTAAGCTAACCAGGTGCCCTGAAAACAACATATTTAAAAATAAATTAGCTCTTGGGGTGCCTGGGTGGCTCAGTCTGTTAAGCATCTGCCTTCAGCTCAGGTGATGATCTCAGGGTCCTGGGATCAAGCCCTGCATCGGGCTCCCTGCTCAGCAGGGGGTCTGCTTCTCCCTCTCCCTCTGCCCCTGCCCCCACTCATGCGCTCTCTCTCTCTCTCTCAAATAAATAAATAAAATCTTTTAAAAATAAAAATAAATGAGCTTTTAATTAGGTTTTTTTTAACAGGAGCTTTTTTTCCTAATGAAGATTTCCTTTAACCCACAAAGTACAGTTGACCATTGGACAGCGCAGGTTTGAACCGCACAGATCCACTCGCATGTGGATTTATTTTCAGTAAGTACAGTGCAGCACTATAAACGTATTTTCTCTCCTTTATAATTTTTTTCATAGCATGTTCTTTTCCCTAGCTTACTTTATTGTAAGACTACAGTATATAACACATATAACATACAAAATATGTGTTAATGGACTGTATTTGTCATCAGTAAGGCTTCCAGTCAAGAATAGGCTATTAGTAGTTAAGTTTTGGGGGAGTCAAAAGATAGATGTGCATTTTCGACAGCATGCAAAGAGGTGGGGTAGGCACACCGGCCTCCACATTGTATGAAGGTCAACTCTACTCACTTTTTATTTATTATTTTAAAAAAGATTTTACTTATTTATATATAGAGAGAGAAAGACAGCAAGAGAGGGCACACAAGCAGGGTGAGAGGGAGAAGGAGAATCAGGCTTCCCACTGAGCAGGGAGCCTGAGGCGGGTTCAATGCAGGGCTCGATCTCAGGACCCCGGGATCATGACCTGAGCCGAAGGCACACGCTCAACTGACTGAGCCACACAGGTGCCCCGTACCCACTTTTTTTTTTCCCATACTCACTTTTTAAAATGAGTTTTGAGGGGCGCCTGGGTGGCTGCTTCTGCCTCCCCTGGCCTCCTCTGCTCCTGCTCTCTCCCTCACTCTCTCTCAAATAAATAAATAAAATCTTTAAAATAAGTTTTACTTTTTACAATAGTTTTATGAAAAAATTGGGAGGATAATACAGAGAGTTCCCATATGTTGCCGTACAATGTTGCAGTTTCCCCAATCATCAACATCTTATATTGGTATGGTACATACCAATAACATATCAATATTTGTTATGTTATGATATATATGATAATAACATATATTATGACTTATGATATACGATATATTATTATATATGATAATAAATATATATATGATATTATTCCTCAATAAACTCCACACTTTATATTTCCTCATTTTTTTCCCCTAAAGTCCTTTTACTCTTCCAGGATCCTATCCAGGATACCACATGACATTTACATTACATTTAGTAGGTCACGTCTCCTTAGGCTACTCTTGGTTGTGAGGGTTCAGACTTCCCTTGTGTTTGATGACAGCATTGAGGATTGCTGGTCAGGTATTTCGTAGAATATCCCTTAATTGGGATTTAGCTGATGTCTTTCTCATTATTAGGCTGATTATAGGTTTTGGGGAGGAAGACCACAGAGGAAAAGTGCCGTCTTCATCACATCACATGGATAATACACACCATCAACATGACTTATCACTGTTGATGTTGACCTTGATCTTCCGGCTGAGGTAGTGTTTGTCAGGTTTCTCCAACGCAAAGTTACTTTTTCCCGCTTTCCATACAATTCTCTTTGAAAGGTAGTCACTTTGAGAAGCCCACCCTTAAGGGATGGGGATTTATTCCACCCCACTGAAGCCAGAGCTTTTGCATAAGCCCTGACTTTGCATAAACTATTTATTTGTTTACAGAAACTATTTTGATTTCTTCTGCACTGATTTGTCTTTTCGCCTCCCCTCATTTATGTATTAATTATTTATATCAGTATACATACATGGCTATTTGTTGTATATTTCGGGTTATAATTCCATACTACTTTATTAACTTTTTTGCTCAAATTGTTGCAGATTTGGTCATGGGGAGCCCTGTTAGTTGGCTTGCGTGTCTCTCGGACACATCTGCGGCACTGTGGTCCGTCTCTCCTTCCTTCCTTGCCTTCCTTCTTACTTTTCTGTACTTTCTGGCACTCCAGGATGCTCCAGACTCATTTTGTATACTTCTGGCCCCAGTCCTAGAATCTAGAATCAGTCATTTTCCTGAAGAGTCCTGGTTCTTCTCAAGGAAAAATGGTATTAGGAGCTAAAATCTGGATACTATGTGTGCTGGTTACTACTGGGATTTCCTTGCCACTAGGCCTTCTTATCAGTTGACAGAGCTAGGTAATATACATATGTATACTAAACTGTATATATACAAGTATTCCTTTTTTTAAAGATTTTCTTTATTTATTTGAGAGAGAGAGCGAGAGAGCACAAGGGTGGGGGAAGAGGCAGTGGGAGAGGGAGAAGCAGAATCCCCGCTGAGTGGGGAGCCTGACCTGGGGCCTAGGGCTCAATCCCAGGACCCTGAGATCATGATCTGAGCCAAAGGCAGAGGCTTAACTGACTGAGCCACCCAGGCGCCCCTCAATTCCTTTTTATTGCAGAAAAAATATTCCATTGTATGGATATATCACATTTTATTTATCCATTAATCAGTTAAAAGACAATTAGGTTGTTTCTGCTTTTTGACTATTATACATAGTGCTGCTCTGAACAGTAACGTACAGATCTTTGTGTAGATGTATGTTTTTATTTCTCTTGGTTTTTCCTAGTAGAATTCCCGGGTCATATGGTAACTCAGGGTTTAATTTTTTGAGGAACTGCCAGACTGTTTTTCAAAATGACTTTACTATTTTACATTCCCACCAGCACTGCACAAGGAATCCAATTTCTCGGCATCCTCAGCCACACTGGCTTTGCCTATTCTTAAATTACTATTATAGCCGTCCTCGCGGTGCCATCTCTGGTTTTGACTTGCACTTCTCTGATGACTAATGATGTCCAGCATCTTTTCGTGTGTCTGTCAGCCACTTGTATATTCTCTTTGGAATAATACCTGTTCAAGGCCTTCGCCCATTTTCAATTGGGCATTTTTTTATTATTGAGTTTTAACTTTGTATATAGTCTGGATGCAGGCCCCTTATCTTATATATGATTTTCACATTTTTTCTCCTAGTCCATGGGTTGTCTCTTCACCTTCTTGATGGTGTTCTTTGAAGCAAAAGAGGGTTTTTTGGCTAAGTCCAATTTATCTATTTTTTTCCTTTGTGTTTATGCTTTTGGTGTCATAGTGTTTGTTTGTTTTTAATGCGGATGTCTTATTTTGCCTTCCTTTCATGGCAAACGCTGGCCTCAGCAATGAGGAACATCACTTGTGATGGTAGGAAGTACAGAATCTGACCAGGGGGCATAAGTTCCTCCCTAAAGGATCAACAGGCTACTAACCAAGGTGATAATCCTACTAACACACACTGTACAACGGCCGGGTGCCAAGCACCGTACTCGCTCTCAGAGCATCTTTTTTGTTGTTGTTTTGTTGTTGTTGTTGTTTTTAAGATTTTATTTATTTATTTGACAGAGATCACAAGTAGGCAGAGAGGCAGGCAGAGAGAGCGAGAGGAGGAAGCAGGCTCCCTGCTGAGCAGAGAGCCTGATGCGGGGCTCGATCCCAGGACCCTGGGATCATGACCTGAGTTGAAGGCAGAGGCTTTAACCCACTGAGCCACCCAGGCACCCCTGTTGTTTTGAATCCTCGCGAGAGACCAGAGATATTGTTGTTCCCGCTTGACATCTGAAGAACTTGCGACTCAGAGTAAGTCATGTCCCCAAAGCCTATAGTTGCTGAGGAATGGAGCCAGGGTGGCAAATTCCGTCTTGATTTTCATGGGCTTGCACCGATCCCATTAGCTTCAAGCCCCCACGGCCCTCATTCCTTAAACATGCAGTAACCCTCCACATACATTTTTGAGAGCCTACTACGGAATAGGCACTGTGCTAGGTACCTAGAAGCCAGGAGGGAGACAGAGAACAGAATCACACCAATAAACGTAAATTGACCATTGGGATCAGTGTTTGAAGTAAGCCAGGGCTCTGAGCGCTGTAACAAGGGGACCTGTCCTAGTCCAGAGGAAGGCATCGCGATGGCTTCCCAGAAGCGATGCTAGGACTGAGATCTTCTGGAGGGCTTTAGATCACCTGAGGGAAGAGCTTGAGAAAGAACATTCCTAGAAAAGGGAATAGCACATTCAAAAGCCCCAAGGCAGGAAAGAAATGATATTTTTTTGCTAGGAGATTTTATCATCAGGAAATGTGCATTTTATGCACAGCTTTGGGCAAATCCCGCAAGACAAAATCTCACAAAACGAGATGGCTACCGTGTGTGTATAGCAATCTTTATCTCAGTCAATGGATGGCCGTTAAAATTGGTTTAGATGTGAAACTATCAGGAACTATGATTTATTTACTCAACAGACATTGCCCAAAAGAATCCTGGCGGGGCTTGAGGGAGGGAAGATAGTTGAGCTCAGAGAGATGGGCAGGTGTTGGATGAAGCAAAGCTTTGGAGGAGTTGGTACAGTTTTTCAAGAGCCGTCTGGAGGAAGCCACCAGAAGGTTATTAAGATGGGAAGCGACAACGATAGGGTTTGTGTTTGGAAAGCTGGAGGGAACATTCTATGGAGAAAACATGTAGGCGAACCGTGGGGAGCAGAGTGGAAGCAGGAGCAGGTCAGAGGCCATGGCGGTGGTCTGGCAAGAAATGTCAGCAGTGTGGATGAGGAGAGTGGCCAAGGGGCGGAGGGACACAGCACAGCACCTTCCATTTGCCGCCCTTCCTTCACCGGGCCTGGGAACCCACCTAAGGAAGGGCTTACTTCCTGCCCCTCTCCCAAGAGGGCAGTGAGGGTTGCTTAGGCCCCCAGGTTTATGTGCCTTCTGGTTCCTCAGTGGCCCCTGCTTCCCACAGCCCTGGCTGTTCAGCTTGGCTCCCAAGGAGGTCTTTTTCTCCAGTGAGTGGGTCTGAAGAATGAAGGAGCCGTCACTAATCTGATCCTGCTTCTGCTTACTGAGGAGGGCGCCTGGCAGGGGGTTGCTCTGGTGTGCTCCTCCTGCCTGTGTTCACTGCAGGCCCCAACCCCGAGCTGGAGGATTACTGCTCCTGGGGCTCCCTGCCCCCCTCCTCACCCCAAAACAAATGAAGGGAAAGCTGGAACTTTCTTCTTTCACATGGAGACACATTTCTGTATTTGTGATAGGGAGAGAATTATTTTTAACCTGCCTTTTCTGGTGATAACAGGAATACAATCCTATCAGAGGAAATTGGAAAGTATGAGAACATAAAAGGAAGACTAACCAGGATTCATAATACTACCCTGCATTTTTGCGTATTTTTCCAGTCATATATCCTTATTGTTAAATAGGTCATACACACTGAACATACTTTTGTGTATCTTGCTCTTTTCCTTTTGTGTTTTAAACATTTCCCTGTCATTAAAATCTCTCCGCACACATTTCTTAATACCTGCAAAGAAGCCTTTTTTGAAAACATATTTTAAACAACATTTTCCTATTTGTTGGACATTTGGCTCGTGTGTAACTTTTACCATTTAAGGAGCTCTGTGTTGAACATCTGTTTACAAACGTTGGTCTACGTTTTGGATGCCCTCTCCCCTACTGTAGATTTCTAGAAGGGAGATTAATGAGGGGAGTTGTGTGGAGAGGACAGGGAAGAAAATCTCTATGGGGGATAATTCTTACCACAAGGTAGCTCCCCCAACCCCCCCCCCACCCCCCAACCCCCCACCCCACCCCGCCGCCACCCCGCCCCGGCCCCCAGTCAGGAGAAAGCTAAAAAAGATGGGCTGGTCTCTTCTACTGTGTAAAGACCTCCTGCTTCCCACTTCGGGTCTCCTTTCTCCTAGCCCTGGCTTCTAGGTGTCTGTGTCAGGAATGACCTCTTCTGTAGAGACACCACTGCACTGTGGGCTTACGGGGCAGCTGGGGCTGGGATTTCAGGGGTTTCTCTCGGTCTTGTCGTGGAACAGAGAGCCCTGCGGGCCTGGGGGTCTGGCTCTTCTGTGCCCCAGCTCAGCAATCCTGAGCACTCTTTCCCCTTTAGGAGCCAGTTTCATCTCGGGAAAGAAGATAGAAGAGGCAGGAGCTGGGGTTTGACCACTTAAGAGCAGAAACCTTATTTTAAGTTAAATCTTACCAGAACCCCAATCTGTACAACAGAGGAAGGGGCAGTTGTCAGGCAAGAGGTGTGTGTAGGAGGAGTGGGAGCGGGGAGGGGGTGCTCTAGTTGGAAAACTCTGGCCTGGAGGATGGACGTTTCACTCCCGTTTAGGCTCAGTTCCCTCCCTTCCCTAATGCCAAAGTTTAAAACAGAGAGAGAGAGAGAGAGAGAGAGAGAGAGTTATCTTTTATCTATATTTAAATTCTGCAAATGTGCTGATTGATGAAATCTTTTTTCTTAAAGACAAGTTGGAAACCAGACAAGTGGAGCACAAAGCCACGGGTGCTCCGAGAGGGAGTGAGCAGTATATGAACCCCGCTGAAAGGGGGACCCTGGCACTTCTAAGAAGGCAGCAGCACAATGGACTCTCCGAAAGGAGCCGAGTCAGTTTCTTCCCCCATAGGCACCGCCCCCTCAGTGGGGGGAAACTGCTTGTTTTCACCCTCCCTTTCCTATAGTCACTGCAGACCAAACTTGTGTCCACAATCGCTAGCAATTTGAACCCAGAGTAACCTACAGCCAGGTATTTTACTGAGGCCCAAACACTGCGAAAGATATGAATAGTGTGGGTGGAGATGACAAGAGAGGGACGGCCCTGGGGACGTTGGAGCACGGGGCGACGGTGTGTGTGTGTGTGTGTGTGTGTGTGTGTGTGTGTGGCGGGGTGGGGGGGTGGTTGAAGGGGGAGTAGTGAGGGCTCCAGCCAGGAGGGGCTCGGGGTCTGTGACCCCGGAATGGAGAGTAGAGGGTGCGGAACGGAGACCTCGCCCGAACCCTGTCCCGGACGCGTCAGGCTCGGGAGGAGCACCGGGTGGGGTGGAGGGCACAGCGCGGGGGTCTGTGCATCACCGCCGGTAGCCTTCCCAGCTCGAGCTGCAAAGTTACCGGGTGGGGCGCTTTGGGTTTGGGGGGGCGGGGGGGCGGAGACAGTGCCCCCGTCTGCGGGGGAGGGGTGGTGCTGCCTTCTCCGGGAGACCCGACCTTTCTCGGAGAGGCGTGGTGAGCTTAGTCTCCAGGATCCGCAGTGATGTGTAAAAAGCGGGCACGACCCCCGAAGCGGTAGAAAGCCTCCGCCCCTCCCCCCTGAGGCCCGCCCAGGCCCGCAGGTGAATGGCTGGCCCGCACAAAGGAAGCCGGTTGGAAATGTGGAATTCGGACCAATTTATGGGAGATTCTGTCGCCCAGAATCCCGGCAGACCTGAAGCAAAGAAACCTGTGATCAAGAGTGGCTGAGGATAAGAATCGCGCACCAGGCCAAGCTTATTGGAAAGACCGAGTTTAGTTATTCTGGGATAGCGAGGTAACAGGATTAAAGGGATTAAGGAAATCACCTCAAACAGCTGAGGAGGGGGTAAAAAAACACTGGTCTATTTGTTTTCTTCCTAGGCCCCAAACAGATACACTGGGGCGGTGTGGCCGGGCGCGAAACGAAAGGCCTTTCGGGGGGCACGGTGGAATTCCTAAGGGTCAGGGATTGGGGGGAAGCGGGGGGGGGGGTAGGAGTAGAAAGCGGGCTGGAGGTTTGGGATGAGAGAGAGCCTCTTCTGGAAAACAAATAGGTGGTCTGGGTTGACAAGTCAAAAAGAAAAAGCCAGTGGAGGAGTTTTAGAGATCTTTTCAAGTGTGAGGTGCACTTTTAAAAACCCAGCGTTCTAGTGTTGAAGCTCCTGCCGCTCCAGCCACCACGGTTGAAATGCACTTACTTCCTGCTCGGGATCCCTGTAACCATTTATTTTTAATAGGATAATTGAGATTTCCGAAGGGTTTTCGTTTTGTAAATATTTCTGCTCAGCTCAAATGTCTTCCCGCCCCAGTGCACAAAGGTAAACGTGCCCCCTACTCTGGCCGGTTTCCGCGGCCGCCGGCAGCCACTCCCCGCCCCGCGTGGCTGCCGTGGCAGACACTCCTTCAGCGGGCGCTGCCCGCTATCAACAAGTGCATGGCCGCGGAGTGTTCGGCTCAGCGAGCGGGTGCCGGCTCCCGCACACGCTCCCGGAAGACCAACCGCCTGCTCCTTGGAGTTTCTGTAGCAAGGATCGGGAGCTGGAGTGTTTTGGATGACCAGGAGTCAGACACCCTCTCGGATCACGCTCGCTGCCCCCACCCCTGCCCCCGCAGGACGGGACCATGGCTCTTAATACCGAGTGATGGTTCCCTCCTCGACCCCGCGGAGAGTTTCAGGCCCGCAAAATTATCAGGACTCCATTACGTTGGTTATAAAATTTATTGATCTCTCATTTAGGAATTAAGAGTAAAACCTTGGAAAACCTGAAACAAAATAGCCCCTTCCCCACCACCCAAACGAAATCCGAATACATTAGCGCGACGAAATATCAAACAGATCACGGCAGAAATCACCAACTCAACAGCCTAAATGCGGACTGGACAGAAGCTGTCCCGCGGCCAGGGGCGGCGAGGCGGGAGACACACGCACACCTGGCTATAAATTAACATTGGCCTGAGCTGCCGCGCCACTCCGCGCGGTCAGCCCCCCAAAAACCCACAAGGAAAACCGATGCAACGCGACGAGGCGAGGAGGCGTTGCCGTTCTCAGGCCAGCCTCCCCGAGAGAGCACGTTTCTCCTATTCACTCACTCCTTGGCTAACAGTAAACTAACGAGACAACATTTTCAAATGCAACAGAAAAACCCAGGAACCCAGAAGGAGGAGGAGGGGGGGGGCTGCTTTTTCTCTGCAAACATCACAGCGATTCCCAGCCTACAAAAGGGGAGGGAGGGGCAGCGGCGAGGAGTAGGCGAGCTCTAGAAAGTCCCATTTCCGCTGCTCCGGACTTCTTTTCGCTTTCGTACAAAACCCGACAGCTACAGCAAAACTTTCTGTCCTCCCCATCATCGGTACAAGGCAACAGTCCCAGGCAAGCAAAGCTAAACAACAAGGCGTCCCAACTTGGGGGTGCGGGGCGGGATGGGGGCGGAGGGGCGGCGCGCGCAGGCGGGCGCTCAGATGTGGGTCAGCGGCACCGTGCCGTTGACGGCAGTCCCGGCGCCCTGGTAGTGCTGGTGTACGCTGTGCAGGCGGCCGCCGGGCAGCGGCGAGGCGGCGTCGGCCGCGTCCCCGCCGGGTGGCAGGTACATGCTGATCATGTCGCGCAGGTCGCCGAGGCACGCGCGCTGCGAGTGCGATGTGATGGCGGGCGGCGGCGAGCTGGGTTCGGTCTTCACCACCGTGCCCATGGGGCCCAGGCTCATGGCGGCGGCGGCGGCGGCCGCGGCGGCGGCGGTGGCGGGCTGCTGCCCGTAGGCGGCGGCCGCGGCGGCGGCGGCCGAGGGCGCCATGCCCCCGTAGCCCGAGGCGGCGGCGGCGGCGGCGGCGGCGTTCATGTAGCTCTGGGCGCCGGGCGGCATCATGGGGCTGTACTGCAGGCCGGCCATGTCGTAGCGGTGCATCTGCGGCAGCGCGGGCGGCGGCGGCGGGCTGCTCATGGTCGCGGGCTGCGCGTAGCCCAGCTGCTCCTGCACCAGCGAGTACGCGCCGTTGGCCCAGCCGTTCACGTGTGTGTACGTGTCCAGGCGCTGGCCCACGCCCACCGGGCTGCTGGCGGCGGCGGCGGCGGCGGCGGCGGCAGCGGCGGCGGCCGCGCCGGGGGGCAGCAGGCCTCCGGGCAGGGAGTACTTGTCCTTCTTGAGCAGCGTCTTGGTCTTGCGGCGCGGCCGGTACTTGTAGTCCGGGTACTCTTTCATGTGTACGGCGCGCAGTCGCTTGGCCTCGTCGATGAACGGCCGCTTCTCGGCGTCGGTCAGCAGTTTCCAGTCGGCGCCCAGGCGCTTGCTGATCTCGGAGTTGTGCATCTTGGGGTTCTCCAGGGCCATCTTGCGCCGCTGCCCGCGGGACCACACCATGAAGGCGTTCATGGGCCGCTTCACGCGGTCCTGGTCGCCGCCCCCGCCCCCGCCACTCGAGCCCCCGCCGCTGCCGCCGCCTGCGTTCGCGCCGCTGCCTGCGTTCGCGCTGCTCTTGCCTGCGCCGCCGGGGGCCGCCGGGCCGCCTGCGCCCGCCGCAGGGGTGGGTGGCCCCACGGGGTTCTTGAGCTCGGTCTCCAGCAGGCTGTACATGGCCGGGGCGGGAAGTAGGTGCGCCAGAGTGGCGGGAGGAGAAGGCGCTCCCGGGGCTGGAGCGGCCACGGTGAAAAGGCCCGGGGACTCCGTCGGAGGGGTGCTCGGGGGCCGGTGGGCCGGCGGGTCAGGCGGGAAGGGCAGGCTTGCCAAAGTGCTCCGCGCCAAGTCGGCAGGAACCCGCAGGCTATTCGCACCTGATGCGTGGTCTCGAGCTGGCCGCATTCGCAGTCTGGCCGGGCGCTCGCCGGGTCCCTTATATACCTGCTCCGATCCCCCGGGGTTGGGACTCGGTCCGCCCCTCGCCACCGGGAGGCCTCGTGATTGACAGGCTCACAGTGATGCGCCCTGGCCAATCATCACGGAGTCCCCGTGCGGCCCCAGTGGAAAAAAAAAAGTTCGGGGAGCCCTTTCGTTCACCCCCACGCCCCTCTTGGGCCCGGTGACGTGACGGGAGTTATTCAGGAGGCGGGAGTCCCAGAGAGCCGCTCAGAGACCACCAATTAGGGTCTCAAAAAGTTTGAAAGAACGAAACTCGAGGAAGTGACGGAGGGGGGAGGGGGCGCGCGAGCAGGATTGGGGGGAGGGGGCAGAGGGGCGCCCTCGGGGTTCAGAAAGCAACTTTGCAGCCCCCTCAGGACCGAGCGGTGCCTGGTACCGGGGCCACCCTGCAAAGCATCCAGCCGTCTGCGCGGAGGTCCTCCGACCGCTTCTGCTGCCAGCGATAGGGACACAGGGTATCGCCAGTTACCCAGGCGAGCTTGGGGACTCAGGGCGCAAGGGAGGCTCCGAGAAGCCCTCCCTGGAATCGACCGCTGTCCCAGCAGGACCCTCTGCCGGGAAGCCGAGGGCCTGCGCGCCCAGGATGGAGCCGGGATGAGGGACGGGGGCACGGGAGACAGGCTTCAGAACCGCGGTGCGCACTGGGCTTGTGACGCTCTCCGCTGGCTTGAGTAAGGCGAGCAGTCAGCCGCCTGCTGCCCGGGCCGGGCGGAGGCGCTCACATGCGGTGGTGCGGGGAGTGTGTGGGGGGCGGAGGGGGTGAATCGGCCTCGGCTCTCTCGCTCCAGGCCCCCGCTTAGCGGCCCCTTTTTGTCTCTGCTCTCTGGCCATTTCGGTTTTTCCAGTCCGATGCCCCTGAGGGGGAGGGTCGGGCCCCTTGGAAAATCCGTTTTCATGGCAACACGGAGCCTCTCCAAGTGAAAGAAAAGTTTCTTGGAGGTTGGGGCGGGGGGACGGTGGCCGGAGAGGAGCCGAGGCCGTCCTCGGGGCGGACCGCCGGGCCCCCTCCACTGGCCGCGCACCTGCCAGGACCACTGAGCGCTGCTCTCGCTGCGCAGCCGCGCCGCCTCCCCGGGGAGCAGGCTCTGCTAACGGATTCCGTCCTTCTCCTTTTTTGTTTTACAGCCATCCTGGCCAGAGCCTCGAGACTCGGAGCGGGACATTCACCCGCATGTCATGTTGTCTGCCAAAGACTAGTGTCTCGGGAGCCCAGGCTGCGGGTAGAGGGAACCCCGACATTCGCCTTCGCCAGCCTGAGCGAGTGGCACAGCGTTCGAAAACTCCCGGAGCCGCCCGAGGCGACTGGTGGGAAGGAGTAGCGAGCCAGGCAGAAGTGGCCGAGAGTGAAATACGGCGTCCGCGCAGTGTGGTCCCCTTCCCCCAGCCTCGTGGAAAGATGGGGAATCAAAAGAATAGCGTAAATCCGAAGTGTGAAAAAATACAAAAACCTAGGCTTTTAGCTCCTTAGCGCTAATGCAAAAACCAGGCGATCCTGGGACACCTGCATGCTGGGAGCTCCCCCCACCCTTTCCTGCACGAATTTAAAAGTATACCGTGGTGACTTGGGAGGGAGCTGGCATAGAGCAGACCAGCCCCCTCTGGGGTGGGCAGACCGGTGACACTAGAATCCTGGCTCCCAGCCGGCATCATCTTCTGGAAATTTGGCCTCTCTGAACCAGCCCCTTAAGTTTGGGTTGCACCCGGTCTATGTTCTCTTGCTTTTCTGGCCGGAAGGAAGAAAATGTCTACAGTCAAGGGCTGCAGTCCTTTGAACAAATATGCGATTTAGGGTTTTAAAGTAAACTATTTGGAATGGTTCTGTGTATGGATCTTATGTCTATATGTGTTTGTGTGTGTGTGTGTGTGTCCGTGCATGGGTGTGCATACTTAAGCTGGCACAGACTAGAAGACGTGTCTCAGAAAATCGAAAGATTTGGCGATCTCCACCAGCACTTGTTTTCTGGCGGAACTAGCTGACAAAGTCCATTTTTCCTAGGCAAACCCACCTTCTCCCAAATAAGTCAATGTGCGGTAACCCTGCCCGCCTGCCGCCTTCTCCAGATGCCCTCTCAGGTTCTCTGGGCCTCTGAGGCTGTTGCTAAGTGAAGCGCGTTTTAGGAAACTACCCAACCGACGCGCGGCCTGGCGTCCAGTAGCCTGACAGATGTCAGGATTCTTTCCAAGTTTTAGGACCCAAGTAAGCCGTTGTGGTGACAGCGCCTGGGCTGCATATTTCCCAAGGCGAAGGATGCTGCGCTGGGTCTGTACGCCTCCCCGCAGCAGATTATCTAGGGGACTAGTGACCGCCCCCAGCTGTTTGTCATTTGACTAGCCAGTGGCTTAGGTGAGCTCATTTTCACATTTCACACTCTGCCAGTGTTCCACCAGGACAGATAGCATCTCCCACAGTCCTGGATTCCCTCGGAGGCCGCGATTCAAACTGTCTCTGTGCCTGGTGACTCCGGGGTGGTCTGCACAGCCCTAAGCAGGAGTCAAGGCGAATTTCCTTCAAAACATTTCCGAGGAAACGTCCTCAACCCAAACGAACATCTCTATAGTCGAACAAGGTCATTACAGGCGTGGGCAGGTGCGGGGAAGGCTCCGAAGGAAACCCGTTCTTCTGGCCCACTAGCAGCGCCGGCGCAGACACCAGCTGAGCCGCCCAATCTCAGCTAGGGGTCGGAAGAAGGGTCGAGGCAGGTACAACAGCCCGAGTGGCCTCGATTCGGACAGGGGCTTAGGCGAGGCAAGACAGCCAACGGAGCCAGAACCCGTGTCTCTGAAAGGAACTCTGCAACTGAGTGAGGGAAGCAAGAGGCACTGCGGGATCCAGGACCAGTTCTTCCCATCCTTTTCCGGAGAAGAGGGAGCGTTCGGCAGCTCTCTAGCCCTTTGGGGTCTCCGGGAACCCGTGGCGGCACACAGAGCCCCGGATGGCGGGCTGGGAATCCGGCCAAGTACCCCCTCCCCATCCCCCCTGCCCTCCCAAGAGAGCTCTGGCTCCCTCCGACTGGGGCTGGGACTGGGGATCCCAAGACTCAGGGCGTGGCAACAGCGCCGTTTGTTGGCTTCGGTTGGAAACTTCACCTAGAGGCGCCCCTTCCCGCCCTCCCGGGCTTCGAGGTCGCCCCAACCCTTCAAGGAGAGGTAGCAGGTTTTGCCGCTGGGCAGAAGTGGTGCTTATCCCTAGAGGGCTGGTTAGCGCAAAGCTCGGGGGACCCGGTCTCTATCGTGTTGGCCTGGCGGCCCCGGGTGCACAGTGCACTCCCACCCTTGCCTCCTCCCGTTTCCAGCCTTAGCAGAAATCAGGTGTCCGGAGGGCCTCATACCTGCAAAGTATACTCGAGCAGTTGTTGTGTTGTGCCATAGAGCAACTGGTAGAGCAGTGTAGGAGAGGGGCTATGCCATCGCTCACGGCGGCGGGGGCGGGGGCGGGGGCGGGACGTTGATTCCTTCTCAGCTCATGGGGACCTTTTTCAGGGTATCCAGATCCATTAGGACCCAACTCTCGGAAGAGATGCCCTTTGCGTGCATCTCGGGAGGGGGTGGGTGTGCATCGGTGCCCGCTCTGGGGGCCGAGGCCTGACAATAGGGTAGAACAATCAATCGCCTTTTTCAAGTGCAGCAGAGCCCAGAGAGCGGTCTGGTTTTTAGTATTAAGTGCGGGGAAAACGTATCCCGGCGACCTTCAGAAACGCTTTGCTTTCCAGCCGGAAAAAAAAGTTTGCTTATCCAAAGGCAGTAATTCCTCTTTCTTCCTTGAGAACATCCCTTGACCATCTCCTAGCCGAGATCGTGTATTTGGGCCAGACTGAGGGCCTTGGTCAAGAAATCAGAGGCTGGGGACTGTTGCAGAGCCATCTCTTATAAAGCACTCTGGGGAGATGGAAGAGACAGCACCTTCCAGTTCTCCAAGCTTTCAGCTGGTTCCTCCTCCCCCAACTGCAGTACTCCTGCTCCCTGCTCAACCGCTTCCCATGAAACACTTGTTCCTACAGGTCTGGGAAGGAACTGAAGATTCCAGGCTGGTGGGTAGGTTGCAAACCATAACCTAGTTGATGCTCTCTTCTGAAGAGCCGTTTTATTGGGAGCTACCGAGTTGTGTGGTGACAGGGTCCTGGAGGTACCAAAAAGTCTCTTGTGGGCAGTACGACCGTATTCTCTTGCTCTTTGGTGTAATAATTTTTGGGAGGGAGGGTGAACTTTTTAAAAGCCAGTTGCCGAATTTGATTTACTTGGTTAGGTGAGCTTTAATTTATAGACACAGTGGGAATCGCCTTGGCCCACACCTTGGCGCTCAGTTGCAAAGATCCCTTGCACTCCCACCGGGTGTTCAGGAATGACCAGCTTTCTCTTCCCTAGGTGCGGAGCAACTACAAGGAAACTGACAACCTTTGCCTTCAGCGCCCTCTCGCCGACCTAACAACCTGAGCGCTGCCACCTCCCCAGAGGAAGGCAGGCCCTTCCCCGGGAACCGGGTCCCCGCTACCAGAGGGTCTTCCGGGTCACTCACTGCGGTCAATGTCTGCCTTCCCCAACAACCTCCTCTGCCCCCACCCCCTACCCCGCCCACAACCTTCCGCAGGCGCTCAGCTCTTCAAGCAGTAGCCCCGCCAAGCAGCCTCCTGGAACCCGCACCCTACCGCCAGGCCTGGCTTCCCACTGGGCCTGGGCCTATCTCCTTTCCCACTTCCTTCCGTGGCTGCGAAGGCAGGGCCCCTCTACAGCAGCGAGGTGGCCTGCCGGAAGCCAGGGCGGGGAAAGCCATCTAGAAATCGTTATCAGTACGTAATGTCGTCTGAGTTACTCCACACGCTTATTCGGCCAGCGTGGGGCACGGGTCCCCTGGCAGTGCTCCCTGGAAGTGCTCGCTGGGGAAGGATGCCTGCACCATCACGAGACCAACAGGCGCAGCGGGTGGCACCAGGCGAGACCATCGGCCCCGACCGCTGGGGGCGCAGGATGACGGCGGGCTAGGGGCAAGGGAGAGCGCTCTGGAGAGCCTTGTAAATCTCAAGGCAGCATGCAGCTCTGCTCCCCCCCCCCCTCTTTTCTCTTTTCCTTCCTTTCTTTTCTCCTTTCTCCTTTTCTTTGAGGTGAGTGGAGAGCTGTGGAACTCGATGCGCGAAATTTCAGTGTTCGCCTCGCTTTCTGGCCGTCATTCCTTTCCCTTTCACTCGCCCTTTATGGCACACCTACTGTGTGCCGTGCTGTGCGCCAGGAACCGCACGCGACCCGCCCTTAGGAGTCCCTCGGCGGCCACTGACGGCGGCGGGACGAGCCTCCACGGGGTGGTCGTTGCGGTGCGTCCGGCTCGCGGGGGCCACGCGCGTTCCCCGGTGCGCGCGCGCTTTCCGGCGGCCGCGCCGAGCGGCGCACGCAGCGGCGCCCGCGTGCCTGGAGCCCCGGCCCCCGCGCGCCCGGCGCCGCCGTCCGAGTGGCGGGAGTTCGAGGCTCCGGGGCCGCAGCTCGCCACGGAGAGCCGGGCGGAGGACGCGGCCCGGGGACGGCCGGCGTGCGGCTGCTTGTCAGGTATGGAGGTCGCCTGGGCTCAGGCCGACCCGGTCGGGTGCGGGCCGGCGGCCAGACGGGGCGACAGAGCGAGGTCAGTCGGGAGGCCCGGCCGCGCCGGCGTTTGGGCGCTTAGGCCGCGGTCACCCCAATTCCATTTCTCCGGAAAGCGTCGCTGGGTTACGACCTGGAGGCTTTTCTAATGTGATGTTTGTGTAATTAACACCGTCTCCCCTTGTTTCTGAACATATTTCCTCCCCCAGCACAGGCCGGCTTTCACGTGGAAAAGCAACGGGAAGAACGTCCCAATAACCCTTTCTTAATGGGAAAAAACTGCCCCTTTTGTGGAATGGTTTCTTTACAAAGCCAACAACCAACCTTATTTTCTAGGTCCAATGGCTATCCCTTTATGAGTTATATTATTAAAGAAATCCGACACTAATTGTGCCGATTTAACTTGTTAATTAGTTGCAAATAAACTATTCATTAGTGGTAAAATAAAATAAAACCCATGTGCCTAGATATCATTCCACATTCACATATTGTAGTGTCTGCATAGCATAGGCATACTAAATTAAGTTCCTAAAAGGTTTCTCCTCAGGATAAATAATTAAAATATATTCTACTTTAATTGACATTATAGAGGACATAAATGAGCTTTTCCTTTTAGAAAGAAATAGCCATTTCTAAATAAAGCTTGCAGTCTGGAGAATAGAGGCTTCAGCCAAATGAATAGTCATTACTACCTTTTCAACGACGTGGGCCTTTTGATCAGAAAAGAAATTAGCTCTAAAAAACAGACAATGGAAGCCTGCCCTGCAATAGGAAGAAAATTAGACGGCCAAGGCTCTTCACAACACCTATTTCTATAAACCATAGAGCTCCTTGCTTTTCAATTACAGCTGTTCATTTCATATAAGGAAAGGGGAAAAACAGGCCTCTAATGTAAACTCGCTTTCACCATAAAGCTTTGCTCCTGGCACGCAGCCAGACTGCCTACTTACTATTGTTTTTAGTCCTCTCATCAATTAGCTAATACTATATATTTTAAATGACTCTAAGGGTATTCACAGACTCCCTCCCCCTTCCCCACCCAGACAAAACCCAAGCTGGACTCCCATGAAAAGGCTACCATTCGGTGCACAGACACTTAAATGTATAAAGTTTAATGTTTTTATTGTTCCCCAAAGAAAAACCATATTGAAAACCCTGCTTTGTTTTTTCCCCCTATATTTCTTAGTCCATTATTGAAAGACCCAGACGAGGTGATAACAGGGGAGGGACATAAATGAGCAGCTTTCAGCATTGTTTCTAATTGTTCACAGAGCTAAATCCATCTCCAGATAATTTTTCTGTGCCTTTTAGACATAATTTGGTTTATACATCTTTGTGTTTTAAAAATATGGATTTTGAAATTTGCTAACCGCATTGGTTTGGTGTCATTAGATATAATTTCATTTAAAACAATTACAAAGTCTTCATCAGTTGGTGAAATTAACTGGCCTGCAAAAAGAAAAAAACAATCTCATTTGTAGGTGTGCTGCAAAATAAAACCTTCAACATACTTGAAGTAATAATATGAGAAAAATATTTGGCAATTAAGACCGGGGAGTCTTAACTAAGCCTTAGGATGCACGTTCTAGAAACATCAAAATAGAGTTACAGGCTGGAAAGCTTTGCTTCTTTTCAAATTAGAGTATTTATCTATCTGACCTTTATAAATCTCTAGGTAATTCCTTGGAGAATTAAGCAATAGTGCAATCCTATAAGGTTGGCCTGGGAACGTAGTTTGGACTTGCGCTCATGAAAGGACTTTGAATCATTTCTTAAAGTTCAATTAAAGATAATTGATTCATTCACTATGAAATAAAAAATATTTTTACATAACTATAAAATCACTTAAAATAACACAATTAACTATGGACTTATCTCTGAGGGGTGTCATTCCTTTTAGCCTTTAGATAACTTAGAGGTAGTCTGCCAATATAGAAAGAAGGAATGGACAAGAGTAGAGACACTATGAAGGCTATTCAAAATGTTTCTATAGAGCAATTACAAAAAATTGTTACCAAAATGGTTCTTATGTCCCTGTTTTCAGCATGTGTTCCTTGTTGAGGTTGCTTCCATTTGATGGCTTCCTACCCTAATTGTTTGACATCGAATACACTAGTGTGTTTGCTTTTTGTTATTGAGCATTAACTTTTTTTGCTGCTTTGTTCAAATGGATGTCAGAAGACCTAGCAGAAGCACTCTACAGACTTGCTACATCCCATTTTCCTTGGCAGCCTGAAGAAGGGACTCTTTCTTGGCAATCAAATCCCTTGATTGTTTCTACCTGTGGGTTCCTACAATAGAGGCTAACGTCTTAACAACAATGCAAGTGTGAGACTGTTCCTCTTATCTATTGCATGTGAATAGTGCCTGTTTTCAGAAAGAATTTTACAGAAGCTGGGGGGAAATTGCCACCTTCAAAAGGTGAGGTTTAGTAGCAGAGGTCAGCAATGTGTGGTTGCATATCAATAACCTGGAAGTTGTCTAGACTGACTGAGAGCTGCAAGAGTATTTCGTTGGGTCTGGTCTGATGTGTTACAGCACTTAGCTTTCATTTCGGAAGGAGAAATCAAGTATGTTGGGGGGAGTACCGTAACTGCCAGCAAAGATACCTGAAGCTTTTACCTGCAGCTTTGGAAGGGGACAATATGTTCAGGAGAGGAAGAGAGAGACTTTTCTCAGGGTAGTGACATGAAACAGAGCCTGTCTCTTTATATTCTCTACTCTGGATGCTTTGGGCCAGCTTTTTTTTTTTTTTTAACTGCAGTGTAATTGACATATAACCTATTAATTTCATGTGTATAGCATAATGATTTGATCTTTGTTTATATTGCAAAATGATCACCACAATAAATCTTGTTAACATCCGTCACCACATGTAGTTACACATATTTTTTCCTGTGATGAGGACTTTGAAGAACTACTCTTCTTAGTAATTTTCAAATATGCAATGCAATATTATTCACTATAGTGGGCAAGTTTACTAATCCCCCTGAACCTCAGTTTTCTCATCCTAAAGGGGTGCATAGTCTGACCTTTTCACTGGGTTCAGGTGGAGATTCAATGAGATAACACAGTTGAAAGCACCTGGCACTCCTTTTAGCCTAGAGCAAGCTCAATTAAGAGTTGTCTTGTTTTTCAACCTGGCTTTCTTATTTCCTTGAAATGGGACTGGAAATTCCTCTAGTGTGGGGGAGAGGGAGCCATGCCACTTTTCTTACCCTTTACATGGCTTTGCACAGATGTTTGTGGAATGAATCATAGTCCTTGAGAAAGTCCTTTTTGAATGAAAAAAAAAAAAAAAAGAACTAATTACTCCATGGTTCCAATTCTGCATCATGGTCTCCCACATTTGGCACTGTCACTTGAGATTGTTCCTGTCAAGGCTCTCTAGAGAGCACTCACTGAGATGATGGGGGATTGGTTTGTGACAGAGGGGCCTCTTGTGTTTAATTCTGAGATAACATAAAATATCCTTTATAATAGAGACATACTTGCGGTTAAAAATATACAATTAGTCTTATATGGTTCTTAAGTCTTTTACTTTGCTTAAAACGTAAGTTGTAATTTTTTTCCAAGCTCATTAGAACTTGCATTCCTTCTATAGATTGCATCAGGAGTTGTGTTGAATTAGGAGAGAAGTCTTGTTCAGATTTCGTGGCTTTTGTATTTTCTCTGAGGTATCAGAAATAGCCCCAATTGGCCAAGCCAAATTAAAAAAAAAAGTAGTACCAATCACCTGCAGAGATTAAAGTCTTATCCTTTTTCACGGTGACTTCTAAAAAGAGTTAGAGAATTATAAAAACTAGTTTTAAATAAGTCAAGTAGAGAGACTTCAGTTCAGATTAAGAATAATTCTGCAATTAGTCCGTGCCATTGCATTTGGAGAAAGAGATCTAGCATGAAGACGAGTTCTTCATGCTAGATCTTCACTTGGTTGACTCCTAGTAAAATTCTTGCTGAAAGACTAGGTAGGGCTCTGCCAGACAAACAGGCAGCCCAGAGGATTGGTTAGGAGCCCAGAGCTGGGTTTGAATCTGGTCTTGGGCCCTTAATAGAAGTTAAGCTTCTCAGAGCTTCAGTTTCATCCATCATAATAGGAATTGATGATACTTACCCCTTAAGTTGATTGTGGGAAATGAACAAATTATGTAAATAAATACCGAACTCGGTGCTTGGTACATAGTCCTCGTCGCAGCAACCCTGTGGGCTGGTAGCCCAGATTCTGGCCCACTTACTTGTATTTTAACAGACAAGGAAATAGTCTTAGAAGGATCAAGTGACTTGTCCAAAATGGTGGAACTGGTTTGCAACATCAGGCACAGGAAGGATTCCTCTTGGCCCCTTGTCCAGTTGTCTTTCCACGGAACTACAGTTTGCTTTCACTTTGGCAGTGATTGTATCGGCTTGCACAGCATACAGTGTTGCCGCTACTGTACTGAGAAGTGTGTCATTGTTTCCTATCGTATTTAAGTAAAGTCCCTGATGATGGCCGGATGTCTTAATAAACAGTGACAAATGGCCGAGGAAGAATGAGGAGGGACCCTACATCCGCTGGGTTGTTTCCCCAGAGGAGGGCTGGAGGGAGACATCACCAGGTCCCAGGATGTACTAATTAGAAACATTAAAATCGACACCGAATCAGATTCAAGATTAAATAGGTAAACCAATGTGCTGATGTGAGCTTCTCAGACAGTGCACACTGATCTCTCATGGGATGCTTATTTCCTTTCATTCTTAGGAGTTTAAAGAATCCCATATTTCGGGGCACCTGGGTAGCTCAGTGGGTTAAGCCGCTGCCTTCGGCTCAGGTCTTGATCTCAGGGTCCTGGGATCGAGTCCCGCATCGGGCTCTCTGCTTGGTTGGGAGCCTGCTTCCTCCTCTCTCTCTCTCCCTGCCTCTCTGCCTACTTGTGATCTCTCTCTGTCAAATAAAAAAAAAAAAAAAAAAAAGAATCCCATATTTCGCTCATCAGCCCTGCAGGTGGGCCTCACCTTGAAAGTCCTAGCAAAGCGGTCTGATGACCCAGCATCCCATTCGCCAGCTGCAACATCTCACTTTCCCCAGTGTTCAAGTTAATCTCTTGATGTATATCATTCACACGCAAAGCTGGGTTTGCCAAAGGTTCCAGGAAATTGTAGTGATGGTGACCATTTATGGAAACCTATGACAGGCTGACACTCTACAATGTCACTGAATGCGACACTGACACTTTGCAGAGGTTATCATGTTTGTTTAAGCCTACCATCTGGCTTAGATTACACACACAGTGGCAAATTTGAAGATGTGATCTGTCTCCAAACGATGGGTTCTTTCCTCTGCACTGACCTAGAAGGGCCTGATTCCCTTATTGTGTGATTTTGGACAAAGCCCCTTCCTCTCTCTGGATCTCACTTTCCCCATGAGTGGAACGAGGGGGTTGGATTAGATGCTCCCCCTACTTTTACTCTTTTTTTTTTTTTTTTAAAGTAGGTGCCACGCCCAACCTGGGCCTTGAACTCATGACCCTGAGATCAAGAGTCACTTGCTCTACCGACTGAGACAGCCAGGCATCTCTGGACTAGAGGCTTTCTAAGGGCCCTTTTCCCTTGCAAGATTTTGAAGATTCCGAACATTCTCATATGCTATTTTTATACTAAGTAATCTGAAGTGGTCCTCGATTTTCCTCAGAAATGGCCACTCTCCTGCATGGAGTAGTGAAAGACATCAGCTCCACCACCTCTGGCAGCAAGCAAAAGCTTGTAGAAGTAGAACAAGCTAGGAAGACTAGATTCCAGATTTTTATCTGCAAGAGAAGGCGTTCCGGTCTGCTGTGGGCCGGGGCAGGAGGAAAGCCTCTGGGTTATGGCACATACAGCATGTTCGTATCCCTCTCAGATTCCTATGCTGAAGCTTAATCCCCAATGTGATTGTATTTGGAGGTGGAACCTTTGGGAGGTAATTGGCTTATGAGGATGGAGCCCTCATGGGAATGGGGTTAGTGCCTTCCTAAGAAGAGGCCGGAGAGCTAGCTCGCTCTCTCCCAAGGGCAGGTACAACAACAGGTCAGCAGTCTGCATCCGGGAAGAAGGCTGTCACCAGAACCTGACCGTGCTGGCACCCTGATCTTGGACTTCCCATCCTCCAGACCCATGAGAAATAGAGGTCTGTCGTTGAAGCCACCCCGTCTATGATATTCTGCTATGGCAGCCTGAGCTGCCTAAGCTTGTACGAGTAGAGGGATCTAAAAGGTGACGCGGAGCAGTCCAGCCTCGCCAGCTGCATACTCTGCATCTTACGTGAGCTTCGGGGGGATTTCCGGAGGAGGAAGAATCCCGGATCACATGCCTTCCCCTTTCTTATCTCTTTAGCCTCAACTTTTTTGTCCCACCTCACCTTGCCTCTAATGCACTCTGAGGAATTGCTTCCTGAGTGTTGTTATCAAGTTCTGCTCTCTGCCTCTATCCTTACACATTCGCGGGCTCTACTTAGAGCTCCTTTCCTAAGCAACCTCCTCTCCGCCTTCCATTATATGACTAGATGCTACCCATTCCTCAAGATTCAGCTTCAGTCCCATGTTCCATAACATCTTTCCTGATTTATTTCCAGCCCCAACACTCCAGGCTGGGTTAGGTGCCTTCCCATGACGCTCCCAGACCACCCATGGGTCCCATTGTTTAATCACCGTCTGTTTATGTGTCCATCTCAGCTGTCACTGAAGTCCCTTGAGGGCAGGGAACGTCTTCCTTTCTGGTTTCTTCAGCACTAGCCCAGGGCCAGGTACAAGGGAGACACTTCACCAGTGTATGGCAGTTGGAGGTGATTGGGACCATCCAAGGTAGACAGTGATGTGGGCTTTCTTTCTTTTTCTTATTCTTTTCTTTTAAAAGATTTTATTTATTTTTTTGAAAGAGAGTGAATGAGAGAGAGAGCTTGAGAGGGGGTAGGGTCAGAGGCAGAAGCAGGCTCCCTCCTAGGCAAGGAGCCTGATGCTGGACTGGATCCTGGGACTCCAGGATCATGACCTGAGCCAAAGGCAGTTGCTTAACCAACTGAGCCACCCAGGTGCCCCTGACAAGGGTTTTCATAGTGCCAAATAACATCTGGATCCTGCCCTAAAGGAATTCTCAGCTCAGTAAAAAGTAGCTGGTCATCCAGGAGGCAGATCTGGCATTGCTTGGGGGGCTAGGAAAGCATGTGGCGTGAAAACATATTCAGGAATAAAACACTGATTGGCCATGAATTTCCTGCTAATATTTTCTCCCACACCTGTATGCATCGGGTGCCCTGGCCATCCGACTGATTTTATCCATGGAGGTGGTGGGGAAGGGGTAGGGGTCTCATGTGGTTGTACGTTCCATGTTCCCTTTGCTGAACTGTGTGCCTTGGCATAGGCCTGTATGCCTGGGCAGGAAGAAGTTCCTTCCTTCGTTACAAAGGCATTCTGTGCTCACCAAGCAGGACGCCTAAGCAGCTGCTGCTGCTTCTTTTTTTTTTTTTAGATTTTATTTATTTATTTGATAGACAGCGATCACAAGGAGGCGGAAAGGCAGGCAGAGAGAGAGAAAGGGAAGCAGGCTCCCCGCTGAGCAGAGAGCCCAATGCGGGGCTCGATCCCTGGACCCTGGCATCATGACCTGAGCTGAAGGCAGAGACCTCAACGCACTGAGCCACCCAGGCATCCCAACCTAAGCAGCTTCTTGCATCTAACCAAGGAGGTGCCTTTTTCTAATTTGCGCAGTGGAGTCCTATGGTATAATTGGTGGCCCTGATGTTTTGGGTCTCAGAATGAATAGAACAGTGGACGCTAGTGTGCGTTAGAATTTCTTAAACCTGGTGCTGTTGTCCTGAGTCTGCCCTCAAAGTTCCAGCCCTACAGATGGATGTAAGCGTAGTCTTGGGGAATGTAGCGGAGAGGTGTTCACTCTGTGCTGATAACAGCAGGGATGTCAAAACTGGAGACAAGAACTAGGAAGAGTGTCCACAGTAATCCCCACAGGCTCAGGCATTTCTCTCCTCAAACTTCACATTAGTGCTGAGAGTTAGGAGCAGGCCCTGATTAAATAGGAGTGAGGATATTTGAAGTTCAAGTTCTACTTAATATGTCATGTAAATCATATGATTCTCAGCTTTCAAATCTGTAGAGCTCACTCTGTGTGTTTGTGTGTGTGGCATCCCTTAGCTTGAATACTATGGCCTCCCATGGTAGAGACTCACATTGGACAAATGCTTCTCAGTTTGTTGTAAGCCTTTGATCAATCTTCAGAATCTTTGAATGATTGTTTTTGCTAATTTTGACTAGTTTCATAGATGCCTCTCCAGAAGATGGACTTCTCCTAGCCATCCCTGAAGTTGCTAAATCTCTGAAGAGTTTTTGGCAGGGGAGTGACATGGTTAGATTTGTGGATCAGAAAGCTCCTTCTGGCTGCTGAGTTTAACATCCCTTCCCCCTGCCCTGAGCTGCAGCAGTTATGATAATGCATGTGAAAACTCCTGGAGTTTTTTACCAAGCACATCGGTAGGTCATTTTGGTTGTGAAATTATTTCTTACCAGCCCAGGCGTGACCTTGGGGGAAATCACTTCCTGTCCCTGGGTCTCAGTTTCTCCAACTGTAAAATGTAGGTGATCTATCTGTTTTGTTTGTTAGTTTGTTCATTTCTTGGTTCATTGTGATCTTGGTTCCCCCCTTTCTCTTGGTGACCCTCAGCCCAAATAACCTGAGTTCTCCTTCAGTCTGTCTCCTTAGAGCTTTTCTGTCTTTCACCTGACATAATTTCCATTTGATTTGGGGATTTCAATTAAGTTTTTAAAATAAATGGTATTCTCTGAAAAGAGGTGGTTATAGTGGGTGGCCTCCAGGAGGAACTCTGTAAATGAGAAAGCAGACCCCATTTTAACAGGCTTTGTGGTTGCCTTTTGTCCTCGTTTTAGTAAGTTAGCCCTTACTTTTGAGGAGCTGTGCTCAAGGTTCATGTAGAGATTAGGTGTATTATCTGACATCATAAACTTTCATGTTGGTAGGAAAGGAAATAATTGACTGCTCAGCCATTTACAGTTCTATTAAGTCAAGAAGCTCTGCCCATGCTAGTTTTGTTAAATGCTCATCTTTAAAGTCAGCTACTTTGCCTTGGACAGTGTGGGAGAGCCAGAAGCTGCTCTCCAGGAGCAGCTTAGAAGTGTGTTAGAAGACTGTCTGTTAGAAGAGTAACCAAAAGCCAGCCTCTCCTGAGGGCATTCCCAAAGGTGTCAGGTGCCCTTGGAGTGGAGGGGACAGAGGCAGCAAGCTGTTTTGTCTGGGGTGTTTTGGAAAGGACTCTTGGAGGGGGTGGGCTTTGAATTGTAAGGCATGCCTTGAAAGGCACAGAAGTCAAGGATCCCTGACGAAGCAGCACCTAGCATACAGGCTCCCGGCTGGGATCCTATAAGGCACGTTGGGGACCTGGGAAGAGCACTGCGGCTTGGAGCCAAAAGGTGCCTCCGTGTGAGGTGGGAGTTGGGGCTCAACTGTGGAGGACACGGAAGGCCAAACTGAGGACTTCGGCTTTATTCTCTGTGCACTGGGGCTCTAGCAAAGTTGTTCCCACCCTGCCAGCCTCGGGTAGGATTTGCAAACTGTGTATCGACCATTTCTGAACAGGAGAGTCATCGTTCTAATAAGGTTCAAAATCAGTTATTCATGGTAATGGAGAAATTCAGACTTTTTTCAATTTTATTTTTTTCTGAGATAGTCATCAAAACCCAAATGCCTTGGTAAGTAAGTATGAGCGCACAAGAGAGGCCACATGGAGACGCCGTGAGGTGCTACCCCAGAAGCCCGACAGTCTGAGCGCTTGGCTCAGCTTTGCACCCACAGTGTCCGGGAGCTCTCCCGCCAGGGGATGAGCAGTGCCTTCTCCGATGGTTATGCTGATCAAGTGATGTCCTGGAGAAAATCTCTTAACTCTAAAAAACTGTCTGTGCGGGGCGCCTGGGTGGCTCAGTCGCTGAAACATCTGCCTTCGGCTCAGGTGCTGGGATCCAGTCCCGGATCAGGCTCCCTGGATCCCTGCTCTGCGGGAAGTCTGTTTCTCCCTCTCTCCCTCTGCTGCTCCTCTGCTTGGGCCCCTTGTGCTCCCTTTGCGGCTCCCCTCTGAGGCTCCCCTGCTTGTGCTTTCTTGCGCTCTCTCAGTGCTCTCTCTCTGTCAAAGAAATAAAATCTTAAAAAAAAAAATAGGACACGTCGGGGCGCCTGGGTGGCTCAGTGGATTAAGCCGCTGCCTTCGGCTCGGGTCATGATCTCAGTGTCCTGGGATCGAGCCCCGCATCGGGCTCTTTGCTCAGCGGGAGCCTGCTTCTCTCTCTCTCTCTGCCTGACTCTCCGCCCACTTGTGATCTCTCTGTCAAATAAATAAATAAAATCTTTAAAAAAAAAAAATAGGACACGTGAAAAAATGTTCATCATCATTAGCCCTCAGGGAGATTCAAATTAAAACCACATTGAGATATCACCTTACACCAGTTAGAATGGCCAACATTAACAAAACAGGAAACAACATGTGTTGGAGGGGATGTGGAGAAAGGGGAACCCTCTCCCACTGTTGGTGGGAATGCAAGTTGGTGCAGCCACTTTGGAGAACAGTGTGGAGATTCCTCAAGAAATTAAAAATAGAGCTTCCCTATGACCCTGCCATTGCACTCCTGGGTATTTACCCCAAGGATACAGATGTAGTGAAAAGAAGGGACATCTGTACCCCAATGTTTATAGCAGCCATGGCCACGGTCACCAAACTATGGAAAGAACCAAGATGACCTTTAACGGACGAATGGATAAGGAAGATGTGGTCCATATACACTATGGAGTATGATGCCTCCATCAGAAAGGACGAATACCCAACTTTTGTAGCAACATGGACGGGACTGGAGGAGATTATGCTGAGTGAAATAAGTCAAGCAGAGAGAGTCCATTATCATATGGTTTCACTTATTTGTGGAGCATAACAAATAGCATGGAGGACAAGGGGTGTTAGAGAGGAGAAGGGAGTTGGGGTAAATTGGAAGGGGAGGTGAATCACGAGGGACTATGGACTCTGAAAAACAATCTGAGGGGTTTGAAGTGGTGGGGGGGTGGGAGGTTGGGGTACCAGGTGGTGGGTATTATAGAGGGCACGGATTGCATGGAGCACTGGGTGTGGTGAAAAAATAATGAATACTGTTTTTCTGAAAATAAATAAATTGAAAAAATTAAAAAAAAATAGGAACAATTGGGGGCGCCTGGGTGGCTCAGTGGGTTAAGCCTCTGCCTTCAGCTCAGGTCATGATCCCAGGGTCCTGGGATCAAGCCCCGCATTCGGCTCTCTGCTCAGCAGGGAGCCTGCTTCCCTTCCTCTCTCTCTGCCTGCCTCTCTGCCTACTTGTGCCGTCAAATAAATAAATAAAATCTTTTAAAAAAATAGGAACCAAAAAACCTGTATATTTTTTAAAGATTTTATTTATTTATTAGACAGAGAGAGACACCGCGCGAGAGGGAACACAGGCAGGGGGAGTGGGAGAGGGAGAAGCAGGCTTCCGGTGGAGCAGGTGGAGCAGAGAGCCCCATGCAGGGCTCCCTCCCAGGACCCTGGGATCATGACCTGATCCTAAGGCAAACACTTAACGCTTAACAATTGAGCCACCCAGGCACCCCAAGAATTTTTTTTTTAATGTTTCAATGAAGCTGCATTCCAAAGTAGAGATTCCTGCAGGCATTTGGGCCATTTAGCTTCATGCCAGTGGGGGGAGGAGTTCTCTCCCACTTTCACTTCCCATACCACCCCCACCTCCTTACAGTTTTTTTTTTTTAAATTTTGTACTCCCCTGCAATCAGCCCAGCTTTCACATTTTTCTCCAGAGTAAGCAATCTTTGAGCCTCGTTGTGTGCTCCCACTAGCCAATTAGCTGTAGAGCTTTCATTCATTCATTGTTTCACTGTTATTACTGTATGCCAGACCCTGTTCTAGGCACTTGGGACACCTCAGGGAACAAAACAAAACTCTCTGCTCTCTGGGAGCTTACATTCTATTGGTGTGTGCATGGTGAGAGACAGGCAATACAGAGTTCAAGATGAGAAAGTTAAATATGTGGTATTTGAGAAGCTGATAGATGCTATGGAAAAAACTAGGGCAGGCTGAGGGGGGTTGGGTGTGCTGGGGGTGTGAGAGCCGTTTACAATTTAAAAGAAAGAAAATATGAAAAAGGACTTTGTAAATGGGAAAACTCTAAATAAGTGTTCAAGCTTTATATGTTTAGATAAGTTCGAAACTGCCAAAGTCGTCTGCATCTTTTTGTAGGATCTTCTCGCTTTAAGGAAAATCTTTCAGTCAGTCAGTCATTTGGGTGGATTGGGGGTTGGGTGGATTGGGGGATGGGGATTAAAGAGTACACTTATGGCGAGCAGTGAGTAATGAATGGAATTGTCCAATCACTGTATTGCGCACCTGAAACTCATATAATGACATATGTTAACTCTGCTGGGATTAAAATGAAAAACTTAATAAAAGATCAGTCAGTATTTATTGGATGCCTGCTTGGCCAAATTGATTGATGCTGAGGATAATGATAGCTATTATTATGGAGTGTCTACTGTGTTTTAAGCTTTATTTACATAGAATCTCATTTAATTCTTGTAAGAACTCAATAATGTAGGTATATGTCCAAGTGAGCAACACTTAGAATGTGGGCAGCATGTGTAATAAAGGAAACTCTTCTTTCTGAAAAGCAAAAGTGGGAAGAAAATGGTTTTGATGGGGACTACTGATGTCTTCCAGATTGGTCAGGTCAGCTCGTGTGTTAAATTCTGGCAGTGCCCCCCTTCCATTGCCTTTGGTGCCATTGCTTTATCAGGAGTCTCCAGTAGACTCCAGATGTGGTTGTCTTAAAGAAGTTTTCTTACCAGCTGCTGGGGTAGGCAGGTTGATGTGGTTGGTCATCAAGTTTATCGTACTTAATTGAGGACCCACGACCCAGTCTACGGACATCCTCAGTTTTATAAGGAGAAGTCATGGGCCCCTTCCTTAGAGAGGAGCAATATTAAAGAAATTATAAGAAACCTTTTAGCTTTTTTCCACTGTAGCTACTAAGTTAGTAACAAGTGTAACATCATGTCCAAATTGGAAGCCCTAAGGAAGAAAAGCCTCGGCCTCTGGATTGTATAGCGGGTAAGTAATGAGCTAAGAGGGAGTGAAGATGAGGGACTTGGGAGGTGTAGACTTGGGAAGACAGGCTGATAAGTGCTGCTCACGCTTCCAGGCCAGGCTGACTGGGGTTCAGTGAGGAGAAGGCCCTACTTTCCCCTCCAGCCTCCCGTCTTCATCCCCGCTTCCCTCTAAGTGCTGCAGTTCACAGAGTGTCTGCCTGTGGCTGATGTGCAGATCCAGGTAGAAATGTCACTTGGCTTTCTGCTGGAGAAAACAAAAATAACCAGAGAGTGGGCTATTAAAGCCTGCCAGTTCTGCTCTTTCAATTTATAGCTCTTAAATGCACAGTCTCCTTTTTGGACTCAAAGCCCCTGCTTTTACCACTGCTTTACTGGTGTATTAAAAGAGCTTCTTCAAAAAAAATTTTTTTTTCAAGATTTTACTTATTTATCTGACAGAGATCACAAGGAGGCAGAGAGGCAGGCGGAGAGCGGGAAGCAGGCTCCCCGCCGAGCAGAGAGCCTGACGCAATGCGGGGCTGGATCCCAGGACCAGGTGATCATGACCTGACCCCAAGGCAGAGGCTTAACCCACTGAGCCACCCAAGCTCTTAAAAGAGCTTCTTAATTCTACTTCTTTCTAATATCCAATTTGACCCTCTTACCTGTTCTGAGTTATTCAGGGGCTATCTATTTAGTGTAGAATAAAGCGAGACTCTCAAGTGTGACATGTGAGGGTCTTGGCGATTCGATCCTAGCCCGCCTCTCCCTTCTTCCCTCCTGGGTATGTGACCAGACCTTTCAGTTTCACTTCCAGCTTGAAGTCTTCCGTCCAGGCAGCCATCCCTCATCCCCTGGCGTGGTTCTGGGGGTGGTGGATTCTGTATACAACCTGTATGTCACATTGCTTTAATTACCGAGTTTCCTAATTGCTTGCTTGCTGTTCGCTCTCCACACAGCGTTTCAAGTTCCTTGGGATAAGCATTATTCATGTGGTCTCCCAACTGTTTTATTCCTTTGGCCATCACATCTGTGAGTCACTTACCCTTCGTGTCTCCGCTGGCACATCCCGCATCCCTCTGGCACACACCGGTTCTTTCTCCTTCCCTTGCATTCCTTTTCAGTTCAATGCCGTTCACGCCATTTACCAGCGGTGTGGTAGCTTCTGGAAATACGCACATGAGAAAGCTATGGTTGCTGTTTTGTGGGTCCCCCAGTCTACCGGGGAGACTGCTGCAGACAGCGCTTCTTCTGTGCAGTGTGTGGAGGCTGCAGATGACTGGGGAGTGGCCTCCCGGGCTGCCTTTGCTCCAGGTCTTCATAAGCAACAACGCTGCCTGGTTCTTTCCTTCTCAGGATTCCGTAGAAGCTTTTGTTTGGGTGGGAGGCAAAGGGATTCCACTGCAAAGCAACACTGTTTGGATACCATTTTAAAGTAAGAAAGACTTTGTTAAGCACTATACAAAGGGTCTAAACAAAAGAGACACACACCCTGTCTTCTGGTTTGGCAAGAGTCCGCTGCTTTGGCGAGCCCCAGCCATCGTGTTGACACCGTTTCACACGACCGAGTCCTTGTCCCCACCTGCCGCGCTGAGTGAACACCCCCCCTTTCCACCAGTATATAATTCAGAGGCCTTTAAACTTCGGGGGAGAGAACACTTGAGCTACCTCAAAGCAGTACGTTACCCCCCTCCCCCCAAAATTGTGCTTCCTTCCCTCTTCCTGGTGTTAGTGGCTCCTTTTTTTTTTTCTTCCTTTTTTTTTTTTTGTGCCAGTAGAGTGTTCTGTGTTGACCTCAGTGAGAGCTCTGACCACAGGGACCACCTTGACCATGGGGTGATGCCCTTGCCTGGTTTACATTCATCAGCTCCCCTACCCCCACAAGGGAATGTGAGCCTCCTGAGGGCATGGCCTGTCCTTGGCGCCTTGCGGTGGTGCACAAGGCAGAGAACAGATGCTTATTCAGATGTGAGGAAGGAAGGGAAGAAATATGAGGGGCGGGGCTGCAAGCAGGAGACCTGCAGGAAAATCTTGACCACTAAGTGCCACCCGTTTCCCAGCCCAGTGCCTGGACCTGAAGAGCTGAGTGATGAGGGGAAGGGAGAAGCGTGTCCTGAGCGGGGAGGAGAGCATAGGCCAAGGTATTCAGAAAGTCAACTTCCAAGTCTTCGGGATGACTTTTGAGGGGACACACTGCTCACCTCTTGGAACCCAGGCCCTCTCTATTGCTAGGCTTGAACGGAGAAGGGGCAGCTTGTCTCTGCAAGAATTTCTTGTGGTAAGTGGGGACTTGAGTCCAGAGAAGAGATGTCCCAATATTTCTGATTCTAGGAAGTTGTCACCTGACTCAAAAGGGTCTTTGGGTGATACTTTAGGAAAGGGTTGAATGCGGCCTTGGGGAGACTAGCGTTTCTGGAATACAAGCTCAAGGCTCCAGTGTCTTTCCTGACCCTTCATTCCCATCTCCCCCAACCCCATACACCTTGCCAGGAAGCAGCATGTGATGTGTCTTCAAGGCAGTCACTTGCTAACTTGTTAAAAGTCAGGATTCATGTTTGAATCTACAGTCTTCTGCTGAGAAGGACACACCCCCTTAACATTTACAGCCACCATTTCATGCCACAGGAGAAGAAAATAGTTTTTGTCTAATTCTGATTGATTTAGACTGACGTTCCAGTTATTAAAGTGCCACGTTAATCTAGTGATCTCTACTTATTAATGTGGTGCTTTATTTATTCTGCCTTGGGTGCCTTGATGGTAACTTATGATTCTTTACCCAGGGAAATCACTGTTTTCTCCCCTTACCCAGGCAAATTTTCTGCAAAACTTTAGATGTGAGAGGAATGCAAAAATGCATGCCTATCATTCGGAAAATGTCTTCATTAACACAGAAACAATGGTTCGTTACCCACCAATGTGTTAATGTATGTTAAACCCATCTATTGACATGCAAATTCTAGTTTGCTCTCCCGGGTTTTACCTGCCCCACTCACCACTAAGACTTTTGAGGAAGCCCTCTTTGAAAGAAAAAGTTTCTAGTTTTTGTGCCCTGCAGTTTCCCTAATGGACAGATCTTCAACAAGCAGTGGATCTGCAGGATGACTAGAGAGATGAGACTTCTTCCTAATCCAGGACAAATCTTTCACCCTTGTTTTCCTAACATATCACGCAACTGAATTTTATTTTATTTTCTAATTTTTTTAAAAAGATTTTATTTATTTATTTGACAGAGAGAGACCACAAGCAGGCAGAGAGACAGGCAGAGAGCGAGGGGGAGGCAGGCTCCCCGCCGAGCAGAGAGCCCGATGAGGGCTCCATCCCAGGACTTTGGGATCATGACCTGAGCCCAAGGCAGAGGCTTAACCCACTGAGCCACCCAGGTGCCCTGCAACTGAATTTTATTAACTATGTTTGTCCTGTGAGCATCCTGAGAGGTACAAGGAGAATCACACAGGATGCATTTTAGAAATCTAAATAAGCCTGCCTTCACAGTTAATCCACATGCACAAAAGAACCAAAAAATAATAATACAGTTTTATTATTTCATTCATACTTACTTCATGTATTGTCGAAACTAGGCAAGACACCAGCTCGGACCGATGTGCATTTGAGCACACGGCTGTTTGTCAGATGGGCTACTGAGTCGACTCAGTGCTGTGGCTGTGGTGCAGGAGAAACAGGGAAACTTCTTTCCAGAAATGCTGTCACTTTAGCAGAAATTGACTTGTCTGGACAAGACAGTTTGTTTGCTTTTATTGTCCTCAAACTACTCTCTGACTCTTCAACTTGTCTTAAATGTCTGATTAAACACAGGGAGAATTGTCAATATCACTCAACTTCTAAGTCATTAAACATCCTAATCCTTCACATTCCTCGCGGCTGAGGCCATTTTCTTTGAGATTTCCCTCCGGCCGTTGAGGGCTTGTGTCAGCTGCCAGGAGGGAGGGTGAGAGCCTTGACTTCGGCGCTGGCAGTCTGGTGATCACCCTGTGTGAGCGAGATGTCTGTCGAGCACTCACTGATGACTGAATAGCAAATAAGCCGTGGTTGCCACGTTCAGAAGCAGAAGCAAAGCCACGGATGTAGCTACTGCACAAAACGCCAGTTCACCCCCGAATACGCGTGCAGTGGAAAAACTTGTGTCATCTGTAGTCAAGATCCCAGTTGTTGAAACTGGAGAAATTAATGTATTCTCTTGAGCCCAAACACCTGTTCATCCTGTATCCCCTACCACGAATAATCAGTTCTCATGATTATGATAGGCCTGTTGAGAAAATTGCCCATCTTCTTATTATAATTTTTATGCATACTCAAAATGAATATTTAAACTGTGATTTGTCAAGAGCTATGTCCAGTTGTTAGGTTTGCACAATGGTATGAGTAGTGCATACGCAAAAGTGGGATTTAACATAAAAAGAAAATGCTTGGGATTTCTCAGTCTCCTCCTAATGAAATACCAAGAGAGTCAGGTCCACCCCTCCCCCCTCGTTTTAAGCACTCCCGGTCACAAATATATGCTCGGAAAGAAGATAATTATCATAAGGCATCTATATGATTACAGATTACTCGATTGTAAATCCTTCCTTGGCAAAATGACTTGATTGATTTTGGAATTTAAACCTCTTTGTGACACGGCGCTTAGAAGTGACCATTTCAGCGAAGGCGAGAGGGAACTTGGGCACACTCGGAAGAGTGCTGCGTAAATAAAGGGAATCACACTGAATTGCCAAAGATTATTTTAATGGCTCAAACCCCTTCCTGTTACAATAATTATAGGAACATCTTTAAGCTTTTCTCTGAAGAACTTGTGAATTGAAATAGAAAATGTTTTAATGAATTTATTATTTAAAAATTTGTATTAGAATTTTCAGGATGAATGGTTTCTGTGTTCCCCTCCTCTGTTCATTAAGGATAAGCAGAGTTTAATGCATTTTCCTTCTATAATATGCATATTATTTATACAATTATGTATAGCGTTGTGTCACTTAGAAACATACCTCCTCAAGATGATTCATTTTAGGCAAAATATGCATAAATCAGTTTTCTAAAAGGCTACATTTCAGGGTAATATTTTTTTCCTTTATGAACTGCAAAAAAAAAAAAAAAAGAAAGAAAGAAAAGAAAAGGTCTAGCCGTAATTTCTGCTTCTAAGTTTAGCTAAGTGGTGACAAATATCAGACTGTTTTACACATCAGAGGCTGGTGATGCATCGGTTTCCTGATTCTGAAAGCCCCGTTAGTGGTCGCAATGGAAATGAAGATTTCTTTCAAGCACCTGCCTAGAATGGAAGTCCTTCCGACAGACTGTGCATAACCTCTCATTAAATCAGCATGCAGAGGACTAACCAGCAGATGCTGCTGACATGAACCCAGATGTAATCTCTTTAACCTTGTCCTGTAAGGCGCTCATAAGTCGTGACCGGGGAATTCAAAGTAAATTAGGTTTTACATGAAAGTCTATAATCTAAATTCAATTTGATTAAAGCGATGCCCGATTTGTGTGTGTAATGAAATATTCCATTGCAGCTATTAGCAATGGTTTTTTTTTTATTTGAACCCCTAAGTTTATTTTTTCACATCCATATTTATCTTATTTTTATATTAAGATGGCCAGATTTCCATCATTGCCTTGCTCCCACATTCTTAAAATGAAGGGACTTTTGAAGGAAGATGTAAGCAAAATAACTATTTATCCAAACAATCTACTGAGAGGGCAAACGTATTACCCAATTTCAGGAATTAATGAGAAAAGGATCACTTAACAAGTCTAAATATAGTTCTTCTCTATGTTGGCAATATTTTCTTTATATTTCATATCAGGGTATTAGAGCTCCTTTATTACACATAAGCCTCACCCTGCAACTATTTTGTTAATCATTCTCAACAACACAATTTCCCATGGAAATTCAATCAGGCATAATAAAAACCATCAGTCATTACCAGATTTCCTCCTCTGTTATGTTTTTACATTTCTTGTTCCTTTTCTGAACTTTCTGTTTTTCACTACGTAATTCCACCTTCTGAGGATAACCTACAGAGAATTGAAAACATCTTGGCGGCACAATATTTTTTGAGCTGGCAGCTGAATTGCAGGAAATTTTACAGTTCATTTCTTAAAGCTGTGTTTTTTTTTTCTTTAATGTCTGCACGCTATTGCCATAACCCTAATGCCTAGAAGACCCCAACTCTCACCCAGAGATATGTGCTTGACCTCAGTGTGGTCCCGAGAAGCAGGGTGCAGATGTGGGGAAGGAGAAGGGAGAAGGAAGATGCTGTCAGGGCATTTCAGGAACACACTCAGGAGGGAGAAACTGAGGGAAGGCTAGGAGTGCGTCCAGTGTGGGGGCCCCAGTGCACTTCTGGGTGAGTGGGCACTGCCCTCTAAGAGATGCCCCTGATACTGATTGGTGAAAAAGTCTGTTCTGCTGTTGATACTGAGAACCTAAGTTTGCTCTTTGCCATCCTAATCTAAAGTGTCCTCCTCAGGCAGTGGTTGAAGAGCCCTGGAAAATTAGAATGCAGACTGGATTGGGAATCCAGAGATGAGAATTACAAAAGATGGCTAGATGTGCGGCCCTGAGTCAGTCACTTTCAGTAGAAGGATATTTATGCTACTTCACAGATATGTTTGCTCATCTTTTTTAAAATTTGTTAATTGAATTTAAAAAAATTAACAGGGTATAGTTTACATTCAGTAAGGTGCCTAGATCTTAAGTGTAGGGACGGATTGATTTCTATATATTGACTTTTCTTTAAAGATTTTCTTTTGAATTTTATTTTTAAAACATTTTTAAAAAGATTTTATTTATTTGTCAGAGAGAGAGCGAGAGGGAGAGAGCACAAGCAAGGGGAGCAGCAGGCAGAGGGAGAAGCAGACTCCCCACTGAGCAGGGAGCCCATGCCAAAGCCAAACTTGATCCCAGGACCCTGGGATCATGACCTGAGCTGAAGGCAGACGCTTAACCCACTGAGCCACCCAGGTGTCCTTAAAGATTTTATTTTTAAGTAATCTCTGTACCCAGCGTGGGGCTCAGACTCACAACCCTGAGATCATGAGTCACGGGCTCTATTGACTGAGCCAGCCAGGTGTCCTGAGAAGGATTGATTTTTTTAGAACGATTTATTTATTTATTTATTTGACAGAGAGAGTGTACAAGTAGGCAGAGCGGAATGCAGAGAGGCAGGCAGAGGGAGAAGGAGAAGCAGGCTCCCCACTGAGCAAGGAGCCAGATGTGGGGCTCTATCCCAGGACCCCGGGACCATGACCCAAGCCAAAAGCAGTTGCTTAACCCACTGAACCACCCAGGAACCCCGAGAAGGATTGATTTTTAAATATTTATGCAACCATACAGCCACCCCCCAGGCCAGGATGTGGGACGTCCCCAGTACCCAGCAAACTACCCCGTGCTCCCAGCCACTCTTTTGGAGTGCCATAACTAATTGAAATTGGAGCTGGGCCTTAACATGGAAAAGCCTTTTTTTTTTAATTTTTAAGATTTTATTTATTTATTTGACAGACAGAGATCACAAGCAGGCAGAGAGACAGGCAGAGAGAGGAAGGGAAGCAGGCTCCCTGCTGAGCAGAGAGCCTGATTTGGGGTGGGATCCCAGGACCCTGAGATCATGACCTGAGCTGAAGGCAGAGGCTTTAACCCACTGAGCCACCCAGGTGCCCCAGCATGGAAAAGTCTTGATCTCATTTAGCTGAATTTGTTAGGAATACCATTCACTCAGTAAGTGGTTAATATAAGTATACATTTATATGTATTATTCATTATATTTATTATAATGCGAAGTATATAAAATAAATTTTATATGAATATGAAAGTGTGTGTGTGTGTGTGTGTGTGTGTGTGTGTGTGTGTATACTTTTTTTTCCTTTGGGTTTTACTCTCATTTTTCTATAGTCTCCTTGCTTCGGTAAGTGGAGTTCCTAAGTTGCCTTTTGCTCCCTGATTCTTAGACTAGTTTGACTGTGAAATCAAAGCCCAGAAGGCTGTCCTGAGGCACCCGTCAGCCCAGCAGTCCCATCAGGGCCAAGATTCTCCAATGCTCACCTCATCATTCTAGGTTTCAATCTGATATCTGCAAAAAAGGCAAAAGGAACTATTTTCATATGTGACACTGGGCATAGTGTTAAACCAGTTAACAATGGAATAACAATGTATAATACTGATGTAATGCTTTAGGGTTTTCTAAAGCATTTATTTCTACATTACCTTCTCGAATCTTCACAGCCACTCTGCAAGGCTAGTGCTATTCCCTTCTTTGCAGAGGAGGCCAGGACAGCTCAGAGAGTAGAATGACTTGCTTGGGATCATACAGCACAAAGTGGAGGTATTTGAATTCTAAAGCCAGCAGAAAACCCTCTAGAATCTTGGCCCTGTGTTCCAAAATGCCATCTTTTCTCTCCTTATATTCCCCACCCCCCGCAAAAAAATGGCCTATAGGAGTTTCCGTTTCTCTGCTTTTCCTTTTCTGTCTCACATGGCGTAGTAGTTTTTCAGTTGTTGGACCAGAAACAGCAGCGGTAGCATGTTGTCAAGTGATTCCACAGGGACGTTATCCCTGAGCTTCCGCGGAAGGAAATAATTAGTATGAACTGGAAGCCATGTCCGAGTGAGGCAGTAAGTCTGGCCTCCTACTCAGGGGAGTAACTGGGGCTTTGTGGACTGGTCCCCAGATATGGCAGTGCCCAGCAAAGGAGGGCGCCCACTGGGACTGCTGTCTGCTCTGAGTCTGCTCCGCTTCTGTGAGTGAGGTGGGACCGGGAGGGTAGAGTGTCTTGAACTGCCCCATCCAGTATGGTAGCTACTCGTACAAGGGGCTATTTCAAGTTCAATTTTGATTACTTCAGATTAAATAAAATTGAAATCTCTGCTCATCAGTTGCATTAGCCACATTTCAAGTGTTCCACAGCCACGTGGTTACCATATTGATCAGAGCAGATACAGAATGTTTTCCATCATTGCAGAAAGTTCTGTTGGACAGCAGTGGTCTAGACCAGCGATGACCTTCATCCTGTGTGTTCAGAATTCTCACTCTCAGACTTAGGAGGGGTGTATCCCACCCAGACTGTTTGCAGGCTTCTGCGGGGTCTCACCCTTTACCCCACTCCCTCTTTTACGTCCATGACTTTACATCCAGGCCGCCAGGGCCTCAGCGAAGAACCTTTTCCCGACTTGGGGTCTTTTCTTTGAAGGTGGAGGCATATCTTGTGTTTCGGAAGAGGCAACACTCTGTTGTCCTTGTACCTTTCCCCACTTTCACTGAACAAGGTAACTTCTTAGGAAATTATATACTTAACCGATATGAGACTAACTTCCCCTCTCCCAGTTAGGTCTTGCATATATGCGGCTTTGCGGGAGAAGGTCATTGGGACCTTTTGAATCTTGGTCGCAGGGTCATGCAAATCTTTTCAATTTCGAAAAAGAAGGTCAGGTGCATCTTTGAATCACCTTAGATTTTAGGGGGCAGTTTATGTTTGTTTGCAGTGCCAATAGGGATTTTCATATTTAAAATGGCTTATTAGTACTATGAATTTAAACCCTTTTATTAACGGCAGGACATCTTAAAACAATCACTCGTCATTGTTAAAGTAAAGAACAGCTCATTATTTTTCATATCTTAAAGATTGAACCCTTCACCATGATTAATAAAGGATAGTTGTTATCTGCTTTGGTCACAAAAATTCATGTACAAAAGAAACACTTTGGCAAATTGAAAGTAAAATGGTAGCATGAACACTTGTATCTGTGCTGCTAATTAAAAGACTTAACTTATTAGGGTTTGAGGGGGGAGGAAAAAAGAAACAAACAAGTATAATTTGCCAGATTAATTTTATGGTCTGTTCTATTTAATCAAACTATACCTTTCAGTGAAAATGACAAATCTGAGTTGTCAGAATGTGGTAGATAAGGAAGATAAAGGTCATATATTTTAATGTCACAGAAGGTCTTATTAAAGGAACCTTAATTACATTAGGTACCCATGAAACATTAATTAAATACTGTCTGAAATAATTAGGTCCGAGTTACTGATGGTTTAATTAAACTCAGTTTCTTATTTTATAAGAAAACTAAAGGTCCAGTATCTCTGTCGGCAGCATAATTGATAGCATGTCAAAAAGGCAAATAGTAACCTTGACCAACCACAGAAAGAGGGTGGTGTGGCCCACAGGGCCTTGTGTGCAGTTGACTCGATTCTCCACAGTGGCCCATTCTGCTTCTCAGCTTTAGGGATGCAGATGGGGTACAAAGCGAGTCCCTCATCAGGGGCTTGAAAAGTTTGTGTCACATGTGCAGAAAGGTGAGATGCCTTCTATGTGCATCTTTTCCTTTTTAGAAATACATCCTGCTTTTTTTTTTTTAAAGATTTTATTTATTTATTTGATAGAGATCACAAGCAGGCAGAGAGGCGGGGGGGGGGGGGGAAGCAGGCTCCCTGCTGAGCAGAGAGCCTGATACAGGGCTTGGGGCTCCGGCTCTATCCCAGGACTCTGAGATCATGACCTGAGCCGAAGGCAAAGACTTAACCCACTGAGCCACCCAGGTGCCCCTACATCCTGCTTTTTGTTGCCTCTGCACATTGTATCTCAGAAATGCTAGGCAACCCTCTGACCCCTTGCATTCCGCACAGAGGGTATCGTGACCCTGAAAAACTGCCCTCAACCCTACTTCCGTATTTTCAGTACTCTGTGTCTTAAAAATCCATCTTCTTCTCTTATTGTATGCCTTCCTAGTGAAGAGCACGGGCTTTGGAATCAGACCGCAGCATTTGAATCTCAGCTTTGCCACAGAGGTGTGACCTTGGGCGAGTTACCTCTTTGAATGTGTTTCCTCATCTGTAAAATATTATAAGTAATAGTAGCTACTTAACAGGGTTGTTATGAAAATATTGCTTTAACATATATAAGGCCTTTAGCACAAGTGAAAAGCATAATGGTGAGTCCTAAAAAATGACACAGAACATTCTGTGGTCTACAGGATCATGAGGATTTGAGGCCCAAGTTGAATTAGTTGGATGTAGGTGAATCCAAGTGGAATGCTAGTTTAAAGGAACTTGGAATTTGCCAGAAGAGAAAAGGATGATACAAAAGCAAAAATGTAACTGGATATCTTAGGGGCTGAAGATTTGTAACAAGCTTTAGATTTGTTTTGTATTTGTTTTTTGGAGTCTCAGCCTGGCCAAGACATCTCCTTCCTCCGTGGGGAGGGCGCATTGAGGATTGGTATTCGGGTGGCGAAGACGGCTCTAGTGCTCCCTCACTGTGCGCCTGGACAGCCAGCTTGCTCTTTGAGTCAGAGGTTATCAGGATGACAGTCTTACAGTTTTTAGCATCCATTATCTTCTTTACTCCTCTCAACAGCTCCGTGACCAGTAGCCCCATTTTACACACGAGGAAACTGGTGTAGTGAGATTAAGACACTTGGGCAAGCTCACACTTGGCTGTGGGGATTTTGACTCTGTGCGTGATGTTCTCTGTCCCTGACACCAGCCTCCCAGAGCTCAGCCCTGTATTGGGCCAGGTGGGTGGGGCGGAGGACCCAGGATCTTGTGGGCTAGATCTTACCAGTCCCTGGGAGCTAAGAATGGGTCTTACATTTTTATTTTTATTTTTTTTATTTTATTTTTTTTAGATTTTATTTATTTATTTGACAGACAGAGATCACAAGTAGGCAGAGAGGCAGGCATAGAGAGAGGGGGAAGCAGATCAGAGAGCCCGATGATGCGGGGTTAGATCCCAGGACTCTGGGATCAGGACCTGAGCCGAAGGCAGAGGCTCTAACCTACTGAGCCAACCAGGCGCCCCTGGGTCTTACATTTTTAAAGGTTTGTATGGGAAGCAGAGGGAAGAGGAGGAGGAGGAGGAGGAAAAGCAGGAGAAGAAGGAGAGAAAAAAGAGGTAGCAGCAGCAGTGGCAGAAACTGAATGTGACCTGAAAAGCCTAGTAGTATCTGTCCTTAATAGAAGGAGTTTGGTGATCCCTCTTAAAGTGCACTGCTTCTCAAACTTTGGTGTGCATAGGAATCCCCTGAGGGTCTTGTTCGAATGCAGATTCTGATGCAGTGGATCAGGGCAGGGCCGTGTCCAACGTATTCCCCTGGGATACCCCTGCTGCTGGCCTGAGGACCACACTTTGAATCCTGGAGGTCGTGCCTCGCACCAACTCCAGGCCCCTAAACAGGCTCTTTACTTAGAGGAGCGTGCACCAAAGACTACTTTCCGTTTGTCTGCACTTCTTTTCACTGTTTATAGCAAGAAAACTTTCAGCATTTTACCTTTAAAACATCCTGGATCCTTATGCTTCCAAATGGTGATGACTTCTGTCTGCTACCTTTGCTGCTTTGTCCGCTTTCTATGTCATGAACGGGGTGCCCTGATGAGGAGACAGAGAAGAGGACTTAGACCCTAACCTCCAGGAGTGGCTTGTTGAAGTCCAACCGCATTGTTTCATTTGGACTCAGTTGTTCTCTTTCTTCCTGCCTCTTTATTTATTTATTTAAAAGATTTTATTTAGGGACGCCTGGGTGGCTCAGTTGGTTAAGCAGCTGCCTTCGGCTCAGGTCATGATCCCGGCGTCCTGGGATCGAGTCCCACATTGGGCTCCTTGCCCTCCGCAGGGAGCCTGCTTCTCCCTCTGACTCTGCCTTCCACTCTGTCTGCCTATGCTCGCTCTCGCTCACTCTCTCTCTGACAAATAAATAAATAAAATCTTTAAAAAAAAAAAAAAAAGATTTTATTTATTTACTTGACAGACAAAGACCACAAGTAGTCAGAGAGTCAGGCAGAGAGAGAGGGGGAAGCAGGCTCCCCACCAAGCAGAGAGCCCGATGCGGGGCTCGATCCCAGGACCCTGGGATCATGACCTGAGCCGAAGGCAGAGGCCTTAACCCACTGAGCCACGCAGGCGCCCCTCTTCCTGCCGCTTTAGCTGCGAGGTCCACTTCCATGGTGAGTGTCTTCCTCAGAGTCCCGATTTTCCCTTCACCTTGGGTTCCCATATTTGCTGTGGACTCTGGGGCCTTCCTGCAGGGTCACAGCCTTCTGCTTTGTCCTCTTCTTTGCTCCCTTCCTGGCGCATGCCTCGCTTGCCTAGCAGGACCTTTCTTCATTTTCCTTCATTCCCTGGCATAGTGGTCTAGTCCATTTACGTACAACTCATTGTATAACACAACACCAAGCCTCAAGAATCTGCTTTGTTATTTTTTTAAGTAATCTCTATGCCCATCGCGGGGTTCAAATTCATAAGATCAAGAGTCACATGCTTCTCTGACTGAGCCAGCCGTGAACCCCAAGAATGTGCTTTATTTATTTATTAGTTTAAAATATTTATTTATATGTTTATTTATTTATTTTAGAGAGAGAGAGAGAGGGAGGGCAGAGGGAGAGGGAGGGGGGAACTGACTCCCTGTTGAGCACAGAGCCCAGTTAGATTCTGGGCTCCATCCCATAATCCCAAGATCATGACCTGAGCCCAAACCACGAGTTGGATGCTTAACCTACTGAGCCACCCAGGTGCCCCAGGAATCTGCTTTAGAAAGAGGGTGGGGAATGCCTGGCTGGCTCAGTTGGTAGAACATGTGGACCAACTCTTGATCTTGGGGTCATGAATTCCAGTTCCATGTCGGGTGTAGAGATTACTTAAAAAAAGAAAGAAAGAAAAAGCAGGCGGGCTTCCCCTTCCCCTTCTAATCTATTCAGATTCCAAGCGGGAGGCCTAGGACTTATTCCATTTCTGTTTCACACAACGTCTTGTGAATTCTGAGCACATGTTAATTACATACATGCCACACCGCAGTTTTTTTTTTTTTTAAAGATTTTACTTATTTTATTTGACAGAGACAGAGATCACAAGTAGGCAGAGAGGCAGGCAGAGACAGAGGGGGAAGCAGGCTCCCTGCTGAGCAGAGAGCCCAACGAGGGGCTCAATTCCAGAACTCTGGGACCATGACCTGAGCCGAAGGCAGAGGCTTAACCCACTGAGCCACCCAGGCACCCCAGTCCTCCGCAGTTTTTGATAGTTCAAGGAAAGTCAGCATTCTTGGCTAGGCTGGAGTGTAGCAATCCTTACTCCACAGAGAATAAATTTCTGTCATTCTACTAGTTTCCAACTTTGGCCTCTGCTGCATTGTCCCTTTTGCTGTTCCCTTTCATTTGCTCTAGAAGTCCTGTCATTGTAGCTGAATGGCTGGCATGGGCCCAGAAGACTGTCACTTTTGATGACAGTCTTGTCCTTCTGACTCTAACCCCACCTATCCCGAGCATCTCTCAATTTTTTCCCTTCTGCACCCATGAAACAAGCCTTCCCATTCACCATGCCCCCCCCATTGACACGCCAACTGAAAGAGGATCACGGACTATGAACACCGGAGGAAATTCAACCGGCCGTGACTGCCTCAAAATAAAGGCAGAAACTGAAGCCCAGAGAAGAGAAGCGATTTGCCCAAAGGTCACTCAGCGTATGGTCGGTGGCAGAGCAAGACTTAGATCCTCACTGATCTGAAAAGAACAACAGGTGAGGATTTTAGTCTTGCTAAATATGTTATTCATATAAAGTACTTCAATTTTTAAAAATACTTGACATGCTAGAAAAATAATGTGAATGCCGGTGTTTTTAAACACTTACTGTACATTTAACTGCAGTTCTAATAGAGTAGAACAGTAGTAATCTTCATGCTCCCATTTTTAAACACACATTTTTTGGCCATTATTAACTGTAGTGGCTTGCTTTCTTCACAGCAGATCTAATTCCCCAGCTAATCTTTCACACTCGTTTTTAAAATAACATTCTTTTTGAAAAACAAAGACGGTCTCTTTAACCAAGTGTATTTGACTTTTTGACCATTGATAGTAGTACATATAAATGGAAATCCAGCCAACCCCTGCCATCAGCCTCCACACCCAATGACGCCTCTGGAAATGGGGAGCCTAAACCTAGGGAAGAGAGAAACTGAAAAGCCAGGGAGCCACGTAGCCCAGTGTTTGCTCGTGTACCTCTAGTCAACTAAATCCCCTCTGCCATCTTCATCCCTTAGGCCCTTGGTTTCTCTTTCAGTGAGACCACGTGTAAAGGGAGAAAAGCGTGAGGACTTGGAGCCGGGCACACATCTCCATTTCTCCGTCTGCTCATTAGATGCACAAGCTGTGTGAGAAGTAAGTCAGGGTTTAGAAAATGCTTCATTTGAAGTAGTGCATTTTTTTTTCATTCAAAGCAACTAGATTTGATTCCAGTGAAGAGCTCATCGACTCTTTCTTTTAGAGAGCTTTATTTTGCTTTCTACCGATGAGAAAACAAAGTCGGAGGCCAGGGAGGGGGTATATTGTTTCTCTTGCTTTGTTTAAGAGGAAACATTCAAAGTTAGATCTTTTACTTACCTTTTTGGGTTTTGCTTACAGCTCAATATGGATTTCTTTTTTTTTTTTTTAAAGCTCATTTTTGTTAAGATTTTATTTATTTGAAAAAAAGAGATTTTATTTATTTGAGAGAGAGAGAGAGAGAGCATGAGCAGGGGGACTAGGAGAAGCAGACTCCCCGCTAAGCAGGGAGCCCGATGCGGGGCTCGATCCCAGGACCCTGGGATCATGACCTGAGCCAAAGGCAGACTCTCAACTGACTGAGCCACCCAGGCTCCCATCAATATGGATAGTCTGAAAAATTGCTGTCATAGTTTGGTCAGTGACCACACAAATGGTAGTTATGGAGTTGATTAACAAAAGCAAAAAAAATTCTTTTAAAGAATAAAATAATTAGGTGCCGTACTGCGGCACACGTAGTCTTTAATTTGCACATTTGCCTTTACTGGAGCTGTATCAAATCCCAAAGAGATAAGTAAATCGTTGATAATTTGCTTTAGAAATCACCTTTCCAACTGGGAAGAAGCTGCAGATGTCCACTATGTCACGGGTCGGCCGGAGACCCCAACCCAGTTGCTCAGTGGTGTTAGCTTGGATCGCTGCTCCTCTGACATGGGCTTCAGTGGTAGAACCCTTTGATGCTCTTTATCCTGTGTCCACAGTGAAGCCCATGCACGCGGAGCCCCTGTCAAGGCTCCTGGCTTTGAGACAAAGGGACCGCAGCAGAGGAATGAATGAACTCCTGTAGCCCATGTAACATACCGTGGGATGTCTTGCTCGTTCCCCCTTCCCGGCAATATTCCCCCTAGATTTTAGAACGTTGCTTCATTCACAAAGAAGCAGTTTGTAAACAGAGGTGTTCTCTTATTCCTTCCCCGTCTGCCTTTCTCCGCTCAGGTTGCCCAGCTGGTGACAGGCTAAGGGTCCTTGTTTCTTTTCTCTTTCTGTCAAGTTAGGTATTGACAGGTTTGTTTGCCTAGAGTAACTTGGTCCCTGTGGTTCCTATCCATGCGGTGTGTTTAGATTCAGGGAAGACTCGGCCTCATCTTTTCTAAGCCAGCCACCCCGGAGATGAGCAGGTCACCCAAGCTGAATTAACTAGGACAGTTCCCGAAACAATAGAAAGCTTTCCCCAGAAATCAGACTTAGGGGTTTTTAATGCTCAGATATGCAGTCCCCTATGACTTACCTTGATAGGGAATAGAGAGCAGTTCAGCAACTCAGTGCCATTTTTTGTTTGAAGTAACAGAAATCTTAAAAGTTATCTGGAGTCAGTGGCCTGGCCCCTGCTGGGACCTTGTTTACCTGAGGGTGGAGAAAAAAGGCCCATTGCAAGCTCTGCAGCCCTCTGCAAAAGCAGGAAATTATATGCTGGCAGCTTTTAGAGAGGAGCCCTCAGGAGGAGCAAAAACCAGCATCAGGAAAGAAAGGCAACTCCAGATCAGCATATTCACTTTTCCTTCAAGCCTGGCAAATGGAAAAACAAACCCAAGTGGGCCAAGCCCCATGTAAACGTAACCCTCCTCACAGAGCCGCAACCCTCCACACAGCAGGTGAGTAGTTTGATTTGTTGTCACTGCATAATGTTGAAAAGCATCCCCTCTGCGAGGGCTCCAGCAAAGCTGTAGGGGCCCAGGGACCTGGCTGGACCCTGCCTGGGAGCCCACACCCAGCCCGGGAGCCCAAGGAGGCAGCTTTTCTCCTGAGAGCACTTACCTGCTGTCCTGCCCACTTTGCCATAAAGATCTTTCCGAAAAGGAGAGTGGCCAATGAATTATGGAGCAGGAACGTAATAACTAAGGTAGAAATGTGTCCTGTTATCAGTCACACACATTCAAGCCCAGCCCGGGGCAGCACAGCAGACGGGACTAGAAGCTCTGGGATCTTCTCATTCAACCAAGATTGCTTCATACAAAAGTTGACAATGCCTGCCTGAAAGCCATTGTTGATATTCAACGTTTTTAAAAATAGCTGAACAGACTAGACAATAAGGCACGACAGAAAACTTGGACAGGAGGCTGGCTTGGAGTCTGGTTTAAGAAAGAAACACGCTATTAAAAGTAGCCAACAAACACACATTTCTGAATGTTTAATTTATTTGAAAATAAGAATCAACTTTACCATTCACTTATTTTCCTCCTCCAAAGCAACAAAGACAAGCAGAAGTTAAGTTCAGTAGATCGTTAGGGTATCTGTCCAGTCTTCCTTTCTCACAATGAAATTCTCATGCGTAGTGATGCTATGATCCTCCCGTACTGTTGGATGAGGCAGGGAGGGGGCTACGAAGGCGCCTTAAACGGCCTTTTCTAAAGGAATTGGAGCATTTAAACATGTCCTAGGGCTCTTACAAAATCATTCATTCATTCTTTAATTCATTCAGCAACGATTTGTTGAGAGCTCACAATGTGCCACAGGTAGACAGCAGTGAGTGGGCTCAACGCGGTCCCTGCCGGGGTCACGGTCCGTCTTCCCGGGAAAGAGGGCTTTCTTCTCCTCTCCTTTTTCCCGTCTTTCCCTGGGAAAGGCCCCTCTGTTCTGGGAGGACTGGGGTGGTTGGTCGCCCTCTCTGCTTCCTGGAAGCTAATAATACATGGGTTCCTAACAAAGGTGGGGCTGAGTCTTGGTACCAGACTTGCCCCTTATCAGCTCTGTGATCTCGAATAGGACACCACCGAGTCTCGGTTTTCTCATTTATAAATGGGGAACATGATATCTACTTCAAAGAATTACTTTATTTTAAAGATTTTATTTATTTATTTGAGAGAGGGAAAGGGAGAGAGAGCGAGTAGGAGGAGAGGGAAGTAGCAGAGGCAGAGGGAAAAGTAGACTCCCCGCTGAGCAGGGAGCCCTATGCAGGACTCAGTCCTAGGACCCTGAGATCATAACGTGAGCTGAAAGGCAGACTTCACTGAGTGAGCCACCCAGGTGCCCCAAAAGAGTTATTTTAAGATTCTGTTTATTGATTCTGTAGGAACTGACTGTATTGACAGTTTTTTAGTCAGCGACAGAGATGGAGTTGTAGCTGTAGATGTCCCATTGGCTCTGCAAATAGGAAAGGCTGCTCAATGCTTTGCCGAACTATAGTAGAACTTGACAGAAATCTGGCTGTAATATCTCGTTACTGGTGTTTAGATGAGGTAGGTTCTCAGGTCCACAGTGCTTTGTCGGGGAAAGGGACTGACCCCCAGGGAGAGGACCAGTTGGTAGCTTAACCACTTTGTCTGCTGGCCGGTGCAAAAAAGAAAAAAAAAAAAAAGGCAAGTACCTTATTCTCAAAGTGGAGATTTAGGCCAAAGATGAAAGCACTGAACTGAAAGTGGGACACATACACTCTCACATGAACCCCCACTCTTGCTACGGGTTGCTTTTCACCTTCCTTCTTTAGGGGTCTCATAAAGATTCTTTTTTATCTTTGCCAAGTTCTCTTTCCCTTACCTATACTTTGGAATCTTACCTAACATTCCATAAGCACGTATGAGGCATTCAACCCATCCCAGGGATGGGGATGCTTAGAAGAAGCCAAATTTGTTCCTGTCCTCGAGGAGCTGACAGTCTAGTTGGAAACACACACACACACACACACACACACACACACAGTTTTTTAAAAGATTCTTTCCTCTCTCAACTGTCTCATTTTTTTTTTTGAAAGTAGCTCTAAGGTGTTTATAGTCTTCCTGACTTCCAGTATCTCCCCTTCCCCACCTGAGTTAACTTTCCCTTCCATCTCGCCCGAACAGCTGACCTCACAGGCACTGCTGATGGTGGTTTCCTTTTGCCGGCCAGTGAAGGTTTTATGACTGAACTTCGTTCTGAGGTCCAACCTGCTAATGCTGTAGGCTGTCTCACTACTGGTTGGTAATGAAACCATTTTTATAGCTTGTCAGGGGAGAAAGACTCTAGATCCCCAATCCCTCCTGACGTACAAAGAAGAGGGGAGCAAATTTCTTATTCCTTTGGAACCGCCTAACCTCTCACCGTCAGGCTGAAGAATGAGGTTCCGAACGGTGGTGGAAGAGTTGGCGCCAGGACCCCGGGCTGCGGGCTTATCATCCGCTCGGCCTCCCACCTATTCGTTGACCTCTGTCCGTGGGCCCCATGCTCGGAGATGTGGGATTCCCAAAAGAAGGAGGAAGGGGAATCATGTTAAGGACTGGTCAGAGAATTGGGGTTCATGCTTTTCTAATGAGACCAGGATGGCATGGCTCTTGAGCTCTTCGTTACAGTAACACACTTGCCGCCGAGCACTCCCACACAAAGCCAGACACTTTCCCCCTGTTGGCCATTTATTTATTTATTTTTCAATTTTTTTTAAAAGAATATTTATTTATTTATTTAGAGGGCACGCGAGACCAGGCACATGCAGGGTGGAGGGGCCGGGGGAGAGGTCAGGGGTAGACTCTCTGTCGAGCAGGGAGCCCGACTTGGGACTCGATCCTCGGACCCTGGGGTCATGACCTGAACCAAAGGCGGGCACTTCACTGACGGGGCACCAGGGTGCCCCGTGTTGGTCATTTAATATAAAGATGTATAACCTCAAATACTGCTCCCAAAGCGCTCATGACTTGGGCCAGCACGTGTCTCTGCAGAAAAGAAGCAGGAGTTACCACGGAACTGATGCTCACCGGGGCACCTGCTCGAGGAGGCTGGAAAGCATGGGGGAAGTCTTCAAGGGAGCCCCCTGCTCGGTGTTAGAAGCAGGCATAGCATGTGTGCAGATCACCGAGTAGCCTGGTTACTAGAAATCCGATATCTCCCCCTCCCCCCACAACTCGTTTCTTTCACATCTTCAGAAAAACCATACTGGGTCACAACCAGCTTCTGCACTGTGATTTTCAAGTTTGCTCTTCTGGTTACGGGCAGCTCATGAGCCTATGTCCATCCTCGGTATTTTTCTGCCTCTTTGCTCACCACAATCGCCACGTCAACTACACTTCAAATACAGGTTTTTGGAAGTTCTTTTACAACTTTTGGTTGCACCTATGTCTATAGTGTTTCATCATCGTCGACTGGGGATGATTTGAATCTTCTCCTCGTGTTTTTCCTTCTTCCAAACACTGCATACGCTGGCAGTGGTTAGGTACAAGGCAAGGGCAGAAATACAAGTCAAAATTACCTTTTTTAAAAATATTTTATTTATTTATTTGACAGACAGAGATCACAAGTAGGCAGAGGCAGGCAGAAAGAGAGGGGAAAGCCGGCTCCCCGCTGAGCAGAGAGCCCAATGTGGGGCTCGATCCCAGGACCCTGAGACCATGATCCAAGCCGAAGGCAGAGGCTTAACCCACTGAGCCACCCAGGCGCCCCCAATATTACCTTTTTGATCACCTTTTCTATCACATAATAACTGTAGCGTCACTACTATCCTATCTGTGATGTTCCAAGTGCTTTATACACATCATTGCTAACTTTCACACCATCTGTATAAATCAGATGTTATACCTGCATTTTATAGATGAGGAAGGGAAAGCACAGAAAGGTTGTTCACTTGCCCAGGGTCGTCCAGCTAGTGGAAGGTTTACAAGAAGGAGCACAACTGATACATTGTTAGCAAAGTTCAGACAACAAGTTCTCTTGGTGTGAGGGAAGCTCCCTGGCTCTACCAACTTTATTTTAGCTAACAAAGACTGTGTAAGTCTGTTTTCACCCACCTGCCATGAGAAAACCCGGATATTTTCCATATTTGGGTTCAACTTCTCAAATTCCTTGGTAGCAGATGTTTTGTCCTACTATCACTTCAGGGGTGCTAGTTTAGGTAAAATTGTATTTTGTCTTTAAAGATCTAGTGCCAGGATGGTTCAGTGGGATAAACCTCTGCCTTCGGCTCAGGTCATGATCTCAATGTCCTGGGATCGAGCCCCGCATCAGGCTCTCTGCTCAGTGGGGAGCCTGCTTCTCCCCCCGCCCCCACCGCTGCCTCTCTGCCTACTTGTGATCTCTGTCTGTCAAATAAATAAATAAATCTTAAAAAAAAGATTCATAGATTGGCTACCCACAGGGCTCAGATGCCCTTCATTCCTCCTTCAGGTGGAACCTGTTGCCCACCATCTCTGTGGTAGAGCCGGCTCCTGTGACCTCCCGCAGCACACATGCCATTTCCCGGGCACATGCCCTTCGGTTCTGCCACTGTGCCCAGAAGCTCCCTCAGATGTCATTTTCTGTCCTCATTCTCGGCCAGAACAGGGGTAGCTGGGCCTTTTACAAGGTCTCTACTTGCAGCCTACAATTCATAATTATAAACCATGGTCAAAGAAAATGCCATTCTTACCTTTCCCTTACCCTTCAGTAAACATGAGTCTCAGCTCAGCTTCTGAGTCAGACCCTGCATTTTAGGCTGGTGTTGAAGACAGCCCATTTCTCTACAAGGGCTACTAAGCACATTCTTTAGGCTCCTATTTTTTGCCTGGGAATAACTGCATTCTTAAAAACAACAACAACAACAACATTTTATTTATTTATTTGACACCGGGAGAGCACAAGCAGGGGGAGCAGCAGGCAGACGGAGAGGGAGAAGCAGACTCCCGGCTGAGCAGGGAGCCCAAGGTGATCCCTGGGATCAGGACCTGAGCTGAAGGCAGATACTGAACCGACCGAGCCACTCAGGTGTCCCTGCATTCTTTTTATTTTATTTTATTTTATTTGCAAGAGAGAATCTCAGACTCCAGGCCCAGCACAGAGACCTTTGTGGGGCTCCCTCTCAGGACCCTGAGGTCATGACGGGAGCTGAGCTCAGGAGTAGGATGCTTAACCCGCTGAGCCACCCAGGCGCCCCCCGTAAGTGCATTCTTTAATGCTACCTCAGGGAAGGAAAATGGAGAGGGGAGAAATGTGCATGCATTTCTCTCTTGACTCAGAAAAGTACTGCAGCTGATAATGTTGGAACACTGGAGACATTTCCTGTTTATTGTGCTGGTGAGAGGCGGGTAGCCCAGAAGGAAGGGGGGAAAGCATTTCGTGGCTACATTTACCTCATTCAAGTGCTTGGGATTAGGCAAGAAATGTAGGAGAGAGGCCACTTGGCATTGGGAGCCATTATGAGAGGACAGGCGGCACCAGCAGGCCAGGGAGCAGGGGATCAGGGTGGGGCTTGAGGCAGGCTCTTTCCTTCGGCCCATCGTTAACCCTTTCTCAGCCTGCGGCATCACGGTAAGTGCTTTCTTTTTTTCTCTTCCACCTGGTCACAGAAGATGTGGTGTCAGGAATCTTTAATACAATTTCAGAGTGTCCCTGAAATTGTGTGGTGTCTGGGGTCACCTCGTGAAACTCACAGGAAAGGCCGGCTGTCTTCTGGGGAATTCCCAAGAACGGATTCATCTTAATGAGATGGAGATAGGTGTGCTGCTCACACCTGACCCTGTTGTATATTTTTCCCCATCCCCTCTGGGGCGAACACGAAATAATGAAGGTAGTGAATAATTAAGAAGGAATCCCTCATGTCGCCTTTGGAGCTCAAAACAAGGACATCTTTTCCATCCTGATTGTTCTTGCGACTTGGCCTGTCCTGTTACTAACCCTCTCCTCTGCTTCACACACAAGGACATAAGAGTCTGACCAAACTTGCAACTCAACAAAAATTTTTTGAGTGCCTGCTCTGTGCTATGCATGTTCCTAGGGGCTGGAGTACAGGAGCGAACGGAACAGGTCAGAACGCTAGTCCTTGTAGAGCTTATACTCTAGGTGGGCAGAAACAGACAATAAATACTAGTTTAAGTAAATTAGTGAAATATAAGTGGCCCCCCTCCTACCAGCCCGAGGGTGCAAAGAGACACTGCATCCCAGTTTAGAGTCGCTCTGGTTCTTTGTCTACCACCTAGGTTCTTGAAACTCTTGGGTTCTCCAACCCCCTTGAGTACTTTTTGTTCCTTAGCACACCACCAGTTTGGTTTTTTTTAAAGATTTTATTTATTTATGAGAGAGAGAGAGAGAGAGTGTGTGAACGAGCGCACAAGTAGCAGGGAGGGGCAGAAGGAGAAGCAGACTCCCTGCTGAACAGGGAGCCTGACCTGGGGCCCGATCCCAGGACCTTTGGGATCATGACGTGAGCCTAAGGCAGATGCTTAACCGACTGAGCCACCCAGGCGCCCCAGTGCACCACCAGTTTTAACTTTTAAACTGCTTGGTACAGTCTTTTGCTGTGATCATCATGGGTTACGTAGGCTAGTGCCTTGTCACTCTACAGACTGACTCACTGCCACCACCACGGTGACTCTTGCTTACTGTTGGAACCATCTTTTTTGCCTGTACAAAAAAGGCAAATCTTGGCTGATCACTCATGCCCGCCCACACTGGGGCCGGGACCTATTTTTGCAGGTGGCTGGGGTCTCATCTGCCTAGTCCCGGGTACAAGGTTACCCTTCCCTCTCTCTGTCTTCTTGTGGCAGCTTCTGACCTGTCCCCTCTGGCCAGATTACCACATCTCCCTCCATCCCAAATTCAGTCCTTGCCTGTGACTTACTATGATGGTGTTCCAAATCATGCTGCTTACTAATTATAGGCAGATATCTGTTAACTCTTGTTGGTTCTTTGAAAGAATCGGTCATTATAGGGAAGCCTGGGTAGCCTAGTTGGCTAAGTGGCTGACTCTTGATTATCAGTGCAGGTCATGATCTCAGGGGCTTGGGATTGAGCCCCACATGGGACTCCGTGGTTGGTGGGGAGTCTGCCTGAGGATTCTCTCCCTTTGCCCGTCCCTCTGCTCATGCTCTCTCTGTCTCTCTCAAATACATAAACCTTCTAGAAAATCAGTCATTTTACTTTCTAAAAATAAAAATAATGTATATTCACTTAATAGAGCTTGGAGCCAATAGGCAAATACAAAGAAGGAAACCATCACTGATAATATTAACACTCAAATATCTCACTGTCACCAAGGCCAGTTTCCTGGACATGCAGCCCGTGTGGTCACACAGGATTCAGTGCTTAGAGGAACTGCACTTGGTTTAATGCTCTGCTGTTGATGTCTTGACATTCTTAATAACTTTTGAACAGGGGCTGCACAGTTCCATTTTGTACTAGGTCCTTCTAATTATGTAGTCGGTCCTGTCTCCTCTTAACATTACTGTTATGTCTCTTTGTGGTGTTACCTCTGTCCATGTGTTGGATTTAAAAATAGTTGGGGCTATACTGCTTGGTATTTCTGAATCCAGCATTTTTCATGTAACATTATAATATGCAAATGTTCTTATTTCATTAGCTATTTTTTTGAAAACATGTTCTCCCCAATTTTTATTTAAATTCTAGTTAGTGAACATACAGTGCGATATTGGTCGCAGGAGTAGAATTCAGTGATTCATCACTTCCATACAACACCCAGCACGCACAAGTGCCCTCCTTAATCCCCATCACCCGTCTAACCCACCCCTCACCCACCTCCCTCCCGGCAACCTTCAGTTGGTTCTCTATCCTTTAAAGTCTCTTATGGTTTGTTTCCTTCCCTCCTTCCCCCCCTCCCATATGTTCACCTGGTTTGCCTTTTAAATTCCACATATGAGCAGGACAGCATGGTATTTGTCTTTCCCTCTTTCTCTGACTGACTTATTTCACTTAGCCTGATACACTCTGGCTCTGTCCATGTCATTGCAAATGGCAGGATTTGAAAACATTTTGTTTTTTATTTTTTTAAAGATTTTATGTTTAAGTTATCTCTACACCCAATGTGGGGCTTGAACTCACAACCCTCAGATCGAGTCACATGCTCCCCCAACTGAGCCAGCTACCCCTGAAAGCATTTTATTTTTTTAAATTTTTTTTTAAAAGATTATTCATTTATTTGACAGACAGAAATCACAACTAGGCAGAGAGGCAGACAGAGAGAGAGGAGGAAGCAGGCTCCCTGCCGAGCAGAGAGCCCGATGCAGGGCTTGATCCCAGGACCCTGAGATCATGACCTGAGCTGAAGGCAGAGGCCCAACCTTCTGAGCCACCCAGGCGCCCACCCTGAAAGCATTTTAAATTAATGAACGATGTTGCATGACTTTCAGATAACTGTTGCCCCATTCTTCAGTTTTTAGGTTGTTGGTTGATTCTTGGGCTCTTGTCTCATAGCTCAGTGCCTGGAACACTCTAAGTGCTACACCAGTGCTAGCTATTGCTGTGCCCAGTCTCTCAGGTGTTTTGTTTGTTTGTTTTGTTTTTTAACCAGTGAGAACAAGACTTCAGATACAGACACCAGGATTACCTGGGTCACTTAGTAATGAAAACATGACTAGGCAGCTGTGGAAATGTCAGAGGGCCACTGAAGTCAGGTCTCATGTCCAATGGCAGGGGATCCTGTGGGAGGGCAGGAGGACCCCTCAGGTGTCTTCAGGGCCCCTGGCTACTAGCAGCAAGGTGCAGACCCTGAGCAGGCCCCCCAAGTGGCCGCTTCGAACTCCATTTGTGGCACTGATCCAGAAGGGTGGAGGTTTGCTGGGGAACTGCACAAAATACGTACTGCTTCATGGATTTGCGCATTATCCTTGCTCAGGGGCCATGCTAATCTTCTCTGTCATTCCAGTTTTAGTAAAATTGCTGTGGAAGCGAGTGCTCTACGGTATTTTTTTTTTTAAGATTTTATTTATTTATTTGACAGAGAGCGATCACAAGTAGGCAGAGAGGCAGGCAGAGAGAGAAGGGGAAGCAGGCTCCCCACCGAGCAGAGAGCCCGATGTGGGGCTCGATCCCAGGACCCTGAGATCCTGACCTGAGCCGAAGGCAGAGGCTTCAACCCACTGAGCCACCCAGGCGCCCTCTCTGGTATTTTTAAAAAGAGTTTATTTATTTTAGGAGAAAGAGCATGCTTGCATGAGTGAGAGGGGTAAAGGGGGAGAGAAAGAATCTCAAATAGACGCCGAGCTGAGTGTGGAGCCCAATGGGCAGCCCAGTCTCACAATCCTGTGATCATGATCTGAGCCGAAACCAGGACAGACACTTAACCAACTGAGCCACCCAGGCACCCCACTCACAGATGTTTATGAAACAGTGCCCGTGGTCTCTCAGAGAGGGAATTCATTCTGTTCTCCAGGTTTCCTGTGTTTTCTGACATCATCCAGACTCTGGGCCACTAGGTTTCCTGTGCTGGAACAATGAAGGCTTGGTTGCATCAGCCCGGTCACGAGATGCTACAGAGAGCTGGAGCCGAGAACTTTGCGCCCAGAACTCGGATCTTGATCTTCCGTTGTCATTCCTGATCCATCCTCTCAACCATCAACACAACTTTAAATACAATTCTTGTTGGACCTGTGGAATTCAAATAAATTCTTGAACTGGGCCATTCCCTAGAACAAATTGGAAATCCCCCCACCTTGCAAATGAAGACTCTAGACCAGAAGATAAAAGTTCAAAGATTCTGTTTATAACTATGGAGACAGGTGAGATTTGAGCCTAGTTATCGGTCCGTGGGTATTTTTGCTTCATCAGTATTCAACAATGTTCAGTCATCAAAGTGGGGAGTACATTACCTTTCTTGAATTTACCTAAGAGCTTTTTGACAGTGGTAAGAGCAGTAAATACACAGGCCATGATGGTGTTAGGGACAGCGCTCTCACAATACGCAGCAGACCCATAGGGCAAGGAAAAGGAGTTGGTTGTTCATCGGGCATTAAAGATGCTCCAAATACTCTCATTCCAAAGACAGCAAAAGGATAGAAAAATAGATTGTCCTTTGCTTTGGGTATTAGGGCAACTGGTTTTTTAAATTAAGTTTTTAGACAAGATTTTATTTATTTATTTGACACACAGAGAGAGATCACAAGCAGGCAGAGAGGCAGGGAGAGAGAGAGGGGGAAGCAGGCTCCCCGCTGAGCAGGGAGCCCAATGTGGGGCTCAATCCCAGGACCCTGAGATCATGACCTGAGCCAAAGGCAGAGGCTTTAACCCACTGAGCCACCCAGGTGCCCCAATTAAGTTTTAACTTTTGATTCCAGTATAGTCAACATACAGTGTTTCTTACTTTTGGTGTACAAAATAGTGATTCAACATTTCTATATAGTGCTCATTGCTTATCATGCTAAATATACTCCAATAAGTTTTTTTTTTTAATTTCTGCTCCTTGGGAGTTCACGTTATTATCATAATCTTTTTATGTAGTTTTATAGAGAAAGAGGTGCTTAAAGGAAAAAAAAAAAGCCAAGCATGTTTGAGTGTTTGTTTTCCTTTTTTTCAGTAGGAACGGTAATGATGGCTAGGCACATTGCTTCCTTGACTTATAGTCCTAATCTGTCTCTCTGGCCTCCACATCTCATGAACATAGATAGAAAGGACTATTTTTTTGAAAGATTTTATTTATTTATTTGTCAGAGAAAGAGAGAGAGAGAGCATAAGCAGGGGAAGCAGCAGGACAAGGAGCCCAACTCAGGACTTGATCCCAGGACCCTGAGATCATGACCTGAGCCGAAGGCAGACAGTTAACTGACTGAGCCACCCAGGTGTCCCGAGAGGAAAGTCTATTTAATTAGTTGCGCTGTGGAATACAGCACCCTCTCCAAAACACTCTTTGGCCCCAGAGACCATTTTGTTGCAGTGGTCCAGCTAGATGCTGGAGAAAGTGCAATTTATTCTCCCCAAATATTTCAACCTGTGGGGCTGCAGTTTTTCCTTCTGTGCCCACAGCCCTGTGACTAAACACAGTAGTGACACTGCTCAGCGGCTCCACTGGATGCTGAAATTGAGGAGAGGAGAACATCCAGGCCAGGCTTGGAGGAGTGTGTTGGCGTGGAACTGGGCGTGCCTCCTGGTGTGAATGAGGCCGTGGGACAGGATGGGGAGGGCATTGCCGTGGGCCAGGCAAAGCACGGCCTCGAGAAGGCAGGCTGCCGACATACAGATGGGGCCCAGGCTCTGGGCTGGGGTTTGAGGATGGGCATCTCTCTGGCAAAGAGAGACCCCTGGGACCCCGCTTTGTTTTCCAGATTTCCAGAGTGAAGTACTAAGCAGGTCAGGGTTGCGACCGAGGGCCGGAGTTTCAGAATAGAGATCCCGCTTGAGGATTACAGCAGAAACTTGGGGTCTAGTGTTGACAGGGAGATGGAGGGTCGGTTTCCAGCATAGGAGCACGAGATCAGTAGGCTTGGCAGCAAAAGCTGACCTGATGCCAAGTCCCCAAAGACTACAGAGGGTGCTTCAAGGCCACCATGACTAGGGGCAGTGACACTGGTCCAGAGCTTCAAGTGGGGTGAGCCCGCAAGTGGAGAGAGTGGTTCGGAGAGGGGGCTGCCTGGGCAGAAACCTGAGGAAGATGTTACCTGCTTTCAGGAAGCGTAAGGATGATAGGAATTCGCAAAGGTCTTGAGAAGAGTACATTATTTTTTATTATTTACATACACATAAACAATCTACCATTTATTGGTGTTCGTACCCCCAAATTCTCTAATTAGAACCTAAGCTCCTCTCTCTGCCTAGTACACATTCTTCTGAGGGTTAGTATGCTAGGCCACGTGGCCACCTAGAATTAAATACTATCTTATTGCAGCCTATGGAATAATAGGTTTGCCTAATATTAAAGGTTTTCTCTGTCTACTTCAGAAGCCTCTCAATTCACAAATTCAAGGTAAACCTGTTTTCTTCAGCATAAAGCTTTACTCTTTGTTAGGCTTTAATAGACCAATGTGACCCTGAACTGCGGACTCTAAGTTTTCTTTATCTGTGCTGCAGGCTGGGTTCGCCGTGGTGGGGGAAGGTGTGGGGGAGGGAAGGGGAGAGGCACTGTTGTTACAGGAAAAAATAACCATTATGTGCAACACAAGTTTTTCACGTCTCAGTCTATCTAGCCTCCATCGGGGCAGTGAAGCGTGGAAGACTCACAGTGATCTGCGTGATTCTGGGATCAGATTGCCAACCCATCCGGTCTCTACCCCCCACTTTCCTGAATGGAACATGCCAAGGGTAGGTGAGCTGTGGAAGCTTCTATCTAGTTAGCAGCAGCCCCCAATCAAGTAACATGGTGCTAAAAGAGCTTAGAGACCCTCTCTGGAAAAAGGAATCTTTCATAACAGTCTCTATTCAAGTCAAGCAATGAGGAAAGACAAGACCTAGAAAGTAAAGATTTCAATGGCAGGGCGCCTGGCTGGCTCAGTGGGTAGAGCCTGTGACTCTTGATCTTGGGGTTGTGAGTCCAAACCCCATGTTGGGTGTAGAGATTACTTAAAAGTGAAATCTTAAAAGAAAAGGATTTCGGTGACAACTTCTCCTTGGTAGAAAACAGTTAAGCATTAGAATGAAGATACTTGGTGCTGTTGTGGTCATCCTGGTGCTGTCATGTTCAAGTTATGCAATTTAGGGTAGGCCTGATGTTGTCTCTGGGCCTCAGTTTCAGTAGAATGTTGCTTACGATTACTGGCTCACTGAGAGGTCAACAGGATGACATGAGAAAAAGCCCAACACAGCACCTGGCACACAGTAGGCACTCAGCAATTATGTGGGCATGGACTGAAGCGTCAGGCTTCAGACAATTGCCATTCTTTGCAGGGCCGTGGCAGGACCAGGTGGGACCTGATTTTAGAAAACGCATGTGTGGAGTCGGGTAGACAAAAGCCCCTTTTCAGCTCCTGCTTCGAGATGACCACACTCCATATGGCTTCACCTGCTGCGCACTGTTATAATTGCAATGAGAATGGATCTCATTAGGGTTACAATGGCCCAGGAAAATGAAGAGTGGTTACCATGGCCCACTCCCTGGGTCTCCCAGCCCGGCGGTCAGAAAAGAAACAGAGTCAAAAACGTTGCCTGTAATTACGGTCCCCAACATAGCACCCCAAGGATATTGGGAGCTTAATAAATAGCCTTTGAGAATGTTTCTGTCTGCCAAGTGTTTATTACAAATAAGTGGGGGTCTGATTCAATGGCCGTGTACATACCCCCCACCTCCCCAAAAGACATACAAACAAGCTTGGTGTAAGGGGACCAGTGTGCAAGGGAACAGGGAGCCATAGCTGCACGCTTCCTGCGTGGACTCACAAAGACTTCCTCGTTGAATTATGTGAATTAATATCTATTTATAATGGATTTATAGTAGTGTTTGTCACACAATAAGTGCTATCCGGTGTTTGCTAGGATTAAAACATAACTTCCACTGCACTCTGTATGTTAATAGATAACAAATGGGGGCGCCTGGGTGGCTCAGTGGGTTAAGCCGCTGCCTTCGGCTCAGGTCATGATCTCAGGGTCCTGGGATCGAGCCCCACATCGGGCTCTCTGCTCGGCGGGGAGCCTGCTTCCCCCTCTCTCTCTGCCTGCCTCTCAGCCTACTTGTGATCTTTCTCTCTCTGTCAAATCAATAAATAAAATCTTTAAAAAATAGATAACAAATGATCACTTTCTCAGCTTCAGGGTGGGCAGAATGAGAGCAGGCACAGTAATTTACGTTGGGGAGAGAGTCTAACTCTTCATTGACAAGTGGTTTGGTCCTTGTGCCGTTTGCCTTCATATCAGTTTGGTTTCTTCTCTGGGCAGCATGCCTGCAAGATGGATATCCACAGCCAAGAGAAAGTGGTGCCTTTTGGCTAGAAGCTGGTGATTTTTTTCTAAGGAGAAGGAACCTAGCACATGATTTAGTCATGGATTTTTCTGGAAAAGCAACAATAAAACTCTCAAAGCAATAGCACGAATGCGATTTAAACAAGATTTAATAATGTGTGCATACTTAATGGAAAGATAAACTATGGATATATACATATGTATTTCTTTAGCTCTCTATTTTATTAATGACTGAACTGTGACTGGTAGAAATTTTGCCTTATCTCTTTGGTGTTCCTTACCAGGATTGAGTAAAAAATGTCCTTCACTCACCCTGAACTTTTTGCTGGAGGCTGAAATCTTGTGCTGCTGTGCTCAGCTCTCATTCTGGCTCCATTTTGGGTTTTAATCACTGCTTTAGCATTAGAAGCCCTCATGGTACCTCTGCCTGGCTTACTTTTCAGAGAAAAGGCCTTAATTTGCGTGCTCAGCTATTTCCTTTCATTCTTAACACTGCCTGCATTTGCTGCTGCCTCCTCTTGTGTTTCATTTTTGTTCCAGGAAGAGATGGCTTTTCATTTCTCTATGAGTAGTGAGTGTCCTGGATGGGCCTTTCTGCATACGAGCTCCGGAATTCTGTGATGTGGAGGCAGATCCTTAGGGTTCTTTTTTATGAAGGCTCTTAAGTCCCTGGGAGAAACAGTAAAGAGGCTTTTGGCATTGATACTTGGGTTCCAAGGACACTAAGATGAACACCTTCCCCCATTCCTCTCACCGTGTGCGAAGAAGGGGTGGGGGATGCGGGAGCTGTCTCAGGAAGTCCCTGAAGTCAGACTGAGATGGGAGAGGCTTGAAGGGCCCCAGAGCCGTTTGGTTCCCTGGTAGAGAGCTGTTCTGTGGAGGTCCAAGGGGAGGCACCAGGAGGTGGGCACTCCTAGCCGAGCTGTCTGGCAGAAGCAGTAGCAGCAGTGTTATAAAGTAGACCACTGGGGGGGTCCTAAGCCTGAACCAAGATCAGCTACGCAGTCCAGAGGGAAGCATTTAAGCAGCAGAGAGCTGGTGGAGTAGAAGAGTGGGTCCAGGGCCTTGATGGCAGCCTGCTTTAAACAAAATTTTATTGAGTTCCTGTTGTGTGCCAAGCATCGTTTGAAGTCTGGTGCCATGCAACACAACACGTTTAGTTGTCCCACTTGGGAGATGCTAAGATTACTTAGTTGGTTCAGATAGTGGCAGCCTGATCCATCCACCCAACAAACTGTTATGTAATGATTTAAGCGACCAATGATAATCTTTGCCTAGGAATAGGCTAACTCATTCCTTTAGAAGGCGATCCTGGGGCGCCTGGGTGGTTCAGTTGGTTAAGACCATGCTTCTTATTTATTGGTTGGTTAAGACCATGCTTCTTATTTATTTATTTATTTATTTGACAGACAGAGATCACAAGTAGGCAGAGAGAGAGGAGGGGAAGCAGGCTCCCCGCTGAGCAGAGAGCCCGATGCGGATGCGGGGCTCGATCCCAGGATCCTGAGACCATGACCTGAGCCGAAGACAGAGGCTTTAACCCATTGAGCCACCCAGGCGCCCCTGGTTGGTATGAGTTTTAAGTCTCTTTGCTCTTTTTATATAATAACACCCATCTACCCCATTTCTTTATGCCATTTATCTGTTGAGGAAACCAGTTTGTTTTTTAGAATTGTCCACATACAGGATTTAGCTGATTATGTCTGTTGGTGTTATCTAACTGGTTCCTCTGTTATTCTGTAGTACCTCTGATTAGGTACATATAGAAGCTCGATTAGATTATGACTTTATTACTATTGTTATTTAGAAAAATAATTTTATAGTATCAGCATATTTCCCATTTCTTATAATTATCAGGAAGCATATATTTTTTGCCCAACTTTTTAGTGATGTTAACATTCATCAGTGAGTTTAAGTGTTGGCAACTTGATCCATCAATTATAAATTTCCTGTCAAGATTTCACCAATGGTTTGATAACTGGCGATGATCATTTCCTAGGTCCATTATTTTGTAGTCTGTGAAATGGGTGATTTTCTAAGTCTATCAACCTTTCTTTATTTATTGGCAGGAAGTTTTCCATGAGGAAAGAATTCTCCTTACCCACTATTTGGTTACCCTGAAATGAAGTTCATAGAGGGAAGGCATGATAAATGCTTGATTCTTTCCTTTTATTTAACAATTTTCAAAATAATGGACAGGTGTCCTAGTAAACTCTAAAGGTGAGAAGGGGAATTTTTTTTAAGTATAACTAATATACAATATTCTGTTAGTTTCAGGTATACAACATAGTGCTTCAGCAATTCTATATATTGCTCAGTGTTCTCCATGTTGGGTGTAATCACCATACAATGTTATTACGATATTAATGGTAATATTCCCTGTGCTATACTTTTCATCTCTGTGACTTATCTATTTTATAACTGGAAGTTTGTGAAACTATTTTGAGTTCATGGCTTTTAAAATAATCACTGGTTTTTAATCCACTGAAATAATTGTCTTCTTTTAGTTTTTAAAATGAAAAAAAATTTTTTCCTTTTATTTTTTTAAATTAACGTATAATATATTATTTGGCCCAGGGGTACAGGTCTGTGAATCATCAGGCTTACACACTTCACAGCACTCACCACAGCCCATACCCTCCCCAGTGTTCATAACCTCACCCCCCTCTCCCTACCCCCCACCCCTGGCAACCCTCAGTTTTTTTGTATGAGATTAAGAGTCTCTTATGTTTTATCTCCCTCCCTTCCTACCCCCAAAACCCCCCACGTTGCATCTCCACTTTTTCATATCAGGGAGATCATATGATAGTTGTCTTTCTCCAATTGACTTATTTCACTAAGCATTATACCCTCTAATTCTATCCACGTTGTTGCAAATGGCAAGATTTCATTTCTTTTGATGGCTGCCTAGTATTCCATTGTGTATATATACCACATCTTCTTGATCCATTCATCTGTTGATGGACATCTAGGTTATTTCCATAGTTCGGCTGTTGTGAACATTGCTGCTGTAAACATCTGGGTGCACGTGCCCCTTTGGATCACTACGTTTGTATCTTTAGGGTACATACCCAGTAGTGCAATTGCTGGGTCGTAAGGTAGCTCTATTTTCAACTTTTTGAGGAAACTCCATGCTGTTTTCCAGAGTGGCTGTACCAGCTTGCATTCCCACCAGCAGTGGAGGAGGGTTCCCCTTTCTCCGAATCCTCGCCAGCATCTGTCATTTCCTGACTTGTTAATTTTAGCCATTCTGACTGGTGTGAGGTGGTATCTCATTGTGATTTTGATCTGTAGTTCCCTGATGCCAAGTGATGTGGAGCACTTTAAAAATTTTTTTCAAAAAGTAATCTCTACACCCAGCGTGGGTCATGACTCCAAGACCCTAAGTCGCGTGTTGCACTGACTGAGCCAGCCAGGTGTCCGGAAGTCACTGTTTTTTTTGATGCTCAAATTTTGTCATTTTTTGACCAATGGGAGCTCTTTAAAGTTGATTTTTGGTTTATTTTGATACATCTGATTAGTGTTTGATAACTTCCTTGCTTACTGACAAAACAAGATGTTACAGACCCATCTTGAATACAGATTGCTCTGACCTAGGATCAGTTATCTCACTGAGGAGACTTGGCTCCTTTGGGAGAAAACACTGTCTGGACACCACTACCTGTATTTTGGGATATTGCTGCTGGGTTGTCATTATTTCTAGGCCTTTCCAGTGAGCAGAACTAGGAACTATGTGGTTTTTAGAAAGAGAATAATGAATCATGAGTTTATACTGATGTTTCCATTTCAAATCAAAGATTACAGGGTTTTCATTTAGTTCCTTTGATTTTTTAAAATTCATCTCTCTTTGCTATTTTTTTCATGGTATTATATGTGTGAATGTGAATGTTTAGGCATCCATGTATGTTTCAAAATCATAATACCAATATTACTGCAATGTGACTAATGAATACAATTTTCTTCAAATTTATCCTGTTTGGTTTTCACTTAGCATCTTAGATCTGAGAATTCATGTCTTTATCATATTTTGGGGAAATCCAGCCATTATTCATCAGATACTCTTTATGCCTCATTTTCCTCTCTTTCTTCTCCTTCTGGAGCTCTGGTTACACTTGTATTAGATTTTTAAAGGTATTTTCAAAATTTCAGTCAAGGAATGATGCATGCTACACATTATTCTTTACATTTTTCCCACTTGGATTTTCGAAGAATACCACTGTTTCAACCCCCCAGGGAACATGACACTTGTTTCTTTCTTCCCCTTCAAATCTAGTCCAGATTTTCTAGTGTTTTCTTCTGATGCTTTCTCCTGAACCTCAGGTCTGCTGTCTGTCTCCAGAGTAGCTAAAGACTCAGTCAGGAGCACTGTACATTTTCCACTGTTTCGATTCTTCACTTTTTTTAAAAAAAAGATTTTATTTATTTATTTCACAGATAGAGATCACAAGTAGGCAGAGAGGCAGGCAGAGGGAGAGGGGGAAGCAGGCTCCCCGCTGAGCAGAGAGCCCAATGCAGGGCTCGATCCCAGGACCCTGGGATCATGACCTGAGCTGAAGGCAGAGGCTTTAACCCACTGAGCCACCCAGGCATTCCTGATTCTTCATGTTTTTTAAGCAGTAATTCTCTCACAGATAAAGCTTCTTTTCTCACAGTTGAATAGGTCTTATTTTCTAAAGAGTATGTGATTGACTTACAGGTTTTAAGGAGAATTTCAGCCTCAGGATCTGCATGTTCATGTTCCAAAAGCATTAATCCCTGAAAAAAGGCATTCATTGATGGTAGGTTTCCTAACTGCACTTCCCACACGCTCAGTTTTAGCCGCTCATACATCACTTGCCCAGCTCCTGACGATAACAACATTGGACCTCCACAATTGGGGGCGAGGCTTTGCCCAGGCTCCCAAAGGCTCCCAGTGGAGATTCCACCAGGAGATCTTTCTTCTTATTCCCATATTCATTTTTGTTTGTCCCAGTGCCAGTGCTTTTGGGTGAGTTCTTGATAAGAGGTATGACAATGTCAGAAAACTCCTGGAATCTCTTTTCTTTGGTGGCCTTCAGGACATCAGCTACACAGCTGATTGCTGTGATCGATCTTGTCTTTAAGATTCTCTTTGCAGTACTCCTTCAGAGCAGTTTGGAGAATTTCACTTGTGCTGGGTTGACTGGGCACAGGCTTTTCCAGCTCCATCCTGCAAGATGTCACCACACAGGCAATGGCTTTTAATAGCTCTTCCTTTCCAGCCCATGTTCTTCCGGGTAGGCCTTGCAGTCACGTGGTCAATATCATTCCCAGTTATGGAGGTACCAGGGACTGAGCCTGCAAAGCCTTCTGGGTAATGGCAGTCAATCCCTGCAGGTATAACTGAATGCCATCAAAGGAACTAGATACTTTTTCCTGCCACACCTTAGTTCATAAGTTATTCTCTTCTTTTTCTCATTTTTCCTTATCATCAATTTCATGCATGCCCAGAAATGACAAAGGCAGAGATTCTTTGGTACGGTTCTTCAGGGCTGTATTGTCCAGTGGCATCCACAAGCCACTGAGTTCCATTCATTAAGAAAAAGAAAACATTTCACTATCTGTACTTCTGATTTGATCATTCCAGTTAAACTGTCTTCAAGCCTACTGATTTTTTTCTCTGTGACTTTGTAGTGTTTGTATTTTCCCTGATGAGCGGGTCACATTTTTTTTCTGGCTGGCATGCTTTCTGTTGTATATTCTGCAGTTGTTCTCATGTATGCACATGATGCATGTCTTCTTTTCCTGGATAGTTTTAGGATTTTCCTATTATACCTGGTTTTCAGTGATTGGATTTTGATGTGCCTTGGTCTGGTTTTCATTGTATGTATCCTGTTTCAGATTCTTTGGGCTTTTCCTTCTTTCTTTCTTTCTTTTTTTTAAAGATTTCATTTATTTGAATACAGAGAGAGAGAGAAAGAGAGTGAGTGCATGAGCAGGGGAGCGGCAGAAGGAGAAGCAGGATCCCTGCTGAGCAGGAACCGTGATGCGGGGCTCCATCCCGGTACCCTGGGATCATGACCTGAGCTGAAGGCAGAAGCCCACCAACAGAGCTACCCAGGTGTCCCGTCTCTGTCATTTCTGAGTCTGTGTCTATTTCTATTATTTTCCTGCCACTTGGCATGTCTGGTATTTTTTGATGAATTGCCGGACATTGGGATTTTTATGTCGTTGAGTGCTAGATTTTCTGTATTCTTTAAAAGTGTTTTGGACTTTGTTCTGTCATGCAGTTAATTGGCTTGTGTATCAGCTCAATCTTTTCAAGTCTTGTTGCTTTTTTTTTTCTTTTTAAATGTATTTGAGTACAGTTGACACACAGTGTTGTATTAGTTTCGAGTGTACAGCATAATGATTCAGCTTCTCTATACGTTATGCCATGCTCACTACAAGTATTACAGTACCACTGACTGTATTCTTGTGCTGTGCCTTTCATTCCTGTGACTTAGCTATTCTGTAGCTGGAAGCTTCCATTTTGCCCATCTTCCCATTCTTCTCCCCTCTGGTCAAGGCTTGTTTTTAAGTTTTGTTAGAGAGAATTAAAAATAGCATTTGTCCTAGGGCTAATTTACCTTTACTATTGAAATGGCTACCTCTCTACAGTCTCTGCTTATTCTCGAAAAGTTCAGTGATGACTCTTTGATTTGGATATTCAGAAATTAAAATGATTCTCCAACCTGTATGAAGTCTGGAAATTCTTCAGCCTTTAGTTACTGGTCACTCTTCTTGTTTCTCCCAGTGTAGAATTCTGAAGCTATGGGTTTTTTGGTTTGTTTTTGCTTTTGTTTTCTGATGTAATTCCCTCTTCCAACTGCTTCAAACCTCTCAGAACCCTGATCTTTGTCTCTTTAAGTCAGCAAGCCCTCCAGACCCTGCTTGTATCCGCCTCACCCCGTTCTCCACTGTGGTCTACAGAGCACCTCCCAGGAAGATATCTAGGATAATTGTGGGACTTTTTTTTAAATTTATTTATTTATTTGGTGGAGAGAGACATAGTGAGAGAGGGAACACAAGCCGGGGGAGTGGGAGAGGGAGAAGCAGGCTTCTTGCTGGGCAGGGAGCCTGATGTGGGGCTTGATCTCAGGACCCCAGTATTATGACCTGAGCCGAAGGCAGCCGCTCAACAACTGAGCCACCGACATGCCCCGTAATTGTGGGACTTTATTTTGTATCCCTTCTCTCTTCTGGCAGGAATCTCACAGTATTTTGCTGCCTATTGACTAGTGACTAAACCCTCTGTTTCATTTATTTTGCGCAACTTGCTGCATGTTCACAGCAAGAGCACTACTTTAGTCCTAGTTATTCCATCATAGATGGAAGAAAAATTCAACACTTTTTTTTTTTTAAAGATTTATTTATTAGAGAGAGAGAGTGTGGAGCCCGACGTGGAGCTCAGTCCCAGGACCCTCACATCATGCCCTGAGTGGAAACCGAGTCAGGCGCTCTGCTGACTGAGCCACCAAGGCTGTTTTTAAGATGTAATCGTGGTGTTCTGGTTTACTCAACAGATGCTGCCCACATAGAGGGCGGTGTGAATGTCTGGAGTTGTGCAACACAGCTGCCCTAGGTGTACACCGGTCCCTTCTTCTAACTGCTGCCCGGCACTTAATTTATCTCCACCACCCGTGTCTAGCCTCTCTTCCAGCTGAAGATCCTCTCTATCAGGGGACTAAGTATGGCAGATTCTTCTCAAATGTCTCCGTGAGTTTATTCATACATCAAGGTCACAAAGCTGCTTAATTTTCAGATATTATGCAAAGCTGGTTGTTAAGCACAGTATTATATATTACATTGTAATTATAATTAGATAAATTATAGCAAAATCAAAGGTAAGAAATACTCACAACTCATTACGTCATAATTTTACTGTATCTTATGGTTATCTTTCTTCTGAAAGTCATTTATGTGTCTTCTATTTGTATTGTGGAAGTACTGTGCTTATTTCTTCATGTTCAGTGACATCCCATTTGTAGCAAAAATCAGGAAATGCCACAAATTAGGGCTTGATTTACTGCAGGAGTCGGCAGACTGGCTGCCCAGCCTACTTCCTATTTTTGCCCATTGTTTACATAATGTGTCTGACTGCTTTTATGCTACAGTAGCAGAGTTGAATAGTTTTGACAGAGCTCACAGGGCTCACAAAACCTAAATATTTACTCACTGGCCCTTCGCAGAAAAAGTGTGATGGCCCCCGGTTTGCTGTTTTCTCGATTGTCTGGACTTAGGAGAGGGATGAAGACAGTGTTAGCACCACAATTAAGTTTGAAAGTGTATTGAGTCTATAGTTGTTATGTTGTGAATAGCACAGAATTTTGAGGAAATATTCCTCCAGTATATAAAAACTATTGTCTGATTTAGCAAGGAAGTTGCTCACATCATTGGCAAACATATGTACATCTTCATTGCTTTGCTTTGCTTTTTGTCTTCTTCCTTAGCACAAGCTAAAATATTAAGCAACATTCGTATCAGAACTACACTCCTTCCATTGCAACCACAGGCTGGCCATAGATGCAAGAGTTTGGCCAAAATCAACAAAAGCATTCTGTGAAAATCAGTTAATTATCTGGAAGTTACAATAAGAAGTATAGTATATTTCATGACTTGTAAGTTGGATGCTATATGCCTTGATATCCATTAAGTTTATAGTAAACTATATATATATATATATAAAAACTATATACATATATATATATAAACTATATATAGTTTATATATAAACTATATACAGCTGAAGATCCATACTTAGTCCCCTGATAGAGAGGATCTTCAGCTGTATATAGTTTATATATAAACTATATACATATATATATAGTTTACTATAAACTTAATGGATATCAAGACATATAGCATATATATACATAGTACATATATTTTCATATGCATAGTATGTACATATACATACATAGTACATATATTTTCATATGCCTAGTAACAAAATACATATAGTATATTGTATAATATAACATTACATTTTCTTTCTGGAGACCTGGTCATTAAGCATTGTAAGCATACCATAGGTTTATACAGACTAAGATCCCATCAGAAAATACACAAGTATTATTTCAGTTTCCCTTATTTCTGCTAATACTTGGCAGCATCCAGTTTTCTACTTTTTGTCAAGTTAGTAGATATAAAGTGATACCTCAATGTTGTTTTAATTTGCATTTTTTAAATCACCAATCTCCTTGAGCATCCTTTATACCCTTGTTAGCCTTTTGTACTTTCTCTTCTGAATGAGACTATGTTTCTTTCTGTTGTGTTCTTGTCCTTTTCAGGTTAACGAGTAGGAGTTCATTGAATATTCTAGCTATCAGTCCATTTTGATTTTCAGCATTGTAAATATCATCCCTCAGTGTCTCATCTTTTTTTTCAGTATCTCATCTTATAACTGTGTTATTGATATCCCTCGTTAAACATAAATCTTTAATTTTGATGTGATCAAATTCATCATATTTTGCCTTGTATTTTATGTATTTGAAATATTTTTAAATAAGTCCTTCTTTACCTTTAAGTCTTAAAGATATCTTTTTCTCCCGTTTATGTTATAGTTTTCACCTTTTACATGTTTGGCCTTTAATCCTTCCGGATTCTATCTTTGCACATGGTGTTACGTGAAGATTCTGGTTTATGTTTTTCTATACAATACTGAGTCAGTTTTCCTTCCAACATCTACTAAATAGCTTATCATTTCCCCATTGATTTATAATGATACTTTTATGATATATATCATATAAAACGGGTCTGATATTGATCTTTCTCTTTTGTTCCTTGATCAACTTGTATAGTCTTTTATAGTCTTGTTAAAAATATCATACTATTTTAAACCTTTTGTCATTAAGGAAATGATCAAGCATACACAAACTGGATTAATATATTGAACTCCCAGATACCTGTTACCCCACTTCCATAATTATAAACTCATAGTCATTCTTTTAAAATCTATACTGGACCTATTCTTTACACCTTCTGTATTGTTTTGAAGAAAGCCCAAGATGTATCATTTTATTTGTAAATATTTCAGTATATATCTCTAAAAGGTACAAAATTTTAAGAAAATTCCAATGCCATATCAAAATGAGAAGAAAAGAACACTAACTCTTTGACAACATCAGATATCTGGTTGATGTTCAAATTCCCAATTATTTCATAAATGTGTGTATAGTTTTTAATAGTTTGAATCAGAATCCGAATCAAGTAGGATTCATTGATATGTCTCTCTCTTTTTTAAAGATTTTATTTATTTGACAGACAGAGATCACAAGCAGGCAAAGAGGCAGGCGGAGAGAGAGGAAGGGAAGCAGGTTCCCTGCTGAGCAGAGAGCCCGATGCAGGACTCGATCCCAGGACCTTGGGATCAAAACCTGAGCCAAAGGCAGAGGCTTCAAACTCACTGAGCCACCCAGGTGCCCCCATTGATATGTTTCTTTAGTTTTAATTTACGCTTTCTTCCCTCTTTCTTTCCTTTTGTATTTCTTTAAGGAAGAAACGTCTTTGTTCTGTAAACTTTCCCTGTCTTGATTTTGCTGAATGTATTCATATGCTGTTATGTTCTCTATATTTCTTATAAATTCATAGTGGGATTTAGAGGCTTGATCCGATTCGGGTTTGTTTTTCTGTTTTGGAGAAGACTGCTTCCTACATGGTGGGGGGTTCTTCCATCAGGATGCTTACTTATCTTTATTTTTGTGATTATCTGTATCCAATTATGTTATTTCTTTGAAGAATGCAAAATAATGAAATTTTAATTCTCTCAGTTCTTCATTTATTACCTTGAAAACTTCTTTTAAAAGAAATATCCCCCGGTCTACTATTTGGTTACTATTTGGTGGTGCAATTCATTTTGGAAAGTCTGGATCAAAGCTTGATTCTTTTTCTCTTTACATCGTTTCAAAATAATAAGTTGGTTTGCTAGCATCTTCCTAGGTGACCAGTTAGTTCTGTTTTTTTTTTTTTAATTTGTTTTATTTGTGGGGGAAGGCTCCTCCTGGTTGGCTCAGTCACTGGAGCATATGATTCTTGATCTCGGGATTATGAGTTTGAGCTTCATGTAGGGCATAGAGATGACTTTTAAAAAAGTTAAAAATGTTTGTTTTATATTTCTGTATCACTGTGCACTCATGGACTTAAACATATTTGATTTGCTTCAGTCTGTTGCAGCTATTATTTTTATTGATACTTAATAGATTACTTTCAGTCATGGAGAACCTTTTCAGGTTGGCTCCTGGGTGGGCTTGGTGGGTCCTTTCAGCATGAGTGGCGATTTTGGGCAACATCCTTCCTATATGGCATATAAACCCTATATGGGTTTATCTTGTACATCTTCAGCCTCGAAACAGCAATCAGCCATTTCTCATTTTGTTTAGTCGTAAATGGCATTTGAAGACTATAGTCAGAATATCATACATTAAAAAAAATACTGTGAGTTTTTTAGTATGACTTGGGGGGCCTGGGTGGTTTAGTCATTGGGCATCTGCCTTTGGCTCAGGTCATGATCCCAGGGTCCTGGGATGGAGCCCTGTGTCAGCTCCCTGCTCAACGGGGAGCCTGCTTCTCCCTCTCCAGCTCCCCCAAGCTTGTGTTCCCTCTCTCACTATCTCTGTCAAATAAATGAATAAAATCCTTAAAAAATGATTTTTTAGTATGTCTTAATGTCTATTGGAACATTCCTATCTCTTAGCTGTTTGTGGACCTTTATCTTTCTGTGTGAATTTATTTTATTTTTATTTTTTTTAAAAGATTTTATTTATTGGGGCGCCTGGGTGGCTCAGTGGGTTAAGCTGCTGCCTTCAGCTCGGGTCATGATCTCAGGGTCCTGGGATCGAGCCCCGCGTCGGGCTCTCTGCTCAGCGGGGAGCCTGCTTCCTCCCCTCTCTCTGCCTGCCTCTCTGCCTGCCAGTAATCTCTGTCTGTCAAATAAATAAATAAAATCTTTAAAAAAAAAAGATTTTATTTATTTATTTGACAGACAGAGATCACAAGTAGGCAGAGAGGCAGGCAGAGAGAGAAGGGGAAGCAGGCTCCCAGCTGAGCAGAGAGCCCGACGCGGGGCTCGATCCCAGGACCCTGAGATCACGACCCGAGCCGAAGGCAGAGGCTCAACCCACTGAGCCACCAAGGTGCCCCTCCATGTGAATTTTATTTATTTTTATTTTTATTTTTATTATTTTTTAAAGATTTTATATATTTCTTTGACAGACAGAGATTACAAGTAGGCAGAGAGGCAGGTAGAGAGAGAGGAAGGGAAACAGGCTCCCCGCTGAGCAGAGAGCCCGATGCGGGGCTCGATCCCAGGACCCTGATCATGACCTGAGCTGAAGGCAGAGGCTTTAACCCACTGAGCCACCCAGATACCCTCCATGTGAATTTTAGAGTGAGTTTCTCAAGTTTCTCAAAGAATGCAACTAGAATTTTGATTGGAATTTCATTGAATTTATATATCATTTTGGGGTGAATTGACATTTTACAGTATTAAGTTATCCTATCCTAGATGTTGGAATGGTTTTCTGCTTGTTAAGTTCATTTCCAAGGTCTTTATTAGAGTTTTGTTTTGGACACAGAGGTCATGTGTGTGTGTGTGTATGAATGTGTAAGTATCTCTGTCTCTCTCTCCCTTAAAAAAATAGCATTCTTGCCTGAAGCCTGTCCATTTTGTTATTTTTAAAGAATCAGTTTTGTTTTTTAATCTTCAATTTCCTTCTCTAAAAATCCATTTCACTGATTTCTTTCTTTACCTGTATTATTTTCTTCCTCCTATTTTTCCTTGAGTACACTCTCTTGATCTTTTTCTAACTCTTGATGTAAATGCTTAGTTTATTTGAAATTTTTATTTCCCTTTTTAAAGATTTATTTATTTCCCTTTTTAAAGATTTATTTATTGGAGAGAGAGAGAGAGCGAGAGAGAGCGAAAGTGTGAGCAGGGAGAGGGACAGAAGGAGAGAATCTCAAGCTGACTCCCCCACTGAGTGTGGAGCCTGACATGGGGCTGGATCTCAGGACCCCAAGGTCATGACCTGAGCTGAAATCAAGAGTCAGATGCTCAAACAACTGAGCTGCTCAGGTGCCCCTAGAATTGTTGTTCCTGATAAATATATTGAAAACTTTATTAAAGTTTTGGGTCTCACAAATTTTGGACATGTGATGTTTTAGTTGCCCTTGAGTTCTAAGAATTTCATAATTTTATTTATGACTTACCTTTTTAACCCAGTATTTTTATAGTTTTATAGTTCTATAAGAATATGTCACTTTACAAACATGTAAGAGTCCTTTTTTTCTCTTTCAAATCTCCCAGACTCATATTCCAATTTACATCAGATATTTTTAACTGGCTGCATAATTTTTTTCCATATTACATATTATTCCATATTCCATATTTTTCTGGAATTAGCAAATTTCACTTTTTGAATGGACTCAGACTATGGCAACAAGGTTGGATTAAGGTATAGAGATCCTATGTTTTTTGGCCATGTAATCTGAGCTGAAAAGATTTAGCACTTAAAAGGTGAGATCTTGTGCCTGGGTGGCTCAGTGGGTTAAGCCTCTGCCTTCGGCTCAGGTCTTGATCTCGGGGTGCTGGGACAGAGCCCTGTGTTGGGCTCTCTGCTCAGTGGGGAGCCTGCTTCCCCTTCTCTCTCTGCCTGCCTCTCTGCCTGCTTGTGATCTCTGTCAAATAAGTAAATAAATAAAATCTTAAAAAAAAAGGTGAGCTCTTAATTAGTTAGAGGTAAACTTGAATTGAATTCCCCCATCCTTACCATGTGATGTTCCCAAGGAAGGATCATGGTAACTTACATGTGCTCTTTACCTCCTTGTTGGTAAAACCAGTTTTTACTGCAGTCTTCCCAACAGTCTGGTGAGGTAGATAGGAAAGTCATTTAACCTCTGACTTCATCTGTCAGACAGCATTAAAAATACTTCCAGACCGCTGTGGATTGCTGTGAGGATTAATTAATTAGAGCCAATAATCCTTTCTCTCACTTCCTCAATGGGCTGTGGTGCTCTGGTGAGATAATGGATATGAAAACACAAAGGCATACCACCATCTGAGCAATTATTTTGGCAGTAGAAATAGTCACTTGTTTCTACTCCCATGTTCTTCCTCACATAGGGGACATTTGGAAGAGCCTGGCAAAAGATACCAGCTCCATGGCAGCTACCTGATCTTTGTGTATGTGCCTCAGTTCATTAGACACCAAGGGCCTAACTGGCACCAGGGACATCTTGGGTGTGCAAAGTGTGCAGCCCCATAGAGCCCCTCCTCCCAGAAGGACCCCGTAGTTGTTTGAATGCTTGGCTATCTGTCGTCTTCTTAAAATTCATAATAATGTTATCTTTGATCTGTATTTTGTAACTGAAGTCTGATGAGACCATGAAGCATGCATGTGCTCGGGTCTACAGGCATGGAGGGTAATGTGGGCACAAATAGGCCTTCTATGCGGTCTGGGGCACATGGGGCCCCAAAGTAGTCAGGCTAGGAACTGGGTCCAGATTGGGGCTGTTGATGGTGTGTGGTAGGAGCCGTAGTTGCGGGAGGGACTGGGGATTCCTCTCTGGGGAAGTAGTAGGGCTTGAAGTGGGGGATGGGCTTGGTGGCTGTCCCTGGAGCTTGGTCCTGTGGGATTTACGCAAATATTAACTCTCCAACCTGAGTGCTGGGAAAAGAACTGCTTGCACCTGGGCATTAAACTTTGACAGTAAATTAATACAGAATAAAAGTACCCGCATGGAATTGTAATAATGCATATACAAAGGAACTAGGAGAATTCTTCACAGTTTAGAATCTCTGGTTTTGAAAACTGATACAACACTGCAAAGCAAATACCCACCGGTTTAGAAAGATAAATTAAATTTAAAGATCATCCTATCCAACAGAAAATAACGCTGTTTTCGTATGGGGCTTCGAATGAACCAATTATTACAAAGGAAGATGAATTTTAAATTAATTTTCCTGTAACTGAATATACAGCAATAGAATTCATAAACAGGAGAACCACTTTCATTTTGTTGTACAACCCCACAAGTTACAGAAAGTGTCAGAGGAAAAATGAAAATACTGTTGTATAAATGCACATTTAAAATTAAATTCAGATACGAAACTGGTTTGTATGATGAGTTAAACATTTTTCGAAAAATTGTTCTATTTGACTCATCAACTCTAGATGTGCTAAAATTTATATATTAATCTCAGTGTTGCCGCAGGCCATAAAATACTCTTATCAGCTCCAGCAACGATTGCATCAGCAGGAAGATCCTTCTCTAAATTTGAAATTATCAAAAATGATTTGCCATCTTGCATTTGCCAAGAAAGGCTGATGGTACTTACTTTAGAAAAGAGTTTTCTGAAAGTATAAATTTTGATAACTCAATAAACAAGTTTCTAGAAAACTCAGCCAGAAAAATCTTGTGCTTAGTGAAAGTATCAAATTAATAAAATATTTGTATTTATTGTGTCTTATAATATTATGACACCAAAAATGTTTTTTGCAGTTTGTAAATTTATGTTGTCAGTCATTGTGGTAGACAGAATAATGTCCCCTCCTTCAACAACCATAACAAACATGTTCATGCCTTAATCCCCAGAACCTTGTGAATATGTTACCCTACAGGGCGAAAAAGACTTTGTGGTTGCGATTAAATTCTGGGTTTTGAGATGGGAAGATTATCCTGGATTATCAAGGTAGATCCAGTGTCATTGCAAGGGTCCTTATAAAGAAAAGAGGGAGGTAGGAGTATCCAAGAGAAGATGTGGTAAAGGAAGAAGAGATGAGAAATATGAGAGAGGGGACAGGGAGAAGGAAAGAGATTTAAGGATGCCGTGCTGCTGGCTTGGAAAATGACAGAAGGGTTGACCAACCAAAGAATGCCTCTAGTAGTTTGAAAAGGCAGAGAAATAAATTCTCTCTCAGAGCCTTCAGAGGGAATGTAACCCTACTGATATTTTGATTATGGGACTTTTGTCCTCCAGAACTGGGAGATAATACATTTGTACTACTTTGACCTACTAAATTAGTGTTAATTTGTTACATCAGTATTAGAAAATTAATTATTGTCCCTGTTACATTTTATAAATAATGAAATTTTTTTTGTTTCAAGTTTTTATTTAAATTCTACTTAGTTAACATATAGTGTAAAACTGGTTTCAGGAGTATAATTCAGTGATTCATCACTTATATACAACACCCAGTACTCATCACAGGATCATCCCTAATACACATCCCATTTTTTAAAAATTATTTTTATGAATATATAATGTATTATTTGGCCCAGGGGTACAGGTCTGTGAATCATCAGGCTTACACATTTCATAGCACTCACCATAGCACATACCCTTCCCAATGTCCATAACCCCACCCCCCTTCTCCTAACCCCCCTCCCCCCAGCAACCCTCATTTTGTTTTGTGAGATTAAGAATCTCTTATGGTTTGTCTCCCTCCCGAACCCATCTTGTTTCATTTTTTTCCTTTGCTACCCCCAAACCCCCGCCCTGCCTCTCAAATTATTCATATCAGAGAGATCATATGATAATTGTCTTTCTCTTATTGACTTATTTCGCTCAGCATAATACCCTCTAGTTCCATCCACATCATTGCAAATGGCAATATTTCATTTCTTTTGATGGCTGCACAGTATTTTATTGTATGTATATATATGCCACCTCTTCTTTATCCATTCCTCTGTGGATGGACATCTAGGTTCTTTCCATAGTTTGACTATTGTGGACATTGCTGCTATAAACATTCGGGTGCACATGCCCCTTCAGATCACTACATTTGTATCTTTAGGTTTAATAGCCAGTAGTGTGATTGCTGGGTTGTGCAGCAACGTTATTTTCAACTTTTTGAGGAACCCCCATGCTGTTTTCCAGGGTGGTTGCACCAGCTTGCATTCCCACCAACAGTGTAGGAGGGTTCCCCTTTCTCCGCATCCTTGCCAATATCTGTTGTTTCCTGACTTGTTAATTTTAGCCATTCTGACTGCTGTGAGGTGGTATCTCATTGTGGTTTTGATTTGTATTTTCCTGATGCCGAGTGATATGGAGCACATTTTCATGGGTCTGCTGGCCATCTAGAAGTCTTTGCAGAAAGGTCTGTTCATATCTTCTGCCCATTTCTTGATTGGATTCTTTGTTCTTTGGGTGTTGAGTTTGATAAGTTCTTTATAGATTTTGGATACTAGCCCTTTATCTGATATGTCATTTGTGAATATCATCTCCTATTCTATCAGTTGTCTTTTGGCTTTGTGGATGGTTTTCTTTGCTGTGCAAAAGCTTTTGATCTTGATGAAGTCCCAATAGTTCATTTTTGCCCTTGCTTCCTTTGCCTTTGGCGATGTTTCTTTTTTTTTATATATTATTATTTTTTTTAATTTTTTTTAATTAATTTTTTATTTTTTATAAACATATATTTTTATCCCCAGGGGTACAGGTCTGTGAATCACCAGGTTTACACACTTCACAGCACATACCACCCTGAACGCCCGATCTCGTCTGTTTCTAGGAAGAAACAGTTGCTGCGGCTGAGGTTGAAGAGGTTGTGCCTGTGTTCTCAAGGATTATGATGGATTCCTGTCTCACACTGAGGTCTTTCATCTATTTTGAGTCCATTTTTGTATGTGGGTAAGGAAATGGTCTGTTTCATTCTTCTGCATGTGGCTGTCCAATTTTCCCAACACCATTTGTTGAAGAGACTGTCTTTTTTCCATTGGGCATTCTTTCCTGCTTTGTCGAAGATTAGTTGATCATGGAGTTGCAGGTCTCTTTCTGGGCGCTCTATTCTGTTCCATTGATCTATGTGTCTGTTTTTGTGCCAGTACCATACTGTCTTGATGATGACAGCTTTGCAAGAGAGCTTGAAGTCCGGAATTGTGATGCTACCAACTTTCGTTTTCTTTTTCAACATTCCTCTGGCTATTTGGAGTCTTTTCTGGTTCCATATAAATTTTAGGATTATTTGTTCCATTTCTTTGAAAAAATTGGATGGTATTTTGATAGGAATTGCATAAAATATATAGATTGCTTTAGGTAGCATAGGCATTTTTCACAGTATTTGTTCTTCCAATCCATGAATTTGGAACGTTTTTCTACTTCTTTGTGTCTTCCTCAATTTCTTTCATGAGTACTTCATAGTTTTCTGAGTAAAGATTCTTTGCCTCTTTGGTTAGGTTTATTCCTAGTTAACTTATGGTTTTGTGTGCAGTTGTAAATGGGATTGACTCCTTAATTTCTCTTTCTTCTGTCTTGCTGTTGGTGTATAGAAATGCAACTGATTTCTGTGCTTTGATTTTATATCCTGACACTTTACTGAATTCCTGTATGAATTCTAGCAGTTTTAGAGTGGAGTCTTGGATTTTCCACATAAAGTATCATATCATCTGCAAAGAGTGAGGGTTTCACTTCTTCTTTGTGGATTCAGATGCCTTTTATTTCTTTTTGTTGTCTGATTGCTGAGATTAGGACTTCTAGTACTTTGTTGAGTAACAGTGGTGATAATGAGCATCCCTGCTGTGTTCCTGACCTTAGGGGAAAAGCTCTCAGTTTTTCCCCATTGAGATTGATATGTGCTGTGGGTTTTTCATAGATGGCTTTGATGATATTGAGGTATGTGCCCTCTATCCTAACACTTTGAAGAGTTTTGATCAAGAAAGGATGCTGTACTTTGTCAAATGCTTTTTCAGCATCTAGTGAGAGTATCATATGGTACTTGTTCTTTCTTTTATTAATGTATTGTATCACATTGATTGATTTGCAGATGTTGAACTAACCTTGCAGCCCAGGAGTAAATCCCACTTGGTTGTGGTGAATAATCCTTTTAATTTATTGTTGGATCCTATTGACTAGTATTTTGGTGAGAATTTTTGCATCTGTGTTCATCAGGGATATTGGTCTGTAATTCTCCTTTTTGATGGGGTCTTTGTCTGGTTTGGGGGTCTTTGGTTTTGGGATCAAGGTAATGCTGGCCTCATAAAATGAGTTTGGGAGTTTTCCTTCCATTTCTATTTTTTGGGGCAGTCAGTAGAATAGGTATTAATTCTTCTTTAAATGTTTGTTAGAATTCCCTTGGGAAGCCACCTGGCACTGGGCTCCTGTTTATTGGGAGATTTTTGATGACTGCTTCAATCTCCTTACTGGTTGTGGTTCTGTTCAGGTTTTCTATTTCTTCCTGGTTCAGTTTTGGTAGTTTATATAATAGCCATCCCATTTAACCCATCCCCTACCCACCTCCCTCCAGCAACCCTCAGTTTATTCTCTACTGTTAAAAGACTCATGGTTTGGGACACCAGGGTGGCTCAGTCAGTCTGATGTCTGACTCTTGAATTTAGCTTAGGTCATCATCTTGGGGTCATTGGATTGAGCCCCATGTTGGGCTCCATGCTGAGCACAGAGTCAGCTTGTTCCCCTCCCTCTGCTTCTCAATCTGCTCTCTCTCTCAAAAGCATTTTCATTTTTCATCAGGTCGCACAATTTATTTACCTAGCTCTACTTTTGGGACACTAGGGGGGAACTGTGCAGTAAGTAGTCCGAAGCTCAGGAGAGTGGTCTGGCTGCAACATAAAGATTGGGAAACTGTCCTCATGCTCGTCATAACCTTGAAAACAGATCAAACCACCCCAAAAGAGTGCGAAGAAGGGTGATCCTGGGCCCGTCCATTCCAAATTCCATGTATACACAGAGCTTGCTTGCTTGCTTTACTTTTAGTCATTTCCTGATCTACAGATAGGGATAATGTTTTATATATACTTTTCATATAATGGTACTTTTACTTTTATGAGACAAATTCCTAGGAGTGGCTCAGGGATATGCATTTCAAAAATGAAATAGTAATTTTCATTTGCAGTAGCAATGGATGGGACTACTCACTTTAATTTACATTTCTTCAGCTGCTGGTAAGCATCTTCTCAAATATTTACCAACCATTGGAATATGTTCTGCTGTGAGTTGCTTGTTTTCCTATACATGTTCTCTCCTTCTGTGCCTGTCTCTCCTTTTATTATTTTAAAAAGAATATCTACATTCTGGCCAATACTTGTATTGTCAGTTATTTTAATTTTAGCCTTTCTAGTGGCTGTGAAGTGGTATGTGATTATAGTTTTCGTTTGCATTTCTGTGATGACTAGTGACATTGAGCACCTTTTCATGTGCTTTGTGGCCATTTGTATATCTTCTCTTATTAATGTCTTTTGAAGTTCTTTGATCATTTAAAAAATGTAGATATTAATTCTTTTACTCTCCTGTTTAAAATATATATGTCTGTAGGTGTATATGTATAGTTAACTAGTATAGAACTTGTCTGTTAAATTTGTTTAGTAGGATATATTTTACTATGTAAAATCTTACTTTTTCATTGTGGTAATATATATATTGTGATATATATATTATAGGTGTGTGTATATATATATATATATAACATATATTCAATTTTTAAAAAGATTTTATTTATTTATTTGATGGAGAGGGAGAGAGAGAATGAGCACATACAAGCAGGGAGAGTGGGAGAGGAAGAAGCAGACTCCCAGCTGTGGGGCTTGATACTAGGGCCCTGGGATCATGATCTGAGCCGCTTAACTGACTGAGCCGCCCACATACCCCTATATTGTGGTATATATTTAGGATGTATTTTACTATGTGATGTCTTACTTTTTTCCACTGTAGTAATATATCTAACATAGAATTTACCTTTTTAAAAAGAATTTGCCATTTTAAAGCACACAGTTCAGTGACATTATGTACATTCACATTGTTGGGCAGCCATCATCACTATACATTTTCAGAACTTTTACATAATCCCAAAATGAAATTCTGTACCCATTAAAAATGATTAAAATTTTAAAATAGTCAATAAGGCTTTTTTTCAAGTGCCTGTTCTTCCAGTCTTTTTTTTTTTTTTAATATTAGTTAGTGAACATACAGAGCAATATTGGTTTCTGGAGTAGAATTCAGTGATTCATCACTTACATGCAGCACCCAGTGCTCATCACAGCAAATGCCCTCCTTAATCCCCGCCCCCCATCTAGCCTATCCCCCACCCACCTCCTCCACCAAACCTCAGTTTGTTCTCTATCATTAAGAGTCTCTTTTGGTTTGTTTCCCCTCTCTTTTCACCCCCTTTCCCATATGGTCATCTATTTTGTTTGTTTCTTTTTAAAAAAGATTTTATTTATTTGACAGAGAGAGACACACAGAAAGAGGGAACACAAGCAGGGGTAGTGGGAGAGGGAGATGGAGGCTTCCTGCTGAGCAGGGTCCTGATGCGGGGCTCAAACCCAAGACCCCGGGATCACAACCTGAGCTGAGGGCAAATGCTTAACAACTGAGCCACCCAGGTGCCCCATCTATTTTGTTTCTTAAATTCCATATATGAGTAAGATCATATGGTATTTGTCTTTCTCTGACTTATTTCACTTAGCCTAATATACTCTGGCTCCATCCATGTTGATGCAAATGGCAAGATTACATTCTTTTTGATGGCTGCTTAGTATTCCATTATATATATACACCCACTTCTTTTTTATTCATTCATCAGTTGATGGACATTTGGGCTTTCTCCATAGTTTAGCTATTGTTGATAATGCTTCTATAAACATCAGGATGCACATGCCCCTTCGAATCTGTATTTTTGTATCCTTTGGGTAAAAATTTAGTAGTGCAATTGTTGGATTGTAGGATAATTCTATTTTTAATGTTCTTCTAGTCTTTTTGGGGGGGAATTGGAATGAGAGGGAGATAGACAATTTTAAGCAGGCTCCTTCTATGCCCAGTGTCATAGTTTCAGCTCAGTCCTGAGCTGAAATCAAGAGTTGGGAATTAACTAACTGAGCCACCCAGGTGCCCTGTCTTGCAGTCTTGATTAAAAGATTTCCCTGCACCTCTAGAATATAATATGATTTCTTAGTTTCTTTTTCTACCAGTTATTATTTTATTTGTATGTCTAAATATTTGATCCACCTAGAATTTATTTTTATACATGGTGTGATGGAGGACACAAGCTCCACTTTCTAACAAGTAGAGTGCCCAGTATATGTGCCAGTGCATACATTAGGGAAACTATCCTTTTCCCATTGAATTGGAATATTGCCTTTGTATTAAACTCTCATAAATACTGGGATCTATTTCTGGACACTTCGTTACACTGATCTAGTTGTCTATTTCTATGCCAATATCATTTGTTTAGTTAGAGTTTAATATCTGATAAATTAAATTCTTCCTCCTCATTCTCTTTCATAATTATCCTGGATATTCTCAGACATGTATATTCTGATGCAGATTTTAATATTAATTATTGAGTGAAAAACACACAAACCTATTGGGATTCTAATGGGTATTACATTACATTTATATATTATTTTTGAGAGAATTTACATTTTTATAAGATTATTTGATTATCCAACAAAATAGTGTGTCTTTCTATATTTTCAGATTGGATTTTATGCCTGCCATTAAAATTTTTATAATTTTCTTTATCTAGTTTCTGTACTTCTCATATTTATTCCTAAAGTTTATATACATGCTGTTGTCAGTGAAATATTTTCTACCATTTCCACTTGATTTCTTTTGTTCACCTTAATGTGTATGCGACTCATCCATGTTCTTGTTTATAGAATTCATTTATTCACTTTGATTATGAGTCATATTTCTGTGCATTTAATGTAGTACAAGTTATTACACCATTCACCTGTTGATGGACATTTGGTTAGTATGAATGAAGCTGCTGTGAGCAACCTTTTACAGGGTTTTAAAAACATGGATATATGTTTACATTTGTCTTTGGTAACTACCTGGTTGTGGAAGTTCCTCTAGCTGTATAATTTTATAAGAAACTACCAAACTTTAAAAAAAAATTGGTTTATACCATTTTATGCTCTCATCAACAATGTAGGATAATTTCATTTGCATCCAGGTCAACATTTCATACTGTCGGTCTTTTTAATTTTAGACATTCTAGTGGGTGTGAAGTGGTGTCTTATTGTATTTTTAAAATTAATTAATTTATTTGTGAGAAAGAGAGAGAGAGAGTGCATGCAGGAGGGTGAGAAAGGGCAGAAGGAGAGAAACTCAAGCAGACCCCATGCTGAGTGCAGAACTGATTCGAGGCTTGATCCCTTGACCCTGAGATCATGAGCTGAGCTGAAATCCAGAGTTGGACCTTTAACTGACTGAGCCACCTGGGTGACCCTCTCATTGTGGTTTTAAATTACATTTCCCCAATGAGAACTGCTGTTGAACACCTTTAAAAAAAAAAAAGATTTTGTTTATCCATTTGTTTGACAGAGAGAGCATGCACACAAACAGGGGGAGAGGCAGGCAGAGGGAGAGGAGGAAGCAGGCTCCCCGCAGAGCAGAGACCCCAATGTGAGGCTGTATCCCACCCTGAGATTATGACCTGAACCAAAGGCAGACACTCAACTGACTGAGCCACCCACGTGCCCCTGAACACTTTTTCATGTACATATTGGCCATTTGTTGGTCTTCGTTTGGAGGAGTTCAGAGCTTTTGCTAATTTTTTCAAGTTGAGTTGTTTGGTTTTTAATTATTCATTTGTTGGAGTTCTTTTGTCAGTGCTTCAACAGTTGTATGCGAGAATATTTTTTACCCATCCTGGGAGGGTTTGTTTTCTTATCTAGGTACTTAGAAGAATAGATATTTATAATTCTCAATGACTTTGAATTTATCATTTTTTCTTCAATGCCTTACTGCCTTTTATACTCTTTTTAAGTAATCTTCCCCTACTTCAAAGTCGTGACGATACTCACCCATTTTCTTTCCCAGCGGCATTTTAGATTTAGCTCTTATAGTCAGGTCTATGATCCATCTCAAAAGAATTTTCTAGGTTAAGACATAATTTGCACACCATAAACTCAGCGTTCCAACATGTACAGCTCAGTAGATTCACAAGGTTATTCAAGTATTACCACTATCTAATTCCAGGACATTTCATCTCCCCTCCAAAAAAGAAGCCCCCTACACATTAGCAGTCATTCTTTATTCTCCCTTCTCCTCAGCATTTGGCAACTGCTAATCTATTTTCTGTATCTGTGGATTTGCCTATTTTGATATTTCATATGAATATGATCACAGAACATGCAGCCTTTTGTGTCTGCTTCTTATAGCATAATCTTTTTATTTTTTTATTTATTTTTTTTTAAAGATTTTATTTATTTATTTGACAGAGAGAAATCACAAGTAGATGGAGAGGCAGGCAGAGAGAGAGAGAGGGAAGCAGGCTCTCTGCTGAGCAGAGAGCCCGATGCGGTACTCGATCCCAGGACTCTGAGATCATGACCTGAGCCGAAGGCAGCGGCTTAACCCACTGAGCCACCCAGGCGCCCCTAGCATAATCTTTTTAAAGTTCACCCATTTTTAAAATTTTTTATAAACATATAATGTATTTTTATCCCCAGGGGTACAGGTCTGTGAATCTCCAGGTTTACACACTTCACAGCACTCACCATAGCACATACCCTCCCCAATGTCCATAACCCCACCTCCCTCTCCCAAACCCCCTCCCCCCAGCAACCCTCGGTTTGTTTTGTGAGATTAAGAGTCACTTATGGTTTGTAACCCATTTTTTTTTAAAGATTTTATTTATTTATGTGACAGACAGAGATCACAAGTAGGCAGAGAGGCAGGCAGAGAGAGAGGGGGAAGCAGGCTCCTCGCTGAGCAGAGAGCTGGATGCAGGGCTCGATCCCAGGACCCTGAGATCATGACCCAAGCCGAAGGCCAAGGCTTTAACCCACTGAGCCACCCAGGCATTCCAATTATTGTAGTTTCAAAGTAAATATCGAAATCAGGTTGTGTGTATTTTTTCCACTTTGCCCTTCTATTTCAGGATTGTTTTGGCCATTTTATATCCTTTGCATTTTCATGTAAATTTTAGAATCAGCTTGTCAGCTTTTTACACAAGATCTACTGAGAATTCGATGGTGATTACATTAACTAAATCTGGAGAAAAATAGACATCTTAGTGGTATTGAATTATCTAAATTTTGTATTTGGCATATATCACAATATATTTAGGACTTTTTAACGTTTTCCTTGGCAATATTATTTTTTCCTTAAATGTTTGATAGAATTGACCAGTGGAACCATGAAACTCACTGTTCCTGAGCCAGGAGTTTTCTTTGTGGAACATTTGCTTTTTTAAAATCAGCTTTGTCGATGTATTATGTATAATGAAACTCATCTATTTTAACTGCGTAGTTCAATGAGTTTGACTTCTTACTTTGCAATCTCTGTGCTTTTTATTTTATTTTCTTACCTAATGCCCGGGCTAGAACTGCCAGTACAGTGTTGACTAAAAGAGGTGAGAGCAGATATTCTTGCCATTTCCTTGATCTGAAGGGGAAAACATTTTGTATTTCATTGTTAGTATAATATTTACTATTTTTTTATAGAACGCCGTTACCAGTTTAAATAAATTTTCTTTTATTCCTAGTTTTAAGAATTTTTTTAAAAAAAGATTTGATTTATTTATTTATCACACAGAGAGAGAGAGAATTAGCAGGGGAAGCAGCAGGCAGAGGGAGAAGCAGACTCCTTGTGGAGCGGGGAGCCTGACCCGGAACTCGATCCCAGGACGCTGGGATCATGACCTGATCCCAGAGCAGATGCTTAACTGACTGACCCATCCAGCCATCCCTTAAGAGCTTTTTTCAAATCATGAATGAGATTTGAATTTCATCAAATGCTTTTTTAGTATCTGTTGCGTTCATCATATAGTTTTCTGTTATTCTTTTATTTTTATTTATTTATTTATTTATTTATTTTTTAAGATTTTATTTATTTATTTGACAGAGAGTGAGATCACAAGTAGCCAGAGAGGCAGGCAGAGAGTGAGAGAGGAGGAAGCAGGCTCCCTGCTGAGCAGAGAGCCTGATGTGGGGCTCGATCCCAGAACCCTGGGATCATGACCTGAGCCGAAGGCAGAGGCTTTAACCCACTGAGCCACCCAGGCGCCCCTGTTATTCTTTTAATATAATGCCTAATGTTGAGTACATTTCAAATGTTAAGTCTACCTTTCTTCCTAGGACAAACCCAATTTGATCATAAGATACTAACATTTTTATGTATTGCTGGATTTGACTTGCTAAAATTTTGTACATCCATGAGGATGTAGTTTTCTTATAGTTTTCTTACGTAGTTTTCTTTTAATGTCTTCAACTGGTTTTGCCATCAGAGTAATGATTGCCTTATAAAATGAGGTGAGAATGTTCTGTTTTCTGGCTAAAATTATAAGAAACTGAAAATTCTAATTTTGGGCAAGGATTTGGAGTCCCTGGAACTCTCATATATTGCTGGTGTGCGTTTAAATTTATTCAGTCACTGCTTGGCAGTGTCTCCCAGAGCTTAACACGCGTCTGCACTATAACCCAGCATTTTAACTCCTACCTATATACTCAAGAGAAACGAGTGTATATGTCTGTCAAAATATATGTCAAGAACGTTTATAGAAGCTTTATTTATAAAAGCAAAAACTGAATCAATCCACATATTCCTCAAGAGGAGAGTAAAGAAGTAAATTATGATATACTCATACCACAGAATTTTACAGAGCAATAAGAAAAACAAACTACTGATACATTAGTATGGATGCATCAGGAACATAAATGGTTAAAGAAGGCAGACCCAAAGAAAACGCTCTGTATGATTCCACTGATACGAAGTTCAAGTATTGACACCAATGTGTGGGTGTAGAAATCATCATGATCAGCTCTGGGTGGAGGTGGATTTTTGACTCTGAAAGGGTCATGAAGGGTTCTCTTGGGTCATGGTAACATTCTATATCTTCCCCTGGGTGTTGGTTACACAGGTTTTACATAGGTAAAAATTCATAAAGCTGTATGTTTAGGATTTAGGTGTGTTACTGTATGTGATTTATATCTCTAATACAATAAAACATTAATCTTGCTCAGAATTCAGTGAGCCCTTCTCATCTTGAAAATTTTATTTTATTTTTCTTTACTTAGGGGACCGTGGGATCATGGCCTGAGCCAAAGGCAGATACTTAACTGACTAAGCCACCCAAGCACCCCATTTTTCTTCTATTTTTGAAAGATTTTTGTCTACTCTCTCTTCCAGGCATCTGACTTGTTATTTGATAAGCAATCAGCTTCTCTTTCAATTTATCTGAATTTACCTTCTTCAATTTAACTGAATTTTAAAGTTTAAAGATGCTTTCTTTGGTCCCTAAAGTCTTTAAAATATTTAATATTTATAATTGGATTGTTTTAATTGCACATTTTCTTTTGTTTAAGTAATGATTATCTTTTTCTCTTTTCCAGAGCAGGTCTGTTTCACTGGAGAATTACCTGTTGGCAATATTTTATTCTTTCACTTTCTGGATGTTGGAATGGCTTAGGTAGCAGGATGACAATATCATTTATCATCCAGACTTGAATGCCTATGGGGACTATTAATAATTATACCAGTATCAACAAGGGCTGTCTCATGGTAACCAGAATTTTTGGTGACCACACCCTTAGGTGCCAACTTATGGCTGTGTCTCTGGTTTAGATGGTGGAGAATGATGAACAGCAATGATCATGATAGGGACGGGAAACTCAGAAATCTTGGTCCCTGGGTATAGTCTGTGTACTGGATGGCAAGTTCCAAGGCTCCAGGCATCCAGGTTGCAAGGATGGGAATAGAATCTCAAAAATGTGAGTGTCAACAGAACATTCAGTTAGATCAAGGCTGGAAAATATTTATTGAATTCATGATTAAGAGATATTGGTCTCCTTAAGGAGAATGGTTTCAGTGGTGTAGTGGGGGACAAAGCCGTATTGTAGTGGGTTTTAGAATGAATGAGGTGTTAAAAACTCAGACGCCAAGTGTAGACTGTGTATTTTTCCTTTGAGGGCAGGGGACGATGGTGTTAAGGACACAGGTGAGGGTTTAGTCTTGAATGGGAGGAAATAAGGATGAAGTCTCTCAGGCCTCCTATGAGTTAAAAAGGCTTACATTTTAAAACATGTATTGAATTAATTTATTAAACTTTAAGTTCCAAGAGTTAGAGGATAGACACTGAAAAGTTCTGTGGTCACCCTGTTCTCTTCCCTATAGACAATGATGCTACTTTTGTAAAAAAAAAAAAAAAAAAACTATTAAAGGATAAACAAAGAGTAAATTGCATCACAGTCTTTAGGGAGGGGAGCTGGGTAGCTGCAGATCTTCACAGTTTTTAATGACCCTATCCTAGTCTATTATATGGAAGTACCACATTTATTTACATTATTCATTTACCTTTGGGCATTTATATTGGTAAGAAATTTTCATTGTTATAGAAAATTTGAAAAAATCCTTCAACAAAATATTTTTCTACAGCTCTGATAATTTTATTAGACTATATTCCTAGTATTCCTAGAAGTATATTACTGGGTTAAAGCTAGAGGTATCTTAGGGGCACCTGGGTCGTTCAGTTGGTTAAACGATTGCCTTCAGCTCATGTCACGATCCTGGAGTCCCACATCAGGCTCCCAGCTCCATGGGGAGTCTGCTTCTCCCGCTGGCCTCCCCTCTTGTGCTCTCTCACTCTGTCTTTCTCTCCAATAAATAAAATCTTTTTCAAAAAAGCTAGAGGTATTTTAGAATTGTTAGGTTCTTGGTACATACTGACACATTGCTTTACAGAAGGGTTTTAACAGTTACATTCCTATTAGCAATGCACAGGTGTGTTTGTCTCACTGCCTCCTGGCCAGACTCTCCAACAATACTACCTTTTTCTTCTTTTTTCCAAATTGATAGGCTGAAATTTGTATCTCAATTTAGATTACTGGATTTGAGTATCTTTTCATATGTGCGCATCCCTTTTTAATTTATTTTAATTTTTTGCCATGCCTTTTATTTTTCAATTTATTGATTTGTAATGGTTCTTTATATTGAAAGGATATTAATGCAAATATTATTTCACTCTGTATTATTGCTTTTTAACTTTATTTATGATGTTTAATTTATTTGTAAGAAATTTACATATGCTAATGTTAAATACATTACTCCTTTTCTTTATGCTATCTTCTTTTGAAAGTTTCTGAGATAGCCTTTGCCTATCATGGGGTCAGTTAAATATTAAGTAAATATTTTCCTTTCTTATGTTTTCATTTTCTACTTTTTTGCTCTGTAATTAATTAAATTCTTTTTGGCACAAGATGTTATATTGAATTTGAGCTAATTTTTTTTAAGATTCTATTTTATTTATCAGGCAGAGAGAGACACAGCGAGAGAGTGAGCACAAGCAGGGGAGTAGCAGAGGGAGAAGCAGGTCTCCCTCTGAGCAGGGAGTCCCATGTGGGCAGCAGAAGGCAGACGGTTAATGCCTGAGCCACCCAGGCGCCCCTCGATCTAATTTTTTTCAAGGATAGCCATAATTGTTCTTTGGTTAGTCGATGCCAGGCCAAGCACAGGCTCAAGGTCACAGTAAAAAACAGTACTTTTAAAGATGTAATTGGTGTGGAAAAGATTCAATGCATGGTGGTAGGGTGAATCTTTTGAATACTGATACCTTCAGGCTGAAAAATGTAAAAGGCAGTGGATATGAGATCTTCCCTCGTTCGAACTGGTAAATTAATCGCTTTTTGCAGACTGAATTGGAGGGCTTCCTCTGTAAAGTAACCAGGAAGGAAACTGGGAGCTAGAGCAGCAGCGTTAGTGCTGGTTGTGCCGTAACCAAGGATGTCCAGTAGAGGGAGCAAGTGGGGGCTGAAATTCTAGACCAGGCTTTACATTTAATGGTGGGAGTTGCATTTCTTGGGGGAAGGGTATATTTTTCTGTTTCACACAAAGGAACCTTAGAGGCTGGTGGTGCCCTTTGGTGGCAGGGTCCACTCATTTGTATCCTTGATTGTCTGTATATTCTTTGCACTGTTTTTGTTTGCTGGTTCAATTGTAAATCAAAGTGAAAGCAAACAAAACAAATCAGAGTAATTATACTTGCCAGTTTTGAAACTTAAACAGTCTTTGTAGTCTATCTTAGCTAATTTTCTTACACATTTTGGGGGGATTATCATTTTCCCCTTAATTTGCAATGTAATCTTTATTTACCCTTCCCCTCCCCAGAAATATCTTTGCCTTGTTTCCATTTTATAATACAGGATCATTTTGAGAAATTCAAGAAATGCAGAGAATTGTGTCTACCTGCCAGAAACAGCCATTGCTAACAATTTGTTGGATATACTTCAGACCTTTCCATGTATCCAGAAATAGATATTTCTTTTATTATATATTTATATAGCTCTACCTATCTATCTATCCATCCTGATTGGCATTTATATGTATTTAGTTCTTTATTACCATAAACCATTCTGCAATGGTTATTTTTTTTTTTATTTATTTGACAGAGAGAGAGAAATCACAAGTAGGCAGAAAGGCAGGAAGGGGGTCGGGGAAGCAGGCTCTCCACTGAGCAGAGAGCCTGATGTAGGGCTCGATCCCAGGACCCTGAGATCATGACTTGAGCTGAAGGCAGAAGCTTAACCCACTGAACCACCCAGGCATCCCTGCAATGGTTATTCTTACACTTGCAGTCTTCGTACACTGGGGCTCTTCTTTTCTTTCTTTCTTTTTTTTTTTTTAAGATTTAATTTAATTGAGAAAGAGTGAGTGAGTGAGCACGAGTTGGGGGGAGGAATAGAGGGGGACGCAGACTGCCCCCTGAGCAGGGAACCCCACGTGAGACTCCATCCAGGACCTGGGGACCACAACCCTAGCCGAAGGCAGACGGTCAACTGACTGAGCCACCCAGGCGCCCTGGGGCTCTTATTTTCTTAGGATAAATTGTCAAACGTGAAATTGCTAGATCAAAGGGTATGCCCATTTAAAGTTTTTTTTTTTTTTTTTAATATATGACCCTCCAGAATGGTTGTAGCACTTTGTACTTCCACCAATAATATAAGAGTAGGTTTCTTTCCTTATTCTCTTGCTACCACTGGATAACATCATGCTTTTTAATTTTTGTCAATCTGATAGGCTAAATGGATATTGTTGTAAACTTAGTGCTCAGTAAACATTTCTTGAATGACAGTGGTGTAGCTTTTATTTATATAATTATTTATGAGTTCGACCATCTATTCCAGGGCTCTGCAAACTTTTTCTGTAAAGGGCCAGATGGTAAATATTTTAGAGTTTACAGACCACTGGGTCTCTGTTGAACTTCCCTAACTGAATTATTGTAGTGGGATGACATCCACAGATATGTAAGTGAACATCTGTGATTGTGTTTCAGTATGTACAGAAACAGGCAGCAGCCAGATTTGACCCAGAGGCAGTGGTTTGCTCACTTCTGATCTATTCATATGTTTGATGGCTATTTAGAATACTTTCGTGAACTACTAGTTTGTATCCTTTATACCTTTTTTGAATTGGGGTTTGTTTTTTCTTGCAGAGTTACAAGAACTCTTTATTCTATTAGATCACAAAGTCATAGTGCTAGTTAGCCCTTTGTCTTATTTTGCAGATTTAAAAAATATGTATTTATTTATTTAAGAGAGAGAGTGTGAGCATGATCACACAGGGGAAAGGGCAGAGGGAGAGAGAGAATCTCAAGCAGACTCCCTGCTGAGCACAGAGCCAGACATGGGGCTCGATCCCACCATGGGGAGATCATAACCTGAGCTGAAATCAAGAGTCAGATACTCAATGGACTGAGGCACCCTGTTGCCCCTGCAGATATTTTTGTCGTTTTTCATTTGTTTCCTAATTTTGCTTATGGTCCCCTTTTCTCTGTAGATATTTTTATTTTTTATACAATTAAATCCGCTAGTCTTTTGCTTTATAGTTTCTGGGTTTTGTGTCATCGTTGGAAAGGTCTTCCTTATGCCAAGATTATAAAAATATTCTATATTTTATTTCACTGTTTTTATTTGAATTTTAAAAAGAATTTGAATGTATTTTTATTATTATTTGGTGACAAGGACATAATTTTATTTTAAAGAGGATAATCCATCATTTAACCATTGATTTAAAATACCATTTTTATTATATACTGATGATTTCCCATATATGCGTGGTTCTGTTTCTGAACTCTGATTTATACCTTATGAACTATTTTTGTGTTATTTTATATGACATCTGTTTCATTACATTTTCTAATGCATTACTGCTTGCATAAGAAGTCTATTGAGTTTATATATATATGTATATTACTGATTTTTTTATTGTTTCTAATAGTTTTTCTCTTGAATTTTCTAGGCTGTCATATCATTATCTGCAGATAATGATAATTCTGCCTCTTCTTTTTCAAAAGAAATACCTCTTATCTTGTTGCACTGGCTAGAATTTATATGATAATGTTGTATAATAGCGGAGATAATGGATATCCTTATTGTGTTCCTGATTTTAATGAGAAGGGCTCTTGTGTTTCATTGCTAGGTATGCTTGATGGTTATTTTTGATAAATATTCTGTCATGTTTAGGAAGATTTTTTTCTACCCCCTAGTTCATTATTTTTTTCAAAATAAGGATGGATGTTGAATTACCAAATGCTATTTTGCCATCTATTGAGATAATCATATAATTTTTCTCCTTTAACCAGCTTATGTAATACATTATGTCAATAGATTTTCTAATATTGAGCCATCCATTTTCTCTTGAGAGGAATCAACTTGGTCAGAATGCATTCTTCTCCTTGTTGTGTTCTAATGTATTGCTGGATTATATTTGGTAATGTTTTATTTAAGATATTTATACTGTATTCTCAGAGAGGTTTAGTCTGACAATAATTTTCTTTTTTTGCGCTGTCTTTGTCAAGTTTGGTATTAGGTACTTGCAAACCTTGTGAAATGGAAAGGTTTTCATGCTCCCAATGATACAGAAAATTATATAGTTAAATCTGATATAGTTAAAATGTTAAAATGATATAGAAAATATCTGTTCCCTGAGAGAATTATAAAAAATGATGTATAAAGCCTTGTGGGTTTAGTTCCCTTTGGGGGAACAGATCTTTGTCAACCTATCCAATTTCGTATTTTGTTCTTATTCATTGTAGGTGTTTTATTCTTTTGGTTGCTTGCAGTAACTGTATTTTCCTAGAAAATTATCCATTGTATCTATATATTCAAGATTGTTGGCAGAAACTTATATATACTGTTCTCTTATTTTATTGATTTTTTAAAGATTTTATTTACTTGATAGAGAGAGAGCGAGCACAGAGGGAGAGGGAGAATCAGGCCCCCGCTGAGCAGGGAGCCTGATGCAGGGCTCAATCCCAGGACCCTGGGATCATGACCTGAGCCGAAGGCAGACACTAAACTGACTGAGCCAACCAGGTGCTCCAGTAAAATGTTTAAAATTCATTAAATTTTATTTTAAACTCATTTCTAATTTATGGCTTATTCTCTTCTTCATTCTTTCATTTGTATTTATTGAGCGTCTGCTATGTGCTGGGTATTGTGCAATGGTTTCTGGCTTTCATGTCATATTCAGTAGCAAACAAGACAGCTGAGATGCTTGTCCCAATGGGCTGTCCATTTCAATGTTGTGTATTTGTGTTTTCTTTCTTTCAAAGTCTTACTAAGTACCTTTTATTGATATTTTCATAGGAAAAACTATTTTATTTATTATCTTTGCTGTTCTTATTCCTAATTTATGAATTTATTATTTTACTTCAGTGTCATACTAAAGTCATTTTTTGTTATGGGAGTTCTAAAATATACTAAAAAATAGAGAATAGTATAACAGACTCCCATATATAATCTTGTTTCATTTCTAGCCCTAAACCACTGCATTTTTAAAAGCAAACCTCAAACATCTTATCCTTTCATCCACAAATACTTCAGTAATACTTATCTAATAGATAAATTTTCCTTTTGAAAGTACAATACCATTTTCACTCCTAAAAATTCATAATAATTTTAAAAAAGATTTTATGTATTCATTTGGGAGAGAGACAGAGAGAGCACAAGCTGGGGAGTGGGGGCAGAGGGACAAGTAGACTCCGCCCTGAGTGGGGATCCTGACATGGGGCTTGATCCCAGGACCCTGAGGTCATGACCCAAGCTGAAAGTAGACACTTAACCACCTGAGCCACCCAGGCACCCCCCTTGTTTCAACACTTAAAAAATGTAATGGTCATGTTAACAGACACAGATGCCAGCTTGAAGGGGTACCTACTGCCTCAATCAAGGACAATTTGATCACCAAAATAAATAATGAATAAGTTAAAAGTATGATTAAGAATGGGATGTTTAGGGGCCTCTGGGTGGCTCAGTGGGTTAAAGCCTCTGCCTTCAGCACAGGTCATGATCCCAGGGTCCTGGGATTGAGCCCCGCATCGGGCTCTCTGCTCCGCAGGGAGCCTGCTTCCCTCTCTCTCTCTCTCTGCCTGCCTCTCTGCCTACTTGTGATCTCTGTCAAATAAATAAATAAACAAAATCTTAAAAAAAAAAAAAGAATGGGATGTTTACATAGTTTCCAAGTATCTCTCCTACTCCCACTAAGTGCTTATTAATTACAATGGGAAAAAGAAAACAACTTTAGAAGGAGGAAGCCTTGCTGATACTATACCAAAAAAGAAAAGAAAAGAATGTTCATATTTTAACCATTTTTTTCCCCAAATCAATATCCAATTAAGTTCAGGCATTGAAAATAAAATGGTTCTTTAGTCTTTTTAAAACTATACCAGTTCTCTTACCCCTCTTTTTTTTTTCTCTTGCAGTCTATTTGTTGAAAAAACATTTGTCTTGTAGAATTTCCCATATTCTAAATTTGTCAGTCTTGCCTTGTAACACAGGCATTTTTTCTTAAAAGATCTTATCAGGACCCCGAGACCAGGGCCCAAGTGGAAGGCAGAGGCTCAACCCATTGAGCCACCCAGGCACCCCTAAAAGATCTTATTTTTTTACGATCTCTATACCTGATTTAGGGCTTGAACTCACGGCCTCGAGATCAAGAGTTGCATTCTCTGACTGAGCCAGCCATGTGTCCCAACACAAGCATTTCTGGTTTTAATTTATACCCTATTTCTTGTACAATGTAGTCTGAAAAAGATCAATTAGATTTAATATAGCACTGTCTTAAAAATATTTTTTCATAATGCTAAAATTTCAAACATATCTGAAAGTGGACGGAATAACACTCTTTCTTAAACATTATTTTTAAGGACACCTGGGTGGCAGTCAGTTGGACATCTGCCTCTGGCTCAGGTCATGATCCCAGGTTCCTGGGATCGATCCCCAGTTGATCTCCCTGCTCAGCGGGAAGCCTGCTTTTCCTTCTCTCTCTTTCCACCTGCTGCATCCCCTGCTTCTGCTTTCTCTCTCTCTGTCAGATAAATAAATAAAATCTTTTTTATTTTTTTATTTTTATTTTTAAAAATATTTTATTTATTTATTTGACAGACAGAGATCACAAGTAGGCAGAGAGACAGGCAGAGAGAAGGGGGAGCAGGCTCCCTACTGAGCAGAGAGCCCGATGCGGGCTCCATCCCAGGACCCTGGGATCATGACCTGAGCCGAAAGCAGAGGCTTTAACCCACTGAGCCACCCAGGCGCCCAAATAAAATATTTTTTAAAAGTCAGTTTTGTTTACTATTTTATTTTACTTTATTGCTTTAAAACTTTACTTTTACTTTTTACTTTTTACTTTTACTTTGAACTTGAGGTATAGTTGACACCTAACATATTAGTTTCAGGTGTACAACATAATGATTTGATGGTTGTATACATTTTGGAATGATCACCGTGAGAAGTCCAGTTAACATCTTTCACCTTGGAATAACACTGTAATAATGTGTTTCTTTTAAAAATTATTTTGGTTACTCATCATTTATAGATTTGTTGCTTTCTAAGAAACTAGTCTCTAAATCAAACAATTTGATTTTCAAGTCAGTTTGTGTTTAGATATGCTCAAATCCCTAATATTTGGACCAAGGGAATACTGCATTTGCCAAGAATAAATTAGGAAATGAACTCTGCAAGCAAATGACCCATTGTTTTCCAATAGGCCACTACGTAGGTCCAACAATCATTTATTAGGTTATTCTTGGCAAATTATGTAAGTCTTGGGGGTCAGATTAACCTGGAGCATCAGGTTAATATTGATAATAGCACACTGATTTCTGCCCTGGGCTTTGACTATGGACCAGGGAAACCTTATAAACAATAGGCGAAGAACAAATAAAAACAATAAATGATGAATACTTCATATATCTTTCTTTTCACTTAGAATCTTTTTAATAACTTCTAATTCTTTCAGTTTTTAAGTCTGAAGCATCTTTCAAGTTTAATTCCAGTTTCGACTCTTAAGGGGAAAGTCACTGCTCTGATTGCATTGTCATAAATTTCTTTCTTTTTTTTTTTAAAGATTTATTTATTTATTTATTTGACAGAGAGAAATCACAAGTAGACAGAGAAGCAGCCAGAGAGAGAGAGGGAAGCAGGCTCCCCGCCGAGCAGAGAGCCCGATGCGGGACTCAATCCCAGGACCCTGAGATCATGACCCGAGCCGAAGGCAGCGGCCCAATCCACTGAGCCACCCAGGCGCCCCATAAATTTATTTCTTGAAAAGTGCATTTCATACTCACGATCACAATTTTCTCCAATAGTACCATAATGGAGAGTCAATTTCAATACCTACAGAGGACCCTTGTATCACAAGTCATCAGTCTCCTTAGAACGAATTCAGGAATGGAGCTTATTCAATGTTGAGAATCCTTAGGGAAAAAAAGGAAAATATAAAATTATACTTAAATTAGGTTTGGAAATGAATATTTCCAATATTTCCTTAGAGAGATTGTTGTCCTTACTGCAAAATGCACTGTTACACTTGACCATGTCCAGACCCAGACCATGGAGCAAAATTCTACCCATTGAGGTTGGAGTACCTTGGGAACTTTTATAGACCTTTGGTTGGTTTTTAAGCCATTTTCCTTGAATTTCCCTCCTCCCCTAATGAATGAGCTTGCTTTGTATTTGTTTTCATGTATTATAGTTGCGAGAAGATTGTATTTGGGGAAAAAAGGAAAATATAAAATTATACTTAAATTAGGTTTGGAAATGAATATTTATTTAGAATGAGACTTCCTTTTCCTGAGTTCTTGTTAGGCAGTTTACCCAAATACATACCAGTGCTTTCTGACTGTACTTACTGCTGCCTAGGACACACCACAGCTCCCAGTGACCCCCAGTATTCATGGGCTGGGCAAGTGAGTGGGGCTGAGGTTCAACCTGCATGTGAAGCTTGACCCTAAATCTTTCTCAGCGCCGATTGCTTAGCTCCCAAGTGTGGTGCACTTGCAGTATGATGAATTAGGCTTTCACCATGGTCGTTTAGATGAGAGGTGTTGTGGGGTTTTCTTTGTTTTGCCTCAGGGGATCTTGTGAGCTCACAAGGGCCCCGTGCTTGGTGTTCAGTGCTTTGTGGCACCACGCTGAAAGTTTTAAAGAAGATTTTATTTGTTTATTTGACAGACAGAGAGAGAGAGTAAGCAGGGGGAGCAGCAGAGGCAGAAGGAGAGGCAGGCTCCCCTCTGAGCAGGGAGCCCAATGTGGGGCTTGATCCCAGGACCCTGGGATCATGACCTCAGCCCAAGTCGGATGCTTAACTGACTGAGCTGAGCTACCCAGGTGCCCCTTTGAAATTCTTTTTTTTTTTAAGGTTTTATTTATTTATTTGAGAGAGAGAGAGATCACAAGTAGGCAGAGAGGCAGGCAGAGAGAGAGGAAGGGAAGCAGGCTCCCCGCTGAGCAGAGAGCCTGATGCGGGGCTCCATCCCAGGACCCTGAGACCATGACCTGAGCCGAAGGCAGATGCTTTAACCCACTGAGCCACCCAGGTCCCCCCCCCCTTGAAATTCTTAATTTTATCTTTGGATATGTGTTTTGTAAGTAAAATCCAAGAGGACAGTGGAGCACATGCCAGGGCCCTGGAGCTTCCAGCGATGCCCCTTCCTCCTCCCACCACATCCCTGCAATAGGTTCTCTGTGATGTGCTCCCCGCCCCCTGGTACCCTGCTCCCTCAATTCCTAACCCTCACATTCTTGCACTCCCCCCTGCGCAGTGACTTCTGCTCTCTTCTGTGTGAGACAGCGGATGAACTGGGTCAGCGGGCGGAGACCACGTTAGGCTGTCACCGTCCACTCAACATGGTGGCTTGGACCTGGGTTCAGGGAGGCCCAGGGTTGGGTGCATGTGCCCTGGAGCATCTTGGGAGCAGGGCAATGAGGCAGCTGTTTCGCCACTGTGCCTTCAGCTGGCGTGGGGGTCCTCTAACCCACTCCTAAGCCAGGCATCTATGTGCCCTGCCACAGAGGTTGCAACGCTTATAGGCTGTGCGTCTGTTCTGGGTTGGAGCTGCCTGCCTGTGGGAAGGGAAGATCTACTGCCGCATTTTCCTTTTGCACTGCGCCCTGCAAATTGTATAGCCAGCCCTGATGACAGTGATTTAACACTTCTCTGCCCTGGGGCACCTGGCTGCCTCCCTTAGTAGAACCTGTGACTCTTGATGTTGGGGTTGTGAGTTCAAGCCCTGCATTTAACCATTTTTTAAAAAAATGTGTTGGGAATGCTCACAAGCTCCTATGAGATATTAGGGGATTGGAAATATAGGTAACAATTAGTAGGTTGGATATAGGTGACTTTTAAGAGGTGGAAAATTTGAAATTCTAGAGAAAATGAATTAGTTCCTAGTGAAATAAATTATGATACATTTACATAAAAATGAGGTCTATATATGTGAATATAGACTGTGTCTAAAACAAATATTAAGAGAGAAAAAGGAGGTGACCGGATGGCTGTTGTTTGAGCATCTGACTCTTGATTTCGGCTCAGGTCATGATGTCAGGGTTGTGGGACTGAGTGGAACTGAGCCCCTCGGTCTCCTCCCTCAGTGGGGAATCTGCTCGACAGCCTCCCTTTCCCTGTATGTGAACTCTCTCTCTCTTGCTTTCTCTAAAATAAATACGTCTTTAAGATTTTAATCCTTTTTTAAAATAATAAATCTCTAAAAAAGAGAGAAAGGATGCAGAACAGGATATAGTATGTGATTGATCTTATGTTATAGATAACCCCATTTCATCACTTGTAATATTGTTTCTCATTTTAATAGCTCTGAAATCTTCTGTAGTGTCTTTGAACTGCTTCTTGCTATCACCAGGTGGTAGTTGCGTTGTAATTTGCATTCCCTGAAAATGCTCAACAAAACTTACAGAATAGGTGTCGGCAACATGGAATAAAATCCCGGAGACACCAGTGGAGCACTTTAGCAGAGAAGAAAATATTTTGAGGAAAAATAGGGTCACTAATGACTGAAAATTGTGATTTTGAAAAGCTGGATTCTGAATACGTACAATCTAGAAATAGTGCAACTGATTTAGTTCATTTACTTTTTTCTTTTGATGCATGGACAAGAAACATCTACATCTAAATAAGTCAAAATCTCTGACAATAAATATAAAATAAAGACTGATAGCAAAGCATTAATCATCATTAATCAGTGTTTCCTAGCTGTGCATTAAATAGTGGGCATTTTAGGGGCACCTGGGTGGCTCAGTGGGTCAAGCCTCTGGGATTGAGCCCCATGTTGGGCTCTCTGCTCAGTGGGGAGCCTGCTTCCCCCTCTCTCTCAGCCTGCCTCTCTGCCTACTTGTGATCTCTCTCTCCATCAAATAAATAAATAAAATCTTTTAAAAAATAGTGGGCATTTTATAATCTATAGTGTCTTAGAGTTAATCAAATGTAATAATTAAAATGTAAATTAAAATATAAGATATATATTTTTATACATTAAATATATACATTTCTGGGAGGATGTGCAACATTTTGAGCTGGGCGTGGGATGAGCCCAAGCCTGTCAGGCGCATTGTCAATGAATACAGGTGAGTTATTAAAACAAGCAAATAACATAAAATGGACTGGGAGTTCATGATTGACTTTTCCTGTATTGCAAATTGGTATAAATTAATCTTTAAATCAATAGTCTCACCAGTTAAGCATTAAATCAGTTTCACTACAATGTAAAATGATAGTTCATGGGGGAAAAAAGAAGATTAAGTTTGAGGGGAATTACACCAGTCCTTAGAGAGATTATTGTCCTTACTGCAAAATGCACTGTTACACTTGACCATGTCCAGACCCAGACCATGGAGCAAAATTCTACCCATTGAGGTTGGAGTATCTTGGCGACTTTTATAGACCTTTGGTTGGTTTTTAAGGCATTTTCCATGAATTTCCCTCCTCCACTAATGAATGAGCTTGCTTTGTATTTGTTTTCGTGTATTATAGTTGCAGATAAGATTGTATTTGGGAACAAAATAAACATTCTGCTTCTTTGCTCAAGCAGTGTTTGAGCTACCCGTCCATGGGCTGAGGCTTGCACAGAGACAAAAGAAGGGCTGGTAAAAGTCCAGGGGTGTCAGAATTGCACGTGGGAGGACAGAGTGTCAACGCTAAAGGCTGAAGGGCTTGTATAAGAGCTGAAGTAGGGACGCTTCAAGAGAAAGACAAAGAGGTGTGCAGTAGGTGTCTTGGATCGGTCAGGGATCAAGCTTGTCAACAGAGCCTTGTCCAGGGTGGTCTTTTTAGTTGTTAATCCTGTCCTGGGGGATGTGACACTGCCACTTCGAGGAGCCACACTGAGCTGGACAAAAGCAAACTCTCCTTGCGGTTCATGGCATTTACAGACTTTGCGGATTATTTAAGTCTATTCAGTTTCCATATTACCTTCTTTTTGCCTTGACATCGTGTGCTTACTCTGTGGTGAGCGGACCAGCTTGCTGTTCAGAGGGCGACGATTAAAAGCCCAGGCTTTCAAGTCACACAGACTTGGTTCATGGTTCCGGCAGCTGAAAAGCTGTGTGTGGCCTGAAGCAGGTCATGTGACTGTGGAGGCTCAGGTTCCACATCTGTAAATTGGTCAGAGTCCTCCCAGTTTGCTAAGGTTGCTGTGGCGGTTACATGACAGAATGTTGGTGAAGGGCCTCCTGTACGTTGGACACCAAAGCAATTGCCATTGTTCCTCTTGTTCAGGGACTGCCTGTCAGTATTTGTCCATTTAATGTCCCCGGCGGTGTGGCAACTAAATAAATAAAATAGATGCACAGCAACCAAATTGCCTCACCCTTGAGAAGGTTTGGCATTCCTCCTTTGCAATCAGCTTGCTTCTTCCTTTCCACACATCTGTTCTCCACCTCCTAGGATCGTCGTGGCAGTTGAAGGAGGCAGTGACTGCTTAGCAGAATACTTGGCAAATGCTAGTGGCTCATTGTTAGCTGTCCTCAGTGGACAGCTCCACTTTGCTGAAGAGGAACCTGAGGCACAGGGAACTGAGGTAATGTGGTCGAAGTGACAAGCACGGCCGAGCTGGTAAGTAGCACGGACAGAATTTGAATCCTGATGCTCGGCGGCCAGCATCTGTGCTCCTAATATCTGCACCCATGACCTCTAATTCAATCCGAACTCTGGCCAAGAGCCTCGGCTTCTTCCAGGTATTGTTTTGGGGGAGGTGGACATCCTAGCTCTGTGCCAAAGTCACGTGCTTATTCATAAGCAGCTGAAGGAGTAACAAGTCACTGACAGAGAGGTGATCTGGCTGATGTGTATGGCCAAGGCAGCCGAGCAGGCCATGACCCCCGCGGGTGTCCCCTTCCTTTCCTAGGCCTTTCTTTCCCTCCTTGGATCCTGTCTGTTCTGATGGCTACTGCCCCAAGGCCACAGCTTTCTTCCCTACGAGACTGCCCCACGCAACAGACCTCTGTGAGGAGGGCTGCACAGGAGAGGGCTGGAAGAGAAGTGGTTTCTAAGGCTCTATTCCAGTCCTCTGGCAAAAAGACCGATTGGCAATTTTATTCCAAATGGGGGGAAAATTGCCTTATAACGAGAATCAGCGAGTACGACCACCCATGCAAACTGTTCATTCTTGTTCCAGCTCAAAGGCCTCAGGTGGGGGGAACAGCTCTTGTTTGCTCAGTGGTTTGTGTGGTAGAGCTAGGCGGGTGCGGTGGCAATTCTATGTACAGGCCAGTGTAAATCACAAAGCAGTTCTAGCTCATTTTTGCTTTATTTCAGGATATTTTTTGCCACCCATGGTATAGGCAGTTAAGGCTCAGACTCCCATCACCTGCCTATATTAAATGTACACAATGGGGCAGAGATTTTTGCAAAGTCTTCTGCACATGTATTTACTGTAATCTGACCACATGACTTAAGAGTTTTAGGCATCACTGAAAAATCGGATGATTTTTAGAGTTGAATGCAAAGCAGATGGCTGTGATTTCTACCTTAATTCATCCAGTTGAGGGGTACCTGGGTGGCTCTGTTGGTTAAGCACCCAGCTCTTGATTTCGGCTCAGGTCATGATCTCAGGGTCGTGAGACAGAGCCTTGCACTGGGCTCCATGCTCAGTGGGGAGTCAGCTTGAGATTCTGTCTCTCTACCTCTGCCCCTCCCCCTGCTTGTGCATTCTCTCTCTCTCTCTCTCTCTCTCTTTCCCTCAAAAATAAATAAGTAAATAAATCTTGGGGGTAAAGGAGGTCTTTGGGGGCACCTGCCTGTCTCAGTTAATAAAGCATGTGACTCTTGATCTTGGGGTAGTGAGTTCAAGCCCCACACTGGGTGTAGAGATTATTTAAAAATAAAATCTTGGGGTGCCTGCGTGGTGCAGTCAGTGGAGCCTTCTAATTTTGGTTTCAGCTCAGGTCTTGATCTCAGGGTCATTAGATTGAGCTCCACAACCAGCTCTATGCTTAGCAGGGAGTCTGCTGGAGAGTTTCTCTCTCCTTCTCCGTCTGCCCCTCCCCTCACTCTTTCTCTCTGAAGTAAATCTTTAAAAAAAAAAAAATCTTAAAAAAATAAAAAATAAATAAAATCTTCAAAGAAAAAATGGAGATCTTTGGAATTCAATGAAAAAATATTAAAAGACAGCATTTCTTCAGATAGCATATGGTATCTGGATTCAGAGGACTTCATGATGTAGTGAATAGGACTGTGTAGGGGCCTCAGAACACCAGAGTTCTAGCCCTCATTCTGTCATCCACTCTCTATGAGGCAGCTAGCATGTTGCTTTGACTTTCCTGGGACTCAGTACCCTGTGTCTAAACTAAAGGGTTAGACTACATCCTCTATGGGTCTCTATGTATTTCACATAAGGTGGGTCTTACCTAATTCTCATTCATTATAGAATGCATTCTCCTCATTCCAAGGGATTTGGTGGGGGAGGGACTTTTTGTTTCTCTTAAATTTGGGAATGCCTATGGGATAACTTGGCTTCCCTTTACTGGGTTGATATTTCATTTTCTGTAGCCCCAGAGCAATTTATTCTAATAGATTTGCTCTGTGGATTTTTTTCTTTTGCAGGGAGTGGGATATTTAAAAAATCTTTAATTCCAGTATAACTCGCATACAGTGTTATATTAGTCTCAGGTGCACAATATTGTGATTCAGCACTTCCATACATTACTCAGCGCTCATCGCAATAAGTGTGCTCCTCCTCCCCTGCATCTATTTCCCCCCTCCCCTTACGCATCAGCTATGTAGGGTTTTAGTTCATGGAATATAATGCAGAGAAAAAACTTGCTGGGTTTATCATAATTTAACAGTATTGGACTACCTATGCCTTTCCCCAAGTGTTGAACATCATTCATGGAAAAAGAGCGGCCATAAATACCCTCTTGCTCTGTTCAGTTTGTAACAAAGAGCATTTGAGAACTTTGTCCAGGGTGGGTGTATAGGTGATGATTCTGTACTACTGCTCCTAGAAAGTTCTTGGTGAATTGATGAATGATGATACATAGAGATGATTTTTGAATCTACTCCTTGCTGTCAAGGCCAAACTCTTAGAATTCAGCCTCTGTCAGCAATATCTACTAGTTTTTTTTGTCAGAGGGTTTGGCCACCCTTTGGGATGTTAACTAGCCATTTGATATACCTCCCAAATAGTTTTGAAACCCTTGAAGATGTGTAATCCAGCCAGCCAGCCAGCCAGCCAGCCAGTGTTTACCAAGCACTTCCTCTGTGGCAAACACGACAAGGAACACAACAGATGAGAATCTTTCACCTCATCGGGTTTCCATTCTAGTGGGGGCAGGGGGGGGCTGTGGGGGCAGTGGGGGGATAGACAATAACCGAACGAAGGAAGATAGCACAGAGTATGTCATATGCTAGTAAGCACTCTGCAGAAAAGTAAAGCCAGGGAAGGGCGTAGGAAATGGTGATGGTAGGGACAACAATTCGATCTTTGCTTAAACTATTTTGGACGAAGTTGACGTTTGAGGCAGTATGAAGTGTGGCTCCCAATGTGGGGTGCCAGATGTGGAAGTGACTCACTCAAAGTCGCCTTTGCCCTTGATTTTTCTTCTGCCTAGGTAGTTCTTCCTCCAGATCTTTATTTTGCTCACTTGTTCACTTCATTTAGGCCCATGCTCAGGTCTCCTTATGAGAGAATCCTTCCCTCACTGCACTATTAACAATAGCACTGTCTCTCCATCATTTCCTTACCCTGATGATGCTTAATAAGTGATAGTTATTGAATCTGATGCCCCTCCCTTCGTAAAAGATTTCATTTATTTATTTGACAGAGAGAGAGAGAGAGAGAGAGAGAGAGAGAATGAGCAGTGGGGGAGGAGCCTGACTTGGGACTCCATCCCAGGACCCTGGGATCATGACCTGAGCTGAAGGCAGATGCTTAACTGACCGAGCCACCCAGGCGCCCCGAATCTGATGCCCCTTATTGAGATGCCAAATCCCATAGATGTGTTTCCTACTGGGTGAACAAGTCCTGCTTTGAATTTGTTGTAAATCAATCTCTGACAAGTTGCAAGTGGTATTGCCTTTTTTAAGGAGTCCAGGATTGAATCTGTGAGCCTGGATTTCTGCACGAGTTTATATACCTTGCTCTGACACCAGCTCTTGCCTCCTCTGCCTTTGCCTGTTTGGACTGAAGAATCCAGATATTTGGAGCGGGTCCTTAGACCCTCAGACATTTGCCGCCCTCATCTTCCCTCCAAGGTTACTGTGTTTTTTGGTGGGTCTCTGTGCTGCATCCGTAGGGTTCAAGTTAGGACAGCTTTCCTAAACTTTTATCTTAAGATAGCTTTTAAAAATTATTTCATCATAAACACTTTTTTACTAGTTTCAGGGGTAGAATTTAGTGATTCATCAGTTGCATATAACACCCAGAGCTCATTATATCACGTGCCCCCTTAATGCCCATCACCCAGTTACCCCATCCCCCTGCCCACCTCCCCTCCAGCAACCTTCAGTTTGTTCCCTCTAGTTAGGAATCTCTTATGGTTTGCTTTCCTCTCAGTTTTCATCTTATTTTATTTTTCCTTCCCTTCCCCTATGTTCATCAGTTTTGTTTCTTAATTCCATGTATGAGTGAATCATACGATATCTTTCTCTGACTGACTTGTTTCACTTAGCGTAATACCCTCTAGTTCTATCCACATTGTTGTAAGATTTCATTCTTTTTGATGGTTGAGTAATATTCCTGTGTGTGTGTGTGTGTGTGTGTGTGTGTGTGTGTGTACCACATCTTCTTTATCCATTCGTCTGTCAGTGGACATCTGGGCTGTTTCCATAGTTTGGCTACTGTGGACATTGCTGCTATAAACATTGGGGTGCAGGTGCCCCTTCGAATTACTATGTTTGTATCCTTTGGAGAAATACCTAGTAGTGCAATTGCCGGGTCATAGGGTCACTCTATTTTTAATGTTTGGAGAAACCTCCATACTGTTTTCTAGAGTGGCTGTACCAGTTTACATTCCTACCAACAGTGTAGGAGTATAGGAGGAGTATAAGAGGGCTCCCCTTTTTCCACATCCTCACCAACATCTGTTGTTTCCTGACTTGTTAATTTTAGCCATTCTGACTGGTGTGAGGTAGTACCTCATTCTGGTTTTGGTTCGTATTTCCCTGATGCCAGGTGATGTGGAACATTTTTTCATGTGTCTCTTGGCCATTTGTCTGTCTTTGGAGAAATGTCTCCTCAGAGGTCATCTAATTAGCTTAATAATTAACTATCCTATCAACAGACTGTTTTGGCCCTGAAGGTATGTTTACCTCTACAGTGCCTTGCAAAGTTCTTGGCACACAGTAGGTGCCCAGTAAATCTTTGCTAGTAGAATGAACCAACCAGCCAACAAATGGGTAAGTGAATGTTGAAATCTTACTACGCTGTGTGACTAATTTACCGTGCCATCAGGTCACTCCCTCGCTTGCCTTGACTGAGCTAGTTGTTCTAACATTATATGGATGCATTTGAATTTCTTCATAAGTGGCTTCCTGATGCTGCTCTCTTTCTGCTGATCTGGAGGAAGTCAGTGGGCAACCCCAATGGGGGAGATGATGTTTCTTTTCTTTTCTTAAATTTATTTTTTATTTCTTTTCAGCATAACAGCATTCATTATTTTTTCACCATACCCAGTGCTCCATGCAATCCGTGCCCTCTATAATACCTACCACCTGGTTCCCCCAACCTCCCACCCCCCACCCCTTCAAAACCCTCAGATTGTTTTTCAGAGTCCATAGTCTCTCATGGTTCACCTCCCCTTCCAATTTCCCTCAACTCCCTTCTCCTCTCTAACTCCCCTTGTCCTCCATGCTATTTGTTATGCTCCACAAATAAGTGAAACCGTATGATAATTGACTCTCTCTGCTTGACTTATTTCACTCAGCATAATCTCTTCCAGTCCCGTCCATGTTGGGTATTCGTCCTTTCTGATGGAGGCATAATACTCCATCGTGTATATGGACCACATCTTCCGTATCCATTCGTCCATTGAAGGGCATCTTGGTTCTTTCCACCGTCTGGCAACCGTGGCCATTGCTGCTATAAACACTGGGGTACGGATGGCCCTTCTTTTCACCACATCTGTATCTTTGGGGTAAATACCCAGGAGTGCAATTGCAGGGTCATAGGGAAGTTCTATTTTTAATTTCTTGAGGAAGGAGATGATGTTTCTTTCCTACAATAAGTTCTTCACCTCAACCAGAACCTTAAGCAGAACATTTTGCTCTTGTATCTACATTGCTGTTCACATGCACCTCATTTCACTCATTCAACAAATATTTGAGTTCCTACCGCACACCTGGCACTAATTCTGAATCCTCGAGATAGAACTTTGCCTCCCAGGACACACAATAGACACACCCACATAAATAAATTAGGACCCTATCTAAAGTGATAAGAACCAGGATTGTGTTGATGGGATTGCAAGTGGTTGGGAGACTACTGTGGACTGTTGGAGGAGAGCTGCCCTGAGGGAGTGACGCTTCAAGTGTGATGCCAACGTGAAGAAGGAAGTAATCTCACGCCAAAGATCAGAAAGAAGAACATTGTAGCTAGAGGGAGGAACCCAAGCAAAGACGTTCTTTCTTTCTCTTTTCTTTTCTTTCATGTTTACTTCTATATTTTAGTAACCTCTAAACCCAATGTGGGGCTGAAACTCAAGACCCTGGGATCTAGAGCTGCATGCTCTTCCGGCCGAGCCAGCCAGGTGCCCCCAAAAGGCTTTATTTGAACTGTAAGAGAGGAATACAAAGATCTCGTGGCTGGACTACAATGGGTGAGGAAGAAATAAGTATTGAGGCTAGTGAGCTAGGTGGGGGTTAGATCACAAAGGATCTTATACTTCATGGTAAGGAGTCTAGATTCTATACTAAGTATGGTGGGAAACCACTGAAGGTGGTACCTCAAGCAGAGCAACGACGTGATCACATTTTTATTTTGCAGTGATCATTGTGCCTACCATGAGGAAAATGGATTGTAGAAGGACAAGATTGGGAATAGGGGACAGGTTAGGAAATTACTAAACTAATCAAAGCAATAATTAGTAGCTCCGGGAAGGGTAATAGTGGTGGAAGTGGCATAAAGTCAGGTTTGGTATATATTTTTGAGGATAGAGCCATCAGGATTTTGCTGATGGGATATGGCAGTTGAGGGAAAGAGAAGAATCAAGTAAGTTCTTTTTAGCTTGGGCAACTGGGTGGGTGGTGATGTTATTTAATGAGAAAGGGCAAAATGGGAAAGCATTTCTTTAGATATGGCATCAAGTTTTATTTTGGTCTTCTTACATTTGAAGTGTTTAGATATCCATGTGGTGGTATTGTCTGGTCATGTTTTGGATATGCCTGCACTGGACAGGAGAGAAGTCAGAACTGTGTCTTCATTCATTCGGGAATATTTATTGAGCACCTACTATGTGCTGGGGACCGATAATTCACTAGAGATACAATGTTGGACAAAACAGACAGAATCTCGGGGCACCTGGGTGGGTCAGTGGGTTAAAGCCTCTGCCTTCGACTCGGATTATGATCCCAGGGTCCTGGGATCGAGCCCCACATTGGGCTCTCTGCTCAGTGGCGAGCCTTCTTCCTCCTCTCTCTGCCTGCCTCTCTGCCTATTTGTGATCTGTCTGTCAAATAAGAAAAAAACAAAAACAAAAAAAAAACCAGACACAATCTCTGCCCACGTGGAGCTCACTTTCTAGTGAGTGGTTTGACTGCAAGAAGCAAGACCAGTACAGACTGTGATAACTGCTGTGAAGAAAATAAAACCTGCTGGATTGTAGAGGGTCTTTCTAGAGTCTTAACTCTTTCTTTAGTGTTAGTATTTATTTACTAACAAGAGTAACAATAATTCATTTGGTACTACTGTGTTTGAGGCCCTGTGCTGAATCTGATCCAAGAGAGATGAAAAAAGTACAGATAACCTTCATCCTCAAGGAGGTCAGTCTAGTGGAGGAGTCCTATGAGTAGCTAAGACGCAGGGCAAAATGAAATGAGTGCTTTATACAACAAGCTGTAGGTTACGGCGGTTCCTTCTGGGGGATTTGGGGAAGAGATCACAGAGGAACTTGAATCGGCCTGGAATGGGCAGTGAATGGGTTGCAGTTTCAGGGAGGTGCATTGCATTTTTTTTTTCAGTACTAAAATCTTACTTTTATACAAAAGTACGAGAGTTAATTATCCAACAGTTGAGCAATACACATGTGGAAAAGATCTCCATCTCCAGGGAGCTATGAATATTACAGCATCTTCAATAATGGGGTAAATATTCAGTTTCTGGGTGTTGCAGCTCTGAATACATGGCCACTTAAGGCAGACATTCTTAAGAGCTGCAGTTGTCCTCAGGCCTCTGGGCTGCCTCTAGACGGGTCACCAGGGATGGCTGAGCATAGGCTGAGCGCCTGCTTGGCTTGAGATGTGGCAGAGAAGATTCACACACGAATGGACAGCAGATGGGCCTTGCTTGTCCTGAATTACCTTCCAGCCTGAGTCTCTGATTCCACAGGGGTTCAAGTGCAAACCAGATTATTCTCTTTTTTGTATTTGAGACCTCTCTTCTGCCCTCTGCAAAGCTGTTCACACAATTAAACTGTAACTTCCTCTGGCCAAGATAAGCCAATCAAATCTCTGAGTAACCACAAATTTTGGATTGCTGTAGTAGAAACAATAAAGTCTCACTGTTGAGTATTTCACGAAAGATGTAGTCTCCTGTGTTTGCTATGGGGTTAGGTTTTCTGCAGTGCAATCTGGAAGGCTCCAGCTTATTTCCGCCTAAAAGTGGCTAAAACAGGTGAGCTTGAAATCCTTGAGCTCAGTTCTTATCTTGCTTCATAGAGTGTGATTGGTCATGAAATCACATGTGAGTCTCTTTTGTATTTCAAATATGTGATGGTTTCTCTATTATACTGACTGTTGCAGAAGGATGCATCAGTTACAACATGTTATTTTATTTAAATTTAGTCTGTAAGCTAGCATGGCCATGGCTGTCAGAGGCCAAAAATAAACTAACCTATTCTTTTTTGAAGGAGTATCAATTTTGACTTTAGAGTGTGAGAAATTTACAGTTTGCAGCCTTTGGTCAGCTTAACACGTAAGTCTAGTTCTATCTTCATTCCTTCACGGCTTCCAGGCTGTTTCTATTCCTAGTGCCAGAGGAAATGAAGTTTATTTGGCTTGTGTTTAAGCCAAATGCCTGGGTCTGGCCTCAGCTGCCCTCGTAGATGGTCTGCAGATCCCTGGCTTCTCATTCTCCCAGGTCCTGTGGTTGAAATCTCTCCCCCTAGGCTCACTTCTTAGATTGCCTTCTTCCAACAGTTTTTTAAAGTTGAATAATGTTTTTCTGGAGGATTCCACGCTAGAGAACTTCACTTTGTAATTCAGCTGGTACTGCTGGTAGACATTGTAGGGCAGAGAAGGCCAAACTGATCGTTGTTAGTATTTCTCCTCAGCAACAAAAACATGAAACAATTTGTATTGGAAACTCTTTGTCTGGTTCCTCTTTCAACCCTTCTTCCCCTTCTTCTAAAACCTGTATAATGCTACTTTCTCAATGATTTTATTTTTCTAAACAACTATATATGAGTTACCAAGCTCAGACCTTAAGGTAGAACATCAGGGCCCAGGAACTTAATTGGAAGTCTGTGGCGTAATCCAGTGTTCTCAAGAACTTCTCACAATCAAAATTAATTCAATAAAGTATGTTAAATACCACTTGGGGTATGTCTGTGTGGAGCGGAGGAAGGAGTTTATGAGCAACTGACCGCAGAGAGATGGGGTTTTAAGACTCAAGCGAGGTTAAGGGTTCTGAGAGAAAGACTGGAGAGTTAATAATGGGGCTGGAGGGGCGCCTGGGTGGCTCAGTGGGTTAAGCCGCTGCCTTCAGCTCAGGTCATTATCTCGAGGTCCTGGGATCGAGTCCCGCATCGGGCTCTCTGCTCAGCAGGGAGCCTGCTTCCCTCTCTCTCTCTCTGCCTGCCTCTCCATCTACTTGTGATTTCTCTCTGTCAAATAAATAAATAAAATCTTTAAAAAAAAATAATGGGGCTGGAGAAGGTGGGATGTCACCGGCCAGAGCTGCAGCAGGTCCCTGGCTTGCTTTCACAGCACGCCCCCGTGCAGAGCCATGGCCTTTGAGCAGTCTTGCCCTCTCCAGCTCGCCTTCTTCTCTTGAAGTCATATTTTGGGGCTGTGGAACTGGGGGCTCCTTTTCCCATGTGAAATGTTTGGTCACTAAAGCGACACGTCATAGGAACTATTTGTGTGCCTCTCTTTATGACAAGCCATGCGTGGACAACCACAGTGGAGCATGGAAGAACATCTTTTGGCCGAGAGCTCATAACACGTAGAAACCCCCATCTTACAGGAAAAAAAAAAACTAGGCACAAATAAACCAAACAAACCCAGAGCTAGAGATTTTGTTACTCTTCTTTCAACTCTATGGGGAATAAATGAAATTGTTTCTCTTTTTCCATGTTGTGATTATCTGTAAGCTCTGCTTTAAAAGACAATAGGCTTGCTCAAAAGTTGCTTTAAAAGATTTTTTTCTTGGACAATAAGTGTCCTAATAAACAACAAGCTATATGCAAATTAAGTCATTTCTGTTTCTGGAAATCACGTTTATAAGCACCACAAATACATTTCAATTGATAAAGGAAGCAGTAGGTAAAAATGTGTAGTCAAATACTTCCTGTTCACTACCGACATATACATATTTTTCTAGTACATTGCTCAATTGTGAAATCAGGGGGAAAGCACGTAATAAACATTTTTTTGCAGCAAATTTTAGTAAAATATCTGTAAAAAGAAGACCAAATATACCAATGTTGAATATTACAATGTATTTGATTAATTTTTTCTTCTTTTAATACAAAATTGTCAGATAATCTTGTACTGCAAAAATACTACATTTTAAAATTCAGTGTGGTGCTATCAGGCACCCCCGGTCTCTTCGAGCTATAACTGGTACCGAGCTCGTGCTGCTTGTCAAAATTTAATGAGAGGGCCCGTTCTAAAATAATTGAATTTTCATATCAGAACGAACCAGGATTACTCAGACAATAAAATTGCTGAGTCCTGTACTGTTACCGGCAAATACCTTTTGCTTTGCTCATGAAATCAGTATGTAAATGTTCAGGGTTTGTATTTAAGGCATCTTAGGCATTTGGAGTTGTAGTACTAGCAATAATTTCAAATGGTGCCGGTGATAAGTAGCTGGTTTTTTATAATGTTCAAAGTGTAATTTGTTTGGTGAATCAGGATAAGCATTTGGTTTATATTTTATATAAATGTTAATGCATTTGCAGTTTAATTATGTTTCTTAACTTTTAACATTTCAGAAGTCAAATTTGAAGACTAGTCCATCAGATTGTCTTGCTTTCATAACATTCTGAAAAATGGGAGCACCCCCAAGCCGTGAGTTTGAAAAGTAAGAGGTGCCTGGGAAGTTTGTGACGGTATGTTTTGGGAGTGGGGAGCACTGATTATGAAGTGGGAGAAATGCCATGCCTTCGGTGTGCCCTCCCCCAGAACATTGAGCTTTTTGAGACACAGCTTTGGACCTGAGAGCCCTCTATCAACAGTAAGGAAGACACCTCCAGGGAGTGGCTAATTTATTTCTTTTATGATAATTGAGTTGGAGAGCGACTATGAATAAAGTAGTATAATTTCAAAAATTAACGCGGGTTTCTTTAACAATGCCATGATTGAGGGTATCAGGACAGAAATGAGCTCTTTCTGGTGTGTGGAGAAAGTTGGTTTAAGAAGTTATCTCATATGCTTATTTTTTTTAAGGGTCTGCAGGTTTTTAGCTTTTAAGCAAATGTATACACCACTCAAAGAGTTAGCTCTGTAATGTGCAAGAGATAGCAACATTTGTCCAAACCGTGATTTTTTTTTTAAATCTCCTTCATGACATGGCTTGGTTTAGAGGGAAGAGGATTGGATAATGCAGCCTCTGAGGCAGGAGACCTAGCTTTTGCTTTCTGTCCCATCACAGGTTGTAAAGATCATCAAACCACAGCTCACAGGCCAAATATGGCCCGTTGCCTGATTTTATAAATAAAGATTTATTGGAACACAGCCATTCATTTATTCATGAGTTGTCTATGGCTGCTTTCATGCTACAAGGACTGAGTTTATTAGTTGGAACAGAGACCATATGGCCCACAAAGTCTAAAATACTTACTATCTGACTCTTTACAGAGAAAGTTTACAGACCCCTGATTTATTAGATAGCCTTGAACAGATTACTTCTCATTTTTCATTGGTGTGCTGGTGGTGGTGGTGATGTTGATACCTAGTATGTACTGAGCGCTTACCGACTGTGTCAGATACTGTCCCAAACATTTTGCATCAATACACTCACTTAACCTTCACAGCAAACCAATATTATAGCTTGTCACTATCTTCATTGTGCAGATAGGGAAAAGAAGAAATAGAATGAGTGACATGTCTGCCCAATCACTTGGCTAGTGAATGGCAGAAGCAAAGAAAATTGGCTCAAGAACTTATGCTCTTTTTAAAAAATGTTTATTATGGAATTTTCAAGCATACATAAAAATAAAGAGTGTAATGAATCACTAAATACTCATCACTCAACTTTAATAATTAATAAGTTGTTGATATTTTGGGGGCACCTGGGTGGCTCAGTGCGTTGGGCCTCTGCCTTCAGCTCAGGTCATGATCTCAGGGTCCTGGAATTGAGTCCCACATCGGGCTCTCTGCTCAGCAGGGAGCCTGCTTCCCTTCCTTGTTCTCTGTCTGCCTCTCTGCCTGCTTGTGATCTCTGTCTGTCAAATAAATAAAATAAAATATTAAAAAAAAGATGTTGCTACTTTTGTTTCCTCTACTATCCCTCACCATACCTCCCAAATATTTTTTTAATGCATGTAGAGCAAATCTCAAACATCATTTGATTGCACCTGCAAATAATTCAGTATGTATCTCTACTAGGTAAACTTCATTTTTTAAAAAGATTAAAAAAAAGAATTTTTTTTTGAGAGAGAGAAGCAAGAGAGAGAGCACACAAGCAGGGACAGAGGGAGAGGGAGAAGCAGACTCCCCACTGTGTAGGGCGCCTGATGCAGGGCTCAGTCCTAGGACCCTGGGATCATAACCTGAGCTGAAGGCAGATGCTCAACAGACTGAGCCACTCAGGCGTCCTACTGCCCTACCAGATAAACTTTAAAAGTGCCATTATGATATCTAACTGAATTCACAGTAATTCCATAATACCATCTAATATCCAGTCCATATTAAAGTGTTTGTGATTATCTAAAGTTCTTCTTTTGTCAGTTGATTTGTTTAAATCATTATCAAAGGTCTATGCATTGCACTTAGAAATTATGTTACTACATTTCTCTTACTATATAATGGCCTCTATCTTTTTCTTCCCCTACCCCTGCCATTTTTTATTTAAAAAAAAAATGGATTCATTTGAACTATGGACTGTCCCACATTCTGGTTTTGTTTTGTTTTGGATGCAGTTTGACTCGTTCCTCTCTTCCTGGAAATTTTTTTGTACTGGTTGATTAAGGTGTGTGTGTGTGTACACAAGCACATTTTTAAGACTTCTTCCGTAGTTATTGATATGTACTTCTCGTATCACATTAGGAGTCACATAATGTCTGGTTGTTATTGCTAAAAAGTGATGCAAGCTGGGGTGCCAGGGTGGCTCAGTCAGTGAAGTGCCTGCCTTCAGCTCAGGTCATGATCCCAGCGTCCTGGGATCGAGTCCCACATTGGGCTCCCTGCTCAGCGGGGAGCCTGCTTCTCCCTCTGCCTCTGCTGCTCTCTGTCTCTCTCTCTCTCTCTCAAATAAATAAATAAAGTCTTAAAAAAAGTGATGTAAGCTTTCTTGAGTGGGTTCAGGTGATGTCATCCTGATTCAACCTATGGAATTTTCCCCATCAGCTTCTCTCCTGATGGTTTTATCATCAATCAGTGAGTGTTCCCTAAATCTGTTATTTCACTGAGAGTTGCAAAATGGTGATTTTGGATTGTGTTTGTTCTTCCATAAGAACTTCCCCTCATCAACTATTTGGCTGCTCTGAGGTACTGTTTATAAAGGAGAAGCACAATAAATATTTAATTTTTATTCTTTATGAATTTTTACTGTGATAAGTTAGTGCCTTAGCAGCTTTCGGTAGTGACCACTGATTATATTGGTATTTTTAAGAACTTGTGGATTTTTAAATATATTTTTCTTCAGTAGGTTATAATAAGTGTTTTTGATGCTTTGATTGTCCCATTTTTGGCCTAAGGAAGCTACAGGGGGCTCTTGTGTCTTTTTGACATGACCAGGGATCTTTGGAAGCATACTTGCTTTCTGGCCCAACAGGATCTACCAGGGCATTTGGTATGTTTCATTCCCCAAAACCAGAATCAGCCATTTCTCTAGGAAGTTCTGGTTCCTTTTGCTGGGAAATGTCATTTAGAAATCATGGTTTTAGTGCTGCGCATGCTACTGGATGGCCACTGCTGTAGACTTTTCAGTGGATAAAACTAAGAAATATGTATTTTATAGAAAGAAAATAATAAATAGTGAGTTCTTATTTTAGAGGGGTGGAGGGGCAGAGGGAGAGGAAGAGAGAGAATCTTAAGCAGGCTCCATGCTGAGTGTGGAGCCTGAGGTGGGGTTCCATCCCACCACCCCAAGATCACAAGCCAAGATGAAACCATGAGTTGGACCCTCAAGCAACTAAGCCACCCAGGCATTCCTGAATTCATTTTGATATTTCCAACTTAAAAATAGAATTTCAGGATTTTTACTTAAAGTCTTTCATTTTATATTTGAGTCTCTTTTTTTCTTATGCCGAGAATTTCGATTCCTAGGATAGCATATTTATTTGCTCTATCTTACAGTTTACATAAGGTAATTTAAAAATAACACTGCCAGTATTAACAGTAAGATAGTGTAAGTTTTCTGTTCTCTTAACTTTATGCCGAATGGCCGCTCAGTAGAATGGGAATTAAATTCCTGGATCTGCCTGAAGGTTGTCTGTTGAAGTGGGTGGTCTGTTGAGGTCCCTCCTTCTGTGAGATTTCTTATAAATCAGTTTGTTTTTAGATAGTTTCAGAAACGTGTGAGATGGTTAGAGCGCTTATGTTTGAGCCTACAGGTCCCAGTTCCATGTTCTTCACTAGGAACTGGCTTTGACTAGGCTTTGACTCAGAAATTATAAAGATCTTTTGGTATAAGAATATATACCCCTCAAGATACTATAGAGCAAGCAAACATCACACAAAAAGCCAAACTTAAGGGTAATATAGGATAACTTACATATTGTGTGTTGCTTTCTGATATATAAACCCTCTTCATATATGTGGTCTCATTTGATTCTTGTAGCTCCCCTCGGTGGTAAGTACGATTACTCTCCCTGTTTTCCAAATGGAGGTCAGAGGGATTAAGTACTAGCCCGAAGTGGAGACCTCTGCCACTGTGAGTCTGAGGTCTTTGGATTCACAATCTAATGCTCCTTCTCATACATCAAGCTAGTCAACATGTCCTAGGATGATGTCTGCAGCTCAGTAGGGGTGGTCTTTTTAAGTTCCCTAGAACATTCTCCTGAGAAGGTCTAATGGTCCTTTCCTTCGATAGCTCTTCCGTGGTCAGGGGCAGAGCCCAAGGTACGGACTTGAGGGCCCCTCGGTTTTGGTGTTTCCACTGCTCTCCCTTTCCCAGCTCAGCCTGGCTGTTCGAGTTGTCTGAAGGAGGAGGAAGAGATCTAGTGGAACTTCTGCCTTCAATTCAGAAGGTAACCACAGTAGCCATGCCTGACCTGGTGCCTGCTTGAGCAGCCACTGCCGGGGTCACCTTCCACTTCTGTTCCATGTGCCAATGCCAGCAGTAGACGCTGTAAGGGAGCATCCTACTCTTTTTCCTGTGCTGTATCAGATGGAGAGTTCAAGTCCTTCATATTGGTGATGACTCAGCCAGAAAATAGCAGTAGCTTTCCAGCGTTACCCAGATCTACTGAAATGCTAGCTTATTTCTCCTCAAAAACTTCTTGTGCGTTGATTTCAACTGTAGCTTCCCTGAAATTTATGAAACCTCGAAATAGGTGCATTAAGCGCGAAATCTAGCCCCGTGCACTAAGTAGAGAGTCTGTATTCTACTAAAGTTCTCCAGGGAGCTGGAGAGTGTCGAATGGGCCTGAAGGGAAGAACACTGGACTGTTTGAGGGTCGTATGCCTGCAGCCCGAGCAAGGTGGACAAGAGATGGAAATAACTCCACCATGTGTGCCTGCCTACCCGGCTGAGCACTCCCTCTGGAAGGCAAGAACTTGTATTTCCTTCACTGCGCCAGCACCGCTCCCCCTCCTAATTCTCACGAGGGATCTGGAAGCGGAATGTTTGGGTTCGGATCCTAACTTCACCAACGTACACCTTTGGGAAAGTTACTTAATCTTTCTGTGCGTCCGTTCTCTCGTCTGTCACACCTTCCTGATGTGGTTGTGAGGATCAAAGAGCTAATTTCATAATATACAACACACAGCTTGGCACACAACAGTCCCTCAGCTGCCGGATTGTATTATTTTTCATCAGTGTTGTTGTTACTGATTACTGTCCTCGTCATCATCAAAGTATGAATCGTGTCTACCCCGCAGGGTGACACAAATCACACGTAGCCAATGACTTCCTCCCTGGCCAAGTGCTGTGACTTGTACATTCTTCTTCCATGACCTCCCAGCTGGCATTTGTTATTTCCATTCGGGGTGGCTAGGATTTTGGCGGTGGCCGTTGGGGGAGACAGGAGATGTTCAAAAGCCATTCAGCACCCAGCCCTGTAGATACATTTAAGGATCCAACCAGGTCACCGCGTCAACAAACAAGTGAAACTAAGAGTGACTGCCATTCCTTCATTCACAAGCTCTCATCACCTTAGAAGTGCTCCCAGTGGGAGGAGATGCAGAGATGACTAAGACAGTTCTGGTGCACAGAGCTCTTGCTCTAGGGAGGCCAATGCGCTATTAGGAGCCCAAGCAGCAGGGAAGGAGCCATGTAAATCTAGTGAGTGGTTGAGAGGAATTTCTTCTGACTCAGAGAAACTTGAACTCCAATCCTTCCTCTTTCTTATCAGCTTTGTGACCGTGGACAGGCTATTTCATATCACTGAGCCTCCGTTTTCTTGTCTCTAGAAAGGGGGTGGGGTTTCTCTAAGAGTGAAATGACCCATGCACGCAGAGTGGTTGTGCACGGCTAGAACTTGGTGAATGATAGCTGTAATCCCCTTTATGAGACCTGCCATTGTTACCTGACTCTTTTTTGTGCTGGTACAGGCATCACTGTCAAAGTCTGGATCTTTACAGGTGCTCTTAGACTTTGTTCTTTTTCCTTCTGTTCTCTTGGATCCCAGCCCCTTTGTCTAGAACTGTGCTGTCCAGTACAGTAGTCGGCAGCCACTTGAAAATGTGGCTGGTCCTAATTGAGAGGCTTAGCATGCAAAAGAAGGTAACGTAAAGGACCTCATAAAATATTAATCATGTGTTTATATTGATTATACGTTGAAATGATAATTTGGGGATGTATTTTCTGAAATAAAATGTCCTATTAATTTCATCTGTTCTTTTTTACTTTTTTTGTTCACTGTGACTGCTGGAAAATTTCAGAATACACACGAGGCTTGGATTTGTAGCTCAAGTCGTATTTGATTGGCCAGCACGGATCTAGAAGCTGCATTTCTGGGGTCCACCTCACTTTGGGGTTTGATGAGATTCTTCTCCTCACTCTAGACCTCGTGCCAGTGACTCTTTCCCCTTTTCTCCCTCTTTACCTCAAGCAGACAGTCAGCCGTCCCTCCTACTGTGTTCTGACCCTGTGCCTGTAGGTTGTGCCGACTCCCAGAATCCTCTGCCCCCAAGGAGCAGTGAAAGGATCCCATGGCTTCTCCTGGGCTATGGGTCGATTTTCCTCCTTGGTTTCCTCACAGCATGTCATCAGCGTTGCCCATGCTGGCTTCTAGTTAGAGATGTAGAGACTCGCTGATGGCCTGGACTGTGTCCGGCTTCCCTGTGGTCCCCAGGGACCAGGGTGGCATGTGGCAGACACCGTGTGCTTATTAAGTACTGGAGGGACTCCTTGCCCTCGCTGCTCCCAGCAGTCCCATGCGAGGGTTGCGTGACTTCAAGTGTCTCTGGTGAGATTTCATCCAGGGCTGCCCCTTCCCTTGCTTGCAGCCAGGTTCTCACTGTAACTGCTGGGATGCCTCCTGCTCCATGCGCGGCATGGGCTGGCCAAGCTCGAGTGCAGCCCGTCTGGTGGCAGTTCCAGTATGCAGCCGGGCGGTGGGTATCGTGGGCTGCTGGGTGAGCTCCCTTGCCGGACAGCCGGCTGGATGACCGTTGTGCAGAGAGAGTAGCAATAGGCTGCCGCCCGCACTGGGCACAGGCGTTTGCCCAGGCTGCTTTGTGTTGGGCATCCTTCCAACTTTGTGGGTGATGCTGCCATGTTATTTGTGGTGAGTAAATGATGCACAGAAAGCAGAGTGGGTAGAACCTTGGCAAATGTGGGTTTCCTAGCAACATCATTAACTAAGCCAGACCACCATTCAGTCAGCTTTGCCTCCTGTGGCCCGAAACCATGGTGACACCACACTCTCTCCGGCCACTCTGTAGAACTTGCACTTACAGTTCTCTGTCTTTAGAGGGACTGGGGAGAAAGATCACTTAGCAGTATGCTGCTAAGAAGCTAAAATCGATGTCAAATTTCTGCTCTCTTCCTGAATCCCCTGAGGCCTTTGACTGTGTGCTTTTGTATGATTTATTTCCTGGGGATGGACAGCCTCATAACCTTTTCATCTTGTAAATGTAGAATTTTTCCTGAAGCATCCCATGTCTCTCTGATCGTGGTGTCTGAGAGTAAAAATTTATTTACACTGATGAAAATGCATAGTATTTATTTGGCTTAGAGTCCATCTTTTTTTTTTTTTTTAAAGGATTCCAATCCCCATTTAATTCCTTCTCCAATGTCTCAGGAATTGTCAAGGAGAGTATGATGTGTGCTCGTGAACTACTTCTCCCGGCAGCAGGCTGGCATCTGCCATTTTCATCTGTCTGTACCGGGCCAACTACTCTAGTGGTTCCTAAACCTTACCCTGTTACTTTTTCTTGCCCATGTTCGTTTTCCATATTTGTCCTACTTATCTGGCACGCAGCACATTTGGCCTCTCTTCTGACTCTACGCTCTTACGACAACACTCAACCATGGCCCAAACCCCTATGACATAACAACAGGTGCCATCCCAAAACATTTAAAATTAGGTTAAATGGCAAAACCTTAATAGAAAATGAAATATCTTCAGTATTTGAGATATAGTTGCCGATAAAGTCATCATAAGGCAAGAGGAGGGAGTAGTGGGGCATTTCTTCCAGGACACAGTCAGGTATCCTAGCCAGGAAGTTAGGAGACTTGGTCTCCGCCCTCCTTCCTCACGTCTTCCCCCGATCCCCTTTGTCCTTATTCTCCTATCCCATGCCTCCATGACTCAGGTCTTCAGGGGCTGGGCCTTGCGACAATCTGGGTGATAGGCACAGCGATATTCTTAGAATAACGCCCTTCTCTCTCTTCCGAACTGACCTACTGAACTTGGACAAAATTTTAGCACACCAGCTCTGCTTCTAATGGAACAGTTCTTTACCAGGAGGATACTGAGTCCCTCAGTCAACCCTTGGTGGCCCTGGACCTATTGGTCCTCTAGATAGGCTGAAGATGCCACGCTCAGATTCTGGGCCACTGCTGTGGAGGAAAGCCCATGAAATTCTTTTTCTTTTTTAGTATAAATTTTTTTTGAAGTATATTCAAGATGATTCAAATAAAGAAGATTCACATTTATATAATCTGGTCATGAATTGAAGAAGTAAATATTTAAGCCTTAATAGTTGATGTATAGATTCAGTGCAGTTGAGAAACCACAGGTTATTTTTTTTGTTTTGTTTTCCCAGCTTTACGGAGATAGACTTGACATAAAACCTTGTGTACATTTCAGGGTTACAAGATCATTTGATATGCATATGTATTATGAAATGATTGTCACAGTAAGTTTAGTTAACATAGACATCACCTCACATAGTTACCTTGTATGTGTGTGTGTTAAGAACAGTCAAGTTCTAGTTTTTCAAAGAAGCCCTTTCCACTGTAGAATAGTTTAAATCACTAGGTTAAAACTGAAATCCGTTTCCCTAGCCCTTGATCCTAGCTCCTAACCTCTGTAGCCAGACAAAATAAATAGACCATTTTTCCTTCATGGTAGTCCTTTATTTTAACACATTTGAGAAAAGATCTCAGAGCCCTCTAAGTGTCTTCTTTCCTCTAGTTTTTCAGAGCAATTTTCTTCACATGCCACTGTCGCCCTCCTCTGTGTGTTCCCTTGTTTTATAATGCCCTGTTTATGCAGCGAAGCTCAGATGGAAATCCAGTTCTCTAAGCATGATCTGACCATCAGGAAGAAAGTGGGAAAATCGTTACTCATGATTTGAACTCTAGACAGTACATGCAGCATCTTTTCCTTTTTAGGAACCCTTCAGTGACACGTCCTTTCTGAGATCTGGCATCCTATGGCAGAAGCTCAGAACTTCAAACCCCAGTTCCTCCGGGACTCCTTGCAAGGACAGTGGAAACTCAGCGGGGTACTGGGTGAGCTCAGTGGCCACCTCTCACTGTGATGTCCATCCGACATTCATGGCAGCAGCAGTGTCCACACTGGACATACCAGGTCTGTGCTGCGATTCTTGGCTACAGTAGTAGCTATTGCCAGGTCCTCCCTTTTCCCAGACTATTTCCCTAATGGCTAATGACGTTGAATAACCTTCATGTGCTTACTTGCCGTCTATATATTTTCTTCAGAGATAGGTCTCTTTGTGCCTTCTTAATTTTTTTAAAGCACAGCACAACCTTTATTTTTAAAAATTTAAAATTTTTTTTAGTAATGTCTATTCCCATTGTAGGGCTTGACCTCACGGCCCCGAGATCAAGAGTCACATCCTCTTTCAACTGAGCCAGCCAGGCACCCCTATTCTTATGATTGGAAGTATACCACAGAGAGGGGCGCCTGGGTGCCTCAGTCAGATGAGAGCATCTGACTCTTGATTTCGGCTCAGGTCATGGTCTCAGGGTCATGGGATTGAGTCCTGTGGTGGGCTCCAAGGTCAGCAGGGAGTCTGCCTGAGGATTCTCTCTCTCCCTCTGCCCCCTCCTCACTGCTTGCATGTACGCCCTCTCTCTGTCTCAAAAACAAAAAAGTATACCATAGAGATATATCATTTTCTAATTGGACTATCTCCTTTTTTTTATCCACTAATTTTTGAGAGTTTTTTATATATTCCAGATTCTTGTCCTTTGCTGGATATATGGTTTGCAACATTTTCTTCCACTCCATAGGTTGCCTTTTCATCCTTTACACATGGGCTTTCACTGAATAGAAGTTTTTCATTTTGATGAAGTTCATTTTATTAATTTTACCTCTTATGAATCGTGCTGTTGGTGTTGAAGAAAAGTGTAAGAACACTTTGCCTAGTCCTAGATCCTGAATATTTCCTCCCATTTCTTTTTTTACAAAGTTTTGAGATGTTTAGAAGTTTTAGACATTTTCAAAATTTCTACAAGTTTTTTTTGAAAAGTTTTAGTTTTATATTTTATGTTTAAGTCTGTTTCATTTTGAGTTAATTCTTGTGCAAGGCATAAGGGTTAGGTCAATGATTTTTTTTGAGATTTAAAAAATATTTTAAAATATTTTATTTATGTATTTGAGAGAAGGCAAGAGAGAGAGAGAGAGAGAGATACCAAGCACATGGAGGTAGAGGGAGAGGGAGAAACAGGCTCCCCAAGGCTGAGAGCCTGACATGGGGCTTGATCCCAGGACCCTGGGATGAGCCAAAGGCAGATGCTTTACCAACTGAGCCACCCACATACCCCTGTCAGTAGTTTTTAAAAGTTTATTTATTATTATTATTTTTTGGCCTATGGATATCTCATTGCTCCAGCACCATTTTTGGAAAAGAGCTATCATTCCTATTACACCTTTGTCAAAAATCAGTTGTGCGTATTTGTGTGAGTTTCTTTCTGAGTTCTGTATTCTGTTCCACTGATCGGTGTCACACTGTCTTGATTACTGTAACTAAACAGTACTCCTTAATATCAGTTTGATTCCTCCTTCATGATTCTTTCATTATTCAAGATTGTTTTAGCTATTCTAAGACTTGTGTCTTTCCAAATAATTTTACAATAAGTGTGTTTATTATCTACAAAAAAACCTTGCTGAAATTTTTACAGACTTGCATTAAACCTATATATTAATTTAAGAATTGATGGCTTTAACTGGGTGTGGTACATAAACAATGAATCTTGGAAAAATGAAAAAAAAAAGAATTGATGGCTTTAGTATGCTGAGTCTTACAATCTATGAACATAGTATTTCTCTCCAATTACTTAGGTTTGCTATTTTAATGACTTGTCTTATATTTGATGTATAAGTGTTTGCTATATATTCTTGATACAAGCCCTTGGTCAGATACATGCACTAAAAATATTTTCTCCCAGTCTGTGGCTTACCTGTTCATCTTCATTTTTTTAAATGCACTTTTTTTTGAAGATTTTATTTATTTATTTGACAGACGGAGATCACAAGTAGGCAGAGAGGCAGGCAGAGAGAGAGGAAGAAAAGCAGGCTCCCCGCTGAGCAGAGAGCCCGATGCAGGGCTCAATCCCAGGACCCTGGGATCCTGACCTGAGCCGAAGGCAGAGGCCCAACCCACTGAGCCACCCAGGCACCCCCTTAAATGCATTTTAAAAAATAACTTCTGTACCCAACATGGGGCTCAGACTCACAACCCCAAGACCGAGTGTTGCATGCTCCACTGACTGAGCCAGCCAGGCGCCCTACCTTTTCACCTTCTTAACAGTGTTTTTAAGAGCAGAAGATTTGCATTTTGACAAAGTCAGTTTTATTATTATTATTTTTTAACATTTGTAGTTTGTTTTATATGTCCTAAGAAATCTTTGCGTGCCTTAAGATCACGAAAGTTTTCACCTTTGTTTTCTTTAAGAAGCTTTCTAGTTTGAATTCTTTTACATTTAACTCCTGCTGTCCCTTTTGACTTTTTGTGAGGATGTGAGGTAAAGGTTGAAGTTTACCATTTTTATAAGGGCATGAAGAGTTTCTAGCACCATTTGTTGAATTGGTTACATTTTCCACGTTAAATACTTGGGCCTCTTAGTTGAAAATTAACTGGACATATAAGCATTGGTCTATTTGTCTATTTGTGGTCCTTCTATTCTCTTGCATTGACCTACTTACCGATTCTTAAGCTACTACTAAACTATCTTGGTTATCATAGTGTTAGAGTAAGTCTTGAAATCAGATAGTTTAAGTCCTCCCAACTTTATTCTTTTTCCCTCCACGAGATTGTTTTGGCTATCCTAAGCCACTGCAACTTCCATATAAAGTTTATAATCAATTTGTCAATTTCTACAGAAATTTTTATGAAGATTTCATTGGGATTGTATTGAATTTGCATATCAATTTAAGGAGAATTGACATCATAATGATATGGAATCTTCTAATTCATGACTATAGTATACATCTTCACAGAACTAAATCTTCATTCATTTATCCTAATCTTAGTAATTTTCAGTAGGGATCTTGCATATCTTTTATTGAACTTATTCCTAAACATTTAATATTTTGATGTTATGTTAAATAGAGTTTTTTCAATTTTATTTTTGAATTGTGTGCTGCTACTACATTATAAAAAAATACAGTTCATTTTTGTATATTGACCTGGTATACTATGATCTTAATAAATTTATTTTTTAAAATAGATTTTATTTATTTATTTGATAGAGAGAGAGACAGCAAAAGAGGGAACACAAGCAGGGGGAGTGCGAAAGGGAGAAGCAGGCTTCCCACTGAGCAGGGAGCCTGATGCAGTGCTCCATCCCAGGACCCTGGCATCATGACCTGAGCGGAAGGCAGACAACTGCACGACTGAGCCACCCAGGCAACCCAAATTTACTTCTTATATACTTATTTTTTTCTAGATTCTTTAGGGTTTTCTACATAAACAATGATGTTGTCTGCCATTTATTACTTTTACCTGCTTTGTTGCAATGTCTGGAATGGTCAGTATAATTTTGAATAGAAGTGATGGGAACAGACCTCCTTATCTTGTTAGTGGTATTAGGGGATTGATGTTCAATATTTATCAATAAATATGATGTTGGATGTAAAAACTTTTTTGATATTGTTTATCTGAATGTGGAAATTCCTAATTCCTAGTTTACTGAAAATTTTTATCATTAATGGATATTGAGTTTTGCCAAATAATTTTCTGTATCTATTGAAATGATTGTATGTGTTTTCTTCTTTGTTGTGGTGAATTATATTACTTAACATTTTAAGTGAAACTAATCTTGCATTCCATATTTCCATATATGTGTGTGGGGTACACACATACACATCTATTTTTATCTATCTGTATCTATATATCTCGATTGGTGATGATGTATTATCTTTCTTTTATATTACTGGATTCAATGTGCCAGGAGTCAGCACACTTCTTTCTATAAAGGATCAGATGTTAAATATTTTCAGTTTTGTAGGCCATATGTCCTCTGTGGCAACTCTGTAACTCTGCTTCTATAGTCAGAGACCATACCTAATTGAATGGACATGGCTGTGTTCCAGGAAAACTTTTGTTTACAAAAACAAGTGGCAGGCCACATTTGGTCTGTGAGCCATATTTTGCAAACCTATGTGATGTTTTGTTAATGATATTTACATTTGTTTTCATTAGGGAAATTTTCCTTCCTTGGAATGTCTTTGTCAGGTTTTGAAATTAGCATTATATGACCTTATAAAATGAATTCAGTAGTGTTCTCTCCTCTTCTGTTTTCTGATAGAATTTGTGTAAGACTGATATTATTTCTTCCTTAAATGATGGAGCTTACCAGTGAAACTCTCTGGACCTGAGCTTCTCTTTTATGGGGAGATTTTTTTTTCTAATTACAAATTCCATCATTTTCATGAGTATAAACCTATTCAGATTTTGTATTTGAGTCTGTTTTGGGAAGTTGTGTTTTTTAAGGCATTTGTCCTTTTCTTTTGTTATTGAATTTATTAGTATAGAGTTGCTTATAATTTTGAATTATTAGCTTTTGAATGTAAGTTCTATAGTGATGTCTCCTGTTTCATTCCTTTATTGGAAATTTGTGTTTCTTCATTTTCTATCTGGATCACTTTTGCTTAATACTTACCCGTTTGACTGTTCTTTGCAAAGAACTAATTTTTTTGTCATCTAAGTTTTCTTTTTTTTATAGTTTTCTTTTTTAAATGATTTTTCTCATTCATAGATTTATGTACTTTTTATCTGCTTGATTCTACTCAATTCACATTTAATTTGCTCTTCTTTTTTTCTAGCTTAAGGTCAAAGAAGCTCTTAAACCTGACTTTTAAACTTTTTTATTTTATTTTTTAAAAGATTTATTCATTAGAGAGAGAGAGGGAGAGAGAGAGAGAGAGCGCAAGCATGTGCATACAAGTGACGGGAGGGGCAGAGGGAGGAGAGCCAGAATCCCAAGCAGACTCCTCCCTGAGCACAGAGCCTGATGAGGGCTTGATCCCACAACTGTGGGATCATGACCTAAGCTGAAATCAAGAGTCAGACACTCAACCAACTGAGCCACCCAGGCGTACTTTTATTTTCTAATATAAACATTTAAACCTATATATCTATATATAGCTTTAAGAAGCTTTCTAGTTTGAATTCTTTTACATTTAATATCAGGTAGAGTGATTCCTCCTTCATGATTCTTTTATTATTCAAGATTGTTTTAGCTATTCTAAGGCTTGTGTCTTTCCAAATAATTTTACAGTAAGTGTGTCTATTATCTACAAAAAAAAGTGTCGCCATCAAATGGTGCTTTACCTGAAATCCCTAGATTTTGATATGTTATATTTTCATTTTCTCAGTTGAAATATTACCTAATATCTTATGTGATTTCTTCTTTGACCCACAGGTTATTAAATCTGTGTTGCTTATTTTCTGAATATTTAGTGTTCTATATAGGTGTTCTGTTTTGGGTTTCTAATTTAAATTAATTCTTTTGGTCAGAGAATATGCTCTATATGATAGGAATCATTTTAAATTTATTGACTGTCGTTTTACAGCCTATAACATGGTTTACCTTGCATGTTGCCAGTATATTTGAAAGGGCTATATATTCTGCAGTTGTTAGGTGGAATATTCTATGGTGACAAGTTTGTTTGTATTATTGTCTTTGTTCCTCTGTACTGAAATGTTTTTGTGTGTTTGTGCCTGCATTTAATTTTTTTATTATCATTGGCTTTCAAGGAATTTTATTATGATATGTTTGATGTAGATTTATTTATGTTTATCTTGCTTGGGTTCTTTGAGCTTCTTGAACCTATAGATTTATGGTTTTTATCAAATTTGAAAAATTTAGGGGCATTATTACCTCAGATATTTTTCTAGATATATATATATATATATATATTTACTCTAGATTTATATTTGATATCTAGTAAGGGCAATTGTTCTTTTACTGGAAAGTTGGAAAAAGCTCTATTAACAGCTGTCAGCCAAATGCTCTTATAAGTCAGAATCAGTTCTGGTTTATTCTGACGTTAGCTTTTATTGTCTTGTGAATCAGTATATATGACAGAGGGGTACAGATTTGTGGCTTTATACTGAATTAATAAGCAATACATTACTGTGTGCAATTTTTTTAAAGTACACATGTAACATACAAGTGCTGAGAGATCCAGGGTAAAGAAATAATTGATTTTGGATTGGCTTAAGGAGGAAATTTTCTTATTTAAAAAAAGGATCTATTTATTTATTTGAGAGAGAGGTTGAGAGAGCACAAGGGAAGGGGGAGAGAGAAAGTCTTCAAGGAGACACCCTGCTGAGTGTGGGCTTGATCCCAGTACCATGAGATCATGACCTGAGCCGAAATCAAGAGTTGGCCGCTTTACCAACTGAGGCACCCAAGTGCCCCAAGGAGGAAATTTTCCAAGGAGAGGTAAAAGTCAGCAACATATGGAGAGCTCAGTCTTTAGTAGGTGCATCAATACTTTTTATTTCTGAGTAGTATTATATCATGTGGATATACACTTGGCCCATACACCTCCCTTTTGGGTTGTTTTCAGTTTGAGTACTATAAGTAAAGCTTCTATGAACATTTATGTTTAAGTCTTTGTGTGGCCATATATTTTCCTTTCTCATTGGTAAAAATCTTGAAGTAGAATGGCTGGATCATACAGTAGGCACATGTTTAACTGTTTAAGAAATTCTCAACTATTTTCCAAGATGATTAGGTCATTTCACATTTCACCAGTTGTGTATGAAAGTGCCACAGTGCTCAACATCTTCACCAACACTTGGTATGGCGAGACTTTGGAGGTTTAGGCATTCTTATAGACTTGTTGTAGTATCTCATTGTGGTTTTAATTTGCATTTCTCTAACAACAAATTATGTTGAGCATCTATTCATGTGACTTTTTGCTGTTGTATATGTCTTTTGATTATGTGACTGTTTAAATCATTTTCCTATTTTGGGGGGTTTTCTCTTATTATTGAGTTTGAGAGCTCTTTTTACATTATCAATACAAGTCCTTTATCAGATATGTGACTGACAAATACTTTCTCCAGGATTGTAGCTTGTCTTTTAACTCTCTTAATAGTGCCCTACTCAAAAAAAGATTTATTTGTTTATTTGAGAGAGAGAGAGAAAGAATGGCAGAATGGGCAGCAGGAGAGAAACTTCAAACAGACTCCCTACTGAGTGCAGGGCCGGCAGGATCTTGATCCCACGACCCATGAGATTGTGACCTGAGCTAAAACCGAGTCTGACACTCAGCCAACTAAGCCACCCACACATCCATTAACAGTGCCTTTCAGAGACTGGCTTAATTCAAATGAAGTCTTATTTATCAATTTTTTTTCATTACTAGATTGTGCTCTTTATTGTATATAAAAACTTGGTGAATAATTCAAGTTAATAAATCCTTTCTCCTTTTTCTAGACGTTTTACAGTTCTAGGTTTTACATTTAGTTTTGTGATCCATTTTGGTTTAACTTTTTATATGGTGTGAGGTATAGAGCAAAATTTATTTATTTATTTCTATATATAGGTGTCTAATTTTCCGAGACTCTATTTTTTTCCCCTATAATCTTCCCTTAAATATTTGTCTATAATCATTGTCTGTATATACATAATATGTGGGTCTCTATTTTGTTTCATTGATATATTTCTTTTTTTAAAACATTTTTTTAAAGATTTTATTTATTTATTTGACAGAGAGAAATCACAAGTAGATGGAGAGGCAGGCAGAGAGAGAGGAGGAAGCAGGCTCCCTGCTGAGCAGAGAGCCCGATGCGGGCCTCGATCCCAGGACCCTGAGATCATGACCTGAGCCGAAGGCAGCGGCTTAACCCACTGAGCCACCCAGGCGCCCTAAAACATTTTATTTTTAAGTCATTGCTATACCTAACATGGTACTGGAACTTAGGACCCCGAGATCGAGTCACATGCTCCAGCAACGGAGCCAACCATGTGCCCCCACACTGGTATATTTCTGTCATTATGCCAATACCACACTGTCTTGATTATTGTTGCTTTATTATAAACCTTGAAATGAAGTAATGTAGACTTTCCAACTTTGTTCTTATTTTTTTGAATTTCTTCTGAATACTCTAGGTTCTTTCATGCTTTCAATTTCTTATTTTAAATTTAAATTTATTTTATTTTTAACTTTTTAAATATTTTATTTATTTATTTGAAATAGAAAGTGAGAACACGAGAGCAGGGTGAGGGGCAAAGGGAGAAGCAGACTCCCCACTGAGCAGGGAGCCTGATGTAGGGCTCAATCCTGGGACTCCAGGATCATGACATGAGCCAAATGGTAATAATTATTAGTAAATAATACCCCAATGGTAATAATTTGCAAAGATGTAGTACAACATTACAAACAAGAAGTTGATATTGACACATCTACAATATTCAGGTTTCACCAGTTTTGCATATGGTACGTATATGTGTGTGTGTGTATTTAGCTATATGTAATTTACCATACGTGTAGATTTGCATGAAGCCCACCACGATCAAGATATAGAAAAATGTCACCAAAAGGATCCTTCCTGTTATCGCTTTATATCCACACTCATTTCCCCCTCCTCCCAGTTTTGTAACCCCTAGCAACCATTAATCTAGAATCTACACTTCTAGAATTTTGATGTTTCAAGGAAGTTCTATAAATGAAATTATATTGTATATAACCTTTAAGGTATTTAAAATTATTTTTAATTACTTTTTATCTTTTAAGATTATTTATTTGTTAGAGAGAGAGCACAAGGAGAGGGAGCAGCAGGAGAAGGAAAACCAGGCTCCCCTCTGAGCAAGGAGCCCAACGTGGGACTCGATCCCAGAATCCTGGGATTGTGACCTAAGCTGAAGGCAGATGCTTAACTGACTGAGCCACCCAGGTGTCCCTTTATGGGATTTTTAAAAAATTATAATTCCTTAGAGATCTATCTAGGCTGTTGTATTTATCAGTAATTAGTCATTTTTTTCCAAGTTTTTATTTTAATTCCAGTTAGTTAATATACAATGTGTATGAGTTGCGTGTGTACAACACAGTGATTCACACTTCCGTACAACATCCGGTGCTCATCACCGCAGGTGCCCTCCCTTACTCCCCATCACCTGTTTCATTCATCCTCTACCTCCCCCTCTGGTAACCATCAGTTTGTTCCCTATAATTAAGAATCTGTTTCTTGATTTGTCTATCTTTCTCTCTTATTTTTTCCCTTTGCTTGTTTTTTTTTTTTTCCCTTAAATTCTAGTATGAGTGAAATCATTTGGTATTTGTCTTTCTTACACGGACTTGTTTTGCTTAGCATAATACTCTCTAGCTCCACCCATGTTGCAAATGGCAGGATTTCATTTTTTTGTGGCTAAATAATATTCCTATTGTGTGTGTGTGTGTGTGTGTGAGAGAGAGAGAGAGAGAGAGAGAGAGACCTCTTTTTTTTTTTTTTTCCCAGTAGGCTCCATACCAAACATGGAGCCAGACATGGGGCTTGAACTCATGACTGCTGAGATCAAGAGTCAGATACTTAATTGACTGAGCCACTTAGGTGCCCCCCCCACGTCTTCTTTGTCCATTCATCAATCGATGGGCACTTGGGCTGCTACCATATCTTGGCTATTGTAGATAATGCTGCTATAATCATCAGGGCGCATGTATCCCTTTAGCATTTTGTATCCTTCGGGTAAATACCCAGTAGTTTTATTGCTGGATCATGAAGTAGTTCTATTTTTAACTTTTTAAATAACCATCATAATGTTTTCCACAGTGGCTATACCAATTTTCATTCCCACCAACAGCGCAACAGGGCTCTTTTTTGTCTACATCCTTGTCAATTTCTTGTATTGTTGTATTTTAGCCATTCTGACAGGTTTTAGGTGACACTTCATTGTAGTTTTGATCTGCATTTCCCTGGTGATCAGTGACATTGAGCATCTTTTCATGTGTCTGTTGGCCTTCTGAATGTCTTTGGTGAAATGTCTGTTTATGCCTTCTGCCCATTTTTAATTGGATTATTTGGTTTTAGGGTGTTGATTTGTAATAGCTCTTAATGCATTTTGGATACTAATCCTAATTATGAATTATTGTGTATGTCATTTGAAAATATCTTCTCCCATCCCGTAGACTGCCCTTTAGTTTTGTTGATTGTTTCCTTCACTGTGTAGAAGCTTTTTATTTTGGTGTACTCCCAGTAGTTTATTAGTTTATTTTGGCTTTTCTCTCCCTTGCCTCAGGAGACACAGCTAGAAAAAATTGACTACAGCTGATGTCAGAGGTTACTGCCTGTGTTTTTTCTAGGATTTTTATGGTTTCAGGTCTCATATTTAGGTCTTTAATCCATTTTGAATTTATTTATTTATTTAATTCAAAAAAATTTTTTTAAAGGTTTTTTTAGAGAAAGGGAGCATGAGCAGGGGGGAGGGACCGAGGGAGAGGGACTAGCAGGCTCCCTGCTGGCCAGGGTGCCCAACACAGGGCTCGATCCTAGGACCTGGGGATCATGACCTGAGTGGAAGGCAGACACTTAACTGACTGAGCCACACAGGCACACCTATTTTTATATAATCTTTTAAAGATTTACTTATGTATTTTAGAGAGAGAGAGAGAGCGAGTGCACGTGCGCACAGGGGGAGGGGCCAAGGGAGAAGGAGAAGGAGAATCCAAGCAGACTCCCTGCTAACCACAGAGTCCAGTGTGGGGCTTGATCCCAGGACCCAGAGATCATGACCCAAGCGAAAATCAACAGTCAAACACTTAACCAACTGAGCCATCCAGGCACCCCATTTTGAATTTATTTTTATATATGATGTAAGAAAGTGGTCCAGTTTCTTTATTTTACATGTTGCTGTCCAGTGTTCCCAATATTATTGTTGAAAGGACTGTCTTTTCCCCATTGGATATTCTTTCCTGCTTTGTGAAAGATTAGTTGGCCACAAAGTTGTGGGTTTATTTTGGGGCTTTCTAGTCTGTTCTATTGACCTATTGTCTATTTTTTGTGCCAGTACCATATTGTTTTGATTACTACAGCTTTTAATGTAGCTTAAACTCTGTTGTGATGCCTCTAGCTTTATTTTTCTTTTTCAAGATTGCTTTGGCTATATGGGGTCTTTTGTGGTATCATACAAAATTTTAGAATTGTCTGTTCTAGTTCTGTGAAAAATCCACATGGTATTTTCCCCCCCTCATGGTATTTTGATGGAGATTGCATTAAATGTGTGGATTGCTTTGGGTAGTACAGACATTTTAACAATAGTTGTCCTTCTAATCCATGAGCATGGAATGTCTTTCCATTTCTTTGTGTCATCTTTAATTTCTTTCATCAGTGTTTTTATAGTTTTCAGAGTACGTATCTTCTAACTCTTTGTTTAGGTTTATTCCTAAGTATCTTATTATTTTTGGTGCAGTTAGAAATGAGATTGACTCCTTAACTGCTCTTTCTACTGTTTCATTATTGATGTATAGAAATGCAACAGATATCTATACATTGATTTTATATCTTGTGACCTCACTGAATGAGTTTATCAGTTCTACCAGTTTTTTTGATAGGATCTTTCAGGTTTTCTTTTTTAAAAATTATATATTTTTTTATATTTAGAGAGAGAGTGCATGAGAGCGGGAGGAAGGACAGAGGAAGAGAGAATCTCAGTCACACTCTGCACTGGATACAGAGCCTGACATGGGGCTCAATTTCATGACCCTGAGATCATGACCTGAGCCAAAACTAAGGGTTGGGTGCTTAACTGACGGAGCCGCCTAGGTGCCCCTTGGGTTTTCTATATAGGATATCATGTCATCTGCAAATAGTGAAAGTTTTACTTCTTCCTTACCAATTTAGATGCCTTTTATTTCTTTTTGTTGTCTGATTTCTGTGGCTAGGACTTCCAGTACTATGTTGGACAAAGGTAGCGAGAGTGGACATCCCTGTTTGTTCCTGACATTAGGGGAAAAGCTTTTCTTTAGATATTTGTTATAATTTTCCTGTGAAGCCATCTGGTCCTAGATTTTGTTTGTTGGGAGTTTTTTGATTAGTGATTCAATTTCTGCTGGTTATTGGTCTGTTCAAATTGTCTATTTCTTTCTATTTTGGTTTTGGTAATTTATATGTTTCTAGGAATTTATCCACTTCTTGGTTATTCAATTTGTTGGCATATGGTTTTTTACAATATTCTCTTACAATTGCTTCTGTATCAGTGGTGTTGGTTGTTATTTCTCCTATCTCACTTGTGATTTTATTTGAGTCCTTTCTCTTTTTTTCTTGATAAGTCTGGTTAGAGATTCAACAGTTTTATTGATTTTTTTGAAGATCTTGGTTTCATTGATATGTTCTATTTGTTTTTTTTAAATTTCTATGTCATTTATTTCTGCTCTAATATTTATTTCCTTACTTTTGATGATTTTAGGTTTTTGTTTGTTCTTTTTCTAGCTCCTTTAGGTGTAAGGTTAGGTTGTTTATTTGAGGGTTTTTGGGTTTTTTTGGCTTCTTAGGGTATGCCTGTATTTCTATAAACTTTCCTTTTTGAACCACTTTTGCTGCATCCCAAAGATTTTGGACTATTGTGTTTTCATTTGTTTCCATGTACTTTTTTTTTTAAAGATTTTATTTATTTATTTGACAGACAGAGATCACAAGTAGGCGGAGAGGCAGGCAGAGAGAGAGAGGAGGAAGCAGGCTACCCACGGAGCAGAGAGCCCGATGTGGGGCTCGATCGCAGGACCCTGGGATCATGAACTGAGCCGAAGGCAGAGGCTTTAACCCACTGAGCCACCCAGGCGCCCCTGTTTCCATGTACTTTTTAATTTCTTCTTTAATTTCTTGATTGACCCATTAATTGTTTAGTAACATGTTATTTGACCTCCATGTATTTGTGTTTTTTCCAGGTTTTTCTTTGTGGTTGACTTCTGTGGTTTCATAGTATTATGGTCAGAAAATAGGCATGGTATGATTTCAACATTCTTGAATTGTTTTATGGCCTAATATCTGGTCTGTTCTGGAGACTGTTCCATGTATCTTGTAAAGGATGTGTATTCTATTTTAGGATGGAATGTTCTGAACATACCTGTTAAATCCATCTGTTCCAGAGTCTAATTCAAATCCATGGTTTCCTTGTTGATTTTCTGTTTAGATGATCTGTCCATTGATGTTAGTGAGGTGTTAAAGTCCCCTACTGTCATTGCATTACTATCAATTATTTCCTTTATGTTTGTTATTAACTGTTTTATATATTTGGGTGCTCTTCTGTTGGATGCATAAACTTTTATAGTTGTTATATCTTCTATTGAGATTGTTTGTCCCCTTTATTATTATGTAGTATCCTTCTTTGTCTCATTAGTCTTTGTTTTAAAGTCTAATTTGCCTGATGTAAGTATTGCTACTCAGGCTTTCTTTTGACGTATGTTTGCATGATAGTTGTTTCTCCATCTCACTTTTAACCTGCAGGTGTCTTTAGGTCGAAAATGAGTCTCTTGTAGGCAACAAATAGGTGGGTCTTGGTTTCTTACTTATTCTGTTACCTTCTGATCTCTTTTGATCAGAGCATGTAGTCCATTTATATTCAAAGTAATTATTGATAGATATATATTTATCGTCATTTTATTATTTGCTTTGTGTGGTTTCAGAAGGTGTTTTCTGATTTTTCTTGTCTTTCTTTCATGGTTTGCTTATTTTCGTTAGTGATATATTTGGATTTTTTTCTCTTTATTCTTTGCATATTTATTGGTGTTTTCTGATGTGTGGTTACCATTAGGTTTGTATCTAACATCTTCTACATTGAGTTGATGGCTGTTTAAGTTTGAACCCATTTTTTACTCTTCTCTTCCCCACGTTTTAGGTATATGCTGTTATATTTTATATCCTTATATTTTGTGAGTTTCTTGACTGATTTTTTTACAGTAATATTCATTTTGTCTTGCTTTGTGTTTCCTATCTTTATACTGTCAATTTTGGTCTCTCCTTTCCAGTCAGAGAGTCCCCTTTATTATTTCTTGCAGGGCTGGTTTAGTGGTCATGAACTATAGTTTTTGTTTGTCTGGGAAACTTTTTATCTCTCCTCTTCTGAATGATAACTTTGCTGAGTAGAGTATTCTTGGCTGCAGATTTTTCCCAATCAGCACTTTGATATATCATGTCACTCCCTTCTGGCTTATGAAGTTTTCATTGAAAGCTCTCCGTCCAGCTTTATGGGTTTTTCTTTGTAAGTTACTGTCTTCTTTTGTCTCGTTGCTTTTACATTTTTTTCTTTACCACTGTATTTTGCCAATTTAATTATAACATCTTGATGTGAGTCTGCTTTTGTTGTTTTTGGTGTAAGTTCTCTGGGCCTCCTGGATGTGGATATCTCTTTCTTTTCCCAGGTTAAGAAATTTGACAGATGTTACTTTTTCTTTTTTAAAGACTTTATTTACTTATTTATTTATTATTTGTTTGGGAGACAGAGCCAGAGAGAGAGAGAGAGAGAGAGAGCGAGCGAGCATGAGCAGAGGGGAAGGGCAGAGGGAGAAGCAGACTCGCCACTGAGCAGGGAGCCTGATGTGGGGCTCCATCCTAGGACCCTGGGATCATGCCCTGAGCCAAAGGCGGGCGCTTAATCGACTGAGCCATCCAGGTGCCTCCAGCTGTTATTTTTTTTTTTTTCAAATAAATTTTCTGCCCCTTTTTCTCTCTCTTCTTTCGTGACTCCTATGGTATGAATGTTACTACATTTGAAGAAACCTTTGAGTTCCCTACATCCGTTCTCATTTTGCATAATTCTTTTTCTCTCTTTTGTTCCACTGGATTACTTTCTGTTACTCTGTCTTTTAGGTCATTAATTTGTTTCTCTGCTTCTTCTCTGTTTGTTCTATCATATGTGTTTCTCTTTCATTTATTATGCTCTTCATCTCTGCTGTTAGCTCTGTGTTAAAGGCTCCCTCACATCTTCCACTCTTTTCTCAAGTCCAGTGAGTATGTTTATGCTCATTACCTTAAATTCTCCATTAGGCACGTTACTTATATCTGTTTTGCTTAAATCTCTGGTTGTGGCCTTGTCCTTTTCTTTCATTTGGGATAAATTTCTCTGTTTTCTCATTTTGTGTGGGTCTCTGTGCCTGTTTCTGTGTGTTGGAAAAGTCAGCTATATCTCCTGTTCTTCAGGGTAATGGCTTATGAAGAAGAGGCCTTGTTGTGTCCTGCTGTGTAGTGCCCTCTGCTTCGGGGCCTCCTGCTTCCAGGAGTGTCTCCTGTCTGTGCAGCGTGTGCTCTGCTGTTTTGTCCTGGCTGCTTTATCCTTTAGACCAGTTGTCTGTAAAGGCTCTGTTTGCCTGTTGTGGACAGTGTTTGGTCCCTGTTGAATGTGATATGCTTTAACTAGGTATGTTCTGGTCTGTTTTTGGAATGAGACCCATCACCACCATTTCTGGAGCAAAGGCTCCACAAAACTACCACAATGGGAGACATGACGTTGGCAGGAGTTTGAGTCAATCTTTTGGAGGAGGGGGCCTCACCATGCTGAGCCTCAGGCAAGCATGACTTGGAATGGTGGTTATTCTGGAGTTTGGGGGGCGGGGTGGGGGTAGGGCTTCGTGTAAACAAGTTAAATAGTGAGTGTCACCCCAAAGGCGGTCCAGTGTTTATGTTGAGGGGCAGGCGAGGGAAATGACCCTAGCCAGTTCCTTTGTTTCGGGGGGGGGGGGTGTCTCCCTGTGAATGCTGTCTCTCTGGGATGTGTTCAGAGATGAGCAAATAAATTACCCACTGTGTGCCCCAGGCACACTTTAGCTCTCTCTCCTCATGCTGTGTCTCTGTGGGCTGTTTGCCCTGTACTTTCTCTGAGAGCAACCCCAATGCCCTCTGAGCTTTCCAGAGCCAAGCATACTTGACCCTTGAAACTCTAGGTTTTAAGCCCTGCTGGTTGTAGGAACTCAGGAAATTGAGACCCTTTCAATTTCTAAATTAGTTGCCATGGAGATTCACTTTCCCCATGCACTCCCCTGTGTGCTAGTCTGTCTTTCACCCTTCTCTGTGACCATGGCTCCCTCCCACAGCAATAGCTATGATCCATTTCCCTCCCAAATCATGTCTTCATACTTTCTACCTTCTTCAATGTGGACTCTTCTCTACATTTTGTTGTGGAGCTTGTCCTGTTGGTTTTCAGGCGTTTCTGGGGGGTATTTAGGATGATTTGATAGTTATCTAGTGGTATTCTTGGAATGAGGTGAGCTTAGGGTCCTCCTACTCAACCACCATCTTCCTCATCTCCCAGGAGCTATTCCTTTTTTATTGTTGAATAACAGTCCACAGCTTTACAGTTTCTTTAACCATTCACCCGTTGAAGGACATTTGGATTGTTTCAGGTTTGGGGCTAGTGTAAACAAAGCTGCTGTGGACATCTGATTAAGCATTATGTGTGAGTACATATTCCATTCTCTGGGATAAATGCCCAGAAGGGCAGTTGCTGAGTTTTATGGTAATGGCGTGTTCAGCTTTGTAAGAAACTGTAGTATTCTTTTCCAGTGTGGCTGTAGCACTTTATATCCCTACCAGCAATATATATGAGTGATCTAGTTTCCCTGTGTCCTTGACAGCATTTGGTCATGTCCCTATTTTTCGACAGCTCATTGTTTTTAATGTGTAATAGAGGTACAAGGCAATCGCATCTAACATTATTATAAATAAAAGAGAAATCAGATCAGTCATCAAGGGCTCCTGGGTGACCAGCATCTTCATAACTTCCATTCTTATCATCTTTGCCTTCTGGATATAATTTAATAAGATCACCAATGCAGGCAGAGGCAGAGAGAGAAGCAGTCTCCCCGCTGAGCAAGGAGCCTGATTCGGGACTCGATCCCAGGACCCTAGGATCATGACCTGAGCTGAAGGCAGCGGCTTAAGCCACTGAGCCACTCAGGCATCCCAATTTTAGATTTTTGTGTTCTGGGTTTGGTGTCACATTTTATTATTTTAGCCATTCTGATAGGTGTGCAGTGATATCTTATTGTGGTCTTAATTTGCATTCCTTTGATGGTTAAATACATTGAACATCTTTCCATTGCTTTTGTCATCTTCAGTTAAATGTACGTTCTTATTTTTTGTTGATTTTGTAATATTTTGGTTTTGTTTTTGTTTTACTGTTGAGTTTTCAGAGTTCTAAGCATATTCTTCTTGCAAGCCTTTGTTGGATGTGTGGTTTACAAATATATATATATATATATATATATTTTTAAAGATTTTATTTATTTATTTGACAGAGAGAGATCACAGTAGGAGAGAGGAAGGGAAGAGATCACAGAGAGAGGAAGGGAAGCAGGCCACCCGCTGAGCAGAGAGCCCGATGTGGGACTCGATCCCAGGACCCTGAGATCATGACCTGAGCCGAAGGCAGCGGCTTAACCCACTGAGCCGCCCAGGCGCCCCTACAAATATATTTTTTGAAGAGTTTATTTATTTGACAGACAGAGATCACAAGTAGGCAGAGAGGCAGGCAGAGAGAGAGAGAGAGAGAGAGAGAGAGAGAGAAGAGGAAGTAGGCTCCCTGAAGAGCAGAGAGCCCGATGCGGGACTTGATCCCAGGACCCTGAGAAAATGACCTGAGCCGAAGGCAGAGGCTTTAAACCACTGAGCCACCCAGGCGCCCTGGTTTACAAATATTTGCTTCCAGTGGGTAGCTTGTGTTTTCACAGTCTTCTCAGAATCTTTTGAAGCATGAAAGTTTTAAATTTTGACGAAGTCAAATTTGTTATTTTTTTCTTTTGTTGCTCATCCTTTTGATGTCAAATCTAGGAATTGTTTGCCTAGCTCTAGGTATCAAAGTTTTTCCTCCTGTGTTTTTTTCTTTTCTCAAAGTTCTATAATTTTCCATTTTCCATTTAGGTGTATGATCCATTTAAACATGGGAGTTTTAAGTCAAAGTCTGTCTTCCCTCTGGCAGTTCCTCTTTTTAGAGCCTCTAAATTATGAATTTAATTCCTGTAGTGGATTATAGGACTATCCCAATTGTTTATTCCATTTTGGTAGAGTTTTTAAAACCACCTGTTCGATCTGCTGAATTTATAAGTGTAAAGTCATTCATATTCCCTTATCCTTTTACTGGCTGTAAGATTTGTAGTGTTATCCTCATGTTTTAGTCCTGATATTGCTGATTTCTATCTTCTCTTTTTTAAATTTACTTTTTATAATTTTTTTTAGAGGGAGAGAGAACAAGCACGGATGGAGGGGCGGAGGGAGAGGGAAAGAGAGAATCCCAAGCAATCTCCACACCCAGCACATTGACCAACATGGGGCTTGATCTCCTGATCCTGAGATCATTACCTGAGCTAAAATCAAGCATCAGACAATCAACTGAGCCATGCAGAAACCCCTAAGTTTTTGTTTTGGTGGGGGGAGAAAGTGGCAGGGGGAGGGGGAGAAGGAGAAGGAGAGGGAGAATCTTAAGCAAGCTTCATGCCAAGCGCAGAGACTGATGTGGGCCTCGATTTCACAACCCTGAGACCATGACCTGAGCCAAAATCAAGAGTCAGACACTTAACTGACTGAGCCACCCAGGTGCCCCTATCTTTCTTAAGCCTAATTAATGTTGTTAGAGGTTTATCAATTTCAATAATTTTTTTAAAAGAATCAACTTTGTTCATTAATTTCTCTGTTTTCTGATTTTCGATTTCATCGATTTCTGTATTTGTCTTTATCATTTCATTCTTTCTGTGTGCTCTGTGTTTATTAATGCTCTTTTTTCTAGTTTCATGGGGTAGGGACTCAAATGATTGAACTGAGTCCTTTACCTATTTCTAACATAAGCATTTAGTTCTATAAATTGCTCTCTGGGTTCTACTTCAGCTGCATTCCACATACTTTAATAGGTTGTATTTTCATTTTACGATGAAAATTGAGAGGGAGGCAAACCGTAAGAGCCCCTGAACTCTAGAAAACAAAATGAGGGTTGCTGGAGGGGAGTTTGGTGCAGAGCGGGGGGGATGGGGTAATTGGGTGATGGGCGTTGAGGAGGGCACTTGATGTAATGAGCATTGGGTGTTGTATACAACTGATGAATCACTAAATTCTACCTCTGAAACTAATAATACAGTATATGTTAATTAAATTGAATTTAGATAAAAAAATTTTTAAAAAGTGGGATTGCTGGATCATATGGTAGTTTTATTTCTAATTTTTTCAGGAACCTCCATGTGGTTTGTTGTAGTGGCTTCACCAATCTACATTCCCACCAGCAGTGCACGAGAGTCCCCTTTTCTCTACATCATTACCAGCATTTGTTATCCCTTTTCTTTTTGATAATAAACACTCTAACAGGTATGGGATGATATCTCTTTGTGGTTTTGATTTACTTTTTCTTGATTTGTGATGTTGGCCGTTTGTCTATCTGCTTTAGAAAAACGTCCATTTAGGGCCTTTACTCATTTTATTTATTTATTTTTTAAATTTATTCATTTGACAGACAGATCACAAGTAGGTGGAGAGGCAGGCAGAGAGAGAGAGAGGAGGAAGCAGGCTCCCTGCTGAGCGGAGATCCCGATGTGGGGCTCGATCCCAGGACCCTGAGATCCTGACCTGAGCTGAAGGCAGAGGCTTAACCCACTGAGCCACCCAGGGGCCCCTCCTTTACTCATTTTAAAATCAGATTATTTTTTGTTTGTTTGTTTGCTTTTTTCTTTCGAGTTGTAGGAGTTCCTTATATACTTTGGATTTTAATCACTTATCACATAAATGATTGGCAAATATTTTCTCCCGTTCTGCCTTTTCGTTTTCCTGGCCATTTTTGTTGTTGTTGTTGTTGTGCTGAAGGTTTTCAGTTTTCTATAGATTTACTTGTTTATTTTTGCTTTTGTTTCTTGTGCTTTTGGTGGCATATCCAGAAACATCATTGTGAGGATCAATGTGAAGGAACTTTTTTCTTCTTTCCTTCTAGGAGTTCTACAGTTTTAGGTCTTGTGTTTAAGTCTTCAACCCAATTGGAGTTAATTTTTGCGAGTGGCGTAAGGTAGGGGTCCACTTTCATTATTTTGCATGTGAATATCTAGTCTTCCAAGGGCCATTTCTTGAAGACACTATCCTTTTCAACAGTTGAGTGTTCTGGACTCCCTTGTCAAATATTAGTTGACTATATATGTGTGGGTTTATTTCTGGCCCCTCAATTCTGTTTCTTTGTCTATTTCTGCTTCTATTTCTTTGTCTCTAAATAGAGGACAAGCTTGTGCTTTTACTGTGGTATCAATCTGTTCAGCTATCCAGTTTCATCAATTTCACCCTAAATTATATTTTTAAAGAACGCCTAGATTGATGGGAATAATATTATTGACTTGTTCATACTTTGCGATCCTTGAGAGCTATTTTGAACATGATAGGGTGAGGAAATCAAGTTGAATTCACAAAATGAATCCCTGTTCTCTCATAATTTGTTATATAGAGATAATTCTTATATCCCAAGTCATGTATATGTAATGAGCAAGAAAGTTTAGGGTGAGCTTGCAAAGAAGTGGAAATTATTTTCTTCATTCACATCTACAGAGAAAATAAATCATTCCTTACAATTTCTTTAAGCCATATGATGTCAGATTTGATAACCATTCCTCTCATCATGAAATCAACAAAATCTGAGACAGGTCTAGGAAGATGGTGGTGGAGTAGGAGGACCATGAATACAACTAGATAAACATCAAGTCATCCTAAACACCCCAGAAATCAACCTAAAGGCTGACAGAACTAATGCCACAACTAAAGGGAGAGAAGAGGTCATGTCAAAGAAGGTAGGAAGTGTGGAGACATGGTTTAGGGCAGAAACAGATGCTGGCAGTAAAAAAGAATAAAATCTTGGCATTTGCAATACCATGGATGGAGCTAGAGAGTATTATGTTAAGTGAAGTAAGTCAGTTAGAGAAGGACAAATACTATATGATTTCACTCTTACGTGGAATTTAGGAAACAAAACAAATGAGCAAAGGGAAATAAAGAGAGGCAAAACAAAGAACACAGAGGGGAGGTGGGTGGGGGATGGGTGAAATAGGTGATGGGGATTTAGGAGGTCACTTGTGGTGAGCACCAGGTGATGAATGGAAGTGTTGAATCACTATATTGTACACCTGAAACTCCTATTACACAAAATGTTTACTAACTGGGATTTAAATAAAACTTAAACAAAAACAAAATCTGAGACATGAATGGTGAAATTTGGACTTCTTACTAAAACATATTCCTAAGGGTTCATATTCTATCTCTGGACAATAATTCCCAAAAATATTCTGATAGGGGACTAGTGGATTTCCTTCAGGGGAGTGGATGAGTGAGGGATCTCCCAAGAATTGAAGAGAGGTAGTGAACCCAAACCAGTTCTAGAACTATGGCTCATGGCTATGGATTCAGATCCTAGAGCACCAATATCTGAGTCACTTTGGGCAAATCATTTTCCTTCTCAGAGATTCAGGAAAGAGCTTAGTGCACTTTAGTGATCTTTATCATCTCATCTGTATGGGCTCAGTGGCTCCTTTGGGAGGACATTGATAATTGAGTTGCAGCCATTCTGTTCCGAAATCTGACTTTTAGCTGCATCTAGAATGGTTCACATCACCTCCTCAGAGGCGTCATGCCTCAAAGTCGGGTTGCCCTTTTCCTCCCTCTGCTCTTGCCGACACTTGCATATACACACGTACAGACGTAATATTTTCATTCACCAGATATTTGTACAGAGATTCTGCGATTGTAGAAATGAAAAAGGCTTGAATGGCTAAACGATAACCACAAAGGTGCAGAAGTGAGTACTTTGTTTTGAATTCGGCCATTCTGAACCTTTGACCTCTGATAGTGGTTCAGTCACTCAGCTGTTTCATGTGACTCTTCTTATGCCTGGTCCCATTTCAATTTTGAATTTTCTTAGTATCACATAACTCACTTCTCTTTAAAAGCTATTTTGTAATAATATGTCATTTATATGTAAACTTAAGACTTTTTCTTGTTTTCAATAAAAGAATGCTCATTGGTATGTATCAGCTGAAATATGGTTTTTGTCATTCTGCTAAGAGGTAAAGAGTCCCTAATATGGTCTCTAAGTCCTAAAAGACTTTAATACTTCTTTGCTTATCTTTGATCAACTTAGTTATAGAACTCTAATTATATAAAAAAATGTAACTATCATAATGTCAACCACATTTAACCTTCTTGATATCCCATGATTCTTTGCACTAAGGGCACAAGGCCAGGTCTTTGCTGACTGCTTGATAACTGAATGAGTGATTATTCTCCTTGTTAATGGACAATGATATAGAAAACTCTTCCATATGTACAGAATATTAATGAGAAGCTGCACAAGCTGAGATAAGACTATAAGATGCTGCAAGCAATCACTTATAAGAACATTATAAAAAATATTACTCGTCAAGGATGTAGCCCGGCTGGGGGGTCTCTGTGTGACGAATGAGGAGGAAAAGGGCAGGACACACTCCTACCCACATGAAGGAGTAATTTGCAAACAACAGTGTTTCTTCCATGATTTCTAATATTGAGTTTTCCATTAAAATTTAAAAAGTACTTTTTGAGATAGCATTGCAGATTGCGAAATGGGGAGGGGAAGCATCTTGCTTCCTTCTCAGCCTCTTTAATGCTTTCTCGGCCAGCGGCAGTGTGTCAGGCATTTGTCCTCCATGAAAAATGTTGCTGAGATGACTGCTAAAGAAATCTCAAGCAACCCCAAGAAACTGGTCTCTCCAATTTGTTTTCATTTTTGGGTATTGTTTCTAATTGGAAATTTTAAGAAAGCCATTCTTCTCATCTGTTTTCTGGGAGGATATCCCCCCAAAAGAAGGAATATTCATTGGATATTGGGTTTTTTTATTGTTAAATTAAATTTAAAAAATTTTTTTAAATTTATTTATTTTCAGCATATCAGTATCATTATTTTTTCACCAATTCTCCGCGTCACTTCACTTGGGCGCTGTAAATAGGATCTCTGATTTAGTTCTGATGGATGCATGGGATGTCATAGCCACAAGGGGCTGAGAGACCATCTAAGCCTGTTTTTCTCAACTGAGTAATGTAGAGACCACTTTTAAAAGGGGAAAAATTCTGACTGACCCCCAGTGTCACTTAAATTATTTTTAGAATGCTATTAAAGTAGGAGTATAATAATATAAAGGAAATGTATAGTTTAACATATAATATATTGCTACATATAAATATATATCTTTAAACATGCACATAAAACTCGGTATCAACTTAGAACATGTGTGATAATTACTTTCTCCCACTCCTTTCTTCTAGCCAAAGGAGGACACCTGCCTCATATACCAGGCTTTTGTTTAGCTGGAACATATCTTTTGTCTAATACGCCCACCTTTGTGGGGGTTTTGTCTGGCTTTTAACAATTACAGCAACACTCTACTTGGTTACCATTCAACTGTTAACACAAACACATAAATGGACAGAAAAATAACATGGCAGTGCTTCATTATAAGACTCTACCTTTGGAAACTTTAAAATAAATGATCAAAGTGATGGGAAAAACAACATTGGAATATTCTAATAGCAACATTCTCCCCTAATACATCTGCAGAGTCTGGTTTGAGAAACCTCAGTCTAGACCAGTCCTTTTCTTTTCTAAAAGGACAACTGTTAAGCAAAGTCGTAAACAAGCCAGAAGTACACCTAGAACCAGAATCTAGAACTGAACCAGTGAAGTACAGTAAATTTTCTGCAAAGCAATTGTGCTTCTATTTGTATACTTTGGACTTATCTCATCTAAGAGCAGAGACACAGTAACTTCACTTTGCATTGTCTCCCCTGACACTGGGAGGTTTATATCACTTAGGGACTCACAAAGTTTAGTCCCTTTACTGTTGTTACCTGCTTTTTACTTGAAGTCCTATTTATTGTGACAAGAGAATCGATGTCTTACTTTTATGTTGATGCTATTAGTATTGAAAGTATGAGGAACAGGTGATAATAGGTAAAGTTTCTGGGGGAAAAAAAACAAGTTAGGAAAAAAGACCAAGGCTCCTGGCCCTGGCATTGTGCATTTGGCCAAGGCAATGAGTTTAGATAGTTGGAACAGTGACAAGTTCTAAGACTTGTAGATAGTCGTTATTGAGGTTCTAAATCCCATGTTTATCCCCAGATAAACATAAAGGTCGCTGGCTGAGGAGCTAACCACATTTCTTCTCTCGACCTCAGTTTCCCGATGTGTATGGTGAGGCTGTCAGTGAAGCTTTCAGCTCTGCCATGATATGATATAAATGAGCGGATTGTCGCTGCCCTGCTCTTTTCACTTTATTTCCCCCCTGTAATTTGGTTCATATGAGACATGTCATATGAAATGTGATATATCTAAGCAAAATACAGTTTGCTCTGAGATGTTTTTGATGCCCTTAAAATCAGAGAGACGTAAATTGTTTTTTTTTTTTAAGATTTTATTTATTTATTTGACAGACAGAGATCACAAGTAGGCAGAGAGGCAGGCAGAGAGAGAGGAGGAAGCAGGCTCCCTGCTGAGCAGAGAGCCCGATGCGGGGCTTGATCCCAGGACCCTTTAACCCACTGAGCCACCCAGGCGCCCCGACATAAATTGTTTTATGCTTCATGGTTAGGTACATTGATCACAAGTGCAAATGGGTTCAGTTTTACTTGCTATCCCTTCTATTTTATTTTAGTTTTTAAATTTAATTTAAAGTTTTGAGCGAAGTACTATGTCGTACCTGTATAAAGGCAGAAATTACAAGAATAATTTGTTGTTGTCACCATCAAATGAAACGCAAAGTGGTGTTTATGTGACACCTAGAAGGACAGATAGGATTTGGAAGACCAATAGGTAAAAATGGACGGCATATGAAGTTGGGGAGGAGGCTGGTCAGATGAGCCTGGTATGTTCACGAAATACCAAAGAGCAAGGGAGTGGTGAAGAACCGGCAGAAAGGCGGTAGGACTTTTGGAGAGAAGCCAGGCTGCCGGGTCCTTGAATGGCAGGCGGAGGAGTTTGAACTTGATAAGCAGACAAAAAGATTCATCAGGGCTCTCTGCTGCCTGCACAGAGATGTTCTCAGAAAAGCTGAGCATTAAATAGCAAGTCACGCCGGATGGTTTTGTTTGCTCTTTGAGGATGATGTGTTCTTTCCCTCCTCTAAAACTCCCTGAGCACTTTGACCCTTCTTGAAGACTGCTTTGGGTGACCTTAAAAAACTCACTTGGGCTTTAGTTTCCTCATCAGTAAAACGAGGGCACGAGAGTAGGTAAGATGGACATGATTCACTGTCAGTCTCTCTGTCTGTATCTTTCCTAAGACACTCCCGCGATGGCATCTCATCGGTGAAGTGTCTCACTTTTAACAGCAGCCATCTCCTACCTGTGTGCGGGTCGGAAGATACGTGTCATTTGGGAAAACAAATCCTGCAGATGATTCTCCTACCAACTTTAAAATCATTAGATTCCATAAATTATAAAAGTTTTTCCCAGTATGCAGAAAAAATGAATCATGTTTTTATAAGGTATGATCCTTTTGGCTGTAATTAACAGAATACTCATCTAAGGGTGGCTGAAAGGATACCTAAAGTCCCTAAAAAGGACATTTTATTATGTCACATCCAGAGGTAGGTTGTTCTAGAACTACTTAATCCAGTGGCTCAGTAATGTCCTCAGAGCTGTGTTTTTTCTTTTTCCCAGTCTTTCTACTCTTTAATCTTTCTGCAATCTTTCTGACTCTATGTCATCCTCAGCATCTTCAGAGTGATGGTGTCTCCCCTCTTGGTTGCAAAATGGCTGCAGCAGCTCCAGATATCATATGCAGAAAAACCTATGTCTGATGAAGGGAAAGAGGGGGCATTTCTTATTTTTTCTTGTATTATGCAGGAAAATCTCTAGCCAGCTTGTCTCAGGTTCCGTTGCCAGATAAGCAATAGTCACATACTCATTCTTAGCTGCAGGAGAGGGTTAGAATGTGGGTATATAGTGAGAGGTAATTCTGCCTCAATAGGAGAAAGGGGGAGGAAAATGGGTGTTGGGAAAGCAACTAATAGTGACTGCCACATATGTCCTTTTTCCAACACTTATCTTATTACCACCTCCCCCCTTCCTTTATGTAGCCGCTGGCTAATTAAAGCTAAGTATTTAGCATAAATCAGGGCTTTTGTGAATTACCTGAATAATTAGAGTCATTGTAAGCCCAGGGCCCTTATTTTATTTCGTCCAAAAGTTTAATGATAAATGGGCTTCCATTGCCCAAAATGAGCTTCTCTGGTGCCGAAACCGGATGTAATTTTTTTTATTGAATTGGGCTTTAGGAAAATAACTTAAAGTGTACAGGGATTGTGATAAAGAACAGCTTAAATTCTCAAATTTTTTTTTTGATTTACAAATCTCCATCAGCTACCAAAAATAAGACCAGATTAAAGGGGTATGTGAATATTTAATGTGAAATTAGGAATATTTTGCTAAAAATGAGGAACGAGTTTAGAGCTATGACCATGAATAAATTGTGAAATATCAGCTTACTTCTCTGCTACAACACTGACCTAAAGAAGCTTTTCTGTTTCCCCAGCAACCTCACAAGGCATTAGCTTGCTTCCCTCAGAGTAAATTAAATGTGATTTTCAAGTACCACACTTCATTATTTCAGAAATCACAATACCTTGCAGAAATAAGAACATTTCATAAATCATATTGGAGTTTATTTTTAAGCCAGAGCAGAGAAAGTATTTATTTGGGAAATTTTTTCTAAGTCTACTAAATTTCCAAGGACTTATAAATTATCTCCACGAGGAAGTGGTAAATGGGACATAGTATGTTCAGTTTATTTAAAATACATTAGTGATTGCCCAGTCATATTTTTTCAAAAGAGTTTTATTTACCAGGTACATGAGAAAGATAAAACCCACATCTCAAACGAACTATTGAACTTTATGATCAACAGCTCCAGAGGATAAAAATCGTATGAATGCTAACATTCCTTTTCTAAAGTCAAGTTCTCTTGTTCATGCATCCTAAGTTCATGCATCCGCACTTCATGCATGTATTAGTATGTCTTATACACACATGGGTATACCCACATACACACATTCCATGTGGAGTGTACCCAAAGGTGGTATATTTTAAGTTTTGGATAAATGATTATTTTAACATCTAAGCTGTCTCTAGCCACGTCATTTAAAAAAAAACTCTTATAACCCGAATTGACATTAGAACTTATTTTTTAAACTCTTTAATAATCAGCTTTTAAAGGGCTTTTGAATTTAACCTGTATCTCTAGTACTTAGCCCAGTCTGCGTTAGATGGGCTTTATCTGGGTACACAACTGGCTCCCGACTAGACTGTGAGTAACTTGAAACTGGGCGAGTGTCCTGTTTATGAGCCATCTGTGGAAGCAAGCAAGGTGTCTTGTGACAGGTAAGTCATCAATAACGTTTCTTTAATCAAATCGCTTAGTATGTGGCTAGAGCTAAGACTTTGCTTTCTCCAGAGCAGTGGTCTCCAGAGTGGGTAAGATAATCCATCCAGGGAGTAGAAAGGAAATATGAAAATTTGCATTTATTTCGATTTTAATAAGAAATAAATGGATCTTCAGTAATAGTTATAATATGTGATTTGCCAGTGGTCCAAGCATATAATTTAATATATATATGTATATTAGGAGCACATGCTCAGACATTATCACTGGTAAGGGTAGAGATTACAGAAGTTTGGAGACCACTGCTTGAGTTGTAGAACGTGCAGGTGGGCTAGATTCCTGATGTGGGAGGCAATCTGTCCTCCAGACCTTCTTGAGCTGCTGACAGATGCTCTGAATTCTTCCACATTATCTCTTTCTTTGTTACGGTCAAGAGTATAGACGGGAGTCAGTCAGATCCGGACTTGAATTCTCGTGCTGTTACTTCGATTTATATGACCTTAGATAAAACAGTTTACTTCCTAGTCTTCTTTCCTTTAAAATGGGGATAAAAATGCATACCTTACAGGGTAGTTGTGAAAGTCAGTAGATAATCAAGTAATTAATATTTGGTTAAAACTCAGCAAATGTTAGCTGCTTTCACCATACACATGTAGGCTGTTTTTCAAATCTGTCATCAGTACTTTTGCATAAATGAGTTTGCGATTCTTTTTTAAATTGTGATTAAAAACACACATAACATAAAATTTACCATTTTAACCATTTTCAAGTGAAAAATTCAGTGGCATCGCTATGCTCTGAGTGTGTCTTCCAAAACTCAGACGTTGAAATCCCAGTCCCCAAAGATGATGGTATCAGGTTTATGCTTTCAGTCATAAGAGTGGAGGCTTCACAAATGCGAGCGGTGCTCTCATAAAAGAGGTTCCTGAGAGATGTCGAGTCCCTTCGGCCATGTGACGACGCAGCGAAAAGGCACTGGCTAAGAACCAGGACGAGGGTCCTACTGAGAATATAGCCATGTGGTGCCTTGATCTCAGACTTCCAGCTTCCAGAACCGTGAGAAATAAATTTCTCTTGTTTGCCAGTTATCCCATGTGTGGGATTTTGTTGTAGCATCCTGAATGGACTGAGGTAAGCATTTAGTACATTCACAATGTTGTGCAGCCATCGCCACTGTCTAATTCCAGGAACTGTTCCATCGCCACAAATGGAAAACCCCATACCAACTAAGGAGTCGCTTCCTAGTCCTGATTGCTCCTTCCCCCCAGTCCCTGGAAACCATGAATCGGGTTTGTGTCTCTATGGACTTGCCTGTTCTGAATATTTCATATAAGTGGGATCATATATTATTGGGTCTTTTATGACTGGCCTCTTTCACTTGCGTGTTTGCAAGGTTAATTCCTGTTGTAGCACGTATCAGAAGTTCATTCTTCTTAATAGCTGAGTAATATTCCATTGTATGATACCCTATATTTTATTTTTCCAACCATCAGTTGATGGACATTTGGGTTGTTTCCACCTTTTGACTACTGTAGATAGTACTGCTGTGGACATCTGTGTAGACAATTATGTGTGGACATATGATTTCAACACAGATGTACCTAGAAACAGAATTCTGGATCATAATGGTTGGAGCTTGAACATTCAGTCTTGGGTGTCCGTATGGGAGGACATGAGAATCGTCATGTGGCATAGCCTGGGTCGGAGTGGGAGGAGAGGCAGGGGTGGTCTGGTCTGTTTGTGCTCTCTCTCTCTCTCTCTCTCTCTCTCTCAAATAAATAAATAAATCTTTAAAAACAAGAATTAAAGAAAGTCCCACTCCAGCTACTATAAAATTAAAACTCTTCCCTGATAACTTCAAGCGGATACCTGGCTGAAGACAGGGAGAGAAGTTTTAAGTTTCTTCTTCAATCTCCCGAAGTCTCCTTTTTTGCTTTCTGCACTCCCACTTAGGGTTACTGAAGTTACAGATGACTTTTTGTGATTTTAAAGTAATTTCCTACTATACCAGGTACCCAACCTTGGACTTTACGCTTGTAAATGTAAGATGGGATTCCCTTCACCTACTCAGGGCTCTTCCTGAGTACTTCCTGCTTCCTTGTGACCTTGAGGAATAATGGGGTTTCTTGGTCAGTGATGAGATGACTTCCTCACAAATCAGCTGAGTTTGTGTGAGTCCCTCCTGGGGCTTAAACCTAACTAAGCCAGCCTCGAATGATTCTTTTATCCCTGATATTTTTGTAAAGATTGTATTGATCAGTTATTAATGCCAAAGACATGTATCTTCTAAAGCAAAACAAGAGCAAATACAAAACAAATCACCTCGTTTATTTATTCCCCATACATGTGTTTGGCCCCAGACCTCAGCTAGGGTATGCGGATCTAGAAGACGAAGGCATGAGTCTCTGCCTAAACTAGGAAGACCCCGCAAGATTATGTCACATAACAATTGTGATGGCTATCTTTGAGTTTGTAAATATAAGAATTTATAAGACCTGGAGTAAAACAAGACACCGTGTCTCACTGTGGCTGAACTCTGTGGAGCACGCCAACTGCTTAAAACGTCAAAGGAGGGGGGTGCCTGGGTGGCTCAGTGGGTTAAAGCCTCTGCCTTCGGCTCAGGTCATGATCCCAGGGTCCTGGGATCGAGCCCCACATCAGGCTCTCTGCTCAGCAGGGAACCTGCTTCCTCCTCTCTCTCTGCTTGCCTCTAAAAAAAAAAAAGTCAAAGGAGGGAGAAACTTCTCCAAGGGTACGAATCTGGTTGAGAGAGTATTTGAGAGAGCATATGCTCTCAGGGCAATGAGGTTTGACTCACGCAGCTCTGTGGACGTGCTGTGGTTGTGGATGCCTTCCTGTACAGCAGTAGTGTCTGTAAGGTCATGATCATCCACACACTTGGGGCTATTTTGAATCTTTAAAATCTCTCTAAGAGTGCTATATAGGCTCGGGTCATGATCCCAGGGTCCTGGGATCGAGCCCTGCGTCAGGCTCTTCGCTCAGCTGGGAGCCTGCTTCCTGCCCTACCCCCTCTGCCTGCCTCTCTGCCTACTTGTGATCTCTGTCTGTCAAATAAATAAATAAAATCTTAAAAAAATATATGGGTTGAATGAATGAAGGGGTGAATGAGAGCCTGAGGCGTGGAGAGGGAGCCAAAGAGGGCAAACCCCTAGCGTGGAGCCAGAGAACGAGGCCCAAGAGGTATGGGAAGAAACTCTAGGGAGATAGACTGGTCTCCAATAAAGAGAGTTCTTATCTTCTCATCACCTAAAGCTAAAACGGTATTTATGTACTGGAGCAGTTTTTCACCTGCTTTGGGGGAAGTCTCGTGAAACCCATGGCCAGTCTTCCCAGAAGAAAGAAAAAGCTCATACACACATACAAGCACAGCTCGCAGATCCTGTCAAGGTGTTCAACAGACTTCCCATAGCCCGTCTGCGGACCCCACGTGAAGAATCCCAGTTCGTCACTTTGCAGTTAACAAATCACTTTCACATGCATTATCTCAGGGGTTGTGCCACTGTGGGGACAATAAGGCTGGACGACAAAACCCATTGGGCCTGTGAAGAAAATGAAGCCCGGAGAGGTTAAGCCATTTGCCCAAGGTCACAGAGTCTGTAGCTCCTGCGGGGTCTTGGGGACGCGAGTCCAGGCGTACTGGACTCCAGATTCCGGGGGCTCTGCCATGCGCCACTCTTGTTTCCGCCTCTCCGAAGCCCTCAAACAGACTAGATAACCTCTTGGCCGGCAGAGATGACAAGAGCCTTGACAGAGTGGCTGCGAGCCACTTGCTAAATGTCGAAGATACAAGTCAGAAAGCGCCGGGTGCGTGTTTGCCATCAAAGAGGCTGAGGAGCGTGGCAGCAAAGGGGGGCCCCTCCAGCGTGGGGTCCCATTGGAGCCGCTTCCTGGATGTGTGATCTTAGGCTCTTTGTTTCCGCTCCTTTATCGTCAAATGGAGATGATAAGGCCTTCCTGTTAGTGACAGGCTGAAATCGCACAGTATGGGCACGTGCTTAGTATGGTACCTGGCACTTGGTAAACAGCCAGTAAACTTCGGCCCCGCTCGATGAATTACAACTAGCGTGGAAGGGGTTTTTATTTCCGTGCGTCTCTAAGGAGGGAGTCCTGGCCCTCAGGACTGGTGCTGGAGGTGTGAGGGAGTTTTTCTCTGTCTTTCTCTAAACTGTGAGGTTACCTGAATATGCGGCTTTAACCCATACCACACCGGACACTGGCCTCTTCAAGTTTGGTTTTATTCTTTTAACAGTAGGTGGAGAAATCAGAAAAATGAGCGGAAATGACCGTAATTTTTATGGTTTCAGTTGACAACCTTATATTTAATATTTGTATTTTGAAAATAAAATAACATGCCCATATTTTTCCCAATTTCAAGCAGCCTCAAGAAAGAGAGAAAGAGCTCATGATGAAGTTTCCCCTTCAAAAGTAGGGGTTCCTTTAAATTGGCTAAGTGTTTAAAATATCAATAGAAGGTTTAGAGGTATTTATAGAGTAAGTTAAGAATCGTCACTTAGGGGGGCACCTGGGTGGCTCAGTGGGTTGGAGCCTCTGCCTTCGGCTCAGGTCATGATCCCAGGGTCTTGGGATTGAGCCCCGCATTGGGTTCTCTGCTCAGCGGTGAGCCTGCTTCCTGCTCTCTCTCTGCCTGCCTCTCTGCCTACTTATGAGCTCTCTCTCTCTGTCAAATAGATAAATGAAATCTTAAAAAAAAAAAAAAAGAATCGTCACTTAGGAAATGCTGAGCATCAGGGCAAGATAGAGTGGGGTAGCAGCTAGTGTGCTGGGAATTGTGCAAAACCCACAGCTTCTGACATTCCTACAGTGAAACGGAAGAAGTATTAGGCCTCCCTTGATGATTTTTGTCCTTGTCATTAATATCTGTAAATTTCCTTTTCTGGCAGATAGTTGTTAGGTTTGGAAAGACGGTTGGTGAACAGGCACCTTCAGATTTGTATGGGAGAGAATGTTTAAATTGGTGGTGGACACACGAATGTCTTGACAAAGTGACTCGAGGAGGGTTTATCTTAACTTTTTCTAGAAATAGAGTTTTCTAAGCCCTTTTTTTCCCTCCTAATAAAAGTGGTTGGAACGTTTTCTGGTTATGTGTGGCATTTGTAATTACAACCTACTCTGCGTGTTTTTGTACACTACTGAAGTGTATTAGTCAAACTACTGGCAAATCCTTTTGGCTTAGGTTCCAACTACCTTTAATTTTCTTGGGTTTGAGAACAGTTCCTTCAGGTTTTGAATAATGTAAGCTACTGACCAAGATGTCAAATTTACTATGTTATACTTTTTTTTTCCTTCCAGACTGCAAATTTCTTGGATTTTCGAGCTTTCTATAGCTCTCGCAATGGAGACAAAGGCAGAAAATTCATCCATAATTTATAAAGGTCAAACAAATGGAGTAGAGACTTAGAACTCTTTAAGTGCTGGTTATTTAAAACGATGGCATCATTTTCATCTTTCTATGTAAAGTGAGGTGGAGAGTTGAGACAATTATCTAAGAGTGGGGAAGTCCTGTATTTGCCTCAATTATTTTGTTGAAAGGCTGGCTAACTTCCTTTCTTGAATGTCACGATCTGGGCTCCCTTGACCAAGGCCAAGTTTACGTCTTCTGAACTATAAAGTGAAGTATTCAGCTACGCTCTCTGAATTCGGTGTCCTTCCCCGCTTGATTTCAGTACTTCATCTGTATAGTGGGGGTACCAGCGAAGTTCATAATAACTGTCTGCCTTCCCAGGGGAAATGCAGTTAGCAGACAGTTAGTATTTTAAAGCAACCTGTATAATGATGCCTTAAAGTTCAAAGTGCTGTGGTTTCTGTGGTTTGGTTCTCTTCCATAGCATACCAAATAGAGCAGATACTTGGACCTGAAAGTGCCTGATTGTGGCGTACGTTGGAATCATCCTTGAGGCATCGTTGTAATTACAGGGACTGACGCTTGAGCTCCTCTAGTCCTCTGTCTTTGTAGGAAGTAGCAGGTGAAACGAGGAGTCCTCAGGGGCAAAGGGACCCTGTGCCTGGCGAGTAGAATAGTGTCTTGTTACCTGGGCTTGCTTAAGTTTTCCCGTCTCTGTTGCAGTTACTACATGATAGAATCATCAAAAAAAGTTATTTTTTCTTTCTCACCCAATCCAAATTAGTCCAAGACAAAGTTTGGTTTGTCTCTCATTCGGACACCAAAGCTGTAGAGCAAAGTAGGTGAGGTAGTTTGTCCAGAAGTTTCACATCCCTTTAGGAGATTCTGGACAAAGACTGAAGTCACGATTTCCCTTTTCTTCAGTTTGAGGGGGAGATGTAGGGTAGGTTACTCGATACATAGCAGGGAATCTTGTGGTCTGGTGTGCCATCTGAGTTGGGAAATCAGTTTAACTCAGTTCAGCCGTAAGAAATTCTGGAGAATGTGCCTGGAACGGCTGTGATCTGATAGAACTGGCTGCTCTGGGAGAGCCCCCTGTCCACTACAGTCGGCTTCCCACCCCCAGTCTTCCCGGCTTCAGAAGACGCTTGCCACTCGCAGAGAGAGGATGTTTGCCTCTCTGCAAGGAGAGGGCCAGAGTTGGAGGGGTGTGGTGTGGGAGGTCATTCTTGGGTCAGGATTACCCAAGCATTCTCTGTTCCAAGACTCAGCCAAGGATCTTGGTAAGAGGGAGGAAGGGGTGGGGGAAAATGTGGCGAAGGATTTCAGAAAGCCATCTGGCTCTCACCTAGGCTGCTCCCATGGCAGTTGGCGTGGAGCACGCCACAGCTCGTAGAGACTTAAGGTTGGGGGAAAGCCACATGGGGCTGTGGAAAGGGCTTGGGATTTGGGGTCACTGGGCCAGTACCCAAATCCCTCCTGAGTGACTTGAAGCAAGGCACTGCATCTCTCTGAGCCGGCCAGCTTCACAGTCCTATGATGAGCATCTTACCCAACAGTAAACCTCAACACAGATTTTAAAGATTTTATTTTTTAGTAACCTCTATACCCAAGGTGGGGTTCGGGACCGAGAGCCGCACGTTCTGCCGACGGAGCCAGCCGTGCGCCCCTGCAAAGCATTTTCTAAAACCTGAAAACACCAAAACAATATTAACTTTTTGTGTGAGAGCTCAGGACTGGAAATGTAGGTTTGAGCCATCAATATAAATGTAAGAATGAAAGCTCGAGGGCAGTCTCATGAGTTTTTTCTGTCATTTTAAGTCCTTAGATTATCAGATTTTTTTTGATTATCAGATTTTATAAACCCAGACTTCTATCAGTTTTGCTTCTCATGTTGTCGACCTTCCTTAATCCCCTTGACAGTGATTTTGGACCCTTCCCTTACAAAGCCATAATCCTGGCAAGTAGACTGTACGTTTATCTGTTTGAAAAGCGATTTCTACTGCTCAGCCCTGCCTCTCTGTCCTTTTACTGTATGAGACGCCTCTTCCGACCCCCCGAGTTAAGCTGAGGAATGAGCTAGCCCAGCTGGCCTTTTCTGTCCCGATACCTGAAAAGACTTGCCCCACAGTGTGGGGTACCAAGGCAGGAAACATAGGCACCAAAGAGGGGCCGGCACTTGAGGGGACTCCCAGTCATTCTTGAGTAACGGTGGCAGAGATCGCCGTCCCCCTGAAGGAGGCTCAGGGACAGGGGCTGCGGCAGGTGTACAGACCGCCTGTGGTCCGGGCTGAGCGCAAGAATGAAAACGAGAATGGAGGTTTAAAACTGTAGATTTTGGCTCTTCCTTATTCGGGACTTAAAGCTCATACATTTTAGTGATTATTTTCAGTGGGTCAAATAAATGATTGGGTGTGGGGGCAGGAGGCGCTGAAAAGTACACACCACAGGTAGATTAAATTGTCCGCAACATGTAACTTGAAACGGTCATTGCATGTCAGACTGTGGCTTTCGTCACATAGCAGGCAGTGATTTGTTATGTTATTTTAATGTCAGCTTTCTGAAAACATCATAAATCCATAATGTAGATGAAGTATTTAAAATTGCTAAGCTGGGAGACTCTTCCGTATGACAAAACCAAAGCAAACCTGCGACATGGCAGTGAACAACAAGAAAAGGCTACAGCTGTAAGTGCGGATGCTTAGAAAGAAGAGGAACAGCTATTCTATTTCCTGTCATTTTTGCGTGCTAGGAAGATTCGGAGTGGTATTATTTGGAGGCAGGTGTTAGACGTGCAATTATCATGAAGACGCTATGAGGAGGATGACCACACGATACAAATTTATCTTTATTCTAATATAGTTTACAGAGTTTTTTCCCTGACAAATTACACTACACTTTATGGAAATGTAACATTTTGTATGAATGGGAAGGGTAAGCCTGGTTGCATGCTAATGAGGGAGACAAAGTAGCCTCACTCTTATTTGCAACTGGCCCAGACCTTTCCATTAGCAAATTAAAATCTGTTCAGATTTATTTACTAATATATTAGGAGAAGCTTCAGGCTAACCCCTTGGCCCATATTATATAGCAAACAACTGTAGCAGTGAAAATAATTAATAGCATGTAATGCACCTCCTGTTTATTTCTTCTTCATGCCCAGGGGTCAGCTGTATAGTGGGTTTGCCATCTGCATTCGGTTACAAGGGTATATTTACTTAAAAATTATCAATTATAGTTTTAAATGGCTTTCCTTAATTGCAGCCTTCTTATTCAAGTGTGATACATATCATATGTATGCTTTGTGTTTATTTGTATATTATATCACCTGCTCCTGACCAATTCTGAGCGGAGCCTATTCAATTGAAAATAATGTCTCCTGAAGCCTGTTGTGTTGTTTGTGTTTACAGCATAATCACAACAGCCACGGCTTTGTTCGTCCTCATTATACCAATACTGTGGCGATTAGTAATGTTCACTTTCTATATCCAGGAGAAACCTCCTCTTGATTATTTTGTGGGTCCGTATAAGAGAGGTTTGGTTGCTAATGGACCTGAAATTTGCAATATGAATGTCAGAGTGTGCAAGTCTTCCCAGGGGTAGAAGAGCAGACTGGGCTTTGCTGACCTCTGCTGTCTACTTTTAAAGGCAGTGGTGGGTTTTCTTGAGGCCCTGTTGGATGTCTCATTCTATCGAGAAGCTGCTGATCACAGTTTGGAGCAGTGGAAATGAAAGAGTGCTGTGGGGTAGCAAGTGCGTGTAGATAGTACCAGGAGGACGTGATGTGTGTCGGTCTCACCCGAGAGTCAAGCTCGTGCACCTTTCACAGATACCATTCAAACTTTGGGGCCAGAAATTCTCACAGAGGCAGTGTTATCCTTTTGTGGCATTTTCCCCAAGATCTTTGTCAGAGAATTTCCCAGTATCTGGTTGGTTCAGAACAATATCTATGCTGGGATGGTTTTATGATGAGAGGGTCCTCCAGGTAAAAGCAAGTCTCAAAGAGAAGAGGCCAAAATAGAAGTATGATTTGTGGGAGTTGCTGGAGTGATTATTCCAAATGACTAGCTGGGGGAATGGGAGACTTCCAATTTCTGTCTGACAAAGGTGAAACGTATAGTGCTTTATATTTACGGTCCAGGAAATTGTATTTTTCTTTGTCTCTAAAATTCTCCAGGTGAAGTTTTTTTTCCGGCCATAGTCTACTTGCTTGTGAAACTCGGAAGCGGTCATAAATCGGGGTGATGGAAAGTCAGGGCAGCTTCTCGGATGAACGCTCTGTAGCAGCCATCATGTCAGTATCTGCCACATTTCCAGATGCCGAGAAGTGGGATGCAGGAGGGTTGTTATTTTTCTTGTCCACAGAAGCAAAGTCCTGTCACAGGGTAAAGATCGGTGGGGTTCTCGTTGCTGTTTCTGCCCAAGCCAGGCTGGACAAATGCCTTGACTCACAGCAGTCCCTTCTGTTGTGTCGCATCCCCGGTCTACCCGGATCTCCTGAAGAGCCCGAACAGTATGGGCGGCAGTTGTCACTGTCCTCTTTCACGGGTGGGCGAACAGGTACAGAGATTAAGGGATGTGGATAAAAGTCCCTGATGTCCCTGATGTCAACCTGGCACATGTGGACTAGAACCTGAACCCACAACTTAAAAGGTTTCAAAAAGATATTTAGCCGTGGGAGGATTCAGAAGTAAGAAATCCTCAGGAAATGCAGCGTCACTCTCCCTGGTATCCCTATGTCTCTGTTCCTTTCTTCCCTTACCACCCCCTTACTCTGTCCCCTCAATTTCTGACCAGTGCCTTTCATCCTGCTTCTCCGTGGCAACCACGACCGGCTCTTCCCTTGACTCGGACTACTCAGAGCCCGGGGAGCCATGACAGGCCCCTTCTAGGTTTGGATCCCTACTCTTCCTCTTCCCAGGTGAAATTCAAAGACTTGCCTCTATCCTATGAGAAATGAGTCGTTGATAATTAAAATGCTGTGCTGCTGCCATCAGTGAAACTACTTTTGCCTTTCCCTAGTGGCTATCAGCTTCCTCTCTGCCTGTAGGATTAAGGTCTCTATTGAGAGGTGGCATAGGGATATAGGCTCTTAGGTTGTTCCTTGACATGTTGTGATCAGTCTTTTGATTTTTCTGATTGATGCTTTCTCTGTAGTAATGAACTAGATCATTGGACGTACTTCAGTGGTTCTTACCCTCAGCTGTATTCAGTCCATTTACTGTGGACTGAATAAATAATATCACAGAAAATAAACATACTGTAGTTTTTTTTTAATGTATGTAAGTACCATTATGCTTAGTTAAATACAAATTGACTTTAAAATATTATTGACCTGGGGGCGCCTGGGTGGCTCAGTCGGCTGGGCATCTGCCTTCAGCTTGGGTCATGATCCCAGGGTCCTGGGATCGAGCCCCACGTTGGGCTGCCTGCCCATGGGGAGCCTGCTTCTCCCTCTCCCTCTGCCCCTGCTCATGCTCTCTTACTCGCTCGCTCTCTATCTCAAATAAATGAATAGAAATATTAAAAAAAATATATTGTTGACTTTATAGTAGCAGTCTACCAGTTAAGAATTTCTAAATGAATTGGTACTACTATTATGTGGAAGACAATAAAACATTTCAGTGTTAAAATGACATCCTAATATTAAAAGAGAAACAGAAAGACAGAGAGAGAGAGAGAGAGAAAGAAAGAAAAGAAACAGAAAAGACAGAGAGAGAAATTTATAGCAAAAAGGCAAAAAGGACTGAGCTGGAATTCAGAGGACTCAGTTTCTAATTGTGGCTCAGTTATAAATTCTGGACTCATTATTTTTTTTTCTTCCAGATCTTTCTTTAAATTCTAGTTGGTGAACATACAGTGCAGCATTGGTTTCAGGAGTAGAATGTAGTGACTCATCCCTTACATAGAACACCCAATGCTCATCAAACCCAGTGCTGCCCTGATGCCCACCACCCCTCTAGCTCACCCCCACCTCTCTCCCTCCATCAACACTTTGTTCTCTCTCAATAAGTGTCACTTATGATTTGCCCGCCCCTTTCTCCTTCTCTCTTTTCCTCTGCCCTCTGTAGCTATTATATAATGAGTGATTTGGAGCAAGTGAGTTCTTCCACAGTCCTGTGTTTTCCCAGTCTAATAAAAAAATTCATTATTAATATTTACTGAGATTCTGTGATACCATTCATCAGCCTTTTAAACATTCATAATGGCCCTGTTAGGGACAGGTAGTATGATCTCTTCTTTCAGAACAGGAAAAAGAGGCACATAGAGAAGGTATTTGTTCTTTCCTATTATTTCTGAATTTTTAGAAAAAGATCTTTACTTCTTTTACAATTCACCATGGCATGCAGTTAGGATTTCAGTTAATTTTATTTTTCTAATTAAAGTTGATTCTGTGATCACTGTTGACTGAAACCTTTTGTCACTTATTTTAAAACAAACCTTTATCATATGCTTAAATTCCTATATCCTCAGGATCTGCCCCTGGATTCTATTATTATTATTATTATTATTATTCTATTATTCATCCATTGATCTGTTTTCCAGTCCTGCGCCATTTCACTTTTTCAGTGACTAGCTTAAAGTGTTGTGATATTTTGTAAGGCATGTGTAATTTCTTCATTTTTTCTTACTATTTCTAGAGGTTAAAAACATACAGGCCATTCTTGCCCATTTTGTCTTCTGGATGAATAATTAGACGGAAATTTTAAAATGGAATGGAGAAAAATGCACTGGATTACAGTTACTTCGTGGAGAGCTGACTTTTCCGGACTGTGGAAGATGTCTTCATTGATCGTCACCATCTTTCCTGTCCTTCAGTAAAGTATTATTGTTGCATTCATGTAGGTTTTATGCATTTTGTGTTAGGTTTATTCCTAGAGATGATTATTTTTGCTCTTGTGAATAGGTAGAGCCAGCATTTGAATGATAGGTAAAATATGGATTTGGGAAACAAAGTTAGCTGAACTGACGGTTTACCGAAGAAAATAAACATGGAGGGTCTGGGAGAAGCTATATGGGTGGGTCCCTATTATCCCCAGGATAAATTTTACAGATACTACTGATCTTCCATCCTTGATAGGGCATTTACGAAGGTTCTTAAAATGTGTGAGAGACCTGAAAATTAGTCTTCCAGTCTAATGCAAAATTACCAGAATAGTTATTTACAGACTGTTAGATGAGCACATTCTGACCCCTTGTGGACATTTAGAAGTATGTGTGATGTTGTAATTCCATTGGTTGGACTGAAGGCATATGGATTGTCCAAAGATTCTTACTTAGAACTAAAAAGGAGGTTTGGAGATAATCTAATCCAATTTTCTTGTCTTACATGTGAAGAAAGTGAGCCCAGAGAGCAAACAGACTCTTCATAAGCTCACGCATCTGCTTAGTAACAGAGCTGGGATCAATTTTTCTGACCTCTTGCCCATTATTCCTTTAACTATATATCATGTTCCACTTGCCGATTTCCCACAATTACAGAAAAAAAGGAACTAAAAATCACTATAAATCTAAATCCCAGAGAGTTATCTCTATATAATTTTGATGTCATCTCTGAGGAATTTAAATAATTTATGTGTGTATGTGTTGGGGTGGTGGTGGTGGTGTTTTCTGAGGTTGAGAACGAGGCATACAACTAGTTTCTGCGTGTTCTTAAAGCTGGCCCATCTGTAAGCCCTAAGACTTAGTCATTCTGACTCAGTGCAGTGGGTGTGTACAACACTTAGAGCATCAGGAACCTAGGGTATTTTTCAGGCTATTCACAGGGTTTTTGTAAGGACTCTTGTGACTGCTGGAGTTCTCCCATTGCTTCTCCCAGATCCGTTTCTCCATGCAGTTTCCGGGAGCACCTGCTCCATGGTTCCCATGTACCTTTTTGTGAGAACTCAGAAGCCGGAGGTTGGTGGGATCACCTCCCGCCCTAGCCACTGCAGCCAGTCTTGGGGCTGCACCTGTCACTCACCTTCGCCCTCCTCCACTATCCATCCAACATTCACCTCATCCTCCGTTATCTCCTCCGCAGATCTTGGTGGTTTACCTGGTGGTGTGACCCAAACCTTCACTGATGAGTGCTCTGAGACCTTGGAAATCACACCCTTCTCAATCTGTACTTGTCCATTCAATGGCACAAGGCCACCCAAATGGATCACGTGGGTTCCACACGTAATTCCTCCTGGCCCCCTTGTGCAAAAGAGGTCCTACGTCCTTCTGCCAATAAGGGTCCATTATCTCTGCCTGTATCATGACTCTTCTTGTCTGCTGGTCCTTTGGCACAAGGAGTTCAAAGTGCCCTGGCATCAGCTCTGTCTTATAGTTCAACAGGACATTTGCTGTGTTCCATGGATTGTGTCCCCTTTGGGAAACGGGACCTCCAGCCGGGCAGAGTTCAGAGTTGAAGGAATAGAAAGTACTAAATTCCCCAGTTGGTCACTGGGCGTCATATTAAGTGGGGCCAGACCTGCTGCTACTCCTTAGTTCATGATCCGTTTATTCTTCCCAGTGAGGACACAGCACTATATTGAGGTCTTTAATTAATACATACACTGCGTTTCTTGGGGGCGGCTCTCCATCCTTTCAAAGCATTATCTCCAAGCTCGTGGTTCAGCTATGTCTTTAGAAAGCCATTCCAGCACTCTTCTGGGGCTGGCTGCTTTTTCAAGTTTGGTATATTATATAACCTGTAGGTCCCTTGGTTATGGGTCCACTCCCACACCTCTTTTATTGTGAATTGGGTCTTCTGGTCCATGCCTGTGCATTCTGTAGGCCCCAGGATAGTGGTGCTGGCTGGGGCTCTGCCAGCAGGAATGGAAAACTCATTGGATCTATCCCTGTCAATGTGAACTGTCTGCCCGTCCAGGATGGGAGGGCTCGATTATAGTCAATTTAAAAACAAGGGTCTAGGTGCTCTCTTTGTGGAATAGTACCACCCCAGGAGCACAGAGTTGGTCTCTGTGGCTAATGGTGTGGACACTGAGAGGTAGTGTTAGCTAGTTTGGTCTTGGTAAGTGGGAGTTCATGCTGCTGGGCCCATATGCAGACTCTGTCTTTGCACTCTGGTCATTTCATTCCTGGGCCCACCCTGACAATTCTGGGCTGGCTAGTGACAATGGATAGCTAATGTCAACTGGTCAAGTTATTTTTCTACTTAATAAGTGTAGCGTCCTAGTAAATTTTTAAATTGGAAGTATAAGTCCTCCAATTTTGTTCTTTTTCAAGAGTGCTTTGACCAGTATGGGTCTGTTAGATTTTCATATAATTTTTCATATAAAATTTTTCATATAAATTTTAGGGTCAGCTTATCAGTATCTGTATTTAAAAAAAAAAAAAGCCTACTGACACTCTGATAGAGATTGCATTTAATCTATTGGTCAGTTTGGGGAGAATTTCCATTTAACGATATTGTGTCTTCCAATCCATGAAGATTGAATGTTACTCTGTTTATTTAGATCTTCTCTAATTTCTCTCAACATTGTTTTGTAGTTTTTTAAAAAAAAGTTTTTATTTATTTATTTGAGACAGAGTGTGAGCAAGAGAGCACAAGCAGGGAGAGCAGCAGAGGGAGAGGGAGAAACAGACTCCCCACTGGGCGGAGAGCCTGGCGCTGGGCTCAATCTCAGGACCCTGAGATCATGACCTGAGCTGAAGGCAGAGGCTTCTGTAGTTTTTTTTTTTTAAGATTTTATTTATTTATTTGACAGACAGAGATCACAAGCAGGCAAAGAGGCAGGCAGAGAGAGAGGTGAGGCGGGGGGAAGCAGGCTCCTCGCTGAGCAGAGAGCCCGATGCGGAGCCGATCCCAGGACCCCGGGATCATGACCCAAGCTGAAGGCAGAGGATTTAATCCACTGAGCCACCCAGGCACCCCTTTGTTCTGTAGTTTTTAATGTACAAGTCTTAACACTTGTGTAAGTGTTTTTATCATGAGTGCTTTTTTTTTTTTTGTCATGAAAGGGTTTTGGATTTTAGTAGATATTTTTCCGATGTCTATTGACATGATGTGATTTTTTTCTTTATTCAACTAATATAGTGTATTACACTGACTGATTTTTCTATTTCTGAATCAACTTTCATATCTGGGATGAATCCCATAGCCATGGAAGGTAGTCCTTTCTGTATGCTTCTAGATTCAGTTTGCTAGTATTCTATTGAGGATTTTTGCATCTATGTTTTTAAAGGATATTGGTCTATAGTAGTCTTTTCTTATGATGTCTTTGGTTTTGGTATCAGAGTAATATTGGCCTTAGAGAATGAGTTAGGAAGTGTTTCCTCCTCTTCTATTTTTTGGAAGAGTTTGTGCAGAATTGCTGTTAATTCTTTCTAAATGTTTGACGAATTCACAGGTGAAGCCACTTGGGACTGGACTTTCCTTTGTGGGAAATTTTGGAATTACTAATTCAATCTCTTTTCCGATTATAGGTTGATTCAAACTTGCTATTAATTTTTTTGTCAATTTCAGTATTTTGCATCTTTCTAGGAATTTTCCCATTTTATCCAAATTTTCTAATGTTTGCATACAGTTTCTCATAGTATTTTCTCAAAATCCTGTTTATTTCTGTAAAGTTAGAGGTGGTGTCCTCTCTTTCATTCCTGATTTTGGTAATCTGTGTCTTCTTTTTTCCTTGTTTAGTCTTGCTAACAGTTGCCAGTTGTTGGTCATCATTTCAAAGAACCAGTTTCGGTTACATTGATTTTCTCTGTCATTTTTCTGTTTGCTATTTCACTGATCGCCACTTTCCTCCTTATTATTTCCTTCTTTCTGCATCCTTTGGGTTTAGTTTTCTCTTCTTTCTTTTTTTTTTTTTTTTAAATTGAAGTGTAATTAACATACAGTGTTATATTAGTTTCAGGTGTACAACATAATGATTCATCGGTTCCATAGCTTACTCAGGGCTCATCAGGATAAGTGTGCCCTTGATCCCCTTCACCTAGTTCATCCATGCCCCCCTTTCCCTTCTAGCAACCACCAGTTTGTTCTCTATATTTAAGAGTGTTTTCTTGTCTCTTTTTCTCTTTGTTCATTTGCTCTGTTTCTTAAATCCCATGTATGAGTGAAATCATATGGTATTTGCCTTTCTCTGAATGAGTCATTTTACTTAGCATTAGACCCTCTAGGTCTATCCATGTTGTTGTAAATGGCAAAATCTCATTCTTTTTTATGGATGAGTAATATTCCATTGTACATATATACTACATCTTTATCCATTCATTTATGGATGGACACTTAGGTTGCTTCCATATGTTGCCTATTGTAAATAATGCTACAATAAACATAGGGGTGCATGTGTCTTTTCAAATAAGTGTTTTGGTTTTCTTTGGGTAAATACCCAGCAGTGGAATTACTGGATCATATGGTACTTCTGTTTTTAATTTTTTGAGGAACCTCCACATTGTTTTTCACAGTGGCTACACTAGTTTGCATTCCCACTAACAGTGTAAGAGGGTTCACCTTTCTCTACATCTTCGCCAACACTTGTTGTTCTTTGTTGGTTTGATTTGGGCTATATTGACAGGTGTGAGGTAATATTTCACTGTAGTTTTTTTTTGCATTTTCCAGTGATGAGTGATGCTGAGCATCTTTACATCTGTCTCTTGGCCATTTGCATGATTTCTTTGGAGAAATATCTAGTCAGGTTCTCTGCCCCACTCTTCATATTTTTCAAGGTGGAAGCTTACTTTAATGTTTGAGGTTTCTCCTTTTCTAATATGTTGTCTAGAGCTATAAATTTTCCTCTAAGCACTTTCTTGGCCACATTCCACACATGTCGATGTATTGTGTTTTTGTTCCTGCTCAATTAAAAAAAAATCCCATATTCCCTTCCAATTTATGATTTGACATTTGACCCATGGGTTATTTTTAAGTGTATTTAATTTCCAAATATTTGTTGATTTCCCAAATTTTCTTCTATTGTTGGTTTCTAATTTAATTCTATTTTGGTTGAAGAACATACTTTGTGTAATTTCAGTCTTTTATTTGTTTTTTAAAAGATTTTACTTACTTATTTGAGAGAGAGAGAGAGAGAGAACGAGTGGTGGGGAGGGCCAGAGGCAGAGAGAGAAGCAGCCTCCCTGATGAGCAGGGAGCCCAGTCCTCTCATTGATCGGTCCCAGGGGCTCCATCCCAGGACCTAGAGATCATGACCTGAGTGGGATATGCTTAACTAATAGAGTCACCCAGGTGCCTCAGTTTCACTCTTTTAAAATGTATTTAGATTTGCTTCATGGCCTAGTATCTGATCTGTCCTGGAGAATGTATTGTGTGCACTTGAAAATATGGTTTTCATTTCATTTCAACAAACTTATTTTTAGGTGTTATGTTATAGATACCAGGTCGAATTTACTGATTGTGTTATTCTTCTATAGCCTTGCTAATTTTCTATCAATTATTGAGAGAAAAGGAGCATAATTGAAGTCTCTATTATTATTGAATTGTCTATTTTTCCCTTCAATTCTGTATTGGGTTGGTATGTATATTTCTTTTAATTGTTATGACTTCCTGATGAATTGACATTTTACTACTATAAAATACTCCTCTGTATCACTAGCAATTTTTGTCTTAAAGTTGCTTTTGTGTGATATTAGAATAGTTCTCTTTTGCTCGCTGTATATGGTATATCTTTTTCTATCCTTTTACTTTCAATCTGTTTGTTTGTGTCTGAATCTAAAGTACTTGTCTTGGGGGCACCTGGGTGGCTCAGTCTGTCTTGATTTCGGCTCAGGTCATGATCGCAGGGTCATGAGATCAAGGCCTGCATTGGGCTATGCATTTGGCCCGGTCTGCTTGAGATTCTCTCTCTCCCTAGGCCCCTCTCCCTACTCACTCTCTCTCTCAAATAAAGAAATACGTAAAATCTTTAAGAAAAGTAAAGTGCCTGTCTTGTAGAAAGAATAAAATAGGGCTGTATTTTTAAAATTCAGTCTAAGTATTTGCCTTTTGATTTATGTTTAGTTCTTCTGAACTTAATGCAATTAATAATTGAGTTGGATTTACCACGGTCGTTTTGCTCGTTTTCCCTATGTCACATATCTTTTTTATTCTTCTGTTCCTCCTTTACTATTTTGTTTTGTGTTAAATATTTTCAAGTGTACCATTATAATTCATTTATTGATTTTTTTTACTGTATATTTTGAATTATTTTCTTAAAGGTTTCTCTGTGGATTACCTCATACATCTTAATGTGTCACAACCTACTTCAAATAATGCTAACTTAATTCTAGTAAAGTATAAAAATTTTCTTTTATATTGTTGCATTCCCACACTACTCCTTTGTGGTATTTTTTCCATCTGTATTACATCTTTGTATATTATAAGCCCAACCATACAATTTCATAATTATTATTTTATACAGTTGTGTCTTGAGGCAAGAGAAGTAAAGTGAAAAGTGTATTTATACCATCTGTATAACTAGCTACATGGTTACCTTTATCAGCTCCTGGTTTTTTCATGTGAATTCAAGTTACCATCTGGTGTCACCTCTTTCAGCTTAAAAGATTTCCCTTAGTATTTCTTGTAGGGCAGGTGTGCAAATGAAGAATTCTCTCAGTCTTGGTTTTTCTCGGAGTATCTGTATTTGTCCTTCATTTTTGAAGGATAGTTTTTCTAGATCTCGGATTATTGGTTGATGATTTTTTCCCCTTGTTCTATTGTTTGATATGGCTCTCATTACTTTCTGTCCCCCATTGTTGTTTATGAGAATTTGGCTGTTAATCTTAAAGTGTTTCCCTATGTGTGATGAGTCTTTTTCTTTTCTTTTCTTTTCTTTAACTGCTTTTAGCACTTTGGTGATGGGGGTGTCTGGGGGGCTTAGTCAGTTAAGCATCTGCCTTTAGCTCAGGTCATGATCTTAGAGTCCAAGGATGGAGCTTCCAGCTCCGTGTTGGGCTCCCAGCTCAGCAGGGAGCCTGTTTCTCCCTCTGCCTCTCCCTCACTCCCGCCCCCGCTTATGCTCTCTCTCAAACAAACAAACAAAAAGCACGCAAAACCACCGCACTTTGGTTATGAAGCATTTCGGTGTAAATGTCTGTGTTTACCCCCTTGGAGTTTGGTGAGCTTTGTGCTTGTGTGTCTTCTGAGGGCAACCTCATTGGTGTGTGAAGCCTTCCAGGATACCAGAGATATCTGGTGGCTTCTCAAGGCTCCCCGGGGCTATTTGGTTTCTCTGAATTTCTGGCTGGCCCACTGCCTGTCCCGTGGAGGGCTGCAGCCGCAGGCAGCTAAGATAATCGCCTTCCCCACTTGTTCATCACTAAGGCCTGTTCTTTGGTCAGCAACCCCAGAGTTTGAGCTTTTTCTCAAGTCAGTACCCTCTGGCCACAGGGCGGGAATTCTACCAGAGCTGGTTGGGGATAGGAGCTCGGCATCCAAGACAAAAAAGCTTAGCACGTTCTCTTATATAAATGCCTTTCAACCTGTTGTCTGCCTTTGGTCAGTGTGCGGAGTCCCGGGTTAACGGGTTTTGACTGGTTTTATCCTTTGCTTCGGGGAGAGGTTTTGCTGAGCTCTTTGCTCGTCACCGTAGCATTCGTAGCATGCCCACCTTCCCACTCCCTCCCGCAGCCCCTTCATTCCTTTTCTACCATCTCAAATGTTTCCTTCTTGTCGAATATTGGCCATAGCTTTCTCCAGGCTACTGGGATACCCCAGTAACATACCCACGAGATCCTCGCTGGGGTATTAAATCTTGTGTCTTAAGAAAGTACTTCCCAGTCACTGCATTTCCAATGACCACGTCTTATATCCCAGCTCCCTGGAACAAACAGCCTCAGAATCCCGTCTCGGGGTCGCTCCCCTGCATTTCATGGATCCTAAAGATACGCAGAGGCTACGCCTTACATGATTTCAGCGTGCGGCCGCATTCCTCACCTGGCAGGCCTGGGGCATCATCGTCCGGGCTATGCTGGAGTTCAACGCCAGCCCTGGTCTCCGGAGGTCGTCAGGAGAGGAAGCGAGGGCAGATCCTTAGCAAGCATCCGCGATCTCGCAAGGGAGAAGCCTCTGCAGCATTTTCTAGTCAAGCAGAAGCAGTTGCCCTTCCCAGGGCAGGTTAGTCCCATGTGTTCAAGGCAGGGAGCTGCCAAGCTGACATCTCCAGGGACTTCCACTCAAAACGATGTTCTGTTTTCGTAGCTCAGTGTCCCAGCTCTTCCCCACCAGGGCCCTAACGTTCCCGGAACCGATCAGATTTTGTCCGGGGCGTCTCTGGTCCTGCATCTGTAACAGTTTTTTTGTCGTGTTTGCTCTTCCCTGCATGAGCTAACAACCTCTCTGTTCCCACGCTTAGCCATTTTTAACTGCTTGTTAGAGGCCCCCAGACCCTCATTATCCCTCTAAAGGGGATCAGTATAACTTATTAGTAACTAGCCAACTCTTTTTTTTTTTAAGATTGATTTATTTATTTGAGAGAGAGAGAGAGGGAGAGAGAGAGAGAGAGCACATGAGCGAGCCCGGGGGAGGGGCAGTGGGAGGGAGACTGAGAGCATCTGCCGCAGACTCCCTGCTGAGGGATTGAGGGGCTCAATCCCAGGGCCCTGAAACGGTGACCTGAGCTGAAATCAGGAGCCCGCGGCTTAACCAGCTGCGCCACGCACGTGCTCCCCAAATGCCTGAACCATTACGGCTGCAACAGCCCTTCGCTGCGCCAGGACTTCGCTTGGGTCAGCACTGGGGAACCTTCGGCTATTACACAACCACTACGTGCCAGACACTAGCCGTGTTCCGTCCGCCATCCGGGCTGGTGTCCTCTTCCTCTGCTGGGTAGTGAGGGAGCCGGTCCCCAAATCCGAAGCTTCGGCCTCTTGGATCACGCTGGGGACCATTTATGCAAGTTCAGGTCCCCGAGAAGCAGGTACCCAGATGGGATTACACAAGCAGGGAATTAGTAAGAAGAATGAGTATAGGGGCGCCTGGGTGGCTCAGTCGTTAAACGTCTGCCTTCAGCTCTGGTCACGATCCCAGTGTTCTGGGATCGAGCCTAGTGTCGAGCCCCGCGTCAGGCTCCCTGCTCTCTCTCTGTCAAATAAATAAATAAATCTTAAAAAAAAAAAAAAAAAAAAAAGAATGTGTATAAGAGGAAATGGGAGGTTGCCAGAAGAGCCTGGGAGAACTGAAATGTCACAACGCAGGTTTTGTCTTGATGGAGGAACTCGAGCAGGAGGAACAGGTGGAAGAATCTGGGACTAAGAACAGTTCTAAGGACATTAGGCAAGGCCAGTGGGTGGGGACAGGGGTTTTTGAACTAATGCCGGTGGTCAGACGTGTTCTGCATCTGGCAGGAATGCGCCTGCTTTACCAGCCCTGCCTTGTTCATCACTGCCTCCGAGCCACTCCTGGGAAGTGGGGCTTTGGTGCAAACACAGCGAGAGGTTGCAGAGCCCAGCAAACGGAGCCATCAGTGAAATGTAGTCCCTGTGGTCGGGAGTTCTGAGAGGCGCAGTAAGGAGAGAGCTCAGGGCTCCCACACCTGTTCTCTGTATTCCTTTAAATAGCTTTTCCCGCTTTTCCTTTTTACTTCCTCTCTTTTCAATACTTTGCCATTCCTAATTAATACTTAGGCAAGGTATTACTGAGTTACTAATTGTTGAGGAGTAAAAGTAGAAAAGTAAAAGTGGAAACAAAAAGTGTCAGAAAAAAGTATGGGAAGATAAGGGTGGGAACAGTGGAACTGCAGGGGAATATATGCTAATTGTCAAAAAGGGTGCAGAAAATTGAATTTTAAAGTCGTTTTCCCACTTTCCTCAAAATTTATAAAGAATGTAGAAAAGTTTTTTTTTAAGATTTTTATTTATTTATTTATTTATTTATTTGAGAGAGAGAGAGAGAGAGAGAATAAGAGAGACAGAATAAGAGAGAGAGAGAGGTCAGAGGGAGAAGCAGGCTCCCTGCCAAGCAGGGGGCCCAATGTGGGACTCAATCCTGGGACTCCAGGATCATGACCCAAGCCAAAGGCAGTCACTTAACCAACTGAGCTACCCAGGAACCCCAAAGTTTTTTTTTTAAGATTTATTTTTAATGACTGGGTAGCTCAGTCATTTGAGTGTCTGCCTTCGGCTCAGTCATGATCCCAGGGTCCTGGGGTCGAGTCCCTGCATCAGGCTCCCTGCTCAGCGTGGAGTCTGTTTCTCCCTCTGCTCCTCCCCCTGCTTGTGCTTTCTCTCTGTCTCTGTCTCTCTTAAATAAATAAATTAATTAAATCTTAAGGAAAAAAATAGAGACATTTTTATTCCAGAGAGAGAGGGCAGGGGGAGGGGCAGAGGGAGAGAGAGAGAACCTCAAGCCGACTCTGCCGAGGGTAGAGTCCAACTCTGGGCTCAGTCCCATGACCCTTAGATCAGACCTGAGCCTAAACCAAGAGTCAGATGCCCAACCTGACTGTGCCACCCAGGCACCCCAAGAACATAGAAAAGTTTTTAACATACGCTGGAAATGACATTTAAAAATTTTTTTCTACGGAGTATGTCATGGGCCATCTACTGCAGTGACTATCCATTATCTCTGTTTCTTGGGCCCTTTAGTCCTTTTGACAACAGGGGGAGCAGCAGAGGGAGAAACAGGCTCACTGCTGAGCAGGGAGCCTGATGCGGGGCTCGATCCCAGGACCCCGGGATCATGACCTGAGAAGAAGGCAGAGGCTTAACCAACTGAGCTGCCCAGGTACCCCTTGAATGCCCTTCTATGTATGCCTTGAATCATCAGATATAACCTGTGCATGACTTCGCTATCCAAATGTTTTCACTTTAGATTTTCTTAAATAGGTACCTGGAAATCTTAGAACTTTTACAAAATCTGGTTTATATGATCGTGTATGTTGCATTCCTATTGCTATTATGCAGAGTACTTTTATTATAGTCATGCCTCTAAAATAGGGGTCTTCAACTGGTCTTTCATTTCATTCACATGTTTTCACTAACGTTCTCTGATGTTGTTTGCACAAAGATGCACTTAGGTGCTCTTGGGTCACATTTCTTTGTCAGATCAAAGCAGTTGGCGTGGGGAGAAGAGGTACCATCTGTGCGTATTCTTATGTGAAGGAAGAACACAACTCCCATACGTATGTTTATGGCAAATATTTTGTCTAAGGAAACAGTTTGTTCGCAGAAGCCTGTTTTAGATGCTAAGAATTTCCCTGCAAAGTGAAACAACCAAATAAGCTGTCTGTCCCTCAGTATAACTTGATGAAAACAGCTCTATTTCTATAGCCATGAATATTTTAATATTAATCTTTATTACCTTTAACTGCAATAAGTCCCATTTATCATTGCCATTGAAAACCAGATTATCATTGCTAGCTTAGCTTTCCTGTAGACTTGAATCTGAGAAATTAAATTGGTAGTATTATTACTTGAAAGAACTTTCTAGTACCTTCTCAGTTTCTGCACTTAGATCTTTGTCTTCCTCGGTATCTTCTTCCACCACTAATAATAGTGTTTTAACATTTTGATAGATCCAGTTAGGGGGAAGTCTTTACTCAAACTGTTCCTGACAACTAGATACATTAATATATATAAATTTAGGAATAAATTTTAACTGGGAATCATCATCTTAATCATGTGGCCGTTTTACTGGAAAGAGGTACAACCATCTGTATGAGTCTCTAAGTCTCTTGTGGGTGTGGGTTAGTGGGGAAGGAGGGTAGGAATGAACCTTTAAGCCATGATTGTCAGTTCTCACATTTATGTGCTAGGTAAGAAGGGGGGGGGCTCTGATAAACCCAAAGTGTGGATCATCTAATAGCTATTTCTCATTATTTACCGTTTAAGTGGATAATGAAAATGTTCATTTTTTTCCTACCATACTTATGTCCTTAATTCTGTTTGACTATGTAAAAAGGTAATTTTTGACTTAACTCATTTGTGTTCCAAGACCTAGGAGTGGGAGGAGGGCAGGCATTCCAGAAGCATGCTGATTGGTGGGAAGAATTCAGCCGGTATTAAACTTTGTTAAAGATACTTAAGAAATTGGGTAAGCCAAACAGGGAAGCTATAAGAGATTACTGTAGCTCGGCTCCTCGTTTGAGCACTGAATGAACGATCAGGGGATGTTCTTTCAATTTAAACGTTAGGGAATTACTTTCAAAAATTTTATATTTATTTTGATATTTGTGCACACTAATGAAAAACACAAAAGTCGCACATTTGAATGAACATAATCAGTGTAGACTGAGATAATCCAGATAGCTAGATCATCAAACTAGATAACTCAGAAACAAACATTCCAGTACGTTTTGTCAACAGCGAGGTCTCTTTGAGTTTGTTTTCCATTTTATTTTGTCTATATTTGCTTACTTCAAAGTAGTCCTAAAATGGCTACTTGAAAAAAATAACTTGCACTTACATGGCAATATGCTTTGTTTTTTTCTATGAAATTTTAGTCGAACAGGTAAGTTTATACCACTTCAAATTGTTTATTATTAGATATACATTTTTAATTAATTTATTTATTTTGAGATTTTATTTATTTATTTGAGAGAGAGAGCACGTGCAAGAGCTGGGGAATGGGCAGAGGGACAGGGAGAAACAGACTCACCCCTGAGTAGGGGGCCCGAGATCATGACCTAGAGGAAGGCAGACACTTAACTGACTGTGCCACCCAGGCTCTCCTGTGATGTGATTCCATCTGAGTGCTGGAGTAGTAATCAGAATGCGTGTGTTCTGTTCAGACCTGCTGGGAATAGGAGGACACATCATAGCTCACTTTTGTCTAATGCTAATTTCAGCTTGATAGTGCTACTTGAAAGAGCTTGAACTTGACCCCGAGCTTGATATGTGCAAACAGCGTGATCTATAGTCCAAAAGAAACTTCCTAATATTATCACAGGCTGAACTAATGAGAATAAGTATCTACAGAAAGAGAACGTGGTCATCATTTTTTGATCTGTACTGTTAAGACTTCAGCTGGAGTTGTATGTTCATTTTGTGACACCACATTTTGTGTGGGTCCTTGGGAGGATGTTTGGCATTTGGACCCACGGCTTTCAAACATTTTTGGCCACGAATCAAAGATAGGAAATACATTTTACATCACAACTCAGTGGTGCGTGTGTGTGTGTGTGTGTGTGTGTGTGTGTGGTATAACAGAAAAGTGTCATAAAGTATTTCTTTTATGCATGTGATAGTTTTTTTTAAAGTTTTATTTAAGTTATCTCTACCCCCAGATGGGGCTTGAACTCATGACCCCAAGGTCAAGACTGGCATGCTGATGTGTCACTGACTGAGTCAGCCAGGTGCCCCAGTGGTAACAATTTAAACCATGTGACATTTTCCATTCCACTTAGTCATGTTATGTTATGAGTCATTTTTAAACACTCGATATTATGAAGCAGCTCAGGAGCACATCCCCACATTCTGGAAAATGCTAATCTGAAACATTCATTTGAGTGTAATAATTTAGTGATTATTATCATCATCATCATTAGTTGATACTACGCAGCACCTTAGTTAATAGGCAGTTGCTTAACAAATAGTGGGTACTGTTCAGTATACATTTATATATTGCAAAAATCAGTCCACCTATCAGATGAAGATAGGTGACTAGCTACAAAAACAATTAAAATGACTTTAGCGGGGGTGCCTGGGTGGCTCAGTGGGTTAAGCCTCTGCCTTTGGCTCAGGTCATGATCTCAGGGTCCTGGGATCGAGTCCCACATCGGGCTCCTTCCTCGGCAGGGAGCCTGCTTCCCCTCCTCTCTCTCTGCCTGCCTCTCTGCCTACTTGTGATCTCTCAAAAAAAAAAAAAAAAAAAAAGACTTTAGCGAGAGCTAGTCTATGTGGTTCCACTGCTTAAAAGAAAGAATGTATTGGAGCGCCTGGGTGGCTCAGTAGTTAAGCGTCTGCCTTCAGCTCAGGTCATGATCCCGGGGTCCTGGGATCGAGCCAGCACTGGCTGCCCCGCTCAGTGGGGAGTCTGCTTCTCCCCCTCCCTCTGCTGTTGCCCCTGCTTGTACTCTCTCTCTCAAATGAATAAATCTTAAAACAAAAGAAGAAAGTCTCATAATTTTGTCTTAACTTTGTCTGTCAGTGATGCATTCATTAGTCATATTGTTATTCTCACAGGGGAATAGAAGAAAAAATCAGATATACCTAAAAAATGAGGAATTCCATTTTTATTTTATTGGTTGATGTTATTTATCCATTTGAGAGAGCGAACATGAGTGGTGGGGAGGGGCAGAGGGAGAGGGAGAAGCAGAATCCCTTCTGAGCAGGGAGCCTGACGTGGGGCTTGATCCCAGGACCCTGAGATCATGACCTGAGCTGAAGGCAGACGCTTAACCAACAGAGACATCCAGGCACCCCCAGAAATGCCATTTTAAACAAATAAAGAATGGAGGCTACATTGCAGTCTGTGTGAACAAATACAAATTAAACTCTTACTTAATGCCTGGCTCCCTCATTCCATTTGCCTCCTGTCCCTAGTCAAAGCACCTCTGTCCTACATTGCTGAGCATCTGAATTTTTTTTTTAATTTTAATTTTATTTAACTTTTTTTCAGTGTTCCAAAATTCATTGTTTATGCACCACACCCAGTGCTCCATGCAATACGTGCCCTCCTTAATACCCAGAACCAGGCTCACCCCACCTCCCACCCCCTCCCCTCCAAAACCCTCAGTTTGTTTCTCAGAGTCCACAGTCTCTCGTGGTTTGTCTCTCCCTCTGATTTCCCCCAACTCATTTCCCCTCTCCATCTCTCAATGTCTTCCGTGTTATGAGCATCTGAATTTCTGACTCAGAATGACACTTGCAACATATTTGGTTGAAGAAATAGCGACCATACTTTTCTGATTCAATGATGCATTTATTGTTTCAAGTTGTGCGTGCCCTATGAAAGGAGATTACAGGGCACTTTCAGATTGAATTTTACAAATCCATATTCCCTATGTTCCATTTGATGTATCGCTTAGGTATAGCATATGCTATATCATCATCTCTCTGGGTTTTTGTCTCTATGATGATGCTCTCATTTTTCATTCCGCCTGGAATAAGAAAACACAGCAGTCACTGTTGGTATACATTGAACACAAGAGCAAAAGATGATGTAGCTCATTTTAGTGGCACCTTTAGGGAGCCTTACTGTAAAGAGACCGAGTGTACTGGAACCAGGGGGAGTATGGCGGACACTGAGGGCGGGCGATGCTGGCGGGTGTGCTGATGGAAGTGATCCAGCAGAGAGGAAAAGCAGAATGTGTTGGGGATAGAATTTTGTGCACCGGTAGTGGGGTTGGCCTTCACGTGACTAGCTCTTCTGTAACCACAGGAGGAAGGCAGAGGGTAGGAGGGGGTGGAGCTGTGGGAGCTTGGGGAAGTTCTCTCTCTTAGGGAAAGAAAAAAAAAACAAACAAACCCAGACCGTCACCTGAGCAGGAGGCTGTTGGAAAATATAGTAGGGATTCGAGAGGAGAAGAAAATACATGAGGCTTCTAGATCAGGAGAGGAAATGGACTAGGGAAATGGACTAGTATTTTTTTTTTAGCAAACAAGTACTAGAGTTTAAATGCTGAGATGCTGGGGCAAAAATAGTATGCATTCTTTTCTTTTGAAAGATAATGACAATTTACCTCTATAAAAGTTGGACCCGTTTCTACTCTTACAAATATGAGCTCACCTGTTTCCCTGTTCCTTTGCCAACACAGTATATTCTCAAACATTTTGCTCTGTTTCAGTATAATATTTGAAAACTCTTTTGGCGTACCTAAATTTTAACATTTATTATACATGAGGTAAGGATCTTTTCATATGATTATGAGTCAAAAGTTACAAGAGACATTTGGAATTTTCTAGGGAACTACCTGTCAAACTTCTGGGGCAAACAATTCTACTTTCCGTCTCCATGACGCTACCTATGCTGGGACACCCAGCAGCTTAGGGAAGCAAAGATTTGAGACGAGGTGTTAGGTCTCATCTAGGCTCACAAGAAATAAGTTAGCGTCAGAATATGTACTGTCACCCAGAACTTGTGATCACAGGACTCCCGCTCTGTGCTTGACGCGTGGGGAAGACGAAGGTTTTGGAGCAGGCAAGTGATGAAACGTTCATGTGTGAGCTTTAGGAAGATGAACCACCCGTGTGTTTGTGATGGGTGGCGAGGGGTGAGGAGCAGGCAGGCAGCGAATACGCAGAAGAGAAAGAGAAAGGACACCTCCTGGGAGGGGCGCAAACTGCCAGGCACAGTGGTGGCTTCCTGGCTCTTTGCACTCTGAATCAAGTGGTCTTCTAGAATTTCAGGAGAGAAGGCCAAGGCAGAAGAGAAACTGCCAGAAATGCTGCTCTTAGGAGTGCTGTGTGCGGTTGTGTAATTTGTGTGCTGCACAAGGTACCTAGTGGGAATGAGTGGGCAGGGGCGCTTGAAAATCAGCCTGTGTTCTGTTTGCTAGGCCAGGAGCCCACAAGGCTATGGAAGCCCAGAGAGGGTTCTCATTTCTTAAATGTCCAAGAAGAGTGTGTGTGTGTGTGTGTGTGTGTGAGAGAGAGAGAGAGAGAGAGAGACTCATTCATTACCCAGAATGGCACCTTTTCCTAAGTCCATTTGTTCTGAAGGGGCATCTTTCTCTAATTTGCACAGAAGTGCTATGTAGGCTAGTTCTGGCCACATTGGTGCCCTTTGCAGTCATGCACAAGGGACCTCGGCATTGGCTGTGAGTCCTCACCCACCATCCCGGGTCCTCAGCTTGCCCTGATATCCGGAGAGTAGTATGGAAGGGCAAGAGGCAGGGCTCCCAGAGAGAAGGCTGTGGAAGGAGATAAGTTTAGGGCCCTTAGGAAATAACCTGGAGTCATAGAAGGAGCTGGAAATGTTTTCCTGTAGCTAAAATGTTAAATGTTAATAAAATCAATGTAAAGCACTCCACGTCCAGTAGACTAATTCTACTGTATTTGCAAATATTCACATCAAATATTTGCCATCATTAATACAGAACAGTAAGGATAGAGCCCATTTGATTTCTGGTCTGCTTTGTTGTAGGTTAGGAAGCCTCTGCATCAGAAGGTAAGAAACTCCTTCATCAGGGAGGGGCCAAGACTAACACTAGTTAAATGTTACTATATCATGTAGATATTATTTACTTTGTAAGAAATTGAATCATTTTGGCATACTGCATATCTCCCACAAATATTCACCTTCTGATTGTACAGATGGTTGCGTATTGATTTCTGTCTTTTGAGATAAACAGAATTCTCACTAGCATTCAAACAAAAAAAAGCAAAGCAAAGCAAAAGACAAATGACTTTAAAGAAAGCTCTGCACTTGCAAATCATCTGTGTCTGGACTAGTATTCTCTACTCCCAAAACATGTGCATCAGATTATAATTACAGTCATCTTCACACGGGCAGGTTAGGAACGAGGATTTTATGTGTGCCAACCAAGAGAAAAAAATGAAAGAAAAGAAAGCATCAATCCCTAAAGAGAATGTTCAGCTTAAAGACACAGAAGATTATAGTATTTAACTCCTAAGCAAATGCTCATCTAATTATTGTATTTTATGGCCAAGATTGAACCAGTACACAGGCAAAGACAGAATCACACAACATACAAAAGAAGCCTTAACCTTTATTTTCTTTTGAAATAACTATAAGCTCACTGGCTGTGAATATTGCATTGATTTACCTGAGTATTTTGGTGGATATTCACTGTCTTGATAGGTTTCATTGTCTTCATCTAGTTCGTTTGACGATCCGTTGAGTTTTATGGGTGCTGCAAAATATTTGTGACTATTTACTGTTCTGGAAACTTTTAAAAGGAAAATGTAATTACCCCAAGATACAATTTTACTTCCCAGTGGCTAGTGTTAGTGTTCAAGCTTATTGTCCCATTAATTTTCACTTACCGGAATGAGCCAAGTGTAAATGAAGTTGGCACGCCCCTAAAAACATAAAAACAAAAAAATAACATAACTTTGGCATCTTCTCTATTAAATATTTTAATTCTTCTATCAGAAAAAGTGTAACTATGGTCCAGTTATCTGCCCTTTCTCTACGCTTAGAGCTAAGGTGCTGTGCTCCCTTCAGGATTCCAAAGCGCAGACACTAACATGAGGTCAGCTAATGTCATAATGGTATTACATCATAGAATCCAGCCAGCCAGTGGAGTGCCTGAGAGAATGAAGGGGCAGACCTAAAGTGTGCCTGTGGATTTAGAATAATGAGACTAGTTGTCCCCTGCCCTCAGATTATAGTTCAGTAAGAGAAGACAGACAGGTATCAGTGATAAGTCACGATGACACAAATCACAAGACTCAAATAGAGGTCACTTATGCGTTGACCTTCGGCAAACTATTTGCCCTCTGAGTCTCAGTTGTCTCATCTATAAAATGGGAGTAAAAATAGCACCTCTTGCACGTGATCACTGTGATGGTTAAATGAGTTAATCTGTGTCGAGTTCACTGAGCAGTGTCTGACACTGAACACACATGGTCATCTCTAAACTCAGCAACTCCGTGCACTTCTGACCTCTGACATACTATTCAGAGACCTAAGCCCAAGGAGCTGCCTCCTAGTTTATTTTGTGGAGACATCTTGCATAATCCCCAAATGGGAAAGCGGAAATGAAAAGCTGATGGCCCCCAAGAAGGTTGTTAGCCCTTTCCCTGGCCCCATCCAGAAGGTCTCATTATGCACAGCCACATAGAAGGAAGTGAACTGACAGGTCTTTGGACCTTCCCAAACCTGCCGAGACCAAGCCTGGGATCCAGTCTGTCGTGTATGAGAGCAGCAAATGTCCGCTCCCCTTTATGACTATCGTGTGGATGATCAGTCGGCATGACCCCCCCAGGCAGGTTCCTGCGGCGGGCCTTTGCTTTATTCCTCCAACACCCGATTCCTGTCTTCTTCCCCTCATTCTCCGGCCGTGAATGACCCACGGGAGGCCTTGGCCCTCACTCTGTCTCTGGCCTAAATTCTCAGAATTACATGTCTGACTCATTCCTTCCATGCTGGTTTGCCTTTAGACCTGGAATGATCCTGCTCTTTGTTCCCTTTTGACTTAGTCTGGGACTGTCCATCTCCCCATGACACTGATGCTGTCATCAGTGTCTAAGTCAGGATTCTACCAAGGGAACAGAACCCATAGGAGATATATATGTTATATGTTATATATGTATATGTGTATGTATATGTATATGTATATGTATATATATGTATATCTTCTGTATAGGAGATATCATATATGTATTTTCTATATCTGTAGTTTTCTATCAGTGAATTAACTTATGGAGGTACAGTTTTCTTCAGAGAAACCCCAGTTTTTCTCTTAAGACTTTTCAACTGATTGGATGAGGCCCACCCATTTTGTTGAGGATAATCTCCTTTACTTAAACTGATTGTTAGTCATATCTACAAAATACCTGCACATTAGCACCTAGAGTAGCATCTGATTAGATAAGTAGGTATGCTAGCTTAGCCAAGTGGACACATAAAGCTAACTAAACATTACACTCAGTTTCTCCAAATTTCTCTAAGGTCCATGGAGTCCCTTCTTCCCTTTAGATTTGGTCTGTCGCTTGGCTTTAAAATGCTCTGCACCCACCTAGCTGGCTTGCCCGACCCACCTACAAGGGCTCTGTATTAATGATATTGACATAGGGGTAGAGAGTAACATGAGTTAGAGGGCCAGTTAGTTCTGTTATCTCATTTTATAATCCCTCCGGAGTTCGAAACAAGGCCTTATTTATTTTTTAAGAGATTTTATTTATTTATTTGACAGAGAGAGAGGACAAGCTGGGGGAGTAGGAGAGGGAGAAGCAGTCTCTCTGCTGAGGAGGAAGCCTGATGTGGGACTCGATCCCAGGACTCTGGGGTCATGACCTGAGCCAAAGGCAGACACTTAACCAACTGAGCCACCCAGGCGCCCCAGATGTAAGGCTTTAGTAAACAATTAGGCTTGAGATAAAGTAATGTTGCAGAGGTGATACGTAACAGTTCAGATAATCATATGTTGAGATAATAGGATAATAGCGTGCAGATAATAGTGTGTTGAGAATCTTCTAATCCAGTGATTTCTGAACCTGTCAATATACCCTAATCCTGTAGAGAACTTTAAAAATGTACATTCTCTGGTACCAACCCTCCAAGACCTACTAATTCTGTGTCTTTAGGGAAATACTGCATGTATGCGCTTGAAAAGTATTTTTCCTGGTGAGTTTGATACTCCGGCTATGGTCTGGCCTCTTTGTGTGACTGATGAGTAAACTCTTAAAATAATCTTTGAGCTGCTCAATGCAGCTTATCCATTTTGTGTTTCAAAGTGCATCTCTTATCTCTCGGAAAGGGTTCCCTTTAGGGCTGATTCTCTGCCATAAGATTCATTATGCTTTCTCCTTTCCTTCACTCTCTCTAGTTGGGCTATAACCTCCCACAAACAGTCTCCGCCGCATTCCAGAACTGGACCAGTCTGGCCCATAGAGAGTACTAGAAGGCCCTCTGTACCCAGATGCAACACTGCTAGCTTCATTACAGTCAGCTTTTGACCATAAATCTTAACTATTTTAGCCGAGTTCCCACCTGTTCCTGCCCATGAACCAAAGTCCATATGGACTTTTTTTTTTCCTTCTTTGCCTTGCTTCCTTCCTGTTTCCTTACTTTGCTGCTTGTTCAGTCTCTGTCATCCTCTTTTTGTCACTATTGCTCTTAATTCTATGATCTTTGCACTTTCTGTCATATGGGAGGATAATTAATTCACACCTGTGCCTCACTAAACAGCCGTGAGCAGATTAAGCATTGTCGTCTGGAATTGTTTAGGTACATGCCCAGCTCTCCTGGGTTGTTGGTGCTTTTCCAGACCGTGGCTGAGCCTACTGGAGTGCATTTGTCTGAAGTGTGGTCCATTCTGTGGCTCGAGTAGGGAGACCAGGGCAAGACACCTGGCAGAACCTCGTGGCAGCGTGCGGCACGTGGGAAAGGAAAGGCCACAGGACCTGGCCTAAAACTGAGTCTGGAGATAGAAGAGAGGCAGTTGGATGAAATAAATCCATTACCCTAGCCCAAAATGGAGGAAGATACCTGTTTTAACAGAAGGCTCTCATACGAAAAGCTCTGGAAATTTGAGTTCAACACAGATCTACCCACCTGTGTACAGCAGCACTGCTAAGAATAGGTTAAGGAATCCTAGGCTTTATCGGTTTTCTTTAATCCTTACAACAACTCAATATGGCACAAACATTAATGGGTATCAATTCTCTTTTATAGATGAGTGTTCAGAGTGTGTAAAGTATCCTCAAATACTCCTGTGGTTTTCATTGCCATTTATAGAAGATGACTTTCGGTCTCTATCTCTAGTTCGCACCTTTCCTGTCAAACTCTATGCAGCCTCTACAACATCTCCAATAGAATCTCAAATTCAGTATTTCCAAAAGAGTTCTTGATTCCTACCTCCTTCCTCAAATCTGTTCCTCCTCCCGCCTCCCCATCAATGACCTGGCACCACCATTCACCCAGTCACTTACGTCCATAACTGAGAGTCATCCTAGCTTTCTTTTTTCCTCTACCTAGATTTTATTTTCCCTTATTACACTGCTAGCACCCTTTCGACTCTGCCTCCAAAATACATCCTGAGTGTGAACTCTTTTCACCACTCCTTCTGCTTCTACCTGAATCGAGCCCAATATCTTTTACCTGGACTTCTGCAAGATACTCTCCTCAGATCTTCCTGCTTGCCAGGATATAGTCTATTCTCAGCACAGTAGCCCAAATTATGATTTAAAAACATAAATCATATCATGTAGTTTCCCTGCCCAAGTCTCTGTAGTAGCTTCCCATTGCAATTAGACATCTGAATTTATGACCATTTCCAGGAGGGCGCTGTGTGACCTGACCCTTGTCTACCTTTTTGGCCTTATCTTCTACTTTTCTCCATCTCTTTATTCCTGGACATGTCTGGTGCATTCATTCTCAGGACCTTTGCATTAGCTCTTCTCCCTGCCCAGAAAACACTTCTACATACAATTTCTTGCTTTACTCCTTGTCTTTCAAGTCTTACCTCAACGATACTCTCTGAGACTGGCCTTTCTTGACCACCCCAGGATGCTGTCATGTTGTTCTCTCTTACTATCTTTCTACCACTCATGATGACCTTATGTTCTTACATCGATCTGTCTTCTCTCTTAAACTGGCGAGCTCTTTTGAAGGCAGGCACCTTATCTGTCTGAGTCATTGTACCACAGCACCCAGGGCAATGCTTGGCTTTCCCCACTACCCCGTGCTTTGCTCTGTAGTGTCCTGAAGTATATTTGATCATCAGAAGTAACAGCTCTGTGTTCTCTGGGATCTTGAGCTAAAATCTGGATTCCTTTTGAGTTCGTGGTACCGTCTTCTGAAAGACATACCAGAGGATCTCCAGAGAAGATTATTCAACATGGTGAAAAATTTGGAAACTTAATGAAGAACAGGTCATGAAACTTGGACGTTTCGTCTGGAGAAGGACAGACTAGGGAGAACCAGGTCAGGTTCATCGCCAGTGACATTACTCTCTTGCTCATTTCTCCTCTCTTGCTTTCTTTGCAATGTTTAGCCATTGATGCTTCTAGTTGGGTTAAAAATAAACCCCAATTCTGGGTCTTCTTTTCTTATAATGAAAACCTTTGAATTCAGATGGAAATTGCACTTTTGTCTAAATGCTCAGCAGAAGAGTTGAGCTTCCCTATGTGGCCTTCTGTGGTTTTATTTTTGCTGTACTTGCACTGGAACAATCTCACGCTAGAGGTTATGTTCTGATAGAGGCAAAAACTGGACAATTCAATTGCATTTCCTTTTATGCAAAAGTAGTTAAATGTATTCTTCTATTTCCTAGGCATTAAGGTGCAAACATCATCATCTTTTCTCTTATCTCCTGATTTAAAAGAAATTAGAGCCATTTTCATAGCAGTACCAGGTATGAGAACAGCCAACAGCACAGGATACAGCCTCAGTAGATGTAGTTCCAGTTCTGCCAGTCTTTCTCCAGATACTGGTTCCTACTTTTCCACTGGAGTAGATCCTGACTAATCCTTGCTGCAGGAGTGGTAAGTGTGGTTCTATCGCTGAGTCTCTTTGTGTGCCTGTTACTGCTCAAGCCTAGAATAGAGTTACTCCTTGTGTAAATATTCTTTCCAGAACTCTCCAATGAAAATATTTCCATCTTACTCGGGAATGGTAACAGTCTAGAATGCATGATAAAACTGTAATTTCCCTTTCCCTGCTATCTGTTCCCAGAGTCGAGCTCATAATTATAATAGCATACTAAAAGATATTGGGAAAGTTGGGCCTGAGACGTTTTTTTTGTTGTTTAAAAAGAAATTTCTCGGGGCACCTGGATGGCTCAGTGGGTTAAAGCCTCTGCCTTCAGCTCAGGTCATGATCCCAGGGTCCTGGGATTGAGCCCCGCATCGGGCTCTTTGCTCAGCGGGGAGTCTGCTTCCTCCTCTCTCTCTGCCTGTCTCTCTGCCTACTTGTGATCTCTCTCTGTTAAATAAATAAAATCTTAAAAAAAAAAAGAAATTTCTCATTAATCATTCACTGAATGGTTTTAGCAGCTACTGAAAATCGTTGCCTAGATCCACTGTTTTGTTGAGGGTTGCAAAATGATAAGTTTTTCTTCCTGATTTTTTCATTTCTTCTGTATATATTAGCTGGAAATTTGCTTAACAGAAAGAGCTTTCCCTTAACTACTTGATTTTGTTGCGGAGAGTTCAGATAGATGCTTGAATAGTTGACTTTAGCTATCTATTTTTAAGAATCAGGGGTGCTACCTTAGTAACTACCGAAGGTGACCAATGATTTGATTGGGTTAATTATGATTTTTACATATTTGGTGCATTGCAATCATTTCCGGCTTTAAAAAAAAATGTTTATTGGGCGCCCCTTCATGGTGGCTTTTGAGTGGGTCTGGAAGTCTCCATCAGGTGACCAAGCAGGCAGATCAGATCAAGAACTACTAGAATGGGGTGCCTCGGAGGGAAAAGGGGTGCTTGTGAGGACCAGCTCCACTTACTTGACTTGAAGCCATAGGTTTGACTCACAGTAAAGCTGTATAGATTTTTCTTCATGATTTGTCGCTCTTTTATTTATGACTGAGTGCTTTTTTTTTAAGGCTTTTTTCCCTTTAATTTGACAGAGAGAGACACACAGCGAACAGAAAGAACACAGGCAGGGGGTGGGGAAGAGGGAGAAACAGGCTCCCTGCTGAGTAGGGAGCCAGATGTGGGGCTGGATACCAGGGTCCTGGGATCATGAGCTGAACTGAAGGCAGATGCTTAACCGACAGAGCCACGCAGGTGCCCCTGGGGATAATTTATTACAAAGCAAAGACAAAGGCTCTGAGCCACAAGAGCTGCTTGATTTGGCTCCACTCCGCCACGTAGTCATTTGATGAGGAGCCAATGAGCCAAATGGACACAGGCGGTCTGTTACTTACAAGTGCAGCAAAAGCGAGATCAGAAGGTCAGCATGGTGTCAGCTCCGCACATCCCTGATCCCAAAGAATGACAACCAGAGGGACAAGATGACAGATGACATGAGCCGTGAGTCACTCTTCCATAGAAGAGCTGTTCCCATAACACATCTAGTGGCTTGCAAAGCCTGAAGTTGTACCCTAAGGGAGGAAGCAAGATGGAAAGTCCCATGCCTCACCAGCATTGGGAGGTGGATAAGGAGGTGTCTCTTGGCAGCCCCCCTCCCAAAATAGGGAGGGAGTGAGAAACAGTCTTCACAGGACTGCTTGTCTTGCCCTGTGCCAGGGAGGATCCCAGGGCATTTCACCAAAACTTAGGTCAGCTTGCCGTTGAGCGTTGCTTGTGGGACGTGTGTAGAGATGTGCCAGGTGGTTAGGACATCTGAGTAGAGGCATTTCCCTATAACCAAAAGCAAATTATGAAAATTAAGGAAAACTACTAACTGTATTGATAAGCGGTAATAAAATTCTTTTACTTTTGTTTCTTACAATAAAATGATAGTAATATTTAATAGGTCAGTTGTCAAATTGTGTTCTGTAGAAATCCTTCAGTGATGGTAAATCAGGATTTTACCACTAGATGGCGCACGACAAAAATTCATCATCCGGTTGGTCAGTATGGAAAGCTTTCTCTGAATGAGAGATTATAAATGTAATTGTCATTAATTCAAAAATGTATATGAATTTTTTAGAAAGAAAGTAATGCACATTTCTCAAAGCATTTTTAATGTGTGAAAAGACAATAACATCATTATCCAACAGACAAATAAAAATGTTTTCTCCATAATTCCAATGTAAAAAGCTTTAATCTTTGGGATAGATTGCATTAATCTATACACATCCATTCCCTTTGTCATATCCATCAGAGCCAATTATTATTAAAACTTAATAAATAATTTTTTAAATGAATTTTAGCTTTAAATATAGTTGTGCAATAATTATTTTTTAAAAAGATTTTATTTATTTGAGAGAGAGAAAGAGAAAGCGAGAGGGAAAGAGAGAGAACAAGTGGGGGGTGCAGAGGGACCAGCAGGCTCCCCGCTGATCAGGGAGCCCAACTCGGGAGGCTTGATTCCAGGACTCTGAGATCATGACCTAAGCCAAAGTCGGATGCTTAACCAACTGAGCCACTCAAGCGCACCCCTACAATAATTATTTTAAAAAATATTTTATTTTCTTGATTTTAGACCAGAGAGTAATATAGTAAAAACTTGTATGTACTTAACATAGGTTTACCAATTATTAGCATATTGCCACATTTGCCTTATCTATTGCTACAATTTTTTCTAAAGCATTTCAGAGTACTTAGTAGATGTAATGGCACTTGGCCTCTCAGTACTTTACATGTATCTCATGAGAACAAATCCATCCTCCTATATTATCATACCAACAACTTTTATATTGATTTAATATTATCTAGTCTGCATTCAAATGTCTCCGTTGTTCCTGAAATGTCTTTTATAGCTGTTTTATTTTGTATACACGATCTAACCAAAGATCACAGTGCATTTGGTCATCATACTTTTTTGGGGGGTCATATCTCTTTAATCTTCTTTAATCTAGAACAGTTTCCCTTCCCGTCCTTTAAAAAATATGACAATTTTATACACATATACAGAAGGGTATATATATATTTATTTACATATTAAAATACTTAATAACATATTAAAATATTTAATATATATTTCTTTACTTCCTCTACCCACTGAAAGTCCAGTATTTTTTAGGCAAGCAATGTAACAATCCTAATTATAAATGTTACCCAAAATTGATGAAATGTAAAAAGTATGTTAACAAAATATCTCCATTTCTAAAGGCAGCAATTCTACATGTCATGTATAATAAAAACCCATATAGAGGTTTTGGGGGGTAGTCATTCATTAGATTATGAGCTCTCAGAAGGGAACAGATTGTGTTTTATTCATTTGTATAATCTGCCCACCATATAGTATACTGAATGTGGTGAAACTCAGTACATCTTTGTGGAGTGAATGAATGGTTTGCTGTTTTTTTGCTGTGGGAAAATACAGATAACATAAAATTTAACATTGTAACTATTTTAAGTGTACAGTTCAGTGGTAGTAAGAACATCCACATTGTTAGGCATGGTTCTCTTTTAATAGCCTAAGGGATATGTGTTAATTGCAGGAAAGTTATTAAATAGATCATCAAAAGAAAAATGATCTAAACTCCCATCAAATTCTACCATCCATGGAAAATCCAGACATAATCACTCTTAACATTTTGGTGTAGTATCCTTCCAGACTTTTTTGCGTACATTTATTCCTATCCACGTAAGTTATAAGTGATTGCACTGTACATATTGTATAATTACCTGCTCTTATTTCCTTAACGTATAGTCAATATTCTGTCATATTAATGTTAATATTTACAGATAAGTGGGTTTCGATCTGCTTATACTTCATCCACTGTTTTTATGCCATATACCTCCAGTGGCCATGCTGTTGGGTGGGGGTCGTGGTGACAGAGCTAAGGACACAGGTGAATTCTGTGTGGTTTTTTGTTTTTCTGGGCATAGTGGATAATAACACTGGTTTAGGGCATAAGTTTCTGTGTGTAATTTGGGGATTGCAGAAGGGATTTAGGCATCCTTTGTTGAGGCCCATCTTTAGATCAAGGGTCTAATGGCAGTGTTGCACCAAGGGAGGGCAGAAGAACAGTCTCTGTCAAAATCTTCCTCTGGGGAACTTGTTATTTAAGGCCTGACTCTCCTTATTATTTGCCTGGGGGAAAACACACACTGAACCACAAAATGCTCCCAGAGACTAGACCTTGTCAATGTTCTCTGATGCCTAGTAGGACCACTGCAGAAAAAAAATATTAATGAGGCTGTTGCTAGGAGACGGGAGAGCCAAAAGCCCAAGACATTGTAGGGGTTCCTCTGAAAACCAAAGCACTTTAAGTAGGTTTTAGATTGGAGGTTTTATTATTAAAATCTCTTCTTTGATGAACATGTACTTTTTAGCATGTAACATGTGATACTATTTTTACGTTTTTGGAGGAATTTGGGGGTAATCCCAAGGCATTTCATTTCTTTCCATAGAGCTAATCCCTTCTTCAGAGCACAGCTCAGTTTCAAGTGGCTGCTGCCGCTTTTGCCCTCCCCTTCAGTGCGACAATCTCAGAGCTGGTGGAGAAGCAGAGCGTGTGCAGCTGGTAAGTAGCTGAGAAATCTTTTGTAAAATAGGTCCCCAAAATGTGCTTTTCAAAGCAAGTGACAAGTTTTGATGGAAAAGAATAATACAGAACTGTGTAGGAATTCCTGATTCTAATCAGCAGTATTGGGAAGATGGGTTAGTTCCATTCTAAATATTCCCCGGTCATTTACTAGTTCAAAGCTTGTTTCTTAAATGGCAAATGAGTTGCTGGAAGGAAATATAGGAATCTCCCCTTGTGATTCTGGTAAGATATTTCCCAACATAGGACTTGATGAAGATGTTACCTAGATGAGAAATTGCACTTAGAACACTATCTCAGCCTTACAGTGTTTGAATTAGACTTGATAGAATGGGTTACGACTGAAGATATTCTCAGATCTGAGCTCCTGTCCCCGTATGGAGAGAGCATGACAAAACTGTGACTTTGCAATGGGAAGGATACCATACCTCATTTTTTTTTTTAAATGAAGAAAATCATGTGACTGGATGTCTGTACAGGAGAGGAAATGAGGAGGGTAGCCTGTAATGTTCAGTTTAATTGCTTCAAAGGAGAAATGAACATGTGTTGAATGGGAAAGATTAAAATTTGGGGTTAGGATGAGAAGTCATGGAAAGGAGATCATGAATATTGTGGCTGCCTTTATTTTGAAAATGATTTTGTATTCATGGACATCAATTTGTACAGTAAAGGCAGAATATTCTCAAGTGCTTCTTTATTTGAAAAGAGCTCTGAGAAGGATTTCAGAGATTCCTATCAGAAAAGCTTTTATGTTTGTTCCTGAAACGTGCCTGAAAATGCGTAAGCTTTTGTGCCCCCTTTCACCTGGAAACCGCATTAGTAGATCCATTTCTGCAAGAAAACAAAACAAAACAAAACTGAAGCGGTGGTCTTTTTATTTCTTTGAAATTTAGGTTGTTGGTCCCTTCTAGGGGAAGGAGGGGAAAAAAGGTAGATTTTTGAGTTAGATGACAAACAGCAATCAAGAAGGGAAAAGAAGAAGGAAACGCTTAAAAGAAAGCTCTCAAGATGGGCCATTTTTCCAAGCCAAAAATGTCTGCGGGTGGCATGTTTTGCAGGGGGTGCTGGTGGGGAAGAGTGTGTTAAAGGCAAAGGGAGGGGGGCATTGGACGGAGCACTGCGGCAAAGAGAATGACTGACGCATCCAGGGACATGTGACTATTCTCTGGTGTAGTGAAGAAAATTTTCCAGGAGTCCATCTTGTATAAGAAATTCTGTAATGATGCTGTAATCTTCATGTAGTCTGCACTGCGTGTGTCTTGCGGGCTCCTCCACTGTTAAAACAGTGCAGTCAGGCTTTGTTTTTACTGTCTTTATTCCTAGACTTTCTTCTCTGTGCTTCCACTGCCTTTATAGCCCTTGTTAAAGTAGCTTCTTAAAAATGGTATCTTACCCCTTTATCATAAAAAAAAACCACACATTAATTGTTTAAAATTTGGAAAAATTACTCTGTCCCTCTTTCCTGAATACATGCAAAGAAATGCCAGAGATATATACTTATATACAAAATGAAAATTTTATATATATATAAATAAAACTACATATATGACGTGTGTGTGTGTGTGTGTGTATATATATATATATATATAGTTTTCAGCTTGCTTTAATAATCATTCAACATTATATTGAAAATAATTCCTCATATTTTTAAACATTCCACAAGAAGTCAGTGTTTCGCGGATGCATAATTTCTGATCATAGAGGTGTCCCACTAAATGTCCACTTACTGAATGTTTATATGTGCAGTCTTTGCTGTTACAATTTAAGAAATATCTTTCCATATAAACCTCTGTGTACTTTTCTGTTTTCTTTTTCCCTAGGATAAATTCGTAGATGTGGAATTTCTGGATCAAATGGTATGAACCAGTTTAAGATTTCTCCTTCACCTCCACCTTATACATTATCACCTAATTAGTTTATCATATGTGGTAAAAACATTATTTCCCAGTCGTTGTTTGCCTATTGATTTTGTATCATTTATGCTGGGGTTTTTTTTTTTTTACATGTTACAGCTTTATATTTTTAGATATCCGTAGCTATCAATTTTTGATTTTATGATTTATTTCTTTCCTTTAGTGAGTATATTGACTTGTATTTTTTTCTAGTTATTTCATTGCTTCATTTTTTTTTTTTTTTACAACTAACTCTAATTCATCTGGAATTCATTTTGGTATGTGGTATGAATATGAAGTAGGATCTAATTTTGTTTTTTTTCCAAATAGGTCACCAATTGTTTCAGCATCATTTATTGAATAATTCAACCTTCTTCCACTGATATGAAATGGCAACAACTGCTCTCCCTTTAGCTAGGGTATAGTGTCCACAGGTTGGCCATTTTCTTTCTACCCGAGATGGTCACATTCCTCAATAGCACTCCTACCTTCTTGCAGCTTCTGGCAGCTTTCTAAAACATCATGTTCGTGTTCATGCCTTTCAAGGATTCTAGGCACATGTGGTTTAGGGCAGTGGTTTTCAAACAGGATTTATAAATTTAAAATTTTCCAAAATTGTATTTTTATCGGATGCTTTTCACAAATTAAAATCGAGGAATCTGAATATAGAAAACCACTGTTCCAGATGTGCTATTCCTCTTGGACACAGCTGGCATTCTAATTGTGTGTTCAAAACTTACCCCCAGGGTTAGTTAGTGTTACTCCTATGATTCCTTCTTCAACCTTTTTTTCTACTCCTCAGGTTCTCGGAGAATTAAAGCTGTCTGGTCTTAGTCTCTGGAATTTTCTAGAATGGTATAAGAAGGAAATGTAAGAGATGTGTGAGGAGCAGAAATAAATAATGTTTGCCAGCCTGTTGCTGGCAGTAGTCCGATCTAGGGATTTAAAGAAGGTAGGATGAGTCCCGATCCATGCCACCACTGCCACCATCTCTTGTAGGTAGACACACCCCCAGTGGTTCACTTCTTTTCGCTGTAGGCGGAAGGCTCCAGCATGAAACGCAGACTCAGTGGGAGAAGAGTTAAATGTTGCTTACAGAAATCTTTGATTATTAAAATCACCTGCTACCCACTGTTGGCCGTCCCAGCCCCATTCCCACTCCCAACACAGCCTTCTTTCTCTGTTGTCTTCCTGACTCTGGCCTCTAGCCTTTCCTGATTCAGGAAGAAAAACTGAGGGCATTGGGTTGGAGGGTGCCTTGCCTGCCCTTATTAGGGGCTCATTTGGCTCACAGCCAGAGTCCCAGTCATTTCTTGACTTGCACATTTAGGCTGGGATTTGTTTGTGACTGGAGGCTGGTTTCCCTGGCAACAGCAGCTCTCCAGGGCATGCGCATTTGCTCCTCTGCAGTGGCAGAATGTGGCTGTGTCAGCGATGGGGGGGGGGACTGTGGTGGGGAGCCGACGTCACTGGAGGCGCTCTTCTGCAGTCATGATGTCAGTTTTTCTGGGCTAGACTGCCATCGTTATCTTAAATAGAGCATTGCGTTATTTTTTTTTAATACTTGGAAGGCTTTGAGCTACTCCCTTTTCTTCCACGTTCCCTTCTCTCAATATATCCAGCAATGACCACGAAGTATTCTCAGTGTTTGAGGCCACTGATGCTCCCGGAACCCTAAGGAGATTCATGATAGTGTGGACACAGGAAACAAACTGCCTGGTTTCAGACCTGCGCCTCTTGGTAGTTGCGTGACCATAGTACATAGTGCTTCCATTTTCTCAGATATAAAATGGAGATTAATAATAGCACCTTTAGAACAGTGTCTGTTACATAGTAACCGTAGTGTAAGTGTTGATATCATCTGTAGATATTAAAGGAGAATTTGCCCTGAAACAGACTTGCCCTCTATTGTCCACTGGTCAAATACACACACTACACACACACACACACACACACACACACACACACACTTCCTCTCTCTCTCTCTCTCTTTCTCTTAACCTTGCAGCACACAGGCTTTTCCCACGACACATGGACAAGCACCACAGCGGAAAATCTTGCCCCATAGCACACAGGCATCCCCCATATCACTCAGATTTACCTAAAAGCACACACATTCTCCACAAGGCAAAAAGTCTCACCGAAGGGACATGGATCTACCGCACGTGCCACAGACTCACTGTTCCATAAAGACTGTATCCATGACACGTGCACAGTCCCCGATATCAGACTATCCCCATATCACACAGGCCCTTCGCCTAGCACAGTCTCTCTAGCGAATACAGACTCACTCCACGGGACACAGGCCCTGCAGGATGCAGACCTCACCACAGAACATGGACTCTGCCCATGGCTCGTGGATGCCCATGGCACACAGATTCTCCCCACGGCACACAGATTTCTCCCAGTGTCCCACTGACTAAACCAATGGCCAAGATTCTCCCCAGGACACAGGTCACATCCCGAAGATACTCCCTAGAGCATACAGATACTCCCCCCCGCAAGGGCACACAGCCTTATGCCATGACACAGAGATGCACTCTAGAGCACATGGACTGTTCACAGAACACAGACTTTCCCCCAGAACACAGTTCCTGGCCCAGCTTGGAGACCCACACCGAGGGACACACTGTCCCACACCAGACAGACTTGCTTTGTGGCACATAGACAAACACCACAGGACACAGGCCATCCCAAAAAGACCCAAACTTGTTCCGTAGTGTACAGACATGACCCAAATCACATGGACTCACCCCATAAAATGCAAACTAAACCCATGGCACAGAGAGTCTCCCCACAACACACAGATTCTCCCCACAGCCAAAAGGTTGTTCCCACAGAACACAGTCTGCCCTACAAACTGAGATGCCCCACAGCACACAGACATCCCCTATAGCGTATAAACTCACCCCACGGACTTTCTCCATGGGACCCAGGCCCTCCCCACTTCAGGCCGACTGGCCCTAGGGTGCACAGCCTCTCCCCAAGACACAGACTTGTCCCACAGCACAAGGACATGCCCCTAAGAACATAGACTCACCCCACAGCCTGAAGACTTACCATGGCACACAGATTAAACCCACGGCCCTCAGGCAAGCTCCCCCCACATCCCAGAGGTGCAGTGGTGTGTATCCCGCGGGCACACAGGATTGGGCCACCACACCCAACCTCATCGTGCAACGCACCGGGTCACATCACAACCCATGCCGCCCCCACACGATGCAAATTGTCACCCCGTGGCGGGCTCCCTTGCTCTGCTGCAGCTCAGCCTCCCCCATGCAGAAGCTCAACCCCGATTCCTTTGACAAGCCCCCCATGGGGCGCAGCACTGCGCCCCAGCACACGTTGGCCCCGCAAGGGACAGACTGGGTCTAGGACAGACACGCTCAGGCCACAGCAGCACCTAAGCTGTCTCCAGAGTGTCCAGCCCCCGCCCTCCGGGCACACACATGTCCCCCCGCGGGGCCAGTCACGGGCACGATCCAGGCTCCCCTCGTTCATTTCACAGCGCAGACGTGTCACCCAAACACATTCCCCAGCACGGCGCTCCGACCCCCCGGCGCACGTCACTGTGTCACACACACGTGCCACACAGATTCGCTTCACAAAATCCACACTCCTTCCGGAGCCTCCGCCCCGCGAGCACACGCCCTGGGCATGGGCAGCCGTGGGCTCTACAATGCCCAGAGCTGCCTCAAAGCCCGGGGACCCATTTCACTGCTCACTACGCCGCTGCCCGTACACAAGTGTGCCCAGAACACGTCCCCCCGTCCGTGTATACACTTGCCCCGCAACACACACAAACACCACTGAACGCAGATACTCACCCCGAGTGTGCAGACATGCTGCCCTTCACGGCGGAGACTGGCCCCACGCCCTACTCACGCTCACTCTGGACACACAGCTTTCTTCTGCGGCACACAGACTGGCATCATAGCATGGACTTACTCCAAAACAGAAGACCGACCGTTCACATAAACACTCCCCAAGCACACGGACAGACACACGACACACATATGACCCCCGCAATGCAAATATTTCCATCGTAGTCTACAGACCTACTTTCCTGTATCATTGAGCTACAACTCGGGCCTGCGACAGAGACACAGCTTGGGTAGTGGTTAAGAGCAAGGCCTCTGGACCCAGACTACCTGGGTTAGGATCCAGGTTCCACCCTTTTCTAAGTGTATCACCTGGGGTAAGTACGTTTCTCTGTTCTTCAGTTTGCTCCTCTGTAAAACAAACGTAACAACAGGGCCTACTCCGAAGGGAGTGACTAGCCACTAGTACCGTTAACCCCAAATACCTAGAACCTGACAACACAAAGGCTCACCATGTGATACATAGACTGGCCCTAGGACAGGTGCAGATACTCTATAGCACACAATTTTAGTATATGTGCTGCCGAAGCGAGCACTGCATAGCACACAGATCGCCCACCGCAACCCCCCACACCCCACAGAACACAGAACCCTAAACCGATGCCGCTCACACGAGAGACAACTGTAGCACAAACTAGAAATTTGCTCTACAGTGCACAGACTTGCTCCATGATACACAGACTCACTCCGCATTGTTTAGACGCATGACCCCCAGCCTCACCGTATAAGGCACAGACCCACAGCACAACACAACACACACACAAACATTCATGCATGCTCCCTGCAACTCAGTGATGTGCCCTATATCACACCAACACCCCCCCCCACACACATACACTCAGATTTTTTTTTTTTATCGTAAGACTCCTCCTGCAACACACAGACTCAGCCAACAGTTCACGGGTTCCCCATGGTGTAGACTCGTCACGCACAGACTCATCCAGAACACCTAGACATGCTCTACAGGACACAGATTTGCTCCGGAACAGCTCAGTGTGTATGCATAGACCCCATACGGATGCCTGGAGTTACATTATAACACACAGACTAAACCCACAACGTAAGGCCTTTTTTATAAACTAACGCTTGCCTCACAAATCCTGAGAACATTCCATGATACAGATTGCATAGCCCAAGACACCTAGTGTTTCTTCAGTATGTACAGAGAAGCCTCACAGTGCTCACCATCATGTAACACACACCGTCGCTCCACAATGCACAAACTCACCCCCCTCAGCCTGCCTGCTGCCTCTATTGCACAAACATGTCCCACAACACGAAGACACTTCCCATGAGCACAGGCCTAAAATGCATAGATGCATTCCATGAGAACACACCATGCACACACACATTACAACACACAGAGGCATCCTCCAGTGCACAGACCGCCCCCCCCACCATGTAGCAGTGAGCCTCAGAATTCCTGGAGACCCCGACAACATAGACACATTTCCTGCAGCACACATGGTTGCCCCATGACTCACAGAGGTGCATCGTCACATACGAACCTCCCCCATAAAGCAGACTTGAGCACCAACAGCTAGACTCCGCAAGGCACAGACCCACGCCGTGATCCAGGGACTGGACTCACGAGTAAGCACACTTTCCGAATAGGTACTCATGCAAACACACAAAACCCTTTGACAATCACACAATCACACCACCACACAAGTTTCCTTGAAAGCAGAGGCTTGACATGCTGCTTACACAGTTGGCCTGCGCACAGGGCAGACGTTAACCCTTCGACATCCTAACGATGTGAGAGAATGCCCTCTCCACGAAACCCGTTGCACAATTCACACAGAAGCCCCACATTACTTGGATTAATTTTATAATCTCTGGCCGTTCTGTAACCCAGGACCTGCCACCACACCTAGACATACTCCACAAGACCCAGAGACATTCCATTAACACAGCACACCCCCAAACGAAGGGGCAGTATAGATTGGGGTTAAAAACTTCCACTTAGGATTCAGACTGACCAGGTTCCAATCCTACATGTATCGTTTACTAACTGTGTGACTTCGGGAAAGTTTCTTAACCTCTCTGTGCCTTATTTTTCTTAGGCAGAAATTGGAATAATAATGGTACCTACTTAGCAGGGTTGTTAAGAGGAATAAATGAGTGAACGCCTCTGCAGTGTTTAGAACCTTAGTGTTATGGATGTTAGTTGATCTTGTTGTGGCTGTTACTGTTGTTCTTTCTTCTGCACAAGGACCTGGACTATGATGGTAAGACTTAATCTAGAATCATTAGAAGCAACCCCATGACGCATGGAGTATACCCCCGTAAAGCCTAGAAGCACACCAGAGCTCCCACTCTCTCTGCCCTCTGCTCACAGTCCCGTGATGACTGCACGTAGGCCATGACGCCCGGAAGCAGCTTCCACGTGGAGTCTGCAAAACAGCGACGCATCACACCACACCTAGACACACAGTGCAGTGCATCTGCATACCCGAGGTACAGACCGCTTAGCCACGTGAAGACTCATCAGCCGAATGCGCCCTAGCATGCATACATGAATATATGTGTATGTGTATAGATGCGTATATATGTACACACGTGTATGTATAGGCTCTACAGTACACATACTGCAGAATACACTAGACCTACAATGTAAAGAACTCACTTTAAAATCCCTAGAAACAATCCACAATGCATAGGCTTTTCCAACACACAGCCTTGTGTCACGCCATCCCTGTCAAAACCCCGTATACCCCGAATCGCTCCCCATGCTCAGACTCACCCCATAACGCAGATTATCTTTCCACAGGACTCAGACTTGCTCTGCAACACGCCGGCTTGTGCCTCAGGACATGGATAGCCCCGTTCCCCACAGACAGATCTTCCATACGCAGAATCGGACGACAAAGCAGATACACCCTGCGATGCCTGTATGAGGCACGTAACCCACACACAGGCTCCAGTAAACACCTTCACTTCTCAATACCGAGACTTGTCCCTCAACAAACGGAAAACCCTCTGACACACACAGCTGCCATACAATACCTCGACAGGCCCTACACTCCTCAGACCCAGCATCAGGGTGCGGACTCCTCCCACGCAGCAGCGAGTGGCCTCCCAGGGCTCCCTCTTGTCCCACTGTGCACTCTGGCACCCGCACAGCCCACAGCTCCCCTAGGGAGCAGTCACATCACATCACAACGCAAAGGCCCCAGACACCTTCAGTTGTGTCCACACAGTCCCCCAAAAGATATGCAGGACCCATCGAACTCAAAAACAACCCATAACCACAGACTTGTCCCGCGGTCTGCAAACACGTTCCATAATGCACTGATGTCTCCCACAATACAGATGTCTGCCTGCACGACCCGCGCTCACATCGGAACAGTGAGTCAACTCACTGCTCACAGATCGCAGTCCACAGGCTTGCCCCACAACATACAGGCTCGCCCCATAATGCACAGAATAGTAACATAATGCCAAGGTATGCCGCACAGAGCCCACACCGCCACACCATGCACATAGTCCTTACACAGCACACTCATGCACCACAGAACCACGTATAAACCCCATCAAAGTCCACATAAACCCCGCGGCACACAAGTCTGCCCCATAACACCGGCATGCTATGCAACAACGACTCTCTGTGCAGAGGTTGGAATCACAACACACAGATTCACTCTACACAGCCGGTTTGCTCCACAACCTACACAGTCACTCCACAATGAAAACACTAGAACCACCACACCCAGGCTCACTGCAAAGCATTCTCCCCGCCCTAGCTTCTCTACCACATAGATACGCCCCTCAACTCACCGACTTGCCTGTCCACACCTGGACATACCAGACAACACATAGACGAGCCCCACTATCCAGACAGATGTCGGACCACCTCGTCTGTGACACAAACGCGGCTCACAGGACATTTAAACCACAATAAGCAGACCCATGCCATGTCCTACTTGCTTTGCTCTAATATCACAACCCTAGACTTCTTTCCGGACACAAAGGCCTGTCTTAAAGTGCACACGCATGTGTCGCAAACCCCCAAATCACCCCATAACACCCAGATTCATTCCACAGTACCCAGAACACCATACCATTAATGCACAGACACAAACACGCAGCATGCAGACTTGCCCCAAAAGCCCTTAGCAGCGCCACGGGATGCACACCTGCCTCACAACATACCCTCACCCGGCCACGCAAACACCTGGCTTCCAGGGAAGATAGGGGCAACAGAGCCCATAGAGTTGTCTTGTTGGACAAAGACACATCCTGAAACGTGCTTCCACAGTCCGTTACACAGACTTCCTAGCCCTACCACTGACTAGCTCATCATGCAGCATACGGATTTGCGAAAAACCCAATGCGTGGGCACAAACGCACAGCTCAGACTCTTCCCAAAAAGCACAGAACCCTATTGCAAAGCACTGACATGCCCCTGCAACGCACAGTGTCAAGTCACAATGGGGAAATGTATCTCATGTCACAAGGGTTTTCATACAGTGCAGAAACATGCCCCATCATGTCTCTCTTCCATGACATGGCCATTCAAACATTCTTTACAATTCCTAGGTAGAAGGCAAGACTGCCCACCACTCACAGACCCAGATCAAAGCATACAAAACCACCCTGGAGTGTACGTATTTGCCATGCATTGTGTAGGGTCAACTCATGACACACAATACTCAAAGTTGATACAAAATACACACACACACATCCTTCAGCAGAAGATGGATCCCAAACACACTTGGGGTCAGTGACAAAACTCAAAGTCCTCTTCCAACAAGACACAATCCATCCCACAATATATCAAACAACTGCACAATGAACGCAGTTACCCGACTTGCCCAAGCACTGTACACACATACACTACAATACTAGACATACCCTACAATGCAGAGATGTGTCCCCAGATACAGACTTCTCATGCAACACGTAGGATCCCATCACAGCACATCTGCTCACGATTCAAGAGACAGATCAGCCTAACACACTTTTGCCCCACAGCACGCTAACTTTACATATCCCAAACCTGCACCAAAACCCGAACTTCCACAGATTTGACCCACAGAGTTTCAAACTCACAATATGACACACAGACTCTAAAAATAGCTGCCAAACCATATTAAAATATAAAACTATGCCCCCGTGGAAACACCCTCACCAAGCCCATGGTTGACCTGCAGTGAGTGAAAAGGAGCCACAGCACTCCAACTCTGCTCCCAAGGTTTGAGTTGCCGCCCAATGTGCAGAGCTGCATTGTAATGTACAACTATAACCAACAACGCACACACCTTCTCCAGAGAACAAAGTCTCCCCCGCCACACACTTACCACAGTTTCCAAATTTGTGCCAAACATGCATACTCAGCCCCAAATACACACCCACCCTGCATCAAACACAGCATAGCGCATAGATTTGCCCTTGCTTAGAACCAATGGATAGCTCACATCCGTCTCACAACGCCCAGACACACAATACAATGTACAGACAACAGTCATAGCTTAGATCCACCCAAACGGTGCACAGAATCCAATAACACTGCAGAGCTTTCCCTATAATGTCCACCCATAGGATCTCAAATTGCCTGAAAACACACACTTGTTCCAGAATGGACAGCTTCTCCCACAGCGTACGTCCTGTAATACACAGAAACACCGCACAAGATAGGGACCGCCCCGCCCTGAAACGCAGTATTATATAACAACTTGCAAACATTTCTCAAAACATACATTCCATAATCAGCAGACTCCTTTCACGACATCAGTGACCTCCTCAGATGCCTGGACTTTGCCCCACCCCGACCAGCATCCTTGTCCAGTAGCTCTAAAACATACCAAAGAAACAGACTTGTCCCACAAGTGCATAGAAATTTACGCAGCTTCCACATTCATCCTATAGTGCACAGACTTTACCCCTATGTGGTATTATCCCACAATGCAGAGACTCAACCACAAAGCAAATAATTAGCCCATCACATACCACAACCGCCAGATAGGTGCCCAAACACAGACATGCACCACAGCACCAAGAAACCCTCCACAACGTGCCTGTGAGCCTCATGGTACCCAGACTCTCCCACAGCACCCGCACTCACCCCTCAGTTCTTAGACCAACTTATGATGTCACCCATGCTCCATGGCATAAGACTCCTAGCACAGCCCATGGAGTCCTATCACAGTGCACAAATTCACCTCACAATGCGGAGATTCTCCAAAAAATACCAAGATTTACTCCATGGGCATCCAATATTACCATAACACCAAGATTTGCCTCAAAACTCAGTTTTGCACCACACTACGCAGAAATGCCTCACAATACCTACAATGAACTTACAATGAACAGACTTGCCCTACAATGCCCAGACTTACCCCATACGGGTAAGTCCCACAACACAAAAATTCTCCCTAGAAAGCACAGCCTCAGTCTACAACATAAAGTTACCCCACTGTGGTAAGAATAGGCTGCATACCTCCAGGGACACCCCCAAATTCAATCTTGCCATGCAACACTAAGATATGTTTTACACGTAAGGCACAAAATAGCTCCACAGTGCATTCCAGCTAACTTGCTATGGACAGATGTACCCTATAACACATTGGTTTCTCCTACAAATGCAAAATTGCATTCTGATGTACAGATTCACCCCAACACACACACACACATAGTCACTCCACAAGACAAATACTCCTTACCAGCTTTACCACGCAGCCTTGCTTCACAAGGCACCCTTGATCCACAACCTAGACACTAGGTCTGTGGTGCACATACCCCCACAATACCTCAGCAAAGCCTCCAATAAAAAGATGCATCCTACAATGTACAAAATACCTGGAAAATACAGACACTCCCCACAGTCCCACAATGGCCACATCATGCTCAGACTGTGTCCCAAATGCAATTTCACTCCCAGACATCTAAAATCAAATCACAGGATCCAAACTCAACCCAGACCAGGTTTTCCCCACAATGAATGATGTGCACCATAGCACTCAGATTTTCCTACACACACAGAATCTCATCACAACCTCACGTCATCCCACAAAATCAATACATGGCCCACAGTGCTATAGATAAGCTTTACAAAATGCAGACTCACCCCACACCACCAAGAGACACACCCCATGATACACAGGCAAACTCCACCACACAAACTCACCCTACGAAATGAATCATCGCCCAACACAAAGATCTCCAATTCAAGACACACTCAATTACACACGGGCATACCCCATCACGCACACAAATACATCATAAAGCAGATGTGCCCTACAGCACAAAAACTAGTCCCTCGGCACAAACACAAGCTCCCCCACACCCAGACTTGCCCCTAACAACCCATACTCTCTTTACAACCCCAGAACACACCCAACACCACATTTGCAGTCAGCCTGTATTATACACATTCGCCCCACAATATTCAGCATTGGAGCACAACCTCTAGAAATGCCATACCATGTCCAGATACAACCCCATACCTGAGAGGCTCCCCCTGCTTAAAAAAACCCCATAGAGGCTCCTCATGAGGCACAGACATACCCTACAATGCAAAGACTGGCCCTATGTCAAAACAACTTGCAATGAATCTCTAGATTCAACCCATGACACATAGTCTAACCCCATTACTCCAAGATATATCTCACAATGTACAGACTGCGATGTCTATACCACAACCCCTAGACATGCCCTACAGTGGAAGGACACGTTGCACAATCCCCAGACTTTCCTGGTAGTACACCCGAAAAAATCACAGCCGTGAAATTCAGAACACCCAGGATCACTCCCACAGAGCGGAGTTACTCCGAATCAGATGCTCAGGACTCACAGGACCCATAATTCATAGAGACAACCCACAATCCACCGCTTCACCTTGTCTCCCCTTGCTATGCTGCCCATAACGTGCACTGAGGACAGCCTCGCAGTGCACACATGAAGCGTACCAGTCGCTGACTGACATGACAAGAAACTCACTCACAGGACCGACAGTTTACTAGTACTTTAGAAAACCTGCACACTCACACCACAGCACCTGGACCCACATTCCTTCAGACAAAGCCAACCTACAACTTATCCCCCCCGCAAAGATGTAACATCCATCCACAGTAGAAACAGATTTCCCCGTAACAGAAGGATTTTCTCCACCGCACTCAGACTCACTTTACCCCCCAGACTCCCCCCACACCTAGCCTCACCCCATAGCACAGAGACTGGCTATACAACCAGACATGGCGAATTTCACCACATGACATCTAGCCTCACAGCACTACACGGAGACGTGCCACCTAAGCCAGAAACTAGCCCGGCACCCTCTGACCTGCCCCGCAGTCCTCAGATACTCATACAACCCGGAGAAGAGCCATGTGCAGAGACACACAATCCACGACACACGTGTTCACCCCACGATGCCCAGACTTGCCCCAAACTTCACAGACACCCCTAATAATACCTAGACCCACTATACAATACTCAGGAGGCCTCACACACCAAGAAAGACAGCAAAATATGTATGGTGACACCAGAACATTCGGCTTCACTTCATGAGGCACATACTCTGTCACTTTTGGCCTCAACAACGTGTTGCTCCACAGGGTATGAACAGAGGACCCTCGTGCTCACACAGAGCTCTGGCAAGTGACTTCACTTCTTTGGGTCTGTATACTCACATGTAAACATGGACAGAATACTTCTTTCGAGGTCATTCCAAGAATTAAATGAGATCACATCAAGAATCAAGGTTTAGAACACAGTCTTTGGAGGCAGATGTGCCTGTTTTCTGGTCCCTGGGACCTGTGTACATTCGATAGTGGAAATGGTCAGTGGTCAAGCAGAAGGAATACAGGTTTGGTGTCCATCAGGCCTGGTTTTGAATTCTGCCCCTGCCACCTGTTGGCCATATGACCTACAGAACGCACTCGAATTCCCTGATCATCGGCCTTCCTTTGTAACCGGGGGATGACCCTGGTTCCTGCCTCTTAGGCTGTGGTAGGGATTAAATAACACCATATATCTTAATCTGAATTGCTAGTCAAAGCAAAGGAGAATGAGGGAGAAAGTAACTTCGGGGCCCTTTGTAATAGACAAGCCTGGGGAAGCGGAAGGTGGGGTGGAAGCATGTGGCCTCCGGCTGGGGCCAGAGGGGAGAAGGAAGGTAGCAGCGGGCCAGAGTCCCTGACAGAAATGTCTGCAGTGGCGGTGGGATTTGAGCAGCCGCCTGCTTTTTGTCTTCAGATTATAAAAAGCCTCCCTGTTATTAGACCATAGTTACTGTCTTCAGTCAGTGACATTTTCCGAAGGAGTCCATATTTTAATGTTTATTTTCTTGGCTACCCCAAGAGTAGGAAGAAAATCTTGAGCCCCTTCTGCTGGCTGTATCATAGAAAAGCAGGTGGGGAAACCACCAGAAAAGTCTTTCTGGAAGAAAGTGCTCACAACTACACACATATATTCATCATAGATAAGTATATACTAGAAAACACACAGACACACACACACACAATGCCAGAGATGTTCCCACTGACCCAGACCTGCAGATGTGTCCAGAGACATAGGTTTACACAAGTATGAACATAAAACTCCGAGACTCAACAGGGGTCATCTCACGTGTACACAGATACATAAATGCACACACAAGGATACGTGTGAATGCCCACAGTTCTCTATGTAGGCACAGAGCAATGCAGAGTCATACATACATAATCCACAATCACACAGACCCAGAGAAGCAGGCAGAGACATGTATGCTGACCTGGCTAGCACCCAGAGGTTCTATTTACTGATTCACAGCCTCAGAGAGGCACAGATGCACACACATATACACGTACAAAGACACATCGATGCCTCTGGAGGCTCATGAAACCTAGACACACTCTCAGGACCCCCCCCCCCCGCCCGACATTTATGCACATGAACCTTCACAGACACACAGGAGTTTGCACGAGTGCATACATACCCATCAGTGCACAGAGTCGCCCAGACACAGACATGGGTAGATGTGTTTTTACTGCTCTGCATACCCCAAGGCTTTCACCCAAACACTGCAACATAGAGATTCATTCATGGGTAGATACATGTGTTTTCAACATGTACTCACTGGTGTTTTCCTGATCTCAGAGTCACATGCATGTACACACAAAAGCATGGTTGTTATCAGAACACACAGGCATAAATGTGTTCATGCCTGCACATGCAACGCAAGGGCTCCTGCTTCCTGTGAACATTTAAATGCACACACAGGCACATGCATGACGGTGCAGATGGGAATATGCAAAGGAATAATTGTGTATGTGGGTGTACACATGGAAATACACAAGCACACGGGTGTGCACATATAAATGCACTTGTACGTGGAGAAGTCAGATACGGATCCATACGGAGATTTCTACATGTGTCTGCACACAGAGATAGTGGGATATGCATGAGAGAGATGCTTTCATAGAGAAGAGCGATGTGTTCTACAGAGATTGTGGGGGGACATTTTGGCAGAAATGCTTTTAGATGCAGAAGCATATACCTACCCACAGAGACACAGGCCTAAAGACCCACACAAAGATCTATGTGGGCAAACAAATCTGCACTCACAGAGGGTCACTCAGATGTGTGAGCAGAGCGTGCAAAGCCACATACACATGCAGAAACACAGGGCATTCACGGAGATGCAGACATGTGCACAGAGGCAGAGAGGCACACAGACCGCACCCGTACAGAATCACAAAGAGATGGCTACAGAAGCTTAAGCAGATGTATGCAGAAACATACATACAGATTCCCATGCATGGAGTTCTACACAGATGTATAGCTAGACATGGAGGCCCACAGACACACACCTGAACACAGAGGCACATAGATACCCACAGAGGCACGCATGTCTGATGATCTGTGCACATAGTCATAGAAATGCATGCACACCCTGTCAGAATCCAGCGCACCATCCAGACATACAGTTGCACAGACACTTGTATGTGTCGCCATGTGTATGCATGTGAACAGATGCGTATGCGTAGCACAGAAGCACGCACACAGACATGTACCCACAGACACGCAAAACTCTCATCCATGTGGAGTCCTTATATCGTGCAGCGACATAAACATCTACATACAGGCACGTGTGCATTCACCCGGAGAGTCATCTGAAGAAACTCATCCTCATATAGGTAGGTTTATGCAGATCCACTCACATGCGCCCCTATGGACATGAAGATGGTCACACAGATGTACACATGAAAATGGAGGTGGAGGAACAGGTGGATGAAGACAGGCCTGCATGTGTGACTATAGAAGCACATAGACACAGATAAAGCCTTACGGCAAGAACGTGTAGCTACAGACCTGGCGACCAACACTCAGACATGCACATGGACGTTATGTCTGCACAGACATACAGTCACGCAGCTACTCACACAGATGAACCGTTACAAGCAGCAAACATGAGGACGAGACATTTCCACATAGAGATGCTGCTTACCCTCTTGGACTCATGCAGAGATCTGTGCATGGGAATACAGGGGCAATTCTACAGACTTACACAGGTAGACAGAGACATGAGTCCTGCCTCCAAAAAAAGCAAGATTTCACCAACTCATATAGTGACACACTCCAAACCTCTCTCACAGACACATGCAAACAGAACTCCATAATAGCACCTGCCTATACACACACACAATGTACATGCAGATGTCCGCTCAGACACCAGGGGTCCCTGCCAGAAACACAACACCCTCAGCATATGAAAGCAAAGGACCTACACACATGTATCTACAGACAACAGAGTCCTGAACATGGTAAAAAAATACAGACATAGCCACAGGCACACAAAGGCACAGACACGTACCTTCACATGTCAACATTTATACACATTGGCACATGTACACACACACAAATGATCTACAAATGTGCTCCTATGCCCATGTGGCACTCAATCCTAAATGTACATCAAATATATGAATGCACACACACACATCTGCCAACATAGGCATACAGATGCAAACATAGACTTAATCATGCTACAAACAGAAACACAGACATATGCACAGATGTGGAGATATAGGCAGAAATTTATACGCATGAAAACACTCAGACTCAGGTACTTATAAAAGCACACACAAATAAACCCTTTTCCAAAGGAGGCTGTGACATTAATGTACTTTTTTCTTAGCCTCTTTAAAAGAAAATGGAAATTATTTAGCTTCCTCTAATGGCTATACAGTATAAAAAGAGATGTAGAGATTTCCAGAAAGAGAGCTGAAAGATCTGGAGTGCACGTGTGTGTGTGTGTGTGTGTGCACGCGCACATGCACACTGAACACACACATGTGCACGCACACACACACACACACACCACTGAAACATCATACGGGGTCGTATTTAAGGGCATGGGTATTTAATTGGTGAGAAAAAGCCAAACCTGCATTTTCTTACTAACCCAATGATTTGGGGCCATTTTCCTGCTTTCTCACCTGTCATGTGGGGGTAAGATTAGCACCTATCTTTTAGAGCTATTTGAAGATTCAGTGAAATGAAAGTCTTGGTCTTGTGCTCAGAATGTCATAGATGCTCCTGATGCTTTTTGGTTTTACCAGAGGTGAGGTTCTTAGCTGCACAGGGTTTGGGTTTTGTGGTCAAAGTTCATGGTCATATCATAGAACGTCTCAACATTATTGTAAATGGTATTGACGAAAGGTAGATGAGCTTCATAAGCAAGGCCAGTTCTGAAATTTTCAGAGATGTTAAGGGCTTGTTACTGTTGCTGGAAAATGGAAATAACTATTTCCTGCGACTGTTTGTTGCGATTGTCGTTATTCATATCCTTTTCCCTTTTGCAGGAGGAGACTGGACAACTGAGAGAGTCCTTGGAAGAGGGAAGAGGGCAAGAGGGCTTCGTTACCAGTGTGTATTTGCCACCTAGTGACCGTCGTGAGTAAGTACAGTGTTTATGGATGGCTCCGAAATACCCCTAAAATTTCACCCATTGCAGGGCTGCCTAACTGCCCTGGCAAGTAAGCTAGAATACTTCGACTTAGAGTGGTTTCTGGTACATTCAGAAGTTAAAAGTAAGAATAAAAGAAATCTTTCTTCCTAAATTTCCTTTCCCCCACTTAGTTTTCCTTTGGGCTTCTCTGAGATAGTGTTCTATGGCCGTGGTTTTCAAACTTTCTAATTATAGGCCTGCTAAAATAATTTTGAAAAACTATCAACTCCATCACCCATCTTGAAGTTGGTATCTGAAATTTCTTACCATAAGTTTGTGGTTATTATTTCCAGCATATTACAAATACTTACACTTTTAAATAAAATGAGTCACATTTATCCATTCATTCAGTGAACTAAAAAATACCACTGGATCTTGATACTCATCATTGTTGATTTAAAAGCAAAGAAAAAAACCATGAACAGTCAGAAAATTTCATGATCTTTTCTCCTTGAAATCATTGTTCTATTTAGGTCCCCTCAGTAATGTATCCTAATGTAATATATATTCTTATGTTTAAAAGCCTTTTATTGGTCATCTTACTATATATCTCTATGAAAAGTATATATGGTTTGAAATAAATGTTCCTATAATGCTAAGCCTATTAAATATTAAACCTTTTACCATTAAATTATTAGTAGTATATAGCTTATCAGAACATTATAAAATATTATGTATTTTGATAAGTAATTACTAAAAATGAAAACTCAAATTTGGCTGGAAATGCATCCCTTAAGTGCATAAGACTATTTGTTTTCCTCCAAGCTAGTTTGTGACTCTGAGGACGACTGCTACTTCTAATGAGACAGTACAGTATAAATTTTATTCCTGTTTTTCACTTTTAGAGCTATAAGAATTGAAAAAACTTTGTTCCCATAAATAAGTAGAAGGGAATGGAATGAGTCCCCAAATTGTAAGTCAAAAGCCACAGTGACTTGTCACTAAAAATGATTTTTCATGATTTAAGTTTTTTAATTAAAATTTAAAATTTGTGATGATGGACAACTTGATGAGACCTATCTTTAGTTCCATGAAAGGAAAGAAACCTCAGTTTATGAAAGGATTTCTTGCTGAATCATTTATTTCTGAGTTTCTGGTAAGTTTACCAAAATGACTTTGTCAAGATATAGCTATTATACCTATCATACTGGCCTTTCGAAGCATTATAATCCAGTATACTTATAAAAGGTTGGAAACATCAAAATACTCAGATAAGTATGCCTTAACCAATACAGTAATTTTGATAAAGTGCCTTTGATTTATTATCTCCTTTAAATATAAAACTTTGAGGCTGCAGATTTGGATCATTGATTTCATAGAAAATATTTATAACATAACTTAATTGGCAAAGGCAATGTTCATATCAAAATAATCGGCCAAATCAACTGTACTTTCACAGAAAGTGTCCTGCATCATCTTTCAATGGAAAAATGAATTGATATGCATTATAGGGGCATTATTAAAACCACACAGAAATCGATTATGGGACACCTTTGTTGAATAGTTTACTAACAAAATAAATAGATTAAAAATATAGTGAGATTTTTATTTACTTTGAAGTAAATTAAGATATTAATAATAATTTTGTTTTCATGTGATTTAAAATTAAACAATGCGATATGTAGCTAACATTATAATTCATGTATAAAGCAAAGAATCTGATGGCAGGCATTGTTTCCTTGAGGAAACATGTATGCATGTGTTTTTAGAACTCTGGTATTGGATTTCTGAAAATAATTAACTAGGAATCATGTACAAAAATTGGAAAATCCATTAATTTTATTGGACCACAGAATCAAACTTTTTAACCCTATCTTATGAAAGAGGTAAGTATATATGGCTAAAGAATAATTGGTCTGGAAATGACCATATTTTGCTTTTGATAATGGGAGGTAGAAAATATATAATTATTTATAAAGTGAAATGAGGAATGACTTTAATTGGAAAAGATACTTCAAGATACAATCTGAGAAAACAGGTTTTAAGTAGTTTAATTGAATGATGTATCTTATCTGAAAGAAATCACATACAATCTCTTTATCAGTTTTACTGGTGTAAACATTTTGTGTTATAAGAAACTATCCTAGTTATACTTAAAAGAATCAGCATCAAAAGTACGTACTGCCATTAGATAGGAGGCGCATTTCTTTCCAGTTAATGATGCATTTAAGCAATCAGTATTGAAAATAGTTGTAAAATAATGCTCAGTTTTAAGCACATGGGAAAAAATAGTTTTTCGGCAGGTCAGTTTTAGTATAGAAGACCCACGGGAGTTAAGAACCTGAGAGAGGATCCCATACGAACTATCCGTGCTCACAAAGTTCTTGAAAAGATTTCATGTACCAGTAGCCTAGTTTGAAGACCACTACTGTAGGCTATTCTCAGCAGGATTGCTCCAGAACAATACGTTGTTGCCATCATTGAGATAATTCATCATAGTTCACATGCCACTGTTGAATTTCTGCCGAATGCTTCTGAGTTTGAGTAAAATGTTCTGGAAGGGATTATTTTATTTTGCTGATAAATGTATGAATAGACTAGACCTATGTTGTCCAATATGGGAGCCACACGTGGCTACTGAGCATTTGAAATGTGACTGGTGAGGACTGATATTTCCTCAGTGTAGAATGCAATATACATCAGGTTTTAGAGACAAGGCAAACATAAATATTTCACTAATCTTTTTATATTGGTTACATGTTGAAACAATGGTGTTCTGGATGTATTGAGTTAAACAACACATATCTGTAAAGTTAATTTTACCTACTTTTTAAACTTTTAAAAATGTTGCATGTGAAAATTCAAATTATACCTGTAGGTTGTATCATATGTATTATATATGATAGTGCTACTCCTGACCTTATGTTGGAACTCTTGAATTTCCTCTAAAAACAGAACCACAGAAAAAATGGATTTGTCCACTAGTCTGGTCCAGGATACTGGTATTCTGATGCAGTCAGGACCTCTCACTAGTGTTTAGGCTTTCAGGTTGTGGAATTTCTCGTTGTAATATAGCAGGAAAAAGTAAAAAAGAAAACCCTCAATATTTCATTAAAGGTATTTACAAAGTCGTCTTTTATTAGGACCTAGGAATTTTCTCAGTATCAACTTTGGATGGCTTCTAAGTGGGGGCCTGTGAAGCTTTTTGAACTCTTCAAAAATGTCAGTGGCAGATATGCATTCTATTGAAGATGTGAAGTGCTCCATCACACTCGAGATGCTTTTTTTTGCAATTATGTTTTTATGTAACACTAAGAAAGAAAACAAATGCCTCTGAATAAGCTATGATGCAGTGCTTTCATATCAATAGAATTGTAATTTTATACTTACTGGAAGCTCTTTTTGGCTTCTTTAGATACATATGTTTATCACATGTCATGATATACTACAGTAGCCACAAGCAGATTTGAATATATTTGCGTATCACAGGCGATGACAGCTCCCTTTCACTTGCCTCCTGGCTGACAGTGATTGCAAAATGCCCCTGATTATGAGGCGCATTCTGATTTCAGGATGTGAAAAAGGGAAGAAAGATACATCTTAGAATCAGGTAAATATGGTAAGTCTTTTGTCAGGAAAAAAGGACCATGGAAGACAGAAAGCAAACCCTAAGACATCAGCCTAGCGAAAACCCCTCTTCTGTGTATTACTGTATTTGTGAAAAACAAAATGTGGCTCTTATCTAAACATTGATCACAGTGCACTTGAATACCATTGTGTTCTACATTTCATCTTAGTTGTCTGATGGTTTTCTTAGCATTCTTTTCTTTGTCTCCTGGCTTGGGAGTAAGAATTGTGATGCGTAGAGTATGGCGGGGACAGACGGAATCTCTCCAGCCTGAATAGGTCTCTCCGCTCTGTTGTGAGAACCACTTAGCCCAGTCTTGTGTGAGGCTGTGCCTTCAATGGCACTGTTTGCTCTTTGTAAGTGGGCTGACAGAAGAGTCTTTCTCCCTGTCATGGCTTAGTTTAATTGTAACATGTTCTTTGTGTCCTTTCTTGACTGAAGGGCTTGAGAGGGGGAGGACTGGAGATCGAGCTGCTTTTCTAGTTCTTGTTTTATATAGTATTCAAGAGGGTCCGCAAGAAGAATCAAAACTCCACAGGAAATACATTATCTCAAGAATCAATGAAAACAACCCTAGATTTGCCATCCAGGAATTGACACATCTCTGAATCTAATGATAGTTTTGATGATGTGAGATTCACAAGAGGTAACAAAAACAAACATTTTCATGAATTGAGAAGACCTAGAGAACCGGTAACATGTTTCCTTTGTTGTCCCTACAGTTCCACATTATACTAAGACTCACATATCTCTTAAGGGCTCCAAAGTAGGGCCAGGGTCATAGACTTGTGACTTGTGAGTCTCATAGAGCTCCCTGCTTGGTTTAATGCTCTGCTGTAATGGTCTGAAATTCTTACTACGTTTTGAGAAAGGGTCCCCACATTTTCATTTTGCACTGTGTCCTACCAGTTATATGGTCGATCCTGTTCAAAAGGGGGAACTTGCCAGAGAATAATGAACTGAAGTTGGGAAGTTAAATTAGAAACATTCCTGTTCTAATGTGTACTGAATTCTTTCTGTCAGTACTCATAAACGTGGTACCGGTAAGCTACCATTGCTGCTGTTGTTAGGCAATAGTTGCAGAAGTAATAATGGTAGTCGTATTACTCAACAGTCCCTTATATTGACTATATGACCTGGGTCATCTTCTGTGTCTCTATTTTCCTTTTTAAAATTTTTAAAAAGGATTTTATTTATTTATTTGAGAGAGAGAGAGAGGGTGTGCATGCATGAGGGATGGGGCAGAAGGAGAAGCAGACTCCCTGCTGAGTGCAGAGTCCAATGCCAGGGCTCATTCCCATGACTCTGAGATAGTGACTCGAGCCCAAGGCAAAGGCTTAACCAACTGAGCCACCCAAGCACCCCCCAAATTTTTATTTTTATTTTATTTCATTTTATTTTAATTCCAGTATCGTTGGCATACAATGTTATATTAGTTGCAGGTGTACAGTATAGTAATTCAACAATTCCATACATCACCTGGTGCTCATCACAACAGGTAAACTTCCTTAATCCCAATTACCTATTTCACCTACCCCCCACCCCTCCCCTCTGGTAACCATTAGTTCATTCTCTATAGTTAAGAGTCTTTTTTTGTTTGTTTCTCTCTCTCTCTCTTTTTTCCTTTGCTTGTTTATTTTGTTTCTTAAATTCCACATATGAGTGAAACCATATGGTATTTGTCTTTGACTGACTTATTTCACTTAGCATTATGCTTTCTAGCTTCATCCTTGTTGTTGCAAATGGCAAGATTCATTCAGTTTTATGGCTGAGTAATGTTCCATTGTATATATACACCACTTCTTCTTTATCCATTCATCTATCAGTGGACACTGGGCTGCTTCCATACTGTGGCTATTATAAATAATGCTGCTTTAGACATAGGGGTGCACATATCCCTTTGAATTAGTGTTTTGTATTTTGGGGGTAAATACCCATTAGTGTGATTACTGGATCATAGAGTAGTTCTATTTTTAAATTTTGGAGGAACCTCCATACTGTTTTCCAGAGTGGCTGCACCAGCTTGCATTCCCACCAACAGTGTAGGAGGGGTCCCCTTTCTCCGCATCCTCGCCAACATCTGTCATTTCCCGACTTGTTGATTTTAGCCATTCTGACTGGTGTGAGGTGGGATCTCATTGACATTTTGATTTGTATCTCCATGAAGCCGAGTGATGTTAGCACTTTTTCATGTGTCTGTTGACCATTTGGATGTCTTCTCTGCAGAAATGTCTGTTCATGTCTTCTGCCCATTTCTTTTCTTTTTTTAAAAAAAGATTTTTTCTTTATTTATTCAACAGACAGAGATCACAAGTATGCAGAGAGGCAGGCAGAGAGAGAGTGGGGAGCAGGCTCCCCGCTGTGCAGAGAGACCGACATGGGGTTTGGTCCCAAGACCCTGAGATCATGACCTGAGCCGAAGGCAGAAGCCCAACCCACTGAGCCACCCAGGTGCCCCCTCTGCCCATTTCTTGATTGGATTATTTGTTCTTTGGGTATTGAGTTTGATAAGTTTTTAAATAAATTTTGGATATTAGCCCTTTATTTGCTATGTCATTTGCAAATAACTTCTCCCATTCTATTGGTTGTCTTTTGATTTTGTTCACTTTTTCCTTTGCTGTGCAAAAGACTTTGATCTTGATGAAGTCCCAATAGTTCATTTTTGCCCTTGCTTCCCTTGCCTTTGGCGATGTTTCTAGGAAAAAGTTCCTGCGGCTAAGGTTGAAGAGGTTGCTGCCTGTGTCCTCCTTAAGGATTTTGATGGATTCCTGTCTTACATTGAGGTTTTTCATCCATTTTGAGTCTATTTTTGTGTGTGGTGTAAGGAAATGGTCCAGTTTCATTCTTCTGTGCATGGCTGTCCAATATTCCCAACACCATTTCTTGAAGAGGCTGTCTTTTTTCCACTGGACATTCTTTCCTGCTTTGTCAAAGATTAGTTGGCCATAGAGTTGAGGGTTTGTTGCTGGGCCCTCTGTTTTGTTCCATTGATCTATATGTCTGTTTTTGTGCCAGCACGATACTGTCTTGATGATGACAGCTTTGTAATAGAGCTTGAAGTCTGGTATTGTGGTGCCACCACCTTTGGTTTTCTTTTTCAACACTCCTCTGGTTATTCGGTGCCTTTTCTTCTTCCATACAAATTTTAGGATTATTTGTTCCATTTCTTTGAAAAAAGTTGTTGATATTTTGATGGGGATTGCATTAAATGTGTAGATTTCTCTAGGTAGCATAGGTATTTTCATGAATGTTTTTCCATTTCTTTGTGTCTTCCTCAATTTCTTTCATGAATATTCTGTAGTTTTCTGATTACAGACTCTTTGTCTCTTTGGTGAGATTTATTCCTAGGTATCTTATTGCCTCAGGTGCAATTGTAAATGGGATTGACTAATTTCTCTATCTTCTATCTTGTTGTTGGTTTATAGAAATGCAACTGATTTCTGTGCCTTGATTTTATATCCTGACACTTTATTGAAATCCTGTGTGAATTCTAGCAGGTTTGGGGTGAGTCTTTTGGGTTTTCCATATGAAGTATCATATCATCAGCAAGGAGTGAGAGTTTGACTTCTTCTTTATTGATTCGGATGACTTTTATTTCTTTTTTTTGTCTGATTGCTGAGGTTAGGACTTCTAGGACTATGTTTAATAGCAGTGGTGAGAGTGAAGAGCCTACCGTGTTCCTGACCTTAGGTGAATAGCTCTCATTTCCCCATTGAGAATGATATCCGCTGTGGGTTTTTCATAGATGGCTTTGATGATATTGAGGTATGTACCCTCTATCCTTATACTTTGAAGAGTTTTGATCAAGAAAGGATGCTATTCTTTGTCAAATGCTTCTTCTGCATCTATTGGGAGTATTGTATGTTTCTTGTTTTTTCTTTCTTTCTTTTTTTTTTTTTTGAAGATTTTATTTATTTATTTGACAGAAACAGAAAGAAGAGCGAAACAGCCAGAGAGGGAACACAAGCAGGGGGAGTAGGAGAGGGAGAAGCAGGCTTCCTGCTGAGCAGGGAGCCTGACACAGGACTCGATCCCAGAACCCTGGTATCATGACCTGAGCCAAAGGCAGATGCTTAATGACTGAGCCACCCAGGTGCCCCCTTGTTCTTTCTTTTATTAATGTATTGTATCACATTGATTGATTTGCAGATATCAAACCAACCTTGCAGCCCAGGAATAAATCCCACTTGGTCATGGTGAATAATCTTTTTGATATACTGTTGGATCCTATTGGGAGCTAGTATTTTGGTGAGAATTTTTGTATATATGTTCATCAGGGATATTGATGTGTAATTCTCCTTTTTGATGGGTCTTCATCTGATTTTGGCGTCTTTGTCTGGTTTGGGGATCAAGGTAATGCTGGCCTCACGAAGTGAGGAATTTTATGGAATTTGGAAGTTTTCCTTCCATTTCTATTTTTTGGAATAGTTTCCAGAGAATAGGTATTAATTCTTCTTTAAATGTTTGGTAGAACTCCCCTTGGAAGCCATCTGTCCCTGGACTCTTGTTTGTTGGGAGATTTTTGAGGATTGCTTGTATTTCCTGGCCAGTTATGGGTCTGTTCAGGTTTTCTAGTTCTTCCCAGTTCAGTTTTGGTAGTTTGTAGGTCTCTAGGTATGCATCCATTTCTTCTAGATTGCCTAATTTGGTGGCATATATTGCTCATAATATATTGTTATAATTGCTTGTATTTCATTGGTGTTGGCTGTGAACTTTCCTCTTCCCTTCATGATTTTATTAATTTGGGTCCTTTCTCTTTTCTTTTTGATAAATCTGTCCAGCAGGTTATCAATCTTATTCTTTCAAAGAATCAGCTCTGAGTTTCATTGATCTTTTCTACTGTTCATTGGTTTCTAGTTCATTGATTTCTGCTCTGATCTTTATTAGTTTTCTTCTCCTGCTGAGATTAGGCTTTATTTTCTGTTCTTTCTCCAACTCCTTCAGGTGTAGGGTTAGATTGTATATTTGAGGCTTTTCTTGTTTCTTGAGAATGGTTTGTTATTGCCATATACTTTCCTCTCAGGAGCCTTTGCTGTGTCCCAAGGATTTTGAACAGTTGTGTTTTCATTTTCATTTGTTTCCATGAATTTTTTTAGTTCTTCTTTAATTTCCTGGTTGACCCATTCATTCTTTAGAAGGATGCTCTTTAGCCTCCATGTATTTGAGCTCTTTCCAACTTTCCTCTTGTGGTTGATTTCTAGTTTCAAAGCATTGTGGTCTGAAAATATGCAAGGAATGATCCCAGTCTTTTGGTAATGATTGAGACCTGATTTGTGACTCAGGATGTGATCTATTCTGGAGAATGTTCCATGTACACAGAGAAGAATGTGTATTCTTTTGCTTTGGGATGGAATGTTCTGAATATATCTGTGATGTCCTTCTGATCCAATGTGTCATTTAAGGCCTTTATTTCTTTGTTGATCTTTTGCTTAGATGATCTGTCCATTTCAGTGAGAGGGGTGTCAAAATTCCCTGCTATTATTGTATTATTGTTGATGTGTTTCTTTGATTTTGTTATTAATTGGCTTATGTCATTGGCTGCTCCCATGCTGGGGGCATAAATATTTAAAATTATTAGATCTTGTTGGACAGACCCTTTGAGTATGATATAGTGTCCTTTATCATCTCTTATTATGGTCTTTAGTATAAAATCTAATTTGTCTGATAGAAGGATTGCCACCTCAGCTCTTTTGATGTCCATTAGCATGGTAAATTGTTTTACACCCCTCTCTTTAAGTCTGGAGATGTCCTTGAGTCTAAAATGAGTCTCTTTCAGAGAGCATATTGATGGGTCTTATTTTTTTATCCATTCTGATACCTTGTGTCTTTTGATTGGCATTTAGCCCATTTACATTCAGAGTAACTATTTAAAGATATGAATCTAGTGCCATTGTATTACCTGTAAGGTGACTGTTACTGTATATTGTCTCTGTTCCTTTCTGGTCTGTGTTACTTTTAGGATCTCTCTTAGCTTAGAGGACCCCTTATTTCCTATAAGGCTGATTTGGTGTTTGCAAATTCTTTTAGTTTTTGTTTGTCCTGGAAACTTTTTATCTCTTCTATTTTCAAATGACAGCCTAGCTGAATATAGTATTCTTGGCTGCATATTTTTCTCATTTAGTGCTCTGAATATATCTGGCCTGCCAGGTCTCTGTGGATAGGTCTGCTTCCAATCTAATATTTCTACCATTGTATGTTACAGACCTCTTGTCCTGAGCTGCTTTCAGGATTTTCTCTTTGTCTCTGAGACTTGTTAAGTTTTACTATTAGATGATGGTGTGTTGACCTATTTTTATTGATTTTGAGGGTCATTCTCTGTGCCTCCTGGATTGTGATGCCTGTTTTCTTTTCCAAATTAAGGAAGTTCTATTTATCTATAGCTTCCAAATTATAGGAAGCTATAATATACCTTCTGCCCCTCTCTGTCTTCTCCTTCTCCTTTTTCTTCTTTTTCTTCTTCTGGGATCCCAATTATTCTAATATTATTTCATCTTATGGTATCACTTACCTCTCAAGTTCTCCCCTTGTGATCCAGTAGTTGTTTATCTCTTTTTTTCTCAGCTTCTTTTTTCTCTATCATTTGGTCTTCTATATCACTAATTCTCTTTTCTGCCTCATTTATCCTAGCAATAGGAGCCTCCATTTTTGATTGTACCTTATTAATAGCCTTTTTGATGTCAACTTGGTTAGATTTTAGTTCTCTTATTTCTTCAGAAAGGGATTATCTAGTATCTTCTATGATTTTTTCAAGCCCAGCTAGTATCTTTATAATCGTCACTCTGAACTGTAGTTCTGACATCTTACTAATGTCCATATTGAGTAGGCCCCTGGCAGTTGGCACTGTCTCTTGTTCTTTTTTTTTTTTTTTCCGAGGTGAGTTTTTCTGTTTTTTTTTTTTTCATTTTGTCCAGAGAAGAACAAATGAATGAGAGAAAAAATGCTAAAAGGGTAACAACAACCCCAGAAAAATATACAGTAAATGAATCAGAGGAGACCCACAACAGGGGGGAAAGAAAGGGGAAAAAAAAAGAATATGATCAGGCTGAATAGAACAGAGCCACATACTAGATTTTGGGTGTATTTTGGTCTGTTAGAAGAAACTGTGTCCCAAATTTTAAAGAAAGAAAAACTTACATATATACAAAAATAAGGTTAATTACAATGAAGGGATAGAATATGACTATAAAAATGAAATTAAAAAAGATTTTTAGAAAGTATTGATAAGATAACATGGTTAAAATAGGAAAGAGGAAAAATTTTTTAAAAAGAAAAGAGAAAAATTTAAAAATTAACTTTGGATGACTAAAGAATCATAGGGAGAAAGCCATGAATTCTATGTGTTGCTTTCTCCTAGCTCTGGAGTTCTGTAGTTCTCATTGATTGTTGAACTTGATCTTGGCCGGATGTTCTTTCTGATCTTCTGGGGGAGGAGAGGCCTGTTGCAGTGACTCTCAAATGTCTTTGCCCAAGGCGGAATTGCACTGCCCTTGCCAATGGCCAGGCTAAATAATCTGCTTGGGTTCGCTTTTAGAGCTTTTGTTCCCTGAGCACTTTCCGTGCAGCTTTGAAGGATGAGAATGAAAATGGTGGCCTCCCAATCTCTGGCCCAGAGGAGCCGAGAGCTCGGGGCCGCACTCCTCAGTGCACCCTCAGAGAAAAGCAGTCAATCCGTCCCATCTCTTTAGTCTCTGGCTGCACTTTGTGCTCGCCCGGCCTGTGGCCAAGTGTTTCTATCTCTGGTTCACAGCCCCTTTTGGAGTCTAGTTTATGGTGACCCTGAGCTAAGAGCCCACTGCTCAGCTCTGTCTCTGCAGCCGGATTCCTTGCTCCAATACCTGGGAGCTCTGCTACACTCAGGCACCCCCGGTCTTTCTGAGACCCCACGGGTCCTGAGACCACGCTGTCCCAGCGAGGGTTCCACCCACCACTTAGTCACCAGAGTGACGTCCCTCAGCAGAGCAGACTTCTAAAAATCCTCTTTTAGGACTTTTGTGCCATGTTGTGCGCCGCTGTTCTGTCACTTGCCAGGAGCCCGCTGACAGAGGTTCCCTGCCCCCCACAGTCTCTCTTCTCAAATATCACCTCGGATTCACTTCTCCACACGTCTTACCTTCCAGAAAGTGGTCGTTTTTCTGTTCATAGAATTGCTGCTATTCTTCTCTTCGAGCTCCTGTTGAGATTGTAGGTGTTCAGAATGGTTTGATAACTAGCCAGCTGAATTCCTGGGACCAGACAAAATTTAGATCTCCTTTTCCTCTGCTCTTTTGCTCCTCTCTCACTTTTGTCCTACCTTAAGTGTTCTGAAGAAAACAGCATGTAAGCTTCAAATGCCAAATTGTTCATTTTAAAAAGAAATATAAATGCATTTTTCTCTGCAAAGTTTTCTTAGTAGGAGAAAGAATAAATACAGTAAGAAAGCTTTATTTAAGTAAAGGATGGGCTCAGCTGAATTTTGTATTTTTTCAAAGTTTGGAAATCTCTGACCCAAGGAGTAAAGAATTATGTAGGAATGCATCAAATCTTGGCCTAGCTTTTCATGTACAGCAGCAGAGTCAAAGTGAGCCTATGAAAGCAGGTGTTGGGAATACAAGTAAGAAAATATGTATGAACACATAAATTTAATGTGATATACAGTTGTGACATATCGTTAATTATAATAAGAGGCATAGATAACTTTTCAGTGTGGAAAACAATGCCTAACAAATTTAATAGGGTGGCTTTTACTGTTCCAGTAAAGTGATTAAAACTGGAGATTTTAGTGTGTACTTCCGTAGAAGTAGATAGAATTTGTAGACATCTTTTGATATATTTAAAAAGATAAAGATAATTCAACTGAGTTAGATTCCGACCTATTTCTTAGCATCGGTCCCTTTCCATGGATATTTTAAAAAGGTGGTTTCCACAATTCTGGTATGGCTTTTAGAAGACATGCCTAGAGCATGCCAGACAGGAGGCATTGGTCCACGTGATACATCCCTGAATAGCCACAGCTACAGGAATATAAAACTTTCTTTGCCGCTGAGAGTTTTCTAAGATTCTCTAATTTTCTTGGCTAATGGGGATGAGAGAGTTTTTGTGAGGCATTTTGTTTACCCTTAGCTCAAAGAGAAGCAATTTGGCACACTTTGTAAAATAACGAACAGTAGGGAAACACGCATCCCAGCTTGCAGGGGAGAATGGGTGGATTCTAACCACACAGGTAGCCATGCCTGGAATTTGAGATCAGCTCCCGGAAGGAAGACTTGAGGAGCCAGAATTAAAGAACAATTTGAAGCGGAGTCAATGACGCAGACAAAAAAGAAGAGGGAGACACACAGTAGTCAGTGCGTGCCTGGGTGAACCGGAAGTGGACCCAGAGTGTCTATAAAATACAGGAAGACATGGGAGAGGACGAAAGAGAAATAGTATCAGTGGGTAATGACATGAAAAGTATTTAAAGTTTCTCAGCTTAAAAACTGCAAAGCTGCCAAACTTAAAAGTGACTATTGATAGAGGACTGTTCAACCCACAAAATCATCACCGTGAGTTCAAAGAGAGATGCGTGTGATATAAAATAAGATCTGAAAGCTTCAACTGGTTTGCCAGTGGGCAGAATAACTTTTGAAGAGGCTTCAATTTCTTTAGGCGGCTGGATGAACAATTTGCTGAGGTGGAGTTTCAGAGGAAACAAGAAGATTAGCTTTGTATTTGATGCGGAGTATTCAGGGCTTCCTAAAGAGATTACATCAAAACCTGATTACAGTCCACTAATGCTTTATTAATGTAGCAGACATTTTTTGCTTTTCAAGTTTTTCATTTAAACCTGTGTTTGAATATTCTTAAATTTCTTGGGATTAAGGGCATGCAAAGCCCTATTATTCAGTTCTCTGCAGGGGCTCTGAAAGCCCTCCCCACCCTCAACCCCTACAACCAGTCATTATCCCAGGGGGGCTTAGGAAAGACAAAGGGGAGCACAAAGAGCTTTGGCAGAGGGACTTGGCTTGGGGAAGAGATGTTTACAGCTGTTCCTTCATCTTTGCCATCCAGTCCCCTCATCCCTTCTTTGATTCCTGGCTGATGATGAGGCTCCTGATGTGTCAGGGCTCCTGATACGGAAGTGTAGGAGGACCTACCTTTGCTTGGCATGCCTAGAAGGTTCCTCTTCCTCTCTTTGGCTATTCAGACTCATCCCCTCCTTCCAGACTCATCTCAAATCGTCCTTCTTGTCCCTTCCTCCAACAACGAGAAACAAAATCCTCAGTGGTCTTTGGCCTTCCCAGCTCTGCCTGCCCAGCAGCAAAACTTGAAAGTCTTATCAGTTCCAAGGTCGAGAGGAGGAGGAAGTGGAGAGCAAAGGTGCCAGGCTTTCTTGTGGCTTCTCTGTCCCTAACATGAGCAGTCCTTCACAGTGTCTGTTGCTTCAAATGTTGGGCACGGCCACTAGCTTGTGTCTTCCTCATATGGCTCATGAATACTGCCAGGTTAACTGGGCTCTGTGCCAGCCCTGTAATGAGGGTTTCTGGTTTACTCTGTGCAAATATTTGAATGTCTTGTAAATGTACCATTGACTGGGAAGGTTTGGTAAAAATTCACGCCCAGCTCTTATAAGGTACTGTCAAGTTGGACAAGCAAGAATGCATTACTTTTCTGGGTAAATGGGTATTTTCTCACCACTGTGTAATTAAAGCAGAATGAAGAAAAAACACCCATTGCTGTGGAAGCTAAAATTGTAGCTCTCATCCTTAAGGGCTGATTTCAAGTGTTGGAGTTTATCAAAACAACCTGCCTCGTCTGTGTGTCCCTTTTCCCTTTTTCATTTGACAGATCTAGTCAAAATGATCAAAAACCAAATTATTCAGATATAAGTCTATAAAAAGATGCGTCTCCCATAATATTGCATAGGCACGTCTTTGAATACCTAAGAGTTTTTTTTTTTAATTTTTAATTTTTTATAAACATATATTTTTATCCCCAGGGGTACAGGTTACCTAAGAGTTTTTGATATAGTTCAGCTATTTATTTCTTCCCTTCTCATACGTGTGCGCATCTTGAAGGTAGAAGGTTCACCTCCTTTACCTCTGTGTCCCTTGCAGGGCCCAGTCCAGTGCCTTGTATAGGGTTAGGCTCAGTCAATGGTCAGAAGCATGAAGGACAGAATCAGTGTGCATGTGTTTGTTTGTCTCTATGGTCTGGCTTTTTTGCTCCCTTATGAGCTGTAACAGTGACAAGCCATAGAAAAGACAGTACTGAATGGGGACAGAACAGTTTCTAGGTTAACCCTAACCTAAACCATGGAAGAGAATAATCAAAGGAACAAAAAAAGACCCAAATACATTGACCAAGGAAGCACGTGCTAATAAGTCACTAGGCAGGTTTTTTTGGGCAGAAACACTTCAGTTACTCTACACTCCTGAAATTTAGGCAGCTTGCTATTAGTATTTAAGTAACCTTCACTGACTCTTGTTTCCTTAAAGAACAGATGAAAGATTAAGGAGCTTTGTGTAACCAACAAGTGGCCTTTAACACCCCTGATAGCATTTTGTTTAACTCAGGTCTGTTAATCAGTCTTCTGATTGCTCCTGCCAGATGGGTGGATTGTTCCAGAAATCAGTCTATTCAGCTGGGAACCTCTTGAGTTAATTTGGCCCTGTGGGCGCTGAAACTGACAGTTGAGGAGGCATCAAATAAGCTGTCCAAAGCCTGCTGCACTAAAATTAAAAGAAAAAAACATCCCAACAAAGTGAAAATTCAGTATTTGAATTTCTAACATAAAATGAAAAGCAGCTGATGAATTTGTTTTATTCAGCATTAGAGAAAATACTTCTTTCCTAATCAAGAAAAAGGAGAATTAGGACAGATGCCACCTTTTCAACTACTAGTCTTTTTCAGGATAGAGAAAATGGCCCCAAATTGCAGGGCCTTTGTGCTGTAACAAATTATCAGTACCATCTGGTACAAGCCTTCACTAGGTAGAGGAGTTGGACCAAATGTTGACTGGCTCTTCCAGCTTTGGCCCTTTCAGTGACTCTGTAGGTGAAACATAGTTTTATTACTTCATAGAGTCCCATCCTGGATTAGTAGCCAATAGGGAGGTAGAAACCATACTCATTAAGGGGTTATTCATTCGATCTTACTCCCGTGGCGGGAGAATGCCTTCACTTGCAGCTGAGCTGTCTAGGACAGAGCGTATAGTCTGTGTATAAAATACAGAGCGCACTTCCAAGATTTAGAATGGAAAAAATTATTCCATTATTTTTTATATTGATTCCATGTTGAAATGATAATATTTTGGATATATTTGATTGTATAAAATATATTAATTTACCTGCTACTTTCTATTTCCTTCTTTGTATGATATAAACCATTTACAATTATATCCATGACTCATACTATATTTCTCTTGGAGCGTCCTGGCCCAGAGAGTTACTCCTTCTCCTTGTAATCTGAATTCCAGTTACTTAGAAAAAACTTCCACACTTGAAACCGTCTATACTTGTGGTTCTCAGTCTTGGGTTAGGGTTAGAATCCCACGGGATCTTTTAAGAACTATTGACACCCTCCCTCGCCACTTTATGTTTCTGATTCACCTGATACAACTCATAGTGATCTTTCTTATATGCTTGGAATCCCTTCCACAAGGCTACAGGAGGTGTCTTCGTAGAGAAGCACGTATGAGCCTGCGGCAGACAGCTGCTGGATGAAGGGGGGTGCAACACGGAAGCAGGCTTAGCTCAGACCCTCAGCTAGTTATTAACAGCAAAAGAGCCTTCTTCTTAGCTTTTCAGTTGTTAAAAATCAAGCACGCAGACACAAAATAGTAACTTGAATTAATTCTGTCTTAGCTGTCCTGCATTTGCAGTTCTGAAAAGCAGCTTACAGCATTCTGTCCGGCTTCCCAGGGAGCTACTTGGCATTGCGTGGTCTGTTTTCAAAGAGGAAAATGGGGCTCAAGGAGTATGAGCATCTCTTCTGTTAAGAGAATTCCTCCTGTCAAATTTTGGCTGTTTTGTTTTACTTTTGTTTTAGTGGAGACATTTTTTTGAGGGGGGCCCTTTTTTGGGGGGCATGTTTAACTGACCTAAGGGAACCTAGAAAAGGCAGTTTCACTGGACTGAGACTGCCCTGTAGAACGGAGCAAGCAGCCATCAAGTTCATGTTGATTCCTAGTACCATATGCTGCATTTTCAAGCTTGACCCTCAAGTTCTGGTCTTGCCAGCCCTGAGAGCTCATTAGAGCCACAGTTGTTTGTGGCCTAGCCCTGGCATGGGCCCTAGGTGAGGAGCAAGCCGCTCCTCCTCTGATAGGTCTCCTGGTTCTCAGAGCTGCAGGTGCCTGTCCACCCCCTGGGGATGCCTCAGCTTGGAGTCCTGGTGATGAATCTGGAACAGGGTTGAAAAACAACGCAAGACACTAGGCTTTTAAATCAGACTCTACTGAATCGTCTCTTGGGGTGTGGGGAAGTCACAGTACTTCCTGACTCCAGAGGTGCTTGAAAAAGGGGCGCTGAGCTGCTGTGGTCATGAATGGCCAAATGTGGTGCCGCGGGCAGTGGTGGTGATACCTCGGCAAGGCACTAGGGAGTTAGTAAGAGAAAGGTTCTGGTCAGTAAACCCGACTATCCTTGGTGCCCTGAGGCTTGACCATTCCTCTCTCTGCCTACGGATTTTCATTAAATACCACTTCCCTGAGTTAAGATGAAGTTAAAGGTGTCTATGTTGTGTGAGTTATTTTGGAGTGACTCTACCATTTACTAGTGATGTGACGTTGGGCAGATGACTTCTCTAAGCTCCGCTTGTGCAGTAGGAATCATCACGTACCTCCCTCATACTCCTGTGAAGATTCAGTGAGTCACTCTGTGTATCTCCAGCACCTGGCATAGTGACATGCCCAGAAAAGCAGCTGAAGAAAGGTTTGTGGGGTAAATAGATGAATGACTTTACAAATATGAATATTACAGTCAATGTACATGCTTACAGCGATGCCCTTTTTTTGATCCATCTACAAGTACCAGGGTTTAGTCTGCTAAACTAATTACTAACGCCAAATCTCTTTCTCTACCAAAGATTTAGACTCAGTGTACCTCCATTCCCCTGGCATTTCCATGCAGTACGTGCTAGGCATAGATGGAGAGCTAGAGAAAGCATCTTCTCTTTTCAATTTATTTTTTTAAAAACCTGGTTTAATGGATTTTGTTTTTAAGATTTTATTTATTTGACACACACAGAGAGAGCAGGAGCAGGGGGAACAGCAAGCAGAAGGAGAGGGACAAGCAGACCCCCCACTGAGCAGGGATCCTGATGCAGGACTCGATCCCAAGACCCTGGGATCATGACCTGAGCTGAAGGCAGACGTTTAACGGACCGAGCCACCCAGGCGCCCCTAGAGAAAACATCTTCAACCATCAGCTTTGAGGCTTACCCTGGCTAGGGTACATGTTTTATGTTGCGGAGATATTTAGGGGGATCAAATTGTTCTCAGATGTGAAAAGTGATAAAGATGGGTACTTTATAGCCAAATATAAGTAAATTCTACTAATAAGGAGCTATGGAAATGGACAGCATTGAGTTAGATTGGTAATCAGGAATTATATATTATATTGAACCATGTATATTTCAGTGCTTGAAGAAAAATGTGGCATTCTCTGAACTGCTGATATAACCTCTGCCCCTCAAAAATAGAGGAAGTGGGTACCTAGTAGCCCAACTTTCTCTTTTCAAGAACAGCTGTAAAAGGATAGTGATATTAACCTAACAAAGAGATATTACGTGGAGCCATGCATTTATATATTTTTTAAAATGACCTCATGCTTTTTTACTGAGGGTAGATTTTCTGAAAGTTCATCTTCATGTTATCATAACGTAAAAGACACTTGAATGAAACTTTGGAAAGAATAAGATCGGATACTTCTTGGATTAAGAGATAGTTGTGGCTACAATGAGTAAAAGTGACATGCTTTGAAGTTAGCTCCAGCTTAGAGAACATCGACCCTGATGTAATTCATTGGAATTCCAATTTTGTTTGTTTGTTTGTTTGTTTGTTTATTTTTGAGGGGGTTGCACAGAGGGAGAGGGAGAGAGAGAGTTGCCCGTAGGCTCTAACGCCCAGCATGGTGTGAGACCCAAGGCTTGATCTCACGACCCTGAGATCATAACCTGAGCTGAAATCAAGAGTTGCTTGCTTAATCGTCTAAGCCACCCAGGCGCCCCTGGAATTTTAAAGCCAGAGCACCTCCATGGCTTCATTTTATTTTTTAAGAAAGATTTTATTTATTTATTTGACAAAGAGATAGCACAAGTAGGCAGAACAGCAGGCCGAGGGAGAGGGAGAAGCAGGCTTCTTGCTGAGCAAGGAGCCCGACATGGGGCTCGATCCCAGGACCCTGGGATCATGACCTGAGCCTAAGGAAGTCGCTTAACCCACTGAGCCACCCAGGTGTCCCCTCCATGGTTCCATTTTAATTTTTCTTAATCCCATGGATTGTTTTCATTTGGTATCTCCACCATAGGAGCTCTGCAGGGGACAGGAGCAGAGAATATTGGGACCTCTCACATGTGCAGGGACAAAGTGAGAGAGAGAGAAAGCCGGTACAACGAGAGGAAGATGGATATGTGGCCGCCTCAATGGGCACAGCAAGCAGCTGGGTCACAGAGCCTAGCAGGCTTTCCCCTATCCCCTGTGCCTGGGATAAGGAACATAAGGAAATATGCATTCACCATGCCATTACTTTATTTTCAATTTTGTTAACAGTTTTTTAAGTCAACATGATATTTTATAGCAATTAACTGCAATTACAAATCTTAAAAACATTTTTGTGGATAATTCATGCTTAATTGTTGTTCCTTCATTTTCATTTAATTCTAAAAGAAATCAACTCTGCCATTTTGACAAGCGCTTAGTGTTTTTAAAACTGACTATGAATACTCTGTTGCTGAGATTTGTGGTTCTACATTCTCACAAACTTGCCCCTAGTCCGAAACTGTCGATAAGTGTTTGCTCTTCGTCCCCTGGTGGCATGCTGGTTGCGTACTGCTCTAACAGCCAGAATTGCCTGGAAGGGACTGTCACCGCTGCCAAGGATAAACGACCCACTCCATCAATGGCAGACTAGAGAAGAATCGGGTGCCAGGTTTTCTGATGGTGGTCGTTTGGCCACTTGGCCGCCAAGTGAGTTATTGATCCACTGGAGCTCAGCCCATTTGGATCGCCAGGACTGGCTTTCTGTCATCAGGCTACTAAGACTGTGTGTTTGGGGAAGATGAAGAAAATGTAAAAACACTAGTAGGCTGCGTAACTTAACAGGCTTAAGCTTTCTAAAGGAAAAGATCGTAGGCATAGACAGTAGGGTTATCTACCAATAGGGTATCTATGAAGAAACCCTGACCACTTGGCCATAGATGGTTTGAATGAATCTCCGCAGTTCAATTAACTGGCCCAGACGGCGTCTGAAATGTCACTTGTGGTGGGGAGGGATACAGTTAAACAGAACTGGCGAGGAATTTCAGTGTTGTATTTGTACCGAATTCTTTTTTTTTTTTTTAAGATTTTATTTATTTATTTCCCAGAGAGAGAGATCACAAGTAGACAGAGAGGCAGGCAGAGAGAGAGGGGGAAGCAGGCTCCCCGCTGAGCAGAGAGCCCGATGCGGTGCTTGATCTCAGGATCCTGAGATCATGACCTGAGCTGAAGGCAGAGGCTTTAACCCACTGAGCCACCCAAGTGCCCCTGCACCGAATTCTTATCGGGGGGCATGAGGGCAGAATAAAGGTGAGGACAGAGAAGATGTGTGACCAAATTTCAGTTCAGGTGCTTGTTAGCTATGCTACCTCCCACGATTTTGTTCAGGCCAATAAATTAGATAATGTGGGTGGGTAAAAGCATTGAGGATAGTACTCGACACCTAGAAGGTTCTCAGGAAATGTTCTTTTTCTTTCTTCTCTTACATCTTACAGTGGTGTCATTCTATATAGAACCCAGTTTTGAAGACTACTCCATTCTGAGATATTTTTTACTTAATTATCAGTTGATTGCATAAGGATGACCCACTATTAGCCTCTGGACCCATACAGGTTTTTTTAATGATATTTCAACACTTTCCTACCATTGCATAGGTAGGGATTCATAGAATACGGGCTTTTTCATTTACTATTTTCCTTATCTAAGGAAACATCCTAAGATGATGTTTTTAATCATGTGAGAGGAATACTAGCTAGGATTGGGATATCATCACATTGGCAAATGGATGCATAATTTTAAAAAAAGATTTTATTTATTTGACAGAGAGAGAGAGAGTAGAAGCAGGGGGAGCAGCAGGCAGAGGGAGAGGGACAAGCAGGGGCCTGACCCAGGACCCCGAGGTCATGAGCCAAAGGCTGACGCTTAACTGACTGAACCACCTGGGCGCCCCCTGGATGCACAATTTTTTCACAGAATGTATACAAGTGTTGCATGAACCTGAAAATAGTTTTTTCTTTATGGGTTTTTATCACTTTGTCCTATTCTCTTGGAGGATGTGATGTTTGTTTTCCTAACACCTCCAGTAGCAAAGCCAAGAATAATGAACTGCCTTTAATGTCAGTACTGAGGGCGGTAAAGGATGGCCGCTTGTTTGTACGGGGTGAGTGACGCGTCCCAGAGCTCACGGCCCTTCCAAGATGCTCAGCGCACCTCAGCCTTCATGGCTGAGTCCCATACAGTTCAGGCTTCTTCTTCTTCTTTTTTTTTTTTTAAAGATTTATTTACCTATTTGAGAGAGAGAGAGAGAGAGAGAATTAGCAGGAAGAAGGGCAGAAGGAGAGGAGAGAGAGTCTTAAGCAGACTCTGTGCTGAGTGCGGAGCCTGACATAGGGCTCAGTCTCATGGCCGTGAGGACGCGACCTGAGCTGAAATCAAGAGTCGGACACTTAACCGACTGCACCACCCAGGCACCCCAGCCCTCTTTCTGAAAACTGATTCTTTAGGACCACCTGTGAGCCTATCATTAAGGGTCTCTGTTTGATGTGATGAATCATTCATTCAGAAAATATTTACTGAATTCATGTACTGGACCAGGAGTTCTTCTAAGTGATGGAACCATGGAGATGCCTAAGGCGTAGCTCCAACCTTAAGATGCTTATAGTCCAACAAAGATTTAAAAAATGTCACAAGGAAGGAACCAGGAGCTATTGGTGTTCAGCTGGGGGAATTCAGGAAGGGCTTCACTCACTCACTTATTCATTCGACAAGCAAATGAACAGGAGCTTGTGCTAGGCTGAGGATGCAGAGACAAAGAAAACACTGTCTGCTCTCAAGGAGTTTACCCTTCGGGGGTAAGGCAGATGTGCAGAGTAATGACAGCACACCGGAGTAAGGTTAAGTGTTAGAGACACTTAAGGCAAGAACAAAGTGTTGAGGAAACCTATGAGTTAATGTACTTGGGAAACCAAGGAGTCATGGTTGAAGCCGAGGTTGAGCTGGGCTTTCGTTAGTGAGTTTAGAGTCTAGTGAATGCATACCAGGTAAAAGGTGCTGAGTGCCCTAGGAGAACTTCCGACCAGGGGCTGTGAGGGAGGATAGAGGGGTGAATGTGTGTGCTTCTAGCTGGGGCCTCCGGTAAGTATTGCGCAAAGAGGTCCAGGAGCACCTGGGTGGCACCTGGGTGGTTCAGGTTCTGATCTCAGGGTCCTGGGATCGAGTCTCATGTCAGGCTCCCCACTCAGTGGGGAGTCTGCTTCTTTCTCTCACTCTCTCAAATAAATAAATTGTGTGTGTGTGTGTGTGTGTGTATATATATATATATATATATATATATATATATATATATATTTTTTTTTTTTAAAGAGGTCTAATGGCAGCTGGGCCTTAATGGCTGAGTAGACGTTCAACAGGGGAAGGGGCGAGGGAGGGGAAGAAGCAGCAGGAAGGGCGTGAACACAGGCCTGGCCTGCTAGTGGAAGGCCTTTGGAGCTGCAAGAGCGGACAAGGCTGAGCGGCGGCCCCGTGTAAGGAAAACAGGAGATGCAGCTAGACGTGGAAGCTAGTGGACGCCATGCTGGGTCGCTGGACTTCATGGAGTCGGCAGCTGTCTTTTCTTCTTCTGACTTTGCTTTGGGATTGGGGCCCTGGGGTTGGGCTGGTGGGGTTCAAATATCGCCGCGTCCTTCCCAGTCAAGCCCACTGATGAAACTGAGCAAGTCTCTTAGCCTCTCTGGGCCTTGGTCTGACCCTCCGTACGATGGGGCTGACAGTAATACTGTCCCCCCCCAGCTGGTGCTCCCACAGCAGCTCCTCGCAGGAGGGCACACGGCACGTGGGACTTGTTGGCAGCAGCCGTGGTGAGCTAAGTTCTTGCGCTAAGCCACACTGTCCTCTTGGCGTCACTGTTAAGGTACACCTGCGTTGAGCCATGTACTAGCCTCATCAATAATCAGGCCTCAGCAGTTTAAATGGCCCGACCAGAGTGTTATCTTCTAGAACAATGGGGGCAACCAGTAAAACAGGTCCAGGACCACGTCCAAGCTAGGGTTGCAGATGGCTCCTCTGTCTACAGATCGCACACATCATGTACAAGTCCCAAAATCAAAAAAGCTTGCAAACAATACAGATGACCTGTTGTTAGCCTGAAGGTGGTGCTGGGGGCACCTGGGTGGCTCAGTTGGTGGGCTGTCCGACTCTTGGTTTGGGCTCAGGTCTTGATCTCAGGGTCAGGAGATTGGACCCCGCATCAGGCTCCATGCTGGATGGGGAATCTGCCTGAGATTCTCTCCCTCCTTCCCCCTCTGCCCCTCTCCGATTCATGCTTTCTCTCTCTCTCTCTCTCTCTCAATAGCTGAATAAATCCTTTTAAAAAAAGTAAGGTGGTGAGAAAGTCTGGCACTCGAAGACTTGATCGCCTATGTCCCAGGTGCCTCAGTTTTCCTACTCCTATCTCAAGCTGAAATTTTAGTATGAAAGTATGACTATTTGCAAGTAATCCTGTAGCGTTCCCACTGGGGGCAGGCTCGCAAGAAACAGGCACAGCCTGAGAACAGTGATCTGCAAAGTTCTAGAAACTGTTCTTTCTTGTGTTGACACTTGGTGCATTTTTGGACACACTCGACATACACAGCTGCATTTAGCAGGTGGCCTGTGATTTCATATATTCCCTCTGTGGGCCCAGCGGCAGTTCCAGCAGATGGATGTCATCGTAAAGGTGACTCTTAGGGCTTGCCCTAAACTTTGGTTATTGAATCTGGTTCCTGGTCATCGCTAAGCACATGGGCTGCCGTTACGAGACAGAGGCACTTTAGTAACTCCTGGAAGAGCCCACAAATCTCCATTCCTGAATGAGCTTTAGCAGAACAGGCTCAAAGTTTCCTTTGTAGATTGACAACAAGCCTCTGGAAGTTCCTGAGACACAGAGCAATTAAAATGGATCTCTTTTGAGACATCTGTGTCTCACCGTCTCAAAGCTCTTTGCAAACATCATTCTGAAGACCTAAAAGTAAGGAAATCATTACATTGGAACAATTATTAGTATAGATCTCAATCAAAAAAGATATAAAGGTGGCCAGTGGCTGTATTCAACAGTCAGCCCTCTAAGGGTCAAGCAAGGAGTGTCTTCTGCCCAGTTTTTGCAGCTTTCATTAGAAAATGGATCTTAACTCATATCCTGTTTTTGATAGATACTAATTAAAAATTTGCCTGGAAAAAATTGTGTGTGCCTCTTTTGATTTTGTTTTCCTTGAGAAGGGATATTTTGGATGGCTCATGTTTGTTTAAAAACATTATCCATGGAAGTTTCCTAAAATAAATGTACCTGCGGCAACTAGACTTTCAAAATCATAGAGTAGAGCTAGACATGTAGAAACAAAGGAACTTAAGTTCAAACGAGTTGAGTTTAGTGAGCAGAACATGGCATTTGGGTTTGAGCCCCCTGGATGACCCTGAGTAAGTTAACGTGCAGACTCCGTTTCTTCATCAGAAAAATAGGGCAAAGAAGATCCGCTTAGAACACAGCACTTGTCCTGAAGGAGGATTAAGTACAATACTATATGGGGAAATGCTTTGTAAATCACAAGCTGCTATTCAAATGTAAGGAATTACTATTATCATCACTATTCAAGGTCCTACAGCCCATGGCTAGCTAGTCAGTTTTTCTAAGTAAATAAGTAATACTTCACTTATAACTTTCCCCACTAGATGGCAGGCGAGCCACTTGGTAAAACAATGTTCAGGTTAGAGACCTACAAAATGCGGCAGTATTCCAGCAGTGCAGCAAGGGACAAAGGCTGAACTAAAACTTGTGAGAAGTGGAGACCACCTGTATTGTGAAAACAAATCTCATTCAAACGCCATTGGTTTTCAGTTCACCAAAATTTTGAATCTATGAAAACACAATCCTTTTGACCGGGAGAAAAAGGACAGCTAAGCAAATAATTTCTGCAAATAAGGAAGTGTTTAACCCAGTCGGAGTTAAAGCTACCAGACTTAACGATTATTTATAACACCACTTTGCAGGTAATGGTTTCATCCATATCAGGAGTCAACAAACTGCTTCTGTAAAGGGCCAGAGAGTAAATATTTCCGGCTTTGCAAGCCGAACCATTTCTGTTGAATGGACTCAGCTTTGCCGGCTGCAAGCTTGCAAATACACTGAGACGATGAGAAAACGAGTGGGCATGGCTGGTTGCAATAAATTTTAATTATGGATGCATTTTGAAATTCATATAAGTTTGGCTTACCACAAAATACTATTCTTTTTATTCTTTTTCACCATTTAAAAATATAGAAACCATTTTTAGCTCAAAGACCATACCAAAGAAAATAGCAACAGGCCTGACTTGTTCCCCGAGGAGTCATGCGTAGCTCCCTGGATTAATACCCTTAATAGTCTTAACTATCAGGCTGACAGTTTCCTTAATGAATGTAAATAAACGTTTTTACTGCTTTCATGATAAATATTTCAATGTGGCTTATTTTTTCTTACGCGGACAAATTTCTGGGAATGTTTGTAATATTTTCGCCTACCTCTCAATATAGCTTTGTATCTTGTTTGTTAGACTGACTATTAAAAAAAAAAGAATTCAAGTAGTGAGTGCATTGTTCTTAGAGTTGCCAGAAACAAAACAAAACAGGACTCCTGGTTAAATTTGAATTTCAGTTAAACAACAAATCATTTTTAACATAAAAGTTTTTTCCCTGTATTGCATAGGGCATACTTGTATTAACAAAGTGTTTGTTTATTTGGGATTCAATTTTAACCACCTGACCTGTGTTTTTATTGGTAAACCTGGCAGTTCTTGTACTTAGGGACTTTTGTCCATCATTCATTTCGTAAGGTCTTAAAAATAACCAAACATCTGAAGTCAGGGCTCCTGAAGTGAATTAGGTCTTTAGAGAGTTGAGGGAAACGAGCATCTCCACACCCCCCCCCCCAACCTGAATGCATTCAAACAACCGCGCGGCATAAACACTTTTTTTTCACATCTATTTTCCAGGAGTATGTGCTTCTTTTCCGAGTGCCAGCCTCACTTGAACAAGCCATTTTAATTGATTCGTAAGAAACCCAAAGGCACTTGCGAAGAGCTTCAGAGAAATTTGAGGGCTTAGGAAGGGGCTGCGTGGGAACAGCAGATCCCGTGTTCCCAGGCTGGTGTTCTAGGGGCCTGGGCTTACTGCCGGCCGGGTCGCCGCAGACCCCCACCCTTGTCTGAACACGGGGTCGTCCCTCTTGATGGAAGTTTCAAGCGGGCCCACGGCAGCGATCGCTAGAGCTTGCTTTAGCGTCTTGTTTTCGTTTCTGCGCGCGCACCCGGTAGCACGCTCTTCTGCACCAACGGTGGACACGGATTTCATTTGCTTGGTGACCTTCCACGAAAAGACATCGGATGCGAGAGACTGTCCTCAGATTGGCCACCTGCCCAAGCGGTCAGGCGATCAGCGACTTTGACTGCCGCGGAATAACGGCCCTTTGCGGACGCTGGACACTTTGGCCTTGACCTGGGTAACCGAGAGGGCCTCTCGGCTGCCGCCGCTGGGCCTGGCTGGGCCGCGGGGACAAGGGGCAGGGGGTGGAGGGAGCGGTGTGACACGCGGCCACCGTCCGGGAAGTGACCGCACGCGGTCTTCCCATCCCCGCGGCGGACGGGCCCACCCGGCGCGGAGAGAGGGGACGTCGGGCGGGCGACGGGCGCGGCGAGAGTGCCCCGGGGGACCCCCCTCCCCGGAACGGCCGGATGGTAAAGGCGGCGTCGACGCGCGCGGCTTCGGTGGGCGCAGGGCGAGGACTGACGCCTCGTCCCCGCGCCGCAGCAAGCGGATCGTATCTTGCGTTTAGGAGAGGCGCTTGCAGGGTCCCGGAGCAGGTACAGCCACGTCCTTTTGGCATTCAGCTCGCACCAGGCCTGTTTCCCTCGGGGGCTGCGACTGATGACGGGCGCGTAGCGTCGTGGGCTCCCGGCCGTCCGCGCACGCCCCGCCGAAGCTCGCCTTGCGGGCCTCCCGCTCCCCACGAACTGCGGTAGCCCGGGGCGGCCGTTTACTTCTCTTCTAGCAGCAACATTAAGGCCCTCAAGTATCCCTCACTCCAATGCCCCATTTTTTCCAATTGCCCGATTTGCTCGGGGCAAATCGAGTGAGGCACCTTGGGCGCAAAATTAAAGGCGCGTGCGGGGCGCGGGGGCGGGGCGCACCAAGACACCCAGTAATTAGGATAAAAATTAATGCAATATCTATTCAAAGTTAATAGAGAAAAATCCCATGATGAACAGAACATGAGAATGTGAAATAAAGACACAATCTGACCCTGATGTGACACCACTTAGCCACACTGGCCTCATCCTAATTCCAGGCTCTGCAAATCAACCCCAAAGTGATTCCCTCCTCTCCCTCTGCTCCCAAGGCCTGGACTTTTGTCCTGCTTCACATTGGCTCTTTGTGTGCAGTGAGTTGGGTTTTTATCGTGTGCATAACTCCCTGGCTGGGCGGCAGGAAGGAGACACTGCTGCTTCGCCACTCTGTGCCTCCAGGAGCAAGCCCCGATCCTGGCTCACTGAGGCCATTAGAACAGTACCGAGTTGGGAGGAACAGTATGGAGTTGGGAGGAGACCGAAGGTAAGAGCTTTTGCAAGAGCCCCAGGTTGCAAAGCTCTGCATTGGAAGCAGCAAAACCCCACAGAAGTAAGGCACAAGAGGAAGCTGTGCTCCCTTAATGGGTTTAGGAATCCATTCAGAATTGGGATGAGTATAAACATTGTAAAGGAACCATAAGCAGCAGGGAAGGACTGGGGAAATTATTTTGCAGAAAGAGGGATTCTTCTGTGCTTGGGGACACCTTGTTTCTCTCTAGCCACCACGAGCATTTCCTGGTACTGCAATTCGGTCTGAATTTGCGGTGATACGAACATGTTTAATGAGGACGATGCTCTGTGATTTACAGTGCATCTCCCCTTTATTATACCTCGTTCAACTCTCACCCGCAGCCAGCGTGGGGCACTGGCTCAAAGTGGCTTTCAGTTGTCATTATCCCCTAGAACCGTTTTATGCTGACCTTGTGGTGTTTGTTGTCCTCATGGCTAAGACAGAGACAAAGGGCACATCTGGCCCAGCTGAGGAGGTGGCCTAGTTATATTTCAAGTTGGGAAGTGGAAGGCCATTAGGACTGGCAGCTGGATTCCTTAAAGGGTTCCTCCCTCTTGTCTGACACAGGGCAGTGAAAATGAGGTAAAGAGGAAGAGCACATTAAGGAGATCAGGAACTATTGTTCAAATGTATGTGCCTTTTCTTAAAAAAAAAAAAAAACAAAAAAAACAAAAAACTTTGGAAGCTTTGGGTGTGTCCAGTTCCTCAAAAGACCAGGGAAAAAGAGGAATTCGCCGGATCACTTGCCCAATTCCTGGCCATTTGAGACGAGTTTGCTTACCTCAAGGAGGTATTGAGTCAACATTCTTAGTACAAAAGTGGAGGGAACTGAGGAAATGTGGACTTTCGGGGCCTTGTCCTGCAGGGTGCATGGCCCACCACCTAGGTGGTCGCATTCTTTCTCTGTCCTGGAGTAGCTGTTCCACTCTGTAACCAGCAGAGGGCACTGTCGCTGCATAGAATCCTTTGACTTTTTGGGGCGGAGAGAATTTTCAGAGCTATAAAAAATATTTGGATCCAGTAAGAAATATGCATGATTTCCCATGAAATATTAATGTGAAAAATACATTATTATTAAAAACTTGTGGTTGTCTATTTGATTAATGACCCATCGAACCATGGAAGGAAAGAAGATGTTTTGTAACTGTAGTTATCAAACATTAAAATAGCAAGAACAAAATAGCAATGTGACAATAAATACCAGCATGATATACCTAAATTATTTAGGACACAAATAGGAGTTTTTCTCCTAGGAATGTGTGTGCCGAGACCTAGTAACAAGGAAGAACAGATCTGCTTTATCCTAAACATCTTTGTAAATCATTTATTTATTTATTTTAAAAGATTGTATTTATTTATTTGACAGAGAGAGAGAGATCACAAGTAGGCAGAGAGATAGGCAGAAAGAGGGGGGAAGCAGGCTCCTCACCGAGCAGAGAGCCCGATGCGGGGTTCGATCCCAGGACCCTGAGATCATGACCTGAGCTGAAGCCAGAGGCTTTAACCCACTGAGCCACCCAGGCGCCCCTAAATTTTTTATTTATTGCAAAAAACCCTTTCATTAATAGGAGGACAGTTAAACATAACTCCGTCTCACCAAAGAATTCTGCCATCTGAGGCCTTCTGTGATTTCTTTCAACAGACTTCCCAGCTTTGTGTTTTTCTGTCCACTTCGGCCACCCCACCCTGTCTTTCATCCTCATCTCCTTTTTCTGAGCATTTCCTGCCTCTACCTCCACTTCCTTCCCACTCACTTGCCCTGTTCTCCAAAATGTTAAATGATTCAGATGGTCTTTACTTTTTGAGCTTGCCACTTGAGTGTGTGTGTTTTACGCTTTGTGAAGGGGGAGACAGATAGCTCTACACAGCTTGTATGACAGCAAACCCCTTGAAACCAAAGGTCCTTTCACAGCGGAGGCTGCGAAGAACTCACTCTGGGTTGTCCAGACAAGTCCTCACAGGGTGTGGCCTGTCAAGAAAGTCCTTGTTCTTCCGTGCTGAAATGCCACCAACGGAAAAAACATCCTGAGATCTTCCTGCCCTTTTGGGCACTTGAGCTGTGTGAGCTTCAACTCAAAGCTCTGTCAGCTAGGCTCTATTTCTCCTTGACGCAGCACAAGGACTAGAGGAAGGATGTGACACCCTCAGCCCTTGAGATAAATGTACTTGGGAATCATACCTTGCGAAGGAATGCGCACAGCTTCCGGTCTCTGTACAGTTAGCGGAACTGAAAAGTAACAGGATGTTTATTTCAGGGGCTTTACTCTTCACATTGGCTGGGTGCCAGCATCTTAACAAAAATGACATATCCTTAGCAAGGGCAGAGAACACAAGGTGAAGCTGTGACCCAAAGTGAATGTTGTGGGTAGAAGGTACATTCCATCATTTGAAAGTCGGTTGAATGAACCAGGGATTTGGTTAAACATAGTCATTCGCCCTGCCCTGCGTCATCCGTTTTTATGCTCTTGTTTGCTCCTTATTTCCTTTCATACATCTCCACCTCTTTTTAAAAAGACTTTATTTATTTATTTACTTGCGAGAGAGTGCACGCACACATGAGTGGGGACAGGGCAGAGGGAGAGGGTGTTCTTTTGTTGTCATTTTGAATCTTGTATTTAACCTGAAAAGCCATTGACACCTATGTGCTAGTACCCAGCATGGACCCAAGAGTTATGAGATTATTACCTCATGCACACATGTGCTTGCACACGCATACACACACTTTTTATTATGAGAATGTTCAGATCTCCAGAGAAGGGAGATAGTGAAATGCATGCCTACCTCCAGACCACCTGGAATGAACAATTGTTAACCTTTTTTCATAAAATAAGTGTGACTAGTTACATGTGTATTTGCTTCAGCTCTCCTCCTGCCCCCAAAAACGTATTTGCCGATATGACCATGGTTTGGTGATTGTCCCTATAGAGTCAGCAGTCACCACCTAGTCTCCTCCAGCAGCCTCCTCATATCCAAGTTTCTCCAGTTGTGCCAGAACTGTGAGTGACTGTTCATTAGTAGTGAAGCCATTATCTGAAGCTCAGAGATCTGAGAGCTGGAACTTATATCAACTGTCCCGCAGTTGATATAAGGCAGGAGTATAGATTGGTAGCAGAACAGAACTTAAGCCAGCAAAATGTATAGTAATTAATGATTCATCTGGAAACACTCCCCTCCTCAAGCTATACTGATCTCCGGAGAACACTGGCCCATCAACTGGAATCGACTTGAGCCTCCAACTTGGTCATCTTGGGGCTCTGACTCTACCAGAGCCCCTGTCTCTAGTACAGAGGGGAAATGCCATTGGGAGAGGCCTTCTGATATTCTTGCCGATGGTCCATCATTCATTCCAACACTATTCACTGAGTGAATAGTCCATGCTTTCCTCCATACCTTGAATTAACACCACAGAGCTGTAAAAATAATGAAAGAAAGTACGTGAACATATTTTTATCATCTTAGGGAGGAGAAGCCTTTTCAAAGCAAGGCATGAAACATTTGACTACATAAATATTTGAACCATCTTGATGGCAAAAGACAAAGTTAAAAAGTAAATGACAAGCTCAGACAAAACATTTGCAACATAGAGTTAAAAATAAGAGTTCCTGCATATGCTAATAGTGCCTACAAATCAGCAAGAAAAACATTTTAAAGTGGGCAAAGGATATAAACAGACAATTTAAAGATGAAGAAATAGAAATGACTCACCATATGGAAAGGCGATTAAAGAAATGAAAATTAACACAAAAATGAGCTACCTTGTTATTCACCTTCTGTTTGGCACAAATTACGAAGATTGGTAATATTTCATGTTGGTGAACATACGGGAGAAAAGGACTCTTACCCACTGTTAGCAAGCATACAAATTGGTACAGCCTTTGTAAGGGCAATTTGGCATGTATGATTATTCTTCCAAATTTCTGTTTCCTTGCTAAGGTAAAAGCTACTCAGGCAGTCTGCCTCTGTTCCATACTTCATTTCCTACTTTTGTGTCTGCTTTCTCCTAGATGGTGATATTTGTCCTTCTTGGCTGAGCCTGGTGGCCTGACCTTAACTCCCGAGTTCCGTGGTCATGTCGCAACTGCAAGTCAATCTCATACAAACTTTGAGTTGACCTAGTGTGTACCTTTGAGAGTTTTGGAACAATATGCAGGTTCAAGTCACCATCATGTCATCTTGCTGATGATCTCATGGGACAAGACCAACACTGGGGTTGCTTGCTTCTGCCCTTGGTCTTCTGCCTGTCCTTCCCTCTATGGCCATTGATCACACACATACACGTGTTGTCATCCAAAAGCTGTTTTGCTTTTCTTATTTGTCTTGTGAGTGTTGTCCTTGGCTTCGTATATATCACAGGTTAGTGTCATGTCCTGCTCAGTGGTCTAAATACTTTCAATACTTGTGAATTTGTGTAATTTGGTTAAGAATGGCATTCAAGCAGCAAAGCCAGAATAAGATGATAGAAATGCAAGCAGAGCAACGAGGGCAAGAAGAGTGCTATCAATAGCAAACAAAACGAAAGTTCTTGAAATGCTTGATAACGGTGAAACCAAGACCTCTGTGGGGCGTTTTGGGGGTATTAATACATCTCTAATTTGCACAGTAAAGAAAAATGAGGAAGCTATTAGGGCCAGTGTATGGAGGGGCACAGCAGACTCATTGAGGACAATCATACATAGCTTGAAATGTCAAAACAGAGACAATGGAAAAAGATGGGCATGGCTGGCTTCTAACAGAGAGAGCCGAATGGGGCCTCCTCCTGTAGGCGTCACTGGCTAGTGAGCATCACAAAAATGCTCGTTTAAATTTCGATCTGGACAAAACACTGTACCATTCATGGCGAGTAATGGATAGGTTGGATAGGTTCGAGAAACGCCATGGTCTGTGTGACAAGAAATGGCTGGCAGAGGAAGCCGGTCGTGAAGCTGCCTGAGTACCCGAAGAAACCGATTGAGGAAAATGGTAGAAGAAATCGAAAGTGCATCCGGGAAACATTTGGGGGGTTGAGGATTTGAAGACCTCGAATGAAGTGACATTTTGCTGAACTGTTGGATTCTCACCCTCAGAAGACAGTTGAGAAATTTTTCAGAGATGTGATCATATCAAAAATTGATAAAAGAGGTCAGCGTAGGTTAACATCCAGAACTCGAAGAATGCTGAAGCAGCCACTCTGCAAATCCAATGGCTGTAATGGTTCGAAGGAAAGACATCCTTCGACAGAGTATTTATTGACCTACAGGCAAGATTTAAATGATTACCCACAACCCTATAAAGCAGTAATAAGAAAGCTTCAAATGAACGCCAGTAAGTCTTTTCTCTCTGTTTGCTTCAACAGGGGAGAAGAGGCTGGTCCTTCAGGCCTTGTCATTCAAACCCGTTGCACAGGCGTGCAGAAAGGCCACACACTGAGAGTCGAGCCTTGGGATGCAGACTCCGACAGCTCTCTCTGATGATGTGCTGATCCATGTTCCAGATGAAAGCAGCGCAGAAGAGCTTATCTCCAGACAAAACCCAAGTGTCTTGCTTCTTTCCCCATTATCTGCTGTGATGACCAGCATTTGTATTGACGCATGCTTGTGTTCACCTTGAGATCAGAGAGAAATAGAAATTAATTGCCCACTAATCACAGTTGCTGATGCAAAATTAGGAAAATACCAACAAGCTTCAGTTTACTTCGTGTTTTATTTGAGTGAACAAACCAATGGTCTGGGCTCTCCTAATACTCCCTTTCTTGGCCCCAGTTTTCCCCAAAAGCTCGTGAGTCCCTCCAACAGAAATTCCTCTACAGCGAGAGTTTCAGGAACTCAACTCTCATACCTAGGGAGGGGAGGTACTCTACTTGGTTGCACAATCTCATTTTGTACTCTCGATCCTGACATTTATTTTAATTCTGTTTAAGCCTAACTTGCTCTTTCAGTAGAAAGAATCCAGACCCTTGCCCTTTACCTGGTTTGGTATCAGTGAACTTGCTTTGCAGCGGTTGTATGAGGTAGCTATGGGTCAGTCTCGAAGGGCAGTGCAATGACAATGGACTCCTGCATTTACTTTGGCATCTAATAGAGGAGTAGAAGCTGCTAGAGTTCATTTCCATTGATCTCTGTTCTCATATCTGGTCTTTCCAGGAATCTGAACATCTGAATATCCTCCGGGAAAGGGGTTCTGACTGAAACTTCTTCCCTGAGGGTGGTGGAAATCCAATAATTCCCCTCACCCCCAGCCCGGAGGTCTGAATGATAGCCTAGCTATACTTGAGTTTGAAGTGAGCAGAGGAAAGGGGAAAAAAATACAAAAGTTAAAAGGGCTTGCTCGCATAGTTACAGTTGAGATGACAGATATTCCTCAATAGTTTCAAAAGAGGCAGATGAGACTTGAAAACTCGTTTTCAGGTGCTGCGGTTCTAGTGACCCCCGCCCCCCCCCCCCCCCACAGTGCCAGAGAAGCCTACATGCCTGCTCTAAGCCATAGCAGTTCTCAATGCATCCAGATCATGTTAGGGAGCTTTGAAAAATACAGAGTTCTGGGACCTGCCCCTAGATGTGCTGAATCAGGGATGGGGTCAGCATCTGTAAATTTTGAAAGCTCCTCAAATGTTTTTTTTTTTTTTATACAGCCATGGCTGCTAACTGCTGCTCTAAGTCTAAACAGAATTGTAATAGAAAATACAATGCAAATGGTGGTGGGCCCAGGATCTAGGGAAACTTTATTCCAAATTTTGGCTCTACTACTAGCTCAATGGATGGTTTTATTCAAACCACCCTACTCTTTCCTTACCCATCAAATGAGAGATTAGGACCACTTGGTCTCCAAGGTCCCTCTATCTCTGGCATTGTTACGTTGAGAGAAAGCTGCTTCAATCTTCTTGAGTGTACCTGAGCCCTTTCATAGAGACCAAGGTAAGTAGTAGTGTTGCTGCACTGTGTTCTTGATATTTTAAAAATTGTGGCTTCTGGTTCAAGTTTGACCATGGTTTAGTCCCTTCCAGAAAAGAGAGTTAGGCATAGAAAAAAAAGAAACAAACACAACATCAATTTCCTGAAAGGAAAGACAGAGAGGGCCTCCTATGAATTTATTTGTAGTAATTGTTCTTTTTCTTCTGAGTTACAGGGCTTGGGGAAAATAATAGATATTATGAGGAAAACACCTTAACATGTAGCTATTTTCAAAAACCAAAGCAGAGAGAACTCTGTGTCAGGGTTGCTGTTCCAAGGTTCCATGGATAATTGGTGTATTCTTAATCATATCTAGAGGTAAATAGTTTTAAGTCAATGATTATTTTACCAGTTTAATCAATGGTTCCATATGCCTCTAGAGAATGTAACTTCCTGATAAATTTTACCATTCACTGAGATTATTGCCTTGGAAATTTTCCTCTTAATTTGACCAGAATTAGAGAAATCAAATTTAAGTTAGGGAGCATCAACTGGGAACCATTAATATAAAATGATACAATGGGAAACTGACTACTGTATGGATTTAGTTGTCAGAGGGATGCCTAGACTTTGACTTGATAGATGCAAACTTTTGTCTAGGGACCAGGCCATTTGAAATACATTACTGAGATAAAGCTAATTCGTGTTTAAGGTAATACCCAGTTAAAGTAATCTAAGAAGTGTCATTGATGAGGACATTTCAACATGGCTGAATTTAACAAGTCAGCAGAACTTACAGGTGAATTTGAAAGTTGGTACAGGCAAAGTGGTAGAAATAGAAGTGCATGTAACTGGGTGTTTCTTTTATTCCTTTTTCACATTAAGAATAGTCCCTGTAATTGACAAGCTGAAATTTCTTTTAGAAGATTTTATACACAATTTGGGTGGAGTCAAACGGTTCAGGTAAATTCTTGGGTTCAGTGTTACGAAGTGCCTAGCAGTTTTCTTCTTTACAGACATACGTAACCGCTGGCAAAAAGAAAAGAATGGAAGAGGAGGTGGGGAGAAAGAGCAGCCCAAGTTGCTGAACTTTGTAGAGAATATTAAAAAACCGGTGTTACACTTCAAAAGAACCTTTTGTTTGTTTAAGATCTTTTAAGTTCAAAATGCAGAGGAGGTTCTGCACACATTTGCAAATGCACACATTTGGATTTCAGAGCTGCTGCCACTTGAATGCCAATAAAGGGCTTCGAGAGTGTGTGTAGTCTAAAGGGGTGTGTGAACCATGTTTGTGCTATGGAATAATTGATCACTGAACTTTACATAGAGTTACCTTTTAATGGTCTTGATGTCAGTGCTCTATGTTTGTTTAAGAATCCAGAAATAAATTGTGGCATGGACAGAGTATATATGTTCTTGGGAGCCATAACATCAAATAAAGGCTAAACAGTACATTTCATTAACATGAACAATGAATGTTGAGGAGTTAAATATGAATCTAGTTGTGCTTCAGACATCGCACTTCCTCTTACATTACTATGTAAAGCCAGTGATACAATTAACCTATTTTTGCAAACACCCAGAGTTGGCTCTGGGTCAGTTGGCAGTGGTGTGAAGAGGGCCATACTGAGAAGAGCATGGGACTTAGGTAAGGGGGGCTTTGTCACTGGCTTCTTCTCTGCCCTGGGTGAGGGGGGTCTCCCTCTCTTTGGATGAGTGGTGCTTAGTCCTGGCACCATAACTCTTGGGGTATTGGGGTGTGACAAGTCAGCTCAGGGCCTAGGCTGTGGAGTCAGACCTGTCTTCAATCTTGTCCCTGCCAGCTACCAACTATGTGATGGTGGGCATGCTTCGTAACCATTTCAGACTTGACTTTCTAATCTGTAAAATGGGGTCAAAATACCTGCATTGTTAGATTGCTATGAGATTACAAGAAATGCTTAATACAGTGCCTGGCACATAGCAAGCGCTCAATAAATTGTTGCTATTAGATATTATTATTATCATCACCATTATTGTTATTGTTATTATAAACATTATAGAGCTAAATATGATAGTTTACTCCTGTCTTTGCAAAATTTTAATATTTTGGTATTTTATCTAATTCCTCTCAAAAATGGTATGCATGATGGTTTTAAGAAGAGAGCAGGAATAAAAATTGATTTTCAGTATTTTTCTTGCTTGTGAAAGAGACCTGAAACAGTACTTCCTTTGTCCCTGTGTTACTCTTTGACTTGCAGCTTCATTTATTTCACTTATTTAGAATGTAGTTATCATTGCATGATATTTATTTATATAGTGGTTACTTTTAATGACTTTTTTCACATGGTTGTATTCCTATTCTCTAGAAAATAATCCGTCCACTTGGGTCCACTATTGAGATAATGAAGTCACACTGTGTTAATACTAGCTGAAGATAAAACTATGCAGAACCTACTTTGCTTAAACCACGGAGTTATTAGCTTAGCTGCTTTTGAGAGAAAATTGGACATCCATGTAGTGTTACTTGGTGAGGACAATTCCTCCTAACTAGCATCTGAACATCTTGGTTATTTCATGTATTCTGATAGCATTCAGGAAGTTTAAAGTCATTCTTTTCAGAATGATGAGTATTCATCATAATCCCAGTGCTGGATCTGTTGAGCAACAGAACTGTCACTGCCTTATTTCCAGGCCCCATTACCACTTCACCTGGATTATCATGGTGGCCTCCTGACTCATATCCCAACCCTTTTACTGTCTTAACTGGGAGTCTTTGATGCCCTAGTGTATATAGCCTCAGTGGCTGCCCATTGTCTGTATATTCCACTACTTCACCTTTAAATCACAACCCAGTCCTAGGGTACTGGAACTGGGTTTGTTTGTCAGTGTTCTCTTTCATACAATATATGTGATAGTCTGTGTCTTCCTCAGCCCTATCTGACTCAGCACTAAGGATCTTCAGCCTGCCACTCAACCTTGATCTCCTAAGTTTGTCACTTAAGCTCTGGTGGGTATGAACAGAATTTAGACTTCTTACCTGAAGCCAGAGTGCCTGAGATGAGAATACGAAGCTGTAGTCTGCTTCCTTTTCTCCTCCATCATTACAAACAGAGTGGGCTCCTGATTACTTGGCAGTGGTATGAGGAGTGCCCTCATGAGAAGCACATGGGAGACAGAGTGAGGGATTTGCTACTTCTTGTCTGCCTTGCGCTGGAGACTCCCTCTCTTTGGGTTGAGTGGTGCTTAGTCCTGGAAGGATAGTCCCAGTCTGTAAAAATGACATTCTTCTTTAATTTTCTTTTTAAGCTTCCAGTCTACCAAATTAGGGTATCTGCCCAGAACCCTAGCCCCTCTTGCCTGGCGTCCTGGATGCTCCCCATTTAATTTTGGCTCTGAAGACAAATATCCTTGTTAGACCCCTGAAACAAGTAAGTGGAGATCTAAACTCCATTCTTAGGTTCTTGCTAGTCTCATGGCCTGAGCATTATCACATACATGGTTCATTTTTATGAACCACCAGGTTACAAAGTACTCTGTCCATTCTTTTGCATGTGAATGCTAGCCTGGAATGTAATTAATACTTACTATACCCTAGATTTGGCATAAAGAGTTGGGCTTGGAAAACTAGGGCTCTTGATTAAAATATGGTCCAACTTTTTTAAAAAATAAAATATTATTGCAAAACAACCATAAACACTTGTTTTATGGCTACACTATAATGACAGAGTTGAGTAGTTGCAATAGAAACCACATGGTCTTTAAAAACTTAACTATTTGTAGAAAACATTTGCTGACTCCTTTCTAAAGCCAAGTAATTTCCAAACCTTGACATTGCTTATTCTTTGATAATTCATCTTTTCCCTCCTGTCAAACAGTATGGACCTAGAAAGCTAGTTCACAGAGACCATGAAAATAGGTTCCAACCCATTCAAACTACCTGCTTTTACTTGAATTTCCTGCTTCCTCTTTGTTGCCTTCTTAAAATGTCCTTTCTCTGTGTTTTGATTGTTAGGGAAAGAGATGTCATAGTCATAAAGACTATTAGAGGAGCCTTCTGATAGTTCTTTAAATGTCATATCAGGTCCTAATGTGAAAGTCTTTCAACATTGCCAGTATCTGTCAATATGACCTTCTAACATCTCTAAGATTGGGCCTTTCAATTCTTTAGTGTCTCTGACATCAGGTTTTCTGAGCACCATAGCTTCCAACATCTCCAACTGCCAGATCTTCTAAATATTACAATACCCATGTCTTCCATTCTCTGGCCTGAAGCATCTCCAATGTGGGTTTTCTAATCTCCTCAATACCAGGGAAATTAAAAGTCTAGGTCCTCTGCTTTCTCCAACGGTCTTCAAGATCCAGGTCTTGTCTTTCTGGGTCCAGAGTTCTAAGTTCTGATTTTTCTATGTTTCCAATATTCCAGTGTCTCCTATATATAGGTCTTCTAGAGTCCATATGTTTCATTGTGTCCAAGTCCAGCTCTTCTAATATCTTCCAGTGCTTACATAATTCAGTCATACAACCTTCTGTGTCTCCTAAATTCTTGTTTTATAGTGTCTCATTATCACAAGTTCCACCATCCAAGTCTTTCAATATCTCCAAGAACCTGGTCTTCTAATGTTTAAGTGTTCCAACACCCCCAATGTCTGAATGACTAGGTTTTTTAACATCCTGACATCTCAATCCAAATCTCCTGTCTAGGACTGCCAAAATCCGTGACTTCCAGCATCATGAAAATTACAGCTTCCAAATTCTATGTCTCAACATGAATGTGTCAATACCCATGTTTTCCAAATGTCTCCTAATACCCAGGGTTCCAATTTTAGGGTCTCTAAATGTCTATATCTTCTATTGTCTATATCTTCCAATGTTTAGGGCCTCCAAGGTACAGGGTTTCCCATACCCATGAATTCCATCATTCAGGGTCTCCAAAGTCTCCAGTATCCAGAATAACCAATGTCCACAAAATCCAAGGATTCCAATGTCTCCAACATCCTGTGCTTCCAATGTCTCCAATGTCCAGGGTTTCCAATGGCGCCAGTGTCAAGGTCTTCCAACAACTCCAGGTCTTCCAGCAACTCCCAAGTCTTCCAACAGCATCAAGTCTTCCAGCTAATCCTTGTCTTCCAGAAAATTCACGTCTTCCAGATAATCCATGTCTTCCAGTAATTATAGGTCTTCCACAACATCTTCCAGGAAAATCCACGTCTTCCAGAAAATCTATGTCTTCCATTGTTTTCAAGTTCTTCCAGACAATCCACGTCTTCCAGCAATTTCAAGGTCTTCCAGCCAATCCACGTCTTCCAGAAAAAACTATGTCTTCCACCAAATCCAAGTCTTCCAGCTAACTTATGTCTTCCAGAAAAATCCAGGTCTTCCAGTCAATTGATGTCTTCCAGAAAGAAATCCAGGTCTTCCGCTCCATCCACGTCTTCCAGAAAAATCTATGTCTTCCGTCAAATCCATATCTTCCGGAAAAATCCAGGTCTTCCAGTCAATCCATGTCTTCCACCAAATCCAGTCTTCCAGTCAGTCCACGTCTTCCAGACAAAATTTATGTCTTCCACTAAATAAATCCAGATCTTCCAATAAAGCCACGTCTTCCAGAAAATTTATGTCTTCCACTAAATCCAGGTCTTCCAACAAATATACGTCTTCCTAGAGATCCACGTCTTCCAGAAAATCCATGTCTTCCAGTAACCTCCAGGTCTTCCAGCAAATCTACGTCTTCCACCAAAAAATCCAGGTCTTCCGGACAATTCGGGTCTTCCTGAAAATCCACGTCTTCCAGAAAAAAAAAATGTCTTCCAGGAAAAACATGTCTTCCGATGACCTCCAAGTCTTCCAGAAAATCCATGTCTTCCTGAAAATCCATGGCTTCCAGAATCCACGTCTTCCAGCAAATCCTTGTCTTCCAACAAAGCTGTGTGTCTTCCATCAAATTCATGTCTTCCAGCCTACCTACGTCTTCCAACAAATTTACGTCTTCCGGAAAATCCACGTCTTCCAGAACATCCACGTCTTCCAACTAAGCCACGTCTTCCAGAAAATCCTTGTCTTCCTACATTTCCAGGGCTTCCAGCATCTCCAGGGCTTCCAGCATCTGCTCGCCTTCCAGCATCTCTGCATCTTCCGGCATCTCTGCATCTTCCGGCATCTCTGCGTCTTCCGGCATCTCTGCGTCTTCCGGCATCTCTGCGTCTTCCGGCATCTCTGAGTCTTCTGGCATCTCTGAGTTTTCCGGCATCCCTGAATCTTCCGGCATCCCTGAATCTTCCGGCATCCCTGAATCTTCCGGCATCTCTGCGTCTTCTGGCATCCCTGCATCTTCCGGAATCTGCTCGTCTTCCAGCATCTCCACGTCTTCCGACAACTACCTAGTCTTCCAACAGCGGGCTCAATATCCACGTCTTCCAACGTCTCCGGGGTACCGGTCTTCTAACATTCAGGTCTTCCAGCATCTACGATATCCAGGTATTCTAACATGTTCCATAGTCCAGGTCTTCTTGACCATTCCCCAGGTCCAGACCTTTTTAAAAGGAGTCTTCCCAAGTCCGAGCCTTTCCATGTTCAGATTTTTCCACAGACAGGTCTTCCAACACAAATAATCCTGCTTCCAGTAGAATTAGCTTCAGAAAATTTAATAAGGCTTTCCTTCTTATAGACCAGATTCTGTGGCTCAACTGTATTGCAGCTTAATAGTGTTTTTTTGCTATTAGGAAATGTGTATTTATTTACAACTTTTTAAGATAGTGTTCATAAAACATCTTCTATAAAATAAACACATCGCTGGGATTACTGTGATAAATTTTGCTACTTTGCTAATGCTTATAGTTTTTATATAGTCAACTATGATTAGGTGCAAGTGAAATTCTTATTTTAATGAAAAAAACTCCTGTTAGAGACTGTTTATTATTTTAGATAGAGTATGTTAATACAGTGTATTTGTCCATTTCTTATACTGCCAATTTTTGTTTGGTGTTATGAGACTGGTTAATAATAACAACAACAATAATAATAACAACACTTAACATAGCATTTGCTACGTCCAGGCACTGTTCTAAGGTCTTTACGTGCATCACCTCATTTAATCTTCACAAGAACCCATTGAGGTGTAGGTAATATTATCCCTGTTTTACAGATGATGAAACTAACACACAGAGGGGAAGTAATTTGTCCAAAGGACACAACTAATAAATGATAGAGCTGGCTAGCCTATTGAGCCCAGCTAGCCTGTTGGCCAGAGTCCATGATTCTAACCACTGTGCTATAATATCTGCTGTTGAAAGTCAAGTTGAGTATTATGGGATCCAAAGCATGACTGCTCCTATTTTATGTTCAAACTATTATCAGATCTTATTTACAAATGGTCTTGCTTCATCCTCTCACTATCAAAACTCATTTGTATTCACAGATCTCATTCCTCAACTAGCTACTATTATTCCTTTGCCATATATATGGAACTAGACACAAACACTTCCTAATACCATTTGGGCAGAAATAATATAGTATAAGGAAGTAATAATTAAGGAAGCACTGAGTTCAAGTACCATTTGCTTTAGAATCATATTCACAGCTCCATGCTCTGAGTACTGATGCTTGGAATTTGACTCTCCCTTATCATTGACCATTCTCAACTTTGCACCTTATTATCTAGACCATTTACCATTAGTTTGTTTCTAACCTCTAGGAGTCACCTGTTTCTTCAAATAACACTGACCTCCTAGATTCCTGACCACTGCTTTGCATTCAACTAATTGTAACTACAACTCTCTGACTCTCAGCTTGCTGACCTGGAGAACTAACTACTTGGTTCTCCCAAATCTCAGCTCCTACCAGGTGCTTCCAGCAACATGGCTACCATGCCTCTGGCTGGCTTGACAAACATTAAAGCTACATAATGAAATTATGGTTAGACAAGGAATCTTTAAAGATTTGGAATCATCTACATGGTAATACAAATGAATCATAATAATAATTATTATTAAAATTGAAATACCTTCCAAATATCTAGTCACTTATTTTGCAAAGTGCTGTCATTTCATCCATCATTCATCTACTCATTCATTCATTCAACAAATATTTATTGAGCACCAGCTGTGGGCCAGGCATATTTCAAAGGAGCTTAAGATCACCTAGGGAACTGACAGTGTACAAATAATTGAACAATTATTTATCAGTTGTTGCAAGGGCATGAAGGACAAGTAAAATATAGGGTGCTGTGAGAGTCTAGAAAGTGAAGGAAAGCATTCCTGAGGAAGTAACATTTATGGTGACTGAAGGATCTATTTTTTTTATTTGATTATTAAGATGGATGTTTTTATATCAGTTTTACCTAATCAGGTTAGACAGCAAGTACTAAAGATGGGCGTGAGATCCAGGTATCTTGACTTCTTTTTTTTCCCTATTACTCCATGCTGCCTTAAAATACATAGTAAGTATGGTTTGGGCAATTTATATCAAGGGATATAAAAACGTTGGTACTTTTTAACTTAGTATTTTCACTTCAATGAATATGTTCAAGGAAATCATCTAAAATGTGGATAATTCATGCACAAAGATGTTCCTCACGTAGTTATTTGGTATAATGAAAAACAGAAAAACCTAGGGGTCTAACTTTATGGGCATGATTAAGTAAATGTGCCATTTCCATGTGCTGGAATATTCTTTCATTAAAATATTTATGTTATGTTGATATTATGTAATGTTAAGTGAAAAATCAGCGTACAAGATTATATACAGTGTGATTGCAATTATCTTAAATATATATAATCAAAGACAAATGACTAGAAATAAACACATTAGAGATTGTGAACTAATTATCTCTAGGTGGGTAAGATTATGTGTGATTTTTGTTTACTTCTTGGTGTTTCCTTTTTTTCTTCCAAAGTTCTTTCAGCGCGAAAGTATATTCAGGAAAAATTTAAATGATTGTGCATAGAAAGTTCATTATTTATTCATCTTATTACACATGTATTCAAGTTTTACTGTTGAAAATACTTCAAAGTAAAAGCAAGCAAAGTGAAAAAGTTAAAAATCTCAAATAAACTCATTACTTAGAGATAATTGCTATAAAGTTTTTGGTGTATGTGTTTCCACCCTCCTTCAGAGGCATGTTTATTCTCTTTTACAAAATGAAATCATACTGCCATTTAACCTATTATTTCCACTTAACAATAAATTGTAAACATCTTTCCATGTCAGTAGCTGTGAGTCTACGTTCTGATTTTAATACATAACTTACTTATCTCCTTTAGTAGACATTGGGTTCTTTCTGTGTTTTTTTTTTTTCCTTCTAAAAATTGCTGTGATGAGCACATACACTACACCAGTTGCGGAGCACAAACCGTGTCGTCTGTTCCACCCTGGCCATGATTGGGTACAAATCTGGTCAGCTATTACTTAGGAGAAGCTCTTAAAGGAGAATTGCTGAGTCAAGGGTTATGTACATCGTGATGCTTATCAGAGCAAAAACAAAAATTATAAGCAATCCAGACATCCAAGAATTGGTGAAGGTTAAATAAAACTTTGTGGTAACTGTATGATGGAATACTATGAGCCATTTAAGTTTATACCACAGAAGAATGTTTATCGAAATGGGACTATGTTCGCAAGATCTCAGTAGGGGGAGGAACAGGTCACATGAAAGTATGTATAATATTCAAATTTTTAGAAAGGAAACTGTATAAAAGTCCTCAGAAAAGTGACCAGAAGAGTGACACTAACATGTTAGTAGTAAAAATCCGAAAAGGAAAATGACTAAATTGTGGTTGATTTACACACTGTAATGTTATACAGCCGTGAAATGAATGAACTACTGCTAGATGTAATCTGGGTAGATTGTGTTTCTATAATGTTAATTAAGGTATCAAGTCCCAGAAGACTACATATAATAGGATATCATTTCTATATTATTCAAAACCAAGTAAAGCTAAATGTTGTATTATTTAGGTGTACAGATACATTTGGGATTAAAATATTTTATTAAAAAGCAAAGGAGAATAAAAAATTCAGGATAATGGTCACTGGGGCTTAGGAAAGGGGCTTGGACTAGGAGAGGATCAGGCAAGTGAATAGAAGTTATTGTCTGTATTCTAGTGCTCAGGTTCAGTGGGTGGGTGGGCGTTCATTATATAAGTTAAAGCATGTCATTGACTAATAATTGTGTAAGTATTATGAAAATTAACAAAAATAATTTAATAGATAAAAATAAAAGCGAACCACATATAGATCAATGAGACAGTGTGCGTGGTCTAGGACAGTGTGTGTGGATTACTCGCAATATAATTCATAGCACTCAAATTTCATATTTTCTTACATAGTTATCTCTGGGTGGTTGGAGTGCATGGGCTTTTTATTCTCTTGTGGCTCTTTGTTCTCTAAATTTTCTATAAAATAGAAAATACAATATTATAGTAATTGAAAAACAAGCCCTAAATTACATAGAGTAAGATCTCAAATACATTAAACATGCGTAACAGGGACTGAAAAGGTGTTGACATGTTGATAGCAATTGCCTTTGCATAGTGAGATTTCATATCATTTTTATACTTTCTTATACTTGTTTTTTAATCCAAATATTATGAAGTAAGCTAACTTTTTGTTGTTACAAAAGTAGTATATGCTTATTACAAAAGTAAGAGGTGCAGCAGTAAATAAAGTAACAAGTGAAAGTATCCCTCTCCCAGTCCCACTGTCCAGAGACAGCCATGATTGTTTGCTTTGTATCTTCCAAGGTCTCTCTCTCTCTTTTTAAAAAGATTTTATTTATTTTTTGACAGGTAGAGAGATCACAAGTAGTCAGAGAGGCAAGCAGAGAGAGAGGGGGAAGCAGGCTCCCTGCCGAGCAGAGAGCCCGATGCGGGGCTCGATCCCAGAACCCTGAGATAATGACCTGAGCCAGAGGCAGAGGTTTAACCCACTGAGCCACCCAGGTGCCCCCCAAGTTCTTTTTCTATGTGCATGTGTCCTTGGTGTGTTTTACAAAATGAAACCATCCTACACATAGTATTCTACAACCTGCCCTCCCCACCCCCTGCTCAATAGAAAGTCATTGTAGCAGCTGGTCAAATGCCATAGTAAGGTTGGCTATATAATTTACCCAACTCTTTCCACATGGTAAATCTTTAGCTTGTTAACAGTGTGTTTGCTATTACAGATAATGCTACAAAAAGCGTTCTTTTTCATCTATCTTTTGCTCATTGAGAAGTATTTTTACAGGCTGGTACTGGAGAGTATAATGGCTAGATCAAAGTGTTTGAGCCAAATTGCCCCCCCCGGCATGCTGAAAATGATCATTCTTTTTAATTTGTCAGCATTTTGGATGTAAAATCCAATCTCATTCCATTAAGTTGTTTTCCCCTAATCACTCATAAAATTAAGCAAATTTTAATGTATTTATTAGCTATTTATATTTCTTCTGTTGGAGAATGTTTGTTCATAACCTTCACCTATTTTTCTGTTGAATCTTTTCTCTTTTTTCTTTGTTGATTTGTAGGAGGTCTCTGCATATTAGAGCTGATATCTTTTTGTCTGCCTTCTGCCACAGATGTCTGTCATTTTTTTTTGTCATTTGTCTTTTTAAAAGCTTATTTATGGTGGTATTGCCTTAAAGATCTAATTTTATGGAAATAGGTAAACGTACTAATCTTCCTTTTGTAATTTCTTGGCTTTGTCTCATACTTGGGTAGGCATCTGTATTTTGACATTTTAAAAAGACTATTTTCTTCAAAATGTTATATATTTTTTATTGCTTAGTGTTTTAATTCATATGTCTAAATGGCATTGGGGTGTGTGTGTGTGTGTGTGTTGGAAAGTAGGGACCTACATTTTTTTTTTCAGAAGAGATAGTTTTCCTAATTTACTTACTGTGTTTACTGTATCATGTCTGCACTAATTTGGAATTCTTTTTCGATCATAAAGTATATGGGTATGCTTATGTTTCTTTTCTGTTCAGTTTTGTCTTTTATTGAGCTAGAACATCACTGCCTTAATTACTATAGCATTATAATGTGTTTTGAAATCTGATGGGTGTTCTCTTCCCCCTTCGTTTTTCTTTTTATCTTTCAGAATTGGCTATTCTTGTACATTTCCTTTTTTCAGATGAATTTTAGAGTCAACTTGTCAGCTTCTATTAGAAGAAAATCCCTTGAATTGCCTCTGACCTTTTGTGTCAAGAATTGACATCTTTACAATATAGAGTTTTACATTTATCTTGTATCCAGACCTCATATTAAACTTTTTTCTTAGCTTTATATTATTTCTCCAGTTAATTAGCTTGAATTCCTAGGTACACAGTCATGTCAGCTACGAAAAATGGAATATTTATCTTTTCTTTGCTAATGTTTATATCTATTTTTTTCTTCTATAACACTGATAAAGATCTTATGACTCCTAGGACAATACAGATTTATACTGATTAATAAAGAGAGGGATCCTCTTGTTTTTTACTTTAAAACAAATACCATTTTTCACTTTAAAATATGATGATTGCCATTAAAAAAGCGATGATTGTCCTTGTTTCTGATGGGTAACCTTTTCGAGTTATGAGAATACCCTTCAGGTCTTGATTCCTGATTGGTTTATAGTTTTGTCAGGAAGGAATGTAGAATGGTATAAATGTCTTTTTTGGCATCTGCCAGGCTGATAATATAGTTATTCTCTTTTATCCATTAATGTGGGTAATTACACTATTAGGTTTCCTAATGTTGAGATATGCTTGTATTCTTGGAATAACACTGAGTTGTTAGTGGTGTTTTGGCTATGTCGATATTTAATTTAGGATATAAACTCTATATTAACAAGTGCCTAGAGCAGTGCCTCTTTACCTTTTTCACATTGTGGCACTCTGGGGTAAATGGGCAGAATTGCTGATGGCAGAGGCAGTTGGCTTCTCGGGCTCTGCGTGTTTGCCCCCAAGGCCTTAGGAGATAAATCACACCTACATCCCATCCATAGCACACTTGCTGGTAAACTCTCACTTACAGTTTTCCTTGGTGTGATGTCCTTTTCTTGATTTAATATCATGATTGTGTGTACTTGTGAACAAACTTGAATTCTTTTTCTTATTTTACAGTGTAAATTTAGACACAAGCTGTTCCTTTGAAAAGTTGGTAATACCCACAAAACCATTTTGTCCTGGTGGTTGTTTCGGGAGAGGAAGGGTAGAAATATAGATCTTTCTATTTCTTTTATATGTGTATGAATTTTTATTCTTAAAATTTCATTTTTATTTTCTATTGAAGAGGAATTAACACACAGTTCCTATTAGTTTCAGGTATACAATATAATGATTTAACAATTCTATACATGTCTCAGTGATCATTAAGATAATGATACTTTTTTAAAAAAAGATTTTATTTATTTATTTGACAGAGACAGAGACAGAGATCACAAGCAGGCAGAGAGGCAAGCAGAGAGAGAGGGGGAAGCAGGCTCCCCACTGAGCAGAGAGCCCAATGCGGGACTCGATGCGGGGCTTGATGTGGGGCTCGACCCCAGGACCCCGAGACCATAACCTGAGCCGAAGGCAGAGGCTTAACCCACTGAGCCACCCAGGTGCCCCAAGATAAGTGTACTTTTTTTTTTTTTAATTTGACAGACGGAAATCACAAGTAGGCAGAGGGAGAGAGGAGGAAGCAAGGTCCCCGCTGAGCAGAGAGCCCGATGCGGGGCTCAATCCCAGGACTCTGGGATCATGACCTGAGCCGAAGGCAGAGGCTTTAACCCACTGAGCCACCCAGGCGCCCCGATAAGTGTACTTTTAATCCCCTTTATCTATGTCACTCATCTCTCCATCCACCTCCCCTCTGGCAACCAGTCTGTTCTCTGTATTTAAGAGTGTCCTTTTTGCTTTGAGATCAGTTTATGTAAGTTTTCCACCTCTCCTTGGGTCAGTTGGTAAAACTCTTCCATTTCATTTGGATTTTCAAGTGTATTGATTAGAAATTGTCCATAATATATTCTAATGTGTCTTAATTTGCATATATGTGACTATATCCCCTTTTTTTCTTTTCTTAATAGGACTGACTGTTCATAGATTTGTATATCCTATTTTCAGTTAATTACTTTTACAAGTTGTTTTTAAAATACCACTTTCTGCTTTCGTTAATACTTCTGTGTTCTTTGATTCTGTTTGATTTCCTTTTAGATTAGCTAGGTGAATGCTTAGTTTATTTTTCAGTCTTTCTTCTTTTCTACTTAATGCATATTAAGGATAAACTTTCCTCTGGATACATGTTTGACCGTATCCCCTAGTTTCCACCTGCAGTGCTACCATAATCCTTGTTTTGTGGCTTCATCTGTAGTTTTGTTTTCCTTTTTAATCCAAGAGTTATTTGGAAATATTTATATATTTCAGCGCAGTCAGGTTTTAGTTGATTTTTGTTTTTCTACCCTCCCCCACCCCACCCCTGTTACTGCTTACACTCTCTCATGGATGTAGAATATTTCCTGCGTGGATTATATATTTTGGAATTTTTTGGCTTCCTAATATAATAAACATTTGTAAATATTCCATGGGCAGTTAAAGCAAATGTATATTTTCTTTTTGGGTAATAGTGTATCACATTTCTACATATTAAATAATACTTGTTGTTACTCAGCTTTCCCCCTTTTATCTGCTTGATCTAAATTTTTGCTGCAAGTATGTAAAATCACTCACTTATTTTATCATAGTCTCTTATTGCTAGACTTTTTTGCTTTACATACTTGAAATTCTTTTTCAGTGCATTAAATTTCATGATTATCTTATTGGATTGTGTTAATTTGCAACATAACGATACCTTCTTTGAACCATTTGATGCTTTTTGCCTTGATGTTTCTTTGCCACTTTTACTTGGTTTTTGTTAACATTTGTCTGGTGTATCTTTATCCATTTCAATATTTTCAGTTTTTCCATGTTGTTTTGGTTAGGCATATCTTTTCAAAACAGTACATGATGAGTTTTTTTCTTTTTACTCTATCTGGAATATTTACCTTTTAATTCATAATTAAAACTTTCACATTTATTACAATTCTGTAATATTTATAATTCTGTCATTTTTTTTTCCCTCTTCTTGCTAGATTTGTCAAGGTGCATGTCTTCCTTTCCTATAGTGATTTAGGAGTTTGAAATATTCTTTTTTTTTTTTTTAAGTAGGCTCCATATATGGAGCCCAATGCAAGGCTTGAACTCACAACCCTGAGATTAAGACCTGAGCTGATGGGGTGCCTGGGTGGCTCAGTGGGTTAAAGCCTCTGCCTTCGGCTCAGGTCATGATCTCAGGGTCCTGGGATCGAGCCCCGCATCGGCCTTTCTGCTCAGCAGGGAGCCTGCTTCCTCCTCTCTCTCTCTGCCTGCCTCTCTGCCTATTTGTGATCTCTGCCAAATAAATAAATAAAATTAAAAAAAAAAGACCTGAGCTGAGATGAAGAGTTGGACACTTAACTAACTGATCCACACAGGCACTCCTGAAATATCACTTTTAATAGTGGTTGCATATATATATATATATATATATATGTGTGTGTATATATACACATATATATGTGTGTATATATATACACACATATATATATATGTGTGTATATATATATACACACATTTTTTAACCTTCTATACGTTTGTATCATTAAAACATTTAAAATGAGCACATCATACCTTTGTAATAAAAAATAAAGCAAAGCCTGCTTTTAAATGTGCCTAGTATTTGTTCATTCCTTACCAGTCTCCTGCCCCTTGCTCAGGATCTTATCATCAAGATTTTATATCCTTCCACTCCTGAACATCCTGTTAATTGCTGTCAGATTACCTTCTTAAAATATCATTTTCTTCATATAACTCAGTTCCTAATTAAATCTAGACTCCCCCTCCCGCGACATGCCAGTCCTCCCTGAGTCCTAACCCTACATAACCCTTCCCTTTCTCTATTTGCCTGCAGATCTATGCCAGTCAGACTGGTTTCCTCACTCCCTCATATGTCAGCCTTTGTTCCTTCCTTTATTTCATTTGTTTTGTTCACTACTTCTTCCCTATCTTTCCTGAGTTCTACCCAACCACGAAGACTCTAGGTACCTGTCTTACAAGATAAGTACTTCTTCCATCGTAATAATTTTCCATTACAGGACGGTGGGCATCTTCAGGGAGCAGAAACATTTCTGGTCACAAAACTGTGGAAAGAGACTTTATTTTTTACCATGAAACCCTAAAGCATTTGTTTACTGAACAAGGACATTTGGACCATGTCCTAAAATAACTTAACTTTGAGATTGATATTAACCCCTCACCTCTTTCCTTAATGGCAGTGCTGGTCAACATCACCTCAATTTAAACCTTTCCCCAGTTTCTGAATCCTCTCTAGCGAAGGATAGTCAGTCTATTTCCTTGAGAATGGTTTGGGGCCTATCAAAATTTATCTGTGACCTTGAACTCCTCTGGAAGTTTCTATCCATTACTCTAAACCTGATGCCTTTGCTTGCTAGAAACTTTGCCTGCATTTCAGTCAGTGTGGCCATTCCTAGTCTAGAATGAAGGCTAGGAATGGGACACTCTTACCCCAACAAGACAAGGTCTTTAGCATACTTTTTATTTCCCCTACCATCTCTTCCAGATAACTCTGCCCGCAGAGTTCCTAGTAGGGAGTAACATCTGCAAGCCATAGTTTCCTCTTAAGATGGAGTTCTCCTGGATCGACAAAGCTGAATTCTTGATGAACCACTGCCCCTTGCCTAGACTTCAAAATACTTTTGAATGCGTACACTATACTGTTCCTGTTTTAGGACTTTAACTTAATAGTTTATTGAGATAGTATGTTTGCCTGGTTTCATGGTTAGCACCAAGTCTTCTCCCTTCTTGCATGCATTTCTTATTTTTAGTGATTAAAACATGTCCCCCCTTTCAAAGTGTGGTACAGAGTCTCCGTTTTTTTTCCACATCTCAACAAAGCTGCTCTTGGGTGTGTAGGATCCCTGGGAGTAGGTAGCTGCAAATCTCCACTACAGGATGGGGTCTGGGCACATTGAAGAGGGCTGTACCCGCTGCCTTTTTATATGTGTATGTTATATCATTCAGGATAAACTCACCAAAACATACGCCTCCATTTTGAACCAAACTCAGCATCAAAAAGGTCCCGTCCTCAGCCGCAACATGAAAAATGAGGGTGGGCCCAGATGCCTGTGCAGAGTCTGCCCCAAGTCCCTGGTAGGTGTGAGAACATAGATCTGATTTAACATCCTGACTCAGGTTGTCCCGATCCTGAGAATTGCAGTCACATACGTATTTTACACAAATTGTTTCTTGCTCACTTTATGTTGTCCCTTTTGGGCAGCATCACAGACATTTGGCCTTTTGTAGACTTCACTGGTTCCAGGGTACCATAATCACTTTTTTAAGGCTCAAATTTTCATAGACCAGTGCAAGTGATTTCACGCTGACTCCTATGCCACAACCAAGGCATCTTTGAAGGTGTCCCAGCTTCCTTCACAAGAACAGGATATTCCAGGTGGAACAAGCTAGCAGGGTGGCTACTATCCACTTTCATGAAGAATCAAGAAGATGACTTTTTTCAAACTATGCTGCAGGTTCATGTGATTGCTTTTAAGTCAGTGTTTCCTTTTTCCTGGATTTAATGAGGGCTTTATTAATCTGATTTTTAGTTGTGTTTTTGTGCAACTGGTTTTTCGCCTTTTCTACTGATTTTATTAAACTATGCCGTGTATGAAACCATACCATGTGTTCAAATTGCAGCCCTGCTAGCCTCAGTCGCAATTTAGCAGCCTTCATTTTTCTTTTTCATAGCGTATGTTTCTTCAAAATGGCTGTAAGTTGTATAGCTTCAGACAATCTCCATCAGTATTCCTCAAACCCCAGCTGTCTGCAAGGAAAAGTTTCTATCCAGGGAATTCAAAAGTGTAGGACATATGTAGTTCAAAGTGGATATTGGGCAGTTATCTGGAAGTTATCATTATGCTTTATTTTTAAGGGAACTAGTATTTTTTTTTCTGTTATTGAGAGCAGCTTTAATGTTGAACCCCAGTTTATTAAAGACCTTTAGATAAATGTTTATTATCTTAGTACTATACCAGTTTGCCTTTGCAAATAGCAATTAAGAATAAGAATATCTGAAACTATAGCCAGTGTCAAAAATAGATTAAAATTTTTATCTAGGAAGTTTGGGTGGGTTTATTTCTGTACACATGTATAATTCATATTTAGTTTGCTTACCATAAGCACCAGCACAAAACACCAGAAAACTAAGATGATGAACTTCAATTGTAATTTTATGTTTATTATATTTCCTTACTGTTTCTCAGTCTCCCCCTCTCCTGCTAATCCAGGGACTGATATTATTTGCATGTTTTCTTATTTATAAATGGACAAAAAAGCGATTTAAAGTCTTAGATCAAAGATCAACATGGATAAAGATGTCCCATCTCTGTAAGCCCAAGTTTGAATTTAGTGGTAATACAATGACTGCCCCAGAAAAGTTACACAAACTCACCTTCTTCCAAGGTACTTTGTTGGTAGGGCCTGCGCTGCTTCCCTACTGTGGTATGATGAACCCCTTCAAAATTCAGTGGCTTAGGTTAATAACCTTTTATTATTATGAGGCTATGAGTTAGCTGGGCATTTCTTCCCACTTTTTGCTAGGCTCATTTTTGAGTCTGTAGTTAGCTCTAGGTTAGTTAAAAAGCTGTGGTGATCTTGGGTGGGCTCTCTCACATATTTGGGGGTTTGCTGGGATAACCAGGCTCCCAATCACATGATCTTTCATCAGATTAGCCCAGGCATGTTCTCATAGCATGGCGGAGTTCCAAGAGGGAGAGTAGAAGCGTGCAAAACTTCTCAAGGCCTATTGACAGAACGGGCACATAGTCACTTCTTCCACATTCAGCGGGCCAAAGTAAGTCACAATGGGTCCCAGATTAAAGAAAGATTTGGGGGAACCAAAACGTGACCCTTTAATGGGTAGAAGTGCCAAGTCACTTTGCAACAGGTATGGAAATAGGGAATCCGTTAATGGTGGCCATCAGCCATGGATCAGACACAGAGCTGTGCTGCTGTTGACTGTGTCCTCTCACATATTTGGGGGTCACTAGCACTATCCTACCCTAGGATGACCCCAGCTGGGACATTTGGGGTCTATTCCACATGTTTTCTTGTTCTCCAGCAGCCTTATTCTTATGACACAGCAGGAACTGAAGAGAAGATTTAGAAGGGACCAAACTCTCAAGCCTAGAGACGGAACTGGCATATCATCATGTCTACCACATTCTGTTGGCCAGAGCAAGTTATAGGGTGCTAGGTGCTACAAAATGAATGTCTATCTCTCCCAAAATTCGTATGTTGAAACCAAATCTCCAGTGTGAGACTAGCAAAAAATGGGAAGAAATGCCCAGCTAACTCATAGCCTCATGATAATAAAAGGTTATTAACTTAAGCCACTGAATTTTGAAGGGATTCATCATGGAGGTAGGGCATGTGGGGAGTGACTGGGTCATGAGGGTGGAGCCCTTGTGAATGAATGTTTCCATTTCAGAGAATATTTTCAAATAGTCTCTGAGTTATTGAAAATGGTCTCTACTCTCATGTTAGCAAGGTGGTAAATTAGGAAGTCACAATGCTCATCTCTCCTACAAAAACAACAGAAACAATGAATAAACAACTATGTGCCAATGAGAATGCTCTAGGAGAGCTCCAGAGCACAACAGAGAAGTATAAAGACAAACAAAACTACAAAATGGCAACAGTAATCCTCACTTATCAGCAATTACTTTGAATGTCGATGCATTAAACTTACCAATCAAAAGGCATAGAATGGATAAAGAAACATGATCTAGTGATATGCTGCCTATAAGAGAGACTCCCTTTAGAATGAAACACACATAGGCTGAGAGTGAAGGGACCGAAAAAGTCCTTTCTTGCAAATGGTAACCAAGAGAAAGCAGAGGTAGTTCTGTTTCTATCAGACAAAATAGACTTTAAGTCTAAAACTGTCTCTAAACATGTATACATACATGTATATACATATATATATTTATATATATATAATTCCCTTTTCTTTTTTTAAAAATATTTTTATTTATTTGACAGAGAGAGATCGCAAGTAGGCAGAGAGGCAGGCAGAGAGAGAGAGAGGAGGAAGCAGGCTCCCCGCTGAGCAGAGAGCCCGATGCGGGGCTCGATCCCAGGACACTGAGATCATGACCTGAGCCGAAGGCAGAGGCTTTAACCCACTGAGCCACCCAGGCGCCCCTATAATTCCCTTTTCTAACATACATATATAGATAGATAGATAGATAGATAGGCATTTTTATAATTTACCACACTCCTCCTCTCATATCATCCCCTAACCCTCCTTTCATCATTTACTCTACCTCAGACAAACTGACCTTGTTTTTCATCAGAAATGATAGACATTTTCTCCCCTCAGGACCTTTGCACATGCTAATCTATGACGGAAATAAACTTCCATCAGATATCCAAATAGCTAGTTCCTTTGGCTCCTTCAGGATAGTGGGCTAGCAATTTTTCCGTTCTTGGCTGCAGTCACTCATGTGTCTGTGCTAATCCGGTAGCTCAGCTCACATTATCAGATTCAAGGGGTGGAGAAATAGATTCCACTCCTCAGTGTGAGGAGCTTCAAGTCACATTGCAAAGGGGCAGGAATACAGGGAAGGGAGAGGGGATTGATCATGTCCATTTTTGCAAGCAATGCATCATAATGTGCCATTTTCCAGTTTTTTTTTTTTTTCCAAAACAATAGTCTTCAACTTAAGGAAGTGTATCTTTCATTACTTCTGCTATTATGGTTTCCCATCTCTCTGTTCTCTTCTTCACCATTTGGAAATTCGGTCAGACAGACATTGACTCACCTGTACCCTCCATCCCTCACAGCCTTGCTTTCCTAGCTTTGCTCTCTCTCAATCCACTCCTCCCCAATATGTTCTAAAAATGTACTTTAATGTCATCTTCCAGACATCTAATTTGATTTCCTGCTGTGTTCCTTCTGCTACTTAGACTTTTGTTTGAGGGAATATTTTCCTTTTTTTAATCTGACAATTATATTTATAATGTTCACAGACTGTTTCCTTTACAATTATACCTTTTTATTCCACAGTAGCTTTCTCTATTCCTTTATAGATATAAAAATCATCTCTCTCTCTCTTTCTCTCTCTCTCTTTGGTTTAAATTCCAGTTAGTTAACATACAATGAACAGTTAGTTTCAGGTGTAGATTTTAGTGATTCCACACTTCCATTCAACACCTGGTGTTCATCACAAGTGCCCTCCTTAATGCCCATCACCCATTTAGCCCATCACATGTCCACCTACCTCCCAGCAATCCTCAGTTTGTTCTCTGTTGTTGAGTCTTTTACAGTTTGTTTCCTTGTCTTCCCCCCCCATATATTCATGTGTTCTGTTTCTTAAATTCCACATATGAGTGAAAACATGGTATTTGTCTTTCTCTGACTTATTTCACTTAGCATAATACAGTCTAGCTCCACCACATTGTTGAAAATGGCAAGACTACATTCTTTTTTAAAAATTATTTTTATTAACATATAATGTATTATTTGCCCCAGAGCAAATGTATTCATTTGCTCTATGAATCATCAGGCTTACACACTTCACAACACTCACCGTATCACATACCCTCCCCAATGTCCATAACCCAACCACCATCTCCCTATCCCTTTACCCCTGGCAACCCTCAGTTTGTTTTGTGAGATATAGAGTCTTATGGTTTTTGCCCTCCTGATCCCATCTTGTTTCATTTTTTCTTTCCCTACCCCCCAAATCCCCCACCCTGCCTCTCAAATTCCTCACATCAGAGAGACCATATGATAATTGTCTTTCTCTAATTGACTTATTCCGCTCAGCATAATACTCTCTAGTTCCATCCATGTTGTTGCAAATGGCAAGATTTCATTTCTTTTGATGGCTGCATAGTATTCCATTGTGAATATATACCACTTCTTCTTTATCCATTCACCTGTTGATGGACATCTAGGTTCCTTCCATAGTTTGGCTATTGTGGAAAGTGCTGCTATAATCATATGTGTGCATGTGCCCCTTCAGATCACTACATTTGTATCTTTAGGGTAAATACCACGAGTGTGATTCTGGGTCATAGAGTAGCTCTATTTTCAACTTTTTGAGGAACCTCCATGCTGTTTTCCAGAGTGGCTGCACCAGCTTACATTCCCACCAGCAGTGGAGGAGTGTTCCCCTTTCTCCACATCCTCGGCAACATCTGTCGATTCCTGACTTGTTAATTTTAGCCATTCTGACTGGTGTGAGGTGGTATCTCATTGATCTCATCTTGATTTGTATCTCTATGATGCCAAGTGCTATTAGCACTTTTTCATGTGTCTGTTGGCTATCTGTATGTCTTCTTTGCAGAAATGTCTGTTCATGTCTTCTGATCATTTCTTGATTAGATTATTTGTTCTTTGGGTGTTGACTTTGATAAGTTCTTCATAGATTTTGGATACTAGCCTTTTACCTCTTTTTTCATTTTTAAAAATTTTTTATTTTTTTATAAACATGTAATGCATTTTTATCCCCAGGGGTACAGGTCTGTGAATCATCAGATTTACACACTTCACAGCACTCACCATAGCACCATACCCTCCCCAATGTCCATAATCCCACCCTCCTCTCCCAATCCCCCTCCCCCCAGCAACCCTCAGTTTGTTTTGTGAGATTAAGAGTCACTTATGGTTTGTCTCCCTCCCGATCCCATCTTGTTTCATTTATTCTTCTCCTACCCCCCTAACCCCCCACGTTGCTTCTCCACTTCCTCATATCAGGGAGATCATATGATAGTTGTCTTTCTCCGATTGACTTATTTCACTAAGCATGATACCCTCTAATTCTATCCACGTTGTCACAAATGGCAAGATTTCATTTCTTTTGATGGCTGCATAGTATTCCATTGTATATATATACCACATCTTCTTTATCCATTCATCTGTTGATGAACATCTAGGCTCTTTCCATAGTTTGGCTATTGTAGACATTGCTGCTATAAACATTCGGGTGCACGTGCCCCTTCGGATCACTACATTTGTATGTTTAGGGTAAATACCCAGTAGTGCAATTGCTGGGTCATAGGGTAGTTCTATTTTCAACTTTTTGAGGAACCTCCATGCTGTTTTCCACAGTGGTTGCACCAGCTTGCATTCCCACCAACAGTGTGGGAGGGTTCCCCTTTCTCCGCATCCTCGCCAGCATCTGTCATTTCCTGACTTGTTAATTTTAGCCATTCTGACTGGTGTGAGGTGATATCTCATTGTGGTTTTGATTTGTATTTCCCTGATGCCAAGTGATGTGGAGTACTTTTTCATGTGTCTGTTGGCCATCTGGATGTCTTCTTTGCAGAAATGTCTGTTCATGTCTACTGCCCATTTCTTAACCCACTGAGCCACCCAGGCGCCCTTCTGCCCATTTCTTGATTGGATTATTTGTTTATTGGATGTTGAGTTTGGTAAGTTCTTTATAGATTTTGGACACTAGCCCTTTATGTGATATGTCGTTTGCAAATATCTTCTCCCATTCTGTCAGTTGTCTTTTGGTTTTGTTAACTGTTTCCTTTGCTGTGCAAAAGCTTCTGGTCTTGATGAAATCCCAATAGTTCATTTTTGCCCTTGCTTCCCTTACCTTTGGCGATGTTCCTAGGAAGATGTTGCTGCGGCTGAGGTCAAAGAGGTTGCTGCCTGTGTTCTCCTCAAGGATTTTGATGGATTCCTTTCTCACATTGAGGTCCTTCATCCATTTTGAGTCTATTTTCGTATGTGGTGTAAGGAAATGGTCCAATTTCATTTTTCTGCATGTGGCTGTCCAATTTTCCCAACACCATTTATTAAAGAGGCTGTCTTTTTTCCATTGGACATTCTTTCCTGCTTTGTTGAAGATTAGTTGACCACAGAGTTGAGGGTCTATTTCTGGGCTCTCTATTCTGTTCCATTGATCTATGTGTCTGTTTTTGTGCCAGTACCATGCTGTCTTGATGATGACAGCTTTGTAATAGAGCTGGAAGTCCGGAATTGTGATGACACCAACTTTGGCTTTCTTTTTCAATATTCCTTTGGCTATTAGAGGTCTTTTCTGGTTCCATATAAATTTTAGGATTATTTGTTCCATTTCCTTGAAAAAATGGGTGGGATTTTGATAGGGATTGCATTAAATGTGTAGATTGCTTTCGGTAGCATAGACATTTTCACAGTATTCGTTCTTCCAATCCAGGAGCATGGAACATTTTTCCATTTCTTTGTGTCTCCTCAATTTCTTTCATGAGTACTTTATAGTTTTCTGAGTATAGATTTTTAGCCTCTTTGTTTAGGTTTATTCCTAGGTATCTTCTAGTTTTGGGTGCAATTGTAAATGGGATTGATTCCTTAATTTCTCTTTCTTCTGTCTTGTTGTAGAGAAATGCAACTGATTTCTGTGCATTGATTTTATATCCTGACACTTTACTAAATTCCTGTACAAGTTACTAGCCCTTTATCTGATATGTCATTTGCGAATATCTTCTCCCATTCTATTGATAGTCTTTTAGTTCTGTTGACTATTTCCTTTGCTGTGCAAAAGCTTTTGATCTTGATGAAGTCCTAATAGTTCAGTTTTACCCTTGATTCCCTTGCCTTTGGTGATGTTTCTAGGAAGAAGTTGCTGTGGCTGAGTTCGAAGAGTTTGTTGCCTGTGTTCTCCTCAAGGATTTTGATGGATTCCTGTCGAACATTGAGGCTTTTCATCCATTTTGAGTCTATTTTCATGTGTGGTGTAAGGAAATGGTCCAGTATCATTCTTGTGCATGTTGCTGTCCCATTTTCCCAACCATTTGTTGAAGAGACTGTCTTTCTTTTCATTGGAAATTCTTTCCTGCTTTGTTGAAGATTAGTTGGCCATAGAGTTGAGAGTCCATTCTGGGTTCTCTGTTCTGTTCCATGGGTCTATGTCTCTGTTTTTGTGCCAGGACCATACTGGATTGATGATGACAGCTTTGTAATAGAGCTTAAAGTCTGGAATTGTGATGCCTGCAACTTTGGCTTTCTTTTTCAACATTCATCTGGCTATTCAGTGTCTTTTCTGGTTCCATACAAATTTTAGAATCATTTGTTACATTTCTTTGAAAAAAGTTGATGGTATTTTGAGAGGGATTGCATTAAATGTGTAGATTGCTATAGGTAGTATAGACCATTTTTACAATATTTTTTCTTCCAATCCATGAGCATGGAATGTTTTTCCATTTCTTTGTGTCTTCCTCAATTACTTTTATGTGTACTCTGTAGTTTTCTGAGTACAGATTCTTTACCTCTTTGGTTAGATTTATTCTTTAGTATCTTATTGCTTTGAGTGCAATTGTAAGTGGGATTGATTCTTTAATTTCTCTTTCTTCTATCTTGTTGGTATATAGAAATGCAACTGATTACTGTGCATTGATTTTATATCCTGACACTTTACTGAATTCCTGTATGAGTTCTAGTGGTTTGGAGTGGAATCTTTTGGGTTTTCCACATAAAGTATCATATCATCTGCAAAGTGTGAAAGTTTGACTTCTTTGCTGATTCAGATGTCTTTTCTTTTTGTTGTGTGATTGCTAAGGTTAGAACTTATAGTATTATGTTGAATAGCAGTGGTGACAGTGGACCTCTCTGCCGTGTTCCTGACCTTAGGGGAAAATATTTCAGTTTTTCCCCATTGAGAATGGTATTTGCTGTGGGTTTTTCATAGATGTCTTTGATGATATGAGGTATGTACCCTCTATCCCAACACTGTGAGGAGTTTTGATCAAGAAAGGATGCTGTACTTTGTCAAATGCTTTTTTAGCATCTATTTAGAGTATCATATGATTCTTGTTCTTTCTTTTATTAATGTATTGTATTACATTGATTGATTTGTGGATGTTGAACCAAACTTGCCATACAGGAATAAATCCCACTTGGTCGTGGTGAATAATCCTTTAAATGTACTGTTCTATCCTACTGGTTAGCATTTTGGTGAGAATTTTCGCATCCATGTTCATCAAGGATATTGGTCTATAATTCTCCTTTTTGATGGGGTCTTTGTCTAGTTTTGGGATCAGGGTAATGCCGGCCTCATCAAATGAGTTTGGAAGTTTTCCTTCCATTTCTATTTTTTGGAACCATTTCCAGAGAATAGGTATTAATTCTTCTTTAAATGTTTGGTAGAATTTTCCTGGGAGGCCATCTGGCCCTGGACTCTTGTTTCTTGGGAGATTTTTGATGACTTCTTCAATCTCCTTACTGGTTATGGGTCTGTTCAGGTTCTCTATTTTTTCCTGGTTCAGTTTTGGGACATCTCTTGGAATGCATCCATTTTTTCCAGATTGTCAAATTTGTTGGTGTATAGTTGCTCATAATATGTTCTTATAGCTGTTTGTATTTCTTTGGTGCTGGTTGTGATCTCTCCTCTTTCATTCATGATTTTATTAATTTGGGTCCTTTCTCTTTTCTTTTTGAGAAGTCTGGCCAGAGGTTTATCAATCTTATTAATTCTTTCAAAGAACCGTCTCCTAGTTTTGTTGATATATTCATATTCTACTGTTCTTTTGGTTTCTGTTTCATTAATTTCTGCTCTGATCTTTATTATTTCTCTTCTCTTGTTAGGTTTAGGCTTTCTTTGCTATTCTTTCTTCAGCTCCTTTAAGTGTAGGGTTAAGCTGTGTCATTGAGACCCTTCTTGTTTCTTGGGAAGGGCTTGTATCACAATATACTTTCCTCTTAGGACTGCCTTTGCTGTGTCCCAAAGATTTTGAACAGTTGTGTTTTCATTTTCATTTGTTTCCATGAATATTTTTAATTCTTCTTTAATTTCCTGGGTGACCCATTCATTCTTTATTAGGATACTTTTTAACCTCCATGTATTTGAGTTCTTTCCAGCTTTCCTCTTGTGATTGAGTTCTAGCTTCAGAGCATTGCAGGGAATGATCCCAATCTTTTGGTAATGGTTGAGACCAGATTTGTGACCCAGGATGTGATCTATCCTGGAGAATGTTCCATGTGTACTAGAGAAGACTGTGTATTCTGTTGCTTTGGGATGGAGTGTTCTGAATATCTGTGATGTCCACCTGGTCCAGTGAGTGATTTAAAGCTTTTATTTCCTTGTTGATCTTTTGCTTAGATGATCTGTCCATTTCAGTGAAAGTGTTAAAATAATACTATTATTATATTATTTTTTATGTGTTTCTTTGATTTTGTTATTAATTAGCTTATGTAATTGGCTGCTCCCATGTTAGGGGCATAGCTATTTAAAATTGTTAGATCTTTCTGTTGGACATACCCTTTAACTATGATGTAATGCCCTTCTTCATCACTTATTATGGTCTTTAGTTTAAAATCGAATTTTTCTGATAGAAGGATTGCCACCCCAGCCTACTTTTGCTGTCCATTAGCATGGTAAATTGTTTTCCACCCCCTCACTTTAAATCTGGAGGTGTCTTTAGATCTAAAATGAGTTTTTTGTAGACAGCATATTGATGGGTCTTGTTTTATTATCCATTCTGATACCCTGTATCTTTTGATTGGGACATTTAGCCCATTTACTTTCAGGGTAACTATTTAAAGATATGAATCTAGTACCATTGTATTACCTGTAAGGTGACTGTTACCGTATACTGTGTCTGTTGCTTTCTGGTCTATTACTTTTAGGCTCTCTCTTTGTTTATAGGACCCCTTTCAATATTTCCTTAGCAATGTTTTGCTGTTGCAAATTCTTTTAGTTTTTGTTTGTCTTGGTTGCATATTTTTCTTGTTTAGTGCTCTGAATATATACTGCAAGTCCTTTCTCACCTGCCAGGTCTCTGTGGATAAGTCTGCTCCCAACCTAATATTTTTGTCATTATATGTTACAGACTTCTTGTCCTGGGCTGCTTTCAGGATTTTCTCTTTTCACTAAGACTTATAAATTTTACTATTAGATGATAGGGTATGGACCTATTCTTATTGATTTTGAGGGGGGTTCTTTGTGCTTGTTGTTCTTTGATGCTTGTTCCCTTTGCCATATTAGGGAAATTCTCCACAATAATTCACTCCAAAATTCCTTCTGTACCCCCTTTCTTATTCTTCTGGAACCCCAATTATTCTAATGTTGTTTCATCTTATGGTATCACTTATCTCTTGAATTCTCCCTTCCTGGTCAAGTAGTTGTTTGTCTCTCTTTTGCTCAGCTTCTTTATTCCCCATCATTTGGTCTTCTATATCACTAATCCTCTTTTCTGCCTCATTTATCCTAGCAGTAAGAGTCTCCATTTTTTTATTGCACTTCATTAATACCTTTTTTGATTTCAGCTTTGTTAGATTTTAGTTCTTTTATTTCTCCAGAAAGGGATTTTATTTCTTCAGAATGGGATTCTCTAATATCTTCCATGCCTTTTCCAAGCCTAGCTAGCACCTTGATAACCATCATTCTGAACTCTAGTTCTGGCATATTACCAATGTCTGTCTTGATTAGGTCTCTAGCCATCGGTTCTTCCTCTTGTTCTTTTTTTTTTTTTTTTTTTGGTGGTGAGTTTTTCTGCCTTGTCATTTCATCCAGATAAGAATATATGAAAGATGGGCACCTGGGTGGCTAGTGGGTTAAACTTCTGCCTTTGGCTCAGGTCATGATCTTGAGGTCCTGGGATCGAGCCCCACATCGGCTCTCTGCTCAGCGGGGAACCTGCTTTCCTCTTTCTCTCTGTCTTCTGTTCTGCCTGCTTGTGATCTCATTCTCTCTGTCAAATTAGTAAATAAAATCTTAAAAAAAGAATACATGAAGGAAATAATAACATACTAAAAGGGTGGCAAAGAGCCCTGAAAAATATACACTAACCCAATCAGAAGAGTACCAAAACCAGGGGGAGAAGAAATGGGGAAAAAAAAAATAAAAAAATATATATTAGACTGGTGAATAAAACAGAGCCACCCACTTGATTTTGGGTACATCTGGTCTCTTAGAAGGAACTACCTCCCAAAAATTTAAAGAAAGGGAAAAAATATATATGTTAACATATACATATATATGGGTTAATGCCATGAAGGGAAGGAATATGACTGTAAAGATGAAAATTGAAAAAGATTTTGAAAAAGGAATCGATAAAAAAAGTTGGTTGGAAAGAGAAAAAAAAAAGAGAGACAATGTGATCAGGCTAGAGACTAGAAAAAAGCCATGCATTATATTTAGGATATATTTTGATCTATTAGAAGAAATTGTATCCCAGAATTTTAAAGAAAAAAATCTGTATGTATACAAAAAATAAGGTTAAATACAATGAAGGGATAAATACAATGAAAATTTTAAAAAAGTTTTTTTTTAAAAAAGGTATTGATAAGGTAAAATAGTTAAAAACATTTAAAGAGGAAAGAGTAAAAATTAAACAAATCGAATAAAAAAATTTTTTTTAAATTTAACTTTGCAAGACGAAAGGATCATGGGGAAAAAGCCACAAATTCTATGCATTGCTTTCTCCTAGCTCTGGAGTTGCGCAGTTCTTGTTAATCAGTGAACTTGGTCCTGGCTGGATGTTTTTGCTGATCTTCTGGGGGAAAGACCCATTGCCATGATTCTCAAATGTCTTCCCTGAGGTGGAATTGCACCACCCTTGCCAGGGGCCAGGCTACGTAATCTTCTTGGGCTCACTCTGGGGAGTTTTTGTTCCCTGAATGCTTTCTGTAGAGCCCTGGAGGACAGGATTGATGATGGCAGCCTCCCAGTCTCCGGATGGAGGAGCCAAGAGCTTGGGTCCCCACTCCTCAGTGCGCCCTCAGAGAAAAGCAGCCAATCCTTCCTGTCTACCTGGTCTCTGGCCGCACTCCAAGCTCACCTGGCCTGTGAACAAGCATCTCTGTTTCTGGCACATGGCCCCGTTTGGAGTCTCCAAACCCAGCAGATTCCTGCTGTGTGCTTCTGTGCCACTCCTCCCAGAGGAGGAAGGTGAATGTCCATGGAGCTGCCAACTTGTGGAGTCCCTGCTCGAAGAGCAGTGGCCCAACTGTGTCTCTGATCACAGTTTAAGGTAACCCGGAGCTGAGAGCCCACTGCCTGGCTCCATCTCTGTAGCCGGCTTCCCCACTCTGATACCTGGGAGCTCTGCCACACTCAGATGGTGGTCTTTCCATGGTCTTTCTGTGACCCCGTGGGTCCTGAGACCACACTGTCCCTGTGAGGGCTCCATCTCCACTTAGCCTCTGGAGCGACATCCTTAGGTGGAGCAGACTTCTCAAAGTTCTGATTTTGTGCTCTGGTGCTCTTTCTCTTGCCAGGAGCCCGCCCCTCCCCCCACAGCCTATCTTCCCATCCCTTGGGATTCACATCTCTGCACATCCTACCTTCCAGAAAGTGGTCACTTTCCTGTTCCTAGAATTGTTGCTCTTCTTCTCTTCTATCTCCTGTGGAGTTTGTAGGTGTTCAGAATGGTTTGATAACTATCTCACTGAACTCCTGGGACCTGATGATAATAGGTCTCCTTCTCCTCTGCCATTTTGTTTTCCTCAACTTCATTCTTTTTGATGGCTGAATCATATTCGTGTGTGTGTGTGTATGTGTGTGTGTACACCTCTGTTTTATCCATTCATCAGTCAGTGGACATTTGGTCTCTTTCCATAGTTTTGTTGTTGTTGATAATGTTGCTATAAACCTTGGGGTGCATGTACCCCTTCGAATCAGTATTTTTGTATCTTCTGGGCAAATACTTAGTATTGAAATTGCTGGGTTGTAGGGTAGCTCTATTTTTAACTTTTTGAGGAACCTCCATACGTTTTCCAGAGTGTAGTACCAGTTTGCATTCCCACCAACAGTGCCAAAGGGTTCCCCTTTGTCTGCATCCTTGCCAACATCTCAAAATCCTCTTGAATTTCTCTCTGAGGACTTTTTCCTAAAGTTTTCTTCTGTTTCCTGCATTAAACCTTTGGAGTCAGTTCCTCTATTCAGCTTTGCTTCACTCTCTCATGCTGTTCATCATCTTCAACTGGCCTCTTTTGAGCTGTTCTAGTTAATTATTAACTATCATAACATGACTCCTATCCCTGCTGTTACTCTGGATCACATAATGTTGAGTTAGCTATTTTTGAGACAATTCAGTAAAAAAAAATCAGTGCCTGTGATTTGGAGCATCTGCTCTTTTGACTTTCAAAGAGGTGTTTCTGTTTAAGAGCTGTGTGATTTTCATATCCTTGGCATCTTAATGCTCATGGGAGGGCTTTCCTGATCAACGGCCATAAAGGACTCTCGCTGAACCTCTGCTGCTTTGAAACAGTTTTTTATGGGGGTTAACCTCCTGACCCCTAAAGTGAAGCTCCTGTATTTCGAATAGCCTACTTTTTGAGCCAGACTATTCTACACATACCTTACATATTTGGTGAAGAGTCATTTGGCCATTTTCATGCGATAGTGATATATGTTGATAAAAATATTCAACACTGCATTCTTCATAATTTCAAGTTATTGAAAACCTATTTGAAAATCATTTGACATATTATATAGCATATATTCTGATATATGTGTGGTGGGATGATGCCCCATGATGCTGTTCTAATTTTCTAATCATGTATATAGCTTTTTTAAAAAGGTCATCTGGTGTTAACTGGTAGTAGAGTTACATGGAATTTTTGTTTCCTTCCTGATACATTTTTTAGTTTAATTATTTTAATTTAAATTAAATTAGTCCACCTATAGTATATCATTAGTATTTGGTGTGGTGTTCAGTGATTCATTAGTTGTGTATAACACTTAGTGCTCATCATGTCATGTGCCCTCCTTAATGCCCATCCTGAAGTCAAGAGTTGTCTCATGGTTTGTCTCCCTCTCTGATTTCTTCCCATTCAGTTTTCCCTTCCTTTCCCCCCTTTCTTATATTCCACGTATGAGTGCAACATATGATATGTCTCCTTATACATTTTAAATTAAGAGAAAAGAAATTATTTAAAAAGCCAATTATGCAATATTAACTCAGCAGTGTAAAAACATGTAGAAAAAAAAATGGGAGAAAAAATGCCAGGTCTCTCCTCTGAACTCTTAGAAGGCTTAGTATGCATATTACTCATTAAGCATGTGTTCTTCAGCATTCCCTATGAAGTGCTTTCATAGGGAAGGGTTTCATGTCTTAAAAAGTCTTGCATCATCTAGAATGCCTAGTGCAAAAGTGTCCTTAAGTAAATATGTGATGGTTGATGAAAGAAGTGGCATAGCTTGTTTTAAGACACTGAGTGAACTGCTTATTTCACATGGTAAACTTGCTGTTCTGTTGTCACAGAGGCTTACATAGTAATGGATAATATGAAGAAATCAACACACAGAAAGTTATGTACATTGACAAAGATCATGAAGTCACAAGTGAGACATTTGGGATTTTTACTCAGGTTGTCTCATTCTGGAGCTTGGGGTGTTTACTAATACACACTATGTCAAATGGCTTGATAGATTCAGCTGGTAAGAAAACAGCCCAGATACATTTTAATGGTATATTACTTACATGGACAGCAAAAGCAAGATCTTTATACTGTCAACTCCGCATACTGCTTGGCCCACTGGTAGACACTGAGATCAAAGGGGCCAGATGAAAGGCAATATGAGTAGTAGGATAACTTGTTGCTGAGGCGCCAATTGCACCCTATAGCTAAGAAGTTTTAGGGGCACCTGGGTGGCTCAGTGGGTTAAAGCCTTTGGCCCAGGTCATGATCCCCGGGTCCTGGGATCGAGTCCCGCATCAGGCTCTCTGCTCCCCAAGCAGCCTGTTTCACCTTCTCTCTCTGCCTGCCTCTCTGCCTACTTGTGATCTCTATCAAATAAATAAATAAAATCTTTTTTTTTTTAAAAAGAAGTTTTATAGCCTGTAGTTATAAAACTTAACCCCCTTAAGGGGGTTGGCATGGAGCAAGCCTCTGGCTAAAATCTGGCAAGTGGACAAGTGAGTCAGCTCATTGGAGTAAGTGGAAGATGTAAGCAAAGAAATTAATTAATTAATTAGATGTAAGCTTCAGGTTTAGTTGAAAAGGCTAAGAGGCAAAAATACCCTGATGATGTGGGTGAAGAGCTTGGTCTTGGTTCCCTGAGCATCATGTAAAGTCTTAAGGATTCTACAAGGCTCATGTGTACTTTAAGGTCAACGTTTTGTCAGAATAGCTGTTGAACCCAAATTAGGGAAAAAATTTAGATGGTTATGATGGGGTTGTATCATTTGCTCTTGAGAGTTTAGGAGGACATATTGTGGCAATGGGCTTCTATGAAGTCACTAAAAAGACCCATGCCCTTATTGTTTTGAAATTCCATTTTTGAGATGATTTTTCCACTTGCCTAGTTTCCTAGTTTGCCTAAAATAAATTAGCTGGTCCAGTTATCTTTAGACTACAAGAATGATTCTCTAGATAATTTCCTTTTTTCTTAGTATGTAACATTTTAATATAAATCTAAGAAACCACATGTGAAAAATTATGTTCATAAATAACAGAAAATGCCTGTAATGTGGGAGTTCTCCCAGATTATGCTTCTTTTTCTTCCAAATATGAAAGTCATGGCTGAAGCCATAAGTTAATATTCATAAATGTTAATCTTCATAAATGGGAAATTCTTGTAATGAAATGAAACCTGGTTCGATTATGATTTGCTTCAGAGAAAAAACTTGGAGTTAAGTGACCTCAAATAAGGCAAATATATACTAAAATGCACATACACACACACACACACATGCATACACACACAAAAGATCCTAAATTTGGAAAAGTACTGGACAAGGATCTGGAAGACTCCTGACTCCAAGACTACTGATCTGACACATTCCCTTGCCTTTGTGGTTTAACTGCATGGTCTCTAAGCGATCTTTTAATTCTGACATACTGAATCTAACATTCTCATAATGTACCATGGTTCATTAACTTGTTTTTTTTTTCCTAATAATTCTTTAAAATAGTCACATGTTTATTACATAATGTCCAACTGCTATCTCATTGTTGAACTGTAATTGTTTATTATTCTGATAGTGTCAAGTATTGAGGATAATGAAACCCATAGAAGGAAATGCATGATTTATACAATTCACACGCTTGGACAAATCTCTGTCACTGCTTCTTAAGAAGCAATAAAGGTTGTGACAAACTAATAGACTTTAGTCCAAACAGAGAATTATCGTCCATAATGAAATTATAAAAAGACTCCAATTAATGAGTTTGCTATTGGACATTTCCTATTTACAACTGTTTTCTCACTGAGTTTTTATCAGTGATAAATATAAAAGTAAATGCAAATTTGAGAAGTGCTAGGTTTTCATTTAGGTGGCACCTCCAGATCTCTGCTTTTTATGAGGACTCCCTGGGTATTAGGAATATAACATATGGATTCACAATCCTGACTTTCAGAAATACCTTTTTAAAAACTGTAAGGCCAAGGTCTTCACTTATTTTTATTTTTTTTAATTGACAAAGAATTAAGAAACAATTTCTGGTTTTATACTTCATTGCCTCTGAGGTGCCTTTCCTGTTTAATTCCTGTGCTGTATACATTCTTAATAATTTAATATTTGATGTATAATAAAGCTAAAAAGATGCAGACATACTGATATGGGAAATCAAAATTGCAATTAAACTATCGTCTGAGTCACTCATTAGGGAGAAATCTTTTGAAATGTTATTGTAAGTAATAAAATTGCCTTAGGGGGTTTCTTTCAACAGGTTCAGTTTATTTGACTACAAATGCATTGTTTTTGAATGTGTAATTGCTATTTGACTGAACTGTTTTTGTCCCCTCAAAATTCATATGTTGAAACAATCTCCAATGTGAATGTATTTGAGGGTGAAGTCTTTGGAAGGTGATGAGGTCATGAGGGTAGAGCCCTTATGAATAGTAGTAGTGTTTTTCTTATAAAAGAGGCCCCACAAAGCTCCCTTGACCCTTCTGCCACATGAGGACACCTGAAAAGGTTGCAGTCCATGAACTGGGAATGAGTGACACTGAATCTGCTGGCACCTTGATCTTGGACTTCCCAGCCTCCAGTATTGTGAGAAATAAATATCTGTTGTTTAAATAGCTAAACTATGGAGAGAGCCTAAATGTCCATTGACTGATAAATGGATAAAGAAGATGTAGTATATATATTCAGTGGAATATTACTCAGTCATCAAAAAGAATGAAATCTTGCCATTTGCAATGACATGGATGGAGCTACAGTGTATTATGCTAAGTGAAATAAGTCAGAAAAAGACAAATATAATATGATATCACTCATATGTGGAACTTAAGAATAAAACAGATGAACCTATGGGAAGGGGGAAAAGAAAAAAAGAAGAGAAAGAAAGAAGCCATAAGTGATTCCTAATGATAGAGAACAAACTGAGGGTTGATGGGGGGCAGTGGGTGGGGAATGGGCTAGATGGGTGATGGGCATTAAGAGGGCACTTGTGATGAGCACTGGATGTCATATGTAAGAGATGAATCATGGAATCCTACTCTAGAAACCAATATTGCACCATATGTTAACTGAAAAAATTTAAATAAAAAAAGATCTGTTGTTTATAAGCCACCTAGTCTATGGTATTTTGTTATAGCAGCCTGAATAGGCTAAGACAGTAAGAGAAGGAAATATTAATCTTGTGACTTAATTTAGTCACATGAGAGAGAAAACCATTTTAGTAAAAAGTTCGTGAAATAAGGAATATCAATGATGGTGAGAACCAGAGTCTCACACATAACACATGATTCTGGTATGCCAAAGACACAATTTACTTTTTTTTTTTTTTTAAGAATGCTCTTAAATTTATTTGGTCACTGCATTTTTTTAAAGTAGGCTCTACACCAAATGTGGGGCCTGAACACATGACCAAGAGTCACATGCTTTAAGAACTGAGCTAGCCAGCCACCTCCAATTTACTTTGATTGTTAGTGCAACATCATCTTTATGAGTATCGTTTTTTAAAGATTGTATATAATAACATTCTTACAAGATCTATTTGAAACTGAACCTTAGGAAAACAGAGTGACTTGGATAAGGAGAGGAGAGCAGTGATTTGGCTTCTGTTTCTATCCCTGCCACATTTTAAAAATTATTACATTGGTCAATTCCTATCCCTGCCATGCTCCTCAGTTACACCATTTATAATATGAGTAGATTAGACTAGAGGCCTTTAAAGGATTCTCAAATATGGTTCCAGGCCTTCTGCAGGGCAGTAAGTTTTCACCTAATGGGCTATAAAAGAATATAAAAGTATGAGTCCTTTCCTTGGTTTTTGCAGGAAAAAGGCACATAATTCCAGAGACCATCATTTGATGTTCAACGAGGAAAACTTACTTTCTTGCTTAACACTCGCATAGAACTTACTCTATGGCTGGCACTGCCCTAAGAAAAATTTAAATATTGGTTAAGTGTGTTTAACCCTCATAACAACACTGTAGATAGACGATGCTTTTATTGTCCCCATTTTATGGATGGAAAACTGAGGTACAGAAAAGTTGGGTAATTTGCCCAAGGACCCACAGCTAGTAAGTGTCAGACTTGGGATTCAAATCTAGACAATCTGGGGCACTGGCTGGCTCCAGAAGAGCATGCGACTCTTGATTTGGGGGTTGTCAGTTCAACCCCCACTTTGGGGGTAGAGATTACTTTAAAATAGATAGGTATATAGATAACAAATCTACACAATCTGACTCCAGAATCCATGCTCTTAAACATTCTCATGTACTACCAACTTATGAAGAAAGTGATATTCATAAGCCAAAATCAGCACACTGCTTAAGTTTATTGACAATTCAAATTCAGGACTGTAAGGCTCCCGCAGTGCATGTTCACACACAGCTTGCTACTGGACTTCTCATGGTTTCAGGAAAGATATTTAAACTGCAGCCTGTTTTCAAAGTCGTCCTGAGGGGTTTGTATTTACCATGGCCATTTCCTTGCATTTTAATTTTGAGTTAGCATTGGTGTGTTCTGGTGAATATTTCCATCAAGAGTGTGCCTTCCTCCACTCTCAGCTTTCATATCACTTCTCCTTAGGCTCACCAGCAGTAAGAAAGAGGCCCACTGCTGAACCATGTAGGTCTTGAGGACCGATCTCTCAGCTATCAAAGGCTATTAAGGCTTTGAGATTATTTACTCCTTGCAAGGGCTCAGTTTAGTGCTCTCATTCTCTTTAGGTCTCATGTTGGCAGAGTGAGGAGGATGGGGGAGGTGTTCAATTTACTCCTCCAGTTACTTGTGGGCAAATTCAGGAAGACCTCGTCCAGTGGAAGGTAAGCTGAGGAGGTAAATTATATGATGCCATATTTTCACTGCTCAAAAAACAATACAGGTTGCTATTTGAAAATCCAGGTTCTAATTTTAGTGATAGAAAGAGAAATATGGTTCAGTTTATGCTTTTTGTTTTTCTAGCCATTACAAAATTCTTCACAAACAATGAAGTTTTACAACAAAATTTGTAGTTCCTATGAAACTACATGTCTGAGATTTAGGGACATGTGGCAGGTACAGAAATGAAATATTGATGTATCTAGTAAGTCTCAAATTAGAACAATTTCCATGACAACTTACTCAGTCTTCTTTAATAAAACATTTGCTCAGTTCATATACAGAATCAACATTCTGTTGTTTGGCTCCTAGTATATTATTTTGTGTATGAGATGTCATTATGTTTCAATTATGGTATCACATGCTGATATTTTTAAATGTAACAAAATAATGCTGTTACTTGACTATAAAGTTATAGTCCTGTGCCAGTCTGAGCCTATTGATAACCAGCGATGTAGCTGGACTGGCCCTTCTGGTTCTTATTATGATTGTAAGACATTCTGAGCAATAACCATTATGAAACCTTGAACAAAAAAGATTTATTACTTACAGGACCTAGAAATTACATGGCACACTTAGGGCCACACAGCAAGGTTGAGGGCTGTTGAGAATAGAGGGAGTGGAGTTCTCCTTTTATTGGGGTTAAGGGTAAGGTCTTAGAATTTTGCGGTTTCATTCTTTATTGGTGAATATAAAACATAAGAGCAGGAATTTAAATCTTGGAAGAGTTTACAAGACACCGAAATGGTCAGTTGTTAAAATCAACCTAAATCTCTGAAACAAAAGAGCTTGATGGGGAGAGGGGAGGACTGGCTCTTTATCTAGGCCTGTGGCTGGCAATGTGTTTATTCGAGAGTGTCATCTTTGAAGAGGACGCCTCAACAATCAAGGCTTCAGTTAGGCATCTGCATTCCAAAAAAGAAAAGCACAATTGTCAGGCTTCTACTATAGTAACTCATAAGGAAATTAGGTCATTGGTTTTATCATTAACAAAAATACACACATAGATTAATTTGCTTATATATGTCCATTGATATCATCATCTAAAGCAACAACATAAATTATGACCCTACTATAAGCAATCACACGATGAGGTATGCTGTATGATCCTTTGAGGACCAAGGACGTGCCATCCAGTTGGAAAAAGAGGATACATACAGGAAGCAAGACAGAAATACCCAGTGTCCAAAGCAATGATGCAAGCATTAAGTGGTAAAGGAGTTTGAGAAGTGACAGGTTGTTGGGGATGGGGCGCTTAAGAGGGGCTACAAGAAGGAGGTAGCTCTTAAAATAGATGCTGAATTTTTCCTGCTTCTCCTACCTAAGCCTATGGAAAGTTTTGCTTTAGGGTAGAAGTTCTCAAGATTAGAGCCCCAGGACCAACGCTGGGCCATAAGAATCCTTCTGGTAGGATCTGAACAATTTCTCACTGCAAATCCTTCCTTTGATTGCAGTAGACAAATGATACCAAATTCCAAAACTTTCATTTTATGTATAACCAGTGATAACCTATACTAACTTCCTAAGTAAGATATTAAGAGATTATCAAAGCTTGGTATTCATAAACTAAAATGAGCACATTGCTGATATGTCCTGGGGACTTGAATTTGGGATTCTGTCAAGAAGGCTGGTAAGGGTCGAGCAATGTTATAAAGCACCCTTGGGCATGCTCACATATAGATGTTCGAGTCCCCATGATTCTCAGCCATGTACCTAGTCATCAGTCTATGAGGATTTTCATTATTGTCTGAGTTGATTATAGTTTTCTGTGGCTGTTTTCTCGCTTTTTAAATTTCAAGTGCTATTGGTTTAGTTCCATAATTACCTACTTAATTTGTCATGCATGTTTTTGTTTATCTTTGAAGTGTGTTAATGGTACATGGTTGCATTAAGTGTTTGTCCCAACTTTTTGCAATAACTAGGCTTTAAAACATGAGTGTGTTACAATCCAAATATGACCACTAATACTCTAAGTGTCATAGTAAGTGTATACATGACTTCCTCCTAAATGTGTTCATACAATAAAGCTTCATTGTTCAAATATTTGATCTTTCATTTTATAAATACTTATTGAAACCCTACTGTTGTTCCCCTCAGCACCAATGCACCCCAACAAGCCTTTCTCAGCTCAGGAAATGGCTTCACAACCTACTCCGTTGTTCAGGCTAAAAACTTGGGAATCAGCCATGATTCCTTTTTTTCCTTATAGGTCACATTCAACCCATCTAATTAAGTCTTGGGACCTCTCTATCTGCAAAATATATCCTAAATTTAATCGCTTCTCATCATCTCCACTCTTAGTCCCATAGTCTGAACCATCAGTGTCTCTTGCCCGAGTAACTACAAAAGCCTCAAAATTAGTCTTCTTGTCTCCTCAAACTACTGTCCCTCGCATGAAGTTCATCCTACACATAGCAAAGTAAATGTCTTAGAACATAAATCAGACATAGAACTCTGTTACTTAAAATCTTTTCAGCACTTCCTATTCACACCCAGAGGAGCATCCATTTTCTCCTTCTGGCCTGTAAGGCTTTCCATGATCTGGCCTTTGCCTAACATGCTAACCTCGTTTTCTACTCTGCCCTACTTTAACTCCTCTCCAGCCACACTGGCTTTCTCCTTCACGGTTGAACATGCCCAAGGTCCCATCTTGGGGCCTTTTAACTTGGTGTTCTTTTGACTCGGCATGCTTTTTCTTCATTTTTGCAAATGGGTGACTCCTTATCATTCAGGTCTCAAGACGAGCATTTCCTCCTCCTTAGAGAAGCCTTCCCTGACCACATGAGCTAAAGCAACCCTTGCAGTCCCTCTCTACATCACCCCGTTTTTGTCTTCTTCACAGCATGCATTGATAACTGAAATTATCTAATCTATTCATGTAGACATGCTTATTCCTATCTCTCTGCACTGGAGTTGAAGCTGCAACTGTCCTTTTCACTGCTCTGTCACCTAGGAGGCTTTTAATTCAAGCAATGGAAGGTCTGATTCAAACCAACTTAAGCCATAAGGGGATTTCTTATTTCATGTTACACAAAGTCCAGAGGCTGAGAGGCTGCAGTGGTTCCATTGGTGAAATTGCCGAGTTAGCAATACCATCAAGGACCCATGTTCTTTCTACCTGTTTACATTTGACCATCTTCAACCTCGGACTTACCTGCTCATGGTGGGAAGGTGGCTTCACTGACTCACTGACAGCAGCCTCACAAGGCACTACCCGGAAGCCTGAGGAGACAACCTCCTTTCTTTAAGTCTCTTTTCAAGGCTGAGGAAATCTTTCCCAGAAGCCTCCCAGGATCCTTCCCCTCATATTTCACAGGCCAAAAGATTTATTGACTGACCTACCGTGGAAGATACACATAGCCATGAGAACAAAATCCTTAATCTTATGTAGTGGTGTGTACTGGGGTTACTAGGGAGATGGCCTTCTTCCCAAACAGGTTTGGAACAATTTGAGAAAATAAGAAATGGCACATGGAGTCAAATATCATCGTTATAACCTACAGAAGCCAGCTTGAAGGATGTGGCCTTAGGTCTGTTAGCTAAGTGGGCTTGCTAATATAGAACCCTGAAATAGGCAAGTTTGCCCACCCATTTGCAACAGCACTAAGCCGGAAAACTCCCCTGAACTCTTAAAGAGGCAGAATTCCTAGAGTAGCAGACAGAAGGTAGAAGCAAGGGAAGGGGGCTAGAGCAGAGCTTGATTTTCCCAAATTTACCAATTGGATAAATCACTCCATTTCTCCAAGGGTAGAATCTAGTAAAGAAATGGAGAGAGACCAGGTGACCAGGAATGTACTTAGGCAAAGTCCTTCCAACCTGAAATCAGAAGTCGGGAGAATGTATTCCCCCCTTTATCAAAGCTTACCTAATTATTATTGAATTTCTCTTCAATTTCTTGTTTTTTTTTTTTTAATTTGAGTACAATTGATACAATATGTTACATTAGTCTTGTGTATACAACATAGTGATTCCACAACTCTGTACAGGCTCATATTTTTTACAGTCACATATCCAATAAAAAAAAAGCACGTAGTTGAGTTTGCAAGAAGTGCCCATCACTTCTATGCTTGTGAGTTTCTGGTAAAATTGTTCACTCCGGTTTATGTACAACAACCTACAGGAATGTTCAGGAGATCCCACTCCCTCCACATATTTCTGTTGAAATATCCAATAAGAATCAACTTTCATAAATGTCAAGAAATGAGTTTTGATTAAGATGATGATTTTCTCTAAAAATGGTGCAATCAAATAAATGGGTCATTTAGAACTGGATTTCTTGTTCAAAAGTTTGAGATCTGAATTGAGGCAGTTAAATGGTTAAGACCTGCATGTGTTCACTTTCTGGAAATTTTATCTTTTATTTTCATTGATGAGAAATTAGACAAAATTATGGAAGTGCTAGCATTTTCATTTTAATTCCTCTGTTAAATAAATAATACATTAGCTATCCTGCCCCCATAGGGAAGAATATAATTGAAATACTGAATTCATTTCTTTGATACAAAAATAGCAAGAGGTAATGGCATACTCTGACACCTTAGCTGCTTTCTGGAATCACTGGGAGACCAGGTGGGTTGATGTAACAGTGTCACATTTTTGTTGGAAACAAACATCTCCTTCTTGTTATTCTTTTGTCAAAAGCTATTCATTTCCACTTTAGTTTGTTTCAGAAGTTTCTACATCTAGCTAATGTAAGAGTATCTTTGAGGTCTCTTATGAAGCTTTGTATACAAAATAAAGATTTAAAAATTAATATTATTCTGTACTTTACTTTATAAAACAGTGTAGTCCTCTAATGAAACAGAACTGTTCCAGAGTCTAGGAGTGGTTCATTTTGGGGCGATTTGGGATGGGAATAGACAGACACAAAATAGAACATAGTTATGAGTTGGTGATGTCAGTGGTGTATCTACAACATGGTCCCAGGAATCCCTTACTAAATATAGTGGTGATAGTAAGGGTAACTCTATTATGGGGTCGTTAGGCCTTGTGTCACACTGTTCTGTGATTATTTATGTGTCTACATCTCTCTCTGAAATGTGAGATTTCAAGGCCATGGTCCACATCTCATTCATTTCTCTATTCCCTGAACTGGTCAGCTCTGTAGTTGCTCTGTAAATGCTTGCTGTTTGCTTTGTAGATGAAAATAGAATTATATTGATTTTTCTTATTGTGATGTCAGAATTTTCAAACCCCAGGCTCTACATTAAGACTGAGGTATTAAAAATTTTTATCCTCTTCTTCCTCTTTCTTTTTCTGCTTCTCTTTCTCTTTCTATTTTCTTTTCCTAGTAGATGCATACCCTTGATTTCAGCTATGGGATCCATCCTATTGTAAACTTTATGTAATCATATTTGAGGGCAATAGGTAGATGATGTTTAGATCTTCTAGGTCTTCCATGGAAAAGAATTGTGAAAGCAGCCAGTTGTCAGCTCATCTAATTCTTCCTGCTGGTTTGATGAGGCTTGGGCTCTACCCTTGCTAATGCGTGTGAACATGATTTCCGGCCCAAATCCCATTTTGTTAATTTGTGACTCAAACATTGGTTGTGCCTTATACAAGGTTTTTCTATATTTTGTAATACAAGTATATGTGCTGGGAGTGGGAATGGGGTGATATTTTATGTGTTCCCGTAGCATAACAGTTTCCCACATGTCTGTTTTTGGCAATTCGTTAAGTAACAGAGGCTACCTGATATAGAACCTGGTGCGAGGCCCTTTGCCTTGAATACTTTCTTGGCTCTTCCTCTCCTGGCATCATTGCCAGTGTCCAGCACCAGTGGATTCCCCTCCCATCTTCAGAGCTTTCCCGAGTTATCTATCAAATAGTAGTGCAACTGACAATTCAAGATAGAGGATGCCCAGACAACAAATATACCAGCACTTAGACCTCTAAGGATGTTCATTTCATCCTAAAGATCCTGCCATTGCTCAGACTATGTTCAGAATTCTTCTTGCTTTTAGAGGCAGTTATTCAGCCAAATGAAGGCATTTTTCCTATAACTACTTTAAAATGTATGTTGGACTGAGGACATTATTCCCTACCTGGTTCAGCAGTTTGGTCGGGTCACTTTTTAAATGTATCCATAAATTTAAAAATGGGTTCATAGAATAAAGAGTTGCCACCTCTGAGGAGAAACAAAAAAGAGTCAAGCTACAAACCCTCTGGAGGCTCATCCAAATGAGTGACAAACACACTTGGAGTTCCGGCAGCATCCCTGGAATCACTGCATGGCATCCCTGGAATCACTCTGTTCCTAAGGGGAACAGCAGTCATGTCCCAAACTGAATACAGAGAAGAGTGAACCTCTGACACCAGGAAAGCTGTGGCATGACCTATGTCACTAGCTTATTGCCCAGGCTGGACTCAGTGGGGGTGAAATCATGAAATTAATTTGTCACAAGTGACTTTCTGATCCATTCCATAGGATCTCCCTTCTTGCTCTTGGACAGACTCTCAGGCAGATTCCATCACTTTTTCAGTCATGTATAGTTTTTAATGAATAGTCACCATCTTAAGGATTAAAAAAAACTCAGTCAGGTAATAACCAGAACTTAAGTCTTTTTCAATTTAAAGCTACTCTCCTCCCTTACAGCTCCTGGCCCGACCTGGATTCAGAAGCCTCCAGTAGGGAAGTTGGAGCTGTGGCAGTTTTTATTCCCAGGAAGCAGACTCCAAGATAAGTGAGCAGGTGGTTCATTAGAGAGTGCTCTTGGGATCAACATCTGTGCGTAGGAAGGGAGGGGAAAGATTCAGGGTTGGGTAGGGGATGAAGTTGAGCTTCAGTGCATCTTGGTAGTCTTGGTCAACCTTGGGAGAGTTCTGAAGCTGAGATGACCCTTTAGAGTTGTCCTGAGTTTGGTGAGGGGACTGGGCATTTACACCCTGCATTACATTGATTGGTCATTGCATGAGGGCCACCTCTGAAAGGGCATGTGACCTGAGGCAGGGTAGCTTTTGTTCAGCTGAGACAGTCTCCTGTAAGGGGCTGAGAGCTGAGGGTTGTCAACTGGTAGCACTCTAGGAGATAGGGGAGTGAGTCCTTCCTTCCTGAATGAGGAGCTGGGAAGCATATCATGGAGTTCACCAAAGGGGCATAGTCAGTCTTCCATTGCTGTCAGCTCTTGTCCTCCTACTCTTCCACCCATGATGCTATTTCTGGTCTGACTTGAATGGAAGGAAATGGACAAAACCTTCCTTGACCGGTGCAGTGTTAATCCTCCATTGGCATGCTCTGGGGGTACTCCATGCCCACTTGTATGGATTCTCTGGAGTCACCCACGTGGGGACATTCCACTGCACCATCTCTACCATGTGTGATACATCCTTTGGACTACCCCACCACTCCCCTCCTGCTTGTGGTAGGATATTTTCTTTGGAGATATCACTGCATTGGTAGCCAGGTCTCTTGGGTTGGGTTCTTTCAGGATGCCTCACACCCACCGACCTTCTTCAGTGTTTATGGTCGCCCACAGAAAACACCTTTTCCCATTAAACTCTGGCCATGCCAGCTGCTCCCCTTTAACTCGCCTACCCTGCCTTTCATCTTTAGACCTCCAGGTGACAGTAGGAACCAGTTCATATATTCTCTAAACTCCAGAAGATATATGCCAAGCTCTCCAAGTGGTTTTCCTGGAGTGTCCTTACTTGACTTGAGACAACTGCTTCCTTGGTTCTGGTCCCTGGTCCCAATACAGGATGGTGTGGTGTTTCCTTTTGGATAGCTAATGCATTGAATCCTAATGAGTTGTCAGTTCAGCGAAATCCCCAAGTTCTGAGGGAAGTTGTGATCTCTACTGCATTTCTTAAATAATTGAACACCAGCCCCACTGGAGGTACTCTTCTAGGCAGGCCAGGGCTCATGGACACTACTTTTATAGGAATAGGGATAAGGCTGGAGCCTTGGCATATCACAAAAAGGGCACTTGTACTCTGCTATCCATTTCCAATATGGAGTCTAGGATGCTCTGACTTCATACACACGTTGAGTAGGGGCTGCCTGGGCCGTGTGATCTGACCACCTCTGACAGGCTTTTGTAGGGAGCTGGAGTGGCCACAGTTTGTTAGGACATGATCAGTGGTGTCTTGAATTGGTGAGGATAAGGGAGTAATTACACCTTGGGGATATGTGTCCTAATTGTGGCCATCCGAAAAGTTTGAGAAACTCCGCTATCAAATATTGTAGTGTCAGGAGAACTGGGTTTTGGCTCCAATGGTTACACTTTGGGCTAAATGACATGATTTCCCTGAAACCCATTTTCTTCACCTCTGAAGCTGACTAAATCATAGCGACTCTATTAAGCCTCACAGGGATGTTTTGAGGACCAAATGGAACAACACATGTGAAAGTAATACAGTAGAAATATAAAAATATTATTACAAAAATTTAAATTTAAAGTGTTTTAAGTGTTCGAAACTGCTTTGCACTATGATTGAGGAAGAAGCCTCTTATCTATTATGTTACACTTTTTTGATGTTGTTCTGGCCAAAATGTAAAAACTCAGATGGTTACATAGTTATACACTCTGACCACACTGAAAAAAAAATCTTTAAATAGAAATAGGGTAATATTTTCCTGGAAGGTGTAGAAGTTGCAAGTGGCAACCATTGGCATGATTTGCAACTAATAAGACTCTGCATTATCTTAAAAAGTTTCTTATTTGGAACAGTGCTCCAGGAAATCTAATTTGAGATCATTTAAATGTCAGTAAATGAAGGGACCTAGATGATGAAATACAGTGTACAGATACTAAAAACTGCAGGAATGGAGGGCAAGAACATTATTCTCATTCTGATTAAGCGCTGCTACACAACATTCTTTTTCTTGTGTAATAGATATTAAAAACTGTACCTTTTATTATACATTTCTGAAAACTCACGAGTGGATTTGGAAATGTGGAGAGAAGGGAGATATGCTTGAGATCTTTGAGGCTTTCCCTGGCCTGCAAAGGAAAATTCACTGAGAATCAAGTTGTAGAAGGTGTTGTAGAATTCTTGAAATTTGCAGATGTGGTGTCCGTTCCAAGATTCCCTTGGAACCACATTAAATTACTGTTTAAAACCTTTACTGAATGATGCCTATGTCCTCTCTTCTATGAAGAGAGAACGTCGCGTACAGAGAATTGTGGTAAGCTAGAAATTCAAAGCCCAGTGGAAGTGGAGGGGAAGGGGAGATGACTTATCACTGGTGAAAGCTAGGGAAGTCCACAAAAGAAGTGTGGTTGGAGCTGGGTGATGAGGAGCCGACAAGATGGCTACAGGTGGGTATAGTGAGGTGGGGGCAAGGAGAATCAGAGAGGGGGCCCAGAGGAGGCATTCCAGGTGGAGGGTTAGTAAGCAAAAATCTATGGAGGTGAAAGCACTTGGCGACTGGCAAATAATCTGGGAAAGCTGACTGTCAAATGCCTGTAAGATTGAGGTGAAGATAGAATAAAGCAGACCAAGTATAGACTGGAGTTCTTTGAGGGACTCTGACTTCATTTTATTTATTTATAAAGAATGTTTAGAATTTTTTTAAGTCAACTCTGATGGTAGTGTGGGGCTTAAGCCCATGACCATGATCAAGAGTCCCACGTCCTGCTGACTGAGCCCGCCAGGTGTCCCAGAGGAGTCTGACTCCGTTGTAAAAACAATGGGAGAGAACCTTTGAGGTCTTCTATGGAGGAGCATGGCCTCATTACCTGAGCTTTCACAAGCAGCTCCTTAATTCCTCACAACAACCTTTTAAGATTGACAGCATTAACCCCCTTTTACAGTTGAAGAAACTGAGGCTCAGAGAGATAGTCCCTAGTCCACGGTCTTGGAGCTGGTATGTGGCAGTCAGGATTCAAACTCAACATAGTCATTAGGTGGTTCTTTTGGAGGCAGAGGTAACAGGCAATGTGGAGTGCTGCTCACCACGATGGGGAACATTCCGTTTCTCATTGTGTAATAAAAGGTTGTTGTATACAATGTTAGGCATTCCGCTTTGTTTCATAAATTTTTTTTTAATCGGATTACACAGTTTAAAAAGTCAAATGATATTACAGGTCTTGAGAAGAACAACAGGAGCCCCTTACCTTCACCCCTTACTCCTGTCCCCTTCTCCTGTTCTCCAGAAGCAACCATTTTTATCTTTTTCAGCTTTTTTCCCTGGTCCAGAATATGGACTATTTCTATATTCCTTAGTCATATGCTTCTACAGTTATTTCTTGTTTTTTACATTTTACACATCATTCATTAAGCCGCAACTGTGGAAACAGGATTTATTTTAACTTACGGCCCCCTACACCCTCATTCTGTCTATAGTTATAATTTTTTAAAAAATCAACATTATCTGTGCAAACTTTATTTTGATGACATAAATATTTTACATAGCTGAGCCGGACAGTGTGCTGTAACTATTAAAAACTATACACGTTTACTTTCCATAGAGTTCATAATTCCCTTGTTTTCTTTCTTTGTTTTATTTATATACTACTCCCTAGAATCCCCCTAGACTCCCTACCAGACCGCAAAAACTGCCTGTTACAACCACACATATCTGGCTCTGGAAGCCAGTTCCACAACCGCCCTCTTGGGGGCTTCCCTTCACCTTTGCCTGGGGGAATTGTCTTCACTTCTTTCTTTTGTTGATCCCAAGATTCCTGGGCGCCACCTCTGATCCATTCTTGGTTTACTTCTTTGTCTGGGTGCAGACCATCTGCAAAGAGCTTGCTAAGAAGGTGTGATATTGCGATTTATAATAAATTTAGATTTGGTCTTGTCCCAAGCACAGATCTAAAAACCCTTGAAATTTCCTAAGACAACAAAGGTGTCTTTTGTTATGTTAATGAAGTGACTTTTGGAAAAGCCCCTAAGTACTCTAAGATGGGGCCTGGTTGTCCGGGGAACCAAACCCATGACTAGAGGTTTGGAACTTTCAGTCCCACCCCTGACCTCCAGGGAGAGGGGCTGAAGATTGAATTCAATCACCAATGGCCAATGATTTAATCAATCACACCTGTGGAGTGAAGCCTCCATAAAACCCCAAAAGGATGGGTTTTGAGAGCTTCCTGGTTAGCAAACCAGGGTGCATTCACATGCTGCCTTGCCTGGCTCCAGCCTCCATGGGGACAGAAGCGCATTTGTTCTGGACCTCACCCTATGTATGTATGTCTTCATCTGGCTATTGAGTCATATCTCTTAATATCCTTTGTAATAAAGCAATAATCTAGTAAGTAAAATGTTTCTCTGAGTTCTGTGAGCTGCTGTAGCATGTTAGCTTAACCCATGGTCGTTGGAACCTCTGATCTATAGCTAGACCGTCAGAACCTCAGGTGACAACCCGGGCTTGGCAACTGGCATCCGAAGTAGGGGGTCTGGGCAGTCTTGGGGGACTGAGCCCTTAACCTGTGGGGTCTGAGACTATCTCCAGATGGATCGTGTCAGAAGGGGGTTAAATTGTAGGACATCCAGCTCCTGTAGGAGAACTGTTTGGGGGTGTGGGAGAAAAGCTACACATCTGGGGTCCGAAGTGTGGTAGTAGTGGGAAAGTAAAGGAGAAACACAGGAGGGAAGAGACTGAGAGTCTCCCAGCTTGGGAGGATTCATGGGAGGAATGACTGCTTCCAATACCTCGAATCTTGAAAAAGTCTTTATTCCGACTTAACACGTGGTAGTGGTAGTTTGTGGGGAGCACTCAGGAGATCCTCTTGATATGGAAACATGCCCTTCTGTTTTGGGAAGTCTTCTTTTTTTATGTCTTTGATTTCCCACCCCTTTTCTCTCTTCATTCTCCATTTCTGAACCTTCTCTTATTTGGGTGTGGGTTCTCCTCGATTGATTCTTTAATTTACTTACATTTAATCACTTTATTCTCTTTGTCTTTAGTTCTACTTTGGGAAAAAATAGTCTCAACTTATTCTCCTCCCACCACTAGTGGATTTTAAAATTTGGCCAGTATGCTTTAAATTTCCAAGAGCTCTTTCTTTTTTTTTAAAGATTTTATTTATTTATTCGACAGAATGAGATCACAAGTAGTTGGAGAGGCAGGCAGAGAGAGAGAGGAGGAAGCAGGCTCCCTGCCAAGCAGAGAGCCCAATGCGGGACTCGATCCCAGGACCCTGAGATCATGACCTGAGCCGAAGGCAGCGGCTTAACCCACTGAGCCACCCAGGCACCCCCCAAGAGCTCTTTCTTACGCTCCAGTATTGTTGGTTTTTCTTTGGAAAAATCACCTTGATTAAATATTTTCATAGATTCAAGATTTCTGATCTTAAAGCTGTTAATTATAACTATTTTGAAGTTTTTCCCCCTACTTTATGGATTGTCCGGATCCACAGAGTTGTTTATTTTGGTCTTTTCTTCCATGTTGGAGACTTTCTTTAGGTTTGCTCTCCATTGTATTTAATGGCAATGCACGAACAACTGATAAGCTTTTGTTTATGAGTGGTGTTTTTGACTGGTAGCCTTGTAGGGCAATTAATAAGGGACTGACTGTCAGCATCTCTCACTCTGGAGAGAAATGCTCCATTCTTCCTGGGTGATAGGAACTTGGCTAACAGCATTTTGGGAGCCAAGCAAGGAGAGGGGACTATTGACCTTGTCATTGTGTCCTTTGTTTACAGCCTGGTGTCCCTAAGTTGTTGATTTTTCTCCAGAGAATACATATAAACTTCCCTTCTGTCTAGATGGGGGAGAGCCACGATTTGCCAGGAGGGAAAGGAGATCTGAGGATGTAGGTGCTCAGGCAGGTTTTCAGCTCCCCAGTTCACCTCCTCAAACATTCTGAACATGATCTGTCTTTGCTGACCTCTGCCTCTTGTTTCCACAGATATTTATTGGGTGGCTAGTATGCTACCATCCACCTAGAATAAAATGGTGAATAAGGACAAATGTGGTCTCTGCCCTTGTGGAACTTACGGAGAAAGAGACCCTAATTATAACTGAGATAAGTGCCAAGAAGGAAAAGGAAGAGGTGAGAAATCCGGAAATAACAGCAATAATAATAACCACTAATAGCCTCTTATCCCTATCCTGTTGGAGTGTATGCTGAGAGTTGACCTGGTTTGGGAGTTCGAAATCTTTCGCTGAGATCTGAATGGAGAGGAGTTAATTAGGGGGCCAGTGGGGGTGTGGGAGTGGAGATAGCGCCAAGGAGGAGGTAACCACTCAGGGCAAATACGTGTGGTGGGAAGAAGCCTAGAAAGGCCTGAAAAAAGTTTACAGTGACTAGGGTGTGATGAGGGTGAAAGCTGCATTCGGTTGTGATCATATTAATGTTCGCTAATCAAAGCTCTAAACTCAAAATCAAAATTTCTTTATACCCTTACATCCACTATTCTAGTCATAAATCTAGTACTTTTGTACAAAAATTTTAAAAAATCACTTATTCTTTGAGTAACTCTTAATAAGCTTTCCCTTATGTTTCTACCCTAAATACATTTAAAATTTAATAAATTTAATTCCCGTAACCCTTCCCAGTGCTGGACAGGGTAATCTTACATACCTAATAAGGAAAATGTTTCTAAGCCCTATATTAATGCCTACAAATTGAATTAGTCACAATTATAATGGTAATAAGTCACATTCTGATAAGCTTTCGAGTTTATGTACGTGTAACAAAATTATCTTACCCTTTTCAGTCTTTTAATGATAATTAAACATTTCAAATTAAAGCTATCATTTTAGAATCTCTAATAGGTCCATTTCTATTAAATATTTCAAATACCTTAAATTACAAACACATACACAGATTATGATAATAACAAAATGTATTCCTAAAATGAGAAGTTATTTACTGAAGGTTTGATTTGCATTGATATTTATATACTCAGTGCTTTATTTTACTACTTGGATTGCCAGATTTAGCTGATTAAATATAAGATACCTAGTTCAGTTAGAATTTCAGATGAACAAAAAATGGTATTTTAGAAACTGGAATTTAACTGGGCATCCGGTATTTTATCTGGCAACTCTACTGCATTTGCAAAATTACTTATCCAGCTAGGAGAGCAGAGTTACTATCTCTGATGGTCTGTACTTACTTGCCCAAAGATTTTGCCCATAATATTGTTACAAGGTCAAAGATTTGTAACCGTAATACGGGTACAAATTTAGGGATCTTAGAAATTCAAGAACTGGGTGCAACTTCATAGATGATTCTACCTGAGTCACAGTTGAACATGCCAAGCTCTTTCTAATTACCTGATTTGACCTGCTATGTCACTGATGGCCCCAAGCCCATGCATTTTAACTGGGGTATAGCTTGGTGATCTGGGCATCCTAGATTATTTGGATGTTGTACTAAGTTTCATTATTACCTAATTTTTATTGTAATTGGACAAAACTTTTAATATCCTTTGAGTTAGTAGAATTCTATGATTTGAACTGATGGAATTAATTCTGTACAAATCAGACCCACTCTGTCCTAAATCGGACCATTCAATACCTTAGAGACCACTGGAATAATCTGGGTTTTTTTTAACCCCCTAAGATCAAAGGGGAGTCATCAAGAAGTGTAAGGAACAGTGTGGCCAGATTTCCACTTTGGGGGAAAAATCAGTCTGGTTGCTGTGTGGAGAATAAATAGGAGGGGTTTGCGCTTAGGAGGCTTTTGCAATAAAGGAACTAAGAGCTAGTGATGAACTTGGTTGATGCTGATGGAGAAACAGGTCAAATTTGAGCTATTTTGTAGGCTGAGTCAACAGGACATGGTGACAGATTGAATATAGGCAGTGAGAGGGAGGTATGAAGTAAAGCATGGCTCCCAGGTGTCTGGTGTGAGTCACTGGGTGAACACTGACACCATTCTCAGATAAGAAAACAAGATGGAGAAGAGCAGTTTGTTTTAAATTTTTGTTTGTTTTGCTCTGTTTGTTTTTGGCAAGGTAGGGGAGAAGCATGGGTTCTAGTTTGGGCTTACTGAATCGAAAATACATATGGGGCCCACAGTGGAGACGGTCAGCAAACAACTACAAGTACATTTCTTGATCATCCAACTATGGCTAGAGAATCCAGAACTTTCCATGGCAATGCAATTTCAATCTGTGCTTTCAGAGGCTTTCTACTACAGCCATATTTCTCAAAAGAAACTTGTAATGCACAGTGTGTCCAAAATAAATTTAGATTAGAGCAGTTGTTCTGACCTTGGACATTCTGCTCTCTTGTTGACTGGTGCTATTTAAAAAAAAAGTCACTCCATCAGTAGCTCCGGGGTAGAACCCATATTTTGGGAATTGTGTGTATTTACTTGAACCAATATACAGAAGAACACTATTTACATGACTTAATTTAGTCTTGAATTTTGTGCCTGTTACTCTATTTAATGATGCTAAACTATTTAGAAAAAGTAGGTAAATAATAAATCTTTAAGCTTGAATAGGCTGTTTACAGTCAATTGAGTTCTACCTTCAGGAGATGGGAAATTAATGAACTCTATCCTTTCTGTGACAACAGATTTTACTCCGTTGTTTTCCAGTTGTTGTGAATAATTCTTGTACCTTTTTCAAGTAACCAGGACTTCCTGACAAGGTTTTTGGCATCATATAGTAGATCCCTCCTCTTCGGGACACAGGTTTGTGGTTCGGACATGTTGCTGGTATATTTTATGTAGACAATGGCTTGAGAGACATTTTCGCCTTCATTTCTCCAAGTCCAAGCATCTTTTATTTTTATTCAGAATAGGTCTTTGGAATTGTTCATGGCAGTTTTCATTCTTTCTTCTTTTATTTATTTTGTGCAGGAAGTCTTAGGGTGTTTGCAAGGATAGAGTCCTAAAAATAACTTGTCTCTAAAGTGAACTTTTATGATACTATGCTAATTATTTTGATTTTTATTCAGCTGTGGGAAACCATTCATCTGTTCTATTCAAACTATTTTTCTGATTACTGAAAATGAGAATATAATTATTATTTATTAACTACCAACAGTACTTTTTCTGGAATACAAAGTATTGCTATTTCTATACAACTTTTGACTAATTAATTAGAATGTATGCCCATATTACCAAGAATGTTTATCTCTATATTTGGAAAGAGGACAAGAGCACTTTTAGACTTCTTAACATAGAAATTCTTTGCAGGCTTGAGTCCATAGCTTGTCTGGACTTTAACAAATCATCTTAAGAGTAAATTGCTCACTGATGATAAATGTTGAATAAGTATTCAGTGTCTGGTAATCCGAGTTCTCTTTCCAAATGAAAGGTAATCCATGATATTAAACAGTTGGTTAAATTAGTTGTGATACAGTTTTTTGGGAACCAGGATAGTACAGAAGGAGCCTTTCCCACCTTGTGGTTAGATTTTAGAGTGCATTGTTGGCTAGAGCAGGATCAGGGGTAAGATGATTCCCATCAAGTTTCAATGATCTGCCAAAAATCAAGCCAGAGAGGGATCAGATTTGGGATTAGAGCCAAAAGAAAGGTGAACACACACACACACACACACACACACACACACACACACACACACAGAGTTGTTGAGAACCGCAATCCAGAGGCTAAAATCCAGTGGGAGAGACGACATGTGAGATGCAAACAATACCAGGAAGAAGAGGGGCAGGTCCCAGTGAAGTGGTAATATTGACCACTTTGACTCAGGCCAACATGTACACCTTAGGATTAAATTTTCCCTTTACTGACCTGGTCATGGAAAAATCTCCAAGAGATTGTAGGTGCTGGTTGAGGGAAACCTAGCAGTGTCATAGGAGGCAGATCAAGACAGTTACTTACCACTCTGCTTGTGCAACTTGTGCCTTTGGTGGCTGAAGTTGCACTTGTCACCCAGGCATTTGGGGCCCACTAGGCAACCAGGCAAAGAAAAAAATAGGCTATTTGGGGGCGGGAATGACTGACATTATGTAGGAGAATAAGGGAGCTTCAACCTGTGGTGGGGCAGAGAAGAGTATGAAGCGACCCTGAGGAATCTTCTGGATTTTCCTGTTCTATAGTGCCCAGAGATAAAGCATAATGGTCCATTACTGAAACTCTACAAGTAGGGAAACAGAGCTCAGATTCCTCAGGACTGAAAATTGGATTCTACTACTCAGGTAAACGTACTAAATAGCAAATAGCTGCCTACCAAGGGTATTGATAGGTGCCAGGAAAAAATAGTCTTTATACAGTTTTAGGAATTCTGTATTTTATGCATATTTAACGCAAAAAATATTGAGCATGCGGTGTTTAAATAGTAATTTCCCAAACTGGTTTGCCTTGGTGGTGAACTGTATTTTGTTACGTTACTTAGGAAGTATCAGAGCACTTTACAAAAGGAAGGTCTTTCAAATTTGGATTCCAAGTAGGAAGAGACTTCAAGCCAAAGTGGATATAAGTTCCTGTCTCTTCTCCACCCCCAACTCTTGTCACTCTGTTCAGATCCATGTGGAGTGTTGGGGAAAGAAATACAATCCTCCGAAAGCCCTTGAATGCAGAATGCACATTAAGGAAATAGTCATTCTCACCCCTTAATCCCCCCTCTCGATCCCTCTCTTGAGCTCTTTTGTTTTTGTTCCCATGGCCTACCATGATAGCATGTGTCTTGAATCTCTCCTATCATAAGCTGATGGCAGACATCACTAATCAATAATGACATGCTTTCTCATTGAGATAGACTGGCTATGCATTCCTCAACACAGTGTTCCAGATAGCGACTATAAATTGTTTGTCTTAGAACTGGAGGTGAAACCTATTTGATGTTTTGGGTCTATAGCGTTAGGAAAAAGAACCTACTGTGGGAAGGCCAGATCACCTGCTCACTGATTTCTTAGTATTCTGACAGTTGAAAGTATAAGGTTAAACAGTTGTGTCTAGGGCAGCTTAGTGGGTTAAGCCTCTGCCTTCCTCTCAGGTCATGATCTCAGGGTCCTGGGATCGAGCCCCACATCGGGCTCCCTGCTCAGCAGGGATCATGCTTCTCTCTCTCTCTCTGCCTGCCTCTCTGCCTACTTGTGATCTCTGTCTGTCAAATAAATACATAAAAATCTTAAAAAAAAACAGTTGTGTCTATATATTCTAATGCTAGGAGGGAAAAGAAAAACATGTAGAGTGAGGACAGTAGAGCAGAGAGCAAAATAAGCCATTAACTGAATGAGGATAGCATTTTTCCTAATTCACCCAGTACTAGGAAGAACTGCTTAAAAAACTCCCGTGTTGCTATATCAGTAGCTTATTATGAATTTGACAAAAGTGACCAATTAAAAGAGTACCAGGAAGTGCACTTATTCTGCCACTCATCACCCAGAGAAGAGATACAGTGATTACATGCATGAAAGAAAACATACTACAGCATGCTTTGAAAGTAGTCCAATTATACTATGGGATTATAATACAAACAATGATAAAAACACACTATTAAGGATACTAGAAGCCAGGGAAAAACCTCAGCAATTTCCTTTAATGTTAACCCTAACTAAACCTCACTCTCCCCTTACTGAACTACAGCAACCATTCCACTAACCATCAGCATCAGTGGAATCAAGACTCTTCAGACCCAGTTGTTTTTTCCAGCTCCACCAGACTTAATAGCGCCACATTTCCTGAAAGGCGAATGCTCTCTCCACTGCTCACATCTGATAGTCGGGCAGAATTCAGCTCTTGATTCCTATCTAAATTCAGTGGACGTCTTGATCTTGGCAATGTTGCAAAGGATGAATATGGTGCTTTAAAAAAATCAGAATCCTTAACTTTGAAAATGTTCCATTAGAAAACCACATACCAATTTAAACTTTGCAGCAGGCAAATGAAATGTTTTTGGAACTCCTTCCTGAGAACTGCTTCATGGCATGCCTATGAGCCAAAGAATCACACAGAATCTTGTAATACCGTAATTTATTTTTCAACCTAAAATGATAATGTCCAGTTTATTCACCTTCTTTTTTGCCTATCCTTGGCTCTGAGTGACTTCTGGTAGTTTTCAAAAGGTAAATTCATCCTTAAGAACCAAAGATTGTCAGACTGTATTACCAGTATTTGAAGATGATCCTAATGAAGGTCTCCCCCAAAGTACTTTTTTTTAAGTTTTTCTCCCTACCTCCAAATGTTTTGTGCAATGGTTGCTTCCCTGAAATGTGTGTAGCTTCCTCATGTAAGAAATTTGTACTCTTTATTTATTCAGCCACTTAGTCATTTGACAAAATTGTCAAAATACTGATACCTACTCTCCAGATAGATTCCATCTAGAGGCTGAGGATATAGGAGTAAGTAAAAAAAAAGTTTATGCCTTCCTGTAACTTACAGCCAGGAGAGGGGAGACGGACAACAGGTGATAAGCACAATAAGTCAACAATATGTAATATGTTAGAAGATGATAGAGGGCCAGATTACAGAGCTATGTAGGTCACTTGGGTTTTATTAGGAGTAATCTGGGAAGCCAATGCAGGTTTTTGAGTGGGGGTGCTTCATGGCTGGATTTGTATTTAAAAGAATCACCCAGGGTGCCTGGGTGGCTCAGTGGGATAAGCATCCAATTCTTGATTTCAGCTCAGGTCATGATCTCTGGGTCATAGGATCCGTGCTGGGTGTGGAGTCTGCTTGGGATTCTTCCTCTCTCCCCTTCTCCTCCTCTCCCCCTGTCTCTCCTTCTCTCTCTCCCTCCCTCCCTATAAATAAATAAATAAATAAATAAATAAATAATTATCGCCCTGGGAATTTCCACTTCTGGTATGTCTGAGTAATTTCTGCTGGACCTGGTCTTCCATAACAACTATACTTTCTGGGGAAAAAATGGAAAAGTAAACAAAAGCAGGGGATGGGGGTGACATAGAGGGGTTAAAGCAGTGGCACAGGGTGAGATTCCCATTTTTAGGTTTCTACCCAACAGCAGGCTGAAATCTACAGAATGAGAAGAAAGGAGCCCCGTGCAGGCTGGAGAGGACGGCGGCAGGAAGAAACAGAATTTCTGCTTTGGGAGCATCTTGGCCAGAACCTCAGGCAGAAATAAGCCTGGTGTTTTCCAGGAAATGAAAGGAGACCAAATATGGAATAAATTAATGGGCAAGGGGGAAGAGTTATAGTAAAACAATAAATGCTCTAACATTTATATTTTGCTACTTCTACAAAGATAAAAAGCATTAATGTTGATCTCTATCGAGGAACTTATGTCGGGGAGACAAAACTACTAAGGTCAATCAAACAACTAAACTCAACATTAGACAGCATGTAGTTGGCCAATGCTTTTCAAGTTGCATTTGCATGAATCTTATTTGCCCCTCACAATAGCCTGATACGGCAGGTAGAATTAGTGCGGCTATGATCAATTAACCTGCATATTCTCCATCTTCCCTCTGATTATAAGCCTTATGAGGGCAGGGGCATACCTGTTCTCCTACCACTGTACCCCCAGCACCAGACACAGTTCTGAGTTAAGCGCAGTGCTCAGTAGTAAATCTTTGTTAAATGCACATGTTTCACAGATTGGAGACCCAAGACTTGGAGAGAAAAAGACTTAAATGTTCAAGGGAACACAGCATGTCTGTGACAGAATCAACTAGAATTCATGGCTCTAGTTTCCCAGGGCAGTATTATAACTTGGCCAGTGATTTTCAAATCTTAAACCTTTCTCTTTTCTTTCTCTCCTCCCCTTTTCTCCCTTCTTCCTTCTTTTCGTTCCTTTTTTTCCCTTCAAGTAACAGAATCCTTTGTTTAAAAAAAAACCATTCATATGGATGTGGAAAACAGATAAAAATGTCAGTTATAAATGCATTCTGTGTATTTTATAACTTCAGTGTCATAGGATTTATAGTATTTGTCACTGAGAATGATGAATATTATTTTGATAGACACAGAAATTAGGCATCAGGCATCTGGCTGACCATGGCATTCATAGGTCCTAGGATGACCTAGTCTTGTCATCCAATTTTATTAATGGATTTGGTTTGGAAGGCCCAGTGTTGAGGAAATATCTAGATGAATCGTAGGAAGTATAGTAGTTGCAAATGGGAACAGGTGTTACATAACATGCCAACTGATCCTGAAACATGACAGAGGATTGGGAGAGGACATCTTTAATTTAAATTTGAATCACTAATAAAATCCGTTAATTGGTTAAGTAATACTGTTAATAGGGACTGACAAGAAGTTCCTATGGAAAGCCTGCTTCAGTACTTCATAGTGGAGAATTATTCTCATGATGCAACATATTATATGTACCTTTGTAATTGTACGACTGACTATCATGTAGACATGGAGAACAAGCATTGATCACGTGACTGCGCCTTGTCTTGCATTTCACTGGGCCCAGGACCTGCATTCTGTGATCCTCTTCTCATTTGCAAAATTTTGTATGTGTGGACCCACCCGTACAGGCCTAAATTAAACTGGTGAGTGAAAACCTAGAATTTCTCCAGTCAGCGACAGATGTTCAGGAGGTTCAAATCCATACCAGATCTGACGGTAAGAACTGTGTTTTGGGATCTGTCCCCGAACCTCTGGTGTACTACATGAAGAATCAGATCTGTGGCTTTCGGTGTGCTCAAACGTGATATGTTTGAGTGAGCATATTATGTTTGTTGTAGTTTAACAAAGAGTTTAGAGTGTTTTTCTAAAATTAATTTCAGAGCACCTGGCTGACTCAGTCATTAAGCATCTGCCTTCGGCTCAGGTCACGATCCCAGGGTCCTAGGATCGAGCCCCGCATCGGCCGGAAGCTTGCTCGGCTGGAAGCCTGCCTCTCCCTCTCCCACTTCCCCTGCTTGTGTTCCCTCTCTTGCTATGTCTCTCTCTGTCAAATAAATAAATAAAATCTTTTAAAAAATTAAATTAAGTTAAATTCAATATATTTGTACCCTTGAAACACTTCAAAGCAATCCAAGAATTCTGAAGAATTCCATAATCCAGGCCCTAGAGCATTGTGCTTTACCCTAAGCTACCTCAGACTGTCGGGGTAGGCAGATATGTCAGGCTAGCACTAGCAATGAGGTGTTAATGGGAATTTTCTTGCAGTGTTCAAGGCCAGGATGTGCATTTTTTGCCAACTATCTCAGGCACAGCCCCTAGAAACAAAGCAATAGCCTTTTGTTCTCCAGTTGAAATGTAATTGCTCTGTTTATCAAAATTTAGTGGGGGAACTGAAGGAATATTTGAATTTTTATAGTGTTGTTAATATTCTTTCCCTTTCTAGTTAGTTTATCATGGATTTGTAAAGATTCTGGAGTTTCAAGAGTTGAAGGTTATATAATCAACTCAGGTCATTTGGTTTCATTAATACTACATAAAAATTTTCTCAGATTTGTCACTAATACTTATTAGCCTTTATATTAATATAGTTTTCAATAAAATAAAGCTGTTTATACCATTGTAAAATATACAAGTTCTGGTTTACAAGAAAAAGGAATCAAACCTATTTTGTGGGGAAGGGTAAATGCATGAGGGAGACAGACAAAGAAGTTGAACTATAATTGGGTGGCCAGCCTTTTCCTGCTTTAACAGACCTGAGGTACAACACCTCTTAGTAATGATGGTTCACAATGCAGGGATTCTTAGAGGGGGAATGGGGCCATCTAAAATTCTGAAAGGCCTTGTGTGTGTAGCTCCTAATGACCCCCATCCCTCTCCAGGGAATCTTAATATGAATGTTCTCTCATTGCTTCTCAGCCTTCTGAAATCCTACCTAGCTTTCTGGAGTGTACCTCTGGAATGTCTTCTCTGACTTTCCTTACTCTCATTCATCAGCCAGCCATCCCTTCTCTGATCTTCTGCAGAAGCTGTAGAGCCCATACAATTTAACATGGCTGAATGAGTAAACTGAAGAGTACGATAAAGTGTACTTGACTAGGAGTTAGAAGGCATAGATTCCTGTTTGTGCCTGTGCGACCCCAGGGAGTGAGAAACCCAGTGACTCTGATTTCCATCTTTTAAATGAACATAGCAGCAATTCCACCTGCTTCACTGGGCTATTGTGAAGGTCAAACGTGATTCTTACAAATATATTTTGGAAACCAGTGTTGAAGTTTAGTTTTTTCATTGACCGCAGCAGTTTTGTCTGCCTGACATGATTATAAGCACCTTGAGGATGGAGATCAACTTTAATGATTTTTCTTTATCTCTTTATAGTGCTTTATCTATGACAAATATTTAGAACATTTGTTGTTTTTACAATTATCATGTACACACAAATAGTGCTTCATAGTTGCCAAAGGATTTTCACACATCTTATACAATGGCGTACCCCCATTTTTATATGCCAGAAGACTGAGGTCTCAGGAGTCACAGTGAATTCTCCAAGGCCACACAGGTTGTAGGGTTCTACAGGTCTGTGGATTTGTAGTCAGTGGCTTTTTTCACTGTGCAACTAGACCTTCTGAAATCTGGCTGCTACTGGAGGTACTTTATTCTAGATAGTTCCTGAAGTTCTGGTTCTAGAAGGAATTTGACTTTGTATACCACGTTAAGTCCTCTGAGAGTGACATTACTGATTTTCTACAGCTGGCTGCACCTGTGCCTTTGACAGCTTTATTTTCTTTCATTATCACTGCAAGGGTAGTTAGTGTACTGAGTGATGCATGGTTTGGGGCTTCTCCATTTCAGTGCAGCTAATTCTTAATTTTTGAGATTGTGAATTTTCCGAGGTCTCTATGGGGCAGTTTTTTTTTTTTCCCCCTGCTGTTGCCCACTTTTTGTACAGTGTGAACTAGAATTCCAATCAGAAGGTAACCATTTAGGGTGAGAGAGGGTGACTGATTTTAGTCCAAAATGTGATACTTTTCACCATCCTGAACAAAATGTTTTAAAGAAGTCGAGGGGCACCTGGGTGGCTCAGTTGTTTAAGCATCTCACTCTCGATTTTGGCTCAGGTCATGATCTCATGGTTGTGGGATCGAGCCCCACTTTGGGCTCTGTGCTCAGTGGGGAATCTGCTTGGGATTCTTTCTCCCTCTGCCTCTCCCCCTGCTCTCATGTTCATGTGTTCTCACTCTCTCTCAAAATGAATAAATAAAATCTTTGGGGAAAAAAAAAGAAGTTGAAGTTGTTGGACAACAAGTGCATCTTTAAATTATCTGGAGATTTTTTTTCCCTTCCATGTTCTCCTGGCCCTAATTTAGTACTGCCTGTGCCATCCAAATTAATCCCAAACAAAAGTAAACAGTCATTAAAAAACACTGTATTCTAATTATTATAATTAAAATCTGAATTTAGGTCAAAATGTGCTCCTTAAATCACCCTAGAGTTTGACTAGGAATGAGCATAGTGGTGAGGAAATGGGTTACTGACAAGTCCTTCACACAATTCTCATCAATTTCTATAATGATTTTGACATTTCATCAAAGCTCAGGAGGAAATGGAGCAATTATTTATTTGACTTTAAAAATCACAGTGTGTCAGAATGTACTCGAGGGACTACCGGCGAAATGCCCTGAGAGAGAACTGCAGTGGGTGCATCACAACGGAAATTAGAGCAAGTGTCACTATGTCAGCTGCGAAGTGACAGGTCTTACACAAAGCACTTATGGTTAATGAGTGATATTTCATTTGGCCAGAGTAACCAGAACACTTCAGAGATGTGAGCTCATCTTCGAAAAAGGCAGTTAAAACAAGAGGCTAGAGGAAGCTGATATAGTTTTAAAAAGCAGCACCATTTTATCACAATCGTGTTAGTAGTAATAAAGCAAATGACATTGATTTGGTTCATACTATGTGCCAGGGAGTTTACCCTTAATTATGACCGATAATATCTCATTTGTCCTCAGCTCAACCTCATGTTGCTCCACTTACTACTGAGCAAACAAAGGCTCAGAGAGTGAAAAGCTGAGATCTGAATTCCAATCTTTTGAACCCAGTTTTCTAACCCTTCACCTACTACATGGGTCTTAGGGCAGATCTGACATTTACTGCTGTGTGACCCTGGAGAAGACACTTTCCGTCTCTGAGAATCTCTCCACCTGTTAAATGAGGAGGCTTGACTGTGGTTTTTTTTTTTTTTTAATCTCTGAAGTCTTTTGAGAAAAAATGGGTATCTAGACTCTTGAGTGGGGTAAATTATTGTAGAGAAATGGGGGGAGCTGGTGTGAAAGGGGTGTGCAGGCTACAGCCCTACACTGAGAGTCAGGAAACTGACAGTGGAGAAATGCTGACATGGAGACAAAGTATTTCCTTTCTTCCTTTTTCTCCAACAACTCTCCAACAAAAACAAAATTTTTAACACAAGTAATACATAATGTGCCTTTAATTTTGTAGAAAAATTATACATGTAAAGAACAAAAAAATAAAAGCACCTACAATCCCAGTGTTTGGCAATAATGCTCAATATTTTTGTGTATATTGTTCCAGACTCAGTGTCCAGATTAAAAAAATATAATCAGGCTATCACTATAGAATTTCATAATCTGCTTTTCCCATTTGAGGAAACTTTTCTGATCATCCTTACAACTGTATTCTAGGGCCTTGAATCCCATAGGGGGACATACTACAACTATGTCCTTGATACTCTAGTCTAGAATACTTGCTATTTACACAAATAACAAATTCTACTACAGATATTCCAATGGCGGGTTCCAAAGAAATGTACATGACATATGCTGAGGCAGTTCAAATTCAAAAATGCCAGAATGCTTTTCTATTTCTCAGCACCTTTGGGCAAGCATGGGGTGGGGGTTGGGAGACCCAATCACTTTATTCAGATTGCTCTTTAATATGGTGATCGTTTGATATTAGTAATCAAGACTGAAAAGGGAAAAGAGAATACAGATAATTCTACATTACTGGTCCCTGACCTATGCGTGGCAGCTCACTGTTTGCTCACCAGCTGTCTTTGCTGATAACACTTTTGAATCCGTTAGTGACTGATGATGTAGTTTTATTTCTCATCACATCTATGAAAAAAAGCTACTCCAAATTTTGCTCTTTTTTCCCCCTTTTTTCTTTTATCTCAATTTGCCTTCTGTCCTGAAATATTTTTAAAGGAGTAATTGGTGTTATTTTGTGTAGTCCTTGTTCTCTAAGGTGGGTCTCTTTAAATTTTAAGGATGCCTTTGGTCTTCTCAAGGTCAAGCCAATTTTAAAATACAGTTTTCCTGAATAATATATTTTAGTTTTCTGAGAGAGGCAGGATTCACACTCCTGAGGGGCAAAGATTTCTGAAAACTCTTTTGATGGAAACTGTGGTTCACGATGATCAAAGTCTCCTCCCAATCTGTTACTTTCTTTGAAAAGCTTAAAAGCACATTGTTCCTCCTGAGTGTATCCCCTAGAGAAACTGTTGCACATCTGCACGGAAGACATGTACCAGAATGTTCATTTTAGCATTATTAGTAATAGCAAAAAATTGTATCAGTGTCCTGTCAATAGGAGAACAGATAAATAAATTACATATATTTGTGTAGGTAATGAACTACAGTTACATCCATCAGCATGGGTGAATTTCAAAACTGTCCAGCAAAAAACTGCTGAATGATAAATATGGCAGGATACCATTTCTACAAAGTTTAAAACCATGCAAAATGTATTGGATAAGCTAAGTTATGCTGCTTTAACAAACGTTTCCAAATCTCAGTGGCTTAAAACCATCGTATGTCTGGCACAGTTTATCTAGGGCCTCTGTTCATGGGAAACTCAGAGTCCCAGGGCTGGTAGAAGCTTCATCTTATCAGTGGTTGCCTGATTACTTCACCAATGGAAACAAATCAAGTGCCTTGCATGGTAGTTCTTAAAGCTTCTCTCTGGAAATGATACATTTCATTTTCACTCCTATTTCATTGTTCCAAAGTAAGTTACATAGCCTCAGTGAATTTTTTTTTTAGGATTTTATTTATTTATTTGAGAGAGAGACAGAGAGAGTGAGCATGAAAGTGGAGAAGGTCAGAGGGAGAAGCAGACTCCCAGTGGAGCTGGGTACCCAATGCGAGACTCGATCCCAGGACTCCGGGATCATGGCCGGAGCCGAAGGCAGTCTCTTAGCCAACTGAGCCACCCAGGTGCCCACCTCCTTGAATTTTAAGGGGAGTGGGAAGTCAAATCTCACCATGTGCTTTGAAAAGAAAATTACCCCAGATATTTGGTGAATAACTCCAATAACTACCAAGCTAAAGGACACTCTGTGATGCATGTGGATATATAAGTAGAGTCAAAAAGTTTACAGATTTGAATGGAAATATTGAACACCAAGTTTAGATGAGTGATACCTCTGTGGAGGGAGGAAAGGAAGGAGTGGGGTGGGATGAGAAAGCTGGATACTGCCACTTCAGTTAACTCTCTACCCTTCTCCACTATGCTCTCTGCCTGGAGAGGCTGACCTGTCTGTATGGAATGCATCAATGGGTTCTCCATGTTCTCTGGCTTCAGGTTGGGTTTAGACGATGGGAAAGCCAGCAGGAGATCAGAAAGAGGGAGGAGCGTATTCTGGCTCCCTCTCTGTGAGGTCACTTCACACTATATCCTTGACCAGACGTCTCTGCTATTCTTCAAGTGGCCAACTCTCTACAATGATTCTTTGGATGATAGGCACCTCTTCCTTTCTTATCCCTTTGGGCCTACAGGTGATAACAGCTTAGTTGCTGTCAGTTCCAACTTTCTGTACGATCCACTGTGGTTCTCTTACTACCCACACCTTTGCAAATAGTCCCCTTTCCATCAAACGCTGCTGGAAGGATCCCATACTGCATGTTATCGATCTCAAAGGGAAGGCCATCAGCTTTTCTCCACTGAGGATGATATTCACTTTGGGTTTTTCATAGATAGATTTTATGAAGTTGAGGAATATTCCCTCTATCCTTTTAATGTACTATTGGATCCTATTAGCTAGGATCTTGTTGAGAATCTTGGCATCCCTATTCATCAGGGATATTGGTCTCATTTTTGGTGGGGTCTTTGCCTGCTTTGGGGGTCAGAATAATGCTGGCTTCATAAAAAGAGTCTGGAAGTTTTCCTTCTGCTTCTTGTTGGGACCCAGATGGATACATAAAAATAAATAGGTTTCTTTTATATTGGTCATATGTATTACATATCGCACATATATATTGTGCAATGTTGTTAGCACACAGATGTTCATTATAATAATCTCTGCTTTTTGTATGTATAAACTATTTCATAATGAAAAAACAGACTGTAGGGTCGCCTGGTGCCCCAGTCAGTTCAGTGTCTGCCTTAGGCTCAGATCATGATTCTGGCATGCAGACCTGTGTTGGGCTCCCTGCTCAGTGGGGAGCCTGCTTCTCCCTCTGCCCCTCTCCCACTTCTTGTGCGTGTATGCACTCTCTTCCTCTCTCTCCAATGAATGAATAAAATCTTAAAAAAAAACAAAACACTGTAGGGTCCCCTGGGTGGCTCACCTGTTAAGTGTCTGCCTTTGGCTTAGGTCATGATCCTAGGGTCCTGGGGTGGAAACCTGCATCTGGCTCCCTGCTTGGCAGAAAGCCTGCTTCTCCCTCTCCCACACCCCCTGCTGGTGTTCACTCTCTTGCTGAGTCTGTCTCTGTTAAATAAATAAATAAACTCTTTAAAGAAATTTAAAAATAAAAATAAACACTGTAAAAATTGTCAGAACACTGAGAACATTACAATCTCCCCCACCCTTTAAAATGCTCCCCCCTTTTTAAAGACTATTCTATAGACAGTTTCTGCAGCATGGTGATCAGACTTGGTTTTTGTTCCTTTTTCCTGTGTGATTTTTCTTAATTTCATAAAAAAATACATAATTGGAGTTCTGTTAGGTGACCTCTGAGTGATTTCTGGTTATTCCATGGAACACGTAATACTTGTAGCATATGTAAAGCTCATGGCTGATAGCCATTTATCTATCAAAAAAAAAAAAAAAAGTGGGGGCACCTGGGTGGCTCAGTGGGTTAAGCCTCTGCCTTCGGCCCAGGTCATGATCCCAGGGTCCTGGGATCGAGCCCCGCGTAGGGCTCTCTGCTCAGCAGGGAGCCTGCTTCCCTTCCTCTCTCTCTACCTGCCTCTCTGCCTACTTGTGATCTCTGTCTGTCAAAAAAAAAAAAAGTGGTCCTTTTCCTACCAGTTGAGTTGTATGCTTCCCAATAATCATTTGTAGGTGTTCACAAATCTTTTTATATGTTAATTAAGGTCAATCTCTTAATTATTTAAATATGAAAACCAGTGAGATATAATTGGTTTTCTTGCAGGAATCCTCAGATAAATGCCTTGGAAGGACACAGTAAAAGTAAGCCTCTAAAATAAATCTGTATTAATAAGGTATGAGCCAGAAAAATGAAAAGATTTCGAAAAATATTATAAAAAATAAAATCCTTCTCTCAGATTGTTTGGCAAGTAATTTTTTAAGTTATTGCTCCAATTCAAATAAATGTAACTAGAAATTCTACTGTATTTGGACAAGTATGCATTTCATAAGAAGGATGAGCAGAATTCCAAACACTGGTTGCATTTCAAAGAGGAGACCTTGGCTTCACATCAAAGGACTGATAAAAGAATGTACACTTTCATGTTTTATGTTAAAAATATGAGGACAGCTATAAAACTCTGATGAAAAAAATTTTTAAAAGATCTAAATGGAGCTATTTCATGTGCATGAATAGGAGGACTCAATATTGTCAAGTTGTCAGTTCTTTCCAATTTCATCTATAGATTCAATGCATTCCTAACTAAAATCTTAGGAAGTTATTTTGTAGACATCAACAAAGTGATTATAAAGTTTATGTGGAAAGTCAAAAACCCAGAATACTAACACAATACTGAAAGAGAAGAACAAAATTGGAGGACTGATACTACCCAACTTCAAGATATACTATAAAGCTACAGTAAGGGGCACCTGGGTGGCTCAGTTATTAAGTGTCCACCTTTGGCTCAGGTTGTGATCCCAAGGTCCTGGGACCAAGCCCTACATTGGGCTCCCTGCTCAGTGAGGAATCTGCTTCTCCCTCTCCCATTCCCCCTGCTGTGTTCCCTCTCTTGCTGTCTCTCTCTGTGTCAAATAAATAAAATCTTAAAAAAAAAATAAAGCTATGGTAATTAAGACAGCATGGTATTAGAAAATGAACAGAAAATTTATCAATTGAGCAGAATAAAGAGCCCAGAAACAGACTTGATTAAATATCATCAACTGACCTTTGGCAAAGAAGTAAAAATAATATGATGGAGAAAAGTTCCAACAAAAAGTGATATGTGCACCCCAATGTTTGTAGTAGCATTATCAACAGTAGCCAAATTATGGAAAGAGCTCAAATATCTATTGACTGATGAATGGATAAAGAAAAGGTGTTACACACACACACACACACACACACACACACACACACACACAGAGAGAAATATTACTTGGCCATGAAAAAGAAAAATGAAATCTTGGCATTTGCAAGATCGATAGAGCTAAAGAGTATTATGCTAAGTGAAATAAGCCAGAGAAAGACAAATACCATGTGATTTCACTCCAAAAAAAAATGGATCTAGATAACAGACCATTCACAAAAATTAACTCCAAATGATCACAGACCAAAATGTAAATGAAAAACTATAAAATTCATAGAAGATAACAGAGGAGAAAACCTAGATGACTTTGGGTATGGCAATTACTTTTTAGATACAACACCAAAGGCATGGTCCATAAAAGAAATAACTGATCACCTGGATTTCATTAAAATTATAAACTTCTATAAAAGATGCATTCAAGAGAATGAGAAGGCAAACCAGGCTGGCAGAAAATGTTTGCAAAATATACACCCGATAAAGAACTGTAATCAAAAATATACAGTGAACTCTTAAAACTCATTAATAAGTAAACAATAACCCAATTTAAAAAATAGATGAAAGATTGGAATAGACACCTTATTGAAAAAGATACTGTTGGCAAATAAGCATATGAAAAGATGCTCAACACCATATATTATTAGGGAATTTCAAATTAAAAGGAGATACCACTTCATAAGTATTATCCCAAATCCAGAAGACTGGCAATACCAAATGCTGACAGGATGTGGAACAACAGGAATGCTCATTCATTGCTGGTGGGAATGCAAGATGGCACAGCCACTTAAGAAGACTGGCAATTTCTTACCAAACTAAATATACTGTCATCATATGATCCAGGAATCATGCTCCTTGGTATTTACCCAGAAGATTTGAAATTTATGTCCACACAAAAAACTGCACATGGATGTTTATAGCAACTCTATTCATAATTGCCCAAACTTGGAATCAACCAAGATGTCTCTCAGTAAGTAAATGGATCAACTGTGGTACTTCAAGAAATATTATGAAATGAAATTTTATAAAATGAAATATTATGTAGAGCTGAAAAGAAATGACCTATCAGGCCATGAAAAGTCATGGAAGAATCTTACATGCATATTAGTAAGTGAAAGAAGCCAATCTGAAAAGGCTATGTACTGTATGCTCTAAAATATTTAGTATAGGGATGCCTGGGTGGCTCAGTGGGTTAAGCCTCTGCCTTCAGCTCAGGTCATGATCTCGGGGTCCTGGGATCAAGCCCCGCATCGGGCTCTCTGCTTGGCAGGGAGCCTGCTTCCCCCTCTCTCTCTGCCTGCTTCTCTGCCTACTTGTGATTTCTCTCTCTGTCAAACAAATAAACAAAATCTTTAAAAAAATATTTAGTATAATTTTTGATTCCTGTTGTACCTGACTTTTTAGGCTATTTGCATTACATAAGTTCTTCTATATTTACATAGAAAAAAGACTGAGAAGAAATATGTCAATATTTTAGAGACCCTTATCCCTGGGTGGTATATTATAAGTGAATTTTTATTTTCTCATTTTTCATATTTTCTATAAATATTTATAACTTAAAAATATTGAAAATAACATGGAAGAGTAAAAGTAACCTAGACTATAGGGTAATTCTTTAGTATTTACTTCCAGAATCTTTCTATTATTCTGACAGTTGTAACATTTAAGCTGTATTTGAAATTAATACGCTGTTCTGGTGTAAATACTTTGAGATCCCAGCAGGTCTTTGGTCTGTTGTTTTGTCCTTTCACCATGAGGAAATAGTACCTTTCTGTTGTCCATATGATGTGTCATGGGTTCTAGAAAATTTAATGTCTTCTTGTAAGTATGGCAAAAAATGCCTGCTTCTTGTAAATATCTGTTTGTTGGAAGATCTTCATGATGTTGGCTTTATGCAGTGTCTGTAAATCCACTCCGTCCCCTTTTGCCTGAAGATACACTTGGAAAAGATTGTTTCATCACTTAAATAATTTTCCATGAAATATCAGAAATAAGAGGGGAAAGGAGTACACTCAAGTGAAATGTACTGAGTATAATCATCTAAGTGTATTACAGAAACTGAACTTGGGGGAGAGAAGAGCAGATTTCTTACAAGATGCTCCAAAGGAAACAGAAAATGTCACATTTTAGTATAGAGAGACAATGAGGAGTGGCGTGTTCAAAGCTGTCATAACACCAATGGGTGCAACTTTTAAGAATCTACTTGCTTCTAATTAAATACCATTTAGTGCCAGAATGAACGTAGGACATGATCTTTCCCAAGTTGCCTTGTCCTCAGTTGACTTGTCCTAGTTAGATCACCTTGGCTACCTCTGGGCAATTCAGACTTCTAGCACAATGATTCCTCTGGTGAGGAGAGGCATGGGTATTCTGATGCCGAAAGCAACCTTTGGTGGCCTGGTCACAGTTTATTTCTGTCCTTGACTACTTATATGTCAGTCTGTGCACTGAATTCTGGGATGTACAGTCTAGAAGGGAAGACTCACATACAGAATCATGCCAAGCCCAAGCAAACTGATTGGCAATAGAAGGCAAAGTACTGTCAGTACATGTGGATAAAGAAAATGCAGTTTTGAGAATGGAGAGGGGGGTAGTGGCATCTGAGCTGATCCTTGTAGGACAACAGGCACTCAGGGGGTGGTGACAAGCCCATTTCATTTGGCATTTTGGCTTCCTGAGGCTTGATTATCTCACCAGACCAAGAAGTTTGATTCTTGAGACAAGGTTAGAGCTGCAAGAGTTGTGCTTTAAGAAGAATGCTCTGGGATGCCTGGGTGACTCAGTGGGTTAAGCCACTGCCTTCAGCTCCAGTTGAGATCCCAGGGTCCTGGAATCAAGTCCCGTGTTGGGCTCCTTGTTTAGCAGGGAGCCTGCTTCTGTCTCTGCCCCTGCCTGCTGCGCTGCCTGCTTGTGCTCGCTCGCTGTCTCTCTGACAAATAAGTAAAATCTTGGAAAAAAAAAAAAAGAATGCTCTGCTCTTGAGGGTGAAGTGCATGGGGAAATGGTAAGACTAGAGAAATCTTTTTCTGTTAACCTTCCAACCCTATCATATGCAATACCCCAGTACGCCTCCATTTGGCTTACTTTCTGAACAGGTAGAAAAATCATAGCATCTGATGTTTGATTAGATGCTCACATTAGAACATTCTCATTTTCATTTACCTGCAGCCTGGTCCCAGAGGAAAAAAATACAACCAGGTAATATTAAAAAAGTATCAGGAAGATCAAAGTTTTTGATTCTAGCCTTCGTCTTCCTTCTCTATAATCTATTAATAAAGTATGAGGAATTATTGAAAATATAGTTTATGTGGACTTTCTGAGTATGGAGTTTCTACTGTTTTTTGTTTTATTTGGATATTTTTGGGCATCTGGAGTTGCCAATTAACTTTTTGTTATTAGATTTGATAGAGATGAACAGAGGGCGGACAACCCAAAGAGACAGATAATCATGGACTTATGTTATTCTACTTTGGGAATCATTCCTGACACATCCTTTCCTCATATCAGAAGAACAGCCTGAGTGCAGAAAAAGTGAGATATAAATTTGCTTTCTTCCCTAGGAGGAATAAGGTACTGCCCTCTAGCCTCCAACTCTATTTATAAAATGTTGGGGAAAGCGTGCATTTGTTTAGAGACTGTCTGCAATTTATATTGCCTGGCTGATTGTATCAGCATTTCTTTCCCTCTAGGGAACATCTCTATCTTCTTGGAAGGAAATTGCTGCTTCCCTCAGACAAATCAAATAGGCCTGGTAGAGTGTTCGAGGGTCCTTGGTCACAGCGGTAGGCACACGAGAGAGAATGGGAACATTAGGGAAGCCAGGTGGCAGTTGAGGTTTCAGTTCCAGCTGTTCTGAGGCCAGACACACTCTCTGGTTTGGTTCTGTGAACCATTAACTTTTCCTTTTTGTATAAGGTTGGACTTGAGCTTGTTATAAGAAGAGTCTCACTCTTAGAAGAAAAACGCTCTTCATCTGTCACTCTTTTCCAGTCCTACCTCAACTGTCCCAGTTAACATTCTTATGACCTCTTGCTTCTACTGATAAAATAGTTTCCTGACAAGCCTCCCCATGTTCACTGAAAAAGTGAATATTTAATTGTATTTCATTTTATTGCAGGTTTGTCTTCATGGATGTGTGACCTGTGCAGATGCGTAGAGCCCCATTCTTAGAAGGGCCTTGTTCTTGGGTTAATTCTCTGCTGCTGATATCTTAACAATCTCAATTCTATCTTTGATCTTGTCTTCTGTAGGTGAAGTGCAATGGGACAATGAAGCTAGAAGCACGAGTAGGGGAGATATGCTAGGCATGAGCTCAGAGCTACAGGCTCAGTGGGCGGCAGGCAGTGTGCATGCCAAGCAGTTGGCGTGGCTGCCTTGTGCACACACACACACTCCTGGTGCAGTCCAGTGTGCCATGGGTCCTCAACAGGGTAGCAGCTGCAATCTGAGCTCACACTTGGGGCAGTGATGGTGGTGGCAGCAGCAGAAGCAGTGACAGTCATGGCAACAGATGTGAATCTAGGAGAGGTATTCCACGTGGAGAAAGCGCTGGGACCAGAGGTGGAAGTTCAGTTTGCCCATCTGTCCTCATAGCCTGTCCCTGTAGCATACGCACAAATATTAATTCTCTGGCCTGAATGCCAGGGCAGGAGCTGCCTGTGCTTTAACAGCAAATTTGATGGTAAATTATTACAAAATAAAAGCATATAAATGGATATTGTAATAACCGTTTATGGAAGTTATTAGAGTTCTTCAAGTTTAGAATTTCTGGTTTTGAAAACTGCAACATTGCAAAGCAAATATCCACAGGCTTGGAAATAGAAATCAAATTAATAGATCATATTTCACAGAAAGGAATAATATTTCCATATGAAGACTTGGATCTTAATGTTTCTGTTTCTCTGGCTGAACCATGAAGAATAGAGTGATCTATGGGGAAAAGCCAAAAAGTGTAAGTGTTTCCAGAAGGAGGATACTACGATAATGAAAGGTCTAGATGAGGGCTGAACAATAGTACTTGTTGCAAAATAGTGATGATAGAAATGTTCTCTTTATCAGTGCTTTCCAGTACAGTAGCTACTAACCACATGTGGCTATTGAGCACTTGAAATGTGGCTAATATGACTGAAGAAGTAAATATTTTAAATTAAATTTATGTAACTACACGTGGCAAGTGGTTAATATAATGGACAACAAAGATCTAGATATCACGATATATGGGAATCTCCTGAAAACAACAACAACAACAACAACAATGTTTCCTTTGGATAAGAAAATCTTGAGGAGAACATGTTGGCTGTTTTTAACCTGAAGGATTGTCATGTGGTTGCTTAGGTACCCTCATTGTGATTTCATAAAGCAGAAATAGAACTAATGAATATATTGTTACACAGGGACCAGTTATGAACTTTATATAAAGAAATTTCTATCAGCTGGTGTGTCTAAAATTGCAGTGGGTAACTAGACTAGATGTCCTTCAAGGTCCCTTTCCTATGCTGTGAATGTATGATGATATGATCTAAAGGTTGGGAATGATGTATTATGGAAAGAATTTGTTTCCAGCCAGATATCCATGTATTATTAAGGTCCTTTAGGACACCAAGACTAGGTAGCCTTGTCTATTTTTCTATTAAATTCTGGGTGAAATATATTCTGTCAATCTCTGAGATTAATAGTTCTATTTTCTACTCACTGTTTTTTTGAGAAAATTCCATTACTGAAGTAATTTGTGGGGAAAAAGAGCTAACTTTTCAAGACCTTTTTCTTGAGGCTATCAACATATACATTCCATGATTTCTTCACTTCTCAGCCTTCATAGGTATCTAAGATTATGTCTCTAAAACATTGACAGATAAACATTTAGAATGATGCAATTCTTAGGTTAGGTTATGGTTGGTGCTAATTACTTGAAGTAAGAGTGTAATCTTACTAGATGGAAGCAGTTACCATGATCAATTTCTGTGTTTGTGTTTGTGCAATCAGGTTTTTTGTGTGATACTCAACTTTGGAAAAATTACAAAGTTGAAATAGTTACATATTTAACAATTAAAAAGCATTAGACAAGTTTTATAAATATCATTTACTGAAGAGAACAGTAGAAATGAACTATAACTTAAATTGTACAAAGCATAGTTGCAGAAAGATTTAAATATAAAAGAACACAACAAATATCTTTCCCTCAGGATAACCAAATGGTGGACAAGGAACAGTTTCTACATACGGACAATAAACTAAGAAGGAATGACAGAATGATCATATTTCAATCTGAAGGGATTAATGGGTAAATCTGATGATCATCAGTGACTACAAGCACAAAGAGAGACCAACAGTATACACCTCCCAAAGGAAGTGCACAGCATCACCGGTGGAGTAATCTTGCAAAACAAACCAAACACACACACACACACACACACACAAAAATATGATCAAGCTTCTACCTCTAAGTAGCAATGTAAAGAAATACAGGGGGCTGAGAAACAGCTTAAAGGACACCAAAGTGTTGCAGTCTGCAAAATCCAGACTTATGGGAACCAGGACAGAACATAAGACCTATATTACTATTGTGTAATGATAAAAACTGCAGTGAAAAATAGGTGATGTGTGAAGGAACCTGTAGATTATAAATGACTTGGGGGATATAATAATCCCATCGGGCCCCAGTTGAAGGAAACTGATTTTCCTTCAACTGATGTAAGGCTGTCAGTTAAATGTGAAAGATAACTGCATCATTTAGATCAATGACTTAATTTTTTAGGATTATTATATTGGGTTGATATTTTATAAAAGAGTCCTTATCTTTTAAAAATATAAACTGAAATACTTAGAGAAGGAATGGTGTGATGACTTGAGTTTGCTTCACATTATTCCAGCAGCAGAAATGCAGGGTGGTAGATGGGGTTGTAATTAGAGCCAGATTGACCATGCATTGGTGATTGTTGATGCTGAATATCAGGCATTTTGGGTACAGTATACTATTCTTTCTACTGTGTATGTTTTAGGATTTCTTTAATTAAGTTTTTATTATAAATATGCCATTAAACTTGAAATCTTAAGTGAAATGGACCACTTTTTAGGGAAAAAAAATGGCCAAATTGTTTCATAAAGGAAGAGAATTCTAGTGAAGCAAACTGAAACTGTATTCAAAGCTCAAGTAAGCCTTTTGTGTTCCAGGTCAAGCAGTTTTGAAGGCCAGTTCTTCCAGATGGTCAGGGAGAAGTAAGTCACTGTCTCATGTAATCTCTTCTAAAGCATACAAAATGAGGGGCAAGTATTCTGCTATTTCTCCCTGGCTAGCTCTCCCTGATTCAAAAAGCAGATAAGGACTCCCCAAGAAAACAACACTTGAGCTAAGCTTGCTCACATAGCAGTAAATATCTTAAATAGATTAATAGCATATTCAACACAGCAGTGAATTAAATGAGCAAACAGACTATGTCTTAGGAATGAAAACATGATTTAACATTAGAAAATACTTTCCATTGTAATTCCCTACATTAACAAATCAAAGGAGTCTGTTAGTTTGCTAGGGCTGTCAAAACAAATTACCACAGCAGACTGGGTAGCTTCAACAACGGAAGAACTTTATTTCCTTATAATTCTGGAGGCTAGAGGTCCAAGATCAATGCGATGGCACGGTTGGTTTCCTCTGAGGCCTCTGTTCCGGGTTTGCAGATGGCTGTTTTCTCCCTCTATCTTCACATGATCTTTCCTTTACGTGTTAACTGTGTTCTAATCTCTTCTCATAAGGACACCAATCATTCTGGATTTGGGCCCACCCAGATGAGCTAGTTTACCTTAATTACCTCTTTAAAGCTCCTGTCTCCAAACTCATCACATTCTTTTTTTTTTTAAGATTTTATTTATTTATTTGACAGAAATCACAAGTAGGCAGAGAGGCAGGCAGAGAGAGAGAGGGGGAAGCAGGCTCCCGGCTGAGCAGAGAGCCCAATGCGGGGCTTGATCCTAGGACCCTGAGATCATGACCTGAGCCAGACTGACCACGCATTTGTGATTGTTGATGCTGAATATCAGAGGTAGAGGCTTTAACCCACTGAGCCACCCAGGCACCCCCAGACTCATCACATTCTGAGTTACTAGGATTTAGGAATTCAACATACTAATTTTGAGGTACACAATTCAGCCTGTAACAGGAGAAAAAAACATTGATCGCGTTAATGGGTACGGAAATAAGAAACTTACAAACTCAGTGTAAGTTCATGGGAAATCTTTTAGCAAGCTAAGATCACATGGGAATTTCCATTGCCTAAAATCTACAGCAACATGCGTTAATGTAAAATGTCCGAAGCATTTCCATTAAAATTTCGGAAAAGATACAGATATATGCTATCACTTCTAGTGTTCAAAACTACACTGGAACACAAAGCCAAAGCTGTGGATATCTATTTGGCGATATGATCACGTACGTAGAAAACTCTAAGAAATAAGTATGTGGAATAGTCAGATGAATAAGAAACCTCAGAAAGATAGTGTAAATTCACTATAGCAAAAGCAAGAGCCTTGGTGCACAAAAGCAATAATCAATTAGAATATGTGATAGAAAATATCTCACTCATAACAGCAAAAAAATCCAAAAATTACCTTAAAAGAATCATTACAAAAATGTATGAGATCTTTTTGGAGGCAAGTATAAAAGTTTAATTTACTAACAGGGCACCTGGATGGCTCAGTTGGTTAAGTGTCTGCCTTTGGCTCAGGTCATGATCCCAGGGTCCTGGGATTGAGCCCCACATCAGGCTCCCTGCTCTGTGGGGAGTCTGCTTCTCCCTCTGCCCCTCTGCCCTGCTCATTGTCTCTCTTCTTCAACAATAAATAAATAAAATCTTTAAAAAAATATTTACTAACAGATTCAGGTAAAATAAGTCCCTAACAAACAGCAGTGTAGCATATTCATTGACAGAATACACATCATCATAAAGATGCCAATTTTTTTTTTAAGATTTTATTTATTTGACAGAGATCACAAGTAGGCAGAGAGAGAGAGAGGAGGAAGCAGGCTCCCTGCTGAGCAGAGAGCCCAATGCAGGGTTTGATCCCCAGACCCTGGGATCGTGACCTGAGCTGAAGGCAGAGGCTTTAACCCACTGAACCACCCAAGCACCCAATATGTCAATTCTTGATAAGAAGCAACAGACTTAATGTTCGTAGGTATCAAGATGGCAATAGAGCTTCAGCTCCTGTCTTCTCCCAGAATTGGGCCTATAGAAGGGAGAATAAAAACAAATACCAGTAATAAAATTTAAACAACACAACTTGAGAAACCCCTAGGGAAAACTGAGGAATGAGTTGAACTGCTACTTGTGTTTTGGGTGAGGAAGTTTAGAAGAAGTTGGAGACTTTGTAGCTTGCAATAATAAAAGGCAGATGGTAGGCTAGGGAGGGGCCAGCCTTTTAAATTTCTGCTCCTGCTTCATTGCAGAAATCTGAGACTGCACCTCAGAGCACAGATGCAGGAGCCTTGGGGTAATATCAGGACAGCAGGGAAGACAGGGTTGATGGAAGAAGTATGACTCCAGTCTGCTAATAATCATCTGAAACTGTACTAGTGAGTAAGGACTGGTATTTAAAAAAGTATTTTAGCAGAATAGAAAGTATGAACTAAAAACAGAATAGTGGCTATCACAATGAATCACCCATAGTAAGGGTAGGTATTTTTTGATGAAAAAAAAAATACATTACATGTACATTTTGGAGAGATGTACCATGCATGATATATTTCTCACTACAAATGAAAGTCATAAAAAAGAAAATCACTGCCCTGGACAATGCAATATCAGATAAACTCAAAAGAGGTAGGACCTTCCAAAATCATGCTGTTCAGCCTCTTCTATGTAGAAAGTAAATTTTTTAGAATAAAAAGTTTCCAATGTCTAAGTCTGGTTGGTGAAGAAACCTCAAGGGAAGCTGTGCTTCTCTGTCATGGGTGCTGCTACTACTGCCCCTGGCATCTAGCTTGGAACCTGAAACCATTCTCTGTAAGAGTTGCACGTGAGCAAATGTTCAGAGCTGGTAGGAAGGGGAATTTCCTACATGGTATTAAATAGAGAAGCCAGGATACAAGATGAGGACCCTCAAGAGAGAGCTAAGGGGTCCGCCCATTCCAGAACAGAGGGTATCCCACAGAATCCAAGGCGGGGGGCTGGTCTTGGCTAGACATCAAGGTGAGGATCCTGAGGGAGGACTAAATAGACCCAGGGCCCAGACAGAAGTGCCACAGAATCTAGTCTTTTGCCTGCTTTGAGCCCTGGGAGGCCCTAGAGCATGGCAGCCAAATGGGGTGTTCCCTGATGTTCCACTAGGGCATCAGAGAGAGATGAGAACTTTGATGTGAGGGGCCCAGTTTCCTGTCAGGAGAAGGGAGGGGACTCTGGCTCTGCCAGGCATCCAGAGGAGGATCTTAAGGAAGGGTTGAGAAGACTCCCCAGACCGAGGGGGACCCACAGAAAGCTGCCTATGTAACGAGAACGGGGGAGCCCAGGCAGGTCAGTCAGGCAGAAGTGCCCCCTCTTTGCATAGAGGGCGTCTCAGGGAAACAAGGGCCTTGGGCTGAGGGGTGCATCAGGTCTGCAAAAGGGAGGACAAGCAAGCCCTGTCAGTAGTAGATACAAACGCTTTGGACACGTTCCAAGGTTTGTCTACAATCTCAGACGGCAGGGTGGTGACACGGAGCTGGCCCTGCCCCTGACGTCAACCCTCAGTTGCCCCGGTGCCAAATGGCCCCTAAGATGCTCCCTCACTTTCATGTTGATGTTCTCGGAAAGGGGACGGTCTTCTGGGGCCGGTGAGCTCAGCTCCAGAGAGAGAAGTGGCTAAGGCTGTGCCGGGAGTCAAGAGGAGGCCCCTGAGCTAGGACGGAGGGCTTTCCCCACCCCAGACGTAGGGTCCCGGTCTCGCCCTGCCCATGCAGTCACCGCAGGGAGACCCCAAGCGAGTTCCCATATGTGGTGTGTCTGGACTTTCGTGTGAGGCGTGTGAGGGACTTGAGGCTTGCTCTGAGCCGAGCAGACTTGGGTCAGAACAGAGAGGACTCGTAGGCTCTGCCCGACTTCGAGGTGAGGACCCTAAAGCGGGAAGGGGGAGGCTTCCCCTGACATGGGGTGGGGGCCGAGCTCTATCCTGCCGGTGCCATCAATCCTGGAAAGTCCCGGGCACGGGTGGTCGGATTTGGAGGAACTTTCGTCTTAGGACGCGGAGGGTGTGAGGCTTCGTCTGAGGGGGTCTGACTCTGTCAGGGGAGGGACGAGTCCCAGGCCTTGCTGGCACTAGAGGAGGACCCTGAGGGGGGGTGAGGGCAGCTCCACAGATAAAGGGGCCCCCACTGCCACCTTGCCCTTAATGTCAACCCTGAGAAGACCAGGCAGGGTCCCCGGATGTTCGGTGTCCTGACCTCTGAGAGCTGAGGGGTGGGGCTTCAGATCACCAGAGAGGGAGGAGTCATAGGTCTAGCCAATCACTGAGGGGAAGGCTTTGGCGGGAAGGAGGGAGGGCACCACCCATCGCCTATAAAGGGCCTCTAGCTCTGCCCCCTCCTTGCCCCTGTTATCATCCCGGGGAGACCCCGGGCAGAGTTCCCGTTTGTGGCGTGTCTGGACTTTCGTGTGAGGCGTGTGAGGGACTTGAGGCTTGCTCTGAGCCGAGCAGACTTGGGTCAGAACAGAGAGGACTTCTAGGCTCTGCCCGACTTCGAGGTGAGGACCCCAAAGTGGGAAGGGGGAGGCTTCCCCTGGCATGGGGTGCGGGCCGAGCTCTACCCTGCCGGTGCCATCAATCCTAGAAAGTCCCGGGCACGGGTGGTCGGATTTGGAGGAACTTTCCTCTTGTGACTCGGGGGGTGTGAGGCTTCGTCTGAGGGGGTCTGACTCTGTCAGGGGAAGGACGAGTCCCAGGCCTTGCTGGCACTAGAGGAGGACTCTGAGTGGGGAGAGAAGGAAGGCCCTCATAGATAAAGGGGCCCCCCACTGCCTCTGCCCTTACTGCCAACCCTGAGAAGACCAGGCAGGGTGCCCGGATGTTCGGTGTCCTGCCCTCTGAGAGCTGAGGGGTGGGGCTTCAGATCACCAGAGAGGGAGGAGTCGTAGGTCTAGCCAATCACTGAGGGGAAGGCTTTGGCGGGAAGGTGTGAAGGTACCACCCACCGCATATAGAGGGCCTCTAGCTCTGCCCCCTCCTTGCCCCTGTTATCCCGGGGAGACCCCGGGTGGAGTTCCCGTATGTGGCGTGTCTGGACTACCGTGTGAGGAGAGTGAGGGGCTTGAGGCTTGCTCTGAGGGAGAGGGCGGAAGCTTCCGCTGGCAGAGGGTGGGGGCCGAGCTCTGGCCTGCGGGTTCCCTCGGTCCTGGAAAGCCCAGGTACGGGTGCGCGAATGCGGAGTTTCCCGACTTTCGTCTTGGGATTCTGGAGCACCTGGGGCTTTCTGTCAGGGGTGAGGAGTTACGTCCGGAGAGGGCGGAATCCCAGGCTCTGTGAGGCGTCGAGGTGAGGACCCTGAGCGAGGAGGTGGAGCCGCCCCTCCGCAGAGGTGGGGCGGGAGAGCCGCCCACCGTCAAGCCGGGGAAAGCCCAGACGCGTCCGACAGGGCCTGTGGTGACAGCGGTGCGGGCGTCCGAGGGTCAGGACACTTTGTGTGAGGCGCCTCCGACTCGGGTCCGCAGCGGGACCGCCTCAGGCGTCTCCCGGCAGGGGGTGAGGCCCCGGAGGGAGAGCGGAGCCTCCGCTCACTGCAGATGAGGCCGGTGAGGTGGCGGCGCAGGGCGGGGGTGCGCGGGCAAAGCCCGCCGCGCTCGCTGTGGGCGCTGAGGAGCCTCAGGCCTGGCTTCCGAGTGTTCTGTCTCGGCTTCCGTTTGGGGCGTCTGAGGGACGCGAGGCTAGTTAGAGCTGGACTCGGGGCGGCGGAGGGACGCGTCCCTGGCTTGCCCGCACAAGGTGAGCACCCCAGGGTGGGGGCCTGTCACCACAGGATGGGTGCGCGGCCCCCGCCCCGCCCCTAGCGGCTTCCCAGAATGCTCTGCTCAGGGCGTGTTTTATCCGGACGTCGATCTTGGGGGTCTGAGGGACGCGAGGCTTTTCCTCAGGGAGGCCGATTCGGCTTGCGGGAGGGAGGAGCCCCAGGCCCCGGCAGGCGTTAAAACGAGGACCCTGAGAAAGGACTGAGGGGAGCCCCCGCCGCGGAAGGGGTGCCCCCAGCCCTCCGCCCCGACCCTGTTGTCTGCCCCGAAGGCTCCACGCAGGGCCCAGGTGTGGTGTATCCGGGCGTGGTGTACCCCGATGTGCATCTTGGAGCCTGAGGCAACGAGGCTTTTCCTGAGGGGTGTGGGCTCAGGTCAGTAGAGGGAGGATTCCTAGGCCCCGTGAGGCCTCAAGGTGGGCCCCGTGAGGGGACAGTGCAGGGGCCTCCCAGTCCAGACAGTGGGGGCTCCGTTAGGAGCCAGCTCCTCCTCGTGTCGGCCCTGAGGAGACTTGAGCGGGGCTGTGGAGCACAGGGACAATTCTTTCTCCCCCTGACTGACTTCTCTGGCATCTCGAGGAGATGTTGCCCATGGGGCAGGGGCCATCCTCAGGTCAGCAGAAGGGAGGGGATGCAGGCCCTGTCAGGAATAAAGATGAATAGTTTTGCGTGGGTGATGGGACCTTCTACTGCAGACAGAGGGCTCCACTCTGCCCCCGCTGGCAGCCACGGGACGACTCAGGCCGTGGTGGGCCGGCGCCGTGTGCCCTCAGTTCCTCCACGATGGGGGGCGGCTTGTCTCATGGCAGTGAGGCCTTCGTCTGAGGGGGCGGTATGAGTACCTTAAGGGAAGAAGGACGATCTCCTCCCACAGCAGAACAGACGGGATTCAGCTCCTGCTGTGAGTCCTGGGGGTGGCAGGATGTGGTTTCTCTTTCCTTTTGTTTGGAGGTTCTCAGGGGAACGAGGACATAGGTCTGAAGGGTGAAGGGGCAAGGGCAGCTTCTTAAAGGGAGGAGTCCCAGGCCCCATCAGGGTTCAATTAAAGGACTCAGGACACCCCTGTCACCAGAGCAGACGGGACCCAGTGCTTCTCCACCCTTGCTGTCAACATGGGAGGACCAGGGACATAGTTACTGGATGTGGCCACCCCTCCATTTTTTTCTGGTTGGGGGTCCAAGGGAAGCGAAGACCTTGGTCTGATGGGTATAGCCTGAGTGCAGCAAAGGAATCCTGAGCCCTGCCAGGTGTCAAGAGGAGGACTCTGAGGGAGAATTTAGAGGACCTCTCATCCTAAAGACAGAGGTCTTGCAGAAACTTGCCCCGGCGTGAACCCTGGGAGGCCACACAGCAGGGTTGCCAAATATAGTGCTTCCCCATTCCCACTTTGGGAGTCTGAGGGAGGTGAGGCTTTTTCTGAGGGTTTTAACCTCAGGTTAATAGAGGATACAGTCCAGACCCTGCCAGGCATCAAGGAGAGGACCATGAGGGAGGATGGAGAGGACCTTCCACCCTAGGTAGATGTGGTCTTGGTCTATCTTGAAAATACACCAAGAGAGAGGAGGTCCTAGCCCTGCCCTGCCACTTCTGTCAACCCCAGGGGTCCACAGGCAAGGTTGGCTAGATGTGACATTTCCTTACTTTTGTCTGGGGGAGAGTCTTAGAGAGGTGAAGACCTTGGTCTGAGGAGATGACACATCAGTTCAGAAGAGGGAGGAGACCCAGGCTCTGTCAGGAATCAAGTTAAGGACCCTTGGTGAAGCCTGAAACCACCTCCCCTCCCCTGAAAAGAAGGATGCCACAGAATCAAAGCCCTGGAAGTGTGAGCAGGGTGGCTAGGTGGGAGGAACTCTCACTTCTGCTACAGACTGTACCAGGAATCAAGGGGATAGAGTGGCTCATAGAGCTGAGGTCTTCTTTGGAGGGGGAGACTTCAAGTCAGCAGAGGGTAGGACAGGCCTTTCCAGAAGTACAAATATCCTGAGGGAGGACTGGGTGTATTTTCCATGTTGGAATGGACCCCAGGTAGGAGTGGCTGGGTTTGGTGTCTTTTTACTTTTGTTTGGAGTATTCCAGGGAGGTGAAGGGCTTGGTCTGAGCTGGTGACTTCAGAGGGAGGAGTCCCAGGATCTGTGACAAGTCAAGGTAAGTTAAGGACCTTGAAGGAAGACTGAGGGTACCCCCAACCAGACAGAAGGAGCCTCACAGAAACTTCACCCTGTCCCCACTCTGGGAGGATCTGGCTAGGATGTCCAGATGTGGTACATCACTTCCTGCATGGGGTAGGTGGAAGAGTTTCTGGGAAGTGAGACCTTAGTCTGAGAGGTTGATTTCAGGTCACCAGATGGAGTGGGCCCAGGCCCTGTCATGAGTAAAGAATACCTTGAGGAAGACAGAGGGACACCCCCCCCCAATCTGAGACAGATGGAACCTAGCCCTTGCTATCAGCCCTTGGGAGACCCTGGGAAGTGGTGACTGGCTGTGATGTCTCTACACTTTTGTCTTGAGGGACTTGGAGATGAGGTCCATTGTTTGAGTGTGAAGACAGGTCAGTTGAAGAAGCCACATCAGGTCAGAAGAGGGAGGAGTCCCAAGCTCTACCAGGAGTCAAGGTAAGGACCTTTGGTGAAGAACAAAGGTACTTCCCATGTCAGAAAGAAGAGACCCCATAAAGACTGGCTCACTTCTTTTCTCAGCCCTGGGACAACCAAGCAGGGTTGCCTGGATATAGTATGTCCTCACTTTCCAAGGTAAGGGAAGTGTCCCAGAGAGGTGAGGTCATGGCCTGAGGGGTGATAGTCAGTCAGAAGGGAGTAGCCTGGGCTGTTCCAGGAGTAAAGATGAGTGCCATGAAGGCAGAATTGAGGAGAACCCCACCACAGAACAGGTGGGGCCCTCCCCTTGCTTGTAGTACTGGAAGGATCTAGCAAAGGTGGCAAGATAAGGTTCTTCTTCTTTTTTTTGCAGGGGTTCTCAGGAAGGTGAGGGTCTTGCTCTGAGGAGGAGACACATCAGGTCAGCAGAGGGAGGAGTCCCAGTCTCTGCCAGAGTTTAAGCTAGGGACCCTGAGTGAGGACTGAAGGCATACCCAGCCCTACCCTGCCCCTGCTGTCAGCTCTGGGATGCCCTGGGGCATAGTGAACAGATGTGGTATCCTGCCAGTCCCATCATGGTGGTCTCAGGGAGGTGAAGGCTTGTTCTGAAGGGGCCAGACCCAGGAAAGCAGAGGGAGGAAAACTTGAGCTGAGCTGGCTGGCTGCACCCTGAAGAGCTTTCTCATATTCTCCTATAGGTTTCTAGGAAACAAACCATCCAGGAAGACAGAAGTTCTCTGAGGCCCTACAGCACCTCCCCCACCCCCACAAAGAGCCTGTAAGTTGGCTTTTGTTAGAGCTGTCCAGTGTGTGTTTCTCTGCTGAGACCGCTGACCACCTTCCTCCCTCCCATAGGTCTGTGGTACCCCATCTCCCACTGTCTGGCTCATACTTCTTGGTACTGCCAACAGGAGTCATCATGCCTCACTCTCCAAAGCGTCTACGCCTTGCATTTGAGCCAGACTTTCAAACCCAAATTGAGATACAAGGTCTAGAAGTGGCAGATGTTCTCATAGCTGAGGACAAGGAGGAGACTTCCTCTGTTTCCTCTTGCTCTTTCAACTTCTCCTACCCCTCCACTTCCTCCTCCCCGCCTTCCTCTCCTGTGATTCCACTCTCCCCAGAGAAGGAGGAGGAAGAGGAGCCTGCTGCAACACTGAGTCCTCCCCAGAGTCCTCAGAGCTCCTTCTGCTCCTTCTCTGCATCATGGAACACATCAGAGGAAGTCTCCAATAGCCAAGAAGAAGAGGATACAGGTTCTCTGGAGACCTCAACAGACAATGAATCTTTGCCCAGAGACCCACTAGATGAGGGGGTGGCTGATTTGGTGCATTTCATGATCCTCAAGTATCGATTGAAGGAGCCCATCACAAAGGAAGAAATGCTGAAGGTTGTTGTCGAAAAATATAAGGAACAATTCCCTGTGATCTTCAAGAAAGCTTCTAAGTGTTTGGAGGTGATCTCTGGCATTGATGTAAAGGAAGTGGACCCCACCACCCATTCCTATGTCCTTGTCAACTCACTGGACCTCACCCATGATGAGATGCTTAGTGACAACCAGAGCATGCCTAAAAATGGTCTCCTGATAATCATCCTGGGTGTGATCTTCATAGAGGGCAATTGTGCCCCTGAGGAAGACATCTGGGATTTCCTGAATATGATAGGAGTATATGCTGGGAGGGAGCATTTCATTTATGGGGAACCCAGGAAGCTCATCACCACAGACTGGGTGCAGGAGAATTACCTGGAGTATCGGCAGGTGCTTAACAGCCATCCTCCACGCTATGAATTCCTGTGGGGTCCCAGGGCTCATGCTGAAACCAGTAAGATGAAAGTTCTGGAGTTTTTGGCTAAGATCAAAGGGACCGACCCCATTTCTTTCTCATGCTGGTATGAGGAGGCTTTAAGAGATGAGGAAGGGAGGGCCCAGGCCAGAACTGAGTCTGTAGATAATACTGCTACCACGTTCATTGCACAGCATTGGTCAGCAGCTTCTTCTGCCCCAACTGAAGAGTGAGCCCAAATATTCACTCGGTATTTGAAGAGGGAAGTCTTGGCTCTGAGTGGAGGAGGGTTAGGGTCAAGCTAGGGAGAACACAGTATAGAACTTTGTGTTTCTGTTCTATATGGATGATTTGGAGGTTTATTTTTTTCCCCCTCTTGATATTCTTCAAATGCTGTTTTTTAAATATATAGGGTGTATTAGTTTTAGAATTGAAGTATATAAATGAATTTGTCACACATCTATTGTTGTTTATCAGATTTAAGAATATGAATTTTGATATTTTATAAAACAAACTGGGGGACCTTCCCTCTTATTTTATGATCTGGAACAAGATAACATGATACTGGAATAGGAATTTCCTTTGAAATATGAAAAAAATGTAAAGGTGGTTAATTTTTGCATTCCCTTAACCACTTCAATTTATTGTTCTGTAAAATTAAAAGAAACCTACCTGGGTTTGCTTGGCTTACTGAAGAAAGTAGGCATAATCTTAATAAATCTTTTTGTAAAAAACCCTGCTTACAGACTCTTTTATTCGCCAAAGATTAATTAGATATTTTCTCCTTGGAAAGCACTGTGTTAATAGTGGAAATAGTAGGATAAACAAGACATCCTTAATCATAAAATGGTAAATGCTAGGAGCAGCAGTCATCAGGAAAATGGTGAGATGTCTTCTAATACCTAAAGAACAAGTAAGAACAAGGAGTGATGAAGTGGCTCTCCAGATGTGGGCAGTCAAGTAGAAATGCCCAAAGCTGAGGCAATTTAGGGCTTTGGGAAACTGCAGTTCCTGCTTTGGGTGGTAGCAGGGGCCGGACTGTCAGGTGATGTGCTCTAGAAGTGACAGAAAAGTCTAGAATAGAAAATTTCTATTTCTAGGAATAGAAAATTGTGTAGTAGTTCCTTTTTTTTTTTATCATGGATAAGTTAGAGAAATCTTCACCTGGAACAAGTTTGGAAAATATTCTGAACTCTTGTCTCAGTGCAGTTAAGACAGTGCACTGAACTAGGTGTTTTACATACATCATCTGAAATGATTTCTTGAGAATAGGGGGATATTCCCTTGCGGTGGTATCCAGAAGTCACTAAGTTAGCCCTCTTCCCTAGCCAGAGAGAGCCAGAGCCCACTTCATTAAAAGAACATTAAAGGTTATCTCGAGTGTAATTTGGCTAAATCTAAGCATAACTAGGTTTTGGTGGGAGAGAAATGAGTGAAAATAGTGTTATGGATGGATGGATAGCTAGGAGGGGAGGAAGGAGTTGCTCTTTGACTCAAATTTTAGAACCCTTTGAGTTATATCAGCTAAGAAAGACTAACTCAGAGCCAAATTATATATCCTCTAAGGGAAAATTTAATGCATTTTATTTGGTGAAGCAACATTTTTACCTAATTTGACATTCTGACTCCTATTTAGCTACATACTATCTGAGATGTCCTGGATGGACACAAAATCCCAGAGAAGAGGGCAGTAAGGCCTGGGGACAAAATAATATTAGAAATAACTGCTGTTCACTAAAGACCTGATAAATGCCAGGCACTGTACAAGATACTTTACATACATTCCAGCAGTCTTAAAAGACAGGGCTCATCAAATGCATTTTACAGATGATGAATCTGTGCTTGCTTTGGCAGCACATATACAGATGATGAATCTAAGGTTCATAGCAACGGGTAATTTCCCCAAGATTATACTGCTAGTAAGTGATGGGGCTGGGACTAGACCGTGGTCTGAATTTATCTAGGGCCCATGTTGGTTCGACTCATAGTCTGAGGCAGGTCTTCTGTCTCTTAGCCAATTCTCAGTACTCCATAATGTTTCTCAGGCAGCAAAAAGAAGGGCTATGTGACAAGGTACTAAAAGCTGGCCCCTAAAGAAGGAAGAAGAAATGAGAATAAAACATAATTTGGGAATTGACTACACTTTATTCATCTAGTGTCCTCCTGCTCTGAACCCAATGATAACTTAATAGCTGATTCTGCCCAGCTGCTGGAATTTGGGTCCAGTTCTAGCAATTTCTTAAATTACAGCACCTTCCCCCTTATCTTCCCCAGTGTACCCTCCTGTCCAATTCTGGAACCTGGCCTACTGACCAGCTCTTCACTGTCTTCTCCTCTGAAGGCTGTGCTTTGCTCCCAGTGGACAAGCTATGGAGGCCAAGAAAAATTAAGGCCATCCCACCTCAGGTTTAGCCTTAGCATAATAAGTACAGCCATCTTAGCTCTGACAGCCATCTCAGACCCCTGTGCCCAAGGGCTGAACTTTCCCCTACTTTACTTTAGTTCTAAGAACCCCCACCCTGCTTTAGACCTCAACCCTGCTTTAGTAATAGGAATCCCCACCCTGCTTTAGTAAAAGGAACCCATAAATACCCCTGCCTTAACTAAGCTTGGGGTCCAAGTCCCTACTCCGCTGTGTCGGGCCCAAGCTTAAGCTTGTTAAATAAACCCTCGTGTGATTGCATCGGTGTTGGCTCCTTGGTGGTCTCTCAGATACAAAAACTCGGGCATAACAAACTCAGAATCACTTGCCATCCCCCTAACGAATATTCCTACTCCAGCAAAAGTCCCCTGCCTCTCCCAAATATCACTCTGTAGTCCTGATAACAACAGCCCCTTAAGCTTAAAAGTTTGATTTGGAGAAGTGTTATTTAGATTGATCTGTATTAAGTTGAATGGTGACCCTTCAAAACATATGTCCAAGGCCTGATTTCCAGTATAGATTTCCTTCTCTATCTGAAAGTAGAGCATTCCTATGAAAAATGCTGTAAGCCTAAATTGCATAACAGGGAGAAGCAATTACCATTAATTTATAAGGAAAATGTTTTTAGCATTCCCAGACACCAAAAATAACCTCTCTGAGGCTTTTCTGATACCTTAGGACACATCTTGGTAACAGATGTAAAAAATAAATCAAGATAAAGTACAGATGCTCAAAGATAACTTCAAAGGTATGGCGGCTTGATGCTGAGATGCCGAGTGTCGTTCTCGGGGGAAAGAGCTTGGTGGTGCCACCTTCTCTGCTTGGGGTGTGTGCTGCCTTTTTATAGGACTCACTGCAAAACAAATGCTGAACTCTCTATTTTTATTTTTCACCTTTATTTTTTAAAATCAAAAATCCTCTTGGAATTTCTTTCAGTTAGTGAAAACAGGTATCAACATAGATCTTTCATAAAAATGAAGTGGCATAATGTGAACTTTCTAAAAATGGGGCATACCTGTATGTGTGTATGTGGCCTTATAAGGGAGTAGAGTTTTTGAAAATGTAATTACTTTAGGAATCTAGAGTTGTGATTATCTTGGATTTAGGGTGGGCCCTAAAAACAATGAATGGTATAATAAGAAAAAAGAGAGGAGATTTTAAACACACAGAGACACAGAAAAGGGGATGTGAAGAATGGAATCAGAGATTGGAGTGATGCACCTGAAAGAGAAGGAATGTTAAGGATTGATGGAAATTGCCAGAGGCTAGGAGAGAGCCAGGAGATAGAGTTCTCCTTCAAACTCGGCAGAAGGAACCAACTTGCTGGCACCTTCATTTTTGACTGTTGGCCTCCAGAACTATGAAATAATAAATTTCTATTGTTTTAATCAAGTCAATTAGTGGTAATTTGTTAGGGCAGCCCTAGGAAGCTAATATATGGTCATCCCCCATGGGTGTATTTAAAAAACCTCTCAGTGTTTTCCAAACAGGCTTGTGAGTAGGGTCTGATGCGACATGTAATCTACTGGTTATTGGGATATAATTCCGAAGTCAGATTATTTTTGAAACCACCCTGATATTTGCAGTAGGATTTCAATGGGATGCATTTTTAAAAATTGTCCACCGAACACATACCCAGATGAATGAGTTTACCATGTGGTTAAAACCCAAAGCCTCAAAACAAAACAACAAAACAAAACAAAACAAAACAGGAGGAACTGAGATGGTGGAGGAATAGGGGGACCCTAAGTTTGGCCCCTCATTACAGCTAGTTATCAGATCATTCTGAACACCCAAGAAATCAATCAGAGGTCTGGGAGAACAAACACTAGAAGTCTACAAGTAGAAAGCGACCACATTTTGGAAGGTAGGAGGTGAGGAGACTTGAATCTGGTGTGATATAGCTGTGGATATGGTGGTGGGGAGGGAATCTGCTTAAGGAGGCTACTGGGAAGTATTATAAGCAGTGGAGCACAAAATTGGAACTTTTAGAAGTCTGTTACAGTGGGGGACGTGCCCAGCTTAAAGGTGCTCAGATGGCAAAGTGAGATGGAATCCCTGGGTCACAAAAAGAACAGGTGGTGCTTAAGTGCTACACTATTCTCAGACATAGGAGTGTGGTAGCTGGCTGAGAACAGGGAGTCTAGGTGTTGGCTTTCTGTAGTGTATTGCCATAAACTGTGAACCACTGCATGATTGTACGACCACTTTCCTGGGACTGGTCAGCAAAAGGCAGAAGCACGGTGAGACCCTCCTTGGGAGGAACAAGGCAGGTCTGAACTGCAAGAATCCCTAAAATTTGTAGTTTTGAAACTCAGTTGTGTGCCTGAGATAAAAGGTTCACCCAGGCAGGGTGAACACAGGGTCCTGATCAGGAAACCGGGAAAATAAGAATGACTGATTGCTCTTCTGTGAGGGCTCACTGAAGAGTTGGGGGGTGTGAATTTTCAGCTCCAGGGGTAGAGAGCTGTCATATTCGTCTGGCCCATCAGCACTGAAAACCTCCAGGGAGCAAAATAGCACCGCCTAGTGGATTTCAGAGCCACTGATACCAAACCCTGCCTCCCTGTGCCCTGAAGGCACATTTCCCAATAACACCAGTCCACCTGAGAATCAGAGCAGCAGACTTAACCCTGGAAGACCAGCACAAATAACTAGTTCACACCAAGTTTACTGATCATACTGTGATGCAAAGATTCAGCTCTAGGGGTAGTATCTAGCCTCCTTTGCACTTTTATTCTAGCCTCCTCTGCACTTTTATTCTTTATTTTATTATTATTTTTCACTTATACTCTTATTCTTTTTAAAATTTTATTACTAGATTTTAAAACAAAGACTGTAACAAGAGATGAAGAAACACTATATCATAATAAAAGGGTCTATCCAACAAGAAGACCTAACAATTGTAAATATTTATGCCCCTAACTTGGGAGCAGCCAAATATGTAAGTCTATTAATAACAAACTTAAGAAACTTATAATAATATAGTGATAGTAGGGGACTTTAACAACCTACTCACAGCAATGGACAGATCATTTCTAAGCAGATCAACTAGGAAACAAGGGCATTGGAGGACACACTGGACCAGATGGACTTAACAGATATATTCAGAGCATTTCATCCTAAAGCAGCAGAATACACGTTTTTTTTTTTTTCCAAGTGCACATGGAACTTTCTCCAGAATAGGTCATATATGGGGGTCACAAATCAGGACTCAACCAATACAAAAATATTGAGATCATACCATACATATTTTCAGACTGCAATGCTAGAAAACTTGAAGTCAACCACAATAAAAAATTTGGAAGGACCACAAGTATATGGAGGCTAACAAACATCCTACTAAAGAATGAATGGTCAACAGGGAAATTAGAGAAGAAATTAAAAACCTATATGGAAACAAATGAAAATCAGAAAAAGACAGTCCAAAACCTTTGTGATGCAGCAAAGGCAATCCTAAGAGGGAAGTATATAGCAATATAGGCCTTTCTCAAGAAACAAGAAAAGTCCCAAATACACACCTTAACCTTACACCTAAAGAAGCTGGAAAAAGAACAGCAAATAAAGCCTAAATCTAGCAGGAGAAGAGAAATAATAAATATTAGAGCAGAAATCAATGATATAGAAAATTTTTAAAAAAGGTAGAACATAGTTTGGCGACCGTGGCCATTGCTGCTATAAACATTGGGGTGCCAAACTATGGAAAGAACCAAGATGCCCTTCAACGGACGAATGGATAAGGAAGATGTGGTCCATATACACTATGGAGTATTATGCCTCCATCAGAAAGGATGAATACCCAACTTTTGTAGCAACATGGACGGGACTGGAAGAGATGATGCTGAGTGAAATAAGTCAAGCAGAGAGAGTCAATTATCATATGGTTTCACTTATTTGTGGAGCATAACAAATAGCATGGAGGACATGGGGAGTTAGAGAGGAGAAGGGAGTTGGGGTAAATTGGAAGGGGAGGTGAATCATGAGAGACTATGGGCTCTGAAAAACAATCTGAGGGGTTTGAAGTGGCGGGGGGGTGGGAGGTTGGGGTACCAGGTGGTGGGTATTATAGAGGGCATGGATTGCATGGAGCACTGGGTGTGGTGAAAAAATAATGAATACTGTTATGCTGAAAATAAATAAATTTAATTTAAAAAAAATTAAAAAGAAAAAAAAAGGTAGAACACATCGGTGAAGCCAGAACCTGGTTCTTTGAAAGAATTAACAAGATTGATAAACCCCCTAGCCAGACTTACTAAAAAGAAAAACAGACACAAATAAAATCATGAATGAAAAAGGAGAGATCATAACCAAATACCACAAAATACAAACCATTATAGGAGAATATTATGAACAATTCTATGCCAACACATTAGTCAAACTGGAAGAAATGGATAAATTCCTAGAAACATATAAGCTCTCAATCCTGAAACAGGCTGGGACGCCTGGGTGGCTCCGTCAGTTAAGCATCTGCCTTTGGCTCAGGTCACGATCCTGGGGTCCCAGGATTGAACCCCACATTGGACTCCCTGCTCAGTAGGTAGCCTGCTTCTTCCTCTTCCTCTACCCATCACTCCTGCTGCTTGTGCTTTCTCTCTGTGTCAAATAAATTTAAAAAATCTTATAAAAAGAAAAAAAAAAGACTAAAATAGGAAGAAATAGAAAATCTGAATGGACCCATAACCAGCAAAGAAATTGAATTAGTGGTCAAAAATCTCTCAACAAACAAGATTCTAGGGTTGGATGACCTCCCAGGGGAATTCTACCAAACATTTAAAGTAGAGCTAATACCTATTATTCTCAAGCATTAAAAAAAAAAAAAAAGAAATGGAAGGGAAACTTCCAAACTTATTCTGTGAAGCCAGGATTTTACCTTGATCTCAAAATCAGAAAAACACCCCACCAAAGAGGATAATTACAGACCAATATCTCTGATGAACATGCATGTAAAAATTCTCACCAAAATACTAGTTAATTGGATCCAACAGTATATTAAAAGGATTATTCACCATGACCAAGTGAGATTTATTCCTGGGCTGCAGGATTGCTTCAACATCTACAAATTAATTGTGGTACACATTAATTAAAAAAAAAAGGATAAGAACCATGTGATCTTCTCAATAGATACAGAAAAAATACATTTGACAAAATACAGCATTTTTCTTAATAAAAACCCTCAACAAAGTAGGGATGCAAGGAACACACCTCAACAGCAAAAAACCCATATATGGAAGACCCACAGCTAATATTGTCCTCAATGTGGAAAAACTGAGAGCTTTTCCCTTAAGATCAGGAAAATGATAGGGATGTCCACTCTCACCACTGTTCTTCAACATAATACTGGAAGTCCCAACCTAAGCAGTCAGGAAATAAAAAGAAATAAAAGGCATCCAAATTGGCGAAGAAGTCAAATTTTCTTTCTTTACAAAAGATACGATACAGTATGTAGAAAACCCAAAAGACTCCACCAAAAAATTGCTAGAAGTGATATATGAATTCAGCAAAGTCACAGGATATGAAATACACAGAAGTCGGGCGCCTGGGTGGCTCAGTGGGTTAAGCCGCTGCCTTCGGCTCAGGTCATGATCTCAGGGTCCTAGGATCGAGTCCCGCATCGGGCTCTCTGCTCAGCAGGGAGCCTGCTTCCTTCTCTCTCTCTCTGCCTGTCTCTCTGCCTACTTGTGATCTCTGTCTGTCAAATAAATAAATAAAATCTTTAAAAAAAATACACAGAAGTCTGTTGCATTTCTATATACCAACAATGAAGCAGCAGAAAGAGAAATTAAGGGATTGATCCCATTTACAATGGCACCAAAAACTGTAAGACACCTAGGAATAAACCTAAACAAAGAGGTCAAAGATTTGTTCTCTGAAAACTATAGAACACTTATGAAAGAAATTGAGGAAGACACAAAGAAATGGAAAAACATTCCATGCTCATGGATTGGAAGAACAAATATTGTTAAAATGTCTATGCTACCCAAAGCAGTCTACACATTCAACACAATCCCAGTCAAAAGATCATGAGCATTTTTCACAAGCTGGAACAAAGAGTTCTAAAATTTGTATTGGACTGGGAAAAAAACCTGAAGAGCCAAAGTAATGTTGAAAAAGAAAACCAAAACTGGAGGCATCACAATTCCAGACTTCAAGCTGTATTATAAAGCTGTACTCCTCAAGACAGTATGGTGCTGGCAAAAAAACAGACACATAGATCCATGGAACAGAACAGAGAACCCAGAAATGGACTCTCAACTCTATGGTCAACTAATTTTCAACAAAGCAGGAAAGAATATCTGATGGAAAAAAGACAGTCTCTTCAACATATGGTGTGGGAAAATTGGACAGCCACACACAGAAGAATGAAATGGTCCCACTTTCTTACACCGTACACAAAAATAAATTCAAAATAAATGGAAGACTTAAATGTGAGACAGAAATCCATCAAAATCCTACAGGCAGCAACTTCTTCGGCCTCAACCTCAGCAACATCTTGCTAGACATGGCCCCTGAGTCAAGGGAAACAAAAGAAAAAATGAACTATTGGCACTTCATCAGGATAAAAAGCTTTTGCACAGAAAAGGAAACAATCAACAAAACTAAAAGGCAACCTATGGAATGGGAGAAGATATCTGCAAAAGACATATCAAATAAAGGGCTAGTATCCAAGATCTATAAAGAACTTAACAAACTCAACACCTCCCCCCAAAAATCTAGTCAACAAATGGGCAGAGGACATGAGCAGACATTTTGGCAAAGAAGACATACAAATGGCTAACAGACACATGAAAAAATGTTCAACATTACACACTATCCGGGAATACAAATCAAAACTACAATGAGTTACCACCTTACACCAGTCAGAATGGCTAAAATTAACAACTCAAGAGAAAACAGATGTTGGCGAGGATGTGGAGAAAGGGTAACATTCTTACACTGTTAGTGGGAATGCAAACTGGTGCAGTCACTCTGGAAAACAGTATGGAGGTTCCTCCAAAAGTTAAAGATAGAACTACCCTATTACCCAGCAGTTGCACTACTAAGTATTTATTCAAAGGACACAAAAGTCTCAAATTGTTAACGTTAAAGAGGAAAAACAAAATAAGATGAAAATAGGGAGGTAAACCATAAGAGACTCTTAAGTATAGGGAACAAATTGAGATTTTCTGAAAGGTGAGGGGGGTGGGGGGATGGGATAACTGGGTGATGGGCATTAAGAAAGGCACTTGATGTAATGAGCACTCGGTGTTATACCCAACTGATGAGACACTAAATTTTCCCCCTGAAGCTACTAATACATTATGTTAACTAAAATTATGTTAAATTATGTTAATGTTAAATAAAATAAACAAAATAATGCCCTTCAAAGGACAAATGGATAAGGAAGATGTGGTCCATATACACTATGGAGTATTATGCCTCCATCGGAAAGGACAAATACCCAACTTTTGTAGCAACATGGACGGGACTGGAAGAGATGATGCTGAGTGAAATAAGTCAAGCAGAGAGAGTCAATTATCATATGGTTTCACTTATTTGTAGAGCATAACAAATAGCATGGAGGACATGGGGAGTTAGAGAGGAGAAGGGAGTTGGGGTAAAATGGAAGGGGAGGTGAACCATGAGAGACTATGGACTCTGAAAAACAACCTGAGGGGTTTGAAGGGGCGGGGGTGGGAGGTCGGGGTACCAGGTGGTGGGTATTAGAGAGGGCATGGGTTGCATGGAGCACTGGGTGTGGTACAAAAACAATGAATACTGTTATGCTGAAAATAAATAAAAAACAAAGTGAAACAAAACAAATACAAACCAAAAAGCCCAATAAATGGTAGATGAGAAAAGGCCACGAAAAGCTCTGTGTAAGCAAACATCTACAGAGGCTGAATTCTTAAAATCTTTGGAGTCCTTCTAGGGGGATGAAGAATGGTTCCTTAGCTTGATGAAAAAAGAACAAAATACTCATTGTTATGGAGTAAATGTTTGTGTTCATCCCAAATTCACCTAGTGAAACCCTAACCCTCAATGGGGTAGTATTAGGAGGCCTTAGGGAGGTACTTAGGTTTTGAAGAGCCATGAGAGTGGAGCCTCCATGATGAGATTAGGGTCCTTATAAGAAGAGAGACCTGAGACCTCTTGGCCATGCAATGATAAAAGGAGAAAATGGCTGGCTGGCTGAAAACCAAGAAGGTCCTTGCCAGACATAGAATCTGCCAACATCCTGATCTTGGACTTTGTAGACCCTAGAACGATAAGAAATTCCTGTTGTTTAAACCATCTTATTAGAAAAAAAAACATCTTATTATAGCAGCCCAGGCTAATTAAAACAACCATCCTTCCATGGCCCTTATGTACCTGCCCCACAGGAAAATCCTGGTTTGCAGTGTGCCAAAAGGTGTTCATGAATGTACAGTTATGTGGAAGGTAGCAGAGGCTCATAAATGAAGACTTTGACCATGCATCACAAAGGAGGAGAAAATTCTGTCTGCTGAGATTCTAGATGTTATTGCAAAAGGCAGTGCGGAAAAGTGCTAATGAGTGAAGAAGGGTGAGTTCTCCCTGCTAAGATTCAGAGCATGCCTTGACAACTAGATGTGATCCTGTATTTGAGAGCACCTGTTGCATAGTAGGCTCTTGAAAAAGCTGATGAATTTCAAGGTAGATTTGGTTTTTTTGGAAACTCCTCCAAGAATGAAGAGGGCTGCTGTCATCACAAATTATAATTCCTTTTTCTTAAGCACCTACTGGATGACAGCTTCTGGGAGAGACTACAAGTGCTCATCCACACCTTGTCTCTCTCTCTCTCCTTCCTTGGTGGCCCACTTGTAGGTAGGAGCCAGTATGCCATTTCCATGCTTCTTTCATTCAACACCAGCAAACATAGGGATCCAGTGTCGAGACGTAGAACTACAAGATTGGATCCCTGAGTTACCTGAGACCAGAAAGTCCCTGCCAACTCATGTAGGAATTTATGTGAATGAAAACAACAAAAATTTTGTCATGTTAAGCCACTCATATTTCAGGTTTTGTCTATTGTATTGGCTAGCAGTTATTTTAACTGATTAATACACACCCCTATTTCTGGTTTTAGGCTTTTAAAAATATTTTACTTACAAAAGTTTGTACAGTCTTAAAAAAAAAAATCTAAAACTACAAACCAATCACAATTCTCCCTTTTACAAAGTTCCTCCAAAATCCAGCCCTCTTCTCAGAGTTAACCACAATGAACAATTTTGTGTGTATTATTTTAAAGCTTATTCTCTCTCTCTCTCTCTCTATATATATATCCATATATTTCATTTTAACATACTTATTAATGATGTATAATGGTGTATATAATCTTCCAGTTTCCTTTCCTTTTAATATACTTGGTAATATACTTGGTAACATGCAAAGGATAGTAATATTTCAAGTTTTTAATATTACCAAAATTGTGTTTCAATGTTCTTTCACAAATTGCTGTATGTGAATATTGTATACTCTCACAAACATCTTGCCAATCCTTTAAATTTTGGTCAAAATAATGAGCAAAAAATATTGAGTCAATGTTATTTTAATTTGTGTCTCTCATTTTCTCATTCAGTTAAGCAGAAAATTAATCTCTCACACATATGAAGGTGGATTTATGCAGTGATGTCCTGAGTAAGGAGATGAACCCTGAAATGTCATCAGGACATTCTTCCTTTATTTGAGAAGCCAGGATTCAGCCAGAATGACCAGGAGCCAGGGAAGGGGACCAGACAAGACACCCTTAGTCAGTGAGGGACATTAAAAGCATCCTGGGCAGAGCAATTTCCAGAGTCCACAAGAGAGACCACATGCAAAACCAAGTTCAGAGAGCCCCTGGCAAGCTGGCAGTCAGGGCTCTGAGTGCAGAGTACAGTGTAGGAAGAGTCCAGAAGGAAAGATGGTGGGGAATCTGGGGGAGTGGTATTAGACAACTTACATGAATAAGTTTGGGAAACCTCGGAATCATCACTACTGGCTGGAAGTCTCAGTGTGGTCTGAGTAAAGACGTCAATGGAGAAGTGGCCCTGCAGCTTGCCAGACACCAGCCCCTAAGTTAGGGCCACCCTAAGTTCTGTCAGGAAGAGCAACACTATTGGGTACTCTTGAGTACAAGGGTCCAGTGCACCGTTGCCTGTGTCCCAGCACTGAGAGCTGTCCTGGTGCCTGCTGGGGGCTGGGGTGTGTCTCCTCTGTGCACAGTGGACCCCTCTGCAGAGGCTGGGGCTATGTGAGTGAGTGGAGGTGATGACTGATGTCTGAGAGTGGGGACAGACCAGAAACACTAGTGAGCAGGGGAAGGGAGAACAGGGGTGGTTGGAGGGGTAATGCCCTGGGACTAATCACCTTGTTGACTTGGCAGGTAAAGGGCTGAGTGTGGACTTGCCTTGAAATAGGTCTGGGTATTGTCCCTGGCTCAGGCTGCCTTCCCCAGATTCTGAGCTGTTGACACACTAGAGGGCAGGTGTCTTATGGCTATGACTGTTGGTCTACGTTTCCACCAGACAGAGGATTGGTCCAAGGTGCCGACATTTGCAGGGTGGATGGAAACCCGCGGAGATGGCACTCTTCCTTGTTAAACTGAGTGGGGGTGAGAGGATTTGTGGGGTCCAATGGAGGAAGCATAGTGTGCTACCTATTGAGAGTATCTCCACCTTTGAGATGATGTTTGTATGTAGGGAGGAGATGTCCCAAATGACACTCTCAGTGAAAGTTTCCCATGGGAATTCAAAAGTTATGTGAGCAGCTGTGGCACTTTGGGCTTCTTCCATGCAGAGTGCCCAGGCAGGGGACAGGCTCCACATTCCGAATAATCGAATGTGACTCTCTTGCGTTTTGATTGATTCATTCATTATTTCATCCACTGATTCAACAAATATTTATTGAAAACATAACGAGTTAAAAACACCAAGTAAACAGAGCAAACAAAAATGACAAGGCACTTAATTCAGGCTGTGGGTGGGAGAAAGTGAGGAGACAGATTGTAGGGTAATCCTGTGAAAGCGTGGTGGAGAGTGTATAATGAGTCTGACTTCTGACATTGTTGACTAGATAGAAGCTGTTCTTCCTACCTGAGATTGAGGACAGAGGAAAGTCTGTGGTGTCTGCAGTTAGGGGTAGAAATGAAGAAGGGTGTGGCAGATCAGGTAAGTGTGGGTCATGTCGATGGTGTCGTTGAGAGGGCTGTCCAGGTGAAGCTGCCCAGTGGGCCATAGGAATCATGGGTTGGACTATCAGAGGAGGCACTTCGGTTGGAGACTAGATTAGGCCACATCAATGGGGTCACATAGTTAGCAACTAAAATCAAAGTTTAATAAATCCAGGGAAGACTTGAAAGGGAAGAAGTACTCATCAGTTTCAGGAAACAGGAAAACATTTTCTGGTGGATTTCTGGGTGACTACGTTTAAAGATATGTATAACTATATATACTTATATATATATATATATACATATATATGCTTTTATGTGTAACTCTATATAATTACATATATACTTTTGTATATGACATATACATACACACATATTTATATAATATATACAGATATGTATGCATATATATATATATGCCTGTGTATTTGTGGTTAATATTATATATTCAGTGATATGGGTTTGCAGTCACATATCTGCTATTTCAGGTCTCTTTTAAGGCTCTGCTCTTGGCATTGTTGGAGCAAGTTTAAGCTTACACACACCAATACCCAGACATCCCTGTAATCAAGTGTGTCTGTTTTAGGAAGCTGGCAGCTTTGCAGTAACTAAAGTATTTCATGGCATACGGAGCAAGGGACTGGAAGTTAATCTTGGGTCAGGGGCCCTGGAGGCCATTTCTCCATGAGCCATTCTATAACTGGTGGACAGTGGTCGTCAAAATTTTAGACATGAGAAGTCTCATTCCGACTGAAGCCCTCGGTAGAAGTCCAATACAAATACAAGTGTTTTAAACATCTGTTTTCCCTGTTGGTGAGTGAGGGACTCCTGCCTTAGGGCTATGAGGAAGCTTGAGCATATGACATCTGACAGATGAGATTGACAGTTTCTTAATTACATGTACTTAGAGCCCAGCAGAGGAGGACACGGCACCGCCACGCAGGGCCACACAGGGGTTGCACTTGGGAACAGCAAACAACCCAGACTGTGGAAGGTAAATGGACTTTGAAGAATTAAGACTACGGGATGATCCCTGGTTCCCACAGCAGGATGTAATTGGCTTGCTAAAATAGTTTTGCAGGCTGGCAGGAACTGAAACCTACTCAAGAATAAGTTAAGAACTGAGCCCAGTTCTCTTTGTAAGGAGGCTAACTCAGTTAGGAGACCTTATCCTCAAAAGCAGAGTGAAACCACAAGTTCGATTATTCAAGTCCCTCCCAGTTTCTCAGCTGTCAAGGCAGCACAGCGTATTGAGCCTTAATTTTAGTCCTTAACACTGCAATGACCAGGTGCCTGCCTGAGTGGCTCAGTCCCTAAAGCGTCTGCCTTTGACTCAGGTCATGATCCCAGGGTCTGGCTCCTTGCTCAGTTCTCTCTCCCCCTGTGCCTCTCTCTGCTCAGGCGTGTGTGCTCCCTCTCTCTCAAATAAAAAAAATCTTACAAAGGAAATAAACTAAACCCTATAATGAGGCAGGCAGAGCAGTCTAACCCAAGTGAGGACTGTCATCCCAGACGCTGGCCTACCCAGTACCCATCCTTCTTCTTCAGGAAGTGTGGCCCTGACACCTCGCCACAGAACTCCAGTTTTCAAATGTCCTATTTGTTCTTGATTCTTTTCTATTTTAGATGAACCACACATCCTCTTTCCTCCTGTTAACATTTTTCTTTCTTTATATTTTGGCCCATGGCCCTTTTTCTAAAGCTCATCAATCCCTGAGTTCTACCAAACGATTTTGATATAAAGGTGTTTCTATAGATACTTAGTTTGAAATACATGCACATTATGTTTTCACTGGTATAAACATTTAATATTTCTATTTTTTCTTTTTTAAAATATGGATTCATATTTTCTAAAAACAATGGAGTAATAAAGTACATAACTTGTCGAGGCTGGCTTTTCCCATCTAGTAAAATGCTTTTGAGAATCATTCCATTGGTTCATTCCTTCTTATTGCTGAGGAGCATTCCCTTGTGTGGATGCACCATCGTCTGGTCATCCATTCACCTGTAGAAGGATATATTTGTGTTGTTTTCAGGCTTTGGAAAAACATGAATAGAGTTGTTGTAAACATTCATGTGTAGGTTTTGTTTGAGCATAAGTTTTTATTCCTCCCAAGAATAGGATTTTTGAATCATATGGTAAATGTGAATTTATTAGAAATTACCAAATCATTTTCCACAATGGCTATACCATTCTACATTCTCACCAATAATGTATGAGAGTTTAAGTTATTCTTCATACCTGATTGTACTGTAGCACTTAGTAATGTACATATATATACTTAAAATTTTAGTTATTTTCAAGTTATGTCTTTATTTCAAATATCTAGTTATATTTCAAAATTTTAGTTATATCATGATATAAAATTGTGGTTTTAATTTGCATTTCTCTAATGCCTTACTATGTATAACAAGTTTTCATTTATTCATTTGCCAACCATATGCCTAGTTTAATCACGTGTCATTTGATGCTTTTTGCTCATTTTTAAAATAGGGTTTCTCTAATTTTTGAGTTTTGAGACCTCTATATATTCTTGATACAAATCTTTTATTAGCTATTAATTTGAAATATTTTCTCCCAGACTGTAGTTTGGTTTTTATTCTCCTAGCAGGTGAGTTTCTCAGAGCAAAAATTTTAATTTTGAAGATGCCAATTTATCATTTTGTTCTTTTATAAGTCACGCTTTTGATGTCATGTTGAAGACTTCTTTCCCTAATTTTGGGTCATGAAGACTTTCTCTGGAGCTGAGAACTGATCTTCCATTTCCAACCAGGTTGAAACTGGTAGTGCCAGGACTTTTCTGCCAGGATAATGTTGGCAGGTATCAGCAGGGAGTTAGCCTTCACATTACCTGCCTGGCAAAGGCAGGCAACATTCTAATTCCCCTACAAGGTGGTGTAGATAGAGTAGAGAGCCAATTTTCCATCTCTTACCTGGCACAGTAGGAGGTGCTCTGATTTCCCTTCAAAGGTAACATGAACAGGATGCAGGGGCTACTGAACTTCTTCTCTCCTGAATGCTGTTGAACTAGGCAGTCTGAAGCAGGGCTATTTGGTGCTCTACTTCCCCTTCCCTCTCCACTTTCCCAGTATCATTGGGGCCAGTGGTGAGCTGAGAACTTACCCCACGCCACAGTAATAAAACAGGAAATAAAATAACTGAAATAATTTTGGAAAAAAAAATTAACTAAACCACTGTGAAGTGTTAGTTACTTTTTCCACATTTGCCAGGAAGGTGTCAGCTCAGTGAAAGAGGGAGCTGAACTTCTACTCTATCTGTCTGCAATCAGGCTGTGTAGTCAGCACCCTACTTTTGCTGGGGAGATACTGGTAGGGACCAGAAGGAAGCTGAACATGGGCACCCACAAGCCCTTGCTGTACATCTCAACAGGGGAAGTGGTTGCTAAAAAAGAAAAAGTAATAGATTCTAGAGTTCATAATATAAGGCCCACAATGAGCCAACACTTAGGTAAAAAAAAAAAAATGCTGGAATACCTGACAAGGATTTTAAAGACTTCATAAAACTAGTTCAACAGGCAACTACAAATTCTCTGTAAAAAATATAAAAATAGAAGATTTCAGGGAAGGAATAGAAATATGAAAAAAGTAGCAGATAGAAAATATAAAACAACTGATATAAATATCTCACTCTGTGGGCTTAATAGTAGAGTGCAGATGACAGAGGATAGAATCAGTGAACTTGAAGAGATCAATAGAATTTACTGATCTGAAAAACAGGGAAAATAGACTGACCTTATAGATATAATCATCAAAATCCAGTCAGGAGACTTTTGCTTTTGAAAACAGGGAGTAAATATATTTTACCTAATATTCTTGTTAAGAACAACTAAAAATACTAGATATTATACTTAAAACAAACATAAAAAGACACTGAAAATTGGAAAGAAGAAGCCAGATTGGCTAGGGGCCTAAGGATGTGAGGAATGGCAAAATGGTGAGTTCCCTGCATTTCTTTGTCTTGCATCCTATATCCCAGACTTGGATCTGAAGAAGCCAGCAATCAGGAAATGACAATGGATGCAGACAAAAGAAGTTCCAGCAAAAGCCTGTTCCCTCTAGCCAGAGGACCAGGAGAGGGGCAGCTAGCAAGATAGAAAGCTTTTAGACAAAAACTGCTCTACTCCAATCCAATACCACAGAAATATTTTCAACCCCACCCCCCCCCACCAGTCAAGGCTGAGGAACACAGACTTCCACCTTCACCAGACTGTAATATGGCATTCCAAGCCCCTTGCCAGAGTGGTGTCAGAGAAGGCCAGATATAGACTGGGGACTGTCATCAGCATTGAGCATCAGTGGTGACAGTGGAAACCACTTGGGGGCATGGAATTTTAGCCCATCCAGTGGAAAGGATCTGAGGTATCCCTCAACCATTGGATATGAACAGAAGCCCAGTTAGGAACTTAGACTTCTACCCTCACCTGTCAGTAACAAGGTGGTAACACTCCCTTTTACCCTACTAGAGCAGTGTTAGAGAAAGCCAGCTAAAACAAAGTTTAAACAAGATTCAGAGTCTCATAATATAATATACAATATGTCCAGATTTCCACCGAAAATCATCATACCAAAAACTATGAAGATCTCAAACTGAATGAGAAAGGCAATGAATGGAGGCTAATGATAAGAGGATAAAATTTAAAGCAGGCATTATAACAATGTTTCAGTGAAAATTTATGAGCATGATTAAAACAAATTAAGGATAGCCTCAGAAAAGAAACATAGTTTCAGCGAAGAAATAAATGATGTAAAAAAAGCAGAAGTTTTATAACTGAAAAAAATACAATAACTAAAATAAAAATTGACTGACTGGGTTAACAGCAAAATGGAAGAGACAGAGGAAACAATCAGTGAACAAAAAAAACAAACTTGAAAAGAAAAGAACAGTAGAAATTATGCAATCTGAACACAAAGGAAAAATAAACTAAAAAAGAAAGACTAAATCACTTGTGAAAATATAATATAAATCCATGTCACTGGAGTCTCAGAATAAGAGGAGAAAGAAGGGTTGAAAAAATACTCTAAGGAATAATGACTAAAAACTTTCCAAATTTGGTAAAAAACCTAATCCCACAGATTTAAAAAGCTGAGTTAATCCGAAAGATCTAAATAAATAGAGACATACCATACTTTTGATCAAAAGACTCAGCATAGTCAAGAAACCAGTTTTCCACCAAACTGATGTACATGTTTAGTATAATTACCATAAAAATCTCAGCAAGTTTTTTTTATAGATGTAGACAAGATGATTGTAAAATTTATATGGAAGGGGAAAGGAAGTAGAATAACTAAAACAGCTTCAGAAAAGAATAAACTGGTAGGAATCAGTCAACCCCATTTTCAAGAATTATTTTGTTGGTTAACTGAACAATAATAATAGAAATATTAGTAATAATAAAAGAATTTTGTAGCTACAGTAGTAAACATTGCATGATACTGTTGGAGGGATAGACATTGTTGGAGGGAAAGATATTGTTGGAAGGATAGACATTGATCTATGTTATAAATCAATGGAATGGAATATACTACTCAAAAATAGACCTATTTAACTATGCCAAGGTGATTTTTGACAAAGTTGCAAAAGCAATTTAATGCAGAATGAAGAGCCTTTTCAATAAATGGTACTGAAATCCATAGGCAAAAAAGGGGAACATTGACCTACACATCACAACTTATACAAAAATAAACTTAAAACAGGTCACAAAGACAAATGTAAGATGAAAAACTATAAAACTAATAGGAAAGAAATAGAAAATCTTTGGAATCTAGTGCTTGGCAAAGAGTTCTTGGCCTTGATACCAAAAGCACGATGCATAAAAGGAATTCATAAATTGGATCTCCTCAAATTTAAAACTTTTGCTCTGTGAATGGCCCTGTTGAGAAGATGAAAACATAAGCTACAGACTGGGAGAAAATATTTGTAAACCACACATCTGATAAGGAACTCATATCTAGAATAAATAAATAATTCAAAATTTAACAGCAAAAACCAAACATCTGGTAGAAAGTGGGCAGAAAACATGAAAAACATTTTATTGCTTATATACAGATGGCCAAAAAGCACCTGAAAAGATGTGCTAGCTATTAGGGAAATTCAGTTTAAAGCCTATCAATCATGTATAAATTATTGATGGTAACGTAAAATGGTACAGCTAGTCTAGAAAACAGTTGACAGTTTCTTAAATTAAAAAAAATACCAAACATACTCTAACCACATGACCCAGAAATTACATTTCTGGGCATTTATCCCAGAGAAATGAAAAATGATGTTCATGGAAAACTGTACATGAAAATTTATAGTAGCTTTATTAATAAAAGCCCCAAACAGGAAACAATCTAGATGTCCCAGACTGGTTAAACAAACTGTGGTATATACATACCATGAGATAGCACTCAGCTATCTGGAATGAACTACTGATAAACACAAGTTGGATGGGTCTTTAGAGAATTTTGCTGAGTCAAACAGCCCATTTTAAATGGTTACATACTGCATGATTGCATGTATATATCATTCTTCAAATGGCAAATGTATAGAAATGGAGATCAGATTATTGGTTGATAGTGATTAGGGAGGGTTGGAGCAGGAGGGAAGTTGATGTAACTTTTAAAAGGCACACGAAGAATTCTTGTGATGATGGGAATACTCTATTTTCACTCTATATTGTAATAAAGTTTTGCAAATTGATATTCTTGGAGAAACTGGGTAAATGTAAGTGTGATATCTCTGCATTATTTCTTATAATTTCATGTGAATCTATAGTTATCTCAAAATAAAATGTTTAATAGTAAAAACAAAAATCCATTCTAAGAATTTATGTGAAAAATGGCCCTGTTTCTTCAAATAAATTACAAAGGGGAAAAAAAGATGGAGAAGGAAACTATATATTTAAAGAGATTTAAGAGACATTAACCCAACTTCAATAGTTGAAGCTCATTAAGATCCTGGTATGAGCAAACAAACTTTAAAAGAATAAAAGTAGGTAAAATTTGAATGTTTACTGTATATCAGATGATATTAATGAATTATTTTTATTTTAATGTGATAACAGCATAGTGGTCATGTTTAAGAATCAGTCTTTATATTTTAGAGATATACACAAATATTAATTGATATTCTTTCAGGTGTTTGCTTCAAAATAATTTAGGTGATTAAGGTAGACATAATTCTCAGATGGCCCCCATGAATCCCACCCCTGATGACATGAACTCTGTAAACTCTTCCCTTTGAATATGGGTGAGACTGTGAATATGATAAGATATTGCTTCCATGATTATGTTTTTCTATATAGCATAAGACTTTTACAGATTTAATTAAGATACTTAATGGGCTGACTTTGAATTAACAAAATGGAAGGTTTTCCTAGTTGGGCCTGACCTAATGAGGATAGTCATGAAAAGGAGATAAGAAGCAGCAGTAAATGCTTTTCTGCTGTCCTTGAAGAAGCAAACAACAATGTTGTAAACTGCTTATGCAGAGGGCCACATGCCACAGATTTGAGAGTGCTCTCTAGGAGATGAAAGAAGCTGCTGGCTAATAGCCAGCAAGAAAACAGGGACTTCAGTCCTATAACCACAAGGAATTGAAATGTGCCAGCAATCACATAAGCTTGGCAGAGGGTCCCCAGCCCCACATAAGACTGTAACTCCAGGCAATACTTTGCAGCTTTGTAAGACCACGAGTAGAGAAATCAGTTACACTATTTCTAGACTTCTGACTTTCTGTGAGATAATAAATGAATGTTGCTTGGCGTCTTTAAGGATATTGATAATTTGCTATGCAACAGTAGAAAACAAATACAAGATAGTATAGATAAAATTGGCCAGGAGTTAGTAATATTTGAAACTGGGTGATGAATACATGGTTTTCATTATACTACTCTCCCTACTTTTGTATGTCTTTGAGGTTTTCTTCAATAGTAACTTTTAACATTCTCATAGTGTTTTACTGCCTAAATATCTGACTTGTGGGAATTGGCAGAGATGGCATGATATGTATGCTTTATTGCCTTCTCTGAGAGGGTAGAACCTGAGCCCCAATCCCCTCATTTCTTTCAACCAGTGGATCTGATACTTCTGGGGAAGATGGCAGAGTAGGAAGATCCTGGGCTCATCTTACCATACTGATATTCCTAGATAACACCCACATCAGTGTAAATAACCCAGAAAATGACCCGAAGACTGACAGAACGGACCCTCCACATATAAATGTAGAGGGTAGGAAGGGCAGAGACATGGTTGGGAGTCAACTGACCTATGGGAGAGTCCGCAGGAGGGAGGGGCACAGCAGGTGTGGGGAGAGGAGAGGAGAAAACCTGCACCAGACACCCTAGGCACAGTAAGCACTGAGAAGATGAATCCTCATAAAATTGGGCTTTGAAGGCCAGAAGGGCCTGGCGTTGTGAGTTTTTGACCATCAGTGGGGCTTAACACCTGCAACTTAAAAAATCAACGGGCTAAGAGGGTGAAAAGAAACAGAGCCCTTGCCCTTAAAGCTCCACTGAGATAGAACTTAGAAGCAGCAGCTTGAAAATGTTTAGGGTGCACAGGAAGGAGATTTATTTAGTAATATCAGAGTATGTGCTGGAGGCTCAGGGAACTTTGGGAGACTTCTTCAAGAACAAAAGAGCCAGCGGGAGCCATTTCCTTCTCCTGCTTCCCATCCTAGATACATAAACACGTGCAGGAATCAGTGCAGTGCCAACGCACTTCACTTACCTTGCTAACGGTGCACCCTGCTCCTGCATGCTTCTGTGGATCTGCCCCATCCAACCTGGCCAGACTCAGCAGGAGATTTCCTGGATGGCTGTAGCTCCCCTTCTGCAGTGGACCAGCACAGAATTTGCTGGCACTGTGCTCTCCTCTGGACTTGGCCCCTCCAATATGCCCTTGAGCGGAACCCATCCGAAGTGGTGCCACAGTCTAGGAGTGTGCAAGCAGCCCCAGCAGGGGTCAGTAGCACTCCAAAGTGACTCCTGGCCCTGGGATAGGGGAAGATAACCACACACACACACACACACACACAGGTCTGACTGGTCTGACTGTAGGCCCCAGCAGTGGGCTGGGGGCAGGCCTTAATTCTGAATGAAGGCCCCACTCACCAATGACAGTTTCCCAGGAGAAACTTGAGAGACAGAACAGGGAGAGCACCCTGCAGTTTGATGGGACCACAGCTCTGGTGAAAGCCTGGCCTAACTCAGCTCAAGCCCTAGGTGGCCGTGGACTGGCCCACTAACAACACTGGACTCAAACCATGCCCACAAACAGGCAAAGAGAGCCATTGCAGACAACTTGACTGAAGGCAAATGTGGCTCAGCCAAAATAATAGGAAATATGCAACCCACTTACGAGATACCCTTGAAGTGCTAGGCTCTGGTGAACAAGGAACACTGCTCTGCAGGGCACCACAGGATCTCTTCTTCACAAGGCCACTACTTTCAAGAGCAGGCCAGGTAGCTGACATTACTAACATATAGAAACAGACACAGAGATTTAGACAATATGAGGAGACAGAGGACTATGTCTCAAATGAAAGAACAGGACAAAATCATAGCAAAAGTTCTAAACAAAAGAGATAAGTAATATGCTTATCTGATGCTAATAAAGAGATGCTAATGCTAATGTGAAAGAGAGAATTTAAAGTAGAGTAAATTTAAAGTAGAGTAAAATAGAGTAGAGAATTTAAATAGAGAATTTAAAGTAATGGCCATGAAAATATTCACTGGACTTGAGAAGAATGGAGGATCTCAGTGAGACAATCAACAAAGATATAGAAAACATTAAAGAAAGGTCAGAGATGAAGAACTCAATGATTGATATGAAAAATACACTGAAGGGAGACTAGGTGTGCTAGAAGAAGCAGAAAAATGGATCAGTGACTTGGAGGACAAAGTAATAGAAAGCGATCAAGCTGAACAGAAAAAAATAAAATATGAAAATAAACTTAGGGAACTGAGTGACACCATCAAGCATAATAGCATTTCCATTATAGGGATCCCAGAAGAAGAGAGAGAAAAGGGGGCAGAAAATTTATTTGAAAAAATAATAGCTGAAAACTCTCCAAATCTGGGGAAGGAAACAGAAATTTAGATTCAGGAGGCACAGAGAGCCTCCAACAAAATCAACCCAAGGAGGGCCACACCAGGAAGAATAGTAATTAAAATGGCAAAAAGTACTGATAAAGAGCAATTTAAAAGCAACAAGAGAAAAGGAGACAGTTACATACAAGGAGTGCTGTAAGTCTATCAGCTGATTTTCAGGAGAAACTTTGGTAGCCAGAAGACAGTGACATGATATAGTCAAAGTGCCGAAAGAGGAAAAAAACCAACCAAACAAAACCCTGCAACCAAGAATACCCTATTGGGCAAGGCTATTATTCAGAATAAAAAAGATAAAGAGTTTCCCAAACAAAAGTAAAGGAATTCATCACCATTAAGACAGCCTTACAAGAAATGTTAGAGAGGACTGTGTGAGTTGAAATGAAAGATTGAAAGACCGTAAGAAGGAGTTAGAAAACTAGAAAGCACAAAAGGTATAAAATTAACTGTATCTGTACAAACCAGTCAAGGGATTCACAAAATAAAAGCATGTAAATAAGACACCATATACCTAAAACATAGTGGCAGAGGGGTATGAGTAAAAATTTAGTACTTTAAGAAGTATTCAAATTTAAATGGCCATCACCTTAATATAGACTGCTATAAGTCTAAGATGTTAATATATAAACTTAATGGTAAATGCAAATAAAAAAAACAGTAATAGATATGCAAAAAATTATGAGAAAGGAACCCAAGTATACTATTAAAGAAAGCCAGCAAATCATGAGAGAAGAGATCAAAAGAGGAATGGAGAAGAACTACAAAAACAACCAGAAAACAAGGAATAAAATGGCAATAAGTACATACCTATCAATAAATACTTTGAATATGAACGGATTAAACACCCCAATAAAAAAAATAAAATGACAGAATGGATAAATAAAAAGACCCATCTATATGCTGCCTATAAGAGACTCATTTCAGACCTAAGGACATGTGCAGATTTAAAGTGAAAGGATGGAAAAAACATTATACAAATGGAAGTAAAAAGAAAACTAAGATAGCAATACTTATATAGGACAAAATAAACTTAAAATAAAAAAAGACTGTTAGAAGAGACAAAGAAGGGGGTGCCTGGGTGGCTCAGTGGGTTAAAGCCTCTGCCTTTAGCTTGTGTCATGATCCCAGGGTCCTGGGATCAAGCCCTGCATTGGGCTCTCTGCTTAGCAGGGAGCCTGCTTCCTCCTCTCTCTCTCTGCCTGCCTCTCTGCCTACTTGTGATCTCTGTCTGTCAAATAAATAAGAAAAATCTTTAAGAAAAAAAAAAGAAGAGACAGAGAAGGATAATATATGACCATAAAGGGAACATCCAACAAGAACATACAACAATTGTAAATATTTGTAGAACCAACATGGGAGCACCCAAATACATAAAGCAGCTAATAGTAAGTGTAAAGGAAGTAGTCAATAGTAATGTGATAATATTAGGAGACTCTAATACCACACTTACATCAATGGATACAACATCCAGATAGAAAATCAACAAGGAGGGGTGCCTGGGTGGTTTAGTTGGTTAAGCCTCTGACTCTTGATTTCAGCTCAGGTCATATTTTGGAGTGGTGAGATTGAGCCCCACATCAGGCTTCACACTCAGCATGGAGTCTGCTTGAGATTTTCTTCCTCTGCCCTCCCCCTACTCTGCCAAATAAATAAATAAATAAATAAATAAATAAATAAGTAAATAAAATCTTTAAAAAATCAACAAGGAAACTGGCTTTCAATGAAACACTGGACCCGATCTAACAGATATATTTAGAAAACTCCATACTAAAATAGCAGAATACATATTTTTTTTCAAGTGCACATGGAACGTTCTTCAGAATAAATCATATGTTAGCCCATAAAACAAGTGTCAACAAATCAAAAAGGACTGAAGTTAGGGTACCTTGGTGGTTCAGTTGGTTAAACATCTCCCTTTAGCTCAGGTCATGATCCCAGGATCCTGGGATCAAGAGCCACATCAGGCTCTCAGCTCAGTGGGAGGCCTGCTTATCCTTCTCCCTCTGCCTGCCAATCCTCCTGTTTATGCTCTCTCTCTCTGTCAAGTAAATAAATAAAATTTTTTAAAAAAAGATTGAAGTCATACCATGCATCTTTCCTCACCACAATGCTATGAAGCTAAAAATCAACCACAAGAAAAATTTGGAAAATACACAAGCATGTGGTAGTTAAATAATATTTAACTAAACAATGCATGGGTCAACGAAGAAATCACGGAGGAAATAAAAAATACATGGAGACAAATGAAAGTTAAAACACAATGGTCCAAATCATTGGGATGCAGCAAAAGCTATTCTAAAAAGGAAGTTTATAGCAATACAGGCCTATGTCCAGAAGCAAGAAAAATCCCAAATAATAACCTAACCTTATACCTAAAGAGCTAGAAAAAGAAAAAACAAAACCCAAAACCAGTAGAAGGAAGGAAATAATAAAGATTAGAGCAAAAAATGAGTGAAGGAGAAACTAAAAAATAATAGAACAGATCAATGAAACCAGGAGCTGGTTCTTTGAAAAAAAAAATTACATTGATAAAACTTTAGCCAGACTCATCAAAAAAGGAGAGATAAAGAGGACTCAAATAAACAAAATCAGAACTGTCAGAAGAGAAATCACTTTCACCACAGAAATACAAAGGATTATAAAAGAATATTATGAAAAATCATGCCAAAAAATTGGATAGCCTAGATGAAATGAATAAATTACTAGAAACATATAACATACAAAAAGTGAAGCAGAAAGAAATAGAAAATTTGAACAGACTGATTACCAACAATGAAATGGAATCAGTAATCAAAAAACTCCCAACAGGACCAGATGGCTTCATAGGTGAATTCTACCAAATATTTAAAGAAATGTTAATACTCATTCTTGTTAAACTATTACAAAAAATAGAAGAGGAAAGAAAGCTTCCAAGTTCAATTTATGAAGCCAGCATTACTCTGATACTAAAACCAGATAAAGATAGTACAAAGAAGAGAACTGTAGGCCAATATCTCTAATGAACATAGACACAAAATCCCAACAAAAAAATAGCAAACAAAATCTATCAACATTAAAAAAGGGGCACATGGGTGACTAAGTGGGTTAAGTCTCTGCCTTCGGCTCAGGTTATGGTCTCAAGGTCCAGGGATTGGGCCCCTCATAGGGCTCCCTACTCAGCGGGGAGCCTGCTTCCCCCTCTCTCTCTCTCTGCCTGCCTCTCTGACTACTTGTGATCTCTCTCTCTCTCTGTCAAATAAATAAAATCTTTAAACAAATACATTAAAAAAAATCATTCACCAAAATCAAGTGAGATTTATTCCTGGGCTGCAAGGATGGTTCAGTTTTCATGAATCAATCAACACGATACATCATATCAATAAGAGAAAGGATAGGAACCATATGATCATTTCCATAGATGCAGAAGAAGCATGTGACAAAATAAGACATTCATTCATGATAAAAATCCATATTCAGCAAAGTAGGTTTAGAGGGAATATACCTCAACATAATGCCATATATGAAAAACCCACTGCTAACACCATTCTCAATGGTGAAAAACTGAAAGCTTTTCTCCTAAGATAAGGAACAAAACAAGGATGCCCACTCTCACCACTTCTTTCAACACATTACTGTGAAGTTCTAGCCATAGTAATCAGAGAAGAAAAAGAAACAAAATGCATCCAAATTGATAAGGAAGAAGTAAAACTCTCCTTATTTGCAGATGACATGATATATATAGAAAACCCTAAGGACTCCACCAAGAAGCTACTATAATTGATAGATGAATTCAGTAAGTTCTCAGTATACAAAATCAATATGCCGAAAACTATTGCATTTTTATACACCAATAATAAAATAGCACAAGGAAAAATTAAGAATACAATCCCAATTACAGTTGGACCAAAAATGATAAGAGAAGATAAGATAAGATACCTAGGAATAAACCTAACCAAGGAGGTAAAAGACCTGTGCTCTGAAAACTATAAAACACTAATGAAAGATGTTGAAGAGACACAAACAAATGGAAGGATAACTCATTCTCATGGAGTGGAGGAACAAATGTTTTCGAAATGTCTGTACTACCCAAGGCAATCTACACATTTATTGCAATCCCTATCAAAATACCAACAGCATTTTTCATAGAACTAGAACAAATGATCCTAAAACATGTATGGAACCACAAAAGACTTCAAATATACAAAACAATCTTGAAAAAGAATAAAACTGAAGGTATCACAATTCCAGATTTCAAGATATATTACAAAGCTGTAGTAATCAAAACAGTATGGTACTAGCACAAAAATAGACACCTATCAATATAACATAATAGAAAACTCAGAAATAAACCCACAATTATATGGTAAATTAATATTCAACAAAGCAAGGAAGAATATCCAATGGGAAAAAGATAGTCTCTTCAACAAATGGTATTGGGAAAACTAAGGAGCTCCAGGCAAAAGAATGAAACTGGATCAGTTTCTTACACCATACACAAAAATAAACTCAAAATGGATTAAAGACCTAAACATGAGACCTGAAACCATAAAAAATATAGCGAGCACAGGCAGTACTTACTTTGACATTGGCTCTAGATATGTTTCCAGAAGCAAGGGAAACAAAAGCAATAAAAATGAACAGAAGACATGAAGAGACAATTCTCCAAAGAAGGCATCCAGATGGCCAATAGACACATGAAAAGCTGCTCAAAAATCACTCATCATCAGGGAAATGCAAATCAAAACTGCAATGAGGTATCATCTCACCCCTTTCAGAATAGCTAAAATAAAATAAAAAAAAAAACACAAGAAACAGCAAGCATTGATGAGGATGAGAAGAAAGACGGGTTCTTGTGCACTATTGGCAGAAAGGCAAACTGGTACAGCCATGCTGAAAAAACTGTGGAGTTTCCTTAAAAAAAAAAAAAAAAAAAAAAAAACCAGAAATAGATCTACCATATGATCCAGTAGTTCCACTACTGGGTATTTACCCCAAAACTATGAAAACACTAATTCAAAAGGATATATGGATATATGCACCCTTATGTTTATTGCAGCATTATTTCCAAAGTAAAATTATGGAAGAAGCCCAATTGTCCATTAATAAATAAAGAAGAGGTGAGATACACACACACACATATATCATATATATAGTGAAATTTTTTATATATGTGTGTATATATATATATATATATACACACACACATACATATATATATATAATGGAATATTATTCAGTGACAAAAAGGATGAGATCTTGGCATTTGTTATTTGTGACAACATGGATGGGCCAGAGGGTATTAGGCTAAGTGAAATAAACCAGAAAGTGAAAGACAAATGTTGTATGATTTTACTTATATGTGGAATCTAAAAAACAAAATGAATAAACAAGCAAAAAGCAGACACAAACCCATAAACACAGAGAACAAACTGATGGTTGCCAGAGGGAAGGGTTGTGGGTGATGAGCAAAATGGGTAAATGGGAGTGGTAGATACTGTCTTCCATTTATGGAATGAATAATTCCCAGGAATAAAAAAGGTACAGCATAGGGAATATGGTTGATGATGCTGTAATAGCACTGTATGGTGACAGATGATAGCTACATTTGTGGTAAGCATGGCATAAAGTAGAAACATGTTGAATAACTGTGTTGTACACTTGAAACTAATGTAACATTGTGTGTCAACTATACTTCAATTAAAAAAAAGAAGCAAACCTGGTGTTCTCACCTTAAACTCATCTTGCCTGCTGCCTTTCTGGCCATTCTTTAGTTCTTTTCCAACATACAGTAATTTTGAAGTTTTGATACAGGAGGGTAAGTGTACATGTGTATATATGTTAATGGGCATACATGTGTGTATATCTGTATGTATGAAACTGAAAAGCTACTAAAATAAGAAACTTAACAAAGTAGAAATGAAAATTACTTTTAACTTCAGGCTCTCCTTTGATTGTCAAAATTCTGGAATCCTACCTATAAATCTATAAACTCACCTGTTTATAGGTATCAAAGTTATCTGGTGCAAGAAAAATGGAAAAAGTGATCAGTGCCTTCGTTGGGTCTACCAGGATGTTAAACAGAAACTTTAGGCCACCTCAACTTTGTTTTCTCCTCTTATAAAGTATTACCTGTGCTAAATATTAAAGTTAGTTAGCAACCTTACATTTTTCCTTTTCTAAAATAGGACCAAACTTCCTATCTTACCTACCTTATCATTTATTTTTTCTCTGTATTTATAACAACCAGTGAAATGCCATATCTACTCCTCCTTAAAATAGCAGAATTATCCAAGAATCACATCTAGAATTTATGTCATAAACTGCTTTCTAAAAAAGTCAATTCATGGAAACAGAGAATAGAATCTATTCTAAGCAAGAATTCTTTCTCCAATAATTGCACCAAGAAGTTAAACACTTTCCATTATAGAGAATGCACTATTTGTTCCCTGAGCAGCAGCAGCAGCAAAAGTGGCTTGCGGCCCTTTAGCTTCTCCAAACATTTATTACTTTTCCTCAATTCACTGATATGGGCAAATGATGTTTTCACAATTTTATATAAATTGCTATGCAAAAGTAGCTTCCAATCCAATTCCTTAGGATCCACTTGTGACTAGAGTGGCATCTCTATATTGAAAATTATGGAGTTGTCATTATTCTTAAGAAAATCTAGGGGCACCTGGGTGGCTCAGTGGGTTAAGCCGCTGCCTTCGGCTCAGGTCATGATCTCAGGGTCCTTGGATCGAGCCCCACATCGGGCTCTCTGCTCAGCAGGGAGTCTGCTTCCCTCTCACTCTCTCTGCCTGCCTGTCTGCCTACTTGTGATCTCTCTCTGTCAAATAAATAAATAAAATCTTAAAAAAAAAAAAAAGAAAATCTACTGGGTCTCAGTAAGAGAGTACTGGCCTCATCCAGTTTGAGTATTACAATACGTATTCTGACACTGAGCCAAAGTTTACTTCACTCTTAACTCTGCCCCTAGTCCTAGTTTTCTACTCATATTAGGACTGCTGAACAAATAAACTGACCTTTCTGCCCCCAATGCTCTTGACATATCTGAAGTTCAACTCTCATGTGTGTTTCAAAGAATTTTAAGTATTCCTGAGTGGCAAGAAATGGCAAGTTTAGGCAGAGTTTACTTAATTATTGCCTAATTGGTTTAAGGTTGGGTCACACTTCTTGTAACCATTCCCCACAAAACTGAAGCTCCCAATGGGGCTGGAGACAATTAAATTAATAATATAAACTTCTGAGAGAATCATCCATTGCAGCAAGAAAATCTAAAACTTAATGCTCCAGGGGCCAGATTTATGTTAAAAACACAGGTCACACAGCAGTAAACAACTCTATAAACAAACTCTCCTTACTTTAAGGAGAGTAAGGTTGATGTCCTTGGAGGACTATTAAGGTACTTGTTTGAAGGTAATATATGACAATGACAAAACCCCCTAGAAATCTTCTGGAAAAATGATCATCAGTTCAGGACTACAGGGAAGCTATAAATATTTCATAACATCATGCTGAGGCCAAAAAAAGTTTCTTGGATTTCCATTCCCCAGCCTCTCTTCTTATGTAACTTCCTCCACATGAATGTTCAGACGTTTTGTAAATGGCTGATGCATGCAAAACAGGCAGCAAAAGGAACTGAAAACCAGGACTCCATCAAGACACCCAAATAAGAAAAAGATGGTTTAAATTTCAATTTTCACCTGTGTGAGCCTGCCTGTATTGATGCTAGTGAGCACCAAAAAGAAAAGCGATTTAGACAAAAAGAAAGTGAAGGAAACTAAAAAATCCAAATATTTCACCTTGAAACAATCTCTGACTTGCCTTTCACCTCCTGTGAAAGAGTCCAAGGTCAGGAATCTCTTCCGGATCCAAGAGCTCATTTGTTTTAATTAAATTTGCAGTTTTTGGAAAGGACCATCTTGCTTGGTACCAAGGTGCAGGGAGTGGGGAAGTCCCCAGATGACATTTGATGATCCTCTCCTATTTGTAGACAAAAAAAACAAAAAAAAGGAATTAAACTTGTACTTCAGGCAAGTGTCTTTCTAAATTGCAAATCATTCCCACACTAAGGACAGCTTAGACATAAAAATAAAAGGAAGCTTTAGAGTAGATATAAATTAAAGTATGTTTGAGAATATTTCATCTTGGATGCCTGGGTGCTCAGTTAATTAAACAACTGCCTTTGGCTCAGGTCATGATCCTGGAGACCTGGGACCCAGTCCTGCATCGGGCTCCCAGCTCCCTAGGGAGTCTGCTTCTACTTCTGACCTCCCCTCTCATGCTCTCTCTCACTGTCTCTCTCTCTCTCTCTCAAATAAAAAAATAATTAAAAAAAGAATATTTCATCTTTCTCAAGCATTTACTGAGCACCTACCATGAACTAATTGTGATTTTAATTAATACCATTAAAGGGCTCACAGCATAGAAGAAGCAGACATGCAAGTTAGTTCTTATAACACACCAAGAGAGTTGTTATAGACTGAAGAAACAAAGTGTTATGAGAACACAGAAGACATGATGCTTGGAGGACAGCATCACAGAAGAAGTGATGTTGTAGCAGAATCTTGGCAAATGGTTATAAGTTTTTACATTCCATGTAAAAAGAATGGATTTGTAAAGGGCACAGCAGACTGAAATAAAATAATGTGCTCAGAGGCGGAGTCAAGATGGTGGAGGAGTAGCAGGCTGAGATGACATCAGGTCGCAAGAGTTTAGTTAGATAATTATCAAACCATTCTGAACACCTACAAATCCAACAGGAGATCGAAGGGAAGAAGAGCAGAAATTCTAGAAACAGAAAAGCAACCACTTTCTGAAAAGTAGGACGTGGGCAGAAGTGAATCTGAAGTGATGGGAAGATAGACTGAGTGGGGAGGGGCTGGGTCCCAGCAAACGGTGGAGCAGCAGAGCACAAAATCTGAACTTTTAGAAGTCTGCTCCACTGAGGGACGTTGCTCAAGAGGCTAAGCGGGGGTGGAGCCCTTGTGAGGTCAGCATGGTTTCAGGTCCTGCGGGGTCACAGAAGGATTGGGACTGTCTGACTGTAGCAGAGCTCGCAGGTATTAGAGCAGGGAAGTCAGCTAAAGCATGGAATTCATTGCTTTCTCCCCATGATGCTTTAGTCTTGCAAAGTTAATTAAATTTTTTAATTTAATTTTTTTATTCTAATTTTTTAACTTTACTCTTTCCCTTTTTAATGTTTTTTAACTAGTTTATCTTAACAATACCTTTCTTAAAATCTTTTTGAAATTTCATTATTATACTCATATTTTATCCTCCATTGTATCTACTTTTATTTTTTTGTATACATATAGGGTTTTTTCTCCTAAAATTTTTTGGGATACAATGTCTTCTAATACATCAAAATATACCTTAAATCTAGCACAGGGCTTTGTTCTAGTCTCCAGCCTGAGCAAATTCTCTCCACTTTCTTTTTCTTTCCTTTCCCAACCAACTTATCAACTACTTTTTTAGAATTTTTAAAAATTTTCATCTTTACAGTCATATTCCATCCCGTTATCCTGTTTACCCTTATTTTTGTTTGTGTGTGTGTGTGTGTGTGTGTGTGTGTGTGTGTGTGTATTTTTTTCCTTTCTTTAAAATTTTGGGAGGTAGTTTCTTTTAAGAGACCAAAATATACCCCAAATCAAGTGGGTGGCTCTGTTCTATTCACTAGTCTAACATACATGTATATATGTATATATATATATACACACACACACATATATATATATGTGTGTGTGCATGTATTATTTAAAAAAATTTTTTTTGAACTTCTTTTTACCCCCTTTTTTCTCCCCACAATTTGGGGTCTCTTCTGATTTGATTAATGCACATTTTTCTGGGGTCTTTGCCACCATTCCAGTATTTTATTCTCTCATTCATATATTCTTATCTGGATAAAATGACAAGGTGGAAAAACTTACCACACAAAAAATAAAAAAGAACAAGAGGCAGTACCAATAGCTAGGTATCCAATCAATATGGACATTGGTAATATGTCAGATCTAGAGGTCAGAATGACAATTCTCTAAGGTGCCAGCTGGGCTCGAAAAAGGCATGGAAGATATTAGAGGAGCCCTGCTTAGAAAAATAAAAGCTCTTTCTGGAGAAATAAAAGAACAAAAATCTAAACTAGCTGAAATAAAAAAGGTATTAATGAGGTGCAATAAAAAAATGGAGGCTCTTACTGCTAGGATGAATGAGGCAGAGAAGAGAATTAGTGATATAGAAGAACAAATGATGGAGAACAAAGAAGCTGAGCAAAAGAGAGACAAACAACTACTGGACCAGGAGGGGAGAATCTGAGAGATAAGTGATACCATAAGATGAAACAATATTAGAATAATTGGGATTCCAGAAGAAGAAGAAAGGGGGGGGCAGAAGGTATATTGGAGCAAATCATTGTAGAGAATTTCCCTAATATGGCAAAGGGAACAAGCATCAAAATCCAGGAGGTGCAGAGAATCCCCCTCAAAATCAATAAGAATAGCTCCACACCCTATCATCTAATAGTAAAACTTACAAGTCTTAGTGACAAAGAGAAAATCCTGAAAGCAGCCCAGGACAAGAAGTCTGTAACATACAATGGAAAAAAATATTGAAAGGGGTCCTCTAAGCAAAGAGAGAACCTGAAATTAGTAGACCAGAAAGGACCAGAGACAATATACAGTTACAGTCACCATACAGGCAATACAAGGGCACTAAATTCATATCACTCAATAGTTACCCTGAATGTAAATGGGCTAAATGCCCAATCAAAAGACATAGGGTATCAGAGTGGATTAAAAAAAATCTATCAATATGCTGTCTATAAGAAACTCATTTTAGACCCAAAGACACCTCCAGATTTAAAGTGAGAGGGTGGAAAACAATTTACCATGCTAATGGACATCAAAAGAAAGTTGGGTGGCAATCCTTTTATCAGATTAATTAGATTTTAAGCCAAAGACTATAACAAGAGTTGAGGAAGGACACTATGTCATTCAACAAGAAGATCTAACAATTTTAAGTATCTATGCCATTAACATGGGAGCAGCTAATTACATAAACTAATTAATAACAAAATCAAAGAAACACATCAACAATAATACAATAATAGGAGGGGACTTTAACAGCCCTTCACTGAAATGGACAGATCATCCAAGCAAAGGACCAACAAGGAAATAAAGGCCTTAAAAGACACACTAGACCAGATGGACATCACAGATGTATTCAGAACAGTCCATCCCAAAGCAACAGAATACACATTCTTCTCTAGTGAACATGGAACATTCTCCAGAATAGATCACATCCTGGGTCACAAATCAGGTCTCAATGGTACCAAAAGATTGGGATCATTCCCTGCATATTTTCAGACCACAATGTTCTGAAGCTAGAACTTAACCAGAAGAGGAAATCTGGAAAGAACTCAAATACATGGAGGCTAAAGAGCATCCTACTAAAGAATGAATGGGTCAGCCAGGAAATTAAAGAAGAATTGAAAAAAATCATGGAAACAAATGAAAATGAGAACACAACTGTTCAAAATCTGTGGGACACAGCAAAGGCAGTCCTGAGAGAAAAATATATAGTGATCCAAGACTTTCTCAAGAAATAAGAAAGGTCTCAAATACATAACCTAACCCTACACCTAAGAGTTGAAGAAAGAACAACAAAGAAAGCCTAAACCCAGCAGGAGAAGATAAATCATAAAGATCAGAGCACAAATCAATGAAATAGAAACCAACAAACTAACAAACAAAAAACCCCAAAAAACCAATAGAACAAATCAATGAAACGAGGAGCTGGTTCTTTGAAAGAATTAATAAGATTGATAAACCCCTGGCCAGACTTATCACAAAGAAAAGAAAAAGGACCCAAATACATAAAATCATGAAGGAAAGTGGAGAGATCACAACCAACACCAAAGAAATACAAACAATTATAAGAACATATTATGAGCAACTATACGCCAGCAAATTTGACAATCTGGAAGAAATGGGTGCATTCCTAGAGATGCACAGAATGAGTAAGTCATGGGTATGAAATATACAAAATAGGGAATATAGCCAATGGTATTGTAATAGCTTTGTATGGTGACAAGTGGTAGCTACACCTGTGGAGAGTATAATATAACATATGAACTTGCCACATCGCTATGTTGTACACCTGAAACTAATGTAACGTTGTGCATCAACTAGATTTCAATTTAAAAAAAAAAAAGAAACAATTGAAGAAAACAGAAAAAAAAAAAGATTTAGGCTTTCTCTATCCTTTCTCTTCTCTTTCTGAGTCTTCAGTGAGAATTGCCCTAAACAGTCTATTTACTGAAATGTAGATTTTTTCTAAAATGTACCTCCAGCTCTTTCAGCCTCTGCCCATTACCCAGTTCCAAAGCTGATTCCTCATTTTTGGCTATTTGTTATAGCAGCAACCTCACTTCCAGGACCAGTTTTCTGTTTTAGTTTGTTTAGGCCACTATAACAAAATACCACAGAATGGATAGCTTATAAATAGCAAGTTTATTTCTCACGGTTCTGGAGGCTGAAAGTCCGAAATCTGGGCACCAGCACAGTTGGATGAAGGCCCTCTTCTGGGTCACAGACACAGACATATCCTTACATGGTGAAAAGTGGCAAGAGAGCTCTCTCAGGTCTCATGATTTCATAAGGGGATTAATCTCATTCACGAGGGCTTTGTTCACACGACCTAATCACCCCCAAAGGCTACACCTATTAATCCATCACACTGGATGTTAGGATTTCAACATGTAAATTTTGGGGGGATACAAACAGAGCACTCTTTGCAGTGTCAACAACTGGAGGGTGGCAGTAATAAGAATGGGGAGACCTGTTGGGAAATTATTTGAACAGTAAAGACAAGCATTCATAAGAATTTGAACTAGAGTAATAGTGGGAATGGGAGAGTGGAAAGATTAGTGTGCACTCACCAACACTTCGAATGGTTAGTCTTTTCAGTTCAGCCATTTGGTAGGTATGTAATGGTATTACCTTGTGGTTTTAACCTGTATTTTCCAAATTACCACATTGAGCATCTTTTCATGTGCTTATTGGCCATTTTTGACTCTATTTGTTGCTATGTATGTTCAAATTTTTAACCTATTTTTATTGGATTACTAGTTTTCTTATTGTTGAGTTTTGAAAATTCTATACATATAAACTGGACACATGTCTTTGATTATATATGTGATCTTCCAATATCTTCTCCCAGGTTTTGGCTTAACATTTTCTTAACAACATTTAAGAGAGGATTTTAAAAATTTTGAAGCCCAATCTATCAGTTTATTTTTTATGGATTTGGTGTTTTGGCATCATATCTAAGAAATGGTTGTCTAACTTAGGATCACAAAGATTTTCTTCCATGCTTTGGTCTGGAAGTTTCATAGTTTTAAAGTTTACATTTAGGTCTATGTTTGATTTTGAATTAATTTTTTTAGCATCTTAATTTAATTTTATTTTTTTCAGTGTTCCAAGATTCATTGTTTATGCACCACACCCAGTATTCCATGAAATTTGTGCCCTCCTTAATACTCACCACCAGGCTCACCCATCCCCCCACCAAAACCCTCAGTTTGTCCACAGTCTCTCATGTTTCATCTCCCCCTCCGATTTACCCCAATTCACTTTTCCTTTCCTTCTTCTAATGTCCTCCATGTTATTTGTTATGCTCCACAAGTAAGTGAAACCATATGATAACTGACTTCATCTGCTAGACTTATTTCACTCAGATAATCTCCTCTAGTCCTGTCTGTGTTCATACAAAAGTTGGATATTCACCTTTTCTCACTGCATAATATTCCATTATATATATGTACCATATTTTCTTTATCCATTCACCTGTTCAAGGGCATCTTGTCTCTTTCCACAGTTTGATGATTGTGGCCACTGCTGCCATTAACATTGGGGTACAGATGGCCCTTCTTTTCACTACATCTGTAACCGTGGGGTAAATATCCAGTAGTGCAATTGCAGGGTCATAGAGTAGCTCTATTTTTAATTTTTTGAGGAATCTCCATGCTGTTTTCCAAAGTGGCTGCACTTACTTGCATTCCCACCAATGGTGTGAGGTATAGATTTAAGTTATTTCTTTTTTTAAAATTTTTTTGCACTTGGATATTCAGTTGTCCCAGCACCACTTATGGAAAAGACCATTCTATCACAGCAGTATTGCCTTTGTGTAATTGTTAAAAATCAGTTGTCCATATACGTGTGTGTTAATTTATGAACTCTATTTTCTTCCATCAAACTACTTGTCTATTGTTATGCTAATGCTATGCTGTATTGCTTAATGTAGTTTTATAAAAAACTGTAATATCAGGTAGTATCAAACAACTTTGTTCTTGTTCAAAGTTGTTTTGGCTGCTCTAAGTCCTTTATATTTTCACATAAATCTCACAGTTGGCTTGTCAATAGCTACAAAATTTTTGCTGGGAATTGATTGGATTTGCACTGAATCTACAAATGAAGTGAGGAAGAATCAACATCTTAACAATATTGAGTCTTCTAATCCATAAAAATATGGAATATATATCTACTTATATAGCTTTTAAAAAATTTCTTTCATCAGTGCTTTATCATTTTTATGTACAGATCCTGAATGTATTTTGTTAGATTCATATCTAAATTCTTCACATTTTAGTGCTGTTGCAAATGGTATTTTTTACTTCAAATTTTAATTTCCAATTTTTCTTTGCTTGTATGTAAGAATGCACTTGACTTTTGTATATTGTCCTTACATCATGTTGTATCCCACAACTTTGCTGAACTCACTTAGTTCGAAGATATACATGTATATTCAGATTCCTTGGGATTTTCTGTGGAGACAGCCAAGTCATCTGTAAATAGAGACAGTTGTATTTCTTCCTTTCCAATAGGTATGCATTTTATTACTTTTTCTTGACTTATTGCACTGGCTAGGTCTTACTTTTATTTTTAAGTAAAAAATAATATTTTTTAAGGGTTCTGGGATCAATTTTCAATGATACATTGACAGGGTTTCTAGAAAGTACTTACTGAGTGATGAGACTGATTGTTGAAAGGGATTCCAACATTTCTTGAAGGAGTTTCCATTGTATTGATGGAATGAGGGTAAAACCATTAATGTTCTTCATTGAGGCAGGAGTCAATAGTAAAATCCATCCCCTGAATTGAAGAGAAAAACCTGGCAATTTTTTTCAGAAGGAAGTATAGCATGGAAGTAATATTGTACTTGTAAATACAAGTACACTTGTAATATCAAGTGATATTACAGAACATCTATTTCATTTGGTGCTTAGAATAACTCACAGATATTGGTATTACTAACTTCTTTTTGCATACAGAAAAACTAGAATTCAGACAATAGAAGATTCTACCTAAACTTACACATACTTATGAGTTCTCATTCAATGCTCCAAGAATCACTGATCTATTTAGAGATCTGATTTATGAGTTGGGGAAACCCTGGCCTCTTCTGTAAGGGCTAAGACCAGTCTATATTATGTGGTAGTTTTATATATTGTCCTACCGGTGTTCAAGTGTTAGAATAGAAGTTTCTGAAAAACTGTCCTTTTGCTTTTATGTAATCAATTGCACATCAGGGAGTTGTACTTTTTCTGACATCTTGACCCTTTAGACACGACATGGTGAGTACCTGATTCTTTGATAGCTGAACAGATAAATGATTTCCACTAAGTTATTTCCCTGCCCCGACACTCTATGGTTCTGACTGCAAAGAAAGTTCAAGGACACAGAAGTGCTTCTGATGCATGAAGCTTTCAAACAGAGTCTAGAGACCCCAGGGTTGGACTTGATCTTGCTAACAGGTATAGAAAATGCCTCAGTTAGTGTGTTTCCATTTCCATTCAAGAAACCTCCAGATGCACTCTGGGTTAGTTTGTGTATGATTTATGTCTTTGCTTCAGTGATGTTGGCTTCAAATAGTAGTCCAAGTATGTCTCTTTTTGGCAAAAGCTTTCACAGATCCTACCGTTTTTGTGTTCTGACCTCCTTTTGCACCTTTAGGACAGCATTTCTCACTGCTTTATAAAGGAGTTATAGTAGAGATATTTCAGTTTTACAGCTTCTTCCTCCCTTGCCCACCAGGCTGTGTGTTCCTTGAGGACAGTCCCTGTGTAATTGATCACTGTATCGCATATGTTGAGGGAAGGGGTTCAGTACTAGTGTGGGCATGAAATAAATATTCGCTTAATGGAATTGAAGAGTAGTTTTTTGGTTCTAGATATATGCAGCAACAAAATATTCTTTCAAGTTAGTTTCACTATAGATTTATTTTCTGAATAGTGAAGCAGAAGATAGTATGAGACTTGGGTGGCCGATATCTTTAAGCAATGCTTCTAGTGACCCTATTAGGAGGAGAAAAGTTGGAATTGTCATTTTTTTTTTCCAGTTGAGTTGTCTCTTGTTGGGGCATACTCCTTACAACTCATTGGACATATAATTAAGGTTCTCCATATGCCCAGAATGTGAAAAACAAGAAAGGTCTTCTAAAAGCTTGTATTCTAGCTGGATTATAAGAAAATAATCCAATTAACAAACAAAAAAATATAAATACAGGTTGTTTTGATATGAAAGAATGAACAGAGTGGTGTGTTAGTGTGGTGGAAGAGGGATGGAAAGACTTCTCAGGAAAGACCTCTCTGAAGACATCACCTTTGTCTTGAGATTTAAATGATCAGAAAAAAGGCCAGTCACATGAAAAGCTAAGAAAAGAACACTCAGGTAGAGAAATCAGCAAGCACAAAGATTCTGAGGTAAGAAAGAGCTTTGCTGCTTTAAGGAACAAAAACGAGGCCAGTGTAGTTAAAATAAGAGGAGATGGCTAAAGTAAGATCGGAAAACTAGCAGGAGCAGATCCTCTGTGATCAGGTAACCTATGAGAACAATGGGGAACCATATTCTGAGTGTGATGGGAAACCACTTAGGAGATTTAAACAGGAGAACGATATGATCTGATTTATGTTTGGGAATTAACTGTGTTTGGTGATTAGACTCTCACGTGTGAGGGGCAAGAGTGAAAGTAAACTAGAGAGAGATAATAGTGATTTGGATTATCATGGCAGCAGTAAGGCTGGAGAGAAGTGCTTGGGTTCAGGGATATATCTTGAAGGTAGATTAACAAAACTTGTTGGATTGGATATCAATGATTAGAGAATGGAAAGAATGAAGGATGGCCTCTTGATTCTTGGTTTGAGCAACTGGATGGATGGTAGTGCCATTTACTAAAACACAAATACTGATGAATGAGTAAGCATTAATTTTGGAGTGAAAAATCAGGATCTTGAGTCATATTGAGTTTAAACAGTAATAGAGAACTGTGTGGAGATATTATGAATAAAGCAATCTGAAGTTCATAGAAAAGGTCAAAGCTGAAGTTATAAATTTGGTATATGGATGATAGTTAAAGCCATACAATTGGGTGAGATTTTTTTTAGAGATAAAGTATTTTTAGAACAGAGTAATTCAATATTGGGGCTCTTCAACAATGAAAAGCCAAGAAAAGGAAGATGATATTGAGGTTTGGCCAGGTGGGTGTGAAGAACATCAGAAGAGTGTAATGTCCTGAGTGTTGATAGGTGAGAGGAGTTTAAGAAGGAGAGTTTAAGACAGAAACAGAGAAGGGTCTATGGGATTTGGAAGCATGGGGATCATTGGTTACTTTAAGAAGAAGATTAGGAATTCAAGTCGTTACTTCCAATTTCTCAAAGAAGAATAAGGTGAAGCCATCTGCTGTTGAGTGTGTGAGTGAGGCTATTGTAGGTTTAAAGAAAGAAGAAAAGGTACAAAATGGATATGGTGAAAGCAAATTTGCTAGGGAAGTGTAGGATTGCTGGGCACTATAAATTGCCCACGTGAGGCTTAGGATGATGGATTAAAGAGAATTTTCCCAAACAATGTTCAGCTATTAAGTTCTACATGTGAGGAAGTGATATTTTTGGGTTAAACCAAGGTTGAGATTTTACTCCTTGCTTTGATCCCTTCTATCCTTAGAAGGGCTAAGAGAAAGAGAGTGATAATGGAATTTAATTTGGATAAAGAAAGGAGGATGCAAAAAAATGGTGATGGGACTTGAAAATGCAATGGGGTTGATGGATTGGAGACTATGGGTTGGTTGAGAAATTGTTGGAGTGGGGGTACAGGAGGAAGAATGAGAGGTTGAAATCAAGATTTCAGAGTTATTTATAATACTAAACTTGTGTATGTGTACATGAGAGTAAGTGACTAAGGTGAGGTGGAGGGAAAAAAGTACTAGAGAAAGTTAAGAAGCTGTGAATATACAGTATTGGACATTCAATGTATGTGGTTATTGACATAATGTTCTATAAGCATTATGACTGGAACAGAATTGGAAATGGTGTCAGTGAACCATAGCCCAAGTCTCTAAAGAATGAAGAAGAGGCACTGAGAGCTCAGTAGTTGGCAGCAACCAGGAAGGGTAGCAGGTGGTTTTGTCTGATGCCCTGGGCATTAATAGAGTTTGAGATTTTGAAGATAAGACATGATTTTGAAGTAGCAGTGAGGAATAAGTCTGTCCCCAGCTCTGGATTCTAAGATTATGAGAGAAAAATATTCAGCTTTTACAGCTGCATGTTCTCATGGGACAGCCAGTTCTCAATTAAGGTAAGGGGATGAAGGGATGGTTCTAGGAAGGGGTTGAAGATATAGGAGACTGGATTAAATAGGAAACAAGTTCCCAAGAATTTAAATAGGACAGGCAGGAGACTGGGTCAGATTAAGGAATATAGAAAGGAGTATAGGGAGGAGAGTCTAGGAGAGAGGGTAAACAGGGGTGCGAGGCATTATGAAACCAGTCATAAATTTTTATGGGCAGATCAGCAATGTGTTCAAGTTACACATCCAAATATTATACTTAATTTAATGGTGTGATAGTTGTATGTATGTGATTCAGTGGCCTTGTGGGTGAATAGGCAGTCCTGCAGTTTATCATGCTTTATCTATCCAGAGCAGGAGGTCATATGATGGACACTCTCTTCTAGTGGAATAGTTGAATCTTTCCAAAAAATAGACTGGGGGAGATTCCCTTTGTGCTTATGAGCATGGAGAAATGCTGGTGCCTAATATATTATCCCTGAGTTCTACATAATATGCAGCTTCTGACCAGTTGGAATGTGTTTACTACTGAGAATGTATGACCCATCATAAGCCAAAGAGATATAAGGTAAATGTCCTGCTTTCAGGCATTAACTTCACTCCTTCAGAAATTCAGCCAAACTCTGCTCTGGTAGAGTTATTTTTGGTGGTTCAGAAGTATACTACAAGGATACATGGGTATTGCTTTGGGATTATAAGGAAGTTGGGTTGCATCTTATCCTCCATCACCTCATGGCTGGATGGCAATTATTATACCACCCTTCATGGTAGAATTTCCACTTCCCATTCTGGGGAGCCAACTACCCTCATTCTTCCCTCTACTTATTTTCCCATCTTACATTTAGCCTCACATACCTCCTCTAGAACTGGGAAGGGCTTTTGTTTTGGCCCATATTAGAGATACTTTCTTTCAACTCTGCCAGGTTTCCTAGGGCAGGATTGGATGTCTTCACAAGCTCCTGGACAATATTTGCTGATTGTGATCATTCATTTACCTTGACAGCTCTACCTCTGGTTTTCATTCTGATATATATTTAAGTACACTTCTTTTAAGTAGGCATGAATAAAAAAAGGTGCACAAATCGTAAGCATGCAATTCTATAAATTTTTATGATGTAAATACACTTATTTACACATCAATCATATCAAGTACCCCTCAGACCATCTTTATGATCCCTCCCTGTCACTATGCCCCTCCTATCAAAGTAACTACCATCCTGAATTTTAAACTGCTTTCAGTGTCTCTTTTTCTCCACTCCCAGTCTTCTCGGTAGACTTAATAAAGGTCGGTTATGTCTACCCAGTTTACTGTCTCCTTACAGAAAGCAAGACCGTATTGTGGACTTTCTGATTTGGGATATTTGAAGCACTTTCATCCAGCAATTCAAAGTCAATATTCTTTTTAATTAGAATAATCTAATTATGAAGCCTATTAAAAATAAGATGAATTTCCCATAATGCTTGGGCAGCAAAAGAGACATTCTGATGTTGGTGGGATATTTTTTAGGCATGGTTACTAAAATGGTGTGATCTATAGCTTGACTTAAAATGTTATATAAGCTAATTTCAAGGGTTTTCTAGTTTGACTAGGGTCTAGATAAGTTGCTTATGGGGACAAGGTCTTTCATTGTGCTTAATAGGGATAGATATTACACTTGGGTTTTACTTTCCCCACCATCTTGTACCTCATGCTCCAATCAGTTCCAAAATTAGTTTTCTTCTCACATTCACACATGATATCATGTTTCCCTCTCATCTTCCCCTCACCCTTACCATAACATCTCTGATCTCATGTACTACTGTTCTTCCTCTTTTTCACTCTGCTTGCACCTAAACATGCCAGGACAACTCCCATCCTGGAACTTCGCACTTGCTGTTCCTTCTACGTGGAACTCTTCCCTATAGCTATACAAATAGCTCACCCCCACGCTTCTTTAAATTTTTAAATTGTCACTTTCTCTGTGAAGCCTTTCTTGGATGTTTCTATCTAATATGTTAATCCTCATTCCAAACATTTTTTTCCCTTTTCATGCTTTATTTTTCTCTCCACAAGTACATAAATATTTGTTTATCTGTTTTGTTCATCATTGTTTGTCTAATACCTGAAACAGTGCTTGACACATAGTAAATATCAATATCTGAAGATGGGATCATCCTGTTGAAGCAACCTTGTTTCTAAGTGAGCCCATGCTGACCATGAATACTAATATGATGATGTACTAGAACTGCCATTCAGTGCTGCTTCATGGCACCTAGTTTTGCATATAAATGAATGAGTTATTACCGGTCCATAGTAGAAAAAGTATGCTATACATAAATTCTCCAAATGTAGTTATTGGCACTCACTGTAACACCAATAATCATCTATTCAGTTCCCTATTGTTGGACATAGAGATTGTTTTCAACCTTTGATGCTATAAATAGTGCAACAAAAAACATCTTTGTATTATAATCTTTGTTTGACTTCTGTTATATTCATTTTGGTATTCTTTGTATACCTAAGACAGTTTTGTGCTGAAGAAAGCCAGTACATAATTGTTGGTTACTGAATTAAATCTACTGTCTATAAATGCTTACTGTTGTCACTTGCTGTTTTCCATTTTGTGCCAGCGCTAGATCAACCAGTCAACAAGAGTTGGTGGATATTTCTTTCATTCATCAATGAACAAATTTTGAGCACATGTTATATGTCAAACACTGTTCTAGGCATTGTGGATACATTCACTTATATGTGGAACATAAGGAAAAGTGCAGAGGACTACAGGGAAAGGAAGAGAAAACTGAATGGGAAGAAATCAGAGAGGGAGACAAACCATGAGAGACTCTGGATTCTAGGAAACAAGGTGAAGGTTACAGAAGGGTTGGGTGGGGGAATGGAGTAACCTAGTGATGTGTATTAAGGAGGGCATGAGTTGTGATAAGCATTGGGTATTATATGCAAATAATGAATTATTGAACACTACATCAAAAACTAATGATGTACTATATGTTAGCTAACTAAACATAATTTTAAAAAAAGAAAAAAATGGACTGGATCTCTATCCTCATGGAGCTTATAGATCAAATAGGGATAACAGTCCTTAAATAGACATATATGATGTTTAATTTTATATGTCAACTTGGTCAGGCTATAGTGCAACATTGGTCCAGTCAAACAGCAATGTAGATATTGCTATGGAGGTTTTTTTAAGAATATGTGATTAACGTATAACTTAGTAGGGATGCCTGGGTGGCTCAGTTGATTAGGCATCCTAGTCTTGATTTCAGTTCACTTCATGATCTCAGGGTTGCGAGATCAAGTCCCATGACAGGCTCTGTGCTGGGTGTGGAGCCTGCATAAGATTTTCTCTCTCCTTCTCCCTCTGCCCTTCCCCTGCTACTTGTGTGCATTCTTTCTCTCTCTCTCTAAAAACAAACAAATAAAAAAACATATTACTTAAAATACATTGAATAAAGCAGATTGCTCTCCATGGAGTGGGTATGCCTCATCAAATCAACTGAAAGCTTTGAGCAGACAAAGACTGATGCTCCCACAAGGAGAAGGAATTAATCTCAAGACTGCAACACATATATCCTGTCTGTGTTTCCAACATGCAGAATTCAGACTCAAGACTCCAATATCAACTCTTACCTGAATTTCCAGCTTGATGGACTGGGAAACTCCAACACAACATGTATGTAATTATTTAGATATAGATTATGATAAGTGCTATGAATTGTATGTCTATAAGTGGGACCTAAGGTAATTCTGCAGTCAGAGGATATCTCTTTAAAGAAGTAACTTTTTAAAAAATTTGCTAGATACATAGAAGTTTTGCAGGCAAAGAAGACAGATTTGTGAAAGGAGAAGTAACTCAAACTGTGAACAATCTATGATGAAAGAGATTGGTTCATTTACGGTTGGAATGTGTTGAATGTGCTCTGTGCTGGGTGTGAGATGAGGCTGGAGAGTCAAGCAGGGGTCAACTATGCAAAACCATGTAAGTCAAGATTGTGACATTTTCCTGAAGGCACTTTGTAGCAGTCTGACTTTAGGAAAGTCATTTAATCTTCCTGAGCCTCTTTTTCCTGATTTGTAACATGGGGGTAATATAATGTCCCCTAAATAAGAAGTCAGTCACATTATGTATGTAAAGGACCCAGCCCAGTGTTTGGTAGAGAGCAAGCGCTCAAGCCATGGATACTGTCATTCTCTTCTGAGTTAAATCCTACCCAGTCTTAACTCACTGAGCCACCCAGGTGCCCTAAATCCTACCCAGTCTTTAAGAGGCAATTCAATACCTGTGTTCTCCACCTGGACTTTGTGGACAAATCTGGTATGCCCTGATCTTTTTCTTCTTTGAAGTTGAATTGTCCCAAGAGTCTTTTTGAGGTTTCCCCTTTATTGTTTTAAATCTGTCACCTCCTCCAGCTGATTTCTAAGTGGTCTAAGGGTAGAACTTACGTCTACCAGTTTTCTGTAGGCTCTGTTTCACCACAGTAGTTTGTTTAAATGGCTGGAAACTTGTGCTTTTGATTACCTTTCTCATGGTGAGTTCCCTTCACTGTATCACTTAGCTTTTTTTGGCCACAGGTACACCATTGCAATAGGATCACCCGGGGGGTTAGAGGCACAGATAGAGAGACTTGGGAGGTAAGTAAAACCCAATTGGATTACATGGGAGACAGAAGCCAGGACCTTCAACTTGAGCACAAGGAAATACACAAATGACCCTTCAGGATATGACACAAGTATTTTGGTTTGTCATACTTTTATAGCTTATACCACAGGACATCATTCAGTTTTGCTTTCTACCTTTTGTTTCTTTTTTGTTTTGTTTTGTTTTGTTTTACTTTCTCCAGAAGACCTGATAAAGCTATGCCTATGTTTGCATCTTTTTTTCTCTGTGTTGTCTTTTATGGAATTGTTTTGTATGAGTATCAAGGAGGAGAAGTAGGGGCCAATGATTCAGATTTATTATTACAAACATTTTATTTGTTAAGTCATGAGCAAACTTTAGAGAAGTTCAGCTTCCTATCTTTCAGTAAAGGAAGGAAAGAATTTCCCTTTTAGCCTACTTGTCACTTGCTCATTCCCAAGCTATTTCTGAATGTGGGAAATCTCTAAGTTTTACTGGCTCTCATTCTCAGCAGGGCTGGGAGATATGTTTCTATATACCTGATACTTCCTTCGGCTACTAGGGGAATTATTTTTTATGCTAATTAGCCTATTTCCAAACTTCAACAGCATACCAAAAAGCCTTGAAATAATAATTTACCTCTTTTCCTATTTGTATATAGCAAATATTTCATACTAAGTTGAACATGGAATGTGGAAACTGGAAAATCACACAATAGCAAATTTTAAGTTGAAGAGTTAGATGCATTTAAATTACTTAAAAGAATGATCTGATTAGCAGTTGTTATCACTAAAGTTGCAGTTCAATTTAACATGGCATATGCTCAATAAAGTCAAGCATCTCCTATTCTTAGAGGAATTTTTTTACTTGCATTGGTTTCTACTGCCAGCAACTCTGAATGCTCAGGGAAGAGACATTAAGAGCTGCATATTGCCTCATAGGTTAACTAGTTTCTGTTTGTTGTATTGATTGAAATGATGCTGGATTTTCAAGTCAGAATTTCATCAGTGTTATTGGGTGACTGTTCTTGTGATTTAAAAACAAAGATTTAGACTACTTAGAATAAAGGAAAAAAATAATTAACAGGGTCATAGGAACATGAAAAAATTGTGTCTCAAGCCAGCATTTACATTTTGGGTAGACTATTAACATGAGGTGGCTTCTACCTTGAGAAAATAGGGACTTTCTTAGTGAGAAGAGAGATGGATTAATCAAGAACCAAGTAAAGCTCTAATAGCCATGTTTTGGGGCTAGGAAGCAGAGCACTTGAGTTTGACCCTCCAGATCTACCCACTCACTGGCTTGCCTGACCAGAGAAGGAAGTCATTTATTATTATTATTATTATTATTATTATTATTATTATTTTTGGAATCTCTGTTTTCCATGTGAATCATTAACATTTTGAATAGTAAGTGAAATAATAGATATGTGAGAACACCTGGCTTAAATCAGAACAGGAATCTGAAAACATATTGGAAATCACAAGACTGTACTACAAATCATAAATATTTTTCACTAGTTATTTACTAACTACAAAAACACTTTGAGGTAATTATTTTCTTAATCTCTAAAACTTCACCTTATTGTCATATTTTCATGTTTCCTCCCTCACGGTTATTCTGAAGGAGAATATAAATGAAGAATAATTTGGATGTCATCCTAAATCTTTAAGGTTTTCTTTTTGTTTGTTTGTTTTTCTTTACCAGAGAGATGGAGCTTGTCTGTGGTTATAGCAGAGTCACAAATTTGGTCACTAACTTATTTGGTCATTAATTTCCATTGTCTCTGCCAACCACATCTTTTATTAAAACAAAACTCACTGGCTTATGCTTTATCTATCTTTAGGGACATTCTGATATTTCTTTTGTAGTGCTGAGAGAGAAACACTTGGCCTTTTTATATGTCCAATATTATACTTGCTACCCTCTGGGCATTTAATAAATGTGTGTATTATCATCTCTATTTCTATTCGTAAGAGTCTTCCATGTGTTGTTGAGTCTTCTCTTAGGTTATGAATAATATACATTATATACCTTCTTCCTGGAAAGACTGTTACCCTGTTGCAGCCAGGATATATTTTATGCCTTATCTGGCCTTTCTAGATCCTCATAGGTTTGCTCACATTTATATTACCAAAATTATTCTCACACTAAAATGCTAGCACCGTGTCCATATCTAATCCATGACTGAATTGACCGTTATTGTGAATGTGCTTGGCATCTGCAATTTCTGATATAGTTTAAAAATATGAATATCACTTGGCTTCCAATAACAATTTTAGATCTTCTGCAAAGCACATAGCTTTCCTCTATCTGCATGCTAATTATTTAATAAATCCATTTAGTGCCTCCTAAAGTAGTTTGCTTAACAGGAACAACGTATCATATTTCCATATAAAGTGCTTATAAAAATAAGATGGGATAGAATGTTTCCAGAGAAGAATGATTATGGGGTTGAGCTTTTCAAAGCTACAGTATTAATTTATAAAATTATTTCAATATATTTCAAATTATTAACATTGCACTGAAAATGTTGTTGGCTACTGGCTGGAACTTGACATAAAATGTCTCATTCATACAGCAATTTCATTTCATAAACTTTTGTTAAAATAGTCATTTATTAAACTCAGACAGGGGAATATCTTCTCAGGGTACTTTTTCCTTAGTTCTATTATTTTTTTTTCTTCGAAGTTTTTATTTAATTTCCAGCCAGTTAATATACAGTGCAATATTAGTTTCAGGTTGGAATTTAGTGATTCATCAGTTACATGTAACACCTGGTGCTCATCACAAGTGCCCTCCTTAATACCTATTACCTAATTAACCCATCTCCCCACCGATCTCCCCTGCAATAACTATCAGTTTGTTCTATTTAAGAGTCTGCTTCTTGGTTTGCCTCTCTTTTCCCCCTTATGTTCATTTGTTTTGTTTCTTTTTTTAAAAATCATTTTTCTTATCTTTTAAGAGCAATGAGTTACATATTTTTTTTTTTTTAGGATTTATCTATTTATTTGAGAGACAGAGAATGGGAGAGGGGCAGAAGGAGAGGGAGAGAAAATCCTCAAGAAGACTCCCTGCTGAGCATGGAGCCAGACTTGGGGCGTGATCCCAGGACCCCAAGATCATGGCCTGAGCTGAAACCAAGTCGGGTGCCCAACTGACTGAGTAACCCAGGCACCCCTGTTTTGTTTCCTAAATTCCATATATGAATGAAATCATATGGTATTTGTCTTTTTCTGACTGACTGACTTCGCTTAGCCCAATACTCTGTAGTTCCATCCATGTCATTGTAAATGGCAAGATTTCATTCTTTTTATGGCTGAGTAATATTCCTGTGTGTGTGTGTGTGTGTGTGTATACATACACACAAACATACATACCACATCTTCTTTATCGACTCATCAGTCAATGGCTGTTTGGGCTCTTTTCATAACTTGGCTATTGTTGATAATGCTGTGATAAACATTGGGGTGCATGGATCCCCTCGAATCACTATTTTTTTATCCTTTGGGTAAATACTTAGTAGAGCAATTGCTGGATTGCTGGGTAGTTCCATTTTTAACTTCTTGAGGAACATCCATACTGTTTTCCAGAGTGGCTGCACCAGTTTGCATTCCCACCAGAAGTGCAAGAGTTTCCCCTTTCTCTGCATCCTTGCCAACAGGTGTTGTTTCCTGTGTTGTTAATTTTGGCCATTCTGACCGGGGTGAGGTGAGCTTTCCATGTAGTTTTCATTTTTATTTCCCTGATAGTGAGTGATACTGAGCATCTTTTCATGAATCTATTAGCCATCTGGATGTCTTCTTTGGAAAAATTGTCTATTCATGTCTTCTGCCATTTTTAAAAATCTGGATTGTTTTTGGCGGTTTTGAGTTGTATAAATTCTCTATATATTTTGGATACTAATCCTTTATCATATATGCCATTTGCAAATATCTTCTCCCGTTCCATAGATTGCCTTTTAGTTTTGTTGATTGTTTCCTTTGCTGTGCAAAAGATTTTTATCTCGATGAAGTCCCAATAGTTCATTTACAAACTGCTTTGTTTCCCTTGCCTCAGGAGACATATCTAGTAAGAAGTTGCTAAGGCCCACGTCAAAAAGGTTACTGCCTGTGATTTCCTCTATGATTTTGATGGTTTCCTGTCTCACATTTAAGTCTTTCATCCATTTTGAATTTATTTTTTTGTATGGAGTAAGAAAGTGGTCTAATTTCATTCATTCTTTTGCATGTTGCTGTCCAGTTTTTCCAACACCATTTGTTGAAGAGATTGTCTTTTTCCCATTGGATAATCTTTCCCACTTTGTCAAAGATTAGTTGACCATAGTTGTAGGTTTATTTCTGGGTTTTCTATTCTGTTCCATTAATTGATGTGTCTGTTTTTGTGCCAGTACCATACTGTCTCGATATCTACAACTTTGTAATGTTACTTGAAAGCCTGAATTGTGATGCTTCTAACTTTTCTTTTTCAAGATTGCTTTGGCTATACAGGGTCTTTTATGGTTCCATATAGATTTTAGAATTGTTTCTTTTAGCTCTATGAAAAATGCTGGTGGTATGTTGATAGTGATTGCATTAAATGTGTAGTTTGCTTTGGGCCATAGAGACATTTTAACAATATTTGTTCTTCTAATTTTTGAACATAGAATGTTTTTCAATTTCTTTGCGTCATCTTCAATTTTTTTTCGTTTTATAGTTTTCAGAAAACAGGTTTATTAGGTTTATTCCTGGAATCTTATGGTTTTTGGCGTGGTTGTAAGTGGGATCAACTCCCTGATTTCTCTTTCTACTGCTTCATTAGTGGTGTATAAAAATGCAACAGATTTCTATACGTTGATTTTGTCTCCTGCAAATTTACTGAATTTTTATATGAATTCTAGCAATTTTTTGGTGCAATCTTTTGGGTTTTCTTAAAGATTTCATTTATTTATTTGACAGAGAGAGATCACACGTAGGCAGAGAGGCAGGCAGAGAGAGAGAGGAGGAGGCAGGCTCCCCGCCGAGCAGAGAGCCTGATGCGGGCCTCGATCCCAGAACCCTGAGACCATGACCTGAGCCGAAGGCAGCGACCCAACCCACTGAGCCACCCAGGCGCCCCTTTTGGGTTTTCTATATAGAGTATCATGCCATGTCATCTGTAAATAGTGAAAGTTTGACTTGTTCCTTGCCGACCGGATGCTTTTTATTTCTTTTTGTTGTCTGTTCGCTGATGCTAGGACTTCCAGTACCATGTTAAATAACTGGTGAGAGTGGACTTCCCTGTCTTGTTCCTGAGTGTAGAGGAAAAGTTCTCAGTTTTTCCACACTGAGCATATTATCTGTGGGGTTTTTGTATATCACCTTTATTATATTGATGTATATTCCCTTTAGCCCTACTTTGTTGAGGGTTTTTTATCATAAATGGATATTATACTTTATCAAATGCTTTTTCTGCATCTATTGAGAGGATCATATGGTTTTTATCCTTTCTTTTATTAATGTGGTATATCACGTTGATTGGTTTGTGAATATTGAAACACCCTTACAATCCAGGAATATATCCCACTTGATGGTGGTGAATGATTCTTTTCACATACTGCTGGATGTGATTTACTAGTATTTATTGAGAATTTTTCAACCATGCTCATCAGGGAAATTGGCCTCTAGTTCTCTTTTTCAGTGGAGTCTTTGGTTTTGGTGTTAGGGTGATGCTGGCCTCAGAATAAATTTGGGACTTTTCCTTCCATTTCTAGTTTTTGGAATAATTTGAGTAGAATAGGTATTTACTCTTCTTTAAATGTTTGGTAGAATTCCCCTGGGAAGCCATGTGAACTTCATTTGTTGGGAGATGTTTGATTACTGATTCAACTTCTTTGCTGTTTATTGGTCTGTTCAAGTTTTCTGTTTCTTCCTGTTTCAGCATTGGTATTTTATATGTTTCTAGGAATTTATCCATTTCTCCTAGATTGTCCAACTTTTTTGACATATAATTTTTCATAATATTCTCTTGTATTGTGTATTTTTGTGGTGTTGGTTGGTATTTCTCCATTCTCATTTGTGATTTTATTTATTTGGGTACTTTTTCTTTCTTTTTGATAAATCTGACTAGTGGTTTATCAATTTTATTAATTTTTTAAAGAACCAGCTCCTGGTTTCATTGATCTGTTCTATTGTTATTTTAGTTTCTATATAATTTACATATGCTCTAATCTTTATTATTTCCCTTCAGCTGGTTTTAGGCCTCATTTATTGTTCTTTTTCTAGCTCCTTTAGATGTAAGGTGAGGTTCCATATTTGAGATTTTTCTTACTTCTTGAGGTAGGCCTGTATTGTTATATAATTCCCTCTTAAAACTGCTTTTACTGAATCCCAAAGGTTTTGGACTGTTGTGTTTTCATTTTCCTTTGTTTCTATGTATTTAAAAAATTTCTTCTTTGATTATCTGGCTCATTCTTTAGTAGCATGGTCTTTAACCTCCAATGTATGTGTGGTCTTTCCAAATTTTTTCTTGCGGTTGACTTCAAGTTTCATAGTATTTGGTCTGAAATTATGCATGGTATGATGTCAATCTTTTTGTGATCCAGTATGTCATCTATTCTGGAGAATGTCCCAAAAGCACTGGAGAAGAATATGTATTCCACTGTTTTAGGGTGAAATGTTCTGAATATATCTGTTAAGTCCATTTGGTCCAGTGTGTCATTCAAAGCCATTGTTTCCGTGTTGATTTTCTGCTTAGACCATCTGTCCATTGATGTAAGTAGGGTGTTAAAGTCCCCCACTATTACTGTATTATTATCAATGAGTTCCTTTATGTTTGTTACTAATTGTTTTATATGATTGGGTCCTCCCATGTTTGGTGCAGAAATATTTACAATTGTTAGATCTTCTTGTCAGATAGTCCCTTTTATTGTGATATAGTGCCCTTCTTCATCCCTTGTTAAGTCTTTGGGTTAAAATGTAGTTTTTCTGATGTAAGTATTGCTACTTTGGCTTTCTTTTGATGTCCATTTGCATGATAAATATTTCTCCATCCCCTCACTTTCAATCTGCAGGTCTAAAATGAGTCTTAAATACAGCACAGAGATGGATCTTGTTTTTTATCCATTCTGCCACCCTATCTCTTTGATTGGAGTGTTTAGTCCATTTACATTCAGAGTAATTATTGATAGATATGAATTTTGTGCCATTTTATTACTTGTTTTGTCACTTCTGGAGATTTTCTTTCTTCCTTTCTACTCTTTGTCATTTTTGTTCTTTCCTTTCCACTCAAAGAGTACACTTTAATATTTCTTGCAGGGCTGATTTAGTGGTTATGAACTCCTTTAGTTTTTGTTTGTTTGAGAAACTCTTTATCCTTCCTTCTAATCTGAATGAAAGCCTTACTGGATAGAGTTTTCTGGCTACAGATTTTTCCCATTCAGTGTGTTAAATATATTATGCCACTTTCTTTTTTGTTGCCAGGTTTCTGTGGATTGATCTGCAGCTACCCTTAGGGTCTTTCCTTGTAAGTTAGGGACTTCTTTTTTCTTGCCTTTTTTTAGGATTTTTTCTTTATCACTGTATTTTGCAAATTTAATGGCAATATATCTTGGTGTTGGCCTGCGTTTGTTGAATTTGCTGTGAGTCCTCCATGCCTCCTGAATTTGGATGTCTGTTTCCTTTTCCGCATAGGGAAGTTTTCAGCTATAATTTTCTCAAATAAATTTTCTGCTTTCTTTTCTCTCTCTTCTTCTTCTGGGACTCTGATGATCTGAATGTGTTATGCTTCATGGAGTCACTGAGCTTCTTAATTCTACATTCATGGCCTAATGTTCTTCTTTCCCTCTTCTTTTCAGCTTCATTATTTTCTATTATTCTAGCCTCTATATCACTTATTCATTCTTCTGCTTAATCTGTCCTTGTGTTCACTACATCCAGTATATTTTGTATCTCAGTTATTGCAATTTTTCTTAACTCTTTTATCTCTGTGGTAAGGGCCTCCCTGAAATCTTCCATTCTCTTTTCAAGCCCAGTGAGTATCCTTAATGACTGTTGCTTTAAATTCTCTGTCAGGCATATTACTTACATCTATTTTGATTAGATATCTGGCCATGACCTTTTCTTGTTATTTCAATTGAGATGAATTTCTCTGTCTTAGCATTTTGTCTAAATATCTGTCTTCTTCTCTGTATTAGAAAAGTCTGTTATGTTTCCTGATCTTGAGAGTAATGGCTTTATGAAAAAGAGGCCATATGGTGTCCAGGGCCTGGTGCTTCAGGGAGTGTCTGGTGTGTGCTGTGTGTACTCTGCTGCTGTTTTGGTTGCTCTATCTTCAGGCCAGTGGTTGGAAGAGGCTTTCCTTGCCTGACTTGGGAGTGTTTGGACCTTGGCCAGAGTGTGGCAAGTTCTAACTAGGCATGCTCTGGTCTGCTTGTTAAATGAGACCTGATGCTACTTCTGCTAGAAATGAAGCTTTGCAGAATTCTGTGTTTGGGATTTGTGGTGTTTGCAGGGTTTCTTTTTACTTTTTTCTTTTTTTTTAAGAGTTTATTTACTCATTTGTCATTTGTCACAAAGAGATATCATAAGTAGGCAAAGAGGCAGGCAGAGAGAGGGGGAAGCAGGCTCCCCGCCAAGCAAAGAGCCCGATGTGGGGCTCGATCCCTGTACCCCAAGATCATGACCTGAGCCAAAGGAAGAGGCCCAACCCGCTGAGCCACCCAGGTGCCCCATTTGCAGGGTTCCTAATGGTCTTTTGGGAAGGGGTCCACTGTGTTGGGACTTGGGCACACTTACGTAAGAAGGGCAATATCAGCAGAGCGCATGGGGTGGGAGTTGGTATAAGCAGGTTAGGCAACCAGTGTTGGCACTGTGCTCTTTACTAAGTTGATTCTATATTTATGCTGAAGGGTTGGAGAGGGAAATAGTGCTATAAGCTCCTTTGTCCTGGGAGAGGGGGGTCTCTGTGTTTGCTGTTTTCAAGCAATCCCATACAGAAGAGTGAATTAGCTCCCCCTGTATGTTCCTGGCATTTTTCAGATTGGTGTTTTCATCCTGTTTCCAGGTTCCTTGCCTGCCTGGGGCAGCACAGAGCACTTTGCGCTGTATACCAGCCAAACTTGCTCACTTTGAAAACTCCAAAGTTTAGGGGTGTGGTGTGGTAGGGGCCTGCACTGGTCTTCTAGTGTCTGCCACACTGAGACAGATACAGATTTGACTGAGAAGGGCAGTTGTGCCAGAGCACAGTGGGGTCGGACCTGTAGCAAGCAAGCTAGGCAGCCAGTGTCTGGGAGAGCCACCCTCAGCTGGTGAATCTGTGCCTATGCTGAGGGGTTGGGGAGGGGAATGCCACATGCTGGCTTTTGGTCCCCAGAGAAGCATCTCTGTGAATGTCACTTTTCACAAATGTGCTCCAAGAAGAGCAAACAATCTCTCGCTTATGAGCCTCAGGAATTCTTCAGATTGTGCCATTCTCTCCCCAGGTTGCTTGCCCAGCTTCTCTCCAGGAGTAGGGCAGCACTCTTAAGGCTCTATCCCGGCCAAGCCTGCCAACCTTTAAAACTCCAGTCTTTGGATGCCTGGGTGACTCAGTCAGTTAAATGTCTGCTTTCTGCTCAGGTCATGATCCCAGGTGCTAGATTGAGTCCCACATCAGGCTCCCGGCTCAGCAAGGATACTGCTTCTTCCTTTCCCTGCTGCTCCTCCAACTTGTGCTCTCTCTCTCTCTCTGACACATTAAAAAAATCTTAAAAAAACGTGGAGGGGGGGAGGAGCAAGATGGTGGAGGAGTAGGAGACCTACATTTCATTGGGTCTCAGGAATTCAGCTAGATAGTTATTAAACCATTCCAAACACCTACAAACTCAACAGGAGATAGAAGAGAAGAAGAGCAGCAATTCTAGGAAGAGAAAAACAACCACTATCTGGAAGGTGGGATGTGTGGAGAAGTGAATCCGAGGCGATCATGGGAAGCTAGACTGCAGGGGGAGGGGGTGACTCCTGGCAAGGAAAAGAGCACCAGAGCACAAAATCGGAACTTTTAGAAGTCTGCTCCACTGAGAGATGTCACTCCAGTGGCTAAGTGGGGGGTAGAGACCTCACAGGGAGAGTGTGGTCTCAGGACCCGTGGGGTCACAGAAATACCAGGGGTGTCTGAGTGCGGCAGAGCTGCCAGGTATGGGAGTGGGGAAGCCGGCTACAGAGATGAAGCCGAGCAATGGGCTCTCAGCTTGGGGTTACCTTAAACTGTGATCCAAGACACAGTTGGACCACTGCTCTTCAAGCAGGGACTCCACAAGTGGCAGAGCCAGGGAGACTCACCTTCCTCCTTTGGGAGGAGCAGCGCAGGAGCACATGGCATGAATCTGCTGGGTTTTGAGACTCCAAACAGGGCCGTGCGCCAGAGACAGAGATGCTCAGTCATTGGCTGGGTGAGCTCGGAGCGCAGCCAGAGACCAAGGAGACCGGAGGAATTGACTTCTTTTCTCCGAGGGCGCACTGAGGAGTGGGGCCCCAAACTCTCAGCTCCTCTGAGCCGGAGACTGGGAGGCTGCCATTTTCATTCCCATCCTCCGGAACTCTACGGAAAGCGTTCAGGGAACAAAAGCTTCCGAGAGCGAACCTGAGCAGATTCCTTAGCCTGGCCCCTGGCAAGGGAGGTGCAATTCTGCCTCGGGAAAAGACATTTGAGACTCACAGCAACAGGCCCCTCCCCCAGAATATTAGCAAGAACATCCAGCCAAGACCATGTTCACCGATCAATGAACACTGCAAAACTTCAAGATATGGGAATATAGCACATAGAATTCATGGCTTCTTCCCATGATTCTTTAGTCTTTCAAAGTTAATTTTTAAGATTTTATTTTTTTATTCTTTTTTTAAATGTTTCTTCTTCCCTATTTTATCCTTTTTAACTATTTAATCTTATCAATACCTTTTTAAAAATCTTTTTACATTTTCATTGTTATAATTATATTCTATCCCTTCATTGCATTTAACCTTATTTTTTGTATACATGTAAGTTTTTCTTTCTTTCAGATTTTGGAATAGAATTTCTTCTAACAGATCAAAATATACCCTAAATCTAGCATATGGCGTTGTTCTAGTCTCTGGCCTGATCACATTACATTCTCTCCTTTTTTCCCCCTTTTTTCAACCAACTTCTTATCTTATCAATTCCTTTTTAAAAATCTTTTTAAATTTTCATCTTTATAGTCATATTCCATCCCTCCATTGTGTTTACCCTTATTTTTGTATACATATGTTTTTCTTTCTTTAAAACTTTGGGAGGCAGTTTCTTCTAACAGACCAAAATACACCCATAATCTAGTGTGTAGCTCTGTTCTATTTACCAGCCTGATCATATTCTTTTACATATACCATCCACTTTTTTCAAAGAAATGGAAAACATAATCGTAAAATTTATATGGAGCCAGAAAAGACCTCAAATAGCCAGAGGAGTGTTGAAAAAGAAAACCAAAGTTGGCAGCATCACAATTCCAGACTTCAAGCTCTATTACAAAGCTATAATCATCAAGACAGTATGGTACGGACACAAAACCAGACACATAGATCAATGTAATGGAATAGAGAGCCCAGAAATGGACCCTCAACTCTATGGTTAACTAATCTTCAACAAATAGGAAAGAATGTCCAGTGGAAAAAGACAGCTTCTTCAACAAATGACGTTGGGAAAATTGGACAGCCATATGCAGAAGAATGAAACTGGACCATTTACTTACACCACACACAAAAATAGACTCAAAGTGGATGCAAGACCTCAGTGTGAGACAGGAATCTATCAAAATCCTTGAGGAGAACACAGGCAACAACCTCTTCGATCTCAGCCACAGCAACTTTTTCTAGGAACATCACCAAAGGCAAAGGAAGCAAGGGCAAAAATGAACTATTAGGACTTCATCAAGATCAAAAACATTTGCACAGCAAAGGAAACAGTTAACAAAACCAAAAGACAACCAACAGAATGGAAGAGGCTATTTGCAAATGACATATCAGATAAAGGGCTAGTATCCAAAATTTATAAAGAACTTATCAGGGGTGCCTGGGTGGCTCAGTGGGTTAAGCCTCTGCCTTTGGCTCAGGTCATGATCTCAGGGTTCTGGGATCAAGTCCCTCATCAGGCTCTCTGTTCAGAAGGGAGCCTGCTTCCCACTCTCTCTACCTGTCTCTCTGCCTACTTGTGATCTCTTTCTCTCTGTCAAATAAATAAATAAAATCTTTAAAAAAATGAAATCTTGCCATTTGCAAGATGTGGATGGAACTAGATGATATCATGTTAAGTGAAACAAATCAACCAAAGAAAGACAACTATATCATGATCTCTTTGATTGAGGAATTTAAGAGGTAGGATGTGGGGTCATGGGGAGAAGAGAGGGAGAAATGAAAACAAGATGAGACCAAGGAGGGAGATAAACCATAACAGAATCTTAATATCAGGAAACAGCCTGAGGGTTGCTGGAGTGGAGGGGGTTGGGAGGGATGGGGTGGCTGGGGGATGGACATTGGGGAGGGTATGTGCTATGGTGAGTGCTGCACATTGTGTAAGACTGATGATTCAAAGACCTATATCCCTGAAATAAATAATACATTATATGTTAAAACGAACAAAAAAAAAAAACCAAACAAACTAAAAAAACCCCTCCAGTCTTCAAGTCCCACTGGTTGCAAGAACTCCCAAAATTTAGCCCCTCTTGTTTTCCGTACCAGTGGCTTTGGGGAAGTGTTATCCCTTTGTGATTCCCCCATGTGCTCCTCTGTTTGTTGCCTTTCTCTAAGACTGGAGCTCCCTCTTCTCCAGGCGGCACACTTGATCCATTTCTCTCTGAAACCATGTGTCTGCACTTCCTACCTTCCTTGATATGGCATCTTCTCTTCCTCTAGTTGTGCAGTTTGTTCTTTCAGTCCTCAGTTCAATTTCTTGGGCATTCAGAATGATTTGATAGTTACCTAGCTGTGTTCAAGGTATGTGGCAAGCCTGGGGTCCCCCTACCACCCCACCATCATAGCTCCCACCTTGGGTGTTCTTTCAATGTATTCCTTTTGACTTTGTACTCCTACATCCAAAAATATTTCCTTGAAGACATTGCATTCTATATTTATTTATAATATGGTAATTGATTGCTATTTTTGAAGAAAAATAATCTAGATGTCTGATTTGGATCTTAAATACAAACCACTTTAGAATGTGATTTTTTTTTCCCCTCTGTCGAAGGACTAACAACGAGTCAATCACTTATTAGACCTTTATGGAGCACTCCACTGTTGGAAAGCATATGCTAGGTGCAGAGTTCTATGGGAGATGCAGTGAAGTATGAACCATAGCATATCACAGACACACATTTATCTCTACAGGTATCGGAAGTGATTCATAAAATGGACTTATTTCATCTTACCTTAGTACTCATTGTGTACCTTGATCTGAATCATTTTATTTCTGACACCCCCACCACTTGTGTATATGTGCTGACCTATTTGTACTTCAAGTGCTATATGTTTAAAGTGCTATTATAGAATTTTGCAAAAAGCTAATGTTCTTTAGTGAAATTTTTTTCTGAGTGATAGAATGGAATTTAAAACTAGGGCAAACACCCAATCTGGCAAAGATTTGTTAAGTAGTCCTCTTTTGCACCCAATAATCTAACTTATCCCTAGCTCTAGAAAGGACTGGGAAGCCTGAGGATTTGACAAGTCTTTGGTGGTGGAAGTTGGGGTGTGGGTCTCAGGTTGAGGGACAATATGATGCAGAAAACCCAAGACATAGGCATGGTGCTGGGAGAGAAAGAGGCTCATTGCATAGATTAGGAAGGTAAAATTTTGTCAGGTGATTTGAGACAGTCAAACTGATTCACTTATTGACATTCTTAGAACCGAAAACATGTACTTTGGAAATATCGCCTTTTTAAAAAAATATTTTATTTATTTATTTGAAAGAGAGAGAGAGAGCAGGATGTGTGAGTAGGGAGCCTGATGAGGGGTTTAATCCCAGAACACTGGTATCATAACCTGAGCTAAAGGCAGATACCGACTGAGCCATCCAGGTGCCCCATAAATATTGTTTATTCCCGTTTGTGTTGTGTATTTATATTTTATGTCAATTTAATTTTTATATTTCCATCGCATGTAGTAAAACTTTTGGTTAACGTCACCCCGCTCCACCCTACAAAATGGATTCCTGTCTAACTGTAGATTGGTATTTTAATAAGGGAGTCTTGTTGGGAAATAAAAGAAGAAGGAAGGCATTAGGAGCTGACAGTAGAGTCAACTTTTTTATTCTGCACACTCTTTGGGGCCTCTTGCTTTGGAATTCAGGGACATCTTGGTGCTTTAAAAATGAAGGCCATCCCTTATTTGTGATACAGTGTTCCTGGGTAGGAGTGCAAGTTATCTCCTTCACCAGGCTCCAGTCACACAGGAGAGCCCAATGTAGACTTCAGTTATACTTTGGGACCAGAGTAGAGCAGTGATCTACATGCACTCAATTTACTCATTTATCATGTACCAATTATTAATTGAGTGCCACGTACTTTTTCAGGGTGAAGGGATAATGGGAAATGAGACAGGTAGTCCCTGCCCTCATAGACAATAATAAGTTATTTACTTTGATTTACATATCATCATCTGAGAGGGACTGGCAAAGGAGCACCAAGAAAAGTACCCTTGACTAAGAATAGTACCACTAACAGTTGGCTAGGTAGCTCCAAAGTCTCCTATTATACATTTAGTTCAGCACACATTTATCAAGCATCAACTCTCTGTTAAGACTGGTGCCAGGAGCCAGAGATCCAAAGCACTAAGTTCTTTGAGACTTATCAGTGGAGGCCTCTGTTAAAACCCATATATTATCTGGGATAGAGAATAGGTTTACTATCAGTTTGGAGCATTCCAACATTAATCAGGTGATTAGTCCCTGGCTAATGTTGGGCCTTAATTAAATGATTAAAAAGCAAGGGCAAGTTCACTTTACTAGTTGTGTGTATATGGCAGCAGAGTCAGGTAGGAGGTGGGGGCATAGTACAGTCCTAAAACATGGCAGACTACATATCAAACTCAGAAGGGGAATTAATCTTCTTAGGGTATTATCTCTATGTATTTATTTTCAAAGACCCAGCACAAAATGAAAATACAGAGCCCCTTGTTCAAAGGGCAGGAAAAAGTAACATTGAAGGAACAAAAATATAGTTTTTCCCTTTAAAAATATTTGATTACTTGTGAAACATATTAGGAGTAATAGTGATATATGAGTAATAATATAACCTTTCAAATTGCAAATAATAATATTTTGGTGTCATAATTTGATAAGTACAATAAATGATTATGATGATAATACTTGTCAGCATATCACAAGACTTCTGGTTCACATTTCTGCAAACTTATTAATTATATAATCCAAATTTATACTCATAATAAGTTTCCTTTTTTAAAGATTTATTTATCTTAGAGAGAGAGATCACTTGCATGCACAAGTGGGGGAAGGAGCAGAGGGAGAGAGAGAATCTCAAGCAGACTCCCCACTGAGCACAGAGCCCAACATGGGGCTCAATCCTAGGACCCTGAGATTATGACCTGAACTGGAATCCAGAGTCAGCTGCTTAACTGAGTCACCCAGGCATCCCTTAACAAGTTTATTTTCAATTGATATAATTGAAAGAATCATCAATTGTTCTTGGCAAATGTAAGATTGCAAGTAAGTTTTGATGATTTTTTAATTTTGAGAAGGATCTTTCTGCTGATGCAACTGTTACTAGAGATTTCAAGAGTATTTTTGAGGCTATGACAACATTGGGATAAATTTTTAATGAATCATTTCAAAACACAAATTTTAGTGCATTCTGAGCTGATGAGTCTCATGAAAAAGAACTTTTTCTAAAAAGATTCAACTTATCATACAAAAGATGGAGAAAGAAAAATGAGAGAGAGGCACACACATGCAGAATGCTATCTTTACAGAATCAGGCCTGCATTCAACTCCTGATTCCTCTCTTACTAGATGAGTGACCCTAACCAAATCACTTCAACTCTGTGACCCTACATTTTGTTTTCTGGAAAATGAGAATAATTATGGTACACAACTCTTTTTTTGTATTAATCAAGAACCTGTTCTGTATCTGGCACTGTTTTAGGTGCTGGAGGCCCCTCATGGGCCTATATTCTTGTAAGGGAATTCACAAAATAAACAAAATATGTAAGAGACAATTTTAGTATGTCATATGGAATAAGTGCTGTAGGAAAAAAGCATGAAAGGTTAGAGAGTACTGGGGTAGGGAGAAGAAAGTCATTTTAACTAGAGGGGTCAGGGAAGGCTTCTCTGATGAGATAGTATGAGCAGAGATCTGAAAGACCTTGCAGATTCTTGGAAAAGAACTCTCCAAGGAGAGAGCACAACAAGTGCAAAGACCAGGAAAAGGGAGGGAGCCGTATGGAAGGCAGTTGGGTAGATCATGTAGGCCTCAAAAGGCCAAGACTTTTGCTTTTACTATGACTGAAATTGGGAGCCATAGCAGGGTTTTGAGGGTTTTGAGGGTAGTGACATAGTGTAATGCAGGTTTTCAAAGGATCACCCTGGCTGCCGTATTGAGAATAGAGCTAGGGAAAAGGTGGAAGGGTGGAGGCCAGTGGGGAAGTGATTGCCATAATTGAGAGACAGATGATGAGATACAGTATTGAAGAGGGTTAAAAGCACACCTACCCTGGATAGATTTTGATAGCAGTGTGACAGGATTTTCTGACAGACGGGATGTCTGGTCAGAGAGAAAGAGCGGGGTTGAGGAAACTTCGTGTTTTTTGGTCTGAGCAACAGAAAACTTCAATGAGACGATAAACATAAACTGCTCAGCACAGTGCTGGGTACGTAGTTGGTGCTCAGTTAATTCCTATCATATCTAAATGATCCTCAGAATCCACAAGCCAATGCATACAAAATAGATCACATCACTATAATAACATACATATTCCTCACTCTTTACTCTCCTAGCTTGGATCACCAAGCAACCCACCTTCACTTAAACTGACATTCAAGGAAAGAGCCCTAGACTGATTGTCAGAAGCTCAGGATCCTAGTTCAATGTCACTGCTGGCCTGTTGTGTGATCCCAGGCAAGCTGTTTTATTGCTTAGCAACCAGGGGGATTTATTGACACAGTAGAATTTAATAACATCTGTACTGCCTAGCTCACCAGGTGGGGGGGCCAAGACAAAACCAAACTACCAATCATATTGATGTAAAAATGTACTGATTTTGAAGGTGTTAAAGAAATGCCAGATTATGAAGTGGGAATGTTCATTATGGTGCTATCTCTGTGGAGATTTTAGCTTCAGTTAGGAAAGACTGGGGCTGTAACCCTTTTGGCTTTCTTAGAATAACATACTTGAAGTCACTCTGAGTGATAGTCTCAGTGCTAAGCATCTACCATCTTCCATCATGGTCACCCAGCTAGAAAGTTGTGAAGCCACGATTCAAAACTAGGTCTGACTCTAGAACCTACTCTTTGAACCAACAGGTTCTCCTGACATTTCTGATGAATCCTGGGAGTGGTTGTATTCCTGACTGTCTACCTTGAGAAACCATAACACACTGATGTATGTGCCCATTCACAGCCGACAGTACCACAGCACTTTATAGCTTCAAAGTGCTTTCATACACATGATCTCTTTTAATTTTGTATTAATTGCATTTCTATTCTGTGCCAGACACTGTTTTAGGCCTGGACATGAAATGATGAATCAGTTGGTGTCCCTGTCCTCAAGGTACTCATAATAAGATGAGGGAAACAGACTTGTAAATAGACAGTCAACATAGCAAACAATAAAGAATATTCTATTACTTTAGACTTTTAGCCAATGTGATGGGCATTAATGATTGGTCATTTAAAATTGATTAATAATTATAAATTATATAATATATAAATATAAATAAATATATAAATTACATAATAATCATAAAAAATTTATACATACATGCCTGAAATGTTCTATTTCAATTTAAATATTTACATGTATATATACTTGCTTATATTTTGATACTGGTCTAAGGGCTTTTCTTTGATTATGGATCTGCTGAGTAAAGTTGCCTCCCTCCTTCTTGCTTAACCATATCCATGTTTTACTTATGGTTTATACTGTCAGCTTCTTTGAATTGGAACACAAAATTAAATTAAAAAAAATATCTGGAATTTATCCAGATATCCAAAATATCATTAGAATTTAATGATTTTTCACAAATAACATATAGTTGGCTCACCCACACTTGAATTTGATAGTAATTTTTTAGTGAATTTCCTTCTAAAACAATCATCTCAGTTTTCATACGAATAGCAACTCTGGGGTGCCTGGGTGGCTGAAGGGGTTAAGCCTCTGCCTTCGGCTCAGGTCATGATCCCAGGGTCCTGGGATGGTGCCCCACGTCGGGCTCTCTGCTCTGCAGGGAGCCTGCTTCCTCCCCTCTCTCTCTGCCTGCCTCTCTGCCTACTTGTGACCTCTGTCTGTCAAATAAATAAATAAAATCTTTATTAAAAAAAAAAAAAGAAGGTTTGGGAACAAACCATACCTGTTTTCCTTAGGCATATAACCCCCTGGGTGGGAATAAAATGGAGCAGTCATTCCACTGGGCTGCAGTGTTGCCTAGTGAGTACTCTGGTTCAAACCACAGCTCAGTGTATTGCGCGCTGACTGTGAGCCGTTTACTTAATTTCTCTGGGCCCTGCGTGCTCATCAATTAAATGAGGTTGATGTTGTTATCATCGTGAGGATTGTATGAGTTAGTAATTATAGAATTCTTGGAGCAGTACTTTACATAAACTTCAGCTGTTGCCATTTTCAGGGAGTAATTGATCACCTGAGTTTGATTAGGTTAAGAATATTAGCGAGAAAAGGATGAATTCTGCGGCTGTAGATCGAAAAAAAGGCCTTACCACAGTGGTTCTAAACTCTGGGTGTACATCAAAATCATCTAGGGGACTTTAAAAATGTTTTCGTATCCACACCCAAACCTAAACCAGTCAATTTGGGATCACTGGGAGTGGTCCCAGCCTCCTAGGAAATTCCAATGTGCAGCTATCGGAACGACTTTACAGGGAGGTGTGATGGGCTTACCCAAGGATGAGTGAAATTTCAGTAAAGATGCTGGTAAGGACTCTGAGGTGGGTGGCACTGCCGCTTTTACCTTTGTATTTTCAGATTAACAATCGGGGGTTTCGAGAGACTACGTTCACGTCCACACTGTCAGAGCAGGGATAATGGTCAAGTCTTCTAACTTCAGAGACAATGGTCTTTTCTACCATTCCAGGCTGTCAAAACTAAGCAGGACTGGAGTAATTAACAAGAGTTCAAAGAAATCCCCTACGTCTTTTCAAAGTAAAAATAGTCACAAGTTTTGAGTAGATTTTGAAGTAAAATAACACTGTGACCTTTTTAATGCAGATCAAATTTACATTCGTATTCTTCCCATAAAGACAACTGTTCTCTATGATCTGGATTATAATTATAAGCTATATGAAAAGAGTTTTTATTTGGAGTAAGTGTTTTATGGTATAAATATAAAAGGCTTAATATTTAGTGAACTCTGATAGATTTGGCTACTTGTTTTTTAAATCTGTGCTAGCATGCTAAGTAAAACTGATTTTTATTTTTCCACTTTCATTTTACCTCATGTACAGTGAATACAGTAAATAATATCATATGTGAAGCCCAGCTAGAGCAGAAGCATACGATTGAATAGCTAGCTTAGTGGTCTATTGAAACACCTACCTGCCACCCCCTGCCCGCCACATACACACTCGCACACACATATACAGAGTTTCTAAATAGAAAACATTCTAGTTAACTGAATTAGAGCAATAAAAATAGAGAATACTTCAGAAGCAAGCAAAAACCATATTGCAGTAAGATTTAATGCAATGATTTTAGAAGTTTCTTTTTAGAGGTTTATAGATGCAGCATTTTACATTTTCTACAATAAACCGAAATAATAAAGCTTAAACTTTTTTTTAGGAGAGGGAGTGGGGGTGGGCATGACCTGAGCCAAAATCAAGAGTCAGATGCTTACCCGACTGAGCCACCCAGGCACCCCCAAAATAACAAGGTTTAATCGAGGACTTTGAAATAAATCATTTCTTTGTGGTGGTTTCATATAGAAAATTAATCTTTTTTTGCTTGAATTTAAAAATATTGATTAATTTTTAAAAGGCTTCTGAAGTAGAATTACAATTTTAGAAAGGCTAAAAGTTTACTCTTGCTCTCTGGTGATAAAAGCTGGTTAGTCTTAGGAGGAATCTGACTGAATAAGAACAGAGTCAATGTCCAGACTTTAATGTGAGGAATGGCTACAAGTACTTGAAATTTTCACTTGGTTAGTGTATTTGATTCCAGTGGTTGTTATAGCACATCACCACAAAGTAGGTGTTTTAAAATAACAGAAATTTCTTCTCTCACAGCCCTGAGGGTTGGAAGTCTGAAATCAAGGCACCTACAGAGCCCCCTCCCTTGGGAGGCTCTAGAGGAGTTTCTTCCTTTACTTTCCCAGCGTCTGGTGGTTCCAGGTCTCCTTTGGCTTTGGCAGCTTTTCTCCAATTTCTGCCTCTGTCTTTACATTATTACCTTGTCTTCCATATCTCTGTGACCCATTCTGTTTTCTTATTAGGACATTTGTCGTTGCGTATGGGGCCAACTTGGATAATGCTGTATGATCTCATCTTAAAATCTTTAATTATATCTGCAAAGACCCTTTTTTCCAAATAAGGCAACATTCCCAGGTTCCAAGTATTTGGATGTATATGTATGTATCTTTGGGAGGTTACCATTCAAGCCACTCCAGTTTCTTTTAGTGGGATTCAGGATGTACCTTCTGCTCAGAAACATTCAAGTAATTAGGAGAAGCAGAGAAATATGTCAATATCTTATTTGCATAATGAAGATATGGACATGGTTTTGCTAGCTATGGTAGCATGTTTGACCAAAACATAATGTTTAACTAATCAGCTTCCACATCTTTAAAGTTTGCCTGTAATCAGCATAATCCCATAATTTAGCAACCTATAAATGGGAAATTGGAAGTAAGGGCATAATTGAAATTTCATAAAACAGAACATATGGATTTGAAGTTCTTTATAAATTGTGTTATGTCGTTCTAGTATAAAGAATTATCATTGTTATTTGTGCAGGGGTGGGAACAAGTACAATCTCATCGTTGGATGCTATCAAAAAATGCCCACTAAGTAGAAGGTAAGGACATTTTTGTTCAACACATCAAACAGGTTTGTACCTAGTGGGGGCAGTCATAGGAGTTTACTGTCTGCTCTTAAATCAGTTTAACAAGTTATATCCATCATCAAGGATGAATTGAATTTGCATTAGAGACCAAGCTCCTTATATAGGAAGTAGGTGAGTCAGCAAGATGAATTCCTTCTTGCTTGATTTTTTTGCACTCATAAGAATTCATTTGGGCTGTAAAGATAGATGAAAATCTCAGAGGAAATGATTATAAAATGAGAGAATGTAAAATCCTAGGGAAGTAAGAACCTGTCAGCAAGATTAAGAAATAATTTTTGAGAAAGCATATCTTCCTAGATTTGAGACATATAGTTGTGAAGACTCAGTAGAAAGAAAATTCATAGCCAATGTCATAATACAAAGTTAATTTTCCAACTTTAAACAATCAAACATCATCTTTGCCTTAAATAAATCTCACTTGGAAGTTCAATACAAAAAATAAGTTAAAGTGAAGCTGCTTTATTTGGATTTTAAGAGGTTTGGGGGCAGGAATGAGGGGTAAAATGGGTATCTTGGTGTATGTGTCATTGCTGCAGTGTGATTATGTGACCAACAGAGAGCACTCCAGGCTGGAGCTTTATTTCATTTTGCTTCTAGTTGCATCCCTAATGCCTAGTACAATTCTAGGAACTCAATATATACATGTGTTGATGAATGAATAGACGGCAGAAGCCAAGAAAAGCTAATTGGGTGGCACCTGGGTGGCTCAGTCTGTTAAGTATCTGACTCTTGGTTTTGGCTCAGGTCATGATCTCAGGGTCACGAGATCCGAGCCCCATGTTAGTTTCTATGCTGAGCATGGAGTCTGATTGAGATTCTCTCTCTCCCTCTCCTTCTGCCCCCGCCTAACATGTGCATTCTCTTTCAAATAAATAAATAAATAAATAAATAAATAAATAAATAAATAAAAAATCTTTTAAAAAAGAAGAGCTAATTGAACCAAGTTAGTTGAGTGTCAGTATCTCTCTGATAGCAGTGAGGTCAGAGATGATTCTTTTTCTTCCATGCCAGCATTTATCACCAGTTCTTTCATCCACAGAGGATGCTGCATTTCAGTGCCTGGCACAGTTCCTGGAACAGTAGGTTGCAGTGAATGTCTGTTAAGGAAATGGTACTCAGAACACATTAGTTGAATGAATGAATGAAGTGAAATGATTGAATGAATGATTGAATATCATATGATAGAATGAGGACAAGTGGTTTCTTTTTCTACCCTAAAATAATTTTAAAAACAGCTAAGACAAAACTTTGTGAAGAATCCTAATGGAAGCCTCCTAGGTATCCTTTAAAAAAGTCTCTATTAAGTATAAGTTTCACTTTGCTTATACCAATTCCCCAGAACTGTATTGTCTGAAAGTGTGACACATCATAAAACAACTGGTGCCAACGGTTGTGCTAAAGCCGTCTTCATTCAGTACGGATTGCTGACTTACAATTATCCCCAGGAGACACTCAGTGCCCCAAATATGGACAGCTCCAAAAGAAGTATGCCCGGTTGGGAAGAATTGTGTGCCTATAGGAAACACAGGGGCTCTTTATTTAAGAAGAAGCAGTATAAATTACAGTTGCTTGAAGGAAACCCTACCCTGTGCTTTAGCTAGGTGTGTAAGCAATGTGCCATTTGATCTACAGTGTGTAGTGTAGTGAGACATTGCCTAGGGATGAGAGCAGATCGATTTGCTGTTTAACCAATCATCCGGAGCATCAGCAGACTGGGCCCCAATGCCTTATGTCACAGTGATTTTGTACATAATTTCCTAAGGACCAAGAGAACTGCTGCTGTGTGTGTGCGTGTGTGTGTGTGTGTGTGTGTGTGTGTGTGTGTGTGTGTGTGTGTGTCGGGGATGGGGATTCTGGGCAGCACTTATCATTGGAGCTTCATCTACTCAATGGGCCTTTTGAGCCTCCATATGTGAGACTATCAGAAGGCTGTAATTAACTGCCTCAGTGGGTAGACTTGGCCCCGGGAAGAGTGAGCCAACCTGTATTTCAAGTGGTGATCTGCAGCTGACTGGCTCTGGGGTGGCTCGTAGATGGCTCATAGATGGGTTCAGAATGAATACCATACATGGGGCGCCTGGGTGGCTCAGTGGGTTAAGCCTCTGCCTTCGGCTCAGGTCATGATCTCAGGGTCCTGGGATCCAGCCCCATATCGGGTTCTCAGCTCATCAGGGAGCCTGCTTCCCCCCTCTCTCTCTACCTGCCTCTCTGCCTACTTTTGATCTCTCTCTGTGTAAAATAAAATACAATAAAAAATCTTTAAAAAAAAAAGAATGAATACCATATAGACCTGGGATTGTTCTTTTTGATATATTTTTTCAAAACAAGCAAAATTTTCTAAATTTATACATGGTTATTATAAAAATATAACTAAAGCAAAATTATATATAATAAGCAATGAAAATGTCCTTTCATCAACCAGTTTCATCAACCTTATCCATGTAGTACCCTCCACACACATCCTACATTTTTGCTCAGAGGTAACCACTGATGTCTGCTTGGAATCATTGGTATGAGTCCTGCCAGGCCATTTTCTATTTATATATGAGAATAGCAAGGTGACCCCCTTCCCCAAAATTCATATGTTGAAGCCCTAGTCTCCAAAGTGATGGTATTTGGAACTGGGGCCTTTGGGAGGTAATTAGGTCATGACAGTCGAGCCCCCGTGAATGGTGTTAATGCCCTTGTAAGACACAAGAGAGACGTTCTCTCTCTTGGCCATGCGAGGGTACAGTAAGAAGGTGGCTGTCTACAAATCAGGAGGGAGTTTCTGACCAGACAATGAAGCTGCCAGCACCTTGAGCTCAGATTTTCCAGCCTCCAGAACTGTGAGAAATAGATTTCTATCATTTAAACCATCCAGTCTATGGAATTTGTTATAACAGTTGAAACTGAAATGCATATACCAGATTTTCCAACACCTACATAGGATCATACTATACATATTTCACTATGACATGCTTTTTTTTTCCCCACTTAACAGTATGTCTTAGGCATACTTCCAACTCAATAATCAAAAAAAGAAAAAAAAAGATCGCTTCAGTTAATAATAGTTTAGTGTGTATCCCTCCAGACTTTTTTCTATACATATATATACATATTTGGTTGGTTTGGGTTATTTTATATAAATGGGATCATGCCATATACAGTAGTATGTTAACTTGTTTTTTCCCCCATTAGCACATTGTGATAACCATCTCATGGCAGTACACTTAGGTCTTCCTCACTCTTTTAAACTGCTGATGAAACTGTGTCAACAAAAAAACGATGTGTCATTAATTTTGCCAGTCCTTTTCTGGTAGACATTTAGGTTGTTTTCCAAGAGTGTTTTTGGTCGTTATTTTGTGTTTATTTGATTATAAACCATGCGGCAGTGAGCATCCTACATATGGGTGTGCACGAGTGATATTATTTCTATATGTAAAATTCCTGAGTCAAAGGACTTGTATGTTTGAAAGCCTATGAGATACCGTCAAGTTGTTCTCTAAAAGGTCTCTTTCCTCAAATCCTTGCTACCACTTGATATTGCCAGACTTCTTATTTATTGCAAATCTGACAAAGGAAAATTATTTCATTGTTATTTTAATTTATATTTTCCTGATTACTAATGAGGTTGACCTGTTGCTTTATTTTTAACTCATAGTTTCCATTCATATATCATTCTGCCTCTCCATGGTTCTCCCCTTTTCCGGTTTCTTTGATATCCAGGTCAGCCTGCATAGTACTACCCAGTGAATATTCCTAATCAAAAATTTTCCTGATCAAAAATCTTCTCTTCACTCTATCAGATATTTATTGAGTTCCTGTTATGGGACATAACCTGCGCTAGGCCCATGGAGAGGGACAGTGATGTTTCACCATGAATAATAATCTGTGTGGTATGCAACTAAACCCCAAGTCCAGAATCCTTGATACTTCCTTCTTTCTAAATAATTTTGGAATAGTCCTCTCCATACTTCAGTTCTGTGGAAGCCAGCTCATTTTTGCTTAGATGTGAAATGCACAGTCACAGCCAACAAAATGGGAATGATTCTGAAATGTTCTTTTAACTCAATATTTGCAGAAAGGAAATTACGCCTCTCTTTCTGACACTGTCAGCATAACACTTAAGCACAACACACTTTCCCCACCAGTTAGCAGATTGATGAGGTCTCTTGTCCAGGCTAGCAATTTCTGCCTCCCTTTAGTGGTGCTCCTACCAGATGGCAATGTCTCTCAATTGGATCTGAAATTGTAGAATGTCCTGTTGACCCTGTAGAACTTCCTGGGTGGGGTATCTCTGGCAATACCAGGAGCCAAGTCCTGCACGTGGCTGAGTCTTTGGAATCCTTCCTTTTGGTCTCAGAGAGAATCACAAGCCTTTTGTTAGCTGGATAATGGCTCTCCCCACCCCCACGCCTTTTGAACTGTCATCAGAGTGCATTGTTCAGGAATAGCAATGGAAACAAAATTGCTTTTTAAAGAGTGAAGTTCTAAATGTGTTATTTTTCTGCCACTTTCTAATTCTGGAAAAGGATTAGCGCTAATCACTTCTTTTTAATTTCCAATAAAGCATCTTAGGTGGAAATGTTGATGATATGGAGTCTGAATTAAGGGAGGGGAAGGCATTGACTTCAGTGGGGCTGCTCCACAGTAATTGGTACTTCATAAGCTTCATTTGTGCCTTTGTGACAGAGATGGTGAAATTTGTGGAAGAGATAAAAACTCAAAGAGATGGAATTGGCATTTGGCTTTCCAGCTGCCTCTTTTGAAGTATACTTCAGAAGTTTTAATAGGTAGAAACTGTTTGAATTAAGATACTATTTGCTGTAAGCTTACCAATACAGTTTTTTTTTTTTTAATGTCGTAGAGAGATGCTTGTAACCTGAGGCTGAGTAGTCATTACTGCCAACAACCGCAAGTCTGTCTCACAAACCCACTTATCTGGCGTGTTAGTTGGAGGATAGGCAACTCCAGAAAAGTACAGTTCTGTGATCCACAGCAGCCACTGAAGGTGGTAATTAATGAGAAAAAGAACTGAGGCGGACCAAAGCGAATTGCATTCACACCACAAACCGTGCTCCGGGATGTTTATACACAACTGCTCAGACCAAGCTGTTTTCTTTGCAGACAAACAAGGCTTCAGATTTCTACAACACAAAGTCTAAGACCTCGGTGATAAGAATTAATCTGAACTCAGAAGATTTAAGGCTTAATTAGAATTCTGATCCAAGACAGCAGACTGTGTGAACTGCTGTTGCTAAACTGTACTGTGTAAACATTGCATACTGATGGGGTTTGCTTGTCAACTCAACTGGCATTTCTGTGCCGTAAGCTTGTCTTTCTGTCAGCCAAGTGCATCATGGGAGAAAGATCAGCATCTCAAAGGGGTGTGATCTGCATGTGTAAGGAGAGGGGGAAAAACCCTCAAAGGAAAGGAGCTTTTGCTGGTTTTCCAGTCGTTCAAAGGTTCAAAGGAAGGTCTTCTAACGCATTTTGCCCAAGGCTTTTCTTTCTAAGAACTGGAAGGCGAACACTTTTTAAAAAAAATTCGAGGGATTGTATCTGTAACCCTCAGCAAAGCAAAGAACTCAACAATGTTTTGAGCTCTTCCCTAATCCCTTCTGTGGAAATCTTTGTTTTCTCGTATCTACTACCTCAGTCAGTGTATCGAAATCAAGAGCCATTTTTAAAAAGTCAGCAGCAGGGCAGCATAGGCGATGCGAACGGAGTCTGCCACGACATCACCCTGAGCAAGTCACTTCATCTCACTCTGTACCAGTTTCTTATCAATTAAATATTGTCATAGGAAAGTATGTCACAGCGATTTGAGGGTTCAGTAAAGTAATGTATGGGCCGGTCCTGGCCCGTCATAGGTGATTAAGAAATGTTTGTTGCATGATTTGAAGCAACTGATATTTGTGAAAGTTTGTCTTCTTAAGTCACTGTGATGTCTCTGCTCTAGTGTAGACTGGCTTTTTTTATAAGCTTCTGAGACCAGGGACCGTACCTGTGGGATTCTTTGTTCTCAGCTCTGTAGTATGCATTGGGTTTGTAATCAATAATTTTCGCTTGCCTCTGCTCAGCAAATAAGTTTCTTCTTCCTACTTATCCCTCTGGTCCTTGGACCAGTACGTTCCTCAGCGTCATTTCTCTGTCAGGTTCAGAGATTATCTGTCGCAGACAATCTGGGCCAGGGTTTGTTTTTTTTTTTAATGGTTGTGTGTGAGGGGTTTATTTCAGTACAAGCACCGAAGAAGAGGAGAGAGAAAGCAAGGCCTGGTATGGAGCAGCATTCAAATATTCGTAGAATATATTAGGAGCCGGGGGGTGCACACATAGGCAGAAGGAAAAGGAATGAGGCAAAGATAGAAGGGGGTGATGCTGGCGAACGCCCATTACGATCACTGAATGTTTAGTACATGCTGAAGAGGATGCCGAACTCATACTCAGATCCACAATCTGATCTGAAGTCAGATACGTTTCAAAATTCAGAAACCTCTGGATTTTAGAAAGATATATGCTATGTATCCCACAGACTACATAACATCTTCCACAGGTAACTCCGGTGGTCATGCCACATAGTCAAATGCATTAATACTCCTACACTGAAGTATGGGAACAGTCACACCTAGTGATAGAAATAAAGACCACAAGTAGCTCCATATTCGTCCAGATGAGGCCAGGTATTAATGCCGAATAGGTTACAAGACATATTTTTCAAAGCTTTTTTGATTTTGGGATTCCAGATAAGGGATGGTAGGCCTGTGGTAGGTAGTAGAGACTAGTGAGAACTCAGGGGTGTCATACTCCAGCCAAGGGCCACTTCCTTGCTGTAGGAGTTCCCATTGTTGTTGAACAAGTTACTACAAAGTGAGCAGCTGAGCAACGCAGATGTGTTCTCTTACAGTTCTGGAGATTGGAAATCCAAGATGGATCTCCTTTGGCTAAAATCAAGGTGTTAGTAGGGCTGTGTTTCTTCTGGGGACTGGAAGGGAGAATCTACTCTCTTGCCTTTTCCAGCTTCTAGAGACTGCCCACATTCCTCAGCTCATGGCCCTTCCTCTATCTTTAAAGCCGGGGCAATGGCGCTTGAATTCTTCTCATAGCCCATACTCAGACATTCTCTTCTGCCACCCTCTTCCATATTTAAAGGGCTCTTGTGATTACCTTGGGTCCAACCAGATAAAGCAAGGTGTACTGACCAGGGTTGTCCAGAGAAACAGAACCCACAGGGGGTGTGCATGTAGGGGTGTGTGTGTGTGTATGTGTGTGTGTGTGTGTGTGTTTGAAGAGAGAGAGAGGGAAAGGGGGAGAAAGAGAAAGAGAGAGAGAGAGAGAGAGAGAGATATTGATTTAAGGAATTGGCTGATGCCAATAGAGAGGTGAGCAAGTCCAAAATCTGCAGGGTAGGCCAACAGGCTGGAGACCAAGGAAGCACCAGCGTTGCAGTTTAAGTCAAAAGGCTGTCTGCTGGAGGATTCTTTCTTGCTTAGGAGAGTCAGTGTTTTGTTCTATTAAAGCCTTCAGCTGACTGGATGGAGCCCACCCATATTTTGGAGGGCAATCTGCCTTACTCAAAGTCCACCGATTTAAACCTTCTTCTCACCCCAAAACACCTCTACAGGAAACTCCAAAATAACGTTTGATCAAATACCTAGGCACTGTGACCCAGCCATGTTGACACTTAAAATTACCCATCACAAAGGGTAATTTCCCCTCTCAGGGTCAGTAGACTAGTGGCCTTCTTTCCATCCTCAACCTAATTTTACCTTGACAGGTAACTTAACATATTGTCATTCCCAGGGATTAGCTCATGAATATTTTTGGGACCATTATTCTGCCTACGACAGTGTGGGTGTGTAAGTTGTGCACAATACAGTTCCAAGGGGACAGCACTCACACATGGACTGCAATTTCAGTAATGCCCTCTGAAGGAATGCAAAGTGGAGTTCCTGTTCCAGAGCCTACTTGCCTAAAAAGAAGAAGCCACTGAACATACTGCCTGTCAGGGAGAAAGTATAGTAAAATTGTTTCCAGGCTCATCCTCTACCATGGTAGACATGGTGATGATGGCTTCTGCATGAATATATCTGCTACTTCCATAAGAACTGAGATGGAGCCAGGGTCGTTAGGGAATCACCCTGTGAAGCTCAGGAGGACAGCTGTTAGGTTTTCAATTTCAAGTCTTCATCAGGACTTGGACTTCAGGACCAAGCCAGGATGGTCTCTAGTAGGCTTCTAACACTCAAACAGGATTGCCTCCTTCAGATAACTCTGGACATTTTGTGCCAGAGAAGAGGGGAAAATTGTGTTCCTGATTATGGGAAGCCTGGTGAAAGGTTCCAAAGGAACTGCTCCCAGTCTAGCATCTGAGGCGGGGAATTTTGGGGTCTGGTGTGGTTGAGTAGGTAAAGAGTATAATCTCAATAGCTATCTAGTCTGATAGGCCTTTCTGCAGAAGAGCATTATTTTTTCAGGAGAACCAAGAACTTTTTAGAGTAGCTTATATTTTTATTGGTTCTGCATAAATGACAGAGAAACCAAATACCTTCTAAGTGCTCAAGTCAGCAGACAGATGTTCTTTGACAACTTGCTCTATTCCCCTTGCCCTAAACAAAGCTAAGAACAGAAATAAAACAGGAGAGAAAAATCAGAAAGTGTTTATCATATGGTTTCACTCATATGTGGAACATAAGAAATAGGGCAGAGGACCATAGGGGAAGGGAGGGAAAACTGAATGGGAAGAAATCAGAGAGGGAGACAAACCATGAGAGACTCTGGACTCCGGGAACCAAACTGAGGGTTACAGAAGGGAGGGGGGTGTGGGGACAGGGTAGCCGGGTGATGTGTATTAAGGAGGGCATGTATTGTGATGAGCACTGGGTGTTATACACAACTAATGAATTGTTGAACACTACATCAAAAACTACTAATGTACTGTATGTTAGCTAACTGAACGTAATAATAAAAAAAGAATATATGACAAAAATTAAGAATATATTATATGCTCACAAATTGAATTTAAATAAAAAGAAAAAGTCTCTTTCAAGTGTTCCAGGGCCATTAATTCAAACTGTTTCTGGAGATCTAGGAGTAAAGGATCCCTCTTTTGTGGCAAAAAATCTCATTTATCATTTGCAAAAGCTCAATGAGGCAAAACTATCTCCTGACCCTTCCAATTCCTACAGTAAATAGCCACACTCCAGGTGATTCATTGTTGTAAAGAGAGTCATTACTGGAGACAGTTAAGTAAATTGGTAAAATTCTACTGTTAATTAATTAATTAGCTTATTTTTTGAGAGAAAGAGTGAGTGAGGGGAGGGCAGGGCAGAGGGAGAGAATCTCAGGCAGGCTCCATGCCCAGCATGGAACCCAATGCGGGGCTCTATCTCACAACCCTGAGATCATGTCCTGAGCCAAAGTTAAGAGTTGGATGCCTAACGGACTGAGCCACCAAGGCATCCCACTGCTGTTAGTTTATAATCACTACTTAGTTCTTTGTAATGTCTCCTGCAACTTCTATTTCTGTCCTAGTATTTTTCAGAGCAGGGCGATCCTTTTGGTTTTGATGTTGATTGGTTTTTATTAGGCACTGGGAATTTTGATCTAGATTAAATCAGTGCTGGTGAGCATGGAGAACACAGAGAAAGGTCAGCAGGTTGGGTGAGCAAATTGCCAACAAATGGAGGATGTGACCTCAATTTTTCCTTTTGCAGAAAGGACCAATGGCTGACAAATTCTTGGGAACAGATAGCCTGCTCAAAATAGAGGAATAGAAAAGGGAAATATCTGATAGGCCTTGGAACTCCTAAGTCCTTATCTAAACACCCATTGGGCTATTTGTTAATGGAATTAGCATAAATCCTATAAAATCTCTGGTTGGACTTCAGAGCCCAGGTTTATTCTGTTACACTGCATTATTAAATTATGCTCAGTATCTTCTGTTCAATGTGTAATACATTTTAGAGTGGAATGAGGGCAATCTGGTTAGATTTTATAATGATCTGAAGCAAAAATAAAAACAATTTATTGCTTAAAAGTTAAAGGCTTTTGGTTGTTGAAATACTGACCAACAGAGAGAAGACATTACTATATTTCATTTATTAACACAATTTGATATCCTAAATTGTCCAGATTTTTTTTTTCAATTGTCAGGTAACCATAGTCTAAGGCAAGGGGTCAATAAACTTTTTCTGTGAAGAACAATAGAGTGAGTATTTTGGGCATTGTGGGACAGATAGATAGTCTCTGTTGCAACTCTAGGTAGCCCCCACTTTTTTAAAAGTTCCCATGAAACCACCTAGCTTTGAGGAAAGACCTACATTAGTACCTGTTTTTGCTAACTGAAAGAAATTCGAAGAGGATTTTGGCTTTTATGAAAAAAACCCAAAAGCAAAAAAGAGCACTGAGCGTTTGTCTTGCAGGCAGCTAGCTGTTGGGCAGTTGTGCTCCCTGAGCAGTGAGAGCGGCGCCGCGTAGCTCCTTCTCCAGGAACCGCGCTCAGCCTCTCAGCATCAAGGTGCCTGTGCTTGAACTGAGTCTGTGAGCATGTATGTTTTTACCTTGGTTTATTTTGTGCACCTGTTAGCAAGATGTGTCCTAAGGAATCAGAAAAGCCCAAGAGAGATTATTTTTGGGGGTCCAGGAACACTCACAAATGTTTCTGTGTAAATTAATAGTAATTGCTCCTTTGCTTTGCTTTATGCCATTTTGGCTTATGAAAGTTTTCAGAGCTCCATAGCTAATGTTCACATTTCCTTCAAGTCTCTCCTCAGATGCTGCTTTCTTCATGGAGCTCATTGTACCCAGCCTATTTAAAATAGCAACCACCTTTTTCACATTTCAGCCCCCTTTACTCTGCTCAATTTTTTCTTTTTTCTCTACCTTTGGATAGTTAAGGAAACCTACTTAACTCTGTCATCATATCATAAAAGCAACCATAGACACTGCATAAATGGATAGACATGGCCATGTTCCAACAAACTTTATTACAAAAACAGCTGGGGGGTCATATTTGTCCTGTGGGCAGACTGTAGTTTTTTCACCCTTAGTCTAGGGGACAAGAAATAAAGTCAATTGACTAACTTGATTTGATAATAAGCCGTAAAAATCAGAGTAATAAAGTAGATCAGTCATCCAACCTTGCAAGATGGGAACTGCTATCCAATTCATTGTCTCCTCTACATTTTCAATAATCCTGATTTCTTAATGTCTTCCTTTTGTCTCCCCTGATATTTTCCACTGTGCTAGGATGCCACAGGAGAAAAATTGGGGAGTGGGTGAGTCACAGATTAGGGTGTCTGAGATGCTTGAAGGAGATAGGATGGTTTGGTACGACTTGACTTATGTACATACAAGTGCATTATCCAATAATTTTAATTTTTTACTATTTAACAAAGGGCAAGTTACATAACCAAGACAAAATGGATATATGTTGCCTCCATTGCTACTGACCTTGGAGAGTGAAATCTAGCAAATACTGAGTTCTGTTCTTTTTCTTCTAAAGCAAGCAAGCATTTGGATTATAAAGTTTGATTGTGTTGACTGACTCCTTACTTGGGAAAAATGCTCCCCTCTCTCAGTATCTCTCATTTTTAAGTCAATTTAGTGCCAAGGGCCAGATTTTAATCTTAAATGTCAAGTATACTTAAAAATGTCAAGTGCACATATAAATGTCAAGTGAACTATGTGGTTCTTCATATCCCCTCCTGTTGAAGGGTAGAAGGCCCTATATAGAAGACCCATGACCCAAAGATTCCAATTCTTAATGAAGTTTGTTCTTGAGCTGGAGACATAGCTACCTAGTTAACCATTATATTTACTCTGCAGTATCACGATGAAATTGGAACGGTTTTCAGAGTTGGGAGTCAATGAACCACATACTTGTTTATAAGAAGTTACATAGAGAGTGCAAGCCCTCTTGGTTGATTTTTGGAAAGAAAATAGGTTCAACAGAAAAAACAATTTCAGGGGAAATTGCTTGTGTGCCCATTGGACAATATTTTGAAATGACCTTTGGATTAGCTACTTACTCATGTGACTGGAACACCTTTATCTTCTTGCCAGTGGATCCTTTCTGCTTGTGCAAGGGGAAACATGGCCCCAATTTATAGTCTCACATTTATAATTCTCATGAAATGAATCCTTTTTTCTCCAAAACCAATCCTTTGGGTTTTTAATAAACAAGCAAATGTTCTATAGGATTGCTGAGTTTCCTGCACATGCATGCCTTTTTTTCCTTTATCCATTTTGTATATACTTATTCAGTGTCTACTATGTGTTGGGTGCTAGATATAAACAGCAATGAACTCATAGATTCCCCAGTGGTGGGGACAGATCTTAAATAATTCATCACCCAAGTAAATTAATAATAACTGTGATAAGTGCTGTGAAGGAAAAGTACATTGTGCTCTTAGAGCTTATTATAGGGAGAACTGGTCTAGTCCAGGATCAGGGAAGCCCACTCTAAGGAATTGTCCATTTTGGCCAAGATAGGAAGAATGAGTAGAGTTTCAATAGACACAGAGCAGGAGAAAGAGTGTGCCAGGCAGAGAACTCTAGAGGCAAAGCCCTTGAAATGGGAAAGCGTCCAGAGCATTGAAAGCAGACCAATGTCTCCCAGTGACTGAAGGAGTGAGCAGGAAAGGGACACAAGACTCATTTCTTCATCACACTGGGGCCCATTGTATACAAGGAACTGTTCTAGGTATTGGGGATATAATGAAAAAAAGTCCTTGCTCTTATGGAACTACTTTCGAGTTGATAAGAGACTGTAAATGCATCATTTAATATTAATTTAACAGCATATAGTAATAAGCGTTCTTAAGAAAATGAAGCTGGTGGTCAGGGAATGGGTCTTGGAGGAGGTACCATTTGAGCAAATAGGAGACCGTTAGATAAATACCTGGAGGAGGAGAGTTCCTCCTCTAAGGAGACTTAGTTTCTATGCTCGCTCTTCCATTCCATTAGTTGTGTAAACTTAAGCAAGTTACAACCTGAGTTCTGGTTTCTTCATTTGTAAAATGGAAATAATAGTATCTTTCTTGTTTACATCACAGAATTATTATGAATATCTAATTAAAATATCTCTATCTTCAAAATACACCCCGAATCCAACTATTTCTCACTATCTTAACTGCTACCACTCTGATCCAATCGCCAGTATTTCTTTCCTGGGTTACTGTAATGGCAGACCAACTGGTCTTCCTGTTCCACTCCGTCTGTCAACTCCATCCTGAATGGAGCAAGAGTGATCCTGCTAAAAGCAAGTTTGAAATCAGTGGGACTCACAGTTATTCCATATCCTCCTGTGGTTCAATAATTCACTTGGAATTAAAGCCAAAGATCTAATATTGACCTACATGTCCCTCCATGGTCTGCCCACCTATGTTACCATGCTGACCTCTTCTTCTCATCTAGTGCTCTCACTCACTCTGCTCCAGCTTCACTGGTTTCCTTGGCATTCCTCAATCACACTAACTATAGTCTCAACTCAGGTTTTTGCCTCTTTCAGGAACACTATTTGTGCAGAGAGCTACATGGCTAATGCTCATATTTCCTTCAAGTCTCTGCCCAAATGCCACTTTCTTAATGGAACCTACTGTGCCCATCCTATTCAAAATGGCAACCACCTTTCTCACATTTCAGTCCCCCTTTCTCTGCTTGACTTTTTATTTTTTTTCCCATAGCACTATTCATTGTTTAATATAATACATACTTATTTATACAGTGGCCATATAATTCTGTACCAACTGGGAAATTTTTGAGAGTGGAAGTGGGTACTATTAAAGTATACCAGTAGCTGGTATAAACTGGGACATAGTGATTTATGGTGATCAAAAAATTTATGTCTCCCTTTGCTGGGTTTTACAGGGATAGGGATCTTTGAATGTTTTGTTATTTACTTATTTATCTCACTTATCAGTAACTGTGCTTGACATAGTAGGTTATCAATACATACTTTGAGTAAATGAATGACTAACACATTTGAAAGATGTTTTTAAGATATAAAGTACAGTAGATGTGTATGCTAGTTTTTAATTTTTCTACCTGTATATATGTATCTATCTATATATTTTTATATTATGTAAAATACATCTATATCTGTATATTTCCATCTATATACTAAACATGTATTTAATGTCATCAGGCCCGCCACCACATTACCCCTTGGATAGAATAAAAGATAAGTTTTGCCATACATTTTATATGTACTTTAAAAATGCTAAAGATTGACTTGAAATATAAACATGATATAGGGAAAATTACTGTAAGGAGGTTGAAAGATGCTATTTATTAAAAAGACTTTTTGTCCCTGAGGGCACATCTCTCTGCTGAGGGTATACAGATACTGACAGTCCCCTCGAGGAGTTGTTGATATGGACTGACTAAAAATTAGTTTGATGCAAGGTATGTAGTGGAAGGCAGGGCAACCTCCATTCCTACAGAAGAGAAAATACACCATCTGTTGATGGAGGAATAGGTAGGAAGCATGGATGGAGTGGAGTGAGCTCTTACAAAAGATGGGGGCAGAAGTGTTGTCTGGTAAGGAGACATTCAACTGATAAGGGTTAAATTATGATTGAAATGTGACTTAACCCACATCAGGCTATACAAAGTGCTTGGCAAAACTGGGAGTAGCCATTTCTTTATTTTTACAATAATATGCCTCCATTCATTGCTCTGTCCGCTCCATTTATTGACCTGCTTTTGAATGAATTTCTGGCTGAAACCAAAATACGACATACTCTTATCAAAGTTAATGAATGAACTGAATCCAAATGTAAAATGGTTTATATTCCATTTTGCTTACTCTGTAGTTTTGGAAATGCTTAGATAAACAACAATATGCAATTTACTTATAAAGCCAAAGCAAAATCAATAGATACATTTTCATGCTTCCTCTCTTAGATGATGATATTGATGAGGGTGATTAAGTCAGATAGTTTTCTTTTAAACAAATTTTAAAAAATAGGCCCCACTGGGCTTGACTTTGTGGGCTTCTATCTTCTTCTCCCTTTTAGTAAATAAGATTTGTTGAGTTGGCTTCTCATGCTTCCTACTCCTACAACAACCAAAATAACCTTTTCCATCCATAGTGCTTCCTTATAGTCCAAGTGTGTATCACAGAACATAGGCAGAAAATTTCACTGGGTTCAGCTGGATCATGGAAAAAGACAATATTTCAAAGTTTAATCTTTTCAGGCATTTAAGAAATCGTAGGTGAGATCAATATGAAAAGAGGTAAAATCTTTACATTCCAATAATGGAAAAAAGTGAATATCTGTTTTTCATCTTCTTATTGGACCCGTGCTTGATTTCTTTTCAGAGCTTTCAGCCTTCTGATAGCACTGGGAATCCTTAGCTCAGATGCATCTTTTTAAAAAATTTTTTTAAATTTTTATTTATTTATTTGACAGAGAGAGAGAGATCACAAGTAGGCAGAGAGGCAGGCAGAGAGAGGGGGAAGCAGGCTCACCGCCGAGCAGAGAGCCCGATGCGGGGCTCGATCCCAGGACCCTGAGACCATGACCCGAGCTGAAGGCAGAGGCCCAACCCACTTAGCCACCCAGGTGCCCCCAGATGCATCTTTTGTGGTTTGTATCACTGAAGCTTACAAAGTCAACTGTTTATTTTAAATATTAGAAGTTACTTTAATTAGCAAAAGCAAACTTGAGCAGAGCCAGAGGTATAGTAAGAACTCAATCTATGTTTTAATTTAATGCAGTAGGGTAGATATCTTTTATAAGCATTTTCATTTACCAATTCACCTCTCCTGTTTGATGCCGGGTAGTCCCCTAAGATCTGAGCTAGAGAGGAGATATACATGTGTGAATTTCATAGCCACAGACTTAAATAGTACTTAATAATAAGAAAATCCAGCTGCATGTGGCTTCAAAGTTGTTCTGACAGTTGAGTGATGAAGCCTTTTGCTATCTTTCTGCTCCGCCATTCATCGCATGTTGGCTTTTCAATTTTGTGTTTTTTTACTTCATGGTCACAAAATGGCTGCTGCACAGCCTGAATTTTCCAAGGCAAAAAAAGGAGGGAAGAACCATCATTAATCAGTAGATGCAACTTGTATATACATCTTTTATCAGGAGAGCAGGAGGTCCTCAAAAATTTGCTCTTAGCAGAAATGATTCACAGGATACTGCTTGCTGTGAAGAAGGTAGGGAAAGTGACTTTCTGGGTTTCCACTTCTGTCATGAGACACAAGCAGGGGAGATGGAGTTGAGAATGGCATCTTGAGTGGCCATCCTTCAATTTCTACCACTATTAGTCTGGTTTTTGATATAGGAAATACACAGTGCTCCCTGAGATCATGATTGAAATGGTCTGTGGGAGAATGACTAAGTTCCATCACTGAATTTTTTGCTGTTGAAGAGGGCCCTTTGTGTGTGGGAAACACTATTTGCAGTTACTTGGTTTTATATTAATTTTTTTCAAAATTATAAATTAAAAAGAAATTTTCTCCTGGCCTTTAAATTCAATTTAAAAAATTAGTCAATTCCATAAATCTAGTAGATTTTTTCAATCACTTTCAAGAAGCCTTTGATCAATGTTAGATCAACCCAGGCTGAACAGGCTAAATTCTGCTTAATTAAGTGAATAATAGTTTGTGAACTTAGGTGCCTCAGTTCCCTTCAACATTTCAAAGTGCGTATTTAAATCTAAAATATCTGATTTTCTTTTTCAGCACTTCAAATACCTGACCGGGTATATTTAATAATTTTTTAAAAATATTTTATTTATTTATTCGAGAGAGCAAAAGAGAGAGAACGAGATAGAGAGAAAAAATATGAGCAGGGTGAGGGGCAGAGGGAGAAGCAGACTCCCCACTGAGCAGGAAACCGGATGCTGGGCTTGATCCTGGGACTCTGGGATCATGACCTGAGCCAAAGGCAGATGCTTAACCAACTGAGCCACACAGGCACCCCACCTGCCCAGGTTAATTTTTGATACCAAAAAACAAAATCTTACTAAGTGCTTGGACAACTTTTATATATTTAGTAAGTTAAACTTATAAATATAAAGAATATCAAGTTCTTTTAATCATTCCAGTACTTTAAAAAATAAATATAAGAATGACATATACTTTAATAAAAGTCACAAATCAATGAAATTTTAACATTGGAATCTCTTCTCTGCTTAAAGTGCCATTCTAAAATACACCAGTCTCTTCCAGACGCACACTAAATACCAAGTGCCCAGACATTATTCTGAACTTCACATATTGGTATTATTACTATGGATGTGGTTCACTTTATTATCTCTATGTTTTATTCCAAACCTACTGAAGACTTTAAAAAGACTTTGTCCTAAGGGGAGTTGGGCATCCCCTCAGGTCAGGTAAGCTGCGCTTGCCATTCAAGTGAACTGAGATCACTCACCAGTCAGAGATGTGGGAGTGGGATGCAATGCCAAGAGCAACTACGTTCCACGGAGATTCTATTGTGTGCGTTTGTGTAAACTGGGCTCCTTTCCAAATCACTACGGCCACAGGCAACTCTAGATCCATATCCTTCAGCTGCAGTTGTTCTTAGAAATTCACGTTACTCCTTGAATTCTGTCTTCCATCATGGTTACCTAATTTGAATACATGAAATAGTCAATAGTCAATAGAAGGATAGTCATCAAACTGCCCCCTCACCCAAGTTCACAGCTGACTTCCTTGAGTGAATGCCTACTGCCTCAGCGAATTCAGGATTTTTTTTTTTTTGTATGTTCCCATCTGAGCCACAATTCTTATAGTGTAATGACATCTGGTTGGATTCTGCATATCTCTACAACTACATCTTCTCCTGTTTTCTTGGGTGGTGGAGAGGGCAGAGCTGTCCTTACTGCTATATCCTTCTTTTGCCTGTTCTTACATCGTAACCCTGGGATAATGGGCATCCCACTAGCTCTCTCTGACAACTCTATTCCCCCCACCAGGCACCTATGGAAATTTTGGAGATGCAGAAACTGTAGAGTGCTCTTGAACCCTCTTTATGCCTATGTCACCCATAGACTTCCTTGGTATTCTTTCACACTGTGGTACTTCTCAAAGGGTCTTTCTGGTGAGTGTGAAGGGTTGAAGAGAATGGATCATCCCAGAGTGCGTCTGCATCTTGCTGCATTACACTTGAACCCCTGGCTTTTGACCTTGGAGCCCAGATATTTTGGCTCCTTTGTTTCCCTGGGCCAATATGTCACCTTCCTCCTGGGTTAAATTTGACTCCATTTATCACAGCAGAAATAAGATAGATCACATGGGAGAAGGAAAGGACTTGTCAGTTCAAGATGCAAATCATTATTTGGCAAGCCATAGTCTCTAACTTGGGGAATAGAAGAATTTGTTACCTTCTCTTCTAAATAAGCCTGTGGTTTGGAAGTTGGAATAGCTATAAGGGGGGATCTTATTGTCTAAGATGAGAGTAGCTTGCAAATTTATTGGAACGAAGGCCAGTGGCTTCTCTAACTGTGGCTGATTCCTTTTCTTCCATGAGCTCACCATTTAAATGCTACTGCCTTGAGGAGGCCTTCTCTGATCCCTCAGGCCGGGAAAGCCTTCTCTATAATATACTCTCAAAATAATCTTGATTTGTTTCTTAGCATGAATCCCACTTAACATTTTTGTTTAATGTTTACCTTAACCGGTAGACTGTGAACTTTGTGGGTGCTGGGCCTTTCCCTCTTCTTCGTAGCTCTCTCCTCAGTACCTAATGTTATGTTTGGCACTGAGTAGCTGCTCCAAAAATATTGAGTGAATGAATAATTGTTTTTAATTATTTTGGTTAGTGAAATATAGTAAACATTGACAAGAGGCTAGGCATCTCTTGAATGCATGATCTTGAGCAGTGGGGCTTCTGGTCACCACACTGGATTTTTGGACTTGCTGAATAGTTTCGATTTTCACGATTTCTTTAAAGGCTGTGGGATTTAAGTGGAAGACACAAATTCAGGAGGTGAGGGCATGTCTTAGCATTCACAAACTGGCATCTTCAGTTTCCAGGGAGGAGGACATTTTCCTATTGCCATTAATCAAAACCACGACGTTATCTTCAGTGTTTAGCTAAATAGAGTGAATGGAGTGATTTTAGTGATGTGTTGCAACTTGTTAGTTGAGAAACACTTTTCCAAACTGTAAATGGGAATTGAGATGAATCTAAAGCTTCCTTTCATTTTGCAAAGCAGGCAAATCTTCCAGGATTTATTTTTCTTCTGACATTCTTTTATATAACACATTTGAACAGACTTAAGATGAAACAGAGATTTTTCATGTCTTTTGACCCTGAGCCACTTATATGAGAGAGGTTTTTAAACTAACAACTGCACCTTTAAAATGGCATAAAACAGTGTTTAGAACTGCAAATATCACTGACATTTCGAAAGTGCAAACAATGTTTAATAGCATGGCAGAAAATTTATTGCCTCGGCATGAACATAGGTATTGCTTAGAAGCTTACGGTATTTAAGAGTTAAATAAATCAGGGGAAAACTCACTGTAGACTAGCTCTATGTAACCAGAGGTAGGTATAATAATTAGGAGGACTGTGAAACTCTTTTAATGCTTCAATAAATATGCCAAATATCTGCGGCAGCCTGCTGTTCTCAGAGCCCAGATTGCTGCTTTGTAGGTAGGTATCAATCTTCACTACTTGCTGTGTTCAACCTTTCGGAATCTGTGATCAGCGCCCATCTGTTCAGCTACATTTGTTAGTGTGTTTTCTTAGGACATGAATCCTTCAGAAATGGTCTTCTCCAAGTGGTGTCATGATGCCTGCTGGGTTATATTTGTCAGACACAATAATAGTATAATAGTCTTTAACCACAGAGAATAGAAAGTAAAATATGCAAAACAAAAAGTTGTGTACTTCTGCTGAGGCCAGGGCTGCCTTGGGAGTAAACAGTGGTGCTCCTGATAGATTGGTCAGAAGGGATGGTAATTATGAAAGATGGCCATGGCTTGGTGGTAGTAAGTACACTTGACTCAGAATAGGGCACGTGAGCTCATTCATTATTTCTGAGGCTTCCATCCTGGGGATATGCTTGCTTAGTATCCAGCCATAGAAAATAAAATGGGAGAAAAGTGATTGTTTGCAAGTGGCAATGCGGGAGGTGCTAACATCCAGATTGCCGCTCTTTGTTAAAGGAAACATTTGGTGATTCCTTAAAGATGGAAAAAAATGCTTTTAAAATCTGGACAGATTTTAATTTTGAAAGATGCCAAGTTTCAGCCATGCTAATATTTCTCTACATTTTTTCTCCTTACAGGGTCTTTTCCATGCTTTTACATATACTTTGAGAGAAGAATATTGGAAAATAATTTCTGTTGTAAAAGTGATTTGAAAATCTCGAGGCTGACTGAGTGATAAGCATTTCTAATTATTCAGTTTCATTTAAGAAGGCATAGAACATTCAGCCTGGAAAAGAAAGTCCTTCCACTTTACAGGTTAAATTTTTTTCAACATTTATTGGATGCTTACAAATAAACTGAAGTTTGAAAAGGTTCATGACTTTGCCAAGTTGATACAATCAGGTCCATATTTCTCTCTTTTATTTGTGTATGTCAACTTTTATGCCATTGTTTACCAGTATGTTGTATTTCTGTTTTCTCTTTTTTGCACTATTAATCATCTTTATTGTTATTTTATATAATGTGTGTTTAGATTGATGTCATTTTAACACATGCTCACTCTATCTTCTCACATTGCAGATCTTCAGTAATATATTTGAGTGTGCATGTATGCATTCACACACACACACACACACACACACACCAGCTTCATGATTATTCCTCTCATCTTGCAAATGATATTCATACTCATTCATTTTCTGTTAATTTATTTACTTTAATCCAACAGATATTTTTTGAATGCCTACTCTAGACAGAATGTTCATATGCTGGTGAACACAGTGATGAACGAAACTACTGTGGTCCCTCTCTTCTTGGAACTTAGTTACCATTTAAGGCAAATGTTAAAGGAATTATTGCATAAATATATAAGTTCAAAATAACAAAAGACTTAATATAAATCCGAGAGAGAAGGTGGAGGGGCCTGGTGGGGAAGGGTCTCCCATGTAGAGGGAATAATAAGTGCAAAGACTCTGAGGCCAGAAAGAGCTTGCCACTTTGAAGATACAAAGGAAAGCTAGGATGGTTAGTGTGTAGTAAAAAGGGAGGGGAAATGGAATAAAGCTGGAAATGCAGGAGGAGGATAGAGAGCTAGATAATTCAGGGCTCTGTAGACCAAACTAGGGAGCCACTGAAAGATTTCAAGTAGAAGAGTGACATGATTTGAGATTATATATATGTATATGTACATATTATGCACATATACTTTACAATTTTAATTGCATTTATGCACTGTATTTCAAAAATACATGTAGCTTACTTGTTACAAACTTATTTGTCAGTTAGGAATAATGGTAATAAAATGAATAATGAATTCTAAACCTCCAAATCTGCTACCCAATTTAAAAACTGGACGATGACCAATATCCTTTAGTTTTGATGTTACATATGAATTCCTCCCCAATGTCTTCCTCTGTCTTTTCCCCATATTACTATTCTAAATTTTTTTTAATATCCCTTTGTTCTTTCTTTTTTTTAACAGTAACCGTATCATATATGTATAATCTCTAAGCAATATACATTTTTATCTTTGAGCTTCATAAAAAAAATTATACTAACTGTGTAGATATTATACCATGCATTAAAGAAAAACCTCAACATTACATTTGTAGGATATGCATCTGCTGATGATTTGGCTGCAGCCGTACATTTCCACCATGCTATAATATTTCATTGGGTGAATATTTCACGATTTATCGATTTTACTGCTGATGGAAATTTGAGTTGTTTATAATATTTTTCTTGTTTATGAACACTCTTATACATGTCTCTAGGTTAACATAGTCGAAAGTTTTTCTAAGGTGTATGCTTAAGAATTGAATTTCTAGGTCATGCTCTGTGAGCATGTTTCATTTTATAAAACAATGCCATATTGTTTTCCATATAACACTTCCGCTAGTATTGTACTAGTTCCTCTTGCATCAGACTTTAGTCCATGACTGGGATTGACAGACTTCTTTTTCTGCTCGTATTGTGGGGATAAAATGCTATCTCATCTTGAGCTTAATTTGCATTTTCATGATTATTAACAAGGTTCAGTGGATTTCATTATTGGCCATGCTCACTCTCTCTTTTGTGGAGTATCTCTTTGGTTTGTGCTCATTTAAAAAATGTTATTTATTTATTTTTGTTTATGTCATTGATTTTTGTAGTTCCTTGTATATTTTGGATGCTAGTAAAGATATTTTTTAGTTTATGACTCATTTTTTCACTTTCTTTATCATAGCTATTTTGAGGACCAAAAATAATCAACATTTAAGGTAGTTGAATTTTTCAATGTTCTATTTTATGCTGTGAGTGTGTGTGTATGTGATTTCAACAAATCCTTACTCTCCTCAAGGTCACAAAAACAGTCTCTTGTGTTTCCTTCTATAAGTTTTATCATTTTTATTTTTCCAGCTTTGTTAAGGTATAATTGTCAAAAGTTATATATATATATATATATATGAAGTGTACAATGTAATGATTTGATATATGTATATATTATAAAATAATTACCACAATCAAACTGATTAACACATCCATCATCTCACATAGTTACCAATTTTGTGTGTGTGAAGTGAGAATGCTTAAGATCCAGTTTCTTAACAAATTCCAAGTATACAACATAGCATTATTAACTATAGTCACCATGTTTTACCTTAGATCCCCAGAATTTATTCATCTTGTAATAGAAAGTTTGTACCTTTTGACAACATTTCTCCATTTTCCCTAACCCTGTCCCCTGGTAACCACCATTCTACTTTTGGCTTCTGTGAGTTCATCTTACTTTCTGCTTCTGTGAGTTTGATTTTTTTAGATTCTATGTATAAATGAGATCATAACAGTATTTGTCTTGCTGTGTCTGGCTTTATTTCACTTAGCATAAGTGTCCTCTGGGTTCAAACATGTTATCACAAACAGACACTTAGGTTGTTTCCATATCTTGGTTCTTGTAAATATTGCTAAATAAACATGGCAGTGCAGGTATCTCTTCAAGATACTGATTCCATTTCCTAAGGGTATATATGCAGAAGTGGGATTGCTGGATCATATAGTAGTTCCATTTTTACTTTCTCAAGGAAACTCCATAATGTTTTCCATAGTGGCTACAGCAATGTACATTCCCACCAACAGTGGGTGAGGATTTTCTTTTCTCCACATCGTAGCCAACACCTGTTAAATCTTTCGTCTTTCTGATAATAGCCATTCTAACAGGTATGGGGCAATATCTCATTGTGGTTTTGATTTGCATTTTCCTGATGATTAGGGATTCTGCACACCTTTTCATTGGCCATTTGTATGTCTTCTTTGGAGAAATGTCTATTCAAGTGTTTTGCTCATTTTAAAATTGTGTTATTTGTTATTTGTTTTGCTACTGAATTGTATGAGTTCCTTCTATGTTTTGGATATTAACTTATCAAATGTATGTTTTACAGATATTTTCTCCCACTATGTAGGTTGGCTTTTTACTCACTCTGTAGATTAGTTCTTCTGTTGTGCAGATCTTTTTAGTTTGATGCAATCCCACTTTTCTATTTTTGCTTTTCTTGCTTGTACTTCTGGTGTAATATCCAAGAAATCATTGCCAAAACCAATGTCATGAAGATTTCCACCTATGCTTTCTTCTAGACTATAGTTTTAGGTCTTATATTTAAGTCTTAAATCCATCTTGAGTTGATTTTTGCTGCAGTGTAAGATAAATGTTCAATTTTATCTTTTTGCATGTGGATATATCATTTTACCAGCACCATTTATTGAAGAAACTATCCTTTCCTCATTGTGTGTTCTTGGTACCACTGTCAAACATTAGTTGACCGTATATGCATGGGTTCTGTATGCTGTTCTATTGGTCTATATGTCTACTTTTATGACAGTACCATGCTGTTTTGATTACTGTTGCTTTGTAATATAGCTTGAAATCAGGAAGTACAATGCCTCCAGTTTTGTTCTTCTTTCTCAAGATTCTTTGGCCATTCAGGGTCTCTTATGGTTTTATATGCATTTTAGAATTGTTTTTAATATTTCTGTGAAAATACCATCGGAATTTTCATAGGGTTGCAATGAATCTATAGATGGCTTCAGGTAGTGTGGACATCTTAACAATACTGATTCTTTCAATTCATGAGCATGGGATAGCTTTTCTTTTATTTGTGTCCTTTTCAATTTCTTTTATCAATATATTACAGATTTCAGTGTACAGATGTTTTGTTTCCTTGGTTAAATTTATTCCTACATTTCACTTTTTTTTATCCTATTGTAAATGGGATTTTCTTAAGTTCTTTTTCAGATAATTTACTGTTAGTGTATTGAAAAGCAACTAATTTTTGTATGCTGATTTTGTATACTGCAACTTCCTGAATTTGTTTATAAGTTCCAACAGTTATTTTGGTGGACCTGCTTGGGGTCCTTTGAGCTTCATGAATTTGTGTGTCTAAATCCCTCCCAAGATTTAGGACATTTTCAGCTATTATTTCTTTAAATAAACTTTCTGCCCTTTTCTCTCTCTTCTTCTTCTTTTTGGGACTCCCATAATGTATACATTCTCTATTATTATTATTTTTAATGATATCCTATATGTTTTCTTTACTCCTTTTCAGTCTCTTTTCTTTTTGTTTCTCTAACTGGTTAATTTCAAAAATAAGCTGTTTTTTGAGTTTGCTGATTCTTCTTTCTAAATGATTGGGTCTGTGACTAAAGTCTCTATTGAATTTTTCAGTTCAGTCATTGTATTCTTTAGCTCCAGAATTTGTTTATACTTTTTTATGGTTTCTATCTCTTGAGTAAACTTTTCATTTTGTTCATGCTTTTTCTCACCCTGATTTTATTTAGTTGTCTATATGTGTTCTTATGCATCTCACTGAGCGTTTAGAAAGTGATTATTTTGAATCCTTTCCAGGCAATTCATACATGTCTCCATTTCTTTGGGGTTGGTTACTAGAAATTTATCGTTCTTTTGGTGCTGTCACGTCTGATTCTTTGCAATCTGTGTAGTCTTGCAATGATTCTGTACATTTGAAGGAGAAAACCCTTTTTCTAGTAGTTATAGATTGGTTTTGGCAGATAAGGACCTTTTGTTGCATTCCTGGGTTCATAATATTATCTTCTGGGTTACAGCTGAGTGGTGTTGGGTGTTGGCTTACATAACTACTGCTGATATGCAGTGAGGTCCATGGTTGGTGATCTTGTTACTAGGAGCTCATGCATGCGTGGATCCTATCTGGTCCCCAGGACTACATCTAGAACTGGTCTATAGGGCTGGTGCTGGGACAAGGATCCATTTCAGGGTCTGCAGACAGTGGGCCTGTTTCCAGGTGCATAGATAGGTATGGGATCCCAGTGGATTCCTAGGAAGGCTTCTGCTGGTTCACAGGATGTGTCTCTGGGTAGGCAGTACTGGCCACAGAATGCAGCTAAGTGGGGCTGAAACCAAATCACAGGCTTGCCTCTGGGAACATGTCTCCTTCCAGGTTTCTGGGTGGGTAGGATCACTCCTGGACCGGCTGAGAGAGACTGGTGCCAGTTTGCAGGGCTACTTCTGGATCTACTGGTGGACTGAGGTTAGCAGGCCTTCCTCTGGGGGCATGGATATTCATGTCTCCTGGCAGGTCTCTGGATGGAACCACCATAAGTTCTGCAGCTGAGGTAGAATTTGGTAGGCCTTTTACCCAAGTTAAAGGAGGGCATATAGGAGGGCATAACCAAGTCCCTTGCTGGGTAGTGTTAGTGGTAAGACCAAGGCCAAAAAAGGCTATAGTTGAATCTACAGGGGGATGAGATGGATTTTAGGTCTCCTAGATGGGACCACAGTTGGCAAGCCTGATGCCTGGGCATGGGCCTGCCTTCTTTGGCCTTGTGCTCCACCAGGATTTCACAAGCTCCTACCTGGATCCCAAAGCTTTCACAAAGGTATTTTTGTCTATGGATTGCTCTAAACTGTTATTGCTTAGGGGAGATATGAATGGGGGACCTCTTACCTCTTACTCTATTATCTTGCAAATGCCATCTCCCATATATTTTAATGCTTTACCTTCTATATTTAATTATTTACTATTTTCAAGTGATTTTTTTGGTAAGATGTGAGCTAGAAACACATTTTTTTTTTAATATGGAAAGGAAATTGTTCCAGCATCGTTAGTAAACATTTTATTCTTTCCCCAAAGAACTTCAGGGCCATTTCTATCTTATCAATTAAGTTTCTAGATGTGTATGCATTTGGAAAGCACTATTAATGGTTTCTCTATTAATTTGTCTACTCCTGTACTGGTAGCAAATTTTCTTATTTTGTACAGTTTAGTAGTAAGTCTTAAAGTCTTAGTGGGAACTTCTTTCTCTTTATTCTTTCCTTTGGAGTTCATCTTTACTCTTCCACATAATTTTAGAGCTAGTTTGGCACATTCCGGAGAAAATCATTCTTTTGGGATTTCAATTAAAATTGTAGTGACTATATAGCTTAATTTACAGAGATTTGACATCATTCTGATATTGAGTGTTTCATGAGTATAGTATATCTTTTCTTCTTTACTTGTTCTCCATCATCTTCTTTCCAACTCTAAATATAGGAATACCACCAGACCATTCAATGGGAGGAAGGAACAATCTTTTCAATAAATCTCAGAGGAGACTGAGGAGTGGCTAGCCATGTAGGAGGACAAGGAAAGTGCGGTATCAAGAAAGCCAAGGGAAGAAAGCATTTCAGAACAAGATGACTAGAAAACCACATGGAATGCTCCTGAGAAGTCAACTAAAGTGAGAAAAGAGAAGTAATCACTTTATTTGGCTAAAATAAAGTAGTAGGTGACATGCACAAAAGATGTTGAAATGGAATGATAGAGGGAAAAGTCTAAGTGAAGAGAGTTTGAAAGTGAACTGGAAGGGGATGAGAGCAATAAGAGATAAATCAGAAACTTTTTCCATGAAGTGGAGCTGATAAATAGATTGGTAGCATGGGGGAGGGCTTTTAAAAATGAGAAGTACTGCAGTCTATTTAAATATTTATGGGAAGGATGCAGCTGAAAGAGATACAGCATAAAGAAACATGAGAGATAGGTAATTTAATGACCAGAGATAGTGGCTGAGAAGAAAGAATGGAAGAAGAGAGCATGAGCAGAGAGAGGAGCAGAGGGAGATGAGAAGCAGACTCGCTGCTGAGCAGGGAGCCTGATGCGGGGCTTGATCCCTGTACCCTGGTATCGTCACCTGAGCCAAAGGCAGATGCTTAACTGAGTGAGCCACCCAGGCACCCCAATGCTGCTACTGTTACAATAGATTCTCAAATACATAACAACTGAAAGGCCATACTTCTTGCTCATGACAGGTGTTCCAATTTAATGGGCAGCTCCTGTCCACATGGCCTCTCTTCCACTGTGTGACTCTGCCATTTCCCATGTTTATTTTCATCCAACCAAGGAAAGTAGAAACAGCATGGAGTTGGCATATTTCCTCTTTAAAATCTTTAGCCCAGAAGTGGCATATATTGTTTCCACTTACATTCTCAGTAAATGAGATTCTGACAAGTACTAATCACATGGTCACACTTATCTAATAAGGGCAACATTTTCTAGGATACAACTTGCCAAAGACCACCAGGAACACAACTGTCGTTTGAACAGTTGGGTTGGGTTTATTATTCATGCTAGCAGGGGAGAACACACACCATGGGGAATCATGGGGCCTCTTAGGAAGATAGTGTTAGATATGGCTTATTGTAAGTTTTGGGATTGAGTTAGGTGATTTGAGAGACAATTTAAGAAAGCCAGGCTTTGCTCTGGGTTGGGTACTGTCAGGAAGCAGGGATAATTTTATGACTGGGTATTTTAGCAAATCACAGGAGGAGTGGAAACAAACATACACAAAAGCTGTAATTGTTATAGAAGCAATAGTCACTCAAGTTAGCCCAGTTAAAGGATGTTTGGTCATTTTTGTGGATTGCAGAGTGTTCACATCTTGCCTGTGCTCACACGTAACTATGGAGTGATCATATTTTTGTCTTGATCTATCATGGTCATAGAGTAGCCTTGTTTGATGTTGATGTTCTGTGAAATTGTTTGTGTTCAACAAGAGAACATGAAGATCTTGCTGTGATGCCAGGCCAGCTCCTCAAAACACTAGGCCTACTTAATAGCACCAGGCCAGCTCTCTGATGCCAGAGCTGATTTTCTCTTTTTCAAACTCTGTACAATAAAGGACAGAACAAATTTTAGTGAACAACTATTCATCTTTTACGCAGTGACTAGGAATTTATTTATTTATTTATTTGTAAAGATGTATTTATTTGAGAGAGAGTGAGCATGCAAGTGGGGAGAGGCACAGAGAGAGCATCTCAAGTAGACTCCCCACTGAGCATGGCGGCTGACATGGTCTTGATGTGGGCTTGACACAGGGCTCCATGTGGGGCTCAATCCCACAACCCTGGGATCATGACCCGAGCCAAAACCAAGAGTCAGATGCTCAACTGACTGAGCTACCTAGGCGTTCCTTTAGTGACTAGGAATTTATAATGATGTACATTTGGTAGGCAAATTCTTCGAATTTCTGCAGAAACTCTCAGCCATTCTTATAAAACTCCTCATTGTATCTTTTCGTATCATACGTCGTGCTTTGTACTAAGGTCTATAATCAGTTATAAAGAGTGACAAGGAATTGGTGATGGTTGCCATGAGGAGGAAGTACTGGTATAACTGGAAGACATAAGCCCCCCAAAGAGCCAGACTTTGGGGGTTTTTTCCACTAAAGAAATAAATGAAGATTGTCTTAAAGTGGCACTTGAGGTATGTGGGGTGTGAAAGACAAAACAGATCCCCACTTGAGTGGACTGAAAGGAAGGCAGTGTCCTCAGAGGACAGCTGTAGATTCAAATGAAGTTTAGGTGATGTAGTGGTCACTTGACAAGTGGTTTAGGATTTTCTATTCAGAATTTGTCCCACTGACCATCATCATTATCATCTGGGAGCTTGTTAGAAGCACAGACTCTCAAACAAATGGCTAAAAACAACTGTGCTCAGTGAAGTGACCTGGGAAAGGTCCACCACATTCTGAAAGTTGGGGGAGGGGGGAGATTGCACCTCTCCTACTGCATCAGAATCTGCACTTGAACGGGATCTCCCAGTCATTCAGTTGCACCTTAATGCTGGTGAAGCACTGCTTTAGGACTTAGAGGAGCATACTATATGGAGACTAGGATTCCGAAGGACATCGTGGATAACTGTGGGGTGGGAATAGAGGCAGGAAAGGTTGAATGAGCAGGGTTAGATCTCTCCTTCTTCCTCCAACACTGGAATGTGGTGGACCTTTCCCCTGTCCACTGAACATAGTTGTTTCTAGCAGTTGGTCTAAAATAAATGATTGCAGTGGTGTTACTTTACTCCTAGTTTTCCAAATTCCTTACAATACCCATATGTTGCTTTTTGTTTTGTGTGTTTTTTTTTTTTTAAAGATTTTTATTTATTTATTTGACAGACAGCAATCACAAGTAGGTAGAGACACAGGCAGAGATAAAAAGGAGGAAGCAGGCTTCCCGCCTGAGCAGAGAGCCCGCTGCGGGGCTCCATCGCAGAACCCTGAGATCATGACCTGAGCGGAAGGCAGAGGCTTTAACCCACTGAGCCACCCAGGCGCCCCCATATGTTGCTTTTTATAATAAGACAAAACAATACAAAATATATATTAAGGAAATACAAGGGTAAAAATGTTAGGTTGCGTGGTGATTTGCCACTCTGTGGAAGCGAGCCTGTCGGCTGTTATCTGTCAGCTGACCCATTTACAACCTCCAGTTCTTTAGAAATCAGCACTATCTCTGGAGATAAGACTAAGACCTGTAGTGCCAGCTGAAGCTTCTCAATTTTTCTCCAGGCTGTGACTTTTCCTATCTGATTTGGCTACCTCTTTGGTGCGGAGCCTACCTGTTAATCAGGGCTAGCTCCCTGATCCTGCAGAGGTGTGGGAGGGTTTGCCAAAAGCAAAAAATACCTAAGGAGATGATGGTTTTTAAGGCATCCGTCAAACAACTGTTTAGAGACTTTCATAGATTACTTCTATTCTCATATGCTTTCAAACGGTTGTTGGAGCCACGCACCTACCTACAGCATACACTTTTTATACCAATTGGAGCCTTTCATACCATTCAGAAAGACATTTCCTTCTCCTGTTGCACAAAATGTATTTAGCCTTTCTATGACTCAGAGTTACAGTTCCTTTCAACAGTTCCACCTCCTCTGCGGAAGCAGCTGAACTTCTTTAAAAGCTTTATCACCTAGTTTGCATCACTTAAAGAGATTCTTATCTCTTGACCCCATTTTAAAAATACCTGGTTCATTCAAATAAGCCACTATGAGCCCCAAAATGGCACCACATTTTTAATATAAGCCAAAGTAAAATGTGATCTTCCTTGTGAGGCAATGATTGCTAATCAGGCCAGATCTTGTGAGATTTCTGTAAATGGGATAAATAAAAATTGGGATGAGTCCACCCACAACAGGAAAGATAGTATCAGGTAAAATGCTGGTATAAGACAGATCTGCCTAAAGTTGAGGACAGTATCTAATCCTAGTTTTTGTATCATCCACTATTAGGTATACAGTGTCTTTCAGTGGGCAAGAAGCATTTCATGGAAAATTATGTCTTCCTGAACCACCCATGTAAGAATGATAAATAATTATACTGATTGTTAGTAAAGGTTAATGCTGACAAGGGTCCCAAACTGTGCCCCTACTTTTGGAATGAACAATGATTTCCCTCTACCAGTGTTTCTCAGGGTGTAAAGAACTGGGTCCAGAGTAACAATCACTTGGGGAGCCTGTTCAAAATGCAGATTCCTGGGTCTTAACTCAAACCTACTGAGTCAGATTTTCCAGAAAGAGGTCTGGTATCTGTATATTTATTAAGCATTCTGAGTAACTGTTACCAGCAAATAAATGTGCTAAAGACTGGTAAGGAAATGCTTGCATCAAAAGGCATGGTACTGGTTTCCTGTTAAATATACAGATTCCTGGGCCTCATGGGCTCTCTGAGAGTGGGGACCATCAGTTAAGAACCACTGGGTCTTAAGAACTGTCTTTAGCACTGACTGTTTACTTGAACCCTAAAGATAATTCCTTAAGTACGTCAGAGGTCCCGGAATATTTTCAGAAGGGCACTTTCTGGTTGAAAATGAAAGACAGAAATGAGAAATGTAAGATAATATAAATGCTGCTGAATACTGCAGCCTAATCAATCCACACTTCAGAAATAAGTCATCTAGGTCTTGTATATCATTGATAACATCTACATGGAAATTAGCAAAAAATTAAGTAGAGGAACTAATGCGTTAAGTATAATAACATGATACATGATACAAACATGATAACATATTTTCCTACCTTTGAACAAAATTAACAAAGAGCTTTATAAAGAATATCTTTATGTAGATCACCTCATTTGATCTTCTAGCTACCCTGAGGCCTGTTTATGTAGGCCAGGTGTTACAGCTCACAAAGTTGGAGTTCAAGATGCAATAGCCAAGTGGCAATTGGGGCTAGAACATACGTCTTTTTTTTTTTTCCTTATAGTCTGCATACGACCCAGTTTCTTGCTGTTGTTACAGTTGCTTTTCTCTACCCCAAGGGACACTGCTGCTTGACACAGCTGTCCTAGAAGCCACTAAACAAGTCTTTTTTTTTTTTAAACAGTGAATAACAGGGAACTTTTTTCTTTACAGAAATTCCGTGCTCATGTATCAGCCTTGCTGAGGCCAAAGTGAAGAAATTCTGTAATTCCAGGCGCTCAGATTAGGAGCGTTAGCCTGTTACATACTCGACAAGAATTCTGCTATGTGAGATTCTGTTCTGAGTCCCCCCTTCATGCCTCCAAGCAAGAAATGTTCTGAGAAGGCATCTGGCTTCAGCACCTAATGTCTGTTGAGAGATTCTCATTTCACGAAGTCGTCTCTCAAATAGGTATCCTGAATTCAACCTTGTGTTGTCCTTTTCCTATATTTTCTCTGCAGCGGATGATGGAAGTTGGTGGGACAGAGACAAGAAGGCAGCACCTTGGCCCTAATAATGCTGACTTGACATTTGTGTATTCTTTATTCCCTCTGGAAAAAAGAGAAATTTTGTACACAATATCAATATATTAGAGAAGACAGAGTTGTACTGCCTTGCCAAGTTCTTCTGTCTTCTATTTTGGAAACAGCAGTACTTATCTGGATGTTTTGGCCACATTTAATATTCATAATTATTTCTTTGTTAAAAAACAGCCATGTCCTTGGGAAAATAGTGTAGGCATATGTTTGAGAAAAGAACACTGTGCACCTCACACAACATTTCTGAGAAAATGTTTGCCATTTAATTAGATACTACATATTTCCCACACGTAATTCTTCAACCAAGCATGTATATGAATATCTGATATCACTCTAGCCTTGGAATAACAATAGTTTTTTTCTCAGTATTAAAGTGTATATTTCATAAAAGTAGATGTTAGCAAGTATTTTCTCAGGTATTTGTGACAAGAGAATAATTTAGAGGGAGAAATCCAGAGCGACTTAGAAGAAGTGAAACGGATTATTATTTTACATTGTATTATTATTTATAATAATAATTATTATTATACATCCTGGATTATTGTTAGATTATTGTTAGATTTAGAAGTTGTCTTCTCCTTTGTGGCTTCATTCTTTCCCAAAAGAGAAAGATGAGCTAGACACGTTGCAGCCACAGCTTACCAGGCCCTAAACTCCTCTGAGCAAGTTAGAAGTAACATGTCTCCTGGTCAAGTCTGCTCTGAGACAGGTGTCAGAGCGTCTCATCAGCTCAGTTCACCTTTGACAGAAAAGGGAGTATAACTAAAAAAATAAGGGGAAAGAGGAGGCTGTGTGGTAGCAGAGGCAAGAGTAATTTTCCACCAATGCAATGACAAGTAGTCAGACATTGTTTGAGTTTGCTTTGTGAGGATGAAGCACGTTTGGCCTAAATGAAACCCGTTTACCTTGAAAAACACTTCTTGGGTCTGCTATGGAACAGGAAAAAAAATTGGGTTGAGGGAAGATTATTACATGAAAAATGTTTTAAATTTCATTTTATAGGAAATACGTGATTAAATTGCTAACATTGTTTGCAAAAGTTACCTTAGCTCAGAAAAATATCAGACACCTTAATAGAATAAAGGAAAACATGGCTTAGATTTAGGTATTGGAACAAAGGAAATTCAAGGTCTGGAATGACTGCATGAAATGTTGGTAGGCCAATTCCTCTTGTCCAAAGGAATATGATAAAGGGCTGGGTTTGTCGTGGTACCTGTCAGTGCGGATAAAAATCAGCATAGAAGAATAATCTATTTTAATGGTAAAATGTTGTAGTTAATTCCTTAAACTTCCTTAGTAACTAATTTTCTTATTTTAAAAATTGATTTTCAAGATTTACATTATGGATACTTGCCTGTGCCATTGATACATACATGAGTTATGGGTTTAATTACCCCCATGGCTCTTGAGAGTTAAAAGCATTGAGATAAGAACCACAATTATCTATCACATAGAATATAGAGCAGCTATCCTACTTACGAACAGGTTGTTCCAGGTTTTTAAATGTTATTCTCAAGGTCATTTGTTTCTAAATTCTAAGTTGCACTGTAAGGATGACTACTAATGGCTTTTATTGGTGGAATGTAGTGTTGCCTATTTGTTCTGCTTATGACTTCTTGGTGTCTGCATTTTGGTAGGTCAAAACTTTGTGAGCCCTTTCCGTAATATGGCAGAAATATGGATAGTATGGAGCCTAAATTATTGACTTGGCTCTACTAGTGACTGGATTTGTGACTTTGGGTAAATCTGTTCATCTCACTGGGTCTCAGTTGGTCCTCTGGGATCTAACAAGTTGATTTTGCTTTGGGTTCTAGTTTAAAGCACAGTGAGCCCTAGGCAGGGTGAGAGCAGTTAGGATACACATTTAAACAGCAAGTAGACAAAACTATCCATTCAAACCTTGCTAAAATGGATTATTTCTGCTATACTATTGAAATGGACTTTAATAAATGTATAATTTCTTCAGCTATACTTTATGTACAATAAATTGCATCAGTTTTAAGCATACCATTTGATGAGTTTGGTAGTTATATATACACGTAAAATCCATAACCACAACAAAGGCACAGAACATTTCCATCATCCTGGGAAATATTCCTCATGTACCTTTGCATTCTGTTCTTCCCTCTGCTCCTGCCCTGTACAACAAATAGTCTGTATTTTTTCACGAGATTAATTTGCATTTTCTAGAGTTGTATGTGAATAGAATCACACAGTATGTACCTGTTCTTCTCTCTGGCTTCTTTCACCAGCATAATTATCACTATTTTTTAAAGATTTTATTTATTTATTTACTTACTTACTTATTTCAGAGAGAGTAGAAGCTGGGGAGAGAGGCAGAGGGAGAGGGAGAAGCAGAGTCCCCGCTGAGCAGGGAGTCAGATGTGGGGCTTGATCATGACCAAAACAGAAAGCAGGTGCTTAACCAACTGAGCCACCAAAGTGCCCCACCAGCATAATTATTTTAAGAGTCATCCATGTTATATGTATCAGAAGTTCCTTTTTAATTTATTTATTTTCTTTTAGATTTTATTTATTTGAGAAAGAAAGAGAGAGAGAGAGCAAGCATGAGCAGAGGGGAGAGGCAGAGGGAGAGGGAGAGGGAGAAGGAGACTCCCTTTGAGCAGGAAGCCCCACTCAGGGCTCTATCCCAGGACCCTGGGATCATGTTCCCAGTCAAAGGCAGACGCTTAACTGACTGAGCCATCCAGGTGCCCCAGAAGTTCTTTTTTTAAATTGCTTATTGGTATTCCTTTGTATGTATTCTGGCTTTATTTGTTTATTTCCAGTTGATGGACATTACAACTGTTTCTAGGTTTTAGCTGTTGTGAATAAAGTTGTTATGAACATTTGTGCATCTATATGTTTAAATTTCTCTTGAGTAAATACCTAGGGGTGTGGGTTTTATGGCAGGCATATGTCTAAAATTTTGAGGAACTGTCAAATGCTTGGGCTTGTAACATGTTACATCTCCATAGTAGTGTATGAATGTTCTAGTTGCTCTAAACCATATCAGTATTTGTAAGATCAGTCTTTAATTAATCATTCTAATGAGTGTAGAATGGTATCTCATGGCCTTAATTTGCATTTCCTCTGATGACTAATGGCATTAATCATCTTTTCATGAACTGAATTGTTACTTATATACTTTCTTGGTGCCTATAGAAATCTTTTGCTCATCTTTCATTGGGCAGTTTGGTTATTATTGTTTGTAAGAGTTCTTTATAAAATATGGATACAAATAGTTTGTCAGTTATATGCATTGCAGATATTTTCTACCATTCTCTGACTTATCTTCTTGTTTTTAAAATAGTGTCTAAGAGTGAAAGTTTCTTATTTTGATGAAATTCAATTTATCAATCACTTTTCTATTGTTTCATAATTTTTATGTCCTAAGAAACTAGTGTTTCTAGTTTCACAGTTGCAAATATTTTCTCTTGTGTTTCCTTGTAGAAGTTTTATAGTGTGAGCTTTTACAAGTAGGTCTATGACACATTTCAAATTAATTAAGACACATTTAAAAAAAACAGATATCCAGTTATTCAACTATTTGTTAAAAAGACTGCTTTTTCCTTTTAATTGTCTTGGAAGTTTTGATGAAAATCTATTGATTTTTCTGGATCTATTTCTAGAATCTTTATCCTGTTTTACTGATTTATATGTTTATTCTTTTGCTAAAATCATGCTCTTTTGTTTATTGTAGCTTTATAGTAAGGCTTAAAGTCAGACAGTGTAAATCCTCCAATGATGACTTTAAAAATTGCTTTTGTTATCCTAGATTTTAATTTTCATATCAATTTTAGAAACACCTTGTCAATTTCTACAGAAAAGCTTGCTGAGATCTTGCTTTTTTTTTTTTTTTTTCCTAATCTATAGATCAATTTGGGGCACAGTGACATTGTAACAATATTGAGTCTTCCAATCCATGAACAAGGTATATCCCCCCATTTATTAAGATTAAAAAAAACTTTCAGTAATGTTACACAGTTTTCATTAAAGGTTTATACATATTTTATTAAACTTATTCTTAAGTATATTATAATTTTTGATGTTATCATAAATTGAATTTTAAAAAATAGTTCTCCAGATGCTTGTCACTAGTATAAGAAATACAGTTACTTTTTGTATGTTAATTTTATATGCTACAGCTTTTCTAATGTTACTAGTTCTAGTTGTTCTGTTGATTCATTGGAATTTTCTGTGTAAATAATCATGCCATCTCCAAACAGAAGCAGTTTCATTTATTTCCAGTCTTTATGCCTTTTTATTTTTTCTTCTTACCTTAATGTCCTGGCTTGGACTTCCAATACCATGTTGAACAGGAGTGGTAAGACCAGACATGCTTGTATATATCATCAGATTAGGGGAAAGCATTTATTACTTTATCAATTAAGTATGATGTTAACTGAAGGAGCTTTAGAGATGCCCTTTATCAGATTGAGGAAGTTCCCTTCTATGCCTATTTGGATAAGAGGTTTTTTTTTGTTTTTTGTTTTTAATTACAAATGGGTATTGAAATTTGTCAGATGCTTTGTCAGCATCTGTATAGTTAGTCATATGTTTTGTTTATTTTTATGCTGTTAATATGGTGAATTACAATATTCGATTTTGAAATGTTAAACCAATTTTGCAATACTGAGATATATACTAACTGGTCAATATGCATTAGCCTTTTTGTAAATTGTAGAATTAAATCTGCCATTATTTTGTTCAAAACTTTTGCCTCCATCCTTTTTTTCAGTAATGTCCTAATGTAAGGGCTTATTTAGCCAGAGCAATTCCATCTCGGTTAAACAGTGATTTTGTTGTTTATGCAGTAAAACTTAAACTGACCCTGCCGCCCCCCCAGGGGAACTTACTTAAAAGCAAGTCCGGAAAACCAGTAAAATATGGTCGACTAGTCCCTGATAATAGAGCCCAGAATACAAGGACAAGTCAGGCCAGGTGGAGACATCCAATCAGTAATGTGCACATACTATCTCCCTAACTACCAAAGAATGTGGGCCCCACCTTTTGGGCGCCTTTGGGCACCAATTCTGACCAAGGTGATAGGCTCATTCAAATAGCTACTATAGGGTGAACTGTAATTCAGTTGGCCACCTCTGTGTGGCCACGCTCAACCACATGGCCTTTGCTCTATAAAAGTTAGTCTGTGAGGCTGGGAGGGGTCGCTCTCTTCATAAGGGATGGCCCCGACTGGTCGGTTTGATTCTCGATGCTTGGCACGAAATAAAGCTTTGCTTCACCTTTGCTTTGTATCAATCTCACTCCTTTGATCATGGACCCTATCACTTGTTAGGTTTTGTATCAGAGTTACATGGGCTTTACATGGGTTCATTGGTTTCAGGTTGTGTTGGAAAGTGTTTCTTTTCCTCTCTTTTAAGAACTGTATATAAGACTGCTGTTACTTCTTTGTTGGAAGTTTGGTAGAATTTACCAGTGAAACCATGTATGTAAGGGTAGGAGGGTTTTTGATAAAAATAAATTTATTTAAGAGATATCAAGTAATAATAAGATATTAAGTTATATTTTTGAGAAATTTGCTTATTTCATGCCATTAGCATAGAGTTACTTAAAATAGACTTTTATCATCTTTTTAAATTTTTAAAAATTTTTAAATTTTTTAATATTAAAAAATTTTTTAAAGATTTTATTTATTTATTTGACAGATCACAAGTAGGCAGAGAAGCAGGCAGAGAGAGAGAGAGCAGGAAGCAGACTCTCTACTGAGCAGAGAGCCCGATGCGGGGCTCCATCCCAGGACCCTGAGATCATGACCTGAGCCGAAGGCGGAAGCTTCAACCCACTTAGCCACCCAGGCGCCCCTATCATCTTTTTTATTGTAAGTAGAATCTCTACTTAAAGGTCCTTTCATTCCTAAAGTTTTTGTTTTGTTTTTTGCTTCGTATTCCCTTTTTTCCTTTTTTTCCCTTGTAAGAGACTAATCACTTTTATTTCTTCAAAGAACTAGCTTTTGGTTTCGTTAATTTTCTGTAGTATTTGCCTATTTTCTATTTTGTTGCTTCCTGTCTTATCTTTATTTTACCTTTCTTCTGTTTGGATTTACTTCATTCTTTTTCTAGATTCATGATGAAAACCTTAATGCATTGATATTAGGTGTTTCTTTTTATGTAACTATTTACAGCTAACATTTTTCTCAAAGTACCTCTTTGCATTACACAAACTTTTATGTTGCATTGTTATCAATTTTCAAATGGTTCCAATTTGGTTTTTGATTTCTTCTTTGACCCATTGATTATTTTGAAATATGTTTTTCAATTTCCAAATTATTCTCAACATATTTTTACTAATTTATAGTAAATTTTTGTTCAGATAATATAATGTTTTAATTCAATCACTTTGAATTTATTTGAGACTTATTTTATAGTCCATCTTGGGTTGTATTTTGTTGAATATAACACATCTCCTGGAAAAGAAATTATGATCTATAGCAGTTGCATGTTTTGTTTTGCAAATGCATAAAAGTTTATAGTGTTGGTCAAATAAACTATGATTTTAATAAATTTTTGTTCAGTTCCATCATTTCATGAAAAAGTGTTGGTAAAATCTCCCCCTGTAATTGGAATTGTCTACTTCTCTCACTCTTTTTTTTTAAGATTTTATTTATTTATTTGACAGACAGAGATCACAAGTAGGCAGAGAGGCAGGCAGAGAGAGGAGGAAGCAGGCTCCCTGCTGAGCAGAGAGCCTGACGTGGGGCTCCATCCCACAACCCTGGGATCATGATCTGAGCTGAAGACAGAGGCTTTAACCCATTGAGCCACCCAGGCACCCCTCTACTTCTCTTTTATCAATTTAGTTTTCATGTATTTTGAGCTGCTATTATTATATATAGATTGATTTATGATTGTTTTGTTTTCCTTATTTCTTTTATTATAAGAAAATATCACTCTTTAGCTCTGTTAGTACTCTTATCTTAAAGTCTATTTTACTATTAATACAACCACTCCATCTTCTCATGCTGTTTGCATGGGTGTATCTTGTTCAGTCCATTTATGTTCAACCTATCTTTGTCTTTATGTTTAACATTTGTCTCTTGTGAATAGCACATAACTGGGTCTTTGTTTTTTCATTCATTCTGATAATTTCCGAGTTTTAACTGGAATAGCTAGTCTATTAACATTTAATGTAATTATTGATATGGTTGTATTTACCTCTGTGATTTTGTTATTTGTTTATTATTTGTTTTCTGATTCTTATTCCTCTGTTGTCCCCTTTTTTGGAGGATATAAATATATTTTGAATTCTATTTTAATTTAATTTAATTTTATCTATTGGCTTTTCATTATATGTCTTTATATTTTTTAGTGTTTCCTCTAGGAATTGCAATATACATTCTTAACTTTCAGTCTACTTGAAGTGAATACTACTTCATGCTACTTCACATAAAATGTAGAAACCCTGCAAACATATGGAAACATTTATCTCCTTTCCCTGACCTTTATAGTTGTCATATATATTATATCTATATACATTATAAACCCCAGCTGACACTGACATAATTTTTACTTTGACAATGTTATGGATTTTTTTAAATTAGAAGAAAAATAGTATTTTTATTTTTTTCATATATTTATCATTTTCATTTTTCTTCCTTCATTCCTAAAGATCTGAGTTTCCCTCTATTATCATTTCCCTTAATCACAAATTGTTTTGCCTTATTATTTCTTTTAATGCAGGTAGGTGGCAACAAATTCTCTTAGTGTTCTTTTATTTTAAAATGTCATTATTTTGGCCAAGATGGTGGAGTAGTAGGAGGACCCTAGGTTTGCCTCAACCCCGGAACATTAGATAAATATCAAATCATTCTGATTACCCAAGAAATTGATCGGAGGACTGACCAAACAAATTGCACAACTAGAGGGAGAGAAGAGGCCATATCATGGAAGATAGGGAGTATGGCGATGTGATTTGGGGGAAAAATGGATCATGGATGCTATAGAGGGGAGGGAACCCTGATCCCAGAGAGAGGAGGAGAAGGAGGGGAGAGGGGGAGAGAGAGAGAGAGAGAGAGAGAGAGATTGCACAAGGAAAACACCTCCTCAAAGCCATTGACTGGAAAAATGAGAGGGGCTGATTTTTGTGTTTTTTCAAGCAATGGAGTTAAAAGACTGGAATTTTATAGGTCTGTGGACTGGCTGATGTGGAGTCCTGAGGGCACTGCAGCGCTCCTATGGAGAAGGTGAGCAGATAATATGGGGGCAGACAGCACGATCTTAGGATCCCCTGGGACCCACTGGAAGAAATGGTTCCTGTTTCTTGGAGCACATCTGGGAGAGCACATCTGCCTGTCTGGGGACAAAAGAGCCAGCAGGTGCCATTTCCCTCCCCTGCTCCTCAGCAGAGATGCAGAGACAACTGCTGACGGCAGCTAACCTGGACACCAGCTTTTTGCTGTACTTTATTCTAAACCCCAAGCACCTGCACTTGGATACAACTGCTCTTCTGGGATAAACCTGCATCAGTCCCAGTATGGCAAGACCCTCCTCCAGAGAACCAGTGTGTGTCTGCATCACACCAGATCCCTAAATTTGGAGCTCTAAAATTCAGCCGGTCTGCCTGGGATAGAACAGAGGTGTGCTGTGCTGTTGAACAGCAGACAGCTGGAACACAGGGTGAAGGCAGGGATCTGAGGGATGTCTGCGACACAAGAGGGGATATCGTTCACTCTTCTGAGAGGGCTTCAGGAAGGTATGAACTCTCCTCTTGGGGAGGAGGGAGGAGCTGATGCCGTTTCTCTCCTGACCCTCAGCATAACCCAACTTCAGTATGCAGCACAGGGCCAACAGCAGTGGCCTAAACCACCAACACCAAGCCTCCCTCCCCGCCCCACCCCCATGCTCTGCAGGTTCTGCTTTTCTCTGGCAAGTGTGCTTGAAAAACAGTGCAATGGGTTCTTCTTACAGAAGACCAGCACAAGCCCCATACACACACCACATCTACTGGCCATACAGTTCTACAAAACTTCAGCTCTAGTGGAAAGAGCATCAGGTCTCTTTTAACAAGCCAACCAGAGCCACCTAGTTAGAACTCACCACACTCTGGTCAAGGTCCAAATCCCTCCCCCAGCTGCGGGCAAGGGGAAATTCTGCAGAAGACTGACCTGATGGAGCCAAAACACAGTAGCAGAGGGCATACAGCACACAGCAGAGATACTTTCTGAAGCACCAGGTCCTGGACAGTATATGACCACCTTCTTATAAAGCCATTACTCTTAGAAGCAGGTAACATAAAGGCTTTCCTAAGACAGAGAAGAAGATAGAGACCTAGAAAAATGTGAAGATGGAAGAATTTCTCCCAAAAAAGAACAAGAAAATGTCACAGCTAGGGATCTAACTGATGCAGATATAAGTAATATGCCTGATTCAGAGTTTAAGATATCAATCATAAGGATTATAGCTGGGCTTTAGAAAAGCATAGAAGATACCAGGCAGTCCCTTACCAAAGAGATGAAAGATCTAAAAACTAGTCAAGCCAATATGAAAAATATAATAACTGAGATCTGAAGCGGACTGGATGTAATCACCAAAAGGATAGAAGAAGTAGAGGAATGAAAAAGTGATATAGAAAATAAAATTATGGGAAGTAATGAAGGCAAAAAGAAGATGAAAATATATTAGATCTCACAAATGTAGACTTAGGGAACTCAGTAGCTCCATAAAGCATAATAACATTCATATCATGGGAGTCTCAGAAGAAGAGAGGGGAAAGGGGGAAGAAGGTTTATTTGAGGAAATTATAGCCGAAACTTCCCTATCTGGAAAAGGAAACAGACATCCAAATACAGGAGGCACAGAGAACTCCCATCAAAATCAACAAAACAGGCTGACACCAAGACATAGGTAAATTAAATTTGCAAAATATAGTGATAAAGAAAAAAATCCTAAAAGCAACAAGATAAAAGAAGTCAATAAGGAAAGACAATAAAGTTAGCAGCAGATTTCTCCACAGAAACTTGGCATAACAGTAGAGAGTAGCATGATATATTCAATGTGCTGAAATGGCAAAAATATGCAGCCAAGAATACTTTATCCAGCAAGGCTCTCATTCAGAATAGAAGGAGAAATAAAGAGTTTCCCAGACAAACTAAAGGAGTTTGTGACCACTAAACCAGCAAGAAATATTAGTGGGGATTGTTTGAGTGGGAAAGAAAGATCCAAAATGACAAAGATTAGAAAGGAACAGAGAAAATCTCCAGGAAAAATGACAAAACAAGTAATAAAGTAGCACTAAATTCATACCCATCAATAATTACTCTGAATATAAATGGACTTAATGCACAATCAAAAGACATAGGGTATCAGAATGGATTAAAAAAAACCACTAAGACCCATCTGTATGCTTCCTACCAGAAACTCAGTTTACACCTAAAGATACCTGCAGGTTGACAGGGAGGAGATGGAGAAACATTTATCATGTTAATAGCCATTAAGAAAGCCAGAGTAGCAATACTTATATCACAAAAACTACATTTTAAACCATAGACTGTAACAAGGGATAGAAAGGGCACTATATCTTAATAAATGGGACTATACAACAAGAAGATCTAACAATTGTAAATATTTCTGCACCAAACATGGGAGCACCCAAACATATAAAACAATTAATAACAAACATAAAGAAACTCATTAGTAATAATACAATAATAGTAGGGGACTTCAATACCCCACTTGCTTCAATAGACAGATCATCTAAGCAGATACTCAACAAGGAAACAATGCCCTTGAATGACACACTGGACCAGATGGACTTAACAGATATATTCAGAACATTCCATCCTAAGCAGCAGAATACATATTCTTTTCCAGTGTACATGGGGCATTTTTCAGAGTAGATCGCCTACTAGGTCATAAAACAGGCCTCAACAAATACAAAAACATTGAGATCATACCATGCATAATTTCAGACCACAACACAATGAAACTTGAAGTTAACCACAAGAAAAAAAATTAGAAAAAACACAAATACATGGTGGCTAAAGAACATCCTACTAAAGAATGAATGGGTCAACTAGGAAATTAAAGAATAAATTAAAAAATACATAGAAACAAATGATAATGAAAACATGACTATCTAAAAACTTTGGCATGCAGCAAAAGTGGTCCTAAGAAGGGAGTCTACAGAAATACAGGACTACCTCAAGAAGGAAGAAAAATCTCAAATATGTAACCTAACCTGACACCTAAAGGAACTAGAAAAAGAACAACAAATGAAGCCTAAAGCCAGCAGAAGAAGAGAAATAGTAGAGATTAGAGCAGAAACATGGGGCACCTGGGTTAACCTCAGTCAGTTTGGTGTTCAAGTCTTGATTTCAGCTCAGGTCATGATCTCAGTATCATGAGATTGAGCCCTGCATCACGCTCTATGCTCAGTGCAGAGTCTGTTTGTCCCTTTCCCTCTGCTCCTCCCCCTGCTCCCCCAATTAATAAAATTGATAAAACCCTAGCCAGACTTACCAAAAAAATGCTTATAGAAAAAAGAAAAATATAGAAGACTATAAAGAGAAAAAGTGTTATTATTTTGCTCTTATGCTTGGAAAATATTTCATTGGATATGGAATTCTGGGACAACATTTTTTCAAAATTTTTTCCCAGAAAATTAAAGATGTTGTTCCCCTGTAAAAATGTAGTGTGAACTACATGCTTTCTGAACAAAAGTCAGCAGTTATCAAATTTTTGTTTTCTTGTATACAATGCTTGTAAAAGTTATGGTTATCTTTGACATTTTGTTTTTTCCCTAGTTATAATCTTCAGTGGGGGCAGTTTGTTACATGCTTTCTCCTTCATGTAGGAACTAGAATTTATGGTGAAATTAAACCAATTTGGCCATTCTTTTTTTTTTTTTTTTCCAATTTGGCCATTCTTAATTGTCAGTGTTCCTCAGTAGCTTTTAATTGTTGGGCACAGCAAACCTATGTTTCTTTATGGTTCTATATTGCAATAAAAGTAAATTTTGTACCAAGTTCTGCCCATGAACAAATATTATTAGCAAGTGTGCACCCCATCTTGGTGAAGTTCCAGCTCCCTGTTCCTTAAGCATTTTGACAAGAGGTTTGTATTAATGGTTTGCTCCTAATCCAGGGGTAGGGTTCCTTTAATCTCTTGTTTGGATCTGGAGATAAGTCTTCTCCATTAATGGGTGGTATGTAGGACAGAAAAGAATGGTAGGCATAGCACAATGCTGAAGGACACTAGGATACTACACTCACCAGTAATTATACCCAGTTAGAGCAAGAACAGAGGTATGATTATAGTATTTCCAGCCAATCCACATATATTGACCATCACAAAAATCTTTTTCTAATGCCCCTTAAGCTAATGAAAGAAGCTTCTTGTTTAAATTTTTAAAATGATAGTTGGTCCTGATTAGGGTCTTTCAAAGCTAACTACAGATAGTGTGCATTCCTGATTACAGCACTTTGAATATTAAGTCCTCCGAAAGGTATAGATTAAACTAAGTCATACACATACGTCACACTGTTTATGTTGAAGTATCTTAATGTAAATTATAGACTGCATAAAAACCATGCAGCAGTCGAGTTTTCTTCTCCCTTATTACTATAGCCTCATTGATGAAGTTTCCCAGTTCTTCTGTGGTCCTGGGAAACCCCACCCTCCAGCCACTTCTAAATAAAAATAGGTGAATATTTTGCTTCATGGAATTTACATCCATAATTAATGCATGCTCCAAAGATAAGATTAAAAAATAAGAAATAGTATTTAGGAGGATGGGTTCTGCCTAGATGAATTTTTCAGGCATTTGTAGAACTTTTCCTCTCTAAACATGCCCACTAACACATATTTTTACAGTAGAGAAAGGAAAGTCTCCCTAGGAATAAAATTGCCTTCTTAAAAAAAGGATAGATTAAAAATTACATTTAAATCTTGTTTTAGTCTATTTGGACTACTAAAACAACAAAATGCCACAGACAGGGTGGCTTAAAGATAACAGAAATTTATTTCTCAGAATTCTGGCGGCAGGAAATCCAAGATCAGGATGCCAACATGTTAAGATTCCCGTGAAGGGCCTCTTCCAGTGGCAGGACTGCCAGCTTCTCTCTATGTCCTTACATGTTAGAAGGGGCTAAGGAGTTCTTTGGGATCCCTTAAAAATAACACTAATCTACTGAATAAGGGCCCTTATGACCTAATCACCTCCCAAAGGCATCACCTCCTAATACCATTCCATTGAGCATTAGGATTTCTCATAAGATTTTTGGGAGGTACCCAAACATTCAGATCACAAGTCTGTGATAATGTACTTGAATAACATACTTGATATCTTCATATTACTTCATAGCACTTTGGCCCAAGAATGGAGATGAGAAAGTAGCATTATTTTGATTGCATACACATTTCTTATAAAAAGAATAGTTTATGAGAGTAAATTAAGTACAGTGGCTGACATCCAAATAAGTAAATGTTATAGACTGTGTCCTATGGAAATATAATCTGAGATGGAGAGTTGGATGCATGTTTATTGTTGAGTGCTCTTGGGAGATTTACTTGCAAGGAAGTGAGGAAGGCAAGGTTGAACAAAGGGAGAAGCTGACATAATAAGATTATAAATGAGACTGCATGCAACCTTACAAGGAGTTTTGAAGCAAAGATGGTCCTTCAGAGTTGTCTCAAATTGAGGTAAGTGGGCTGGAACTTTGCATCTCTTTCCGAGTCAGTCATTAGCCATAGGACAACCCCTGGGATGGAACATGAGCTTAGGCTGAAGGAATTCCTTTCAGTCAAGGAGAATGTCCAGTGAGGGACTCGGCTATCAGACATTACCATCTGATAAGTCCACTTCGTTTCTCCCTTATGATAAATATATCAGCCAAGATATAGGTGGGCACAACACTATCCACTGTCTACACAGCTCACAACTACTCATTACTTTTAATACATTTTATTTTATTTTTTAAAAGATTTTATTTATTTATTTGACAGAGATCGCAAGTAGGCAGAGACACAGGCAGAGAGAGAGGGGGAAGCAGGCTCCCCACCGAGCAAAGAGCCTGATGCGGGGCTCGATCCCAGGACCCTGGGGTCATGACCTGAGCCGAAGGAACCCACTGAGCCACCCAGGCGCCCCTACTCGTTTCTTATAGTAAGTTTGTCCCATCTGGAATAGTCTGTACAGATGCCTGTTTGGTCTCATTAGTTCTATTTCTTGGAGAACTTTTTACAAGCAGCGTTAAAAGGACAAACGACAGCCCTAATGCTTGCTGCACTTGATCTTGAGACTATAAATGATGGATATAATCCCTTTTCTCAACCACATATTGTATATTCCTCTCACCCTCAGCTAGCAAAAGACAGACTTGTCTATAGGTCAGACTTTACTCTAGAGTAACATGTTGTGCTGACAGCACTGTGTCAGGTCTCCCTCTACCCAATCCTACTTTCATTTTTCCTTCCACAAGTGTTACTCCCAATACATCTTTGGTACTCCTAAGTCTATCTTGACAGCAGCTGCCTGGAGGGCCCAACTAACAGAACTGACATAGTGGTAACAGAAGTGGTCTAAGAAAGTGGGCAGTGAGATGTGGTTTGGGGACTGAATCAATGCTTGTCTTGCAGTGAGGACACTATCCTTGGTTGTGTTGGAAGGTAATCTCTGCCACTAGATGGGGACCAATTGCTAAAACTCACCAGTGGCGACTTGAGAGAATTTTTCGGTGGGATGAAATGCTATGGCATTAGCAATGATCCGGGTATTTAAAATGTAAGGAATATGTGGTCCATATACACTATGGAGTATGATGCCTCCATCAGAAAGGATGAATACCCAACTTTTGTATCAACATGGATGGGACTGTACAACTTTTGTATCAACATGGATGCTGAGTGAAATAAGCAGAGAAAGTCAATTATCATATGGTTTCCCTTATTTGTGGAGCATAACAAATAACATGGAGGACATAGGGAGATGGAGAGGGGAAGGGAGTTGAGGGAAATTGGAAGGGGAGGTGAACCATGAGACTCTATAGACTCTGAAAAACAATCTGAGGGTTTTGAAGGGGCCGGGGTTTGGAGGTTGGGGGAGTCAGGTGGTGGATATTAGGGAAGCACATAAGGCATGGAGCACTGGGTGTGGTGCATAAACAATGAATTCTGTTATGCTGAAAAGAATTTAATAAAAAAATATGAAAAAATAAAATGTTTGAAGCAAAAATGTATGCAAGGACAAGGACATTTGCTGTTAAGATATGCTGGTGCCCTAGAGAGCAATGAAAAAAAAAGATAATAGCAGTTAACGAACAGTGGGGAACTAAGTATGAAGATCAGAGGATCTCTTTGGTAGCTTACAAAGAGGCCCTTGTATTTTACAATGGGAGACAAGAAGCTGAAGACCAAACTGAGAACATAGTAGTGGCAGGACTCTCCTTGGCACTACTGACATGTTGAGCTGAATAGTTCCTTGTTCTAGATATTGTAGAACATTGAGTGACCCCCTAGTGCTTACCCACTAGATATCAGCAGTACCCCCACCCCATCATGATAATAAAAATTGACTCCAGAGATTGCCAAATATATCCTACAGGGTAAGATAGCCTCCTGTTAAGAACTGCTGAGTTAGAGTCACCGAGTCAAAGATAACTGAATTTTCAGTCTAGGTATATATGTTATGCAAGCCCAGGGACTTAATTAGGGTTAGGAAATCCTGGGACTCTGACATGAGAGATGGGTACATATGGTTGTATATTCTAGATATCTTGGATCCCCGGACTCCATTGGGCCTTCATAAATAGCAGAGATGACCCATCATTCTCTATTAAGAGCTAGTACTTTTTGCCCAACCATTCTTGTTCCAGAAGATACTGCAGAAGCCTTTCTACACAGAGAAATAGAGATCCAATCAAAATTTGCCACACCTTTTCTCCTGGCTACCAGGAGGATAAATAGGATAAGTATGTCACAGAATAATCCATCTGGAGACATAATGAGCATGATATTATACCTCAAAGAAGTTTTAAGAATTAGACATAATGTATTAGTAGGAGCTAAAGGAATATTTACCTGTGTAATTAGATTTTGAAGGTGTCTGACCAAAGACACTAGATCACAAGACTAGATAAGGAAGAGTTACTGACTTGGGCACACTCTCTCAGAATACTGGATTTAATACTGTATCAGGAACTCCAGGGAATGGTGCAAACTTACTGCTAGGATGCATCCCAAAGCCTAGGAAAAAGCAATGCCCCATACTGAACAGTGTTGAAATGTCATGGTAAGCAGTAGACAAAAACTAAAAGGCTTAAGGAAGTGGGAATGCAGGAATGAACAAAATGGGGCCAGACCTACCAGAGGATTATATTCCACAGCAAGGCTATCAGGAATATGTTGGTAAGAGGAGTAACAGTGTGTCTCAGAAGTTCAGTGGTAGTTTTCCTGGGCAGGTTATGGCTGATGGTGGGAAAGGCTGCCATGGAGCTTGCTGATACTGATGGTGAAGATGGAGACATGAAGCAATAGTGGTTGAATGAGGCTTAATGTGAGGTTCAATGGCCAGAAGCCAGGGATTCATGATAATTTTAATGACCAGGCAGGTCAGAGGTGCAGCCGAGAGGACTTGATCCCTGGAGAGTTATGGAAATGATTTATAGAACATAGTGTTCTTAGGGACAGAATAGATGGGCCACCAATGAAAGCACTATTTAATACATATAATAAAAACAGCCAGAATTGATTAGCAGGAGGCTAAGAATATCACCTCAATAAAAAATCAAGGAACCTTGTACAGTTCTTGAACCAGAGCCATATTTCAGACCCATAACCCACTGACTGCAGAGATGGTGACGTCTCTGGCAAGAAGAAACCTGCAGTACTGTGGCAAGCATGTACTGTGATGTTTCCTCTGGTTCTTTCTCAAAGGGACTTCCGGTTGTTTACTTTGGTGATTTTATACTGGGAAATGGGAAATAACCAGACACTTGAAGGAATACTGGGCATAGGCTCTGATTTGATATTGATATTCAGAGACCCAAAACATCATCTTTACCCCCAGTTAAAGAGGGGCCAGGTGTTAAATAAAGTACTGTTCAAAGTCTGGCTTACAATGAGGCCAATTGGCCCACAGACGCTCCTGGTGGCTATTTCTGTAGTCCTCAAAGATATCCTTAGTATTGGAATAGCCCCCTATCTTTGGGTCACTAGTCGATGGGGGAAAAAATACAGTGGCCAAGGCCAAATGTAAGCCTCTGAAACTGGCTTACTCTCATGCAATGTAGTAGATAAAAAACAGTAGTACACCCCATGGTAAGGGATAGTAAAGATTAGTGCCACACTTAGAGACATGAAAGACACAGGAGTGGGGCACCTGGGTGGCACAGCTGGTTAAGCATCCGACTCTTGGTTTTGGCTCAGGTCAGGATCTCAGGGTTGTGAGCCCTGTGTTGGGCTCCACATTCAGCAGGGAGTCTACTTGAGAATCTCTCTCCCTCTCCCTCTCCCCCTCCTGTTCGTGCACTCTCTCTCTGTGTTCCTCTCAAATAAATAAATAAATCTGAAAATAAAAAGACAGGAGTGGTGGTACCTTTCATAGCTCCATTTAATTTGGCAGTCTGGCTCATAGAAACCCCACAGATCCTGGACAATGACTGGAGACCACTGCAAATTCAAACCAAGTAATATAGATTACAGCTGTTGTGTCAGCCATGGTATCATTAGTATTTCAAAAGGGAAAAGATTCCAGATCACAGTTAGTTGGCACTAACGTAGATGTATCCTATGGCACAACAACTGCACTTAGGGCTACCACTTGGCTAAGTTTGTGTGGTCCATTGGCATTCATCATGATCCACCCAGTTTTTGTAGGTGCTGTACTTGTGAATTAAATGAGGGTATAATGGAGATGACCACCTCTACATTCTTTAAGTCTTTGAGGATGGCACCAATCTCTACCATTTCTCATGCAAGATGAAGAGTTGCTATTGATTAACTATTTGTCAGACGTGTTTCAGTGATGGGGGAAAATTAGCAATGAGTGATGTAGTTGTCAACCATCTGCAATTGATGTTCTCAGTAGTTGTAGGATACTCATAAGAACACTTTAAAAATTTCTTTATTTGAATATCATTGATACATAATGTTGCACAATTAGTTTCAGATATAAAAAACAGTGATTTAACTTCTCTATCCATTATTCTATGCTCACTACAAGTGTAGATACCATCTGTCACCATATAATGCTATTTACAATATCACTGACCATATTTCCTATGCTGTGCCCTTTATTCCCATGACTTATTAATTCTATAACTGGAAGACTGTCTCTCCCACTCCTTCACCCATTTTGGCCAATCCTCAAACCCCCTTTTCCCTGGCAACCTGTAAGGACTCTAAGAGTTCTGGGTGGAGCACCACAGTATCCACCAAAATAACCAGAATAGCACATCAATAGTATTGTACATCAGTGTGTGTGTGTGTGTGCAATTTTAAGAAGAGTTTTTCTTTCCATTTGTGGAATCAAGATGACATAGCTTTCTGTGTGGTTCTGAGTTTTTGATGTAGTTTAGATAACAGGTTAATGGGACAAGAAGCTCAAGAACATTGCTGTTCTTAATCTCAAGGGGCCATTTTACAAGGAATTGGATACTGGCATTCTTACTTCATAACTTCTCTTACATTTTCACAACTCTGGTAGCTGAGTCCTAAACTCTGCTTTTGTCTTTGATCTTTGGTGTGAATTATGTGGCTAATTTATCTGTATTATCTCCATTGATTTTGGCAACAATTCTATGGGATAGTTTGGGTATTAAGTATTACCCTTATTCTGCAGATGGGGGAATGAGGAATGAGAAGTTAAATGATTTTCCCAGGTTAAGGCTCAAAAAAAGGTTGTTTTAAGTCAATGCTCCAAAGTGTGGTTTGGAACATCTGCATGTGAATTGCCTGGGCTTTGTAAGAGCCAATGGCAGGCCACCCCCAAATGTGCCACTTTGGCATATTGATTATTTTAAGTTAAAAGTTACTTAAGAAACACTCAGCGCAAGAAGAAGTTCTGACTACCCCTCTCCACTTTGTCTCCAGAAAGCAGGAAGTAAATCTCCCATTTGAAATTTACCCGCCCTGAACCAAGAGGTAAAGGGACATCCTTATTGCCAGAGGTAAGAAGTTTAGAGCCAAGAAGACTATATAAACAACCCTTGTTACTTTTTATTAATTTACTACCTCAGTCCAAATTCTGCTTAGAATCTCTTACTACTTGCAGCTCTTGAACATGCGTTCCTTATGCTGTCAATTCCTCAAAGATTTATTATTCTTTTGTTTAAAAAGTATAAAAACTGCCTGCCTTCATCACTTCTTTGGGTCTCAATTTCATTATTGGGACTCTGTGTGCATATAAGTAAACTCTTTTTTTCTCCTGTTAATCCGTCTCATGTCAATTTAATCCTAAGACTAGCTAGAAGACACTTAAAGGTAAAGAAATTTTTTCTTTCCCAACAGCTTCTTGTTAGACTGATAAAACTCAATACCTAAAAATCAAGTAATCCAATTAAAAAAATGGGTAAAAGACATGAACAGACCTTTGTTCAAAGAAGATGTCCAGATGGCAGAGAGACACATAAAAATTTGCTCTACATCACTGATTATCAGGGAAATGCAATCAAAACTATAATGAGATATCACCTCTTACCTGTAAGAATGGTTAAAATCAACAACACAAGAAACAACAGGTGTTGGTGAGGATGTGGAGAAAAAGGAACACTCATGCACTGTTGATGGGAATGGAAAGGTTGCAGCCATTGTGGAAAACATGGAGCTTCCTCAAAAAATTAAAATAGAACTCTCCTACAATCCAGGAATTTACCTGGGTATTTACCCCCAAAATACAAAAGCACTATTTCAAAGGGATACATGCACCGCTATGTTTATTGCATCATTATTTAAAATAGACAAACTATGGAAGCAGCACAAGTGTCCATCAACTGATGAACGGATAAAGGTGGTATGTCAACTTTTCTTTGAAATGAAATGAAATCTTGCCATTTTCAACAACGTGGTTAGAGCTAAAGAGTACAATGCTGAGCAAAATAAGTCAGTCAGAGAAAGACAAATACCATATGATCTCAGTCATATGTGGAATTTAAGAAATAAAATAAATGAGCAAAGTTAAGGAAAAAAAAGAGACAAACCGAGAACCAGGCTCTTAGCTATAGAGAACAAACTGATGGTTACCAGAAGGGAGTAGGTTGGGGGAGGGAGGAAATAGAGGATGGGGATTAAAGAGTACACTTATTATGATTTTTAAAAAAAATCCAAGCCTCATCTCCTCTGTGTTAACTCATCATTTGTGGATCAGAAAATTTGCATTATATAAAGCATTCTGCTTATTCTTATGGACATCAAAATTGGAGAACACACCCTTTTATACAGCCTTGCTTCTCAAATTTTTAGGTAGTGACTGACAGAATGTTAGAAATGCAGAATCTCAGGCTCCACCTCACAATTACTGAATCAGATTTGCATTTTAACAAGATCTCCAGGTTATTTTTATGCAAAACAAAATTTGAGAACCTTTGTTCTACAGCAGCTTAACTTTTGCTGGGCTCCACCTCCAGAGTTTCTAATCAGTGATTCTGGAGTGGGGCTGGAGAATTTGCATTTCTAATGAGTTCCCAGATGATGCTGATGCTTTTGGGAAAGGGACCACACTTTAAAAACACTGCTCTAAGATAGTGGTTTTCAAATATGACCATTCATTAAAATCAGGGACTTTAAAAAAGACCTAGATGCTCAGGCCTCTCCCAAGAATCAGAATATCTAGCAATGGGGCCCAGGCATGTGGAGCTTTAAAATGTCTCAGATGATTACAATATGCAATGAAGTTGAAAACTCCTGCTTTATAATGAAGGAACCCAGAACTTTATTCTTTTTTTTTTTATTAGACAGATCACAAGTAGGCAGAGAGGCAGGCAGAGAGAGAGGAGGAAGCAGGCTCCCCGCTGAGCAGAGAGCCCGATGCAGGGCTCGATCCCAGGACGTGAGCCTAAGGCAGAGGCTTAACCCACTGAGCCACCCAGGTGCCCCCCAGAACTTCATTCTAAGAGCAAGTACATTAGACTATGATATACCACTTCTTTGCAAAACAAAGAATCTTGTGTGATTATCTCAGAGTGAACAATATAAAGTCCATTTATTGATTGGTGAGTACAGAATTCCTAAGTGGAGGCTTTTTTATGTTCTTTGACCAAACTTACTAGCTAGAAGGCTATATTTCTAATAGGTCTCTGTTTTCTCCTTCTCTTTCCTTATTTGAACCCGTAACTTCCCATCTACTACTTGAGTAAGCTGTCAGCTCAATACTTACTACTCCTTACTTTTTTATTCTTGTATTTTCTATGACTTCATCTTCATTTACCTTCAGCTTGTTTGATTGCTTAAGTGAGAGGGTGTAGGTGTGTATTTAATATAATTCAGCTCCTTCCCTCTCGGCCCCAGGCAGCCTCATCAGTCACTGTTAAATAAAATCCATATCCAAAAGCTCCATTCCAAATTATTTGAAGAATTTCAGTTGGCAATTATCTTTAGAATTTTATTGACTCTGTCAGTGCACATATTCTAATGTTGACCCATGCAAGTGTATGCTTACAGTTTCTCTGTAATCTTTTCATATGCTATTCTGGAATATAGAAATAATTTTGAAATAATTTCATACTATCTAGAATATAGAAATAATTTTGTAAGAAGGAATGACTTCTCTCAGAAGCTGTAAGGTCGCAAGAGAGTATGCTTGTGTATGTTGGGGTGTGGAGACAGGGGAAGGGAGGAGTAGGGAGTGTATATTAGGTATCTGGATGCAGGAGGCAATAAGGGGACAGGTGGGGAGACAGCTGACTCCAGTCCCAGAGTGGGGTCAGGGAGGGGATGTTGGTGCGGTTGCTCTCCAACTGCTAGGGATTCTTGAAAACCCAAGGGGGGGATGTGGTGGCACCACTGGCTTGGAGAGCTGCCAATGAGACTTTGAGATCTATTAGCATTCTAGTAGCTGGACATCCTGACTCCCAGACACAAGTCTGTGACTTTGTTTACTATGTGCATTGGAAGTCATCATATGACTCCAAAGTCTGACTCCATAGCTAGAAATTGTGTGTGTGTGTGTGTGTGTGTGTGTGAAGCTGGAGAAATAACTTTCTTTTCTGAGACTTGGGAAGAGTCTGAGTAGGTTATCATGAGATTCTTCCTGAGCATAATGGCCATCATGGCAGAGCTGCTTAGTTTTGATTTTCATTAAGATAGGAGGGCTGTGTTAAAGCCAGGCAACTGTACCTTCCTCACTGTTCCAAGGGATCGGGAGAATTGCAACATTATTGTCAATGCATAATCAATGCCACTATCTTTCCCAGCTATATTTTAAGAGATGAAAGAGGATTCCGGGAATATTGCTTAATGTTAACGTATTCTATATTCTGGCCAATATAAAAGAAAAGAAAACAAAAACTAGATGTCTTTTTCGTGATCTCTGGTCCTTGCTTCTATGACTCCATTACTGGTGGCCACTGTGGTCCTTTCAGATAACACAAGATTGGATTAAAATGCAAGACTGGGCTCAGAGTTAAAACCCCTTTGAATTACACTACTTTATTTAAGGAGCATAATTACAAATATGATTATCTTGTAGTCAGTTTCTGGTTTCAATATGTGCCACATGAAAGCCAGATGTGTACACTTGTGCAAAGATCTCAGGAGACTGATTTATCATGGCAGCTCAAATGTTTACAGCTTGCGCTCTGTACTTGAGTGGATTTTCTTTGGAGAGAATTGACTCAATGCATTTGAATACATTTTTGTTTGTGATTGGTTGTGTGGTAGGGAATTCAAGCTCAATTTGGATAAGAATCTTGCTCTTTGAATTAATTCTCTAGTCTGCCATTCAACTACAACTTGCTTGCAATCCTCTGTATGCCCTCTCACTTACCTCTTTAATCATTCTTACTAATAGGTACTTGAAGGCTTTAGGGAAATATCAGATTTTTGTTGAGCTGTATTTGTAATTTTTCATTTTCCAGTCTCCTCAGCTGTAAAACAAGATTGGTGAAAATGCACATATGTCAATGTGGCTGATAAATGCTTTATAAATTGAGTTAAAAGCTAATGCGAAGCCTGAAAATAGCAATCCTTAGAAAATATTAAAATACACTCACTACATTTTCTTTTCCCTACAATACCAAACTGTGATTTCCTGGAGAATAGGGTCCATGTTTTCCGTGTCTTTGGAACCTACCGGGGCACCGAATAAAACAATTTGCACAAAAGATCCTTTAGATAACAAGTAGATGTATCTGTGCAACCTGACCTAAGTCAATCTGTTGGTCAAACAGTTGTCAGGGTTTCTTGGTAGATCTGAGTAGCTTCAGAAAATTAAAGGTGCATGGGAGCTATATATCTCCTCCCCTCTAACCTTGCGCCCAGGTGGTATGTTATAATGAAAGCAAGTCTCAGACCACATTCTGGTACATGTGCAAACGTTTATTAATGAGCAGGCCCAAACACAGTTGCACAATCTATTTCTGTAAGCACTTCTTACTCTCTGTGCCCTTAGGACCCCCAGGCACTTAGTCAAAGTACTTTGCATGAAAGATTCTCTCTGAGGCAAAGACAGGATATTAGGAAGGCAGAGTCTGTTACCCTGTTCATAGGCTCAGGTGACAGAATTCCTCATTTAGAGTTCTAGATCTAGGGTACTACTTTGAAAGTGTAAAGCTGCTGGCTTTGACGAATTATTCAATCTCCTTCAGGAAAAGCTTGAGGTTGACACTTTCTAGATACCCACATATCCTCATGCCAACTAGTCAAGCCCTTGGTGCAGATTGAGATGGCTATATTCTGGAAAGTTGGTAGTAGCACCCTATGGCATGAGGACCTCTGAAATAAAGTCCCTCAGATGCTAACTCACCAACTCTGGAGTTTGCATTCCTGATTAGGGCAATTCCAAAGATAACTATAGAACCTAGGATGTAGGAGAAAGTCAATTTACACACGATCTATGCTGAAATTTCTAAAATCAAATTACGAACAGTACAGAAATGTTTCTCTCTCGTCCCTTGCCTCATATATCCGCCAAAATGACACTTGTTTTAGAATCAGTGATTCTGATGAGCTCTACCTTTATAATCGGGGGGGGAGGAGTCTCAAAACTTGTCTAAAGATGCCAGACCTGTACTTCCTTTTCTGTCTGAATGTGGGTTTTGTTTGAGATCACCTCTTAATGGCTCCTTTTGGAGGCAGAGAGTCTTGTTGGCTCTCATAAATTGTAGTTATGTTCCTTGGACATATTGCACACCTAAAGCAAACTGCCCCAGTGATACAGACCCGCAAGACCAACAAGCCTGATGGAAAGTGAAAAGTCCCATTATGTACAAGCAATGGTTTTGTGTTCTAATGCTATGTGTCTCTGACCAAGTTCTCCTGTGGCTCCAGAAATACAGATCAGAGATCTACAAACTATGGCCCTAAGGCCAAATCTGCCCTGCAGCTTTTATTCATTTTATTGGTAAAGAAAGTTTTATTGGAACATGGAACATACTATACTGTCTGTTTCTGCTTTTACACTACGATGGCAGAGTTTAGTAGCTGAGACAGAGATGGTATATGGCCTGCAATGCCACATATTTTTTAAAATAATTTTTTATTAACATAGAATGTATTATTAGCCCCAGGGGTACACGTCTGTGAATCACCAGGTTTACACACTTCACAGCACTCACCATAGCACATACCTTCCCCAATGTCCATAACCCCACCACCTTCTTCCTAAACCCCTCCCCCCGCAACCCTCAGTTGTTTTGTGAGATTAAGAATCTCTGATGTTTTGTCTCCCTCCAGATCCCTTCTTGTTTCATTAATTCTTTTCCTACCCCACAAAACCCCCATGTTGCCTCTCAACTTCCTCATATCAGGGAGATCCTATGATAGTTGTCTTTCTCTGATTGACTTATTTTGCTCAGCATAATACCCTCTAGTTCCATCCACGTTGTTGCAAATAGCAAGATCTCATTTCTTTTGATGGCTGCATAGTATTCCATTGTGTGTGTGTGTGTGTGTGTGTGTATCACATCTTCTTTACCCATTCATCTGTTGATGGACATCTAGGTTCTTTCACTTGGTTTTACAAAAAAAGTTTGCAGACTCCTGGTGTAGAGTATAGTGGAGTAGTAAAAAGCATGCCCTTGTGCCTCAGTTTCCTCACCTTTCAATGGGGATCTAGTCTAATGCACCTTATAGAGTGTTGTGATTGAATTATTAGGGCACATAAAACAATTGAAGCAGTGTCTGAAACAATGTGCTCAGTAAATGTTAGTTGTTAAACGAGAGCACTTGAGAAAACTTCACATTGCATTCTTTGTGGACGTTTTCCTGAAAAACCCCTTATGTTTGCATACTGGTTGTCTTTTGTCTTCCTCTTCATTTCTCCAGAGAGCGAGCCTTGGTCCCACTCATGAAAACTTCCCACCATCTCCATCAGGCATTGGATGTGTCATCCCTAACAGACCAATGAGTACCATTCGAAGTCTTTCTCTTTCTCTTCTAAAACTGAACTGCAAAAGCATCTACTTTTTTCCTGCCCTCTTCCTAATTTACTCCATCTTTCAGCTTTTATTGAGGTATAATTAACAAATAAAATTGTTTATATCTAAGAGGTACAAGGGTAATGTTCCAATGTGTGTATATACTGCAAAATGATTGCCATAATCAAGCTAATGACCATATCCATCACCTCACATAAAAATCATGAATGATTTTTTTGTAGGGAGAACACTGAAGTTCAACTCTCTTAACAGTGTTGTATTAGTCAATGGATGTGCTGCCCATTCTGTCATACCTGTAGAAGAGTGTTTCCAACATGTGAAAAGGATGGTTGTTTAAAAAAAAAAAACAACTCTCAGCAAATTTCAAGTATACAATACAGTATTACTAACTAGTTACAAACACATTAGATCTCTAGAATGCATCCACCTCATAACTGAAACTTTGTACCTTTTGACCAACATCTCCCCCCTTCCCCTTTCCTTAGCCTCTGGCAACTACCACTCTACTCTCTGCTTCTATGAGTTTGATATCTTTAGATTTGACATACAGATGAGATCATGTGGTATTTTTCTTTATGAGTCTGGCTTATTCACTTAGCTTGATGTCCATTACTCTTTCCCTTCCTTTTGTCCCAACAGTGATTTACGACCTAGCTCATGTTTTGATGGAATGGGTCAGTAACTCAAATACAGCTTTGACCTGTGGTAGATTTAGAAATGTGTTGGAAGTTGTGATTTTTCACCTCAGTGTTTGGGGTCCAGACACTGTGTGTGTGTGTGTGTGTGTGTGTGTAGGTGGGGGGAGAGGTTGGGGATAGGATTCAATGCCCCTAGCTGGGAATGTGAAACTCCTCTTGACAGAGAATTCCAGGTTGCGGATGACACAGATCTATTTCTGGGGCTGGGGCCGGAGTGCGGTAATCAGACCGGAAATGATTGAAGACTTTCTCTAAGGACAATGGCTTCCACAGGTAAGAGGCTGGTGGGTGAGCAGGCCGATGCTGCCAGACTGCTTTATTCTACACCTTAATAAGCTTGAGGGAGATTTGCTCAACTCTTCCCAAGTCATCAGACCTTGTTACGGTCCAGATCAGTGGTTGTAGCTCAGTGGGAAGCTTGTGATTTTAACAGTTTTTATTCCCTACTTTCCACTGACGCTTGAAAAATATTTGTAGCTCAGGGAGATGTGCAACTTTATGAAGGATTACAAATTCTGTATACCAGCTCTGAAAAGAAGTGGTTAGTCAGGGAAAGGCAGGCACTGAGATGTAAAGCAGCCAAGGGGTGGGAGCTGAGATGTTAATATTTTTGTAGGAAAGAGAGGTTTCTGAGGACCAGCCATATCTCAGTGCATTGATGGATTTTATTTAAACAGTATATGCTCTGCTGACCTATGAGCTGTCAGGGCTCCCCTCCTGTTCCCCTGTGTTAGAGCAGTCAAAGAGCTGCTGACTCAGGGAAGCTGAAAACAATGAACTGACCTATTTATTCCTTCACGTTGCTTATCCCTGCCCCCGGCCTTATCGAAAACAGAATTTCATTGCTAAAGATAATTAGCCTGTTCTCTCCAACCCTGTAGTGTATTCCTGGTGAAAAATCACTTGCCTCTAAATCTCAGCCCTTTTTTCTCCTTCCGGAGGCACTTCTCCCCAGTGAGGCCAGAGGAGTTATGCTAAGAATAGTAGTAGCCAGAAAAGAAAGGGCTGTTAAAGTCCTTTTTCAGGTATGACCAATGGGTAGCATGTGGTCAAGAATACACTCTCTGAGCCAGGTGCAAAATTCCACCCTATGCTGCATTCCTAATCTTGGTTCTCTATTTTTTAGAGAATGCTAATTTTAGGTGTTTAATAATTTGGGGGGAATCCATGCATTTATAACTTGCACACAGAAAGGAAAGTCTAGGCACTTTGAAGAGGATGCTTATTTATTTCATTTTATATTCTGCACACCTTAGCTTCTGATTCTGATTGCATTTTCATGGGACTTTGGAAGCGGATGTTGTTTTCCCAGCTGCACGGTCTGGCACTCCTAAGATGCACACTTAAGCCTCCTTTGGCAGCTTCTCTACCTCAGTACAGTTTGCCCATATTTATGACTGCTTTTCTCTCCCTTGTGCTTCTTACCTTGCCACTAAATTGTGCGTGTGGCTGAGAAGATCCATGCTTAAGATGACAAATAATGGGGGATTTATTTTTTAGCTGAAAGATCATTCTCAGATAAATCTTCGGTTCTTTATCATGGCCATGTTGATTAATTAACTGCAGTGATCCATTTTCTCACTTATTTTTATTTTATTTTTATTTGTGTTAGCATCTTTGCATATGCATATATATATTTATAGTAAGTCATAATTCACATATATATGTACATGTACATATATCTCCATCTCTATATATACTCCTTTTGCAGAAAGCATAGATATTGTTTTTTTCCCTTAGAGATGAATGCACTATGAGAGATTCCTATAAGAGAAAAAGAAACTTGAATTTTATAACAGTCACCTAGGTACAAAAACAATAGGAGTGCATAAAAAATTAACTAGAAATTCTGAAGTAAGTAATGGAATATAGTTATTGAATTATTTGACATTTTAAGAGTTTCTTTAAAATAGTCCATATGATAAATGGAACATCACAACTGAAACAAACTGTATTTGAAACACATTCACCTGCCAACGTATATGAGCACTATCTAAGTGTGGACCTATCTAAAACACTCTATAAAATACAGTTTTCAAAGGATATAAAACCTATTTTTAAAACATCATTAATAAACTGTCAAAAGAACATGCTGTAAAATGAATACAGTTTATTGAAAGATGCATGAAACATTATTTTATCTTACATGCTCTAAACAGAAGCATAATCAGGTGTTAAGATGTAAGCTTCCCTTTCATAAGAAGTTCTTAGCTTCTCTGTTTTAGCCTTTTAGCTTTGAATTTTGAAGGCTTCTTTGTAGTTTCTTCTGAAACTTTTCACCAACCCTTCAGGGAAGCTCTGATAGAGTATGTGGCATGGAATGAGCAATGGTTACATGCAATGTTAAGGGAAAGAAAAACAAAAACAGAAACAATTCCCAAACAACTTTTTCTATTGAAGTTTCAGAAAAAGCTTCAAACGTTCCCAGAAAGGATTAAACTTGCCCCTGATGATTTCTTGTTTCTTCTTCCTTTTCAAAATAGACTCACAGGTTTCACAGCAAATGGCTTCTTCATTAACAATACTCTTCCCAATTCCTCGTCTGTCATTAAACTCAGCAGAGCTTCTCTCATAATCATCGTGTCATATGCTCCTGTCTGTGTTATAACTTCAAAACTGATTTAAAAATGACACGTTCTCCATTTACAACATCCACCATCTACAAAGACTCTGTAACCAAAAGCATGCCTCGGGATGGCTGAAAACTCCAAGGGGATGGTCGAGTGGCAATTGCTAGGGCAATTTTTTCTTCACATCAGGCTTTTTCTGTTCCCAATATATTGAACCCCATTCACTGAATTTTAAAATAGTGAAGATTTTAAAAATACATTTAGCCTGACAAATGTGGGGGAACTCTTGTCGTTAGTATCCCCAACTCTTAAATCATTATCATCATCTTTCTTATTTTTGACAGCAACATCCTCACAGTGAAAGAACGAACACCTTTGTGAACCATTTAATGGATTTTTTTTTCTTTCGCTCTCCAGTGGTTTAGAATTTATAAAATTTATGTGAAAAGGAGTTCTGGATGTATCATATTAATATGTGCTTCAATTTCTTTTCCTTTTAAAAGTTCTATTCTTTGCATTTCCAGTCATAGTTTAGAGTTTGCTGTTGGATTAACCAAATCTATTTCCTTATCTGTCTGTTTCTTCAAGTTAAGTCCAGAGACTTATCAGGAAACAAAGTATCCTTGGATTTTGTATTCTCTTGAAAACCTGCCTCAAAAACACCTGAAAATTTTAGTTCTGAGTCAAGTTTAAGAGCAATCGAGTATTTTCCTCTAAAGTCAAAGTAATGTTGAATGTCTTTTCTTACGAAAACAATAGAACCATCATTCATTTACTGCAAATAATGTGTGACTTCAACTCTGATTTCAAAATTTGTCCTAATTAAAAAAATCATGTAGCATTTTCTTAACATGGTCTTTATTAACCTGCAGCCTGTTTTGCTGGGCATTTGCAAAACCTGTTGTCTCCAAGTCAAATAGTGATTGCATTGCTATGGTCAAATCTTTCTGGCTGTCATGCTAAATGACACCTCACTCCTGGAATGCTATTTAATGGGCAATGTCTGGAGGCAGTTTTTTCAAGTGCATTGCAATCATCTTCCCATAGTTGATTTTTTGGTTTTTTTTTTTTTTTTTTTTGGTTCAGTGTAGAGGCTTGTCGTTTGTTCAAGGTATAGCAGCCTTGAAGTCATAGCCTGAGTCAAGGCACTGAATGTAGGCCTTCTCCTGAGAAGAGTGTGGGGCAGGCCTCAGTGCGGAGGCAAAGAAGCATGAAATAGAGGCATTGAAAAGCAGCAGCCCCAAGCTCTGGAGCTCATCTGGAACCCCAGAATGGCCCAAGGGGAAGCCAAAGCAGAGATACCTGCTTTAATTAAGGTGGTAACTGACACTCCTTTCTTGGTCCTTTACCCCCTGTTTGCCAGGCCCTGGCCAAATATTTCACTCCAGTTCCCTTTGCCACCTGCTCCCTTGAGGCCTGAGGGAATGAGTGAAGGGGCTGAAGAAGAAAGCTTTCCCATTATGACTTAGTATTCTCCTTTCGCCTACACCTGCCCTCTAGGCTTCCGACCACTTAGAAGATCATTTAATACAAAGGATCAAGTTAGCTTTTCCTAATGCTGTATTTCTAAGCATAAATGGCAGGTGCTCAGAGAGGCCTTACCTGACCAATAAAAAGGAGAATAAGCCTCTGTTCTGCTGATGAATTCAAGTGTTTTCTGACTCAGTATAGCACAGGAGCCTGGGCTCTGTATTCAAACTGCCTGGGTTTGATTCACAGTTGCTCCATTTCTAAGCTATTTGACCTTCAATGAGTTGCTTAACATAGATGTGTACTAATTTTCTACTGTGCAAAAATGGTGGTCTATTACAACAGTTGCTGGCACAAACCTGCTCAGTAAATGTCGGTTGTTAGACTAATACTCTCACTGCAGGGTGTACATACACATTTATCGGTCGTTGATTTGTTCCATGCTTCTCTCCCCCACCACAGAATGGGATCTGTGTGTGTTTTGTCAATGCATGCCCATCACATAGCACAGGACCCGTCACAGGCACTAAAAAAAAAATTTGATGACTTAATTGCATTTACAGTGTTTCAGAGTTGAACAACTGCATTTCCATTGCAACATAATAATAAGCCCATTTAATTATTTACTTCTATGTGCCTTACTTAATTATTTATAGTCAAATTATTTTCTTTTTTTTTTTCAAATTATTTTCTTTTTCAAGTGTTTGTTCTAGAAATGATATCCTAGCCATTATATAAACCACTTACGTGTGTGCCTATATATAGACCCACACATGCATGCACACACATACAATACATAGTGTACATAAATGCTATTTAATACAATAATACAATGAAATAATACAATGAAAACAAATATGCCCACCATCTAATTTAAGAAATAAAAAGTTACCAGTGCATTTGAAGCCTCTTGCATGTCAGTTCCTAGTCTCATATGCCACCCAATACCCACCCCGGGATACTATTCTGAATTGCATATTAATTCTATTTTTACATCACTTGACAGTTACACCACAAATGTCTGTATCTTATTCCTTTCTTCCTCGAACATTTTTTGAGTTTTTGATTTATGTTTTCATTTTTGAAATATAAGCTAATATATATGAGTTAGTTCCCTAGCATCCTCTAAAGGTAAACAATGACTGTTTAAAAATACCACTATGAAGCCATGGACTTAAACATATTTCATGTGTTTTAATCCATCAAAATTATTCTGTTTGATGCCCACATTTGTCTACCTTTGGTAAGTAGAAGCCTCTTTAAGTGGGCACCTGGGTTTTTTGGGCACAGCCTCAGGAGTCTTTGACAACTTCTTTGATTTGGGGTATAAGATGCCCAATATTCTTAGCGAAATATAATATAATATGCACATTTTCCATCTTACATGGAATAATATAATTTTTTCAAACAGTACCTCATTGATGGACACTTGGGTTGTGCCCAGTCCTTTGTTATTATAAATAACATTGCAATGAATAGCCTCATATATACATTTTCATATATTTTTCAATGTGTCTTTTCTAAAACTATGATCTCGTGGTCACAGAGTATATTCACACACAATTTTAGGAACAATCTCTTAAAAAACAGGCCATCTAATACCTTGTAAGCCATTTATAATCTGGCTGGCTATACAGTTAAAATTGGCTTTCTCATGATAGATGACCAGCCCCACTCTTAGTCCTAATAAAAATGGAGAAAACAGGTTAATTGGACTTTCTTGATAGTCAGTAGGATTTGACTGATGCTGTGTACATAGTTTGCTCATTTGCTTTGTTTATTCAAGATTCTTTTCATCTGGGCTAATGGAGTTGACCTTGAAGCTGAAGCGTGCCTTTAATACTGCTGGGGAACTTGAAGGAAAAGGCATATGGAATGCTGTTACCGGATAATCTATATACCCTGCACAGGGTATGGTTTTCTGAGGGAGAATCAAGTCCCACAGCCAGCATGTAAATAAATTTTTTAAAAATAGCTCTTCTTAGGCACTTCAGAAATGAACCCTACTTGTTTTCTCTCCCCTCATTTCTCTTGCTTCTACTCTTCTCAACTCTCCCAATGGTGGACACTTGATATTACCACTTCTTCCTCACTCATTCACTCAACAAATATTTATTACATTAATTTCTCTATATTACCCTGTTGGGATATTATTTTCACTCAGGGTCCATGTAATTTTTTTGCAGAAAATTCTTACATTTTTATCTCAATCAAAGTTCACTTTGGATACAGAATGTTTGTCACTGCATTGTTAAGGCAGCTCCCCTACACCTCCTTAAGACAGACATCAAACTCAGAATCTCTATGCAAAACAATGAAACGGAACCACTTTCATACCATATACAAAACCAAACTCAGAATGGATTAGACTTATATGTGAGACCTGAAACCATAAAATTACTAGAAGAAAACACAGGCAGTAATTTGTCATTGGGCATAGCAACATTTTTCTAGATATGTCTCCTCAGGCAAAGGAACAGAAAGCAAAAATAAACTGTTGAGACCACATCAAAATAAAAAGATTTTTCACAGTGAAGGAAACCTTCAACAAAATGACAAGGCAACCTACCACGTGGAAAAAGAGATTGCAAATGATATATTGATAAGGGGAGTTAATAACCAAAATATATAAAGAACTTATACAACTTATACAACTCAACACCCAAAAAAAAAAAAAAACCACCAAAAACCAAAAACTAAAACCAGAAACAAAAAAACCCAAGTGCTCTGATTAATAAATGGATAGAGGACATGAGCAGACATTTTCCCAAAGAAGACATACAGATGGCGGATAGATACATGAGAAGGTGCTCAATATCACTCATTATCGGAGAAATACAAATGAAAACTACATGGAAAGATCACCTCAACCCAGTATGAATGGCCAAAATTAACAACACATGAAACAACACCTGTTGGCAAGGATGTAGAGAAAGGGGAACCTCTTACATTTTTGGTGGGGATGCAAACGGGTGCAGTCACTCTGGAAAACAGTATGGATGGTCCTGAAGAAGCTACAAATGAACTACCCAGCAATTCAGCAATTGCTCTACCAGGTGTTTACCCAAAGGATACAAAATATCATGATTTGAGGGAATCCATGTGGTCCAATGTTTATCACAGCATTACCAACAATAACCAAATTATGGAAAGAGCTCAGTATCACTCAGCATGAGGGAAATGCACAAAACCACAATGAGATATCACCTTACACCCATCAGAATGACTTGAATCAAAAAGACAAGAAATAACAAGTGTTGGTGAGGGTGTGGAGAAAAAGAAACTCTTGTGCACTGTTGGTGGGAATGCAAACTGGTGTAGCCACTGTGGAAAAGAGTATGGAAATTTCCCAAAAAATTTAAAATAGAATTATCATATGGTCCAGTAATTCCATTACTGAGTATTAACCCAAAGAAAACAAAAATACGAACTTGAAAAGATATGTGCACTCCTACGATTACTGCAGCATTATTTACAATATCTCAGATATGGAAGCAGCTCAAGTGTCCATCAATAGATGAATGGATAAAGAAGAGGTAATATACATATGCAATGGAATATTAGTCAGCCATAAAAAGAATGGAAACTTGCTGTTTGCAACATCATGGATGGATCTAGAGCATATAATGCTAAGTGAAATAAGCCAGTCAGAGAAAGACAAATATCGTATGACTTCATTCACACGTGGGATTTAAGAAACAAAACAAACAAAAAAGAGGCAAACAGAAAAACAGACTTTCAAATACAGAGAACAAATTGGTGACTGCCAGAGGGAAGTAGGTAAGGGGAGGGGTAAAATAGATAAAGAGGACTAAGAGTACGCTTACTATGATGAGCACTGAATAATGCACTTTTAAAAAATGCAGTCTGCATTACTGCCTACTAGGAAATGGCTTTTCTCTTATTTGTGTCAATTTGTAATCTTCATCGATCTCTCTCCATCTGACATTCGGTATCTTCCCCAAATCTTGCCAAGTGCTAATTCTTTTATTTAGATTATTTGCTGCATTACAATGATGGGAGAAATATTTTTTTTACCTCCTTTGAGTGGGAAAAGCAAGATCAGCTTGCTCTTACTGGCACTCTTCTTAGAGACCAAGTGTTTACTTATGGCACAGTTTTAGGTATAGGCAGCCTGCTCTCCCCATTGGATGAGAGAGATCTGATCTTTGACAGTACCTATCTGAATTCCATGTTACTATGCTTTGCCTATGAAAACCATTATATCAATGAGAATTTCCCCTTTATTTCTTGAAATCAGTCCCCTGGAAAATAGGAAACAACTATCTCAGAGGATAGTTGGAAGAGAGATACTTCCTAGCTAATTGCTTAGACAAAAATATAAAAATATTGCTCCTAACTGGATCAGTTGGTAGAGCATGTGACTTTTCATCTTAGGGCTGTAAGTTCAAGCCCCACGTTGAGTGTCCAGATCACTTAAAATAAAATAAAATAAAATAAAATAAAATAAAATAAAATCCTTTTAAAAAAACTTTCCTGAAATTACACATACTCAAGTCCCTTTATATGAAATGAGTTAGTTATACAGTTGTATGAAAACATATGAAAGAATAATTATGGAAACATAGGAAATAATAAAACTCACTGGTAAAGGTAAGTATAAGTGAAATTCAGACTATGTTAAGAATAAAGTGATAGCACATAAATCAATTCTGATTCTAGTATAAAAGCTGGAAAAAAGTATTAAAAAATAAGCATAACTATAATAATTTGTTAATGGATAGACAATATAGAAAGGCATAAATTGTGACATCAGTAACATAAAGTGTGTGTGTGGGGGAATATAGTACAGAATTTTAATATGTATTTGAAGTTTTTATTATCAGCTTAAATTAATATTATAGTTAAACTTTGTTTTATTTAAGCCTCATGGTAAACACAAATAAAGAATCTGTAATAGATATACAAAATAAAGGAATCAGAGCATACTCTAACAAAAAATCATCAGATTACAAAAGAAGATATTAAGAGGTGAAGAAAGAAACAAAGGAATTACAAAGCAGCTAGACAACAATTAACAAAATGGCAATGTCTTCACCTATCAGTAATTATGTTAAATGTAAACAGATTAAATTTCCCCAAAAGACATAATGTGCATGAATAAATTTAAAAAAAGACGATATATCCATACATTTCCTATACTCAGTTTTAAGGACACATACAGACTGAAAATGAAGGTTTGGATGAAGATATTCCATGTAAATAGTAACCAAAAGAGAAATGGAGTGGCTATTCTTATATCAGACAAAATAGACTTTAAATAAAACACTAACAGGAGACAAAGAAAGATATTATACAATGATAAAGGGATCAAATAATCAAGATGATATAAAATTATAGATACGTATGTACTCAATATTTGAGCACCTAAATATATAAAGCAAATATTAAAAGATATGAAGGGGAGAAATAGCAGCAGTATATTAATAGTAGGGGTCTTCAACACCTCACCTTCAACAATGGATACACTGTCCAGACAGAAAAACAAAAAAGAAACACTAGAGTTGAACAACATTACTGACAAAATGAACCTAATAGTCATTTACAGAGTATTGCATTCAACCTTAGCAGAATACTCAGTCTTCTCAAAGCATATGGAATAATATCCAGGAGAGGTATTTAAGGTCACAGAATAAGTCTTAACAATTTAGGAAGACAAATCATATCAAGAATATTTTCTAATCACAGTGGTATGAAATTGGAAAATTCACAAATATGTGGAAATTAAAGAACATACTTGTAAACATTCAGTGGGTCAAAGAAATAAAAAAATCTCAAAACATAAAATGGAAACACAATATACCAAAGAGGGATGCATATTCTCATATTAAGAAAGGAGAAAGATCTTAAGTAAGCAACCTAACTTTACACCTCAAGGAACTAAAAAAAATTTTTTTAAATTTAAAAATTAAAAAAAAAAAGGACAAACTAAGCCTTAAAATAGAAAGAAAGAAAGAAAGAAATGAAGTAAAGACTGGAAACAAAATGAAAAAATTCAATGAAACTAAGAGGTTTTTTTTTTCCTTTTGAAAGATCAACAAAATTGACAATATTTTATTCAGACTAAGGAAAAAAAGACAGGACTCAAAGAAATAAAATTATAAATAAAGAAACATTGCATCTAATGCCATAGATTCTGTTTAGAAACAGAAAGGATTATAAAAGACTAGTATGGCACTACTATATGGCACCTGGGTGGCTTAGTCCATGATCTTAGTTCATAGCTTAGTCATGATCTTGGGGTCCTAGGATTGAGACCTGTGGTGGGCTCTGCACTCAGCACAGAATCTATGTGGGGTTCTCTCTTCCTCTCCCACTGCCCCTTCCCCTGCTCATGCTCTCTTTTTCTAAAATAAATAAACATATTATTTAAAGTAAAAAGTCCACTATGAACAATGATATACTATAAAATTAGATAACCTAGAAGAAATGAATAAATTACTAGGAATATATAACCTACCGAAACTGAGTCATAAATAAGTAGAAAGTCTGAACAACCCAATAACCTATGAGGAGAATTAATCAGCAATAAAAAACCTACCAATGTGTATAAAAGACCAGGAGCAGATGGCTTCACTAGTGAATTTTACTAAATATTTAAGTAAAATTCATGTCAATCCTTCACAAACTCATCCAAAAAATTGAAGAGGAGGGAAAAATTTCAAAATTTTATAAGACCAGTATTGGGCTCATACCAAGGACAGACAAGGCACTATAAAACAAGAAAATTGCAGACCAATATCCCTAATGAGCATAGATGCAAATGTTGTCAACAAAATACTAGCAAACTGAATTCAATAGTATATTTCAAGGGTCATATGTCATGATCAAGTGAGATTTATCTCTGAGATGGAAGGATGTTTCAAAATATGCAAATCAATAAGTGTGATATACCAAATTAACAGAATGAAGGATAAAAACACAATTATCTCAATATTAGAGAAAGAAACATTTGACAAAATACAACACAACATCCTATCATGATAAGATTCTCAACAAATTAGGTCTGGAAGGAAAGTGTCTCAACATCATATAGATCACATATTACAAGCCCAGAGCTAACATTATACTCAATGGTGAAAAGCTGAAAGTTCTTCCTGTAAGATCAAGAACAAGTCAATGATCCCCATTCTTGCCACTTGTACTCAACACAGTACTAGCCAGATCAAATAGGGAGGAAAATGAATAAAAGACATCCAACTCAGAAAGGAAGAAGTAAGATTATCTTTGTTTGCAGGTTACAGGATCTTATAAACAGAAAACCCTAAAGACACCACCAAAATTTGTTTGAACTAATAATTCAAAGTTGTAGGATACAAAATCAACATACAAAAATCAGTTGCATTTCTATACACTATCAATGAACTAGCCAAAAATGAAATTAAGAAAACAATCCTACTTACCAAAGCACTGAAAACAATAAAATATTAGGAATAAATTTAACCAAGGGGTTAAAGATGTATACACTGATAATTATAGCACATTAATGAAAGAAATTAAATAAGACACAACTAAATGGAAAGATGATACCCCATGTACATGAATTAGAAGAATTAATATTTTTAAAATGTCCATGTTACCCAAAGCAATCTATGGAGTCAATGAAATCCCTATCGAATTCCAATGACATTTTCCTTTTTTTTAAGGTTGTATTTACTTATTTGACAGACAAGAGATCACAAATAGGCAGAGAGGCAGGCAGAGAGAGAGGGGGGAGGTAGGCTCCCCGCTGAGCAGAGCGCCAGATGCAGGGCTGGATCCCAGGACTCTGGGATCATGACCTGAGTCGAAGGCAGAGGCTTTAACCCACTGAGCCACCCAGGTGCTCCAAAGGCATTTTTCGTAGAAATAGAAAAAACAATCCTAAAATTCATATGGATCCACAAAAGACCCTCAATAGCCAAAGAAATCTTGAGTAAGAAAAACAAAACTGGAGGCATCACACTGTTTGATTTTTGTTTTATACCATCTCTCTCTCTTACTTAATTTAATTTCAGAATACTTAACATATAGTATTGTATTAGTTTCAGGTGTATAATATAGTGATTCAACAATTCTATATATTATTCAGTGCTTATCGTGGTAAGTATACTCTTAATCCCGTCATCTATTTCACTCATCCCTCCACCAGCCCTCCCCCATCAGATTGTTCTTGATAGTCAAGAGTCTGTTTTTTGGTTTGTCTCCTTTTTCCTTTGTTTTGTTTCTTATATTCAACAAAAAAGTGAAATCATATGGTATTTCTCTTTCTCTGACTAATAATTCACTTAGCATAACTTGATGTTTCTTGTGTTTTTTATTTTAGCCATTCTGACAGGGGTGAGGTGGTATCTCATTGCGGTTTTGATTTGAATTTCTTTGATGATGAGTGATGTTGAGCATCTTTTCTTGTGTCTCTTGGCTCCATTTATGTGTTTTCTTTGGAGGAATGTCTGTTCATGTCTTCATGCTATTTTTTAATTGGATGATTTGGTTCTTTTTGGTATTGAGTTGTATAAGTTCTTTATATATTTTGGATACTAACCCTTTATCAGATATGTCATTTGCAAATACCTTTTCCCAAATGTTAGGCTGTCTTTTAGTTTAGTGGATTGTTTGTTGGGTTAGCAAGGTTTGAGCAGATCTGCTGTTGGAGGGGACAGATCCCCAGAAAAGTGAAGGGGTGGGGTGCACTGTTAGCAAACTAGGTGGAGAATATTCGTGCTGTTGTAGTTCCTTCAGATGTCTGTGTATCTAGCTTTGGTGGAAGAGGAGAGAAATGGTGCATGCCAGCTCTTTTGTTCATGAAAATCTCTACCAAAGATCCCTGCCCCTTTAGCACATGCTCTGAGCTTAGTAAATAAATCTCTTTTCTGTATACCCCAGGTATTTTTCAAACTGATGCTTATATGCTTTATCTTAGCAGGGCTGTTTGTTGTGCTTTCTCTTTAAGGGCAGGGACTCAATTCCATATTGCTCTCAGGCTCTCCCAGAGATGAGTGGCTGGTTTTTGGTTTTAGCTATTAAGCCCCACTGATTTTAAGAACTTGCTAAGGTAGGCTCCTTGGGTTTTGAAGGCCAAATGTTAGGGGGATTTATCTTTCCAGTGCAGGTACTCCATACCTACTCCATACCTGGTGTGCCTGGGGTGACTGGGGCGAGATTTGCTCCCTTCCCCTCTTTGTGCCCTCAGTGTCCCTCTTTCCTGTGGACTTTCCCATGAGTTGGTTTGGCTCCTGACCACATCTCTGCCCTTCCTACCCTCTTCTATGTGGCCTCTTCTCTATATTTATCTGTAGAGAGTCTGTTCTGCCAGTGTTCTAGTCATTTTCTAGTTGATTTACTCTGATGTGGGTGTTATCTAGGTGTATCCATGGGATGATGTGAGCCTAGGATCCTTCTACTCTGTTCTCTTTCCCTAAAGTCCACGCTGTTTAATTTTAAAATATACTATAAGGCAATAATAACTTAAATAATATGTTACTAGCATAAAAACAGACACAGAGACCAATGGATCAGAATAGAAAGTTCAGAAAGAACTCCACACATTTTAAGTGAACTGATCTTCAACATAGCTCCCAAGAACATACAATGGGGAAAGGACTACTCTTCAAAAAATGGTTTGGGAAATTTGTAAATCTACATGCAGAAGGATCAAATTGGACTCTTATCTCACACCATATACACAAATAAAGTCAAGACAGATTAAAGACTTAAATGTTAAGACCTGAAAACCACTTGAAGAAAATATAGAGAAAAAGCTCTTTGACACTGATCTGGGCAATGATTTTTGGATATGACTCTAAAAGCACAGACAACAAGTGCAAAAGTAGACAAATGGAATTGCATCACACTAAAAAGCTTTTTCACAGCAAAGGAAACAGTCAAGAGCGAAGAAACAATCTAGGATAAAATATTCCCAAACCACATATAAAATAAGGGATTGACATCCAAAATACACAAGGAACTCAAACAACAGTACCAAAAAGAGAAGAAAGAAAGAGAGAGAGAGAGAGAGAGAGAGAGAAAGAAAGAAAGAAAGAAAGAAAGAAAGAAAGAAAGAAAGATGGATCCCAATTAAAAAAGGAGCAGTGGAACTGACTAGACATTTCTCCAAGAAGACATACAAATGGCCCACAGGTATATGAAAAAGTGCGAATTATCTTTAATCATTAGGGAAATGCAAACTAAAACCACAATGAAATATCATCTTACATTTATTAGAATGGCTACTATCTAAAAGATAAAAGGTAAGTGTTGTCAAGGATGTGGTGAAAAGGTAGTAGGCCAGGTGCCGGGAGCAGAGGGATGAAAGAATTAGGGCTCTAACACCTGTCAGAATGGCTAAAATCAAAACCACAAGAAATAACAAGTATTGGTGAGGATGTGGAGAAAAAGGAACACTGTACACTGTTAGTGGGAATGTGAATTGGTATAGCCACTATGGAAAACAGCATGGAGGTTCATCAAAAAATTAAAAATCTAACTACCATATGATCCACAATCCTACTTCTGGGTGTACACTGAAAGAAACAAAAGTTGTATTTCAAAGAGGTATCTGTGGTCTGGATGTTCATTGCAGCATTAGTCACAGTAACCAAGATATGAAAATAACCTAAGTGCCCATTGAAGAATGAATGGAAGGAGAAAACACGCTACAGATATGCAATAGAATATTATTTATTCACAAAAATGAAGGAAATCCTTCCATTTGTGACATGAATGAACCCGGAGAACATTATGCTAAAAGAAATAAGGCAGACACAGAAAGACAAATACTCCTTGGTCTTACTTAAATGTAGAATTTGAAAAAGTGGAACCCTTAAAACCATAGAATACAGGTTACCTGGGGCTGCAGGCTGGAAAATGTGAGGAAACATTGATCAAATGGTACAAAGTTTCAAATATGCAGAATGAATAAATTATGGAGATTAAATGTACAGTATGGTGACTCCAGTAAACAAAACTATATTTTGTACTTGGAATTTGCTAAGAGAGCAGGTAATTGTTTTCACCAAAAACGTAAACTATATGAGGTGACTGACATATTAATTAGCTTGACTGTGGTAAACATTTTATAATGTATACATGTATTGAAAGGTCATGTTGTATACCTTAAATATGTACAGTTTTTGTCGATTGTCACTCAAGCTAGGAAAAAACCTAAATCCCATGATTTTTAACATTATAGTACACTGATTCCCTAAAGTCATTTGGGCATGTGTTCCGTCGCTATTCTAGATGCTAAGCAAGATCTAAGTGGTAATAAGTGTTAGATGAATTGATTGTTTGCCTTTTACAAGAAGGGCATGCTCAGATTCAGAGCAGGGTTTTCTTAAGCAATTTGTTTCTGGGTAAATTACCCAAATCTACATTGAGAAGGTTGCAGGGCTAGGGCTGGGTTTTGCACCAGTGCTTTCTAGCTTGCAAAATTACTTTCCAATATTACACTTTCAGTCTGGCTCTGAGGCTTGATTCCCTTAAATGGCCTGACATGTGAGGTCATCTCCAAGTAAATCAGCTCTACTTTTTGACTTTCATTTCTTCTTTCCCAATAAGGTAGAGGTCTTACACACATACGCCTTACTGGACTAAACTATACAAAGCCAAAGGAATATTGTTTATTGAAGAAAAGGGACACTATCACAAACTTTACTTCTCTGTTACAGAAATATCCAAGCTTTGAAGTTCAATCAAATCCAAATCCTGTGACACATATAGAGTTCAATTATATTCACACTTTAGTTTCTTCACTTGTAAAGTGTATACAAAGTTTCTTATAAAGTACTTAATTTATTTATTCATCCATATTTACTGTTGATTCACAAGCCCTTGGGGTGACCCTATTTTAGTTTGTGTGGTCTGCTGCCACAAAGTACCATGCCACAAACTGTGTGGTTTAGAACAACAGAAATGCACTCCCTCAGTTCTGGAGGCTAGAAGTTCCAAAATCAAGGTGTCAACAGAACTGTACTGCTTCTAAAGGTGCTAGGGGAGGATCCTTCTTTGCTTTTTTTCTAGTTTCTGGTGGTTGGCTGATAATCTTTGCCATTCCTGGCTTGTAGATTTATCACTGCAATCCCACATCTGCACACGCTGTTCTCCCTGTGTGTCTTCACAGGGTCTTCCCTGTGTATATCTCTTTCTGTGTCCCAATTTCTCCTTTGGGTAAGAACACCGGTCATATTGGATTAGGGATCACTCTAATGATCTCATTTTTGATTACCTCTCTGAAGACTCTGTTTCGAAATAAGGCTACATTCTGAGGAGTTAGGACTTCAACCTACCGTTTTGGGGGATACAAATCAACCTATAATAAATGCTAAGATGAATAAAAACAGTCCTTGATGTCAAAGTGATTTCTACTTAGTAGGGGAGATAAGCTGTGCAGAAATAAGTATTCTACAAAGCATCAGGCAAGGGTTTTAAGTGAATGACCATGCCAGCTCTGAGGAGAGAGACCACTTTGAATGGACAGAATATGGAAGGAATAGGATTTGATGTTCCTGTTATGTAACACAAAGGACAATTTCCAGTGTACATCAGGAACTATTTTTAAATAGGTTGCAATAAATTATTTTTGTGTCCATTCAATAGCTGTCATATTTCTGAACACCCCTGTTCCCACAACAGTCCCTCTCTAGCCTCCTTATCCTGCCTTGGTTTTCATACTACTACACATAATCTGACATACTTTCAGATGTTCATCGTTCATTCAGATTTTCATTCCATTCACATCATTTCAGATGTTCATTCAGATTTTCATATGTTCATTGTTTATCTTCCCCTAGCAAAAGGTAAGCTATTTGAAAATAGGACCTCTGTTCATCTTATCTATCTCTGTATTCCTAGTGACCAGACCAGGGTCTTATATGTAGTAGGTACTCAATAAATACTTGATCAACAAATGAACAAATGAATTATCCAGCACATAGCTTGAAATATCTTGTTAGATTTTTTTTTTACTTCCTTTTCCTGAAAAGGATCAGACAAGGCAAGTGGCCTTGGGGCTGAGCAATCACCTCTGGTGGTGAGAGAATCTTCTTGCAGTGTACCAGTTTAAGGGATTGAAATGAGGCATGCTAAGTAACTAAGATTCCAAAGAATGTGCCGGGCCCTTCCATGGTGGCCAGGAGCTCCATGTCAGGTAAGAAGAGAAACAGAAATTGGCTGGCAGGACTAATTTATGTAATTCCATTCCATTTTCCTTTTGGCACTTCTTCGTGAGTTAACAGCCTATGCAGCCACCCCCTGCAATTTCCACAGCATGACAGTCAGGAGGAATCCTGTGGCCAGAAAGCATTGCAGTACAACGCAAATGGAGGGGTTCAGCAGAACTGCAGTGTCTGTTCTTTCATTTCACAAACAGACAATGGCACAATTACAAGCAATTACTTATTAGATGTTTGAAAACTATTGTAAAAAGCCAGCACCGTTTGCCAAAAGTAATTTAATGAAATTGAGCATAATTGCACCCTGAACTGAAGTTTTCTGATTTGCCCACATTTAGATGACTCCACAGAAATTATTTAGCAAATGAATGAATAAAAACACATAGACAAAAATCCCTGCGCAATTGATGGAACTGCATGACATCAATATTGAAGGCCACAGATCTTTAAATGACTTGAAATGAGATTTTTGACAAGTGGATAGGAAATAAGCTCATATATGCTTGATAGAATGTAAAACACTATTACAAAGGAACATAAGATATATTAAGGTTCAAGAATCCATTTGCTATTTTGATTGGAAATGAGTAACAGTTATAAATTCATGTTCATTAATGGCATTTCTAAAAATAATAAATATGGGGTGCCTGGGTGGCTCAGTGGGTTAAGCCGTTGCCTTCGGCTCGGGTCATGATCTCAGGGTCCTGGGATCGAGCCCCACATCGGGCTCTCTGCTCAGGAGGGAGTCTACTTCCCTCTCTCTCTCTCTGCCTGCATCTCTGCCTACTTGTGATCTCTGTCAAATAAATAAATAAAATCTTTAAAAAAATAAATATGACAGCAATAAGACAAGTTTTTACCAATTTGGATGAGGGGAGTTTTAAATTTGTTAAAACTCTAATTTAGAAGATGGCTTTTTAAAAAAAGAGTTTCTTGGGGTGCCTGGGTGGCTCAGTGGGTTAAAGCCTCTGCCTTCAACTCAGGTCATGATCTCAGGGTCCTGGGATCGAGCCCCACATTGGGCTCCCTCCTCAGTGGGGAGCCTGCTTCTCCTTCTCCCTCTGCCTGCTGCTCTGCCTACTTCTCCACTCTCTTACTCTGTCAAATAAATAAATAAAAATATTTTTAAAAAGCGAGCTTCTTTACTTTTTCATATACATAGTAGTTACATTGGCCAACTATATTGTCTTGTCCTATAGGGTCCAGTATTTTCTGTGAATTGATGAGAATGGATCTGAATTATTTGTAAATTGATGCTTAATTATAGTAGGTTCTCTGATGAGGTTTGAACATTACATCTCATGTTTGTTTACTGATAGGCTATTGGTTTAGCAGTCCTATCTCTATGTGTCTTATTTTTCTTTTTACCAAATGACTTTATCAGTATATGCTTGTATATTTACTTTTTAAAAGATTTTATTTATTTGTTAGAGAGAGAGAGAGCACAGGAAAATGAGCAAGGGGAGGGGCAGGAGAGGGACAAGCAGGCTCCCTGCTGAGCAGGGAGTCCAACATTGGGCTTGGGGCTCAATCCCAGGACCCTAAGATCATAAGTGACTGAGCCACCCAGGTGCCTCAGTAAAGGCTCGTTTATTTTTAAAAAATCAAGCAATACACAAATACAAAAAGGTAGGAGTCACTTCAAAGTCCATTACCCAGAAACAACCACCATTAACATTCGTGAACATCATTCCATCATTCCGCCATTCCATCTCTCTATGCAAATATACAACTAGATGACTAGATAGATTCATGAAGTAGTTTTAGAAAATAGGATTATACTGTGTTAATTTTAAATTTAAAAGGAGTACACTGAAGTTAACTTGAATTTAGTAGAAGAAAAAAAATCAGAGTAAAATTGAAAAGCATTGTCAAGGTTAAGCAAAAAAAAAAGTATTATTCTAAAAATATTAAGTTCCTTGGGAGATGTTTTTAGAGAATACTTGTTACTTATTTTTATTTTTCCAAGGCTATTAGCATTTAAATTGACTTCAAAAATCCCAATTCCTATAACTGTTCAGTTTTAACTCTGTTAAAAAGCATTCAGTGCTTTACTATTAGATTTTGGCCACAACCTCTCCATCCTGAATTCTGTATTTGGATTAATCTTTTAGGTGACTGGCTGCATCATCTAATTTTTTTCAGGTAGGGCTCATTGTGGCTTTTGAATGCGTGCATGTTTGAAGAAGCTTTTTACCTTTATACACAAAGGACGACTTGATTGGTTATAAAATTATATGCCACTGTTCCCCCCAATCCTCGTGCCAGGATTGCAGAAATGGCTCTGCTATATTCTTGCCCAGAGTATTGTGCTTCCATTTACCATGACTCCTCCATTCATCATTTCTTTGGTTATATTTCATCATCAAGTCATTTTTAAAATTTTTTTATTTTTTTATTAATGATTTTTATTAACATATAATGTATTATTAGCCCCAGGGGTACAGGTCTGTGAATCGCCAGGTTTACACACTTCACAGCACTCACCATATCACATACCCTCCCCAATGTCCATAACCATCCTTTCCACAAACCCCTCCCCCTCAACCCCACCACCCTTTCCCTACCCCCACCCCCACAACCCTCAGTTTGTTTTGTGAGAGTAAGAGTCTTTTATGGTTTCTCTCCCTCCCTATTCCATTAAGTCATTTTAATAAGGGTTTTGTTTTCCCAAGATCCCTTCATCTTAAATGCTGCTGTGGAGAAGTCTGAGGCTAGCACAATATCTTTATTTCTCTTTGGTAAGTGCTTCCCCCCCACCTTAGGCTGGATGACTGAAGAATATCTGAAGGCAGTAAGTAATGGCTTTTACTTTCAAGAGTTCAGTCTTGACTTTTCTTTAGGCTGTCTATCCATGTCATCAGTCTGATTCTGACCAGATGATGGGTATCAGAAAGAATTTTCAAGTTTTTATTAACTACTTTTTTTCTGTTAAGACTAGCTCTGCAGGTTTTGGTTGAGTCAAATCCCTTGATATATCACTCTAGAATATCAGGACCTTCTTTTTTCCCACTGGCCATGACTTTTTGGAAGTGTTTGGTAGGAGATTATAGCTTTATGTTAATTTTCTGCTGGTAAAGTTACCACCCTTCTCATTTTTATTGTTTAAAAATATTGCTGTCGTTTTTCATTGCATAAAATAATTTTCCTTCATTCTTTGGACTCATCTGAAAGTAGAACACAATATTTGTTTGTCTGATTTTTCCCATCATTTTATTCAAACATACAGCAAAGATGAAAGAATTTTTCAGTTTTTTATTAACATATAAGGTATTATTTGTTTCAGGGGTACAGGTCTGTGATTTATCAGTCTTACACAATTCACAGCACTCACCATAGCACATACCCTCACCAGTGTCCATCACCCAGCCACCCCATACCTCCCAACTCCCTCCACTCAAGCAACCCTCAGTTTGTTGCCTGAGATTGAATCTCTTATGATTTGTCTCCCTCTAAGATTTTGTCTTGTTTCATTTTTTCCTTTCTTCCACTATGATCCTCTGCCTTGTTTCTCAAATTCTACATATCAGTGAAATCACATTATAATTGTCTTTCTCTGATTGACTTATTTCACTTACCATAATAACCTCTAGGTCCATCCACATCATTGCAAATGGCAAGATTTCAGTTTTGATATTCCATTGTATGTGTGTGTGTGTGCATGTGTGTGTGTGTAGACATTATACATATCTATCTATCTATCTATCTATCTATCATCTATCTATCTCACATCTTCTTTATCCATTCATCTGCTGATGGACATCTAGGCTCTTTCCATAGTTTGGCTACTGCGGACATTGCTGCTATAAACATTCAGGTGCACATGCCCCTTTGGATCACTACATTTTTATCTTTAGGGTAAATGCCCAGTAGTGTGATTGCTGGGTCATAGGGTGGCTCTATTTTTAACTTCTTGAGGAACCTCTACACTGTTTTCCAGAGAGGTACACCAGCTTGCTTTCCTACCAACAGTATAGGAGGGTTCCCCTTTCTCTGCATCCTCACCAACACCATTTGTTTCCTGACTTGTTATTTTTAGCCATTCTGACACAAGTGATGTGGTATCTCATTGTGGTTTTGATTTGTACTTCTCTGATGCTGAGTGATATTGAGCACTTTTTCATGTGTCTGTTGGCCATTTGGATGTCTTCTTTGCAGAAGTGTCTGTTCATGTCTTCTGCCCATTTCTTGATTGGATTCTTTGTTCTTTGGGTGTTGAGTTTGATAAGTTCTTTATAGATTTTGGATACTAGCCCTTTATCTGATATGTCCTTTGTAAATAGCTTCTCCTATTATGTCAGTTGTCTTTTGGTTTTGTTGACTGTTTCCCTTGTTGTGCAAAAAGCTTTTTATCTTGTTGAAGATCTAATAGTTCATTTTTACCCTTGCTTCCCTGGCCTTTGGTGATGTTTCTAGGAAGAAGTTGCTGTGGCTGAGGTTGAAGAGGTTGTTGCCTATGTTCTCCTCAAGGATTTTGATGGATTCCTGTCTCACATTTAGCTTTTTCATCCATTTTTAGTCTATTTTTGTGTAAGGAAATTGTCTAGTTTCATTCTTCATGTGGCTGTCCAATTTTCCCAACACCATTTGTTGAAGAGACTGTCTTTTTTCCACTGGACATTCATTACTGCTTTGTCAAAGATTAGTTGACCATTGCGTTGAGGGCCCATTTCTGGGTTCTCTAGTCTGTTCCATTGATCTATGGGTTGGTTTTGTGCCAGTACCATGCTGTCTTGATGATGACAGCTTTGTAATAGAGCTTGAAGTCTGGAATTGTGAAGCCACCAGCTTTACTTTTCTTTTTCAACATTCCTCTGGCTATTTGAGGTCTTTTCTGGTTCCATATGAATTTCAGGATTATTTGTTCAATTTCTTTGAAAAAAACCTGATGGTATTTTGATAGGGATTGCATTAAATGTGTAGATCCCTTTAGGTAGCATAGACATTTTAACAATATTTGTTCTTCCAATCCATGAGCATGGAATATTTTTCCATTTCTTTGTATCTTCCTCAATTTCTTTCATGAGTGTTCTGTAGTTTCTAGAGTATAGATCCTTTACCTCTTTAGTTAGGTTTATTCCTAGGTATCTTATGGCTTTGGGTGCAATTGTAAATGGGACTGATTCCTTAATTTCTCTTTCTTCTGTCTCGTTGTTGGTGTATGGAAATGCAACGGATTTCTGTGCATTGATTTTATATCCTGCCACTTTGCTGAATTACTGTATGAGCTCTAGCAGTTTTGGGGTGGAGTCTTTTGGGTTTTCCACATAGAGTATCATGTCATCTTCAAAGAGTGAGAGTCTGACTTCCTCTTGGCTGATTCAGATGTCTTTGATTTCTTTTTGTTTTCTGATTGCTGGGGCTAGGACTTCTAGTACTATGTTGAACAGCAGAGGTGATAGTGGACATCCCTGCCATGTTCCTGACCTTAGGGGAAAAGCTCTCAGTTTTTCCCCATTGAGAATGATATTTGCCATAGGTTTTTCATAGAGGGCTTTCATGATACTGATATTTACCTATCTCTACACTGTGAAGAGTTCTGATCAAGAAAGGATGTTGTACATTGTCATATGCTTTTTTTCTGCATCTATTGAGAGGATCATATGGTTCTTGCTTTTTCTTTTATTTATGTAGAGTATCACATTGATTGATTTGGGGATGTTGAATCAAATTTGCAGCCCAGGAATAAATCCCACTTGGTCACAGTGAATAATCCTTTTAATGAACTGTTGGATCCTATTGGGGGCTAGTATTTTGGTGAGAATTCTTGCATCCATGTTTATCAGGGATATTGGTCTGTAATTCTCCTTTTTGGTAGGATCTTTGGTTTGGGGATCAAGGTAATGTTGGCCTCATAAAAAGAGTTTGGAAGTTGTCCTTCCATTTCTATTTTTTGGAACAGTTTCCAGAGAATAGGTAATAATTCTTCTTTAAATGTTTGGTAGAATTCCCCTGGGAAGTCATCTGGCCCTGGACTCATGTTTGTTGGGAGATTTTTGATTACCGCTTCAATTTCCTGGCCAGTTATGGGTCTGTTCAGGTTTTCACTTTCTTCCTGGTTCAGTTTTGGTAGTTTGTATGTTTCTAGGAATGCATCCAATTCTTCCAGATTGCCTAATTTTTTGGCATATAGCTACTCACACTATATTCTTATAACTGTTTGCATTTCTTTGATGTTGGTTGTGACCTCTCCTCTTTCATTCATGATTTAATTAATTTGGGTCCTTTCTCTTTTCTTTTTGATAAGTCTGGCCAGGTGCTTATCAATCTTATTAATCCTTCCAAAGAACCAGCTCCTAGTTTTGTTGATCTGTTCTACTGTTCTTCTGGTTTCTATTTCATTGATTTCTGCTCTGATCTTTATTAATTCTCTTCTCCTACTGGGTTTAGGCTTCATTTGCTGTTCTTTCCCTAGCTTCTTTAGGTGTAGGGTTAGGCTGTGTATTTGAGAACTTTCTTGTGTCTTGAGAAAGGCTTGTATTGCTAGATACTTCTCCCTTCTCTCTTAAGATGGCCTTTGCTGCATCCCAAAGATTTTGAACAGTTGTGTTTTCATTTTCATTCATTTCCATGAATTTTTTTCAATTCTTCTCTAATTTCCTGGTTGACCCATTCATTCTTTAGTAGTATGCTCTTTAGCCTCCCTGTATTTGAGTTCTTTCCAACTTTTCTCTTGTGATTGAGTTCAAGTTTCAAAGCACTGTGGTCTGAAAATATGCAGGGAATGATTCCAATCTTTTGGTAATGGTTGAGACCTGATTTGTGATCCAGTATGTGATCTATTCTGGAGAATGTCCTATGTGTACTAGAGAAGAATGTGTATTTTGTTTTTTCAGAGTGCAATGTTCCGATTATATCTGCAAAGTCCATCTGGTCCAGTGTGTCATTTGAAGCCCCTATTTCCTTGTTGATCTTTTGCTTAGATCTATCCATTTCAGTGAGGAGGGTGTTATAGTCCCTACTATCATTGTATTACTGTTGATGTGTTTCTTTGATTTTGTTATTAGTTGGCTTGTAAAATCGACTGTTCCCATGTTAGGGCCATAAATATTTACAGTTGTTAGATCTTCTTGTTGGATGACATAGTGTCCTTCCTTATCTCTTATTATAGTCTTCAGCTTAAAATCTAATTTATCTGATATAAGGATTGCCACTCCAGCTTTCTTTTGATGTCCATTAGCATGGTAAATTGTTTTCCACCCCCTCACTTTAAATCTGGAGGTGTCTTTGGGTCTAAAATTAGTCTCTTGTAGATGGTATATTGATGGGTCTCCTTTTTTAATCCAATCTTTTGTGTCTTTTGATTGGGACATCAGGGTACCCATTTACACTTAGGGTAGCTATTGAAAGATATGGATTTAGTGTCATTGTATTTTCTGTAAGGTGATTATTACTGTATATTGTTTCTCTTCCTTTCTGGTTTATGTTACTTTGGGGCTCTCTCTTTGCTTAGAGGACCCCTTTCAATATTTCTTGTAGGGCTGGTTTGGTGATTGCAAATTCTTTCAGTTTCTGTTTGTCCCAGAAGCTTTTTATCTCTCCTTTCATTTTCAATGACAGTCTAGCTTGATATAGTATTCTTAGCTGCATATTTTTCTCGTTTAGTACCCTTCCAGTGAGCACTGTTATACTCACTTGATCAGTCAATGTCCAGTCAAGAGACAGAAACTACATCAGAATTTTGAACAGGAAAATTTAATATAAAAAACCGTTAGCTGGGTAAAGGCTGGTTGAGTAGAGGTAACATCATTTCTCATGTTAGTGCAGTACTTTTTTCCACCTCTAAGCTTATCACCTTCTTGTACCCACTATTGGCAGAGCAAGACCAAAAACTAGTTAGCAAAGGAGAGAGTGAGTTGCAGAGTCCAGCTCCAGAATCACAAAGTGGGACCAAGAAAGGATAGGGGTGGAGATATGAGGCAGTAAATTACTGGCACAGCCATTTCCTGGATCCTACTGTTAACATTTTCTTATATTTGTTTCATCACATATCTAGGCACTGGTGCATTCCTTTATTCATTCATTAATTCATTATAGTTTTGATGTATTAGAAAGTAAGTTGTAGATTGTAGGCATCAGTATACTTCCATTTACATAGTTCAGCACGCATAGCATTAAGTAGAATCTGTAAGTTTTTTCAATTTTAAAAATTATAAAATTTCTAAATAAAGAAATGTGAAATTAAATTACATGCACAAATTCACTGATTTTTGAAAAATTCATACATCTGTATAGCCCTAGCCACTATTTAGATATAAAATATTTTGATTGTTCCCAGAAAGTTTCTTATCCGCCTTTCCCAGGCAATACTTTTCCTCTGCTCCCAGACACCAATGTTCTAATTTTTTTTTGTATCACACATTAGTTTTCCTTTTTCTAGAACTCCATAAAGATGAATTATAGAGGGGCACCTGGGTGGCTCAGTGGGTTAAGCGTCTGCCTTCAGCTCAGGTCATGATCTCAGGGTCCTGGGATTGAGCCCCAGATGGGGAGGGGGTGTCTCTGCTCAGCGGGGAGCCTGCTTCCCCCTCTCTCTCTGCCTGCCTCTATGCCTACTGTGATCTCTCTCTCTCACTCTGTTAAATAAATAAATAAATAAATAAAATCTTTTTTTAAAAAAGGTGAAATCATAGAGCATGTACTCTTCTCACATGTCTGGGTTCTTTCCCTCAGTGTAATGGTTTTGAGCTCTGTCAGTGGCTTCAGTCAATATCAATAGTTTATCTCCTTTAAATAATGAATAGTGTTCCATTGTATAGAAATGTCATAGTTTGTTTATTCATGCTCTTATTAATGAACACCTGGGCTTTTAGTTTGGACTATTGTGAATAAAGTGTTATGCACATTCTTAAATAATTTGGCTTTTAAAGACAAGGTCAAATCTGTGTGTGTGTATGTGTGTGCGTGTGTGCACTTTTTCATAGTATCTTATATGTGAGTAAGAATAAAGGGACTTGCATTCCAACACAGGGAGCATTTTTCCCTATTCCAAAATTTAAATAACAGAAATTTTATCTATGTTTACAGATAAGGATAGGGGAAAGCAATTGAATACAGTCAATGGTGACTGGCTGAACCAATGTTCCCCCTTACAAACTGATGTGTAAGTATAGATATTGCCTCAGTCTGTTATTACTTCTCACTTGTCTATTTCTCCTGTTACAAAAAACATACACAACATGCATTGACAGACATATACACTGGCAACTTTCTCTATATTTTCTTTTAATAATTCTAATAACTATTCTCATTTAATCATACACAGCATGTACTATGTGGGATTTATTCTTAAAGTATTAATTTTAGTGTTTTTTGTATTGAAAAATATTTGATAATAATAGCTTTAAAGTTTTAATTAATATGGTAACTGTTCATTTTTATTTGGCTATAAAATAAAAATTGGGAAAATTTTCTGCCTTTTATTAATTGTTAGAAATTAATCAGTGATCTCGCAATAAACTAAAAATTCAATGTGCTAAAAGGCTTTATAGAGGAAGTGAATGAATCAGCTAATAGTATCCATGGAAATAGAGAATAAAAGAGGGGGTAAAGGCTTAGTAGAGTTTTAAGGTAATTTTTAAATGACTGCAACACTAATTTTTATTCTTAGGGGATGTGACCCATGCTTGTTACCAGAGTTTACAAAAATCATTTTGATCATTTAAATTTTAAATTTCTTTCTCATTTTGTTTCTGACTTGCATTAACACAAAACATTTTATTTAATAATAACAATTGCATTACAGTATTTGTATTTAAATATGGGCTAATGCCAATTTTCAAATGTATTGAGCACCAGGTATTGAGTATCAAGTGTAATGTTTAATGAAGTCAGTAGTTTTAAATTCAGAACACATTCTCTCAAGGAAGCAGTGTTATGAAGGTATTTCATCCCTCAATCATATCTTACTTTAGATTTGTATAATGTTTCACCCGGGCCACTTAGAAGAGTCTTCTGTTTTCCCTGCATTCACTTTTTTCTCCAGACTCTAGATAAGCCACATGAGTCAGTCCTTTTGTTAACAACAATTATAGTTAACAACAACTATAGTAACTAGCTCCTCACTGCAATTAAGGTTAAGTTCTAGGTCTTTTGCATTTTGGTCCTGCCTGTTCTTGCAGCCCTGTCTTCTAATCCAGCTGGGCTTCAGGTTCCCTTGCTCCAGCCAGCCCAAGATCTTTACTTAGGAGGTATTTCAGAAACACATTGTACTTTCTGACTCCTCTTTGCTTTTGCACATACTGTTTCCTATGTCCTATGGTTTTACCTATTCTCTTTTCTGGTCCTCACTGTGGCCCAGATGAAACACCCCTAAAGACTGTTCTTTTTCCTTTGCTCTACTTCCAAGTTCATCTAATAGCCCTCTGGTTAGAATTTGCCTACCTACATAGATCATCCTTCAGTGAAGGAATATATGGGCCCAAAATTCTGAATTTTGGAAGCTAAGGGTCAGACCCAGAGCAGTAGGAAATTCACCCTGGTCAGAGTCACCTTGGTTTCTCTCACCAGCTAGCCAGATTACCTTTATCTACCCCTCCTTTTCCATCTTGTCTTTTAAAATGTTAGTTCACTCTCCCCTCTGTCTTTCTCCCTCTTGGTTTTCAACATTTGTTTGCTTTTTAAGTGTTGAGATAATGTGTATAAAGTATTTAGCATAGTAGCTGACAAATAGTAAGATCCTGTAAAATGTTGGCTAATAAAAAAAAAACAGCAACAATTACAGCAGAATCTTTGATATATGTCGTGAAAAGAGTAAGTCTACTTTAGTTTTTTTTAATTTAAATTTAATCAGCCAACATATAGTACATCATTAGTTTCAGATGTAGAGTTCAATAATTCACCAGCTGAATAGAACACCCAGTGCTCATTATATCATATGCCCTCCTTAATGCCCATCACCCAATTACTCCATTCCCCACTTACCCCCCTCCAGCAACCCTCAGTTTGTTTCCTATAGTTAAGAGTCTCTCATGGTTTGTCTCCCTCCCTGATTTCTTTCTATTCCATTTTCCCTCCCTTCCCCTATGATCTACTGCATTGTTTCTTATATTCCATATATGAGAGAAACCATATGATAATTATCTTTCTGATTGACTTATTTTGTTCAACATGATGCCCTCCAGTTTCATCCATGTAGGTGTAAATGGTAAGTATTCATCCTTTCTGATAGCTGAGTAATAGTCCATTGTATGTATGTACGTATGCATATATATATATATATATATATATATATATATATACACACACACACACACACACACATACACACACCGCATCTTCTTTATCTATTCATCTGTCGATGGACATCTCAGCTCTTTCTGTAGTTTGGCTATTATGGACATTGCTGCTATAAACATTGGGGTACAGATGCCTCTTTGGATCATTACATTTGTATCTTTGAGGTAAATACCTAGTAGTGCAATTGCTGGGTCATAGGGTAGCTCTATTTTTAACTTCTTGAGGAATCTCCATGCTGTCTTCCAGAGGGGCTATACCAGTTTGCATTTCCACTAAAAGTGTAAGAGAATTCCCCTTTCTCCATATCCTCACAAACATTTGTTGTTTCCTGTGTTGTTAATTTTAGCCATTCTGACTGGTGTGAGGTGGTATCTCATTGTGGTTTTGATTTGTATTTCCCTGACATCAAGTGACGTGGAGCATTTTTTTCATGTGTCTGTTGGCCATTTGTATGTCTTCTTCAGAGAAATGTCTGCTTGTGTCTTCTGTCTATTTCTTGATTGGATTATTTGTTTTTTAGGTGTTGAGTTTGATAAGTTCCTTAGAGATCTTGGATACTAGCCCTTTATCTGGTATGTCATTTGCAAATAGCTTCTCCCATTCTGTAGGTTGCCTTTTAGTTTTGTTCATTGTTTCGACTGCTGTGCAGAAGCTTTTTATCTTGAAGAAGTCCCAATAATTCATTTTTGCTTTTGTTTCTCTTGTCATTGGAGACATGTCTAGTAAGAAGTTGCTGTGGCTGAGGTCAAAGAGGTTGCTGCCTGTGTTCGCCTCTAGAATTTTGATGATCCTGTCTTACATTGAGCTCTTTTATCTATTTTGAGTTTTTCTTTGTGTATGGTGTAAGAAAATGGTCCAGTTTCATTCCTCTACATGTGGCTGTCCAATTTTCCCAACACTGTTTGTTGAAGAGACTGTCATTTTTCCATTGGATATTCTTTTCTGCCTTGTTGAAAATTAGTTGACCAAGTAAGTCTACTTTAATAATCAGTTGTTAGCTTGCTTTAATGGTTATGTCCACACACTCTAGATATTCGTAAATATAAGTATTATATTTTCTAAAGCCACAACTCTTTGGAGTTGTAGATACTAACAACTTAAATCCTTATAACTGATTATTATTATTATTACAAATTTATATTGGGGCATTTTGGTATTATGTTGTTATGGAAGTCAATAGGTTGTTATGATAGTTATAAAAAACTTCAGCAACAATTTTTGTTTTTTGAATAAATCACTCTTTAAATAGTGTGTCAAGGGCTGAAATACCTATCAAAGAATGGAACTATGGGTCTTAAGTAGGCAGTTCATAAAACCTTTGGCTCTAACACTATTTTAAAAAGACATCCTTATTCCTAGGTTTTCTTCCTAAAGTGTCTAATTCTAGTTGATAGATGTAGATCAACTTCACAAGGTTGTTTGCATTTGTCAAATTTCCATAACAAAATTCTTATTTGAAAAGCTAATGTGTAATTTATTTTGCACATATACATCTTATTTAAAAATACTTTACCATGAGAACTGAATAAAATATAACACTGTATATAGATCATGCATATTTACTAATGCAAAAACAGGCTGTCTAAATGTACTTAAAACAGTATATATTGTAATATAAGCAAATGTATCATCTTAACAAACATTTCAGAAGTGGTTCAGCTTAGGATTTAGTATAGTTTTGCACTTAAAGAGAACTTAAGGAACAGGGATTTTATATACACTGCTCTTTGAGTCTAGGACTCTGTTCTAAAATATTTGCTTTACTTTTGAGTTTATAATTAATGATTAGATTAGCCACCACTATCCCTATGTTTAAAGGCCTTTATTTTACAGAAGGTGTTGATTGCACAACAGATTTGTGCAACTTAAACCTCAGAATATTTTCTTTGTGCTGTGCAAAACGTATCTCCAAGGCTTGCAATGACCGTCTCTGCATACCAGTAGACAGACGATAATGTGTATCCAGTCAGTTCAGAAGAGCTGCTATTATTACCACATCCTCAATGAAAAATATATTGTGGGTACATGCTCTACTTTACCATTTTGATTCCATTAGATTCTACAAACATCTATTGATTGCTTAAGACAGCCTAAATTTTGGCAAGGATCAACGTGAACAAGACAATGATGCAGCTGCCTTCAAGATTTCACAATCAAGCAGGGAGGGGGTGTGAGAAATTGGCCACAATTATCCTAGTATCAGAAAAATGTGCTAAAATGTACTTTTGAAAGAGACACAAAGTGTTATAGAGGTTTGAGAGAGGGAACATTTGCATTAGGGAAGGTTTTGTAAAAGTAGTCTTTGAAGGGCAGATTGAGCAGAGAAAGCATTTCAGGCTGTGGAAGTAACATGAGCAAAGGCACTGAGAGAGAAGAGGAATACTTGCTGTATATTACTATGTGTCAGGCATTGTACAAAGGCTTTACATATGCTTGCTCATTTAATCTGCACAATCACCCTGTAATGTTTATGGTATGATTTCCATTTTAGAGCTAACATCAAGGCCCAGAGCTTGTAAAATAAGTGGCAGAACTGATACTGAACCCAGATCGATCAGACATCAAGGTCTGTTATTTCCTCACAGAGGCAGGAGAATGCACAATCCACTTGGGAAAAGGAAGGAATGGAGTTATTCAGAATGTGGTATCCCAGAAATGTAGCATAATGAACTAGAGAATCAATGGAGTCCATAAAGAACCAAATATGTTCTACTGGATATTAACAAGTATTCTGGAAAAACAATGTCCCGAGGTCAAAGCTGTGTGGAAAATGCTCCATGGTGTGTCCTAGTGCTGCCAATGAATGAGATTCAAGAGGCTACAATATGAATAGTGACCTCGAGTGTTGTGCAGGGCAGGCTGTGTACAACTATATGTTGCAGATCAGCTCTGCCTCTTTCCAGGAGATTGACAAATACCACATAATCATGTGAAAGAATTCAGAAAGTCCCACAGTAATGAAATCTGTTTAGCCCAATAAATTTCAAAATTATTTGACCCCAGGGAGAAAATAGATTTAGTACCTATTAATAGCTCATGGAAAACTAGCATTTTATGAAATGTAATTTGGAAGACACTGGGTTAGCCAGTCATACTTGGTAAGTCAGACTGGAATGGAGTGACATGGCCACAAAACTCTTGTCTGGAAACTTTGCCAAAGACATTCATGCATTAGTCTGGATGATGTTTCTTCCATTTTTACAGGGTACACATTTTCCTTCCCTAATTTTTACTTCTGGGAACAGGTTTCTTTGAGCAGTGTTTATGTGCTAAAACAGGTTACAGGGTGTGAAAGGATATTTATCCCCTCCATCTTGGAGTGCCTGATGGGGCCTGGAGCAGCTGAGTCCCTGGGCTGGTTACATTCTGCCCAAGCAGACCTGTCTACTTACCCCAGGGTAAACACAATTTTCTTGGTGTGCCATGATGTGGGAATAGTTGAGAAGCAATGATTTTGAAAACAGCTAGGAGTTACTTGCTAAAAAATAAAGCCTTGTTTTATGAGGCGGTGCTGTTTTTCCCCCCACAGCACCAGAAATATTATTTTGTACAGTCAATGTTAGAAAAAAACAGCATTATTACAAAATATACTGCAATGCGAGAAAAATCAGATATTTGAGAATGATTTTTGGGTCATTTTGCTTATCAAGTTGAGAACATCACATTAATCTGTTTTCCCCTCATGATTAAAACTTTTGGGGATAACCGCAATTATTTATGTGCAAATATCTAGAATATGAGCAATGTGAATCCATAACAGTAAAGGAGCCATTGAGGGTGAGGTGGCACAATTCTTAAAATAGTCATACATAATTTCAATTGAAAAACTTTGCTCCACTGAGAGAATGACAAAAATGCTATTGTTAAAGAAAAAAAAAAAAAACTGTGGAAAGTTATGAATGTCTAAAATTTCCTGCAGTTATTTTTGCAAGGATTGATTCATATTCAGATTAGCTTCCTGCCAGATGGAAGAAACACACAGTAAATCAGCTTTTGCAGGAGAGAAATCAAAAAGAAGCACAAGCTGCTATTTAAAGGGATTTCTTTCTTTTTTGCCATATTAATAGCACATTAACCCATAGGGAGTATTAATGTAAGAAGCTAAACCATGGGCGCTATCATTCTCTCCTTTGGGAAAACTAAATATTTTTCAGTCCAGTAGGTTGAGAAAAATTATCTCCTTGGATTGCACATCTAAGATAGTATTTCTATTTAATGATGGCCAAGCCTCTTGCATTCCAAAGCAGAAAGAAAAGGATAAATGTGTGGAAATAGGAGATAAATTCTCCCTGTCACACCCAGTGAATCACTGCTTTATGTGGTTGGTCCTAGGAAGGATTAAATACACAGGAGATGAGATGGATTGTTGTGCTTAGGGGTTCACTAAATCAGATACATGAGGTTCTGGCAGTGGTACTGGTGGAGCCCACGTAGTGTCCTGAAGGAGGTATGCTTGTTCTGGCCAAATCAGGCAAGTATATGACAGCAAAATCGTACTACACGCCCCGCATTAGAGACTAGATTTCCTCTCTATACCAAGAGTCATTCTCTGCACTCAGTTCTGTTTCCTCTAGCCTCTAATCTTCAACTTGTTCTTACCATGGCATTTTTGAATCACCCACACAACCCTACACCCCTTTTGTTCCCTCTTTGGCTTTGATCTAGGTTTTCCTCATGATAATACTCTTCTTTCCACAGTAGTTCAATAACATATTGTAGGTTGTAACTCTTCAGGCTAGATCCATCCCCACGTGCTCGCTTGCTCGCTCTCCTTCCATACACTGACTCCACTGGGACCATTTTCCATCTGGTCTTTCTGAGCCTTGCTGGAAACTCTGATAATAATTGTAATAATTCAGCTATTGACATTTGTTTTATGAACACCTACCATGTGCCAATCCTCTCAACAGCACCACGAGATAGGTATTATTATTAGATCATGTTTATAGCTGAGGAAATAAGGCTCAGACAGTGAGGTACCTGCTCAAAGATCACAGAATAAATATTATCTTTTCAGCAAATGATGCTAAAACAACTGGACATCCACATACCAGACAAATGAATTTAGACACAGACCTTACTCTCTTTACCAAAATTAAACTCAAAATGGATCATAGACCTAAATATAAAACACAAAACTATAAAACTCCTAGAAGACAAAACAGAAGAAAACCTAATTGACCTCTATAGTGAGAACTTTTTAGATACAACACCAAAGTCAAGATGTGTGAAAGAAATAAGTAATAACTAGACTTCAAAAATTAAAAACTTGTGCTCTGAGGAAGATAATGTTAATACAATGAAAAGGTAAGTGACAAAGTGGGAGAAAATACTTGCAAAAAAACTCAGCTGATAAAGGACCATTATTCAAAATGTACAAAGAACTCTTAAAATTCAATTATAAGGGGCGCCTGGGTGGCTCAGTGGGTTAAGCCGCTGCCTTCGGCTCAGGTCATGATCTCAGGGTCCTGGGATCGAGTCCCGCATCGGGCTCTCTGCTCAGCAGGGAGCCTGCTTCCATCTCTCTCTCTCTCTCTCTCTCTCTCTCTCTCTGCCTGCCTCTCCATCTACTTGTGATCTCTATCAAATAAATAAATAAAATCTTAAAAAAAAAATTCAATTATAAGAAAATGAACAACTTAAAAGTGGACAAAAAACCTGAGCACACACCTCATCAAAGAAGATATATAGATGACAAGTAAGCACAGGAAAGTATATTCAACATCATATAACATTAAGGAATTGAAAATTAGGACAACAATGAGATACAAAATGGCATAGCCACTTTGGAAGACAGTTTGGCAGTTTCTTATAAAACTGAACATGTTCTTATCAAACCATCCAGCAATCATACTCCTTGTGTATTGAAAACTACCATCCATACAAACCCTGCAAACAGATGTTTTTAGCAGCTTTATTCATAACTGCAAAACTTGGAAGCAACCAATACGTCCTCCATTATGACAATGGGTAAATAAACTGTGGTACATGCACACAAGGAAATATTATTCAGTTCTAAAAAAATGAACTCTCAAGCCATCAAAAGACATGGAGGAAACTTAATTTATATTACTAAGTGAAAGAAACCAATTTGAAAAGTTTATATACTGTTTGATTCCAACTAAATGACATTGTGGAAAAGGCGAAACAATGGAGACAGTATAATGATCAGTTGTTGCCAGGGGTTGGGGGAAGGTAGGAGAGATGCATAGGCAGGGCATAGAAAATTTTTAGGGTAGTGAAACTATTCTGTATGATACTACAACAGTGGATACAAGTCATTATACATTTATCAAAACTCAAAGACTGTACAAAACCAAAAATGAACTCTATTGCAAATTGTGGACTTTGAGTGATAATGATGTATCAATATAGGTTCGTCAGTTATACCAAATGTATCACTATTGTGTGGGATATCCACAGTGAGGAAAGTTGTGTTTAAGGGGAGAAACAAGGGGTAAATGGAAACTGTACTTTCTGCTTGATTTTGCTGTCAATCTAAAACTTCTTTAAAAAATAGTTTATTAATTAAAAAAAGGCTTCCAAGAAGGGAAAACAACTTCTATTTGGAAAGAATCAAAGTATACAACAAAGGCTACTAACAACAAAGGATCTACTAGTTGCTGGTTCTCTTAAATATTTAACAAATAACCATAGAGTTTCCAGTTCTCTTTTGTTACCCAAACACAAAATCAACACCAAACCACATGTGCATGTGCACGTGGGCACACGCACCCTTTTGTTATTAATAGATAGACTACCTCTCCAGTGGTTTAAAAAATCACTTTGGCCAGAACCCACAACTGTATGGTCAACTAATCTTTGACAAAGTAGGAAAGAATATCCAGTGGGGAAAAGATAGTCTCTTCAACAAATGGTGTTGAGAAAACTGAACAGCACCATGCAAAGGAATGAAAGTGGACCACTTTCTTATTCCACACACAAAAATAAATTCATGATGGATAAAAGATCTATATGTGAGACAGGAAACCATCAAACCCCAGAGGAGAACACAGACAGTAACCTCTTTGACACTGCAGAAACTTCTTTCTAGATATGTTTCCTGAGGCAAGAGGAACAAAAGCATGATTAAACTATTGGGACTTCATTAGGATAAAAAGCTTTTGCACAGCAAAGGAAACGACCAACAAAACTAAAGGGCAACCTATGGAATGGGAGGAGATATTTGCAAATGATATATTGGATAAGGTGCTAGTATTCAAAATCTATAAGAACTTATGACAATCAACACCCCAAAACCAAATAATCCAGTTAAAAAATGGATGATGAGCACCCAGTGTTGTATGGAAGAGTTGAATCACTAAATTGTACACCTGAAACTAACATACTGTATGTTAACTAACTGGAATTTTTTAAAGTAGGTTCTATACCCAGCGTGGAGCCCAGTGTGGGGCTGGAACTCATGACCCTGAGATTGAGACCATAGTGAAAATCAAGAGTTAGACACTTAGCCAACTGAGCCACCCAGGTGCCCCTAACTAACTGGAATTTAAATAAAAACTTGAAAGAGGAAAAAAAATCACATCTGCTAGAAATTAAAAGAAACCTTGTACTTCTTCCTTTGGTTTGACACTGGGCTCTAGAGACCATAATTTAATTATAATATAATTTATAAAATAGCCCATTTGACAGGTAAGTAATCTCATGGGTTATGAAGTCAAGCAAATCATTGTTGAAAAGGTTAAGATAAAAGATTAAAAACATCCAAAATACACAGGAATTTAAAAAATCAGTTTCCTTCTTCAAATTATTTTAGTAATACTTTTATAAACCTGTTCTTTCTAATTACAGAGTGATATAATGCAACCACTCCCTATGTTTTCAGGGTCATTCCAGTGCACCTTATAAGTATGCAAAATTATATCAGATGCTAAATGCCTGAAGCACGAGGTTCTTTGGTTCTTATTCGTAATTATTGTGCTGAATTTCATATTTGGGTCTCGATTTCATACGAATAAATTATTCTCCAAATACATAATTTAAGACAATTAATATTCAGTCTTACTTTAATACAGACTGGAATCTAAGCCAAATTTGTCTATGAACTAGAATGTTAAGTAGAAATGCCATTTTAAACCCCTAAAACTGTAGTCAACTGACATCCAGGTTTTTCTGCCATGAACAGATATTTAGGATCAACCTCCTCCAAAGGCAATCAAAGTGTTCTTTGATGTTGTGGTTCCTGGAATTACAGGCGACCAAATGGCTTCTGATTTTTGTTTCCTCTTGATACTTAATATCCTGGAACTGACAAATCACAGAATAACTTCAGATTCTGAAAAAGTCATATCCCTGAGCCATTTTCCACTGAGGCTATTGCACTATTTACAGAGTGCTCTCTTACCTGCCTCTCTGCCCTATCCAATTCTGTTCATGATGCAGCCTTGTTCTAACTTCTAGTCTATGCTTAATTCCATATTTTTGTTTATATTGGTTTATAATCTTCTCAAGAATAGGAAGCACTTTTTTAAATAAAAAAATCATGGCATTTAGTTAATTAATTTTGCTCCAAATGGATACTAAATTATGAGATAAGTGATTCATGTTCTGGACAAAAGTTGTGCATTTGCCATAAATAGAGAATAAGTGAGTAGCGAAAGGTTAAGGTATTTAGAGTCACAAAGAAGAGGGTGTTACATGTTGCTTCAATAGGTAATGCTGGAGTCAAAGTTTGTTGGCTGTTTTAAAAACTCATAAATGACTTGATCAAAGTGGGGTCTGGTATAAATTGTAGAATTTATAGAATTTATATTAAAAGACTAATCTGATATAAGTCATAAGAAGGAGAGATTAGAGCTAGAATTACATGTTTTGTATGCAAGTAATGCAAATAAGTACAAGAAAGATTCCCCACAAAAGATTTAAAAGAATATAATTCCAGGTTTAGATAGTTTACTTTCTCATTAATGATAAAGGGGTCGGTCACTTTCTAACATGACATAACAACCTTAAATGTGTATGCATTTAATAATAGAGTTTCAAAATGCATGAAACAAAAAATGACAGAACTGATTATTTAACCTGATAAAGAATACCTTTTTAAAGGTATAAATAAAAATACCTTAAAACAATACCTGCAATTAACCTACTTAATAGTGAAAGACTGACTACTCCCCCCCTAAGATCAGGAAGAAGGAAAGGATGTCTGTTGTCACCATCCATAAACATCACCATACACCACCCATATTCAACATCGTACCTAGCCAGCACAATAAATCAAGAGAAAGGGCTGAAAAGCATTTTGGAAAGGTAAATTTGGATTAGAAAGGTGTTCGCAGATGATAGGTTTATGCAGAAGATCTCAAAGAATATTCAAAATGTTGTTAGAACTGATGACTGAGTTTAGCAAGGTGGCAAGATGTTTATCAATCAATTATATAAAATATTTTGTTTATATATTAGCAATGGATAGTTGGAAATTGAATTTAAAAAGGAATAATACAACGTACAGTAGTATTGAAAACATTGAATTCATAGCATAAATTTACAAAACCTGTGCAGGATCAGTACATGAAAAACTAGAAATCTACATTACTGAAATATGTCCATGGACTGGAAGACTAATTGTTAGAATTTGAAATCTCCCCTGAATTATCTATAGATTAAATGCAATTCCTGGTGGCAGGTAATAAGGAGGGCACGTATTGCATGGAGCACTGGGTTTTGTATGTAAACAATGAATCCTGGAACACTGCATCAAAAACTAATGGTGTACTGTATGCTGACTAACATATAAAAAAATAAAGGAAAAAAATGCAATTCCAATCAAAATCCTGGTGAGATTTTTAAAAATAGAAGTTGACAAGCCCATTCTAAAATTTATTTAGGTAAACAGAGGAACTTGAATAGAAAAAAACAATCTTGAATAACAAATTTGGAGGGCTCCAGTGATATGATTTCCAAACTTAGGATAAAGCTACTTATATCAAAACATGGTAGTATTCTAAAAATGAAACAAATATGTAGAGATAGAGATAGATATATAGAACAATGCAGCAGAGCAGAAAGTCCATAAATAGATACACACAAATATATTCAACTATTGCTTGAAAAGGTTTCAAGGCAATGCAATAGAGAAAGGACTGGCTTTTTAGCAAGTGGTGCTGGAACAACTGGTTATACATATGGAAGAAAATGAACCTGTGCACCATGTATAAAACTAATTCAAATGTGCTCATAGTTCTAAATAGAAAGCTAAAACAATAAACCTTTTAGAAGAAAACACAGAAGAATATTTTGTGACCCTTGGTTAAGCAAAGATTTCTTATATGCCACACCAAAACACAATACCTAAAAAGAAAAGTCATAGGAGGAGTCAAGATGGCAGAGAAGTAGCAGGGTGAGATGACTGCAGCTAGCAGGAGATCAGCTAGATAGCTTATCTAAAGATTGCAAACACCTGTAAATCCATCGGTAGATCGAAGAGAAGAAGAACAGCAATTCTGGAAACAGAAAAACAACCACTTTCTGAAAGGTAGGACTGGCGGAGAAGTGAATCCAAAGCGACGGGAAGATAGACCCCGGGGGAAGGGGCCAGCTCCCGGAAAGCGGCAGAGCAACGGCGCACAAAATCGGGACTTTAAAAAGTCTGTTCCGCTGAGGGACATCGCTCCAGAGGCTAAACCGGGGCGAAGCCCATGCGGGGTCAGCATGGCCTCAGGTCCCGCAGGGTCACAAAAGGATCGGGGGTGTCTGAGTGTCACAGAGCTTGCGGTTATTGGAATGGGAAAGCCGGCTACAGAGACAGAGCCGACAGTAAGCTCACAGCTCGGTGTTACCTTGAACCAGCCACAGGCTCGGTGAGCTCAGAGCGCGGCCGGAGGTCAGGCAGACGGGAGTAACTGGGCGCTGTTCTCTGAGGGCGCACTAAGGAGTGGGGCCCCAGGCTCTCGGCTCCTCCGGGCTGGAGACCAGGAGGCCGCCATTTGTATTCCCGTCCTCCGGAACTCTACGGAAAGCGCTCAGGGAACAAAAGCTCCTGAAAGCAAACCCGAGCGGATTACTCAGCCCGGCCCCTGGTAAGGGCGGTGCAATTCCACCTGGGGCAAAGACACTTGAGAATCACTACACCAGGCCCCTCCCCCAGAAGATCAACAAGAAATCCAGCCAAGACCAAGTTCACCTACCAAGGAGTGCGGTTTCAATACCAAGGAGAGCAGCAGAATTCCAGAGGAGGAGAAAGCAAAGCACGGAACTCATGGCTTTCTCCCTGTGATTTTTCTAGTCTTGCAGTTAATTTAATTTTTTTCTTTTTCATTTTTTTTTCTCTTCTTCTGCTAAAATTTTTTTTAACTTTTACCCTTTTCTTTTTTAATGTTTTTTAACTAGTTTATCTAATATATATATTTTTTCTTTTTTATATTTTTCTTTATTTGTTTTCTTTTTTAAAAATTCTTTTCTTTTCTTTTTTTCTTTTTCTTTCTTCCTTTTTGAACCTCTTTTTATCCCCTTTCTCTCCCCTCACGACTTGGGATCTCTTCTGATTTGGTTAAAGCATATTTTCCTGGGGTTTTTGCCACCCTTTTAGTATTTTACTTGCTCCTTCATATACTCTTATCTGGACATAATGACAAGGTGGAAAAATTCACCACAAAAAAAAAGAACAAGAGGCAGTACCGAAGGCTAGGGACCTAATCAATACAGATATTGGTAATATGTCAGAACTAGAGTTCAGAATGACAATTCTCAAGGTTCTAGCCGGGCTCGAAAAAGGCATGGAAGATATTAGAGAAACCCTCTCGGGAGATTTAAAAGCCCTTTCTGGAGAAATAAAAGAACTAAAATCTAACTAAGTTGAAATAAAAAAAAGCTATTAGTGAGGTGCAATCAAAAATGGAGGCTCTCACTGCTAGGATAAATGAGGCAGAAGAAAGGATTAGTGATATAGAAGACCAAATGACAGAGAATAAAGAAGCTGAGCAAAAGAGGGACAAACAGCTACTGGACCACGAGGGGAGAATTCGAGAGATAAGTGACACCATAAGACGAAACAACATTAGAATAATTGGGATTCCAGGAGAAGAAGAAAGAGAGAGGGGAGCAGAAGGTATACTGGAGAGAATTATTGGGGAGAATTTCCCCAATATGGCAAAGGGAAAGAGCATCAAAATACAGGAGGTTCTGAGAATGCCCCTCAAAATCAATAAGAATCGGCCCACACCCCGTCACCTAATAGTAAAATTTTCAAGTCTTAGTGACAAAGAGAAAATCCTGAAAGCAGCCCAGGAAAAGAAGTCTGTAACATACAATGGTAAAAATATTAGATTGGCCCCTGACTTATCCACAGAGACCTGGCAGGCCAGAAAGAGCTGGCATGATATTTTCAAAGCACTAAATGAGAAAAACATGCAGCCAAGAATACTATATCCAGCTAGGCTATCATTGAAAATAGAAGGAGAGATTAAAAGCTTCCAGGACACAAAAAAAAAAAAAAAAAAAAAAAAAGCTTCCAGGACAAACAAAAACTGAAAGAATTTGCAAACACCAAACCAGCTCTACAGGAAATATTGAAAGGGGTCCTCTAAGCAAAGAGAAAGCCTACAAGTGGTAGATCAGTAAGGAACAGAGACAATATACAGTAACAGTCACCTTACAGGCAATACAATGGCACTAAATTCATATCTCTCAATAGTTACCCTGAATGTTAATGGGCTAAATGCCCCAGTCAAAAGTCATAGGGTATCAGAATGGATAAAAAAACAAAACCCATCTATATGTTGCCTCCAAGAAACTCATTTTAAGCCCGAAGACACCTCCAGATTTAAAGTGAGGGCGTGGAAAAGAACTTACCATGCTAATGGACATCAGAAGAAAGCAGGAGTGGCAATCCTTATATCAGATCAATTAGATTTTAAGCCGAAGACTATAATAAAAGATGAGGAAGGACACTATATCATACTCAAAGGGTCTGTCCAACAAGAAGATCTAACAATTTTAAATATCTATGCCCCCAACGTGGGAGCAGCCAACTATATAAACCAATTAATAACAAAATCAAAGAAACACATAAACAATAATACAGTAATAGTAGGGGACTTTAACACTCCCCTCACTGAAATGGACAGGTCATCCAAGCAAAAGATCAAAAAGGAAATAAAGGCCTTAAACGAGACACTGGATCAGATGGACATCACAGATATATTCAGAACATTTCATCCCAAAGCAACAGAATACAAATTCTTCTCTAGTGCACATGGAACATTCTCCAGAATAGATCACATCCTCGGTCCTAAATCAGGACTCAACCGGTATCAAACGATTGGGATCATTCCCTGCATATTTTCAGACCACAATGCTCTGAAGCTAGAACTCCACCACAAGAGGAAGTTTGGAAAGAACACAAATACATGGAGACTAAACCGCATCCTTCTAAAGAATGAATGGGTCAACCGGGAAATTAAAGAAGAATTGAAAAAAATCATGGAAACAAATGATAATGAAAATACAACGGTTCAAAATCTCTGGGACACAACAAAGGCAGTCCTGAGAGGAAAATATATAGTGGTACAAGCCTTTCTCAAGAAACAAGAAAGGTCTCAGGTACACAACATAACCCTACACCTAAAGGAGCTGGAGAAAGAACAAGAAAGGAACCCTAAGCCCAGAAGGAGAAGAGAAATCATAAAGATCAGAGCAGAAATCAATGAAATAGAAAGCAAAAAAACAATAGAACAAATCAACGAAACTAGGAGCTGGTTCTTTGAAGGAATTAATAAGATTGATAAACCCCTGGCCAGACTTATCAAAAAGAAAAGAGAAAGGACCCAAATAAATAAAATCATGAATGAAAGAGGAGAGATCACAACTAACACCAAAGAAATACAAACTATTATAAGAACATAGTATGAGCAACTCTACGCCAACAAATTTGACAATCTGGAAGAAATGGATGCATTCCTAGAAACATATAAACTACCACAACTGAACCAGGAAGAAATAGAAAGCCTGAACAGACCCATAACCAGTAAGGAGATTGAAACAGTCATTAAAAATCTCCAAACAAACAAAAGCCCAGGGCCAGATGGCTTCCTGGGGGAATTCTACCAAACATTTAAAGAAGAACTAATTCCTATTCTCCTGAAACTGTTCCAAAAAATAGAAATGGAAGGAAAACTTCCAAACTCATTTTATGAGGCCAGCATCACCTTGATCCCAAAACCAGACAAGGATCCCATCAAAAAAGAGAGCTATAGACCAATATCCTTGATGAACACAGATGCGAAAATTCTCAACAGAATACTAGCCAATAGGATTCAACAGTACATTAAAAGGATTATTCACTGTGACCAAGTGGGATTTATTCCAGGGCTGCAAGGTTGGTTCAACATCCGCAAATCAGTCAATGTGATACAACACATCAATAAAAGAAAGAACAAGAACCATATGATACTCTCAATAGATGCTGAAAAAGCATTTGACAAAGTACAGCATCCCTTCCTGATCAAAACTCTTCAAAGTGTAGGGATAGAGGGCACATACCTCAATATCATCAAAGCCATCTATGAAAAACCCACCGCAAATATCATTCTCAATGGAGAAAAACTGAAAGCTTTTCTGCTGAGGTCAGGAACATGGCAGGGATGTCCATTATCACCACTGCTATTCAACATAGTACTAGAAGTCCTAGCCTCAGCAATCAGACAACAAAAGGAAATTAAAAGCATCCAAATCAGCAAAGAAGAAGTCAAACTATCACTCTTCTCAGATGATATGATACTATATGTGGAAAACCCAAGACTCCACTCCAAAACTGCTAGAACTTGTACAGGAATTCAGTAAAGTGTCAGGATATAAAATGAATGCACAGAAATCAGTTGCATTTCTCTTCACCAACAACAAGACAGAAGAAAGAGAAATTAAGGAGTCCATCCCATTTACAACTGCACCCCAAAACATAAGATACCTAGGAATAAACCTAACCAAAGAGGCTAAGAATCTATAGTCAGAAAACTATAAAGTACTCATGAAAGAAATTGAGGAAGACACAAAGAAATGGAAAAATGTTCCATGCTCCTGGATTGGAAGAATAAATATTGTGAAAATGTCTATGCTACCTAAAGCAATCTACACATTTAACACAATTCCTATCAAAGTACCATCCATCTTTTTCAAAGAAATGGAACAAATAATTCTAAAATTTATATGGAACCAGAAAAGACCTCGAATAGCCAAAGGGATATTGAAAAAGAAAGCCAACGTTGGTGGCATCACAATTCCGGACTTCAAGCTCTATTACAAAACTGTCATCATCAAGACATCATCAAGACAGCATCATCAAAAACAGACACATAGATCAATGGAACAGAATAGAGAGCCCAGAAATAGACCCTCAACTCTATGGTCAACTAATCTTCGACAAAGCAGGAAAGAATGTCCAATGGAAAAAAGACAGCCTCTTCAATAAATGGTGTTGGGAAAATTGGACAGCCACATGCACAAGAATGATACTGGACCATTTCCTTACACCACACAAGAAAATAGACTCAAAATGGATGAAGGACCTCAATGTGAGAAAGGAATCCATCAAAATCCTTGAGGAGAACACAGCCAGCAACCTGTTCGACCTCAGCCACAGTAACATCTTCCTAGGAACATCACCAAAGGCAAGGGAAGCAAGGGCAAAAATGAACTATTGGGATTTCATCAAGATCAAAAGCTTTTGCACAGCAAAGGAAACAGTTAACAAAATCAAAAGACAACTGACAGAATGGGAGAAGATATTTGCAAACAACATATCAGATAAAGGACAAGTTTCCAAAATCTATAAAGAACTTAGCAAACTCAACACCCAAAGAACAAATAATCCAATCAAGAAATGGGCAGAGGACATGAACAGACATTTCTGCAAAGAAGACATCCAGATGGCCAACAGACACATGAAAAAGTGCTCCATATCACTGAGCATCAGGGAAATACAAATCAAAACCACAATGAGATATCACCTCACACCAGTCAGAATGGCTAAAATCAACAAGTCAGAAAATGACAGATGCTGGCGAGGATGCGGAGAAAGGGGAACCCTCCTCCACTGTTGGTGGGAATGCAAGCTGGTGCAGCCACTCTGGAAAACAGCATGGAGGTTCCTCAAAATGTTGAAAATAGAATTACCCTATGACCCAGCAATTGAACTACTGGGTATTTACCCTAAAGATACAAACGTAGTGATCCGAAGGGGCACATGCACCCGAATGTTTATAGCAGCAATGTCCACAATAGCCAAACTATGGAAAGAACCTAGATGTCCATCAACAGATGAATGGATAAAGAAGATGTGGTATATATACACAATGGAATACTATGCAGCCATCAAAAGAAATGAAATCTTCCCATTTGCGACAACATGGATGGAACTAGAGCATATCATGCTTAGCGAAATAAGTCAAGCAGAGAAAGACAACTATCATATGATCTCCCTGATATGAGGAAGTGGTGATGCAACATGGGGGCTTAAGTGGGTAGGAGAAGAATCAATGAAACAAGATGGGATTGGGAGGGAGATAAACCATAAGTGACTCTTAATCTCACAAAACAAACTGAAGGTTGCTGGGGGGAGGGGGTTGGGAGAAGGGGGGTGGGGTTATGGACATTGGGGAGGGTACATGCCCTGGTGAGTGCTGTGAAGTGTGTAAACCTGGTGATTCACAGACCTGTACCCCTGGGGATAAAAATATATGTTTATAAAAAATAAAAAATTAAAAAAAAAGAAAAGTCATAAATTTGACTTCATCAAAATTAAAATTTCTACTCTTCGAAAGACACTCTTAAGAGAATGAAAAGATGGGCCGCAGACAGAAAATATTTACAAGTCACATATATGATAAAGGCTTTGTAGCTAGACAATATTAAGAACTCTCATAACTCAGGGCGCCTGGGTGGCTCAGTGGGTTAAGCCTCTGCCTTCGGCTCAGGTCATGATCCCAGGGTCCTGGGATCAAGCCACGCATTGGGCTCTCTGCTCAGCAGGGAGCCTGCTTCCCTCTCTCTGCCTGCCTCTCTGTCTACCTGTGATCTCTGTCAAATAAATAAATAAAATCTTTAAAAAAAAAAGAACTCTCATAACTCAATATGAGAAAATAAACTCAAAAATTCTTAAAAATGGGCAAAACATTGGTGTAAACACTTCAATAAAGAAAATATGTGGATGGTAATTAAGCACAGGAAAATATACTCAATATCATTAGTAATTAGCAAATTAAAACCACAATGAGATACCACCATACCCCTATAAGAACAACTTAAAAAATAAGAAAAAAATATGAGACCACCCAGTGCTGGCAAAGACGAGAACTCCAATACACTGCTGGTTAACTATAAAATGTTATCAGCCACTTTAAAAAAAACTTAACTTTTTTTTAAAAGTAAGGCATATACTTACTATATAACTCAGTGAGCCCACTCTAAGGTATTCACCCAAGTAAAATTAGGTAAAATACATCAAGTAAAAAAAAAAACAAAACCTATATTCACGTGAAGCCTGAATGTACAATTTTGTAATAGCTTCAAAGAACTGGAAACAAACCAAATACTCTCAACTGGAGGTTGGATTAATTGATTACAGCACATCCATACAATGGAATATCATTCAGCATATAAAAAAGAAGGCACTTAAGGGGCACTGGGTGGCTTAGTGAGTTAAGCGGCTGCCTTTGGCTCAGGTCATGATCCTACCTCCTGGGATCGAGCCCAGCATTGGGTTCCCTGTTCAGCGGGGATCTTGTTTCTCCTTCTGCCTGCCACTACCCCTGCTTGTGTTCTCTCTCTCTTGCTCGCTCTCTCTCTCTCCAATAAATAAATAAAATCTTAAAAATAAAAGAAGGCCTAAGGATACATTAAAAAATAAGGAGGACTCTAAAAATCACTATGATAAGTTAAGAAAGCCAGAAAACAAAAGCCAACATAACGTATGTTTCTATTTTCTTGGCATCCTAGAAAAGGCCAAGTTTAGGAGAACACTTTGACCAGATCAGATCAGTGGTTTCCTGAAGCCAGCATTAACTGCAAATCAGCATAAGGGACCCTTTGGAGTTATGGAAATAAAAGCTCTACAACTGAACTTTGGTATTGTTACAGAACTCTATAAACTTACTGGAAAATGTTCAACTATATACTTCGATGGGTGAGTTTTATGAAGCTGGTTTTAAAAAGGCACCCTAAAAGGAGACATTTCCTCTTTAGCTGTCTTGGTTCTTTGTTGAGGGTTAGGCCTTGGTTGAGGGTTGGCCTTTATTTGAGTGCCCTTTGTTGCCAGTTTTTATCCTTATTCATTTCTGAAGGGAAGAGTTCATCTTCACTCATTCTGAGTGAAATGTTTGGGTTTTAGGTTCTTTATGAGTATTCAGTTATGAGAAATAATTCTTCTAAGGAGACTTCTGATAATCAGCCCCCTGCTAGAACTCCTGCAGGATTTATGTTTAAGGAATATGGCCCTTCTTGCTGTAAATTGTTTTGTCCTGTTGGACTCCCATTACCCAGGATGATTTGAAACTTCATTGGCCAAGATGGGGCTCTTTTGATATCCCCAAATTCATGTACTTGTATGCACAGGGTTATAAAAGCAAGGAAAATGAGAGAAATCTTATTTTAATTGGCACCTGGAGGACTCAGAAAGAAACACTGAAAAGGTTGCTGCCCTAGTTGCCAACTCAGACTTTTCTGAGAGGCTATCAAAATTAGAAAAATTGGCTAAATCCTCTCCTATTCCCTTTGTTGGAGTACTAAAACTGTACAAACGTTTGGGGTTTCTAATTACCCCATAACTATTTTTTAATTCCTCTCCATCTCATCCCAATTGGGACCCATTCAGGGACACCACCAGTTTCTTCTTGTCCCTTCAGCTCCTATTTATTTATTGGGTAAAGATTTTCTTGAAGCCCATTGGGCAAACGATACCTTTTCCTAAAAGGGGGAAATATTTTTGAACATTGAACCTTTAAATCCAAACCTTCAAGGAAGTCTTGACATCCTAATATCTATTCCCATTCTTCCCCTAGAACACTTTAACCCAGAACCCCTCTTTGATTCTATTCCTGAAACTCTTTGGTCAAATAATGCCTCTGATATTGGGGGTATTCATTCTGCACCACCCGTTAAAACCCAGATTGATGAAAGAAAGCTTTTGCTAGATGTCAAACAATATCCTTTAAACATCGAGGCAATCCAAGGATTCAAACCTGCCACTGAAGATTATTTACAAAGAAATTAATTGCCCCCGTACTAATCCCTGTGATCACTCATCCTCCCATCCAGAAGCCACATGGAAGGGGATGGAGATTTGTACAGGACCTTAGAGCAATTAGTAACACTATTTTTTGAACAAGATGAAATACTACAAAATAAACCACTCAACAAAGGTTTATCCACGTGTGGCTTTTAATCACAGGGAAACTAAGGATATTTGGGTCTATTAGAAAACGTTGGTGGCATCACAATTCCGGACTTCAAGCTCTATTACAAAGCTGTCGTCATCAAGACAGCATGGTACTGGCACAAAAACAGACACATAGATCAATGGAACAGAATAGAGAGCCCAGAAATAGACCCTCAACTCTATGGTCAACTAATCTTCGACAAAGCAGGAAAGAATGTCCAATGGCAAAAAGACAGCCTCTTCAATAAATGGTGCTGGGAAAATTGGACAGCCACATGCAGAAAAATGAAATTGGACCATTTCCTTACACCACACACAAAAATAGACTCAAAATGGATGAAGGACCTCAATGTGCGAAAGGAATCCATCAAAATCCTTGAGGAGAACACAGGCAGCAACCTCTTTGACCTCAACCGCAGCAACATCTTCCTAGGAACAACGCAAAAGGCAAGGGAAGCAAGGGCAAAAATGAACTATTGGGATTTCATCAAGATCAAAAGCTTTTGCACAGCAAAGGAAACAGTTAACAAAATCAAAAGACAACTGACAGAATGGGAGAAGATATTTGCAAATGACATATCAGATAAAGGACTAGTGTCCAGAATCTATAAAGAACTTAGCAAACTCAACACCCAAAGAACAAATAATCCAATCAAGAAATGGGCAGAGGACATGAACAGACATTTCTGCAAAGAAGACATCCAGATGGCCAACAGACACATGAAAAAGTGCTCCATATCACTCGGCATCAGGGAAATACAAATCAAAACCACAATGAGATATCACCTCACACCAGTCAGAATGGCTAAAATAAACAAGTCAGGAAATGACAGATGCTGGCGAGGATGCGGAGAAAGGGGAACCCTCCTACACTGTTGGTGGGAATGCAAGCTGGTGCAGCCACTCTGGAAAACAGCATGGAGGTTCCTCAAAAAGTTGAAAATAGAACTGCCCTATGACCCAGCAATTGCACTATTGGGTATTTACCCTAAGGATACAAACGTAGTGATCCGAAGGGGCACGTGCACCCGAATGTTTATAGCAGCAATGTCCACAATAGCCAAACTATGGAAAGAACCTAGATGTCCATCAACAGATGAATGGATCAAGAATATGTGGTATATATACACAATGGAATACTATGCAGCCATCAAAAGAAATGAAATCTTGCCATTTGCGACAACATGGATGGAACTAGAGCGTATCATGCTTAGCGAAATAAGTCAAGCAGAGAAAGACAACTATCATATGATCTCCCTGATATGAGGAAGTGGTGATGCAACATGGGGGCTTAAGTGGGTAGGAGAAGAATAAATGAAACAAGATGGGATTGGGAGGGAGACAAACCATAAGTGACTTTTAATCTCACAAAACAAACTGAGGGTTGCTGGGGGGAGGGGGTTTGGGAGAAGGAGGTGGGATTATGGACATTGGGGAGGGTATGTGCTTTGGTGAGTGCTGTGAAGTGTGTAAACCTGGTGATTCACAGACCTGTACCCCTGGGGATAGAGTATTATGCCTCCATCAGAAAGGATGAATACCCAACTTTTGTAGCAACATGGACGGGACTGGAAGAGATTATGCTGAGTGAAATAAGTCAAGCAGAGAGAGTCAATTATCATATGGTTTCACTTATTTGTGGAGCTATAACAAATAGCATGGAGGACATGGGGACTTAGAGTGGAGAAGGGAGTTGGGGGAAATTGGAAGGGGAGGTGAACCATGAGAGACTATGGACTCTGAAAAACAATCTGAGGGTTTTGAAGGGACGGGGGGTGGGAGGTTGGGGTACCAGGTGGTGGGTATTATAGAGGGCACGGATTGCATGGAGCACGGGGTGTGGTGCAAAAATAATGAATACTGTTATGCTGGAAATAAAAAAAATAAAATAAAAAAAAAAAAAAAAAGAAAACCTGTTTTATGCCACACTGAGAAAGCACATATTTCTAAAAAGGTATTCATTAATTTGCTAGTCCACAATTGCTTACTTCTTCGTTTTCACTAGGAATTAAAGAGTCTAAGTGTTAAGAATTCTAATTAATATACACACAAAAATAAAACACTAAAAACAATAAGGATGAAAGAGAGTGACTCTGTATGAAAAGTATACAAGGAAATGGAAAGTGAGTTTTCAGTAAAAGAAGGTATGAGGAATGGAAATGCATTTTGTTGAGGGAAAAAGAAAGGAATTTTGTCCTAAAGTAAAACGACTTATTTTGGAAAGGTAAAGAACAAGGGATAAAGTAAATGGGCATAAAAAGTTGTACAAAATTTGTGGAAAGGAATTTTACTTTACATGGTCAGAGCTGGCTAAGATCGGGTGGATTTATTTATAGATTTTTAAAAATGAACCCAACGGTGTACTGATAGAAAACTAGAGTTTGGCTTTCTGTTAAAACAACAAAATTTTCTTAGATTACCAGTCTGTTCTGAATAAGAAATTATAAACATTCTTTGTCATTAATGTAATCTGCATGGTAAATAATGAGTCTGTGTTTTGTCTTTATTACATCTTTGATGACTTAGAAAAACAGACTCTCCTCTATTTAAAAAAAAAAAAGGTAAGGGTTTTGTAGCTATGTTACCTTCTATATTTGCCCTTGAAATCTTTTTGTCACTTTGGTTTTAAGTAGATAATTAAGTACTATTTCATAATTTTCTGTGATTCTATTCAGCCAAGCATCCAAACTTTTTGATATTTTTGACAAATTTTCCCAAATCAAATTATAAACGAAGTCTTTTGACCTGGAAGAAACTTTGGGATATTTTTTCAGAGGGTTCTTGGAACATTTCAAAGCATTAATTAAGCTAATTAGGCTTATTTGATATATTACATGACACAGGAAGCGTTGCCAAAGATGGTGGATTTCTAGGCTCTTACTTGTATCTGCAATGCAAATGCATGGACCCATCTTTTCCTGATAAGAATTCAGCACTTGGTAAGACTTTCTTATCCAACCCCGTTCTCTTGGCCACTCCTCCTCAAGCTTGCTCACTTAATAAAACTTCTGGTCCTTTGCTTGATTTCCCCTCCTCTTTATTGTCCGTTAATGACTCTATAAATACTTTCAACATGTCTGGTTTGTTCTGTTCACCTAAGGGATATATTTTTGTCTGTGAAAATGATTAACAATCTTGGGCTTATGAATGTTTTGATAGTTGCAGAGGCTTTGGCAGTTCATGTTTTCTGGATCATTTAATATCCTTTTTCACTATTTTTTTTAGGGTTTCACGTATTTATTTGAGACAGAGCAAGAGCATGAGAGTACAAGTGGCGGGGGGCAGGGGGACACAGGGAGAGGGAAAAGCGGGTTCCCTGCTGGGTAGGAAGCCCAAAAAGGAGCTCCATGCCAGGATTCTGGGATCATGACCTGAGCAGAAGGCAGATGCTTAACAGACTGAGCCACGCAGGCGCCTCCCTTTCACTATTCTTAAAATAGCTACAGCCACTACTCCTGAATCTCACTTGAGAAAAAAAGGGGTCTTATCTAAAATACATGATTACCCTGATGGGATCTTCCAGGTATGAGGACAACAGCTATGGCTACAGCCAAGACTACGACCTTCCTGTTGTATATTCTGGAGATCACAGTACTTAAGGATAATAGGTTCATCACTTGGAGCAGACACAGCTGACTTAGAAGTTACAATAAGAGATTTGACCAGAACTGTTAACAGAACAGTTGTCTCCATAGTCAGACCTCAGGCTCCAATAAAGTTCTTTAGATTCCTTAACCCAGCTAGCCATAGACAACAGGATTGCTTTAGATTATTTGCTTGTAGCCCAAGGAAGAGTTTATGCCATAGTTAAGACCTCTTACTTTACTTGGATAAATACCTCACAGTAAGTAGAATTAGAAACCACTAAGTTATTCAAATCAGCTAGATCCTTAAAGGGACAAATTTTACTCCTGGATGGTTTAACTTTAAGTTTACTTAAACCTTTGAGGTGGCCGTGATCATGGTGGTTTTAAGTCCTAGAGCGACATTGTGTGGCTGTGGCTATAGGGGACGTATTTCAAGTTGGGCATGAGACGTTTAAGAAGTGATTAAAAAAAAACACACTTACAAAGTGCATACTGCTTGTTATTATTTCAGTTCTACTGAGATATTACCTCAGTTCTAACTTCACTGGAGGAAGCTTTACTTTGGGATCAGAGCAAACATAAAAACTAAAAATTCAAGACAGAAATCGTCTCTGCCAGTCAAGAAATCCTCAGAAGTGTTTTGCTGTGGATATAGAAGATGAAGAAAACAGAAATGTTAGTAGATGCTGTTGTACTTGTTCTGGATAAATTCGATGATCTGACTGACAATTTCTCCTCCCCTCACACACGCTGAAAAGTTCTTGCTGGCATTGTCATGACAACAGGCACAGATGTTAGAGATGCCAAGGTGATAAGTGTTTCTACAGGAACAAAATGTATTAGTGGCAAATACATGAGTGATTGTGGCCTTGCGTTAAATGACTGTCATGCCGAAAGAATATCTCAAAGATCCTTGCTTAGATTTCTTTATATACAACTTGAGCTTTACTTAAATGACAAAGATAATCAAAAAAGATCCATCTTTCAGAAATGGAGTGAGAAGGAATGTTCAGTTTCATCTGTATATCAGCACCTCTCCCTGTGGAGATGCCAGGATTCTTTTCAGCATGAATCAAACCATCAGACTTGCTCAGTTGCAAGTATCTTCGGAGCGTGGTTACTTAATCTCTTTCACAGAACTTTATTTTTCAGTGTTCAAGTACTTAGGCGTAAAAACAACATGTGGAAACTAGTCTGTGGCTAAGACAGGGAAAATCAAAGCTATCCTAATCATTTTGGGCCTGTCAGGCCTCGTCTCTAAGGCCTTTTAAGTAAAACCCTCTGAAAGTTTAACCTTTTTTTTTTTTTTTTTTTAAATCAATTGGACACCTTGCTTTTCATAGCCTGGATGTGGCACCTCTGCATTTTTCTTTCACTCATGCATATGTATTTAGGTCCTCTCTCGGTGGCAAATACTCATAGAAAACTATGTAAGCATTGGGGGTTTTTTGAGATTAACATTGGGCTAGAATTTGCTGAACATTCCTCCATTCATAAAGCCATATAGGATATGTCCTCACAATGATAAACTGCCACCCACAGAGCCTGTCCCTCTGCCAGAGCCCCCAGAGCCTCCCTGGGGCACCTTAGAGGTGGTACCCAGGCTCATTCTTGGGAGATCTGACAGACATTGAAATGAACCCATGGCAGGTAGGGGCTGTTTCAGTGGTGTCTTGCATCTGCTCTTAAGGCCCTTTATTACTTAAAAAAAAAATTAAAGTAACTAACAGGAAAATGGACAAGAACTTTTGAATTCAGGGGTCCTAAACATCTAATCTCACTGGCTCTTTTTTGAAAAGGACACAGTTCAGGTATTTTTGTCCTTTTGAAAATATTGTTTTAAAGCACACAAGTCAAGTCAACCCTAAACTATAATGTGTGTGGGTTTTATTTTTTGGATGTTGCATTGTTTTGGGGGGTTTGCTTTGTTTGCTAGTGCTTGGCTACTTGGCTAATAGCCCATCTTTAATTTGAGAAAGAGGAGAATGGGTTTTGGTTTTTTTTCGAGAGCATGTGTTTGAGAGGACATAAATTAAGCAGGGATGAGGGAAACAAGTTTTGTCAGATCAAATTTTACAGCTCCCTAACCTTAGCCCTTAATTTTAAAGAAAAACAAAATAGAAAGACTGATAAAAGTTGATGGTGGGTAAGCTGAAAACCTGGCATCAATGCCTGTGCAGCTTTCCATGGTAGTTATGAAATATGCAGTGTAAGTGTTTTGTTGTTGAAAAAAAAAAGTAAGAAGATCCCTTTAGGGAGGAAAGGAGGGTAGTGACTGGGAGGAGGTATCAGCGGTACTTGTTCCAGTTTCTGATCTGAGTGGGAGTTACGGGATAATTTAACTGTGGGAAAAAAATCAAGTCGCACAATTATGATATGCGTTCTTTTCTGCATGTATGTCATTTTTTCAATTAACCAGTTTTACTTAAAAAAGAGTAATAGTTCAACAATTAAAACAATTATTTCCACCATTTTCTTTCCCCAGTTAGTCTGAGCTCCTCATAAATATTGATAGTAATTGGCCCCAAATATTCTAATTATTCTTCTAATGCTTAAGGCAAAAATTTATGTAGACTTTTTTTACAACATCACAACACAAGACTGATGCATATTATCCCATCCCTTTTCACTTTTAAGTAGATTCAGGTTTTCAGTTTAAGAGAGGCTTTATTTCAACAAAGCAAGGTTCAAAGTCATCAACAGTCTGTCTCTGACCCTTCCATTTGACATTGTATAATAGCAACATTAAGTACCGTGACAGATCGTCATCAAGAAATTCTTAGTATGGGCAGCAATACCGGCTTGGGCTGGAGTATAGTTTACAATCTTGGAATCCTTTCTCGGATGTCCTCCAACTCCCTTCGGTAACTCTGGCACAAATCTCCTCCACAAAATGGAACCAAGGAAGTCAAACAATACTGTGCTTTACTTTCAGATGGAAACAAAAGAGTCTGTTGGATTCTCTATCTAACAAACTCAGGAAATCTGCCTCTGGCTAACCTTTGCATGCACAACTTGCTGGCTGCAGTGTAGATACTGTGTCTTTGCATCTTTTCTCTTTCTCCACCTGGACTGTAGCCTTGAAATTAACCTGTGTCACATGTACTCAGCAAGGCAGAAACACATAGGGGGCTCTTGGGAGATTTCTTTTTGTGCTTCTTCCTGACATCTGCCAAAACAGGAAAAAAAAAAAAAAGGTAGAGTCTCTTCAAAATAAATACACTCAAAAGTTTTTTGGGTCATATCTGCAAAGTGTCTGCTTAATTAGGAAGCCCGGTGCTTTGGATTTCAGCATGCTACAGAAGAAAATACTTGATAACTATACTTTGATTTTTAAAAACTTGTTAAGTAAATATATGATTAAAAAATAGCTACAGTCATGAGATGTGTCTCAAAGTCTCTCCTAAAACTCCAAGATCTGTAAAAAGGAAGTTGAGTAATTTGTTGGGGGAGGAGGGAGGTTGCATGGTTAACAGTAAGAACAGTTCGAGAAGCATGACTGGTAAGTTATAAAATCTTCCTCCACTGCTCTTTCTGTCTCTGATGTTAGATGATTCATAATTTTTTTAAAAGATTTTTATTTATTTATTTATTTATTTGTTTGAGAGAGAGTGAGCACACAAGCAAGGGGAGCATCAGGCAGAGGGAGAAGCAGGCTCCCCACTGAGCAGGGAGCCCAATACAAGACTTGATCACAGAACCCTGAGATCATGACCTGAGCCAAAGGCAAATGCTTAACCGACTGCGTCATCCAGGTTACCTGAGTCTTTATTTAACAAATATTGACTGAATGCTTATATATACTAGGCTTTGCCCTGATCTCTGCACTGGAAATTCAACAATAAACAACATAGGCAAAAAGCCCTGATCTGTGGAGCTTATCTCCTACTGGGTATATGGACAACCAGATGCAAACAATAAAAGACTAAATATATAAAATAGATATTATGTCAGATGGGGAATAAGTACTATGAAGAGTAAAAACAAAAAAATAAGGCAAGAAAAGAATGTTAAGGAGTGCCAAGGGGCCTATTTTAAATAGTGTGGTCATGGCTGGCATTACTGAAAAAGCAACATCTGAGCAGACACCTGGAGGAAGTAAAGGAGAAAGCCACGGAGCTACCTGTCAGCAGGGAGCCATATGGCTGGAGAGTTTCCTAGTTCAAGAGAGCAGTGAGCACAGAAATCCTAATGCAGAGTTCGCCCGGCCGCTATGAGGATCAGCATGGGAGTCAGTGGTGCTGGAAGGAAGGGAAAACATTTTGCAGGACTACTGTAACAAAGTACCACAAACTAGGCTTAAAATATTTGCTCTCTTGCAGTTCTGGAGGCCAGAAGTCCAAAATTAGGGGGTTGGTGGTACCAGGCTCCTTGCAGAGGCTCTAGAGGTTCTTGGGATTGCATTCCTTGCCGTGTGGCCACATCCCTCTGACCTCTGCCTCCTTCTTTATATCACCTTCTGCTTTTTGTGACTTCTGCGTACTTTGTGACTTCTGACTTCTGTGCCTCTCCCTTATAAGGAACCCTGTGATTATACTGGGCCCATTGGGATACCCTAGGATAAGTTCTTTCTCTCAAGATCCTTAATTTAATCATATCTTTCACCATAGAAGTTACCATTCACAGGTACTTTCTGGGGATTTGACATGGATATCTTTAGTGGAGGACATTCCCTCCCCATTCTTCCCCCTAGGGGAGGACATTTCCAGCCTACCCGTGAAGAGAAAGGGGGAAACAGTAGGAATGAGGTCAAAGACACAGCAAGCCAACAGGTCATGGAGGGACTATGGGCTACCACCAAACCTTTGGCTATTTCTCTGAATAAAATGGGAAGTCTAGTGACATTATCCAACTTATTCTATATTTTTTACTGCTTAGGAAAACCCTTTTAAAGTAATATCTATAAGCTTGTGATAAGGTTGTGTGTGATCCTTTCTTGGATCTCACTGATTTGCACTGTGAAGACGGGACTGTCCATTGCTCACAGTGAAGCCTTAGGGGTGTTTTAAAATCAGAAAGCAAATTCAGAGACAAAACCTGCCCGTGGCCACTGAACATACCCAGCTCTTACAAGTTTTCAAAAGAAAACTCAAGGGACACTGCAACTGGTAGCAGGAAGCACAAGTGAGCCTAAAAAGAGCCCCCTGCCAAAAGGAGGAGGAGGCCAAGTGGGCCCCAAAACACAGGTAAAATCTCACCTTGTCCCTCTCACCTGCACTCCATCACCCTCATCTCTGTCCACACTGATAGATCTACACGGGGCCTGGATTCCTGTCTGATCAGAAGCATCCTTACCAGCCAGGCTAAGTAAGAAGCTTCCGCTTCACCCTAGCGACGATGGGACACCACTCAAGGGTTTACAACTAAGACTTAGTGTGGTTTTGTTTCAGAAGCATCACAAAGGCCATAGTTTCGGACGCCAGGCCTGCAGGATCCTAGGCGAGGCTTGCAGAGAGCCCACAGCACACGGTGGCAGACGCTCAGGTGGGGCGGGGTGCAGAAGGTGCAGGAAATCTTAGCACTCACCACTCCTGTAGCTAACAGTGTTGAAAGAGACAGCCTTATAGGAAACCAGCGTCACACTATATGACCTATACTGTAGAAGAGGGGTCATGGGGATCAACGTGTGTCCCGCACAGACCACTGCCCGAAAAGCTGTAAGCATATCGGTTTCAGGCTGTGTTCACAATCTACCTCTCCTTAAATGCCTGCTGCTCTTTTTGCCTTGATAATCAGGTCCAGATTCAAAAGAACATTTTTCAACTAACTACATCATTTTCTCTCTGAGAAAACCTCGAGAGAAAAAAATGACCATTGAAGACATTGATAGAGTAGCCATAATCTTAGACTGCCCAGGATAGTCCAGGTTTACAACTGTGGAAATGGTGTAATTAATAATAATAATAGCACCTCTGTTCAATCTTCAAAATGACCTGGCTCAGATGAATACTTACACGATCACTCCCAAAGATCAAGATACAGAAAAAAAAAAAAATAATAATAACCTCCTCAAACCTAAAAGAGGCATTTTGCAGTTTCATGGCTATAACAGAAGCATGAACAGTCCGTCTTAGAGCTAGCACATCGTCACCTGATGGTGCTGTGTCCTTGATTAGAGAAAACTCACCTGATTTCACAGAGAACACTGATGAATACAATCTGCGTCTATTCTAATGCCCCCCCCCAAGTACTACTCGTTTTGTTCATATTTAGCAATACAACGATTTTGGTGAAGCTTAGGCATAGGTCTAGAATGAGCACCAGTAGGACAGATGGCAGAAGAAAGTCAGGACTAACAAAAACGGGCCCTCTGTTCCAAGAGCGAAGAAAAGGAGTGAACTGGGGGTAGGATGCAGCTGCCCTACAGCGGCATACCCCCATCAGAGGGCGAGGCAAGGACAAGTAGTCAGACTTCTACAACCCTTACACCGCCGCAGATGGGGCCAGCTACCAAATGTGTGCGGCCAGTCCCAAATGCAAACGCGGGGCACCTTGTTCACAAATGAGGAAAACTGCAGGACGGTGCCCGCAGCGTGGAGCGTGGGAGCAGGCTACGAGCCACGCCCGGTGCAGCCCCACGGTGAGCCCTGCCGCCCGCATGCGTGGCGGGCCGGTTCCCAGCAGAGTTGCCCTTGGAACCCCTCCCCAGCCCGCCACTCTTCCCCACCCTTCCCCAGACTCACACTGACCTGGAGTAAAAGTAACTGGCATCTCTGTGCCACTTTGCGCTGTACGTAGCACCCGCCCTTATTCTGTGGTCGGGTCAAGCCGCTCTGACAAATACCAGAGCCTGGGGGGCGCCGCGGCCAGAGTGGAGAGCCCCGTCCCAGCTCGCAGAGGACTGCCGACTTGCTGTGGCCCCACAGGGCATCCCCTTCCGAAGCGTTCATCCCCTCCGCGGGCACGAGCCCATTGCGCGCGCTCTTCCCATGCCTTCATCCAAACCCGATGACTGCCCCAAGGCCAAATACCTCCAGACACCATCTCTTCAGGGATCAGGGCTTAGACTTCTGACTTTGCGGGGCGAGGTGGGGAGACACAAACACTCCGTTCACAGGGATACACCACCCTCAGTGAGTTTCAGACTGAGCTACCTGGAAATGTCTGAGAGGCCCACTGAGGACAATGAGTGACAGACCCACCGGGGGGGGGGGGCTCCAGAGCCCCACTTTGATTTTTTTTTTTTTTTTAAGATTGTCATTCATTTATTTAACAGAGGAAGAGATCACAAGTAGGCAGAGAAGCAGGCAGAGAGAGAGGAGGAAGCAGGCTCCCCACTGAGCAGAGAGCCCGATGCGGGGCTCGATCCCAGGACCCTGGGAACATGACCTGAGCCGAAAGCAGAGGCTTTAACCCACTGAGCCATCCAGGTGCTTCCTCACTTTGATTTTTTTATTGTGTGAGTTTGCATGTGAGCTCTCCATCTGGGGAAGATAAAAGGCTTTACTCCAGAAGAAAGTTTAGAAACTCATGTTGTTTGGTTGGCGATAAGCTGGGAAAACCGTATTCTTCCTAATTCTTGGGTGAGGGGCATACATTCACGTGTCCTGAGTGCCTGTTATAGTCCAGGTACCATGTGAAGGGCTTTCACACCTTATACCATTTAATTCACACAACTCCACAAGGTATGTGTAATTATCCAGTTTCAATAAATGAGGACACTGAGGGGCAGAGAAGCTAACAGCAAAATCCAGTTCCGCCGTGGCAAAGCTGAGATTTGAACCCTGGCCCGTTAACAAAGCACACGTTCTCTCTGTAACACCACGGGGCTCCCCTTTCAGGTAAGCTGACCATCTGCTCCTCGGCAGACACCTGCCTTTATGATCTACTGGTTGGTTTCTGGGTCGCCTCTTGGCCACCAGCCCATCTGTGCACCTCAGGGACTGAAGAGAAAGCCAGGAAGTCACTGACTGGAGAAGACCGGAGCCAGGAGCCCTGGAGACTGGACTTCCCGCCTCTGAGGCAGGAACAAGTGGCGGGCAGGGAGGCCTGGGTTGCAACTGTTTGTCCTGAAGGCGTTGCAACTGTCCTCTGAGAACTGGACGCTGCATCGTCTGGGAGCATTGCGGTGACTCCCAACAATCGCTTTTGCAAACGCGATTTTCAGCATCAAAGAGTCTTAACATGTTTTAGAGATGGAGTGTCAAATTAGCTGTGTGTCCTGACTGTAACGGCTATCAGATGAATGAATCCCGAGGAGTCTCTCATAATGAATACTGTTTCTTCCACGCCGTGATGTTGCTGAACACTCCCGCGCCAGAGGCAGAGCGTGGAACCTCAGTGTAACACTCAGGAGCTGCTTGGGAAAAAAAATAGTATGCAAACAGCGAGACACACGAGATGCACACATTGTAATAAACAGCTGTGATCTAGTGAGATCAAGGGGGCTATTTTGTGTCGACAAGAATGAGGAAACTGATCCCACTGACAGCAGAGGCTGTGCTAAGGCTGGTGGTTTTCAAATAAATAGTATAATCAGAACTCCCGCCGCTAGTGCGCACATTTTTCTCACACGGAATAGAGACAAATTGTTTTTGTGAAGCTGCCTTAGATTAAATAGTGAGGATTAAATTGAAAGTAATGTGCTCTTCTCTTAAGAGGAAGATCTGGGTATTTTTGACGTCGTCACATGCATCTGGAACAGCATGCAATCGCCACTGGTTCAGAGAGCCGGTCGCGGTGTTTCTCCCATCTTCGAATGTCACAGAAATAAAAAAAAGACTTGCACCCTTCCCAGCCTCTCAGTCCTCTTTTCAAATGAAAAGAATGTGGGGAGGAAAGCACAGCTTCCTTCCCATTAGTGCCAACAACTGCACTTCTTTCTTTTCAAATTTGCCTCTTAGGAATTCTAGTTTTAATAAGTGCTTGGGCACCAAGCATTTTCCCTGAAAGAAAAGCTGTAATTTTTACCAGAAGTGCAACTTCCAAGCTGAATTTAATCTAGTTGGAAGGCAACGGAGAAGAACTTAATATACTATATTACCCTATGCAAATTATAGTTGTTGGGCAGTAATTAGGTGTTATACATCTTCTGTTCATAGCACAGCTTTTCTATACGGACTATTTGAAAGTTGCAAGTCTATTTCTTATTAGACAGACAGTCTATGGCAAGCTAAATAGGACCAGGAAGTTTAAAGGTCCCTTCTTCAAATGACAGTGAGGACTGAATTTTCTGTTTAATACTAGCAAAGCTCTCACAGAAGCTGCCAAGCTGTCCTCACTTGGCTGGCTCTACAGTGCGGAGAAAGAGACAGCAGCGCTTCTCTTAAGTCTCCAATCTCCTGACCTCTCCCTGAATACAGCCCTACCCTCGCTCCCATGGAAATAGCCTTATTTTCTTTATCTGGAAATTGGGTTCAACACCTGACTTCCAGGCGTCTTGAAAATCAGGTAAAATCATAATGCAAAGTGCCTAGCACCCTACAAATAGTAGCTCTTGGTATTATTGTTACTATTATTGCTGCTGTTGTTATGAAGAAGAGAGGGAAAATGTCACCGTACAACGAGTAACAGTATTGGCTGCAGGCATGTCTCCATAATAGCAAAAACAGACACGATGGCAGAACTACAAAGAAGCCGAAGATTAAAGACCAGTTCTCAACATGCTGATTGAGCAGCTGTGGAACTCTGACCTTCCGAAAACAGCAGCCTCTGGCATTATTCCACTATGACAACACAGCCTCCCGAATGTTCCTCTAATGCTTGAAAGTCACCGTAGAAGGCTAAGTTGATCGGCATGTCCATACCACCATCCCTTTTATTTTCTGTGGTATGCATTAGCAGGTCTTTACCCAATTCCTCTTTCTTTAATGGGGAACATCACCTTCTTTCATGACATTCTTGTTTTGCCACTTGACACGTAAATGCTTTTACCGAGAGCAAAGTACAATTTACAGCATAGAACATTTCTAAATTACAGGTTGTGTGAAACTCGGGTCGCCATTTTAGAAACACGAACTTCAGAAGCAAAGAGAAACAGCAGAAAACAACAGCAGTCGGTGACACAGAGGCCAAACAAATCGGAGGTGACATTTAGATCTACATTTTAATTTTCTTTTCTTCAATAAACGATCTTTCCCACTCTATCTTGGTAACTCTGTGCTCAGCTGTTAATGCTGCAAATCTGCCTAGCATTCCTCAGAACACACCTCTTTCGATCAGAACCAAGAAAGACCTGCCTTCTTGCGGGAAGCTGCGCTATCGTTTTGGAGCAGATACCATAGATGATGGGCACAGAGTGCTTTGCCCAACACTCCGCCCAATGTTCTCTTCTGCTTATTCCCATGGTGTCCAATGACAGTCAGCAAAGATCGAGGTGGCCTATGACTTAGACAACGGAAAGACTTAGTAACACAAAGTGTTTTCTTCCGTCCCTCCTCCTGCTGCTGGAGAACAAAACTGAGCAGGGAAAGGCCGCTGCGGTTGGTAAAGGGTTTCCAAGGGAACCGACCTTTGTAAAATGAAATCAGATCGCATGGAGCCCCTACTTAAAACTCTCCAGTGCCTTCTCAGGAAATACCCAGTCCTCCCCAATGACTGCTGTGGCCCGCTTGTGATCTGTGGACCGCCGACCTCTGGCAACTCAGCTTCTCGCGCTCTCCTCATTGCCCACTCTGTTCCCGCTTCACTGTCCTTTTCCCATCTCTCAAGCAAGTTCAAGCCCATTCCCACCTGAGGGCATTTGCACTAGATGATCACTCTGTGGAAGGCTCTTCTCCCAGAACTTGATGTGACTGGCTCCTTATTATTCAGGTCCAGCTCCAATGTCACCTCCTCAGAGGTAACTTCCCTGACTGGAAATAAAACAGCCCTGTCAGACTACAATATTCTCTCCCTGTTTTACTCTCTGTCTGGCATTTATTACTTTGTGACATTCGTTTGTTTATATGTTGGTCTCTTCCATCTAGAATGTAAGCTTTGTGAGATGAAGGACTTCGCATATCCTATTTACCACTGTATTCTCGGGGTCCAGAACATTACCTGGCAAGCTTACTGGACAGTCAATGATATTTGTCTTTTGAAGAAATAGGGTATGAATTTCTAAACTGTAGCTTGAGCTACCAGATAAATTGTGTTCTTTGTTCAAGTTAGAAGGCATCTCAAAGCATAGGGATAAATACATTTGCTTATACTAAATATGATGAAAGAGTTGAAAATATGACCGTATAAACCTGTTACTAAAGGGAACACAAGGCAACATTAAAAAAAAAATGAAGATGGGCGATATTAGAGATTGACATAAGGCAAAAATCCTGAGGGGATTTTTGGCTTCAGATGTGTATATGCCAAGATGACAAGCATAGATATAAACAAGGTAAACATGATTTTATAAAATAATGAGGTGAAGATGGTCTCATAGATAATATGTTTAGGTGGGATGACAATTGAGATTAGAATCCAATGATAAAAAGGTCTTCCCTACATGCCTGATGTTTTGTACTACTTGCCAGGAGAACATTCATGAAAAGGAAAATTGAGAGACATGATGCAAGTGGGGAAAAATGCTAAGTCATATGTGAAATTATTTCAGTATTATGCACATAAGCCTTCTCTACCTGAACAGGTCAGGCAGCACAATCCAGGGGCAGTAGGTTCTTGGCCAGTGCCACGGTAGCTGATGGGTTTAGACCTGGGCTAGGGGCATCCATAGTCCCTGGGTTTGGCAGAGGGAAGGAGGAAGGAAGGGAGAAACAGGTAAGCAGAGGGACTAGTAAGTGCAGGTGAGTAGACTGGTGAGTGGGCACACACCTCTTCCAACATGGACAGTGCGCTTGCTGCTTGTTCCTGTGTTCTCAGGAGCCCTAGCTTTCCGCTCATTTAATGTAGTCATAGATACAGTTGGCTTGGGAAACAACTAGGATGAGCTCTTTTATCTATGCTTGGTATGTTTCTTTTTAAAATACATTTTAAAGGGAGGAGATTAGGGGCACCTGGATGGTTCAGTCAGTTAAGTGTCTGCATTTGGCTCAGAACCTGGGGTCCTGGGATCAAGCCCTGCATTGGACTCCCTGCTCAGTGGGGAGTCTGCTTCTCCCTCTCCCTCTGCAGCTCACTCTGCTCATGCCGTCTCTCTTTCAAATGGATAGATGAAATCTTCTTTAAAAATCCATGAAAGGGGGGAGGTTATAAAGAAAATTACTAAATAAATATAATATTTAGGGATAATGGGAAGATTGTAAATATAACTGAAGTGGTAATTTTAAAAAATGTTATTGTGGCAGGGGGGCAAGGGTGCCTGGGTGGTGGCTCAGTTGTTTAAGCATCCTACTCTTGGTTTCAGCTCAGGTCATGATCTCAAGGTCCTGGGATCGAGCCCTGCATCAGGCTCCCTGCTCAGTGGAGAGTCTGCTTCCCCTCTCCTTCGCCCTCTGCCCCTCTTCCCGATTGCACACTCTTTGTCTCTCTAAAATAAATAAATAAATATTCAAAAAAATAAAAACTAAAAATGTCCTTGTAGGTTTTTTCCCCTATTTTACTTTCTGAGTACAAAAATCAGATTTGCACCACAGACTTATAATTTTCCCTTACAGGTGTTTCACCTAATACATTTTTTGCACATCTAATCCTGTCTTGGCATCTCATTCTCAGAGGACGTGAATTAAAACTGAAAGAATAGAAATATATATATAATGCCAAAAACAAATCATAAGGAACTATGCAAAGCAAAGAACTATCTCTTTTTATCTGTAATAGCATTTATTATTTTGAAGTCTATTTCTCTGTTATTAATATAGGCATTTTAGTTTTCTTATGACTTGTTTTTATATGATACATATATTCCTACTCTTTCATTTTTAGCATATTTATGTCTTTATATTTAATGGATGGAGCTAGAGAGTAGTGAAGAGTAAGTGAAATAAGTGAAATAAGTGAAATAAGTCAGAGAAAGACAAATACCCTATGATTTCACTCATATGTGGAATTTAAGGAATAAAACAAATAAGCAAAGGGAAAAAAAAGAGAGACACAGAGAGAGAGAGGTGAACCAGGAAACAGATTCTTAACTACAGAGAACAAATGGATGGTTGCCAGAGCAGGGAGGGGGGTGGGGGATAGGTGAACAAGGTGATGGGGATTAAAGAGTGTCCTTGTAATAAGCACCTGTGTTGTATCGGAGAACTGAATCACTATATTACGCACCTGAAACTAACATTACACTGTATGCTAACTAGCTAGAATTTGAATAAAAACTTAAAAAAAGAGATAGCTCTTGATGATACCGATTTATTGGAATGACATAAAATTCAAAATGTTTATGTGCCTTAAAACAGATAAAGCAAAAACTGACAGAACTTAAAAAAGAAATAGATAAATCCATAATAATAGTTGTAGATGTCACCACTCTTATTTCACTAATTGACAGAAGAGAAAGACACAAAATCAGTAAAGATATGGAAAACTGGACTATCAACCAAATTGCCCTAATTGACATATGTAGAACATCCCACCACCAAGAAAGAACATGGATTTACTTCAAAGGCACATTGCTACATTAAACTAGATAGACCGTAAACAAGACTCAATATATTTTAAAGAATAATATCATAGACCACGTGCTTTGTGACCACACAGGACTGCAGAAAACAATCAATAAGAAAAAGATATCCAGAAAATCCCCAAATATCTGGAACTAAATCTGATCACAAAGAAAGCTGTAGGCTCACATGGCTACACTGGTGAATTCTACCAACCATTTAAGGAAGAAATCAAGCCAATTCAACATAAGCTCTTACAGAATATAAGAAAAGGAGGAGCCACTCTCTAACTAATTCTATGAGAACAACATTACCTGACTATGAAAACCATACAAAGATATTGCAGCCAAAGAAAACAAGACAAATATCTCTTATGAACACAGACACAAAAACCTTAACAAAATTTCAGCAAAGGTAATCCCGCAATATTAAAAAAATTCACATTATGATCAGGTGGGAATTTTTTCAAGAATTTAAGGTGTTTTGGGGCGCCTGGGTGGCTCATTGGGTTAAGCCTCTGCCTTCAGCTCGGGTCATGATCTCAGGGTCCTGGGATCCATTCCCTCATCGGGCTCTCTGCTCAGCGGGGAGCCTGCTTCCCCCTCTCTCTCTGCCTGCCTATCTGCCTACTTGTGATCTCTCTCTCTCTCTCTTTGTCAAATAAATAAATAAAATCTTAAAAAAAGAAGTTAAGGTGTTTTGTATTTGATTAACTTATAAAATCTTCCATGTTAACAGGCAAAAATGCCATCAACAGATGAATGGATAAAGAAGATGTGGTGCGCGCACACGGGTGCGCGCACACACACACAGTGTACTATTACTCAGCCAGCATAAAAGAGATCTTGCCATTTGCAATGATGTGCATGGAGCTAGAGGGTATTTTGCTAAGTGAAATAGTCAATCAGAGAAAGACAGTTATCATATGATCTCACTCATATGTGGAATTTAAGAAAGAAAACAGGATCATAGGGGAAGGGAGGAAAAAGTAAAATAAGAAGAAATCAGAGAGGGAGAAAAACCAAAAGAGACTCAACTCTAGGAAACAAAGAGGGTTGCTGGAGGGGAAGGTGGGTGGAGGAATGGGGTAACTGGGTGATGGAGATAAAGGAGGGCACTTGAAGTAATGAGCACTGGGTGTTATATGCAACTGATGAGTCACTAAACCCTACCTCTGAAACTAATAATATACTACACGTTAATTAATTGTATTTAAATTTATAAGGCAAAAATGATCATTTCAACAGGTGCAAAAAAGCATTTAACAAAAGTTAACAACCATCCATGTCAAAAACTCACAGAAAACTGGAAATGGAATGGAAAGAAATGGAAAGGAAAGGAAATATAATCTGATAAAGAACACCTAGTGAATCTTACAGCTAATAGCATACTCAAAACAATTGAATGGTTTCCCCCTAAAATGGTGCATTAAAGCAAAAAAATGGCATACAGATTGGTAAGAAGATATAAAATAGTCTTCATTCATAGGTAACATGATCATATGTGTAGAAAACTGTAAGGAATCTATCACAAAAATGTTTCCTGAACAAATAACAAGTATAGCAAAGTTGGAAAATGCAAGGTCCATATGTATAAATAAATTGTATTTCTATATAGTAGCAAAAGAAAATTAGAAATTAAAGTGTAAATATTACTTAGAAAGGCATCAAGAATATGAACTACTTTTGGATAATTTTAACAATATATGTTCAAAACCTGTTTACTAAACCCCACAAAACACAGCTAAGAGAAATTAAAGAAAATCTAACTAAAAGAAGCTGTATAGCAGGTTCATGGTTAGGAAGACTAAATGTTAGGATTTCCATTCTTTCCTAATTGATCTGTAGACTCAATAAATCTCAGCTGAAGTTCCAGAAGGCATTTTGAAGAAATTGACAAGATATTTATGAAATTCACATGACAAATGAAAGAACCCGCAGTTGCTAAAAATTTTTTTTTCTTTTTTTTCCAACTTTTCATTGATATTCAAGTATAGTTAACATACAATGTAATATTAGTTTCAGTTGTACAATATAGTGATTCAACACTTCAATACAACGCTCCTTGTGTGTCACGACAAGTGTACTCCTTAATCCCCATCACCCATTTCATGTCCCCCACTCACCTCCTCTCAGTTTGTTCTCTATAGTTAAGAGTCTGTCTTATGGTTTGCCTCTCTCTCTCCCCCTACCCACATTCATTTGTTTAGTTTCATAAATGCCACACGTGAATAAAATCATATGCCTTTTATCTTTCTCTTTTTTCCTTAGCATAATACACTCTAGTTCCATCCACATTGTTGCATTGCAAATAGCAGGATTTCGTCCTTTTTTATAGCTGAGTAATATCCATTACACACACACACCACATTTTCTTTATCCGTTCATCAGTCGATGGACATTTCATCTCTTTCCATAATTTAGCTATTGTAGATAATACTGCTATAAATGTTGGTGTGCATGTATCCCTTTGAATTAGTATTTTTGTATTCTTTGGGTAAATACCTAGAAATGCAATTGCTGGATTGTAGGGTAGCTCTATTTTTAACTTTATGAGCAATCTCCATACTGTTCTTCAGAGTGGCTGCTCCAGTATGCATTCCCACCAACAACACAAGAAAGTTCCTTTTTCTCCACATCCTTGCCACCTGTTGTGTCCCGTGTTGTTAATTTTAGCCATTCTGACAGGTGCAAGGTGATATCTCACTGCAGTTTTGATTTGTATTTCCTCGATGAGTGATATTGAGCATCTTTTCATAGGTTCTGTTGGCCATCTGTATGACTTCCTTGAGAAACCGTCTGTTCATGTCTTCTACCCATTTTTTATTAATTATTTTTATTAACATGTAATGTGTTATTTGCCCTAGGGGTACAGGTCTGTGAATTGCCAGGTTTACACACTTCACAGCACTCACCATAGCACATACCCTCCCTAATGTCCATAACCCAACCACCCTCTCCCAGCAACCCTCAGTTTGTTTTGTGAGATTAAGAGTCTCTTACAGTAGATCTCCCTCCAGATCCCATCTTGTTTCATTTTTTCCTTCCATTCCCCACAAACCCCCCACTCTGCCAGTTGCTAAAAATTTTTAAAAAGAATGAAGTTGGTACATTTACACTATGGGGCTGGTCATCAGTATAGAGAAGCATTTGTGCAAATATAGATCTGAATTTTTTTTAAAGATTTTATTTATTTATTTGAAGAGAGAGAGTGAGAGAGAGAGAGCGAGAGTGAGCAAGAACAGTATGAGGCGCAGAGGGAGAGGAAGATGCCCTGCTTAACAGGAAGCCTGATGCAGGGCTCTATCCCAGAAAGCCAGGCTCATGACCTGAGCCAAAGGTAGATGCTTAACCAGGTGAGCCACCCAGGTGCTCCACAATCTGAATTATTATAAAGATCAATGGAACAAAATGAAAGAGATAGTCTTTTCAATAAATGGTGCTGGAAAAATGGAATATATGCAAAAAAAAAAGGAAGAAAGAAAGAAAGGCCACCATTAATCATTTCCACTAGTGGAATCTATCATCCATTTTGAGTTAATTTTTATATATCATCATCTATGGAAAGCTAACACCTAATTTTATTAATGAAATATTGAACACATTCTCCTTAAGACTGGAAACAAATTGAGTATATCTTCTCTCACCATTTCTAATCCCAAAATTGCTGGCCATTCTAGCTAATAAATAAGGTAAGAAAAAAAGTCATTCAAATAGGCAAGGAACTCTTACAACTCTTACAAACATGGATATAAGAACCATGCACTGGCAAATATAATACATGCCTCAGAGAAATAAAATAGACCTAAATAAATAGAGAGAGATGTCATGCTCATAGATTAAAAGATTGAATATTGTTGGGGCACCTGGGTGGTTCAGTGGGTTAAAGCCTCTTCCTTCAGTTTGGGTCATGATCCCAGGCTTCTGGGATAGAGCCCCGCTTCGGGCTCTCTGCTCGGCGGGAAGCCTGCTTCCTCCTCTCTCTCTCCCTGCCTCTCTGCTTACTTGTAGATCTCTGTCTGTCAAATAAATAAAATCTTAAAAAAAAAGATCAAATATTGTTAAGATGTCCATTCTCCCCAGACTCATCTATGGATTTAGTGCAGTTCCAAGATGGCAGAAGTCTTATCTTAGAGAAACTGATAAGTTGATTTTAAAATTTTTGTTGGAAATGCAAAGGACTTAGAGTCAAAAATTTATGAAAGAGAAAAGCAAAGTGTGAGGACTTACAATATTTGATTTCAAGAGACAGTGTGGTATTTTGGGAAGACATAAATAAATTGAAAGGAATAGAGACTCAAAAAATGAATCCACACATAGTATGATAATTTTATTATGAATTTATCATTTAAATTCAATTTAACATATAATGTATTATTGGGTTTAGAGGTAGAGGTCACTAATTCATCAGTATTATATAATACTCAGTGCTCATTAGATCATGTACTCTCCTTAATGTCCACCACCCAGTTACCCCATCCCCTCACCCTTCTCTCCTCCAGCAACCCACAGTTTGTTTCCTGAGATTGAGTCTCTTATGGTATGCCTCCCTCTCTGATTTCCTCTTGTTTTATTTTATCCTCTCTTCCCCTATGATCCTGTTTTGTTTCTCAAATTCCACATATGAGTGAAACCATTTGATAATTATCTTTCTCTGATTGACTTATTTCACTTAGCATAACACACTCTAGTTCCATCCACCTCACAGCAAATGATAAGATTTCATTTTTTCATGGCTGAGTAGTATTCCATTATATATAGATAAGACATATTTTTTATTCATTCATCTGTGGATGGACATCTGGGTTCTTTATATAGTTTGACAATTGTGAACATTGCTGCTATAAACTTTGGAGTGCAGGTGCCACTGCGGATCACTACATTTTGTATCTTTGGGGTAATAACCCAAGAGTGCAATTGTTGGGTCATAGAGTATCTCTATCTTCAACCTTTTGAGGAACCTCCAAACTGTCTTCCAGAATGCCTGCACCAGCTTGGATTCCCAAAAGTGTGTAAAAGGGTTTCCCTTTCTCTGCATCCTCACCAACATCTGTTGTTTCCTGAGTGGTTAATTATAGCCATTCTGAGTGGTATGTGGTAGTATCTCATTGTGGTTTTGATTTGTACTTCCCTGATGCCAAGTGATGTTGAGCATTTTTTCATGTGTCTGGTGGCCATTTGTATTTCTTCTTTGGATAAATGTCCGCTCATATCTTCTACCCATTTCTTAATTGGATTCTTTGTTCTTTGGGTGTTGAGTTTGATAAGTTGTTTTTTTTTTTTTTAAAGATTTTATTTATTTATTTGACAGACAGAGATCACAAGTAGGCAGAGAGGCAGGCAGAGAGAGAGGAGGAAGCAGGCTCCCTGCTGAACAGAGAGCCCGATGTGGGGCTTGATCCCAGGACCCTGGGATCATGACCTGAGCCAAAGGCAGAGGCTTTAACCTGCTGAGCCACCCAGGCACCCCGAGTTTGATAAGTTTTTATACATTTTGGATACTACCCCTTTATCTGATAAGACATTTGCAAATATCTTCTCCCATTCTGTCATTTATCTTTTGGTTTAGTAGACTGTTTCCTTTGCTGTACAAAAGATTTTTATCTTCTTGAAGTCCCAATAGTTCTTTTTTTTTGCCTCTCTTGCATTGTAGACCTGTCTAGCAAGAAGATAATGGAGTTGAGGTCAAAGAGGTTGCTGCCTGTGTTCTCCTCAGGGATTTTGATGGATTCCTATCTCACATTTAGGTCTTTCATCCATTTTGAGTTTATTTTTGTGTATGGTGTAAGAAAGTGGTACAGTTTCATTCTTCTGCATGTTGCTGTCCAATTTTTCCAATACCATTTGTTGAACAGACTGTCTATTCCATTGGATATCATTCCTGCTTTGTCAAAGATTAGTTGACCATAGAGTGGAGGGTCCATTTCTGGGTTCTCTAGTCTGTTCCATTGATCTATGGGTCTGTTTTTTGTGCCAGCACCATACTGTCTTGATTACAGCTTTGTAATAGAGCTTGAAGTCCAGAATTGTGATGTTACCAGCTTTGGTTTTGATTTTCCACATTCCTTTGGATATTTGGGGTCTTTTCTGGTTCCATACAAATTTTCGGGTTATTTGTACCAGCTTTGTGAAAAAAGTTCATGGTATTTTGATAGGGATTGCATTGAATGTGTAGATTGCTTTGGGTAGCATAGACACTATAACAATATTTGTTCTTCCAATCCATGAGCATGGAACATTTTTCCATTTCTTTGTGTCTTCCTCAGTTTCTTTCATGAGTGCTTATTATAGTTTTCTGAGTACAGATTCTTTGCCTCTTTGGTTAGGTTTATTCCTAGGTATCTCATGGTTTTGGATGCAATTGTAAATGGGATTGATTCCTTAATTTCTCTTTCTTCTGTATCAGTGTATAGAAATGCAACTGATTTCTGGGTGTTCATTTTATATCCTGCCAATTTGCTGAATTCCTGCATGAGTTCTAGCAACTTTGGGGTGGAGTCTTTTGGGTTTTCCACACAGAATATCATGTCATCTGCAAAGAGTGAGAGTCTGACTTCCTCTTGGCTGATTCAGATGTCTTTGATTTCTTTTTGTTTTCTAATTGCTGGGGCTAGGACTTCTAGTACTATGTTGAACAACAGAAATGACAGTGGACATCCTGCCATGTTCCTGACCTTAGGGGAAAAGCTCTCAGCTTTTCCCCATTGAGAATGATATTTGTCACAAGTTTTTCAAAGAGGGTTTTCATGATACTGATATTGTACCTATCTCTACACTGTGAAGAGTTTTGATCAAGAAAGGATGTTGTACTTTGTCATATGCTTTTTTCCTGCATCTATTGAGAGGGATCATATGGTTCTTGCTTTTTCTTTTATTTATGTAGAGTATCACATTGATTGATTTGGGGATGTTGAATCAAATTTGCAGCCCAGGAATAAATCCCACTTGGTCACAGTGAATAATCCTTTTAATGAACTGTTGGATCCTATTGGGGGCTAGTATTTTGGTGAGAATTATTGCATCCATGTTTATCAGGGATATTGGTCTGTAATTCTCCTTTTTGGTAGGATCTTTGGTTTGGGGATCAAGGTAATGTTGGCCTCATAAAAGGAGTTTGGAAGTTGTCCTTCCATTTCTATTTTTTGGAATAGTTTCCAGAGAATAGGTAATAATTCTTCTTTAAATGTTTGGTAGAATTCCCCTGGGAAGCCATCTGGCCCTGGACTCTTGTTTGTTGGGAGATTTTTGATTACCGCTTCAATTTCCTGGCCTGTTATGGGTCTGTTCAGGTTTTCTCTTTCTTCCTGGTTCAGTTTTGGTAGTTTGTATGTTTCTAGGAATGCATGAATTTCTTCCAGATTGCCTAATATTTAGCTGCTCATAATATATTCTTATAACTGTTTGCATTTCTTTGATGTTGGTTGTGACCTCTCCTCTTTCATTCATGATTTAATTAATTTGGGTCCTTTCTCTTTTTTTTTTGATAAGTCTGGCCAGGTGGTTATCAATCTTATTAATCCTTTCAAAGAACCAGCTCCTAGTTTTGTTGATCTGTTCTGCTGTTCTTCTGGTTTCTATTTCATTGATTTCTGCTCTGATCTTTATTATTTCTCTTCTCCTGCAGGTTTTAGGCTTTATTTGCTGTTCTTTTCCTAGCTCATTTAGGTGCAGGTTTAGGTTGTGTATTTGAGACCTTTCTTGTGTCTTGAAAAAGGCTTGTATTGCTAGATACTTCTCTCTTCTCTTTTAGGATGGCCTTTGCTGCATCCCAAAGGTTTTGAATAGTTGTGTTTTCATTTTCAGTTGTTTCCATGATTTTTTTCAATTCTTCTTTAATTTCCTGGTTGACCCATTCATTCTTTTTTTTTTTTAAAGATTTTATTTATTTATTTGACAGAGAGAGATCACAAGTAGGCAGAGAGGCAGGCAGAGAGAGAGAGAGGAGGAAGCAGACTCCCTGCTGAGCAGAGAGCCCGATGCAGGACTCGATCCCAGGACCCTGAGATCATGACCTGAGCCGAAGGCAGCGGCTTAACCCACTGAGCCACCCAGGCGCCCAACCCATTCATTCTTTAGTAGGGTGCTCTTTAGCCTCCATGTATTTGAATTATTTCCAACTTTCCTCTTGTGATTGAACTTTTATAACTTTTAATCTTCAGAGCATTGTGGTCTGAAAATATGCAAGACATGATCCCAGTCTTTTGGTACAGGTTTAGACCTGCTTTGTGACCCAGGATATGATCTATTCTGGAGACTATTACATGTGCACTAGAGAAGAATGTGTGTTATTCTGGAATGTTCTGAATATAGTATTCTGTTGTTTTAGTGTATAATGTTCTGAATATATCTGGAGCCCATCTGATCCAATGTGTCATTTAAAACCCTTGTTGATCTTCTGCTTAAATGATCTGTCCATTGTGAATGGGGTGTTAGAGTCTCCTACTATTATTGTATTTTTAATTGATGTGTTTCTTTAATTTTGTTATTAATTGGTTTATATAATTGGTTGCTCCCATGTTAGGGGCATAAATATTTACAATTGTTAGAACTTTTTGTTGGATAGACACTTTAATTATGACATATTGTTCTTCCTCATCTCTTATTACAGTTTGTGGTTTAAAATTTAATTTGTCTGATATAAGAATTGGTAGCCCAGCTTTTTTTTAAATGTTCATTAGGATGCTATATGGTTTTCCACCCCCTCACTTTAAATCTGGAGGTGTCGTTGGATCTAAAATGAGTCTCTTGCAGACAGCATCTCGATGGGTCTTGCTTCTTTATCCATTCTGACCCCCTGTGTCTTTTGATTGGAGTATTTAGTCAATTTACATTCAGAGTAACTATTGAAAAATATGAATTTAGTGTCATTGTATTACCTGCAAAGTCACTGTTTCCCTATATTGTCTCTGTTCCTCTCTGGTTTATGCTACTTCTGGGTTCTCTCTTCTCTTGAAGGATCCCTTTTAATACTTCTTATAGGGCTGGTTTGGTAATCACAAATTGTTTTCATTTCTGTTTGTCCTGGAAGCTTTTAATCTCTCATTCTATTTTGAATGACATCCTTGCTTGATAAAGTATTCTTGGCTGTGAATTTTTCTCATTTAGTACCATGAATATATCATGTCAGTCCCTTCTGGCCTGCCAGGTCTCTGTGGATAGGTCTGCTGCTTGTCCAGTGTTCACCTTTGTAGGTTATAGACTTCTTGTCCAGAGCTGCTCTCAGGATTTTCTTTTTGTCTCTGAGATTTGCAAGTTTCACTATTATATGTTGGGGTATTGACTTATTTTTATTGATTTTGAGAGTTGGTTCTCTGTGTCTCCTGAACTTGGATGCCTGTTTCCTTCCAAGGATCAGGTAAGTTCTCTCCTATAATTACTCCAATATACCTTTTCCCCCCATTTCTCTTTCCTTTTCTGGGATCCCAATTATTCTAATATTGTTTTCTTTAAGATTTTATTTATTTACTTTACAGAGAGAGATCATAAGTTGGAATAAAGGAAGAGAGAGGGGAAGGAGGCTCCCCACTGAGCAGAGAGTCCGATGTGGAGCTTGACCCCAGAACCCTGGGATCATGACCTGAGCCAAAAGCAGACGCTTAACCCACTGAGCCACCCAGACGCCCCTCTAATATTGTTTTTGCTTTATTGTATCACTTATCTCTTGAATTCCTCCCTCGTGGTCCAGTAGTTGTTTATCTCTCTTTTTTTCAGCTTCTTTATTCTCCATCATTTTTTCTTCTATATCACTAATTTTCTCTTCTGCCTCATTTATCCAGAGTTAGAGCCTCCATTTTTTATTGCATCTCATTAACAGCCTTTTTTATTTCAACTTGATTAGATTTTAGTTCTTTTATTTCTCCAGAAAGGGATTCTTTAGTATCTTCTATGCTTTTTGCAAGCCTAGCTAGTATCTTTATAATCATTATTCTGATCTCTAGTTCTGACATCTTACTTATGTCCATACTGATTAGGTTTTTGGCAGTTAGTTCTGCCTCTTGTTCTCTTTTTTGAAGTGAGTTTTTCTGTCTTCTCATTCTTGCAGAAAGTGGTTGGTTTTCTATTTGCAGAGTTACAACTATTCTTTTCCTAGATTGCTGGGAGTTTGCATGTGTTCAGAATGATTTGATAGCTATCTAGTTGAATTCCTGGGACCAGACACGACTAAGGTCTCCTACTCATCCAACCCTGATAACCACCAATTTTTGACAAAAGTGCCATGGTGAGTCGTGGGAGAAAAGAATTACCTAGTGCTGCTAATCTTCCATTGTATGGATATACTTCAATTTGTTTCTCGATTCACCAGCTGGTTAATATTTGCATTGCTTTCTGTTTGGGACTCCAATGCACACAGTTGCTATAAATGTTTGTGTGCCAGCCCTTTGTGAGAGCTTAAATTTTTATTTCTTACTGGGTATATACCTAAGAGTAAATTTGCTGGCTCAGAGTGTAAGTTCAAGTGTAGCTTTAAAGGAGATTATTAAATTGTTTTCAAAAATAGTTGTTACATTTACATTCCCACTAGCAAATATGAGTGTTCCCATTGATGAACATCCTAGCCAACATTTGGTATTAGTCTTTATTTCTTATTCTATCCATTCTAGAAGGTGTAGTGGTATCTTATGGTTTTACTTTGTCCTTCTTGATGACTAATTATTTTACCATATGTTCATGTACTTACCAGCCATTTAAATATCAGCCTTTGTGAAGTGTCTGTTCACATCATTTGCACATTTTTGTTAGTTTTTCTTTTTATTGTAAGAGTTCTTTATACATTCCAGACATAAATTCTTTTGCAGAGATTATTAGTCAATTTTCTTTCTGTCTATAGCTTGCATTTGCATTCTTCCAATGTTGCTGAAACAACTTGATATGAAAGTGGAAAAAAATATAAACTTCAACTCTTACTTCATAGTATATATAAAATTTAATGTAACAGATAAAAAATAAAAATGTATCATATACCTGAATATAGAAGTTAAAGGTCTGAAACTTCTAGAAGATGTTGGGATATAAAAATTTTGAGTTATACAAAGAATGAATCCTACAGAAAATTCACAAATTGAGTTTCACCAAACTAAAAAAAATTTGCTCTTAAAAGATAAACTGTTAAGAAAGTGCATTTATATGGAACTACAAAAGACCCCAAATAGCCAAAACAATCTTGAAAAAGAACAGCAAACCTGAAGGCATCACAATTCTGGACTTCAAGTTATATAAAAAGCTGTAATCATCAAGACAGTATGGTATTGGTACAAAAACAGGCACATAAATCAATGGAACAGAAAAGAGAACTCAGAAATGGACCTACAACTATATGGCCAGTGAATCTTCAACAAAGCAGGAAATAATATCCAATGGAAAAAAGTCTCTTCAACAAATGGAGTTGGGAAAACTGGACAGCAACATGCAGAAGAATGAAACTGGACCACTTCCTTACACCATACATGAAAAGAAATTCAAAATGAATGAAAGACCTAAATGCAAGACAGAAAACCATCAAAATCCTAGAGTAGAATATAGGCAGAAATCTATTTTTTTCTTTTGTTCATTTGCTTTGTTTTTTCCATTGCACATATGAATGAAATCCTATAGTATTTGTGTTTCTCTGACTTATTTCACTTAGCCTTATATTCTGTAGCTCCATGTTACAAATGGTAAAATTTCATTCTTTTTTATGGCTGAGTACATAATATAATATACATATATTATATGCAATAATATAATAATATGTAATATATATGTATATGTAATATACATATATTATATTATGTACTCAGCCATAATTAGATTATATAAAATATATATTAGATATATACAATATATACTATATTTTATATATATATATACTGTTTCATAGAAAGTGATATATATATATCTAATGATATATATATCTAGTGATATATACATATATGGCTGAGTAATATTCGTGTGTGTGTGTGTGTGTGTATGTGTGTGTATGTATCAAACCTTTTTTATCTATCTGTGGACACTTGGACTACTTCCATAGTTTGGCTATTATAAAAAATGCTGCAATAAACATAAGGGTGCATATATCTTTTTTTTCTTCTTTGCATAAATACCCAGTAGTGGAATTACTGGATCATATTGTAATTCTGTTTTTATTTTTATTTTAATTCCAGTAGAGCTAACAAACAGTGTTATATTAGTTTTGGGTGTAAAATATAATAATTCAACAATTCTATACATTACTTAGTGCTTATCATGATCAGTATACTCTAATCCCCATCAGCTATTTCATCCATGCCTCTAGCCACCTCCCCTACCTACTTTGAGCATGCAGACAACAGTTGGTAATATAATAAGGTAGAAAGTTTCTATGTCTCTGAATGACCTTGTGCAACACAACTGCTCCACCACCTAGGCTCTTCATCCTATTACATGAGAAAGAAAAGCTTCTGTGTTATTTACATCAATGTGTTTGAAGGACTCTTTTTGTTAGCCTTTATGCTAATTAATACATTCTCCAAATATGAAGGAAGGAGTATTCTGAATAGTCTCTAAGGATCTTACAACTTTATGATTTGATGAATTTCTATGAATTTTCTATATGATTTTGGAAAATATAACCATGACCCTTAGTACTAAGCCTATGCTTTTTGAGGCCTCCACACTTTATTTGGCAGCATGGGGCCTTCACTTGGAGCTTCCATTATTTAGGTACATTCCTTGTGTGCTTTTTCTTAGCATGCTGTCTGAAGCACAGACTCTGGAATCTTCTCAAAGGTTCACATCAAGACTCCAACCACTTCCTAGTGGTTTAACTAGTTAGAAGGTAAGTCAATTAACTCCTATGAGCATTAGTTCCTTATCTAAAGCAACGGGAATGAAAAGGGTACATACCTTGTAGACATATTTGAGGATCAAAAAGAACTTTCCTCAGACTCTGATAAACAATAAGCATGAATGTAAGCAAAACTGGATAACTCATTACTGTTGATCTTTTATGAATGCTGTTTCCTTAGTGTGGTAAATTATTCCATTTCATGTTCCTATCACAATTCTGTCAATCTTTTAGGAGCCAACCAAAATACTTCCTCCACTGTTAGGGCTTTCCTGTTAATACTCCTCTACCCAAACAGAAGAGTTTTCTCTTTCTTCATATGATGCACTGTTTGCAATAAGAAATTTGTCTAAGGATATAAAGCACTGAGTCACTGTGCTTCTTAATATGTGTGTGTGTGGTGTATGTGTGGTGTGTATGTGTATGTGTACGTGTGTATATAAAATTTTTACTTTTCACTGTCTATATCTCACTTTCCTGATTTTCTATGTCACAGGCCACTCCTTTTCAGTGTCCTTTCTTGGTTGTCCCTCTTCTACCTCACTTCTAAATGGCAGAGTGCCCAGGTTCAGTCCTTAGGCCTTTTTAGTATCCACAGTTGATATCATTTAATCTCATGTCTTTAAGTACCTGATGACTACTTATGTCTCTAATATAGATCTCTCCTCATCTCCAGTCTCATATATCCAATTGCATTCTCAACATCTCCACTTAAGTATCTAATTGGCAACTCAAACTTAACAAGACAAAAATATACCTTTAAATCCATGTTCTCAGCCTAATTTGCTCCTCCTGTGGTGTTTCCCATTTTAATTAAACTAGCATTCATCCAATTGCTTAGGCCAGAAACCTAGAACCCATAATTTATTTTCTTTATTTCTCTTACTCTCCACATCCAACCCATCAACAAAATCTAGCCAGCTCTATATCCAAAACATTTCGAATTCAACTATTTCTCACTGCTTTCTTTGCTACACACCTTGTTTAAATCACCATATCACTGATAGATCCCACAACAGCTTCTAGTCACCCTGCTTCCTCACAGAGCTAAAAAGAAGATTTTAATATGAAATAGTAACAAATATTCCTCCTGATCAAACTCTCTCAAGACTTTATATCACATCTGAAGAGAAACCCAAACTAATCTTATGTTACCTAGCCCATGTTCCTCTCTCTTTGATGTCATCTCTAACCCTTTACCTATTACCTAACTACAGTATCCTTCTTTCAGTTCATACATATCAAGTTCAATTTCATATTTGGTTATTTGCATTTATTTTATCTCTCTGCCTGCTATGCTCTTACTCTTGAATTTTTTCATGGCTGACTCCTTCTTATCATTGTTCAGAAAGGCCTTCCTTGACCACTCATTCTAAGATTTTATTTATTGATTTGACAGAGATCACAAGTAGGCAGAGAGGCAGGCAGAGAGAGAGGGAGGTAGGCTCCCCGCCAAGCAGGGAGCTCGATGAGGTGCTTGACCCCAGGACCCTGGGATCGTGGCCTGAGCTGAAGGCACAGGCTTAACACATTGAGCCACCCAGGTGCCCCTTGACTACTCATTCTAAAGTAATCATCTACATTTACTCTCACATCACCCAATTTAAATTCTCTATGTAGTACTTAATACTAGTTGATGATTTACTTGACTTTATATTTGGTTGTTTATGTAATTCCTATCTATTCTGCTTGCTAGAATGTGTGCTCTGCTAAAATAATCTTGATTGTTTTGTACTGAGTTCCATACCCAGTACCTATCTAAAACATTTTCTAATACATACTTAGAATTCAAGAGATATTTGTTGAATGAATAGCTTTGCTTTAGTGTCCCACATAGTACTTACTTACTTTCCTCAATCAAACCAAATAAGTATCAAGTATAAACAAAGTATAAATAAACCATAACCCTGTGAAAAATATTAGTCAGAAACATTTTCAGAAAACTATTGGACAGAAAACTTTATCGAGGTCAATTAATAGCTGTATATATTGCCACATACATACATATGTATAGATGTACGGCCAGAAGATCTATTTCCAACTCCAAACAAAATGTAAGAATAGCAGTAGGAGGAAGGATGGTTAGTGCTAACCCATACCTGTAGTGGAATAATCTCAGAAATTTTATGTCCTTTCAAGGAAAGGTTGTGCTTGTGCTGCTTAAGATGGCACCTAACAGATGCTATATTGATAACATGTAACTGTCACAGACTGGTAAGTACCAATGACCAAGAAAGATAGTTACAATGAATCACTGTCGCAGAGACCATCCTGTGGGCAGAATTCTTTTTTTGTGAAAAGACAGAAAGTAGTTGTATGACAAATATGCAGTTGCTTAAGATGGGAATGATTTTGACATATGAATGATGCTCTCTTATCCATCCTCAGGAAAATACCCAGTACAGGCTATGTATATAAAGGACAGAGGTATAGCCATAAGTTCAGTGATCCAGATAAATAATACCTTTACTTTTCAGAATTCTCAGACACCTACTTCTTGTATTCTTTTCAGAATTTCTAGCTACAATTAATGAGAGAGACAGGAGGTAGTGAGCTTACTCCATTTTAGCTAACATCAGAAGTTCTATCCGTTTCCCAGAAGCATTTCAACTTTTGATTATTTACCAGGAAGACTGGATGGAGAAGTCAAAACTTGAAGAATGACTAAAATGATAGTGAAGTGCTTGGTTTTATTTTCTTCCTTTATAATAGGTTTTGACCCAAGGGTAGGAAATGTTGCAGAGGTATACAGTGAGAGTGAATAGGAAAAATTCTGAGAGAAAAATTTTTCTTCTCACTTTTTTGCCTTGAGGGAAGGCCAAGTAATATGGAACTGCAAGAGAGCCTGAGGGGGACTACAACTCTAAGAGAAATACAACATTCTGACCAAAGCAAAGAGAAAGGGGGGCCTTTGAGTGCTATAAAGTGTGGGGAGAAACACTTAAGAGAAGGCACTAGAGAAAGAGATCCCTTAATGCTGTGTATGAAGTAATACATGTCTTAGACTTGCCCCTGAGAAGCCCACACATAAAGCAGAAGCAAAGAGGCATAGTTTGAGAATTGAACTACGACATAAATGACTACATGAGTCTCTACCACTAACTCTTGAATGGCACATACATGAGGCAGACCCACATAGGTTTCAAAACCACAAAGGTTTTGAAACCTGAACTAACCTTGTAACCACTGCCCACAGAAGGTAAGGAAGAGCTTGTGATTTGAGCCTAACCATGTTGATTGCCTCCTAAAGCAAATAAACAAAAGTCTACATTTCACAGAGGTCCCAGAGTCTTACAACATAATATTCACCAAGTTTAGGATATAATCCAAAATAACTCAACATATAAAGCACTAGGAAAATCAGACCAATTCTCAAAAAAATTTATAATCAACAGATAGCAACACTGAAAAAGCACAAATGTTAGAATTATCAAAGGTTTTAAAGCAATTATTAAAAACATGTTACATAAGACTAAGGCAAACTCTCTTAAAATTAATGGAAAGGTACAAGTCCTCAGAAGAGAAGGAAATTATAAAAAAGAAATCCAGTGGAAATTTCAGAACTGAAATATAAAATATCTGAAATTTAAAAAGCCTTATTGCATGTGCTTAATAGTAGAATTAAAATGACAGGAAAGATTCAGATTGCTTGAAGAATGATCATTATGAATCATCCAATCTGAAGAAGAGAGAAAAAAGGAATGACAAACTGAAAAGACCCTCAGGGACCTGTGGGACAATAACATAAGATGTAGAAATCATGTCATTCGAGTCTCAAAAAGATACTGATTTGCCAAGAAACATATTGATACCCCCAAATTTTGAATAAATAATAGCTAATAACTTACCAAATTTGTTTGGAGACATAAATTTACATTCAAGAAACTCAGGAAAATAAAAATAAAATAAATTCAAAGAAAACCAAAAGCAGATCGAGCATAACTAAAGTGCTGGATACCAAAGATATATTTTAAAAATCTTGAAACTGGCCAGGTAAAATGATACATTACTTGAATAAGAACAATTCAAATGACTGATGTTCCTCATCTGAAACCACAATGGTCAGAAGACATTAAACTTCTTTAAAGTGCTATAAGGGGAAAAAAAAAAAAAGAAAATAGTCAAATCAGAATTGTATATCCAATGAAAATATCCTTTCAAAATGAAAGCAAAATAAGGACATTCTTAGATGAAGACAAAAGAGAATTCATTTCTAGCAGACTTTCCCTAAAAGAAATGTTCAATTAAGTTGTCCAGATTAAAGGAATGATCAAAGAAGGAAATACAGAACTTCAGGAATGAAGGAAGAACAAAAGAAATAGCCAACGTCTGCATAAAAATAATAGAGTATTTTTCTCCTAAGTTCTTTAAAATATACATCTCTGTTGAAAGCAAAAATATGTCATCTGGTGGCATTTTCAATGTATGCTGGTGTGATACATACGATAACTATAACACAAAGAAGATTATGTAAATAGACCTATGTGGCTCTAAGGCTTCTACATTTCACCCGAGGGGGTAAAATGTTAATTCTAACTTGACTGTGAATGGTTATATATGGATGTTGAAACCCCTTGAGCTAATGTTAAATAACATGAAGAGAGTGGTGCATAAATAATGAATCTTGGAACACTGAAAATATAAAATAATATTTAAAAAATAACATGAAGAGATACAATCATAAAGTCAATAGATGAATCAGAATATATATATACACACATATATATAATTATATACATATATACATATGTATGTGTATGTGTCTGTAAAATAACTCAAGTATTGTCAAGGATGTGGAGCAACTAGGACTCTCACTCAGTTTTGATGGAAATGCAAAATGATATAGCCATTTTGGGAAAGAATTTGGTAATTTCTCCAAATGCTAAGCATAGAGTTACCATGTAACCCAGCAATCCTATTCTGAGGTATTTGCCCTAAATAAAAACATATGTCTACAAAAAAAAATCTTGTGAAAAAAAAATCTTGTGCATGAATATTTATGGCAGGATTATTCATAATAGCCAGAAAGTGGAAACAACCTGAAAGCCCATTAACTGCTGAAAGAATGTGTGGTACATCCATACTATTGAATACAATTCATCAATAAAAAGACATGAACTACTGATACATGGAACAACATGAATGAAACCTCCAAAGGAGTGCTAAGTGAAATAAGCCAAATACAAAAGGCTACATACTGTATGATCCCATTTATATGACATTCTAGAAAAAGGAAATTATATGGATGGAGAACAGATCAGTGATTACCAGAGTTTAGGATAGAGGGTTTTATTCCAAAAGGGCAGCACAGGGAATATTTTGGGAGGACAGAACTGCTCTGTAACTTAGTAATGGTGATTTTCACATGACTTTATGCATTTGTCAAAAATCACAGCACTGTATACCAGGAAGAGTAAATTTTACTGAATACGTGTAAAAAAATAAGTAAATGACTATATGGTTGATCTCTGTATCATCTAAGAAAAGTCTTAAAAGTTGTTAGATTTAAATATGATCAATAATTTAAAAAGAAAAAAGAGAAATACTTAAAAAAAAAACCCAATTCATGTTATTTGCTATTCCTAAAAGCTGGAAGTAGAGTGACTAGGAGTTGGGACACTAAGTGGTCTCATCTAGAAGTCATCCTATTAACATGACAGTCAAAAGGATCACACTGCTAGGACCTCACCCTAAAGAACTGGCTTGCTGGGGAGGAACTGCTTTTGGTATAGAAGTGGCGCATTCCAAAGATATGTATTCCCTTTTAGAAACTTCTTCTGATAATAGTATATTACCTCCTCCAGGCCTGTGCATCCTATCACTTAGAAAAAAGAAAACAACTAATATATTCAAAAGACTAAATAGAATTTAGCTTGTACATTTGGCAACATCAAAATAAAAACATCAAAAACACATTTAAGAAAACTCAGTTAGATAAGGCAATAGGAAACAGGAATGATGTGATTATTAAATTAGTTAATTGTCAGTTTTATGTAAATATTTGCAGCAAGGTGTGGTTTGGGGGGCATAAAAAGCTGTGTGTTGATAAGAGGACTCATGTACAAAGTGCCAGACAGAACTACACATTGATTATGACTATTTCACTGTTTAGCATACAAATGTGAGGGAGGGACCATCTGCTAATTGCTCACTATGAACGAAGCACCTCCCACACATTTTCTCACTCAACCCTCAATACTTCTGTGAGGTAGGACTTATTGCCCCTTTCCACTGATGAAAAAAATGGGGACTCAAAGAAATTAGGTATGATGTCCAGTGTTATAAAGATAGGATCTGAACTTAGATTTGAATTCAATTTCAGCCTGTCTCACTGAAGTGAGATCTACTGAAGTAGATCAGTCCTGTAGCTGATAATATAACTGAAAATAGAACCAAAGGGAAACATATCAGACATTGTTATTGTCATGGTATTTTTATATGTAAGGGGTAGGCTCTGACACTGATGGAGAACAAGAAGAAAGAAAAAGTAATAGTAAAAAGTTTTTAAAATTTTAACCAAATACATTTAGTTTTGGTGCTCCTAGTTTCTTGTTTTTCCCTGTGTGATTTACAAAAATAAATATGTTTCAGACCTTTTCTTTGACCAAATGATCAGATAACTCAAAGGAAATTTTAATGAAAACAGAGATTCGGTTTTCACAAACCATAAGTGACTCTTAATCTCACAAAATATTGTTAAGAAGTAACTGCACTTGTAAGAATATGTTATTCCCACTACACTTTTTTTTTTTTTGCATTTGGTACAGCATGGTATATAGTTTCAGTTTTTCTTTAAACTCACACTTTATTTGACTTCTTTTCATTCTATCCTTGATCTCTCAAGACTAGCCTCACTCCATAAATTCTTGTTACAAGAGTTGTTTGGGTGAAAGAAAATGTATGTACCTTCCTGAGGTTTTGTGTTCTTTCCATTCCAACCTTGGGTTCACAGTAAAGTTCAGTTTGTTTTTTTGTTTTGTTTTGTTTTTGGTGATAATGCTGCCTGAAAACCAGCTATTACAAGGATCTAAACCTACCAAGCTTATACTTTGCTGATAATTACTAGAAAAAGTTCTGTGTTTCAGGATACCCACACCAACCTCAAAAGCTAGAAAAAAGTTCTAAAAGTTTATCTTGCTGTGAACATTTGTATTCATATACATAAACATATATGCTTAAAAAAGCTAGTCTCATTATAATAGTAATTTTCATCATGGCAAAATTAGCGGGGTAACAGATGGTTTGCCTTAGTATGTGAAATGCATTTGTAAAGGACAAGAGGTGTCCTGGGAAATTTCCTTTCTGTCAAAAAAAAAAAGGAGGGGGAAATTTTAGAGTAATTGAATAAACTGATTTTACAACTCTTGATTTTTTTCTAAACAAAATCAATAATGTATGACCTGTTGGCTTATGCATCAACTTTTATTTCAGATCCTAAATATTACTCCCCAAATTTCCCTGGATAAACTCATTTTAAGATGTCTGATGGGTTATTGCAATATAATGCTAGAGAACCCACTATCAACTTATGTTGGAGCTTTCTTAAAGGATATTTTAAAAACAATTGATCTTGAGATTTCAAGTTCTCACTATAATTCTATTGAGACAATTGTTCAGAGTAAAAGAATTAAGAAAGGTCACTGAATGTATTGATTGTGGTGGTCCCAATTTAGTTAACACAAATGGGCTCATTCCTTGCCTAACAGAGCCATCCCAAATGAATGCACTTGATTTAATCAATTCTGATAGGAAAGATAGAAAGAAAGAAAGAAGGAAAGAGGAACAGAGGAAGGGAGAAATGGGGGAGAGAGGGAGAAAAGAGGGAGCAAGGGAAGGAAGGAAGGGGGAAAAGAATATTCAAGCCAAGAATATTCAGCAAAAAGTTTTATAAAGTAAAAATTTCCAAAAGTTGTGGATACATAACTTCCCTATTTATTTTCTTATCTGATATTATTTTTTCATTTTAATTTAAGAAACCAAGGATCAAACAAAACATCGATTATATTACAGCATTTCTGTTGAATAAAAGCCAATCTGAGTGCCATAATGCAGGGAAATTATTTTTACAAACATGATTTTTACCATATTTTTAATTATAGTACATAATTCTTTTCTAAAGTAATTACAAGATAGAAAACTAAGAGTAACCTGTAATTCAAGAAGCTTCTCTTCAAAGAAGGACTAGTAGGGGATTAGTTAAGAGTGCATTTGCAATTTGGTAGATCTGCTTTCTTCTCCAAGTCTCACTATGTGTATCTTTTGTTCAGCAGCTGCAATGCCTGCGGTTTGATCTCATTAAGTATCACGTGTCAATTACAGCTCTACCCTCACATGTGATGGAGCTAAGAGTGATAAAAATAGATGACAGACAGAAAAGAAAACAAGGAGTGCAAGGGTCCTGGGAAGGCAACAAACAATCGCTTCTCAGTCTTTTGGCTAAGATCAAGTCTAGGATGGCAACAAGCTTGGTGTGTTTGAGGAAAAAATACCATTGTAGCCAGAGGATGGAAGGTGAGGAGTAGAAGATAGAAGAGGTCAACAGATGCCAGATGCTACAGTCTTGTGGGCCATGGTAAGAGTCCAAATTTTATTCTAGGGATAATGAAAAGCCATGGGAAGGTTTTGAGTAAGAGAATGAATGGTCTAACTTCTGAAAGGATCATTCTGCCTGCTGAGTGGCAAATCAACTAATAAGAAGGGGGATCAGTCCAGAGGCCATTACAGGAGCACAGGAGAGAGCTGAGAACAGGGGTTCGAACCAGGTTTGTGGTAGAGAGCACAGTAAGAAGTGATTGAATTCAGAGTATATTTCGTGGACTTGCTGATGGACTAGATGTGGGGAGTGAGGAAGATAGAAGAGGTAAAGGATGACTCCTACTTGTCTAACTTGGGAGCTGAGGGAACAGTACTGAGAAGGAAAAGACTAAAGGAGAAGCTGATGTAGTAGGCATAGATCAAGGGTTCTCTTTGCACCATGTTAGGTTTCAGATGCCTATTAGCCATCTAAGTCGAGATGATGATTCAGCCATCTTGTATGAAGTCCAAAGCTGAAGGGAGAGGTTGGCACTTGGGGCCTATGTAGAGCCACAGAATGGATCAAATTGCTCAGGGAAGAATGTAGGTGGGTAGAGGACCAGTGGCAAGATTGTAGATACTGGCATTCCCTGCTTTTTGAAAGTTCAGGGTATGGCACTTAACGATGATGAAAGACCTACATTCCTAATGGTTTTTGCTAACTAAAAGAAATCCAAAGAGGATTTTCCCTTTTCCGAAAAGAGGTGGCAGGCGAAAAGAGTGCTGGGTTTGTTTTATCAGAGGCAGCACACAACCTGGAGCTGTGATGTGGGCACCACCCAGGCCCCCTTACTAGGGAACAAACCTGCCATCTCAGCACCCTGGTGCCATTGTTCAACTCTGTCTGTGAGCATCTATTTGTGCTTTATCTTGAATTATTCTGTGCATCTGTTAGCAAGCTATGCCCTAAGGGATCAGAAAAGCTTAAAAGAGGTTATTTTTTGGGTCTGGGAACACTCAGAAAATTTTCCATATAAATTAATGGTACTTGCTTCATCACTTGATGCCATTTTGGCTAATGAAAGGTTTCCTAGGAAAGCTCTACTTTTGGATAGCGGGGGAGACCTGTACTCCAGGATTCAGCTAATGCAGAGAAGCAGCTAGCAGACTATCAAAGGAGACTGAGGCAGGGTACCCAGTAATATAGGAAATAAACAAGAGAATGTGGCATCTTGGAAGCCAAGAGAAAGTAAAAATGTTTTGAGAAGAATGAAATGAGCCTTCTAAAAGGGAGTTGAGGGATTTGAGAATGAAAAGATATCTCTTCCAAAAAGCATTGCTCTTTGAGAAAAGGAAATGAAGTATGGGGCTGTAGCTAGAAAGAGATGAAGGGCAAGAAAAATATTTATTCTTACCTTTGACGTAAGAGACACTAGAGAATTAAAATTTTATTTTAACTCCGAATTGAAGTATAGCTGATATACAATATTATTTAGTTTCAGGTGCACAACATAGTGATTCAACAATTCTATATATTATTAACGATATTATTTACTATATGACCTGTGCTGTACCTTTCATCCCTGTGACTTACCTATTTTACAATTGGAAGTTTGTACCTCTCAATCCCCTTCCCTTATTTTTTTGGTCTTTGTTTCTGATGGGAATGGCACGGAATGAGAAATGCTTGATACAGGAGAGAGAAGGAAACATCCATTGTTGAAGGGATGGCCTCCAGAAGGTAAGGGGATGAGACCAAAAACATAGTTGTGCGGTTGGGCTCAGAAGGCAATTGAAGAGCTGCTTCCACAGTAACAGAAGGAATGTAAAGGGGCATGGATACAGATGCAGGGAGGTTTTGAGTTTGGTTTTGGAAAGATGTTGAAATTTCTGATTTAGCTGCACCAATAAAATGGCTTTAGGGGTATGGAGGATACTTGTAATGAGTTCCACAAATTCAAACATTCCCTGTATTCAGACTTCCTGTTGTAATTCAGTGTGAGTCCTATCATTGCTGCATATACTCCTACATAGCTTATTCCTCATAACTTTCCAAATATGAGTTACTCAAAGCAGGTATTAGGGAAATTAAGTCAGAAAGAGGACTCTTCTAATTTCACAAAAGCAATTCCAAATTTTCTAGATTTTACTTTTAGTCTGGTGCCTAAATGTTTGCTTTGGAAGCATAGGTCCCTTTATTCTGGTGAAGTTGAAGGTAGAATCAATGTTGTTTGATTCTGACCAATCTTAGGCTTAGCGGACTATATAGTGCTCTTAGATCATTTAGCTTAGCAACCTGAAAGCTTTATTGACTTCATCATTTCCCTTCTGCAAGAACTCTTTCTAGGGGTTTCCTCTTATGTTGCTTTACCCCCTTTTATCACATCCTAGGCAATCTGCCAATATCATCTTTTAGAAACAAAGAGGATTTATTCAGAGTTTGTCAGCCCATAATATATTCAGTTATTTTCAGTTAGCAGATGCTATAAGCAGAGCACAGTGGAAAGTTTTCTGGGGAAGCAGGGTCTCCAGTCTGTATTTTCAGGCATTTATTATAGACCCTGAGGCTTGTCGCATGCTGCAATGTGCTAGGAAACAAGAGAGCTATATGATTCCAATGGCGCCATCACCAGCTCCAATCCTCCCGTTTTCTGTTGCCAAAACCCAACAGCAATTCTTTCTGTATTTCACACTGACATAGCATTTTAAGGATCTAGAGTATCAGAACTTTCAGATTTATCTAGTTCAGCAACTCTATTGTATATATTGGGGGAACTGGGACCCACCTGAGGCTAGAGACTTGCCAGAGCTCACTCCTTATGCATCACTCTGTTCACCATTGTTAACATGCTCCCTTCTCTCAAGGAATCCCTTCACCATAGCCATAGTCTTCTCAGAACAGGCCACATGGTCATGCTGACTCTATTTTTTTTTTAAGATTTTATTTATTTATTTGAGAGAGAGACAGTGAGAGAGAGCATGAGAGGGGAGAAGATCAGGGGGAGAAACAAACTCCCCATGAAGGACCCTGAAGCGGGACCCGATCCCCGGACTCCAGGATCGCGATCTAAGCTGAAGGCAGTTGCTTAACCAACTGAGCCACCCAGGTGCCCAATCATGTTGACTCTTGATACCATCTACACTGCAGGCTTCTGGAGCAATCTTCCCGGGGACCATTGTGAAATCCAGTCAGGGTTAAGGAGCAAGAACTAGTAAACAATAATAAGGCAGAGGAGACAGGAAAGTGATACAAGGGGAGAAACATAAAGATACTGAATAAAAAGGAGGGGAAAAAATCTAGCATGGGGATAAATGAAGAAAAACAGCTGGCATGAGGAAAAATAAAGAAGAATCTACAAATTGTTTGAAATAGAGGGACAGAAAGGACGATGAGTTATGTAGCACTCTCTCCCAGACTGATGGGGAGGACCCAGCCCAGCTGCCCTGACTCTTCCAAAGGCCACTCTATTTCTTGCTGGTGATTCATCTTACCCTTGACAGAGACAGACCTCCTGCTTAGCTGCTCTTTTCCCTGTTCCCTGCTTTTACTCTGTTTGGTATTGTAAAATGACATTATTGCTGGTGCAATCTTTTTTTTAGGGAACTCATGGCCTTAGAACTAAAGATTTCATTACAAGAATAAAACAATTCAGAGTTTATAAAGCGCTAACTCATATATTATCTTCTTTGCGTCTCATGAAAAACTTGAGGCAAATCTTGTCTGGATCTTTCTAGCAAGGCTTATGGGTGGGTAGAGAGGGGCTAGAGGCCATGAAGGGTCATTAATCAAACATCGTCTGGGAACACACCAATCAAGGAGGACATTCCAAAAAGAACCAGAAGAAAGTCAAGGCCACAAGCCAGGAGAGGCTAAACCATATGTCCAGGTGCCGGCGTGACAGAGGAGGGTAGGAAAGGCACAGATTAAGGAAGTTGAGATCCTGGATTAATGAGTAAGGGTAAAATGTGGATGGAGCTAATTGATTCAGAAATGTTGGCATCTACAAATATTAACCATGCTGCAGAATGCTCCAGTTAGACCCATTGACTCTTTCCTACATCTGTATACTACACTAATCATCTATGTTCTATAGGTCTTTGAGCTTCCTATTCCCTTTGGTATGCTATCCTACCCCATTCCCATATCTACAAGGCTTACTCCTTCATGTCATTAGGTCTCTACTGAAATATCACCTTACTAGTGATGTTTCCCCATACCTTCCTTTCCTACCTAGCATGACCTCCCACTTTTCCATGCTTTGTAGTTCTCCATGGCATCTGTCACTATCTGAGTGTAGATATAGACATAGATACAGATACGGATGTATCTATGTAGATATAGAGATAGACGTAGACATCTCTATACACACACACACACACACACACACACACACACATACTCATTTGCCACCAGTCTATTCCAATTACAATATGATCACAAGGACAGAAATTTTTTGCATTTTCCCGTCTGTGTAGCTAGACTACAAATATCTCCAAAGGCAATAACAATGCCTGTCTTCATCATTATATCCCCAGGTCTTTGCAGGGGACCTAGGACACTAGGGGTGCTCCCTCGGGATTGGTAGAGTGAGAAATGGACACATTTCTATGGACCAAGCTGCAGCATAACTTTAAACTGTTTGTCCTGCCAACCTCAAATTTATCTCTCTTCCTTCAGTTTCCCACTGAGCAACTGCTTTGTTATTCGGAGTGCGTCCATTCTCCTTATATGATCGCTTTCCCAAAACTAACCTACCCAAAGTGAATATGGCTTTATTCTTTGAGGAGTCAGTTCACTCAGGGTCTTCTGGATCTGCCAGGTTTCTTGTACTTGATGAGATATTTGTTAATTAACTTACAATTGAGGAATAACTTCATATATGTGAGCACTATCGCATTACGGTATCTTAAAGTGTTATTTGAAGCAACACAATTTTTAACTGGAAAGATATAAAAATACCCTCTAAGTATAAGGCTAGCTAAATGAGTTCCCCAATCAAGATTTCACAAGTGATTACAGAAATGGATACATTCTGTAGTTGAGTTAATGGACTTCCTTTTTTAGGGTATAAAATCCTTAATTTCCAGATCATGGTTTCGATGTGTTCTTTATCCTGCCTAACACATTTTGACTGCTCAATAAATAGCAATCAAATTAAAACCATGGCAACTCTAACACTAAGTCCAATAAAGTGCTTGGCTCTGCCTTCCTCCTTCACTAGCAAGTACCTGCCAAAGGGCTCACGTAACAAAGGCAGTACAATCTTTGTCGTTGGTATATTGTCCTTTTTCTTGCAAGAAAGAAGATTTAGAAATATTTATAATTTGTAAACAGCAGAAGTAAAGATATACATAAAAACAGCAAGTTACTGGAATTCAATTCAAAATGACAAAGTAATAAATCAGAATTACAAAAGGCCATTGACTTTAAAATATTCTTGAGAAAGATTACAGGGAAAACCTTGATTTGGGAGTGGACAAAAAGGACCATTAAATGGCTTCTTTTCATAGGTGACTTTCTCTTCCCTTATCAGTCCAACTGCCACAGAAGCTGCCAGTATGCTGGAACAATGAGATTTGAATAGGGACAAGTACCACTAAATCCACACCCTCTCTTCCCTAATGAGTAAGGCAGAAAGACTACCCTTTTGTCTCATGTTTAAAACAGGAGGAATAATGCACAGTGATACTGTGAAGATTATATTGAACAATGTACATGAAAGTATACAGGGTTTCATACCCAGATACAATTCTGTTTATAACTAGGGCACCCTAGTTATGCTTTTGTCTTATTCTGATTTTCTATAGACCAATCTATAATTGCACATAACTCTAACATACAAATAAACTTATTAACATTACATAATATTTTTCTGAGTATAGGTTTCATACTTCTCAGCTGAACCTACTGTGGTCCTTGTAAAGTGCTGAGAAGATAGTCTGCTTCAGTAAATACATGTTACATTATCTATCAGGCATCAGGTGATAACTTAAATCATAACATTATTATTTTAATCTTCACTATAACTCTTTAGTGAGTGGATAATAATATACCCATTGAAAATGATGAAAATAAGAATTAGAAAGTTTAAGTCACTTGTATGACTTTAAGTCATACAATCATGAATTGCTCAAGCCATGATTCCAAATTCAGTAGGTCTGACTCCAAAGCCCATATCTTTCCCGAATAGCAGGGTGCCTTCAAGTACTGTAAAAGATTATCTGAACTGGAGGTCCAAGCAATGGCTGTAGTCATTGCCTTGGTGCTACATTTGAATAGAACAAAAGAGCTTTATTGTTTTGGGTATGAAGTCTTGTATACTTTCATATACATTATTCAGTATAACCTTGACATTATCACTGCGTATTATTATTCCTATTTTTAAGATGAACCAACTGAACTTGACAAGGATAAGTAATTTGCTCAGAGTCACACAGCAAGAGGCAGATCCAAATATCAAACTTCAGTCCAACTTCAAGTTCTATGTTTGTCACTGGTTATCATGCTTTGTTTTTCTACTTAATTCCATGTATGTGTATTTACACATACACAAGCATGCTGTTTTATCTACTTAATTAGACCATAAGCTATTAGAAGGATTATATTTCATATTGATTTATATGTTACATTGTACTTTGTGCATGATATGTAAGAAATGGAACCACATCTTTACCAAGCGGTATGAAAAGGATTTAACAGAAATGTCAAATAAAAACTGACTTCTAGTACTATGTAGAGAAATGGCACAAGCTACTCACAATACAACAAATATTTTCAATATACTCTGGTATTTCAAGACAGAAATCAAGAAAAAAAACACCACCCAAAATATTTTTATCCCAAATGAGGAACATTGAAAACACAATCATTTGCTAAAAACTGCAGTGTGAATTGAAAGTGTTTTGTTAAATCCTAATTGACATTTAAGAATATGAGTTATTCAAAGGAGAAAGCTGTAACAAGATGAGAGGCTCTCAACCATTGTAGTTAAGTATAAGGTAAGCAAACAGCCTATGATTAAAAGTAAAATGAACAAGTAAAGCAGATTTCTAAAACAGTAGATGGAATAGGGCTGATAGAATTGGTTTATGATTCCCAAAACAAAATTTTTTGGTTAAATTGGTAAGATGCAAACATCAAAAAGAAATTTATATGGAACTCAAAATAATGACATTCACTTTTTTTTGGATAAAGTATTTTTTTATTTCTTTTCAGCATAACAGTATTCATTGTTTTTGCACCACACCCAGTGCTCCATGCAATACGTGCCCTCCCTAATACCCACTACCTTGTTCCCCCAACGTCCCACCTCCCCGGCCCCTTCAAGACCCTCAGGTTGTTTTTCAGAGTCCATAGTCTCTCATGGTTCACCTCCCCTTCCTATTTCCCTCAACTCCCTTCTCCTCTCCATCTCCCCATGTCCTCCATGTTATTTGTTATGCTCCACAAATAAGTGAAACCATATGATAATTGACTCTTTCTGCTTGACTTATTTTACTCAGCATAATCTCTTCCAGTCCTGCCCATGTTGCTACAAAAATTGGGTATTCCTCCTTTTTGATGGAGGCATAATACTCCATAGTGTATATGGACCACATCTTCCTTATCCATTCATCTGTTGAAGGGCATCTTGGTTCTTTCCACAGTTTGGCAACTGTGCCATTGCTGCTATAAACATTGGGGGTACGGATGGCCCTTCTTTTCATTACATCTGTATCTTTGGGGTAAATACCCAGTAGTGAAATTGCAGGGTCATAGGGAAGTTCTATTTTTAATTTCTTGAGGAATCTCCACACTGTTCTCCAAAGAGGCTGCACCAACTTGCATTCCCACCAACAGTGTAAGAGGGTTCCCCTTTCTCCACATCTTCTCCAACACATGTTGTTTCCTGTCTTGCTAATTTTGGTCATTCTAACTGGTATTTCAGTGTGGTTTTAATTTGAATCTCCCTGATGGCTAGTGATGATGAACATTTTTTCATGTGTCTGATAGCCATTTGTATGTCTTCATTGGAGAAGTGTCTGTTCATATCTTCTGCCCATTTTTTGATATGATTATCTATTTTGTATGTGTTGAGTTTGAGGAGTTCTTTATAGATCCTGGATATCAACCCTTTGTCTGTACTGTCATTTGCAATAAAACTGGCGGCATCACATTACCTGACTTCAAGCTGTACTACAAAGCTGTGATCACCAAGACAGCATGGTATTGGCATAAAAACAGACACATAGACCAGTGGAACAGAGTAGAGAGACCAGATATGGACCCTCAACTCTATGGTCAAAACAGGAATCCATCAGAATCCTAGAGGAGAACATAGGCAGTAACCTCTTCGATATCTGCCACAGCAACTTCTTTCAAGATATGTCTCCAAAGGCAAAGGAAACAAAAGCTAAAATGAACTTTTGGGACTTCATCAAGATCAAAAACTTCTGCACAGCAAAGGAAACAGTCAACATAACAAAGAGGCAACCCACGGAATGGGAGAAGATATTTGCAAATGGCATTCACTTTTAACTCAATAGAGCTGAAGCATTCTGTATATGAAAGAAATATATAGCTAAATAAACTGATGACTGGGCTATGTCTTGTGTATTAGCTCTATAAAGTTACCAAATATGTGAAATATGAAAACTGAACTTGATTATTTTGCTATTTCATGCAAGTGCTCCATATTATAGTGAGACACAATAATTCTGCATGACTTATCAATAATTCAGCCTAAAACACTTGTATCATGAACTTTTTTTTCAAAGCTTCATACATGCTTCTGTGACATAAAGGAAAGTTGGCTCTAGATAGGAGATAAGGAAATTAATCACAAATGGATTGTTCAAAAAATGGACAAATAGATGTGTCAGGAAGCTGGCAGAGGTAGACAGTATTGAAAGAATATGGGTTCATGAAGAGGACAAGTGGAGTGATTCTTTTGATTCTGAGATGGCAGAGGCAGAAGACCTATTACTTTCCTTTGGTAGATCATCCATTAATCAAGAGAATGAAATAAAATCCTAGTAACTAAATTCTATTAGAAATTATCAGTCTCTTTTTAGGTTGAATCATCACCATTTTGATGTTCAAATTGCCCCTATAACAGACACACGCTTTCAGCTATAAAGCCTTGAAAACACATAGAGGAAACTTGAATGCCTATTTCTAAAAGAGAGGAGCCAATCTGTAAAGATTACATACTGTATGATTCCAACTATATGACATTCTAGAAATGACAAAACTACAGAGATGGTAATAATAAGATCTGTGGTTACTAGGGATTCAGGCTGAGGGAGGAAGGGATGGATAGTTGGAGCATGGGGGACTTTTTAGGGCAGTGTAACTATTTGTTATGATATTGTGACAGTGAATATATGACATTATGGATCTGTCTAAAACCCATAAAGCAAACAATACAAAGAATAAACCGTAATGTAAACTATGGATTTTTTTAATAAAATGTTTCCATATTGGTTCATCAATCAAAAAAATTTAGGATAATAATGCAAGATGTTTATAATAGGGGAACCTGTGTGGATAGCATGGGATATCTGTGGTTTCTACTCACTTTTTCTATAAATCTAAAATTACTTTGATAAATAAAATCTATTAATTTTTATTTTATTTATTTTTATTATTTTTTAAGATTTTATTTATTTGACAGAGAAAGACACAGTAAGAGAGGAAATACAAGCAGGGGGAGTCGAAGAGGGGGAAGCAGGCTTCCTGCTGAGTAGAGAGCCTGATGTGGGGCTCAATATCAGGACCCTGGGATCATGACCTGAGCCGAAGGCAGATGCTCAAGGACTGAGCCACCCAAGCACACAAATTTATTAATTTTTAGAACAATCTTTTATGTATTGTTAGATTTTTCCCTAATTATTTCATGTTTTGGGGTGACTGTAAATTTAATTTTGTTTTAAATTTCAGCTTCTAATTGTTCATTGCCAGTATATGGAAATATATTTGTATGTTGTTCTTATACCACATAACTGTGCTGAATTCACTTACTTTTTCCACAAGTTTTTCTTTCCAGATTTATTGGGATTTTTCTACACAATCAGTTTGATTGTGAATAGAGGCAATTTTATTTGTTCCTTTCTAATCTGTATGTACACATACACATACACAGTATATAGCAGACTTTGCAGGAATGTATATATTTCAATAAATGACAAATGTTTCAAAGGTATCTGCATAATGTACTTTTCCCACTATGAAATCCTTTAATAGGTTTTATTTTTATTTTTTTTTAATTTATTTTATTTATTTTTTTGTTAGAGAGAGAGAGAGAGAGACAGCACAAGCAGTGGGAGCAGCAGGCAAAGGGAAAAGCAAGCTCCCTGCTGAGCCAGGAGCCTGATATGGGACTCGATTCCAGGACCCTGGATCATGACCTGAGCTGAAGGCAGATGCTTAACCGATGGAGCTACCCAGGGACTCCATAAAATAAGGTCATTTTTTGATGGATGTGGGCAATGATACTAATAGTTAAGAAACATCTGTAAAAGGACTTTGGAACTATCTATATAGAGGTAATTTCTTTGCTTATAATCTACAGATCTTCTGCAAAAGACTGTTTAAACAATGTAAGCACTGTACCTGGTAAATGCATCTGAGAAAGAATATTAATCATTTTGAGACAGAATTAAAACAACATAGTGATTGAGTTGAATTGGAAAAAAAGACATATTCTTACCTTGTTTTCATCACTTACACAAGAGTAAGCAATAGTCCATTATCTAACACTTCTCAAGATATCAGTTACACTAAAAATTCTGCATCTGATTTGAGTTCCTCATAGACTTCAATAGGCAGAACAATCATAAGAAAGAAAATATCCATGTAACTGGTATCCTTAAGAGCAAAACCTACACTAACCAGTAACCTGTGACAGATAATCAATATGCAGATTTTTTGTGGTTGTTTTGAAATTATTTTATGGAGGCATATTTTGCATATCATAAAATTCTCTCTTTTCATGTATAATTCAATAATTTTTGGGGGTCAAATTTATTAAGTTGGTTAAACTACTAAAACCATCACCATGAATCAGTTTTGTAACAATTTCATAACCTCAATAAGAGCTTTCATGTACATTTAATAATAATCCCTGTTACCCACCACTACCACACTGGGCAACCACTAACCTTTCTATCTTTATAACTTTGCTTATTTTGGATATCTCACATAAATGGAATAATAAAATACATGGTCTCTTGTGCCTAGCTTCTTTCACTAAGCAAAATGTTTTTGAGATGTCATAGCATATCTTCATTTCTTTTTATCACTGAATAATATTCCATTGAATGGATATACCACATGTAGTTTATTTATCCTCAAGTGAGTGAACATTTGAGTTGTTTGTAACTTTTGATTATTATGAATAATTCTACTGTTTTAATTCATATACAAGTGTTTTTGAGTGTGAACATATGTTTCCAGTTTTATTGTGTATACACTTAGGAGTGGAATTTCTGGTTCATTTGGTAATATTGTGTTTAACTTTTTGAGAAACTGCCAAATGTTTTTTCTAAAGTAGCTGTGCAATTGTACATTCCTACCAGGAATGTGTGTGGATTTGAATTTCTCTAATACTTGTTACTGATTACAGTCATCCTAGTGGGTATATAGGAGTGTTTAATGGGATTTTTATTTGTATTCTTCTAATGACTAGTGATGTTTGGTTTCTTTTCATATGTTTATTAGACATTCATATATCTTCTTTGGTGAAATGTCTATTCAAACCTTTTGTCCATTTTTTGACAAAATGTTTATCTGTTATAAGGTGTAAAAGATTTTTGTGCATTCTGGATACAAGTCCTTATCAAATACTTGTTTTGCAAATGCATTCTCCCTTTCTGTTGCTTGTCTTTTTTTTTTTTAAATAGGCTCCATGCCCAGCATGGGGCCCAGTGAAGGGCTTGAACTCATGACCCCGAGATCAAGACCTGAGTTGAAATTAAGAGTTGGACACTTAACTGACTAAGCCACCCAGGTGCCCTCAGTTGTCCTTTTTTTAATTAAGCTTTTTATTTCATGATAATTGTAGATGCACATGCAATTTTAAGAAATAATACAGAAAGATCCTATATGCTTCTTACCCAGTTTCCCCAATTATAAAATCTTACAAAATATAGTATGATATCACAAGGATATTGACATTGATATAGTCATATAACAAAACATTTATATTACCACAAAGACCTCTTACATTGTCTTATTTAAAAAAAATATTTATTTATTTATTTGACAGAGATCACAAGTAGGCAGAGAGGCAGGCAGAGAGAGGAGGAAACAGGCTCCCTGCGAAAGCAGAGAGCCCAATGTGGGGCTCGATCCCAGGAACCTGGGACCAAGACCTGAGCCGAAGGCAGAGGCTTTAACCCACTGAGCCACCCAGGAGCCCCTTACATTGTCTTTTTATAGCCACATTGATTTCTATCCAACTGTATGCCTTCCTTAACTCCTGGTAACCAGTAATCTACTAATTTTTTAAAATATGTTTTCTTTTGTGGTATGTGCTTAAAAAAAAAAAAAAAAAACACTTTCAAGTTAAAATCATTTCCAAGAAGTTTGGAATACCCCTTTCACTATTACTATTGGAGCCAAAGTTCTTGGAAATCCTCCCAATTTATTTAAAAATATTTTAAATGAAATTAGTTTTTTGTTTGGGTTTATTTTTGCTTTTCATAGACCAGATGCCATCAGATGGCTTCAGTGTGTTCAACTTTAGTATCAGAGACAAAATGAAGTGGCTGTCAGATTTCTCTAGAGTTTTCATATAATAAAAGAAATGGCTTGTGAAGCCAAAAGACTTACCATTATGACAGAATTTCCAAGATAGTTTAGATCAGTAATTCAGGGTGGCCAACTGAAACAGAAAGAATATTAGATGGTACCTGCACTACAGAGAAGCCATCCCACCCAAATGCCTTAAAAGACTGCAGGTTGATGGTATTAAAAGCTATTTTTCTTCAGTGGTCTAATCCAGTCTCAGTTCAGTTTTAGAATGTCTCTTTATCATGAGTTGCTACAGGTATACCCTTCCATTAGTCAAAGAAGTTTCAATTGTAAATCTGACAGCATGTATTTATATGAAAACCAAGGATAAAATTGGTTGAGTTACATCACTATAATTAACAAGTATAAAGACAATTATTTAGGCAATTGAAGCCTTAAATTCATTTTCCTTCACCTATGCTCTCTTCCTTTTGTGTCCTTAAGAAAATGGAAGTGACAATATTTATCAGTCAGTACATGCTAGGTTATGCTGTGCTAATACACAACTGCAAAAATCTCAGTGGTTTAAAACAAGAAGGCTCATTTTTTCACTCATGCAAAGTCTACTGCTAAATATAATATTGAATGAAAAAAGGTAAAGTCAAACAAATATGTATCAGACTTCAAGATCCCACAAAATAAAATTGCATAATGCTTAACAAAACATATATAGAGAGTGAGGAAATGGGTATGTTAATTAGCTTGACTATCGCAATCATTTCACTATATATATGTATATCAAAACATCATGCTGTATACTTTAATATATACAATTTTTATTAAAAATATAATATGGTTTCACTCATATATATGTGAAACATAAGGAATAGAACAGAGGACCACAGGGGAAGGGAGGGAAAACTGAATGGGAAGAAATCAGAGAGGGAGGCAAACCATGAGAGACTCTGGACCATGAGAACCAAACTGAGGGTTACAGAAGGGAGGGGGTGGGGGAATAGGGTGACCAGGTGATGGGTATTGAGGAGGGCACGTGTTGTGATGAGTACCGGGTGTTATACACAACTAATGATTTGTTGAACACTACATCAAAAACTAATGATGTACTATATGCTGGCAAACTGAACTTAATAAAAATATATATATAATTTGGGATCGTGGTTTCCTTCAAGATGGATGATGAGTACATGGGCAGTCCTTATCTTTTTATTCTTTATATCTTATATATACAGTATCTATTTTTTACATGTGTGAAATATTTCATAAAAACAGTTGTCCAAATGGTACATTATCAATAATAAACTGGAGTTTTAAAAACATTTTTAGAGGCCCTATTTAAGAATAATAAGTAATGCCAGTTGCAGCTAGTTTACAGTAGGTAAATAGTAATAATCTAACCCTAGATCCCTCTCTTGTAAATGTTTTCATAAATTCTATAGACAAAACTTACACTTGAGGATGACATAAATGAAGCAGTACATGGTTGTAGTTAACACAGACTAGAAGCAAAATGCCCCAGATTTGATTCAAGTTACATCAAGCATACCAATAAAATAAATGAAACTGTGAAGATACCTGAAAAGTTGAAGGTGTGAGGCCTTCGTCCACTTTTTATTTTTGTTTTTATTTATTTATTTAGAGTGAGAGAATGAGGGAGAGCGAGCAGGGCAGAGAGAGAGAGGAAGGGAGAGAATCTCAAGCCGTCTCTGCACTAAGAATGGAGCTCAGTGCGGAGCTCGATCTCACAACCCTGAGATCATGACTGGAGCCAAAACCAAGAGTCAGATACTTAACATACCGAGCCACCCAGGAGCCCTAAGGCCTTTGTCCATTTTAAGTTTTAGCTGTACTATTAGTCCATGATCATTATTGAAAGGAAGAAGTTGGGTCCTTGGAGAAGTGGTTCTACATGAAACTGCTTGACCAATGATAATCATCTAAGATTCCAGAGAGTGGTATCAACTCCTTTTTCCCCCACAACAGTTGAGCATAAATGTAAAGTCATGATATATATCCAGGGGAATATAGATTTATTGGGAAAGTTTTCAAACCCAATAGTTTTCCCTTTAAAAACAATCTCCATAAGAATGATAAGATGAAAGACTATAATAGCTTCTAGACTGGGATCTCCCTGAAGTCAAAAGCAATATTTTATCTCAGACTAACAGGGTAATGAACACAGTAAATACTCAGAAAATGTGAAGTGGTATTAAATCAATCTAAATTGAGACCACTGTTTCTCAAGTTTCTTCATATATGAGTCATCTTAGTATCTATCTAATATTTTTTTAATTTAATTTTATTTTTTCAGTGTTCCAAGATTCATTGTTTATGCACCACACCCAGTGCTCCATGCAATACGTGCCCTCCGCAATACCCACCACCAGGCTTACCCATTCCCCCCCAAAAAAACCCTCAGTTTGTTTCTCAGAGTCCACAGTCTCTCGTGCTTCGTCTCCCCCTCTGATTTCCCCCAACTCCCTTCTCCTCTCCTCTCAGTGTCCTCCGTGTTATTCCTTATGCTCCACAAGTAAGTTAAACCATATGAAAATTGACTCTATATCTATCATCTATCTTATCTATCTATCCATCTCTATCTGTACATTTATCTTTATTTCTATATCTGTATCTATCGTTTATATAAAACATTCTCTAGGCATGGAAGCTGGAACAGCAGGAGCACATAGCAACCTGCTGACTCACAGGGAAATGACTAAGTCACCAAAATGCTATAATGTAGGCATGTAAACTGTCTAACATGAGGATACTCACTCTCAGGGGCTATAAAACCCCCATAAGTAGTTTATGGGACTTAGGGAGCTGGCAAAAACTGCTACATCAGAAATACATTAAGGACTACAAAAGGTTGCTCTTTCAAATCATCACTATATGACAGCCATCAGGAATGATTAAATTCAGGATTTTGCTGAAAAAATGTAAAAGCCAAAATGTATACATCTATAATGAACTGATATGTTGAGCAATTAGAAAAGGATACAATAGAATAGAAAAAAAAGAAGAAGAAGAAGAAGAAGAAGAAGAAGAAGAAGTCTTATAATGAAATTAAGCTGGAAGGAGGAAACTGGAATTCTTTGAAGCTTAGTTATAAAGTTGACGCTAGATATCCTTTCCACTACGATGTATATAGAAAGACAACACCCTTTCCAACATCTAGCCATCTAAAACAGAAAATAGAGAATGCTGGAGCTTTGACAACATCAACTCAAATTACCATAAGTTACCTGCGGAAGCAGAGTTTTCTCATAGGAGTTGACGGACTTGTCCTTGGGCACATAGTGGGTGAACGCAGCTGGGACTAGGACCCTGGACTCCAAGTCCAGCGTTCCTCCTTTTATGAGCTTTTAGTTTCTTTGGATTCTATAGTAGAGGATCAGAAAAATCTGTTCCTTAGCAAAATTTTTGAAGACGGAATAACTTGGCCTTTGGCCTCCTTGTCCATGTTCTCAGTATCTTCCTTCAGGCGCTCAGTATTCCTACACTGCTCACAAGTCAGCACTGCCCATGAGTGCAACAATGCTTTGTATTCCAGATCCTTGTCATCTCACTCCCCAGGGGTGCCGCAGTTTTGAATGCAAGAGAAAAAAATCTCTAATAGTAGAATTTTAGGCCATAGAAATGCTTGGAAAGGAAGGGGAACGTTTGTATAAGCTCAAATCACAAGGCTTTTCATACATAAATCTTTTACTTCTGTGACATACACACCTCCACTTTTTTTTTTTTTTTTTGCAATTCCAAAAGTAAAATTCAACTGAGTATTTTCCTCAGTTGCTAATGCAAGCCCTGAGTACAGAGTCCCAGATTGGATCTCTAATGAACATTTGCAACAAGGTTATTTCAGGCAACTTAATGACCCAATGGCTTGGCAATCAAATCAATTGTTCGGCACCTGACCTTTAACTAGACAAAAATCTATATCCCAGATAAATCAGGACTCCTGACAAAAAAGAAAAAGGGTGGGGGGGAATGACTAGAGCATTAGCAAGTCTGAGATAAGAGAACAAAGTACTTTATAATTTAATGAAACACATAATCACTTTTTCTTTCCCACAAATGTATTGGTACACCTACAGATTCAGCTCCAAACATAACAATCAAGTGACTATGACTGTGGAAGGAAGGCTAAGATTTCTTTTCTTTTTATAATAAATACAGCTTACTTAGGAACTGTTGTAGAACAGCAGTTTTCTGCATCCCAAAAATCTAAATAGAGTAACATACATGTGTCACTGAAACATATTGCCATGGAGTATTTCTGGTTATAAGAGTGCTGCCATTTAAAGGTGTGTGTGTGTGTGTGTGTGTGTGTGTGTGTTTTAAATAAGCTGTAGCCTTGTAAATAATACACTTAAATATATTTTTATAATATGCATGCTAATGGCCTTCTCTTAAAGCTCTTTGATATGACTGGTCAGTACAAGCTCTGAAACCTATACCAGTAGTTCACAGCCAGCATCCTAATTAGCAACTGGGTTCATGTGGCCCCTAAAGTATCTATGTTTCTGTTGGCATGGCCTATAAAGTCATTCATGCATTTGCCTATAGTGACGGCAAAATATCATGTCTTTTCAAAAGTTCTTTCTCTTTCTCTGAAAGTAAACCTATGCTTTGAGAATTGTTCTTCCGAGTCTGCAAACTGAAAGCACAACTGGCTTCGGGAAGGAAGAACCCTGCTTCAGTTTTCACTCAAGTCTTGTATTTGGGGAGAGGGGAAAAAAAAAGAGATAATTCAGATTGTCTTAATTCTGCACGTGGCCTGAGTCCCTTATTTATTTATAGCATTATTTATAGCATTTAAGACGCCAACAGATGTGCTCCATATATGAACGAAAAGATGGCTGTCATAGAGTTTATCTTCCCAAAGCTCTCCAATTGCCAGCCACAGTAGTCTCTAGAATACTGAAGCTAATGGAGGTGCCACAGTGATGCACTGTTGCAGTTAGGAGCAGAACATTAAGCACAGAGCTCTTTTAAGTATTTGGTTGTAGACACATATCCTCATTTCAAGTAAAGAAAGAACAAAACTTCTCAGTATCTCATTGCAGCAGTTAACAGCATTAAATATCTCAAACTAACATTATAAAATTGAGGGAACTTTACAAGTGAATGTGGTGATATTTTATTGTTTGTGGCCTAACCAATATGCCTGTTCCTACAACGATTAAATTTTCTGGTTCAAATATGATTTTGGCTTTCTAAATAGCCTAGTACATTTGTGGTGCATATTAATATATGAGAATACAATTATTATGTAATGCATTTAATGTTCAGTCAATTGGATTATTTTCTCATTTAAAGCCCTGATTGTACCATCTATTAGAGAAGGAGAGGGAGAGGAAGTGCAGCCAGGCTGGGTTGGGGTTGGGTGGTGGCTAGGGTGGTGGTGGGGGGAGTGAGAGAGACTGGGGTACAGAGCGTTGCTGTTCAGGACCATAATTGAAAGCTAACAGGATGTTTCATTACCACCCAGATATGATCCAATTCCATCTATAATTTCACAGGAAAAAAAGAGTGCTTTATGTTCTATTAATTCCAAAGAATTTTTTATTGTTTATAATATTTTCATAATACACTCTGTAAAGGTAATAAATTGTGTCATTTTCCATTTGGTTTCAACACTCTATCTAATCAGCTTGCGAATAACGAGGAACATTATAAAGTAGCAATGCAATCTTGAATACACATGGAAACAGACAGCACCACAAATCTGCCTGCCTATTACTTTCAGTGAAGGTAATAATCAAAAGTGCCTCTTATAAAAAGTACTGCATATTATAGCTTCAGAGAATTCAGATGGCATCTCAGAGAACTGCTATGCATAACTGTTCATGAAGGTCAAAATAACTAATATAGCATGGGATGTGCTGCCTAAGGGAAGGGAAATTTTTTTTGATCTTGCAGAGGTCCACGAGTCCCTAACCTGGCAGTATTACATGGTGATAGGACAAACCCAAGGGAAGTTAGCTCAAGAAACGGAGGAAGTGACCTAAACAATTACAAGAAGTCACTAACACTGAGCAGCTCTTTATATGTATTATTTCAGTGGTTTCCGAATGCATTGATTAGACTATTATTCAGCTGTATTAATGGAAAAATATAAAATAACAATTGGCTTCTTTCACATAAGGGTCCAGCGTGGTGGATCAGGCTAGTATGGGCGCTCCACAACAACTAGTGGTTCTGGTCACAGTATCATTGCTCTACCTTTCTCAACACAGTTGTCCAATTCATGACCTAGAATGGCTACTCCAGCTTCAGACACCATTTCTGTATTCCAGCCAGCAGGGAAAGGATAAATGAGCAGGTCATGCTTTTTCTTTATCAGCATTTCCAAATGTTTCACATTTCACTTATGCTTACATCTCATTGGTCATAACTTGGTGACAAGGCCACTCATAGTTGCATGAGAGGCCAATGAATGAGATCATCACTCAGGCAGCTTTTAAGGTTATTTGATCATATTAGAATATGAGACTAGATATTGGAAGCCAATTAGCAGTACCTGTCACAGCAACAAGTGGTCTGTGGAGCTCAAGTGAACCTAGAATTACAGCAATGGAACCACAAATTCAGGTGCATACCAAGTATTAACTGAAAATGGAACAAACAATATACCTCATAGATATAAGCACTGCTAGACAGTAAAATGTAAATGTACTTAAAAGTGTTCTTTAATTTGCTACAGTATTTTTATTATTGCATATTCTCCCAGTTAGTAGATGCTGATATATACCTACTTTATGTAAGGAAAAGGAAATTGAAGCTTAGAGATGTCAAATGACCTGCTCCCAAATTAGACAGCTAATCAGTGGAAGACCTAGAACTCAACCTATGTTGAGATCACACAACCTATGTTTGTGTGAACCCAAAGCCATATTTGTCCACCATGCCATACAATTTCTAGGCAAGCAATGCTGATAATTTCTCATGAAGTTCAACAATGATGGTGAAAAACAAACATAATGAACACTGAGCAATCTCATTTGCATGTCATCCTCTCTACGAGGCTAACTAGAAGAATTTGGGGCAATATGGGTCATGCTTGGCCTAAGGAAGTGGGCAGGGCAGGGCAAGAGAGATCAAGACGAGGACTGTAGATAGAGCAGGAGTTCCAACTTTCACTATCAGGAGCTCCCAGCCACAGCCTAAGTAAGACTGTGGGATTCACAGAGGTTTGCAAGCACCACCAGACTCAAACCAGAAGAGCTAATGTCCCTTAATCTAAGGTCTCAGCGCATCACTTGAATGCCCAATTTTATGTTCCCTGCCCACCCTAACGGTCAGAAAGTCAGCACATTATAATCATGCTTTGAATTCAGGCACACCCAGATTTAAATCACTGAGGAGGAATTTAAATTTAAATCCACTGTACTTCAAAGCATTAATCTGTACTGCTCATCACTGAGGATAGTTGATGAGAGATGTAGTAACAGGTTCTAAGCCACGTTTTAAGAAAAGCATATTTTTGGCAGCATGAAAAATGAAGAATAGCTAGTCTAGAGACTGGGTATCGAATTATAAGGCTGTTGCAACAGAATTATGGCAGTAGCTGTGGAGGAGAAGGGGAGAAATGTACAGTAGTTGTTGGTGATAATGCTGCAACAAAACCAGGTAACTGATTTGACTCAGATGGGCAAGTTAACAAAAGTGGTTTCTAGATTGAAATATTAGGGAAAAATAGTGACAAATGAAGTAAACCTAAAAGGGAGGATGATGACCTTTGGGCTACATCAGGTAGATGGTCAGCAGGCGATGGAAGGGGTGGAGAGACATGCTGAATTTCAGGTATTAGTACTGGACATACACATTGACTAAATGTGCATTTATTTTGCAGTTAATGGAATAGGAAATTAACAGATTATTTTAAAAACTCACCTGTCTATAAAAGCAAAATACCTTCCAGAATTAACTTTATAAAAGTGGATGTGATTGAAAAGGGTTGATAATCCTGGTTCAGCCTTTCTCAAAGGGTCACTATAAAGATTTGAGGAGATAGATGTGAAAGTGCTTTGTAAACTACAACATGGGATACAAGTAGGAATAATTGAGGCTTAAGGATGTCTTAAGGTATGTGGATACTGGGGGCCAGCTGCTAAAGGACAAAAATCAGCTCAAATAATAAAGAGCTGAGAGTGTTAACATAGAGGGACTGTGAGTGATGGAACACACTTTTTAAAATAACCATCTTATTGGTGTAACTTGGAAACAAATCAAATCCGGCCTAAGAAATATGAATTGAACTATCACTGGATTGCAGAACTGATTTTGCTCTTAACCTTCAAAAATGTAGCACACCTTCTGGAGTCACACAGGATAGAAAGTATTCCATTTTCTGTGTCTATTAGGAAGAGATTTATCTTTTGTCCCTCATTGCCTAGTGCCTCACACCACAGGAGTTACCCCATTATGGTGCTCTTTCTTTTGAAACCCTGGGTAATGAGAATGAACTAGATACATCCCACAAAATGGTTATTGAAGACTTAAAAATAAGGATTGCATTGGGCTCATTAAAAAAATCTTTGTGGAAGAGTTTCCACTGAACGAAGCATATTTAAAATAGTTATGTGAGAAAAGTGATATGTGAAAATTTTATTATTCCATAAGTACACATAATATAGTTCAGGAGTGTTACAGAGAAAATTATTACATGAGAAGAAAGAGTTAACATGCAATTGAAAGTACTTCTTCCAGCTACATAATGAAACAGTAGAAAGTAATCATTATTTAAAAGTGCTTGGCATAGACAAAATGAATAGGGTCATTTTCATAATGTCTTTGTGGGTTATGAGCCAAATCTTCCCTCAGAATATGAAAAAATGAAAATGAAAAAGTCACTCAGTTTTCTGAAGCTTCTCTCATATGTAACTGCACAATTAGCCAGGGATAATATCCAATTGTTTCTAAACTACCTGTGTCTTTGCACACTAAAATAAAGCATTTCACCAAAACATCAGCTGTTACAAAAGATCATCTGTTCCCAAAATTACTTTATAGACGAGAAAACTAAGGCACAGAGAGTAGAAGCAACTTATGCAAGGTCACACATCAAGAATAAAGCTGGGACTAATGCCCAGTGCTGTTTGCAATCCACCACACGTAATCATAGCTATATTTCTGATCTTACATATTGTTTTTTTCTACCAAATCCTCTGAAATCTGAAGTTTTCTTAATGTATTCTTCAACAAAAGCAGACATAGCTCCAATTTCTATATGTGTCTAGTATATCCTCCACCTATCCAGTAAGAAGAATGGGCAAAATTGAATTGAATTGAAATAATCAAAAGTTACAAACTGTAGCTGCCAGCTGAGACAGCTGTGTCATCATCTGGTGTTTTGTTCTTGGTATAATGGTGTGCAAGAAACAGAATGTCACTGCAAGTCATCCAGTGAATTTATAAATGGAATGTGTGAATTTTTTTTAGAGAATATGATGCTACATTTCCCACTGGTTCCATATATTTCAGGATTATTTCTCCTTTTGAAAATCTGTCTGACTGAGGATATTGTTTAAAATCACAGTTCATGTTTGTGATTTGTAAAATATCTGAAAAAACAAAGACAGGAAAAGGAAAATAACTCTTCAAGATTTCTAAAACTAGAGGGTGATTGGATTGTAATGGTCTACATATGTTAAGAAAATAACTTGAAATTAAATAAGATAATAACAATCTCTTTAAAAAAACATTCGGTAATATGTACTTGAGAAAATTACATGTGAAGTTCCATAGTCATACGGATTTTAAGAGAAAAAAATATTTGATTTTCTAGGGATCAGCTCTGCATTACACCTTGAGAACTGACTGAAAGACTCAAAACACAATCACTACTATGGTTTATTACATATAAAATTTCATTAGCTTTGTTAAAAAAAAAAAAACAAACCAACTCTACTTTCCCCCAATACATTACCTTTATAAGCCTAAGTTAATTTGAGTTTCCATCATCTACAAACCGAAGAGTCTTAATTAGCGTATCTGCCTTTTAGGTGGAATTTTCAATAAAGATCTCAATGAAACCTGTTCACTAGAGCAAATTGGACATTTATAATAATTTCAAATAAAAAAGCCACACAAGTAAATTTCACATGCTTATAGAAAGTAAATCAGAATGAGATGGTCTCATTTAATATTTCTTTTATGTATTTTTAATTCTTCTTAAAAATTTATCTAAAGCATAAATTTTAATGTATCCATTTTTTTCTCAGAGCTCTCTGGAGGAGAGGATAAAGTTCCATTTATTTGAGGGTATAAAATACAGGAGAATTTGAGGAGAAACATTTAACAGCCCCTTTCTCACTTTTTGTTTGAAACATTATGATTATAAATCTCCTGAAAGTCTCTCTGCCAAATTCTTACTAAAATACTAAGGAAGGCATAGAAAGAAGGAAAATTAAAAATAAACAATTCTTAAGAATTCAATGTAATTCATAATAACTATAAGGTCAGTGCATCTGGATGAAGAAACCCAGTTAGGGGTGTATACATGTTTCCCCCTCACACTTTCTAGTAAGACAGCTAAAATTGTCTGATAGCAAAGAGGAAGCAGCTTCTGGCCTGTCTTTGGTAAACACTAATTCTGGAGGGATCACTTCTTACTTGAAGATAAGTAAAGGAAAAAATTGAGGCCCATGAAGAACTTTGAAGAACAACAAAAAGGAAATTTAATAATAAAGACTCAAAAGAATATGCTTTTATAATTTTCATGCTACTGAAAATTATCTAGTATAGGATCTTAAGAAATTTTGGGGAAGCAATTTGGCAACTTTCATAGATGACAAGGAAACATGGCTCCTCCTTCTCTCATATATATATATATATATATAATGTCAGTACAAGTGAGTTTGAAAATTAACAAAAAATATATTTGATTCACAATCTTAATAAAACTGTAAAGTACCTAAAAATGAAAAAAAAATGTGCAGGGTGTATATGAGGTGAACTATAAAACCTTTCTAAGGAAAATAAGAGACATCTTGAAAAATTAGACCATGCTTCTGAATGGCAAGACTCGATAATACAAATCTGTCTTATCCTTTTCAAATTAATTTTCTAGTTTAAGGAAATGGACGTTTTGAAGTTGATTTGGCATAACAAATGGCCAAGATTTACATATAATTTTCAAAGTAAAGTAACAACAGTTGGGGAATTCAACTAGATATTAAAATTTACTTTAATAGACAATATTTAAACAGTGTGATACTAGCACAAATTGAAGAGACATGTCCACACCAGTAAACAGAATATATACTTTTGCCCTTCAAACTGATGAAGATTTTCTAAAGGATAATATTTAAATGCTAAAAAGTGTGGGGCAAGATGGCTATCTTAGGAACTGTACAAAAAAATGATATATGCTTTATGGAGTTCAATTTGACAAAGTATGTTGAAAGTCTTACAAATACACATATCATCAGATCTAGGATTTTCAATTCTAGGGTATGTTTTAAGAAAATTATCAGAAAGAAAACCGAAGATTTACATATAGAGATATTTATGTGAGCCTTATTCATAACAGCTAAGCAGTAAGAGAACCCAAATGTCTAACAATAATGTCTCATTAAATAAAATATGGTTCAAACATATAATGTATGATATAGACTTTAATAAATATTAATTTAATAAATTAATTAGTATCAATTCAATAAAAATCATGTGGGGAAACAATGGAATGGGGAATGGGAAAATGTTGATGAAATAATAAACAATAAAAAGATAATTATATCAAAATATAACACTAATTGTATTACTTACATAACATTATATATATTCACAAGAAAAAAATTTTGGAAAACTACACAAAAATTGTATATACTACATTATCCATGGTGGTAAATTATTTTTCTCTTTTTACTCTTTTCTTGATTTTAAAAGTCTATACAATTAATACACATACAAGTAATAAATAAAAACATTATTTTAAAATGGTTTATTGTCTCACATCAGGGAATTCTTTCCCTGGGCTCTGTTCCATTATTCTGGAACTAATAAATACACACAATAGTTTTAATTGGCTTCCTATCATCATTTATTTTGGTTTATAAATAGGCTTGACTGCAACTTGTGATTAGTCCTAATTTATGCCTATTTCTTCATATAATTATCAATAACCCCAGTTCACTCCCCAAAATGTCCCAGCTTGCACAATGAAGTATATGTTTGATCACTCAGTTTATCATAGCACTGTTGTTATCAGCATCATCATTCACACTTCACACTTAGGGTTCAAAACGTCAGTACTCTGTTTTATGTATGGTCTCTCTTAACACAATTCATTGTTAGAAGAACAATTAGAGACCATTTATAAATACTGCATCAGCATTCAAACTAACATTTGTCTCTTATAAAATACATGATGTACCACGTTTGCAAGCAATTGTAAAGCTATTTTTAAGAGGCAGACAGGGGTACAAATCCAATAGAAGACTGTGATAGCGTTCAAGAGGAAGACAAGGGCAAGAGAGACATTTTAGATGATCCCAGCTATAGTGAAGGATAACCGAATCCAGGATAAATTAAGGTCTAACTTATATAAAAGTAAATGCAATCTCATGACTATAAATGCTTTCGCAAGGCCCTGGAGACCATGTTAACCCACCTTCATTGTCCCCTAAGGTGAGCAGAAGTGATAAAGTAAAAGTCTCTTTGCAAGGTAGTAATTGTTCCCATTCCAGGGTGGTGACCACAAAGAAATCTATTTTTCAATTGTATCCTATCATTTTTTTCTTGTTCACCTTCACACTAACCTCGATGCACTGCTGCCTCTGTTAAATCTTAAATGCAGCAGACAAACTACTATTCTAGCTGATTTAAGCTCTCACTGCCACTTCAAACGCTTGTGTGCCATTGTTATCCTTGGGAGTTTTACTAATGGAAGAGATGATTAGGTAGAATAAAAGGCTAATCATAAAATTATTCTTTCTCCCAAACCTCTTTCTTCAGTGTCCCTGTGCTATCCAACATTGGTTACCCTGCTGAAAATTAATAAACAACAAAAAGAAGGCTCTTTTATAAAACCAAACTGCAGGGCATTTTTCAAAAACAGTACCTGTGATGACTCAGGCATCAGGTTAATAAAACTAATTTTTCCTAAGGGTTTCAGACAATTTAGGGTAATTATTTTCTTCCATCATTTTCATTCACCTGGCTAGAAACAACTCAAAATGTTCAAGTTTGGTAGCTAGCAGAGTGCATTGAGTGAGTGACTATGATGTAATTATGAAAGCACCCTAGAGTATCCTATTATTTAGCAAACAAAAGTAGAACATGTAGCACCCCACATAATTACTGGTCCATCTCCACTAAAGGGCCTTAGTTTGAGCCCTGTTGCTTCCTGTCAGTTCAGAATTATGGTCTGTGAAATTGGAAGTCAGTTACTGAATTTCAATGTGCTGCTACCTGTTGCTCCTGCTTAGAGTTGCTTACCCTAGGAGGAAGGAAAGTGTGCTTTGTAATTCCTCTGTGTCTCTCTTTGAAATCTCTTCACAGACTTTAGGAAAAGATACACATCCATACAGAAATTTTTCTAAACATATCTGTTCTCACAAATGATTTTTTCGTGTACTATTTTAATTAAGTTCAACATACAGGTATTGCTATAGCCAGAATATTTCTGTCCACAACCCCCCCCATCCAAATTCATATGTTGAAACCCTCCTAGTGTGATGGTATTTGGGTGGGGGCTTTGCAAGGGAATTATGTCATGGGGGTGGAATTGAATGGGATTAGAGGCCTTGTAAGAAGAGGCTAGAAAGCTAGCTCACTCTGATATCCCCATGTAGGGATACAAGGAGAAGTAAGCAGCTCTCTATAGAACCTGACCATGCTGATGACCTGGTCTTGAGCTTCCAGCCTCCAGAACTGTGGGAAATACATTTCTGCTGTTTATAAGCCACCCAGTCAATGATATTTTATCAGCCCAAGCTTGCTAAGATAGGTATTTTTTTTTTAGAGCAAAAGAGAGAGAGAAAGAGAACAAGGGGAGAGGAGGGACAGAGGGAGAGGGAAAGAGAGAATCCTAAGCAGGCTCCACGCTCAGTGTAGAGCCCAATGTGGGGCTCCATCTCAAAACCCTGAGATCCTGACCTGAGCAGAAATGAAGAGTTGGACACTTAACTGACTGAACTACTCAGGTGCCCCCTAAGATAGATATTTTTAAAGAACATAACTCTAGCTTCCCATGCTCTGATTGCTCCTTGTTAACTCTGAAATTAAGCACAAACTCCTCAAGCTGATATTCAAAGAATTTTCACAACAAAACTTCAACTGCATATTCCCAGGTTATCAGCACTACTCACTCAAACACCACACTTCAGTCAAATAAAAAACATTTGGAGGATTTCCAGTTTCTCTGATGACAGACTCAGACACTCCCAAAGTCTCCTGCAGAAAAGAATTACAAAATCTCAATGCCCGATAGAAAGCAACTGCATGAAGGTGCAGGAATGTCAACAGAAGCAGACAGATTCTGGTAAGGAGTATATTCTCAGAAAAGAGGAGGTGAGTAGTTCTATGAAGTTCCTCCTTTTGTGGATTTTATCCTGAGATTTAAGTACAGATGCATGTTTGATCCATACAGTGGTGGAGGCATTCGTAGAAAAATCAGTCTTTCTGGCCAGAGAATCTGAAATTAAAAAAATTCACTTGATGGATCTGACAGCTAAATGGAGATGACAGAAAGGTATATGTGAACTGTAAAATAAATCAACAGAAATTATTCAATGTGGTCATGGTGGAAAACAGTATGGAGATTCCTCAAAAAATTAAAAATAGAATTATTATATGATCTAGTTATTCCACTACTGGGTATTTACCCAAAGAATACAAAAACACTAATTCAAAAAGATATATGCACCCCTATGTTTACTGCAGCATTATTTACAATACCCAACATATGGAAACAACCTTAGTACCCACCATAGATGAATGGATTAAAAAGATGTGGTATATACATATAATGGAATATTATTCAGCCATAAAAGAGAATGAGATCTTGCCATTTGCAATATGGCTGGAGCTAGAAGGTATAATGTTAAGTGAAATAAGTCACAGAAAGACAAATATCATATTTCACTCATATGTGAAACTGAAGAAACCAATGAACAAAAAAATTTAAAAAGAGACATGCAAAAAAACCAGAGTCCTAAATACAGAGAAGAAACTGGTGGTTGCCAGGGGGAGGTGGGTGGAGGATGGGTGAAACAGAGCAAAGGTGATTAAGAGTCCACTTATTATGATGAGAACTGAAGAATGCACATAATTCTTGAATCATTATATTGTATACCTGAAACTAATATAATACTCTGTTAATTATACTTCAATTAAAAAAATTGAAAAAACTGGAAAAAAGAAAAATGTTAAGAAATGCTCTGAATGGGACGCCTGGGTGGCTCAGTTGGTTGGACGACTGCCTTCGGCTCAGGTCATGATCCTGGAGTCCCGGGATCGAGTCCCGCATCGGGCTCCCAGCTCCATGGGGTGTCTGCTTCTCTTTCTGACCTTCTCCTCGCTCATGTGCTCTCTCTCACTGTCTCTCTCTCAAGTAAATAAATAAAAAATCTTAAAAAAAAAAAGAAATGCTCTGAATGACAATTAATTGTATAATAATAGAATGCTTAGAATACTCTAGTAAAATATTTCTCTTCTTTATTCATTTTTTATGATGGGTTTTATATGTAATATGTTACAATTAAAAATTCCAAATATATGCAAAAGAAAATATATGTGGTTTTAACCATCAAAAAAGGTAAATTATTCAATGTGGATAAAGAAAAAGAAAAATTTAAAAACAAACAAGGAGAACCTCAGTTAACTAATGGATAATACTGAACTTCCCAGGATATGTGTAACTGACAATCCAGAACAAATGAGAGAAAATAAGACACAAAAAATTACTTGAAGAAATAAAGGCTGGCGTGCCTGGGTGGCACAGTTGGTTAAGCATTTGACTCTTGGTTTCGGCTCAGGTCGCGATCTCAGGGTTGTGAGACTGAGCCCCGTGTGGAGTCCTATATGGAGCCCCACAGGGGGCTCCACACTGAGCACAGAGTCTGCTTGGCTCTCTCCCTCTCTCTGTGTGCCCTCCATGTGTGTTCTCTCTCTCTCTCAAGTAAATAATCTTAAAGAAAAAATAAATAAAGGCTGACAAGCAAAATTTTACATATACAGGATGCTTCAGGAAAACAAAGCAGAATAAACATGAAGAAGCCCACGCCAAAACACATAATAGCCTTTCTGCTGAAAACTAATTACAAACAACAAAGCTTTAAAATAGTAAAAGAAAAATGATGAATTGTATATAAGGGGACAATGATCTGATTAAAAACTGACTTCTGATCAGAAACAATGAAGGCTAGAACAGATGGAACATCTTTAAAATACTGAAAGGAAAAAAAAAATGTCTGTATAAAATTCTGTATTCAGCAAAAATATCCTCCAAGAATGAAAGCAAAAATAAAGGGATTTTCCAAGAAAAGAAAACAAAAAGAATTCATCACCAGCAGATCTATGGGAAGAAATACCAGTTAAAAATTATCCAGGCTGAAGGGAAATTATCCCAGATGGAAAGCGACAATTTCAAAAAAAGAATAAAGAATATCTTTAATGGTAAATGTCAAAGTACATGTAAAAGACTATCATTTGGGGGCACCTGGGTGGCTCAGTTAGCTAAGTGACTGCCTTTGGCTCAGGTCATGATCCTGGGGTCCTGGGACCAAGTCCCACATTGGGCTCCCTGCTCAGCAGGGAGCCTGCTTCTCCTTCTCTCTCTGCCCCTTCCCCTGCTTATACCCTCACTTTCACTCTCTCTGTGTCAAATAAATAAAATCTTTTTTTAAAAAGACAATTATTTTGGCTTTTCTCTTCCTCTTAATTCTTTATGATATATAAAACTATTAAAAGGAAAATATAGAACATTACTCTGCAGTGTTTAATGTAAGTGGATTTAATACATATAATAACTCTAAAATCAAGGAAGGAGTCGTTTATGTGGCCCTAGACTGTTGGAATGTTTTTATATTTTACATAAAGTGATATAATATTAACTGAAAATGAACTGTGAAAAGTGAAGGATGTATACTGAAATTTCTAGAATAAACTAAAGACATGCAAAGAAGTCTAGCTAACAATCCAATAAGAATAGTAAAACACAATCCTGAAAGTATAGTTAATCTGATTAAAAGGCAGGAAGGGAGTAACTGAAAGACAAGAATACCAAAAGAACACCAAAAAAAAGAGTAAACATGCAGATTCAAACTCACTGTATTAGTTTGCTATGGCTGCCATAACAAAGTAGCACAGACTCAGTAGCTAAAACACCAGAAATGTATTTTAGCACTGTTCTGGAGACTAGAAGTCTGTGATCAAGATATCAGCAGGGTTGTTTCTTCTAAGGTTTCTTTTCTTTACTTGCAAATGGCATCTCCTTTCTGTATCTTAACATGGTCTTCCCTCTGTACATGTCTGTATCCTAATTTCCCCTTCTTTTTTTTTTCTTTTTAAAGATTTATTTCTTTATTTGAGAGAGAATGAGTGTAAGCAGGGGAAGGAATAGAGGGAGAGAATCTTCAAGCAGACTCCCTGTTGGGCACAGAGTCCCATGCAGGGCTTGATCTCAAAACCCATGAGATCATGACCTAAGCCGAAATCAACAGTCTGATGCTCAACTGACTGACCACCTAGGTGCCCCCTAAATTCCCCTTCTTATAAGGATACTGGTCATCTCAGATTAGAACCCATCCTAATGATCTCATTTTAACTTAGTTATCTCTAAGAAGACCCTATCTCCAAATACAGTCACATTCTAAGGTATGCGGTGTTAGGAATTCAATATATGAATTTTAAGCGGACAAAATTTAGCCTATAACATTCACCAATATCAACAGTTACAGTAAATATTCATAGACTAAATACCCCATTAAAAGGAAAACTGAGGGGGGCACCTGGGTGGCTCAGTGGGTTAAAGCCTCTGGCCTTCAGCTCAGGTCATGGTCCCGGCATCCTGGGATCGAGACCCACGTTAGGTTCTCTGCTCAGCAGGGAGCCTGCTTCCTCCTCTCTGCCTGCCTCTCTGTCTACTTGTGATCTCTGTCTGTCAAATAAATAAATAAATAAAATCTGAAAGGAAAACTGAGAGAACAGATTTTTTTTTTAAAGGCACATTCACACACTTTCTAAAAGAGACACATTTTCCATGTAAGGACAAATATAGAATGAAAGTAAATGGATTGGAAAAGATACACTATGAAAAGAATAAGGATTAGGATTAGGGAATAGCTACACTAATATCAGATAAAATAGATTTCAAGATAAAATGTAGTACTAGAAATAAAGAGAAATGTTTCATAATAATATGTCAATTTACTAGGAAGATATAACTATAATAGATGACTGTGCATCTATTAACAAAGTTTCCAAAACTGTGAAGGGGAAATGGACAGAAATTAGTAGAAAATAGACAAATCTGCATTCATGGCTGGAGTTTTCAACACATTCATCTTGTGGAATTTGATAGAACAACTAAACAAATAGCAAAAAGTAATGACATAAAAGTTCTGTACAACACTATCAATGACATTCACTTCATTTATATTCACAAAGCACTGTGCCCAGCAATGGCAGAATAACACCTTCTTTTCAAGGGCACATGTTATGTTAACCAGAATCTGTTCTTATAAAACAAGTCCAAATAACTCTAAAAAGACTGAATACTGAATCTGTTCTCTTAGCACAAATAAATTATATTAGAAATCAATAATAATATCATGACTAGGAAAATAGCAAATATTTGGAAAATAAACAATGGAGTTCTAAATAATACAAGAGACAAAGAAAATGTCCCAAGAGAATTTAGAGACCATTTTGAGGTAGTAATAATAAAAATATATTATATTAACCTTTGTGGGGTAATGTAAGGGTAGTGCTTAGAGGGAAAATTATAGTTTCCAATAATTATATTGGAAAATAAGAAAGAACTAATATCAGGGATTTGAGTTCCCACATAAATTTTTTTTTTAATTAGGAAGAGGAAATTAAAGCCAAAGTAAAATGATAGAAGGAAATCATAGGAAAAAAGCAAAATCACTAAATGGTAATTGAAAACACAAAAAAATCGATGAAAACAAAATCTGTTTTTTTGAAAATATCAATAAAATCAACAGGCCTGTTGTTGGACTGAAAAAGACAAAGAAAGAAAACACTAATTACCAATATCAAGAACAAAAGAGTGGCCATCACTACAAATTCTACAAAATTAAAGAGATAATAGGAAATACTAGGAATAATTTAAGGTAATAAATTTGACAAACTGGATGAAATGGAAAAAATTTCTTTATAAGACCTTTTATTGTGTTAAAATATATGTATTATAAAATTTACTATCTTAACCATTTTTAAGTGTATAGTTCAGTGACATTAAGTGCAACAATATTGTCATGCAATCATCACCACCATCCATCTCCAGAACTATTTTCATTTTGCAAAACTGAAACTCTGATCCTCTTAAACAGTAACTATGACTTTCTCCTCCTGGTCCCTAGAAGCCATGATTCTACATTTTTTCTTATCTTCCCTTTTCCACCAACCCCCAACTTCCAATAACTATTCTCTGTTACTATGAAATCAGCCTTATTTTATCTATCTATCTATCTATCTAGCTAGCTAGCTAGCTATTGACATCACACACAGAAGTGACGTCACACAATATTTGTTTTTCTGTGCCTGGCTTATTTCACCTCGTATAATGCTCTCCAGATTCATCTGTGTCTTTGCAAATGACAGGATTTATTTTTTTATGACTAAATAATATCATGTTTATATCTATACCACATTTTCTTTATCCATTAATCTGTCTACAGAAATTTAAGTTATTTCCAGGTCTTGGCTACTGGGAATAACTACAATAAGCAGGGGAGCACAGATATCTCTTTGAGACAATGATTTTTATTTCCTTTGGATATATACTGAGAAGTGGGTTGCTGGATCAAATGGTAGTTCTATTTTAAATTTTTTGAGGAACGTCCATATTGTTTTCTATAATGGCTGTACCAATTTACATTCCCACCAACAATGTGCAAGGGTTCTCTTTTCTCCACATCATTGCCAACACTTACCATCATTTGATGTTTTAATAATGCTCATTCTAATAGGTGTGAAGTGATGATTTGCATCTCCTTGATAATTGGTGAAACTGAGCATCTTTTAATATACTTGGGAAGATAATAAAAACAATACACTATGAAAATCAATTAAACACAAAAGAAAGGCTGCAATGGAGGAATCGAGGAATAAAAATATATGAGAGATATAGAAAACAAAAAGCAAAGTGGTAGAAATATGTCTTTCCTTACTAGTAATTACTTTAAATGTAGATATGATTCATTTTCCAATTAAAGAATAGATATTGGCAGAATGAATGCAAAAAGATCTACATATATGCTGACTAAAAGAGATTCAATTTAGACTGAAAGACACAAATAGGATGATAATAAAATAAATAAATTTATATTGCATGCATATAGTAAACAAAAGAAAGATGGGATAGCTATACTAGTATCAAACAAAATGAAATTCAAGTCAAAACTGTTGCAAGAGACAGAAGAAGGACATTACATATTGATAAAAGGGTCAATCCATCAAGAAGACATAGCAGTTACAAATATATACATATATGACAACAAAGCCCCAAAATATATGAGGCAAGAATGGCAGAATTGAAGAGATAAACAGAAAGTTGTACAGTAATATGCAGAGGCTTCAATACTCTATTTTCAAGAGTAGATAGAACAACTAAAAGGAGATCAATAAGAGAATAGAGGACTTGAACAATACAATAAACCAGTAATACTTAAGAAAAATATGCAGAACATTCCACCCAATGAGAATGGAATATTTCTCAAGTATAGACTATTCTAGATTATAAAGTCCAAATAAATTTAAAAGATTGAAATCATGCAAACTATCCTCTTAATAGCAGATGGAAAACTGAAAAATTCAGGAATATATAGAGATTAGAAAACACATTCTTAAATAACCAATAGGTCAAGGAAGAAATCACAAGGGAAACTAGAAAATATTTTGAGACAAATGAAAATGAAAATACAATATACCAACATTTATGGGAGGCAAAGAAAGAGGTATTCAAAGGAAAACTTTTAGCTATAAATGCATATATTCAACCTAACTTTACTCCTGAAGAGACTAGAAAGAAGAGCAAACTAAACCCAAAAATTGCAGAAGGAAGAAAATAATAAAGATTGGAACAGAGATCAATGGGATAGAGAATAGAAATGAAATGGAGAAAATCAATTATGCAAAAAGTTTGTTCATGGAAAAGATTAACAAAATTGACAAATCATTACCAATACAAAGAGAAAAAGAGGGAAGAATCAAAATCCTAAAAACAGACGACTTACCAAAATCAACTCAAGAATAAAAAGAAAATTTGAATAGATGTATGATATATAGAGATTAAATCAGCAACCAGCACACAAGAAAAGGCCAGGGCCAGATGGCTTTATGAACGAGTATTCTACAAAATTTTCAAGCATGAACACCAATATTTCTCAAACTCTTCCAGAAGGTAGAAGTGAGTACTTCCTAACTCATCCTTTTTTTCTTTCAAAACAGTACATTTTATTTGACATTAGGCAACACGTTCCCCATGTAGTTGTGACATGTAGATGGCTTTAGATTGCTTTGGTGGTCACCCAAGCTGAGCAAGATTTTTCAATCTTCCAAACACTCACAGCTCAAAGATTTTGCATTTCACATGAGTTCCGAAGTCAAAGTGTATCTTTCCATTTATCATAACATTTGGCACAAGATTCCATTTTAGGTAGAAGGATAGAGACAAAGCCATTTCCTTTAAAAATGGATGTGTTCACAATTTCACTATGCCATAAAAATCAGACGATGATGGCATTGTTCTCTTATTCTTATCAGTAGTGATAGTCTAAGGATGCCAGAAACTAAGCTCAAAGAAGTAAGGTGTTGCTGGATGGTGCTTCTCAATAGACTGGCACATCTGGGTATTTCTTGTCTAATTCTTGTCATTGGCCTGGGGCATCTCTTCACACTTTCTCTAAATAGCCTATTACATTTTTCCCCCCTCAGCAGCCTGATTCTTTCCTTTTCTCATCAGCCTAGAGTTTCTAAGGAAAAGGGAGGTCTGAAATCAAGGTTACATATATGTCTCTCTCAAGTGGAAAGAAGTGTGTAAACCTGGTGATTCACAGACCTGTACCCCTGGGGATAAAAATATATGTTTATAAAAAATAAAAAATTAATTAAAAAAAAAAGAAATGGAAATTAAAAAACAAACACTGAATAAATGGCTCAGAACTGTGATCAAAATTGGCTTAAGATCAGCCGAGGCATAATATTGCCAGTCTAAAAATAGGTTTCTTTAAGGTAATAACAACATCAAAAAGGGCATTTCAAAAGAAGTGGGCTTAAAAAAAAAAAAAAGAAGTGGGCTTAAATGGACACATGAGAACAGGAAAAGGAGAAATGAAAATGTCCAAGAGTAGGGAGGATAGCAATAGAAAAAAGCTGAAATTCAGCAGTCTCGACGTGGGAGTTCCTTTGGTCTTAGGGCTTCTAAAACCTTCCTGGATTCTGGGTCATAGGCTTCCAGCTTCCCACCTAATTTAGCCTTGAGATATCTTTCGCTCTTGGGTCTTCTGTCCATCTAGAGTGGCTGGAGTCCTGGGTCTTTATGTGTGTCTGGGACCTTCCATCTTTGGATGTTAGATCTTCAAGCTAAGGTTTTTATCTCAGGTCTTGGACCTTGTGTTTTAGGTCTCAAGCCTTTCATGGGTTCTTGCTCTTAGGCTTCAGTCTCCCATATTCTGTGAAGCCATAATTACCCCCATACTAATGCCAGACAAACACATTGTAGTAAAAACAAACAAAAACCACTAGAGGCCAATATCCCTTATGAATATAGATACAAATTTCCTCAATAGCAAACCTAATCCAGCAGAATATCAAAAGCATTATATAACATGTCAAACCAGGGTTTATTGTGAAAATTAAAGTGATGTATTTCATATTTCAAAATATAAAAATCATTCAATTTAATAAGCCATGTCAATTGAATAAATGAAAACAAATGCATGGTCACCTCAACTGATGCAAAGAAAGCATTTGACCAAATTGAGCATTCCTTCGTAACACAAATACTCAGCAAAGTAGGAATAAAAGGGAACTTTCTCACCATGATAAAGGCACTGTGGAGAACTTACATATACTATCAGACTCCAGAGTGAAAGACTGAAAGTGTTCTCTCTAAGCGGTATAATACAAGGATGCTCAGTTTCACCACTGCTACTCATTACTGTATAGATAATATAATATGATAATATAGATAATTCTAGCCAGAGAAAGGAAGCAAACTAGCTCTGTTTATACATGACATGATCATATGCAGACAATACTTTAAAATTTAAAATTCATTCACAAAAAAATTAGAGCCAGAATTTAGAGCAGAATTGCAGAGTCCATAATCAATACTCAAAAACCCATTGAGAGGGAATGAGAAGTGACTGCTAAATAAGCATAGGGTTTTATTTTGAGGTGATGAAAATGTTCTGGAACTACATGAAGATCAGTAAAATAGAAGGCATAGCGATAGAAACTATACAAACTAAATCACAGAGAAGAAAAAATGCTGAAAAATGAACAGAGACATCTAAGTTAAGGACAAAATCAAGGTTTTTGATATGTTTTTGTTGGAATCCCAGAAGAGAAATAGAGATAGAAATTTACATTAAAATATATTTGAAGTGGGTGATCAAACTTGGTTACCTAATTTTAATTCTGCCTCTGGCTGAAAAGTTATCATTTTGAGGTAATAAAACTGGTTTACTTGTGTAAAGACTGACTTGAAATGAATTCTCAAAGGGCTGCTTTGTGTCTTTGTTCAACTATACTATAATCCAGCAATTGCTCTATTAGGTATTTGCCCAAAGGATACAAAAATACTGATTTAAAGGGACACATGCACCCCGATATTTATAGCAGCAGCATCAACAATAGCCAAATTATTGAAAGAGCCTAGATGTCCATCAACAGAAGAATGGATAAAGAAGATGTGGTAGATATATGCAATGGAATACTATGCAGCCATCAAAAAGATGACATCTTGCCATTTGCAATGATGTGGATGGAACTAGAGGGTATAATGGTAAGCAAAATAAGTCAATAAGAGAAAGATAAGTACCATATGATTTCACTCATATGTGGAATTTAAGAAACAAAACAGATGAACATGGGGGTGGGGGCAGAAGTTAACCATAAAATAGACTCTTAACTATAGAGAACAAACTGAGGGTTGTTGGAGGGGATGTTGGTGGGGTTTGGGTTAAATGGGTAATAGGGAATAAGGAGGGCATGTGTCATGATGAGTACCAATGATATATGGATGTGCTGAAACACTATCTTGGACACCTGAAACTAGTATTACACTGTATGTTAACAAACTGGAATTTTAAAAAAAAAACAAAAACTTGAAACAAACAAAAAAGCAAGCGAAGATTCTCTTTTCCACCTCTGCTAAAAAGAAGAGACCAAAGATAAAACAAGAGAAGAGGCTTTCCCAAAAACTTTATGGAAAAAAGCAGACGGAACAAACCACAGTACAAATTCACTTTAAAATATGTTTCATGATAGGGGAGATGTTTTCTTTTGATTTTTAAGAAAAAAATATAAGCATCCTGTTAGCAATGATTTCAGCATACTTCATAAATCAATCTGGCTTTTCAATTATTCTTTTATTTGAGAAAACAAAATGAAGATAACAATGTTATTTGCTGCCACTTCAAATTTTAAATCAGTAGCCAAAATTAGCAACATACAAATTTTATCCACTAATCATTATTATTTCTTCATGTAACCTAATTTTTCCAACATTACCTTTGTTCAAGGTCTTTGAATTTCATGATTATATATTCAGAATTGATGTTGCTGTACTACACACTATTATTTTACAAATTAATTCAAAAATAGTTTGGGTTTACAATCAAATTCACCTTCACATTCCAATTTGTTTCAAAAATCATTCAGTCAATGATATTTTATTGTAATCCATCAACAGTGATATGGGTATTAATTGACTAATAAAAATAACAATTTGGGAGCCACTGGAGGAAACTGAACTCCATCTGAACCTGATGGCAGAAGGAACTTGAGCTACCTTGGCAATCTACCTTGTTTTTCAAATAGGAAAGAAGACTTAAATAATCACTGTTTATAGTAATAACTTTTTATTTTTATTTTTTTGTCCCTGCTGGGCTTTATATTAACATATAATGTATTATTTGTTTCAGCGGTACAGGTCTGTGAGTGATCAGTCTTTAACAATTCACAGCACACAGCACAGCACATCCCCTCCCCAATGTCCATCCCCCAGCCACCCCATCCCTCCTACCTGCCTCCCCTCCAGCAACCCTCAGTTTGTTTCCTGAGATTAAGAGTGTCTTATGGGGGGTGCCTGGGTGGCTCAGAGGTTAAGGCTCTGCCTTCGGCTCAGGTCATGATCTCGGGGTCCTGGGATCGAGCCCCACATCAGGCTCTCTGCTCAGCAGGGAGCCTGCTTCCTCTTCTCTCTCTCTCTCTGCCTGCCTCTCTGCCTACTTGTGATCTCTCTCTGTCAAATAAATAAATAAAATCTTTAAAAAAAAAAAAGAGAGTATCTTATGGTTTGTCTCCCTTCCCAGTCCCATCTTGTCATCACTACCCCCACAACCCCCAATAGCCTGCCTCTCAAATTCCTCATATCGGTGAGAGCATATGATGATTGTCTTTCTCTGATTGACTTATTTAGCTTAACATAATACCCTCTAGGTCCATCCACATTGTTGCAAATGGCAAGATTTCAGTTTTTTGATGGCTGCATACTATTCCATTGTATATATATACACCACATCTTCTCTATCCATTCATCTGTTGATGGACATCTAGGCTCTTTCCATAGTTTCATTACTGTGGACATTGCTGACAGCAGTAATTTTTAACAAGGTGCAGAGCCAGCCTGAGAATTGGAGCAGGTTATGGAGAGCTATGATTTCAGGGTACCCCCAACATCATACACAAACAACTCCATTAACCAACTACTGAGTCCCCACACTCTCATATTAGAGAATTTCTCCTTTAGTTTAAGGGAACCTCTCAAAACACTACTCCTTCTGAAAGAAGCCATGTTTAATGTACCTTTCCATGAAGAAAATTCCCTATCAATTAAAACTAATAACTAATTACTTTGCTATACACAGCACTGATTTTTCCAGCTTTATTGAGATATAATTGACATATAACACTGCATAAGTTTAAGGTGTATAATGTGATGATTTTTATATGCATATATTACAAAATGATTACCACAATAAGGTCAACTAACACATCCATCACCTCACACACTATTTTTTTTTGGTAGTGGAAATTTTAAGGTCTACTCTCCCTAAGCTTAATCATCCTGATGGTGTTCATCATATACTACTCAACAACAGTGCTAGATAAAGACAAGTGGAAACAAGTACTCTGAAATCCAAGCAAAGGAGACAAGGTCCAAAAAGTAAATGGGAGAACAGAGACACCAGAAACAAATCTAATTTTCATTTCCAAATGAATCTTTTCTCAAAAGAAGAGTCAACAAGTTATCAAGTCACAGGGTGAGTTCCATTTTGGGTCAGGCCTAGTTTGCTCTGAGGATGAGAGAGAAAGATCTAACTCACACTGAATACTTAATATGTATCAAATATTATAGTAGGCACTTTATAAAAATGTTACCCCTAGGCAACATTTGGAGGCCAAATGGAGAGAGACCAATTAGGAAGCTACTGAAATAGTCCCTGTCCAAAACAATACAACAACAAACAACCATAGAAACCCCTCAAAAATGACAAGTATCTAAACTATGTCAGGGGTAGTGAAGGCTTGATTTTAATCTGATCTAATTAGGTGGTGGGCTGGATATGGAGAGATGAAAAAGGAGAAAGCAAGGATGAGTGCCAGGTTTTATTTGGAAGACTGAGTGAGAAAAACTGGCAACTTTAACACTCTGTGAACTATAAGAGTCAATGTGTGTTATGTAGAAAGTAGTGAATTCAGAATGGTTGGAATTGGTTTCAGTTACCTATATTATATTCAATTGGAGATATCTGGAATTTAGAAACATGCTTCTAAATTAAGATAAGGATAGATAAAACCTGGTGACTAGATTAGATAATTTTCTGAAAAGATAATGAATAAGATGAGGACTATGGTCCAGTCTCTAGGAAACAATATTTTATTTTATCTTTCCTTCAACAATTGTATATACTACAAAATACTCACCACAGAAAGTATATTTCAACATTATTGACTATATTCCCTATGCTGTACTTTTCATCTCTGTGACTCATATTTTAATTGGAGGTTTATACCTCTTAATCCCCCTTCACCCATTTAGCCCATCCTTCCATCTTCCTCTCCTTTGGCAACCATCAGTTTGTTTTCTATTTTTATGAGTCTATTTTTTCTCTTTGTTGTTATTGTTGTTGATGTAGGTTGTTCATTTATTTTTTAGATTCCACATACAAATGAAATAATATAATATTTGTCTTTGTCTGTCTGGCTTATTTCACTTTAACATAATACCCTCTAGTTCCATTCACATCATTCCAAATGGCAAGATTTCATTCTTTTTGATGGCTGAGTAATATTCCATTATATATATACTGCCTCTTCTTTATCCTTTCATCCTTTGATGGACACTTAGGAAATAACATTTTAAAAACAGGCAAGGAAGAAGATTCAGTGATAGAAATTGAGAAAAAGAGAGCCTGAGTTGCTCAGTTGGTTAAGTAGCTGCCTTCAGCTCAGGTCATGATCCTAGGGTCCTGGGATCAGCCCCTCACTGGGCTCCCTGCCTGGCAAGGAGACTGCTTCTCCCTCTCCTTCAAACTGCCACTCCCCTTGCTTGTGCTTTCCCTCTTTCAGTCAAATAAAATTTTAAAAATCTTTAAAAAAAAAAAGGGGGCGCCTGGGTGGCTCAGTGGGTTAAGCCACTGCCTTCAGCTCAGGTCATGATCTCAGGGTCCTGGGATTGAGCCCCACATCGGGCTCTCTGCTCAGCAGGGGGCCTGCTTCCCTTCCTCTCTCTCTGCCTGCCTCTCTGCCTACTTGTGATCTCTCTCTGTCAAATAAATAAAATCTTTAAAAGAAAGAAAGGAAAAAAATCTTAAAAAAAAAGAAAAAGAAATTGAGAAAAAGCATACAGTGATATAAGAGAACAGGAAGAAAGTCATTATATGTAAGCCAGAGGAAGATTGTTTCAGGAAATAATCTATAGTGATATTCGAGAGAACATTATCAGTAAAGTGATGGGAGCAGAAGCTAGATTTCAGTATGCTAAGGAGTGAATGCTATGAAAAAGTGAAATTAACACTTTCTAGAAGCTTGTATGAGAAGGGGAGTAAAGGGAAAATATTCGGTCAATAAGCTTTTTGTTTTTGCTTTTTGTTTCAGAGTGGGAAAACTGGCATTTTAAAAGAAGGAGAAACAGAAAAGTCTAAGCTGATTACGTGGGGAAAAGGAAAGATAATTGATGATTCCCAGAGGCAGGAGAGGGGAAAGAAATTCAAAGAAATGTCAAAGGTTGAATGACATTATCTTATTCTGAGAATGGAAGAAAAGAGAAAATGGCTGGTAAGTTTGCATACAGAAGACTTGTAAGTGGGAAATGAGGAAATTGAGAGAGTTTATTCCTGTCAAAGTAGAGTAACGGGCCTGAGAAATATGAAGAAAGTTTTAAATAGTTTCAAAGAGGGTGAAAGATTGACTCATCAACCCCAATTCTTCACTGCTCTGTATTCACACTTTTATTATTGATACATTGCTGCCCCTTGATTTGGGGCTTGGCTTTTTGATTTAGTTAGGCCAAGAGAATAGGGTAAAAATAACAGTATGCCTGTTCTGACCCTATAACTTAAGAAGACTCTCACATGCTTCTGCTTGCCCTCCTCTGCCTCTGCGATGATCATGAAAGGAAAGTCTTCAGGATAGCTGTTCACCTTCAACCTGGGCCCCAGAAGGAAACCTATCAAGCAGAACTTCCTCAGCTGCTATACCACTGAAGCAGAGACACTCAGCTGATCTACAGATTCCTGAGAATAAATGATAACTTTAAGCCACAGTTTGGATGAGGACCGTTACAAATAATTATGATGGGTGGCAATATTTAACACACACAAGGGATGGACCAGGAATAAGAAGTCAGATGCCTCTTATGTATCCCAAATAATATCAGGAAGAAGACAGATTGAAAAATAGAATTAAGTGGGGGGGGGGTGGGCAGCAAAGCTCAGAGAACCTAAGAAACTTGCCCAGTGTTATAGACAATCAAATTATGAAACTAATTTTGGAACTCAGGGCTGTCTGATTCTAACTCCAGTTTATTTTTGCTATACCAGTCTGCAGGCCTGACAAACTTGGTCTCAGGAGAGTCAACATCATATACCTGAAGAGTTATGAATGAAGATGACCTTGGACCAGTATGGAAATTTCCAGGCATCAGGAACTAAAACTTTTTATTCTAAGGCTAGTCGTGTATGAAGAAGTATAATTTTATATCACACACTGGCTTTCTAGGGGAGGTCCAAATTCCTCTCTTAGGCACATTAAAAAAAAATAAAGACAGAGGCACCTGGGTGGCTAGTCGTTAAGCGTCTGCCTTCAGTTCAGGTCATGATCCCAGGGTCCTGGGATTGAGCCCCACATCAGGCTCCCTGATCAGTGGGAAGCCTGCTTCTCCCTCTCCCACTCCCTCTGCTTGTGTTCCCTCTCTCACTATGTCTCTCTCTGTCAAATAAATAAATAAAATCTTTAAAAACATAAAAAATAAAAAAACGAAGACAGTATGGGAGCATCAGAGTCTTTGGAATCAGACAGATGTGGGTTTGAATTCTAGATAAGCTTCTGACTCACTATGTGAACTTCAGTAATTTACTTAAATCTCTTTGCACTTCAGTTTCCTCATATATCAAATGAACAAAATCTACCTTGCTGGTTTGTTCAACGGATTTTTTAAAAGATTTTATTTATTTATATATTTGACAGAGAGAGAGAAAGAAAGAAAGAACACAAGCAGGGGGAATGTCAGAGGAAGAGGGAGAGGGAGAAGCAGGCTCTCTGCTGAGCAGGGAGCCCAATGTGGGGCTCAATCCCAGGACCCTGACCTGAGCCAAAGACACATGTTCAACCGACTGAGTCACCCAGGCACCCCATTGGAGGGATTTTTAGAAACTTATTTAGGCAACTTTTCCATAGTACCTACTCAGTAAAGGTTATCTCCTTCCTTCTTTTCTTATCAAAAGGGCACTGGCATCTACACCTAGTGAACCCTTGTACACAGGAATTAGAGTACAACAACAACAAAGCTGAGTTCCTCTAGACCTGAACTTTTCAGAAGTTTTTAAGCAATGAAAACTTCTTTTAAGAGGAACCCCCAAAATACCACCTACTTGCCTTTATTATAAATAAATGTTGTTCCCCTCTTCTCTTAAAATTTTTTGTTCAAAACAGTATCTTTACTGTTTCTGATTTTTTTTATGAATTCACGTGCCACTTTCCTAACTACACCACAGTATTTTTAAATTTTACTTTTATTTTCTTTTTCCCTGCAGCACTCAGTAGGGGTCATGTTGAGGATAAGAGTGGAAGAATACATGGCTTCTCTCTATGATTAAAAAAAAAAAGTCTATACTCCTCTATTCACCTTCCTCTTTTCCAGGTTTCTAGAAGAAAAGCAAAAGTGACAGATTAGTATAGTAATCTATGTGTCAAACACAGAAAATTATAGTGGTTCTGGATAGATTAATAATAATAATAGCCATAATAACACCTAAGATTTTCATGTTCATAAAATGCATCAGACACTATTCTAAGGGCTTTGTATGTGTTAATTCATTCCTTATAGCTGCCTTATTGAATAGATACTAGTATTAGCCCTATTTTACAGAAAGAAAAAATGTCTCCAACTGTTTTTGTCTCATGTATCATCATGCCCTGTTGTTAGGTGCATGCCCACTGAAGAATTGAAGAATCGATCCCCTTATCATTATGTAATGCTGCTCTTCATCTGATAACTTTCCTTGCTCTGAATTTTGCTCTTCTTGAAATCAATATAGCTATTCCTTTTTTCTCCACTAGTGTTAGCATGGTTTCTCTTTATCTCTTTACCTTTAATCTATATGTGTCCTTATATTTAAAGTTAGTATATATAAAACATTTAGTTGAGTTCCTGGATTTTTTTCAAGATTTTATTTATTTATCTGAGAGAGAGAGAGAAAGATAGAGAGAGCATGAGCAGGGAGGAGAGGGAGAAACAGACTCCCCACTGAGCAGGGAGCCCGATGCAGGGCTCCATCCCAGGACCCCGGGATCATGACCTGAGCTGAAGGCGGATGCTAAACTGACTGAGCCACCCAGGCACCACTTGAGTTTTTTTTTTTAATCTACTCTGACACTTTGATAATCTCTTCTAATTGGTATATTTAACCCACTAATGTTTAACGTGATGCGTATTAAGGGGGGGCACATTTTGTAATGAGCACTGGGTATTATACACAAATAATGAATCACTGAACATTATATCAAAAACTAATGATGGTTGTCTTTCTCTGCTTGACTTATTTCGCTAAGCATGATACGCTCTAGTTCCATCCATGTTGACGCAAATGGCAAGATTTCATTTCTTTTGATGGCTGCATAGTATTCCATTGTGTGTATATATACCACATCTTCTTGATCCATTCATCTGTTGATGGACATCTAGGTTCTCCCTGATATGAGGAAGTGGTGATGCAACATGGGGGCTTAAGTGGGTAGGAGAAGAATAAATGAAACAAGATGGGATTTGGAGGGAGACAAACCATAAGTGACTTTTAATCTCACAAAACAAACTGAGGGTTGCTGGGGAGAGGGGGTTTGGGAGAAGGGGGTGGGATTATGGACATTGGGGAGGGTATGTGCTTTGGTGAGTGCTGTGAAGTGTGTAAACCTGGTGATTCACAGACCTGTACCCCTGGGGATAAATATATATGTTTATAAAAAATAAAAAATTAATTAAAAAAAAACTAATGATGTACTGTATGGTGACTAGCATAACATAATAAAAAAATAAAGTGCTTATTGATGTAGTTGGTTTAATATGTACCATATCTGTTATTGTTTTCTATTTGTTGCTCTTGTTCCTATTTTTGTATGCCATACTTTGTCTGCTTTTTGTGTTTTCTTTTAAAGATTTTATTTATTTGACGAAGATATCACAAGTAGGCAGAGAGGCAGACAGTGGGGGGCGGCACTCAGGCTCCCCGCTGAGCAGAGAGCCCGATGTGGGGCTTGATCCCAGGACCCTGAGATCTTGACCTGAGGCAAGGGCAGAAGCTTAACTCACTGAGCTACCCAGGCACCCCTGCTTTTTGTGGTTTTAATCAAGCATTTTGTATGATTCCATTTTCTCTCCTTTCTTAGAGCATATCAATTATATATCCTTAAAAAAATTTTAGTGGTTGCCTTGAGTTTGAAATATACATTTATAACTAATCTAAGTCCAATTTGAATAACACCATACAATTTCATGTGTATTATGAGTACCTTAAAATAACAAAATAATTCCAGTTCCTACCTCCTGTTCCTTATATTATTATTATAATTAATTTATGTAAATATAAGCATATATAAGCATATCTATATAGATAAAATCAAATACATTGTTGGCATTATTATTTTGAACAAACTGTAATCTGTTAGATTATGAAAAAGAGAAGATTTAATTGTATCTTCACTTATTCATTCTCTGATGATCTTCCTTTCTTTATGGAAATCTGAGTTTCCTTCTCTCTGAAAAACTTCTTTCAACATTTCTTGCAAGGCAGGACTGCTGGCAACAAATTCCTTCAATTTTTATTTTTCTGAGAAAGTCTATTTCTCTGCACTTTGGAAGAATAATTTCACAAGGTACAGAATTAGGTTGGCTTTTTTTCCTCTCAAAACTTTAAATATTTCACTCCAGTCTCTCTTTCCTTAGTCACAAATTCAAGTGCCCAATAAATGGTAGTTTTTATTATATTATTCATATAATAGATGCTCTTTTCTCCTCTCAAGAAATTTCTTTTTAAAAAAATTAAAATGTAGCTGACACAATGTTACATTAGATTCAGGTGTACAACATAATGATTCAACAACTCTGTAGGGTATACTATGCTCACCACAAGTGTAGCTACCATCTCTCACCATACAGTGTTACTACAGTACCACTGACTACATTCCCTACGCTGTACCTTCCATCCTTGTGACTTACACATTCCATAACTGGAATTCTGTACTACCCTGTCCTTTTCACCCATTTTGCCTATCCCCCCACTCACCTCCCCTGTGGCAATCGCAAGTTTGTTCTCTGTATTTAAAAGTCTATTTCTGCTTCTTTTTTTTAAGATTTCACATATAAGTAAAATCAAATGGTATTTGTCTTCTTCTGTCTGATTTATTTCACTTAGTATAATACCCTCTAGGTCTACCCATGTTGTCACACATGGAAGATCTTGTTCTTTTATATGGCTGAGTAATATTCCATTGTGTGTATGTGTACACACACACACACACACACACACACACACGCCATGTCTTCTTTATCCATTCATCTATGGATGGACACTTGGGCTGCTTCCATATCTTAGCTATCGAAAATAATGTTGCAATAAGCACAGAGGTACATATATGTTTCCAAATTAGTGTTTTCATTTTATTGGGGTAAATACCCAATGCTTGAATTATTAGATCATATGTTATTTCTATTTTTAATTTTTAATTTTTTGTTGCTGTGGTCCCTGTTTTTAATTTTTTGTGAAACCTTCATACTGTTTTCCACAGTGGCTCCACCAATTTACATTCCTATCAACAGTGCAAAGATGTTCTTTTTTTTCTCCACATTCTCAACAATATTCACTCCACTTATTTCTTGCTTACATGATTTCTGAGAAGTCAGATGTGACTCTTACCATTACTCCTCTATAGGTAATCTGTTCTCTTCCTCTAGATTCTTTCAGATACTTTTTCTTACCTTTGATTTTCTGCAATTTGAATATGATATCCCTAGGTGTAGTTTTTTTGCTGTGTATCCTGCTTGGCAATCTCTCAGCTTCCTAGATCTGTTGTTTGGTGTTTGACATTAATGTGGAAAAATTCTTAGTCATTATTGTTTCACATATTTCTTCTTTTTCTTTCTCTCTTTCTTCTCCTGGAATTACTGTTATGCATATGTCACACCTCTTACAGTTGCCCCACAGTCCTTGGATGTTCCCTTGATTTTTTTTCAGTCTTTGTTCTGTTTGCTTCAAGTTTTGAGGTTTCTACAAGATATCCTCAAGCTCAGAGATTCTTTCCTCAGCTGTATCCACTCTCCTAGTAATCCTACCAAAGGCATACTTCATTCCTGTTAGTATTTTTTTATCTTTAGCACTTCTTTTTGTTCTTTCTTAGAATTTCCATATCTCTACACAAATTCAGTAGTCACAGGATAAAGAATCAATGTACAGAAATCAGTTGCATTTCTATATATCAATAATGAAGCAGAGGAAAGGGAAATTAAGGAATCAATCCCATTTACAATTACACTAAAACCCATAAGATGCCTAAGAATAAACCTAACCAAAGATATAAATGACCTGTACTCTGAAAACTATGAAACACTGATGAAAGAAATTGAAGATGACACAAAGTAATGGAAAGACATTCTACGCTCATGGACCAGAAGAACAAATATTGTTAAAATGTCTATACTACCCAAAGCAATCCCTATCAAAATAATGTAATCCCTATCAAAATACCAACAGCATTTTTTACAGAACTGGAACAATCCTAAAATTTGTATGGAACTACAAAAGACCCTAAATAGCCAAAGTGACTTTGAAAAAGAAAAGCAAAGCTGGAAACATCACAATTTCAGACTTCAAGTTATATTACAAAGAGTTAGTAATCCAAAGAGTATGATACTGGCACAAAAATAGACACATATAGATCAATAGAACAGAATAGAAAACCCAGAAATGAACCCACAACTGTATGAGCAATTAATCTTCAACAAAGCAGGAAAGAGTACCCAATGGAGTATCCAAAAGATATCCAAAAGAGTATCCAAAGAGATAGTCTCTTCAACAAATGGTGTTGGGAAAACTGGACAGCTAGATGCAAAAGAATGAAACTGGACCACTTTCTTACACCATAGACAAAAATAAATTCAAAATGGATAAAAGACCTAAATGTGAAAGAGGAACCCCATCAAATCCTAGAGGAGAACACAGGCAGCAACCTCTTTGACATTGGCTATAGCAACTTCTTTCTAGAGGTCTCCCAAGGCAAGGGAAACAAAAGCAAAAATAAACTATTGATACCTCATCAAAATAAAAAGCTTCTGCACAGCAACAGAAACAATCAACAAAACTAAAAGGCAACCTATGGAATGGGGGAAGATATCTGGAAATGACATTTCTTATAAGGGTTAGTACCCAAAATACATAAAGAACTTAGAAAACCCAATACCCTAAAAATGAAAAAAACAATTAAAACCAAAAAAATTTAAAAACCCAATTAAAAAAAACTAATGATGTACTGTATTGTGACTAACATAAGAAAAAATTGTCCATTCATATCAGAAGACATCCAGAAGACACATGAAAAGATGTTCAACATCACTCATCACTAGGGAAACACAAATTAAAATTATAATTAGTTATTACCTCATACCTGTCAGAATGGCTAAAACCAACAACACGAGAAACAACAGGTATTGGCAAAGATGTGAGGTGGGAATGCAAACTGGTGTAGCCACTATGGAAAACAGTATGGAGGTTCCTCAAAGAGTTAAAAACTGAACTACCTTACAACACAGCAATGGCACTATTAGGTATTTACCTAAAGAATAAAAAAATACTAATTCAAAGGGATACATGCACCCCAATGTTTATAGCAGCATTATCTACAATAGCCAAACTATGGAAACAGCCCAAGTGTCCATCAACTAACGAATGGATAAAGAAGATGTGGAATATATATATATATATATATATATATATATATATATATAGAGAGAGAGAGAGAGAGAGAGATTACTCAGCCATAAAAAGAATGAAATCTTGCCATTTGCAATAACATGGATGGAGCTAGAGAGTATTATGCTAAGGAAAATATATCAGTCAGAGAAAGACAAGTACCATATGATTTGACTTATATGTAGAATTTAAGAAACAAAACAAATGAGCATAGGGAAAAAGAGAGAGGCACACCAAGGAACACAGTCTTAACTCTAGAGAACAAACTGATGGCTATCAGAGGGGAGGTGGGTGGGAGGATGGGGGAAATAGGGGGCGGGGATGAAGGAATGCATTTGTTGTGATGAGCGCCAGAGTAATGTATGGAAGTGTTGAATCACTAAATTGTATACCTAAAATTAATCTTACACTGTATGTTAACTAAGTGAAATTTAAATGAAAACTTAAAAAGAAGAATGTCTGCCTCTCTGTTTACATTGCTCATCTGTTCTTGCCCACTGTCTACTTTATCCATTATGGCTTTAACATATTAATCATAGTTGCTTCAAATACCTGGTCTGATAATTGTACCATGCCTGGCATATCTGAATCTGTTCTGATGTTTCCTCTGTCTTTTGCTTTTCAGTTTTTTAGTATGTCTTCTAGTTTATTCTTGATAGGTAGATGTAATGTACTGGGTAAAAGGGATTTCTATAGATAGGCCTTTAGTAATGTTTTGGTAAGGTATGAAGGAGGGAAACCATTCTATATTCCTGTGATTAGGTTTCAGTCTTTCGTGAGTATTTGCCTCTGGACTGTGAACATCATGAGGCAGGACAGGATGGCTGGAGGATGCTGGAGTTGGGTATTTCCCTCCACCCAACCCTGGGAAGATTGAGCTCTGATAAAACCCCAGCAGGTTAACTTCTAGTAAAATAGTTTCTCCTTAGGGCAGACTCTGTTATGAAAGAGAATGCTCTGGTGTATTTTAAAATAGTTCCTTTTTCCTTCTCCTTGCAGAAAGCACTAAGGGATTTTGATATTCACTGTGAGGACCTGGCAGAGTTCCTGGAGGTAAAACTCACAAATGTGTGGGGACCCCCCCCCGTAACAGGGTCTGTGGAGTTTTAACTCTCAGAGTTGTTCATCCAGAGCCTCTAGCAATTCATCACCTACAGTTTTTAGGTTTTCCCACCCTGGCACTTGTTCCTATGGAGATTTCTGCTCCTATAAGTTTAATTCTATGCATCTCCCTGGCTGTCTCTCCAGTTCCTGGGAAAACCATGTATCCTGTGATCTCATTCCTCTTATGGATCTAAGGAGAGTTGTTGATTTTTAAGTTCGTTCAGCTTTACACTAATTTTTAAAACATGGTAGCATTTCCTAAGTTCCTTACATGCCAAACTGGGAACTGGAAGTGGTAGAAAGGAAAAATAAGCACAGAAAGGTTAAAGAACATGACCAAGGTAACATAGCTAAGAAGTAATTAATCCAGACTCAAACCCAGTGCCAGAGCCCACTCTCATAACCACTAAATGCCCTTAGACTATTCTCCATACTTAAGGACAGCGTATTCATTATGTATAAGCCTTAGAACTCAATTCTTTAGGTATAAATTCCAGTTCTTTTGCTTTTACTAGTGTATGACTTTCTGCATAGGAATACTGTAGATATGAAGTGAGTCAGTGTATGTAAAGCACTTATAATAATGATTGGAAATGAGGAAAGTGGGGGCATTTGGTATTGCCTGGAAGAGCCAGCAACCTCATCCCTTACCTATCATGAAGAATGCTCAGATGTGTGTGTTGGGGGGGGGGTGGATATATAGCATCTCTTTTGTAAACGGCAGGTGGAAGGGATTCCTAACGCACCTATTTCTTTGAAATTCTCCAAACCCTATAGTTCTTTCCTGCATGAAGTCAGGTTCATGGAACCAACAGCATTGGCATCTCCTAGGAGTTTGTCAGAAATAAAAATTCTAAAGTCCCACCTCAGACCTACTGAATCAGAATCTGCATTTTAATAAGAATCCCACGTGAATAAGTGGCACATTATAGTTTGAGAAGCTCTGATATAACAGTGGTTAATAACATAGGCTTTGGATTCAGACCTATTTGGCTCCTGAGCCAAGTTCTGTCAATTACAAGTTCTGTGATTTTAGAGCAGGTTCAGCAAGTCTGAGCCTTATTTCCTCTACTATACAAATGGAATAATAGTAATCCATCTCATGGGGCTATTGAGGGGACTGGCATATGGTAGGTGCTTAGGAAATAAATGTTAATAGCTAAATTGTCACAATTATCATCAGACTTTCCAGCAAGGCTCAGACAAGGCAGATGGAAAGCTATTTCCATGGAGTAGGATATGAGAGAGAGAGAGGAAAGAATGAGCAAGGAAGCAAGTGAGCACTTGGGGATGGATCAAGCCTGAAAAATGACAACCTACAGTATGTTATTGAATGATGGTAGAGAGAACAGTATTATCATGAGGAAAGCCTAGATCATAAGCCAAAGAGAGAGCAAAAGGGGTATAAGAGTGGAATGGGCAAGGCAAAAATATCATTGTAAGAACAAATTGAAAATTAGAGTCCAGTAGAGACAGAAATTAATTGAGTACAGAATGTGACTCATGGGGCAGGGAGGAAATCTAGTCTTTTAACACTGGGCATGTAGAAAGGTTGTGCTATTACACCCTTGGCTGACTTGGACAGAACCTCCTTTAAGGTACTGCCTGGGCTTGACCAGCACCACCCCCAGAACATCATGAACCTAGTTCAGTGAACTGCCAAGGGTATCAACCCATTTCATCTAGTGTGTGCTTAATCCTCCCCAGAATCAAGTACATAAAGTAGTGGTTCATTGGGTGCAAAAGAAGGAAGACTTTTACTTTATTTAGATCGGTGCCTTCAGAAACACTTTCTGTACCTACCTAATCTAACTAGCACTCCCTCCATCTCTCTCTTAATACTTTAATTCTCTCCATGTTATTTATGGTTACCAGATGTTTTGTTTGTTGTGTTGAATGTCTCCTCTAATTAGGATTTATGAAGCTCCAAGAGGTTAGGTCTTTGAAGAAGTGTTTATAAACTGTGTCCTCTTGATATAGAACAGTGCCTGATGTGTAGTACATTCTTGCTATCAGTAACTGCAGAATGATTAATACATTTCTTAAATTTGTTCTGAACTGTCATTTCCATGTTTTATTTCTGGTTGTTCCCTTTTACTGACATTTCTTTCCCCCTCACACTCCTATGTGGGTGTCCTTTCTATTCTATAAACCCCACATTTTACTTCCTCCCTGTCTTCCTTTATTCTCTAGTCAGAAGCAATGTATCCAACTTAATCTGTTTTACCTGGAATAGACATTTTTTGGTTTCAAGAGAACATTTAGAGGAAAACAAGGGCATCATTTTGGAAAACAATTGCATCCTGCGAATTAAGCACGTAGGTGGTGGAATTGGACCACATGGATTTAAATCCCACTTGGTAGCTGTATAATCTTGTGTGAAATATTCAACCTCAACTTCCTCCTGTGCAAAATATGGACAAGTAATAGTAACCACCATGAAAGGATAGAGTGAAGAATATATGTGATCATGCATATGAAATATTTAGTGTAATATCTTATATAATTCATAGGCACTCCATAAATTTTATCTTTCATTGTCATAATCAGCATTACTAATATTATTATTAGGGACTCACATGATTACTGATCTTATTTTACTGTAATAACATTAAACTTTAGAAGGTATCAGTTTGTTTATATGCAATTTCCTTTGAAAATAAATATAAAATCCATTTGTGTTATGCCTCATCTTTTTTTTTTAGATTTTATTTATTTATTTGACAGACAGAGACTACAAGTAGGCAGAGAGGCAGGCAGAGAGAGAGGAGGAAGCAGACTCTCTGAGGAGCAAAGAGCCTGATGCGGGGCTCGATCCCAGGACCCTGAGATCATGACCTGAGCCGAAGGCAGAGGCCTTAACCCACTGAGCCACCCAGGAGCCCCTATGCCTCATCTTTAAAAGCTATTTTTTGCAGTAATTAATAAAGTATCATTGATTTAAAAGTGACAACCCCAAAAAATAAAAAAATAAAAAAATAAAAATGGGAACTCCTTTTATAATAGAATATATGTATTTTAAATGGTTTACTGGTACATTTCACAAAAGCTTGTTAAGACCATAACGATTGTGTCTAAATTGTAGGTTCGGTGTTAATCACAGACCTTCACTTTGGTTTCTCTTCTAACGTAACAGATATGACTTAAATGGAAAGATTATTGCACTTTTTATCATGACAAATAATTTTAAGTTTTTCACCTCTAGTAACAATTATGATTATCCGACTTTTCTATAATAACCCTAAAACTTTATAACATGGCTATATATCTCCTGAAGTTTATGAGCAGTAGTCCTTTCTATAAAGTCTATATTAATAATACACTTTATGTTAACTAAATTGAATTTAAATAAAACATTTTTTAAAAATTTAAAAAGGAATGTACTTGCTATGAAGAGCACCAGGTATTGTGTATGAAAGTGTTGTATCACTATATTTTACACCTGAAAATAATATTAAACTGTATGTTAACAGTAAAAGATGGCATTAGTCTTCCAGACAATTTGTAGAAAGACTTCTTCTTCTTCTTCTTCTTTTTTTTTTTTTTTTTTTAGAAAATTTAGCTTTAATTCTTAAATGTTTGTCAAAGTAGCACTTCCATAGAAATTAGTTTGGCTACCTTAAATGTATGAATGTGAGACGTGCATGTGTGTGTGTGTGTGCGCGCGCACACACATGCATTTGTATATGTGTGTATTTGTGTGTGTGCTCCAGTATGAAGGTTGATATCCAGGATCTATAATGAACTCTTCAAACTCAACACACACAAAACAGACAATCATAGCAAAAAATGGGCAGAAGATATGGACAGACACTTCTCCAATAAAGACATACAAATGGCTATCAGACACATGAAAAAATGTTCATCATCACTAGCCGTCAGGGAGATTCAAATTAAAACTACATTGAGATATCACCTTACACCAGTTAGAATGGCCAAAATTAGCAAGGCAGGAAACAACATGTGTTGGAGGGGATGTGGAGAAAGGGGAACCCTCTTCCACTGTTGGTGGGAATGCAAGTTGGTGCAGCCTCTTTGGAGAACAGTGTGGAGATTCCTCAAGAAATTTAAAATAGAGCTTCACTATGACCCTGCCATTGCACTACTGGGTATTCACCTCAAAGATACAGATGTCGTGAAAAGAAGGGCCATCTGTATCCCAATGATTATAGCAGCTATGGCCACGGTCGCCAAACTATGGAATGAACCAAGATGCCCTTCAATGGACGAATGGATAAGGAAGATGTGGTCCATATACACTATGGAGTATGATGCCTCCATCAGAAAGGACGAATACCCAACTTTTGTAGCAACATGGACCGGACTGCAAGAGATTGTGCTGAGTGACATAAGTCAAGCAGAGAGAGTCAATTATCATATGGTTTCACTTATTTGTGGAGCATAACAAATAACATGGAGGACATGGGGAGTTAGAGAGGAGAAGGGAGTTGGGGAAAATTGGAAGGGGAGGTGAATCATGAGAGACTATGGACTCTGAAAAACAATCTGAGGGTTTTGAAGGGGCCGGGGGTGGGAGGTCGGGGAACCAGGTGGTGGGTATTATAGAGGGCACGGATTGCATGGAGCACTGGGTGTGGTGAAAAATGATGAATACTGTTATGCTGAAAATAAAAAATAAATTAAAAAAAAGAGAAACGTCCATTTGCAAATAAAGAAGCATGCGTATAAAACATATTACCAACTTATGAAGACATGTTCACAAACTAATATATGTGACCACCTTCTGATCATGACATATCGCTTTTCAGTTCTCTTCTTAGATCAGTTGTTACCTCCTTTCAGAAGCCATCACTGGGCACCAGATCTAGAGCACTTCCCACACCCTGTCCTGTGCACTGAGCCATTCTCTTCTTTCCAGGAAGTGACTTCCAAGAAGTAGGAACTTTCTTTTTTTTCCCCCTATTTTGTTCCTACTTTCTGCTAATAGGTGTTCCATAAATATTTGTGAAATGAATTAATATATGCTACAGATTAGATTTAGCAGTGATTGTTCTAGTCCAGTGATTCTCAAACTTAGCTGTGGAAAAGAACTCACCCAAAAAGCTTTAAAAAATCTCAGTCATCAGGAACCCTGGAGATTTCTGATCTGCTTTGTTTACTGCTATTTCCCTAGCACAGCATGGGGCCTATAGCTAGAGTTCAATAAATGCTAAGTAATTGGTATAATCATTACTCATATTATTATGCATATTTTTCTTGTCGTATTTTCCTTGTAGTAACCTTCAACTTCATTCCCTGCCTCCAGTTGCTCCCTTGTCCCTAAACTCACATACTCTTCCATTTCACTTTCCGTCTTACCCATGGGATGCAGTTCTGAACTAGGAAAACTGAACATGGTACCACCATGTATAAAAACAGTCCATCACTCTCTATTCAGGATGAAGTCCAAAATCAGGACCTTTCACAAACTGACTCCAGCTTATCTTTTCAACCTTTCCAACACTGAACTTCTCCCAGTACAGCAGCCTTTGCATATGCTATCTCATCCATCTAGAATGTTCTTTCCCCATTTCTATGTCAAATTCCTTTTATTTACTCTAAGATGTACATATAATTTCACCTCCTCCAGGAACCTCTTCCTGAATTTCCCAGGCTTAGTTAGTACTTAGCATAAAACCATTATATATTAAGATCATAAGTTATGAGAATAAAAGGCACAGTGTGGGGAATAGAGTCAATGATACTTTAATAATGTTGTATGGTGACAGATGGCAGCTACACTTGTGAGCACAGCATAATGTATGGAGAAGTTGAATCACTATGTTGCACACCTGAAAGTAGTACAACATTGTGTGCCAACTATACTCAAATAAAAAGATTTTTAAAAGAAGATAAAAAAACATAAAGGCAAGTATTATTATTATCATTAATGCAGTTATAGTATCAGTTATGGTTATTCTGGAGACTTGTTTATCTTTTTAGTGAGAAACCAGAGGGAAAGCTTTGAGTGTAGGTCAAACTTGAACTAATGGGCTAAGGGATTTTCTCTGTGATCCCATCTTTCTACTGACTCACCAAGAACAGGGTGAAACTTTGAGGAGATTTTTCTCTCAGAGACAATCTCTGTGACCTTCTTGTCAGTCTTTTGTCAGAAGCAGCATCATGACATATCATTTGAGAATAAAAATAACATCTTTGCAAGGGTTCTTAACTGGTTGTGGCCTTGGCTTGTGACAGCATATGCGGTGTGTGCCATTCCCTGTGGAGTAGCATGCTGTGGGGCACAACTTTCCCCGAAAGAACCTGTTTTTGTCACAGTTCTTTTGCTTACTAGAGCTGTGCTCTTAGGCAAGCCACTTTATTTCTCCAAGCTTCAGTTTTCTCATCTATATAATTAGAATAATGAGTAAATAACTACCCTACCTACTTACAGAGGATTTCATTTCTAGCCCTCAAATTCCCCAGTTTGAATCCCATTTTGGAGAATTTTTTTTTTTTAACAAAGGTAGTCACTGGACCAGAAAAAAATTGTATGGTTTATTTTTTTCTATTTTTTTAAAAGATTTTTATTTATTTGACAGAAAGAGAGATAGCGAGAGAGGGAACACAAGCAGAGGAAGTGGGAGAGGGAGAAGCAGGCTTCCTTCCGAGCAGGGAGCCCGATGTGGGGCTCGATCCAGGACCCTGGGATCATGACCTGAACTGAAGTCAGAGGCTTAATGACTGAGCCACCAAGATGTCACCAAAATTGTACAGTGTAAAGACCCAAGAAATATACCCAGAGACTGGGGAATTATATTAATTGCAGTAATTTGGAAAGTCTTCCAAGCAAAAGTTGCTAATGGCAGAGGAATGGGAATGCACAGCCCTTTTGGACTTCTGTACAATCTGATGCAGCAGCTATAAGCCCCAAACTTTTTGAAGACTTCTCCTTATCAAAAAAAAAAAATCATTAAAAAATTCTAACTCCTTGCTGTGAAGTGTTTAAACCTGGTGACTCACAGACCTGTACCCCTGGGGATAAAAATATATGTTTATAAAAATTAAAAAATTAAAAAAAATAATACCTTTGGGAAAAAAAATTCTAACTCCTAATATATCTACTTTCATTTTGACATAAAGTGCTTTTCCACACCAAACTTTCAAGTTAGTGTAACATTCTAGGAAAGCTAGTCCATATTTATCTTTGAGGGTCATGTCCAGGTATACTAGTATGTAAAGCCTAGTTTTAAATTGTTATCATGAGGGGCTGATGCAGAAAAGAAAAGGGCCAAATATAGTCACCTTGGTGCTGAATTTGGAAAAACTGTATGCCTAGAATATGTACTATGTTTTCCTTTGCTCATCTATTTTATCACTTTCTTTTAGCATTTATAGAGCTCTTCCTTTTTCTCTTAAGAGAAGAAAAAAGCACAATGCTACTTTTGTATTCTTATGTGGAGAATATTGCAGGTTGTGTCAAATTTGGTTTTCTAACTGTTTTTATGGCCTGAAAAGCCAACACCTTTGGGGCTAGGATTTAAATGAGTGACCTTAGACCTTCAAAGTAAAAACCTGCATTGGCTATGCTCAGGGACAATTAGGGTAGTTTTCCCAATTAGCCGCCCCCATCCCCGACCAACTACCTACTCTTGCCTTCAGTGGCAGGTTGAAGAAGTTTGGTAAAGCAATTTCCCAGTTTCAAGGTACTAAAATATAACTGCTGACATTCACCACACAAAGACTTTCCACTGATGTTCCATTAAAACAAAGACCAAGTGTCACTCATGAGGGATCTTAGCAAAGAGTGTATAAAGCCTTCCTAAGGTAAAAAAGCAAATCATCCATTACACATTCCTGGGGTCAAGGCAAAGTAGTTCAGAAGTCCTGAGCATCTGGGCTGCAAATAGCACTTAGCTTTGTAAGTGAATGTTTCTCCACTCCTGGTGCCAAAATGTCCACATCCGGTTGAGGGTATAGGATACAAAACCAATAAAGAGAAGCATCGGGAAAATCTTTGTCTACACTAATGAAATGTTGGATTTATTTCTTGGACTCTCCCTTTCAAGTGAGCATGGAGGAAGCAACTGCTGGGCCGTGGAGTTGGCAGGCTCTGAGACCTTCTGCATATTCAGTCGCACATGTTCCAGCCATCTGCTGGGTACATTTTTGGATGTGGTGTGAGGAGGCAGCTACATGATGGCCGACCATCTCTCTGATGAGAGGGCTGTGCCTGTGCTACTGGACTGTCTGAGGAACTTTCGGTCACGTTGGACCAACTTCGCTGCTGCAGTGTGACTCTCTGTCCTGTTGCTCATCTGAGGCCTGTAAAAAGACGTTATGGGCTCCCAAATGAGCTTGTGAAATGTGGCCTATTTGAAAAGGTGACAACTCTCAAGCCATAAATAATAGCATTAGGTGGGATGGTTAAAAAATCAATAAAACTTGCCCATGCAGATATGGACTCTTCACTCCCTTCCCTAAACGCTGTGCAAAGATTATTCCTCCTAGGAACTGCCCTTTTCTTGTTACCAATGTGACAAAGGCAGGGGTCCAGACAATAGGAGATGAGGAGCAATACAGAAATGCTAGGGTAGATGTGTATCCTGAATCCTCCTGGAATAGATGGCAAATCTGTAACCAGGCCTAACTGTTTGCTAGTCTAAGCAAACTTCACATGATAACATTTCCACATGGCTTTTAAAAAGAAGTCTGTGTGAAAAAAAATTCCAGGTTTTATTTCTAATTAAAGTAACTCCATCTTATGTTCAGGGTTCCCTTTTTTTGGGGGGTGGAGTTGCCAAAATACTTCAATCCTGGACTAATTCAAGAGCATCTTATATGTACCAGTATTTCTCCCACCCTCCCCATCCACTGACAATTCACCTTCATCAAGTGAGGCTCCTGAACTGAGACAAATGGCAGTGATATGGCTTTGTTGCTTAATAGGTAAAAAATAGAAGTCCTGAGCTTGGTATTTGTGACCACAGCCACAGCTATCTGGATCCACCTACATTTCTAGTTATGGTTCTCTGATCTCCTTCATTCAGTGACAATTGGTAAAATTCTACCTCCATGCTTTCACTCATAGTTTTTGAAAACCTAACATGGAAATGTGCCTGGTGTGTTGCCTGGAACATAGTAGGCATTATATGAATGTTCCTGAATATTCTTCCCTTCATTCTGCCGATTTGGCCCATTCACCACTTTTTAATTCAACTGCTACCTCCTCTATGAGGACCTGTAATTACTAATAAAACTTGTATAGCTCCATGGGTTAGACAATATAACATCCATTTTAGCCCCACAAAAGCCAAAATGTTGGCTTTTTTTTTTCCTACATTACGTAAGAGCACACTCAGGTTCAGAGAGTAGAGTAACGGGCCATATTCACAGAGCTAGAGAATTTGCAGAGCTGAAAACTGTCTAACTAAAAAAGAGGAAAAGACATACACAATGGTCCTAGGAACTCAGAACTTGTGGATGAAGATTTGAATTTTACATTTTATTTCTTTACTTCTTACTGAAATAAGTGCACAGTGTATGCTTTAAAAATTAACAAACTCTTAGATTATTTTAATAAAGAACTAAAACAGGCTTTTACCTCTTTCACTCTGAGTAGACAACTGATGTCTAAACTGTAAGTCAAGTGTTATATCACATGACTTATTTTCTAAATTTATTTTGTATTTTTTTTATTTGCTCATTCTTCCCCCAGATCACCAGCCCACCTGTTTGCAGTGTTGAAGAAGCATGTTTGCTGCTGTAGTCAAATAAGAACAATTAAAAATTTTATTAAGAGGAGCCTTTTCATTGCACTCCATGGTCTTTTCTTCAGAATGAAGAACATTGTATTAATCACATTGACCTTGAACAAGGAGAGAGTCAAGCTGGCTTTGGTAATGCTAGTGTCCATCATGCATGACCCCTCTAGAGATCAGGACATTTGCCCAGTTTGATAGTTTCCTCCCTTCTGCTTTCATAGCAGATAAAGCTGGGAAGACATATAATACAAACTCATCAAGGGAAAATGAACAGACCAATGAAATGGAAACTACTCCACTGCAAAATATGGATGAATAAAGTCACAACTGCTGGAAAATGATGCCAACTTCTAAATCCAGGGGGGTTAAGAAGCAAACCATTAATGTGCAAAACAGACTTCTAAGAGATAACTGAGAACTCTGCAGTACAGAGGTGCTAGAAAATCAGAGGAAAATCTTCACTACTCATTTTCTCAAGGTTCCAGAGGGAGCTGATGATGAAAATATGACATGGTTCTTTCTAAAATTTTTGAAAATGTTAGGGCTAAAGATGGCTTTTTTAAGCAGGGGAAGGAATTAGCAGAGCAACTAGTGAAAGGAATTCAGTCTAAAATTGCTGGTCATGATTATGTTCTTTCTCACCAGATACTTTTAAGATGAAAGAATTTAGTAAGTCAAAATATATTTATTTCCAGTCAAGAAATTCAGGATATTGTGGGAGGGGGTTGGAAGTAAGGAACTCTAGAATTTCAGTGGAGTTTGCATTTTGGCCTAATAACCAGGTATCACAGAAAGGGTTTGAAATATGATCATATCTATAAAACCCAACTTAGATGAAAGTATTTTGAGATCTTTACTTGGATTGACTTGACTTGTGTATTTACTGACTTTTGAGGTGGTTCTCCTTACTTAGGAAACATAAAGCTAATATTTGTTCTGATTTAATACTCACAACTTGTTATTATTAAGGGAAATATTTTTTTTAATGAATTCATTTTACAGGTGAAAAAAACCTGAAGTCCAGAAAGGGCAAGTTATTTGCCCATGTGTCACTCCTCTTTCATTTAACAAGCATTTTTGAGCCTCTGATATGTACCAGAAACTTGAAATTAAGGCATGAAGATGAATGATCCCAGGAGGGCTAAACAAAATGCTTAAGCTGCTTCTCCTCAAGGAAATCATCATCTACTGGGAAAAACACTCAAGTAGAACTCTACCTCAAAAACTAATGTTGTACTGTATAGTAACTAACACAACATAATAAAAATAAAATAAATTAGTAATCTTACATACTGGAAAAAAAAGTTGAAAAATAACTCCAATAAAATAGATACACTAATAGAGATATAATGTATGGGAGCAAAGAGACGTGGGGGTACTTGGCTCCTCATTAGGGGGAATATAGTGGGTTCTTAGAAAAAACCTCACAGAAGTAAAACCTGAGCTGAATTTTAGAGAGTGAAAATATAATTTCCAGGAAAACATAATACAGAAGTGCATCAGAGGGGAATAGTTATAGAGATCTATGCATCTTAAATTTTAATGCGCATGTTAACAAACACATGAAAAAATGCTCCACATCACAAGGCATCAAGGAAATGCAAATCAAAACCACAAGGAGATACTACCTCACACCTGTCAGAATGGCTAAAATCAATAAGTCAGGAAACAACAGATGTTGGCGTGGATGTAGAGAAAGGGGAACCTTCTTACACTGTTGGTGGGAATTCAAACTGGTGCAGCCACTCTGGAAAACAGTATGGAGGTTCCTCAAGAAGTTAAAATACAGCTATCCTATGACCAAGCAATTGCACTACTAGGTATTTATCCAAAGGATACAAACATTACAAACATAGTGATTTGAAGGGGCACATGCACCCCAATGTTTATAGCAGCAATGTCCACAATAGCCAAACTATGGAAAGAACCCAGATATCCACTGACAGAAGAATGGATAAAGAAGATGTGGTATACACACACACACACACACACACACACACAGAGAGAGAGAGAGAGAGAGAGAGGAATATTACTAAAGAATATTAAAAAGAATGAAATCTTGCCATTTGCTAAGATGTGGATGGAACTACAGTGTATTACGCTAAGTGAAATAAGTCAGTCGAGAAAGACAAATACCTCATTATTTCACTCATATGTGGAATTTAAGAAAAAAACTGAAGGGGCACCTGGGTGGCTCAGTCATTAAGTTTCTGCCTTTGGCTCGGATCATGTTCCCAGGGTTCTGGGATTGAGTCCCGCATCGGGCTCCCTGCTCAGTGGGAAGTCTGCTTCTCCCTCCCTCATCCCTCCTGTTTGTATTCCCTCTCTCACTGTCTCTCTCTGCTAAGTAATTAAATAAAATCTTAAAAAAAAAAAGCTGAAGAATATAGGGGAAGTGAAGGAAACATAAAGTAAAAACAGAGAGAGAGAGGCAAACCATAAAAGACTCTTAACTCTAGGGACCAACTTAAAGGTTGCTAGAGGGGAAGTGGGTGGGAAGATGGGGCAACTGGGGTATGGGCATTAAGGACGGCGGGGGATGGAATGAGCACTGGGGGTTATACAAAACTGATGGATCACTAAATTCTACCTCAGAAACTAATATACTATATGTTGACCAACTTGAATTTAAATTTAAAAAAAATAATAAAGCAAAAAATTTAATGTGCATGTGAATTACCTGTGGAGCTTATCAAAAAGTAGATTCTGAGTGAATGGGTCTGATGTAGGGCCTGAAATTGTGGATTTCTAATCATTTTCCAGGTCATGCTGATGCTCTCTGTCTTGGGAACAGCAAAGCTCTAAAGCATAAAGGTAGTAGTAGTACCTTGAGGAGTACCCAGCAAGTATCAGCCCAGAGGCCACCAGTGGTAGACCTTTGCATGAGGACAGAGCCCCAGGGAAGACTGAAACCTAAGGTTTGAGAAGAGAGAAAAGAAGAAAAGATATTAAGAAGTACTAGACAGGTAGGAGGAAAATACAAAAAAAATAAAATAAAAGAAGAAGAAGATAAAGGAAGAATATTTAAGAAGGAAGTAGTTAACTGTCTCAATTGTTCTATAACAGAGAGTCAAGTAAGGTATTAAAAATGCTTCTTAGATTTAGCATGTAAGTAATCATTCGTGCTGACCACCTCAGACCCAGTTACTGTGGAGTATACTCAGTCTGTACTGCCCAGTACAATAGCAACTAGCCACAGGTGGCTACTGAACACTTAAAATGTGGCAACTGTGAAATGAGTCATCTGCAAGTGTAAACACACATTGAATTTTGAAGACTTAGCATAAGAAACGAATACAAAATATCTCTCTAGTAAGTCTATATTTATTACATATTCAAGTGATAATATTTTGGATATACTGTCTTAAAGTATATTTTTAACCATAAATTTATTTATTTCTTCTTACTTTTTTAATATGGCTACTAGAGATTATAAAGATGTGTGGCTCACACATGGCTCACATAATTCTATTGAACAGTGCGGATCTGAGCAGATAAAAATTGGGTTTGGAGCAAAAGGAAGCAAGGATGTGGATACAGTGAGTAGAGTGAAATATATCAGTATAGGATAGCATTTTTAGATAGGAGAGGACTGAGTGTATTTATAAAGGTAAGGTGCCAATATAGAGAAAATGTTAAAGACAAAGAGGAAAGTTCATAATTGGTAAATGGTAAAGTGGTTCTTGAAAAGCAAAGGCATGGAAGTACATAAGACTTAGGTTTAATTCCTGACTCTACTACTTCTTTCTCTTCAAAATTTCCTTTAAATTTTAGTGAACATATAGTGCAATACTGGTTTCTGGAGTAAAATTCAATGATTCATCACTTACATACAACACCCAGTGCTCACCACAAGTGCCCTCTTTAATCCCCATCACCCTTCTAGTCTATCCCTCACCTACCTTCCTCCATCAACCCTCGGTTTGTTTTCTATCATTGAGAGTCTCTTATGGCTTGTTTCCCTCACTCCTTTCCCTCCCCTCCCATACGTTTATCTGTTTTCTTAAATTCCACATGAGTGAAATAATATGGCATTTGTCTTTCTCTGACTGACTTATTTCACATAGCATAATACATTCTAGATCCATCCATATAGCTGCAAGTGGCAAGATTTCTTTCTTTTTGATGACTAATAGTCCACTGTGTATATGTAATCACATCTTGTTTATCCTTTCATCATTGACTACACTACTTCTTAACTCTGTGATCTTGGACAATTTACCTGATCATTCTGGGATTCTTTTCCTCACCTGTAATGTGGACCTGATAATAGTTCCTAACCTGTAGGGTTGTTGAAGGATTATGTGAAATAATATATATTAAGCACTTAGCACAATGCCTGGCACACAATAAACACTTAGTAATCATTAGTTATTATTAATGATACAATTAAGACACAGAAGATTCCAGATGTAGACATTTATCTTGCAAGGGAAGGAATTTCAGGTTTAGGATTTTTCATGTTTGATTACTGATCACTTCTAATGAATCAGTGAAATAGGACATAATATCATTTGTAGAGGAAGAAAGGTAGGCAATGAGAATGAGAAATCTAATCAGGAACATGCAGACATGCTTGCAAGCAGGGTTGGTGGTCCAGGTAAGGTTGGACACCATGGATTTGTGATGGTACCTAACTGTAAAGTGCAGAGCTTATGTATGTAGGGGGCAAAGAGGGTAGGTGGTTCAATTGGTTTGGGTTGCAGGTATGCTGGATGAGCACAAAAAAGCAGTGGAGGATGCTAGCAAGATAGCTTCAGTGATACACAGCAGGGTCTAACTAAGTTAGATACTGAATGAACTTTAATCAGCAAAGAGATAAAAGGATTGGAGGAAGTGGAAGAGGATAATGAACACGGGACTGAAAGGAAGTTAAGAAACAAGTAGAATAGGAACAATGGAATTAGAGTAAGAGTGGTAGAAAATAATGGCTAGAGAATTGCGTATTTGAATTATAGGATGTCAGCAATGGACCAACTCCAGATGATGATAAGGTCTAAACAGTAAAGTAAATGTGAAGGCTACTGGAATCTAGGAACCGAGACCATGGTGTTGGTTGGGTTCTTCTTCTAACTTCTAGACTAGTATTAAACAATAATAGGGATAAAGATGATCTTTTCTCATCATAGCTTTAATATTAATCTCTCAATCATTTGATCATTTAATATGAAGCTAGATGAATGATCTAGGTATTTATAAGAAAAACATAGTAAGAGTATCTTTCTTTACTATTTATGAACAGGCTTCTTATCAGAAAAAGAATGTTAGATTTTTATCAGATGGTGTTTGGATTTTTATCATATTGGTCTCTATTGATATGATAATGTGGCTTTTACCCTTTGACCTATTTTTTGGAAAGAGATTATTTATTTATTTGACAGAGAGAGAGAGTAAGCGAGCACGTGAGTAAGCCAGAGAACATAAGCAGAGGAAACAGCAAAGGGGGAAGGGGAAGCAGGCTCCCAGCTGAGTAGGGAGTCCATTGTGGGGTTCAATTCCAGGACCCTGAGATCATGACCTCAGCCAAAGGCAGATGTTTAACTGATTGAGCCATCCAGGCACCCTTACCCTTTGACCTTCTAATGGCATAAAATATACTAAGAGATTTCCTAATATAGAGCCATTCTTTAAATGAAATCTACTTGGAAGGTTTTTTTTTTTTTAATCTACTGCTGGATATAACTTTCTATTATAACCAGAGATTCTGCATCTGAATTTAAGTACAATCTATAGGTAGTTTTTTTCCCCATCATTGTCAGGTTTCGCTATCAGGTTTTATTAGCTTAACAAATGGAATTGTTAATAATAATTGCTTTGCTTTTATATTGTTGCCAGATCTAGGCAAAATGTACAATGTTTTACATATTTAATTTGTACAGTAACATTGGGAGGTGGGAATGTATGTGTGTGTGAGAGAGGGAGTCAGAGACAGAGAGAGGTGTAATCCCTATTTAGGAATGAAGAAAATAAGGCTGGGAGCAGTTAACTGACTTGTTCAAATACACACAATTTTGGTAATGGGCAAAATGAGGAACTGAATCCAGATATGCCTGACTCCAAAGCCAAGAATTTATTATGCTACATAAACTATTCAAATTTGAAAAGAAAATATACATGTGTTCACATGCTCTGAAAGAATGTAATAGCATAGAAATTGCACATTTATTAAAGATCTGAAACAAATTATCTGCAAAATAATTGGAATCTGGGGCTTTTATTGAGGTAGTTCTTTCGTTCTTTTTTTTAAAGTTTTTACAATAGGAAAGAATTTTCAAATTTTATTTTAAGTGCAAGAAATTAAAGTTTCAAAAAGAGAAATCCCTGGTTTGTTGGAGGTTTTTTTTTTTATTGACTATAGTCACTGCACAGTACATTACATCCCCCTGATTTACTTATTTTATAACTGGAAGCCTGTGCCTCTTGAGATCCTTCACCAATTTTGTGTACCCCTCAACCACCCTCCTCACTAGCAAATACCATTCTGCTTTCTGTATCCATGAGTTTTCTTTTGTTTGTTCATTTGTTTTGTTTTTTAGATTCCATATGTATGTAAAATCAAACCTTATTTGTCTTTTTGTCTCTGAATTATTTCATTTAGCACAATTCCCTCAAGGTCCATCCATGTTGTGGATGGGAAGATTTTATTCTTTTTTATGGCTGAGTAGTATTTTGTGTGTGCGTGTGTGTGTGTGTGTGTGTGTGTGTGTGAAACATCGTTTTAAATTCATTTATCCATAGAGAGATAATTCTTTGGACAACTTTTTTCCATTTTCTCCATGTCTACTGAAGATTTTTTTTACTTCTTGGGCCAGTGTTAATTTTTGTTTTTAAAAATAATTACCTACTTCCTTGAGAATTTTATACCTTTAAACATTATATATGAGTAGTGTTTTTTAAAATGTTGTATAGTGGTTATAACCTGCCCCTCAACTATTTTATCACTAATGCTGAATGGATTAAACATGTCAGAGATTTAGCTAAATTACTGGAATTTTGAATTAAAATTCATTTTTTGATTTATTAATTACTGTTGCCCAACTCTGTTAACCAATTTACTACTCTCTATTTTATCATTGTTGGCTCCTTTATCTTGCCTTTGATTTTTTGGTCTTGTTATTTTGCAACTGTACTTATTAAATACTAAAATGTGCAGGGTTTATTAATTCAGGGCTTTTCCATTCAGTACATGTACTTAATATTAAGTGGAAATTATAGGTCAGAGAAGAAAAGTATTGACTGAAAGAAAAGAAAAGCATTTGGTTTGATTCATGGAAATGGAAAGACCTGAATTAATAAAGTTAAAGCAAGCTATTTAGGTCAGCCAGAACTTGTGGCAAGAGAGACCTTTGAGGGAAAGAGACAAACATATAGAGTAAAAAACAGAGCTAAATAATGCCTTGAGTTCTACTAATGATGAGAATGTTAATGGTCAAGAGCAGAGTAAGAATCTTAACAGATAAAGTGCAACGTCTTAGTCAAAGCTCTACTGCTCCTAGTCCATTTTCAGCTACTTTAGCACTAGGTCTCCTTCTTTATGTTAATAGCATTACAATAGGAAAACTACAAGTAAATAAAGTAAATAATAAGTGGGGCTGGAGTGACATCATCCCTTAGCTAGATCCTCCTTGAGCAAAGTTTGGGAAAGAAGTTTTAGAGACAAACATGATGCAAAAAAAAAAAAAAAAAATGGTGTTATGAAGAAGGGAGACTTAAATATAAAAGTTAACTTAAGCCTATAATTCTACTTACTTACAACACTGTTGCTTCACTCTCTAATTTTGGTGCAATTAGTGTTAGATAAAAGTTATATATACACATTGTGTTACTGGTCTACTCTGTCATCAGTGCTTAGGAAGAGACTTGAGAAATTAGGAACTTGAACTGAGACAAGAGACACTCTCCTGATACATTGTAGGAAGTTTACAGCAGTTTATTTTTTTATTTTTAAAGATTTTATTTATTTATTTGTGAGAGAGAGAGTGAATGTGCAAGAGAGAGCACAAGCAGAGGAAACAGCAGAAGGAGAGGGAGAGGCAGGCTCCCAGCTAAGTAGGGAGCCCACCATGGGGCTTGATCCCAGAACCCCAGAATCATGACCTAAGCTGAGGGCAGACACTTAACTGACTGAATCACCCAGGCACCCCTGAAGTTTACAACAGTGTTAGACAGCTTGCTCTTTGCATTGATCGTCATGCCTATCATCACACTGGGTCAGGCTATCCAAGCAGGGGAGTAGGGAACAGAACAGCAAATCTATACTTATATCTTTCAGTTAATCCATGTACAAGACTGTTTGCAGAATGCTGCTATTCACATACTAGTAGAAATACATGTACTCAATCCAATGGGGAAAAAACAGACAAAACAATAACTAAAAAATTGAAGTATAACATAGCATAGACAAAGACTAATATAAAAGATTCCAAAACAAAATTCACTGGGGTTCCACATCATGATGTTATAACAACATTGCCATAGTAGGTACAGATTCTTATAGATGGTAATAAGCAAATCATCACATATAAACTATATTATCACACAACAAATGATTAGTAGAGCTTTTCCTCTCTTCATTTGAAATTCATTTTAGCTAGGGAACAATACCATATCTATACACAAGAATTATTATCAGTTTGGAGGATAAGACCTAGCTTAATCCCTCAAGAGTAAATAATAATTGTAAATATATATGCACCCAACATCAGAGTGCCTAACTATACAATAAAAATGTTAACAGATCTAAATAGAGAGACAGCAAAATTGTAATAACTAGTAACAATATAGTTAACAATACCCTACTTTCAAAAATGGATCGGTCATCCGGACAGAAAATCAACAAAGAAACACTGAATGTGAATCTCACTTTAGACCAAATGATACTACAGACATTCATGGAACATTCCACTCAACAGCAGCAGAATACACATTCTTTTTAGCACCCATGGAATAGTCTCTAAGACAGAACATAGAAAAGGTCACAAAACAAATCTTAACAAATTTGAGAAAACTAAAAACATACCAAATATCTTTTCTAATCACAGTGGTATGAAACTACAAATTAGTAATAGGAGGAAAGCTGGGAAATTCACAACATGTGGAAATTCAACAACATACTCCTGAAAAATCAAAGGACAGAAGAAGAAATCAAAAGGAAAACAAAATATCATGAAACAAATGAAAATGGAAGCAAAACCTATCGGATGCTGCCTAGGCAGTTCTACGATGGGAGCTTATAGTGCTAAATGCCTACATTATGAAAGATCTCAAATAAACTGAGGGTTGCCAGGGGTAGGGGGTTAGGGAAAGGGTGGTGGGGTTATGGACATTGGGGAGGGTATGTGCTATGGTGAGTGTTGTGAAGTGTGTAAACCTGGCAATTCACAGACCTGTACCCCTGTGGCTAATAATACATTATATGTTAATAAAAAATTTTTAAAAAGAAAGATCTCAAATAAACAACCAAATTTTACCCCTCAAAAAACTAGAAAAATGAACAAACTAAGACCAAAGTTAGCAGACAGAAAGAAATAAAAAGATAAGAGCAGAAATAAGTGAGAGACCACAAAAGCAACAGTAAACATCAATAAAACTAAGAGCTTGTGCTTTGAAAAGATAAACTAAATTGATAAACCGTTAGCTATACTAACTCAGAAAAAGAGAGAAGACTCAAATAAATTAAATCAGAAATGAAAGAGGAGATGTTGTAATTGATACCACAGAATTATAAAGGATTTTAAGAAATACCTGTGAACAATTATATGCCACAAACTGAATAGCCTAGAAGAAATAGATAAATTCCTAGAAACATACAACTCACCAAGACTGAATCATGAAGAAATAGAAAATCTTAGCAGACTAATAACGAGTAAGGTGATTGAATCAGTAATCAAAAACCTCCCAAAACAGAAAAGCCCAAGTCCAAATGGTTTCACTGGTGAATTCTCCCAAAAATCATAAAGGAATTAATGCCTATCAATCTCAAACTCTTCCAAAAAAACTGAAGAGAAGGACTCACTCTCAAACTTATTTTATGAGGCCAGCATTATCCTGATACCAAAACCAGATACGAATACTATGATAAGAACTACAGACCAATATTCCCAATGAACATAAATGCAAAACTTCTCAACAGAATATTAGCAAATGCATCCAATAGCACATCGAAAGGATTATACACCATGGGGCACCTGGGTCCTCAGTGGGTTAAACCTCTGCCTTTGACACAGGTCATGATCCCAGGGTCCTGAGATAGAGTCTCGCATTGGGCGCCCTGCTCAACAGGGAACTTGCTTCTCCCTCTCCCTCCTGCTCTGCCCCTCCTCCTGCTTGTGTTCTCTTTCTCTCTCAAATAAATAAATAAATAAATAAATAAATCTTTTTTAAAAAAGGATTATACACAATGATGAAATGGGACTAATGGGGTACAAGGATGGGTCAACATATGCAAATCATGCTCTCAATGAGTTCCAATCGAATCTAAATTCTCTAAAAGCTAGGGTAACCGAGACAGAAGATAGAATTAGTGATTTGGAAGATAAACGTGAGAGAAAGGATCAGGAAGAAGCCTGGAACAAACAGCTTAAAAGCCATGAAAACAGAATCTGAGAAATAAATGATGACATGAAACGTTCGAATGTCAGAATTATTGGAATCCCTGAAGGGGAGGAGAAAGAAAGAAGTCTAGAAGATATAGTGGAAAAAGTTGTCCATGAAAATTTTCCCTATTTCACAAATGGAAGCAGCGTTATGTACTAGAGGCAGAACGGTTTCCCCCCAAGATTATAGATTCTCAAAAGTCCTCGAAACACCTAATAGTAAGAATGAAGAATTATAATTGTAGGCAGACCGTCTTGAAAGCAACTAGGACAAAGAAGCTCCTTACATACAGAGGAAAGCCCACCAGAATAACATCAGACCTGTCCACAGAGACCTGGCAAGCCATAAAGGGCTGGCAAGATATATTCAGGGCACTAAATGAGAAGAACATGCAGCCAAGAATACTTGATCCAGCAAGACTGTCATTCAAAATGGATGGAGAGATAAAGAGTTTCCAAGACTGGCAAGGCTTAAAAGACTATGCAACCACCAAGCCGACACTGCAGGAAATATTAAGGGGGGTTCTATAAAAGAGAAAAAATCCTAAAAATATCATTGAACAGAAATATAGAGACAATCTACAGAAAGAAAGACTTCAAAGGTAACACGATGTCAATAAAAACGTATCTATCAATAATCACTCTCAATGTGAATGGCCTAAATGTACCCATAAAACAACACACGGTTCCAGACTGGATAAAATGACAGGACCCATCCATATGTTGTCTACAAGAGACCCATTTGGAACCTAAAGATACACTCAGACTGAAAACGAAGGGATGGGGAAGCATCTTTTATGCCAATGGGCCTCAAAAGAAGGCCGGGGTAGTGATTCTCATATCAGATAAAGTAGATTTTAAACTAAAGACTGTAGTCTGAGATACAGAAGGACACTACATAATTCTTAAAGGGACCATCTACCAAGATGATCTAACAATTGTAAATATCTATGCCCCCAATATGGGAGCAGCCAATTACATAAGAAAACTGTTAATCAAGATAAAGAGTCATATTGATATGAATACATTAATAGTAGGAGATCTTAACACACGTCTCTCAGAAATAGACAGATCACCGAAGCAGAAAATCAATAAAGAAACAAGAGCATTGATGACACATTGGACCAGATGGACCTCATAGATATATACAGAACATTCCACCCTAAAACAACAGAATACTCATTCTTCTCAAGTGCACATGGCACCTTCTCAAGAATAGACCATATACTGGGTCACAAATCAGGACTCAACCGATACCAAAAGACTGAGATTATTCCCTGCATATTCTCAGATCACAGTGCTTTGAAACTAGAGCTCAATTACAACAAAAAGTTTGGAAAGAACTCAAACACCTGGAAACTAAAGACCACCTTGCTTAAGAATGCTTGGATCAACCAGGAGATCAAAGAAGAACTGAAGCAATTCATGGAAACGAATGAGAATGAGAATGAGAAAGAGAATGAGAAAGGAATGAGAAGGAGAATGAGAAAACACCTCGGTCCAAAACCTATGGGATACAGCAAAGGCAGTCCTAAGGGGGAAATACATAGCCATCCAAGCCTCCCTCAAAAAAAATTGAAAAATCCAGAATATACCACCTGTCTCTACACCTTAAAGAAATGGAGAATCAACAACAAATCAAACCAACTCCACACATAAGAAAAGAAATAATCTAGATTAGAGCTGAGATCGATGAGGTAGAAACCAGAGATATAGTAGAACATATCAATGAAACTAGAAGCTGGTTTTTTGAAAGAATCAATAAGATCGATAAACCATTGGCCACACTAATCCAAAAGAAAAGAGAGAAAGCCCAAATTCATAAAATTATGAGTGAAAAGGGAGAGATCAAAACTAACACAAGGAAGTAGAAACAGTTATATGCCATCAGAAGTTATTATCAACAGTTATATGCCAACAAGCTAAGCAACCTAGATGAAATGGATGCATTCCTGGAAAACTATAAACTCCCAAAATGGAACCAGGAAGAAATTGACAACATGAATAGACTGATATCTAGTAATGAGATTGAAACAGTGATCAAAAACTTCCCAAATAACAAGAGCCCAGGACCTGACAGATTGCCTGGGGAATTCTACCAAACATTCAAAGAAATAACACCTATTCTCCTGAAGCTGTTTCAAAAAATTGAAGCAGAAGGAAAACTTTCAGACTCTTTCTATGAAGCCAGCATTACCCTGATCCCCAAACCAGGCAAAGACCCTACCAAAAAGGAGAATTTCAGACCAATATCACTGATGAATATGGATGCTAAGATTCTCAACAAGATCCTAGCAAACAGATTCCAACAGCACATTAAAAAGATTATCCACCATGACCAGGTGGGATTCATCCCTGGGCTACAAGGATGGTTCAACATTCACAAATCAATCAATGTGATAGAACAAATTAATATGAGAAGAGAGAAGAGCCACATGGTCCTCTCAGTTGACGCAGAAAAAGCATTTGACAAAATCCAGCATCCATTCCTGATTAAAACGCTTCAAAGTATAGGGATAGAGGGAATATTCCTGAACTTAATAAAATCTATCTATGAAAGACCCACAGCAAATATCATCCTCAATGGGAAAAAGCTTGCAGCCTTCCCGTTGAGATCAGGAACACGACAAGGAGGCCCACTCTCCCCACTCTTGTTCAACATAGTATTGGAAGTCCTAGCAACAGCAATCAGACAACAAAGAGAATTAAAAGGTACCCAAATTGGCAATGAAGAAGTCAAACTCTCTCTCTTCGCAGATGACATGATTCTTTATATGGATGAACCAAAAGACTCCACCCCCAAACTACTAGAACTCATACAGCAATTCAGTAATGTGGCCGGATACAAAGTCAATGTACAGAAATCAGTGGCCTTCTTATACACTAACAATGAAAATACAGAAAGGGAAATTAGAGAATTGATTCCATTTACTATAGCACCAAGAACCATAAGATGCCTGGAAATAAACCTAACCAAAGAGGTAAAGGATCTATGCTCGAGGAACTACAGAGCACTCGTGAAAGAAATGGAAGAAGACACAAAAAGATGGAAGACCATTCCATGCTCTTGGATCAGAAGAATAAACATTGTTAAAATGTCTATACTGCCTAGAGCAATCTATACTTTTAATGCCATTCCGATCAAAATTCCACCGGTATTTTTCAAAAATTTGTATGGAATCAGAAGAGACCCTGAATCCCCAAGGAAATGTTGAAAAACAAAAATAAAACTGGGGGCATCACGTTACCTGATTTCAAGCTTTACTGCAAAGCTCTGATCACCAAGACAGCATGGTACTGGCATAAAAACAGACACATAGACCAGTGGAACAGAGTAGAGAGCCCAGATATGGACCCTCAACTCTATGGTCAAATTATCTTTGACAAAACAGAAAAAAATATACAGTGGAAAAAGGACAGTCTCTTCAATAATATGGTGCTGGGAAAACTGGAAAGCTATATGTAGAAGAATGAAACTCGACCATTCTCTTACACCATACACAGAGATAAACTCAAAATGGATAAAAGACCTCAACATGAGACAAGAATCCATCAGAATCCTAGAGGAGAACATAGGCAGTAACCTCTTCGATATCAGCCACAGCAACTTCTTTCAAGACATGTCTCCCAAGGCAAAGGAAACAATAGCCAAAATGAACTTTTGGGACTTCATTGAGATCAAAAGCTTCTGCACAGCAAAGGAAACAGTCAAGAAAACAAAGAGGCAACCCACGGAATGGGAGAAGATATTTGCAAATGACAGTACAGACAAAAGGTTGATATCCAGGATCTATAAAGAACTCCTCAAACTCAGCACGCACAAAACAATATATCAAAAAGTGGGGCAGAAGATATGAACAGACAATTCTGCAATTAAGACATACAAATGGTTATCAAACACATGAAAAAATGTTCATCATCAGTAGCCATCAGGGAGATTCAAATTAAAACCACATTGAGATACTACCTCACACCAGTTAGAATGGCCAAAGTTAGCAAGACAGGAAACAACATGTGTTGGAGGGGATGTGGAGAAAGGGGAGCCCTCTTACACTGTTGGTGGGAATGCAAGCTGGTGCAGCCACTTTGGAGAGCAGTGTGGAGATTCCTCAAGAAATTAAAAATAGAACTTCCCTATGACCCTGCCATTGCACTTCTGGGTATTTACACCAAAGATACAGATGTAGTGAAAAGAAGGGCCATCTGTACCCCAATGTTTACAGCAGCAATGGCTAAAAAAATAATAAAAAGAAATAAACAAAAAATATGCAAATCAGTAAGTGGAATATACGACATTAATATAATGAAGGATAAAAAGCATTTGATTATCTTAATATACGTGGAAAAAGCACTTGTCAAAATACAATATCATTTCATGATAAAAATGCTCAACAAATGGAGTATGGAAGGAACATACTTCAACATAATAAAAGCCATATATGAGAAACCCACAGCCAACCTTGTGCTCAATGGTAAAAGGTTGACAGCTTTTCCTCTAAGATCAGAAACAAGACAAGACTATCCTCTCTCACCACACCTATTAAACACAGTACTGGAAGTCCCAGCCATTAAACACAGTACTGGAAGTCCCAGCCAGAGCAATCAAGCAAAACAAAGAAATAAAAAATGTCTAAACAGGAAAGGAAGAAGGAGATTTTCTTTTTTTAAATGATATGATCTTATAGATACAAAATTCTGAATACTCTACCAAAAACTGTTTGAACAAATGAAAAATTCAGTATAGTTGTAGGATACAAAATCAATATACACAAAATTATTTGTGTTTATGTAAACTAACAGAACATCTAAAACTAAAGAAAACAATTCCATTCGCAATAGCATTAAAAACAATAAAATACTTAGGAACAAACTTAACCAAGGAGGCAAAATATCTGTACACTAAAACTACAAGACTTTGATGAAATAAGTGAACAAGACATAAACAAAGGTAAAGGTAAAAAGATCCTATGTTCATGTGTCAGAAGAATATTGTTAAAATGCCCATATTACCTAAAACCATTTGCAGAGTCAATGAATTCTCAAAATTCCAAGAGCATTTTTCACAGAAATAGAAAAAAATACTAGAATTTGTATGGAGCCAGGAAAAAAGCCCTGAAGACCAAAAGCAATCCAGAGAAAGAAGAACAAAGGAAAACAGGATCTCAAAAAGATGCCTATGCCCCCATGTTCATTACAGTACCATTACACACAATAGCCAAGATATAAAAATAACCTAAGTGTCCACGAGCAGATGAATGGATAAAGATGATGAAATATATAATGAAATATTATTCAGCCATAAAAAAGAAGAAATATTACCATTTGTGATAACCTGGATGAACCTTTGAGGCATTCTGCTAAGTGAACAAGTCAGACAGAAAGACAAATACTGTATGATATCACTTACATGTGAAATCTAGAGAAGCCAAATCAGAGAAACAGAGAGTAGAGTGGTGATTACCAGGGCCTGGGGAGTATGGGAAATGGGGAGATACTGTTCAAAGGGTATAAACTTCCAGATATAAGATTAATGAGTTCTGGGGTTCTAATGCACAGCATGGTAATTATAGCTAATAATACTGTATTATATACTTGAAAGTTATATATTTGAAAGCCAAGACAGTAGACTTTAAATGTTCTCACCGCAAAAAAGAAATACAATTATGTGATGGGATGGAGGTTTTAACTAATGCTATGGTGGTAATCATTTTGTTATATATTAATGTATCAAATCAACTCACTGCCCAGCTCAAACTTACACAATGCAAAATGTCAACTATATCTCAATGAAACTGGAAAGTACATAGATAAATAAAAGGATTATGTGAATCCTAGGTTATGAATGTTGTAATATGATAGTCCAGACTAAAGAGAGTGCTAGATACTTGGATTTTACTTGTACTCCTAAATTTCTCCAGACTATGGTAATGTTTATTTTCCCATCCAACTGTTTGTGTATCTTAAGGGCACATCAGTAGAAGGCAGAAGAGAGATTGGTGATGGCAAGGTAATATCTTTGATGGGAGAGGAAAAGAAGTCTGCTTCCTTTTTCCCCAAGTTCATTCCATGAGTAAATAAGACCTATATATGTGTTAAGGTACTTTGGTCCCACCGTATCATTTAACATCAAGAAAAAAAAATCCATTATGTACTTAAGAATAGTTGGTTAGACATAAACCTCCAGTTGACTGAATAACCTTCAAAAAATTCCTTATGTACGTGGAGAGGTGAAAACTTCTACCTCCCTTGATCAAAAAGACAAGAGTTTTATAAAGGTGTTAAGAATTTTTTGAGTGATGCTTAAGTCTAGCCAAATTGTGCATACATTTAGATACAACTTTGTCAATTTCACTAAGTGTCAGTATTTTGCCAAGTGAAATCTCAGGACGAAAGTAAGGAGATTAAAAAAACTTTCTTTTCTGGAAGAGCCATAAATGTCATATGGACAGGTATCTGTTCTTGTTTTTTGATCCAGTTTTGTAGTGTTCCAGATAAGCTTAGTAACAAAGGGGTGTAATTTGAGAATTATGCTGCACAACGCATGGCTCATATGGCACACTTCTTCATCACTCTGCCCTGCACTTACATAATCACACTTGTATGCTGATTGAGTCTACAAGTTTAATACTCAGGGTGTACACTTTGCTACTTTTTCTGCATATTTTATTAACAAAAAGCATTTATACAATGCTTTTCCAATTTCATATTTCAGAGATCCAGCTGCAGAAGTTGATGATGAAGCTACATAACTTATTAGCTTAGCTGAATGCATAAATGAGCATTTAATCAATAATCAGGTTGCATATTTTAATAGAAACAATGCAATGACTGTGATAATCAAAAAATACATATCAAACAAGTTTATATTCTTAATTAGCTAATTATACCCTTAATTAGCAAGATAGTATTCTTTATGCTGGTACTCTCAAAGGAAATAAATATTTGTGAACTTGAAAAGAGACAGATACCAGAATTGAATTTTTCTTTTGTAATTTTTGTTATTTGCTCCTCCTGACTCCTCCTCCCAAATCTCCAGAAATTATAGTTTGTCTTCTCTTAACATAGACGTTCTGTTTACCTCATGGGTGGCATAACAATCTCCAAACCAATCCAAACATGAATTTGTCAAACACAGAAGCTAGGAACCTTCTAGAAGAAGATGATTAACAGAGACTCAGGGATTTGAACCCCTTGGTTTTCACTGTGGCATACTTGGATCATGGCTGAGTAGTTTCTGACTAAGGGGGCAGCTGAATAGTTTAGAAATAGTTTCTTCACTACACATGTTGATGCAACCTGTTTTCAAAGTATTACCTCATAATTCTCAGAATGATTGGCTTAAGCAAGATTTTAAATTCTGGTATCTAATTTAAAAAGCCCTTATTAAACAACACTGTGTGCTGAAAACTCTTTCAGACATTGGTGGCGGAATTGGGATCATGGTACCTGTCTTCTAGGACCTTATGACTTAGCAAATTATTTAGGAAGAGAGATGGATTCTTGCATAGCTAAAAGAATGCAGAATGACAAGCACCAGCATATATAACCCAGGATTATAGAAAGCAAGGGAAGGGGAAATTCACTGTGACAAGGGTTGAAGGCAGAAGTAGAATTTGATTGGGCCTTGAAGGACAGAAAGGATGCCCACATGGAGAGCTGGCAATGACAAGCATTCCAGGCAGAGTGGTGTTCTTCACATTTCCTGGACAGTGGAGTCCTTTTCCATTGAAGCAGGAAGAAAAGTTTTTGTCAAGGTTAAATGTTGTACACTTAGAGATACTTTCACCATTTTTTTTACATTTAAGGACAGTAAACTGACTGCTGCTAGAAATCAGTCTTGACATATCCACTGATTTCAGGATGGTGGTTGGAGGGCATTTTTGCCCGTAGTGTGTGCTTGGGTAACTCCAGCTCAAACTGGGAACTGGGCCTCAGCCATGTAGGCAAGAACAGAATAAATGAGGCAGATGTTTTTACTGACTTCTGCTCTTTTGAATTTGTTCTGTGCAGAAGGGAGATGTTGTTTGCCTGAAATTATTTAAGTACAGCATTTGTCACTTCTATAATTCACTTACCACACCAGATATGCAATTACTTTAACTGCAAGCCACTTATATCTTAGTCAGTTCTTCTGTCTAAAAATATGTTGGCTTTTATTTGAAGAGCTAAGATTGAAGCTGTCACTTGGGGCCATTCCAAAGCTTTGCTAATTGTGCACTTCAAGTAGAGCAATATTTGAATTAATTTTCCTCTTGAATTTTAAGAAAAATGATTACTCATGTCATGTTTCTTCATTTATAATGATCATTTTACATTACTTTTCAAGAATAAAAATTGGGAACTGGTTGGCCTGAAATGCTCCACATTCTGTTCTACTATTGGGCCTTGACTTACAACTTTAATTTACTCAAACACATTCTTTCTAGATGACTTTCCTGAGGATTTGATCAACTTCAACTTATACTATAATCCTCATAAACCAGCCCGTTATTGTCTTCCTTCTTGTCTAGGGCACTGAGACTCAGAAAACAATACAATTCTTCACTGAATTATGTCTTTTTTACACTAAATGTTGCCCCAAGAGATTGCAGCTATCATTCATGACTTCTATAGAAAATAGTCATGAAAAGAAATAGGAATAGAAAACTTCTGAAGAACAGTTTACTTTGCTCAAAGCAAGGCGGGATAACCCTCTAGGGTTAGTTCAGGTGGTAGATACATGGAGTAGTTTAAAAAATTGGCATCATGAGAAGGAAGTTGGGCAGCTCTCATCTCAGATACAAGAGCAGAGCCTTTATGTTCACTGGCAACACAGGACGGTGTTGATGACTCAGGAGTGAAGGGCCTGAAATTCTTTGCCATGTTGGGTTGTCTTCCAGGCTAAATGAACTGTGGCATGTACCCACTTTACTGCTCATCTCACCACTTGTCCCTGTCTTTCTTGCAACTGAGTGTGGGCATATTCTTCACCTTAGTTTCCTGCACCCAGTGCTGACTTGGAGAAGCTTAGCACTGCAAAGGCTGAGGATGAAAATCTTTGTTCTGTGCCTACTCTTCTCTGTCTTTTTATCTTCTTTCAGTTCTTCTAAAACTCTATGTTCTTCCTTGCTTCAAAAGATCTTCACACGCTGTTCCCACTGTCCATAACTCTCTGTCCATCCTTTGCCTGGTCAACTCCTTGCCAGGTCAACTCTTTGCCACCCACCAAATCTTACTTCTAAAAGATACATTCAGAGAAACTTTCTCTGACATCCAGAGTAGGTCAGGCCCATTTCTATGATCCACAGCATCCTGTTCTTCTCCTTTGTAGCATTTATTGAAAATAGTGATGAATGATTTGCTTTGTAATTATTTTTCAAAGTCTCCCTCTCAAATGTATATGCCTTGAATGCAGAGACTATGCTAGTCTCTGAACTTGCTGTACCCCCAGCTACCATCACAGTGGCTTACACAAGGAGAACCTCTCAATACCTATTTGTTGAATGAACAGCACAGACTGAAAGTTGGAAACACATAAAAAAGATCAGGTATTAATCTCTCTGTGGCAAAGGTTTTATCTAACAGTTTATTTTCATTGTTTATCTTGCTACTGGGAAAGGCTTAACAACTCTAAGATAGATGATGCAGTTAGTTTACTGGAAAATGCATATATGGTCTTAGTGGCTGTCAGACTTGGATTTGAATCCTTCCTCTTCTGCTTGAGTTGAGTGATAGAAATACTATCAAATTCTGTAACTTCATATTCTGTAACTTCCTTCATACAGAATACTTCATATTCTGTAACTTCCTTTTTTGCATTTCTGAAATAGGAACTGGAATCATAGCTGCATTGTCCTTAACATTCAAAGGGACAGTAACACCTATATTGTTGTGTTGCAGTAAAAACAGTAGGAAATCAAGGAATGCTAATTATCTTCCTTCTCACCCTCTTCCTTTCCAAAGTACTTCTATCCCAAAGTACTTTTCAGTGTGAGACAAGTTAAATGAAATTTAATATTTTATCTCAGTCTTTTCAAGAGCACAAGATAACATCTAAAGACATCACTTTTTGAATCAGAGTTATTTGTGCTTCCTGAATGGTAACCTGTTTGCTATGAAGACTTGGAACTAACTAATTAATTTTCAGAATGATCAAATACTAAAATGATGGATTATGCTGAGCCATCTAATCAAGAATTGAGAAGAGGAAGCAAAACACTTTAAAATCAATGTCATAGTTCAATCTAAAAAGAATAGAATCAATATCATATACCATTTACAGTCTTTGCTGAGTAAAGGAAACCATTTCTAGGTTTCTAATTAAATGAGATTTCATAACCTTTGCAAAAGAACATCATGTCTGTGGTCAGTTATTAATTCAATGGCTAACTAGTGAGCAACTACTAGGAGGCAGTCATTGAACACATAATGCTGAGTAAAACTATAGGTCCTCAGTTAACTGTGATGTTTAGCAGAGCATGATAATCACATTAATAGAGGTGCAAAGAGATACGCTGTTACCAAAAGTGGGACTTGAAAAATAAACCAAAGTCAGAAATTGTTCCTGGATCAGTACATCATGAGTTTATTAGTCAGGGTTCCCCAGAGAAACAAAAACAATAGGATGATATATATCTCTCCTGAAAGATAATCTGGAGAGATTTACTACAGGGAATTGGCTCATGCAATCATGAAGGCTAAGAAGTCTCACACTCTGCCATCTGTAATCTGGAGACACAGTGGTGTAATTCAGTCCAAGGCCAAAGGTCTGAGAACCAGAGATGTCAATGCTGTAGATGCCAGTCTGAGCCTAGAGGCCTGGGAACAAGGAACACCGAAGGCAGGAGAAAATCCATGTCCCAGCTCAAGCAACCAGGCAGAAAGAAAAAGGGTTGAATTCCTCCTTCCTTTACCTTTTGTTCTATTCAGGTCTTGAATAGATAGGACTGGATGATTCCCACCCCCACTCGGGAGGGCAATCTACCGAGTCCACTGATTCAAATTCTAATATCATCCATAGACACCTTCACAGACACACCCAGAAATAACGTTTAATCCAGGCATCCCATGGCTAGTTAAATTGACACATAAAATTGACTATCGTAACAGAAAGAGTTTCCCTGATCTGGAATCTGGATGCTTTAAAAGAGTGCAAATGAATTCTAGTCAATACTTATGACACCCGTTATGTGTAAGGCACTCTGAGTATGGAAATTATTAAGACAGTGTCCTTGCCCTCTAAGAACTCACAGCCTAGTGGAGCATAGAGTAGTGATAGGAGATGAATAGAAGAGTTATAAAAATAAATAAGAGAAATGCACTTTTTCTGGGCTAAATGCCACAACAGAATGACATACACAGTAAGAATGGAGAAAGAGCAATTAACTCTGTGTGTGTGTGTGTGTGTGTGTGTGTGTGTGTGTGTGTGTGTTGTTTGTAAAGGCTTTACAGTATTGGTACAGGGTACACAAGTAGGGTTTTGAAGAACGGATATTCACCAAGAAGACAGGGCCTCAGCAGAGGCATGGATGCTTACAGCACTGTGGTAGGTACAGAAACCTTGAAGCAGCTGAGTATCACTGGAGCAACAGGGAGCAGAACGACATGAGGGTGGACAAGCAGACAGCAGTCAGGTCCTGGAAGACCTTGCAAAACTATCTTATGCATTTTGGACTTAAATATAGAAGTAATGATAAATGGAAGGTTTGAAAGCAGAGAGGGTGTCAGATTTGAATTTTGGGAAGATCTTTCCAGCTGCTGTGAACCACAATTGTTCTTGAACTTGAGTGTTTTTCAGAATAACCTGGAAAACCTATAAAATGCAGATTCATGGGCTCCACTCCCAGAGAAGAGAACATGGAACTCATGAACGTGCATTTTAAGAATAGAGAAGTTTTTTTCACATGCACATAGTCCTCATGTGGATTTGGTGGTAGTTATTGGAGCTAGGGGCAATTCCAGGATTAGGGAGACCAAAGGGGATAGAAATTCCTGCAGGTAGCAGGATTATAAACTGTAGATTGAGGCTCAGAAACTGAACTCTGAGTACTTGAAAGAATAAGACAGGGGCCTCTGAGAGGGCCGAAGTACTTGATACATTATTAATATAGAGGTTCAAGCACAAATAAGACAACACCCAATTATGAGAGACGGGTGTGACACAAGCTTAAGGGTGCACTCACGGTAAGGCACCTTGCCAAAATGTCCAGGTCTTGTTTACATTCCCCTGCCCAAGGTCAGATTTGGTTTGCAAAGGCTGACTCTATAGGTACACCAGCAGATGACCCCAGGTGTTGAAAGGAGGGGCCCGAAGAAGCAGAGAGCCAGCCAAGATTCTCTAGAGACGGGCAAAATTGTTGCTAAGCAGGAACAGAGGTCTAGCTGTAGCACCGTGGTTCAACAGCATGAAGTTTTCAAGTGTTTCCAGCCAACTCCTCAGGAGAAAGGAATAAAGTTGTATTCCTCAGGAGAAAAAAAAGTTATTAGGTACAATGCCCAAGTTAATTTCCCATGTTTTAGTCATTCAACAGATCATCACTTACAAGTGACTACACAAGTACAGCATGCAAAGCTACTGAAATTGTGTGAAAGAGAACGAGAGGGAGAAAATAGGATACCTTCAATCATAGGTACATAGTCTACTGCCATTAAGTCTGCGTTTCATAAATGCTGCTAAAATAAACTTCTAGCATACATTTTTCCCTCCCTATGGCAATTTTTTTTAACTGGACAAATGTAGCTATTTCAGTATTTGACAAGATAAAGGAATCACACATATCCCACTACCATAACTAATTAGGACATTTTGGATTTGCACATTCACTTTTTGTATTTGTCCATTGACGTTTATCTATATTTTAATAGTTATAGTGCACTCACAGTTTTGAATTTTGCTTTCATATTAGTTTGTTAGGGCTGCCATAACAAAATACCATAGAATGGGTGACTTAAACAACAGATTTATTTTCTAATAGTTCTCCAAGATCATGGTATTGGCGGGGTTGGTTCCTTCTAAAAGACATGAGGGAAGGATCCATTCCACATCTCTCTCCATGGCTTGTAAATGGTCACCTTCTCCCTGTGTCTTCACATTGTCTTCTCTCTATATGTGTTTATGTGTCCAAATTTCCTCTTTGTTTTTATATGTGGAACTCTTTTCTCTTTTGTTGCCAGCTCTACAGGAAACACGTTTTTGGGGGGAGCAGAGGGCTCCATTAGGTTAATGCACTGGAATGCACGTTGGGCATTTTGCCGATGTTACAGGTGTTGCTTCATTGACCATCTTTGTGCATATGGCTTTTTGCTTCTCAATTATAACCTTAGGATTACTGGGTCACTTCTATGGATCTTGAGACATATTGCCATATTGATTTTCAAATGGGCTCTGCCAATTTATATGACTACCTGCAGTATTTGAATATACAGTTTTGCTACAATACCAGAATCTGGTGGTATAATTTAAATGTGTTTATTTAATAGGTGCAGAATGTTATAGCATTGCAGTTTTAATTTGCATTCCTTAAATTACTACCAAGGTTGCTCACTGTTTGTTTTCTGTCACAAATTAGAATAGTTCATGTAAAATATCAGAAAACCTTTATCCAAGCATTAATTGCAGAATTCACATTGATTTAAATTCATTGATTCATTAACAATTATCTTTTGGTACACTTTTGATGAACACCTACTCTATGCCATGTTCTGTGTTAGGGGTAAAAGATACAATGACAAACAGATTCTTTGTGTCTAGAATAGGAAGTGTATGTTGGCCCTTACTGTCACTTAGAAGGTTTATAGAAAAGAAAAGCTTCATTGGTGCTCCACACTTACACAGTTAAATTTCATCAGTCCCCTGTGTCAGGATCCCACTAGAAATAGATGACATATTCAAAAATAGTATTTGAAAAGAGTTTAATAAAAGAACTATTTAAAGGCAAGGTAACAAATAAGTAATTGTGAAGCATCATAGAGTTTAGCAATGGTGGGAGCCTTGGAAGCCATTATCATCCCTAAGCCTAAAGGGATGTGGAAGGCAACTATTACTGGAATATAGTGAGAGCTATAAAAGAGGAGCCATATAGAAGCTGTAGCCTTAGGTAGAAAAACACAGGCCCTGCCCAACAGCACCCCTGCCAACTCTTCCTCCTCCCTCTCTCCAATATTCTACTACAGCTTCCCATGGGCTAAACCCAAATGGAAGCCAAATAACAAGGGAGCCTGGATGAGCCACTCAATGATGTCAATCTACCAAGGCTTAAAGAAGGGCAGAGAAAGACAGAAAGTGGATCCTAAGGGGCAAACAGAGAATATCCAGTATTGTCTACCACCATCCCCCTGGCAAAAAAAAAGGAATAAAACTGTTTCATACCCAAACAGGGAAATTTGGAACATCTACTCTGAAAGTGATTTAAAACAACTTGCTTGGAACTAATGATGTGCAGCATCAATTGGGGCAGATTTCTTTAATGCTGTAAGTTACCAGTACCTTTGATACTGGTAAAAAATTGTTCTTATTTGGCAAGAAGTGGGAATGGCAAGAGGGAGAAGTTTAATCAGGTCCTGTGCTGCTCCTGACCCAGGTGGACATCTTGCCAATGTAATGCTAAGCTGGGATAATTCAAGTATTTTAATTAGAAAGTTATAGTCTCACATAGACCAGTGGAACAGAGTAGAGAGCCCAGATATGGACACTGAACTCTATGGTCAAATAAACTTCGACAAAGCAGGAAAAAATACACAGTGGAAAAAAGTCTCTTCAATACATGGTGTTGGAAAATTGGATAGCTACGTGTAGAAGAATGAAACTCAACCATTCTCTTACACCATACACAAGAAAAACTCAAAATGGATGAAATACCTCAACATGAGGCAGGAATCTATCGAACTCCTAGAGGGGAAAATAGGCAGTAACTTCTTCGACACTGGCCACAGCAACTTCTTTCAAGATATGCCTGCAAAGGCAAAGGAAACAAAAGCAAAAATGAACTTTTGGGACTTCATCAAGATCAAAAGCTTCTTCACAGCAAAGGAAATAGTCAACAGAACAAAGAGGCAACACACAGAACAGGAGAAGATATTTGCAAATGACAGTACAGACAAAGGGCTGATATCCAAGATCTATAAAGAACTCCTCAAACTCAACACACACAAAACAGATAATCACATCAAAAAATGGGCAGAGGGCACCTGGGTGGCTCAGAGGGTTAGGGCCTCTGCCTTTGACTCAGGTCATGATCCCAGGGTCCTGGGATCGAGCCCCACATCAAGTTCTCTGCCCAGCAGGGAGCCTGCTTCCCTTTCCTCTCTCTCTGCCTGCCTCTCAGCCTACTTGTGATCTCTCTCTGTCAAATAGATAAATAAATAAAAATGGGCAGAAGACATGAACACACACTTTTCCAAAGAAGACATACAAATGGCTAAGAGGCACATGAAAAAATGTTCATCATCACTAGCCATCAGGGAGATTCAAATAAAAATCACATTGAGATACCACCTTACACCAGTTAGAATGGTCAAAATTAACAAGACAGGAAACAACAAGTGTTGGAGAGGATGTGGAGAAAGGGGGACCCTTTACACTCTTACAAAGTTGGTGCAGCCACTTTGGAAAACAGTTTGGAGATTCCTTAAGAAATTAAAAATAGAGCTATCCTATGACTCTGCAATTGCACTACTGGGTATTTACCCCAAAGGTACAGATGTAGTGAAAAGAAGGGCCATCTGTACCCCAATGTTCATAGCAGCAATGGCCTCAGTCACCAAACTGTGGAAAGAACTAAGATGCCCTTCAACGGACGAATGGATAAAGAAGATATGGTTCATGTACACAATGGAGTATTATGCCTACATCAGAAAGGATGAATACTCAACTTTTGTATCAACATAGACGGGACTGGAGGAGATTATGCTGAGTGAAATAAGTCAAGCAGAGACAGTCAATTAGCATAAAGTTTCACTTACTTGCGGAGCCTAAAGAATAACACAGAGGACATTGGGAGATGGAGAGGAGAAGTGAATTGGGGGAAATTTGAGGGGGAGATGAACCATGAGAGACTGTGGACTCATTAGAAACAAACAGGGTTTTGGAGAGGAGAGGGGTGGAGGGTTGGGTGAGCCTGGTGGTGGATATTAAGGAGGGCACCTATTGCATGGAGCACTGGGTGTGGTGCATAAACATTGAGTTTTGGAACACTGAACAAAATAGAATTAAATTAAAATTTTAAAAAAAGGAAGTTATAGTCTCACTCAGGTTACCCTAAATCATAGAGTTATTGTAAGCTGCCATAGTAACTGGTGTGATGCTCTGTTTGGGCCACCAAGATGTCATTGTTTTTTGTTTTTTTAAAGATTTTATTTATTTGTCAAAGATCACAAGTAGGCAGAGAGGCAGGCAGAGAGAGAAAGGGGGAAGGAGGGTTCCTGCTGAGCAGAGAGCCGGATGTGGGGCTTGATCCCAGGACCCTGAGATCATGAACTGAGCTGAAGGCAGAGGCTTAACTCACTGAGCCACCTAGGCACCCCCAAGGTGTCATCGTTAATGCAGTGTGCTCTCTCTCTCTCTCCTGGCATCTTGACTTCTTTCTCTTCATTCCCAACATTTTCTTTTGCAAGATTATGTAACAAGATTATCTTATTATCCAATCAATTTCTGGCTGGAAAGAGTTTGTTCTACCTAATGACCTAATGGGATTAGCCATCCTTAGGTCAGGTGGTCCACTGATGATACAGTAAGTAGCATCCCTTACTGAAGAAGCAGCCTAATGACACTTTCATTAGCAGGGACTATGGAAAGAGAAGTTTCCTTTAGAAGAGGACACTCCGAGGGACACAAAGTCCTCATAGCTGGCTAGAAAACCATAAAACATTGTTATCTAAAACAAATCTCTCCCATATTTACATCAGTCAGTATTAATTGTTCCTTCCAATGGGATTCCATAACATTTTTTTACAGGTTTATTGAGGTTTAATTGGTATATAACATTCTGTACTTGTTTAAAGTACACAAAGTACAAAAATTGATGATTTTTGATATAGGTATATACTCATGAATTCACCACCATAATCAAACTAATGAATATTTACATCAATATAAAATAATTTCTCTGTTACCTTGTAGAGGGATATATGAGAAAGATCTTGCCCTGAAGGAAATTAATGTCAAGTTAAAGACATGCAAAGAACTTACTGCAAATGGGCTAGGCAGAATGAAATAAGGACTGGACACCAAACTGCAAACAATACACTGTGCCTTTCTGTTAAATATTTATAATCCTGAAAGAAAGAATCTTATTTACTTGATTTGGATCCTGTGCCTACCCATGGAGCAACAACCATGGCAAAGGGATCAGGATCTCAAAGTATTAATACGAGCACTGGTGGCCTATCATCCCTACATATTGAGGCCATTCTCAGAGGAAGGAGAATTGTCAACTGGAACACCATTCCAAGAAGTGTTTACTATGGAATAACAGAGATTAAGAGACTTACCCAACATCACACAAAACATAAACCTGACTTCCCTCTTTTCTTCTCTATGACATCTGTGTAATACTGTTGAACTTTCTGTCTGGTGGGCACTTCAATTGATAGTCTGGTGGGCCTTTCTCTAGGAATCTGAAAAATCCTGTTTTTTGGCCATCAAATTTATATCTCTAAATTAACTTCCCTTAATTTCTTGTTCATTTTCAAAATTGTCCACTTCAGGGGCACCTGGGTGGCTCAATGGGTTAAAGCCCCTGCCTTCGGCTCAGGTCATGATCCCAGGGTCCTGGGATTGAGTCCCGCATCGGGCTCTCTGCTCACTGGGGAGCCTGCTTCCTCCTCTCTCCCTGCCTGCCTCTCTGCCTACTTGTGATCTCTGTCTGTCAAATAAATAAATAAAATCTTTAGAAAACACACACACACACACACACACACACACACACACACAGAATCTGCCTCTCTCCAGTATTCTATGTGTATATGTTTTCTTTTTTCAAGCAAGTTAATTATTTATGTACAGTTGTAGACATGGTATAATGACTTTGTGGGTGGAGAATCTAGTTTGTATCAGTTTCCAGTAGTTCTGGGAACCAGGAACAGAGAAAGTAGATTCTGGAGCTGTTGTCCTTTAGATCTTTAAATAGTATTAAAGAAGTAAAATTAAAGGGAATGAGAATGGGATGAACTAAATAGATTTTTGTCTAGTCAAAATTATGAGGATCAGAGTCACCTTATTTGTGGTTTTAAAGGGCATGAAAAATTTCCACAAAGGAACAGGGATCTATTATACTCTTTGCAGCAAAACATCACAATGAAAGGAACTGATATTATATCAAATCAGGAAAAGTGTTCGTTAGCCATAGGAAGGAACTTTTCTTGTTGGTATATTAGGTTGCAAGAATGGGTAACTGAGGGTTATTGGCATTTTTGCTTCCTGGAGCACTCTGGAGAAGGGCAGATAATCCTATATCGTACCAAACTATACTGATTGTACATTGTACTAAAGCTGAAGAAACAGCATCAGGGAAATACAAATCAAAACCTCAATGAGATACCACTTCACACCAGTCAAAATAGCTAAGATTAACAAGTCAGGAAATGACAGGTGTTAGTGAGGATGTGGAGAAAGGAGAACCCTCCTACACTGTTGGTGGGAAGGCAAGCTGGTGCAGCCACTCTGGAAAACCATATGGAGGTTCCTCAAGAAGTTAAAAATAGAGCTACCCTATGATCCTATAACTGCACTACTGGATATTTACCCTAAAGATACAAATGCAGTGATCCGAAGGGGCATGTGCACCCCAATGTTTATAGCCGCAATGTCCACAGTAGCCAAACTATGGAAAGAACCTAGATGTCCATCAACAGATGAATGGATCAAGAAGACTGTGTGTATACACACACACACACACACACACACACACACACACACACACGAATATTATGCAGCCAACAAAAATGAAATCTGGCCACTTGCAATGATGTGGATGGAACTAGGGTATTATGCTAAGCAAAATAAGTCAATCAGAGGAAGACAATTATCATATGATCTCACTGATATGAGGAATTTGAGAAACAAGACAGAAGATCACAGGGGAAGGGAGGGAAAAATGAGACAGGATGAAACCAGAGAGGGAGACAAACCATAAGAGACTCTTGATCTCAGGAAAAAAACTGAAGGTTCCTGGAGGGGAAGGGGGTGGGAGGGAGGGGGTGGCGGGGTGATGGACATTGGGGAGGGTGTGTGCTACGGTGAGCGCTGTGAATTGTGTAAGAATGATAAATCACAGACCTGTACCCCTGAAACAAATAATACATTATATGTTAATTTAAAAAGTTAATCTGAGGAAAACAGACATTCTCTCAAGCTTTTTACAATGCTTCAACTCTATTATTCCTCTGATGGTTTCCACATGTTATTCCACTAGCAACAAGTATCACTTCAAGACTTCTCTGGAAGGAGAGACCTCATAGGTGCTTTTTCAGGTCTTTTGCAGTTTAGTTGTATCTCAAGTCAAGTAAGCACTCACTCAGTGGATATGATTTGTATTCATTTATTTGCATAATGCATAAAAATTAGAGGTATTTTTAGATCTACTTTTATATCATTTGTTTGGCTTAATTAACCTAAAGTTTGAACAAATAATGGCATTTTCTCTTAGAACTCTCTACTCTGGTGACTGCAAGAATTATTAATAAGAATGAAGGCCTTCAGCAGTAAGGATACGGGTTCTTTAGGGAGACTTGGAGTCCACAGAGGCTCTCTCCTCCTACCCTCCCCCAAATCATAAAATGATACTAGGAAAGGAACTGGAGTGTAAAGAAATTTAAATTATCCTCTGGTGAAGACCAAAGATATAATTGTGGATAGGCCTTGGGTTGGAGTTTCTATAGTGCACCCCCCAGCCAAAAATACTATAAAATGTAAGAAAACCGGTCTGAGAAAGAGCTCCCCCCCCCAACCACCATATTTTGATGTCCTTCCAAAGAACAGACTGGTCAGCCTGTGAAAGCAAAGTATTTGACCTCTGAGGCACCATCCTAGCAGTGTTTAAAGGAGTTTGCTAATATTAAGGAACATTCCACACATCAAAAGAAAAGGAAAATGGCAGCTCCTGACAAAGTACTTTGAAGGGAGGCTACCCCATGGCCTTTAGAAAGGTAGTACCTGGCAGAGCTTTGTTAGATGGTAAGATCCTCAAGGGCAGAGAAGTTATTTGGTTTTCCCACCCAGAGAGGATTGTGGAAATACAATAGAACGGTTAAATTATAGACTGAGCAAAACCTAATTTGTGAGCTAAGGCTGTAGCTTACAAGCATGTACCTGTGTTTTCCAAAGGCAAATGGCTCAGTTTGCCCACTACTTGCTAAGCACTTACTTCTGTGCTGTGCACTGTGCTAAAAGATAGAGATTCAGTCATGATTAAGACATTACTCCTGTCCTAGAAGGTCTCACATACTCAGGGGAGCGCAGCAGGAACTATTAAACAGGCTATTAAAATGCATATAGTTAGGTATTATGGTATGGGAAATATGGGGGGGCAGTGGAATAGAGTGCAGAGGAGGGGCAGGCACTTTGCCAGGACCTGGCAGGGGGAAATGGAGGTCGACAAGGAATTTGGAGTATCTGCTATTTTGTATGCTCCATGTTACAAGCCCTCTCTGTTAGAATGACTAAGAAGTATCAGATGAATTGTAATTTTCTTTAATATTCTAACTCTTTTTTTATGTTTAAGCAAAAATAATTTTTTGCAATGCACCATTGCAGAAAAGAAAGGCAAATTTTTCCAAATCCTTATTCAATAGGCAATTTCCTACATGAACAAGATGGTGTCAAATGGAACACATTCATTCATTCAAAAAATTACACATTAGCACCTCAAGAAGAATTTGATCAAGGATTCACCAGACAGAACTTGGAAAATACTCCACTGAGGACCACTGAGATGCCCTTGCCAAGGCGAAGGACAGGAAATTTGCCGTGACTAATTGAAAAACATAAAGAACATTAATATGAAAAATGAAAGCATAATCCATGGTATAACAGGCAGGGAAACCATTCGCATAATTGATTACTCTTCAAGGTAACATGTTCTACCTCCCAGGAATCTTTTTATTTGGTCCACTCCGTTTTAAAAGCTTGTTAAAGTGACATCACTTGAAAGGTCATGGGAGCATATGTCTCTATCCTAGTGGTCCAGGGAGTGATACTAGGATGCTCACAATTTGGGGAAAGAATTATTAAAGAAAATACTTGAGAACTTGGTGATGCTATACACTCCTTCTGAACATGCTGAGACATAATATTAAGAAACAATGATTATTACATCAGTGGCTTTTAATTTGGAAATAAGTAACAGATTAACAGAGGACATAGGGTTCAGGGTTCAGTCTTAGCTCCATTACATGCTAGCTGTGTGAACTTGGACAAGTTCCTTATCTCCATGGGATTCTCGGTTTCTTTACCAATAAAATGGGGATAGTAGGATTGTTCTGCTTGTCTTGCTACATTGTGAAACACCAAGTACGAGTGCACTGGTGAAAAAGCTTTTAAAGACCATAAAGACTAAATATTAAAAAAAAATTATTTGGAAAAGCCTGAATAACTTCTTTTTTGTTAGCTTAGGTCACACCAGCTTCTCAAAATGATGCAACATGGGGGCTTAAGTGAGTAGGAGAAGAATAAATGAAACAAGATGGGATTGGGAGGGAGACAAACCATAAGTGACTCTTAATCTCACAAAACAAACTGAGGGTTGCTGGGGGGAGGGGGGTTGGGAGAAGGGGGTGGGATTATGGACATTGGGGAGGGTATGTGCTTTGGTGAGTGCTGTGAAGTGTGTAAACCTGGTGATTCACAGACCTGTACCCCTGGGGATAAAAATATATGTTTATAAAAAATAAAAAATTAATTTAAAAAAAATGAATTGTTTTGCCTATGTTGTTCTTCTTGAAGTTCAAAGCAGAATAGAGCTTTATAATATGGACCTTAGATCTTCTGAGAGTAGATAGCTCCATGGAAATTCTAAGTCTGTTGTGGGAGCTTCCTAACTGCTCACCCCTCCCGCTCATGGCTTTGAGTGATAAATTATGCAAGGGCATACAGGACAGAATTGGGAAAACACAGTAGTCACTGTGTGCTGACAGGGAAAGGATGATTACCTTTCTCCCCCCAGTGAGTTGTGGGCTGTGACAGTACATTAGTAATTGACCAGTGTCCTTATCTCATCCTGTGCAACCATGCAGGGACAATCTACCTGAAGTCTAGAAGGCAGTGTATTGTAGTGGTTAAGAGCAAGAGTCTGGGGAGGAGGGAGGTAAATCTGGCTTGAGATCCTGGCTCTGCTATTTAATAGCTCTGTGATCTAGGGAAGTTATATAAACTTATGGAGGCTGAGTTTCCACATCATTAAAATGAAGATGACAATAGTATATAACCCATTTAGGGCAGTTGGGATGGTTGAGTTAATAAATGTAAAAAGACTGAACCCTTTGATATTTAACAAAGAGTAACCATTTTATTATCTAGCCCTCAATATCTGGGATGGAAGGAAATGGTACAAGCCTGCTGCAGGTGAGAACCATCACCGAGCATTATGGAGGCAAAAGTAATGGGGCAACAGAAAGAGTAATGAAAGCACAAATCTGGCATCAGAGTCTAGGCTTAGACTCTAGCTCCTCCAGCTCTATGTGACCTTAGATAAGATAACCTCTCAGAGCTTCACCTTAAATCATGGGGATCGTATTGATTATTTTTTCACGGGGTTGTTCTGAAGAATCAATGATGTGATGCATATGAAATGCAGAAAGGGACTGTCCTGATTGTATGTGTCTGTTCTAAATACTTTTCTGATTGGCCACCTGTCAATTTTTTTGATTGCCACCCTCCTTCACCTGTGGGAAGAACTGTGAAGTCCTAGACAGACCTCATGAGTTGAGCCCCACTAAGACATAATTGGTGCAAATGTACACATAGATTTATATCCTCCTTGATTGTGTCCTTGAAGGATAGATCTGTTAAAAAATGGAAGATGTCATACATAGTTGGTCAATTGATCAAAGGTGTCAAAGCAATTTAGTGGAGGGGAAATAGTCTTTTCACCAAACAGTGCTGGATTAACTGGATATCAATACAGAAAAAAAAAAGTGAACACCAACTTTTACCTTATGTCACATGTAAAACAACTCAAGATAGGTAACAAATGTAAATGAATTCTAAATGGACGTAAATGTAAAACTCCAAACTCTAAAATATCTAGAAAAAACCAGGAGACAATCTTTGTACTTTGGGGTAGGCAAAAGTTCACAGATAGAACACAAATAGAACACAGATAGAACACAAATGAAAAGACAAACCTCGGAATAGGAGAAAATATTCATAGCACTTATATCAGACAAAGTACTTGTATCCAGAATATATAAATACCTCTTCTAATTCATTATTAAGAAAACAACCAACCTATAAAAATGGGTGAAAGACTTGGGGTGCCTGGGTGGATCAGTGGGTTAAGCCTCTGCCTTCAGCTCAGGTCACAATCTCAGGGTCCTGGGATCGAGCCCTGCATCGGGCTCTCTGCTCAGCGGGAAGCCTGCTTCCCCCCCCCCCTTTCTGACTGCCTCTCTGCCTACTTGTGATCTCTGTGTAATAAATAAATAAATAAGTTTTTTTTTAAAAATGGGCGAAAGACTTGAAGAGATATTTCACAAAAGAAAATGGCCACGAATGGCCATCAAGTGAATGATGCAAGCAAAGCCAAATTTAAGAGGGGCATTTTCTAGGCTCCATAACCCTGCTTCTTCCCACCATCTCTTCCATACATTGCTCTATTTCCTCTGTTTCTTTTGCTCCTTCTTATCTTTTCTTCCCTGAAGAGAAAAGGTTTTGGAGGGCTCAAGTCCAGTGGTCTGTATTTGCTTCGTAGCCATATAGCTACTTCAAGGCGGAACTGGAAGCTATAGCTATTCTGACTTCCTGGCTGCAGATTCTTCATGGGGTGTCATGGGCCTGGTTGGTTGCCCTGGGCCTGGTTGGTTGCCCTTTCTCTGTGCCTTTAGATTAACACTGTGCACTACTTTAAAACAGGAAGCCCAGCAGATGCAGAGGCACATTTACATTTGAGATATGTTTGCAAAGCAGATGTGCCGTGTCACTTGCTGAGATCTAGTAGGTGTCTCTCTTCTACTCTGAGTGGCAGAATTATACCTCAGTACTTTGGGTAAAGATGGGTAATCAGCATTAGCTTTGGCTCCCAGAATCAAGGTATAAATTTATATTGTTGTAACGCAGTTAACACTTTCAAGCTGATGTTTTCAGGTATTTGTAAAGTTTTGTGAAGTGTTCCTTCCCTTGACAGTCTGGAAAGAAAAAAAAAATGTTTCCCCAGAACTACCCAGAATCATCTGCGCCTAAATAACTGCATGACCTTGGGCAGTCACATCCCTCTCTGGGCCTCAGCGTCCTCATGAGTAAGACTGGGGATTGAACTAGTTGATCTCTGAGGGCCCTTCGGCTTTGCCATTTTTTACATTCTCTGGCTGCATGACTCCAAGTCATTAGCCTTAACATTGAAATGCCACTAACACAGAGTTAGGTGTATTTTTTTGCTGTTGATTTACAGTGTCTGGGATTCCTCTGCCTTGTTTATCGCTTTCTTGGAGCTGTCTTGCATAATTTCCCTGCTTACGATCTTGCTGTTTCCTACAGACAGTGTCGTGTTTGGAACATGAAGGCAGGAGTATTCGGTGCAGAAGCCCAGACCTAGACCTATTCCCTTCTGACACTGAAGCTACGTGCCTCTCCTGTTTCTTGTCCTCTTCCCCTCTTCCAGTTTGTTCCATTGCTACATTTGGGTTTTATGATTACATCTGCAATAGCAGGCACAGATGTTTCTTTCACTCAATTGTATGGTTAATGGTGAGATGGATTTTTCGAGCAGATGCTCGCATGTGGGTGCTCTTCTTTTCTCTCCTGACACATTCTCTACACAAACAGCAGATTGTGTGTCTGGTGTGCTCTGAGCCTCGCAAGAGAAGAATTCAAGCTGAATAACATGGGGCTGATTTTCAAGCTCCTAAAAAAAAGAACGCAGGCACTCAACTTGACAAACTCTTGATAGCACTCCGACAAACCAGAAACCGGAGCCGCATCTCCAGCCTTTGCCAGTTTTACCTGAGGAAGCTGAGAGGAAGAATTTGTCCTTTGAAGGGCTGTCTTATGAAGGGAAAATGGTATCTGATACAATTTTTAAAGAGCTGGACTCACTTGCTCTCTCACTGGTTTCTGTGACTCGAGGCATGTCATTTCAGTTCTGTTCCATCATCTGGGAGATGGGATCGATAATAAAAAGCTGGTGTGCATCACTGGGTGGGGGGGTTGCTGAGTTGCAGAGGTCCCTGCTTCAGTCCAGTCCATACTCACCATGGCACATATGGCTAACTGGAGCTGACTGACCAGAAGCCCATTTGGACAAAGGACTGAGAAGCCTCCAGGGAGAAAAGCGGATGTGTGGAAGGCTTGAGTTTGGGCTTGACCAAAATCATGAGAGACTATGGACTCTGAAAAACAATCTGAGGCTTTTGAAGGGGCGGGGGGGGGTGGGAGGTTGGGGGAACCAGGTGGTGGGTATTAGGGAGGGCACGCATTGCATGGAGCACTGGGTGTGGTGCATAAACAATAAATTCTGTTATGCTGTAAAGAAATAAAAAAAAAATTCAATAGTGCCAGGGCTTCTCAACCCTGAAACTACTGAAATTTGGGGCTAGACTGTTTAGTGTGCATTGTAGGGTCTAGCGGTGTCTCTGGCCTGAGCCCAGTAGTTTAACACCCCTCAAGATGCAACAATTAAAATGGTCTCCAATTAAAATTGTTTCCAGATATTGCCAAATGTGACTCTAAGGGCTCCAGTTGAGAACAACTGCCTTGAAGGCATTCAGTCCTGGCTTTAAATGCTAGCCCTAGGGGTGCCTGGGTGGCTCGGTGGGTTAAAGCCTCTGCCTTCAGCTCAGGTCATGGTCCCAGGGTCCTGGGATCGAGCCCTGCATAGGGCTCTCTGCTTGGTGGGGAACCTGCTTCCCCCCACTGTCTGCCTGCTTCTCTGCCTACTTGTGATCTTTGTCAAATAAATAAATAAAATCTTTAAAAATAAATAAATAAACAAACAAACAAATAAATAAATGCTAGCCCTATTGCTTGTCCAAGGTCATGCTGCTAGTAACCCTATGTGCTTCAATCTTCCTCATCTATAGAATAGGATTCTTAGCTACTTGGTAGGAGTGATTATTGAGAGAATTGAAATAACAGATATGTACAAATTTTGACACATAGTAACACACTACCTCCCTGAGACAATAGGACCTTTGCTTGTTCTTTTACCCTCCCCTAAGATACTCTGTTGCTCTTACCCCATCCCTTGTGAGCTCCAACTCATCCTTCAGATCTCAGCTAAAGTAACACTTCTGGGGGGAAGCCTTCCTTGGTCCCTCAGACTGTATCAGAGCACAGGGTACTTTCAGCACTTATATTGTTGATGTTATACAGTATAAGACTTGAGTGATTATTTCACTAATGTCTTTTGGACTGCCAGACTGTAAGCTTCATGAGAGCAGGTGCTTTGTTGCTCTTGTTCGCTGTTGCACTGCTAGAGGTCAGGACAGTGCGTTGAAGAGAACATACATTCAATAAAATATTATTGGAGGCAAAGAGGAAGCAAGAAATAAGGAGCTCAACACAACACTGAAAATATCATTATACTTTAATTGCCCTAAGAAATTATAAGCACCTAGTTAGCCCAATGAAAAGAATACAGTCACCTGAGAAAAACAGTAGTTCTAAGGAAAGTCTGTCCCTGGACAGACAGCTTAGTTCCCATAAACCATGGAATTTGGTGGGCCCAAGAAATGAAATGGCTCTTTTCTACTTGAGTTTGTAGAGTCAGAGAGAAGAGCAACAATATCATCTTTATTCCTAAAACCTTCTAGGTTTGGAGAACATAGTTTATGTGTATAGCAACATACGCCTAGTACTGCTACCCAGAATTAGCTAGATTTACCTAGTCATAGGCAGCACTACACAAATGCGCCACACCCCTGACAATGGGAACTCGCATTTCTAAAATTCATGGTGTGCAGATTAGAGACTATTTGTTCCCTAACAGAAGGCCTGTCCCAAAGGAAAAGCAAGATGCCATGGGAAAGGACATCCACATCCACTCCTGCCAACAGATTTATGTCTGTTTCCAGAGAAAGAAGAGAACTTGGAGCAAAAACTAACATACGTATTTCATTAAAGAGCCTGTAATATATTAGGACCTGCACAGTATTGCTCTGGGATTTCTCTCATTATAGTAGAAAAGGATAAAGAAGTTATCTTCCCCATTTTCCCACAAAACTCTGAAGCTTTGGCACCTTGAAGGCCCTGGCAAATTGATCTCACCAGTTGTTTCTGGGGGAAATGGCAGGGGGTCCCACCAAAGATGGGCATACTCAGTGGAAGAAGCCATGCTCAGTGCAAGGCTTCTAGATCAGGATAAGAAGCCCAGGCTTAGTTGGCAATTTTCAGAGGCTTATAGTACAAGGACCATGGAAATGATGAATCCACCCCTATTTTATTTTATTTATTTGATTTTTTTTAAGATTTTATTTATTTATTTGACAGACAGAGATCACAAGTAGGCAGAGAGGCAGGCAGAGAGAGAGGAGGAAGCAGGCTCCCTGCTGAGCAGAGAGCCCGATGTGGGGCTCGATCCCAGGACCCTGGGATCGTGACCTGAGCCGAAGGCAGAGGCTTCAACCCACTGAGCCACCCAGGCGCCCCCCACCCCATTTTAAACTCGGCTACGCTAATCAGGGAAATTTGTACATGAAAACACAAGCTTTGTAAACTGTAAATCTGTTCAAATGCGAAAAGGCTATTAAATTTTCCCTTTTCATTGTTTCATTTGTTTCAGTTCCAACCCAATATGCATTTAAAAAACTTTTTTTTTAATTTTTTATAAACATATAATGTATTTTTAGCCCCAGGGGTACAGGTCTGTGAATCGCCAGGTTTACACACTTCACAGCACTCACTATAGCACAAACCTTCCCCAATGTCCATAATAACCCAATATGCTTTTAAGACCTTAAATCTTCATGATATTCTGCTGCCCATTTGCTGTGTGGTATGGTGACTTTTTAGGACCAAGACAGATGGATGGGTAGGTAGGTATGGTGGCTTGAGAATCATCAAGAAACATGACGTGCCTATGTTACCTGATCTTAATAATAGCCTCAGACCAAAAGACTAAAATGGGCTTCCCTAGACTGATACATTGCAAACCTGTCTCCAACATTTGCTGCTAGATAGAAAGCATGTGTGGCCCCACATGGGGAGGGACTTCAAAGCCTATGGTTAGCCTCTTTGGATTTTGAGCAATTAATATCTTTTCCTGTTGCTTTTGCTTTGTACCTTTGTTGTAATGAACCTTCCCGTTCACATTGAATTGTTGTTGAATCTTTTTTTTAACATATTATTATTATTATTATTATTTAGATTTTATTTATTTATTTGACAGACGGAGATCACACGTAGGCAGAGAGGCAGGCAAAGAGAAAGGAGAGGAAGCAGACTCCCTGGTGAGTAGAGATCCCAATGCGGAGCTCAATCCCAGGACCCTGAGATTATGACCTGAGCCAAAGGCAGAGGCTTTAACCCACGGAGCCACTCAGGTGCCCCTATGTAACATATTATTTAAAATTTTTTTTTTATTTTCAGTGTAACAGTATTCATTGATTTTGCACCACACCCAGTGCTCCATGCAATCCATGCCCTCTCTAATACCCACCACCTGGTTCCGCCAACCTCCCACCCCCGCCCCTTCAAACCCCTCAGATTGTTTTTCAGAGTCCATAGTCCTTCGTGGTTCACCTCCCCTTCCAATTTACCCCAACTCTCTTCTCCTCTCCATCTCCCTATGTCTTCCATGTTATTTGTTATGCTCCACAAATAAGTGAAACCATATAATTGACTCTCTCTGCTTGACTTATTTCACTCAGCATAATCTCTTCCAGTCCCATCCATGTTGCTACAAAAGTTGGGTATTCGTCCTTTCTGATGGAGGCATCATACTCCATAGTGTATATGGACCACATCTTCCTTATCCATTCGTCCGTTGAAAGGCGTCTTGGTTCTTCCCACAGTTTGGCGACCGTGGCCATTGCTGCTATAAACATTGGGGTACAGATGGCCCTTCTTTTCACTACATCTGTATCTTTGGGGTAAATACCCAGAAGTGCAATTGCAGGGTCATAGGGAAGTTCTATTTTTAATTTCTTGAGGAATCTCCACACTGTTCTCCAAAGTGGCTGCACCAACCTGCATTCCCACCAACAGTGGAAGAGGGCTCCCCTTTCTCCACATCCCCTCCAACACATGTTGTTTCCTGTCTTGCTAATTTTGGCCATTCTAACTGCTGTGAGGTGGTATCTCAATGTGGTTTTAATTTGAATCTCCCTGATGGCTAGTGATGATGAACATTTTTTTCATGTGTCTGATAGCCATTTGTATGTCTTCATTGGAGAAGTGTCTGTTCATATCTTCTGCCCATTTTTTGATATGATTGTCTGTTTTGTGTGTGTTGAGTTTGAGGAGTTCTTTATAGATCCTGGATATCAACCTTTTGTCTGTACTGTCATTTGCAAATATCTTCTCCCATTCCATGGGTTGCCTCTTTGTTTTTAAGATTTTTTTTTATTTATTTGACAGAGATCACAAGTAGGCAGAGAGGCAGGCAGAGAGAGAGGACGGGAAGCAGGCTCCCCGCTGAACAGAGAGCCAGATGCGGGGCTCGATCCCAGGACCCTGGGATCATGACCTGAGCCGAAGGCAGAGGCTTTAACCCACTGAGCCACCCAGGTGCCCCATGCCTCTTTGTTTTGTTGACTGTTTCCTTTGCTGTACAGAAGCTTTTGATCTCAATGAAGTCCCAAAAGTTCATTTTGGCTATTGTTTCCTTTGCCTTGGGAGACATATCTTGAAAGAAGTTGCTGTGGCTGATATCAAAGAGGTTACTGCCTATGTTCTCCTCTAGGATTCTGATGGATTCTTGTCTCATGTTGAGGTCTTTTATCCATTTTGAGTTTATCTCTGTGTATGGTGTAAGAGAATGGTCGAGTTTCATTCTTCTACATATAGCTGTCCAGTTTTCCCAGCACCATTTTTGAAGAGACTGTCCTTTTTCCACTGTATATTTTTTCCTGTTTTGTCGAAGATTATTTGATCATAGAGTTGAGGGTCCATATCTGGGCTCTCTACTCTGTCCCACTGGTCTATGTGTCTGTTTTTATGCCAGTACCATGCTGTCTTGGTGATCAGAGCTTTGCAGTAAAGCTTGAAATCAGGTAATGTGATGCCCCCCATTTTATTTTTGGTTTTCAAGATTTCCTTAGTGATTCGGGGTCTCTTCTGATTCCATACAAATTTTTGGATTATTTGCTCCAGCTCTTTGAAAAATACCGGTGGAATTTTGATCGGAATGGCATTAAAAGTATAGATTGCTCTAGGCAGTATAGACATTTTAACAATGTTTATTCTTCTGATCCAAGAGCATGGAATGGTCTTCCATCTTTTTGTGTATTCTTCAATTTCTTCATGAGTGATCTGTAGTTCCTTGAGCACAGATCCTTTAACTCTTTGGTTAGGTTTATTCCCAGGTATCTTATGGTTCTTGGTGCTATAGTAAATGGAATCAATTCTCTAATTTCCCTTTCTGTATTTTCATTGTTAGTGTATAAGAAGGCCACTGATTTCTGTACATTGACTTTGTATCCTGCCACATTATTGAATTGCTGTATGAGTTCTAGTAGTTTGGGGGTGGAGTCTTTTGGTTCATCCATATAAAGAATCATGTCATCTGTGAAGAGAGAGAGTTTGACTTCTTCATTGCCAATTTGGGTACCGTTTATTTCTCTTTGTTGTCTGATTGCTGTTGCTAGGACTTCTAATACTATGTTGAACAAGAGTGGTGAGAGTGGGCCTCCTTGTCGTGTTCCCTGATCTCAACGGGAAGGCTGCAAGCTTTTTCCCATTGAGGATGATATTTGCTGTGGGTCTTTCATAGATAGATTTTATTAAGTTCAGAAAGTTCCCCCTATCCCTATACTTTGAAGCGTTTTAATCAGGAATGGATGCTGGATTTTGTCAAATGCTTTTTCTGCATCAATTGAGAGGACCATGTGGCTCTTCTCTCTTCTCATATTAATTTGTTCTATCACATTGATTGATTTGTGAATGTTGAACCATCCTTGTAGCCCAGGGATGAATCCCACCTGGTCATGGTGGATAATCTTTTTAATGTGCTGTTGGAATCTGTTTGCTAGGATCTTGTTGAGAATCTTAGCATCCATATTCATCAGTGATATTGGTCTGAAATTCTCCTTTTTGGTAGGGTCTTTGCCTGGTTTGGGGATCAGGGTAATGCTGGCTTCATAGAAAGAGTCTGAAAGTTTTCCTTCTGCTTCAATTTTTTGAAACAGCTTCAGGAGAATAGGTGTTATTTCTTCTTTGAATGTTTGGTAGAATTCCCCAGGCAATCTGTCAGGTCCTGGGCTCTTGTTATTTGGGAAGTTTTTGATCACTGTTTCAATCTCATTACTAGATATCAGTCTATTCAGGTTGTCAATTTCTTCCTGGTTCCATTTTGGGAGTTTATAGTTTTCCAGGAATGCATCCATTTCATCTAGGTTGCTTAGCTTATTGGCATATAACTGTTGATAATAACTTCTGATGATTGTTTCTACTTCCTTGTGTTAGTTTTGATCTCTCCCTTTTCACTCATAATTTTATGAATTTGGGCTTTCTCTCTTTTCTTTTGGATTAGTGTGGCCAATGGTTTATCGATCTTATTGATTCTTTCAAAAAACCAGCTTCTAGTTTCATTGATATGTTCTACTATATCTCTGGTTTCTACCACATTGATCTCAGCTCTAATCTTGATTATTTCTTTTCTTATGTGTGGAGTTGGTTTGATTTGTTGTTGATTCTCCAGTTCTTTAAGGTGTAGAGACAGGTGGTATATTCTGGATTTTTCAATTTTTTTTGAGGGAGGCTTGGATGGCTATGTATTTCCCCCTTAGGACTGCCTTTGCTGTATCCCATAGGTTTTGGACCAAGGTGTCTTCATTCTCATTGGTTTCCATGAATTGTTTCAGTTCTTCTTTGATCTCCTGGTTGATCCAAGCATTCTTAAGCAAGATGGTCTTTAGCTTCCAGGTGTTTGAGTTCTTTCCGAACTTTTCCTTGTGATTGAGCTCCAGTTCCAAAGCATTGTGATCTGAGAATGTGCAGGTAATAATCTCAGTCTTTTGGTATCGGTTGAGTCCTGATTTGTGACCCAGTATATGGTCTATTCTTGAGAAGGTGCCATGTGCACTTGAGAAGAATGAGTATTCTGTTGTTTTAGGGTGGAATGTTCTGTATATATCTATGAGGTCCATCTGGTCTGATGTGTCATTCAATGCTCTCGTTTCTTTATTGATTTTCTGCTTCGGTGATCTATTTCTGAGAGAGGTGTGTTAAGATCTCCTACTATTAATGTATTCATATCAATATGACTCTTTATCTTGATTAACAGTTTTCTTATGTAATTGGCTGCTCCCATATTGGGGGCATAGATATTTACAATTGTTAGATCATTTTGGTGGATGGTCCCTTTAAGAATTATGTAGTGTCCTTCTGTATCTCTGACTACAGTCTTTAGTTTAAAATCCAATTTGTCTGATATGAGAACTGCTACCCCAGCCTTCTTTCGAGGCCCTTTGGCATAAAAGATGCTTCTCCATCCCTTCACTTTCAATCTGGGTGTATCTTTAGGTTCCAAATGGGTCTCTTGTAGACAACATATGGATGGGTCCTGTCATTTTATCCAGTCTGGAACCGTGTGTTGTTTTATGGGCACATTTAGGCCATTCAAAGTGAAAGTGACTATTGATAGATACGTTTTTATTAACATCGTGCTACCTTTGAAGTCTTTTTTTCTGCAGATTGTCTCTATATTTCTGTTCAATGCTATTTTTAGGATTTTTCCTCTTTTATAGAGCCCCCCTTAATATTTCCTGCAGTGTCGGCTTGGTGGTTGCATAGTTTTAAGCCTTGCTGGTCTTGGAAACTCTTTATCTCTCCATCCATTTTGAATGACAGTCTTGCTGGATAAAGTATTCTTGGCTGCATGTTCTTCTCATTTAGTGCCAGCCCTTTCTGGCTTGCCAGGTCTCTGTGGACAGGTCTGATGTTATTCTGATGGGCTTTCCTCTGTAAGTAAGGAGCCTCTCTGTCCTAGTGGCTTTCAAGAGATTATATGTACAATTATGATTCCTCAATTTGACTATCAGGTGCCTTGGTATTTTTGTGGAATCTATGATCTTGGGTGGAGACCATTCAGCCTCTAGTACATGGATGCTGGTTCCATTCACGAGATTGGGAAAATTTTCATGAAGAACTTGTTCCACTATGTCTTCTAGAGTTCTTTCTTTCACCTCCCCTTCAGGCATTCCAATAATTCTGATGTTGGAATGTCCATAGCATCATTTATTTCCCTGATTCTGTTTTTAATCAGAAACTAAGCTGGCTTCTAAGCTGTTTGTTCCAGGCTTCCTCCTGATCCTTTCTCTCTATCTGTTTGTCCTCCAGGTGACTAATTCTATCTTCTGTCTCAGTTACCCTAGCTTTGAGAGAGTTTAGATTAGATTGGAACTCATTGAGAGCATTGTGAACCTCAGCCCTGGTAGCTTTCAGCTCTGCCCTAACCTTGTGAACGTCATCTCTGGTCACTTTCAGTCCGGCCCTAATCAATTCTATTTGGTCATCCATGGTTTTCTGCAACCTAGCTATTGCCTGGATAATTGTTAGCCTGAATTCTCTTTCCAACATATTGTCTATGTTGATAGCCATTAGCTCTGTTGCAGAAGGTCCATCCTCTGTACTTTTCTTCTGTTGGGCATTCCTCCTTCTAGTCATTTTGGTGAGAGATGACTGAACAGATGGAGCTGGATGTATCGATCATGGTGCAGTCAAGGTGTATCCTGGAACGCTTCTGAGCATTCAGGATGCCCCACCCAAAATGAGAGAAAAAAGAAATGAAAAAGAAAGAGAGAGAGAGAGAGAGAGAGAGACAGGAATGAAAGGGAAGATAAAAGAGAAGGTTCAACCCAAATGGGCCCCAAGGTAAGATTTATGAAGTATACAAACAAAAACACTGACAAAAGTATATGACAAGAGAAAAAAAATATATATATATATATAAGCAAATAAAGGAAGAACCTCATCAAAAAGAACCCCAAGTGTAAGATTTATATACTATCAGGACAAACACAAAAACACAGAAACACTGGTGGAAGAAAAAGATGGGAGAGTGATTATAAATTCTCAGTGTGGTGAGGAAGGTTGTTTTGATTCTTCCTGGATGTATCTTGATATCTTTGTTAAAGGACTCAGCACTCCTAAGATAAAGGGGGATTAAAAATTGGTTTACCTATAGAGGTAGTATTGATTGGGGAAAGGGGATTACTTTGAAGTTTAACTCTCTATGAATATTAGAAAATAAAAATAAAGGAATAAACTAGACTAAACTAAACTAAAATTAAAATAAAAAAATTTAACAAATAGAAATGCAAAAGAAAAACACAGGTGTATGTATCAAAAAGTTCAGGTTAGAAGGTTATTATGGAATTTGATGTACTGGACATCTCACTGTGATGGTAAATAGGTTAAAAAATTATCTATCTATATTTTTTAAAATGAGCCAGAATAGTGGGAACAAATTAAAAATAAAAGTTGTCCTATGAAGTAGTGATGGTTGTTCTCTTGTAGTTTTTTTTTTTCTTTCCTGGTTGGTTTTCTGGGGGAGGGGTCTGCCCCGTGGGTTTTCAGTCAATAATGTTCCCTGAGTTAAGTCCTCCTACCCCCCTCAAGGAGGTAGGCTCTGAAGGAAACCGTTTTTTTCAGGCTTTTGTTCTCTGGAGGTTTTTATGTTTGCTCACTTTTTTTTTTTTCCTCTCGCCTTGACCACTTTTGATGGCTTTTGTAGGTTTAGAGGAAAGCAAACTGCACCCTGACCTCCCTCTCAGAGAGAAGCCTCAGTTTGCTCTCCTGTGGGTGCTGCAGAGCCCATATAAATTCCCCCTTGGCCGCTGGCAGAGCAGGTTCCAAGTCGCGGTCCCTGGGGACGCAGGATCTTCTGCTTGTACCCCAAACCACAGCAGCAGCGGCTGTCTGGGCAGCTCCAGACTGCTAGAGAGGTTCCAAGCAGTGATCACACACTGAGATTTTCCTACTGGCCCGGGCTGGGAGTGCCTGGTCTTTCTGGGTCTAAGAGCGCTGGGCTTGCGCGCACCTCTCTCGGGGGATGGTGAGGGGCGTGCGTGTCTCAGGCTCTGTAGCAAGGCTTGGTGTTCTGCTGTCTGGCGAGGCTCCCAGCCCCTCACAGGAGCCGGACCCCACACAATCTCGGGCGCACTGGCAGCTCAGGGACCAAGACCTGGTTTCTCCGCCGCACTCTCTCTGGCTTAGCACCATGGGAGGCTGTCCTGGGTCCGGGGACTTAAGTCCCTGTCCCTAGCTGCCCTGATTCCCATAATCCCCCCCGCCGTGATCCTTTGCTCTTTTTGAGTGCTTTCAACCAGTCTCTAAGTTAATGCTGGTCCCCAGATGCAGGGCACTCTCATTTTAGGGGTATCACTTTCCAATCGGTCACCTCTGGTGGCTCCCTCCCCCTTTTGTTTATCTTCTAATATCAGTCCGACGTTCCCACTCCGCTTTACCTGCCCACTGGTGTCTCTGCCCCCGTAGAGATCCAGATGTGTATAATTCTGATATCAGGCTGATTTCATGGGTGATCAAAGTTCTTTGGTAGGTAATCAGCTCACTTTAGGGTACAGGTTGAAAAGGCGCCTCCTCCTACTTCCCCGCCATCTTGTCTCTCTGAATTGTTGTTGAATCTTGTGACTCCTTGTAATGAGTCAACAGTTGAAGATGATCTTGGGGCCCCCAACACACTCTACCTTCAAAATATCTCCAGAAGTTGGGGGAAATTGGAGGGGGAGACAAACCATGAGAGACTGGACTCTGAGAAACAACCTGAGGGTTTTGAAGGGGCAGGGGGTGGGAGGTTGGGGGAGCCACGTGGTGGGTATTAAGGAGGGCATGTATTGCATGGAGCATTGGGTGTGGTGCATAAAAATGAATTCTGGAGCACTGAGAAGAAATAAAAGAAAAAAAATCCCTTAACTGAAAAAAAGCATCTCCAGAAGTTAACCACACTGTACTATCTTTTCTGTGCCTGCTCTGGTCCAGACTACCACCATCTGTCATCTGGGTAATGCAATACTGATTGCACTCTTACTTCCCTATATCCAGTTTTCTAAAGAGCAGCCAGAGCAATCCTCAAAAAATGTAAATCTTATTCCATCATTCTCCTACCTTTCAATACCTTCCAATGATTCTCCACCATATATGAAAAGTAATGCTCCTTACCCTAGCCTACAAGATCCAGCATGTGTTGGCCTTCTGACATCTCTTTGAGATCATCTTTTACCACTCTCTCCATTGATCATTTTGTGCCTCTCTGCTTCTAGAACACCTCAGGTTCATTCATTCTGGCAGAAGCTCTTCCCTTCATCTAGAAAGATGTAGCTCTAGCTCTTTCTCTATATTTTCCCATGGTTGGCTCCTTCTGGTCATTCAGGTCTCAGCTCAGAAGTCACCTCACAGATCACACTAGCTTTTAGCTCTTCTCCTTAATTGCTTTTACCATATAGCCCTCTTTATTTGTGTCATTTATCTGAAATTATCTTGTTTGTTTTTTCAAAACACAATCCCCTTGAGGATGAAGGCTTTGTCTTTTTCATTTACCGATGTTTCCCCAATGCCAAGAACAGTGCCTGACTCATACTAGCAGATACTCAGTAGATATGTTTTGGTTGAGTGGATGAAATCTAGAACAATTTGCAGTTTCAAGGATATTCCTATTGGGAGGTGTGTGTGTGTGTGTGTGTGTGTGTGTGTTCTGAAACATGCTGGAAAAATCTTTATGTGGGTAATATATGTATAAGGCTAGGATTTCTCATATGGTGAAAGCATCATCTATACTATTCATCATTATGTCCTCAGTTTCTGGAACAGTGCCTGGCTTATAGTAAGTGTTCAAGAAATATTCATCAAATAAATGAATGGTACCTGATACAAGGTTTGCATCACAAATATTTGGAGAAAAACACAAGTTAAGATACCACAGATACCTAGGTAAATGGTTTCTATCTTTCCCCTCCCATGTTTCACATTTTTTTCCCCTCACTGAAAGTTATTTGTTCATTCTTTCAATCAAAATTTATTGAGGGTCTAATTTGTGCTGGTGATACTACAATATAGCTACCCAAACTAACTTACTAAATGCATTACTAGACCAAACTCCTTTAACTGTTCAGTTCATCTTATATCTTTGTCAACTGGGAAGTAAGAAAATTGGTGAAAGACTGGAATCACACTCTATCACGTGGTATCATAAATTTTGACTCCACATCTAAAGATTTATACACAGGGAGAGAATTAAAGGGATGAAGCTGGATAAAAGATCTAACGATGGTACAGACTGAACAATTTTTTTGTCTACCCCTAATGCCTATGTCTACTTCTGGGATTTTAAGAAAGTATTTCTATGAAGTTCAATGTGCTTTAATACATTTTACAAAAGAATTGACTGCCTTAGTCAGTTAAGGGTGGGTTGTGCCAGCCTGATAGCATTATTTGGATGCCTGCTTTTGGGGTAAAACTTCAAAGGTCAATTATCTTGGATCAGAAAGACAAATTATTTCCAGTGATTATGGACAAGTAAGAGCCTCTGCAATGTCTAGGAATCTCAGGGGTGTTATAATGAGCACTCATGTACATACATAACCATTTATACCACTGAGGTAGATTCCTACAACTGAAGTGGCTAGATCAAAAGGTATGCACTATTAAAATGTTCATAGGTACTGTCAAATTGCTTTCCAAAATGCTAGAGCGAACTTATACTCCTGCCAGCATCTGTGAGATATTGCCCTTTTCCTGTACCTGCACTAGCAGTAGGTATCATAAAACCTTATTTTTCTAATTTTCAAAAAAATCATATGCTTTTGATATCTCAATTTTTACTTCCTTGAAAACTGAGGTTGTGCATATTTTCATGTTTACTAATTATTTTTTAATTCTGTAAATATGTATTCACACTCTGTCCATTTTATACTGTATTAACTGTATCTTGTATAAAAGATTATTAATTATTGATTTGCTAAATTTTTGTGCATTAGAGATATGAATAATATAACTATATATTATATATCTATTATATTTTAAAATGTTTCATTTATTTTAAAGATTTTATTTATTTACTTGACAGACAGAGATTGCAAGTAGGCAGAGAGGCAGGCAGAGAGAGAGGAGGAAGCAGACCAGTTTTAACTAGAATTGTGTCAGCTAAGGGCATGATTGCTGGTAGAGAAAGCAGAAGAAGATCTCTGGGGAGAAGGGACTGCTTAAGTAATGGAAGAGGGTCTTTGAGGCAGCGCTCAGCAGAAATTCTTTCTTTCCTCTACCTAGGTCCAACAAGGTAGCCATTTTGCAAATACATTTTTTAGCAAATTCATTTTGCAGATGGCATTGGCAGAGCCAGTTTGCACTAAAGGAGAGTTGCAGTGCCAGCATTCCATAAATCTTTGAAGACAGCAACTAGAGTCATAGAAATATAAAGACAGGATGTTGAGCAACTGCCATTATATTAAAAACTCTCTGAAGTTAATATTTTGGAACTTAATGTCTAGACCTTGCAGACCAAGTAAGGAGCCCATTCTCATTATCTGATAATACTTCTCCTAAAAATCTCTATCTTGGTCTTAATAACCTTTATGGATTTATTCTGATCATGAGAACTATATGTGCTCAACATGGAAATTGTAAAACACCTAAATATTTTTTTATTTTGTTTTAAAAATATTATTTAAAAGGGAAAATTCTATCTTCCCATGATAATACAGTTTCTATGTTGACATATATTCGCCCAAGATTCTTTTTTTATTTTATATTATATGTGAGTATGTGTGTATGTTTTAAAACTAGATCATATTCCAGAAATAATTTGCATCTTTTTAAAATGAGTGCATGAGGTGCATCTCCCTTATCATTAAGTATTTAGATTTTCCCCCATATAGTATTCAGTATAACTATTGAGCATTAGTATAAAAAATATTTTCCTCTATCTGTAATTATTATTTGGAGTATTAGTTAATGCAATAAGACAACAAACTTAGGTATGTAGTATACATTTTAGAACATGAGACAAAATCAATATTATTTGCAAATATTATGATTGTGTACCTAGAAAACTCAAAATCACCAAGTAAATCAACAATCAGGATAATAAAATTTAGGAAGTTGGCTAGAAGTAAGGTGAACTTTGTTTTATACTGACAATATACAATTAGAAATTGAAATGGAAAAAATAAGAAATTCTATTCACAATTGCCTTAAAATCTATGAAATACCAAGGATGAAATGTTATAATGAAAAATTATAAGAACATATTGAAACCACATAAAAGTACATAATAAATAGACATCCCATGATCCTTAGAAAGGAAGAGAAAGCCTTAAAGGTGTATAATATATTCCTAAATCTAAATTAAGTTTCTGTTTCAAAATGCCATTGAGCATGTTAAATATGAGATAAAATGTAAGCCATGTGGCTTACATGAAAATAATTTTGGAGCCTCTGGAGATCACCTCCAGGAATAAGGCAAGTGTCCTTCAGAGCAATTGACACTGAAGCACAAGATATCCATGTGACCACTCACCAATAATGACATGTAGGAGGCTACAGAGACAGAAAATTTATGAGCACCAAATCAGAGAATCAGATGTTATGAATTACAGATTTTGATTTGCAGTCAAAATGACTTTTCCATCTGAATAGCAGTCTTTAAGGTTAGAGAGGTAAGATTTATTTGTCTAGTAATTGTTGATAATAAGAAGGCTGGGCAATGGAGTTAGTGTATTAATTTATTTTCAATCAAAATCCAAGTGGATTTTTTTTTGCAATTATAAAGAATAAATTTAGAATTCTTAGCAGAAATCCAAAATGTGCCTAGATTTTTTTAAGAAGAAACTGTGGAAGGATTAGACCTATCAGATAACAAAGTATATCATAAAGCTGCTATGATCAAAGGACTATGCTATTGATAAAAGAATATACAAATGGATGAGTAGAACAAAAAGAGTCAAGGAGGGGTACCTGGATGGCTCAGTCATTGTCTGCCTTTGGCTTAGATGATGATCCCAGGGTTTTGGAATCAAGCCCCAGGTCATCAGGCTTCCTGCTCAATGGGGAGCCTGCTTCTCCCTCTCACTCTCCCCTTGCTTGTGTTCCCTCTCTGGCTCTCTCTTTCTCTGTCAAATAAATAAAATGTTAAAAAAAAAAAAAAACAGAGTCAAAGAACAGATCCACACATATACAGGGATGAAATATATTTATATGGGAGTAATCAGAGGTATGAGGGAATGAAGGATTATTTGATTAATCTAATTGGGCCCATTGGAATATGTTTGGAAGAAAATAAATTGATATTTTCTTTTTTTAATTTAAATTATCTTGGAATGATTAAAATTGAAATAGGAAAAAAAATTCCATGTTGTAAGAAGTTAATAATTTGTAAATTCACATCAGAAGGATTTCCTAGCAAGATAAAAAAAACAATCCTGAATGAACAAAAACTTGATCACTTTAATCATATAAATATTAAAATTTCTAGTATATCAAAAGAGTCAATAAATAAATTCAAACAACAAAAATGAAAATGAGGGGTGCCTGGGTGGCTCAGTGGGTTGGGGTTGCAGGTTTGCTGTTGCTTTCCTGTGTTTCATAAAGGTCATAAAATGGTTGTAACTTCTGTACACAAGTAGAATTAAAGAACTTGCACTCTCATGGTTTTTTTTTTAATTTTTAATTTTTTATAAACATATATTTTTATCCCCAGGGGTACAGGTCTGTGAATCACCAGGTTTACACACTTCACAGCACTCACCAAAGCACATAAAGGACTAGTGTCCAGAATCTATAAAGAACTTAGCAAACTCAACACCCAAAGAACAAATAATCCAATCAAGAAATGGGCAGAGGACATGAACAGACATTTCTGCAAAGAAGACATCCAGACGGCCAACAGACACATGAAAAAGTGCTCCGTATCACTCGGCATCAGGGAAATACAAATCAAAACCACAATGAGATATCACCGCACTCTCATGTTTTATAGCCTTTGCCCATTCTTCCTACTGAAATTTTATTTAGAAAAGATGTTCACCTGAATTTGCTATTAGCTGTGAGTCAGCCAATGTAAGCCACAGTAGCATCTTAAATTTTAAGGATGGAGGCTCTGAAGGCTTTGTTGTCTGTGGCCTTTGGTTTCTTTCCCTCCTGGTGTGAATAGAGTGGAGGGCAATGGAGCTTAAGGAAACCACATAGAGTAGAAGCTGTCTAAGGCATATTAGATAAAATCCAAGACAAGAATTCCAAACCTGCCATGTTTGAAAGCATAAACTTTCCTTCAAACCCTTAGAACATGGATATATTCCTTAAGCCATTAGGTTTATGTTAGAAAGCCCCAATTTTTTTCATCCTGTTAAAGAAGATTTTTATGAAAGTGTTAATTTTTTAAGTGGACTGCTATATTCTGAGCGTATGTTCTTGGTTTGAGCAATTCAGGAACACCCTACATTTTGAACCATGGTTGAGGTTTTAGATGGTATTTTCTTCCTTTCTGTATTTTCTAACAAAGATGCTACCACTGAAAACAAACTGTTGCTTTGTCAAGGCCCATGTTTTGTTATTCAGTGTTATTTATACAGAGTCTAATAAAACATTATGCTACTAATCAAAGGTGATAGATACAAAGTATTGTTTTGTCTTCTGGCATTATGGATTATGCTAATGGCCATCTGCCCATAATTGATATTTCGTTCTTCAGTCACAGAAAAATAAACAGAATAAACTATAAAAGACAATTATTTTGTTGTGATAGATGCTTTTGCAGTTGTCTTTTATTCTCCATTATGTTTTTCATAATTTCTTAGTTAATTATTTAGTAGTATAATGCTTTTATGGCACTAGGACTGTCACTGCATTCTAAATGGGGATTTGAAATATACTGTATATACACAGTGATGTCATCCCTAATATCCTTACTGCGCAGCTGGAAAAGAACAATCAAGCCCATAACAGTTAAGACATATGGGGGCTAATATTTTACTTTTGTTGTCATACATGTCAAAGGGTAACTTACACTTTAGTTTTCTGCAGAGTAAGAATTAGTAATAAAAATAATCCATCCAGAAAAATACAGGTTTAATGGTTATAATGAAAAATCAATTAAGCCAAAGTCTCCTTGGATTCTGCACTTATAGCCTTAAATTAGAGGGAAACTCATTTCTTACAAGGAATTTATTTGTTAACTTCACTCTCCATTACAATCAAAAGTTCCTTTTGTAGTTGTGTCTGGAATTAGATGTGGATATATGTAGTCAAAAACCATTCATTGTGTGTGTAAAGAGAACTCTAGTAAATACCACTAAATACTAGGAGGAAATACAAAAGAAGCCAAGGATGTGGTACTTGCCTTCAAAAAATTTATGATCCAATTGGGAGCTGTACTCTACACCTTAGGAACATTTGTAAGCAAGGCATCCAGGGTGAATTGATAGAGGCTTTAAGTGCTGGAAGGTAAGGATTTGGGTAATACAATTACCCACAGAAATTACTCACTATTTTGAAGGGTCTAAGGCAGCTAAGAAGAGAAGTTAAAATCTTTCCTGAGATCTTCATACTCTGTATGCACAGAGTGAATAGATGTCATTTGAAGGTCATGGTATAGTCCCATGGTAACAACTAGCCTTGCATTGATAATTGAAATGGCATCATTGGTGATTTGCGTCTTTAAATTAAGTACCCCCTTCCCCATGAATTAGGTATGATTGGTACCTCAGATTAAGTTATGTGATTTGCTTGCCGTAGTCAATAGAAGAACATGTACCTGTATACAGAGCTTCTATTTATGGACACCATACCCTTTTCTGAACTTCAAAAAGAGAAGGGATGGGACATAATATCTGCTCATTTTTCTGTCGGGTTCCTAATGTATCATTGTATATTGTTTTTTAACCTTTGGGTTTTCATATATACAGCAAATATTTTCTCCCATCTGTATTTTTTGCTGTTGTTGTTACTTTATTATGGTACTTTTTGCCCAAGTTTTAATTTTTATGTTGTCAAATATAAGAACTTTTCCTTTATGTATCAATACATATGTTTGATTTAATGTTTAGGAAGGAAGGCCTTCTCTACTCCAAAATTATACAAATAGCTTCCTTTGTTTTCTTCTATTTTTCAGTTTCAATTTTTATGTTTATATTTTTAATTTATGTGGATCTTTTGTTGATGTATGGCATGAAGTACAGTTTAACTTTGTTTCATTCCTTTTCCCCTAGCTTGTTGTGTCATCATTATATACTTAATGATGACAGAAAATGAAACCTTTATCACATATTGATTTATAATGCATACATTGTTTTTTTGTTTCTGGAATCTCCCTCTGTTTAATTGATCTATTTGTCTATTCTATTTAGTGCCAGGATCATGTTCTCTTTATTGTTGTAGCCTTATAGTAGATTTTTGTATTTATAGGGCAAGATTCCCACAATATATTTTCTCTTCCATAAGAATTTTAGAATCAGCTTGTCAAGTTTCAAAAGAAATTTTCACTGGGTTTTGGTTGCAGTTGAATTGAATTGAATTGATGGCTTAATTGGAAGGAATTATCTTTATAATATAAAGTATTTCTATATAGGAATTCGATCCACCTCTGCATTCATGCTTGTTTATATAGATACTTCAATTACGTATAATAGTTTTTTTATTTCAAAAAAGTGCTACCCAATTGAATTCAAAGTCATTTAGAGCATATTTTCCATGTATTTATAACTTTTTCCAACTTATTTTGCCTTCAGTCAACTGTATTCAAGAGAAGTTTGTGAAGCTCTAAATGCCTACCAATGACTATGACACAACTCCCATGATTCTTTCTTAATGAACAGGAACGACATGAGTCCAACACTCTGACCACAACCAACCAGAGATCAGGACCAGTCATATACAGAACAAGAACTCTGGGGGAAAAAATAAGAACTTTGTCCATTAGAATGGTTACTCTCTTAGGTTACTTTCTCTTAGAAAGGGTGTGGGCAGGGACAGACAGAGAGAATCTCAAGCAGACTCTCTGCTGAGTGCGCAGCTCGACTCAGGGCTTGATCTCACAACCCATGAGATCGTGACCTGAGCAGAAACCAAGAGCTGGAAACTCAATCAAGTCAACCACCAAGTGCCCCTCTACTGGGGAACTGTAATTGGGGGGAAAGTCAGTGGCTGGTCATTGGGCAGAAACTGGATGAGACAAAACAGGAATTGGAAGAATGAGGCAATAGAGTTCACAATTATTCAGAAGCCATGAGATAAGAGAAATGTCCAGGAGTAGTAGCCTAAGCACAGCAGATGGAAGCAGAGAAAGTGGAAAAAATCTAAGTCAAGAATATGGTAGAGTTGGGCGCCTGGGTGGCTCAGTGGGTTAAGCCACTGCCTTCGGCTCAGGTCATGATCTCAGGGTCCTGGGATCGAGTCCCGCATCGGGCTCTCTGCTCAGCAGGGAGCCTGCTTCCTCCTCTCTCTCTCTCTCTCTCTGCCTGCCTCTCTGCCTACTTGTGATCTCTCTCTGTCAAATAAATAAAAATTAAAAAAAAAATCTTTAAAAAAAAAAGAATATGGTAGAGTTGTTAAAATAGGGAGCAATAACCATCTGTTGGTAAGAGGATAGGAATAAGACTGGGTCCTTGCTTGTTGTATCTTGAGTAATATTCCAGCTCTCCAAGGGCTGCTATTGAAACTCCTGTCCTTCATTTCTCTGTGTATTTTTCCAATTAGTATTTTTGAACTCAGTCAACCAGAACACATTTCTGTTCCTTGCAAACTGAAAGATTCCAATAACATGATTGCCTTCTTTGAATTTGAGAACCTCCTCCTGAATTCCACCCCAGATTGTTTCTCCTTGACTCCCTATCTCCTGCAAAAGAAAGTTCCCAATTCAGACTCCATGTCCTTAAAAATACAGGAAAAGAATAGAGGGTTACTTGGGGATGCTTTTACCTATCAAACAGAGGATGCTAGAAGTGGTTTCCAAGAGTTGTCTATGTAAGGTCTCCAATTCTTCACTTTCCATTCTTTCTTGAACACACTTTGATCAGGCTTTTGACCCTACCGTTCTATCACAATTACTTTTGTGGAGGCCAGGGAACATCCCTGCATTGATAAATCCAGGGTTCAATCCACCTTCCTCAACTTACTTAATCTTCAGCAGTATTTGAAATAGTTGATGATTCTCTCTTTCTTGAAACACTACATTTGTTTAGTTGCTGACAGCACACTCCTAATTTTCCTACTGACCCCCTGGCTAGTACTTCTCAGTGTTCCTTGTTAGTTCACCCTCATCTCCCCAAACTCTTCATGTTGCAGTGCCATAGGGTTCATTCAATCTTTGAACCTTTTCTCTGTCTACACTCACTCCAGCTAGGTGATCTCGTGCAGCCTCAGGCCTTTACACAACATCTATAAGTTGATGATTTCCAAATTTATTTCTCTCCTCTAAGCTCTCCTCTCAGCTCCAGACTCATCTATCCAATTGCCTAATCAATATCTCTACTTGGTTAATAAGCATCTCAACCTTTTTTAAGTCCACATCTGAACTCCTGACCTCCCCTAATCTTCCCCCCATAAACCTTCTGTTTCCTCATTCTTTTCCATTTTAGTTCATGGTGATTCCATCCTTCTAGTTGTTCAGTCCAAAATTCTTAGAGCCATCTTTGATTTTTTTTTTACTTTTCACATCCCAAACCCTCCACCCTTTACAAATGCTCCTAGGTAATATCTTCAAGATATATACAGAATCTATCCATTTCTCACAATTCCTGTTGCTATAAACCTGATCAAGGCCATCATCTTCTCTTGTCTTGATTATTCTAATAGCTTCCTTTTTTTCCAACTTGGCCCCCTAAGTCTGTTCTTGATACATCAACCAGAGTCATCTGGCTGAAGCAGAAATCAGATCTCGTCACTCTGCTGGAACATAATTTTTCATTCATATCTCACTCAGAGTAAAACCATGTAATTTTGCAACCTTCCCCTCATCTGACACTCTGGCCATCAGACATTCCTTATTTCCCTTCCTTGTTGCACTTTATAACACTTTGAACTTTCTAACACACTATTTGTTTTACTTATTTATATTGTTTATTGCCTGACTCTGTTCAACTGTATGAATTTTTTTCTTCCTTATTCATTATTTCAACATCCAGAATGGTACCTAAAACATAGTGAATGCTAATAAATACTTACTAAATGGATTAGTTAAATATTGATTTCTTCCAATACAAAGACAAGAAGGAGTCACTTAAGTAAAATTTGCTTAAATATTGCAAAACCTTCCCTATATGCCATCACATAGCAGCTAAGACTTTGTTAGTCAACTCTTGCTATTTCCATAGCAAGCTGCAATTACCCTATCAAAACCCTGTTTGAACTATACTGCAATTATCTACTTACTAATCTTCCACACTAGACAGCCCCTACATGGTAGAGATGGTTTAATATTCACCTACTTATCTTTTGTATTGATTGAGTAGAGCCTGTCAAAAATAGGTACTTTGTACTATTTGTTGAATATATGGATAAATCCATGAATAAACGTTCTTGTCAGTCCTGGAGGCTGCCTTACCCAGTATGTTGTTAATATTGACACTGTCTTCTTCCTGAAGAATTTAGAAGTTTTCCCAGAAGTATACTTCCAGTTCAGATCCCACCTCCCCACCAACCTATACTTGCTGACTCTAGGAGGCAAACTGGCCAAAGCTGACAAAGCTACTGTGAATGATGGCCTTCTTTTCCACCCAGAAGACTGGGTAAGACTAAAGGCTCCAAAAATCCTGTCCCTAAAGGGCTGAAACTTTAGAAGTAAACAAATATTGAATGTAAAGATTGGTCTTTGAGCCTCAGTGCACATAAAAATTCCTTTCCCTCTGGGGTATTAGTTGGCCCTCTACCTAGAGACTATGGCTTTTCTCAGATGAGCATGATTTGAGCTCTGAAACAGCAGCTCTTTCCAATCAATGTTCAAAGATAATCACTGCTCCTTTCTCTTACAGGTCTTCCTCCACCTTCAAAAATTACATTGTGTCAGTGATGGCATAAGCACCATAAAACTGTTGGGTTTACTCTAAGATAAAGCAGCATAAAAGCAGTTTTGCTGTTCAGCTGGTTTCAAGAATACCTTCCTGCCCTGCAATGGCATTTTCACAGGTGTCCCTGTCACCCTCTTGATTAAATAGCCTGAGCAACAGTGGTGTTAGGTGATGTGATGTTTTATGTATCTGAATTAAAGCTATGGAGACGTACAAATTGTCGGGGTGATTTTGCTGTTGCTGTTTTTGTTTTCTGTAAAGTTATGTTTCTTGTAGGACAGTTTAGCATCTTTTCTTTCATTTTATGTTATTTTTTTCTCTCTTTTCAATTCCCTTTAAGGGGAAGACAACAGGGCACCTGAAGCATGAAACCAAGAGAAAAAGGGCCAGTGTCTAGTTGGATACTACCCCTCAACCCTGGAAAGTAATACTTTCTCCAGTGCTAAGCGATGAAATGCTGGAACAGGAAATGCAAGAAAGCAGCATGTCTTTCTGTTCACTTTCCACCCTTCAGCAATGTAATTGTGCTCAGAGTATTAAAAAATTGACCCATTATCAACCAATCCCCTAATTTTCAGTTAGCACCTTAATTATCAGCTAACTGGAAACTAATACCTAGTCCTTCAGTAAAGCTTTTGTTGGGGTTTTAAATGATAATCAGCAAGAATGAGTTCTCTTGCCCTGCTTGCCAAAACAAAGGGGGGGGGTGGGGTTTTTTTTCTTATTCTAAGATTTTTCATGAGGAAATTCTATTTCCTTATGAAAAGCACACTTTGCATTTGTGAAATAATTAGGCAGGAGTATGAGCTGAAAATTACCTTTCTTGATCCTACTTTCTACTAGAAATCCTTATACATAATAAGTACTCAGTAAATGCCTTGTGAATTAATGTCTAAGCCCACTCTTATACCTTAGTGGCAATGCACTCATTTCATATGGGAGAAAACTGAGATCTGATATATGGCCACAAAGCTAGGCCAGGTTTCCTTGTTCCCATTCCAGTCTTTTCCCCACAAAGCACTCTGCTGATATGAAGCAGGAACAATATTGAAACACTGCCACTCAAGCCCAAGATTCCTTGGGACAGTAAGCTGAAAAGAGCCTTGTGACAGCTGGTATTTAGATGTAATTTTTATCTTTATGGATCAACAAATTAAAATAAATGAAGTCATCGAAAGAAAATTTTAAAAAGCAATCATCTGGGGTGCCTGGGTGGCTCAATGGGTTAAAGCCTCTGTCTTCGGCTCAGATCAGGATCCCAGGATCCTGGGATCAAGTCCCGCACTGGGCTCTCTGCTAAGCGGGGAGTCTGCTTCCCCCTCTCTCTCTGCCTGCCTCTCTGCCTGCTTGTCATCTCTGTCTGTCAAATAAATAAATAAAATCTTTTAAAAAAAAGCAATCATCTGTCTGATGGACAATACATTAGTCTATTTTTATACCACATTTAGGAATATTAATTATATATAACTATAATCATTGTTCTACTCATTCTACTTGGGATGTTCTGTGAGCTATTTAAATAAGGGCAATATTCCACTCTCAGTCCCTGTGGCTGGCACTCTGGTCCAAGGAAGTTGCTCTGTAAATATACCAGTAATTAATTCATTAATTAATTAGCATTAATAAAAACGATTGGTTTAATGGCATCAGATGGTCGTACATACACACAGAAACACATACATACAAATCAAAGATAGTCACTAAACCAATGGCAGGAAGAATTGGTATCTGTTTTACAGCAGAACTTCTTGAAAATCTTAAAAGTGTATATATATATATATATATATATATATATATATATATAATATGCACATACACACATAGTAGGCTAAATCAAACCATACTAATCCAATTCATACTCTTGCATTTCCTGAGTAAAGTTAGTCCCAGACATTTACAGTAATCCATCTTCTCACTCTCCAACACTCATCATTCCACACTCTCTAACACTCATAGCTTCACCACCACCGCCTGTCCTGAGACCACATGAACTAGCTCACTTTATTCCTGATATGCCAGTCACACACAAGAAGCCCTATATTCTCAGGGTTCATCTCCCACAGTCTGAATTCCATATAATTCCACACCATCACCTCCATCCTGTCCATTTCCCCAACCTTTCCCCGATCTGGAGCACCTTCTTCTGTGTCCTCTGAAACTCCCCACTCCATCATCAGCAAAACCCACCATAGCGTTAGTCTCCTTTTGGAAATTTCCCTTTCCCCCTTTCTCTAACTAAAACCTCTATCTTCCTTGAGCACATTGCTGCTTCTTCTGTCTTCTTACACTGTGCTTCATTTTTCTCCCACCGTCTCCTTTTACACTGTATCTGGAGGTCAGAGAGAGGTCTACTTCGAATCCTCATTACTATATCCAGAACATTCTCCCTTACTCCTCCCTAAACACTAACAGTTTTTTTTTTTTTTGAAGATTTTATTTATTTGAGTGAGAGAGAGAGAAAGAGAGTCACAGCGAGAGATGGAACACAAGCAGGGGGAGTGAGAGAGGGAGAAGCAGGCTTCCTGCTGAGCAGGGAGCCCAATGTGGGGCTCTATCAGAGGACCCTGGGATCATGACCTGAGCCAAAGGTAGACGCTTAACAACTGAGCCACCCAGTCATTAAGGTGCCCCAACACTAACAGTTTTGACTCTCCTGTCACCAGGCTAAATTACTCACTCTGCCCCACTGTTGTGACATTTTTTAAAGATTTTATTTACTTATTTGAGAGAGAGAGAGAGAGAGAGAGAGAGGGTGCACGTGAATAGGGGGAGAGGCAGAGGGACAGGGAAAGAGAGAGAATCTCAGGCAAACTCCCTTCGGAGTAGATAGCCCCACACAGGGCTTGATCTCAGGACCCTCAGATCATGACCTGAGCAGAAATCAAGAGTTTGACGCTCACCTGAGCCACAAAAGCGCTCCCCATTGTTGTGATTTCTACTGGCTCCTGGGCCATTCCCCAATCGTTTCCCAAAGATGTTATTTCCTGGCTCATTGACATTTTCTCTAAAATGATACCTGTCTTAATTCTTAACAATTTCATAATAGCTATAAGTGATACTTAACTTCAACATTCCAATGTTTCAATTCCTTGAAGCTTTCCCCTCTAATGATTTTGTTTTTAATCTCGGATACTTGTTCCCATGGTCATAACTTTGATTTTATCATAACTAATGGTCAGCTCTTCCATAATCTCCATTTTAATCAACACTCTCTGTCCACTACCTCCCATCTGATTCCTTCTCTTTCATCAAGACAAATGATTCTTCAACTCATGTTGACATAAGTGGTTCTTCCAGCACTGCTACTGTCCTTCAGTCCTCATGTTTTCTCTCATCTCCTTGGCCAGATTAAAATCCAGAGTCCAACATTAAAACCCTTCCTTTGCAGTGACACTCAACTCCCTTGCTACTCTCTTGCTTGGTTGTACTCTCTTAGAAGAATAATGACCTGGTTAAAACCAACTCTCCTCCTCTTGTGCACCAGTAGCTATGCAAATGAAAGTGGATGGATAAAATCACACAGCCATGCTTACTGGAATGACTTGAAATTCATTCCCAGTAAGTACATGTGGATATTTAATGTAATCCATGCACTCCCTCACTCTCCAACAGTCATGCTTTTACTATGTCCTCTCTCTGTAAACCCCTACAACTGCCTACCACACCTTTATCATCAGCTGATGAACTTGCTTACTCTATCACTGAGGAATCTGCAGAGATCAGAAGCAAATTTCCACATACTTGTCCCATCATCTGATGGCATTCACCTACCAAAAGCTGTCCTCATATACTTAACCTTCCCAGCTGCCACCATTGATTAATTATGCACGTTTCTGTCACAAGCCATTCTTTCTGATCTACGCTTTAGCTCACTTACTCTAGACACTGAATTGCTCCAACAGTTCTCTCCTACAGGATCATTTGTCTCCACTGTACGAGGCCATTCCATTAGCACATAAACATGTTGTTATGCCTCGTGTCTTTAAAGAATAATCTCGGCCGCACTTTGCTATCCAGCTACCACCACATTCTCTCTTTATCCTTTGCAGCAAAAGTCCTTGAGTTTCCTGTCCTTACTGTATCCAATTCCTTTCCTTCCATTCTCTCATCTTCAAACCAGGCTTTCACTATTACCACTTCATACCAAACTGCTTTTCTCATGGTCACCAATGACGACCACGCTGTTAAAGACAATGGTCAAGTCTCACTTCTCATCCACCAGCAGCATTTGAACAGGGCTCCTTAAATAGTTTCTGGCTGAAATATCTGGCTTCCATGATACATTTTGTTCTTTTTGTCTCACAGGCATTCCTTTCTGAGTCTCCTTTGTTGTCTTCTTTTCTTCCCAACCTTTAAAGTAGGAGGACCAAGGGATCCTTACTCATAGTTCTTCTCTAAAATACATTTCCTTTCTTGGTGGTTTCATCCAACCTCATGCCTTTATCATCTATATGCTAATGACTCCCAACTCTGTATCTCTAGCCCAGAGGTCTCCCCTAAACTCCAGACTTGTATATACAGCTGTCCACTTGACATTTTCACTTGGATGTCTAACAAATATCTACTAGATATTGAAAATTTAGGATTCAAAATGAGAGCTCCTGTTCTTCCCATACTAAATCCTGCTCTAGCACAGTCCTGCCCATCCCAGTTAATGGCAGATTCTTTGGCTATACCGTAAAATATATCTAGAATCTGCCTCCTTTTGAACCTTCCCACCAGTGCCACCTTCAGACGTAGAGAAGAGGTGGTTTTTCTCTTGATTTACTTCCTCAGAGTGCCCTACTTATCCCAATCACACAAAAGAAATTTATTAAGGAACACATGGACATTTTTATGTGAGAACAAACACTCAGCCCTGGCAAAATATAATCTGTAGCCCTAAATATCTGTTTTCTTGATTAATATCATTCAGGCACCAGAGAAACACTTAGTTACTTGTTCTGTATTCTTGAAAAAACAAGTAACTACATATAAATGCTCTGAAGAAGCACAGTTTGTGTGCCTGCCGAAATTGAAGTACAGTGTGGGGAGGATCTGAGAGGCAGAAGTTCCTAAATAATGAAAAGAACAAATTAACTCAGCAAATCCTCCCTTTCATATAGCATAAGTGCAATAGACTCTTGAGTAAGAAAATATGGTTTCCCAGCAGTGCTAAGTGTCCATTTTTTTGCTTTCTTTTGTGTCCTAGTTCATGGTTCCAGAGGGAGTTATAAATGAGTTCAGTATTCACAATTGGACATGGCATCTGAGGAATATTTTTTCATATTACACAATTCATACTTGCTTAAATTTAAAAAGTAAATTTCTTTAAATTGCCACTAACTTGTGGGAAGCATGAAACCAATTTTTAAAATTACTATACATATCCATATATTGCCTTAAGTGTTTGTGAAATTTGTATATATCCTAGAGAATTAAATGATGACATTTAAATATATTGTAATATTTTCTGCCATAATGAAAATTTGCCAAATGCACTCAATTATAGTATTTGAATGTGGTAAGTAAAATCTATGGTTCATTTGTGACTCTAAGTATTGCTTTAACAATTACATTTGCAATTGCAGTTGCTACTGCCTCACAGATAAAGTCTCCCCAAATTGAAGTTATTAATAATATGTTAATAATGTAGTGACTCAAAAAGGGATATCTGCCATTGTCATGAACAGAACAAATATTATGTTAAAATCTGGATTATAATGATTTTAAAATCTTGATTATAATTATAAATCTTGATTATAATGATTTTGCTGAAATAAAGACAAGAAAAATTTTACAGAATAGATATATAATAAACCATGAAATGTATGTTTTATGCTATTAGTAACACATACACTGTTAGTCCACCAACAGTACTCCCAGATACACACCTAATATATAAATTTGATCATACTTGACATTTTCCAGCTTTTGGTTACTTAAAAAGCATATATTTATGATTAAAAAATCATTTTCAAGCTTTTGGTTACTTACAAATCATATATTTATGATTAAAAAATTCATATTTGAAGGTATATTTGTAAGATAAAAAGACAGACTATGTCATATTTAACACATGTGGGCTTTCATTTAAACTCTCCCTGAGCACTACACATTTTAGGGCGGCCTAAGACTGGTCCCACTGAGTTCAAAGCCTCCTTAACTGCTCACCTGAATTACTGCAGTAATATCCTAGCTGGTTTCTCTACATGTCATCATACCATTTATTCTTAAGCAAATAGAACATTTCTGTTGAAATGTAAGACTGAATCACTCCTATATTCAAAACCCTTCAGGGTTCCTTACATCATCAAAGCCAATGGCCTACCAAGGTCCCATATCACATCATTGTATTTCTCCCTCATCTCCTCTGACCCCTCTTAGTTTACTGACTGCTTTCTAATATCCTTAGCTTTCATACTACTATGCAAGGCACACTTCTGTCTCAAGCCCTTTTCATTGCTTAACTCCTCTGCCTAGAATGACTCTTTCCCTATAGACACATGGTTCACGTCCTCTTCACTATCAAGACTTTGCTCAAATATCACTTTCTCAAATGAGGCCCATTTAAAATTTCAAGCCACCCCCCAGAAGTCTTACTTCTCATGGTACACACACACACACACACACACACACACGGAATATTATTCAGCCAGCAAAAGAATGAAATCTTGCCATTTGCAACAAAGTAGATGGAGCCAGAGTTCAGAGTGTATTACGCTAAGTGAAATAATTCAGTCAGAAAACGACAAATATCAGATGACTTCACTAATATGTGGCATTTAAGAAACAAAACATGAACATATGGGAAGGGAAAAAAAGAGAGGGAGGCAAACCATAAGAGACTCTTAACAATAGAGAACAAACTGAAGGTTGATGGAGGGAGGTGTGTAGGAGAGAGGCCAGATGGGTGACTGAGTATTAAAGAGGGCACTTGCGGTGAGTACTGGGTGTTTTATGCAAGTGATGAATCGCTGAATTCTACTCCAGAAATCAATATTGCACTGTGTATTCACTAAAATTTAAATTTAAAAAATTACTGAATAAATGAATGAGTCCTGCCACTTCAGCCAAAACAGTATTCCTATTACTCAAAAAGAACTACACAATTTCCTTGCTTAGAATCTTTCAGGGATTTTATTTTTATTTTTTTTAAGATTATCTATTTATTTATTTGACAGAGATCACACGTAGGTAGAGAGGCAGGCAGAGAGAGAGGAGGAAGCAGGTTCCATGCTGAGCAGAGAGCCCAGTGCTGATCGCAGGACCCTGGGATCACGACCTGAGCTGAAGGCAGAGGCTTTAACCCACTGAGCCACCCAGGCTGAGTGAAATAAGTCAAGCAGAGAGAGTTAAATATCATTTGGTTTCACTTATTTGTGGAGCATAACAAATATCACGGAGGACAAGGGGAGTTAGAGAGAAGAGAGTTGAGGGAAATTGGAAGGGGAGGTGAACCATGAGAGATTATGGGCTCTGAAAAACAATCTGAGGCGTTTGAAGTGGTGGCGGGGGGAGGTTGGGGGAAACAGGTGGTAAGTATTAGAGAGAGCACGGATTGCATGGAGCACTGGGTGTGGTGCAAAAGCAATGAATACTGTTACGCTGAAAATAAATAAATAAATAAATAAACAAATAAATAAATAAATAGATAAATAAAAAGAATCTTTCAGGGATTCCCCATTGCTCCCAGGGCACAATCCATCCTCTTAATGGCTAATCAGAGTTTGCATGTCTTACAAGGTTTACAAAGCTTTGCATTATCTGGTTTTCACCACCATTTTCATTTCTGGCCCTTATCCCTCCGTGTCCCCACCCAAACTCGCTCACAGTTTATGTCTTACCCCAGTCGAACTTTCTCATATCTCCTTCAGATTTTGATATATTTGAGGTTCTGTCTGCCTGAACTCCCCCCTGAAGCCAGTGAGCGCACACAATCCCATATGCAGTCTTTTAACTCTAATAAGCCTGCAGAGATCTTCGCTTCGATGCCACTTAAGCTGTCAGTGACTCACCTGAGAATTTGTTAGGTCCTCCTAACAGGAGTTTCTATAACCCGCTGAACTTCCACCTCAAAGCACTCGCCATACTCTTGTTATACCAGTTTAGGTATCTTTTTCTCCAGGTGGATTTTGTGGTTCTTGAGAACAGGGCCCCTGATGGGCGTATCCTCAGTGCTTAGGCCCGTGCCTGGCAATAATAACCAGTGTTTTAGTGTTGGTGTACTTTTCTAAGCACTGACTATGTATTAAGTGACTAATCCTAGCAAATAACTCTAAAAGGTATTATTGCCCTCTGATTTACAGAGGAAAAGAGCAAGGCACAGATATTAAACAAACTGCTGAAGGTCGTAAAGTAATAATTGCCTAAGCCAAGATTTGAACCTAGCCTGACTGCCCGGATCCAGAGCTCTTGCCCCAAGCCATCATGTTATACTGTCTCTGGAGCATGGTGAATGTTAAGAGGGCAATACACAAAGGATGGGGCATGCATAGGCTCAGTGGATGGCACTTCCAAAAGAAAACTTCTTCAGCAGAGGCCAACAAGACCCCTGTGCCAGCAGTAGGCAATGACTGCACCCACTGAAGACACAGACTGCCACACAAAGTTGATCCTCAGGTGCCTGATGTTGCTCCCGACCATCACAACTTGCTGTGTGACTCCACAGTCTTCCTTCCTAGACCTGTGCATCACTGTTGATGGAGTATTCACAAGGAAACTTTCCTGTTCCTGACACAGTATTCATATCTGAAAGCAATAGGCCATCATTGTAAATCAGAAAATAAGGAATTGCTCATGAACCTTAAAAATCAGATAAAATTAAAAATTTTCTCTCTTAAAATGAGATAAATAGAATGAGAAATAGAAAAGGTATCTTCTCAGCAAAATTAAAAATTAAAAAATGTCTCACTACTCATAGCTGAGTAAACATTATATGGATAGTGTTAGGAGTGTAGCTTGCTTACTAATTCTCAAGACTTTACCAATCTCTTTTCCTATTCATTGTGTTTCAAAATGGCTCATTTACTCAGAAAAACCTTATCCAAATAAGGCAGAAAAATACTCTTGAAATGTGTGGCAGACCACAAGTAGAGAGTATTTGAAAGAAAATGTCATGTTGTGCCCACCTGGGGATATTTTTATGTACCTTTTTTCCTTCTGAGCTGACTAGTGTGGACTCTACCTGTCTTCAGTAGCTGTTTGAAGAGACTAAAACAGGTCTAGACACCACGAGATCTCTGTGCCATCAGACAACCTAGGGAATTGATTGAGAAAGGTAAGCCTGAGTATGTGCTGAAAGGTATTCACTAGAGGACAGATGGGAGATTCAGAAAACAGACCGATCTTGACAACCAGCTTCTCTCTTACAGAAGATATATCTAAATCTCTATATTTCTATTTTTATAGATCTATATCTTTAGATTTAGATATATTCGCATATCATTCATCCTGAGTCACTTAGAGAAGACAATATGTTTTTATATAAGGAGGGATTTTATTTTACATCTTAGAGTAACTTGATAGGAGGATGAACTCTCACATCCTTGCTAACTCACTGATAGAAGGAACTAATGTCTGAACATCTCCAGAATAGAGTGAGCACTGTGCCCACAGAGAGGCATACAGCCACTTTTCTGACTTGTGTTTTCTCAGGGATTTTAAACTTTAGTTTTTAAACTTTACTTATTTTAAACTTTAGTTTCTTTTCATGCCATTGGGAAGATTAATATGATTCAGAAGGGCTTCATATCATAGCTGGGGTGAGGCTATGGAATAGTAGACTGCTTTGTCAAATCAACTAGTAATTAATGACTTATTGAGTATGTAAACATGCCAAGTTTTACTTCATGTTTTGGGGAAGTTGTGGTATATGTGTGCAAAATACACTTCTATAAAGTATCTTCTCTGCTTCCCAGAAATCTAAAGGTCAAACTGTGCTACTGAAAATAAACTGAACTGTGGTCTCCTCATATCTACTGTCTCTTACACTCAATCCAGCCTGAGAAATTGGAGTGATCCACCTGTAACATAAATCTGATTACGACATCCACTGTTTAAATCTCTTTAATGGCTTCAATTTTACTATTGGACAAATCCAAATTCTTCATCATGAAATGAAGTGACCACCAGCTTTGGCACCTCCCATAGCATCCTCTACCTAGCCTCACATAACCAAAAGATAAACTACACTGGACTATTCCTGGAAAACAGCATAGACTTTTTAATTCTATGCTTTTGAATATTCTGTTATCATTGCCTGGAATGCCCTGCCACACATTCCACGAAGTTTTGACTCTAGTTGTAACCTGGAAAAGCTCTCAGTCTACTGTAAAAGACAGAAGCCCAAAACAGTTTCCTGATTGTGGCAAAATGACAAATAAAGTCGAAAACACTCCTTTAATGAGCACCTAATAATGCTGAGTTGGATATAACAAAACTTCTTTCATGTACATACATGAGATCATAGTTTCTGGCATCAGAAATGAAAACGAGAGCATGAGGTACATGAATTAATATCTTAACTATTATAAGGATAGAAATGATATGGGGTTATGAGTATCAATAATCTGAGGGCTGGGGCTTTTTACATCCACCTGAGGACAGGAGATGAGGCCTTGAGCTCAAGCAGGACAAATAATTTGAAGTAAGAATCTGGTTTAAAGCTAGAACCATTGAAGAGCTGCGTTTTCAGCTAAGTGATTATGAGAAAAAACAAAAAGACAAATCAAGGTTCCCAACAGCATAGGGATATGATGACGAAGAATTTTTGTCTCTATATACTTGGGTAGAAAATTATTAAAATATCTCTCTTACTACTTCAAAACCCTAGATCTATACCACATGTGGACTTGAATTAAGAGCTCTAAACTCTGCCTGCCTGTGTGATGCAAGAAACTCCAAGCCAAGAAATTAGCATAAGATAGGGGGTGAGCTCAACTATCTCTGGACATTAGCAAACATAAAATCATCCTAAAGGGATATGCCTCTAGCCTGGTGACCCACAATTTCTTCATACAAAGCTCAACAGAAAATAACTTACACTCCAAAATTTAAGAACGCAGGAGGAAATAATTCATCATGAGTGAGAATCAGCAGAAACAGCAAAATAGAAGCTTACTATTTTTAAAAGATTTTATTTATTTATTTATCTATTTCTCAGAGAGAGAGAGGGATAGAGAGATACAGATTGAGAGCACAAGCAGGGGAACAGCAGGCAGAGGGAGAAGGAGGCTCTCCACTGAACAGAGAGCCCGATGTGGGATTTGATCCCAGGACCCTGGGATCATGACCTGAGCCAAAGGCAGATGCTTAACTGACTGAGCCACCCAGGCATCCCACTGATAGATTTTAAAATAATCTGAGAGACTATAAAATACATAATTAAAGATCTGGTTAGAATAAAAACCATAAGAAATAACAAGATGATATGAAAAAGAAAAGGAATGTGGATATCTGGAAAATAACTAAAAGGCACTTCCAGAAATAAATAATATGGTCTTTGAACTTCAACTCACAATATATAGGGCATAACTGTCTATAATCCATTTAGAACTCATGAACTAAAATACAGACATTTAAAGATTATCTAGAGTTCATTTCAGAGAGATAAAGAAATAGAAAATGTGGAAGAGATATCAAGAGACATGGAAGATAGAATGAGACATTTCAATATATATATCTCATAGAAGTTCTGGAAAGAGGAAATAGAACAGGGATGAGGTGATATTCAAATATTTTTCTAGCATTTATGAATATAAATCTTCAGACTCTCGAAGTATAATGAATCACAAGAAGACAAATAAAACTGAGACTACTTGTAGATATATCATCGTGAGACTATAGACCAGCAACAGGGAAACATTTTAAGAGCAATCAGAGGAAGGAGGATTATCTACAAAGCAATGGCAGATTATTAGATAGGCATAAACTTCTCACATTCAGTAACAGAAGCCAGAAGAGAATGAAATCATTTCTGTAGGTAACAGCAGGAAGAAAGTAACTGTCAGCCTAGCATTCTATAACTAGCTAATCTGTAATGTAAAAATGAACATACTTTCAAAGAAATAATCTTTATTTCAAAGAAATAAAGAAAAAAATAAAGTCATAGATACTTGCTAAAATAACTATTAATAGAACTACTTCATTTTATAGAAATTGAACTCAGAAAGAGTGAGATGTAAGGAGCAATAGTGAAAAAGAAAGTGATAAATAAGTGGGTAATATAAGCATGGACTATATATAATAATAATTATGGCTAATTTCAGAGAGGGTATAAAGCCCAATGGAATTAAAATATCATCCATCTAAGAATGAAAGAAAATGATCTCTGTAACATGGGGGCTTAAGTGGGTAGGAGAAGAATCAATGAAACAAGATGGGATTGGGAGGGAGACAAACCATAAGTGACTCTTAATCTCACAAAACAAACTGAGGGTTGCTGGGGGGAGGGGGTTTGGGAGAAGGGGGTGGGATTATGGACATTGGGGAGGGTATGTGCTTTGGTGAGTGCTGTGAAGTGTGTAAACCTGGTGATTCACAGACCTGTACCCCTGGGGATAAAAATATATGTTTATAAAAAATAAAAAATTTTAAAAAAATGAATGTTCTAAGGTTTTTGAATTATCCAAAAGGAGGGCAGAGATACTGCTAAAACTTACAGTTTAAATCATTTCCATAAAATGTTAAGGTTAACAACTAAAATAACAGAAATAAGTTTTCTTTACATACAGTTGTCCCTTAACAAGAGTTTGAACTGCACGGGTTCACTTATATATGGATTTCTTTACAATACAGTTCTGTAAATATATTTTCTCTACTTTATGCTTTTCTTAATAACATATCATTTTGTCTAGCTTACCTTATTTTATGAACACAAATATAATACATATAACACGCAAGGTATGTGTTAACCAATTGTGTTATTGGTAAGGCTTTCAGTCAACAGCAGGCTATCAGTAGTTAAGTTTTTGGGGAATGAAAAGTTACACAGATTCTTGAATGCACAGGGGATCAGCACCTCTAACCCTGTGTTGTTCAAGGGTCAACTGTACTAGTAGAAGGGGAAAAGGTAAATAAAGAAGAGTGGATTTGTAAAAAAATGCAGGAGAAGAGAGAGGTAAACTAAAGCAAAGAAAGAGTATAAAAAAGAAGAAAAGCAAAAAAATGATAGAAGTAAGTCCAAATATATCTGTTATTACAATAAACATAAATGCCGATAATTGTTACTTAAAATCAAGGTTCTTATATGGCATGTGGAAATATTTAGCCATATGTTGTTTATAGGAGATATGCCTAAAATGCAAAGACCTAGATAAGCTAAAGATAAAGGAATAGAAGAAAATACATCAGCATTCTCATGCCATGGAAATATTAGTATCAGATGAAATCAATTTTAAGGTGAAAGAAGCATTATTAGGGATAACATAATGCTTAAAGATATATTATTGGGGATTTACAATCATATAATGCATAGCATCAAAACACATTACACCAAAAATATCAGAACTACAAAGAGAAAAATCACAAATCCATGACCATAGTGACATTTTAATATTTATCTCTCAGAAACTAATGAAGCAGGCAGTAGAAGTATGAAGGTTATAACACTTTGTACAGCAAAATTAGTAAAGTTTACGTAATGGACATATTTAGAATCTCACACAACTAGAGAATAAACTTTTTTCAGAGTACAAATGGACTATTTATTTAAAAAATAGTTTTATTGGGGCACCTGGGTGGCTCAGTGGGTTAATGCCTCTGCCTTCAGCTCAGATCATGATCCCAGGGTTGTGGGATGGAGCCCCACATCGGGCTCTCTGCCCAGCAGGGAGCCTGCTTCCTCCTCTCTCTCTGCCTGCCTCTCTGCCTACTTGTGATCTCTCTCTGTCAAATAAATAAATAAAATCTTTAAAAAAACAGTTTTATTGTTAATAACACAATATCTACCCTCTTAGATTTCAAGTATTCAATAAAACATTGTTAACTATATTCACATTGCTGTACATTAAATCTCTAGAACTTTTTCATCTTATATCACTGAAACTTTGTACTCCTTGAGCAACATTTCCCCATTCTCCATCCCACACCAGCTCCTCATAACCAGCGCTCTACTACTCTCTGCTTTTATGAGTTTTGCTATTTTTAGATTCCATATACAAGTGAGATCATATAGTATTGGATTATTTTATTTTATTTTATTTTTATTAACATATAATGTATTATTTGTTTCAGGGGTACAAGTCTGTGAATCATCAGTCTTACACAATTCACAGTGCTCACCATAGCACATCCCCTCCCCAAGGTCCATCCCCCAGCTACCCCATCCCTCCCACCCCCTCCCCTCCAGCAACCCTCAGTTTGTTGCCTGAGATTAAGAGTTTCTTATGGTTTGTCTCCCTCTCTGATTTCATCTTGTTTCATTTTTCCCTCCCTTTCCCTATGATCTTCAGTCTTGTTTCTCCAATTCCTCCTATCAGTGAGATCATAGGATAATTGTCTTTTTCTGATTGACTTATTTCACTCAGCATAATACCCTCTAGTTCCATCCACATTGTATTATTTTACTTAGCATAATGTTCTCCAAGTTCATTCATGTTAAAAAAAGAAAAAAGCAAGAAAGAAAGAAAAAAAGGGGGAACTGATAACTATGTGAGGAAATGGGCATGTTAATTAGCTTCAGTGTGTTGATGATTTCACAATGTATATCAAAATATCAAGTTGCATACCTTAAATATATATAATTTTGTTTGTCAATTAAACCTCAATAAAAGATGGGAACTTATATAAAAATAAATAAATAAATGAATTCTGTCAAGAAAAAATATTAACCATGTTTTAGGCCAGAAAGAAAATGTTAGTAAATGCCAACCAATATCATATAGAACAGACAGTATTTGTTTTGTTTACTATGAGATGAAATAACAGAAGCAAATAATTAAAAGATAACCAACTCCAAATATATTTAGAAATATTAAACTACATTTCGAAAAACTCATGCAACAAACTGAATGACAATGAAAGCAGTTCATATCAAAAGTTGTGAGATATAGACAAAGCAGCGGTAAAAGGGAAATTCGTAGACTCATATGCATATATCAGAAAAGAGAAAGGATTTCAAATTAGTAAGCAAAATTTACAACAGAAGAAATTATAAAAACAGCAAAATAAAACTAAAGAAAATAAGAAAGAAGAAAATAAATATAAAAACAGAAATAAAGGAAAAATTAAACAGAAACAGGAACAACGAAAAGTTGTATTTTTTTTTAATAAAAAGGAAATATACCAGATAAAACTCTGGAAATATGGCTCAAAAAGAAAGACAAAAGGGCCAAACAATATTAAGAGTTAAAATATGAACATTACTGAAAATAGAGCAGAAGATTCAAAAAGCATAAGGGAATACTATTAATAACTTTATGCCAATAAACATGTAAACATGCATGAAATAGATGATTTCTTAGAAAAACAGGACCTCTCAAAAGTGTTTCACAATGCATTGAAAACCTGAATAAATCTAAAACCACTAAAGAAACTGAATCAGTAGATTAAAATCTACCTGTGAAAACTCCACCAACACACACACACACACACACACACAAACCCGTATGCACACATCCCAGTCAAATTCTGGCAAACCTTTAAGGAAGAGACGATCCTATATTATACAAACTGTTTTTGATGCCCAACCACAGCGAGACTGAGGAACATTTTAAAAGGCTACAAGATGCCACTGCAAAGGCTGAGAACCACAGAGCCTGGTCTTACTTCTTTATTTTGTAGCAGAGGAAAGTGGGAGTTAGGCAAAGTGATTTTTCAGCTCACAGGGTCAGTTATGTCCCTCAAACTGAAGTTGGCATTTTTATTGGCACAGGAAGATTTCACAGAAACCTCTTTTGGATAGTTTTCTTTTTTAAAAAAACATTTTTAATTTTTTATTAACATATAATGTATTATTAGCCCCAGGGGTACAGGTCTGTGAATCGCCAGGTTTACACACTTCACAGCACTCACCATAGCACATACCCTCCCCGATGTCCATAACCCAACCACCCTCTCCCCACCCCCCACCCCCCCCCACCCCCGCAACCCTCAGTTTGCTCTGTGAGATTAAGAGTCTCTTATGGTTTGTCTCCCTCCAGATCCCATCTTGTTTCTTTAGATAGTTTTCTTATTCAGAACTGCAAAAACTATATTTTTCATTCTTTTTCTTCTTCGGAACTGGTTATCAGTAGTAGAAAGTTACACTTCTGATGAGCCCATAATAGGAAGAAATATGTGATTACTGAATGCCATTTCATTTTGAAGAAGGACTGAAATTGAATTCTTCAGGAGTGAAAGGAGCAGACAATAAACTTCTCACCTGAAATGGTTCAACATCAGGTTTTCACAACATAGAAAAATGAGGGAGAAGTACTTTATGCTCAATTTTTCTGTAAACCTAAAGGGGCTCTAAATTAAAAACAAAATATTAATTTACAAAAGTGATAGAAAATATCCTCTTTCTTCTTTAGAGAGAATTTCTTTTGTGGTTTATACAAAGGACCATGAGAATTAAACCTAGAACTTTCTTGGCATTTAGTTCCTCACTCTTGCTCAGTATTAGAGTAGATAGGGAAGGAGTATCTATCATATGCTAACTGGTTCAGAGAGTGTCCAATTAGATGGAAATATTTCAATAAATGTATCAGCCACAATTACAAGCATAATGAACAGCAGTCAAAGTATATTAGTAAGGATTATGATTCATTTTTAGAAAAGTTGATTTAGTTCCAGCTCAACTGGGTAGTTCAGATTATATTTCTGGTGGGTAATAGGCATGTCAGTTACATTGTGAATACTTCTACAATAGCCACAAATTATAATGAACACAGAGTTACGAAAGCTAATGGAAGATGGCCTCCACTATGACAAAAATCAGATGGAAGGCCAATGTCCAAAACTGATATTTAAAAACATATATGAGACTCCAAAAACCCCAAACATTTCTGTGTTAAGAGGAATCTCTCCAGGGCACCTGGGTGGCTTAATTGGTTAAGCATCAGATTTCCGCTCAGATCATGATCTTGGGGTTCTGGAATTGAGCCCCAAGTCAGGCTTTGTGTTGAGCAGGGAGTCTGCTTGAGGATTCTCTCTCCCTCTCCATTGCACCCCCCCCCCGCCCATGCGTGCTCTCTCTCTTTCTGAAATAAATAAACAAATCTTTTTTTTTTTTTTAAAAAAGAACAACCTGCCCAAGAAACTAATATAATGTGTTCAGAAGAAATACTCTATGCAGCCCACACTCAAATAGTGACAATAATAAACATCCATTGAATGCTTATTATCTGTGAGCTATTTTAATATACATTATCTTATTTAATATACATAATAATTTTTCAGTTTTGGCAATATTACCTACATTTTTCCAAATGGGAAGCTGTAGTATATAGGTCAAGGGGCTTACCTAAAATCAGATGGCAGCACCAGAGCTTTAACTTAAACCTGCCCATTTCATCCCTAGTATTCTTACCATTACTCTACTGTTGCCACCTTTTTAAAAAAAACATTTATATATTTGAGAGAGAGAGAGAGAACTGAGGGAGGAACAGAGGGGGAACTGCTGAGCACAGAGCTTGATGCAGGGTTCAATCCCATGACCCTGTAATCAGAACCTGAGCCGAAATCAAGAGCCAGAAACCCAACTGATTGAACTGCCCAGGCACCCCCGCTGCCACCTTTTATAAACTCTTCACAGTTGGAGCCAAGAGGTACTCCTAAAGCAATTTCACAAAGTCCTCATGAGAGGTTGGGCTGGTTGGCCTCTCTTCTTTCACCCTGAGTTTGTGCCTTCTGCCTTGGCATTTCTCTCTTCCTACTCATTATATCTCATGTCAAGAGAAAGCTATACCCACTTTCTTTCAGGCCAAAGAATAAACAACAACAGCTTTTTTAAAAAAAAATTTTAAAAATAGTCTTTTTTTTTTTGCTCTTTTTAACAAAGGTATGACAAAGTGGGATTTTTAAAAAAAAAACAATTTTACTAAAATTAGAAAAATGGAAAAAAAAAGAAGGAAGGAAGAATCAGAAAAAGTCTTATCTCAAGTGCAGTTTTCTGATCTGAACAGGTAAAGATTTGGTGAGAAAGTCCACATGTACTTTGCTCAGAAAAGTCTCCTTTTCATTCTGAAAGTCCTTTCCCACAGATCTTGAGTATATTGGAAGTAGAGTGATCATAATGTTGATGGCTTAGCCCCAAATGCATAAGGTAACCCTATATTTTTCCTGGTACATAGCAGCAAGGTCAGAAGGTACTGAGACTCAAAACTATCCTCCAGTCACCTTCACTTGGTCCTGTGGTTATCTCCTCACGAGTGCCTACAACTCCTTACTATGTTAGTAATTTTTGCCCTCTATCTTTATTAATGGAACAAATCTACAAACTCTAGGCACTGGACTTTGTGACCTCCAATGTCCTGCCAGATCTATAACTATAGGTTTCTAGTATCTGTCTTTCTCTGACTTTTCAAACTTAACATAATGTCCTCAAGGTCCATCCACATCATCAAAAATGGAAGGTTTCCTTTTCCCTTATGGATAAATAAATAATATTCCATTGTACATATATGCCACATTTCCTTTATCCATTTATCCATTGATGGGCATTGTGTTGTATGACATCAATTATACATGGGACTCAGGGTAGGGAAATAGGAGACATGTTGTTTAAAGATATAAACATGCAACTAGTAGACAAATAAATGCTACCTATCTAACAAAAGCACAGTGATTATAGACAACAATATTGTATTATAATCATCAGACTTGTTAATAGACTAGATCTTAATTATTTCCATCACCAAAAAGAAATGATAATTATGTGATGTGAGAGAGGTGTTAACTATCACTCCAATGGCAGTCATATTACAATATATAAATGTGTCAACTCAACATGTTGTACACCTTGAATTTAGGCAGTTATATGTCAAATATATTTCAATAGAAAGAACTATAGGCAATGAATTCTGTTATGCTGAAAAGAAATTAAAAAAAAAAGAACTATAGACTTCTATATGAGATGATGAGCCAATGCATTTCCAAATCATCTGAATGCCTGAGAGCACTCCTTCATTAGAACCCTAGTGAAACACAGTGTTTACTTAAATGCCTTTGTCCTCAGTTCTGGTTAAGTCACAAAGCTCCTTTTGGCACTGAGCTGCTCTGATGTGATAATAGGTCTCATCACAACAAAAGTAACACACAAGTTTTGTCCATACAGTGCTATTATGTTTTCAGATGCAGGTAGCAGAATTGATTAATTAAAAGTTAACGGCAATGCAAACTTAATTTTACCTTGGGTGTATCCATCCTATTTTTTCTGAAAGCCTAGGGAACTGCTGTTGAAAAGTGATGATTTATCATTGTCTGCAGTGGTTTCTTCTGAAAGTCTGATAAGAGCTGTTATTTTGCAAAATCATTATCAGTTTCTGCTACTTTCATATTTTATCTCTTTGTTTATAATGAACTGCTCCTCTGAAGAATCACTTAAGGCAGTTGTTCACTGAAATAATGTGCATATCTAGTTTAATTTGTTATAGGAACAATTAGTGATAAATTCTCCACACTGCCATTCTGTTTTATTTTGCTCACAAATGGGGCCAATTAACTCAAGGGTTTATTGGTCATTCTTATTATAATAGCAAGACTGGACTTTTCAATACAGAGAAACTGAGTGCTTTTGGCTTTATTTTGATCATTTCTTCCTCTAAACTATGATTTTCTATTGTCTTGGAGGCCAAGAAAACTAGTAATTCTTAAATGAAAGGAGAAACCATATCTCACAAGAGATTAGCTTAAACCCCAGAATGTTATCCCTACTTTCTGCTATATCGAAGGCTTGTGTTGATCATTTCTAAGAGTCACTGCCAGGCTGCCCAAATAAATCTGTCCAAAACTAGCAGAAATTGCCAGGTTTTCACTGGTGTGAAAATCTATACATGCAGACACTAATATTTCCCCCACCTCCACTCTGGCTCAGGACATAGTCTTTTAATGAAAAGCAATTGACCTAAAAAATTCTCGTTTCAAATGAAAAAATACATAGATGGAGAGATCTTATAAAGACAGAGCAGAGAATAGTTGGAATACAAAAAATGATCTGCTAATGCACATCTAAATCAATAAAATAATAAGTACTTTCATATTGCTCTCTTGTGGAGGAGATTGAGAGAGGCAAAATGAGATTTAAGGGAACAGCTAGGGTATAATCTGTTGCTTTGAGAGAGTACCAGCCTAAGAGAAAAGCTGTCTGAGGCAACCGTCACCTAGTTTAGCAATGTGGGTACAGGAAGCCCTCAATCATATCATTCAGCCAGAGCGATGTCAGTGACACTGACGCTATGAACCAGACCTATATGGCAACTGCATCAGAACCTGTACAAGTGATACAGAATAAAGCACTCATTATAGGAATTAACTAGTTGTGTGCTAACGTGGGGACTGGTGATGTGGAATCTATCTATACATCTGTAGTTTCTGAGTCTTGTGTTTGCCCTGAAGACAGAAGGGCAGGGAGTTAGGAAGGAAAGACGCATGTAAAATGGAGGGAAGAAAGGAGAAACCAGAATCTGCAAGCATAAGCTCAAAGCCACGTCAGTCTCCTGCCACCTCTTTGATGACGCAGATAAAATGCAAGAGGAGCCAATGTGTTTCACCAGGAAGCTGAACACACACCTGGTTCAGAAGTCAGAGAAGCTGAAGCTGAAGGTCCAGCAGGTGCTGAAGGGGCTACAAGCCTGAGTCTAATACCTATGCCAGTAAGATCAGGAAGGAGATCTGTGACAATGTGCATGGACTGCCACTCTGTAGAATCCTACACTAAACTGAGCGTAACTACGTAACTATAAGTATGTGTGTGTGTGTGTGTATATATATATATACACATATATATGTATATATGTATAACTATATAACTATGAGTATATATATATTTATAGTACACATACTCTGAATATATATATATGATGTATATGAGTATATATGAGTGTATATATATATGAGTATATATACATATATATGCATATATATGTGAGAGGAGGGAGAGAGAGATGATTTACATACTATAAAATTCAGCCTTTAAAACTGTACAATATAATGGCTTCTATTATATTCACAAGGTTGTGAAACTACTGACAGAATCAATTTTAAAACATTTCCATTCAAAAAGAAACCCCATATCCTCTAGCAGTCACATCCATCCTTGCCATGCCCCCAGCACAAAGCAACCACTAATTTACGTTCTATATCTATGAATTTGCCTATTTTGGACATTTAATATAAATGGAATCATATAATACGTGGTCTTTTTGGAGTGGCTTCTTTCATTTAACATCTTCAAGGTTCATCCATGTTGTATGTATTAGTACTACATTCCTTTTTATTGAGAATATTATTCCCTCATACGGATATATCTCATTTTATTTATCTAATCAGTTGGTGGACATTTGAGTTAATTCCATTTCTGGTTATTACAAATAATTATTCTATGAACAATAGTGTATATATTTTGGTGTGGGCATATGTTTTAATTTCTCAGAGGTATATACCTAGGAATAGAGTTGCTGGATCAAGTGGTAACTTTATGGTTAACCATTTGAAGAAATGCCAGACTCTTCTAAAGCAGCGTAGCTGCTTTCACAGCCATAAATGAGGATTCCTGTTTCTCCACATCCTCAGCAACACTTAGTGTTTTTTTATTATTGTTATTATTATTATAGCCATCCCCGTTGGTGTGACATGGTATCTCGTTGTGATTTTGATTTGCATTTCCCTAAGATTAATGATGTTGACCATCTCTTCATGTGCCTGTTGGCTAATTGTATACCTTCTCTGGAGAAAGGTCTATTCAAGTCCATTTTTTTAAATTATTTTTTTAAAGTATGCTCTGCACCCAATGTGAGGCTTGAACTCATGACCCTGAGATCAGAACTCACATGCTCCACCTGCTGAGCCAGCCAGACAGGCCTCAAGTCCACTTTTTGAGATCTTTTTCTTTCTGTGTTGAGTTGTATAATTTCTTTAGATATTCTGTATATTAATCATTTATCTGATATATGACTTGCAAATAATTTATCCCACTCTGTGGGCCGTCTGTTCTTTTTATTGATAGTGTCCTTTGAGATACAAAATTTTAAATTTTTATGAAATCCTCATTGTTATGAAATCCAATTTTTTCCTTTTGTCACTTGTGTGTTTGGTGTTACTTCTAAGAAACTGTTGCCAAATACAAGGTCATAAAGATTTGTACTTGGGTTTTCTCTTAATAGTTTTATAGTTTTAGCCCTTATATTAAGGTTTTTGTTTCATTTTGAGCTATCTGTATATAGTCTGAGATAGGAGTCCAACTTCATTCTTTTGCATGTTACTGTCTTAGGGGAGATCACAGTTTTAAAGGCAACAAAGCAGCAAATTGAGACTCTGTGAACCTGAAGGTCAGTTCTTTTCCTGCCACTAATATGTCTGGTTCAATATTTATCAATTAGATATACTTCACTTATTATAATACCAAGGTCTTCTATGTGTTTGATTTTATTGTTTTGTCCACTTGGATCTATAACGGTCTGACAGAGATGAATTAAAACCTGTACTACTCTTACATTTTTATCTTCCTCATTTTATTTCCTGTTATTTTTTGTTTTATGAAAACTAATGCTGCATGATTTGGGCACAAAGATTTTCATAATTGTTGGGTCGTTCTTAAGAATTTCACCCTTTATCACTACAAAGCATCCTATGATTTCTCTATTTTAATGTTTGTTGCCCCAAATTCAACATGCCTGATTTTAAAACTATGAACTCTTCCTTATTTCTGCTTGTGTTTGCATAGTCCTTCATTTCATATCAATGTTTCTGAGTCACTTTATATACATTGGATTTTCCCATATGGTCTTATTGGAAAGTTTTCATTTTTTAAAAGATTTTATTTATTTATTTGAGAGAGAGCAAGAGAGAGAGAGCACGAGCAAGGGGGAACCACAGAGGGAGAAGGAGAAGCAGGCTTCCTGCTGAGCAAGAAGTCCAAGGCAATGCAGGACACAATCCCAGGGCCCTGGAATCGTGACCCGAGCTGAAGATAGACGCTTAACCAACTGAGCTACCCAGGCACCCCCAAAAAGCTTTTATATTTTAATATGTGAATTTAGTTGATTTTACTTATTGAAATGACAAGCATAGATGAACTTGGTTTTTGTCAAATCATAAGCTATGCTTTCTGTTTTTACTGCCTTGAATATATTTTTGATTTTTTTGTGTGTATTTCTTCTCATACTTTCAAAGGGTTACATTTTTAATTCAGTAGTTTTCCTTTAATTATAAAGAACACACTCAATCCTCTGCTATTTCTGGTAGTATTCATTGCTGATAATGAATATTAGTATATTTTCACTTTTTCCATCTTTCTTTTTTATTTTCACTTTGCTAATATTTATTTATTTATTTATTTATTTATTTATTTTAATTAATTTTTTATTTTTTATAAACATATATTTTTATCCCCAGGGGTACAGGTCTGTGTCTTTTCTACCTTTCTATTACTCAAATTTCAGTTCTCTTATTTATCCAAGTATTTATCATTATCCTTTAAAGTATCTGGATATATGAATTACTTTATCAAATTAGAATACTATGATTTGACCTCAGTTATGAAAGATGAACCTGCTACTGTAAAGAACACATGCCATTTTACTCCAGCCCATCCTTCCTTCTCTTCCTTAATTAGCTCTTTTCTACATCATCAGAGTTTGTGGAATTTGTATTTCTTTATCGTTAATTATAGTCTCCACATTTATTTTACTTTTAGCCCTACATTTCAATGGATTCAATACTTACTACCAGTCTTTGCCAGATTTTCCACTCATACCCTCAAGAATGCAGCATGACCACTGTGAGTTTTCTACTGCTGCTCTAAAAAATAACCATGGACTCAGTGGCTTGAACGACACAAACTTATTATCCTATAGTTCTGTAGTCTGACATGTTTCTCAATAGGTAAAAATCAGCAAGTCAGCAGAGCTGCAATCCTTGCTGAATGCTCTGCTAATTGTCTCCTTGTACCTCCAAGTTGTTGGAATTGTAGGGCTGAGGTTCTTGTTTTCTTATTGGCTAACAGATTGCAGAGCTGTCTACATGCCTTGGCTCCTGGTTCCCTTTCTCCATCTTCAAAGCCAGCAGTTGGTGGTTTGGAGTCCCTCTCACGTTGATTCTCTCCTATATCTCTCCAAATGCTCTTCGGCCTCTTTCCTCCAGTTTTAATAAGAGCTCATATATTTATACCGGGCTCTCATAGATAATCCAGGATAATCTCCCTATTTTAAGGTAACACTAATTTCAACTGCAAAGGTCTATTTCCTGTGAAAGGTAACATATTCACAGCTTCCAGGAACTGGGACATCTTTGGGTGTCCATTATTCTGCCTATTATAACCATCACACCATTTTAAGGTTTTCTTCATATCACAGAAGAGAAACCAGAGAGAAGTTTCCCAGAATTCTTCTTCCTAAATGGTTCTGCATTAACGTTGCCTATGAGAAACACTTGCACAAGATTTAGAAGGTGGAACAGATCAGTCCATTATACTGTACCAGCAGTTGCAGCCAGATGCACAGGCAGATGTGAGATTTACAGGGAGCTTCCCAGTATGCTCTTGAGAGACATCTACTTTGTAGTGGCAGACAGAGAAAGATACTGGGAGATTCCTCAAGATTCTTGAAAAATCACAATAACCTCCCAGCATATGAGTAATATAACTGATGAAACAAATCATCTTTTCTATACCTTGGAAAATTATCATACACCTTTCTAAGTAAGGATTGGCTCCCAACATTTTATCCTTTGCATTTTCAATACTGTGAAATTTCTTTAAGAACTCCTTTAATGCGAAGGGTTTTGCCCATGTTGCTTCTTCGTAACATTTTTATCTTTCTCATTACAACCACTTTCACATTTCATGCTTGGGGTTATTTGTTTGTTTCCTTGATATACTTTCATTTGTTGGTCAATTCCATCTCTTCTTATCCGTTTTTGTAAAATGTCACACAGTTTCATCAATGGGAGGAAAGTATGTAACACAATTAGCAGGCTTTGCTGTCTGAGTCTGAACTGAGTGTCAAGCCTGTAGTGACCAGTTGCTGACAGACTGTATAAGAAGTAATATGACTGGTCATTCATCGTGATGCGTACTTATTATTTACATAGTCATATGTGGACTGAAGAGATAGCAGCAAAATGTATACTTTATGCAATTATTCAATTGATGCTGTGGTAACTGACATTTGCACCATTTTTTTGAGCGGTGGTATTAATTAACTAAATCACAGTCCATTAGTTTTTTTTGGGGGGGGGCTACCATAACAAAGTAGCACAGATTTGTAGCTTAAATAACAGAAATTTATTTTCTCATAGTTCTGGAGGCTAGAAGTCCATGATCAAGGTGTTAGCAGGGCTGGTTCCTTCTGAGAGCCATGAGAAAATGATCTGTTCAGACCTTTCTCCATGGCTCGCAGATGGCCATCTTCTCCATGTCTTCACATCATCTTCCCTCTGTATGTGTCTGCAACCAAATTTTCCAGTCATATTGGATTAAGTCCCACCCTAATAAGCTCATATTTATTTACTTATTTTAAATTTCTTTTCAGTGTTCCAGAACTCATTGCTTATGCACCACACCCAGTGCTCCATGCAATACATGCCCTCCATAATACCTACCACCAGGCTCACCCAACCTCCCACACCCCGTTCCCTCCAAAACCCTCAGTTTGTTTCTCAGCGTCCACAGTCTCTCATGGTTCATCTTAACTTAATTTCCTCCCTAAATTCCCTATCTCCAGATAAGGTCATATTCAGTAATTGAATTTTTTCATTTCAGTAACAAATTTGAGCATATACAAAGAGTATGAAAAGAGAGGGTCCTCTGTTTACCTGAATAGACACTTACAGAAATATAGCTAAATTTTTAATTTTAGTAGTATCTTGAAAAATGACTCATGGGAAATATGTTCCATTAGTTTTTTTCCAAGTGCTAAAAACATTCTGTGTCTTTATATGTGAATGTCAGATTTGTTATGCTTAGAATTCTTAAGTCACCTTTTCTTTTAAGATCTTTGAACACTCCAGTGTTTTTTCTCCTTAATTCAGGTATAATTATATAAATTAGCAGGAAAAGATCTCAAGGGTTCAGTTGGATGAGCTGTAACAATTGTATAGAACCATGTAACAACTAACCAGTTAAAATATTGGAACCCTTTAATCACTCTCAAAATTTCCCTTGTGTCTCTTTGCAATCTCCCCTGCACATCAAGCCCCACACAACCTTTGTTCTGATTTCTATCACCACAGAGCAGTTGTGTCTGTTTTTGAATTCTACTTAAATTGAACAACAGAAGTATAGCTACAAACTGAACCACAGAAGTATAGCTAGCTTTTTTCACTCAACATAATGCTTTGGGGATTCATCCTTGTGCTGTGTGTGTCAGTCCTTTGCTGAATGGTATTTAATATAGGGATGTGCCACAATTTGTTTTATCCATTCTTCTGTTGATAGACATTTGGGTTGTTTCCAATGCTTTATGAGCATTCTAGTAGAAATCTTTTGTGAACATACATTTTTATTTTAGGAACAGATACACATTTAATTGTATAAGGAATTACCAAACAGTACAGTTCTCAAGAGTGTCTGTACCATTTTACATTCTAACCAGCAGTGTATTAAGAATTGCAATCATTTCACATTCTCAAAATCATTCAGAATTATCAGGGTTTTTTTTTTAAAGTCATTCTAATGAGTATAAAATAGTATCTTACTTTACTGCCCTTACACTAATGATAGTAAGTACCTTTTCATATACCTATTAGCCATTCCTATGTCTTCTTTTGCAAAATAGTTTATTCAAGACTTTTGCCCATTTAAAAAAATAAGTTGTTTGCCTTTTGTTTTTAGTAAATAAACTATTTTTTGAGCAGCTTGAGGTTTACAGAAAGTTTAGTGGAAGTATAGTTTCATATTTTCCCTCAACCATCACCTCACAAGTTCCTATTATTAACATCTCGCTTTAGTATTTGTTACAACTGATGAGCCAATAGTGACACATTATTATTAACTAAGAATATGTTTAGTTTTATAAGAAACTGCCAAATTATCTCCTAAGTGTTGTTTTTCCTTTTATTCTTCATTTTTAGGAATTACTTACTTACATATTCCTGATACATATGTCCTATTTATATATTCTAAAATATATTTACATATTATATATATCAATCCTTGGTGTGTATATGTGTGTATATATGCATTCAGTGACTTGTCTATTCATTTTGTCTGATAACTTGAAATTTATTTATATTGGCTTAAATAAAAGCATGCCTTGTAAAATATACTTTTATTGAAGTTTAGTTGACATGCAATATTTTGTTAGTTTCAAGTATACAATACAGTGACTCAACACGTACACAGATTATGAAATAATCACCATAATTAGTTACCATCTGTCAGCATACAAAGTTACTATGATATTATTGGCTATATTCACAATGCTGTACTTTACATCCTCATGAATTAATTATTTTATAAATGGAAGTTTGCATCTCTTAATTCCTTTCACCTACTTTGCCCATCTCTTTATCCTCCTCCTTTCTGGCAACCATCAGTTTTTTTCTCTATATTTATGAATCTATTTCTCTTTTGTTTTGTTTCTTTTGTTTTTCACATTCCACATACAGGTTAACTGATATGGTGCTTGTCTTTCTCCGTCTGACTTATCTCACTTAGCATATTCTTCTTCAGGTTCATCCATGTTGTTGCAAATGACAAGATTTCATTATTTTTTTTAATGGCTGAGTAGAAATATTCCACTGTGTGTGTATGCGAATGTGTGATATTACCTTTTTATTTAATCATCTATTTATGAACACGTAGGATGCTTTCATATATTGGATATTACAAATAATGCTTCAGTGAACAAAGGGATAGATATATATTTTTTGAATTAGTGTTTTCATTTTCTTTGGATAAATATCCAGAAGTGAAACTGCTGGATTGTAAGGTATTTCTATTTCTAATTTTTGAGGAACCTCCATACTATATTCCACTGCACTAATTTACATTTCCACTAGAAGTACACAAAGGTTCCCTTTCTCCACATCCACACCAACACTTATTTCTTTTCCTCTTGGTAATTCTGACAGGTGTAATACAATATCTCATGACAGTTTTGTTTTTGTTTTTTTTTACTAATTTGTGTTAATTGATATTTTCCTATCTCGCTGTGATTTTGATTTGCATTTCCCTGATGACGTTGAGCATCTTTTCATGTGTCTGTTGGCCATCTGTAAATCTTCTTTGAAAAAATGTCTATGTAGGGCCTTTGCCCATTTTTTAACTGGATTTCTTTTGGTGTTGAGTTGTGTGAGTTCTTTATATATTTTGTGTATTAACCAGATATATCACTTGTAAATCTCTTCTCCCATTCAATAGGTAGCCTTTATTTTGTTGATGGTTTCCTTTGCTGCACAAAAGCTTTTTAGTTTGAAGTAGCTTATTTGTTTCTTCTGCTTTTGTTGCCTTTGCCTGAGGAGAGAGATCCAAATATATATATATATATTCTAAGACCAATGTCCAAGAGTTTACGGTCCATGCTTCTTCTAGGAATTTTATGATTTCAGGTTGAAATTTAGGTCTTTAATCCATTTTGAGTTTATTTTTTACATGGTGCAAGACAGTGGTCCAGTACCATTCTTTTGCAAGTAACTGTCCTGTTTTCCCAACACAATTTATTGAAAAGACTGCATTTTCCCCATTGCATATTTTTGCCTCCTTTCTTGTTGATTAATTGACCATATTAGCATGGGTTGATTTCTGGGCTCTCCATTTTGTCCCATTAATTTATGTGTCTATTTTTGTGCCAGTACCAAAACTGTTTTGATTACCATAGATTTGTAGCATAGTTTGAAATGGAAGTGTGACACTTCCAGCTTTATTCTTTTTCAAGGTTACTTTGATTATTTAGAGTCTTCTGTGGTTCCACACAAATTTTAGGATTATTTGTTCACATTCTGTGAAAAATAACATTGGTATTTTCATAGGGACTACATTGAATCTGTAGATTTATTTTGGGTGGTATAGCTATTTTAACAATATTAATTCTTCCAAACCATGAATGTGGTAAATCTTCCCATTTGTTTGTGTCATCTTCAATTTCTTTCATTACTATCTTATAGTTTTCAGAATACAGGTCTTGTAACTCCTTGGTTAAATCTATTCCTGGGTATTTTATTTTTTGATGTAATCGAAAGTGGGATTATTTTCTTAATTTTACTTTCTGATTGTTTGATATTTGCAGGTAGAAATGCAACACATTTCTGAATTAATTTTGTATCCTGCAACTTTACTAAATTCATTTATTAGTTCTAATAGTTTTTGTGAACTTTTCGCTTTTTTATATAGACGTTTGTATCCTGCAGCTTTACTGAATTCATTTATTAGTTCTAATAGTTTTTTTGTGGAGTCTTCAGTTTTTTATGTCATCTGCAAATAGTGACAGTTTTAGTTCTTCCTTACCAATTTGGATGCCATTTATTTCTTATTCTTGTCTTATTGCTATCATTAGGGTTTCCAGCACTATGTTAAATAAAAGTGGGGAGTGGGCATCCTTGTCTTGTTCTTGATCTTAGAAAAAAATCTTTCAGCATTTCACCATTGGGTATGATGTTAGCTGTGATTTTTGTCATATACAGCCTTAACTATGTTGAACTATGCTCCCTCTGTACTCACTTTGTTAAGAATTTTTATCACAAATGGATGTTGAATATTGTCAAATGCTTTTTCTGCATCTATTGAGATGATCATATTATTTTTATCCCTCATCTTGTTAACGTGGGGTATCACACTGATTGTGAATATTGAACCACCCTTGCATCCCTGAAATAAAACCAATTTAATTGTGGTGCATGATCATTTTCATGTATTGCTGAATTTAGTTTGTTAATACTCTGTTAAGGATTTCTGTGCCCATATTCTTCATGGAAATTGGCCTGTAATTTTTGTAGTGTCCCCATTTGGTTTTGGTATCAAGGTAATGTGGGCATCATAGAATGAATTTGGAAGAATTTCTTCCTCTTCAGTTTTTGGGATAGTTTGAAAAGGATAGGTATTAACTCTTCTTTAAATGTTTGGTAAAATTCACCCGTGAAGTCCTGGGCTTTTGTTTGTTGGAAGGTTTCAGAGTATTAATTCAATTTATTTGCTGGTAATTGGTCTATTCGAGTTTTCTCTTTCTTCCAGTTTCAGTTGTGGTAGATTATGTTTCTAGGAATTTATCCATTTCTTCTAGATTGTCTAATCTGTTGGCACATAACTGTTCATAGTAGTTTCTTACAATCTTTTGTATTCCTGTGGTATCATTTGTAATTTCTCCTCTTTCTTTTTTTTTTTTAAGATTTTATTTATTCATTTGACAGAGAGAGATCACAAATAGGCAGAGGCAGGCAGAGAGAGAGAGGAGGAGGATGCATGCTCCCCGCTGAGCAGAGAGCCTGATGTGGTGCTTTATTCCAGGACCCTGGGATCATGACCCAAGCTGAAGGCAGAGGCTTTAACCCACTGAGCCACCCAGGTGCCCCAATTTCTCCTCTTTCACTTCTCATTTTATTTACTTGTTCTCTCTCTCCTTTTTACTGATGAGTGGGCTAGAGTTCTATCAATTTTGTTTATCTTTTCAAAGAACCAGCTCTCAGATTCATTATTTCTTTTTCTATATTTTAAGTCTCCATTTCACTTAGAACAAAGTTTCTGTTCTAAACTTTATTCTTTCCTTCTACTAACTTTAGGTTTTGTTTGCTCTCTATCTAGTTCCTTTAGGTATAAAATTAGATTGTTTATGTGAGATTTTTCTTGTTTCTTGAAGTAGGCTTGTATCACTATAAACTTCCTTCTTAAACCTGCTTTTGCTGTGTCCAGTTGATTTTGGAACATTGTGCTTCCATTTTCATTTGTCTCAAGGTATTTTATGGTCTCCTCTTTGATTGCTTCATTGACCCACTGGTAGTTCAGTAGTATGTTGTTTAGTTTCCACATGTTTATGTTTTTTCCAGTTTTTTTTTCTTGTCACTGATTTCTAGTTCCATCCTGTTGTAGTCAGAAAAGATGTCATTTTGTTCATTATTTTCTGGCTATTTTTGTAGTTCTTCCCTGTTTCTTTCTTCTCTTGCTCTCTTTCCTTTTGATTTGATGATTTTCCTTAGTGTTATGTTTAGGTTCATTTTTCCTTGCATTTTATGTATCCGTTACAGGATTTTGGTTTGTGGTTACCATGATGTTCACATACAACTGATGAACAGAGCAGTCAATTTTAAATTGAAACTCTCTTAAGTTCTAATGCATTATTGATTTGCTTAGTATCTCTTATGAACAATATATTTTTCATCTTTATGAATCTACTTTATAAGTTTTTATTTTATGGATAGAAGCTTCATTCATAGTTTTAGCTTTTACTTGTCTATCTCAAGTTAATGGTTATATATGAAATGAGGTAACATTTGAAGCTCATCTTTCCTTTCCATATGGCTTTATAGTTGTTCTAGAAGTGAAAAATCTATAATAACAATCTGCATTCCTAACCCTAATATCTTTATTCCTGAAAAACATTCTACACTAAAAGTAATGAGGGTTCCTTGAGAAATGGCTGATTACAGAGGTGGAGCAGGAAAAGTACAAGATGAGCCAGAAATATCTTATTGTCTCAGAAAGAAAGTGCTTAAAGAATAAAGTAAGCATGTTTTAAAAGGACAAAGAAGCCAGCTTAAAAGGGTTCCCACTTCAAATGTGGGAAATTTGAACAACAGCATGAATAAAGACAGTAATGGATTATAATCTGCTGTATAAAATAAGAATTCAAGGGCTCATACTGATAAAAATAAAGATTAATAAAAGATGAAAAAGCTCTCTTTTAGGGTAGAATATGAACTAATATTAAATATTTCTTAATAATCACAAAGTAATTATCTTAACTTTGGAGGGGGAAACCTGGCAGAAAACTCTTTTAACCAACTGATAAAATTACTACCACCAGAAATGGAACAAAGGGACATCATGTGCTTTCTGATATGATGCACTGAGAAAAACAGTGACAATTCTGTGGTATTCCTGCCAAAAATGCATAAAATAAATCTAATAATGGAGAAATACTAGCAATTGAGGGACACTTTGTAAAGTTACTAAAAAGCCTGCACTTTTCAAAACTACCAAGGTCATGCCAAAGAAAGACTGAAAAACTATTCCAGACTTAAGAAAACTGAAAAGACATAGCAACTAAATGAAGCACAAAATCCAGGATTGGATATTCAACCTAAAAATTTCCTGTTGGTAATAGCTAGAGAAAATCTTAATGGGGCCAGTACATTTAAAAGTAGCATCATGTCAGTGTTAATCTTGATTTTGATAGTTAGGCTATGGTTTCATAGGACAGTGTACTTGTTTATAGAAAATGCATGCTGTAATAGTAAGTGGAAATGAGTCTTTATGTTTGCAAGTCTCAAATGGTTTAGGAAAAAAGATCTCTCTCTCTCTCTCTCTCTCTCTCTCACACACACACACACACACACACACACACACACACACACTATGACAAAAAGATAAACCAAATGGGGTAAAATGTTAATAACTGGTTCACCTGAGGGAAGCATATGTAGGAATTCACAAAAACCCTACAAGTCTTTTACACATTTGAAATTATTTCAAAACAAGTTTTAAAGGAATGGAAATTAAGAATTAATGTGTCACCAAGATCTGTAAAGAACTTACCCAATTCAACACCCAAACAACAAATGGTCAAGAAACGGGCAGGAGACATGAATAGACATTTCTCCAAAGAAGACATACAAAGGACTAACAGACACATGAAAAAATGCTCAACATGACTCAGCTTTGGGGAAATATAAATCAAAACCACAGTGAGATACCAACTCACACCAGTCAGAATGGCTAAAATTAACAACTCAGGAAACAATAAATGTTGGTGGGAATGCAAGCTGGTACAGCCCCTCTGGAAAGAGTATGGAGGTTCCTCAAAAAGTTAAAAATAGAGCTACTCTATGACCCAGCAATTGCACTACTAAGTATTTACCTGAAGGATACAAACATAGTGATTCCAAGTGACACCTGCACCCCAAGGTTTATAGCAGCAATGTCCACAATAGCCAAACTATGGAAAGAGCTCAAAGGTCCATCAACAGATGAATGAATAAAGATGTGGCGCACGTGTGCACGCACGCACACACAAACATACAGGAATATTACTCAGCCATCAAAAAGAATGAAACCTTACCATTTGCAATGAGGTGGATGGAACTAGAAGGTATTATGCTGATTGAAATAAGTCAGTCAGACAAAGACCATGATATGATTTCACTCATATATGGAATTTAATAAACAAAACAGGATCACAAGGGAAGGGAGGGAAAAATAAGATAAAATCAGAGGGGAAGACAAACCATAAGAGACTCTTAACTCTAGGAAACAAACTGAGCATGGCTGGAGGGCAGAATGGTGAGGGGATGGGGTAACTGGGTGATGGGCATTAAGGAGGACACATGAGGTAATAAGCACTGGGTATTATATACAACTTATGAACCACTGAACTCCACCTCTGAAAGTAATAATATACTATATATTAATCATTTGAATTTAAATAAAATTTAATTTAAAAAGAATTAATGTGTAAAAATATTTTACACTTTAAAATTTACTTTCATATTCTTTTTCTCACTTGAGACTCACACCAACTTTGTGAGAGGGCATTTTTCTTCACTTTTTACAAATAAGGAAATTGGGTTTCAGAGACACTCAATGGCTTATCTAAGAAAGAACATGTCAGGGCACCTGGGTGGCTCAGTTGGTTAAGTGACTGCCTTCAGCTCAGGTCATGATCCCAGAGTCCTGGGATCAAGTCCCGTATCAGGCTCCCTGCTCCATGGGGAGTCTGCTTCTCTCTCTGATCTTCTCCCCTCTCATGCTCTCTCTCACTGTCTCTCTCTCAAATAAATAAATAAAACCTTAAAAAAAAAGGAAGAACATGTCAGATATAAAACCTGAACCAGCTATTCTCACCCGTGGTCCAACTTTCTTTTTACAATTCCATGTTGCCTTTTATTTTATTTTTGTTTTACCCTCTTACACTATTGGTGGGAATGAAAGCTGGTACAGCCACTTTGGAAAAACAGTGTGGAGATTCCTCAAAAAATTAAAACTAGAGCTACTCTATGACCCTGGAATTGCTACTGGGTATTTACCCCAAAGATACAGAGGTAATGAAAACAAGGGCCATATGTACCCCAATGTCCATGCTGCCTTTAAAGTTCATGTCTTATGGGGGTGCCTGGGTGGCTCAATCGGTTAAGCATCCAACTCTTGATTTTGGCTCAGATCATGATCTCAGGGTCATGAAACGGAGCCCTGCATTGGGCTCCACACTGGGCATGAAGTCTTCTTAAGATTCTCTCTCTCCTTCTCATTCTGCCTTACCCCTCCTACTCACGTTATGTTCGCCTTATGCAAGTTACTCATCTCCTCTGGAACTTCATTTCCTCATCTATGATTGGTTTTCATTAGCAGGCTACTCTGTAGGTCTGTCTCTCATTTAACAACAAAATAGCCCTTAGAACGAGCAACTGGCACTGTCCCCTCCAACTCTGAACTTCTGTGATTCCATCCCCATTTTGCACAAACACAGGGGTACTTATTGGAACCAGTCTGAGATTTGAGAAAGATACATACCTCCTCTTACCTAGGGAGGGTTTTTACTCAAAGAGTCCATTTCCCATATTGAGAGAACTAGGCACTGAGTGGACAGGAGAAGCCAAAGGTGCTGAAGGAGGCTAGCAGGAAAGCTTAGGGAACCTAACAGGAGAAGGTGCTGGAACTCAGCTGAGGGCCAACCAGAGATGCTCCTAGGGCTGAGAGAAGTACTGTTTCCTTCTCTCAGATAACCCTAGGACTGTTGGCCTCTCCCAGGAGGATCACGATGGTGGCACATTGATGAAGGGAGTTTTCTGGAAGTACAATTGCCTCTTTACTCTGGGAAAGCATGAAACATCCAATCCCAGATATAGCAGGAATGCTCCCCCAATTGAGAGAGAAAACAGAAAATGTTACAAGGTAGCCCTCAGGATGTTGCAATGGACAATTTCTTCCCTAAAAATCGTGTCTTATCATTAGGACAGTAGCATATTTTGAACTGAGAGAAAGCAAGACCAACATGAAACCTTATTTTATTCTTCTGACTACTTCTTATTGAAGAGTAAACATTTTTTAATTTAAGTTTTATCATTAAATTTATAGATACTAGGATAAAATAAGAGAGGTGAACTAACTACACATTAAATTTAAAATGCAGGTAATATAGTCACTGCAAGACTAATAAATCACAATTCTCCACTGAAAAATAATATGCAATCTGTGTATAGCAGTTTGTGGTTTGCCAAATACTTTTATGTTGTATCATTTGATCTTCACCGCAGTCTTGTGATTTAGATCCTATTACTCTCCATGTTCATTAAAAAGGAGACTGAGGCTCAGAAGAATTAAGCGAGTTGCTCAAGCCACATAGTAAACAAGACCATGATGATTTGAACCGAAATTTCAAAAGTTCTTTTCTTTCCCTGATGCTGCCCTGAAATGTGCTTCCCTCTTTTACATAGCATATATATCCCTTAGAGAACACATAGCCAGTTTTTATTTTATTTTTGCCACACTGTGACCCTGCCTGTTCTCATTACAAATAGCATCGCTGGTAGTAGAGAGCACCAATATGCATGTGTCCACTTGGATATGACAGCTCACGTGACGTGCATGTCACATGCAGTCTCCTTAGATTCATCATGATGCCAGAGACTTTCTTTTTTTTTTTTCTTTTTAAATTTTTTTTTTTTTTAAAGATTTTATTTATTTTTCAGAGACAGAGGGAGAGAGCGCGAGCGAGCACAGGCAGACAGAGAGGCAGGCAGAGGCAGAGGGAGAAGCAGGCTCCCTGCCGAGCAAGGAGCCCGATGTGGGACTCGATCCCAGGACCCTGGGATCATGACCTGAGCCGAAGGCAGCTGCTTAACCAACTGAGCCACCCAGGCGTCCCGAGACTTTCTAAACTATATGAAAATGCCAGAAACAAACCAAGTGTATAAGTTCTTGTATGTTCGAGGTGACTAATTATATTAATGTAATTAGGATAGAGGAAAAAAAATGGGAATAAAAATCTAGCACAATATACTAAAGGAAATAAAGTCTAGATTATAGCACAATGGAAACATACATGAATAATACAAATTATTCAGTAATAAGACATTAATTTATAGAAATCACTCAGTTATAGAAATCTGATTTTCTAGTTCTGTATCTTTGGGACGGTGGGTGTATTTGGCACTATCCTTCTCCTGCATCATCTGAGAATCTGAACAAAGTTGGGTCTCTCTAGTTTTGAGACAGGAGTGTGTACCTGAGAAATTCAGGTGGAGTATTATACAATCATGAAGAAGAGAGATCTGTGTGTTCTATCTGTGTCTCCTGACATATATCTCTTTTTCAAATTTATTTTTTATTTATTTTCAGCATAACAGTATTGTTTTTGCACCACACCCAGTGCTCCATGCAATCCGTGCCCTCTCTAATACCCACCACCTGGTTCCCCCAACCTCCCACCCCCCCACCACTTAAAACCCCTCAGATTGTTTTTCAGAGTCCATAGTCTCTCATGGTTCACCTCCCCTTCCAATTTCCCCCAACTCCCTTCTCCTAACTCCCCATGTCCACCATGCTATTTGTTATGCTCCACAAATAAGTGAAACCATACGATAATTGACTCTCTCTGCTTGACTTATTTCACTCAGCATAATCTCTTCCAGTCCCGTCCATGTTGCTACAAAAGTTGGGTATTCATCCTTTCTGATGGAGACATAATACTCCATAGTGTATATGGACCACATCTTCCTTATCCATTCATCCGTTGAAGGGCATCTTGGTTCTTTCCACAGTTTGGCGACCGTGGCCATTGCTGCTATAAACATTGGGGTACAGATGGCCCTTCTTTCTGACATATATCTTGATCTCTCAACATTACTCGTTCAACATATCTGCTAGTAGAAAAATGTGTCTTTGGATTCTGTGAACCCCATGTATCTATCTGGAAGGAGACAAACTGAATTTTGGATTTTCAAGTGGGATTTTGTAGGGAGAAGGAGAGATACCAGGAATGTTTCCTTTTTAACACACCAGTATGAATTTGTTAACCATAAGAATATACTAATTTAGTACTTAAATAAACATGTAAAAATGTTTTAGGACATTTGGTAAGCTGGAGAGGGTGAAGCTATACCTTTTCATTCCTCTCTCTAGGCCAAGAGGTCTCCACGGCCCTCTTGATGCGGTTACTCTAAAAAGCAGTCCAAGGGGTGCCTGATTAAGGAGGGGGAGAGGTTTATGGGCAGAAGCCTGGATCTTAGTGGCACCCATATGACTCACAAATATCCCCTCCAAAGCGGCTTTCTGCACCTTGCTGAATATTCAAGTGCCCGGTTGGTTTACCCAATCGGTGCACACCTCTCTAGAGCTGAAGAAGCAAGGGACACTTTCATGCTTGTTTGGAGGCAATGTTACAAGTCTGGCTGCTAGTTTATATGGGGGTGGGGTTTAAGGCCTGGGCTTTAAGGCTTAAGAGATAAGCACTGGAGATTACTCCCTTGGCCTTGGGCCAATGGTTCTGCTAAATACTGGGGTCTGAAACACTACAGAACATTCTGAGCTACAGCTGTCCCGATTAAGTTCCTGAGCCTGAGATAAGATAACACAGTGTACTCTGCCTCTGCCCCCAGCATCTTCACACAGTTGAAAAGGAACATTCCAGGGTCACTTGAGAGGAGAGAGGAAGGACAGTGACGTGCAGCCCAAAGCAAGGTGAACGGAGAAGGAAGGGCTAGCAGGCCTTAGCATTGGTGGGAAAGCATCTGGGGTAGCAGGAAGCTGGTTAACATGAACATTAGGAGTCTATACATTTTTAGCTACTGATACTACTCACCTCTTCCCAGCTGCTTCCCCCTTGCCTGTATCTCCTCCCTCCCTCCAAGTTGGGAAGAATTTCCCAAAGTTACTGCTCAGCTCTGTGATCAGTTCTGGCCAGGGTATTTCTTGTTTTCTAAGAACTCAGAGCCCCCTCAGAGGTGATACCTGTGGTTGCCTCTTGTTTCCCTTCCAGACTCCCTCTGTCACAGAGTTATAAGGAAGAGGACTAGGGCAGCAGGAGCCTAATTAGCTCTGGATCCCCAGCAGACCTGCCTCATTCACAGAAGTCCAGTGTATAACAATTGTTCCATGGAAGGGCTTGTGCAACAGTCAGAGAAGCTGAGACTGTGGTACTGTGCCACCAATGTATTGCTCTCTTGGGTCTCAGGCTTCTAGGGTGCCTGTCCTTGTGTATGGTCCTTGTTCAAGGGCCACGTAGGCAGCTCATTTCAATCACCAGATCTGGTGCCTGCCACAGAACGTTTGCTACTGGGACTAGAACCCTGAGCATCTCTTCTTGTATTAGGGTCTGCACATGGAAAGTGGAGCTGGACGTTCACTACTGCCCAGCGGTTCCACCATCCATCCGGTGCTGTGAATGGGCAGAATGGCCAGAAATCTGCCTCTGAGATTTCCTGTCCCTTCATTCAATCCACTGAACACTTATGGGGTGCCCAGTAAATACTTTGAGATGCTGAAGATGAACTGAGAGAAGGTCTCTGCTTGGCCCCCAGGGGCTTCTCATCTAGTGTGGGAGTTCACGTCACAGGAGAGTCCAAGGTTCATAGTCCCTCCTACAGACTCTCAGTAGAGGGATCTCTTCCCACTTGGGCCTTGGCCTGTTTCCTCTCCCCTCAGCCTCTCACTTCCAAGGATGCCCACTCAATTCTATTGTAAAAATACTAATTAGGGTGTTTCAAAATTATTTTGCCATTTTTACTATGTCAGTCATCATTTCACTATTTCATGATCAGAAATAGATAATTTTGGACAGTATGAAGAGTATTTTAAACGCTTTGTGCAGCCACCACTTCCATTTTTTATGTCAACATCTCAACATCTGTATCCTGAGATTCTTTCACCCACCAAACATTTCTGGATCTTCTACTCTGGCCCAGACACTTTTCCAGGCATGCAGGATAGAGCAGCTACCAAAGCAAAGTCTTTGTTCACAGAGACTTACATTCTAAAGTGGAATTACATTCACCATTTTGACTGATGAACAAAGTGCTATAGGATATGAGGGCTGTTAGTATGATAAATGCTATGTAGGGAAATGAAGAATAAGGGGTTAGAGATTACTGATAGACAGTAGACCACCTCTGATAGACGAGGTGGTCAGGAAAGTCTTTTCTGAAAACAGTGGGAGAAGGAGTCGGGGCAGCTAACTGGGGAGAGAGCCTCATAAGGCAGAAAAGACAGAAAATGCAAAGATCCTGAGGCCAGATGTGTGGTGAGAATAAGCAAGAAGGATAATGTAATCATGGGAATAGGCACACGAGATGAGGCATGACCAAGACGTTGCTTTTTATTTCAAGTGAGAGGGGAAAACTGTTGGGAAGATTTTGAACAGGGCAGTAAAAAGTTCTCACTTTTGTTCTAAAGGATTCCTGTGCCTACTCTGTGGGCACCGAGAAACATGAGCCACTGCCCCAAGACACTGCCTACCCCTTCCTCCTGGCCATATACACGTGGGATCCGTTCCAAGATCCCCAGTAGAAGCTTGAAACTGAGGATAGTACTGAATCCTATATAGACTATATTTTTTCCTATATGTATATATACCTATGATAAAATGTAAATAAATTCGGCACAGTAAGACATTAACAACTAATATAATAAAATAGAATGTTTATAACGCTTTGCAAGTTTCGAAATATCTCCTAAAATATCTTATAGTACTGCACTCACCCTTCTTGTGATGATGTGACATGATAAAAACGCTTAGCGATGGGATGCAGTGAGGTGAATGACATAGGCATTGTGATGCAGCATCAGGCTCCCGTTGACCTTCTGAGGGTAGGTCAGGAGGGTCAACTGATTCCAGACCAAACCACTACTGGCACGGAGAACTGAAGAGCAGCGCAGGAAAGCAAAACTCCTGTGCATACTGTAGGAAGAGAAGAGTGAAAGCTAAGCGGTTTGCAGCAGTCTGGGTGAGGAAGAAAGGCTGGGGCAGGGTGGTGGTAGAAGTGACAAGTGACTGAACTGCGGGTGTATTTTAAAAGCAGAGCCAACATAATGGCAGCTCTAAGGTCCTGGACCCAACTTAGCTGCCAGCAACTATTTGAAAAATAAATTTCAAAGCAGAAAACCGAAACTATTTAAAAAAACACAAATCTTCATTGTTAAGCAACGAATAATGTATGAATGCTGGCCAAGGGACACTAATACTAGGACATGAACTAAAGAGCTAAAGATAGGCAAGAAACTGCAAATGGTTCTCCAATGTTGGTTTTGCAGAACCTTTTATACTTCACTGTTTAGAAAAATAATTTTTTAAAAAGGAGGCAGGCACACAGTATTATTTCCCAACTAAAGAAAAAATCCCCTTTGAAATAGTTTTGTAAGAGGAGCCCTAAGGCTCTTTCATAACTCTAAAAGGTTGTGACTCCCGCGGCGCAGCCAGCAGAGCTACTAGTTCTCTGGGTGAGTGAAATTTAAACAAGCAAGAAAAAGTTTAAAAAAAAAAACCAAAACACTCAAGTGGAATCTAGTAGCCACGGACCCACCAAAGAACACTGAATTGTGCAAGTCGAAAGGTGATTAATCCTTTAAACTTGAGCAGGCTGGCCCTGAGACAAGGGCTTTAGCACTCACTCGTTCCTGGCTGAGCCGGGCCCACATCCGGGGGTCCACCGGGGTCCCCTGCCTTTACACGCTCCGGCCGTGAGCACCACCAGCCCGCCAGGCCGAGACCCCGCCCACCCCTTCCCCCCCTTCCCCCCCCCCCGCCCACCCCTTCCCCCCCCCCCCCGCCCACCCCTTCCCCCCCCCCCCGCCCCCGACCGAGTCTCTGCGCCCCGGGCGCCCCCGCCGGCCACGCCCCCACGCGGCGCCTGTCGCCCCCCCGGCCACGCCCTCCTGGCCACGCCCCCCGACCCGGGCCGCGCCGGCGCGCCGGCCGCCCAAGTGGCTGTGCGGGCGGAGCTTGCGCAGCCGCCGGACCCCTACGCGCACCGCCCTCCGCCCTTGGCCACCGTGAGCCTCCGCGGACACGCACTTCCTGCGAGGCCTCCGAGCGCACCTTTGCCGAACCGAGCCGAACCCAGCACTTCCAAGTCGTTAGCCATGGTGGACGAGCTGGTGCTGCTCCTGCACGCGCTCCTGATGCGGCACCGCGCGCTGAGCATCGAGAACAGCCAGCTCATGGAACAGCTGCGGCTGCTGGTGTGCGAGAGGGCCACGCTGCTGCGCCAGGTACGTCCGCCGAGCTGCCCGGTGCCCTTCCCCGAAACGTTTAGCGGCGAGAGCTCCCGGCTCCCTGAGTTTATCGTGCAGACGGCGTCTTACATGCTGGTCAACGAGAACCGATTCTGCAACGACGCCATGAAGGTGGCATTCCTAATCAGCCTGCTTACCGGGGAAGCCGAGGAGTGGGTGGTGCCCTACATTGAGATGGATAGCCCCATCCTAGGTGATTACCGGGCCTTCCTGGATGAGATGAAACAGTGTTTTGGCTGGGATGACGACGAAGAAGATGACGACGACGACGACGACGAAGAAGATGATTACTAGGCCGGGAGACCCTCGGGCCCGGGACGGGGAGGGCCCTGCACGCAGCCATTCTCTCCCCCCCTCCCCTGCCCGGCCCGCTCGGAGCCGCCGAGCTCCCTTTCGTCCCCGGATCCCCTTCCCTACCCTTACCCTCCGGTTCTCTATCATCCCCTGTAGTGCTTGCCTTTGTTCCAGGAGTAGTGCTCCAGTTACCTGCTGCTGGGGCCTCGCTCTGAAGCGCGCCGCCACCCGTTCTGGCCAGCCCCGGCACCCTCCCCTGCTAATTTGGACTGTGTCCTGAGCCCCTGCTATAGGGAAGGCCCCTGTTACAAACTGGTCAGACTACGCGCAGCTCTGCCCTGCCGACTGCAAGGCCTCCGTCTGCCCAGAGACCTACGCCGCCACTTCACCACCATCCACCACATGCCAGCGACAGACCGCAGCCTTTGAAAATAAGGACCAACCTAGAAGATGCCTGAGTTGGCTGCATCTCCTCCTCGGACATTAATTTGGACAGCTCACCAACCCCCAAGGGGCCAGTCTTTCAACCTGGTTAGTTCCCTACCTACTCCCAGAGTCCTCTCCTTCCCCACCAAATTGCTGCAGGGGCCTAGTGTGCCTGGCAGCCAAATTGTTGACATTTCTTTTCTCCTCTGCACCAGTTTTGCACAGCTGTCCTTTTACTTTCAAAACTACAGCAGTCCCAACAGATGTGTGTATTTGGACAAACATACTAAAAACAAACAAAAACAGGCACTCAGCCCAGCTCCTCAGTACCACCTGGAAAAAGCATTTACGTTCTTTTCAATAAATATCAAGCACTACAAAAAAAAAAAAAAGAAGAAGAAGAAAGGAGTGTCTTTTAATGGTTAAGTGCTATCATTGGCCTCTACCACTCTCTCTGACTCTCATTTTTTCCCCTGAGATCAGGGAACCTAGTTCAATCCCAGTATTTGCCACTGTCATCTCTAGGCGACAGAGGACAGCTATCACAGGATTTGATAGAGATTCTGGTACTCTCCTCACCAAGGCATTTCTTGAAGCCCTGGCAAGAGGATCGAGTGTCCTCTGGGGCGTCCAGAGTGGCATGGGTAAGGGGTGGTTGAGCAGGTTGTACACCATCCCAAAGTGGGACACTAGACAGTGAAAGGGGACACTATTAATAATTAGACTGGGACAACAAGCACAAGACACATAAAATATTACCATTTTCCTGAGCCTTTGGATTACTTCCTCAGCACAGTCAAGGAAATTCTGTCCTTTAATTCTTACCATCTGAGGACTGCTATTGAGTTAAGACTTAACAATGTAGCACCTTTCAGGTGCCTGAGCTGACATTAAATCCTGGGTCCTGGGTGAGTGTACCCATAGTAAATAGTGATCTTAACATTTCGTGATGCCAGGTGAACACTCTTAGAATCCCCAGCCATACATATATCCCATATTCCTGCCTGTGGAAATTGGCAAGATGCCTGGCTATCTCCTAAACTAGACCTTGTCCTGTTGGGGGCTATGCTGAGACCTCTTTATAGACCCGGAGGGCTCAGAGGCATTGAGGGAATAGGTGAGTGCTGAGAAGAACTCTTTGAAATGTTAAATCAGGGAAGTTTGGTTGTGGGGTTAGTGGGAGCTACCTCTGCCAACCAGGAACACTTAGGAGGATTTGAGGGGTTCACAGTTACCATCTATATATGCCCAAATGTATTCATTATACCGTAACTGGAGTCAGCCCTACCTTAAGATCTCTAATTTAGGTAATAAACTTCCCTATTACATAAGACCTTTTGAGGCTGGTTATTCTTTTATTTTTAATAGTAAACCTCACAGTGTGGATTTAATGAGATCCTGGTCATCATCCTGGTCACCTCACAGGCATGGATTCGTTGAAATCATGCCCATGAGGTCTTTACAGTTGTCCCTACTACATGGTGAACTTCCAGTAAATATGGGCTGTTACTCCAGACTTGGGATTGGAAGTCTATCTTGGAAAGCAGGTGTCTTGCTGTGAGTTTGGCTTTAGTAGGAAAATGTCAGGGGTGAGCGGGAACAGAGCAGGCCCAGGGAGAGTGGAAATGAAAGCACGCTGAGACATCATTTACTCACTGGGATCTGACATAAAGTCAGGTAAGAAAGTTTACTTGGTCAACAGGGGAAAGTGTAGGGCAGGAGTGATTTCTCTGGCCTAAGAAAGTTGTTCCTGGAGGGAAACAATGGGTGGATATGGTTTAGCAAAGGAGGTTGAGGCCCAAATGGGGTAGATGTGGGAAAGTGGTAGGCAAGAGCTGAAAGCTAGGTAAAGGGTCCAGGAAGACCAAAAATCAGTCATTCCATGATCAGTGGTCCAGGTATACTGAGAGGTGGTCCAGGTATAAGAGTGGTGAATGAAAGGTGGTTGCCCTCACAGTGATTCCGGTTTGTAGCTTTTATGGTGCCTTGAGCCAGAACTAGGTTGGTATCTAGCTACAAGTAAGGTCTAGAAAGAGAATCTGGACTGTGATTCGATCGGGGTGTGAACTTTCTGGGGGTGGGGAGAAGTTGAAGATGAGTAGATGGGATTTATTCCTCACCAAACCAAGTGAGCACATGCTCTGTGGGGAAGGCAGCGACTTCTGTACAGTGAAGCTGCCGTGCTAAGATAGCATCTAAGGAACATCCACAAAAGCTTGGCCAAGGAGTTTCTGAGATCTGAAACTCACAGACCCTGGGTGCACACGTGCAGGTGTGTGTGCGTGTGTGCGTGTGCATGAGTTTGCTCTGAGTGTGTGGATGTGTATGGTGGGGCAGGGGTGATGTGGCTATACTGGGAGCTGTAGAGGACAGTGTGGGAATCTGGCTACTTCGGGGGCAGATTCTGCAAAAAAGCACTGTGTTTGGCAAGGACTCTACCACTCAGGATGAAATAAATTCATGGTGGTGGCATAAGGCAGAGCAAAAGAGAATGAAGAAGTAAATAAGCATGTCTAAAGATAAAAGCAGGACTTGGATGCAAACTGTTAAGGTAGAAATGCTGAAATAGCAAAAACGAACTTCAGACTCCTGAATTCTCATATTGGTCATACTGGCCTTGAAATGGTCACTGCATGCTATCAAGAAATGAAAATAATATTAAAGGTCACAATCAATTAATCATGTTAAATCTACCATTGTATTTTGGAGTTCCTTAACCATTTGAATAGGTAAACACTGATATCCCTTCTGTGTTGCTGTGTTTTGCAGGATGGTATATGAAGTTAGAGGTACAATTATGTATGCTGTGTTTGCTTATTTTCTGCTGTTACAATGGTGAAAACCTCAGCAGTTTGGCAGTAAGCAGAATAGAGAGAGATGTCTTTTTGAAACTGTGGAACATTTGCTTTTTAGCAGAGGAATTCTAAGAAAATTTCTAGGTTCTTAAAGCAATTAAAGCTAATAAATGGGCATCAATTCAAGGTCCCGAGAATGTTTTCCTTGATGGGTGATTAGGTTGAGGAAATTGTATGGAGCATATTTATTATTTGCATTAAAATATGAATTTTGTTAAAGTTGTGTTTAAAGGATAGTTCAAGTATATTGCTTGCAGTCTTAGGACCACTTAGGTCTAAAGGTAGATACAATGAACTGGTTGGTGTCCTTTGACAGTACTGGTAGCCACTAACTTCCCTTAATGAGAATCTGATCATGGCCCTTGGATATTTTCCCCCTCCTGTCTGAAATTCCTCTTAAGTTTTTTGTTGTTGTTGTTGTTTTCATCTTTAAATGTTCTGTTGTCTGGAGACACTTTTTTTAATGACGTAATTACCCTGGAATGGAAGACTTGCTTGGAGTAATTATGAATATCATAGTCAGATTTGTTCATGGAGCAGAAGCCCTCCTCTGGATGAGGAGGGGGGCGGCGCTGGTGAGGTACTGCAAGGGGACTTCGGAATAGTGAGACAGAGCAGCATTTGTGTGTCTCCCTTTCTCCCCTTGGGCTGGTGTCTGAGGTGTGATCTGTAACAAATTTTTTTCTTATGATACTATTCATAACATTTACATAATTCCTCCCCTCCCTAAAGAATAAATTATTTCATTAGCAAAATTGCAATAATAGGTCTTTTATATTTTAGCCAAAGTCTTTATACAGTTAGTTTAATTGAACAGCCAATTCAGAGTCAACCAGTCAGCTCAAGATAAAAAACTGTCACATGACTGTTTATGTGCCTCATTTTATTTATTTTTTGTATGTGCCTCATTTTATCTTTAGTTTTAAAACAAATAATACCAGTAAAGGAAAGCAAAGGGAATTATATTTCAATGTTACCCGAAATAATTGTGATATATTTTATTTGTCTGTTCTGTAGACACGGATAATTGCATTGCCATACAGGACTTTTAGAAATGTTCATTTGAAGAAAAAAATATTCATTGTAATGTATGTTAAAATTTTAACATATACACAAGTAGAATAGTATACTGAGCACACCTTAAACCCATCTCCAGATTCAAAACCTACCAACATTTTTGCTACCTCTATCCCTTTTCTTTCTTAAAATTTTTATGGAATATTTTATTTTATTTTTGTCCACCGGGGCAGGGAGGGGCAGAGGGAGGGCAGAGACAATCCATAACATCATCATCACATGTACTGAAATTGACAATGGTTCCTTGATATTTAATACTCAATCCATATTCAAATATCTTTTAAATTATAAATAAAAATGTCTTTTTGATTATTTGCTTGAATTAGTTTTCAGAAAATGTCAACACATTGCACTTGGTTTATATATCTCTTACCCTTCCTTTATTGGTAACAGTTCCCCTCTACTCTTTTTTTTCCTATAATTTATTTGTTGAGAAAACTGGGTCATTTGTCCTATGGAATTTTTATATTCAGGATTTGCTTTATTTTTTCATATCCTTGCCCAATTTCCTCTTGAGTTGTTGATGTTTCTCAATTTTTTTTAGATGCTCCTTATTTGTTAGGGATCTGTGATTTATGTTGTAAATATTTATGTCCAGTTTGTCATTTACGTTCTTCATATTTCATTCTGTTGTGAAAATGTTTAATATATTTCCATTTTTTTCCATTCTCTCCTCTCATTCCTGTGCTTCCCAGTTTATGTGCTTTACTTTTTTCTTAGTGTTTATACCTTTAAATAGTGTATATACCTCTACTATTTTTCAGATACGAATGATCTGTTTTGACTCTCAGCCATGAAAGATGAGGAACTCAACATATGCACTAATTCTATTTCCCTATCAACTTTGTAAGTTACATCATTTCTATGTTGTTCCTGTTTGTAACACTTACATATTTTTATGTGACCATCATCCCCTCTTCTTGTAACGTTAATATATCTAATAAATGAAATAATTATCTTGTTCAATTTTCACAGTCTCTTTTGGTTAGCCAAGGTTTTTTTTTCTTTTCCTTTTTTAGTTGTTTCTTTAAAAAAAAAAAAAAAAGAACCTCCTGGAACTATGTGCTCTGAGTTTTTGAAGGTGAATGGTTTTGTTATGGGTAGAGTTGGTGGGACACACTTTCTCTTCTTTCATTGCTCTACTAACTTTTAGCATTGACTGTTATTTTGTAGAAATCTGAGGTCATCTTAATATTTTTCACTCATAATCGATTTGATATTTTTCTTGAATTCCCAGATATTTTTTCTTTACATTTGAATAGAGTATATCTGAGTGTTATTTATTGTTTGTCATATTTTGTGGAACCTGGTATGACCATTTAATAGGTAGGTTCAAGGCCTGATTCATTTATGCAAAGCTGTCTGAATTATTTCTTCAAATGCATATAATATATACTGATATTTATGTTGACTCTCCCTTTTACCTACTCTCGATATTTTAAATGTTCTCAGGCTTTTCATTTTTTAAAATATTTTATTTTTTTATTGGAGAGAGAGAACAAGTGGGGGGGAGAAGTGCAGAGGGAAAGAGAGGAAGAGTGAGGGGCAGACTTCCCACTGAGCAAAGACCCCGATTTGGGGCTCAATCTCACGACCTTGAGATCATGACCTAAACTGAAGGCAGACACTTAACCCATTGAGCCAACCAGGTGCCCCTGTTCTCGGGCTTTTAAAGTGTTTTCTTCATTTTTCTTTTATTCTGCTTACTTTTATCAATCCCATTTTCTATGTGCTTTACAGTGGTGTCAGGAGTACCAGTTGTTACTTGTGTTGCTTCCAACCTGGCTTCATTTCTGCGATAGTTTGGTTTTTCTTCCACTTCTTTGCCCAGTGCTGCCAGCTCCTGTTTTAGCTTCTGTTGACTTCTGCATATTTCTGAAACTTATATCTCTGATTTATTCTCTTGTTGTGTAGCTATGATTCCTTTTAATTTTTAAAGTTGATGGTGATATATTGTGGTACGATGTCAGTGATCCATTAAGTCATTTCTGTTTCCTGGCAGTATTTTTCTGTGGAGCATTATTTGCCATTTTCTCCCCTGTGGCAGTATTCCAAGAATCCTTTCAGGATCTTGTCTACTTCCTAGTAAGGCTACTCTTCCTCAGCAGGGATAGTCAGCCTTCTTTGTCTTTTTCAGTCCAGTCCCAAAATAATTTCCTCTGGCATAGATAAGTCAACATTGGTGGCTTGTACCTTGACTACTTCCCACTTTCCAGAGATGAGACAAATCTGATCCCCTACCCCTTTGTTTTAACATGTCACGGGTCACTTCAATAGCATCAGGAATAACCTGGAAGGTAATTAATATATATAATGACTTAGAATACTTCCTCACTACAGCTGTGTGTGTGTGTGTGTGTGTGTGTGTGTGCACGCACGCGTGCATGTGTGTGTTTCAAAAATCAATTTTACTATCAAGTTTTGGAACAACTGTTTCTTCCCATGTGTATCAGGAAGACAAATACAAGGGTTTTCGGCATCTGTACAGTAGAAGAGCTGCTTGTGTAGGCATCTGATCAATATGTATGCAGGAAAAAGAAATCTGTTATTCGTTGGAAGGAAAGTTGGGAAGGTTGAAATTAGTATTAGAAAATGGACCTTTGAAGAGATAGACAAATGTATATGGAAAGATCAGTTTGTTGTGAGCTGAGAATAGCTTGTTCTTAAAGTTTGAGTTCAGTGAGAATGTGCTGGTGATCAGAAAGATCTTTGATCCCTATTGTGACTTTGCCACAGATTTACCTAGCCAACCCCAGACAGTTTACTTGACTCTCAACTTCTGTACCTGTAACATGGGAATAATTACAGCTCAGGACTAATATAAGAAAAAACTGCTTAGGGGGCACCTGGGTGGCTCAGTTGTTAAGCATCTACCTTTGGCTCAGGTAGTGGTCTCAGGTAGTGGTCTCAGGGTCCTGGGATCGCATCTGGCTCCCTGCTCAGTGAGAAGCCTGCTTCTCCCTCTCCTCCCCACCTGTGCTCTCTCTCTCTCTCTCTCTCTCTCTCAGAACAAAGCAAAGCAAAACAAAACAAAACAAGAAACACAAAACTGCATAGCATCTTATCTGGTAATCAGTAAATGCTAACTTCATTCTTTTCTTCAATAGAGATTAGTAAAATAGAAATGTGAGATTGACCGGTATGGCAGACTTGCATGTTCTGGTAGAGAGATAATGATATTGGGGCGTGTGGAATATCAGGAGAAAAGCTATCTAACATTAAAATAAACAGTAATATCAGAAGGCAATTCATAGGAGTAGATAGTAAAGATTAATTAACATGTGAACAGCACTTGACACTTTAAAAGTCGCTTTGGTATTCATTTTCTTCTTTGCTACAACGACTCACACCAACTCAGCAGAGGATTTTTATTTACATTTTACAGTTTGGGATAGAGATGCTCAGGGACTTTTTCATGGTAGAAAGTGTCAGAATTGGGGCCAGAAATTCCCACCCCAGATCCAGTGCTCTTTTTATAATTTCATGTTGCCTTTGGAAGTAATGCCTTGTTCAGGTTGCTTATCTCTCATTGATCTTTGCTTCTTTGTAACCTGAAGTATTTTCATTAAGGGGTAACTTCGCAGGTCCTTCTCTCATTTAACAAAATAGCTCTCAGCATGAGCAACAGGCCCTGTCCCCTCCAACTCTGAACTTCTGTGATAACATCCCCATTCTGTACAAACACTGGCACTTGCAGGAACAAGTATGAACTTTGGAAAAAGATGCTGGGATTACTCTTTTATTTTTTAACAGCAACAACAACAATGCCAAAATGTTTATCAAAGGAGATAGATAAATTAGGATAAATTACATCCCTCTATGAGCTACAATGCTGGGGTAAAACTAATATTTTCTTTATATTTATGAGGGGAATTTCTGATAGGAATTGTTAAGGATAAAAGTAATTCAGAGATATATGTACAGGATGATGCCATTTACAAATATTTTAGTATTGATTTATTTATTTTGGTGGGGAGGGGTAGAGGGAGAAGGAGAGAGAGAAACCCAAGCCGACTCCACGCTGAGCACAACGTGGGGTTCAATCTCACGACCCTGAGATCACTACCTGAGCCGAAACCAAAAGTTGGATGCTTAACTGACTCTACCACCCAGGCGCAGTTATTGTATATTGTAAAATATACAAACATTTTAAAACCTATATGTGTATGAATGTATATTATATATTGTAAAATATGTAAATATTTTAAAACCTATATGTGTATGAATGTCTGTCTATGTGTGTGTATACATACACGTACAAAAGGTGAAAAGAACAGAATGATAAATGCCAAATTTTAAAGTGTTCACCTTAGAGAAAGGAGTAGCATGAAAGGAATCATTTTGCTATTTTATTCTTTGTTGCTCATCTTTATTATAATGAGTACTAGTAGTTGAAAACAAATAGAATTAGCACTTATTCTGGAAGAGTTATGGTGAAAATGAAAAACAATTGTTGGCACTATTATAAAATAGTGCTCTTGTGGAAACAATTCATATTGTAGGAACCATAAACCGATTCACAACTTATTAGAAAATACAGAAAATTGATTTTATAATTTCTGTTATGTTACTTTAATTCTACCGAACAGTTGATAATAAAACTGCTTTATCAGTGGAAACAAGCTATACTCAGACATTTACTTTAGTGCTACTCAGGTCAGTACGTTTGGATACCGGTACATTCCCCTCAGACCTCTTCAGGCTGTCTCTTTTCAGCTACTGTTGCCATAGTCCAGATGCTCATTGCCTGCCAGGTTTATTTGAATGGACTCCCAGATGATCCTTCTTCTTCCTGGCTCTCTTCTTTCTAACCTGTTCTTCTCATGGCTGTTAGTGGGTTTTTTTTTTTTTTAAGATTTTATTTATTTATTTGACAGACAGAGATCACAAGTAGGCAGAGAGGCAGGCAGAGAGAGAAAGGGAGAAGCAGGCTCCCTGCTGAGCAGAGGGCCAGATGCAGGGCTTGATCCTAGGACCCTGGGATCATAACCTGAGCTGAAGACACAGGCTTTAACCCACTGAGGCACCCAGGCGCCCTTAGTGTCTTTTGATACCTAAATCTAATTTACATTTGTATTCAAATTCCTTCAGTGATCCCCACATTCAGGAAATTTTGGAATTCCTTAATGTAACATTTATGTCTAGATTACTCTTTTTAAAAATTAACTTTTTATTGAGTTATAATTAATATACCATAAAATTCACCCTCTTATGTGGTTGATTCAGTCTTTCTAGAATATTCACAAAGTTGTGCAACCATCACCGCCGTCTAATTCCAGAACATTTTCATCATCTCAGAAAGATATTCTGTACCCATTAGCAGTTGTTCCCCATTTGCCCCATCTCCCTCCCCTCCCCCTATCCCTGGAAACCACTAATTTCTGTCTCAATGGATTGATTGCCTATTGTGGACACTTCATACAAATGAAATGATACAATACATGCCCTTTTGTGATTGACTTCTTACACTTAGTGTATCTGCAGGGTTCAAACTGGTTGTAGCGTATATCGGTACTTCATTCCTTTTTATGGTTGAATAATATTCCACTTCATGAATGTACCAAATTTTGTTCATCCATTTGTCAATTAATGGACATTTGGGTTATCGTGCATTTCAGCTATTATAAATACTGTTGGTTATAATTTTCATGTACAAGTTTTTGTTTGAACACCTGTTTTCAATTCTCTTGGGTTTATATCTAGGACTGGGATTGCTAGGTCACATGGAATTCTGTGTTTAGCATTTTAAGGAACTGACAGATTGTTTTCCAAAGTGGCTTTACCATTTTATAATCCCACCAGAACTATATGGGTTTTACAATTTCTCCACATTCTCAGCAATATCTACTGTTGTTCATGTTTTTGACTGTAGCCATCCTTCTTGGCATAATGTGGTATAACATTCTGATTGTGATATGTGGTACACAGAAGTATTTAATTTTGATGAAGTCCAACCATCTGTTTTCTCTTTGGTTCTTTCTGCTTTGGTGTCATATTTAAGAAACCATTTATTTCCAACCCAGGGTCATGAAACACCTATGTTTTCATAGTTATGTTTTACATCTATGTTTTCAAAATTCTCAAAGTTTTAAGTTTTATCTCTTTTATTTTGGTCTTTGACTCATTTTGAGTTAAATTTTATAGATGGTATGAAGTAATGGCATAAGTCCATTCTTTTACATGTGGATACCCAGTTGTCCCAGCACTATTTGTTGAAAAGACTACTATTTCCCCATTGAATTTTCTTGTCACCCTTACTGAAAATCAATTGACCATAAATGTATAGGTTTATTTCTGGAATCTCCATTCTATTTCATTGAGCCGTATGTCTATCCTATGCCAGTATCAAGCTGTCTTCATTACAGTAGTTTTGTGGTAAGTTTTTAAATTGTGGAGCATGAGTCCTCCAAATTTTTTCTTCTTCCAAGATTTTTTTTTTTTTTGGCTATTCTGGATCCCTTGCATTTTAATATGAATCTTAGGCTCATATTGTCAATTTCAAAAAAAGGCAACTAGAATTTAATAGGGATTCTATTGAATCTAGATCTATTCGGGGAGTATTGCCATCTTAGCAATAATAAGTATTTCAATTAATGAACATTATCTTTCCGCTTATTTAGGTCTTCTTTAATTCAGTGATGTATCGCTGTTTTTGTTGGCATGTCTTCCACTTATTTTGTTAAATTTATTCTTTATTTTCTTATTCTTTTTGCTATTAATCAAAATTGAATTTTTAAAATTTCATTTTCAGATTGTTTCAAGTGCATAAAAATACACCTGATTTTTGTTTAGTGGTCTTGTATCCTGCAACTTTGCTGAACTTGTTTATTAGTGCTTATAGTTTATTTTGCAGATTGTGTAGGATTCTCTATACAAGATTACATCATCTGCAAATAGAGGCAGTTGTACTTCTTTTTCAGTGTGAATGCCTTTTATTTCTTTTTCTTGCCTAATTTATCGGGCTATAACCTCTAGTACCATGTTGAAGAGAGGTGGCATGAACATATATCCTTGTCTTGCTCTTGATCTTAAAGGGATAGTTTTCTGTCTTTCACCATTAAGTCTAAGGCTAGCTTGTGGGTTTTCATAGATGTCTTTATCAAAATGAGGAAATCCCCTTCTACTCCTTGTTTGCTAAATGTTTTTATCATGAAAGGATGTTGGATTTCATTAAATGCTCTTTCTGTATGTATTGAGATGATCATGTGGTTTTATTTTTTATTCTGCTAATATGGGATATTACCTGGACTGATACTTATACGTTGAATCAATCTTGCCTCCCTGGAATAAATCACACTTAGTCATGTAATATAATCCTTTTTATATGTTTTTTGATTTGGTTTGCTAGTATCTTATTGACAGTTTTTGTCTGTATTCAGACAGAATAAAGTCCTATAATTTTTTTGTGATGTCTTTGTCATGAGGATAATATTGGCCTCATAGAATGAGTTGGGAAGTTTATACTCGCATTCCTTTGCACTTAGTGTTTTCACTTAATTGTAAATTCAGAAGTAGCTCAATCAGTTCATAGATACCATCCTCATTTTTATGCAGTAGCATAATTAACTTTTTGTATTTGCTGTAGTTATTCATAATTCTTTTATGTATGGTGTTATGTATGGAAAATATTTTATTATGACAAAAATAAGTTTCACCGTTAATGACAATGTGCCTATTTTATTTTTATATCTATGGAGCTATACCTTTACAGTAAGTTCCTAGGAGAAGGATTGGTGGATCAAAAAGTAAGTGCAGGGGCACCTGGGTTAAGCCTCTGCCTTCAGCTCAGGTCATGATCTCAGGGTCCTGGAATCGAGTCCCGCATCGGGCTTTCTGCTTGGCAGGGAGCCTGCTTCCTCCTCTCTGTTCTCTCTCTCTCTCTACCTGCTTCTCTGCCTACTTGTGATCTCTGTCAATAAATAAATAAATTATTTTTTTAAAAAAGTATGCAGTTTGTCAGATATTTCTAAGTTCCCTCCCACAGTGGTTTTGCCATTTTACATACCCATCAGAAATGGATGAGACTGCCTGTTATCTTGCAGCATTACCAGGATAAGGGCTATTTTGAATTATCTGGTAGGTTTAAAAAAAAATTCATCTCAGTTGAGTTTTAGTTTGCACTTCTCTTATTGTGAATGTAGTATTTTTCCTATTATGAGGGCTATTTTCATTTCTTTTTCTATGAATCGTCTGTTCATGTCTTTTGACCATTTTTCTGATCTTGTTTTTCTCATCATTTAAAAGCTCTTTATATACTTGGGAAATAGCGCTTTGCTTATGATATAAGTTGCATGCATTTTCTTCCAGTTTTTCATTTGTCTTTTTTCTTTTTTATGGTATCTACTTTCTGCAGTGCTGGTTTTGCATTCTTACATAAATAAAGTCACAATTATTTTCTTCTATTTCTTCTAGATTTTGAGTTACAGTTAAAAGACTTGTCCCACATCCAGGTTGTAAATGAATTCCCCCCAGTGTTTCTTTTAATATTGCTGTGGTTTCAGTTTTTGAACACTTACATTTCTGTTCTTTTTGGTGTTTATTCTAGTGTATGAAGTATCCAACTTAACTTTTTTCCAAATAGCTATGTAGGGGTCCCATGCCATTTGTTAAAACATTCATCAGTTATGTGATATAGTCATCATGTACTAAATCTCCATATGGATCATTTTGTCTATCTGTGGACTTCCTATTCATTAAAATTAGTCTGTAGGCCTGTTTCTCTGCCATTATCACAGAATCTTCATTATAGAAACTTTAGAGCATGTTTTAATATCTGGAAGCACTAGTCTTCCTTTTATTGCTCTTTTTTCTCAGGGCTCTTACATGTTAATTTTTCCATGTGAATTTCAGAATCCTCATGTCTAACTTTATAAAAAATAACTTATTATATTTGGTAAGATAGTATTAAATTAGCATACTGGTAAGACATCTACAAAGTTGAGTTATCCTATCCAAGTACAAGAGCTGCCTTTTCAATTGTTCAGATTTATTTTCAGGTCTTTCAGGAATATTTTAACATTTTCTTTATTTAAGGGTTTTATTTATTTGACAGAGGAAGAAAGAGCACAAGCGGGGGAGCACCAGGCAGAGGGAGAAGAAGGCTCCCTGCTAAGAAGAGAGCCTGATGTGGGACTCAATGTTAGGACCCTGGGATTATGAACTGAGCCAAAGGCAGATGCTTAACTGACTGAGCCACCCAGGCACCCCAGTGTTTTAATATTTTCTTATATAGGTTTTGAATATTGTATTTCCTAAGTAGCTTCTAACTGAATTCTCTCTCTGTGTGTGTGTGAATGCTATTGTTTTTCTGTGCTAATTTTATGTCATGCCAAAAAACTTCAAATTAGTTTTTGTTTTTATTTTTGTTTTTCCATATATACTATTATTATATTATACATAAAACTTCTTTTCCAGTTCTCATACCTACAATTGTTTCCTCTTGTCATGAAATTGTAGTTGAGGTGAAGGGAATTCTTTCCTTGTTCTACTCCTTAGTGACAGTGCCCATAATGTTTCCCCACGTTTGTATTTATAAACACATATATATTTGCGTATTGTGTATGTGTGTGTTTGTTTTGTGTGTGTGTGTGTGTGTGTGTGTGTGTGTGTGTGAGAGAGAGAGAGAATCATGTTACCTCACAGTGTTATATTTTGTATAGACTGTTTTAGAATCTATGGAGAAAATCTTATAGTTTTTTCCCTTGGATTTATTAAAATGGTGGGTAAGGAAGATCCTCATTTTAAACCTTCCTTGCATTTCTGGAATGAATCTCATTTGGTCATAATATCTTTTTTTTTTAATGTGTAATTGGAATCTGCTCTTACATAAAATTCCAAGTTTTCTATCAGTATTCATGAGATTGGTCTGTAGTTGTTGTGTTTGTGTTTTTATCAGGTTGATGTATCAACATTATGCTTCATTCATCAACAAAATGGAAGTTTTCCTTTTTACTATGCTCTGGAATGATTTAAGTAGCAGTGAGATTGTCATACCAGGTTCAATTTAAATCTATATGAACAAAATAGTCATTGCAAGATTAGTACATCAAAATTCTCCAGTGGGAAAAAAGGTGACATTTGAAAATACTTTGTTTAATTAACAGTTTATTAGAAGTTTAATAATGGTTGGGGCGCCTGGGTGGCTCAGTGATTTAAAGCCTCTGCCTTCGGCTCAGGTCATGATCCCAGGGTCCTGGGATCGAGCTCCGCATCTGGCTCTCTGCTCGGCAGGGAGCCTGCTTCCCTTCCTCTCTCTCTGCCTGCATCTCTGCCTACTTGTGATCTCTGTCTGTCAAATAAATAAATAAATAAATGAAATCTTAAAAAAAAATAGAAGTTTAATAATGGTTAATCACAGTAGATTTTTTTTTTTTTAAGATTTTATTTATTTATTTGACAGAGAGAAATCACAAGTAGTAGGATAGGCAGGCAGAGAGAGAGAGAGGGAAGCAGGCTCCCTGCTGAGCAGAGAGCCCGATGCGGGACTCGATCCCAGGACCCCGAGATCATGACCTGAGCCGAAGGCAGTGGCTTAACCCACTGAGCCACCCAGGCGCCCCCACAGTAGATTTTTGATAATAGTTAATATCATGTTTAATAAGTAATTTTATATTGTATTGTGTGATATGCACTTCAATTTTATGAGTATTTTATACTTGTTTTATGGATAAGAAAACTGAGGCTCATGAGGATTAAGTAGCCTGTGCAAGCCACACAATGAGCAGCAATGAAAGAACCTAAACCATACTCTGTTCATTCTGTAGTGCTTCCATTAAATGTAGTTCACCGTCTTTATGCCAGTAGTTGGCCAAACATTTTAACCCACAACAGCTTACCTGTTTGTTTAGTAATGAAAAACATCCTTGGTTTTGAATCTATTTTTGTTGGACTATGACACTACCAGTTCTCATTACAAGTAGTATCCTTGGTGATAGAAGGCAGTAATATATGTATGACTATTTGGATATTATCTCTCTCTCTCTCTCTCTCATACAGACACACACACACACACACACACACACACACACACCCCTTTAAGGACATCATGGGATAAGATGACCTTAAACCGTGAATTCATAAAATCCAAATAGGCTTTTGTCATACAGAGTTGCTATTATTTGGGGAACATGCTTTCATTTCATACTATATTCTAAGTTTACTTGTCTGCTTAATGAAGAGATTAGATTGGCTCTATGTTGCCAGCCATTTTGAGGACAGGCCTATTAAAAATAAAAACAAACAAAAATTCCAATTATCTATAAGAACAGACTTAATGTGATTGCAGATACTTACTATAATATATTGAAATTACAGAAACAAGCATAATACAGAATCTCTTGTACCTTAAAGTTGACTACCTGTACTAAAGTAACTAGTAATTGGAAAAGTGTGAAATAATAGAAGAAAATATGTAATCAATAAACTCAATAGTATAACAATACAAAAATATATACATTTTGCTGATACAAAGCATTTTCATTTTTTTTAATTTAAATTCAATTTAGTTAACATATAGTGTATTTTTAGTTCCAGGGTTAGAATTTAGTGAATCATCAGTTGCATATGACACCCAGTGTTCATTACATCAAGTGCCCTCCTAACACCCATCACCCAATTACCCCATCCCACCACCCACCTCTGCTCCAGCAACCCTCAGTTTATTTCTTGTAGTTAAGAGTCTCTTATGGTTTGTCTCCCTCTCTGTTTTCTTTTTCTTTTATTTTCCCTTCCTTTTTCCTATATTTATTAGTTTTGTTTCTTTTTTAAATCTCATTTTATTTATTTTTTATTATACTCAATTAGCTAGCAAATCGTACATCATCACTAGTTTTTGGTGTAGTGTTCAATGATTCATTAGTTGCATGTAATTCCCAGTGCTCATCACAACGTGTGCTCTCCTAAATACCCATCACCCATTTATCACAGCCCCCTCCCTCCCTCCCTTCTGTAACCCTCTGTTTGGTTCCCAGAGTCCAGAGTTTTCCTGTGGTTTGTCTCCCTTTCTGATTTCTTCCCATTCAGTCTTCCCTCCCTTTCCCTGTGGTCCTCAGCACTATTCCTTATGTTCCATATATGAGTGAAACCATATGATAATTATCTTTCTCTGCTTGACTTATTTCACTTAGCATAATTCCCTCCAGTTCCATCCATGTCAGTGCAAATGGTGAGTATTCATCCTTTTTGATGGTTGAGTAATAATCCATTCTATATATGGGCCACATCTTCTTTATCCATTCTCTCTGTTGAAGGGCATCTCATCTCCTTCCACAATTTGGCTATTGTGGACATTGCTGCTATGAACATTGGGGTGCATGTGTGCCTTCTTTTCACAACATCTCTATCTTTGGGGTAAATACCTAGTGGTACAGTTGCTGGGTCACAGGATAGCTCTATTTTTAACTTCTTGAGGAAACTCTGTACTGTTTTCCAGAGTGGCTGCACCAGTTTGCATTCCCACCAATAGTATAGGAGGGTTACCCATTCTCCACATCCTCACAAACACTTGTTTCCTGTGTTGTTAATTTTTGCCATCCTAACTGGTGTGAGGTGGTATCTCAGTGTGGTTTTGATTTGTTTTTCGCTAATGGCTAGTGATGTTGAACATTTTTCATGTATCTGTTGGCCATTTGTACGTCTTCTTTGGAGAAGTGTTTGTTCATGACTTCTGCCTATTTTTTGACTGGATTACTTGTTTTTGGGGTGTTGAGTTTGAGAAGTTCTTTATAGATCCTGGATACCAGGCCTTTTGTTGGCTGTTTCCTTTGCTGTACGATAGCTTTTTATCTTGATGAAGTCCCAAAAGTTCATTTTTGCTTTTGTTTCCCCTGCCTTTAGAGACCCGTCTCAAAAGAAGTTGTTGTGGCCAGTGTCAAAGAGGTTATTGCCTATGTTCTTTTCTAGGATTTTGATGGATTCCTGTCTCACCTTTAGGTCTATCAACAATTTTGAGTTTATCTTTGTGTATGGTGTAAGAGAATGGTCCAGTTTCATTCTTCTGCATGTGGCTGTTAATTTTCCCAACACCATTTATTGAAGAGACTGTCTTTTTTCCATTGGATATTCATTCCTGATTTGTCAAAGATTAGTTGACCATAGAGTTGAGGGTCCATTTCTGGGCTTTCTGTCCTGTTCTATTGATCTATGTGTCTATTTTTGTGCCAGTAATGTGCTATCTTGATGATCACAGCTTTGTAATATAGCTTGAAGTCAGACAATGTGATACTCCCATTTTTGCTTTTTTTTTCTTTCAACAATCCCTTGGTGATTCAGGGTTTTTTCTAGTTCCATACAAATTTTAGGATTTTTTTTGTTCCAACTCCATGAAAAATGCCAATGTATTATATTTTAATAAAGATGGTGTTGAAAGTGTAGATTGCTTTAGGCAGGATAGACATTTTCACAATGTTTATTCTTCCAGTCCATGAGCATGGAATGTTTTTCCATCTCTTTGTGTCTTCCTCAGTTTCTTTCATAAGTATCCTATAGTTTCTAGAGTATAAATCCTTTACCTCTTTGTTTAGGTTTATTCCTGGTATTTTGTGTTTTTTGGTGGTATTGTAAATGGAATCGATTCCCTAATTTCTCTTTCTTCCGTCACATTATTAGTGTATAGAAATGCAGCTGATTTCTGTGTATTGAATTTGTATCCTGCCATTTTGCTGAATTGCTGTTTGAGTTCTCGCAATTTATCAGTGGAGTCTTCTGGGTTTTCCACATAACGTATCATGTCATCTGCGAGGTTTGACTTCTTCTTTGCCAATTTGGATGTCTTTTATTTCTTTTTGTTTTCTGATTGCTGAGGCTAGGAATTCTAGTACTATGTTGAACAAAAGTGGTGAAAGTGGGCATCCCTGCTGTGTTCCTGACCTTAAGGGAAAAGCTCTCAGTTTTTCCGCCTTGGGAATGATATTTGCTGTGGGCTTTTGATAGATGGCTTTTATGATGTTGAAGTATGATCCGTCTATTCCCTATATTTTGCAGAGTTTTAACCAGGAAAGGATGGTATGCTTTGTCAAATACTTTTTCTGCATCAGTTGAAAAGATCATATGATTTTTTGTCTCTTCTTTTGTTAATGTGACCTATCACATTGATTAATTTGTGAATGTTGAACCACCTTTGCATCCCAGAAATAACCCCCAGTTGGTTGTGGTGAATAACCCTTTTAATGTACTCCTGGATCCTATTGGCTAGGACCTTCTTGAGTATTTTGACATCCATGTTCATCAGGGATATTGGTCTGTAATTCTCCTTTTTGATGGGGTCTTTGTCTGGTTTAGGGATCAGGGTAATGGTGGCCTCATAGAAAGAGTCTGGAAGTTTTCCTTCTGTTTCTATTTTTTGGAATAGTTTCAGGAGAATAGGTATTAATTCTTCTTTAAATATTTGGTAGAATTCCCCCTGGGAAGCTGTCTGGCCCTGGGTTCTTGTTTGTTGGGAGATTTTTTTTTTAATTTTTTTTTTTTTTATTTGACAGAGATCACAAGTAGGCAGAGAGGCAGGCAGAGACAGAGAGAGTGGGAAGCAGACTCCCCGCTGAGCAGAGAGCCCGATGTGGGGCTCGATCCCAGGACCCTGGGATCATGACCTGAGCCGAAGGCAAAGGCTTTAACCCACTGAGCCACCCAGGCGCCCCTGTTGGGAGATTTTTGATGACTGTTTCAATCTCCTTACTGGTTACAGGTCTGTTCAGGTTTTCTATTTCTTTCTGGTTCAGATTTGGTAGTTTATATATCTCTAGGAATGCATTCATTTCTTCCAGATTGTCAAATTTGCTGACGTATAGTTGCTCATAATATGTTTTTATAATTGCTTGTATTTCTTTGGTGTTGATTGTGGTCTCTCCTCTTTCATTCATGATTTTATTAATTTGGTCCCTTCTCTTTTCTTTTTGAGAAGTCTGGCCAGGGGTTTATCAATCTTATTAATTCTTTCAAAGAACTGGCTCCTAGTTTCGTTGATTTGTTCTACAGTTCTTTTGGTTTCAATTTCATCTGGCCCTGGACTCTTGTTTTTGGGGAGGTTTTTGATTATTGTTTCAATTTCCTTGCTGGCTCTTGGTCTGTTCAAGTTGTCTATTTCTTCCTGCTTCAGTCTTGGTAGTTCATAAGTGTCTAGGAATGCATCCATTTCTTCCAGTTTGCCTAGTTTGTTGACATATAGCTGCTGGTAATAAGTTCTAATAATTGTCTCTATTTCCTTGGTATTGGTCATGATTGTTCCACTTTCACTCATGATTTTATTAATTTGGGTCCTTTCTCTTTTCTTTTGGATAATTCTGGGCAGAGGTTTATCGATCTTATTAAATCTTATTAAATTCTTTCAAAGAAACAGCTTCTAATTTCATTGATCTGTTATAATGTTCTTCTAGTTTCTATTTCATTGATTTCTGCTCTAATCTTTATTATTTCTGTTCTCCTGCTTGGTTTAGGCTTTATTTGCTATTCTTTTTCTAGATCCTTTAGGTGTAAGGTTAGCTTGTACATTTGGGAATCCGCCCACCCCAGTATGTCCATCCCAGTATGTCCAAAACACGTTGGCACAGATGGCTATGTACTTCCCTCTAATTTCTGTCTTTGCAGTGTCCCATAGGTCCTGAACCCATGTTTTCATTTCATTGGTTTGCATGAATTGTTTAACTTCCTCTTCAATTTCTTATTCATTCTTTAGCAGGATGCTTTTTAACCTCCAAGTGTTTGCATTTCTTCCAAATTTTTCCTTGTGGTTGAGTTTCAGTTTCAAAGCATGGAGATCTGAAAATATGCAGGGAATAATCTCGGTCTTTTGGTATCTGTTGAGAACTGATTTATGATCCAGTATGTGATCTATTTTGGAGAAAGTTCCATGTGCACTTGAGAAGAATGAGCATTCTGTTGTTCTAGGGTGGAATGTTCTATATATATCTGCAAAGTCCATCTGGTCCAATGTGTCCTTCAAAGCACTTGTTTCCTTATTGATCTTCTGCTTAGTTGATCTGCCCATTGCTGTGTGGTGGGTGTTAAGTCTCCTATTATTATTGTACTATTGTCAATGTATTCTTTAATTTGATATTAATTTGTTTATAAAATTGGCTGCTCCCAAGTTAGGAGCATAAATGTTTGTAATTGTTAGATATTATTGTTGGATAGACCCTTTAAGTATGATATAGGGTCCCTCTACATCTCTTACCACAGTCTTTGGTTTAAAATCTTATTTGTTTGGTATGAGGATTGCTACTCCAGCTTTCTTTGGAGGTCCGGTTGACATGCTAAGTGGTTCTCCATCCTCTCACTTTTAATCTTGACTTTAGGTTCAAAATGGGGGTCTTGTAGACAGCATATGGATGGGTCCTGCTTTTTTATCCAATTGGAAACCCTGCATCTCTTGGTGGGAGCATTTAGTCCATTTACACTGAGAATAACCATTCAAAGGTATGAATTTAGTGCCATTGTATTGACTATAAAGTCACTGTTTCTATAGATTGTCTCTGATAATTTCTGGTCTATATTACTTCTGGGGTCTTCCTTCTTTTATAGAATCCCCCATAATATTTCTTGCAAGCCTGGCATGGTGGTCACATATTCTTTCACTTTCTGCCTGTCCTGGAAACTCATGATCTCTTTCCATTCTGAATGACAGCCTTGCTGGATAAAGTATTCTGGGCCTCACATTCTTCTCATTGAGTACCCTGAATATGTCTTGCCAGTTCTTTCTGGCTTTCCAGGTCTCTCTGGATAGGTCTGATATTATTCTGATGTTATTACCTCCATATGTAAGGAATCTCTTCTCCCTAGTTGGTCTCAGAATAGCATCCTTGGCTCTAAAATTTGCAAACTTCATTATTATATGTCAGGGTGTTGATCTATTTTTATTTATTTTGGGAGGGGTCCTTTCTGCCTCTTAGATATGAATGCTTGTTTCCTTCCCCAGATTGGGGAAGTTCACAGCTATGATTTTCTTATATATACTTTCTAGTCCTCTCTCTCTATCCACACCCTTGGGGATCCCAATAATTCTGACATTGGAACATTTCATGGTGTCATTTGTCTCTCTAAGTCTATTCTCATGGGCTACTAGCTGCCTATCCCTGTCTTCCTCAGCTTCCTTCCTTTCTATCAGCTTATCTTCTAGATCACTAATTCCTTCTTCTGCCTCATTTACCCTGGCTTTAGAGTATCCAGTTTAGACTGCATCTCATTCATAGCATTTTTAAGTTTGGCCTGATTATCAGGTCTCATTCCTGCCCTTAGAGATTCTATATTGCCACTAATGCTTTTCTCAAGCCAGCTACTGACTCATGATTGCAACCCTGAAGTTTGTCTCTGACATCTTGCTTATATCCATATCCATTAGCTCTATGGCAGAGGACATGGTCTCTTATTCTTTCTTTGTTGGGAGTTCCTCCTCCTAGTCATTCTATTGAGGGATGGTTGAGGGAATAGAGAGAGTCCAAAATATCAACCATGACCTAAGCAAAATGTACCTAGAAAAAATCTGAAGTGGTCAAAAGCTACCACAGATATACCACCAAAGCCAAGATGATCCAAAACAATAAAAAAGAAAGAAGAAAAAAAAAGAAAGAAAAAAAAGGAGGAGGGGTGGGGAGAGAGATTATAATCTCTCACGGTGGACAAAGCAGTGTGATTTGCCTATTCTGGTCTGATTTTTCCGTCTGTGTGTTAGAAGACACTATATCCCAAAATTGCGAAGGAGAAGTGAATCCAAGGAGGCATATGGGAAGATAGACCATGGGGGAGGGGATAGGGAGCCTCTGTCAGCTGGTTACCTGCAAGTGATAAAGCAGTGGAGCACAAAATTGGAATTTTTAGAAGTCTGTTCTCATGAGGGATGGTGCTCAGGCAGCTAGGAGGGGGTGGGGGAGAACTATCGCAGGGACAGTGTGGGCTCAGAATCCTCGGGGTCATAGGAAGATCGGGGGTGTCTCACTGTGGCAGAGCTCCCAGGTTTCAGGACAGTGAAGTTGGCCACAAAGAGTGAGCCCAGGAGTGGGCTCTCAGCTCGGGTTTGCCACAAACCATGATCTGCAGCACAGTCAGGCCACTGCTCTCTAGGGGGCCCCCAACAAGCAGCAGATCCAGGGAGACTCCCCTCCCCCCCTCCCCGCCCCACCCTGGGAGGAGCAGCTTGAGAGTGCGCTGTAGGAATCTGCTGCGTTTGGAGACTCCAAATGGAGCCATGCGCCAGAAATAGCAATGCTCACAGGCCGGGTGAGCACAGAGCACGGCTGAAGACCAGGGAGACGGGAGGGACTGACCGCTTTTCCCCGAGGGCACACTGAGGAGTGGGACCCCGGGCTCTCGGCTCTTCCCGGCAGGAGACTGGGCGGCCGCCATCTTCATTCCCGTCCTCCGGAACTCTACGGAAAGCTCTCAGGGAACAAAAGCTCTGAGAACAAACCCAAGCAGATTACTTAGCCTGGCCCCTAGCAAGGGTGGTGCAATTCTGCCTCCGGCAAAGACACTTGAGACTCCTGGCCACAGGCCCCTCCTGCGGAAGATTGTGAGTCTGTGGAGTTTGGTACAGGCAGAGGGGGAGATGGTTGACCTGGAGCATCTGTTGATAGGGGTGGTCTGCAACATTTTGGCTCTGGGCCAGAGGCTCTGGCACGGCCATGTTCGCTCTGACCCGCTAAAGAGAAGCGGAAAGACACCAGGGAAGAAAAGCCCCGCAGCCAAGCAGCTCAAGTTAAGCCCATTCCCCTAACAAGAGGGGGGCAACTCCACCCAGGCAGGGACTCCTGAGAAGCCAAGAGCAGGCGCCTATGCCAGAAGACAGACTGGAAGAACAGGTGAATGATAAGCTTGTTTCCACTGGATAATCTTTCCTGCTTTGACAAAGGTTAGTTCACCATAGAGTTGAGGGTCTATTTCTGGGTTCTCCATTCTGTTCCATGGATCTATATCTCTGTTTTTCTTTTTTTTTTTTAAGATTTTATTTATTTATTTGACAGACAGAGATCGCAAGCAGGCAGAGAGGCAGGCAGAGAGAGGGGGAAGCAGGCTCCCTGCTTAGCAGAGAGCCCGATGTGGGACTCCATCCCAGGACCCTGGGATCATGACCTGAGCTGAAGACAGAAGCTTAACCCACTGAGCCACCCAGCACCCTATGTGTCTGTTTTTGTGCCAACGCCATACTGTCTTGATGATTATTGGTTTGTAATAGAGCTTGAAGTCTGGAATTGTGGTGCCGCCAACTTTGGTTTTCTTTTTCAATATTACTTTGGCTCTTCGGGGTCTTTTCCAGTTCCATACAAAGTTTAGAATTGTTTTTTCCAGCTCTGTGAAAAATGCTGGTGGTATTTTGATAGGGATTGCATTGAATGTATAGATTGTGAAGCATTTGCATTTTGGTGCGTAAGGGCCTATTTAGCCAGAGCGATTCCATCCAGTTAAACAGTGATTTTGTTGTTTATGCAGTAAAACTTAAACTGTCTCTGCCCCACCCAGGGGAAATTACTTAAAAGCAAGTCCAGGAAACCAGTAAAATATGGTCAACCAGTCCCTGATAACAGAGACCAAATACAAGGGCGGGTCAGGTCAGGGAATGCAAGAATGAGTCGGGCCAGGTGGAAATATCCAATCAGTGGGGCACACATACTGTCTCCCTAGCCACCAAGGAGTGTGGGCCCCGCCTTTTGGGTGCCAATTCTGACCAAGGTGATAGGCTAGTTCAAATAGCTACTATGGGGTGAATTATAATTCAATTGGCTGCCCGTGTGTGACCTAGCATGACTGTGCAGCTTTCTCTGTGTGTTGCAATCTCATTGGCCATCTGTGTGTGGCCAGGCTCAACCACATGGCCTTTGCTCTATAAAAGTTAGTCTGTGAGGCTGGGAGGGGTCACCCTCTCTGTAAGAGGTGGTCCCGAACGGTCGGGTTGATTCTGGATGCTTGGCTCGAAATAAAGCTTTGCTTGACTTTCACTTTGTATCAGTCTTGTTCCTTTGATCACGGACCTATCTTTGGGAGACCTTTCAGATGTACATTTATCTTCAGACTAATTTTGTACAAAGTGTTCTAGCAAGTTGGTTAACATGATTGTCTTTATTTCATCTAATTCTAGTAGTACCTGGACTACTTTATCAGATGTAAACTTTTTGTCATGGCTGTGCACAAGGTGCCCCTTCTCCTCCTACTTCTCCTCTCTGAATTCATCGTTCCCTTTCTATTCTTCATTCAGAGCTCCAACTTGACTGGCTTTTTACAATTTCAGAACTGCCACAGTTTTTCCTTCCACAAGGACATCCACATGTTGTTTCTCTGCCTGGGACAATTTTTCCTACCTCTCTTTACCTAGCTAACTCCAACATTCTTCTGATATTACTTCAATATAATTTTTTCAGAGTGACCTTAGCTGGCCAGTGGTAACCCCCTTTCTCAAATCACAGCAATTTACCCTGTTATTACCTCTCGGTGTGCTATACTTTTACCTTGAAATATTTGTTACATAATTATTTGTGTAATTTTTTAATCCCCCATTAGAATGCAGGCTCTGTGAGGTCAGGGTCCTTGCATGTCCTTTCTCCATTATATCCCTGGTATCTAGGTCACCTAGTAGGCACTAGTAAATATTTGTCATTTAAATGAATGAATGAATTATTTTAAATAAGAACTGTGAAGGAAGTTGTTACATAAGACAGATCTGCGGAAATCAGAAAATTCAAGCATCATTACCTTAGCAAATACAAAAGGAAGGAGACTGGCATGAGCATGCCCTAAGAAAAAAGTAAGCCTTTCTGCAAAAGCAGGACGGCATGGAGCTCTTTTCATAAAATGTTTCAGTACTTTATGTACCATTACCATTTCCTTATTTAATTTACAAATGAAAAGTTGAAAGCAAGGACAGCTGGGAGTGGAATTCTTTCTGAATTTTATCAATGATGTACACAGCTTCTGCTGGGGGAAAAAGTCATCATCATCGAGAACACTGGATTCATGTTACCACCCTAGGGACATTGGGAAAAGCACAGATTTAAGTTTTAGCTTAAACAAATAACATGGAGGACATAGGGAGATGGAGAGGAGAAGGGAATTGAGGGAAATTGGAAGGGGAGGTGAACCATGAGAGACTGGACTCTGAAAAACAATCTGAGGGTCTTGAAGGGGCGGGGGCTGGGAGGTTGGGGAACCAGGTGGTGGGTATAAGAAAGGGCACGGATGGCATGGAGCACTGAGTGTGGTGCAAAAACAATGAATTCTGTTATGTTATGAATTCATCAATTCATCAATTCATCAATTCATATGTTATGTTATGTTATTCTGTTATGCTGAAAAGAAATTAATAAAAGAATAAAAGGACACTCTTGGAGAAAGAAAGATCATGGGTTTTTAAAAATGTCAATACAAGAATATGTATCTATATGCATACAGCAGTTAACTGTTTTGAAGTTACTTTTCTTCTCTCATACCTTATTTCCATGTCCTTTTCTTTTTTCTATATTTCCCTCTTCCCTTGACTGATCAGTCAACCATGGAATGGTTAAAGCAGTTTTTGTAAGTACACTCAGCCTATACACCTTTAGGTCTAAAATTTGTAAAGGTACAGTAAAAGGAATTCCGGATACAACATTGCACTCTGCAGTGAACTTGTTTTAATTGCCTCTGGGATGGTAGCTACCCTCATGAATATGAATGGAACAATAGAATTTGAGAGAATATTTTATTTATGTTCTTGGCTGTTAAGCATTGCATATTTAATACTTTTTGGTTATTTTTAACATTTCTTTTGTTGGAAGTGCCCGTGGAAAGTATAAGCATCATTGATAGTAATTTCTAAATTTTCAATTGGAAATTATAATGGAAATATTTATTTGATATCTAGTATTTGCGTGGTGTTTTGCTGTATGGCTATTGGTGGTCTGGTTCAAATGTTCACTTCCTCAATGAAGCCTTCCCAGGTCTCAGCCTGTTTTCCATGAGCACATATATACACACATCAGATTCAATCTTGCCCTTTCCTCATATTCCTTTAGCAGTTAAATTGGATTGTTCCAGAAGACCTGAGGGAAATGTTTTGATCAGTTGCATGGCAGTCAACACATTTTTAGGAGTTAGAGACAGAAGAGGGAAGAGGGTATGTATTTACTAAGCTTTACTTTGCCCTTTCTCTAATAATACCAATAACAGAGCCCTGCCTTTGAGAGATACAGTTTTGTGGACATGTAGTCCTGAAGCTAACACAGTACTGGAAAATTTTGTGCTCTTCCTGGTAGTCATCTAAGTGGGTAATGTCTTGATATCATCTTATATCAAGGCATTGCTAGATAGAATTTGAAAAATGCCTATAGAATATAAGTAAACTCATTGAAATAATTGAATGGTAGGCCATTGTCAATTATCTCTCTGTTCAATACTTTAAAAATACCTGGAGGGACGCCTGCGTGGCTCAGTTGGTTGAGCAGCTGCCTTCAGCTCAGGTCATGATCCCAGCGTCCTGGGATCGAGTCCCGCATCAGGCTCCTTGCTCTGCAGGGAGCCTGCTTCTCCCTCTGACTCTGCCTGCCACTCTGTCTGCCTGTGCTCGCTTTCTCTCTCTGACAAATAAATAAATAAAATCTTAGAAAAAAAAATACCTGGAGATGCACTTAAAAAACAGAACAATATTCTGAAATGCATTTTGGTTTCTGGCCATACATCTCCAGTATGGGAGGGATTCTCATGCAGAGATGTCAGGAAAACAGACAATGTATGGCTTTAGTTTTGCTGATACAGTGCTTCAACTCCTGCTAAAGTAGCTTTCAAATCCCTGGGATAATTTATTCTCTTATTCTCTATTTGAATAGAGGTCCAATGTCACTGTAGTTAATGGTCCAATGACGACAGTTCATATCAAGGATGAAAATGTTTATGGTATTTTATTTGTTTATAGATTTTTGTGTATCTCGGGAGACATAGTAAGTCATTTTGTAGACACCACAACTGAGGAAAAGACTGTCGGAAGTACCTAGGATTATAGTCATAAACCTACCTCAGAACTGAGATTAGAATTTAGAATCCCTGGGTTCTTGCTTTTGTTAAGAAATAGTGATGAAGGGAAGTGTACATGGTGACAGTTTGCAAGAAATGAGGTGTGTGTTGTGTCTTGGGTGGACTTGCTCAAGTAGATATGGTTATCAGTCCTTTGGACGTTTTATTGTTAGGCATCCCTGATGTGGCCCCATGGAGTACTGAGCCTGATAACATCTCTGAATGCGTACAGTATGTCAGACTCTGCCAAGCACAATGTATCATTATCTCTTTTATTGCAATCTTTCAGAAATAGGATTATTCTTCTTTAACAGGAAATTGAGGCTCAGTGAGTTATAAGGACTTGCCCAGATTTTATGACTAGTGAGTACCCAAGCCAGGATTCAAAGTCAAGTCTTCATGATCCCAAAGGCACCACCACACCATGAGTCTGTATGAATAATCAGCTGTATCCAATGAATATATCATGTAATAGAGTAGTGAGTATATACGGGAGGGCTGGCATTTGAAGGATCAGTGGCTACTGTTAACAAATTACTACAAACTTAGTAACTTAAAGCAGCATAATTTTGTTCTCTTTCAGTTTCTGAATCCAAAAGTCTGAAATCAAGGTGTATGCAGGGCTGCAAGGCCACCTCTAGAGGCTCTAGGGGAGAGATGGTTTTGTTTTGTTTTGTTTTCCTTTTCCAGTTTCTGATGGCTTGTGGTTCTATCATGCTGATCTCTGCCTCTGTAATCACATTGCCTCCTCCTCCTCCCTCTGTCAAATTTCCCTCAGCCTTACTCTTAACAAGAACACGTCATTGGAATTAGGGATCAGCAGGATAAGCCAAAATGGTTTCCTCCTCTAAGGATCCGTAACTTGATTACTACATCTGCAAATATCCATTTTCTAAGTAAAGCAACCTTCACAGTTTCCAGGAATTAGAATGTAAGCATGCTTTTTGGTGGGGGGTGGGTATGGGTGGGGTACTATTTGGCTTACTGCAGTGAGTAATGGATTTCCATGGTTAGACTAAGTTGCACCAGGGTCTTTGACCCCTTTCTCCCAGTTTTGCTTTCCTGGAGGAGATGGGATTGTTGGAGCTCTCTCAAAGGCCTGAGGAGATGGATAGGTCAGATAAATTGAATAGACCAGGAAATGCTGAAGTGGTGTGGCAGGATTAGACCTATGGACTTGAATCAGCCAGCATGAAATCACTGAGAGAAAAATTGAAAGATGCTATAGAATAAACTAGTTTCAGAGCGACTGTTCACTGTGGAGGCCCTGTCTTCAAGGGACTTACATTCTAGGCAGCATGGCAGTTTATCGCATAAAGCATAGGCCCTTCATGAAAGTTCATCAGTTGCTGGATAGTTTCATAAAAGTCCACAGCAAAAAATTAAGCATTAAGTGAAGAAATCACCATACTGGGGGGAAAACATGAAGAACAGAATAAAGCTGAACAGGCCTGCTCTCAGACTAAACCACCACCCTTCCTCTTTGGCCAGCTGTGAACAGGGTTCCCCCACCACTGCTTTGTTGTGAAGCTGTGAGGACTAATTTCATCTTGCCCTTTTATCTTTGTGTGTCAGTCCCACAGGTATCCCAGGTCTCCTGATCGCCATATTTGCCTTGTACATCTTCACTTTTACCCCACTTCTCAGCTCCTATGCCCTCTGGAAATCAGGGTTAATGTTCAGTAAAATCCTATCCTCAATAATGTCTGTGAATAGTTCCTTAACCTCCTTATTTTAACTGAAATCTGGCTCTACCCTAATGGCTGTCATGGTGGCTTTTTTAAATGGTTGATTTTTTTTTCTCTAACACAACCCAACTGTTGTTGATCCTGGAGTCAGGATAGGTATTTTCTTTGTTCCTCCTTGCTGATGACCTACTAATCTCTCTTCTTCCTCCTCACAGCGTGGAATCTTATGTCATGAGATTATAGATCTCCTGTTACTCCTTTTGATGGTTAATTTTATGTGTCAACTTGACTGGACCAAAGGGTGCCCAGATATTTGGTCAAACATTATTCTGGCTGTGTCTGTAAAGGTGTTTTTAGATGAGTTAACATTAAAATTGATAGCCTGCGCAAAGCAGATTGCTTTTCCTAATGTGGGTATGTCTCACCAATCAGCTGAAGGCCTGAATAGAACAGAAAGGCTGACCTCCCTTAAATAGGACAGATTTCCTTCTGCCTAACTGTCTTTGAGCTAGGACATTGTTTTTCTTGTTGTTGTTGTTTATGTTTTTGTTTTTTTCTGCCTTTGGACTTAAACTGACTGGCTCTTGCTGGCCTTTGACCCCGGGATTACACCTTCAGCTCTCTGGGTGCTCAGGCCTTTGGACTTGGACTAGCACTGCATCATGATCTCCCCTGGATCTCCAGTTTGCTGCCTGTAGATCTTGGTACTTGACAGCCTTCATAATTGTGCAAGCCAATTCCTTATAATAAATCTCTTTAAATCTTATTGATTCTGTTTCCCTGGAGAACCCTGACTAATATACCCCTCCTGATTACAGTCATCTACTGACTTCTAGTTTGCTCTTCAGTCATTGAAGATGTTTGACCTCGTGCACTGTCACCCTTATCAATACTGTTCCTGTTTCAATTCTTGGTGACTTCAATACCCATGTATAGGTTCCTTTGAAAACCCTGGATTCTCAGCTCTATGACTTTTTTTTTTTTAGTTTTATTTTCATCACCAAGTTTGCCACTTTTCCCATGGGCATAAATTATCTTGTCATTATTAATAACTGCAACGCCTCCATAACCTCAGTGTTAAGCATCCCACTTGACTACCAGTTCACTCCCTCTGGTACCTGATTACAATTATTTTACCTCACTCAGGCCTTCAAAATAATGACTCTACTAATTTTTTTCCAATCATCCCCCCCCCCACAAACATATCCTTACTTCCTTCCACATTGGGCTCAGAGCCCATTGTTCATTACTATGTTAAACTCCCTTGCCCTTCTCTTATTAATCACACTCATTTGACAAAGTCCCCAGCCCAGTTAAATCAAACTGTGATTGCTAAGTGGTCTTACTTTAAATTCAAGATCACCAGCCTCAAGAGGGTCCTTAACGCTGCCTGGCAATTATGCTATCTTTGCCAATTCCATTAGCACTCTCAATGACTATTTCATGCATTCTCCCTTTTCAGAACTCAAATATTCACCCCCTCCACTTGCTTCCTGTTCAACTGTGAAAACAGAAATAAGCAGAAGAAATTTTTCTCAAGCTATCACCACATCTTCCTACCAACCAACTTCTACGCCCATGTATTCAGCCTTCTTTTCTGCTACCAGAGATGAAATCTTGGTATGAACAGCTAAAATCATTGCACTTAATCCCATTCCTGCTCACCAGCTGTAGGATAGTTCTCCTGCAATTCTCTTCTCCCTTTCCTGTACCATTAATTTTTCCCTGGATCTTTCTATGAACATAACCTACCAATCTTTCTCTCATCCTAATAAAACAACAAAAAAAAAATAGCTCTCTTCGTTGCATTTTCCCCTCTGGCTGCTGCCCCTTTTCTTTTTTCTTTTCTTTCTTTTTTTTAAAAAAGACTTTATTTATTTATTTTTAAGAGAGAGAGCACACAGCAGTGGGGGGACCAGCAGGCAGAGAGAGAGGAAGAAGCAGACTCCCCACTGAGCAGGGGGCCTGATGCAGGCCTGGATCCGAGGACTCCCGGATCATGACCTGAGCTGGAGATAGACATTTAACTGAGTGAGCTGCCCAGGTGCCCCTGTCCCTTTTCTCCCTCCCTTTTACAGTGAGAGCCCTTGAGAAAGAGTAGTGTAGAGTCATTGTCTTTGGTTCTTCTTCAGTTTGTTCTTCAAGGCTTTCAATCTTACCATCCCATGCACAATTGAGTTTTATAAGGTTACAGTTGTAGACTGAATTGTGTCCTTCCCAAATTCATATGTAGAAGTCCTAAACCTTAGTACTTCAAAGTGTAACCTTATTTGGAGATAGGGTCTTTACAGAGGTATTTAAGTTAAAATGAGGTCACCGAGGTGGGCTCTAATCCAGTAGGACTGGTGTCTTTATAAGAAAGGCAAATTAAGACACACAGAGAGACCCAGCTGCACATGGGCACAGAAGAAAGACACACAGTAAGAGGCGGCAAGCCAAGGAGCGAGGCTTTAGAAGAAACCAAACCTGCAAGCTCCTTGATCTTGGACTACTTGCCTCCAAAAACTGTGAGACAATAAAGCTCTAGCAAACTCTGGATGGCTCCAGAGATCCATCCTTGGACCCTCTCTGTATTCATTATTCAACACTCCCATTATTATGGCTCTGGTCCAATATACAGTTTTGAGATTGGATTTTAGCTGTATCTTTCTAATTTAACTCTCCACTTCTGCATTTGACTGTTTTAACATTGTAGCCACAGTTATATTTCTGAAGGATTATATTACTTCTCTTCTCAAAATCTGCTAGCAGTTCCTCTTTCCACTAGGCCAAAATCCTTCCATAAGGTCCTCATGATCTTACTCCTGCTTACCTCCTTAACGCCTCCTATGACTCTCCCCTTGACTTATCCAACACTGGCCTCCTTGCTTTTCCTTGAGCATGCCAGACATGGCCTCCACCAGGATGCATTTCCACTTGCTTCACTGCATCTAGAATGGACTCTACCCAGACAGCTGTGTTTCTCTCTCCCTGACTTCTTTCAGGACTCCACTCAGAAGTCACCTTCTCAGGTCTTCCCCCACCATGCTGTTTAAAATTTGAATGGCACCACCAGCAATCGCTTCTTATATCCCTTGCTTTTCCACACAGCACTTATCATCATCTGACAAAAATTATGCTTTACTTACTATATCACACATACTCAAATAGAAGCTCCACGAGGGCATAATTTTTGTCTGTTTTGTTTGCCATTGTCTGCCTACCTCCTAAGACAGGACCTGGCATGTATTTGGGTCCCATGAGAATTTGTTGAGTGAATGATCAAATTATATTCATAGCTCAAAATTCCATCATGGAAGAGTGAATCATGAAAAATAAAAAACTCTTGAGATTTTTTAGAATTCAAAGGAAGAAGATGTTGGGAACCATGGATAGAAGTCAAGTCCTGTAATTGCCTTTTTCTGACTGTGATGCCTTCCAAGTTTTTATATTAAAAATCCATTTGTTTCAATGACTTCAATTTGGATATAAATTTTATAGTTTGAGTTTTCTTTACCTAAAAAAAGCCTCTTAGCACTACCTATGTGAGGAAGTAAGAGGGGGCACACTAAAGCATAAAACATCCAAATATCACTCCATGACATAAGAGTTTTTACAAGTTGCTTGCTTTACATCAACATGATTTTTCTGCATCCTATAAAGTCTGAAAGCATGTATTTTGAAGGACACATGGTATTACAATTGCTCAGTGTCCAAAGAAACTTCCCAAAGCATAAACATTACTTAGGAAAGTTCATGAAATGTGCTATGAAACATAAATACGAAAGCTCATTTCTCGCAGTTCGGCTAGACATTACGTTATCAGTAAAACCAAAGTCTTAACCAAACTTCTCCATGTCCTTCTGGGCTGCTTACTTTATCCCATTGTCTTATCTGCTTTATATGATTTAGGGTATTTTCCTCCTTTGTATTAGTGAGGCTTATTTCCTTTTCCAACCTTCATTTGGAATTATTGAAAGATTTTTTGGCTCAGTACCTAGCATAATGTCTGACATATTGTAGCCCCTTGATACATTTTGAATGAATAAAGAAATATTTATTTTGAAAATTCAATATCTTTTGTCTGTGTTTCTCAAAGGGTGATTTGCAAGGTATCTGCATCAGAATCACTGGGATGCTTGTTTTTTTTTTAAGTGCAAATTCCTACAGTCCACCTATGATACAATAAATAGTATGGAGGCATTGAAAATGCCTGAGAAAGTTATTTTAAGCTGCTACTGTTTGTCATACTGTGTGTGATATGCGCTGTGATAGACAGCTGAGATATTTTCGGTCCTGTGAAAGAGCTCACCCTTCAATAAGAAACAGGGAGCAGATAATAAAAAATTAAACAGATAATTATAGAATGTTGTTAATGCTATGAAGGAATAGATAGGGTGCTTTGATAAACAATAATAAGATGATATACTCTTATATTGGGTGGTTAGGAAAGTTCTCTTTGAGGATGGCTTAACTTGAAACATGAAGATATTTAAAGCCATAGGTCACTCATTCATTTAGAGGTTGAAAACAGGAGGATGGAGAGGATCCAAATCAGAATATTTTGGAGAATGAAAGGAGGCAGGACAAGTGTGTGAGCGAGCAGCTCCTTGCTGGTGCGCTGGTGACCCTGCATGTCTCCCCACAGGCCATGTAAACAAGGCTCAAGGATCATGTATAAATGTGGATAAAAATAGTACCTATTTCATATGTCAGCGTGAGGATTAAATAAACAATTAGTACCTAGCAGATAAAACATGCATAGTAAACGTTAAATATTGTCTGTTATTTTAACTTTGATTTCTTGGTTACTAGTGACATTATATATCTTTTTATGTGTTTATTTTCTCTTATTGTTTCTTTTTGGAGGAATTTCCTGTTCACATTTTGTTTTGCCAGTGTTGTAATGTTGTGTTCATCTTTTCCTCAGTGGAAAGGATGACCTTGACCTTAGTCTTCTGTCTGTAAAATAAAGAGGTTGTATCAGCTGCTCTTTAAAGGCCTTTATGGCATGTCGGCTTCATATTTCTAAGTGTCTTAAAGGCAGAGACGTTTCAATGAGAAGGACCTGGACCCCTAAGAGTTTTAAAAAGTATTTTGACACTGTACTTTATGATAAAGAGGCAATCAGCACTTGCATACCTGGTTTTCTTGTTAGGCAACATAATAATATTCTACGTCTTCATCCCTATGTTGCTCACGTTTCACTGCTTAGAAGTAAGTGGTTTGTGAATATCATCTTGAGATAGTCTGGCAACTTCTTCAAAGCCATCGTGTTTTGCTTTGAGATTCACTTACTCGTCTTTACAAAAGAGTAATATCAAATAATACACTTAAATTTCACAAAGGAGCAATATCAGATAGTACACTTAAATTTCACAAAGGTAAATTTTCCTCCCAGATTGTCTAGTTAACTGCGTTGTTGCCAAACTTTCTCCTTGTAATTAGTTATGGCAGTAGTAGCAGTGAGATGAGCGATGTAAGATCAAGACTAGAAATAATTCCCTTGCTTTGAGTTTAGGTCATAACATATCTTTGAGCCAGTAACAGTCTACACATGCTTATTGCTTCTTTTTCCTATAGATTCTCTTTGGGCTACATTTGGATGCATCAAATCTTCCTGGAATTTTAGTTAATACCTCAGTCACCTATGGTTATTAATTAAGTTCACAGAGAAGCATGCATTTAGATACTTGGGTATTCCTGGAGAAGGTAGGACCTCTGCTCATGGGGAAATCAGCGCGCACTATCTACTAAGAGACATTGTTATACCTCAAACTAGTGCCATGGTACTATGATTATGGTAATTTAAACTTTCTCAGTTCTCTCATTTGACAAATGGGAATAATAATGCTATGGATTGGGCACTATTATTATGCTGACATAGTGTTTTTCATATTTGCAGCGCTGAGCCTTGTAGTTTTTTCCCCTCTATTATGTTGTCTTTGTCTCGTATAGATCAGTATTTACCCAGTCTATCTTTTCTAGTTCTTCTGTCATTTGACTTTTTACATTTATCTCTCTGATCGTCTTAAAATGTATTTGATATTTGGTGTGAGACAGAAAACCTAATCTCCTTCTTTTCAAATACTTAGCCATTTGTTTCAATACCACTTATTTAAGGAAGCCATTCTGCCACCTGTTTGTCATGCCAGTTTCATGATGTCCTCTTGGATGGAAACATGGAAACATAGCTTTCTTTCTTGATTTCTTCCTTCTCTTCCAATTTTTCATCTACCTAATCCTTTATCAGTATTAAACTGTTTAATTATTGTGGCTTTATAATGCATATTACTATGTGAGTCACCCCCTTTTTTTTGCTCTGCTTAATCTTGTCCAGCTGTTGTACGTAATCCTCAGAATCATTATTGTTAAGTTCTAAAAGCACATCGAATAAATTGGAGGTGGGTGTTTATGCTTCCATTTGTTCTAACTCTAAACCTATAAATAAGTTTGACTATATGGGTAATGTTTTGTATGTCATGGAAAGTGTGGGTGATTGTCATCTTTAGGTATGTAGGGTGACCATATAACTTAATGTCCAAACCAGGATACTTTTTTAAGTCCAGTTTTATTTATTTATTTTTTTAATTAAATTTATTTATTTTCAATATAACAGTATTCATTGTTTTTGCACCACACCCAGTGCTCCATGCAATCCGTGCCCTCTCTAATACCCACCACCTGGTACCCCAACCTCCCACCCCCCGCCACTTCAAAACCCTCAGATTGTTTTTCAGAGTCCATAGCCTCTCATGATTCACCACCAAACCAGGATACTTTTAAGAGTGGAAGAGGATAGGACAACTGTGTAGGGTAGACCCACATTGGTCCTCTGACAACCTTGCGTGCCTCCACATGGGCCGTATAGGCGAGGCTCAAACACAGACTGGCCTAAGTCTTGGTGGAATGCCCTGGAACTAAGGCAGAAACATGGCAAAACTGGCAGCCTTCTGAAGAGATGTCACGAGGCATTTCTCATTTGACCCCTTATCTTGTGAGAGGCTAGTAGGAGGCAGTTTCTCATCTGCCTCCCTGGTTTTGGTGAGGCACAGAAGGTTCCAGTCACTCTTCTCAGAGTACAGCTGCATTCTATCAGACCACTTAGCTGAAGTCTAGATGGGCTCCCCAGCAACTGAGCAACCTACTGCTCATGTGGTCTTCCATCTGGCCACTTTGATTTGCTGTCATTCTGTAAGTCAAGTGATGCATGAAGCTGACACCATGTTGCTCCTGCTTTTGCTCTCTGTGTAGGTAATAAACTGAATCTGTCTGGGCACTTTATCTTCTTACTGTTAGTCTGTTTGACAAAATGCTAAACCAGTTGAGATTGGGGAACACTAAGAATAAAATTCAGCAGAACGGTCAAGACCACATTTTTCTCCACATTTTCCCCATGATACTAAAGGGGCTCAGTGGTGGTTTGTCTATTAAGTTTTATGCAATCAGCAATACCAGTAAAATACCTTCTCAGTGATATCTTCTGGTAAGCTCTTGGGCTTTCCATTATTGTGGTGTTACTGCTGGAGGAAGGCAGCAAATCAGACACACATTGTATTTAACTTCAGTGATGATAACATGCTGACTCTAGAACATTTTGGAATGTACACAAAACTAAAATGACAACTCTTATAAATATTCTTGGTATATACCCTTTTAGTATTTTTTAGGTATCTTTTACCTAGTCATAATGATGTATTATGTCTATCTTCAGATCTGCCTTTTAAAAGAAAATTATTTATTTGACAGAGAGAGTGAGAGAGCACAAGCAGGGGAGAAAGAGGTTGAAGCAGACTCCCTGCTGAGAAGAGAGCCCGATGCAATGTGGGGCTTGATCGCAGGACCCTGCGATCATGAGCTGAGCCAAATGCAGATGCCCAACCATCTGAACCACTCAGGCACCCTAGATCTGCCTTTTTAATCCTAATGCTTTTAAATGCTTCATAAACATTTTAATGACTGCATATGTTTTCATCAAGTGGATTTGTCAGTTTTTGTAAATACTTTCCAATTAAATGAATTGAAATTACTTTTCTTTTCTGTTTTTTTAATAGTAGCCAATAATGTTGTGATAAACATATCGAGCCCATATGATAGATTCCCAGCAGAGAAATCTGTTTGTTTTCAGGCTCTTGATGCCGACTGTCAAGTTGCTTTTTTTTTTTTTTAAGATTTTATTTATTTATTTGAGAGAGAGACAGTGAGAGAGAACATGAGTGAGGAGAAGGTCAGAGAGAGAAGCAGACTCCCCGTGGAGCTGGGAGCCTGATGCGGGACTCGATCCCAGGACTCCGGGATCATGACCTGAGCCGAAGGCAGTCGTCCAACCAACTGAGCCACCCAGGCGTCCCTCAAGTTGCTTTTTAAAGGGTTTGCCAATTTACATTCCCACCAGCATCTGTGGTATCCGTCTAGCTCTGAAAGTGCAAAACAAATCCCAGAACCCCATAATTATTTATATTAACTTTCTGGGAAATTAGGAATAATTATGTCTATAAGGACCTAGCAAATTCAATGAAATACTAAATGAATGTTTTTTTCATAATCAAATAATGTATTGCATTTTTTTTAAAAAGTGAAAATTTTTTGACAGATGAGTTTTCCTGAATGATATATTTTTAAATTTCTGTTATAAACATATTAACTGTCTATAATGGCAGAGGAATATCTAGTGTGGACTTGATGGTCCTGGATATTACCTAGAATTTCCACAAAGGTGGAACACTGGAGCATGCCTCCTATTGCTGATCAAAGAAAGATTTCTCAATAGCCGCTGTCTTGATTGCACTATGCAGGACGTGCAGTAGACCAGTGGTTGTTAACTCTCATGGAAATAGAGAATCCTTTGGAGAGCAAGGAAATGTAAGGACTTTCTCCCTAAATAAAGTGAATGTATGGACATAACCATTAAATTTGCAGAAATTTTCAGGTTTTTTGATGATCCTCTTGAAGTATATGTGAAGATTCCAGATTAAGAACTTCTGGTTTACGCTTTGATAGCCCCATCCTAAAGATGTCGCACCAGAAGAGCGAGATGTAGTAGGCCGATTTTGCTCTAGTGCATATGGAATATAGTGTAGTGAACGTTTACTCTCTGGACACAACACATCCAGGCACAGTTTTGCCTCAGCTTTCTGACTGACTTCTTGGCAAGTGAAAGCCCCAGCCAGTTCTCTCCCTTTCTTCTAATGTGTATCATTTCTTCACAAAAAATGTGGAAGTTTGCATTTACATTTGTTGGCCATCATCCCTGGGAGGTACACATGAATTGTGTGTGGTGGTTTTCAAATTTCAATATCCATAAGACTCTTCTAGGAGCAATTGTTAGCATGCAGATTTCCAGTTCACACTCCGAAAACTGTTTCAGCTGTCTGGGTTAGACCTTGGGGATATTTTTTTAAAAATAATGTTTAATTTTAGAATCATTTTGATTTACAGAAAACCTGTGAAGAAAAAACACAAGAGTTCTTTATAAAATACACCCAGTTTCATTTCCTCTGTTATTAACATTGGACATTAGTATGGTACATTTTTCACAGTAAATGAGCTGATATTGATACATTATTATTAACTAAATGCCATACTTTATTCAGATTTCCTTTGTTTTTACCTTGCTTTTTTCTGTTCCAGGGGCCCATCCAGGGTACTACATTACATTTAGTTGTTATATTTCCTTAGCCTCTTCCTGCCCATAACAATTTGTCAGACTTCTCATGTTTTTTGTGACCTTGACAGTTTTGAGGAGTACTAGTCAAATACATTTTAGGAAACCTGTGTAATAGAATTCTTCTGATTTTTTTCTCATGATTGGACTGGAGCTCTGGGTTTGGGAGAAGAAGACTACAGAGGTTAATCACCATTGTCATCACTTCCTATCGAGGGTATACACTATCAACATGAATTATCATGATTTACATTCATCTTGATCACATGGCAGAGGTAGCGTTCATCTTTTTCTCCACTGTAAAGTTATCCCTCTTTCCACTTTTCCATCCTGACCTCCTTGGTAGGAAGTCACTACATACAGCCCACACTTAAAGAATGGGGAGATGCTTGGGTGGCTCATTTGGTTAAGCATTTGCCTTTGGCTCAGGTCATGATCCCGGGGTCCTAGGGATTGAGTCCCATGTCAGGCTCCCTGCTCAGTCAGGAGTCTGCTTCTCCTTCTGCCTGCCTCTTCCCCTGCTGTGCGCTCTCTGGCAAATAAATAAATAAAATTAAAAAAAAATCGGAAGTTGTCACACCCTATATTCCATTCTGGGATTTAAAACTTCATAAATGACTTCTAAAATATGCATACATTAAGATATACTCTTCGTGTTGTGAAATTATATAGGTTTTTGATAAATGTATAGTGTCCTGAATCCACAAATACAGTATCATACAGAATACTTTCACCACCTAAAAAATCCTCTGTGCTTTGGAGCGCCTGGGTGGCTCATTCATTAAGTGTCTGCCTTCAGCTCAGGTCATGATCCCAGGGTCCTGGGATTGAGTCCCGCATTGGGCTCTCTGCTTGGTGGGAGGCCTGCATCTCCTTCTTCCAATTCCCTTGCTTGTGTTCCCTCTCTTGCTGTGTCTGACTCTGTCAAATGAATAAAATAAAATCTTTAAAAAAAAATCCTCTATGCTTCAGCCATTATACCTTCTTCCCCCGGTCCCATGCCCTGCAAACCTCTGGCTACTGATCTTTTTTATTGTCCCTATAGTTTTGTTTTTTTTTTCAGAATGGCATATAATTTGAATCATACAGCATGTAGTCATTCCTACTGACTTTTTTCACCTACTAGTATGCTTTCAAGGTTTCTCCATGTCTTTTCATGGCCTGGTAGCTCATTTCTTTTTATTACAGAATGACATTTCACTGCATAAAAATACCGTAGTTTTTAAAACTCTATTCACCCATTCAGGGGCATTTTGGTTGCTTCTAGTTTTGAGTGACTGAATACAGCTACCATGAACATTTACATTCAGGTTTTTCTGTGAACATAGGTTTTCTTTTTTTTCTTAAGTGGGTAGGAGAAGAAGAAATGAAACAAGATGGGATGGGGAGGGAGACAAACCATAAGTGACTCTTAATCTCACAAAACAAACTGAGGGCTGCTGGGGGGAGGGGGGTTGGGAGAAGGGGGGTGGGGTTATGGACATTGGGGAGGGTATGTGCTTTGGTGAGTGCTGTGAAGTGTGTAAACCTGGTGATTCACAGACCTGTACCCCTGGGGATAAAAATGTATGTTTATAAAAAATAAAAAATTAAAAAAACAAAAAACAAATAACAAAAAAACAAAAAAAAATGAATATAGGTTTTCAAATCAACTGAGTAAAATACTTGGGAGCACAATTGCTAGATCATATGGTAAAACTATGTTTAGCTTTGTAAGATACTTCCAAACTGTCTTCCAAGTACCATTTTGCATTTATACCGATGAATAAATGTTCCTCATCAGCTGTTGGTATTGTGTTTAGGTTTTATACATCCTAGTGGATGTATAGTAGTATCTCATCGTAATTTGCATTTCCCTAATGCAAAATGATGTTGAGAATTTTCATGTGCTTATTTTCTTTGGTGATGTATTGTGATATTTAGTCCATTTTTAATTAGCTCATTTCTTATTATTAAGGTTTAATAGTTCATTATGTATTTTGGACAGAAGTCCCTTATCCTATATATATTATCAGGTAGCTGTTTTGTAAATATTTTTTTTCAGCCTATGACTTATCTTTCTATGGCTTTAATGGTATTGTTTACAAGCATAAGGTTTAAATTTTAATAAAATCCAACTTATCGATTTTTTTCTTTCATGGATTATGCTTTTGGTTTGTGTCTAGAAACTCATCATTTCACCTAGGGTAATGTGGATTTTCTTCTAGGCTTTCTTTTCCTAAAAAAAAAAAATTTTTCTTGCGACCCCATTCTCATTCCTCACCATAGATTCTGATATTCATGGTCATTTCTTGTATAACACTTTGAGAAACACTAGTGTAGAATTTAGGAGCTTGGGTATTATATTTAGACAGCTGTCTTTTCAAGTCCTGGCCCCACTACTTGATAGCACTATGATTTTTTTCCAAGTCCCTTTACTTCTGTGAACTTTAATCTCTTCATTTACAAATGTATCTATAATATCAACAGAGTTGTGAAGATTAAATAAGTTTAAACCGTGTTGTTCGTGGGTCAACTGTAAATTGTAAGAAGAACTTTTAGGTAAGCCACATGGTAACCACAAAGCAAAAACCAGCAATAGGTTTACGAAAGATAACCAGAAGTGAATCTAAGCATACCAGTCTGAAAACCATTCAATTCACAAACTAAGGCAGCAAGAGAGGAATAAAGGAACAAAGGAACTACAAAATATACATAAAATAATTAAATATAAGGCAAATGAGGCTCTGAGAAATAAAGTTCCTTTTCCAGAGTTCACATAGCTATTAGATGTCTGAGCCTGGATTGGAACTTAAGACTCCAGACTCTCATGGTTCAAGTGAAATGGGTGTAACAGTTACTGAGGGTATTAAAGTGATATCCAAAAAAATCAAATAAGGCTTAAATGACAAGATGTATTTTCTGGGTAATTGTCAGTTACTATATCTACCTTAGGTTTCTGTTTCAGAAACTCTGTCCTTAGACTGTCCTAGTATTCTTTTGGTTCTCTTGCTAGTGCATATGATGTGACAGCGACCCAACTTTCATGATGATCCTCATTAGACAAATGATCCATGACTGAAAGCAAAGATAATTCTATTTTATATTTTGGAAATGTGCGTAACAGCTATCCCAGTAATTGTGTGACATTTGTCTTTTTGCATTTTCTAAAACTAACAACTCTATGGTTGATGTCATTATTAAGAAAGTCAGTCATTTCATTTCCCAAATTAAGTTCGATGTCAGTGCTAAAATTTAGAAGCATCCATGCTTTACTTCAACCCCTGCATATGTTTTTTCTTTGCTAATTTGACATTCTATATTTATTAGCACACTATTTCTTGCTGACATTTTCATGAACTTTGTAATTATTGGTTTATAGTTTGACTTTGCCCTCATGTAGCATTTGACAGATATGAATATGTTGTACCCTCATTATGAAACTCACCGTGGTATACCGGTTCTCAGTATGTGCCCATTTCACTTCATAGTACTCCTCAAGGGATGGACACATGAATTATTCATCTCTGTGTTGTATTTGGTACTAAGCAGAGGCCACTCCCTTAGTATCTCCTTTGACTTCAACAAATATGTGCTGAGACAAATAAAGCCACAGAGTGGACTTGCAGATATTTCTGGTCATAATCTCAAGATGTTTCACTGACATCAGGGAGTTTTCATATTTTTAAAAAATATTTTATTTGTTTGTTTGACAGAGAGAAAGATCACAAGTAGGCAGAGAGGCATGCAGGCAGAGAGAGAGGGGGAAGCAGGCTCCCCGTCAAGCAGAGAGCCCAATGTGGGGCTCGATCCCAGGACCCTGGGATCATGACCTGAGCTGAAGGCAGAGGCTTTAACCCACTGAGCCACCCAGGCGCCCCAGGTTTTCATATTCTATTTGATATTTGCCTATAAAGAATACAGTAATGACTGATCTATACATTTGGTATAATGATGTCTGGTGCAAGATTCCAAGTTGGAATCTTGAGGACTAATAGGTATCTGATTTGCATTTCAAATGAAAATTTACTATTACCAAAATAAATTCTTTATAGGCCAAGAGAATGACTTTGAGAAAGAAATCTCTAGAGCATGAGAAATCTGAGATTTTTCTTACCACAAAAATGCTTTAAAAAAAAATTTGTTCTTCTCATTGGGTGTCATATATAGCCCCTGTTTCTCTTAATTTCATGAACATCTTTATGAAGTGAAGTAAATTTGAAAGCCATTTTATTTTATTTTTTTTAATTTTTTTTTATAAACATATATTTTTATCCCCAGGGGTACAGGTCTGTGAATCACCAGGTTTACACACTTCACAGCACTCACCAAAGCACATACCCTCCCCAAAGTCCATAATCCCACCCACTTCTCCCAACCCCCCCTCCCCCCAGCAGCCCTCAGTTTGTTTTGTGAGATTAAGAGTCACTTATGGTTTGTCTCCCTCCCAATCCCATCTTGTTTCATTTATTCTTCTCCTACCCACTTAAGCCCCCATGTTGCATCACCACTTCCTCAAATCAGGGAGATCATATGATAGTTGTCTTTCTCTGTTTGACTTATTTTGCTAAGCATGATACGCTCTAGTTCCATCCATGTTGTCGCAAATGGCAAGATTTCATTTCTTTTGATGGCTGCATAGTATTCCATTGTGTATATATACCACCTCTTCTTTATCCATTCATCTGTTGATGGATATCTAGGTTCTTTCCATAGTTTGGCTATTGTGGACATTGCTGCTATAAACATTCGGGTGCATGTGCCCCTTTGGATCACTACGTTTGTATCCTTAGGGTAAATACCCAATAGTGCAATTGCTGGGTCATAGGGCAGTTCTATTTTCAACTTTTTGAGGAACCTCCATGCTGTTTTCCAGAGTGGCTGCACCAGCTTGCATTCCCACCAACAGTGTAGGAGGGTTCCCCTTTCTCCGCATCCTCGCCAGCATCTGTCATTTCCTGACTTGTTTATTTTAGCCATTCTGACTGGTGTGAGGTGATATCTCATTGTGCTTTTGATTTATATTTCCCTGATGCCGAGTGATATGGAGCACTTTTTCATGTGTCTGTTGGCCATCTGGATGTCTTCTTTGCAGAAATGTCTGTTCATGTCCTCTGCCCATTTCTTGATTGGATTATTTGTTCTTTGGGTGTTGAGTTTGCTAAGTTCTTTATAGATTCTGGACACTAGTCCTTTATCTGATATGTCATTTGCAAATATCTTCTCCCATTCTGTCAGTTGTCTTTTGATTTTGTTAACTGTTTCCTTTGCTGTGCAAAAGATTTTGATCTTGATGAAATCCCAATAGTTCATTTTGCCCTTGCTTCCCTTGCCTTTGGCGTTGTTCCTAGGAAGGTGTTCCTGCGGCTGAAGTCGAAGAGGTTGCTGCCTGTGTTCTCCTCAAGGATTTTGATGGATTCCTTTCGCACATTGAGGTCCTTCATTCATTTTGAGTCTATTTTTGTGTGTGGTGTAAGGAAATGGTCCAATTTCATTTTTCTGCATGTGGCTGTCCAGTTTTCCCAGCACCATTTATTGAAGAGGATGTCTTTTTTCCATTGGACATTCTTTCCTGCTTTGTCGAAGATTAGTTGACTGTAGAGTTGAGGGTCTATTTCTGGGCTCTCTATTCTGTTCCATTGATCTATGTGTCTGTTTTTGTGCCAGTACCATGCTGTCTTGATGATGACAGCTTTGTAATAGAGCTTGAAGTCCGGAATTGTGATGCCACCAACGTTGGCTTTCTTTTTCAATATCCCTTTGGCTATTCGAGGTCTTTTCTGGTTCCATATAAATTTTAGCATTATTTGTTCCATTTCTTTGAAAAAGATGGATGGTACTTTGATAGGAATTGCATTAAATGTGTAGATTGCTTTAGGTAGCATAGACATTTTCACAATATTTATTCTTCCAATCCAGGAGCATGGAACATTTTTCCATTTCTTTGTGTCTTCCTCAATTTCTTTCATGAGTACTTTATAGTTTTCTGAGTATAGATTATGTGCCTCTTTGGTTAGGTTTATTCCTAGGTATCTTATGGTTTTGGGTGCAATTGTAAATGGGATGGACTCCTTAATTTCTCTTTCTTCTGTCTTGCTGTTGGTGTAGAGAAATGCAAATGATTTCTGTGCATTGATTTTATATCCTGACACTTTACTGAATTCCTGTACAAGTTCTAGCAGTTTTGGAGTGGAGTCTTTTGGGTTTTCCACATATAGTATCATATCATCTGCAAAGAGTGATAATTTGACTTCTTCTTTGCCGATTTGGATGCCTTTAATTCCCTTTTGTTGTCTGATTGCTGAGGCTAGGACCTCTAGTACTATGTTGAATAGCAGTGGTGATAATGGACATCCCTGCCGTGTTCCTGACCTTAGCGGAAAAGCTTTCAGTTTTTCTCCATTGAGAATGATATTTGCGGTGGGTTTTTCATAGATGGCTTTGATGATATTGAGGTATGTGCCCTCTATCCCTACACGTTGAAGAGTTTTGATCAGGAAGGGATGCTGTACTTTGTCAAATGCTTTTTCAGCATCTATTGAGAGTATCATATGGTTCTTGTTCTTTCTTTTATTGATGTATTGTATCACATTGACCGATTTGCGGATGTTGAACCAACCTTGCAGCCCTGGAATAAATCCCACTTGGTCGTGGTGAATAATCCTTTTAATGTACTGTTGAATCCTATTGGCTAGTATTTTGTTGAGTATTTTTGCATCTGTGTTCATCAAGGATATCGGTCTGTAGCTCTCTTTTTTGATGGGATCCTTGTCTGGTTTTGGGATCAAGGTGATGCTGGCCTCATAAAATGAGTTTGGAAGTTTTCCTTCCATTTCTATTTTTTGGAACAGTTTCAGGAGAATAGGAATTAGTTCTTCTTTAAATGTTTGGTAGAATTCCCCCGGGAAGCCGTCTGGCCCTGGGCTTTTGTTTGTTTGGAGATTTTTAATGACTGTTTCAATCTCCTTACTGGTTATGGGTCTGTTCAGGCTTTCTATTTCTTCCTGGTTCAGTTGTGGTAGTTTATATGTTTCTAGGAATGCATCCATTTCTTCCAGATTGTCAAATTTATTGGCGTAGAGTTGCTCATAGTATGTTCTTATAATAGTTTGTATTTCTTTGGTGTTAGTTGTGATCTCTCCTCTTTCATTCATGATTTTATTTATTTGGGTCCTTTCTCTTTTCTTTTTGATAAGTCGGGCCAGGGGTTTATCAATTTTATTAATTCTTTCAAAGAACCAGCTCCTAGTTTCGTTGATTTGTTCTATTGTTTTTTTGGTTTCTATTTCATTGATTTCTGCTCTGATCTTTATGATTTCTCTTCTCCTGCTGGGCTTAGGGTTTCTTTCTTGTTCTTTCTCCAGCTCCTTTAGGTGTAGGGTTAGGTTGTGTACCTGAGACCTTTCTTGTTTCTTGAGAAAGGCTTGTACCACTATATATTTTCCTCTCAGGACTGCCTTTGTTGTGTCCCACAGATTTTGAACCGTTGTATTTTCATTATCATTTGTTTCCATGATTTTTTTCAATTCTTCTTTAATTTCCCGGTTGACCCATTCATTCTTTAGAAGGATGCTGTTTAGTCTCCATGTATTTGGGTTCTTTCCAAACTTCCTTTTGTGGTTGAGTTCTAGCTTTAGAGCATTGTGGTCTGAAAATATGCAGGGAATGATCCCAATCTTTTGATACCGGTTGAGTCCTGATTTAGGACCGAGGATGTGATCTATTCTGGAGAATGTTCCATGTGCACTAGAGAAGAATGTGTATTCTGTTGCTTTGGGATGAAATGTTCTGAATATATCTGTGATGTCCATCTGGTCCAGTGTGTTGTTTAAGGCCTTTATTTCCTTGCTGATCTTTTGCTTGGATGATCTGTTCATTTCAGTGAGGGGAGTGTTAAAGTCCCCTACTATTATTGTATTATTGTTGATGTGTTTCTTTGATTTTGTTATTAATTGGTTTATATAGTTGGCTGCTCCCACGTTGGGGGCATAGATATTTAAAATTGTTAGATCTTCTTGTTGGACAGACCCTTTGAGTATGATATAGTGTCCTTCCTCATCTCTTATTATAGTCTTTGGCTTAAAATCTAATTGATCTGATATAAGGATTGCCACTCCTGCTTTCTTCTGATGTCCATTAGCATGGTAAATTCTTTTCCACCCCCTCACTTTAAATCTGGAGGTGTCTTCGGGCTTAAAATGAGTTTCTTGGAGGCAACATATAGATCGGTTTTGTTTTTTTATCCATTCTGATACCCTGTGTCTTTTGACAGGGGCATTTAGCCCATTAACATTCAGGGTAACTACTGAGAGATATGAATTTCGTGCCATTGTATTGCCTGTAAGGTGACTGTTACTGTATATGGTCTCTGTTCCTTTCTGATCTACCACTTGTAGGCTCTCTCTTTGCTTAGAGGACCCCTTTCAATATTTCCTGTAGAGCTGGTTTGGTCTTTGCAAATTCTTTCAGTTTTTGTTTGTCCTTTGCAAATTCTTTCAGTTTTTGTTTGTCCTGGAAGCTTTTAATCTCTCCTTCTACTTTCAATGATAGCCTAGCTGGATATAGTATTCTTGGCTGCATGTTTTTCTCGTTTAGTGCTCGAAAATATCATGCCAGCTCTTTCTGGCCTGCCAGATCTCTGTGGATAAGTCAGCTGCCAATCTAATATTTTTACCATTGTATGTTATAGACTTCTTTTCCCGGGCTGCTTTCTGGATTTTCTCTTTGTCACTGAGACTTGTAAATTTTACTATTAGTTGATGGGGTGTGGGCCTATTCTTATTGATTTTGAGGGGCGTTCTCTGAACCTCCTGAGTTTTGATGCTCGTTCCCTTTGCCATATTGGGGAAATTCTCCCCAATAATTCTCTCCAGTATACCTTCTGCTCCCCTCTCTCTTTCTTCTTCTTCTGGAATCCCAATTATTCTAATGTTGTTTTGTCTTACGGTGTCACTTATCTCTCGAATTCTCCCCTCGTGGTCCAGTAGCTGTTTGTCCCTCTTTTGCTCAGCTTCTTTATTCTCTGTCATTTGGTCTTCTATATCACTAATTCTTTCTTCTGCCTCATTTATCCTAGCAGTGAGAGCCTCCATTTTTGATTGCACCTCATTAATAGCTTTTTTGATTTCAACTTGGTTAGATTTGAGTTCTTTTATTTCTCCAGAAAGGGCTTTTATATCTCTCGAGAGGTTTTCTCTAATATCTTCCATGCCTTTTTCGAGCCCGGCTAGAACCTTGAGAATTGTCATTCTGAACTCTAGATCTGACATATTACCAATGTCTGTATTGATTAGGTCCCTAGCCTTCGGTACTGCCTCTTGTTCTTTTTTTTGTGTTGAATTTTTCCGTCTTGTCATTTTGTCCAGTTAAGAGTATATGAAGGAGCAAGTAAAATACTAAAAGGGTGGCAACAACCCCAGGAAAATATGCTTTAACCAAATTAGAAGAGATCCCAAATCATGAGGGGGGAGAAAGGGGATAAAAAGAGGTTCAAAAAGGAAGAAAGAAAAAAAAAGAAAAGAATTAAAAGAAAAGAAAACAAATAAGAAAAACATAAAAAAGAAAATATATATATATTAGATAAACTATTTAAATACGTTAAAAAAGAAAAAGGTAAAAGTTAAAAAAAAATTTAACCAGAAGGCGAGAAAAAAAACAAAAAATGAAAAAGAAAAAAATTAAATTAACTGCAAGACTAAAAAAATCACAGGGAAAAAGCCATGAGTTCCATGCTTTGCTTTCTCCTCCTCTGGAATTCTGCTGCTCTCCTTGGTATTGAAACAGCACTCCTTGGTAGGTGAACTTGGTCTCGGCTGGATTTCTTGTTGATCTTCTGGGGGAGGGGCCTGTTGTAGTGATTCTCAAGTGTCTTTGCCCCAGGCGGAATTGCATCGCCCTTACCAGGGGCCGGGCTGAGTAATCCGCTCGGGTTTGCTTTCAGGAGCTTTTGTTCCCTGAGCGCTTTCCGTAGAGTTCCGGAGGACCGGAATACAAATGGCGGCCTCCTGGTCTCCGGCCGGAGGAGCCGAGAGCCCGGGGCCCCACTCCTCAGTGCGCCCTCAGAGAACAGCGCCCAGTTACTCCGTCTGCCTGACCTCCGGCCGCGCTCCGAGCTCACCGAGCCTGCGACCTGTTCAAGGTAACCCCGAGCTGTGAGCTTACTGTCGGCTCTGTCTCTGCAGCCGGCTTTCCGGTTCCAATACCCACAAGCTCTGCGACACTCAGACACCCCCGATCCTTCTGTGACCCTGTGGGACCTGAGGCCACACTGACCCCGCGTGGGCTTCTTCCTGGTTTAGCCTCTGGAGCGATGTCCCTCAGCGGAACAGACTTAAAAGTCCTGATTTTGTGCGCCGTTGCTCCACCGCTTGCCGGGAGCCGGCCCCTCCCCCCGGGGTCTGTCTTCCCGTCGCTTTGGATTCACGTCTCCGCCGGTCCTACCTTTCAGAAAGTGGTTGTTTTTCTGTTTCCAGAATTGCTGTTCTTCTTCTCTTCGACCTGCCGATGGATTTTCAGGTGTTTGCAATCTTTAGATAAGCTATCTAGCTGATCTCCGGCTAGCTGATGTAGTCTCAGCCTGCTACTTCTCCGCCATCTTGACTCCTCCTCCGCCGAAAGCCATTTTAAAAACAACTTTTCCTGCTGCCTTTCAACTGGCATCTGTCCTTTCTCATTGATTAATGAGGATTATTGATTTGGCTTATTACATGTTCCTCAGTATTAGGAGACTATCTTATCTCTCCCTCAGATTTTATTTCCCCTGCAGTTTTCTAAAGCTGTTAATTTTCTACAGGTGCTTTCATGATGCACCTATTCTCAAGGACAGAGATGCTCAGATAAGGTTTGGCAATGTGTAGAAAAAACTTTTACCTCTCTGCTCTCCGGGTGAGGAAGTGAAGGATTAATGGAGCAGTGAAAGAGAATAACTGAATTGTTGTTATGGATTGCTTAATAAAAACAGATTTGTGAAGCAATTACATTTAATGTTAAATAATATTTACAATGTAACCATTTTGCTGTAGGCTGAATGAGAAGATATATGTGAATATGCAGAAACCTGCGAAGTGCTGTTTGGCATCATAATTATCATTAAGCTATTTCTTATTCAAGCTGCTATCAGAGGCCTTACCACACCTCCTGCCCACCTTAGCCTCACTCCCCAAATTAAGACAAGACAGAGTATAGATGTTGACTTCTATTTATTGTGTTTTTATAACTTTTCTTCATTCAAGCAGCACCTAACTTTGGTTGCATAAATTAGTTTGTGGAAGTCCCACGTTCCTATTACTGCCTGTGTTACACCAAAATCTGACCCAGGCTGGCTCCCAGCTCTCATTTCAGCCTAGTGCACCTGCCTTCTAATAACACAACACTATTCAAAGGACATCTAACATTTTTTTATGTTGTCTTTGTGGGCCACTTTGTCCTCCCTTCCAGCCTTTACTTTCTCTAATATGTCTGCTTAAAATTCAGTCTTATCGTATTTTATGAATCTAACTTTTCCTCCATGAAGCCATCACTTAGATCTGCCCTCCTTGGGGGTAATCATGAACAATTTTAGGTCCCTTTCCCCTTAATAAGCACTTGAGAAGAGCTCACATGTCTGTTCTGTCTACCCCAATGTCTCTCCACTCCCACATAGCAGTCTTCTCATCTCCAAGCTAAATATCCCCAGTTTCTGTCAAACTTTTCCTCCAAGAAGTGTTTGACTCCTTTGACATAAAACATTTTGTTATGATGATTCTGTCTCCTTCAGGAATGGTGGCTGATGCCAGTCAGGTGTCCCCCCTCCTACACCAGTAGAACTGGTTTGTTAGATCCAAGTGCAAATCTGTGTTGGGTTTTTGGTCATGGATTTTTGTTTATTTTGCTCTGGAATTGAGAAGGCACGGTATTCTGATCATTCGGTCACCTCAACTGTTTACTTATCTAAGGATGTTTCAAGAAAGGGAATATTGGAAGATATGATAATAAAAATAAAATATACCCTATATTGTATTTTTACTATATGCTAGTCATTTTATATGTCTTCTTTCATTTTATCATCATGATAACACTTTGAGCCTATTATTAGTTTCTGACAGCATAACATATGTTTCAGATGGAGGAATTAATTAATGTTCAAGAGCTGCACTAACTTCCCCAAGGTCTAAAAGATCTTAAGTGGCATTCTGTGAGACACCAGGTCTAAACTTCTTAAGTTTCATACTGCACAGTCCGTTTTAAGGAAGACTTTGAAGAATAACAGTGTCCCAAGCACTTAGGTACTTGAGACTGTAATATTTTGTATTTGTCACCTTGAGCTTCATGCGATCTTTCATTCATTAGTTTATTCATACACTTCATAAATATTTATTGAGCACCTAATATGTACTGGACATAGTGTGGTAAATAAGGTTTCCTTTATTGCTCATTTTCAGAACTTTCTGCTATTTAAACTGTGTCCCCTGAGGTGCTGAGGAATATATGGCAATTTTCATATACTTATACCATTTTCTTCTCCATGTTTTGTGCACAATGGATACTCATGTTTGTTCAATGGTGTGGTGGTGTCATGCAGAAATTACTAAAGTGGGATCCAAGTTCTGGCCCTCGTATTTACTATCCCTGTGACTTCATCTGTACGAGCCTCAATTTCCTTATCTCAAAGTAGAAGCAGTAACCTCTGCCTCACTAGTTCACTGAATCTTACTATGGGGATAAATGAGCTTTGTAGGGTACAAGACTGCAAATTTTTCTCATTCCTGTTATAGCCAGTTTTGACCAACCAGATAAGTACTAGAAAGTTATTTTTAACTTGGGAGGGGAAGAAATGGGAAATGAGGCTGAGAAATTAAAGTTAACATGTTAGGGGCCCCTGGGTGGCTCAGTGGGTTAAGCCTCTGCCTTTAGCTCAGGTCATGATCTCAGGGTCTTAGGATCGAGCCCTGCATCAGGCTCTCTGCTCGGCGGGAAGCCTCCTTCCCCTCTCTCTGCCTGCAACTCTGCCTACTTGTGATCTATCTCTCTCTGTCAAATAAATAAAATCTTTAAAAAAATAAAGTTAACATGTTAGCTTTGGACCTTCTTTCATTCTGGTTTCTTTCTTTTGAACTATTTATTTGTTGTTATATATTTTTTATAGATTTATTTATTTACTTGAGAGAGAGACAGAGAGACAGAGCATGGTGGGGGGCACAGGGAGAAGGAGAGAGAACCTCAAGCTGACTCCCCACTAAGCATGGACCCCATGTTTTCGGGGCAGGGGGTGGGTGCCAGATCTCAGGACCTTGAGATCATGACCTCAACTGAAATCAAGAGTCTGACACTCAACCAAATGAGCCACACTGGCACCCCTGTTGTTATATTTTCAACATGCTGTCCTAATAGTGACGGGGACTGACATTTTACAATGCTAGAACGTGCCTGAAGAACATGATAGATTTGAGACTTTCAAGAGTTGTCATGTTTATAGAGGGGCATTAGTTTAGGGCTCTTTATGTTCCCTTAAAAATGTAAAGATCTGAGGAATATCAATAAGAAAGAGATGATTTAAAAAATCTAGATGAATGCTTGAAAACTTCACTACTGTGTAGTTCACACGGGGGAAAGGGAAAGCAAAACTTTTAGGTCTTCATGGGCTTTCTTTCCAGAGAAGTTGCAAGACATTTGTGTCTATTGCATATGCTGATGTTTATTCAGACATTTCCTCCAGACAGTGTAAGGCTATAATGCTACTGTTGTGAAGTTATAAAGGACGTGGCCTCTCTAATCGCAGGAGCAGCAAAGACAGGAGAAGATACAGCTTTAAGAGTGCTCTCTGCATTGTTATTTTAGAAATAAAATCGCAGTCTAGCAACTTCTCTCAGCGTTGTTGCTCATAGCTACTAAATTTACATAGCCTTCCCTCCTCCACTTCCAAAGCTTTGAAATAGGAACACTTTATACTGAATGTTTTCTGACTATTTTAATAGAAATACAGTGGCCATTATGGAACACTGACAAAGTACTGTACATGAGACACAGACATTGGGGAAGAAGAGGACCATTGTGGGAAATCAATAATGATCACTTACCAAAATTTTAAAATGAAGATACGACATGGAAGAGTGGAAATTACAGACTGCTAGGAGTTTAGACACATGATTTAATAACCCTTCTTGTTTGCATAACATCATATGGTGTGTGCAATACCATCTCTTAAGTTTTCTTATTGGCTTCTCCCATCAATAGTATGAGGTGGCTAAGAACACTTAATTTTGCTGTTATTTATACCTATCAAAAATTTCCTACCATTTTTTTGTTACAGCAATTCTTTTTCTTGGGTAAAAACCCATCTCCAGTATCTAGAAGGATGCAAAGTATCCTGAGTGACCATTCCACAAGAACCATGTGGTTCTACAGTGGGGGAGAATAAACAAACACGTAATTAGTAACATTGGAGGAAGGAGAGAAGTCTTGAAGACATGCTTTGCATACCTGAATGCAGTCCTGCCTGAGGTCTGTTCCATTCTTCTATATTTAATATGACATATTTCCTTTATCTGAGACAGTTGGGCTTCTGTTCCTTGCAACTGAATGAATTCTGAATAAACAACCCCCAGTGTACAGAAGAGGAAACTGAGTGTACTCCCCAAGGTCATATATCTATGTGTGTAGAGTTAGGACCCAGATCTAGGCTTCTTGACTCAAAGCCTTTGTTTTCTTATTACACAAATGTTCTGTAATTCTGGCTCTATCTTTAAATACCTGTAGGACTTTATCAAATTGCTTAGCTATTCTAAGCCTCTGTTTTCTTCATTTTTAAAATGATGTAGCTGGATCAATGATGTCTAGTTCCTCACCAGCCCTAGTTTTTGCTTACTTTCCTCTCTCTCTCTCTCTCTCTCTCTATATATATATATATATATATATATATATATATATATAGACAGATACAGATCACAAGTAGGCAGAGAGGCAAGCAGAGAGAGAGGAGGAAGCAGGCTCCCTGCTCAGCAGAGAGCCCGATGTAGGGCTCGATCCCAGGATCCTGGGATCATGACCGGAGCCAAAGGCAGAGGCTTTAACCCACTGAGCCACCCAGGCGCCCCTATGTATTTATTTTTAATTAAATAAAGAAACCATGAAAAATTCCCATTGTCAACATTCCAAACATTGCATATTAAACTAAAGTACCTTTGATCACTGAGCTAATTCCTCTTCCTTTCCCATCAATTTAGTTTTTATCCTTTAGGAATTTTTCTATGCATGTAACAAAAATATGGATGTTTCTGTAGTACAATTTGGTTTGCTTTGTGTCCTTATGTATATTTTTAACTTAAATTTTCTCATGTTGTATGCATTGTTGTGTAACTTACTTTTATCATTTGACTGAGTCTCATAGATTTACCAAGTCAGTGCATATAGATCTACTTTATTTTCAATTTGTCTATGCTATCAGTCTACCATATTTTATTTATCCCTAACATATAGATGGATAGTTCATAGTTTTTCATTATGACAGACAAAGCTACAGTGGACAACCCTGTCTATATTTGCTTTGTGTGAGTGTTCTGAAATACCAAGAATTCCAATTTATAGCTTTTCAGCAGTGCATGAGGGCTCCTATTTTACCACATCCCCTGCCAGCCCTTAATATCATTACAATTTTAAAAAGTTAACAACTGAATTATTATTTTATATGCATTTTTCTGTGATTTGGGGGGATATTGAGCAGGTTCTTTTTAATATATATTTGTGATTTTCTCACAGATTGGCACATTCTGCGGGTCCAAGTATTTGGCTATGCAGTTAATCTGGATGGACATGATCTCAGTGTTAAACTGTAGAGTGCTAATAGTGGTGTGATAATGAGAACCTTCTTCCTTTTTGGGTTAGATATCATTGGACTGGCTTGTCTACCGAAGTGTACTTGGAGAACTGACATGGAATTACAGAACCTCATGTCAGGAAAAAATGGAATTTTAGCTGTCTTTCAGTCCTACCCAACCACATGATGTGAAAACTCTGTCTTCAAAATCCTAGCTAAACAAGCATTTAACTAACGCTGAAATGTGCCCCTTGGGGTAGCCCATTCCATTAGTGTATGGTTCTGTTAATTGGAACAGTCTTTCTTGTACTAAACCAGATATTGTCTCCCTGTAATTTCTATCCACTGTCTTAGATTCAGAGAACAATTCTGCCTCCTATTCCCCATGACAGCCTTTCTGATATATGGTGACAGTTTCTATAGTACTTCAAGTCATCTTTTCTCCATGTTAAATATAGTTCCCATATGATCCTCGTTTGATGTGTTTTTAAGGGTTTACCCCCACCCCTCACCTTCTTGGCTATTTTCTGTTGAACAATTCTTAGTTTATCCATGTCACCTGTGAATAAAAAATATGTCACTGGACTAAGCATTCTCTTCCAACATGAAAACTTTTTGTCTTGTGGGTGGGAGCCTCAGGCTTAGGAGGTTGAGAACAGGGAAAGAGACAGGCACATTTCTGGATTCATTAGGTCAAGGAGAGTGGCTGCTGCTCCTTTCGAGGGCAGGACTCAAGGCTTAGCCCCAGACACGTGCCAGGAAACAGCCACCAAAATAACAACAGGCCACCATTCCCCACATAGTAATGTTTTACACCAGCAGTAGTATTTACTTGGCATTTAGTTAAAGGCAGCAATTTCCATCCTGAGGATGACCCTAAAATGGGGGGGGCTTCAGGTCCACAATTTCTCATTCACAACTCCAAAATCTAGAAAGTTCTGAAAACCAAACATTTTTCTCTTAACTCAGGGAGAGGCATGTTAAGTCCTGCAGACCAAATTTAGACCTGTTTCTATATGGCACACAAGTTAAGAATGTTTTTATACATTTTTAAGTGGTTGAAAACAAAATGTATTCATGACAAGTAAAATTTACATGACATTCAAATTTTCATTTCTAGATATAAAGCTTTATTGGAACACACTAAACATGTGTCGCTGGATTTAATACCTTAGAATTTACTAAGTAATAATGATAATTATGAATAATGATGCTTACAATAATGGAAATTGACCTTTATTGAGTGTCAAGTACTGTGCCAAGCATTTTACATCTATCAATTCATTTAATCCTTACAACAATACCAGGTGTTGGGCTTTTCCCCTTCATTTGACTAATGAGGAAACTGAGGCCCATGCAAGTTCAGTAATTTACCTAAGACTGCACTGAACATAGTGGAACTAGAATTTCTCCAATTATTGCTATCATATTTCAGTGTATGCACCTAAGACCATGTTAGATTTTTTTAAATTTCCAATTGATTGATATTAACTATCAACTAAAATCAAGTCTTAATTGAATGGACTAATGATAAGGCACTGCTTTCCATCTTACAGAGTTGAGTTTTAGAGCCCAGTTCCCCAGTCCAGGACCTTATGTTTGTCTCTGTAAACCTGCACATAAACTCACTTAGTTTATTATAATTCATAGCCCACCGTGCTATTCAAGACATCTCCCTCATTCCATTTTTCTCCCCGATTCAGTTAGCTGGCTCTCTTCTTGTGGTGACTGACTTCACACTTGACACTTGCAACGACAGCACCATATACTACATATTTTCAGCTTAGCTATACATGGATGAGTTGCTTACTTTATTTTGCTTTCCTTTTCTGTTTGAATGCAGAAAGCAGATTCCCAGGGTGGAGGGGAGTGGGTATATTTCTACAATTTTATAGAGGTCATCTACTCCATTTTTCTTTCCTGCCAGAAGGATCAAAAGCATTTACCAACTTGTCATATGCTTCATGTAACAGTCAGTGTTGTTTATGTTCCTTTCAATATTTTTTTCATCAGGGATATGCTTGAAAATGATACTGTGCACCAGACTTGTCAATCCGGTTTCTGCCTTTCTACTTAAGAAAAAATATATATGTTTTTGTGTTATTAGCTATAAAATAAAATGCCCATTCTTATACTCTTTCTAGGCTTAAATTGAATAATTAATTAAAAAATCAAGAAAATATTTAGGATACATATCAGCTCTTTTTTTCTACTTTGTTTTTTCCCCTCAACTTCATAAAATCCATCTCTGAAAAACCCTTTCTCAATGGGGAAAAGCTGAGAGCCTTTCCCTTAAGATCAAGAACATGGCAGGGATGTCCATTCTCACCACTGTTGTTCAACATAGTACTAGACGTCCTAGCAACAGCAGTCAGACAACAAAAGAAATAAAAGGCATTCAGACTGGCAAAAAAGAAGTCAAACTCTCTCTCTTTGCAGATGACATGAAACTGTATGTGGAAAACCCAAAAGACTCCACCCCCAAATTACTAGAACTCATACAGCAATTCAGTAATGTGACAGGATATAAAATCAATGCACAGAAATCAGTTACTAACAATGAAACTGTAGAAAGGGAAATTAGAGATTCAATTCCATTTACAATAGCACCCAAACCTTAAGACACTTTGGTATTATTTTTTTCTACTTTGAATTCAAAAGTAGATGGAGGAATATAGTGGAAAGATCAGGGCATTGATGTGTAGTACTGGGATTGTGCACAGGAGACCTGGTTTCTACTGTTGTTTCCTCACTATTTGGCAGATGAATCTCCAGATGTCATTTCCCTCCTCTTGTATGTAAAATCTATAAAATGAGGTAACTGGAATCAAGTGAGGTAAGACCCTTCACTCCTCAAAAACTATCTTGAATTTAATATATCTTTTATAATATAACTCACATTCTTCCAAAATATTGAAACAGCTTTGTGTGGATGCTTTGTGAATCTCTACTCAAGCTTCATAAAATGAAACAAAATTCTAGGGCTTTGTCTATGAGAAACATCGCCTATTAGAATTTAGAGGACAAAACTTTCTGAGAATTGCTTTGGTTCTGACAAAAATAGCAATCACAGTTGGATCATTTTAGAATCTTTTTTTTTTTTTTAAGTTTAAGGCCTTGTGTGGCTGGCTATGGGCAGATCAGGTACTTTCAGTTTTTGGTATTGCAAAGGGAGTCAGAGGCCCAGCCCTGTTCTTGTACATTACAATATATCCCCTGAAGGACTAGCCTCAAGGAATGCTGGGAGCCTCTTGAAATTTATTCACACACCTGCACAATCACAATCAGCTACCAACTTATTAAAAAGAAACACCAAGTTTTCTGTGAAAACTCTCATTTGCTTTCTGAGTCTGAAAAAAAAAAATCACATGAGAAACATCTGGGAAGCATCTTCAAACCTATTTGTAAATATATCACAGGGATTAAAAAACACAGGCTGAATTGTTTCATTTCTTTAATGCAATGTAGACTTGAAAGGGGACTTTGTTATAGCCTACTGGTATAAATGAAGATATTAGTGAAGATATAATTTATTTACAAGAATTTTTAAAATACTACCTTCCTAGGATTCTTGGGGAGGAGTTTATTTTTTATTTATGCTTAGAATATGTTTTACTATGCTTCAGAAGACCTACTGTTTTTATTTTTTTGAAAATTTACTGGTTTTAAGTGTTTTTGTTTTTTGTTTCTTTCCATGTAGTCTCTGGGTACAAGTATCTGTCTAAAAGTATACATATTTTAACGCAATTAATAATTCTAATTTCTCTCAATAATTTCTTTGTAAGAGAATCCAGTGAATGCCAACAATACACAGCATTGCAGAAATGAAAAAAATTGTGCTTAATTGTGCCTGTGATTTCAAGCCCTTTTTGGAGAGGATGATGTGACCCAGTTAGCAATACTTAGAATAGTTAATTTCAGTAGTTGACACAAATATCTTAATTATGTTTTTCTCAAAATATTGATTACTTTATAAAGAGGTAGACAAAGAAATTATTGTTAAATTGAACATAAATTCAGCAAGAATGCATATAGTATATTACATTAAATGAAGAAACTCATATTTAAACAAACAGATCAGAACTATTCAACTATCTAGTGTACTGGGAACTCAGAAGTAAATCAATGGGGAATGGGTGGAAGCTAGGTATACCAAAGAATAAATTAAGATATACCAGTAATTACATACAATAATTATATGTATGGGATATATCTAATTATTATATCACTTTTCCACTCCTTATTTCCTAAGGGAAATATTCACATACCCTTAAAGCCATAAAATACTGGCGCAAAAGACACACTTCTAATCTTCAGAATCTTTGGATTTTACCAATCTGAGTTTCAAACTTTCAAGTTTCCCCTCTCTTGTTGGCCACAATATCTCTCAAACTCACTCTGCATTTCTTGTATGAAGTTCTAATATGAAAATTTTCTTGCCTTAAAACCTAATATTTTATTTCTTTACATTTTTGACATATTAAGTCAACCAACATTTATTCATAGTGTCATTTCAACAGGTGTTTATTGAGAGATTCCCATTTGTGCAGTACCCTTCCAGGCACTGAGTAATTCAGAGGTGAATAAAACCAACCAAACGTCTCTGTCCTGATAGAGCTTACCAATCATAAACAAATATATAATTTTAGGTAGTTCTTTGATTAAGATAAAGGAAGTAGAGAGTTGGAAGAAGGAATTGGTGTAGAGAATACCTCTACAAGGAGGAGATATTTGAGTGACATAAGGAATGACGTAAGTAAATACCTGGGAGTATGTGTCCTAGGTGGAAGAAATAACAAGTGCAATAGTATAAAAGACCTTGAAATGTCAAAGGAACAGCCAAAGACTGGTGTTTCTGGAGCAGGGTAAACTGGAGAGAGTAGCAGAGGATGTCGGAGAGCTACCAAGTTCTGGGATAATGTGTGTGCAGTATAGGACACGTAAGAAATTCAGATTTGATTCTAAAGATAAAGGAAAGCCACTGAAGAGTTTTGAAATAGTGACATTGTATAGATTATTATCTACTCAGCACAAGATACAGATTCATATCTAGTTTATATCTGGTATCCTTTTTACAGCTTTTTAAAGTATACTTGGAATACATACTTGACATATATACTTGACATATGCATATTTTAAGTGTATGATTTAAGACATTTTGAAAAAATGTGTATAGCAATGAAAACATCACCACAATCAATAAAGTGAGCACATTTGTTACCTTCAAAAGATTCCTTGTGAGGTGATTCCTTTGTCATTCCTTTCTTCACTCTTTCCTGCCCTCATGCTGTCCCCAAGCAACCACAGGTTGGCTGTCACTGTAGCACTATAGAATAGTTTCTATTTTCCAGAAATTTACATAAATGCAAGGACACAATATGTATTTGTTTCTGTCTGAGTTTTTCAGTTTGGGTGATTATTTTGAGATTCACTAATGTTTTTGTGTTTATTAATAGCATCCCTTTTAATTAATGAGTAGTATTCTATTATATGGATATACCACATTTTTTAAACATCTGTTGTTGGCTATTTTTAAAATAACAGCTTTATTCAGGTATGATTAACATACCATGAAGCTCACACTGTGAAGTGTACACTAAAGTATTTTTAGTATATTCACAAAGTTATGTAACCATAACCACAATCTCATTCCAGAACATTTTTATCATCTTAAAAAACAACCTTATCAGAAGTCACTCCCCATTGCTTCTTTCCCCAGCCCCTGGCAATCACCAATCTACTTTTTATCTGTACAGACTGGCCTATTCCATTTTATAAATTGATTCATACAATGTGTGGGCTTTTGTGTTTGGACTTTTTGGCTTAGCAGAATGCTTTCAAGGTTCATCCAGTTGTAGCATCAGTAATTCATTCCTTTTTATGGAGGAATAATATTCCATTATATAGATTTACCCTGCTTTGTTTATCTGTTCATTGGCTCAGGACATTAGATTGTTTTCACTTCTTGGATCTTGTGAATAATGATACAATGGACATTCCTGTCCACGTTCTTATGTGGATATATGTTATAAATACTGTGAGGTATATATTTGAACTAAAATTGCTAGGTCATATAGTAGCTCTATGTTAAATATTTTGAAGACTGGCAAAAATTCTCATAAACAATGTTTGAGGGTTCCAAATTCCCCATATCCTCATTAAACTTGTTATTGTCTGCTTTTAAAAAAATAGCCATCATAGTGGATGTGAAGTGGTATTTCATTGTGCTTTTGATTTGCATTTTCCTAATGACTAATGATGTTGAGCAACTTTTTGTGTGCATATTAACTATTTATATATCTTTTTTAGAGAAATGACTTTACAGATTCTCTGTCGATTTTTAATTGGGTTATTTGTTTTTTATTGTTGTAATAATTCTTTTTATAGTCTGACTCTGAGTCTTTTTTTTTTAAAGATTTTATTTATTTATTTGACAGAGCAAGAAATCAGAAGTAGGCAGAGCAGCAAGCAGAGAGAGGGGAGAAGCAGGCTCCCTGCTGAGCAGAGAGCCCGATGTGGGGCTCGATCCCAGGACCCTGAGATCATGACCCGAGCTGAAGACAGAGGCTTAAACCACTGAGCCACCCAGGCGCCCCCTGACTCTGAATCTTTATTAGATGTATTATTTACAAATATTTCTTCCATTCAATGATTTATATTTTTACTTTCTTAATGGTATCCATCAAAGCACAAATTTTTAAAACTTTGATAAAATTTAACTAATATATTTTTTCTTTTGTCATTTATGCTTTAGGTTTCATATGTAAGGTTCTGATGAAGCTCAGTAGATCTATTTTCTCTTTTGTTGCTTGTGTCTTTGATGTCACATGTAAGAAGGCTTTTCCTAACTCAAATTCACAAAGACTTACTTATACATTTTCTTCTAAGAATTATATAGCTTTGGGGTGCCTGGGTGGCTCAGTCATTAAGCATTCATCTGCCTTGAATGCAGGTCATGAACCCAGGGTCCTGGGATTGAGCCCCACATTGGGCTCCTTGTTCAGTGGGGAACCTGCTTCTCCCTCTCTCTCTGTCCCTCCTCCTGCTTGTGTTCCCTCTCTCACTTTCTCTGTCAAATAAATAAATAAAATCTTGAAAAAAAAAAAGGAATCGTATAGCTTTAAGCTCTGACATTTAGGTCTGTGGTCCAACTTGAGTTAATTTATCTGTGGTATGAGGTAGGGGGTCCATCTTTATTCCTTAGCATGTGGATATCTAGTTCTCCCAGTGCTATTTATTAAAAAACAAACAATTTTTTCTCCATTGAATTCTCTCAGCTGAAAATCAATTGACCACAAATAATATAAAATTGTACTTGCAATTTTGTACTTTCTATACTTACAATTCTGTTTCACTGATCTGTATTTCTATAATTATGCCAGTATCACAATATTTTTATTTATTATATTTTATTATGTTACATTAGTCACCATACAGTATATCGTTAGTTTTTGATGTAGTGTTCCATGATTCATTGTTGCTTATTGTGCTCCATGCAGTACATTTCCTTCTTAATACCCATTACTGGGCTAATCCATCCCCTTACCCCACTCCCTTCTGAGGCTCTCAGTTTGTTTCTCAGAGTCCATAGTCTCTCATGGTTGGCCTTCCCCTCCAATTTCCCCCCTTCATTTTTCCCTTCCTTCTCCTAGTGTCCTTCATGCTATTCCTTATGTTCCACATATAAGTGAAACCATATGATAATTGACTTTCTCTGTTTGACTTATTTCACTCAGCATAATCTCGTCCAGTCCCATCCATGCTGATGCCTAAGTTGGGTATTCATCCTTTCCAAAGGCTAAGTAATATTCCATTGTATATATGGACCACGTCTTCTTTATCCATTCATCTGTTGAAGGGAATCTTGTCTCTTTCCACAGTTTGGTGATTGTGGACATTGCTGAAATGAACATTGGGGTGCATATGGCCCTTCTTTGCACTATATCTGTATCTTTGGGGTAAATACCCAGTAGTGTAAATACCAGGTCATAGAGTAGCTCTATTTTTAACTTTTTGAGGAACCTCCACACTGTCTTCCAAAGTGGCTATACCAGCTTGCATTACCACCAACAATGTAAGAGGGTTCCCCTTTCTCCACAACTTCTCCAACATTTGCTGTTTCTTGCCTTGTCAATTTTTACCATTCTAACTGGTGTAAGGTGGTATCTCAGTGTGGTTTTGATTTGAATTTCCCTGATGAGCAATGATGATGTGTCTGTTAGCTATTTGTATGTCTTCTCTGGAAAAGTATCTGTTCATGTCTTCTGCCCATTTCTTGATGGATTGTTTTTTTCTTGGGTGTTGAGTTTGGGAAGTTAGAGTTCTTTGATATCATCAACCCTTTATCTGTTATGTCATTTGCAAATATCTTCTCCCATTCCACAGGTTGCCTTTTACTTTTGACTGTTTGCTTTGCTGTGAAGAAACTTTTTATTTTGTTGAAGTCCCAGTAGTTCATTTTTGTTTTTGTTTCCCTTGCCTTTAGAGACATGTCTTAGAAGAATTTTCTGTGGTCAGTGTCAAAGAAGTTACTGCTTATGTCCTTCTCTAGGATTTTGATGGATTCTTGTCTCATATTGAGGTATTTTATCCATTTTGAATTTATCTTTATGTGTGGTGAAGAGAATGGTTGAGTTTCATTCTTCTGTACATGGTTGTCCAATTTTCCCAGCACCATTTTTTGACAAGACTTTTTTTCCATTGGATATTTTTTCCTGCTTTGTTGAAGATTAGTTCACCATAGAGTTCAAAGTCCATATCTGGGCTCTCTATTCTGTTCCATTGGTCTATGTGTCTGTTTTGTGCCAGTATCATGCTGTCTTGGTGATCACAGCTTTGTAATATAGCTTGAAGGCAGGCAACATAATGCCCCCAGCTTTGTTTTTCTTTTTCACCATTTCCTTGGCTATTTGGGGTCTTTTCTGGTTCCATACAAATTTTAGGATTGTTTGTTCCAGGACTTTGAAAAATGCCATTGGTATTTTGATCAGGATGGCATTGAAAGTGTATATATTCATCAGGGATATTAGTATGAAATTCTCCATTTGGTGGGGTCTTTGCCTGGTTGGGCATCAAGGTAATTCTGGCCTCATAGAATGAGTCTGGAAGTTTTCCTTCTGTTTCTATTTTTTGAAACAGCCTCAGGAGAACAGGTATTATTTCTTCTTTAATGTTTGGTTGAATTCCCCAGGGAATCCATCAGGCCCTGGGAAGGTTTTTGATCACTGCTTCAATCTCATTACTGGTATTGGCCTATTCAGGTTGTCAATTTCTTTCTGTTTCAGTCTTGGTAGTTTACAGATTTCCAGGAATGCATCCATTTCTTCCAGGTTCCTTATTATTTATTGACATATTGCTGTTGATAAGAATTTCTGATAATTTATTCTATTTCCTTGGTGTTAGTCATGATTTCTCCCCTTTCATTCATAATTTTATTAATTTGGGCCCTTTCTCTTTTCTTTTGCTAAGTCTGGCTAGTAGTTTGTTGATCTTATTAATTCTTTCAAAGAACAAACTTCTATTTTCATTGATGTGTACTACTGCATTTCTAATTTCTAGCTCATTGATCTCTGCTCTAATTTAATTATTTCCCTTCTCGTGTGTGGGTTAGGCTTAATTTTTTGTTGATCCTCCGGATCTTTAATGTGTAAAGATATTTTTTGTATTCAGGATTTTTCTGATTTGTGTGTGTGTGTGTGTGATTTTTTTTAGTGAGGCTTAAATGGCTATGTATTTCCCCCTTAGGACCACCCTTGCAGTACCACATAGGTTTTGGACTGATGTGTCTTCATTCTCATTGGTTTCTATGAATTGTTTAAATTCTTTGATTTCTTGGTTGACCCGAACATGTCTTTAGCTTCCAAGTTTTTGAATTTCTTCCAAACTTTTTCTTGTGATTGAGTTCCAGTTGCAAAACATTGTGATCTGAGAATATTCAGGGAATAATCTCAATCTTTTGATATCAATTGAGACCTGATTTGTGACCCAGTATATTCTGAAGAAAGTTTCATGTGCGCACAAGAAGGAGTACTCTGTTGTCTTAGGGTGGAATGTTCTGTATGTACCTATGAGGTCCATCTGGTCCAGTGTGTCATTCAAAGCTCTTGTTTCTTTGTTGATTTTCTGCTTAGATGACCTGTCTATTGCTGAGAGTAGCATGTTAAGATCCCCTACAGTTAACATATTCTTATCAATAGGTCTCTTTATTTTGATTAATATTTGGCTTATGTAGTTGGCTGCTCCCATGTTAGGGACATAAATATTTACAATTGTTAGATCTTCTTGATGGATAGACCCTTTAAGAATGATGTTCTGTTCTTCTGTGTCTCTGACTACAGTCTTTAGCTTAAAATCTAATTTGTATGATATGAGATTTGCTACCCCAGCTTTCTTTTGAGGCCCATTGGCATGAAAGATGGTTTTCCATCCCTTCACTTTCAGTTTGGATGCATCTTTAGGTTCAAAATGAGTTATAGAAAGCATATGGATGGGTCCTGTCTTTTTATCTAATCTGCAACCCTGTGCTGTCTTATGGGAGCATTTAGGCCATTTTTGTTATGAGTGATTATTGAGAAATATGATTTTATTGTCATCATGTTGCCCATGAAGTCCTTGTTTCTATAGATTGTCTCTGTGTATTTCTGTTCTATATCACTCTTAACGTCTTTCACCTTTTATAGAAACCCCCCCCTTAATATTTCTTGGAGGGCTGGCTTGGTGGTCACATATTCTTTCAGTTTTTGCCAGTCTTGGAGGCTCTTTCTCTCTCCATCCATTCTAAATGACAGCCTTGCTAGATAAAGTATTCTTGGCTGCAAGTTCTTCTCATTTGGTACCCTGAATATGTCTTGCCATCCTTTTCTGGCTTGCCAGGTTTCTGTGGGCAGGTCTGACAGTATTCCTCTGACATATGTTCCTCCCTCTGTACATAAGGAATCTCTTTGTCCTAGCTGTTCTTAAGATGTTTTCTCTGGTTTTAAGACTCCCAAGTTTCACTCTTACATGCTGCCTGGGGGTTGGTCTGTTCTCCTTGATCTTAGGGGTGTTCTCTCTCCCTCTAAGACATGAATACTTGTTTCATTCCCTAGATTAGGGAAGTTTTCAACTATGATTTGCTCAAATATATCTTCTAGTCTGCTTTCTCTTTCCACCCCCTCACGCATCCCAACAATTCTGACATTGGAATCTTTCATGACAACATTTGTTTCTATAATTCTGTTTTCATGGATTTTAAGCTGTTTGTTCCAGGCCTCCTCCTCTTCCTTCTTTTCTATCATTTTGTCTTCTAGATCACTAATTTGTTCTTCTGCCTCATTTACCCTAGCTGTTAGAGTGTTTAGATTAGATTGGATGTCGTTGATAGCATTTTTAAGTTCTGCCAGAGCAGCAGCTCTCATTTCTGCCCTTAGAGAATCTATGTTACCATTAGTAGTTTTCTCCAGCCTAGCTGTTGTCTTCATAACTATTACCTTGAAGTCTATTTCGGACATCTTGCTTAAATCAATTAGGTCTGATGGAGAGGCCATTGTCTCTGGGTCTTTTCTTTGTTGGCAGTTCCTTCTCCTAGTCATTCTGTTTAGTTGTGATTGAGGGGATGTACAGCTGAAAATATAAGCCATAATCCAGGCTAGGTGCACCCTGGGAAAGTTTGGAGCAATCAGAAGCCACCATCAACAAAACAAAACAAAACAAAACACCCAGTCAAAATGAAACCCAAGAATAAGATTTATAAAGTACAAAAACAAAAACAAAGAAACAAACAAAAATTCCCACAAAAAAATAATAAAATGGGAGGGTGAAGGGAGGGTGGCTATAATCCCTCGATGTGGGCAAGGTAGGGTATTTTAGTTCTTCCTGGCTGTATTTTGTTCCTTTGTTAGAGAACACTACTTCCCAGAGATACAGAGAAACTAAATCTGGTATATATAAAGGTAATATATGTGTATGTGTGTGTGTGTGTGTGTGTATATATATATACATATATACATATATGTATATACATATATGTATATATGTATATATATATACATAAATCTGGTATATATATAAAGGCAGTATTGAATAGGGGAAAAAGGACTACATTGAAGCTTATATCCATATATATATAAAAAGAAAAAAGTATATATGTGAAAAAGTTAAGTTAAAAAGTTACTATGGAATATGTTTTATTAAACATCTAGTTGAAATGATAAGTAGGTTAAAAAAAAACCAGAAGAAATGCAAGAAAGAATTTTAAAAGGAGAGAAAAGTTGTATCTAAGAAACACACAGGCCATGAGGCAACACCAGGAGCTTAATATACTGTTTTCCTCCAGTGCTGGGTTTTTACAGTTTTACGGGGGCCCTCGGATTATTGTCCTCTTGCTCTTCCTGTTTGTCTTCTCGGGAAGGGGCCTGATGCATTGTTATTCATTCCATCCTGCTTGGGCAGAGTTGCCTTGCCCCTATGAAGGGACTGGGCTCTGTGGAGACCAGTTTTTTTGGGCTTTTGTTCTCTGGTGACTTTTTGCATCTTTTGGGCGGGTCAAGACAAAGGAAAAGGTCCACACCCAGACCTCTGCCCCAGAGGAGAGAAACCACAGTCTGCTCCTCTCTGAATTGTCCAGAACATACAGTCTTCCCCTCTGTAAGTGCCACTGAAAACCACAGCCTCGCACAGGCAGTGCATGCCCCCAGTGATCCTCTCAGCGGTGGGCCCCAGACCCCCTTGACTCTGCCAACACTCCCTGCACCCCCAAAACTATGAACTATCCCAGGTGTGGAGAGCAGTTGTGTATAACTTTTTGAATCTTTGTTCATGGAGGACATTTGTCTGAACTATTCTTGTAATAGTCTTTTGTATCAAGGTTATGGTGGACTTACACAATGAGGAAGCATTCTCTCCTATTAATTTTGTGAATGACTTTGTGTTGAATTGGTATCATTTCTTCTTTAGATATTTGTTAGAATTCTCATTAGAAGTTTCTGGGTTAGGAATTTTCTTCCTGTGAAGTTTTTATCTAAAACTTGCATTTCTTTTTATAAATATAGTACTTTTTAGATTATCTATTTTTTTGTGTGAGCTTGGGTAGCTTGTGTTTTCAAGGTATTTATAACTTCTTTTAAGTTGCTGAATTTATTGGCATAAAGTTGTTCATAACATTCAATTATTATCTGATTAAATCTATGGAACCTTTAGTGATGCCATCTCCTTCGTTCCTAGTATGTATTTTTCTCCAGATTGGTTTGGCTAGAAGTGTATCAGTTATATTGATCTCTTAAAAGAACTTCTGTTCAACTGATTTTTAATATTTTTGCTTTCTATTTTATTTATTTCTGTTTCAGTGGTTTTTTTTTTTATTCTGCTTAGTTTGAATTTAATTTTCTCTTTTTCTTAGTTTCTAAATGTAGAAGCTTTGGTCATTGCATTGAAACCATTTTTCTTTTTTTAGTATAGGAATTTTTGTACTACATATTTACCGCTAAAAATCGCTAAAGCTGCATTCCCCAAATTTTGATAAGATTTTGTTTTCATTCCTATTCAGTTTGAAATGCTTTCTAATTTCCTTTCATTACTTTCTTGACCCATATGCTCCTTAGAAATGTGTTATCTAGAATTCAGTTAATTGGGAATTTCCTAGACATTTTTTGATATTGATTCCTAATTTAATTCCATGGTGATTAGAGAACATGCCTTGTATTATTTGAATCATTTAACATTTCTTCAGACTCATCTTATGACAGTGTATATAGTTCTGACTTGGTAAGTGTTTTGTGTGGACTTGAAAAGACTGTGTTATGCTGTTTTGGGATAAGTGTTCTGTGAAAGTAAAATAAGTGTGGTAGTTTGATATTGTTTCAATTTATGTATTTTATTGATTTTCTGTTTTTGTTATCAATTATTGGAAGAAGGATTTTGAAATATCTAATGACAATTATGAATTTTTCTATTTCTCCTTGCAGGTTTATTTGTTTCTTACATTGTGGACTTTGAAGATCTATTACTTTGGTTGCCTAAATATTTGAATTTTCATGTTCCTTTAGTGATTTGTGCCTTAGAAAATTGGAAGTTTATAAACTGGAAAGTTTATAATTTCCCTTATTCTGCCTGGTGATATTCTTGCCTCTAAAATCTATATATGATATGAATGTAGGTATTCTAACTTTCTTTAGTTAGTGTTTCTTCCTTGCATAAATTTGGATAGTTATCATTCCAATGTCTTTAAGGCTGCTGGGTAGTTTTAGTTTGCGACAGTAGCCATAATAAAGTTACCACACACTGAGTGACTTAAGAGAAATTTATTGTTCTGGAGGCTATAATTTTAATATCAGGGCATTAGCAGAGTTGTATCCTTCTAAGAATTGTAAGAAAGGAATTTTCCCATGCCTCTCAACCAGATTCTGGTGATTTTCTGGCAATCTGTGGCATTCTTTGGCTCGTGAAAACATCACTTTAATCACCTCCTTCATCTTCACATAGTATTCTCCTTGTATGTAGTTTCTATGTCCAAATTTCCCCCTTTTTAAAATTGATAATTTTTATTAACATATAATGTATTATTTGCCCCAGGGGTACAGGTCTGTGGATTGTCAGGCTTATACATTTCACAGCACTCACCATATCACATACCCTCCCCAATGTCCATAACCCAACCACCCTCTCCCTCCCCTCCCTCCCCCCAGCAACCAACGGTTTGTTTTGTGAGATTAAGAGTCTCTTATGGTTTGTCTCCCTCCTAATCCCATCTTGTTTCATTTTTTTCCTTCCCTACCCCTCAAACCCCCTGCCCTGGCTCTCATATTCCTCATATCAGAGAGATCATATTATAATTATCTTTCTCTGGTTGACTGATTTCACTCAGCATAATACCCTCTGGGTCTATCCACGTCATTGCAAATGGCAAGATTTCCTTTCTTTTGATCACTGCATAGTATTCCATTTTGTGTGTGTGTGTGTGTGTGTGTGTGTGTGTGTGTGTGTGTGTGTATCACATCTTCTTTATCCATTCATCTGTTGGACTTCTAGGTTCTTTCCATAGTTTGGGTATTCTGGACATTCAGGTTGAGACCTGATTTGCGGCCCAGGATGTGATCTATTCTGGAGAATGTTCCATGTGCACTAGAGAAGAATGTGTATTCTGTTGCTTTGGGATGAACTGTTCTGAATATATCTGTGATGTCCATCTGGTCCAGTGTGTCACTGAAGGCCTTTATTTCCTTGTTGATCTTTTGCTTGGATGATCTATCCATTTCAGTGAAGGGAGTGTTAAAGTCCCCTACTATTATTGTATTATTGTTGATGTGTTTCTTTGACCTTGATATTAATTGGTTTATGTAGTTGGCTGCTCTCATGTTAGGGGTATAGATATTCAAAATTGTTAGATCTTCTTGTTGGACAGTCCCTTTGAGTATGATATAGTGTCCTTCCTCATCTCTTATTATAGTTTTTGGTTTAAAATATAATTTATCTTATCTAAGGATTGCCACCCCAGCTTTCTTTTGATGTCCATTAGCACAGTAAGCTGTTTCCCACCCTTTCACTTTGAATCTGGAGGTGTCTTCGGGTCTAAAATGAATTTCTTGTAGACAACATATTGATGGGTCTTGTTTTTTTGATCCATTCTGATACACTGTGTCTTCTGATTGGGGCATTTAGCCTATTTACTTTCAGGGTAACTATTGAAAGATATGAATTTAGTGCCATTGTATTGCTTGTAAGGTGACTGTTACTGTATATTGTCTCTGTTCCTTTCTGGTCTGTTACTTTCAGGCTCTCTCTTTGCTTAGAGGACCCCTTTCAACATTTCCTATAAGGCTGATATGGTGTTTGCAAAATTCTTTTAGTTTTGTTTGACCTGGAGGCTTTTTATCTCTCCTTCTATTTTCAATGATAGCCTAGCTGGATATAGTATTCTTGGCTGCATATGTTTCTCATTTAGTGCTCCAAATATATCATGCCAGTCCTTTCTGGTCTGCCAGGTCTCTGTGAATAAGTTTGCTGCCAATCTAATATTTTTACCATTGTATGTTATAGACTTCTTTTCCCGAGTGGCTTTCAGGATTTTCTCTTTGTCACTAGGACTTGTAAGTTTAACTATTAGATGACGGGGTGTGGACCTATTTTGATTTTGAGAGGGGTTCTCTTTACCTCCTGGATTTTGATGCTTGTTCCATTTGCCATATTAGGGAAATTCTCTACGATAGTTTGCTCCAATATACCTTCTGCCCCTCTCCCTCTTTCTTCTTCTTCTGGAATCCCAATTATTCTAATATCGTTTCATCTTATGGTATCACTTATCTCTTGAATTCTCCCCTCCTGGTCCAGTAGTTGTTTGTCTCTCTTTTGCTTAGCTTCTTTATTCTCCATCCTTTCATCTTCTACATCACTAATTCTCTCTTCTGCCTCATTTATCTTTGCAGTAAGAACCTCCATTTTGGATTGCTCCTCATTAATAGCGTTTTTAATTTCAACTTGGTTAGATTTTAGTTATTTTATTTCTCCAGACAGGATTTCTCTAATATCTTCTATGCCCTTTTCGGGCCCAGCTAGCACCTTGAGAATCATCATTCTGAACTCTAGTTCTGACATGTTACCAATGTCCATATTGATTAAGTCCCTAGCCATCAGTACTGCCTCTTGTTCTTTTATTTATTTATTTATTTATTTATTATTTATTATTTATTTGTGGTGAGGTGTTCTGCCTTGTCATTTTATCCAGATAAGAATATATGAACAAGAGAGTAAAATACTAAAAGGGTGCAAAGACCCCAGAAAAATGTATGCTAACCAAATCAGAAGGACCCAAAACCGGGGGAAGGAGAAAGGGCGGGGAAAGAAATAAAAATTATATATATATATATATACTAGGCTGGTGACTAGAACAGAGCCACCCACTTGATTTTGGGTGTGTTCTGGTCTCTTAGAAGAAACTACCTCCCAAAATTTTAAAGGAAGAAAAACTTACATATATACAAAAATAAGGGTAAAATGAGGAATATGATTGTAAAGATGAAAATTTAAAAAAAATTCTAAAAAAGGAATTGATATGTTGGTTAGAAAAAGAAAAACAATAAGAGGAGAGTGATCAGACTGGAGACTAGAACAAAGCCATGCGCTAGATTTAGGGTATATTTTGATCTATTAGAAGAAATTGTATCCCAAAATTTTAAAGAAGAAAAACCTATATGTATACCAAAATTAAGGTTATATACAATGAAGGGATAGAATATGGTTATAACAGTGAAGATTTAGAAAGGTTTTTTTAAAGGTATTATTAAGATAAACTACTTAAAAAACGTTAAAAGAGGAAAGAGGAAGAGTTAAAAAAATAGAATAAGAAAAGAATTTTAAGAATTAACTTTACAAGACTAAGGGATCATGGGGAAAAAACCATGAATTCTATCTGTTGCTTTCCCCTAGCTCTGGAGTTCCACAGTTCTCATTGATGGGTGAACTTGGTCTTGGCTGGATGTTCTTGCTGATCTTCTGGGGGAGGGGCCTTTGCAGTGAGTCTCAAATGTCTTTGCCTGAGGTGGAATTGCACTGCCCTTGCCAGGGGCCAGGCTAAGCAATCTGCTTGGGTTTGCTCTTGGGAGCTTTTGTTCCCTGAATGCTTTCCTTAGAGCCCTGGAGGACAGGAATGAAGATGGTGGCCTCCTAGTCTCTGGCCTGGAGGAGCCGAGAGCTCAGGGCCCTACTCCTGTGTGCCCTCAGAGAAAAGCAGCCAATCCCTCCCATCTCCCTGGTCTCTGGCCGTGCTCCATGCTCACTCGGCCTGTGATAGAGCATTGCTATCTCTGATGCGCAGCCCCATCTGGAGTCTTGAAACCCAGCAGATTCCTGCCATGCACTCTCCCACTATTCCTCCCAGAGGAGGAAGGAGGGGTCTCTCCAGATCTGTCACTTGTGGGGTCCCTGCTCAAAAAGCAATGGTCTAATTGTGCCTTGGATCATGGTTTAAGGTAACCCCAATCTGAGAGCTCACTCCTCAGCTCTGTTTTTGCAGCTGGGTTCCCTGCTCTGATACCTGGGTGCTCTGCCACACTCAGGCACCCCCAGTCTTTTTGTGATCATGTAGGTCCTGAGACCACACCGTCCCTGCAAGGGCTCCACCCTCACTTAGCCTCTGGAGCGATTTCCCTTAGTGGAGCAGACTTCTAAAAGTTTTGATTTTGTGCTCTGCTGCTCCACTGCTTGCCGGGAGTCGGCCCCTCCCCTGTGGTCTGTCTTCCTGTCACTTTGGATTCACTTCTCTGCACATCCTACCTTTCAGAAAGTAGTCGATTTTCTGTTCCTAGAATTGCTACTTTTCTTCTCATATATCTCCTATTGAGTTTGTAGGTGTTCAGAATCACTTGATAACCATCTAGCTGAACGCCTGTGACCTGATATCATCTCAGTCTACTACTTCTCCGCCATCTTGCATCTTCCCTCCCAAATTTCCCCTTTTTATAAAGATACCAATCATATTGGGTTAAGACCCACCCTCATGATTTCATCTTAGGAAATCATATCTGTAATGACCCTATTTCCAAATAAGATCACATTCTAAGGTAATAGTAGTTGGAACTTCAACTCATGGATTATGGGGGAAACACAATTCAACCTATAACATTGGATTTTTCCTTCTGCAGTGTCTATATACCATTCAGTATATTTTTCATTTCAGACCTGTAGTTTACAGGTCTGAAACTTAATTTGGGTATTTTTTAATATGCCTGTGTAACATGTTCAATTTTTTCTCTTGTTGAACAAGTAGAATGTAGTTATAATGGCTATTTTAATGTTCTTATCTTCTTATTTGATCATATGTGCCATTTTCTGGTCTGTTTCGGTTGAAAGGATTTTCTTTTCATTATTGCTCTATTTTATTCCTTTCTTGCATTTTTGGTAATTTTTTATTTGATGCCAGATAATGTTGGATTTTTTTGTTTGTATATTTTTCCCCTAAAATAGTTTTTTTCCTCTAAAATTATTCTCAAACTTAAATCTGCAATGCTTTTAATTTATTTGGAAACAGATTGATTTTTTTGAGGCTTGATTTTAATCTTCTTTAAATAGAAATGGACTAGCTATTAATACATGGCTTATTTTTGTCCACTACAGAGGCCCTCTGAGAATCCTACCTGATGCCATGTGAAATACAAGGTTTTCTTTCTTTCTTTTTTTTAAAAGATATTTTATTTATTTATTTGACAGAGAGAGAGAGAGAGAGAGAGACAGAAAGAGAGGGAACACTAGCAGGGGCAATGGGAGAGGGAGAAGAAGGCTTTCCGTGGGGTTCAGTCCCAGGACCCTGGGATCATGACCTGAGTCAAAGGCAGATGCTTAACAACTGAGCTACCCAGGCACCCCAATACAACATTTTATATTCTGTCTTTTGGGAATATGAAATGTTTCCTCTTCTGGTTGAGCTCCAAGAATTGTTCCTTCTTTTTTCTATGTGATTTTTTCTCCAGCCCCAGGTAGTTATATTACATTTATGTACCGATGAGTGCTCAGCTAAGGAGTTGAGAGGACCTCTACACAGTTTTGTGCAGGTCTCTCCTCTCTTATATTCTGCCCTGAGAACTCTAGCTGAATTTCTTTCCTTGGACTCCCAGCTCTGTCTTCTTAACAGGGAGATCACTAGCTTCCACTTGAGTTCTCCCTGCCTGTGATGCAGCCTAAACTCTCCTTCCAAGCTGTAAATAGGATAATAATAGGGCTTCACTTCACTGGTTTTGTGTCTTGCTGTACCTCAGCTCCAATATGTGAAAACCAACTTCATATATATAGTCCAAGTGTTTTTATTTGTTTCTGCCAGGAGGATAATCCTATTCTCTGTTATGCCATTTCAGCTATATGTTTCCTAAGAGATTATTTTATTATTTAACTTTTTATCATGAAAATTATATTTTCTTATAAATGTTTCTAGCAAAACAGACATTAGCAAAACAGAAAATTTGCATTTCCACTATTCTCCCCACCCTGTATTCTCCCAAAACTCAGGTGCATTCATGGTCCTCAGAGGAAATATTTTATAGTTGGTGTGTGCACTTACAGATAATTTTATATTTATTTAAAAATATGTACATGCACATATTATATGTATAGCCATATACATATATACAAACATTATACATACATAAAAACTTTGAAAAAATGAGACATTAGTTATTATTTTATAAACTGGACTTCTTGCTCTATGACCGTGGATTTTTGGAATATGTCATACAGATGCATCTAATTATTTTAATCATCTGCATAGAACTCTATAGTATGGATATACCATTTTTTAAATTTAGCTATCCCTTTACTGATATACATATGGATTCTTACCTAAATTTCACTATCACACATGTTACAATGAACATTTTTGAACTATGTGTCTTTGTATATGTGTTATCATTTCTGTTGAAAAGACTCCTAAAAATGTAATATACTTTTCAAGGTTTGGATTTACCAAATAGGATTTGCCAAAATATCCTACAAAGTAGTTCTACTTTGTACATTCCTAACCAACAGTGTAGGAGTCCTTCCTGTTCCCACTTTTTTTTTTTTTTGGTCAATTTTATGGAAGAAAATTGTCCCTTTGTTTTAACTTATGTTTACTTTATGAATAGTGACATTGAATGCCCATTCTTAAGCATATGTAGTTATTAATTTATGGATAGCCTCTTTTTTAAAGACTTTATTTATTTATTTGTCAGAGAGAGAGAGAGAGAGAGAGAGAGAGCGAGAGAGAGAGAGCGCGCAAGCGAGCACAGGCAGACAGAGTGGCAGAGGGAGAAGCAGTCTCCCTACAGAACAAGGAGCCCGATGTGGGACTCGATCCCAGGATGCTGGGATCATGACCTGAGCCGAAGGCAGCCGCTTAACGAACTGAGCTACCCAGGCGTCCCTGGATAGCCTCTTTTTATCGACTCTCTTTTTCAATTAGGTTATTTTCTTTTTCTTCTTGATTTATATGAGAATTTTAAATTTTTATTTTTCTATTATTACATTATGATTATTTTCTCTCAGGCTGTTATGTTTTGACTATGTAAGACACTATCTGCCATATGAAGAAGTATCTTCTGAAAAAGAATAAACATCTTTCTTTTTTTCTTTTGAAAATTTCCCCTCATCCATCAGCTGGAGGGCAAAACACTGAAATGGTTAACTGGGTTTGAGAAAAAGAAAAGCAGCCTCTGACATTCAGGAGCTAGGCCCGGGTGTTGCTACAAGCTGGCCTGGCAGTCTTAGCTTGTATCGAACATAAACACTTCCAGAGAACATCAACATCAAACCGGCCCCTCTGTGACTCTGATGGATCAAGATGGAAAAAAAAAAAAAAAAGACCACTCCAAAATCATGACTGAACATAGAGAAATGGTGAACACTGTGCAAGTCACAAAAAAGTGACTACACGTTACCCTGTGCTGGCTGATAGGAGTGACCGCTGGTTCTTCACCAGTTACAGCTTTACCTTTGCTTTTGACTGGCTTCCCCATAGATAAGATTTATTAAGATGCCTAGTCATCCTATTACCTCTACTTCCTGACAGCATCCAATTTAGACCAAAACACTGCTTTCTTAAAGCTTCCCCCAAATCACCTTCTGTAAGCCAAAATCCTGTAACAAGCATTTTCTGTCATCTTCTTATTGAGACATGCTGCAGTTCCCTGTCATGTGTTCTCTCTCACCACAGTGAGTCATCAACCCTACGTGGGCCACTGTGCTATGTTCCTGTTGGTCTTTGGCTAAAGGGCCAAATTATGAAAATGTTGTGGCTCATAGTCAAACTGCTTTATGTTTTAGTAGAAAAGGTCATTTTCCAGTCATATAATTATGTAAACTTTCAGAGATACTATGTACATTAGGGCAAAATAGTATCAGGGGGTCAGTGTACTGTGGTTGAAAAAACACTGTGGTTTTGATGTGAGAAGATCTGAATTTGCAACATACTGGCAAGATGTTTTGGGGGCAGTTTGTTAATCTCCCTGAGCTTTGATTTCCTCATTTGCAAATGGAGATAATAAGTCTTATCTTACAAGGTTGTGAGGATCAAATGATACAAAATTTATGGAGGTTTTTGTAAGCTAAGACATGTCCAGTAAATACAAAGGCCTTTTAAACAAATTGAATGTCAGCGCTGGAAGGGAATGATTGCATGCACATTCTCCTTCAGTTTGTTTTATTCATGGGAAACAAACAAACAAACAAACAAAACAGAGAACTGGCTTGCCTTAGATCATAAAGGGTCTTTGGAGGTTGACTTAAGATTAGATTCCAGATCTTATGACTTTGGGTCTATCATCCTTTCTGTTGCCTGAAATTTTTTTTTTCGTTTTTATTCTTTCTTTATTTGCTTCTCTGTAACAAAAATTGATCTATCTAATGATTTTTGAAATGACACTATCTTTGAGATTAACTCCTCTGAATCCCCCAAACAATTTGCAGCATTAAAGGCTTCAGGGCATTTATGGGATTAAGTTTAAGCCACAAACCTGTATTTAAAAAATAATTGCCAATCTTTTCACATCCCAGTGATTCTTTTGGGATTACCCCCCACTTTTTTTTTTTTTAAGTACATTGACTTTCTTTGTCTAACCAAGATTCAGGGTCTTATTTGATGGTGGTTTCACTTGGTTATAATTGGGTGCTATACAATTGTGTTTGCTCTGCCTTGCAATACAGGGTTTAAAAAAAGAAAAAAAGTAATCTTGGAACCTGGGGAAAGTATTCTCTTCGCTGATTACAAATTGCTATCTATTTGCCAGTCAGGTCTTTGTTCTGGTTACTTATTCTTTCTCATGCTTGACTGCACAAATCACAAAACAGAGGGATAAAAAGATCTTTCAGAATCTGTATTTGGTATGTTGTAAGCTCAGTAACCATATGGAACACAAAAGCCCAGGGCCTTAAGTATGAACCAGCATTTTGTTGTTTTGCTTTCCACCTTAGCATTTTGAGTATGTGCTTTTTTCATTGCTGCTGAAATGGAGACTTTATTATAGAAAGAGACTGTGGGGTGTGTGTTGGGGAGGGGATACCAAAATCATTATAAAAAGCAACACTTTATGCAGCAAAGATGGTAATCTAGGCATTGTAAATAATTGGGAGTTTTTCTGTGAACCTTTTAGACATTGCCCAGGCATTGATTACACAAACATATTACTCTGCTTCTATCATATTAGTATGCTTACTATAGCCTAACCCCAAAGGATTTAGGTCATGGGAACTGACTTCAAAGCAGACAAAAAAGGAGACAAATGATCAAATGAGTCTTTTTATTCCCTCCCTCACTTACTTTTCACACATTTTGGAGACCTGTTTTGTGATAGTCTCTGTTCTCAACCTGAGAATACAGAGTGAAGAAGACAAGGTTTTGCCTTTATGAAGCTATAGTACACTTCTTCTTCTTCTTTTTTTAAAAGATGTATTTATTTGAGGGAGGTGGAGCAGAGGGAGGGGGAGAGAGAGAGTCCACCAGCAGACTCCCAGCTGAACGTGGAGACTGAGTTGGGCTCAACCCCAGGAACCTGATATCATAACCAAGAGTTAACTGACTGAGCCACCCAGATGCCCCTATAGCAAAGCTTCTTCATGAGGCAAGAACCAGAAGACATGTGGCAAGAAGACTAAGTGCTGTCTCTTGGTACTGAGAGTTCTATGGCTTCTTTCAGCTTTGTAGGTGAGGCATTGGTAAGTCCTCATAGAATGCAAGCCAATTTGACTATTAATGTAGCTTCATTTTTAGGAAGACATATCAGCTTTCTAGGTTCATATATGACATCCCCCAAGCAAATATAAATGATAGATTTATCTGGCCACTGATGGGAACATAGGCATAGGTAACAGAATTTTGAAGAAGTTCCATAACTAATATAATATTTATTTCCCCACAAATCTGGCAAAATATATTGCCAAATATTAGAAAATGTAGGATCTTGTAGAATAACTTCACAAAACCAAATAAGTTTACTGACAAGGAAATTGAACTTCAAGTGGTTGAATGATGTCTTCAGGATCACCAGCTCCCAAGTTCTAGAAATGCGAACAACAATTTATCATTTAATCCTCCCAATAACCTTTTAATTTAGTTACTATTGTTATTCATCTTTTGCAACTGAGAAAACTGAAGTCCAGAAAAGGTGTGTTTCTTGCCCAGGCCCAAATGTCAGGGCCAGGATTTGACCCTGGAGTTTTGACTTGAGAGTCTACAGTTTTAACCCCACATTATTCTGCCTCTCCAGGAATAGCCTTAGTCACAGTTCCCGAGTTTTCTTCTCTCAACCTTTCTCCATTTATGTCTACTTTTTTTTTTCATTATACTGTGCTACTAAATATACATAAATACAAACACACACGTACATACACAACATTAAACATTCTAAATATAGGAATGTATGTCTCTGTGTCTCTATCTTCTTTTCTTCTTATTGTGTCTGCAGAATCATGATTGATAAATGACTCAGCTCAGAGAGCAGAGACTGATTCTGTTTGATCATCAGCCGGGAAAAAGAAGCTTCCTTTAGGCGTTCTAAACATAAGGCAAGATGAACAGGGTGCTAATTAGCTCTAGCCCTATCAGCCTGCTGTCCTTTGTTGGGGGCCAAGAAGGAAAGAGGTTAGATCATGCATAACAATATGGTCCACTGGCCTGATTACAAGCCTCCAAGAGGGTTTTTGCAGCATGAGCATATGGACATTTTGCAATATTTACAGGGGAAAATGTACGCTGATTGGCATAGAGGTTACAAATGGTTTCATGTTGGAAGCCTCTTCAGTTTTTTTCCCATAGGTATTGTTGCTCACCATCCTCTTAGATTTAATTGCTTTTAATTCAAAGAAAATACTTTACTCAATTATAATCGGAACTATAGTTTTTCTAGAGGAAATTATGAAAAAAAATACCACTAGGAAAATAATTTAATGGAAAAAACATTTGTCTTAGAGTCAGAAATTATGTACTAGGTCCTCTTTTCTGCTCTGTGCATTAATTACCCCTTTTTCATACCTGGAGAAAATCAAACCGTCAGGTACCCTGATTTTACTTTAAATTAAAATGAAATTCACTTTAAAGTAATGTTCTCAAAACTTAAATTAGGTCTCAATACTGCCTGGAATTTCAACTGTTTCTCTATAGTAAGCTCATTTTTCTACCCTCTGAGACTTCATTTTAATACCTTCTCTCTTCATAAACTTTATATACCATCCCCATTCCCGTATTCCCAATCCTATACCTCACTGAGAAACTAAAAGCCATGGAGAGGAAACTGCTCAGTCTTTTTACTGCAAAATCTCTACACCTCACATTTTCATAGCCTCTCCCTTCTCTTACCATCAAGGAAATGTCCCTATTCCTGTCAAAGAGCAGTCCCAGTGTGCCTGGGTGGCTCAGTCAGTTAAGCATCTGCTTTCAGCTCAGGTCATGATCCAAGGGTCCTGGGATGAAGCCCCACATTGAGCTCCCTGCTCAGTGGGGAGGCTGCTTTTCCCTCTGCTCCTGCTCATGTGATCTCCCTCTCACTCATTCCCTCAAATAAATAAGTAAAATCTTAAAAAAAAAAGGAGTCCTTCCACAGTTGCACTGAATCCCATTCTCTTTCACCTAACCAAGTGTTTTGCTTTTTCATTTGTACCTTCTTTTTCTTTCAACATAGTTTATCCTTCTCTATTAGATTATTTGTTATCATACACATATGCTATGATATTCTCTCTTTGCCCTGCCCTCTCTGTGTATAATCCAATTTCTCTGCTCTCCTCACTGCAAAACCATGCAAGAGATGTCAATACTCACCATTTCTTCCAACATTCCTATCTCTATCCCATTCCAGACTTCACTCTGTCTACTCCACTGATCTTGCTTTCATCAAGGTCTCTAGCCATCCATGTTCCTAACTTAATGATCAACCATCAGTCTTTTCTTAAATAGTTGCCCACTCCATTTTGGTTTGAACAACTTCTTCCCTTTTCTTTTGTAACTTCACATTTAACCTGGGTATTTGTCTATCTCACAGACTTCTCTTTCTTATGTTCCTTTACTGGCTTCTACCTTATTTAAACCTAAAACCTTGGTCCTAGGCTCTCTACTCTTTTTCTACATTCATCAGATCTCACTCAATCTCTGCTTCCCAGGGTTTTTTTCCTAGCTATATATATATTTTTTTTATTTCTTTCATGTCTAGCAGTTATCAAAAGTTGATCAGACATTGTTTGTGAAGGAATGGAGTGGTCGATAAGATTGGCAAAGCAGTTTTTGATCAGATTTTATAGGCCTTATACACTCAGCTCTATGGTCTCTGTTGTGGTCAGCACAGTGCCAAGGATATTTTTTTTTCAGTCTGTTTAATTTATGAAAACAGGAACAGAATATGAGAAGCAAAGCATATCAGTTACAAAGTTATGAAGCTGGGCATCAAATGTCTTGATGTAGGGTAAGCAGGATCTGAATTAGATATTTTGTGACAGTGGAACTATAACCAAACAATGGACAAAGAAAGATAGTAAAGAAGACTTGACAAGAGTTGGTGGATGATTGCATATGAACAGAGAAGAGTACCTCTCTTTACGATACCTAATCCACATGATTGAGAGGATGAGGTGTAAATATGGGTAATGAACTCATTCTCTCTAGGGAGAGACTGACTTCTCTAGGGACTGACTGACTTCTAAATTGGAGCTAAATTTACTCTTGTGGCTCCACTTAAATTGACATGGTACATTGGTCTGATTTCTTTTATGAAAACAGCTCTGAAAAAAATCTTGTATTCAGACTCACTCTTTGTTCTGTTTTGATCTTTCTACTGTAGCTAAAGATCACTTTGTGCCTTTTCTTTGTTTTTGGCCAGGGGCTATTGCAAAAACAATGAGATTATGACCAGTTCTGTGGGCAGAAAGAGGAAGGTCTAAAAGGGAAAACTGGTTTGGACCAACAAATGTTGTTTCAAACATGTTAGGTTTAAGGTGATGTCAAGATATCCCAGTGGAAATTGCAGTTGCAAAGATGGAGCTCAAGCTTAGGGAACACTGTGAATGGTGAAGTCAGTCCGGACAGTCATTCATTGGAGTGTAAGGGCCCTGAGACAGAGCTAGGAGCAGTGATCTAAGGCTGGGGATTACATTTCACAAACAGCAGAGGGTATTAAGCCAAAGAGACAGATGAGATGCCTGAAGAAAGGAAGGAGAAACAAACAAACAAACAAACAAGAGAATGACTAGCCAAGAAGACATTTTGAAAAGCAGGGAGGGGTCAGCTATGCTGAATGATGGCCTAGAGTTATCAAAGAAAATAAAGGCAGAGGATTTTGCAATGATAAGTTTGGCTTTGAGGAGTACATTTTCAGTGAAGTGATAGGGTTGAGAGTCTTAGTGAGAAAGAGATGAGTCAATAATGAGGAAAAGGATGCAAAAAAGAAGAGAAATAGCTGCAGGGAGTGGCATTTTCAGGGGAAAGCATTTTTAAGATAGTTTTATTAGGTTATTGTTTTATTTTATGGGAATATGATACACACGTCTTGTGAAGATTAAAAATTTAAAAAAGTATGGATAGAAAGTAAAAAAAAATTAAAAGTAAGAATATAGAAAAATAACCACCATTATTGTTTTGATACACATACCTGGAGATAATTATCTATGCATATGTTTATGATTTTTTTAAAGTTCTCTGTACCTCATCTCTATGGTTCAAATCTTAACACCAGACATGAACACAGAACCCCATTTGTTATGCATCTGGGGGAAAAAGGAAAGATAAAAGTGGCATCAATCACACAATTTTTTTCATATCTTTCTCCCTACCTATTGGCCCTTGAGAGAAGACTCATGAGTTGAAAATCCTTTCCAATAGGATGAAAGTTATTTATTGTTAATACAAAGTCACTGTCTCACTCCAGACCATGGTTCAGTTGTATGGATCTCCATTACCCACTCTTCTTTTTTTCTGTCTCAGGGTGACCAAGAAGAGGCTGAATTAGATAATTCAGGATATGCAAGAAGAGGAGCATTTGCTTTCAGGGGATTGTTCTGAGGTTACAGGTGTGTTCTAAACTTCAAGATGTCATCAGGACTCAAAACATCTTTAGCAGAGCTTCCAGTGTGAATGTTGGGTCATATTCGTGTTCTCAGAGTAGAACTAACTTTTTACTTGTCCCTTCCCCCAAGGCTGCCACATCAAAAGTGGGATCATACATATTGCCTTATTTCTTCCTAAAATCCAGGCAGAAAAGATGGTATCTTCATCTATTGATGATTTAGCTACTTTGTCATTCTTAGGGGAGACAAGTTTAATAAATCAGAACATTCTTCTGGCAGGGTCCTCTTGACAACATACAGTGCAATATTTTGATCAAAATTGTTGTTCTCTGAACACTTGCCTTGGACTGTATTAGATTGAAGTAGAAGAACTACATCTGCAGAAGAAGCTCCTATAAGATTCATTCACAACAGACCATTGTTTTCTAATGCTTAAAAGCCCTTTATGCATCACTGTCATAAATGTGTACACATTGATTTTTTTTACTAAGTGACCATCGTGCTCTGTGTCAAATTTCTTCTAAGTTGAGTTAGCTTTGCAAGTGATAGCCTCATACAATGGATTGAAATTAATACATTAAAAAATTGGAAAAACAATTACTAAATATAAAATGTTAACATTTGTTAAAAATGCATTTCTTAATGAGACGCATGGAATTTTCTCTCTCTCCTCATTCATTCTTGTACACAAAGATGATTATTACTAATTGCTAGAATGAGACAAGGTTCATTATTAGTTCTATCTTCATTTTTCTTTAATGAAAATACCAAAGAGACTTTGTTCTCATATATAAGTATATGAGAATGGATGGAGATGTTTTCCTTTTATAGTCATTTCATTCAATCCTTTAAACTTCTTATGAGTTATGTACTCAAAATTATATATTTTACACATTATATATTAAAATTACATATTATATATAATTACATGACAACAACAAGTCATTCTTCAATTTTGTTGAAAACAAAGCATTAGAAATTAGCTGACTTGCAAAAGGGATTTGCTGCATAGTCATTAGAGTTGTTCACTTTCTCAAGTCCATTATTAATATTTCTAATTATCCTCGTGACCTTGAGGTGGTTTTCTTTTTCTTTCCTTAAACTTCCTGTTACCAAATAAAACAAAAATAAAGTGCACAGAATGAGCATGTGACTTTATCTCTACCACACAGCTAACAAACAGTAGAGCATTGTCACCAATGTTGTATTCTCCTGCATGCCCCCAGTCCAAATCACCACTCCTTCCCTCAGACCATATTTTAACAAAATGAAGATATCTATCTGTGTTTATAGGAAGCCACAAAGTGACTGACCAATGGAGAGATCAAGATCAAAGACACTTAGAACTGAGAAAGGAGACACGAGGAAACAAGGTCTTGAACAAGGCAGAAGAGGATAGAATAGGATAAACTCTACATCATTATGAGATGTTAATCTTGGAAAGGAGGAGCTTCTCTCTTTAGTCAGAGAAGAAAAAAGAGGGGACAAGTTTATTCACCTAGTTATTTAACAAAGATTTATTAAGTCCCTATTGATTGACAATGTTGTAGAAAACACTAGAGAGAGTTTTTTTTAATTTTTAAATATTTTAAAATAATTTAAAAAATTATTTTTATGAACATATAATGTATTATTAGCCCTAGGGGTACAGGTCTGTGAATCACCAGGTTTACACACTTCACAGCACTCACCATAGCACATACCCTCTCCAATGTCCATAACCCCACCACCCTCTCCCGACCCCACTCCCCCAGCAACCCTCAGTTTGTTTTGTGAAGTTAAGAGTCTCTTATGGTTTGTCTCCCTCCCCATCCCATCTTGTTTAATTTATTCTTTTCCTACCCCCCAAACCCCCCACGTTGCATCTCCACTTCCTAGAGAGAGATTTTAAAGAAGAAAACAAACTGTACTTAGGCACTCCTGTTAAGATAAACTTCATCTCTTCAAGAACGAGAAGATGAGGTCATGGGCTCTGAGTAAGAGCTGTTTGAAGGAGGGCATATTTGGACATTGGAGGAGTGTGAACAATATTTCAAAAAGCTACAGTGAGGAAAGCCCTAAGGAATCAGCACATTTTCTTTGCAGGGCTCTTTCAAGAGCCAAGCCTAGAGTTTTGTTTTAAAAGCTAAGCTTGGAATGCTCATATCATACATCACAGTGAATTTTATTGATTCCATTTTTAAAATTGCACCTGCCATGGAGTTGTGCCAAAACACACATACCAAATTAAAGCACAAAAACCAATAAAACATAACAAGAGCTGAATGCTGCAAATTCAATTGCTTATTAAAAAAACGTTAGCCTTAAAATGTTAGCTTGTCAGAAAACAATTCCCTTCCACCAATGTCAGCCTCAAAGGTAGCTAATTGGAAATATATAGAATTAGGACATTTAGAGAATTTAATAAAGCAGACCCTACAGTGGAAGAAACTTTGCTCCAGGACCTTGCTGGTGGAATTGGAAAGGCGTCATCGGGTGCAGGCCCACAGATCAGAGCTCTCATTAAGCAACTAACAATTCGGGTGTTTCTGAGTTTGCCTTTAGTAACCGAAGTCATCTTTTAACATCTCTTTTAAAATCTCCTCTCATCTGTTAAAATCTCCTCTTTGATGTACTATTTTAATATGTCTCTTTAAGAGTGCTCAAAAACTACTAGGATATGTGAATACTTTAGAAATAAAAATATCCAAAAAAAAAAAATAAAGCTAACCAGTGAGATTTCTTTCATACTCTTTTTTCAGGAAGGCAGTTTTGTGGTTTTTCTTCTTTTGGTTCTTTCTTTCTGTTCTGTGAAAACTAACCTGCATTTTGATTTTGGATTCATACAGAGTGAAATGGTTACCGAAGTCTTAATCAACATTCAAGCCAACAGAAAACACTTGCACCTGCTATTATCTTTTCTGCTGAGAGAAGTGTTTTATTGTAATGCCCTGGGATCTCTGAAGACTTGGGAAAAGAGGTCTTTGAAACTGAGGTGAATGATGGAGCATTGCTTAGGTCCCTAAGGCTGAGGGAACTGCAAAGGTGACTCAGGGGAAAGTTATTTATAAGACCATTGAACAGAACATGAAAAGGAAACTATCTTACTTCAAGTATGATACTCTTTTATTACTATTAACTGAATCATAGAATTTGAATTGGAGGAGATTTTATAAGTCATCTGGCCCAGTGATTTCCTAACATTAATTTCCATACTGACACAAGACTGGGATGGTATTTTCACCAATCCATGACCGACTTAGAAATAAAATAAGAAAACAGTGCAGAGAGGTTTTCTATGAAGCTAGATTTGTTATTTGTCTTGAATCCTGGTATTATGTTCTTGCTACTTTTTAGTCCTAAAATATTATTTCTTCTGTGAGATGATGGGTGCACACAGTGGGATGTTTAAAATGTCCTTGGTTGACAAAAGGATACATTGGTGGTTCCCCCATACATTTTATAAATTCTTTTGAATAGTAAAAATAACATTCTGGGGCCACTACACTGGCTTTTTTTTCTTTTAAGATCTATTTATTGGGCACCTGGGTGGCTCAGTTGGCTCAGGTCATGATCTCGGGGTCCTGGGATCGAGTCCCGCATCGGGCTCTCTGCTCAGCAGGGAGCCTGCTTCCTCCTCTCTCTCTGCCTGCCTCTCTGCCTACTTGTGATCTCTCTCCGTCAAATAAATAAATAAAATCTTAAAAAAAAAGATCTATTTATTTATTTAAGAGAGAGGGAGGCAAAGAGAGAGGGGTAGGAGGCAAGGGGCAGAATGAGAGAATAATCAAGTAGACTCCCACTGGGTATGGAGCCTTACATGGAACTTGATCTCACAAACCATGAGATCAGGACCTAAGCCAAAACCAAGAGTTAGTCACTTAACTGACTGAGCCACCAGGTACCCCTACACTGGCTTTTAAAGGTAGAGAGACGGGGCGCCTGGGTGGCTCAGTGGGTTAAGCCACTGCCTTCGGCTCAGGTCATGATCTCAGGGTCCTGGGATCGAGTCCCGCATCAGGCTCTCTGCTCAGCAGGGAGCCTGTTTCCCTCTCTCTCTCTCTGCCTGCCTCTCCGTCTACTTGTGATTTCTCTCTGTCAAATAAATAAATAAAATCTTTAAAAAAAAAATAAATAAAGGTAGAGAGACACAGAGCATGCCCCCTACCTAGCCATTTAATACTTGGTTAGATCAAATGAAGTAATCGCTATTCTTTTATTTATTTATTTTAACTTAATTTAATTTTATTTAAATTCAATTAGCCAAGGTATAGTAGTACATCATTAATTTTTAATATAATGTTCAATGATTCATTAGTTGAGTATATCACCCAGTGCATATCATATCATGTGCTTTCTTTAATGCCCATCATCCAGTTACCGCATCCCCCCCACCCCCTCTCCACAGCCCTCAGTTTGTTTCCTTGAGTCAGGAATCTGTATTCTTTGGAATTTAGGGCAGGGCTCAGGTGATACACTAGAAATTAGACAGCATTCAGTTTGGTGCCTGGTCTCTCAGCTTTCCTGCACTCTTCCTCTGTAGTACCCAGTATCTTTATTTTCTGGTGCAGTCCACAATGTTCTACCCATTCTCCCCCAAATAGATCCCAAATTTGAAAGAATTAGCATTGAGTCATTTATTTAACTCAGTTGCAAAATGAGAGTGAACTGGAGAGTGTTAAGGGTGCATCATCTCCTGCTCCCAGTTTTCTCTCATGTGCATTGATCTTTCCATCTCTACCAGCTCAGTCTACAGGTGGGATCTAAATTCTTATATTGCTTTAATGAACTGGAATATCCTCCATTTCATATCCCCCTCCAGCTCATTTCTTTTTTTTTCAAAGGTTTTATTTATTTATTTGACAGAGATCACACGTAGGCAGAGAGGCAGGCAGAGAGAGGAGGAAACAGGCTCCTTGCAGAGCAGAGAGCCTGACGTGGGGCTCGATCTCACGACCCTGGGATCATGACCTGAGCTGAAGGCAGAGGCTTTAACCCACTGAGCCACCCAGGTGCCCCTCATTTCTTTTCTCTACTAAACACATTCTTCTCTGTCCCTTTCTTCCCACTCACTTTTCAATTCACCCCAATTTGGTTTTGTTCTTATTCACGTGGAACTGCTTTCAGCATGGTCAACAGTAACATCTGTGCTACTAAAACCAATGGTCAATTTACCATTTTTATGTTACTCAACTTCTCACCGCCATTTAACACGTTGGTTGTTCCCTCGTCTTCCAACATAGAAATCTACCAAGAGTGTCCCATTGCAGGGCCTCTGCACTTGGCTTTCCCTCTTCTTCGATGCTCGCTCTTTCTGACAAATCCTTCAGATCTCCTCTGAAATAATACTTCCTTAGAGAGGACTTCACTTAATGCCCAATTTAAAGTAGTTCAGTCCATCCCAACCATTACTGCAGCCTTTTGTTCTCCCTCAGCACCCCCAAACTTCCTTCATAGCACTTATAAGTGTTTGTTAATTATTTGTGTCTCTTAGTTACTGTCTGCTTCTCCCAGTACTGAAGCTACATGAAAGCAAGGACCATTCATTGATATATTCACTGCTGTACCTCCTGAACCCAGCAAAATGCTTAATGCATAATAAATGCATAATATAGTCTTGTTGAGTGATTGGACAGATAGATGAATGCTAATAGTTCCACAGTATGTTCAGTAGTCTCAAACTTGAAAATGCATAGTAAGTCCTTTGTATTTTCTCTGCTCTAATTCTAGCATCTGTCTCTTCCTTTCAAACCTTACTTCTACTTCCCTTGCTCAGGTTGCCATCACCTCTTACTTTACCATTTAATAAAACCTATAACTCACCTTCCCTCTTCTCTTACCAAACTTCAATCCACAGTATAATTGTAGTAAACCTCATAACCTTCTTGAACCTCAGACTTTATCATTTTCCTATGAAAAAATAAAAAAAGAAGCTTCCCCTTTGTCTAGAGAGTTTCTTCTAAACTTTGTAGCCTGGCATTTGTGGCTCTTAAAGACCTGGCTCTAACCTCTCTCAGCTATAAGCGATCATGACATCTCATGAGTTCACCTCTTTTTAATATACAGGAGTCTGCCCTTATCCTTGGTCTCTCTTTTCACAGTTTCGGTTACACACCATCAACCGTGGTCTGGAAGCAGGTGACCCTGGTTCTGATGCAGTGTCAGAAGGTCAGGAGTAGCCGAACACAATGTCATGATGCCTGCGTCATCCACCTCACTACACCTGCTCATATAGGCATTTTATCTCACACCATGACAAGAAGGGAGAGTACAATGCAATAAAGTATTCTGAGAGAGAAAGATCATGTTCACATAACTTTTATTGTAGTATATTGTTATAATTGCTCTATTTTATTATTAGGTATTGTTGTTAATATCTTCCTGTGCTGAATTTATAAATTAAACTTTAACATAGTACATATGTATAGGGAAAACTGGAGTCTATGTAGGGTTTGGTACTGTCTACAGTCTGACATCCACAGGGGATCTTGGAATGTATCCCCTGCAGATAAGGAAGGACTATTGTACTTATGGAGTTCTTGTGGAAATTTTATGAGTCAGTATGGAGTTATTATGCCATTTTAGTAGAATGAGAACACCTTGAGGGCCAATACATGTTATATTTTCTAATATCATGGCACTGTTCATGCAAATATCTTGATACATAGTAAGATCTATAAATATTTGTTTTTTTAAAAGATTTTATTTATTTATTTGACAGACAGAGATCACAAGTAGGCAGAGAGGCAGGCAGAGAGAGAGAGGAGGAAGCAGGCTCCCCACTGACAAAGAGCCTGATGCGGGGCTCGATCCTAGGACCCTGGGATCATGACCTGAGCCGAGGCAGAGGCTTTAACCCCCTGAGCCACCCAGGCGCCCCTAAATATTTGTTTTTATAAATCATCGCATGACCCTCATCTTGCCGTTCTGTGTTCAGGATCAAACAGACTACAGAATATAAGAAATAATTGATTGCAAACTCATATAGTGTTTAGGCATAACTAAAGTTAAAATGTGTACTGTATATTTTGGTTAAAGCGTGACTTAATAGCTGTGATAAAGTTAAATATATTCACACAACTAACCTTTGTGGCTTCCTGAGCCAAAATAGGAAAAAAAAAAAAAAACTTGTCCTCATAAGCTGTCCAACTAAAAGGCCATCCAATTAATCACAAGACCCTTAGTAAAAACTGTTGATGCATGTAGCCTTTTTGCCAGACAGATCTGCAAGATATGAGAGAACAATAGCCTCAGGCAGCACACTCAGGAGATGAGACTGTAAAATGTGAAAAAGCCCACTCTGAAAACTTCCAGCACAGACAGGTCCTGCTACTGACACCCAAAACATTGTTTAGACTACCTTCACTACCCCATAGTCGCTCATGTGACATTTTGGGCAGCTTAGCAAAGGAATTCAAATAGTGAAACACATATTTTAAAATTTTGTTTAAAAAATCATTTCTGAGTTCTCTAATGCTACATGGAAACGATGTAATAGAATTGAGGCCAAATTAGTAGGTAAGCATTTACTTTGTGGAGTATTTTTCTTAACATAGTAGTTCTCAATTCTAGATGTACATTAAATGTATCTGAAGAGCTTCCAAAAATTCAGATGTCTAGCTCCCCCGCCCTCAACATATTCTAATTTAGTTGGTCTGGGGTGGATCCAGGCACAGGAGGATTTTTGAAAGTTCCCCAGGTAAATCTAATGTGCTGCCAATGTTGAGAACCATTGCAACTCATTGAAGATTGACATTTGGCTGTAGGTTATTAAGGTGTAAAATAATTGATATTCAGGGACTTCTGGTTTCATTCTAACATTCTTTTTTTCTCTCATAAAGCTACAAGCTTGAGATGTGAGTACTGCACACTCAACACCTACCATGAATGCCAACAAAACTCCACACTCATAGAATATAAATTGGTATTACATTAGGCACTGGCTGTTCCAGCTATATTTTTTAAGAGTGGAGAGGGTCGACATACCATGTGTAATCTCTGTCAATCATGGGCTAGTCTCTGAGTAAACAAAGTGCATGACTGACATTTGAGATACTTCATACTTTATTCCTGATTATCTTCTTATCTTCTGTTTTCATCTTGTGCTGTGCCTGATTCTCTTTCCAGCCTATGCTGCAATCACACTGAATGATGTTACAGTTCCCTCCACTCCAATAATGCACATGTTTTTTTAAATGTCTGCAGGCTCTTGCCCATGCTGTTTCCTCTGTTTGTACTCTCTCTTCTTGTATGCCAAAAATTTCTTACTCATCCTTCTATAACAAAAGTTCTTAATGGTGCACATTATGAGTCAGTAAGCAAAATATACACCTGTGTATTTGGGTTAGATGCATTTTTATTGGAAGGGATACCATAAATTTCATTACATCCTTCAAATGGTCTGTGACCTCGTAAAGATTAAAATCCATTCCTCTTGCTTGTGCTCAGATGTGACACAATGGAAGCACATTCTGAGACCTCCTTGTCTCCAACTGCTCCAACCAAGTTCCCTGTCACAGTTACTCTGTACTCCTTCTGGGTTTCCAGAGTATTTTAAATGTCCCTCTTTTTATATCATTTTTCCTTGTCTCACATTGGATGGGGAGCTCATTGAGGACAGGAAAAATGACATTCATTTTTGTTCCCAAAGCCTAGTACAAACATGTTCATTTGTGTACAGCTAGAGAGAATGTTGAAGCTCAGATTAACTTGCCTGGAATTTAAAATTTTCATACACTGAAGTTCTAGGAGGAGCCAGTATTTGTGTCTTCCAACTATTACCCATGTGGTTCAATTTTTGACCAGTCATTTCCTTTTTCAGGTCACACTTAATATGCACACTGAGAAACACAGTATTTCTGTTTAATGAAGTATGAAAATCTTGAGCTATAATATGTTGATTTCCAGAGCATGTGTGTCCTATATATGATATATAACATATCATATACAAGATAACATTATGACATATATACATTATAAACATATATGCAATACAACATGATATGCCTATATGTATATACTATATTATATAACATAGCTATGTAATATATAATATACATATAGATATATAATATATTTTAAGATTTAAAATATATTTAATATACAAAATATTCTATATAAACATAAAGTATTGATACAGTTACTATATTAACACATAATATATATAGTTATATATATGCTATATGTTATATAAAGTATATATAAAACAGAATCAGTGTGGCTCTCTCTTTGCTAAGAAAAATTTCTTTGGTATTTTATGTTATTATTATTTTTTAAAGACTTACCTGTTTATTTGAGAAAGAACATGGCAAGGCGAAGGGCAGAGGGAGAGGGAGAGAGAGAATCTCAAGCAGACACCCTGCTGAGCAGAGAGCCTGACCTGGGGCTCAATCTCATGACCCTGAGATCATGACCTGAATCAAAACCAAGAGTTGGATGCTTAAGCAATTGAACCAACCAGGTGCCCCTTCTTTGGTATTTTCATTATATAAGTTCTAAAAAGAAAAAAAAAATTAAATAAAATGGAGGGGAAGAAATTGTCAGGAAAATAACTTAAGAAAAATTCTTAGAACTTGAAGATGTTCATAGATTAAAAGATTAGTTGGGGCACCTGGGTGGCTCAGTTGATTAAGTGTCTGCCTTTGGCTTAGGTCATGATCCCCAAGTCCTGAACTAGAGCCCCAAGTCAGGCTCCCTGATTAGTGGGGAGCCACTCCTCTCTCTCCCTCTGTCCTTCCCCCCAACTTTTGCTCTCTCCCTCTCATTAATAAATAAAATCTTTAATAAATAAATAAATAACCAACATCAAGCAAAACATGAAAATAGACTCATGCCAAGATGCATTAGTGTGAAATTCCAGAACACTGGGAACTAAGAGACAATTGTACAAGTTTCTAGAGAGGTAAGAATAGGTCAAGAATCAGTATGGGGCTTAAGAATTTTCAACACCAGGCAATGGAGTGATGCTTTGGACATTCATAAGGAAAATTATTCTGACCATACATAAATAAATATATAGATAGAAAACAGACATTTTCAGATATATGAGTTCTCAAAAATTTCATCTCCCTGTGCACATTTTTTCAGGAAGCTATTGGAGATTTTTCTCCACCATAAAGAAGAAATAAACAAAGAGGAAAATATGGGATACACATATGGGATACACAAAATATAAGGCATAATCTAAGAGACAGAAATAAAATCCCTAAAAGGGTGGTGAAGGGAGATTATAGGATGACAAACTTGAACCTGATCTACAGCAGCCAATCCAGACTGTGGCAGGTCAGTAGCCTTCAGGAGTATTCTTCAAGATGAATAACATTGATAGAACAATTGATGAGATGAAAGTCTTGGGGAGAGATTTAAATGATTAGTAAAAAGTTCGTGACTGAATTAGTGAAAATAAAAGCACAATTAAGTTGGAATTTGATAACAAAATCAAAAACAGAAATACATACTTCTCAGCAGTTCATGGATTATCACAATGGAATAATTAAAACTTAGTGATTTTGAAAGAATTAGAGTTTAAACTTGTGAGTGGCAACAAAAGTGATATTTTAGTAGGAATTTATAGACTCAAGTATTTATACTAGAAAAGAAAAAACTTGACAATTAATGTGCTAGGTATCTATCTCAAGAATTAGAAAGGAGGCAGCAGAATCAATTTTGGGAAACTAAAGTGAAGACATAAAAACAATGAAGCGCAAATTAATAAAAGAAATAGAATCAGTACAGCCAAAATTTGTTCTTTGAAAAAATGATAAAATGGACAAATCTCAGACAAGGTAAATTAAGGAAGAAAAGAGGGAAAGCAAAAATAAAGTTAAGAATTAAAAGTGAGGGCACCTGGGTGGCTCAGTCGGTTAAGTGCCTGCCTTCCACTCAAGTCATGATCCCAGAGTCCTGGGATCCAAGTCCTGCATTAGGTCTCCTGCTCAATGCGGGGTCCTTTTCTCCCTCTGCCCCTTTCCCTAGCTCATGTGCTCTCTCTCTCTCTTAAATATAAATAAAAAAAATCTTTAAGAAAGAATTAAAAGGGGGTACATAACTAGAGATACAGTGTAGATTACAAAGCTAATAAGAGAATTACTAAATACTTTGTAAAAAAAATTGAAAACTTAGATGAAATGGAAAGTTTTATAAATATGCAACTTAGTAAAATTGATACAAGAAGAAATATATAATCTGAATAATCTTAAATATTAAAGGAAATGAAGGGTTAATTAAAGTTGGTCCAACAGATAAAAACTAGATATAGATTTTTTCCAAATAGAGGATTCCAATTTATAGTCCTATAAATTCTAAAAAATAAAAAAGAGGGAAAATCTGAAACTTATTCTGTGAGGTTAGCAGAACTTTGATACCAACACCACACAAAGTACAAAAAAAGATATTAAAATTATACTCCATTCTGGAGGACATTACTCTAAGTGAAATAAGTCAAGCAGAGAGAGTCAATTATCACATGGTTTCACTTACTTGTGGAACATAAGGAATAGCATGGAGGACATTAGGAGAAGAAGGGAAAAATGTAGAGGGAGAAATAGGAGGGGGAGACCAACCAGGAGAGGCTATGGACTCTGAGAAACAAACTGAGGGTTTTAAAAGGGAGGGGAGTGGGGGATGTGTGAGCCTGGTGCTGGGTGTTAAGGAGGGCGCTGACTGCAATGAGCACTGGGTGTTATACACAAACAATGAATCATGGAACACCACATCAAAAACTAACGTGATGTATGGTGACTAACATAACACAATAAAAAATAAATTATATTCCATTCCTATCCATGAGACAAATAGTAAAATTGCAAATGTAAAAACATTTGTTTGAATTGTTTGAGGTTTGAGATGAAAGCTGCTTCTGCCACAGGTCCAGGATCACTGCTACTCTGGGATAATCCAACAAACATTCCTATCTTGAGGTTTCCTGTAGTCCTTGAGCACTATGGAACCAGTCTATAAATATATGTGACAAGTAGCCCATTGGCCAGGACTTGTCAGGGATGCATATTTTTGCCATTTCCCCTGCTTTCTCTGCTCAAGAGCAAGGTAGCCTTCACTGAAGTTCCTTGAGATTGGAAAAGAGAATAGGTTCTTTGTTTCACCTTTACCATGAAGGTGTGATCCTCTGGTATCCCAGATCCATTTGAAGATAGTCTGCTATTAAACTCCACTTTTTTAGGTAAGCCCTGGGCCTTGGGTTACAGTTTCTCTTGATATTGAGGCTGATTGTTCCTTCCTAGCCTGCCAGTTTTCAACACTATTAAAATTCCTTCTGAATTTTTTTATCTCCTCTGTGACAGCCTTTAGCAGTTAGTATTCTTCATGTGATACTATTTTTTTCTGTTTCATTCCTTTTTTTTCTGACAGTGTACTTTTTATAGCTTTGAACCTGATATTTTTTGAGCACATCTTTGAATGAAGAAAGTTTTTCCTGGGCCAAGTATTTGTAGGCTCTCTGGATGGGAAGTGTTCAGGGGAGGGTAGAAAGATAGTAGGGATTTTCCTTAGCATTCAGAATGTGTGTGTGTGTGTGTGTGTGTGTGTGTGTGTGTGTAGGTGTGTAGGTGTGTAGGTGTGTATATGTATATGAGGGGTTTTTGTAAGCTTTTTAATAAGCTGGTCCAAATTAATGATTTTGCATAGTATATCCTGTCATCTTAGAACATTTGTTGAAGAGACTATTCTTTCCCCATTCAACTGACTTGCCACTCAGAAAGCAATTGACGGGAAATGTATGTGTTTGTTTCTGGAATTCCAATTCTATTCTATTTATCTTTATGTCAATACTTGTCCCAATAACACATAGTCTTGATTACTGTAGCTTTATAGTAAGTTTTGAAATAGGAATGTGTTTCTTCCGACTTTGATCTTTTTCTTCATCTTTTGTCTTTCCATACAAATTTTAAGATCAGCTTGTTAATTTCTGCTAAAAAAATAGGGATATTTTGATAGGGATTGCAGTGAATCTATAAATCGGGTTTTAAAAATGATTTTATTTTTTTATTTGACAGAGAAAGAGAGACAGTGAGATAAGGAATACAAGCAAGGGAAGCGGGAGAGGTAGAAGCAGGCTTCCTGCAGATCAGGGAACACAATGCGGGGCTGGATCCCAGGACCCTGGGATCAGGACCTAAGTCGAAGGCAGATGCTTAATTGACTGAGCCACCTAGGTGCCCCAGTATAGTTAACTATAGTCACCATGCTGAGTATTACATCCCTGGAAGTTATTCATCTTATAACTGAAAGTTTGTACTCCAGCGTGGAGTCTGACATGGGGCTCAATGTTGACCCTGAGATTATGACCTGAGCCAAATCCAGGAGTCAGAAGCTTAAACAGCTGAGCCACCCAGGTACTCTTGATACCAATTTATTTATTTTTACTTTTACTTTTATTTTTATTTCTTTTAAGATTTTATTTATTTATTTGACAGAGAGAGAGAACAAACAGGGGGAGTGGGAGAGGGAGAAGCAGGCTCCTCGCTGAGCAAGGAGCCTGATAGGGGTTGTATCCCAGGATCCTGGGATCATGACCTGAGTGGAAGGCAGACTCTTAATGACTGAGCCACCCAGGTGCCCCTATAGATCATTTTTGAAGAGTTGCCATCTAATTGATTATTTTCAAATCTATGAACACGATTTATTTCTACTCTTTTTGGTTTTCTTTAATTTATTTCAACATTTTATAGTTTTCACTGTTCAAGTATTATAACTTTGTTACATTTATTCCTAAGATTTTTATTCTTTTTGATGCTATTGTAAATAGACTTTTAAAAAAAGTCTTTGGGGCACCTGGGTGGCTCAGTGGGTTAAGCCTCTGCCTTCGGCTCAGGTCATGATCCCAGGGTCCTGGGATCGAGCCCCGCATTGGGCTCTCTGCTTGGCCGGGAGCCTGCTTCCTTCTCTCTCTCTCTGCCTGCCTCTCTGCCTGTTTCTGATCTCTCTCTGTCAAATAAATAAATAAAATCTTTAAAAAAAAAGTCTTTAAGTTGCTCACTGCTGGTGTATGGAAATACGAATGTTTTGTGCATCAATCTTGTATCTTAAAAACTTGTTGAACTTACTAGCTATAATAGTTTCTTTGCAAACTCCTTAAAATTTTTTGTATATGAGATCATCACATCAACAAATAAAGAAAATTTAATTTTTTTTCATATCTGGATGCCTTTTATTTCTTTTCCTTGCCTATTTGCCCCTATTACAATGCTGAATAGAAGCAGAAAGAACAAACATCCTTTCTTTGTTTCTAATCTTGGGGGGAAAATGTTCAGGCTTTTGTTGAAAAGTATGATTGATGTTAGCTGTGGGATTTTCATAGGTGCCTTTTATCAGGTTGAGGAAGCTCCCTTCTATCCCTAGTTTGATGAATATTTTTACTGCAAAAGGGTCTTAGGTTTTGTCAAAAATTTTTTAACTTTAGTCACTGATTTTCATGTTTAACTAACTTTTTATTCCTTTGATAAATCCCACTTGGTCATGTTGTATAATCCTTACATATATTTGGTTTGTTAGCATTTTGTTGAGGATTTGGGGGACTATATTTATAAGAGAATTTGGTCCCTACTATTGTTGTGTTGTCTATTTCCTCAATTTTGTCAGTTTTGCTTCATCTATTTTGAAGAGTTTTTTAGGTGCATGTATAACTATAATTCTTACATCTTCTTCATAGATTGACCCTTTTGCCATTATGAAATGTCCACTTTAACCACCTGAAATTCTTCAGTAACAATTTTTTTCTGAAGCATATTTTGTCTGACATGAGTATATACAATCCAGCTTTCTTTTGGTCACTTTTTGCATCATATATATTTTCATTTTTACCTTCAGCTCATTTGTGTCTTTGGATCAAGTGCCTTTTGTAGACAGTAAATGATTCAATTATGGGTTTTTAAAAATTCTTCCAACTTTTGCCTTTTAATTGGTGTGTTTAATCCATTTACATCTAATGCAATTACTGATAAAGTAGGATTTACTCTGCCATATTCCTATTTACTTTCTATATGTAATTTCCTTTCTGTTTCTCTGTTCTCCCATTATTGCTTTCTTTTGTTATAGATAGATATTATCTAGTGTGCAATTTTTAATTCCCTCATAATTTTGGTAGTATTTTATTTTATCTTTTTTAATTTATTTTTTATTTATTTTCAGCATAACAGTATTCATTATTTTTTCACCACACCCAGTACTCCATGCAATCCATGCACTCTATAATACCCATCACCTGGTACCCCAACCCCCCACCGCCTGCCCCTTCTGGTAGTATTTTAAAATTTTATTTTGCCAGTAGTTGTAATGAGGATAACAATTATCATTCTAAATTATAACATAAATAAAATGATAACAACCTAATTCAAGTTAATACCAACTTACTTCCTTTAGTAAACAAAACTTTTGCTCCGATATAGATTCATTCACTCCCCCTTCTTTTATGTGATTATTGCCACTCAGATTACAACTGAACACATTGTATGCTCATCAGTAGAGATTTATAGCTATTTCTTTATGCAGTTGTCTTTAAGTTACAAGAAAAACAGAATTACAAAAAAATACATATATAGTATATTTACATTTACCTATGTAATTATCTTTATCAGTTTTTTTATTCTTTATATGGATTTGGGTTACTGTCTAGTGCCATTTCATTTCAAACTGAAGAACTCACTCTAGGATTTCTTTTAGGACAGATCTTCTGGAAAAAAAATACTATGTTTTTGTCTTAATTTCTCCTTCATTTTGGAAGGACAGTTACTGGATTAGTTGACTTAGAGGACTTTATTTAGAAGACTGCTTTTAATATGTCATCCCATTGCCTTCTGTCCACTGTGTTTTGTGATGAGAAATTGGATGTTAATATTATTGAGGATATTTTGTATGTGATGAGTTTTTTTCTCTTGCTGTTTTCAAGCAATTTCTTGTCTTTGGCTTTTGATAATTAGGTTGTAATGTGTTTTGGTATTGATGCCTTTGAATTCTGTTTAGAATTCACTGAGCTTTGATGTACAGATCAATATTTTTTTCCATCCAATTTAGGATGATTTGGGACATTATTTCTTCAAATATTCTTTCTGCCTCATCTCTATTCTTCTTTGGGACTACAATTATCCATATATTGGTATGTTTGGTGATGTCTCACGGATTTCTAAGGCTCTGTTATTTTTTAAATTCTCTTATTCCTGTTCCTCAGACCAGAAAAATTTCAATTGATACATCTTCAAGTATGAATTCTTTCTTTCGCCTGCTCAAATCTGCTCTTGAGCCCCTTTAATGAGCTTTACAGCACAAATATTTTACATTTCAACTCTATATTTTTATTTGTTTTTTTAATAACTTATATATATTTATTGAACATTCTCTATTTTGTAAGACATTGTTTTAATATTTTCTTTCAATTCCTTAGACATGGTTTACTTTAGTTATTTGAACATATTCAAAATAGCTGATTTAAAATTTTGTCCACTGGGGCACCTGGGTGGCTCCGTGGGTTAAGCCTCTGCCTTCAGTTCAGGTCATGATCTCAGGGTTCTGGGTTCCAGCCCTACATCATGCTCTTTGTTCAGCAGGGAGCTTGCTTCCCCCCGACCCCTGCCTGCCTCTCTGCCTACTTGTGATCTCTCTCTCTCTGTGTCAAATAAATAAATAAAATCCTTAAAAATAAACAAAATTTTGTCCACTAAGTCCAATGTCTGGTTTTCCTCAGGGATAGTTTATATTGAATGCTTTTTACCCCCTGTGTTTGTGGGCCATATTTTCTTATTCCTTTCCATGTCTCGTAAGTTTTTTTGCTGAGAACTCAACATTTCAAATAATATAATGTGACAACTCTGGAAATCAGATCCTCCCCCACCTAGAGTTTTTTTTTTTTTCTCTTTCTTGTTGTTGTTTATTTATTTAAAGTGATTTTTCAGAACAAATTCAGTCAAATATGTATTTTTTTGTCATGCATAATCACTGAAGTTTCTGTTTGATTAGCTTAACCTGTAAACTAATGACTGGGCAGTTATTTCCTCAAATGCCTGAAATCAATAAATCTTTCTTTGCCAAAGGGCTCTATGTCTTGGAACATGCTTTCAACATTCAGACAAGTAGTTTACAACTAAGGATTATCCTTCTCTTAATGTTTGTATATCACCTCATGATTAGCCAGAGATGAGAGCCTAAAGTCTTCTTAGGTCTTTCCCAAACAGTGTCATAGATATGGACATGTGTGTAGCCTTATGCATATATGTGATTTCTAGATTCTCTGGAATATGACAAAACCCTCTATGAACATCTCATTTCCCAGTTTTTTGGTTAGCCTCTTGCTTTCCCCAACTGTTATATACCACTTTGGGCAACTATACTGTGTGGTACTTGCTCAAAGTATTTTTTAAAAACATCTCTGTGGAAAAGGCTGTTATTTATGGGTGATCTTTGGGACTTGTCAAAGAAAGACATCCTTGGAATATAGTCTTCCATGGAAATACCAGACAGGTCAAATAAAAGTATTCTCTGAGAAGATTCTTTGGAAGATCTTGTATTAGTCTACTTGGGATGCCATAACAAGGTACCATAGACTAGGTGCCTTAAACAATAGAAACTTATTTTCTTATGGTTCTGGAGGCTAGAAGTCTAGGATGAAGGTGTTGGCAAATTTGGTTTCTGGTGAGAACTCTCTTTCTGGTTTGTAGGTGGCTGCATTCCTGCTGGGCTTTTACATAGTCTTTGCTCTCTGTGTGCCTGAAGATAGTGAAAATGAGTGAACTCTGTGATGTCTCTTCTTTTAAAAAAATATTGTATTTATTTATTTGACAGAGAGAGAGAGAGATCACAAGTAGGCAGAGAGGCGGGCAGAGAGAGAGGGGGAAGGAGGCTCCCTGCAGAACAGAGAACACAATGTGGGGCTTGATCCCAGGACCCTGGGATCATGACTTGAGCCAAAGGCAGAGGCTTAATGCACTGAGCCACCAGGCACCCCATCTCTTAAAAGAACACTGATCTTCTTGGATCAGGACCCTATCCTTATAACTTTTTTTAACCTTAATTACCTCCTTAAAAGCTTGTTTTCTAGGTATAGCCAAACTAGGAATTTAGGCTTGAACATATGAATTTCTTAAAACTTCCATTTTTTAACAGATCTCTAACTCTGTTCTGTTCTCTCCAGTGATTGCTAGGATGCGGGTTTTCACTGTGATTGTGGACTATTTTTTTTTTTAATGAATGTTATGGAGTTGGAACAGAGGTGGTAGGAACAGAGAAAGTTGTAATGCAGTAAAGCTAACTGTTAGTTCCATGATTTAGGTATTTTTTCCTCAATAAATAATTCCTCAATTTCTACAAAGCATTGGTTATTTCTATAGTTCTAAAAACATTGATTTTGATAATTTCTTCAACATTTTTGTTGCTTTTATGGAAGAGATCACTTTCAGAGGTCATAATTCCACTGTTTTCACTGATAAGCCCTTATTTTAAATTTTTGAAACAATACTAATATATCAATCTGGTACCATTTTCTGTATCAATTGTCTATTGACACAATGATGCTGCATAACAAGCCATCCAGAACACAGTGATCTATAACCATTTATTATTGTACATATCACTTACAGGGTTTGGATTATTTTGGATGAACTTGTCTGCTCAATTCTTCTCTTTTCCACTTGGGTTCATTTATGTCTTATCACTGGATGGTTGTTGGCCGATATAAGATAGCTTCAGCTAGGATGACAGGCTCTGTTCCATGTCATTCTATATCAGTCCAGAAGTCCAGACCAGGCATCTTGTTATGGAGCTCATGATGGAGGGAGAGAGAGAGAGAGAGAGAGAAAGAAATAAAGAAAGAAAGAAAGAAAGAAAGAAGGAGAAAAGAAAAGAAGAAGAAGAAGAAGACGAAGACGAAGAAGAAGAAGAAGAAGAAGAAGAAGAAGAAACATGTAAATTCTTTATAGAATTTTCTGCCTGTATAAAGTTTGCTACTATGCCTTTGCCAAAGCCAGTCATACATATAGGGTCAGTATGGGAGGATACTACAAAGAAAGTTGATATAAGGAAGTATAAAAAATTGTAACCATTATTTGAGTCAGTCTATTACAGGTCATTTTACTTTGCATTTTCAAGAATTTCCCCAGCTTTCCAGCTTCCAATGTTGCCATAAAGTGAACTGACATGCTAAGTTTTGTTCTTTTATTTATTATGGTCTCTTTTTCTGGTTGCTTTTTTTTTTTTTTTGACAGAGAGAGATCACAAGTAAGCAGAGAGGCAGGCAGAGAGAGAGGAGGAAGCGGGCTCCCGCTGAGCAGAGAGCCCGATGCGGGGCTCGATCCCAGGACCCTGAGACCGTGACCTGAACCAAAGGCAACAGCCCAACCCACCGAGCCACCCAGGTGCCCCTGGTTGCTTTTAAGATCTTCTCTTTCACCTATGTGTTCTTCAGTTTCACTAAAATATGTCTAGATATGAATTTATTTTTATGCTACTTGAAATTTGATGTTTTGAATGTGAGGATTCATATTATTCATTCTTTATAGATAACACTGAACCATTACCTTTTCAAAAAGCTTTTTGACTATCTCCTCCACTTTTCTTTTCTCCTTCAGGAGATGACTGGAGGAATGTTAGAAGTACTCATTTTGTTCTCCGTATCTCTTAACTACTCTTTCCTATTTTTCATCTCTCTATCACTCTGAAGCATTCTGAATAATTTCTTCAAGTATACATTCCCCAAGCTGATCTCATCAGGTGCATCCAAAATAAAGACAGAAGTTCTTGTTTGTTTGTTTGTTTAGTTTGGTACTGTGTAGATCTGAGTATTTGCAATTTTGTGGTTTATAGCGCCAAACCTCTCTGAAATCCCCAGTTAGATGCTACCAAATGTATGGTTATTTTAGACAAAACTGCTAAGTAAATAATATTTCACATCAGCAATTTATTCTGCATATGTGTACTTCTTGTGTGTGAACATAACTACAAACATATTTTCTTTTAATTATTTACACTGTATATTTTAACCTAGATCTTTTTATACAGGACTATTTACTATATGGATTATTCTTCCCATTATGGGACAGTTTTTAAATGTTTTCTTTGGCTTTATTTACTTTTTCCCATGCATATAAATCAGCCACTGTATAAACAGTTTGCTCCTGGAATTAGTAAAAATTGAGCATCAAATGTTTTATTTTAATATTTAAGTCATTGTGTGTTAATCTGTACTTTTTTCCCCTAATAACTGAGAGCCTTTCACCACAAGTTGAAATTCTGGGGAATACAAGGCTGATTTTACTAAGCAAAAATCATGTTAACAAGGTAAATCACTGTCCCTTTAATTTTTGCTTTTCTTCAATTTGGTACGCTAGACTGGTCCAGGAGCAACAAGAGAATTATCTTCTGCACATATCTTTATTAAGCCACATTAGTGGCTTAGATTTAGTTAATTAGACCGGTAACTTTATTCTTTACCTGAGAGGAAGAAATTTCAGATTTTAGTATAATAATTCAGCATGATAAATAAGCTGTGAGTGCAGAATTACCAAATACAGCTTGAGTTAGAAAAAAATAGGAGGGAAATTAGTTTGATTATAACAAATAAATATAAATCATAATAGTTAATCTGTGATATATTCATCTAATATGTTTTCAAAGTGAAGGCGAGTGTACAAATGATATAATTTAGGAACAGTTCATAAAATTTGCTTAGGACTTTGTTTCAAGTGAACCTAATTGAAGTTTTATTTAAAACTTGATAGGTCACCCATAATTTTTACAATAATCAGCTATATAAGGTCCTATGTTATAAGCCCTTGCTTAAACTGTAAGCATTTTGGGGAACACTGAACCAGCAGAAGGATTCAAACTGCCTGTATTCATAGTTTGGGCTGTAGGATCACAGTTGTTATTTTTTACTGGAGATGGCCAGTTTTCAGTCTCATGTTACTGGATCTCTGTGCCCTTCGGATTTCGTGCTTGCTTCCCTTTGAAGCACTCTTTCCCCTGTTTCTGTTACACTATCTCTTGATTCTTGCTCACCTTCTTTCGTTTCTTCAGCTTCTTGGAACTGAATTCCTTCACACCCTCCCCTCCTTAAATACTGTGTTCTTCGATGTTCCAGCATCATCTCTCTCTTCTCACTTGATCTTCTCTCCCCCTGTGATATTCCTCCTGATTTCTCATACAGTTCGTGTAATAGCAACACCCCGTATGTATCTCCTGCACTTTCTCTTTTCTGTGATCTAGATTCATGCATCAGTTACCCTCTAGACAAGTATTCCTATACGTCATTTAAATATTTGTTAACATACCCTAAATCAAACTCATTATATTTTTTCTACTCTTCTGTTTTTATTCCCCTTATTGCCAAAACTTATTACCTTCCTGTATTTTCTATCTTGATTAATGGCAGCATCTTTTCACCTATGTCAGAAACTCAGAATTGATCTTCAATCCCATTCTTTTGTTCCCACTCACAATTACTTGGTCACTCTATTAGGTTCTCATTGTTACTGTAACAAATTAGCACAAATATAGTGGTTTAAAACAACACAAATTTATTATATTACAGGTCTGGAGATTAAAAGCCCCTTATTGTGCCAAAAATCAAGGTTTTGGCAGGAATGTGTTTCTTTTTTGAATATTTAAGGAATAATCGATTTTCTTGCCTTTTTCCGCTTCTAAATGCTACTGATATTCCTTGGCTCATGGTCTCATTTGGTCTTCAAATCAAGTGATGGCTAGCATAGTCTTTCTCATATTGTGTAATTCTGACATCCTCCTATAGTCATGTATCTCTCCAACTCTCTTTGGCTTTCTCTTCCACTTTTTAGGACCCCTATGATTATATTGGGCCCACCAAGATTATCCAAGATAAACTTCATATTTTAAGTTCAGCTGATTTGAGGCCTTCTTGCTATCAGCAATCTTACTTTCCTTGTCCTCTTTAAGATAACACAGTCACAGGTGCTGGGACTTAGGACATCCACACATTTTGGGGACCATCACTGTGTTCTACCACATCACCAAATCCTCAAATCCTGTCTCACTATCTCCTGAATCTGTTTTTTATTCTGTTTTTCCTGTTATTACATTAGTTCAGACTGTATAAATTATCACTCCTATTAATGCAGTGTATTCTAAACTAACTTAATTGTATACCTCTGGTAGCTGTCTCCTCTGGTTCATCTTCTACATAGTTGTAAATTAACATACTAGAACACAAATCTGATCATGCTGCCCCTATTTTAAGACCTTTAGTCTGACATGCAAGACCATTTATGATATAACATCTGCTATTCCCCTTCCCCATCCTCACCACCTACTACATTTAATCTTATCAAACAGTTTACCTTTCCTTAAATATGTCATGCTCTGGCATACTTTTTGGTTTCTAGATATACTTCTTGAAATGCTTATCCCCCAATTTCCCTCCAACTCTTTTATTTATCTGCAAACATCTTTGCATTTTTTATCATCCATCTCAAATATCTCTTCTTTCATGTGTTCTTGCCAGTAAGTCAATATGTCATTTGGACACATATTGCATGGAGCACTGTGTGTGATGCATAAACAATGAATATTGGAACACCGAAAAAATGAAATTAAATTAAAAAAAATAAATAAAAATAAAAATGAAAAAAGATGTCATTTGTGGTCTTCTACCATTTAGTATAATCATTTATTCTTATCCTATCAAATTGTAATGATTTACTTACACTGACCTAAAAGCTTCTCAAAGAAAGGGTCCAAGCCTCACTCATGTTTTCTCCCTGAACAAATATTGTGGAAATTTTTACTGAGCATGTATTAAAACTGGATTATGCACTAGGTCCTTTTTAACACTGTTTATCTTTTGATCCCCCACAACCATTGGAGGTAGGTATTAAAGCAAAAATAAATCTGGGATTTGAGAAGTTAAGTGACTTGTTCAATCACACACAACTAGGAAATGTTGAAGCTAAAATTTCAACCAATATCTCTGCAACTCCTAGGTTACTTCAGCCTGAGTTAGGAAAACTTTTGTGATCTTAGTGTGGGATGAAATGACTTCATGGAAAGCCTGAGGGGTAATTATGGCCTTAGTGTTAATTTTGGTTTCAGCAATGTAAATAACTGTGCCTCAGTTGGTACTGTGGGCTTTTGCCTGAAACTTTGAAATACTAGAGAATGAACAAAGCCACTCCATAAAAATTGGGCATATTTAATAGTCACTTTTTTTTTAATCTCTCAGGCTGTACTTTACTAACCAGTACTCCGTCTACTTCAGGTTTTGGTGATTTATTTATTTTCAAATATGTATTGAGAATATCTTTGTTAGAGACTATACATACCACAATATTCCTATGTAGTAGGATAGAGTTGGTCTGTGTTGTCTTAATGCTTACTGAGGGATATGGATAAAGTATATACTATAATGAGGGAAATACAGGGTGTTGTGCAAGTACAAGAGGGTCACCTAATAGTTGTTGCTAGTGATAGGTAGCATTGTTGGGGAAGACTCTATTGAGAATTGGATATGTAAGCAGAGATTTGAAGTATCTGAATAATAGTCAAAAATAGATAGGTTGCAGACAGAGGCTGGGGACAAATAGTCAAGGTAGAGGCAATAGTATGTGCAAAGGCCCTGGGGCTGACACAGAACTTGACACATTTAAGGGACTCAGATGTAAGGGTGATCCTGAGAGGAAGACTTACTTAGAGAGATAATTACTGATATAACCAATTTCAGAATTATTCTTGACTACGTACCTGAGATCTATTTATTTAGATCAATTGCTATGATGCATGCAAAGTGAAAAATTAAGTAAATCTTGTGGTTATATCGTCTACTCAGTAGCATTTGTATTTGGTAAGACCCAGAGTACTGTGTTTGGTTAACAATCCTTAATGATTATTCCAAAATTAATCTCACATATTGAATATTCCAATTCTATCAAATTCTGCATAGGGTTTAAGAAAGCAAGAGTTGGGGAAGAGTGATTTTATTTTTTAAAATTTTTAATTAATTAATTAATTAATTAATTTTTATTTTCAGCATAACAGTATTCACTGTTTTTGTACCACACCCAGGGCTCCATGCAATCCATGCCCTCTATAATACCCACCACCTGGTGCTCCGACCTCCCACTCCCCTCCCCTTCAAAACCCTCAGATTGTTTTTTGGAGTCCATAGTCTCTCATGGTTCACCTCCCCTTCCAATTTCCCCTTCAGCGGGCGAATGGATAAGGAAGATGTGGTCCATATACACTATGGAATATTATGCCTCCATCAGAAAGGACGAATACCCAACTTTTGTAGCAACATGGACGGGACTGGAAGAGATTATGCTGAGTGAAATAAGTCAAGCAGAGAGAGTCAATTATCATACGGTTTCACTTATTTGTGGAGCATAACAAATAGTATTTATTTATTTTTAATTTCTTTTCACTTCTCCTGAAGGGGAGATTGATTTTAATGATAGAACTGAAAGATTGTATTATAATTAATTTTACTTGTCAATAAACTTATTGCCTCCTTTCTACCTCTTTTATGTGCTATGTTCTAATTTTTCTTTCAGCTTACTTTTGCTCCTTTATTTATCTTCCCCTCTTTTTCTTCCCCGCCCCAGTCCTGATCATTTCCCACTGAGTAGTGAGCAAGCAGTTAACTAGGCATGAGAGTGAGGAAGGGAGAGAGAAATTTTCCCTTTTTTCTCTCGATCTAGTTACTGCTAACAGTGCTCTTTGTCTTCTCTGGTCCTCCACATCATGAAGCATAAAAATTCATAGCCCAAGCTAGAACAATTTGTATCTTTATTTGAGGCATAAATATGAAGAACAAATAGCCCCTTTAGTCAGCTGTAGTTTTCCCGAAGTTTTCTTGTTCCATGGAGAAGGTATCTCAGGCTTAAGACTTTGAGTATTCATTGCCAAAGTATGTTGTGAATGAAATGGGGAGAAAATACACTAGGCTCATCTAATTTGCAGACTATTATGAAGCATGCCAAGTTTATGTTACTTACTTTCAACGGTAAAAATATGGACCCTTGATTGTGAGGAAATACATCCTCTATTAAGGGTTGTCTCCATATGTCTTAAACATCTATTAACACAATGACTAACAATTTTAGAACTCACATTCCCACATGTGAGTTTATGGAACAAATTAAATATGACTCTCTTGACCATTTCCAGAATTAAAAACTTTCTAAAATTGAGATTATTATGTTTTTTTTACTTCTTGTTAAGTTTTTTATTCTAATTCTGGTATACTTAACATACAGTGCTATATTAGTTTCAGATGTACAATATAGTTATTCAACAATTCTATACATTACTCAGTGCTCATCGCAATAAGTGTACTCTTAATTCCCATCATCTATTTTACTCATTCCCCTACCTACTCCCCTTTGGTAACCATCAGTTTGTTCTCTATAGTTAAGAGTCTTTTCTTTTTTTTTTTTTTGTCTTTTTTCTTCCTTTTCTCATTGTTTTCTTAAATTCCACGTATCAGTGAAATCATATGGTATTTTTCTTTCTCTGACTAACTTATTTCACTTAACATTATACTCTCTAGCTCCATCCATGTTGTTGCAAATGGCAAGATTATATTCTTTTTATGGCTGAATAATATTCCATTCTCTATGTATGCCACATCATCTTTATCCATTCATATATCAATAGATACTTGGGTTGCTTCCATAATTTGGCTATTGTAAATAATGCAGCAATAAACATAGGGGTGCTTATTCTTTTTGGATTAGTGTTTTCATATTCTTTGGGTAAACACCCAGTAGTACAGTTACTGGATGATAGAGTAGTTCTATTTTTAATTTTTTGAGGAACTACATACTGTTTTCCACAGTGGCTGCACCAGTTTGCATTCCCACCACCAGTGCATGAGACTTCCTTTTTCTCCACATCCTCACCAACAATTATTCCTTGAGTTTTTGTGTTAGCCATTCTGATATGTTTGAGGTGATATCTCACTATGGTTTTGATTTGCATTTCCCTGATGATAAGTGATGTTGGACATCTTTTCATGTGTCAGTTGGCCCTCTGGATATCTTTGGAGAAATGTCTGTTCATGTCTTCTGACCATATTTTTTTTTCTGACCATATTTTAATTAGATTATTTGTTTTTGGGGTGTTGAGCTGTGTAAGTTCTTAATATATTTTAGATACTAATCCTATGTCATTTGCAAATATTTCATCCCATTCAGTAGGTTGTCTTTTAGTTTTGTTGATTGTTTGCTTTGCTGTTCAGAAGCTTTTTATTTTTTTTATTATTTTTTTTAATTAATTAATTTATTTTCAGCATAACAGTATTCATTATTTTTTCACCACACCCAGTGCTCCATGCAATCCGTGCCCTCTATAATACCCACCACCTGGTACCCCAACCTCCCACCCCGCTGCCAAAGGGGAGGTGAATCATGAGCTTTTTATTTTGATGTAGTCTGAATAGTTTATGCATTTATGTTCGTCAGAGATATTGGTCTACAATTTTCTTTTTTGTGGTGTCTTTATCTGGTTTTGGTGACAGGGTAATGCTGGCCTTGTAGAACTAACTTGGAACTTTTCCTTCCTTTCCTATATTTTGGAACAGTTTGAGAAGAATTCTTTAAATGTTTGGTGGAACTCACTTATAAAACTACCTAGTCCTGGACTTTTGTTTGCTGAGATTTTTTTTATTACTGATTTAATTTCATTGCTGATAATCAGTCTGTTCAAATTTTCCATTTCTTCCTGATACAGTTTATGGAGGTTCTATGTTTCTAGGAATTTGTCCATGTCTCTTAGGTTGTCCAATTTGTTGGCATATGAAATTATATGTTTTTTTTATAAAGTGTGTCTTCCCAACCTTGAATGCCCAGGCCTGGAGACATGGTAAGGGGAATTTCATCATGAGAAGCACCTAGTCCACAAAGGGCTCTCCTTCACCACCAGGTGTGAGACCCTTTTACCATAGCCAGAGACACCATGCAACTAGGGCCACTAGCCAAGATGATCATGCCACAACAGGACCCAGGGAACATCTCTAACCTCCCACCTCCACATGCAGGGGAAAAGCTGCCACAACAAATGCTCAACCCTGGAATCACTCTTCATCTTGTGGTATAGAGATTCTCTGTCCCCACCTAGAGGTACAGGCAAACTGATCTGGGGAACTGTTTTCTTCCACCTGAAGCAGCATCAGCAGAGACCATTGAATTTAGGGACCAAAAACATGAAATATACCAGATAAGCCAAAATGGTACTACTTGACCTCTGAAAATCGGTTTGTTTGTTTTTTTTTAAAGATTTTATTTATTCATTTGACAGAGATCACAAGAAGGCAGAAAGGCAGGCAGAGAGAGAGAGAGGAAAGTAGGCTCCCTGCTGAGCAGAGAGCCTGATGGGGGCTTGATCCCAGGACCCTGAGAGCATGACCTGAACTGAAAGCAGAGGCTTAAACCACTGAGACACACAGGCACCCGAAAAATTCTTTCTTAGAACCACAGACAATAAAATTAGTCTGGGACCTTTGTTCCAGATCTAAGCAAGAAGATTGCCTACTAAAATAAAAAATAAATAAGACTCGAATCCTGTAACGTATTAGTCAAAATGTCCAGGATACAATAAAAAGACACCCAGAATAGCAACTATTATGAAAAATCACAACATGAATGAGAAAAAGCATTTGACTGATGCTAACACCAACATAAATCAAAGTTGGAACTGTTAAGGATGTTAAAGAAACCATCATGAAAATGATTCAACAAGCAACTAGAAAACACTTGAAATAACTAAACATTTTCAGAAAAGTAATATGTTATTAAAAATCAGTGAGGGATTCCTGGGTGTTTCAATCAGTTAAGCACCCAACTCTTGGTTTCAGCTCATGATTTCATGGGTCATGACCTCAAGCCCCATATTGGGCTCTGAGCTCAGCGAGGAGTTTGCTTAAATATTCTTTCCTGCCCCTCCCCTCACTCACACTCACTTTCTCTCATTTATAAATAAGTAAATAAATAAATAATCTTTCTAAAAAATCAGTGAAAATTATGGAACTGAAAAATACAATGACAAAAACAAAAAACCTATCTGGAATGTCTCAGTAGTAAAACAGGAAAGACCGAGTATAAGATCAGTGAACTTGAGGGCAACTCAGTAGACTTTTTACAGTCTGAGTAACAAGAAAATGACTACAAAATCAGCAGGGACTTTGGGACTAAAACATAAAAATCCAACATTCAGTGATGCAACATGGGTCTTAAGTGGGTAGGAGAAGAATCAATGAAACAAGACGGGATTGGGAGGGAGACAAACCATAAGTGACTCTTAATCTCACAAAACAAACTGAGCGTTGCTGGGGGGAGGGGGGTTGGGAGAAGGGGGGTGGGGTTATGGACATTGGGGAGGGTATGTGCTTTGGTGAGTGCTGTGGAGTGTGTAAACCTGGTGATTCACAGACCTGTACCCCTGGAGATAAAAATATATGTTTATAAAAAATAAAAAGATTAAAAAAAAATCCAACATTCAAATAACCTTTGTACCAGAAGTAGAAGATCAATAAATTGGAACTGGAAAAGTACTCAATGAAATAATGCTGAGAAATTACCAAAATGGTAAGACATAAACTCATGGATTCAAGAAGGTGAGCAACAGGAGGGCACATGATGTGATGAGCACTGGGTGCTATATACAACTGATGAGTCACTGAACTCTACCTCTGAAACTAATAATACACTCTATGTTAATTAATTAAATTTAAATAAAGTGAAACTAAAAAAAGGAAGATCAGCAAACTACAAATACGACAAGCCAAAAGAAATCTACGCCAAGGCACATTATAACTAAACTCCAGAAAACTAAAGACAGAAAAATAATTTGAAAGAAACTAGAGAGTATTAACGTGTTGCCTATAAAGAAATAGTGATGGATTTCTCCTTTGAAATTATGGAGGCCAAAAGAGGCACAGCATTTTTCAAGTGCTATATAAAAATAACTTTCTACCACAAATTCTACATTAGAGAAACTGTTCTTTAGAAATAAAAGGGAGGGATGCCTGGGTGGCTCAGTTGGTTAAGTGGCTGCCTTCGGCTCAGGTCATGATCCCAGTGTCCTGGGATCGAGTCCCACATTGGGTTCCTTGCTCAGCAGGGAGCCTGCTTCTCCCTCTGCCTCTGCCTGCCACTCTGTCTGCCTGTGCTCACACTTTCTGACAAATAAATAAATAAAATCTTAAAAAAAAAGAAAAGGGAAAAGTGTACATTATCAGATAAAAGAAAACTAGAATAATTTGTTGCTAGCAGAACTAACCTTAAGGAATAGCTGAAGAAATTTATTTAAACAGGGGCGCCTGGGTGGCTCAGTGGGTTAAAGCCTCTGCCTTCGGCTCAGGTCATGATCTCAGGGTCCTGGGATCGAGCCCCATGTCGGGCTCTCTGCTCAGCAGGGAGCCTGCTTTCTCCTCTCTCTCTCTCTGCCTGCCTCTCTGCATACTTGTGATCTCTGTCAAATAAATAAAAATCTTTAAAAAAAAAAGAAATTTATTTAAACAGAAAGAAAATGATAAAATAATCACAGCATCAGGAAGAACAACAGAAAAAGCAGACATATGAATAATACAATAGACTATACTTCTCCAAATGAGTTTTCTAAATCATATGTGATGATTGAAACAAAAATTATAACACCATTTGGTACTCATGATGATGATTTTAAAAGTATGAAGGATAACGAGATCTAAATGGAAACAAGGTTTCCATATTTCACTTGAAGTGGTAAAACATTGACGCCAAGTAGTCTGTGATAAGTCAAAAACTGATATTATACTACCCAAAGCAACCACTAAGTAAGCTATACAAAGTGATAAATCCCAAGACATTATAAATAATTCACACTGGACTCGTAGAAAATGTTGAAGTAGCCCACAAGTAAAGATAAAACAAATAAAAAACAAGACAGAGGAAACAAATGGAAACCAAATAATAAAATGATGGTTTTAAGCTCAATGATATTCATAACTACCTTAAAGGTAAATGTTTTAAACACACTATTTAAAAGGCAGAGATTGGCAGAGTAGATTTAAAAAATACAACCCAGGGGCGCCTGGGTGGTTCAGTGGGTTAAAGCTACTGCCTTCGGCTCAGGTCGTGGTCTCAGGATCCTGAGATCAAGCCCCTCATTGGGCTCTCTGCTCAGCAGGGAGCCTGCTTCTCTTCCTCTCTCTCTGCCTGCCTCTCTGCCTACTTGTGATCTCTCTCTGTCAAATAAATAAATAAAATCTTAAAAAATAATTATTGCCAAGACTAGTGCCACAGAGCTTTATTCCTATGTGTTTTTTTTTCTAGGAGTTTTATTGTTTTAGGTCTGATTTAATTCTTCATTTTAAGCTTGTTTTTGTAAATTGAATTGAGTCCAATTTATTCTTATGCATCTGGATATCCAGTTTTCCCAGTATCATTTATTGAAGAAACTACCCTCCCCCTATTGTATATTCTTGGTGGTCTTATCAAAGGCAGTTAGTTGACTATACATACACGGGTTTATTTTTGGACTCTGTTCTGGGTAATTGGTCTATGCATCTGTTTTTATGCCAGTACCATATTGTTTTGATTCCTATGTTTTTGTAAATTGTTCTGATTCCTATGGCTTTGTAATATTTTTCTGATTTCTATGGCTTTGTAATATAGTTTGACATCATGCTAATGCATCCTGCAGACACAGGACTGCTTCAGAGTTCAAAATGGAGACCAAGCTCTATAGGCTTACCTTTGGGGACTTGGACTAGTTTGTATCCTGCCAGGTTTCAGGGAAGACAAGATTTCTGCTGGCCTGCAGCTGAGCTGAGCTGGAGCCAAGTCACAGAGCTGCTTTAGGAGTTTTAGTCAGACTGGAGGCACAGAGGAGTATCTATCCTGCCAGTACCCTGGGTTGACAGAAGTGTTTCAGGACCATGACTGAGAGGGGCTAGAGCTGTTATAGGGCCATTTGAGGATCTGATTTTGGACTGAGATCAGTAAGTTTGTTACTCAAGGCATGGGAAGGCATGGCTCCTTTGGTGTTCCCTGGCAGATGATGCTGGGGGCCAGATCAAGGCCAAATGAGGTTCTGGCTGAGTCTACAAGGAGATGTCTGTTTTCAGGACCATAGTCAGTAAGCCTACCACATGGTAATGAATCTGCCTTCTCAAGAAGGCCCTCCTTGTTCTTGGACTCCCCCAGGGTTTCACAATCTATCTGAATCCCAGAACTCCCACAAAGGCACTCTGTTGGTTGATGGCTGACAAATTACCATTGCTGAGGGTGGATATGAGTAGAGGATCTTCTATTGTACCATCTTGCTGATATGACCTTTTTCAGTGTTTCATAATTTTCAGTGTAGACATTTTACACGTTTTTTATTAATTTTTTTCCTTAGTATTTTCTGCTTTTGAATGCTACTGGAAATAGTATTTTAAAAGTTTATTTTGAAATTTTGGTTGCCAGTAGATTAACAACTACAGTTCTTATACTGACTTCATGTTCTATAAATTTGCTGATTAATATAATAATTGACTAGTTACTTATAGATGAATGAGTTTTTTAATGTAAACCACCATATTGTCTGCTAGCAAAGTTTTACTTTTATTCTCAAATGTAAACCTTTGTTTAACTTTCTTGCTTTATTTCATTGGCTTGACCTACAGTAAAAGTGTTTCTTTTTTGGAAGCTTAATAGAAAAATGTTTAATATTTCACATTAAGTAGGACATTAGCCAATAGGTTTGTATAGATTCTTTTTATTGGATGAGATTTCCATCTATGTCCAGTTTATTATGAGTTTTTGAAATCATGATTGGGTGTTGAATTTTCTCAAATACTTTCACTGAATCTATTCAAATGATCATTTTTAAAAATTTTGTTAACATGGTAAATTACAATGGTTGATTTTTTTATTTTTAAATTTTTAAATTTTTTTTATAAACATATAATATATTTTTATCCCCAGGGGTACAGGTCTGTGAATCGCCAGGTTTATACACTTCACAGCACTCACCATAGCACATACCCTCCCCAATGTCCATAACCCCACCCCCTTTTCCCAACACCCCTCCCACCAGCAACCCTCAGTTTGTTTTGTGAGATTAAGAGTCACTTATGGTTTGTCTCCCTCCCAATCCCATCTTGTTTCATTTATTCTTCTCCTACCCCCTTAAGCCCCCATGTTGCATCTCCACTTCCTCATATCAGGGAGATCATATGATAGTTGTCTTTCTTGGATTGACTTATTTCGCTAAGCTTGATACCCTCTAGTTCCATCCACGTCATTAAAAATGGCAAGATTTCATTTCTTTTGATGGCTGCATAGTATTCCATTGTGTATATATACCACTTCTTCTTTATCCATTCATCCTCTGATGGACATCTAGGTTCTTTCCATAGTTTGGCTATTGTAGACATTGCTGCTATAAACAGTCGGGTGCACGTGCCCCTTCGGATCACTACGTTTGTGTCTTTAGGGTAAATTCCCAGTAGTGCAATTGCTGTGTCATAGGGTAGTTCTATTTTCAACATTTTGAGGAACCTCCATGCTGTTTTCCAGAGTGGCTGCACCAGCTTGCATTCCCACCAACAGTGTAGGAGGGTTTCTCTTTCTCCACATCCTTGCCAGCATCTGTCATTTCCTGACTTGTTAATTTTAGCCATTCTGACTTGTGTGAGGTGATATCTCAATGTGGTTTTGGTTTGTATTTCCCTGATGCCGAGTGATATGGAGCACTTTTTCATGTGTCTGTTGGCCATCTGGATGTCTTCTTTGCAGAAATGTCTGTTCATGTCCTCTGTCCATTTCTTGATTGGGTTATTTGTTCTTTGGGTGTTGAGTTTGATAAGTTCTTTATAGATTTTGGACACTAGTTCTTTATCTTATATATCATTTGCAAATATCTTCTCCCATTCTGTCAGTTGTCTTTTGGTTTTGTTAACTGTTTCCTTTGCTGTGCAAAAGCTTTTGATCTTGATGAAATCCCAATAGTTCATTTTTGCCCTTGCTTCCCTTGCCTTTGGCGATGTTCCTAGGAAGATGTTGCTGCGGCTGAGGTCGAAGAGGTTGCTGCCTGTGTTCTCCTCAAGGATTTTGATGGATTCCTTTCTCACATTGAGGTCCTTCATCCATTTTGAGTCTATTCTTGTGTGTGATGTAAGGAAATGGTCCAATTTCATTTTTCTGCATGTGGCTGTCCAATTTTCCCAACACCATTTATTGAAGAGACTGTCTTTTGTCCACTGGACATTCTTTCCTGCTTTGTCAAAGATTAGTTGACCATAGAGTTGAGGGTCTATTTCTGGGCTCTCTATTCTGTTCCATTGATCTATGTGTCTGTTTTTGTGCCAGTACCATGCTGTCTTGAGGATAACAGCTTTGTAATAGAGCTTGAAGTCCGGAATTGTAATGCCACCAACTTTGGCTTTCTTTTTCAATATTCCTTTGGCTATTCGAGGTCTTCTCTGGTTCTATATAAATTTTAGGATTATTTGTTCCATTTCTTTGAAAAAATGGGTGGTATTTTGGTAGGAATTGCTTTAAATGTGTAGATTGCTTTAGGTAGCATAGACATTTTCACAATATTTATTCTTCCAATCTAGGAGCATGGAACATTCCATTTCATTGTGTCATGGAACATTCCATTTCATTGTGTCTTCCTCAATTTCTTTCATGAGTACTTTATAGTTTTTTGAGTATAGATTCTTAGCCTCTTTGGTTAGGTTTATTCCTAGGTATCTTATAGTTTTGGGTGCAATTGTAAATGGGATTGACTCCTTAATTTCTCTTTCTTTTGTCTTGTTGTTGGTGTAGAGAAATGCAGCTGATTTCTGTGCATTGGTTTTATATCTTGACACTTTACTGAATTCCTGTACAAGTTCTAGCAGTTTTGGAGTGGAGTCTTATGGGTTTTCCACATATAGTATCATATCATCTGCAAAGAGTGATAGTTTGACTTCTTCTTTATGATGTATGTACCCTCTATCCCAACACTGTGAGGAGTTTTGATCAAGAAAGGATGCTGTACTTTGTCAAATGCTTTTTCAGCATCTATTGAGAGTATCATATGGTTCTTGTTCTTTCTTTTATTCATGTGTTGTATCACATTGACTGATTTGCAGATGTTGAACCAACCCTGCAGCCCTGGAATAAATCCCACTTGGTCGTGGTGAATAATCCTTTTAATGTACTGTTGAATCCTGTTGGCTAGTATTTTGGTGAGAATTTTCGCATCTGTGTTCATCAAGATATTGGTCTGTAGTTCTCTTTTTTGATGGGATCCTTGTCTGGTTTGGGGATCAAGGTGATGCTGGCCTCATAAAATGAGTTTGGAAGTTTTCCTTCCATTTCTATTTTTTGGAACAGTTTCAGTAGAATAAGAATTAGTTCTTCCTTAAATGTTTGGTAGAATTCCCCCGGGAAGCCATCTGGCCCTGGGCTTTTGTTTGTTTGGAGATTTTTTTGATGACTGTTTCAATATCCTTACTCATTATGGGTCTGTTCAGGCTTTCTATTTCTTCCTGGTTCAGTTGTGGTAGTTTATATGTCTCTAGGAATGCATCCATTTCTTCCAGATTGTCAAATTTGTTGGCATAGAGCTGCTCATAGTATGTTATTATAATTGTATTTCTTTGGTGTTAGTTTTGATCTCTCCTCTTTCATTCATGATTTTATTTATTTGGGTCATTTCTCTTTTCTTTTTGATAAGTCTGGCCAGGGGTTTATCAATCTTATTAATTCTTTCAAAGAATCAGCTCCTAGTTTTGTTGATTTGTTCTATTGTTTTTTTTGGTTTCTATTTCATTGATTTCTGCTCTGATCTTTATGATTTCTCTTCTCCTGCTGGGTTTAGGGTTTCTTTCTTGTTCTTTCTCCAGATCTTTTAGGTGTAGGGTTATGTTGTGTACCTGAGACCTTTCTTGTTTCTTGAGAAAGGCTTGTACCACTATATATTTTCCTCTCAGGACTGCCTTTGCTGTGTCCCACAGATTTTGAACTGTTGTGTTTTCATTATCATTTGTTTCCATAAATTTTTTTAATTCTTCTTTAATTTCCTGGTTGACCCATTCATTCTTTAGAAGGATGCTGTTTAGTCTCCATGTATTTGGGTTCTTTCCAAATTTCCTCTTGTGATTGAGTTCTAGCTTCAGAGCATTGTGGTCTGAAAATATGCAGGGAATGATCCCAATCTTTTGAACCAGTTGAGACCTGATTTAGGACCCAGGATGTGATCTATTCTGGAGAATGTTCCATGTGCACTAGAGAAGAATGTGTATTCTGTTGCTTTGGGATGAAATGTTCTGAATATATCTGTGATGTCCATCTGGTCCAGTGTGTCATTTAAGGCCTTTATTTCCTTTTTGATCTTTTGCTTGGATGATCTGTCCATTTCACTGAGGGGAGTGTTATTGTCCCCTACTATTATTGTATTATTGTTGATGTGTTTCTTTGACTTTTATATAGTTGGCTGCTCCCACGTTAGGGGCATAGATATTTAAAATTGTTAGATCTTCTTGTTGGGCAGACCCTTTGAGTATGATATAGTGTCCTTCCTCATCTCTTATTATAGTCTTTGGCTTAAAATAGAATTGATCTGATATAAGGATTGCCACTCCTGCTTTCTTCTGATGTTCATTAGCATGGTAAATTGTTTTCCACCCCCTCACTTTAAATCTGGAGGTGTCTTCGGGTTTAAAATGAGTTTCTTGTAGTGAACATATAGATGGGTTTGGTTTTTTTTATCCATTCTGATACCCTGTGTCTTTTGATTGGGGCATTTAGCCCATTAACATTCAGGGTAACTATTGAGAGATATGAATTGAGTGCCATTGTATTGCCTGTAAGGTGACTGTTGCTGTATATTGTCTCTGTTCCATTCTGATTTACTACTTTTAGGCTCTCCTTTTGCTTAGAGGACCCCTTTCAATATTTCCTGTAGAGCTGGTTTGTGTTTGCAAATTCTTTCAGATTTTGTTTGTCCTGGAAGCTTTTAATCTCTCCATATATTTTCCATGATAGCCTCGCTGGATATAGTATTCTTGGCTCCATGTGTTTCTCGTTTAGTGCTCTGAATATATCATGCCAGCTCTTTCTGGCCTGCCAGGTCTCTGTGGATAAGTCTGCTGCCAATCTAATATTTTTACCATTGTATGTTACAGACTTCTTTTCCTGGGCTGCTTTCAGGATTTTCTCTTTGTCACTAAGACTTGTAAATTTTACTATTAGGTGACGGGGTATGGACCTATTCTTACTGATTTTGAGGGGGGTTCTCTGCACCTCCTGGATTTTGATGCTTGTTCCATTTGCCATATTGGGGAAATTCTCTCCAGTAATTCTCTCCAGTATACCTTCTGCTCCCCTGTCTCTTTCTTCTTCTTCTGGAATCCCAATTATTCTAATGCTTTTTTGTTTTATGGTGTCACTTACCTCTTGAAATCTGCCCTTGTGGTCCATTAGCTGTTTGTCCCTCTTTTGCTCAGCTTCTTTATTCTCTGTCATCTGGTCTTCTATATTGCTAATTCTTTCTTCTGCCTCATTTATCTTAGCAATGAGAGTCTCAATTTTTTATTGCACCTCATTAATAGCTTTTTTGATTTAAACTTAGTTAGATTTTAGTTCTTTTATTTCTCCAGAAAGGGCTTTTAAATCTCCCGAGAGGGTTTCTCTAATATCTTCCATGCATTTTTCGAGCCTGGCTAGAACCTTGAGAATCGTCATTCTAAACTCTAGATCTGACATATTACCAATGTCTGTATTGATTAGGTCCCTAGCCTTCGGTGCTGCCTCTTTTTCTTTTTTTTTGTGGTGAATTTTTCCATTTTGTCATTTTGTCCAGATAAGAGTATATGAAGGAACAAGTAAAAGACCCCAGGAAAATATGCTTTAACCAAATCAGAAGAGATCTCAAATCGTGAGGGCAGAGAAAGGGGATAAAAAGAGGTTCAGAAAGAAAAAAAAAAAGAAAGAAAGAAACAATTAAAAAAAGAAAATGAATAAAGAAAAAATATAAAAAAGAAAGAAAAAAATATATATATATATTAGATAAACTAGTTACAAAACATTAAAAAAAGAAAAGGGTAAAAGTTAAAAAAAATTTAGCATAAGAAGAGAGAAAAGAATTGAAAAAAAAATTAAATTAACTGCAAGACTAAAGAATCATGGGGAGACAGCCCTGAGTTCCGTGCTTTGCTTTCTCCTCCTCTGGAATTCCGCTGCTCTCCTTGGTATTGAAACCGCACTCCTTGGTAGGTGAACTTGGTCTCGGCTGGATTTCTTGTTGATCTTCTGGGGGAGGGGCCTGTTGTAGTGATTCTCAAGTGTCTTTGCCCCAGGCGGAATTGCACTGCCCTTACCAGGGGCCGGGCTGAGTAATCCGCTCGGGTTTGCTTTCAGGAGCTTTTGTTCCCTGAGCGCTTTCCGTAGAGTTCCGGAGGACGGGAATACAAATGGCGGCCTCCTGTCTCCGGCCCGGAGGAGCCGAGAGCCCAGGGCCGCACTCCTCAGTGCGCCCTCAGAGAACAGCGCCCAGTTACTCCCGTCTGCCTGACCTCCGGCCGCGCTCCGAGCTCACCGAGCCTGCGACCGGTTCAAGGTAACCCCGAGCTGCGAGCTTACTGTCGGCTCTGTCTCTGCAGCCGGCTTTCCCGTTCCAATACCCGCAAGGTCTGCGACACTCAGACACCCCTGATCCTTCTGTGACCCTGCGGGACCTGAGGCCACGCTGAACCCGCGTGGGCTTCGCCCCGGTTTAGCCTCTGGAGCGATGTCCCTCAGCGGAACAGACTTTTAAAAGTCCTGATTTTGTGCGCGGTTGCTCCGCCGCTTGCCGGGAGCCGGCCCCTCCCCCTGGGGTCTATCTTCCTGTCGCTTTGGATTCACTTCTCCGCCGGTCCTCCCTTTCAGAAAGTGGTTGTTTTTCTGTTTCCAGAATTGCTGTTCTTCTTCTCTTCGATCTGCCGATGGATTTTCAGGTGTTTGCAATCTTTAGATAAGCTATCTAGCTGATCTCCAGCTAGCTGACGTAGTCTCAGCCTGCTACTTCTCTGCCATCTTGACTCCTCTCTCCCTCAATGGTTGATTTTTAATTGTTAAACCAACTTTTTTTTCCTTGGATAAATCTCTCTTGGTCATTGTTCAGAAAAGAGTTAACATTGCAGTCTGGAGACTACTATCATTAGGATGTATGCTTGCATGGGTGACCACTGGCTGGTATTCAGGAACTTGGATTTTGGGAAGGTTTTCTCTAACTGATGAAAGTGGCTCACTGTGCTTTAATTGCTGGTACAAATAATGTAGTTATGTTGACTGTCTGCTTTCCTCATGGGACTCTGGAAATTTGGTATGTGCAAAGCAGAAGGTGCCTACGTGATCAGCCCTCAATAAAAAAACTACATTATTAAGTCTCTAATAAGATAGCATTTCACATACTTTGTTACAACTTTCTGCATGGGTTACACATATCTTGTGTTTAATTTCCAGAGAACTCTTGGAAGCTTGTGCCTGGTTTTCTCTGAACTTTTACTCTTGTGACTTTTCCTTTTGCTGATATTGCTTTGTATTCTACACCAATGTTTGTGCAAGTGTACGTGAGAGATATTGATCATAGTTTTCTTTTCTGGTAATAGTTTTGACAGAATTTTGATATCAAAGATATGCTGGTCTTCTAAAATAAACTGATAAATATTATTTCCTCCTCTATTTTTGAAACAACTTGTCTAAATTTGGCATTATTTCTTCTTCTTTTTACTTTATTTTTATTTTTATAATGATTTTATTTATTTGTTTGATAGAGAGAGAGAGATCACAAACAGGCAGGCAGAGAGAGAGGGGGAAACAGGCTCCCCGCTGAGTAGAGAGCCCGATGTGGGTTATGACTTGAGCCAAAGGCAGAGGCTTAACCCTCTGAGCCACTCAGGCATCCTTATTTCTTCTTCTTTTTTAAAAGATTTTATTTTTGAGTAATCTCTACACCCAACATGGGGCTCAAACCTACAACTCGAGATTGAGAGTCACAGGCTCTATTGTCTGAGCCAGCCAGGCACCCTGGAATTATTTCTTCTTCAAATGATTAAATTCACCAGTGAAGACATCAGAGTCTGGGTGTGTATGTGGTGTGTGGGGATGTATTTTTAAAAATTACATATATATTGTTTACTTACAAGTTCAGTTTTGAACAGATTTGAGATTATCTCTCTCAATCCCTTCTTATGTAAAATTTCATAAGTTGGATATTTCAAGTAATTTGTCTATTTCATCTGTCTTCAAATTTATTGGCATAAATTGGTTTTATATTCCCTTATTATCATTTTACTGCCAATAGGATTTGTAGTGCTCTACTCTCTTCCCTGATATTGGGAATTTGTGTGTTCACTTCTTTTTATTTTAATTTTATTAAAGATGTATCAAGTTTATTAATCTTTTCAAAATCTCTTTGAATCCTTCCTTATCATAACATAAAACAGAGATCTACATGTTTTTATGTGTAGATTTTTGTTATTCAATTCTAAGTGTTTTGTAAATTCCAAAATCGTGTTTTTTTCCTAATACATGAGTGATCTGAGATCAAGTTTTCTACCTCCCAAATTTTTAAAATGTTCTTTTAATTTTCAATTTTTGCTTTACTTTTTTCTTTCTTGTGGCAATGAGTTCTGTAAGACATCAATTTTTTTTACTTTTTTAAAAAATTTTTTATTTCTTTTCAGCGTAACAGTATTCATTGTTTTTGCACCACACCCAGTGCTCCATGCAATCCGTGCCCTCTATAATACCCACCACCTGGTTCCCTCAACCTCCTACCCCCCGCCCCTTCAAAACCCTCAGGTTGTTTTTCAGAGTCCATAGTCTCTCATGGTTCACCTCCCTTTCCAATTTCCGTCAACTCCCTTCTCCTCTCCATCTCCCCTTGTCCTCCATGCTATTTGATATGCTCCACAAATAAGTGAAACCATATGATAATTGACTCTCTCTGCTTGACTTATTTCACTCAGCAAAATCTCTTCCAGTCCCATCCATGTTGCTACAAAAGTTGGGTTTTTTTAAATTTTTTTTTTAAAGATTTTATTTATTTATCAGAGGGAGGGGGGAGAGAGCGAGCACAGGCAGAAAGAATGGCAGGCAGAGGCAGAGGGAGAAGCAGGCTCCCTTGCTGAGCAAGGAGCCCAATGTGGGACTCGATCCCAGGATGCTGGGATCATGACCTGAGTCGAAGGCAGCTGCATAACCAACTGAGCCACCCAGGCGTCCCCAAAAGTTGGGTATTCATCCTTTCTGATGGAGGCATAATACTCCATAGTGTATATGGACCACATCTTCCTTATCCATTCATTCATTGAAGGGCATCTTGGTTCTTTCCACAGTTTGGCGACCATGGCCATTTGAAAAGAAGGGCCATCTGTACCCCAAGGTTTATAGTAGCAATGGCCATGGTCACCAACCTGTGGAAAGACATCATTTTTTAAAAATTTTTTGAAATTTTCTTCATGACTTGAAACAAGGGTTAGGTTAACAAATTAAGGCCTGTATGGCAAATTCATCTGGCTGCTTGTTTTTGTAAGTAAACATCTTTTGAACACAATCATACTCATTCATTTAGGTATCGTGTATTAGGAATTTTATATTATGATGGCAGATTTGAATACCTGTGAAAGAGACCTTATAACCTATGAAGCCTAAAATGTTTACTAGATAGCTGTTTGCGGAAGAATTTGCAAACCCCTGACCTAGCACACAGTTTTTGTAAATGTTCATTTTGTGCATGTAAAAAAAATCTCTTTCTCCCCTATCTTATATCTCTCTTTCTTCCTCCTCTCCATTTCTTTCTACACACATACACACATGTACACATATGCATGGCCAAGCATATTAACAGAATAGTTCAAATAAGTTTTGTCATTTTATTTTTGTATTTTTCAGCTTTGAAGAGAATTTGTATTAAAAATCTACCCTTTTGATTTCTCTTTGTGTTTTTTTATCAAATTTTGCTTCCTGTATTTTCAGACTATGCTGTTCAATGCCTTTGGATCACTCTAGGTGGATAATGATTTTTACTATTTTGAAGTGTACATCTTTATATGTATCAATTTTTATACTTTAAATTCAATATATTCTGATATTAATATTGATATATCAGTTTGATTTGGTTAGTATTTTCCTAGAATATCTTTAATATCACTAATTATTTCAACCTTTCTGTTGTTTTCTGTTTTGCTTTTAAGTACATTTCTTACAAGCAGTAAATAGCTGGACTTTTAGATTCTAATATAATTGTCTTTCTTGCCAGGCAGGTGAGTTTAATCAATATTCATTGCTATTATTTTTTGTAATTTGGACTTATTTATATGATTTTATTTTATTTAGTTTACCATACTTTTTATTTGATCTTTTTTACTTTTCTTATTTATGTTGGAGGATAAAGCTTTTTTCTTCACTTTAATTTCTGTTCTGTTTTAGAAACTGTAGCTTATATGTCTATATTTCTGATGGTTATTTTTAAATTTTTAGCACTCACACTCACAGTAACTTACATAGTTCTTTTTTTTGTATGGATTTTTCTTTTACTTCTTTTCAGAGTAACAGTATTTATTGTTTTTGCACCACACCCAGTGCTCCATGCAATCCATGCCCTCTCTAATACCCACCACCTGGTACCCCCAATCTCCCACCCCCTCCCCTTCAAAACCCTCAGATTGTTTTTCAGTTTTTCTATTAAATTCTAAAGTCATTCAATATTCCCTGCTTCCTATAAGGCAAGAAAAAGGTCTTAGAATGTTCAAGAAACCATTGAATCTCCACCTCCTATTATCGTTGTAATTGCTTAAAACTTAATAGTTCTTCTCAATACAAAAAGAATCTGTGTTCTTTGGTGGGTACCAGGTATAGTTTTTTATATCCTCTTTTCGAAGAGCAAGGGACCTCTCTCGGCTCCAACTTCAACCAGTGATCTAGTTTTGATCCTCCCTCACATGTAGGGTGTTTTATTTTCCTTCACATCAGAGTAGCCAAACAAGTCTCTTTTTTTTTTCTGTCCTGTAACTTCAGCCCCACTTATTCATTGTTATGGGGCTTAATTGCGTTTCTCTTCACCTTCTCTTACCAAATTCATATGCTGAAGTCCAGCCCCTGATATCTCAGGATAGGAATATATGTGGGGATAGTGCCTTTAAAAGAGATGATCAAGGTAAAATAAGGTAATACAGGTGGGCCTTAATCCAATATGTCGGACATCTTCATAAGGAGAGGTGATTAGGACAGAGACGGGCACCTAGGGAAGCCCGTGTGAAGAAAAGGAGATGACAGACATTCATAAGCCAAGAAGAGACACTGTCTGAAGAAACTAACCCTTTCAGTCCCCTGATCTTAGGTTTCTAGCCTCCAGAACTGTGAGAAAATAGATTTCTGTTGTTTAAGCCACCCAGTCTGTATACCTTGTTATGGCAGCCCTAGCAAATGAATACACCCACTCAATATTTCTGTTCCAGTTTTATTTTTTAAATCTGGTTATACTTTTTCCCCCCAATTATACCTTTTTATTTAAAATAAAACCTGATTGTTTCTGTGTGTTTAGGAGGGTAGGGGTGGACAGCTTTGAACTTGAACTCCCAGAAGCATTTTTATATAATCTCAGCCTCTCTTCTTTGCATATCTTACAACCTGCATATTTAATGTAATCTCTGAGTAAGGTGGTATTATTAGGACACATTTTAGGAAACATCTAGAAGGCAGGACACATCATGGTCATTTTTGTATCCCCTCATATGCCTAAAACATTGCCTCATATCATTGGTGTTCAGGATGTCTTTGGTAAATTGGCTAATGAGAAGAAGACTAAACTGGGACTCTGGAGATCTAGGTTCTATCATAGCTATGTATCTCACTAACTGGGTAAGTCAGTTAACTTCTCTGGGCCTCATTTTTGTTCCTCTGTACCATTTGGGTTTGGGTTAGATTCTCTTGGGTTAGGATAATAAAAATCTATATATGCCTGAAAAATACATCCAATTTACCCAAGATCATGTAGATGGAGATAAAAGTTCCTGGAGTGCAATTATTCCCTTGGTTCTCCCTACTTAACTTTGAAATTTATAACCAGTCAAAGTGCTCCTTAGAAGCAACTCTGCAGCCCACCATTAGTCCCCAATTGATGAAACAAATCTAGACTTAATAAAACTTATTTTTGCTAATGGCAAGTTAATAGAAGAGTCAAAATCTCCCAGAGACCACAGGCTTCATTTCCCTTCATACTTTACTAACTGGATCAGCACTTATTGTGTACTTGAGCTGTCTAAAGCTAATAACCTTGGAGTTGAGAAAAAAATACCTCACTTACTCTTTTATAGCAGTCACTGTGTGGTAATCATGAAGTGGTTTCTGGCCCATTATGCGTCCTCAAGATAAGACCAAAATGCCAGGCTCAAATAACAGGGCAATGGAGTGCCTTAATAAAGAGATTTCTATAAAATGCTCAGAGGCACTAGTCTTAAAATTGCAACAGATTTCCTTTGATGCCAGCTTCTACCTAAACTGGGTTCTCTTTGACATATATTTATTTTAAAAGTGTAACTGAATTCCCCTGATATTGGTAGCAAATATAATATTTGAATGTTCCCATTAAGGTAAGTACTATTAAACAAATGACTTTTGAAGATGCATGCAGAGACATACATATGAGTTTATATGTATATATATTAAATTATATTATATTTACAAGAGCCTTTTTTTAATCCAACATATCCTTTTTTAATCTAGTCGTGTTTATTTTTGAATTAATAACATTTCATACTTCTTTGAACATAGAAATCCTATTAAAAAATCTTTCTGCATTAAAAAATAAATAAATAAAATAAAGTTTCCATACACATGCAGCTCCAGCACCACAAAGGGATTCAGCTAGAAATCTCAAGGTCTCAGGTACACAACCTAACCCTACACCTAAAGGAGCTGGAGAAAGAACAAGAAAGAAACCCTAAGCCCAGCAGGAGAAGAGAAATCATAAAGATCAGAGCAGAAATCAATGAAATAGAAACCAAAAAAACAATAGAACAAATCAACGAAACTAGGAGCTGGTTCTTTGAAAGAATTAATAAAATTGATAAACCCCTGGCCCGACTTATCAAAAAGAAAAGAGAAAGGACCCAAATAAATAAAATCATGAATGAAAGAGGAGAGATCACAACTAACACCAAAGAAATACAAACTATTATAAGAACATACTATGAGCAACTCTACTCCAATAAATTTGACAATCTGGAAGAAATGGATGCATTCCTAGAAACATATAAACTACCACAACTGAACCAGGAAGAAATAGAAAGCCTGAACAGACCCATAACCAGTAAGGAGATTGAAACAGTCATTAAAAATCTCCAAACAAACAAAAGCCCAGGGCCAGACGGCTTCCCGGGGGAATTCTACCAAACATTTAAAGAAGAACTAATTCCTATTCTCCTGAAACTGTTCCAAAAAATAGAAATGGAAGGAAAACTTCCAAACTCATTTTATGAGGCCAGCATCACCTTGATCCTAAAACCAGACAAGGATCCCACCAAAAAAGAGAGCTATAGACCGATATCCTTGATGAACACAGATGCGAAAATACTCAACAAAATACTAGCCAATAGGATTCAACAGTACATTAAAAGGATTATTCACCACGACCAAGTGGGATTTATTCCAGGGCTGCAAGGTTGGTTCAACATCCGCAAATCAGTCAATGTGATACAACACATCAATAAAAGAAAGAACAAGAACCATATGATACTCTCAATAGATGCTGAAAAAGCATTTGACAAAGTACAGCATCCCTTCCTGATCAAAACTCTTCAAAGTGTAGGGATAGAGGGCACATACCTCAATATCATCAAAGCCATCTATCTAGCCAAAAACCCACCGAAAATATCATTCTCAATGGAGAAAAACTGAAAGCTTTTCCGCTAAGGTCAGGAACACGGCAGGGATGTCCATTATCACCACTGCTATTCAACATAGTACTAGAGGTCCTAGCCTCAGCAATCAGACAACAAAAGGAAATTAAAGGCATCCAAATCGGCAAAGAAGAAGTCAAATTATCACTCTTCGCAGATGATATGATACTATATGTGGAAAACCCAAAAGACTCCACTCCAAAACTGCTAGAACTTATACAGGAATTCAGTAAAGTGTCAGGATATAAAATCAATGCACAGAAATCAGTTGCATTTCTCTACACCAACAGCAAGACAGAAGAAAGAGAAATTAAGGAGTCAATCCCATTTACAATTGCACCCAAAACCATAAGATACCTAGGAATAAACCTAACCAAAGAGACACAGAATCTATACTCAGAAAACTATAAAGTACTCATGAAAGAAATTGAGGAAGACACAAAGAAATGGAAAAATGTTCCATGCTCCTGGATTGGAAGAATAAATATTGTGAAAATGTCTATGCTACCTAAAGCAATCTACACATTTAATGCAATTCCTATCAAAGTACCATCCATCTTTTTCAAAGAAATGGAACAAATAATGCTAAAATTTATATGGAACCAGAAAAGACCTCGAATAGCCAAAGGAATATTGAAAAAGAAAGCCAACGTTGGTGGCATCACAATTCCGGACTTCAAGCTCTATTACAAAGCTGTCATCATCAAGACAGCATGGTACTGGCACAAAAACAGACACATAGATCAATGGAACAGAATAGAGAGCCCAGAAATAGACCCTCAACTCTATGGTCAACTAATCTTTGACAAAGCAGGAAAGAATGTCCAATGGCAAAAAGACAGCCTCTTCAATAAATGGTGCTGGGAAAATTGGACAGCCACATGCGGAAAAATGAAATTGGACCATTTCCTTACACCACACACAAAAATAGACCCCAAATGGATGAAGGACCTCAATGTGCGAAAGGAATCCATCAAAATCCTTGAGGAGAACACAGGCAGCAACCTCTTTGACCTCAACCGCAGCAACATCTTCCTAGGAACAACGCAAAAGGCAAGGGAAGCAAGGGCAAAAATGAACTATTGGGATTTCATCAAGATCAAAAGCTTTTGCACAGCAAAGGAAACAGTTAACAAAATCAAAAGACAACTGACAGAATGGGAGAAGATATTTGCAAATGACATATCAGATAAAGGACTAGTGTCCAGAATCTATAAAGAACTTAGCAAACTCAACACCCAAAGAACAAATAATCCAATCAAGAAATGGGCAGAGGACATGAACAGACATTTCTGCAAAGAAGACATCCAGATGGCCAACAGACACATGAAAAAGTGCTCCATATCACTCGGCATCAGGGAAATACAAATCAAAAGCACAATGAGATATCACCTCACACCAGTCAGAATGGCTAAAATAAACAAGTCAGGAAATGACAGATGCTGGCGAGGATGCGGAGAAAGGGGAACCCTCCTACACTGTTGGTGGGAATGCCAGCTGGTGCAGCCACTCTGGAAAACAGCATGGAGGTTCCTCAAAATGTTGAAAATAGAACTGCCCTATGACCCAGCAATTGCACTATTGGGTATTTACCCTAAGGATACAAACGTAGTGATCCGAAGGGGCACATGCACCCGAATGTTTATAGCAGCAATGTCCACAATAGCCAAACTATGGAAAGAACCTAGATGTCCATCAACAGATGAATGGATCAAGAAGATGTGGTATATATACACAATGGAATACTATGCAGCCATCAAAAGAAATGAAATCTTGCCATTTGCGACAACATGGATGGAACTAGAGCGTATCATGCTTAGCGAAATAAGTCAAGCAGAGAAAGACAACTATCATATGATCTCCTTGATATGAGGAAGTGGTGATGCAACATGGGGGCTTAAGTGGGTAGGAGAAGAATCAATGAAACAAGATGGGATTGGGAGGGAGACAAACCATAAGTGACTTTTAATCTCACAAAACAAACTGAGGGTTGCTGGGGGGAGGGGGTTTGGGAGAAAGGGGTGGGATTATGGACATTGGGGAGGGTATGTGCTTTGGTGAGTGCTGTGAAGTGTGTAAACCTGGTGATTCACAGACCTGTACCCCTGGGGATAGAGTATTATGCCTCCATCAGAAAGGATGAATACCCAACTTTTGTAGCAACATGGACGGGACTGGAAGAGATTATGCTGAGTGAAATAAGTCAAGCAGAGAGAGTCAATTATCATATGGTTTCACTTATTTGTGGAGTATAACAAATAGCATGGAGGACATGGGGACTTAGAGTGGAGAAGGGAGTTGGGGGAAATTGGAAGGGGAGGTGAACCATGAGAGACTATGGACTCTGAAAAACAATCTGAGGGTTTTGAAGGGAGGGGGGGTGGGAGGTTGGGGTACCAGGTGGTGGGTATTATAGAGGGCACGGATTGCATGGAGCACGGGGTGTGGTGCAAAAATAATGAATAGTGTTATGCTGGAAATAAAAAAAAAAAAAAGAAATCTCTTCTTGGAATTAAGGGATCAAAGTTTGGATATTTTTAAGTTCCTTTTCTAAATCAGTACTCAATAATAAACTTAATAATTAAGGTTTAATGAGGATTTTTTCCTCCAGTTAATTTTACAATTCAGAGATTTAGAAATTTTGAAAGAAAGGAGCTTCTGCCTTGGAGTGCATTGTCTCTTAGTCGACTATGAGTTTAAGAAGATGACAGCAAAGTACAGTTACTCAAGACCTCTGATATTCCAATGTAGGAGCTACAGGACTATTGGCTGGGAGAGTCTTTATAAACAAATTTTGCAAAGCTTTTGAGTATCAGTTTGATATTTACTTAGCTCTACATAAGTCAAATCTAGCTTGTAGGAGCCATCAATCTGCCTCATGAGTTTAGTCCCAGGTGAGTGAGTATCTACTGGAATACAACTTAACAAATCTGAAACAAGAGAAGACTCTTTCTCTAAGAGAAAGAGATCTCAGGTACCACTTACTTCTTAACCAGGGGGAACCCTACCTTAACTGTTTTTATGCCAGAAATTCTCACAGTTAAAACTTAGTCGTTTGGCTTCATTATTTTTTCAAATATTTATTGAGTGAAACTGTGTGCTAAGAGCACTATTCTAGATGCTGAGGTTATAGCAGCAAAGAAAGCAAACAAATTTCTAGTAGGAGGATATAGACAATAAACAAGATAAGTAAAATCTAAAAAACATAAACCACATAGAAGGGATTGTACATTTGTTGGGTAGGGTTTAAATAATGCAGGGTGGCAAAGGAAACCTCACTAAGGAAGTGATGTTTGAGTAAAGTTCTGAAGGAAGTGAAGGAATGAACCATGAAGACCTCTGAAGAAGAACGTCCTAGGCAGATGGAAGACAATTGCAGAGGCCTGAAGTAGGAGCAAGCCTGATGTTGTCCAGGATTAGCTAGGAGGCCAGTGTAGCTGGACCAGAATGAATGAACCAGAGAGTAGTATGAGGGGAGTTCAAAAGATATAGGGAAGCTCATGAAGAACCTTAGAGGCCATTATAAGGACTCCAGCTCTTACTGTGAGTGAGATGGGAATCCACTGCAGAATTTGAAACAAAGGGGACAAATATGGAAGCAAGGTCCCAAGTGATGACATGACTGCACTGTTTCAAGTGAAAAATAATGGTGTTTTGGACCAGAAAAGTAGCAATGGAGCTTGTGGTGAAGGTGTCAGATTCTAATGTATTTTGACATTAGAGCCAACTGTATTTGTTGAACCAGATATGGGTTGTGTGGGGTGTTTGGGAGTTGAGGATGACTCTAGTATTTTTTCCCTAAGCAAATGGATTTACTATTCCCTGACATAGGAAAAACTCTCAAAGAACAAGTTTGGTGGTGGTGGTGATGGGGAATGGGAGCTCAGCTTGGGACATGCTTACCTATTAATTGCTGGCAGTGATGGCATGTAGTTCTGAACACAAATTCTGGAGCTAAGCTACCTGAGTTCAAATTCTCACTCCACCACCCAGTAACTGTGTGCCCCTGTGCAGATTACTTACTCTGTTTCCTCCTCTTAGAATAGGGGTGATAATAATATATACTTCATGGGGTTGTTGTGACGATTAAGGTGAGTTAGTATGTGAAAAAGTGCTTAGAATAAGCTCTGGAAAATAATAAATACTATATAAGCACTAGTTTTTACTATTGTCATCATCATCATCATTACTATTATTTATTGTTACTATTAGACATTTCAGTTAAGCTGTCAGGGGAGTGATCTGTGTTTGAGACATAAATTTTGGACTCATCACCATATAGATGGCATTTAAGCCAGGAGACAAAGAGAATACTAAAGATAGGAGTATATACAGACTCTTCAAAGGCAATGGGACACATTTTTACCATTCAAAAGCCTGAGAGATAATGTACATTATGAGAAGGGGACTGAGAAGGAGTGGCCAAAGAGGTGGGAACAAATCTGAGTGTGTGGTATTATATGAAGAAAGTGTATCAAGGAAGAAGGTATGATCGACATAGTCAAATGCTCCTAAGTCTAATAAGATGAGGCCTCAGAAATAGTGAGTTTTAATTGATTTCAATTCAGTGTAATTCAATTCATTCATTTGTGACACTGCTTATTGGAGTGGTAGAAGCATAATATTTATTTGGGTTAAAGAGGAAATAGAAAAAGAGTATAGGCAAATCTTTCTAAGAGTTTAGGCAAATCTTTCTAAGAGTGTTACTGTACAGAGAAGAGAAATGGCCATGAAGCAGAACAAGGAAGTAGGGCCAAGGGAAATTTTTACTTAAGGTGGTAGAAATAATAGTATATTTGTATCTGATGATCTGATGATACTAATTCAGGAGAGTGGAAAGTGTGATGATATCAGGGAGAGAAGGGAGAATTGCTGGAGTGATATGATTAAAGTGTGTTTCTCAACATTATTGGGTAGAAGAACCCAATCTCTCCGTCAAATTTATTTGACAGAAGGAAATAAATAAAATCTTAAAAAAAAAAAAAAGACTTCTCTTGGACTCCTGGGTGGCTCAGTCAGTTAAGCATCTGCCTTCAGCTCAGGTCATGATCCCAGAGTCCTGGGATCGAGTCCCATAGGATGCGGAGAAAGGGGAACCCTCTTACACTGTTGGTGGGAATGCAAGTTGGTGCAGCCTCTTTGGAGAAGAGTGTGGAGATTCCTCAAGAAATTAAAAACAGAATTTCCCTATGACCCTGCAATTGCACTCCTGGGTATTTACCCCAAAGATACAGATGTCGTGAAAAGAAGGGCCATCTGTACCCCAATGTTTATAGCAGCAATGGCCACGGTCGCCAAACTGTGGAAAGAACCAAGATGCCCTTCAACGGACGAATGGATAAGGAAGATGTGGTCCATATACACTATGGAGTATGATGCCTCCATCAGAAAGGACGAATACCCAACTTTTGTAGCAACATGGACCGGACTGTAAGAGATTATGCTGAGTGAAATAAGTCAAGCAGAGAGAGTCAATTATCATATGGTTTCACTTATTTGTGGAGCATAACAAATAGCATGGAGGACATGGGGAGTTAGAGAGGAGAAGGGAGTTGGGGTAAATTGGAAGGGGAGGTGAATCATGAGAGACTATGGACTCTGAAAAACAATCTGAGGGGTTTGAGGTGGTGGTGGGGTGGGAGGTTGGGGTACCAGGTAGTGGGTATTATAGAGGGCACGGTTTGCATGGAGCACTGGGTGTGGTGAAAAAATAATGAATACTGTTATGCTGAAAATAAATAAATTAATTTTAAAAAAAGGGGGAGGGGGAGAGGAGTTGTTCAAAAAAATTTGGGAAATCTGGATTAAATGAATCAATCCAATCAAAAAAATATAGAAGTCATAATGTCAACATTCTGCTCCTTTCAGTGTCTTTTCTGAATGAGAGTTTAGCCCAAATTGGAAAATCACAAACTGTTAACTGTTTGATATATCAATATCATGCTAAATCATTGTTCTAAGAAACCTGCTTGATTCTCATCTGACACACGTTTTTGTTTGAGTGTAGCCTTGTCACAGTTATCTAATCATCTGCAACTGTTAAGGTTGAAACCAGTTTAGAGTTCTGCCAGGCTCAAGATTAACCTGTAGAAATTGATAAATTGTTAGGATTGTGTAGCCTGGTGGGAATGTTAACCCCAAAACTGTTATGATTTTGCTTTCTTATAGAAAGATAGGCAAACCATATATCTAACACTGTATTCTCATTAGGCATTTCTTTTCTGTCTGACTAAATAAATCCTTGTTTGTCAAGTTATCCTTGAAATAGCTCTTCTTTATTGCCTATTGGTTCCCTTCTTAATGAAGTTAATAATGTTCACACATGCTCACTATTTTTATATGAAAACATTATAATACTCCCCATGGTATTTAAAGTAAAATGCAAGGTCCTTATCATGACCATAAGGACATGTGATCAGGTTGTTACACATCACTCTAATGTCATCTGCTATCACACTTCTAAGCCATGCTGGCTTTCTTGCTGTTCCTAAAACACACGAAGTCATCTCTGATCTTAAAACCCTTTCAATATGCTGTTCCCTTTTCCTGGAAAGATTTTTCTCTCAGATTTCTATTCACATTGACCCCTCACATGAGTCAGGTCTCTGCTCAAATGTTAGCTCCTTACAAATGCTTCACTGATCCAATCTTATCCAAGATATCACAGATACATACCACTCTCTAAACCCTTTAACCCGTTTTACTTTTTCCAACTTTTCACCATGATCATTTTCAAACATACAGCGTAATTGAAAGGAATTTGGAGCAATCTCCCATCTATCCACCACGGAGATTCCACCATTAACATTTTAGCTTTGTATAACATTTTATAAGTGCTCTTTTGATTGTGCTCATTGTTTTTATGTCCCCCCCACAATGGCAATTTATAATCCAAAAGTACAGTGAATTTGTCTGTTTTGAGCACTCCTGTATCCTTAGTGCTTGTAACTATCCTCGATATGTAGCAGATGTGGTGGTAGATTAAATTAGTGGCCCTAATTATTCAGTAATTTGTAGTAGTATTATACAACCATGTCCTTGCCATGGCCTTGTGAGAGAGAGGTGAATTATACTTATCCATCCCATTTCTTTGGTCTTGGCTGTTTACTCTCTTTGTTCAGTGAGATGTTTGCAGATACAATGTGAAGATAGGTTTAAAATGTTATTTTCAAAGTTGGGGTTATCTTCTTGTGTACTGCCATTGCCATAAGAAGAACATGCCCCAGGTCCCTGCTGTCCCTTCAATATGCATACTGGTACAAGAAACATTGTGAAGCTGGCTTCAGTTCAGTCTACAGCCTGATTTAATTCTGCCCCAGCTGACATGCAGAACTGTGAGTGAGGAAATGAATGTTTTTGTCTGCCTCTGAGATATTATGGTTGTTTGTTATGCAGCATTATTGCAGCATTAGCTGATTTAGACACTAGGTATTCAATAAGTATCATTAAGTCAGTGAACTAGTAGTAAGTTGTTGACACATACTGTGTAATTACACAGCATTTTATTAAACTACCATATGCTTTGCTTTGGTATTCAAACTATGTTCAGGCTTAGAATGTATTATTAGAGGAAATTTTAGGATATTAGAGTGTTTTAGCTGTTCCTGCTGCCTTCATGAATGTCCTATAATAGTTAAGCTGAATGTGGCCACTTTAAAGCTCTAGCAAGGGGAACAATATTCTCAGACTCAAAGACTATGGCTTGACAAGATCTCTGGCTGGGGTTCCTAGCTGGTAGAACTGATTAAAAGTAAATAGGCTGAGGGTTGCCGGGGGGAGGGGGTTTGGGAGAAGGGGGTGGGATTATGGACATTGGGGAGGATATGTGCTTTGGTGAGTGCTGTGAAGTGTGTAAACCTGGTGATTCACAGACCTGTACCCCTGGGGATAAAAATATATGTTTATAAAAAATAAAAAATTAAAAAAAAAGTAAATAAGCTCAGGGTTTATTGAATTTATAAGTGCATTATACTGCCAAAGAAACAGAAATTGTAGCCAAAAACCTCAATCCCCGAGTTTCTATGCTTACAGCAATACAAAGTAGACTACTAAGGCAGTGTAATCCCCTGCGAGGAAAAATATTTGGTAAATGCTCATCACAGATTTGACTTCGGAGGAAAATTGATGAGAGAGATTTTCTCTGGTAACGATCTGGGGACAGCCAGCGTGGCTGATTAGGGAATTCAATGATCTTCCTTTGAGTACAGGGCATCCTCTTCTATGTCATTCTTGTTTTCCTCATTTTTGTTTTCCAATAATAATTTGTTTTAAGGCAGTTTTCCTATTCCTCCATCTTGATATGCCAGTGTGTTTCAGATAGGTATATGAGACCACTTCATTCTAAGTCACTGATGCGTCACCTAGAGACCACATGCTTAGATCTGAGTGCAGGACACAGATTAGGCTTTAGGCAGACTTTCTTTGGGGATGGTCAAAGTCATTTCATGTAGGTATGAGCACTTATGAATGTGCATATATTAGAAGTAGGTAGAGTATGGATATTGATTGCCTACACAACACCTATTTCCCCCTTCTCTCTTCATGACAGAACCCCAATTTTCTTCAGGCGTTTTCCTTCCTACATGAAACTTATATGATTCAAAAAGGTGTCCTCATCTCCAGCTTCAGAGTGTATGATAAGCCAATCAATCATGGCAATTCTGTCCTGTTGCCAGCATTTGTTTCAGGAAACTAGGCTTAAGCTAATCAACACATGGCCATCTCCTGTGAAGGTTACTTGTCTAGGGATAAACATATGCTATAAATTAGGCCAGTCAGAAACAAGGGATGAGGGGCTAATAGAATTTCTTTCATAGAGAATTAACAAAAAAAAGTGTTTAGACCTGATTGCTTCTGAAGCCATCTTGTAACTATAAAGGATACTAGTATTGATACGAAGCTGATGTTGTGGACGAGTAGGCTAAGAAATTACAAGAATGAATTACATCATTAAGGAACTGAGCCAACCAATCCAGAAACCTTACCCTCACTTGGCATACCTCTTGTGTCAGGTAATAAATGCCTTATTGTTTGAGTTGGTGATTTTGGTTATTTGCAGCTGAAAGCATTCTATCTGATGCAAGTCCTTATTGGTCTGTGATCTTGGATTGGTCATTTAAGTTCTCCAAATATCAGTATTCTTATGTATTCTGGAAATAATATTACATCTGTCAATCTGTCTTCCTGGTATCTAAATACCCCTGTGGAGGGTAATACACAGAAAAATATGAGGCAGGACCCCACTTCCCATTAGGAAACTGAAAATGGAAGACAAATATTCTTATTGGCCAACTTGTTTGCATAGACCTGGGACATAAGTTTAGCAGTCTGGACTGCTTTGCTCCAGAGTTTTGACTCTTGAGGGTGTAATACTAAAGTGTAGAGACATTCAAAGATTATTTCCAGTGTTCATGGCAGAGGCTAGAGTCTGGTGGGGTGGTAGAAATTGTTCAGTAGTGATAAGGACTCGATTAAGGTCTTAAGAAGACTGATTCTTTTGTGTGATTCCCTTCTTCCCTTTGGGTATTACCAGCCATTCTTTGCACCTGTTTCTTTGCTCTTCTCATGGATTCTAAGAGCTATCTGATATATCTTTAATAAAGTGTTATTTCTGCTTACATTAGCAAACTTGGTTTCTTTTGTTTGCAAACTAAATCACCATATGGAATAATGATCTGCCTAACAGGGTTGACTTGAAAATCATACAAGATAATATCTGCAATAGATGCTGAATAAAATTAAATTTCTTTTTTTTTTTTTGTGATTGACAAAGTCATGCTTTGGTAACAAATGGCTCCAAAATTATAAAGGTTCATTTTTCACTCAGTTTGGATTGGCTACCTCTTTTGATGATGTCTTTTTTGTTCTAGGAAATAGGCTGGTGGAGCATCCTCTTTCTGTAATACTGCTAATCATCGTTGTGTAGAGAAAGGAAGCAAAGTGGACCACTCTCTTCAACGTTTTGCCTGGAAAATACACATATCACTTCCATAGTTCACTAGCCAAAATAGGTCACATGGCCTCTCCTGAATTCAGTAGGAAAGGCATTAAATCCATTCAAGTGAAAAAGACTAAAGGAGAAACATCAAGAACATTTGGTGAACAGTTATGCAAACTATCACACTGTCTTTCCCTATTTTCTAATATCTTCCCATAAAGACTTGACTAGTTCCATATTTCTTTGCTGAATCAGACCTTCTTTCCTGGATCCTTCAGGTATTTATACCTCATTTTCTATTGGACTATCTATAGCAAGACCTAGACTTTCTTTTCATTGCTGGCCTCTGAGGATTTTCCTGGTTGGTGATACATTTGAAAGCTTTAAAAAATAGGTCTTACACTATTTTTGATAGTTTCACAATGGAGGGGAGTTTAATCTGCCTTAATGCTAGAAGCAGAACTTGGGATTTACAGCATATTTATGTGTGTGTATACATATGTACATATATATTTGTATATGTATATATGTGTGTGCATGTACACACATGTGAACACACGTGTGTGCACGTGCACACACATGATATATTGCTGCAGTTTGAGATCTCCAAAAACATACTCTGCGATTGAAGTTTTGGGGTACAAGATATTCATTGAGGAGCAGTAGCTATAAGAGGAAAGGAGAAAGAGCAGGATTGAGCAGAGGAAGAAATTGAACTTCATTGAAGGCTCAACAAAATCTCATCCAGTCTTCCTGGGAACTCTGAGGGGAGTATTGCCTTTGTATCTGCTCAGGCGCTAGGTGTGGACTGCTGTGGGCATGACTTCAGGGAGGCAGCTCTCTGAGGCTGAGGGAGACCTTGAAGGGGCTGATGGCTAGAGGCTGTGTGCTGACTCCACTCCTTGTAGTGGGCATCATGTCTTTCCTTGAAGGGGGATCTGGGAAGCACATCTTTTGTCTGTCACATATCTAGCATTTGATAAATGTTAGAACTGCATTGACCAAGATCTTCTGAAATAAGTAGACCTTAGAAAGAGATTTGGATTTTGGCTTAAAGAGATTTTCGCTCTAATGGTGGTTATTGCAATGGCATCTGACTTGCTCGCAGTTGAGTCTGAACTATCTGGCCAATGATGATCACTGTTTCATTGTCACTGGCCAGATCCCGAAGAATTAAACACAAAGAGCAAGACAAGACTGTCACCAAACAGTAAAGTAGCAGAACAAGACATCTAACGTTAGACTAGCATCATTTTCATGAAGTCTGGAAAGCAGTATTGAGGCCTTGACTTCCAAGTCTTACTTTGCAGTGTGTACTGTCTGGCAGTTGCCTTATGGAAAGCTAGAGACCAAGGCAGTACTGGCTCCAGCATTTGCCAGAGACGTTCTGGCACCACTACACCTGCATCGACCCTTCTTTGGTTAACCTGGCCTTATCTGGCCCGTCCTTCTGGATGTTATGGGTTCTCCATGGAGTTGTTTAGGCTCCTCACTACAACAGTTTTTGGGAGAAGTTGAGGAAGAGTCCCAAAAGCTCTGGCACCAGTAGACTGGTGTCCCTAGCCACAGTTATTGTCACTGTTGTGCACCTCTGTTCTAGGCGGGCAGGGGCCCTTCATTATAGGAACTTTGAAATTATTAGAATAAAATAATTTACATGCCTGGTAAAATTAATGTTTAGCAATCAAGAAGTGGTTTATATAACCATTAGAAAAACATTCAAATAGTGCAATAGCTACCATTATAGTAATACTTAATGCTTTCAATTCATTGATTACATTTTATGTTATAATTTAAGAAATAATGAGGTAGTAAGAGTTATGTGATAAAGAAAAAGAAATATATTACCCAAAGTAGATTCTGTGTCAAACAATGGTAGATTAAAGACTTCAATTATTGGAATGAGCTAAAGAGAAAAATCACATGTGAAAGGGATAAAATTGTATGTTTTAACTTCCATTGTTAAAATGCTAAAGAAGTAGTCATTTATTAGTTCCCTTGATAGTCATAGTGGTGATATTCATCATAATGAATTCACTAAATGATAATGTGACTATGAGATGCAGTGTTAGAAATTCTAATTTAATTTTTAAAATAATTGGTAAAATATACTCTGAAGAATTGGCCTCTTGTTCTGGGGAACATTTTAAATGGAAAGATGTTAATTTTATTGGTGTCACAATTATATTATAGGATTAATGATGATAGTGTTCACTTAGATGTAACAAGGAATTTTAATGTGATTTAAATTACTTATCCTGTGTTTTTGAGGATTTTGGTTTTATTTCTGTTGAAATAAAACCAAATATAGTATATTTTGATAACAGTACAGAAAGTTGTAAATGGTGCAGTTTAAATACTTCTGAAAAACAGAGTGTAATCCTTTACTTGCAAATAAAGCCTCTGTATAAATTTTCCTATAAAACTAAAGTGTGAATGGATGATGTGAAGTAGTACAACTAGATGTAGAAGTGGCACCTGAAGGGTGCATGAGAAACCCGTTCGAGTGTCGACAAGATTGCAAATAGCAGGAGATTCTTTATGGAGATTCTTTCAAGGGAATTACAGTCTCTATGGAACAGAAGGTATTCTTATGGATGAGGCTGGTATGCTTTAAAATTGCAGGGGTATTTCAATATGGTCATTGGGTCAGATTGGTAAAGGATATTACTTCATGTGGACAAATGTGTTCTTAGGTTAGTATTTTGAAACTCTGTATAAGACGGGGCGACTTTATATTAATGCAGGTTCCTTCATGGAGCTGGTGTGTCTGTAGGGTGACTGTTGCCCTGTTAAAGGGTCACTGTAGATCATTTATTCCAACTCCCTCATTTTATACCTGAGGAAAACAAGTCTTGCTCAGGAAACAAACTTTGGAGTGGTGATGTGTTTTAGAGGGCTGCTCTGTAGAGATAAATGTATTATCTATATACATTTCTGATATTTCCAGATCTAGGATCTAGAGATAAATCTGATTTACCTAATTCACAATAAGATATTTAGCAGATCCAGATTACCAGTCTATTATGTTTCTTGTTGTAGGAACTATGTTGCATTTTCTAAGAAAATGATATTTTAATGGAATGATGTATTTTCTTTATTTAAATTAAGAGATTTAATCTTAAGGATTTAAATGAAGTGTCCTGAATTAGTTTATTCTGAATTATTTATGTGTTTAAAATGAGAGTTTTAGTTTTATGTATTTAAAGTCCTAAATATAAATTGTATTCTTGGATAAGTTCAATGTATGTTAGTCTTATAATCAGAAATTAAAAATTATCCATGACATCATTATTAAAAATAGAAAATGAATCAGTTCTTCCCCTCCCCCACAGACCTTTATCATTCTTATGAGACCCAGTGAGAATTTTCCAGCACATTGTTGAAAAAAGTGGGCTAATTAAGAACTTCTATAAGAAATGAATTTTATGGCATTCATTGTTTATTATTTAATTATATTTGTGAAATAATTTTTTTCTGATTACCAAAGTAATATATATTAATTACTCTAAATGTAGCCAATGCATAAGTCTACAAAGAAGGAAAATAAGCCCAATTCTGCTTCTGGAGATGAGAACTGTGAATACGCTGGTAAACACTTTTCTCTTATTGTTTCTACATATGTGTCTAAATATGTAAATACAATTTAATTTGATTTCATTCTATGATGGTGTTTAGTGATTGCTTTTTGGATGTAATATGTTATAAAATTTTGCTATAGGAATGTTAGATTCCTCTAACATGGTTCTTTACAGCTCCATCATTGACATGTAATAATGTCTTAGGCCCTGATCAAAGAAGAATGTTAGATCCACAGAGCCCTGAGCAAAAGAGCTCCTGGGCTTTTATTCTGCTGTCAAAAGGATCACATCAGTGTCCCAAAGCATCATATGCAACCTTAACAGACAGTATTTTTGCTAGTCAAGAAGGACCATTACCAAGACTTTAAACTTCCAATTCCTTGAGTGACAGCAAAATGGTAGAGTAAGTCTTTTCTACTATTCTCCCACCATAAAACACCTATTTTGGCATCACACACTAGAGCACCTTTGTGGAAGTCCAGGAGTCCAGCAGAGAAGTTCTAGCATGCTGTTGGGACAAAAATACCTGAGATCAGAAACACTGGAGAGGATAAGAGGATCAGTTTCCTTTTACCCTCATCTCCCATTCCCCATGGCAGCACAGCTCTGTCCCAAGAGAGAGATTCCCAGGCTGCTGTTTCTGCCGCATGGGAAAGTGAACCTGTAATGAGCGCCCAGATGCCCCAGCTGTACAGGACTGGGCCTGAGAGGTTCACTTCCTTCTTATCCCATCCAGAATAAAGAGATGGCTACGTAACTGGAGTGGGTTGGCTGGAAGAACAACAAATGGGCTTCTTCAAGAGCATTAAAGGGATCTAGATCCTACCAAGCACTCTGCAGAATTCTTCAGGAAGCCTGCCCGCAAACCACTGGGGATGACTAACCTGTGGATCGCCCAACAGGCCCACAGGTACCCCCAATGCTCTGTGCAACACACACACACACACACACACACACACACACACACACACACACACACCCATGCTGTAGCTGGCTCCCTGTGTTTTGCCCTTGAGCGGTTGGTGTGCAAGCTTTTGCGGTGGCTGGGGAGCTTGCACTGGAAACTGGCTCAACTCTAAGATTAAGAGAAAGTATACAAATTGGAGCTCTGAACACCACCCTAGGGAAAGCAAATGGGACATGATCCACCCTTGGCCTGGCTTTGCAGGATGAGAGAAAGCACATGATCATAAGAAACCCCACCCCCTAAACAGAAATAAGAAGTATGGAACAGGCATATTCATAGAAAAGGTCTGACAAACCTGGGAATCCCTAGCAGGACTGGTAGAATATATTTTTCTCCCAAAGCTACTCAATAAATGATTGTTTCCTTAATTTCTCTTTTCAATAGTTCCTTATTAGTGTATAGAAACATAACTGATTATTGTATATTGGTTTTGAACCCTGCAACTTCACTGAATTCATTTATTAGTGCTGATAATTTTGTGGCAGATTCTTTTTTTTTTTTTTTAAAGATTCATTTATTTGACAGACAGAGATCATAAGTAGGCAGAAAGGCAGGCAGAGAGAGAGAGGGAAGCAGGTTCCCTGCTGAACAGAGAGCCCGATGCGGGGCTCGATCCCAGGACCCTGGGATCATGACCTGAGCAGAAGGCAGAGGCTTTAACCCACTGAGCCACCCAGGCGCCCCTTGTGGCAGATTCTTTAGGGTTTTCAACATGACATGTCATTTCATCTATAGGCAGAGGCAATTAGACTTCTGCCTTTCTGATTCAGTTGTCTTTTATTTCTTTTTCTTGCCCGATTGTTTTAAGTAGGACTTCTAGTACTGTATCGTATTGAAGTGGTGAGAGTGGGCATCTTTGTTTTGTACTTGATCTTTTTTTCCAAAGCTTTTATTTATTTATTTGAGAGAGAGAGAGAGAGAGAGAGAGAGAGAGAAAGAGCATGAGAAGGGAGAAGTTCAGAGGGAAAAGAAGACTCCCCTTGGAGTTGGGAGCCCAATGCAAGACTCCATCCTGGGATTCCAGGATCATGACCTGAGCCAAAGGCAGTGGCTTAACCAACTGAGCCACCCAGGCGCCCTGTCTTGTACCTGATCTAAAAAGAGTATGATGTGGGTTGGTCATATATGGCCTTTATTATGTTGAGGTGTGGTCCTTCTACAACTAATTTGTTGAGAGTTTTTATCATGAAAAAAATGTTGAATACTGTCAAATGATTTTTCTGCACCTATCAAGATGATCATGTGATTTTTATGCTTCATTCTGTTTATGTGTTGTATCACATTGATTTATTTGGGTCTGTTGAACAATCATTGCATTAAATCCAATTTGATCATGGTTTATGATCTTTGTAATGTGCTGTTGGATTCTGTTTTGTAGTATTTTGTTGAAGATTTTGTATCCATGTTTGTAAAGGATATAGACTTGTAATTTTCTTCTTGTAGTGTCCTTATCTGGCTTTGGTATGATTTCAGTCTTTTTAAATTTTCCAGGACTTCTTTTGTGACATATCTTATGATCTATCATGGTCCAAGTCCAGTGTTTCCCTGTTGATGTTCTGTCTGGGTTTTCTACTCATTGTTGATAGTAGGTTATTAAAGTCCCCTACTATTATTATCTATTTCTCCCTTCAGATCTGTTAGTGTTTATGTTAAAGTTGGCATCTTCCCAAGTTTTTTTTCCACTTCCCTCAACCATTCCACACATGACAGGATTTAATTCTCTTTACATAAGATCCTGGTCATGTTCTTTTGACTACCTTCCAATTTGCAAATGCTCTCAGATAAGTGTACTGAGTACTGCAGAATTTACACAATGGGGAAAAAAAGTAGATAGATTTCCACCCTCCAACAATTCTAAACACTCGGGTTTAAAAAAATAGATCATCTCTATTTGAAAGTAAACTTCTACGAAAATAAAATTTCTGGCATTTCCTTTACAATCTTCTCGTCATTTTAAGCCATATGGCATAGAAACTTTCACTGTTTATCCTGTTAGTAATTAGAGTAGCACATTTTGAAATTGAAGACAAACTAGAGATAAAGTAAGATTTTTTTTCCCTCAAAGACCTGGAAATGAAATAATGTGTTTTATAATTTTTTCAGGAAAAGAAAAGTGATATTTCTTCAAGTGACAATGCATGAAGCAAGATACATGAAACAAATTGAAAAACATCCAAGGTTTGTACCTCATTTCCCCCCATACATTTATGCTTTAGAGTGATAGTTATGGAAACTGTACCTCTAAGAGGATGGTATTTAGTGACTTTTGCAGAAACTACCTTCTCCTGACCAGCTACTATAATGTCAGGCTACATCTTCTTGGGCTCCAAAATTTGTTGTGGCGTTTCATTAATTTATAGTTACTATGAACATAAATTCTGGATTTTCTAGAAAGCTCTCATTTGAAAGATTCTGTAATATTGTCGAGCCATATTTTGCAGCACTGGGCTCAGAAATATGAGTTGTATGTTGCATTTGAATTTTGTGGCAGAATTTCACCAAGGTTATAGAGGGTGAACATCTATTAGCTAGGTGATGAACAGGTAATGGATTTGGAACCTCTAGCCTGCTTAGCAATTCCTTCCATGTAAAATGATCTGCCTTTTATGAAAAACTAGTCTTGACAGTGATATTGGGGGAAAAAAACCTAATTTGGAATGGACAGTTTAGTCCCTAATGTTTTACCAGAAAGTGTCTCCATTCCTGTTATTATCTGTTCTGACTTGCCACTGTGAAAATAATGTTTAATCACAATTATAAAGACTGGGAATAAATGAAGGCAGGAAATCATTAAAAACCTATTGGGTTTAACATAACATTTTATTTAGATGTTCTTTTTGCTTCTTTTCATTTAACCTTTCCAATGACCTGGTATGCTCAGGCAGGGTATAGAATAACTGAGGGAAGTAGGACACTTAATTGAAGTTCACAGGACTTTATCTGAAAAAGCATTTTCTGCTTTTTGTAACTTATTGGATTATTAAATGTAATATGTTAGAGCTGCATTTTAATTACTTTTCGGAAGTGTGTCAAGGACTGGGTTTTCTACTGTACAGTATGGAGCCGTGCTGTTCGGTAGAGTGGTAACTAGCTAGAACTAGCCACATGTGGCTATTGCACATTTGACATGTGGTCAGTTCAAATGGAGATTTGTTGTAAGTGTAAAATACATGCTGGATTTGGAGACTTGATATAAATGAGATAAGGTGGTGTGCTATATCATTAAAATTTTTTAAATTGTATGTTGAAATGATATTTTAGATATGTTAGGTAAAATCAAATATATTATCAAAATTGATTTCAGTGGTTTTTAATTTTTTTATTGTGGCTATTGGAAAATTTTAAATTATATATCTCCTTACATTTTATGCCGATTAGTCAGCACGTGTATAGAGAAGAGAGATCATTGTGCTGTAGTCAGCCCCTCATGTCACATTTTGCTGCTTATGACTTACTGTGTTTGACCCATCTCAGGTGCTCCATAGATGTGTTGAATTGGTAATGGCTTACAATTGTATTTCACTGGCTTATGAAGCAGGAATTTTGAGTTTTGTCTCTAGCTCTGCCTCTAACTAGCTTTGTGACCTTGCACAATCACATGCCCTTTACTTGTCTCAGTTTTTTCCTTTGTAAAATGAGGGAATTAAATATGGTGATTAAATAATTTTCAGTTCAGACATGCTGTGACTCTGTTTTGTGACTCTGTATTGCTAGTCTACATGGCAGTTAGAATTTCCATTTCTAAAGTGGCACAGAAATTTTTACTTTAATCAAGATGACTATCGTTTGCATGTGTCTGCCCCCTGAGACTGATTATTCCTTTTTTCCTGAATTTAACACAGTCAGGTTCTGGAACCTGCCAGGAACCACCCTTTTGTGATCCTTACCTGATAAGTGAAATATTCCCCCTCATCTTTCTCTTCTCCCTTTATAATGCTCCACATTTTAATTATTAGTCATGCTGGCATTTTAACTTTGATTTTGCATTAAAATATGTCTAATGTGTCACAGGAAGAGCTGTTCAGCCCAGATGAGCACACTAAGGCTTTGAGGCATAGTGATAGCTTACCAGATGACATTGAGAACCTGTTGGCACTTGGTGCCTTAGTTTATTACACTGTAGAATCCAGTCGATGATATTCTATATATTCCTGCTGACCTATGTGAAGGAAAGTTCTGCTCTGGCCCCCATACATTCAAATCAGAGATAAGGAAGAACTCAGCTGAGCAGCATTCACCAAGAAGGAACATGTTCCTTTCCATTCAGGCTTCAAACCTTACTATCTGTATTGGCCCATCCAGATTCCCCACAGCTCTGTTTTGTCTTCTAGATCCCCTAACAATGGAGGAGACTAGAAACAGTACTTAGAGCTCTTCAAGGAGTGTAAATTGCTTTTTTCTATATACTGAATAATTCTTTGGCTTTTTCAGGCTTAGATCCTTTTACCAAAGAGTTACTAGTCATGTAGAGGTCATATATAGATACAAGGAACATATACAATGAAGTGCCATTAGAGTTTAGAGAAGACAGACTAGAGTCATAAGGAAGGCTTTCAGGAATATTCATGCTGGCCTTATAGGGACCAGTAGCAATTAAAAAGGGAAAGAAGTGGGAAGGCAAAGAATTAAAGGATGAAGGAATAATGTAAGAAAGGCAGAAGTGGGAGCCATGGTAATGAAAGAGCAAATACTCCCATTTGGAATGATCACAGATTAAAAGATTGATGAAACGGAATTTGTCAGATTATTTTAGAATTGCAAAGGACTTCTAATGGGAAACACTGCAGATGTGAAAGATATCAAATATCATGGCAAGAGTCATGGACATTGTCTTCAGTTAGCATGACCCTCCAACTCAGAGTTGGCTGGTGTAGTGAATACTGTGGCTCTCCACTCAGGTCCCAATCTCAAAACTATGAAATCCGCAACAGGTAATTATAAGCCATTTGAAAAGCAGCTGCTGTGTGTTCCTCTCCTGGGTGATGGAATCAGAGTATCTAATTAGTGGTGTCTGTTGAAGACACTAGATGACACCCTGTATCTCTGGCTCAAGGACTTTTCTCATGTAGCTATCTTCTCTCTTCCTTTCATAATTACTTTTTTCTTTTGATTTCATCATTTTCATATACAAATATACCGTCCTTTCCATCTTAAGATAGGTGAACATTTTCTGACTTTATCGTATCTTTTCTTTGCCTCCTTGGCTTCCATTTGAAACTAAAGCCTGAAAAAAATCTATACTTGCCATCTTGACTTGCTCTCTTCCTGTTACCTCTTGAAACTAAAGTGGTTCAATCAGGATGTTATCTTCACTACTATACTGAAACCATACTTGTCAAGGCTGCCAGTGACCTCCATCTTGCTTAATCCGATGATCAATTTTCAGTTCTCATCTTATTCCACCTCTGAGCAGCATTTGACATAGTTGGTCACTTTTTCAAGAATTTTTTTTTCACTTAGCTACCAGAATGACACAGTCCTTGTTTTCCTCCTACTTTTGTGACTTTTCCTTCCCACCTCATTTGCTGTCCCACCTTCATTCTTCCCAGCCACTAAAGGTGCACCAGGATTCAGTTCTTGACTCTCTCTCTTCTCTCACTCAAGACTCTCATCTGGTCTCATGGCTTCAACAGCCATCGTTATGCTGTCAAATCCCATATTTGTATTTGATTCTCAACTTCTTCCATGAATTACAGGTTTTTATGTCCAGCTTATTCCCTTATATCTCCAATTGGGACATCTAATAGGCATCTCCACCTTAATATGTCCAAAACTGATCTCTTGAGCTACCACCACAATCATCTTATGTACAAACCAGCAAACTCCCCAGTTAGCTCATTTCAATAAATGAAACACCATTCACCTGGTTGCTTAGGTAAAAACTGAAGTTTTGCTTAACTCCTTTATTTCCCTTAGATATACATGCAATCTATAAGCAAAACCTGTTTTTTCCACTTTCAGAATATATCCAGAATTTCAGCATTTCTTACCTTCTGTGCTCTCACTACCCAAGTCCAGGATAGTACGCTCTTTCAACTAGACTTTTATAAAGCACCTTAACTGTTCTTGTTTGTATCCTTGCTCATTTATAGTCTATCCTCAAGAATGTGGCATCTTGGGACACCTGTGTGGCTCAGCGGGTTAAAACTTCTGCCTTCGGCTCGGGTCATGATCTCAGGATCCTGGGATCTAGCCCTGCATCGGGCTCTCTGCTCAGCAGGGAGCCTGTTTCCCCCTCTCTCTCTGCCTGCCTCTCTGCCTACTTGTGATCTCTGTCTGTCAAATAAATAAAATCTTTTTTTAAAAAAAAAATGAGGTATCTTACTGATATTTTTGGCTAATTTGTCTACTGATCACTTAGAGAGGTCTATTAAAATCCTGCTCTCTAATCATGAACTTATCTTTTGCTTCCTATAGTTCTGTCAAATTTTGCTTTCTATATTTGGTAGGTATGTTATTAGGTGAATACAAATTTTAAACTGTCATAGCTTCCTCATAAATTAAACCTTTTCTCATTAAGAAGTTCATTCACTCATTTATTTAATGTCTACTTTTTATTTATTGATCATTTGCTGTGCACCAGGCACTATTCTAGGTACAATGACCAAAGGGAAAGAAAAAAAAAAAAAACCCTGCCCTAATGGAGCCTACATTTAGAGATACTTTATCACTCAAGCAATGCATTTTGCCTTATAATCTATTTTGTTCTATAGAAATAGCTCTAATTCTTTATCTTTTGGCTTAAATTTGGTAAATGTTTTCTCATCGTTTTGCTTTCAGAATTTATATTTTAGATGTCTCCTGCAAGGAACATATAGTTGGAATTTTTGTTGTTTTACTTGGAATTTTTAATCCTCACTGAAAATATTGGCCTTATAACTGGATAATTTAGTTCAATTAAAATTAATGTAATTATTGGTACATTTACATTTATATCTTACCATATATTTTGTTCTTTTGTCTGAACTATTTTATATTTCTCCCTTCCTTTATGATTTCTCTTGAGTCAAGTTTTTTTATATTTCCTTTTATTCTTTCTACTAATTTGTGGGTACGCAATTATTTTCAGTGATAACCCTGTAAATTACAACATTCATACTTCACTTCTTAAAGTCTAAAGATAATCAATAGATTTCTCTCCCTCTTTTTTAAATTTAAATTCAATCGACTAACATACAGTGTATTATTAGTTTCAGAACCACAATGAGATACCACCTCACACCAGTCAGAATGGCTAAAATTAAGTTAGGTTCCACAAAAGTTAAAAATAGAGCTACCTTACAACCCAACAATTGCACTGCTGGGTATATATCCCAAAGATACATTTTTCTTCCTCTTGACAACATAGGGACCATAGAATACTAGCTACACTTAAATTCTTTCAACTTAACATACTATAGTTGTTAAATGATTTTTTTTATGGTGAGCCCTTCATTTTCCTCAGAAAATTACTGTTTGGTATTCTTGGAGACCCAGATGTATATAGTTTTCTCAAAAGAGAATTTTTGGGTTTTGTTTCATTCAGGTGTCTGGGACTACCACCCACTTAGGATTACTTTAAACTAATTTCTTGGCTTAAGTTTTTTGGGAAGATATTCAGGTAATATAAATTTGGGTTTTCAGTCTGTATGAGGGTCAGCTTTTAGTTGAAAAATCTATGTATCTCCCTGCCCCAAGCATCTTTAAGAATTTCTAAGGCAATTATCCTTGCTGTTCATTAGAGATGAATGTGAAACAGAATTAGATTTACTTCTAGTTCACATTTACACTGAAGTTATAAATTTATGGGATCTAAGATTTATGAAAATAGGGGTTCCTATTAGTTTGTCCATTTTGTGAAGGTCCTAGGCATTGCCTTCTGTTCCCCACAGCCTCTGAGATCATTCAAACAAAATCCAATTCCTATAGGTTTGGCCACAGAAGTAGATTCATTACTTTTGGAAATCCTGTCTTCATTTATATTTTGACTTGATGAATTCTTACTATCTTTCCAGTGTTCCAGTGTTTTTTAAGAGGATTGGTTTTAATCCAGCATTGTAACTTAATTTTAGTAGGATATAGGTCTTCTCAGCCAGACATACTAATGGAAAGGGCAGTCTCTCAAAGGATCTGTTCTCCCCACACAAGCTACAGTGTTATTCTTTTTTTTTTTAAGATTTTATTTATTTACTTGACAGATAGAGATCATAAGGACGTAGAAAGCCAGGCAGAGAGAGAGCAGGGAAGCAGGCTCATTGCTGAGCAGAGAGCCCAATGTGGGGCTCGATCCCAGGACCATGGGATCATGACCTGAGCTGAAGGCAGAGGGTTAACCCACCGAGCCACCCAGGTGCCCCTACAGTGTTCTTCTTAAAATGTAAATCTCACTATGTTTTTTCCCTGCTAAAATCCCCCCAGTGTCCTTCTAATGCACATAAAACAAAGTCTAATGTCCTTATCGTGGATTACAAAGTCTTATATGATCTGGCCTCCCCCTGACTCCTTGTCATAATCTTTCAGCATTCTCTGCATTGTTCACCCCTTTGTAGACACACTAGCCTCCTTGAACACTCATAGAACATTCCATTCCTAGAATGTGCCTTTACTTCAGGGCCTTTGCATTTTCTGTTTTCTCGATATTCACATGGCTTTTTCCTTCATTTCATTCTGTTCAAATACTACTTCCACAAATAGGTGTTTTCTGGCCACTCTAAATCAGCATATCTTTTCCACATTTTCATTCTCTGCTTTATTTTTCTCATAGTACTTGTCACAACATGACATTCTATTATGTATCATTTTATTAATTTTTAAATTTTCTCTCTGCATCCAAAAGAGAGTAAGATGATTGATCCACAGCCATTGTTTCCCTACTGTACCCTAAACCTTTAAAACAGGGCTTTTCAATGTCAATGGCATTTGTTAACCAACTATTGACATTTTGAGCCAAATAATTATTTGTTGTGGATGGCTATTCTGTGCATTGTAAGATATTTAGCAGTATCCCTGTCCTTTACCCACCAGATGCCTGTAGCACACCCCCTGTTGAGAAACCCAACATGTCCCAAGACTTTGCCAAACATCCCCTATAGAACAAAACCAGTCCTGGTTGAGAACTGCCAATCTAGAACAGATCCTGAAACAATATTTACTCACTAATAAATGAAGACTCAATGCGTTGAGTCACAGTTTTGCCTCTTAGTGGCTGTGTGACTTTGTAAAACAACAGTCCTAATAATTGACTTATAGTTTTGCTAGGAGGATTAAAGAAAAAGTGCATATAAAGCATTTACCAGAGTGTTTGACATGTAATACTCAGCAAATGTTGTTTTCATTATCTTTAGTATCCTTTAAGATCTAGGTCAAATATCACCTTTTATCTGAAGCTTTCTCTGAGTTCTTCCTCACAAAATTCTCTCTTGTGAATTCTACTAAAACTTTGTCTTTAATAGACCATGGCATATCAATGTTAATTTGTCATTTTATTGTCTGTTTTTTCTAACGGACTGTGAACTACTCTTTAGGAAAAGGGAGAGTGACATATTTGTCTGAGTATCTCTTGAGCTTACATTGCATTTGATACAACTTAAAGAAAATAAAACACATTCCCTTTCCTTTAGACTGAAAGAGATTGAGACCCATTAAGCTGATGGGACATTGGGGAAGATCTCATCACTGACCTTTGTTTAGTAGTAACCTTCTTTCCTGCCCCTGGATAGAGTAAATTCAAGGATCAACCAAGAGCACTAGGGTAATTAGAGGCAGAACTGAAATTAAGGAGAGTTTTCGAGTTCCTAAACCATACCTTGCCTCATCTCACCACGTTAACCTCCAAAAAGAACACTAGAACTAGGGAAATGGACCTCCAAAGTCACGGTCCCAACCCCTAGCCATAGGACCAGGGGACCAGAAGTCATATACCTTATGTAAAAATATTTCTCCTGAGAATATTCTATGGAAGCTAGCCATAGGAAACAATTATTCTCTTTAATGAGACTAAGAACTTGACACAGACTTCATATAGAGGTAATAGGCCACATGGAGGAAAGAACTACAATGAAATATTCACATAGACCTGGGTTTGAAACCTAGCTCTTTCACTCACTGTGTGACCTTAGACAAGCTACTAAACTTCTCTAGACCTCAATAATCTCATTGTGAAACAGGAAATAATAAGACTACCTGATTCATAGAGCTTGTTTGAGGATTAAAAAGCATAGTGCTCATAGCAAAGAAACAACCTAAGCATCTGTCAACAGATAAGTGGATAAAGAAAATGTTACGCTATATGTATTGTAACATATAATACATAATAGAATATTATTCAGCCATGAGAAAGAAGAAAATCCTGTGATTTGTGAATGAACCTTGAAATAAGTCATAAAGAGAAGGACAAATACAATATGATCTTACTTACATGTAGAATCAAGAAAAACCAGACTCACAGAACCAGAGAGTAGACTGGTGCTCAGGTGGGCCTGGGGATGGGGGTGGAGGACACAGGGAGGTGTTGGTTAAAGGATACCAACTTCCAATTCCAAGATGATTAAGTTCTGGGGATCTAACATACAGCATGGTGATTATAGTTAATAATACTGTATTATATACTTGAAAGTCGCTAAGAGAGTTGCTTTAATGTTCTCAATACAAAAAAGAAACAGTAATCCTGTTAATGCAAAGAAGGTGTTAGCTGATGCTATGATAATTGTTTTGGAGTATATGTGTATCAAGTCAAAGTGTTACATGCCTTAAACTTACACAGTGTTACAAGTGAATTATATCTCAAAAGCTGTAGGATAAAGGATATTGCATAAAGCTATGGTCCGTCTGAAACACAGGAAGTGCTTAAAAATGACAGCCTATTCGTATTGGTGACTTAGTATTTCAGGTTCCCTGAGATAAGGATTTATTTCATTGGATTCTTCTCTACTTGCTGCCCCCCTTCAGTTTTCCAAACATATCTTCACTCCCAGTATATGTATTAAATAATCCAGGATCAGGATTTTGTATACTAGAAAGGAAATTAAGTGGCAAATAATTAACTGAAGGGGACATAATCATTTTTCTCAAATATTTTTTAATAATTTTTTTCAAAAAGTCCCTAATTATTCATTTCTACAACAAACATAACTGTGACAGTTAACCTTAGGAAATCTTAAAGAATAGCATTTTATATACAATAAACAGTGAACTATGATTGTGGCTTAGGTTTTAAAGCCACTTTCACATTAAACACCTTTGCTTTTGTTCTTTATTTTCTAGCAAGAAAGAACTGTCTGTTTCCCACTAATCAAAGGTGCTAGTTTTCCTTTTTCTAAACCTGCCCTCTCCCTGACTTAGGAAACACACGGAAGAAATTACCAAGAGGAGAGAAAAGGCTGTAATTTCTGGTTCCTTTTATGCTATTCTCATCCCACAGTGCAAAGCTTTTGACTAGTGTGAAACTCTGTGATTGTTTCTTCAGTCAAAAGTTTCAAGGTGTCTTGCTTTTGTTTTTCCTCAGTTTTTTTTTTTAACCATATACTATCTGCTGCCCAAAGCTTCTTATAGCCATTTCTCCCATTAATACCCAGATAGGGTATAAAAAAATGAAATGTATGGGACAACTAGATTTTAAATTCCCAATTAGACTGTTCTCAAAAAGCATAAACAATGAATCTTGGAACACTGGAAAAATAAAATAAAAATTTAAAAAAGGAAATAAATTACAAATAAGTCATTTGAAATTAGACCCATAAAATCACAACCTATATATAAACTTAGGGCTTCAAAATGTATTTATGAGAGAGATAAAAAAAGATATTTTGGAGAAATTTAAAGTGGATCTACCAGAACACAGATACTGCAGGTCTGACAGATATTACAGAAAGCCAACTCTGAAAAAGTAAGATACGTTTCTCATAAATAGACAATGACATTGAAATTTTTTTTTTACTTTCACAGTTTTAGCAGTAGGAATCATGATCATTGTAATACATATAGCCTGACACATAGTAGTATCTCAATAAATGTTTGTTGGGCATATGGATATTAAAATAAATAGAATAATGCAATTTTATGGGTAGGGGTAAAAAGGTTCTATATACACAGACATACATGCTAGAAAAAATGTTTATTAAAAGTGCATTGAAATATTATTGACTATATTCCCTATGTTGTACTTTTTTTTTTCCCAGGCAAATTAGATTTTATTTATTTATTTATTTATTTATTTATTTATTTTTAGTGGTTCTTTGATTTGTACTTTTTTTTATTATGTTCAGTTAGCCACTGTATAGTACATCATTAGTTTTTTATCAGTTACATATAACACATCAGTGCTCATCATAACATGTGTCCTCCTTAATACCCATCACCCTGTTACCCCTCCCCCATCCCACCCCCCGAAACCTGAAACAAATAAATATTTATTTATTTGTTAGAGAGAGAGAGAGCACAGAGTCTTTCATGATTCATCTTCCTCTCTGATTTTCCCCACTTCACATTACCCTCCCTTCCCATATGGTCCTCTGTGCTATTGCTTGTGTTCTAAATATGAATAAAACCATATGATAATTGTCTTTCTCTGCTTGACTTACTTCACTTAGCGTAATCCCCTCCAGTTCCGTCCATGTTAATGCAAATGGTGGGTATTCATCCTTTCTGATGGCTGAGTAATATTCCATTGCATATATGGACCACATTTTCTTTATCCATTCATCTGTTGAAGGGCATCTCAGCTCCTTCCACAGGTTGGCTATTGTGGACATTGTTGCTATGAACATTGGGGTGCTTGTGCCCCTTCTTTTCATGACATCTGTATCTTTGGGGTAAATACCTAGTAGGGCAGTTGCTGCGTCATAGGGTAGCTCTATTCTTAACATCTTGAGGAACCTCCATACTGTTTTCCAAAGTAGCTGCACCAACTTGCATTCCCACCAACAGTGTAAGGGGGCTCCCCTTTTTCCAGATCCTCAGCAACAGTTGTTGATTCCTGTTTTGTCAATTTTTGCCATTCTAACTTGTGTGAGGTGATTTCTAATTGTGGGTTTGATTTGTATTTCCCTGATGACTAGTGATGTTGAGCATTTTTTTTCATGTGTCTGTTAGCCATTTGTATGTTATATCCATTCCTGATTAAAACTCTTCAGAGCATAAGGATAGAGGAAACATTTCTCAATGTCAGAAAAAGCATCTATGAAAAGCAAATATCATTATCATAAGATTAGTAACATGACAGGGATGCCCACTCTCACCACTATTGTTCACATAATACTAGAAGTCCTGGCCTCAGCAATCAGACAACAAAAAGGAATAAAAGGTATTCAAATTGGCAAAGAAGAAGTCAGACTTTCTTCACAGATGACATTATATTTTATGTGGAAACCCCAAAAGACTCCAACCTCAAATTACTAGAACTCATGTAGCAATTCAGCAATGTGGGAGGATATAGAAATCAGTTGCTTTTCTATATGCTAAAAATGTAAGTGTAGAAAAATAAATTAAGGAATCAAGTCCATTCACAGTAGCAACAAAAACCATAAGATACTTAGGAATAAACCTAACTAACGAGGTAAAGGATCTATGCTCTAGAAACTACAAAACATTTATGAAAGAAACTGAGGAAGACACAGAAAGATGCAAAAACATTCCATGCTCATGGATTGGAAGAATAAACAGTGTTAAAATATCTCTCCACCCAGAGTAATTTATACTTTCAATGCCATCCCTATTAAAATACCAGTAACATTTTTCAAAGAGCTGGAACAAATAATTCTAAAATTTTATATGGAACCAGAAAAGACCCTGAATCACCAAGGAAATGTTGAAAAAGAAAAACAAAGCTGGGGGCATCACATTGCCTGACTTCAAGCTATACTACAAAGCTGTGATCACCAGGACAGCCGGGTATTGGCACAAATACAGACACATAGACCAATGGAACAGAAAAGAGACTCCAGAAATGGACTCTTAACTCTAAGGTCAGCTAATCTTTGACAAATCAGGAAAAAATATCCAATGGAAAAAAGACAGTCTCGTCAATAATTGGTACTAGGAAAATTAGATAGCTGCATATAGAAGAATGAAACTGGACCATTCCCTTATACCATACACAAAGATTAAACTCAAAATAGATGAAAGACCTCAGTGTGAGACAGGAATCCAAAATCCTAGAGGGGAACATAGACAGTAACCTCTTCAACATCGGCCACAGTAACTTCTTTCAAGACCCGTCTGCAAAGGCAGGTGAAACAAAAGCAAAAATGAACTTTTGGGATTTCATCAAGACAAAAAGCTTCTGCACAGCAAAGGAAACAGTCAACAAAACTAAGAGGCAATCCACAATACGGGGGAAAATATTTGCAAATGACATTACAAATAAAGGGCTGATATCCAAGATCTATAAAGAACCTCTTGGGGCGCCTGGGTGGCTCAGTGGTTAAGCCTCTGCCTTCAGCTCAGGTCATGATCTAAGTGTCCTGGGATCAAGCCCCGCATTGGGCTCTCCGCTCGGTGGGGAGCCTGCTTCCCCCACTTCTCTCTGCCTGCCTCTCTGCCTACTTGTGATCTCTCTGTGTCAAATAAATAAATAAAATCTTAAAAAAAAAAAAAAGAACCTCTCAAACTCAACACTCAGAAGACAAATATCCCAGTCAAAAACTGGGCAGAAAACATGTGCAGACACTTCTCCAAAGAAGATAAGCTGTACTTATATCTCTGCTATACTTTTAATCTCTGTGACTGACTATTTGTTTTGTAATTGGAAGTTTGTATCTTTTCATCCCCTTTATCTATTTCACCCATACCACTGCACTGAACTAAATAATGTATGGAATTGTTGAATCACTATGTCATACACCTGAAACTAGTATAATATTGCATGTTAATTATACTTCAATTTAAAAAGGAAAAATGCAAATGCATTGATTATATACATAATTGTGATTATATCCTATAAGATATTAACCAAAATCAAGTGAAATCGAGTTTTATTTATAATATATCTTTGATATGTTTTTATTTTTATTTTTTTTATTTATTTTTTATTTTCAGCATAACAGTATTCATTATTTTTGCACCACACCCAGTGCTCCATGCAATCCGTGCTTTTTAAAAGATTGATGTAAGGACAGCAAATAGCAGATAAATATATATGGTATGCTTTGATTTTTAATTTTTTTTATTAATTTTATTTTTATTAACATATATTTATTTCAGGGATACAGGCCTATATGATTCATCAGTCTTATGTAATTCACAGCACTCACCATAGTACATATACTCCCCAGTGTCCATCCCCCAGCCACCCCATCCCTCCTACCCCCCTCCTCTCCAGCAACCCTTAGTTTGATTCCTGAGATTAAGAGTCTCTTATGGTTCGTCTCCCTCTCTGGTTTCATCTTGTTTCATTTTTCCCTCCCTTCCCCTATTATTCCCTGTCTTATTTCTCAAATTCCTCATATCAGTGACAGCTTTGATAATTGTCCTTCTCTGATTGACTTATTTCGCTTAGCATAATACCCTGTAGTTCCATCCACGTCATTGCAAATGGCAAGATCTCATTTTTGATGGCCGCATAATATTCATATATATATGAATATTATGAGTTTATACTGTTGTCTTCAACTTTAATTCATCACTGCATGTAATTATATATATATATGTATTATATATATATATATATATATATATATATATAATCTTTATCCATTCATCTGTTGATGGACATCTAGACTTTTTCCATAGTTTGGCTATTGTGCATATTGCTGCTATAAACATTGGGGTGCATGTGCCCCCATCAGATTACCATATTTGTATTTTTGAGGTAAATACCCAGAAATGCAATTGCTGGGTTGTAGGGTAACTCTATTTTCAACTTTTTGAGTGGTGCGCTTTTATTTTAAAAAGTGGCTACAGAACTTCCACTTCTGCCCATGAAGAAATAACCAGTCCAGAGCTTTCTATACCTATGCAAACAACTAGAAAGCTAGAAGACATACATTTGAAACAATCTCTTATCAGAAATCAGGACATTTGGCAATGCAGGATTATGATCACTTCAGAAAGGAAATGAATGAGGTGAGCTCTGCAATCACTCCAGCTCCCTCCCAGGAGGAACATTTTGAACTGTGGCACAAGAAAGAGGAACCCAAGTAAACCACTGTTATTTCACTAAATTGAGGAGCAGAAATTGGAATTCAGGCAGGCTGAAATAATTGAAATTTGCATAGTAGAATAATGGAGAGGAGGGACCTATGCAGAAAAGGAGCTCCAGAAATCTTCATGAGGGCCATTGGAATCTTTGGTTACTAATCAACCCATTCATAGGATGAATTCCATGAGACCAGAGAAAGAATGACTACTTGTGAGTTATCATTTGAAAAATTCCCAGAACTCTCTGTCATTGTTTTCCAGGAACACACCTATAGATGAAGAAGTTGGGTTTATTACTCATTTCAGTGAGGAGAATGAACACCAGGACATCTCAGTAAGAGGCTATTAGAAAAAATATATTAAAGGATTTGGGCTTTGGATGGGTGATTTGGAAGAGGGTCTAAGAAAGTGGTGGTGTGCTCTAGATTGAATGCTACCAGAATATAGGGACAATTCTATGCTTGGATATCAAAATAAATCTCATATAGAAGGGAGACAGTAAAACAAATACAAAATTGTAATTAGAAGAATAAGCAGCAGTCACTCATATTAGTGGGGATGGAGGATATTCGTATTTTGTGGGTTATACAGCGATCTTATTTTTGTCTGTGCTTAAACAAAATTATAAAATGGCCTTATTTATCTCACTTTATCATTGTCTGAAATTGGTGTTCTATGAAATCATTTATGTCCCATAAGAGAATAATATGCCTTAGCTGTGAGTGGCAGACTAGCTTCTAATAGCACTGAGGCCTAGCTACAAGTGTCAGGCCAATTCTCAGGTGTCAAAGACTGTTTTTTAAAATTTTCTACACATAGGATTGAAAAAGTCTTCAAAATCGTACTCGTGAAAGTGGAGAGACATCAGTTAACACTTCAAGAAAGCATTAGACACCAGAAGGCTAAATTAGTCCAAGAGTAAAGGCTACTGGAGACTTGCCCTAGCAAAGCTTAAAAAAAAACTTAAAATCAAGATTTAAAAAATCAAATTAAAGGTCCTATTAAATCAAAAGCCAAAAATCTTCATTTAACTGCCTAACAAAACAAACTAAATAGTAAATTGTGAGTTATAACAAGGAGGAAATAAGAGATAATGGAATTAGCTGAGAAGGGCTTTACAATAGTTATTTAAAATAATGTAACTATGTTTTACAGTTAAAAAAAAAAAAAAAAAACATGAACCGGCTCTCTGCTCAGCAGGGAGCCCGCTTCCCTCTCTCCCTCTGCTTGTCTCTCTGCCTACTTGTGATCTCTCTCTCTCTCTCTCTGTCAAATAAATAAATAAAATATTTTAAAAAAGAAATTAAAAAAGAAAAAAAAAACATGAACGTAATGAGGAGATAAATAGAAAAGAAAACATGAGAGTTTGGAGCTAAGACATATACTGAAATTAGAAACTAAGTGGATGAAATTTTCAGAACATTAGATACTTGCGAAAGAAAAAAAAACTGTCTAAACCACGTGAAAATAGAAAATTCAGATGGTGACAACAGAATCTGACTGTATTACAAATGTATTAAATAACCTCACCGAGAAAGGTGGGTATGAATGGAATCTATAAGACTAAAAGCAAAACGAGTTTTATATAAACACTGCACTCCACTGGGTAACATTGTTTCCCACTGGGGCACAGACTAACAATTCTGAAACCCTTGACATCTGTACTGGAACTGAAAAAATAAGCAAATAGATGATGGATTTGGAGAACGGAGTTTTGCGATATTGGAGTGGGAGGTTATAGATAAGCAAGGCACAAGGCTAGAATGCTACATATGGTAATGAATTAGAGCTGAAGACATCAGTATAAACTCAGGTTTAGTTTAATATAGATATAGATGGCTACATATAGAAATATTTGTAGATATAGTTATATACACAATAGAGCGTACCTACATATACTTTATCACTGTATCTGCTGAGGGGGCCTAGAACTGATGACAACCAAGTAAAAACCAACACACCTAGCACTCAGATCTTGGCTTCGAATGTCACTCTTCAAAACAAACAAACAAACAAACAAACCAGGACTCCTTGAAGAAATGACTGATTCGAGGGCTGAGGCAAGAAATATATAACATGAGCCTAGAGCATCTTGTAATGTCAGAAAATTAAAAATAAATCTCAAGAGCAAAAGGATGGGGGTATGGAAAAAGGACACAGAAACCAACCAAATATGAAAGGCAAAGTTAATAAATAGTACTGACATATTGTAAACCATACAATAAATATCTAGGAGTACATAGCAATATAACTATATTGGGTAAATATATAAGTGGAAGAAAAGAGATAAGCCTCCTATACAGAAGAGCTCCAAATTATGTTGATACTCCCCACTCAGACTTGGAGCAAAATGCCCCTCCACTTTGAGTGCCGGTTGCACTAAATGATTTGCTTTGAAACTCTACTATGGAGGTAACTTTACTGTGGAGAAATCAGGTATACACTGCTGTGGCTAGGTGATCCAAGCTAATGTCATTAGTGATGTGTCATGTGCTATCATATAGCCCTGATATGATGTGATGAGAAAAACAGCTCACCTCTGTGGTATTCTTCCCTAAAACTCACAGCCTCAGTCTAAGAATAAAAAAGCATCCCGGGGCACCTGGATGGCTCGGTTGGTTCAGCATCTGCCTTTGGCTCAGGCCATGATCCCAGGGTTCTGGGATCAGAGCCCTGCCTTGGGCTCCTTGCTTAGCAGAGAGCCTGCTTCTCCCTCTGCTTCTGCCTGCTGCTTCCCCTGCTTGTACTCTCTCTATCTCTCTATTAAATAAAGAAATAAAATATTTTAAAGAATCAGAAAAACATCCCAATTGAGGGACTTTTTGCAAAATATCTCACCAGTACTCCTCACAGCTGTCAAGGTCATCAAAAACAAGAAAAGTCTGAGAAACAGCTAAGAGAAGCCTGAGGAAGCACAATGACTAAATGTAATGTGGTGTCCTGCATGGGATCCTGGAGCAAGAAGACAACATCAAGTGAATCCTAAGGAATGCTGAATCAAGTATTGACTTTAGTTAGTAATAATTATCAGTACTGACTCATTTGTTGTGATATATATGCCATACTAGTATAAGATATTAACAATAGGGAAAACTGAATTGTGGGTTTTTGTATATGTGAACTTGCTCTACTATTTTCACATCTTTATGGTGAATCTAAAACTATACTAAAAGTGTCTATAAAACAATTTACAGACCACTAACGACAAGTAGAATAATGTTACATGACCCAATATATGTATATTAGAAATCCAAGAAAGGGAAGGAAAAAAGGGGGAAGCAGATCATTATTTGAGGATAAATGGATGAAATTTTGTAAATTTGATTTGAAAACGAAGAATTTGTAGAACCAGAGAGTTCAGTTAAATATGGGAGGATAAACATAAAGAAAATCAAGCCCAAGGCATCATAATCAAGTTACTAAAATAAGTGTGGGGACTAAAATTAAAAGTACAAAAGCAAAAAAGATATCTTACATGTGGATGAATAAAAAGAATTATTACAAACTTCTTACCAGAAATTATGAAAGCTGAAGGACACTTTGACAAAATTGATAAATGTGTTAAAACAAACAAAACTGCCAACCTAGATGTCTACGTCCAGTGAAAATATATTTTGGAGATGAAGAAATACAAAAATTTTCAGAAACAATAAAACAAAAGTGAGATCATTTTTCACAAGAAGTCTAGAAGTAAAAGAAATATTAAAGGAAGTTTTTCAGATTGAAGGGAAAAAACAGAAATTTGGATCTGTACAAACTTAAGGGCCTAAAATGATGACTATGTGTATAAGTTTTAAAGATTTTTTTAATTAATTAGAAGAAAGATAGAAGTTACAAATTACCAACATCAGGAATGAAGGGGAGAATGCCACTATATACCCTATAGTCATTGAAAAAATAATATGCATATTAAACAACTTTATGACCATACATTTGCCTTAGATGAAATGACAATTATTGAGAAATACAATACCTAATATAATACAATAATAAACACAATACCTAAATATAATAGAGAATTGTAATAGGTCTACATTGCATGCCTACATTGACTGTATATAAATCTGCAATTCATATATACTAAATATATGTACTAAAAAACACTGGATAATTTATTTTTTAAACATAGTACTTACATTAGTACCCTTATCAAGATGATCACTGAACAATGTATACAAATGTCAAATCACTAAATTGTACACTTGAAACTAATATAACACTATAAGTTAACTATACTAGAATTAAAATTTAAAAATTAAAAATTAAAAAATAATTTTACTATCATTATTAGTATAGTATAGTCATTACTATAACTATACTAGAATTAAAATTAAAAAATAGTACTGACGTTATTTTCCCATTTGTACAACATAAATGCTACTAATTCTATTTTTCATACATCTCCCATTAAATTTTGTTATTAAAAAAGGAAAAAAAAGTTACAATATTTTAACCATGATACAAAATATTTAACATAAAATAGCTAGGATCACCTAGCAACTCTTCTTGCTTCACCAAGGTTATGAAGAGAATAAATTGCTGTGGTCAGAATCCCTTAAAAACAAATAGTGGCGCTGAAAAATAATTCCTGGAGTGAAGTTATGTATGTAAACCTGCCCTTGAGGCACTTGACTTTGCGGCAGTCGGGTTTCAGGAGTCCTGCTTGAAGGCTAACATTTTTTCTTCTGGAGTTGGCACAAGATAAAAAACAAGACCTTTAGTCAGAAAAAGCTGGCTAAACTGTGCACTTCCTAGTATGCAGTCTTGGTTGAGTTACTTAACTTAGCTGAGTATCACTTTTTTATTTATTAAATGGATCATAATACCTATCTCTCAGAGTTTGAAAATTAAAGGTATCATTTAAAAAATCTAAAACTGATAGATGCCCAATAAATGACAACAATTATGATTAGTTTTACATGATCATTTTGTTATTTATAGTTGGGCACAGGGCTAGTTTAGAGGTAAACGGTATTGTTCCCTTAGTGGATTTGTATCTGTTATAGTTAAGGAATGTCAATTCTGTATAGCTACCAAAATTCTTTCATAGATAGGGCTTATTATCACTGTTTGTGAGTTCACTTTTAAACTTGACTCACAAAGTTGAGAACTTGAACAAAGTAATTGCCTTTGTGTCTAGGGCTAGAGTATAAGAATTGTAAGGGGGCAATTCTGCCTTGTTAAGTTTTTGATAATTAGTGTATTGACAGGTTGATCGGCAAAGTTAGTTAGTGATGTGGGTTTCCTTCTTTGTATTTGAATTAAAATGCAGTTTAATTTAAATGTCATCCAAAATAAATTCTTAAAAAGAACAACTTGCAATGATCTTATTTTGGCACATTATAATTACATCTTTCATATTACTCCTTCATTTCAATCTTCTTTCAAGTAGAAAAGTACAATTTATAAGTTTTCCTTATTATAAATGAAGATACAGTTATCACACAGAAAGAAAAAAGTTGAATTGAGGAATTAACCAGCTTGCACTCCAAAAAAAACTTATTTATTTCTAGTTTGTTATATAACTATCTTACTGCTCCCTTTGCTGTAGTTCTGAGAGTAATGGTGTAAATGGAAAATAAACTGTGTGTGATCAAAGGGTGTGGGGTCCTGCTTAGAGTCTTTTAACACATAAGATATATCACCATCACATGCCACTGTCTTGCAGGAAACATCGATACAATGCACTACTGAAACATATATCTTATAAAACCCAAATCAAAGAGGGAATATGTGATAGGTCACCTTATTCTAAAGTGGAAAAGTGAAGATTTGGGAATAAGCCTCAGAATAAGATGTCTTGGTATTGGAAAACAGGGTTTTTTACATCCTTATTCTTTTTTTTAATTTATTTTTTATTTATTTTCAGCATAACAGTATTCATTATTTTTGCACTGCACCCAGTGCTCCATGCCATCCGTGCCCTCTATAATACCCACCACCTGGTTCCCTGACCTCCCACCCCCGGCCCCTTCAAAACCCTCAGATTGTTTTTCAGAGTCCATAGTCTCTCATAGTTCACCTCCCCTTCCAATTTCCCCCAACTCCCTTCTCCTCTCTAACTCCCCATGTCCTCCATGCTATTTGTTATGCTCCACAAATAAGTGAAACCATATGATAATTGACTCTCTCTGCTTGATTATTTCACTCAGCATCATCTCTTCCAGTCCCGTCCATGTTGCTACAAAAGTTGGGTATTCGTCCTTTCTGATGGAGGCATAATACTCCATAGTGTATATGGACCACATCTTCCTTATCCATTCGTCCACTGAAGGGCATCTTGGTTCTTTCCACAGTTTGGTGACCGTGGCCATTGCTTCTATAAACATTGAGGTACAGATGGCCTTTCTTTTCACGACATCTGTATCTTTGGGGTAAATAGCCAGTAGTGCTTTTTTTAAAATTTAATTTTATTTCTTCAGTGTTCCAAGATTCATTGTTTATGCACCATACCTAGTGCTCCATGCAATACATGCCCTTAATACCCACACCAGGCTCATCCTTCCCCCCCACCCCCCCTCCCCTCCAAAACCCTCAGTTTGTTTCTCAGAGTCCATAGTCTCTCATGGTTCATCTCCCCCTCTGATTTCACACAATTCACTTTTCCTTTCCTTCTCCTAATGTCCTCCGTGTTATTACTTTTGTTCCACAAGTAGGTGAGACCATATGATAATTGACTCTCTCTGCTTGACTTATTTCACTCAGCATAATCTCCTCTAGTCCCAACCATGTTGATACAAAAGTTGGGTATTCATCCTTTCTGATGGCTGAGTAATAGTCCACTGTATATATAGACCACATCTTTTTTAAAAATTTTTATTTATTTATTTGACAGACAGAGATCACATGTAGGTAGAGAGGCAGGCAGAGAGAGAGAAGGAAGCAGGCTCCCCACGGAGCAGAAAGCCCGATGCAGGGGCTCTATCCCAAGACTCTGGGAACACAACCTGAGCCAAAGGCAGAGGCTTAACCAACTGAGCCACTCAGGGGTCCCCAGGACCACATCTTCTTTATCCATTCATCTGCTGAAGGGCATCTTGGCTCTTTTCACAATTTGGTGATTGTGGGTATTGCTGCTATGAACATTGGGTACATATGGCCCTTTTTTCACTACATCTGTATCTTAGGGGTAAATACCCAGTAGTGCAATTGCAGGGTCATAGGGTACCTCTAGTTTTAATTTTTTGAGGAATCGCCACACTGTTTTCCAAAGTGGCTACATTAACTTGCATTCCCACCAACAGTGTAAGAGGGTTCCCCTTTCTCCACATCCTCTCCAATATTTTTTGCTTCCTGTTTTGTTAATCCCTGCCATTCTAACTGGGGTAAGGTGGTATCTCAATGAGTTTTTTTTTTAAAGATTATGTATTTATTTATATGACACACAGAGAGATCACAAGTAGGCAGAGAGGCAGGCAGAGAGAGAGAGGAGAAAGCAGGCTCCCTGCTGAGCAGAGAGCCTGATGCGGGGCTCGATCCCAGGACCCTGAGATCATGACCTGAGCCGAAGGCAGAGGCTTAACCCACTGAGCCACCCAGGCGCCCCTCTCAATGAGGTTTTGATTTGAATTTCCCTGATGGCTAATGATGATGAACATTTTTTCATGTGTCTGTTAGCCACTTGCATGTCTTCATTGGAGAAGTGTCTGTTCATGTCTTCTGCCCACTTTTTGACATGCTTCTCTGTTTTGTGTGTGTTGAGTTTGAGGAGTTATTTATAGATCTTGGATATCAGCCCTTTGTCTGTTGGGTCATTTATGAATGTCTTTTCTCATTTCGTGGGTTGCCTCTTCTTTTGTTGACTATTTCCTTTGCTGTGCAGAAGCTTTTGATCTCGATGAAGTCCCAAAAGTTCATTTTCACTTTTGTTTCCTTTTTCTTTGGAGATGTGTCTTGAAAGAAGTTGCTATGGCCAATGTCAAAGAAGTTACTGCCTATGTTCTCCTCTAGGATTTTGATGGATTCCTGTCTCATGTTGAGTTCTTTCATCCATTTTGAGATTTTCTTTGTGTATGGTGTAAGAGAATGGTCGAGTTTCATTCTTCTATACATAGCTGTCTAATTTTCCCAGCACCATTTATTGAAAAGACTGTCTTCTTTCCACTGGGTTTTTTTCCCTGCTTTGTTGAAGATTATTTGGCCATAGAGTTGAGAGTCCATATCTGGGCTCTCTACTCTATTCCTTTGGTCTATGTGTGTGTTTTTATGCCAGTACCGTGCTGTCTTAGTGATCACAGCTTTGTAATAAAGCTTGAAATCAAGCAATGTGATGTCCCCAGATTTGTTTTTCTTTTTAAGTATTTCCTTAACAATTCAGGGTCTTTTCTGGTTCCATTCAAATTTTAGGATTGTTTGTTCCAGCACGTTGAAAAATGCTGGTGGAATTTTGATTGGCATGGCATTGAAAGTATAGATTGCTTTGGACAGTATAGATATTTTAACAGTATTTATTCTTCCAACCCATGAATATGGAATGTTTTTCCATCTTTTTGTGTCTTCTTCAATTTCTTTCATAAGTGTTCTGTAGTTCCCTAAGTACAGATCCTTTGCCTCTTTCGTTAGGTTTATTCCAAGGTATCTTATGGTTCTTGGTGCTATAGTAAATAGAATTAATTTTCTAATTTCTTTTGCTGTAGTTTCATTGTTAGTGTATAAGAAAACAACTGATTTTTGTGCATTGATTTTGTCTCCTGCCACATTACTGAATTGCTGTATGAGTTCTAGTAATTTCTTAAGATTTAATTCATTCAATATTGACTACCAACCATGAACCAGGTAATATGCTAACTATGTCTGAAGTGGGGTTATATGTTGGTGGGTATTATGGAGGGCATGTATTGCATGGAGCGCTGGATGTGGTGCATAAACAATGAATTTTGGAAAACGGAAAAAAATTAAGTTAAATAAAAAGAAGATGAATCTGGACAGAACATGACCTTGGTTATCAATAAACTCTCATTCTAGAAAAAGGTATGAGCCTTGTGTTTTAATTATTTATCTGCTATATCTTAAGTTGTGTGTTACATGTTTCTCCATATATTAGCTAATGGGATCTTTAAAACAATCCCAGTTATTGTATGTATGTGTATATATATATATATATATATATATATATATATATATATATAAACTTTGATGCCAAAAGTCACAGATCTAGTTAATGACAGCTGGAGTGTGAATCCTGGACTTCATGTTCTAAGTCCAAATGCTGTTTCCACTTTACCACAGCATCCTCCCTATATTTCATATATGAAATGTTTTAAGAGAGTGACAATGAAATATAAGAATTCAAAGGAAATAAGCCAATTTCTAGTCAGAAGTTTTGTCCATGCTTCATGGAAGAAGGAACATTTCACCTGGGACTTGGGGGATAGTCATAATTCCAATAGATAGATATACAATGGAACAGAAGAGAGAGAATAGGTCTGTGACCAAGAGGATATCAAAGATGGTGACCAAATTTGGGGCACAGAGACCTAGAGGATAATGGTATCATTAAGCTTAATGGGAGACTCAAACAGAAAAATGCTTGGCATAATTGGTATTTTCTAGGACTGCTTAATTGCTAATGATCTTATCATTCATTTAAAATATTTTATTATTCAAAAATAATTCCCAAATTTATATTAGTACATCCATACCAGGGAGTAAAGTGAATGAGCAGAGTAATAGGAGATGTGTTCACAGAGGTAACTGGGAGTAAAGAAGGAGGGTTCCTGGTATAAAGATTATAAAAAACCTTTGGGCTCTGGGTTCAACTCTGAGGATGGCTGTTTTGAGAAAAGGAATGACTTGATCTGACTCGAAATTTCAGGATCACTGCATTGAGAACAGACTGAAGGAGGGAAATTGTTGGAACCAGGATTCCAGATAGGAGGCTCTTGTGATATTCTAGACAAGAGATGACAATGGCCTGGATATAGATATTGTCAAAGCGATTGGTGGTTAAGTGGATGAACTGTAGATTTATATTGAAAGTAGAGCCAGTACGAATTTCTGTCTGATTAGATATGAGGAGTGAGAGAAAGAGAGGGGCTCCAATATAACTACAAATTTTTTGGCCTGAGCACCTGGGAGGATATTGCCCTTTACTGAGTTGGAAAAGACTTGAGAAGGTTTGGGTGGAGAAAGGGGAATCACTATCTTAGTTGGAACATTTATGTCAAGTTGTATTAGGCATATGAGAGTTGACTTCCGAGGAAAAGTCTGAGCTGGAGACACAAACATGGAAATCATTGGCATGAAGATGGTATCTAAAGCCATGCAAATGAATGCAATCACCTACAGAGATGTATTGATAAAGAAGAAAATTCAGTTTTGAGCCCTAGGGATTTTTATCATTTATAAGTCAGAGAAAAGACTAGAAAGATTAATAGAGAGATACAGGGAAAGTTAAGAGGAAACAAGAATACAGCGTTCTGAAACCTAAGGGAAAAAAAGTCTCCTGAGGAGGAGGGAATAAGTGATTGTGTCAAATACAGTCTAGAGGTTAAATAATATGAGGACTGAGAGTTGAAATTGGATGTAGCAATGTGGATATTATTGGCGGCATTGAAAAAAAAAGTTTGGATGGACTAGTAAGGATGACATTCTGACTGAAGTGAGTTTATTGCAGAGTGAGTAGAGAGCAAAAGGAAGGTTTTGTTTTGTTTGTTGATTGGTAATATGGGAGGAAAGAGTGTATACTTAGGTAAATATGCAGTGGAGAAGGAAAACATAATGATACTGTAAATAAAAGTGATAGTTGCTTCAATAGTGTCCTCCAATTGGCAAGAGAATATGAGATCTAATGCTTCTGTGGAGAAAGTAGTCTTGACTAGGAGTAAGAATGCTTCACAGAGTAACCAAGATGAGGGAGGAGTGGTATATGGTACAGATGCAGGTGGGTGTGTAAATGTGGTGGGGGTTCTGTGGAAGTTTATGCCCTTGACTGCTTCAGTTGCTCCTATATAGATGATCCAATATGAGACCAGACTAAACGTTGTGCCTCTGTATTTATTCCTGTCTCCTACAGAAAAAAGTGTTAAGTTCTTCCCATTACTCTTTTAAATCATAACATGGTTGAATCTGAGAAAGTAATGACTGAAAAAATGTGAAACAATACAGGGAAAAGTCTCAAAGCAAACTGTGTGTCTAACAATGTAAAACAATCATGAGTTACTATTAATAATAACAACAATAACAGTACTCAATTCTATGTAAGAGTTGTTACTATTCTGGGAATTTGATATAGATATTGTTTGCTTCCCATGATTTTTCACCTATCATTCAGTATAATGTGGGATTTATATGGCTAACCTTTAATGATATACACAGAATAGTGATGCTAATAAATTTGTGTCATAAAAGTTACCCATCCATTGCATAAACATTTTTTGAGGACCTTCTATGTGTCAGATACTGTGCAGGTTCTCTGGATACAAAGATGAGTAAAGCTCAGTCCCTGCCCTTGAATAAATATGGTTTGACAGGGAGAGTAGTGGAGAAAGACCAAAAAAGCAGGCATTTCCAATATGGGTGGTATATACTATAATGGAGAGATAAATAGAATAGAATAAATAAAATGGAAACATTTTGCAACTATTTATGGAGATAGTTTACATTGACTACATAGATGGGTAACTTTCATGAGTAATTAAGACTACTTTTTTCACAGACGACTTGGACAACACTATAAACCAACAAAACCTGATAGAAGTCTATTGAACACTCTACACAACAATAATAGAATACACATTTTCCCCACATGAACATTAAACATTCTTTAGGGTAAGCCATATTTTTCGGTTGTAAAGCACATCACAATAAATTTACATACAGAGTATGCTCTTTGACCACAAAAGGATGAAATTAGGAATCAATAAAAAGACAAAATTTAGGGAATATGTGTAAATTAAACAACATACTCCCAAATAAGGTAAAGTGTTCAATAGACTTCTGTCAATTTTTGTTGTTTTATAGTGTTGTCCAAGTCTTCTGTTTCTTTGTTGGCCTTCTTCCCAGTTCTTCTTCTTCTTTTTTTTAAGATTTTTAAAAATTTATTTGACAAAGAGAGTGATCACAAGTAGGCAGAGAGGCAAGCAGAGAGAGAGGGGGAAGCAGGCTCCCTGCTGAGCAGAGAGCCCGATGCGGGGCTCGATCTTAGGACCCTGAGACCATGACCTGAGCTGAAGCCAGAGGCTTAACCCACTGAGCCACCCAGGCGCCCCCTGTCCAGTTCTATCCACTATTGAGAGTGGGGCATTGAGGTCTCCAGTTATTACAGTTGAGTCATCTATATCTTTTTTTCAGTCCTGTCAGGTTTTGCTTCATGTATTTTGGGGCTCTGTTATTAGGTTCAATTATTTTTATAATTTTTATATATCCCTGATGGATTAACAAATTTACCATCACAGAAATGGCCCTATTTGTCTCTTGTAATAATTATTGTCTGAAGTCTGTTTTGTCAATAGCCACTCCATTATTCTTTGATTATTGTTTATAGAGAATATATATTTTCATCCTTTTACTTTCAATTTATTTGTGTATTTGCACTTGAAGTGCATCTATTAATGAATAGTATAGCATTGGATTATTTTTAATGTTTTGCAAATAACTTCCTTTTAATTGGAATGTTTTAATCTACTTATACTTAATGTAATTACTGATAAGGTAGGATTTGTATCAGTCATACTGTTATTCATTTTCTTTTGTATTATGTTACTTTTGTTTTTCTATTAATCCACTACTGCCTTATTTTGTGTTAAATACGCATTTTGTACTGAACCAGTTTAATTCCTGTTTCATTTATTTTATAATTTATTTTAAAAATTATTTTATTAGTGGTTCACTGAGGATTGCGATTATCATTTTATTAATAGCAATCTACTTTGGATTGATATTTATTTCTTCATTCATTCATTCATTCTTTCATTTTAGAGACAGCATGTGCCCCAGCAGGAGGGAGAGAGAGAGAGGATCTTAGGCAGACTTAAGTCAGTGTGGAGTCTGACATGGGGCACAATGTTGACCCTGATATTATGACAGCCAAATCCAAGAGTCAGAAGCTTAACCAACTGACCGATCCAGGTGCTCCTGATACCAATTTATTTATTTTTTTAAGATTCTATTTGTTTATTTGACAGAGAGAGAGAGAGAGCATAAGTAGGGCGAGTGGGAGAGGGAGAAGCAGGATCTCAGCTGAACAGGGAGCCCAGTAATATGGGACTTGATCCCAGGACCCTGGGATCACAACCTGAGCTGAAGACAGACACTTAACTTACTGAGCAACCCAGGGGCCCAATACCACTTTATTTTTAATAGTATACAGAACCTTTGCTTCTACATAGCTATGATTTCTCCTTCCTCTTTTGTGCTCTTATGGTCATACAAATTACATCTTTGCACAATACATTTCTGTCAACAGGGATTCATAATTATTGTTTTAAGCAGTTGTTTTTTAAACTGTAAAATGATTTTAAAAAGTTACAAGAGAAATATATTTATGCTGGTTTTTATTTTTGCCTTTGAAGTAATCATTATTGATGCTTTTTATTTCTTCAAGTGGATTTGAATTACTGTCTAGTCTTCTTTCATTTCAAGCTAAAGAACTTCCTTTAGAATTTATGGTAGGACATGTCTGCTGGTGATGACTTGCCTCAGTTTTTGTTTATATGAGAGCATCTTAATTTCTCCTTCACTTTGAAGGATAGCTTTGCTGGATATAAATTTTGGGTTCACTGCTTTTCTCTTTTAGCTCTTTATATATGCCATCCTATTGCCTTCTGATCTCCATGGTTTCTGATGGGAGAACAGCTGTTAATTTATTGAGGATTGCCTGCAGAAGATGAGTTGCTTCTCTCTTATTGCTTTTATGATTCTTTTTTGTTGTTGTTTTGGTCAATTTGATTATGGTGTGTCTAGATGCAGATCTCTGAGTTTATAGTACTTGGAGTTCACTGAGCTCCTTGGATGTGTAGATTAATGCTTTTCCTTAAATTTGGGAAGTTTGGGCAATTATTTCCTCCAAACTTTTTTATTCACTATTCACTTATCCTGGGTCTCTCTTTATGCATATTTTAGTATGACTGATGTTAATTTCTGTGTATTGTTCATTTTTCTTCTTTCTTTTGTTCTTCAGGTTAGGTAATCTCACATTCATGGATTATTTTGTCTTCTCAGATCTCTTCTTGAGACTTCTAGTGAATTTTTCATTTCAGTTACTATACTTGTTAACTATAGAATTACTATTTGGTGCTTTTTAATAAATTCTATTTTCTTTTTGATATACTCTCTTTTGTGAGACATGATTTTCATATTTTCCTTTATGTTTTTATAGATGATTTCCTTTTGTCCTTTGAACATATTTAGAATAGCTTATTAAACTCTTTTTCTAATAAATCCAATGTCTGCTCCTCAGGGACAGGTTTTCTTGATTGATTTTTAATTTTTGTATGGGCCATACTTTCTTGGTTTTTTTTTTTTGCCTATCTTATAATTTTTTTTATCAAAAACTAGATATTTAAAATAATGTAACAACTTTAGAAATGAAATTCTATAGCTCAAGATTTGTTGTTGCTGTTTACTGTTCATTTGTTTAGTGACTTTCTGAACTAATTCTGTAAAGTATTTTTAGTCATGTGTGGCCATTAAAAATTCTACTCAGTTTATTTGTCAACTAATGATTGGACAGAAGTTTTCTTAAATGGCTGCAACCAGTAAGTCTTCCAGTCTTTGCCAAGAGGCTCTGTGTGTGTGTTGCAGTTGACACTTGACCACTTTGCCATATCCTTCACTTCCTGTTTGTACAAAGCCTCAGGGTCAGGCACAGGGCCTTCTTGGTTCTTTTCAGAACATGCACACAGCCCTGGCCATATGCTTAGTCACATATATGCACTCGGCCCCCTAGAGCTGAAGTCTTTATAGCTGTCTTGTTCCTTAGCTTTTCCTTTTAAGCTTTTTGGCTAGTCTATTGTTCCCTTTAATGGTTGTCCACCTCCTTAGACAGTCTTGAATTTAAACAATCGGCTTTAGTGGTTTTCTTCAAACACTCGGGAAAGAGCTTTTCTTAGTAGATGATCTTTGAATGAGGTCAAATACAGACAGCCTTGCAAGTGGGATCTTCCAGGGAGACATCAGACACATCAAATAATGACATTCATCTGGGAATGTAGCTTTGAAAAAGCTCTAACACTGTTCTGTCCCTCCAGTGACTGCCAGACTACTGGTTTCACTGTGAATGTAGGCTGTTAGTTTTCAAGGCTCCTGTGGAGCTAGAGAATGGGTATTAGACTAGGGCAAGTTAAAGCGCTGCAAAGCTCACTGTTCTTACCTGCATTCAACTCTTTTTCTTGATTAAATAATTCTCATATTATATTAGTCTTTTGTTAATGTCCATTTTGAAAGAGATGATATTTACAAATTTTTGCTAGTTTTCTCATTGCTTTTTTTAAAAAATTTTTTTATTTATTATTTTTTTAATAAACATATAATGTATTTTTATCCCCAGGGGTACAGGTCTATGAATCGCCAGGTTTACACACTTCACAGCACTCACCCTAGCACATACCCTCCCCAATGTCCATAACCCCACTCCCCTCGCCCAACCTCCCTCTCCCCAGCAACCCTCTGTTCATTTTGTGAGAATAAGAGTCACTTATGGTTTGTCTCCCTCCCAATCCCATCTTGTTTCTCACTGCTTTTATAAGGAGAAAATTTCTGGAGGTACTTGCTCCACTATTTTCACTGTCATCACTCCTTATCTGGACCTTGTATGACTATTAAGAGTTTTCCATTATCATAATAAAAAGGGTAACCCTCCAGGCAGAGGAAATTTAGAATAAATGCACAGAAAAAGGGCATAGAACAGCATCCTTAGGGAACCATTAATCATTTTTTATGATCTGAATGCTGAATGGAATCAGCTGGAAAGCTAAGCTTAGGGTGTGATTATGAAGGGCTTTGTAGGCCTCGCTAAGAAGATTTATTGTGGTGTGCTGGAATTCCTGACCTAGTTGATTATTAAAAAGTATTAATTTTACATAATTTAATAATTAAATTATGTAAGATATGCAGTTAAACAATATATTAAAACCCAAGGAAATATCTACTCAAAAGTAATCATTTCTTAATTATTTTACTTTATTTAACTATTATCTATGCTATTGAGGATATTTACTTCTATTATATCTGCATGGTGGACATATTATATATATCATGGTGTGCTACTGTGCATTTCTTCCCATCTGGGTTTAGTGAAATCATGTTGTCATTTTGAGGCCAGTCATGATGTTAGTATATACACAACAGTTACAAATGCTATAGATCAGGGTGTTTTTTGTTTTTTTTTTTTTTTTGAGAGCCAGTTGGTAAACGTTTACCATCACATTACTGAGATTAAACCTTGTTTTTCCAGAACCTCTAGACATTGAAAAAATTAGAGAATAAATAAAATAATTTAATTGTACTTTGAAAGGATCATTTTAGCAAAAGTGTGGCTAATAGGTTGGGGGAGGACTAGGTGGGAAAAAAGGGAAATCTCTTAGTATGTCAGTGAACTAGATCTTAACAGACAGATATTAACTGGGTCATAAGCTGGTATGGAGAGGTTACATATTCACGCCCAGAATGATCTAGTTCAGATAAAACATCCAAGTAATATATGCATTAAGTTAAGAAAAGCCATACTCCAGAAGACTATAGAATAGTTTGTCATGAAACATAATAGTCCTATGCCTATACTACTCCTCTCCCAGTTTTGTGCCCCAGAAGAAACCACCTTGTTGACTTTCTAGTTTTAGTTCCTTATGGTTGTTAATTCCTTCTAAGTAATTCAGTTTCACCACTATTTAGAAACTTTAAATATTATCTGTTGATTCCCTGCCCTTATTGATTCGTATTTAGCTATTTTGCAACCTCCCACTTCTATGCCTCTATCTTCCTCTCAGTATTGCGATGTCATTTGTGTCAGATATTTCTAGTGCTCACCACTGTCTGTGTTTCCTCTCCTTTCAGGCACACAGAAAACTACATGGAAGATTATGCTTTCATGTGATTAGTGCTGGCTACTGGGGTATGGAGAGAAGTAATATATTTTGCTTCTAGCCCCAAAGGATTCAAGGGGAAGCATGGAATTTTCATGTGACCTCCTCTTATACTGTGGCAAATTCTGAAACCTTGTGTTAATATGGAGGCATCCTAAGATGGTGGATACTCAGGGAGTTTAGTTCTTCTGAATGACTACATGGAGCAGGGTCTCTACTGCCCCAGTTAAACATGTTGTTAGCAAGAAAAAAACATCTCTTGTTAATGTTGGGCCACTTTCTTTCTGAGACTAGATTTTTACTACGCTATAATCCAGTACAGGAGTTATCAAAAAAATTTTTATGTAATGATTCAGTTAGTGAATATTTTAGGCTGGGGCTCTGTTTTAGGATTCTCGCAACTATTCAATTATGTTCTTGCAATGTGAAAGACACCACAGACAAGGCATAAACAAATGGGGTGCCCATGTTCTAATAAAACTTTATTTATAAAAATAGGTTAGATGCTGACTCTGACTTAGCATATTCTACCAATATATTATTATTATATTTCTTGACTGGGCACCTCTTCCACTTCAAACTGAATATTTAAATCTCCGTTTCTTGCTTTACCAACCAAAAGCAGTTTCTCCTTGCTCCCTATGTTGTAGAATGAAATATTGGTAATTCTCTCCTTCCTCTTTCCTTATATCCTTCCTGCACCCATTCTTACTTCTTTCTAGCACCCAGGCTTTATATGCACTCTGTTTATTTGATATTGCCAAGGCTTATCACTATGGTTACAGAACCAAATTATATTAAGTATTCATCTAGTTGATTGTGTAGGTAGAAAATAATAAATATTTATAATAATAAATATTGATATCAATAAATATTGATATTATCTTGATTACATAAATATCATTTGCTATGAGACAATAGTATGCTTAATTATATTTCTTCCTCTATGGGCATAAGGTCAGATCATCAGTGCATTCTAAGGACCACATTTCAAGCAATGGATTCAAATAGATTCTTATTCTTTTTCTTATTTCCCCAATTGCTTTTACCATAAATTAAAGTTTTCCCAAATCCACAATTATTTTACCCAGGTGTTTAAAACATATATAGTTTATGATAAGTCATTAGTGTTGTTCATCAAATATTTCATTTCCCCTCCCCTCTAGATTATATAAATTAGTTTAGGGACAGTTACATTGCAGTAACGAACAACCCTAAACATCCATAGATCACACTAATAAAAGTTTATTTCTTGCTCATGCTACTTCTTGACTTCATGTTGGCTACAGCTTTATTTAATATCTTCATTCTAGGATGCCAGTTTGTAGCAGAGGAAACATAGAACATGAAGAATAATGCTGTGGGTTTTACAAAGTCTGTTAAGTTATTTCCACTTACTTTTTATTTGGTCCAAGCAATCATATGACCAAGCATGACAATTAGGGTGTGGAAGGACAATGAGAGGCATGATTTATTCAGATCAACGAATTGTAGTAGAAATGACAAACGTAATGTCTAGGCCAAAATACTTAATTGCTGATGTGAAATACTCCATGGCTCTGTTTTCCCTCTGCCACACTTGCTAGTATGTAATCTAGATATTCAGTGCCCTTTGAATAGGACTTTTAATCTCACCCTTGATATTTAGCATGAGTATGAATTAAAGCTTTTTTATATTAAGCCACTAAGCATTTGTATGTTTGTTTCTCCAGAAAATACTAGTATATCCTAGTGGATAATCATGACTGGCTTAGACCATATGAAGATCCATCCTTGAAGTGTGGAATGAAGGGATATGTACCATAATTTACCACGAATAAATAGATATTGTTGGTGCTTGAGATGGGGTACTACACCCTGAACTCTCAACCCATTCAGTCCTTGAATGGGTGGAGAATAACTGAATGTAAGAAACCAATAATTGGTTTAAGACCCAGAGTTGAGAATACATACATATTCTTGAGAGAATAGGAGACAAATTGCCTCTAGGCCAGAATAATGAGAGATTAAAAGAAATGTCCAAGTGATCTATCTGGGAATATGGGCCCAGGACTGCCTTCTGCCATTACCCTGCCCTGTGTTTCCATCATAGTATGTCAGAGGAGTGCTACCTGAGAGTAGCCCTCAGGCAATAAATGCCCTCTAAAAGCCCTACCTTGTTTCTTGAAGAATCGGAGTAGTGGAAGGAAGCAGTTAAATGTTTCCCACACCCCCTAAGAGGGACCAGGAAGTGTCTTAAAGAGTTGGAAGTAGAGGAGCTCTGTGGTTGGGATAGAGGGATGGCAAACAAGTGTTTTGTATGAATCAGCCACAAAGGTTCAGACAAATGATGCACATCTCAGGAGATGGATACGACCCTAGGGAACATGACAGAAATCCTGAAGTGTTTGCCACATGAAAATTAGGCCCACTTATAGTAAAACAGCATTGTATTTATTGCTCAGCTGAGCATTTGGATCAGGTACATTATTCATATACCAACTATATCAATAAAAATGTCATTCTCTTGCAAACTCATTTGCATTCCAGTATACTTTTTTGAGAGTAAGAGGAGGAAATGAAGTTATAAGTAAGGTTCTGAGAAATAAGCATACTTTGAATTCTATCTTCTCTATTTTGCAGAAGGATCCTGGCATTGTATATTGCATGTGAGAACATCATTTTTCTCATGGACAATAGAAATTGACAATCATTGATCAAGGCCATTATTCCATTTGAGAAGCGGTGTATATAAATATCTTCTGTTAACTGAAATATAGACCATGCAGGCTGGCCTCATAACCCATGATACAATAATGCTGAGTTCAGCTTAAGACAGCTTCTATTTGTAGATCACCCTTTGGAGGTGATCATGATTTGGACTCCTGTAACAGGGGACATGAACTCATTTCAGACATCAGATCTGGTCCTATGTTAACATATGCTCTAGGCTAAATATAAAGAAAAAAAAAGAGAAGAAGAAAGAGAGAAGAACAAGGAAAAAAGAAAACATCCCTAAACCTGAATTTGTGGAAAGTTTCAGAAATCTATTGACACTAATTAAAAATAAAGTTATTAGAAAGTCAAGTAGCATAAAAAATATTTCTGAAAAACATCTGGGCAACTGGAAAGTGCTTCTGGAAAATACTCAGTAAAGTAATAATAACCATGATTTTTTCTTATTCTGTCAATCACGTACTATATATTTTCAACCAGATCCTGTCTTTCCTTTGATGAAATTTCCAACAACTTTGATTAGAATGAAATCTAGAATCCTATTAAGGCTCTACATGATCCGGTCACCTATTACCTCTCTGACGTCAGTGCTTATCATTCTCCTGACTGCTCTTCTCCAGTCACAGTTGCCAATTTGTGATTCCTGTGACCCACATGCATTAGTCCATCTCCGGGCCTTTGCATTCTTCCGTCTGCAAGGTTCTTCTCTAAGATACCAGCTGTGCATCATCATTTTCTTTAGGTCTTGACTTAGAAGCCCCCCTATTAGAAAAACCATTCCCAATTTAATGGTGAAAGCATTAAGTGGTACTTGTATTTCTGTCCCCCCCCCCAAAAAGTGATCCTTTTTATCAGTTTCACCTTAGTACAGTGCCTAGAACATGTAAAGTTTAAAGAATTATTTAGTGATTGTATGCATGTTAATCTAAACTTAGTATTGCAGCCTTCAATATTAGAAAGCATTGACATGTAGAAGAAAGAATGCTGAATTCCTTGGAAGGAATGTTTGGAACATGATTAATTCCTTTGTCTATAAAATGATGATAATATTCATGCTACTTGTTTGCACAGTAGTGGTAAGGGTTATCAAATTGTCAATTGTAATGCAATTGAACTTATATTAATGTTATGCTTCATAAAATTACTCCTGTTACATTCAATGGAGGCAATATGGCACCAAAACAACAGCAACAACAACAACAAAAACATGAGCCTGTTTCAGTTCTGGGTTCTGCTATTTCCTAGTTGGTCAAGTATCTTAACCTCTATGCACTTTAGTTTCTTCCTCTAAAAAACAGGAATAATACTAGTATTTACTTTGTAGGTTGTTGTGGGAAACAAGTGAATTAATATATATATAAATTCTTAGCACAGTGCCTGGTATATACCATTGTTAACTACTACTGGTGAATATATTAAGATGTGGAAATTCATGACATTTAACTTCTAGGACTAAGATTTAGATCTTTACAAAAGAGAAAGCACTGGACATTATTGAAGCCAATACATTTCTAGCATAGAATATTTAAAGTAGAAGAGATCTTAGGATCATGGAACCCAATGTCGTCTTTTTTTTTTTAGAAGAAAAAAACTGGAATCCAGAGAGGGAAAATAACTTAGCATCAACCACATACTTTGTAGCAAATTTAAAGCAAGAATCCAAGTCCCAACACTCAGAAATATGCAATTGTTCCTTCATGAAGCTGCACAATAGGCTTGTGTAGCTTTTGCAATCAGTGGTGATGCAAAGTCATCTGGGGCGCAAAGCTTAGGACCCCATAATATTCATTAGACACCACCACAAATGCTTCCCCAAAGACACATGCAGGTAAGAAAGAGTGACATTGCTATGCAGATTGAGCCCAGGACAAGTTCTTCAGCCTTTCTTCCTACTTCCCTCAACCAATTACTGTTGCCAAACTCCACCAATATAAAAATTCTAGAATGGTAATAATCTCTATCAATGTCACTAGTGTGCATGGAGCAGAGATTTCAACCTAATTTCATGAGTTAATCATTTATAGAATTTTTACGTTTTGTGGATCACATGGGATTTTGAAAAAAATTGTCTAGAAATGTTAGTGATGCCAGAGCACCTGGGTGGCTCAGTCCTTAAGTGTCTACCTTGGGCTCAGATCATGATCTCAGGGTCCTGGGATCAAGCCTCACATTGTGCTCCCTGCTCAGTGGGAAGCCTTCTTCTCCCACTCTACCTGCTTGTGTTCCCTCTCTTGCTGGGTCTCTTTCTGTCATACAAATAAATAAAATCTTAAAAAAATTAAAATGTTAGCTACGCCTTCTTATGATAGGGAAATGGTGTCATAGCTGTAGCTTGATACACTGCCATTTTCCTCTCCAAGTGATAGGAGTGAGTTTGCAGCTGAGGTAAGCAAACATTCCAATTCAGGTATCAGGTCCTTAGAGAAAGGAGATTAGAGTTTGACTATCAGTTAATTCCAGAACATCAGTGTACCAAACAGACATATATGACGATGTTCACAGCAGAAAGACTCAACACCATCACCGTGTCTATCTGTGGTAATTGAGTGGCTGGTTCCTGCTGTATTGCGGAGAAAGTTGAAGCTCTGTTCCCCTGTGGAGATGAACTGTAAATTACTCGGTGGAGTGGGCTTCCAAAACATAGCAACCCTGCCAGTGTGGCCATCGTACATTGTGGGAGTCACTTTTTTGTGGTAAAACCTTGCTGGGTAGATGACTTGGATGGCCTTTTCAGTTCTACTATGAAGTCATATTACTTAATTATATATACAGTTACAGGTTTGTTTGTTTTTTCCTTATGGGCAATTATTTCTCCTTGTACTTAAGTGAATAAAGTTTATTTATTTCCATTTTTGACCTGGGAGCGTTTGGATGATACCTCACCCAAAATGGGAATACCAGGGAAGGCTTTTCAGAAACAGTAAAATTTTATTGTTAAGCTGGTCCTTTTAGGACCAGGAGAAATTAATTTCAGGAGAAAAGATATTCCCAGCCCATGCATAGAGGCAGAGAGAAACAAGAGAGAAAAAGATGGATTTGGAATCTGTAAAGGGTTCACTTTTTGTATGGATTTGCATGTTGAGATGGCAAGGGTTGAGCTGAGGTCAAGTTCTCAAATGCTTTGAAAATTATGCTAAAGAAACTTTAATGTCCTTCTAAAAGTTTTTGAATTTATCTGAAAGGTTATGGGAAATCCTCAAAAGGCTTTGAATAGAAAAGGATCGTGAATAGTCTTTTCTGACAGGTGGACCAAGGGATAGATGTGGAAAGAGATGAAGAAGGTAACTGTAAATAAGTTTCGTACTTTCAAAATAAGGCCTTTTAGAAGTAAAAAAAAAAAATCATTCCAAAATCAAGTGAATGCAAGTTTGAAATCTTGCAAATAAGAACTGTAGGGATGGTAGAACCCATGTTCATTTAAAAAGACTAGAGAAATTTTTATTTATTTTACTTCTTTTTGACACTTTGTTTTAATATTAAGAGCCCAAAACTATTTGACTTTTTTCTTGTGAATATTGTGTCCTGAATGTGTTTTATGTCCTGCGTTGTAGTTTCATTTGCTTTGGCTCTTTCTTGGCTAAGCCCCAAGCAACGATCCTTCAGTACTAGTAGCATCCACACCTTTTCCCTACCATCCTGAATGAACCTTCATGTTTCCTATCATTTAAGAATAAGAAAGGGGGAAAAAAAGAATAAGAACAAGATACAGTATGTGTCATGAAATAAAGAAAACCATTCTCCTTATTGTTTTAGCCAACAGGAGCCTGGGAGAGATCACAATTTCTTAAATAATAGCATTTAAGGTGCTTTGTTGCTGCTAAGGCTGACCCAATGCTTTTAAGTGTAAAAACAGTCTCGGAGGACATTTTCTATCAAAATAGATCAGTGAACCAATTTCTTAACATAGCCCATCATCTCCCCTAACCCTTTGATATCATTTGAATAGGTACTTGCTGCATTCTCCCATAGGCAGGCATTTGAACACAGAAAAAAATCCTTGGCTTCATGAAGACATTTTGTTACTCAAATGAAAGGTGATTTGATGATTAGATCAAGATGTAGAGCATATAAATTTGGTTTCATCACAAAGTTGTAATACAACTCTAATGTTTTAATATTTTTTCATAAAAAGAAACTGTCACCAAGGACAGTAGTGATGTTATTATTTTTTTAAAAATCATAGAGAATGTTAACTAAAACATTAAACCTGAGTCTTTATCTTTAGGTTGAAAATAGGATTATAGAGAATTCCCTTATATTTATGAGGATTTTAAAAAGAAAACCACACCTCCTTGAGTGCACTTATTATTTACCTCTTTCAAAAATATTTATTGATCATTAGCTCTGTGCTACTCATTTCCCTAGAAAATGTTGACAAAATGTGGAGCAATACCAGACATGGGCCTCATGGAATTTATCTTCTAGTTGGCAAAATATATATTTTACTTCACATAAATAAGTGTATCATTCCAATCTGAGAACAATGTTATTAATGTCAAGGACATGGCTAATGGATATATTATGAAGGAACTGGACTTACTTGGGGGCGAGATTGACCAGGGAAACTTCTTTGAAGAAATCTTGCTTTAGCTGAGACCCAAAACATGAATAGGCCTCAATTAGGTAAAGGGCCTACATATGTGGGAATAGGCTGTGTAGAATGATACATGAAAGGCACTCAAATCAGGCTAGAGTGATGGAGTGCCAGGGTGAGGGTAAGAGTGCCATGACAGGAGGCAGGAGTGGGCAGGGAGCAGCACCATGTAGGGCACTAGGAACTCACTGAGAAGTTTGGTTTTTAAGAGTGGTGAGTCACTCTTTGAGCATGCAGTTCTCATGCCCATGTTGGTGTTCTGAAACCATCTAGTTGCAGCAGAGAAAGTGAACTGAAGGATCTGGAGTAGAATCGGGGAGATCTGTTGGGAGGTTATTTCCATTTACCAAAGGAGAGATAGATTAGGATAGACTTGCAAACAGTGATGACTAACAGAAATGCAGATTCAAAAGGTATCAAGGAAGCAACATTGACAAATTGATAATGAACTGGAAATGTATGACAAGGAAGAGAAAGGGGTCAAGAATCACTCAGGTGTTTGAGCAGCACTATGGATTGCATATGATACGCATACTTCGAAGACTTTTGGACAGGCTATCCCTATAAAAAATAAAATAAACAAACAAGCAAAAAAAAAAAAAAAACAGGAGTCATTTGGAAACAGAGGTTATAGTATAGGAAAACCAAAGTGGTTCCAAACTTCGACAAACAAATTATAGTCCATACATCCATTCTACATATTAAAACAGAATGTGACTGTCCTATAGATGCCATGCATTGCCATGTAAGTTGATTTTTTAGGGGTTAAAATGGTTGATTACTAGTAACCTCTTCATCCATAAGTCACAGTGCACTATCTATCTAACTTTTAGATCTACCTCCTTTCCTCCATCTTTCTTTCTTGTTTCTTTCTTTCCTTCCTTCTTAGATTCTTTTCTTCCTTCCCTCTAGTCTTTACTCTCTACACAGAGTTATGGAACATTTATTAGGACATTATTGGGCATTTTGCTAGGCACTAGGCATACAATGGTAAATGAAGCATATTTGCTGACTGTATGGAGTTTAAAATCTGTCAGGGTAGATACTTTAAAACAAACACTGAGAAAGAAAGAAATATTTGATTGTATCTGTGATAAGTAGCATAAGGAAAATGTACAGGGTGCTATGAGAATGAAGATCAGCTCATTTGGTGCCATGGGTACACAGAGAAGATAACTACCTATGTGGTGAAATAGCCCATCACCTTTTGAACTGTGTTTCCTAAAGACAGAACAAAATGGACCATCATCTCCACAATAGACCTTAACATAGAGAAATTATTTTTGACCCTTTGTTTTTATTCTTCATTTATTTAGATATTTGTTACTAAAGTTTATATATAATTTAAAGTTTACAACATGATGATTTGATATACATATACATAGTGAAATGATTACTACAGTCAATCTAAAAACACATTACTTCTACCCTCTTAGTGTATTTTGAGTTCAATACAGTATTTGTTAACTATAGTCATCATGTCTCTACACTAGCTTTCTGTGTTTATTCATCTGACATAATTACAACTTGTACCTTTTGATCAATATCTCCCCACTTCCCCTCACCTCAGCAGCCCCTGGTAGCCACTATTCTACTCTCTGCTTCTGAGCTTGACTTTCTATTTTGTAAGAGATCATATAGTATTTGTAAATGAGATCATATAGTATTTGTCTTTCTCTGTCTGGCTTATTTCATGTAGCATAATATCCTTCATGTCCACCTAGGTTTTTTTCAAATGGCAGGATTTCCTTATTTTTCATGACTGAATAGTACTCCGTTATGTAGAAGATGTAATATATACACATATATGGTTAATATATGCTAATGTATTAATGTATACATATCTGATATATTTTGCCAACCAGATGATAAGGTCCATAAGAAACAATTCTGTTTTTGTACAACATTGTATCAACATTTTCTAGCACAATGAGCACCACATTGCTGACAATCAGTAAATGATTTTGAAAGGGGTAAAGAATAAATGCACTTAAAGAGATATGATTTTTTTAAACAGGGGGGGTTTCCTATAATCTCCAACTATAATATACTATTGTTCCTTTGAATATAATCCTCTGTGGGACTGGATCTTGAGGCTAGCAGCTAGCCTTAATAGAGGTTAAATAGTTTATGCACCAAGGTGACTTAGGGGAAGATATTTTATACATTTTATGCTGTATACCTGTCTCATAGCCCAGAACATCTCTCCCTTCCAGTAACATAGTTCTCTTTGTAGGAGTTTGAGGGGAATATAATAGTGCCAGGATAATATCTTCCATCAGATGAAGGGTAAGAAACGTGTCAATTGTAAGAGCACTACTCCTCTGTGTTGCTCATCTGCCATTCTTTATTTTCGGTTCTTTGTAAGTTGTACATCTGTAACTTAATAGATTGTAGAGATTTGCTAAGTGAAATAAGTCAAGCAGAGAAAGTCAGTTACCATCTGGTTTCACTTACTTGTGGAATATAAAGAATAACATGGAGGACATTGGGAGAAGGAAGGGGAAAATGAAGGGGTGAAAATCAGAGGGGGAGACCAACTGTGAGAGACTGTGGACTCTGGGGAAACAAACTGAAGGTTTTAGAGGGGAGGGATGTGGGGGGTATGGGTTGGCTTGGGGATGGGTATTAAGGAGGGCATGTATTGCATGGAGCACTCACTGGGTGTTATACACAAACAATGAATCTTGGAACACTACGTCAAAAACTAATGATGTACGGTATGGTGACTAACATAACGTAATAAAAAATAATATTTAAAAAACTAAAAAAATAAAGGAACCTCATCAAACTTTACATTTATGTATAAGAAGTTCTTTAAGTGACAATTCCCTGTTATTTTTCCATAGATGGAAATGATTTTTTTCACAACTTACCCATTTTCTAAGAGATTAGAAGTCCTATTAACTTTCCAGAAAATATACTCAGCTATTCAAAACACACAAAAATATTTGACTCTGCAAGTACAGACGCCAAAGACAAAGTGGGTTGAGATGGGAGCAGGAGTGAAAACAACAATCATGTTTCCATAGGCATCCTAATGAGATTGTATTTAGTACAGGCTACGTTGCCCTAGGGACTACAGGCTTGTGGGGTTCAAAGGTCCTGATATTGTATATTTTCATTCCTATTCCTTTCAAGAGATGAAGGATTTCATGATTTTATATTATTTTGTGTTCTTTACTTACGTTCCTGCATTTGCATAGTAAATTTTAAGACCACAAGGTGTATCCTGGAAGCTCCCAGTGGTCTTGCTGGCCCACACTGTGGCACAGCCTGTAATGGTGCTACTCTTCTAGGGCTAGCTCCTTTGCCTCTCTCCTCTTCTGACCATCTGACCCAGAAGGACTGCAAGCCACAGTTTTCAAACATCTGCCCCAGCTGAGCCAGTTAATATACACTATTATGTGTATATTTAAATTCAGCTTGATGTAGAACTACTACCAGTGATTTTATATTCTACTAAATAACATTTTTATGTTACCAACCTGATCAGAAAATCCCAGTTCAATCAGACTTTCTCAGAGCTGAACTACAACATGTCCTCCTATTCCAATTTTTAATCTCCACCTTGAGATAAATATGCAGAACTACTCTATAGGCAGCAGTTAATCTGACAGTGATTTCTTTACAACAAAAATTAGTTTCTAAAAATTATTTCAAAATTTTAAAAACTCACCTCAGGAAGTAAGAATGCAATAGACTTTATAAATAGGCTTTGGCATAAGGAATGTTTCTGCAAATCATGTTTCCTCTTTAGAAGGAAGGAAAGAAGGAAGGAAATTGACATTTATTGAGCACTTACTACATAACAAGTGATATGCTGGATGTTCTCACTGGCCTTAATAAACTCATCTCATTTAAATTTCATAGCACATCCCTGAGGTAGTTATTACATACATTTTACATATGAAGACAGACTTAAAGAAGTTCAATGACTTGCCTAAGTTTGCACAGAACTCAAGTGTCAGAACTGTTTTAGTTTAGATTTTTTTTTTAATCTGTGTCTGCCTGATTTTAGAGCCTGTGCCCTTTCCAACACATAGGATTGTTTCCTCATTTCTTGGACATCTTTTCCTCCTGCTTCTAGATAACATTATAGTTTAACTGAATTTTAGCCTTCCATAGGCAATTTGTTTCTTTCACAGGTTGTCATTATGCTTATTGTTCAATTTCTATCTACTTTCAGTAGATGAAGGCCAGATACAACAACATCATACAATTACCTAACACATGGTTCACTGTAGCTTCTTCTTTGTTAACATAATAACCCTATAAACCATGTTCATTTTAACACAAAATCTTTATCTGTGCCTGAGTTTCATAAGAACTTATAAAGAAACTCTTAGAAGTGAGTCAACAAAATTGCAGAAGAATATCAATTCTTATAAAGCTTTTTTTTAAATAGCTAGAACAGCAATCTGAAATTTAAAAAATACAGAAACATAAATTCTTGGAAATAGAAGGCATTTTGGAGATCATTTACAAGGAGGGGAATATGTTTCACCTTGCATGTTAACTCCGATGGTCTGGTAGCAACTGCCTGGATTGCTGAGTTGGAACTGTGAGGCTTCATCCAGGTTCAGGAAAAAGTGTGCCGTGATCCATTATGAGTATCTGTCATGACTAAAAGATGAACTAGTGGAAGCATGTTTTTTCCAAATATACCTTTCTTCAACTTCTTTAAATCCCTCTTAATTTCAAGATACATAAACTGAGACCCAAAGACGGGAAGTGATTTATTGAAGGTTCTATAGTCAGGGGGTGGCAGGGTCAGAACTAAAACCCAGGTCTCCCACATTGTAGCCTGATGCTCTTTCCATTTGACAACCCTTTGTCTAGTCAGACACTTTCCTACTTTGAACATAAATCAAGTGTATTATATTATCTCTTTGACATTTTGAATGGGTTTACTACCAATGAGATCCCCAAATTCATTATAATCTTCTTTAGAGGATAGCTTGGAGGAATTCTTAGAGAAATTCTTTAGAGAGATAGTTAAGGTTTATTTCTTCAACTACAATATGGGATATCTATTGTTAATTTAGGAATAAGAATAAGTTAAGAATGAATATATTTTGGGGGATTGGGAGACAGCATCTCATTTACATGATGGGATTCAGTGTGCATGCATTTCCAGGTTAATATCTCTCTTAGGATTGTCAGTATATGACCTCATTGCTATCTGAGGCCTAAATGGTAATAGCATCTTCTCATAGATCCAGAAAATCTGAATGGATTCAGATCTTAAAACTTTAGGTTTCTTTGCCTTTCACCTTTTTGATGGTCTTCATCCCATTCCTCCTTCTGTGACTTTGTCTGGTCATACCTGTAATGGTTCTGATGCCCTCCTTACAGCCTGCTGCATTACGCTTCTTCCCTCCTCCATGAAGACTTTCTAGATACATATAAAGAAATGTTGATTTTGGAGCACCTGGGTGGCTCAGTGGGTTAAAACTTCTGCCTTCGGCTCAGGTCACGATCCTAGGGTCCTGGGATGGAGCCCCGCATCGAGCTCTCTGCTCAGTGGGGAGCCTACTTCCTCCTCTCTCTCTCTCTCTCTCTCTACCCGCCTCTCTGCCTACTTGTGATCTCTCTCTCTCTCTGTGTAAATAAATAAATGAAATCTTTAAAAAAAATGTTGATTTCATTCTTAGCTCAGATTGGGCATATAAATTCCTGTTATCATATCTACCATTTCTTTGTAGTGAAAAAGGAATATATTGATTTTGAGTTATATCATGCGTGATTTTTGTGCAATTGTTTATGCAGTTTGAGCTGAATTCAGCTAATCTGAACTGTTAAGTTTACTACAATATACTATGGCCTCTAGGGAAGCTCCTTTTCACAGTTTCTCTTTCTCTTGCTGGAAAATTCTCCATCAAATGTATTATTTTGGCACTGATGAATTAAAGGCTCACTCTACAGCACTTCAAACCATTGTTTCCCTAAATCTAGTCAGAAATAACGGTTTAGGTGTTTTTCTTACCTGATGAGAAGTGTTAACATCTTCTCACAGCTTTATTGTCTCTTCTGATTCCTCAAAATAGCATCACTAGTTGGTTGACAATAATGTTGCCTAGGACTTGTTACAGAAAACACATACAATACCATCTTTATTCTGTACCATCTACATTCTCCACAAATCTATTATCTTACACTTTTGGAGTTCAGAAGTACAAACTGGGTTTCAACTGGCTAAAATCAAAATGTCAGCAGGCCTATATTCCTTTCTGGAAGGTTTCTCAGGAAGAAGCTGTTTTCTTGCTTTTTCTAGCTTCTGGACACTTCTCACATTCCTTGACTTGTGGCCCTCTTTCACAGAGCTAGCAAAGCCTAGTGGAGTCTTTGTTATGATGCCATCTCTCTGGTTCTTGCCCTTCTGCCTTCTTTGTCCGCATTAAGGACCCTTGCAATTGTATCAGTCCCACCTGGATAATTCACGATAATATCCCCATCTCAAAATTCTTAACTAAATTATACCTGTAAAGTCCCTTTTATGATGTAGGTTAAAATACCCAACAGTTCGTGGGAATTAGGACATGAAAATCTTTGGGCAACCCTTGTTCTATCTACCATAATCACTAATAGGGGGTTCGGATAGCATACTCTGAAGTCATATGTCTGTTTTCCCAACATTGAAAAAAATACATTGCAGAGTGTACCTGGGTTCATAATGGCTACAGGAATTCAAGAAATCTACTTAACTGTATACATATGGAAACAGACTTGACTACATATTTAATTATTTTAAGTTGAGAGAAAGAAATTTCTTCAGATGAAACACATATATCATCTGTCTTAGACTTGCTATTAAGTAATATCATTCAGAGCTTGGCAAAAACACATTCCAATGACATTGGCAAAATCACTTTCCACCTACTTGCTTTAGGCATGTCTCTGTGCCAGTGAACACATTAAATGTGATTAATCTCTTTGGAGATGGAAGTTGGAATCACTTATCAGCAAGCCCTGAGTGAACAAAAAATTTTGAACAAAACAATACCCTATTAATACATCCTATTTAGATGCAAATGAAAATTATATCCCAAGTATTTTGAAAGAAAATGCCTTATTGAAATAATAATTAAAAATTTAAAAATACATCCTATTAAAAAGAGAAATTGCATTTGACCTTATCTTTTTTTTTATTTTTTTATTTTTTTTATTTCCAGCATAACAGTATTCATTATTTTGCACCACACCCCGTGCTCCATGCAATGCCTTACAATTTAACTTCTTTGACCAACTTACAGTGTATTTTCTTTTCCCAAATATATTATGATAGAGACAATTTCCGAGTTTACATTGTAATTTATTTTGTTAGACTTAATACCTCTATGATAAGGTAAATGCCTACCTCTTTGCTCTTGTTTTTCATCTCCTCTGTATAAACAAGGGAACATTACCTTGATTGTGGTGATGCTATCACAGATGTATGTATTGTCTAAACTTATCAAATTTTACACATTAGATGTGTGTGTTTACTTTTCATATATCAGTTATACCTTAATAAGTGTGAACATTTTTAAAAAGATTTTATTTATTTATTCGACAGAGAGAGACACAGTAAGAGAGGGAACACAAGCAGAGGGAGTGGGAAGGGGAGAAGCAGGCTTCCTGCCCAGCAGGGAGCCCGATGTAGGGCTCCTTCCCAGGACCCTGAGATCATGACCTGAGCCAAAAGCAGACGCTTAACAACTGAGCTACCTGGGCACCCTGAACATTTTTTTTTAATTTATGAAAGAAACCTAGAGCTTAAGGATGGCTCTAAATATGACAGAAAACTTTCCCATGATGATGACAGCAAAGCAAGCATTCATTCAATGATTACTGAATGCTTGCTTAAATAATTGATCCATTTATTTGAAGTTTATATTGTTATGACATATAATTGTTTGCCAATTATCAATAACTGCCAAAAACTATTAAGGAAGTACGATAAGACAGAAAGCAACACAATTTCTATTGACTTCTTTGTGAGGCTTACAGTCCTCAGAAAAAGAGAGCCTAGAAGTTTTTTTGGTGATCATTCCTAATGACCGAAATGAGCAGAGTTGGTAAAGCATTTTGGCGCATTCACTAAGTGCCATTCCGGAATTTTAAAAAAAGGAAAAAAAGGAAAAGAAAGAAAAGAAACCACGTTGAGTATGCTCATGCTTGTTTTGCTAATGACCATAACCAAACCATATTTGACCAACTAGATTATATAACAAACCAGTCCCATCTATCTAGCTATGGAAGTTGTTATCTTAGCTTTTTACACAAGCAAAAGAATATTCTTAAAATATGCTAATGGATTGGTGGACCAAATGAATGGCATTACAGTGGAAATGTGAGTCGTCTTATATTTCTAAACAACATAAAGAGGAAAGGATAAAATGCTTCTAGTTATCTGGATATGACTCCAGAACTTTCACACAGTGTCTAACTTATACCTTCAGGGCTATTTTCAGAAATCAAATGCCCTATGGCTCTGAAGGGCAGAGTGAAGCCTTCATTTTATCCAGGCAAAGTTACTTTAGGCTCACTGTTGCCCTAATCAGCTTATATGACTCTGTTCCGTCACTATTTCTGTAAAAAACAACTTAGCTGTGAATGAGGTCTGCCCATGCTCATGCCTTCCCAGCTGTGGCTGGTTTTAGTCTACTCAGCATATGTTAGAAACTTACCTTGTGATCAATGGGATATCAAAATAATTGGCTAACATTTTAAAAAATTCCATTGATAGGCACTAATTTACCAGTTTCACTGATTTATTTTTTGTGAATTCATTTAGGTTTGTAGGATAGATGGCTTGGTCTGCTTTGGATTCAGGTGGATCTACTCCTGTATGTCATTATTGCTATTCACAATTAATAAATTTAATTTTAATGATAACTGAAAAGTATTGATTAAATCTGTGTACTTTCTAAACTGAAATCAGATATGTGTGAAGGGTCATCAACTGCTTAACTCTCACAGACACTTTAGTCATCTTTTCTGAGGCTTTTTTTTTTAAGATTTTATTTATTTATTAGTCAGAGAGAGAGAGAGAGAGAGAGAGTGAGCACAGGCAGACAGAGTGGCAGGCAGAGGCAGAGGGCGAAGCAGGCTCCCTGCCGAGCAATGAGCCTGATGTGGGACTCGATCTCAGGATGCTGGGATCATGACCTGAGCCGAAGGCAGCCGCTTAACCAACTGAGCCACCCAGGCATCCCTTCTGAGGCCTTTTGATGAGACATATGCAGTGTATTCTTAGTAATCCTTTCTAACCTTGTGGGGGAATTTTATCGATTAGTTCTACATTTTCTATTTTTTAAATATACTTCCTTTATATTGAAAAGCTGTACTTTTTCCCCCGCTTTATTGAGGCATGATTGACAAATGAAAATTTTATACATGTGAGGTGAACAATATGATGTTTTGGTATATATACACATTGTGAAATGATCACTACAATCAAGCTAATTAACATATGCATCACCTCAAATAGTTACCATTTTTTGGTGTATGATGAGAACACTCGAAATCTATTCTTGTAGCAAATTTTAAGCATACAATACTATAGTCACCATGCTATATGTTAAAGCTCTAAAACTTACTCTAACTGAAAGTTTATACCCTTTGACCAACATTTCTCCCAAACCACCATCCCCTAGCCCCTGGTAACCACCCTTCTACACTTTGTTACTATGAGTTTGACTCATAGATTCCACATGTAATTGAGATTGTGAAGTATTCATCTTTCTCAGTCTGGCTTATTTACTTCAGGTTCATCCATGTTGCAAAAGGAAAGATTCCCTTCTTCTTTTTTTTTTTTAAAGATTTCATTTATTTATTTGACAGACAGACATTACATGTAGGCAGAGAGGCAGGCAGAGAGAGAGGAGGAAGCAGGCTCCCCACTGAGCAGAGAGCCCGATGCAGGGCTCAATCCCAGGACCCTGAGATCATGACCTGAGCTGAAGGCAGAGCTTAACCCACTGAGCCACCCAGGCGCTCCGGAAAGATTCCCTTCTTTAAGGTTGAATAGTATTCCATTATATATATTTTAATTATATATTTATATTTTCAGATCATATATATAATTTTCTTTATTCATCTTTCAGTGGACACTTGGATTGTTTCTGTATCTTGGCTATTGTAAATAATGCTGCAGTCTACATGGGAGTACAGAACTTTGAGAAAATCAGTTTCTATTCATTAAACCACCTAGTTTTCAATACTTATTACAGCAGCCCAGGCAAACTGATACACTTGATTTATAGCATTTGCCTAATTCCATGGAGCAAATACTCTCACTATGGCTATTTTCAGCCTACCAACCTACTGTCATCAAACACAAAATTATGAAGAGACACATACAATCAACTCTCTCAAGCAGGTCTATGTCAGCACCAGACAGCACTGCCTGTGAGTCAGCAGATCACATCCAATCTGGGGTGCCAACAAAAGCAGGTAACACATGATTCTGGGGGCAAACAGAAATGGGCCACTACAAACATAATGTTTCTATTCTTAATCATGTTCCACTTTCTAAAATCTCGTGGCATTACATCAAGACAAATGTGATTTGAAACAGAAGAGCAAGAGTAAAAGGAGGAGCTGGAAAAGGAGGAGGAGCGGAAGTTTAGAAGCAACTGAACTATTTACTGTGCTTTCCTTTACAGAAAAATCTGCTATTCCTGGAAATACAGAATAGTAAGAAGCAGAGTAGCACTTGGTCAAGTTAATTCCATTTTGGGGAAAGATAGTGGGAGGAATTTTGGTAGGATTTATACTATTGACTAAACAGTGAGGCTATCAGGAACACAATTGGTGTTCTATATACAAGAATGAGCTTGATCCAGAGAGGGATTTTGGCCACTGTTGACTTACCTTTTTATCCATTTACTTGGTTTAAGCTAGTGGAAATTATATGGTTAGAAATATATGTTGTCTCGCCTGTTCTATCTTTGGTCATTAAACGCTGCAAGGGAACTTGAATTGGAAAAAGGCAGAAATTCCTTCTTTTAGTTTCCTATGTAAAGTAACCTGTAATCAGTGTAATTCTAGGGCCTGCTAATTAAATTGTTCTTTCTACCATTACCATTGTCCACAAGGGCTGTGAAAGTAAAATAGGAATGCAGAAATCTATTGATACTGTTATTATCAATATTATTGATATTTTAGCTTTACTATTATTATTCTCATTGTGGATTGAGTGTGCTTCAAAAATACAAGGCTCTTCCTGCATAAAAATAATCAAAACTTCTCTGTATAAAAGCATATATAAGGGGCACCTGGGTGGCTCAGTGGGTTGAGCCTCTGCCTTCAGCTCAGGTCATGATCTTAGGGTCCTGGGATCGAGCTTCATATCGGGCTTTCTGCTCAGCCGGGTACCTGCTTCCCCCACCCCTGCCCCCCGCCTGCCTCTCTGCCTACTTGTGATCTCTGTCAAATAAACAAAATCTTTAAAATAAATAAATAAATGTGTGTGTGTGTGTGTGTGTGTATAAAATAAAAGGTAAATAACCAGAAAAAAAGGGATACATGTGTCATGCAAGAATTGATTAATATGTAAAGTTTTTTTAGGAAACAATAAGGACTATATAATGTCCCAGTAGGAAAATGTACAAAGATTTGATTAGGTAACTCCTAAAAAAAATACATATGATCAATTAATTTAAGAAAGATGTTCTAATTTTACTGGTATCAATTGGAATTACTATTGACACATTACTTTATATATATTTTTTCCTCATTACATTTGACACTAAAGAAAGAGAAACATTTCCATACATTCAGTAAAATGGTAAAGTAGAGCTTATAATATAACCTACTTTTTAGGATTGTTGGGGGATCAGTTAAGGTAATGCATGTGAAGTGCTTAAAACAGGATCTGGTGCATGGTAAAAGCTCAATAAATGTTAGCTCTGATGACATTACCTATTAAGATGAAGAAAATGTTCAAGGAAATGGCCTCATAGTGGGGCAGGATGAGATAACCCTGAGGACTCTGAGAGAGAAGCTATCTATGTGGCATTGACCTTGGCATAGCCCAGCAAGAGAACATACAGAATCTGCATTTTAGAGCAGACAACACTGAGGAGAAAGTAGGGTGAATCTAAGGCCATGAGTGTGCCCCTATGAATTAAACTGGGAACAGGAAGAGTGGGCAGAAATAATGCTATTGATTTGTGCAGACCAGAGTGAAACTTAGAAGTTTTCCTCCTAGGAACAGTCTCTGTGATCTTCAGGTCAAGTTGTTCTCAAAAGTAGCATCATATTTCTTCTGAGGATTTAAATTCTCATACTTGCCTGTTGTATACTCACACCTTGGCAAAAAGGCAGTGAACTTGACATGTGCCATTCCCTGTGTAGAGATTTGCTGAAGGGCATACCTTTCCCTGAAATAGCCTATAATGTGTATTTTGCTTTTGTTAATGTTTCTGTTAAGTTAGTTTAAAATAGTTAAAATTCCAGAACAAAAGCGTAACTTTGGAAGCTATAAATGAAGTCTGAGACTTTTATAGCCAATTCCTATGCTGAATTTCTGAATAAAGTTGTAAGACATAAAAATGTATTTTATTCCACTATAGTGTAATTTAAGCTTGATTACAAAAGTACCTATGGTTATCTTTAAATTCAGTGTTTGTGTTTCAGGTTTATAGAATGGAATTTACAGGTTTCATAGATTTGAAAAAAGTCACACATCTGGGTAGATGATATATAGTTGTGACAAAATTGCTCTTCTCTTTAATCCCTAGAGCAAAGAACATGATTTGTTGTATCGGGGATTTTGTGGAGGTTTTGTCTTCCTTTCTTTATATTAAGAACAACTGTGTATTGATTTCCAAGCACATCTTGACATGTTAACATCTTGTTTTATTTTTTCTTTAGTTATTTAAGGTCACTGATTTTGAGTATATCTGGAAAAAAAAAAACCCTTGGGAGTGGAAGACTTCACAATAGCACAATCTTGAATTAGCCGGGAGTAGTTTTCATTTCTAACATTGACAGCTATATTCATTGAATCACATTTATTCCATTGACTTTTCAATAAATGATTTTCTTTCTGGTAGCTAAAAGAATGGCAAAGATGCACCAGTGGTTGATTAAAATGAAAAATACCTATAAACTCAATGAAAATTAGTGACTTGCATCCATCAACAAGCTACCAATAGAGGACAGTGAGAATAAGAATATAGCCTTTTGGAATAATTGACATTTTGGCAGCTGACAATATTAAGCAGTGAACCATTATTGGAAGCAATTTCCAGGTAAAGTTTGACATTTAAAATAAAAATTGGTAGCATATAAATATTTGAAGTATCTTTTGGGGGAATTAGAACATCTGGGGAGTTTGCTTGAGATAGGGAGACCTAATTTTTGCTGAGAATTATTATGTTCCAGTCACTGTGCTGGTCTTAGCACATACTTTATTTCATTTATTCTTAACAATATTTATATGAGGCAGGTGCTGTTATTACCTGCAGCTTAGAGATGAGGAAACTTAGAAGCTAGTATGCTCAGGGTCATATGTTAGTAATAAAAGATCCATGATTGTTTGACTTCAAAGATAAGTCCATCAATCATTAAGGTTTATTAGTCATACTTAATTCCTTCCCAGTAATTAATCATTTGGCCTGGGTTGATTTTGAACCTGACAAACGAAATTTATCAGAGGAATATAATAAATGATGATAGAATAATAATAGCTATTACTTAATGAACATTTACATGTTCCAGGTGATATGCTATACTCTTTTTTCCTGCCTACCACATAGGCTTTTTAATCAACTTCACTGAGAAGTAATTCACGTGCCATACAATTCACTCATTTGAAGTGTACAAGTCGGTGTTTTTTTTTTTTTTTTTCATATAGTCGCAGAGTTGTACAACTGGCCCCATGATCTATTGCAGAACATTTTCAATGTCTCAAAAAGAAGCCCTATATTCTTTAGCTATCATTCCCCAACAGCTTTTACCCTCAACCATAAGCAACTATTAATCTGCTTTGTTTGTATAGATTTCCCTCTTCAATTTCATATGAATAGAGGGATACACTTATGTGGTCTTTTGTGACTGACTTATTTCACTTAGCATAATGTTTTCAAGGCTCATCTATGTTGTAATATGGATTAGTACTTCATTCCTTTTGATGGCTGGATAGTATTTCATTATATGGATATGCCAAATTTTGTTTATCCATTCATCGGTTGATGGGCATTCAGGTTGTTTCCACCTTTGAGGATTATGAATATTGCTGTTCTGAACATTCATGTATAATTTTTTGTGTGGACATATATTTTCATTATCTTGGGAATAAACCTATAGGTGGAATTGGGGGATCATACAGTATCTCTGTTTCACTTTTTGAGAAATTACCAAACTTTTCCAAAGCATCTGCACGATTTTATATTTTCACTAATAGTGGATGAGGGTTCTGATTTCTCTACATCCTCACCAACACTTATGATTATCTGACTTTTTTTATTCTAGCCATTCTGGTGAGTATGAAGTAGTGCTCTTGGTGGTTTTCATTTGCTTGACTATTGATGTCAAGCATCTTTAATGTGCTTGTTTGACATTTGTGTATCTTCCTTGGAGAAATGTCTATTCAGATCCTTTGCCCATTTTTAATTGGGTTATTTATCTTTTTGTCATTGACTTGCAAGAGTTCTTTATGTATTCTGGATAAAATTTCTTATCCAACATATGATTTGCAAATTTTTCCTCCCATTCTGTGGGTCATTGTGTTATATTCACTATGTGAATTATTTCATTTGCTCTTTATAATAGCCTTATGAGATATTATTCTCTACTTTTTTAGAAATCAGAAAACAGGTTCAGAGTGGTTAGGTACCTAGCCTAACTCACAAGGCTAATATAAAATGATTCCAGCGTTTGAACCCCTATTTTTATTGGAAGTTCAGTTAAAGCTCTCTGTCCTCTTGCCTTGATGCTCATATACACTGTATGCATTTGATGAAAGAAATTGAACCCTGTCTATACTTCACTCCTAGACATTCCTACATAAACACCGAAAAGAAAAACACTTTTGCAATTCTTCTCAAATTGATTACTTGGGAGCAGCGCTGACTCCCAGAAGAAAGGGATAGCCACAAAGCTCCTGAGGCAGGTTGAATTGATGTTCTGAGCCTGGAACTATAAGCATGGGGAATTGTTCTTTTAAAAGACAATGACAAAGAGAAACCTTTTAATTTGAGCCATATGCAGCCATGATTTTGATTAAATGTTTGCTGGTAACCATACTTAGGTGGGAACATCTGCCCACTGATGAGCTCCCTGGAGTTTTAGCAGGTGAATTTATGTAGGAAATACAATTCCAAATACTTCTTCCTAAAGAGAGATGTTAGGGGGGAAAAGTTCACTTTCTTTTCTTCCATTATTTTCCACCTGCCATTTAGGAGGCCTCAGTAAATGTATTACTGTATTGGGATAATACTACTTCCCCTTGGCCTCTCTCTGCTTCCCCCGTTTTAGCTTTGCAGGTGCCCAATGTTGGTACCTACATGTGGGCCACATGTGTACAGGCATCCTGGGTTGTCCAAAAATATTGCACAGCTCCATATGCCTATAATACCAACCTTCTGACATTAGAATATGATGCTATTTTTCATACACACCCACATTCCTGAACACACACTTTCCTCTCCTTTCAAATCTACCATTTTAGATGTCCTCACTAGTCTATCCTTGAAAGGCTGCATCATCATGCATCAGCCTAAATACCATGATACATGGTATTTAGAGGAAACATGTTCCTTTTGGTGTTTCTGGATTCTTCTAGGTTCTAGGTTAATCTCAAGCAATCCCCAGTCAGGAGGGCTTTACTGACCTCCCAGACTGCCATGCAATCACAAGGTTTATCTTGTCTCATCACTTATACTTAAGTCACAACACTGCATATTATCCATCATTTTTATCCACATACTGTTCTATAAACAACACTACACTACTCTCTCTCCATCTTCATAAGCCCTTCTTTTGGGTGCCTGGGTGGCTCAGTTGGTTAAGCAATCGCCTTAGTCTTAGGTCGTGATCCTGGAGTACTGGATCGAGTTCCGCATTGGGCGCCCAGTGCAACAGGAAGTCTTCTTCTCCCTCTGACCTTCTGCTCTCTCATGCTCTCTCTCACTGTCTCTCTCTTAAATAAATAAATAAAATCTTTTAAAAAGATTAAAAAAAAATAAGCCCTTCTTTTCTGCCCTCTGTTACTGATAGTAGATTGTTAAGAAACTCTCCAGTAGCTTCAAATTTTTCTCTTAATGTTCATCTGTGTTTTATAACTGGGATGTGATTGTGCGTTGAGGAAATCATTTCCCCTACAGTGCTCTTAGGTAAACATTAGTTTTCCTCATATACCCCAGGGAGTAGAGGTGGAGTACCTGGTTGCTTTGCTCCTCATTATCACTTCTAAACCATGTCTGCTCCATTCTCCTTTGAAATTCAGAGCTCGGGGTGCCTGGGTAGCTCAGTGGGTTAAAGCCTCTGCCTTTGGCTCAGGTCATGGTCTCAGGGTCCTGGGATCGAGCCCTGTATCGGGCTTTCTGCTCAGCAGGGAGCCTGCTTCCCTTCCTCTCTCTCTCTGCCTGCCTCTCTGCCTTCTTGTGATCTCTGTCTGTCAAATACATAAATAAAGTCTTAAAAAAAGAAAAAAAAAAAGAAATCCAGAGCTCATTTGTAGTTTACATTATTAGACAGTATCACGTGCTGCCTTTCCTTATGCCTTTCCCTTCATTCAATAGACACTTAAATTCCGAAGCCCCTTTTTCCTCTCTACTTAAATTCTGTCAGCTTCAACATCTGTCATCTATGTGAATATTCATCCAACATTTTTGGCCTTGCAAATCTTTGATGTCCTCATGTCCAATGACATTTTTCTTCCATCATACCTAAGCCACTCATTTTAATGCTCATGCTATAGATATTGCCATTCTCAAAAATTGTACCAATTCTGAAATCTCGATTTTAAAACATATATCTCTTGAACTACAACTGGTTGTTCTTCCTGCCCAAAATACCTCCTTCATGTGCATGTATGTACACACACACACACACACACGCACATGCGCACATGCATACACACATACACACAACTCTAGCAATTCTTTAACTTTGAATTCCAGTTTATGAACTTTACTAATTTTCACCCTTCTCATTCCTCATTTCCTTATTCTTTACCAAAATAGAGTTCACATTCCATCACTATTATCACTTACTTTCATAAACCTTCATATCCATATCTACCATACCACTCTAATACACTCCTGGCAAAACCACAACCCTTCTGAAATCTAGCTATCTACCTACTCTGTTCCTGTATACAAGTGCCGTATGCTGCTGTAGAAATTTACAAGACTGAGCTGACTCATATCAACTTAAATTCTTGATCAGAGATCTCAAATCAGCAATCCTTCCGTATTGTGTGCCCATTTCCATTTTTTTCCAAATGAATATCAGCACCTTATCCTCTCCTCAGTTCCTAAACCTCCCACAATAATTCCTGTCATTTTATGACCTTGCCTCATCCTTCACTGAGGAAAATGAAGAATCAAGAGAGAATTCCCTTAAATCTTTCCCACCAAATCCACCATCTTACCTGCATTGGTAACCATACCGCAATCATTTCCTTCTTTTCTTTACAGTATATAAACATCCCCTGTTCTCATGTAAGGACAACCCTTCTATTTTTACTGTGTGTCCCATCTACTTGTGCTTTGAATACTCCACTTGCTTTCTCAATACTTTTTCTTCTATAATTATCCCCTTGATCTTTTACATTATCAATTTTATTGAATTATTCACATCAACATACAGATATCCTCTAGAATCTACACTTTTAAAAGTGTATTCACTTGATACCAAATCCCCCTCTAGCTATAGTGGCACTTTCTCCTCTTCTTGGCATCACACCTTGCAAAAGAAATTGCCTATTCACCACCTATTTCCTCATCTTACATTATCTCCTTGATATATACTAGCAGGGTTTAAATTAAATATTTTCCACTTCTTTAATCTCCTTTTTAAAAAGTTACCAATTACCTCCATATTACTAAGTTCAATAATCTTCTGTCTCCATCTTTACTGTGAAAAATATTTAATAAAGTTGACTGTTTTTTCCTTCTTGAAACATGATCTGTCCTTTGCCTTCGTAATGCTTCCTGTTCCCTCCACCCCATGCTTTCAGTTCTTTTGGTTATATATCCAGGAGTGGAAACCCTGGCTGATATGGCAAGTCTATGTTTAACTCGTTGAGGAACTGTCAAACTGTTTTCCAGAGGCTGCATCATTTTATGTTCCCACCATAAGTGTATGAGGGTTTTAATTTCTTCACCTCCTTGCCAATACTTGTTAGTTTCTATTTATCTATTTATTTTTTATTGAGGTATAATTGATATACAGTATTATATTACTTTCAGATATATAATACAGTGATTCAACATTTGTATATGCTGCAAAATGGCCAATACAATAAGTCTAGTTATTGTCACCTTACAAAGTTAATATAATATTATTATTTATATTCCCCTTGCTATACATTATATCCCTCTGACTTACTTATAACTGAAAGCTTGTACTTCTTAACCCATTTTTCCCTCCCCTCTCATCCCACCTCCCCTCTGGTAACAAACTAATCTGTTCTCTGTATCTATGACTCTAGGGTTTTCGTTTGTTTTGATTTTAGATTCCATATATACGTGAAAATATTCAGTGTTTGTCATTCTTTCTCTGACTTATTTCACGTAGCATGATACCCTCAATGTTGATCCATGTTGTTGCAAATAGTAAGCCTTTCTTTTTTATCACTGAGCAGTATTCCATGGTTTATGTATACCACATCTTTCTTATCCATTCATCTCTCAGTGGACACTTAGGTTGTTCCATATCTTGGCTATTGCAGGTAATGCTGCAGTGAACATAAGGATGCATATATCCTTTTTAGTGTTTTTTTAAATTCAGTTTTTTTGTTTTCTTCAGATAGATACATAGCAGTGGAATTATTGGATCATATAGTAGTTATATTTTTAATTTTTTTGAGGAAACTATACTCTTTTCCATGGTGGCTGCACCAATTTACATTTGTACCAACAGAACACAAAGATTCTTTTTTCTCTACATCCTTACCAACACTTACTGTTTCTTGTCTTTTTCATAATATCCATTTTAACAGGCATAAACCATATTAACAGGCAATGATATCTCATTCTGATTTTGCTTTGTGTTTCCCTTATGATTGTGATGTGAAACATCTTTTCATATGCCTGTTGGCCATCTGTATGTTTTCTTTGGAAAAGATCTGCCATTTTTTAATTGGATTATTTGTTCTTATGTTATTGAATTGTTAGAGTTAATTATATATTTTGGATATTAACCTCTTGTTGGATTATGATTTTTCAAATATCTTCTCCAGTTTAGTAAGTTGCCTTTTTGTTTTGTTGATGGTTTCCTTGGCTGTGCAGTAGCAGTGGTAGTAGTCCCTTTTGTTTATTTTTGCTTTCATTTCCCTTGTCTTTGGAGTCAGATCCAAGAAAATGTGGCTAAGATTAATGTCAAAGAGCTTACCCTCTATGTTTTCTTCTAGGAGTTTTATGGTTTTGGGTCTTTCATTCAAGTCTTTAATCCATTTTTTAAGTTAATTTTTATACATGCTGTAAGACTGTGGTCTAGTTTTATTATTTTGCATGTAGCTGTCCAGTTTTCCCAATACCATTTATTGAAGAGACTGTCTTTCTCTGTTGCATACTCCTGCCTCCTTATCGTAAATTAATTGACCATACATGCATGGGTTTATTTCTAGGCTCTTTATTCTATTCCATTGATCATATGTCTGTTTTTGTCAATACTGTATGGTTTTGTTTACTATAGATTTGTAGTATATTTGAAATCAGGGAGCACACTTCTGGCTTTGTTCTTTCTCAAGATTGTTTTGACTTTTGGGGGTATCTTTAGTGTTCCATACAAATTTTAGAATTATTTGTCCTAGTTCTATTAAAAAAAATGCCATTAGAATTTTGATAGGGATTGTGTGGAATCTGTAGATCGCTTTTATTTTTCCTTTGATTTCTTCTATGACAAATTGTTGTTCAATAAGATGGTTTTTAGTCTCTACATATTTGTAGTGTTTCAGTGTTCTTCTTGTAATTTATTTGTAGTATTTTACCATTGTGGTAGGAAAAGATGCTTGATATGATTTCAATCTTCTTGAATTTATTAAGACTTTTTTTTTTTTTTTTGGCCTAACATGTGATCTTTCCTGGAGAATGTTCCATGTGCCCTTGAAAAGAATGTGTATTCTATTGCTTTTGGATGGAATGTTTTGTATATATCTATTAAATCATCTGGTCTAATGTGTTGTTTAAGGCTGTTTTTTCTTATTGATTTTCTGTCTGGATGATGTATGCACTGATATAAAACGGATGTAAAATCACCTACTATTGTTGTATTGTTATCAATTTCTCCTTTAAGTCTGTTAATATTTACTTTATATATTTGGCTGGGAACATATATATTTATAAATGTTATGTTTTCTTGTTGGATTGACCCTTTATCATTATGTAGTACCCCCCTTTGTCTTTTTATCATGGTCTGTATTTTAAAGTCTCTTTTGTAGGTTATATGGATAGCTACACCATCTTTCTTTTCATTCCAATGTGAATTGAACATTTTTTCCATTCCTTCACTTTCAGTCTGCATGTTTCCTTACTCCTGAAATGAGTATTTTGGTAGGTAGTATATAGATGCGTCTTGTTTTTATTTTTTTTTTAATTTTTTAATTTTTTTTAATTTTTTATTTTTTATAAACATATATTTGTATCCCCAGGGGTACAGATCTGTGAATCACCAGGTTTACACACTTCACAGCACTCACCAAAGCACATACCCTCCCCAATGTCCATAATCCTACCCCCTTGCATCTTGTTTTTAAAATCCATTTAGTTACTTTTTGTCTTTTGACTGGAGAATTTAGCTCCAGGCTAAATAAATGGACCTTTTTTCAGAGGAGACTGGGATATTATCTTTTAGTTGGCTCCATTGCAGTGCCCTGGGTGTGGTGGCCTGTCAAGAACTATCTTTCCAATTGCTACAGTCTCATGCAGCTCTGCAATACCAGTTCTATTGGCTACAGAACCAGACAATTAAGGGGTGGCCTCTGTGTGGATTGTGTGCTCCAACTGGCTTTAGCATGGCAGCTAACGTTAGAGGTAGGGAATGCTCACCGGATTCATAAAGGCAGTGGGACAGTGTCTTGACTCTACCTGCCCACAGGCTTCAGCAATGCGTTCGGAGAGTGACTTCTCTATGGACATGTGCCAGCTTTAGTCTGAGAGCAGCAGAACGCCATAACCGCTCATTCTTGCTGGTCCCAGCTAGGGAGTGGGGGAGTGTCACAACAACCTACACTCACAGACTTCAGCTAGGGAGTGGGAGAACTCCATGACTGATTGTGCTACCCTGCCCCAGCCAGGGAGCAGGGGAACAATGTAATCACCCACACTCTCCAACCTTGGCATGTGCTGGGACTGCTTGCCCCTCCCAGTCCCAGCAACATGGGGGGAGGGTGCTGTGTTTGAGCTTACCTGCCTGTGCTAGCAGACTGGGTGGAGGGTGCAAGGGTGCAGAAACGGGATCCGTCAGTAGCTCCGCCTCCAGGGAGCATCTTAACTGTCTCTCCAGCAGATACCCCCAGATCAGAAAATGAATCTCTCTTATATATAGTCTAGGCACTTTTCAAACTGCTGTTTTTTGTTTGTTTGTTTGCTGGGTTTTGGAGTAAGTGAAACTGCATGTGAGCCCTCCAAGAGGGGATACTATTTCCCATAGCACTTTGGGTCCCTGGATGACAGCACATTGGTTTTTGAAACAGATGTTCTGGGGACTCATCTTTCTGGTGCAGATCCCAGGGACTAAGGTGACCTATGTAGGGTATCAACATTTCATTCATTCAGGAGAAGCACCTATCTGGTGAGATCTCTCTCTATTGCATGTCACCATGCAGAGGCAGGTGGGTTTTTTGGTGTGTGTGTGTGTGTGTGTGTGTGTGTGTGTGTGTGTGTTTCTGCCTCTCCTACCTGTCTCAATATGGTCCTTTTATCCTTTGTTGTGGAGTGCACTTTATCCAATTTTCAGGTCTTATTAGAGGAAAATGATCCGTACGTAGCTATAAATTTGGTATGTCCATGGAAGGAGGTAAGTTCAAGATCTTCTTACACTGCCATCTTGGACTTCCCTCTTAATTTTATTTAAAATTATAGCCTTCCTAGGGGGTGTGAAGTGGCATCTCATCATGGTTTTGATTTGCATTTTCCTAATGACTAATGACACTGAGCATATTTACATGTGTTTGTTGGCTATTTGTGTATCTTCACTGGCAAAATGTCTATTCAAGTCCTTTAATTTTTAACTGGGTATTTTGTATTTTTTCGTAAGAGTTCTTTTTGTACTCTGGACACCTGACCTTTATCAAATATATGATTTGCAAATATTTTTCTGTTTTTCTCTAGTGTGCCTTTTCACTTTCTTGATAGTATTTTCTGCAAGAGAAAACATTTCTATATAGTCCAATTTACTCTTCTTGCTTGCTTGTGCTTTTGGTGTCCTACCTAAGAAACCATTGTTTAACCAAGTTCTGTAAGTTTTTAATCTCCATAACTGACCAAAAGAGCTCAAACACATTCATTTGACAGAAATATTTATGACCACTTACCATGGGCTAGGCCCTATCCTAAATCCTGGAGATTGTGATGAACAGGATTGTGGAGATGGAGATTACTAGCTGATCTCCAACATGCAAGTTCTCCACTTCTTTTTGTAGTTAGGTGTGGCTGTGTGAGTTTTTGGCAATGAAAAGTAAGTAGGAGTAATGCATGAACCTTTTGAACCTGGCCCGTAAATATTCCCATGTACCCTCCTCCATGTGCTTTTCTGCTTCTGCAGTTAGAATTGAGATGGCCTCAGGAGTCCCAGCAGAGCTGGCAATAAGTGCTATTTTGCCACTTACCTCAATAGAGTTGTGATGAGTTTTAAATATGGACATGAATATTTAGCATAATTCCTACATAGACTTAATGGTCAATAAATGTTAGTTTCTATAATTATTACAGTCTTTGGTGCCACAGTAATCAGCTAGGATGGGAAAAATATAAGAGCCGCTACATATTTCAGCAGATAGTGCAATTAGGTCTTCTCTCCTATAGACTGTCAGGCTTGCTGATGCTAGCAGTCTTTTCTCTTACACAGTTTCTCTGTTGATGAACCAGGATAATTCTAAGCCACCTTAAATAATATTTAAAGAACCATAATTTGGGAAATACTAATCTAGTGAAAAGTAGCTCAAACTAAAAACAATATGAGAAGCTTCTTATAATGTTTATGAGAATTCTAAATTGTGCTAGAACATCTTTCATTTACACAGCACTATTTTATAAAAGAGCCGCTCCACTTTCTCTTTCCCTGTGGATCTATATCTGACAATAAAGCCCAGGTACTCTCTCCTTTGGGGTCAGTAGGAAGTTCAGACCATGCAAGCCCTGACTTCTATGTGGGAACACTCACTCTAGCTTCATTCCCTTGCCACCATAAAAACCAAGCCAGCTGTTTGTTTGTTTTGCTCTCTCAAGCCATTCTTTTTTTTTTAATATTTTATTTATTTGACAGAGAGAGAGAAATCACAAGTAGGCAGAGAGGCAGGCAGAGAGAGAGAGGGGAGGAAGCAGGCTCCCCGCGGAGCAGAGAGCCCGACGTGGGGCTCGATCCCAGGACCCTGGGATCATGACCTGAGCCGAAGGCAGATCAAGCCATTCTTGAACCTGTTTGAGAGCCTGCCCTGCTCTCTCCAGAAAACTTCATTATGTGAGTAACAAGCTTTCTCATACTCTCTTGGTGAGTGTGTCATTACTCTTGATATCCAACCACATTTGGGGTGAAGGATCATTCTGTCTCTGTGGAGTGATCATGGTAATTGGCCCTATAAGCAGGACATCACAGCACTTTCCACCACCACCAGGGTTCTTTCTTCTCTTGCTTTGGCTTCCATGCTGGTGAGCAAGCCCTTTGAGCTACTGCCCACTGGCTGGCTTGTACTTTGAACTGTGATCCTTTGTGCTACATTTGTGAATTTTTAAGATTTGACCAACACAAATTGGAATACAGTGACAAGATTGGATTGGAGCCCTCCTTAAAGCAGTCATGGATTATGTGTCTCAACCTAGACCTATTTGAGGGTCTCAGGTTAAATCATGTGTCTCAATTCCAAAGTACTATGTGACTGACACTAAACTCAAGGGAATGACTCTTACCGTGTAAACATTAGTTGTATCTCAAATAGGTATTGGCCCCCTTTCTGTATGGAACTAAAAGGAAATACTGATAGTATGTTTACTATATAGGCTTATTGGGTAGTCACTTACGTGGGGGAAGAACTGTTACTATCTGAGATGCTGAAGCCACACTTCTAAAAGCAGACAACTCACCAGGACCTTACACAATGTTTCTGCTGTTTGTTTATCTCTCTCTCTCTCTCACACACACACACACACACATGAGAGGGAGAGAGAGAGAGAGAGAGAGAGAGAGACTGACTGATCCTTAGGGTTCTAGGGAGAAATATCCATGGCGCTCTTGTGACAAAGACAAAGCATTAATTCAGCCATTGCCATGGGAGGTCCATAACCCTGATGGTAATGATTTGATTTGGGATTCTCTAGAAGAAATGTATATATATGAGCAGGGCAGAGAAGAACCTCACTAAAGTATGTCCAGTAACCACACACACACACACACACACACACACACACACACAGACACGTGTGCCTATCACCTGGAAAAGTTGTCTGGTAGAGCCACATGTTGGAGGGAAGTGTGATAATTCATGTATCTATTGAAAGCTAAATATGGGCACATTAGCTCAGAAGAGTTTTAGGTAAGATCAAAATATGAGGCAATGTATATGTGGTATATTATATATATTATTCAGCCATGAGAAAGGAGGAAGTCCTGCCCTTTGTGACAATAAGAATGGACCCAGAGGAGGTATTACGCTAAGTGAAATAAACCAGAGGACAAATAGGTATGGTATCACTTATATATGGAATCAAAAAAAAAAAAAAAAAAAAAACGGTCAAACTCATAGAAACAAAGAGTGAAAAAGATCACCAGGGGCTGAAGAGTGAAGGAAATAGGGAAATGTTGGGGAAATAGGGAATGTTGGGGAAATGTTCAGCTATAAGATTAATAATGTCTGAGGACTAATGTAAAAACAAAAAATACCCCTACGCTGTCAAAATCCTCAAAAAGAAGTAGTTTAAAACTGTTACAGCTAAGAAGAGCTTAAAAAGGCATGCTATGTTAACTAAATTTAATGTGATATCCTAGATGACATAAAAAAGACATTAGATAAAAACTAAGGAAATCTGAATAAGGTACAGACTTCAGTAAAATAACAGTTTCACTGCTGGTTCACTAAGTTTAACAAATGTAAAAATTCTAAAAAGAATGTTTTTACATAAAACAATAATTAAGGGAAATCGCACATGGGATATATCGGTATTATTTTCACAATTTTTCTGTATATCTAAAACTGTTGTAAAATTAAAAGTTTATTAAGAAAACACAAAATACTATGTAGTGATAAGCACTGGGAGATGACAATGAAACACTGAATGTGAGTGGCCATGGGAAATGGCTTGGAATAATCATCTTCTCCCTGCCATGTGTACCACAGGAACTGAACCAGAGGAGATGAGAATGAGTAACAGGTCAGTTTTTTAGGGCTCTTTAGGGGGCGTTGAGAAATCTCCCCCTTTCTCTAAGCAGAGCATCTGAACTCCCTACTTGTTGCCCCTCCTCCCGTGGCTTTTCACGTGAGGTGCTTTGTGATGGCAAGCTACTCCAGGGCTACCATTGGCTGGAGCGATTTCCTACTGACCAATCAAAGCCAATGGGTGTGGCTCCCCATTGTCCTGGCGTGCTATATATAGCCGCCAGGAACCCTGGAGTGGGCCACTGCTGGTACAGCATGGCAGAGGCTAGTGAAGAAGTGCCGGGGTCTAACTCGGATACAGAGGCAGAAGTAGAAAGGGAAGCCCCAAAAATAAAACAGCGGGTTACTGCTATCACCGAGAATATGAAGACCCCTTGTCAACCCCAGGACAAAGAACGTGAGAAGGTCAGATTGCCCTACTCATGCCTCTCCTCTTTTCCATCAATTCCCCCACCCAAGACACCTGTCCTGCCTTTATCTGGCACAAAACTCCTCCTCAGTCTGTACCCATTCTTTTAAAGTCCCCCCTCCCATCTATTTCCATCCTCTTCCTCAAAACCAGTGTCTTTTCTGGGCTCACTTTGTTTTCCTACCAGGTGCAGAAGATACTCTCAAAGGTTAAATTAGCCCTTCAGCTGAGTGCGGAAAAGCGTAAGAAGAGGAAGTCAACAATACTGGTCTGTTACCACAGGCAGAGTAAAAAGAAGAATGAAAATCAGCCAAAGGAGGAAGAAGAAAGCCCGACTCCCGACCCAGGCAGTGCTCTATGCCTACCAGGGGTCAAAGACCTCGAAGTAGCTGTTACCTCTCCAGAAACAGCGCTGCAGAGATGGATGCTCCGTTAGAGGTCAAAACTTACATGGTCACCTGTGTGGAGACCAAATGAATTGCATGGGTTTTGATGAATAAAACACCAACAGATTGCAAAAAGGAGATGTGTGTGTGTCTTTGTTCTCTGTTGACAAGGGGAAAGAAAGGGGTAAGTGAAAAGGAAGGGAGGTGGAATCCTGCAAGTTTGGGGCCCAGACCAACCAGTCCATAGTTAGCTGGACATTGGGAATAAGGACTAGATGAGGATGGGGGACTGAAAATAAATTTCCTAACACCTTATCCCACTGGAGAGTAAAAAAAAAGAACTTGGGTGTTTCTGTGTTTGGGGGGCCCAGATAGAGAGAGGGGTGATGTATGAGGGGGTGGCAGTGTGTAATGATGAATCTGATCCCATATTTTAACTAATAGAGTATGAGCAGGGCTGAGGAGGGGCAGAGGGAGGAGGAGAGAGAAACTTAAGTGGACTCCACGCTGGTTGCTGAGCCTGATGTGAGGCTTGATCCCATGCCGCTGAGATCATGACCTGAGCTAAAACCAAGAGCAGGAAGCTTTACAAGCTGGGCTACCCAGCTGCCCCTCCCTGATCCCATTTTTAATGTTTGACTATTGACAACTTTTAAGCCTCATTCCTCTCTTGCCTTCTGGCCCACATCTGGGCAAGCGGTTAAAAACAGCTAGGGATTTAACTGAACACAAAATAGAAACATGTGTAACCTTAACCATCCGAAAGAACTATTGCCTTGTCCAGATTCTCCATTGCCAAAGCAGTCATTGCCCTGAAACATTCTCTAGCACACAGGGACAGTCTTACCCAATGAGTAATAAAATTAAGTCTCTGGCACTTGTCAATTTGAAAAAATATGACTCTACGGACTTTCCTCCCTAGTTAAAATAACACCTTCTACCCCAGATTTTTTTTAAGAGGCCCAATCTAAATGAAAACAGGAACTTCAAAGATTGAAACCCATTATATAAGACCTATTTAGAGAAGGTGTGATTATTCCCACTGCTTCTGCATTTAACAGTCAAATTTGACTTTGTTCTTAAACCAGGAAAATATGAATGTGCCTCAGTGTGAATTTTCATGCTCTTAATATCATGGTCCCACCCATTAAAACTCCATCTATAATATTATTGAAATTACTGATTCCATCCAATAAGTAACTAATAAATACTTTAGAGTCACAGCAATGTATTTGGCTAACATGTTCTCTTCAGTGCCTATATCAGCATTCTCTCATCTGTAGTTAACCTTCACCTTTAAAGGGTCACAATACTCCTTTGCCTGGGTACTCCCATTCCTGCCATCTCATATAATCTCTGCAGGCAGTATCTTAACCACTTCGAGCTTTTTCCAGATGTACAGGTATTACATCCCACTGGTGACATCCTTTGAGGAGATTCATATGACATAAAAACATTCACAAAGGAACTCACAAAAGAGTAAGACCCATTACTCCCACACATGGTGCAAGGCCCTACCACCCAAGTTCTTAAAAATTAAGTGGTAAGCAAAGGGCTGCTCTAGCCCAGACAGTGTGAAAAAACAGCTTTTAGCCTTCTTAGTACCCACATTGTTAAAACAAGCCTAAAATCTTTTAGACAATTTTTTTATCCTGGAGGCAACATTACACATAATACAAATTTTATTTAAGTCCATGTGTTCTGTTACTTGCAAATAGGCCCACCTTGAATGAGATGCCCTATAATAAAAGGCTCTAGAATCTGTCTAAATTGATTCAGAACAGGCACGCCTATTAGGCCGCCCCAGAGACTCCTTTTACTGAAGAGGCTTTAAAGACCTTCTGTCATATCTCTTAGAATCCCTAGAACATCCATGATGTCCATTAGTTGCCCATGCACTTCTGATATAAGGAACTTCCCACCTTTGCCCAATGCTATATGACATTAGTATGGCACATACTGTACTTTCCTAGAAATACAGGCTTTCTCAGGTCCTGAGTCTGTGACTCTCTATATCCAGCTGCTCATTATGACATAGCTCATGAAAGTAGCACTGTGCAAGCTCAGCATGGCTAGTAAGGCCTCCTCGCTACAGGATAGAGCCAGAACTAGGCTTTCTGCATAACCCACCTACAGGAAAGGGTAACTTCCACAGCGCTCAAACCTTTTTCCAGATGCCATAGTGCTAGAAGAGGTCATCTTATCTTAGAACCTTTGAATAACTGGGGAAGCAAGGATCAACAGAGTGAATACCGAAGGGAGTTCATTCACTTAGCCAATGGTATTACCACTGCTACACTTAATGGAGCTTGCTTTAGAGCTGCTTCTTTTCATCCCTTAATCAGGATGTTTCTGATAAAGGACAGGACCCAAGGATTAGCTCAATTGGAAAAACTTTAGGCAGTCATCTTAGCACTGGATGTCTTTGCCAACAATTTTCCTCTGCACATTTCTACAGATCTTTGGGCCACTGTCAACGGTTTGACCATCTGGTCTGGCCAGTACAAACAATTCCTTACCCAAGGTTGCCTCATGTGGGGTAAAGAACTCTTGGAATCTCTTACCTCACAAATACCTAAAATATAAATCAAGGTTAGTTATTTCTCTACACATATTAAAGACACAATATAAGGTCTCACCATGGCACTGCTTATCATCTTGGGAGTTCCACACATTGATAGTGACAGTTCATTTCAATTCTCAGAATACACAATGCTGAGATCTTGAACAAAATATTCGATGGAGCATTTAGTGGTCCATAATGGAGCATTATGGCTGTAGATCCCATAATAGCTTACATAAACAAGTCTAAATTAAGCTAAATATATGATGAAATATTTTTGTTATCATCAAGCATCATGGATAATGTGGAATAGAGTATGACTCCATTTTTTCAGGTTTATTGAAGTAAAATGGACAAATGAATATTGTATATATTTAAGGTGTAAACTTTAATGTTTTGATATGTATATATTATGAAATAATCACAACCATCTAATTATTCATCACTTCATGTAGTTACTATTTTTTTGTTTGACTCTATTTTTGATGCATAACTCATGTGAATAATAATCCTTTTTGTACTCTCTTGGTCTATGTATGCCATCATTAGTTTTGAAATTCAAACCATATTTTGATTGGGGGGTATACATCTTACTTCTGCAAGGTAACAACAAGCTCACATACTCCACAAAAAATTAATGCTATAGATGGAGATAGAGAGATTAGGCATGTGGGTTTGGCACTTTAAGAAGGATACCAGTATTTCAGGAAACATATGTCTTGAGTGCCTAGTATGAATCAGACATTGTTCCAGTCTTGGGATTACAATGAAGAACATTGGTCTAATAGTTCTTGCTGTCAAGTAATTACATTTACGTGGGGGTGAAGAAGTAGTTAAGGTGCTGGTGTGAGGCAGAGGACAGCTGCTTCAGCCAAGGGCATAAAGTCTCTGAGGAGCTGATGATTGATTTGAGATCCGAATGATGAGATAGAGTGAACTGGGTGAAGACTTTAAAGGAGCATTTTTGGTGCAAAGGACAGCAAGTAGCAATGCCGTGAGATAAGAACAAAAACAATGTCCTGAGGAATAGCAAAGAGGTGGTATGACTGGAGTACAGAGACGGGCAGAGTGGAGGTGATGACTGAAACCAGAGAGTCTGGAAGAGATAAGGCTGTACAGGGAACAGGGTCTTGCAGGGTGAGAACTTGAATTTTGTCTTATGTACAGTGCAGAGCCCCTGGATGGTCTGATACAGGAAAGTGATGTAGTTTAGCAAGTTCACTGGAAGCTGATTGTGTAGGACCAGAGAGGTGACAGCCTGTTGCAATAGTACAGGGGTGAAATGATGGTGGCTGGGATTAGGGTTGTAGCTGGGGGCAGGGAGATACAACTCGGTGTTGAGCAGAGCAATTTGGAGCATATGATTTGAAGTCCAACCTCCATTTACAGCTTCACCACCTAAAAGCTTTTCGACCTCGAGTAAGTTTCTTAACCTAAGATTTAATTTCCTTACCTGTAAAGTGATAATGATATGTGTTTATGTCTTAGAGGCATTCTGGGATTGAATGAGGTAATTTATGTGAAACACCGGACTCTGTATTAAACCCATAATCAGCACTTGATAAAAGGCCTTCTGTTGTTGTTATCAGTAATGTAAATAAAGAAATAATAAGCGTTCCTTCTTGCTCCTCTCCCCCACCACACTCCCTGAGAGCTAGCATGTCTGTGTGAGCTTTTGCTAACCCATGACTACTGACCCCTGTTTGATTTTCTGAAGACATGGGATTTGGGGGCACCTTCCCGCAAAGGTGACGCATTCTGGTACCTTCAGTTACATCACAGTAAATGTCTTTATGTGGCTTATGATTAATTTATATAACGAAGTGGTGGTAATGGCTGATCTCTAACGTTCCCTCTTCCTACCTAATAAATCAACACTTCAGTACCTATCCTCTTCTCACCAACCTCCTTCCATAAGGTCCTCAATGAACAGCAACCATATTTCTTTCCTAACTGCAAATATAACCTGCTGAGCTTAGTCAGGTTGCTTTGACAGTTGCTTCTTCCCATTAATTACAGCTTTCAATTTTTCTTCCCTCAGAGAAATCTATTTGCATTTTTCAAAGAAGGTTCTCATTTTATTACTTCATGATCAGAACCTTTCCAAACTCCCTTGCTCCCATGATGCTTTTTTTTTTCTTTTTGGTCTCTGATATCTCCCCATCTTTGTACATTATCATCATAAGACTAAAATCATATGCTGTTTACTGCTTCCTCCACATCCTTGATGAAATGAAATAGGACACGATGTTGTCTCCTTCTTTGAAGGGATTGCTTTCCCCTCCCCACCTTGGGCTGGTAAGTGATTAAAGCTTACTCACTCTTCAAGGCTGAGCTCAAATCATGATTTCCCTCTGAAGCCTCATCACCACCAATGCCAGCAGAGTTAGTTGTTCCTGTTGTCCTACAAATACTTTAAAGTAATTGTAATATTGTATGAGAATTATTCATTTCCATATCTATCTCCCCTGATATACAATTCACAATGGCAAGGAGCATATTTCATCCATCTTTATAATTCCAGCCACCCTAACACAGCTAACACAATATCATGATGACTGCTCAGTGCATTGATGAATGACTGAAGGAGTGAACAATCAAATCATATTATACATACTGGATCATTTCCTTAATCTGGTCTGTAATATTTGCTTTAGAAAATGTTAAACTTAAAATCATTTAACATTTTTATTGTTAAAAATTCCAAATATCAGGAACAAAGTTTAAAAGAACTCATAATCCCTAAAACTTAAAACACCCTGCAATTAGCACAATTTGGGCAACAATCTTTCTGTATGTGGCTCTACATTGATTTAAACACTTATGTGTGCATTTACATAAATAAAGTCACTTTATAGATATTTTTAATGCTGAGAAAACTAATTCTATAGAACTTTTGTATTTCATTACCCTCTCCTTCACTGGATAACCAGTGTTAAAAACTGGCTGTACACTTTTCCATATCTTTCTCCATGTTCATACAATAATGTAACTTATATACATATACATACAAACGTATAGGGGCAGTATTTTACTCTTTACCACATCTTGTTCTTCTCACTTAGAAACACTTCATAAAAGTTTTCCCACATCATCTGGTATAGACATAACACACTTTTAAAAGTGGATATGTAAAGTGTGATGATTTGAATGAAACACAACTTATTAAACCATTCCTCTATTGAAGACATTCAAGTTGATTCCAAATTTTTGGCCACCACAAACAATGTTACAATTAATTTGAGTGTGTGTGTGTGTGTGTGTGTGTTTATAATACATTTTGTTTATATTCATCATTATACATTTGTGCTTTCATTTCCATGGAAAAGGGCCTCAGAGATGGAATTGCTAAGTTAAGTTTATGTGAATTCTTAATTTTAATAGATGTTGCCAGATTGAATTCCAAATGCCTTTACTACATCACATATCCCTCAGCAGATGTATGAGATAACATGTTAGCTTCCACCACCCTCCAGCAATATGTGGTAACATATTTAATGGTCCTAAAGTGATATGCCTTTGTTATGTTAATTTCTGATTCTTGTTAGGCTGAGTAACCACTTGTTCATTGACAAGATGGATTTCTTCTATGAATCCTTATACCGTTTAAACACTTTCAAATCAGGAGTGTGTGTGTTTTTTTCTTAATTAATGTGAGGAAACTTTATATGCTGGATATGAGCCCTTTATTTGTAATATCTACTACAAATATATTTTTCTCTATTATTTGTCTTTTGATTTTACCTTTACTTTTGCCATATGATTATATTTTAAGTTTGAAGTGCTCAAATATTTCAGACTTCTCTTTATAGTGTCTAGGTTGCCGAACTTGAATAAAAACTTTTCACTCTTAGATTGTATGTAAGTTTTCAAATTATCTATATTAATTTTATCTTTTAAATTGTATTTGTTTTTTATTAGTATCAGGGGTAGAATTTAGTGATTCATCAATCATACGTAACCCCTAGCGCTCATTCCATCAAGTATCCTCTTTAACACCCCTCACCCAGTTACCCCTTCCCCCACCCGCTCCCCCTCCAGCAGCTCTCAGTTTGTTAATTTTATTTTAACATTTTCATCTTTAAACCGTGCAGAATTTTATTTATTTTGTGTGAGAGAGGAGCCCCAAATTTTTATCCTTTCTTTTTCTTCAGTTTTTATTCAAATTCCAGCTAGCTAACATACAGCGTAATATTGGTTTCAGGTGTACCATATAGTGATTCAGTACTTCATTCATCCTCTTGTGCCCATCACAAGTGTACTCTTTAAACCCCATTCTGTATTTGACCCATCCTCTACCCCCGCTCCGGCCCTGGTAACTTAGAGTTAAAGTCTGTCTCTTGGTTTGCCTCTTTTCTCCCTCTTATGTTTATTTTTTGTTTCTTAGCTCCCACATAAGTGACATCATGTGTTATTTGTCTGTCTCCTAGTTCACTTAAAGTAATACTTTCTAGCTCCACCCATGTCATTGCAAATGGCAAGGTTTCATTCTTTTTTATGGCTGAGTAATATTCCATCATATGTATATGCCACTTTTTAAATCCATTCATCAACTGATAGACACTTGGGCTATTTCCATAATCTGGCTGTTGTAGATACTGCTGCTATAAACATCAAGGTGCATGTATCCTTGTGAATTAGAGTTTTTGAATCCTTTGGGTAAATACCTAGTTGTATAATTGCTAGATCATAGGTTAGTTTTATTTGTAATTTTTTGAGGAAATTCCTTATTGTTTTCAGGAATGGCTGCACCAGTTTGCTTTCCCACCAACACTGCAACAGGGTTCCCCTTTTTCTGCATCCTTGCCAATAGCTGTTATTCCTTGTGTTGTCAATTTTAGCCATTCTAACAGGTGTGAGGTGATATCTCATTGTAGTTCTGATTTGCATTTCCCTGATTATCAGTGATACTGAGCATCATTCCATGTTTCTGTTGACCATCTGGATGTCATCTTTGGAAAAATGTCTATTCATGTCTTCTGCCCACTTTTAATTGGACTATTTGTTTTGGGGTTTGAATAGTATAATTTCTTTATAGATTTTGGATACTAACCCTTTTTCAGACATGTCATTTGCAAATATCTTCTCCCATTCAATGGATTGCCTTTTAGTTTTGTTGATTATTTCTTTTGCTGTACAGAAGCTTTTTATTTTGAGGTTCTCAATATTTTATTTTTGCTTTGTTTCCCATAACTCAGGAAACACATCTAGAAAGAAATTGTTTGAAAAGTTCTTTATAAAACTTGGATGCTAACCCTTTATCTGATATGTCATTTGCAAATATCTTCTCCCATTCTATGGGTTGCCTCTTAGTTTTGTTGACTGTTCCTTTGCTGAGCAGAAGCTTTTTATCTTGATGAAGTCGCAAAAGTTCATTTTTGCTTTTGTTTCCCTTGCCTTTAGAGACATTCTTGAAAGAAGTTGCTGTGGCCAACGTAGAAGAGGTTAATGCCTATGTTCTCCTCTAAGATTTTGGTGGATTCCTGTTGACATTGAGGTCTTTCATCCGTTTTGAGTTTATTTTTGTGTGTGGTATAAGAGAAAGGTCCAGCTTCATTCTCCTCCATGTGGGTGTCCAATTTTCCCAGCACCATTTATTGAAGAGACTGTCTTTTTTCCATTGGGTATTTTTTCCTCATTTGTTGAAGATTAGTTGACCATGAAAAAAAAAAAAAGATAAAGAAAGAAAGAAAGTTGCTACAGCTGCTGTCAAAGAAGTTACTGCCTGTATTCTCTTCTAGGATTTTCGTGGTTTCAGGTCTCACATTTAGGTTTTTAATCCATTTTGGATTTATTTTTGTGTATGTGTAAGAAAGTGGTCCATTTTCATTTTCATTTTTTTTTTTTTGCATGTCACTGCCAGGTTTTCCTAACACCATTTGTTGAAGAGACTCTTTTTCCCATTGATATCCTTTCCTTTTTTTTTGTCAAAAATAAATTGACCACATGATTGTGGACCCATTTTTGGATTTTCTATTTTGTTCCATTGATCTATGTGTCTATTTTTGTGCCACTACCATACAGTTTTGATTAGTATAGCTTTGTAATATAACAAGTCTAGAATTGTGATGCCTCCAGCTTTGGTTTTTGTTTTCAATGTTTCTTTGCCTATTCAGGGTCTTTTGTGGTTTCGTACAGATTTTAAGATTATTTGTTCTAGATCTGTGAAAAATGCTGGTATTTTGATAGGGATTGCATTAAATATGTAGGTTGTTTTGGGTAGAATAGGCATTTTAACAATATTTGTCCTTCCAATCCATAAGCATGGAATGTCTTCCCATTTCTGTGTCATCTTCAGTTTCTTTCACTGGTGTATTATAGTTTTCATAGTACAGGTCTTTTGCCTCTTTGGTTAGATGTATTTCTAGGTATCTTATCATTTTTGGTGCAATTATAAATGGAATTGTTTCTTTAATTTCTCTTTCTGGTACTTCATTATTGGTGTCTAGAAATACAACATATTTCTGTACATTGATTTTGTATCCTGAGATTTGATTGAATTTCTTTATCACTTCTAGCAGTTTTTTGGTGGATTCATTCAGGTTTTCTATATAGAGTATCATGTCATTTACAAATAGTGGAAGTTTGACTTGTTCCTTGCCAGTTTGGATGCCTTTTATTTCTTTCTTTTCTGATTGCTGTGGCTAGGACTTCCAGTACTATGTTAAATAAAAATGGTGAGAGTCAATATGCCTGTCTTGTTCCTGACCATAGAGGAAAAGTTCTTTCCCCATTTAGGATGATATGAGCTGTAGGTTTTTCTTATATGACCTTTATTATATTGAGGTATGTTCCCTCTAAACCTACTTTATTGAGGGTTTTTATCATGAATGGATGTTGTACTTTGTCAAATGTTCTTTTTATATCTATTGAGATGATCATATGTTCTTATCCTTTTATTAATTTATTCTTTTATTAACAATGTATTGTGTTTATTAATTTGCAAATATTGAACCACTCTTGCAATGCAGGAATAAATCCCACTTGATTGTGGTGAATGATTTTTCTAATGTATTGTTGGATTTCATTTTCTACTATTTTACTGAGAACTTTTGCATCTATGTTCATCAGGGATATTGACCTGCAGTTCTCTTTTTTAGTGGTGTCTTTATCTGGTTTTGGTAATGGGGTAATGCTAGCCTCATAGAATGAATTTGGGAAATTTCCTTTCTTTTCTATTTTTTGGAATAATTTGAGACTAATAGGTATTAACTCTTCTTTAAATGTCTAGTAGAATTTCCCCGGGAAGCCATCTGTTCCTGAACTTTTGTTTGTTGAGAGTTTTTTGATTATTGATTCAATTCCCTTGCGAGTTAACAGTCTGTTCAAGTTTTCTGTGTCTTCCTGTTTCAGTTTTGGTACTTTATATGTTTCTAGAAATTTTTCCATTACTCCTAGGTTTTCCAATTTGTTGGCATATTCTTTCTCATAATATTCTCTTGTTTGTATTTCTGTGGCATTGGTTGTAATTTCTCCTCTTTCCCTTGTGATTTTATTTATTTGGTTCCTTTCTCTTTTTGATAAGTCTGGCTAGGGTTTTATCAATTTTGTTAATTTTTTTCAAAGGATCATCTCCTGGTCTATTGATTTATTCTATTGTTTTTGTGGTTTCAATATCATTTATTTATGCTCTGATTTTTATTTTTTCCCCTTCTTCTGCTGGTTTTAGGATTTGATTGTTGTTCTTTTTCTAGCTTCTATAGGTGTAAAGACAGATTGTTTATTTGTGATTTTTCTTGCTTCATAAGGTAGTCCTGTATTGCTATATTCTTTGCTCTTAGGACCACTTTTGCTACATCCCATGGTTTTGGACAACTCTGTTTTCATTTTCATTTCTCTCCATGTATTTTTTTACTTCTTTTTTGATTTCTTCGTTGACCCATTCATTGTTTAGTAGTATGTTTTAACATGCGTATATTTGTGACCTTTCCAGATTTTTTTTTCCTTGTGGTTGACTTCTGGTTTCATAGCATTGTGGTCAGAAAATGTATAGGGTATGACTGGAATCTTTTTGTATTTGTTGAGGTCTGTTTTGTGACACAATATGTGATCTATTCTGGAGAACGTTTCTTTTTTTATTATTATTATTATCATACCAATTTTATTTATTTATTTATTTATTTGTTTGTTTGTTTGTTTGTTTGTTTTCAGCATAACAGTATTCATTAGTTTTTCACCACACCCAGTGCTCCATGCAATCCATGCCCTCTATAACACCCACCTTTAAAACTCCATGTGTTAAGCCCCACTGGTCGCAAAAACTCAGGAAATTCAGCCCCTCATTTTCCAAGCCAGTGACTTTGGGGAAACTTCTCCTCATGCATTCCCCTGTGTGCTCCTCTCTTGCCCTTCTCCACAACCATGACTCTTTCCCCTCCACATCACCCGAGATCCATTTCTCCCCTAAATCATGTCCTCACACTCCTTCAGTGTGGCCTCTGCTTTGCCTTTAGTTGTGGAATTTGTTCTGTCAGTCTTTAGGTCTATTTATGGGGGTATTTAGGATAATTTGATAGTTATCTAGTTGTTTTTGTGGGACAAGGTGAGTCTAGGGTCCTCCTACTCCATTGCCATCTTCCTCTATTTTGTCCTTTCTAATAAATATAAATAGTAAATGTATGCTATATTACTAAGAAGAAAATAGAATTTTAAAAAAAACCCTTAATTTGAATTTAAATCCAGCTTTGAAACTTAGTAGCTATTGCCCTGAGAAAGTCACTTAATTTATGTGAACTTCTCTTTCCTCATTTGTAAAAAAAGAGAGAGAGAGAGAGAGTAAGAGAGAGAATCATGTCAACATCATGGAAGTTTTATGAGAATTAAATTAGATAATATATATTAAACACAGGGATCAGCATGTAGTCAGAGGTCAACAAATGATGTGTATTATTTACCTCTCTCTGAAATGCTTTTGCCTTAAACACATTTAGAAATGTTGATAAGCCCAATCTAGTTGTGCATCACGGTTCACTTTGATCTTATATCTTTAACAGTCTTTTTACTCTAAAATATTCCTAAAGTTAAAAAAAATACTATTTCAGGAATTTGGTCTCAATGCTATTATCAGCTAGATAGAGTGAGCATTAGAGGACAGACTAAAGTGTCCTACATCCACTTCATACAGAAATACATCCTTTCGTAGAGCAGGATCTGCCAGAAGCTCCTGTTTCTGGAAAATATGACAAAGATATTAATAAATGTAATAACTTTGGGGGCAAACATATTTGAGGCTCTGAATCTTCAGAGAATATTTGAGTGAAACCTTTTGCTCTACATAGCCCAGAGAAGTTAACCCAAAGGATGCCAACTTGGACTCCATACCCCAAATTCCATCACTGACAGAATTGCAATTTGTAGTCAATGCTCAGTGCCCTTACAGATTATGTCTTCTTTCACAGGAAGGAGAAATAACTTTCTGAATCAGTTATTTTATCTGACCAGCATTTACCATTGATCATACTCTGTGCCAGTAACTTTTCTTAAGGGATTTCTACATATCAATTCATTTAATCTGCACTATAGCTTGAGACAAAGGTATTATTAACAGTGTTTGATAGATGAGGAAATCGAGTTGCCAAGAAGTTAAATAACTTTTCCATAGTTGTACAGCTGAAAAATAGCAGATCTGGAATTTGAACCTAGGCAGTATGGCTCCAGAACCCATGTTCTTAACTACCACTTTTTGGTGATTATTGTATAATATACTCTTGAAAACTAAGCAGGCAGTACAATTACCTTCTGTAGGCCAAATAGTTGAAGACAATTTTTCACTATTTCCTTACTTGTTAATTTAGACCGTGAGTTTTAATAGTTTATAAATTCTTTGAATATTTAAAAACAGCCACAAAAAATTGATAAAATAAATATAATATTCATCTAGAATAAAAATATATCAAACGAGGATATGCTAAGACATTTGAATGGGATTGTGTTCTACCCAATTGTAGTAGTAAAAGGTGACTTGCTACTAGAGAAAATAGATCTATCTGATATACCTAAGAATTCAGACAGACTTTAGTATGTTTATTTTATCTTAAAGTTGAATTTTCAAATTTATGGTGAAACAGTGCTCTGTTTAGTAAACTGTGGTGGAACAACTAGTTTTCTATATGATGGTAAACCTTTGATAATAACCTCACAACATAATATAAAATACATTCCAGTTGGATTAATATCAAAACATGAACATTAAAAACCATAGAATTACTAGAAGAAGATCTAGAATATGAGTGTTACAACTTTTGTCATTCCTGAGAATGACCAAAAAACTCAGGAGCCTTAAAGAAAAGGGCTAGTAGGTTTATCTTCAATAAGCACACACACATACCTGTAGACTACAAAATACCATACAGATTGATAAATAAAGATAGATTATAAATTAGGAAAAATAAAAGTTATTTTCAATAATACTTAATAGAATATATATTATTTGGTTAGAATATATATGTATATATACTTATGTAATAGATATATATACATATATATTTATATAATAGAATGTATATTTATATTTATATATTCATCTGCTTGGGCTGCTGTAATATAATACCACAGACCAGGTGGCTTAAAAACAGAATTCATTTTCTTGGGCGCCTGGGTGGCTCAGTGGGTTAGGCCACTGCCTTGGGCTCAGGTCATGATCCCAGGCTCCTGGGATTGAGTCCTACATCAGGCTCTCTGCTCAGCAGGGAGCCTGCTTCCCCCTCTCTCTCTGCCTGCTTGTGATCTCTCTCTCTGTCAAATAAATAAATAAAATCTTTTAAAAAAAGAATTTATTTTCTCATAATTCTGGAGCCTAGAAGTCTGAGATCAGGATGCCAGCATGGTTGAATTCTGGTGAGAGCTTTCTTCCTAACTTGCAGATGGCCACTTTCTCACTGTGTCTTCATATGGCAGAGAGAGTGTGAGCTTTCTGGTGTCTCTTCTTATAACAACATTAATCTTAATGGATCATGGCGCTACCCTTATGACCACATCTAACCTTAACTATCCTGAGAGGCCTCATCTCTGAACACAGGCACACTTGGAATTAGGCTACAACAACAAATTTTGAAGGGAAAGAAACATTTGGTCAATAATAAAATATATATATGTATATACTTCTACAAATCAAAATGAAACCAGAAGCAAGCTAACAAATAATCAGACATAGCTTATAAAGGGAAGAAGCATGCAGATGACTAAAATGACTAGCAAACACATTAAAAAGTTACATAAACTCATTTGTGATCTAGAAAATGCAATTTTTCTCATTTATATTGACGAATATATAAATTATTCTTATACACACAAAAAATGATATTAACAGTACATGATTCCCTTGGTTTGCTTGGTGCCAGATGCAAGGCTGAGCACTTTACCTGAATTATTTTATGTTATCATCAGATGCAAAGCTATGCATCATTATCCCCAAGCTGTGGATGGGGAACTTAAGGCCCAGTGAGGTGAAGTCAGATGCTTCATTCAAGATCACGTATGTTACAAATGGTAAAAGCTGAGCAGAACCTAGACCTAGATCACTCATTTCTGTGTCACCTCATTAATGGTGGTAACAGCAAACCCTCTTACTAGATAATATGTATTTTATTTTATAACAGCTTAATAAGGTAGCTATTATATGATTATTATCTCCATTTTGCAGATGAGAAAATAGAGGCAGAGAGAGTAAATAACTATCAGTGGAGTTAGAATTCAAACCCTGGAAGACTGACTCTAAAGCCCTCAGCCCTAGACTCTCCATGCTCAGTGGGGAGTCTACTTGAGATTCTTTCCCTCTGCCTCTCCCCTGTGCTCACTCACTCTGTCTCTTTCTCAAATGGATAACTATATAGATCTCACTGGTAATAATGATAATCAGGACAGGGCTGATATATATATGTGTGTGTGTGTGTGTATTTCAGGTATATCCACAGTCAGACATGTTAGTCTGCACCTTCGCACATTAGAGTGTGTTATCTTTGGAGAAAAAACAATGGTTCTCATTGACAGGATTAAAAATAAGCACTCTGACTGGAGAGGAATGTTAAAAACCATTAATAAAGAGAAACTGAATTTCTCAATGAGTAAAGCAAAGGATAAGTGAAATTTCATAATTTTCATGTAGACTTTAATGCATTCTCAATGACCTCCCTGCAACTTTCTGCATTAACTATGTGGGAGTAAACAGTGTGTCAACAATTCAACAACATGGATAGGTGATTTTATATCAAGAGCAATAAATATTTCTCACCTACATATGACACAGAGGTGGCAAAAATAATCCTTTAGTCTTTGTGCTCTCTAATCAGTTGTGAACAAAGTTATTTTGAGACCTTTTGGAATGAAAGGCTGGATTTTTGCCAAATAGCAATCATAACAAGCATTACCCTTTAGCTGCTGACAGGGAAGTTCAAAAATTCTATCGTGTCCCAGTTTCTCAGCAGTTGATAAAGGTTAATAAAACAGGATTTTAAGAAAGCCGTGTTTCTACATTTGTTATGCTCTTAAAGGACAATTCTTGTTAGTTCCACATGGCTCTGTCCTCAAACTTCTCTCACATTCCAGCTGGAGCTTGTCCCTTTTCACAGCTTTGCATGGACCAATAAACCATGGCTAAAGCTCTCTGTTCTGATAGCCAAGGAGAAGGAGGCTGCCCTTTAAAAAAAAAAAAATCTGATCTGGTGACAGTAAATAGTAGGAGATAAGATTTGAACTGAAGTCTCATGGGAAGAATACATCTGCTTCATGGAATCATGAGCATTACATTAGGACGGACTATGGATTTTTTTTAAAGATTTTATTTATTTATTTGACAGGCAGAGATCACAAGTAGGCAGAGAGGCAGGCAGAGAGAGAGGAGAAAGCAGGCTCCCTGCTGAGCAGGAAGCCAGACGTGGGGCTCGATCCCAGAATGCTAGGATCATGACCTGAGCCAAAGGCAGCGGCCTTAACCCACTGAGCCACCCAGGCACCCCGGGTCTATGGATTTTTTACTAGAACTCCTGAAGTAGCTGGATGGTGAAATTTTTAGGGGCTTTCACAAATGTCAAGAAATATTCTCTAGGATGGGGCAGCACCATATTTCCTTTAATAGTGTCAATATATTTCATGCTCTTATTCCTTAGCAATTTGATATTTAAATGTAAATAACACTGTTGTTTCAGAAAGTATTATTTTGACTTTGAAATTATTTTGAGGATATGCTACCTGGCAAAATTGCTTTAGGAGTACAAGTTTACAAACAATGAAAACTTGTTTGAATTCACAACAATAAAGTTATTTCAGAATAATTATAATTGCTTCTGAGTAGTTTTTCTGAGATTCAGTTTTTCCATCTTCAAAACATAAAAAAGCACTTATCTTTCAGATTTAATAGAGGATCAAAAGAAATATCATATATAAAATTCCTAGCATACTGCATAGCATATAAGTACATAATATAAGTACATAATGTAAGCTATTATCACTTTAATTGTATTTAGTATTATTCTAAGATAGTTTAATACCTTTTTATATGAGGTTCATGCAACAAACAAAATACATATGAATCTCAGCAGCTCATTTGGAAAAGATTTCTCATTCTATCTTTGTAGATAACATGAGGAAATATAAACATGACTGGGCTTCTCTGTGGCTGAATATACCTAATTCAACTGTAGTTCTGCTAGAGAGAGGTTTTTAATGGTATTCATGGGACCCTAACCTGAGCCCTGTCCTGATTATCGTTTTTACCAGTGATTTAGATGAAGAAGTTGAGTATTTGATCATCAAATATAAGGATAATACAAAGTTGTAAGGAACAGCAAGTAGTTTGGATCAGTGAATCAGAATCCAAAAATGTGTTGAAAGACTGAGATGGTGGACTAGATATTTCAAAATGAAATTTAATAAAAATCTATTTAAATCTATGCCCTTAGAAGCAAAACCCAATGCACACATCCATGTGGAGAGGCACAATTTTGTAGTGGCACTTGTAGAAGACATCTGGTTTTAATGTCAATGGTAAACTCAGTATGAGTCACAATATAATTCATGTCATTTTCCCAAAGAACAAATGCTATCTTAGGCTGCATAAAGAAGAGTATTTTGTCTAAAATGAGACAGATAGTATCTTCACTCTGCTCAATGGTAATTAGCAATCTACTCATTTGGAGGGGGTGCAAATGTTTAAGAGGAATAATGAAAAATGAAGACTATTCACAGTGGAATTATTTTCAGAAATGATCAAAGGAATTGAAGCTGTCTAACCTAGAGGGTCTTCTGAAGCTTATTTATAAGCAGGATTGCTAGATGTTTATAATTAAGAATATAATTCTGCCTTTCTGTTACCTTCCACTTAGGAGAGACATAAAAAAGGAAGACATAATTATTAAAAATCCTAAATGTGAGTACTCTGAAGACCAAATCCAAAAAGGCTAGATAATGATAATAATATGTAAGTTGGATCCTACTTTATTTTATGTTGCCAGTGAAGGCCTTCTGAGGAGGCGGCTTTTGAGCTAAGAACTGAAAAATGGATGAGTGGGGTGAAGCTATTCTAAGAAGCAGGAACCACAAGAATAACAAGAAACAGTGTTATTGCTTTGTTCAAGGAATAAAATGTAGACCAGTGTGGATACATACACACATGCACACACACACACACAATGTAGAAAATATATAGTGTTTGCTGTTGTTTTTAATTTAAAAATATATAATTTATATTTAGGGTAACAAACCATGTTAGTGTATATAACTTCATTTTTTAACAGCATTTGAATATTTTCCTATATTATGGATATACCTCATTCTATTTACTTATCCCTCTGTTCAAATTTCTATTCCTCAGTTCAGATTTTCTGCCCAGTTTAGTTTCTGCCTCAACTTTAGTGAGGTATAATTGAAAAGTAGAATTGTAAGATGTTTAAAGAGTTCAACATGACAATTTTATATATGTATACATTATGAATAGATACCCCCCCATCTAGTTAATTAACAAATCCATTAACTCGCATAATGATACCTTGTATGTCTGAAAGAGAGAGAAAAAAAAAACATTTAGTTCTGGTCTCTTGGGAAATTTCAATTACACAATGCAATATTATCAACTACAGTCACCATGTGATGTATTAGATCCTTCAAACTTCATCTTATAACTGAGAGTTTGTACCTTTTTACCAGCCTCTCCTGATTTCCTCCACCCCCTCTTCACGAGAATAGTGACTTAATCTAGTTGAGTGAATGTTACATTCCCACTGTCTGTAATAGTGATGGAAACACAGTAGGTGCTCAGCTAATATTTACTGAATGAATGAGTAAGTGGATAGAAGAACTGCATTCAAGAGACAGCATTTAGTATATCTAAATGGTTAGGTGAATATAGCCAACTTAAGTTTAACTTCTTCCAAGTGGATTTGAGCAAGTTGCTTTATCTTTCTGGACCTCAGTCTTCTCATTTGTAGAATAGGGATGGTAGCAATAGCTATCCTCTAAGAGTCACTGCACAGATTAAAGAATGTATGTAAAAGTTCAGACACATTAATTAGCATGATAAATGATTAAAGAAGTCAATTATTATCCTTATGGATATCAGATAAAGCCAGAAATCACTGGAAAACCAGAACATAGTGAGCTTAATGCTAGCTATTGCAAAAACGCATTTTCCCATAAATCAGATTATGTGGATCAGACAGTGCAGTGATCTTACAAATTACTATTACCACAAATTGAATCCCTCAAAGTAGAAACATTAATATATTGTATTTAACAAATATTTATTGAGGGCCTACTCTGTGTCAGCCACTGTTGAGCAAATTTGTGTAAATGATTTTCTGTAAACATTTTTTGCAATCTCATTTCATATGTTTCCCAAAGAAAGTGAATCAGCATGCAGGCATTGCTCATCTAGTAATACTGAAATGTTGGACACTTAAGGAGAAAATGAAGATGAACATGTGTAGTTTTGAGAAGTTTCTATAGTACCTTTGTTTGGCTTATACTTTAAAAGCATGCTGGACTTTTAACTTAGTGTAGTATTGTGATTCCCATAATTATTGTATTCCATGGGTAGAGTGACTAACTGTCCTAATTCTCCCAGGAATAAAGGAGTTTCTGGGTCATGGAACTCCCAATTTTAAAACCAGTAAAACCTCAGAAAATTGGGTTAAATTGGTCATGCTATCCATGAGGGTGTTTATGTGTGCATATATTTGTGTATGCATATGCATATCTTATAATCTAAGTGCCATATTTAGACTGAGATTCAGGTGTGTTAGATCCTATGATATACATAAACATTTGTATCCCCAAATCTCTGTAAATAACATCTATTTCTGAAAACTTTCTAGAAAACAGAAGTAATCATGAAGTACTACTTTAATTTCTTCTGAACCATATTATCATATTTTTGGAGGTCATTTCTCAAGGCCATCTACCAGAAAACCTTAAGCTGCCAAAATTTTAATGCATTCCATGAGGCTCATAGAAAGTGTTCATTTTCCCTACCCTCTATCCCTGTCCCCAAATTACGGAGCAGGAATTTGCTGAAAAATAGAAACAATTCCTTATTTTTGCCATTTTACTGATAATGGGAAAGCTTGCATACATGATCACTTTGGAGGCTGGACACTTTTCCTTATTTTCATCATTTGCATATCTTTTAACAGGCTGGTGCAAAAGCATAAGACCACTTCATCATTTTCATTAATCAATGCTTTTACCTTTGAGTAAAGACTTGGTCCATTACCCTAAGCTCATTGTGATGAATCTTGAGTCTCCCCAGAGGGATGAATTTGTGTTCTGGTATATGATAAACAGCCCTTCTTCCAGGTCTAGCAAGACATATTTGTATGTGGTCTTCTATTATATCCAGATGACAAGATGGGGACTTTAGACTGGAGGATTTTATAGATGGAGTGATTTTATATTTGGTAATTGAAAATTATCACAGTGTGCGGAAATAAGCAGAGATGTAATAATTTTAGTAAGACAATACTGTTTATTTGTTGTTACCTCTTCGTATATTTTGGCTACACTCTCCTGCCACCCTGAGTTCAATGTCAGCAATGTCATTTGAGAACTGCAAGCTTCCTGCAGACAGACAGGCAACTTGCTTGTCATTACATTCTCAGCAGTTAGCATGGTGTTTGGCAAAAAATGGTATTCGTGACATTTTGTTTATTTTTTTAAAGCTTTTATTTCATTTCTAGTGAGCTAATGTATACCATTATATTAGTCAGGTGGTGTACAATGTAGTGATTCCATAAATGCATACATCGGCCAGTGCTCATCAGGACAAGTGCACTCCTTATTCCCCGTCGCCTATTTCACCCGTCTTCGCACCCACCTCCCCTCTGGTAACCAGCAGGTTGTTCTCTAGAGTTAACAGTCTGTTTCCTGATTAACCTCTCTCTCTTTCTCTTTTTCCTTCGCTTGTTTGCTTTGTTTCTTAAATTCCACATATGGGTGAAACATGACATGTTATTTAAATAAATAAACAAACAAATGGATGAATAAACAAAGATTAGAATGATTTCCCAAGAATGAGTAACATTAATGCAGAAAAATGGAAATTCAAGAGTAGCTATACACACATACATACACAAAACATCAAATGCCCCCAGTGATCTCATTAAATCTTAGGATTTCACCAGGGCCAATTCTAGTGTCTCTGTTTCTGGTTATCTTGTCAGATCACTACAGAGAAATATTACTGATAAGAATAGTAAGAAAAATAATAATAATAATAATAACATCTTTGTCTTTTGGCACTAATTCAGTCAACAAATATTACCCAAATACCTACTCTGTGCCAAGGTTTTTTTAGAACTGGGGATGAAACAGTCAACATGGCAAAGTTCTTACTCTTGAGAAAATTCCAGTTTTTAATCTTTCTTTTGAGCTCCACCTCCATTATTTTAAATGGGAAATGGGTATCTATGCCTAAATGTTCTAGAGTGAGCTCAAAATGTTTAAGACTGAGTTCATCTCTCCCCACCAGGCCAAATCCTCTTACATTCTTTAACAGAAATCCTAGGATGCCAGTGATCATGCCTGTCTTATTTTCAGTTATGTATAACCAGTGCTTAGTACAGAACTTAGCACATAAAAGTTTTTCAATAAATGTTCCTTTCAAGGTCACACCTTATATGTCATCAGAGTCAAGACCTGTGGCTTTTAAAACTCCCATAACTGCCTCTCCATATCTACTATAGCAGCTTTCACAGACAAGTTGTATCAAATTGTTTATGCATGTGTCTATATATACCCTTAGATTGTAAGTTCTTTGAGAATAGAGATCATCTACATCGTTTGTCTTTACCATAAAGGTCAGCATTTATAAACCCACAGTAAATCCTTATTGAATCAAGTAGTAGTCAAAATATCTTAGTTTATTTGGGGTTGATAATTTTTAAGTAATTCTAGTGGCCTTGCTTCTGGTGATTCTGTAGAATCACTACAGACAATTCATAGCAATAATAGTGATCATGACACATGTAAGTGCCAGGCATGGCGCTAAGTGCTTTCCTTGATTACCTTATAAAATCCTCCCCAAACCTTTCATTGCATCCATATTAAAAGTGAGAAAACTGAGACACAGGTTAAATGACTTGCTTAAAAGTTCATACAAGTAGGAATTAAGCCATTATTAGTTATTTGGTGACATAGCTCCGTGTTATTTATTCATATGTAATTCTTCACTGAATTTGTTCCTGCATAGACTGTCTTAACCTAACAGGAATCCAGCTGGATTCCAAGATACTCTTATTAACCATTCAGAGCACAGAAATTTTGCCAGATGCTGTACTGGTCATCATTTTGGCAGACAATTGCTATAGTCTTGCAAGGGAACTGGAAATTCTCCTCATGTTACTTTGAATTTCACTTTATTTTTTTAAAAAGATTTTATCTATCTGCCAGAGAGAGAGAGCACAAGTAGGGGGAGCGGCAGGCAGAGGGAGAAGACTCGCTGAGCAGGGAGTCTGATGTGGGACTGGATCCTAGGACCCCGGAATCATGACCTGAGCTGAAGGCAGACACTTTACTACCTGAGCCACCCAGGAGCCCCTGAATTTCACTTTAAAGGTAAGCTACTAGAGGGGCACCTGGGTGGCTCAGTCGGATAAGTGACTGCCTTCAGCTCAGGTCATGGTCCCTGGATGCTGGGATCAAGTCCTGCATTGGGTTTCCTGCTCAGTGGGGAGTCTGCTTTTCCCTCTGCCTCTCTCCCCTGGCTTGTGCTCTCTCTCACTCAGTCTCTCTCAAATAAATAAATAAAATTTGAAAAAATTAAAAATAAAGGTAGGCTACTAGAGACGAGCCATCCTGTTGGTTGTGAAGTCAGAGTATAAACCACTGGTAACCTAAGGCTGTGGGCTACACACAACACCAACTTATCAATTGCCTTTTGCAGCAAAAATGTAGGCTAGAGGGTTATTAACAAATACAGGAAAAAAGGAAAAATATGCTGTTTATATGATTTCCTTGGACATGGACATTTGAGGGACTGAAAGAACATGTTGATTAAAAATAAAAATAAAATCTGAGCAGCACACAACTAAGCAAGCCTTTTTCACTACAGCACTTATGACAGCCTTTTACTCAGTCTGTGTCATGAGAGGAAACTTGTACTTGACCCGACTGAAAGGTGTTAGAGCATAAATGCTTCTAACTATGCACAGAATTCTTTAAAATGTCCTCATTTGGGGTCAATAAAGCAAAACTTCTATCTATTTTACCATGAAAATGTATTTCAGCTAGAAATCTCTAGGTTCTTGCTGGAAATCTGGCCATTTCATGCCTAAACAGCAAAAGGACCTGGCATTTTAAATAATTACTTTGATAAAGCATGCACTTGCTTAGTGCACAATGCAAGGTGGACACGGAAAGCCACTGGAAAGTACCTAATGACGACAAAAGATAAATGGCTCTGAGTTTATTGTCTGGAAACTGTGTTGTGCTTTACTTTGATTAATGGTTGTATTCTGTATTTTTTCCCCTCACCACTCACCATACCCTCACCATCAGACTACCACGCTTCAGTGCCCTGCCCCCTGTGCTTTACCACACTGAACAATTCTTCATTCCCTGCACATTTTCCTGCCTCTTTGCTTTTGTCCCCTGAGGGTAGCAAAACTTGCTCCTCCTGATAAACACTTACTCATTCATCAAGACTTCATTCAAATGTTACCTCTTTGGGGAAGCCTCTAATGGACAACCCCCAGTTGCAAAATGAGCTAATTCTCCTCTCTGTGCTTCAGGGCACATACCTTGATTCCAATGTATATCACATTGGATTGTGATTGATGACGGTATAGCTTCCCTACAAAAGGGCTAGCTTGTGTGTGTAGGCATGTATATACAAACTCAAAATGTCCTTATTTATGTGTATTGCAACTTACTGCAACGAGGATTTTAGACAACTAAAAAGGTATGCAAAAGAAAAAAACAAATAGGAAATGGATGGGAGAAAAGAAGGAAACAATTGAGTCAGGACACAAAATAGAATTTTGAACGGGGCAGATGAGGGCTGGGATTATATTTTATCCATAGTTATACTTCAATAACCCAGCAAAGTGACTAGCATTTAGAAAACAACTAGCATGCCAAATTTAAATGAATTTTTAAAAAGTTATTTATTTTTTCAAAGTGCTATTATCCTTTTTTATTACATTCAGTTAGCCAACATAGAGTACATCATTAGTTTTTGATGTAGTGTTCAACGATTCCTTAGTTAAGTAGAACACCAGTGCTCATCACAGCACGTGTCTCCTCAAGACCCATCACCTCCTCTAGCACCCTCTTCCCCTCTGAAACCCTCAGATTCTTTCTCAGGGTCCAGAGTCTCTCCCGGTTTGTCTCGCCCTCTGCTTTCTTCCCATTCAGTTTTCCCTCCCTTCCCCTATGGTCCTCTGTGCTACTGCTCATGTTCCACATGTGAGTGAAACCCTATGATAATTGTCTTTCTCTGATTGACTTATTTCACTCAGCATAATCCCCTCCAGTTACAACTGCCCTTGAATCCACTAAACAATAATTTACTAAAGCATTCAATCTCTCCCTGTTTGCGAACTCGCCATTTAGTCACCAACACCATGACATGACCTGTCAGGCACTGGAATTTATCACATTCATTTCTCCCAACAGTTCTCTTTATTTATGGATGTAGAACCAAAGGTCTGGAGAGACTAAGTCATATGATCAAGATCACGCAACTTAAACATTGGCGAAATCTCCTCAAGACCTCACCTGCAGAATGAAAATGTAAAAGAGAACTTGGAATTCATTTAGCCTAACCTTTCACATCATATTATTCTAAAGTAATTTTGAATGCAATATACTAAAAGTCATTCCTCATTTTCACTCATTCTAATTCTCTTTGTTCTTTTATTTTCAGGCCATTCATAGTTTGTCCAATTTCTGTGGAATATTTATGCATTATTGAATGATTTGATTTATCTTGTTTCTCATATTTTTGAGAGACTCTGTGTCTTGAGTGTCCCCCTATATGCAAGTCACTAAATTTGTCTCTTCTGGGCTTGCCTTCATAGCTGTCATAAGAGGTGAGCCACCTAAGTAGGGTGCATAAATGTGGTATGTCTCCATTGTATGGGTATATTATGAGAGCCTGTGTGCTACTGCTGTCCCTCATTTCACTTCAGAGCATGACCATTACATGTACACTGGGAACACTACTGATTTCTTTCCAATATCCATGGGATTTTGTTCAACAGGAGAAAAGAGGCAGTGGCTGGAGGAGAGCACAGGGAGAAGAGTAGAAGACAGACGCGTGGAGGCACTAGAAGGGAAAAGACCACTGAGAAATTGCTAAAGAGAAAACAAAGGCATTTATTTGGGCATCATTTTCTTTCTTTTTTTTTTAAGATTTTGTTTATTTATTTGAGTGAGAGAATGCACAAGCGGAGGAGGGGAAACCTGAAGCAAGGCTCAGTTCCCGGATCCTGGGATCATGCTCTGAGCCAAAGGCAGACACTTAACCCACTGAGCCACCCAGGTGGCCCTGGACATCATTTCAAAATGACAGTTGCCAAAAACAAAAATGGAAAGTTGGCTGGAGACAAGCTTCCCTGTGCCCCACAATACATTGCTTAGGGTGGGGAAATGTAAGAGAAGACAGATGAAATTTAGTTTTCATGAGGTGATGATCAATTTCCTTATCAATAGTTTCTTCTTAGGAACTAATCAGGACTGTTTAGGAATGTAGTCTCAGGATATTCTGACCTAACCACCATGCTCATCAGAGAACTATCTTCAGAGGAATTTTCTTTCTACCAAAGAGTTTTCCCTTGAGCTTTTGGGAGAGTTTTATTTGCAAATCTTGTACCGAGAGAAGTGATTTTTAACCAGCTTCAGCATGACTCTTACAAGAAGATGTCTTTCCTAGTCTACAATTACAATGCTGGCCCAGCTTATTGTTTGGTCAGCAGACTCCGAAAAGCAATACTATATGTAGTATAACTTGTAATTTAAAAAATGGAGCAGAATCATTTTGCTAAGTGAAATTATCTGGTTGCAGAGGACAAGTACTGCATGAGTCCACTTATATGAGGTATCTAAAAGAGTCAAACTCTACTGAGAATACAGTGGTGGTTGCCAGGGGCTCTAGGGAGGGGGACATGGGGAGCTGCTTTTCAACAGGATAAAGCTTCAGTTATAGAGATGAATGAGTTCTAGAGATCTGCTGTACAACATTATACCTAGAGTTAACAATAGCGTACTACGCATTTAAAATTTTGTTAAGATGGGAGGTCTCATGTTAAGTGTTCTTACCACAGTAAAAAAAAATCCTTCTGTGAATTAAGAGCAGAGTTCTCTGAATTGATCTAGTAGAGTGTTTTCAAGTGAATGACATGTATTAAAGCTCTTGGATAGTTAATATTTCCAAACAGGATGCTTGTAGGTAGAGTGATTTGAAGAGGGGTTTAATATTAGTAACCAGAGATTGTGCAATTAAAACAGAAAGAGGTTTTGACTCATTATCCTGGTTAATTGATGGTAAATTCTAGTCAAAGTAGGTACATGAATTTTGAATAATAACCCAGAAGACAGAAAATAAAAGATGAAGTGTGCTGTCTTTTCTGCACAGCTGGATTTTTTGCGATTATTAAAAAAAAATAAAACTAATGGCTCTTGAGAAGGAAAAGTATGAAGACTCCACTTTATAGCTCTGATAAAGCATGTGATAAAGATAATGAAAACCAAGCAAGATTATTAAGAGAAAAATAGATAACCTAATTAAAAACCAGCTCTTTATAATACTAATACATCAAATCTCTGTATACCCAATTATCTGGTCACCTTAATTTAGATAAAATTGTTTCTAAAAAGAGACAATACACATAATTTTTAATGTAAAGGAAAAAACATATTTGTTTCCTTTTATAACATGTTGTCTCTGTGATGGGTTGGAAATCACTCATCTGATTTACCAAAACTGGGAGCACTCCATAGTTTTAGAATACTTTGAGAATCATCCTTTATTTTTGCTTAAAGATTTTATTTATTTATTTGACAGACAGGGATCATAAGTAGGCAGAGAGGCAGGCAGGGTGGGGGTGGGTGGGTGGGTAGCAGGCTCCCTGCCAAGCAGAGAGCCCGATGTGGGGCTCAATCCCAGGACCCTGGGATCATGACCTGAGCCGAAGGCAGAGGCTTTAACCCACTGAGCCACCCAGGCACCCAAGAATCATCCTTTATTTTTTATGAAATTAATACTTTAAAAAATGATAGCAGCAAGTGAATAATTAAGATGTACTTATGAAAAAGCACACAGCTGTCCAAAGCACCACGTCAGTAATTAAAGTGCCTGTCTGGCATTTTACTGAACATGTACAAGAGACTTTTAATACAGCTCGTTGCTTACCTACAGGATTTTGATTTTCCCGTGTGATCCATTAAATTTTATAATGTAAGTCCAAATTTTAGGTCATATTAAATATTAAATGTGAAGGTCTCTAGCAGTATCTTAGGAGCTATTAACTATTATCATACAAAACATAGGAAACTTTAAAAATTATTTTTTCTTGCCATTTTAATGTGCTACAATATAGTCTAATTAGGTCCAGCCCATTTCCTTGGTTAAGAGAGAACTATTCAGAATAACAATAACAATTTTGCTGTGCTAGGATAACAGTTATAAGGGCTTCATAAATATTCTCTTGGCAGAATCCCCAATTGCAGTGTCCGTGTGAGGATTCTGTATTCACTGAATCCACTTCTAGATTCATTTTACTGAGGAGTGTAGTGGCTTTACATGTTTTTCGCATGATTTTTAGAGTTTAAGTATAGAGCCAATGCTGCAGAGATCAAAATCAACAAGAGGTTTCTTAGAGGGACTGCTTTGATTCAATCAATTTTCCTTTTTCAGTCACTTCATATGTGACAAGCCCTGAGGCCACAGAGCTGGGCCGTCTATATAAATTCTAAAGTATGGCCAGTCCTGGATCTAGCCAGGTAGACTTGGACATGGTAGACCCATTAAGTCTATTTATTAAATAGTCAATACTGTTTCCTGAGTGAATGAACACATATATTTCCTAATATAGGAACATGCAAATGCTCTGAGAGGTCACAGAAGTAAGAGCTTTCTTCTAGCTCAGAGAAACTGAGGCTTGAATTTTGAGCAAGGCTAATCTGTGTTAGTGTAATATTGAAACAACATTTTTAAGATTTTAATAGGACTCTAGTCATTAAAAACAACAATGTGAACTGGAAGTCTTTGAAATCTTAGATTTTTGAGAGTTGTATTGATCTCATTGATTTGAGGAATTTGAGAAACAAGACAGAGGATTAAAGGGGAAGGGAAGGAAAAACGAAACAAGATGAAACCAGAGAGGGAGACAAACCTTAAGAGACTCGGTCTCAGGAAACGAACTGAGGGTCGCTGGAGTAAAGGGGAATGGGAGGGGTGGGGTGGCAGGTTGATGGACATTGGTGAGGATGTGTGCTATGGTGAGCACTGTGAATTGTGTAAGACTGATGAATCACAGACTTGTACCCCTGAAATAAATAATACATTATATGCTAATAAAAAAAGAGAGAGTTATATTGAAACAAAAACTCTGTTCCTTATTGTGGATATAAATATTTGAGGGTGTGTCAGCAATTATTGAAAATTTAAAGGATATGTAGCAAATATAATGAGAGTATAAGATCATTAAAAAGTTCTCTTCCTGCTTGGGTTAGACCCATGGGGAACTAAGAGTGGTACTTAAGAGTGTCACTGTCTTTCTAATACCGGTCTCAAAGGCTAGGATATCATCGCAAACATCACAGTTTCTATTAATAACTCATTGTAGTTACTATTCATGGAGTTAGCCAAGCAGTTTTTCAGGCTCCATCACCTCTTAAGTTAATGAAGTTTTGTAAGATAGTCAATTTCCTCTTTCTTCTATATTCCCATCTTTAAGGTTAATTTATGCAAAACACCATTCAAAGTATATGAATACATGAAGGATATACCATGAATTATGCTCTTTTCTAAGTAGCTGAAATGTCCTTCATCATTTTTATAGAAGTTATCATATTCATTTATTCATTTCTTTCCATTCCAATTTGTGACATGCTAACTATGTGCCGGGTACTAGAGCTATATACTGGGGACCCAAAGACAAACAAGGCAGATATAGTATCTTTCCCAATGAAACTTATGGTCCAGTTACAAATAGATGGATTTTATCAAGACCGATGAAAGAAGGAAGCATAGTACTGTGATAGAGGCCAACAGGGGCAGGACACCTAGTTGAGTGGACTGAGAAATTACCCTTTGAATAGATGACATTTAAGCTGAGCTCCAAAGGATGAGAAGATAGCCATTCAAAAAAGAGAAAGAAGAAATTCCTGGCAGAGGAAAGAACACAGGCAAGAATTCCAAGGTGGTAAAGAGATTGATATATTATAAGAATGGCGGCGGGAAGGACCATGTTCAAACGAATGGGAAGATAACAGAGCTGAGACTGGAGAGAGCCACAGGAGCCCAGATCATGCAGATCTTTATAGGCCAGTGTGTAGAGGTGGAATGATATTGAAGTCTTTCATGCACAAGTGTATCCTGATATGATTCAATTCTTAAAATTGTTCTGGATATTATAAGAATAGATGAGAGGCTGGAAAGAACTGAAGGAGGTGGATGTTTTCTTAAAAGCCTATTTAAGTGACCCAAGCAAAGAATGTGAAGTGGCTTAGCCTAGGGTACAGCCCATGGAAATAGAAATGAATGGATTAAAGGAAATACCTACAGGTATATCTGATAGGGTAATATTATAACCACATGTTTACTCGCCTTTCTCCCCTTACAGCCTCAGGCCCATTAAAGGGAGAGACTACGTCTTGTACCTCTCTGTATTTCCACTCCCAGCTGGGGATATTTAATGAAAAAAAAAACTTTTTTTCATAACCTGAGATATCTGGGGCTTGACAGACACTCATCAAATCTTCAAATAGATGAATAGGTTTATTATCTGCTAGCTATAGTCGAATTCTTCTTTCTTTGCCCTAAAATTAATTTTTTTCATGCTTCAAGAGAATCCCACTGATTTTGATATACTACAGTGTGATGAACATGACCACATCCTCCTTCTCTGCCCCTCTTCAAGATCTTATAGACTTCAGTGATATGCTTTTAGTAGTTTCATCTTTCAGATTCAAGAAAGAGAGTCTTTTGATTCTTTTTATCATATGGCAGTTCCTTCTTTTCACTGATCATTTCTGTTGCCTCCCTCTGGATTTTCTTCAGCTCTTTTATGTCTTATTTGAGATGTGATAACACAATGCTCCCAGTGTGAACACACCACAATTCTCTATGTCCGTTGAATGCTGATTTTGTTTTATTCCAATATATTTTCTAATAACACTTAATATTTTCTAGACCTATTTTGGCTATAAGGAACAGGGCCCAACAATTCACAAGTCTTCTTATAATAATATTATAACACCCAGCTTGAAATAGAGTAGTATATATTTTTCCTTCGCCCTTATTGCTAATTATCTCCCCTTTTATAGAGCCTCACATAATTTTCTTACATTTCGTCCCTTCCAGTTCAGTGTCTCACTATCTCTAGAAGAGCCAGTATCAATTGCATTGTGTCCTTCTGATCACTTATAAAAATTGTTAGATTTGGCTGACCTCCGGGACATATCTCCAATTGTAGCTTCTGTCTAAAGCAATTTCCCCCTACCTTTTGTTTATCTTTATTCATGACAAAAATAGTCTTCTCAACTTCATGGTAACTCTGACTGAAGATTATGTTGCACACTCTGAGAATAAATATAACATATCTGCTTGTTCTATTTTGTTCATATTAGTTATCCACAAATAATTCAATCTGATCAGCTGAACATGATTCCTTTTGTAGAAGCCACATTTCCTTTAATGAATTATCTTCTAGAGTAACACAGTTATTTTATCTATGTATTTATCTATCTATTAGCTTTCTATCTTATCATCCATCCATCTATATCTATCTATCTATCTTCCATTAACTTGTTTGATATACAGATGAAATGGTCAGTCTTTAGCTATAAGAGTCCCACTAAAACTCTTTCTATGGATGCCAAATATCATCCTTTCAAAATTTATAGTGACTACATTTTTGGCTAATAGCTCCAGAGTTTGACCCTTGGATTGTTTTAAAACTTTTGAAGCATTTAAACCAATTTATCAGTTAAATCTATAATATCCTGCAGTTTTATTATTTGCTTAAATCCTTTTGTGACACTATATTTTTTCAACTATAAGTTATCTTGCTTGCCCTTTTAAGAATTATCCATGTATTCATTTAGGGAATATTTATTGAGTGCGTATGTGTCAAACACAGGGAACAAACCAGTAAACAGGCAGGCAAAAATCCCTCTTCATGGAGTTTATATTCTTTCAGGTTGAAAGACAATAACCAAACAAATAAGTAAATAATATGTCACGTGGTTATACACGCTATGAATAAAATTAACGCAATTGTGGGGATAAAAGGTGAGGAGGGGTACTATTTTGTATGGAGGAATTAGGAAAAATCTCTCTGAAAGTGTTCCATCAGAGCAGGACTCGGGAATGAAGCCATGTGGTTACTTGGGGGAAAGGAATTCCAGGCACATGGAACAGAAAGTACCTGGGCCCTGAAATGGGCATGTGCTTGGCTTGTCCAATGAGCATCAAGGAGTCCAGCGCTATAGGATCAAAGTGAGTGAGGAAAATGGTGGAAAATGAGGAGTAGGAGTTTAATTAAGGACTGGGTCATGCAAATCTTTATGGATCAGATTGAGGGCTTTGAACTTTATTCTTGGTAAGATAAAAAGCCATTTAATGGTTTTTGAGCATGGGGAGATCATAATGTCACTTAAAAACAAAACTCTGGTTTTCGTGTCAGCAAGAAGACAAATGAGGAGACTATTACGCAGTGGGTAATCAGGTAAAAAATGATGAAGTCTTGAATCTGTGGTGGTGGAAGTCATCAGATCTATTGCTATAAATTGTATTTACACAAATTGCATTTATCAGACATTAATTATATTTGCCAGGAAACACAACTGCTGCTTACATAAAATGTTTTTCTTTCCTGTTAATTAAAAAATTAAAGTTGTTATGATAAAGATAATACCATGTGATTAAAATTAGTTTAACATGTATTTGTCTTCATCAAAGAACCATTAGTGTCAACTCTATATTGTAACTGTTACTGTCTATATAGTTTAGGCAAATAATTTTGCTTAGAGATAGAAAAAAATAATTTAAAAAATTACAAAACGTTTTAATTAGCTCTCTTGTTTAACTAGCTTTCTAACTAACCTGAATTTCCAGGAACTGTCATTTAATGCCAAATATTTTATTCCATAAATTGGAGGCTGTGGATTTACTTTAGGGATCAGAGGTCTATAGTACTTGCTAACTAGGTCAACTTGGTATGCTTGGAAGAATAACCATATCGTTGCATACTGGAATTTTAAGAGCAAGATGGTAGTTTGAAGGAATAAATTGCTTAATCCTATTTCCATAGGTCCTGTGTAAAGAAGCAATAGAATGTTGGCAAGTTTTTGAAATCCAGGCCAATGTTTAATAAAAGCAGGAAGGAAGTTTAAAAAATGGAAATATTATTACTAGATGTAAATTTTGTCTTACTCTGTCCAAATTCTTACTTCTAAAAACAATCCAAAATACATTTAAGATCTCACCTGGACTACCACCCTGCTTTTATAAACCCGTTACTTGAATTGGCTTGTTTCTGACAGAAGCCCCCTTTGGAATTAATTAAGAATACTATGAAAACCGCAAATATTTGGTCTTACACTCTCCTGTTTCATTGCCCTCTCTTGTTGGCCTAGCACCTCTTTCTTTTTTTTTTTTCTGCGGAAATTTGTTCCACACACATGAAGGTCATGAACAACCACACTTGGTTGGTCAAGTGTTGACCTACGATGGGTAAATGTGAGGTTTCATCACAAAAATTTTGCAATTAGGATGGAAGAGACAGTTTCTATATATCTGGTGACCAGAGCCACATTGATTTACTAATAAGAAAACAAGAAAGTCAGTATAGACTGTGTTTTGGGTCTAGCAGAATGTCCAAGGATCACATTTAGAAGGACTTTAGCATAGATCAGGGTTGCTCAAATTTCTTTGTGCTCAGAATACGCTGGGGAGGTTAATAAATATTACTGATTTCCAGCCCTTACCTGGAGATTCTGATTCTGTCATAGACCTAGAAATCTGAATTTTAATAAGTACCTCCAAGTGATTTTATTTTCAGGAAAGTTCAAGAGGCTCTGAACTGGGTACTCATTTTGACCAGGACCTTTGCCTGCAATTCAAGTAATTAGCACTTGATGGCAGTATGGCTTTTCTGCAAGCATTATTAGGCTCTGCGCTGTTTGGTAGTCTCCACCAACCAAGAGGTATCAATTCTAAAGAGATAAGCCCTTGGTCATGGCTTTTTTATTTTTTAATTAGTCTATTTATTCATTCAGCAAACACAAGAAACTTACAGGTTAATGGGGGAAGAGGGCATATATTAAATGAATAATCACATGAAAACATTACACCCTGATTGATGACATGAAGCAATCTCTGCAGTTAAAGATTATAAGGGACCTGATTGTGTGGAGCAATTATTCAGGAAAGATTTCTCTTGGGACGTGATTTTTAAGCTAATTGGATAGTGCGACTTGCTTCTGATCCCAGCACATTGAATCACTCATACAGATTTGTTTCAGATATTCTAACACTGAGCTCAGTTGTGAACGGATTGATGACTCCAGATTTATTCGGCTCATTTTTTTTTTTTATGAAAATATCCTGTTTTTTTTTTTGACCTATAGTTTTTCACAACAGACCTTAGTTTTCTTCCTTTTGGTTTAAGTAAAACAGACTGGCATACAGATTCCAGATTTTGAAAGAGAGAGAGAGAGAGCGAGAGAGAGAGAGAGAGAGTGTGTGTGTGTTTAAATACCATACCCCATTGCATGGATCCCTTCGTGGGCATCCTGGATTCTCCCACTGAGTTTTCTCATTTCCTCAGTCAGCAGCAGGGTTGTCCACCTGAGTAGCAATGTGCCTGGTCAGTAGTTCTGCTCTTCCCTTACTTTCTCTTGACAGTCAAGGACAGAATTTTCACCTAGTTATCCTCCAACTACAAATTTCACCACTCACCTAACGAATTTGGAGGGACTCAAATATTAATAAAATAATACCAGCACTTAGTTTTAGCACTTTTGTAAATATTACCACTTACAGAAGAAGGAAAAAAAAGACTGCTAACAACTATGAGAAGAAAGTAATAGACCAAAACATAAGGATTGAGTGTTTTCATTAGCATGCTAGCATACTTTATAATTTTTGAAAGCGTATTAACATGCATTTTCATTTGTGCCTGACAATAGACCAATATAGGAGAGGTTTTATTTTCATTTTACTGGTAATGAAGCTAAAGCCCAGAGACAGAATTGTGTAGCCTGAGGTCAAAACTCTACCTAGTTTCATCTGTTTCTGTTTCTGATTGCAACTGCAGTGTAGCTCACTCACTTTTGTGACTTACCTTATCCTGCCTTTTCTCTTTTGGTCCCTGGGAGCCTGCTTATTGGCAGTGCAACAAGGCTCCTGCAATTCTGATTTGCTTCTTTCTCCAGCTGTTCCCTGCTGTCTGAGGGCTGGGGCATCAAAGCTTTGCTTGAATTCTTCCACTTTAGCCATGGAAAGCTTTATCATTTTAACTGCTCTACTTGGAGCTTTAACTACAGGGAGGACCTGCTTGCTCTCAGTGGAGAAGGTGCTGGAGGAAGAACTCCGTGGGGTTTGGGTGGTTTAACTGAAGGTAGTTTATATCCCCAAAGGATGTAGTGTCTTAGTGGGAGAACCTTTCTGGCCAACTAGCATATGCTGCATCACACAGCTTCTTAACGCCTACTCAGCCCCGCCATCTATAGCTGTGATTGCTGTAAGAATTCCTTTGTGCAGTGTTGTCTATACGATTCATAAAACTAAACAATTCTTAGGGATACTTGACCTAGGTTATCATTAGGGATTTTTCTTTAATAACCACTTTTAAAAGAACAGCATAAGAACAGGGTAACGTGCTTTTCAAATGCGTAGAACTGGGTTTTCCTTACAGTTCATAGTCTGTGCACTACCAAAGACAGGGGACAGTCACCTTCCTAATGTCCACCTCAGTGAATCTGGCCTCACTGCAGGCTGGTTTTCATCTTTTCAAATCTACCCTTTTGTATTCTTCAGTAGTTTCCTCGGGTTCTCAAATTGGAATCAACAAAACTGCACTTGCTCAGGAGCTCCTCGCAAGTGTTTTGGCAAGTCCATTTTGGACCCAGATGTAAGGCATGCATATTCATACTTGGCTATGTCTGTGCTCTTTGCCTGGGGGTGATGTTGTTATATCTGAGAATGTCTTTCCTTAAAGTACTGGCCTTTGTACCTTAGTCCCCGTTTCAACACTTTATCCCACCCATCACCTTCTGACCTCCTCTAGCACATACACATCAGTCATTAAAATAGAAGTATTTCAACCTCTGATTTCATCGGTTATAAAATCCCAATAATTTTTGGAGTCAAAATGTTTGGATTGAAATCCCAGTTCCACTGCTTAGGAGCTGTGCGATCATGGACAAGTTGCAAATCCTTCTGGATCTTAGTTTCTTCCTCTGTAAAATGGAATTGGTAAAAGCACCTACCTCTCCGCTTGCCATGAGAAGGAACATTGAAATGGCATGCAAAATGCTTAGAATAGCGTCTAGCAGGTGATACTAATGTAATAAACGTGAGTTATATTATCAGGACTTCAGTGTATACTTCTGTTAGGTGGAGTTAAACATATTGAGCTCACAGGACTATCATGAAAGTTCAAGTATGTATGCAGAATGCCCAGCACAGAGCCTGGCAAATACAGGCATTTAAAAAATTCTAGTCCCATTGCCCACCAGCTCCTCCTCCCACCTCATTCCACACTTCCTTATTCTGTTTGAAGACCGCTATTCTTCATGTATTTTTGCTTTTGTGAATTAACAACCATACTATAATTTTAAACCTAACTTTAAAGTGGTGATTTTGAATGAAATCCAAAAAAATCAAAGAAAAGTAAAGAGGAAAATTGTCAAATGGCAGCTGTGCTCTTGGGCAAAAGAAAAAAACGAAAAAACCGTTAGAGCAGTGACTCATTTTTTTAAAGTTTAACTCCACAGTGAAGTGGACATTGTAATGGCCCTTACCTTCTGGCCATTAGACACCTGAGAGCTGCCGGAGAAACTGAAAAAGTAACTGCTCTGCTCAGAGTCATTCTTCTTAATTGCACGAGGTCAAGTGTAAAGTGTAATCACTTCACTTCTGTTCAATCGGTGCTGCTTTTCATTTTGTTCTTTTTCAGTGTCTCATAGATTTCCAGGCCTGTTAAGGGCCAGCATATGTCATCTTCCTCAACTTCAGCTTTACTGTTTGAACTGGATCTATGTTATCCCTGCCAACTGGTCATCTAGCTTCTGTTGATATCCTCTAGGGAAAAGGGGCCTGAAATATCCAGAAGGCTTCCTAGACCAGCTTGAGACAGGCATCTCTGTGAGAAAATTCTCCCTTTGGTGAGCCAAAATCTAACTCCATAGGTTCTCTCTGAATGTCCTAGTTTGCCTCTTGAGACCTTGGAGAACTCATCCTCTTTCTTATGGCACCGATCTGTTATTGGAAGGCAGTTCTCATACTACTTATGGATATTTTCCTTTCTGGGCCCAACTTCAATTCTAAATGAATACAAGAAAAAATGTAAAATAAATACCCTACAATTATGAGTATTCAGGTAATGTAGACCCAGTGATTGTATGATCCGGTGCATGCCTTCCGATTCTAGACCATGTTTTATTATTTCAGAAGGTAACTGCTGATATTAGAGAAGCATGGTCTCTGGATACAGACATTTATTCATTCAGTCACTCCAAGTGGTAAATATTTGACATAATTTTATATGCCTTAAAAAGTATGTCTTTTAGCTCAATATTATATAATATTCTCCCCACATTAGCCCCCCCCCATCAACTGTAAACTTCGATAATCCGTGTTTGGAAAATGGGAGAGAGGAGAACATTATTAAGGAAGATGAAAATAACAGTTTTGTCATTGCAACCCTCTGCGTCTTTCATGTGAACCACCCCCGCCCCCCCCCGCCCTCCCTGCACACACTCTTCCCACTCCACTCATTGTCCTGCTCCTGGGGCCTTCAGAGTTTCCCGTACGCATTGAAGGATCCTGGCTCACAAGACAGCTTAGAGCTCGAGTCCCTGATTTATGTCCATCATCAGTATGTCAACTGGCACATATCTTGGCTTATCGATTTACATATGAACTACAGGAAAGTTGGAAAATCCTCCCAAGACAATGGCAAAGGTTGTTGTCACTAACTGGCTGCACTTGCTACATGGGGAAATGCAGTCTGTAAGGCAGGAGAGCTCGACCGTTGCTTTGTGCAGAACAGCATGGGGTTGAAACTTTGCCTATATCTGGAATAGCCATGACTTTAGACCCCTAGTGTTTAAACAGGAAGCCCTGGATATCCATATAGTGCTTCCTGGCTATCCATATAGTGAATATATTCTTTAAAGATTTTGTTTATTAGAGAGAGAAAGAGCATGAGCTGGCGGGGAGGGGGAGAAGCAGAGGGAAAGGTAGAAGCAGGCTCCCTAATGAGCAGGGAGTCCAATGCTGGGCTATGTCCTAGGACCCTGGGATCATGACCTGAGCTGAAGGCAGATGCTTAACTGACTGAGCCACCCAGGCGCCCCTGCTGTGAATATATATATTTTTTATGCACCTGCTATCAACACCCTCCAGTCAAAAGTCACCAGAAATATACCTTAGTTGAACCACTTGGGTTTATCTCTCATTGCAGTGAGGACAGGGAATGCACACTCTAAGGCATCTCAGTAAATGTCAGAAAGGACTTTTGATAGGATTTGGACTTCTATTGGGTGATTTGGAGGATGTTTTAAGGAAGCAGGGCTTTGGATGCTTTTTCTGGTTTGGATGCTGTCAGGAAGCACGGTCAGTTTTGTGACTGGGTAGGTCAACAAATCTCAGAGAAGGAGAAAAAACTAATGCAAGCATAAAGCTATAATTGGTGAAGAAGCTGCAATTACTCACATTAGAGAAGTTTGGTTATTTTTGTGATTTGGACAATGTTCATGTTCTGTGTTCAGACATGATTACAGAGTGTTCTTGTTTTTGTCTTGATCCATCGTGGCCCCAGAGTGGCCTTGTTGGATGTTGACATTCTGTGAAATTGTGTTCAACAGAACCCCAAGGCCTAGATGAGACTGTCATGCCAGTCCCTGGATGTCGGAAACTGCTCTTCTCTTTCTCATGGCTAGACATTTGTGATGCATCAGTGAACAAACACATCAGTGAACAAAGCAGATGACAGTATATTTGCCCTCCTTGGGAGAGGGGGACAGAAAACAAACTTAGTAAGTAAATTCCACGGTATATTAAAATGTGAAAAATGCCATGGAATATAAAAAAGTACTAGAACAAGGTAAAAGCGATAAGGAGTGGGGAAGGTACTGGGAGGAAAGTTGTAGCTTTAAAGAGGGCAGTCAGGATAGGCCTCATTGAGAAGGTGACATTTGAACAAAGACTTGCTATGGAGGTAAGGAAGTGAGCCATATGCATAGCCGCGGGAATCCCTGTCCATTTCCAGAGGAATCATCATAATAGTGAGTTGGATTCCTGCAGATTTTGACTTACTCCATAGCCAACTGAGCTCATCGCCTCCTTCCTGTCTGGTTGCTGTTTTCCCATTGACTTCCCCGAGGCTTTTCTGCCTAGACCAAGGAGAAGGAATTGTCTAAGAGAGACTGGAGAAGCTGGAATGTGCATGTCCTTTCCCCTCTGTCCTACTCTGCGATCTCAAGGCAGGGACTAATCTCCTTTCCTCCTCTCCCTCCATAAAGCTGCTTAGCCCTATGGTTTGTCCTCAGTGGAAGGCAGCTGTGCAGCTGAATATTCCTTTCATAAGACCATTATCGCTTCCTCTTTACTCTAGCCAAGGCTCTTCCTTCCCCCTTTCTCATGAAAGCTGAGAGTCATCCATGTTCGAGCCCTGTCCATTAAAGAACCACAACAGTCAGACACAATATTCTGAGCAGAATTGGTCTTGTCTCCCACGGAATTGCTACAATTGCTTTTATTTCTTCAGAGCATATTCATGGCTATTATACTTATTTTTCTTCTAGCAATATCTCTATGTGTTCTATTCATCATCCATTATCCCCAATTTTCCTATTTAAAAGTACATAGGGGCACCTGGGTGTCTCGGTTAAGCGTCCAACTCTTGATTTTGGCTCAGGTCATGATCTCAGGGTTATGGGATGAAGACCTGAGTCGGGCTCCACACTCCGCAGGGAATCTCCCTCTCCTCCTCCCCCCATTCATGCTCTCTCTCTCTCTCTCTCCCCCTCTCTCTTTCAAATAAATAAATAAACAAACAAATAGACTGATATTTTATTTGTACTTTGGTCAAGATCACAGTTTTTAAGTGATATAACTAAGTGACCTCAGGCATGAGATTTTGAGGTTTCCTTTAAAGTGTTATTGTTTCTAGACTCGAGGACATTCTATTTTCATAGCTGCAACTATCCTGAGAAATTAGTGCAGTAAATATTTTAAAAGTGAAAATAATTGACACCAATGGACATAGTATAGCATCCTTTAGTGACAGATTGAATAAAACCAAATATGTGTACGTCACTAAAATGTAAGTGATAGAATGGGAGTCCCCTATTAATAAACTACATGGCAGTAAGAGGACAAAAATACGAATTTCTGATTTTTAACACTGACAGACACTCTAGCTGTATAGTTAAGACATCCAAACAATAATTAATGTCATTATTAAGAGATTATTCTTGATTTGCTGTGTTTAATGATCTGATTGTGGGATCTGGCTTTATTATTGAATTATAATAATCACAACAACTTACATTTATATGGGGCATTATGCTTTTATATCCATTTTCCCATTTGAGCCTCATAATGTCTCTGGAAGGTATGGAATGTATTGAGTTATTACGTTCATTTTACTCTGAAGAAAGTAGGACTCAGAGAAATAAAGTGACTTGCAAAATAAGAGCCGGATACAGGAATGGAATTCAATTCTCCTGAATATGAATATAGCTTTCAAAGAAAGGGCAGTCAAATACTGTTTCAGTTTTCCATCTGCCACTTACTACTTATGTGACCTTGGACAAGTCATTTGATTTCTCTGAGTTTCCATTTTCCTGAGGCTAACAATAATGCCTACCTCAATGAATTGGGTGATGATGAGTATATATGTAATAAGTGTTTAAATACATGTAAAATAGGTGTCCTGAGACCTAATCCCCAATGTTTGTGGAGGTTCCTCACACCAACAAGCAATTCTGCAGGATACCAGTTAAACATCCTACAATTCAACTCAATTATGACATGATCTACCCAGATGAAGCATCAGATTCCACCGATTAAGGTTTCAGTCCCGCCAAACTACCCTCCCTCGTTGAAGATGCCAATTGCAAACCCATTGATCATGCTTCTGAATAATCAGCTACGGATTGGGGGTTTCCACAACCTCCTCCTTTGATGTGATTCATTTGCTAGAGCAGCTCAAAGAACTCAGAGAAATATTTTACTTAACTAGTTTACTGGTGTATTACAAAAGGATATAATTCAGAAACAGCCAGATGGCTCATGGGGAAAGGTATGTGGGAAGGGCTTCCATGTCCTTTACTGATGTGCCATTCTCCCAGAACATCCATGTGTTCACCAACCTGGAAGCTCTCCAAACCCTGTCCTTTTGGGGGTTTATGGAGGCTTCATTATAAAGGCACGGTTGATGAAATCACTGATCATTGGTTACCGATTCAACATCCAGCCCTTTCCGCCTCCTCAGAAATCAGAGGGTGGGACTGAAAACTCCAAACTTCTATTCATGGTTTATTCCCTGGCAACCAACCACCCATCCTTTCCAAAAGTCACCTCGTTAACATAAATCCAGTTATGGTGGAAAGGGGCTTGTTATGAATAACAAGACATCCATTTCATCTTTATGGCTCTGGCACAATTTCAGGAACTCAGGACAAGAAATCAAATATTATAACAAAAGATGGTCCCATTACTCTTATTGCTCAGGAAATTTCAAGAGTTTGGGGGGCTGTGAGCCAAGAACCATGTTTGAAGTCCAAATATATGTAAGAAATAAATATTGGTCATTCAGATGACCAAAATATATTTCTTACAAATCACAATTGCATACATATAGATATAGATGCTAGATAGATAATCTCCTAGAATAATGCCTAGAAAACACTACAGCTGAAAAGGTTGATAGCCACTATCACAAGTAGCAACAACACTTATAAAATACTTTGCTCATCTTTAAAACAGGAACACTAGAACCTGACTCGGAGTTGTCATTAGTTACAATGAGATATTGAAAGCAAAGTGTTTAGCACAGTGTGTGTTATATACATAGATGTACAATGATACCTGATGTTATAATCATTTTAATTTGTATGTTAAGACAATTCTCTGAAAGTGATTGAAGTCTCTTAAATTTAAGAAATATGGGGACCTACTGGCTCAAGTAAGTAAACAAGGGATATATCTCACTTCTGGTGTGTCTAAGGAAAATTAAACCATGTCTTCAGATTCTTTTCCACTCTACCTCATTCTTCGGTGTTGATCCCATTATCAGGCAGTGTCAAGCTAGCTTCCAGAAGCACCGTGACCGTAGGAATATGATGCGTTGGTAAACTTAGTCCTCAGTGACATGCAAATGTCCAGTACGTCATTAGAAGTCTGTATATATTTGCTCTCAGAGGAGATAGTTCCACATTGTTGGTTTATGTAATTAGGTTGTTGCAGTGTGGTCCCCATAGCTATGGTTCACCTTCATTTACATGGTCTCTCATTTTCCTGCTTGCTAACCCAGCAGAGTGGGATTAAGCACAAACGGGTTGAACAGAACTGCTAATTAACATACTAAGCAGATCACACTCTTCATTGTAATTAAACATTTATGTGATGACTCCCAACACAGTGTAATAATACCCTGAACTGGGCACTGTAAAGGAGATTTAAAATGTCCCTGCCTTCAAGAGGGTCCTAGACTCATGGGTTGACAGAAGAGAGACAGCTCTTTCTAATATATGGGTAAATGTGAGCAGTGAGAGAGCAGACCATTCCTAACATGCTCTGGAAATGCAGAGGATGGTATTAATCCCAAGGTGAGAGAGATGGGGAGAGAAATTTGGTGGCAAGTTGAGGAAACTTTTGGTTTAAGTTACCAACACGATAGTTCTCCCAACTAGACCTGTGTGTATGCTAAGGAAGTTTATCTGGAATCAGGGAGCATATCAATTGCCCATGTATCAGGATATTCTTTCCTTTCTTCCAGGACACTCTATTTTTTTTTCCCTCTGCCTCTTGACTCCACCAGATAATTACATCGATAAATTTTCAGAGGTGATTCCTCACTTGCCCCTCCCCACCAAATCCCCAGGACTCCTCTTATGATTAAAATGGATTAAGCAACAGTGTTCATTCATTCAGTCTGTTAGTCAGTGAGCTCCTGTGAGGCATCAGTTGTGCAGCAGCCACGTTAAGGCATAAAAAGATGCTAAGATAAAAAAAAAAAAAGATGCTAAGATAAATTTCTTGCCTAAAATGTAAGGTGTATACATTTTGTTTGGGGAGGCCGACTGAAAAGTGCAATGTGAAAAACGTAGTACTCGAAGCCTATGGGAGGTTTTTAGAAGCATTAGAGGGAAGAACTAGTACTGCCCCATGCAAGGTGCAGGTGGATATTTGGTTGGGAAAGTCATTCACAGATGACCTCTGAGCTTGGTCTCTAAGCAGGGGAGGACATTTGTGCAAATGAAGAGAGGCATGAGGAAAACCCCTGGAGACTGCCTAAGAATCAGATGGTAACTTGATATGCCCAGAGTATGTGTAGTTTCAAGGGAGAAATTGGGAAGAGATAAGGCCAGAAATGTGTGCAGGCAGCTGATCAGGAAAGATCTTGGAGACTTGATGTTCTCTCCTCGATCATGGTGATATGGGGGATCATGGATGAGGCAGAGGCACAGACATGGACGAGACTCAACCAGGGCAATGATATAAATGCTAAACATACTTACTAAGCATAATTACTAAGAGAACAGAAGACTATTTGTAATAATCTATAGAAACCCTGTTTAAGGAAAAACTAATGAACTCAAATGCAAGCTAAAATTAAGTACACAAACAGATAAATAATGTTTCACTTTTTTTTCTTAAGATTTTTTATGTATTTATTTGACAGAGAGAGATCACAAGCAGGCAGAGAGACAGGGGGTTGGGGGGGGGAAACAGGCCCCCCACCGAGCAGAGAGCCTGATGCGGGACTTGATCCCAGGACCCTGAGATCATGACCGGAGCTAAAGGCAGATGCGTAACCCACTGAGCCAGCCAGGCACCCCAATAATGCTTCACTTTAAGGAAAGATAGTTCTTTGAACTTGAGACCTTCCCTGGTGCAATATAATATGTATTCTGTTTATAATAAATCATCATAATATTTTTTAGAAGTACCTCCATTATCTGAACCAAGGACTACTTGCTTATTTGAGCCAAATGGGTAATTCTGACATAAATTGTGTAGCTGAAATGCATTGTCTAATATTTGAAGAGAAAACCGGAGATGACACAGCTGTATTCTCATACTATACCAGAATCTCACTGTAGCAGTGACCTTGGGATCCTTGCTGTAAGATCATCAGACAGGTGGAAGAAAACAGCAAGTAAAAGACCTCGTGATGCTTGAATAACTAAATCGTCTTAGATTAAATCCAAAAGCCCATCATATTCTGAATTCTATGCCATGACAAAGTCTTAACAAATACCAGGTTTACATTCAAATTTTGATGACCTTGTGCTTTTTATTTAGAAAGTTTACAGAGATTAGTATTCAAAAGTAGTTTGGGGACTTACATTTCCGAAGCAATTGCAAGGACTTACAGAATGCAATAAAAATCTTTTACATTTTCTTATTGACTTTACAGTTGTAACTTGTGTTTACTCCTAATACAGCCATACCCTTCTTCCTTGTAAGCTTTTATAGCTGAGGGCAAAATTTCTGTTAATCACCAGTGAAATTCTGAAAAGCCATTCACAAGGAAGGGTACATGGTAACTGTCAAAACCATCATCTGAAACAAAACATGGGTAAATTTTTATCTGTTTGAAGATGGATTATCAAGAAGGGTGCTAAATTCTAATTGTTTACCATTTTTTCTAACTGAAAGTTCATGAAATAGGTCTATCATCATTCTTCAGATCTATCTAAAAAAAAAAAAAAGTTATAAAACGGGAGTTACTGGACTCACGTCTTCCTTCTCAGATTGTGTCAGAATATGCTAACTGAACTCAGTTATTGCTCTTAAATGCAGAAGGCAGTCCAAGAACCTACTTTTCTTCTACTTTATAAAGCACAGAAACAGTTTCTCCTCCTACAGTGGTGACATGAAATATATTTTTGGTCCCTGTTAGTTGACATGCAAATGTACCCACTGTATCACAAGCAGAAACTCATTAAAAGCTGCTGGAATGCAATTGTGTTATCTCTCAGGAACACAGAAAATAACATTAGTCATCACTCCAGTGCATTTCCATTTGGTAACAGTAAAATCACCCACCCCACCCCCGTTCCCCTGAGGTTTCCATAGAAAATTTTCATATTTTATTCTAGTTCCATCAGACAAAAACTCGAGGTGTCTATTTATCACTAAGACACTTTTTAAAAAAAATATTTAAATTGCAAAATGCTGCCACAAGATCTCATATCTAACCATGGAAAATGTTGTTTCCTAATATGTCACGTAGGTCTGACTTTGTAGATATTGCTAAAAATTCCCTACCATGTGTATGGAATTGTTACTTAGATCATGAATATTTGGCTAAATTAGACAGAAGAGAGAAGCTAATGTATAAGCTAAGTGACATATGGCATCTGAAAATATACCCTTTCTCTAATACTTTACTCGTTCTAGGAAAGTGCTTTCTCTGCAGAGAGATTCCCCAGTGCTTTTGGTTCTGTTAAGAGACACTTGGGCAAGTCTCACCTCAGCATGTGTTCCCTAGTTTTCCTGTTTCTACTTATTGTCACCAATTCTTGAAGCTGGAAGGAATCTTACGTACTCTAGGGAAACTTTAGAGGGCAAAATATAAACAACTAAATGTGGGAGATAAGCTGATACACAAATGTCTGTCATAAAGGAAATTAAGTAGGATGCTGTGGGGAGAAATACTTCAATTGGGATTTTGATGATGGAATGATTTTGATGATGGAATGATTCAAGGGCTGATATTTAATATTTTCCCTGCTTTATTGAGGTATGATTGACCAAAAGTGTATATATTTATGTTGTACAATGTGATTTTTTAAAGTTTACAACAGGATTTAATACACATATACATTATGAAATAATTCCTAGAGTCAAACTAATTGGCACATCCATCACCCCATAGTTACCTTTTGTGTGTGTGTGTGGTAAGAACCCTGAAGATTTACTTTCTAAGCAAATTTCAAGTATATGGTGGTTTTAACTGGAGTCACTAGGCTGTACATCAGAACTGTAGAACTTACTCATCTTATAAATGGAAGTTCGTACCCTTTGACCAGCATCTCCCCATTCTTTCACCACCCAACCCTTGGCAACCACCATTCTACTTTCTATTACTATGACTTTGGCTCTTCTGGAGTCCACATATAAGTGAGATCTTTCTCGGTCTGACTTATTTCACAAAATGTAACATCCTCCACATTCTAGCATGTTGTTGCAAATAGCACAAATTCTTTCTCTTTTCATGGCTAAATAATCTTCCGTTGTCTTTAGTCACTTATCTGTAGATGGGCTCTTAAGGTGTTTCCACATCTTGGCTATTGTGGAATAATGATGCAATGAACTTGAGAGTGCAGTTATCTCCTCAAGATTTTGATTCCATTTCCTTTGAACACTCACCTAGAAGTGGGATTATTGAGTCACATCTGATCTTGAGAAAGAGCCAGCCATGTGAAGATCTGGGGTAGAGTGTGTCCCAGATAGAGGAAACAGCAACTGTGCACAAAAAGGTGCTCAACAATTATTTGATAAATGAGGAATTATCTTTAATAACATATAATTTTACACTAGTTTCCTATTGATTATCCACACTTTTCTTCTGCTAATTTTTTTGGTCTGGTTTTCTCTGAAGATAATCATCATACTTCAGACAAAATGTATTTTATACATTGCAGATATTAACACTTTGCTGCTGGTATGGCAAATGCTCTCCCATTTTGTTATTTGTAACTTGACTCATTTGACTTTTTTTCTTAGAGTTTGTATATATTTAGTTCTATTAATATTTTAATGATTTTTTATTTTCATTATCTGTTTAGAAATATCCTGTCTAATGATAGAGCTTAAATCAGCAATATGCATTTGTAATTTGTCTTTGATTTAAGATTTGTGGATTAAAAGTATTTGATGCATCTTGCATTTATTTGGCTTAGGAAACCATTTTTTAATTTTTTTTTTGAATGGCTGAATAGTAATCACAGTGCTTTCAGTTGAGTAATTGACATTTTTTTCCTTTTGATTTTAAATGTTACCTTATCATATACATAATTACATATTCTTGAGCCTAAATCCAGGCTCTAATGTGTTCCTTTCAGCTATTCCTCTATGGCAGTACAAAACTGTTTCGTTTTTTTCAGTCTTTATAATTCCATTAGTATGTGTTAGGACCAGTCTTCCTCATTATTCTTTATCAAAATTATCTTGGTTATTATCACCCATTGTTTTAGGTGTATCTTTGAATCAATTTGCTAAGTTATTTTCAAATGGTATTTTGACGGGAAAATAAAATAAGACAAAATCAGAGACGGAGACAAGCCATCAGAGACCCTTAATCATAGAAAACAAACTGAGAGTTGCTGGAGGGGAGGTGGGTGGGAGGTTGGGGTAACTGGGTGATGGGCATTAAGGAGGGAGTGTGATGTAGTGAGCACTGGGTACATTATATACAACTGATGAATTACTGAACTCTACATCTAAAACTGATAATGCACTATACGTTAACTAATTGAATTGAAATAAAATAGGTAAAAAATTTAGAAAATAAAATTACACATTGTACTTATAGGAAGTACAAATTTTAACTTAGATTATTCCTAGAAACATTTTGTTGTTTAATATTGTAAGTGTGTTCTCTTCTTACGATATTGAACCTCTAGTTATTTCTTTAAAAATGTACAGTGAATTTGCTTAGGTTTTCTAGGTATCTAAAAATTCATTCTATAAGTAATTATTTCTATCTGTACCTACCATTATTGTCATCATCATCATTAATCCATGTAGCACATATATATGTATATTTATTTATTTACTGGAAGCGAGGTGCATGAATTTGAAAGTGGCTTTACTACTTACCTGCTGGGCTTCACTAGGGCTAGTTTTGAAGATCAAATGAGTTAGGTTATGCAAAATGCTTAGAACAGTTCCTGGCACATAGTAAACAGGATAAAGGGTTTATTGTTGCTGTTGTCGCTGTTGTCCTTCTTAGTATTTTATTTGCCAGAGCTTCCAAAGAAAAGTTCAATAATAGTGGTGCAAGTTAGCATCTTTATTTTCTTCTTCTCCACCAGAGAATTTTTCCATATTTGATTCCTCTATAATTTTTAAAGATTTATTTATTTATTTGAAAAAGAGAGAGAGGAGGGAGGGGAGGGGCAGAGGGAGAGAATCTCAAGCAGACTGCCTGATGAGCGTGAAGTCTGTGCAGGACTCCCATGACATCATGACCTAAACCAAAATTTTGAGTTAGTTGCTTAATTGACTGAGCCACTCAGATGCCCTTATTTCTCTAGGAATATTACAGACATTTTGTCATTTTACATTTTATTTATTAGTATCTCTCTCTAAAAAGTAAGATTTTTCTATATACCACAATACTATTAAGACAGCCATTAAAAGTAATAATCAGGGACGCCTGGGTGGCTCAGTTGGTTAAGCAGCTGCCTTCAGCTCAGGTCATGATCCCAGCGTCCTGGGATCGAGTCCCACATCGGGCTCCTTGCTCAGCAGGGAGCCTGCTTCTCCCTCTGCCTCTGCCTGCCATTCTGTCTGCCTGTGCTCGCTCTCTCCCCCTCTCTCTCTCTGATAAATAAATAATAAAAAAAATCTTAAAAAAAAGTAATAATCATTCCTTAATGTTTTCTAATATCCTGTTCATATTTAAATTTACTTGAAATCTTTTTATTTTTTTTTTTATGTTATGTTAGTCACCATACGGTATGTTGATGTTAGTTTTTGATGTAGTGTTCCAAGATTCATTGTTTATGTATTATACCTATGCAATACGTGCCCTAATACCCATCACCAGGCCAACCCATCCACCGTCTTCCCCTCAAAAACCCTCAGTTTGTTTCTCAGAGTCCACAGTCTCTCATGGTTCGTCTCCCCCTCTGATTACCCCCCTTCATTTTTCCTTTCTTTCTCCTAATGTCCTCCATGCTATTCCTTATGTTCCACAAGTAAGTGAAACCATGTGATAATCTTTTTTACAGCTGGTTTGTTGAAACATGCATCTCATCAAGGACTATGCATTGCATTTAAATTTTATGTCTCTCAAGACTCTATCTGGATGTCTCTCTCTTTTTTTTAATGACATTGGATAAAATGTCTCACCTTCTGGGTTTGTCTGATTGTTTACTCATGGTGTCATTTACTTATGGTGTTCCTGTATCTCCTGTATGTTTTATAAACTGGTAGTTCAATATAAAGCTTTGATGAGATTCCAGTTATAAACATTTTGAAGAGAGAAGTCTCCATTGCATCGAATGTCATTTCTGGTCCTCTGGGAATTAGATGTCAAGGAAGAATTAGAAGTGCAAAAGATATACTGAGGGGAGGACTGTGAACCATAGAGGGGAGAGAGACCTCCCTTATCCTATCTCTGTCACTTATCCTAACCTTCTAGATCTTGTGTTTCTTGTCTGTGAATTATTAGTGGGATTATCTCAAAGGATTGCTTCAAAGATTAAATGAGATAATGGATATATTCAGTACAAGTTATCATTTCTAGAGATCAAATTTCATTATATATTTCCTCTACTTGTAATTATTATTTACCCCTCCCATACAAGCATCCCACGCTTCAGGTACATTATTAAGACTGCTGTCAATAATTTTATTAGCTCAGATTTATTTACTATGTTTAAGGCACAATTTAAGAGATTTTATGCATTGTTTATCTATTGAACAATTTATTATTGGGCACCTGTTTTGGGTCAGAGACGGTTCTAGACATTAGGGATACAATAGACTAAACTTTCTCTGTGCATCATGTAGCTTATGTTCTATTGAGGAAGGGCAGGTAATAAGCCAAATAAATAAGCTAAATATATACTGTGTCAGATGGTAATAAATACAATGGAGGAAATAATGCAGAAAGTTAAGGGTCGGGGGAGCTGAAGGGATGCTGTTTTAAATAAGAAGTCAAGAAAGATCTCACTGAAAAGGTAATATTTGAGGCAAAAAAAAAAAACTAGAAAAGGTGAGGGAAAAGATCATGTGGATATTTGAGGAAAAAGCAGGACATACATAAACAAGTGCAGATGTCTTGAGGCAGGGATGTGCTTATTTTACTGAAAGAACCATGAAGAGGTTATACTGACTTGGAGAAGAGCAAGGAAGAGACTTGGTAGTAGAGGCTCAGGTCATAGATGTTGGCAGGTGATTTTAGCAAGCTGGAAGGCCATCACTTGTTTTGAGTGAAGGAGTGATGTATTTTAAAAAGATCATTCTGATGCCTGTGTTCAGAATAAACTAGATAGGTAGGAGTGGTGGCTGATTCACCAATTAGAACTCTACTCTGATAATCCAGGTGAGAGATAATGATGGTTTGGGCCAAGCTGTACTGGTAAAAATGGTAAGAACTAGGCCTGTTCTGAGAGTATTTTGTAGGGGAGCCTATAGAATGTGCTGATGAATTGGATTTGGGGTATGATAAAAGGAAATGAGTCGAGTATAATAATGATAATAATAGATAATGCATATTGCACTTATTACATATGCAACACTACTTAAGTTTTTTGTAGGTATTAACTTGTTAAATTCTCAGAAAAAATGAGGGAACAGTTTCTGGCACATATGGGCACTCAGTATTTACTGACTGGGGCACTGAGAGGATAGGTAACTTGCCTGTGGTATGCAGCTAAGTAAGTAGTGGACCCAGAACTCAAACACAGAAGTCTGGCTATGAGATCCATGATTTTAACTATTACACCATGGTTAGATGGCTCCAAAGCCTTTGTTTGGACTAACTGAAAGGATGAAAGACAGGAATTACACATGTGGAAGTCAGTAGTGTACTGAGGCAGAATGAAATCCCATGGAGACTGAGTATACATAGAGAAGATAGAAACTGAATGTACATAGAAAAGATAAGAGGTCTACGAATGAACAGCACAGAGCTCCAACATTGACAGTTCTGGAAGATGAGGAAGAATCAACAAAAGACTGCTAAGGAATAGCCAAAGAGGTGGGAGGAAATCCAGGAGAGTGTAGTGTCCCAAAAGTCAAGTGAAGAATATATTTCAAAGATACATGGGTGATCAACCAGGTCAAAGGATGCTGATATATCAATTAAGCTGAGGTCTGCGAATTAAACAGTAGATTTAGCAACCTTGAGAAGAGCAGTTTCTGTGGAGTAGGAAGTGAGTTCTAAAAGAGAAATGGAAGATGAGACTAGGAAACGGTGAGCATAGAAAGCTCTGCCTAGGAATCCTCCTGTTACAGATGAAAGAGAAAAGGTGCAGTGGTTTCAAGAGAGGGTTTTTGTTTTTGTTTTTGTTTTGTTTTTTGTTTTTTTTTTTTTCCCTTTAAGAAAGAAGAAATGCTTCTTTGCTGATGGGAATGATACATTAAAGAGGAAAAACTTGACGATGTAGTGGAGAATGAGGATAATTTTTAGTCTCAAGTCCTTGAATATATCTGAGGGGCTAGGATCTAATGCACACAAGCACAGAGAATTTACTCAGAACTGTGGTTCTTGTCAGTAGCCATACATCTCAAAGGGCCATTTTGGAAATACTATGATGTCATGTTTTACTTTCACGTGTGGTCATGCCTTAACATTTACATATTAAAATACATTTTTAAAACTAATTGCCTTTAAAAAGGTTTCCTTTCATTTAGTATAAGTCAAGCAGAGAAAGTCAATTATCATATGGTTTCACTTATTTATGGAACATAAGGAATAACATGGAGAACATTAGGAGAAGGAAGGGAAAAATGAAGGGGGAAGCACAGGAGAGTAGATGAACCATGAGACTGTGGATTCCAAGAAACAAACAGGGTTTTAGAGGGGAGAGGGGCAGGGAGATTGTGTTAGCCCAGTGATGGGTCTTAAGGAGGGCGCATATCGCATGGAGCGTTGGGTGTTATACGCAGACAATGAATCATGGGACACTACATCAAAAACTAATGATGTACTGTATGGCGACTAACATAACATAATAAAAAAGTTAAAAAATTTAAAAAAATTGTAAAAGTCTCTTTTCTTTTAAGCTTAATGCATTTTATCGATTTTTTAGAAATTACGAATATAAGTAGTTTATGAATTTTATTTCAGAATAGCAAGGAGTGTCACCCTAGATCAATTAAATCATGCTCTCTGGGCTGGAGGCAATAGCATAGGTGTTTTTTTTAATGATCCTGGGTAGATTCTAATATTCAGCCCCGATCCTCTAAGTCACAACAAACCTCAGAGACAGATATTATTGTTGTTATTGTGATGATGATGTTACATACAGGAAACCCAGAGCTCAAAGTGGTTAAGCAACTTGTCCAAGTACTACTGGTAAGTGATAGAGCCTGAGAGTGAGTCCAGGCATTCTGACTCCAGAACTTACTATTATTCTCCACATCACTGATCTTGCTTCCCAGAACTCAAAATATACTTTTATGCCTCTGTGCTCTTTTGCATACTCTTTCATTTTCTTGGATTACCTTACCTATTTTTTTCTCGTACATTTCCAGGTGCTTTTAGGCTTCACATTTTTAATATTTAAAATTATATTATGTTGATATGTATATGTCCATATCAATATATCTCTGTATCTATTTCGCAGGCTCTAGAGTCAGGGATATCTGGGTTTGAATTCTGACTCTGTCACTTCCTAGCTATGTGACCTTGGGAGGTGACTTAGCCTTTCTAAACCTCAGTTTGTCCCCACTTTGAAGTGGGGACCACAATAATAATATTTAGTTTACTCTAGAGGTGAGAAGTTGGGAGCCAAAAAGGGATTATAGCTAAGCATGACTCAAGATTACTTAGAAAAGAAGAGCCAAGATGAAGTGAATCTCTAGTCCCCCTAAACCATGCTGCATGACTCCACCACCATCCAAACCCCCATTAATCCCGCAGAAGAAAATTAGGAAGGATGTTTACAAGGTTCTAAGGTCAATTCCCATTCACTAGGGTGGAAGTCATGATATCTAAAATCCTGGGAAAAATACCACAGGAGCTAATTGATCCAAGCCAAAGGAATTAAATGAATTGGATGCTTAGCCTTTCCTATACTCCCAACGGATGATTATATTTAGAAGCCATATATTTCATTTTATCCCCTCATGCTGGCTCAAGTTTTTTTATATTAATGAATTAATGAAAAAGGAATTGATTTAAATTAATTAATTAATTTAAAAGTGATAGCATAATATCAATTTTAGATATAGAATTTAGCAATTCATCACTTAACATACAACATCCAGTGCTCATTACAAGTTCCGTCCTTAATGCCCACCACCCATTTAACTCATTTCCCTACCCACATCCCCTCCAGACACCCTGTTTGTTCTCTGTAGTTTTGTTTGTTTTATGATTTGCCTCTCACTTTTCTCCTAGGATACCAGACCAAACTTGACTTTGATAGAAAGCATATTGGCCTGGGTTTCCATACTGCATCTGTCACTAATAGTATGATCTTAAAGATAGTATTCACCTTTTATGAGTTTCATTTGTCTCTTTTGTGAAATGAAGGGATTCGATTAGGTGATCTCTCTATATCGTTTTTCATAATTTTGCAATTGCCGAAAAAGCTAAGTTCTTATGTGACTAAGAAGATCATAGCGTCTTGCGGTGAAAACAGAACACCTTCTGTATTTACAGGTAATCACAGAAAGGGCAAGCCCTCTCTCAGGTATGCATTTTATTTTCTTCTGCCTCTCACATCAGTCAGAATGCCTCAGAATAATACCTGGAAACTGTTTAGTGCTTTGCCACTTACAAGACTTCATTTGCTATTTAAGGAAACCCTGTGATGCAGGTAGTAAAGGTATAATCATACACATTTTGTAGATGAGCACAGTAGAGTTCAGAGAGGAGTAAGATACTTGTTCTAAGTAACAGAATTAAAAAAAAATTAAGAGCCTACCTATATATCAAAGTTTTGTAATGATAGGTCTTCCCTGAAGAAACTCCCCTATGCCAGCCTTTGGCTCTTTAAAAATAATTGCAATGCTAGATGCTTTGAAAGAATGCTAGAGCCATGGTCTGGGATCCAGGAGAAAAAGGGATGATTGTGTTTATGTAAGTAAGCTCAGCAGTCTGAGTTGCCTGTGGCCCCTGAGAAAGTAGAAATGATGCTAAGATGCACAAGGAAAGGCCTCCTGCCCTAACCCATTTGCTGTTTCCTGTCTGCAGGATGTCAGGAGACCCAAAAGTTCCAGTAGTGTTCTACACAGAGATACTCAACACACAATATATGACTTAGTTACGTAAAAAATAGGCCTTCTATCTCATCCATATCTAAGTACACACCTGTTTTGCCTAAAAAGGATAATACAACTTGTCATCTGAAATGAATTTAATGTAGAAATTTCATTGTTTGCTGGACTACCATACTGGGAAAATATTTTATAGTTTTGATGACTGGACAGAAGTTACTTGAGAAGCACAGAGTGATCCGAGAAGCCATTCAACATGTCTCTCGGCTTAGTAGCACCTGCTGCTTTATGTCCTATCTGTGTTTTGTGGGAACCAAGCTCTCAAGGAATCTCAGGCCAAAGCTCAGCCTCTTCCTCTCTCTGAGTGATGAGGACAAAAGAGCCTCTCCCTCACGCCCAGCTCTTTCACCACATCCCTGCTCTCTTCTCATCAGTGGTTTTCTATCTGGGAAAGAGTTTGCTCTCAGGGGACACTGCCAATATCTAGAGACATTTTTGTGCTGTCTTGGAGATAGTCCCCAACAACAAAGAATTATCTGGCCCTAAATGTTGGTATTGCTGAGAGTGGAAACCCTGGTATAGACTGCACCTTCCTGGACTTAGCTTACACTGCAGTGTAGTGGCAGGAAAGACTGCCTTGTGGCTTATAAGACACACAGAAATCTGAGTGGAGAGAACTGAAGATACTGGTCTGAGGTTAAAAGCCAGGAGAATCAGAAGGCAACTGGCCTAAAAGAGTTAAGCAGAATCCCCCCTCTCTCTTATACTACTGCCAGGGAAAGAGAGAATACCAAAACCTGTTAGAGTAGTGGCCAATGAGAAGCTGCTGCTAGGGGGAAAATGTAACATATATAGTAAGGAACATACTTAAAAAAAAAAAAAAAAAAAGGAAGCCTCAGACGTGTATCTATTACCAAGTACTCTTCTCTCGTAGCATCTCAGGCTCTCTAAGCTCTTCCTCCCCCAAAAGAGAAAACTTAATTACACCTGCCTTTGAGTTGCTCTCCTGTCCCTTCTCTCTCTGATTCTTACTATTTGTTTCTTCTTCCCCTTCTAAGAAAATAGAATTGGTGCTAGATATCTTAGGCCTCCAAAGTGAAGTGAATGTGAAAGTCTCTCATCACTTACAGAGCCTCATGGCTTGTGGAAACCAAGGGATCAGTCACGTGCTTGTGGTGGTGGGAAAGTACCATGGCAGACTTCGAATGAACCAGGAAGACAATATGCAGTCTACTGGGAAGTCTGCCCACTAGACTCTGGCCTGAGCTGGGGGGATGGAGTCACACTAACTCTAGAATCAAACTCACTTGGCTGCATGGGAAAACTAATGTTAAATCTTAACTATTGGTGAAGAGATCTGAGTCCTCCCCGACATTACAAAATGTATTCTAAATAAATGATTACCTAAAAGAGACGGGGTTAGTCATCTCTTAAATGATTTGCCAAAAATAACACTGAAACTTAAACATAAATACTTTTTTGGTAAATCCTGGGGAAGGCTAATACATTAAACCCTGCCTGTCATTTATATACCTACATATGACTGGCTTTATTGGCTCAACTGGAAAGCACATTGGACTTGCTTTTTGTCACTACAGTCATGTTTTGATAGAGTTTATTTAAGAGCTGTTGGTGACAAGGTAAGATAATTAGTGGTGATATGACTTAGACATCTAAGACTAATTATGGTAGCAAAGTGAATTGTAGGACAAACTAGGCTTCTGGCTTCTGGTGAATCAGGAAGTCAAAATGCAGACAGCCTTCTGGAAAATGTGCCTGATGTTTTTGCTAGCCTGACCCAGGTGGAATAATCAGTCTGGCCATAACATAGTTGGCTTTTCCAGGAAAAAAGCAAAATAATGTGATTAAAATAAATAATGTTATAGTACTGAGATCATCTCCATTCCTCCACCATAGAAATGGGCAACCAAGGACCATTTGAAAGACAATGAGACAATTTATCTATTAAAATAAAAATTCTGGGGGCACCTGGGTGGCTCAGTGGGTTGGGCCGCTGCCTTTGGCTCGGGTCACGATCTCAGGGTCCTGGGATTGAGCCCCGCATCAGGTACTCTGCTCAGCAGGGAGCCTTCTTCCCCCTCTCTCTCTTTGCCTGCCTCTCTGCCTACTTGTGATCTTTCTCTGTCAAATAAATAAATAAAATCTTAAAATAAAATAAAATAAAATAAAAATTCTGGCCCCACCTTCACTCCATAAACAAAGAAACAAATAAATAAAGGCACTAACAAACTAAGCAGTACATAACAAGCAACAAAGACCTTTTGCAGGCTAACACATTAAGCTCATTGTGTCAAAGAGTTCCAAACAACTGACTTCAGCACATTTTCCCCATTATACTGATTCTGCTTTTTGTCAGAAGAGCAAGTTATTTTTAGAACATGAGGGCAGAGCGCCTGGGTGGCTCGGTGGGTTAGGCCTCTGTCTTCAGCTCAGGTCATGATCTCAGGGTCCTAGGATTGAGTCCTGCATTGGGCTCTCTACAAGGCAGGGAGCCTGCTTCCTCCTCTCTCTCTGCCTGCCTCTCTGCCTACTTATGATCTCTCTCTGTCAAATAAATGAATAAAATCTTTAATTAAAAAAAAGGAACATGAGGGCAGTAGGCACACAGGGTGGGCTAGACCAAATCATAAAGGCTACAGATTCAAAGATTGTTGATAAGGGCAATGCAAATGTGGTTCATGTTAACTTTACATGGGTTTATCAAGGACTCTGCTAACAGGCAATGGATAAGATTTATAAAAAGTCAAGGCTGCAAGTCAGTGGCCTAGGACCTCTGATGAGTTCCTGTTTCTCACAAAAGCATACTTGAGCCTGGTGGCTATGGCAGCCATGAAATGAGGAATCAGAATTTGATTCTTCGTTTCTTACAGGCTGCCAAGACCACCATGTCATTTACACTATCATGTCAATGACGTTTTATATTGATTAAGCCTCTGGCTTGAAGCATAGAGAGGAGCACTCCAGCATTCAGGGGATCTATACAGTTAACTGTGTATGAACATTCTTATTGGGTCTATTACAGACTCACTTGCTTTTCGCCTTTCTGTGCCAAAAGGTCCACTCAAGGATCCAGTGCAACTGCCCTGGCCATGGCCTATGATAGTGAGTCATAGAAGAAAGGTCACAGATACCTCCTTTTGGATAATTAAACAAGAACCAGAGTTTATTGAGCACTTATTATGACCCAGGAACTGTGCTTTACACTTTAAATGTGTTAACACGTTTAATCCTCACTCTACCCAAAGTCCAATTATCTTAGTGCATGGGTCTACCTGGAGTCTGGACAATTGCCAGAAAAATAGTAAGTTACTAATACTGTCTGCCTAGGCATGACCTTGTCTTTAAATTGGGACAGTTCATTAAAGTGAAAGAACCATGAGGTTAAGATGGGACTCTTCAGACAGAGGCAGCACCAGCAGGTCAGCTGCATGTACTCCTTCCCTTCTACCCTACCATAATGAGGTGCTCCTTCAAGGGCCAAACTTTGGAAATTATAAAATCATTTAAGAAGAGAGCACCTGAGAAACCTCTGAGAAACAAACTGAGGGTTTTGGAGGGGAGGGGGTATTGGGTGTTGGTGAGCCTGGTGGTGGGTATTATGGAAGGCACATATTACATGGAGCACTGGGTGTGGTGCATAAAAAATAATTTTTGGAACAATGAAAATAAAATAAAATGGGGGGAAAAAAGAAGAAGGGAGCACCTGGGTGGCTAGGTCAGTTGAATGTCCGACTCTTGATTTCAGCTCAGATCGTGATCTTGGGGTTGTGAGATCAAGTCCTGTGTTGGGCTCTGTGCCTGGCAGAGAATCTGCTTGAGATTCACTCTCTACTCTCCTTCTGTACCTCTCCCACTCACTTGCTCACTGAATCACTCATTCAATAAATCAATAAAATCATTTAGGAAGGAAGGTGGTATTCTTCTAAGAGAAGCACAATGAATATTTGCTGAATATTGGAATAGATAATATATTTTCCGTTGTTTTGGCTTATCTGGAGCACTTTCTCTCTCCAACTATACTTCTTTGACAGTTGCCTGGGTTTATTCAATCTGCAAAGAAAGCTCATTTCATTAATCACTTACCTCCCATGACTGTTTTAGTTGCCTAACCCTTGGAATCCTTGCTCTAAAGAGGTGGTGATCAATTGAGGACAATTTTATCATCCCCCACCAGGACATTTTTGATTGCCACACTGGAGGGGGGGCAGTTTGTTCCTGGTATCTAATGAATAGAAGCCAAGAATAATGCCAAACTTCTTATAATGCATAGGATAGCTCCCCACAACAAAGAGTTATTAGTCTAGAATGTCAGTAGTGCTGAGGTTGAGAAACTCTGCTCTTGACTTTAAAGAATTTCTCTATCATGGAAAGTCCTTTGTCTCACCTATATAGCATCACAGTATGTTCAGAGCTATGTATGTCTACCCAGTGTGCCTCGTGATTCTGGTGCAGGGGTCCTTGAGCCTATTTTTGGGAAACATTGTTCTAGGTTTGTAGTTTTCATGTAGTGCTCACCTAGAACACATACATGGGTTCCCCTGCTTAGAGAGCTCCAATCTATCCTGTAGCCACACATCTCATTTTATTGCATATTGTAAAACTTATCAGGAAGAGTTTAAATCTCCCACATTAAAAAAAAAAAACTGAGATAACCTATCAGTGTAATGAGTAATATATTACAAACAAGCTGTGCTGTCTTCCTAAGAAAATGAGTGTGTTTTTACTGGTGATGTTTGAATACATTGGACCAATACTACTTCCCAGTTGTAGATAGGCAAGCATCATTTCACACTTAGGAGACCATATGCCAAAGACAGATCATTAGCTATCATGACAAAACGGAAGTGGATGTTATTTGTTGAGCATTAAAAGTGATGAGCACTATAGGGGGTTTCCCATGAAATGAGGAGACACTGAATAATTCTGAACATTATTCACTTATTGTTTCTTCTCCCTCTCTCTCTCTCTCCCTCCCTCTTTATTCCAAAACCTGACTGAAAAACATATGCATTCATTTTCCATTAAATTCAGCTGCTTAAGAAGTTTACATTACATTCTCAGTAGTAATGGATGTATAATCGTGTCACTGATGCAAGTAAAACAGACAAGGGATAAGCAGACCTTATGGCAATTTTGCCTTTGTTACTGCTAAAAGTTCTCTGGGCTATCCCCACTCTGAATTAAAATCAGATGCTACCATGGGAAATCAAAAGGAAGTGAAACAATAATACAGTTTGCTAACATACGTACCAGTAAGCATCACAGTAGAAAGAGGCCTGACTTTGAAATCAGACAAACCCAGGTTACAATACCAGACCGTCCAATAATTATCTTAGAAGTCTAAAGCAGAAAACCTCACAGAGCCCCAGTTTTCATAAGTGTACTACAGTAATAATAGCATCTACCTTGTAGGCTTATCGTGAAGGTTAAACAGTAGGGCAACATATGTGAATTTCTGAGCACATAGTAGGTTCATGCAAAGGGGAATTCCTCAATAAAATATATTAATTTATTCTCAACTAACTTATCTTCACTTAGACTCTAATCTTGTCAGTTTAAAATAAATTTCAACAGACTATCTTTTTCTTCTTTAAGACTTCATTGTTTACTTATTATTACTATTAATATTTTGTTATCATTTTTATTATTTTAATTTTTCAGCATATAGTGTGCTGGAGAAGAGTTGACTAGAAACTGCACAATCCTGACATTTCAGAAAGTATAGCTGTAGGGTGAGCCACTCATTTACAAAGGTCATTTTGCATCACACAAGAAGAATAAATTGCTATCTTCAACTGGGATTTTTCCTTTTAGGGTATTGGAACATAAATAAAACATTGAATTTAAATTGTTGAGCAAAAGAAGTCAAACACAAAAGAGTGCATTCTGTATGAATCCATTCATATAAACTGTAAAGACAGGCAAAATGAATATAAGCTGTTAGAAGTCAGGAAAATGATAAAAATGGTAACCCTGGGTGGAGGGTGAGGGGTGGTTAGTGGGGGTCTGATTCTTGATTATGGTGCAAGTAACAAGGGTGCATCAGTCTGTGACAATTCATCAAGATAAATGCTTATCAGGTATTAACTTTCCTGTATGTAGATTATATTAAATATCAAGTTAAAAAACACGATTATGACAAAAAAGTAATATATATTCTTTTTAGGAACATTTTAAAAAATACAGAAAAAGAAGTAAAAATCACCTTCAGTGCTATGACCCAAATGTAGCCAGTGCTAGCATTTTATTTTATTATTTTGTTCTCTTTATTGTTTTTAAACAAAATGAGAGTCATGATGTATGTGGACTTTTGTCACCTTCCCGAGGTGGGGATCCTGGTGATAGGAGCCGAAATGATGAGGGGACTACCAACTGATGACCAGTAGACAACTTTATTTCTTACAATCACTTCTTTTATACTTCACACAAGACCCGGTTACAAACAGGATATAGACTTACCTGCAGGGCATGAACTGCGTGTGAGATGTGAGCTAAGTGCAGGACGTGGGCTACGTGCGGGATGTGGGCTACGTGCAGGCAATCAAGTGGGACAAGTGAACAACGAGGATTATCTCTTAGCTTTAAATGACAAGAGCAAGTTAAGGATTCTCCACACTTATCAGATCCATCTAAAGGAGGCCGGGAAAGCACTCCGGGGACCCTCCCATGTTTATTCCTGGCGTGGGCCCAGGAAGACTCTTGCCCTCCATCTCCTGGAGTTTTCTCGCAGGATCCAACGCGACCCCAGTCACATTGGCGAGTATCAGGGTTGTGTTCGAACAACTTTTGTATCCTTTTTTTTGGCATTTACATTATTTTTAATAACTTCCCTGTGCCAAAAAATATGCTTTGAAATTACGTTTCATAATAACTAGATAGAATTTGATTATATCGATATGCCTTATCTTATTTGACCAGTGTCATCTGGATGGCATTTACAGTGTTTCCATGTTTTGGGGTTTATAGATAATGCTATTATTAACAATATTGTGCATAAATCTTTGTGCATAGCTGATTATCCCCTTATAATAAGTTACCTTAAGCAAAATTACTGAATCAAGCTCTTGAAAAATATTACCAAATGCTCTCTAAAAGAATTCTGTGAACTTATACTCTCAATGGCAGTTTTCAAAAATACCAATGTCTCTGCTTGTTATCATCACAATATAGTTAATGTTTATTAACACTTTACTGTGAGCCAGCTGTTCTTATTTACAGATGTGGAGCCTAAGGCTCAACAAACAACTTTTTCAGCTAGCAATTAGCACACCTTTGGCCTTTTTCATTGCAAAGTCCAAGATTTTCATCCCTACACCCCTACATTCACTATGTATTGGTGTTTTAAAAATTGTCATTTTGATGGACAAAATATAGTAATATGTTTTTATTCATACCTTTGAATATTAGTAGACTATTTTCCTTTTCAATGTTTAGTGATTTTTTCCTCTCTTCATGAGCTTTAATTTTTAATACTGTGTTGATCTTTTTATCACTGATTTTTAAAAATGTATGAAAACAGGGGTGCCTGAATGGTTCAGTCAGTTAAGGGTCTTGCCTTTGGCTCAGGTCATGATCTCAGGGTCCTGGGATTGAGCCTGGCATTAGGCTACCCACTCAGGTGGAGTCTGCTTCTCCCTCTCCCTCTGCCCACCAACTCATGTTCTCTGTCAAATACGTACATACATACATACATACATACATACATACTTTTAAAAATGTATAAAAACAGGGCACCTGTGTGATTCAGTCATTTAAGCATCTTCAACTCAGGTCATGATCCCTGGGTCCCAGAATTGAGCCCATGGTGGGCTCTTTGCTCACCAGGACTCTGATTCTCCCTCTCCTGTGTGCTCACTCACTCTCTTGTGCTCTGTCTCTCTCTCAAATGCATGCATAAATAAATCCTTTAAAAATGTTTAAAAACGATATATACAGATGGTAAAAATGGTGAACAATAGGAAATTAGTCTCCATCCCAAAACAGAACTCTATCCTTAGTGTGAAATGAAATGGGGTCACAAATGTCAAGGGGTTTATAAATGCAGCAAGGAGGCCACTAAGGAAGTGGGGCTTAAGCACATCCTACCAGTGGAACCATGAACTTTTGAACTGGGCCAAACTGCAAATATTCCAAGGACTCAGACCAAACACCTACAACTTGCTTACAGTAAGACTTTGCTTAGTGATGGCCTTAACAACCAATTATATTCAGTCAAGATTAGCTTTCTGCCACTGATACCAATTAAAAATTCTTTGTAATATATATATATGGACATTCCCTTTTTGCTTGAAAAACCCTGGGTTTTGCTCCTTAAGGGGACACTATCTGGGTTTCTACCCAAATCTGAGTACCTCAAATTGCGATTCTTTGATCCCAAATAAACACTTTTGCTTAATTATTGCCTCCTGACAATTTTAGGTTGTTATGGACCATCTAAAGTTTACAATTACTAACAGTTTACTGTGAACCCTTCCAGAAATTTTCCATGCTCATACTTCCCCACTTAGATAGGTACATAAGCACACACACACACACACACACACACACACACACAATTTTTTTTTAATACCTGTATTATTTTACTAGGGCTATCATAACAAAATACCACAGAGTGGGTGGCTTAACATATGAACATTTTATTTTCTCACATTCTGGAGGCTAGAAGTTCAGATCAAGATGCCACCTGAGTTGGTTTCTTCTGAGGCCTTTCTCCTTGGCTAGTAGAAGACCAGCTTCTGGCTATATCTTCACATGGCCTTGCCTTTGTGCCTTGTCTGTATCCTAATCTTTTCTTATAAGAACAACAGTCATATGGGATTAGGGCCCACCCATATGAGCTCATTTCACTTTAATTACCTCTTAAAGATACTATCTCCAAATACAGTCAGATTCTGAGGTACTAGGAGTTCAACTTCAACATATGAATTTTGAGAAGACACAATTTAGCCCATACTAAAGGGAAAATATTATATAAATTGTATAATGTCTTGATTCTTAATACTTAATGCAGTTTGAGATCAGCACATGAAGATCTACCATATTAATTTAAATGGTGGCATTTTATTTAATTTTATAGATACAACATAAATGGCTTAGCCAATTTATGATAGGTAGACATTTGGGTTATTTCTAGGTATTTGAGGTCATAAATAATGCCACTGTGAGCATCACTATAGGTATATCTTTGGTACATCTATCAGTATATCTGAGTGTAACGTTATTTAAAGGTAGAATCATTGGACAAAAGATTATATGCACTTAAAATTTTAATAGAGCTTGCTAAATATCTATTTTTTTTTTATAAATTTTTTTATTTCCAGCATAACAGTATTCATTATTTTTGCACCACACCCCGTGCTCCATGCAATCCGTGCCCTCTATAATACCCACCACCTGGTACCCCAACCTCCCACCCCCCGTCCCTTCAAAACCCTCAGATTGTTTTTCAGAGTCCATAGTCTCTCATGGTTCACCTCCCCTTCCAATTTCCCCCAACTCCCTTCTCCACTCTAAGTCCCCATGTCCTCCATGCTATTTGTTATGCTCCACAAATAAGTGAAATCATATGATAATTGACTCTCTCTGCTTGACTTATTTCACTCAGCATAATCTCTTCCAGTCCCGTCCATGTTGCTACAAAAGTTGGGTATTCGTCCTTTCTGATGGAGGCATAATACTCTATCCCCAGGGGTACAGGTCTGTGAATCACCAGGTTTACACACTTCACAGCACTCCCCAATGTCCATAATCCCACCCCCTTCTCCCAAACCCCCTCCCCCCAGCAACCCTCAGTTTGTTTTGTGAGATTAAAAGTCACTTATGGTTTGTCTCCCTCCCAATCCCATCTTGTTTCATTGATTCTTCTCCTACCCACTTAAGCCCCCATGTTGCATCACCACTTCCTCATATCAGGGAGATCATATGATAGTTGTCTTTCTCTGCTTGACTTATTTCGCTAAGCATGATACGCTCTAGTTCCATAAATATCTATTATAACAACAATAAAAGGAGGGTCTAATTTTGCAAAACCTTGACAATACTGGATGTTTCAAACTTTTATATCTGATATTTTGATAGGTAGAACATGACATCTTATTAGATTGATATTAACTTTGTATGTTTATAACAATCCCAGTTTCTTTATTAAATGTTTTTCATGTCATTTTAAAGTATTTTCTATTACATTGGTCTTTTCATTTGTTTATTTTTAAAAGCTCTTTATATAATAAGAAAATTGGCCCTTTGTCATATGTGTTGCATATATTTTGTAGTTTGTTTTTTAATTTTGTTATTGCATATTTTTGTGAACAGAAATTTAAATTTAAATTCTATTATTTAATATATATTATAAATACATATATATATATATAGAGAGAGAGAGAGAGACTGAGAGAGAGAGACTGTCAGATTTATATCTTTACTCTTATTAGTCTTTTCTTTTGTAACTTCTGAGATTTTTGTTTTCCATGGAGATCTTCCCATACTATCATTTTTTTAACATGGTATTTCTATTTTTTTTAATTAAATTAATTAATTTATTTTCAGAAAAACAGTATTCATTATTTTTTCACCACACCCAGTGCTCCATGCAATCCGTGCCCTCTATAATACCCACCACCTGGTACCCCGACCTCCCACTCCCCCTGCCACTTCAAACCCCTCAGATTGTTTTTCAGAGTCCATAGTCTCTCATGATTCACCTCCCCTTCCAATTTACCCCAACTCCCTTCTCCTCTCTAACTCCCCTTGTCCTCCATGATATTTGTTATGCTCCACAAATAAGTGAAACCATATGATAATGGACTCTCTCTGCTTGACTTATTTCACTCAGCATAATCTCTTCCAGTCCCGTCCATGTTGCTACAAAAGTTGGGTATTCATCCTTTCTGATGGAGGCATAATACTCCATAGTGTATATGGACCACATTTTCCTTATCCATTTGTCCGTTGAAGGGCATCTTGTTTCGTTCCATAGTTTGGCGAACTATTTTTAATTTTTTGAGGACACTCCATACTGTTTGTCATAGTAGGAATTTACATTTCTCAGTTTACCTTCCCACACTACTGTTTTATAATTGCAGAATTTTACTTTTGGAAATTTTATATTTTTGATCTATGTATTGATTCATAAATAACCTAATCTCTCTAAACTTATTTTATTTTATGGATGCAGAGACACAGCTTTATTTTTGCTTAGATGGAAAGACTGTGTTATACTCACTTTTCTGATCTGAAAGTTATTTTTACCTCATTTTGATCTGCTTTGTTTCTTTTGCTAAGGATGTATCCATGAATTTTTATGTTAACCAGAGTTAGATGTTTTTCTTGTATATATAAAATGGATGTTAAATCAAATGTCTTTTCAGCATCTAATCATGGATTTCTCTTTTTTTTTTTAACATGTTGACATTTTATTTTTCAATCCAGTTAGGTAGCTGGCTTCTCCCATCTTCAGTGGAGACTTAAAAAAAAAAATCCCAACTCACAAATCCAAGCCTTTATCCTATGCAACAGTAAGAAGTCTGGTCGTCCACTATGTTTCCCTCCTCATGTATTTCTAGAAATCCCAAAAGAATCTGTCCATGTTCCACACATTAGTTTTGTTCTCATTTTCGATCTTAACCAGCTACCTGATTCCAGATTACTGGTCTACTTACAGCCATCTCCTAACTTGTTTCCATTGCTCAGTTGTCATTCTTCCTTTATTCTTTCCCAAAAGCGCAGGCAAAGAACTTTCCTTCAGTTCCCTACATTGTTAGCTGAAGATGGGTTGTAAAATTTAGCAAGACTCTATCAAAGACTTGGAAAAGACAGACAGGGATTAAATTTAAGACACATAAAATTAAATTTTAGTTATAGATACTCTCATATGCCTAAGACCCAAGCCTCTCCACCAAAGTCCTGGGTACTTCTTAGCTTAATTCTGACACTTTCAATGATAGACATGACCTCTAATTATGGTCCTAACACACATTTTTTTTTCACGCAGGAACTTACCTTCTCCTCAGGAGAATGCCCTTGAACATGTACCCATAACCTGTGCCAATGATTCCAGCTTTTATAATAAAGGTCTATTTTATCTTCCTGATAGACATACTATATAATGGAGTGTAAGAAACATTTATTACAATCTCTGCATTCAGTGACATCAAGTTGAGACTTTAAAATAAGCCATGATAGGAGTATTTATACAATGAAAATTTGAAAAATACTGCAAATAAGGGCTTTGTTGGTTTGTTTATTTATTGGGTTAATATTCTAGATGTAATGACATGATATAGAAAACATTCACAATGTAGTTTAAATTAAAAAGGTATTGTGACTGTAGGTATTACATTATGATGGTACAAAATATTGAGGAAGTATCCTTCTAGTATTTGAAAACGATAATCTGATTCAATAAAGATGTCATTCCTATCATTGATGAACTACTTAAATTACAACATACATCTTTGTTGTTTCACTTTTTTTGTTGTTGTTATTGTTGTTTCACTTTTATCTTACTTTTTAGTGAAAATGAAAATATCAACATTTATATGGGAACTAAACACATTCATCAACTCCCAACCATAGTTTGACTATAGATACAGGAGTTTTGCCAAAGTTAGTGAAAGCATTTTGTAAGAATCAATTGGCCATATGGAATTCACAAAAAAGAATGTTGAATATCTTATAAATACTCCTAAATTGTATGCTAGTCATCCTTTAAATCAGTAAATTTTATTATGTTTATAGTGTGTGTGTGTGTGTGTGTGTGTGTGTGTGTGTGTGTGTGAATACACATACATACTTGTTAATATAGAACTACTTGCTTAACCCTTACCAGCACCCACTGCTATAGAACCTTTGGGACATTGAATTATGGATTTTATTCATTGTGAAATGAGAAGACACTGAGGGGATTTTTTAGGAGAGGAAATAACATGATGTAACTTATGATTTAGTTGAATTTAACAGGATCACTGAACCTTTCATACCGAGAACAGACTATAGAATGGGGTAGAGAGACCAGTTAGGAGGCTACTGGCAATAATTCAAAAAAAAAAAAAAAAAAGATTATGATGGTTAGGACCAGGGTGGTAGGAGTGAAGACAATGAGAAATTGTCAGATTCTGGATGTATTTTTGAAGTTAGAATCCATAGCATTGCTGGATTAATGTGATGTATATATTGAGATTAAGCATGAAATCAAGGATAACTCCAAGGTTTTGGGCCTGAGCAACAAAACAAGTGGAGTTATCATTCACTGAAATAAGGAGAACTACGGGAGTAACAGGTTTGAGAAGATTGTCAGAAGATGTTTTGCATCCATGGAACTTAAGATATTTGTTAAACCTCCAAATGGTAATGTTAAATAAGCCTTTGGATATAAAAATGTGCAGCTCAGTTCAGATTATAGATATAAATCTGTAAGTCATAAGCATATAGGCCTCTAAAACCATGTGACTGGGTAAATCACCTTGTGAGTAGAAGTAGACAGACTAGCAAAACGATACAAGGACTGAAACCAGGCATATTCCAATACTTAGAGGACAAATATGAAGAAGAGCAAGCAAAGGAGAGTAGCAAGAATTAGCTAAACCTTTGCCTTAGAGAAGACAAAATGAGTGTTGTGTCCTAGAAGTCAAATGAGGACAGTGCTTCAGAGTCAGAAGTGGTCAACTGAGTCAAATCCTGCTGATGGGTCAGATAAGATGAAGTCAGAAATGATCACTGGATCTATCAATGTGAATGCCATTTGGTAATCTAGGATAAGAGCAGCTTCAGTAGAGTGGCGGAGTAAGAAGCTTATTTGGATAGGGGTGCCTGGGTGGTTCAGTCAGTTGAGTGTCTGGTTCTTGGTTTTGGCTCAGGTCATGATCTCATGGGTTATGAGCCCTGTGTTGAGCTCCACATCTTGTCAGACTCCCCGTTCATCAGAGATTCTCTCCCTTTGCCCCTGCCCACCCTTTCTCTCTAAAACAAATAAATCTTTAAAAACAAAACAGACAATCATATCAAAAAATGGGCAGAAGATATGGACAGACACTTCTCCAATAAAGACATACAAATGGCTATCACACACATGAAAAAATGTTCATCATCACTAGCCATCAGGGAGATTCAAATTATAACTACATTGAGATATCACCTTACACCAGTTAGAATGGCCAAAATTACCAAGACAGGAAACATGTGTTGGAGAGGATGTGGAGAAAGGGGAACCCTCTTACACTGTTGGTGGGAATGCAAGTTGGTGCAGCCTCTTTGGAGAACAGTGTGGAGATTCCTCAAGAAATTAAAAATAGAACTTCCCTATGACCCTGCCATTGCACTCCTTGGTATTTACCCCAAAGATACAGATGTCGTGAAAAGAAGGGCCATCTGTACCCCAATGTTTGTAGCAGCAATGGCCACGGTCGCCAAACTGTGGAAAGAACCAAGATGCCCTTCAATGGATGAATGGATAAGGAAGATGTGGTCCATATACACTATGGAGTATTATGCCTCCATCAGAAAGGACGAATACCCAACTTTTGTAGCAACATGGACGGGACTGGAAGAGATTATGCTGAGTGAAATAAGTCAAGCAGAGAGAGTCAATTATCATATGGTTTCACTTATTTGTGGAGCATAACAAAAAGCATGGAGGACATGGGGAGTTAGAGAGAAGGGAGTTGGGGTAAATTGGAAGGGGAGGTAAATCATGAGAGACTATGGACTCTGAAAAACAATCTGAGGGGTTTGAAGTGGCGGGGGGGTGGGAGGTCGGGGTACCAGGTGGTTGGTATTATAGAGGGCACGGATTGCATGGAGCACTGGGTGTGGTGAAAAAATAATACTGTTATGCTGAAAATAAATAAATTTTAAAAAATGCTTATTTGGTTAATTAAAAAAGAAGATGAGGTAAATTCCAGATAAGGAATGTAGAGAGCTGTTTCAAGTATCTTTGCTATAAAGGCAAAGATAAAATGGGGCAGTAGCTGAAGAGGAAAATGGGAGAGATTTTTTTTGTATAAAAGGAGAGTGATATTGAAACGTTTGTATGCTGAAGGCAATGATCCATGAGGTGGAGAGGGCTTGGAGATATAGGGGAGAGAGGAGAAATTGCTTGAGTAGGCAAAAAGAGTTGGAATATAGTGTACAATTGGAGGAGGACTGGGGCTGAGAGCATGAGCAGTCAACCACAGCGACAAGAAAAAGGTAAAATACATGACCACAGCTACAGATGGGTGTGTAGATGAAGCAGTGGGAGCGCTGGTAGGTTCTGACTGCTTATGTATCTTGCAGAGTGTGAGCAAAGGCAAGGAGGTGTTAAAAGTTTGAGGAAAAAAGGGAAAGTATGAAATGGTCTTTAAGGGAGTGGGAAAGAATATACTGAGGGGATAAATATGGATGCTAATTTCCAGTGGTGAATTCTGAATTCCAAAAGTGAATACTCTAGCTGATATAACAAAATACCATAGTCTGGGTGACTTAAGCAACATTTATTTCTCACAATTCTGGAGGCTGGGAAGCCTAAAATCAGGGTACTAGCTCAGTTACGTTCTGTTGGCAGCCCTCTTACTGGCTTGCAGATGTCACTTTCTTGTTATAGCTCCATGTGGCAGAAAGAGAGCTAGCTCTCCACTCTCTTCTTATAAAGGCACTCATCCCACCATAAGGACCCCACACTCGGCACTCTATCTAAAACTAATTATTTCTTAAGGCCCCACCCCCAAATACCATCACATTGGAAGTTAGGACTTCAACATATGAATGTCTAGACACATTCAGTCTATAACAGATGTTTTTCAAGCAACTCATATCAATAAGTCCAAAATTAAAATCCAACTATCCTTTACCTGTATTTCTATTCTGTACTTAATAATAACTAACATTAACTGAGCCAGGCACAGTGCTAAACACTTTATCATCATCATCATATTGAATCTTCACCATAACCCTATGTTGGCTATAACTGATTTCCACTTTTTACAGTTGAGGAAATTGAGTTTATGAGTTTAAAAAACTTAAATGGCAAAAGCATTATTCCAATCCAATTTTATCTCCAGGGCCATGGTTCTTAATTACATAAGAGCCTTACAGGACATTGTACAGACTCTAGATTTTACTCAGCATGAGATGCATATTTTAAACCATGATAAATCTCAGTGATTCATTCAAGAAGTCATTGTGGTAGGCAGAATAATGGCCTCTTGTGAATGTCTGTGTCTTAATCTCTGTAATCCATCAGTATGTTACCTTACATGGCAAAGAAGAATTAAGGTTCAGATAGAATTAAGATTGCTAATCAGCAGATAGGGAGATTATTGGGGTCTGCCCAATGTAATCAGAAGGATTCTTAAAAGTGAAAAACTGAGGCAGAATAAAAAAAGAAGCAGAAAGGAGTCTAGTGTGAGAGGTCTTGGTCCAACATTGCTGGTGTTGAAGATGGAGAAATGGGGCCAAGAGACAAAGGAATGTGGGCAGCCTTTAGAAGGTGGGAAAGTCAAAGAAACATTCTTCCCCTGAGGCTCCAAAAGGAATGCAGGCCTGTACAGCTTGACTTTAGACATCCATTTAAGACTTCTGACCTTCAGCATTTTAAAATAATACATTTCTGTTATTTTAAGCAACTCAGTTTGTGGTAATTTGTTACAGCAGCAATAGAAAACTGATAATTACCATTAACTATTTTTTTCTCCCTCTCCATCATCTCTATCCAATCTATAATAAAAAGTCTCAGGGTTTTTTTTTTTTTTAAGTCTTGTAAGTTTTATCTCCTTAATGGGGGTTCATCACTCCCTTCTATTATCAAGTTGTTCTAGAAAGGATCTAAGATTCTTACTTGGTTAATATCTTCAAACAAGGTCATCTTTTCTATCTTCATTTTTATTTAATTCAACACATCATTACTTCTCAACTGGATATTTGCAGTTTTATCCTTGCTGATTTTCTTGCCTTCCTCATATAAGCCATAGTCCACATTTGTGCAACATAATTCATCATTCTAAAATGCCTAAAATTACACTGGGGAGTATATTCAATTAGAAGGGAATAGCCTTGGATAGAGCTGTGGAAATGGAGGAAGAAATCTTTTATCCCTTATTTCTGTGTAGGATTAGTTTTGTTTGTTTTGTTTAAGCCATGTGTTTCACTTGTACTTCCCCTCATTATTGTCTCCAAACAGGATAATTTATTTTGCTTAGAAATGCAGCAGTATAGAGCACAGGAAAGTGGATGGTCATTGATCTGGCATTCATGTTTACATCTCCAGTTCTTGCTCTTTGTTACGACAAGCCATTGCAGCACAAGTGGGAGATTATTTTTCACTCCCCGATAGGAAACTATTACCAAGCAGCTGCTGATGCCTACTTGGAAGGAAAATTTCATTTTGTAGCCTTTTGGAAGTTTTTTACTCTAACTGAGGAAGGCTAATGAAGAAACAATGATTATTCTCTTGTTATTTCAAAATACAAGTAAATGCAAAAAAAAAAATTTACCCCAACTGATTCCACGTTCTAGTATTCTATATTTGAATTGTTCATTTGGCATCATAGAATGAAGACTAGGAATTCTAAATTCCGAGGGTGAATTCTAGCTTTAATCTTCATTGCAGGCATGACCTCAAAACAAGCTACATACATAGAGCTACCTACCCAAAACCTACATACCCAGCAGGTTTCAGTTTGCTCATCGAGAAAAAGGAAAGTAGAAAGGAAATTAATGTGAGTGGGGTGCTGGGCTACACACATACATGCATTGTCTCATCTAATCTCTAGGAAAAAGCAAGGGAGTTTGAGTTCACAGAATTGTCTTTTCACTCTTCTATCTAAAAGCTGAAAGCACTGTGATATCCTATAGGCTGAAATGTGAACTCTGGAGAAGTGTGGACCTTACTTAATAATTCTTGGAAGTGATATTCATTTCCCCCAAAGGACATCAAGAAACGTGGTTTCCAGTAACTACTTTGCTACTGATAAGCTGTGTGATGCTGGGCAAACCATGTACTCCCTCTAGGCCTTGGTTTTTTTCCCCTCCATAAAATAAGAAGATTGGATTATTTGTACAGTCCCTTCCTTTTGATAGTCTATGCCAGGAGTTGGCAGTCATTTTCTGCAAAGGGCCAGATAGCAAATAGATTTTGCAGGGCACGATTTCCCTGTCACAACTACTCAACTCTGCCTTTACAGCACAAAAACAGCTGTAGACAATATGTAAATGAATAGGCATGACTGCATTTGAATAATACTCTATTTACAAAACAGATGATGGCTTGGTTTTGGCCCACGGGGCTTAGTTTGCTGACCCCTGGTCTATGCAGCAATAACAGATTTTGTGTCAACTCTTCCCTTTCCTGTTTGAACCAATATATCAAGAGCTATATTTGATACATGCATAGCCTAAAGATGTCTCTCTACTGAAGCAGTTTACTTATGTGCTTCAATTTTTTAAAAAAATCTGGATAAAGCTGAGAATTTGGAGAAACATGAGCCAGGTTTTGACTGCAGTTTTATTTAAGTTTTTTAAGTTTATTAAGTTTTGGCTAAGTTTAACTGACTTGCATGAACGTGATAGAAGCAGTGAGAACCTTAAATTAATAAAAGTTATGTAACAATATAGATATAAAAAGTTATTCTTGTCTGTTCCAATTTTAGGTATCTGATATGATCTATTTATATATACACTCATACCAACCCAGCTAAATCATTGACAAGCATCAAAATCTACTTTGGACTACTTTTAAAGTTATCAAAAGCATTGCTTTTTGAAATGCACAATGAGACTTCTTGCCTATAAGACAGTATTTTACAAAGGATGGGAGGGAGAGGGGCATGAAGGGGTCTCATGAATTTCTACAGATAGTAAATGGCCTAACGGCCCATTAGATATATTTGATTAAATTCTGCAATCGAAAAGTGGAAAACATGAAAACTAGAAAGTGTCCTGGAAATCACTGTCAAAGTCAGCATTTGAACTAAGATTTCACTTTGGGTCTGTGTACTGTAAGTTTCCTTACGGATGGCCTGGCCAGCTTCACCCGTGGGAGCATTACCAAGGACTTTTCTGGGTTTTGTTTGTTTTTTTTGTTTGTTTGCTGTTGTTTAGTTCTAGTAGCTCTTCGTGCTGAAGATGAATCTGATACCAGTGTGTCACCAAAGATATTCATCAGAGTTAAGAAGTTCTTCAGAAAGTAAGAGGAACTTCTTTGGGCACACTGACAAATTTCCCCTAAGCAAGTTTGCAGTGTGGGCTTCTGAATAGGCAAGAGTTTTGATGTTTGTGTGTTCACTTTATTTTATATTCTTATTGTTTCTTTCCGCTCAGCAATGCCTTCAACTTCACTTGTTCAGGGAGTTCAGTCATAGAAAATATTCAGAGGGCATGGGCAGATGGTGAATTCACCAGGGAGTTTATGCAATTCTCTGATTCATTCCATCAGTCTAGAATTATACAGAAACAATCCCAGTATGAGCTTAAGCATATTCTGCCTGGAAGAAAGACAGAAACAACAAAATGATTAAAAAATAAATTTGAGTAGCCTTCCGTTTTCCCTGTAGAATCATTCTAATTAGATTTTGGCTGAACTCCGCCAGTTCCTCACCCCTGATAGTTGCATTTTTCAGTTCTATATTGCATTTTTATCAGTGTCATTTTTGTTGTAATGACATTTCCAGCCTTTCATGAATTTTAGAAATAAATGTGTATTTACTGATAAGCTTTAGCTTTTTGGGTGCTTACTTTTGACATGATCCGCTTTTGTTATTTCACAAATTAAAAACAAAATTTATCATGATACAAAAAGATTTTATATATGTATAAAATATAGATGTGTACATATAGGTGTACATATATGTGTGTATGTATTTATATATATAATCTTCTACTTCCCTAAAAGATCTGTGTCAATTACCGTGGTTCTCAGTGAGGTGCATTTTTGGTCGCTGTTGCACATTTAGCAACATTTGAACATATTTTTGATTGTCACAACCTGGAGTGTCAGTGGGTGGGTAGGGAAAGTGGGCATTTAACCCTACTGGCATTTAATGGCTGGAAGCCAGAAATGCTACTAACAATTCTACAATGCATAGGTGAGCTTTCCTACCTCCAACAAGGAAAAGGAATCATCCCACCCAATTTGTCAATAGTGCCGAATTTGAGAAATTCTGGACTAGTCGAAAAGCAGGTAGTATTTTTTTTTTTAAAGATTTTATTTATTTATTTGACAGAGATCACAAGTAGGCAGAGAGACAGGCAGAGAGAGAGAAGGAAGCAGGCTCCCTGCTCAGCGGAGAGCCCGGTGCGGGGCTCAGTCCCAGGACCTCAGGATCATGACCTGAGCCGAAGGCAGAGGCTTTAACCCACTGAGCCACCCAGGGGCCCCTAAAAGCAGATAGTTTTAAGGAGGACACCTGTTGTGATACGCACTGGGTGTTATATGCCACTAATGAATCATTGAACACTACGTCAAAAACTAAGGAAGTACTATATGCCGGCTAACTAAACATAATAAAAATAATAAAAACAGATAGAAATGTCCACCTGTAAAAAAAAGTCCACATATAATTCAAGCAACTATATATAAAGTCACAGATCTTTAAGATACCATGAATCTTTATGGTGCATATAGGAAAGCCTCATAGGAAAGCTCTAGAAAATCTTTTCTAATGATATAGAATGAATTCTTATACTAAGAACATTGTAAAATGGGAAACATTGCAATGCACACAAATTAACCTATTGATCTTGGAAAATAACCAAGAAGCTTTGGTTAAAAATATATATTTATCTTTGTAGTTATCGTTATAGTTTTATCTTCCCAGGGCCTTTTTTCTATGAAAATCCTTCCCTTCTCCCACCCTATCCCTTTATCTCCTCTACCTGAGTAAGAGGGGAGCTGCTGTTTTAATTCAGTATGAGCCCGGTTTCTGAAAATTTGGGGAAACCTACTGGGAAAAAGAGTCTACTCTCTCTCTCTCTCTCTCTCTCTCTCTCTCTCTTTCTCTCTCTCTGGGTGTGTGGCTGTAACATGCACCAGAGACTTCTAAAGCTGTATTTCCAATTACAGGAATTGAAGCAGCTTTGGAGACCTAGAGAAAAAGAGAGACAAAGAAGAGAGGATGTTTAATAAGTTTTGCTGTGCATTATGAATGTATTCTCTACCGTGGCACTCTTCAAGAGTAGGAAGTAAAGAGCAAAGTTGCTTTTTGAATATTTCAGATGATAGACTGTTCTTTCTTTGAATGAGACATCTGTGGAAATAAGCTTTAATTAGAGAACAAGAGGCCAAGATTTTTAAAGTCATACGTGCACATGTAAGCACACGCATGTACATATGCTTTTGTACAAATAAGGTCATACCATGCATGCTATTTGGTATCTTGCTTTTTCAGTCATCATGGTATCATAGATCCTTTTTCATGCCCATTCACATCACCATTTTCATGGCTGCTGACCAATGTTTTTCATGGCTTTATAGCTCTTTACTAAGCCACACTTTGCTTTTTAAAATTTTTTTTTATTGTGTTATGTTAGTCACCATACAATACTTCATTAATTTTTGATGTAGTGTTCCGAGATTCATTGTAAGCCACTCTTCACTTGGTCAACTTTTAGGTTGTTTCTTAGCAAATGCTCCCTATTAAAAACAGTGCTGCAAGGATCATACCAATGCATGCACCTTTATACATTTTTTTGCCGTCATCTTAGGAAATATTAATAGAAGACCTACTGAGCCAAAGAATATTTAAAAGAAATTGTAGGCACAAAACTAATTGTACTTCCAAAAAGACTGGGATAAATTGCACCCTCACCATCAGTGTCCTAATACACCCACATCGTAGACCTTTCTTGACAGGAGGTTTCCTTGTGTTCTTTCATCTTTGTTAATATTTATAAACATTATCAATCTGAAGGAGGAAACTATTTTAATTTGCATTTTTGATAACTAGTGAAGGTGAGCATCCTGTCCTTTTTAATAGTCCTTTTTTGTTCTTATTTTTCAATTGGCTTTTCATGTTCCTTGCCCACTTTTATTTTTTATTTATTTAGATTCAATTGGCCAACATATAGTACATCATTAGTTTCAGATAGAGTGTTCAATATTTCATCAGTTGCATATAACACCCATGCTCATTATATCACATGCCCTCCTGAATGCCCATCACTCAATTACCCGACCCCCCTCCTCCCCTCCGCTCCAGCAACCCTCAGTTTGTTTTCTAGAGTTAAGAGTCTCTCATGCTTTCTTTCCCTCTCCGATGACTTCCCATTCAGCTTTCCTTCCTTTCCCCTATGATGATCTGTGCCGTTTTTTATATTCTACCTTTAAGTGAAACCATATGATAATTGTCTTTCTCTGATTGAGATATTTCACCCAGCATAATACCCTCCAGTTCCTTCCACGTCTACATAAGTGGGAAGTATTCATCCTTTCTCATGGCTGAGTAGTATTCTATCATATATATATATATATATATATTTTTTTTTTTTTTTCTAAGCCCTTTATGGGCGACATCCCATTTAATCCTCACCACAGCACTACCAGGTGGGCAGCATTACTTCTCCCATTTTGCAGATGAGGAAACTGAGGCTTAAAGAGGTTTACTGGCTTGGCCAAGGACAGATATTTTTTCTGAAATGAATCACACTTTGTCTGGTTCCAGAGCCCTGTTCCTAATCGCTACCCTTGGGAAGGGCTCAGCGTTTTCCGGGAATTACTCCTGAAACCAGTTCTGAGAACCCAGCCTGCATGAGATGCTGGGGATTCAAAGTCCAACACTCCACTGTCTCTGCTCTCGGTGGGGGAGGTGGACAGGTAGACTGCTGAGGACCTGGCATGGGCTGTGGGGGGGGCAGGGGCGGGGTGCGGGTGGTGGGGGTTGTTGGGAATGGGGTGTTTCCAGATCTGTGGAGAGGCAGAAGGAGGACATGGCCAGGAGCCGTGGCTTGGATCTGTGGGAATTCTCTGTCCTGAGTGAGTTCGGCAGGCAGCGTGGGGGTCATGGGCATTTGATTTTCCTGTTCAGTGAAGGTCATCATCTAGGAGTTGAGCTGCCTCAGTGATTTATATATATATATCTCACATCTTCTTTATCCATTCATCCATCCATGGACATCTCAGCTCTTTCCACAGTTTGGCTATTGTGGACATTGCCGCTATAAACATTGGGATGCACATGCCCCTTTGGGTCAATACATTTGTATCTTTGGGGTAAATACCTGGTAGTGCAATTGCTGGGTCATAGGGTAGCTCTATGTTTAACTTCTTGATGAACCTCCATACTGTTTCTCAGAGTGGTTGTGCCAGCTTATATTCCCACCAACAGTGTAAGAAGCTTCCCCTTTCACCACATTCTCGCCAACATCTATTGTTTCCTGAATGGTTAATATTAACCATTCTGACCTGTATGAGGTGAGATCTCATTGTGGTTTTGATTAATATTACCCTGATTCTGACTGATGTGGAGCATTTTTTCATGTGTCTGTTCCATTTGTATGTCTTCTTTGGAGAAATGTCTGTTCATGTCTTCTGCTCATTTCTTGATTACATTATTTGTTTTTTGGGTGTTGAGTTTGTTAAGTTCTTTACAGATCTTGGATACTCACCCTTTATCAGGTATGACATTTGCAAAGATCTTCTCCCATTGTGTAGGTTGCTTTTTAGTCTTGTTGACTGTTTCCTTTGCTGTGCAGAAGGTTTTTCTTTTTTTAAAAAAAATATTTTATTTATTTATTTGACAGACAAGAGATCACAAGTAGGCAGAGAGGCAGGCAAGAGAGAGAGAGAGAGAGAGGGGAGGAAGCAGGCTCCCCGCTAAGCAGAGAGCCCGATGTGGGGCTCGATCCCAAGACCCTGGCATCATGACCTGGGCCAAAGACAGAGGCTTTAACCCACTGAGCCACCCAGGTGCCGGCAGAAGGTTTTTATCTTGATGAAGTTCCAATAGTTCATTTTTGCTTTTGTTTCCCTTGCTGTTGGAGATACATCTAGCTAGAAGTTGCTGCAGCGGAGGTCGAAGAGATTATTGCCAGGGTTCTTCTCTAGGATTTTGATGGATTCCTGTCTCACATTGAGGTTTTTCATCCATTTTAAGTTTATCTTTGTGTATGGTATAAGGAAATGGTCCAGTTTCATTTTTCTGCATGTGGCTGTCCAATTTTCCCAACACCATTTGTTGAAGAGACTGTCCTTTTTCCATCAAACATTCTTTCCTGCTTTGTCAAAGATTAGTTGTCCATAGAGTGGAGGGTCCATTTCTGGGCTCTCTATTCGGTTCCATTGATCTATGCTTCTGTTTTTGTGCCAGTACCATACTGTCTTGATGATTACAGCTCTGTAAGAGATCTTGAAGTCCAGAGTTGTAATGCCACCAGATTTGGTTTTCTTTTTCAACATATCCTCTAGCTATTCAGGGTCTTCTTTTCTGGTTCCATACAAATTTTAGGATTATTTGTTCCAGCTCTGTGAAAAATGTCAGTGGTGTTTTGATAGGGATTGCATTGTATATGTAGATTGCTCTGGGTAGCATAGACATTTTAACGACATTTGTTCTTCCAATCCATGAGCATGGAATGTTTTTCCACTTCTTTGTGTCTTCCTCAATTTCTTCCATGAGTGTTCTATAGTTTCTGAGTACAGATCCTTTACCTCTTTAGTTAGGTTTATTCCTAGATATCTTATGGTTTTTGGTGCAATTGTAAATGGTATCGATTCTTTAATTTCTTTCTTCTTTTCTCATTGTTAGTGTATAGAAATACAACTAATTTCTGTACAATTTTATATCTTGCCATGTTGTTGAATTGCTGTATGAGTTCTAGCAATTTGGGGCTGGAGTCTTTTGGGTTTTCCACAGAAAGTATCATGTCATCTGTGAAGAGTGAAAGTTTGAGTGCTTCTTTGCCAGTGTGAATACAATTCTTTTCTTACATCTCAGGTTGAATTCATAGGTGTTCAGAATGATTTGATAGATATCTAGCTAAATTCCGTGCATGAGATGAAATGAAGTCCCCTACTCTTCCACTCTCTGGCCTCCCTCCTTCCTTGCCCAGTTTTAAATAATGTTGCTCATCTTTTTTTTTTTTGGATTTTTTTTTTTTATTTCCAGCATAACAGTATTCATTATTTTTGCACCACACCCCGTGCTCCATGCAATCCGTGCCCTCTATAATACCCACCACCTGGTACCCCAACCTCCCACCCCCCGTCCCTTCAAAACCCTCAGATTGCTCATCTTTTTAGTTTTGATTTACACAAGCTCTGTGAATATTAAGAAAATTAGTATGTCAAATGTATTACAAATACTTTCTCCCAGATTGTCTTTTAACTTTCCTTCTGGTATTTTTAGCTAAAAGGGAGCTTTACATTTTTATATGATCATATTTATCAAAATTCTATAGCTTTTAGGTATACCAGTGAGACTTAGAAATCCATCTCCCACATGAAGATCACAAAAAGCATTTATAAATATCTTTTTCTAAGGGTGGTGTGATTTTTAATGTTTAAATATTTGATCTACCTGGAATTGATCTGAGGTCTTTGGAGTGAGGTAGTAATCAAGCTCTACCACCTAGCAGCCAAGTGACCTTGAGAAAAATCACTTAACCTCTTGGAAGCTGTTTTCATTTGTAAAAAGGGAATGCATGATCATATTCCCTGACTCATAAGCTTGTCATGAAAATGAAGGAATCCATTCAAAGAATTCAGAGCAAAACTTGGTACATAGTAAGTATATAATTGATATTAGCTGGACCTAGTCTTATTACTATTGCTATTCTCAGTAGATAATCAGCTTCCCCCAAATGATTTATTGATTAGTCCTTTCCCCCCCAAAAGATTTAAAATGTTGTTTGTATTATATTTCTAATTACAGTATATAATTGTCTATGTCTAAACCCTCTAGTTTATTGCATTGTTCTGTCTGTGTATTTCCATAACATAAGTACCTCATACTTTCAAAATAATTTTATAATAGTAAGCATTCTTTTCCTGTTCCTGGCATTAATTTTGATATTGTAAATTTTTTATGATTAAACATGGGGCTTTTAATTTGAGTCATACATCTAATTTGTTAAGAAAGCACAATGCTAACTGCCTTTCCAAAAAGCTGGAACAATTTACATTTTAGTACTATTCGTGAATGTGCCCACTGCCACACTTTCCCTAATAGCAGGTTTCTTCATATTCTCCCCTCTTTGATTATATATATATATATTTTGTTGTTGTTGTTATGAATCCAAAGGGTGAAAAACATCTCATTTTAATCAGCATTTTATGACACAGGGAGAATTGACATCTTTAAATTGCTGCCTTTTCTACGTTCTACTTTTATTCAGGTCTTTTTCTTTTAATTTCCCTCAATAAAGTTTTATATGGTAGTTTTCTTCATTTAGTATATAGGCATTGCATGTGAAATTTATTCCTTGGTATTTAATTTTCATTTTATTTTTGACTGCTTATGTAAATGGGCTTTTTCCATTATATTTTAATTTGGTTTTGTTGGTATAAATGGAAGATATTAATCATTGTATATTAATTTTGCATTTATCTTCATATCAAATATGTAAAATTTGAGGTTTTTTTCTATTATCTAAATGCATTATCTAGCACTTTTAAAACAACTTTAAATAATAGGGGTGAACGCAGCTCTTCATTTTCTTCCTAGAATTAAATTCAGTCTTTTCACTTATTCTTTTTATAATAACATATAAGGCTTTTGAGTCATATATTATATATATATATTTTTAAAGATTTTATTTATTTATTTGACAGAGAGAGATCACAAGTAGGCAGAGAGGCAGGCAGAGAGAGAGAGAGGAGGAAGCAGGCTCCCTGCTTAGCAGAGAGCCCGATGTGGGACTCGATCCCAGGACCCTGAGATCATGACCTGAGCCGAAGGCAGCGGCTTAACCCACTGAGCCACCCAGGTGCCCCATATATTATATTTTTTTAAGGAAGCATTCACATTTTAATGAAGGCTTAATTTTATTTATTTTTTATTTTTAAAAATATTTTATTTATTTATTTTGGAGAGAAAGAGAGAGAGAGAGGGAGAAAGAGCATGACAAAGGGGGAGATGCAGGAGCAGAGGGAGAAGCTCCTTGCTCCCGCAGAGCAAGGAGCCTGATGCAGGACTTGATCCCAGAACCCTGGGATCATGACCTTAGCCGAAAGCAGGCGCTTCACCAACTGAGCCACCTAGGCATCCCTGGTTTAATTTTATAAATTCCTTTATTGGCATCTACCAGGACTTCTGTATTTTTTCCTCTTTTGACTTATTAATATGGTAAATTATATTTATGCATTTCTCATGGGATTCCTGTTACTGAACTCTTTGAATTCCTAGAATGCTTCCACTTCATCATTATGTATTATTCTGTTGATCTGCTTTTGGATTATATTAGCAAATATTTCATTTGAGATTTTTGCATCAATACTTATAAATACATATTTTTCAGTAGTTTTCTTCTCATTTGTTATCTTCATCAGGTTTGGGTTGGGTATTAGTATTATGCTGCCTTAAAAAAATAATTAGAGAAGTTTCCTTGTCATTCACTGTTCCAAAAGTTTAAAATGCATAGACATTATAGGGTGTTAAAAATCAAAGTTCAACCAAGTAGATTTGAAGATCTAATTGGCTTTATTAAACAATTCTTTATTAAACAATTCTTTATTAATAGCATCCCATCTAACAAATAGAATGTGGAGGATTTTTAGAGAAGAAGGGGTAGGGGAGGAAAGTTATTAGTGAAAGTGAAAGACTGTTCCAGGCAAGTTTGCTTTCCCTTAGGGGGAAGAGTAAAGGGTCTTATTATGAAGATTACTTCATCTTCCTTTGGGGGATGAATATGGCCAAGGTGGAAGAATTGTTGACACCCATCAGAAAATTCCTAACTACACAGATTACACTTCTGAGGAAGATTGAAACCGTAATTCGATTATGTAGTAACCCCCAGTTTGGGGACTTAGCCTAAGTGAAGCCATTTTGGGCCTGAGCTTTTCTGTTTAGCAGAGAATATGAGTTGTAAAAGAATGATCTCAGTAGCTAGACAGAAATGGATTTAAATCTGGCCCTGCCACATGATGTGATGAGCACTGGGTGTTATACACAACTGATGAATTATTGAACACGACATCTGAAACAAATGATGTACTATATGTTGGCTAATTGAATTTAAGTTAAAAAAAAAATAAAAGCTGGCCCTGCTACTTTTTCTTTGTTTAGAAATTTACAAAATGGGCATAAATAATAAAATAAATCAAATAGGTCTCTTCAGAAGACATCACAAAATAATAAACATAAAACACTTCACATATGCTTTCCAAAGGCACTGAATAAATTAAAGTTGTATCATTAGCCTCTCAAAAATGGAAAATTTTACCTGCGAAACCATCTGATTCTGACAATCTGAGGAAGAAGGAAATGTAATTCTTTGATATCTTATTTTTTTAAGATTTTATTTATTTATTTGACAGAGAGAGATCACAAGTTGGCAGAGACGCAGGCAGAGAGAGAGAGAGGAGGAAGCAGACTCCCTGCCGAGCAGAGAGCCCGATGTGGGACTCGATCCCAGGACCCTGAGATCATGACCTGAGCCGAAGGCAGCGGCTTAACCCACTGAGCCACCCAGGAACCCTAATTCTTTGATATCTTGATCAATTTCTATCACAAATGGATTAATAATTAGTCTGTTTCTGCTTTTTGTCTGTTAGGATCATTCAGAGAATTTATTTTTCCAGAAAACACCTTTTCTGGTCATGTTTCATGAAACACTGGAACTATACAATGTATCCTCTTATAAGTATCTTAATGATCTCTGCACCAGAGGTTCATTTGCCTTTTTCTTTTCTAATATTTTCTCTCTTTTCTTCTTAAGTATGACAAGTAATTATTAATTGATTTATTTTCTTCTCATATCTTCAATCTTATTTAGTACTTCCACTATATGGGTAATTATATAAAACGATAAAATGAACACTTACGTACCTATTACTTATTTATGTACCATTCCTTTTTTTTTTTTTTAAATCTCAATATTTTGCTATATTTCATTCAGGCTTTCCTTTACTTTCTCTTTTTTTATTATTTTTAAAATTTATTTTGTTATTAGAGAATGAATCTCTGTTTGTATCTGTGCTTTATTCACTTCTTGTTCGATGCTATCTAGTAGGATCCTGAATTCGGTGTCTGCACATACCGAACTTGGTAGTTAATTCTATTCCCCAAATATTTTCAGCTGTTAGTACTTTGAACAAATAATGAGATGGCACTTCCGAGTGTCCCCCCCCCCTTGTGGTTAGAGGGGACCATGTTATTACTTCTAGCCAAGAAGCTATTATTTGAATTGACATGTGTTATTTTGAGGACAGATCATTTAATTGTTCATCTGAGACCCTCAAAAACTATCTTTCATGGCAACCTACAGTTTTCCAGATAGTGGGTGTTTTATCTGCCTGAGCCCCAGAATAAGAATGATGTGGAGAAGAACCCTTTAGCAACCCCCAGTTGATATGCAGCACAAGTGAGAAATAAATCTTTGGTGCTTGAAACTTCTGAGATTATTTTGTTGTCATGATTGTTTTTACCACAGCACAACCCAGACCATCCTAATACATTCATAAACAACAGACAGGATGTTTTATATGTTTTAAATCTCTACATTTAGGCTACTAAGCTTTTTATGCCCTCTCATAAGTTGCCTTTTTCATCTATTGTTACATTCTTGAGATTAATCCATATGATGCATGCACCTAGAGTTCTTTCAACTTAAAGGCTATTTACTGTTCCTCTGCCTGAGTGAACCATGATGAATTTACCCATTCTTCTATTAGTGGAAATGTGTGTTGTTTCCAATTTTACATTGTTAAGAACAATGCGAAATTATTGCTCATCTCATACAATAACAGGAAACATTTTCAGGGATGGGACTATTAGGTTATTGGGTATTTGCATCTTTAATATTAGATCTTATCAAAAACCTCTCCTCTCTGATTATAGAAATTTATACTCCTACCAGCACTGCATTAGAATTCCTACTTCTACATCCTGTCAACACTTGGTATTGTCTGACATTCTTATTTTTGTCAGTCTTATTTATAGTATTAATTTGCACTTTCCTGATTTCCAGTGTCAAATAGCACCATTTTGTAGGCCTATTTTTCATTCAGAAAAGACATTTACTTATACATATACTTTGTCCTTTTTAGCTTGGGTTGTTTTCATTGAAATTTGGGAGTACCTTTGTTAGTTATATACACTTTGTAAATATATTCTCTGAGTAAATATCTCCTCTGAGTTGCTTGTCCTTTCATTTTGTTTATATTTTGTTTTATTCTATACAGGTAGGGAATTACTTTTTTTCCTTGTGAACAGCCAATGGTACTAACACAATTTATTAAAATACTCCATCATTTCCCCCTTGGCTTTATAGTACTACATCTATTACATATTAAGGTTCGATACATTTTAAATTCATTTCTAGTCTCCATACTATGATCTTTTGATCTATTTTTCTGTACTTCCATGTATCATATTGTCTTAGGTGTTATAGCTTTAGTTTTATTATTCTTGCTCTCTAATATGGAAATACCCTTATAATATTTTTAAATTTTTATTTATTCTGGGCATTTTACAATTCCATTTTGATTTCAGGATAAACTTCTCAAATTCCATGAAAATTTTCTTATTGTAATTTTGATTAGGATTGCACTGAATTTACACACTAATGGATTGCACTGAATTTACACATTAATGGAAAACTGATATATATATATATATGTATATATATAATTCATATTCTCTCCAGCCAAATACATAGCATATATTTCTTTTGTTTAAATTTATTTTATTATTTCTGTAACATTTTATAGTTTTCTCCACAAAGGGCTTGCATACTTTCTATTAATATTTTCCTAGGTATCTTAGAGTTTTAAGCAATATGCAAATAGTAGTCTTTATAAAAATACATTGTCTAGTCATTAGTGTTATATAAGAATGTGATTTTTTTTTCCTTGTGTTTTTCTTGTCTCTAATTTTTTCATTAGAATTTCCTCTTTAGTCCTAATGACTTTATAGCATAGGTTTTCTCGGGTTTTTCATATAAACAATCATATTATTTGGGAATACTGAACTTCTGTCTGCCTCTTTATCTTTCTTAACAAATTCTTAAATATTTTAGTTATTTTTTTTTCTTACAGTTTTAGTTATGACTTAGTGTGCAATGTTGAATATAAAAATGACAGTACATGCCCTTTCCTTATTCTTGACTTTAAACATTTCATTATTAAGTATGATGTTTGCTGAAGGTTTTTTGAAGTTATACTTCATTACATTAAGAAAATTCCCTTCTATTCCTAATTTTCTCAGCAATTTTACAAATCAAGAATTGGTATAGAAATTTAGAAAATACTCTAACACTGCTTACTGAGATTATTCTGTGATTATTCTCCTTTAACATATTGACATGATGAGTTACATTTGATAGTTGACTTAATTTAAACCATGGCTATATTCCTGAGGAAACCTTTCTAATGGTATAATATAAACACATACACACATACTCACAAAAAATGTATATGCTTATATATACACATTATTTTTGTATGCTCATATATTTTACTGAATTTAGTTGTGTTATAATATATTCCATGTTTTTCTATCTATAATCAAATAAAATTGACCTAAAGTTTTAGTTTTTTTTTTAATTTTTTTAATTTTCAGCATAACAGTATTCCTTGTTTTTGCACCACACCCAGTGCTCCATGCAATCCATGCCTTCTCTAATACCCACCACCTTGTTCCCCCAACCTCCCACCCCCCGCTGCTTCAAACAATCTGAAAAAGTTTTAGTCTTCTTATCCTACTTTTATCTTACCAAGTTCTCAATACAAACTTGGTAAGCATTTTATCATTTAAGATTTTCTAGACTAGTTTGTAAAAGACAGAAAGACAGAGATTATCTGGTCTTTGAATATTTGGAAATGTGTGTTTTTAAATTCTAAATGCTTTGGTTTTGGGGGAGGAGATAGTTTTTTCTAACTACTGATTCAATTCCTGTTGTCCTATTCCCTTCAATGTCCTTCTAGGTGGACTAAGAATGAAATTGATACAAGACAGATTAACAGGAGAAAATCAAATTTAATAGAGTATATATGGGGAACCCACATAGACATGGAAATTCCAAATAGTTAAACAAAATGAGGTACATAAGTCATTCTGAACTAAGGAGAAAGGTGTTAGGGTATGGTACTTCAAAAGGAAGGAATGCAGTCCACAGGAAGATAAAAAAAGAGTAAATGTTTGGTACACAAATGTTTGCTGCACCATGAGGAAACAATAGGATACAGAGGACTTGGATCAGGCAGGTCTTGTTAGGTTCCTCCTTGTTTATCATATTAGTTTATGTCATAACATAGTTATCTATGGTGAGAGCTCTCTTCTTGTAGCAAGTTCTCTATATAAATTATTTTTGGGCAACTGCAGGGAGGGGTGGTTAAAGTTTTTTTCCTGAATCTCCTGAGTTTTGGTTGCTTTTTAGCTCAAAATAATCTTCACGACCTATCTTGGGGCAGCCTGCCTCTGGCCCCGATGCTGTCATGAATTTTGGCCTATTCTGCTTTTTAAATTTTTCTACATTTTAAATTCAGTTTTGAAACTTCTTTATTCCCCAAATAATCATTATTAAAGATATTGTTATTTCAATTTATTCTCATTCTGGATTACTTACGTATATTTGAATGGCTTTGTTTACAATTCCTCCCAGCTTCTCATTCCTTCTATCTCACTTAACTTTCCCTCCCTCTGAATTACATCTTTTATTATTTCTTTTAGTAAAGATGTGTTAGTTATAATGTCTCTCAGGGATTTACTGTACCCAAATCCTTATTTCTCTCCTCTTTTGAATGATAATTTTGAAGGATAATTTACCTAGGTTTAGATAGTTTTAGGTTTAGTTTTTTCCCCTCTTGGTAATTTTTATTCTATTATATTCTGGTTTCAATCTTGCTGTTAAGTAGTATATTGTCAGCTTACTTGCTATTAAGTAGTCTATGTCAAATTTTAGATAATTGTGTTTTCTCTTTGTTTTCATTGTCTTTAGTGTCATGAAATTTCCTTGGGATATTTCTGGCTATGATTCATGAATAAGATGTTTTCTGGCTATCTTTTCTATTTCCCTGCTATCCAAAGTTTTAGAGTTTATATTCAATAGTCTGTATTAACAATGACTGCCATTTGTAATAGATGTTTTTAAATCTACACATTCTCCCCAACCATGCACTTCTGAATATTCTAATAACTACCCTAGGGGCTCTAACTGAGAAATGATTTCATTGATGGTAATTGGATTTGATTTCACTGAGTCCATTGGAGTGGATGAGCTTTCTCAGAGCACTGAGAAGTGGCCATAGGTCAGAAGACTGAGAAATAGGAAAAGATGAGCTTATCGTAGTGATTTCAAAAGAGTGGTAGAAGCAAAATGCTAATTACAGTGGTAGGAGCAGAATGCTAATTACAGCAGAAAGTTGGCTGATGAATGATTTGTAGTTAAGGCAGATGACAGATATTGAGTAGTGACTGGTGGGATATGAAGGAGGGCAAATGTGAAGACGGAAATGATGTATTTAAATGTAGATGTGACAAATAAATGGAGATAACTGGAAATAACACAGAGTGGTTATTTAAAAGTTAATTCCCAGAGGGGAAGAGAGGTAAGGGATGGGATAACTGGGTGATGGACACTGGGGAGACTATGTGTTATGATGAGCACCAGGTATTATATAAGACTGATGAAACAACAACCTGTACCCTGAAACAAATAATACATTATATGTTAATTAATTGAATTTAATTTTTTAAAAAATTAAGTTAATTCCCTTAGGAGATAGAAGGGAAAAGCATTCAAAACACACTTCAGAGCATCAGCTACTCCATTGTAACCAGAAGAAATGTGGACTTTATCCCTATTTTAGAGAGAAAGTAGACAAAAGGACTGAGAGGTAGACAACTGCCCAAAGTTACATAGTTACATATCCAGGTTTGGAAGCCAAGCCCTATAGCCCTAGAACTCACAACTTTAACCATTATGGCTGTGTGTGACCTCATATGTGATCCACAGCAGCAGTGTGAGGTAAGTGAGCTTATTATCTAGATTCTTCAGAAGGGGAACCAGAGAGGTGAGGGATTTGTGTGAGATAACAGCAAAAGTGACAAAGCTGGGAATAAAACTCACGTCTCCTGAAAAGTTAATTGTTCTTCACATTTAATTACACTGTCTCTGTCTTTGCCTTTTCTTGTATCTAAAGATTAGTGCTCTATTATGGAAAGTTGTTTTCCAAGTGGGGATATTGCAGATACATTATACTAGTACTACCCTCATAGGGAGTTGCAAGTCTTAAATTAGGTAATAACTATAGATGCCTAGAAAGTTAACTGAGATAGAAGACAGATAACCCCTTACAAGTACTCCCTAAGTGGAGTGCAGTTCCTTCAATATTCTTTTACTGACTGCTCATCTTTTTTCCCTGATTCTCAGTCTTTTATTCTACTTTTCTTTACCCTAGAGCAACTAGCATCTTTTTTTGACCTTCATCTCTTTGGCCTCAGTCCTTGATCATGGCTGCTTTCCTTAGCTTCCTATTTTCACTGACTGCTGAGCTCAGTCTCCTTCACGAAGCCTGCCAGGCTTTGGAGAAAAACAAGCTGGAATAAAACACTGATAGAGACAAAGCTTAGGAGCCTGGAGGAAATAGGACATGAATGACAGGAAGTATGAGGAAATCTTGAGAGTAACATTGAGCAGAGTTCAGAGATGAGGTGACTGCTAAGCAGGCATATAACATTTGTGTGATAAATGGTACAATAAGATGAAAATGATCATCTTCTTAAAAGTAATACGTACTACAAAGCACCCACACAGTAAACACAGCAATTACACTTTTCAGGTTTAAGCCTGAAGCTTAGATGGGGCCTATGTCTTTTTAATTTATTTTCAGATAACTTTGTCATTGGGAACTGTAACGGCAGATTGAGTACGCCAGCCATGTATATATAATATCAATTACCAGTACATTCAGTGCAAGCCTGCTTTTACATACATTATCTCATTTAAACCAAATAACAGCCCAGTGAAGCAAAATAGCTATTTTAATCTCCGTTTCAACATAGGAAATAACCAAGGGTCAGAGAGTTCAGATAAATAGCTCCAGAATAGACATATTAAGTGGTGTGACTGGATTTGCATTTATGTCCTTCTGACTCCAGATTCCTTCTTTTATCCATTTCCCACACTGCCTCACTAAAGAAAACCCATGAAGGTTTGTTGACAAGTAAATTAACAAATAGTTGATAACAGGAAAACTCAAGAGTGTTTTCTTTCCATGTTAGCGACTTTTGTTTGGTGTTCTTCTGGTTTGTATGATGTGAAATTCAGGCTCGGGCTACCCTAGCAGGTTTGGTCCTGGTATGAAAGGTCTGCTTTCCCCTGCATCTGCACTGTACTCAGCACGGGGTCTAGCAAGCTTGTGGTTTGTTGTGGTTCCTCTTTAGGGCAGCCTTGCAAATAGTTGGATAGGTAGCTTGAGAAAACCTACCAGTGTAAAAGCATTGCTCTTGTTGCATTTTCCACTTTCTGTATGTTGTTCTCCAACCCTTTCAAAGAGGATACTTCTAAATGGGTCTGTTGGTTTTTTTCTGACCAACTCTGTCACTTTGCTGGAAAGTGCATCTTTATAGGGGCCTCAGGGGGCCAGACAGGAGATTATTGGACTGTACAGGTAGAAAGTGTCATTCATTATTTGCTTTCTCTAGAGTAAATGGCAAGGATTTGAATGCATTATTTTGTACCAAATTGCTTTTTTTGTTGTGAAGCTTGTTTTCTCTTCCTCCATCAAGATGTAGAGATGGAAGCATGGTTACTCAAAGAAAAGTATTTTCCTGGTCTAAAAATAGTATATATCTGGAATCATGGTGGGGGTAGGTTACTCTTGACCTGAATGTCTGGATGTGTGTGCCTGTGGGCACATTTATATGACAGGACTCCTTCACATTTAACCAGTTAGAGTCCTTTAGTGGAGGAGACCTGGATAAAACTTCAATTATCTCATTAGAGACATGTGCTAGCTAAAAACAGGGAGCCGACGAGTCTCTCATCCACTTTGCAGGTCTCTATTCAGGAAGTGTGAGCACCTCAAGGGAATGGCCTATGTGTCATTGTATCCCTGTTACCCACAATGATATTTGACAGAGTGGAACCTCAATAAGTGTATCTAAAATAAACAAATGAATGGGTAAATGTAAAGAGTGAATGGATGGATGGATAAGTGGATGAAGAAATTAATGAATTGTTTATTAAGAATATAATCTCTTCGATATCAGCCACAGCAACTTCTTTCAAGGTATGTCTCCAAAGGCAAAGGAAACAAAAGCGAAAATAAACTTTTGGGACTTCATCAAAATCAAAAGCTTCTGCACAGCAAAGGAAACAGTCAAAAAAACAAAGAGGCAACCCACGGAATGGGAGAAGATATTTGCAAATGACAGTACAGACAAAAGGTTGATATCCAGGATCTATAATGAACTCCTCAAACTCAACACACACAAAACAGGCAGTCATAAAAAAATGGGCAGAAGATATGAACAGACACTTCTCCAATGAAGACATACAAATGGCTATCAGACACATGAAAAAATGTTCATCATCATTAGCCCTCAGGGAGATTCCAATTAAAACCACATTGAGATATCACCTTACACCAGTTAGAATGGCCAAAATTAGCAAGATAGGATACACTGTTGGTGGGAATACAAGTTGGTGCAGCCTCTTTGGAGAGCAGTGTGGAGATTCCTCAAGAAATTAAAAATAGAATTTCCCTATGACCCTGCAATTGCACTCCTGGGTATTTACCCCAAAGATACAGATGTCGTGAAAAGAAGGACCATCTGTACCCCAATGTTTATAGCAGCAATGACCATGGTCGCCAAACTATGGAAAGAACCAAGATGCCCTTCAACGGACGAATGGATAAGGAAAATGTGGTCCATATACACTATGGAGTATTATGCCTCCATCAGAAAGGATGAATACCCAACTTTTGTAGCAACATGGACGGGACTGGAAGAGATTATTCTGAGTGAAGTAAGTCAAGCAGAGAGAGTCAATTATCATATGGTTTCCCTTATTTGTGGAGCATAACAAATATCATGGAGGACAAGGGGTGTTAGAGAGGAGAAGGGAGTTGGGGTAAATTGGAAGGGGAGGTGAATCATGAGAGACTATGGACTCTGAAAAACAATCTGAAGGGTTTGAAGAGGCGGGGGGGGGGAGGTCGGGGTACCAGGTGGTGGGTATTGTGGAGGGCACGGATTGCATGGAGCACTGGGTGTGGTGAAAAGATAATGAATACTGTTATGCTGAAAATAAATAAATTAATAAAAAAAAAGAATATAAGCTGGGATGGCTGAGAAAGCAGTGAGGGCTAGATTGGGCTAAGCATATAGTTTATAAGGAGTCTGGGAAATGAAGCCCTTTCATGATCTCTCAGAGGATGCTCAGATAGTCTAATTTAGGCATCTTAAAATAAGTTATACTTAATCACATGGTAGATTAAATTCTCAGGTTTACCATCTTTTCAGAAACACTGCTGAAACGATGGTAAAGTAGCAAAAATTGTATGAAAATTAAGGACAAAGCAAATAAAGCAAGCTACATTGGCAAAAAAAGAAAAGATTTCAGCATTAGTTTGACAAATATGTGTTGAGTGCCTACTATGGGCCAGGCACTGTTTTTGGCACTGGAGACAAATCAGTGGGCAGAACAGGCAAAAATCCCTGCCATCATGTAGCTTATATTCTAGTGGAGGAAGTACATTTTCCAAAAGAATCCTGGAAGTAGATGGAAGAGTGGTGATTGATTTAAAAAGTGGAAGAAGTTATAACATAAAAATGCCAACATGAGGCAGACATAAATAGAGGCAAAGTGATTTTTCCACACAGAAATCAGAATGGCTCATGTTGAAGTATCAGATACTGCAGAAGACAGGAGTGGGGATTTGGAATAAAAACAGAGGGAGTTGTTGAAAGTCTGTGTGTAGAGCTGATGGACATCTGGGTCTCCACCCTCCCCCTTTGCGGCAGTGACCTACTTTCTTTTCCTCTTAGATAAGAGATCAAAGGTTTTGTTTCTGAAAGTTGAACTTGGCAAGCTCCAGACTTTGGGACACCTAACACGAAGGAGGCCAGTGGTGAGGTCCAGAGTTGAAAACAAAAGGATTAAGTGAAAGTGTGCACACTGAGACTCCCAGCCCTCCCTCCATTTCCTCATCACAGAGCAGGTTAAGTCACCATAGCATCATGCTGGTGGATTATTCTCCTGAGAAACTGACTGTCCTCATAAAAATAACTTTGAAAGGTGGATATTCAGTGGTTCCTTATTTAGAAGGCCGGTTTATCACCTGATCACCATGTACTTTCACCTTTGCAAAGTGAGCTCTCAATCAGTGTGTATTTGGATTTACTCTTAATGATGAGCAATCAATCCAAAGATCATCCAACATTTCAGAAACCCAGACACAGTGTAGGAAACATATTCAAATAGAAAATGATGAGTCAGGAATTATCAAAGAAATAATAATATAAGAACTGAGAAACTCAAGACTCCAGATTTGAAGGATTCCTCAGAGCCCCATTTCTGGAAATTCTGATTAGTCCTAAAAATGATTCTAATGATTACAATGCTGACCTAGGACCAAAAACAACTTCCCCAGCTAGTCATATGCATTCCCCCCCCCGCCCTTTTTTAAATTTAGGTCACGTGGGCCAGCAAACATACTGACATATAAATATTTTTCCTGTGAAATTATAATGATGTGTTTATCATGATATAACAAAAACCAAAGGCAGAGGTTTAGGGCTTCTTTTTCCCAGTCTTGGATTCATATAATACCTTTTTATTTTTCTCATCATGTTTAAAATATATAAGAAATAGTAACAATCAACTTCTGTTTGATTATTAGCCTATAAAAAATCATTACAAAGCCTTTTGTGTATAAGCTTGAATATTTTCTCCTTGAAAACATTTTATTTTTTTTTAAAACAATGCCCATATCTTATGTAGATTACTTTGCAGAATGTTGGACCAACAAGACTACAAGTTGAAAGACAGAACCCAAAGGCAAGAAGGATGAAATTCTAGATACCTGTTCTAGAGAGTTATTTATGTAAAGTCATATAAACTGTCCAGTTCCTGGAGCAAGTGGGACAGTCTGACAGGGTAGAGAAAAGTTCCTGGTGCTGAAGGTACTCACATCATCTGATGGCTTCCTCTGTTGTCCTAAAGCTATACTTGTTCTGAGCATAGAAGGTGAAAGAGAACCCCCATCATTGCTATTTGTTTGCTCTAATTAATAATTTTTTTGTCCTTTTGAGAACGGGATTCTCTGGATAGATGGTAATAAAATGTTAAAGGGGACAACTTTGAAATTGGTTGGGAAAATCTATCCTCAAAAGCATCACCCATGAATAAGTACTAGGACTAAGGCAGAAGATGTACCAATAGAACCCAAAGAAAGTCATCCTCTGACCAGAAGTACCAATGGTTCTCACCTTGGCTATAAACTGTTCTCCCTTGTCTCAGCTCAGCTTGGCAGTGCTGGACCTTAGAGATCAACTGGACCAAAGCTGTCCTTTAGAGTTGAGGGGATTGAAGTCAAGAGGGGAGGAAAACTTTCTGAATGGTAATAGTGGAAGCAGAATTCAAAATCAGCTCAGTTGTTCCACAGACATGCAGAAACTGTCTCTTACTTATTTAAATAGTATATTCCAGGTACAATTGGATTATAGGGAAAGGAGAATGAAATGTCACTAGAAGAGCTGGGGAAAGCTATTCAAAGGAGAGGATGCTTGAGTCGAGACATGAAATCAAGCAGGGGATGTTAAGATAGAGGAAGTGAGAGCAGGAAAGGCATTGCACGTGGAAGGAAGAAAGTGTGCAAAGTCATGATATCAGGTGAGAACCCAAAGTGACCTAATTCATTCTTGGGGAAAAATAGATCCTGACATTGTGCCAGGTGCTAGGAATATAAAGATCATTAAGATACTAATTATCTTGTCCTCAAGAAGTACACAGTATAATATGAAAGTGATAATTTTATCTTTCCCCACCAGTATGTCTATTTTATATGACTCTTCAATGGGCCAGGAGTCACCCTGCTTCCTGACTAAATGTGGCAGCCCTATACCTGGTTATCCATACCGCCAGTGGTGCTAGGATGAGGAATATGTACAAGGCCCCTCCAGCTGCAGGATAAAGATACACCAGAGCTACATCAGTGTACCACCGATGGCAGGATCTGTATCCTCATTTTGGTACCTGAAGGTACCCATATATTTTCCAAAATATATTCATTCATCGCATTTACATTTATATTTCGCTGCTGATACTTGAGGTCAGTATTCATTAGTTCAATCGCTAACCCCTCCACTGAGCACCAACGAGTTGCACAGCACAGAGCTAGGTGTCGTGAAGCTGTAAAAATCTACTGTGTGAAGGTTCTATCCCTTGGGTAGCCGAAGGTTTCGTGGGGATAAATATGTGTACGTTACTATAATCAAATATAGCAGGGCACACATGTTCTTGTAGGGAAAGAACATTAGTTTTTGTAGTAAAATGGACTCAAGTCTGCAACTTTGTGGTTTCCTGGTCTTGGAGAAGTTATTTTAACTTCATGTCTCAATTTCCCACCTCAGTGGTTGCATACTTGGATGTGCATATCTATGTGTGCACAATAAATTAAATAATATCCACATCAGTCTGGCATATGGTATGACTTCAGCTTATTTTTATGTAGCCCTCCCCCTCAGCCAATCATCCCAGCACCTTAAATATTTAAAGTTGCCTTGCAGTTCAGAGGAACAGGAAATAATTGGTGGTGTTCTGCTTCTTCAACGAGTGATCCAACATAAAACAAATTTACATGGCAACCCACATATAGTTCTCTCAAAATTCAAAATAATACCTTTACTAAGACAATCTGGAGTAGTGACTTACTGGGTGGCCTTGGATCCTGCTTCAGAGAGATTTGGCATACGTTACCAAGAATACCATTTTATTTAAAAAGCTCATAAAGCTTCGTTCTCACCTATTACTGATTTAGGAGTAGCAGATATATGGAAACTTTCACACTCTACTGAACGGGATTATATATTCTTCTCTAACCCACATAACTCATATTTCCAGACTGACTTCTAACTTCTTCACTTTCTGATTAATGATGTGAATAGCATGGCTCTAGGCACTGTTCTCTTACCTGACCAGGCCACAGACTCACTTCAGTTGACCTTCAGAAAGTATCAGGCAGCATTTCTGTAAAACTTCCTTTAGTGATGAACATTGGAAAAGAAATTCATGATGTGTGATTCTAAATTGATATAGAAAGTACAAAACACACACACACTCACATGAGGACTCCAGATTGCCAGGAAAAAAAAAAAAATATATATATATATATATATATATCATATGGGCTGGTTTTTATTTTTTACTGATTGACATCTGTTTTTGTTTTGTTTTGTTTTGGAGCAAAGTCTCATTAATTACAAAAATAAGCTAACTGGCAAATTTCTCATTAAAGATAAATGCAAACTGGGAAGAACATGTGGATAAATCATTCTCTGCCTCATTCAGATTGAGAAGAAACATTTTGACTCTGGAGGGAACAGGGAGAAATGTATATATTATAAAGTTATATGTTTTAATAACTTCACCTCATTCTATTAAGCCTCTAACCCCACTGGAATCATAAAAGGTTAATATTGAGATGAACCCTAAGAGCATAAATTAGGCATTGGCCATTATATCCCCCCAAATGAGCCTTAAGCTATGTAACACTTGATCAGCAGGAATTTCCTTTTTTATTAAAGAAATGAAGATACACTGCATTGAATGATATTATTGAGAATGTCTAAATTTTCTCATTATCCTACAAGTGCTTAAAATTGCTATTACAGATTTCTGCAGGCCAAATTCCAGGTCCCAATGGACTCCTGCTGAGTTTATGGAGTACTAGTAGGGAAAGTGTTTCAATTGACTGCAAATATATACTTATATAGTCTTATTGGGTATTTTCAAGAGGAAATGAGATATTTTATTTTTATTCTATCTATAAAGAAGGGTCAATCTGAAATGGTATGCTGGAGCTACAGGCCACACATCAAAACTGGGGCATCACCAAAACTATTCTTCATTTATGAACTTTTTGTGATATTAAAACAACACCAAGTTATCTATCATTTCTTGCTCCTTAGGGGGCTTCATTTTTCAACATTAGATATTACTACTTCGCATCTGCTATTCATCAACTTTAAAAGTGACACTTGTCCAATAAAAATAGTTGGATATCCTTTACAGAGACATGGCACTTCTGGATTGCCATCTATTTCATCAACTTCTTATAAGAGGAAATTCCCAGGTGGTAAATAAGGAAAGTGTGAGTCTCTCATGGGGAAACAATTTTATATGATTTTTTTTCACTTCTTCTGTTTTCAAAACCAACTATATTTAATTCATAGGTCTCAGAATCCTTTTTTCTTCAGTACTTGTGATGAAATGAAAAGTTCTTAAAAGTTGAAACACACACACACGTTAGCTGTTTTAGTTTGTGGCACAAATTGTTTAATAATATATATTATTATATATTATGATCACTAATAATAACCATTAATTAAGATACATTAATATATAATCACTCACTATAGTATAATGAATGGTATAATATATATATATTTCTAGAATAATGACATCTAATTTAAACTGTCTTTTTCTTTCAAAGCTTCTTTTAATATTTCATTAATTATTTTGAAAAGATTCTAATTTAATTATCATATCTGAATCTAGAAACACTAGTCAGTGGTTCTCGTGATTCAGATATCCCATCAAAACATTGGGAGAAAAAATAGGCAAGAATTTAATTACTGAAATGACGTACTTTGTTAAAACAAGTATATTGAATTTAAAGTAATACAATGTTTGGGAAGTTTATAATGTTCTCATTTAAAATATCCACACTTGGGGCGCCTGGGTGGCTCAGTGGGTTAAGCCTCTGCCTTCAGCTCAGGTCATGATCCCAGGGTCCTGGGATCGAGTCCCGCATCAGGCTCTCTGCTCAGCAGGGAGCCTCCTTCCCCACTCTCTCTGCCTGCCTCTCTGCCTACTTGTGATCTCTGTCTGTCAAATAAATAAATAAAATCTTAAAATAAATAAATAAATAATAAAATAGCCACACCTGGGGTGCCTGGGTGGCTCAGTGGGTTAAAGCCTCAACCTTCGGCTCAGGTCATGATCCCAGAGTCCTGGAATTGAGCCCCGCATTGGGCTCTCTGCTTGGCAGGGAGCCTGCTTCCCCCTCTCTCTGCCTGTGTCTCTGCCTGCTTGTGATCTCTGTCTGTCAAATAAATAAATATTGACAGACAGAGATCACAAGCAGGCAGAGACACAGGCAGAGAGAGGGAGAGAGGAGGAAGCAGGCTCCCCACTGAGCAGAGAGCCCGATGCAGGGCTTGATCCCAGGATGTTGGGATCATTACCTGAGCCGAAGGCAGATGCTTTTAACCCACTGAGCCACCCAGGTGCCCCAATAAATAAAATCTTAAAAAAAAATAAAATACCCACTCTTTCATGCATTTCCTCTTCTTAACCCAGGGAGAGAGATAGGCAGAGCTTCAATGTTTTTTGGCTACAAAATAAGGATAATCACTCTTATTACATAGCACTGCTATACTGATGAATGATATAATATAATATAATCTATTAAAGACACAAGCAGATAGTAGGGGCTTAACAAATATTTTTGAAATGAATTGAATCTTCCCATTTTATCATGTGTGAAAATTGCAATCCAATTTGTTTTAGTGACATGCTCAAACATATAGATATTAATGATAGTTGTGTTACCAGAATTTATGCCTTACTGATTTAGCTAAATTATTTCTAAAGAGGAAGATTTGAATGTACAATATTGTTCAATTCATCTGATACTGTTTTAATCAATATGACTTGAACCTATTAATTTCATTTTAGGAAATATTTTTGGTTATGTATTCCAGAGAGCAAATAGATTAGAGCATGTTTCAAAATTGCTATAACCTAACCATGCAATACTTTCAAATCACAAATTTGACCTATATCACCTAGCACCATAACGTGGAGATAGTAGAAAGAATAGATTATTAATAGCTACAATCGATTCATCACTTTTTTTTTACTGGGTACATAAGTGTTTTACACGGATCATCTCATTTAATCCTCGTAACATCTTAACAAGTCTACTCTTATTATCATCATTTTATGAACAAGCAAAAACACAGCCCGAAAAGAGGTTAAGTAACTTTGCCCAAGGTCATGGAACTAAGAAGTCGGAAAAGAAACTATTTTAACCCAAGCAGAATGTCTCTGGTCTAGAGTCTATACTCAATCCCCGTGCTCCACAGCTTCTACAGATATGTAACTAAGAATGGCTCAGTTGAAATGCAAAGCAATACAGTGCATTAGACAAGAGCATCAAAATTTGACTATTAGAGAGACTTTACAAAGAAGAAAATGAGCTTTGGAAGAGCAAAAGGAGTGTGAATGGCTGGCAGAGCAGAGGTAGGAGTTTTTGTAAAGCAGCTTTGAGACTGAAAAAGCAGAGGGAAATGGAATCCTTACCGTGGAGACTGTACTCCTATCTCTTATCATTGTAAGGGGCTGAAGCATGTAGAGAGGCTAATAGGATCAGGAAAGAACATTCTGGAATGTTCTGGTGTGCTCTAGTATAGATAAAGTCATCGTATGCCATGTTAGGGAAGGTGTGCAGCCATATTCCAGTGAGCTGAGGTAGGTAATTGAGACTGCATCAATGTGCAGCTATGGTGTCGGGAGAACACTGCTAATGCACGGACAAAGGAGAGTGGCCTTTTCAGCTCATATGTCTAAATTAATTACATTTCTGAAACCAGATCAATAGGACTCTCAAGGCCTGAGTTCACAAAGAAGAGTTCATACAAGTGACAGTTGGAAGGAATGGGAAGGCTGCCAGAACATGTTAAAGAAACCAGGTATGTGTGGCTAATACCTCAAATTCACACACATACACATGTATACACATATATCCACAGTAATCTATAGTTTCCATTCTACATTTCCCTCAGGAGTGTTTATTTTAAAAATATGTTATTATATTTTATTCAAAGTATAAATTATCTAATATTATGTGTGATTTCTTCCTCTATAAAATTTGGGGTTTTTTTGTGTGATTTCTTCCTCTAAAATTTGGGTTTTTTTTAAAGGACCACAGATTCAAATTTTTAAATAAAGATTTTATTTATTTATTTGACAGACAGAGATCACAAGTAGGCAGAGAGGCAGGCAGAGAGAGAGGAAGGGAAGCAGGCCCCCCACTGAGCAGAGAGGCCGATGCGGGGCTCGATCCCAGGACCCTGAGATCATGACCTGAGCTAAAAGCAGAGGCTTTAACCCACTGAGCCACCCAGGTGCCCCAAATTTAGTTGTTTTTGACAATACTTATAAATAGCTAATATCCTATAGTTTGAGGAGAATAATCTTTTGCTCCAAATATACAGATGATATCTTAGTCACTCACCTCAGGCTTCTCTAACAAAATACCATACACTAGTAGTGGCTTTAACAACAGAATTTTAATTCTCACAGTTCTGGAAGCAGCAGGGTTGGTTTCAGTCTGAAGCCTCTTGCCTTGGCTTGTAGGCAGCTGCCATTTCTCTTGTGTGTTCATATGATCTCTTCTTTGCCTGAACAGAATGAGATGGGGCGGGCCGTTGTGGGGGGGAGGGGAGATGTAGAGGGAGGGAGATAAACCTTCTGGCGTCATACTTCTTATAAGGGAACTAATCCCATCATGAGGTCTCCACACTGGTGACCTCATCTAAACCTAGTTACCTCCCAAATGCCCCATTTCCAAATATTATCCCTCTGGGGAGATTGGAGCTTCAACATATGAATTTGAGGGGGACAAAATCATCCAGGCCACAACATATGGAAATTATATATATATAGTAAATTATATATATTGTAAAATTATATATATATATATATATATATAGTGTGTGTGTGTGTGTGTGTGTGTGTGTGTATATATATATATATATATATATATATATATATATATATATATATATAAAAGTTTTACCCTAAGTACTGGTGAACAAATTTCAAACATTTGCAAATAATTGGGGAACAAGAAATTGCTTCTTATGGTTTGTTCTAACTTTGTAGAGATAACCAGAAATATCTTCTTCAGATCTCAATTAGTTGCCTATATACTGCCATTATATTTTAACTTTCCTCATAAATTTTGGTCAATCAGTTAGACACTGATCAGTGAAAATTAGATGTTGTACTAGCAAGATCTTTAAGCTGGAGGTCTGTAGTAGAGGGTGAGGGATGTTAAATTTGGCAGTGATTTGCTGTGTAAATTTGACTGCTCTTTCTTAGCCTCACCTTCTTCTCTGGATGAGAATGTACTGAATGTACATTCAGTTGAACTGAATGATGTTTTAATGTGTCCGTTGAGTGACCAAATGACCATTTCCCCCCATATCTGTGCTAGTTTTAGTCCTCAAAATCCTGCCGACCAGGAAACCTCTATCCTGTGATGTGAAAAGTCCTGATTTTCCATTATTGGTGGAGACAGATGGAGGAAAGGACATAACCAATATGGCAGCCCCTAAAACAGGGGCTGAAAGTAACACTGTCTTCATTGTAAAATGGATGAGGCATGAATTATCTGCCTTGTGTAGTTTTTTTTTTTTCCTCTGAATGCTGATGTTAAAACTATGATCCAATCTTCACAGGATTCGATTGTCCATTGTCATCTGACTCTAATTATGAGTGTTCATAGTCCATTTTGAACTCTGCCTGTAGTTTAACAGTTGTGCTTTGTATCAAGATAGGGTTAGCTATGGAATGATTAAGTCCTGGGGATGAAAGGCACAGCATAAGGAATACTGTCAGTGGTACTGTAATAGCACTGTGGGGACTGATGGCAGCAGACTTGTGGAGAGCACAGTGCAAGGCATAGACATATTGAATCACTATATTGTACACGTGAAACTAGCGTAACATTGTGTGTCAACTATACTTCATTAAAAAATAATTTTAAAAACCCACCCAGAAGAGGGGAAAAACGATAGTGTTGAACTTTTGGCATTATGAATAGTGCTAATATGTTGTCTGAGAGTTCAGGTAATGACCGAGGACCTATAACCATGATTTAAGGCATCAGTTGATGTTACTAGTAGAATCAGCCTTGTACTGTGAGTGACCCACACATCTGTTATCAAACATCTTGCTCGTTCATGAGATGTTTTGGTTGCAACCTCTGCCTCAGGAAATATAACTTTATTCAGATTCAAAGTGCAATCGAGGGGCAGTATGATAATGGGTATTCTGCCACGTGGTACTCCCTGACTCCTCACTGAGGGCGGCGCTGGAGTAGGGCTCGATCTCACAACCCAGACCTCACAACCCGAGTGGAAGCCAAGAGTGAGAGGCTCCACTGCCTGTACCCCCAGGTGCCCCTCAAACTGTTTTATTTTTTTATTTCTATGAAAATTTTGATTAAAACAATAGGAAACATAAAACAAAAGTTACAAATTAGAGTTTGCTTATCTATCAGCACATCTGGCAGTCACTACAAAGGTAAACTATGGCAAATTCCTTTTAGTTTATAAATTTTTTAACCAAAGAAAATGCAACGATTTTTTCTAGTAAATGTTCTGTTGACCTTATCCACAACCCTGCTAAAAAGGGGTGTTTTTTGCTTACCTGAGGCATTGAGGCTTTCATAGGGAAAGTGTTTGGATGCCCCATCACACAAAAACACTTGATGAGGTTTCTACTTTACAGAAATTGAAGGAGATAACCTCCTTAGAACTGTGCCAACAGGATGGCCCTCACTGCTGTTGGCCGTAGAAAAGATGTTAAAATGGTGGCCTGCATAAAACCACATTTTCAAAGTGTGGTGAAAAAAACACATTTTTCTGTATTTAGTAAATGTATCAAGGGTGAAAATGTGGGGGAAAAATGATAGTAAAGCAATGTATATCCTGCTTCTCCAAAACTGTCTGATGATCTTTCAAGAGGCCATAAGTTTCCTAGAAAAGGATAAACTGCACTTGAGTTGTTCAGTGTTATGTGTAGGATTCAACAAACACACAGAAAAAGAAAAAAAAAACTTTTTGGAAAAAAGGCTGCTTCAAAACTCAGGGGAAAAAAAGTCATCATTTAAAATTGTGAGACCTTGTCTAAACAAATAAGACACATTGTTTGAAAATAGAATTTTAAAATTTTAAGACAGCCATATTTCATGTATTTTCCACTATGTATAGTAACCCGTTGTAGGGCTATATAGTACAGTTGTTTTGTCCTTGAGTCTTTTGGTTGGTTCCCGCTTTTTGCTGGCACAAACAATGCTGCTCTATTTTTGTACATATCTCATGGTTAGGGCTTCCAGATAACATGCAAAATACCCAGTTAAATTTGAATTTCAGACAAACAACAGATTTTTTTTAGTGTAAGTATGTCACTAACAATACATGAGAGATATAGAGATATGCTATTTTTTATTACTTATCTGAAATTCAAATTTAATTGGATGCTATGTATTATTATTTGCTAATTCTGGCAATTCTACTTATGGTCCAAATTTTCAAGAAGTTATCTAGAATATATACCTAAGAGTGTGATTGTTATGTTACAGAAAAAAAAATGTTCAACTTATTTCCAAATTACTTGTATTTATTTGCATACCCACGTGAAATTGTGGAACTATCATCACCTCGTATCTTCACTAATATATTGCCAGACTTGTTAACTTCACCAATTTGGGGAGTGTGAAATTGTATATCATTGTGGTTTTTATTTGAATTTCTGTCATTACTAATGAATTTCAGTATCTTTTCAAATGACTATGGACCATTCATATTTTTTTTTTCTGTGACATGCCCATTCATGATTTGTGCCCTTTGTTTTTTCTATTGGCTTCTTTGTCATTTTGAAGATTGGGACGATTTCTTCATGTATTCTGGACACTAAGCCATTGTTGCTTTTATATGCTACTTCCAGTTTGGGGCTTATCTTTTCAAATTAAGGTTAGGATTTGTTGATCATTTATGTATAGGTTGGCTTCCAGAATCTCTGTTTAGTTCCATTGTTCTCACTGTCTATCCCTGAGTTCAAAACACATCATCTTAATTAATTATTATAGCTGTATAAAAATACTGCATTATCTGATAAGGCATGCCTCCCAGTTTTTTCGAGAGTTGATTTATGCTTTTCAAGTCTTCCAGATACTTAATATTTTTCTGCTTAATCCATCAACTGCTTAGAGAGATATATAAAAAACTTTCAATATAATGGTGGATTTGCTCATTTATTTTTCTTGTAGTTATGTCAAATTTTACATAATAAAATTTCAAGCTATTTTAAAAGCTATTTTTAGTAGGTTCTGTCAGGCTTAGAATTGCCTAATCTTTTTGATGAATTGATTCTTCTATAAATTATTCTATAATAATAATATTTGCTTGGGATCTATTTTGTCTGATATTAATGCAGGTAAGCCGTGTGTTTTGTTTACATTTTTGTCTGTTCTTTTCTGTAGATATGTTTTGTGTCCTTACATTTGTGTGACTCTTGTAAACTATATATAACATTGATTTTTTAAAAATATCTTATCTGAAAATCTTTTAACTGGATAGCATAGTCTGTATTGATTGCAGTTGCTGATTGATTTATTTCTATCAACTTATTTAGCATTTTCAGTTTGCCCCCCTTTTGATAGGGTTCTTTTGTTATGGTTCTCTTTTTTAGTTCCTTACTTGACTGCTCTTGCTACAACCGTGGTTCTTTTCCCTGGTTCCACTTTTCATAATACTGTTTGGAAGTTATACATGCACTCTCTTTTAATTATTTACTAGTTCATCTAGAAAATTTGTATGTATGTGTAATGTAACAAATGCTAAAATTAATCAATATCTTCTTCTAGTCTCAAACTATACTGAAACCTTAAAAATTTGAATTCCAGTTACACATCTCAAATTATATCCTTTTCAGCTTTTTTTAGTATTTTTAGTTTTTTCTTGATTTTCTGTGAATATGTAGCAATTCCTATTGATAGAAAATGGAGCAAAATGTTTTATTAAATATTTTCCCTTGCAGGAGCTTAGTTACCACATAGTATTCAATTATTTAGAAAAATCGTAATTTAACTGCATCACTGGCTTTGAACATTCAACTTGTTTCCAAACTTTCAGTATTACCAACAGTATGCTTGGTTGACAGAAAATTATTTAGAGGTAAATCCAAATAGCTCATAATAACAGTTAACATTTATTTATCACCTATATGAAGTAGTAATTTTTCAAAGTGCTTACTGTAGATTATTTCATTAGTCTTCACAATGACTCTGATGTAGGCCCTATTATTAGTGTGCTATTTTGGAAATCAGGGAACTGAGACTCTGGATTTATGTTACCTGGTTAAGGTCACACAGCTAGTGTATGATAAAAGAGCGCTTTTATCATGGATTCAGGTCATTTTTATCAATCCATTTTTATCAATGGATTCAGGCCATTTACACTTTGAGATGGAGAGCAAAAGAGTGACAATTTTTTTAATACACATTTTTAAGATTCTATTTAAGGGTCCAAAATAGTGTAATGCTACTCCAGCACTTGCTGAAAGTTATCAGTTAAAGATAAAATGCATGATTTGGAGCATCCATAATTGACATATTGATTGTGTTGATTCTCTAGTTATTTTAGCAAAAGTGTTATCTCGCAGGTACTTTTGGACAATGGGCCTTCCAGCCTCTTTTCCCTCCAAGGCAACATGAGCCATTGACTGCAATTCACACTGCTTAATTTTTACAATTTCTTGTGTGCAGGCATGTGTGCTGTGACTTTTGGGCCTTCCTAACAAAGAGATTTCCTAAATAACAAAGCAGATACTCATTATAAAAAGATAGGTGCTTTAAAAAAAGATGCCTCACTTCCTAGCTGCCATTGAAATAGGATTAAATGAACATGAATATGCTTTATACCACTATTCAGAAACATTCCTCTAATGTGATGATAAGAACAGCTATAATATAATTTAATTATAGATGTAAGTAATGAAATAAAGGTGGCTATAATCTTGACTATTTTTATCTAATCTATTCTAATATCTAACCTGAAGACCCAGAATTGATTGATTTAGTGAGCAATTATAGATTTTGATTTAAACTTTCTAAGACTGACACTTTTCTATTCCGTGACATAGACCATTTGGTATGATTTCAGAGTTACATGAATAACAATTTAAATGTCTGAAAATACAGTATGCATTTTGTAAAATTAAATGTCATTATATTCCACTTACTTAAAATAAGAGATACTTCTAGCCAGAACACCAAAATGGAAGTTGCATGACAGCAGAGATTTTGGCCTATTTGTTCACTACTGTTGTCATAGTTCCTTGGACAAAATCTGGTACAGAATAAGGACTTGTTCAATATCTGTTAAGTGAATACACAACTGAATATTTATTCCTCTGTGGTCACTGTTGAGTGCATATCAGCTGGCGTGGCTGCACTCTGGAACAGGAATTGTAGTTGGAAAAAGTTCCCTCAATGATTCAAAATTACACTCACTTTCTAACAAGGTTTCTCAGTGCTTTAAGTGCAGGCTACTTCTCGTGTTTCTCTCTGGGTAGATTTTTTTCTATTAAGCAGTGACCCTTAAAGTTGTGAGTATGACCTAGCACGTCTAAGAGCATTTTCTCATTGTGAATCATCCTTTGTCCTTTGTTCAATAAAATATATGTCTGTCTTGTGTACAATCAGATGTGATAAAGAGTTGGGAAGCAATTGTATAGGGTTAACTGGAATGAAATGAGGTAGCAGACGGAATGTTAACACATGGTGGATACAATTACCAATATTGGAAGAGCCATTTTAAATATTCCATTTGTGTGTTCACTGATTTGCAGATGTTCTGGAAAACATCCTGTGATTTCATTTTTAGCATCTGAATCAAGAGACCATTCTAATCATTTTAAAAGCTTTTTATTATAAAAAGATTTAAAGGAAGCTGTGTGTTATTAACAGCTATAGAATATACACATTCTGGAGAAAAATATTTTTGAATGATTTTTCTTGCAATTCTCATGGTAAACTGGGCAGTATTGTGTATTCTTTCTCAAAGGGGAATGTTGATTTAAATTAATATAGGTGTGCCCATCTATGAAGGCCCAATTTATGAAACTGAGTTTTAAAACCCTGTTGGTTTGTTATATTTTCTGTTGGGATGGAGTCTTCATGCTCCGAAAATCCAGCAAGATCTATTAAAAAGCACAAAGATAGCAGTCTTGAATTCCTTCTCTAATTTTGCCTTATGAGATAAGACGATTCACCCTGTCATTCTGGGACTCTATTTTCTCACTTGTAAAATAAGATCATTAAAAAAAAGAAAGCTCCTCTAATGCACAAGCCTCTATAGAATAACTAACCAAATTTTGTTCTAAATCATGGTTTCCAAATGTCCAATGTTAGCTTGACTGCATTAAGTATCTCATGTCAAGCTATAGCTATTTAAAATTATAGCCTCTAGATCTTATAGGAAGCTGCAGTTCTGTAAAATCTTTCATTAAGTATGTTCTTTATGTGATTCTCACGTACTCCTCCCCCCAGTTCCCAAATTTTGGAACTCCTTTTTAAAGTACCTCCTGAAATTGTTTAATCTATCACAGGCAGGTATTGGTCAGATTTTAAAATATACTTTAGGGGCACCTGGGTGGCTCGGTGGGTAAAGCCTCTGCCTTCAGCTCAGGTCATGATCTCAGGGTCTTGGGATCAAGCCCTGCATCTGGCTCTCTGCTCAGCGGGGAGTCTGCTTCTCCCTCTCCCTCTGCTGCCTCTCTGCCTACTTGTGATCTCTGTCTGTCAATAAATAAAGAAAATCTAATATATATATATATATATATATATATATATATATATACTTTATATTACATATCATTTCGTGTAGCTGATTTAATTATTCTTTTATGTCCCTTTATATGAAACACTGCAGTTAAAATCTATTATGTAACTTCCCCCCCTTTCTCCTTATTTCATATTTCCTACTTATGTTCACTTTCAAGAGGTGGAATTAGCAGACCAAATGCTACAAACACTGCCACACAGGCCAGTAGAAGTATGAGGATGAGGTGAATGAGGCACTCACCTCGGACACCAAATTTACATAACATCTTAATGCAGAATTTGAGAATAACAAAATTATTATAAAAATCCATGGTGAACAAAATAACATTTTAAATAAAGACAGGATGAGATTTTTTTTTTTCCTTTTGCCTCAGGCTCCAGTATGCCTCAGCACAACACTGCTGCCAACATCAATTGAATACTATCATTTCTGAAGACATTCACAAATTTGAAAGGTGGAAGATAGTATCTTAGCATCATAATTGATCTCATCTGTATTTACTTATGCACATCTTTATGACACAATGCCACAGTAAAATAAGGTGACTTCCAAATCACATCTAATTTGGTAAAGCAATGTGAATTACAAGCAGATGAGAAATGATAAGAAGTGCTGTTTTTCCTCTGTGTTTCTTTCTGTTTTTGTTTTATATTGTTCAAGCTGTGCTGTTTGGTCCATACTGGCCCATGATTGTCATCTTCTTGGTGGATTATTCCTTTATCAGAGTGGATTCTCTAACTTTGTTTCCATTAATATTTTCCACTTTCAATTCTGTTTTTCTGAATATTAACATTGCTTTGATTTCTTTTGTTAGTAATTTACTTAAATATTTTATTTTAAACCCATCTGTCATTTTGCTTAGATATGATTCTTGTAAATAGCATATAGCAGGAATTATTTCTGTTCTGATTTAAATGTTTTTTAATAGGTATGCTTAATTTATTTCCATTTATTGAGATCACTGGTTTATTTTCTGTATTTACTAAGCTTTTACATTATTTCTTCTGTTCCTCTTTCCTGTTTACTATTGGATTATTGAGCTTTATTCTTTTCCTGCTGTATTTGAGTACATTATCACATTCTATTCTTTGAGTTTCTTTATAGTTTTAACCTATAAACAAAAGTCTGAAATTATTGGGAGTACTGGATATTTACCTGCGAAAGGAATGAAGCTGGACTCCTTTCTCAAACCAAATACAAAAATCAGTTCAAAATCAGTCATAGACTTAAACATAAAAGTTAAAACTATAAAACTTATGGAAGAAAACATAGGTGCAAACCCTTGGGACCTCAGATTAGGCAATAGTTTCTTAAATATGATATCAAAAACATAAGCAACAAAATAGATAAAGTGGATCTCATAAACATTTGTACATGAACACATTTGTACTTCAAAGGGCCCTATCAAGAGAATGAAAGGGCAGCCTGCAGAATTGTAGAAAGTACTTGCAAATCATAAATCTGATAAAGTATTTATATCCAGAATATATAAATAATTCTTACAACTCAATCACAAAAAGACTTATAAGTAATTGCAATATGGGTAAAAGGCTTGAGCATTTTCTCTGTTAAGATATACAGATGGCCAGGGCACCTGGGTAGCTCAGTAGGTTAAGCATCTGACTCTGCATCCACCTCTTGATTTCTGCTCAGGTAGTGATCTCAGGGTCCTAGGACTGAGACCCACTTTTGGCCTCTGTGCTCAGCTGGGAGTCTGCACTCCCTCTGCTTCCCTCTCTCTCAAGTTAAAGAAATCATAAAAAGAGAGAGAGAGAGAGAGAGACAAATGGCCAATAAGAATATGAAAGATGGGGCACCTGGGTGGCTCAGTGGGTTAAAGCCTCTGTCTTCAGCTCGGGTCATGATCTCAGGGTCCTGGGATCGAGCCCCGCATTGGGCTCTCTGCTCAGCGGGGAGCCTGCTTCCCCGCCCCTCTCTGCCTGCCTCTCTGCCTACTTGTGATCTCTCTCTCTCTGTCAAATAAATAAATAAAGTTTTTAAAAAACTGTTTAAAAAAAAAGAATTTTTTTTTAAAAAGAATATTAAAAGATCTTCAACATGATTAGTTATTAGGGATATGCAAATCAAAACCGCAAGGAAATGCCTCTTCACCCCTATTAGAATGGCTAGAATAAAAAAGAGAGACATTAAAAAGTGTTGACAAGGATGTGGGGAAATTGGAACCTTCATAAATTGCAGGTGTGATTATAAAGCAGTGCGGCCACTTTGGAAAACAGTTTGACAGTTTCTAGAAATGTTAAACACAGAGTTAACACATGGCACAGAAATTATACTCCTAAGTATATACTAAAGACAAATGAAAACAAATCTCACAAAAACAATATACAAATGCTCATAGCATCTTTGTTTATAATAGTCAAAATTAGAAACAACCTAAATGTCTACCAACTGGTAAATGGATGAACATTAGTAATCCACACAATGGGATATTATTTGTTAATAATAAGAAATAAAGTACTTATACATGCCACAGTATGAATGATCCTTGAAAACATTATGCTAAGTGAAAATCAGACACCTAAAGCCACATATTATGGTTCCATTTTATAAAAATGACCAGATTTCAGAAATGAAACTATAAGTAGATTAGTGGTTGTCTAGGGCTGGGGGAATGGGGTAAATGGAAAATGATTGTTAATGGGTGTGAGGTTTCCTTTTCAGGTGATGAGAATGTTCTAAAAGTAGTGTTGATGATTGGGGCACCTAAGTGGCTCAGTCAGTTAAGCATCCGACTCTTGGTTTCTGCTCAGTTCATGACCTTGGGGAGGTAAGATCCAACCCTGCATTGGGCTCCATGCTCAGCATGGAATCTGCCTGAGATTCTCTCCCTCTGCCCCTCCTCCTGCTTACATACTCTCTCTCTCTCTCTCTCTCTCAAATAAATAAATAAATAAATAAAATCTTTTAAAAATAAATTAAGTAAAAGTAGTGTTGTTGGTTGCATAACTCTGTAAATATACTAAAAACACTAAATTTTACAAGTTAAAAGGTTAAATAAATTTTAATGGTATTTCAATAAAGCTTTTATTAAAAATCTAAAATCAGGTGTGCCTTGGTGGCTCAGTTGGTTCAGCAACCAACACCTGATTTCAGGTTAGGTCATGGTCTCAAGGCCGTGAGATCAAACTAGGCATCGGGATCCAGGCTCAGCGGGGAGCCTGCCTGAGATTCTCTCACTCCCTCTCCCTCTGCCTCTCCCCCCTCCCACTCTCTCTCTCTCAAATAATAAATGAATAAATCTTTCAAAAAAAATCTAAAATTAATAAGTTTGTCCATTTTTCTAAGACAACTTATTCTGATGTCCCTATATTCTTGGGTTAGATTTCTTATTTAGATCAAGATTTCTTTGTGTGCTTTATCATTTTTAATGGAGAAGTCTCCTGCCTGCAGGGTTGTTTTCTTTTTTTTTTTTTTTTTTTTTTTTTAAAGATTTTATTTATTTATTTGACAGAGAGAAATCACAAGTAGACGGAGAGGCAGGCAGAGAGAGAGGAAGGGAAGCAGGCTCCCTGCTGAGCAGAGAGCCCGATGCGGGACTCGATCCCAGGACCCTGAGATCATGACCTGAGCCGAAGGCAGCGGCTTAACCCACTGAGCCACCCAGGCGCCCTGCGGGGTTGTTTTCAATCATGCATGTCTCCCCACACTGGGCAATGTCATCGCTGCCTCTGCCAGACAGTTCTGGGTTTTCGTGAGCAGAGTCTTTGTGAACAGCTTGGAACTCTATTTAGATACCGCAGTTCTAGTCACCATGTCTTCATGTGCCACAGGCTGAGTTCCCAATCTTATGGTAACATTTAGTGTCCTTCCATAGGACAGGCAACATTGGGGGTACAGTTCCATCTGCCCCTGAATATGGGCAGAAAGTTCAACTCTAGGGTCTGGTTTCATAAAGGAAGCCAGGTTTTGCTATCTAACCACTTGAGAGATCTGTTCAGTCTCTATTAGCACAGGACATTAAAACCTTACCCCCAGTGCTTGTTTCCAATCATGGCTTCCTATAATCTTTCAGCTTCAGCCAGTGTTCTGGCCCATGGATAGTCTACCTTTGTATTTAATACAGGCAGGCATTCTTATAAAGAAAACAAGCATTTTTCTATATTTTCAGTGAAGGAGGTTTTAACATGTGTTTAGTCACTGGGAAACTAACCAAGGGTAGGAACATGGAGCTAGAATTTATCTAATATAAATTAGTTACTATGAAATAGTGTGCATGTGCTACCAATGTTGTTTAGGTCTGGTTACTGCTAGTGAAGCTGAACATTTTCATGTATCATTGCTAGCATTTTAGAGTTCATTTTAATGAATTAGCTTTGTATAACCTTTTCCTCATTCATCTCTTTGCAACTTGGTTCTTTCCTTATCAGTGTTTATGAGCTGCAAATAGAGTTCACTTCGCTTTTTTTGTCATTTAACTTTTTAATTTAGTTTTCTTTAATGTTCAAAGTAGTTTAGTGGTTATGTAATGAAATCTGTTAGTCTGCTTTGTGATTTCCTCATCTAATACTGACTCTTTAAACACACACAGGCACACACAAGAAGAGATTAGCAAAGGATCCCCATGTGTTTGGGACAAGTCAGTAAGCAAAGGAATTTTCAAAACAGGACCAAGCACTGGGCAGCGCTTACGGTGTTTAACAACTCATCCTTTGCTAGAATGAAAACTGAATAACGCTAATAATCCCCTTTGTGCAGATGCACTTGTGATCAAATTTGGTATTTATTATGGTCAGAGTGAAATAGGAATACATTTCTTGAGGTCTCAAAATTGCTATGGATTCTTGATTTTGAATCTGACTGTCAATCATAAAATTTTTTCTCTCATCATGTTTCCATTTTCATACCTCAAAGGAACTATCATGGATGCACAAAGAATGAAATTTCACTGGCATGTTGCAAAAGTTGGCATCAACACAGACTGCAACTGAGAAACAAAGAAATGGGACTTGAGCGACAGCTGAGATGTGTTCTATTAATATTTAAATTGAGTTTCTCATTGAAGACATGTCTAGACTGGTTGACTTTTTTAAAGAAACAGACTAAAACTAATTTTACTTCACTGCTGAGCATTTCTTCAGCAAAACTATATAATTTTCTTTCTCTTTCTTTTGTCAGTTTTTATTTATCTTGCTTCACTCCTCAAAACAGTCAATAGCTTCTTATTGTATGAAAGAGAAGTCAAATTATTTATCATAGTATTCAGAGTCATTTATAATTTGGGCCAAACCATTTTCCTACTATTATCTTTCTAAATAATAATAACGGTGATAATAATAATAGTTCATTTTACTATGTGTACACTGTTCATTTACAATGTGTCATGAATTTGTGTAAGCCCATTACATACATTATCTAATTTAATCTTCACAGCAACCTTCCTATGAACTTCCATTTTTAAAATGAGGAATTTGAGCCTCAAAAGGGGTAGGTAATGTGCTCAAGTTTAGATAGTCAGTTTGCCTTGTGGTCAGTCTGTCTGGTTCCCCAGACCATGCATTAACTCTCACATTTCTGATAGCCAGGCCACACTAGCCTATGTGTCATGACTTGACTACCTCTACTTCAAAAGTCCATATCTCTGCATGTCTTTTTCTCTAGCCCTTATATGTCCTAACACTCCCTACCTACAGATCAAAATCTTTCTCTTTTTTTTTTTCACTTCAGTGCTCTTTTGAGATGTGAGAACTTCCACACTAGAACACTTGAATCCAAATGTTTACTCTTATATGTGCCCTTGGAATTTTGCTTGTCTTCACAGTTAGTGCATTTTCATTCTGTTTATTATTATTCTTATTACTACTGCTTGCTTCTAAGTTCATCTCCCTTATTAGTCATTACCTTCTAAGCTCAAAAACTGCATACATAGGAAAACCTCAGAACCACACCAGGTTAGGGCTTGAAAGAAGGGATCTTAGACATCATCTCTTCAACTCCCTCCCACTTCACATATGGAGAAAATGGACACCAGGGGACTGACCTGCATTAGATTATACACCTTAATGACTATACAAAGTTAGCAATAGAAGCCAAGTCCCCTGAACCACAGGGCATTGCCTTTTTTGTCTAGATGCCAGGGCAAGTGATTTATTCTCTTAAGACATTATCGAGAGTACATAGCTCCTGCCTGTGAGCATTGTGAATGCTGTGGAGCTGGAAGCATGGCCCTAGCCGTATCAGTCTACCCCTATACCCACATGATCCTGACTTGACACATTCCGACTCCAATTTCAAATTGTTTTCCAATTCATTTGCAGTATATTTCCATGCCACTTATCATTCATGTCACTGTTTTCCTCTGAAATCAAATGAAAATGAATCCACAGGCTTGACATAGGATCTGAGTGGGACACAGCCAAGTACTGGTAGCAGAGGGACCCCGTGTTGGATGATGGCTGGTGTTTAGGAATGACAACTTTTTCAAACTCCTCTCTCCAGAAGAATTTGTGCTACGAATTCTGTAGCTTCCCATTTAATTCCTGTGGCCAATAGGTAAGTGAAAGTTGTAAGTTAAGCAAGATTTTTGTATCTGCTAATCTTGATGGATTTGTCACACCCAGCCCACATTTACATTGGTCTTCATAAGGTATGAATTAACCATGTCGCCTGAATTACATTTTTCCAGACCTCTGAATCTAGCAATTTTCAAATAGCATTTTTATGTGTAATTTTCTTAGGTGAATATTTCTTTATCATTAAGACACTGCCCACCATTCCTGTAAGTGCTACCAGTTCTAGCCAAGGTTGATATTTCCTTTGTGTAGACAGATTCAAAAGAAAATGATCCAGATATTACAAATGAATCTCTTTACACAAATGATTATTAAAACACTCTGAAGAGGAAGAGTGCAGTTATAATATTTTTATTAATCTACCTACTAAGACCTCTAAAAAGCATTGATTAGAGATTTAAAGCAAATCAAATTTCATAATGAACGTAATGTTAAGTTTTTCATTTCCTCATTCTTATCTTTGTTGATTTAGAATATTGTATATGGGGGAATTCGGAAATAGAGCTAATAGTCTTAAAAGTGCTGTGATTTCTGTAAGGTAACAACCATTTACTGATTGAATCACCCATGAGAAATGTTTCTATACAAATTTATAAAAATATGGTGATAAGAACAGAAGCCCTCCTACTAGGTCAAATACAATAGTCATCTTTACCTATGTATGTCTTTCTTTAAAAGAAGACAGATGTACATACATATGCACACAAAATATTTAATGTAAAATCTGCTGAGAAATTCTTGGCCTTTTATTCACAAAATAAAAGAACAATCTGTAGGAAAATACTTAGATAATATATGACTATAGAATTAACTTATTGAACATTTCTATGGATCAGGCTTCTGTAATTTTGTAGCAAATGTTTGTCCTTGAAGTTAATAAGTTATGGTAATTTTATGAAATTGGCATATAAAGGAAATTAAACTTTTTATAATACTCAAGTGACTGAGTACTTGCATTGTGTTTGGTGCTATGCTAGCAGCTGATGGGGCTACAAGACTATATGATGCATGAAATTTGTCTTCAAAGAATTTACCATCAAATTAGGAAGACTTTCAGTATAGTTATTCTGGATGACTTTCTTGTGAGATCCCACTAGTGGACATCTGCAAGCTCCTTCATTCCAAAGTAGTTGTTGAAGTGAAGAGGGAGCTAAATTAATTTCTGCAACAGGTTTCCATTAGCCAGCTATTTGGCTTCATCAAAATAAAATTTCCATATTTTCTTTAATTTCAATTACCTCATAAACTACATTGCTTAAGGGTATAAGCAAAAAGGAAATTAACATTCTTTATCACTTCCTTCATCAAAGCTTGCATAGAACCAATCTTATACATAGTTCATCAAAATAAACATTCCTGATACAATAAGAGAAGGGTGCATTTGATTTTAAATATGATAATAAGTTATTCAATAAATATTGAAATATTAATAACTTTCAAGTCATTGCAGTTTCCCCATTTGTGAGAAGTGAACCATATCTAGCTGTTCTGTCTTCTGACCAGACTTCTCCAATTTCAATAGCCAGTTAGGCTTCAGTAATTGGTGTCTTATTTGATTATTTTCTTGCTTAAAAAAATCATACATGTTACACATGGAATCAATGCAAAGTGAGCTCTGAGGTAATTATCCTATTTTAAGTAATACCATACTAGTAAAGAAAAGATATGCAGTGACTTTATAGGACAAAAGTACATAAAAATAAAGACCCAGAGGATAAGAAGATGTCAGTGATTAACTGATTCAGCATTTCCCAAAATGATATTACTCAGATTTTATTTTATTTTAAGCTAAGATATATGAATACTTTTTGAAATGGCAAGGCAGTAGAAAAAAGAAAATTCTTTTGTGGCAAAATAAGCTTGTAAACAGTGTAGGACTTTTCTTAGCTGTAATACTATACACACATAAAAGCTATAAGTGGTAAATAAAGCATTTGACTACAAGAACCCCATCCCTTTTAAAACAAATAATATCAAGTACTATCTAAGACAGATGATGACAAACTTTTTCTGTAAAAAGCCAGATACACTTGATAGGCTTTATGTTTTTTACACAACTACTAAACTCTTGTAACACAGAAGTAGCCATACACAGTATGTAAAAGAATTATCGTCACTGTATTCCAATAAAACTTTATTTATAGACAACGGCAGGGTTTTTTTTAAGATTTATTTATTTATTTTAGAAAGAGAGAGAGTGGGGAAAGGAGAGAGAGAGAGGGAGAGAGAGAATATACAGCAAACTCCCTGTCCAGCAGAGTCCAATGCAGGGCTCCGTCCCAAGACCCTGAGATCATGACCTGAGCTGAAATCAAGAGTCGGACGCTTAACCGACTGACCTATCCAGGTGACCCAATGGCAGTTTTTTTTTTTTTTAACTGAAAAGATACCCTCCATTTTCACGTGGTTACTCACATGAGTGTTGGAGTCAGAGAAATCTGGATTCGGACCCAGCTTCTACCATATATAATGTATAAACCCTTAAATAAATCACTTTACCAAACCGGGCTTCTGCTCTTAGTGCTAAAAACCAAGTACCTACCATATAAGATTGTGGTGAGAATTAAACAAGCACTTTTTAGCACATTGCCTGGGATCACTCAGTAAGTGTTCAGTAAATTGTCTTCCATGTGTGTGCACATGAGAGAGAGAGAGAGAAACAGAGAGAGAGAAGAAAGAGACCCATGGTAAGTTTTCATTGAGTATAATCAATGTAACAGAATTATTAAGAAGTCTCAAATCAATGGAGAATAAACAAGCAAGTGTTTTGGTTTTTTCAAATAGTGCTTTAAACCTTGGTTCCCATTCATAGATACTCTCTCAGTTAGATTCCATAATTTTCTGGTTACCTTCAGCCCAATAGAGTTTACAATTTCAGTCTCTACTTCAATTCAAATCTAGTTTCATCTCTCTTTTTCCTATAGCAGATCATATTCTAGAAATGGAGTTTGAAGTCATATATCCCTGGAGGTGGAGAGGAAAGAGTAGTCTGCTGTTTTACCCCTTCCTTCGCCCTACATTTAGGCTGGTCCAGGGACACTACCTCCCTCTGTTTCCTGAGTCTGGCTAGGTGCATGGAAAACATCCCTGGTCTTACTCTGGTTTGGTCTGCTTTCATTTAAGGCCTAATCTAGTACTGTAATCTTCCCAGAGCTAATGTGTATCATTTCTCTTGGGTGTTCTTCCACCTTACCTAAGCTCCTCTGTCATGTAGAATTTCCTCAGAGAGGGATATCCATGTCTCCCTTTGAACGTACTGTCAGCAACAAATGCACCAACCCTCCTTACAACATCTTTTGGATTGATATCTCTCTGGTTCACCCAACCATTCTTCCTACATCTCTATCTACTATTTCCTTTTACCTATAGTCATGAGAACCTTCAATGCCTGGTTATTTTTAATTGAATAACTTACTTTTATATTAAGAATTGTGGAAATATTTTGAGGCTTAAGTTTATAACATCTTCCAAGAGAGATAATTTGTTTGCTTATGGCCAGGGGATTACCAGGGATTATGATTGGAAGCTGGAGATCAGTTTTCTCTCCCTCTTATATTACAGCTTTTATTTAGTTTGTATACACATATGGTAAATATAGAGTGTGTGTGTGCATGTATTTTCTAGATGTTCTTAGAGGAAGGTTAGTTCTAAATCATTTAGCACACAATTGTCATAATTCTTTCAATAACTATCCTGTTTCAACAATGTTTTATTGTTCAGTAAAGCAAATTCTTTACCTGTTATTATTTTAGAATCTCTTGCCTAATCTCATGATTATTTTTCCACATGAAATTTGGAATCTTTTGTCAAACTATAAAATGAAATTACATTGCATTTATTGATTTATTTAGGGAGAGATGACAGTGTTTTACTAGGTTTTTATTAGGATATGACCTGAAAAAATAGTAATTTTGGTTCCCTACTTTCAATTTTATATCAATTATTTTTATCTTCTTCATGACATTTTAAATACAAATATGCCTAATTTATTACTTTCTGCATGAAGCTAATGGATGGAGCCTTTTTAAAAGAACATATGATAAATGTAATACCCTATTCTTTATCTTATGTCTTTTAAATCAAGAACTAATGTTGAATTTTATGCATGATCTCTCTTTTAATTTTCCTTTTACTAATGTTTACTTTATGTCTATTAAGTGCCAGACAGTCACATATTATAAGTATCACAATGAACAAAAGGGAGAGAAACAATTTTTAGGCTTCAACGTAACTTACAGCCTGTGTTACGCAGGGTCCTAGCAAGAAACAGATGACACACTCAAAAAGGATAATTTGAGAGATTATGATGAGCAAAGATACAAAGATACGGACAGGATCAAGGAAGACAAACTATGGGAAAGCATACCTGGGTAAGCAAGATTGTAAAGTTACCAGTATCCATGTGGGTTCAGATGATGTTGCCTGATTCTTTTATTGTCAAGTTTTTCAACATCTCACCTAAAGATTTTACCATTAATTGAGTATACTATGATATATCATTCCTTTAGGGAGTCACAAAATGATGATTTTCTCATTCTATATTGAATTTATCAGTGTATACTCTTCTATAAAGAAGCACTCTCTCTTATTCATTATTTGGTTATCCTAAAATATAATTGATCTGGAAAAAGAGGGCAAATGTTTTATTTTTCCTATTATTCATCAGTTTTCAGAACAATGAATTACTGACTTAGCAACTTTAAGTGTTAGTTATGTAATGATTTTTTTTAAAGATTTTATTTATTTATTTGAGAGAGAATGAGTGAGAGAGAACATGAGAGAGGAGAAGGTCAGAGGGAGAAGCAGACTCCCCACGGAGCTGGGAGCCCGAGGCGGGACTCGATCCTGGAAGTCCAGGATCATGACCTGAGCCAAAGGCAGCTGCTCAACCAACTGAACCACCCAGGCGCCCTAATGATTTTTTTTATTATTATGGATTTATGTATTTTTTCATATTTGATGTTTTAGTCCATTACAGTCATTATTGCTCATTTTGTGCCATTTTATTTGGCCAGTGGGAGATCCATCAAGTTCTATATCCAGATTTTACTGAATTTGAAATTGGGTTCCCTCTTTGAATTATACTCACTTCCGATGTCTACTCCATTTCAGATAATGTATTTTGTGACTAGATTGCTGGCATAGTACATGAACACCCTTGAATGCCCTAGTCACCAGTCACACATATATGATAGTGTCCATTGACTAACATTCCTAGTTATCACCAACTGACTCTGGTTCAGTTCTGTGTTGTACATGCCACTTAACTGAGATTTGTTTTTCAGTAGTTCTCCATTGTCTATAAATTCAGTCTATACTCATTGGTACTCATTGGTATGGAACTTAGAGCCCTCCATTATTTATCCTCAAAATCATTTCCATTTCTACTTTGCCCCACCTCATTGCTGCTCATGTGCCTTTTTTGGCCTCTTAAAAGACAACTCTATGTTCGATTCCATCTATAAGTCTAGGTTCATGACAGTTTCTGAGCTAGTTTTGGGAAGGTTAAATAGAGTTTGAAATCAAAACAGTAGGAGATGTGCTTGAATTTTTTGTCAATTTATTTAATTCCCTTTGTTCTCGTTCTAAGCTCTCACCATAGGAGTACTGACAATTATTGGGTTTCCTAGGTGGGTCTTGCTTTCAAGAAGAGACTGCTCTCACCAGAATAATTCATGTCCTATTCCTTTTTCAGTTATATTTCTTATTATAATCAAGTTCCTGGCATTCTCCTTGTAGATGGCTTTCTATATTACATCCTTTACATAGGCTGTAGGGAAATCTATAGGGAATAGATGTCTCAACTACAGTGTCTAGTTACTATCACAATCCAATTTCTTACTGTAAGTGAATCATTTGTCTTTCTGATCAATCTTATGAGCCAAGACATTGTGAATCTACCTCTTAAGTAATAAGCCCACTGTAGATGTAGTGACAGCTCAAGTTTCTGGGTGGACAAGGCTAAGGACTAGATCCCAGACCTTGGCAACACTGTAATGAATGTATCAGTGTGAGAGAGTCAGCATCCTTTGCCCTGGTGACACAAGTCTTTGTGTTGGCTTCAACACCATTTGCCTTGTTTGAACTTCTGCAGGTACAATTTGCAAGACACCACAGGTTAAATTCTGATTAATGCAAGAATTTTACTTTACAAATGAAAAAATTGAAGCCATAGAAGGGAAAAATATGTCCCAAGATCACAAAGAGGCATGGAAAATTCATGACTCATTTCAGGTCTCTTGATGCTCAGTTGAACATTCTTTTCCTTGTTCAAATGGTTCCACATGGAACCATTTAATGGTTCTACAATTTCTTAACAGGGATCTATAGACTGGACATATTAGAATGATCCCTGTGGATTTCCATTCTATGGGAATAGGATTGAGAAGAAAGACTGTATTTTCTTAAATTTCCCAGGAGATTCTCCTGCACAGAAAGACTTGGAAAGTTTTGATCTAATACAACTTACTTTTATAGATGAATTAACAGAGGCCTGGAAAGAAGAAGGAATATTCTCTTTGCATTTAATTTCCTACTGGAGTCCCATCACACTTGACTTTTCATCAGTTATTTATAACTCCAGATCTCCGGAGTACATATACAGATTAGAGATTTTCAATGTAAAAGATCTATGTTAAGGAAGTCAAAAAATTAGCACAGTGTCTTAGAGTAAATCCTGAGCAGATAGATATTAATTTCCAAATATCATTTGAACAGAAGTGTTTTCTGCTTCTGTTGCTGCTGCCTACATAATTTATGCTGTTGGAAGTATTTTAAAAAAGGGAGAAAGCTCCAATCACAAAAAGACAATAGAAACATTGTCATCACTAAGTTTAGAGAAACAACAATATATGAGGTCATTATGTCAAAGTTGGATGTCCTTTGGAAATATAATCAGGTTCTGAAGGGCTCCCCTGCAGATTATTCAACTCTTTATTATTCTTAGCTACATACCAAGATTAGGAATGTAGATGTACTTTAATATTATGCACAGTTCTAGAGCTGTAACTTTAACCCATCTCAGAGGTTCATATGCCTATTTCAATTGTGTATACCAATACTTCCTTATGTGCATATCTATACATTATCTTCCTTAATTATATCAAGTACTTATATATGCCAGGCACAACCATAAAGCATTTCATAGATAAGGGAATAAAACAACTCATATAGGTCTGAAATAAGAGATAAAGTTCATTAACTATTGTACATGTTCAGAGATAGGAACTATCATACTCAGTGTGTAGGAAATACTGGGAAAGATTGAGAACATATGAGCGAGGCCTTGGGAAATGAGTAGTGGAGGGAAAAAGGAGGGGAGGGAGAGACAGTGGAGAGAAAGGGAGAGAGGAAGAGAGGAGAGACAGAGAGAGATTAAATAGAATACAAAAGCATTCATTCCAGGCATAGGGAACTGTATGAACAAAGCCATGGATACATTTGTGTGCAAAATGTATTATATCAGACTAACTCAGAGATTTATACTTTGCATATCTTCTTCCAAAGGATATTTTTACCCTCTTGGTTCTCTTAAGAAACTTTTTCATTTTTTACTTTATTTATTTGTCAGAGAGAGAGAGAGAGAGAGAACAAGCAGGGGGAGCAATATGCAGAGGGAGAAGCAGGCTCCCCACTCAGCAAGGAGCCTGATGTGGGACTTGATCCCAGAACCCTGGGATTAAGACCTGAACTAAAGGCAGATGCTTAACCAACCGAGCCACCCAGGAGTCCCTCCCTTAAGAAATTTTCAAAGCTCCTGTCTTCTATGTATTAATGAAGTGTAATGGCTTTAATAGATTGGTGGTAAACAGGCAGGTGTATATGAACATTACCTATAGGCCAAATATAGTATTGATAGAAGCCTAGAACACTGATAATGACATTGGAACATGAAGGGTAGGGAAAAAGGAGCAGAAGGTTTGGAATCAGAGGGATAGGATTTGTGTCTCTTCCCTGCTACTAATTAATAGTATGATTTTTAGTCAATGTCTTTTGGACCTCAACTTCTTTATAAAGAGTATGAAAATGCCTCTCCTTTCTAGCTCTGCAGATAACTGTAAGGATCAAGTAAGATAAGTGAAAAATTAGGTGTCAATACAAAATAATGATTATTACCAGCAGTAATAATGGTGATTTTAAAATTTTGTACCACTTAAGATTTTCATATATATGCCAAATGAGGATTTCTTTTCATTCTTTTTCAAAACATTAATCTTGTAATGTCAGAAATAAATTTCTAAGATGAGTCACTGGTACAAAGATCGCATTCTGGTTTATAAATCCTTTCTGGATGACTTAGAGACACTTAGCTGTTCATACGGATATGAAAGGCCAGAAGGCTGAATCACTGATGGAAAAAAGTATCAGTATTTGTGCATTGGTAAGACTTTAGTAGCCAATATTATCTGCCTGTAGGAGCTGGACACAGTGACTCTCCTTGCATCCTTTGGGTTCATATGTATTCCTATTATCATTTAACCCCTGAAGCTGATTTTAGAAAGGTGACTTTTTTAATGCAAGATCACTGTAAACAAACTCCCATTTCTAAGGCATCAAGCCAGAAGGGTTGTCATGAGGCCATCATATTATGTTATCTGCCGGATTTGTTAAACATATTTTTTTTCGCAGTAATTTGTTTTTGGTTGTTGATGGTATTTTTTTTTTAGAGAGAGAAGCTACTGTCCTTAATGAAATAAAGAAAATTCTCAAGCAACCAACAAAGAAAGAAATGGAACTAGTCAACAAATATTTGGAAGTATGTTCACTCTCGCTATTTGTCAAAGAAATAAAATGTACATCACTGAGATACTGTTTCAACTATCAAACTGGAAAATATTTAAAAGTAACTGGGAAAAGGAGCATCTGGGTAGCTCAGTGGGTTAGTGTCTGCCTTCACTTCAGGTCATGATCCCAGTGTCCTGGGATTGAGACATCCCAGGAGCCTGGAATGGAGCCCCACATCAGGCTTTCTGCTCAGCAGGGAGTCTGCTTCTCTATCTTCCTCTCCTTCTGCCCCTCTCCCCTGCTCATAATTACTTTTTCTCAAATAAATAAAATCTTTAAAAAAAATTAACTGGAAAAAGCAAATGGGCAAATTCATAGCATCCTACAATGTAGAAATACTTAAATGAAATATGGTATAATTAAAGTAAGTTCAAAAGAATAGATGGCAGTGGAACAATTAATACAAAATATGTGAAAAATATCAAATAATCTATTATCTGAAAAGAAATGCACTGAAAAGTTTATAGTAGTCATTTATGAATTGTTGTATTATGGTTTTTTACTTTCCAAATTTTCTCCAGTGATTATTACTGTGATTATTAGTAAAAGTTAAAAAAAGAAATATATGCATATGTACTCATACATTCAGACACCTTTAAAAAATCATCTTCTGGAGTTGTTTCTGTTATATTAAATGTATAATATACCTCATATGACAGCCACATTCTTTTTTAAAAAGAATTATCTCATTATGGTAAGGAACACTTTACATGAGATTATCCCCTTAACAAATTTTAAATGTACATTATTGTTGACATAGGTACAATGCCATAGAGCAAATCTTTCGAGTTTATTCATCTTATTTAACTGAAACTTTATGCCTATTGATTAATAAATACCCATTTTTCCTTCCCCCACCCTCTGGTAACCACCATTCCAATCTTTGATTTTATGAATTTGATTGCTATAGATACTTCATGTAAGTAGAATCACACAGTACTTGTCTTTTTGTGTCTTGTTTGTTTCTCTTAACATAATGTCTTCAAAGTTTATCCATGCTGTGGCATATTGCAGAATTGCCTTCTCTTTTAGGGCTTAATAGTATTCCATTTTATGTATATACTATATTTTCTTCATCCATTTATCTATCAGTAGATGTTTGGATTGTTTCTAGAGCTTAATTGTACGATAAGCACAAGAATAATGCTATAATGAACATGGGAGTGCTAATACCATTTTTAGATCCTGATTTTGATTCTTTTGGACATATACCAAAAATTTGAATTGCTGGATGTATGGTAGTTCCATTTTTAATTTTTTGAGGACTCCTCATACAGTTTTTCTTAGTGGTTTTACCATTTTGCTTTCCTACCAACAGTGGCAAGTGTTCTAATTTCTCTACATCCTTGCCAACATGTTATAATTTCTGTATTTTTATTTTTTGCTTTGTTTTGTTTGTTTCTTTTTTAAAATAATGGCTGTCCTTTCGTGTCTTCTGCCCATTTTTTAACTGGATTATTTATTTTTTGAGTGTTGAGTTTTATAAGTTCTTTATATATTTTGGATACTAACCCCTTATTGGATAGGTATTTGCAATTATTTTCTCTCCCATTCCATAGGTTGCCTTTTAGTTTTGTTGACTGTTTCCTTTGCTAAGCAGAAGCTTCTATTTTGATGAAATCCCGGTAGTTTATTTTTGTTTCCCTTGCCTCAAGAAACATATCTAGTCAAAAGTTGTTACCGCCAATGTCATAGAAGTGACTGCCTGTGTTCTCCTCTAGAATTTTGATGGTTTCCTGTCTCACATTTAGGTCTTTTATCCATTTTGAATTTATTTTTGTTATGTTATAAGAAAGTGGTCTAGTTTCATTCTTTTGCATGTTGCTGTCATTTTCACAATGCCATTTGTTGAAGAAACTATCTTTTTTTCTACTGGACATTCTGTATTGCTTTGTCTAATATTGACCATGTAGTTCTGAGGTCATTTCTGGATTTCCTATTCAAAAGAAGACATACAAGTGGCTAACAGAAACATTAAAAGATGTTCAACATCATCATTACCAGGGAAATACGAATCAAAACCACAGGGAGATATCACCTCACACCTGTCAAAATAACTTAAATTAACAACTCAGGAAACCACAGGTGTTAGCAAGGATGAAGAGAAAGGGGGAACCTCTTACACTGCTGCTGGGAATGCAAACCTGCACAGCTACTCTGGAAAACAATATGGAGGTTCCTCAAAAAGTTAAAAATAGAAATACTGTATGACCCAGAAATTGTACAACTATATATTTACCCAAAGGACACAAAAGATAGTGATTCGAAGGGGCTCATGCATACTAATATTTATAGCAGTGTTATCAATGATAGCCAAATTATGGAAAGAACCCAAATGTCCTTCAACTGATGAATGGATAAAGAAGAGGTGTGATATATATAATGGAATATTACTCGGACATCAAAAAGAAGAAAATATTATCATTTGCTGTAAGACGGATGGAGCTAGAGAGTATTCTGCTAAGTGAAATAAGCCAGTCAGAGAAAGATTAGTACCATTTAGTGTCACTCATATGTAGAATTTAAGAAACAAAACAAATGAAAATGGTTGGGGGTGGGGCAGAGAAAGGCAAACCAAGAAACAGACTCTTATTTTTTTTTTAAGATTTTATTTGTTTATTTGACAGACAGAGATTACAAGTAGACAGAGAGGCAGGCAGAGAGAGAGGAGGAAGCAGGCTCCCTGCTGAGCAGAGAGCCCGATGCGGGACTCGATCCCAGGACCCTGGGATCATGACCTGAGCTGAAGGCAGCGGCTTAACCCACTGAGCCACCCAAGCGCCCAAGAAACAGACTCTTAACTATAGAGAACAAACTGAGGGTTGCTGGAGGGGAGGTGGGCAGGGGAATGGGTTAAACAGGTGATAGGGATTAAGTAGGGCACTTGTGATGAGCACTGAGTGTTGTATTTAAGTGTTGAATCACTAAATTATGTACCTGAAATTAACATTATACTGTATGTTAACTAACTGAAATTTAAATAAAAATTTAGAGAAAGAAAAAATAAATAAAATAATAGTTGTCCTAACATATGTGAGATGATACTTCACTGTGGTTTTTAATTTACTTTCTCTGATGATTAGTGGCAATAAGCATTTTTTCATATAATTGTTGGCCATTTTCAGGTCTTAATTTGGAGAGATGTCTATTCAAGTTTTTAGCTCAAATATTTTATCCCATTCCACAGATTGTCGTTTCACTCTGTTGATTATATCCATTGCTGTGCAGAAGTTTTCAGTTTGATGTAGTCCAACTGTTTTGGGTTTTGTTGCTTGTGCTTTTGTTGTCATATCCATGAAATCGTTGCTAAGACCAATGTCATGAAGTAGCATTCTTCAATGAGCTGCTACTATGCATGTTGTTCTTTCTTTGCTATAAATATATTATTTCTAGTTTGGTCTTCTGTATTATACATATTTTATATTATAGATATTAAACATATTTTCAGACTAGGTATTTTCAGTTACCTATTTTCAAATATCCGTGGAGATATATGCAAAATGAACTTCATTAGACTCATTTGGGGTGTAAACTTACATACTAAAAAGGCTACTATTTTTGTTATTTAAATATACAGGGTTTTTTTTCCTTATAGTACCAAGCAGAAAAAAGAAGATTCAAGCTGACATGTACTCTGTAGACCTGAAAGTGGAATTTTATCCAAGAAAGCATCACTTCATTATTATCTAGGGAATAATATCTCTGCCAAGCCTGTATTGCACGATTACCCACTGAGTCATGACTAGTACCAAGTAAATATCTCATTTATGAATTTTAATGCAATTTTGTTTTGAATTGAATCAACATCATTTTATAATGTCTTTGGTAAGAACATTCCTACAAGGCTTAAAGTGCACAGAAATAACTAGTTTACTTTTATGTAATGTTGCCAAGTATATTAATAGTAATGTGAGTCAGCTGAGAGGAGCAGAGTTCTTAGCCAGAAGACTTGCACTTTGAGCTTTGGAATAACTCTTATTATGCATTTTGACCTTGGATGGAGTTTTATTGTCCTCATCTGTAAAATGGGACTAATAGCATCTGCCTTGGTTTCTTTAGAGGTTTGTCTATGAAGTGGAAAGGCAATAATGCATTTACTAACACCTTGTGTACCCAGCTTGACCACATATTTAGCTATTTGGTAATTAACTCAATCGAAGTTAACCAAAGGGGCACAAATTGCTGATTTTATTTCTAGTTAAAGTAATTATCTTCACACTGTGCCATAACCTAATTTAGTCCAGTCACTCTGTAAATATGTGTGTCTATGGAAGAGATTAGCTGAGGGTGGGTGGTAGTTCAATGTATTTCAGCTGTAGGAAAACAATCTCTTGTGTGTACCCTATTTGTGCTTATGAGTCCAAGAGCAAGGTTTTGTATAAAGAAGAGCATGTTGATGTTTACAAAGTTGAAAATATAGGTATAATTAATAAACGCTTCCAATAGTATTTCCTTCCTGAAAGTTTCCCTCCTCCCTGACTTACTCCTAATACTCAGTTTAACACTACTTTGCTTATATGCCAAACTCCATGATGGCCAAGTATATGTCAGTTTTGCTCACCACTGAGTCTGTTGTGTCCATTACAGTGCTTGACACATGGCAGTCATAATTATATTAAGTACAATATATATTATATTTACTATATATGTAACATGTACATATAATACATATGTACATAAAACTGTTGACTTATAGACTCATTAATCCCACCATCCACCTCTCAGCTCCCATCACAGCATCAGATACTTTTTCAGGTCCACTGTAAATGGTGACTGTATATTCTTCATATATTTAGGATAAGACAGTGGAATGTAGTAACCTATCATTTTACATTAATCTCAAACATTAATCCTCATAAAACACTCAAATGCATACCATATTGTACCTAAATAAGATACTGTCCTCAATAATTTGCAAATACTTGCACCAAAACTTATTTTCCATTCAGTGAAAACTACTAGTCGAGAGATGAGTAGGAAGGCAGTGATTAAATTATGGAGCAACCCAGTCTAACCTAGGAATGGAGGCTCATTTGAATTCCCTAATTACCCCCGTTCCAGATCTTCAGGTTTATAGTTCTCCCTGAGGCTCCTGGTTATTTTGCCTAATAGATGTCCCAGCCTTGTTAATCAAAAAAGTCCTCAATATTAAATATACAACTCATAAAATTGAAGTTGTATTGAATTTATTTTAGCAGAGGTCTGAAGCTACTTTCTACTAATGACTACAGGAAATAATTGCCTAGGCTTTAACAACATGCTAGGCCCACACCTTCTGAGTTATCATGTATTTACATACCATATTTAGTATTTAGTGGTAAAAGGAAAAAAATCATGGATCCTTCCTTTTGGACTAAGAGAGCATTAATAAATTTTATAAATTAGTTATGTTTTCATAAAAAGTAGGTTTGGGAATACATATGTACATATGTATATGGTATTTATTCATACTTTCTAAATTAGAACATCAATAAGTTATATTTCATCTCTGATTTAACAATTCTTGTAAAATAATAGGATTATGAAAATTCCCAGTCCACAGACATGACAAGCAGCCCACAAATCTGTAATGCTAAAGACCATACCTTTGTATAATTTCCAGACTTTATGCTCATAACTTTATTCCAAATGTTAGATGATTGACATTTCATTTTTAATCCCTTTCAGACCTGACAATCTGGATTATAAATTGTAAGCCAGTATCTCTGAACTTCTTTTTGGTTTTAAATGTTTTAAAATTTTCCTTTTTTTGAGAGAGACAAACAGAGAGAGAGAAAATGTGTGTGTAGAAGAAAGAAAAAGAGAGAAATTGAGATTATCCGTTTTTTTCTTTATTAAACAAAACTTAAAAAGGAAGGTTATGCTTTACTAGTATGATTTTTCTCCTTTTTGATATAGTTCCTTCATAATATTTTTTATTTAGTATTTGGCAAAGAAAATTAAACACATCCACTAGTGTACCGTTCCTGGTGAAATTGTTTAATATGTATAAAACAATAATACTTGGCCATTTTCTTCTTTGTCAACCACAAAAAGTACCCCCGGACATCGAAATAGTTCTGTCCTAAGTTTTGGGGAAAATGAGTAGTATAACTGAAGTGCTTTACCAGCACCATGCTGTCAAATTACCTTGTGGCAGTCAACTGGGTCTCAGATGAATTAACTTTTACCCTCTCCAGAAGCAGGACAATTGGAATTTTCACTGCAGGCTTCACAATATGCAACAGAACCATCACTCCAGAGTGGGTTTGAAGATCAGTTAAACAAAAGTTAAATTGCTTTACCTTTGACTTGACCCATTAACTTTGGAAAATATTAATATTTGTGTTTGCAATCACAACTCCTCTTCTGCATGCAGTCCTGATGGGAAGTCATTCCCTGATCTGCTTTCACTAAGAGCATACTTAGTTCATGACAGCCCCTGTCTGAACAATACTTTCATCCCATATGACTGTGTGTGGGAAAATCTTACGTTCAAATGATAACTTTTTTTAAAAAGATTTTATTTATTTGAGAGAGAGAGAGAGTACATAATCAGGGGGAGAAGCAGAGGGAGAGGGACAAGCAGAATCCATACTGAGCATGGCACCACATGAGGGGCTTGATCCCATGATCCCAAGATCATGACCCCAGCCAAAACCAAGAGTCAGATGCTCAACTGAGTGAGCACCCAGGCATACCAAATGGTAACTTTTAACCAATGAAGAATTCTGAGATTTTTACCTCTGATGCTTGGATTCACTTAATCCATCATTCATTCACTAATTCCTTTCTTCAAAACATGTTTAAGTATCAATTATAATCTAGATTCTAAGCAAAATATGGCAGATATGACAAAGAATGCAAAATAAATCCTGTCATTGAACTCAGAATCTAGGGAAGGAAATGAAACAATTAACACACACAAGTTTTAGCTATAGTATTTTTAAAATATTTTTTCTTTCTTTTTTGTTTTTTGTTTTTTTTATTTAAATTCAAGATAGTTAACATACAGTGTGTTATTAGTTTCAGGGTAGAGTTCAGTGGTTCATTAGTTGCATGTAACACCCAGTGCTCATTGCATCGTTGTCCTCCTTAATTCCCTTCACCCAGTTACCCCATCCCCTCACCCACGTCCCCTCCAGCAATGCTCAGTTTGTTCCCAGAGTTAAGAGTCTCTTATGGTTTGCCTCCCCTCTGTTTTTATCTCATTTTATTGTTCCTTCACTTCCCCTATGGTCATCAGTTTTGTTTTTTAAATTCCACATATGAGTGAAATCATACGACAATTGTCTTTTTCTGATTGATTTATTTCACTTAGCATAATATCCTCTAGTTCCATCCATGTCATTGCAAATGGCAAGATTTCATTCTTCTTGATGGCTGAGTAATATTCCTCTGTCTGAGCTATATATTATATCTCATATCTCTTCATTAGGACTTTTTTTTCTACTGGCTGTTCATTCCTGCTTTGTTGAAGATTAATGGACCATAGAGTTGAGGGTCCATTTCTGGGTTCTCTATTCTGTTCCATTAATCAATGTGTCTTTTTTCATGCCAGTATCATACTGTCTTGATGATTATAGCTTTGTAATACAGCTTGAAGTCCAGAATTGTGATGCCTACAGCTTTGGTTTTCTTTTTCATCATTCCTCTGGCTATTCAGGATCTTTTCTGGGTCCATACACATTTCAGAATTATTTGTTCCAGCTCTGTGAAAAATGTTGGTGGAATTTTGATAAGGATTGCATTGAATGTGTAGTTTGCTTTGGGTAATATAGACATCTTAATATTTTTTCTTCCAATTCATGAGCATGGAATCCATTTCTTTGTGTCTTCCTTAGTTTCTTTCATAAGTTTCAGAGTACAGAGCTTTAACTTCTTTTAAGTTTATTCCTAAGTACCTTATGGGTTTTGGTGCAATTGTAAATAGGATGGATTCCTTGACTTTTCCTCTGCTTCATTACTGGTGCATAGCAATGCAACAGACTTCTGTGTGTCGATTTTATATCCTGCAACTTTGCTGAATTTCTGTATCAGTTCTAGCAATTTTTTAAAAGTGGAGTCCTTTGGGTATTTTTTTTTTAGAGAGAGAGAGAGAAAAAAAAAACATGAGTGGGGGAAGGAGCAAATGGAGATGGAGAGAATCTTAAGCAGACTCCATGGTGAGTGTGGAGCCTGATGTTGGGCTTGGTCTCATGATCCTGAGATCATGACCTCAGCCCAAACAAAGAGTTGGATCCTTGGCAGAGCTACCCAGGAGCCCCTATAGTATTTTTTAAAAAACTTCTTAAAACTGCATACAAATAGTCAGTGTTGGATCACCGAAATCTTACACAGATAAATAAACTAAGGCCTACAGAGATTTAAAGTGCCCTTTAAAGTGCAGCCTCAGTGCTATGGAAGTTTATATAAAGCATTGGTTAGTCCTACCTTGGGTGTTGAAGCAGAACCTCAAGCAGCTGGACCTCCTATGAGGAGAAGGGTTTATTCAAGTGGAAAGGTGGGCAAGGAATTCTCAGTGAAGGGAAGGATAACAAAAGCATAGAGATTGGAAGTTCAGATTGGTTTAAACTTAGATAAAGTTTATGCTGTAAAACATGATGTGAGTCCGCCTTCCCTTAATGATTATAGACAGTAAAGATTTATTACCTTAGTCTCTTTCACAGATAAGAGGGATACTTTACAGAGTGACTGTCATCAGCATATGCTGAGTCAATATTACCACCCAGAGGTGTAGAGCTATTGAGGCCAAGCTCCCCTGTTAGGTTATATTTTTAATTCTGTTCTGTGGTCACAGGGAGTACCACTAACACTACCCAGGAGTCTCTCCAAATTATTCTCCTTGTCACAGATGAGCCCATGAAAAGAAGGGTCATCAAACCTCCTACTAAATAAATCAAATAGCCCAAACCTGTGGTCAGTGTGCATGGAGTGTAATACTGTACTCACATACAAAGGAAATGACATTTAATCCTAGACTGTGACACAGGCCAATCAATTGACTATCTATAAGTCAGTTTATTTACCTTTAGCCTTCTGTAGTGAAAAAAAGGCAGTGGCAGTTAAATTCATCAGGAGATTGTTGTGTAAATGTATTGTCTATTGTCATTAGGGTTTGGTTGGCAGATAAATGCACATGTATAAGCTTGCTTCTCCCCAGCTACTTTATGACAGAGTACAATAAATTTGGGTAATTCTTTTCCCTGTCTTCATCAAGAGTCATTACTTCTTGTCTATTCCTCATAGAGTTATGGAATTTTTAATCAAAAAATATTTTAGTACAGTGTTTTTTCAAAGTACATTGTGAGAACGCCTGTTTCAGATGTCCTATTTTCATGATCCAGGTTATGAAATCACAGTCCAGTCCAATTGGATCAGCCTCTAGGGATCAAACCCACGCACCTCTATGTTTAACAAGCTTTTTGGGTGATCCCATGTAAATTAAAATTTGCCAATTACAACTTTCAAAGATAGTCTAACTCCATCAATTCTCAAATCAGTAATCTCTAATTCAGAAAGTAATCTCTAATTCAGAAACCCTAACCTTGTCAGGGTTAACAAAGGAAATACCAACAAAATTCAGCCCTTCCCAGGCCTCTGAGTTCTGAGTCCAGGATTCTTTCTACCACCCTACAACGTTCATAATCCCTGTTTCTCCACTCATATGCCTGTTGTGCAAAATTCTGAGGAGGAAGAATTTTTAGTGATCAGCTACTATCAATACTCAAACTCTTTTTGACTTATAATGGCATATTTTAATACAGCTGTTTAGAATAATCTTGTGGCGATACTTTCGTGTTCCAGAGAACTGTTGAATTGAGAATGTAGTCTGAACTCAGAATCTTTGTATAGAGAAAACAATAAGTGAAGATAATTGGCAAGTTTATAGTGTAGTCTCAATAGAGGCTTTAGATTTGTGCCAAAACATTGTACCAGCAAGATGAAATTGCAGGAAATGATGCTGAAAAATTAAGTACTGCAGGTTGACTAGCCCACACTGAAGACCAAAACTCCTCCCCACTTTGTATGTTCTCTTTCTTAGAGTCACTGTACCTGGTGCCTCTGTTCTTTTCAGTGACTGTTTTATTGGTGAAAGTGAGAACATTCTGGACCCTGCCCACAAGGAATGACTCCAGAAGTCAGTTTAATTACTTTGAAAATCAATTAAACATTTCACTTGAAGTAGCCTGGCTTAAGTAATAGCTATCAGGTGAAATGGGGCATCTTTTTGTGACCCAGAATAACAGGCTTTTGAGTGCTCTACCCAGACTTTATGTGAGACAAGGTCCAGTTGTTGAAAAATTAAAATAATTTCAACAGTGACCAAATGTGGGCTTTGGGTACTGAAAAATTGGAGCTTTTATTCATGTTGACATGTAGTGTAGTTTTACAGAAAGAAAGAAAAAAAAAACCTCATGGGTAAATTGTGTAATTTTTAAGAAAGCGGCCCTACAGAATAAATAACTATTCCTTGCCAGGTAAATTCAGTTTAGACTAGGACTTTTTTCTTCCCCTTAAAATGACAAAGGTTTTGAATTTGAGAACTGTCAGCCTGTTATTGGTGTTGCCAGCTCCTGTTGTCCCTTCTGTGGGTTCTACATCTCATCTGATATGGTAAAGTGCTTTCATGGACCCAAAAGATTTCTCAAAGATTTGGAAGTCTTGTTTGGTAGTCCTCAAAGTAAGCTTTTGTGTTTTTAATTCTCAGACTTCACCTCTGGTTATGTTTTAGCTTCTAACTGGGATTAGAGAGAAGGAAGAGAAAACATTTCACCTCAGATGAAATATATCCCACGTGTGCTAATCATCTTAGCTCATAGTTGAGAAGGGGCTTCCATAATCACTAAAAATATTGACTAATGGAGCTAGTTGTTTTGTAGGACTTCTAAGCAACACCTCCCATGATAAAGACCCACCCCATCATCTTTAATGTCCTACCTGTGGATCACTCAGGGCCTCTTTATTCTTATGGGCTTTTTCTCAGTTTACTATTTTGTATCATTAACATGATTTAAATGTGAGGTAATCACCAAGTGTACATAAGTTGATCATTAGTCTCTTTATGTTATTCTGCTTTTTTGAAATCAGGTAACCATTTGCCTGTAGGCTCAGTCATAGGTATTGGCCCTGTGCAGGATTCAGTAATCTGTAAGTTGTCTTTCCATGTCAGTCTCATGTGGTTAGACCTAGGACACATTTTAATCTATCTTGTCTGTCATTTTTTTGGTATGTATTTGTAAAGGGAATATACCTAATATTTTGTGAGTTTAGAAAAGAGCTGTGTCCCTGCATTCTCAGTTGAAGATATAGTTGATTTCAAGTTAGAGCATGTTACAATAAAAAAGCCTTTTGTAAAAGCCTTTTTGACAATAGTCACCACTAAATGTAATGTATTAGGAAGCATATTGTATCTTTGTTTTAATATCCTTATATGAACAATGTGTAAAAGCCATATAATTTTCCCATTTGCAACTTTAATTTGAATACCATTTTATTTTTAAGAGGGAATTTTAGAAATATAGCTAAAATCAAACTAAACACTGTTACTATGGTTATTGTCTATTTAATGGAAGCATTTGAAGAATATTTATCCTTGACATTTTCCAAATGAAGTTCAGTGAATTGTGCACAGGGGAATACAAATTGATGCATTCATCCTGACTTGAAAAAAACACTCTGGCTTTGTTAAACTTTGTTAAACACTCTTTTAAAACTCTATATTCTCAACGATGCATTAAAATCCAGTTTTGTAATAAGAAATAAGTTACATATATCTATAGATATAGAAATAGATAGATTTTAGGCCTAAATATGAAAATTGTCATCAAAAGAAATAGAAGACATTAAGAATGTATGTAATGTCTCCATTTTGGGGGAAAACAATGGTAAATTAAGAAGCTACATAGTGAATGCTAGCATTAGGTTGGAGTTTTAATTTGCTATATAATATGAAGGTCATTTATCTCTTCCCCTACCATTTTCTTAATTAACAAATCATATTGGAAATATGTGAACAGTTTACCCCTTATTCAGTGCTCTGGATTGTTGCATAATAAATTGAGGACACATTCATTTTCTACTTTCCTTTATTAAGGTATCATCCTTTGGGTGCTTTCAGTCTACCAGTAAACAATGAACACTGCTAGCTCCAGATGGTGAGAAACTGAATACCTTGCAGGTGCCACATACCTTAGACAGCAGAGAAGAGGAATTGCATGCATTCATTGGAATTACAGGGTGACAAGCAATAGGGATTTCAGTAAAGACAACACTATACTTCCTTTTAGCAGACTGAGGGTTACTTCCTAGTTCAACATGATCAAAACTTTAATACCATGCATTCTGAGTTTCGGTCTTTGTAGTTTTATTGTTTATGCAAGTGGATAAAATGTTGACAGTTGATTCCTTGGAGTAGTCCAGGGAATCCAAATATGTATTCTTTGAGTAAGTTATATTAATATAATAGATTTCTTTTGAAGTAGCTTTATTAAGGTATAATTAATTGCACATGTTTAATGTATACAATTTGATGAGTTTAGATATATGCAAATACTTATGATACCATCACCCCAATCAAGATTTTAGACAAATCCATCACCTCCAAAATACATGTTCTTCTCTTTTTTGTGTTTGGTAAGAACACTTAACATGAGATCTATCCTCTTAACAAATCTTTAGATGTGCGATACACTCTTGCTAACTAGAGCCCCCATAAAGTGTGATATGGCAAAGAGTCATGAAGAATGGGTGACTTACTGAAGGATGTATAAAAATTAAAAAAAAAAAGACAAAAGAATGGAGATGGTGATGTAGTATGACAAGGAACAGGCAGAAGCCAACACCAAACAGAAGATAAGGTCAAAGCAAGTCTTTTAAAGATATTGTTAGGGATAACATCTTTCTTCTAGGCCACTGTTGTTTCTGCTGACTATACAGCTGATTGGCTGGTTGGTTTTAACCAAATTTATTATTTTTTTATAAGAAAACTCATCATTTCTTTTTCTTTTTTTATTTAATTTTTAAAATTTTTTATAAACATATAATGTATTTTTAGCCCCAGGGGTACAGGTCTGTGAATCGCCAGGTTTACACACTTCACGGCACTCACTACAGCACACACGCCCCTCCAATGTCCATAACCCCACCACCCTCTCGACCCCCTCCCCCCAGCAACCCTCAATTTGTTCTGCGAGATTAAGAGTCACTTATGGTTTGTCTCCCTCCCAATCTCATCTTGTTTCATTTATTCTTTTCCTACCCTCCAAAGCCCGCACGTTGCATCTCCACTTCCTCATATCAGGGAGATCATATGATAGTTGTCTTTCTCTGATTGACTTATTTCGCTGAGCATAATACCTTCTAGTTCCATCTACCTCATCGCAATTGGTAAGATTTCATTTCTTTTGATGGCTGCATAGTATTCCATTGTGTGTGTGTGTGTGTGTGTGTGTGTGTGTGTGTGTATACCACCTCTTCTTTATCCATTCATGTGTTGATGGACATCTAGGTTCTTTCCATAGTTTGGCTATTGTGGACATTGCTGCTATAAACATTCAGGTGCACATGACACTTTGGATCACTACGTTTGTATCATTAGGGTAAATACCCAGTAGTGCAATTGCTGAGTCATAGGGTAGCTCTATTTTCAACTTTTTGAGGAACCTCCATGCTGCTTTCCAGAGTGGCTGCACCAGCTTACATTCCCACCAACAGTGTAGGAGGGTTCCCCTTTCTCCACATCCTCGCCAGCATCTGTCATTTCCTGACTTGTTAATTTTAGCCATTCTGACTGGTGTGAGGTGGTATCTCATTGTGGTTTTGATTTGTATTTCCCTGATGCCGAGTGATGTGGAGCATTTTTTCATGTGTCTGCTGCCCATCTAGATGTCTCAACATCTGCAAATCAATCAATGTGATACAATACATGAATAAAAGAAAGAACAAGACCCATATGATACTCTCAATAGATGCTTTAAAAGCATTTGACAAAGTGCAGCATCCCTTCCTGGTTTTAACCAAATTTATTAATGAAATAAGTTTTAAGATAATTTTGCAGCCTTGAAGAATTAATTAAATGATAACATTTAAAAACTATAAATAGGAATGTATATTCTTTTGGTATTTAAGCATGCTGCTACATTTGGTCCGATAAAACAAAGAAAAACAATATTTTTAAAGTCAGATTTATTGAGGCAAGATTTACGTCCAGTAAAATTCACCTTTTTAAGGTGTACAGTTCTATAAATTTTAAGAATCATGCAGCCAACCTTTAGAATATTCCCATTATACAGAAAAGTTCCCTCATATCTCTTCTTCATCAATCCTCTCTTTCTACACCCAGTCCTTGGCAGTCAGTCCCTGGAAGTCACTGATCACTGGTCTCTAAACCTGTAAGTTCACATTTTCTAGAATGTTATATGAATGGAATCATGAAATATAGAATCTTTTGTATCTGAATTTTTATTTAGCTTAATGCCTTTTGCATGAATTCCTGTTGCATGCAACAGCTGTTCTTTAGGATAAAATAATACACATATTCTGTGAGTTGTAAAATATAAGAAAAAATATGAAGAAAAATCACCAGTAATCCTACAGTAAAGATACCACTATATTCATTGCTTTTAAAACATTTACTTCTAGGTTTTTCTTTGTGTATATATCATTAAACACACAAATCATTTGATCTTTTGCTATGTATGTGTATATAAATAGTTTTGTGTTTTTTCAAATAACATTATGTTAAAATAAATTATTCTTTGTGTCATTAGTCTTCATGAGTATAATTATACAGGCTGCAAATTTATATTGTATGTCAGTTACTTAGCTATACCTGTATTTTTAGATATTTTGTGGTTGTTTCCCATTTCTTACTATCATAACAACAGTGGACATTCTGCGGTTTAACACTTTTTGGAAGTGGAAACTTTAGATGTCAGCTGGTCACAGAGTTTGCATTCTGAATATTAGAGAGGAAATTTGGTGTATGATAAATGCAAAACAAGGACTATGTTACTCAGAAAAAGCAGTCTTATAGGAATGGATGCATTTAAGACAAGAAGTATTATAGTGTAATACACAGATTCCTAAAACTCCAACACCCCCCCCCCAACACACAAAACCAATGTATAGGAATGGCTTCCCTTCATCGAGTATGTTGTATTAAGTTCTTGACATATCTCACTTAACTCTTAAAATAATCTTAGGTAGTGTGGTAGGCAGAATGGCACCCTAAACACTAGAACCTGTGACTATGTTACCATACATAGCAAAAAGGATTTTACAGATGTAATTAAGGTAAGGGATCTTAAAATAGGGAGGTTATTCTAGATAATTGTTGTGTACCTGGCCTAATTAACATTGGCCCTTAAAATAAGAGAACTTTCTCTGGCTAGAATAAGAGGTATGGCAGACAGAAGCTCAGAGGGATCTGATGTATGAAAACTCAATGCCCTATTGCTGGCTTTGATAATGGAAGGGACAAAGTGACAAGGAATGCAAGTGGTGATAAGGAGCTGAGAGAGGATTCCAGCTGACAGCCAACAAGGAAGCAGGAACTTCAGTCCTATAATCACAAAGAACTGAATCCTGCCAGTAGCTTACAGGAGGTGAGGAGTAAATTCTTGTCCAGAGCCTCTAAATAAGAGTCCAAGCTGGCAGATACCTTGATTTTGGCCTTTTGGGACCTGGAATAGAGAAACCAGCCAAAGACACTTAGACTTCCAACTCCCAGAAATGTGAGGTAATAAATTTGTGTTGTTCTAATAGGCTAAGTGTGTGGTAGTTTGTTATGATGGCAATAAAAAACTAATACCATTGGGCCCTATATTATCTCCACTTAATAATTAAAACCAAAAGTTTGTAGTGATTTCCTCAAGGTCACTTCATGGTGGAGTTAGGATTTAATACTAAGACAAACTGACTTTTTGAGACAATTTTAATATGGATATTATTATATTACATTATATATCATTTGTATCTTTAGTGTATATATATTCTAGACGATCATTTATTTTGTTGCTTTAAAGATGGGTATAGTATTTTTAATGACTTTAAATTTTTTTCACATTATCTTTGTAGCATTAGTTTTTGAAGATTTATTTAAAAAATACTTTTTATATTCCTAATGCTATTCATTTATGTCTTCTCTGTTTTCTAGTTCTAGGTGTGACTATTTTATTGGTTACTTTTCAGAAATACCTTTTAATTGTATTAACCAACTCCAGTGTTTTTTTTATTGTTTATTAATACTTTCTTTAGATTGATTTTAAAATTTTCATTGTAGTAAAATACACAAAATATAAAATGTACCATCTTAATCATGTTTATGTGCACAGTTCATTGGTACTAAATATATTCATAATGGTGTATAATTATCACTACTGTCTGTCTGCAGAAGTCTTTTCATCTGGTAAAATTGAAACTCTATGCACGTTAAATGATAACCACCATTCCTCATTCTTCCTAGTCTCTGGCAACCACCATTTTACTTTCTGACTTTATAATTTTGGCTACTCTAAGTACCTCATATAAGTGAAATCATGTATTATTTATCTTTTTGTGACTAGCTTATTTCATTGAGAAAAATGTCCTCAAGTCCCACCCATGTTATATAGTATGCCAGAATTGCCTTTCCTTTTAAGGCTGAATAATATTTTGTATAATAATATTCCATTGCATGTACATACCACATATTGCTTATCCAGTTATCTGTTGATGGTCACTTGGGTTGCTTCCATGTGTTACTTATCTATTATGAGTAACACTGCTATGAACATGGATATACAAATATGTCATCAAGATTCTGCTGTCAATGTTGGGGGTTATATAGCCAGTAGTAAAATTGTTGGATCATATGGTAAATCTATTTTTAACTTTTTGAGGAACTGCTATACTATTTCCCACAGAGACTGTACCATTTTACATCCCCAACAACAGTATACAAGAGTTCCCATTTCTCTATACCCTCCCTCATTATTTGATATTTTGTTTTTTAGATAGTAGCCATCCTAATGGGTTTGAGGTGGTATTACCTATGGAATCAATGGAGATGTCCCCACTTTCATTTCTAATTTTCATAATTTGAGTATTTTCTCTTTTTTTCATAGTCTATCTAAGTTAAAGGTTTTCCATTCTGTTGATATTTTCAAAGAACCAACTTTTGGTTTCAATGACTTTTTTTCTATTTTTTATTATTCTCTATTTCATTTATCTCTGCTGTAATCTTTATTATTCCCTAACTTCTGCTTACTTTGGGTTTAGTTTTTTCTTTTATTTCTAGCTTAAGTTATAAACTTAGGTTGTTGATTGGAGATCTTTCTTTCTTTTCTTTCTTTCTTTTTTTTTTCTCTTGGAGTCTACCTGACATACAATGTTTTATTAGTTTCAGGTGTACAACTTAGTGATTTGACAAATTTTACATTATGCTGTGATCACCACAAATATAGCTACCATCTGTCCCATTACTTGCTTTTACAATATCATTGGCTGTATTCATTGTGCTCTGCTTTTTATTTCTGTGACTTACTCATTCCATAACTGGATGCCTGTATCTCCCACTCCTCTTCATGCATTTGCCCAGCCCCTCTCCCTTCCCTCTGGCAACTATCAGTTTGTTCTCTATGTTTACAGTTCTGATCCTGTTTTTTGTTTACTTTATTTAATTCCACTTATGAGTGAAATCATATGGTATTTGTCTTTCACAGTCCAACTTATTTTATTTAGCACAATACCCTCCACATCCATCATGTTGTCTCAAATGGCACAGCCTCATATTTTTTATGGCTGTGTAATATTTCAGTATCTGTATGTATGTGTGTGTCTGTGTATATCACATTTTCCTTATCTATTTGTCTATTGGTAGACACTTAAGTTGCTTCCATGTCTAGGTTATTATAAATAATGCTGCAATAAACATAGGGATGCATATATCTTTTATTTATTTTATTTTTTAAAACTTTATTTATTTATTTGAGAAATAGTGAGAGCATGAGAAGGGGAAGCAGCAGATGGGGAAGGAGAAGCAGGCTCCAAGCTGAGCAGGGAGCCCAACGTAGGGCTTGATCCCAGGACTCTCGGATCATGACCTGAGCTGAAGTCAGAAGCTTAACCCAACTGAGCTGCCCCTGCACCACAGGGATGCATATATCTTTTAAGGTTATTGCTTTTGTTTTCCCTGGGTAAATACCCTGTAGTAGAATTATTGGATCATAAATTTTTAATTTTTTGAGGAACCTCCATACTGTTTTCCACAGTGGCTGTACCAGTTTGCATTCCCAACAAAAGTGCACAAGAGCCCTTTTTTTCCACATCCTCACTAATGTTTGTTGTTTCTTTCTTATGTTTCTACTTTAGCCATTCTAACAGGTTTGAGGTGATATCTCATTGTGGTTTTGGTTTGCAAATATCTTCTTCCATTCAGGAGATTGTCATTTTGTTTTATTGATAGTTTCCTTTGCTGTGAAAAAGCTTTTTATTTTGATGTAGTCCCAATAGGTTATTTTAGCTTTTGTTTCCCATGCCTTAGAAAAGTTATCTAGAAAAATGTTGCTATGGCTGATGTCAGAGAAATTACTGCCTATGTTCTCTTCTAAGATATTTATGGTTTCAGATCTCATGTTTAGGTCTTTAATAATTTTGAGCTTATTTTTGTGTATGTTATTAGAAAACAGTCTCATTCTTTCACATGTAGCTCTCCAGTTTTCCTAGCACTATTTATTGAAAAGACTGTCTTTCCCTCATTGTATATTCTTGCCTTTTTTGTCATGCATTAATGGAGCAAATAATTGTGAGTTTATTTTTGGGGTCTCTATCCTATTCTATTGATCTAAGTGTCTGTTTTTGTGCCAGTACCATATTGTTTTGATTACTACAGCTTTGTAGTATATCTTGAAATCTGGAATTGTGATACCTCCAACTTTGTTCTTTCTCAGGATTGCTTTGACTATTTGGGGTCTTTGGGGTTCCATACAAATTTTAGGATTACTTTGTTCTAGTTTTGTGAAAAATTCTATTGGTACTTTTTTTCTTTTTCTTTTCATTGTGTTATGTTAGTCACTATAAAATATCATCATTAGTTTTTCATGCAGTGGGTATTAAAGAGGGTATGTATTGCATGAAGAACTGGGTGTTGTACATAAACAATGAATCTTGGAACACTGCTATTGGTAGTTTAATACAAATTGCATTAAACCTGTAGATTACTTTGGGTAATATGAACACTTTGACAATATTAATTCTTCTAATCTGTGAGCATGAAATATCTTTTCATTTGTTGATGTCATCTTTAATTTCTTTTATCAGTGTTTTATGTTGTACAGAATACAGACCTTCCACCTCTTTGTTTAAATTTATTCCTAGGTATTTTTTTCTTTTTAGTGCTGTTGTAAGTGGTGGTCTTTTTTTTTTAATTTATCTTTCTACAACTTTCTACAACTTGTTAGTGTATAGAAACACTACCAATTTATGGGTATTAATTTTGTATCCTATCACTTTACCGAATTCATTTATTACTTCTAGTAGTTTTATGGTAGAGCCTTTAGGATATTCTTTATATAGTATCATGTTGTCTACAAATAATGGCAGTTTAACATCTTTACCACTATGGTGCCTCTTATTTCTTTTTCTTCTCTGTTTGCTGTTGCTAGGACTTCTAATATTATGTGGAATTATAGGTAGTGAGAGTAGATATCCCTATCTTGTTTCTAGCCTTAGAGGGAAAGCTCTGTTTTTCACCCTTGAGGATGATATTAGCTGTGGGTTTTATGTCCATTTATATTTGCTTTATGTACATAGGTGCTCTAGTGTTGGGTGCATAGATATTTACAATTATTATATCCTCTTGTTGGATTGCCCCCTTTATCATTATGTAATGCCCTTCTTGGTCTCTTGTTACATACAATCTCTTTGGTCTGATGTAAATATTGCTACCCTACCTTTTTTTCACTTCCATTTGGATTGTGAATGTTTTTTCATCCCTTCACTTACAGTCTATATGCACCGTTAGGTCTGAGATGAATCTCCTATAGGAAAAACATAGATGGGCCTTATTTTTTTATGCATTTGGACACTCCATGTCTTTTGATTGGAGCATTTAGGCTATTTACATTGAAAGTAATTATTGATAGATATGTACTTGTTGCCATTTTAAAAAATGTGTTCAGGTTGTTTTGGTAGATCTTTGATCCTTTCTTCTTTTTCTTTTGCTCTCTTTCTTTGTGATTGATAAGTATCTATAGTGTTTTATTTGGCTTTCTTTCCCTTTATTTGTGTGTGTGTGTGTGTGTGTGTGTGTGTGTTTATCATAGATTTTAGGTTTGTGGTTACCATGAGGTTCATATATAACACCCTAAGTAAATAGCAGTGTATACTCATTTGATGGTCATTTAAATTCAAACACATTCTTTAAAAAAATATTTTTTCTTATTCTTTTTCCCCTTGTCTTCCATTTTTACACCCTTCTCCACATTTTATGTATATGTTGTCATATTTTACATATTTTTATTCATATTTTTCTTTCATCTAGTTATAGCCATTTCTTTTCCACTTAAAGAAGTCCCTTTAACATTTCTTGTAAGGGGGCACCCGGGTGACTCAGATGGTTAAGCGGCTGCCTTTGGTTCAGGTCATGATCTCCTGGTCCTGGAATCAAGCCCCATGTCTGACTCCTGGGTCAGCAGAGAATCTGCTCCTCCTTCTCCCTCTGCCTCTCACCCCGCTTGTGCTCTCTCTGTCCCTCTCTCAAATGAATAAATAAAATCTTTAAAAAAAACAAAAACAAAACCATTTCTTGTAAGGCTGTTTTTTTTTTTTTAATTTCCAGCATAACAGTATTCATTATTTTTGCACCACACCCCGTGCTCCATGCAATCCGTGCCCTCTATAATACCCACCACCTGGTACCCCAACCTCCCACCCCCCGTCCCTTCAAAACCCTCAGATTGTTTTTCAGAGTCCATAGTCTCTCATGGTTCACCTCCCCTTCCAATTTCCCCCAACTCCCTTCTCCACTCTAAGTCCCCATGTCCTCCATGCTATTTGTTATGCTCCACAAATAAGTGAAACCATATGATAATTGACTCTCTCTGCTTGACTTATTTCACTCAGCATAATCTCTTCCAGTCCCGTCCATGTTGCTACAAAAGTTGGGTATTCATCCTTTCTGATGGAGGCATAATACTCTATCCCCAGGGGTACAGGTCTGTGAATCACCAGGTTTACACACTTCACAGCACTCACCAAAGCACATACCCTCCCCAATGTCCATAATCCCACCCCCTTCTCCCAAACCCCCTCCCCCCAGCAACCCTCAGTTTGTTTTGTGAGATTAAAAGTCACTTATGGTTTGTCTCCCTCCCAATCCCATCTTGTTTCATTTATTCTTCTCCTACCCACTTAAGCCCCCATGTTGCATCACCACTTCCTCATATCAAGGAGATCATATGATAGTTGTCTTTCTCTGCTTGACTTATTTCGCTAAGCATGATACGCTCTAGTTCCATCCATGTTGTCGCAAATGGCAAGATTTCATTTCTTTTGATGGCTGCATAGTATTCCATTGTGTATATATACCACATCTTCTTGATCCATTCATCTGTTGATGGACTTCTAGGTTCTTTCCATAGTTTGGCTATTGTGGACATTGCTGCTATAAACATTCGGGTGCACATGCCCCTTTGGATCACTACGTTTGTATCCTTAGGGTAAATACCCAATAGTGCAATTGCTGGGTCATAGGGCAGTTCTATTTTCAACATTTTGAGGAACCTCCATGCTGTTTTCCAGAGTGGCTGCACCAGCTTGCATTCCCACCAACAGTGTAGGAGGGTTCCCCTTTCTCCGCATCCTCGCCAGCATCTGTCATTTCCTGACTTGTTTATTTTAGCCATTCTGACTGGTGTGAGGTGATATCTCATTGTGGTTTTGATTTGTATTTCCCTGATGCCGAGTGATATGGAGCACTTTTTCATGTGTCTGTTGGCCATCTGGATGTCTTCTTTGCAGAAATGTCTGTTCATGTCCTCTGCCCATTTCTTGATTGGATTATTTGTTCTTTGGGTGTTGAGTTTGCTAAGTTCTTTATAGATTCTGGACACTAGTCCTTTATCTGATATGTCATTTGAAAATATCTTCTCCCATTCTGTCAGTTGTCTTTTGATTTTGTTAACTGTTTCCTTTGCTGTGCAAAAGCTTTTGATCTTGATGAAATCCCAATAGTTCATTTTTGCCCTTGCTTCCCTTGCCTTTAGCATTGTTCCTAGGAAGATGTTGCTGCGGTTGAGGTCAAAGAGGTTGCTGCCTGTGTTCTCCTCAAGGATTTTGATGGATTCCTTTCACACATTGAGGTCCTTCATCCATTTTGAGTCTATTTTTGTGTGTGGTGTAAGGAAATGGTCCAATTTCATTTTTCTACATGTGGCTGTCCAATTTTCCCAGCACCATTTATTGAAGAGGCTGTCTTTTTTCCATTGGACATTCTTTCCTGCTTTGTCGAAGATTAGTTGACCATAGAGTTGAGGGTCTATTTCTGGGCTCTCTATTCTGTTCCATTGATCTATGTGTCTGTTTTTGTGCCAGTACCATGCTGTCTTGATGACGACAGCTTTGTAATAGAGCTTGAAGTCCGGAATTGTGATGTCACCAACGTTGGCTTTCTTTTTCAATATCCCTTTGGCTATTCGAGGTCTTTTCTGGTTCCATATAAATTTTAGCATTATTTGTTCCATTTCTTTGAAAAAGATGGATGGTACTTTGATAGGAATTGCATTAAATGTGTAGATTGCTTTAGGTAGCATAGACATTTTCACAATATTTATTCTTCCAATCCAGGAGCATGGAACATTTTTCCATTTCTTTGTGTCTTCCTCAATTTCTTTCATGAGTACTTTGTAGTTTTCTGAGTATAGATTCTGTGTCTCTTTGGTTAGGTTTATTCCTAGGTATCTTATGGTTTTGGGTGCAATTGTAAATGGGATTGACTCCTTAATTTCTCTTTCTTCTGTCTTGCTGTTGGTGTAGAGAAATGCAACTGATTTCTGTGCTTTGATTTTATATACTGACACTTTACTGAATTCCTGTATAAGTTCTAGCAGTTTTGGAGTGGAGTCTTTTGGGTTTTCCACATATAGTATCATATCATCTGCGAAGAGTGATAATTTGACTTCTTCTTTGCCGATTTGGATGCCTTTAATTTCCTTTTGTTGTCTGATTGCTGAGGCTAGGACCTCTAGTACTATGTTGAATAGCAGTGGTGATAATGGACATCCCTGCCGTGTTCCTGACCTTAGCGGAAAAGCTTTCAGTTTTTCTCCATTGAGAATGATATTTGCGGTGGGTTTTTCATAGATGGCTTTGATGATATTGAGGTATGTGCCCTCTATCCCTACACTTTGAAGAGTTTTGATCAGGAAGGGATGCTGTACTTTGTCAAATGCTTTTTCAGCATCTATTGAGAGTATCATATGGTTCTTGTTCTTTCTTTTATTGATGTGTTGTATCACATTGACTGATTTGCAGATGTTGAACCAACCTTGCAGCCCTGGAATAAATCCCACTTGGTCGTGGTGAATAATCTTTTTAATGTACTGTTGAATCCTATTGGCTAGTATTTTGTTGAGTATTTTCGCATCTGTGTTCATCAAGGATATCGGTCTATAGCTCTCTTTTTTGGTAGGATCCTTGTCTGGTTTTAGGATCAAGGTGATGCTGGCCTCATAAAATGAGTTTGGAAGTTTTCCTTCCATTTCTATTTTTTGGAACAGTTTCAGGAGAATAGGAATTAGTTCTTCTTTAAATGTTTGGTAGAATTCCCCCGGGAAGCCGTCTGGCCCTGGGCTTTTGTTTGTTTGGAGACTTTTAATGACTGTTTCAATCTCCTTACTGGTTATGGGTCTGTTCAGGCTTTCTATTTCTTCCTGGTTCAGTTGTGGTAGTTTATATGTTTCTAGGAATGCATCCATTTCTTCCAGATTGTCAAATTTATTGGCGTAGAGTTGCTCATAGTATGTTCTTATAATAGTTTGTATTTCTTTGGTGTTAGTTGTGATCTCTCCTCTTTCATTCATGATTTTATTTATTTGGGTCCTTTCTCTTTTCTTTTTGATAAGTCGGGCCAGGGGTTTATCAATTTTATTAATTCTTTCAAAGAACCAGCTCCTAGTTTCGTTGATTTGTTCTATTGTTTTTTTGGTTTCTATTTCATTGATTTCTGCTCTGATCTTTATGATTTCTCTTCTCCTGCTGGGCTTAGGGTTTCTTTCTTGTTCTTTCTCCAGCTCCTTTAGGTGTAGGGTTAGGTTGTGTACCTGAGACCTTTCTTGTTTCTTGAGAAAGGCTTGTACCGCTATATATTTTCCTCTCAGGACTGCCTTGTTGTGTCCCACAGATTTTGAACCGTTGTATTTTCATTATCATTTGTTTCCATGATTTTTTTCAATTCTTCTTTAATTTCCCGGTTGACCCATTCATTCTTTAGAAGGATGCTGTTTAGTCTCCATGTATTTGGGTTCTTTCCAAACTTCCTTTTGTGGTTGAGTTCTAGCTTTAGAGCATTGTGGTCTGAAAATATGCAGGGAATGATCCCAATCTTTTGATACCGGTTGAGTCCTGATTTAGGACCGAGGATGTGATCTATTCTGGAGAATGTTCCATGTGCACTAGAGAAGAATGTGTATTCTGTTGCTTTGGGATGAAATATTCTGAATATATCTGTGATGTCCATCTGGTCCAGTGTGTCGGTTAAGGCCTTTATTTCCTTGCTGATCTTTTGCTTGGATGATCTGTCCATTTCAGTGCGGGAGTGTTAAAGTCCCCTACTATTATTGTATTATTGTTGATGTGTTTCTTTGATTTTGTTATTAATTGGTTTATATAGTTGGCTGCTCCCACGTTGGGGGCATAGATATTTAAAATTGTTAAATCTTCTTGTTGGACAGACCCTTTGAGTATGATATAGTGTCCTTCCTCATCTCTTATTATAGTCTTTGGCTTAAAATCTAATTGATCTGATATAAGGATTGCCACTCCTGCTTTCTTCTGATGTCCATTAGCATGGTAAATTCTTTTCCACCCCCTCACTTTAAATCTGGAGGTGTCCTCGGGCTTAAAATGAGTTTCTTGGAGGCAACATATAGATGGGTTTTGTTTTTTTATCCATTCTGATACCCTGTGTCTTTTGACAGGGGCATTTAGCCCATTAACATTCAGGGTAACTATTGAGAGATATGAATTTAGTGCCATTGTATTGCCTGTAAGTTGACTGTTACTGTATATGGTCTCTGTTCCTTTCTGATCTACCACTTGTAGGCTCTCTCTTTGCTTAGAGGACCCCTTTCAATATTTCCTGTAGAGCTGGTTTGGTCTTTGCAAATTCTTTCAGTTTTTGTTTGTCCTGGAAGCTTTTAATCTCTCCTTCTATTTTCAATGATAGCCTAGCTGGATATAGTATTCTTGGCTGCATGTTTTTCTCGTTTAGTGCTCTGAAAATATCATGCCAGCTCTTTCTGGCCTGCCAGGTCTCTGTGGATAAGTCAGCTGCCAATCTAATATTTTTACCATTGTATGTTACAGACTTCTTTTCCCGGGCTGCTTTCAGGATTTTCTCTTTGTCATTGAGACTTGTAAATTTTACTATTAGGTGACGGGGTGTGGGCCTATTCCTATTGATTTTGAGGGGCGTTCTCTGAACCTCCTGAATTTTGATGCTCGTTCCCTTTGCCATATTGGGGAAATTCTCCCCAATAATTCTCTCCAGTATACCTTCTGCTCCCCTCTCTCTTTCTTCTTCTTCTGGAATCCCAATTATTCTAATGTTGTTTCGTCTTATGGTGTCACTTATCTCTCGAATTCTCCCCTCGTGGTCCAGTAGCTGTTTGTCCCTCTTTTGCTCAGCTTCTTTATTCTCTGTCATTTGGTCTTCTATATCACTAATTCTTTCTTCTGCCTCATTTATCCTAGCAGTGAGAGCCTCCATTTTTGATTGCACTTCATTAATAGCTTTTTTTATTTCAACTTGGTTAGATTTTAGTTCTTTTATTTCTCCAGAAAGGGCTTTTATATCTCTCGAGAGGGTTTCTCTAATATCTTCCATGCCTTTTTCGAGCCTGGCTAGAACCTTGAGAATTGTCATTCTGAACTCTAGATCTGACATATTACCAATGTCTGTATTGATTAGGTCCCTAGCCTTCGGTACTGCCTCTTGTTCTTTTTTTTGTGTTGAATTTTTCCGTCTTGTCATTTTGTCCAGATAAGAGTATATGAAGGGGCAAGTAAAATACTAAAAGGGTGGCATCAACCCCAGGAAAAAATGCTTTAACCAAATTAGAAGAGATCCAAAATCGTGAGGGGGGAGAAAGGGGATAAAAAGAGGTTCAAAAAGGAAGAAGGAAAAAAAAAGAAAAAAGAAAAAAAAAAAGAAAAAAGAAAAGAAAAGAATTTAAAAAAAAAAGGAAAACACCTAAGAAAAATGTAAAGAAGAAAAAATATATATATTAGATAAACTAGTAAAAAATCGTTAAAAAAGAAAAAGGTAACAGTTAAAAAAAAAAAATTTTACCCGAAGGCGAGAAAGAAAAAAAACAAAAAATGAAAAAGAAAAAAATTAAATTAACTGCAAGAGTAAAAAAAAATCACAGGGAAAAAGCCATGAGTTCCGTGCTTGGCTTTCTCCTCCTCTGGAATTCTGCTGCTCTCCTTGGTATTGAAACCGCACTCCTTGGTAGGTGAACTTGGTCTCGGCTGGATTTCTTGTTGATCTTCTGGGGGAGGGGCCTGTTGTAGTGATTCTCAAGTGTCTTTGCCCCAGGCGGAATTACACCGCCCTTACCCGGGGCCGGGGTGAGTAATCCGCTCGGGTTTGCTTTCAGGAGCTTTTGTTCCCTGAGTGCTTTCCGTAGAGTTCCAGAGGACGGGAATACAAATGGCGGCCTCCTGGTCTCCGACCCGGAGGAGCCGAGAGCCCAGGGCCGCACTCCTCAGTGCGCCCTCAGAGAACAGCGCCCAGTTACTCCCGTCTGCCTGACCTCCGGCCGCGCTCCGAGCTCTCCGAGCCTGCGACCAGTTCAAGGTAACACCGAGCTGTGAGCTTACTGTCGGCTCTGTCTCTGTAGCCAGCTTTCCCGTTCCAATACCCGCAAGGTCTGCGACACTCAGACACCCCTGATCCTTCTGTGACCCTGCGGGACCTGAGGCCACGCTGAACCCGCGTGGGCTTTGCCCCGGTTTAGCCTCTGGAGCGATGTCCCTCAGCGGAACAGACTTTTAAAAGTCCTGATTTTGTGCGCGGTTGCTCCGCTGCTTGCCCGGAGCCGGCCCCTCCCCCCGGGGTCTATCTTCCCGTCGCTTTGGATTCACTTCTCCGCCGGTCCTACCTTTCAGAAAGTGGTTGTTTTTCTGTTTCCAGAATTGCTGTTCTTCTCTTCGATCTGCCGATGGATTTTCAGGTGTTTGCAATCTTTAGATAAGCTATCTAGCTGATCTCCGGCCAGCTGAAGCAGTCTCAGCCTGCTACTTCTCCGCCATCTTGACTCCTCCCTCCTCTTGTAAGGCTGTTTTAGCAGTGATAAATTCCTTCATCTTTTGTCTGGGAAACTTTATCTCTCCTTCAAATCTGAATGATAACTTTACTGGGTAGCATATTCTTGGTTGTAGGGATTTTGGGGGTTTTGTTTTGTTTTTGTTTTTGTTTTTTTACATTCAGCTCTTAGAATATATCATGCTGCTTTCTTCTGGTTTACAAAGTTTCTGCTGAATAATCAGCTGATAACTTTATAGGATTTCCCTTGTGGGTAACTTTTTGTTTCTCTGTTGCTGCTTTTAAGATTCTCTATCATTAGCCTTTGACATTTTAATTATTTTGTACTGTAATGTGGACCTGTTTGGGTTCATCTTATTTGAAACTCTCTGTGCTTCTTGGACTTGGATATCTATTTCCTTTCTTAGGTTAGAGAAGTTTTCCATTGTTACTTCTCTAAATAAGTTTTCTACATCTTTCTCTTTCTTTTCTTCTTCTGGGACCTCTCCAATGTGAATGTTTGTTCACTTGATATCACCCAAGAGATCTCTTTTTTTAATATTTTATTTGACAGAGATCACAAGTAGGCAGAGAGAGAGAGAGGAGGAAACGGGCTCCCTGCCGAGCAGAGAGCCCGATGCGGGACTCGATCCCAAGACCCTGGGATCATGACCTGAGCCGTGGCAGAGGCTTTAACCCACGGAGCCACCCAGGTGCCCCCATCTAAGAGACCTCTTAATCTATCCTCATTTTAAAAAATTATTTTCTCTTTTTGTTGTTCAGTTTGTGTATTTTCCTTTGCCATGTCTTCCAGATTGCTGATATGTCCCTCTGCATCCTCTAATCTACTTTGATGCCTTCTAGTGTTTTTTTTTTAAAATTTCAGTTATTATATTCTTCAGCTCTGATTGGCTGTTTTTAATATTTTCTATCTGTTCGTTGAAGTTCTTACTGAGTTCTTCCATTATTTTCTCCAACCCAGTGAGTATCTTTATGATTATTACTTTAAATTCTTTATCAGACATGTTGCTTATTCTGTTTCATTTACTTCTTTTTCTGACTTTTTTTTCTTGTTCTTTCTTTGGGAACATATTCCTCTTCTCCCCATTTTCTTGACTTTCTATGTGCATTTCTATGGATTAGGCGTAATGGCCACTTCTCCTAAGTTGAAGGTATGGTCTTTTGTATGATGTCTGCAAAATGTGTGTGGTTGGTGACTTTTGCTTACTGGTGAGCACTCTGGCTGTATATGCCAGTTACTTTTTTAAACCATGATGTGTCTCCATCTGTCTTGCTGTTTTCTTGCCAGTGTCTATCTTTGGCTGTTTAGTGCCTTTTCAGTCAGCCCTCAGTTCTTCTTCGGGAGGGATTTTTCTATTAATTTTCTATTAATAGGTTGTAATTTGGTGTGTTTTATAGAGAAGTTGAGTTAAGTCTTAACTACATTTCCATCTTCAGCCAGAACTCGAGATCTCCCTTATTTTTTAATGTAAGCATTTGTAACTATACATTTCCTCCCTTGACACTGCTTTTACTATATCCCATACCTTTTGGTATGCCATGCTTTCATTTTTCTCAGTATATAAGTATTTTCTAATTTGATTAATTTGATTTAATTAATTTAATTTTAATTTTATAATTTGATTTCTTTAAAATATTGGTTGTTTAAGAGTCTGTTCTTTAATTTCCACAAATTTGTTAATTTTTCAGTTTTATTTCTGTTGTTAATTTGTGACTGCATCATGTTATAGTCAAAGAAGATACTTTGTATTTTATCATTCTTTCAAAATTTATTGAAATTTAATTAATAGTCTAACATATGGTCTATCCTGGAAAATGTTCCTTGTGCACTTGAGAATAATGTATATACTATTATTATTGGGCAGAGTGTTCTGTATACATCTGTAACATTTAGTGGATTTATTGTGTTAAGACCTCTATTTCCTTATTTATTTTCTGTCTGGTTGTTCTATCCATTGAGTGGTATTGAACTTCCCAATTATTATTTTAGAACAGTTTCCCCTTCATTTACAACAGTTTTTGTTTCATATACTTTGCTGATCTATGAAAAGGTATAATTGTTATTTCTTCTTGCTGTATTGAGTTTTATTTTAATATATAATGTTCTTTTTGACTCATAAACTTTTTGACTTAAAGTCTATTTTGTTTAATAATAACATAGCCATACCTGTTCTCTTCTGGTTACTAGTTGCATAGAATATCTCTTTCTATCCTTTCACTTCCCATCTATTTGTGACTTTGAATCTAAAATGAATTTCTTATAGATAACATATAATTACATCATATGTTACTTTTCATTTTGCCAGTCTGTCTTCTCATTGGAGAGTTCAATCCAAATAACATTTAAAGCAGTCACTGATAACATGGGTCTTATTTGTATAATTTTTCCGTTTGTTATCTAGATGTCTTCTAGTTTTTTTCCCCTCATTTCTTGCACTGCCTATCTTATTTTTGATTTCTTTTTTTTTTTTTGGTAGTAAAGTGTTTAAATTTCTTCCTCATTTACTTTTCTATATATTCTATAGCTATTTTTGTGTTTACAGTGGGAATTACATTTAACGTCCTAAAGTTATAACACTCATATAATTTTTTAAAACATTAATCTCTTAAATCATGTAGAAAACAAAAAGGGTGGTACAAACCACTGTTACAGTAATGCTAGATTTTATCATTCCTGGTGTATTTACCTTTACTAAGATTTTTATTTCTTTATATAGCTTCATGTTACTGTCTTGTGCCCTTTCATTTCACCCTGTGGGTCTCTCTAGAGTGTTGCTTGTAAGGCAGGTCTAGTGCTAATGAACTTCTTTACCTTTTGTTTATCTGGGAATGTCTTAATTTCTCTCTCTGTGGTTGCCCTTAAAGTTTAATACACACACCTAACATGTTTTTCCAATATCTATATTTAATTAATATGTCCTCCCTCTTATAATGTGAAGAACATTTATATACCTTACTCTTCTTCATTTTTTTGCCTGTCTCAGTTGCATCCCATACTGATATAATTTGATAGTTTATTTCTAGATTTTTATTATTATTTTAAAATCAGTACTTATTTAAATGTAACACATATCTTTTAGTTTCTGGTTTCTTTGCCTACCATTGCTTCTTCATTCCTACTTTCTCCTTCCAGATTAATTTTTTTTCTCTAGTATTTATTTCAGGGAGGACCTATGAGCTGTTAAACTGAGAATTTTGATACCATTGTTTTACTCTAAATTTTGAATGGTTCATTGTCTGCATATAGATAAACTTTGTTTTTCCAGTTTTGTTTCTTTAAAAAAATTGAATCTTTCTGCACTATGTTCTTCCCAGGTTACCAATGAGAATTATAAAGTCAAAAATAGTTTTATTATTTGTAGATTAATTAGTTTTTACTCTCTGAAAGATTTTGTGGTTTTATCTTGAACTTTATGTTCTAAATTATCACTACTATGGTAAGATTTGTGGCCTATTTTTATTCTCCTGCTTAGCACTATGTGGCTTTTTCATTTCATGTATCCTCAGTTTGGAGTTTTGTTCTATTATTATTTACGATAGTTGCATCTCTTTATTCCTTATGTTTCCCCATTTCCTCCAATTTTTCTTTCTTGGAATTGTGTAGTGAATTTAGAAATTCTGCATCTATACACTGTCTTATTTTTTTTCTTATTCTCTGGTATATACTACTTGAAAATGTAGAACACCTTTATGGGCTTTCTTACCCATTTTCTATTTTTTGAAATGTGTTTTTTTCTGTACCATTTTAGGCTGTAGTTTCATTTTCAATCCAACCCCATCTGGCTTTTCTCCAGTTGGTATTCTTCACTTCACAGAAGTGAAACTGAGGTACAGAGAATTAAGTATCTTATTCAAAGTCACACAGGTAGTGTGTAGCAAAACTGTGATTTGAATCTTGGCAGTCTGGCTCCAGAATCATATATTTCACAGTTAAGCCTTACTGTCTGTGCGTAGTCTCCCCCCATTAAAGTCCCCATTTTAAAAATTTACTACCTCTCTAATAAATAGTATTATCATTAAAATAAAGATAACAACATGGTAATACAGCTAAAGATGAATATTTAATGCTCTTCTATCTAGGGTGTTACTGCCTATCCATAGAAATATTTTTGTTTCTGTTTGAATTGTCATTATTTCTGAAATTCTTGCCTTGGATCTTTTTCTTTTTATAAACCATAATAAAGAACAAAAATATCTCAATAAATTACCTATAAAACAAGATCATAATATTTTGTCCTTTGGTGTACTTAGAAATGAAAATAAATTAAGTTGTTTCAGTATATAATCCATTACATTAATTAAACTGAAGTTGATTTTACCCAGTATAAGCAAAAGAATTTGTGTCAGATTTAAACTATAACTAAAACTAAAACTAAAGCACATACATTAGAAAAGTGTTAGAAATCAAAGACAAACTCACTCTTTTTCCTGTGATTGATTTTTTTCCCCCCACCAATATGTCAGAAGTGTTCATGCCTAAATAAAGAGATTGGAGAGCAAATTAATTCTCAGATGTCGTTCACTTTGAAAACTTTGAAAAATACCTGCAAAATTAACAACTTATTTTACTTTGGGCATTTATTTCTGTGTGCTTCCCATACAATTCAGTATGTACTGCCATCTTCTCTTTTTAAAGAGAAAGGTCATATTTTTGAAATGATCACATTTTTTTTTATTTTGTGCAATCTTCTCATCCAAGTGTATTTCAGACAGTAAGATATAGTAGGGACATTCTATAAGGCATTATAGGGAAATAGAAATAGTAATGTTGAACCTAATTCTTCTATTTAAGCCTCTGATCTCCTTAGCTATGTCCTTTTAACTCTGAAGGAGGGGATCACATTTTTCTCAGTGCCTTCAACATAGCATATGCTCAAAAAATATTCTCCAATCCTTGGCACTTCACTGGGAAATTCTTCCTTTGGTATGACATCCCATCCACAATTTCATTACTAATTAATAGGGAGTGATTGGAAAGCCCAGAGATACTGACTAATCTTTAAAAGATAGATCTACAGGAATCCTACTCTTATGCTCCTGACAGAGTCTTGGAGGCAAAAAAAGTAATATAGGCCTGTAACTATGTGACCACCGTTTTCTTGTTGTTCTTTCTGACTACCTTTCATCTAAGTTATTTAGCCAATTGGTCTTAGTTATTTGTTCTCAAGTGGAAGAATAGTTTCAGAGAATTAAAGAGCTTCTAGAGAGCTAGATACTAAATTGAAAGAACAGATCTTCGTTGTCTTTAGTACTGTCCTTTAACACTGAGCATATCAGATCTCCTTTTTTTAAAAAAAAAGTACAAGAAAAATAAAATTATATATAATAAGAAACAAAGGACTCTAAAAATATATAAAAGTGCAAATCTAATATAGTAGAGCTCTAGTTAAAGCCACAAAAGCTCTATTTTATCTTAAAAATTAGAAAAATACTCCAAAGGGGCAAAATTTAAAAGGTTGCTTTTTAGTCAGTAGAGTTTAATTGACTAGACTAGGCTGAGAGCATTTTCATTCAAATTTCAGTCTAGAGGAAAATGTGTTATATGTCTGTAAAGTAGAAGCAGCCAGTGACTGAGCACAGAATCTTACTCAACTGATGGTGCTCCTCAACCCTTGTCTTCTTTATTGTGAGCCCCTCTACCTCTTATAGATTAGTCTCCAGACTTCTGATTCATCAGCTCTTTCTTGTTTGTTTTTTCAAGTCTTTGCATGAGTGGGTCATTGTCCATTAATTCTAACCATACTTTTGTGAGGTCCTCTGCTCAGCATGTGTTCTTTTTCTGGCCCACCAAGTATTCTTTAGATCTTACCTATGTTCTCATTTATCCTGACATATGAAGTCCTGAGTCATGCTTTTTTTTTTTCTTTCAGAATTAGAGTAATTTGCCTTCACAAATTGGATTTTGAGTCCTGATTTCTAATCTTGCACACTGCTAAATCCATGTACCTTTAGTATGTGCCTCCCCCATCCTATCTTCTTTGACACTCCTTAGCTTGCCATGGCCCATGTCTGTTTTTGAACCTGTACTGACTTTGTACAGTGTTTCCTTTACTCCATTTTCATTTATGACAAATAATATTATTTTATGAGAAATAAAAAATAAGTATTAAAGAACTCTACCTGCCAAAAAGATACCATAAGCAAGTTCATATTCATAGAGTCATTGAATTTTTAGAATTTCATTTAATTTTAGGACTCATCAACTTCAGCTTCTCATCTGAAGTTAAATGGCTTTCTGTATTATCCCTGCTAGTTTTTTAACCACTTGATTGCAAGTGAAAGACATCCAGCCAATACTGGCATAATAAAGTAGGGCAATTTATTGTAAGAATAGTGGAGAATTTAATGGGAGTCAAAAGCAGGACTATAACTGGGTCTAAGGATGAAATGGTCTCAAATACCACTAGGGTTCAATAACTTTGTCTATGATTTTCACTACATGTTGGCCCCATTCTTTCTCCACATGGCAAAAGACATGACTCTTTATAGTTACCGAGTTTTATAGAAATTTGTCTAGGAGACATTGACTTGATTCTCTGGCTTCCAACTTCAGATAGCATACAAAGGGCTCATCTTGGGTCAGTTACCAATCCTGGATTAATCATTTATGACCATTGAGGGTAGGATTTTGTTGTTGTAAAACAACAGTTCTTTCAGTTTCCATGTTTACAGGTAGGAAGGTTCTTGGAAATCTGGGTATAAGTTAGATTGTGTATATACATACATATATGTGTATAAATACACACATCCATGCATGTATATACATATCTCTACATATTATATACATGGCTATACATATATACATTTGCATATGTATATATAACTCATACAATTTATATAAATTCAATAAAATAAGAATATATAATATATTCTGCTCTAATATCACCAATGATAAAGATCTCACTACTTTATAAAATACCTAATTCCCTGAAGAACATAGTTGTTAGATTTTTTAGTTTGAGAGGTCATAACAATGAAGGTTGGAAGATGGTGGCAGAGTAGGAGGAACCTAACTCTCCTCCTACCATGAATATAACTAGATAACTATCAAATCATCCTAAATATCCCAGAAATTGACCTGAAGCCTGGCAGAACAAACTCCACAGCTAAAGGTAGAGAAGAGGCCACACTGAAGAAGGCAGGAAGTACAAAAATATGGTTCAAGAGAGAAACAGATCTTGGCCACTATGGTGGAGAGGGAGTTGCAGTCACAGAGAAGGTGAGAGACAGACTAAAACACAGAGGAGCACACAGGGAAAATGAATCTGCATAGCAGTTGGCTTGGAAACAGTGATCTGAGGAGTGACTCCTCACACAGTGAGGAGGTTTCACTCATTTTGGACCACATCTCAAAGAGGCAGTCGTCATGAAGGAACTCCTCTGGGACTAAAGGAACTGGCAGGTGCCATTCCCTCCCCTGACCCTCAGCATAAGCACAGAGCCACCGGCAGGAACCAGCACAGAGATTACAATCACTACCTAACTTGCTTACACCAAGCCCCACCCCATCCCATTCTCCAGTAGCATCACCCTTCCCGGTCTCACCTGCCTTAGTCCAAGGGCCGCAGTCTCCCTCCCTCAGAAGATAAGCCCAAACTCCTGCTCACACTATGTGTACCGTCTTGGGAGTTTTGTGGAACCTCACTTCCTTAGGCATTACTGACAGATCTCATTTCATGAGCAGACCAGAGCACACCTAGTTCACATGTACCACATTCAGGTCAGGGACTAAACACTGCTGATAAAAGGCAGAGAGCCTCTGCAAATGACTTTATCCTAAAAGATAAAGTGGCCAGACTAAAACAGTAGAGCACAGACAGCACCACACATCAGAGACACTTTCTGAAGTGCCAGGCCCTGGGGAACAGAGGACATTATATGGCAAGACACCACAAGACCTCTACTCAATAAGGTCATTACCCTCAAGAACAAGAGACATAGCTGACTTTTCTAGTACAGGGAAACAAGTACAGAGACTGAAACAAGAAGAGAAGACAGAGAAATTTATCCTGAATGAAATAACAGGAAAAGGCCATGGCCAGAGATCTAAGCAAAACAGATATAATTAACATGCCTAATGGAACATTTAAAACAATGAGCATGAAGATACTCACTGGACTTAAGAAAAGAGTGGAAGACATGAGTGAGACCCTTAACATAGAGATAAGGAATAACATAGCAGAGATAAACTGTTCAGTAAATGAGATGAGAAACATGATGGATAGAATGAACAGCAGGCTGGAGGAATCAGAGGAATGATAATGACCTAGAAGAAGAAGAATGGAAAGTAATCAAGCTGAACAGAAGAAACAGAAAAGAGTTATGCAAACAAGATTAGACTCCGGGAACTCAGTAGCTCCATCAAACCTAATGGCATTCATATTATTGGAATTCAGAAGAAGAAGAAGAGGAAGAAGAAGAAGAAAGTGGTGGAGGAGGAGGAGCAGGGGTGGAAGAGGCGGAGGAGGAGGAGGAAAGCAGAAAGAAAATGTATTTGAAGAAATAATAGCTTAAAACTTCTTTAATCTGGGGAAGGAAACAGATATCCAGATCCAGGAGGCACAGAGAACCCCCAACAACATAAAAAATAATTGGATGCACACCAAAACACATTGTAATTAAATATGCAAAATATAATGATAAAGAAAAAATTTAAAAGCAGCAAGACAAAAGAAGAGAGTAACATGTAAGGAAAACTCCATAAGATAAGCAAGGGATTTTTCAGCAGAATCTTTCAAAGAAAGAAGGGAGTGGCATAATATATTCAGTGTGCTGAATGGGAAAAAATATGCAGGAATACTCTATCCAGCAAGGCTATCATTAGAATAGAAGGAGACATGAAGAGTTTCCTAGAAAAATAAAAGTTGAAGGAGCTCATGAACACTACATAAGCCCCACAGGAAATATTAAAGGGGAATCTTTGGGTGGAAAAGAGAAATGAAAAGTCACAGTGTGAAGGTAAGAAACACAAAAGCAGTAAAAATTAGTGTGTAAAAAGTCAGTCAAATAACTTACAAAATAAGTGGGTGTGAAATATGACACTATATACCTAAAATACGGGGAAGAAAGAAGTAAAGAATGGGTTCAAAATTAAATGACCATGAGCTTAATATAGACTGCTATATGCATAAGATGTTATATACAAACCCAAATGTAGCCACAAATCAAAAAGTACTAATAAATATGTAAAGAATAAAGAGAAAATCTAAATATGTCACTAAAGAAAAACAGCAAACCATGAAAGAAAAACAAGAAAGGATCAGAGAAAATTTTCAAAAACAACCACAAAACAAATAATAAAATGACAATAAACAAGTGCCTATCAACAGTTACTTTGAATGTAAATGGGCTAAATGCTCAAGTCAAAAATCATAGGGTGGTGTGCCTGAATGGCTCAGCTGGTTAAGCATCTGCCTTCAGCTTGGGTCGTGATCCTGGAGTCCCAGGATCATGCCCCACAATGAGGTCCCTGCTCAGTGGGGAATCTGCTTCTCTCGCTCTCTGATACTTTCCCCTCTCATGTTCAATCTCTCTCTCTGTCAAATAAATAAATAAAATCTTCAAAAGACATAGGATTATGGAATGGATTAAAAAAAAAAAGAGATCCATCTATATGCTGCCTACAATAGACTCATATTAGATGTAAAGTCACCTGCAGACTGAAAGTAAGGGGATGGAAAAACATCTATCATGTGAATGAATGTCAAAGGAAAGACACAGTAACAATATTTATATCAGACAAAGTAGACTTTAAAACAAAGAATGTAACAAGAGACACAAAAGGACACCATATAATAATAAAAGGGACAATCAAACCAGAAGATATAACAATTATAAATATTATGCATTTAATACGGAACAACCAGATATATAAGTCAGTAAAGGAACTAATCAGTGGTAATATAATAATAATAGGAGATTTTTAAAAATATTTTATTTATTTGGCAGAGAGAGAGTGAGAGTGCAAGCAGGGGGACCAGCAGAGGGAGAAGCACATTCCCTACTGAGCAGGGAGCCTCATGTGGGGCTCCATGACCTGAGCCAAAGCCAGACACTTGACCAACTGAGCCACCCAGGTGCCCAGTAGGAGATTTTAATGCCCTACTTACATCAATGGATAGATCATCTTAACAGAAAATCAACAAGGAGACAATAGTTTGTAGACACACTGGACCAGATTGATTTAACAGATAGATTCAAAACATTTCATCATAAAACAACACAATACATTCTTTTCAAGTGCACATGGAACATTCTCCAGAATAGATCATATATTAGGTCACAAAACCAGCCTCAACAAATACAACAAGATTGAAGTAATACCATGCATCTTTTCTGACCACAGCTCTATGAAACTAGACTTCAGCCACAAAGACATGGAGGTTAAATAACACGCTACTAAAAAATGAATGGGTCAAACAGGAAATAGAAGAACAAATTAAAAAAAAATACATAGAAACAAATTAAAATGAAATCACTCAGTCCAAAACTTTTGGGATGCAGCAAAAGCAGTTCTAAGAGGGAAGGTTACAGGCTTGCCTTAAACAGCAAGAAAAATCTCAAATAAAAAACCCAATCTTACAACTAAAGGAGTTAGAACGAGTACAACAAACAAAATCTAAAACCAGTAGGAGGAAGGAAATAATAAAAGTTAGAATAGAAATAGAATAGATCAATGAAACCAGGAGATGTTTCCTTGGGGAAAAAAGTCAATAAAATCGATAAGCATCTAGCCACACTTATAAAGAAAAAAAAGATAAATGACTAAAAAAAAATCACAAGTGATAGAGGAGAAATAAGAAATACCAAAGAAACACAATTATGAGAATATGAAAATCTTTGTGCCAAAAATTGGACAATGGAGAAGAAATGGATAAATTCCTAGAAACATATAAATTACAAAAAAAAAAAAAGATACAGGAAGAAATAGGAAATTTGAACAGACCTATAACTAGCAAAGACATTGGATCAGTAATCAAAAAACTCCCAACAAACAAAAGTTCAGGACCAGATGACATCACAGGCAAATTCTACCAAAGATTTAAAGAAGAGCTTATACCTATTCTTCTCAGACTATTCCAAAAAACAGAAAAGAACACTTCCAAATTCATCCTATGAGGCCAGCATTACCCATTGCCAAAACCAGAGAGAGATACCACTAAAAGAGAACTACAGGCCAATATCCCTAATGAGCATAGATGTAAAAATCCTCAACAGAATATTGGCAAACCAAATCAAACAATACCTTAAAAAAAAATCATTCACCATGATCAAGTAGAATTTATTCCTGGGATGCAAGAGTGGTTCAAAATTAACAAATCAATCAACATGATACATCACATCAATAAGAAAAAGGATAAGAACCATATGATCATTTAAATAGATATAGAAAAAACATTTTGCAAAGTACAACATCCATTCATGATAAAAAGCCCTCAACAAGGTGGATTTAGAGGGAACATACCTCAGTATAATAAAGGTTGTATATGAAAAACCCATAGGTGACATCATCCTTCATGAGAAAATACTGAGAGTTTTTCACCAAAGGTCAGGAAAAAGACAAGGGTATCCACTCTCACCACATTTATTCAATATAGTACTGGAAGTCCTAGTCACAGCAGTCGGATGAGAAAAAAAAAGAAAAAACATCCAAATTGGTAAGGAAAAAGTACAATTTTCACTATTTGCAGATGGCATGATTCTATATCTAGAAAGCTCTAAAGATTCCACCAAAAAGGGGGCCAGAACTGACAAATTCAATAAAGTCACAGAAGACCAAAAAAAAAAAAAAGCAGAAATCTGTTGCATTTCTATACACCAATAATGAAGCAGCAAAGAGAGAACTTAAGAAAACAGTCTCATTTAAAATTGCATCAATAAAATAAGAAACCTAGGAATAAACTTGACCAAGAGGTAAGAGGCCTGTACTCTGAAAACTATAAAACACTGATGAAAGAAATTGAAGATGACACAAATAGCAAGACAGTCCATGGTCAAGGATTGGAAGAATATTGTTAAAATGTTTATACTACCCAAAGCAATCTACACATTTAAAACATTCCCTATCAAAATACCAACAACATTTTTTCACAGAACTAGGAAAAAAAAATCCCAAAATTTGTATGGAATCACAACTGATCGAGAATAACCAAAACGACCTTGAAAAAGAAAAGCAAAGCTGAAGGCATTACATTCCAAACTTCAAGTTATACTACAAAACTATAGTGATCAAAAGAGTATGGTACTGACACAAAAATAGACACATATTTCAATGGAATGAAATAGAAAACCCAGAAATGAACCCACACCTATATGACAAATTAATCTTCAACAAAGCAGGGAAGAATATCCAATGGGAAAAAGACAGTCTCTTCAACAAATGGTGTTGGGAAAACTGGACGGCAACATGCCAAAGGAAGAAACTGGACTACTTTCTACACCATACACAAAAACAAATTCAGAGTGGAGCAAAGAACTAAATGTGAGACTTGAAGCCATAAAAATCCTAGGAGACAACACAGGCAGTAACTTCTTTGACACTGGCCATAGCAACATTTTTCTAGATATGTCTCCTGGGGCAGAGGAAACAAAAGCAAGAATAAACTATTGGGATTGCATAAAAATAAAAGCTTCTGTACAGTGAAGGAAATAATCAACAGAACTAAAAGGCAACCCATGGAATGGGAGAAGATATTTGCAAATGATATATCTGATAAAGGGTTAGTATCCAAAATCTATAAAGGACTTATAAAACAACACACAAAAAATAAACGATCAATTAAAAAATGGACAGAAGAGGGGCACCTGGGTGGCTCAGTGGGTTAAAGCCTCTGCCTTCGGCTCAGGTCATGATCCCAGGCTCCTGGGATCAAGCCCCACGTCGGGCTCTCTGCTCAGCAAGGAGCCTGCTTCCTCCTTGCTCTCTGCCTGCCTCTCTGCCTACTTGTGATCTCTGCCTGTCAAATAAATAAATTTAAAAAATCTTTTAAAAAATGGGCAGGAGACATGAATAGACATTTTTTCCAAAAAGACATCCAAATGGCCAACAGCTACATGAAAAGATGCGCAACCTCACTGATCATCAGGGAAATGCAATGAAAGCCACAGTGAGATATCACCTCACACCTGTCAGAATGGCTAAAATCAACAACACAAGAAACAACAGGTGTTCGCAAGGGTGTGGAGAAAAAAAGAACAGTCATGTATCATTATTTGGGAAAGAAAATTGGTGCAGCCACTGTGGGAAACATCATGGAGTTTCCTCAAAAATTTAAAAAGAGAACTACCCAGTGATCTGGCAATTGCACTACTGGGTATTTGCCCAAAGAATACAGAAACTCTGATTCAAAGGGAAACACACACCCTTGTGTTTCTAATGACATTTACAATAGTCAAATTATGGAAGTGCCCATCAATAGATGAATATTTAAAGAAGATGTGAGATTATATATGCATATGTGTACATATATATCTATATACATATATGGATATATATATTCAACTGGGGAATATCAATAATATTCCACTGCATCATATATATATACACACATATATATATAATATTATTCAGCCCTAAGAAAATGAATATTATTCATCCTTAAGAAAATGAAATCTTGCTATTTACAACAACATGAATGGAGCTAGAGAGTATAATGTTAAGTAAAATAATTTAGAGAAAGACAAATATCATATGATTTAACTCATGTGTGGAATTTAATAAACAAACAAACAAAGGGGGAAAGAGAGAGGAGAGGCAAATCAAGAAACAGACTCTTAGTTGTAGAGAACAAACTGTTGGTTACCAGAGGGGAGGTTAGGGGGGATGGGTGAAATAGATGATGGGGATTAAAGAGTACACTTGCTGCTTGTGGAGATGAGCTCTGGGTAATGAATGGAATTGTTGGATCAATGTATTGTACAACTTAAACTGATATAACACTGTGCATTAACTAACTGGAACTAAAATAAAAACTTAAAAAAATAATTAAATAAAAACACAAAAATACATGCTTAGGCTTTTTTTTTAAGATTTTGTTTATTTGAGCTAAAACAAAAGTGAGAGAGAGAGTGCGCGTGTGCACAGCAGGGAGAGCAGCAGGCAGAGGGAGAAGCAGGCTCTCCACTGAGCAGGGAGCCTGATGCAGGGCTTAGTCCCAGGACTCTGGGATCATGACCTGAGCTGAAGGCAGACAGTTAACTGACTGAGCCACTCAGGTACCTCAATACATGCTTATTCTTTTTTAAAAAAAATCTAAACAATATGAAACTCCACAAAGTTAAAAAAAAAAAGGACTATAAAAATGAAATAAACATAGTGACATAGGTGCTGAGCATTAAACCCAATTCTAATTAAATATTGGCATAATGACAAAAATTAGAAATAAATTGTGTTCAAACCTTTCTCAGACCATCCATGTCAATGGGACAATAGGATTTTCCATATTGTTGACATGAGTTCTTGACATAGGTAGCAATAAGAAATAGTGATTACAGGTTATTGAACAGCATTTCATTGAAAATACACCCTTAAAATATTTAAAAAATTGAGATAATGAGAATAAACAGGATATGAGGATAATGGAAACATAGTGTAAGTCATTTACTTTGCTTTTACTTTTTTTTTTTTTTTTTACTTTTTAAAGATGTTATTAAACATACATTTAAATGTTCCTCCCTTTAATATATAATGAAAATGATTTAAATATAACTTCATAATTCACAAACATTTCTAGACCACCTCTTCATTTAGGGCTTGTTAGATAATGTATATTTCATCTTAATTTTTGTCTTTTTGCCTAATGTTTAAATGTGCTTTATCATCATAAGCAAATTTAGGATTGTGTCTATTTTGCACTTTCACAACTTTTCAGTGCCAGTGGTGGAGGTCATAATAAATAGACTTAAACTTTGCTTTTGTATTATAAAATAATCTACAGTTTGAACTAAATACATAATAAAGTCTGCAGTTTGTACAAACAACCAAATTTTTCATAAAATCTGTCTAGGAATTTCAGAATTAAAACAGATTAATCTGGGTTAAGTATACTAATACAGCATATAAACTCCAGTTTCTCTAGCATAGAGCTAAATTCTAGCTTACAGATCTAAATGTTCTTCCCTTAATCAAAATGTTGAGATCTCAATTTAACACTGAGGGATCCAAAATTTGGAGATATGTGCAGTGTTTTTGTAGTGTTGATAATTCTATTACAATACTATTACTTACCAAGTGTCACTGGCATTCTAAAATTCTAAAACCAACAATTAATTTGTAAACCTTCATCCCAGCTTGGATTTTAACATGTTTTTTCATAAACCAGTGAGTAGAAATATGAATAAGAATATGAATATTACTGATGTAACAAAACAAATTGATAAATTAACAAAAAACTAATTAAAAATGTTGCTTTGCATTTGATCATATAATAGCTGTATTTATTATCCATGAAATGATGATGAACTATGTCAAATGTGTTTCCTTGATTGTCTCTCCCTACCTCCTCCATTCTTCTGATTCCTAGTCTGCCCATACTCCATAATTCAAATTTGGCTCAGAACATCACATTCATTTTCATTAAGTTTGGAATCAGCCAACTTTAATTTTGAATTTGAAAAACCATCTTTGGTCTATGTGTTTCAGCAATGATATGCCCTAACATGCTTATGGACAGCTATCACAAAACTTATCATTCTAAGCTCACTATTCTATCAAATAGGCAGGATAGACATTCACATGAGTGAATTTTCAAGTTAAGTGACTTGTCCATAGTTTTATCCTTTCTTATATAATAAACCAGGTGATCTAAACCCAGAGTTTTATTTCAGACTTCCTGATTTATTGTTTTTTATTTTTTATTTCTTTTGTTTTGGTTTTCCTACAACATCTATACTCTCATTATTATTATTTCAAGTTCTCTTATTCTAAAATTAAAACAAAAACAATGTGTTCATCACTGAGGACAATATTCCAACATCAATGCTTGAAAGAAAGCATTTAATTCTGGGTGAAAACCATTTCTTTTCTCTGTTTAAGGTATAATTAGAAAAATATTTTTATAAGTATTAAATAATAACATCACAATTTCAATAATTTATTCATAAAACAAGGATGTATATTAGCTTAAGTACCAGTGATTTCTTTAAATTGATACTGAAATTTACATTTAAAAGCTGTGGAATTCACATTTAAAAGCTGTGGAATATAGTCCCATTTATCTGATTGATGCTTTTCATGGCTGGTGTCAATTTATCTGATTGGTCAGACTGCAGTGATTAATCTTTGATAGGAAGACAGTGACACCACTGATCAGAGGACCATAATACAGGGATTAGTTGAGACTGATGTTTACATGTGCATTGACTATTTTGCTGGTCATGAGGCAAGAGATGTTTTGAGGGTATTGCACATAAAAGTCAGTATTATAAATGAAATGTGTGTTTCAAGTCATCTGTTTATTAGTGAATCAGGAATAAGCAGTGAGAAGAAACTAAGTCACAACATAGTACTACATAAAGACAAAGATTGCCACTCGTTCTCTATTCATGCATGTATAGAGATTGGGTTCACATCTTTATATAAAGTTTCTGACTCAGCTTTTTACTCAGAAAAATTAATATCATAGACCAACAGATTTTATAAGAAATAACTGAATATCATTAAGATGATAAATATGAAACCAAATGACACCATAAATATGCAGAATGGAAAGTGGTGCTTTGCTTCAAAAGAAACAAATTTAGAAGTATATGTAGTTATTCCCTTTGTGCAATTGCTTATTTATGATACCACTTTATACTTATTATTGGGGCATATCACATTTTTTGTAACTCTGATAAGCCCAAGAATGACCTCATACAATTTAGCTGTCTTTGTATTGTACAGTATTTTATTCTGAAGCCAATACAAATCAAGTTCCATTGCACGTTAAGCATGTCATATTTTCAATTTTTCCAATAAGATGTTGCTGAACGCACCTTGATTAATTTGAAATAGGCTAGCAATTATGAATAACCTTATTCTAGATGTTAAAAATATAGTTTATACATAATTTAAACCTGATAGAAACTATATCTGAATGATGCCATGCATTTTCTACTGTTGGTCTGCCTGTATATCAGAAGCACTTGCAATTAAAATGAATACTTTTAAGGTGTTTGTGTGTGTGAGTGTGTGTGTGCGTGTGTGCGTGCGTGTGTGTGTGTGTGTGTGTGTATACATAAACTGGCATGATCTACTTTACAGAGTAAAAATAAGAAAAATAAGTGGCTGGTCTGGGTACTCTAGTAGGCAGAATGCTGAGTTGGTCCCCCAAGATTCCTGGCCCTTGATACATACACACATTTAAATTTGTTCAATCAAATACCAACTTAGGTGTTGTTGCAAAGGGATTTTGCAGTTGTAATTAAAGCCCCTAATCAATTGACCTTAATATTGGGAAAATATTAGTGTGAGCCTCAGCTATTTAGGTGAGACTTCAAATCTTAATCTGGAGATCAGAGATGGAGGAAGTCAAAGATTCAACAGATAGATTCAACATGAAAGAAGTCTATATTGCAGGCTTGAAGATAGAGACAAAGAATGAGGGTGGCTTCTAGGAGTTGTGAGTGGCTCCTAATTGATTGTCAGCAAGAAAAAGAGAAACTTCAATCATGCAGCCACTGAATTTTGCCAAAATGTGAGTGAATTTGGAAGAGAATCCCCAGCCTCAATAAGATTATAGTCCACGCCTTGATTTCAGCCTTAGTGAGACTGAGAAAAGGACCCAACAATTCCACCTTCAGATTCCTGATCCAGAGAAACTGAGATAATAAGTTCATGTCACTTTAAACTGGTAAGTTTCTGTTAATTTGTTTTGCAGCAATAGAAAACTAAATACAAATAGTTTTATCCTTTATCTACATCTCAACCCAGGTCCTCTTTCAGGAACAGTGACTGTAATTGCTCTTGGCTCGTGGTTAAGGTTCAAAGTCTTTAGTATTTGAAAACCCCTTCATTTTTCCCCAATGCACTTTTTCAGCCTTACATTCCAGGGTAAGTTTTTGGTCACCCTCTTCTCTACGTACACCTTTCCCTGTCTACTTCTGTTATCAGTGGTTTTACTATATCCTCTACTTGGAAATCTCTGCCATATGCTTTCAGTATCTCCATGGCCCAATCTTAATTAACATTCAAGATTCAATTCCAATGCCACATATTTCCTGAAACTTTGATTGATCCATTGCAGATTTTGCAGTCTATCCCTTGTTTGTATACCCAGAGAAGTATCCTAAGCCTCTCATGAGTTTCTCACGTTCTTCATTATATCCCAACTGCATAGGCATTTGATCTTCCTTATAAGGAGGAGGCACCACTGGAGCATACATATTGCACTGTATATGGGAGGTGATTTAGTATTTGATGGATGGATATATTAATGAGTTAGTGAACCTTGGGTGTTGGCCTTTTACAATCCTAATAATCTGTCCACTCCATCTTCCCTAACTCTTTAATATATGATTCTTCTTTATTGGTTATTTAATTTTTTACTATCTCCACCCTCCCATGTTCACACTCTTCTCTTGCTGACCCAGACTTTCTCACTGCTTTTGTCTCTTTTACAGACATCCACAAGGAATAAACCTGAAGACATATTGAAAGAGAAATTATGTTAACCTCATATTTCATAATATTGATATCATCAATATTGATATAGATATCATCAATATAGATATAGATGATGATATAGATAGATATAGATATAGATATAAATATAGGTATAGATATAAAAGGCTTTGGTAACTAAGCAAACAAGGAAATTGGGTTATTAGTCATAATGTACAGAAAAACACATCATCTGGACTTGAATAAGCAATTAGAATAATCTCCTTCAGGTGTCATAATTTTGCTAGAAACATAGAAGCAAATGGAAATACATAAATTTGAATAATGCTATAAGTAATTTATCACATTTCTTGTTATTATCAATCCGGCAAGAGTATAATTCATATTAACGATCATTACAGTTGATATTTTGTGAGTGGTTCAAATGATAAGCCCTTAGCATTGCTCACAATTGTGTGATTATCATACACAACTGTTTATAGATTACCAAGTTCTTCTAATAGTAGATTGCATATTTCAATTGATGATGTTTCAAAATCCCTCACATGTCTTGTCAAGATTAACTGTGCCTGATGAATGAAACTTAGTGATAACTGTATGTAAGGAGATGCTTCTCTAAACAATACTGCTCTAATTTATAACGTGTACTTTCATGTTTTACAAGTTCTTTCTTGGTGGATAGTGTGCCCTTTCTCTGCTTCCTTTCAACCACTGCCTACCATCAGCTTATTTTTCTACTGTATTCCTGGATATTTCTGTAAAGAGAAGGAGGCGGAGGATGAAAGTCACCAATTATTAAGTAGTTACCATGTGTCATCTAAATATGTATGTACATGTATGTGTGCATGTGTACACACATACATACATTTATTTAATCCCCAAACCACTACCCAAAACAACAAGATAGGAACTCAATAAATATTTTCAAATTAATGAAAAATATGGGTGAAAGAGTTATAGAAAACATCAATTGGAGGAAAATGGGAAAGAACCAAAAGGGAACCATCAAGAAAAGTGGAGTATCTCAAGTTTTAAAATTCGGAGAGATTTAACCGCCTAAGCTATGAAGCTGAGCTATAAGTCAAAACCAAATCTGGCTGGCCCAAACGTGTATATATTCACTCATGACACTAGAGCAATTGCTTCTTCCACAAGAAAGCCAATGGCCGCTCTTCCCTGTCATTTCATCAAATTCTTCTTCATCGTTCACTCTTTTCCTTATTTTCTATTTCTGCTTCAGTTGATATTTTCTATAATATGTTCATCTGTACTATTCACCAATTTAAAATATTTATTAAGTATCTACCTTTCACCAGGCAAATAAGATATGTCATTGAACTTGTATCTTTATCCTCCATATTTACTATATTTGGAAGTGAACTCTAAAATTTGGATTAGATTTAGGTTTGAGGTTTTTGGTAAGAATATTTCATTATTGGTATTGTGGTCCTCATATTTCATCATAAAAGGAGCCAGACAAGGGTTGATTGTGCCACCTTTATTGAGGAACCCACTGATCAGTGAATTCTGATAGGATAGCCTGCTTTCTCAATTGTTAATTTCCCCATCAAGGTGCCATATCACAGTTTTAACATTGTTTTTTTTTTTTTTTTTAAAAAAAAAAAAAACATTGTTGTCTGAGTCAGTTGTCACTTAGTATTACAAAATAATGGCTTATTAATTTTATTGTTTCTTCCATATGTACTAGTTAATATTGTTCTGTAAGTGATAGCTTATCTTCATGAATATGGATGATTTAGTTACTCTGCAATACAGTTCATTCAGGAACGACAGGACACATATTTAGTTCTTCCCTTCTAATTGCCAAATATCAGAATAAGGAGTTGGTACCCTAGAAATCTGTACCTTTATTTTTATTTATTATTATTTTTTTAGTTTTATTTAAATTCCTATTAGTTAACAATGTAATATCAGTTTCAGGTGTACAATATAGTGATTCAGCACTTAACATTCAGTGCTCATCACAAGTGATGTAGATTTAAACAAAATAGCAACCATTACACAATCTAGTTGGCATTTTTTTTCTATAAAAAAGCACATTATTGATGAATTCGCTACCCACTAAAATAGGCAGACTATTGCATATGGCAAGTTCTTCCTGTTTTTAGGGAATGCCAGGGATGTACCATATCTCCATAGGCCCTCAGTTTCATCTAAATGTATCTACATGTGCTGATATGTGGTAATATTTTTCGGAGGATATCAACCTAGGGGTGTACTGGGAACTTGAGTCCTGGGTTAGATAAAGATTCCTCTAGTTGGCTCAAGCATCTACTCATTATTTCTGGGTCTCTAATCTCACCATACTGCTAGTGGAAAAAAATATGTCTATTTAATGAAAAATATTAATTAACTGACAGTCTTCTATCTGGATATTAAAGACAACTCATGCTGTGAATAGCACTAATATTTGTTGAGTAATTTAACTAATCACATTATTCAGCAAATATTTATTTATCAACTAATTATGTACTAATCATTCTGTTAGTTGCTGGGGAGGGAGGGTTTAAATGATAAATTACATATTTTCCCTAACTTGAAGGATATTTTTTTTTCCTGAAGGAGTATTTTTAGTTAAATAGATTAATAGATACATAGATAGATTAGATACATCGACTGTCACACCCATACAAAATTGGTAATATAGGGTAGAAAGTAATACATGTTGTGGAAGAGGTACCATATATAGATCATGAGAATTGAAAACTACAAAATATTTTTTCCTTGTATTAATGTATAAAGAAAGCTTCATAGACAAGATGGTATTGGAGTTCAATATTGAAGGATGGGTAGATCTTACATGACTTGGCAAATGATTCATTATAAAATTTAAAGGAGGAAGGAATTAAGGTGATGGAGGACCGAGGGGACCCTAAACTTGTCTCATCCCTTGAACACAGCTAGACAGATATCAAATCATTCTGAACACTCAAGAAATCAATTGGAGGTCTGAGAAAACAAAAACTAAAAGTCTTTTGGAAAGTAGGGGGTACAGAGAGTTGACTTGGGGGAGATAGAACTGTGGGTAAGGTGGGACCCTGCTTATGGAAGCTACCACAAAGTATTATAAAGAGTGGAGTGAAGTTTGCTACCATGGCAGACATGACTGGCTTAAAGGTGCTCAGTGGTGAAGCAGGGTGGAATCCTAGGTGTGACACTGTGGTCTGAGGCTACCCCGGGTCACAAGGAGAATAGGTGATGCCAACATGCTGCAATATTTCCAGGCATAGATTCAGGGAAACCAGCTGAGAGCAGGGAGTCTTGGTTCCCGCTTTAATTTTTGCTTTGCTGTAAACTTCAAACTGCTATGTAGTCATGTGATCACTTTCCTGGGATCACTGGCAAATAGTAAAAGCATGGCAAGACCCTCCACTAAAAGAAAAGCACAGGTCCATACACAGGAGTCCCTAAAATTTGGAGTTTTGAAACTCAGTGGCATGCCTGAGATAAAAAAGCTGGGACATAGGGAGGGGGAACACATTGTTCAGATGGAAGCTGAGGCTACAAGAGATATGACTGATTGCTCTTCTGTGAGGGCTTACTGAAGAATGGGGTGTGAACTTTCCACTCTGGGGATAGAGGGAGGGATGCCACCATATTCATCCCACCCATCAGCTCTGGAAGACTTCAGAGAAAAAAACATCACCTAGTGGAGGCTGGAGCCATCTACACTGAGCCCTGTCCCCCTGCACCCTAGTGGAGCATTTCCACTGTAACAAGTCAGCTTGACAGGAGCAACAGGCCCTTCCTTCAGAAGACCAGCACAATTAACTTGCTCACAGCATCTCTACTGATCATAGAGTGCTGCAAACTTCAAGCTTCAGCTCTAGAGGAAATAGGATCTAGCTTCCTTTTTTCCTTTATTCTTTATTTCTTCTTATTTTTTCATTTTTTATTTTTATTACCATTTTTAATTTTAATTCATATATACTTATATATTTTTAAAATTTTTGCTTATTTTAATTTATTTTATTATTGGATTTGATTTCTTTTTCTTATTGTGGGATCTAAATACAAGCAGATCTAAAAACAAGCATACCAAAGCACACCAGGATCTAGATTTTTTTTTTGTTGTTTCTAAGTGTGTGTGTGTGTGTGTTTTCTTTTCTTTTCTGGACAAAATAACAAGATGGAGAAACTCACCCATAAAGAAAGAAGAGGAAGTAGGACTCACAACCTGGGATTTAATCAATATGATATAAGTAAGAAGTCTGAACTAGGAATTTAAAATGATGATTATAAGGAAACTAACTGGGCTTGGAAAAGGCATAGAAAGCACTAGAGAATCTTTTACTGCAGAGATAAAGGAACTAAAATCTAGTTGGGCCAAAATAAAAAATGTTATAACTGAGATGCATACCCACATGGAAGCCATAAAAATGAGCATGGACAAATCAGAAGAGCAAATCTGTGATATAGAAGATAAAATTATGAAAAATAATGAAGCTGAAAAGAAGAGGAAAAGAAAGGTAATGGGTCACAAACATAGACTTAGGGAACTCAGGGACTTACTGAAATGTAATAACATTCATATCATAGGAGTTCCAGAAGATGAAGAGAGATAAATAGGGGCAGGTTTATTTGAAAAAATTGTAGAAGAAAACTTTCCTAATTTGGGGAAGGACACAGACATCAAAATCCAAGAAGCACAGAGAACTCCCATTATATTCAACAAAAGCCAACCACAGCCAGGGCATATTATAGTCAATTTCACAAAATACACAGACAAGCAAAGAATCCTGAAAGCAGCAAGGGTCGGGGGTGGTGAGGGGCCAGGGACAAACCTTTATTTAACCCACAAGGGAAGACAGATCCGGTTCACAACATATCTGCCCACAAAAACTTGACAGGCCAGACTAAAGTGGCAGGATGTATTCAACGTGCTGAATGGGAAAAATATGAAGCCAATAATTTTTTTTAATTATTTCTGTTGACATATAATGTATTAATTCTAATACATTATATACATGTATTACATGTGCATTATTTACATGTAATAATACATGTAAATGTATTATTTGGCCCAGAGGTACAGGTCTGTGAATCATCAGGCTTACACATTTCACAGCACTCATCATAGCACATACCCTCACCAATGTCTATAAGCCCACCACCCTACCCCTATCCCCCACCCCCAGCAACCCTCAGTTTGTTTTGTGAGATTAAGAGTCTCTTATGGTTTTTCTCCCTCCCAATCCCATTTTGTTTCATTTTTTTCCTTACCTACCCCCCAAAACCCCCTGCCCTGCCTCTCAAATTCCTCATATCAGAGAGATCATATGATAATTGTCTTTCTCTGATTGAATTATTTCGCTCAGCACAATACCCTCTAGTTCCATCCATGTCACTGCAAATGGGAAGATTTCATTTCTTTTGATGGCTTCATAGTATTTCATTGTAAATATATATACCATATCTTCTTTATCCATTCATCTGTTCAAGGACATCTAGGTTCTTTCCATAGTTTGGCTATTGTGGACATTGTGCAGCCAATAATTCTTTTTTTTTTAAAGATTTTATTTATTTATTTGACAGAAAGACATCACAAGTAGATGGAGAGGCAGGCAGAGAGAGAGAGAGAGAGGGAAGCAGGCTCCCTGCCGAGCAGAGAGCCCGATGCGGGACTCGATCCCAGGACCCTGAGATCATGACCTGAGCCGAAGGCAGCGGCTTAACCCACTGAGCCACCCAGGCGCCCCAATAATTCTTGATCCAGTAAGCCTGTCATTCAGAATAGAAGGAGAGTTAAAGAGTTTCCCAGACAAACAAACACTAAAGGAGTTTTGGACCACTAAACTAGCCCTGCAAAAAATTTTAAAGGGAGCTCTTTGAGGGGAGGAAAAAAAAAGGGCAAAATCAATAAAGACTAGAAAAAACCACAGAACATCACCAGAAATATTAACTCTATAATAGGCACTAAATCCATCTCTCTCAATAATCACTCTGAATGTAAATGCTCCAATCAAAAGACATAGAGTACAAAAATGAATTAAAAAAATAAAATCCATCTATGTGTTGCCTACAATAGACTCATTTTAGACCTAAAGACACCTGCAGATTGAAAGTGAGGGGATAGAGAACTATCTATCATGCTAATGGATGTCAAAAGAAAGCTGGAGTAGCCATACTTCAGACAAACTAAATTTTAAAACAAAGACGAAGAAGGGCACTATATTATATTAAAGGGGTCTAACCAACAAGAAGATCTAAGAATTGTAAATATTTATGCCCTCAACTTGGGAGCACCCAAATTTATAAATCAATTAATAATAAACATAAAGGAACTCATTTATAATAATACAATAATAACAGGGAACTTTAACACCCCACTTACAGCAATGGACAGATCATCTAAGCAGAATATCAACAAGGAATCAATGGCTTTGAATGACGCACTGGATCAGATGGGTTTAACAGATATATTTAGAACATTTTATCCTAAGGCAGCAGAATAAACATTATTTTCAAGTGTACATGGTACATTCTCCAGAATAGATCACATACTAATGATCTACCTCACTAACTCAACAAGTACAAAAAGATTGAGATCATACCTTGCATAATTTCAGGCCACAACACTATGAAGAAGTCATAGCTATTTGGAAATAAAAAAACACAAATATATGGAGGTTAAAGAATATCCTACTAAAGAATGAATGGGTTAACCAGGAAATTAAAGAAGATTTTTAAAGGAAAAGTCAAGTAGGTTTTCAAGGTTACTGGTCCGAGAGACTGGTTGGAGTGTGGTGTCATTTAATGAGACAGGAACACAGGAGTTGCAACCATTTGGGCAAGTGGTGATGATGGTGGAGGCAGTTGGTGGGGACCTGATGAGTTCTGTTTTTAAAGCAAAAATTACTGGGCAATGTCTACATAATTCCTTCTCTTTTGACCTCCAGTCTGAGACCCTATCTACTGTTCCCATTCAGTCAGCAAATATTTATTGAGTTTCAACTATATGCCCAGAATTGTACTGAGTGTTAGTGCTGCAGAAATGAATGAGAAAGAATCCCACCTGTACAGAGCTGATAAGCTAATCTTGTGGGGGAAGTTGAGTATTAAAATATTAAGTGATTAATTACAGTTTTGATAGGAACTAAGAATACAGAATTTAAAAAAGCATTTGAGATGATCTAATCCAATCTAGGACTATGACTAACAACGCTGAAGTTAATCTGTGCACATAACTGCCAGGGGTACCTGGTTGTACTCTGGGAAAGTAAGTTCTTTTTTGCCAAAACCCTGAAGCTCCTCCTTGGTTACAGCAAAATCTTATACATATTTAGAGCCTCAGATCCCTTATTTGGAAAATAATGGTGATTACATTCCCTACACAGTCCTAAGAGGATTCAATGAAATAATTCATGTGAACTATATTATATGGTCAGATGATATGGATTATCATCCCTATTCCCCAAATCTGATTCTTGTGACTTTTTCAATTCAGTAGCCTAGCTCAGCAACATGTTAGTACATTTGTGGTAATATAGGCATTTAGGATATTAAATTATTAGAACCTACTACCTCATGTAAATCTTCCATTCTATTTTCCTTCCATGATGAGTTTATCATCATCTTCATTGTCATTATGTTGGAGGGTCCTTTCAGAAGCATTATTACAGCCAAATAATGAATCTAGATGAGTTGTCAAAACCCTCAAACTCTACTTCGTAAGTTTCTCAACCACTATGACTATACTGCTTAATTTTTTTATACTGCTAAAATTTTGCAGGAGGATACATTCCAGTAGATTTTTTCTTGTTTTTACAAAGGGTTGTTAGACCATATATGCCAATTTTCACTTCAAAAATAAGTTCACCATACTTAATATGAAGGGGTATATATACAGTTTAATTCATAGTGTTGGTCCTTGGTATCTTAATTTACTCTAAGTGGTTTAAAGAAAATATAATAAAAAACCTGTATTTCTTCTGTTGAAATACTAGAGTAAAAGCAGGTCATTTAAAGCCCTTTTCTTTTTCCTTTAAATATACTTCAATATTTGCACATAAACTTTAATGTGTTTCTTCTTTAGACCCACTTTGTTTTACAAGGAAATATAATTTTGTTCTTTTTTTAAAAAAAATTATTTTTTTAAATTTCTTTTCAGTGCTCCAGAATTCATTGTTTATGCACCACACCAAGTGATCCATGCAATATGTGCCCTCCATAATACCCACCACCAGGCTCATCCAACCTCCCACCCCTCTGCCCTCCAACCCCCTCAGTTTGTTTCTCAGAATTCATAGTCTCTCATGGCTCATCTCCCCCTCAAATTTCCCCCAACTCACTTCTCCTCTCCATCTCCCCGTGTCCTCCGTGTTATTCCTTATGCTCCACAAATAAGGGAAACCATATGATAATTGACTCTCTCTGCTGGACTTATTTCACTCAACATAATTTCTTCTATTCCCATCCATGTTGATACAGAAGTTGGGTATTCATCCCTTCTGATGGAGGCATAATACTCCATGGTATATATGGACCATATCTTCCTTATCCATTCATCCTTTGAAGGGCACCTTGGTTCTTTCCACAATTTGGTGACTGTGGCCATTGCTGCTATGAACATTGGGGTACAGATGGCCCTTCTTTTCACTACATCTATATCTTTGGGGTAATATTCAATTTCTTAAGGAATCTCCACACTGTTTTCCAAAGTGGCTGCACCAACTTACATTCCCACCAAGAGTGTAGGAGTGTTCCCCTTTCTCCACATCCTCTCCAATACATGTTGTTTACTGTCTTGTTAATTTTGGCCATTCTAACTGGTGTAAGTTGGTATCTCAATGTTGTTTTGATTTGAATCTCCCTGATGGCTAGTGATGATGAACACTTTTTCATGTGTCTGATAGCCATTTGTATGTCTTCTTTGGAGAAGTGTCTGTTCATATCTTCTGCCCATTTTTTGAAATGATTGTCTGTTTTTTGAGTATTGAGTTTAAGGAGTTCTTTATATCTGGGATATCAGCCCTTTGTCTGCATTGTCATTTGCAAATATCTTCTCCCATTCCATGGGTTGCCGTCTTGTTTTGTTGACTGTTTCCTTTGCTGTGCAGAAGCTTTTGATCTTGATGAAGTCCCAAAAGTTCATTTTTGCTTTTGTTTCCTTTGCCTTTAGAGACATATCTTGAAAGAAATTGCTGTGGCCGATGTCGAAGAGGTTACTGCCTATGTTCTTCTCTAGGATTCTGATGGATTCCTGCCTCATGTTGAGGTCTTTTATCCATTTCAAGTTTGTCTTTGTGTACAGTGTACAAGAATGGTCGAGTTTCATTCTTCTACACATAGCTGTCCAATGGTTCAACATTTGCAAATTTTGTTCTTTACATGAGCAACAAATATGAATACCTGGCATCCCGTGGATCTCTAAAGTCCTCATAAGAGCAGTGTTTTTAATGTCAAGTGAATTTTTAGTAGTCTATTCTGCATAAACTCTGGCAGTATTTAGCCATTTTATCATCATGAGGCTGTTATTGACTGTTCCTGCTATGTTTTTAAAAGAAGAATTAGCTCTTTTTTTCCACAGAGCTTTCAAAGCAACAGGGATGTATTTTCTCAACCGTCTGCATAGGAGGGCCACAACTGGCAGTGCAGTGTGAATGTGTTCTGGCATATATTTGAAGTGTTTGGGGCAAGAGGACAGGTGATATGCCAGTGATATGTTCCTTTGCACATTTTGGCTCATCTTTTATTTATAAACGAGGAAGGAAGACACACACATACATAAACACACTGCCCTCTGTAGGGCAGAGTGGGTGAGAAAGAGAGGTGCTCTGGAGCCAGGCTGGTTGGGTTCATATTTCTACTGAACCAGTTTCTAACCATGAACTGTGTGAGCTAGAGTATGTGTCTTTATACTTTTATGTCCTGGTTTCCTCATTTATAAAATGGGGATAATAATAAAACTTGCTGCATAGAGTTGTGAGAATTAAATGACTTATTCTATATATTGATATTCAATCAGTGCCTAATACATAGTAGACCTTCAATTATTTTTTAATAGATAGGCAGAGGGGCACCTGGGTGGCTCAGTCAGTGTCTGCTTTTGGTTCTGGTCAGGATCTCAGGTTCCTGGGATCAAGTCCCATGTCAGGGCCCCTGCTCAGTGGGGAGTCTGCTTCTTCCTCTGCCTCCCCCTGCTGGTGCTCTCTGTCCATCTCTATCTCTCTTAATAAAGTAAGTCTTCTAAAGAAAGGTAGGCAGAGTCCATTTTCTATAACCCTTTTCTCATTTTTACACAGAACTGCAGAGTCCCTTGCTGGTTTTTCAGATATTTCCTCTCCAGGAAGATGTTCTGTCTCCTGAGCAATCATTTACCCAACACCATATCCACACTTTGTTTTAAAAATAGATGATCAGTGTCTGTGTGGGAGGTGGGATGGAGAGACAACTTCTGTGAAAAAAAATGAGATATGTTTATATTGTTTCTGCAAGTGCACGCGTGTGTGTGCGTGTGTGTGCATTGATGGAGGATTAACCATCTTGCATATATTTGGATTTATTCAATCTTAGCAAAAAAATGCTTTTACTCCAGGGCATGTATCAACAAATCCAAGAGGAAAGAACATAGGAATGGTTGTCAGGGAGATAGATTTCTTTTTGAATTTTCTATAGGATAGCCACAGTGCAAGCAACCAGAAATTGACTGCTCAGTGACTTTGAAGTTGTTTTTATGTTTCAGTCTCCACTCTACTCATACTCCCCATTCCCAGCACCCAGAGAATTTGTTGTGATGACTACTCATCATAAATCAGAGCAGTTTTACAAAGTATGGACTTGGAGACAGAGAAGCCCAGTTCTGTCACTTGTTAACTGTGTCACTCTGGACAAGTAACTTATCTCTGAGAGCACTGGTTTTCTCATAGGTAAAACTGCAGTAAAAAATACTTCTCATAAGATTGGAGTGAGCTTTAAATGAGTGGTCTGAAAATTCCTTAGCACAGTGCTAGCACAGAGTATATCAATCCTTGAATGGTAGCTAAGCTTACTGTTACATGTACTTGAATGCATGATTAAGAAATGCTAACCCTGAACTGTTCACCTAGCATTTAGTGTTCAAACGGTGAGGTCTTTAGAGTTTAGTAAAACTCTTTAGCTACATAAAATAAGGTAGTCAAGACTTTTAAAAAAATTATTTTACTTAATTCTGTTGCTAATAAGCATACTTTTGTTTAAAAAGAAACTTAATTATAAGTAATGGACTATAAGCCTTCCTACTGCTGAACTCATTCACTTTATCTGGGGAATTCTGTAGTGTTATAGTGTTCTGAAGGGAAAATTCATACATAGTCAAATTGGGATGAGATTTAGAAAACTTAAGTTGGGGAGGAGATTGAAAAAGAGAAGACTCAGAAAGCTCCTTTTTGAATTTTAGAGAAAGTAGCATGAAGTCTTTTACTTTCTCTCCTCTCCTCTATTACCATTATATTTAGATGTAGCAGCAACAGTGTATCAAGGATGGAAATTGATGAATCTGCATTTCCTAAAGGTATACTGTTCACTTACCACCCCCTAAGAAGACAAAGGTATTAACCCACCATCAACAAAAGATCAATTCCTCAGAGATCTTGCATTTGCTACTAACCTTTCTATGAGTTATCACTGAGCTAATATATTCATAAATAAGAATTCCCACCTATTTTCTGTGTCTATTTTAAACTATCATTGGTTTCACATTATTGGAAATCATTTCCATTGGACAGCCTAAAAATCTGCTATCAATTTAGCCTCACAATAATCCAATTAGGTTATTTTCATGGCAGAAAAAAAAATTTACAAAGACTGTTTGACTTACTTTATATAAACATAATATTCAGAGCTAACTTTTCCTATATAAAAGGGTTTTTTTTTTAGGCTTAATTGACAGAGGTAGTATCTGCTGAACGATTTAAGAAAATGTCATTACAGCTTTGCAGTGAAAGAACTAAATAAAAACTAGCCAGTGCCTTTCAGATAACTTATGAATTCCTCTAAAATCATAATCACAATTGAAGGTCTAGACATATGCATATGTCAGTTTGTTCATAGGAGGACTAAAAATGCAAAATTACAGAGAAAAGTACAGATAGCAAATAAGCACATGAAAAGATGTTTAACATCATTCAACACAAAACCACATGAGATATCATCACACATCTTTAGAATGGATAAAATAAAAAATAATGACAACACCAGATACTGGAGAGGATGTGGAAAAACTGGTCATTCATACATTGATGGTGGGAAAGTAAGATGATACAGCTACTTGGAAAATAGTTTGGCAGTTTCTTTCTTTTTTTTTAAGATTTTATTTATTTATTTGACAGAGAGAAATCACAAGTAGTTGGAGAGGCAGGCAGAGAGAGAGAGAGAGGGAAGCAGGCTCCCTGCTGAGCAGAGAGCCCAATGCGGGACTCGATCCCAGGACCCTGAGATCATGACCTGAGCCGAAGGCAGCGGCTTAACCGACTGAGCCACCCAGACACCCCAGTTTGGCAGTTTCTTAAAATAAAACAAAACAAAAACTAAACATGCAACTACCATCTGACCCAGCAGCTGTACTCTAAGACAATTATTCTAGAAAAATGAAGAGTTTGCTTCCACAAAAAAAACCTATACGTGAATGTTCATAGAAGTTTTCTTTATAAAAGCCAGAAATTGGAAGCAACCCAGATGTTCTTCAATGGGTAAATGGTTAAACAAACTGGTGAATCCATATGTTGGAATACTACTCAGCAATAAAGAAGTAGTGAACTACTATTATATGCAGCAGTCTTGATGAGTCTCCAAAAAATAATCCTGAATGAAATGAAGCCAATGACAAAGGTTACTTACCATATAATTTCATTTATTTCACTCTTGAAATGTCAAAACTATTGAACTGGAAACCAGATTAATTATTGCCAAGGATTAAGGAAGGAATAAGGGCAGGAGAGAAGTGGGTTTGACGATGAAGGACAGAATGAGAGATATCTGTGGTGATGGAAATGTTCTGTATCTTGACTATATTAATGTCGATTTCTTGGCTGTGATATTGTACTATGGTTTTGGAAGATGTTACATTTGAGTAAAGTGGATAGAGGGTACACATCTCTCTGTATTATTTCTTACAACTGCATGTGAATCTACAACTATCTTTACATTACAGTTTAATTTTAAAAATTACAGATTAAATATGAAGATTTCTGTGATCCAGCATTTGAAGTCTAAATAAATGTTCAGTCAACTTGAAAATAAATTACCTTACAATGAGCATAAACATCATGGTGTAGACTGTCTCGATTCTCACACAAGTTTTAGGTCATAGTAAGCAGTTTTTAAAGCACCAAGGATAGTAGTTGTTTTCTGAGGGTCATGGTTAATCACTCTTTTCTCTTGCCAGACAAGATTTAAATTGTTCACAAATATGTACCTAGTAGGGTGTAATTGGCTAAACAGTTTTGCTATGTTCCTTAAAGGTATACAAATCTAATTTATGTAAGATGATCGGTTTTTGCAGGTGCTGGAATATAAGTCTATGGTTCCACCTTAAATGTCAATGAGCAGCCCACATTTACTGTAATTCTTAGTACTTGTTCTCGGAAGAGTGGTCAAGGCTGAAGATAGATACCTGGGCTACTTCAGTGTTCCAGATAAGAAACACTGATGGCTTGGTGCAGAGTAAAACTATGCAAAATGTTCTGACTAGATGATAGATTTAGTTGGTTATGATAGGTAGAGAAAATGGAATAATTGAGAATGACTTGTATTTTCTGGCTTGAATAATTGACTGGATGGTTACATAATCGACTAAGAAAACAAAGACTGGGTGAAGGGTTTTTTTAAAAGATTTATTTATTTATTTATTTGCTTGTTTGTTTAAGAGAGAGAGAGCACAAGCTCAAGTCAAAGGAGGGGTAAGGAGAGGGAGGAATCTCCTATAGACTCTGTGCTGAGCACAGAGCCTGAAGTGGGACTCTATCTCACTACCCTGAGAGCATGACCTGAGCCCAAATCAAGAGTTGGATGCTCAACTGACTAAGCCACCAGGCACCCTGAGTGAAGGTTTTGAGATGAAAATCAAGATTTCAATTTTGCAAATATTAGGTTTAAGATAACTGTGAGATATGCAAGAGGAGACATTAAGTAAACTTTTGGATGAGGCTCAAGCTCTAAGGAGAGGTCAGCATTTCAGAAATAAATTTGAAAATAATTATTGAGAACGTAACATTTAAAGACATGGCAATGGATGAGATCAGTGATCAATGTGTAGAAAAAAGAAGAGGGTCAGAATTGAACCAGAAAGAATTCAAAATTTCCAAGTGAGGTACAAGAAACTAGGAATAGACATGGGGAAACAGTGGGCAATAAGGTGGGAGGAAAACAAGGTTAAGTGTGAGCCATGGTGACTTTCTTCTGCTGTCTACTCCAGGAAAATGGAGGTTGTTTGTAAGATTTACAGAAAACTGCTAGTAGAGGGTCTATAATGGAAACATAGTTGCAGTGTTGAGAGAGTGAATAGAAGTGAGAAAGTTGTGGTAGAAAGCTCAGATGACTCGTTAGAAAAATATTGCTATGAAAGGAAGTAAGGAAATGGAATAGTATCTGGAGGCTGTTGTTAGGTCAATGGATAGCAGTTTTGTTTAAGCAGTGGTTACTTGAGCATGTTAACAGGCTGATGTCAACAATCCAGTAGAGAAGGTGTTCAACATGAAGATGTGGTAATTTATAGGTCAACAATCCAGTAGAGAAGGTGTTCAACATGAAGATGTAGTAATTTATAGAAACAGACTCACTGGGAAATTGAGAGAAAATTGCTTCAAGAGCATATGAGAAGATTTGGCTTTCCATGGGAATAAAGTCACTTCTGTGAAAGAAGGACCAGTAATACGTAGTACAGATTGTTTTGGAGAGATAGAAGAAACAGAGAATCATTTCTTTGATATATTCTTAGAAAAGTATGATAAGCATTTGAACTGAAGAAGATGTAATAAAATGGAGGGAATGGATTCGTGAGCCACATCACGTAGATTCAATTGTCAGAACCTGGCAACCAAATGGGCATGAGGACAAGGGAAAGAGTATAAAGGAAAATGCTTACACTATATGGACGATAGTGAGTTGAAGTTAGCACATAATTTTAAACATTAATTGTCTAAGAATATTTAGCTCGCTGATCATTTTAAAAACTTAATAAAGCAGTGAATGAGACAATGATAGTATCATTCTAATTGAGATGAAATTTAAGTTTATCAACCTCAACTTTTTCTCAGGTACTATCTCACTCCTTTTGTTGATGGTAATTGTCCTCTCTCTTTAGATATTTTCCACCCTGTGATGAGCAAACCAATGACTAGATTAACTTTTCGTTTGAAGAGTATTTCACTGACCCTTGTCTAACAAACTCTTAAATTGTGGCTTTATTGGCCACAGTAAATTAAATAACTATATGCCTCCCTAAGGGTTATCCAATGGAATTTTTAAATTGGTCACATCAGTGACTAAAGAGGAGGATATGGCTCTGTGTCCTAGAAGTTCGAGACTAAATGAACAAAGTGGCCTATGTATCCTATTGTTTGAATTGGCATGCCTAATTCTTGAATTTTTCTTTCCTGCAGTTCAACCTTATTTTACTCCAGACTTCAGAGTCTTGAAAGATTATTTTAATTATAACAGCTCTCTCAGAATACCATTTGCTAGCTACTGATAACCTTTCTTTGGTTTTGGCAGCAACATGTCTTTGTTAAAATGTTTTCAACTGTGCTTATATACACTGGGGCGATTGTTTTTGGGTTTTTTTGTTTTGTTTTGTTTTGTTTTTGCAGAAAACCTTTTGAAGGTCACCTATCACTATTGTGTTCTCTAGTCAGCATATACTCTTCTAGAACAGGACAACCATTAACTCTAAATGAACTTTAACACATTAGAGAATTAAGCAGCATGTTTAAAAAAAAGACTCAATTTTGAGCTATAGGACTGAGAGAGAAAAATCAGATGCTATTATATATTACATTTTAGAAAAGGAGATGGGATTTTAAAGCAAACCTTTGAGTTAAAATATTCATTAAGTTTTTTTCATAATATGTAATACCTCTAAAGTTTTTGAATTTCTCTTGATTCTTAAACCCTCAGTTGTTTGTAAAACATGGTATTTATAGAAATATTATGATTGCACATTAAAGTACAGAGAAGAAATAAAAATCACCCATAAACCCATCATTCAGAGATAACCACTGTTAAAATTTTACTGTATCTCTATCTAGTTGTTATTCTCTTCTTTTTTTAACTTAGCCAGTGTAATATTAGATGTATTTGTGATTTATGATTTTGGACTTCACAAATACTTGTTAAAAATAGAGAGGGCAGGGGCTGCCTGGGTGGCTCAGTGGGTTAAGCCTCTGCCTTCAGCTCAGGTCATGATCTCAGGGTCCTGGGATTGAGTCCCGCATCGGGCTCTCTGCTAGGCAGACAGTCTGCTTCCTCCTCCTTCTGTCTCTCTTTCTCTCTCTTTCAGGTTGAATAAAGTCTTATAAGAAACTATCAGTATTGTTCTTATTTTTCTTAGTTTGTTATAGACTTGTGAAAACTTTATCTTGACAGTCTTTATTAGCATGGCTGTCCACAAGCAGTGAAGTGACTAGGAAAGAAAAAAAAATGAAAAAATATTGACTAATCTTTTTAAAAATAACATGGTCACTTGAGCCCTTAACATTGCCTCCAATACTGTAGCTTGTCCCTAAAAATTTTTTTTTCTCTCACTGTTAGATAATTCTATTTCTTGCCTTCCCATCTGTCCTCACCCCTCAGATAACTCCTCTCCCCTCTTCTCTCTCAGCTGGTCACACTGTTTCCTAATTTCACCAAGAAAATCTGATCCATCAAGAGAGAACTTCTGACAATGAGATGCCACTCACAATCTCTAGGATGGCTATTATAAAAACAATTGTTGGAATGCCTGGGTGGCTCAGTGGGTTAAGCCACTGCCTTCAGCTCAGGTCATGATCCCAGGGTCCTGAGATTGAGTCCTCCATCGGGCTTCTTGTCCAGCAGGGAGCCTGCTTCTCTCTCTGCCTCTGCCTGCCACTCTGCCTGCTTGTGCTCTCTCTCTGACAAATAAATAAATAAAATCTTTAAAAAAATCTAAAAAAAAAATTGTTGAGGAAGATGTGATAAAATTGAAATGCTGATCTACTGCTGGTGAGATTGGTTATAAAATTGTGTAGCTGCTTTGTAAAAGAGTTTAAAAGTTCCTCAAAAAGATTGAATACAAAGTTACCATAAGACCCAGAAATTCCAATTCTAGGTATATACCCCAGAATATTTAAAACATATGTTCACACAAAAGCTTATACATTGTATAGTCATAGCAGTATTATTTATAAAAACCAAGAAATAGAAACAAGGCCAATGTATAACAAATATTGAATAGATAAATGAAATGTTTATAGTCATGCAATAGAATACCATTCAGACATAAAAAGGAGTGAAATACTAAACACATGCTCCAACATGAATGAACCTTGAGAACATTAGGAAAGTGAAACAAGCCAAACACAGAGAGTCACATATATGATTTCATGTACATGAAATGTCCGAAGTGTACAAACACATAAAGACAGAAAGTAGATTAGTGATTGCCAGGTGCTAGAGAGGGGTATATGGGAATGACTGATAATAGATATGGGCTTTTTTTCAGGGTGATGAAAATATTAACTTATATTGTGGTGACACTTGAACAATTCTGTGACTACACCAAAAAACCTGCACTGAATTTTATGCTTTAAATGGTTTAATTTTATGGTATGTTCATACATCTCAATAAACGTATTTTAAAAAGAAAGAACTTCTACATGCCTCTGTCACCAGATCTACCCACCCTCCTCAATCTCTATCCTTCCTTTTAAAACTGAACTATAGGGTGATGAACCATGAGAGACTGTGGACTCTGAGAAATAAACTGAGGGTTTTGGAGGGGAAGGGAGTAAGGTGTTGGGTGACCCTGGTGGTGGGTATTAAGGAGGGCACATATTGCACAGAGCACTGGGTGTGATGCATAAACAATGAAGCTTGTAACACTGAAAAAGTAAAATAAAGTTTAAATAAAAAATAAAGATGGACATTCTCAGGGCACCTGGGTGGCTCAATGGGCTAAGCCTCTGCCTTCGGCTCAGGTCATGATCTCAGGGTCCTGGGATCAAGCCCCGCATCGGGCTCTCTGCTCGGTGGGGAACCTACTTCCTCCCCTCTCCCTCTTCCTACCTCTCTGCCTACTTGTGATCTCTGTCTGTCAAATAAATAAAATCTTTTAAAAAAAAAGATGGACATTCTCTACTTATACAAGGAATCCCATCCTCCTCCCTTACTTAAGGGCTGTACAATAGAAAATAATTGCCTTGTTCAGCATTATTTTCTCCTTCTCTATGGGTCATTCCTAGCAGTATAGAAATGTAATATTGTCCATCTTTGAACAATTATCTCTTGAACCTACATCCTCCAGGTATAGCCTCATTTCTCTGCTCTCTATGTCTACTTCTTTTCCTCCCATTTTCCTTTGAACTCACCAGCAGTTTTATCATGACCATCACCCACTGTAGCTCCTCTTATCAAGGACACCTAGTGACCTTTTCATTGTCAAATTAAATGGTCAGTTTTCAGCTCCCATCTTATTTGAGCTAACTGCAACATTTGACACAGCTCATCACTTCCACCCCTTTAAAGTTCTTTCTTTTTACAAATGACTTTATATTAATAGAGCAGTTTTAAGATCATAGAAAAAATGAGAGGAAGATACAGTGATTTCCCACGTGCCTCCTCTCCCCACACATACATAGCATCCCGCATTATTAATATCCCACCTGAGTGCTACAACTTTTACCAATGATAAGCCTACAGTGATGTGTCATAATCGCCCCAAATCCATAGTTTATATTGGAGTTCACTCTTGGTGTTTTATATTCTATGGGTTTGGACAAATGTATAATGGCACGTATCTATCATTATAATGTGATACAGAATATCTTCACTGCCCTAAAAGTCCTCTGTGTTCCACCTATTCTTCCTTTCCCCTCCCTAATGCCTGGCAACCATAAACTTCTTACTGTCTCCATAGTTTTGCCTTTTCCAGAATGTCTTATAGTTGGAATTATATACTATATAGCCTTTTCATATTGCCTTCATTCACTTTGTAATATGCATTTAAGATTCCTCTATGTCGGGGCGCCTGGGTGGCTCAGTGGGTTAAGCCTCTGCCTTCGGCTCAGGTCATGATCCCAGGGGCCTGGGATCGAGTCCCGCATTGGGCTCTCTGCTCAGCAGGGAGCCTGCTTCTCCTCATCTCTCTCTCTGTCTGTCTCTCTGACTATTTGTGATCTCTCTCTCTGTCAAATAAATAAATAAAATCTTAAAAAAAAAAAAAAAAAAAAAAAAAAAAAAGATTCCTCTATGTCTTTTCATGGCTTTATAATGCATTTCTTTTGAGCACTGAATAATATTCTATTGTCCGGATGTACCAGTTTATTCATCCATTCAGCTATAGAAGGACATCTTAGTTGTTTCTAAGTTTTTGGCAATTATGAATAAAGCTGCTACAAACATCTGTGTATAGGTCTTTGTGTGGACATAAGTTGTCAACTTTGGATAAATACCAAGGAGCACAATTGCTGCATTGTTTGGTAGGGTAATGTTTAGTCAGTTCTTACAAAACTAAAGTTCCAAAGTGGCTAAACCATTTTGAATTGCCCCCATCAGTGAATGAGAGTTCTTGTTGCTGCCACCAGCATTTTTTGTTGTCAGTGTTCTGGATTTTGGCTGTTCTAGTAGGGGTATACTGGTATCTTATTGCTGTTTTTTTTTTTAAGATTTTATTTGATTATTTGAGAGAAAGAGTGAGCACAAGTGGAGGAGGGACAGAGGGAGAGGGAGAAGCAGACTCCCCACTGAGCAGAGAGCCAGATGCAGGGCTTAATCCCAGGACCCTGAGATCACAACCTGAGCTGAAGACAGAGGGTTAACCCACGAAGCCACCAAAGAGCCCCATTGCATTGATGTTTTAATTTGCATTTCCCTAATGGCATATGATATGGATTATCTTTTCACATGCTTACTTGTCATTTGTATGTATTCTTTGGTGAGGCATCTGTTCAGGTCTTTCACCCATTTTTTAATTTGATTATTAATTTCTTATTGTTGAGTATTGTTCTTTGTGTATTTTGGAGAATGGTCCTTTATCAGATATATCTTTTGCAGATATTTTCACCCAGTCTGCAGCTTGTCTTTTCATTCTCTTGACAGTTTTGCAGAGCAGAAGTTTATAACTTTAATGAATTCCAGCTTATCAATTATTTCTTTCCTAGATCTTATTTTGTATCCAAAAAGTAATTGCCATCTCTAGTGTCATCTAGGTTTTCTCTTGTTATCTTCTCGAAATTATTTAGTTTTTTTGTTTTACATTCAGTTCTATGATCCATTCTGAATTTGTTTTTTATATCTTATTTTATTTAAATTTAATTAGTTAACATATAGTATATCATTAGTTTCAGAAGGAGAGTTCATTGATTCCTCAGTTGCATATAACACCCAGTGCTTATTACATCACAAGTCCGCCTTAATGCCCATCACCCAGTTACCCCATCTCCCACCCACTTCTTCTAGAGCAACCCTCGGTTTTTTTCCTTTAGCTAAGAGTCTCTTATGATTTGTCTCCCTCTCTGATTTTGTCTTATTTTATTTTTTCCTCCCTCTCCCTATGATGCTCTGCTTTGTTTCTTAAATTCCACATATGAGTGAAACCATTTGAAAATTGTCTTTCTTTGATTGACTTATTTTACTTAGCATAATGCCTTCCAGTTTCATCCATGTCATTGCAAATTGTAAGATTTCATCCTTTTGGATGGCTGAGTAATATTTCATTGTATATATATACCACATCTTCTTTATCCATTATTCTGAATTTATTTTTGTGAAAGGTGTAAGGTGTGTGTCTAGTTTCTTCTTCTTCTTCTCTTCTTCTTTTTTAACATGTGGTTGTCCCATTGTTCCAGCACCATTATTTCAAAAGACTATCTTTGCTCCATTATGCTACCTTTGCTCTTTGGTCAAAGATCAGTTAACTATATTTATGTTGATTTATTTCTGGGTTCTATATTCTCTTCCACTTACTGGTTTATTCTTTCACCAACAACACTTTATCTTGATTACAGTAGCTTTATAGTAAGTGTTGAAATCAGGTAGTGTCAGTCTTCTAACTTCGTTCTTCTCCTTCAATACTGTACTGACTAGTCTGGGTCTTTTGCCTCTTCCTATAAACTTTAGAATCAGTTTTTTACTATGTATAAGATAAATTTCTGGGGTTTTGATTAAGATTTCATTGAATCTATAGATCTAGTTGGAAAGAACTGACATCTTAACAATAGTGAGTCTTCTTTTTTTTTTAATTTTTTCAATTTATTTATTTTCAGAAAAACAGTATTCATTATTTTTTCACCATTTGTATGTCTTGATTGGAGAAGTGTCTGTTCATATCTTCTGCCCATTTTTTGATATGTTTGCCTGTTTCATGTGTGTTGAGTTTGAGGAGTTCATTATAGATCCTGGATATCAACCTTTTGTCTGTACTGTCATTTGCAAATATCTTTTCCCATTCCGTGGGTTGCCTCTTTGTTTTTTTGACTGTTTCCTTTGCTGTGCAGAAGCTTTTGATTTTGATGAAGTCCCAAAAGTTTATTTTCGCTTTTGTTTCCTTTGCCTTGGGAGACATATCTTGAAAGAAGTTGCTGTGGCTGATATCGAAAAGATTACTGCCTATGCTGATGGATTCCTGTCTCACGTTGAGGTCTTTTATCCATTTTGAGTTTATCTTTGTGTACGGTGTAAGAGAATGGTCGAGTTTCATTCTTCTACATATAGCTGCCCAGTTTTCCCAGCACCATTTATTGAAGAGACTGTTTAACAATAGTGAGTCTTCTTATTTGTGAATATGAAATAGTTCTCCATTTATTTAGTTCTCCTATTATTTAATTTTTTTTAGTTTTTCTCTTAGATCTTGCACACATTTTGTTATATTTATACCTAAGGGCTAACTTAAATGATATTATGCTTTTAATTTCAAATTTTACTTGTTTATTGATAGTATATAGGAAAGTCATTGGTTTTATATCCTGCAAACTTGCCATAATCAAATTTTAGTTCCAGGAGGTTTTTGTTGATTCTTTAGAATTTTCTACATAAATGACCATGTCTTCTATTAACAAAGACAGTTTTATTTGTTCTTTTCCCATCTGTATATCTTTTATTTCCTTTACTTGTCTTACTGTATTAGCTAGAGCTAAAAGCTTTTTTACTCTGCTTCCAAGATACCCTAACATCTTGATTTTCCTCCTACCCTACTGGGTATTCCTCTATGCATTTTTTAGGCTAAATTTCAAATTTTAGGAAACCAAGGCTTAAGCATCAGGTATTTTCTCCATCTACATTGATGATCTCATCCAGTCTTCCAGCTTGAAATGCCACCTATATACTGATGACTTCTAAATTTATAAATCTAACCCAGATGTAGCCCTTTAAATCTAGATATCTGTACTGAATTACCTATTTAACATGTACACTTGGATGAGTAGGAGACTTCTTACAATTCTCCAAAATAGAACACCACTAATGTCCCCCAGTAACAAACCTGCCTTTCTCATTTCTCATGGTTTCCAGTAATTGAAAATGGAATAATTATTTACTCAGATGCTCAAATCCAAAACTAAATTAAACTTTGATTACCTTTTCAACTCACTTCCTACATCCAATACATCAGCAATTCCTGTTGTTACTATCTCCAAATCTTGTTATTTACATAGTCTTTCATCACTACTACCCCTGTCCAAACCAGCATCACTTCTCAACTGTATTAGGCAACAGCCTAAACTAGTCTTCTTGCTTCTCTTGCTATGAATTTGTCTATTTTCAAACCAGATCTCAAAATTAGTCTTTCAAATCATAAGCTGGTTCATTTTACTCTTCTAAACAAAGTCCTCACTTGAATGTCCATTACAACTACAGTGAAATAAAAAACTCTTCTCCATGGCTTACAAAATTATGCTTGATATGACCCCTGCCTATCTTTCCAAGCTCACTTCCCACCACTTTCTTTTGATCACCACTTTTATTTTGGTCACTATTCAAGTAACCCTAACCCTCTGATAGGCCTCCTCTGTCCATCATGTCTGAAATAGTATTTCTCATCATTCTTCACTCTGAGGGGTACTTAGTTTTCCTCATAGCACTTATCATACCTGGTGCTATATCATTTTTATTTGTTTATGACTATTTTATCACACTAGAATATGGGTCCATGATGACAGGATATGTTGTCTGTTTCATCCACTGACACATTTCCCATGCCTATAGTAAAATAAATAAATACATAAATAAATAAATATATAAATAAATAACTTTTTAGTAAATAAATGTATTTGGGAGCCACTGGAACATTCGATTACATATCTTGTTTTTTTTATTTTTAACATTTTAAGTAAGAAGATATTTGATTTAGGAAGATGTCCATGTCATTATGACATTATAAACTCAAAATAAAATAATTTTAGTAACTATATTATTTCAAGTATATTTACTTAGCATTTGCCTAATATTAGGATTTGTTTTCACATTTTCACAATTATAAGGAACAGTGTTATAAATCTTTCTATACAAATCCTACTCTGCATTTTATTTAATTTCTTTAGGATTATTCTTAAGAGGTAGAAATTCTCAGTCAAAAGATATGGACATTTGTAAGATTTTTATTTCATATAACCATATAATAATTTCCAAATGTTGCATCAATTTGTAAAACAAATGTACTCATTTACTCCACAAATATTTACTGAATGAACAAAATAGACAGGACTCCTTGCTTTTTTTGGAATTTAGGAACTTACATTCTAGTGGGAGATGACAGATAATAAAGAGTCAATAGTAATAAATAATAATGTATATGCTATTAGAGTATAGACTGTTGGAAAGTGATAAGTGCCATAAAAAGGAAAAGAAAAAAAAAGGAAACTCAAGCAGTGTGGGAGGATTGGCAGTGCCAGAAAAGAGTATAGGAGATTAAAGTGTTAGAGACAGTATTCTGGTAGATCTCATTAAGAAGATGACCTCTTTGAAAGACTTAATAGTTGAGAAAGATGAATAGGTGAATATGGTGCCAAGAAAGAAAGCACAGGTTTGCCAGCAACACAGAAGCTATGAGAATGGCATGGAACAGATTGTCCTTCAAAGCTTTCAGAAGGAATCAACTCTGTTGACACCTGGATTTTGGACTTCTGGTTTCCAGAGATGGGAAGGAACACATTATTTTGTTTTGAGTCACCCAGTCTGTGGTATTTTGTTACAGCAGCTCTAGGAAACTAATGAACTTATATTTTGAATTGTATTTAAATTTTGATTATATTTTCAAATAAAATGTACTGATTTTGTTATTTATTTAATGTTATAAAATTTATTCATGCCAGTTTATTTTGCTATTATTTTACACTTCCTTAATATCTTTTCCCCATTTCATTATAAATAAATATTTTATAGGAACACAATTTCCATTCTACTACTCTTATTCATTCTTGAGTAGAATCAAAGAAATATATCAGTTAAGACAATATCTGGAGAATTCAAATTTAATTAAAAGACTTTAAGTAGATTTAATTTAAAAACCAAAGAAGATGGAAAGTAGTTCCATAAAATTTAACCTGAATCATAAGCTACCATTTAATTATTTAATTCATCGATTTAGTCTTTCAACAATTATTTATTAAATACCTGGCAACTATGAATACAGAAGCGAAAGAAACATAAATATCTTCTGTAGGATCTTATACTCCAGCCAGAGCAGGAGTTAAAGAGTTAAACATGGAAATAAATAATTTTAGTAGGGATTATTGCAGTGAAACAGAGGACAAAAGAATGAGAAAGTAAAAGGGGTACTTTAGGATGGTCAAAGAAGACCTCTCTAAGGAGATGACATTGGAGCAGAGCCCCAAATGATGAGAGGAATCTGGTCATGAAAACTTCCAGGAGGAAAAAGCCTTTCTTTCAGGCAGAGAGAGAAACATGTACAAAAGTCCAAGGGCAGTAACCAGACTGGCATGGTCAACAGAGTGGAAGACTAGTGTGGCCATAGCACAGTAAGCAAATGGGAAAGATATAGGAGATGATGTCAGAGAGGTAATGGGATGTGGGAAGATTGTACAGGGCTCTGCGGCCATTGTGAAGAGTCTGGACTTCCATATAGCCTTGGCTGAGATACTTATAATTAAGCTAGTATATTCTCAGTCTACTCATCTGTGATTGGTGGACTGCTGTCTGCCCAAACAAATAAACTAGGACCAGTCATGATGCTGGGGTAGCCAAATTCTAGAGGAGGACATATATGAAAGAAAAATATGAGTTCCTGTATTAAAGAGAGCTCAGCAGTTAGTCAGGACATCAGGAGACCAGTATTACACAAGACAAATGTCAGATGAGTCATGATTCAGGAATTCTAGAAGACATGCCAAATGAAAGACTGCAGCAATCCCGCAGTTAAAGTTGATCTGGAGTCAAAAGATATATTTTTAGGTTTATAAAAGTCAAGAAGATGTGCATTCTGAAAGGCAATATGACTTAAGTAGTCAGTGGTCTGGAATGGGTAGAATAAAAGGCTAAAGCAATCAAATGTAAAGTCCTAGAAGCTGGATAGAAAGTAATTTCCCAAAACAAGATTTCACTGATCCAGGAAATTTCTTTACAGTTTCTACTATAGTAGATCCAACTCAGAATATAGTTAGCACCAATGTAGTAAAGGAGATACAGAAAATGACTATAACTAATGAAAAAGGGAAAATAAGTAGGAAAGAATCCAAGGGCAGTCTATCTTGTGTGCTCCATTACAAGTGTCCTGAATTACCTTGAGGAAGTGGCTGGTTGTGACTGTGTAGATATTATACCCACATATGCCTCTTGAGACCTGTAAAGATAGATGGAGTTCTAATGCAGTTTACACAGTATAGATTTTTCCTTCCTAGTCTTGGCTATTTTAAGCATAAAATGTGTTTAAATATTTCTTTAAATATAATTTTTTTCTGATAGTGCAACCATAAGGAGAACAAAGAGGTTTCAATCATTGTTCTTCTAGCTCTTGGCAAAGATAAGTATGCACAGAGATTTAAAAACAGAGGCCACTAAAGTCATAAAAGGATCCTGACCTCTGAGAATACTTACTAATATTTCCTAATTAGAATTGCTGAGAGTTAATAAGTGAATTGTTGCATAGTCTGGGTCATTTCTCTCACAGATCTGAAGTAATGTTAAGTAATGTGAGACCAAGGAATGGGGAAGAGTTTATTATATTTTTGTTGCACAAAACAACTTTCTGATTGTATCTTTTTGATATGACTTATAGGACTGATAAAGAACTCCTTTGCTAACGAAGTGATTTTTTAAGCTACAAAAATTAAACATCTATTTCTAAATTAGACTAGGAAGAACATGATCTTCTTATTGTGTATGTTCTCTTTGATTCCTTATCAGGAAAGCAAAACATTAAATTATAATATTTTTTTTTCTTTTCAGTGTAACAGTATTCATTATTTTTGCACCACACCCAGTGCTCCATGCAATCCGTGCCCTCTCAAATACCCACCACCTGGTTCCCCCCACCCCCCACCCCTTCAAAACCCTCGGATTGTTTTTCAGAGTCCATAGTCTCTCATGGTTTACCTCCCCTTCCAATTTCTCTCAACTCCCTTCTCCTCTCCATCTCCCCTTGTCCTCCATGCTATTTGTTATGCTCCACAAATAAGTGAAACCATATGATAATTGACTCTCTCTGCTTGACTTATTTCACTCAGCATAATCTCTTCTAGTCCCATCCATGTTGCTACAAAAGTTGGGTATTCATCCTTTCTGATGGAGGCACAATACTCCATAGTGTATATGGACCACATCTTCTTTATCCATTTGTCCATTGAAGGGCAAAATTATAACAATGTTTAATGAAAAATGAACATTGACTTAAAATTTGTCACTGTGAAACTAAGTAAAATAATATTCTAATAATAATAGCTGTGGTTGTTTGAATATGCATATGTTACTTAATGTTGCCTAGGCATTATTTCACTAAATCTTTCTTTTTTTAAAAAAGATGTATTTATTTATTTCAGGGAGCAGGGTGAGAGAGGGGAAAGGGGGAAGAGTCTCAAGCAGACTCTGATGAGTGAGGAGCCCAATGTGAGGCTCAGTCCCACAACCCTGAAATCATGATGTGAGGTGAAACCAAGAGTCAGTCACTTAACTGACTTTGCCATCCAGGCACCCCTCATTAAATCTTTCTTACTACCTTGCAAGATATTTTATAGATGAGGAAACTGAAACCAACAGTAGTGAAGTATTTGACCAATGTCCCATGGTAGTAAATGGTAGAGCTGGGCATCATAACAAGATTTATATGACTCCTGAGTTTTGTTCTTAACTACTAAGCTATACTGTCACTCAACCTAAAGACACTTATGTGTATTGGCCAGATCAGTGCCATTTATCAGTGTCTTAACAAATCAAAAGTGCCTCCAAAGCCTTGTGTCTTGGAAATGCCATTTAGTATAATTTCCCACTAAGAACATTAACTGAAGACCAGGCCTGGGTCTGGAAAAGGCTCTGGCTCTTCAGAGTGGTGTGTCATGTGGCATGTCACTCTACAATATGTCCAGTTTTTATGGTAGGCGATATAATGTCCTCCCCTCCCCCAAATATGTCCATGCCCTATTCCCTGGAACTTGTGACTATGTTACCTTACGCAGTAAAAGAAAATGTGTGCGTGTGATTAAATTAAAGACCTTGAGATGGGAGGTTATTTTGGATTATCCAAGTGGATACAATGTCACAAGTCCCTATAAGAAGGAGGCAGGAAGTTCAGAATCAGAGATGATATGAAGATGGAAACACAGGTAAGAGTGATTCAGAACCACAAGACAAGAAATGCAAGAAGACTCCAGTCACAAGGAAATGGATTCTCCCCTAGAACCTCCAGAAGGAATACAGCCCTGCTGGAACCTTGATTTTATCCCAATGAGATTCATTTCAGATTTCTCCGGACCTGTAAGAGAATACATCTGTGTTATTTTATGCCACTAAGTTTATGGTGATTTGTTATAGCAGCAATAAGAAACTAATACAGTTTCTTTATATATAAAATAAGAGTGACCTCATAAAATTGATGTAGGGAGTTAAAGAGAAAAAATTGAGTAAATTGAATGCATACAAGGGAGTTAGAGAATACATAAATACCACATATTATATTGTATGAGAATTAGGGAATATTCATCTGGGACAGAATCCACCCTTCACATCCCAGACCTCCATAAGGCTTTGGAGGGAGTTAGGCTTGGGGAACTAAATCTGATTATCCTCTCCTTCCTCACTTCCTCCTCTAGAGATTTTCAGAATCTGGCCCTGCTTTTTCTCCTACTTCATCTCTATTTGATCCCTGGCTGACTCACCTCACTCCATTCATATTTTCTATCTGAGGTTCTTTATCCTTGCTTTTTATTCTCTCTGAAACTCCCCTCTATCATTGCAGAGCTTTCTTGTCATTCATACTTCAACTGAAATAGGTACTTTTTTCTGGAAGGACTTTCCCAGATCACTCAAACCAAAGCAAATCTCCATGGCTTCCCTCCATCACATTTCCTTAACTTGGTTTTATCATTGTGCTCATTAGAACCTGAAATGTATCCAAATATATTTAAAATATGTATTTATTTGTTTATTTTCTTTCTTTCTCTTGAAAATAATTTTCTTTATTGTGTTATGTTAGTAACCATACAGTACATCACTAGCTTTTGATGTAGTGTTCCATGATTCATTGCATATAACACCCAGTGCTTCATTCAATCCATGCTCTCCTTAATATCCATCACCAGGCTCACCCATCCCACCACCCACTCCCTTCTAAAACCCTCAGTTTTTTTCCTGTAGTCCATAGTCTCTCATAGCTCATCTCCCACTCTGATTTCTGCCTCTTTATTCTTCTCTTCTCCTAATACCCTCCACATATTCCTTATGTTCCACATATAAGTGAAACTGTATGATAATTGACTTTCTCTGTTTGACTTATTTCACTTAGCCACTAAGTTTGTGATGATTTGTTATAGCAGCAATATTTCAATCTCCTCCAGACCCATCCAAGCCGATGCAACAGTTGGGTATTCATCCTTTCTGATGGCTGAGTAATATTCCATAGTGTAGGTACACCACATCTTTATCCATTTGTCTGTTGAAGGGCATCTTGACTCTTTCCACAGTTTGGTGATTATGGACATTGCTGCTATGAACACTGGGGTACATATGGCCCTTTTTGCCACTACATTTGTATCTTTGGGATAAATACCCAGTATTGCAATTGCAGGGTCATAGGGTAGCTCTATTTTTAATTTTTTGAGGAACCACCACACTGTTGTCCAAAGTGGCTATACCAGTTTGCATTCCCACCAACAGTGTAAGAGTATTTCCCTTTCTCCACATCCTCTTCAACATTTGTTGTTTCCTGCCTTGTTAATGTTAGTCATTCTAAGTGGTGTAAAGTGGTATCTCAATGTGGTTTCGATTTGAATTTCCCTGATGGCTAATGATGTTGAATACTTTTTCATGTGTCTGTTAACCACTTGTATATATGCTTTGGAGAAATGTCTGTTCATGTCTTCTGCCCATATTTTGACTTGATTATCTGTTTTTTGGGTGTTGAGTTTGAGAAGTTCTTTATAGATCTTGCATGCCAGCCCTTTGTCTTTAGTGTCATTTGCAAATATCTTCTCCCATTCTGTGGGTTGCCTCTTTGTTTTGTTGACTGTATCCTTTGCTGTGCAGAAGCTTTTTATCTTGATGAAGTCCCAAAAGTTCATTTTTGCTTTTGTTTCCCTTGTGTCTGGAGATGTATCTTGAACAAAGTTGCTGTGGGCGATGTTGAAGAGGTTACTGCCTATGTTCTCCTCTAGGATTTTGATAGATTCCTATCTCACACATAGGTCTTTCATCCATTTAGAGTTCATCTTTGTATATGGTTTAAGCGAATGGTTGAGTTCCATTCTTCTGTAGATAGTTTTCCAAAAAATGTCATTGGTATTTTGATTGGGATGGCATTGTAAGTGTAGATTTCTCTGGGCAGCATAGGCATTTTAGCAATGTTTATTCTTCCAGTCCACGAGCATGGGATGCTCTTCCATTTTCTTGTGTCTTTGTCAATTTCTTTCATAAGTGTTTCACATATTTTGGAAAAGTGAAATAAAGTTCCTTTTTGTTTATGTCACTTTGAAAGGTTTTTCTACATTTGTGTACTCACTGATTCAACTTTTCCTGAATGTGTCTGTTCCTCTCTTCATATGTGTATCTATTAGCTATTAAAAATTAAACACAAAGGGAGGAGTCAAAAAGGCAGAGAAGTAGCAGGCTGAGACAACATCAGGTAGCAGGAGATCAGCTAGATAGCTGATCAAACCATGGCGAACACCTACAAATCCAACAGGAGATCAAAGAGAAGAAGAGCAACAATTCTAGAAACAGAAAATCAACCACTTTCTGAAAGGTAGGACCAGCGGAGAAGTGAATCCAAAGCAATGGGAAGATAGACTGTGTGGGGAGGGGCCAGCTCCAAACAAGCGGCAGAACAATGTAACACAAAATCAGGACTTTTAAAAGTCTGCTCCACCGAGGGACATCACTCCAGAGGCTAACTGGGGTGAAGTCCACACAGGGTTAGTGTGGCCCCAGGTCCCCCAGGGTCACAGAAGGATCGGGGGTGTCTGAATGTCACAGAGCTCACAGGTATTAGAGCGGGGAAGCCAGCTACAGAGACAGAGCCAAGGAGTGAGGTCTCAGCTCGGGATTACCTTGAACCAGTCACAGCCTGGGTGAGCTCAGAGCGCAGCCAGAGGCCAGGGAGATGGGAGTGATTGAGCACTTTTCTCTGAGGGCGCACTGAGGAGTGGGGCCCTGAACTCTCGGCTCCTCCAGCTGGAGACTGGGAGGCCACCATCTTCATTCACGTCCTCCGGAACTCTACGGAAAGCGCTCAGGGAACAAAAGCTCCCAAAAGCAAACCCGAGTGGATTACTTAGCCTGGCTCCTGGTAAGGGCGGTGCAATTCCACCTCAGGCAAAGATACTTGAGAATCACTACAACAGGCCCCTCCCCCAGAAGATCAACAAGAACATCCTGCCAAGACCAAGTTCACTTACCAAGGAGAACAACGGAATTGAGAGGAGGAGAAAGCAAAGCATGGAATTCATGGCTTTCTCCCCATGATTCTTTAGTCTTGCAGTTAATTTAATATTATTTTCTTTTTTTTTTCTTCTGCTAAATTTTTTTTAACTTTTACCCTTTCCTCTTTTAATGTTTTTCAACTAGTTTATCTTTTTTTTAAAAAAAAAAGGATTTTATTTATTTATTTGACAGACAGAAATCACAGGTAGGCAGAGAGGCAGGCAGAGAGAGAGGAAGGGAAGTAGACTCCCTGCTGAACAGAGATCCTGATGCAGGGCTCAATCCCAGGGTCCTGGGATCATGACCTGAGCCGAAGGCAGCAGCCTTAACCCACTGAGCCACACAGGTGCCCCCAACTAGTTTATCTTAACAATAACTTTCATTAAAAAAAAAATCTTTTTTGGACCTTCATTATTAGAGTCATATTTTATTCTTCACTGTATCTAACTTTATTTTTTGGTTACACATAGGGTTTTTTCTTCTACAAAATTTGGGGTACAACTTCTAATAGATCGAAATATACCCGAAATCTAGCTCCGGGCTTGTTCTAGTCTCCAGCCTGAGCAAATTCTTTCCACTTTCTTTTTCTTTATTCTCCCAACCAACTTACCTTATCAACTCCTTTTTTAGAAATTAAAAAAAAATTTTTTTTCATCTTTATAGGCATGTTCCATCCCTACATTGTGTTTACCCTTATATATGTTTTTCATTCTTTAAAATTTTGGGAGGCAGTTTCTTCTAAAAGACGAAAATGCTCCCCAAATTAAGAGGGTGACCCTGTTCTAGTCATCAGTCTAATATATATATATATATATATATATATATATATATATATATTCTTTATTTGTTTTCTTTTTAAAATTTTTTTTCTGAACTTCTTTTTATCCCCTTTCTCACCTGCCATGATTTGGGGTCTCTTCTAATTTGGTTAAAGCACATTTTTCTGGGGTCTTTGCCACCATCTTGGTATTCTATTTGCTCCTTCATATATTCTTATCCAGACAAATGACAAGGTAGAAAAAAATCACCACCAAAAAAAAAAAAAAAAAAGAATAAGAGGCAGTACCTAAGGCTAGGGACCTAATCAATATGGACATTGGTAATATTTCAGATCTAGAGTTCAGGATGACGATTCTCAAGGTTCTAGCTGGGCTCAAAAAAGGCATGTAAGATACTAGAGAAACCCTCTCTGGAGAGATAAAAGCCTTTTCTGGAGAAGTAAAAGAACTAAAATTTAACCAAGTTGAAATTAAAAAAGCTATTAATGAGGTGCAATAAAAAATGGAGGCTCTTACTGCTAGGATAAATGAGGCATAAGAAAGAATTAGTGATATAGAAGAACAAGTGACAGAGAATAAAGAAGCTGAGCAAAAGAGAGACAAACAAATATTGGACCACGAGGGGAGAATTTGAGAGATAAGTGACACCATAAGATGAAACAACATTAGAATAATTGGGATTCCAGAAGAAGAAGAAAGAGAGAGGAGAAGGGAGCAGAAGGAATATTGGAAAGAATTATTATAGAGAATTTCCATAATATGGCAAAGGGAACAAGCATCAAAATCCAAGAGGTGCAGAGAACCCCCCTTAAAGTCAATAAGAATAGGTCCACACCCCATTATCTAATAGTAAAATTTACAAGTCTTAGTGACAAAGAGAAAATCCTGAAAGCAGCTTGGGAAAAGGAGTCTGTAACAAACAATGATAAAAATCTTAGATTGGCAGCAGAGTTATCCACAGAGACCTGGCAGGCCAGAAAGAACTGGCATGATATATTCAGAGCACTAAATGAGAAAAACATGCAGCCAGGAAAACTATATCCAGCTATGCTATCATTGAAAGTAGAAGGAGAGATAAAAAGCTCCCAGGACAAACAAAAACTGAAATAATTTGCAAACACCAAACCAGCTCTACAGGAAATATTGAAAGGGGTCCTCTAAACAAAGAGAGACTGTAAAAGTAAAGGATCAGAAATGTACAGAGACAATATACAATAACAGTCACCTTATAGGCAATACAATGGCACTCAATTCATATCTCTCAATAGTTACCCTGATTGTAAATGGGCTAAATGCCCCAATCAAAAGACACAGGGCATCATAATGGATAAAAAAACAAAACCCATCTATATGCTGCCTACAAGAAACTCATTTTATACCTGAAAACACCTCCAGATTTAAAGTGAGGGGGTGGAAAAGAATTTACCATGCTAATGGACATCAGAAGAAAGCAGGAGTGGCAATCCTTAGATCAATTAGATTTTAAGCCAAAGACTATAATAAGAGATGAAGAAGGACACTATATCATACTCAAAGGGTCTGCCCAACAAGAAGATCTAACAATTTTAAATATCTATGCCCCAAACATGGGAGCAGCCACTATATAAACCAATTAATAACAAAATCAAAGAAACACATTGATAGTAATACACTAATAGTAGGGGACTTTAACACTCCCCTCACTGAAATGGACAGATCATCCAAGCAAAAGATCAACAAGGAAATAAAGGCCTTAAATGGCACATTGGACCAGATGGACATCACAGATATATTCAGAACATTCCACCCCAAAGCAACAGAACACCCATTCTTCTGTAGTGCACATGGAACATTCTCCAGAATAGATCACATCCTGGGTCATAAATTAGGTCTCAACTGGTTTTAAAAGATGGGGATCATCCCCTGCATATTTTCAGACCACAATGCTCTGAGGCTAGAACTCAATCACAAGAGGAAATTTGGAAAGAACCCAAATACATGGAGACTAACAGCATCCTTCTAAAGAATGAATGGGTCAACCAGGAAATTAAAGAAGAATTGAAAAAATTCATGGAAACAAATGATAATGAAAAAACAACTGTTCAAAATCTGTAGGACACAAGAAAGGCAGTCCTGAGAGGAAAATATGTAGTGATACAAGCCTTTCTCAAGAAATAAGAAAGGTCTCAAATACACAACCTAACCCTACACCTAAAGAAGCAGGAGAAAGAACAACAAAGAAAGCCTAAACCCAGCAGGAGAAGAGAAATCATAAAGATCAGAGCAGAAATCAATGAAATAGAAACAAAAAAAAATAGAACAAAACTAGGAGCTGGTTCTTTGAAAGAATTAATATGATTGATAAACCCCTGGCCAGACTTATCAAAAAGAAAAGAGAAAGGACCCAAATAAATAAGATCATGAATGAAAGAGGAGAGATCAAAACCAACACCAAAGAAATGCAAACAATTATAAGAACATACTATGAACAACTCTATGCCAACAAATTTGACAATGGATACATTCCTAGAGACATATAAACTACCACAGCTGAACCAGGAAGAAATAGAAAAGCTGAACAGACCCATAACCAGTAAGGATATTGAAACAGTCATCAAAAATCTCCAAACAAACAAAAGCCCAGGGCCAGATGGCTTCCCAGGGGAATTCTACCAAACATTTAAATAAGAATTAATTCTTATTCTCCTGAAACCGTTCCAAAAAATAGAAATGGAAGGAAAACTTCCAAACTCATTTTATGAGGCCAGCATCACCTTGATCCCCAAACCAGACAAGGATGCCATCAAAAAAGAGAATTACAGACCAATATCCTTGATGAACACAGATGCATAAATTCTCATCAAAATACTAGCCATTAGGATCCAACAGTACATTGAAAGGATTATTCACCATGACCAAGTGGGATTTATTCCAGGGCTATAATGTTGGTTCAACATCTGCAAATCAATCAATGTGATACAATACATTAATAAAAGAAAGAACAAAAACCATATGATACTCTCAATAGATGCTGAAAAAGCATTTGACAAGGTATAGCATCTCTTCCTGATCAACACTCTTCAAAGTGTAGGGATAGAGGGTACATACCTCAATATTATCAAAGCCATCTATGAAAAACCTACTGAAAATACCATTCTCAATAGAGAAAAACTGAAAGCTTTCCTGCTAAGGTCAGGAACATGGCAGGGATGTCCATTATCTCCACTGCTATTCAACACAATACTAGAAGTCCTAGCCTCAGCAATCAGACAACAAAAAGAAATTAAAGGCATCTAAATTGGCAAAGAAGAAGTCAAACACTCACTCTTTGTAGATGATATGATACTATATGTGGAAAACCCAAAAGGCTCCACTCCAAAACTGCTAGAACTTGTACAGGAATTCAGTAAAGTGTCAGGACATAAAATCAATGCACAGAAATCAGTTGCATTTCTTTACACCAACAACAAGATAGAGAAAGAGAAATGAAGGAGTACATCCCATTTACAATTGCACCCAAAACCATAAGATACCTAGGAATAAACCTAACCAAAGAGGCACAGAATCTATACTCAGAAAACTATAAAGTACTCATGAAAGAAATTGAGGAAGACACAAATAAATGGAAAAATGTTCCATGCTCCAGGATTGGAAGAATAAATATTGTGAAAATGTCTATGCTACCTAAAGCAATCTACACATTTAATGCAATTCCTATCAAAGTACCATCCATCTTTTTCAAAGAAATGGAACAAATAATCCTAAAATTTATATGGAACCAGAAAAGTCCTCGAATAGCCAAAGGGATATTGAAAAAGAAAGCCAACGTTGGTGGCATCACAATTCCGGACTTCAAGCTCTATTACAAAGCTGTCATCCTCAAGACAGCATGGTACTGGCACAAAAACAGATACATAGATCAATGGAACAGAATAGAGAGCCCAGAAATAGACCCTCAACTCTATGGTCAACTAATCTTCGACAAAGCAGGAAAGAATGTCCAATGGACAAAAGACAGTCTCTTCAATAAATGGTGTTGGGAAAATTGGACAGCCACATGCAGAAAAATGAAATTGGACCATTTCCTTACACCACACATGAAAATAGACTCAAAATGGATGAAGGACCTCAATGTGAGAAAGGAATCCATCAAAATCCTTGAGGAGAACACAGGCAGCAACCTCAGCCGCAGCAACATCTTCCTAGGAACATCACCAAAGGCAAGGGAAGCAAGGGCAAAAATGAACTATTGGGGTTTTATCAAGATCAAAAGCTTTTGCACAGCAAAGGAAACAGTTAACAAAACCAAAAGACAACTGACAGAATGGGAGAAGATATTTGCAAACTACATATCAGATAAAGGGCTAGTGTCCAAAATCTATAAAGAGCTTAGCAAACTCAACACCCAAAGAACAAACAATCCAATCAAGAAATGGGCAGAGGACATGAACAGACATATCTGCAAAGAAGACATCCAGATGGCCAACAGACACATGAAAAGGTGCTCAATATCACTCAGCATCAGGGAAATACAAATCAAAACCACAATGAGATATCACCTCACACCAGTCAGAATGGCCAAAATTAACAAGTCAGGAAATGAAAGATGCTGGCGAGGATGTGGAGAAAGGGGAAACCTCCTACACTGTTGGTGGGAATGCAAGCTGGTGCAGCCACTCTGGAAAACAGCATGGAGTTTCCTCAAAAAGTTGAAAATAGAGCTAACCTGTGACCTAGCAATTGCACTACTGGGTATTTACCCTAACAATACAAACGTAGTGATCCAAAGGGGCATGTGCACTGGAATGTTTATAGCAGCAATGTCCACAATAGCCAAACTATGGAAAGAACCTAGATGTCCATCAACAGATGAATGGATAAAGAAGAAGTGGTATATATATACAATGGAATACTATGCAGCCATCAAAAGAAATGAAATCTTGCCATTTGCGATGACGTGGTTGGAACTAGAGGGTATTATGCTTAGTGAAATAAGTCAATCGGAGAAAGACACTATCATATGATCTCCCTGATATGAGGAAGTGGAGATGCAACATGGGGGGTTGGGGGGGGTAGGAAAAGAATAAATGAAACATGATGGGATCGGGAGGCAGACAAACCATAAGAGACTCTTAATCTCACAAAATAAACTGAGGGTGGGGGGAGGGGGCTTGGGAGAGGGTGGTGAGGTTATGGACATTGGGGAGGGTATATGCTGTGGTGAGTGCTATGAAGTGTATAAACCTAGCAATTCACAGACCTTTACCCCTGGGGATAAAAATACATTATTTGTTTATTTAAAAAAACCAAATAATGTATTTGTGGGTGGCTCATTTGGTTGGGCGTCTGCCTTTGGCTTGGGTTGCAGTTCCAGGGTCCTGGGATTGAGCCCCACATTGGTCCTCTTGATCATTGGGGAGTCTGCTTCTCCCACTCCCTCTACCTACCTTCTCCCTGCTTGTGCTCTCTCGAACTCTCTCTCTGTTAAATAAATAAATAGATAAGGAAACATTTTTAAAAAATCAGACACAAGAACAAAATATAAAGGATAAAGTAAGGATTACCTGAAAATCTCACCAGGTAACTGTTTTCTTGAATATATTATGTATATATAATATGTAATTATTACCTAATATGCTGATTAACTACATCAATAGAATATACTATTAAAATAATTGATTTTATGTATTATAATATAAAAATACAATATTATACACACATAATTGCAAAACATATAGAAATTAATCTAATATGCTAGACATTACAGCCCCATGACTTTATTTTATAATTAGAAACTTGTACATTTTGACCCCCTTCACCTAGTTCTCCCACTTCACAGCCCCCACCACTAACCATTATCTAATATGTTATAAAATGATATTCATTTTGGAATCTTGGACATAGTACTCTTGGAAATAATCTGTTTATACTGTATATGGTGTGGTATAACAGCTTTTTTCTTTTGACATTGTCATATAACAGTGTAAGAGACAATGACTCAGTGAGAGTGATATTGTAAACAAAGGCTGGTCAGAGATGCTTCTGGACTTAAGTTTTAAGCTAGAACATGAATGGATTAAAAGTTGCTGCCATGGGAAAATTTGAGAGAAGAGACTTCCAGAAGAGGAAATACTACAATTGCTCTAAAGCAAGAATTAGCTTGATGTGCTCAAGGACAAATTGGAGGCTGATATGGCTAACTTTCTCACCTAGAAGGTGAAAGTTGAAACAAAGGAAAATGTTATCAGACATGAGGTCTGAGGGGCCCAGGCCATGGAAAGAAACTTGGATTTCTTTTAAACTGCATTGGGCCAAGAGTTTTAAGCAAGAAGGGTGGTTGAATTGCTCCGCACTTTCAAAATATCACTTAGGCTTTACTACAGAGACTTCCATAGTAACTACTTCACATTATTCTTGTTCAATTCATATTCAGTTAATTTTTTATGTTGAGATATAATCAGCATATAACATTATATTAGTTTCAAGTACACAACATAATGATTCAGTATATGGTGATCACAAGTCTAGTTAACATCCATCACCACACATAGTCACAGTTTAGAGAAGCTGGCAAAAAAGCTACTGAGCCCTCTTTGCTTGCTATCTTCATGTTCTCTTCCCTCTATTTTAGAGGCTTTTACACACAGTCCCACGTTGTTAATATTTGCTGTGCTTATTTATTTTTAACTGGGATCATTTCTTGTCCCCCTCCGTGAAAGAATGTGGTACAGTATCTTTGATATCCCTGCTGGTTGATGTAGCAATTGCTGTCTTCTCCTGCTCTCTCCACTTTGAATGGTGTTTCTCAAACGTGGATGCATAAAATAAAAGTGTCAATCCCAATTCCAGACCTATTGAATCCATCTTACGTTTATAGCTTCTGAATCTGTCCTTTTAGCCCACCTTCCAATACTGGTCTGTGGATTTACATTTGTGGACCAATGTCTCAGAATATTCATGGAACAGCTTTGGGTTTATTGCTTCTACTCTTTGTTCAGTCATTAAGGCTTTTTTTGTTTTGTTTTGTTTTTGGGGGGGTGGTCAGGGATGGGGGTGGTGCTAAGGGACAGGGAAGAGATATCTAGGGCTATGTGCAGATGCAGTTATTTTTTTTTCCTTCATTGCTAGTTTCTTTGATTTTGTTGGCATCCCTGTACTGGGGTGAGCCGCTCCATGCTGACAGGGCATCCCCTTATCTGTTGGTAGAGAGTGCCCTTCCTGTTTCATTGTATTCCCTAGTACAGTAAAGAATCTGTTTGCATGAAAAAAGTCCAGGATTGACAGGGTTTTGTTTTATGCAGACTTAATGTATTTCTCCTGTCCTGAAAACTGTTTTTGGCTCTCGTTTTCTAGTTTTATTTTTCTTCAATGTTTTACTTGGCTAGAAGGAGGGACTATGTAGTTGGATAGGTAAGTAGGTAGGCAGTCACATAGGTTGTATGGCTTTGCATCTCTTCCAGCATGTAACTTCGCAAGGCTGATTGTTTGCAGTGGAGAAATGGGCTCCACACAATGCATTCCCCATTTTTTTGGGTCTGCTCAAATCTAATTTCCTTGCCCAAACTGGAAGACCTGGACTAAGGTGCCAAGAGGGGTTATATATTGATTTCTTGAGTCTTCTTTCAACCTGAGCCAAATTATTTTGTATCTGAATCATACCTCTACAGGTATACTGAAAGAGACTAGGGTTTTTTCCAAGTTTAAGCACTGATTAATTATTTCTGTTCATTTTGGTCAGTTATGGTGTGAGAAGTTCTTTAAGCCTGCAATATTTCTGTTCACTTTCCTAGAAAGCCTCACAGCTTTTCATTATTATTCATTACTGAAGATTTTTTTTCAGAATAAGAAAGTTATACAGTATTCCTTGTTGAATGCCAAACTTCCGTGCTTGACATTCCATTAGAAAAAAGCAAAAATCTCTACAAAAGAAAATGCCTGAAGGTAAAGAACCCTTGTGCACTGTAGGTGGGAATGTAAATTGGTACTGTCACTATGGAAAGCAATATGTAGGTTCCTTACAAAATTAAAAATAGGAATAGAACTACCGTATGACCCTGCAGTTGTATATCTAGGTATATGTCCAAAGGAAATGAAAATAGGATCTCGAAAAGGTATCTGCACTCCCATGTTCATTGCAGCATTATTCACAATAGCCAATATATGGAAACGATATAAGTGTCCTCTGATGGATGAATGAATATACAAAATGTAATATACATATATTATATATGCAATATATATTATATATATTATATCATATATTATGTGTAATATATATGTATGTAATATATATCATATATGTTAGATATAAATATATGTATATATGTTATATATACTATATATGTACACACATATATATTACAATATATGAATAATTCAGCCATGAGAAAGAAGAGAATCCTGCCATTTGCAACAAAGATGGACCTTAAGGGTGTTATGCTAAGGACATAAGTCAGGCAGAGAAAGATAAATATTGTATGGTAGCTTTTATGTGTGGAATCTAAGAAAGCCAAACCCATAAAAATAGAGAGTAGATTGGTGGTTACCAGGGGCTGGTTGGGGGAGAGATGGGAAGATGTTGGTCAAAGGGTACAAACTCCCAGTTATAAGATGAATAAGTTCTGAGGATACAATATACACCATGGTGACTATTGTCAATAATACTTTATTATATACTTGAAAGTTGCTAAGAGAGTGGATCTTGAATGCCCTCACTACAAAAGAGAAATTGTTATTATGTGGAGGAATAAAAATGTTAGCTAACGTGATTAGCAATATATAAGTATATCAAATCAACACATTTTATAGCTTAAACTTACACATTACATTACATATTAATTATATCTCATAAAATAGGAAAAAAAGATCCATGGATCAGGCAATTGATCTCCTTGTTGAGGCTGGAATAGCATCAGGCCTGGAGTCATACAGTCTGACAGTAAGTTTTTGTTCTGCCATGTTTAGATGCTGTAATCTGGATCGATTGTTTACTTTTACTGCAACTCAGTTTTTTTTTAAATTCTGTGAAATGTAGATAGCAATTGTGACTACATAATATTATTTTTTCACAGGGATTAAATGCAGCCAGTTAAATGCAAAGTGCTGAACATAGTGCCTGCACAGAATGAGTCTTCAGAAGTATCAATTTTCATCTCCTTTTTCTTGCTGATCTATTAATGGTGAGAAAAAGCTGTTGATTTGCCAAAAGATATGTAGTTTTATAGCTGAAAACAACCAAAATCTCTTTGGGTAGGCTATTAAGGAATATGAGCTATTAAGGAATGAGCTACAGGGTGTTTTATTTTTGTTACTACTGACACTTTGTGGCAGATAACTGTTGTGGGGGACCCTATTGTGCAATTTAGGATGTTTAGAAGCATTTCTTGTCTGTACCAATTGGATGTCAGTAGCAACCAACCACCTCCCTCACCCTACCCAGTTGCCACAATTAAACATGTCTCCAGATATTGTAAAATGTTCCCTAGAAAAAGGGTGCAAAATTGCCCTCAGTTGAGAACAACTGAGCTATAGAAAGAACATTTTTTTGGAGGGAGGGAATTGGTTAGGAGCTTAAACCTTAGTATTTTTTGTAGATTTTTGTAGCTTGGAAAAGGTCTACCTAAGCCCTTCCCACCTGTTCAGTGAGCTAGGCTGCTCTCTGCCCATGTCTCAGTGAAGGAATGTCAGGGCAGAAAGAAGATTTTTCTTCATAATGGGGAAATTGAATAACCCGGAGCATAGTCAAAAGATATCAGAAAATCAATCATGAGTTAAGTAAAACTTTTATATTCTCAAGACCAGAAACGAATTTTTTAATCTATGGGAAGAAGCAAGTCAAGAGGGATAGAGTGGTCATCGTTATCCTCCATTTTCCTAGTATAGCTTATGGAGATGGCAAAACTTCAGAAAAAACAATGCCTTAGACATCTCAGGGAATTTTCAGTGCCTATAAATGAATAGCATAGAGTAATGGCATGATTTCAGTACACTCCAGAAGTTGAAAAAAGAGCTCCTTGAAATTAGAGAGTCATGAGATGGGGACTAGGGTTGTCTCTGTTGCAACCAAAAGAAAGATAAGATTTTGATTGTCTCAAAAGATGCCAGAAAAATGATTAGTAATATTCCCTCACATACATAGACAAACACAGAAACCTTGACCCCAAGCCTTGGGAGAGTGGTAGAAATCTCTGAATTGGTTTCTACCACCTTCATAGAATGATACCCAAAAGGTAAATGGTCACAAATAATAGGCATTTCATTTTTCTTTTGTTCCTGAGACTGTGAAGTGAGATATGAAATAAGATGTGTAAAGTAGAAAGGCTTGTATGTGCCAGAGGACTCAGACATAAAGGCAATTCAATTAGGTAGTTCAACCATTACTTAATGGCTTCCTACTAGGTATCAGACCCCATGTCAGGTGCCAAAAAAGAAGACACCACTTCTGCCTTCTCAGAGGCCATTGCCAAGTGGACGTATAAACAATTACAACTCCAGGAGTTAGGATTTTTGATAGGAGAGGGCATTTAGGGTGATATGAGAGCCCAGAAGAGGGACAGTTGAGCAGCATGAAAGAAGGGGACAAGTAAGTATCCCTGTTGCCTGAGGTGAAGCTTAAACAATGAGTATTGTATCCATTTATGCAGCAAAGCTTAGCAACAGCCCATTTGCTGGACTCATCCCGGAGGCCAAATGTTATTACATTTGAAAGGCACTGGAGACCTAGGCTTATAATTTATACAGATTTAGCACTTTGATTCCAGTGTATCTGGGCAAGCATTTTAAGTGCATTAGCACATAGTTCAAGGGCTAAATATCTGGTTTATGGTTAGTTGGTTTGTGGACATTAGTAACAAACCTACTTTGAAGCATTAATTTTGACAGGCCCTCACAACTTCCTAGCTTCCTGCATGTCTAGGACAGCCCCTGAAGCTCGGTGGGCTTGATATTCTACATTTCCCTGTTTATTTTACAGCTGGTAAATCTGGTGGGGACACTATTAGATACAAGGGATGCAGCCAGGCACAGTGACAATCTGGTAGGAATAGCTCACAGAAAATGAGATTTTAAATCCCTTTGTAGGCTGTATGGTTCTAAGTCCCAGTAGCTCTGGTTCCTTCTTTAAAGCAGCCCTCTGAAAACCCTTGCACTGTCAGGTTAATTAGGCCTCCTCTTTGGGTAGAATGTATAATGAGTAGCCAAGGATATGCAGCTAAATTTCTTTATTTATCCAGCAAGACCATACATACCTCCTGGTCCTTGGCAATTAGTAATAGGTTAATCATTCTTAGACAATGAAACGTTCTTAAGACATCTGAAATGACATCTGCAGCTGTATTTATTACCCCTGCCTGAGCCCAGTGACTTGCTGCCTGTGCATTGTTCAGTGCCACCTAGCTTGTTGACTTGACTTGAGATTTGTGGTGATATTGCCAGAGAAATGACCTGATGCTTACAGTGTGAATCTGAGTTTTCAAATCTATGAACCTTGTAGGGCAGCCATCCACAGGCATCATTGGATAATATTGTTACTGTAGTTGAAAATAAAGCTACAGTGCTTATATTATTGCTGAGTAGCTCTGATGTGAGTTCCTCAAGTAGGTATGACTCTTAAACTAATATTTTGTAAATGTGCTCTATATTAAAAATTTCCATATTGAAGAGAATTTAATGAATCTTTTCTATCATTACAGGGTAAGAGTTAAGTGATTTTTTTTTCTCCTGTGGGATTGATTAAGCATAGTCATTACCCAAGAAAAACAAGTATTTGTCCCTTATATAGTCTGTAAATTTTATTACTTATATGTATTTCTAATACATTAAATACTGTACCAGCTTTCTAATGTCATTAGAACTATCACCCCTATAGCAGTAATGCCTGCCTTTGACCAGTGATTCTCAACTTGGGAAGATTTTGCCATCTAGGGGACATTTGGTGAAGCCTAGAGATACTGTTAGTTGTCGTAATTGGGGGGGTAGATGAGAAGTAGGGAATGCTACTGAACTTTAAAAGACAAGAAATACCCTACCTGGAAAGTATTCATTCATACTAGCATAAAACAGTACAGGAAAATGATCTTTAACCTCTGAGAAAATTAATAGATAGAGCATAATCTTTCCTAATTAGATTTTAGTTTGTGATCCAACAAATGATAAGTTAAGTAAAGAGTGACCATCGGGTCATAAAGTCTTACTTAATTTTCAAGAAAATATTTTCCTAAAGCTATCCGCATAAAAAGTGATTTTAAAAGGAAATACTTACATGTAGCATAAGGTTTTAAATTTTTCTGTCAAAAGAATAGGATGTTGGAAAAATATATAATTACATTTTACTTGGAATTTGTTTTATTTAGCAAATTTTGTTCAGATGTCTTAAGAACATTTCATAAACTTAGCATTTCCATTTTGAGAAGAGTTTCTTGGAAGTAATATTTTCTTATGTCTTTAGTTGGGAGAAGTGCCTCTCCCACCAAACTATCATAGTAAAGAGGCATGTTCAGTATTTTTTCCCTTTCACCTATGCTGGCTGTAATTTAGCCCACTGTATGAGCAGGAGTCCTCGTGCAAAATGAACCAGTGGCCAGTCGTGCCTCATTAGTGTGCTTTTCACATTAAAAACAACATTGGAAGTGCTGAGCATAATGTATAAATTTGCCAGATCACTATGTTTTACACCTGAAAGTAATGTAACATTGCTTGTCAACTATACTTCAATAAAACACACACAAACACACACACACAAGAACAAAACTGAAACAAACAAATATTCAGTAAATATTTAATGAATAAACAATTCTATTCAAGGGGCTTGAGAATTATACCTTGTTTCATTGGTTATTTTTCTTTTATATTTTCAACATCGGCCTTCCTAACAGCTACTTCACCATAGTTGACAAATAAGTCCAATCTTAAATAACATTTTTAAAAAGAAAAATCAACAACATGAACATCCTTTAACTCTGCCTTCCCCTCGAGCTTCTTTCCATCTTTCTCCTTCCCTTTCCAATTAAACTTCAAGGAAGAAGCTGCCTGTCTTTGTTTCTGCTTACTTGGCAGCCACTCTCCTTTTTAAAAGCTTTATGAGATAAAATTTACATACAAGAACTGGACATACTTAATATGTATTATTTGATTGGTTTGGATGTATGCATACAACCCTGATACCATCACCACAGTCAAGGTGATAGATATATCCATTACTTCCATAAATATCCTTGGTTCTTTTGCTTTTCTTTCTTTGTAGTAAAACTTGCCATGTGATCTACCTTCTTAACAAAGTATTATTTTAAAAGTGATTTTATTTATTATTTTAGAGAAAGAGAGAGAGAGACAGAGAGAGGAAGAGTGGGGTGGGGAGAGGCAGAGGGATGTAGAGAGAGAATGTTAAGCAGACTCTGCTCTAAGCATGGAGCCCAATGCAGGAGCTCGATCTCATGATCCTGAGATCATGACCTGAGCTGAAACCAAGTAAGACATTTAACTGACTGAACCACCCAGGGACCCCCAACAAAGTTTAAACTACACAATCCTATATGGTTAACTATGAGCATTACTCTAGAGCAAAGTTCCAGAGTTTAATAATCTAGCATAACTGAAACTCTTTACAACCATTGAACAACTCTCTTAATGCTAACTTCTATCCTTACCACACAACTGAAGCTGTACTTTGAGAAATCACCAGGAAGCTTCAGATTATCAAACCCAAAGATTCCTTTGAGACCTTTCTGGTCTCAAAGCAAATTGCAGCTTCTTAGAGAGACCTCTTCTTAGAGAGATCTCTTCTTAGAGATTTAACCTGAGTTGAATCTCAAAACATTCTCAATTTCTTTATAGTTCTTACTACCTTTAATCATTTTCATGTCTTCATTTACATGTTTATTTTCTTTTAGCCCCCATTAGAATATAAGTTCCTTGAGGGCAGGGACTCAATCTTGCTCATTATAATATACTCAGCCGCTAAAGTAGGCCTAGCACATAGTAAACATTCAATAAACATTGTTCACTGCCTGGGACTCAATATTAATCCTCTTACGTAACCTCTCTGGAGCATTTGCCACTGAAGAACATTCTCTTCTTGGTGCTCCCTTCCTGGCTCTTGAAATAGCACCATTCCTATTCTGCCTCCTTTGCTAACTTCTCAGTGGGATGTGATGTCTTTGAGAACAGGAACTGCTATTAGTACATTTGCTGGTACATGAAGGTCCAGTAAAACACAAGAGGTCCTTATGTTTGGATGGCAGTATAAAAGATTTTAGCCAAACCTGCTGTATAACATGGCTGAAAACTATTGAAGGAAGAGAAAGTATTACATTTTGGCTGGTAACAAACCTGAATGTGCCTTAGTGTAATAATTAGGTATTGAATAGAAACTTGGAATTGTATGAATATGTGTATTGCTTACTACTGTAGATTCTGGTATCATTTTGGTACTTTGTCTGCTATTTCAACAGAAACATGTGATCTCAAAATGGGTCAAAACTGAGTAATACAAGTGTCCATATATAGAGAAATAGTTCATGTATGGTGAAATGACTTTGTTGAATATTATGTAGCCATTAAAATTATAGACTATAAATTATAATTGTAAATTATAAAAGATAAGAAACAAAATATTTGTTATAAGTGAACAATGCATGACACCATATTGTGCATACAATATGAATGTGCTTTATAAAATATAACAATACAAATTAGCAAAGGATAAACAGAGACTGTAATAGTAGTTGGGTCATTTTATACGATTATGGACATTTTGTTCTTGCTTTTCCAAACACCCTGTGACACTCTAACTTTTATAGTTTTCAAAAGCAGCAACTGAAAGCTGAAAACACTAAACAACCTATACCCCTGATGGAGATGTGCTCATGATGGAAATGCCAGAAAGGCAGTTGGCAGTTGTGTCATCTTTTTTTTCAAGGAGGAAATACATTCTGTTACTCATGGCCTTTGAAATTAACTTTGTGTTTAATGTATTCCACATCTAGATTTTTCCTTCAAGGTATCCTGCCCTGGAAATATAAATAAAGATTTAAATTACTCCCATGAAAGTGACTTCTTCAAGTTCATACCATGAATCCCTGGCATATGTGGAAATGAAACCCCTCAATTTACACTCTTAGACTTCATAAACATCTCTAAAACACTTACTCCATTCTAGAGTGGTAGCTATATAATGAAGTGTTCTACATTTATTAGACTAAAAGTCTTAAATTTTCCCTTTGATTGCTGTTGCTCTAGGTGGCAACGAAAGTCATTCTGACTTCACTTGTGAAAGCCAGATTGGTTTGACACACGCCTTGTGGAGTTTATTAAATTATTGCCTCTTCTCTCTCATTTATAATTTTGAAAGTAAATCCATGTTCATGAAATTTATTGCACCTGCATTTGGAGAGGATAGGGAAATCCAGCAATTGATTCATGAATAGGCTTATCATGTAAATGAATGATGGCAAGTGTCTAGTTCACAAGGTGGTTGGAGTGACAGAAAGCACAAGCTTCAGCTTTACACATACCTTAGTTTTTAAAGGCTATGTGATTAGAGGAATATGGTTGGAGGAGTGATGTGAGGCCGGTGTATGAATTCACTGCCCCTGCACACAGTCTACCGCTCCACAGGGGTCAGACCATCACCCTGGGATGTGTAGGCTGGGCAGGAGTACATCTCTCGGTTCTGCACACAAGATTGACAAATCATCAGCTAATTCAAACAGCCCAAATACTTCTGTATTAGTGGTTGGCTACATACTTTTTGCATTGTTTCATACTTGAATAAATTTATTGAACATATACTGTCTAACTATTAGCAACAGCATGCCAAAGAAAAAGCTCACCTTCCCTGAAGAATGCCTGAGAAGCCTAGAACCCAGAAATGGAATAAAACCAGGATAATTAATAGAAAGTACAGGGGAAAAGAAGCTTCCCTCAACTTCACACCACCCCGTGCACAATTCTGTGTCACAGACAAATCTTTCAGTTTGCTCCTTAAAAAAGCAAACAACTCCAGAAGAAAAATTAAAGTTCTTTTAAAAAATTGAATGACTCAAGAGCAAAAACTTGAATACCATTTATAAGGCCCCCAGAATGCTTCCTGATGATCAATCTAACAAGTCCCAATAATTACTGTTATCCACATACAAGGAGTTCCCCTAGGAGCTTTTTGCTGTTGTTTTCAATTGTTTTAATTTTAAAATATACATACAAAAGAGTACTTGTAACTTAGAAGTATAAGTATAATATAAACAGACAACAGAAGTATAATATAAACAGACATCTCAAGAAGTCTTAGGAAACAAATTACCAATACATTAGAAGCCCTCTATTTACTCTCCTCAATCACACCCCCTTATTCCAGTTATCCATCCTCTTGAACTTTGTAGTGCTCATTCCCTTACTTTTCTCTCTGGCTTGTACTGTGTTAGTATCTTGCAACAATATATTGTTTAGTTGTCCCTGATTCTGAACATTGTACATATTGAGTCTTACCATATATATTACTTTGACTATTTTCCAGTTAAAAGTATGTTGAAATTCATTCATGTGTACACATGTAACTGTAATTCATTCATTTTCACCACCATATAGTATTCAATTTCATGAATATACCAAAGCTATTTACCAATTTTTTTCAGTGGGTGTTTAGGTAATTTGGCATTAAGTTCTCTTACTTTCTGTTTATCTAAATGCATCATCATTTTACCTTCATTCTTGAAAAATATTTAAACTTGGTATGTAATTCCAGGTTGGCAGTTTTACTGCCTTCCTGTTCCCTTTGCTGATATTGAAAAGTCAAGTCTTAGTCTAATTACTATAGGTGAATTATCTTTTCCCTCTGGATGCTTTTTAGAGCTTTTGTGTCTGGCATTCTCCTCTTTCACTATGACGTGTCTAATCATGGATTTTTTTTCATTTATTATACTTAGGATTTGTTAGTCTTTCTGGATTTGAATTTTGGTGTCTTCAAAAATTAGGGAAGAACATTAGTCATTATCTCTTTGATGATTTTCTTGACCCTATTTTCTACTATTTTGAGATTTTAATTCACATATGTTAGGCCTTCTCACTCAATACACCATATCTTTAAATTTCCTTTCATATTTCAATCTCCATTTTATTAGGCAACCTCCCAAAAAATTTCTTGGGATTATTTCCTTTCTAATTTTAAATACCTGTGTCATAATTGCACTAATGTGAAACTTATTTAGAAGTAATTAAACAAACACCAACGTGAACAAGTATAGGATTTAGCCTTCTAGGAAAGTTTTAGGGATATTCTTCTGGTATAATTGGACTTTTTTTTAAGTGGAAACATTTCCACTTATTCTAAGCCATAGTATATATTCACTGACGCAATAGTTTGTTCATTGATATTTCTACAGCAAGCTCTCTTCATCAAAATTTTGAGTAATATAAAAAGGTAGTTTGAGTTGTTTTTTCATACTTAGTTTAATTTAGATATGAAAAATGTAAAGTAATGATTTGTAGGAAACCTTGAAAATAATTTTCCCAAATTTCACATTTAGTGTTAAGGATATTTTGTAAATGTACTTATAATTTGATTTAGACATAAATAAAGAACTAAGTTAAACTTAAAAGGAAAAATTTGTTTTCCTTTGAGCACAAAATTTGCATACAGATTTTGGTCAAGTACGGTTATGTTTATAGTGATAAATGAGAGTAGTTTTATGATAGACCAAAAAAAAACCTCAAAAATAAAAACAAAACTATTCAGAAGGCTTTGATATGAAATATAACATAACTTATCTATAGTTTTACATGCCAATATTAGACCTCTAGTTTTGCTGAATGAAACTTTGCAAATACTGTCATTTCAGCTCTAATCATATTTCCAATAAAAGAATTTATATGTTAGCAAGACTTAAATTGTGCTTCAGGGGAAATGGTAGCCAAGTGAATATATCTTTGTTGGCATTCACTTTCTATGAGCCAACCTTTGAAAACCAGCAGACTTGCAGGTTAGACACATGACTCTCATTAAGTTAATGCTATGCTGTTATATTGTATTACTTTCCTGAAACTAATGGAATTGGTTGATGTGTCAGAGTTACTTATTTCATTGTTGTTGTTGTTGTTTTAGTATTAAGTGTTGGCAGGCAAAGAAAAAGCTTTGAAGACAGAATTGTTTAGTTGAAAAAGAACTTATGATCAGTCCTATTAATGATCAAATCCTGGCCCTCCTGCTAACTAGTTGCATGACCAAGAATCTTTTCTCTGAGTTTCCTTATCTGTAAAGTCGTTATGACACAGCATATATTATGTGGATGTAGTGAAAAAGCAAAATTAGATGAGACATTTAAAGCATCTACAACATTGACTGACATCGTACATTGAAAACTTACTGTTTCAGTTTTCATACTAGATGATGAGATACATAGAGGACAAAGAGCTCCTAGCACATGATAAGCAAGTCCATTTCCACCTTTTTGATGGATCTAGCCCTTTATTCTATCCCAGATTCAAATTTACACTGCTTTATTAATTGACAGTTCCCAGGTATTTTTAAATCCTTGTCACTCCCTCCCTAGTGCTTTCATGAATGCGTTCTAGTTATTTTCCACTCCTTTTTCAACTGATAAGATGATGTACTATAACTTACTCTTTGATTCAAAAATCTACAATGGTTTTCTTTCATAGGTCATTGCACATTTAACTCCCTGGTCAAAGATGGTGACTGGGTGATGGGAACCAATAAATGAATTTCTACCATATGCACATCTCTTTGCCTTGCAGTAGTCTCTTGAGTACTGAGACCTCTCCCCTACCTTATTTTTTTAAAGCAGTCTTGCCTTGTTATGGGATCCTGACAGGAAACTGAAATGAAAATATTTAATAGTATATCCACTCAAGCTGCCTAAATTCTCAGACATGTAACACCTCACTTAACCCATAGCCCCTGCTTTACTGATTTATCTTGCTGTCTCTAGTACTGTTCTGCTCCAAGACCATAACAACGCTGACTACATCTCATAATATACTTTTACAGTATCTTAGTTCCACCCTGATTTAAAAACATCTTAATACAGAAACAAGTGTTGTAGTTACCCTGAGAGCAGGAATGTAGGTCTGCATCCTTAAGTTTTTCCATTGACTTTATAGATGACTTTATATATTCCATTGATTTTATATATATGACAGTTTTTTTTCTCTCCATAAGCTATACTGTTAAATTACAGACAACTCTTGTGACTATCTTTAGCTCTTCCTCTGAAGTAGATCATATTACCCTCATTTCACAGAAAGCTCGAGTTCATTTCCTTTGAACAAATCCAAGCCTCATTTTCCTCATTCATAAGACAATGATAATGGCATCTGCCTTGTGGGGTTTATGGAATTAAGCAGAATAAAAAATAATAAAAGAGATTACCACACAGTATTATATAATATACATTCAATAAATGGCAGTTTGCCATAGCTGAGACTACCTGAATAAAATCCCATTTACTTGTATCATGTACTGGATGAATTTTAGAATCATATGATTTCGGAAAAAAAGCATTATGTTGGGTATCTTCTACTCTACTGACTTCCAGCTGCATTCTAAGACACTCTTGGATTTCTGAGGTAATATAGCATTAGAAGGGAACAGCCTTTTTACCCTCCTTCACTTGTTTAAATCCAAGCAATGCAGTGGGATTTTCTAAGTTGCAGTCACATAATTTCATTAACTTACAGAACATTTCATTGAGCATACCTTACTCAAGTCTTGATATACCATGTAATCTGAAATAAGAAATTACCCCAATGTGACACATTCTGAAGATGTGCATGGGTCTCTTTGGATGGACTTTCTTATTCACTGCCACAGTCCAGGTCTTGTAGTGGATAGCAAATACTTCAGAGGAGACTGAATATTCTAAGAGGAATGGGCAATATTGAGAAGTATGTTCGCCAAACACAATGAATTAAATTAGAAATCAACAACATGAGGAAATTTGTGAAATACACAGTTAATTGGAAGATAAAATGAATTCTTTGGGCCAAAGAATAAATTGCAAAGGGAATTAGAAAAATATTGTAAGCTGAATAAAAATGAAAAAAAAATCAGAATTTGCAGGGTCCAGCTAGAGTGCTTAGAGGGAAATTTATAGAAAAGAAGATCACAAATCAATTAACCTAAGTTTATTCCTCAAGAAATTAGAAAAAAAAAAACTAAACACAAAGCAAATAGGAAAAAAAAAGAATTAATAAAGGTTGACATAGAAGTTAAGAAAAAAGAGGGGTCCCTGCGTGCCTCAGTGAGTTAAGTGTCCTCCTTCAGCTCAGGTCATGATCCCAGGGTCCTGGGATTGAGCCTTACATGGGGCTCCATGCTCAGCAGGAGCCTGCTTCTCCCTCTCCCCTCCTCCCTGCTTGTGCTCTCTCTTGCTATCTCTCTCACAAATAATAAATAATAATAATAATAAAAAGAAGTTAAGAAAAGAGAAAGTCAATAAAGAAAATTGATAATACCAAATTTGGTCCTTTGGAAACCAATACTTGAAATCGGTTCTTTGAAAACTAATATTTGAGGGAAAAAATATATGTACACACACACACACACACACACACACACACACTTTATTTATTTATTTTCAGGATTTAACTCACACAGTCACACAATTGTGGAAGTGCAAATCCAAAAGCTTCAGGATAGACCATCAGGTTGGAGACCCAGAAAAGAGTTGCAGTCCAGTCTGAAAGGCAGTCTACTGGCAGAACTCCTCCTTGCTTGGGAAAGATCAAACTCCTTGCTATTAAGGCTTTCAACTTATTGGTGAGGCCCACACACATTACAGAGGGTAACATGCTTTACTCAAAATTCAGCAACTTAAGGGTTAAATCTCATAAAAAAGAACATTTTTTTTTTCCTGAAACATTCAAAAAAAATGTTTCACCAAATATCTGAGCACTGTAGCCTGGTCAAATTAATACATACAATTAACTATAACAGACACAAATTACCAAAATCAGTGTTGTAAGACTGGGCATAAATAGTGACCTTATAGAAATTAAAAGGCTTATAAGATACTAGGAAAAATGTTATGCTAACAAATTAGAACATTTAGGTATAATTGACAAATTCCTAGAAAGATATGAAACTATTGAATTTGATTTAAGAAGACATGGAAAATCTGAATAAACCTGAAACACGAGATTGAATTACTAATCAGCAAACCACCTACAAAAAGAAGAGCAGGCTCAGATAACTTCAATGGTGAATTTTACCAGATATATAAAGAAAAAGTAATACCAGTTCTGCATACCCATCCAAAAAATAGAAGAGGGAAGTAGGATTAGTTATTATAAATTAAGACTTGACACACTTGGTAAAAAGGAGTTAATCATGATTTCAGACTATAAAGGTACTTCACTTTTCATTCTTCATCATTTCCAGTTATCCACTGGAACCCCCTGTGACAGTTGGCCTGCTGGATATTGGGATGAGTCTGTCTAAATTGTTGAAGAGTATTTGTCATCATGGTGGATCAAGAGAGAACAAAAAGAATTGTCATTAGAACTTGAATACTTACTGAATGCAAGGCAATGTTTGTCAGTTTCCATGTTTTTTTTAAATTTCTATTAATTGCTTCAGATTGTTGGATTTATTTTTTAAATTATTATTATTGAAGTACAGTTGATAAACACTGTTACAGTCATTTCAAGTGTACAACATAATGATTCAACAGTTCTATATATCACTAAATGCTCACTAAGGTAAATGTAGGCATCATATGTCACCATAGGTTATTACAGTGGTATTAACTATATTCCCTATGCTGTACTTTTCATCTCCATGACTTATTTATTTTTTAACCAGAAGTTTGTATCTCTTAATCCTCTTCGCCTATTTCGCATATCCCCCCCCAACAAATTGTTGAATCGGTTCCCTTTAATGCCAATAGTGAACTATAATTTTGACTTGTATTGTATAGATTGCACCTCTTTATATAGGTTGATATTTTTATTATTAGTTATGTACCTTAAAAATCCATAATTGAAAGTACAGAATTCCGTAGTTGTTGATATATTCACAAGATTGTGCAACCATCACCACTAATTTCAGAACACTTTCATTACGTCAAAGGCAACTCTATATCTGTTAGCAGGCATTCTCCTTCATCTCCCTCCCTTCAGACTTTGAAAATCTAATCTCCTTTTTTATTCCTAAGGATTTTTCTTGTTATGTACTATCTTGGCATTCTTTTTTTTTTTTTTAAAGATTTATTTATTTATTTATTTGACAGACAGAGATCTACAAGTAGGCAGAGAGGCAGGGAGAGAGAGAGGAGGAAGCAGGCTCCCCGCTGAGCAGAGAGCCCAATGTGGGGCTCCATCCCTGAACCCTGGGATCATGACCCTAGCCGAAGGCAGAGGCTCCAACCCACTGAGCCACCCAGGCGCCCCCTATCTTGGCATTCTTGTTGAAAAATCAGTTGACCACAAATGTATCAACTTATTTCTGAACTCATTTCTATTCCACTGATCTATATATCTATCCTTAGGCCAGTACCACACTGCTTTAATTACTATAGCTTTGGAGCAAATTATGAAGCCTGGAAGTATGTTAACTCCAATTTTATTTTTTCTTTTTCCAGACTGTTCTGACTATTCTGGGTCACTTTCATTTCCATATGAATTTTAAGATCAGCTTGTCCTTTCCCACAAAAATTGGCATTTAGATTGTTGATAGAGATCATATTGAATCTGTAGATCAATTGGGAGAATATTGCCATCTCAGCAATATTAAATCTTCCAATCCATGAATGTTTTTTCAATTTACTTATATCTTTAATTTCTTTCAGTAATATTTTGTAGTTTTATTATATAGTCTATCTTTCTTTGGTTAAATTTATTCTTAAATATTTGATTTTTAACACTATTATAAGTGGCATTGTTTTCTTAATTTCATTTTTGGATTTTTTTGCTAATGTATAGAAATGAAACTAATATTTGTATATTGATCTTGTATCATGAAACCTTGTTGAACTCATTTATTAACTCATTGATTAAACCCAATAGTTTTGCTGATTATTTGGGTTTTATATATATACAATTATGCAGTCTTCAAAAAGAGATGGTTTTATTTCTTTCTGGTCTGGACAACTTTTTTTCTTTTTCTTGCCTAATTGCACTAGGTAGAATTTTCAGCATTATATTGAGAGGAAGTGGTTCTTGTCTTGTTGCTGATCTCAGGGAGGACAGATTTCAGTTTTTCACCACTGAGTATGATGTTAGCCATGGGTTTTTCACTGACACCCTTTGTCAGGTTAAGTTCCTTTCTATTAGTAGTTTGTTGAGTATTTTTTATCATGAAAAGGTATTGGATTAGGTCAAATGCTTTTCATGTATCTCTTGAGATAATGATGTGTTTTATGTTCCATAATCTATTGAAATGGTGCACTACATTAATTTTTTTTGGATGTGAATCCAACCTTGATTTCCTGAGATAAATCCCACTTAATCATGGTGCATCATTATTTTACATATATTGCTAGTATTTTTGAGGAATTCTGCATCTATATTTATATGAGATGTTGGTCTGCAGTTTTCTTTTCAGATGATGTTTCTATCTGGTTTTGGTATCAGGGTAATACTGTTTTCATAGAAAGTCAGGTGGTATTTCATCCTTTTCTATGTTTTGGAATATTTTCTGAAAGATTGGTCTTAATTTGGGGTACCTGGGTGGCTCAGTTTGTTAGTCATCTGCCTTCAGCTCAGGTCATAACCCCAGGGGACTGGGATGGAGCCCTGTGTTGGGCTCCCTGCTCAGCAGGGGAGACTGTTCCTCTCTTTCCCTCTGCCACTTCCCCCACTTGTTCCGTCTCTCTCTCAAAGAAATAAATGAAATCCTTTTTTAAAAAATATTGGTCTTAATTTTTCTTTAAATCTTTGGTAGAATTCAGCAGTAAAGCCATCTGGGCCTCGGCTTTGCTTTGTGGCACTTTTAAAATTACTAAACCAATATCCTTACTTATTATAAATCTATTCTGATTTCCATATACTATTTGTAATTTTAAAGACAATTCCTGAAGTAGGTGGCATGACAACAATTATAAAAAGGAGGAAACAGGTTGATTTTTTTGATAATGAGTGCCAAGTTATTGAGTGGTAAAGCTAAAATTCTGATCATTCTGGCTACGAAAACGATCAGCTTCTTTTGCATCATACTATCTTCCACGAACACTGATTAAGATTATATATTCCCTTTGTCTTAGGTGCAAATATAAAGTTATAAGATATAGAGCCATAAGAGAAATGTTGGCACTTTGAAGCTAATGTCTATTGGCAAACTTTCAATCAATATTATGTTGCTCAGAGTATGAACATCTTTGTGAAAACATTATATCCAACCCATTTTTAGTTATCTGTCTTTCATCTTGACATCAGAATTTGGTAATGTGGTTTTTAAATTTTTTTATTTAATTATAGTTGATGCACAATGTTGTATCAGTTTCAAGTGTACAACATAGTGAATCAACTTCTCAACACGTTATGCTATGCTCACCACAAGTGTAGGTACCTTCTGTCACCAGACAACACTATTACAGTATCACTGACAATATTGCCTATGCTGTGTTTTTATTCCTGTAACTTATTCATTCCATAATGGGAAGTCTGTATCTTCCACTTCCTTTCACCCATTTTGCCCATCCCTCCACTCTCTTCTCTGGCAGCCATCAATTTGTTTTCTGTATTTATAGGTCTGTACTTTTTTTAAAAAGATTTTATTTATGTATTTGGCATAGAGAGAGAGAAAGAGAACACAAGCAGGGGAAGCAACAGAGGGAGAGGGAGTAGCAGGCTTTCCACTGAGCAAGGAGCCCAATATGGGACTTGATCCCAAGACCCTGTGATCATGACCTGAGCTGAAGGCAGATGCTTAACAGACTGAGCCACCCAGGTGCCCCTGTAGGTCTGATTTTTGTTGTTGTTGTTGTTTATTTGTTTTGTTTTTTAGATTTCACATATGAGTGAAATCTTATGGTATTTATCTTTCTCAGTCTGACTTATTTCACTTAGCATAATACCCTGTAGGTCCACCCACATTGTTACAAAAGGCACAATCTCATCCTTTGTAATGGCTGTGTAACACTTGTGTGTGTGTGTGTGTGTGTGTGTGTGTGCATGAATTAATCAAAAGTGCATTTGGGAGTCTGTTTCGTCCCCTACTCCAGGTGAACTCCTGAACATTCTACAACCAAGTAACAGCATTCCAGAAGACCAGAATTAAGGAACATCTAGATTTTGACTGACCTCACTCTCAGAGAAAATATGTGTAATTTTGCTAGAAGATAAGAAAAGTGACATTCTATAATCACCTGTCCCCTAATCCAACAATGTACAATATAAACTAGCTAGACAGGATGAGTGATCTGTGATCATAAAACAGATTTTCTGGAGGGAGAGCCGTACCTCACCTACTACTATGCTCTGTGTGCTTTTCCCTCTTTTAATTAGGCATGGTCTTCTCAGGTTAAAGATGTAGAAGCTGAGGGTCATGGAGATGGATTGAACTTATCACCATTAATGGGAAAGTTGATTTAATACTTCTCAGTAAGAACTCTTGTTTCTAGAATATCCTGCCCATCAGATATTAGTAATAATTATTCATCCATTGAGCCATTCATTTGTTTCCCAAATATTAATTAGATAAATATTTAATTAATGAAAAAAATGAAAAACAGTTGGGAACTGATCAAAATCAAAAGCTTCTGCACAGCAAAGAAAACAAAGAGGCAACCCACGGACTGGGAGAAGATATTTGCAAATGACAGTACAGACAAAAGGTTGATATCCCGGGAACTGATAGCATACTCAAGGACAACTGAACATTTTCCTAGATCCCTCGGAGCTATAACAAAGCCCTAGCATGCTTTAAAAGATAAAACATTAACTCTACGAGCCAAAGTACCCATCTAGAATGAAATCCGCTGAGGGAATTTTTTCCTTTGGGGAGAGGGCTTAGTATTCTTTCCTTAGTATGAGAGACATGCCTAGTGGTTTCAATTTAAGTCCTTCTGTCCATTTAACAGCTTTTCGTTAAGCTCATAATGTGTGCATGGCATTATCATTGGTGTTAATATCACCAATATATATGCAATAAGACTAAATGAATAACAAGTTTCATTTTGGTGAATGTTTAAAAAATAAATCCCTCATCTGAAAGCTAGCATAATGCCTGGTTCCTAATATATTCTACAACTCCTAATCTCAAGGGAATTCAATTTTCAGTCATACACAGATACAAAGTGTAACAAGCAACATAAAGCTGATGCCTTAAAAGTCTCATATCCATTTCATGAACCATGTATAAAACCAGTAGAAAAATTGAAAATAGTTAATTTTAGGACTTGTGACATCCTCTAAAATTCATGCACAAGGAAGAGAAGTCTTTGTAATAATATCTTTCTTTCTATTCTCCCATTTAGGGCTTGAATATTTTCTAAAAGCATATTTGAAATAGAACTCTGGGAGAAGTTGAAAGAAAAAGCAGACAGTGCTTCCGAGTCAGATGCTGGAACATCATTGGATGTTTTCCAAACCTCTTAAAGACCATCTGGACCAATATCAGTATTGATCAGTGCTCAGTACAATACTATGAAGAGTGCTCTAGTGGTCCCAGTTGTTTTAGATGGACATCAGGCCTGGCCCTTGGCCCACCATTTATGAGTGATGAACCCATGACCTTGTGATCTTGTGGCTAGGCGAATCCATTTTTGTTCATTGGCTTTGGTTTTTCAGAAATGAGGGAGGGGAAAAATAAGCCCAAACAATATCCAGACTACCATTGTAGACAATGGAGCATATCTTTGTGAGGGCACTGCAGAGCCAAAGAAAGCGGATCATGACCAGAGGTGAGGCAAATTTAGTGTTGCAGAATTTAGAAGATCTTTCTATAATATTTCGAATTGTTCCCATTAAAGTTTCAGAAAGTTTCCAGAGTGGAAATATGAATGTTTGAAAAAGAAGGTACAGTCCTTTCCTATACCTTAATTTTGGGTCCACTGGATATCACAACTGAGGGAACAGTTTAAAAATAAAATTACATTATAATTTGGCTGCCATTACTATTACATGAATGCCAAGAAGAGACAAGAAGTTAATGCAAATATAAAGACTCTGGCCCTGATAAAACTACAGTTGATCTGTCCAGTGGTTCTGAACATTTTTGGGTCAGGAGTGCTTTGGAGAATTTCATGAAAGCCGTCCAGCCAACCAGTAGTTCATGCACTGAATTTTGCATACAATTTCAGGGGATCAGAGAACCTTGATGTGTGCTTTAGTCAACCTATAGATCCCAAGTTAAGAACTCTTTGGCTAAATAATAAAAACATTATACTGTAGTTGTGAAAAGCTCAGGAGGTTTGGGCATTGATAAGGAAGCTAGGCTCCAGAACTAGAATCCACAGGAGGAATCTCTCTATCTGTTTATCTGTAATCAGTGGCGTGATTTCACAGGGTGTTGGCCTATAGGTGAGAGTTGATGAGCTGAACAAAGGTGCCTTTTATTATAGATTATCTTTAGAGTTTTCTCTCAGGTTCCAGGACAACGGGGCCACTCCAGCTGTCCCCACATCTGTCCAGCTTCCGTATATCCACCTCAGCCTCCCACCACTCCATACTCTTTTCCCTCCTTAGCTTATACTAAGAGCTCAGTAAATACTTGTAACTCCAAGAAAAGCAGGTCCATGTACCCAAGGGGCCCTCTTTGATTGTGTGAAATGGGCCCACAGTTCTAGCGGCAAAGGTTGTTAGGCAATGTTCCCTAAGAGAGAAAGTCTAGTCACCCTCATGGCATTATGTATGGGTGAGTAATTACATTAAAATCATATTCTGATTCAGGAACTCAGGCCTGGAGAAGAGGAGGCTATATGTTAAATATACACCCCACTTGGATCCAAAACCAGTTAGTGATCTGTGGAGCAACATTTGAGAAGCACTACTCTAGCTTAAGTAATAATAAAAACTGATAGCAACAACCGTCCATCTCTTACTAAGTGTAAGGCAGTTAATACATAGACTCCTATGTTAGCCTCTGAAAAAATCTAAGAGGTAGGTATGTTAATGGCAATATCATAAATCGAACGTCCAAACAAAGGGAGGTAAAGAGTGGTTAAAAAGAGGTAAAGAGAACTTGCCCAACTTCACACAGAGAAAGAGCAAGGACTGCCAGACAAGCCTGTCTGAATAGTGAGTTCTGGGCTTCTCACCTTTCTCTTATTATACCCTGTGGTATAGATATGCCTGTGAGGATCTGGTAAAGCCTATGGACCCCATCCCAGATGAATATTTTTCAAGTACTTAAAATGAAATAGCAAATTCCAAAGTAAACTGAATATAGTAAAATTCAGTTGTCAACTTATTTAAAAAAAAAAACCAGATATGTGATATAGGAACATGTGTTACTTTTGTAATGCTTTAACTAGCAAGATCTAGGGACAAGTCTAATAACTACCACAATTTCAAAGTGCTAATTCAAATGAATATAAGTGATGTTTTGAGATATCTATAATAACCTTAAGGCAATATGAAAATATTTATGATTTCTGTTGAACCAGTCACACATACTGCTAGTAGAACTGTGCTTGGTTGCCTGCATTCATTAGGGAAGGAAATGCTGAACTTCACATAAAAGTTAGTACAAATAAAGATGTATATCTTTTATCTGCATCCATGCTCATGGACTCTGGATTCCATCTACAGAGCCCAGGATAAGAACTTCTGTAGAGTTTGTCCTCTTAATGGGCATGATGCATGGAATTTCATTGGAATGATTAGAGAGAAGTTACCTGTTTCCTTGCAGTTCTGATATTCTGTGGCTTTCTCTAATAGGTGGTGAAGATAAAAAGCAATGTGACATTGTCGAAATGTAATTTGGAAAATTGGACATTAAAGCAAATGATGCTTTTCCAAAACAGCCTTCTTGGGAAGATGTGCACTCATTGCAATGGTGCCTCCTTGTTTGTTTGGTGTTTGTGCCAAAAACGTTTTAGACCTCCTAGTGCCAAGTATGAACTGACTCCCTATTGTCACTTGGGTAGTATTTAGTTTTATCTCCCTGAGCATTCCTTCTGTGTCCTCAGCTTTGGTTGCCAGCACTCTACCATTCCTCTGAAGCCCCCAGACCATCTCAGTCTCAGATTCTAGTCATAGGCCCCTCTCTCTTTCTTCACCTCAACCTTTGAGGAATTTCCTCTCATCTCACTTTCCACGTTGAGGTCCTGTGTCTGATTCTGTCCCGTTCTCTCTTTGTCCCCTCTTCCCCTACTCTCCCCTTCTACTCTTCCATTTTCCTTACGGCACAGGCTCCTTCCTGTCTTCCAGAAAGAAAGGATCAACTATCTTTTTCGCAAAATAACACAGAATATTTTCTGATTCACCCATACTCCCAAGGTCCAACTCATGAAAAGGTAAACTGTGCTTTCTTTCCTTTCTCAGTGCAGACCTCATTATCCCTTGGAAATCCGATTCTTCCTATCCACACCACTTAACTGAAACTGCTCGATTAAAGTCAGCAAGGACTTCCTCATTTCCAAACCCAGCATCCTTCACTCTCTCATTTGTCTGGAATTTTCTGAGGTATTTTACATTCCTCTTCTCAGCTGTTTCTACTCCTCTGTCTCACTGTTCTTCCTCTACCCATTAATGACAACTTTTCTTTCCTCCTTTCCCATTTATGAGGCTTATAATACAAAACAGTATGTGTCCATGTATATATGTAAGATATATCACTTATGTATACATACATATGTAAAATATATCAAATATTATATACTATATACACATATATAATCTATCAACACTATCCCATATAAGATATATACCTCTCAGTTTTCTTGTGAGGATACAATGTGTATATAATATAGTTCATGTAGATTACATATAACTGTATGTCCTATATGATATATGATTTTCACATATGCATGCATATGTATGTATGTATGTGTGTGTGTACACATTTAATCCTCAAAACAATCATTGAGATATATAATATTATTTTTTCAATTTTCAGATACAAATATTGAGCACAGGGAGGCCATCTCACTCGCTCAAGATCAAAGAGCTGGTAAGTGCCTGAGCTAAGATTTGAACTGGTGCATTCTGGGTAAGGGGCCCAGACTCAGAAACTGCATGTTCAGCAGCCTCAGTTTCCAGAGAGAGAGAGAGAACATAGCGAAGGTGGTAGGTGTTCTGTTACTTCATCAGACACTGTTACAGGATTTCTTTTCCTTTACTCCCCACAGTACTTGGGTTCTTGGTCACACTGCTTTGAAGAATGAAGAGGTAGACCAGACAGAGTGGTGGGCAGCAAAGAGTTTATTGAGTGATAGTCAAGGAAAGTTTATTGAGTGATAGTACAAAGTTCCTAGAGAGGGAGGGGACCCGAGAGGGTTGCCATCAGAGTTTCTAAGTCTAGAGGTTTTTAAGGGCTGTTGGCTGTTGGTGGGGGGATTTAATCTGATTAACCCTTCTGTCATCCCATCAGGTTTTTGCCATCTTTCTGTCACCTGGGAAAGGGTGGAGGGCTTCCTTTCAGGGTGGTATAAAATCCTTAAGGGTAATTTCTTCTTAGGGTGGGGGCCTCCTGTCCCTGCCTGCCTTTCTTCCAACTGTCCTTCATCGACACTCCATCTCAAACTGAAGCCAACTTCTCCCTGAATGACACGGGCCTTCACTACCACCCTGTTTATGCTCAGACACTCATGATTATTATAGGTTGAAATCTTATCCAAGGCTAAATTTTGAAGAAATTTGAGAGTTTCTTTTCCCCAACTTCTGATCTGATTATCAGCAGCCATGGTGATATCTTTTGCCTCTTCTGTCTCCTTCCCTTGTTAATAGCACCCTAGTTCAGTCTCGTGCTTCCTCTTGCCTCATCTACAGCATTAGCCTGTTATCCGGGCTCTCCTTGCTTTAATCCATTTTATACAACTGCCATGATTATATATTTTTTAAAGGTTTTATTTATTTTATTTGACAGACAGAGATCACAAGTAGGCAGAGAGGCAGGCAGAGAGAGAGAGGAGGAAGCAGGCTCCCTGCTGAGCAGAGAGCCAGATGATGCCTGGGACTCTATCCCAGGACCCTGGGATCATGACCTGAGCTGAAGGCAGAGGCTTTAACCCAGTGAGCAACCCAGGCACCCCCATGATTATCTTTCTAAGGAGTATTCCATTTATGCCATCCCCTAGCTCAAAATATTCAATGATTTCTTATTGCCTAAGAAATTAAAAATAGATCATTTGACATGATCCTAAAGGTCCTTCAGAGCATGTCTCACAACTACCTTACCAAGTGCTTATTTCTCTCCTTCCCCCTAACGTTCTTTATAATCCAGCCCCTGAAACAATTCTTTGTCCTTTATGCATATCTTCATGGGATTATCATTTTCCCCTCTCAAGTCCTACCTAACCTTAAAGAATCATGCCAAACACCAGTCTGTCTTCTCATAGAAACTTCCCTGATCCCTCTTGTACCCCAGAAGCTCTAACTTCTTTCTCTTCAGAAAATGTCTATTAGTACCTCTCCTATAGCATTTGGGTTCTGACCCCTGTTTGAAGTATTTGTGTGCTTTTCTGCCTCATGTATCTTCTTTCCTGCAATGTATAATAGCACACTGTCTGTCACTTAGAAAACATCCAGTGACTATCTGTCAAAGTGATTTTAATTGGGCATGTCTGCTAGAGTTGACTATAACAGTCACACTAGAAAAATCTTCTCCTTGTTTTAAAACAACACAGATTTATGCACCAAATGGTAATAATGGGGAGCTAGCTAGTAGTAGCCTTAACCATGAAACAGTTTTTAACAATGAAATTCATCCTTAAAGTATGAATTTTTAAAAATTTTTTAAAGATTTTATTTATTTGACACAGAAAGAGAGATCACAAGTAGGCAGAGAGGCAGGCAGAGAGAGAGGGGGAAGCAGGCTCCTTGCTGAGCAAAGAGCCCAATGCGGGGCTTGATCCCAGGACCTTGAAACCATGACCTAAACTGAAGGCTTAACCCTCTGAGCCACCCAGGCTCCCCATTAAATTATGAAATTTTTTTTTATCATTGGAAATATTATCACGAATATGATACAAGATCTGAAGAGAATCCCATATAAGGAATTCAAAATAGAATTCTAGTTCATTTCCCATTTCAAAGGTCTCTGGTAACTTCCTATAACAGGAATATGATGCAGACTCCTTCCATGCCCTACACAGCCCTGCTAGTTCTGGTTCTTGCTTATCTCTGGACTCCTCTCTTCCCATTGCCTCCCTATTGCTTGCTTCTCTAGTCATACAAAAATTTTCTAGCTTCTTTAACATGTCAAGATTGTTCCTGCCTCAGGGCCTTTGTCCTGGCTTTCTCTCTACTTGCGATGCTCCTCCCCCAGACTTCAGATGGCTCTTTTCCCCATGAGTCAAGCTTTGGTTCAATGTCACCCACTCAGAGAGGTTTTCTTGACACCCTTCCTGAAAGAGGCCCCATGCTCCCTCCATCAACCTCTATTTACTTACCTTATCTTTTTTCATAATACAATTCTCTGAAAGTATTTAGCATATGTGTTAATTGTATCATTCTCCATTTTAATATATAATCCCAAAAGGCAGCAGATTTTCATTGCTCTGTCCTGAACACTTAGAACAGAATCTGGCACATAGTAAATTCTTAACATTTATATCTTGAAAAAAAATATGATCAATGAATGATTATACACTTAGTGACTACTATAAGGGGGCAGTATTAATTTAGAATAATTAATTTTAACAAGATTATTACCAATTTGAGTGACAGTTGCACTTCATGCATTCAAACATTTAAGCTTTTTCAGGGAAACATGTATGCCAGTCCAGATATTTCTTAGTAATATTACTTAATACAGAAAAAGGAACAATAGTGTTGAAGTCTGCTGTCATCAGAAAATGTCAATGTATATGCAGCTGTTTTTTTTTTCAAGATTAAAGAACCCATATTCACAACTAAAGTGGATTATCTGATGCTTCCTCAGCAAAAAAAGACTCCGGCTTCACTAAGGCTAAAAAAACATAAGTTTATGTAATTCCAGCAATCAATCATTTGCTCAAATCCACACAGTTATCACTAAAGGTCACAGGAAAGCTCATTTAGTTTATTTCTGATTAAAATGAGGGAACTTAAGTAGGTGGCCTTCTCATAAAATCAACAGTCTTTAAAACCTCATTTTTAATAAGTAATCCATTTTATATTTTCTTTTTCATAAATTTATTTTACTTACAGACATATAATTTTTCATGAAGGCGTTATCTGCAGTCATACTCATACATATTGGGTGCAGGGTTTTTTTTTGCTGTTGTTGTTCTTTATGCTGTTTAGCTTCTCATTCCCCCAATTTAGTTATCCCCTGTCTGGTAACCTATGTTAGCAAGTGTGTGTGTGCATGTATGGAACATGGAAGTCGTTGTTAAAAATCTAATATATTTTCTGGTATGTTCTCATTCACATTCATATGCAGATAGATAAACAGACACATAGATATCTAAAACATTATAGACATTATAGGTATTAATCCTTTGTCATCTGTATACAAAATATGTCCCAGATCACTTCTGATTCCAAGAATATTTTGAGTAGCCCCATTCTTCCCAGACTCTCCACCTTATAGTTTAAAACATTGAACATAACTAACCAAATAAGCATAAGGAGACTCTGAAAGGTGTCAATAAAAGAGTAGACTGTAAGAAATAATATTGTTTAAATGTTCATATAACCCAAAGCAGTTTACAGACTCAGTGGACTCCCTATCAGAATTCCAATGGCATTTTTTCAGAGCCGTAAAAAAGAATCCTAAAATTTCTCTGGAAACACAAAAGACCCAAACAGCCAAAGCATTCCTGAGAAAGAAGAAGGGAACTGGAGGAATAGCAGTTATTCCTATAATAACCTGTATCACAAAGTTATTCCTATAATAACCTGTATCACAAAGTTATTCCTATAATAACCTATATCACAAAGTTATTCCTATAATAACCTGTATCACAAAGTTATTCCTATAATAACCTATATCACAAAGTTATGGTAATCAAAGCAGTATGGTGTTGACATAAAACCACACATACAGATCAGTGGAAAGAACCAAGAAGAGCCCAGAAATAAACCCACACATATGGTCAATTAATTTATGACAAATGAGCAAAGAATATATAGTGGGGAAACGATAGTCTTCAATAAATGGTGACGGGGAAAATTTTTGTCACATGCAAAAGAATGAAACTGGACCCTATCTTATACCACTTATAAAAGTCAACTCAAAGTGGATTAAATATTTAAACATAAAACCCAAAACCATAAAATTCCTAGAAGAAAACATAGAAGGTAATCTCCTTTACATTGGTCTTAGCAATGACCAATGACCAACAAACAAAAATAAAGAAGTGGAATGGAATTACATCAAACTAAAAAGTTTTTTTCACAGCAAAGGAAACCCTCAGGAAAACAAAAAGGCAACCTATGGAAGGGGAGAAAATATTTGTAAATCATATATCTGATGAAGAATTAATATCCAAAATACATAAAGAACCCATATACATGAAAAGCAAAAAAAAAAAAAATCTGATTTAAAAATGGGCAAAGGAATTGAATAGACATTTTTCCAAAGAAGACATACAATTAACTGACAAGGAGACGAAAAAGTACTCAGCATCACTAATCATGAGGGAAATGCAAATCAAAACCACAATGAGCCATCATTTCATACCTGCTAGTTGTTAGAATGGCTATTATCCAAAAGACAAAAAATAGATTCTGGCAAGGATGTGGAAAGAAGAGGACCCTTACACACTGTTGGTCGGAATTTAAATCAGTTCAGCTCCTACGGAAAAAATATGGACGTGACTCAAAAAATTAAAAGCAGAGCTACCAGATGCAGCAGTGGCCACTTCTGGGTATATATCTGAATGAAGTAAAATCAGTATCTTGAAGAGATGTTTGCACCCCCATGGTCATTGCAGCATTATTCCTAATGCCAAGGTATGGAAACAGCCTAAGTGTCCATCAGCAGATAAATGGGAAAAGAAAATGTGATATACTTGAATGCAGTGTTACTCAGCCATAAAAAATGAGATCCCACTATTTGCAGCAACATAGATGAAACTTGAGGGCACTATGCTAAGTGAAATAAGTCAGGCAGAGAAAGACAAATATGTATGATCTCACTTAAATGTAGAATCCAAACAAAAAACAAAACAAAACAAAATAGAACAGAATAGATTTGTGATTCCCAGAGGTAAGAGGTTGGGATGGCTGAAATGGGTGAAGTTGGTCAAAAGGTACAAACTTCCAGTTACAAGATAAATAAATCCTGAAAATGTAACATACAGCACGATAACTACAGTTGACAGTATTGTATTTCATAGCTGAAAGTTGCTAAGAGCGTAAATCTTAAAAGTCCTCATCATAAGGAAGAAACTATGTGAAGTGATGTATATTAACTAAATGTGGTGATCATTTCATGATATATGCATATATTAAATCATATACATATACTACATATACCTTAAGCTAATACAATGTTATATGTGAATTATTTCTCAAAAAAAAAAAAAAAAAAACCTAGGGGAAAAAACCTGCCATAGTGAACCAAACACGCATAGGAAGATTCTGAAAGGTGGAAAGAAGGCAGACTGCTGAGGGACCTTGGGACTTGAGGGACAATCTGACAGTTAATTCCTTGGGTTTCCTTACTGCCACCCATAGATCCTGGAGAGGACACTGCGGAGACCTCCCACCCAAAACTGTCAACAAGAAAAGACCAAAAAGTAAAAATTTCCCAGGGCCTGTTGCCACTAGCTAAAGACCAGGAAAAGGTCGGTGTAACAACAGAAAACTTTTTGCAATACCTGCTCTGCTCCAGCCAAACACAAGCAGAAACACTGCAGCATCCACTCACCTTCCAGCACCACCCCTTCCCTGTTTTCTCCGGGAGAACTGGGGATTTGATTGCTATTCCCTGCCTGGCTGAAGTTGGTGGTGCTCTGATCCTCTGTCATGGGTAAGATTGTCAAATCTTAGCGGAGAGTCAGCCTTCCACCCCTCCCAAGCCTTCAGCGTTTTGGTTCTCCTCCCAGAGTAGTGTTGCAGGGCCCAGTGGTAACCCCAGCCTCTTCCACCACAGTCAGGACACTGAACCCAAAGCAAGTCTAGTTGGTACTCTGCTTCTCCTCACTCAAAATAAATGAAAAAAATATCCTGTGTTTATGAATGCAAAGTGGTATAGCCTCTGTGAAATACAGTGTGGGGGTTTCACAAAAATTAAACACAGAATTATTATATGATCCAGTAATTCCACTTCTGGGTACATACCCCAAAGAGCTGAAAATAGTGACTCGGGAAGATACTTGTAGGAGTCCTGGGTAGCTCAGTCAGTTAAACGTCTGACTTCAGCTCAGGTCATGATCTCAGAGGCCTGGGATGGAGCCCTGTGTCAGGCTTTCCACTCAGTGGGGAGTCTGCTGGTCCATCTCCCTTTCCCCTTCCGTCCACTCATGCACTCTCTCTCCTCTCTCAAGTTAACAAATACAATCTTAAAAAAAAAAGATATTTGTACACTTCTATACATAACAGCATTATTCCTCAAAGTTAACAGGTAGAAATGTCCATCAAAAGATAAATAGGTAAACAAACTAAGGTACATACATACCACAGAATATTTATTCAGCTTTTAAAAAGCGGGAAATTTTGATAGATGTTACCATGTAGCTGAGCCTTAAAAGCCTTATGCTAAGTAAGACAATAGAACAAATACTGTATGTTACCTCACATGAGATACCTCTCTTAGTCAATTCCATAAAGCCAGATAGTAGAAGGGTGATGGCAAGGCTTAAGGGAAGGGAACAATCGGGAACTATCGTTTAATGGGTGCAAGAGTTTCATTTGGGAAGATGAAAAACTTCTGGTATTGGATGGTAGTAATGGTGGCCCAACAATATGAATGCACCTATTCTGCAGAACTATTCCTTTTAAAGTGGTTAAAATGGTAAATTTGGATATATATGCTTCAGCATAATTAAAAAATTTTTATTTGTAAAGGTGCAAAATAGCTTGGAAATTTATATTTGAAGGGGGGATATATAGGCATGATCTGACCAGACTGACTGGATATTTGGGTTAGATGTGATGAGCAAAGGTATCTATAGATTTTAGTATTTTTTTAAAGATTTTATTTATTTATTTGACAGACAGAGATCACAAGTAGGCAGAGAGAGAGGAGGAAGCAGGCTCCCCGCTGAGCAGAGAGCCCGACATGGGGCTCAATCCCAGGACCCTGAGATCATGACCTGAGCCGAAGGCAGAGGCTTGAACCCACTGAGCCACCCAGGCGCCCCTAGATTTTAGTATTTTTAAGAGCATCCAGAGTGTGTATACACCCTGAATTGAAATGGTCTTGAAATTATTCAGTTATAAGGTACTATCAAAATCTTGAAATTGCAGAGTCTGAGTAATGGGTATATGTGGGTTCACTACTACTATCTCTATTTTATCTGTTTTCATAAATAAATAGTTTTCTTTAATGTGAAGAAAGGCTATATACTGTATCCCTCCAACTACGTAATATACGAGATACATTTCCAGGTCCAGCTGTGGAGACGGTAAAAAGATCAGTGGTTACCAGAGCTTCGGGTGGGGAGGGCATGGAGGGCAAAAATGTGGAGCACACAGGACTTTTAGGATGGTGAACCTATTCTGTATGATACCACAGTGGTGGATAAATAACATTATATATCTGTCAAGTCCTGTAGAACATACAACACCAAGAGTCAACCCTGTTGTAAACTGGGGACTTTAATTGAGGATAATAACGTATCAGTATGGGTTCATCAAATTTAACATATGTATTATACTACTGCTAGATGTTAATAACAGGGGAAAACATGGAGGATGGGAGCAGGTATGTGGGAACCCTCAGTAATTTCTCATCAAGTTTTCGTAAACGTAACAAAACTCTGAAGAACCAGATCCATTAATTTAAAAAAATATGTAGATGATTGAAAAGACACTTCACCACAGAGGATATACAGATCAGAACAACATTTGAAATGATGCTCAGCATCATTTGTCATTAGGGAAATGCAAATGAAACTTCAGTGAGATTCAGCTGCAAACTAATTGCAATAGCTAAAATACAAAAATCTGAAAATACCAAATGTTGGAGAGGATGTAGAGCTAAAGGATCTCTCATTCACTGCTGGTTGAAATGAAAAATATACAGCCACTTTTTTCATGTAAGATGTATTTTTAATAATGTCTTAAAAATGATACTACTTCATTCTAGCAGTGAGATATGTTTATCAATTCAGTATTGCATGAAATCGATAATAGAATATGCAAGAGAAAACTACACAATTGGGGAAAATCTTAACCAAAGCCAGATTTTCTAAAATTTCAAGACAAAGATTAGGATTCCTGGCTCCTAAGAACATACCACTAACATAGTCTCAAAATACAACCAACAGATAAATACAGATAAAATCTTATTGTTTTATTAAATTAATTCATATACTAAGATTATATGACTGATGTGTAGTACAGGACAACACTGTGAAGCTCTTCTGATCGCTTGACTTTACATTTTATATCCATGCAGGTAAATAATGTGGAGACATTGCATTATGAAAGTGACACATACATAAGAGAAGAAATATTCTGCTTAGACCCGATTTTAATAAGCTATGAAATAAATTGTTCAAAATACATTCTGTCTGAAGTTAAGAAGGCAGCATTTATATGACATTCTGGAAAAAGTAAGAAGATAGACAGAAAACAAATCCTAGTTTCCAGAAACTGGGGTCAGGGTGGATGATCTACTCCAAAGGTGAGGCTCAGGGAATTCACCAAATTGCTGTGCTTGCCCATATTTTAGTCCTTGTTGTTGGTCTGTAGTATTGCATTCTATGGATGTGCCTCAACTTGCTAATCCCCTTAGCCATGAAAGGACATTTGAGTCGTTTGCAGCTTTTGGCAAATATGAAGAGATACTAGAAACATTCCTGTGTTTTTGTGCGAATGTACGTTTTTATTTCTCCCAGGAGTGGGGCTGCTGAATCAAATAGTTAAGTGTACATTTGTTAGAAGTTACCAAGTCGTTTCCCACAGCGACTCTGCAATTTTAAATTCACAAGGGTGATGCATGAACATTCGACTTGTTCTCAGCCGTGCTAACACTTAGTGTCAGTGTATTTTCAGCAATTCTCACAAGCATGTTGCATCATACTGAGCTTTTAATTTGGTTTTCTCTAGTGGCTAATGATGGAGGAGATTTTTTCATGTGCTTATTTAAAACTGCATGTCAATTTTAGTGAAGTATCCATTGATGTATTTTGCCCATTTAAAAAATTGGATTGTTTTCTAATTTTTGAATTTCAAGAGCCCTTTACGTATTCTGGATAAAGGTCTATCGTTGTATGTATGATTTGCAATTTCTTTTTCAGTCTGTAGCTTGCCTTTTTCCGTTGTTAAGAGTGTCTCTCATAGAGTGATTTTTTTTTTGTAATATTGAGGATGTCTGATAAAGCATTCTTTCTTTTTGAATCAACATTTTAGTGTCATTTTTGAGATACCTTTGCCTAATTCTAGGTCATAAGATTTCTCCGTTCATTTTCTTTTTTTTTTTTAAAGATTTTATTTATTTGACCGAGAGAAAGATCACAAGTAGGCAGAGAGGCGGGCAAAGAGAGAGGGGGAAGCAGGCTCCCTGCTGAGCAAACAACCAGATGTGGGGCTCGATCCCAGGACCCTGAGATCATGAGCCGAAGGCAGAGGCTTAACCCACTGAGCCACCCAGGCTCCCCGCCCATTCATTTTCTTTTAAGGAATTCTACATTTTAAAAGAATTGCCTTTTTTTTTTTTTTTCTGATTCTGGGCAATCAAGGGATATACACAAAGGAAGGATTGAGGGGAACTTTCACCAGGGATTGAAAGTTCCCCCTCAATCCTTCCAAGCCCCACCTTGTCCCTGCTATCAGCTCTAGGAAGACCCAGGCCTTGTCCCTTGGGGGTGGTGTTTATGGACTTCTATCTTGGGAGCCTCAGGGAGGTGCAGCTTTTTGTCTAACGGAAAAGGCCTCAGTTCAGCAGAGTTTAAGAGTACTAGACTCTGCCGTGCATTAAGGTGAGGACCTAGAAGGGCAGAGAGAACCTCTCACCACAGACAGATAGAACCTCAAAGACATCTGTCCCTACGGTCAGTCCTGAGAGACCCCATTCTTGGATAGCAGGCAGAGACAACTCTCTTTATCCCTTTGACTTCCTTTCCTGGTGTCTCAGGGAGATGGTGGCCTTGGACTGGGCGGGGGGGGGGGGGGTTCACCCTCAGGTCAACAGGAAAGAAGGGATGCAGTTTCTGTCAGGAGTAAATACCATGAACCTGAGGAGAACTGAAGGAACCTCCCACCCTAATACACATGGGACCTCACAGAATCCAACCTTTCTTTGTTGTCAGTCCTGGAAAAGAATTTTTTTTTTAACATTGAGGAAGCCTAATATATATATTTTTTTTCTTTATGAAAAATCCTTGATGTCATGTTTAAAACATCGTTGCCTTAACTCCACTTGGAAAAATTTCTGCCCATGTTTCTTTTAAAGATTTTATAACTTTCAATTTACCTTCTGGCTTGATGATCCATTTTACACTTATTTTTATATAAAGGGTGAGATTTGAATAGATTTTTTGGCATATAGATGTTGCATTGCTCTAGTATCATTTATTCAAAACAGTAACATTTCTCAGTTTGTCTTTAGACCTTTGTAAAAATTCCATGGGCCATATTGGAGTTTTCTTCCAGACCCTCTGCTCTTTTCCAATAAAATATTTGTCTATCCGTAACCAATACCACTCTGTCTTGGTTACTGTACCATTATAGTGAATCTTAAAATTGGGCAGTGTGGTTCTTTTCATTTTATTTTAGTTTTAAAAATTGTTTAGAAACCTAACAAAATAATTACAAGATCTATATGAAGACAGCCATAAAACTATGATGAAGGAAATCTAAATAAATGGATCAATATTTCATGTCCATGGAAGAAAGACTCAATATTGTTAAAATATCAGTTCTTCCTAGCTTGATCTTTAAATTCTATGCAATCTCAATCCAAATCCTGACAAGTTATTTTGTGGATAGCTCCTGACTGATTCTAAAGTTTATGTGGAGAGCCAAAAGACTCAGATATGTCAGCACATTATTGAAGGAGAAGAACAAAGTCAGCAAACTGACACTAATCAACTTGAAGACATAATCTAAAATTACAGTATCAAGACAGTGTGATATTGATGAAAGAATAGACAAATCGAAGAAACTCAGTTGAGAACCCAGATATAGACGCACACAAATATAGTCAACTGACCTTTGACAGAGGAGCAAAGGCATTTCAATTAAGAAAGAACAGCATTTTCAACACATGAATGAGTGGTACTGGAACAATTGGACATCCACATACATAATAAAATAAATAAATAAATTAATTAAAAAATAAAAAAAAGTCACAGACCTTACACACGTCACAAAAATCAATGAAAAATAGATCATATTTTACTTTATGTAAAATAAAGAAGATAACATAAGAGTAAGCATAAGTGCTGTTGGTTTTGGTGATGACTTTTTGGATACAACCCCAAGAGCAGCATCCATGAAAGAAAAGATTGATAAGTTGAGCATCATTAAAATGTAAAAGTTCTGCTCTGTAAAATCCACTGTTGAGAGACTGAAAGGACAAAGCAGAAACAGAGATTAAAGCTTTGTAAAATAAATATCTGATTAAGGACATGTCTACAAAATATACACAGAACCCTCAAAACTCAATAATAACAAAATAAACAACACAATTTTAAAATGGGCCAAAGATCCAAAGACATCCCAGCAAAGAATACATAGAGAATCCAAATAAGAATATGAAAAGATGCTGAAAATCATATGTCATCAGGGAATTACAAAGTAAAATAATAATGAGATACCAACACACAAATTCGTTTGGCTAAAAACAAAGCCACAGAGAACACCAAATGCTGACGAGGATGTGGAACAACATGAACTCTCCTTTGCTTGATTTAGTAAAAAATGGTAGAACCATTTTAGTGACATCATTTTATGAAGCTATTCACATGCTGTTCTGGAAAAGGAGAAAGGATAGATACAGAAAACAGATCATTACCTCTACAAGCTTGCCTGAGAAGTGTTGATTGACTACAAAGGGGACGCACAGGAGAATTCTAAGCCCACAGAAGGGTTATGTATGACCGTGGTAGAGATAGGACTCTCTGTGTTAAAATACACACAACTTTACATCAATAACTCTGATAGATAATTAAAAAAACAACAACCAGGGGTTGGATTTCTTTTTTTTTTTTTTTTTTGTGAAACAAACTGGGGAATTTAATTACACTCAAATATACATTGAAGTTTCATTTGTAATAAGGGCAACAATTTAAGTTGGGAAATTATAGATTATACAATAAAAGACCCCAGGGGTTGGATTTTTAAAAGGACCATTGGTTGCTGAGAAGAGAAAGGATTTCCCAGGGGCAGGGTGGAGGCCAAGGCAGCAGGGAGGCAACCTTTGCTGAAGTGGAGGTGGGAGATGGTGGGGGCTTCACCCACCACAGTAGCCATGGACACCTGCCGCAGCCCGTGGATTTGCACGGCATTTTAGAGTTTGATGGGACAGAAACTCGTGATGGGTTGCATGGCGGTTAAGGGAAAGAGAGGCAACAATTGTGTCAGTAAAACTTTCGCAATCTTTGATTCGGACCAAAACGTGGAGCCTTGATCTGGTTTGTAGAAATTACGGCCAGATACTGTCCACGTACAGTTTCTAACGTCTCCGACCCCCACACACTTTTCTCCTTGCCATCGGAGAATGCCCCCACCCCGTGCCCACCACACCCTCATCCATGGTGACTGAGGCAAACCTACTCCGGCAGAGCCAGAGTGCTCCCGGAGGGCTGACCCGAAACGCAGGGAGAGGCTCTGAAGGAGGGTCCTTCAGGGACTGTTTGGAGAGCAGTTGTGTTCACCCCGTGGAGAGCTTCCGGACTGTCCCAAGGAGTCCCCTGTGGGCATTAACGTCAGTCAGGACCTGGCCCCTCAGGGGAAAGACTTTAAGTGTCGTCCCCAAAGGCATGGAGGCCAGAGCTGGAGCTCAGACACCGGCTGTCTCCATTGGGAAGCGGAGCTCTCGCGTCTGAACTTTACCACCGTCACAGGGGCTGAGGTCTCACACGCCATTCTTACGTGAGGATGGCCTAAATGCTCCTGAGGCGCTGACACCCTACCTGAGGAAGAATGCCGACTGTGGAACCAGCGAGCAGGCCCTGGGGAGAGTGGTTCTGGAGATGACTCCACCTTCAGTGAAATCAACGACCAAGCCAAAGAATACCTGTTCTGGAATCTCAGGGCTCCTGAATTTTGCTGAGGGTCCCGTCACCAGTAAGAGCAGCTGAAAAGAAGTATGTGGAGCAGGAAAGGTAATGTGATAGGATCACAATTTGTTCAGTTTGCTGATGTGAAATACTTATTGGGGAATCTATTTTACATATAATTCAAAATTAGATTTAAATTTCAGATGCTTAGCAAGTCATTGGGGTAAATGAAAGTTTTGTTTTGTCTAACTCTTCCCCTATGAATTGGAATAGAATGAGGCAGAGGCCTCGGCCCTTTATAATGTGGTACAGGCCTTGGGGCTATGGTATCTGCTGGTTGAAGCCTTACCTCTATAGGGCACAGGTCAGGCTTGCTCTTTAATTCTGATTAAAATGATGTGTATATGTCATAAGAAAGATTAACAAAAGTAAAAAAAAAAATTTTTTTCATTTGTCACCACAGAAGCAAAAACCCTCTAGATGTTTACATTTTTCAAAACAGAATTCAGTCAAAATAGTTTGCATTTGAAATACAGACTAAGAAAGTGGTAGATAGGTACACATTTTTATTCAAAAATAAATTTTCCTAATCTACAGTACTGCATTTGAAAACTTGGAGAGCTAAGCTTTGGTTGTTAGAACAGTTTTGTTTAGAGTTTTCATGTCTGAGGTGCAAAGGAGACCTAACCATGTATATTCCCTCATTTCACAGAGGGGAGCTGTGAATGTCTAAGTTTGCTTAAATGCACAGTTTAAATTAGAACCCAATTTTACCAATTCCCAGTGCAGTGTTTGAAGGGATTTTTATTTTTTGCTGTCTATCATGATTTTACTAAATCAATCTCCCTTTCTCTTCTACCTTTTTTCCCTCTATAATTATAGAGAAATTAACCCTTTCTGAGTCCCTCTTCTAGTTTCTATCTTTATGCTTGTTTTCTCACATTTGTATTATTTTTTATTCTTTGTGGGCTTTTCCACATCTTTTTATCAATCATCTCCTCTTGTTTTTTCATGTGACAATAGAAACTTGGAAATTTCCTTCGAAAAAATATATTTGAAAACAGGAACAGTTTCTTTCTGTGGCTGTGCTTTGAGGTAATAAAATTGGAGATGAAACTTTCACAGCCGAGAGAAAGAAGGTGCTTTGACAATTCCATCACAAAGTTTTCCAAACAAATTTTTCTTTAAAAATATGCTGGTTTTTTTAAATGTCTTTGATTACTGTCCTTCTTAAGTATGAAAAACCATCTCCTGGACTCATTTCACTCAGGAGGAAATGCACTGCAATCAGTATTTGAGATTTTTCAGGCTCCTATTGTAACCAGACGGACGTGAGTTCACTCCTTGGTGACTTGGAAACTGCAACCAGCTGAGCTGTCACACAAAGAAAACTTGCTTTGTAACAAAAACGGAGATCACAGGGAGTGATTTCCAAAGCTGTGACTCCAGAGCAAGATGAATGGGTTCCTTTTATTTAGGGTTAGGATGAATATTTAGATAGAGAAGCCTTGTCATTGTATGTAGAGGTGGGCATAAGGTCACCCATACCCATTAAGGAAACATGACCTATACATAGTATTGTAGTATTCCACGGAGTGGAAGAATGAGTCTCGCAGACACACAAGGGTGAAGTGCAGGGAAAGTTTATGAGGTAAAGGTGAGAATCGAAAGGAAAGAAAAAGCTCTCTAGAGTGAGAGGGGTCGGGAATGGGTTGCCCCTGAGGGCTTCCAGGGGCGCTCTTTTATTGAGAACTGACTGGGACGCCTGTGGCCTTGAGATTCTTGTGCCGTCCTGGTTGGTTCCCTTGTCTCTCTTGTCTCCACTTGGCCAGGAATCGTTCCGGGCCCCAGTCAGGGGAGTCGGGGGCCTCCTCTGTCTCCTGCCTAGGCCTTCACCCCCTCCGCACTGATGGGACAGGACCTGTGGGCCGAAAGAGCTGCCCCGGGATTGTGAGCGGTGACTGATGGTCTCCGTTTTGATTTGTGGGGTTTGGGGCTAGCGCCAAGTCCCCAGGGAATCGGGAAGCAAGGCGTTCAGGACCTGGAGGGGCCCGCTGCTGCCAAGATGAGGTCGCTTTTAAACAGGAAAGCACTAAGGCGACTGCCAGTTCCTTGAGGAAGGGCACACACTCTGGCAGGTGTCAGGTTCTCTATCAGTGGGCTGCCAGCTGTAAGGAGATTTTAAGTTACATTTCTTTTGCCTTTGTTTCCCACATCAGTATGTTATGTAAATGAGGCTTATGCTCCTTCTTAGGTGGGGATTTTAGTATCATGAGGAGGGAAAGTTTGTTGTCTGTCACTTTAGAGGTCAATCCATGATCCATCTGTGCCAGCACAAGTCACCGGTTAAGTTCAAACTGGTCTGGGTGGTCTGGGCTGGCTGGAGGTCCTGTCAGGGCGGTCACTACTACCATTTCAAGGTCAGCTCTGCTTTCCATTTGCCAGAATTAAGAGATGAGCTAGAAGGAAGAGCCTAAGGAAAAGTGTGGGACAGAGGTTAGCGAGTGCAAGCAGGTGAGCAGTCAAAGTCTGGTCTTGTGGTCTCCCTGGTGACACTATGAAATATGGCTCCTACTTAGAAAACATGAGTTGAGGTTGGAAAAATTAAATTGCTCAGCTATTTAGTTTTTTTTACAATACTGTCTATACGACCTAAGCTTTAAAACCTTTCACGGGGCCTTTTTTTTTTCCCCTAGTCAATTATAATTAGGGCTGATTGGCTGCCAGAGATTAAAGCAGCAGTGACTTTTCTGCAGTTGTCAAAGGTGTTGCATTAGAAGGCCAAGCCAGCCCCATTTGGCAGTAACATGCTTACAGACAGTCTACAAAAGGTGAATATGTGGAGTTGTTTGAATTAAATAAGAATACCCAAACTGTTAACATGGTTACCGTAAAGAAAAGTATGTTGTTTTTACCCAGTAGTACTATGATGTTATGACTTATAAGAAAATATATTTGGTCATTCAGTTGACCAAAATATAGTTCTCATGTGTATTTGGTCTTGATACATGGTTTGTGGCCCATAGCTCCCCAGACTATTGGAACTTCTTAAGTGTTAGGCCCATAAAGTTGTCTTTTGTTATTTTAATGGAGGTGACTTTTGGATCCCACCAGAGGATAGAGGCTGACTGACCGGAAGACTAACCCTGTGAGATGAACGTTAGAACCATGGAGGGGAGAGGCGCTAGAGATTGAATCAGTCAGTGGCCAAAAACTTAATCAATCCTGACTTTTCTATGAAGCCTCCAGAAAGGCCCAAAAGAAGTGAATTTGGAGAGATTTAGGTTGGTGAACACCAGGAGACTGGGGTGAGTGGTGCCCTGGAGAGGGCAGGGAAGCCCTGCATCCCTTCGCTAGACCTCACCTGATGTATTTCCTCATCTGACTGTTAATTCATATCCTTTATCATACCCTTTATCATATCCTTTACTGGCAAACATAAGCATTTCTCTGAGTTCTATGAACCGTGCTAGGACATTAAAATAACCTAAGAAGCAGGTTGTTGGAATCTCCAACATATAGCCCGTGAGTCAGAAGTACAGGGAACATCCATGCTGATGCAAAAGCTGGGTATTCATCCTTTGTGATGGCTGAGTAATATTCCATTGTGTATATGAACCACATCTTCTTTATCCATTCATCTGTTGAAGGGCATCTCAGCAAATAATGAATCTTGGAACACTATATCAAAAACTAACGGTGTACTGTATGGTGACTAAGATAACACAATTAAAAAAAAAAAAAAGAAGCACAGGTAACAGCCTGGGGCTTGGATCTACCCTCTGAAGAGGGTGATGGAGGGCAGTCTTGTAGCACTGAGTCCTTAATCTGTGGAATCTGATGCTAGCTCCCGGTAGATGGTGTCAGAATTGAGTTAAATTCTCAGACACCCTGCTTATATTTGAGAATTGCTTGGTGGTGTGCCCCCCCACGCTCACATTGGAATTGGGTCTTGGAAGCCAAAAAGAAGAACCAGTCACAAAGGTTTTATAAATGAATAAGCTCATTGATGACCCAAGCACGTATGTTTTTTAGCGTGCTATATTTACATCCACCGATAATCTCACAAAGTAAGAGAAGGTCACTCTGCTCTGGGTGTGTTTTCACATATGAATGTTGATTTTGGCTTCTGAGAATGTAGCTTTTTGATAGCAGCCTATTCATAAATGTCTGTTGTAGCAATAGGATACATTCGAAAGGCTTTTGAATCTAGAGAACAGCCCCAGGAAGTCTTTTTCCATCTGCCCTTGTAACAATTTGTCAATGATGTTTTGGTAGATTAGCGATCATCATTGCCTTATGAGGAAACACTCAGCATTCTTCACATTCAGAGCTATCTGATTTCCATGTACTACCTTGGGGGAAATCTTCTGGATTATATTATGCCATATAATTTTGACTCTTTCTTACTTTATTTTTCTTGGAGTTCTGAAAAATATATCAGGTCAATCATGATGCAAAAAAAAATTCATAAATCAAATCATGTGGATATTAGGCATCTCTTAGTGGAACAAGACTTATTTCAATTCATCATCTATGGGTTCTGTGTGTGCCAATTCATCACTACAGCAATCCTGTCACTTTGTACCTTGGTAAATAATTATTTCCACATCCAGTCTTCTAAGGGGTTTGGCAAAATATCTTGCCAGCTGGGCCACATTAATGAAAAACAAACTGCTTATGATCTATGGCTATGGTTCATTCTCAGCTGACTAATATCACACTTATATGCACAGTGATTATACTGTCTGAAGCTGCATTTTCACATGAAAGCATTTTCTGCACACTTCGGAGAAAACTATTTTTACTTTGTCAGGAATGACTAGCAGATTGCCAACCTAACAACTGGAGAAACGAGAGGTTGTTAATGTCTGTGGCCACACTAATAGAAATAGTTCGTCAGAATCGTCATCTCTGGGTCATTTTATGCCCATTTTATGCCTAATATTTATATGCACACTAGAATCAGAATATCATGACCAAATGCCAAGAAAAAAAAAACCATTATATGCCTTTGGCTGGGAAAATTGTTCTCTATCCACACATCCAATAAGGCCACGTCAAGAAAAAAGTCAGGGTGGTTATTCTCCACACATCTATATATCCTGTCAGGACAGCTTCCTTTGATATTAATAGAAGGTTCTTCTCTGGAAAAGGTACAAACCTGTGACTGCATAAAACTCTTTGATGCTTTTATCTGTGTACACACGTGCACACACACATACACTTTTGTTCATTTTCAAAGGAAAAATGAACTCCGGTCACAAACTTTTGTTTTAAAAAATTTACATTTAATCATTTGATTTTCTGTGTGGAGATAATATTATAAGTCCATTAGAAACCTAAGAAGTCACAATGACATTACCCTTTGGGAATGTGACTTAACCGTGAAATTTCTTATGGTCTAGAAAATACCACGACACCTCCTTCCGTAGAGGGAAGACATACAAACAAACCAGAATGATTCCAGCAGACACGTTGCCACATCATCCATTTCGCTTTGACTTACATCAGATGCTCCTGCAGCCAGTTTCAAAACGTGGCAAAAATTTCCTACTTTTCTCTGCCTGAGGGTATCCCTTCCCCCCACTCAGGGGCAGACTGTACGTGCTGTGGAATTAACCCCCGCAGGAACTACTCTCACCAAATGAGGGACAGGAGTTGTTGAATAAATAAGCCAGTTTCTTCACTCCTTAGTAGAATAATTCTGAGGCGTGTTCCGTACTGTCCAGCAAAAGATCACCAACAAGCTTGAGTTCTACATGCTCACAGTGGTAACCCTCCTTGTCAATGCACTTTTAGTGCATTAATTGATAATATAATAATAATAATAATAATATAATTGATTCTCTCACCTTTCTTTTTTCCCTACGGCCTCTCATGTTTCCTGTGATAACCTCCCAAATAAACTACTGTCCTTAAGGCCAAATCCCCACATGAGAATCAGCTTTTGGAGGAATCCAAACTAAGATAAAGACTTTAGTCAGTAAAATAAGGAATGCAGGCAGTAAAGAAGAAACTCTCATACTATATCCCCCAAACCAAATCTTTTAATTTTATTGCATTCACCAAGGTTAGCTATACTATGCTGCCTTTGTTTGAAATATTAAAAAGAAAACACTAAATTTGATGACACTGTGTATAAGCATCTGCTGAAGTCTTTTTGAGATTTTACCCATTAATTTCATTTTAGCTCTGACTTCTGTGCAGATAACTTCCAAATTTATAGTTCTGTCACACCTTCTTTTTCTCATTCTCTCCTTGTCCTTTGGATATGTCTACCTGAATTATGGTTTTGATGCCACAAATCAAATATTTCTAAGGCTTATTCCTCATCCCCCGCCCCTTGGTCCAAACTAGTTCTTCTTCCTAACTCATCAGCAGTTTCCTGACCTCCAATCTTCAATCATCTGGTGCCAACTCGACTTTGCCTGTCTTTTCCAATCAACAATCAAGTGCAAATGGCTTCATAATACGTTGATCATCTGTTCTTATATTCCTCTGTTAACTCCCTTAGTTCTAGCTTAAGTTTAGACTAGGACGGCACCCATATAATTGGTCGCTCTGCCTAGTCCAGCTTGAGTTTAGACTATGCTAACAGCTCTGTAATTGGTCTCTCTATCTAGTCCCTGCTCCAAATCCTTCATACGTACCAGTGTAGATTAATCTTTCTAAAACTCTGCCTGCTGCATGTAGAATAACATTCAAACTTCTAAGCAAGGCATTTGAATTTCTCCAGAAACTGCATTCAGTCTGCCTTTGTTCCTAAATGTTCTCCACTTGAACAGTGTGCTCTGACCAACTGCTCACTCTTGTCTTGATCTATTTGGTACTTTCCATGTTTATTATATTCTTCTAACTCTGGTCTGATGACAACTTACTCAAATCTCTAACAGACTTCTAAGATGTAATTTCTAGAAAAGCCCAGCTACTTTGTTTTACAGATGGACAAAATAAGGTCTGGAGAAGCAGTGTGCTTTGCTTAAAAACACAGATAATTAGTAACAGATGCAAGAGAGAGTCGAACAGTGTTCAGGGAGTATCATCAAATATTCTAAGACACAGCCCTCTGACCTGCCAGGGCAAGGACTCTCCATATAATTTGCATGACAATAGCACTGCCTCAAGTTTACTCTTCAGCAATTTGAAAATGTCAACTTAGAAATTATTACTTCACTTCAACATGCTTTTTTCCCAAGGTAGGCTTAAGACCCTCTAAAAACCAGGATCATATCTTATTCTTCCTTATAGAATCCAAATAATGGTCATGAATATAGAATACCAACAGTATTTTTGCATGCACATATAATGTGTCATCCACTACGATAAGCTTGTTGCTACAAAATCCCATGTGAGTGTCATAAAAACATTGTTATCATCGGCTTCATACATGACACAACGAAACTCAGAAGTTATATAACTTCCAAGGTCACAAAGCTAGTAATTGTCATGGGTAGCCTTTAAAGTTAGCTTTATATAACTAAAATTTCTGAACTAATGGTTATTTTCCAAATCTATTCAATTGTTTGGAAATTGGGACTATGGAATGACCATAGTCTGTTCACTGTTTCCAACTGAATAGTGAAATTTAATATGTAGACTAAATTTATTGCTTTATTCTCACATTCCTTTAACATTTGGTTTAGTGTGCAGTCACAATTCCCAACAAAACCAGGGCAAGAGGGTTCTTACCACAAATGACTACTGTCTGGTCTACCAGAGTCACTGTTTGTGAAGATGGGGAGAATCCAGTTCTAATCTGAGTAGAACAATGAGGTCTTTTGCACTTACTGTAGAAGCAATGCAGCCTGTAAGATACCTGTGAAACCACTCTATCTCCCTCAAGATGCTAAAATGTAGTATTAATTAAATAGCATCAAGAACTCTATGTTTCCTAGAATGTCAGATGACTTTTTCCATAAGCAAAATCACGTCACTTCCTAGACTTTCATAAGCATTGTTATTTTGCAACTTAAATTCTAGATTGATAGCCTATAGTATCAGTGAAGAGCTTTTCTTGAATAATGTTTGAAAGAGTTGTGTATGATACAGTATCATATACTTGAAACTTGCTAAAGGGATAGACCTTAAATTAAATCTTCTCAACACACTCACATATCACAGAAGTGGTAACTATGTAGAGGTGATAGATATGTTATTTAGCTTGGTTGTAGTGATTTTTTTTCACAATGCATACATACATCAAGACATCAAGTTGTGTACTTTATATGCAATTTTTATATGTCTAAAGATATTTCAATGAAGTTGTTACAAATAAAAAATTCACCATAACTCACACCCACCAAAAAAAAAAAAAAGTGTGTGTAGGTTGTGTTCATATATGCTTCAATTGTGGAGTTGAAAACAGTATCCAAACTGGTCAAATGACCTAAATTAGTCATTCTTAACCCGGATGGCCCATCAGAATAAACATAGCTTTTAAAAATTTCCATCCACACACCAGATCAGATAAATCAGAATATCTGTATGTGGGACCCCTGCACTGGTATTTTTTAGAAGCTCCAGGTGCAGCCAGGGTTGAGAATTACTAATGTAAGCAATATCCTGTCTAGTTTGAATATCTTCAGTAAAAATGTCTTTTTAAAATCTCTGCATTTATGTGTGTGTGTGGTTATAACATACTGATTCCTAGTGATTACTATGCAGGATTTTACCCAAAGATTGTCTATTTCTTATTTTTTTTAGTATAAACTCTTCAAAACCTTTGTGCTCCTCTACCACTTTCAGTGATTAGTAGCTATTGACATTCTGTAGCAGGCCGGACACAATTGTTTCATCACGGTAGGAAGCAAGCATCTGCAGCCCTAATTTAACATGCTAACACAGCTAACATTTCTTGAGCGCTTACTGTGTTGCAGGCTTTGGTCAAAACACTTTACCTGAATTAAAATACCTACTGCAGGTAACCATCTAATAAGATTTCCACAGGAAATCTTATTAGGAAATTGAGATATAGGAAAAATATATGAGGATATTGAGACATAGGGAAAATACCTCGTTTGGGTCACAGAGTTGACAAATTCAAGGGCAGAGACCAGAAATTAGGGAGCTAGACTATGGAACCCATAGTTTCAATCACTACCCTGTACTATTCTTCATATAAATTTCTTGTCATTCATATTCTTATTAAGGTTGGAGGGACCAGAAAAAGAAATTAGCTTCAGTTAATAAGTTTTGACTATTTCTGCCCCCAGAGAATACTGGATAAGGTTCCCAAAGACGTTCTGAGAGTCATGTAGATTAATTTAAAACCACTGAGGTTCAGGTGCCTGGGTGGCTCAGTTGGTTAAGTGACCACCTCTTGATTTTGGCTCAGGTCATGATTTCAGGGTCCTGAGAAATAAATCTTGAAGAAAAAAAAAAAAACCCACTGCAGGTTTCTGTATCCTAAAAAAGAGTGTAGTTAGCAGTGCAAATCTCACAAGCCTGTTACCTAGGATTTGCAAAGGAACCAACAACAAATTGCTTGGGCCATTAGTCTCTCTATTATGTGACATGAAAAAGACATTAGCTCTCCGCTCTCTCCTTTGTGGAACCTCAAACCTAGCTGCTCTTTAAAATCAATTGCAGAGCTTTGAGATATGCTGATGTCCAGGATCCACCTCCCAGAGACGCTAGATTGACTGGTCTGGGATTGGAGAGGTACAGGGTTTTTGTTTTTTGGTTTTTTTGGTTTTTTTTTAGTTCCATCAGGTGATGCGAATATTTTTTTTTAAGATTTTATTTATTTATTGACAGAGAAAGAAAGAGATCACAAGTAGGCAGAGCGGCAGGCAGAGAAAGAGGAGGAAGCAGGCTCCCCGCTGACCAGAAAGCTTGATGTGGGGCTCAGTCCCAGGACCCTGAGATCATGACCTGAGCCAAAGGCAGAGGCTTAACCCACTGAGCCACCCAGGCGCCCCATGATGTGAATATTTAGCCAGAGTTTTAACCCACTGCCCTATCACATCAACCTCAAAAGGTAAGGAACGTACCTTTAGGATCCCTAAGTTCTCCTAAAACTGTTCTGCTATTTCAACATACATGCTCTTTATAAGTCTGTGGTAGTTTACATCAAACTTAATAACTTACACTTTCACTGTTTGTTCTATTCTGTGGAGCTCCTATTTTGTATTACAGAACTAACTTAGAAGTATGATGGTGCATAAGCTGTTTTGAAAGGCAATACCTTAAACAGTCATTAGGGAAATACGTGCATTATACAGCGTTTATGACTTTTTCATAAATGAAAGCCAGAAAGATTTTGAAGCCTTTTATAAAAAGAAAATACTGACAGTGAATCCGTTAGAATGTATTCAATCCAATAATAATTTTGCTTTGATTATAAAATGTGAAGTTTCTTGCTTGAGCTGGAGTCGCTTATTCTGGTTATTAAAGTCAGAACTGATAAATCCTAATAATTTTGAATGGACTTTATTCTTCTGAGGCTTGAGTCCATCTAGCTTTTCTCATATAGGTACTCCTACCTCTAAATGGGACGCTTTCTCTATATTGTCACAGCATTTCATATCATATATTAAATTTGAGGGGGAAAAATTGGATCTCATACTTTTATAATCCCCTTATACAGAGCATATAGTAGATGTTCAATAAATACATGTTGACAGTTGATTGTTTTTCCACAAAAGTTATGACAACTATAGGGAATACCAGCAGTCAATGCCTGTAGGTCTAGGAGAAAGATTTTCAACTTATATTTGACATTAAAATAGTTTCTTCTGTATTCCAAACAATCCTTGATATCCTACACCTTAATCAGTTTTCAGTTACCTGAATATGTCTATGAATAAATATCCTACTTTATGTGTATCATGGTAGAGAAGGATCATTCAATATAATAAGCCTCCTTGAAATTTCATGACGATACAAGATTAGATATAGAATGAGTTCCTGTGTCAAATTTACATACTGAATGAAAAAAAAAAGCAACTGGATGTAACAAATAGAAGGCTGTGCATTGTTAATTTTTGGAGTTTATTTAGGTAATATTTGCACACTACCAGTAAGATTATGATTATGAACACAGGTTTTCAGAAACTGTAGTGAGGACATTCAGAACCAAGTCAGATTTATTCTCCGAAGCACATTAAGAGGTTTCCCTCTTTCTTTCTTTTTTCCTGTATGCTTCACGTCTCTTAAAGTACTAGGTAATTGGTGTTATTGTCTTGCACACCATTAAACCTGCTCATTAGGGATGGATGCACAGGGTACCCAGGACGATGGCTAGCTTTTATAGTGTGATTTGTTAAAAAGTTGCATATTTACCTGGCTTATGAGCCAGAGGCAATCTAAATTAAAATCAATGAACAAAAATGAGAAGTATTTAAGGACACTATTCATAGATTTTAATAAAATGCCATGACTTAATTATTAGTGGATCCAAGATGTGTTTCACTCTCATTTTCATTTTCGAGCTGTGCTTTGCTCTCTGTCCTAAGTCTTAGAATCTGAAATGAAGATTCAGGAAAGGGAATTTGAATTAGTTGGTGTTTGCTTCAGTGCTTTGATTCTTTTGACCTAAAGAAACACAGGGGAAGAAAATGGTTGGCCTAGCCCTGTCTGCTCTGCTGTGTCATTTCTGCCCTCTAGGTCCCTAGGAAACAGTCAAGTGCTGGGGTCTGGAAATTGACTTTTATTGTTGCTTTCTGCATACCAAGAAGGCATTGCTCATTCCCACCAATGAAGCATGTGCTCTAGCTATTGTTTCTTTTTTTTTCTTACCTTTTTTTCCTTCTGACCTACTCTTACTGTTTTCTCAACTCATGGGGGGCTAGGGCATACTATATAAGATAATTGGCTGGGAACTTGCTAAAGAGGGCTTAAGACTATGGCCTTTGGTGTCAGGCAGTCTGGTGTCAAATTCTAGGTAGCTTTGGTCAGATCACTTCACCTCCCTGTATAGCCACTTCCTCATCTGTAAACTAGCTATAATAAATGTGCCTATTCTCATTCAGTAGCAGCAAGGATTAAATGACTTAATACATGAAAAGTACTGATCACTGCCCGCAACCAGGTAAATAGTAAATAAGTGCATCATTTTATGAAAATAATGCAGGAATATATCCTAAGAGACCTTCTCTTCCTCACTTCTGTCTTCCAACCATTATTAAACCCTAGAGAAGTGTTGTTCAAAATCTAGGTGGCGACTCTGTGGTTTATAAAATCAGTTGTGTGGGGTGTAACCTATATTAAGTTTCAGCTGAAATAGAATAGAAAACACCAGAATGCATCATCACAAAGAGTGAGTATGGTTCCATAAAATGCTTGGTTTGAACACACGTGTGTGTTTGTAAGTGTAAGTGTTAGCCCAGAATTTGAAGTGGAATTTATTCGGCGCATACATTTCCTCTCCCCAACTAAACCAGAGGGAAGAGGAAAAACTTCGTGGAGGGTACAACCATTTATCCAGTCCCAGCCTAACCAAGGTGTATGTCACTGTAGCTGATAACTGTGACTTACTACAGAAGTGATTCTCAACCAGTTATCTTTGTAGGCGGATATAGCTTCACCCCTCCCTCCTGTCTGTGATCTATATCCTCAGTAGCATGGGGAGGTAGAGAGGCAGAGGCAGCTGGCATAAATTCCCTGCACCTTCAAGAATCATTGCACAATACAAGTGGTATTTTTTTCCTAGTACCCTGCACATTCGAGATGGGTAATACATACTTACTGCATAAATCACCAAGATCCACATGGACCCGTGCTTCAAGAATGCTGATAACACTTACAGAGCAGATCCATTCATTACATAAACCTTATTGAACAGCTACTATTGGGGGCAAAATATGTCTTACAAGGGATCTGATGGAAAGGAAAGGAATTGTCAGATCTGGACACCACTGAATATTTGGAGGGAAAAAAAAAAAAAACCCTGTTTCTTTCAAAGGCAGCTATTCTTTATGATGGATGTTAGCACTTCTCCTTTGCCAGACAGTCTCCAGATACGACATTGCTAAAGTCAGCAATTTGTCTGCCTGCTATCTTGGTTGGATGCAAATACAAGTGTCTCTCGTTTAATACAAGAAATACATGCACCGAGAATACTTACTGTTTACAGGAGGATTCACCAAAAAAAAAAAAAAAAAAAAAAAAAACCTTTAAAATAATTTTATCAATTGTGAATAACTTTTGATGAATTTCTCAACATTTCCCCCTCTACTCATCAGAAAATTTCCTCCGAGTCTTACCACTGTTTGAGCAGTCAACAAATTCACCCTTAGAATAAACCTGTAATGTTAACTGACTCACGTTTGCCTGAACTATGCCAGGTCTTGAAGTCCCTCCAAGGTGTGTCTTGGACTTTCCTCCCAAAAAAAACCTTATACATCCTTACAGGTGATCCTCTCAGGGTCACCCCATCAAGTCGCTCTGATGGATGAATATTCGCTGCTCAAGAACCCACGTGAGAACATCTCGACCTTGCTTCTGCTAGGGGCACCTCCGTAAAAATGGGGTTCGTTATTTGTGTCAGTAGCCAGGAGAGATCCCTGGCTATTTCCCCATTGGCAAACCCTGGACCGTAGCCAAGCACTGCTGGGTTCCCAAAGTTTCTGCTGCGTTGGAGCCAGGCTGTCATTCACGAGAAATGGAAAGGCTGGCCCCTTCCCCGTTCTGGGCCTCAATATCAGAGGTGAGCTTTCAAGCAGAGCCACTTTGGCGCTCATATGCCAAAATCCTTTGCCAGAACACCTCCTTGAGCTTATGTCTGAGACTCCTCTTCTGAGACATCCAGCACCCAGGCCTCAACAGCTTTTCAAGGGCCTACAAAATGACTCGGGATCTGAAACATTCAAAAAGTACTAAAATATAAAATGCCCACTGAACACTCAAAATTATCATCTAAAAAACATAACCTTATGTGACTACAGATTCTGGAATCAAATGTTACCTGCTATGTGTATTAAATTTTCATCATTGGAAAACAACTTTTTAAGTCAGAACAAACCTTCATCATTGGGAAAATACTTTTTTAAGAATTCTTGTTTCTGGATGACTGGAGTGTACAATGATCATAGCCAGTCTTAAATAAATGAGTTTTTAGTAAAATCATTTAAAAAGAAATAAAGCAAAAATAGACTTCATGCAGAATTAAGTCCCTTTAATATATTTGAGGGAATGTAAGGTAGGATCATCAAAAGGGAAAATGTGTTTCATCTGCTGAAGTCTTGAAAAACCTGTGCTGGGGAGTGGGGCGGGAGGAATGATTCAGGAGTAGATGTTTTCCAGTATTCTGCTTCCATGAGTGAGACATAGACATGGGCTTTTGGTCCAGATCATACTTTCTAAGGAAATAAACAAAAGATTGCATTCTTTCACTAGAAAAATCTCCAGTTAAAATTTCTGTGCAAGTAACTCAGTTTCTAAACTTCAGGGTATCGGTTGGTGATGTCTTAAGTTGTTACTCCCCAAAAAGAGTTTGGAAAAGGTGGAAAGGTAAATACCTAGTTGAATACTCATCAAATCCCAAGGGAAAATGAGTGGGGTAGAGAACAGTGATTTAAAGAATGGCAATGAATGACTGACTGGGAGAACCACCTATATTTTTAGTCTTTGCATGATGTCCCTTTAATGATAAGACATGGTGTGCCAGCTGTAATTTACAAAGCACGTTCACACTTAGAGCCACTGGGAGATCATCACCCGTACTGAAAGTGAGAATAATACAATACTGCAATCAAACAGTCTTGAGTGCCTATAATGACATAAGTACTATGTTAAGAACATTAAACTCATGACATCCCTCTGAGGCAGCTCCCACTATTAGCCAAATTTTGTAGATGAGGGAACTTGGCGGGTATTTGCCCAAGTCGGGCAGTGATGGAGCTAAAACCTGAACCCAGGTGTCCTGATTTCCCATCCAGTGTTCTTTTCCTCTAGGACGCACCAGCCTTGGAAAAGTATCCAGCGGGTTGACGTGGACTTGACATTATGACACTAAATTTATTGTTAGTACATAATCACAGGATTAGGGAAGTCATTGAATTTGTCCTCTGCCTCCAGGCAGGACAAACTAGATATCATTCCTGACACATGCAAATCCATCTTGTTTGTAGATACACAAGAAGAAGAGATTTTACAAGCTTCTATAGAAACATCCGGGATATGAAGAAGAGCTCCTTGTCTAGCTCTCAACCTACTGCATGTTCTTGGGAAAAGGGGAAAGCCTCATTAAAATTACATTTTTTATACCACTGAGCAATGCAAAAAAGACTCTAATGCAATACAGATTTGTTACTAAATGTCAAGACTTCTGAGAGCTGCAGATCGGTAAAGCTGGTATAATTCTGTTTTGAAATTACCAGAGATGAGAAGAGCAGTCTTTCAATAGAAACACTCTAGTCAAATTCATAAATAAGGACGTTAATTCCTTCCTGTGAACAGTGAACCCGGGGGTTGTATACGGCCCATTCCCTGTTTTTGTATGGTCCTCAAGCAAAGAAAGAATTATTTATGTTTTTAATAGTTGAAAAATAAAAATACTTTGTGGCACATGAAAATGATGTGAAATTCAAATGTCATCATCCATCAGTGAAGTTTTCCCCATTCTCTTATGCATTGTCTGCGTTATGCTTATGCTAGGATGACAGAGTTGTGTTATAGTACCAGAGACCATATGGCCTGAAGAGCCTAAAACATTGACTGTCTGGTCCTTTATAGAAAAAGTCTGCTGATCTCTGGTAGAGTGGTAAATGAAAACAAATACCTTTTTTTTTTTTTTCCTACCCACCTCCCTTCACTCCGGTAAAGGAGGGCATGAAATATTTGGAAGCAGGAATGTCCTAGGCATATGTAAGACCTCACTGGGGCTTCAGGGTAAGCCCTGTCCTAGGTTTTATTTATATTTGGGCAGTCAGGGTCTCAGACTAGTTCTTGCCCGTGCAACTCCTTTGCTACTCATAGCTAGGAACCCTTTGGTTGTTGCTTGACAAGGATGAGAGGGAATATGTGTAACCTCCATTGACCACAGTGCTTATGGTGGATTGTGATATATAAATGCTATTTTATTTAGAATTGTACATATTTAAGTTTTTTTTCTTTTTTTACTTTTCTGTTGTATATGAAGCATTTTCTCGATTTACTGATGTTACTGATACCTCCACTCCTCTTTAGGCAACACCACTAACAGATGGATATTAAACGACATTTGTGACTGAGCCAAATTAATTTACAAATTTTGAACAATAGAGGTTCCTGGATTATTTTATTTTCCATACCTGCGTGCCTATAAACAATGTCTCATCTCATCCATTAATTGGCAAATTCACTGATCTTCGGAATATTGGGATGAAAAAGACACCCTCCCTGTTCTCAAGAAGCTCACAGTCCAGAGAGGGGAGGCAGACTTTTCTCTCCCATAAGTTAATCACCTGTTAAACTTCTAAATTCAGCTTTCTGAGACCAGGGAAGAGTTAACAATGGCATCCATCCTGGGGATGTCACTGACTTTGAGCCATAGGGTATCCATGCAACTGTATGAGGAAAGGGGAGAGTGAGGAGAGATGCAGGGGCCACCAGGAATTTGAAATACATTGCAAATTTTATGGAAATGTGAAAGAATCTGAAAATAGCTAGGGGTGCTGAGTGATTAGAGTGTTCTGTGTATGACAGAGTGTAGTAAAAGGGGTGGTGTTGTAGGTGGGGAAATGGCAAAAGTAAAAGGGAGGAGAAAATGTGGCAAGTAGAGAGGAGATGGGGCTCCAAAGAGGAAAGTTAGGACCAGGTTATAGGTCTTATTGCTTTGATGATTTAAAACAAAAAAAAACCTGAAAAGCTTTTTAAGCCCAGGCATGACATAATTCAATTTAGAATCTGGCATCACCATTCAGAATAATGTTATTAACATATTGAACTGCATTACAGAATAGTGGTTGTATCAGCTAGGTGTGGGGGGGTTGTTTTATGTTTTTATGAGGTTTTTTCCCTTTTTTGTATTTAAGTTTTTTTTTTAATAAAAGATTTTATTTATTTATTTGACAGACAGAGATTACAAGTAGACAGAGAGGCAGGCAGAGAGAAGAAGGGAAGCAGGCTCCCTGCTGAGCAGAGAGCCCGATGCGGGACTGGATCCCAGGACCCTGGGATCATGACCTGAGCCGAAGGCAGAGGCTTTAACCCACTGAGCCACCCAGGCACCCCTGTATTTAAGTTTTTATTTAATTTCCAGTTAGTTTCATTGATTCTTCTTCTACCCACTTAAGCCCCCATGTTGAAACAAGATGGGATTGGGAGGGAGACAAACCATAAGTGACTCTTAATCTCACAAAACAAACTGAAGGTTGCTAGGGGGAGGGGGGTTGGGAGAAGGGGGTGGGATTATGGACATTGGGGAGGGTATGTGCTTTGGTGAGTGCTGTGAAGTATGTAAACCTGGTGATTCACAGACCTGTACCCCTGGGGATAAAAATATATGTTTATAAAAAATAAAAAATTTTAAAAAATAAAATAAAAATAAATAAATAAATTCCAGTTAGTTAGCATACGGTATAATATTAGTGTCAGGTGTACAATACAGTGATTCAACACTGCTTTTTTTAAAGATTTATTTATTTATTTGAGAAAGAGAAAGAGAGCAGGGGGAGGGTCAGAAGGAGAGAATCTTCAGGTAGAGTCCCTGTTGAGGCAGAGTCCCACTAGGGGCTGGATCCCATGACCCACGAGATCACAACTCATGAGATCATAACCTAGACTGAAACAAAGAGTCAGACGCCTAACCAACTGAGCCACCCTGGCATCCCTGTTCCTAGGAGTGTTTACAATGCTGTAACAAACAACTCCAAATTCTTAGTGGTTTCTGATTGCTAAAGGCCATTTCTCATTAACAGTACAAGTCATCCATGGATGGGCTATAACTCTCCTCTGTACCTTCTTTGTTTTGGGGACCCTGACTAAAGGAACAGCCTTTTATCTGCACCATTCCGGATTCTCGTCACATGGCTTACTTAAGCGATGACAGGTGTGAGGGATGTGTTGTATCATCTTCTCACAGTAAGGGGAACGAGTACGAGAAACAAACATACAACCTACCAGAGTATTAATATGCAAACGAATGCCTGACTAGCTAGGGATCAGAGACCAGCTCTGCTATTTACTGTCTAAACTTTGTCAACTTAACCTCTTTGTGCTATTTATTATTAGAACGATGTTAGCAATAAAAATGGCAATGAACATTTGTATCTATGCATGTACCATCTGCCCTTTTAAATTAGCCCCTCATCTTAAGCTGCAGCCTTTTCAAATCTAGGACCCCTTGTTCCTCCATAACACTTTGCACATATGCCAAGCCGTGATCACCTATGACTCAGAATGCCAAAAACTACCCAGATTTGTTTCCATAGTCCCCACTGTGTCTTAGAAGAGTAGGTCCTCAAAATATATCCTCTACTGAGTAGAATTTGATCTATTCAGGCTCTATAGGAAGCTGTCAATAGCAGTGACTTGGGACTTGCATGCAGATGGTACTGAAATTGACAAAGTTAGCAACTAAAGTGTTCTAGCATGCTGGGGGCAAAAGAACTTCACTGATATCAATGACTGACATTTATATGGCACTTCGACGTGACAGGTATTCTACATGCACGATCATTGAATATTTACAACATTCCTTGAAGGCAGACGTCTCACCTTCCTTACGTTACAGGCAAGGAAATTGAGACACAGAAGTGATAAAGCAATTTTTCTAGGTTCATGTAACTGGAAAGTAGCAGAAGCAGGATGCAAATCTATATTGGCCAGCTCCAGAGTCCATGCTCTGAAGTGGTATACGGGCCAATTCCCATAGCAGCGGTTATCACCAACTAAATACTCAAGCCAGAGAGGCCCTTTGGGTGGTACATCTTAGTGCGGGGGTTTTCAAACTGTGGCCCACACAACCTTAGGTTCTGTAGAAGTTACATTTGATTACAATTTTTTGGCGATGATGAGCCGCTTGCCCTCACTGAGAACAAAGTTCGGTAATGATTACAATTTTTTATAATCTATGATTGCAATTTTCCACAATCTATAGTTGCAATTTTTAAAAGACTCTTACTGCCCTCCTTTGGCCCACATTATGATACTTAATTACCATCCATTTCAACTTATAAAATAAGACCCAGATTGCTTACCTGCATTTTATTTTTATACCATAGGGCTATATAAAAGTTTAGGAAAAAGTTCTGGAAAAAAAATTTGAAACTACTGATCATTTCCAACTTATTTCCTTGACAGTTAAAGGAATTGGAGACTTGGGGATAGAAGCAGGGGCACGATGGGTCCTTAAAACCAGACTTTCAGATCAGAACTCGACTCAGTCCCATGCACCTTCTGCTGTGTCTTGCTATTTCCAGTAAATAGAATACTACATTGAGTCACACACAAGAAATGACCAAGGTAACTCACTCTTCCTTTGTGCGTAGTCCCAAGCCCTGGGAGAGAGATCCATTCTCATAAAATTGGATTGATCTATTTGGATTTCCTTTATCATACTCTAGGGTTTCTTCCCCCCTCTACTTATTATTATTAATACTTTAGTAGCTAGCCTGAAGGCTGCAGTGGATTCTCAAGTTTTATATTGTACAATATAGATGGCTTTTCAATAATTCATACTGTAATGTTTATAATAAGTGCATAGGTATTAAAAATTAATGAAGAATAAATAATATCTTAACAATGAGAGTGGTTAGGTAGAATTATCCACCAAGGAATGGGACTGTCAAAATATGTATTAAATGTCTTGATTAGAGCAACATTCTAAATAGTTTCGTCTGATAATTTTATAAAAGTGGGTTACATATTCTAAAAAAGGCTAAATAACTTCTCCATTGTGTCAGGATGCTGTCTGATAAAATGGGTCTTTTAAAATACAGAGGCAAAATGTGAGGTCCCATCACTCATGCACATCTTGGCTCCTTTACCACCTACAAGTCAGAAATTCACATCCTTTCTATTTCAAGGCTGCATCATCAGAGCACCTGCTCCTACTTATCTAGCTACCTTTTTCTCATTTCAGACTTCCAATCTCCTTTTTTCCCCAAATTATTAACAACAGATTTGTGCACAATATTCCTTATCTCCCTGGAAAATTCATACTCATTCATCAGGGCACAATGCAAATGTCATTTCTGATATAAAACTTTTCCTGCCATTAGCACCAGTAGAATTTTCTTCTTTTGTTTGCAGTCATGCATAAATTTGAGTGTATTCTAATTAAAGCAGCTATTTTATATATAGTTGTCTATATGCCTCCCATGTCAGACTATAAGACTTTTAAGAGTATGGATTGTCTTATTCTGCTTTGAATACTTGGTGCCCAGTACAATGCTTAATACATTTTTCTTTGAATGGTAGTTTTTAATCCATCAAGATCCCATAAGAGGCAAGAGCTTAAAATTCTGACCCAAACTATTTATTATCAATCCTTTATAGGAAGAATATAGAGTTTACATCTCCAAAGAGTTCTAGGTTGGTTTTAATTTTCATAGGCAGAAGAAAGATTACCTCTCAGAATTTTTACTGGATCAGTGAGGGCCTAACCCTAACCTAACCTATAACCTAACCCTAACCCTATGCTTGGAGAAACTATTGTACCAGGGCTACCTTTCTTTTAAATCCATTAAGTATCCTATCCAGGATACCACACTGCATCTACTCATCATGTCTCCTCAGACTCCTCTGACATTTTCTCAAATAGTCTTTGTTGTCAATGACCTTGACAGTTTAGAAAAACAGTAGTCAGGGTTTTTCTAGAATATTCCTCGACTAGTGTTTGTCTAGTGTTTTCCCTATGATTCAATTCTAGAGGAAGAATTGAATCATAGGGATAGAGATAAAATGCCATTTTTATTACATCATATCAACACGACTTATCACTGTAAGTATTGACCTTTACCACCTTGCTGAGGTAGTGGTTGGCAGGTTTCTCTACTGTAGAGTCACTCTTTTATTTCTCCTTTCTATACTAGACTCTTTGGAAGGAAATCACTATGGGCAGCCCCATAAGAAGTGATTAATCTGTTCCCCATCCCTGACAGTGTAGTACCTGCATAAATATTTTGGAATTCTATAAGGAAGATGCATCTGTTCCCCACTACTTATTTATTCAGTCACTATGGACTCATTAATTTTATACTTTGGGTTCTAATCCAATACTACTTTACTTAATTTCCTGCTAAAGTTGTTCCAGATTTGACCATTGGGTGCTCTTTCAGTTGACTCTGGTGTCCCTTTGACACACCCAATTCATGTGTGGGTTTTTTTTTTTTAAGTACTTTTTACATTGTGGCATTCCAAGATATTCCAGATTTATTTTGTATATTTCCTCAGACATCCCTAAAATTAGCTATTTCTGCGATTCTTAATGTCTTTTATTGGAGAATGGCATTGCACTATCTTTTTTGAAGCAGTGGCATAATGATGTAGCAGAGAGCTGTGGTGGCACGGTTTGTTCCTAGATGATTTCTGATAAGCTACGGGCCACGCACTGTCTCACTGGAAAAGAGCTATTCAGTCTATGCAGATACTCATACAACTCACCTGCTACACAAACAGCACAAAGAGTTCCAGTAGGTTCTAAAAGACCCTCTGACTTCCCATCTTTTCATTCTTCAGCCAGTTGTTTTGAATCCTTCACATTCACAAAGAAACCACAGACAATTGTGCTTTGAAATAAAATATGATAGAAATGGGAAGTAACCTTTTAAACAGACTGTTTGGCAAAACAGTCTCCCAAATAATAGTAATTTTAGAGTTTGCCAGTTGCATGGTGAGTATAATTAAGGTGACTAAATACTCTGTAACAATTATGATGCCAATTTTAGTTTTTAGATTTTGTAGCATTGTGCAAATTCCAGCTGAAAGACAAAACTAATCATTTGGGCAATCTATTGCTCCATATGGTATTTATAGTACAATTAAAATGTTCACTGCTGCACTTATCAAAAGTTGTATAAGTCTTATAGGACATTAATATATGCTTTAAATAAATGTTACTGCTAATTACTGTAACATGACCTTTTCATTAATATAAAGGTATATGTTGGGACATAAAACAGATGAAGGACAAAAGATACCAAGACATTTTAGGGACGTGTTTTTTTTTTTTTTTTTAGTTTTTCCCCTGGTTGATAAGGTTTTCCTTCCAGCAATATTATGAAGCAATATGATTAACAACAAATGAAGGTTAAGTATTCTTTCCACTTTCTTGTGCTTGAAATAAAATTAGCCAGATGACCTTTTCACAATTACATAAAATTACTATATTTTTATCTGTAGCCTAGAAATATACAGCCAAAAGAAAAGCAAATAATCTGTTTAATCAGATGTTGAACCAGTCCCCCAGTGCTATTTATTTTCCATCGTGTATTTCAGCCTTTGTCATTTCTCATTAGTACAGTTGCAGAGAAATCTCGACTGCTTTTTTGACCTCACATATGCTTTGTTTTCCAATAAGGCAAGCCAATGGGCCTTCTGTCTGGAACCTTTATCATATTGTCTGAAGGATTTCCTAAAATAAATATGTCAACCAAGGAGCAAAATAAATGCCAGTGATGTTCAGTGTCTTCTGCAAAATTATCATGCAGCCAGTGCTGCCAGTGCTTTGCAGGAAGTGAGGTGAGAGTGGAAGAGCACTTGACTTTCAAGAAATACCTTCTGGGAAAGCGGTGGCAGCAGGGTCACTGACAACAAAGTACAATGACCATTTTCTAATAATTAAAGCCCACAATTAGAACCAGGTGACAGTGGACCAGGCAAATAGAAATGGCCTTGTTACTCCAGCAGAAGCAAGGTGTCAGGGTGTTGGAAATGGAATTTCCACGCAAGATAGGAAGATAGGCTGGGTACACTCTGAGGCCTCTTTCAGTTCTCAGGTGTGTGATGTTTATTTTTAGAATGCTCGTGAATTGTAGATATTGGAAACCTGGCAGGAGAAATGAGTTCTTGGCAGATCTAAATTTTAGAATATTTCATCTATAGTAATTTGGGAGGCATTATTATATTGAAAAAAAAAATCAGAGCATTCTACCATATATCATATTATCCCACTCTCTTTCTGTGTGTGTGTGTGTGTGTGTGTATATATATATATATACATATATATATATAACCTCTATGTATATCTATGTATATGTATATATAACCATATATACATATCCAACTATATCCATATAAACATATATATAAATAAAAGGAATATTTATAAATAAAAGGAATATGTATATATATGCCCATATATAGAGAGATAGATAGATAGATAGATTGATAGATATCTTGTAAAAGGAACAAAACTTAAAATACTCTGTCCCTGGTTTTGGACTTAATGACTTTAAATGGAACTCAACTGCTTTACTAAGCCATTATTTAGGGGACATACAATATGAACACCTTTGAGAGTCTACATTTTAGTTAATATTTAATATATATTCTTAGATAAATACCATATAAGACAGTAGCTGAGTGCCTACATGCATGTTTAAAGAAGGGAAGGCATCATGATGGAATGGAATAGCTCAGGAAGTATTCATGCAATAGGTGTAATTTTTAGGAAAGGTAACGCTTGACTAGACAAAGTGTTTTTTTTGTTGAGAAGAATTTTCGGAAACTGTGCAGATGGATATGAGAATGGCATTTTGGGGGGCAATGGGCTAGTGGAGATTCATTATGTAGAAGCCGAGCATGTAGGTCAGACCACAGCAGTTGGGCCTGTTGGAGGAGGTCATTGAGAGGACCTGACTTCCAGCTGACCCATGAGCTGGCCCAGGGCAGGCGAAGGTTCTTCACACTCTTGCCTTTCCTGCTCTCATAAACTGCCACAAGGGCACAGCCTTGAGATAACGATGTGTTCTTGAGACCATCCACATAGGGCACATAACTGAACCCCATCAAGGCAACTATATAAATTTTCAAAATTCTAGTGAGTGGTGCCGAGATCTACTCAGCTTGTAGATGCCCAACTCAAGCCTTGTATGTAAGTCCCCTTGCTTATTAAGCCTGCCACCTGCCCATGTGGAGTGGCTACGTCTTCCTCACTATCTCCTTGCCCTTCACGTACAGGGCCCAGTTTCAGGTTTCACCCAGGAAACTCCCAAGCTTATGAACCAACCCAGCCATGGGGACTTGGACTTTGATGCTGTAGGCAGTGGAGAGGCATGGAAGTGTCTGGAAAGGCAGAGTAGTGAGTATAGTTCCCAGTGTCTCCTCCTGAGTCCTGCAGCCTGGGTACAAATCCCGACTCTGCCTTTCACTAGCTATGTGACTCTGCAAATCATCTAATTCCTCTAAACTTCAGTTTTACAGTGGGAATATAATGGTCCTTACCTCACTGGACTGTGTGAGGATCTATGGAAATAAGAGATTACATCTTTTAGCTTGCTGCCTGGCATGGAGTAAATGCTCGATACTCAGTAACTGTTGTTACTGACGTGAAGCTAGATGTTTGAAGAAGAATCTCAGCAGATGCAAAATTGCTTCTAAGATTAGTGTAGCAATCCAAACTGTTTTAATGTACAATAAAATCTTATAAATGTGAAATCAGTTAAGCTTATTGATTCTTAGAAGCTCTGATAAATGTGCTGTAGTAAAGAGAATAGAAGCTAAGCTTGGCTTTCAGTACAATTTGTAGATTATTTTTGGATTTAAATAATTTCTGTACAGTCTTGTGGATTACTGCCATATAAGCTGCAGGCTGCTTTTTTGGAGCAAGAAATGCCTACTGCATATTAGGTCATAAAATATTTGTTCACACATTGTCTTATGAAACTGAGCTCTTTGGAGCCAGGGATTTCAACAGCCCCAAGGACAGGGCCACACAAGGGAATATAAATGTGGGATGACAATGTCTCCAGACCCTGGCATGGTTCCTGACTCTTGCTGACAGAGTTGTTTACTTTCATTTCCTAAAGGAATCCATGCACATTGTGAAAAATCATTAAATAGTACTAAAAGGGGGTGCCTGTACTGGGTATTTATCCCAAAGGTACAAATGTAGTGAAAAGAAGGGCCATCTGTACCCCAATGTTCATAGCAGCAATGGCCACAATAGCCGAACTATGGAAAGAACCAAGATGCCCTTCAACAGATGAATGAATAAAGAAGATATACACAATGGAGTATTACTCTGCCATCAGAAAGAATGCATACCCCACTTTTGTATCAACACGGACGGGACTGGAGGAGATTATGCTGAGTGAAATAAGTCAGGCAGAGAAAGTCAATTATCATATGGTTTCACTTACTTGTGGAGCATAAGGAATAACACGGAGGACACTGGGAGAAGGACAGGAGAAGGGAGTTGGGGGAAATTGGAGGGGGAGACAAACCGTGAGAGACTGCGGACTCTGAGAAACCAACTGAAGGTTTTGGAGAGGAGGGGGTTTGGGGGTTGGGTAAGCCTGGTGGTGGGTATTAAGGAGGGCACGCATTGCATAGAGCACTGGGTGTGGTGCATAAACAATGAATTCTGGAACACTGAAAAAATTAAGTAAAATTTAATAAATAAATAAATACATAAATACATAAAAGTGGGTGCCTGGGCGGCTCGGTTGATTAAGTGTCCCACTCTTGGTTTCGTCTCGGGTCATGATTTCAGGGTCCTGGAATCGAGCCTCGAGTCAGGCTCCCTGCTCAGCAGAGAGTCTGCTTGAGATTCTTTCCCTCTTCCTCTGCCCCTCCCCACCCTTGTGTGCTCTCCCTCTCCCTCAAATAAGTAGATACATCTTTTAAAAGAGTACTAAAAGACACAACAAAATAGAGCAGTCCCTTGTCACACTCTCCTCCAATTACAGCTCCACATGTCAGAGACTACTGCTAAAATCTTTTGACTTATCTGGTATTTACATCCATTTTTTTAAAAGAATAAGCTTGTATTGCTACTTACTGGATTATCAATTATTGACATAATTTGTGCATTTCTCTATATGTTGCAACCTTCCCTTCTTTACCTTTATCATCCTGATAAATTTATATCATAATTTGGGTGATATAAATTTGGGGGTAAAATAGTAGTTACTGTTTCTATTGTTGCCATGTAAATATTATTTGCTGCTGAATTATGTAGTGTAACAATTATCTAAGTCCTTTTCTTGAAACATTTTATGTTGCCTAGCATGGAATATGCCTAGCTTAGTTTCCCATGTACCTTTACTTTTCCAAACTCTAACACATCCCTGTAACATTCCTCTCAATATTTCCCCCCAAATTCTTGAATATAGTTTCAGTGGCTCAGTTCTTATTTTCAGGATCCATCCCTCCGAGCTAAAGCTCTCTGTCCCTTGGGCTTCAATTTGTAGTGTTTGCTACACAGATCTGCTATACAATTGGTATACCTATTGCAGTTGTAATAAAGTATCATGAACTCGACTACAAAAACAGAAGAGGGGGCTATAAAAAGTAACCACAGGACGAAAAAGAACTCTTCAGAATGTGTGTGTGTGTGTGTGTGTGTGTGTACACAGTTGCACATGTGTCAGTGTGTGCATATCTAAGTTGAATGTTTATTGGAAGGAAAAGAAAGTAAAGTTTAATCACATACCTGTCTTAGTTCCTTGACTACAGAAATAGGTTTGACTGTAGGAGTAACAGGTAGTGTGATGTGACGAAGAGGCCATGAGGCAAGGAACCTAGGTAACCCCCATAACCTGGAGAAGGTAAGGCAACAGATTCTCTTCTAGAGACTCCAGAAGGAACTAACCTTATCAATATCTTGAATTTAGCTTGATGAAACAGATTCCAGATTTCTGGCCTCCAGAACTATAAGAGAATAGTTTGCATTGTTTTAAGCCATCAAGTTTGTGATTTTTTATTGCAACTGCAATCAGAAATTAATACATTGTGTCATGCATGTTCAAACTGGAAATGGAAGTCCTCTGTTGTAGGAAATATTCCCAGTAATTATTTGATATTTTATTCTCCATTTTCTGTCCTCTCTGGAATCTGATTAGTAAGATAGTGTACATTTTCAACTGGTTAATCCTAATTTTCTTATCTTTTCTCTCCTGTATGTATGTTTGTCTTTTTATTTGACTTTCTGGCAATAAATGTAAGCCTTATTGTCTTATATTTTTAATAAACTTTTAAATGAGAGATGTACACATAGACACATATGCATCTTAAGACACACATTCTTAAGAGTTCTTTTTTGTCATCTGGTTATTTTTTTACAATGCCCTGTTCTATTTTCATGAATGAGCAATACATTACCTTTTGTTTCTCTGAGGGTAGCAATAATAGATTGTTTTGTTTAGGCTCTGAAATGTTTTCCTGTTCTGAATTGCTTTCTTTTTTTCTCTTTCATATGAGAAGATTCCATTTATTTTTATATTTAAGGATAATGGCTTAAACATGAATTGAGAGCTCTGCGGGCATGAGAAAGTCTTGTCAAATGGTGTGTTTCATTCTAGGGTGATTGTGTGAGAAGCCTGATGTTTATTTAAAAGTTACACTCCCCCCCCCATCAATACCTATGGTGGCACTGTCCCCGAGAAGTGTGTGTGAACTTAAAGAGGGAGGGGGATGAGGTGGCTGAATTAAAGTCTTACTCTTCTGTGTACAAGATTTCAGACAATTCTTTCAACCCTGCTTTTTATATGACCTTCTGCTATAGCCAGTACCTCCAAATCTGAGATTTTCAGGAACCCATGGGGCAAACTGATTCACTTCTTGCTGTAGACATTTCAATATAAGCTGCTCAGTCTCTGCTAAGTCACTCACCACTCCGCTAGCCATCTTTGGAAAATGTGTGCCATCTTCATCTGTTGTTTCCTCTGCCTTTCTCTTTGTCCATTTTCATTCTTTGTACCATATTGCAGTGAAATTTGTAGGAGTAGAAATAAACACAAGTTTAATCTCCTAATGATTTCCTGCAAGTTGCTCATTGGATATTTGATGAATCAATGAATAGAAAACCAACAAATGGTGAAATGATTAAATATTTTGAAGCGATATGTCTATTTCATGACCATGGTTCATGATGTTCTTTATGTGTTTCAAGTTTTTAGTCCTTAAATAGTGTAAGACTGACAGAAAGATACTAAAAATTGGCATGGTATCAGGGCAACATTATGTGTAGGTATCTAATTGTAAATTCTTCCTACAGATGAGCTGTCAGTCATGCACATTTGCCTCTGAGTTGAGGCTAATGAAAGATATTTAGTACTACTAATTTTTACAGAGATTCAAGCTTTATGAGGGGAAGGAGGCAGAAAATAGTGACCCCATTTTTAAATTTTTTATTCTTTTTTATTTTTATATATTTATTTTTAAAGAGAGTTTATTTATTTATTTGAGAGAGAGAGAGAGCACACAAACAGTGAGAGCAACAGAGGGAGAGGGAAAAGCAGGCTCCCCACTCAACAGGGAGCCAGATGTGGGGCTCAATCCCAGGACCCTGTGATCATGACCTGAGCTGAAGGCAGATGCTTAACTGACTGAGCCACACAGGTGCCCCTAGTGACCCCATTTTAGAAACAAGGAAACAGAACCCAAGTGTTAGAGCAATGTGCTAAATGTTTCATGTCATGCCAGTGGTATGTCCAGAAATTAAAACCAAATATTCTGACTCTTAGATATTTTCTTTCCTCCAATGTGTGCTACAGGTTCTCTGAAGACCAAACATGGCTGCAGTGCTTTTATTTGTGTGATGATTAGTACTTACCAAAAAGAATAAGTAATGAATTAATGAGCCAGAGTGGTGGAAAAATTGGAGATAATTTTATTAATTTGAAAAAAATTGTGATTTTTGAGTTTCATCTAACACAAATTATTTTAATTCTTTATTAAAATATTGCAATTAAACTCTGCAACACCGCTGCATCTATTTCTATTATAATTAATCTGAAAATGTATCCCCTTTTAAAAGGATTCTATAAATATTGAGCTCCAGTGTTCCCATTATTAAATGTATTTGTTTGGCTAAATATGTGTAAATGTATATATTTGGATAAATACATATTACATGATGATTTGTACCATACACATACATTACATGTATGAATTATAGCCCAAATCATAAAATATTTAGTGACTCCCATATTTTTATCAAATGAATTAATAATGTGCCATTCAAGCACCTTTATTTCTATTTTTTAATAGATTTTCTTCTGATAATTCATGTCATTTGAGTACTATTATTTAATTGCATCATATGGCTATTTATGACTCTAAAATAGGTGATAGGAAAAACTCAGAATATGATTCGCATAATGAGCTAAATGAGTTTCCCAAGGCTGGTAACCATAGCCATTTCCCTATCTTTCTACTTGGGACCTTCCAGACACCTTCTGTACAATAGAGGTACAGAAGGAAGGGAATATTATTAACTTGGAAACCCAAGGAAGCTCTTCTTGGAGTAGAGCTATCCACAAAGGAAGAGCATGTAAAGGGCACTGAAGCAGGAATAATTTGGTATAATTGGAGAATAGCAAGGCCGTGGTGACTGAGTGGACTGTGAGAGAGTAGAGTAGGAGATGAAGTAAGACTGGGAGTCAGATTATATGGGGACTTGATCTCATAGCCAGAACTTGAAATTTTATATGAAAAATGATTGATGACAATCAATCATTGCTGACTTTGAACAATGAAATGGATTGACTTTTAGAAAGGCTCATTTTAGTCTCTGTATTAAGCTAGCAAAACTGAAAGTAAAGACGAAGGTGGCTTGGACCAGGACAGTAGTAATTGAGGTAGTGAGAAAAGGCTATATTAGTAAAGAACTTGAAGGTAGAGTTGAAAGAACTTCCTATTTGTTTTATGTTTTTTGAGCATGCAGGAAAGGAGGCAGCACGTGTTGATTAAGAACAAACTGTACAAAACTGATTGATTTTCCATCATTGTTCAAATTGTAAGACTGCCATTGGAAAGAAAAAAGAAAACGATCTGTACTTCATCATGTCATTTAAGGAGATCTCTCAAAATCTCACTGCTAAGATGGACCTGTGTGAACTAGATGTCTGTTACAATTGAGTAGATTCATGGCTTGTGAACCACTGTGCCCAGATGGTTCTGATTAAAGAAACAATGGCATCATGGTCAGGGATGCTAGTGGCATGATGTAGGACATTGACCTTGACCTGGTCCTGACTAGTGATATTATTAATGACCTGAATAAAGATACAGAAATAATATTGATCATTTTTATGGATGACAGGTAAATGAGTTTATATTAGGGACTAAAATCTATAGCTCTTTTCTGGTGAGTTTTAGCATCCTGAATTATGTAGCTACATGTGTCTTTATTTTCCTTTATGACTTGTTGGTGTTCTGTGTTGCATTTGACGGAAGTCAGAAAGCCTGCTGGGTGGAGAACAGGAGGGAGGTGGGTGGTGCAGTGAGAACCCCGTTTGGGGAAGATTATTCCGATGGCAGAGAATAAGATTGAGATTGGCTGAATAATGAAAACATCCAGGATAAAAATTCTGTGTGTAGATTTTTGTTTGTTCTCAGCAAAATCTTATTAAGAAACCGAAATCTTTTGCCCATCTAGTCATTAAGTGACTTTGGGCATTATTGTTTTGTCTTTACCCATGGAATCATAGCTATCTCTTCTGAGAATGGTGCTTTTGTGACTTCTGAAGAATGTTTTTGAAAATGTGAGTTACTCTCGTGACCCTTAGAAGTAAGGTTCTTTGGCAAAGGAAAACAGACTTCTTCCTGGCCAGAGTTGCCTTTTGTTCTGTTGTCTCATCCACGAATCAAACAAAGTGTCAGGAAAATCCTTATGGGATTTTTATAGCATGGTGGGTTTTCACCCCATAGTGCCCTGAAGGAAACCTGTTTGAACAGGAAATTTGAAAGGCCTCTCAAATGGGGAATGCTTTTTCACAGCTAAATGTCAAGTCAAAAAATGGTTTCTTATCTTCATATTCCCAAGACAGCAATATTGGAAAGATTGTCTTTTCAAGGTCTCTATCTAGAAAGCAAAGAGCACAATTACAAGTTAGGATAGGAGCTATAAATTACATATTAAAAACTCTCAAAACATGAGTCTTATTTCAGATAAAGTTTGTAATATATGCTTTTATTGCTACTTCAACAATGCTTATTTTTAATTTCAGGGCTGTGATATTTAACTAAATTATTTGATTCTAGTCCCAAAAGAAACAATCTTAAAACTGTAGTTTCAAATATAACTTTGAAAAAAGAATTTATTAAAGATTTTGCTATTGAAAATTACACTGATATATAGTCTCTACAATGGTATACAGTCTCCCAAATGATCTGACCCTGGTAGCATTCACTGTCTTGCATAATAATCTCCCCTTGAGTGTGGCCTGGACTTACATTGATTCACTTCTAACAGATAAAATTCACAGAAGTTATGGTATGTCACTTCTGAGATTAAGCTGTTAAAAGATTGTGACTGCTGACAGGTGATTTCTCTTACTCTCTCTTGGATCAGCCACCCTGGGGGAAGATAGCCACCATGTGATGAAGCCCCACTACTGACCACTTGATTACAACCTCATGAGAGACACTGAGCCAGTGGCAGAAGGTAAGTTGTGCCCAGATTCCTGGACCACAGATAGCTTGAGATATTTGTTTTCTCAACCTTTAAGTTTGATTTAATTTATTACACAACAGTAGATAACAAATATAGTTGGCTTCTATCACTAACATGGCTGTCAATTAAATTTTATTGTTTGCTTTCTAAAACTGCCATTTTCTCTACAGTGAGAATGAGTCTCATTGGTTTGTACTCAGATTTGGTGATCAAGGAGAACTAAAAGTACACAAAACTCTTTTCTATATTGTTAATGTGTTTTTAAAAATCAGATTCTAATAAGAATAATAGTAGAATAATATTGATGGAAACAAAATGCCCCTGTTCTCTACCTTATTACAACGACAAGGGCAAACCCATTTTATTAATCATATGCTGCGCTTCTCCTTTCCCCATTTAGAAGAGACTGTTAATGCTCACTGATAAACCTCTTCATTTTATGTTTCCCAGCCTCCTTTGCAATTAGATTGTCCATGTGATGAGTTTCAGCCATTAGAATGTGAGTGGAATTCTTGAGTGTCAGATACAGGATCACAACACAAAGCTGAAGGATCTAGTGTGGGTGTGCTTTCCCCACACACTGCTCCCAACCTCTCACTGCCTATTCGATGCCAGGGCAGCAAATAAGCCCTAGAATGGAAGCAGCCTGAACCCCCGCCCCAAGTCACTGCTTTTCAGAAAACTTAATAGCTGGCAATTGACTGGTCCAAGAGCAAGTTGTATTTGTTACAGCAACATGTGTCCTCTTACCTTGATCAACACCACCTCCCAAAGGCCTACCTGCCCCACACTCCAGTCTTGAAATGAAGAAGGATTCTTTGTTACTCTAGCTGTACAATTGTCTAAGTTCTTGTTGTAACTGATTGGGGTGGTATGTTCAAACTGCTAAATTGTAGCCAGCAATAAAAGCAAAAATGGTTTAGATTAGAAAGTACCTGGATTTATTCTTTTTAGAGCCAAAGTCCTCAGATAGGAAAGAGAACAGAGAAGACAGGAACAAAAAAAAAAAAAAAAAAATGAGCTGGAGTTTGTTTATTTGGTTTTGGTTCATTTTGAATTGTTTTCCCTGTGCAAATCTGAACGGCAATAGTGACTGCTGATTGGTGATTTGTGATACATACACTTAGGGAAGTTAGACGTGTGAAGAAGATTTTTAGAATATGGTTTTGGGCGACATGCAATATAATTCCCTATGTTACTTCTTTAAGGGTTTCGGTAAATATTTTCATTGTTTTCCAGGGCTCCTTTGGATGGGAAAATAATATGACTTTTGAACCAGTAAAGAATTTAGCTACACTAAAAATGTTTTATTGATGACCTACTTTGATCCAGACCCCGTGCTAGGAGCTGAAGAGTCAAAACCGAGGGAGACAGATAGTGTCCTTGCTTACAATATAAGAACAGACATTTTGCCCTATAGGAGTTTACAGTGTACAGTGTGATAGAAATGAAATAGTTATATACACTTAATCTTGATGGGCACTGAGAAATGTATGGAACTGTTGGTATCATTATGTTGTAAACCTGAAACTAATATAATACCCTATGTTAATTATACTTGAATTTTTAAAAGTATATTAAAAAAGAATAATAATAAGCAATAAGCACTATGATAAGGGAAGACTATGCTGAGGAGACATAGAGGAAGGACTCCTGACCCACATGGGCCAGCAGACAAGACTCCTAAAGGGACATAGCAGGTAAGCTAGAACCAATAGTGTGTATTGGATCTCTAGAGGCAGAGGGTGAGGGGAGCAGGGTCGATAGCTCAGAAGAAATCTTGGTACCTCGTACATGGGAGCTATTCATGGAATAGTTATGCCACGTTCTTCCCACAGGCTCTCAACAGAGCTTAGGTCCAAGTTCATGGAGCCAGGCTAAGGGCCCAGGATAGGTTCCTATACTATCCACCCTGAAAAATGGTTCCTCTCTTGAATACCCACTCAGACATACCTCAGTGACCATGTAATCTCAAGAAGAAGACCTCTTGAGTCTACCCAGTTCAATGGACTCATTCAAATGGACTTTTTACAGTACCTGCCCTATCTTTAGGCATTTCTAAATTCCTACAGGGGCCAAATTGTGACCTAAAACCATTACTATTCCATATACACACTTCAAGTATTTGTCTATGATGCTCCATAATCTTAATACATGTATTTAATGATAGCTTAATATTTTATTGTATTAATGTAGTCTGATTTATTTAACTGTTCACCACTTTGGAGACATTTACATTGTTTGCTGACATTTCCCAATTACGGTTAACATTTTAATGAATGCCTTTAGACATCTATTTTCTGTTGCTTTATTTTCTTGCATAAAGCCCTAAGAATTAATTACTGGATTGCTGAAGCATTAAGGCACTATGGAAATAGCATGACTAAGATTATTATACAGTTTCTCTTTGGTCAAGTTACCCCACATTTTAAAGTATTGATTTTCTTACCTGTAAATGGGAAGAAGGATAGGACCTATCTGATAGGTATCTTGTCAAAATTAAGTGAGTTAATGTAGGTAAGGCACATGGGGCAGTGTGGTATATAAACAACACAGCTGCAAAGAGAGTGCTATTTAGGTAGCCAAAACAGAGGCCAGGAAACCAGTTATAAAGATAATTGCATTTTTTTCAAATGAGAAATGATGATAACTTAGACTCAAAATATGGTGGTGAAACCATACAGTGAGAACTGTATGGATTCAAGAAATATCTCATATGTAGAACTGAGAGGATTTGCTCATGGGCGAACATGCAGGGAGTGGTGAAAGAAACAGACAAGTCAGGATGACTTTGAAGGTTTTGGACTGGGCAACGGAAAGGTCGCAATTGCTATATTCTGAAATGGGGAAGGTTGGAGGGGAAAGCAGGTATGGGAGAACAGTCGGGAACATGGTTTGATCATGTTAAATTTGAGATGCCTATATAAGCATCCAAGCAAACATGTCAAGAAGGCACTTAGATATACAAGTCTGATGTTTAGTATGAGAACAACAGGCTAGATTATAAATGTGGGAGTCTTCCACCTAGAGACAGTATTTTAACAGTGCCACTTCAACAGTGTCACCAAAGGAGCAAATACAGATAGAAAAGGAAAGTCCAAGGACTGAGCTCTGAGAATGTCCAACAGTTATCATGCAGGGAGATCAGGAGAAACCAGCAAATGAGATTTTGGAGGGACTGGTCAGATAAGAGGGGAGCCAGGTATGTGTAATGTCACAAAACCTGGGGAAGGAAACATTTCACTCTGGAGTTTGTGTGTGAATGCCTTGGGAGAGGCTTAAGCTCTCAAGATGGTGGAAGAGGCTGACCAGGAGAGATTGTTGTTGACTCTAGACTCTGAAGACAGTGAGATTTGGATTTGAAAACAGGTACTAGCATTCACCAGGTGTGTTACCCTTGTGTCACTAAACCTCTTTCTACTTCATTTTTCTTCTACAGCAAGTGGACATAATAACAATCCATAACAGTGTGATTGTGACAATTAATGAGGTAATTCACACAGAGCAGAGCACTTAGCCCAGCACGAGGTGCACAGTAAGCACTCGGAAATTATTGACATGTTATTTTACTAGTAGTCATCATTATTACCAGTATAGTCCATTTTATTATATCGTTGTGAATAGTTAATAAAATTGTCACATTTTTTAACATAGCACCTGGCATATGACAGCTTATCAAGAAACAGTGAGTGTGTACCTGTATGCACCCAAGCACCAATAAACGTACTTTTGTAGAACTCTTGAGGCATATCTGGGTCATAACTATGCAAAAATCGTGGCAGTAACTGACAGTTTAATCATATGCTAACCACAATTCTAAGCAACTTACATAGAAAAATAAGATTAATCACCTTCACAACTTCTTGTGGAAGTCACTGTTGCTCCTTATCACAGATAAAGAAGCTAAAGCAGAGAGGTTGAATCCCTTCCAATGTCATCAAGCTAGCATGACTCAGAGACTGAACTCTTAACCCCTCCACTGCAGTGCCCCTCGGTAGTAATGACCACATTAGTAACAAGCTGGGTATTGTTTTATCAAAACAATAGTGGGTAAACTTTAAAAGGTGGGAGATGGTTGTGATTGTGGCAGCTAGCTTGCTCATCATTATAATGCTGTCTTTGGAATTACCTCTGTGCCCTCTGGCCCCGTAAATGCTCCCTTTTTGAAAGGGCTCTCCATTAACACAAGCTTGCACTGAGATCTGAGACACTGTAAGCAATGAATTCTTGTCTTCACGTGAAAAGTCGCTCTGTGATCACTGCTTCTATTCCTTTCTTGATTTTTCACTGGGTGCTCTTTGCTAACTTTCTTTGGATCTCAGATTTCCAATTCTCTGTTTATACATTTTGGAGTAATCATTTAATGGCCTCTAGGAATCATAAGAAATTTTTTCTTTTTTTTTTTTTTTAAAAAGATTTTATTGAGTCATTTTGATGAGGGAGCAGGGCTGAGGACAAAGCAAAAGCTGGTGCCTTGCACCCCCCCTTTCATCTGCTCCCCTCCATATGTGTAGCATTCCTCAGGCACCCCTGACTGCCATAAAATGATAAATAGTTAACTTGCTGAGATTGCAATCCTGCAAGACAGGAGTCTCCCTTGGTTTGCAAATTTCCTTGAGATTACAACAAAGAAGTTACCTTATCAATAGCCCAATTTCCAAAGACACAGAACTCAGTTCCTCAAGCCTGATGTTACCCTCCCCTCCATAAAAACCGAAGGAGGTGGAAGTAGAAGGAAAAGTAAATAAAGTTAAATTTCTTCTAAACTTAAATCTCATTAACAAGGATGCTTGATAGCAGGAATGTAACATTCCACCAAACTTCCAATTGTCTTTACTTGATAGCAACTAAGCCTTCAATATCCTGATAGTATTCTTTGCCCCAATAGCCCTTCTGAACACCCCTTTGTCCTCACCTACCCAACTCCTGTGTATATAACCAACCACTCCTCACAACCCGGGGCAGCCGCATCTCCGCCTGCCCACGGGCCCTGTCCCCGTGCTCTAATAAATCACCTTTTGCACCAACGACGTCTTAAGAATTCTTTCTTCAGTCGTCGGCTCCGAGCCTCCTCACCCCACCGAACCTGACTTAGGTTCTGGGACTTCATCAATTTGACACAGAGAGAGAGGGAACACAAGCAGGGGAAGTGGGAGAGGGAGAGGCAGAATCCCCATCAAGCAGGGAGCCCAATGAGAGCTCGGTTCCAGGACCCCAGGATCATGACCCAAGTTGAAGGCAGCCGCCTAACTGATTGAGCCACCCAGGCACCCCAAGAAATTCTTTTTCATTGAGTACTGATGGAAGTCTTTAGAATGAGTGTTATCTTATCTTTGTATTGCTTGTCCCATGTTTTCAATTTGTCTTCATTCTTCTGTTGCATTTTGTTGTGCCCAGCTTTATGCAATTAGGATTATTTCACTGATATTGTAACTTATGCTCAGTGTTTAGCTTGTGCCCAGGAAAAGGGGGTATTCTTTCTATGCTAAGAATAAATCTTTTGACAAGATAAATATATACATTTTGAAATCTTTGCAGTATATTTTTCAAAACAAAAGATCTTCAAACCAGTTTTAACAATTTTTATATGCATACAACTTGTGAATAACAGTTCATGATGAAGAATGCCCCCCCAAAAGTTGCCAGTATGTGCTTTCTTTCTCTAAATATTCTATTGCAATACTAATGAGGTCATGGCAAATTAGAAGTGAATGAACATTCAAAGATTTATTGAGGAATGGATTATACATAACACACTAACGATATGCTCTTTTCTGTCCTTGAAAATGTTGGATAATTCAGGCCAATGTGGATACCACACTGAAACTCATTTTTTAATCCATGTATTGTAACTATGCCAGTGCCTCTCCATTTCCTAAGCACAAAACAAACAAAATAAAACAAAACCCTAACTATTCCCCTGAGGACTTGCTAGGTCTCTTTTTTTTTTCAGCTTTACTGAGATATAATTGACCAAAATTGTATATATTTAAGGTGTACAATGTGATGCACATAGATGTACATAATGTGAAATGATTACCAGAAATATCCACTACTTTAGTTAGCTTCTTCTTTGGTGTGGTGAAAACACTTAAGATCTACTCTCTAGCAAATTTCAAGTATATAACACACTCTTTTTTTAAAAAAAGATTTTATTTATTTATTTGACAGAGAGAGATCGCAAGTGGACAGAGAGGCAGGCAGAGAGAGAGAGAGAAGCAGGCTCCCTGCTGAGCAGAGAGCCCGATGTGGGACTTGATCCCAGGACGCTGAGACCATGACCTAAGCCAAAGGCAGAGGCTTTAACCCACTGAGCCACCCAGGCGCCCCTATAACACACTCTTATAAACTGTAGTCACAGTGCTGTGTGCTAGATCCCCAGAATTTGTTCATCTCTTATAACTAAAAGTTTGTCTTTTGACTAGTATCTCCTCATTTTCCCCATATCCCAGTCCTTGGCAACCACCATTCTACCTTCTAAAACTTTGACTTTTTTAAAATTTTATTTTAAGATCCCACCTGTATGGGATATCATACAGTATTAGTCTTTCTCTGTCTGGCTTATTTCACGTTGCATAATGTCTTCCACATTCACCCATGTTGTCATAAATGGCAGGATTTCCTTCTTTTTATCTCTGAATAATATTCCTGTTTGTGTGTGTCTGTGTGTGCATGTGTTTTTGTGTGTTTGTATATGCCACATTTTATTATTCATTCATCTGTCAACAGACATTTAAGTCATTTCCACACCTGGGCTATTGTGAATAATGCTCTTCAAGACAGTAATTTCATTGCCTTTGGATATATACAAAGTAATGGGATTGCTGGATTGTATGGTAGTTTTAGTTTTAATTTTTTAAGGAAACTCCATTCTGCTTTCCACAGTGGGTATACCAATTAACATTTCTCCAAAAGGACACAAAGGTCACAATGTCTTCATAGCTATATCTCATGAGAGTTGGGTACAACAGATTCTTTGGGGGTCGTGGAAAGACCTCAAGACTAGGAAGACAGAGAGTTGGGTTCTATTCTTGTCCAGTTCCTTCACTTCACTAGGCCTCAATATTCTTGTCTGGAAAAGAAGACAAATAATTAAACTAAGAGAGTAATTTTATAATCATTATATGGTAGTGGGGTCTCTTTAAAGTAATGACTTCTAATGTTATAAACAGCTAAAATTGGAGTCCCTGAGGTCACTCAGTGGAACTTTTGTACCTTGGGGAATAACAACATCAACAATAGTAATAATTTAAAGGTTAACAGTGGTTATCCATTTGATAAATGCTCCCTGAGCAAACATTGACGTGCTATGTGCCAGGCATTACACGTGTAGGTGCTGATTAATCAATGCTAAGCTGAACAAAGTTTGTGCTCTCCAGGAGCTTACTTTCCATTTGAGATTTTACCCCAGACCCTGCTATGATCTTTGCAGTGCTCACTGAATGAAGTACAAATTTCCCTGGCATCTAAGATCCTAACCTAGTCTCTCAGCTCTCCATCGCACTACCGCTCTCGATGTGCCTGAGAATTTTGCCAGAGTGGAAAGTTCACTATTCCTGACATTTCTCACAATTTTTAATAGCCAACCTCCTTGCTTTGCCAGGTGTTTTTTGGTTTTGTTATTGTTTTCAGTTTCTTTGTTTTTTTATTTGACAGATAGATCACGAGTAGGCAGAGAGGCAGGCAGAGAGAGAGGGGAGGAAGCAGCCTCCCTGCTGAGCAGGGAGCCCGATGCGGGGCTTGATCTCAGGACCCTGGAATCATGACCTGAGCCGAAGGCAGAGACTTTAACCCACTGAGCCACCCAGGCGCCCCAGTTTTTTTTTTTCCCCCCTCATCAGACCCAGCTCCCATATCTCTCTTACAACTCTAACTTATTGAACCCTATTGGTTGTTCAAGGATCCACACAAATGACACATGACACATGAAATCTTTTAGTATGCACACTCCCTCATCCCCAATGTATTTAGATTTGTACATATTGGATATATTAGATTAATTATTCTTTGTAATTCCATAAAACATAGAATCACCTTTCAGATACATAAACACTATTTGACCTTGTCTTATGACTCCTTAGGTACTTGTTATTCTGCCTTTGTCTACTCCTATATCAAAAGAACTTTGAGGGGTGGCACTGCATATTACTCATTGGCCATCTAAAAATTTGAGAGTTTTAGATATGTACCTTGCACGTGGAGTGGGATATTTATAGGGGATTGAATGAATACTTATAACTCTGAAATAACAACAGGTATATCTGTGAACTATTATATCTTTATTTTCAAAATAATGTGTTGCTTATGAATAAGAATAGTCAAATGTTCATATTTACTGAACACTTATTATGTGTCATTCACTGTTCTAAATGCTTTGTGTGTCTTTTAGGGAGGTAAATAAAGGAACTGAAATTTAACAACATGTCCAAGGAATGTAGCCTAGGAAATGATGCACCTGGCATCCCAGCCCATGCAATCTAGTTCCAGGCTCCATTTTCTCAATATCTCTAGTATGCTCTGGACGTTTTTGTGTTATTCCCTGTAGTTTCTATATAATTTAAACTTATCAAATTTAGATATTTTTAATAAGATATCAAAGAACTCAAATAGCATGACAAGTAAGTTAGAATGGACTAAACCTGTGTTCAATCAGTACATCTTTTTCACAACATAAATGAAAATATTTATTCCATTAGTGTAATGGACCACAGGTTGGTTAATCTACATGAATTATAAATCCATGTCAATTCAGCCCTTTCCTTTTTCTAATCAGGTAGCATAAATTGTTTCAGAGGAAAACCTAATGCTAATTAAATCTCACCACAGCATTGGAGGAATCTATCCCAGTCAGGGCCTGTGCCAAAGGGGAAAGTAACACTAGGGCTCTGGTTGACCCTTTTAGAGGAAAAGATGCACATAGTTAGACTAGTAGGCTTGACAGATAACAAGATGAGGTATGATCTATAGAATAACAAAACTATCTACCAAGTTTTTAGAGTGTCATCATAGGATTTAAGAAGGGAGAGCCAAAATTCTCAACTCAACCAAATGTGCCACAGAGGTTGTATGTGAAATTGGACTGAAAGTCGTGCTTGGACCCAGCATGTCTGCATTCATCCCCACTGGAAACCACTATGTTCCTGCTACTATTGCTATGGACATGACTTTGTTCAAGATTATCCTTAGTTTCCTCCTCTGTGAAACTGATATAATTAAAACAGACTTCTCAGGACTCTGATTATAATCAGGTGCCATATATGCAAAGTTTTAAGGATAGTGCGTGACACTGAGAAATGATTAAATTGAACTGCCATTTTTTTTTATCTTTGCAACTATCATCTTGCTATTTTCCACACAAATTGGCACTTTAATTGACACAGAAACTTTTAATTCTGAGATAACAACCAGCCTATAGATCTAAGAGATCAACTATGGTAGTTTTAAAAATCCATTTTGGGGATGCCTGGTGGCTCAGTCAGTTAAGCATCCAACTCTTGGTTTCAGCGCAAGTCATGATCTCAGGGTCATGAGATTGAGTCCCACTTGGACTCCATGCTCAGCGCAGTCTGCTTGAGACTCCCTCCCCTTCCGCCCCTCCCCTCTCCCCTGCTGACACTCATGCACTCACACTCTCTCCCTCTCTCTCAAATAAATAAATAAAACCTTTAAAAAATCCATGTTCCCTAATTTTCTCATTTATAAAATAGGTATAGTAAAATTCATAAACCTCATAGGATTTTTGTATTAAACAGATAAAATTTTTAAAATGATCTGTGGCACCAACTGAACACTCAGTTTATGGTATTATTATTATTATTGTTACAGTGGTTGCTGTTGTTGCTATCTTTTAGCAGTTTCTAAGACTCCTTAGAATAAAAGCAGGAAGATGAGAAGAAAGAAACTTGGGAAGTGCAAGAATTTGTTTCAAGAGGAAAAATTGAATTCGGTTTTTATTTGAGGGAGATGAGGGCATAAGAAAAATATGTAAAGGCTCTGACCTTTTACTAAATCTCTGCATTTTGGGATATTCTCTTCACCAGGGCCCAGATCCTCCCACCAAGTACTCTGGAGAGGGACTAAGTTGACTGAAGCACTTTAGACAGTCATGGAAGGAAATTACCTTTGAGATGAGACCTAAATAAGAAGAGTCAGCTCATTGAATTTCTAGGGGGGAGATTTCCAGGCAGAGGAACTTATTCCAGTCCACTTATTCCCAGGTCCTACAATGGGAATAGCATGGCATGTTTCAGGAAGAGCAAGGAGACTAATGTGACTAGAATAGAATGACCAAGTTAAGAAATGAGACCAGCAAGCTAACAACAGATTAGATATTGCCCATTTTCATTGAGGTGTAATTGACAAATAAAATTGTATATATTTAAAGTGTACAATGTGGGCACCTGGGTGGCTCAGTTGGTTAAGCCACTGCCTTCAGCTCAGGTCATGATCCTGGAGTCCCTGGATCGAGTCCCTTATCAGGCTCCCTGCTCCATGGGGAGTCTGCTTCTCCCTCTGACCTCCTTGCTCATGCTGTCTCTCACTGTCTCTATCTCAAATAAATAAATAAAATGTTAAAAAAAATAAAGTGGACAATGTGACAATTTGATTGATATGTGTATGCACTGTGAAATGATTACCAGAATCAAGTTATTTGACACATCTATCACCTCACATAGTGTCCTTTTTAAATTTCTTGTGGTGAGAATGGTCAAGATTTACTCTTTTAGCAAATTTCATATATACAACATAATATTATTAACTGTAGTCACCATGCTGTACAATAGATCCATAGAACTTATTCATCTTATGATTGAAAGTTTGTGCTATTTGACTAAAATCTCCCATTTTCTGCATGCCTTGGGCCCTGGCAGTCACTGGGCCACTACTCTCTGTTTCGGAGTTCAGCTTTTTTCTTTCCCCCACATTTAAGTGTTACCATATTGGATTTGTCTTTACTTCTTGTATGATTTGAAAGCATTTCATTTCTTTGTCTTTCCTGATTGCTCTAGCTAGGACTTCTAGTAGTATGTTGAATAGAAGTGGTGAAAATGGGCATTCTTGTCATGTTCCTGATCTTAGAAGAAAAACTTTTACCTTTCACCATTGAGTATGACATTAGCTATGAGCTTATCATAAATAGCCTTTATTGTGTTAAGGCATATTCCTTCTATACCTAATTTTTTTAGAACTTTTATTATGAAAGGATATAGAACTTTCTCAAATGTTTTTGTGTATCTATTGAGATAACTTTTGTCCTTCATTCCATTAATGTGGTATATTGCATTTATTGATTTTCTTATGTTGAATTATCTTTGCATTCTAGGGATTAATCTCACTTAATCATGGTATATGATCCTTTTAATGTGCTGTCAATTCACTTTGCTAGTGTTTTGTTAGGGATTTTTGCATCTTTGCTCATCAGGGATATTGGCCTAGAATTCTCATTTCTTGTAGTGTCTTTGTCTGGTTTTGGTATCAGGGTAACACTGGCCTTGTAAAATGAGATTGGAAGTATTGCATCCTCTTGAGTTTTTGGAAGACTTTGAGAAGTATTGGCATTAATTTTTAAAAAATGTTTGTTATAATTTACTAGCAAAGCCATCTGGTCCTGGGCTATTTTCCCCTTTTTTGGGAGGTTTTTAATTACTGAGTCAATCTCTTTACAAGTTATAGGTATATTCAGATTTCTTATTTTGTCAAGATTCAGTCTTGGTCTGTGTGCTTCTAACGTATGTTTCTAAGAATTTATCCATTTCTTCTTGGTATCTAAGCATACCATTATGGAAAATCTCCAACTCATAAAATAAGACATCAAGAAAGGAAGAAAAGAACAAAAAAAATCTACAAAACACAGAAAATATTTAACAAAATGATGATAGTAAAGCCTTTACTGATCAATGATTACTCTAAATATAAATGGACTGAATTTTCCAATCAAAAGACAAAAATCAGGGACGCCTGGGTGGCTCAGTTGGTTGAAAGGCTGCCTTCGGCTCAGGTCGTGATCCCAGAGTCCTGGGATCGAGTCCCGCATCGGGCTCCCAGCTCCATGGGGAGTCTGCTTCTCCCTTTGATTTCTCCTTGCTCATGCTCTCTCTCACTACCTCTCTCTCAATAAATAAATAAAAATCTTTTTTAAAAAAAGACAAAAATCAGCTGAATGAATTTAAAAAAAAAACCTCAGCTGTATGCTTGACTACAAGGGGCTCCCTTTAATTTAAGAACACACATACACTCAAGGTAAAGGGATGGAAATAGATATTTTATGCAAATGGAAACCAAAACAGAGCTGGGATAGCCATACTTCTGTCAGATAAATAGGCTTTATGTCAAAAAGTACAACAAGAGACAAAGAAGGTCATTATATAAGGATAGGAGTTAATTCACTAGGAAGATATAACAATTATTAATATAGATGCACTCAATATTGGAACACCTAAATATATGAAGCAAATGTTAAGAGGTCTGAAGGGAGAAGTAGAGAGCGATTCAATAATAGTAGGAGACCTCAATATTCCACTTTCAACAATGGATAGATCATTCAGATAGATCACCATTAAGGAAATATTAGACTTGAACTATACTTTATTGCAAATGGACTTAACAGACATTTACAGAACTTTTCTCCCAACATCAGCTGAATCTACATTCTTCTCAAGCATACACAGAACATTCTCCAGAACAGATCATATATTAGGTCACAAAACAAGTCTTAGCAAATTTAAGAAGATTGTGATATCACATAGTATTTCTTACCACAATGGTATGAAGCTAGAAATTAGTAACAGGAGGAAAACTGGAAAATTTGCAAATATTTGGAAGTTAAACAGCACACTCCTAAACAAATAAATGAAAGAGAGACCAGAAAAACAATGGTTCTGTGAAGTTAGCAACTGTTTTTTGAGAAGATAAATAAAATTGGATCTTATAAGATCTTTAAGTCCATTGGATTTTATTCTAAATGTACCCATGAACCACTAAAGGGTTTTGGACATTGGGAGTGTCATGAACTAATTACTCTTTTTAAAAGGTTCCTTTGGGGGTGCCTGGGTGGCTCAGTTGGTTAAACAGCTGCCTTCAGCTCAGGTTATGATCTCAGGGTCCTGGGATCAAGAACCACACTGGGCTCCCTGCTTGGTGGGGACCCTGCTTCACCCTCTCTCTCTCTGGGGCTCCCCTGCTAGCACTCTCTCTCTATCCTCTCTCTCAAATAAATAAATAAAATCTTAAAAAAAAATAAAAGGTTACTTTACCTACTATATGGAAAATCGACTGTATGAGGGTGGAGATAAGGGGCCAGAATAGAAGCATGTAGACCAAGGAAGTGGCTATTGCTGTGATCCAAGTAGTCAGAGGCTGATGGGACTACCCTTACTCCCTTTGCACTATACTTCCTACCAGCTGGAGGATACCATGAACCTACTTACAATAGGACAAAAGTTACGCCCTCATGTCTCTCTAATTACTGTGACTATCACTACAGATAAGCTACTCTTTTTAAACCTGAGGCCCTCCAGGGGTGCTGTTTCTTAAGTCAATCACACCCATGCATCTTAGTTTCAATTATCTTATCAGCACCTAATTGAGGGCGATGAAGGTAAAATGGAAAAAAGAGCCCCAAAGAAATCTGCTCCTGTAAATCCAACTCCAACCGTCTTACCACGCCCTGCCTTGCTATGTAAATAATTGCCATTATTTATATTCAAAGGCAACTCGGAGATATCTCTGTTGACTTGCTCTTGTTTACTTCACTTTAGTGTTTCTATGAATATCCCTGAACTTTCTGTGAAGGTTACTTACTCTACAAGCTTTCTCCCTAGAAGATGGTTCCACCCAAACCATGCTCAAGCCTTAATACATTTAGAGAACCACAGGAAAGCAGACTTCACTGAATGCTACACAGAGCTCTTCAGGAAGTGGAGCTATAGCTGGTTGCTTCTCTGAAACAGGCCCAAAGTGTTTATAAATCTTAAAGTTGGAAATCAGAGTCAACCTAGGCAGAGTCAAGCAGTGGTGGACTCAAGCTGTTTTCTAGACAGTTAACTTTTTAAGGGTCAGGACTGTGTTTGCTTTGTCTCTGTCTACTCTTGGCACATATCTATGGTAAACCATATAGTAGCAGCTCAGAGATATGTATTGGATTGATTCTTCAGTTCTTCTATGAACACTCATGGCCATAAAATAAGAATAGGCAGAACAGGCTCTTCTTTCAAATTTTAGAATGCTAAATTTTAGAATGCTAGACTGTTAGAAGCCACATAGTTCAGTGTCTTTCCAAATTGTGTCACAGGTTTATTTTAAAATAAACATATGTTTATTTTAACATATGTTACTTAAGTATATACCAACTTAGCACTAGGTGTAAACTTGCTATGCTTATATTTCTATGGCTATCACATAAAAACACACTGGGCAATTAAACTCAAAGAAAACCTAAATAAACAATAATGTTTAAAGTAGCTACATTAATTTAATGTGATGGAAGACAGCTCACTAAAACTACATTGTAGCTCACCAGGTGAATACAATGGTGATTTCTGTGTTACAGGCTGCTGTGGGTGCTACACACCTAAATTAAGGTGTGTTGGATCATGACTTGATTCTCCCACCATTTTCTGTATTCATACTGTGAAACCTTTGTTCAGATGACATACAAAGACATTATCTGGCTCTCATTAATCAAAACAAAGGTCAGTTAGCTATACACCTCTGGTTGGCAAATTAGGTATGGTGCCAATGGCATCATGACCACAAACTCATACAGGGTCTCTCAAATCACATGCAGTACCTATGTCTAAGGTGATCATACAGGTGATAAGGGATGAGCATACAAAACTTGCTTATTTATTTATTTGTAGATTACCATAAGAATGAACACACACACACACACACACACACAATCTTATGAGACATTTCAAGGATTTTGAAAATGTAATTTGAGAATACAGTTGTACAAATACAGATCTTATACTGGTTGGCAATTGTGCTTATAATTGTGCTTATAAGACATAAAGTTATTTTATTTTTGCCTTGTCAGATTTCATATAATCTTGGGTCTGAGACTTTTTAGGAAAATCAGGGTGTTGAGGTGGAGTTGCTTAATAATATGGCATAGTAAAACTCACATATTCTTTGATATGTTCAAGCACTGGAATAATAGTCCAAGTTTTAGAGTGCTAGTACTGGCCCCATTCCTGATTGTAACATTGAAAACAACTCCCAGAGCCTCAGTTTTTCTATTCTATGAAATGAGAATCATAATTTCCATCCTGTTATCCTCACAGAGTAGATGTAGAGGCCATTTGAAATGATGGATATGAAAAGGCTTTGCCAATCATGAAGGACTTTGTACATGTGGGCCTCATTACTTCTTATACACTTTGCCTTATTGATAAAAATACATCCTAGAGGGACACCTGAGTGGCTCAGTGGTTAAGTGTACAACTCTTGGTTTCGGCTCAGGTCCTAACCTTAGGGTCATGAGATCAAGCCCTGGGTTGGGCTCCACACTAAGCTCAGAGTTTGCTTAAGACTGTCTCTCCCTCCCTCCCCCCAACAACTCTTGTGTTCTCTCTCTCTTTAAAATAAAAAATACATCCTAGAAACAGAAAGAAGAGAAAGTTCAGTCTTGATTTTGCCAGTTGGCCCACATCTGAGATGATCAGCAAGAGAATGTGTGTTTACTTCGTACTAATATTTAGCATCACCTTCTTCAAAGGATAAGTAAACTTTACACTGGAATTAAGTTTATTTTGTTTCTATCCACTTGGGTTTACTAGAATATACATAGGAGGCTATGCCAAATGGCCACCTAGCCCCGAAGTTTTAATTTTTCTCTGAAAGGTCCTGATAACCATATTGACTTTGAAATAACATGAGAAAAGGTATCCAGGGAAAGGATGAACAATCCTCTAACCACCATTATCAATATTGCTATATTCAAATTTTTTAATACTACTGCATTTCATGGAGTTTTGTGTAAGCTGAAGTGTGTTCATTCCAAATGATTTGGGCTGGTATCCACACATATTAATTTTGCCCAGAAGCATTTCAGAAACTTAATTAAGCTGGCAGGTTGTGTCCCTCTCATGGTGCTTGTTGAATGTAGTCACATTTGCAAAACTTAAAGGCAAGCTGAAAATCATCTTGGCACAATACAATGTATCATTTTTTTGCCTATTTAACAAACCCCATAAAAATGGTTTTATTCATATCCATGGTTCCCAGAATACTCCATACTCTGTGTATCCCTCTAACATATATGTAAGTTGCTCTCCTGCCTTGAATAGTTAGTTCCCTTCCTTCCTACCACCACTCCTCCACATTTTATGTAGCTAAATTCTTCTGGTTCTCAAGGCTAAGTTGAGATATACCCTCTCCCAATTAGCTTTCAGTTACACTTCTGGTTCTACCCAAGTGGTAGTTAGGTATTATTCTATGTATTTCTTTCTGTTCATGTCATCCATATTAGAATTATCTGTATATTTGTGTTATCTTTTTCCATCCATTGATGAATGAAAAGGATGAAATACCATTCATCCTTGTATCCATCATACTTAGCAATACTTGCCTCATAGAATTATTATTAGGATTAAATGAAATAATGCACTTTTTTGATTGAATTTTGGCACCCCAAAGTTCATATGTTGAAGTCTTAACCTCAGTACCTCAGCATGTAACTTTATATGGAGATAGGGTCTTTACAGAGATAATCAAAAAATGAATTCATTAGTGTGGGCTCTAATCCAGTATGGCTGGTGTTGTTAAAAAAAAAAAAGGAGAAATTTGTACATAGAGAAAACATTGAGGGAAGACGATGTGAAAAGACATAGGGAGTAGATGGCTATCTATAAGTCAAGGAGAGGGGCATAGAATAGATCCTTCCCTCACAGCCCTCAGAAAGAACCAATCTGCCCACACCTTGATCTAGGACTTCTAACCTCCAGACTGTGAGGCTGTAAATGTCTATTGTTTAAGCCACCCAGCTTGTGGTATACTCTGCAGTCACAGCCCTAACAAATCAGTACATGATTGTGAAGCATCTGGCCCTCTCCTGGCAAATGTATCCAATTGGTTTAAATGTGACCTTTTCGGTGAAGGCTTTACTGTCCTCCCTATTTAGAAATATAATAATCCCATACTTTGACATCCCCTCTCCTTCTTCTTTCCCTTATTTTTTCTCACTGCACTTATCAACATTTATATACAATCTGTTTTACTTCTTTTTTGTTTCTTGTTTTGTCTTCCTCGACTTCCTATATAAGCTCCATGAGGTCAGAAAAATGTGTCTATTTTGTTCCTTGTATAACCTAGAGGAATGCCTGGCACATAGTAGGTATTTGATAAATATTAATTCAGTATATGACAGCTACTTCAGCTATTAATAAAAGATGAATTGTCTGGGCGCCTGGGTGGCTCAGTTGGTTAAGTGTTTGTCTCTTGATTTCAGCTTAGGTCATCATCTCAGTGTCATGAGATTGAGCCCTACTTCAGGCTCTGTGCTCAATGGGGAGTCTGCTTGAGATTATCTCCCTCTCCCTCTGCCCCTCCCCCTGCACTCACTCTCTCTCAAATAAATAAATTAATCTTCAGGTAAAAAAAGATAAATTATCTCCTGCAATACAATTTCTAAATAGTTACATATATTCATCAAGTCCACTTAGTGCCAGGTTCTGAACTAGGTGCTGGGGATACAGAAATAAATCAGATATTGTCTCACTTCACAAAAGTTTTATTTCTAGTAGAAGGAGACAAACATATGAGGAAACCAAAGAGGTTTCTGTCCATGAGAAGAATCTTTCCAGGGTAAGGTGGTGGCATATTAACCCTTGAGGATCTTTCAAAAAAAAGTGGTTTTCTTCTCACACTCTTGATTCCATCCTGTTTATTTTGTTTTGTTTTGTCTTACAAGTGCTCAGTGTTCTCTTCTCCACCATTGGCTTTAGACTTGCACACAGAAAGTTATGAGTGGAAAGTCAATCACAGAAAGGAACAGTAATTATATTTTTTTCTCTACATGGCTATAGAGAAGCATCGCCAGGTTCTGAGTCACAATTCTAGCTCCTCCACTTCCTAGATGTGTCACTGTGAGCAAGTCACTTAACCTCTGAGTCACAACTTCCTCATCTATAAAATACTAGTAGACTATGTACCCTACTACTTTTAAGTGTGCTTATTGTTACTGAGGGCCTACAGAATGTTAGAGTAGATAAGGGCCTAAGAAATTACCTAGCCCTACTCCTCATTCTGCACATGAGGGAACTGAAATTTAGAGAGGTTAAACAAAATTATCCTGGGAGTGGGACTAATGAGTCCAGGAGTCTGTCACACACTTCTTCAATCATTCCACTATATCTCAATGACTTTCCAGGCTCTACCAACAATTCAAATGGCCATAAAAATGTCTTCAGTTATTTTATAAACTAATATCTTAAAATTGATATGGAAGTGTCTCTTGATAACTGGTAAGAAAATCACAAAGCAACAAGTCTATTCTATAGTCTACTATGGTTGAGCATTTATACCAAGCCAAGTTTTAAAGGCTTACTTGAGTTTCTTGCCAATAACATTATGTACAAATGCTAAATTCAATCCAAAAATTTATAGAATGGAAGAGATCAAAACAGTGAACGTTTTTGTTGTTTTTCTATTTTTAAATTTACTCTGTCTCTGTTGCTTACATTTAAATGACAAAGTGTCTTCTATCCCAAAGGAGAATTTAGCTGAAAGAAAGGTATTCCCTATTCAGAGCAGGAAATATTTTCTATTCATGAAGCAAAGTTTGAAATTGAATTAAAATAATTTAATTACACTATATAATTACCTTCCACAATCTTTAAAGTCAAGAGGCCCATGGGATCTGGCTATTTGTAGAGATGTTTAATCCTTTTTTTACTTTAGTATTCATTAAACAAAGGTAATTCCTTCCTAATTCCCCTCTGACACACATTTTGCCTCTAAAAAAGAAAGACCTTAGAGTCCTTTCTTTAAACAGAGCTGCTGAGTATGTCAAATTATTCAGGTAAGAAACTCACTGAACAACTAAAACAATAGTTTCAAACAGATGACACTGTGTTTCGAGAACAAAAAAAAAAGTTAAATAAACTATTGGGGCATGAATTAAGCTACCAATGGGAAATCTCACTGAGCTGCAAATGCATGCCTAACTGAGATCTCAATATCATTTTCAAGCTTAGCCATCACTTAAAAGTCCTTTACACAAATCTACACCAAACTAAGGTAAGGAAAAAGTAGAGGTGACTGAGACATGCATATCCAATTAAGAAAAATCTGGTTCCCAGTTCTGAGGCCCCTTAGTTTCTAGCAGATGCACATGAATGTTTTCCTTTGAAAACTAGTGTCTCTAGCCACTGAAGTTTCACTCTAGTGGTTATCTAATCTGTCTCCCGCTTTAGCTAGAAAGCCTAGATAAACCATGACAAGAGGAAATTTGAGGGAAGAACATTCTGGGAAGATGGGAGCCATAATGGAGTGAGTGTGTGTGAGTGTGTTCAATAAATTCTCCCACAAGGTAGAGTAACATGAACAGAAAAATTTTAAACCCACAAATAATATCTACAGCAAAATTAAGTGAGAGGAATTACCATGAAACACAAAAGAGTGGGTGGGGAGAACCACTTGAAGGGAAAAGGATTGTCTGGTAAGAGCAACTATGCTGGAGTAATTGGAGGGAAGCTAAAGTATTGTAATGGTCCTAGTCATCAAAAAGTAGTAATTAGAATGTTCAATGGACTGATGTAAGAAAAGTAGCTACAATGGTGTAGGAGCTTTGCAGGTTCTGATTATAGATGAGAGTGTGCTGGAGTGCCACGGGGTCTGTGAAGTCTCAAGAATAAGCCAACAAAACTATCAACAACAACAATAACTGGGGAGAAACTTGTGGAAATAGATTGCAAATTGAATAGGACAGAGATTATAGTGATAGATGAAAGAGTAAATTCAATCAAAGAGGGAGAGAGGAACAGAGTCAGCAGGTATCAGAGAAGATGGGCTTATTTCTAACATTTACTCTTTGTTTTCTATATGTCTTATACTTTTGTGTTCTCTTTCCTATTACTGCCTTATTTTGTATTTAATTTTTTGTAGTGTACCATTTTTATTTCCTTCTCATTTCCTTTGTATGTATTTTTAGATATTTCATTTGTGTTTACCATAGGGATTACAATTAACACTTTAAATGTCTAAAAATCTAGTTTGTGTTAATATCAACTTAGCTTCAGTAGCTAGCAAATCTTTGTTCATTTAGAGCTCTGTCCCTCTTCTCCATGTTGTGGTTGTCACAAATTATATCTTTATACATTCTGTCCCCATTAACATAGACTTGTAATTCATTACTTTATGCATAGTCTCTTAAAACACTTAGGAAATTAAAAAAACTATAAATCAATAGTACAATACTGACTTTTCTATTTACCTATTAGTTATCTTTACTACAGTTGCTGCTGTTGTTTAAATGTCTACATATGACTTCAGATTCCTATCTAGTGTCCTTTAATTTCAGCCTAGAGAATTCCTTTTAGCCTCTCTTGTATGTCTATTAGCAATGATCTTCTTCAGCTACTGTTTGTGTGGGAATTTCTTAATTTCTCCTTCATTTTTTGGAGAATAGTTTTGCTGAATATGGAATTTTCGTGGAGTTTTTTTCAGCACTTTAAAACTGGCATTCTCTTCAAACTGGTGCAGCCACTCTGGAAACAGTATGGAGGTTCCTCAACAAGTTAAAAATAGAACTACCCTATGATCCAGTGTTTGCACTACTGGATATTTACCCACAGAATACAAAACTACTAATTCAAAGGGATACATGCACCCTGATGTTTATAGCATAGCCAAGATGGAAGCAGCCCAAGTGTCCACCAACTGAAGAATGAATAAAGAAGAAGTGGTATACATACATGATGGAATATTACTCAGCCATAAAAAAGAATGAAATCTTGCTATTTGCAATGACTTGGATGGACCTTGAGAGTATTACGTTAAGTGAAATAAGCCTGTTAGAGAAAGACAAATACTATATGAGTTCACTTAAATGTAGAATTTAAGAAACAAAACAAATGAGCAGAGGAAAAAGAGAAAATAAGAAACAGATTCTCAACATTTGAGTAAAACTGATGGTTACCAGAGGGAAGAGGGGGATGGGTTAAATAGGTGATGGGGATTGAAGATTGTACTTGTCAGAGAAAGACAATTATCATATGGTTTCACTCATATGTGGAACATAAGGATTAGCACAGAGGACCGTAGGGGAAGGGAGGGAAAACTGAATGGGAAGAAATCAGAGAGGGAGACAAACCATGAGAGACTCTGGACTCCAGGAAACAAACTGAGGGTTGCGTAACTAAACCTAAGCATAAAAAAAAAATAAAACAAAAAATAAGGAGTGCACCTGTGATGAGCACCCAGTGATTAAAATAAAAACTTAAAAGCACCAATAGAAAATTAGAAAACCTACTAAGAGAAAATAATATAAGCTTCTATCTTTGTGATATACCTAAGAAATAATTTGGAGTGTTTGAAACAAAAAATAATTAATTATTAAGCCAATAAGAAACAATTCAGGGTTCATTTCACTACTGCTCAAGATTGAATTTAGTTCAAAATAATAATATATAATACTTAGTAGTATGTAAGGGGGCACTTGAATATTGCTAAAGAAAACAGTTTAAAAGAAGAAAAGAAGAAAAATAACCTTTGCAGAGCCTAGAGATCAACCCAAGTTGAAAATGCTGTCTTCTTAGGTCTATTCTGAACACACATCCTACCCTAGGCACGTGTGTGGTTTTCTAAATTCCCTGTTCTACATGAGTATTTTTCAATACCCTGTATTTCAGAGCTCTCCCCAGCTTTTCCTTCCAGACTTCTGATGCTTAACCATAATTTTTGCCTCAGACAGCTGCAGGTGGTTTGTTTGCCTCAAAGTGTTTTTTGAGGGATGCTTACTACTTTTCCATCCTAAGTGAGCTAGTTCCCAATGAGGTAAAACCAAGTCAGACACTTTGCATCTATCTGTTAGGTAGCCTCTACACTGGTTACAGCAGAAAAACAAAATCTTTGTAAATAACATCTGCTCTACTGCACCGGAATCAGAGACCAGAGTTTCATACTGGAAATGTAGACTGTTAAGTTTCAAGGCCACCACTGACCTGGGGGAAAGGGTTAAGGTAAATGTAAATAATAATGACACAAATCTTTCCTATTATGTAAAAGTTGCCCTTTATCTTAATGCAGCACATGCTTGGCTGCTGTGAATCTTTGACTATTTTCCAGAGTTGTGACAAAAGTGAATCAGAGGTTTTGCTTGATTTTTCAATTGTTTTGTAGAGAGGCTCTTAGAGCTGCCTATGCCACCTTTTTCTTCACCTTCCCATTTTTTTCCTTTTAGAACCAAGTTAAGTTCATCTTAATTAAACATTAAGCAACAGAAATCAATTCTGGTGAAATCCCATGAAATATTATTATAGGAAAAAGAGAGAAGAATGAACAAAATAATGTCCCTATATACAATGAGAACACAACTGGAAAGATATGCTCACAAAACAGATGAATAGTGTAAGAAATCTTCCCAGAAAGTTATAGAAGGTATAAAACAGCATGAGATATTATTGTACAAACTAAAAAAAATAAGATTATTAAAGAAAAAGGACAGGTTGAAAAACTATCAGAATCTAAGAAGGAATTCAAAATGAAAAAAACTATATGATATAATTGAAAAATGAACTAGAAAAAAATAACCAAACTAAAGCCATGGAAAATGCCTTAAGAATAAGAAAACATGGAAAATAAGAATTTTTTTTTAATTTATGGAGAAAGGAAGAAAGAGACAAAAAAGGTTTTAAGAGAGATATAGATGTATCTATAGATATATATAGAAGATAGAAGATAGAAATCAGATTTTATGGATGAATCTCTTTCTGTCCCAGAAAGAAACAAAACAAATGCATCAAGTAAACATAAACCCAAACAAATTAGCCAACAAGAAATTTAAATCAAAAAAACTTTTGTAGAATAAATGAAGATTTTAAATTAATATCAAAAGTACAAAAGGTATATCCGGGAAAATCAGTTGGAAATTGTCAGGAGCATAAGGCGTTCAGGTAAAAAACAATTTGACTTTAAGGGGACATCAAAACTTCAAACATCCAGGCAGCAAGCTGTGTGTTAGTGAAAGGAAAAGCAAATTGTCATCAGATTTCACAACAGTTCTTTGCCAAAAGGCAAGGGGGAAAAATGTATTTAATATACTTGAGGAAAGAAAATATGACCTGAGGATTTTATATGCAGCCAAGGGAAAAGACCAAAAAAACAAAAAAAAACTTTTATGGATATGGAAGAAATCAGAGTATTCTTCCCATGAACCTTTCGTGAAGAATCTATTAGAGAAAAATTTCCAGAAAACAAAGTATATGGAGAGGTATTGGTATGAAGACAAGTGATTGGAAGTTGAAACTAGGTAAATAGTTTACATAACTACTAAACAATTAAATTTTTAAAAGCCAGTTCTTTTTTTATAGAGGTATAATTTATGTACATTCAAATGCACAGATTCTTAAGTGTACAGTGTGATGAATTTGGGTAATGTATATATTTGAATAATCATTACCCACATCAAGATACAGAACCTTTCCAACGTTTCAGAAAGCTTTGTGTCTCTTTCCAATTAACCCATCTCCAGGAGTCATTCTGAGTTTTATTACCATTACCATAAGTTAGTTGTGCCTGTCGCAGAAGGTCATAGTAACAAAATCGTAGAGTGTATACTCCTTTATTTCCAGCTTCCTTTGCTTAGAATAAACTTTTGAGATTCATCCATGTATCATTACTCTGTTATTTTATTGCTGAGTGGACTATAAGTGCATGAAAATAACAGATGGACACTTGGGTTGCTTTCAGTTTGGGCTATTATGAAGAATACTGCCATGCATATTTTGGTACAAGTCTTATGAACTATGTAGGCATCTATTTCTCCTGGTAAATACCTAGGAGAATTGCTGTGTCATAGTGTTCAGATAGAGGTTTAATTTTATTAAAATGCTAAAAAATTTTTTCCAGAGTGAAAACACCATGCTATACTGCAACAGCAATATAGGAAAGGTTCTGTCATTCTACATCCGTGCCAAAACCTTGTATTTTCATTCATGTAAGCAATTCCAATGTGTATAGTGATATTTCTTTTGGGTTCAGTTCGCATTGTCCTAAATTATAATAATGTTAAGTATCTGTTCATGAACTAATTGGCTATTTCTGTATCTTCTTTTGTAAGGTATTTATTCAAATACTTTCCAATTTTAGTTGTTTGTTGGTATCGGTTAGTAAGAATTTCTTTTTTTTTTTTTAAAGATTTTATTTATTTATTTGACAGAGAGACATCACAAGTAGGCAGAGAGGCAGGCAGAGAGAGAGAGAGAGGAGGAAGCAGGCTCCCTGCTGAGCAGAGAGCCCGATGCGGGACTCGATCCCAGGACCCTGAGATCATGACCTGAGCCGAAGGCAGCGGCTCAACCCACTGAGCCACCCAGGCGCCTGGTTAGTAAGAATTTCTTAACCGTTCAGATACAAGTCCTTTGTCAGATATGTGCATTGTGAAAATGGTTTCTATGTCTATGTTTTGTTTTGTTATTTTTGTCTTCTTAATGGTATTCTGTGATGAGCAGAGTTTTTTAAAATATTAATTCCAATTTATTTATTTTGTGTTCTTTTTTAAGATTTTATTTATTTATTAGAGACAGAGCACACACAAGCAGAGGGTAGGGGCAGAGGGAGAAGGACAAGCAAACTCCCCACTGAGCAGGGACCCCCCCACACACACCCCACGTTGGGCTCAATCGCAGGACCCCGGGATCATGACCTGATCCGAAGGCAGATGCTTAACCCACTGAGCCACCCAGGCGCCCCATACATTTGTTTTAATATAGATATCAAGTTGTTCCAGCACCACTTGCTGAAAAGATTCTTCTTTCCATTGAATTTCATTATCACCTTTGTTGGAAATCAATTGATTGTGTATGTCTGGGTCTAGATGTATATTGTCTATGCTGTTCTTTAATTTATTTATCTTTATGCCAGTACCACGCTGTCTTGATTAATGTAGCTTCACAATACATATTGAAGACAGATAGTTTAAGTCATACATTTTTCTGGCTGCTCTGGAGCCTTGAATTTCCATATGAATTTTACAGTTGGCTTGTCAGTTTCTCATTTTAAAAAGCCTGCTTCAGTTTTTATTTGGATTACAGTAAGTCTATAGAACGATTAGTAGAAAATTGACATCTGAATAAGATTATGTCTTCCAATCCATAAATAATTTTGATATCACTAATTTCTCTGGGAAATATCTTGTAGTCTTATGTGTAGAGTTCTGTAACATTTTTTGTTAATTATTTCTAATATTCATATTTGCATTGTTATATGTATTTTTTTCTTGTTTTCTAGGCCATTCAGTAACATGTTAAAGATTAGTCAGGAGAGTAAATATTCTTGCTCTATTTCTGATACTAAGGGTACACAAATAATGATTTATCATTGTGAATTAAGCTGAGAATCAATTGTAAATTAAGCTGAAAATAACATTTATCAAAGTTAGAAACTTACTTTTTATTCTTAGTTTGCTGGGAAGTTTGTAATGAACAGGTTTTCAATTTTACCACACACTTTTTCTGCATCTATTGAAATGATCATATGGTTTTTCTGATTCATTCTATCCATTTGGTGAGTTATGTTCATTTATATTCAAATGTTAAACAATGTTTGCATTTTTGGGGTCACCCCACTTGGTCATGATATAGTATCCTTGCAGTAGAACTCTGCATTCAATTTTCTAATATTTTTAAAGGATATTTCTGCCTATCTTCATGTAATTTGCTGATCTTTAATCTTCTTTTCTCTAATAATTAATTACATTCTATAAAAGTTGTTTAGTTACTGACACAAACACAATGTAAAGTAAACATTTTTGAGACAAGTGGGGAAATCGAACATTACTAGATATTTGATGATATTAAGAAATTATTTTTAATTTTTCTCTTGGTCTGTTAATGGTGCTGTTGTTAAACTTTTTAAAAGATCACTTTTTTCTAAAATTTTTGGACTATTCTAGTTTCTTCACCTTTCTATACAGATCTTTCAGAATCAGCTTGCCTGTATCTACAAAGAATCACGTTGGGGTTTTGTTTGTGTGCTAAATTATGTATCAATTTGGGGATATTAACATCTTAACTGTATTAAGTTTTATAATCTTTGGACACAGTACATCTATTCAGAAAACATACAGTATTAATAAGTATGGGCAGAAACTGGGTCATTCATATACTGCTGGTGGGAATGCAAAATGGTACACTACTCTGGAAAATGGTCAGTTTCTTACAAAGGTCAACATAGAATTACTGAATGACTCAACAATCCCACATTTAGGAATTTAGTCAAAAGGAAAAAAAGGAAAAAAAAGAAACATTGTGTTCAGATGAAAATGTTTTTTAGTAGCACTATTCATAACTACCAAAACTGGAAATAATTCACATGTCCATGAACTGTTGAATGAATAAACAAGCTACCACACCCATACTACAGAATACTAACTATTCATCAATAAAAAGGAAGAGATTATAGATACATAAAACAACTTGAGTGAACTTCAAAACCGTGTGCTAAGTGGAAAAAAGCCAGCCTTAAAAGGATACATGCTGTAAGATTCTATTTATATTACATTCTGGAGAAAGTAAAACTATAGGGAACAGAACAGATTAGCGATTAACAGAGATAGGGATAGAGAGGTGCTGGCTGTAGTTTCAGCACGAGGGAATTTGGAGCATTTTGGATAAATAACTCAAATACATAATATTTAGCACACAGTGAAAAATGAATGCTACCTTGTTTTTAACATGAAAAGTAACTATAATTTATACAGGAAATTTGCAGGCCACAGATCTTCCTTTGTTTTCAAGTTATCTAGAGATGCATGGAAGAGGTCATTACTAAATTACCCAAGTATTTGCCGTCCTATACAATGTCCAAGGATTGTTAGACCTCTGCTCAGGTCTTGGGGAAAAAGCAGGATTGAGCGGTCTGGGAGCCAGTCCATTAGGAAAGGAAATAAAAATTGCAATAAGCAAAGACTTGAATAACTTGAACTTGAAATGTAAATCTAGAAACGTAAATCTAGAAGAAATGGGTAAAAACAAAAGAACACATTATTAGAGCTGCAACTAAAGTGATTTTTTAAAAAAATATTTTATTTATTTATTTGACAGAGAGAGCCAGAGAGCACAAGCGGAGAGAATGGTGGAAGGAGAGGAGGAAGCAGGCGCCCCACCCAGAAGGGAGCCCCACAGGGGGCTCAATCCCAGGACCCCAGGATCATGACCTGACCTGAAGGTCGACGCTAGACTGACTGAGCCACCCAGGCGCCCCTAGAGCGATATTTTAAAAACAGGTATCAAGGGGCGCCTGGGTGGCTCAGTGGGTTAAAGCCTCTGCCTTCAGCTCAGGTCATGATCCCAGGGTCCTGGGATCAGGTTCTCTGCTTAGCGGGGAGCCTGCTTACCTCTCTCTGCCTGCTTGTGATCTCTGTCTGTCAAATCAATAAATAAAATCTTTTAAAAAAAATGTATCAAATTACATTACTCTCAAATACTCCCAAGGTTTCCCATCAAATTAAAATTTTTAAAAATCTTTTTTGTGCCTACAAAGTTAAGTTTGACAGATTTCATTTCTACCTCCATGATTTCGCCTTTGGAAATACTGCTCCTCTCACACTGCACTCTAGTGAACACTCCAAGCTCTTCCACAGTGTTTGTTTTCCAATCAAATATTACTTCTTAGAGGGTTTTCTCTGATTATTCCATTTCATGTATCCTTCTTCCCACTATTCTGTATCTTATCACCTGTTTGCTGCTTTCATAGCATTTTCTCACAATCCATAATTTGTTTTTCTTTGTCTCTTCCAATGACCATTAGTCACCGTGCCACACTATCCCCCTTCCTTTAAATATGCTGATGCTTATTTGGGACAGCAAACTAAGTTTTGTTCATTATCACTGTGTGTTGAGTCAATAGTATTGGAACGTGGATCTCAAATTTACTTTCCAAAAGACCATATGAGTCTCTGGGCGCCTGGGTGGCTCAGTGGGTTAAGCCGCTGCCTTCTGCTCAGGTCATGATTCCAGGATCCTGGGATCGAGTTCCGCATCGGGCTCTCTGCTCAGCAGGGAGCCTGCTTCCCCCCTCCCCCACTGCCTGCCTCTCTGCCTGCTTGTGATCTCTTTCTCTGTCAAATAAATAAATAAATTCTTAAAAAAAAAAAAAAGACCATATGAGTCTCTTTGTCCCTGACTTCTCCATAGTGAGGTAGCTTTAGAGAGACAGGACACTGCTACCTGGGTACTAGTACAAAGTAACCTGTTTTACATATTCTGCCACACCCTACTCCACCCTACCACATCCTTGTCCTCTAGGACTGAAATCAGCAAATACTTCCTTCAAAGGTCAGATAGTATTTTAGGCTTACAAATAGACCAATAGGCCTCTCTCACAATGAAATTTTATTTGCAAGAAATGGCAGCTGGATCTTTAGCCATACTTTGCCAAATCCTGCTATAGGGAGTACGACCTAAATAAGTATTTCATCATTTCCATTATTTAAATCGAGCTAGTTTTTACTGAGTTCTTCTTTCTCTATACTACACGTTGTGTTAGGTGTGCTTACCTTCAGGTAAGCCAAACAACAGGTGTTTGTTTTCTTTGTCACAAATGGAGAAACTAAAGCTTAGATTTCCTTACATGATGGCAAGTTGGCTTTGAGTCATTTATCTATAATTATAAATCCTATCCTCTTTCCACTAAGTCATACCAAATTTCACATATGTGAATGTTGCAGAATTAAATTTTTTTTAAAGATTTTATTTATTTATTTGACAGAGAGAGATCACAAGTAGACAGAGAGGCAGGCAGAGAGAGAGAGGAGGAAGCAGGCTCCCTGCTGAGCAAAGAGCCTGATGTGGGACTCGATCCCAGGACCCTGAGATCATGACCCGAGCCGAAGGCAGCGGCTTAACCCACTGAGCCACCCAGGCGCCCCATTTTTTAAATACATAGCGTAACAAATAAAGAAAAGTAGCTAATTTTAATCAATGCTCCCCATTCAAAAAAGTCCATGAAAGCTTAAACACTTTAAAATAACAACTTCATTAAGATATGCTCCATTTGCCACAAAATTAATCCTTTTTAAGTGTATAACTCAGTGTTTTCTTATCATAGTCACCAAATTCTGCAAACATCACCACTATCTAAATTTGGGGATATTTCCATTACCCTCAAAAAGAAAGTCATTACCAATGGCAGTTTCTCTGCTGTCCCCAACACCTAGCAATGACTAATCTACTTTCTTTTCTATGGAATAACTTATTTGGGATGTTTTATATAAATATAATCCCACAATATGTGTACTTCTTTGCCTTCTTTCCTTTAGCATAATGTTCTCAAGCTTCATTTTGTAGCATGAATTAGTACCTTCTTTTTATAGCTGACTTGTATTACATTGTATGGATATACTACATTTTTGTTTATCCATTCATCAGCTGATGAGTAGTTGGGTTGTTTCTACTTTGGTTGATTATGAAAAATGCTACTGTAAATATTTGTGTACAAGGTTTTGGGTGAATATGTTTTCAATTCCCTCTATATACCTGACAGTGGAACGGCTGTGTCATATGATAACTCAGTGTTTAACTTTTTGAGGAACTGCCAAATTGTTTTTCATAGTGGATACACCATTTTCCATTCTCATAAACACCATAAGAGAGTTAAATTTCTCTACAACACTTGTTATTTTCCATTATTTTTTGTGATAGTTATCCTAGTGGATGTGAAGTGGTAACTCTTTGTAGTTTTGATTTGCATTTCCCTAATGGCTAACAGTGGTGAGTATCTTTTCACATGCTTACTGGCCACTTGTATCTTTTCTTTAGAGAATGGTCTGTTTAAATATTTTTTCCCACTTTAAATTGGGTTGTCTTTTTAATTATGAGCAGTAAAAATTTTTTATTTATATTTTTTGAATGTTAGATTTTTATTAGATATATGCTTGCAAATATTTTTACCCATTTCATAGGTTGTCTTTTCACTTTCTGGTGGTACACTTTAAAATAAATGAAATAAAAAATACAATAGAGATAGTCAACAAGCCACAGTCAGTTTTTTGAAAAAAAAAAATCAACAAAGTTGAGAAATATTTAGCTAGACCAGCCAGGAGAAAAACAGAGAAGAGTCAAGTTTATAAAATAAGGGATAAAGGAAAGACATCACTACTGAAATCTTACAGGAATAAATTTAAGAAAAGGAGCGCAAGACATGCACATTGAAAACCATAATATATTGTTGAAAGAAATCAAGGAATATCACTATAAGTGGAAAGCCATTCCATTTTCATGGACTGACTGGCATAATATAAATAAGATGGTGATACTCTCCAAACTGATTTACAGGTTCAGTGTAAACCTAATCAGCATGCCAGCTACTTTTTCCCTAGAAATTGGCAAGCTCATCTCACGGTTCATATGGAAATTCAAGGGACCCAAAAGAGCCAAAACAATTCTAAAATACAAGAACCAAGTTGAGAGATTCCTATTTCCCAATTTACAATAATTTACAATAATTGTAGCTACAGTGACAAAAAGAAGTAGTGTGGTACTGACATAAAGATAGATGTATAGAACAATGGAATGGAAATTTAGAATACAGAAATAAGTTCTTACATTTATGGCCAATTGCTTTACAAAAAGGGTGCCAAGATAATACAATGGAGAAGAATTTTTTTCAACAAGTGGTGCTGGGACAACTGGATATCTATGTACAAAAGAAGGAAGTTGAGCTCCTACTTATACCATACGCAAATAGGAATTAAAAATGGATCATAGATCCAAATATGAGCTAAAACCACAAAACTCTCAAAAGAAAGAAAGCATGAAAGTAAAGATTTATGAATGTAGGTTAAACAAAGACTTTTTAGATATGACACCAAACAAAGTACAGGTGACCAAAGGAAAAATAGATAAACTGGACTTCCAATTAATATTTCCTTCCTTCCACTAGCTTTGGGACAAACTTGTAGTTCTTTTTCCATTTCCTCAAATTGTAAAGTTAGGTTACTATTTGGAATCTTTCTTTCTTTCTTTTTTTTAAGGAGGGAAGGTTCAGAAGGAGAGGGGGAAAGAGAATCTTAAGCAGGCTCCACACTCAGTGCAGAGCCGTACTTGGGGCTCAATCTTACAATCCTGAGATCATGACCTGAGCTGAAATCAAGACTCAGACACTTAACAGACTGAGTCACCTATGTACTCCCTCTTTTTTCTTTTTTAATATAGGCATTTAGAGCTGTAAATGTCCCTATAAACTTCACTTTTGCTAAGTCCCTTAAGTTTTGTGTGGTGTGTTCATTTTCATTCTTCTCAAAGTGTTTTCTAATTTCTTTTATGATTTCTTTTATGACTCATTTGTTATTTAGTAGTGTTATTAAATTTCCACATATTTGTCAATATTGAGACTTTTTCATGCTCTAACTTATAGTATATCCTTCAGAATGTTCCATGTGTATTTAAGAAGAATATGTATTCTGCTGCTGTTGGGTGATGTGTTCTATAAATGTCTGTTAAGTCTAGTTGGTTTATAGTATTCAAGTTTCCTTTTTCCTTGTTGATTCTCTACCTACTTATTTTATCCATTTTGAAATTATATATTAATCTGTCTACCATTTTATTGGTTTGTTTAACCAATTTATATTTAATGTAATTAATAATAGGTTAGGATTTATGTTTGTCCTTTTTTATTTGTTTTCTGTATGCCTTCTGTCTTTTTTATGCCTCTGTTCCTTCTTCACTATGTTCTTTGTTAGTTACTTTCAATTGTACCCTTCTTTTTCTTTTACTTTTCTTTTCTTCTTCTTCTTTTTTTAACCATAGTGTTTATCTTATTTTCTTATAATTGTCCTAGAGATTGAAATTAACATTTCAATTTTTAACAGCCTAGGTACAATTAATATCATCTTAATTTCAATAGAATAAAAATCGTTGCCCCTATATTGCTCCATTTCCTTTCCCCTTCTTTGTGCTATTGTTATCATGCAAATTATGTCTTTATATAGTCTGTGCCTATCAACAAAAATATATCATTATTACTTTATGCAGTTGTCATTTAAATCAAGATAAGAGAGGAAAAATGCTTTGCAAATGAAATTTTTATAGTCTTTTTTATTTACTTACATAGTTACATTTACTGGTGCTTTCTATTTCTTCAGGTGAATTCAAACTACTCACAAGTGTCTTTTCATCTATACCTGAAGGATTCTCTTTAGAGTTTAAGTATTTCTTATAGGGAAGGTCAGCTAGCTACAAACTCTTAGCTTTTGTTTATCTATGCATGCCATAATTTCTCCTTTGTTTTTGAAAGATAGCTTTGTTCACAGTCTATTTCATTCAGCTTCCATTTTTACTGATGAGAAGTTAGCTATCAATATTATTGACTATCCCTTGACCTTGATGAGTCAACTTTCTCTTCCTGTTTTCATGATTCTCTTGCTTTGTCTTTGTCATTTGAAAGTTTAACCCTGTGTGCATGTTGTCCAATTTTTCTTTTTTTATAATTAAATTTATTTATTTTCAGCATAACAGTATTCATTATTTTTTCACCACACCCAGTGCTCCATGCAATCCGTGCCCTCTCTAATACCCACCACCTGGTTCCCCCAACCTCCCACCCCACCGCCACTTCAAACCCCTCATTGTTTTTCAGAGTCCATAGTCTCTCATGATTCACCTCCCCTTCCAATTTCCCCCAACTCCCTTCTCCTCTCTAACTCCCAATGTAGGCTTTTCTAACATGCACCTTGTAACTCTTCCAGCCTTTCCCCATCCCACTTCCACAAAATCACTTCCATATTTGCAGGTATTTGTTACAGTAGCTCCCTACTTTTCAATGGCAAAATCTCCATTTGGTTGCTAGGATTTTGTTAACAGAATGCCAGCCACCAGACTGGGTGGCTTAAACCAAAGAAATTTATTTTTTTCCAGAATTTTGGAAGACGGAAGTCCAAAATTAAGGTCCAATTTTTCTACTTGGAGTTGATTGAGCTTCCTGGGTGTGTAGATTAATAGTTTTCATTAAATTGGGGAAGTTTCCAGCCACTGCTTTTTTTTTTCAAATATTCTTTCTGTCCCTTTCTTTTACTCTTCTCTTGGTATTCCATTATGTGTTTTCTGTTATGTGTTTAAATGCATCCCACAGGCTTCTGAAGCACTGTTCATTATTTTTCATTCATTTACTTTCTGTTCCTCAGACTAGATACTCTCAATTGACCTATGTTTAAGTGTGTTATTTTCTTCTGCTGGCTCAAGTCTCCTGCCTGCTCTTGAGCCTGTCCAGTGATTTTTTTTCTAGTCATTGAGTTTTTCAGAATTTCAATTTGGTTCTTTTTTGTATCTTTTAATTGATATTTTCTATTTGGTCTGACATTGCTATCTTACTTTCCTTTAATTTTTTAGATACAATTTTCTTTAGTGCATTGAACTCATTTGTTCTGATTTTGAGTCTGTCTAGTAAGTCCAACATCTAGGATTCCTGAAGATAAAGTTTCTATTTATTGCTTATATTCTGGAATATTGTACATGCTTTTTCACTTCTTTATGTGTTTCATAACTTTTGTTAAAAGTTTGTCATTTAAAATAGTATAATGTGGAATTCTGGACATCAGATCCCATTCCCCAAAAGGATTTGTTGTTGTCACTCTTAGTTTATCTTGCTTTTGTTGTTTGTTCTAGTGACTTTTCTAAATTAATCTGCGAAGTCTGTATTCTTTGCTGTGTGTGGTCATGAAGTCTCTATATCATTAGCTTAGTGGTCAGCTAGTGATTTAAGAAAAGCTTCCTTCAGTGCCTTGAATCAATAAATTCTCAGCCTTTGCCAAGGGGACTCTGTGTATATGTTGGGGCATGACTTCTATATTCCAGCAGTCACTTTATAAATATGTGTTCACCTTCACTTCCTGCTTATGCAGAGACTCAAGTTCAGTTACAAATGAGAAATTAATATTTCTCACGTATTTTCTGGGTATTTACATAGCACTGCACATGCTTTCTGTGTTCCCAGAAATATGTTTGATCTTTTCAAAGACTGCTACAACTCTCTCATTCCCTAGGTTTTCCTTTTATGTTTTTTGGTCAATCTCTTATTTGTTCCAACAGGTATCATCACTTCAGGCAGCTAGAATGTTATACAGGTGTGGCTAATTGTTTTTAACAAATGTCCTAAGAATAGGACAATTTGCACTGGTCATGCTATGAGTCTGGTCAAATTAAGACAAGTAATTTAAGTGTGGCTTTTTCAGGAACTGCCAAACAGGTCGAATAGGGACAGTTCTTTATATGAGAGTATTTGGGGCCAGCTCCAAACTCTTTCTTCCTCCTTCAGTGACTGCTCAGTTGTTGGTTTTCACAGCTACTATAATTGTGAGGCTATTGAGTTTCCAGGTTACCACAAAACTGAGGAGAGGGGAGTGGGAAAGGGTCAAGATTAAACACTTCACAATTGTTATTTACAGAGATTTGGGTCTTTTTCTTGAATAAAGATTCCTTGGATTTTTACAAGTCTTTGGTTAATTGCTATAGTTTCTAAAATGTTGATTTTGATTTGTCAGTGTTCTCATTGCTTTTATAAAAATGTTGATTATCCAAAGGTGTTTACTCTGCCATTCCAGAAGGACTTCCCTCAACCTAGAACACTTACTGAAACAAAAACAAACAAACAAAAAAACCAACAAAATATTTTTTCACAGATTATTTTTGTATGAATGATAGCTAAATTTTTGATACCATATTTTTGAGTGAATAATGGTTTAATACTGCTTTTGTGAATAATAGTTTAATAGACTCTATTCTGTCCTATATAATCTGGGTTCCTTTTGTTGTTTTCTATTAAGTTTATTACAATATTATTTCTACTGTAATAAGTTAATGGAATAACATTCATTCTCTCCATCTCTCTCTTCCTCTCCCCTCCTTCCTCCCTCTCCTCTTTATTTATAAAGAAAATACACAAATTATCATAAAACAAGAGAAGAAATATTTAGCTGACTTACTTGTATACTATTAATTTATGCATTAAAAAGTTGGCTTTAATTCAGGATAAAGGCTCCCCAATGGGTCTACAACCTTGTCCAACTTTCTTGACCTTATTTTTGTACATTTGTTTCTCCAGTTGTAATAGGCAGATAATGAGACAGAATAAAATTTTACTAATTCTAGCTTATTTTACCCTCCTACATTTTTTGAGCACTTCACAAAGATAGATAAAAAGCTCACTAGCCTGTTTTTACCCCATGCAAAATCGTGTTTTGAAATATCTGTGTTAATAATTTCCAAGAAACAAATATTCCTTCAGTGCAAGAATACAAAGGAGTCCAGTAGTCCTGGGCAAAGAGCACAGGATTTTACAAGGTTTGCAACTGCATCACATATATCATTCAGCAAGTTTACCCTTTCTTACCCCTTGTTTTGTGGAAAAACAAATAATTCCATCCCACCAATTGGCTATATCTGCATGATACCAACTGGAAGAATAATCATATTAGTTAACCAATTCTTTTGTTTCTGAAGCCAATCAAGCTCTTTGGAAAACTCACTCAGTTGGAAGTGTAATAGTTTGAAAGATAATATCAAGTTTTATACGTATTTCACTGTCTACTTCTGTTAACAAAGACTTTCCTTCATTTGATAAGGTTGTCTTTTCAGTCTTAGAAGTAGAAAAAAATGCCTTTCTTCCTCTACCCACCACATTTTCCTTTGCAGTAATCAAGCATATAGTTGCTATATATGTACATATATATATGTATATATATAGTCCAAATATTTATGTCACCTCAGAATACATATACTGAAATCCTAACCTCCAAAGTTGATATTAGAACGGGGAGTACTTTGGAAGGTGGTTAAGTCGTGAGTATAGAATCCATATGAATGGGATTAATGTCTTATTAAAGAGGCTCCGGAGAGATCCCTAGTCCCTTCCACCATGGAGGACATAGTGAAAAGGTACCAGCAGTGAACAACAAAGATGACCCTCACCGGACCATGCTGGTGCCTTCCTCTTAGACTTCCCAGCCTCCAGAACTGTGAGAAATAAATTGCTGTTGTTAAAAAGCTGAGGCATTTTGTTATAGCAGCCCAAATGAACTAAAACAGTAGTAATGGTTGCAGTGGTGGTGGCAGGGGCAGTGATAGCTGTTAATGTGTGATTGTCTACTGTGTCAAATGGTGTTATACACTTTACATGCGTTATTACTCATTATTACATCGCTATTACTCAATTACTCATAATAACCTTGAGGTAGGTTTTATTATTATTCCTATTTTACAGATGAAGAAATGGTGAACTTAGTCATAATTTCACAACCAGAAAATGACAAGTCCCAGATCCAACCTAAGGCTATCTGTGTGCTTATGAAGCTTGAACTTTTTCCATTTTTTCCATTTTCATAGTGCATCTACAATTACCTAAATAAAGAAAAGGAAACAAACTAGGCAAAAATAATAAAAACCCAGGAAATTCACAAAAGGGAAGATAATAAACATAAAGCCACCAGAGAAATTTCAATACATAATCACAATAATTCCCTAGCCCCTGAGATTCTGTACATGATATGGTAGCACGTACTCAACATGTCACTCTGGGAAAATCCAAGTAAGGTGTATGTTCACATAGCCTGAAATCTTCTTCCAAATCACTCTGAAAATGTGATGTTCAGGGGCATGCATGTACAATGCAGGGGAGAGAGTAATGCAAGAGAGCTTCCATAATGGAAACATTAAAGGCTTTTATATTTGAGTGCGTATACAAAGCCACATATAGGAAATGACTTTAAATTTAACTGGTGAATTCTTTGCTACCAAAGGCTTTTTTTTTTCCTAACTAGTAACTACCTTTGAGGGATAGGTGAGTGTGAGAGGAAGAAGTAATTTTCATCTGCATCACAGACTTCATTATGAAAATCCTCTCTTCACAAGTTATCTACCAACAGAGCAATTGGGGCTGACTTTAGCCTGAAACATCAACTTGGACTATAAGGAAATTATCTTCAATTTTTTTCAACACACACATGCAGACACACACACAAGCTTTAAACATTTTTTAAAAATCAATGTTGCATTTGCAGTGTGCATGAAAACAAAATGTTCAGAATTTTTAACTCTCCTATCATATTGCACATCGATATTTTTGAAATTATTCTTTAGTCTGGTAGCTTTAAAAAAAAGAATGAACTGAACATGATTTCTTTTTATTCTATTGATTTCTCTGTGCATTTAAGTTTCTATTTGTGAGGCATATAAATAATGGAGATATCATCTCAATGGGCATTGTCATTGACCATCTATAAACTTTCCTTTTACATGTGTTATTGGCAATTCTGTTATTATGGTATTGACAAAACATGGGGGAAGGGAGCTGCATTTATGGTTTACTGAATGTCTTCATTTCAAGATTTAGGCAGTCTGGGGAAGGTTTAAAGTTCTATGCTAGACTATGTCTACACAATAGCAAGTAAATGCCTTTTCCTGAAATTGCTCAGTAAGTACAATTGTTCCATTTTTTTCTATTGGGTCTTATTTTCTGAAGGTGGAAGTGTTCTAATTTGTTTCTCAAATTCTCACTTGGAGGTGATAGTATTACACAGCTCCCTAGATCTCTTCGAATAATTAAATTATTTATCCTTAAAGTATATTTGGGAATACTTGTTAAATTTGTCCACATAGACATGGCCTAAGCCTCTCATTTTGACCAGTACTCAGAGCCTGAGCCCCTGTGGAGAAAGAAGAGCTAATAAAGCAATGATTCTGCAGCCTTAGAAAGTCTCAGATCGTCCAAGAGACATGATGCATACCTATCTGTGCTGATGGCTCCCTAGGACAGTGATTTGTAATGACAGTGCTGGGGAGACAATGATGACTTCATCTCCCCCACAGGTGACTTATTTGAATGAGGGAGGATGGTATATAAATAGGAAATCCCAAGGAAACAGTTCCTCTCTCGGGTTGCTAAAGGGAATATACATTTCTACAAATATTTTCAGAAATAGTCTATTAGAATCTATTAAACTGTAAAAACACCTAATTTTTTGTGGGTGCCTGGGTGGCTCAGTGTGTTAAAGCCTCTGCCTTCAGCTCAGGTCATGATCCCAGGGTCCTAGGATCAAGCCCCGCATCAGGCTCTCTGCTCAGCAGGGAGCCTGCCTCTCCCTCTTTCTCTGCCTGCCTCTACCTACTTGTGATCTGTCTGTCAAATAAATAAAATCTTAAAAAAAAAAAACACCTAATTTTTGACTTACCATTTCCACTATTGGGAATCTATCACACAGAAATAAACAAATAGTACAAACACCTATGTCTAAGTGTGTTCTTTGTAGTGGCAAAACCCATATACACACAGAAGAAAATGAACAAAAACGACCTCCAAAATAAATGAATTGGAGCGCCTGGGTGGCTCAGTCAGTTGAGCAGCCAACTCTTGGTTTCAACTCAGGTCGTGATCTCAGTTGTGAGAGCAAGCCCCACATTGGGCTCCTCGCTCAGTGGAGAGTCCGCTTGGGATTCTCTCTGTGTCTCTCCCCTGCCTCACACACGCTCTCTCTCTCTCTCTCAAATAAATAAATACATAAATCTTTAAAAAATGAATTAGATATGTAGACATTAATTGGGATGAATGCCTTTGAAGTGTAATTGAGAGTGCAGACTTTGTGTAAGAAAAAGTTTCTTCCTGTACACACATACATAGATAAATGGACAGAAGGACAGAAGGAAAGACAGAGAGATATCTTTATCTGTATGTAATTGTAGAGATAGTGTTTATAGTGAAAAGGAATGGGACTGTTTTTTTTTCTTTATGTATTTATAAATAGTTTAACTTGAGGTAAGAATATATTAATTTGAAATTAACAAGTAATTTAAAAGGAGGATAGCCTCCATGGTATTCATTTCTACCACTTCTTCTAAGCCTCTCATGCCCTATTGAGAATTACAGAAACAGAATGTGGTTGGAAAAGACTCCAAATGCTCAAGGGGCCATTCACACAAGAATAGAGGATTTATCAGCACTACTACAGAAGGAAGGCTGAGAGGTGACTTCATGAATTCCTCTTATTTTTCAGATGAGGATTTAGAGTTCTCTTTTTGGTCCAACAGTCTCTATGATTTTTGAGGCATTCACTCTCACATCTACTTTCAAGGCTTCTCTAGTGGCTATCTTCCAGTAGTATAAACATCCTGCCTGTACTTTTCCTCTGAGTTTCAGACTACTTTACAACTCCACTTATGTTACCTAGAAGACCTCAAAAGAGTTGTCTTTCTCTTCACAACTTCTTTCCTGATCCGAATCCTATTAGGTTTTTATTCTTCACAATACATGGAAGTTATTCCTTTCATGGTCACCAATAACTTCTTTAAACCCAATAGTCAGTTCTCAGATCCTATTGTACTTGAGCAACGAGTAATATTTAGTTCAGTTTATCACTCTGTCCTCCTTGACATTTTCTTTTCCTCTACCTTTGATATGTTCATCTGCAGAGAGCAGCTATCTTTTAACCACGACATTATTAACTCCCACACTGAACATGACAGAACAGAAAAACAGAAAGAACTCTAGTCTTTACGATGTAGCTGAGTTGCTAAATAGGTTAAATCTGAAACCGCTTATCTTTGAGCTTCCTGTTGTATAAGATAACTTCTCCTGATTGTTATAAATACTTTCAGTTGGCTCTTCTGTTAATGAGGCTGAAGTCACACTAATTGATAGATTCGCAAATATATACCTCTGGCCTAGACTTCTCTGCTGTCATCTACAGTCATACATTCTGCTGCTTCCTTGATATCCCCACTTGGACGTCTAATAAACATTTCCAATTTAAGAAGTCCAAAGCTGAACTCCTGTTTAACACAGGCTCTTTGAAACATGCTCCTCTGCCAGTTTCCCCATCTTAATAAATGGCACCAACCGTCACTTTGGTGTTATTGACTTCCTTCTTTTTTTTTTTTAATGTCCCACATGCAATTCATCAGCAATCCTGATGAATTTATTTTCATATTACATCCTGGGCCAACACATTTATCATTAGCATAATCTCATCAAAGCTACACCACTCTTACCTAGTCTACTGCAATGGTCTCCTGACTGGTTTTGCTTTCACCTTTTCCCTCTGCTGTATATTCTCTGTACAGAAATGTGTGAATTATTTTTAAAAGTCAGTCAGATCATGTCACTCCTCTGCTAAAACCTCCCAATACCATTATAACAGAATAAACTCTCTATTCCTTACCAAGTTGTGATAGATTAAGTATATTCCTTACTTCTCCCTGCATCTGCATCCTTTCCATGGTCTCATTGTGAAAGGAGCTTATTTTCCAGTTTCTTGGTTTTAAGCTTAAACCTGTGTCTTGCTTTATCCACTGGCATGTCGGTTGAAGTGCTAGTGTACCGTTCTGAACACTCAACTTGAAGGGTCCTTATATGCTTCTGCTCACCCATTTGCTCGTCTCCTGACTCCAGAAGAAAATGTCCAATAATCCTGCAGGTCTCAGGCAAAGAATGAGAAACTTGTGAAGTGGAGCCAGTCATATGCCACAGCCTAAACCAAAGCTGCCCTGCCAGCCCACAGACCTGCCATCAAGAGCAGATCCATCTAGTTGAGACCAAACTCAATCATATAGATGTGTGGGCAGTAGGAAATGAGTATAGGTGTAAATCACTGAATCTGAGGTGCTTTGTTGCTTGGTGCATTCGAGTTCTCCAGAGAAACAGAGCCAATAGGATATAGGATATAGGTATGGATGTAGATATAGGAATGCCATTATAGGAATTGACTCATGTGGTTATGGAGGCTGAGAAGTCCCCCAATCTGCTGTCTGCAAGCTGGAGATCCAGGAAAGCCAGCAGTATAATTCAGTCTATAGCCAATGGCCTGTGAATTGAGGAGGCTGGGGGTTGATGGTATAAGTTCTGGTCTGAGAACCCGGAGACAAAAAGGGAAGGTGAACTGTTCATGTACTATATCCTATATACTACATTGGTATTCCAATGATAACACATAGGACACATTAAACAAGAGACATAAACACTAATTAGTCACTAACTAGTTTTGTGTAGTTTTGATAGTTTCTTACATCCTCTCCTTCCCTCCCCCAGACACACATGTGTGTATACTGGTTTGGGGATAAAATAAGGAATTTGGTCAAGCAATCGCTTCTTCCCATAAATTTGCTGTACAGTTCCTAACTGGTTTTTGGATGTAATTGTTGCCTTCAGAATCCGTGAATGGCTGAATTTCTATTTTCCAAACTATCCTTTGCATGGGTAATCTCCATTTCACTTTAGTGATATTTTTTGTGGCCATTTCTTCCTTTCTGAAAGTCAAACTGTATATCTGAGGGATTTTGTTGTTTTCTTTCCATTTTCCTTGCTACCCTTACAGTCCCTTGTCTAAAGCCCTGCACACAGTATATACTGTGTAAATGCCTGTTGCCTGTTAGTCAATGGTTAATGGTCCTTATTGCAAAGGAAGTGGGATAATGCAGTACACTGGCTAACAGCCCAGTCAGATCATCCCTTCGGAGTTGAGACGGCTTTATTCAGCAGACACATTGGCTCTGAAACTCTGTATAGTATTCTCGATAGAATTACTTTGAATATGAGTTAAGATCTCAGGCACTGGAATCAGAGTCTTGAGTTTGAATGCTTGCTCTGACTCATAACTGGGTGAAATATGTCAACATACTGTGCTTCATTTTCCATATCTTTAAAATATGAATTACAACAAATAATAGCAACTATCTCTGAGGTTTCCTATAAGGATTAAAGGAAATAAAGCATATCAAGCATAACTTATCATGGTATCCAATGCATAATAAGAACTTATAAATAGTAGCTGTATTATTATTATTACATCTGAAATTAAAACTATTCTTACTTCCATGAGTCAGCTAGTAGTTGTTGAGTGCTCTCCAAGAAGTTAGCATGGGAATTTTTTCTGACTTTATTTATTTATTTATTTATTTTCTGTCTTTATTTAATTTTTTTAAAGTTTTTACTTAAATTCCAGCTAGTTACCTTACAACATAATATTAGTTTCAGGTGTACAATATAGTGATTCAACACTTCCGTACAACATCTGGTGCTCATCACAACAAATGTACTCCTTAATCCCCATCACCTATTTTATGCATCCCCCCATCCACCTCCCCTCTGGTAGCCAATAGTTTGTTCTCTATAGTTACGACTTTGTTTCTCTCTCTCTCTCTCTCTCCCATCTCTCTCTCTTCCCTTTGCTCATCTATTTTGTTTCTTAATTTCTGAATATGAGTGAAATCATATGGTATTTGTCTTTCTCTGATTGACTTATTTCACTTAGCATAATACACTCTAGCTCTATCCATGTCATTATAAATGACAAGATCCATTCTTTTCAATGGCTAAATAATATTTGTGTGTGTGTGTGTGTGTGTGTGTGTGTGTGTCTACCACATCTTCTTTATCCATTCGTCAGTTGATAAACCCTTGGACTGTTTCTGTAATTTGGCTATTGTAGATAATGCCTCCATAAACATCAGGGTGCATGTAGCCCTTTGAATTAGTATTTTTATATGTGTTGGATAAATATCTAGTAGTATAATTGCTAGATCATAGAGTAGTTCTATTTTTAACTTTCTGAGGAACCTCCATACTGTTTTCCACAGTGGCTGTACCAGTTTGCATTCCTACCAATCAAAGCAAAAGTGTTCCCCTTTCTCCACATCCTTGCCAACACTTCTAGTTTCCTGCGTTGTTGATTTTAGCCATCCTGACAGATGTGAGGAGACATCTCATGGTAGTTTTGATTTGTATTTCCCTGATGATGAGTGGTGTTGAGCATCTTTTCATGTGTCTGTTGGTCATCTGGATGTCTTCTTTGGAAAAATGTCTGGTCATGTCTTCTGCCCATTTTTCAATTGGATTATTTGTTTTTTAAGTGTTGAGTTTTATAAGTTCTTCATGTATTTTTGATACTAACCCTTTATCAGATATATTATTTTCAAATATTTTCTCTCATTCCATATGTTGCCTTGTAGTTTTATTGATTGTTTCCTTTGCTATGCAGAAACTTTCTATTTTTATGAAGCCCAATAGTGTATTTTTGCTTTTGTTTCTCTTGTCCCAGGAGACATGTCTAGAAAGAAGTTACTGTAGCCAATGTAAAAGAAGTTCCTGCCTGTGTTCTTTTCTAGGATTTTGATGGTTTCAGGTCTCACACTAACGTCTTTCATCCATTTTGAATTTATTTTTGTGTGTGCTGTAAGAAGTGGTCCAGTGTCATTCTTCTGCATATCACTGTCCAATTTTCCCAACACCATTTGTTGAAGAGACTTTTTCCCATGGCATACTTGTTCCTGGTTTGTTGAAGATTAATTGGTCTTATAATTGTGGGTACATTTCTAGGTTTTCTCTTCTGTTCCATTGATCTGTGTGTCTATTTTTGTGACAGTACCATACTGTTTTGATCACCATAACTTTATAATATAACTTGAAGCCTAAAACTGTGATGCCTCCAGCTTTGCTTTTCTTTTTCAAAGTTTCTTTGGCTATTCAGAGCCTTTTCTGGTTCCAGACAAATTTTAGGATTGTTTATTCTAGCTCTGTGGAAAATGCTGTTGGTATTTTGATACATAAGACCAAGAAAGCCGAAGCCAATGAGTGAAGTGACAGAACTGGAATGCATGAAATTAGAGTTATAATCTGTTTTCTAAGTCTTATTTTAAATGACATGGAAGATAATAGGGTTTGGTCTTATGGTTGTGTTTCAATGGAACTTTATTTATTATGCACATATGGGACCCTGACAGACATAGAATATTTATTAGGGATATGTCTCTTCGAAATTACAGAACTCACCAGTTTGGAACATCTTAATGAAATCACTTACAGAAAAATAGAATTGACTTGTTAAATTAAAGTTCAGGCCTGTATTCACTAGTTAGTTCCTTCCCCATACCTGGATGGCTGTCATCAAAATTAAGCCACCACTTTTCATTTTTTAAAAAAATATATGTTTCTATAATATTTTATTTGCAGTGAATAATTGGCCTATGGAGCTGTGCTATATATTATAGTACTTTCTGTTTGATGTAGAATGTTCTTGTCAGTGAACCCAAAGAAGAGCCCAAAGGCCGTAGGTCTCTTCCCAGCTCTATATGTACTTTCTGAGTGATGCCAAAAAGTCATTTCAGCTTCCATTGGCTCAGTTTCCTCATCTGTCAAGAGGCTGATCATATCAGCTCTTTCTTTGAAAGGGCTGTTCAGGGAGTTAATTAGATGTTGAACCAGCTTGTGCCAGCTAGACAGCGCTTTTATTTTTCCTGATTCTAAAGCTGGGCTAGTTTGTTCAGTTGGTTGGATCCTAGTGATAATGAGGGACATGACAAGTTGTCTGCACATAAGGGAATACTGCACTCTGCTATAAAGCCACAACTGTTAAATGCATATCTTCAATCCCAAAGGCTAAGGAGGACCAGCAGAGAGAGCCCAGATGTTTAGCATGGTGTAGTGGAACAAGGAAAAGCTTATGATGTAATGACAGCTCTCTCCTAGTTAGCTGTGGAACCCTGGGCAAGTTACTAACCTCTATGTGCCTCAGTTATTTCATCTGAAAAATGAAGACAAAAATATCCACAGTGCTTGATTTTTTTTTCTATATTAAAATGTGGTAAAGTATGTGAAGAACCTTGAGGAGGTTCCTCTGGCCTTTGAGGATTCTTAACAAATTTAAGTTTCTCCTTTCCCCAGGTTTAGTATTATCTGCCATTCTATCAAGAATCTGCCTCAATTTTTTTTATCATCATTATTATTGACATGATTGGTAGTATTGCCTATCACTTACATGAATGTTAATAGAGATTAAACATCTTTGAATATCATCCAAATTCTTTTTAGAGAAAAAAAGACTGAGAGAAAACTTTATTAGTGTTCTCTAAGGTAGTCTACATTCTTTGTCTGGTTCTATGGGAAGAAATGGATGAAGAGTGACTTGCTATGTCTGGTCACTTTACCCTTTCTGTTCTGTGAGACTAACCCCACCAATTTTCAGCAGTAACCTCATTGTTGTTGTAGTCAGCTTTCAATTATTCTAGTTAACGTGAGAGAATATTAGCAGATACAACAAAATTAATTAAATAACCTGTTTAGAACTTTTCTGCATTTCCACCCTAAGTTCCAGAGGCCTCACAAACAATGACAGACTCAGGGGATCAAACCAAGGGTGATAAGAAGGAGGGACTGGCTGTGGTGAATTCTAATCCTTTCCTCTTGTTCTACTTGATAGAACTCTCTGAGGGACTTCTTTGTGCAATTATCCTAGAAGCCTGTGGGCGCACACTCAACCTGCTTTTCCTTTGGATTCTAAAAGTATTTATGAAAGGATCAAGCTGGTAAAATGAAAGAAACACAAGCCAGTGAACATCATGGGCTGTGCTGAAAAGGAAGTGGCCTATAAAATGACGAGTGGGCAAGAAGACACCCATTAAAGGGCTGATTTCTCCACGATCATATGTTGAGTTAGGAACAAAACTGACACCAGACCCTAGGTCTTCTTGTCTCTACACCAGTATTCTTAGGGAGTCATCATACTATAGGGAAAATGATACAAGCTTTGTAAATCTCTGGCAAATCTTAGGACAAATCCTATTCTCCTATTCTGGGCTGTGAGTTGGGTGAATTACTTGACCTCCCTAATGATTCATTTTCATATCCAAAAAATGGATACTATGGAATTAGACATTTAAAGTGCCTGGATTAAGATTTTTTTTAAATCTTCAAAGGAGGTACAGAATAAGGTGGTCATGTAACTCTCAGACAGTCCACTGTGCTCTGGTCATCTTGTCCTAGAAAGTCTCCAAATCCAATAATCTGGCATCAAAAATAACTATCTCTTAGGAGCCACATTACATATAAGTCAAAGGGAGACATTGTACCTGCCAGATATAATAGATTCAAGACACGACCCCATACCACAAATATGTGGATTGACCTAAGCCACAGCTCTTCTCAAATGCTGTTTGCTGTCTCAAATATTCTTAAAGGAACGGTTAATGTGAAGCTTTTGCTTTTTTCCTTTAAAAAATGTTTGCAAGAATACAAGGTATCAAAAAACGCAAAGTGCTCTTATTTGCCAAAGTGCCCTCTTCTAATCAAGCTGATTTTCCCTTGCTTTTGCATTGAAATGACAAGCACATGCCTCTTCCAGATATCTGGCACTTCTTGTGATTTTTTTTCTTTGTGTCAAAGTGACAGGCTCTTAATTACCAGGGCTACTTGATCCTTTCTTATAGCAATTCACCGTGACATTTTTATCCTTATGTCATTCTTCCCAAGCCATTATTTAGTGTTCAGTCAGAAGTCAGGATGCAGGTCTATGCTGAAGAGGTTTTACACTGCAGCTTTGCAGTTTTTTCCCATCAGTTACACATATGTGATTCATTGCTCTCTAAGACCTATGGTATATTCTGTGTATTTTTAAGAGATTATCGTCTCTTCTATCACGGCCATTCGAGCTGTGTTTATGGTCTATCCTTTTGAATCCAGCTCCTGTAGGGAGCCAAATGATAACCCATACAGGACTCAAAAGTGTAATTCAATTGTAGGTGTGCAGTGAAGCAAGGTGAAGAGCATTCACAACAAGCCCAGATGCCAGGTCGGGAAACGTGTGGATGCATTCCTTGCTAAGCATTTACATTATTGACGTTTCTAAGGCTGCCTACGAGAATCCATTCTCTCAAGGCTGCTTACTTGATTAAAATGAACTCAATTTATTCTAATATGTCCTATGCTATTTATGAGTCAAAAACCGTTTGGTTTTTGACTTGTTATCAAGCTCCCTTTACTGATCTGATCTTTGGAGATTTTCTTCAATTAAATGAATTTGCTTTCCATGAGATAAAACAGCAGATCTAAGCATTTTCAATGGACTTTGACTTAAAGAACTATATCTGTGCATTGCTTTATCTATTTCATTTCTGGGTTTTAAAATAATATTTCAAAGCTAAAAATGCCTTAGGATTCAAGTGCAATCACAAATAGCTTTGAAGTCTTTCAAACACCTAGCAGCAATGTGATTTGGATGTCCCGAAAGACCTATGGCCTTACTCTTTGGGTTGGCTAGGAGTAGGCCCTTGTATAAGGTGAAGAGCATATCTAATTATCACCCCCTTTCAAATTCCTATTAATCCTAAGTGCCAGAATCAAAGAATATGCGCATTTTAAAGGCTTTTGATACACTTTACATGTTTTTTCCAGAAACTCTGTTTGAATTGACATTCCCATAAGCAATCTATGAAAGTACCCTTCTCAGGACTCTTATGCCAGCAAATGGTGTTGGTGTTTTTTAATTTTTTGCCAACTTTTAATATTAAAAGTGATACATTCCTATGAACTCAACCCTTTGGTTATTATTGACAATTTTTTTTGAAGATTTTATTTATTCGACAGAGAGAGAGAACACAAACAGGGAGAGAAGGAGGCAGAGGGAGAAGCAGGCTCCCTGCTGAACAGGGAGCCCAATGCAGGCCTCCATCCCAGGACCTTGAGAACATGACCTGGCAGAAGACAGACCCTAGGCGGAAAACAAATGCTAACAGTCACCCAGGCTCCCCGAGGACATTTTTTCATCTACAGCAATCCATATCTCTTGTTCTGTGAATTATCTCTTAATTTCCATTTCTACTTCTGCACTTCCTGTGCTAATGAAATCTACTTATTCCCAATCTAAGGAGTAAAATATCTCACCATTATCTCTTTTTGGGATTCCATTCAACTAAAATTAAAATCCACAGAAGAAAAAAAACAATGGAGGCAGGACCTCCAGTTCCTGAGTCCATACACTCTCCATCGGAGTCAGACCTTTTTCACAGCTTTTCTGACTCTGAGGCTGTGCATGCTCCCCCTTGGCATCTGCCAAAGCACTTCAGCAGATCTGCTAATAACTTGTCTGCTTCTTAACTCATGTTCAAGAAAGGGCCATCCTTTTCTTTCTGAGTAGTTCAAAAGCACTGAGAGCAGCACACATTTGAAAACAGGTCACTTAAAAACAGACATAGCCTAGAGTATTTCCTGTAACTGGCCTCACATGGAGAAAAGAAAACTGAACAAGCCGATTGGTTGCTAGAAGACAAATGTTCAGTAGTTTTGAGGGTGAGTGTTTACCATTTTAAATTGTGTTTCTTAGTGAATCAGAATTAGGAAATATCAGAAAGCTAATCTTTCATTTATCCTCTAGTTCAGTATTTAGTATTTTTCAGTCATCCTCCAACGCACATGTATTTTATATTGATCATTTTTCTAGATCTTACGGGGTTTCTCAAGAATTACCCTTGTTTCTGCAAATGTGACAGGTCTTTTATTGGAGAAGCAGGCTACTGTAAGACTTTTCAGGCTCATAGATTTTGAAAATCCAATAGATAAGGGGCTACTTTGTCAATCTTATCTTATTGGCCACCAAAGACCAAGTGACTTTACCTGGGGAAATAATCTTGATTATGTGGGTTTTATTAGTATGACAGGTGGACAGAAACCCACTTCATTTGTCATTTCCAGGACATTCTTATCTTTCATATTTATTATTCTTTTAAAGATGAAGCAGGTAGTGATTAGCTTCTCTGGAAAATAGCTCTATTTTGTTTCAGCAAAATATTAGCCATCTGGAAAAGAAAAGAAGTAGAAAATTTAAGATTTCCTTAGTATAACTTAAGGAAAAAATCTGTAAGATTTTATTTTTAATTTTATAAAATTAATATCTGAGTTGTAGACATTATTAGGAAAAATTTATTCAAGACTATTTGGAACAGTTAGATAATTTGTATTTACATATGAGAAGTTAAAGAAATGTTGATCTAGATAATTCAGGCCATGCACATTTGCAATATCCAGGCTTTTGAAACAAAAACAATTGTGTCACCAGAATTGTATTTTGCTTTCCATTCACTATACATTTCAATGAATGCTTAAAGGTCAATTGTTATGAATAAATAGTCCATTCTGTCAAATACTTGATGGAAGTATTGGTAATGGCAAATCATATGGGCTTTAAGTAGCTTTAATTGGTGGAATCCTGTATTCCTAAAAGGTTTTGCACTCTGTGTGATGGGATAGAAACAAAATATTTCCCCACTTGGAATTCTGTGATATACCACTGGTAATTATTACCTTATTTCATTTTTTAATAATGATGTAATACAAAATGTGCTTCACATCCTAAAGAACTACTAGATTAGCTGAATAAAATGTACATTCTTGGACTGTCTCTCTATACTTATTTGCCAATGTCTTTTACATTATCTCTCATTGATAACAGAGAGTCCTAGATCTTTTCACTGATTCATATGCTATAATTTTAGATAGACAAATCATGCAATTTGCCATCTGTCAAGCCATAGATAGTGAAAACAAAGCACACATATTAAGAGTCTTCTATATATTTGCTGAATTAACAAAATTTGAAAAAGGAGGGAGAAAAACAAGAAGTGAACTATATTCTTTGTTACCAGGAAACAGAAAGTATTAATTAGCTCGTTCTTGATATAGTTTGATGCCTTCTATAACCTGTATGTCCCTGAGCTTTGAATCCTTTCTCCTTGGTTTCATCTTCTGGAAAATGATTACCACCTTTCCTTTATTAAGATGTAGATTTTGTTGATCACCAAATATTCAGAAAAGGGTGAACATTGCTCTACTTCTGGTAATAAATGCATTCAAATCTTTCCTCTATTACTTTTTGTATTCTTTTCCTGGTGACGTTGAAGTTCTGGGCGGTTATACAATGTGTTCTGTCTACTACTGAGTTTTACTTTGTCTAACTTTGCCTCTGGATAATGTGCAGATGGCATGATATTTGTTACACTGATGGATTTTTTAAATTTTGCCATATGGGATTGTGGCTTTCTTTTGAGAGTTTCTCATTCCAAAGGAAAGAGAGGCAGTAGGGATTCAGTGGCTGTAACCAAAGCAACATCACAAATCCTATTGAAAGATAAAAGAATCAATGACATTTTTGAGCAGGAACAATATCTCTTGGCAAGATTCTTTGACCCTTGCTTCAGAAAAAATCAGACAGAAAGTGTTCTCCTACCAGACTTTACAATATATCGCCGGAAAGTTATATTTTAAGAGGATATGTCTAACTTGGCTGTGTCCGGAGAGATCCCCAGCCCCACACCCCTATAGTATTTTTTAGTAAGAGGAAAAGTAGCCTATTATCCTAAACCTAGTTCTCTGCCATTGTTTTTTGTCCCAGTAAGTGGAATCACAATTCATCCAATTGTGCAAGCAAGATACCTAGAAGGTATCCTTGTCATCTCTCCTTTACCAATTCTCCTTAACCAATTAAGAACTAATCCCTACTGACTGTAATCCTTAAACTATCTTCAAAGTCAGATACTTCTCCTCATTTTCATCATCCAAATGAAATTTAAAGTAAACAGAAGAAAGTAACTAATGAAAATCAATCAAATAAAAAACAACAAAACAATTGATAATTTTAAAGGCTGAATCAAAATATCAATAAATTTGGTGGGCCAATAGGCAGAGTAACAACAACAACAAAAAAAGAGTAGACACAAATTACCAATGTCAGGAACGAGAGAAGTGGCTGAACTACAGATTCAACTTTGAAAGGATACAAAGATTCAACATTATACAGATTCAACATTAAAAGGATAATAAAGGAATTTTTAAGAACTGTATGCCCATAAAGTTGACAACTTAGATTGGAATGGACAAAATCTTTGAAAGACACAACCTATGAAAGCTTACTTCAGAAGACTCAGATAAATTATATAACTGTATCTATTAAATAAAGCTTATGTTTAGAAACCTTCCAAAAAAGAAAATTCCAGACTCAGATATGATTCTTTCCCAGAAAAATGAAAAGGAGAGAACATTTCCCAGTTTATTCTGGAAGGCCATCATTACCCTAGTATCAAACTAGTCAAAGGCATTACAAGAAAAGTAAACTATTATTCACATAATTATTGACCTAATACAATTATTCACATAATTTTAGTAAATCAAATTGGAACATTTATGAAAAGGACAATAAATCACCGTCAAGTGGAGTTTATCCTGAGAATACAAGGTTGGTTTAATATTCAAAAGTCAGTCAATATAATTCAGCATGTTAAATTAAAAGGAAAAACAAAACCCTTAAGATCATCATTATACACACAGAAAAAGAAAAAAGTTTGACAAAGCATTTTCTTTATATGGTTCCTTTGAGTAGACCCACCTGTTCCTTTTGAGTAGAGTGAGAATTTAAGCAATGGGAATGTGGAGTCTTTCTGGAAGCTTGACATTATTTTTCTCAAGATTTTACATTCGTCTAAAACACATCTGATTCAACAGGTTTTTTTCCTAAAATAATTCCCTTCTATTAGGTTTTTCCAAAGCATTCAATTAAGTTTCCATAGAAACAACCCCCTTTTTTATAAAGCTAATGTAATAATCCATTAATTTATGTAATTATGAAAATAAAAACAACTCACACAGGTTTTAAGATCAAATACATCTGACTCTTGGCAGCATACAGCTGAGTAGTAGGGAGCACAAGTGCATATGTGCGGTGGGCATCAAGCAAGAACTGGAAGACTTTATGGCAGGAATGAAGAATATCAGTTAAACTAAAAAATTGAATTAATAAAAGGGAACATTTATATTATATTAATTTGTATACCTTTGTTGTCAATTTTTAAATTATGAATTAACTTTTTGTTGGTTATGATTTTTCTCTTATCTTTGTTTTTTCTTCATCTTTCTTTATCTTTCCCTTCATCTATCCCTTCATCTTTTGCTTTTCCCTCATCATATTTCTTTTTTAGGAGTTCATTTTTCTTTGTATTGGAATAAAACTGATTTTTGTTTTTATTTTGTTTAGTTTTGTTTTTTTTCCAGTCTTTCAGTTTCTGTAAATCTGCTGAAATTTTCATTATTCCCTCACTCTTGAATGACAGTTTAGCTGAGTATAGAATTCTATTGTGTGAGGTATTTTACCTCAGCAGTTTGAAGACATTGTGATTGTCTTCTGACATTTATTTTTGCTGATGAGAAAACTGCTATCAGTCCAAGTGATATTTCAAAACCAATCTCTCTTGATGCTCTGCTAGCTTTAAAATTTTTCCATCCTTTCCACTAATTCTGCCATCTTGAAAAACAAAAGAATTCTAGAATTTCATTACCCAGAGGTGACTACTATTAACATCTTGGCAATATGTTTTTTTCATGTTTCATCTGTTATATCATAGAGAAGATCATTCTGTGCAAACCATCATGTCTGGTATATTTTATTTTATTTTTAAATATTTTCTTTATTTGAGAGAGAGATAACACAAGGAAGGGGAATGGCAAAGGGAGAGAGAGAGAGAAGCAGACTCCCTGCTAAGCTGAGCAGGGAATCTGATGTGGGGCTCGATCCCAGGACCTTGGGATCATGACCTGAGCCAAAAGCAGATGCTTAACCAACTGAGCCACCCAAGCACACCAGTATATTTTATAAAATATCTAATAGCAAACATTTTTTCATGCCATTACAATATTAATGTTATGATGTGAGTTAATATATGTAACCATTTTCCTATGTTTCATATTCCATTTTTCTGATGTTTTTTTTCATAAATTATGCTATAGTAACCAGCTTTGCCAGTAAGTCTCTTCATTTCTATTTCTCTTGAATATATTCATAAAAAATGGCAAAGCCACCTTAAATAATATGAATTTTTTCAATATTCTTGATATAGTGTCATATTATTTCCCATGAACATTTTCTCAATTTATAGCCTCACCTGTTCAAAGCCTGTATGTTCTCGAGGCTTACTATCATACTCAAAATGATCCTATTTTTATTACTAAAAATGATATTGTTTTGTTTTCATTTGAATTCCTTTATTATAAATGAAGTACATTTTTTTTCTTCAATTATTAGATCTGAGTCTACATCTCTGGATTCTTCTTGAAGTCAGTTCCTAGAGCATCCTCATATTTCAAAGGTTACTGAAGGGACTCATTACTTATGCTCTGGTTAATCATTTTTCTTTCCCTTATTTTTCTATGCATTGACATATTTCCAAAGAGTTCTGATATTATTATTTGATTTGACCTCTTATTCACAATTTTCAGATTCTTAATGTTTCTATCAGGAAGCTTTCCTAAATTTCAAGGAATAGGTGAAAACACTTGCTTGCCCTTTCTAGGTATAAACTACTTGGGGTATCTGCACAGATTTCCAATGAACTTTGGGGACCACTGATCTTTGTAGGTAATTCTTTATTGAGCTTCTGGGAAACATATAGCTGAATTTATGTAATCAAATTGGTTTTACTGTCTTGGATTCCATTTATGTTGCTTTACAGTTTTAAAATATTATATAATAGATCTTGCTAATGTTCAAGTAGGATAAACCATTGTAATCAGCTAGGCTAGTTTGTATTTGTATGATTCTGTTCATTGTAGTCTTTTATAATAATTCTACAAAAGACTGATATTTTAAAAACAGATATAGAGGTTCATTTTTAGCAATAGTAGGGATGACAAACAGGTTTCATCTATTGTGTGAACTCTAATCTATGATATTAGCTGCCTACTGCACAGGATTGAGAAGGATTCTGAGACTTTGTCAAGTCTCATTGGGAAAGATAGTCATAACCGATTAGCAGCATCAATCATGGTTAGAGGTATGGGTGAGAGAGAGAGAAAGAGATACTAAAGGTTATGTACTTTTCATTCCTGAATTAGAATTTAACCAGTAATGAAAATAACATCTTTTAAAATATACTAATTATAATTATTGCTGAATTATATATTAAGAAGACTAGCATATTATACCTTACCCATTACATGGCACTTACAAAGTGTTCAATAAATGTTGAATGGATATGTGTACTTATACTCACAGAAAATAACTGAGAGGCCCCTTACCATAAAAGTAATTCTGTATAGAGGATAATATGGATTTAAAATGAATCTCAAACATAAGCAAGGGATATCATTGATGTTTTGATGATTCTACATTGTAAGAATCACAAGATAAAACCACTTTAAATAACACTTGGATCTCTAAGGATACTTTAGCAGCCCATCTGAATGTACAAAGCATGAAGTAGGTTGAAGGTGCTACTCCTTTAACATTATACATATAAAAAATATTAACTTTAAAATAACATTTTCCAAATACTTACTTCATGTACAGAAATACAGTTTTCTATTTTTCTATTTTGAAACAAGAGCCAAACAAGACATAAGATTGTTGCCTGATGTTGCCATGAAGGAAGAACAGAAGTGAGTTCTAAAGAAGGTATTGGATTTTCTGCCTGTGGTGGTAGGGCAGGGAAGAAAAGCAGATGGGTATAGTGCATGATGAAAAATAAAGCCTTTTTGAAAAAGGAGACTTTTAAAGTTATTGTAAAAACAGCTAGGTCAGATGCCTGAAGAGAGAACTTCATGCAAGTCAATGGAGACTTCAGTAATTAGATCCATATAAAATAATAATAACATGGAAATTAAACTCATTTTAAACAATATTCTCTTAAAGAAATGTTACAACAATAAGAACCATGCACTTGTTGTCCCGAGTAAGCTATAAATTTCCAGGATGTGGTATTTTCCTCTAGCCACTAATAAGCTTTGTAATGAATAAGGTAGAATGTGAGGACAATTTGTTGATATCCGACCTCAGAGTTTGCTAAAACTTAAAAGGAGCTCCTGTTTTGTTGCATGCAGACAGGCAACAAATTGTGTTAAAATTTAAGATTTGGGGGAAAGCAATGTAGTTAGCACTGAGGTTAAGAGTACGACTTCTGTATTCAAATTCTGCCTCTACCATTTAATAGCTCTGTGACCTAAAACAAGTCATCTAACTTCTTATTTCAGATTTCTCATCTGTAAATAAGAGATGGGGAGATGTTACAAGGTATCAGTGAGTTAATATGTAAAAAGCACTTTGGACAGAGCCTGGAATATGTCAAATGATCTCTAAATAATGGCAACACCCCCGTCCCTCAAACGCACCACCAGCCCCATATGCTTAGTGAGTCTCTTGAGCATCTCATTCCATAATATCTATAAATATTGTAGGTTAGGGGGAATGACATAGTAATATGAGCAAATAAGATTACCTCTGACCCAGTTATTATTATAACCATCTGACAGCTAAAAAACAAAACAAACAAACAAACAAACAAACAAACCAGAGGCTCAGGGATCTAAGTGATTTATTTGCTCATAGTCACACAGCTGGAAAATAGCAGAGGAGGCTTCTGAAACTATATGACACCCAAACTCAAGTTCTACACATGCCATCATGGTTTCTGCCTCCCTTGATCCTCTCAGTGTATGAAAGACTGATTATGTCTAAAGCCATTCATTGTCATATGTGAATAACACTGGTAGGTGGTAGATATCCAGAGAGAGATGCTGGAGATGAGTGGAAGTATATTTTCAACTTTTTCCTCTTTCTCTACTGCTTCTTACTCCCAGCCTAACAAACTAACATTGCTAACATACTTGGGATGTCTCTCCCAGTCTCCCTGTGGCTGGTAGCAGTTGTCTTTTAGTCATGGTATGCCCCCCACATGAGTCTTCCCTCCTTACGGCATTGACTTACATGTAGATCTAACATTGAATCCTGCTTACTGCTGCCATTGGTGTCACAGTGATGTTACTGTCTCTCTAGTGGCCGCAGCAGCAGCAGTTAAAACCAAAGCATTGTCCAATTGATGATTCTCTTTTCATATGTTCAAATGCCTCTTGTCTCTTCCTGACTGTGCCCACAAATGCAGAAAGGTCGTGCTCCTAATATGCACACTGGTCAAGTTGTGTCAAGAGGCTGATAAATCACCTAGCTAAATACAGGTGATCTTCATCATTTAAGAAACAGGGGGGAAAAATCAGTTTCAGAATTAGGTCTGGAGAGCACCTGGGTGGGAATCGTGGCTGAGCTGTACATTCCAGTCCTGGCTCAGTCAGGTACCGGGTATGTGATCAAAGCTAATTACTGTCCCTCTTCTAATGTAATTTGGTTTTTCCTAATGAAAACCCTAAATGTGAAAAGTCTGTTGTCGAGGATCCAGGTGCATTGTAAAGAATTATACACCTGTAAAGTGTGATTGTGATTGTTCTAAAGGTATTTACTTCTGTTCTCTAAGAATGTTTTCAGAATAGAATAGTTTGCTGCTTATCACCAGCCCATGGGCTGCTTTCTTTAAAAAAAATTATGCACATAAAAACTGTATCTTAAACTCTGACGTGGAAATAGGGGAAGAAACAGGCAACTCAGAGGAACACAAATAAGATCGATTTTCAATGAGTACTTGCTTCTTCTCTAAGAATAGCTAATACTTTATTATTACAATTCAAAAGTCTCCTAGGAGAAAATGCAGCTTCTCTGGGTAATTAAAGGAGAGTTGTCAAATAGAGGGGAAAGAAGAAAGGTGGAGGTAATTCAAAATGAAGCTAATTGGACTGCCTGAGTAGGCAGAAAGGTAAGGTGACAGACAGAGGAACTATTTTTAAATAGGCAAAATGTGATCTTGGCTCACCTTCTGTTAAAGTAATTATGCTTCTTTGACGTATTAGGTGCCTTGTCCTTTAATAAAACCTTCTAGAATATACTTTGTTTTTTTCTTTCGTGTTTTTATTATTAATATATATCTTTTTCTCTCACTGACAACAGGAGTCAGAAATGCTCCCATATTTCAGGCACATTTTCTGAAGAATCTTCTTTTCAATTTCGTCAAAATGACAAAATATATCAATGGCAGTGGCAACAATGACAAAAAGCCCAAAAGTCCTGCCTTATCATAAATGTATTCTTTTTGCAATTTCGCTCTTCACCCAACTTTTTCATCTTTTTTAGGTTGGTTCAGATCAGCCCATCCTTATTCTTAATTCCTTGTGAACACTCTTAATATTCGTAAACTTAAATTCAGCCAGGCAGTCAACCACAAAAGATATTTCTTGGTGTGAAAAGACTAAATGCATTAGACTTTCTGATGATAAATGATTTATGTCCACTAAGTATCACAGTTGCTCTGACTATGAGCTGTCAAAAACAATGGGGTTCAAGTCTTACTGTTTGTTTTTTATGGTGAAGATTCTTTACTTCACACCTGCTATCACTGTGTGTACAAAAACATTGTAATTATGATGTATTTCTGAGAAAATTAAATCATAAAGGTATGCTGTAAATTATTGGAATCTAAAATCAATCTCGAGAAAATAGTTCACACTTAAAAAAAATTCTTATCCTTTTATTCAACTCATCCAACAATAAACTCCTCTCCAGTAAAATTTTCAGATTCGTTTGGATTTTAGGTGGAAATATAAAACAAAATAACAACAAAAATTCTGTCTTCCAGCATCACCAAGCCCTTCCCTACCCCTCTGATTGTCCTAAATAACATTTTTTTAAAAGTTTATTTCTCCCTTGCCCTCTATGAGAAATTTACACGTCGAAGTTCTCCGGAGTTCTGTCTCTCATCCAGTTCTGCAGCACCAGCCACCACTCACACAGGCTGCCTCCAGGATCCTTCTCTAATAGCCAGACCTCTTCCCTGAGCTCCAGGCTCATTTCTATCAGCCTACTGGGACAATTAGCAATTTGATCGAAACAGAAAAATAAAGAGGGGGCTTTGGGGTTAACCAAGGATGTCTGACTGCAAAGCAAAAGACATTGGAGTGATAAGAAAGGAATTTCTGAAGCTAGCAACAGCAAAAACTATGCAGAAACTAAATGCTGAAATTAAGAAATGGAAGGGAGGCCCACTGATTTATCTGCCAAATGCATAGGATTAATACATATGCTCAAACAGCTCTAGTCTCTGTTCATATTTCTGGGAGGATAATGGAAAATTTTGTTTTCATGGAAAGAATTCGATATAAACACATGTTATTGAATAAAACAGTTCTTAGTAAGCTTGCATTTTGTGTTTATCAAATAACAATTGAAATATGTATAACTTTGAAATATATAGAATGAATATGCTTAAGCGTATATAACATGTGATGTGAAACATATATAATATATGAAACATAGATATATATTTACCTTGTGTTAAACTTTCCTTAGCTTCTCTATGGCAAAAGACCTTTTGATGGAAACAAAACACACCTGAAATATTTCACTTACATAAGTCAATAGCCAATGTAAATAAGTCGTTTTGAAAGAGTATGGTCTTAGGCCAGACACTGTTCTAAGTGCTTTATATGAAGTTATTTATTTAATTTTCATAACAGTCATGTGAGATGGGTACTTTATTCTCATCCTCATTTTACTGATGATATTAAGGCATCATAGTTAGTAAGTAGTAGAAGGAGGAAGAGAATTCATTTTGTTTGGTGAGAGAGTACTATTCTCTAATGTGCAAATTCTTCCAGAGTATAAAAAAAGGAGGCAAGTTTTCTAATTCAGTATTATAAATCTATGAAATATCATAATAATTACAAACATTTATTGAGCACTTAGTCTCTGCCAGACACTGAGAAATTACATGAGTTGTCTCATTTAATCCTCATCAAAATTTTATGAAATGTTAGTATCTGGAAAATGAGTATCAGTATCTATTTATTGAAAGAATGAAGCCAATATTATCTCAAATTTACAGATGAAAAAACTGAGGCTTTTAGCAGTCAAATGAATTTATCTATGGTGATCAGCTAATAAGTGGCAGAATAAAAATGACTTTGATTATGCAATATACAAAATCAGTCCATCATGAATGGATGAAGTTCTTCATTCAGAAGGATCTTTTTAGGATCCAGAGCTGATCATAACAGCCGTTCTTGTAAGCCCATGCTTGAAAGATAAAGAAAAAAATCCGCTTTATGTTTTTTAGGGTTCTGGATAATTTGGACCCTGTCTGGTTTGTTTGTTTTTTTTTTAAAGATTTTATGTATTTATTTGACAGAGAGAAATCACAAGTAGATGGAGAGGCAGGCAGAGAGAGAGAGGGAAGCAGGCTCCCTGCTGAGCAGAGAGCCCGATGCGGGACTCAATCCCAGGACCCTGAGATCATGACCTGAGGCGAAGGCAGCGGTTTAACCCACTGAGCCACCCAGGCGCCCCTGGTTTTTTTTTTTTTTTTTTAACACAATATCATTCATATCTAGGACAATGGAGAAGAAAATACGATTATATGGATAAATATTAGGAGACATTAGACTTTTTACTAAGCCAGGAATAAAGTGACTTAAAAATTAATCATTCTCTAGAAAAACTACAGACATCCCCATTCAAGATGTGAAATAAGGCAAGAACACACACAACAACTATAATTTGGCATCACCTCAAAAGATAAAGCAAACACAATTACATTGATATGGATGGAACAGGAGGTTATTATGCTAAGGTAAATAAGTCAATCAGAGAAACACAATTATCATATGGTTTCACTCTTATGTGGAACATGAGGAATAGCACAGAGGACCACAGGGGAAGGGAGGGACAGAAGGGAGGGAGGTGAGGGGGTAGGGTAACCAGGTGATGGGTATTAAGAAGAGCATGAGTTGTGATGAGCACTGGGTGTTATACAGAACTAATGAATCATTGAACATTACATCAAAAACTAATGATGTACTATACCTTGGCTAATTGAATTTAAATTTAAATTTAAAAAATAAAACAGACACAAGATACAAGGAAAAGAAAATTTTAATTGTCAGGTATCTGGAAACAATATTATTATTAATTGAAAATGATCTCACTCCTTACCAAAACAAAGTGGAACTAAACCAAGAGAGTCCATTGATAAAGTATAAGAAATAAGAACTAAGAGCCCCACTAAAGGCAGCAATTCATGAAGTGTGGTCCCTGGAGCAGTAGCATCAGCATCATATGGGAGTTGTCACAGGGGAAATTCTCACACTTATGGAATCAGAGACTCTGAGGTTAAGGCCCAGAAATGTATGCCTTTTTTTTTTTTTAAGATTTTTATTTATTTATTTGACAGAGAGAGATCACACGCAGGCTGAGAGGCAGACAGAGAGAGAGAGGAGGAGGAAGCAGCCTCCCCGCCAAGCATAGAGCCCGATGTGGGACTCGATCCCAGGACCCTGAGATCATGACCTGACCCGAAGGCAGAGGCTTAACCCACTGAGCCACCCAGGTGCCCCAGAAATGTGTGTCTTAAGAAGCCCTCCAGATAATCTGGTTCATGTTAATGTTTCCAGAACAGTTGCTAGAAGGAAATAGAAATAAAAGTTAAGGAAAGCCTTCTCTATTTCCCCACATTCACTAGCCAAAGCTACAATATGAAAATATTACATTCCCAATACTGTAGCATTGCCTTGTTTAAACAAAAAGGAAAAAATATTTAGGTGGCCTAGTTAAATTTGAATTTGAGATGAACAACAAATAATTTTTTAGTGTATATTCCAAGTATTTCATGAAACATAAATTATTCTCTCTTTTTTTTTTTTGCAATTTAAGCTTAACTGGGAGCTTTTATTTTATCTTGCAATCTTACCAATAAAGGCAAAAAACAAAATTTTATAAGTAAACATAATAAAAATATGTAAGGAATAAATTAAGAAACCTATCAACTTTTCCAGAGGAAATAACAACAAAACCAACTCATTATATGATTGATGCTGTTCAAACTACTTCAAACTACATGTTAAAACTACATTTATTAACTCCTCTAACCCTTCCAATAATACTATGAGGTGTGCACAATTTTATAGTTAAAGGAAATACAATCACACAGAAGTTAAATACCATTCCAACGCCACATAGTTATAAATGTCTTGCATTAATAAAGAGGTATATCACACCCCCCAGATTAGTAGGCTCAATATTATAGAAATGTCTATTCTCCAAAAATTAATTTATAAATTTAACATGATTCTGGAGAAATATGTAAGTGGAATTTCTATAACTTGACAAAAAATTTCAGGTTTGTCTAGAAGACAAAACTTTTCGAACTTAGCCAGAAAATGTCTGAAGTTGAAATAATAAATGAGGAACTTGTACCATAAGATATTAATACCTAAATTTTATTGTAACAATATGATGCTTCACAAGAATACAGATGCATATCAGTAGAATAGACTGTCATAGAATAGGGGGAAAATTGGAAGAAATACATCAAAATGTTAGTAGTGAGTTATATGTGGTGAGAATTTGTGTAATTTCAATAATATTTCTTTCCATTTTTCTGTTTTAAATTTTCTGTGAAGATTTTGTATTATATTTAGTGAGGAAAATATAGTTTAACTCAAATAAAGAAAAACTATTTAGAAGCAAATTGAAGAGCCTTGATTTTTATGCTGTTCAGGGTCCCTAGGAAGGTGACATATGCCTGGAGCAAAGTGATCCTGATTTTAACAGACCTCTATGTCTACATGTTTTACTGGAACCGCAAACTCTCAGTAAGTCCAACCTATGTTGTTGTGTTTTTTTTTTTTTTAAACTTCTACTAAATGAACCAGCCATTTTGAAAACCATGTGGTAGACATGTTCTCACTTGAACTTTTCAACAATGCTGTGTGATGCTGAAGTAAGTGCTCTAATTAGACAGGTTATGAATGAAAAAACAAACAAAACTCAAGGTGATCAAATAACTCAACCGAGTGTATGTGGCAAAATTGAGATTCAAGCCCTATCAGGTTCTCAGTATGATCCCATGCTGCTCTCAAAACTGTACTCCCACCACCTCTGGACCCACTCCTGTTCATGTATTCTCTCTTTGGACAGCTGATGCCAACATTCCATCTGAAACCCGAAGGAGTTTAAACATCACTTATTCTCAATTCAGTTCTCAATTCCCCCTCCATCTCCACTCCAGATTCTATCAGTGACCAGGTCTTATTAATTCTATTGAGATTTTCCAAATCCCTATTCTGTTTGCTTCTCTCCATTTCTTCTGCTACTAAGTGAAGCAAATCCTTTCTCTGCTCTTGTCTTTCTAAATTTTGCTCCTCTCCTCTTTGTTCTCTGCACTGAGGCAGACATCCCCAAAATACAGTTCTTAGATTTCATTTCCCTGACCAGAACCCCTCAGTGAATCCCATTGCCTAGGGAAATGAAACTCAGCCTAGCACATAAGACCTTTTGTGGTCTAATCCTTGTCGATATTGGTAGCCCTGTGAGGCACCACTTTCCCATGTGCAACACGAACTTTGGCCATACCAGTTACTTGCACATCCTCGAATGCACACACCAGATTGTTAGTCCTCCTTGCCTTTACACATGCAAAAGCACACATGTATTTAAAATACACAAATTCTAAATATCCTTTCCTGTTCTGTTCTCTTGGAAAATGCCTCTTCATTCAAGAGTTTGCTCAAATGATACTTTCTCCTTGGAGATTGCCCTAACCTCTTCAAGCAAAATAAGACCCTTCCTCTCATATGTTGTACATCACCTGTCAGTTTTGTCTTGCAGAGTATAATGGAAAGAGAGTAGGCTTTGGAACCACAGGAGTAGGGTCTGCATTCAGAGGCTACTGCTTACTAACTGGATGACCTACCACAAATCATACCAACATAGGATATAATGAAATTCTTCAAAACCAATTTGACCAAAATATCTGATTCATTACTGGCCTATTTAACCTTTTTCAGTTTAAAGACATTTTCTTATAAAGATGCATTCATTCCCATTCTTGATAGATATATCTTTTCAACAAACTTTTAGTGAATACTCATGTACCAGACACACAAAAACAAAAATACATTGATATGTATGATATCATAAAGAGAAATAGTAATAGGCAATGGGCAGTAAGGAGTGCACTTGTCCTGATGAGCACTGGGTCATGTATGGAATTGTTGAATCACTCTATTGTATACCTGAAACTAATATAACACTGTATTTTAACTATACTGGAATTTAAATTAAATTAAATTTGAAAAAGAAATAGAAGTACAGTTTTCAAGAAGTCTAATAGAAGACTCTACAAAATTTTAGTCTGATGTATTCCAATGGAATATTAATAAGCCAAGAAGGTTGTGTTAATATTAATTTACTCCCATAACTCAGCTGCCCATCTTCCCTTATGGTAGGTGTAAGTTCAGTACACATAGTTCTTGGTTATTCTCTTGGAGATTTTCTTACAACCAACGCAGTCCCCACATCAGAGGAGAGTTGTTTCAGGAGCTATCGGTATATTTCCCTTCATTTTCCAAGGAGAGAGTTTCTGAGGAAGAATGAGGCAGTATTTAGTTAAATAACACAAACTGTGACTTTTATTTCATCCATCAGTGTTTCTTTGTTTTATTTTTTCCTGTAACTGAAGCATACTGATTTTTCTTTTTAGAATGTGTTTGGTAAAATACTGAATAATTCCATCTAAAAATGGTCATTTCAAAGTCAGCTGTACACACACACACACACACACACACACACACACACACACACCCCACCACTTATATTGACTAGTTTTCTTACTTTGACTTGATTAGTTCTATAATCTTAAGTATGTGATCATATCTCAGGTTGAGACCTGCTCACTTTCTCTGTATTCAGACATTTGTAAAATGTCATAGTGGTAGAGAACATGAATTTTACAGTCACTCAGACTTGGATTCAAATTGTAGCTCTGCAGTTGGGGAGACCTCCCCTCCATGGGGAGGTTACCTAAGTTCTCTGAGCCTCCACTAAACAAAAATCTTTACAGTATCCACCTACTGCATATTAAAGTCAACAAAGATTAAGTTATTGAACCCAATGCATGATTTACTAATGATGATAATATCTAACACTTATTGAGAGATTACCATTATTATCTCGTGTTTGGAGATCACTTGCTTAAGGCTTAAGTACTGCATGGGGAGATAAGAAAAAAATGGGGATGTTTCCGATACAGGGTATGTTATTAAATGGATCTAACATCTCACTTAGCCAATATATGCTGTGAATGCTGCTAATTTTATATATTTGTGGTTTAAGATATTTTAGGCTTGTGGGGAAAATACAGAGCATCATCAATCTTAGAGGTAAGGCTGATTGGAGCCACTGGAGGGTAGAGGTAGACTAAGCTTGGCCCTAAAGCTTTGGGTCTGGGTTTGTACACCTCTGTTAAGACTTCTATGAAAGTGGGGTAAATCATTGTGTAGGCAACATAAGGCCTGATTCCTTTGGAAAACTGACTTCCAATTGCCTAGTAAATAGGAAGTGGGGGGAGAGGATGATTTGCATCAAGTCCGGGACAGGAGAAAGTTGAAAACCAGGCCCTTAGCTGAATCACTGTACAGAGAACAGAAAAGGAAATCAAACTAATATCCACAGGATGATTGGGTAGAAGTTGGATACAGGCAGGAGCATATAGGTGCATGTCTGATAAAAAGCAGCTATTGGATGCTTCTGTGATCAAATCATCCTGTGAGTGAAGTATTGGATGCATTGGAATGAGCTGTTTCAAACGTGTACTTAGTGTGAGGTTGCTGCTATATGTGCCGTTTGCAGGGTAAACCAAGAACAAAGTAGCCAAACCCAAGCTTCTACCTGATACAAAAGGTTACATTTGAAATGTCTAGTAATGGACAGAGCTTGGAGAGGATGCCTGGCATGCAATGCTTGTTATATTAACAGGGACTCATTCTTCCTTGGGTGTTAGGCAGAGCTATTAACTTGGAAGAGATATCCCAATTGTGTTCTTCATAAGGGCTGCTGCTGTGTAGAGCTGGAAATCAGGTAGATAAATTACAAAGCTGCCAACTCCAGACTTCTTTTCAGAAGGTGGACTTCCAACTGCTAGGTACAGATATGTACAGCCTAGATAGTATGAGTGACAGTCAATAACAGTAAGCAGGCTTGAGAAAATGTGAGCATTTGGATTGGACAATTCAATATATTGCTAGGTTTTATGTAAGGAGGGGGAAATTATTGAGTTGGTGTGTGTACAAACAAAACTGATGTCTAGAAGATTGTCCCATGGAAACTGAAATACATATGGGGTGACAAGTTAGGCAGAGTTATAGACCCTCTGAGCCCAGTCTACTGAGTCAAGGCTTCTCATCAGTGGGCAACAGACTTCATGGGATGTCCTCATATTAACCTAAAGAAGACTAGCTAATGTATTTCAACATGTAAGGTTCATTTCAACGTTACATATTTTTGCATGCACATTATAACTTTTTTCTTCCCTCTTATAATTTTATGGGTTGAAGAAATTGTGTTGGAGATCCCCCAAACTACCTTCTAGCATGTTAATTCCATCACTAGAATGACTCCTAGAACTCAGAAGCTGTTGTCTTCACAGTTAAAGTTTATTACATTGAAAGGACATAGATCAAAGTAGCAAAGGGAAAATGTGTCAGTAGCAAAGTCCAGGAGAAAGCATGCAGGAGCTTTTAGTTTTTCCTGGAATAGTATTGAATTTCAGCAGTATGATGTTGTCTACATAATATATTGTTTTTCCACATAGTTCCACAGACGTTGAGAGATAAAATTGGAGAAAGAAGTTATGGGGTATGAAAGGGAAGCCACACCAATTTCCTGTCTATTTTACTTTCACATGCTTTGACTTCTCCTTCTGCTTGAGCTCTCTCCCCTTTAAATGATCAAGTTCCACACTTTGCCTTAAGTTTTCTTCCAATGGTGTCTCCATAACTTAGTGATTCCTACTTCTGATATTTCACATTTTTAATACAAGTCTTGATTCTGTTTGATGTGTTTTTATTAGTTGTGTTCATATTCATTTCCTCTACTTCCCTAGTAGTTAATGTCTTATTCTTCTTAGGATAATAATGATAACAACAATAATAATGTAATTGGTACTTAAATAATACACACTATGTGCCAGATATCATTCTAAATGCTTTACATATGATTACCTACTTAATGCTCACAACGACTCCATGAAGTACTATTTCCTATGGCGGCTATAACAAATTACCACAAAATGAATTGCCACAGATAAATAACACAAGTTTATTAGCTTTCAGTTCTGGAGGTCAATAGTCTTAAATGGGCCAGTCATCTTAAATCAAGGTATTGACAAGGCTACACTCTTTCTGGAGGCTCTAGGGGATAATTAGTTTCTTCACTTTTTCTAGGTTCTAGAGATCACACACATTCCTTGGCTTTTGGGCCCCTTCCTCCATCCTCAGAGCCAGCAATGGTGGGCTGAGTCTTTCTCATGGTGCCATCTCTGATTCTCTCTCTCTCTGAGCACAACTCTCTACTTGTCAGAACCTATAGAATTACATGGAACCCACCCAGATAATCCAGGATGATCTCATGTCTTAAAAGCCATTAACTTAATCATGTGTGCAGTGTCCCCTCTGCCATGTAAAGTAACATATTCCCTGGCTTTGGGGATTTCAGCATGATATATTTGGGGGGATATCATTCTACATTCTGCAGATGCATAGTGTTATACAGATGAAAAACTGGGGCTCAAGGAAGTTTAGTAACTTATTCAAACTAGTAAATACTGAGGATGGGAGTTGAGCACACTAACTCCACAGGTCTTCTGCCTATGTATTACCCACTTATCAGAATTCCCTAAAGGAAACAGTATTGTGTCTTCTTGGAGCTGCTGCTAGTTGTGTATTCATGAAATTGTTTCTAGTCAATATGCCCACCTACTCTCATTCTTCTGTGTTCCTGATTCTTGTCACTATGAAGAGTTATTTTAGTTTTTCAACTCTTTTAGTTTTCTAATGTGTGTATTTTCCTATACTTTACCATTACAGCTTAATGTGAATTCCATTCTAGCATGACCTCAAGGATTTGAGTAAGCCAAGAGTGGTTCCTGAGGAACATTTCCAATACAAGCAGGTCTAGACAGATACAAAAGACCTATTTGAGGGATTCAAAACAGGTTGCTAACTACACACAGATCTAAGAGGCCCTAGAAAAAAATAGAACACAGGCTCTGGCTTTGAGTTTCCTGGAGCTCTCAGCTAAGAGTCTCAGCTTTCTTTACTCTATCCTAATACCCCTGTTGGAGTATTGAAGTAGAGGAGAGAAGCCTGGAAAGCCCTTGACTATTATAGTATGTTTTTAAAATATGTATTATTCTTTACATGTATCTCTGTACTTAATATTCTTCAGGGTCCTTTTACCACCAGGATAAAAGCTCTTGGGTGTCTTCTGCATAAAAGCTGCAATTAGAATATTTATGTATTTTTAGGCAATAAAGGAAAAATTGAACATCCATATCTAGAAAACACAATATTTGCATAATGAGGGCATGTCTTTCTCTCAGTCCCTGGACAGCCTTCTTTGTGTCTTGACAGTTGCATTCCCCAGAGGTCAGTCATCATTATAAATTTAAAGTGACTTTTACAAGAACTCAATTAAGAACAAACTCAGAAGAAGTTAGTGTACATGTAATTCATGTGTTTACTTGGTTGTGCAAGTAACATAACAATGACCAGCAATGTATAACTTCAGAGGATATGGTTCTACATAGTCATTAGCAGTTCTAGGAGCTGAACAAGTATAAAGAGAAATTAATCATACACTCTTCATCCACAGAAGGCATCCCAGGCCTCCTTTTCTGCCTTTATTATAGTGCTTGAAGTGTGCAGGATCCCAGATCCAAAAATGACTTAACTCAGTACCTATGTATGGATACAGGGAAAAAAACCCTACTACCAATGAGAACTGATGGAAGAACTATTGTTAACATACTTGCTGTGAATATCTATGTAGTAAAAAAGTGCTTTCAAAATCAGAACCTATAAAACAAATCTGATTTTCTCATTGGTTCCCATTATAAGGTCTATGGGGAATAGAACGGACAAGTAAATGATCTTGCAGTTTTGTTTTTGGATTTTTTTAGATGATGAAAAAGATACGCTGTCCACCTAGTCCTTCATTTTATTTTATTTTCCTTTTTTTTTTTTCTGCAGTGCTTTTACAATCGGCAATACATTTCAAAATTCTCCTTTACCTCTTTCCATCCCTGAAGCATGTCTACAAAAACATCAAGTAAAATTCAATGCAGTCATTGTTGATGCATTCATTAGCTCAGATAGAAAAGAAATTGAAATAATTAGCTAAAATTAAGTTTATAGATTTTAGTTAACCTTACATAAAGAAAAGAATCTCTGTAAGAGAACCTACTATCTCCTATATATAACACTTGTTTTTTTTAATTAAGATGATCTTTTAAATCACTCATTAATATGTGTCTCAATGTGAAATATTGTAATCTAATTAACTATATGAAATAAGAGCAAAATATATGATGGAAAGCCAATATACAAAATTTCCATTTAAACATAAAAGCAGGATATATCAAGAGGTTTCCCTAATATTAATGGCTTGCTGCTCTTGCCTTTTATCTTACTATGGAGACAGAATAAATTGCAACTTGAGAAGTTGAGATGAAAGAGTCTGACTCCCTGAAAAACGAGCCCATAATTGAGGAGCTGTAACATCAGGACTGTTGTGAAGCACTTTGCCTCCTACAGTCTGCCACAGGGAAGTGCACTACTTGCATATATGTCCTGCATATCCTTGTAAATCTGTAGCTCCACAATGATTTTCTCACATTTTAATGCTGGTGTAGAATGAAAACCCTTCTCATTTTTCAGGTAGGGTCATGAAGTATTGGAAGTCACAATTAACATGCAGGATAAGTTAATTGCTAAAATAATCATAGCATTTTAATCTAAACTCTTCAATTTGGAGAAGTATTTAGCCCCGAGTCATAACTTTTAGAGACGTGGAGAAATAGAAGTCAAAAATCCTAACCTCCTTTTCAGTATATAATGCAGCTGTCTTCTAAATTTGCCTTCATTTTATTTGGGAGGGCTGGTACAGCATTCCATCTGAGAAATTATTGGCTTCCCCACCACCACCCAGCTTATTACAAAGGAAAACCTGTGGTCTTCTTCCTGGCTTGTCTCCTGAGTTTTTGCTGGTAGAGCTGCCAGTAGTAAGATGTCTTCAGGAAATGCCAAAATTGGGCATCCTGCCTCCAACTTCAAAGCCACGGCTCTTATGCCAGATGGCCGGTTCAAAAACCTCAGCCTATCTTGTTTCAATCAATGAAACAAGATGGGATTGGGAGGGAGACAAACCATAAGTGACTCTTAATCTCACAAAACAAACTGAGGGTTGCTGGGGGGAGGGGGTTTGGGAGAAGGGGGTGGGATTATGGACATTGGGGAGGGTATGTGCTTTGGTGAGTGCTGTGAAGTGTGTAAACCTGGTGATTCACAGACCTGTACCCCTGGGGATAAAAACATATGTTTATAAAAAATAAAAAATTTAAAAAAAAAAAAAGACCTCAGCCTGTTTGACTACAAAGGAAAATACGTTGTGTTCTTCTTTTACCCTCTTGACTTCACCTTTGTATGTCCCACGGAGATCATTGCCTTCAGTGACAGGGCAGAATTTAAGAAGCTAACTGTCAAGTGATTGATGCTTCTGTGGATTCTCATTAAAGACACCCAACAAACAAGGAAGATTGGGACGCATTAATATTCCTTTGGTATTAGACCCCAAGCGTGTACCATTGCTCAAGACTATGGAGTCTTTTTTTTTTTTTAAGATTTTATTTATTTATTTGACAGACAGAGGTCACAAGTAGACAGAGAGAGGGGGAAGCAGGCTCCCCACTGGGAAGAGAGCCTGATGCGGGCCTTGATCCCAGGATCCCGAGACCATGACCTGAGCCGAAGCCAGAGGCTTTAACCCACTGAGCCACCCAGGCGCCCCAGGACTATGGAATCTTAAAGGCTGATGAAAGCATCTCGTTCAGGGGCCTCTTTATCATTGATGATAAAGGTATCCTTAGGCAGATTACTGTAAATGATCTACCTGCTGGCCACTGTGTGGATGAGACTCTGCAACTGGCTCAGGCCTTCTAGTTCACTGACAAGCATGGGGAAGTGTGCCCAGCTGGCTGGAAGCCTGGAAGCCTTCTTCTAGAGAGAATGGCCTGAGCTGTGTTAGGGGACAGGCCAACTTTGATGTACAGCAGTAGGGCATCACTTTTGATCTTTTGTTGTTTCTATTAAACTTGAACCAAGGGGGGGGGAAAAAAAGGAAAACTTGTGAGCAATGGAGTTTCCTGAACATGGAGTTTGTAAGTGTTCAATAGATGTTTGTTTGATAAATGAGCACACTGGTTTAGGCACTGGGCTAAAAACTGTAATTATGGAGATGCATATAGCATAGTTCCTAATTTTTAGTATACATTATGGTGAAGAGAGAACATGTAAGCATACTGTAATGAAATTTTGTAATGCCTTGCTGGGGACATAGAATGTTTCAGCTGCAAGGAGGAGCACTAAATCTTGATTTGGAAGGAAAAGGGAGGGATTTTAGGGAAATTGAAGTAGATGAGGTCATTAAGGTATACTAGAAGTTTATATTTTCTTGAAAAGCACCTAGTTATAAGTAACCTTACTTGGGGTAAAGGTAAAGATAAGATAAAATAAGACTGAGGACATGAGTTATATTACTGCTGCTCTTAGTTTATCTCTAAATATTATCTTTATGAAACCAAACAGGCATGACAAGTGTGTTGTAGTTGTTGTTGTTGATTAGTCTATGTGTATGTGTGTATGTGTTTTGTTTTGGAAGCACTGTTGACACAAACCTATTCCATTATTCAGTTATGATGATTTTATTAATACACCAATATACACTGATTAATATGCTGACTGGTGAGCTGACCCAGAAAGCATAAAATGACTTGTTTTTCCTTTTACTATTTATGTTTTTATGACTATATCCTTTGATCCAGGCCTTATATTCCTCCTTGAATGACTAGATAGTCATACATATCCCTCCCTGGTTCTTCTTCCTCTTCCTAAAGGATTAAAGTTGGAGTGCTCCAGAGCTTAGAGCTTGGTTCTCCTCTCTTTGATATCTACCCTCATAAATTCTGTGATTTCAGATCTACCGATTGAACTATTCTCTGTATGCTATTGTTTGCCAAGCTTACATCTGTGGTTTTCACATCCCTTTTGAGCTTCACACTCATATATGCTATTGCCTACTTGACATTTCCTCTTTTCCAAAACGGAATTCTGAAATTCTTCCCAAGAACTATTTCTTCGTGTCAGTTAATGGCATTCACCCAGTTGCTCAGGACAAATGTGTTGTCATCTTAGATTACTCTCCTCACCCTTGCCACCATCTAGTGCATCAGCAAATCCTTTTGGCTCTACCATCAAACCATATCCCAAGTTATACTATGTCACCAAAGATTATAAACTAATCCAAACTTTGTCACTCTTATAACCATTTCTTCTACTAGTTGGAGCAGTCATCATTTTTTTTTTTACATAACTATTGTAATAGCCCATGCTGGGTAGTTTGTATTAGTTCAGTCTTTGTAGTGGATCAGTTATTGGGATAACAACTTTAAGGGCAGTATTGTGCAATGGGTAGACAAGATGGAATGGAGGCCAAGACCATTGGAAGTGAGAAGGTCAAGGAATTAAGAAGTCAGGGTGTAGAAGAATCATCCATGTGAACTTTGAAATTGCCAAATTAATAACAAGCATATAGCTAGAAAGCAACGTAGGGATTCAGGTGCTAAAATCTGAAACATGAAATGAATGAAAGGGGCATCTTTAGTTCCATGTATTTCTACTGTTCTCCACTTATAATTTCTGCTTTCTCATGAATCTCATAACTCTTAGCTGTTCATGGGTTCTCTGTGTAGCCTTTCACATTTAGCTCCTGTTAAAAATGTCATTCCCTGCACTGTTTTTCAGTTCAGATTTCTAAGAACAAGAAACAGGTTGGCTCAACCTATTCCTGTTTGGATAGCCATTTTTTCTTTTTTTTTTTTTTTCTGTGTGTGGTAGATCACATCATAGTTTACCCTTTAGTCATGCTCCTGCCTGTGATCTGATTACCTGTAGCCAGAGGGCATATGAAGAATGACAGCTGCAGGAATAAAGGGATCATGACCACCTAGGATTGTAACTTCAGCAGAAAGTGGGTTGGGTGTTTTCTCTTATATGCTAAGGCTTTGAAGGCAGTTTTGGACATGGAACACAATTACTGCAATCTCTGTATGGTTGTGTCAGAGATTGAAGCAGGGAAATAGCATAGAAGATGTAGGTAATACCAGGAAGTCATTTTACAAATCACTAATACAGGTGCACTGTCATTTCAATTAACAAAAGAAAAACTAAGACTGTATATAACTTTAGTTAGTGTTTGGTGCATCCCAGATATTAAGGTGTATTTTATTGTCTTTCTTTCATTCATTCACCCAATAATTATTTAGTAGCCCCTCTCTGTTGGATAGTGGTATGCAATGAGTAGAAGGTCCTAGTAAGAAAAGCTTGGAATTCTATTAGGTTGCCCCTGATACCAATAATATCCTACTTGATATCTCATGACTCAGGCCACTTTAACTAGCTCCTAACACATCAAGAATGATCTGCTCTATAAGTGATTTCCTCTTGTTACCTTGCTTTCCTTTAATGTAAATTACAAAAGAGATTAGCACACTTACTTCATAGAAAATTAGAAAGGCTAATTAAGTCAGGAAGCAGTGTTTTGAAGATGAAAATAGTTTCTGTGTATTAAAATGTTAAGTATGTATGCAACAGTTGTTGGTACAGTGCAGTCTGCAATCCTGGTGCCAGGAATGGAAGGCATACCAAAATGCTTTTAGATAACAAAAGGTCTTCATTGAAAATTCAAGTGGCACAATAAAGTGCTTGATAGCCTCTGACTTCTAGTAAAGTATTACTCTATTATCAAGTATATATATATATATATATATATATATATATATACACAAAGATACATATTCAAGATAAAAATGGGATTTAGGTGGAATGAAGTAAGGAACCCCATCTTGGTGCACATCCCAAAATTCAGAATGTATGAAGTAAAAATCTCCTACAGCATTGCTTGATCTTGAGTTATAGATACTAGAACAAAGGAGTTTGAAGGCAGAGTCCACTGGACATCAAAGATGTTGCTGGTGTTGCGAGGAAAAAAAAATTCTCAACCATTCAAAATTCTTCTACCTGGCCTAAGAATGGTTTAATAACATGCATTCCTTAAACCACAAAAAAAAAAAAATAAAATAACATGCATTCCTGCTGTATACATGTGAGAGACCTAGGAAAGTTGAGTAACTCCTTGAAATGGCCCAATCCATCACCATCTTCAAAGATGGAAGATGCTGCGTATGGCAGAGGCCAGTTATTAGAAATTTTCAAGAAAAAGCACTGTAAACAAGGACATGATTGTTATGCAGATTTAAGTCATTGCCTTCCTCATTGATAAGGCTTCCTAGAGATTAAGTCATTCCCCTCTTTCTGGTATACATTTACAAATTGAGATTCCATTATAAATGTAAATATCTCAGAAACGTGTAACTTCTACTTGGTTCACAGAGCTTCTCATGTGCCTGCAATTTCTCATTAATTACAAGCTTAAAATAATCAGTGTGCCAGAAGCATATCATGTAGTGGCAAAATTTTGCTCCCTACATCAGGATCTGAGAAATTAGGTAAAATGAAGGTTGAAAGTAGGGCTGAGAATATTGATCTGGAGAAGTCCTATAAATACTTCCTGCACAGTTTGTGGTCTCATCAGAGATGGAGAAAACAGACTGAATAAAGACATAGGATTATAGATTATAGATTTTTGCTAATTTATTTGCTTGCTCACTACATATTTATTTATTATATTAAGTGTTATGGGTTGAATTACCTACCCTCCCCCAAAAAAGATATGTATTTGCTTGTTTGGAAATACAGTCTTTGCTGATATAATTAGTTAAGATGAGATACTAGAGTAGAGTGGGCCCCTAATCCAGCTTGACTGGTATCCTTAGTATCCTTAGAAAAATTGGCCATGTGAAGACAGAATTGGAGTTACGCAGCTGCAGGGCAAAGAGCGAGTGGCAAAGATTGCTCACAAAAACTAGGAAACTAGGAGAGAGGCATGGAACAGATTCTTCCTCAGAATTTTCAGAAGGAACTAACCCTGCTGTCAGGCTCCTAACCTCCAAAACTGTGAGATAATACATTCATGTTGTTTTAAGCTACCCAGTTTGTGGTACTTTGTTATGGCAGCCCTAGGAAACTAATACATCAATATCCAATTAAGTATATACATGATCGAGTCTGTGCTCACTGGCCAGTGTAGGACAGGGGTTGGAAAACTTGCTGCAGAGGATTAATATTTCAGGTGGGTGGGCCACATGGTGTTAGTTGCAATTACTCAACTCTTCTGTTAGAGTACAATAGTAGTAACAATGAGTAACAAATGGGCATGACTGTGTTCCAACAAAACTTTCTTTATGGACATGAAATTGGAATTGTATGTAATTTTCATGTCATGAAATATTATTCTTCTTTTGGTTTTATTCAACTATTTGAAAGTGTAAAAATGTGATGCCTGGGTGGCTCTGTCATTCAAACATCTGCCTTCTGCTCAGGTCATGATCCCAGGGTTTTGGGATTGAGTCCTTCATCAGGCTCCTTGCTTAGCAGGGAGCCTTCTTCTCTCTCTGCCTATGGCTTCCCCTGCTTGTGTTCTCTTTCTCTTTCTGATGACTAAATTAATAAAATCTTTAAAAATTTTTAAAAATAAAAATTAAAAATGTAAAAAACATTTTCAGCTTGTGGGCCAGATTTGGCCTGTGTGACAACCTCTAGTATAGGAGAAAAAGATAGGTTTTGAGACAGATAGATCTGGCTCTACCACTTCCTATCTATCTATCTATCTATCTATCTATCTATCTTTTTATTTGAGATCGAGAGAGTGTGAGAGGGAGAGAGCACAAAAAGAGATAGGGTCAAAGGGAGAAGCAGGCTCCCTGCTGACCAGGGAGCCTGATGTGGGACTCAATCCCAGGACTCCAGGATCATGACCTGAGCTAAAGGCAGTTGCTTAACCAACTGAGCCACCCAGGTGCCCCCTAGTTGTCTAATTTTTTATGTTACTTTACTTCTCTTAGTTTTGGTTGCTGCCCTTCCAAACTAGAAATAGTTATGATTTCTTCAAAGCGCTATTAAAAGAATAAATTTGCTTTTAACAGAATTGGTTTCATGGGCACATGATCTGTGTGAACGCCCAGAGCCTTACACTTAGGAGGGCCCTGCATTTAGTTTAAGGCTCTGTTATCATCATCTTGAGGTTCTTAATAATTTTGAATAGGTTCCATATTTCCATTTTGCACTGGGGTCTGCGAGTCACATGGCCAGGGTGGCTCCTAGCACAGTCAGAGAGCCCAGAAAGAGTAACGATTTTTATTAATATGCATCATATTGTATGAGTAAATGTATATTAATGAAAAGCTAAACCCTATCCTTGGTTAAGGAGCTATGGCTTCTTTGGGAGAAGGCAAAAATATTCTCTCATAAAACAAAAGCCGTAATTACTAAAAGACAGATATACCTGCATCAAATGAGTAGACTGACGTGAAAAGGAAAGATATAGTGCCCCAATTCTGTAGCATGACAAATTAGCACCCAACTGGAGAGGCTCCACAGACAGCCAATTCGTGGGGCTGGGTGGGGGTGGGGGGAACCTAACTATTCTCTTGTAATGAAGGTTTGTGCTATGAAGTAACTTTGGAAATGTGCTGGCTTTGCAGGGATATGTGCACAGAATGTTAAACAAATCCTTGCAGTTGGGTCTTGCGGCAGTCTTTATTTTGAGCAGTGACATCAGAGCATTTATCCAAACACTTGTTTAAATAGAAATGCAAAAAGAGGTGCATTGCAGTGTCTGCTGAGCAGTGTAAATCTTACATTGGTAGAAATCTGGGACTCAGGCTGTCTTGCCAACACAGCACGGAGTCTGACCTACTATTAATTTCTTTGCTCATTGTACGTGACCAAACTGGAGAACTCAGAGCTCCAAATGAATTAGTTGATCACCCAACTGTTTTTTCTCACTTTTCAGAATTATTGCTCAGGTAGAGGCAAGCACTATGCAATTCATAAATTAAAAATCCACACCATTCTTTTCTATATATCTGGGAAGACACCAGTATTGGTGAGCAAGTTCCCTTTGATAGTTTTCCAGCATGTTTGGGTTTGTGTCAAATAGCATTTCCAAATCTTTTGGCCAATATAAGAATTCCAATTGCAGGCTCATAAGCTAAATAAAGCCAGATCTTCCCAGCTTCTATGAGCTTTGGTATGGCTCTGGTCATGAGGGCCTATGTAGTAGAAAGTGAATGTGGTCCAGACAAAAAAGGCTTCTACTCAGAAATCATTCTACCAGTGCCATATATCCAGTCTGGGGAGTGGCTTCAGCCTTTGGTTAGATACGTCTTGTTCAGAATTGATGAAATAAAACCATTATGAATGACAACATTTACTAATGTTTATATTAGGAGTTTAAATTATACAGCAATGCCAATAGTGTACAAACCTTACTGCACTGTGGAATTGATGTGAATTTCCACCCTTCCCACCCCCACTAAGGTATTGGTGAATGAAGTGTATTGGGCCTAAACTTAGACAGCTTGGTTTCTTTTGTTGTCGAGATGGCAGGGTTAGCCCTGAGCCACTTTCCTATCCCTTGCTGATTCCCACTGGGCTGGTCACCTCCCTGTATCAGCACACATTCAGGAGTAAGTATACCAGGCTTTACATATTCACATTCCTAGCCAAGAAAGTGGATGAAAAATATAAACCTTATTAGCCAACAAGTTAGGAATCTCTGTTCTCTTCTTCCTCTGGCCTCCTTTGATTTTGCATTGAGACACTTTCTGTTGTTCCTTAGCACCTCCAGTATGCATTGCTCAGGGATGGAGAGAGAGGTATAGATCATATCAGTCAATTTGGTTTCTCTTAGTAGCTCTGGCAAAAGACTTGCAGGAGGTTTGCAACTAGTGGCCAGAATGAGAGGAAATCATCCATGCTATTCCTATTCCTGATTCCCGAGTGAGCAGAAGGCTGGCTGATTTCCTCTTTGCTAAATAGTGTCCTGAGGGTATGAATGCTTTGTAAAAATGCCTGCCTTAGACTGTTTCTACATTGGAAAACTAATCAGTTGGCTGGGATCAAATGGATGTGCTAGTTCAGTTTAAAAGATAATACGAATTTAACAGAAATTTCCCCCTTCCACTTAAATATCTATGTTTTGGGTTTGGTTTTTTTGTTTTGTTTTGTTTTGTTTTTTTAAGTTGATGTTTTTGGCTTTGTTTTGTTTCATTTTTTATATTGAAAAAGCATGACTTTTGGGGGAATAGCATGGAACTGAAAATAAACAAGTAAAAAAATTAAGTAAATACTGCAGTAATTTTAGATAGTAGTCAGGACTAGGAAGAAAATAAGACTAGTGAAGAGTCTATAGAAAACTGGGGCTGTGATGCTGTTTTAGATAAGGTGGTCAGCCTATGGAGGAGATGACATTTGATCAGTGATCTGAGAAAGGATGAGAAAGGAGAAACATTGTGAAGATCTAGTGGCAGCATCTTCCAAGCATAGGGGTGGCAAATGGAAAAGCTCAGAGGCAGCAAAGAATTTTGGCTGCATAAGGAGCTGCAATGAGGACTCTGCGATTGAGGAACACGGGAAGAGTCAGAAGAGACTAAATTAGTGGTGCAGACAGAGATGGGGGAATACAGAGTCCTGAGGTCTCTGCTAAGGGTTGGGTTGGAATCTAAGTGTGATGGGAGCCATTGATGAGTCAAGCAGGGAAGTGGCATGGTCTCATTTATGGTTTATCCTGTTGATTGTGTCAAGAACAGAGAAGATGGCCGGTGAGAGGTGAAGTTGGGAGGGGCCAGTTAGGAGGCTGTTGAACCAAGCTCAGTGAGGGATAAAGTGAGAGACATGGACTGAAGTCGTTATGGTGAAGATGGTGACGAATAGCAGGATTGCAGGTCAGATTTAGGGCAGATCTTGATTAGTTATCAAGAGGGTGGAGGACTGAAGGGAAAAAGAGAAGTCACGAACATCTCTTTGGTTAATGGCCTGAGAAACTGTGAACTTTGGATGAGTAACTTGATATCTCTGAATCTGGTTTTTTCTTTTTTTCCTTCAGTGTTACAAGTTTCATTGTTTATGCACCATACCCAGTGCTCCAGGTAATATGGGTCCTCCTTAATATCCACCACCAGGCTCACCCATCCCCCCACCCCCTTCCCTTCCAAAACCCACAATCTGAATCTGTTTCTTAATCCATAAAGTGAGAATTAGCACAGCTACATCCCACAGTCATTCTTGCATTGTATACTTAATGAATACTATTGATGGCCTCTCACATGTCAGGTGTTTTGCTGTTGCTTTTCATTTTTATCATTAAATTGGCCCTTCACACGTATTCTAGAAGGTTATTAAAGGGTATTATTCCTATTCTACATACAAGGAACTCATGTACAAAGTGTAGAGGTTTGGTATCACGTTGGCAGGTAAGTGGCAAATGCAGAACTTAAATCCATGCCTGTTTGCTTCAAAGCTCATGCTCTTTCTAGTTAAGTGTTACCCAGAAGTCTGATGGCAGACTGACCTTGGAGACCTGACTCTGTCTTAAGGACCTGCAATGCTATAATTGGGAATCTGAACAGGAAGTAAAACTCTCAAGCTTTACAGAAAGTCACAAGCTCAGAGTTGCCCATTATTTAATCCCCTGGAACTCCTTCAAGGAGATGGAATAGAGAAAGGCATTCTGTTAAAGTTTGCCCAGGATTGTCAACTTTTTAAAAAATTTTTCCCAGTGTAATTTTAAATGCAGTGTTATTAAGCAGATGGGAGCCCACTAGCAGTTTAACTTAGAAATGCAGAATGCCTAAAATGAGCTGACCCAATGCACCCACTGCCTATTGCATTGTCAGGATAGTACAAATATTACAAAAACAGATGTTCAGAATGTGAGAATAGCCAAAAACCCCAGAGTCAAATGATGCTGAAAATGGGGATTATATCCTTCTCAAGGCAGAGGTTTCCCTCTGTATAGACTTTGATATGGAATTTAAGAGAGTGTAGAAATGTTCAGTGAACCAAGTTGATCTTTATTTACAGAGAAGAAGCTGAGGGTTTTAACACTTTTAAGTTGTCCAAACATTCCTCCAACAGAGCTCTTTAGCATATATCACATATTTTTTTCTCCGTCACCATATTTTTCCAACTTCTAGAAGACAAAGGGAAGATATGATGCTCATATCTACCAGAGCCTGGTGCTACATAAAATGAGGAAATGATAAAAAGCTTTTAAGATATAACCTCATGCTTCCCTCTGTCTCCAGGGCAACATTCACATGACCCCAGAAACCAATCTCTCTTTCTTTTATCCTGCCATCATCCAGAGGCAGAGACTTCCCTGGCTAATATGGCCCTTTGCCTCTCATGCACATTTCCACTTGCATAAATGTCTGTGCCCTGTAATTACTTTCTGCTCTGCTGTGCACTGGTGTGCTGCAACACATAACCGAGAGCATTCCATAGATTGTTAATGGGCAGAAGTATGGGTCATTGGCCCTGGGTTTCAGCTTCTCATTTGTTTGTTAGTGAAAGACTACAGGTTATCTGATTCAACTGCTTGACTCAGCTACTGAAAAATAAAAGAAAAGAGAGATGAAAGGATACTTTTTCTTAAAGTAACAACCCAATACTAGTAGTATTAGAAGCTGCCTTAGTGGAGATATTAAATCGACTGGAACATTTGTTGCAGGTAGCAATTTGTGTTTTTTTTTTTTGTATCCTTTTGGGGCAATAAACTTGGCAAAATGAAGACAAGTGATCATTCTAGGGCAGAAATAACATCACAGCCGAAGATTCAACAAGATTGCCTAGTTATTACAGTGTGTTTTTTCTTCTAAAAATGAAATACTATAGTTTAAAAGACTACTTAGCTGCAATTCCGAGTTACATTAAACGAACATTCCATATTTAAGTTAAGTCGATCTTCAGGGACTGAATTTTAACTAAAAGGTCACAAAATTTGGCATAATACTGCATCAACAGTATTGGCTAATGAAAAAAGCTACTGAAAGGAAAATTATGAACGAGATTATGTAACCACTCTATTTACTATTAATTCTCATCATTACTTTTTTTAAGATTTTATTTATTTGAGAGAGAAAGAGAGAGAACATGAACAGGGGAAAGAGCATGTGTGGAGGGACACGAAAAGGAAGAGAATCTCAAGCAGATTCCCTGCTGAATGCCGAGCTTGACACGGGGCTCGATCTCACAACCCTGAGATCATGACCTGAGCTGAAACCAAGAGTTGAACCCTTAACCAACTGAGCCACCCAGGTGCCCCAAATCCTCATCATTATTGGAGACAGAATTTACAACCTACTGAACCTCATAAATGTTTTCTCTAATGGTTGATGTCTAATTTGAGGATGAATTTCTGAATGATTCAGGTTTGTGAGTTCTTTCTTGAAGACACATGGCATTGACAGTGTTGTTAAAATTTGGCTTAGCATCTTCACAGTAACTTTCTAGCTCTCTGACAACAAACAGGCTAGAGTAAAGCAGTGAGGAAGTCTGAGGGCTATGCTTGCCTCACTGAACTAGTTGAGTCTATTATAGAATTGGAGATCTCTCAACATGTAGATGAGGAAATTGAGATCCACACAAGGATAAATTCAGTGTGTCTCTCTATCCCTATCCTTCACCTCAGTCTTTCATTGTCAGGTCTACTAGACAGAACAGAGTTGATCAATTATATTTGCTTAGCAGGTGTTTTTGACTATTGTCAGACTTGTTCTGGGAAGCGGAAAGAAGAAACTGCTAGTAGCGATGCGACAAGACAAGATGAGGGTAGGGAAGAAGAGCATTTTTCAAAAGTAAGTAGGCAAGGTAGTCCATCCTTTGTTTTAAAGACATTGCTGAACCCGGTGATGGATATTAAGGAGGGCACGGATTGCATGGAGCACTGGTGTTATAAGCAAACAATGAATCATGGAACACTACATCAAAAACTAATGATGTACTGTGTGGTGACTAACATAACATTAAAAAAAAGAAGAAGAAAAGAAAATGAAAATAAATAAACAATTAAATTACACTAAGGAAAAAAAGACATTGCTGATTATCATACATAAAATGAAAAAATACCTGTTTTCATGAATATGATACAAGAGGCATTATTTTTAAAAAATCTTTTGCAAGTGAGTAGTTTACAGTGTTGTCAAGGAACAACGACATGAACTTCAGAAACTCCAAAGGGTATTAATTTACAAAAATCTGTTTAAACTTGCAACTTGATCTACCAGATATTGTGGTGTATGCTAGATATGCAATTTCTAAAAATTTAGGCATACCCTCTCCACAAATGAAGGAAATCGTAAATCTTAATTGTCACCTCACACATTTCCTTTTTCTAAATAAAAGCACAATCTTGAAAAAATGTAATCCATATTTTTTAAATTGTTGAATTAACCCTCATTTCAAAAAGACTGCCCCAGTTCTGTTAAAGCACTCTTCTGCTGTATGTTTTACTCCTTTTGCTACTCCCAGAAACTTATAACATGCTAAGGATTTGAAATGATATTTCACAAAACAAAGCAAATAATAATCATACACAGCATTTTATTCTTACTGGTTTAAAGAAAAAAAACTGAATTAAAATAATAATAACAATAATAATGATCGTAAAGTCCAGTTTGTATCAGCAAGTTAACAAAAGTAAAGTGATATTAACTGAGGCCGCTGCAGTTAATACAGAATTGGGTCACTCAGATTTTACTGGTGGGAAGGGAACAAGGGCACCCCCTTTTGGAAAGTAATTTAGCAATACATCAAGACCCATACAAATATTTTTATTTGGCCCATAAATTCTGATCCTGGAAATCTGTCACAAATAAATTATCTAACTGGAGGAACAAATATGGTTTAAGACAGTGTTCTCAACCAAAGACAATTTTGTGCCAGCCCCCCAAAACCCCCCACCCCCCACCCCACCCCCCGTCCAGAGACATTTGGCAATGTCTGAATCTATTTTGTTTGTCACAACTGGAAGAATGTTACTGACAGCTGATGGGTAGAGGCCAGAGATGTTGCTCAACACCTTATAATGCACAGGGTATCCCCCAACAGCAAATTCTTGTCACTAGTGACAAAGTGGGAAACCTTTCTCTAAGGTGCTCCTTGCAGAACTTTGTGTATTTAGTGATACATTGAGAACAACCTTGATGCCCCCCCCAACAAAGACAAGGAAGTTTAGGGTGTCGAGGTGCATGCATCCACTTGATAAGAGTATTGTGTAGACACTTAAATGGTTGAGGTGGTTTAAACAAAAAAAAAATGAAAAAACGTTTTTAACTTTTTTTTAAGGTTTTTTTTTTTAACGATTTTATTTGTTTATTTGACAGACAGTGATCACAAACAGGCAGAGAGGCAGGCAGAGAGAGAGGAGGAAGCAGGCCTCTGGCTGAGCAGAGAGCCCGATGCGGGGCTCGATCCCAGGACCCTGAGATCATGACCTGAGCCGAAGGCAGAGGCTTTAACCCACTGAGCCACCCAGGCGCCCCTTTTTTTAAGTTTTTATTGTAACAAAAGTGGAACCAAAAAAAACCTACAGCAATCAGAGCCATACGAGCAGATCATTTAATCAGGAAAGGAAACCCATTGTCATGTTTTAGATTTGTTGAATAAGAATCAGTTTCTTATTCAGGTAACATCCTAAACTGTCCCAAGACATGTCTATTCAGGGCAAAGGCATCATCTTCTCTCCTACTAATACGTCTGGTCTGAAAAAAGTGCTGATTACATGAAGAGACAATGCACCAAATCAAAGAAAACACCCCAAAAATCTTTATGGATTTTGAGGACATGAAATCTAACCCCATCAATTGTAAACTGAAAGAAGCTCACCTTATTCGGTCTGTTCAAAGAACCAATTAGCAGTAACTCATCCTCAGCAGGATTCAGGACAATCAATTTCTTGTCATCCAGGTCTGCATATCTGGGTAGTACTAGGTCAGAAGGGGAAAAAGGGGGAGCAACATAATTTGGATTGACATCTGTATAGAATTGGAAAATAAAGATGCCCAATCTGAAAACTACTTACAGTGTGTGTGTGTGTACGTGAAGCCCAATGAAGTTGGTATTATGTTTTTAAACTGAACATAAGCAATACAAAAAAACATATGGTAGTGAGCAGAATAATGGCCCCAAGCATGTCCTCCTACTAATAGCTGGAACCTGAAATACGCTATGTCACATGGCAAATAAAAATTAAGGTTGCAGATAGAATTAAGGTGGCTTCTTAACTGACCTCGAAGAGGGGAGATTATCCTGGGTTATTCAGGAAGTTATTACAAGAATCTTTTTAAAAGAGCGAGACAGGAAAGTCAGTCTAAGAAGGAGATGTGATGATGATGGAAGCAGAGGTTTGAGTGATATAATCGTTGGCTTTGAAGGTGGAAGTGGGGCATGAGACAAGGAATGGAGGCAGTTTCTAGAAGCTGGAAAAGGCAAGGAAAGATTCTCTTATTGAGCTTCTAGAAGGAACGTAGCCCACTGACACCTAATTTTAGCCCAGTGAGAACTGTGTAGGACTTCTGAACTGTAAAATAATGAATTTGTGTTGTTTTACATTACTAAGTGTGCAGTCATTTTTTACAGACACAACAGGAAACTAATACAATTACCCCTTTGCAGATATGTGTGTACTCTACCTGCCCGTGTGTGTGTGTGTGTGTGTGTGTGTGTGTGTGTGTGTGTGTGTGTGTTAGGGAGCTCATGCATGGGTCCAGCTTTACCTTCTTTTTCTTTTTCTTTTTCTTTTTTAAAGATTTTATTTATTTATTTATTTGACAGACAAATCACAAGGAAGCAGAGAGGCAGGCAGAGAGAGAGAGAGGGGGAAGCAGGCTCCCCGCTGAGCAGAGAGCCCGATGTGGGGCTCGATCTCAGGACCCTGAGATCATGACCTGAGCCGAAGGCAGAGGCATTAACCCACTGAGCCACCCAGGCGCCCCTACCTTCTTTTTCTCATGATGGTCTGTGCCATAGAAAAATGTCACTTTTCCAAGTAATTTTTGTTCAGTGACTGGTTATGTGCTTCCCCTGGAATCAAGATACTCCTCTGGTCACTATGGGACCCAGTACGCAAATGTCCAGCAAAGACACAGAAAGAGTAACTTTTGAAACTCCTCGCTAAGGGTAACTTCAGTAGACTCAGAGTGACGGAAGTACTTACGTTTTGTAATGAATTGTAGGCTTAAACTGTACAGTGTACTAGAAAAAATGTAAATTTTTGGAGTCAGACACATCGGAGTTCCTATATCCTTGCATGACTATTTTGAATGACTAAAGGCAAATTATTTAACCTTTGTAGATCGAAGTCACATTGTTTCTTACAGGAAAAGTGACCTGCCCACTATCTTGCTATGGCCTGGACATGTTTAATGTTTGTAATACATAAAAGGGTTTTCTTCCAAATATAAGATACCCTGCACGGTCAGTCTTTGTAAATAGTCATGAACAGCATAGCCAGAGTCATTTATCTAATCTTCATATTTGACCATGACCCTTCTTCACTTTAAACCCTTCAGCTGCTTTCTATCATTTATGGCAGCAATTTTCAAAACTTTTCATTTTAGGATCCCTTTAAACTCTTAGTCATTACGGAGGACCAAAAATATCTATTGTCTATGTGGGCTGTATCTAATTGATATTTGCCATATTAGAAATTTAAAAAAAAAGAAATTAAAAGAAAAGTAACTATAATAATCCCGTGATAAGTGAAAATAAATATTTTATGAAAATAACTGTTTTTCAAGACATACAAAAAATGAGCAAGAATAGTAACGTTGCTTCATTTTTTTAAATAATATTCTTTAATGTCTGGCTTAATAGAAGACAGCTGGATTTCCATATCTGGTCTTGCGTTCATTCTGTTGCAATGTATTGTTTTGGTTGAAGCAAATTTAAAAAAAAAAATCCAGTCTCCCACAGATACATAGTTGGAAAAGGGAAGATTATTTTATTTGCTTCTTCAGATAATTTTTGGTTATTCTTTGATACTCGAAAACTGAACAAGTGGTAGGTACTTAAAAGCTAGTTGCCATATGGACTCTTGGGGCATGTCAGTGAACTTCTGTATTCTGTTTAGTTAAAATTCCTTGGTCTGTACCACACTTTAAGTAGACGCTTTATCCATGCATAGTTTTTTTTTTTTTTATTGTGTTGTTAGTCACCATAAAATACAACATTAGTTTTTTTTTTTTTTTAAAGATTTTATTTATTTATTTGACAGAGAGAGATCACAAGCAGGCAGAGAGGCAGGCAGAGAGAGAGGAGGAAGCAGGCTCCCTGCTGAGCAGAGAGCCCGATGCGGGCCTTGATCCCAGGACCCTGAGATCATGACCTGAGCCGAAGGCAGCGGCTTAACCCACTGAGCCACCCAGGCGCCAACATTAGTTTTTGATGCACTGTTCTAAGATTCATTATTTATGTACAACACCCAGTGCTCCATGCAATATGTGCCCTCTTTAATACCAACCACCAAGCTCACCCATCCCTCCAATCCCTTGCCCTCGTTTTGTCACACCAAACACTGGTCATTTTTTTTTATTATTACTTTCAATTAGCCAACATACAGTACATCATTAGTTTTTGATGTAGTGTTCAATGATTCATTAGTTGCATATAACACCCAATGTTCATCACAACACATGCCCTCCTTAATACCCATTGTTCAGCTACCCCACACCCCCACCACCTTCCTTCTATAACCCTGTGTGTTTCTCAGAGTCCAGAGTCTCTCGTGGTTTGTCTCCCTCTCTGATTTCTTCCCGTTCAGTTTTCCCTCCCTTCCCCTATAGTCCCCTGTGCTATTGCTTCTGTTCCACATATGAGTGAAACCATATGATAGTCTTTCTCTGCTTGACTTATTTCACTTAGCATAATCCCCTCTAGTTCCATCCATGTCGATACAAATGGTAGGTATTCATCTTTTCTGATGGCTGAGTAATATTCCATTGCATATATGGACCACATCTTCTTTATCCATTCATCCACTGAAGGGCATCTCTGCTTCTTCCACAGTTTGGCTATTGTGGACATTGCAGCTATGAACATTGGGACATTGGGGTACATGTGCCCTTTCTTTTCGTGACATCTGTATCTTTGGGGTTAATACCTAGTAGTGCAATTGCTTGGTCGTAGGGTAGCTCTATTCGTAACATCTTGAGGAACCTCCATACTGTTTTCCAGAGTGGCTATACCAACTTGCACTTACACCAAGAGTGTAAGAGGTTTCCCTTTCTCCACATCCTTGCCAACATTTGTTAATTTCTGTCTTGTTAATTTTTGCCATTGTGACTGGTGTAAGACAGTATCTCATCATGGCTTTGATTTGAATTTCCTTGATGGCTAGTGATGTTGAACATTTTTTCATGTGTCTGTTAGCCATTTGTATGTCTTCTTGGAGAAATGTCTATTCATGTCTTCTGCCCATTTCTTGACTGGATTTTTTGTTTTCTGGGTGTTGAGTTTGAGAAGTTCTTTATAGATCTTTGATACCAGCCCTTTGTCTATAATGTCATTTGCAAATATCTTCTCCCATTCCATGGGTTGCCTCTTAGTTTTGTTGACTATTTCCTTCACTAGCAGTGGTCATTTAAAAATTTTTGGTTTCCCTAAGTTATGCAGATTTTTTAAATATTGGCCTTTTACATTATAAACATCAAAAATTCGCATTTGTTAATATCATCACCAATCTCATTAGAAAAATATTTAGGTATTGGGAAACTGTCAAGCTCACTGTGTTGAAGAGTTTTCCAAAATTTTAAATTTCACCAAGAGCTTTCAATTTTTATTTATTTATTTTTAAAGACTATTTATTTGACAGAGAGAGATCACAAGTAGGTAGAGAGGCAGGCGTGGAGGGGGGTTGGTGAGAAGCAGGCTCTCCTCTGAGCAGAGAGCCCAATGTGGGACTCTATCCCAGGAACCCAAGATCATGACCTGAGCCAAAGACAGAGTCTTAACCCACTGAGCCATGAAGGCACCCCAAGAGTTTTTGAATTTTTAAAAGTTCACCAAGAACTTTGAATTTTTGAATCTTATTATTGGCAATAAACACTATCAGTTGTTTTCCTTGAAGCAATAGGCTTATTTTATTCATTCTTGAGAAAATATCTGCCAAATACCCAATCTGAATGACCATTTTGTCAATCATTCTTTCAAGTAAAAACAATGTTTCATGGACAAGTCAGATAGCTCAGCTAAGAACCCAGTCACACAAGTGCTTTTCCTAGAGATAATCATCAGACTTCAGTTTGCAGAAGTCACATAGAATGTTAACGATATGTATGCTCAAGGTTGAGATTTAATAAAATTAATGATTTTCACTACTTTGTCATGAACATTCCTCAATGCAAGTGGTGGCTCTTCTTTCTTTCTTTTCTTTTCTTTTTTTCCCTTTCCTTTTCCTGCCTTCCTTTGTCTTTCTTTTTCCTTTCTTCTCTCTTCTACTCTGAGTATTTATTTGACAGTGAAGAATAAGAGATGACTAGTGCATTTTTTAGGACACTCTAGTGTTAGTTTTGATTTGTGCTGAGATGATTAGAGTTTTACCCTCATTGCTCTTGCACCATCAGTACAAATGTCAACCCAGGGGGAAAGGTAAATAATGTCTACATATAATTCTGAAAATAGTTCTGGCCTTGCAGACCCTTGAATGTTTCTTGAGTGCTCACATGTGTCTGAGGACCACAGTTTGAGAAACATTCTCTACTGAAAAAATTGTAAGTTCAATAATCCTGAAATGCTTCTAGCCCTGAACTATGCTCATTCATGTGTCCCTGCTTTCTCTGATGCCTTTCAGACTCTTTGTGATATATAATATCATTACACTTGCCTTTCAAGCACCAGGTCATCCTTTGAGATGCAACTCCAACTCCAGTTTCTTCACACAGTCTTCCTTAAACTCCTCCCTTTTACAGCCTTCCTCCTCTATACCCCTTAGTACCTCCGGCTCATCCTCATCACTCATATTTCCTATCCCAATAGTCTTCTATCTCCCTTTTCCTCTAAAGATTCTGAGCTTCTTGAGGTAATTAATGATGGTTGTAACCCCACATCATTCCCTGCCTAGACTAGGTATTCAATAAATGCTGTTTGAATGGATGCAGTGATCGATGTGACTACACTCAACCAGACAAGCTTGGAAAAAAATGAACAATCCCAAGAAAGCATGTTTCTCTTAAAGTTTTACCACATGCGCCATGAATAGATTTTCAGTTTAACATAGAATTCAACCAAACAACAAAATGATAGGGTCTTCCTTTTATTTGGCATTTATTCAACAAATTCACCAAGTGCCTACTTTTGTCTCATCTCTATATCTTTTTCTAGAGGAGATGAGAGTCATTGGTTATACAATGATAATTAAACATCACTATAATTGAAAATAAACTGAAGTCAAATCATTTGTTTTTAGTCTGTGTCCTCCATTTAATAGCTATGTGAACTTGAACAAATATTTAATGTCTGAGACTCCGTTTCCTTAGCTGCAAAATGGAGATAAGTGTGCCTACTTAAGGTCACTGGGGCCTTTAAAAACCCTTGTTACTCAAACTGTGATCCAGGGACCAGATTTGGTATCACTTGGGAGCTTGTACAGAATCACGGGACCCATCTCAGACCTCTCAATCAGAATTTACATTTTACCGAATACCTCCATCAATCTTTTGAACATTAAAATTTGAGAACCACTTTTTTTTTTTTTTGTCAGAGAGAGAGTGTGTGTGAACACAGGCAGACAGAATGGCAGGCAGAGGCAGAGGGAGAAGCAGACTCCCTGCCGAGCAAGGAGCCCGATGTGGGACTCGATCCCAGGACGCTGGGATCATGACCTGAGCCGAAGGCAGCTGCTTAACCAACTGAGCCACCCAGGCGTCCCGAGAACCACTTTTATAGAAATACCTCATGTCATTAAGACTCCTTACAAAATTTTTAATGCTGTATGGATACTTGGGCTCTTTCTTCTTACTGTTCTAAGGGTTCACTTAAATTTTGTGAGCTTTTCTAGCACTTTACTAGCTGTTGATTTCACCTTATTCATATTACCATGCATGGAAGTTAAAATCCCAAATTATCTTACTTGCCTGGATGAAGCTAAGGACCAGATAAGTCTCCTTGTAAAACCATTAAGTGAACTTTGGCCTGCAGGTGCTGAAGAAACACACATGACATATGTGTCAACCTTAAAAGAGAAACCACTGGAGGAGAATTCTTCCTTGAACTAGCATAACAGATTTGGATTTAAGTGGGTAGGGATTTCATCTGTTACAGTCTTTTCTGAGTATTTGATAAACATAGATGAATATTTACCTAAGATATGCTCTGGCACATAAATGTCCCTATATGGCAAGAAAGATAGGTATAGGAGATGCATTGCAGTGGTTCTGAAACTTTACTCTTTGTATGAACCATTTAAGAAGCATTAAAAAACCATATTCCAGGGCCTCACCCCTAGAAGTTCTGATTCAGTAAGACAGAAATAGGGCCAGGAAGATTTTGTCAAGGTTTCCAGTTGAATGCTTGCAACCAGCAACACAATCAAGTAAGAATATTGAATCAGAATACCTGGAAAATAGAAGAGGCAAAATGAATTAACTGGAGTGTTTAGTATATGCTAAGTGTATTAAGAACATGGTCAAATTTCATCTTTACAGCTTCATTTTATGGAAGAGCTCTTATCCCTATTTTACAGATCAGAAACTAGGTCACACAGCTGGAAACAGTGGAACAAGCATATGCTCCTAAATTTCTCTGACTCTGTAACTTACACTCTTCTCACTACCACACAGTGTAAACCCTTAATCTGGGTTTGAATCGTGACTCTGTAACAACTTCTATAATTCTGCCCAAGGTACTTAATCATGAGTCTTAATTTGCTTATCTGAAAAATAGGGATTATAATAGCAGCTCTGTCAACATGGTATGATTGTTGTGACAATCACAGATGATCATGGATGTGATCACAGATGTGAGTTATGGACCTTCTGTTTCCATAAAATATGACCCTTGGTCTTGGTTGGTCATCAAGAGGTCCAACCCAAGTTTGAAATCTGAGATTAGTGTGGATGTATTTTATTTGATTTCATATTGTTATTTGCTTGTTTCTGGTGATAAATCAATACATAATCATTGCAGAAACTTTGGGAAATATGTAAGTAAGAATGAATCAAAATATTTTATTTCTCTTGAGTTAACATAATTTTATCTCCAAGGCTTCTTCCTTATGTGTTGGCAGAAAATTCTATCATTTATGGGCTCAATTTACCCTCCTTTGTTAGTACCAGGATTTAAGGGCTGTCAAAAAGGAAAATGAAGGATTAACCACTAACCTCTCCTCTGGCCATCATAGTAATGGAGGTTTCTAGTCCGCATGTAGGATCTTGCCATCTTCACAGAGCTCCTTTCTAAGAGATGTACCAGTCCTTGTTATCTTAGACCTGTAGATCTATCTTTCCCAAACTAAGAAAATCTCCCTCCTCTCCCTTCACTACTCTTACAGGCACTTTTCTTTCTCTCTTTGCCTGACTCCACTTATGTAAACCTAGTTATAGCTTTTCAGTGAATTTAGGCTTTAATAAACAATAGAACATGTCCATAACTATTAATTTGCTTTGGTATTGGATTCTACAGAAAATACTTGAGGGAAAAAACTATAGAGGTCCTAACTACCTGCTTGGATTATGAGGAAAGGGAAAACAAATATATAAGAGAAGCCCACATTCATAGGTAATAAAAGACCCACCACATGTAGCAACATATAAGCAGAGAAACAACTATTGATTGTCATTTTGGCATATTTCCTTGTATCCTTTGTCAGTTTGGCAGATTTCCCTGAACTTGGCATTTATACTCTATTCTTTTTTTAAATTCCAGTATACTTAACACATAGTGTTATATTAGTCTCAGGTGTACAATATGGTGGTTCAACAATTTTATACCTTACTCAGTGCTCATCATGATGAATGTACTCTTAATCCCCTTCATCTATTTCACCCATCCCCCCCATCCACCTCCTCTCTAGTAACCATCTGTTCTCTATAGTTAAGAGTCTATTTTTTGGTATGTCTCTTTTCTTTGTTCATTTGTTTAGTTTCTTAAATTGCACATATGACTGAAATCATATGGTATTAGTCTTTCTCTGACTGACTTATTTCACTTAGCATTATACTTTCTAGATCCAACATGGATGGCTGTATTTGCAAGATTTCATTCTTTTTACTGCTTACTGATATTCCATTGTGTATATATATATACCATCTCTTCTTTATCCATTCTTCAGTCAATGGACACATTGGGTTATTTCCATAATTTGACTATTGTAAATATTGCTGCAATATACCTAGGGGTGTATATATCTTTTCAGATTACTGTTTTTGTATTCTTTAGGTAAATATACAGTACTATAATTACTGGGTCATATGGCAATTCTATTTTTAATTTTTTGAGAGCCCTCCATACTATTTTCCAGAGTGGCTGCACCAATTTGCATTCCCACCAACAATGCAGGAGGGGTTCTTTATTCTCTACATTCTTACCAACACTTGTTTCTTGTGTTTTTGATTTTAGCCATTCTGATCAGAGTGAGGTGGTATCTCATTGTGGTTTTGATTTGCATTTCCCTGATGATCAGTGATGTTGAGCACCTTTTCGTGTGTCTGTTGGTCATCTGTATGTCATATCTTCTTTGGAGAAGTGTCTGTTCATGCTTCTTCCCATTTTTGATTGGATTATTTGGGGGTTTTTTGGTGTGACTTGCATAAATTCTTCATGAATTGGGGTATTAACCCTTTATTGGAGATGTTATTTGTAAATATCTTCTCCCATTCTATAGGTTGTCTTTTAGCTTTGTGGATTATTTCCTCTGCTCTGCAGAAACTATTTTTGCTTCTATTTACCTTGCCTCAGCAGACATAGCTAGAAAAATGTTGCTATGGCCAATGTCAGAGAAAATACTGCCTGTGCTCTCTCTCAGGATTTTTATAGTTTCAGGTATCACATTTAGGCCTTTTATACATTTTGAGTTTATTTTCCTGTACAGTGTAAGAAAGTGGTCCAGTTTCATTCTTTGGCATGTGGCTGGCCAGTTTTCCCAGCACCATTTGTTGAAGAGACTGTCTTTCTCCCATTGCATATTCCTGCCTCCTTTGTCAAAGATTAATTGACCATATAATCCTGGGTTTATTTCTAGGCTCTCTATTCTGTTCCATTTATCTATGTGTCTTTTTTTTTTTTTTTTTGAGAAAGAGAGAGAGAGCACAAGCAGGTGGGGAGGCACAGGGAGAGGGAGAAGCAGAATCCCCACTAATCAGGGAGGCCAATGGACAGGAGGCTCCATCTAGGACCCTGGGATCATGACCTGAGCCGAAGGCAGATGCTTGATGGACTGAACCACCCAGGTGCCACTCTGTGTGTCTATTTTTGCACCAGTATCATACCATTTTGATTACTACAGTTGTGGAGTGTATCTTGAAATCTGAGCTTGTGCTATCTCCAGTTTTGTTCTTTTTCAACATTACTTTGGCTATTCAGGGTCTTTTGTGGTTCGATACAAATTTTAGGATTAGTTGTTCTAATGCTGCTGGTATTTTGATAGAGACTGCATTAAATCTGTAGACTGCTTTAGGTAGTATGGGCATTTTAGCAATATTTCTTCTTCCAATTCATAGGCATGGAATATCTCCATTTGTTTGTGTCATCTTCAATTTCTTTCATCAGTGTTTTATAGTTTTCAGAGTACAGATTTTTAACCTCCTTGGTTAAGTTTATTCCTACGTATTTTATTCTTTTTGGTGCAATTGTAAATGGGATTTTTTTTCTTAATTTATTTTTCTGCTGCTTCGTTATTAATATATAGAAATGCAACAAATTTCTGTACATTGATTTTGTATCCTGTGACCTTACTAAATTCTTTTATCAGCTCTAGTAGTTTTTCAGTGGAATCTTTAGGATTATTTTTCTTTTTTCAAATTTTTATTTAAATTCTAGTTAATTAACATATAGTGTAATATTGGTTTCAAGAATAGAATTTAGTGATTCATCACTTACATATAACACCCTGTGCTCATCGTAACAAGTGCCCTCCTTAATACCCATCACCCACTTAGACCATCCCCAACCATATCCTTCCATCAACCTTCAGTTTGTTCTCTATAGTTAATAGTCTTATAGTTTGCTTCCCTCCCTCTTTTCTACTTTCCCATATGTTCATCTGTTTTGTTTCTTAAATTCCACATATGAATGAAATCTTACAGTATTTGTCTTTCTCTGATGGACTTATTTCACTTAGCGTAATACACTTTAGCTCTATCCACATTGTAGCAAATGGCAAGAGTTCATTCTTTTTGATGGCTGACTAATATTCCATCATACATATACACTACATCTTCTTTATCCATTCATCAGTTGATGGACATTTGGGCTCTTTCCATAGTTCGGCTATAGTTGATAATGTTGCTATAAACATCAGGGTGTATGAACCCCTTCAAATCTGTATTTTTGTATCTTTTGGATAAATACCTAGTAGTACAATTGCTAGGCTATAGGGTAGCTCTATTTTTTAACTTTTTGAGGAGGCGCTATACTTTTTTCACAGAATGGCTATATCAGTTTTCCTTCTCACCAACAGTGTAAGAGGGTTCCTCTTTCTCTACATCCTTGACATCTGTTGTTTCATGTATTATTTTTAGCTGTTCTGACCAGTGTGAGGTGGTATCTCATCATGGTTTTGATTTGTATTTCCCTGACAATGAGTGATGTTGAGCATCTTTTCACATGTCTATTAGCCATCTGGATGTCTTCTTTGAAAAAATGTGTATTCATGTCTTCTGCCCATTTCTTAACTGGATTATTTGTTTTTTAAGTGTTGAATTTTGTAAATTTTTTATAGATTTTGGATACTAACCCTTTATTGGATATGTCATTTGTTAATATCTTCTCCTATTCCATAGGCTGCCTTTTAGTTCTGTCGATTGTTTCCATTGTTGTATAAAAGCTTTTCATCTTGATGAAGTCCCAATAGTTCATTTTTGCTTTTGTTTCCCTTGCCTCTGGCAGCATGTCTAGTAAAAAGTTGCTACAGCTAAAAACAGAGAGGTGCTACCTGTGTTCTCTAGGATTTTGATGGCTTCCCATCTCACATTTAAGTCTTTCATGCATTTGAATTTATTTTTGTGTATGGTGTAAGAAAGTGGTCCAGTTTCATTCTCCTTCATGTTGCTGTCCAGTTTTCCCAAAACCATTTGTTGAAGAGACTGTCTTTTTTCCATTGGATATTCTTACCTGCTTTGTCGAAGATTAGTTGACCATATAGTTTTGGGTCCATTTCTGGGTTCTCTATTTTGTTACTTTGATTTATGTATCTATGTTTGTGCCAGTACCATACTGTCTTGATGATTACAACTTTGTAATATAGCTTGAAGTCTGGAATTGTGATGCCTCCAGCTTTGTTTCTCTTTTTCAGGATTGCTTTGGCTATTTGGGGTTTTTTATGGTTCCATACAAATTTCAGGATTGTTTGTTCTAACTGTGTGAAAAATGCAGGTGGTATTTTGATAGGGAAGGCATTAAATGTGTAGATTGCTTTGGGTAGTATAGACTTTTTAAAAATTCTAGTTTCTTTCTTTTATTTTTTAAAAGATTTTATTTATTCATTTTTGAGAGAGAGAGAGATCACGAGTAGGGAGAGCAGCAGAGAGAGGGAGAGGGAGAAGAAGATTCCATGCTGAGCAGGGAGCTCCATGCAAAACTCAATCCCAGGACCTTGGGATCATGACTTGAGCCAAAGGTAGATGCTTAACCAACCCAGGCACCCCCAGTATAGACATTTTAACAATGTTCATTCTTCCAATCCATGGGTATAGAACATTTTTCCATTTCTTTGTGTGCTCTTCAATTTTTTTCCTAAGTGTTCTATAGTTTTCAGAGTACAGATCTTTTACCTCTTTGGTTAGGTTTATTTCAGTGTATCTAATTGTTTTTGGTGCAATTGTAAATGGGATAGATTTCTTGCTTTATTTCTCTGCTGTTTCATTATTGGTGTATAGAAATGCAACAGATTTCTGAACATTGATTTTATATCCTGTGACTTTGCTGAATTCGTGTATTAGTTCTAGCAATTTTTTGGTGGAGTCTTTGGGTTTTCTACACAGGGTATCATGTCACGTGCAAGTAGTGAACATTTGACTTCTTCTTTGCTTTTTTGGATGCCTTTTATTTCTCTTTGTTCTCTGATTGCTGAGGTTAATACTGTTAAATAAAAGTGGTAGGACTGGACATCCTTGTCTTGTTCCCTATCATAAGGGAAAACTTCTCAGTTTTTCACCATTAAATATGGTGTTAGCTGTGGGTTTTTCACATATTGCCTTTATTATGTTAAGGTATGCTCCCTCTAAACCTACTTTATTGAGGGTTTTTATTACAAATGGATGTTGTAGTTTGTTAGATGCTTTTTCTGCATCTAACGAGATGATCATATGTTTTTTATCCTTTCTCTTGTTGATGAGATGTATTATGTTAATTGATTTTTGAGTATTGAACCATGCTTACATCCCAGGAATAAATCCCACTTAATCTTGGTGAATGAGTTTTTTAATGTGTTGTTGGATTTGGTTTGCCATATTTTGTTGAAAATTTTTGCTCCTATATTCATCAGAGATATTGTCCTGTAGTTCTCTCTCTCTCTCTTTTTTTTTCTTATGGTGTCTTTATTTGATTTTGGTATCAGGTAATGCTGCCCTCATAAAATGAACTTGGAAGCTTTCCTTCCTCTTCTATTTTGGGGGAATAGGTGGTAACTCTTCTTTAAATATTTGGTTGAATTCACCTGCAATGCTGTCTGGTCCTGGGCTTGTGTTGGTTGGAAGTTTTTTTTCATTAATGATTAAATTTCATTTCTGGTAATCAGTCTGTTCAAAATTTCTATGTTTTCTTTATTCATTTGATACATTTATGTTTACATTTAGTTTTTTATGTCTTACATAAAAACATTCTTACATTTAGTTTTTTATGTTTTCAGTTAACATCATACAAAAATTATTTCCCATGTTGCTTAAAACTAGTAAACTTTTAGGTTGTATCCAAATTTGTATAATTATGAACAGTGTTGCAATAGATATTGTTATATAAAATCATCTGCATTTTGACTTATTTTCTTAGGAAATAAGTGTAGAAGTGGAAATATGAGACTCTAAGGTATGGAGCATTTTTAGACATGAAGAATCCATTAATTAATTCAACAAAGCTTTAATTGAATACCAGTCACTGTTATTATTTATTTTCAAGCCAAAGGAGAAATTTGGCTTCCCATGAGTATACCTATATAGCCTGACTAGATTGGGTTTCAGAATACAGGTGAAGACAGTGTCAAGAACCAACAATAACGGTTGGTCCCAGTGGCCATGTCCCACTTTAATGAGGAGAATATGGGGGTAAAACTTGCAATCTGGATTGAATGAATTTTGATTCCCCTCTGGTTTTGTTAAACTCCCAGAGACATTACAAATTTCAGTGTGCTTGTTAGCATAGTTGAAGCATTTGCAAGATGATTGTGTAAGAACAGGTGTGGGCATGGCTGGCTTTATGAATACGTGACTGTTACAGCTGCAGTAGGCTTCGTAATGCTCTACTATTGTTATTTTTGAAATTGTAATAATTTTTGAAGAAGGTACCTCACATTTCCATTTTGCACTGGGTCCTGCACAATAAGATATTACTGTCATAAAAATAGCTTGGACAGTGAATGAACTGAAGGATCTTTAGGGCTAGTTCTGATATTTTGTAATGTTGTCTGTTCTCTAGGGCACCCCTTAAATGCATTGGACCCCCTAGCACAATCTCTTATTAAAAATTCCGTAAAGATCAGCCACAGGCAGTTGTGACATTATGTTAGTAATATTGGCTCCATTTGTCCACTGCCCTCTCCTTCACTTTTGTTTTCCTTTGATCTCTGATCTCTGTCATGTGCCTGACTTCCAGTAGTTCTCCTAATACCAGTTTTGAGGCTCCATTTGAATAAGCTTTGGTTCCCGGCACTGTTTGTTAGATACAGTGTGGAAAACGTCTAGACCTATTTGCTTGCAGGTGAGAGGCATTCACAGGCACCTCTTATATTGAATTAGACCAAATCCAGGAACCCAAAAGAAACATGCTTGCTCTTTAAGGATAAGGAGATATCTTGATTTAGTTTAGATACAGTGGGTTCCTGAAGTTACTCCTTCCAGAAAGACTTCTCTTATTCTCCAACAATAAAATATGTGGTCCACTAGCACTCTATGTAGTACTTACTAGATGCAGTGTGAGTGCGTGTTTACTTAACAATATCTGACATTATGATACAAGCTGCTTGAAGGCAGGCTCATGCTTTGTTTTCTTGTGCAGCCCCCAAAGGCAGATATTGTATTTGAGATATAGTATTTGCTCAAAAATATTTATTCAATGAATTAATGTGTGGGAAAGTTAGTGATGCAGTTATTTGATTCTTTTAAATTAATAGGCTATATTTTTGAGCCATTTTAGGTTTATAGAATAATTGAGTGTAAAGTACAGAGTTCTTATATACCCCCTCACGATCCTCCCACAATTTCCCCTATTATTAATGTATTAAATGTATACGTAATGTAATAATGTATAAATGCAACTTTAGTATGCTACATTTGTTATGATTTGACTAATGTTGATACATTATTTGTAATGAAAGTCCATAATTTACATTGGGTTCACTCTTTGTATGCTATATTCTGTGGGTTTTGACAAATATATACATTTGGGTTCACTCTCTGTATGCTACATTCAGTGGGTTTTGACAAATGTATAATTACATGAATCCACAATTACAGTATCATATGCAGTGGTTTGCCGCCTTAAAAATCTCCCCTGATGGAGTTGCCTCAGAGGAGCGTCGCGCTGGCCAAGCAGACAGGAGCCTCAGAAAACATCTAAATATGGTGCCCTCTGGAAGAAAACATACAGGGAAATCTGGGAAGACATCAATGGAGGATCAGGTTGTAAGAGCCTATGACTTTGAGAAGGAAGATAAAAAAGATCTGAGTGGTTCAGAGGAGGATGTTACCGAAGGGAAGACTCCAGTAATTGAGAAGCATGGGAAGAAAAGGACTTCTGCAGCAGTGTTTGAAGATATGGGGGGTGAAGTACAAAATATGCTGGAAAGATTTGGAGCTGACATTAACAAGGCTCTTCTTGCCAAGAGAAAAAGACTAGAATTATATACCAAAGCGTCTCTCAAAACTAGTAACCAGAAAATTGAACATGTTTGGAAAACCCAGCAAGAGCAAAGGCAGAAGCTTAACCAAGAATATTCTCAGCAATTTCTGACTTTGTTTCAGCAGTGGGATATAGATGTGCAGAAAGCTGAGGAACAAGAAGAAAAACTGGCTAACATGTTCCGACAGCAACAAAAGGTTTTTCAACAATCTAGAATTGTTCAGAGCCAGAGACTGAAAACAATTAGACAGTTATATGAGCAGTTCATAAAGAGTATGGAGGACTTGGAGAAGAATCACGATAGTCTACTTACTGGTGCACAAAATGAACTTAGAAAAGAAATGGCTATGTTGCAAAAAAAAATTATGATGGAAACTCAGCAGCAAGAGATGGCAAGTGTTCGAAAGTCTCTTCAGTCCATGTTATTCTGATGACTCTTTGAAGGAAGAACTTGAACCTAAGTAATATGATACAATTACAACATTAGCTAAGAGGCATGTAATTCTTTTAGAGTGGTTTAAAAATTCTAGTTTAAAACAATACAAGGTGTTAATTGTTAGCTTAAGTGCAAGACCCTTCCTTCTGTTAACCTTCAGATAAAGCTGAACAGTTATGTGAGTCCAGATCTTTAATAGTAATAGTGAATTTTTCTCTTTAACACTTGTTAATTAACTTTTAGCAATAAAGATGATTTAATTTCAAAAAAAAAAAATCTCCCCTGATCCACACATTTATTCTTTTTTCCCACCCTTCCCATTTGAATGCCTGGCAATTGTTAATCTTTTTATTGTCTCCAAAGACTTGCTTTTCCAGAATGTCGCATAGTTGGAATCATACAATAAATAGCCTTTTTAGATTGGCTTTTTTCACGTAATACTATATTTTAAAGTTCCTCCATGTCTTTTTGTGCCTTGAACGTTCATTTCTTTTTTTGCTGAATAACATGTCATTGCATGGATATCCCCAGTTTATCTATTCACTTATTGAAAGACAACTTAGTTGCTTCCAAGCTTGGGCAATTATGACTAAAGATACTATAAACATTCATGTGCAGATTTTATGTGTGGACATAAATTTTCAACTCATTTGAGTAAATACTTAGGAGAGTGATTGCTGGGTCATATGGTAAGAGTATATTCGGTTTTGTAAGAAATCATCAAACTTGTCTCTTCCAAGGTGGCTGTATCATTTTGCATTGCATCAGCAAGGAATGGGAGTTCTTACTGCTCCATATCTTTGCCAACATTTGGTGCTGGTGTTTTTTATTTTGGCCATTCTAATAGATGTGTCATGGTCTCACTGTTGTTTTAATTTGCATTTTTCTAATGGCATATGATGTTAAATATTTTTTAAAGATTCTATTTATTTATTTGTCAGAGAGACAGGAAGAGAGAGACAGAGAGTAAGCACAAGCAGAGGGAACAGAAGGCAGTGGAAGAAGCAGGCTCCCTGCATAGCAAGGAGCCCGATTTCAAGCCAGCCAGGTGTTCCTGATGTTGAATATTTTTATATAATTTTTTGCCATCTGTTTATCTTTGGTGAAGGGTCTTTTCAAAACTTTTGCCCATTTTTTTCTCAATTAGAAGAACATTTATTGTACATAAAATACTTTGTTTGTTCAAAGTCATATACTGTACTTTTTAAAATTTATTTTTTATTTTCAGCATAACAGTATTCATTATTTTTGCACCACACCCAGTGCTCCATGCAATCCGTGCCCTCTATAACGCCCATTTTTTAGTAGGATGTTTGCTTATTGTTGAATTTTAAAAGTTCTTGTACATTTTGGACACTAATCCTTTATCAAATGTTTGTTTTGCAAAGTCCCAGTCTATGACTTGTATTTTTCTTGTCAGCAACTTAAAAGTTTTAATTTTAAGTACATCCAGCTTATCAATTTTTTCTTTTATGGATGGTGCTTTTGGTGTTATATCTAAATAATCACCACCAAATTCAAGGTCACCTAGGTTTTCTCCTATTATCTTCTAGGAGTGTTGTAATTTTTTGCTTTACATTTAGGTCTATGGACTATTTTGAGTTGATTTTTGTGATAGGGGTAAGGTCTGTATCTAGACTCATATTTTCACATTAGATGTCTAATATTTCCAGCACATTTTTTGAAAAGACTATTCTTTGTTGAATTGCCTTTGCTCCTTTATCGAGGATCAGTTGACTGATTTGGTGAGTCTACTTCTGGACTCACCAGTCTAATACACTAATCTGTTCACTTATTATTTCATTAACATCACACTAGTTTGAACACTGTAGCTTTATAGTTAACTCTTACAGTTAGATAATGTCAGTCCTTTGACTTTATTCTAATTTCAATATTGCATTCGCTGTTCTGGACCTCATGCCCTTCTATATAAGCTTTAAAATCAGTTTGTCTGTATATACTAAATAATTTTTGAATTTTGATTGAATTGCTTTGAATATGTAGATCAAGTGGGAAAGAACTAACATCTTGAAAATATCTAATCTTCCTGTCCATGTACATGATATATTTCTCCATTTATTTAGATCTTTGATTTCTTTCATCAGAGTTGTGTAGTTCTCTTCATATAGATCTTATAAATATTTTAGATTTATACCTATTATATTATTTCATGTTTCATTCCTTTTTTATCACCAAAAATACATGTCCTATATGGAAAATATGAAAAGCAAAACATCATTAAATATTTCTATAATCTCACTGGCCTTGGCATATATTTTTTTTTCTTTAAGATTTTATTTATTTATTTGAGAGAGAGAGATCACAAGTAGGCAGAGAGGCAGGCAGAGAGAGAGGGAAGCAGGCTCCCTGCTGAGCAGAGAGCCCGATATGGGACTCGATCCCAGGACCCTGAGACCATGACCCGAGCTGAAGGCAGCGGCTTAACCCACTGAGCCACCCAGGTGCCCCAGGCCTTGGCATATATTTTAAAAGATACTTATCTATGTATGCATTTTGGTGAGAGGAATTTAGTTCCAACTAATCCTCTGCTGTTAGATATTTAGGTAGTTTAGCTTTGCAATATTACAACTTAGACAAACAGGGATAATTAAATTAATATGGATTAGAATTTTAGAAACAAACTTTAACAATCTTTAAAATTCTCAAAACCTGACAAAATACTTGGATACACAGAAATTTACAGAAAGACTCCGATGTTTACTAAGATTTATAATAATCTAATGGTAGCATCTAGGAACCCTAATTCTGGTCAAATCAGTGTTTTTATCTAATTGTGATGTTAAATATCTTGCTTTGTACCAAATGCTTTCAGTCAAGTACTTTAAACTATATTACATGGAACCCATGAGTGCTGGAGCAATGGAATATCATCACTTTTAACTTATTTTCATAACTTTGACTATACAATCTTTCTAAATTACTTAACCTGACATCTGTTCCTCATTTCATGAGAAGTATGGAATAATGTCAATCAGGGGCTTTAAGCCATCCTCAGATAAATTAGGTAAGTAATTATCCAAAAGCAAAATATATCACAGTCAATTTGCATTAGTACTAGCACACTGGGCCATGGTTTAGCAATCCATTATCTGCTACCACTCTTCTCATAAGTGTCCCCAGTAGAACTAGTCTATGCTTAGTCCATGTGGTTTGGAGGGGGAATCCCAGGGATGGAATGGCTCCTAAACCTGACAATCAGATCATCATATAACCCAACTATAATGACTAATTCAAGTGTGGTCATGTTATATAATAAATGCTAAAATTGGGGTACTTGATGAGGGAAGCTAAGTAAGTTTTACACTTTTCAAATACATGTACAGCTTATAAATGTGCAATAATGGATCTACTGGACAACCTGCAGATGAGCAGAATCTGCATGAGATATTGGCAATGCAGAGGAAAGTGGAGCTAACACTTGGGGAGGGAAAGGGGTAGGGAGAGAAAGGGTGGAGAGGGAGGAATTGGTCCTGATGAAGTATGCAGCCAGAAGCACTCCTGCACATTTCATCTCTATTAATCAAGAAATCGCCTTTTTTGCCTAGGCCATTTTAAGTGGAGTTTTCTGCCTTCCTTATATCCAAGAATCATGAATAACAACAATTTAGGATGGTTCAAGCTCTTTCGGATACAGTTTCTCTTTCCAACTCCCGTGGTACTACAGATTCTAGGTTTAACGTGCAGATTGTAAGTAATGATAGCACAGTGACTGTGGAGAAAAAAATGACCTTAAGATGCTTCAATACCACCATATCATTTGACTACTTGGAGTTTTTAATTTGTCTTGAAGTTTTCAAGTAGTGAAACTGTGTAGTTTTTGTTGTTTGATAGTTTGAATTTTAGATGATACATGAGATATTTACTGGATTTAAGAGCATCTTGAACATTAAAATTTCTTCTTTTAAAAGTTGTTGGTAAGTTGGCTTTCTCCATAGATTGGTTTGTGGTCTATTATCTTCTCCATGACTTCAATTGATTAGGTCATGACTGTATCTCCCAGAGTTCTACACTCTTACTCTAAAGTGATCATATTGCATTACCTTCATGCCATATGGTGAGGCTGCTGTTGTAATGGGATAAAATGGGGACTTCTATGTTTCATATGCACTTCTGATTGTCTAAAGGAATTTTGTTCATATTCTGCTGGTTGGTAACTTCCTGTGTTGCTTCTGGTTCTTTAATTTTCTTGTCCATTTCTATCTGTTCTCTTGTGTTTTCTTTTGTTTCTTTGTTTTTATATCAGCTTCAAATCTTTCTTTGTTCTTAGAGAAATGAAACATTATAGATAAAACTAAATGTTCTCTTCAATATTATTTCCTTTTTTTCACTTTCCAAAAGGAAATATAGTCATGCAGATCTTTTGTAAATTCTTTTACTACTCAAGTATTACCTATTTATCATCTATCTATAAAGATATATATTTGGCTACATCTTTTCCTGTAAAGTCTGCTGTAACTATATAAGACACACTATAAAAAATGAGAAGACAAATAACACATTTCAGCCATTCACAGAATTCTATTCCCCTACCCTCTTCTTAGTTATCTTCCTTATTATTTTTATCTGGGTTTCAGTTCGACTTTTTGTTTTACGACAAAAATGAGCTATTTTATAGGTGGTAGTAATTATTACCCATGTATTTCCTTATTTTATTTGTGTAGCATTATTTCTCATATCCTACTCATTCTCTATGGTTGAAATAAATCCTTTCTTTTGCTCTTTCTCTGTGTCTAGTAGTTTTGTGGTTGTCTCTACACAGCCCCCTGGGAACCATATGTCTAGAAATGGGCCTACTATTGGCAGCTCAGGGGTCTTGTTCTGCACCAGTATTGGAGATAACACAGGTTCGGTTCCTTGGTTATGGGACAGGGACTTGTCCTAGTTCCTTGTACTTCAGCTGGGCTTCCTTTAGCTGCTAAGGTATACATTTTCAACCCTAGGTTGTGATCACACCTTTTTCCAGTTTCTGAGGTAATGGAAGGGTGGTTATGAGGCAGCAGGAGGGTGGGTTTGCATATTTCTATACCCGGAGCCCAAAGGGCTGCATGTTCTGTACCAGTTCTGGCTGATGGAGATGTATCTTTTGTGTTTAAGCAGCGATCTGGCCTTTTTAAAATATTCCACATTGTTGTGTGTGTAGCCAGATTGGGGATTGACTGAATGTACTACACAGAACTATCTTGATTGGAAGTTACGGTTAGGGTTTTGGCGCTCTTTCAAAAAGATCAACTATTTATGTAATAAGGATACCTAGGTTGACAAAGGGGAAAGGACTGTGTGAGCACTTTTTCCTTATCTCCTTTGTTCTTTCTTTATTCCATGCTGTTTTCCTGAGTCTGAGGAGCAACAAACCACAAACCCAGAAATGTGACCGAATACTAGACAATTTTATGTGTGTGCCCTATAGGAAGACCAAGGCAAAAAAAGTAGAAAGTAAAGTCAATATCACACTACAAAAACCCTGTTCCTCTGCCTATCCTACCATTATCCCCAAAGAAGCTTGGGTCAGAAGCCTTGGGATCCACCATGACTCTTCTTTCTCCATTTTCCTTCACCATGGCCTTTTGATTTTCCTTCCTAAATATCTCATGAATCATGAAATATGAATCTTCATAGCAAGTATTGATTTCTTAGTTTAAGACATGGTTTAAGAGCCTTCAATATTCCCTGATTACCTACAGAATAAATTCTAATGTGGCATATTTCATAATCTAGACCTTGCCAACTATGCAAACCTTATTTGTAGACATACTCCCACCTTAGCACCAAATATTATACTATCAACTATACCAAACTAATTTTTGCACAATTAATTCTGAAGAAAGAGGTCCCAGGAGAGAAGTATCACTTATAAGTGAAAGAATTACCACCACCTTGAACATAAATGTCTCTCACTATTTCTAGACAAAAATCGCAATGATAGAAGGGACCCCTAATGCAGATATTTCTGACCTGGTTTTTACAGAGTCATTGCCTGTGCTTATTTTTCTTCTGAAATGGCCTAAAAAATATCTGTCAAAAACTATTGTAAAGAAAACCTCTTAGATTCCATGATTTCAGCAAAGGTGTTTCTTCACTTTCAAGTGTATTATTTACAGAAGGCAGAAATTGGGAAGCCATCAGAGAAAAAAAACAAAAGCCCTGTATAATGAATGTATACATTATTATAGTAAGTTGTTTCATGTCTCTGCCAGTTATTTTTTCCCTATTTTACTGACTGCTATATGTGCTGGAAAGCTTTCATTTTTCCAACACATCATTTGCATTTCTGTAATAAGTTATTACATATGGATTTGTGATTGTTTTTGTACAGTTGTGGGTCAGGTTTCTAATTAACTACATGGTAGTGTTAATACAGAAAATCAAGATCAATCTATATCATTATTACTTAAACACAATTATTTATTTATTTATTTTCAGCATAATAGTATTATTATTTTTTCACACACCCAGTGCTCCATGCAATCCATGCCCTCTATAATACCCACCACCTAGTACCCCAACCTCCCACCCCCCCGCCACTTCAAACCCCTCAGATTGTTTTTCAGAGTTCATAGTCTCTCATGATTCACCTCCCCTTCCAATTTACCCCAACTCCCTTCTCTCTAACTCCCCATGTCCTCCATGCTATTTGTTATGCTCCACAAATAAGTGAAACCATATGATAATTGACTCTCTCTGCTTGACTTATTTCACTCAGCACAATCTCTTCCAGTCCCGTCCATGTTGCTACAAAAGTTGGGTATTCGTCCTTTCTGATGGAGGCACCATACTCCATAGTGTATATGGACCACATCTTCCTTACCCATTCGTCCATTGAAGGGCATCTTGGTTCTTTCCACAGTTTGGCGACCGTGGCATTTGCTGCTATAAACATTGGGGTACAGATGGCCCTTCTTTTCACATCTGTATCTTTGTTATTTTTTTTAAAGTAGTGGTATGCCAACTTTTGTAGCAACATGGACGGGACTGGAAGAGATTATGCTGAGTGAAATAAGTCAAGCAGAGAGAGTCAATTATCATATGGTTTCACTTATTTGTGGAGCATAACAAATAGCATGGAGGACGTGGGGTGTTAGAGAGGAGAAGGGAGTTGGGGGAAATTGGAAAGGGAGGTGAATCATGAGAGACTATGGATTCTGAAAAACAATCTGAGGGGTTTGAAGTGGCGGGGGCGTGGGAGGTTGGGGTACCAGGTGGTGGGTATTATAGAGGGCAGGGATTGCATGGAGCAGTGGGTGTGGTGAAAAAATAATAATACTATCATGCTGAAAATAAATAAATAAATAAATAAATAAATAATTGTGTTTAAGTAATAATGATATAGATTGATCTTGATTTTCTGTATTAACACTACCATGTAGTTAAATAATGAATACTGTTTTTCTGAAAATAAATTAATAAAAAAAAGAAGGGAAAAAAAGTAGTGGTATATACAGGGAAAATAGGAGAAAAGTGCAACTTTAAAGAGATAGGCACAGAAAATGTATACTTAACACATCAGGTTTGAAAATGTATTTTAGGGGTATCTGGGTGGCTCAGTCAGTTAAACATCTGACTTTGGCTCAGGTCATGATCTCAGGGTCCTGAGATCGAGCTCCCTGAAGGGCCCCATATTCAGCAAGGAGTCTGCTTCTTCCCGCCCCTCTCCCTCTGCCCCTCCCCCTGCTCGTCTGAGCACTTGCTCTCTCGAATAAATAAAATCTTGGGAAAAAAAAGAAAATGTATTTTTAATCATAGTTCAGTTTTCATTTTCATGCAGTTGGAAAGTATGTTACCAAACAAAATATTCCCCTGTACTGAGCCAGTTTATAATATCATGGAAACTTGTAGGAACTGGAAAATACCTTGTTTCATCTTGTTTTTCAAAAAACTGATGGGCTAGTTCTTGATACAGCATTACCGGGAATATTAGGAAATATAATCCCTCTCAAAACTTCCACAAAACATTGTTTTATTAAAACCACTTATTTTTTAACCTATAGCTCTAACTCTTAGAGTTCCAGATCCTGTGTTCACAGTACTCAGCATGTAGCTGAAAAGAACACAATTAGGGAAAGATACACAGCACTTGACAAATCATAGTTTGGGAGTTTGTTTGTTTCCTCTCCCCAAGGTAGTGTAGAATCCTGTGGTGGGTTTGAATTTGATAAGTTTTGTTTTGTTTTTGAATTCTTAATAAGATATAATGTTTTAATATATGCAGCCATTTTAACACCGTGTATTCCTAGAGACTGTAGGAAACAGAAATGCCTCACAGATGACACTGAAGAAAATAAGTCAAGGTAGTAAAGCTAAAATATGACATAAACACAAAGTCACGATAAACCTTCATAACTTTTAAGATGGAGAAGCATGCCTCAAGTTGGACTTGAAGAACAATATGTCTGTTGTTCCAGCCTTGCTTTGAATCCTGGCTTAACACCTTTCACCCACATCCATAGAAGAAGGACAGTGAAAGTCACTTGACAGGCTCAGCATGAGAACTGCAGGGTGAGAGTGTGGATAGTTAGTTATACTGAGAGTGGCACTGGTGCTGAGAGAAGTTTTAGCAGTCAGCACTTACCTGGGTGTCTGATAAATAGGAGAGGATAAAAAAAGGAAATAGGTGGGAAACCAATGAAATTAACCAATCTTATCATTTTGCTAATGTGTAAACTCTGTCTCAAAGGTTTATGGTGCTAGATATTGCCAGATCCAGAACTCATACCTGCATTTCATGTTTCCTAGATTAAGAAGTTGGGTATACAACATATGAGCAATGTTTGTTTTTCATGTCTTTAGGCAGCAAGTAACTGGAAATCTGAGTTTTTGATATGACTTAATTTATCACGTATGTAAATTTACATTACAGATACACACAAACACATGTATATACTGTTCATTCAATGTTATTAGCAACTCTTTTTCTCACTAAGATTAAAGGTAAAGGATTGGGGGTGAAGAAATTTCATTAGGAAGCATCATGAGCAAATTACAATTACAATTGCTTATTAAACCCCAGTACAAATAGAATAGAGCTGTCTTTCAATTCTAGCATCTGATGTATGTTAGATAGGTAAATGAACACTTTGCCTTTTAAACAAATAACGGATCAGCTTTACAGTCATCCTGTAGATGTGCCGGTGTCCTGGAATACCACATTTCTGTCCGAGATTTGTGATCATTTCACCAGTCAGTGTGCATGCACAGAGAGTGTGCCCCGTGAACAGAGTACAGCAAACAAGGCTGCTGGGCTTCCTTTGACTCAGTACCAGCAACTGTTCCTTGTGGGGTTTCATGGAGTCCATCAGTTTCTGTGGCTCTCCACATTCAGAACTTAGTTGCATGCATTTTTCCTTTATTGTATAATTCCGTGTTTGAGATCCCATCTCTGCCTTTCCACTTTTGGAGCCTTGTTCCCCCCCATCAGCACAAGTATATTCATGTTTCCTTTCCCACTGGAACTTTAAAAAAAATCATTTATTTATTTGACAGAAAGAGAGCCCAAATAGCAGGAGCAGCAGGCAGAGGGAGAAAAGAGAAGCAGATTCTCCGCTGAGCAGGGAGCTCCACTTGAGGCTCAGTCCCAGGACCCTGAGATCATGACCTGAGCCCAAGGTAGACATTTAACCGACCGGGTCACCCAGGTAGTGCTTTCCCCCTAGATCTTAACTTACATTTTTAAATTACTTATGGGTGATTTCTAAAAGCAAATTCTAAACAGAGGTTTTTGTAAAAGTGATCTGTTGGAGGAGTACTCTTTAGTAAAGACCTGTAAGGGAGGGAATGAGGCAGGATAAAGAAGCTGAAAGAGCACAGCAGGGATGTGGTCTAATAAAATGTCTAGTCCAGGCCCCCCGCGGGGAACACTGGAATATAAACATTGCCTAATGGTTATCTTCACTTGAAATAAATGAGTCAGCCTTTTGTACCCTCTGTCTTTTAGTCATTAGTTGTAGGCCATACTCAGAAAATGTAATTTTCTAGGCCAGAGGGCTTCCCCCACTACAACAGCTGGAAGGTTGGGTACACCAGCTGCAGAATGGGCATTCGAGCATGAGACCACGTCTCCTGCAGTCCACTCCTTGTGCCACTGAGATCCAATTGCTTCTCTCATTGGATTCAGTATATTTGGACACAGCTTCCCAAGTGAAATTTCTAGGGAAGTTTAAAAGAAATTATCATATGGTTTCACTTATTTGTGGAGCACAACAAATATCATGGAGGACAAGGGGTGTTAGAGAGGAGAAGGGAGTTGGGGGAAATTGGAAGGGGAGGTGAACCATGAGAGACTATGGACTCTGAAAAACAATCTGAGGGTTTTGAAGGGGCGGGGGGTGGGAGGTCGGGGTACCAGGTGGTGGGTATTATAGAGGGCACAGATTGCATGGAGCACTGGGTGTGGTGAAAAAATAATGAATACTGTTTTTCTGAAAATAAATAAATCAATTTAATAAAAAATAAAATAAAAAGAAATTTTGAGATCGTAACTGATGTGGATCCTCTCCTTCTCTACCACACATTCTTTATTTTCCTTAAACTATCACTTCTGCTGGTCTAGGTGGCTTGCCTGGTCAGGTGACCTAGATCCTCATGTTGGAAGGGTCTGAGCTACAGTTCCCATGCATTTATCCCATGTACTGTGGTTCCTGCACTTGTCCATTTGCAGTTAAGACTTACCATGAGAGTTCCAAGAGATGCCTGAATGCCAAACAGACTCCACTCTGCCCCCATTAGGCAGCAGCAACCCTACTTCCTCATGAGGATCAAGATCAATTATTAATGCGAATATGGTCATTCTTTTCTGTACTTGCTGACCTCCTACCAAAAGGAATCCAGAGTGACCAGGCAGTTTCTCTAGGCTTTAAATGTAGCAGGAATCTCACTGTTTCTCCTGGTGGAGGTGTTCCCACTCTGGTAAACAGGACCTCTACATCCACATAGGCTAATGTTGAGGCAATAGAAAGCACAAATTCCTATAGTTCATAATTGGGGATGATTGTCATGTAATTTTTACCACCTGGCTCCTGGGCCCATGGATACTATCTGCTGAGGACACAACACAATCTCTCGTCTGTCATTTTAAAGAATCATGCTTATTCTCAAGAATAACACCCCACCCACAAGAAGTATCATGTCCAAGCTGGTGCTTCACTAGTATCTTTTTAAAAAAAATTTTTGCTGAGGGGTGATTTACATGCAAAAAGCAGTCTTTTTGTCTGTACTGTCATTTGCAAATATCTTCTCCCATTCCATGGGTTGCCTCCTTGTTTTGTTGACTGTTTCTTTTGCTGTGCAGTACAGACAAAAGGTTGATATCCAGGATCTATAAAGAACTCCTGAAACTCAACACACACAAAACAAACAATCATATCAAGAAATGGGCAGAAGATATGAACAGACACTTCTCCAATCAAGACATACAAATGGCTATCAGACACAAAAAAATGTTCATCATCACTAGCCATCAGGGAGATTCAAATTAAAACCACATTGAGATACCACCTTACACCAGTTAGAATGGCCAAAATTAGCAAGACAGGAAACAACATGTGTTGGAGAAGATGTGGAGAAAGGGGAACCCTCTTACACTGTTGGTGGGAATGCAAGTTGGTGCAGCCACTTTGGAAAACAGTGTGGAGATTCCTCAAGAAATTAAAAATAGAGCTTCCCTATGACCCTGCAATTGCACTACTGGGTATTTACCCAAAGATACAGATGTAGTGAAAAGAAGGACCATCTGTACCCCAATGTTTATAGCGTCAATGGCCCTGGCCACCAAACTGTGGAAAGAACCAAGATGCCCTTCAATGGATGAATGAATAAGGAAGATGTGGTCTATATACACTATGGAGTATTATGCCTCCATCAGAAAGGATGAATACCCAACTTTTGTATCAACATGGATGGGACTGAAAGAGATTATGCTGAGTGAAATAAGTCAAGCAGAGAGAGTCAATTATCACATGGTTTCACTTATTTGTGGAGCATAACAAATAACATGGAGGACAAAGGGAGATGGAGAGGAGAAGGGAGTTGAGGGAAATTGGAAGGGGAGGTGAACCATGAGAGACTATGGACTCTGAAAAATAATCTGAGGAGTTTGAAGGGGCAGGGGGTGGGAGGTTGGGGGAACCAGGTGGTGGGTATTAGAGAGGGCACGGATTGCATGGAGCACTGGGTGTGGTGCAAAAACAATGAATACTGTTACGCTGAAAAGAAATAAAAAATTAAAAAATAAATAAAGGTCCTTACTAATGTTAAAAAAAAGCAATCTTTTTAATCTATACAATTTGATGAGTTTGAAGATAAGTATATATCTGTGGAATAATCACCACAATCCATGCCATAAACACATATGTCAACTCCAAAAGTTTCCATTTTCCCTTTACTACTACTGCTACTACTACTACTACTACTACTACTACTACTACTACTACTATTTTGTGATGAGAACACTTCACATAAGAACTGCTCTTAGTACACTTTAAAGTGTACAATAGATTATTGTTATCTATAGGGACTATGTTTTACAGTAGATCACTGGGACTTATTCATCTTGCATAACTGAAAGTTTATGCCCTTTGACTAGTACCTCCCCATATTCCTCTCCCCCAGTCCAAGGCAACCACCATTTTGCTCTCTGCTTGTATGAATTTGACTGTTTTAGTTTCCTCATGCAAGTGGTATCATGTAGTACTTGTCCTTCTGTGTCTGGTTTATTTCACTTAGTATAATGTCCTCTGGGCTCATCCATTCTTTTGCAAATGGCAGGATTTCCTCCTTTTTTAAGGCTAAATAATATTCCATCACATGCATGTACCACATGTTCTTCATCCATTCATCCATTTATGGTCATTTAGGTTGTTTCTGTGTCTTGATTGTTGCAAATAATGCTGCAATGAACATGGGAGTTCAGATTATCTCTTCAAGATTCTGATTTCAATATATTTGGATATATACCCAGAAGTGGAATTGATGGGCCAAGTGATAGTTCTATTTTTTAATTTTTTTGAGAAATCTTCATACTGTTTTCCATAGTGACTGCACCAATTTACATTCTCTCCAAAAGTATACAGAAGCCTCCCCTTACCTGTGGTTTCACTTTCCCTGGTTTCATATATCTGAGGTCCACCATGGCCTGGATGCAGATGATCCTTCTTCTGATGAATTATCAGGTCAATAGCAGCCTAATATTCCATCACATGCCTACCAGCTGCAGAATGGGCATTCGAGCATGAGACCACGTCTCCTGCAGTCCACTCCTTGTGCCACTGAGATCCAATTGCTTCTCTCATTGGATTCAGTATATTTGGACACAGCTTCCCAAGTGAAATTTCTAGGGAAGTTTAAAAGAAATTATCATATGGTTTCACTTATTTGTGGAGCACAACAAATATCATGGAGGACAAGGGGTGTTAGAGAGGAGAAGGGAGTTGGGGGAAATTGGAAGGGGAGGTGAACCATGAGAGACTATGGACTCTGAAAAACAATCTAACACAGAAAGAGAGAGAAATAGAAACCATGTTCACATAACTTTCATTATAGTCTATTGTTATAATTGTTTTATTTTATTATTAGCCATTGTTGTTTTGTTGTTAATCTCTTACTGTGCCTGATTTATGAATTAAACTTTATCATAGGTCTTTATGTATAGGAAAAAATATATCATAAATAGGTCCCAGTACTATCTGTGGTTTGAGGCATTGTCTGGGGGTCTTGGAATGTATCCACTATACATAAAGGAGGACTACTGTACAGAGTTTCTTTCATCCACATCTTCACCAACATTAGCTATCTTTTCTTTTTTGGTAATAATCATCTTTACAGGTATGAGGCCATCTCTTATTGCAGTTTTGATTGGCATTTCCCTGATGATTAGTCATATGTCTTCTTTGGAGAAATACATACTCATTTCATATGTCATTTTTTTTAGTCAGGTTATTTGTTTTGCTATTGAATTGTAGGAGTTCCTTATATACTTGGGATATTTATCCCTTATCCTTTATATAGTTTGCCAATATTTTCTCCCATTCCCCAGGATGCTCTCTCATTTTGTTTCTTTTGCTGTGTGGTAGCTTTTGTTTCATGTACTCCCACCTATCTACTTTTGCTCTTGTTGCCAGTGCTTTTGGTGCCATATCCAAAAAATCATTACCAATGTCAAGAAGTTTTTCCCTTATGTTTTAGAGTTTAAGATTTTATAAAGAAGTATTTAATTTATTTTGGGTATATTTTTGTACATGGTAAGGTAAGGATGAGGTAAGATTTACAATTTCATTTTTCTGCATCTGGAAATCCAGTTTACCTAACACCATTTATTGGAGAGACTATCCACTTCCTATTCTGAATTCTTTGTTCCCTTCTCAAATAACAGTTGACTGTATGTGCACGGGCTTATTTTTGGGCTCTCTATGCTGTTTCATTGGTTTATATGTCTATTTTTTGTGTCAGTACCATACTGTTTTGATTACCATAGCCTTGTAATATATTTTGAACAAGAGATGTGATGCTTCTAGCTTCATTCTTCTTCATCAAATTGCTTTGACTATTCAGGATCATTTGTGGCTCCATAAGAATTTAGGATTTTTTTTCTATTTCTACAAAAAATGACATTGAAATTTTGACACAGAGTACATTGACTCTGTAGACTGAGGTAGCCTGGACATTTTAACAATATTAAGTCTTACCATCCATGAACATGCAATGTTTTTCCATTTGTTTGTGTCTGCTTTAATTTCTTCTATCAGTGTTTTCTAGTTTTCAGTGTACAAGTTTTCCACCTCCTTAGTCAAGTTTATTCCTAGGTATTTTATTCTTTTTAATGCTACTGTAACTGGATTTTTTTTCTTTCTTAACACCCTTTTAAGGTAGTTTATTGTATGCTGATTTTGCATCCTGCAACTTGGACTGAATTATTTTTCTGGTGGAGTCTATCAGGTTTTCTACATAAAAGACCATGTCATCTGCCTGCAAACATAAATTACGTTACCAATTGTTCTGCCTAGGACTTCTAATACTATGTTGAATGGAACTGGTAAAAGTGGAAATCCTTGTCTTGTTTCTGATCTTAGAGGAAAAATTTTCAGTTTTTCAAAACTGTATATAATGTAAGATGTGAGGCTGTCATATATGGATTTTTATTGCACGGAGGTAAATTCCTTTAATACCTAATTTGTTGAGAGTTTCTGTCATAAAAAAGTGTTAAATTATGTCAAATACTTTTTCTGTGTCTGAGATGATTGTGTAATTTTCATTCTTTCTCTTAATGTGATGTATCACATTGATTGATTTGCATACATTGAAACATTGTTGCATCCAGGTATAAATCCCACTTGCTCGTGTGCAAACCTTTTAATGTGGTGTTGAATTCAATTTATTAAAACTTTGTTGAGGAATTTTGCATCATATTCATCAGGGATATTGGTCTGTGGTTTTCTTTTCTTGTGGGTGTCTTTGTCTGACTTTGGAATCAAGGTGATACTAGCCTATAAAATGTTTTTGGAAATGTTCCCACTTCTATTTTTTGGAAGAGTTTGAGAGTTTTCGTATTAAATCTTCTTTAAATGTTTGGTACAATTCACTGTAAAGCCATCTGTTCCTGAGCTCTCCTTTGTTGAAAGGTTTCTGTTTGCTAATTTAATCTCTTTGTTATTGGTCTGCTCAAGCTTTCTATTTTTTCCTAATTCAGTCTTGGTAAGTTGTTCTGAGGAATTAATCTATTTCTTCTAGTTTCTCCAATATATTGGTGTATAATTATTCACAATCCCTTCTAAACTTTTTTATTCCTTTGGCATCAATTGTAATGTCTCCTCTTTCATTTGATTTTATTTGTGTCTTCTTGCTTTCATGGTTAGTCCAAGAGTTTGTTGATTTTATCTTTATTTTAAAAATTAACTCAATTTTTGTCTATTTTTTTCTAATACTTTCCTATTCTCTTGTCATTTATTTGTATTCTAATCAATATTTCCTTACTTCTTACTTTGGGCTTAGTGTGTGTTTTTTTCTAGTGCCTTGAGGTATAAATTTAGGTTGTTTGAGACATTTCTTCTTTCTAATTTAAGCATTTATATCTATAAATTTCCCTCTTATTGCTGTTGATATGTTGTATTTTTCTTTTAATTTATCTTGGGATATTTTCTAATTTCCCTTTTGATTCATTTTTTGACCAAAAGGTTGTTCAGATGTGTTGCTTAATTTCCATGTATTTGGATGGTTGTCTAAATTAATGTTCCTGTTGGGAAGAGGAGGTCTGGGGAGAGGAGGTCTGGGAACTCCAATTCTGTCCACTTGCTGCTGTTACTCCCCTCAGGAACATCTTTAAATGTCCCTTTTCTAACTTATTATTCTGTCATTTTTTTAGACAGTGCATTATGTAAAAGAACTAGTGGATCCCATGATCCATGTGCCTACTACCCCACATCCTTTGCCTTAAATGGGGTCCCTTGATCCAAGATATTGCTATGAAGTTTCCCACATTGGCAAATCAGACATACTGTGAGCTCTTAGAAATGGTTTGAGTTGAGACCTTGTGGACAGAAAATTCGAACTCATACCCAGAATATATATTAATCATAGGAAGAATTGTTTTAGTTTTCAAGCTGAAAGTGCTTCAATGTGATCAGCTTGCTTCAAAGTGACTATTCATGTCCTCAGGGGTTGGTTGATGTCATATCAAGGACTCAATATCTCTCTTTACTGTTGACATTTCAGACATTCAGTGTTGGTAGTAGTGAGGTGGGGAGTGGTAAAAGGGGACCAATGTTGTTTGGACTATATATAGCTTCCACCTCTGCCAGTACTCTGGTAACAGAGGACAGAAGTTGACTATCATTAATTTGCCAGGTCATCTGTCCACTTGGATATTTAGTTCCTCTACTGGGACAGAGGTTCTCCGAAGCATGTTAATGTGCCAAAAAAAGAGAGCTTTACACTTGTATTCACCGTATCCACTCCCATTAGCCCATCCACATCTTTTTTTTTTTTTTTAAGACAAGGATGTCGTACATCCTGCTATTTTTTTAAGATTTTATTTATGTATTTATGTATTCATTTGTCAGAGAGAAAGGGAGAGCACACAAACAGGTAGAGTGGCAGGCTGAGGCAGAGAGAGAAGCAGGCTCCCTGCTGAGCAAGGAGCCCGATGTGGGACTCGATCCCAGGACCCTGGGATCATGACCTGAGCCCAAAGCAGCGGCTTAACCAACTGAGCCACCCAGGTGTCCCCGTCCACATATTTGATCTTCTACCTTGCTCCTTCTGGATTATTGACAAACCAACTAAGCCACTTCATGGACCCAGTAAATCCATGGGCACCTTTCCTATATTTGGCCGCTTCTGTCACCACAAAAAAGTAAATAAACAGAGCTCTGCTCACTGGGAGGATTTCCCGTCACCAGTGTATCTCAAGGCAATCCTGAATGATACTGCAGTTCAGCAGTAGTCCATTTTTAGTTTGCACAAGTGTACTAGGCTTATCTATTTGTGATCTTTTCTTTCATCTGAACATAAAGAAATTCCCATGAGAAAATAAGCATGGTATGAGTAACAGGCAACAATATTACAGTGGTAGGGGCTATGTTAGTTAACCATATGTTAGTCCAGTTTATTTGTAGCCTCTGCACTGTTTATGCACAATCCCGCTTCCCCTTATGAAGAATTGTTGCTGGATGTGCTACACTTTATGGTATAGTATCTAGACTTATGATTGGTAGTTTTAGCTGTCGGGTCACTTGACTTGTCATCTTCAAGTCCTCTAATATACTGAATCGGTGGGATGTACTATGGAATTGCCAGATGTATCTAGATTTCTATGGACTATATTACGTGAAAGAGAAAGAGAATTAACATATCCCTGGGGTGTTTCAGATTCTCCTTCCTAATGGATTTGGAAAATAACATATTTTCCATATCAATACCTGTATACAAAATCCTGAGGCTGTTAATCTGATCTAGTAAAAATACCATCTATGACACAACAATTGTAATTGGGCCTATTATTTGCCTAAATTTGCATTAGTCCACTGTCATAGACCATTATCATCTGGATTTTTCAGGACCCTGAAAAATTAATTGTGGTGAATTAAACAATTATATGATCAGGACAATCCCTGCTATATCCTCTGTCTCCCCAGGGTGCAATATTTGTGTGCATGTGTGTGTATGTTTAACTAGAATACATGAAATTTACTTTTTTCCATGAAGTTCTATGAATTTTAACACACATATAAATTTGTCTAACCATGACCACAATCAACATATAGAGCAGTTCCATGACCCCCACAAAATCCCACATATTATCATCCCTTAATAGTCATTCTTTCCTCACAACCATAAACATTGGCAACCCCTGATCTTTTCTCTGTTGCTATAGTTTTTTTTAATGTTATATAACTGTAATCGTAGGTTACATAATATTTGTGAACTCGCTTATTTCATTCCAATTAATGCCTTTGAGATTTATCCAAGTTGCTTATGGCAATTATTTTCTTTTTATAGCTTAGAAGTTCCATGAAATGGATGTACAATAGTTTGTTTATTCATGCATGTGTTGAAGGACATTTGTGTTCTTTCTTCGTTTTGTCAATTATGAATACTCCTGCTATAAACATCTGTGTAGTTTGTGTGTATGCAAATGCATTTTATTTCTTCAGGATAAATATCCAGGAATGAGATTGTTGAGTCATTATTGCAAGTGTATGTTTACCATTGTGATAAACTGCCAGACATTTTCCAGAAGGCTTGTGCCATATTGCATTACCAACAGCAGTGTATGGGAGTTTTAGCTGATGAGTGTAAGGATATTTCATCATGGTGTTAATTTCCACTTTTCTAATGAATAATTACACTGAAATATTTTCTCATGCTTATTTGTCATTCCTATGCCTTCTTTTGTGAAGTGTCTATTAAGTATTATGACCATGTAAAAAATTGGGTTGTCTGGGCGTCTGGGTGGCTCAGTGGGTTAAAGCCTCTGCCTTCAGCTCAGGTCATGATCCTCTTGGGATGGAGCCCTGCGTTGGGCTTTCTGCTCAGCAGGGAGCCTGCTTCCTGGTCTCTCTCTGCCTACTCAGGGTCTCTGTCTGTCAAATAAATAAATAAAATCTTTTTAAAAAATAAAAAATTAAAAAAATTAGGTTGTTTGATTTCTTATTGGTAATTTTTGAGAGTTCTTCTTATTTTTATAAAACTGGTTTTTGGGTGCTGGGGGTAAAGGAAATCCAGGGATGCAGGTCAAGGGTACAAATTTTCAATTATTAGAAGACAATACAGTAATAGTAGAAAATTTCACTGCCCCACTTTTAGCAATGGATAGATCATCTAGACAGAAAGTCAATAGGGAAACCCTGGGCTTGAACCATTATTATTATTAATGAATTGTCTCTTTCTCCCTTCAGATCTGTTAGTGTTTGTTTAATGTTTTTAGGTGCTCTGATGTTGGGTTTGTTATATTTATGATTATTTCACTCAGAATAATCTCTTTCAGTCCCGTCCATGTTGCTACAAAAATTGGGTATTCATCCTTTCTGATGGAGGCATAATACTCCATAGTGTATATGGACCACATCTTCCTTATCCATTCGTCTGTTGAAGGGCATCTTGGTTCTTTCCACAGTTTGGCGACTGTGCCATTGCTGCTATAAACATTGGGGTACGGATGGCCCTTCTTTTCATTACATCTGTATCTTTGGTGTAAATACCCAGTAGTGAAATTGCAGGGTCATAGGGAAGTTCTATTTTTAATTTCTTGAGGAATCTCCACACTGTTCTCCAAAGAGGCTGCACCAACTTGCATTCCCACCAACAGTGTAAGAGGCTTCCCCTTTCTCCACATCCTCTCCAACACATGTTGTTTCCTGTTTTGTTAATTTTGTTATAAGTTTTCATGAATTGACCCCTTTATCATTACCAAAGCCTTTTTTATCTCTATTTACTATTTTCAACTTAAAGTCTATTTTGTCAGATTTAAGTATAGCTACCCCCACTTTCTTTCAGTTGCTACTCACATGAAATAATTTTTTCCATCCCTTCACTTTGATCCTGAGTGTATCTTTAAATCTGAAGTGAATATCTCATAGGCAGCATATAGTTTGATCTTACTTCTTTATGTATCCAGCCACTCTGAATCTTTTTATTGGTAAATTAAATCCATTTACATTTAAAGTAATTATTGATATGTAATGACTTACTAATGCCATCTTATTATTTGCTTTCTGCCTATTTTGTATTTCCATTGTTTGTCCCATCCCCCATTTCTGGTGACCTTTTGCAAATTGATGATTTTATACAGTGGTGTTCTCTGTTTCTCTTTTTTTATCTTTTGTGAATCTACTCTAGGTTTTTGCTTTCTGGTTACTGTGAGGCTTACATAAAGCATCATGTAAATAAAATAGTCTATTTTAAGCTGATAGTAACTTAACTATGATCACATACAAAAGTTCACCCTTTTACTCTCCCCATTTTATATTTTTTATGTCATAATTTACCTCTTTGTATACTGTATACTCATTAACAAATGATACTACCTAGAGTTGTTTAATACATTTTCTTTAATATTTATATTATAATTAAGTGGTTAACACACTATCCTATTACAGAATTAGAGTTTTCTATATCTGACTGCATATTTAACTTTATCATTGTGTTCTACACTTTCGTATGTTTTGTATCATAATTAGCCTCTTTCATTTCACCTTAAAGAACTTCTTTCAGCATTTCTTGCATGGCAGGTCCAGTAGTGATGGATTCCCTCAGCTTTTATTTGTCTGGGAAAGTCTTTATTTCTTCTTCATAACTGAAAGATAACTTTGTCAGAACATTCTCGGCTGGCAATTTTTTTTCAACACTTTGAATATGTCATTCCACTCTCTCTTGGCCTGTATGGTTTCTAAGAGAAATCCACTGATAACTTAATGAGGGTTCCTATGTGGGTTACAATCTTTTTTTTTTTTCTGGTTGCATTTAGGATTCTCTCTTTATTCTTTATTTTTGACAGTTTCATTATAAGGTGTCTTAGAGAAAATGTTTTTGCATTGAGATAATAGAATGATCTATTAGTTTCATGATCTTGGGTATCCAAGCATCTTCCCAAATTTGGGAATTTCTCAGCAATTATTATTTTTTAAAGCTATTATTTCTTTAAATAAACCTATCCCCTTCTTTCTCTCTTCTCCTTTGGGAACTCAAGTTATTTTAATATTTATACATTGGATAGGTTTTCTTTCCTTTTTTTCATTCTTTTTACTTTGTTCTCTATTTGCTTATTTCAAAGTTCCTGTCCCTTAGCTTACTTATTCTATCTTCCATTTGTTCTACTCTGCCACAGATGCCCTTTATCACAATTTTCATTTCATTCACTGAATTCAGCTCCAGAATTTGTTTGATTTGGCTACTCTTTATTAAATTTCTCATTTTGTTCATGTATCATTTTCCTGATTTTGCTAAAGTGTCTCTGAATTTTCTTTAAGCTAGTTGAGTTTCTGCCAAACAGCCAATCTGAATTCTTTATCAGCTAGATGGCAAAAATTCCATGCTTTTGAATTCAGTAGTTGAAAGATTATTGTTAGTCTTTTGGTGATGGTATGTTTCCCTGATTCTCCATGTTCCTTTTAGCTCTGCATTGCTGTTTTCACATTTGAAGTATCAGACACCTCCTCAACTCTTTACTGTTTGCTTTTATATGGGATATACTATTCATTGGTCCTGTTATATCTAAGGCTTTATTTGACCTTCCCAAATGCATACACTTGCTCTGCATTTCTTGCTCCTTCTTGTGGCAGAATTCCTGTTTTTACTCCTTCTTTGGTTCTTACAATTCAAAGTTCTTCTTTATAATTCTGGATAAAAGCTTTTTGTTGGATGTATTATTTGCAAATACTTTCTCCCAAACTGTATCTCATCCGTTCTTTCACCCAAGAGTATCTTTCAAATAACTTTCAAAATCTGGGTTAAGTCCACTTTATCATAATTTTCTTTCATGGACTGTGATTTTGGTGTCATATTTAATAAGTTTTTCCTAAAACTATGTCATGATAACCTGTTTTTCTCTAAAACTGTTATAGTTTTATATTTTACCATTAGATTTATGATCCACTTTGAGGTAATTTTTGCAGAGGTTATGAAGTATAGATTATTTACTGTTGCTACATTTATTATTTGTTTGGCCTAGAGTTGTCTAATTGGTGCAATAGTATTTATTAAAAAGACTATTCTTTCCCACTTAATTACCTTTGCATCTTTGTTAAAAGTCAATTGTTCATGCTAGCAAGGCTCCATTTCTGAATTCTTATTTTGTTTCATCAATCTGTGAGACCAACACCAATACTATAACTATAAAGTGATTACTGCAGTTTTATTTATTTTTTTTAAGATTTTATTTGTTTATTTGACAGACAGAGATTACAAGTAGACAGAGAGGCAGGCAGAGAGAGAGAGAGGGAAGCAGGCTCCCTGCTGAGCAGAGAGCCCGATGCGGGACTCGATCCCAGGACCCTGGGATCATGACCTGAGCCGAAGGCAGCAGCCTAACCCACTGAGCCACCCAGGTGCCCATTACTGCAGTTTTATAGTAAGTCTTAAAATCAGTACAGTGATTTCTCCAAATTTTTCCTCTCTTTCAAAATTATTTAGGTGAAATTTTTGTATTTCAATATAAATTTTAGAATCATTTGTCTGTATATACAAAACCATTGGGCAGGGATTTTTGATTTGTAACTTTATAGATCAACCTTTTTAAAATTGATATTTTTACTATGTTGTGTCTTCTAATTCATGATATATATTCATGATATATATTTCCATTTATTTAGATCTTTAATATCTAACAAACAATTTTTGGTAATATTTTTGAAATACTGTACATATTTTATGAGTTTATATCTAACTATTTTAGTCTTCTAATAGAAAGCTATTATGAATGATGTAGTTTTTTTTTTAAGATTTTATTTATTTATTTGACAGAGAGAGATCACAAGCAGGCAGAGAAGAGAGGCAGAGAGAGAGGGGGAAGCAGGCTCCTCGCTAAGCAGAGAGCCCTATGTGGGGCTCAATCCCAGGACCCTGAGATCATGACCTAAGCCGAAGGCAGAGGCTTAACCTACTGAGCCACCCCAGCGCCCCTGTAGTTTTAATACTTAGTTTATAGTGTTCATTGTTAGTATATTTATATATTAAGAATGCTTTTGGGGGCGCCTGGGTGGCTCAGTGGATTAAGCCGCTGCCTTCGGCTCAGGTCATGATCTCAGTGTCCTGGGATCGAGCCCCACATCGGGCTCTTTGCTCAGCGGGAGCCTGCTTCTCTCTCTCTGCCTGACTCTCCGCCTACTTGTGATTTCTCTCTCTGTCAAATAAATAAATAAAATCTTTAAAAAAAAAAAAAAAAAAAAAAAGAATGCTTTTGTATTTGTGTTTTTATTTTATGTCCTATGGCATTGCTAAACAGATTTATTAGTTTTAAGATGGGTTTTTGTGGACTCCTTAGGATTTTTTACATAGACAAGTATGTGCTCTACAAATAGGGACAATTTTATTTCTTTTTTCCTGCAATATATATTTCTTTTGTTTATTGTCTGATTGTATTGCACTGGATAGGGTTTTCACATGATGTTGCATAAGAAGTATGAGAATAGGTATCTTTGCCTTGTCCTCAGTCTTAGGAGAAAAACATTTAGTCTATATGTTTTCTGTAGAATTTTTATACATTTGTATCAAGTTGAAAAATTTTCCCTGTATTCCTTATTTATTGAATGTTTTTGTCATGGATAAAAGTTAGATTTTGCCAAATAAATTTGCTCTATTGATCTTATAATTTTTTTTCTTTTTTAAACTATTATTTTAATGGAGTGCATTAGTTTATATTCAAATGTGCCAGCTTTGCATTCTTAGAATAAATAATCTTTGTTGTGGTGTTTCGTTCTTTATAAAATTGCTGTATTGATTTGTTTTTTATTTGTTTGTTTGTTTACTATTTTGCATCTTCGTTGATGAACAGTACTGCTTTCTTTACTTGTACTGTATTTTTCTGGTTTTGGTGTCAGTAATACTGGCTTCCTACAAGTTGGAAAATATTCCTTTCTGTTTTCTGAAATAGATACTGTAGAATTGGTGTTACACATTTCTGAAATGTCTCCCAGAATTCACTAGTGAGACCATTGGTGCTGTGAGATTTCTTTATTGAGAGGGTTCTAACTCTGAATTTATTTAGTAGTTAGAGAACTATTCAGTTTATCTATTCCAAATTGAATGAGTTTTGGTAGTTAGTGGTTTTCAAGGATTTCATCCATTTCATCAAATTTGTAGAATTTACCTGTGTGAAGTTTTATCTAATATTCCCTTATAGTCTTATTAATGTTTTCTGTAGTTGTACATCTATTTTTATTCTTCATATTGATAATTCATGTCGATTTTTTGTCATTTTTTTCCAAAGGTTTATCAATTTGATTGATCTTTTCATATAATCAGCCTTTGGTTTCACTTATTTTCATTTTTATTTTTAATTTTATTGATACATCTGCTTTTATGTGTATAATTCCCTTTCTTTGCTTGTTTTGGGATTATTTTGTTCTTCTTTTTCTAGTTTCTTAAGATATAAACTTAAATTGGTAGGTTGAGCCCTCTGCTCTGTCCTAATATAAGATTTGATGCTTTAGATTCTAAGATTTTCTTAGCTATACCTCACAAATTTTGATATATTTTCAATAGTACAAAACTAAAAACTGAGCCACCCATAGAAATTTTTCTGTGTAAAATTTACATATATTGAAATTTACAAAATTTAACTGGAAATTTGTTTCAAATAGATACTTATGTAATACACAGCTCTCTCACCATATATAAAATGTCTGTCTTCTCAAAATTGTCTCATGTTCTTTTTGACTCTATCCTTCCAGACCCAAGAGAAAATATGTTCTGAAAATTTTCACCTTCGACAAGTAATACATGTTCTAGAATTTTGTAGAGATTCATTTATATTATATAATGGTTTTGTATTTAGCTTTTTCCAGTTAGGTTAATAAATGTGGTGTCCATCCATCCTGTTGATTGAAAGAGTAGTCCATTCCTCTTTATTGCTAAGTATTATTCTATTGTATGAATATGTTACAAATTTTAACCCATTTTCTGTTGATACACATTTAAACTGCTTCTACGTTTTGGATATTGTTAATAAAATTCATAAACTTTATTATTTTTACAAATTTTTTCTTGAACATTCTAACTTCTCCTGGATAAAGTAAAATTGTTGGGTTGATGGACAGGTATAGTTTTAGTTTTATTAAAAACATGCCAAAACTCTCCCCAAAGTGTTTTCACATTCCCACTAACAATGATAAAGAATTTCAACTGATTTCCATTCCTGCCAACATTTGGTGTTGCCATCTTTTAAATTCATGCCATTTTACTGAGTAAATAATAGTGTCCACAAGTTTTAATTTGTATTTCCACAATGATTAATGATGTTAGGCATTTTTCATGTGTTTATTAGACATTCATATATCATCCTTTGTGAAGTATCTAATTAAGTATTTTATCTATTTAAACTTTGTTTTGTTTTGTTTTGTTTTTTAAAGATAACATTTCTTTTTAAATTCTGAATACAAATCCTTGGTCCAACATGATTTGTGAATATTTTATCCCAGTCTATGCCCTGCCTTTTCATTTTCTTAATGCTATTTTTTTTATGAAAAGAGGTTTTTGAGTTTGAAAAGACTAATTTTTTTTGTTTCCCATGCTTATTGATTTTCTTATCCTAATAAGTCTTTGTCAACACTGGGTCATAAATATGTTTTCTATCTTTGTTCTAAAACCTTTATAATTTTAGCTTTTGTATTTAGATATATGAACCATCTAGAATTAATTTTTGTGTGTGGTAAGAGATAGAAGTCAAGATTATTATTTTTTTCAATATAAATATACTGTTATTTCAGAGTCATTTGCTAAAAATACTTTCCTCTATGTATCAAATTGCTTTGGTTCCTCTGCCAAAAATCAATTGGCCACATATATTTTGGGTCTCTTTCTAGGTTGTCCACCCAGTTGCGTTGCACTTATGTCATTTCACAGTGTTTTGATTACTGTAGATTTAGGGTAAGACTTATATTTCAGTAGTGTAGTCCTTCCATTTTGTTATTTTTCTTTAAAAATATATTTTAAATACATTAAGTGCTCTGAATTTCAGTATGAATTTTACAATGAGATTTTCAATTTAATAAAAACTAAAAACAAAAAGAAGTTACCAGAGGGGATGTGGGTGGAAAGATGGGTGAACTAGGTGATGGGAATTAAAGAGTACACTTATGATGAGCACTGAGTAATGTGTAGAATTATTGAATCACTGTATTGTATACCTGAAACTAATATAACACTGTATGTTAACTATACTGGAATTAAAATGAAAAACTTAATAAAAAAATAAATAGAAGGGATGAGAGTGCCCATATCTACCTTGTTCTTGATTTTAGGAGGAATATATGAATCACCATTGATTATATTAGCTGTTAAACTGCTCATATATGCTCTTTTGCTAATTAAAGTACCTCTCATCTATCTAGTTAGATGAGTGTGCTTTTGTGTTTTTAAAAATCATACATGAGTATTGAATTTTGTCAAATATATTTTCTGAAAGTACAGAGATGATCATATGGTTTTGCTCTTTTGGTCTTTTTTTCTTTTTTCCTTTATTTTGTTAATGAAAATGATCCTATGGATTGATTTTCCTTTTTTTTTTTTTATTACCATTTTTTTTTATTTATTTCCAGCATAACAGTATTCATTATTTTTGCACCACACCCCGTGCTCCATGCAATCCGAGAGTCAATTATCATATGGTTTCACTTATTTGTGGAGCATAACAAATAGCATGGAGGACATGGATTGATTTTCAAAAGTTAAACCCACCTTGTTCTTATTGGATAAACCATAATTCTTCATGATATGCTACATGCTTTTAAAATGTTAATAAATGATCTGGTACTATCCTGTTAAAGATTTTATACCTATATTAATGAAACCTTGGTCCGTAGCTTGTCATTATTATATTTGTTATTCTTATGATCTCTTTTTCTGCCCTTTTTATTGGAGTTATCATTAAAAAATAATTTGGGAAGTATTCCCTCCTCTTCTGCTTTTCAAATAAGTTTATGTATAAGTGATATTAATTGTTCCTTAAATGTTCTATGTAATTCACCAACAAATTCTTCTGGGATGTTTGTTGTGGGAGAATTTTTAATTACAAAATTTGTATACATATATGGCTAACAAGCTCTCTTATTTCTCCTTTTTTCCTTAATTGTAATTTAATTCTGTATTAATTTTAAGAGATTGTGAATATTTTACAGCTTTATTGAGATATATTTCACAGGCCATTACATTTACCCACCCAATTAAAGAATACAGTTCAGTAGTATCTAGTATATTCATTGAATTATGCAATCATTACCACAGTTAATTTTTTAACATTCTCAACACTCTAAAAAGAAATGCTCAAACATTATCTGTAAATACCCATTTCCATGCCCCCTACCCCCCATCCCACCTGGCAACCAGCAATCTATTTTCTTTTTTTTTTATTTCTTTTCAGCTGTAACAGAATTCATTGTTTTTGCACCACACCCAGTGCTCCATGCAATACGTGCCCTCCATAATACCCCCACCTGGCTCCCCCAACCTCCCACCCCCCTCCACCCCTTCAGAACTCTCAGGTTGTTTTTCAGAGTCCATAGTCTCTCATGGTTCATCTCCCCCTCCAATTTCCCTCAACTCCCTTCTCTCCATCTTCCCATGTCCTCCGTGTTATTTGTTATGCTCCGCAAATAAGTGAAACCATATGATAATTGACTCTCTCTGCTTGACTTATTTCACTCAGCATAATCTCTTTCAGTCCCATCCATGTTGATACAAAAGTTGGGTATTCATCCTTTCTGATGGAGGCATAATACTCCATAGTGTATATGGACCACATCTTCCTTATCCATTCATCCGTTGAAGGATATCTTGGTTCTTCCCACAGTTTCGCGACTGTAGCCATTGCTGCTATAAACATTGGGGTACAGATGGACCTTCTTTTCACTACATCTGTATCTTTGGGGTAAATACCCAGTAGTACAATTTCAGGGTCATAGGGAAGCTCTATTTTTAATTTCTTGAGGAATCTCCACACTGTTCTCCAAAGCGGCTGCACCAATTTACATTCCCACCAACAGTGTAAGAGGGTTCCCCTTTCTCCACATCCTCTCCAACACACGTTATTTCCTGTCTTGCTAATTTTGGCCATTCTAACTGGTGTAAGGTCGTATCTCAATGTGATTTTAATGGGAGAAGATATTCGTAAATGTCAGTACAGACAAAATACATAGAAAGGTTGATATCCAGGATCTATAAAGAACTTCTCAAACTCAACACACACAAAACAGATAATCATATCAAAAAATGGGCCTCACTATGAACAAACACTTCTCCAATGAAGACATCCAAATGGCTGTCAGATACATGAAAAAATGTTCATCATCACTAGCCAGCAATCTATTTTCAATCTCTATTGCTTTGCCTATTCTGGATGATCCATGTAAACTGAATCACACAATATCTGTCCTATGTGTAGCTTTGCTTACTTAGTGCAAAATTTTCAAAGTTCATCCATGTTGTAAAATGTAGTAGTGCTTTGTTCCTTTTGGTGGCTAAAAATATTCCGTTGTATGTATACCACAGTTTATCTATTCATGAGTTCATGAACATGTGAGTTGTTTCCACTATTTGACTAGTATGAATAATAACACCATGAACATTTGTGTCCAAGTTTTAGTGAGGTCATGTTTACTTTCTCTTGGATATATACATAGGAGAATTTCTGGGTTATATGGTAATGCTATGTTTAATCTTTTGAGCACAAGCTAGACTGTTTTCCAAAGCAGATGCACCCTTTTATATTCGCACCAATATTATATGAAACTTGTAATTACTCCACATCATTGCTAACACTTGTTATTGTCTATTGTGAAGTGGTGTCTTATTGTGGTTTTGATTTGCATTTCCCTAATGACTGATGGTGTTGAGCATCTTATCATGTGCTTATTCACCATTTATACATTCCTGGCAAAATGTCTATTTAAAACCTCTGCCCACTTTTTATTTGAGTTTGTTTGTCTTTTATTGTTGGGTTATAAGAGCTCATTATATATTCTGAACACTAAAACTTTATCTAATATGTAATTTGAAAATATTTTTGCCCATATCACAGTTCTTTTTTCCACTGGATACAGCAGTTTTTAATTTTGTTGAAGTCTAGTTTATCTATTTTGTTCTTGTTGTTACTCGTGATTTTGGTGTTTACCTAAAAGTCCATTGCCAATCCAAAGTCATGAAGGTATACTCCTGTTCTCTTCTAAGGGTCTTAGAGTTTTACCTCTTATATTTATGTCTTTGATCCATTTCAAGGTAATTTTTACATGGTATGAGGTAAGGGTCTAATTATACTTAGATAAATACAGTTGTCCCACCACCATTTCTTGAAAAGACTGTTATATCCTCCTTGATAAAAAATTAACCAGCCAATACTCTATGAGTTTTTTTTGGACTTTTAACTCTATTCCAATGATTTATACCCCTAACCTCATACCAGTATCACATTGTTTTGATTATTGTAGTATTGTAGTCAGTTTTGAAGTAGGAAATTGTATGTCATCCACCTTTGTTCTTCTTTCTTAAGACTATTTTGGCTATATGATATTCTTTTCAATTCCACATGAATTGTTCTATTTCTGTGAACTTTGACAGTTGCGATTTTGATAAAGATTGAATTGATTCTGTAGACCACTTTAGGGAGAATTTCCTTCCTTTTTTATTTAAATTCAACTAGCCAATATATAGTACATCATTAGTTTCAGATATAGAGTTCAATAATTCATCAGTTACCTATAACACCCAGTGCTCATCACATCATGTGCCCTTCTTAATTGGAAGTATTTTAATACTAACCACACTAAGTATTCTAATCAATGAACTTGGTGTATCTTTCCACTTATGTCTTCTTTAACTTCTTTAAGCAATGTTTGTAGTTTTTAGTGTGCAGATCTTTATGCCTCAGTAAATTTATCTCTAAATATTTTATTCTTTTTGATGTTATTGAAAATGAAACTACTTTTTAAATTTCCTTTTGGGATTGATCATGTTTAGTGTATAGACAATTGATTTTTATGTGTTGACATTGTATACTTCAAATTTGCTGGATTTATTAGCTGTGTCTTTTGTGTGTGGATTTTCTGTATAAAAGAGATTGTCTTCTGAGAATAGCTGCACTTTTACTTCTTACTTTCCAGTTGGATGCCTATTTATTTTTCTTTCCTAATTGCTCTGGCCAGAAGTTCCAGTACAGTATTGAATAGAAATGGCAATAGTGGGCATCCTTGTCTAGTTCCTGATTTTAGCAGGAAAACTTTTAGTCTTTCCCAGTTGAGTATATTACCTATGTCTTTTTTTTTTTCATAAATACCTTGTTATGAACTAAATGTTTGCATCCTCCAAGACTCATATGCTGAAATCCTAACTTCCAGTGTTACAGTGTTAGAAAGTGGGGCCTTTGTAAGGGAACTAAGTCATGATGGTGGAGCGCTCATGCATAGGATTTGTGCCATTATAAAAAAGACCCTAGAGAGCCTCCAGGCTTCTTTCCACCACTTGAAGACACAGTGAAAAGACTGTCTATGTCTGTCAATGGACAAGGAAGCTGATGCTCACAGAGACTGTACTGCCAGCACCTTGTCTTGGACTTCTTATCATCCAGAACTGTGAGAAATAAATGTTTGTTGTTTAAGCCCCCTCGTCTGTGGCATTATTTGTCATAGCAGTCAAAGTGACTAAAACTACTTTTTATCATGCTTAAGAAGTTTCCTTTCACTCTGAGAGTTTTATATTGTTGAATTTTTTCCTATTTTAGTTTTAGCCAAAAAGCAATCAAGATGGTTATGCAGATTGTTCATTTTATGAATGCTATGTACTACAGTCATGCATTCTTTTATGTTGAACTACTTTTACATCTGGAATAAATCCCATTTGATGATGGTGTATAATCCTTTTAATATGCTCCCAGATTTTTTTTTCTCAGACTTTGTTGAATATTTTTTCATCTATATGCATACAAAATAATAAGTATGTAAATTTGTTTTATTGTAAACTCTTCATTTGGCCTTGGTGTCAGAGCAATGTTGGTGCAATAGTTCAGTCCTCTTCTGTGTTTTATAACAGTTTGAAGGTCTGTGTTAATTCTTCCTTAATTATTTGGTGGAAATCATCATTGAAACCAAATGATCCTGGGCTTATCTTTTTTGAGAGATTTAGATTGCTGATTTCAACTCTTTACTGTTTTAAGGTTGTTCACATTTTCCTTTTTGTTCTTTGGTTAGTTTTGGTAGGTTGTGTGTTTCTGGGAATTTTTTCATTTCATCTAAATAAATAAGTTGATGTACAACTATTCATAGTATCTTCTTACAATTCCTTTTATTTCTGTAAGGTATATAGTGAGTTTCTCACTTTTAACCCCACTCTATTTATTTTTTCCTGCTCAGTGTAGTTCAAGTTTCATAGATCTTGCCATTCTTTTCAAATAACCAATTTGTGGTTTGGCTGATTCTCTGTGACTTTCTATTTTCCATTTCACTTATGTCCAGTCTAATCTTTATTATTTCCTTCCTTTTACTGCTTCTGGGATTAGCTTGCTCTTCTTTTGTTAGTTCCTTAAGATGTACAATTTGAGAGAAACCTGGGTGGCTCAGTCAGTTAAGCATCCAACTCTTGAGTTCAGCTCAGGTCATGAGCTCAGAGTTATGAGAATGAGTCCTGTGTTGGGGGGGGGGGTCTGCACTCAGCAGGGAGTCTGCTCAGGATTCTCTTTCACCTTCCATTGCCTCTCCCCCCACTCATGTGCTTTCTCTCTCTCTCTTTCTATCTCAAAATTAAAAAAAAAAAAATAAAACTTTTTTAAAAAGATACAGCTTGGTTACTTTTTACATCTTTCTTCATTTTTTTTTTTTTAGGTTATGTTCTTCACCATACAGTACCTCATTAGTTTCTGATGTAGCATTCTATGATTCATTGTTTGCATATAACACATGGTGCTCCATGCAATCTGTGCTCTCCTTAATACACATGACCAGGCTCACTCATCCTCCCACCCCGTCTTCCATCTAAAACCCTTAGTTTGTTTCCCAGAGTCCATAGTCTCTCATGGTTCATCTCCTCCTCCAATTTCTCCCCTTCATTTTTCCCTTCCTTCACCTAATGTCCTCCATGCTATTCCTTACATTCCACAAATAAGTGAAAACAGATGATAATTGACTTTCTCTGATTGAATTATTTCACTTGGCATAATCTCCTCCAGTCCCATCCATGTTGATGCAAAAGTTGGGTATTCATCCTTTCTAATGGGTGAGTAATATTCCTTTGGTATATGGACCACATCTACTTTATCCATTCATCTCTTGAAGTGCATCTCAGCTCCTTCCATAGTTTGGCTATTGGGACATTGCTGCTATGAACATTGGGGTGCATATGGCCCTTCTTTTCACCATATCTGTATCTTTGGGGTTGCACCCAGTAGTGCAATTGCTAGGCCATATGGTAGCTCTATTTCTAATTTTTTGAGGAACAACCACAATATTTTCCAAAGTGGCTATATCAACTTGCATTACCACCAACAGTATAAGAGGGTTCCCCTTTCTCCACAACCCCTCCAACATTTGTTGTTTCTTGTCTTATCAATTTTTCCATTCTAACTTGTGGTAGGTGGTATCTCAATGTGGTTTTGATTTGAATTTCCCTGATGGCTAATGATGTTGAACATTTTTTCATGTGTCTGCTAGCCATCTGTTTATCTTCTTTGGAGAAGTGTCTGTTTATGTCTTCTGCCCATTTTTTGACTTGATTGTTTTTTGGGTGTTGAGTTTAGGTAGTTCTTTTTAGATCTTAGATATCAGCCCTTTGTCTGTAGTGTCATTTGCAAATATCTTCTCCTGTTCTGTGGGTTGCCTCTTTGTTTTGTTGAGTTTGCTGTGCAGAAGTTTTTTATCTTGATGAAGTCCCAAAAGTTCATTTTTTGCTTTTGTTTCCCTTGCCTTTGGAGACATGCCTTGAAAGAGTTTGCTGTGACCTCTGTCAAAGCAGTTCCTGCCTATGTTCTTTGCTAGGATTTTGATGAACTGCTGTCTCACATTGAGGTCTTTCATCCATTTTGAGTTTATCTTTGTGTATGGTGTAAGAGAATGGTCCATTTCATTCTTCTGTATATAGCTGTCCAATTTTCCCAGCACCACTTATTGAAGAGACTGGCTTTTTGCCATTGAATATTTTTTCTTGCTTTGTCAAAGATTAGTTGACCATAGAGTTGAACATCCATATCTGGGCTCTCTATTCTGTCCCATTGATCTATGTGTCTGTTTCTGTGCTAGTACCATGCTGTCTTGGTGATAACAGCTTTGTAATATAGTTTGAATCAGGCAACATGATGCCCCCAGCTTTGTTTTTCTTTTTCAACATTTCCTTGGCAATTTGGGGTCTTTTCTGGTTCCATACAAATTTTAGGATTATTTGTTCCACCACTTTGAAAAATGCTATTGGTATTTTGATTGGGATGGTGTTGAAGGTATAGATTGCTATGGACAGCATAGACATTTTAAAAATGTTTATTCTTCTGATCCATGAGCATGGGATGTTTTTCCATCTTTTGTGTCTTCAGTTTCTTTCATGAGTCTTCTGTAGTTCTTCAAGTACAGATCCTTTATCTCTTTGGTTAGGTTTATTACAAGGTATCTTCTGATTTTGGGTGCTATTGTAAATGGAATCCTCTAATTTCTCTTTCTACAGTTACATTATTAGTGTAATAAAAAATCAAGTGATTTCTGTGCATTGACTTTGTATCCTGCTGCATTACTGAATTGTATGAGTTCTAGTAATTTGAGGATGGTGTCTCGGGTTTTCCACATAAAGTATCATGTCATCTGCAAAGAGAGACAGTTTGACTTCTTCCTTGCCAATCTGAATATCTTTTGTTGTTGTTGTTGTTGTTGTCGTCCAATTGCTGTTGCTAGGAATTCTAGTTCTATGTTGAGCAATAGTAGTGAGAGTGGACATCCTTGTTGTGTTCCTAATCTCAATGGAAAGGAGGCTTGTTCCAGGTCTCCTCCTGCTCTTTCTTTTCTATCAGCTTGTCTTCAAAATCACTAATTTATTTACCCTAACTGTTAGGGTATCTAGATTAGACTGTATCTCATTGATAGCATTTTTAAGTTCTGCCAGATCTGCTCTCATTTCTGCCCTTAGTGAATCTATGTTGCCATTAATAGTTTTCTCCAGCCTGACTATCATCTTCATAACTGCTACCCTGAAGTCTATTTCTGACATCTTGCTTAGATCCATATTTATTAGATCTATGGGAGAGGCTATTATCTCTGGGTCTTTTCTTTGCTGGGAGTTCCTCCTCCTAGTCATTCTGTTGCATTGTGGCTGAGGGGATATACAGCCAAAAATTTCAACCACAATCCAGTGCACCCTCTTGGCTGATGATCCTCTGCCCTATAGAGATCCAGACGTGTATAATCTTACATCTCAGGCTGATTTCATGGGTTTTCAGAGTGGCTTGGTAGATTTCTAGCTGAATTCAGGGGACTGGTTGAAACGGAGTCCCTCATTCTTCTGCCATCTAGGTAGGAACCAGATCTTTTTTCATTTTTTAATATAGGTATTTTCAGCCATAAATTTTTCTTTGCTCATAGTTTTTGCTGTATCTGATATATTTTGGTATGTTGTGGGTTTTTTTTTTCATCTCAAATTATTTTCTAGTTGTTCTTGTGATTTTTCCTTTGATCTGTTTTTTATTGAATAAAAAAGGAGGCACATTTCCTTGTTTCTGAACTGAGGGGCAAAGTTGACATAGTTGATACTGTTAGATACAGGTTTTTAAATAGGTGCCCATTTTTCAAACTTAGGAAATATGCTTTTATTCCTGTCTATCTAAGATTATTTTTTTTAAGTTTTTATTCAAATCCTGGTTAGTTAACATACAGTGTAATTTTAGGATCAGGAGTACAGTATAGTCATTCAGCACTTCTGTACAACACCCTGTGCTCATCACACATGCACTCCTTAATCCCCATCACTTACTTAACCCATGCCCCACCACCCTCCTCCCCTCAGGTAACTTTACATTGGTTTGTTCTCTATATTTAAACTCTGTTTCCTGGTTTTCCTCCTTTCTCCCTATTATATTTATTTGTTTTGTTTCTTAAATTCCACATATGAGTGAAATCATATGGTATTTGTCTTTCTCTAGCTGACTTATTTCATTTAGCGTAATACTTTCTAGTTCCATCCATGTCATTGCAAATGACAAGATTTTATTATACTTTCCAGTTGAGTAAAATTCTATTGTATGTATATACCACCTCTTCTTTATCCATTCATTTTTCAATGAACACTTGGGCTGTTCCCATGATTCAGCTCTTACAGATAATGCTGCTATAAACATCGGGGTGCTTGTATCCCTTTGAATTCATATCTTTGTATTCTTTTGGTAAATACCTAACAGTGCAACTGCTGGATCATAAGGTAGTTCCATTTTTAACTTTCTGAGGAAACTCCACACTGTTTTCTACAACAGCTGCACCAGTTTTCATTCCTGCCAGCAAGGTTCCTTTTTCTCCACATCCTCACCAACAGCTATTATTTCTTGTCTTGTTGATTTTAGCCATTCTGATGGGTGTGAGGTGATATCTCACTGTAGTTTTGATTTACATTTCCCTGATGATGCGTGATGTTGAGCATCTTCCCATATGTCTGTTGGCCATCTGGATGTCTTCTTCGGGAAACTTCCTATTCATGTCTTCTGCCTATTTGTAAATTTTATTATTTAGTTTTTGAGTGTTGAGTTATATAAATTATTTATATACTTTGGACACTAACCCTTTATCAGATATGTCATTTACAAATATCTTCTCCCATTCTATAGCTTGCCTTTTAGTTTTGTTGATTCTTTCTTTCACTGTGCAGAAGTTTTTAATGTTGATGTAGTTTAAGTAGCCTACTTTTTAATTTTTTTAATTTAAATTCAATTTAGTTACCATATAGTGTACTATTATTTTCAGGTATAGAATTTAGTGATTCATCAGTTAAGTGTAACACCCAGTGCTCTTTATATCAAGTACCCTCTTTAATGCCCATCACCCAATTACCCAATACCCCCATCTGCCAACCCCTCCAGCCACCCTCAGTTTGTTTTCTCAAATTAAGAGTCTCTTATAGTTTTCTTCCATCTCTGTCTTCATCTTATTTTATTTTTCCTTCCCTTCTCCTATGTTCATCTGTTTTGTTTCTTAAATTCCACATATGAGTGAAATCGTATGGTATTTGTCTTTCTCTGATTGACTCACTTCACTTAGCATAATACCTGCTAGTTCCATCCATGTCAGTGCAAATGGTAAGATTTCATTCATTTTGATGGCTGAGTAATATTCCATTGTATATGTATACTATATCTTCTTTATCCATTTGTCTGTCAATGGACATCTGGACCCAATAGCCTATTTTTACTTTTGTTTCCCTTGCCACAGAATACATATCTAGAACGAAGTTGCTACAGTTGATGTCAAACCAGTTACTGCCTATGGTCTCCTGTAGGATTTTTATGGTTTCAGGTCTCATTTAAGTCTTTAATCAATTTTGAATTTATTTTTATATATGGTGTAAGAAAGTGGTAGATTTTCATTCTTTTGCATGTTGCTGTCCAGTTTTCCCAAAACCATTTGTTGAAGAAACATTCTTTTCCCTTTGGATATTCTTTCCTGCTTTGTCAAAGATTAATTGACTATATGGCTGTGATTCATTTCTGTGTTTTCTATCAGTTCTATTGACCAACTGACCAACTGCCTGGATTTTTTGTCAGCACCATACTGTTTTGATCACTACAGCTATGTAATACAACTTGAAGTCCAGAATTGTGATGCCTCCATCTTTGCTTTTCCCCCCCAAGGCTGCTTTGGCTATTCAGGATCTTTTGTGGTTTCATACAAATTTTAGGATTGTTTGTTCTATCTCTGTGAAAAATGCTGTTGGTATTCTGATAGGTATGGCTTTAAATGTGGAGATTGCTTTGGGTAGTATAGATGTTTTTACAATATTTCTTCTTCCAATCCACAAGCATAGAATATCTTTCCATTTCTTTGTGTCATCTTCAATTTCTTTCATCAGTATGTTATAGTTTTCAGACTACAGGTCTTTCACTTCTTCGGTTAGGTGTATTCCTAGTTACCTTATTTTTTTTGGTGCAATTGTAAACAGGATTGATTCCTTAATTTCTCTTTCTCCTGCTTCATTAATGGTGTATAGAAATGTACCATATTTCTGTACAATGATTTTGTCTTCTGCAACTTTACTGAATTCACTTATCAGTTCTAGAAATTTTTTGGTAGAGCCTTTCAGGTTTTCTGTATACAGTATCATATCATATCATCTGCAAATAGTGAAAGTTTTACTTCTTTCTTGATGATTCGGATACCATTTTTTTTTCCTTTTGTCTGAATTCTGTGGCTAGGCCTTCCAGTACTGTGCTAAATAAAAATGGTGAGAGTGGGCATCCTTGTCTTGTTCCTGACAATAGAGGAAAAACTCTCAGTTGTTCCCCATTTATCATGATATTAGCTGTGTGCTTTTCATAAGTGGCCTTTACTGTGTTCAGGTATGTTCCCACTAAACCTACTTTGTTGAGGGTTTTTATCATTAATGGATGTTATACTTTGTCAAATACTCTTTCTGCATCTATTGAAATGATTATATGGTTCTTTTATTAATGTGGTGCATCATGTTGATTGATTTGCAAATATTGAACCACGTTTGCAACCCAGGGATAAATCCTACTTGGTTGTGGGGAATGATTCTTTTAATGTATTGTTGGATTCAGTTTGCTAGTATTTTATTAAGAATTTTTGCATCCATGTTCATCAGGACCTGGACTTTTGTTTTTTGGGGGAGTTTTTTGATTACTGAATCCATTTCTTTGCTGATTATTGGTCTATTCAAGTTTTCTATTTCTTCCTTTTTCAGTTTTGGTAGTTTATTTGTTTCTAGGAATTTATACATTTCCTCCACATTGTCCAGTTTGTTGCCATATTTTTTTTTATATTCTCTTATAATTGTATTTCTGTGGTGCTGGTTGTTATTTCTCCTGTCGTTTTTGTGATTTTATTTATTTGAGTCCTTTTTTTTTCCTTTTTGATAAGTCTGACTAGAGGTTTATCAATTTTATTAATTTTTTCAAGGAACTAACTCCTGGTTTCACTGATCTGTTCTATAGGGATTTTTTAGTTTCTATATCATTTATTTCTGATCTAATCTTATTATTTCCTTCCTTCTGCTGGATTTAGGTTTCATTTGTTGTTCTTTTCATAGCTCCTTTAGGTACAAAGTTGGGTTATTTGAGATACTTCTTCCTTCTTTTGGTAAACCTCTATAGCTGTTTATTTTCCTCTTAAGACCACTTTGCTACATCCCAGGGGTTTTGGACTGCTGTGTTTTCATTTTCATTTGTTTCCATGAATTTTTTACATTTCTTCTTTGATTTCTTGGTTGATCCATTCATTGTTTAGTAGCATGTTGTTTAACCTCCATGTATTTTTTTTTCTTGTGGTTGAATTCTAGTTCCATAGCATTATGGTCAGAAAAGGTGCATGGTATGTTTTCACTCTTTTTATACTCAGTCCATCCTGATTTGTGAACTAATATGTGATCGTTCTGAAGAGTGTCCCATGTACACTAGAAAAAAATGTGTATTCTGTTGCTTTAGGATGAAATATTCTAAATTTATATGTTAAGTCCATCTGATCCAGTGTGTCATTCAAAGCCATTGTTTCTTTGTAGGTTTTCAGCTTAGATGATCTGTCCATCACTGTAAGTGGGGTGTTAAAGTTCCCTACTATTGTTGCATTATTATCAATGAGTTCCTTTATGTTTGTTATTAATTATTTTATATATTTGGATGCTCTCATGTTGAATGCATAAATATTTACAATTGTTAGATCTTCTTGTTGGATTGTCCCCTTTATTATGACATAGTGTCTTTCTTCATCTCTTGTTACAGTGTTTTAAAATCTAATTTTACCAACATAACTATTGTTATTCTAGCTTCCTTTTGACATCCGTATGCAAGATAAATGTTTTTCCATCCCTTCACATTCAATCTGCAGATGTCTTTAGGTCTAAAATGAGTCTCTTATAGGCAGCATATAGATGGGTCTTGTTTTTTTATCCATTCTGACACCCTATATCTCTAGATTAGAGCTTTTAGTCCATTTACTGAGAATATTTTTTAAACTATAAATATATAATGGCATGTGTCAAATATTTTAATGCATTTATTGAGATTATTGTATTCATTTCTCAATTAATGTAGTGAATTATATTAAAAGATTTTGGATTTTAAACCAACCTGACATTCTTGCATTCGCACTTGATTATGATGTTCTTTCCTTTTTACATATTGCCAGCTTTGATTTGCTAATATTTCATTAAGGTTTTATGTCTCTACATTTACCAGAAATATTGGTCAGTAGTTTTTTTCTCATAAAATACTCAACTTTTGACATAAGTTTATACTTGCTTTACAAAATTAATTAGAAATTGTTCTCTCTTCAATTTTCTGAAAGATTGTATGACATAAAATTATCTCTTCTTCATTAAATGTTTGATAAAAATCACCAGTTAAATTATCTGGCCCCAGGTTTTTTTGTGTGATGATGAGGTGAAGGGTTTTGAAATAAACTTCATTTCCTTAATAGATACAGATTATTTTTCTATTTTTTGAGGCAATTGTAAGTTATCTTTTCTAAGTAATTTTCGATGTTATCTAAGGTGTCAAATTTATTGATATGGTTTTTATAATGTTCCTTATTATATTTTTAACATCTGCAGGATCTTTAAGGACATCCTGCTTTCATTTCTGATGTTGGCATTTGTTTGCTCACTCATATGCATTCTCTCACTCTCTTTGAATCATCTCTATCTCTATCTCTACTTCTATCTCTTCTTGTCTTCCTAGTTACATCAAGTGTTAATATTTTCAAAGAACCTACTGTTTATTTTTGTTAATTTCTCCATTGTTTGTATTCTATTTCATTGATTTTTGCTCTTATCTTTGTTATTTCCTTCCTTCCACTTAATTTGGGGTTATTTTGCTATTTTTCTAGTTTCTTGAGATAAGAATGTAGATTATTGATCTGTGAACTTTCCTTTATTGTAATGTAAGAATTTTAATGTAGACATTTTCTTTACAAATTACTTTATCTGTAGATACTCCATCCCCTCCCATTGGCATGCTAGATTTTTTTATTTTCATGTAGTTGAAATATTTTTCTCTAATTTTTTCATGATTTCTTTTTATTTTCTAATATAATTATACTTTCATTAGAAATCATACTCTATAAGAATTCTATCTTGGAATTTTTAATACTTATTTTATGGACTCTTATATAGTCTATCTGTATGAAGATTTTATCTATACCTCAAAACAATGTGTACACTAATTACACAATCTATAGCATCACCGTGGGTCACATATTTATGCTTCTCTACATGCATATTAATGGTTATTATACACTAAGCATTATGGTTTACACAATCCAGACACTCTTGAATTCCATTGTTTTCTTTTAGAGATTGTTGAAATTTGTTCTTTCAAGCAGTTAAATTCCTGACCGATCACCTTCACCTTGAAACTTAATATTTACACTTTTAGGGTTGGTCAGTGAAAAGCAAAGTTTTTACCAAGTGATTCTTACCTTTATCAACTTGAACTCCAAACTCAGTTGGCCTTGCACCAAGAAACCACTGAAATCTCTGCTTGTGTTTTTCAGCCTTTTACTGTAGTTTTCCATTGACTCTTTACTCTTTGTACTCTTCCCTATACAAACACAGTTCATGATTTAACCAAACATTTGAAGAAAGTTCATACCCATATTTTGGGGCAACTCTCACTTTGCATTGCTCCTTTCCAGGATACCTCTCTTCAATTTCTAATGATTCTGGCAATTATAGGCTTCTTCTCTCTTTTTTTTTTAACATTTTAAGCCCATAGGATGGTGATTTTCTACTGAAGTGCTTGCATTCCTCTTTTATGAAAACCAAGGAGTGTCTTAGGGGAAAAGTCTTATAATCGTGAATCTCACCCAGTGCACTCTCCTTTATTCAAAGATTGAATCCCCTCTGGTTTCTGACTGATTTCAGTCTCCTGTGCCTTCAAATAGTTATATTTTTAAAAATTTGTACTCAGTCTATAAGTACCTGTGGAGAGAATTATTCGGAAACAAACTATTCTGCCACTATCAGAAATAGAATTAAAGATACAAATTTAAAAAAAATACAGCTGCAATATTATGGGAAAAAAATACACATTTTTAAATGAAACTACTAGAAGACTCAACTCTTGTGAAACTTCCATTTAAAAAGCCTAACTAAATGTCATTTGATTATCACTATGTGCAGTACACTGTTAGCAACATGAACAATCTTTATAAAATATATAAATTTATTTTGGAAAGATGGCTTCAATAAGTTAATTATACATATACCTTGGACAGAATTATTATGAAAAATTCAATAAAAAGTTTAATTAAGGATCTAAATTATACATTTAATCATAGTTTTAAACTGCACAAAGCTGATTTACATGTATTTTCATTTGAAAAATGTTTAATGTAAGATGAACATTGCATTTCTGTACAGTCTCAACCCTATTTGTAATTTCTGCTGCAGAAATGGCAATGCATCTTTTTATTAAGTTTATTTTTGCTGAACCTGCAGTCTATTGAAAACCTCAGTTCTTGCCTTTCTTGAATCCTCAATGCTGAAATTAGGAATTTCTTTACCTTTTTTGAACATTGTATTCACCCAAAATGCACCTGTAGGCCTAGTGTGATGTATGTTTTGTTTATTCAGAGAGGTGCTGCTTGTAAGAATGGCTGCCAGGGGCTTTGAGGTTTTTGTTATGACTTTATTAGTTTAGAAAAACCCATGTAAATCACCAGCTGTTTTTCCTATATCATATGAAAGTCAGATAAGCAACAACATTCTTAATATTTTGAGGAGTGACTTGGGAGCCATAAAACTTAAGTGAAATCTTATTTCCACACAACCTTTGAAATAGGCTTTACACTCCTTTTTTTTTTTGCACCCAAGTTAACATACAATGTATAGATAATGGACATTTATATATTCAAGCTATTGTTTAGTTTAAAGATTCTTATCTCATTGATAAACTTACATGTATTCTATTTTTATAATTATTAATAACATCACAAACCTGTTTTTGATTATCCTTAGTTTTGTAAGAAACTGCTAAATTGTCTTCCAAAATAGCTATACTAATTTGCCTTCCTGCCAGCAGTTACTGAGAATTCTTTTTGCTTTACATCCTCATCAGTATTTGGTATTTTCAGTGTTCTGGACTTTAGCCATTTGAATAGTTAGTAGTGGTACCACAATGTTGTTCTAATTTGCAGTTCCCTAATGACATGTTCAGCATGTTCACAAATATGTACCAAAGCCACATAATGGAAGAAAATATTGGCAAATCAAATACCCAACAAAAGACCTATATCTAGAATACAAAAAGACTCCTCAAAATTGAAAAATTAGAAAACAAACAACTTAATTTTTAAATGGGCAACATGCATCAATCCATACTTCAGTGTAGTTGACATATGGATGTTAAATAAGCACATGGAAAATTTCTCTACATCATTAGCCATTACAGAAATGCAAATTAAATTCATGATTCAAGTGGGAAAAAATGTTATGTTGGATTCCCTCAATATTTAAAAAATACTTCTCAGGGCTGACAACAGAGTAAGGCTGGATTCTGTGAGGTCCTGTGTGTACTAGGGTAGTAGGCCTCCTCAGTCCTCCTCAAGACCATTATATTTACTCCTGACACGGCCTGGATGCCTGCTCCATCTGCTGACCTGAGAATGGGCCCTCAGGTTAAGGCCACCATCTCCTGAGATGCCAGAATAAGAAGTCAAGGAGATGCAGAGTTGTCTTTACCTGATGCCCATTCATGAGGACTCTTGGGATTGACAGTGAGGGTAGATTTCTGTGAGAATCCGTCTATCTGTGATGAGAGGTCCCCTCTGTCCTCCCTTTGTGTTCTCACTTTGATTCATGGCAAAGCCTAGGATTTCCTCCTTCTGCTGAACCCAATATTGTACTCCTCAGAAAAATTTCATCTCACTCAACCTCCAAAGATGAAAGTCCAGATATACCATACCAGGGAAACAGCTTGCATCTTCTGAAGGCAGAGAGCAAGCAGGGCAAGGCTGGGGTCCCCCTCTGTTAGCAGCAAAATGTCTGTCAGCCCTTCCTCAGAGGACTTAACTTGAAGCCTGGCCCCTTATCTGCTTATTTGAAGCCCCATGCTGCAGAGGAAGCCTCACATCCAGTCCCTCAAGCTCCTAAGATGGAAGTTTGGAAATAACACATCTGGAAACCCTGTCTTGAGCTTTTGGAGGCTGACATGAGGGGCAGGGTGGGACTGAGGTGCCCCGAATCTGGTGGGAGATCCCTTCTGCTCTTCCTTAGAAGCCCCACCTGGAAACCCAGGAAGACCTGGGACTCCTCCCTCTTCTGTCCTGAGTCAGTCCCCCTCAGATGATTCTGGGCTTCCCTCAGACTCCATTGATCAGGTCAGGTAACACCAGGAGTGTCTCAGGATCAAGCAGGACTGGGGCTCCTTCATCTAAAGTTGGAGGTCTCCTCAGTCCTTCCTTAATGTCCTCCCTTTGATGACATGCCGGGATCAGAGAAAAAATGGCAAATTGAAAAGTATAAATGTCAAAGACAAAAAAAATACAAGAATCTAATGAGCTGGAATTAGGCCAAGAGCTCCCAAAAATGACACCAAAAAATAATTGAAAAAGAAAAATAATAAATTAGACATCAATATTTAAAAATTTTATCTCTCTAAGAAAGAAATGCTTAAGAGAAGACAAAGTCAAGCTACAGACTGGAAAACAATATTTGCAAATCAACTTAGGATCTGTATCCAGAATACATAAAGGGCCCTTAAAATTGAAAAAAAAAAAAAACCCACAGGGAAAACAATTTTTAAATGGGTAGAATATACTTCACTAAAATTAGTGTATGCATGTTAAATAAGCCCATGAAAATATTTTCTCCATTATTAGCCATTAAAGAAAAGCAAATTAAAAATACAGTAAGATACAAGTTTTGAGAATAGATTTTAAAAATAACATTGACATTACTAAACACCAACAAGGATGTACGACAACTTGAACTCTCATGGACTGCCCCAGTGAATGTAAAGTTGAATAGTCACTGTGGGGAATGACTTTGTAATTTCTTATATACATATACACTTACCGTTTGACTCAACAAGCTCATGCCTGGGAGAAATAAAAACTTTGCTCACCCAAAAATCTATACATGATTGTCTGTGATGACTCTATTCATAAATGACAAAAGCTGAAAACAATCCAATGTCCTCACAAGGGTGAATGAATTAATGAACTGAGGTGTATGCATATAATGGGATACCACTAAGCAGCAAAAGGGATAGACTACTGACACACAGAACAATTTAGAAAACACTCAAAGACTGTTTACTAGGTAAGCAAAGCCAGTATGGATAAATTATAGACTCTATTACTTCAATTATGTGACACTCTTTGAAATATATAACTACAGATGTGGAAAACAGATGAGTGGTTTTCAAGGTTAAGTGTCATTCAGTGTTAGGCGTCAGAAAAGTATATAAATGCAAATAGCACATGGAAGGGTTTTTAATTTTTTTGTAGGGGGCAGTTATGGAACCATTCAGTATCCTGATTATGGTGGTGGTTAGACAAATCTAGACAGAGGTAAAAATCTTGGCACTGTAAACCAAATAAGTATTATTCTTTGCTATTTTAAAAAATAAAATGAAAATGGAAAAGAAGATAACTAGATAATTAAAATAAGGTCAGAAAAAATTAACTTCATAAGAAGGGAAGTTACCAGGAATAAATATCATATTACATAATGTTAAAAGAGTCAAATTATCAAGATGACATAGCAGTCCTTAATATGTACAGACTCAAAGCAGAGTTTCAAAACACATTAACTAAAGAAAACTGAGAGACTGGGAAATAAGAAATAGTTGAAGCTACAATTATATTTGGAGACATCATCATTCCTCTCTGTATAAATAATCAAATAATTAAAACATGAAACCTGAAAAAGAATATTAACCAAATTGATTTACTTGGCATTTACAAAACACTCCAACAGCAAAATGTACATTCTTTTCGAGTGCACTCAGAACATTCACACAGATTGTAAAACAACACTTGACAATTTTTTCAAAAAATGGAAATTACACATTTCTCTACCCATAATAGAATTAAAGCAAAGAATAAAACTAAAGAAATATTTTAAAAGTCACCAAATTTTTGGAAACTAAACAGCACATTTTTACCAACCCTACCTGAAAGAAATTATTCAGGGATATTAGGAAATATTTCCAACTAAATGAAAATGAAAAGAGGACACATCCGAATTTAAGGGATTCAGCTAATGCTATGCTGAAAGGTAAATTTATGTCATTAAATGCTTTTATGTGGCTTAATAAAGACCCAAATATTTCACCTTAACTTTAAAAAGAAAAATAAGTCCAACCCAAGTAAACCAGAAGAATAGGAATAATATAGATAAGAGCAGAAAGAAATCAATGAAATTGAATTTAGAAAAACAATGGCTGTCTATGAAACAAAATTGGTTCTTTGAAAAGATCGAAGAAGCTAAAATATCTGCTGTTATTCTGAGAAATTAAAATTAAAAGAGGTCGAGAAACAATGGTGTAGGACCTAGCTTAAAGTATAAGGAACAATATACAGAGAAAGGGACATATCACGGAATTGCTTTCAGAAAGCACAAAAATGACAAAAACATGTCATAATCAAACTCTTGGCAGTGCCAGAAAACCAGGCAGCAAAACTGGGATTCAGGGCATTAGGTATATTAGGGTCCACACAGATAGATGTCTGTGTAGGAGCATGATGAAATCCCTGTCTAAGGAAGGGTCTTCAATCTTCTGTGGTCAGGAAAAGCCTAGAGTTCTGTGTTTGAGTGTGAGAATCCACTGCCCTGGGGGTCAAGGAAAGAAAGCATGCTGAGTTGGTAGGGACTCTGGGCTTAACAATCCTTATTTTGATCATACAATTTTGCCTTCTTCAAGCTCCTAGGTCAGATTCTTTTTGAAGGCTTCCACTAGAATGAGTGAGGTCCCACTTCTAAAATTTTGACAGTGTCCACCAGTTAGATATTGTAAGCATCATGGAGAACTGGCCTCCAGGTATTCTGGCCCTAATTGGCCTCAGTCTTGCTCTGTTTGCTATGAAAAACTTTAGTTACCGCACAGCAGCCAGCTTCCTAAAACAGACACACTAGATTAGAGGAAGGAGTAAGTGTCTAGGTATTGATAAGTAATAAGCTGAGACCTGAATGAAGGATGCCAGGAGCAGAGCTTAAAAGTGATCTAAGATAGTACATGTGAGATTGAAATCTCATGAGCACTGTAATATATAATATGAACCACAAATACACAGGCGTGTACATGGACAGGTATATACATATATCTAAATTTAAGAAAATGCAGGAAAACTTTTTCTTCTTGTTTACCATTATAGGAGTACCTTTTCCCTTTAAATTATTACCTAGATGTATTATGTCTTTTTTTATTTTGGTTGCCAAGTGTGTTCACAGGAAAGGGATGACATTCTGTAACATGTAGATTTCTATACAGCACTCTACTGATGCAGCTTAGTCTACTCTCTAGCCTAGTAGCCTTTCCTAGAGTGAGACCCATGGTTCTTATCACTTACCAGACCTATTTAACCTGGATGTCCCATTCAACTTCATCATCTACATGGCCCACTGTGATATCATCTGCCACACCCTTCTTCATGTTTATTGTAGTTCAGATTGCCACCAATTCTTTCTCCTTTATCATCAATGTCATCTGGGAGGAATGATTTCTGCCTAGTCAGCAAAGATAAGACCTCAGAATCATTGTATATTATCCTACCATTTCATAATTGCTAATTTCCTAATATTTTCTAGAATCTGTCTCCCGCTTATTTCTCACATCCACAGCTTGAATTATGTGTGTTATCATTTTCCTTTGGTTTATTTCCTTGGTGTTTCTCCCCAGCATATGTTCAGTAAATCCTTCCTGACTGAAAGGATGAATGAAAGAATGATTGATTGAGTGAATGACTGGGTGAATGAATGAAAGAAGGGTCACATGTTTTGATTCAAAATGTGGAATGTGAGCCTTACCTAGGCCTTTGAACTCCATGGAAGAAATTGAAAATGCTACAGATGGCTTCAGAATTCCCCTAGGAAACTATTAACTGAGTTTGACATTATGGACTTCTTGTACCCAGGCCCAAGCACTGTCTTGGACTTGGGGGTGTTCTCAATATCATGATACATTATACTTCTTGCTTTGGACTCTACATACACCCATCAGTTTAACAAGGAAGAGTGCCATCTCCACGGGTTTCCATCCACCATGCAAATGTCAACACCTTGGGACAATCCTCTATCTGGTAGCAAGATAGACCAATAGTCATAGTCTAGGACACCTGCCCTCTAGTGTGTCAACAGCTCAGAATCTGGGGGAGGCAGCCTGAGCCAGGGACAATACCCAGACCTATTTCAAGGTATGTCCACACTCAGCCCTTTTCCTGCCAAGTCAACAAGGTGATTAGTCCCAGGGCATTACCCCTCCAACCACCCCTGTTCTCCCTTCCCCTGCTCACTAGTGTTTCTGGTCTGTCCCCACTCTCAGACATCAGTCATCACCTCTACTCACTTACACAGCCCCAGCCCCTGCAGAGGGGTCCACTGTGCACAGAGGAGACACACCCTAGACTCCAGCAGGCACTAAGATACCTCTCAGTGCTGGGACATAGGCAAGGGTGCCTTGTACTCAAGAGTATTTAAGAGTGTTGCTCAGCCCGATGATGCAGGGAGCAGCTGTGCTCTTCCTGGCAAAACTTAAGGTGGCCCTAAGGTAGGGGCTGGTGTCTGGCATGCTGTGGAGTCACTCCTCCATTGACCTCTTTACTCAGACCCCACTGAGACTTCCAGCCAGTAATGATGATTCTGACATCTCCTAAACCTATTCATGAAAGATGTCCTGTACAACCTTCACTCCCCACTTACCACCCGGATTCCTAACCAACTCTGACAGAAGGAATTACAGTTTCTTAGAGCCCAAAAGTGCCTTGGCTTGGGACCTTTTTACTTGACTTCTCCCATCTGGAGTCTTACTTCCTCACTCCTTTTTCTTGTTCTGTAGCTCTTGGAGAACATCTCATCATCTTCCTGATATGATTGTTGCTCCTGGCCTCTACCATTTTTTGGGTAGGTGTCTGTCCTGTTTATCCTAGGATCCCCACTACTACAACAGGACCTTCCAAAGAGTAAATACTGAAGAGATGTTTGGTGAATGCAAGAGTCAGTGAGCAGGGACTTTATCTATTAAGATTTCATCTACTTTCTTGAATAGGCCAAGCAAATCCAAGTATATCTTTTTAATTTTCCAGAATGGTGGACTAGAAGGTATAAACAAACCCAAGGATAAACCATCCCTTACATTTTCACCTCTGTTTATTTAACCCTATATTTTACTGATCAGCTCTTTCACATTTCCAGAGAAATTTCTATTCCAATGTTACCTTGTACCAGGTCCCCCAAAAGATGGGAGGTTTCCCAAATTTTTACAAAATATTGAAACTCTTATTCTTAAACCTGAAAAACAGCAATAAATGCATTACTAATGTCATTAAAAACTTAGAGTCTTTAGGGATTAAACTTTCTATTAAAAGGGACATTTGGAAAATATCAAGAGGGAAAAAAAGAGAAACTTCCAAGTCACCCATACAGAATGGGAACACAAAGTTATACACTGTGTTCTCCCCAGCCTGACCCTGACTCTCCTCTACTCAGAGCCAAGACTGCCCTCCTCAAACACAGAGTGATGATTCAGCCTCACTCTTTAGCTGGGACAGGAAAAGCTGTTGACCAATGTTGTGTAAGGAACATGGTAGTATTATCCATGGAGCCGATTCTGGCCTGCACCCTCCCTTCCTCATCTCTTAAAACCTCCTCACACCAGCATGAGAAGGAAGTAGGGTCAGTCCCTTTGATCTTAGCCAAAAACCCCAGAACTTTCTTCTTACTGGTTTCAGCATGAGCCCTGGGACCCCACAGGAATTCATAGTGTGGAGGATGGCTGTTAAGCACCTGCGGATACTCCAACTAATTCTCCTGCACCCAATTTGTGGTGATGAGTTTCCTGGGCTCCCCATAAATGAAATTCTCCCTCCAAGCATACACTCTCATCATATTCAGGATATCCCAGATGTCTTCCTCAGGGGCACAATTGCCCTCTATGAAGATCACACCCAGGATGATTATCAGGAGACCATTTTTAGGCATGCTCTGGTTGTCGCTAAGCATCTCATCGTGGGTGAGGTCCAGTGAGTTGAAAAGGACATAGGAATGGGTGGTGGGGTCCACTCCCCCCATATTAATGTTAGAGATGACCTCCAAACACTTAGAATCTTTCTTGAGGATCACGGGGAATTGTTTCGTATACCTTTTGATGACAACCTTCAGAATTTCTGCCTTTGTGTTGGGCCGCCTCAGTTGATACTTGAGAACCATGAAATGCACCAAATCAGCCACCTTCTCATCTAGTAGGTCTCTGAGCAAAGATTCACTGTCTTTTGAGGTCACTGGGGAACCTGTATCCTCTTCTTCTTGGCTGTTGGAGACTTTCTCTGATGTTTTCCATGATACGGAGAAGGAGCAGAAGGAGATCTGAGGAATCTGGGGAGGACTCAGTGTTACAGCAGGCTCCTCTCCCTCCTCCTTCTGTGGGGAGACTGAGATAATAGGAGAGGAAGGCAGGGAGGAAGAGGTGGAGGGGTAAGAGAAGTTGAAAAAGCAAGAGGAAATGGAGCAAGTCTCCTCCTCATCTTTAGCTATGAGAACATGTACAACTGCCAGGCATTGTATCTCACTTTGGGCCTGAAAGTCTGGCTTATATGTGAGGCATAGACACTCTGTAGAGTGAGGTATGACGACTCTTATTGGCAGCAGCAAGTAGAAATGTGAGCAGGATGGTGGGATTTGGGGTACCACAGGTCTGGAGGTGAGAGGGAGAGGGTCAGCCACTTCAGCAGAGAAATGCAACTTTGGTAGCTCTGGACAAAGACTGACTTATAGGTTTCCTCTTTAGGGACTGCTCTAGGACCCCAAAGGCCTTCTGGACTTTGGGTCACTTTGTCCCTTAAGGTCATATCAGAGGATGTGAGAAAGCTCCCCAGGTTGTAACCAACCAAGAAAGGCGAGGATTCTTGGGTTGACTGTAAGCACATGGTGTCAAGCACTGTAAGCTTCCCTCTGTTCTGGCATGGGTAGATCCCTTAGTAGACATTCAGTGTCTACACCTTAAATCCTGGCACTGAGTAGGCCCCCTCTGTTCTGCTGACCTGAGAACACGTGCTTTAGAACAAGCCCTATCACCCAGTTCCTGGCACTCTTCTAAGAGGAATTGAGGGGGCGCTTCAGGATATAGATGGCAAGCAGAGTCTCCTGTGTTCTAGGATGGGAAGTGCCCTCAAACCAAGATCCCCATTTCCCTGAGACACCAAAGAGGGTTTAAAGAAGTGGAATTATCTTCCCAAAGGCCCTGCCTGGGGCTTCCTAGGACTGAAAGTCAGAATGGGTTTCTGAGAATACACTCTAGGGTGGGAGATCGCCTCTCTCCTCATCAGAGTCTTCTTCTTTATGTTTGGTTGGGCCTGAAACTCCTCCCTCTGCCAAGCTGAGGCTACACACCTCAGAGAGAACCTCACCAATCTCAGCATTTCAAGATGGAAGTCCAGATACACCACATCCGGGTTTGCTATCTGGGGCCTCACAAAGCTGAAAGGGACAGAGCAGTCCTGAGTCTCCCTCTATATGGAGTAGGAGGTCCCTTAATTCTTCCCTCTTTAGTCATCAGCTTGATGCATGGTAGGGCCTGGGACTCTTTTCTCTTGTGTGCTGAGCTGGGCCCCTTCAGAATAAGATCCTTACTTCTTTGACAACCCCCTCCCAGTCAGATTTATGGGTTTTATGGGGCCCATTGTGTTCTAAGACAGCAGGTGCATTTAGTTCCCTTCAAGGTGTATGTATTTTCCCCATCTGGGCCTGAGCTCAGTCTCACAAAAGTAATGATGAGTCCCTCAGGCCAAGACTTCCATGTCCACATGATGCATGAAGAGGTAAGGAGTGAATCTGCCTTATACTCCTGCCTAGCGAATCTCCAGGCTAACAGAAGGGACATGGCAGTGCCTGGCAGTCCCCTGTGTTGAAAGTTTTCCTCTCTCTCAAGAGTCCTCACCTTGAATACTGGCACTGCCTGGGTGTCCTTTCCCTGCTTACCCATGAAAGACCTCCATAGACCAAGGTACTCACTTCCTTGAGACATTCGGGCAGCAGTGAGGATCCATCACATGCTTACACCTTGTCTCAGGGCCTCTGAGAACTGTCAACATGGGCATGGTGGGGCTGAAGCCCATCACTCCTGGGTGGTGGATTCTATCAGCCCTTAATCAGAGTCCATACATTGACTCCTGGTTGAACTTGGGCCTGCTCCCTCTACTGCCCCTTCATACCAAGGTCCTTACCTCTCCTGGATGCCCTAGGGGAAATCAGATGCTGCTGCTGTGGCTACCATGTCCCAGGGCCTATTGGAGCTAACACTGGAAGGCAGGACTGGATTGTGTGAGGTTGTCCTTTGTTCTACAGTAAAGTACCCTCCAGATACTAATATTCAAGCCTGGCAAGGCCTTAGCCACACCACTCTCTGCTGACTTTCATGTTGCCCTCTCAGCAAAGACCTTAGCTAAGATACTACTCACTACTGATAGAAATGAGAGAACACCACTGGCTGACAGCGAGTGCAGGGCAAGATTTCTTTGGGGCCCCTCTATTTGCAATGAATGCATTCCTCCTTCTGCTAAGGTAAGGATGTGTGCCTCAGGCCAAGGCACTCATCTCCTTTGTCAAGGTGAGGGCTGTGAGGGAGGTTTAAGGGGAACTTCTATCCCATAAGGAGGGGATTCAGGCCTTCTCTGTCCCTGCTTTCACAAGAAATTGATGTCAGAATTATGAAGGTGTCTTCTGCCTGAAATCCATGCACAAGTCTTCTCAGGGATGACTCTAGAGCAAGTTTCTGTGACTTTAAAGATTTCCCCTGTCCTTCCTTTAGGTCTTCATGTAGCCATCTATGTGAAGTTGCAGGTCCTTACCCTGCTTAATCTGATGAAGCATCATTCAGAGAATGCCTCACATCTCTCAGTCTCCCAAAGTGGAAGACAAGAAATGTATTCAGGGACCTTCGCTAGGGCTTCCAAGACTGACTACAGGAGGAAGAAAGGTCTGTGTTACCTTCTTTGTGGTGAAAGGCCCCTTCACCCTTTCCTCAGAATCCTTACCTTTGCTGACATGACTCAGCCTGAGACTCCACTCCCAAAATGAAGTTGTATTTCTCTGAGACTCCTGATATAAAGGTCAGGAACCAAGACGGAAATCAGGATACACTACTACAGCTAGTTACCTCTACTTAAGCATCTTAGAGTTGACAGTAAAGATAGGTGTGGATTCTGTGGGCCCCTCTGGGTTCTAGGTTGGTAAATACACTTAATTATCCTCAAAGCTTTTATATTTACTCCAGACAGAGCCTGAACCTTCTCTCTCTGCTGGCCTGAAGATGTCTCCCTCAGGCCAAAGTTGCCTCTTTCCTGAGACTCCCAAAGAGGAAGTGAAGGAGTCAGGAGCTTCTGCTTATCCCTGCCCAGGGCCTTCCAGGGCTGACAGCATGAACAGGAGTCTGTGGGTCCTCCTTTATCTGAGATGGGAGGTCCACTCAGTTCTTACACAGTCTTTTTGGTGACTTCTAGCAGGGCCTGGATTCTTTGCTTTTGCAACCTCAAGCCAGACCCCTCTAAACAAGTCCCTTACCCCTCTTTGATCCCCTAACTAGAAGAAGATCTATCATTCATCACCATGGCTGAAGGTGTGGAGAGCTGGATTGTGTGGAGCCTCCTCTATACGGGGTGAGGTTTTCTGCAGTCATCCTTCAGAGCCCTAATCTTGATGACTGGGGGTCTTGGGGATCCCCTATTCTTCCAAAGATTACAGTGTGATGCAGGTAAAAAGGGATTAATTTACTATAGAAAAACCTGACAAACACTCCCTCATCTAGCTAATTCCATTAATGATGAATCATGTTGACAGTGTATACCATTGATAACGATGGGATAAGAATGGCCCCTCACCTCTCTCATCTTCCTTCCAAAAACATAATCCATGTCTAATGTTGAGGAAACTATCAGATAAATCCTAATTGAGAGACAGTCTACAAAATACCTGACCCATATTCCTAAAAACTCTCAAGGTTATCAAAAACAAGGAACTTTCAGAAACTGGCACAGTTAAGAGGAGTCCTAAGAGATATGGTCAGTGAAAGTAAGAGGGTGTCCTGGAGGGGATGCTGAACAGAAAAAAAGAAACATGATGAAACATAAGAAAATCTGAATAAAGTATATACTTGTATAAATAATTACATTACCAGTATTGGTTCATCAGTTGTAACAAATGTACTATACTAATGCAAGATGTCAATAATGTGAGGAACTGAGATTAGGACATATATGAAATTTCCTCAATATTGTTGCAACTCTGCTGCAAATCTACAACTATTCTAAGATGAACTTTTAAAAACTTAAAAATATGTTAGCAAACTAGATAAAGTATGTGCATGAAAAACCTGTAGTGAGGGTGCCTGGGTGGCTCAGTTGGTTAAGCAACTGCCTTCAGCTTATGACATGATCCTGGAGTCCCAGGATCAGGACCTGCATTGGGCTCCCTGCTCATTGGGGAGTCTGATTCTCGTTCTGACCCTCTCCCCTCTCATCCTCTCTCACTCTCATTCTCTCTCTCAAATAAATAAATAAACTCTTAAAAAAAAACCCTATAGCAAACCTCACCCCGTATAGAGGAGGCTCCACACAATCCAGCTCTCCACACCTTCAGCCATGGTGATGAATGATAGATCTTCTTCTAGTTAGGGAATCAAACCTGCTATCACGGTTTCTTTTCAATACTGTAAAGGAGGTAGCAGTAGTGCAGTGATGCCAAGCGGAAGTAACAAAAGGCAAAGGGACCAGAAAGTAAGAAACAAACCTTTCATGATAAACAGATGATTAGACTGTATATGAGGAAAATCCAATATGAAAAAAAAAGAAAGCTAAGCTATTCAACCCATAAACATATATATGTTTGCTAAGTGTAAAATCAATATACCAAAAAATGAACTTTGCTTTCTGCCAGCAACAAATGTGTGAAAATGAAAGTAAACAAAATATAACTTGCATTCTATAATACCAAAACATCAAGTATCTTAGAATGTTTAACTACAGAAATTAAAAACTTTACAGAAAACAATTTAAAATTTAAAAAGCTTGTTTAAACATATTCATAAATCTCTCTATATATTAAATAAAATACATTTACAGATTAAGGGTTTAATACTGTAAACATTTTGGTTCTCACATAAAAGAAAATGCAGATTAACTGCAGCCCCATATTTCAAAACAAGAAGGCACTTCATATGTGAACATATGTGTACATGATACCATGGATGATTCTTTTTTTTTTAAGATTTTATTTATTTATTTGACAGAGAGGGATCACAAGTAGACAGAAAGGCAGGCAGAGAGAGAGAGAGAGAGGGAAGCAGGCTCCCTGCTAAGCAGAGAGCCCGATGTGGGACTCAATCTCAGGACCCTGAGATCATGACCTGAGCCAAAGGCAGAGGCTTAACCCACTGAGCCACCCAGGTGCCCCAATTCTTACGTATAAAAGTGTACACATAAATGGTTAAACTGAGTCTCAAGATATTCTTGAGAAAACTAGAAGGCAAGAGCAATTACTCTGCCAGCCGGTAAGAAGTACAAGCAAGCTCCAGGAACAAAGTTTGTAGTTTGGGTGCAGACACCAACAAGGAGACCAATGAAACTGAATCACGAGCCCTGGAAAACAACAATGCACATGCACACACACACACACACACACACACACACACCCCTAATTTATGAAAAAGTTGCAACCACAGAGCAGGAGGATAGTCTTTTAAGAAATTTTTATTTTTAATAAATTACATTGAAACAACTGAGCATCCATGTAGAAAACCAAATGCATCTGGCATCCTCCTTCACACTACACACAAAAACAGGGACCCCAAGATTTAAAGACCTGCCTTAAAGCCTATCGTGAACACTTTCAAATATATTTAAGAGGATCCAGGAGAACAAATTGATCCTTGTATAGTCTCATCTAGAGTCAGCAGTGTGGGTCCATTAGGGCAAAGATAAGGCTGAAGGGCAAGGACTGAAGGAAACTGGGGATGAGGTAAAGTCAGTAATAGAAGGAAAGAGAGAAGGAAAGGAAATGGCAGCTCCTTCTGCCCTCTTATGTCAGCCATATATGACCTTGCTACTTTCATTAGCCCTTACTTCCAAAGAGCAAGATCTGGAAATTAGTGGCAGCTTGGAAGAATTTTCCCAGGGGCAATGATTTCTTCATTACACCTTCTACTGCAGTCAGACTCCCTAGTAAGTTCTGGAGTACTCGTATTTAAGAAATATAATCTGGACAGAACTATTCCAGAAAATCATGACCCGCTGATGTTGGGTTGACTACAGACACCATGAATTGACCAGGGAGGACTTTATTGACTTAACCTCAGTGCCATGTTGTCCACATGTGATGGGAACAAAGGCCTCCCTCTCTCCTCACATGAATGTGAGCTTCTGCTGGAGGGAGGACCTTAGGTATCTTGGCCTCTCCCCCTATTTGTTCAGGTGATGTTGTCTGTAAGATACTGTCATTTATCAGAAAGACTCTCCTGTAGACCCCCCTGTACTGGGGCTTAGGGCATTGAATGGAGCAAGGGAAAGGACTTTCATCTTGCTGAGCTCAAGGGTGCTCTGAGTGGAGAGAGGACAGAAAGCTGAACATAATCCTGAACTAATTCCACATTAGGTAAGGAGCTTCCAGTGATTACAGTGGAAAGGTCTCTTCCAGCACAGGAACAACCACATATCTGTCCCAGAATTCCCTTAGTGAAGTCTCTCCAGCAACAAAATGGCATTGAAGACTCATACGTGGAAAGGTGTCAATCTGACAGTTGGTTCTTGAATAAGAATGGATGTCACTCTTCATAAATGGGGTCCTATGGTCATATGGTCAAGCTGAGGTGCCCCACAGGAGGAAGTGTGTCACCTTGGTCATGTCACCAACACATGGATAATTGCTTATATAAGAACTGTCCCCAACTCTGCTCCACATACTTCTTTTCAGCTGCTCTTACTGGTGACGGGACCCTCAGCAAAATTCAGGAGCCCTGAGATTCCAGAACAGGTATTCTTTGGCTTGGTCGTTGATTTCACTGAAGGTGGAGTCATCTCCAGAACCACTCTCCCCAGGGCCTGCTCGCTGGTTCCACAGTCGGCATTCTTCCTCAGGTAGGGTGTCAGCGCCTCAGGAGCATTTAGGCCATCCTCACGTAAGAATGGCGTGTGAGACCTCAGCCCCTGTGACGGTGGTAAAGTTCAGACGCTAGAGCTCCGCTTCCCAATGGAGACAGCCGGTGGCTGAGCTCCAGCTCTGGCCTCCACGCCTTTGGGGACGACACTCAAAGTCTTTCCCCTGAGGGGCCAGGAAGGGAGCACTTTCCCTGGAAGACGAAAGAAAAATGGTAACTGTGCCTTTCCTTCCTGGTCTCAGAAGGGAGACTCCTGTTCAGGAGTGACTGACGTTAATGCCCACAGGGGACTCCTTGGGATAGTCCGGAAGCTCTCCACGGGGTGAACACAACTGCTCTCCAAACAGCCCCTGAAGGACCCTCCTTCAGAGCCTCTCCCTGCGTTTCGGGTCAGCCCTCCGGGAGCACTCTGGCTCTGCCAGAGTAGGTTTGCCTCAGTCACCATGGATGAGGGTGTGATGGGCACGGGGTGGGGGGCATTCTCCGATGGCAAGGAGAAAAGTGTGTGGGGGTCAGAGACGTTAGAAACTGTACGTGGACAGTATCTGGCCGTAATTTCTACAAACCAGATCAGGGCTCCATGTTTTGGTCCGAATCAAAGATTGCGAAAGTTTTATTGACACAATTGTTGCCTCTCTTTCCCTTAACCGCCATGCAACCCATCACGAGTTTCTGTCCCATCAAACTCTAAAATGCCGTGCAAATCCACGGGCTGCGGCAGGTGTCCATGGCTACTGTGGTGGGTGAAGCCCCCACCATCTCCCACCTCCACTTCAGCAAAGGTTGCCTCCCTGCTGCCTTGGCCTCCACCCTGCCCCTGGGAAATCCTTTCTCTTCTCAGCAACCAGTGGTCCTTTTACAAATCCAACGGCTGATTGATTACTATCACAGAAAGTTATACGTATTTTAACAATAAATGCAGTCATAAATCTCTTATCCAAGGATCACACAAAACAGTTATATCAGCCCAAAATATTCCTGTGTGTCTCCTTCACAACCCCCTAGTAACTACGGTCTTTTTTTCCTGTGCTTATGGTGGTAACTTTTCCAGAATGGCGTAAGAATAGAACCATACAATACTGCCTTCTGATGTGGCTATACCATTTTTCATTATAACCAACAATGAATGAAAGTTCCTATTGCTCCACATCCTCTCCTGCACTGGGTATTTTCATATTTTGGGGTTTTAGCCATTCTAAAAAGTGTGTAATGGCATTTTTTGTGTGTTTTTCCTTTGCATTTCCCTGACAGTCATTGATGTTGTGCATCTTTCATATGCATTTTTTGTAATCTGTATATATATTCTTTTAGATATAGCGTGTATTCTGTTTGCATATATTATTGTCTTTCTGTTTCATATGTCCAAGTGTTACATTTATGTGAGATGAATACTTTACTATGTGGATTTACCAATATTTTCTCTCAATCTGTAGATTACATTTTTTCTATTTTTATAAAAGTGGTTTTTTTTAAATAACTCTGTCAACATATCACTTTTTATGTTGATAATGATGACCTGACTAACACAGCATTTGTCAGTTTCTCCATTGTAAAGTTACTCTTTTTCTCCCACTTTAATACTTTATTCTTTGGAAAGAACTCTCTATACACAGCCCGTAATTAAATAGAAAGTTATCTCTACTCTTTGATGAGATTATATATATATACATATATATGTATATATATGTAATTTGGAATTCTTCTGCACAGATATGTCTATTCCCTCCAATTGTGTATTTATTCAGTTATTTATTTATCCTAGGATGGACACATGGATATGTATTTTATGCATTGGGTTATAATCTAATTTCATTTTATTTAATTCCTCAAATTGTTTCAGCCAAAGCTGAATTAAATGAAGTGATATTAGATTATAATAGGTTATTACAGAATGAAGAATTGAGAACTCCCTTACTTTCTGCCACTACAAAATACTCCAAGTTCATCTTGTATATTTCTTTTTTTAAAAGATTTTATTTATTTATTTGACAGAGAGAGCAGGAGAGCCCAAGCAGGAGGAGTGACAGAAGGAGAGGGAGAAGCAGGCTCCCCACTGAGCAGGGAGCCCGATGTGGGACTTGATCCCAGGACCCTGGGATCATTACCTGAGCCGAAAGCAGTTGCTTAACCAACTGAGCCACCCAGGCGCCCCCAACTTGTATATTTCTTAACCCAGTCTTTGAGTCATCCATTTCCTCACAGAACACAAGTTTATTTTTTTGGAGTTTGATATCAGAAACCTAAATCTGGGGGCACCTGGGTGGCTCAGTTGATTAAGCATCTGCCTTCAGCTCAGGTCATGATCCCAGCATCCTGGGATCGAGCCCTGTGTCGGGGTCCCTGATAGCAGGGGAGTCTTTTTCTCCCTCTACCTCTGACCCTCCCTTGCCCCTGCTCTTTCTCTCTCTCTCTCTCTCTCTTTCTGTCTCTTTCTCTTCCATTCACTTTCTCTTTCAAAGAAAAAAAGAAATCTTAAAAAAAAAAAAGAAATCTAAAATCTAAATCTGAGCATTAGGTATGCTCATCATTACCAAAGAGCCATTTCTTCTAGGCCCTCTCAGCTGGTAGAGCAAAAAAATTTATGTGTGTATGTCAACCTGTGTATATACATAACCTATGTGTCTCTATTAAGCTAAACATGAGTTCTTATTGATTTCGGCAACTTGAATCCATGGCTATAAGAATCATTCTAGCCTATCAACCTTTTTTTGTCCATAACATGATTTTTCCGTTTTATTTATTTATTTATTTATTTTCAGCATAACAGTATTCATTATTTTTTCACCACACCCAGTGCTCCATGCAATCCGTCCATAACATTTTAATCCAACAAATGGTGAGAAACCTGGCTCTCAACAATCACCATACATTTAATTAATTTTTCAGTTACGGTATACATGTATAATGGTCTCAGAATTGCTAATAATCACATGTATAAAGAAATTATTAATAAATGCATGTAGGAAACAACTTTATCAATAACTAGAATGCAATGCTTTTTGTATAGGTCCTTTGGCTTTGGTGTTACAAACTGTTCAAATATACTTATACTTGGGTCAACACCTTTCAACCCCATACCCTTGAGTTAAGTTGTTTCATACATTTGTAATACATATGTTATTGTTGTTTTCAGGATTTTCATTCTGTCCTGATATCTCCCAACCTCCTATTTATTTATCTCATTATTTGTAAGCATTAATTTCTCATTCCTTATGCTGTCAAGGTCTATGACTTTTGACAACAGAGTAAGGTGTCCTGTATCCACCATTATAATTTCACACAGAATAGTTTCACCACCTCAATAAATGCCCTTTATTTAACATACTCAACCTTCCTTCCCAAGCACCTAGCAATCATTTGTCACTTTACTGTATCTATAGTTTTCTCTTTTTCAAAAATATTATATAAATGGAATCATATCATATCTAACCTAATCAGACTGGCTACTTTGTAATAGGCATTTAGGATTTATGCATGTCTTTGCCTAAATTAATATCCCATTCCTTTTTATTGATGAATAGTATTCCATTGCATGAATGTACAACAGTTTGTTTAACCATTCACCTATTGAAGGGCATCTTGGTACCATCTAGTTTTTGGTGATTATGAGTAGAGCTGCTATAAATATTCATGTGCAGATTTTTTTTGTGAACATAAATTTTTAAGTCAATTAGGTAAATACCTAGGAACATGAAGGCTTGACTGTGTGATAAGACTATGTTTAGCTTTGTAAGAAACACAAACTATCTTTCAAAATGGCCTCACCATTTTGCATTCCCACAACCAAGCAATGAAAGTTCTAGTTACTCTGAATCCTTGCAAGCAGTTGGTTTTGTCAGTGTTTTGAATTTTAGTCATTCTGATAGGTATATAGTGGTGTGTCATCATTATATGAACTTGAATTCCCTAATGATAATGGTATTGAGACACCTTTTCATACAGTTATTTGTTTTCTGTGTATCTTCTTTGTGGTGTCCATGCAGGTCTTCTACACTTTTATTTTTTAAGATTTTATTTATTTATTTGAGAGAGAGGGCACAAATGGGGGGCAGGGTGGTAAGGGGTAGAGGAAGAGGGAGAAGCAGACTCCCTGATGAGCAGAGAACCTGATGCAGGACTTGATCCCAGAATTCTGGAATCATGACCTGAGCAAAACTCAAATGCTCAACCAACTAAGCCACCCAGGCGCCACAACATTTTTAATGATGTTGTTTTCTTTTTGTTGAATTTGGGAGGTCTATGTATATTTAAGATAAAAATCCTTGATGGGCCGTGTTTTAAGAGTATTTTCTCCAGGTTGGTGACTTGTCTTCTCCTTCTCCTAACATTTTCTTTCACAAAGAAGTAGTTTTTATATTTAATGAAGTCCAACATCAATATTTTTCTCATGGCTTGTGCTCTTCATGTTGCATCTAAAAATTCAATGCCAAACACAAGGTAATATAGATTTCCTCATACGTTTCCTTCTAGAAATTTCGTAGTTTTGCATTTTATATTAGGTTCTATAACTTATTTTGAGTTAATTTTTGCAAAGGGTGTAAGGTTCTAAGTTCCTCTTTTCAGATATGGATGTCTAATTGCTCAGTTGCCATTTGTTGAAAAGACTGTACTTCCTCTATTGCTTCTTTGTTGAAAATCAGTTGGTCATATTTTTGTGGTATATTTCTTGGCTCTATTTTGTTCTAAATCTATGTGTCTTTTCTTTCATCAATACTTAGCTATCTTTACTATGGCAGCTTTGTAGTAAGTCTTAAAATCGGATAATATGACCTTCTAACTTTGTTCTTTTCCTTCATTATTATGTTGACTATTCTAATTGTTTCCCTTGCCATGTAAATTCCAGAATCAGTTTGTTGATATCTAGGAAATAGCTTGCCAGTATTTTGATTAGAATTGTGTTGAATTTATAGATAAATTTGGAAGAAATGACATACTAACAATATTGGGTCATCCAATCATGATCACAGAATATGTCTCATTTATTTATTTAAAGCTGCTCTAAAATTCTTCTACAAAGAAGTCTGTAGTCTCACATATACTAATCCTGTAGATTTATTTCACTTTTAGTGCTGCTTCCAAGTTGTTTTGTTTTGTTTTAGTTTAAATTCAAATGTTTATTACTGATATGTAAGAAAGCAATTGAGTTTTTTGTAAATTAATCTGGTATCCTAGGGCCATGCTATACTGGCTTATTTCTTCCAGGAATTCTGTTTGTTTGAGAAAGTTTTTATTTCTGCTTTAGTTTCGAAGGAGAATTTTGCTGGATTCTAGGATGGTGGGGCTTTTTTCTTCTCAACACTTTAAATATTTCATTCTACTGTTTTTTTGCTTGCATGGTCACTGACAAAAAATTCACTATAAATGTTATCCCTATTTATTTATAGGTAAGGTCTTTTTTCTTTAGGCTTATTTTTTCACCATGTCTTTGTTTTTCTGCTATTTGAAAATGTTGTGCACAGGGTTGTATGTGTGTGTGAGTGTGTGTGCATGTGTATATATGAGTAACATAAATACATAAATACATACACAGCCACATTTGCTAATATGAATTGCAAAGCAAGAGCTGTTTGAGTTGGGGGAAAGAGAAGCTAAACAATATAAACAAGAAAATGACAATATAGTACATATGACTATGACCTCAGATAATGCATTTATGAAAAAATACATTGTAGATGTAAATACAATAAAAATATAAAATATAAAAAATACAATAAATACCAAAAAATACAAAAAATACAATAAATACAAAAAAATAAATAAATACAATAAAATATAAAATATAAAAAAAGAAAATAGAAAATGGATTGCTTGTAAGAAATGAGGTTTTAGGTATTGTTAATTATATGAGAAGAGTACCTAATTTGAGACATTTCCCTCATTTCAATCAGAAGTAAAACAAAATATGCTTTCCTATGACCTTTAATTATAATCCTGCATGAATTTGAGCAAACAGTTGTTCTCTAGAATGATATAAACTAATCTTTTTCAACCTTAGACAAACTTGAGCCTTCCTTAAGAAGGCTTAAGAAACATCAAATAATCCATCTCAGTTGTAAATATGAATTCTTTAATCTTACAGGAAAAAAAAGCTTCATATATTTTGATATTTCCTGATGACAATGGACTTAAATGTTATTGTTCCCTTTTCTCTATTAAGTAATATTACCAGAAAATATCCAGGCTAGTATATATGCTTCCCTGAGAAAGCTTAAGTATTTGAATGCATGAAATATCACTATCACTCAAAATGAATAATTATTATTGTCACTAGAATTAATTCTTCTAAATTAATGCAGTAGTCACTAAGTGTATAATCATTTGTTAACCATGTATTTCTTTTCAAAATATATATGCTAAGAACTATGCCATGTGCCAGATTCTGTTCTAAGTGCCCAGGACACAGTAGTGAAAATCTCCCAACACTTTATAATGGAGAGTGATACACTTAATTCACGAGCCAGATAATTTCAGAGTTTTAAGTATTATGAAGAAAACCAAAGTAAGTAAATAGAAGGTGAGGGTGGGGCCCGAGGTTAACATTGAGCAGAGACTTGAATAATGGGGAAAAGAGCCATCTGAAGTCTGGGGGAAGAGCATTTTAGGCTCCAAGATCCAGGATAAAAACCCTGAGGCAGGAACAAGCTTGACAAGTTCAAGGAGCTATAAGAACTCTTACATGACTAAAAGAGCAAGTAATAGGGCGAGAGTGGAAGAAGAGTCAGGAGGCAGGCACAGTCACTGGTAGAATGTGGAAAGAGTTTGTATAATATTGCACTTGTGATAGGAAGACCCCAGAGACCCTTGAAAGGGGAAGAGAACTAGAGAGATATATATTATAAAAAGATCTTATATTACAAATAAAGGATTTAGAGTTCTATTTTGAATTCCACATTTAGGATTCCCTTCAAATTTTGTACCACATTCACAAAAACATTTCTAATAGGATAAAATATGTATGTGTACTTTGAGGATGAATTTCAATTTTTAAAAATATTTTATGGTTAAGGTTATTGAATACAATTCCAGACAAGCAGAACCTGGGTCAGAGGCTCAGGCTTCTTTTGTGAAAAGTATCTGCTAGGTTGGAATTCTTTTCTTCCTGACTCTGTCTTGAGTGGGGATTACCCCTTAACTTCCTGGACTTGGTGATTTTTCCTGGTTCTTTATCTTGCATGTGGTTTCACTTATCAATTTCTGGACTGGAAATGTTTTCCTGGCTTTTTGTGAGACCTGAGCATTCTCTCTATTTGATCGCATGAGAAATTTTCAGTTGACTGAAACCCCTTTCTTTTTTTTTTTTTTTTAAAGATTTTATTTATTTGTCAGAGAGAGCACACAAGCAGAGAGAGCGGCAGGCAGAGGGAGAAGCAGGCTCCCTGCTGAGCAAGGAGGCCGATGCGGGACTTGATCCCAGGACCCTGAGATCATGACCTGAGCCAAAGGCAGACACTTAACTGACTGAGCCACCCAGGAGTCCCTGAAACCCCTTTCTTGAACCCTTACTGGCTATACAACCCACAAATTTTCTCTACCTCCTTCTTGTTGGTATGATTTTACCAAGGAAAATGCTTGAAACTTCAATGAACTCTTTGAAAATCTCTCCAATCTGGCTCCTCCCATCATGACCTCTGCTCTTCTTTTATCCTTTTACCACCTTCAATCTTCCCTTAAATTAAAAATACGAAGCAAAAGTGTACTAAAATTTTAGGGTAAAAATTACACTTCCTCCGTGTCTGTTCATATGATTATGTATCTCTCTGTGTGTTATGTGTATGTGATATTTTCTTACCTCTGGACAGTATTAGGAAATGATACATAAAATCCCTTAAAAGAGTTCTACTCAAATTGGTTTAAAGATAAATGAGCATTTATATAAGTTCCATGTTTCTGAAAATCCCCGAAATAGGAATATTAACCCAAATACTTCTCAAATTCACATGACTTGGTAAATCTTTGGCAATTAAGACTTGTTTAATATTGTTAGTTTAATGTTTTTAAAGCTATGTCTTATGAGTCATCAACATTATCATATGAACATACATTTTTATCCTATTTGGCTTACTAGTCAAATAAGCTCTTATTACATTTACTGTATGTTTAAGATTATGAAATTATAAATTCAACCCAAGGAAAAAATGTACATGTAAAATGCAGTAAAAAGCAATTGTTTGAAAAAAATGAATTGCTCAATATCCATTACTTCATGCATAACAAAAAGAGCAGCAAAATAAAAAAATGCTTTTAACTTTATTTAGGTTTTTGCTTTTGTGCCATTTGCCTAACATGCATGTACTCTAAAAGCAGTCAATAGAGAAGTAACTTGAGATGATAGCTAGCCTTGTTTGGTGCTATAGTATGTCTGCCTGAAAATTGTTCCCAAAATCTTTTCGGTAACTTGAAACCTTAGAGCTATGCTAAAACAAGGAACAGATATTCTTTAAATATCTAGATTATTTGTAAGTAAGACAAAGTGCTGAGACATTAACCACTAAGCATGAGTTTAAGTTTATATACTTCTGGTATCTTATTTTTATATGGTATATGGAAACTAAATATATTTGGGATTATTAATAAATATATTCTCTTTTCCACACTGAAAATTTGTACCGTGAGGAAGAATATACCATTGACCCTTGAACAACATAGGGGTTAGGGGATGCCAAACCCTACATAGCAAAAAATCTGCATATAATTTTTGACCCCCCCAAAACCTTATTAATAGCCTACTGTTACTGAAAACCTTACTGATAACATAGTCAATTAACACCAATTTAGTATGTTATGTGTATCACATGCTGCATTCTTACACTAAAGTCATCAAAAGTAGACGTTAAGAAAACTGAAAGGAAGAGAAAATACATTTACAGTACTGGAATGTATTTATTGGAAAAAATATAAATATAAGTGGAACCATAGAGTTCAAATCCATGTTATTCAAGGGTCAACTGTACCTGTAAAAATTGTGAGATATTATATTCACAAAATTTGCTAGCTTGCTACAGATTGCTTGCATGTGAGACAGTTCCCAATTGTATACTTTCTAGTTTTCTCTATAGAAGAAAGGTTACTAATGGTCAAATTCATAATGAATATATGTAATTATAACTGCTAAAAATAACAAGCATGATGAAAAACAACTTCATGAGGTCATGATCCCAGGGTCCTGTGATCGAGTCTCATCAGGCTCTCTTCTTAGTGGGGAATCTGCTTCTCTCTCTGCCTCTGTCTGCCATTCTGCCTACTTGTGCTCCCTCAATCTCTCTCTCTCTAAAATAAATAAATAAAATCTTAAAAAAAGAAAGAAAGAAAGAGAGAAAGAATGCAAGGAAAGCAGGATGTGTTTTTGACCAGGAAAAGCATCCAGGGTATGAAGGATGTGTTATTATTAAGGGAAAAAAAGAGAACAATTTTAGCCAAAGTAAGTTGTCTGGTTGTTTCATATTGAGAAAGATGAAAAATGTAGGACAAATCTGAATGGATATAGAAAGTTGTAAGAATTTCATATAAAAGGCATTTTATGCATGGTCAAGCTGGTAAGATTGAATGGATTTATTTATAAAGATTTTAAATATAAGTCAATATCAAAAGTACTCTGGTACAAATCTAAAATTTAGTTATCTATTTGTTAAAACTACAAAATTTTCTTAGATTATTGATCTGTTCTTAATAAGACATTCTAAAAGGTTTTTCTTTACCTTTTAAGTAACCTCCCTAGGAAACAAAGCTTTTATATCTTATCTGAATAATTTCTTGTGCTCTATGTAAACCTTTATCATATCCTTGATTATTTAAATGAACCAAGACTTCTCACTTTTAAATGAGCTATTTTTTTTTACGATTTTGTCAATTTTATCTCCCCCAAATTAAATCTTAAATGAAATCTTCCTGTTCTATAACTAACCTTGAGATTTCTCAGAAGGTCCTAAAAATCCTCAAAGGATTTGTTCTTTCAACTTGTGAAGAAAAATGTTAAAAATAATTTTAGCTCTTTTCTCCACCATTGTGAAGTGTGCAGCTGATTGTTCCTCTCCATGTCTTCTCACAAGAATTTCAGGATCAAGCAATTGTAATTCAAACTAAAGCAGAATCATCCCATTCCCCAGTGGATTCGGATGAAAACTGGTAATTAAACCAGATACAATTCCAAGAGGAGACATTGGACAAGAACCAAGCTGGGTCTATAGGAATCACGTAGGAGATGGCACACATATTTGTATCACCGTGTAAACATCTCTACTACCTGAACAATTAGACAAAATTTACTGAGAAAATGATTTTTCTCTGTTGCTATGCTTCTGCACTAGCTGGTTGGTTCAGTAATAAATATGTGAGAATTTTGTTTGAAAATAATTTCATTTTACTTGATATGCTGAATTGCATAAAAAGCTGTTGCCAAATAAAAAGCGATGTGTAACCTTCCCCAGGTTACATCTGTATGAGTAAATGCTATTGATATAAATATTGCAGAAATCATATATTCATAGATATTTGTCAATAATCTTACAGCTCAGGGTATGTCTTGGTTCAACATTATTAGTCATAATTCTAATTACCATTTTCAATGTTGCATGCCACAGAAATAACCAAATTCCCTTGTTAAATGAATTCTCATCAGATCTTTACCCATGACCATGTTAAGTCTTCTGTCATTCATGGTTGTTGTTTTGCTCTGTTTTTTCTCTGAAAACATTTGCAATCAGCTACAGGCCAGAATGCCTCATGATGGCATTGCTTTAATAACTTTATATCGCTGGACTAGGGATTTATAGAATTCTAGTGGAAAAGCTTATGGGTTCGTGAAACTGCTAACCCAAGATCAATCAGAATGAGAGTTAGTTACATGGGACTGAATGTCCTAATAAAGAATGATTATGGTTTTTGTTTGGAACATTGTTAGTTCTTTCATGTTTCATTTTCCAAATTTAAGGAACTCTTTTTCTTTTTTCTTTAGCTATCTATAACTCAAAACTATTTAACAGATTATATTTTGTAAACAGATATGAAACATTTCATTTTTCTTCCTCCTTGATGCCTCTAAAATTCAGAAAGTCTTATTGAATATTCTAATTTTTATGGCAATATAATTATTGGCACAAGTTCAAAAAGAATCTATTCTGCCTGTAAGAGCTCATACTGGTTGGAACCTGCATATACTTGGTTATGTAATGTCACATTTATATGTCATATTTAAAAATGATGTACATAGAATCTGGTTTAAGGAACTAAGGTGGACTTTATAGAGCCAATGCCTACAAAGCCCTTCTGGGAAAACCAGCCTGGTATCTGGATTATAAAGTTCCCTGCCTTATAGGTGAGTAAGGAAGGTCACTTCCTGGCAGACCCAAGACATTTGGGATACCTTGAGTATCAGAAGAAGAAAGAAATTCAACCAAATCTATAGGTGCCACTAGTGAGGTCTGATGACAAGTTCTTGACTTGGTTTTCTAGACTCAGGAGGCTTTTTTTCTTTTTTTAAAGATTTATGTATTTATTTTGGTAGGGGGTGGAGAGAGAGGGGGGAGGGAGGGAGATAGAATCTCAAGCAGACTCCCCACTGAGCATAGAGCTCAATCTGGGCTGGGATCTCCCCACCCAGAGATCATGACCTAAGCTGAAATCAAGAGTCAGATGCTTAACTGACTGAGCCACCAAGGTGCCCCCTTAGCCTCAGGAAGCTTTTAAAAGTCTAATCTGACATTCCTTTTTGTCAGATTCCGGGGAATCAAACTCAAAAAGGCCTACATGGTCAATTATCATTCCTGCTTCACTTATGTAAATAATAAGGCCAAATCTAATAAGATCAGACTTGTTTTGTAAACAAGAATCAACATGGGGGTAATTTTAGAAATTTATGTTAGAGTAAAAAACCATAGCATATCCTGTGAAGTCTCAGTTCTAGTTTCCTCCAATATCTGCCTATAGCTGCCAAAATGGACATTTCCAATTTTTCTCCCAATCTTGTCTGGTTATCACTGAGAATTTATATTGCCCTTTTACCAAAGCGCTGCAAGCTAGAACTGAACTTAATATAAACTTCAAAGAAATAACCACAACAGATCATGTATGAACAGCCTTCAAGCCTGCTGCTGTGTGAGCCACTCAGGAAATTCACTAGGACACCAGATGCCATCATCACCAAGACAATTCAAATTGCAAACTAGAAAATTCATCAGATTACCACTGCTATCTTTGAACCCAACATTTAGAAATCTTGACTGGCTGCCCTCTGGACTAAGGAACTGTGTTTCCAACTATTAATCTTTGTTTTTCTTTAACTTCATAAAGAGTCCACTCTTTAAATGCCTGACTGCTAACACTATCCAGCAGATAGCCTCTACTACCAAATCCCAACAGATGGTTCATTCAGCTAGTACTTAGTGAAAAAAAAAAAAAACCACTCAAATGAAAAATGGACGTACAGTGTTCAAAGAAGAATGTCTCTTCTTTCCTTGAAGCGAGGATAGACTAACAAAGATTCTGTTCTTGACCAAACTCCAGTCAGGTTCTTCTGAGCTATTTTTCAACTAGACTCCATCCTTGCACATGTCTTTGAGAGCTCAATTTTTGCAAGAATCTTGCCTGAATGAGTTTAGCCACCATCCCCCAGGTGATACTGATCACTCTGACCCACCTTTAGCAAGAATCCTGTTAGGTTTAGCCAGAAATTCCCCCTACACTTACCCCTAATGATTCCTCTTAATAATTTTCCATCTGATGATATCTTTACCCACCCCCCACCTACTCCTTGTCTATAATTCCCACTTTTCTTTGCTGTATTTGGAGTTGAGTCCAATCTCTCTCCCCTACTACAAAACCCCATTGGAGTAGTCCCTACACTTATTGTGATAGTCCTGAATAAAGTTTACTTTACATAACAAGTGTCATGAATATTATTTTTCTTAACAACATTCAATTTCAATCCTTACTCCAGAGTCTCTTCTCTTGTGGTAAGTTTCCTCCCAAGGAAGGGTCTCATCAACTTAATTGATTCTTGGGCATTGCTAACACTTAGAGTTAGAAAATTCAACCAATAACTAAAAATAAATGTAAATTATCTCTTAGGGCCTGTACAAAAAGAAAAGCAGCAAGGACAAAAATTAAAGAATGGACAGAAAGTAAGATAGAGGAAGGAAGTTGGACTTCTGAGCAGTCACAAAAAGAATAGACAAAGACCCAGCTAAGCAGTATTTGAAGCTCTGGCATTCACAGATCTTGAGTGTGCTATCCCCTCTATCACTGTCCTTTGAAATGGTAATTAGCAGATTAACCACCTTTCACAGCTCTTTAAGAACTTTTTCTCCTCAATTTGAAGGTCTTTGTTCTGTGAGATCTAAGACTAAGCCCATGACAGATTCAAAATATTCTTACTTCCTTTTATAGCTTTTGGGACACTTTTGTTTATGTGGGGTTGGGAGCAGACTTGCTCCTAGAGTTAGAACAAGTTGTAGTTACTTTCTCTGGGAAACTCTCCTCATCTCCCACGGTTTTGCTCACTGTCACCTTTCTAAGTCATGCTTGCGTTGTACCTGGTTATATTCTGTACCTCTTACTACCACTTTTAAATTATGTTTCCTTTTCAGAGTTTCCTACAACGTTGTAAAGTTCACTAGGGCTGTGTTGTATTTGATCATAGTTGCCAATGACTCAGTAAATGATTGTTGGTTACACCTTCATTAATTGACCAGCTTAAGGAATGGATTTATGAAAGATATGACTATGACTTTGATATGCTATTGACAAAATATGCCATATCTGGCTCTTGGAAATGAAAGAAGATTAAAATATATATCTGAGTGGCAATTTCTGTTCCTTCTTGTCATTATTTTAAAAATTGTCGAATTCCAAGTGTTGAAGTTTGACACACAGTGTGGAGAAGGAAGAAATTTCCTCTCTCCCTCAAGATCCTTTTAGTTGGACTCAGAATCAAATTGATAAGATATAGATTAATAGGAGAAAACCAAATTTAGTTTTAGACCTGAAAAGAAAGTCAGGCAACAGGTTTATGAGACACTCTGATCTACCTATGGAAAGGGATGGAGTTCTGAGGATACAAAGGGAGAAAGACCATTAGCAGGAAGAAGAGAGGAAATGTTTGGAAAACAAAGTTTGCGCTATTATGCAGATAAGTTTCTAAGGTAAAGAGAAATCTCTGTTAATAGCTCTTTTCCTGATACTGGCAGACTGTTGAGCAGGAGGTAAACTTTGTCCTGCATCTGCTGGGTTTGGATTGTTTTTAACTAAAATAATCTTCATGTTAAAGTGGCCCATGTTGGTGCAGCCTGCCCTTGGCCTCTAGAAATCCAATGGAAATATATAAAATATACATAAAAAACCATAACCAATAGTCTACTTTGAAACAAAAGTGAACTGTTTTTTATGTTGATAAATCACAGGGGGTGGGGGGAGAAGAGATTCCAGGTTTAGAAGTAATGGAAATGAGAGGAAAACCAAAATAGCTATAACCCCTTTACTTTAATTTTAATAGCTATTGAATTATTCAAAATTTTAAATTTGTTGATATCTTTCACTCTCTTTATTAAAAGTTAAATCTTAAATGTCAGAATTAGTTAAAACTTCAATCGTTTACCTATTGATGAAGTGTCTTAAAAATCTGAAAAAGTTGATGAATAGGAGATAATATTAAGACATCCTGAGTAAAGGAAACATATTCGATCTCTCTTAGCTGTGTCACACTGAATAGTGTACAGTTTTAAAACATCTTGTCTTTTATACTTAATTCATTCTGAAACTTGAAATGGGAATTTCTGACTCTAAAACAACAGATCTAAAGATAGTATGGTGTTTTGTTTTGTTTTAATTCTTCCTTGAGAGGGGAACCCTCCTACACTGTTGGTGGGAATGCAAGCTGGTGCAACCACTCTGGAAAACCATGTGGAGGTTCCTCAGAAAATTGAAAATAGAGCTACCCTATGACCCAGTGATTGCACCACTGGGTATATATCCTAAGGATACAAAGCTGGTGCTCCGAAGGGGCATGTGCACCCGAATGTTTATAGCAGCAATGTCCACAATAGCCAAACTGTGGAAAGAATCTAGATGTCCATCAACAGATGAATGGATAAAGAAGATGTGGTATATATATACAATGGAATACTATGCATCCATCAAAAGAAATGAGATCTTGCCATTTGCGATGACGTGGCTGGAACTAGAGGGTGTTATGCTTGGAGAAATAAGTCAATCGGAGAAAGACATCTATCGTATCTCCCTGATATGGGAGAAATAAGTCAATCGGAGAAAGACAACTATCATCTCCCTGATATGAGGAAGTGGAGATGCAATATGGGGGGGGGGTTGGGGGTGGGAAAAGAAAAAATGAAAGAAGGTGGGATTGGGAGGGAGACAAACCATAAAAGACTCAATCTCAAAAAACAGACTGAGGGTTGCTGGGGGGAGGGGAGACGGGAGAGGGTGATGGGGATTATGGACATTGGGGAGGGTATGTGCTATGATGAGTGCTGTGAAATGTGTAAACCTGGTGATTCACAGACCTGTACCTCTGGGGATAAAAATACATTATATGTTTATTAAAATAAATAAATAAATTTAATTTAAAAAAAGAAGGGCAAAAAGATAAATCCACAAAAAACGTTCCTTTAGTTATGTAAAAAAAAAAAAAAATTTCCTCCTTAAGCCCAGCTTTGGGCTCTGGAAGTGGTATCCCAACTGAAATTTATATAAAAGCTTTTAAATTCTAATAAATTGGTTGGGGAAGGGGAAACGAATGATAAGTGTGGATGTTAACAGAATAGGTATCATGAAATGCATTTGCCAAACTAAAATGGTATGAGTTTAATGAAGCTAATAGTTACCACTGAGATCCAAGCTACTTGTAGTATGTACCCATGTGTGCACAATTTTGTACATATATGTGGTTTAGTGGAGCAGGGCCACTAGGCTAGGCACCAGAGGGAGCTGAAACAAATGTAAGTGAGATACTGGGCCTGCCTTCAAAGCCCTTACCCTTTTGTGCAGAAAGTGAGACAAACAGAGAAATGATATACTACAAGTGGCAGAATGTGGTATATGTCAAGATTAAAGTATAGGGGACAATGTGTGGTCCAAACAGAAAAGAACTCAACATTCCCACAGGGACATAGAAAAACCTTTATGAAAGAGAGGGCATTGTACTTAGGGGTATGCAACATTTTATGTCTTTCTGTCAAGGTTCATCATTCTGAGGCCTCTAAACATATTTTTTTCTCTTTGGAGTCATTTTTTCTAACAAGCCAAGGTTGGAAATTGCCCTTTCACCCCCTCATAGGTTTCCATAGAAATTCTGAGTAGGCAGTACAGAGGAAGATGGAGTGACTCATGGGGCCCCAGGGCGGCTCGGGTACCTGGGCCTTGACTCAGGCCATGACTCCAGGGTCCTAGGATGGAGCCCCACGTTGGGCTCTCTGCTCAGTGGGGAGTCTGATTCTCCCTCTGTGCTCTCTCTCTTTCAAATAAATATATAAAATTTAAAAAAAAAAAGAAAAAGGAAAGAAAAGATGGAATGACTCATATCAAGCAGCCAAGGGCATTACAGCTAAGACCAGATACCACCGAAACAAGCATTGGCTGATGACATCCAGAATTTAGAACTAGAAGAACCAGCAGAGGCTTCCAAAGGCCCAAGACTGCTTAAACTTCTTTAAAAAGAGAGTACTTTTGTAATAAGTCATACTCCCCAGATGCTACCCTTTCACATCTGACCATATCAGAAAAGCGACTGTAGCCAAAGGCTCTTCTGCCTAGCTGATCTCTGAATAGAACAAAGACCCTTCACTGCTTGAACATCGTAAACAACACATGCTGAGAGCTGACCTGGACAAGCCTGAGGCCTCACTGCCACTGCACATTCACGGACTGACTTAGCATTTGGTTCATTACTTCTTACTCCTTGCTGTATTTGTTTGTTGTGTGACTTTGTGTTATGCTTTGCTTTGTGTGACACATATGAATACAAGTTAAATGCACACTGAAATGTCATTGAGCTCGGAATCCTAAACCTGTTTTACAATTATGTTTAAACCTGCTTTATGATTTAATAAAGCTGACATTGTGGAAAGACACAACTCATGTGTGTGCCTTCACAGAGTGCTTGTGACATAGGCTTAGACAGGAATATTTTCGAGTCTACCGTTTGTCATCTGCAACGCAAGGACCTGAGCCCACTTTACTGTAAGCCCCCCCGGTATATTTGATTTCTATTTTAGCATTTGGAAATAAATGAACGACGCAGAGGTTCCCCCCAGGTGATTCTGCTCCTGCAGTACTGGTGTGTCGACATGTTCTTCTTTCCTTCTCAGAGTTCTGGTGAACTTCTGAAATAGAAGACAGGTAGTCAAACACAGTAAAACAGTTAAATTATACACTTGGGACAGGCAATGGGAGGGCTTCTGAGAGTTGGTAATATTCTGTGTTCTGATCTGTTTGTTGGTCATATGGGTAGATTTATTTTGTGAAAAATAAGTAAAATATCCACTTATTGTAGGTGAGCTTTTCTGTACATAAATCATATTTCAATAAAACGTTGAAAAAGGAAAGTCAATTAACAAGAGACAAAAGAAACCTATAATTAACTGAAATCAGTCTTACCTCCGTGCTAGGTGTATGAAATAGTCAACTCTTTGGTCCATTCTGCCAAACCAAGTGTCAGTCAAATGATGGCTGAGCCCTTGAGCAATCTGTATGTTGCAGCTTATTTGAGTCCTCATCATGCTCTTGAGAAGACTCAGATAGATTATATACCTGTAGGGAGTTGGGCACTAATGACAACTGCTTGTCTCTGCTTTGTACAGGCGCCCACAGTCCTCACACGAACATTTATTTATTCTAGCCAGTTCTTCCTTAAGCCCAGCTTTATTGTATTGTTTGTGTAGATAAAGAGTTGAAAAAAATGTTCTAACTTATCAACACCTTCCCCTGACCCCTTCTTGGCCCTGCCTGCTTCTAGATTTCCTTTATCTGACCCTTTATTGAAAGCAAGATCTTTATTTTCAGATCTTCCAAAGGTGCTGTCTCTCTGCCAAAGCACAGCCATTTACTTATGGTCCATCTCATAACAGTAGTTCTTTGTCTACCCTCTAGGGGGACATTAAGTTAAGAACAGATCTGAGATGAATTTATGATATTTTGCTTTCAGTTTATATAAGTCTAACCTCTTTGAGTCACTCCCTGCAATTCTCTCTACCCTTCGATTTTTGAAAGACCAAGACATTCAGAGGTGAAGTTTGATTATTCACAAGTGTCTGAATATTTCATAATTCAATGGTCTTAAGAATACTTCCTTTTATTATTATTTTCATAAATAATTCTCGGCTTATATTAAACATTGGGAAAAAATTATCCTTAAAACAGGCGTACAAATGAAGCCAAACTCAGGTTTAGCTGGCATTTCCAAAACTTACATATTTTTTCTCTAATTTGCACTTTGCATTGAGGTGCTTGCCTCCCTTCCTCGCAAAGCAATTCTTAAACTCTATTGTAGTATAAAAGCAGTTGTAGACACTACATTAACTTAACCATGGTCGTGTTCCAACAAAACTTTATTTCCAAACTAAAGCAGAATAAATTTGGCCCATGAGCTAGAGTTTGCTGACCCCTGAATTAAGGGATTAGCAAATAAGTTAATAGGTAGAATAACGAGGGAATTCAGAAGGTGGTATAGTTGAATGTCATAAGCCTCCAAAAAGCAACAAAATTTACATTTACATTCTAGATTACATTTACATCCTACATTTGAGTTTACATCCTAGAAGTAGGATGAAGATAGCACTTCTTGACCTTGAAGTAGTTGGAGAATGGAAAACATGTGCATCTATTTTGAAAGGGCTGAAGAGAAGTGTTAAAGTATTAGTTTAATATTAGTAAATTTACAGTATTAGTAAAGAGAAGATGTCTAAACAAGAAGTTGAGGGTGTCTAAACAAGAAGTTGAGGATGTTGAGTAATTGCAAACCACAGAATGTGGATTCTACTGAGGTCTTCCATAGACAAGAGCAGTGCTAGTTCCATTTCTTTAGAGTTGAAACACAACTTCTTGTTAAATAAATGCTTTCAGTGCTTTGAAAGGCATAGATTTTTCTCATTGCTTCCTGAATATAATTCACAGCCAGGTAAATTCTTTTCCTGGTTGCCTTTTTTTTAAATAACTTTGCAAGGCTTTTTATATTAATACTCACACAAGGGGAATTTGGTTGTCATCTTTTATTTATGTACATATGTATATGCATTAACACACTACATTCCCTGGATATTGATAAAAATTCAAAATGTCATGTATAGTAATAATTATACAATTTACAACATAGCTTTATTTTAAAATGGATTACAATTAATCTTCAAGTTCTTTGCTATTCACTATGGTAACCATGGGAAAATCTGGCTTTGAACTTTTGGTAAGTTCCATGATGATTTATTATTCAAAATTATAGCAGAGTAAATTTTAGCTATAAAACATGACCTTTTTAGTGTCCTATTTCCTGAAACCTAGCCCAAAGTTATTTGACTTCACAGTGATTCAGTATCATAAATTGTCACCATTCTCTTCAAATCAAAATGTATTGAGAATTGTTATTTTATTATGGAGCAACAAAACAGCAAGTCAAATTGAATACAAGCACATACATGTGCGCGCGCACACACACACACACACACACACACACACACACACACACACAGAGGTATGTACATTTGCACAACACATGTTCTGGGGGCAGACTCCCAAGAAGAAAATCTCTGATAGAACTGTCATTCTGGAATGCCTGAGCGGCTTAGTTGGTTAAGCAGCTGGCTTCGGCTCAGGTCATGGTCCTGGGGTCCTGGAATCAAGTCCCACATCGGGCTCCTTGCTCAGCGGGCAGCCTGGTTCTCTCTCTGCCTCTGCCTGCCACTCAGCTTGCTTCTGCGCTCGTTCTATCTCTCTCTCTCTGACAAATAAATAAATGAAATCTTAAAAAAAAAAAAGAACTGTCATTCTACTTCACCGTCTGTGGGAATGATTTGTTGGAAACATGATTTAAGACAGTCTATCATACCTAATTCCGACATGAGACTTCTATGCTATGTTGCCATGTCCTTTCTGTGAGATGCATTATCTTTCAGTATTGTGTTCTCCCAGGGCATTGTGCAATATTATTTGAGTACTGTGGATCATTAATAACAATAACTACCATGTTTCACTACTTTCTAATATGCCAGACACTATGCTATCTGCTTCACATACATTATTTACTGTAATCCATGTAGTGGTTTCATGACTCATTCCAATTTTATAGATGCAAAACCTAAGGCTTGGAGACAGTACAAGAGCACATGACTAGAAAATACTGGAAACAAAATTTAAGCTAGGTTTTAGTAGGGCCTTAAAGCAAACGTTCTTTTTACTACAAGCTGAAATGAATGGCATTACTGCAACAATAGCCTGGGAAAATATTTTGAGTAATGTTTTGAGTAATGAAAAAAATACAAATGGGTGAAAGAAAGTAAATATCCCACTTCATTGAAATAACCACCTTTTATCAATCTAGTGTCTATCATTTCTGATATTTTTCTCTGTGTATGTTATAATATGATATTTTTAAATAGAATGTGATCAGGGCACCTGGATGGCTCAATCGGTTAAATGTCTGCCTTTGGCTCAGGTCATGATCTTAGGGTCCTGGGATCGAGCCCCATATCCACATTATCTCCTCACTCTGACTGCAGTATTAGACTTTTGGTGACTTCTGAACAAATTAATGTATAGCAGTGTTTCTCAAATTTTTTGGTCTCAGGACCCTTTTATATTTTTAAAAATTATTGAGACTCCACGGAGCTTTTGGTTATGTGGGTTATCCCTATCAAAATGTATCATATTTGATGTTAAAACTGAGGCTTTATGAATATTTATTTAATAGCTCTTTTAAAAGTAATAAGTCTACTCCTTGTTAACATAAAAACGTATTTTACAAAAAATATTTTGCAAAACAAAAAGAATTTATTGAGAAAAGTGAAATTCTCTCTGAAGCAAGTGCATTCAATTATTTCCAATATGCTGTTTTGATTGAAGTATATGAAGATAATCTGGCATCATACAGACATGAAGTTGGGAAAGTGAAGAGTATTTTAATAGCTTTTTAATATAATTGTGGACATTCTTCTTGGATATTGAAATATACAAACTCAACAAGGAGTAGTTTCCTATTGGTTAGTGAATGTGAAGTCTGAAACCCTATCAGTAAACTTTTTATATTCTGTTATATTAAAATCTATTGCTTTACCTTGCGATTTAGCTGGATCTTTTTAATCACATATAATTTTATAACACCATTAGTTGATCATTTGGGGAATCTGGTTTACCATGTTTACACAGACTTGTATGTTAATAGATTTCATTATACAATATCAAAAAATCACATTTGTTAATACCACTACCGAACTCATTAGAGTGTCTTTAAGAATTAGGAAGCTGTTAGTACAACCACTCTGGAAAACAACATGGAGGTTCCTCAAAATGTTGAAAATAGAACTACCCTATGACCCAGCAATTGCACTACTGGGTATTTACCCTAAAGATACAAACGTAGTAATTGGAAGGGGCACGTACACCCAAATGTTTATAGCAGCAGTGTCCACAATAGCCAAACTATGGAAAGAACCTAGATGTCCATCAACAGATGAATAGATAAAAAAGATGTGGTATATATACACAATGGAATACTATGCAGCCATCAAAAGAAATGAAATCTTGCCATTTGCGACGATGTGGATGGAACTAGAGGGTATCATGCTTAGCGAAATTGGTCAATCGGAGAAAGACAACTATCATATGATCTACCTGATATGAGGAAGTGGAGATGCAACATGGGGGGTGGTTGGGGGGTAGGAGAAGAATAAATGAAACAAGATGGGATCGGGAGGGAGACAAACCATTAGTGACTCTTAATCTCACAAAACAAACTGAGGGTTGTTGGGGGGAGGGGGGTCGGAAGAGGGGGGTGTGCTATGTGCTATGGTGAGTGCTGTGAAGTGTGTAACTGGCAATTCACAGACCTGTACCCGTGGGGATAAAAATACATTACATGTTTATAAAAAATAAAAAATTAAAAAGAATTAGGAAGCTGTCAAGCTTAGAAGGGCAGTTACAAGTCATCCAAAATTCTACTTATTGTCCAAAAGCTCAAATTTTATCATTAGTAACAAACACTACCAATTGTTTGCTTGAAGTGATAAGCTTAGTTTTTCAGTTTTGAAAAAATGTCTAAATAATGATAGTTTGTTACCCAGTCATCCAGTAAAAATGGTATTCCATACAAAAATGCAGATAGTCAGACAAGTGTTTTTCCTGAGCCAACAATCATACTTCATTATTCAGCAGAAGTGCTTTATTCATACTTCCCAATTTGTGATACAGAATGTTAAAAAGATTGCACTCAAGGGTTAAGATTTAGTAGAAGAAACCATCTTCAGTACTTTACCAGGACATTCTTAAGTGAAATTGGCTGTTTTCTTTTTCTTTCATGAATGTGGCTGTGAAGAATGCAAAGAATGCAGATAGAGTTTGATGTCCCTGCTTTGGTTCATGTTAAAGATCCAGAAGTTTTCCCCACCTTTGCTTTTGAATCAGTATAAAAAATGTCAGGAGCCTGGGTGGCTCAGTTGGTTAAGTGTCTGCCTTTAGCTCAGGTCATGGTCCCAGGGTCCTGGGATCAAGTCCTGCATTGGGCTCTGCCCTTAGCAGGGAGTCTGCTTCTCCCTCTAATCCTCCCCCCTGCTTCTGCACACTCTCTCAAATAAATAAATACAATCTTTTTAAAAAATTCTGTTAAAAAATGTCAACACAGTGAAAATGGAAAATAATGCCTTTATATAATTATGAAAATAGTTTTGACCTCATGGGATCCTGAAAAGGATCATGGAAACCCCCAGTTGGAGAACCACTGATCTCCATAGTTCCATTATGTTTACACTAAAATTAAATTTCCACGTATTTTAATACAGTTTGCACTTCCAGCTAACATCTGAAGAGAGGTATATTAGGATAATATAAATGTCAAGGAAATCAGATGTTTCATAGTTAAACACAAAAGCTGAAAAACAGGTCCTTTAATATTGATAAGAGAAGGAAACCAAATCTAGGATTTGCTGTGTAAATCGAATGACAAATCTAAATCATTATTCAAAAGTGCCGATATGTGTCTATTTAGATGATAGATGTGCTACTTAAAAAGCGGTGGGCCTATCAATAGTTTCATAAAATAGAATCCTAGTTGGAATGTACTAGAGGAGCTCATAAGGCAAATCAAAGTAAATTATTTTGTATAGGGAAATAATTTATATCATGATATTATATATATGACATAGTAACATATCATAAAAATACAGTGGTCACTTTAGTAACTTGCACTTTTGGGGTTTCTAAAGGATGAAAATTTGTATATGTTACCATTACTCCTTGTCACCTGTGTTCCTCTGGTATTATATTTATGCACAGGCTCACTGATGGTGTAGGTTTCCCATGAGCAAAAAATGGTCTGCTCATTATTTAAATGAAGAAAAAATGATTAGTTGTCATCAAGGGATATCCCATAAGTATCTGGATTTCTGGCTCTTTGTGAATAATTAGAGGATCAGTGATCTCTGGGCCCGTATTCCCATATGGAAACCATCAGTTGATGGCTGCCCCTTTAATATGGGGCATTTACTCTCCACTTGACTCCATGCCAACCACTCCTCATTTCTCCTTGCATCTGGCTCAATTCATTCATTTACATTAACTGCAAGGTACTTGTATGTATTTGACTATAGCAGCAGTGTGATGTAAAAAGTATTTTGATGTGTACCAAGGAAACCATCCTGCGTATAGTAAAAATGACCTTGACTAGCAATCAGGAGGCTTGAATTCTTATTTCAATTTCCCTGCCAATTCACTGTATGATTTGGGGCAGTTTCGTTAACTTCCCTGGGATATACTTTTCCCACCTATTAAGTGAAAATTCTGGCTGGTAACCAGTTGCTTTTTAAGGGCCCTTCCACATACCTGTTTTTATTTCTTGACTTTACAGCTGTCCTAGAATCACAACACTTGTACTACCATGTTTTTCTTAGTACTGAATGTTAGTAAACACACACTCACTGGCACTCACAATAATAATTTATTGTGTCTTCTTGGAAGTCAAGACAACAGTGATCTCAACTTCATAAAAACTTTACCAAATGGTACATCAACGCAGAAATTTCTTATTGACTATATTACATTAGAATACAAACATATTTGAGCCTTATTTGAGAGTAATATGCTATTACTTGGTTAATTTTTTTCATACTGCCAAAACAGGGAAAATTGTGGTTTACCATCAAAGAAAAGGTGAATTGAAATGATCAGAGTCTCCTTAGCTCATGTTGCCTGACTTTGGAATTTCCATGTCTGTGTGGATTCCCCCATATAAGCTATTAAATTTGATTTTTTCCTGTTTAAAAAAAAAATGATCAGATTCAAAGAGTAAGTTAAAAAAATTTTGCAGTCTCCCCACCACTCCAATAGTATAGGTGTGTCTTCTTAATTCTCTGGATAAATTCTAACAATTTTTCCTTGATGTTTAACTTAGTACCCCTCAGCATTTTTTTAAACATATATTGTTATAATATCTATCAAAGCTTGACTTTAAATTTTTTAATAATACCCTTTTCCTGTGTGTCCATTCTTCCTATATTCCTGCCATTTTTCCTTCTTAGCAGCTTACCTAATTTTCTCTCATTAGTTCTGCCCAATATGGCAGGGATGTATGCTTTATCACCAGGAGCCAACAGTACAGTAGATGAGATGGGCATGAGGTAAGAACTAAGTGTAGTGTTGGAGTAAGGGGAGCATTATGGCATCTACCTGAGAAAGTCAAAGATATTTGTACCAGTGAGGAGACTTTCAAACTGTCATTTGAAGGATAAAGAAGAATTTTCTAGAAGGTCATTCAGGACGGGCCATTCCAAGCAGAATAGAGCAGAGAAGTGGAGTGTGTTCAGATCCCATTGCATGGCACATTTGGAGAAGCGCAGAAGTCTCGTATGTCTGAGACATGGGTTTATGATAAGAGATGAAACAGGAACAGAGGCCAGACGGTGGAAGCCCTTGCGTGACACGTTACAGGAGCGGTGATGGTTTTTAGCCAAGGAAACTACATGGTCAGACTCATGTTTTAGAAAGATCATGCTGGCAGCATGAAAGTTCTTACTTTCAGCCACAAAATGATGAAACTAGGTGCGCCTGAAAGGTTTGTTTTCATTCCTATGGTCAGCCACAAAATGATGAAACTAGGTGCGCCTGAAAGGTTTGTTTTCATTCCTATGGTCAGCCGGCTGTTCAGACACAAAAGATAGCCACATCAGGGCGTTGGGCCCAAACCTCTCCGACCTGTCTGCTAGATCTTGCTTTACACATGCCAACTCTCCAGTCTAAGCGGAGCCCTCGGGCAACCTGCTTTCCCAAATCCCTGGCCGCACCTGCCATTCCATTCACACCACGGGAATTTCAGAGTCAGTCTGTTTAGTGACAGTCCTAAGCTCCATCCAAAGCACATTTCTTGGGGCAATCAAGTTGTATAGTGACTCTGGGTAGCTTGTGAAGAAAATGGCACTCCTGTTAAGCCCTAGGTACAGCTTTCAAATGGTACATGTTTTGCCCGAGCTGTTTTACCTGCATTTGGTACCACTCAACGTTAAGCATTCTCTTACTCCCACGGATCTTGTATCTTTTGCAATTAAAGAAGAACAAGTTTTCAAAGGTTGATTTGTTGGAAGCTGCACACATAACTCTTGGTATTTGGGCTTGTCAAGATGACATTTAGATTTATTTATCTAAACCCAGTGCCTACAATATCTCTGGTAGGATAATTATTCTTGGCTTAATAAGCACTTTTAAAGTCTGCACTAGAGAAAAATTAACAGTACTTCTAAATGCCTTAAAAATGATCATGATTGTTTCTGCACTAATAACTAGAGCTTTGGTTTCAAACAGGTCTGAATTAAGTCTTAGGTCAACTTCCTCTGCTTACTAGTGTGTGACTTTGACCAAGCTACTTGACCTCAGTGAACTACATTAACCTTTTCTGAACGATGGGAATAACAATGTTGTACACTATGTGGACTTGGTATGAGAATTCAGTGAGATCATGTATGTGGAGTGCCTGATATAGCATAACCTGTATCATTTATATTATTTGTAGACAAAAATTACCATTAACCACACAAAGAAATGTAATTATTGTTACTGGAGGTTTCTGCTTATAGATAAGAATGAGTTATCAGGGACTGAATTTACCCCCTTTCTTGACACAATTGAAAAGCTGGAAACATTTTTGAAACAATGTTTTTCAAGACCATAGACCTTGGTTTAATGAAAGACAAAGATTCCTCAGAGATGAGAAATAAACAAGGAGAGGCCTACAGTTATCTCACACTCCTGCTTTGTAAAAATTCCCAGCCTGTAGTGCCAGGAGGGAAATCTCAGGTGGAAGCAGACTTTAACTGCAAAGCTAAGTAGATTGAACTGAAAGTCTGGCAGAATCAAGGCAGCTAGTTCTCACAGAACGAAATACCAGAAAGGAGAGAGCCATACAGGGAAAGCACCCAAGAGATCTGCAGACAACCTCCCTCGAGTACTCAGGAGATTATTAATCAGAGCGTGCATGTGAGGAAACTAACCCAGGCTCAGGGGAACAAACACAACCATGAGAAAAACTAAGAGGAATCATTATCTGATGTTAACCTAAGGCCAGAAATTGTGCCCATTCCAATCAGGCAAGCTAAACAACCTCAAAATTCATGGCACTTATTGTTGGTGACACAAAAGGACTTTGCCTTGGTAGTAGGGAATAATCAGTCGTTGACTAAACACTGTGAGTCCCAGCTAGCAAATCCTAAAAGCAAGACATGAAAGGATTAGGTTGTTTCCAAGGAACTTGACTGCATCCCACAGCAAAGTTTAATGATATTTACTGGAATATAAAAATATCATCACCCAACAGGATAAAATTCACAATATCTGGCATCCAGTATAAAACTACCATACATGCAAAAGGGCAGGATAGTATGAACAATTATGAGGGAAGTGTTTATCACTTAAGATCAACCTAGGATGGATACAGATGTTAGAATTCACAGATCAGGACAATAAGACGTTTATTATATCTGGATTCTGTATGTTCCAAAAATTAAATAGAGATATGGGTGATTAAAAATATACTTAAATCAAACTTCCACAGATAAAAATTATAATGAATGAGATAAAAAAAATACTGGATAGGATTAATATCAGTTTAGATATCCCAGAAGAAAAGATTAATGGACTCATAGGGAGGGAAACTATTCAAAATGACAAAAGACATAAAAAGATGCAGACACTGACCAGAGAAGCAGTGAACTGTGGAGCACCTCTAAGCAGCTTATGCTCTAACCTACATATAATTGAAGTCCCTGAAGGACTGGGGAGGGGCGTGGCAGCAGCAGAAGTATCTGAAGAAATAACAGCTGAAAATTTTCCAAAGTTAAAGAAAACATTAAACCCAGAGATCCAAGAAACTTAACACCAAGCACGCCAAAAAGAAGAAAACTATACCATGGCAAATGACAATAAAATTGCTTCAATCTGGGCATAAAGCCAAGATTTTAAAAGCTGGCAGAGAAAAGGAAACACATGTTACATACAGAAGAACAAACTTAAGGGCAGCTGGGGGGCACAGTCAGTTGAGTGTCCAACTCTTGGTTTCAGCTCAGGTCATGATCTCATGGTCGTGCGACTGAGCCCTGCATCAGGCTCTCTGCTCAGCAGAGAGTCTGCTTGGGACTCCCTCTCCCTCTGTCCCTCCCCTCCTTCCAAAATAAAATAGTAGCGCATTTCTAATTAATGCAGGGGCCAAAGAAGAAATCAAGTGGGAAAATTTGATACATAGTTCATACCATACATAAAGAAATAATTAAAAGTGGATTATTGGCCTCAATGAAAACCTTGAAACTGTAAATTTTCTAGAAAAAAATATAGGAGAAAATTTTTGCTACCTGGGATTGGTCAACATATTCTTAGATACAAGAAAAAGCACAATTCATTAATGAAAACGCTAAATTGCACTTCTTTCAATTGAGATCTTCTCTTTGAAAGGCACGTGAGAGAAAAGACAAGCTACAGACGGGGATAAAATATTTTCAAATTTCATATGTGATAAAGCATTTGGAACTTTATGTGTAAAATTCTTTGTACAAAAATAACTTTCAAATAATAAGTAATCAAACTACCAAATAAAACTGGGCAAAAGATTTGAACAGACATTTCCCCACAAAAGACACTCAGTTGGAAAATAATCACACAAATTCTCAACATTATTAGTCATTAGGGAAATGCAAATCAAAGCCACAATGAAATACCACCATACACCTACTGAAATGCCTAAAAGTGATGACTGATCATACCAAGTGTGTCAAGGATGTGAAACTGGAAGTTTCACACATTGCTGGTGAGAATGTGAAATCTCACAACAGTTTTGGAAAACAATTTGGCAGTTTCTTTTTAATAAGTTAAACATACAACTTTGTTATGAATCAACCATCCTATAGCCAGGTATTTTTCCAAAAGGAAATAAATCACACAAAGAATTGTATATAAACACCAAAAACTGGAAACAACTCAAATTTCCATCAAAAGGTGTATGGACGAATACATGATTTTATCCATGCAATGGAATAATACTCTCATAAAAAATAATGAAATTTCGATACATACAGTACATGCATTAGTCATAAAATCATTACACTGACTAAAATAAAAAATTACGCAAAAAAGAGCACACACTGATTCCACTTATTATAAGAGTTTCAGAAATGTAAATTGATACACAATGACCAAAAGAAGATCGGTAGTTGCTTGGCAATCAGGCTGCTTGAAGGAGCATGGAAATGAGATTATAAAGGGGCAGGAAGAAACTTCTGTGGGTAATGAGTATTTTCACTTTTTGATTGTAGTGATGGCTTTAGGGGTGTACACATATGTCCAAACTAAACATTTTACACTGAGCAGTTTATGGTATGTCAATGTTACAATATTTTTAAAGTGATTTTTTTAAAATATATTTTATGCAGACAAGACAAAAACAACTAAGGAAAAAATTAAAGATCCTTTTTTGAGGTAGAGGAGAACATTTTATCTCTGGCATTATTAAGAAATGCTGGAGTAGGGAGATGATAGTAAAAATAAGAGCAGCAATCATTCAGGTTTATTCTTTTATTAAAATTCTCTGTAAACAGTGCTCCCCTTTAGGGCCTGCACCTGAAGTCGGCCACGCCCACTGCCCCAGGCTTGGTAGGCTGCCGCTCTACCCCCAGGTCTCTTAGATCTAACCTAGTGATTACAAGCTAAGAAGAAGGTGAACGAATGAGTGTTGGGATTGTGGTCTCCAAGCAATATCATTTCGGTATTCGGGCATACTGTCAGTGACCTCAGTAGCAGGAGAGATTCGGGGACATTCCGAAGGCTTCATTTGCTTACAACAAGGATGGCGTGCAACAAACACCACTATGAGGTATGGGGCCTGGGGGCCATTTATTTTTCTGAATTTTTGTAGATGACACTGTCAGCCTGTTAATATCACGCTTCTCAGTGTCTGGGTCCACTCCTCCACATGCGTAGAGATATTAAGCCCTTTCCCTTCTTTCCTGTAGGTTAGAGTGTTAAGCAGGGAACTCGTCTTCAGTTCTCAATCCTCACCCACCCCTTAATCCCTGATGTCTGCTCATCCATAAAGCTGCAAGTCTTGCCTCTAACTCTGCATCCTCTCCTGCCCCACATCCCCCCTTCTCACATCCCTGCCTTTTTCCTTCCTTCTCTCCCTCCCCACCACCGGAGGACTCACAGGTCTTTATGCTCACAAACACACACCTCTCCTCTTCACCTTTCATTGATTTTTATTTTAGTTATCAACACAGATGTACCCTGTTGCGGCAAGATTTGTTCCCTATACACTTGACCATTTCTCCACAGCCTCTGGAGACACAGCAGATAGCTCTAGGCCTCTGGGCCTTGCTATGCACAGGGCATTACTTGGAATGGTGGAATTAATTCTCCAGTGTCCCTTGTACCTGGTGGTCTGCCAATTTCTTTTTTCCATGTCTTCACTTCCATGTCTTATTCAGCCATCCAACCGAAAAATATGACTGGCCTTATTACTCATTAGGTTTTCTTGAAAGGTTGTTGTTTGAGTATAATTTTTTCTTAAAGTCCCTTAAAGGGGCCTTCATAGCATCATTAGTTATCATTATCTTCTTCCATACCTGATAAGAAAAGCCCAGAAGGCCATTGGTTTGAGGAAAGAGGATGGGGACTGAGCGGGAAGGGGGAGTGGTTCCATGAAGAGTGCTAGCTGAGGAGATTTGTGCCAGGGAAGGACAGGTAGGAGTTGAGCATGGGTTCTGTACACACACACACACACACACACACACAAAGAGGAAGAACTTGGCCGGAGTCATTTCACATTGCCACCAACTCTAGAAAAGGAGTTCACAGGTGATATCTGGCATTGGTTGTTCCTTAATCATTGTGGGCACTGGTGGTTTCCTGTTAAGCTTAGTTTTGTTGAAGTCAACAGTCGTTTACCCCAGGCCTCCTGCCCTCCATATGTATGTGTGTGTGTATATATATATATATATGGAGCACTGCTCAGCTTTGTTTGGTCAGAGTGGTTCTTTCCCACTGGTTCTTTCCCAGCCAATGATAGTCCTCAGGGGGCTCAGACATGAGAAAACACTATTTCTGACAACATCAGGGGAGGAACTGGCGCTTGGAGGCCAAGATTCTCTGGTTGGAGAAGGGGGCTTTTATTTAGCATCAGCTAAAGAGCTTTCCCCCCTGACTGGCCACCTCCTCATTTCCCCAGATTCAATTCTAGTTGTGTACACAGCAGGGAGAGGGTGTTTCCTCCATGCTGTTCCCTGTGGCCATCCCATTCAGTAGTTCATTCTGTTATCTCTTATGTTAACCATTATCTAATATTCACATCTTTCAAGCCAATATGATCATATTTAAATTTCACTAAAGATATGAATCATCCACTTCCCTTCAACAAATTTCCTTATGCAACTATCGCTTCATGAATACTGCCTGGTAACTTTCTCATCCTACCTCCTTTACCCAAGGTCTGTTTATCTCCCCCTAGTTTTCTGTTCCTATTGATAGAAGCAACATGGATGCCTCTCAAAATAATTATGTGGCTAGAAAGAGGTCAGATAATAAAGAGTGAATACTAAATGTCTCCATTTATATGAAATTTGAGAAAGTGCAAACTAATATATGTGTCTAAAAATAGCTCAGTGGTTGCCTAGAGCAGAGGTTTGGGCAGGATGGGAGGGAGGGGTTAGAAAGAGGCATGAGGAAATTTTAGTCATGATGGATATGTTCACTATCTAGATTGTGGCGATGGTTTCACAGGTGTGTGCCTATAGCAAAACTTACCGAATTGCACATTTCAAGTATGTTCATTTTATTGTATGTCAATGAATTTTCAATAAGGCTGTTATAAAAAGTCAACAAGGAAGGTAATTAGCACCCCTTACACAGAATGATTCTCAGGAACCTTTTGAAATACCATTCTAATCAGCATGTTGGTGAAGAAAAATAAACAAAAACTTAAGAAAATGTAGCAAATTACCCAGAACTTTTTAAAAAGTCTTCCTCTAAATTTTCCTTAATTTTGTTGATCAGATTTAAAAAATTAATCACTGCTGTTGTGCTTGCCTCTCGGACCTTGCTTCCTTGGGAAGAAGAAATGATTCCATCGCAATAAAGTGGTTTGTTATTCAGGTTGAAATACACATTGCTTTGGGCTTAAATTTCTGTTAATCGCCTACGCTTAGGTCACACATTGAATATTCTTATTTGATCTCAAGGAAAGAAAATCAAGTGAACATCATAAATAGCTGAAAATCACAAATCATTAAATCATTAAAGTCATGCCCACCTTGAAGCCAATCACTGTGTTACACCCACCCTAACCCTATCATGCCACTTGGACTCCAGGACTACTGTTCTTGAATTCACTGATTGCGTTTATTTATCTCTTATTTATTGAATATCTTCAATGATACAAGCACTCTGATTAACAGCATATGTTCTAACTGCAAATTTCATCTTTTTCACTGTGGTAGTTATAATAAAAAAAAATTCCCAAATTTGCGTACATCCTGACCCAAAGAACATGTGAATATATTGCCTAACATGGGGAATAAAAGACTTTGCATATGGGACTACATTAAGGAACTTGAGTTGGAGAGAGTATCCTGGCTTTTCCAGTGGGCCTAGTCTAGTTACAGGAATCCTTAAAATTAGAGAACCTTTTGCGTCTGTAGTCAGAGGGTGATGTGACTACAGAAGCATGCTCAGCGCAGTGCAGTGTTGCTGGTTTTGATGATAGACAAACTACTCCTTGAGCTAAGGAATGTGGATATTTTGCCAACATTTTTAGTCCAGTGAGACCCAAGCTGACCTTCAGAATAGTAAGATAAAACATTTGTACTCTTATAAACCACTGCAGTGACTTATTACAGCCCCAAAATGAAACCAATACATACATACACAGTTGTAGATCCTATGACCATGGACAGACCTAGGTAATAACTGTAGCTGTGCTACCAGTTCGAAATAATTGTTGAATGGATTTTATCCTTAACTGATCAAAACACTGCTAGCAAACTGATCTCCAAAATTTGTTGTGAAAACTGGAAGTCTTTCAAGAAGGAAACCAATTAGCTATAAATCATAAGTCAATAAGGAAGAGGAAAGGAGTATAGACTGAAAAGAGTAGAGTGTCTTTGTTTTGTTTTGTTTTGTTTTTTGCCAATGAAGCACTCTGACATAAAGCTGTCTTGAGATTTTGGTATGCAGCTCAGAAAAATATTTGATAAATCTCTGGAAATAAAAGTTAAACATTCAAATGGTAGAAAAACTTTAATAATAGCCATATGAACGTGCTTTTATTATTGATTACTTCTTTATGTCAGTAAGGTCAGGATTCTATTGCTATTTGTCTAAGATTCCGTATGTCCAAATGTAATATAAAAATTATTAGTTGGGCAAAATGTAATTCAAACAATAAATCAACATATCTAAATTTAAGTTTCTGACCAAGAACCTGAAGGAACACAACTTCTCCTGAATTTTCTCTTTCCTCATCAATGAGCACCTTCCTCCCCAAGTGACTCCTCTTCTGTAAACTTCCGGTCTTTTCGAATATCTTTTCTTCAGCAAAAATACTAGAGTAAATTTTTTTCCAGTTTTGTCTGAGCAACAACAAATAGGATTCAGTTGCAGTGAATGAGACTTAGGGTAAATGTTGCAAAGAACTTTTCAGTTTTGGAAAGGGTTACAGTAAAACAAAACAAAACAAAACAAAAGATAGATGACTCTTGGTAGACATGGAAGATAGAGATGTTTGACCAAAGTTTGGAGAAAGCTGCTACCAAAGACTCAGGCTGGTCTTTTAGATCTTTGGAGGTGTCCTTATAGGTATGGCTGAATTAAACTCAAATATATCATTTGGTTCACATAGTTTCAATGTCTTATTAAAATAATGATGCCATGTAATGGGATCAAGAATACCTGAAATCCCACTGACATTGCATTAAATAATTGATCTGATATAGCGAAAGAAAGACTGGGTTCAGCGCAAGAATTTCAAGTCCCAGCAGCATTCATTAGATGTATCTATAAATCACTTAAACATTCTGAGCCTCAGTATCATCTTCTGTAAATGGTTGTAATTCTAGTTCTCCATAGGACTTGCATGTTATTACCTGGCTCAAAAGAAAGTCACAAACATGAAAGTATCATGAAAATGGTAATGTATTATAGTATTTATAATACATTATAATGTATTTATAGTATTATTTTGATATAAAAAGCATCCTTACAAAATAATTAGTTTTATCTCAGTCAACACTGTTTGGGAGAACTCAGAAGTTAATCAGTTACAGTTTCACAGTCTATAAATACTGGAGCCAGAATTATGTTTTGAACCCAGAATCTTTTGCTCCAAATCATGTGCTCACACATTCTTCTATAAATCCCTCCTCACAAATTATTGTCTTTGGTTTGTTCACTAAAATCAGGTTTTAGGGATGGTGCAAAGTAATAAATATGCAAAATACATTAATATGGCTTATTACTTGAGTTTAATCTTTCTCTCTTGAAATATGACAGACTGAACAAAATATGTGGGGCCAGTCTTAGGATCTTGGAAACTTCCAAATTCAAGTAGAATTAATGTCTAGAGACACAGTATTGAAATTAACTTAACATGTAGAAAATTTTATGTTCCCATGACTTGTAACTAATTTTGCAATGGGGTCAATTCTGAGCCATTAATTTCCAACTAAAGCAGTTTAATTTGATGTCTACCCTCTAAAACAATCTTTTAAGGAAACCCTCAAGGCTCGATGAAGTAGACCGCTTTTCATAATGTACTTCAATGTAACATTTGATCACATGTTGAGGACATTTATGATAACAATATTGTCACATTCTAGAGTCCTATAGTAGTCTCTAATGAGAAGTTTGTGACAAATAACCATATTTTCAATGACGCAAATTTGTTTCATTTCCATTACAGAGAAGACATTAAAAAATAAAACCACTTGGTGCATGACATTTGTACATTGCTGGGTTTCAGAAGAACCTTAAGCAATTTGGCCTTCTCAGTATGAAAACATAGAGAAGAAAAATGATCCTTTCTACATCTGGGACACTCAAATATGGACAAGCTTCCCCTGTTTTCACAGCAGTAAATCTACATGAAGTATATGGAAAATTAGACTGGTCACACTTTCCAACCAGATGATTTAGAAGCAGATACATGGCAAATTTAGGTACAGAGCTATACTTTTCTCCACATTAAATAAATTACCACCATTATTATAACCATTTCCAGTTAACTTTTACCCAAGTAAAAGGAATCAGAAGATCAATAATGGGTTCCTGCTTTTATGATTTGAACATTATTAGACTTAACTCAGTTGCCTAGGAGACCTTATTCTAGACAGAACCCAGATGAGAAGGTTGTAATTTTTGCACTGCTATTCGACTTTGAAACCTTTCCAAGTAAGGATGGTTTCTTTTTATTTTAGAAGAATGACCGTGAAACAAATGTAACATTTTTCTTTTGGACAAGGAGGTGGTCGTTGAACACTTATAGAGGAGGAAATGTGAAAGAGTCACAATGTGTTATTAGTTGCACAAGAATGCATTCCAGTCACCAGGAAGGTATTTTCTTTTGAAAGCAAATCATCCTAATAATTAAAATGAAGGGTGGTAATAATGAAAATTGGGAATTCTTTTCCATAACCTTTGCCAAGTTCCTACCGTAATAAGCTTCTGCTCTCTGTCGTGGTAGATTGTTTAAGTTTCCATGAAACCTGATGGCATTCAGATTTTCTAAGGACATTATCCACTGCCTATTAAATATTATTAATGCTATTTCTCTTAAAGATAACATTAAAATTTCCTGGCATCAAATATAGCATATATAATGCTGTCTGATTTTTCTTTTTTCTTTTTTATTTTTCCCCTATATCTCCTATAGGAAATATATTGGCATCTTATAAAGCTGGATTACAAAACTTTCCCAGGCAGTTTCCTTACATGACTGAAATAATGCTTATCCACACACAAAATTCAGAAATGAAATGGGATGTTTATTCCCCTACGCCAAGAGATGAGAAATTATCCTTGCTGGATTTCAGTTTTATCTTTCCACAAAAAAATTAGTTTGTTGGGCTTTTCTGTCTCTCAGTCTTCAGATCTGTGTGTGTGCATGCGTACGCGGGCATGCGTGCGTGTACATGTATTGGCCCATGTTCTGAAACGCATGTTAGAAACTCGTTACATTTTATATTCACGTAAGCAAAATCCCATGTTGCTACAGAGAACATGAGAATTTTGTAAATAAAGCTCAGAAAATACCACAAATGACGCTGTTGAATTTGAATACTAAGGCAGTACTTATACTTGGTTTCATCAACAGATGAAATTGTGACCTACAGACTCTCCTAAATACAAATATCTTTCATTAACATGGTAAGCTCTTTTGATAAGACTGCCTGCCTCAGCAGGTTCCACTCTTCACAGCACGGTTTTTTTCCTAGCCCCAAGCCTAATGGCTGCTTATTGCAGTGTCCACTTCCAAATACTCTTGAATAGTTAAACTTCAGCCGTGCTTGCCAGCTCAGAAATGAAGCTGTATGTGACCACAGCGTCAAGTTAGCAACTGGCTCTCCTGCTGCTAGAGTGAAGGACAAATGGAGGTAAATGGGCCCTTCTCATAGGAACGAATTGTCCTGAGATGCTTAATTGACTGGAGCTCACCAAGATCTCATATTTTTGGTTTGCTGATTGCTAACAGCTAACTGGATTTCAGGTCCCAGAATCAGAGTTTGGGATCATGCCAGGAGTGAACTAAGCTGAGGACAGAAAGTCAGTCTCTTGTAGAAGAAGAAACTGGAAATAGAGATCACAGGGCAATGGATTGTAAATAAATAAGCTGTGTTAATCATCCCAAAGAAAGAATTACATTATTTTATAGTGCCCATTTGACCCTTGTATGTATCTGCATCATGGACAGACAGCTAATTTTTTAAATAATTTTTTGCCAGTTTTTAAGTTGAGATATAGTTAGCACATAACATTTTACTAGTTTCAGGTTACAGCATAATTTGATATTTATATACTCTGTGAAAAGATCACCACAGTTAGTCTGGTTAACATCCATCACCATACGTAGTGACATTGTTTTTCTTGTGATGAGAACTTTTCAGATATATTCTCTTTGCAGCTTTCAGATATACAAGACAATATTATTAACTGTAGTTACCATGCTGTATGTTATAGCTCATGACTTGTTTATTTTATACCCAGAAGTTTGTCAGACAGCTAATTTTCGTTTTTATTGTGTAGGTCCTTGTTTCCTTTTGGTGTTTCTTTTTTTCCCTTAAGCGGTAATTTCCTCAATGCAATTAAGCTTATGTAAATATTGTATATCATACAAAATATTACTCTATAAAATTGAAAGTTTGAGCTAATGAACCTTCACCACAATACTAAGAATGTGGTTATTGGCAAAGGATTGGGTGTCATTCTCTAGAGATTGCTGGGCTCTAAGGAAACATACTTGCCCTGAGAGAAACCTCATTTCCCAGCCTGCATTGTCAGAATTCAAATTAGTATTTTGTGTAATCCAGAGAAAAAAACTTTTTTTTTTTTAAACTGAGGCCCACATATTAGTGTATCAAAGGCAGGATGCAAAGGTATGTATTTTTAAGGTGGTTTTCAGTCAGTTTTAATCAGCACTCTCAGAACATTTCCAAAATACATCCTTATTAAAAGCATCCTATATAGACAGTAACTTAATTATATATTCCCATGGTCACTTTTCTATGTTCTACATCAATTTTATATCCTCACTTGAGAGTTGAATGAGTAGAGAGCCAGAGTTTGAGTGACCCTGAGTGTTGGCATTGGAAGAGTTATCTGCTGGGGTTAGAATAGGAATTGAATGGATGTGTGTGTGTGTGTGTGTGTGTGTGTGTGTGTGTATGTACATATACATATATGTATATATACATATATATATATTGGTTTGGTGGGGTTTTGTTTATTTCTTTTTTTTTAATTTTTTAAAAAGTTTTTATTAACATACAATGTATTATTAGCCCCAGGGGTACAGGTCTGTGAATTGCCAGGTTTACACACTTCACAACACTCACCATAGCATATACCTTCCCCAATGTCCATAACCCAACCATCTTCTCCCTACCCCCCTCCCCCTGGCAACTCTCAGTTTGTTTTGTGAGATTAAGAGTCTCTTATCGTTTATCTCCCTCCTGATCCCGTCTTGTTTCATTTTTCCTTCTCCACCCCCCAAACCCCCATGTTGCCTCTCAACTTCCTCATATCAGGGAGATCATATGATAGTTGTCTTTCTCTGATTGACTTATTTTGCTCAGCATAATACCCTCTAGTTCCATCCATGCCGTGGCAAATGGCAAGATTTCATTTCTTTTGATGGCTGCATAGTATTCTATTGTGTGTGTGTGTGTGTGTGTGTATAGATATATGTATGTATATATACCACCTCTTCTTTATCCATTCATCTGTGATGGACATCTAGGTTCCTTCCATAGTTTGGCTATTGTGGACATTGCTGCTATAAACATTCGGGTGCACATACCCCTTCAGATCACTACATTTGTATCTTTAGGGTAAATACCCAGTAGTGCAATTCCTGGGTCATAGGATAGCTCTATTTTCAACTTTTTGAGGAAACTCCATGATGTTTCCCAGAGCGGTTGCACCAGCTTGCATTCCCACCAACAGTGTAGGAGGGTTCCCCTTTCTCTACATCCTCCCCAGCATCTGTTGTTGCTGACTTGTTAATTTTAGCCATTCTGACTGGTGTGAGGTGATATCTCATTGTGGTTTTGATTTGTATTTCCCTGATGCTGAGTGATATGGAGCACTTTTTCATGTGTCTGTTGGCCATCTGGATGTCTACCTTGCAGATATGTCTGTTCATGTCCTCTGCCCATTTCTTGATTGGATTGTTTGTTCTTTGGGTGTTGAGTTTGATAAGTTCTTTATAGATTTTGGACACTAGCCCTTTATCTGATATGTCATTTACAAATATCTTCTCCCATTCTGTCAGTTGTCTTTTGGTTTTGTTAACTGTTTCCTTTGCTGTGCAAAAGATTTTGATCTTGATGAAATCCCAATAGTTCATTTTTGTCCTTGCTTCCCTTGCCTTAGGCGATGTTCCTAGGAAGATGTTGCTGCAGCTGAGGTCGAAGAGGTTGCTGCCTGTGTTCTCCTCAAGGATTTTGATGGATTCCTTTCTCACATTGAGGTCCTTCATCCATTTTGAGTCTATTTTCGTGTGTGGTGTAAGGAAATGGTCCAATTTCATTTTTCTGCATGTGGCTGTCCAATTTTCCCAACACCATTTATTGAAGAGACTGTCTTTTGTCCATTGGACATTCTTTCCTGCTTTGTCAAAGATTAGTTGACCATAGAGTTGAGGGTCTATTTCTGGGCTCTCTATTCTGTTCCATTGATCTATGTGTCTGTTTTTGTGCCAGTACCATGCTGTCTTGAGGATGACAGCTTTGTAATAGAGCTTGAAGTCCGGAATTGTGATGCCACCAACTTTGGCTTTCTTTATCAATATTCCTTTGACTATTCGAGGTCTTTTCTGGTTCCATATAAATTTTAGGATTATTTGTTCCATTTCTTTGAAAAAAATGGATGGCATTTGGATAGGAATTGCATTAAATGTATAGATTGCTTTAGGTAGCATAGACATTTTCACAATATTTATTCTTCCAATCCAGGAGCATGGAACATTTTTCCATTTCTTTGTGTCTTCCTCAATTTCTTTCATGAGTACTTTATAGTTTTCTGAGTACAGATTCATTGCTTCTTTGGTTAGGTTTATTCCTAGGTATCTTATGGTTTTGGGTGCAATTGTAAATGGGATTGACTCCTTAAGTTCTCTTTCTTCTGTCTTGTGGGTCTTGTGGTTGGTGTAGAGAAATGCAACTGATTTCTGTGCATTGACTTTATATCCTGACACTTTACTGAATTCCTATATGAGTTCTAGCAGTTTTGGAGGGAAGTCTTTTGGGTTTTCCAGATAAAGTATCATATCATCTGCATAGAGTGATAGTTTGACTTCTTTGCTGATTTGGATGCCTTTAATTTCTTTTTGTTGTCTGATTGCTGAGGTTAGGACTTCTAGTACTATGTTGAATAGCAGTGGTGAGAATGAACATCCCTGCCGTGTTCCTGACCTTAGTGGAAAAGCTCTGTTTTTGTCCATTGAGAATGATATTCACGGTGGGATTTTCATAGATGGCTTTGATGATACTGTGGTATGTACCCTCTATCCCTACACTTTGAAGAGTTTTGATCAAGAAAGGATGCTATACTTTGTCAAATGCTTTATCAGCATCTATTGAGGGTATCATATGGATTCTTGTTCTTTCTTTTATTAATGTATTATATCACATTGATTGATTTTCACATGTTAAACCAACCTTGAAGCCCTGGAGTAAATCCCACCTGGTCATGGTGAATAATCCCTTTAATGTACTGTTGGATCCTATTGGCTAGTATTTTGGTGAGATTTTTGCATCTGTGTTCATCAAGGATATTGGCCTGTTATTCTCTTTTTTGGTGGGGTCTTTGTCTGGTTTTGGGATCAAGGTAACACCAGCCTCATAAAATGAGTTTGGAAGTTTTCCTTCCATTTCTATTTTTTGGAACAGTTTCAGAAGACTAGGAATTAATTCTTCTTTAAATGCTTGGTAGAATTTCCCTGGGATGCTGTCTGGCTCTGGGCTCTTGTTTGTTTGGAGATTTTTGATAACTGCTTCAATCCTCTTACTGGTTATGGGTCTGTTCAGGTTTTCTATTTCATCCTGGTTCAGTTGGGGTAGTTTATATGTCTCTAGGAATGAATCCATGTCTTCCAGATTGTCAAATTGCTGGCGTATAGTTGCTCATAATATGTTCTTATAATTGTTTGTATTTCTTTGGTGTTGGTTGTGATCTCTCCTCTTTCATTCATGATTTCATTAATTTGGGTCCTTTCTCTTTTCTTTTTGGATAAGTCTGGCTAGGGGTTTATCAATCTTATTAATTCTTTCAAAGAACCATGTCCTAGTTTCGTTGATTTGTTCTATTATTTTTTGTTGCTATTGTTTCTATTTCATTGATTTCTGCTCTGATCTTTATTATTTCTCTTCTCCACCTGGGTTTAGGCCTTCTTTGTTGTTCTTTCTCCAGATCCTTTAGGTGTAGGGTTAGGTCGTGTATTAAAACCTTTCTTATTTCTTGAGAAAGGCCTGTATCACTATATATTTTCCTCTCAGGACTGCCTTTGCTGTGTCCCACAGATTTTGAACAATTGCGTTTTCATTATTATTTGTTTCCATGAATTTTTTCAATTCTTCTTTAATTTCCTGGCTGACCCATTCATTCTTTAGTAGGATGCTCTTTAGCCTCCATGTATTTGGGTTCTTTCCAAACTTCCTCTTGTGATTGAGTTCTAGCTTCGGAGCACTGTGGTCTGAAATATGCAGGGAATGATCCCAATCTTTTGATACCAGTTGAAACCTGATTTGTGACCCAGGATGCGATCTATTCTGGAGAATGTTCCATGTGCACTAGAGAAGAATGGGTATTCTGTTGCTTTGGGATGGAATGTTCTGAATATATCTGTGATGTCCTTCTGGTCCAGTGTGTCATTTAAGGCCTTTATTTCCTTGTTGATCTTTTGCTTGGATGATCTGTCCATTTCAGTGAGGGGGTTATTAAAGTTCCCTACTATTATTCTATTATTGCTGATGTGGTTTTTTTTTTTTTTTTACTTTGTTATAAATTGGTTTATGTATTTGGCTGCTCCCATGTTAGGGGCACAGATATTTAAAATTGTTAGATCTTCTTGTTGGAAAGACCCTTTCAGTGTGATATAGTGTCCTTCCTCATCTCTTATTATATTATAGTCTTTGGCTTAAAATCTAATTGATCTGATATAAGGATTGCCACCCCAGCTTTTGATGTCCATTAGCATAGTAATTTGTTTTCCACCCCCTCATTTTAAATCTGCAGGTGTCTTTGGGTCTAAAATGAGTTTCTCGTAGACCACATATTGATGGGTTTTGGATTTTTTAAAATTTTTTTTAATTTATTTGACAGACAGAGATCACAAGTAGGCAGAGAGGCAGACAGAGAGAGAGGGGGAAAGCAGGCTCCCTGCTGAGCAGAGAGTCCGATGCAGGGCTCAATCCCAGGACCCTGGGACCATGACCTGAACTGAAGGCAGAGGCTTTAATCCACTGAGCCACCCAGGTGCCCCTTGGATTTTTTTTTTTATCCATTCTGATACCCTGTGTCTTTTGATTCGGGCATTTAGGCCATTTACATTCAGGGTAACTATTGAAAGATATGAATTTAGTGCCATTGTTTTGCCTGAAAGGTGACTATTACTGTATGTTGTCTCTGTTTTTTTCTGGTCTGTTACTTTCAGGCTCTCTCTTTGCTTAGAGGACCCCTTTTAGTATTTTATGTAGAGCTGGTTTGGTGTTGACAAATTCTTTTAGTTTTTGTTTTTCCTGGAAGCTTTTTATCTCTCCTTCTATTTCCAGTGATAGCCTATCTGGATATAGTATTCTTGGTTGCATGTTTTTCTCATTTAGTTCTCTGAATATATCAGGCCAGTTCTTTCTGGCTTGCCAGGTCTCTGTGGATAAGTCTGCTGCCAATTTAATATTTTTTACGATTGTATGTTACAGACTTCTTCTCCCAGGCTGCTTTCAGGATTTTCTCTTTGTCACTAAGACTTGTAAATTTTACTATTAGATGACAGAGTGTGGACCTATTCTTATTGATTTTGAGGGGGGTTCTCTGCACCTCCTGGATTTTGATGCTTGTTCCCTTTGCCATATTAGGGAAATTCTCTACAATAATTTGCACCAATATACCTTCTGCCCCACTCTCTTTCTTCTTCTTCTGGAATCCCAATTATTCTAATATTGTTTCATCTTATGGTATCACTTATCTCTCAAATTCTCCCCTCCTGGTCCAGTAGTTGTTTGTCTCTCTTTCACTCAGCTTCTTTGTTCTCCATCACTTGGTCTTCTATATCACTAATTCTCTCTTCTGTCTCATTTATCCTAGCAGTAAGAGCCTCCATTTTTTATTGCACCTCATTAATAGCTTTTTAAATTTCAGCTCAGTTAGATTTTAGTACTTTTACTTCTCCAGAAAAGGCTTTTATTTCTCCAGTGTTTCTCTAAAATCTTCTATGCCTTTTTCAAGCCCGACTAGCACCTTGAGAATCGTCATTCTGAACTCTAGATCTGACATATTGCCAACACCCATATTGATTAGGTCCCTAGCCTTCAGTACTGCCTCTTGTTCTTTTTTTGTGTGCTGAGTTTTTCCACTTAGTCATTTTATCCAGATAAGAATATATGAATGAGAGAATAAAATACTAAAAGGTGGCAAAGACCCCAGAAAAATGTGCATTAACCAAACCAGAAGAGACCCCAAATCATGGGGAGAAGAAAGGGGATAAAAAGAAGTTCAAAAAATTTTTTAAAAAAAGAAAATATATATATTAGACCATTGAATAGAACAGAACCACCCACTTGATTTTAGAAGTATTTTGGTCTCTTAGAAGAAACTACCTCCCAAAATTTTAAAGAATGAAATCCACACACACACAAAATAAGGGTAAACATGATGAAGGGGTGGAATATGACTGTAAAGAAAATTTTAAAAAATTTCTTAAAAAGGAGTTGATAAGTTGGTTGAGAAAAGAAAGAAAAAGAAAGTGGAGAGAATTTGCTCAGGCTGGAGACTAGAACAAACCCTGTGCTGGGTTTAGGGTATATTTTGATCTATTAGAAGAAGTTGTATCCCAAAATTTTTTTAGAAGAAAGAACCCTATGTGTATATGTAAGATAAAGTTAGATACAATGAAGGATAAAATATGACTATAATAATGAAGTTTCAAAAAGATTTTTTAAGAAAGCTATTATTAAGATAAACTAGTTTAAAAATGTTAGAAGAGGAAAAGGTAAACATTAAAAAAAACTTAGAATAAGAAAAAATAAAATAAAATAATTAATTAACTTTGCAAGACTAAAGAATCATGGGGAGAAAGCCATGAATTCCATGCCTTGATTTCCCCTAGCTCTGGAGGTCCGCTGTTGTCCTTGATCAGTGAGCTTGGCCTTGGCTGGATGTTCTTGCTGATCTTCTGGGGGAGGGGTCTATTACCATGATTCTCAACTGTCTTTGCCCAAGGTGGAATTGCACCCCCCTTGACAGGGGCTGGGCTAAGTAATCTGCTCGGGTTCACTCTCTGGAGCTTTTGTTCCCTCAACGCTTTCCATAGAGCTCTGGAGGATGGGAATGAAAATGGCAGCCTCCTGATCTCCAGCCCAGAGGAGCTGAGAGCTTGGGGCCCCTCTCCTCAGTGTGCCCTTGGAGAAAAATGCTCAATCATTCCCATCTCCCTGGTCTCTGGCCATGCTCTGAGCTCACCAGGCCTGTGACCAAGCATCTCTGTCTCTGGCACACAGTCCCATTTGGAGTTGCCAAACCCAGCAGATCCCTGCCACTCTTCCAGGGGGTTCTCCCCGGATCTGCCACTTTGGGGTCCCTGCTCAAAGAGCTGTGGCCTGACTGTGCCATGGATCACAGTTTAAGTTAACCCCAAGCTGAGAGCATACTCCTCGGCTCTGTCTCTGTAGCCAGCTTCCCTGCTCTAATACCCACAAGCTCTGCTACACTCAGACACCCCCAATCCTTCTGTGACCCATGGGACCTGAGACCACGCTGTCTCCGTGTGGGCTTCACCCTGGCTTAGTCTCTGGAGCGACGTCTCTCAGTGGAGAAGACTTCTAAAAGTTCTGATTTTGTGCTCTGCTGCTCCACCACTTGGCAGGAGCCAGCCTCTCCCCCCACAGTCTATCTTCCCGTCACATCAGATTCACTTCTCCACAGGTCCTACCTTTCAGGAAGTGGTCGACTTTCTGTTTCTAGAATTGCTGCTCTTCTTCTCTTTGATCTCCTGTTGGGTTTGTAGGTGTTCGGAATGGTTTGATAACTATCTAGCTGATCTCCTGCAACCTGATATCATCTCAGCCTGCTACTCCTCTGCCATCTTGACGTGTCCTCCCTTGTTTGTTGTTTCTAATGGGACAGGTGAGATACATAGTCTAAACTGTTCTAAATGTTGTACAAGTTTTCAAAAACAATTTGAAAATCACTTAAACCTTATTTAAACATTTAAACATTATTTTAAGACATTTATTTAAAAATTACTTAAATGGCACTATTAATTGATTTGAAATAAAGCAAAGAATAAAGTCATGCATGGTTCTACCTCCCCAGTAAGCCCCAATTTGACAGTGGTCCTAACCCCCTTTTGGTTCATGTAAGCATATGTAATAAAGTTATACATTTAATAATAATAGTGATATTTTTAAGGTCTTTATCTTGTTTACTTTCCATGTTTTGACTCAGTTAGTCTTCATAATATCCCTGTGGTATAAGTTAAGTACCATTCCTACCTCATTTTACAGATGAGGTAAATGAGGCATGAGGCCGGTAAGGATCTTGCCCAAGGTTCTAGCCCTAGGAAGTGGCAGAATAAGAGTTTAATCAGGGAATTTGATGCCACAGCCTGCATTCTTCAACATTATGTTCTATCATCATTATAACATAAGTACCATTTAATTTGACATTATAGTTGAGAAAGAACTCTGGAAAGGCCATGCAGTTACCATGGCTTTTTGAATGCCCACTATGTTCAGAATGTGTATATGAGGACCTGGAATAAAAGTAGAATGAATTGTACCAACCTTTACAGAATTTGCACTAATGATAGCATACTATCCCAAGGTAAACAACTTACAGGCCCTGGCTCAATGAGCTTCAGTGATTTTGGAAACAGTTTATTGAGCTAGTTTTAGTTTACTAATTATGTTACATAATGGTTATCTTTAAAACAAATTGCTTTTCTCACTGGTCTATAAGCTATGTGAGGGCAAGGCCCAGGCTCTTTCCCTCTGCATCCCCAATCATAGTCCCTACAAACATTAGGAGCTCAATAAAGTTTGTTTATGTGAAATGAAGGACGTTTGCAAGGTACCTATAAACTGCCTCTTGTCTCCCTCCAGTATAGTCCCCACAGCGTTCCCAGTCAAATAATAGGCCCCTGAATCAACTGGCATGGGAAGATTTTAGAAATAGGCAACATTTTTATTTGTCAAAACATATAATTCAATTTGATTCCAGAAATTATTATTTAACATTTACTTTGCTCACTTCTCGGGTCAGATTATGAAGACACCTTACAAAATATAAGGCCCTATGCAAATAATAAAAAGTTTTCTCACAAGGTGCTGTACTAGGGACCACACACATGTCTTCATTAGCTCTTCATGGTTGGAGAACAATAACCCTCCCACCTGTCAGCTTAGTCTAAACTCGGTCTCCATGTCCATGTGACTAACGTGGACCAGCAGCCTTTTCAGCACCGTTCTGTGGGGCAGGGCTGAGTGAGCATAAATTGCCCTTGAAGGTGGGATCGGTGCCTACAGAGGCAGCTCCTGATACTTTTGTTGCTCTATGCACCAGTGTATCTCCCTGTGCTCCCCCAGGAACCAATGCTGTGGCCCACTGGTCCAAGAAAGAGGACTGACTTCAATCTGGGGTTCAGACTCTTGGACTATCTAGCCCAGCTCTATTGTGGGCCTAATTGCTTTAGAATCTTGATTCTTAGTCTCCTTAGCAAATGAATTTTAGGCAAAGATCAAGATTTTCCTCTTTTTCTACAATGTTTCTGAGCATGAACTCATAAGCTTTATACCGATATCAAATTATTTCACTTTGTGAGGTATTGAAGATAGGAATGAAACACTGTCCTACTCATAAGAGGTGTACAATCTAAAGATTAATTAAAATAGCTTATAGAAAATTACTTCTTCATTCATTGATTTCACAAACCCATTCTGAGTACATGGGAAGGAAGTGCTGTAGATGTCCACAGGGAAGGAGATATTTACCAAGAGTGTCAAAAAAATCATTTTTTCAGAATATCACATTGCTGTGTGTGTGCAGAGAAGAGGGGAGGTGCACCTATTCTAAAATGGCAGCTCAGACATCTGCACACCAATATCAAAGGTGACAGCGTAAATAATATCTATGTTACAGTGCAGGTAAAGATCAGTCCATTTTTAGTGCACCCAAATTTTCTTTAAATAACCAGATCCTCCACATTGGCTGGGAAATAGTCATTATCAACTCAAGGGTCAACAGAGTTTGCATTGCTAATCACCACCTGTCAAAGTGTGCATTGCCCCTTACTTTTCTTGTGCACAATTAGCATGACCACCTGCAAGTGCAAACACCCATTCGTGAGCACTCTGTTTCTCCCCAGGTGAAGAGAGTTTACTAGCGTGCATTCTTCCCAATACGTCTTACTGGCATGTTGACCTTCTGAAAAAATCATTGCTGTACAGTGCCCCAATTCATGGACAACTTCACTGGCACAGCATTTAAACATCAAGTTGCTTTTCATGTAATTTTTATAAATGACTCCAATGCTCTCTTGCCTTTGGATGGCTGATAGCGGCAGTGGAGCAATGGCCTTAGGAATGGACTGCTTTTGAAGTTGTTAGCATTTGAGTTCAGAAGTCTGTTAAATTCACTTCCTTACTCAATGTGTCAACATTTCTCAATTTTGACCCATGACATTTATTTGCTATTTTAGCTATAATCTCCCCTGGGTGTACAATGAGGACTGTAAAGAAATGTAGGCAAACAGCAAGTAGGTTGCCAGCTATGGTAACATTTCTAGTTCTAGATCTTTCCTGCACACTGCCCCATACAACTATGAGGCAAGAATAGACCTGCAACTTGCGTCATTATGCTATAGTTCTCCTATTACTGAAAAGGAACCTGGGGCCAGGGGATGTCAGGTGCATTGCTCAAGGTCACGCAGCCACGTGGTAGCAGAATTGAGCCTAGAACTCTGGCCAACATTTCCAAGTCTCCTTCTCTTTTCAGCTTTAGTATAAAATGGGCTTGTGTTAGAGCTCTTTGGGGATTTACTCAGAAGGAATATGTTAAAAGGTGGCCACTCTTCATGTTGTGGACTGGAAGATGGTTGATGAATTTCGAAGAGGGGTGTGTGTGTGTGTGTGTGTGTGTGTGTGTGTGTGTGTGTGTGTTTGGTAGCTGTATTTCTTGGATGAGTGTATATGGAATGATAAAACCAGCTTACAGTGAGCTTTCCACATGGACCCATCTACAGATTCTTTTTCTAGATTTTCCAGATCTTAGACAAAAGAGTTTTGAGCCAGAAGGAGCTTTGGCTCAGTGATTCCTTATCTTTTAGGGGTTTAGATTCTCTCTGAGGGTCAAAGAAAATCTTTCCTTGTCTGAAAATGCATATGCTCACAAAATTACATCCACTATGTCTCAGGACAAGATACATCTTTTCACTCTTTCTCATTTACAAAATGGGTGTGTGTGTGTCAGGCGGGGGAGGTTAAGGTTAGATCCTGCTGGAGGATACACATAAACAGAGAGGGGGAGAGACTTCCAAAAGCCCTACATCTTGCCCTCAATTTGTAGAGTTTAGGCTATTGTTCTTTCTGCTTAAGCAATCCACTGCTGTCCTTCTTGTCTTTTTCCTCAGAAGATGACAGATGAGTAAGCTTACAGATCCTAGGTCATGCTTTCACTCTGAACCATTGAGATACTACTTTTTATTCATAGCTGCTTCAATATGTTACAGAAAAGTTCCATATATAAAAAGACAGTGTCTGGAATAGGAATTTGTATTCTTAAACAAAAAAGCCTTCACATAGATCCTAACTGTCAGGTGTAATTGCTTATACCCTCACCGGGAGGCATGGAAGGGGCCACCAACACTGGCGCTATGAGATAGCTTTCCCTTGGAGAACATCATTCCTGCCATCATGGTATAAAGGCAATTGGAAATGGTTTCGTTCTTTAAGTCTTCAGTGGTTAGCTTGAGGATTATAAAATTCATGTACTTTTTTGATGACATACTTAGTTATATAATTGTCCTAATGATCCAAATTACTTCACATAAATGCAGCAAAGTGTGGGTGTTCTGAAATACATCATTCAGTTGTCAAGCATCATTGCAAAGGCTTTTCCTTGACATGGAAATCAACAAAGCACCATGACCACCTGATTGACCCAGGGGCAGATGGAACCGTTTCACACTGTACCATGGAGTTAGCCTCTCAGAGTGCATCGTCCTGAAACAGAACCTCCTGGTTCAATAGGCTTCTTGCCAATCCACGGAGGGAAAACAAAAACAAAAACAAGAAGTCGGGAGAGGGAGCTGAGACTATAAAGAGGAGATGGGCTGATGCTGGGCAGAGCAACAGAGACTGGAAATAGCCTCTTGCTAAAACCCTGAAAGCAGTTAGCAATGGTGCAGACGTGGGAAACCAAGTGCACCTGCCCTCTAATCATTATTTTTTCCTTTTGTGATAAAAGCATCAAGTAAGAATGTTACTGATTTTAACATTTATAGTCCCATTCTTTCCCGGTCACAGGCAGAAAAACCCTTTGGTTTTTGCTCTACCATAGAAATAATCATTGCAACAGAGACCCACAGAGGCTGAAGCTTCCTCTCATGTCACATTTTGTAGAGTTCCGCTGAAGTGATCATCCTAATGGAATCTGATCAGTTTACCCTCCAGCTTACAAACTCCTGTTTGCTTTTTCTTGCTACTCAATCGCTTATAAGATTAGGTGCATTTTCCTCCCAGCAAACAAGGTTTTTCCCAGTCTGACTTCCTCTCCCATGCAGCCTCACCCGCCCCCCTCCTCTACAGGCAAGCTTCTGAGCTCTCTGGACAGAGTCACCTTGTTGTTTCCGGCTCTTAATTCCTTTCCTTTTAACTTGCTCTTTCGTGGGTTAGAAACGCCACCTCCTCCCCTGCCATGCAAAACACGTTCTGCAAGACTCTGGGTGTTATTCAAGACTTTGAGAACATGTCCCTTCGCCTGTGACCAGGTCAATTCATCTGTTTATGTGTCTTTCTTCCCCCCCTAGTCCCAAAGTCAGGAAATGCATTTTGTTGATCTTTGTTTTGGTTATCTGTGCTGCTGGATTCATAGTTAAAAAAAAAAAAAAATTAGTAACTCTCACTCCTGCCCTTCCTCCTTCCAGATGGCACATAAACAAATTGGTGACTTCGTGCTCGTTAAGAGATCTAAAATATTTACTTTCAGCCCTGGTGACAACCATATATTTAGACATTTATTTCTCCACCATTAAAAAAGTAATAGTAGACTAATTAATGTTTGATAAGTCATCCAAAATTATTTGATCATTTTGTTTTTTGTTTTTGTTTTTATAATTCCAACTGTTCCTTGGTTGTTTTATTGCTTTAAGTAGTGCATCAGAATAACATGGAAATCTCTGAAAAATACAGATGCTTCTGTCCCATGACCCAAAGATTAGATTTCACTTGGCCTGGGGTGGGGTCCAGGCATCAGTATTTTTTTAAAAGTTCCTCAGAATATTGACCTATGTAACCAGGTCAAAAGGCACAGCCCTAGAAGCTAGAATCAACAGCGGGTCAATGGCAAGTTTGACTTGTCCTTTATTGGGGATGATTACAACCATTGCTTCTTGAGAATATTTACTTACATCAAGCACTTTTCATACTTAACATGCATTTTACATGCTCTCCCATACAATTTATATACAAGACATATTTTATCATTGCATATATATCCATTAGGCACCATGTGGTAGATGAGCTAGCCCTAGCAGCAGACATCCAGAGCAGGAGCATTGATCTTGAACATGTAGCGATGATTTCTGGTGATTCATCTGGTTTGGTCCTGGATACAAAAAAATAGGTTCTAACCCAGGGATTCTAGGTTTCACTGCAGTGGGTGTTCAGAGAGCTGAATTGTGAAGGCTCATTAGAATGTAAGAGGGCTTGGCAGGAAGAGTGCCCAGGAGGAGCGCCGTGGTGCCATAGTCCTCATGGGGGAGTAAATGGATGCATGTGCTTGGGTACCAGAACTGTTTCTCCAGAGAGTTGGGTTATCTGAAGTCTTTTCACCACCCACCAAATGGAAATGCTTGTGTCTGTCAGTGACCTGGAGCAGAGTTGACAAGGATCCGTGGTTGCAAATTAGCGTCATGTAGTTGCTGGTTGCAAGATTTTTGTCTCCTACCACGCAAAAAGGCTGGAAACTCAAGGTGCCATTACATCTCTTCACAACTTCCACTAAAGTTGGTTTGGTGGTACTGATGAGGCAGACGAAACCACCAGAGCTTGGGGATGTCGGATATAGATAAGAATTTGCCGGCCAATAAAAATATTATAAGACCTCTCTGTTTCTAACAGGGAGCACATATTGGCCCTTCTTTCACTGCCTATGAAAAAGGAAAACTGATCTATAAAATGAAATTGGATCTGTGCACCTCTGAGATCCATTCCTATCTGATTAATGGCCTCTGCACGCACTGGAATATGGTAGTAAGATATAAATTCCTCAGGTATTCTAATAAATTTCCCTTCTCATCATTTAAGACTAGTCCCACAGCTGGGACAATACATTCTCTTAAAGTGCATCTGACTCTAATCTTTCACTCCATATTGGAAACTATAATCCTAGGGTTTGTTAGCATTTTTCCGATCTTTCTGATATCTCCCTGAAAGGTAATATGAGGAATGACATTTATTTCTTTGATTGCAAAATGCTGTAAGTCATAAGGAGTAATGCTCATTGAGTCAAAGATTCGGGGGCAAAAATAGAAACTGTGCCACATTATATATCCACTTTAAGTTTACAGCACTTCTCAATTCAGAAACATTAAAGTGTAAAAAAGATACATCCTTAGAATCAAAGAAACACAAAAGTACCATCTTCTTGCCTTTCTGTAGGGAGTATTAGAGTTTACCAGGTGTCTCTGCAGTTTCTAGCTCATGAAATCTTTAGGTAGAAATCTGGAGAGCTGGGCCCACAAAGAACAATGGGAGGGAGGAGTAGGGTTCACAAAGAGGGATCTGGGATTGCTGATCACAAAGGGGACTGCTGATGTCCCTCTTCACGTGGCCTGCTCTCCTTGGATCTCTCCCTGCCATTAGTGGTAATGCTGCATGCTGATGAAGGAAGCAGAAGCACCTGGAAGATTCTGCTTGGAATCCTTCCAGAGGAACTTATTGGCACGTGTGGAGTGCCAGAGTCACTTGTTCTAGTGAAAGTCAGAATGATTAAATATGGGGATTAAAATTGACATTTTGTTTTTTAGAAGGGTTATTACACTGTGTGTTTTGCTGTTTTCTTTTTAACTAAATGGAAAAAGCAATCATGATTAGCCAAGTAGTGATATTATGAGCATATGATGGATAGTCTCTATAGAGTACGGCAAATTTTTTTTAAATGGTATTTTGCTTTTACTATCAGTTCAATAATGTTGGAGAGTAAATTAAATAGAGAAAATCATTTAATATCTTATTTTAGGCAATATAATAATGCATGAATTTTTCAGTGCAGACTAATGATATCTAATTTTTTTAATTCTTCCTGTTATATAAATAAAAATATAAGAAAATATTCAATATGCCTTATAGAATTTTATTTTTAAATATTTAATCCATTTATTTAGGTTTATTGGCAAGAGTATTGATCTGACTACATTTCCTCGTGTTTAATCATGGTTATTGAATAGACTTCTAGTTATTCAATTTAAATTGCCTAAATATATATATCTTTTAATTTTGGTGAGAACACATAACATAAGATCTATCCTCTTAATAGTTTGGAAATGTATAATACAATATTAAGTATAGACATTGCATTGTCCAGCAGATCTCTAGAATTTATTTCTCTTGCATAACTAAAACTTTACACACATTGAACAACAACTCTCCATTTCCCACTTCTTCCTGCTCTTGGCAATGACAATTCTACTCTCTGCTTCTATGAGTTTGACTGTTTTAAATATCTCATGTAAGTGAAATCATGCAGTGCTTGTCCCTCTGTTACTTGCTTATTTCTCAGCATAATGTCTTCCAGGTTCACCCATGTTGTATGTACATGGGTTGTGTCCAAAAGATCATTAAAATACAGTAGTGGGCAGACAATGAATATAGAAAATATGGCTTATTTTTCTTTCTTACTTTTAATTAACAAAGTGATTTTATTAATTGTTGCCTAGCTTTTTATTCAATGCTTTCATGAAAAATAATTCTCTTATTGTCATAGAAAATCAGAAAGAGACTTTATCTGCAACAGTCATTGTGTGCTATCTGTACTTGTGAAACAACTTACTTCAGAAATTTTTGGCTTAAAACAACAAGCTTTCATATCCTACTTACTGTAAATTAGAAGACTGGCAGTGGCTTATTTCAGTGCCTCTGGTTCTAAGACAGGAGGTTGCAATCAAGTTGTAATCTGGGATATAGTCTTATATGAAGGCTTTTAGGAAGAGGGATAATTTACTTCCAACCTCACTCATGTCGTTTTTGGTAGGCCTTGGTCCCTTGAATGTAAGCCTCCTCAAAAGATTGCCTCATGGCATAGCAGCTGGCTTCCCTCAAGGCAGGTAATCATGGAGAGTGAGAGAGTTTCCAAGACGGAGTCTTTTTAAAACCTAAGACTTGCAGTCTTCTTATAACCAAAATGACCAATAAACACATGAAAAGATGCTCAAATCATAAGCCATTACTGAAATTCAATTCAAAACCACAATGAGATACCACTTCAGATCCACTAGGCTGGCTAAAATTAAAAAGAGAGAGAGACAATAACAAGGGTTAGTGAGGATTTGGAGAAACTGGAACCATCATACATTGCTGGCGTGAATGTAAAATGATGTAAATACTAAGGCAAACATTTCTCAAAAAAGTTAACTGGATAATTCTCATATGATCCAGTAATTTCCTAATTAAATATATACCCATGATAATTAAAAACATATGTCCACAGGAAAAATTGTAAGCAAATATTCACAGCACTATTCATACTGGCACCAAAATGGAAACCACCCAAATGCCCATCAACTGATGAAGGGAGAGCCATGTGTTGTACATTTTCATAAAATGAATTATTATTTAGTTACAAAAATGAATGAAGTACTGATAAATAATACAACATGGATTAACAGTAAAAATCTTGTACTAATTGAAAGAAACAAGACCCTCCTCCCAAAAAAAACAGTCAAAAATTATATATATTAAATGATTTAATTTATGTAAAATACCCAGAGTAGGTAAATATATTGAGTCAAAAAGTTGATTAGTGGTTTTCAGGGACATTGGGAGAAGGAAATAGGGTGTGACTGTTAATGGGTACAGGGTTTCTTTTGGGGTGATGAACGTATCCTGGAATTATGTAGTGGTGTTGGTTGTATAGCTCTGTGTATATACTAACACTCACCAGATTGTACACCCTAAAAAGGTGAATTTTATGATTTGTGAATTGTCTCTCAGTAAAGCTATTAAATAAAAGCAAATAAAAAATTACTATGAATGCAATTGTAAATCTCTAACAGACTCAAAAAAAAGAGATGAATAAGAACATCAGAATGTTTACTGTTTTAGTGAAACTAAGTATGAGTTTATAGTTATAGTTTATAGGCAGTATAGTTACTGATCCCTGGATAGTTCTAGTAACTATACATAGTCATAAACAGAACTATTAGAGATTCAGAGGGGTAGCCTAGTTTAGATCAACTTCTAAAAGATTAATCACTTGTTCTTAATTTCTTCTCCGAAAAACTGATGGATAAGCTTCATGGTTACTGACTGTCTGTCCTTGCTTCTTCTGTGTGAGAGCATGTATATTTCTTCTTGTTTAATATACTGGTGTCTGATTAAGATGCAGATCTGAAAGTAGCAAAGGCTCATGTTTGTTAAAATCTGAGACAGGTCATTGCTGGTTCTTCTCTGGAACTGTTTTCTCTCATGAAAATAAACAAATACAAACCAACTGGTTCTGCAATGTTAGCCATCATCATCAGGTGCACAGTTTGCAAAATGATTCTGAACCCTTAAACTCTCTTTTCTGGGGTTTCCTTGTTGGCTCAGTCAGTTCAGCGTCTGACTCTCAATCTTGGCTCAGGTCATGACCTCGGACTTGTGAGATGGGGTTCCATGCTCAGAGCGGAGTCTGCTTCAGTGGCTCTCTCCCTCTCCCTCGGTCCCTCTCCCCACAAAGAAATCAATAAATTTTCAAAAGAAAAACTCTCTTCTCTGGTAGACTTGGCTACTATTAGGTGATGGCTTCTTTCATTTACTCAGTGTTCACTGCTTTTGCCCAAATCACCTTATTTTAGAATAAAAGAACTCTTAACATTAAGTAGAGCTTTGGTCAGAACAAATGATCGTTGTTTATTGTTTTGTTTTTTGGGTTTTTTGTTTTTTGTTTTCTCTGTCATGCAGGTATAACATAGAATATAAAGAGGTACCATGTTTCTTTCAGAGGAAGTGTGATCCAACCTGCCAAAATTTCATTTAATTGATATAAACCCAAGAGTCAGTCAGGTGTGTTCAGTATAAACCTTCTCTGGCGGTTAAGAAAATTTCCAGCTGAATAGAATTTGACATTTTAATAAAAGGAAGTGTGGCATTATGCTGCAGTCAGCATGCCTGACTAGAAACAGCCAGCCATGCCGAGAAGATTATAAAGCTTTTCCTCATGCCCTTTAACTTGAATTCAGTAATCAAAAGATTGATTTAGTGCTCAAACTTAATTTGCAGCTCTCATTTCATTAGTTTTCCAAACCAGCTAGATCTTTTAAATCTATTGGATCAGCTGCCGCTGTCCCGCTGCCGGCTCTAGGGGGTACGCCTTCCTCCTTCATTAGCCCGACCCATGAGGAGAGAGAGGAAAAATGAAGTCCAGAGTCATTGCCCTCCTTGGAGTCAAGTCACGTCCCTGACTCCAGGAACTGGAATAATCTTTCTCCTTCAAATAGAAGGTTGTAGCGTTTAAGGATTAAGGAAATTTCAATAAATAAGAAATTTCTCTTCATCAGTTTCGGGGGGGTGGAATATAGAGTGTTGTTTGTCCAGTGCACACCAGAGTTCAAAGGCAATAACAAAAGAGAATACTGAGACTCATGAAAAGGATCATTGACCTAGAGTAAACATCACTCGAGAAAACAAGGCTCTTAACCTTTCTTCTAAACAGAGGTGCGTCCATTGGCTGTATTCATGATAGCAGCATGCCAGAAGGCCTCATTCTTAGACTGCTGATGCACACTGCTAAATTAACAGCTCCTGTTGTAAACGCAAGCCACCCAGTGTTTCTCAGATGATAGGGAAGGGCTATCTTCAAAGAAGTTAAATGTTAGGAAAGAAGTTTAACTGCATGTAGGACTCAGTCTACATACTGCCTTTCTTCCTCTTAAACTATGGGATCAGCAAGTGCAGAGGCAGGCTGCACTAGGCATGCCTGTGGGGTGACTTGAGGAGGGGGTCAAACTCCTTGAGCCCCTGAATTGCTGTGCTAGGTTTTATCAAGACACAGAGACCAGAAAGTTGCTAGCTTTTCATTTTTCCTCATGCTACCTACCTACCCCCCACAACCCCCTATCCCCCCCCCCGACTCACCTTTGTTTTTTTTCTCCTCTTACATTTGGTATTTCTATAGCTCCAGAGTGTATTAGAGCATTTGGAATTTTGAGAAAAGGAAAAAATGTATACCGAAGGATTTTACCTTCAATTTTGTTCTTTTTTTTTTTTTAATTTCCCTACTTCTGGAACCTCTTGTCAAAGACATAGCATAATTATCTCAAATTCTAAGTATGAATTTACATCCTGTTTTTTCTATTTAATATGTCTGTATGAGCCTAACTATCTCCCATCCCTCAAGACCCCAGTTCTAAAAGTTTGCTCTGGTCCACATTGCCCTAGAGCATAAATTTAATGGGAGGGAGACTTGGTGGCATGTTTGGCCATGGTTTTAAATCTCTCTGTTTTCTTGGTTCTGAATAAGTATTCTCATTGTCTGATAACATCATCCAATTTCTCTACTTCTTTCTATAATGAGTAAGTATCCAATACAGAATGAAGATACTTCATCCCATTCTTTAAAACAACAACAACAACAACAACAACAACAAGACAAAACAAAACAAAAAGCAAAACTTTCTGAGGGTTCAGGAAAGAAAAAAAAAAAGGCCAATCTTTTCTTTGTGTTCCGTCCCTGTCTCTCTCTCACACATATGTATACCTCACCCAAAACTCGTACCTGCCCAGCAGGGAACAAGTTTCAAGAAAGGGTTTTGTGTTGTATATTCAGAATCCAGGCCCTAATTACATGTTACGGGGCATCATTCCTGTAGCAAAACATTAGCCATAAGGCATGAACCCTGTATGTCTCTGCACACTGACTCATATTCTGTTCCCAAGTCACAGCAAAGTGTACATCGCAGAGAGTGTAAGTTGCTACATGCCTCCCAAACAACCATTCAGAATGGAGACTGTTTTCATCGACATCCTGTTATTCTCCCAGAACTCACCCCCCTACACCATGCATTGCTTTGCCTTGGGAGCTTGGGGGTATTGGTAAAATTCCTGTGTGGTCCTGCTTGTTGACCCTCTTTCCCCAAGCCCTATGGTCCCTGACAGGGCTCCCACACCCAGGCAGAACTGGAAGGCCAATTGTCTGGGAGAGCTTCTCCTGGCATTCTACTCCTCCCTCGTGAACACAGCTGAGCACTGAGCACCTGCTATGAATAGCCAATAGCCTGGAGAGCTGCCCAAGCCTATTTCCAAGTGGGCTGAACAGAGATCCTGAATTCTGCAGGAATAAACCATCAGGTAGATCGCAGATTAATGCCGCGTATGACACAGCCTCACAACTACAGGCTTAAACCGGGGCACCGGAAGGGGAATGACTGTCACATTTTATGACTAAAAGACAAATACATTTAGTAAGGCATTAGGTACTTGGTTTGATCCTAGGTCAAATGAAGAGGCGGTGGCTGTGCTGCACTCACCTCATTTTTCAGGGCACTCTACTCCCTCCCCCATCCCTCCCTGATAGTCCCCTAGGCTCTGCATGACCTCGGAGTGTCATCAGTAGACTTAGTCCTTTGAGGGAAACAAGAGCAGATGAAGTATGAGAAACACTGTCATCTTCTCAAAAGTACTTACCAAAATATGCATCTTTCTGGATACCTTGTATTCGCAGTTACTATGATTATATGTTATACCTTGAGGCATAGAGTCAGAGGGGCAGTACTATTTTATCAGAGGTTGTTTGAGGGGAAGGAAGACGCATAACGTGCTGGTTCCCAACATTTCAGAGGCTTCCCTAGTGTGATCTGAAGTTGGCTCCTGTCGGCAGAGGGCCAGGAGAGACCAAAGAAAGAGGCAGGTCGCTATTGGTTAGCAAGTGGCAGTTTTAATAAGCCAAGAGAATTTAACATACACAGCTTGCCTTGGGTAGCAACAAGATGAGTGGATGCATGCACCTGCCAGCAAATCTTAAAAGATTATAAAGGGCCCTGACGGGGTTCAGGCACGTATACCACGTACGGTTAGGGTGTTCGCAACAGTGCATCCCTACCTCAAGGCCATGTCCTTGGAGCAGTCTCTGGGAGCAGGAAAGGCATATGGGACCCACATTTCAAGGACAGGGTCAGGGATGAGGATTCTCTGAGTGCTAGAGTCTGGCTCACAGGTCAACTAGTGGTCACATTTTTTCGAAGACCTCCCCCATTTTGGTGTGAGCAAGTCTGGGCAGTAATCATGCCAGTAGGCAACACCAAGAGAAGTCTTGGTCCGAGTTGGCAGAAAACCTGCAGCCTACACATGGGAAAAGAGATGACAGAGTGAGACCAAACATCCTAACAATATGTAGGATTATGTCAGAGTGACAGGAAGAGGAGCCAGGCATTGAATTGGTTGTGGCAAATATATTGTACCTTATCAAATGCCTTTCAAAGATGAAAGCAGGGACAAGAGTAAATACAGCTTTAGTTCAAAGTGGAAAAAGGAGGCAAACTCTGTGAGATGGAATTTAGTATCATGGGCATGTGATTGTTCCGTCACTGTTTTTCCTGAGTGACAGCGGGACGGGAGGAGATGACAGTGGTAACGTTGTGGCCCTCAAGGAGCTAAGGCAAGTTGGTATGTGGATATACATGCACACGTGCGCACCCCCTCTCTTGTGTCTCTGACCACTTTAGCGTATCATGAAAAAGCTGGCTAACAAAATGGCCTCAGCCTCAGTAGACTGAGATTCTAGTACTTGCTCAGCTGTGGTGGCTAGAAAGGCAAATCCTTTCTGTCTAGCTAGGTCCTCATCTGTGCACAGCCGTAGATAAGGAGTTGGTACAGGGGGATTGTGGAAAATGTTGATTACGTCATGATGAATGAAAAATATTTATTCCAAAGTGCAGAAGTATTTCAGTAGAGAGTATGCTTGAAAATGTGCCTCATTACAATCTAAATGATTAAATCTTAAGTAAATTATTTTACCTTTATTTGAATTATTGTAGGAACACAGTTCATGGCAAAGATTTCCTTGTGGGCTTAAAAATAGTTGGTCATTAAGTGCCAACAACCTGGCTCCTCCTTGCATGATTTCATCCCTGTTCAAGCCTCTGGAAGAGGTGATGTGATATACTTTTCAGCCTTAATTATTTAATGATTGTTGACCTGCAAGGTCAAAAGCATTCGCCTCTAGCATCCTGATATGAGTGCTGCTTTCTGTGGCAGCAGAGGGTAGAAGTGCTGCCAAAGTGATGCTTACAGTGTTTTCAAAGAGAGGGGTTCATTGCTTTGCTGTGGGCATCCCCTAAATCAAACCAGGTTGATTCACGATGTAAATTATAAATATGATCGAAGAATTAATGTGAGTGAAATCACTAAAAAGTCAAACAGCCAGGACTTGTTAAGTTGGAGGTTTGCATGTCGGAACTACTGACCTCTGTCCGATTTTTAGACCAGGTTTCTTAGGACACACAGAAATTAAGAGTTGCCCTCGTGCCTTGTTTATATGAGGCAAGAGATTCCTCAGTGTGGTAGTATGGCTTAAGTCTCTTAGAATTGCTGTAGGAGAAGACACAAATAATGAACCAATAAAGAGAATTCCATCCTTGCAAATAAAAAAACACAGGGAGTTGGAAACAACCACATAGTAGTATTTTCACCTATCAAGTGAGCTATAACAAATAAAAGTAAAGCTAAGATCCATGAAGAGTGAAGTTGCATTGCAAATGATACACTGATGTACTTTTAGAGGTATAAATTGTTCCTATTTGTAGGGAAAGCAGTGCCACACGACATGTCGAATCCTGCAGATGGGTCATCCAGTTGATTATTATCTTTCTGCCAGGCATATCCAATGCTAAATGTTTGATGCATACATTTATCCTTTGTGGCATCAACTTCAGAAAATTGAGTGTCTGCTAAGCAATCCTCAAGACTTCTACCTGCCATTACAGATTTGTTTCCTGTATGATATTTCGTAGACCTCAATTCCTAAAAGACAGGTCGCAGACTTTCCTGTATCTGGAAAAACAGCTAGTACATGGCTTTAGGTAGTAAGCATGCAATACATAATTTGTAATTAAATTTATACTCTTATAATCAAATCACCTCCTGGGTTAAAAAAAAAAAAGTTTGTGTGTGTGTGTACCTATGTGAAGACATTGGTCAACATCCGCCAAATAAATATCTGTTCACTCACTCATTTATTCCAAAAAAAAAAAAAAAGAAAGAAAGAAACAGGTGCTAGATACCTTTCTAGACACCAGTGATCCAATGGCAGAGCTTCAATCCGAGTGGAGGGAAAATGGACAATAAACATGAAAAATGGCTTCTGAAAAAATTGTTATAAGGTGACAAGTAGTGTGGCTAAAACAAAGAATAAAAGGAATTTGAATTGCTGGCAGGAGTTTTCAGTCTTAAAGAGAGTGATCAGAGCCTGGGTCCCTAAAAAGCTGCCATGTGGATTAAGACTTAAGTGAGACGAGGGAGTGAACTGTGTGGATAACCGGGAGAAGTGTATTCCCAGTAGAGGGAGAAAAGGCAGAAGCGCTAAGGCCAAGGGGTGCCTAGCAGGTTTTAGTAACTGCAAGGAGATGCGTATGGCTACAGTGGAGCAAGGGAAGAAGAAGCTATGAGATGAATGAGCCGTGAGTTGAAAGAGGTCATACAAGAACAGATTGATAGGATATTGTTGGATATTGTTGCCTTTGGTGTTGGATCTACCATAATAAAATTGGGGATCCAGTGGGGAGATTTGAGCAGATGCATGCTATGATCGGGCTTACATTTTGATGGGATCATGCTGGCTCCTCTGCTAAGGAGATATTTCTGAAGGACAATGGTGGAGTCAGGCAGGTGGGTGGGAGGCAATAACAGTAATCCAGGTGACAGGCCCTATGGCTTAGGCCAAAATGGTGACAGTGAAGTTGATGAGAAGGGACCAGATTGTGGATGCATTTATTAAAGGACCGAATAATTACATCGTGGTGTAGAACTAATAGTAAATCACAAAACAAGCCATGAGTCAGTCATATACTTGTGTTATCAGATGAATACCAGATACCTAAGCCAAAGCTATAGTATTCTCAAATCCTGAATCTTGTAAATAGTATTATAGCATAATTTTTATCAGAATTTTCTACCAAAAATGTTTTGGTTCCACACCAGAATTAGTGTAGATACAGAAATAAGTGAAGAACAACCTAGCCTAAATCAAGCTACAGATGCTATGGGACCAGATGGATTCATTCCCTGCCTGGGATCCTATAAACAAGATTTGTAGGACCAGTGATTTTAAATTATTGACTCAGTAAAGGTGAAAATTACTCTGGGTTGCTCATGAAGAGCTAAATATCGGAAAATCCCTGAATGAGAAGTATCTATATGACCCAAGATTTTAAAAGAATTTTGTTCTGACACTTAGAATTTTCTTGATCCTTTGAAAAGAATCTATGCACGTTAGAGCTCCATGGATGACAAGGCTTGTGGAACATGGAGAGGGTTCAGAGGACTGTTACCAAGATCATTAAATCATTGGAATATAAGGACTATGGAGAAAGGTTAATGGAACAGGGATTGTTCAGCTTGGAAAATAGAAGACCAAGGGGGATTTAATAATGGTCTTTAAGTGTATAAAAAGCTATTACACAGAGAATGCTCACCAGCTGGTCTCAATCTTCTCTTAGGACAGAACAAGGAGAATGGAGTATAAATTGCATCATAAGGGATTTAGGCAAAATAGTAGGAAGAATTTCCTGACAAGGAGTCTTGTTATGCATTGAGATAGGATGCCAGTCCAGGCTTCAGCGGACCCTGCACCCCTGACAGTGTGCCTGGGATTCCAAGCATTTGATCCATTAATGTCAATTCCATATATAATTCCTGAGAGCTCACTGTAGGCAAGGTACCATAGACTTAGATATTTTCTATGGAAAGCCATTGTCGCAATTAGCCTATTGACTTAGAAGGAAAGGAGTATGATTTGGCTTATATACCTAGTGAGTCAGAAATTCAGAAATCAGGCAGCAGAAAGAGAACCCAGTGACATGCCTTAAGACCAGACTTTGGTAGGCAGGCATTGGCAATATAGTAGAGAAGGAAAGAGAGGTGTAGAACGTGGACCTGCCAAAGGAGGTACAGGTAGGCTTTGCGACATGGCTGGGCGAGATTCAGTCATGAGCAGTGACAGGGAGGCTCATACCACACCAGCCAGTCCCACAGCGGGAAGAATAAAAAGCCCTCGAGAAAGACAGGGATACAAGAAACCTCTGGTCCTCGTCTAATTTAATTTCAAACCATGATCTTTACTTCTCCTGCTATAAGTTTCTTCCTCTCAGGGATGGAATGAGGTCTGGCCCAGGTGCCCCTCGCAGACACTTTTTGACAGCAGTTGGATTGAGAAAGGATTTAGCTCCAAAAGAGAGGGTCTGAGTTTCTGTTTGATACCAACTCAATTCATTCCCTATAAGTTTGACTCATCTCCTTAATCTGTATTTTGCTATAGAAGGAATATGTATTCTTCTGAATTTATGTCTGGTTTTCTTAACACCTGTGAGACAGTCAATCGATTTCTTAATCACCCCAAGCTTTAAATGTTCTCATCTGTAGAGTGGAGATAACTATTACCTCAAGGAGTTCCTGTGACAATACATTTTTTTTTAAAAAAGGAGTTTCTGTGAGAACTGAAATGCTTAACAGAGTACTTAGCACCTAGCAGGTACTCATCACATGCTAATTCCCTTTATTTTTTCCATATAACAAACCTTCAGTTGTAAAATAGCATTATTTCTTATCCTCTGTCCATTAAGCACCTTAAATCTTCGTTTCAGCCCCAACCCCTTCATTTGGTTAGTTGCCTTAAGTTTTGTTCATGTGGTAAGGCATCTGGGTTGTTCTGCTAAAGATATTCTCAAATATACTAATACCTTCCTTAGGATATGGGCTACTCTGAATGGAACACACAATCAAATATTATCCCATCTCTACAGAGTACAAAGTCCTCAATGTCGAAAATATATTTCTATTAATGCATTGTAAAATTGTATTGCTTTCTTGGCAGGCACATTCTACTTTTGACACAAATCCTGAGGAATTTTTAGAACCTGGGTTTTCCTGGGAGATATTCTGAAGTCTGGTTCTGCCTGCAGGTAATGGCCTGGAGCCAGTGATCAGACCTGGCTGCCTTGAGCCCAGTGGACCTGTGATTCTCAGAGGCTGAGCAATCCTGAATGAGCAATGTAATGTCCCAAATATCTAATTGAGTTTCTAAATAACACAAAACACAACACAATATACAATATTCCCATGAGTCTGCCCATCAGTCGGGTTACCATAACAGCTCTTTCTTTACCAAGAACCTTCCTGGAAGAGCTGTTTGTATTTGCTACTTTTAGTTCCTCCCCTATCAACTTCTCATCTCAAAGTGCTTTCCTAAAGGTCACCCAAGACCTAATTATAAAACTCATTGATTTCTTCTCAATTATTTTTCTCCCTAATCACTTGTGGCATTTGCCATTACTGCCCATTTGTATCAGTATGATTCTGACCCAGAAAAACAGAAAACAAGTGAATATTTAAAGCAAACACTTTAAAGGCAAGTGTGTTTCCATGGGTGACAGAAGAAATGAGAAGTCAAAGAGGACGGTGAGGTCCCCCAAGATCAGCACTACCAGAAACCACAACAGCCCCAAGCTGGAGGACTAAGGGAAGAGGCGCGGTTCCCAAAGCCCAGGAGACGGGATTACCTGGCTAACACTAGGGTTCTAGGGGGAACTGAAGCCACAGAGTGGAGGTAGTTGCTACTTAAGATGCTATCTGAGGTAAAGCAAGAGGAAGAAATACTTTGGCTCCTGCCTCTCCTTTCAACCTTCAATCTTCTGTAAGTGCTTCAAACTGGCTGAGCCCAGCTGGAAGTCAACTCTCAATGGAGACCAGGAAACCAAACGCAGAGAGCATGACGCTCCACCTTGCCATACAGAATGGAGCAGGTGAAAGGTGAGGCCCAAGGCGGCCACTGTACTTTTGCCATTTGACATTCATGCTCACTTAGAAGCAACATCTGTATCCCTCTACCCAGTACAAAGCAAATACCTTCTGTGTAAACGACCCTCGCATCCTCTCTTCAAACAAGGAAGACAAAAATGCTCATTGGTTATTGTGCTCATTCCAATGCTAGAATCCTTTGATGCTACAAATTTTGCTCCATCAGATTCAGAGGCGATTTCTCATGGTCATGTGACGACTTGTAAAACTTCAGAACTCCTAACGCTCCTTGTACAAAATATAGCAGGCATAACCGCATTTCCTAAATGGGTCACGAGCCATAGTTAACATTGATCACTTCATTGACTAGAACGAAACCTCTGAATCACCAAAACTAGAAAACCACCAATCATCCTAGAATCCGCTTTCATTTCCCTCATTCCATCTATCATGATCACTGCTGATTGCACTGTTTTAGCCACTCTCAGATCTTTTACTAACACAGTGATAAGAGTTTAGCTTTCATTACTGCCCACTTGGACACCTGACATCCTCAACCAGTTGGTCCCCCTGCCTCCCATATAGTGTGGATATTCTTTAAGTCTTCGAGAATTCTATTTTCTTTAACTGTAAAGTATGCTCTTTAACGTAAGTCAAATTCAAGTGGTTTTGTGAAACCTTCTTTGATTCTTTATGTTCTTATACGCAAGCAGATTTAATCACCACTCCCTTTATACTCCTGGTGTACTTTGTATATGCTTTTATTATATCTCAGGTGGCATCCTATACCTTTCTGCTTTCTTCTTGGTCTCTGCAACAGACCAACATTGCTCTAGTATTTACCAGAATATTAAGGACAGACTGGGCGATCAGAAGGTATATGCTGAACAAAATTCTATCTGAAAGAATATATGAATTAATCAAACGCTTGACAGATGAGGGCAAATTGTCTTAAGAGTTGGCTTTACATTTCATCGTGGGTATCATCAATTCTACATTTAAGTAAAAATTATGTCGAGCATATTGTGAAAAGAGTACACCTGCTTACCCCTAAACCCTGGGAACTCAATTCACTTGATTTGCTTTAGGGCAAATATGTTAGGATGAACTATGCTATGAGTTTATGGGGAAAAGGAAAAGGCCCAGAAAGAACATGTAGCCTATCATTTGATGAACCTGGGTTGATTTTCTGGCTCTGCTTCAAGCCTCAGAGATTTGATATAAAAATTTAAAGGAGACTATAAGGCAAAATCTCTGAAAATCTTATAGAAATACCTGAATACTAGTATAAAAATAAGTGATGTGATATAATGAAATTGTTAGAAATGCTGTATTTGGAGTCAGACAGTTTAGACATTTTGTTTTATCTTCTTTTTATAATTTACATGAATTTTGTCAAGTCATATGAACTTGTTGAGTCTCAATTTCCTTTACGATCACTGAGTGCCACATATTTTCCAAGATGGTAGCTGTGATTAAAGAATAAAATGAATGCAAATAACATAACAAAATGCAAGGTAATTAGATTAGCTCTCAGTGACAGTTCTATTATTATTATTATTACTCATAATCAGAGCATCAAATCATATCAGTGCAGAGAAATACCAATGTGGAAACTGTTATCAAGATGCAGTCATTTCCCAGTTGTCAAGGGAAATTGTCCAAGTTTTTTGCTGACACTTCTCTTCAGATCATTTGGCTGTATCATGCTCTGAGGTATCTTTCAGAACACACAGCGTGTTTCTAGTTTCACGTGTCACAACATAGGGGACATGACCATGCCATGTGCTATGAGGACAAAGTAGGACGTCCGCATGGAGAACCATAGGCCTGAGACTGGCATCGTGGAGCACAGACAAAGCTTTTGCTAACGTCATAATGAAGAGGTGATCTTTTCTGGCCAAATCAGTGTTTGGGGTTTTTTTTTTTTTTGGTTTAATTTTGGTTTTGTTATTTTTTTTTAACATATTGTATTATTTGCTTCAGGGGTACAGGTCTGTGAATTATCAGTCGCTCACAATTCATAGCACTCACCATAGTACGTACCCTCCCCAATGTCCATCACCCAGCAAATCTGTGTTTATAAAACTCAATCACAACACAGAATACTATTCTTTTTTTTAGGATTTTTATTTATTTATTTGATAGAGCTCACAAGTAGGTAGAGAGGCAGACAGAGAGAGGGGAGGAAGCAGGCTCCCCACTGAGCAGAGATCCCAATGTGGGGCTTGATCCCAGGACCCTGAGACCATGACCAGAGCTGAAGGCAGAGGCTTTAACCTGCTGAGCCACCCAGGCGCCCCCTAGAATACTATTCTTAATGCTATATCTGAGGTTGGTTCTCCAGTTCTTTCCAATTTTAAATGTTGTGAGATCAGCTTTAACTATTGTTACTGAAATTCAATATCTGACAAAGGAAGAAATGAAATTAATAAGCCTTTTCTCACTCCTCATGTGCTTTTTAGAAGTTAAGCTGTACTGATCAGGGCCTGAATTTCTAGCTGGTCTCCATGGTAGTTAAGTATTATATGGTCGACTTGCAAACTGCCTGATAGAGACATGCATTAAGGAACTTTATGGTTGGATGTAAGATGAGAACAATTTCATTTTTAACAATGTCTTTAAGCCCAGAAATGAATATATATCTCTAAGATGAATAGGAGAGCTTGGTAGCCACATAAAACATATTCTTTATATTATCTCTCTGAGGATGATTTTAGAAGTTATTTTTGCTTAATCCTAAAGATTACCTGGAAGAGATCTTAGTTTTTATAACTGCTAGCTGAAAAATTAGAGAAAACTCTGAGCATCAGCCAGAGTAAGGAACAACATCGAGATTTCTTAATTGTGAAGTAACTCAAATATATTTTACTCTTTTTTTCAATAAATAGCAAATACAATGGACAGGAAAAACAGAATTCTATTATTTCCCTGAGACCAAGTTTCAGAATCTTCTTTTTTTCAGGTCTCTTGCAGAAAAGGGATAGACAAAGAACACGTTTCTGAAAGGAAAGGTCTTCAAAACTCTTTGGCTAAAATTGACTTCTGTTTCTGGCTGGGATGGTCCAGCTGGGGCCAGACTATCTCTCCCCACATAAACAACAACACCAACAGCAGCAACAACAACAACAACAAAACCAACCCAAACCCAGACCAAACAAACTGGTCCAATTATAGGAAGAAATGCTTTTCAGGCACTGACAGCTAGAGAACCAGACCCATAGAAGAAAAACACATATGTGAGCTCCACAACATCTCAGTTCCTGGACTGGGGCTGTTTTTGCGACACAGTGCAGTGAGCTGGGGTGTGTAAGAAAGTGCAAGAATTAAAAAGAAAGAAAGAAAGTGTGAGAATCCTCACTGGGCTGAGGACATAGGTCTCAGACTTTGGGGTAGCTGGAGCTGCTCACTGAGCAGGTCAGGGAACAAGAGAGGAGGGAGGCCCCTAATATCTGTGCCAGAGTGCTCTGTGAACAGTTGACAGTGGGAAGTAGGAAGTTTGAAAGGGGAAATATGAAATCTCTGTGATTAAATGAAAAAATGAGAAATAGGAAATATGAAAGGCAGTGTGTGAAGTATGATGTTACAGTGTTCATTAGCTTTTGAGAGGGTAACATATCATTCACCCTGAGACAACCATTAAAATATAATTAAAGGAAGTATAACTAAGAAGCCAATATAGAAAATAAAATGGAATATTTAAAAAATATGCAATTTAACCAAAAGATGAGAAGAAAGGAGCAATGAAAGAACGTAAAAAGGTAAGAGGCAAGTGAAAACACACTCTACAATCAGAGTTAAACCCAACCATTTCAATAATTGCATTAGAGAGAAATAAACACATCAATCAGACAGAGATCGGCAGATTAGATGAAAAAAATCAAAACCTAAATCAGAATTGTGTACAGGAACACAAGAGACTTTAAAGACATGGGGCACCTGGGTGGCTCAGTCAGTTAAGCGTCTGCCGTCCACTCAGGTCATGGTCTCAGGGTCCTGGGATGGAGCCCCACATTGGGCTCCCTGCTCAGCAGGGAGCCTACTTCTCCCTCTCCCTCTCCCCTGCTTGTGCTCTTTCTCTCTCTGTCAAATAAATAAAAAATTAAAAAAATAAAGACACCAATAGGTTGCAAGTAAAAGGGATGGAAAATATATACTATGTATACAGTAAGAGTAAGAAAGCTGGAGAATTTATATTAATATCAGACAAATTAAACCTCAAGACTATCATAAGAGATGAAGAGAAACAGCTCATAATGATAAAATGGGCAGTTTATCAAGAAGTCAAAAAAGTCTTCAATATGTATATACTTAATAAAAGAACAAACTTCAAAAATCAAAAATTGATAGGAATACACCTGCCAACAGATCATCACAATTCTAACCAGAGACTTTGACACCTCTGTCAATAATTGATAGAAGTAGACCAAATCATTAACGATATAGAAAATACAAAGAACTCTAGCTACCATCCATGTCAGTGAATTTATGGATGTTTATAATATGTTTCTTACGTTATCTTAATTGAATATTGTCAGCACTAAGCCATAGGAAAAGCAGGTTAATGACTCAGAATTACCAACCCAGCCTTGCATCTTCGCCAGCCTCATTTATCAGCGAGCATCTAAGCTACCTCCTGCACGCAGTCTCCTTTGAATTTGGATACATTTGCCCCCTGACTGGATTTTTATGATGTTGTAACTCATTCCATATCTCATAACCAGGATTGGAGTGTACTAGATAAAACCTTCTCTCTGCCTTCAGGAAGTTCCTAAACTTTGGGGGTAGAAAGCTGAGTCCTACGACTAGATGTTTCTTGGGTAGCCTTTAGCGAGGATACTTGTGATTATCCACTAACTAAAAAGTCTCCCAAAAAATACCAGTTGGCTTGTTATCAACCAAGAACCCTGAATACCTATCCCCAAGTCACTTTACGAAGACCTGTGTCTCTTGTAGGGCAGGGAGCTAAACCCAATGGTTACTACATACGGCAGTAAAACGTCGACCACAGCTCTATTCCTAATCCTAAAGCCCACATTCAAACCGCCTCTCCTCTGATGTCTATAATTTGCATCATCTCTGCCCATTTGGCTGATGCGATAAACACTGTAACCACCTCTGATGAGTACGAAACAATTATATGCCATAAAATACAGCCATCTGCATCGGTGTGTGTCTTGGATTATTGTGGTGGAAGCAGAGTCCCTAATGTTTTCTTTGAAACCTACCTGCTTCTGAATCATTTTAGGATTGCTTTGTATGAATTCATCATCATTTCAAATATTTCCATAAATTTGCATTGCTGATGTTCCTCCCATTTGTGATAACGGTGCTATTCGGGATGTCTTAACGCAGGTACGCTTCTCTACATGGGTGCTAATATGAGGTACGACAGCTCGTCCAAGGCAAAGCCAGCTTTCTCGATGAATAGATAATGATGGAAAAAATACTTATGTCAAACTCCTCATCCTCGAAGCATAAAACGTCATTACAAAACCATCAAGAAACAAATTTTGCTTAAATGTCAACTGTAGATGAGTTTTTGCAGTCGTTTTTTTGAGGAATGTCTAATGCCTAAAGCGCTTCATCGAAAGAAGGTGGCCGCCAGAGTTTTTAATCCTTGTTATTTCTAAGTTGCCAAAGAACTCTAAAACATATTACCTCAAGAACTGGCAAGGATTGTAATGTCACCAGGATTTAATTTGCTCTGGGAAGCACCTTGCTGTGGGGTAGAGGGGTGGGAGGCATTAACACAAGGTTTGACTTGGGAGCTCTGAGTTACAAGGCGAGTGTGATAAGATGGAGAGGAGATAGAAGCATTCCATCGTTCTGACCTCTCTGAGCAAACGAAAGATTAGCCAAAAGACTTACAGGAAAAAAAATGCCTTCCTGTCAAAGTAAATGGAATTCAGGCCTTATTTTCAGAGATACAGTATGCTGTATTAATGTGCTTGGCTATCCGGTTCAATTCACTCTGAAGGATTTATTAAGAAAGAATAAGGAACCTGAAAATGTGTATCTGTATACACACACACACACACACACACACACACACACACTGAGATTATATTGTTCTATGCAAACACATAAATACAAGGGGTATTAAGCCACATCAACAAAAGAAAACAGCATTTTCACAGAGAAACTGGGGAGGATAGAGCACCAGAGGGATTAGCAACAGAAGAGTTTTTGATAGGCATGATGTAATTTAATAGGATACTGCCTTTTACTTCTGTTTCTGAAAAGTCACCTTGGAACTACATGACCTTGGGGAGACAGTAGCGCAGCGAGACCCCCAATCTAAAACCCAGGCGGTATAGTTAAAGACACAGGTAGAGGAGTTTAATGATCTGATTTCTTGTGTGAACTTGTTTCTTTGAAGTAAAAATCTATGAATGTTCAAGTGTAATTTGTGTTAAGCATGAAGTTGTGACATGGTCTCTATTATGTGTTGTAGCAAAGTACAGAGGTATTTTCTCCCTCTCTCCTCCTTCTGGCAGCTTCGCACAGTACTGACAGGTTATTCTGCCACCACCTACCACCCTCCCCAGTTTTTTTTTTTTTTAAGTTGAGGAAAGTAAGGCTCAGAGAAGTTAAATAACTAGTCTGCATTCACACAGCTCGTGAAAGGTAGCAATAGGACCCGAATACAAATCCATCTAACCCCAAAGCAATGATTCTTTATACTTGATTCTTTTGTGTCATGACAATCAATGTGGAAAGTGACAGAATTTCCACTTTTAAAGGGCCTCTCAAAGGCTGTCTAGTTCAATGTCTGCCACCAGCTGTTTTTGTCTCTGCTGCAGAACCCCGATTTGTTGACCCAAAGGCTATGTCTTGGAGGGTGGGGTAGAAGATATAGGAGAATCCAGGGCTCCATGTCTTTAGGGGCATCAGGTCTCCTGCAATCCCCCAGGTGCTGTGGCTCTGTCCTCCTGGAATCCTACAGGGGGTCCTGGGCTCCAGCTGCCCAGCTATATCGCCAAGGCTCGATGAGGGTTTCAACCTAAACCGGAAGGAGGGTGCGCTTCTTGAGTAACAACAGCCTAAAGGCTGGTGAGGGCATTGAGGCCAGATGGTTGGGAAGCTGGCTCTGGATCTAGGAGCATGGGGGTTGAGTAGTTGAAGTTTTACTTGAGGGTACCATGGTTTTACTCGAGGATACCATGGTTAAACATTTTAGTTACTTGGGCCAGGACAGCACTGGGCCCTGGCCCGCTCATACACTGGCCTTGAAAATGCCCCACATTTTCAGGTCTAATCTCAATGCAAAGTTTTCCCATGAGTGTAACGTGCAAAAGGGCAGGCTTCCTGTGTGACTTCTATAATATTCTGTGGTAGTTTTTCTCTTTCTGCTCTCTGTCTCTCTGTCTCTCCCTCTACCTTGGTCTCTCTTTTTCAAATAGGTTATTGTTACATTCATAGAGTTGTTTGATCTGTTATATGAGAGGATTCATATTTCTTACCAGACACTGTATTTCAGTTAATATATTAGGGTTGTTTTTTAGTTTTGTTTTTGTGGGGGAGATTTGCTGCATTACATTTGTGGATTCTGCTGAACTCTGTTTACATAATTCCTGAGAGTTTTTTCAACAGATGTTGCTACTACTTAATTTCTCCTTCATTCTTCAGTTATGAAGTTGAGATTTTTTATTCCAAGTACCAAGCCTCCTCATATCCAATACACCTGGGCCCCATGGCACTAGGCTCAGAGATTTCATCATATTAAATTCAGTTCATTGTTCCATTGTGTTTGTTTTAAGTATCCTTGTAGTCAATATTTTTCTATGTTCAAATCATTCACAGGTCTGTTACATAAGTCTGCCACATTTTCATTTAACTAATTAAGAAAAAAAAAACATTGACTAAGAAACATTTTCCAACAGAGCCTTGCATCATGGCACTGTAGACTTTTCTCCAGATGGATACCCGTGATTAAATTGCATACCTTAAGTACACTTGTTCATACAGGTACTGATTTACTGAATTCTTCTAGCTCTTAGTTCGTATGTTTTCATCTTGCCCTCAGAGGGCTCATGATAGGCTTTTTTCAGATGCTTCACTGAATCCAGGATCATGGTGACTTCTGTGGATTCTGTCTGTGCATTGTTAGGGTTCAAAGGTCATGAAATCTCAAAACTGGGGTCCATTCTTGGGGTGTGGAGAAGCCATGGTCATGAATTAATTCTGAGTGTTCAAAAGAGAATCTGATTTGGTCTGAAACTGACCAGGAGAGACTTGCAGACCTAGAGTGGGCTCACATAAGATTTAGATGACCTCTGGAACATAGTGTTAGTGCCTCTTATCCATGGTTTTATTATTTATCCTGAAATCTTTTATACTAATTTATGTCATGTTATAACCTTCACATCACATTTCCTTTCATGCTGTGATGGATAAATTATATGGGGAGAGGACCCCCTGGAACTAAATAATGCAATATGGTTTGCTAGCTTTGTGAAATCAAGGTCTGAATGACTCTGTATTCAGTGAATAGATTATTATTCAAGAGTTATAGTCATTTATTTAATTTATTCTGAAGGTTCTCCGGTTTGCTCTAGGAAGCAAGGCTGATCATACCTTTTATGAGTTCTGATGGTTAGTCTGAGAGTTGTGATGACTTGAGGTGACTTATTATCAGGATTCAAGTAGAATGCGTTCAAGTTTTCAAAACCCTCCACTCCTGATAGTCCCCTCACATAAATATGTCAGAAGTGCTTTACACGTTAAAAAAAATGGTTTTCACTAGTTATAAAAAATTTTGATTCCCTACTCCTGAGAATACATGACAGCAGGCATATAAATGTAATTTCTAAAATTGTCTTTAACCAGTGACCATGTGTATCAATCTTGCTCCTCTCTAGAAAGTTCTTGCCCTTGGAACGTCTGCTGTTTCAAAAGAAATGAGAGACCCTAGAGAGACAAGAGGTTAACTCATGGTATTGGCATGAATTTAGTTTTTATTGTTTAAAAAAATGATGAAAGTTTCTAGTGCCAGTACTTGTAATTGTGCTATCGCATGGGTGTGATTTCTTGGCGATTTGGAAAAAAAATTTAAATACCTATGTAGTCACATTTCAAATAAATTGGGAAATTTGTGAAGAAAAACATCACATTTTATAGTTTACCATTTCTCATTTTTGTTTAGTTAATTGTATACTTTGCCTATTGCCTGAAATTCACTGTCATAGTTGTCAATTTTGGGACATCCTGTAGATGCCATGAGTATCAAGTAGAGCTTTTTCAAATTGCTTGCTATCACATTCATTATGTTACAGTGGGAAATTACTTGAGTCAACTTTGACTTCTCATTCACATGGGCTTGCATGCAGATTGTTGGAAATTATCTTTCTAGCTACAGAACCTAACATCATCCTTGCATTTCCTCTTTGAATATTAATGTCTTTCATTCAAACATTGGTCAGTCTGGCACCTGTTGTCAAGAAAGCCTCTCTCTCTCTTCTCTGTCTCTCTATTGATTGCTTTTTTGTGGATCCTGCCCTCCTGTGCCCATTTTTCTTCATTGAAATGATAAATGCATCTGGAGTTTCCAAAGCTTGGCAGGTAATTTTTATGCTTAGACAACACTCATAACCCTTAGATTAACCTGCTAACCAGGCTTATGGTTAACTAAATTTATGGAAGAGATATTTCATCAAGTGTAGTGAGACATTTATGGCCTTCCAAACACATATTTAATGATTTGCATCTCTGATTCAACCTTGTTGAAATCTATCAGCTGTAGGAGTGGTACTGTCTCATACATGGATGCATACATTGCATTTATTGTATCTCAACTACTGAACACTGTTGAACCTGGCACAGTCCAGGTCTCTTGAGTGTGATTAGCTTTGTTATTCTTAATTTTGATTTAACAACTTCTATGTGCTCTTTTATGGAAATAGGACTCTGAATTCCTGTGTTCCTGTCCCCTTTCTCCAGTTCTTTCTGATTCCAGTGTGTTAATCTGAACAAGGTTCTCGGTTCCTCCCTCCTTTTGACAGCTTGATTGATCTTCCACAGACCCTCTAAATTGACTCCCATTAAGCCTACCATTGTAGTGTAAATTTAGGATTTGATCTTGAGAAAAGTGTTCAGATCAGGCAAATGGCTTTAGGAACCATCCACGTAATACCAAAATTTTATAGAAGGGTTTATAATGTACTAACATGTATGCTATGTGACATTCTATAAGAGTCATAGAGGTTAAATGGCCCTCTGAACGTCACAAGGCCAATAAATGACAGAACCTGGCCTTGAGTCAATTCTAATTGCTTTTTCAACACTGCAGTACAGCTCTGCAGTGAGGCGATCATTACCACCTTACTAATCAGTCTCATAGCCCAAGTGGAGAGACTTCTGGGTGGGTAGTAAAGCTCTAATACCTTAATCTTCTACCTTAAAGACCTTCTGCCAGACTATGGAATACATTTTGGAAATCCTGGCTTTTCTAGAGAGGCCGTTTTCTAGAGCCATGCTCCTCAAATTTAAAAAGCACGTGACTCCCTTGGGGTTCTTGCTAAAACTGAAGTTCTGATTCAGGAGGTCTGGAACAGGGCCTGAGATTCCACATTTCTAAAAAGGTCTCAAGTGACGTTCCTGCTCTGGTCTGTAGACCTCACTTTGTCTAGTGAGGCTAGAATTTTCTGGGTGCCAGCGTCACTACAGAATAGGAATTGTAATACGTATTCTCTTTCCATTCCTTCGTTGGTAGTTCTGCTTTGGTCATTAAGGAAGACCTGATGGTGACATAATTGAGGTCACTCTTTCTCTGGGCTTCCAGAGCCCTGCTAGCTGATCAGGAGCAGCTTAGCCAAATATGCCAATTGTGTGTCCCTCTCTTCCTCCATGAAGAGGAGAGGTCAATCTTGTGCTCTTCCTTCTTGCTTTCCTGACTTTACTTTGTACCTGACAGCAAATGCAGAATTCAATCCCCCTGATTTTGTTTTCCTTTGTCTCCCTAAAGCTGGTTGATTTTAAGCAAATACACCACTGAGCTTTTATGCTCTGCTGCAGCAGTGAGCAAGGCTTCCACGGAGCCAGGGAATGAAGCCTCTATCTTGAGTTGCTTGGGTAATTACTCAAGGTCAGAACAAGGTGTCTTGATAGTTTGTCACCTGAATAAGGAATGAAAGCTCTTTAAATTCCCTAATACTAAGAACAAGATTGGGCCCAGGGTCACAGATAGGACCAAGCATAGATAAAGCTTCAAATGGCTCAAGCTGTGTGGAAAAAGGCTGTAGGAGCACAGAGCTAGGCAAAGACCTGGAGGGTCTAGAGGGGTTTTCATCCTTGCTGGTGCATTGAAATCAACTTAAAAGCTTATTTAAAATGCAGATAGTTTCCGCTATAAGTTAACTAACTGGAAGTTAAATAAAAACTTGAAACTAAAAATAAAAAAATAAAATAAAAGAGAGAGATCCCTGGATGTCACTCCCAGAAGATCAGAGTAAGGAGACATAGGGTAGGACCCAGGAATATGCATTTTTAATAAGCACAAATGGTATTCTGGAACATGCTATAGAACCCAAATTTTGAGAGGTACTGGTTTTTATGCAATATCTAAAGGCAAATTCTTTTTTTGAGCATTTGAAAGGAATGTTTGGCCATTATAGAATAGACATACATATAAAATTATCTACTATAAAACACTCCCCTTCATAAGCAAGCAGTATTTTCATTCGGTGTTAAAGGAAACATGCACTTAATCACCAGTGGATATATTTTTAGGGAAACTATAATAGCGTCACAGAAGTTATTAGATCTATTTGCTTGGAGCCTGTCCTCTTCCACTCTAACAAATGTTAAAACCTTCTAAAGGATGAGCTTTGGAGAAGTCTTAGGTACTGGAAAAGCTTAGTTCTTTCTAGTGACATCTGAATGTTTTTCAGGAACTCAAGAAGAGAAATATCAAGCTAGGGAATAAAATCTATGACAGCAGAATAAAGCATGAGGAACCTCTCCCGAAAGTTATGGAAAAAGCACAAAGGAGGGATGCCTGGGTGGCTCAGTGGGTTAAGCCACTGTCTTCGGCTCGGGTCATGGTCCCAGGGTCCTGGGATGGAGCCCCAAATCGGGCTCTCTGCTCAGCAGGGAGCCTGCTTCCTCCTCTCTCTCTGCCTGCCTCTCTGCCTGCTTGTCATCTCTCTCTGTCAAATAAATAAATAAAAATCTAAAAAAAAAAAGTACAAAGGAATGGAAATAAATAGAGATGTATCATAAGTATGGAGGACAAAAAAACAAGATTCAATGCAAGGGTCCTAAGTAGGTGTTCCTCAAGCAGGGAAAGATAAATATACAAATATACAAAAAAAATACAAGAGTGATGTCAGCAAGATATCAGTCAGTGATGTTAGCAAGATGGCAGAGTAAGGGACTCCAGCCTTCATCCTGCTAGAAAAAATACCTGTTGGACGGCTCTCCATGAACCAAAATAGCCCTGGGAGAGCTCTGGAATCCAGTTAAGAATCTGCAGCAACACCGTAGAGCAAAAAACCCAAAGAATAGCCGCATAGAAAGGGTAGAAAGAAGAGTTTTCTTTATTCTGTGTCATCTCATGCCTCTGGCCAGCACAGCTCAGTGCCCAGAGGGATCTCCTCAGCCAGCAAGTTCTTCTCAGCAGGTAAAAGTAGATCAGGGTGAGTGACCAGCTTACTCAGCCTTTCAGGACCCTGCTGGAAGGACCCACTCGGGTCTCACCCTACACAGATCGGCAGGGAAGTCGGCAGAGCTGCCACGTCTGCAGAGATCTAAGAGCAAAGAAGGACAGGGCCGTCAGCACCAGCCCTGCGGCAGAGCCAGCATGACCCCCAGTGGCCTTCTTTGCGGAGGACTCCGGCAGCTTTCACCATGGAAGACTTAACAGTCCCCACAGCCACCTCAGAGGCTTTCACTGCTGGGGAATCCAACAACCAATGCAAGTGATGCAGATGTCCCACAACTGTCACTGCTGAGACCAGATGACCCAGACCCCGCCACTGCTCCCACTGCAGAGCACGCACGGGAAGACCACTGGCACAGCTGAGTGCGTGCATACGCAGCCGCCAGAACCCACATTGATAGCCCCTGTCCCTGATAGTCCCCGTGCCCATGGGAGATAGCCAGCTCCTGCCCCCACTGCCATCTGCCATGGCCCTTGACTAGCCATGTGCATTTGACACTGGACTCAGAGGCACTGCTGGGGACCACTGAGTTGCAGGGGATTGATACAGTCCTATGACATATATCAAATTCTTTCAAATCGTTCATGCATTTTTTTTAAGAGTTTTACTTATTTGAGAGACAGAGAGAAAGACAAAGAGAGGGAACACACAGGCAGGGGGGCAAGCAGAGGGATTGGGAGAGAAAATCCCAAGTAGACTCCCCATCAATGCCAAACTCCTGCTGGGGCCCAATCCCAATACCCCAGATCAGCACCTTAACGGACTGAGCCCCCGGGTGTCCCATTCATGTGGTTTTTAATTTTTATTTTATTTTTTTAATATTTTATTTATTTATTTGAGAGGTAGAGAAAGACAATGAAAGAGAGAAAGCATGAAAGGAAAGAGGTCAGCGGGAGAAGCAGACTTCCTGCTGAGCAGGGAGCCTGATGTGGGACTCGATCCTGGGACTCCAGGATCATGACCTGAGCCAAAGGCAGTTGCTTAACCAACTGAGCCACCCAGGCTCCCCTCATGTGTTTATTAAAACAATTTCATTTTTCAGGCACCTGGGTGGCTCAGTCCGTTAAGCACTGGACTCTTGGTTTCAGCTCAGATGGTCCTGGAGTCGTGGTATCCAGTGCCCAGCAGGGTTCCACACTGGGGGAATGGGGGTCTCCTTGAGATTCTCTCTCTCCCTCTCCCCACTTCGCACTTGCTTGCTCTCTAAAATAAATGAATCTTTTAAAAATTTTTCATTCTTAGGAAACAGAGATTTTGACAAAAATGTATGTGGAGAGATATTTTCCCAAATTATATGTAGTGTAACACTTGGAACACTCGTCTATTTTTTGTTTATATTTGTCTTTCATTCTACTCTCACATGATGTCATATCTCCCAGCACTCAAGACACTGCCACTGAGAACATTAATCTGTCCTCCCAAATAGCTCTTATTACCAAAGTATTGTGATGACATCTTGATTTTCGAAGAGGCTTTGTTTGTTCATTCATTCATTTCTTTTCTCAGGAGTTGAGATTTCCGGAGTGCTGACCCCAAGTTAGGTGAGGTGTTACTATAGATAGTCCAAATTTATTCCATGGTAAAAGCACCTGATGAATCTGGCAGCTGCAACATTTACAACTGTATTGGTATAACTATATAGTGTCTGAAATGGTACATAATAAGAATGTATTTTTATGAGAAAATGAGAAAGATATATTAATGTGCTATTAAGAGCTAGGAACATCTGCTTTTAAGAAAGATAGCCCATGCTAATATCCAGTTGAATAACACTGAAGCACAGAAATATTTTGTGGTCTGTGAAATCATTTATTTGAAAAGTTGAACTTAATTTTGGAAGCAGGCCAACCAACCAATATATCATTCATGCTATACCAATATATTAACAATTCTATAAAATTGAAGTAATAATTTCAATTTTCCTTCAAAGTGAATGCCGTATCAGCAAATTTAATGAGTAATTAGGTACTGTCAAATTAAATCCATTTTGATTTCTGAAATGTACTCCATGCATTTGAACCATGGTATCACATCTTTTCCCCATTGGAAGCACATGCCCTTAAACATTTTTAATTATACAGTTCAGGAATTACAGACTATATCTCTGAACGTATTCATTCAGTACTGTTAATAGCAGGACACTTGAAACTAAATGTGATATTTTATATGTTCTGAAAACTACATGCATTACTTGCTTTTCTTATTCCAGTTCTTTTCTGCTTCTGTGGCTGACTTCAACTCTAACTGTTTTGCCTCACATCTTTTATATACCGTCGTGCATTGGCTATCATCTGTTACGCATCTGACTTGTTTCCTTCTGCCCTATGCCCCTCCGTTAAAATGGCTTGACAAAATATTATGTTCATGACTATAATTATCTGAAGATTTCAAAACGTTAATAGGCTTCGGGAGATCATATGTATACATGAGATCTCAGTTGGTTTTTAAATACATTAATTTAAGGAGGATAATATATTCGTATATGAAGCTATATTTGCATCTTTGGTAATTTTTTTTTTGCATCTTTAGTAATTTCTGATTTTGATCTTCCACTACCTCTAACTCCCAGAACAAATGCCAAAGCTGGCCAGTTTGAACATCAAGGTGGACACTGTAAGCCAAGCTTAATGAAAACTCAACAAATCCCTTTCCTTCTGGTTTTGGCAGAATAAAGGAATTAGAAGAAACAATCAGGTAGTGTAAATCTGCTGAAAGCAGTGTTCTTATGTCCCCTTCTCAATATGGAAGCTCAAAGTGGGTTGGATTGGGCATCACTGTAGAAATACCCGGATGGGAATGATAGAACTTGGAAATACCAAAGTTAACAGCTTGCTGGAGGAAGCTTAAATCCCTGGGAAATCCAGATTTTGTTCTGTGCTGTGTCAACATAGAGTACACAGGATCAGAATGTGGCTTTAGTAGAGAGAGATTATTGGATAGGTGAATGTGAGTCAGCAGTCCTGGGTCACCGTGGCCTGCTTTTGGTGTCCAGAAGGACTATACGTTTCCACCTGCCACAGTGAGGGAGCACAGAAGTTCTTTTGCTTTTACCTACATATTATCTTGGCAGGAGGAGGAAGAGAGGAAAACCCTTTAGGGTTTGAATTTTGAAGTGACCATTTCCCCAAACAGAATGTTCAAACCCCTAGATATTAAGACACCATCACTTGACAAATTAAAAAGAGCGTCTGCCATCACTGCTATGAGCATGGGTGATTAGTCATAGACTTCCAAGAGTGGAGTATGAATTCTTACACCGTGTGTGTGTGTGTGTGTGTGTGTGTGTGTGTGTTATGGATAACCCTTTCAAGAGTAAATTACCACCACATGGAATAATTTGAACCAAAGAGAGTAAGCAATGGTTGTGAATAGAAATGCTTAGAGAACAAATGCATTTGTCTTCAGAAATCTGTTCCAGCAAAAATATTTGAAAAATAGGGACATGTGGGTGGCTCAGTCAGTTAAAACTCCAACTCTTAATCTCAGCTCAGGTCTTGATCTCAGGGTCCTGAGATATTCCACCCTCATGGTTGAATCCACACTGGGCATGGAGCTGACTTAAAAAAAATTTTTTTTGAAAAATAATAAATACATCTTTCTCCTGAAGTATTTAGTGAAGCATTCTAATCAGTCACATTGATAATTTCTTCTCTAAAGAATTATAAAATTAAATGGACAAGCTCACACTAAGGAATACGTTTTTCATAAGAGAATGAGAAGGATAAACTGATTACCATTACGTATAACCTCACTGCATCTCCAAGAATAAACTCAACAATTTTTTTTATGTTTCAAGAATATATTACATAGCTACTGGAGCACCAGTTATCACTTCTGTGTTTCAAACAGGGAGCGGGATGAAGGCAAAAGTGTAATGAATGAATATTATATATATGAATAATTAATAATATTAATTATTATAATTAATATAATATTAATTATTATAATTATTAATTATTAAACAGTTTCCCTTTTAAGGATTCTTCCTAAATGTGTCCCCAGCAACTTTTGCCTCTATCTCATTTGAAAACTATTCATCAAATGGTCACTGTAGCTATAAGAGAAAGAAACTGCAAATATGGTATTTGGTACCCTGAAAAAAATTGGGATTCTGTTATGAAGAAAGAAGTGGAAAATGGACGTTAGCTAGGTAACTAGCGGTTTCTGGCGTACTATCTTACTTATTACATGCATTTTTGTATTTAAATAAAAACCGACTTGGGGCTTTAGTTGCTGAGTATAGAGCAAGTGACTAGGCAGATAAATGTGCATGAATGTGCTGCCTAAACTCTAGGAAGAGAAAGAAAGAGAGAGACCACTACGACCGTGTTGCATATAAAAAAAATTTTTTTTTTTAATTTTAAAAGCCAAGAGTAGACATAAGCTATGCTCCCTCAGGGTTTGCCATACTAGAGAATAATTATATTCATGCTGCATTAATTAGAGCATGGAATAACAATAAAACTAAGCAAACAAAAACAGGGAGAATAAGCCTAGATTCTAATCCTTTATTTCTAAAAACACTTGTAGAGATCATTGTTCAAAATACCACTTCAAGCCTAGATGTAGCCCAGCATTCAGACCAGAACGTCAGTCAAGACCCATTCTGGCCCTTACATAATTCTCAGAGGGCAAGCTTATTTTCAGCTTCGGGGCAGGGGGCTCCTTGCTGCCTCCCCAGGAATAGTTTACCAGTCAGAATTTATTTGTTTTATTTCTGGGGTTTCGTTAATAGGTTTTATTTTTAGAGCCATTTTAGGTTTATGGAAAAATTAAGCAGAAAGTACAGAGTTCCCGTAGACCCCGTCTTCCCCTGTCCACAGTGTCCCCTAATATTAACATCTTACATTGGTATGGTACATTTGTCAAACTTAGTGAAACAATATTGAAACATTACTGTTAACTAAAACCCCGAGTTCACTTAGGGCTCAGTCTTTGTGTTGTACAGCATGACAGGTTGTGGTAAATGTTGCGTAGCTACCATTAGTGTCAAACAGAATTGTTTCACGCCCTTGAAATTCCCCGTGCTCTACCTATCCATTTGTCCTCCACTTTCTGTCTGGTTTTCACGTCATTTTTACCATTTGGCATTGAAGATGGGGTAAAAAGGCTAAGAGAATGCCAACACTGAGCTCTGTATTTCCTTCAAAGTTGGTAACATTGTTCGCAATGTAATTTGGGTTTGACCTCCTCATAAAAGCTTTCCAGTAAGGTTCAGAATAAAGAAAACATAATAATAAGCATTCAGTAAATGTAGTTTTTATCTCAGCATTGTTATTATGTAGCAGACACTGTGTCAAGTATGCTAACTTTTTTAATCTTCACAAGAAAACTATGAGGTGGTAGAAATTACCTCTGTAATTAGAATTAGGAAATTGAGGCACAGCCTGGCAGAGTTGTCTTCCCAAGATCCTATGATTATCTCAGGGCCAAGCCAGAGCCAGCTCAATTTTTGCTCCCTGGTCTTGTGATCAGTGCATTCACAGAACACCCAGTTCTCAAAAAGGTCTGACACTAGATTTAATGCCCAACACCCTGGAATTCCTTTTTTTTTTTTTTAACTTTTTTATTTTATTTATTTATTTGTCAGAGAGAGAGCATAAGTAGGGGGAGTGATGGGTAGAGGGGGAAGCAGTCTCCCCGCTGAGCTAGGAGCCTGGTGGGAAACTCGATCCCAGAACCCTGGGATCATGACCTGAGCCAAAGGCAGTTGTTTAACCCACTGAGCCACCCAGGCATCCCAAAATCCTGAAATTCTTAACTTTATCTTTGAACTTGTGTTTTGTAAGTAGATCTTCACTGGACAATGGGGCATGAATGTAAGCAGAGGAGATACACACTACATGGATTTGCTGCTTTTCCTTGTTTTTGCCATTAGGTTTAGCATTTCCAGTGTCCACCAGGCATCTTGCATAACAGATGACTTAGTTCTCAGGACCCATGCTTGGTTTAATGCTTTGCTGTCGCTATCTTGAAAACCTTAATAATTTTATCTGTGAACTTGTGCTTGGTAAATGGAGTCTGAAAGGGTGACAGAGCACATATGTAACCAGAGGAAGGGCACACGGTATTTCCCAATATGTTTATCCACAGCTCGTCCTTGCCTCCTTACTCGCATATAGCATTTGTGATGCCCCTTGAGTTCAGAATTCTGGTTGACCCATGATGTGTGGGAATGAATAAAACTCAAAGTGAGTACAAGAGAAGTGCGGTATGTCTATGAGTAAGCCATGTACTGAAATCCCCGAGAGGCCGCATTTTCCTTTCCTTGTTCTCAATAAAGGAAGAAGGCAATAGCACTCTAAGAAATAACAACTAATTAACCCCATCACATTCGTCCTTACCCCAAGTTCCCAGTATGAGCCAACAATACACCGAAAATGATGACATGGAAGGCAAGGGAAAGTGAAGGCAGTCCATAGGTCCATTTCCTTTCACTCATTCTTTGCTCATCAGTAAGCCAGAGGGTTGGTATGACATGTGTGTATTAGGAATTTAAGGAAAAGTTGTTGGAGGGGGCTGGGGAGGCCTGGGTGACTCAGTTAAGTATCTGACTCTTGATTAGCTCAGGTCTTGATCTGAGGGTCGTGAGTTGAAGCCCCACATGGAGCCTACTTAAAAAAAAAAAAAATGTTGAGTTAGCTTCATGAACGGTTCCCACTGTTCTGGCAAGAACAATATATATGCATATATATGTTATGAGATATAAATTGTATGTTTTTGATGACTCCACATACAAGTTAAATGTTCTCATATTTTTACTTAATGTTCCCATATTTTACTTTAAAAAGGCATCATGCAATATAAAAACAGTAAAATTCATGCCAATAATTCCAAATTTTTAATTTTTCTTTATTTAGGATGGCATCAGCACATAAAAATACCTTGATAAATCAAGAACAGATTACAGAGAGAAGGAAAAAGGCTTTACATTTTAGCACCTTTAATGACACTTTTCTCCTGGATTCCCTTCACTTTCATTTTGCAGCGGGTCCCACAGATTATATATTCTGCCCTGGGCAGTCAGCTTATTCACAACCAGATCTTTCAGACTCCAAGGCTTATGCTCCCAAGTAGAGGTTTCCAACCTTTTCACCTCTTGCCGTATTCAGAAAGTGATATTTAGAAGGAATGTTAACCCTGGGGTAAGCTGAGGAGACGAGTTTTGGCCAGGAACAACTAAGTTAAGGGCCCAGAATGAGGGAATGAGTCAGGTTACTCAGTTTTTGTCAAAACAATAAATGATGATGATAGCAAATATATATATCAATATATATTTGCTATCATCATTTATTTGCAAATATATATTGATATATATATATCAATATATCAATATATATTTGCAAATAAATGATGATAGCAAATATATATATCAATATATATTTGCAAATAAATATTTTATATATATATGTATATATATATAGTATTGAGAAACATACTCGGCACCTAGAAAATATATATATATATATTTTAATATACCTATATATATATAATTTCTCAATACTTCATATGTATATGTATATATATATATATACATATATATATTCGTTCCTTTAATCTTCACAATTTGATGAGGAAAATATTATAATATCCCCATTTGTATTAAGCCGAATCCCATGAAACTGCAAACATTTGACTATTTTGGCTTACAAAAAAGAGTAAGTTCATATATTGAAGCCGAAGGAATGAAAAAGAACTGTGGGAATAGGAAGAGAAGTACACTGCTCAAGGTCACTCTACTAGGAAATGCCGGAGCCAAGATAAAATGCTTGGCTAGTTCAGACACCAGCAGTATAGCTCTGAAGGCAGGCACCGGAGGCACAGTGCGATGTCACCTTTCAAAGAGAGTTAGATCCTATATTGCCTTGGAAACAATTTTTGCCAACATGGCGGCCTATAGCTAACACAGCAAGTTTGAACCATATCAGTCGTTCCGCTTGTTTTTATCAATTTGCTGTACTTTGTTGTGATGTTGTAGTGAGGCAAACAGTTTTACCTTCATAGAACTTACAGCCCATCCCACCTGAGTGTCTTCCTTTTGAAGCCTACCGCCCCCACCTAAGAATTTTCTCGTCCCTGCTCCTAGATGCAGAAGGATGGTCATTAGCGGATGGTGTTTCACCGCCTCATCTCCAGCCACTCCTCAGGCCCGGTTCTATGACTGAGATGATTATTTTGCTTATAATAAAGAGAGAGCTGTGCAGCTGGAGAAATTTCCATCCAGATGCTGGTGTGTCACTTTGAATTGTTATTACAATAAAAAGTTCCTGTTCATATTTGTTGCTATTTGCATATGTGCAGAAGCCACAGTTGTTTAGCCGAACGAAGACATTTTGTCAAAATACAGCCCAAGATTTGCAAAGCTGTTCCGAAAATAGCCCATTTGTGGCCTCTTATGGAAAAGAAACTGCAAAAAATATGCAGCCTCTCTGATTTCTCTCTCAACGGTCTCATACCTTTTATTGACAATCAGCTTTTCTCCCCTTCTTCCCTCCTTCCCACTATCCCTTCCCCTTTTCATGAAATAGACCCTGAGAATCTATTCTGTGCCAAGCACTAGACAGACAAAGAACAAAAAGTAACGGCCTCAAAAGAGCTCCAATTTCTGGATCAAGGGTTCACTCAAAAAACAATATTGTTCTCAGAAATAGAACTGTAGAAAAATGAATATACTTGAGCTTGCCACGTGTCTCCTCTCTCCCCTTGCTTTTTTCATGCCTTTATTATCACACTTTGTATTCTGAATTAGAATTTGTTTTTGTTTTTTTCCAATCTCCTTTACATAGTAGTCTGTATTCTAGATCCTAAACTAGGACCCAGCACAGAATAGCTACCCAGCTGAATGCTTGCCTCTAGCTGAAATCACCAGCATTGATAGTGTACAATATTAGGGGCGGGGAGCATTTATGCAATATTTAACGCACACAGCATGTTGTGTGTGGATGTGGCATGGAGTTCCTTCCCTCAGCCAGAATTTCTTAACCTGGTCACTTTCCCCCGTCCTCTTACAAACAGATTATGTTTAAATGATTTCATTACCCTGGAACATTGTATATAAGCTTTAACTTCAGTCCTGTCCACACATAGGCATTGTTATAATTTAGCTAACACTCATGTTACGATAAACCGGATTTGGTTGGGTCTTTTGTTTTACTACATTTTCTAGGGGGATTCTAAAAATTATAATAAAAAACAAGTAAGAGGGAGGACAGGGGCCTTGTCTTGTAGAAGTCAAATTGTGTGCCCCCAGCTCCATGTCTTTCCTTTCCTCTTCCTAGACCATCATTGCTAGATCATGCATTTTGTTGTTCTAGTCATAAAGGGAGATTTTCGGGGCACCGGGGTGGCTCAGTGGGTTAAAGCCTCTGCCTTCGGCTCTGGTAATGATCCCGGAGTCTTGGGATCAAGCCCCGAGTCGGGCTCTCTGCTCCACGGGGAGCCTGTTTCCTCCTCTCTCTCTCTCTGCCTGCCTCTCTGCCTACTTGTGATCTCTGTCTGTCAAATAAATAAATAAAACTTTAAGAAAATATAAAAAATAAAAATAAAAATAAAGGGAGATTTTCAGTCATGCCGACACAGGTACTGTGCTGTGCTCTGTGTATGTGTTTTCTCATTGTTCTCATCAGGAAAGAGTTGTTACGATTCCTGTCTTACAGATGAATAGAATAAGGCCAAGAGAGGTCAGGTAATACACCCAATGGTTACTGATTCCAGGCTATCTGATTCCAGAAACTATGCTATTAAAAATTAATCACTAACATTTAGAGAGTGCTTACTATGTGCCAGGCAGCATACTAAATATTTTACATGCAGTAGTCTATTCAGTCAAAACACAAATTTTAATCGGCGCAAACCACTATCCTCTCCATTTTATAGAGGAGGAAAATTTGGCATAAAGAATATATTAGGGTTCTGTAGAGAAATGGAATATATATGTATGTATATATATATATGTTTTAGAGAGAGGCCGTGAAGACCCACAATCTGCTCTCAGTAAGCTGGGAACTCAGAAAAGGCAGTGCTGGGATTCAGTGTGAGTCTGAAGGCCTGAGAATCAGAGGAGTGATGGTCTAAGTCCGGGTACAGGTCAAAGCTCCAAAACCAGGACCGCTATCTGAGGGCTAGAGAAAATGGCTACCGTGGCCCAAGCAAAGAGAGTGAATCCTTTCCTCCATTCTGTTCTATTCAGGCCTTCAGTGGATTGGATGATGCCCATGAGAGTTGGAAATTACATGAGAGCAATCTTTGCCCAGTCTACTTACTCAAACGTTCACCTCTTTGAGAAACACTCTCATAGACACACCCTGAGAGTGTGTGTTACCAGTCTACCCAAGTTGATGCAGAAAATTAAATTTACAGAGTACTTACATAACTCAAGTTCAAATGAACTTGCATTAGTTTTCCTCTACGTATTTCCTCAACCACATTTAGTCATCCACGTCCTATTACCCTGTAGCCATTACATGTGATTTCAATGGATAAACTGCATTCCTGAGATCAACCTGTCCACTTGATTGAGGGAGCCCATCCCCCCCTCGTCATCTCCTCATCTCCAGTAATTCTCACCATTTTCAAATGTTATATTTCCTTCTCTTCTATATTATTCTCAATGGCTGAAAACATAGACACAAATATACATCTCACTTATAGTTCTCAGCATTTCACGCATTTACCCCTCATTCATAAAAAGAGAATGCTTTCCAGGGTCAGGACATAACCACCACATTTTCTTTGCATTACCAACAACTTATGGTCCAGTGCTGTGAATGCAACAAGAGGGAAGAAATGCTCAACTTGATCATTGTGACTCTAGTTTATATGATGCCTTAACAAACAGACCCTTTTATATCTGTTTTATACTTATAACAGTCTCGTGAGGTAGGTGGTGTAGTAACCCCCAAATCATGGATAAATAAATAGAATATAATCAAGATGGAGTGCAATTTAGCTAGCGGTGTACCTAATTCCCTATCTCCTGTCTTTAAAACCGCCCCTAGAGATGGAGCTAGTTTGTCTCCAGAATGTAGCAGTCTAACCATGCCCTCTTTCTAAACCATACTGCTGTTAGTTCTTAGCACAATACCCATCACAAGCAAGTGTTAATAAACGTTGGTAGTCCTTTGGGAATCCTTACTTGAGCTCCCAATGTGTTGGACTGTCTTACAACCACTTATTGAGTGTCCTCTTTAGCCAAGGGCTTCCCTTTAAGCGAACTGTATCTGGGAGTCATTTGCTTGGACACACACCAATGTGTCCACAAATCAGGTTCTGTGATGAGGTGAATAAGACCTTCAACTTCCCTCAATAGCTCTCACGTGTACATGTGTGGACACTGTTCTAGAGCCACCAAGCAACTATAAAGCGGGAGAAAGTAGAAAGAATAAGGATGAAATTAAGAAAGACGTGTAGAAAATGGACAGAGCTTAAGAGTCAGAAGATGTTGATTCTTGGTGGGCTTCCACATTAGTGGGTTATCTGAAGCTTAGTTTTCTCAATTTTAAGATGGATATTGTGTCAGTCAGTGTTCCCCAGAGAAACAAAAGCAGACACACACACACACATACACACATACCCTAAGAGATTTATTTTGAGGAATTGGCTTATGCAATTGTGGGGTTGATAAGTCTGAAATCCATAAGGCAGGTCCTTGGTCTAGAAACTCTTGGGCAGGAACTGATGTTGCAGTCTTAAGGCAGAATTTCTCCCTTGGAAGACCTCTCAGTTTTTGTCCTTAAGGCCTTTCAACTGATTAGATGAGGCCCATCTGCATTACCAAGGTACTCTCTTTTACCTACAGTCAAATTATTTTATATAACCACATCCAAAAAATACTTTCATAGCAACACCTAGATTAGTATTGGAATAACTGAGTGCTATTACCTAGCTAAACTGACCCACAAAACTAACAATCACAGAGATGATGATGATGGCAAAGATGATGATGATAGTGATATAAATAGCTATCTTTCAAAATTATGAAAATTAGATTCAGACACCCATTTTAAATATCTAGCACAGCATGTAGCATATAGTAGGATCTCAGTAAATATCGCCTTAATAGGAACAGAGGCAAATGTATGAGTGTGAGGGGTTATCTGTCCCATGCCTCTTTTTTTTTAAGGTTTTATTTATTTATTTGACAGAGATCACAAGTAGTCAGAGAGGCAGGCAGAGCGGGGGGGGGGGGGAGCAGGCTCCCTGCTGAGCAGAGAACCCAATGTGGGGCTCCATCCCAGGACCCTGGGATCATGACCTGAGCCGAAGGCAGAGGCTTTAACCCACTGAGCCACCCAGGTGCCCCTCATGCCTCTTTTTTATTCCAGTTACATCTCTAGCTTCATTTGATTCTGGCATAATTTCAACTGTATTTCCTCATGGATCTAAAGCTGAGCTGACTAGGATAAAAGTATAACACCTGAGAGTGATTTTCAAGTAGATATATTATGCTTAAAGAGAGCTCTGTACTTCCCCTGTAGAGATAACAATTCTCATTACTTCCAACCTAGGGCCAAAATCTAATATATTATTTTATTCCCATTATACTATTTTAGTCTTTGCTTTCCTATAGGCTACAGAAATTTGTTCCTGTTAAAAGAAGAAGTCCTTCCAGATTTTTGAGGCTGAATGTGGTTAACCCTATAACTTTGTCAAACTACAAATGGGGCAAATACATATGCAGAAAGGATGCCTTTTACTGTTATTTACTTCTCAAGGCGTACCTATATAGGCTTTTGTGGTGAAGTAGAAATAGCCTTGGCCTCCAGATCTGGACAAGAGAGCGTTCATCATGGTTCTGCTACTTATTAGCTTATATGACCTTGAACAACTTAACCTATGAATCTGTTTTCTTATTCATTGTATTATAAAACTAGCCTTGTCCATCCTGCAAGCTTATGCGTTGTTTTGTTTTTTTAAAAACGATAATGTATAGAAAAACTATCTTGAACACTGGCTTCCTTGAAATGTGCAATAAATGTTGATCAAATTAAAATCTAAACATAACATGGATATTATATTAGAACCTCACCTCGGTGATATGAAGAGATGAAGAAATGAAGAGTTAGTTCTGCCTAAACTAAACAGCATTTAGTTTGAAAATATGTCAGAAAATCTGTCTTTTCATGGTATTCATTCTAGAATTTTCAAGATCCATTTTGAGCATAGGTCTCTTATACAGATGATCATGTTTTCTGATTATTCTCTTTTTTTTTTGTCAGATGAAAGTATTAGGGCACTTTTCCAACAGAACCTATTATAAGGTTAATCAGAGCTGGGATATAGACCAGCATATGGAACATTGGATGAACACTATCAAGACAAAGGAGCAATGAATAATCAAGGTCAACTTGCCAGTGAATGACCAGATACTGGCAACAAGAGGAAGGGTTAGAAGGAGAAGAGGTTAGATTTTAATTGCTAAGCAAAATCAATTGCTTTTTAAGGGATTGTGAGCTGCCTGCAAGAGCAAGATGAAAAACATTTAAAAACAATGAAGGGTCAGACTACCAATTTTAGAACAGTTAAAAAAAAATTCAAGTTGAGAAACACAGTGAAACCTGTCTTGCTCTGGCCCCAGTCCTAGGCTACATTTTAACCACATCATTCCCAGTTTACACTCTTCCTCGTGGGGCTTGATAAGTATCTTGGCTCAGAATGTGATCAAAGATAACTTTTTTTTTCTTATTGAATAAAAAACAGCAAATATCTACGGGTAGAAAAAATGTTCATGTGCTTTAGTAAGCACTAATTAGAAAAGATGTGAAATAAGTTTCATGTTGAGCTTACACACATTAAGGAAAATTAAAATGACACATTTTCAAGCTTTTCATATCTACATTTTATATTGCTCTTTTATGCTGTAATAAACAAAGTGTTGCCATCTCAATATTTATACAAATCCTTTCAGATTTTATTCCATTATTTTTTCTATCAATTTTTGCTTACAATGGTACTTCGTCACTCCTTTCTTTTTCATGTGGAATTTTTCCAGATAATCTTTTTGAGAAGCAAAGCTTAATAGATTTAAGGGTAAAAGACAAATTACATAGAGTAGAGACAAGCAGACAAAGAGGCAATACACAAAAATCCAGGCACCATTATTCCTTATCGATGACTTAGATCCTTCCTGACAGTAATGACATATTGTGACTTAATCCACTTTCAATGAGCAGCAAAGTAGAATGAATGATGATCAAACTGTGGACCATGATTTCATGAAATAATAGACCAGAGAAAAGCATGGGTTTACTTAGAGGTATTTTTTCCATCGCTATTCATAGTACATCATCCCAAGGTAACAGGTGATGAGATGTCAAATCTCCAAACTATCTTTCAGGATAAAATAAAACCATCAGATGTTAGACATTGCACAAAATGACATAATAATTGCTCTAATAATTGAACTCCAATTAAGCTGCATAAATGCTCATTTACATAACCAGTGCACAGTATCTGCAACAAAAAGATCACATCACTGCCCCCCAACCCCCAGCACACACACCTTAAACACAGAAACCTCTGTGACATATCCTTTGAATGTGATTCTTGGAGAGGGATTCTTTTTTTTTTTTTTTTTAAGTAATCTCTACACCTAACATGGGGCTCAAACTCATAGCCCAGAGACCAAGAGTTGCATCCTCTACTGACTGAGCCAGCCAGGTGCCTCTTAGGGAAGGATTCTTTGTTTTTTTGTTTGTTTGTTTGTTTTTTGGTTTTTTTTTTTAAAGATTTTATTTATTTATTTGACAGAGAGAAATCACAAGTAGACAGAGAGGCAGGCAGAGAAAGAGAGAGGGATGCAGGCTCCCTGCTGAGCAGAAAGCCCGATGCGGGACTCGATCCTAGGACCCCGAGATCATGACCTGAGCCGAAGGCAGCGGCTTAACCCACTGAGCCACCCAGGTGCCCTAGGGAAGGATTCTTAAAACAATTGATTTGTGACTTGGTTTGAATGATATCTTCTCTATCTAGGTTAGTCACTCAGTTTTTTTAAGCTTCAGTGTTTATACCTATAGAATGGTAAGAATAATACATCCCACTTTTCCACCTAAGTTCAAATAAGAGAATGTATGGGAAAGATAATTGGAGGTGGTAAGGCACTATACAAATGTATTATTAGATATAAGAATTTTTTTATCCATTGAAATTTCATCTGTGAATTCTAAGAAATTCTATGGATGAAAAAAGTATAACAACCATCCCTTTGTGATCTATTTTATCCATGTCAAAATTATAACTATAATATTGCCACAAATACACAGGAACTTAGGTAACTAAGTGTAAGTTGACCCTTCAAAGTAGTTCTCTTTGGAGTTTATATTTAAGTAAACATTTACCGACTACTTAATATTTAAAGGACATTTTGCTAGGCATTTTGTAAATATTGCTTCAATTAATACTTACACAATTCTGGGGCATAGGTGTACTTCCCCCTATTTTGCAAAGAAGAAATGGAAGATGGGAAAGATTTCTGAGGTCATGGTACGATTTACTGGTGTAGCTGCTATCATTGCTCAAACTTGGGGGAACTGATTGCATAAGCAAAACCTCAGAAAGTTGTTGTTTACACTATGGCATGTGTGTCAAGACTCAAGATAGAAAGGAGTCTTCTATGTTTGGGAGATACGAAAAAAAAATGGATTGCCAAAATAAGATGCTAGATTTTGAGTCAAGCTTGAAAAACACATTGTGTAAAAAAGATTCAGCAAAGTACTAAGACTAATGGTCTTGAAAGTCAAACAAAAGAATTCACCTGAGTTCAGTGAGCATTGAAAGTTCTTAAATAGCGTAATGTCTTGATGAAACCAGTAATGGAGGCAGATGAGCTTGACAGCATTTCTAGTATTTTAGACCATTTGGAAATTTAAGTCCAAGACTTGAGAATTGATATAATGTCGCAAATATGCCCATAAAAATTCAAGGTTCTTTAAAAATATCTCAATGCACAAAATTTTTAAGAGATATTTATTCTAATATATTTGAGACATGATACCATTACTTTATGTAAACATTGATATGTTTTGATAAATTGAATTTGTCAGATGGCAACCAACCTTTAGGGCTATTTATTTATTTATTCATGAGCAATTATGTATTTCTATTCTGGGCTGATTTCTTGTTTTATACTTCATGTTTTTATTTATAGTTATATTTTTCATGTTTGCGATCTTTTTTTTTAATGTACATCAAAGTCTGAATAATGAAAAATTAGCCATATGAATGCTAAGAGAATGTTTTGTCCTCAGGGAAAAATGTATGGAGTTTTTTTTTTCTTTGCATTGGATATACCAAATACATTAGGACAAGGGAAAATATGTGTTAGATAAAGGAAATATTCTTGACTTTGTATGTGTTTGTGGTGGTGTGTGTATGGAGAGAGAGAGACGGAGAAAGACAGAGAGAGAGAGACAGAGAGATCAATTTCATTTCAAACCCAAGGCTTTACAGTTTCTCTCTTAAACTATGAAAAGGCCCATGAGCTAACAATACAACAGCAAACTTTAGATTAATATCGATAATTTAGTATACAGTATTTTCAGAATTGAAAATATCCCAGAATGGTACTGGAAGTTGCCTTCTGTTTTTAAACTGATTGTTGTTTTCACAGGCCTTCTTTTCACTTTCATGTTTGTATCACCTCTCGTGTTCTAAATATTTGATCATTACTGTTAACAATTTGTTTTCTATCCAGTGACAAATGCTTATATTTGTATTCTTTTTTATATATTCATATTCTTTATAAATAATTTGGACTATGGATCTTATAAAACCAACTCTAAAAGGAGTAGTGTGAGCTGGAAGTCTAAATGTAAACAACTCGGGATGCATACCTCCTCCCTCAGTGCCCCATAGAAATTACTGGAAGTGTACATATACATTCACAGAGACAAGCCAACCTCAGATCCACAAACAAGAAAGGATTCTTGTATCTTGGAAGACAGAAACAAATGGCTCCAAATGGTGTCAGAATCAAGCCATTTGAATTGAAATCAGGATGCCTACCTAAGTAGGGAGAAAATATGGAAGGAAATACATCAGCTAGAGATCGTTTGCAGGCTTCTGTGTGTGGTAGGGAGTGTACTGGGTGAAGGTGAAGGGAAAGGGAAGAGGTAAAAAAAGATAAAATGAAAATGTGTCCATGACAAGGGCAGCCAGTTATGTTAATATTGTGGTGTTGCCTGTGCCTGTGTGCACATATGTGTGCTCGTGAGTGTGACCAAAGAGATGCATGAGATGCTAGTCCTGCAAATATTAACACTGTTATCTCATATGGTGGGATTCTAAATTTTTGTTCTCTCCTTTATAATCTCTACATTCTAATTTTTTTACAGTAAGCATATTATTATTAGGTTAGTCGTGACAAAAATAAAGATGTGCATGGAAAGATAAAAAGTAGATGAGAGCAGAGTGATGGGCAAATTAGAACAACATGCACACACATGTGCACACACACCCGATCCCCAACCAGGGCAATTGCTGTTCTTCACAGCAGATCACTAGAAATTTGGAGTCAACAATTATAAGCAAAAGGTATAGATCATGCGGCAATTAAGAGTAATTAATTAACAATATATGGAAGAACGGCATAGAACTGGCCCTGTATTCTCCATTCATTTATTCTGAGCGGTAGTAGCATTTGCTTCCAGAATGGTGTCCAGTAAAAGACAAAATTAAGGTTTGAACTGAAAATGGTTTTGATTGTAAGTGCTGGTGCTAGAGAAGCAGAGATCTGCCCTCTATAATTGTAATCCCTTGAAGTGAGGGAGTTGGAGGAAGAAGAAAAGGAGAAAGTCTGATTCTAGTGTGATCAACTATCTTGTTTTGCCTAGGATGATCAGTGACAAAATTGGGAAAATTCCAGGTAAATCAAGATAAGTTGATTATCCTAGCTGATTCTTATGCTTGACCCTAAGCTCCAGATTTAAAGCATGCCCTTCTGGAGACAGGATATTATCTTAGGAAACTCTCAACATAGGTGGTGGGACAGGAGAAGTATTAAAGTTTCTGAGGTAACCAGAGCCATCAGGAGAAACAAGGGACTCCTTCATCTGGTAGGAAAGCATGCCTGGACACCTACAGGTATCAAGGCAGACTATGAATGATTCAAACCCGAATCTTCCCTCAGGCCAACAGTACTCCTTATTTGACACTAATATTCTAGATTATTTCAATATGAGACGTTACCATGGCTGTCTCCATTTTCAGATGTAGAAATTGGGGTTTAGGAAAGGGTTAGTAATCGCCATAGGTAGGCAGGTATTATATGCCTGTTCCCATGTTGGAAATGAGGTGATCTTATTCCAGAGAACATCCACTGAATATGTTCACAGCAAAACGGTAGCAATGTCTTGATAGGTATGGTGCTTCGCATAATTTTTCTTGAGATTCAGATTTATTATGCTTCCTTATTGGAATTATTCTCAAGAGTGCTTATTTCTTCCATGTATAGAGGAAGTATTTCACATTTCTAGAAATCACAGTGAAAGTTAAAGTGGGTAAACAAAAAATAATAATAAAATCCCTGAGGAGCTCAGGAGTTGATTCCTGGAGATGTGCACAAATTCAAAATTCAATTATTGGAATAATAAAAACGGAAATTTTGTAGGCCTTTTGAATGAAATTAATGTTTTCTTGGCATGTCTGATAACATGTGATAAGAAAAGAGATAGCACAGTAAAAGAACAGCTGTCAGTTTGGACGAGATAACCACAAGGAATGTCATCAGCTGTGTTAATTAAAGAGAGTGTCTTGAGTTTCATCAGGGTTGAAGAGCCAACAGGGACCTATTTATTCAAGGTTACAAAAATGGATCCCTAGAAAATCAAAACTGATTTGAATAAAATGTATGGTCAGGCCTATGATCACACAGTCAACATAAGTGGAAAATGCAACCCAATTGTGACAAAGTTGAAAGAGGAAAAACCAGAAGTGTTATAAACACATTGTCATGTACACTCTGTTCCAATTTAGCTGCGGTACTGTTTTTGAAAGGAAAGAACTCTGAATCTCTCCCAACAGTGTCATTTATTTCTATGGTGCTGTATATGGGTCTGTGAAAATATTAGCAACATTTCAAACAGGTCTAAGCAGAGTGAAGTTGTAACACTAGGAAGCTATATAATTTGTTAATAACCTGATACACTTTACATTATTGTGAATTATTATCTGTGATAAAGGAGTTCCTGAGGTTAGTGAACTTTCAGATCTTCAGTCAAAAACTACTTTCACTGTGCAAGTGGTCTGTGAATTAAGTGGTTTCCTAACACTGGTTCCCAAATTTGAAATTCTATTTTTTTTAATTCATATGTTATATGCTACAGGAATTCTTTATACAGAGGCTCATAGTAGAATTTTTAGATGGTTTCTTTCCTTACAAAAATAGAAGCAACACTTCATTTTCTATCATCTGAAAAACAGGATGAATATTTCAAAACCATTTGTGATACTGGGGGGGGGCAAATTACACCAATTAATATTCTTTAAATCAGCACTATCCAACAGAACATTTTCAGTGATGGAAATTTTCTGTATCTGCACTGTCCAGTACATTAGCCACTAAGCACAAATGGTTATTAAGCCCTTGAAGTGTGGCTAGTATGTCTGAGGGACTGAGTTTTTAATGCTATTTAATTTTAAGTAATTTGAATATATATTTTAATAGCCACATGTGGCTAATGGTTATGTGTTGATCAGTGCTGCTCTCAGATTTTAGAATAGAAAAACCTTTTTTGCAGAGGACAAGAAAACTTCCTCATTCATCAAAAATAGGTCATGGCAATTAAGATGTGCATTTTACCCTATTTAGACAGAAAAATGGTATTCAACTAATATTTAATATAAAAGATTGGATATAATATTACTAAATGTATATTTATACTTTTCATAGAAAATCTTCCAGACTAAAAGGGCCTCTAAAGGTTCTTCCTTTCTCACTGCAGTATCCTCAATATTTAACACAATGTTTATTAGGCATAGAGTAGGCACTATATAAATATTCATCCAGTGGATAAAAAAATAATACAAAATCAAATGAATTATCAGAATCATTATTTAAATGGAGCAAACTGTGAAATCAGTGGCCAGAAAATGTCCAGTGGTGGTACAGACTTAAGTGCAAATTTCATTTTAAAACTTTGATTTTACTGGAACTATCCAAAGCTCAACCCCATCCATTAATGTTTCAACTAAATCAATTTTGACTTCTTCTTTATTCTTCAGTAGTATTCATCTCACCTCAGAGCTATTGCATACTGCTTTAGCAAGTGTGCAATGCTCATTTCATTCAACAAATAGTTGTTGGACACAAGCTACCTTCCAGGTACTAGGTTAGAGAGGCACTGTGTCGAGTAAGACTGACCCCTGAATTCTGATCACCTTGGTTGGATCCTGCGTTTCTACATACTGTGTAAGCTTGGGCAAGTTACTTACCCTTGTCATACCTCAGTTTCTATTTCTATAAAATGGAACAATTATAGGACATATTGATCAGGTTGTGTTGAGGATTAAGTAATTTAATGCAATGCAGAGAATTTAAAATAGTCCCTAGTATATAGTAGGCATGTAATAGATGTTGGCTATTAAGTGCTGGGGATTCAGCAATAAACAAAGCAAACAGGGTCTATGTCTGTAGCAAAATGGGAAAACTGGTCCATGACATTTACTGTATACAATGGATGCTTTTAATTTGGTGTTTGTTTATTGTAAGGTGTTTTACAAATAATTCATAGGAATAAAAAATTCATAGGAATAAGAAATTACAAATATTCATAGGAATAAGCACCAAGGGGTACTGAAAAACAAATTCATTAGAAACTTTAAAAGTAGTTAAAACATAGTAAATCTCTTTGTACCAAGTAATTTTTGGCACACAAGCATGTTGAAACATAAAAGAATACTGTACTATATCTTTTAAGCAAAATGTTATGGGCAGGTACTTGTATAAAAATAGTAAATAATGAAGTTCTTCCTTTTTGAAGAACTGGAAGACAGTATCATATTTCCTTTTTGTCTTTAGAAATATATTATTTGCTTATGAATTCTCGAATTTGAGAAAATTCAACTTGGAAGATGTCATAAGAAGATTTTTGAAACCTGAAACTTCTCTTCCTGTGTGATCAATTTCACTGTCATCATTAGAGTGTAGAGTGCTGCTATCTGTTTCTTTGCATTCATCTTCCAATTTGTGTAATAACTGTGAGATGCTGTCCTCTGTCAGTTTTCTTCTCTTTGCCTTTGTAGATGGAAAAAAAATATGAATTCTTGATCAATGAATGGTGAAAACAGACTATAAAGATATTGTATCTGATCTTCTGGTATACTTTGCCAAAAGACAGTTCAGTACTTTGTACAATACATTCAGAAAACTAAATGTTGGGATGCCTGGGTGGCATCGTCAGTTAAGCATCAGACTTTTGGTTTTGGCTCAGGTCATGATGTTGGGGTTGGTTATGAGATTGAGACACCTCCCCACCACGCCAGCGAGCCCTGTGTGGGGCTCTGGACTCAGTGCAAAGTCCGCTGGAGATTCTTTCTCCCTCTCCCTCTGCCTGTCCCACTCATGCTCCCTCTCTCTTGAAAATAAATAAATCTTTACAGAAAACTAAAGATTAATCATTTATTTTACTATTGCATCATTTTCTTGGCACTTCCATCATTATCCTATTTTCATATTATTTTAGTCTTATTTAAACATAGTTTGTAATTATTGATGAAAATCAAGAGTAGTGAAATAATTGCTGGGATGATGAAATATAAAACTTATAAAAAAATAAGTTGGGACGCCTGGGTGGCTCAGGTGGTTGAGCAGATGCCTTCAGCTCAGGTCATGATCCCAGCGTCCTGGGATCGAGTCCCACATCAGGCTCCTTGCTCGGCAGGGAGCCTGCTTCTCCCTCTGCCTCTGCCTGCCTCTCTGTCTGCCTGTGCTCACTCGCTCTCTTCCCCTCTATCTTTCACAAATAAATAAATAAAATCTTTAAAAAAAAATAAGTTAACTAAGATCCACTGATACTGTCTTAGATTCCTTAAAGGGTCCAATGATCTAATAAGGTAAACTGTAAGGTAGAACAAGTTTTAATTCTTTAAAAAAGTAAAGTTTCCTTCTATTAGTTGGAAGACCTCTTAGAATGAATGGAAGTCATGAAATATCAATCAGTACAAATGGTTAAGACTGCTCAGAAAAAAAAAAAAAACCCTCAAAAATAAAAATCAGATCCAAAGGACCATAATAGTAGGAATCAACCTAGTGAAGAGCTGACAGAGGAAGTCACCAGCATGAGCCAAGTCTCTGAGGCCAGAGAGAACTTGACACACTTGAGCAAATGAAATAAAGATCGTGTGGCTGTGAGCAGGGAAAAAGGGTTCATGTTAAGATGAAGCAGGAAACACAGGCCTCTGCCCAGTCAAAGGAGGCCCTGTAGGTCATAATAGAGATTGAATTCTACCACTGAAGGGCATTAAGCTCAGAGATGATATTTGCTTTTAAAAATTACTGAAGTAGTGTATGCTCATTAAAGAAAATTAGCCAATACAAAAATATAGGGGAAAAAAGTAAAAGACTTCTCTTGAGTTCATGTTCCTGGTGTGTGTTTTCTCAGGCTCTTTTAGTTAATATAGAAATGCAACTACAGATAATCACACTTCTTATATTAATTATGATTATGCTAGTAATAAGCCTCTGAAATTTTAATTCAACATTGCATCTTGGACATATTTCTACTTTAGTACACATACTAACCTATCTTATTCTGCCAGTGGCATTTCACTGTAATGCTATACCAAGGATTTGCCAAAGTTTTTCTGAAAGGGGTCAGGTAGTAAATATATTGGGCTTTGCAGTCCATTATAGTATAAAAGCAGCCACATATAATGGGTCAAACAAATGAATTGGCCTATGGATTGTGCCTTACCAACTCCTTGAATATAATGCAACTTATTTATTGATGAGTATGCCGTTTATCTTCTAAGACCGAAACTTCTTAAAATTAAATACCTGTGTAATTAAAAAAATATATGACTATAGAGAAAGGTCTAAAAATGAATAATTTTCCCACTTCATTTGTTAGTCCCATTCGACAAATGTTAAACATTTTTGCCACTTTCTATCTTTTAGGTTTTTGGGTGGTTATCATTATAACTTTAAATAATTTTTTGTTTTTTTCTTGATTTAGGAGCATGTTGATTACATAATGCTAAATTGGTAAAAAAAAAAAAAGTGTTGACTTTCTAATGTTACAAAGAGTCAGGTTTTTGCGTGTGTTTTTTTAAGATTTTATTTATTCATTTGAGATAGAGCGAGAGAAAGAGAGCACGGGGGGTGGGCAGAGGGAGAGGGAGAAGCAGGCTCTCCACCGAGCAGGGAACCTGAGCCAAAGGCAGATGCTTGACCAACAGAGTCACCCAGGTACCCCCAAAAAGAAAGGTTTTTCTGCATCGCTACTTCCTACCTTCTCTCTTCCTCTCAACATTGCTACATTATTATTCTATTTCCATTGAGGTTGGTATTATCTATAATTTATTCAGTGACTGTAATGACTGTACTTTCTAGGCTAGTCTTTAAAAGTTAAAATTATAACACAGCATTAACATTATTATGATCATGTAAGTATATTTACTCCAGAATCAAATATTGAAAGAATCGATAAGGAAGGCTCTTTGTCACTGAGCTCCAGAACATGCTCAGGTAGCCACATTTCAAACTGTTTGCTTCTATGTCTTCTATATTATTTTGATTAATTCCCAAGGTAGCACACACAAATGCTCATATACACACAGAGCATTTAAATGATAAAGACATCAAAAGTGCATTTATTTTTGCTCAGACACTCATGTGAAATCTTTGTCCTTCTTTTAGAAGCCAAGGTTCATAATAATATACCTTCTGAATTTCAAAGACATTATTCCATTACCTTCAAGCATTTGGTGCCTTAACTGAGAAGTCGGAGAACATTTTGATGTTCACTCTTTGTAAGGAACCTACAGGTATATTTTTCTTTAACTTTGGAGACTTTTTATTTTCAGCATTTTGAAAGTGAGCAGAATGTTTTCAGATGTTGGTCTTGTTTTTAAAATTACCATTATTCGGGAGCACTTGGATGGCTCAGTTGGTTAAGCACCTGACTCTTGGTTTTGGTTCAGGTCAGGATCTCAGGGTCATGGGATGACCCAGCATCAGGCTCATACTCAGTGGGAAGTCTGCCTAGGATTCTCTTTCTTCTTTTCCTTCTCCCCCTCTCCTCACTCATGTGCACGCATGTGTCCTCTCTCAAACAAACAAATAAATAAAATCTTGAAAAATAAAATAAAATTACTATTATGCATTTGGATCTAGCTAAATACATGCTAGGATTTATCAATCTGAAAACTTGTGTCTTTCTTTATTCTGTGAATTTTAGTTTTGAAATAGAAAATTCCATAGGCACATAGATGTACAGCTTAATGAATTGTTATAAAGAAAGTACTCAAATGTCCGCTACTCAGTTTAAGAAATAGTACATTGCTGGCAACACAGAAGTACCCCCATACTCTTTCACAACCACAGCTCCCCTCTCCCCACCAAAATAAATTAATATTTTGCATTTTATTGCAAATTGATTTTTAAAATATTTTCCCCACACAAGTATACATGAAAACTACAGATTTGTTCCCTGCTTTTGAACGTTACATAGATGGAGGTGTATAGTATATATTTTGTGTTTGAATTTTCATGCTTCATATTATATTTATTATATGAGTATACCCCAGTTTACTGGTTGGTACTGTTATTGATGGACATTGGGGTATTTTCAGCTTAGGACTGTTATGAATGATGTTGTTATATAATAATGATTTGTTATCTTACATTTCTTCCAAAGAACATCTGTTCACATGTCTGCTGCATGTCAGTTTTCTAGATCATATAGTATACATATGTTCCACTTCGGTGAACAAGGTCAAAGTGTTTTTCAAAATGCGTACTTCCACTGGAAATGCATGAGAATTACTTTTGCTCTACATCTTTAGTGGCACTTCTTATTTTCAGTTTTTTCTTTTTTTTCTTCTCTTTCCTTTCCTTTATTTCTTTTCCTTCCTTCCTTCCTTTTCTTATATTTTTTCTTTTCTCTTTCTTTTTTCTTTTCTCTTTCTTTCTTCCTTCCTTTCTTTCTTTCTCTCTTTGAATAAATTTTGGCCATTCTGGTAGATGTGTAGATGTGTATAGCATACTGTGAGGAAAACAGAGTATCGGTTGTGGAAAGGGATAAGAAAGGTTTTCCAAGGTTGCAAAGCAGAGAGAAGTTACTTTTGGATGATAGACAAGGGTATGGTATCCCGGAGAAGAATATTTGAACAAGAATTGGAAAAAGAGGACAGTGACCATCATGAAGATTCAGTATATGACAGCTTTTTTTTTTTAAGATTTTTATTCATTTATTTAACAGAGGAAGAGATCACAAGTAGGCAGAGAGGCAGGCAGAGAGAGAGAGAGGAAAGCAGGCTCCCTGGACCCTGAATGACCTGAGCCGAAAGCAGAGGCTTTAACCCACTGAGCCACCAAGGTGTCCCATATGACAGCTTTTATACAGTGTGGAAAGCTTCAAAGGAATTATTCCCTGCAGCACTCCTATGAGATGTACTGCCACATTTCTGTTTTACAGACGAGGAAAATGAGACTTGACTCTCCCACAGGAACAAAACAGAGAAGTGAGAGTCCCTGTATTAACCCAGGTGCATGTGCCCTCAGAGCTTATGCTCTGAATGGGGAAGTATACATTCTAACTTAATTGAACATTGACTATGTGCTATGATTTATATGTATTGTAGCTGATTTTACAACAACCTTATAAGGATTGACTTGATATCTCCATTTTAGAGCTTCCAAAATTGAGACTCAGAGAGTTTAACTGTTTACTTTTTTCACTGTGCTATGCTTCCATCCAGGTAAGGAAACACGCCGGAGCAAGGCAGGTAAAGACGATAGTACATTCAACATATTCACTCGGATTTTGTCTTTTAGCTTAAGTTGGATGATTGGCCAATGTAGAATGTAGAGTAAAAAGTATAGGCTGTAACTACACTGGTTGTGGCCATTGACTATGCTGGTTGTGGCCTTGACTCCCAAATTAAGATGTCTTAGTGGCCTTCTGTGGTTAGTTGGGAACCACTGACATTTGAGAAGAACTGATATGACCATAATCACACTTACAAAGGTAAACCTGGTGGTGTGTATTATCAGTTGGGGTGTTGAGATTGGAGTTTGGACAACTGAAAAGGAAGCTACTGCCTAATCTCTAGAGAAGAGATAAAGGGAGATAAAATTAAGAGAATCCACATCTGCACTCTCTAATCTGATTCATCATCTATTTTTTCTTTTCTTCAATTAAATTCAACTTTTTTTTTAAAGATTTTATTTATTTATTTGACAGAGAGAGATCACAAGTAGGCAGAGAAAATGAAATGAAAATTCCAATAATGAAAATTATTGGAAAGTGAGTAGCTATAGCAAGTGACTGGTATCTCTGGAAAATTACTTTTTTTGGCAACATATATCTGAAGGATTCATTTCCCTTGTAACATGAAGCACTTTTAGTATTAGTCTAAAAATATCCTGAAGAATGTATATGTGTGGGTTCTTGTCACACAAGTATAAGATTTGGCTATAAAATTACTCCATTAAATGCCATCTAAAGGGCCAGGAATTAGAGGATTAGTGAAAAGTTATGTAAATCATGAGGAAATGGCTAAGAAGAGCATCTTAAATCTGCAGCAGTCACTCCCATAATACTGGACTGCTTCCCATGTGCCATCTTGTATGAAGATTTGCAGTACCCTTTGCTCACATGGGTTGTCCTTAAAGTACAGCTAGCATGATAGTATGAAATATGAACTATCCTGCTATGACAGAACAAGCCTAGGCAACAACTGTCTGATACTGTGAAAGACTTATGGTTAGTGAAGATCAAATATGGCCACAGCTATACCCGGGAGGCAGAATTAGGGCATACAGCTGCCAAAACAGGATGTTGAGAACATCCCTTTAAAAGTCCTGTCAATTAATTTTAATGACAATGGTATAGCAACCAATCAACTTCATCAAGTGGCTTCCCTCTGCTAAACTAATAATTTAATCGATGTCAGACACCTATTGGCTTTTCCCTGTAAGATATACTCATATGCATGTGTATAAACACATACATATATTTTATGAATATATATATGTTTCTTTACAAACTATGGCCCATTTAATTATGTGTTATAATTGATTTCCAGCTTCATGACAAGAGATGCTATTTCCTGTTTCTTAGGAATGCATTTTAATCTACATTTTTGTGGGATGATTGGAATGATGGAATGAATCAACCTATTTGGTTTCCTCACAGTTAAACCTTGCTGAGTACCTAGACTATTCCAGATACTGTGTTGGGTAATGAAGCACAATGAACACACAATCCTTGGTCATATGATGTAAAGGTCTATCATCCTGCTTTTGGACTTTTCATAGACTGGAATTGGTAGCCTTGTGCCCAGACTGAGACTGATAAGGTATCCTGGAGCCTTTATGGCAGGAGAGTGTGGAAGAAGTTGGGGCTATCATTTTAAATATCAAGATGGTTTTACTTTATCATTATGAAAGAGGGTTACATTTTCATTAAAAGACAGATAACATTTTTCCAAGTTTCCTAAGATAAAATTGCTATAAAACATGGTATAAAGTGTACAACATGTTGATTTGATATAGCTATATATAGCAAAATGATTACCACCATAGCGTTAGCTAACACCTCTATCATGTCACATAATTACTATTTCTTTTTCGTGGTATCTCTCCTCACAACTTTCAAGGGTATGATACAGTGTTATTAACTATAATCACCATGCTGCATATTAGATGCCCAGAACTTATTATCTTATAACCAGAAGCTTGTAAAATTCGACCAATCTCTCCCTACTCCCCAAAGCACCTGGTAAGCAACATTCTAATCTTTGTTTCTATGAGTTTGTCTTTTTCAGATTCCACATACAAGTAAGATCATACAGTATTTGTGTTTCACTGTCTGACTTACTTCACTTAGCATAATGCCTTCAAGGTCCATCCATGTTTTCACATACAGCAGGATTTTCTTCCTTCTCATGGCCAAATAATATTCTGTTGTATATGCCTACCACATCTTCTTTTATCCATTCATCTGTTGACAGACACATGTTTCCATATCTTGGTTTTTGTGAATAATGCTGTAGCTAACATGAGAGTGCAGATAGCTCTTACAGATCCTGGTTTTCATTTCCCATGGATATATAACCAGCAATGGGATAGCTGGATCATATGATAGTTTTATTTTCAATTTTTTGAGGAAACTCCATGCTATTTTCCATAGCGGTTGAACCCATTTACATTCCCATCAAGAGTGCCTGAGTGTTCCCTTTTCTCTACAGCCTTGCCAACCCTTGTTACCTCTTAGCTTTTTGATGACAGTCATTTGCACAAATGTGAGGTGATATCTCATTGTGGTTTTGATTTTCATTTCCCTGATGATGAGTGATGTTGAGCACCTTCTCATGTACCTGTTGGCCATTTGTATGTCTTCTTTGGAATAAATGTCTATGCAGTTCCTCTGCCCATTTTTTAATCAGATTGGTTTTTTTATTATTGAATTATATGACTTTTTTAAAGATTTTATTTATTTATTTGACAGCAGAGAAGCAGGCAGAGAGCAAAGAGGAAGCAGGCTCCCTGCTAAGCAGAGAGCCCAATGCGGGGTTCGATCCCAGGACTCTGAGATCATGACCTGAGCCGAAGGCAGAGGCTTTAACCCACTGAGCCACCCAGGTACCCCAACTTTTTAAAAAATACATCTTGGATATTAGCCCCTTGTCAAAAGTATGAATTCAAATATTTTCTCCCATTTGCTGGAGGAAGATTTTAGTTTGATTTAGACCTGTTTGTTTATTTTTGTTTTTGTTGCCTTTGCTTTGGGTGGCAAATCCAAATAATCATTTTCAAGACTGATATCAAGGAGCTTAACCCCTTATGTTTTTTTTGAGGAGTTTTATGGTATAATTAATATTGAGTTGATTTTTGAGTAAGGTATAAGGGGTCCAGTTTCTTTCTTTTGCATGTGGCTGCCAAGTTTTTCCAGCACCATTTATTGAAGAGACTATTTTTTCCTGGAAGGCAGATACTATTTCTTCTTGTTATTTTTTGGGAAATACATTGATCATTATTTGGATTTGAAAACATAACACAAGATTGTATTTTGTAGTATAATTAAATGGGAATGTGTTAAGCGTAGTCATCAATGTGGACAAGGTTACACCTGTGTAGGTTAATTCTCCTTTGGAAAATTCTTCATGCTGGGCCTTGGAAGACTGGAGAATGAAGATTTTGGCTAGGAAAGGTACGTCTCTCAAGAATCTTACTTCTGGGGGCAGACATGATTGTAATGGGGTCTGCTCCTACCTATGATAGTCAATTGTTCCATTTTTGCGAAATTTTTGAGCCAGTTAACATCCAGTTGGCAGACTGAAGGCACCATAGAAATCAACAAATGCTATAAATCAGTCACTTCCCTACCCTGCCCAAGAAAGCCAGGTTTTGAATATTTGCCAGCACACCGCTATGGGCAGCATATCGTGTGTGATTCAGATTATGCGTTCTACCTCTTCCTTGTGGAACAATCTTGTGGAGTTATTAAATGTGTCTATACCTTCCTCATCTGAAAATGGAAATAATGATTTTTCTACTTACCACATAAGGTCACAGTGGAGATTACATTCATTAATCTATCGAAAGCACTTCGAACTATATGTAGTTCAGCCATGGCTTTTGTATTGTATGATGATATTAATAAGTTATTTTTACTACTGTTGAGATGCAATAAAGAGGTGTCTGCAACATTGTAGCAGACAAGGACTCAAAGACGTATCCAGGGGCTCCAAAGGGTCTGAAGGCAGTTATAGAATTTCCTGTTTCAAGGGTTCTATGTTATAGTCCCCTTGATAATCTCCAAGCCTGTTACCAGCTTTCATGCTGAGGGACTGAAGAAAAGGCTTGGGCCAGGACTATTGTTTTTATTATCTGTCTCTCCCCAACCAGAATGAGTTGGAGGAGGACAAAAGTTTTTATCTTTTGGTTTTGTACTAAATCTGCAACACCTTGGAAAGTGCTTTGCACTTAATAAGTATTAAACATTTGTTGGATTGTGTGAAGAATGAGGAGCTGAACATAGGGGATTATGCAAGGAAGATAGAGACTAAAACAGTTTAGCTAGAATATTGGATAGGGAAAGGGAGTAGTGGAGGAATCGTACATATTAATTCAATAGCATAATGATAGCCTCTTCAGATTTATTTTTAGACAACTTTTTTTTTTTAATACAAGGGAGTAAGTGGGCCTCCTGGGTGGCTCAGTTGGTTAAGCGTCTGCCTTCTGCTCAGTTCATGATTCCCTGGGGTCATGTGTGGGATCGAGCCCCACATCAGGCACCCTGCTTAGCAGGAAATCTGCTTCTCCCTCTCCTTCTGACTCTCTCTCTCTCTTAAATGAATAAATTTAAAAATCTTTAAAAAAAAAAATAAAACAAAGCAGTAAATACCCTCTTCTACTTTTTACTGCTCGGAACTGACCAAGTATGTTATGTTCATTTCTATATAGAAAAAAATGGCTTTTCAACATAAGTAATACTTTGCATTAAGCAGTACCCTCTTCAGATGGAGTGGAATGCTTCTGTGTTTATTAAGTTCTGTATCACTTAACATGCTGAATGAGAAAATGGTGTCTTAGAATTTTCAGTTCTTTAAGTAGGGCATTTTCCAATACAAGAAACATTCCCTCCAGTCCCCACTCCCAAGCAAACATAAACGTGTGTAATCATTAATAGAATTCCCATTCGTGATATTTTATATTTCTGTGAGTCAAAAATAACACACCAATTTCCACCCTGCGCAGCTCTTTAGGCTCTGGAACATCAAAGAGACATACCAAAAGGGAGAAAAAGAATTCAAAAGTAAGGAAGTCTATCTGGAGGTTTGTGGGAGTTGGCTTCTCTTCCTTGGGCACTGTTCATACTAAGTAATGACCCTAAGAAAAAGATGAAAAATCTTGCTACAGAGATTGTTACATTGATCTTGCTACAATAGGAAGACAAAAATCTTCCTATTGTGTTGTTCTCTTTGATTAGATTCATTGGATAAGAAAGAACAATATGGCTTAGCTTTTTCAGAGTGGTCACTGCAGTACCAACATTTAGTATAAGAGCGTTTGCATGAGAAACTTCGACAAATTCCTAATGGTACTGAGGCATCCAGCCTCTGACATGAATTTTAAGCTTTTTCATGCCCTCACCATTTAAAGTATAGACGATCCGTTGTATGAAGAATTCTACCAGATCATTAGAATCATTGTCTAGTGACACAGTAATGCATCTTTATAGTGAGGATCTATAAAGTGCCAGGCAGTAAAGGCAGGAGATTTTTAACACCCATTACTTTCCTCTGAAATACTCTTCATGGTCCTTTCCTGGTGCAAGACCATCATTTCTTCTAAATACTTATATATTATGCAACAGGTACAATTTTGACTCTTGAATTATGATTTTAAAATATTTTTGAAGGTTAAAATGTGGCTTTACCATAAACTCCTGCCGACATAGAAATTCAAAAGACACACTTTAATTTGTACCCATTTCCAAGTCTTCATCCTTAACTATGAATCTGTTTCCTTTACCAAAGGAAACAAAAAGTCCAAATAACATTTTTTCAAAACCACTCCAAAAGACTCCTACAAAGAGTCCTAAAAGAGATATGCATTGGTTTCTGCCGGTATTGACATCTCTTCAGATAATTCCCAAGATATTTTGAAAGCTGACATCATAATCTGCTTTTTGCATAGAATGTCTTGGTAATTTCCGCCTTTGTCACCTTTACCTATGGGGGATCATTTCTTACCTATTTAGATAGTATAATTATTTTATAACGTCTGGGCAAAGTGTCCAAAGCTTGATTGTGTTTTATTTTCTCACACCTGGGCTAACTTTCGTTGAACACAGCAGCTGGAGAACATTCATCAACCCGGCGGCTAGGGGTAATGAGCTGCTACTATTTAAAGTCACTCAAGTGTTTCTGCAAGTGACAATGATGTTCAAATATGCTCCAGGTCAACTGATGGGTTCTTCACTATTCTAATGTCTTACAGTTGTGCTTTTCCATGAAAACAGATGTGTATTGTCTACATCCACCCTGTGCCAAACATCTATGTACATAAGAATTACGGACATCTAGTATATAGAAGTTTTGTCTAATGATACCAAACAGCTGGGTATTTCCAATTATGTAAGCACTTCCCATCGTGCAGACACAGGTCTCTTTTATGTTCAGTTTCATGTGTTTCTTTTTTAAATGAGAGCAAATATTAACAGCAGCTATTTTCATTAGCCCTTCCTAGAGTAATGAGGGTTGAAAGGGATTTCTTTATGGCCTCTATTTTGATTTGATTCAAGCTGTTACTCAGTACTTTGCAAAAGCCAAGATTCCCTTTGTTGTCAGTGAACATGGGGGTTACTCACTGAAGAGTCAAGTTTTGCATCTTTAAGTAGATTTTTTTTCCATAGCTACGTTAATGGCACTGGTTGTTAGAGAAAAACAATGTGTGTTGATTAAGCTTTGGAACTGACAGTGGCCAAAACATTAAAGCAAGCAGTGTTAGCATCAATAAAATAAACTCATACTGAAGTTCTCTTTTACTCAGCAGGAAGCACAGCTTTGAGAAGTTTGACCCAGGAGGGAACATTATCTAAAAATATGAAGAGTTTCAATGTGTCTAAACAAGTTAATGGAAGCCGTGGGCCTTTCTACAATATGTCTTACTGTCTTTGCCAGAGGCAAAAATCAAAGATTGGCTGGTCCATGGGACTGACCCAAGAAGAAGTATTTATAGTATTAAGAATGTAATTTTAGAGTATACATGAAAGATTTACCTACAGAAGGAGGCATATACTTTCTTCTATTCAACGGATATTGATTGGGCACCTAATGCATACTGTGCTGAGTCCTGGGAGTAGTAAAACCTAGGCAAATGAATAGTAAGTGGTTGAATGTGTGAAAAGTGTGAAAAGGCATTTCTCCCTTATTTAGCTTGAGGGTCAGTTCCTCAAATCCTGGGCCATGGTTTAACCAAGATGCATTCACCTTTGCAATAATTTCTCCTTTGGAGAGTAATGTTTTATGGATACCTATGTTAATACTATTGGAATAGCAATAGCTAAAATGTTACTCAAACATGATCTAGTGAAGTGTCTGAGTGGCTCAATGGGTTAAGCCTCTGCCTTTGGCTCAGGTCATGATCTCAAGGTCCTGGGATCGAGCCCCTCATCAGGCTCTCAGCTCAGCAGGGAGCCTGCTTCACCCTGTATTTCTGCCTGCCTTTCTTTCTTTCTTTTTTTTTAATTGTCATTAAGTTCTTTTTTTTTAATTATTTTCAGCGTAACAGTACTCATTGTTTTTGCACCACACCCAGTGCTCCATGCAATCTGTGCCCTCTATAATACCCACTACCCGGTTCCCCCAACCTCCCACCCCCTGCCCCTTCAAAACCCTCAGATTGTTTTTCAGAGTCCATAGTCTCTCATGGTTCACCTCCCCTTCCAATTTCCCCCAACTCCCCTTCTCCTCTCCATCTCCCCATGTCCTCCATGCTATTTGTTATGCTCCACAAATAAGTGAAACCATATGATAATGGACTCTCTCTGCTTGACTTATTTCACTCAGCATCATCTCTTCCAGTCCCGTCCATGTTGCTACAAAAGTTGGGTATTCGTCCTTTCTGATGGAGGCATAATACTCCATAATGTATATGGACCACATCTTCCTTATCCATTCGTCCATTGAAGGGCATCTTGGTTCTTTCCACAGTCTGCCTGCCTTTTTGCCTACTTGTGATTGCCCTCTCCCTCTGTCAAATAAATAAATAAAATCTTTTAAAAATTGTCTAGTAAGAATTAACTTAAATAGACCAGAAATTGGTATAATTATCAATTTCCACAATATTTGGAGGGATAATATCTGTATGTACATTAGAGTAATATATTTTCTCCATAATGCCCCATGATTAGATTACTTTGCATAGACATATCTTACTGTTGCTATCAAACATTATTGAATTCATTATACACACACACACACGTACATGCACACACACACATCCTCCTAATTGATAACTATCCATTCAATCCATCCATTTTCCTTCATTCTTGGTGATAATGTTATTTTCACTTAATTATCACATTAGCCATGCAAGGTGATGATTGCCATAAGATCCATTTTACACCCAAAGAAACAGGTTTCAAAGTAGTTTGCATGAGGTCATACATGGGGAGAAGCTGAGACTTTGGTGTAGGTCACTTAGACTCTAATACAGATTTCCGCCCCTCATCTCCACATGCTCCTCCAGCCATTTTCTCTTTTTTGCCCGCCTATTCACTCTCCACATGAACAATAGGATTTTGACCAAATGGTTTTCCTTCATAAAAATTCCTTGAACGGTTCCCATACTCTTCAGTGAGTAGCCCCCATGTTCACTGACAACAAAGGGAATCTTGGCTTTTGCAAACCATTCAAATACAGATGTATTTTAAAGCCAAGTTCTTAACATAGCACACAAGACCCTTGCTCCTCTCATGAAAGGAAAGACTGCTTTGTCACACTTTACACACATAACTTTACAGCCATGCACGCTTCTTGCTACTTTCTGTTACGCCCTGTTCTCCCTCATCGTGCTGCTTCTGTGCTATTCCTTCTTCCTGGGACATCGTCATTTTCATCTCTGGGGACATTTCCAAACACTTGAGTTGCCATTCAACACATGGGCCGTGTTCTTTCACACATTCCAGTCTGTGAACACACTATATTTGCCAAGTGACAAATTCTAATTGTCTAATTCTCTGGGTGACAAATTGGTACTGTTCCTTCGAGGATCAACTTATGTGCTACCTTCTCATGAAAGCCTTTCTAGGTATTTGCTTTAAATATTGCCACTCTGTCATGCTCCACAACACATAGAATACAGTATGAATTTTACCTCCAGAGGAGTGGCCTTGCTTAACCTACTGACTTAAGAATACTCTATCCTTTGGGTTGCCATAACAATCTGTACAAACTTTATTGAGTTTTTTTAATCCTACTATATGATTATGTGTTTAAAAATTGGTCTGTTTCCCCCAGTACATTGAACTTTCTGAGGCCGCTACTGAGGACTTACACCTCTGTATTCTTCATACTGCCTCGCACAAGGCTTGGCATGTTGTTGTGGCATGAATAAATGCGCAGAGTGAATCTTTAAGTTCAAATTCAGACAGTGAAGAGAGCTTGACCTCTAACGGGCCTAGATTCACAAAAAGAAGTTTCTGGAAAATAAAATGCAATTTATAAGTTTGCTGAAAATAACATTACAAAATGTTTTCACGGATTGTCTGATAGATATACTATCCAAACCTTTGACGTGATAAGCCAAAATTAAAATGAATGAATGAATGAATGAGGAAACACATAAACCAAGTCTTCCCTAAATATCTTGTAACACTGAAGGATTGCTCTAAACTCTTTCTTCATGTGTCCATACAGCCATTCAGAACTTACTCAGCTGTTTTCATTGCCATGCTACATGAGACCCAAGATTAACAAGTCATTTGGTGAGATGACAGAGCCAGGCTCTTCCCACAGCCATCACTGGCTACTTTTTTCCTTCAGTGACTAAGAACAAGCTTCTAGTTAGTGAATGGAAAGTGAATATGGGCTTTCCCTTGACCAACAGGAGCACGAGGAAAAGATAAAACCAACAGACCACCTGGCGGTCTTTTAGGATGGGTCTGGATTTGGAACTGCCAAACTATGCCAAAAGAACGATAATTGGGGCCACTTACCTGCTTCCGAGTGCTGTTGTCAGATTTAATGAGAATCTTTGTGCAGTCTCCAAGATCCTTTCAAGTAACAATCCTGTAAAATGCTCGGAGGAATGTGAGTTTCTAGTCTTTTAGAGAAAGGTTACACATTTACATTTAAGAGTTAATATGAAGCTATATAATTGGAAAGAAAAACTCCACAGATTATAATCAAATCCCAAGTGAGTTCATTATAATTATATTTAATTCATCAAATGACAAGAAATTTAATAAAGACTAAGACCTGGCACCTCTCCTGACTAGAGAAAGATTCTGATCAGTCTAGGTCTTGCATTTTTCTTTCCTCATTTTAACTTTCAAATAGAAAAACCACAAATTAATAGATCTGACCTGAGATCCATTGTGAATATACAGGTTCTGGGATTTTTTGTGTGTCTTACTTTAAGGAATCAACAGTTCATTTAATGGGAAATTTCTGGAAGTCTATTCAGAGCCACTTTCCAATGCTATAAAGTTCGTTGTTATTGGGGGGATGGAGACTAGGTATCTCATAGTTTTATTATAGTCAAAGAAAAAAAATAACCTAATATGTGTCTTCACAATCAGAAAAACCAGGAAAAATGCTGATTCTGTCTCAATGAATTATAATTAATTATACCTTGGGGTACCTATCTTTATATCTTGCCTTACTCAGTTCCCCTTTCAAGGAATATCTTTATGATGTCTATTGTCTGGTCAGATCACATTCAGCAAGTCTCAGCTAAACTACTGTTTTATCATCTTTCTTTATTAAGCTTTTCATAGTCAATGATAAAAGCCCAGACTTTAGAGTTGGAATAGACCTTATATAACATCCGTGATAGCCATGGTTTTCATTTTGTAAATACAGCAGTTGAAATCAAGGAAGTAAAATGGATTTTTGTAGGTTACCCAACTACCTAGTGATAGAACTAGAAATGGAAAGTTCCTTCTAATTACCTGACTCGTGCTCTATTCCATACACTACCCATTCTTCCCTGTGACTTCTCCCTCATCTAAAATCCTGCTCCATTTTCTATGACTCATTTAAACATCAGTTGCCATGGTCTTATCACCTCTCTTTTATTTGTATTTGTAAGTCACCTTTTCATCTGCACATCAATAATTTCATTGTCTTTGTTGATGACTTGACTTTTTAATTTGACTATAAGCCACTTAAGAGCAAGGACTGTATCCTTCCTTGTTTGTGCCCCTCTTTCAGGATGTGTCAACAAGCAGGGTGCAGATTAGATAAAGATCATGACAACCCAATTTTTATTTAATCTTTTCAGAAAGGTAACCACTCTCTTTTTAGGATGATGGATATGTAGAAGTGCTTGCATTTAAGATTGCACAAAATATTTTCTTGCAGAAAAACATTTTAAGGTAATGTTATCTGAGCATGTTTGGATGAGGAAAATTGATCTTTTTAAGTAAATAAGGGATTATAAGTTTGGTTTTATGAGTTTCTTCTCTATAAATAAACAAATAAGTAGTTTCCATTAATTTGATATTTATAAGTCATCTTCCTCCTTTTCCTGAGAGTACTGCAATTTCATATAAAATGCATATTTTTTATTAATTGATTCAGCCTTAGAACTTACATTCAAGTCAAACTTTCAAATATAATGAAAGCACTGCCTTTTGAGGAAGTACACGAAAATAGCCATTTTACATGATTTAGGCTTCACATTCATCCTCTATAGAATGGTTGTCACTTTCCTGAAAGTAAAATCAAGGCTCTTGCAATTAGTTACCACATCTTTTATTTAGTCCAAATTAGTAAAAAGAAATGCTTCATTTAGAAAAACCAACAAAATGTTTCTACATAACAGCTGCTTGTTTGCATTTTCAACTCTGAAACCATTTAATCACTCAGTAGCTTCCCATTTGCTCAAGCATTTCCCCCTCTATTTTATATGTCAGATAAAATCAGGTCAGCAATAAAGGTGAGATTATACATTGGTGATTCCAGGAGCATAAATTCAGCTTATTAAGTAGCAATGCAGGACTTGAGGCCTGCTAAGGAAGAGAACAAAATTGATGAATAATGGTTAATGAAACAGAGCGCATACCCCATCAGCTAGCTTATCCAAACCTGCTAAGGTCCAGACTTGTTATTTGCCAACTAGCTTATTTCAGGAAGGGAGAAAGGTATTAGGTCAATGAAAAGCAGTGACTTCTTACTTTCTGTTAAAAGTGGGTAGATGTTGATAGGAAGTAACAAAAGAGAATGTGTGTCACTTTATGTATTTATGAAGGCTCTGCCTCTTCCACGAAGAGTTTGAGGTCACGTATTTCATAGCCGCCTTCAACTCCATGTAGCAAACTCACTGTGGTGGACACACCCTAAGTTAGCCCTTGAAGAATCACAAATGATGCCTCCTCTGGAGGGCAGGCAGGACCTGTGACTTGCTGCTAACCAATAGAACATGGCAAAGATGGTGGGGTATCTCCCATTATATGAGCTTCTATCTTGGTAGACTGGCGCAAGAAATTCTCTTGTTGACCTTGAAGAATCAACTACCCATATTGCGAGTTGCCCATAAAGTACACCATGTGACAGGGACATGGGAAGTCTCTGGGCACCAAGAATGCCCCTCGCCTATGGCCACCAGGGAACAGAAATAGCAGTTCAACGGCTGCAAGGAATGGACTTGTTCTAACAACCTCAATGAGAAGAGGGCTCCCCGCTCCAGAATGGAGTGCAGCCTGGCCAACATCCTGATTGTAGCCTTTTGAGAACCTGAGGAGAGGTTGTACTTAAGCCAGGCTCAGACTCCTGACCCACAGAAACTATCAAATTCTATGTGCAGTAGCTTAACAGCTGCTAAGTTTCCAGCAATCTATTGTGCAGCAATAGAACACTGATGCATTCAAGGGGCACGTGGATGGCTCAGTCAGTTTAGCATCTGACTCCTGGTTTTGGCCCAGGTGGTAATCTCACAATCGGAGATCGAACCCCTTCATGGGGACCCTGAACTCAGTGCCAAATCTGTTTGATTTATTTAATTCATCAAATGACAAAAATATACATAGAAAGTACTATCAGAAATCTTCCCTATCCTTCTCCTTCTGGCCCTCCCCACCATGTTCTCTCTCTCTCTCTTTTCAATAAATAAGTCTTAAAAAAAAAAAAATAATGCATTCATCTAATTTACTACAATATGGTGGTTCATCATGTACCAGGACAGGGATTTAAAAGCTGGCAAGGACTGAGGTTTCTCTGGGAATTCATAACTCTCACTCATGGGTTCCCTGCTTCCCTCTGGGTTTATCCTCTGTTCTATTACCTGCTGAAAATCTCCAGTAACAACTTCGGCACGCAACAGGCAAGAAGGGAATTCTGGCTTACTCAATCTCAGCTTTATTCATGTAGTTGACTTTAAATTGTGGCTTTCACTAGTAGTTGCTTCAATTATCTTTCCACTTTTTCTTTTTAAAATTTCATTCATAAGTTTAAATTCCAGAGCTAGAAATTCCCTGAGCCACCTTAACATTTCATACATGGATGTGCTTTAATTCATCACCTGGCCTATGGCTTGACAGCCATTATGTCAAGGGTCTGTGTTTTCATTCGCTTTGGCCAGAGGTGATGGGCACCTGGGTAAAAATCATGGTCTTCCCTAGGTTTGTCTTGAGGGCCTATGCACTGGGTAATTTCTTTCAGAAGGAACTGTGAGCAGGCCAGTGGAAATTTGAAAACTCTCATATATATGATTGAAAGGAAAAAAATATTGAAGGATAATGGATTACATTAAGTTGGCAGACTGAGTTTACTTGTCTATGCTAAATTTTATGTAATAAGGTGCAAGAAAACATAATACAAAAAACAGTAACCCCCAACAACAGTGCTGAAAGACAAGAGTTCCATTAAGAGATCAGGTATTTAGGGACTCCTGGGTGGCTCAGTTGGTTAAGCGGCTGCCTTTGGCTCAGGTCATGATCCCAGCAACCTGGGATTGAGTCCCACATCAAGCTCCTTGCAAGGCGGGAGCCTGCTTCTTCCTCTGCCTCTGCTGCCACTCTGCCTGCCTGTGCTCGCTCGCTCTCTCTCTTGCAAATAAATAAATAAAATCTTTTTTTAAAAAAAGAGAGAGATCAGATATTTAAAAGAATTCAGAGAGAGAGGTCAAGCAAATAAGATTAGATGAGCTGCTGCTGGATCCTTCCTCTCCTGCATGTGCTCTGCAGTGGACAAGGTCTGTGATTCTCTTCTCATTTGAATTGTCTGCTCATGTCTTCTGCTCATTTTTCTATTGGACTGCTTCAATATTCTTATTGAGTTATAACAGTTCTTTACATCAGTAATTTCAGATCAGTAACTTTTTGCCATATATATTTTAAACATTTCCCAAGTTTATTATTCACCTTTAATTGAGTCCATAGGATGTTTTGAACTAAGCATGAATAACAGCTACTACTTCTAAGGATAAGCAGAATGAATAAAACATACACATTGATATTTTGGATTTTATGCAGCTCAACTTAACAGTCTTTTTCTTTGTGCTTTCTGTTTTTGCTAATATGCTCAGAAATGTCTTTTCCAACTTGAGGTCATGTAACTATTAATTTATTTTTTTATTTAAGTCTTTTTATTTATGATTTGTTTTTTCATGTATTTTTAATAAATTTAGAATTTATTTCAGTTTATGATATATTTATCAGATTTTTATGATGATTTATAAACATCTATTTATGTATGATAATGACTCCTAAAAATAGTTAACCAATTGGCTCCATAACATGTTAAAAACCCCATCCTTTTCTTGTGATTTTAAATAATTTTTATTACATATTTAATATATTTTATTATACATTTAATTTTCACAGAAACTAAGATCTGGGGACTCTTTCCCCTTGTATGTTCTTGGCTCCTTTGCTGAAAATTAATTGACCATACATCCATGGGTATATTTCTGGGCTCTGTATTCTGCTCCATGATCTATGTGTCTGTTTTTATGCCAATACTATACTGTTTTGATTAGTTAGCTTGGTAATATATACTGGTTGAAATCAGGAAGTGTGATGCCTTTAGCTTTGTTCTTTCTCAAGATTGCTTTGGCTATTCTAATAATGGATATTATATGTCTCCCTTGTTATTTTTTAATTACTCCATGTAAATCATATGAACCTTAGATTAAACTAAACTAAATTAAATTAAATTAAGTTAAATTAAATCCACTGTCCACAGGCCTAAATGAGATATTGATTGTATAGTATTATATTTAAAAAAAGAGTATGGACAAATTTGCCATGAGAAGCTTGCCATGATTTGGACATCTACTTAAATATTCACATAATTTTGTTCTTATGTCCTTTTTATGAGGTGACTTAAATTAGAAGTTTTCATAATTGTAAACTGCCTTCTCATTCCCAGAGAAAATGTAACCATGTACTTCATTAGATACCTAAATTTAATTTAGGATTTCGGCCTCTTTATTATTTTTTTTTTTTAAGATTTTATTTATTTATTTGAGAGAGAAAAAGCACAAGAAGTGGAGGGTCAGGAAGGAGACCAGGAAGCCGGATGTGGGACTCAATACCAGGATTCCAGGATCATGACCTAAGCTGAAGGCAGTCACTTAACCAACTGAGCCACCCGGGGGCCCCCAGCCTCTTTATTCTAAGTGAGATTAGTCACCACTCCACCCCCCATATTTGTCTAATTTTGGTGCCAGGGTTAGACAGCATAGTTATAAAACTTTCCCTTTTTGGCTGTATTTTGGAGTTGTTTGCAAAACATATTCTTTTACTTTTTGAAAGAAAACAAGAGTAAAACTGCATTTTTTTCTGACTACATTACTTAAATAATTTCCCCACCCTAAAATTTATTGACATTTCTATTGTTTGATTTATAATTTCCCAGTTTCTATTTGATTTATCAAAATTTTAAATTTAAATTTATTAGTTTAAAAATATATCTGTGTCTGGTTCATAACCATTGATATTTCTATTGTTGTCTATCCCTATTTTTCCCTTTTGTCTTGATTATACTAGTTGGGTTTTAAACAATCTTTCTCTTTTCTAAATAAATAATTTATTTGGTTTGTTTATTAATTTCATTAGTTTCCTCTTTTCTACCTAATAAATTATGATTTTATGGTTCTATTCTCCATATTTTTCTGTGAAATTATTCTTTTCTAATGTGTTGAGATTAATGCTTAGAGTTTTTTCAATAATAAAAGCATTTAAACCTAAAGAATTAATGCTATTTATAATTTAGCTTTATAATTGTGGTTTTATTGTTATTTTTTAAATAGCCTATTAGTTAAATTTTGATTTCCTATATTATATAATATTTTTAATGGACTATTTTCCATGTTGGGTTTTTTTTCTCTTAAACCTTAGTTATTTCTTTTTACTTTTATTTCATTATAGTCACATGATATGACTTACACAAATTCTTTTTTGGAGTTTATTGATAAATAGAATACATAATAATCAAAAATACATAGAAAGTACTTTCAGAAATCTTCCATTCTCTCCTATAACCTAAGAAAATAGTCAAAGGTGTATGTTATAGCAAAGAAGGAGCAGGGTTTTTTACTTGCTCTAGATTTTGAGAAATTTCTGCTAAATATAGTAACTTTGAGACTTCTTTTTCAGATTCGGCCATCTCATTCTAAGTATTAATCAATAATTTCTAGAATCAAGTTTATTTCTCTTAGTCCATAAATATTTGCAACTGTTCTAGAAAACAAGTATTCAGGTATTACTATTTCTTCTCTGAATGTTCCAGTGATGATGAAATTTATCAGCAGAAATACACATGTAAAAAGACAGTTCTGGTTGTATCTCATCAAAAATTAAGTGTTTTGGGTTTGTTTGGGTTTTTTTCTCTCTGAAAAACTTGTGTTAGTATCTGTGATGAAGATTTTATCAGTATTTCCCTTAGGATTAATAACACTGATGCACTTCTAAAAGAAATTTAAAGATGTAACCAGCATTTACACTTGGCGAATTTTCTGAATGATCTAGCAATTTTCAAATTGAATTAAAACATGCATGCACTATTTACTACACTTCTAAGTATTGGCGTGTGTTAAATTTCCAAAATAAGACTGTTTACAAGAAAAAAATGCCAACTTAAGGATAATATTTCCTCATTTCAAGTACAGTAAAAAATAATTCACTGATTAAAAAAAATGAAGCTTAGTGGGTAAGCTTTCAACTCAAAAAAAAATAAGCATTTGGTAGGAAGTGAGATTATATTTCAAATAAATTATCTAGGTAACTATGTCCTTAACGACTTCTAATAAGTATCCTAGGCAATAAATCAACTGGCAGTTTAAGTATTTATCATGAAAAAAGAGATCCCTGGTGAAGATATGGACTCATCCCATAGTCCTAGCTAGGATTATGATTTAAGGGAACAAATTCAACATTGATTGGAGATTCAGCAAGAAGGACTTCACTTGGGCACCTGGGTGGCTCATTGGGTTAAGCCGCTGCCTTCGACTCAGGTCATGATCTCAGGGTCCTGGGATCAAGTCCCGCATAGGGCTCTCTGCTCAGCAGGGAGCCTGCTTCCCTCTCTCTCTCTCTCTCTCTCTGCCTGCCTCTCCATCTACTTGTGATTTCTCTCTGTCAAATAAATACATAAAATCTTTAAAAAAAAAAAAAAAGAAGAAGGACTTCACTTTCAGGGCTAATCCCATGTTGAAAGTCACTGGGAGCTTCATTTTTCCCCTTCACATTGGATTTTATTTATCAAACACTTATATACCAGGTATCATTCTAAGAGGTTTACATAAATCAGTTCATTTAATTTTTACAAGAATCTTAAGAGGTAGTTACTATTATTCTTCCCATTTTACCAATGAGAAAACTGAGGTACCGAGTTTAACTTGCCCAGAGCCACATAATATGGCCAGCCCTTCCTAATCTACTCTCGCTATAAAATAACACTGGCACCTTCTCAGTGATTGGGCTACTGGTAAGAGCTACATTCTTCAATGCTAGTCAGCCATAAAAGGTGGACATAAAGAATGTCTCCAGGTGTTTATAACTGCTCGAATTTGCTAAATGACTCTGGTAGTGAGGTGCATGAAGAGAGAGGTTACCACATCCCAGTCCTTTTTTTTTTAAGATTTTATTCATTTATTTGATAGACAGAGATTACAAGTAGTCAGAGAGGCAGGCAGAGAGAGGAGGAAGCAGGCTCCCCGCTGAGCAGAGAGCCCAATGCGGGGCTCGATCCCAGGACCCTGGGATCCTGACCTGAGCTGAAGGCAGAGGCTTTAACCCACTGAGCCACCCAGGCACCCCATCTCAGTCCTTTATTTTACCATTATCCCTGTTTATTGTCAGGAAGCTATACATATCCCCATTTTTAATCTAGGGCACTTGGGCACCTGGGTAGCTCAGTTCATTAAGTGTCTGCCTTTGGTTCAGATCATGATCCTGGGGGCCTGGGATGGAACCCCTGTGTCGGGTTCTGTGCTGACCAGGGAGTCTGCTTCTCCTTCTGCCTCCCCCACCCCCCACCATTCTTTCTCTCTCTCTCTTTCTCAAATGAATAAATAAAATCCTTTAAAAAAATAAAAGCTAGGACACTTCATTCCTTATTTTCTTAAACATTTCCTTTCTCTCCCAATGAGCTAAGGAGCCTTTAGCTTCCCTTCTGCTTTGCACTTGTTAGTGAACTCTTCCAGATAACCCAATCTAGCCAACCACTCTCACTTTCTCTTTGCTTCCTGTCAGATTGCCAGTCAGCCCAGCTCCTGGTTCATTGACCTTCACTTCACACCAAGTCAGTCAGTGTTCATCAACTTCCCTTTTTACCTCCTCATCTCCAAATTTATCAACTACTGTCATACTTTTTACTCTATGTTCTTTGCAATTTTCCATCTTTTTCCTTTTTCTTTTTTCTTTCCTCTCGTTTTTAGTTTGCATTGTCCTTTGGTTTCAGTTAGTCTTGAGCTTTGGATATTACTTTTTTTTTTTAAAGATTTTATTTATTTATTTGTCAGAGAGAGAGAGAGAGAGAGAGAGAGCAAGCACAGGCAGACAGAGTGGCAGGCAGAGTCAGAGAGAGAAGCAGGCTCCCCGCCGAGCAAGGAGCCCGATGTGGGATTCGATCCCAGGATGCTGGGATCATGACCCGAGCTCAAGGCAGCTGATTAACCAACTGAGCCACCCAGGTGTCCCTTGAGCTTTGGATATTCTTAAACTGAACCAACAGCCTGATTCTTTCTCTCACAAGTTGTTGATCTTAGTGACTTAACTTCTCTGAGCATCAGTTTCCTCATCTGTCATCAAATAATGATATTCATGCCCATGTTACAAGTTTCCTGTAAAGATTAGAGGTATCATGGGTGGTGTGTCACCCTCGTTCAATGACATCTGTAGTAATTACCCACATGATACAGTATTATTCTATTACTGTGATAACAGCTAGATGCTGGTTTCATCTTTGGAATTGGGAAGGAGTTTTCAGGAGAAAAATAAAATGATAGATTTCAATGGTTGGTCATGTAGATCTAATTCAAAGATAACATGAGGTAAACCTTTCAGACACTCATTTCAAAATTTCCCTCCCACCTACCTTACAAGGCCATTTATGCTTAAGAGAAAGTAACAAAAGAGGTAGATCGTGAAATGACCTGATGAATCCTTAGGCCTTTATGCTTTTCTGTGTGTATCTCTGTTCAAGATAAGATTCAATGAAATAGATAACTACTAAATCCCTAACTGTGTGCCAGGCACAGAAAAGAGATGATAAAATTTTAACAGTTGTAGCTACAGTGACCAGGGTGGTTAAACACAGTACCTCACGATCGATATTACCTTATCCCCAGAGAAATCCATTGTGGCCTTTGGGTAGAGCTTCGTTCTCTGTGGCATCCTGCCAAACTCCAAGAAAAATTTTCCTGTTCGTACATACAGCTGCAAAATCTAGACCTTGCTTTAAGAATTTAACAATAGCCCTTTCTTTTATGTAGCACCCAATGATTTACAAAGCATTTCACATTCTTTATTCCATTTGTACCAATGATGGTCTTGGGAGGTCGGTATTATCTCATTGGACAGGTGGTTGATTTTCAAGTCTGCACAGCTATGGAATAGTAAATTGGGGAGTTTGAACTCATGTTTCTTTGACTCCAAAGTCTGAGCTCTCTTTTAATAAAGCTATTCTCTTTTATAAAGCTATTCTCTTTTTACCCTATTTGCTTACATGTTGAATTTGAGCTCTTTTCATTTGTGAGAAGGATTTGATGGGGCCAAAACACCACTAAGATTTTGTTTTACCTCTCTCACAGTGTCATTGACCATTTACTAATCAAAAATTTTAAGGGATTACTAATGGTTCAGTAGTGGGCCAGGTGCTGAGAACAGACGGATAAAAGGATGAGGGTTCTGACACCTGTCAGAATGGCTAAAAATGAAACCACAAGAAATAACAAGTATTAGCAAGGATGTGGAGAAAAAGTAACACTTGTGCACTGTTGACGGAAATGTAACTGGTGAAGACACTGTGGAAAACAGCCTGGAGTTTATTCAAAAAATTAAAAATAAAACTACCTTATGGGATGCCTGGGTGGCTCAGTCAGTTAAGCATCCAACTCGTGATTTTGGCTCAGTTCAAGATCTCAGGGTCATGAGATCAAGCCCTCTATGCTCAGCATGGAGCCTACTTAAGATTCTTTCCCTCTCCCTCTGCCTCTCACCACCCCCCCACCTCACACATGTACAAACATGCACTTGCTCTCTTAAAAAAAAAAAAAAAAGAACTTACCATATGATCCAGCAATCACACTACTGGATATTTACCCAAAGAATACAAAAACATTAATTTGAAAGGATATATGCACCCCTATGTTTATTGCAGCATTAATTATAATAGCATAAATTATAATTAGTGTCCATTGATAGGTGGATAAAAAAGATGTGGTATATATACATACAATGAAATATCACTCAGCCATAAAAAAGGAATGAGATCTTGTCATTTACAGCAATATGGATGATCTAGAAAGTGTAATGCTAGGCAAAATAAGTCAGAGAAAGACAAATACCATATGATTTCACTCATATGTGGAATCTAAGAAATGAAACAAAGGAAAAAAAGAGAAACCCAAAAACAGACAATGACAGAGAACAAACTGATGGTTACTAGAGGGCAGGTGGGTGGGGAGATGGGGGAAATAGGTGAAGGGAGTTAAGAGTACACTTATCTTGATGAGCACTAAGTAATATGTAGAATTGTTGAATTACTATATTGTACATCTGAAACTAATTTAACACTATATCAACTATACTAGAATTAAAATAAAATAAAAATAAAAATTTATGAAAGAAGGAAATCCTGCCATTTGTGCCAACATGGGTAGACCTAGAAGACATTATGCTAAATGCAATAAATTGACACTGAAAGATGAATACTGCAAATCTCACTTACATGTAGAGTGTAAAATAGCCAAACTGATAGAAGCACAGAGTAGAATGGTGGTTGCCTAGAACAAGGGGAGGGGCAATGGGAAGATGTTGGCCAAAATGTACGAAGTCTCAAGATGCAAGAAGAATACATTTTGGACACCAAATGTACGGCAATATAAATACAGTAAACAACACTGTATTGCATACTTGAAATTTTCTAAGTGTTCTCACCACAAAAAAATTAAAGATAGGAGAGAAGGGGTGCCTCGATCGCTCAGTGGGTTAAAGCCTCTGCCTTCAGCTCAGGTCATGATCTCAGGGTCCTGGGATCAAGTTCTGCATCAAGCTCTCTGCTTGGCTGGGAGCCTGCTTCCTCTCCTCTCTCTCTCTCCCTCTCTGCCTGCCTCTCTGCCTACTTGTGATCTCTGTCTGTCAAATAAATAAATAAGTTCTTTAAAAAAATAGGAAAGGAAAATGGTAACTGAGGTTATGGATACTTTAATTAGCTTGACTGTGGCAGTGATTTCACAATGTGTACATATAGCTAAATATCAAGTTGTATACCTTAATACATAGAATTTTTATATGTCAATTATACCTCAATGAAGATGACAAAAAATAATAAATAGAGAGAGACAGAGAGACAGAGAGAGAGAGAGAAAGCATGAGGTCTCTGTCCTCCAGGCACTGAGATTCTGGTGGGGGCACAGAAATGCTGATGGGTAATCCCGGTACCATGTGGTAACCACTGTGACAGAGGTTGTGGGGGGAGGCAGATGCCAATAAGTGAGGTAACGGGGGTGCATCAGCTTCAAAAAAGCATAAAATAGAAAAGTAGGAGCTGTTTTCAATTGTTCCATGTTTGTGGAATGCTGTAGAAGGTCTTCACATTGACACAGCATTCCTTGGCCCTCTCCAGCTGGGGATGTAAGAAAATTGGTTGTTTCTTCTTTCCTTCTTGCCTCTACTCTGACTTGGTATCTCCTCAGCACTTTGTCTTTACTCATCTTCAACAGCCCTCACCTCTTCCTAGCTCCAATCCTCTATTTCTGCCCACCTAGAGGGCAAATATTTCATTTTATAATGCATTGTGTTCTTCCCCTTTAAATGACAGTGCACATTCATGGTAGGAGATGGGGGGGTACAAAAAGTATAAAGAAGAAATTAAATGTGTCCATTTACCCAAGAGTAGCTATTGTTATTTTTTTTTTGCTATTGTTAATTTTAGGACATTTTCTTTCATTCTTATTATGCATATCTAGATATGCAACTTTTACTGATAATATTGTCAAACTTTGAATTCTTTCTCTGTTTTTTCTTTTATTTAACTTAATGATTAAAACATTGTTTTCCAATCCAAAGATCATAATTAATTCACTGGGTTTTTTTCCTAGGCTTTTTAAAATTGTACAGCCAGCCCCCCTGCTCCCGCTTTTGGTGTACCAGGTGGGAGATGAAACTTGAAATTGACTTTGTTCAAACTAGCAATTTCCAAATAAAATGAATTGCATAATTTAATGCTGCTCTGCTGACTTAAGACCATTGTGCAAACACTAAATTCAGGAGGTTGGGCATGCTGCCCCTCCTTCTTATAGTCATGGGGGACATGCCTAAACCTTCAAGCCCTCTGCCCATTGAACCTGTATATGGTTCAGAATCCTCCCCCACCCCAGTTCCAGAAGGCTACTACCATATGGTCAAATGGATATATAAGATAAAATCCATTTGCAGAAACTTGATTAAGATCAGATACATTTTAGTGGTCTCTTTCAGGAGTATTTTTGTCCATCGATCTGTCTCCTGGCTCATACTTCAATTTTGCAAGTCAGCTATGGTAGTTTTATAATACATTTTAGAATATTTTAGTGCCAGGCAGTCATACTGCTTTTTAAAAATAACATTTATCCTTCTCTCTGATTAAAAATTAATGTGTGTGCCTTTTAGAAAAGATGGGAGATAATGAGCAAGGAATAGAATAAAAATCACCCATAATCACCACCTATAGATAAGAACCACAAGGAACTGGGTATATATCTTTCAGGCATTTTTTTTTTAAGAATTTATTTATTTGTTTGGAAGAGAGAGATCACAAGTAGGCGGAGAGGCAGGCAGAGAGAGGAGGAAGCAGGCTCCCTGCTGAGCAGAGAACCTGATGTGGGGCTCAGGACTCTGAGATCATGACCTGAGCTGAAGGCAGAGGCTTTAATCCACTAAGCCACCCAGGCGCCCCCTTTCAGACATGTTTTATTGCTCACACATATACAGACATACAGATGTTTTTTCCTTACACCAAATGTAACATTTTGTGAGTATTTTTATGCCAATTGCCCTTTTACCGCTTAACATTATGTTAAAAATACCCTTCATGTTAATATATTTCTACATCATGGTAATGTATGCTTATTATTCACTGTAAAATATAAGGATATAAGTGTGCATATATATACTGTAGATTTTTCATTTGTACAACAAATATATATTGAACATCTACTAATGTGTCAGAGAGTGTCTTACACTTTGGAATATATGGGCAAACAGAACAGGCAAAAGGCCCTGTCCTCATGAAACATACATTCTAGTGAGTACATGTGTGGGGGGTGTCTTTGTCTGTGTGTGTTGTATGAATATAGACTATTCACCTAACAAATGAGTACATTATGTAATACGTTCGAGTAAATAGAGTAAAGGGAGTAAAGCGGCTGTGGGGATGGGAGGAGGCCATGTTTGATTAAATACTTGAAAGAGGTGAGGAAGTAACCCCTTGCCTCTAAGCGGCCGGAGGAGCCAGTACCAATGCGCTATTGACAGACAGGTGAGAATGCCAACACAACTACCAGGAGTTGGGAAGAAAGAGTGGAAGTGAACCAGATCTTCTATTCTGCCTCTAATGGGATGTTGTGTCTGGCTTTGATGAGGATGATAGCATTGCAGGTGATTATACATAGTGGGATTCTGGGCATATTTGTAAGTGTAGTCAAAGAACTTCCTGATGGATTATATACATACATTTAGTTCCAAATTTATTACTCGAATTAGGACATCTTGTATATACTTTTTTATTTTCCAGCTTTTGTGACATATAATTGACATGAAATCGTGTAATTCTAAGGTGCACACCATGATATTTAATGTATGTATATATCACCAAATGATGACTACAATAAGGTTAGTTAACACCTCCATTGCCTCACATAGTCACAATTTTTGTTTCTTATGGTGACAACTTTGAAGACCTACCTTCCTAACAACTTCCAAGTATACAATACAGCTTTGTTCATTTTACTCACCATGCCATAAATTACATCCCCAAATCTTCTTCATCTTATGACTGGAAGTTTATATCCTTTGACCACCTTAGCCCATTCTCCCCCATCCCCCCACCCAGCAATAGCCTATCTACTCTGTGAATGGGCTCAGTGGGTGGTATAGTTGTTGAACCAAGTCAGGCAGAACAGCCAACTGAGCCACTGGCCAGATGGAGCCACCGGATGGACTTTGCGGATGGGTAGAGCCACTGTCTGGGATTTCCGCTTGGGCGCCATTGCAAATAGGAACATGGTCTGCAAAGATCCAAGGCTGCCTGCTGGGAGGTCTGCCTCCCTTCTTCACCAATCTGATTTCCAGCGTTTGACCCCCACATATTTCCCCAGTGATCTTCCTCAGGTGAGACCCAACTGGGCCTCCCGGAAATTGTCCCCCAATGCCAGGGTATCTGGAAGTCCACCGTGGGCTTCTTTCTCCCTTTGGAGTAACTGGAGACCCTGAGGTGCCCTTCGGGTGCTGCACTGCGTGGGCCTGGGGTTGGGACGTTGTGGTCAGTGGGTAGCTGCTCCTCTTTCTCTTTGAATGCCGCCCAGTCCCTGTGGTCAAGGGTACTGCAGCCTCCCCGCTGGGTTCTGGGAGTTCCAAGAATGTGTCTTATCTGTAGATAGGTGCTAGCTGATCTTGTGAGGGAGACTCAAGCTGGGAGCAATCTAGGTTGCCATTTTGATGACCTATACTTATTTGTTTATAATTTTCCTACACTCTGTCTGTCATATTCTGATAGTGGAGGGTACAGTTTCCACTGCACTTCACATGTTTGGCCATTTTGTTCCCTTCCTTCCTTCCTTCCTTCCTTCCTTCCTTCCTTCCTTCCATGTTTCCTTTTTGTTTTTTTTTTAATTCAATTAAAGAACTTTTAGTTTTTGTATATTTTCATGTTGTGATAGCACATAGAGCCCCCGATGGCTCAATTTTCATTATAGATAACATCTTTTATTGATATAAATTATCTTTTTTCTTCCAGTTAGTGCTGTACCCAATTTTCATGGGGTTTTTTTAAATGGTGCTTGTTTTTTTGTTTTTTAATGATTTTATTTATTTATTTGACAGACAGAGATCACAAGTAGGCAGAGAAGCAGGCAGAGAGAGAGGGGGAAGCAGGCTCCCTGCTGAGCAGAGAGCCCGATGCGGGGCTTGATCCCAGGACCCTGGAATCATGACCTGAGCCGAAGGCAGAGGCTTTAACCCAGCTTGTTTTGATTGCCTGATATATTGCTGCCTATCGCTGTGTGTGTGTGTGAGTGTCCATGTGTGTGTGTGTGCGTGCACACATGTGGGGGAGGGCACCTTATTGTATCTTTCTGTCATATGCTTCTTGCAAGTAGCTCATCACAGGAAAAAACAACAAAGCCTGACAGCATTTTTTCTTTTGATAGGAAATTTAATTAGTTTTCATTTATCATCACTAATATGTTTGATTTTACTTCTCTCACCCATCTTATAAAGCTCTCTGGTTTTTAACAATTGTCTCCTATTTTTTTATTACCACTTAGGTTTTTATAGACAATTTTTGTTTATTATTATTTTCTGCAATGATTTAAAAGAGACATTCTGCTTTTAATTCCAGAAGTGGTTATCGCAAAGCTTTTCAAAGCATTCTTAAATTTGTATTGAACTTGCCACAAAGCAAAAGCAAACAACAATGTTTTTACTGTCTTGTGTACAAAAGCAGTTAATCCCTTTTACTTACCCCCTTTTTCCATTTCCCCAGTCTTTTATTTATTCTGTGATTATCAGGGGTTTTTTTTTTTTTCCTCTAGAGAGCATCTCTTTCAAAGAAAAAATATCATCAGATTTATAACCATATTTAAGAAAAAAAATATTTACACCCAGTCCCACATAGTTAATTGAATTCCATTCTCCCGGAGACAGTTTTCTCATCTGTTAGTGCTTGAAGGATTCTTTTTTCATTCTTTTGTCAAGGTATTCAAGTCATTTCTTCAGGAAGTTTGAATATCTGATTGTCCCTATATCTCTCCAGTCATTTCTTATCTCAGAGTAAAAGCCAGTTCTTATGATAACCTCCAAGGCCCTGTATGATCTGACCCCTCTCCCTCTCACCCTACCCCCTTCCAGTTTCTCCCTTTCCCATGCTCCTTCAGTCATGCTGTCTCTCTTGCTATTACTTCAACACGCTAGGCTTGCTCCTGCCTCATTGTTTTCTCTCACAATTCCCTATGATTAGAATGCTCTTCCCCCAAAGATCTTCAGAGCTTCCTCTCTCACTTATTTCTAATCTCTACTCACATGAAAGCATATCAGAGAAATCCTCCTTTTCATTCTCTAGCCCCCATTTTTCACCCTGGTGTACTCTAATATTCTTACACTGCTTTAGTTTCCTTTTCAGCACTTATACATAATACCTGATATCACCTGTTCATTTACTGTCTATCTCCCTCCCCTGGAAGTAGAGCCCATGCGGGCAAGAGTGTTGCCCGTGAGTTTTGTTGACCTATTGCGAATGCTCTATACCATATGTAGGCTCTCGATAAATATTTGTTGAATGAAAATAGTAAAGGAACTGCTTTCCACGGCCTCCATACAGGAGAGGCAAATTGACTTAGATATAGAATTCAAGGGCAAACTCTTGATTGATCCTTGGCACCGTTCCAACTGTGCCTGACCCAGCCACTTTGCCAGTACTGGGAATTGCTTGGTTTGGTCAAATCCTAGGGCATTCATTGATAGTAATATGGTCCAGATACTTCTGATCTATACAAATTAGGGACTATCCAAGTATGACGTACTCTCAGAGCTCTGCAGATTCTTCCCATTGATCTTTTGTCTTCTGAATCAAGACATATTAAGGTGGATTTTGTTTCTCTCCCATTTGCACCAAAGCTCTCTTAGTCTTTCTCAGGAAGAATAATGCCGAGTAGCCCTCCATATCGTCCATCAATTTGACCTAATCATAATATCTAGTGGGGATTTCTTAAAGTTTTTGACATGTAAATAGCATCTATGCCTTCTTTTTTTCTCAGCGCTAATGAAAGTTGTCCAGTTTTTTATATTCCATTGTTTACTGTGATGACAAATTAGGGAAGGGTGGACAATGCTCTCATGCTTGGAAGGTCCCTATTTTGTATTATTATTTGGATGTCTTTACAGTACTTCTAACTGGATCTTTCTGGCTTCCTTAATTAGTTTAAAAACTCCATCCCTTTCTTAGGCACCTGGAATGAAGTGCTTTTCTTCACTCTTGCTTTATATGGTTCTTACCACATTTACTCAGCTGTTCCTTTGTATTCTATTTCCCATATGTCTGTTCTTGTCTATTTCTACTACCAAAAATCTTGTATCCCATGACTGCTACTTCAGTACAAACATTCAATGATAGCATCTTGTCTTTCCTATCGCCATTTGGGGGGTCTCTCCTCCACGATTTTTAGCATGAGGGGTTAAATTACTCCCTCTCTTCCCACCTCTTTCACATCATCACCTCTGAACACAGGAGAAAATTGTTCAATTACAGAATGCAGTTGATGCTACTTTCCAGCATTAATTCCCATTAGACCAATCCCAACCTTCTCTAAATTCTAGGGTCTATGCTGCCAGCATTTGGCTGGATGGCAGGGACAAGTCTGAAAGAGCAAGGAAGAGTAGAAAGATCATGGTCATTGGAGACAGATGACTTCATTCAAATCCTTGTCCCCAGATCGTTTGATTTCATACGCATTACTTAACTACTTAAGCCTCAGATTCTTCATTTATAAAATGAGAAAAATAATACAGACACTCTTCTGCCTGGAGACAGTTAAATAAAATTGGAACTAACAACAATAGCCAACACAGTCTCAGTGTTTCATTTCTCTTTTAGGTCCAGAAGAGCACATTGAACATTTAATGTTTTATATATTCTTGGTTCTTGCTCTTGGAAGCTTAGCTTAGAGCAGTTGGTGTGCCAGGATCTCTATTGCTCTAGCTACATTTTATATTACTGACTAGGACTATGCCAGAATTTTCTGATTTACCTGTAGTACATTTAAATGCAGTGCAGCAAATTAAAAAAAAAAAAAAAAAAGATGACTCTACTCTAAATGTAGCCAATGAAGACCGGGAGTGCTGTTGTTGCCGATGTATTTTGGAAGCAGACAGCACAGGGTGGCTTTGACCATTCTGTTTTTGAATAATGTCTTTATTTTGCCTTAGGTGTTTTAAACCTGTTCAGACTGATTCAGGGGTGATGCACGGAAATCCATCCATGGTAACTCTCTCCCTACAATGCAGCCTATGCCAGCAGCTTTTAGTTAGTTTAAGACACATATAACACTGATCTTCCATCATCTGGGACACAGCCTAAGGGATGCTGGTGAGGTACTAAAAAAACGGTATCCTCTGGACCATCACAAATTACTGATGAGATACCAAGCTGTGCCAAGAACCCATTCTTGGTGCCCTCCAGGAAAAGGCAAGGAGAGCTTTTAACCATTAAACAATTCAGATCTGTCATTAAGTGTGAGAAAGAAATTAGTAAGCTTCAGAGAATATATTTGCCAGCCTTCACCTTCCCCAGCTCTACTGAGCTTCTGGCAATGATTGCTTTTTTAAAGATTTATTTATTTATTCCAGAGAGAGCGCATGTGCGCCCACAAACAGAGGGAGGGGAAAAGGGAAAGGGAGGGAATCTCAACCAGGCTTCCCAGTGGGTGTGGAGCCTGATACAGGGCTTATCTCATGACCCTGAGATCCTGACCTGAACTGACATCAAGAGTTGGCCACTACACTGACTGAGCCACCCAGGTACCCCTCTGACAAAAATTATTTTAATTGATTGGCCAAATCCCATCCAGTTCAAAGACAAACGCTGGCCAGGGCAGTCAGGGTAACTGGAGTACAACCTTCAAAATCAGCATCTGCTTTAAAATTAATTTTATCCACTTGTCTATGTGTCTGTTTTTATGGCAGTACCATGCTGTCTTGGTGATCACAGCTTTGTAGTAAAGCTTGAAATCAGGTAACGTGATGCCCCCAGTTTTATTTTTGTTTTTCAACATTTCCTTAGCGATTCAGGGTCTCTTCTGATTCCATACAAATTTTTGGATTATTTGCTTCAGCTCTTTGAAAAATACCAGTGGAATTTTGATTGGAATGGCATTAAAAGTATAGATTGCTCTAGGCAGTATAGATGTTTTAACAATGTTTATTCTTCCGATCCAAGAGCATGGAATGGTCTTCCATCTTTTTGTGTCTTCTTCAATTTCTTTCATGAGTGTCCTGTAGTTCCTCGAGTACAGATCCTTTACCTCTTTGGTTAGGTTTATTCCCAGGTATCTTATGGTTCTTGGTGCTATAGTGAATGGAATCGATTCTCTAATTTCCCTTTCTGTATTTTCATTGTTAGTGTATAAGAAAGCCACTGATTTCTGTACATTGACTTTGTATCCCACCACGTTGCTGAATTGCTGTATGAGTCCTAGTAGTTTGGGGGTGGAGTCTTTTGGGTTTTCCATATAAAGAATCATGTCATCTGCGAAGAGAGAGAGTTTGACTTCTTCATTGCCAATTTGGATACCTTTTATTTCTCTTTGTTGTCTGATGGCTGTTGCTAGGACTTCTAATACTATGTTGAACAAGAGTGGTGAGAGTGGGCATCCTCGTCGTGTTCCTGATCTCAACGGGAAGGCTGCAAGCTTTTTCCCATTGAGGATGATATTTGCTGTGGGTCTTTCATAGATAGATTTGATGAAGTTCAGGAATGTTCCCTCTATCCCTATACTTTGAAGCGTTTTAATCAGGAATGGATGCTGGATTTTGTCAAATGCTTTTTCTGCATCAATTGAGAGGACCATGTGGTTCTTCTCCCTTCTCTTATTAATTTGTTCTATCACATTGATTGATTTGCGAATGTTGAACCATCCTTGTAACCCAGGAATGAATCCCACCTAGTCATGGTGGATAATCTTTTTAATGTGCTGTTGGATCCTGTTTGCTAGGATCTTATTGAGTATCTTAGCATCCATATTCATCAGTGATATTGGTCTGAAATTCTCCTTTTTGGTAGGGTCTTTACCTGGTTTGGGGATCAGGGTAATGCTGACTTCATAGAAGCCCAAGTTTTGAATCTTACATGTCAATCAAGCTCCAGCTTTGTCTCTTTCAACTCTGTGCTTGCCAATATGGCACAAATATGGCCTGTGTCTGTTTCTCCTCCTGTGTCCCTGTGGTGGTCTTTAATAACCAGTTCTGGCCTTCCCCTTCTTTGAGCCCCAATGTGGTTTTATAATCGTTTTCAAATCAGTGCTGGGGGCATCACCTAGGGATCAGTTTCAGTTAACAAGTAAGATGAAGTTTATCTGCAACGCCGGGGCAAGCCCCTCCTCTTTGTGACTGTCATCAGAGGCCTGTCCCATTCCACACCAGATGGACCACTAAGACCAACAGCACACAGCAGAAAGCAATTCCACTATTGTTGTTTGACACATATACCAGCTAACATCTGCTCAAATAGCAACATTTGCTTGGGTTAAAATCCAGTTCACTGTGCTATTATCTTGGGCGCTGACTGTTGGATGGCTGACTGTCTGCCTTACTCCAGCCATTCGGCACTAGACACTAGTTAGCTTCCTTCATTTACACCCATTCACACCTGGCTTCTTGTATTCATCTACCAGTCCATGCTGCCAATGTTTCCAGATGCTTTGATGCTAAACTCATTCAAGTTGTATCGTGATGAGAAAGAGTTTCAAAGGAGGCTACTATTTCCAACTTATGTAATTTCTTTGATAAAGTGTCGAATACCCACTCAGTCAACAACTAATGAACTTACCCTTGGGCCAGATGGTATTTTAGCACTAAAGACACAGAAATTCATCTGATGCTATCTTTGTCCACAGGGAATTGACATTTTAGCAGGAAGGATAAACCCTGTATACAAATAATCTTAATAAAATAATAAGTGCCAAGTCAGAGGTGTGAAAATGCACAATTAAAAATGTGAGCTGTCACTATGAGAGTTGAGAGGAAAATGGAATCACTTCCAACTATGTGATCAGGAAACTCCAGGGTAGAATGTAGTGTAAAAGACACAAACTCATGTTGGATCTTAGCTCAGTGGCCTCATGAAAGCCACTGAAAGGTTTGGTATATGACTTAACTCCTTTATCAGACTGTCCTAGAAATACTCAAGTATCCAATTCCCCCAGCATATTTCTTTCAATGTAGTGTGCTGTTCTTCATTCACTTTCACAGATGTGGTAGTTCTAAATAAGGAATGACATGAGCCGCTTCATTTTTACAATTATACTTTATTTGACATCACAGTGGTGGTAGTGGTGGGATAATCCAATTATCTTCAATTTTACTACTAAGGACTATTAAGTAAAGCACACACTTCTTTTTCACAAACTAAAAAATGGACCCCATTGGTTAAACAGTGATGTTTTGGCCCTTCTCTTGGAAACTCAGAACGAATGCCTCCCACGTTCGCACAAACCAGTCTGTTAGCTGTAATTGCCATGTGGCTGTGAAATATCCCTGCTATGTCTCTCTTGCTCTTTCCACATTTACTGCATATGGGTCCACTTGGAGAAATCTTACACAGGCCATAGCCAATTGTGAGAAAAATCAATGATTATACTAAGCATGCTGAATATAGATTTTTCCAGTCCTCAGGGTACCAGAGCATGCCTAAATTCCATGCAGAGGTGGGGAAAAACTGTCACAGTTTGTTACCTGGGATCCAAAGTGGCTTTGCTCATGCCTTGCTTCTCGGTTTCCTTTCAGACTTGTACCCACTCTTTGCCTAGCCCTTGCCCAAATCATCAGCAGTTTGTCATGAAAATATATGACATAAATATCTGTCCTCCTCACACTAGGAGCCTAAAGCAATCCATGGGACTGAACAATGAGTGACTGCCTTACACCTCCTCCCCATTTTTCCTTCCCAAGCCAGCCCTTTCCTCACCCACCAATTACAAACCAGTGGTCTCAGTTTGTTGAGATACTAAGTGATTTAGTATAAAAGCTTGCTCTCTAGTTAATAGGGCCCCAGGTCAGTGAGGGAAAAAAAATGTCTTTTGCCTGAAAGATCACAAGGTATAATCTTATTTACCAAAGTGTCATGACATATCCTTCATGGCTATGAAGGTGTATTTTTGGTAGTGATGGTGGTTGTTCTAACTACTTTCATCATCGTAATCGCTTCAACATTAATTCAAATCTCTGAAACTAATTGGTAAGGTTATATAATCACTGATAATCTCATTTGTCAAACTGAAACTCAAATTTGTTTAAAGGTATTAAGCCAGGGTTATTTCAGGTAACATAAGTTGCCGAGAGAGAGAGAGAGAGAGAGAGAGAGAGAAAACTCACAGTGGCTTAACAACAAGAATTTCTTAAATGCTCATTAAATTGCAAAACAAGAATTCCTGGTGGACAGGGGGGTGTCCTCCAAGCAAGTGTTCAGAGATCCTGACTTCTTCAATCTTCAATTCTTCAACCTAGATTACATCCTGATTATAGTGCAAAGCATCAGGAACTGAAGTTCTTCTCGAGTCATGAGTCTAAAGTCACTGTTGTCCATCTAATCACTCTTCCTTCCTTCCTTCCTTTACTTCTTGTAAGAAATCCTTATCGAGGGTCTAGCAGCCTGCTAAGTACTGGGGACAAAGGCTTTAAACAGACAAAAATCACTCATTGAGTGTTCATGGAGCTTATAGTCTGAAAAAGAAAAGCTAGACATTGAAAGTAGTAATTTCCAAATTACTAAAGACACACAATTATTTGCTTGCCAGTGATGATTGATATGAAAAAGAAATGCATGTGAAGGTGTAAAACGGGATGTATGACCTTCTTTGGAGAAGTGATATTTGCATGGAAATGGCAGGTAGAGCGACCCAGACAGAGAAATTGCAGGGGCAGGGTGTGTCTGGAGCATAGCCAGCGAAAGCGAGATTGGCTACAAAATGAGACTAGAACTAAAGGTAGAAATGCGATGAAGATGTTGTTGCTTACTCTGAATTCAATGAGAAATGGGTAGAGTTTTCAACAGCTGGTGATTTAACGAGATTTGGCAAGACCATTCTGACTACCGCTTGAACAAGAAAACTGACATGGGGTGTGGGGAGGGGGCAGGTGGCGGGAGTAAGCTGGGAGCACACCTTGGGGACCTGACCCCCATCACTAGCTGTGCGGTAGCTTTTGAAGGTGGCACAGAGCTTTTGGGGGTTGGTTGACTACAAGGATACTGGTCAGAGAGGAGGGATTCGAGGTTGTGTCCCAGGTTTATGGATTCCACACCTGGGTAGATGGTAGGGTCAGCAAATTAAATTCCGTTTTGACCATGATGAGCTTGAGTTCCCAGGAAGAGATCAAATTGAAGTTACTGAGAACACAGTTCAACATACAGGTCAGTAGCTCGGGGGGAAAAAAAAAAGTGCCAAGTTAGAGAAAGATTTGGGAGCCATCAGCATATATCCGTGCTGTTTAATGCTTCAACACTAAATGAGGTCACCTCAAAAAAGGGTGACCGGTCCAAACCCAGAGTCTTTTGAGAGTTAAAGGGGATGCTATTAATAATTATGCCAAGATGGCAAGCATGAACCAGAATTGGCCTGGGTAAACTATGACTGCCCTTAGCAAATATTTAAAGGTCAGAGAAAGTGTTGTTGGCAAGGAAACAGAGACGAAGGAGTCAGCAGAGAAGGAGGAAACGCTGGGGAAGTGTAATGTCATGGACGCAAATGCCACAGACAGGTCAAGTGATTCCCCAGGATTTAGTGAAATCTTTTGTCGTGTGCTTCTGTGGTGCCCTTTCTCTTTGTTACACTCACCCATGAAATTATATGACCTAATTGATATCTTTCTACCTAGAGTGCCTGTCAGATGTCTGTCACTCCATAAGGATTTGTTGAATGAATGAAGGATGATGAAACTAAAAAGTGTCCATGGGATAGATCAAAACAGAGATCTTCAAAGCCCTTATCAAGACCAGTTTTGGTAGAGTAGTGGGGGGCTGAGTCCACTTGCATTGAGAAGTGAGTGGGAAGGAAGAAAAGAAAGACAGTAAAAACTGACAACTCTTTCAAGAGGTTTGGCTGTCAGCCATTGGCTTAATGGACACCTGTTCTAAGAGGCTTGATTGTTCCTTTGGGTCCTGGGAAAATGTCAGCTTGTGATAGTTTTTCCAGAAAGTGATTTCTCTAGGTAAGGGCAGACATGCTTCATTTATGAGCTTTTAAATGACTCTGAGGTGGTTCTATATATATTATATATTTTGCCTAGAGTTTGCATGGGTCCCTTAAGAATCTAATATATTAACTTAAAGATGTAATAAAGTATTTCTTCTTGTCAAAAAGTAGTATTTAAGGGGAGTATTTTAAGGGTCATGCATTGCATGTCTGTTCCACTTGGTACCTCGGGTCCTGTACTGGAAAGAAGTGAAATCACCAGAAAGTTGCATGATTTGGCCAGTCCTTTGTTGGGCTACCAGATGTTCTCATTCCCTCAGGCCTTTCTAATGGCTCTGTGGAGTGACAGCTAGATCCTAACTCTCCTTCCCCCCATATCATCATTGTGCAAGATAATTGCTTTTATGTTTTATATATTTATTTTATAGTACTCAGTGTCATAAGCCATTTCTTTTTTAATTTGGTTCTGGAAAAAAAATTGTAACTCCAGAGGAATGTTAACATTTCTTCTTTCCTTTAACGGAAACTTTTTGATCCAACTGTCTCCTTTCCCCCATGGTTATCAGGAAATACAACCGAACTTGTGATCAGCACATTTTTAGTTTCCAATTTTCTGTGTTTCTATTCCTGTTTTATCATCAATTTTATTTTTGTGATATTTGTTTAAATCCTCTGTGGAAACACATAGGATGGACACCCTTTTCTGCCTTATTCAGTCAGTTCTCTCTCTCCCTCATCTGAAATAAAATTAGAGGTCATCATGGCAAGGAAAAAATGAATGATAGATAAGAAAGTTACATAACCATAAGAGATTGTATTCATGAATCAAAAAAATTAATTAAACACACAGACTCATGCACAGTGTTTGTGTGTGTGTGTGTGTGTGTGTGTGTGTGTGTGTGTCTGTATGTGATGCAAAGACAATTTCAAACGTTCAAATGTTCAAGTTATCTTCCAATCATGCATTACTGTATTTAGGGCCAACCACCTGCAATATGAAAAATTCACATACAAATCACCTGAGCTCAGATCTTTTCTGCTTATGCATTCTGCAGCTTGTACTTTTTACAAACGTGTCTGAAAAATAACCAAGTAAAAACCAAGCAAAGAAATAAAAAAAGGAAGAAACACTTACTGCTGCTCAATGGGCGTACATATGAGAATATAATTATGTGCATGTATAAGTAAACTGACTTTTGCTAAATGAGACAAGCCAAAATTTGTAAGAATCGACTCCAGTAGACTATGACAGTGTCTAGCTATGCAAACAGAACACATTCTCCTCTTTGGGGATAGATCAGGGTCTTAACATTATTTGTAATTTAAGTCAATACAAATTACCGCCTTGCCCATCCATCCTTCAGTTCCTTTCAGTCCCAAGGACAATGTGATATTATATTTCAAATTTTTATTCACATTTCAAATATTTTTTTGAAATATTTATTTTTTGTGTTGCTAGTCTTAGGCCAACATCAAAAATCCCTTCTCTGTCTTTAAGCTTGCTGTATCATTGTTTATCATAATGTCTTTGTTTTTATTTTTAAATCACCTTGTATTAAATTAATAGACTATTAATAAAAGCTGTCAGTTTCTTAGCTCTTTATATCAACTGTTTTACTAGTCATTCACTGAAGGTATGCATTTAGATATTGTCCTGCTAGATTACCTCCATTAAGTACTTCAGTATTTTGCAAACAACTAATTAACCTTCTGAACCTCATTAAGGAATAGTAAGGAGAAGACAATTACTGAGACTAGAATTTGGTCAGACTGCTGAGGCTAATACATTATTATTAGGAGAGGAAAAAACCTTTCATCTTTTTAATGACTGCAGATGATCAGAGCAGCTTGTGTTAAATATTTGTTTAAGAGAACCCATATCTGGAAGAGAGGGCTCTAACACGGGGCTGGGGCGCCGACTCTCCATTAACCCAGAGGAAACTGGCCACCTCAAATTCACCAGACCCTTGCTTCAGTAGGAGGGACTACAAATTCTATTTCTTCTTATTCATATAAAATACATAGTTCACAGTTTGCAGAAGGCTGTCACCTACCTTATTTCATTTGCTCCTTGAAACAACTCCATGAGGCAGCACTGTCTCTATTTCAGAGACAAGTGACTTTAGGTGCCAGAAGGAGAAATGATGTCTCAAGTATCATGTAGCTATCAAGTATGGAGCCCAGATTCAAAAAGTGAGTCCACCACTACAGTATTTCCAACAATCCAACAAGACAGGCCGTGTGTTCTTAGCTAAGGAATCTCTCTGACCTCAGACCAGTCACCTCCTTTGTGAGCCGTGGTCATGTTCTGTCTGACTTTAATAAGGACCAACTCCGAGGATGCTTCTAGCTGTGATGTTCTACAGATCTGTGCAGAGGACTCACTGTTGACCTCTCAGGGTTCATACGGCCCTAGAAAATAAAAGGTGGCCTGCTCATCCTTTCTCTTCCAGAAAGTTCCTGATAATTGCCTCCCTGAGCGACCTGCCAAGTTTGCTAAGTTCCTGCCACGGGAGAAATGTGCTGTGTAAGCACATCCCCACCAAGAACATTATGAGCAAATGTGTAACATTTGGCAATCAAATCTTCACTGAGTATCAACTACCTTCAGAGCCATGTGCTCCGAATTGAGGTAGGGAATAAAAGGAATGGAAATTAAGAAGCTTGTTCTCCAGATGGGGGCCCAATTACACTGGGAAGTTGCCAGTTTTCTTTTAATCCTCCTAAGTTATAACTTGTTGAGGGATGAGGGAGTGAAATGGGCTGAGAAAGAGAGAGGAGGGCACAGGCACGAGAGCGATGAGGAGGCGTACATATGTGTGGTACTGAAATGAGCTGAGATTAAGAGGAAAAAATTGTGCTGTGCTATGGAAAAGGAGGTAGGAGACCCACTTAGAAGGGACTAGCAAAGCAGAAACAGGGGACAAAAATAGTTCCCCACAGCTTACTAGATAGGAAACCAGGAGTCGAGAGTCAGGCCCGTGACAGAGGAGAAGGGAAACTGTCTCCACATTCTGAACCTTGGGTATTTGAGAGATTGGATTTTGTTTAGTAGAGTTGCTGGATTTAGCAAATGAAATTACAGGATGCTCCCTTAAATTGGAGTTTCGTATGAAGCCAAATACATTTTTAGTGTATCTTCTCTACGATATTTAGGACATATTTTTAATTCAACAATTATTTTCTTTTTATCTGAAATTCAAGTTTAACTGGGCACCTCGTATTTTTTTTTCCCCCCTGGCAACCTTATTAACAGGAGCTATGTGACCTAAGAGCAACTGCTTTGGGGAGAAGCAGAGTAATTTCCAAAATACGTGCGTAGACTGGAAGAAGAGCTCTGAGAATGGTGCTCAGTTGGACTAAGGAGTGTGCAGGCCACCCTACCATCTGGTTTTAAGTTCCCCCATATAGAGACCTCAGAGACCTTATTTAACTTACCAGGTCTTTGTTTCTTCTTTGCAACATACTGTGCCACTAAGTCAGCCTCCTTGGGTATCGTGAAGTTGGAATGAGCACACACACATATACACACACACAGGATAGGCTATAGGGATGCCTAGATATTTCATGAAGGTACATATGGAAGATATATGTATGCCATTCCTGGAACATAGTAATTCCTCCATAAATTGTAATTGTTATTATCCAAATAGTGTACGGTATGAGCTTTCTTCTGGGTAACACCCAGAAATAATTTATGAAACACGGAATTTCCTGGAGATCCCGTGTATTTGAGGGACCAGCCAGAACTTCCAGCTGTCACATGGACAGATACTATTTTAATTTGGGAATTAAGAGGAAGTACGAACTTAACACCTGATGAAATCTGACTGATTAATTAATCAACTCCATTGATTATTTTATCTCTTCATTTGTGTATCCATTCAACAAACATTCATTGAGCAGGTAGTATAGTGCATAATCATTGCTCAGTAAATATTAGTCCTTATACGTGGGATCATTTTATTGTTATGAACTATGCTAAATGTTATGAACAACAATTGCTAAAAGAGTAGATGACAGGGCTTATCCCTGACCCAGGCAGGAGGACCAAGACAGTGATGTTTTAGCCAAACTTTGAAGCATGAGTAAGAGTGAGCCAGTCAAAGTTTAGTGGCAAGAATTGGCCAAGCAGAAAGAAAGGGTATGTGAAGATCTGGTTGTGGGAAGTAGCAAGGTATCTTCCCGGTCATGGCAAGAACCACTCTGTGGAGGAAGTTCTAGAGAACGAAGCAGCAAATAGAGGAAAGGCTCAGGTCAAGCAGGGCCTTGCAGGCATGTTAAGAGTTGGAGACTTTCTTGGAGGAGCCTGGGCGGCTCAGTCCATTAACCGTCCAGCTCTTGATTTCGGCTCAGGTCATGATCTCAGGGGTTGTGGGATCGAGCCCTGTATTCAGTCTGGCCAGTCTGGTTCTACCTTCAGTAGGGAATCTCCTTCTTTTGCCCTCTCCCACTCTCTCTCCTTCTGTCCCTCCCTCCGCTTGTGGTCTCTCTCTGTTTCTGAAGTGAATAAAAAACACTTCAAAAAAAAAAAAAAAAAGAAAGAAAGAAAAGAACTGGGGCCTTTTTGCCAAAGATCAGAGGGGAAAATAAGCAGAAGAGTGACATGACCAGATTGTTGTTTCCAAAAGATCCCTCTAGCTGCCAGGAGCGGGTCTATCTGTGGCATCTAGGTTATATTTATTGTGATGGTAAACGTGTTAAATATTTATAACTCTAATTTCCTTGGACTGACCTTCAAGAACATCCATAACAGGCTTCCAGCTTAAGTTGCCTTCCACTCGTTTTAATCACGTCTCCTCCTAATAGCCAACCGCTGTTTGAGAGCCTGCCCCAGGCTTGATATGCGTATATCTGACCCACGAACTGGAGTTGTGTTCAAAGCTACCTCCGTGAACCCTTTCCGGAACCTCTCAACTACAACTGGAAGGTCCCTCAGAAGTTTCAGGAAACAGATTCTCTATTGCTATTTAGGTTTTTTTTTTTTTTAAATATTGCATATTACAGTTTTAAAATCTATTCTTTGCTCCCTCACTGGATTGTTAGTTCCTTCTTGGCAATCACTGAGGTCCTCTTTCAACATCTTGGACAAGCTAGGCATAGCACAGTTCTCATCAAAAACTATGGGAAGAAATACTTATTCTCCAAACAAGGTAGTGCAAAGGAAAAGCAATAATAATTGGCTGAACTGGCATGATTTATTATAAATCTCACTGCCCTCTATTACTGATCTTTTTATCTTAGCAAGGATAAGTTTTATTACTTTCAGTGTCAAATAATTTGTGCTACTCTGAGGCTCTGAGAATAAAGGAACAATGTTTTGTTTTGTTTTTTTCTTTTAAAAGGCTTTTTGTTTTCTCTTGAAAGAGACTTCTTTCTGTTGAGATGCTCTCCACTGGCTGGCTGGAGAGAACAAGATAAATTGTCCAGTCCTTCCCACACACACATGCACACAGGCATCATCCGTAAAGCTGCTGAAGGAGTGCAGTACTGGTAATTATCTAGCCAAGACTCCATTTCCAGATAAGTAGCGATCCTACATAAACTAACTTTTGCCAAGGCTATAGCAAAATGGATCTGTAAATTGTACAGGAAGAGAGAAACTGGATATTCGTGAGGTTATGTGCTGTGTGTCCTTCCACTATCAACCTCACTCTCCTATACACACACACACACACACACACACACACACACACACACACCATCCTTTTGCATTATCCACATTTGAGTAAGAGATATTTCCATACCCAAAGATGTTTGATCCTTTCTGGGTTTCCTATTATCTTCTGGAGACTACATTTCTTTTTTTTTTTTTTAATAGTTTATTTATCAGAGAGAGAACACGAGCAGGGGAAGCAGCAGGCAGAGGGAGAAGCAGGGTCCCCACTGAGCAAGGAGCCTGACGCAGGACTTGATCCCAGGACCCTGAGATCTTGACCCGAGCCGAAGGTAGAGGCTTAACCAACTGAGCCACCCAGGTGTCCCTGGAGACTACATTTCAAAGCATAAGGGACAGAACATGGGGCTGTCCCTCTGGTAGTCTGCATCACTGAGCATGACATTCCTACTACAAGTGTAAGAGGCTAACATGAAGCTGGAGGAATTTTTGAATACCTGCTATCCTGCCAGACCCCAGGACAGGAACTCATCGAGAGAGGAGATAAAAATGACTGATGATGTGCCAACTGCTATTATCCAGATACTTATCATCTAGCCTTGTTGAGATACAGCAGTCTCTATAATTTTAATCTGTAATTTATGAAAGATAGCTGGGACTTCTGTTGTTTGTATGGTTATCCTTTGGGGATGGTAGTGTGTCATTCTGACTGCTTAACTTGGCCCAGGAGATGAATGTTTTGAGGTGGTTTCTCTCCTGGGTTTACCGTATCAAGACATGCATTGAGTTCTCTAAGTATACTTGTCAAAGATTTCAAAAACTGAATGAACCATCTAACGTTAACGTGAAGAAGGTCAAAGACAGCGTGCCATTTTAACTAGGACCAGTACTTCACAGCTACGTTCCTCCCGTACGCCAAAATCATTTTAGCATCTTACCCAGCTCATAAATAACTTGATGAGTAATATGATCTAAAAAAGAAACATAGGGATCATTACTTGGCTGAAAAATTAGGTTCAAGGATAATGTGTCCCAACTTGCAAAGAGAATTTCTTTTTTCCTCCAAGGTAATATCTGGAGCCAGATTTCGCATTTCAACATAACTCAAAATGACAGCACCATTTTTTAACCTCTTCATATATTGTAAATGAGTTCCATATAGAATCTGCATGTCATATCTCATCACATTACAAAATGTTTACCCTTTTTTTCTGACTCAAATGCAACTCACTGTCCGTGTGGGGAGCACGGGCCTATCCGGACACCTTCCAGAGGACGTACCTAGTCGTCTGAGTGGCAATACATTAAAAAAAAAAAAAAAAGCATTCTTAGACACCATGTTCTTTAGCATATAATGGGTGGTTGGTAATTTGCTATGAAATGTATGGCTATGAAATCAATAGGACCAGCAACATAATATGAGAGAAACAGGTGGATTGGGGAAAGATTTGTGCTCAAGGTAAAAAGGCTTTCTTGAGCTGGGATTTCCCAGATTCTGTGGAGAGACAGAGCAGTAGTGAAGTAGTGATGGCCAGAGGCTCTCCTGCACATAGAATATGCTACTGTAGGGCTTGGCCAGAGCGTTGGCTAGAGCAGTGGTACGGAACGCAGCTGAGAGAACATAGTGGGAGAAAGAGAAGAGGTCTAACTGCTTGAATAGGACAGTGAAGTGGGAGGACCTCAGGCATGCGAGCAGAGCAGATGCTCTAGTCTTATTAGAGATCTTCCAGAAGTACAGCAAATATTGGAGCAAACATCTCTCTTTTCATTTCAACAAGCTCATCATATGCATGGACTCCGTCGGTAGTGTCAGCAACCCCAGGTACTATTATTGCAATGATTTTACAGATGGAGGGACTGAGGTGAAGAGAACTGTCACAAGGGAGACCTGGGTGGTCCAGTCAGTTAAGCAACTGACTCTTGGTTTTGGCTCAGGGCATGATCTCGGGGTTCTGGGATCGAGCCCCGCATCGGGTTCTCTGCTCGGCGAGGAGTCTGCTTGAGATTCTCTCTCCTTCTCCCTCCCTCTCTCTCTCAAATAAATAAATAAAATCTTTCTTTAAAAACAACAAAAAAGAAAACTGTCACAAAAGTATTGCATGATAGCACAGTGCAAGATGGTGGCAGAGCTGGAAAGCCAATCCAAGCTTGTTTTAGTCTAACGTCCTTTTGCTTTCCAGTATGACGTGCTGCCTCTCAGCACCTGGGGGCTATTACTTTGGACAGTATTTTGTATGGCCTTTAATGGTTGTATTTCTTTGCTAAGGGTAAAATTTTATTTAAAAACCGGTTCTGAAGAATCAGGTAGATGACAAAACTACTTTTGGTTACCACTAACAACAAAACAAAACAAGGCATCATCATAAGGTACTAGACATGGGTGCAGCCCAAACTGGTTCTAAGGCCCATAACTAAAAAAAGTGAAAACTCTGTTGAGCCCAGATAATGTGCTGAACACTCTAAAGGTAGACGTGTACTGGGAGGGGTTTGGTAAGGGAGGGGAACGTGACCCTTTTGTACCCCTTGGTGGTCCCTCAGTAATAGCATGTCATGACACTCCATTTTATGCTATGTCTACATGTCTGCCTCGTTTCAACAGAGTCTAAGTTCCCAGAAAATAAGGACTTCTCGGCATCACAGTACCTAGCAGAGTGTATGGAACCTTGAAGGAAGTAGGCAAGAATTAAGCCTGATCCCAAGTATCTTATTCTCTCTCGTGCTTGTGAAATTACTTCTCTCCCCTCCTCCCCACTGTGAAGCTCTTGGTTCTTTGGAGCTCGAATCCACATATGGCAGGTGGGAGGTACTAGGTTTAGGTTTTCTAGGTGAACGTCTGCTTTTCCTCCTCACCTCATTCCATCACTTCCTTATTCTGGAGATTTCAGCACATTAAAACAGCTTTCTGAGAAAAATGGGATTTTCTTTTTTAAAAAATGCATTCTTCATATCTTCCATGTGGACTCGCCCACACCTTGTTTGAGGAGATGATATCATCCTACTTTTGTGCCGTAGATAGGAAATGACGAGCCACCATTAAATTACAAGCCTACAGTATAGCTGCCATTAAATTGCAAGCCTGCGGTGCAAAAAAAGGCAACATGTTTTTCAATGGTTTCTTTTGTGCCATTTGTTTCCCAAATGACAATCTCTAAATAATGAAGTCGAGCAGGACTGAACACTGAATTTTGTTACTCCGGTCAAAGACAGTGTTTTTCTTTATGATGCTTTTGTCTGTTTGTTTGTTTCTGCACTTAAACTAGCATCCTGTGGTTTCTAAAGCCTGTTCCTGAAGTAATAATCCTTTTGGGCAGTTGTGAAAGTAGTAAACAAAGCACACTGCTTCTGTTCCATTGTGTGTTTGTCTCTGATGGACGGCACCATATGGTTTTTGTTCACAAGGATCTCCTCTCATTGACATGATTGAATAATTTATAATTGAGATAGGTGATGCCACAGACTGACAAAACAAACATTCCTTCTGTGAATGTGAAAGAAAAATTTGCTTAGGAAGAAAATTATACTTTTGTTCCAAAGGATGCATCATTTCTTAATATATTATCTTTTCCTTGAACAACTATTAAACACCTTTACTACCTTTCATGAAAATTAGTTATTTAGACAGCCGCTACCAATGTAAGGCAGGTATGGTTTATTGGCTAGTAAAATGGAGAAACAGAGGGCAGGTATCTTTTCAGAAACAATTATTATGTATCTGCAATCCTACGAGAACACTTAGCAAATTGAAGCTTGTAATGCTCGATAGCACTAATCGATCACTTAGTCACACTTAGGTGATTGCTAATTAGTTATAGCAGATAAGCAGCATAATCGCAAAGAGTACACCCACTTGATTAGCTACAAAGGGGAAACAAAAACAGACCCCCCAAAAGAGCCTCCGAATCCACAGTCCAGACTGATATTGAATAATCAGGCTGCAGAAAAAAAGGCTTTCAACCCATAATTATGAGTACAGAAATGTCTAAGTATACGCAATTGCGGATCCACTCTTTAACTGGGATTACACCTGTCCTTTCGCTTTCTGCTGAGACAGCTTCATTTAGATGCCAAAGGGGTTCCCCACGGGACAGAGAAGCATGATAATCTTCCTGACACTTGCAGGAGGAAGGTTTTCTAAATTATTCCAAATTACGGTAATTTTGGATTTTTGTTTTTGTTTCTTCCCTTCCGCATGGTTTCCACATTGAAGTAGGTTTAAGATGACATCTTGTCACCTTTTCACTTTATAACGTTATTCATGCAAATCAAATGCTTATTCATAACTTGCCTCCTCTTGGGAAAGACTTGGGCAAGAAGGAAGAGCAGGCAGGAAGTTACCTGTAGAGTTCCAAGAAATCTGAGGAAAATGTGGGTGTGGGTCCTTCACTGTGCAATGAAACCACAGGAGGAGGTGACTTTTTTCAAGTGTCAACATTTACTCTCCAGAGAAAGTGACAAAAGTCCTTCAAGGAGTTACATTTTGAGATCTGGGGGGTTCAACTTCCAAGTCTAATCTTGTTTAAGGAACAAGAGGAATGTTCTAAGAGGCATTTCATAGAATGCTACTCTTAGTGAGTGCTCTTGCTCAACTATAGATCACAATAGTCAAAACCAGAAATAGACCAGACCACTTAACTCAGGCTCAAACTAAAACCCATCATGCTTCTTCCTTATTGCACTTTCTTGAGACATTGACAATGCCTGGAACATTCTAACCACCAGACCGGAAAAGCCGTGATGGCAATGGAATGTCTTGAAGACCACACCCAACACATCCCCTTCCCTGCCCACCACTGTGGGCTGAGCACACACAGACCCCCACTCATGGTCACATGCTCCCTGCCTGCTCTCTTGCACATGCCCCCCAAACCCCTCCTATAAAAGTCTAGATGCCCATCCTGCTGGGGACAGGTTGGTTGTTAAGCTTGGAGCCTGCCACCTCCACTGGCTTCTGGCACACAGAATGAATCTCCCCCTTTCTCTTTTCCAAACCCTCCTCTCCTGAGTTACTGGCTTCCCTTGTATCAAGTTTATCCGAGTTTGCTCAGCAACAGTGTTGGCAAACCCAGGCAGGAGCCATGCTTTTGATTTTTCCAGACCCCTCAGGATTCCCCAGGCCAGAGAAGTTGGCCACAGCAGCATACTCAGACTCACCATTCACTTCCCAAGTTAGCAGCTGTGATAGATCAATCCATAACAGGCTTCAACATCCAGGCTTTGCAAAAGCGACAATTGTTCGTTTTCAGAGAAGAGCGTGCATCATACTTAGACTGATTTGACTAGTTTGACCGATGGGGCATTAATTAATTTTGATCTTTTTTACTAAATGATCAAGCCAGTGAGAGTGAGAAGGCAAATGGTATGGTACATGGTGATACATACCTGGGTTTTTTTTTTATTTGTTCCACTACGTACTTGTCGTATGATATCGCCATGTGTAATTGACTTTCAACTCTGAGTCTCAGCTTCCTCGCCTTTGAAGTATTAAGGATAGACTCTTGAATGTGAAGGCTAAATGAGATAACATACACAAAGATCCTAGCTGAGCACCTGGCACAAGCAGATAACAAAAATCAGACTCCCATTCTTCCTTCCTCGGCCCACTGGGTATCTATGGACATACACATAACTGGATTGAAAAGTTTTACATTCAATTTAGGTCACCATGCTGATTAGCTTTATATGTAATTTATCATTTGGCTCTTAAAATAGTATTTACATGACCAAATTCATCCAGAGAAAAGTAGACTCATAGTTGATCTTGGTGATATTATCACTAATTGAGAGTGATTTAAAGCGCTGTTATCTCTATTTTTCTTGAGTCGGGTAGATTATTGTTGTTCCCAATTCAGCAAAGTGTTTTCAAGTAAAACATTTTACACCGTGTGACTGTGAGTGATATATTCTACTCTTCTCCCATACACAGGTATGTCTTAACAATTTACATATTGCCCTTCTCTGGTATTAAAATTTCTAGGAAAAATAATGTTCAGCTTTTATGTGGGGAGCAGGAAGGAAAGCCAACAAATGCAATAAGACCATCTCTCTCCTAAATAAATAAATAATCATATATCAGTGACTCTGGATCACATTTCTTTTTTTTTTTTTAAGATTTATTTATTTATTTATTTTAGAGAAAGAGTGATCACCAGCATGAGGATTGGAGGGAGAAGGAGAGAGAATTTCAAACAGACTCCACCCTGAACATGGAGCCCCATGGGGAGCTTGATCTCCCGACCCCAAGATCACCACCTGAACCAAAACAAAGAGGCTGTCACTTAACCGACTATGCCACCCAGACGCTTCTGGGTCACATTTCTGAGTGAGTGTTATCTCTTTTAATTCTATTAAGACTGCTATGGGGTGGATACTATTATTGTCTATATTCTACAGCTGAAGAAACTGAGGCACAGGAGGAAGTTAAATAAATAGCCAAAGATTGAGGAGCTAGCTGGTAATAGATTTAAGATTTAAATTTGGAGCGGTAAAAAGTCTATTTTCTTTTCTCCATGAAATGCTATCTTTTGTGTTTTAAGACATGGACCAGGGCACTGTGGCCACAGGCCAATATGGCCCTGCAGACATTTTTTAGTAAATAAAGTTTTACTGGAACACGGCTGTGCCCATTCACTCATGTATTGTCTATAGGCTGCGCTCTTGCTATCACAGAAGTTGTGTCACAGACATTGTGACAGAAAACATATGGCTTGCAAAGCTGAAAATGTTTACTGTATGGACCTACAGAAAAAAAGTTTCCAACCCCTGTTCTAGCAGCAAATAGATGAATTTAGCTACCAAGGATGACATTTTTCTGGGAAGAGAGCTAAAGTAATTATTAGTTACCAAAATGGGGAAAAATGGATTAGTAATTGAATTCAATTATTTTGGGGCACTGTAATCTATGTTATCTCATTTCAACCCTCATAATAGCTGCATGTAGTAGGTGTAATTAACCCTTTTATACGGAGCTGGAAACTAAAGCTCAGAGATCTCAGGGTACCCATTTGCCCAAAGTTGCACAGTTAGGCAGTAATCAGGGCTGATATTTGAACCCAGACCTGTCTTACCTGAAGTCCAGTGCTATTTCCACCACGTTTGCAAATCTAATGAGGAATATAGGAGCTTAGCAGCAGAGGGGAATGTTAGCCAAGTTTCCTGAGTTCTTTGGCTGGAAGGGGCTCCCGTCTTCTCACACAGCAAGAGAAGGTAGATACGGAAGACTGTGTCAGCTCCCTGTGAGGAAGGCGGCAAAGAGCAGAGCTATTCTTAAGGAAGAATCATGGTGTGTATCTGAACCATGGGTGAAATCTATAAATGTCACCATTGGGAAAACATGGTAGGAACTTTGATCATAAATTCATTAGGGCAGGGGCACTGGGTGGCTCAGTGGGTTAAGCCTCTGCCTTCGGCTCAGGTCATGATCTCAGGGCCCTGGGGTCGGGCCCCGCATGGGGCTCTCTGCTTGGTGGGGAGCCTGCTTCTTCCTCTCTCTCTCTGCCTGCCTCTCTGCCTACTTGTGATCTCTCTGTCAAATAAATAAATAAATAAATAAATTTAAAAAATTTCATTAGGGCAACTGTGAAGGGAAGGGTCCTGAACAGTCCTGATTCCAAGGCTGAAGTGGGGAAAAAGTTAGATCAAATTAAAGAATGTTTGGAAAGTCACCTTGATGATAGACTAGACCCCTCACACTCAAGGTCAGGTGGTGGTGAGGACACTGCGGCAGAGCAGCTTCTTTGTCGTGAAGGATAAGATCATACTGCTTGTTATCACTCAGTCAAGTTCTACAAGTTTAGCTCTCTAAATTCTGATGCTTGTACCATGCTGCAGACTGAGATCTAGGCTCAAGCAGTGAGCACCTCCTAAAGCCTACCTCGGCGATTTCGCACAGGTTCTTCCCTCTTCTGGAACGTACTCTCCTCTTCCTCAATCTGACCAAACTCCTCAACCTTCAAGACCAGATCAAGTTGTCCCTGACATCTCTGGTGACGTGGGTATGTTATGTACCACAGTATATACTGCTGTTTGTCTTATTTTATCCAATTGTTACTCACCCCAGACTGAACTCTTTGAGGGCAGCGACCGATGCTTACTAATTTTGTTTGATGCCAGCATCTAGTGCAATGCTATGCACATAGTAAATGTTTTATAAATATTTTCAATAAATTAACACTTTTTGGGGAGGGGGAGAGGAGAGAGGCAGAGGAAGAAGGAGAGAGAGAATCTTACGCAGGCTCTATGCCTGGCATGGAGCCCAATGCGAGGCTTGATCTCATGACCCTGAGATCACGACCTGAGCCAAAATCAAGAGTCGGACACTTAACTGACTGAGCCACCCAGGCGCCCCAATAAATTAACACTTTTGAAATGAATTAAATGTTTATGCAGGTTAAATCTAGACTTCTCTATCAAACTGGAACCTATACTTTTCCTTTTCAAATCATGTGAATTCCAAGCCTCCCCCCTTCTCATGCCTACCGCCCACCACCCCCATACATGTACAGTACATAAAATTTCCTGAGGTCCAGATCTCTTTGGCTGACCGCTGTAGCCACAGATTTTAACGCTGTGCCTGACCATACTATGGGCCGAATAAATATTGATAAGATAGGTGTTGAATAAAGGAATCACCAGAAGTGTTTTAAGGATGGCAGGCAATACTATTGTGTGAGGCAATATATAAAAGCAGGATTAGGAATCCAAAGAGTGATTCTCTTCTAATTCCCTCATGTTCCCTAACAGACTGCTCTATGAAAAAGAAATAGAGCTTTGTGGAAACAAAGCAGGTTGCTAATAGGGAATCAGAAATCTGGCAGAAAGCGAAATGAAGATGGGTTGCAAAGGTAATGTTTCTGTCTAGCACAGGCTCTGGTAATGCAGCAGACAGTGATTCTATTTGGAGAGTTACTTGACACATTAAGCTTGCATCTCTGGAAAGCATTTGAGGAGTATTTGATTAAAGTTCTAGGCCTCATTTTCAATTCAATAAAATATAACTTGAATTTCCATCTTCCTTCTGCTGCACCACCGATGCTGTAAGGACAGTTACTGCTCAGACAATTTCAGTGCTTCCTGGGAAGGAGACAAAAGCATATCTTCTCAGACACTTTTCCAAGAGTAAACAAGATGTGAACAACATTTATTGAAAACCTTCTGTGCAAGAATCCTTCACCATCAGCTTCGGTCAGACCAGGTCACTGACTCTCTCTACCAGAAAACCTTACCTTGCCCAGCATCTGAACCAGACTTGAGCAGAGTTTATTGAATTGTCACCATACCCAAGGTGGGACTAGTGGGAAATCACTGGGTCTACTGTAAACTCAGTACGTGGGAGATCTAGAGCCTTGGTTTTCAACCAGACTTTTGTATCAGAACTGTCTAGAAAAAATTTAAATCAAAGCTTATTCCACAGTCTTTTGCCTTTAACCACTCCTTGCCATTCCCTCCCGGGGGGAGACTCTGATATGCCCTCGTTGGAAAGGAGAATGAAGTTTTAAAAGTAAATTTGGAAATGCTCCTCAGGTGGTTAAGACCCCCTTTGCTCCTCTGTGTCTTGAGAACAATCTCATAATCTCTCCTGGGCCGCTAACACTCCCGCTATTAGACGCATGGGCAGTTTTGTATAGTAGTAAAGAGAATAATCTCCAGATTTGAATCCAGGCTTGGAAATCTATCTGCTGAGTGACCTGGGGCAAATCAATTAGGCTTTCCGAGCTCTGATTTCTTCATCTCTCAAATGGAAATAATAAGACCAATGTCCTAGGCTTTGATGGGATGACTGAAAGAGAGAAAGTGTACTAAACTCTAAGGAGACGCCCACAGAGTCTTTGTATCAGCAAGAATTTAGTCAGGAAAACTGTAAACACTCCAGGCATTTTATCAGGAAAGGGATTTGTTTATTCTTTCTTTCTTTCTTTTTACCTTTTGACCCCCTTTACCCATTTCTCCTGCACCCCCCCCCCCGGGATTTAATACTGGGAATTAGATGCTTACAGAATGCTGGAGGAGGGTTTTGGGATGGAGGTCAGGGAAGACCACTACTGGCTTTCAAGATAACTGATGATCTCCGTGACCTGCAACACCAATGTGGGTGATCTACAGGAGCTGCGGCTGAGAACACCAGACTCCTCATCTTCCACATCCCCGTGGATCTCTGCCTCTTTTGGAAAAGAGTACTTAATGGCTTTTCCCTCTCTTCACCCTTCTAAATCTTTCCCAATACCCCCCCTCCACTGGTAGATTCTTAATTAGAACCCTCAGGCAAGAGACTCTAGAACAGTGGTTTCCAGGTTTCCAGCCCCAAAGGTACAGGAAAGAGCATGAAAGGGAGTGAAAATAATTTTGAGACACCCAACGACAATCTAGTGTGACCCCCACAGATGGTTGGTAGAAAGCATCATTTATGTGTATTGGTCTGCCCGTGAACCAGAGCTGCATTTTTCCACTGGAACTTGGTAGGAACTTTCCTACTGGACTGAGTCAGTCTGGTCACGTCTTACCAGCCTGCTGTAGCAGAAAGAAATCTGACTTTGGAGGCAGGCATGGTGGTGCTGGGACCCCGATGCCAGCATGTGTCAGGTGGGTGTCCTCATTCAAGACTGAATTTCTGGCCATCTCTCTAGAGCCTGTGTTCCTTGCTGAGCCTCTTTTTCCCTTGGTTCCAGCTCTAGGCCAGTCTGACTTCCTTCAACTGTTACCTCCCTGTACTTTCTCCAACAAATCCCACCAAATTATGACCTCTGTAATTTCCTTTCTGGGACTTCAGTTAGTGAGGCGGCTTTGAGAAACAGAAAGAATGATACCCCTAGGAATCAAATCCCAGCTGCAGGGCATAGAAGACATACACCATTTAAATTTTTACTTACTCGTGTTACACCTCTGTTTCATGATTTGTAAATTGCCAACCATCTCTGCCTGAGTTATTCTCCTCTGCTGGGTTAGCTGCTGGGGTAACTCAGCCCCAGCATGGATTTTTCAAGGCTAGGGATCTTGGTGGGAGAATTTTTCACTCAGAACTGTCTATGAGTCCAAGCAGATTCAGAGGTCCAGAGAGAGAGGCCAACATTAATAAGCCAGAGAAGTGGATTCCTGATGGCTCCACATGGATGTCATGGTGCTGGTAGAGTTGGAGCATAAGAACAAAGAGGTCAAAGAGCTGCAGAGATAAGAGAAAAAGTCAAGAGATAATCGGAGCGAATACTGGAGTCAGACCGTGTTACTCATGCCTGGGCATTTTACATGTCCCTCCTGCCTGAAATACTAGGGCCCTCATCTTCATTTAATGGACTGGAGCAGAACAGATTCCATCTCTCACAATTGTTCTGAGAATCAAATACACTTAAGAAGGGCTTTGAAAATTATGAATAACTCCTAAATAGGGATTACCAGTAGTCATGGTAATAATGAGATGTATTTATGTCTTTATTTGTTCATTTATATTCTTCAGGAACAAGCCATCTTGAAGTTGTTGTGCCACGGCACTGGGTGAATTTATTGTGGTTTTAATGCATGTTTGACTTTTTAAAAAATCAGCATATACAAGTTCTATGAAATACCTAGGGCACTCTTAGAATTAAACAATTATGATAAATGTAATCTCAACATCTATAAGTCTTCCTTTGTACAAGTCAGTTTTCCCATGACAGCAGTTACAAAGAAGACAAAGCACAAGATACGGTATATGATATCACTTACATAAACAACTTTCTGTGTGGGAAACCCAGGAATAATCAACTTAGCATACAGGAAATAATTATCAGCAGAGACATAGAGCTTGAAAAAATATATGAAACAAAGTAAGGGAAAATAATTAACAATGCCAAGCTTCTACTTCCTTTTGTGTTGCTTAAGCATACCAACATCTCAGTGGAATGGAGAAAGTTACAGAGTCAAAGAGCGCTCAGTTGGAAAAAATACAGGGGGTCTGAGATCGAGCTCATCTGTCAGCCACTGCAAAAGTGGACAATCCATTTTACTTCAGTACCTGATCTTATAATCAGCAAAGGGTAGCACCTCCCATCATGGATCCTATTTCGGCTGCTTCACTATGGTGATGCTGACATACTTGTGACCTCCAATATTCCTAGAACTTCATCCCTGTCTGTGAACTATCTTACATGTTCACCGCTTTCTGGCCATTAGAGAAATGCATTTCCTTTCTCATGCCCCATTCCTTTGCTAAGCCTTCTAGTAATTCTCTCCTCATTCCCAAGCTTTAATATCTTATAAAGGGACCCCTAGAGAAGTTTCCTGGAACAGTAATGACATACTTCATCCATTTTTGCCATGTTGCTCTCATGATAATTTACCTCAAAGATGAATGTTATCGGTTCCTTCTGAGTGTGTATCTATAAATGTCTTTCGTCTGTTAACGAATGGAGTCTATGCCTTCACCTTCTTGAAATTGGGTTAGCCTGGGGCTGCTTTGGCTAACAGAATATGGCACAAATGATGCTACATAACTTCCAAGGCTAGGTCATAAGTAAGCATTCAGCTTCCACCTGGTTTTCTGGAGCTCTGTCTGAAGGAAGGCAACAGCCACGTTAGAAGCCCTGTTTCCCTGAGACAACCAGGCTCTGAGGAAGCCCATGCTAGCTCAGGCACCAAATGTAGGACTGAAGAAGCAATGTTCTAAGACTCCCCAGTGAGAACCACTCAGCTGAGCCCATTAAACCACAGAACAATTGGAGATGAGGGTTAATTTTGTTTTATGCCACTGATTTAGAGGCTAGTTTGTACGCCGTGATAGACAAATGGAAGCAATCTCTTCCTTCCAGGACACATAATTACCCCTAAGGTACTGCTTGAAGAATGATTCAAGTACATCTTATACTCTTTCAGGGACTATGAAAGCAAAAGATAGTATATTTGGGGGAGTAAACTGTATTAGTTTACATAGTAAGTACATGGAATGTATTTGGTTAAAGGTGATAGCAAGATATAATTACATAATTATACATGCTCAGAAACATTTTGTGTGTTCCATTAGTACAAATAGAATGTATTACATTGATGGATTTAGGAGAATTTGCCTTGATCAGTTAGACAAATGTAAACACAGGTAAGATGATGGTTGGAAGAAGATAAAGAATTGTGATCTGGGAGCAGGATGATCCAAAGAATGAAGCAAGCCAAGAACTAGAATTTTACTGAATGGAGCAGAGGACCCAAATAAATCATACCTTTCTCCCATCTTCCCCTATTTTGAGAACCCATCCCTGTGATAACAATATTGTTACTAGAAAGTGAGAAACCTGTAAATGAGGTCATTCGTAATCCCATGCAGAAATGTACGTATGCTTTGGTAGGCACTAGCTTTCCAAGAAAATTAAGATGGTTTGTGAAAGTATCAAAAGAGATTCCATTTACTATAGCACCAAGAACCATAAGATACCTGGGAATAAACCTAACCAAAGAGGTAAAGGATCTGTACTCGAGGAACTACAGAACACTCATGAAAGAAATTGAAGAAGACACAAAAAGATGGAAGACCATTCCATGCTCTTGGATCAGAAGAATAAACATTGTTAAAATGTCTATACTGCCTAGAGCAATCTATACTTTTAATGCTATTCCAATCAAAATTCCACTAGTATTCTTCAAAGAGCTGGAGCAAATAATCCTAAAATTTGTATGGAATCAGAAGAGACCCCGAATCGCTAAGGACATGTTGAAAAACAAAAATAAAACAGGGGCATCTCTTTACCTGATTTCAAGCTTTACTACAAAGCTGTGATCACCAAGACAGCATGGTACTGCCATAAAAACAGACACATAGACCAGTGGAACAGAGTAGAGAGTCCAGATATGGACCCTCAACTCTATGGTCAATTAATCTTCGACAAAACAGGAAAAAATATACAGTGGAAAAAAGACAGTCTCTTCAATAAATGGTGCTGGGAAAACTAAACAGCTATATGTAGAAGAATGAAACTCGACCATTCTCTTACACTGTACACAAAGATAAACTCAAAATGGATAAAAGACCTCAATGTGAGACAGGAATCCATCAGAATCCTAGAGGAGAACATAGGCAGTAACCTCTTCGATATCAGCCACAGCAACTTCTTTCAAGATATGTCTCCAAAGGCAAAGGAAACAAAAGCGAAGATGAACTTTTGGGACTTCATCAAAATCAAAAGCTTCTGCACAGCAGAGAATATGGAGCTTGAAATCATATATGGAAAGTCTTGGGGGATAAATAAAATTGACACACAAGCCAGGGTGCCCTATATCCTCATCATTCAAAGTGTGATGCCTAGGCCAGCATTATCTGGGAGCATTATCTGTATTAGAAATACAGAGTCAGGGCCCCACTCTGGATATACTGACTCAGGACACTTACCTAGAGCACCAGGGGCATCTGCTGTTTTTCCTACTGCCATGGTTGCAGCAAAAGTATTACTTGAACTGTTTTCTCTGTCTCTCCCTGCTGCCCCAAAGTATACTTTGCACAGAGGGAGAGGATAGAGGAGTCACCATCTCCCATCCATGTCTTTCTGCTGAGTGTAGACCCTTTTCCAGGCTCCTTCCAAAGTGCGATGAAATGCACTGGATCTCAGGGCTCGTGTTGCCCTGTGCTGCAACCTCATCTTCTTCAGGTATGTCCCCTAGTTTGTGACCCCTATCTATGTATGGCCACATCCCTGTGGTGCCCAGGATTCTGGTCCTTTCACATGGGTGAACCGAGAAGCAAGAGCAGGGGAAAAGGGGATTGAAAGGTCTACTTCTAATATTGTTACCCAAGAGACATATTTCCACATGCAACAGCTAATAATCTCATTTAAAGCAAAAGGGCAAATGACAACGGCTCCTCACAGTAAAAGAGGGTTTAGCTCTCTCCACGTGGCAGGGTATCTGCACCCTCAGGTCTGATGTATCCAAGACCTACTTGTGCTGTGTGTCTTCTCCACATTGTTCCTCTAGGCCTATAGCCCAGGGCTACCAAGGATTGATCAAAAGATTTCTCTGTTCCTGATGGTCCCCCAGTACTTGAAAAAAAGAAAAGGCAGTTAATTACCCTGAGTCACATAGATGCTTTTCTTGGACTGTTGGCACTAAAAAGACATTTATAAAATTATTCAAATTATGTCAAACAGCTTTTTGGCACCCATGGGTGTATTTTGATGGGTGAAAGAAAGGCAGTTTGCTATAGTGTTTTGGAGCAAAGCAGATTTCAGTCTAAATTCTTGCCTTAGTCCCTAACCAGTTTTCTGAGCTTGGAGAATTTATCTAACATGAGATTCCTCAAGAAATTAAAACTAGAACTTCCCTATGACCCTGCCATTGCACTCCTGGGTATTTACCCCAAAGATACAGATGTCGTGAAAAGAAGGGCCATCTGTACCCCAATGTTTATAGCAGCACATTTCTAATTCTTTATGAGGAAAATAAAGATAGTATGGTGTAAAAACCATCATGGGAGAGGTAAGTGTATCATGGGAACCCCCAGGTAGACCATCTAACGTAGACTTGCGGGGGTTGGGGGCAGGCTGGTAAGAAAGGCTTTCTGAAGGAAATGAAACCCAAGTTAAGACTCAAATGCTATGTGAGTGGAATGGCGCAGTAACAAGAGAAGTATATGGCTAAGAGGGACCTGCAGGGAGTATGGTGTGGCTGAAGGATGGAACACACAATTGAGAAGAGAGTGGAGAAGAGGTCGGCTGAGGAATGTGGGAAATGGAGACTTGAAGTGACTGTGTACCATGCTCTTGAAGTGACTGCATACTTACATTACGAAAGCAATGGGGAATCATAGGAAGCTTCTAAGTACAGAGGTGATGTCAGACTCTTTTTTAAATTGAAGGGTAGAAGGCTGTGAAGTGAATGGATTGAAGTGGGGGAAGGATATGGGAATCAGAGGCAGGGAACAGTTAGGAGGCTAGTGCAGGAAATTTAGTAAAAAAAGAACAAGGATGATGCTTGATTTAGTGCCATGGTGATCAGGAGGTTGAGAAGGAAGACACCAGATGGATTGATGAGGCAGAATCTATAGGACAGAAACTGAGGGGATGTTGAGGATGATAAGGCAAAAAAAATTGTCCCAGATCAGTATGACGCTCAGATCTCTGTGCAACTAAGAGGTGGTGGTACAGTTAAACCGAGGGTGATCATATAATTCATCACCCAAAGCGGGACACTTTTGAGAGTGAATGGAGGAACCATTAATAATGACACTTGACAACAACAGGTACAACCCAGAAATCCAGGTCAGTCTGGGGCATAGGGACAGTCAAAACTGAAGCAAAATAGAAAACACTGGAAGGGGGATTGGGCTGGGGAGAAAGACGGCGAACTTGCTTGGTCTCCTAACCGCTGCTTAGGCTTCTATGCCCAGATGCCCCCTATCAGTAGTCCCTCAAGTGGTCAAATGTTTCTCCTTCCCCGCTGCCTCTTTCGGTGGAAGGTATGTGTCACCTTCCTAAATAGCCTCTTCTCAGCAATGCAAAAATCAAAAAAAAAAAAAAAGTTTACACAGACTTGTTTTAAACAGCAAGGAAAACCCCTATTTATAGCACTTGTTAGAGGAAAGCAGATCACATTTTGTGAGATTGTTCGTATTTTTTATTTTTAAACATATATGTTGTGTTAATAAGTAAACTATGCAATTAGGTTATTTTAAAGAATTTATTAAATTTTAGAATAGTTCTAGATTTACAGAATTATTGCAAAGGCAGTGCAGAGAGTTCACTTATACCCCATACCCAGATTCCTCTATTATTAACATCTTACATTAGTATGGTACATTTGTCATTGTTATGGAGCCAATATTGATAGGTTTTTATTAAATTCTATACTTTGCTCAGATTTCTTCAGTTTTTTTCCCAAATATCTTTTTTTTTTCTGTTCCAGGATCCCATATTACATTCAAATGATATCTCCTTAGGGTTGGGTATGACATTTCCTCAGACTTTCCACTTTCTTGATGACCTTGACAGTAATCAAATAGTTGTGCATGTATTTTACTGTGTGCTCCTTAATCGGGATGTGTCTGATGTTTTCCTTATGATTAGACTTGGAGTAATGTGCTTTGGGGAGGAAGACAATAGGGGTCAAGTGCCATTCAAGGGCACATCATATCAAGTGTACACACTGTCAATCTGACTTATACTGTTGATGTCGATTTTGATCACGTGATGAAGTTGTACTTATTTTTGACTAGGTAATATATGCCCTGATACAAAATTTGAAACATTCAAATTTAAAAGTTTCCTCGTCCTACCCCCTGCTCCCAAAACACACATGGGCTGCCTTATTAAAATAACCACTTCTAATCCTTGAAACTGGTGAATATGTTACTTTATGTGGCTAGAAGGAATTTTGCAGACATTGTTAAATGCAGGATTTTGAAATGGGGAAATAATCCTAGATAATGTGAATGTTTCTTGTACTATTATGTCCAGACTTTTTGTTCTACTCAGCTGCTAAAATTTCTTACGTGCCACTAGAGCCCTCTTCCAGAGCTGTTTCTGTTCATGGATAGCTGTCTAATTCTTGATCTTTATGAGGGGATGGAGCCTGTTATTTTCTATGTCACCATTTTTGTGACATCACTCCATAAAATCTGAAGTTTTTAGTATAATACACTGATTCGGTTGCATTCTTCATTAATTAAGTGAATATTTTCTACTCAATGTCCTCATCCACTTTGTATTTTCATCTTCCTACATGTGTTGATGTTAATAAATGTTAAGGTACTCTCTAAATATTGAAAAATCGCATTGCAGAAAGAATATCAGGAATCCTCTGAATTACTTCCAGCACCACTTATTTCCTATAATTTTGGTTATTATGACTTAATGAGATGCAGTGGCAGGTTTATTTACCATTTGGGTTTATTCATTTATGCAAATGCATTAAATTTTTACAAAGGGATTTTTTTCTTACAAGTTGATTAGGCCCTATAATTTTTTTTTAAAGATTTTATTTATTTATTTGTCAGAGAGAGCGAGCAAGAGCGAGCATAGGCAGACAGAGTGGAAGGCAGAGTCAGAGGGAGAAGCAGGCTCCCTGCGGAGCAAGGAGCCCGATGTGGGACTCGATCCCAGGACGCTGGGATCATGACCTGAGCCGAAGGCAGCTTCTTAACCAACTGAGCCACCCAGGCGTCCCTAGGCCCTATAATTTTAAAGAAAAAAAAATATCAGGAGGTCTATTCCCCTTGCATTTGGTCCTTTAACTTTCAACTTTTCTAAACAGTACATGTGTCTAAACCCAGAGCATTGCACCTTGAAATATTTCCACTCTGGAAAACCCACTGGCAGATCATAAATACCTTCAAAACTTGGAATAAAGCAAATTTTAGTCTTCCTCTTTCCATAAAAACATAAATGGAAGTACAAATCAAATGATGAACTATTCATCCCATATAATGTCAAATGGAGGAAAGGTGTTTGGGGACCATGTAGCATTACCTGCCTATATATTTACAACAATGTTTCACAGGCCAATTTCAGGTATATTATAAAAGCACCTTATTTAAACCTGGGAAAATCCTAGAGTATAGATATTAGTATTATCTTAATTTCACACACACACACAAAAATTCACAAATGACAATTCAGAGTCTTAGAAAGCTTAGTAAGGGTCATATGACTATTTTGTGACAAAACCGGGTCTATGAACTTACTTCTTCTAGACTTGGTCCAAAGCACGTGCTTCAACCAGCATGCCAAGCTACTGTGGTAAAAACATCCAGTTCACTGGATATGTGGCCTTGAAGCAAAAAAAAAAAAAAAAAAAAAAAAAAAAAAGTGAAGAATTTCTTTAAAAATGGTAATCCTTACTGTTGTGACTATCTTTACCCTTCACCTCATCACCATCGTCATCCTCAAATGTAACTGAAGGTTGCAGCTCTCTGTGTTCTTACATCTCTTTCAAAACGTTCAGTTCTAATGAGCTCACACTAACCAGATGTTCCAATATCATCTTATTAGTTGGCTTTCAGTGTGATATAACTTAATCATTAACTGTCATGAAACTATTACTTACAAATTCAGTTGTTATTCTCTTAATGAATGAGCACTTTTGGGGGTCATGGTTGTTTCAGGGAGACGTTAATCTATTTAGAGATGGTACTTGAACTTTTCTTAAAAAATAGAATAAAATGTATTGTCATGAGCTCATCTCTCAGTTCCTAGGTACCCTCAGTGTTTCTGGTACTTATTCCATAACTGGAAACTTTATCTGAAACTTTATCTTTTTCATATTCATGACCTTCTCTTCTATTTAGCTCTTTACTGAATGTCCAGAATAAACAGAAAAGCCCAGCCCGTTGTAACAACTTTAAAAGGATGTCAAATATTTCCAGTTTCTGTGGTATTCAAGCAGAAGGTATCCAGGCAGGGAGGAAGTGTTAACTATACCTAGAGAGGAACCAGGGCCGGGTAGGTTTCTGGCTGAAGATGGGATGAATACCTCGAATTCCATGGTGTTAGATGATCCCAGTCAGCTGATCATGAGGGATCCCATGACTCCTCCTCAGAACCCCTCCCTCAGGTTTGATGATTGGTTAGAACAGCTCATAGAAGTCAGGATAGCGCTATACTTGTTATTAGTGGTTTATTATAAAAGATACAACTCAGGAACAACCATGTGGCAAAATATGGGAGAAAGAGCATGGAGCTTCCATGCCCTCTCCAGGCACACTACCCTCCCAGCACTTCAGTGTGGTCACCAACTTGGATGCTCTCCAAACCCATGATAGCCTTCCAATAGCCATGATAATTAACTCAATCTCTAGCCCCTCTCCCCTTCTGCAAGGCTGGGAATGGGGCTGAGAGTTCTAACCCTCTAATCATGCCTTAGTCTTTCTGGTGACCAGCCCTAATCCTGAAACTATCTAGGGGACCCCAGTCACCAATTACTTTATTAGCTTACCAAAAACACTGTCATCATTCTGGAAATTCTAATAGTATGCCAGGAACTAGAGATAAAGACCAAGTATTTACTTTATACTAGATCACAGTTGCCATACATACCTACAGTAAAACCTGAGAACCAAGAACTTTTCTCTTTGAGGTTCCTCGGGGAGTGCCAAATGTGTTAAGCTTTTCTCTTCTGAGAAGAAACTCTTCTGATGTCTTTCATCACCACCAGAGAGTTCTGTATCTAGTGCTAGCTTGAGCAGCCAGCTGTGGTTCTAAAAGGTTACTGGATTCACAGGTTCAGTTCTCTGGAAGCAGATGCTGAGACAGAGTCTGGGGTGGAAGACATTTAATTGGGGGATCAACACCTATGTGATGAAGGAGGGGTACCAGGTTAGAAGTTAAACTGTGATCCAGAATTGGTAAAGCTTTGATCAGCTATTCTGGAAGCTCTGGATTAAACATTGGCCACTATCCATTGGGTCAGAATGACTGGGACTTTATTGCTTCACCTTGACTAGTCACCATACACAGCCTTCCCTGGGAAATGTGTGACTTTGAAGGAGTCAGGTTTCTACACTTGAGCCAAACCTTAAAGGCATAGTTCAAAGGCCTGAGAGTCCAGGCATGAAGACTTGGGAGGGAGTGCTGAGGGCAGAAGATTGTCACAGCTCAGTCAGTCAGGCAGAGAGCAAATTCAACCTTCCTTTGTCTTTTTGTTGTATTCAGGGGGTTGTACTTGGGGGATGGATTTGTTATACTCAAGGGATTGTGTTATATCCACCCACATTGGGGGTGGGGGCTCTGCTTTATTCAGTTTACAAATTGAAATGCTAAACTCTTCCAGAAACACCCTCCCAGACATGTACAGAATTAATGTGCAACCCTTGGCCCAGTGAAGCTGACACATAAAATTAACCATCACAGCACCTCTCCCATGGTTCATGCTCTCTGGTAGGCATTAACCTATAAAACAAAAATCTTTATACTTATTTCTTACTCCCATTTGTCCTTCTACCCCAGACCTCCTTGCCCCCAAAATCTCCACTGTTTTCTTCTACCTGACCAGCTCTAAAATGAAATGCATCTATCGGAGCATCCTGTGAAGCACTAAAATGACCTAGCATTTATATTTCTGCCTCAGGCAACAGAGGCAGGCTTGACCCAGTGTGTTACCATGGTCTAGGTAGCTCTCCACAGCTGAGGTAGACTGAAAGTACTGAGAGGGACCATCTTCTGATTGCATTCTCCCCTAAATCATCTAATACCTAACTGGACAAAATGGTGACTCACACTAAATGACATGGAAAGGCCCAGAGTTTTTTGGTATTTTGTAAAGAAAAGAAATCATTCACCTTAGAGATGGGGATCTTGCCATATACCTCTTGCCTAAATTATGTTATGACCTTCATGAGAAGAGCCCAGAAGAATTTCTCTTTACCCTTCTCATGAGAAAGAAATTGGTTGTGAGAGGCACCAAAAACTTTTATAAAGCTTCATACTGGTAGAAGAGAATAGGCCGTCCCAAGTGGAGTCATTTGCTCCCATGACAGCAAACCAAGACCTAAATGCAGTTTTAACCTCTCCCAGAAATGTGACCTTTAAACAGTCAATCTGAATTATCCTGATCAGATTGGGAGGGAACATGGCAGAAGAGTAGGAGACCCTTATTTCATCTGGTTCCTTGACTTCAGCTGGATATCTATCAAATCATTCTGAACACCAGTGAATTCGACCTGAGATCAAGAGAATGGCTAAAATTTTACAAACAGAAAATCGACCACTTTTTGCAAAACAGTGTGAAAAACCTTCAGGGAACAAAAGCCATCTAGAGCAACCCAAAGCAGCTTACAGTGAGCCCGGCCCCTGGCAAAGGAGCGGTGCAACTCCACACAGGCAAAGACCCCTGAGAATCAGCACAGCAGACCTCTCTCCCAGAAGACCAGAAGGAATATCAGTCAGATACAAAGTTTATGGATCACTCAAACTGAAAAACTCCTGCACTGGGGGAAATGGTATATAGAATTCAAGGGGGTTTTTTCCTCATGGGTCTTTAGCCTTTCAGTTTAAATTTTTCTTTCTTTTTCCCTTTTTTCCCTTTTCAACTAATTTCTCATTTTATTAACTCTTTGTTTTTAAATATTTTTTTAATTTTCATTTTTACATTTTATATTATTCATTTTTTGTTTCCTTTCACTGTATTCTACTGTGTGTGTGAATGTATAGATATAGATAAAGTTTTTCTTTCTTTGCAATTTTGGGATTTACTGTCTTCTAACAAACAGACCAAAACACACCCAGGACTAAGTGGATCATCCTGTTCTGTCCACCTGGAAGGCTATATTCTCTCTTTCTTTTCCTTTTTTTTTTTTTTTTTTTCCTATTCTGGCTTCTCTTCAGATGTGTCTAGCATGTATTTCACTGTCATTGCAGTTGATATTTTTTTATTTTGTTCTCCCATTCATCTATTCTTCTCTGGGCAAAATGACTAGAAGGAAGAATTCACCACAAAAAAGAGAACAAGAGGTAATATTCTCTGCCATAGATCTAATCGATATGGATATGAGTAAAATGTCAGAAACTGAATTCAGAATAACAATTATAAAGTTACTAGCTGGACTTGAAAAAAGCATTAAAGACCCTAGAGAATCTCTTAGTGCAGGAATAAAATCTAATCAGGCCAAAATTAAAAATGCTTTAACTGAGATATAGTCTAAAATGGATGCTCTCACAGCTAGGGTAAATGAGGCAGAGGAGAGAGTCAGTGACATAGAAGACAAGATGATGGAAAGGAAGGAAGCTGAGGAAAAGAGAGAAAAACAACTAATGGACCATGAAGGGACGCTTTGAGAAAATGGTGATACCATAAAGTGAAACAATATTAAAATTATTGGGGTCCCAGCCGAAGAAGAAAGAGAGAGAGGGACAAAAGGTAGATTTGAGTAAATCATCCCTACGAATGTCCCTAATCTGGGGAAGGAAATAGGCATTCAATTCCGGGAGGTGCAGAGAACTCCCCTCAAAATCCATTAATTTTCCTGATCAGCACTAGTGAGGTCATCTGCATAACAAGACCCCTACCCTTCCCTTCCCCCTAAAAGATGTTCTGAATTAAAACAATCTTTTGTCTTTCATGGATAATTTTTGTTCCATCCTCCTTCTGCCTATAAAAACCTTCCATTTTGTATGACTCCTCAGAGCACCTGTGTTATTGACTAGAAGGGATGCTGTCCAATTCATGAGAAGTTGAATAAAGCCAATTAGATCTTCAAATTTTACTCAGTTGAGATTTTGTTCCTTAGTGCTAGGCAATCGCCCTAGCACTGCTCACAAGAGGGACTCCATTTGAGAGGAATTCCACGATTGCAATGGGAATGGAATGAGCCAGGGTGCTGCACCCAGATGACACCAGTAAAATATCAGAAACAGAACAGGATGGACATGATAATAAGCAGCAGCACCCCTGTGGGAATCATTATCAGATGTGGCCTAAAATACAGAGGTTTCTGTCTATGGTTCATTAGTCATGGGGTTCCAGAGAACAAAATCAACACATGCCTTACTTAGAAACTAACTGATTTATATAACCAGATCTTGCCAACAGAGGCCAAACTTGAGCAGACACAGGAGGGCTGGGAACTTTGTTCCTAAATCTGAGTTATTTTGTAGATCCAGAGTCCCATGAACGACGGAATAACCTGGCATTGTTATGGAAACACAGATATATTGTGGAGCTTCCTCTTGAGAGCCTTCCCCAAACAACACTTAAAGCTACTTATTGGGGTCACAGTGACTGAGAAAAGGTGACAATCAGAACTTTCAAGCATGAATGGATATGCTTTGAATATCTTATAATGTTGCAGCTGGCAAGCAACTCATTCTGGTTTCTGGGGACCTAGAACACAACTATAGTTTACTAGTTATTGGAGCTTATAAGGGTTGGGTAATAAACAGAGCTCTGACCAACATCTATATTCTGGTAAGTCCAGCTGGACTTGAATGCATGGTTTATGTGTATGTGTGTGTGTGTGTGCACACATGTGCAGTGCACACTCCACTCTTATTATAAATTCATACACATTTCTATTCTATTTTTGGTTCTATTTTTGGCTATTTTGCTAAATTTGGTCTATTTTGACATGATTATTACACTGCTCCATCCACTCAAACTTATTTTTAATTAAACAGATTTTAAACTTAATTTAATATCTACTATGACTAGTTCTTCTGCTTCCATACTCATCTCAGTTTTTCTCCTATTCCCCACAGCTGTATGCTCACACCTTAAAATCAGTTTGCAAAATTAAAAAAAAAATCACATTGTGGTTCTGATTCAGATGAGATTGTATTTATAGATTAATTGACAACATTACAATATGGAGTCTTCCTAACCAAGGACAAGATTTGTCTTTCCATTTATTTAAGTATGGTTTATGTCTCTCATTAGAGTTTTAAAGTTTTCTCTGAAATAATCCTATACTTCCCTTATAAAGTTAATATCTGGTTGTTTTGTCCTCTTACTGCTATTGTAAATGGCATATTATATCATCATATTTTCTGATTATTGTTTCTAGGTAAGGCATCCATTTATGTATATTAACTTTATAATTAGACACTTACCAAAATGATTTCTAATGACTTTTTTGTTGATTATTTTGTTTTTCAGCTGCAACATTATATGATATTCAAATAATGCTAATGCTGATACTGCCTTATCTTTTCTAATATTTATTCCTTCTATTTCATTGGCTTATATACTTGTATTGTCTGGATCTTTTGGGATAATGTTACATGACAGTGGTGTTAGAGACATCACTAATAACCACATGTTTTTCAGGAGTATGTTTTTTGCAAGGCAATGTTCTTTTTTTTTTTTTACCATTTTGTTTTATTTTCATTTATTAATTTTCAGCATAACAGTATCATTATTTTTTCACCACACCCAGTACTCCATGCAATCTGTGCCCTCTATAATACCCACAACCTGGTACCCCGACCTCCCACCCCCCCGCCACTTCAAACCCCTCAGATTGTTTTTCAGAGTCCATTGTCTCTCATGATTCACCTCCCCTTCCAATTTACCCCAACCCCCTTCTCTCTAACTCCCCATGTCCTCCATGCTTTTTGTTATGCTCCACAAATAAGTGTTCTTTTTTTAAAGATTTTATTTATTTATTTGAGAGAGAAAGCATACACTGGCATACTCATGAGCAGGGGGACAGAAGGGCAGAGGGTAGAGGGAGAGGGAGAAGCAGACTCCCCACTGAGCAGGGAGCTCAACTTGGGGCTCAATCCCAGAACCTGAGATTATGATCTAAGCTGAAGCCAGAGGCTTAACTGACAGAGCCACCCAGGTACCCTCTTTTTTTTTTTTTTAAAGATTTATTTATTTGAGAGAAAGAGAGCTGGGTGGCAAGGGGCAGAAGGAGATGGAGAGAGAAACTTAAGCAGACTCCATGCTAAGCATGGAGCCCCGTGTGGGGCTTGATCTCACCACCCTAAGACCATGACCCTGAGATCACAACCTGAGCCAAAACCAAGATCAGATGTTTAACCAACTGTGTCACCCAGGCCCCCCTGCAAGAAACTATCCTAAGGGCTTCGCTGTATTAGTTTAGTCAACCCTCAGAACAATCTTCTAAGAATTCTATTAGACAATCTGATTTCAGAGATCATCCTTTTTGTCACAAACAATATTCCTTGTCTTAGTAATTACTTATTGTGTGTGTGTGTGTGTGTGTGTTTAGTATTTACTTAAATCAGTGCATCTAATGTAGAGCCTCAAAGTGCAATCCATAAACCATCTATATCAGTATCACCTGGAGTTGTAAAAAATGCAAATTCCTGGGTGCCTCCTCTGTATATACCCTCAGATATTGGGAATGTGACCTAAAATCTTTCTTTCATCAAGCACTTCTTCTGATTCTTATAAATACTAAGTTTTGAGAGCCATTATTCTGGTATTTCTCTTCCACCATAAATGGGAGTGGTGTGCTGATTTGCATTATATAGTTTTTTTTTAAATCATCATTTTTCTAGCAAAGTATCCATTGATTCCAATTTTATTAAGAGCTTATATAAAAATGTTTTCCAAATTATTTAAGTGGCTGATTTTGTTACTTGTTTTCCTTTCTTTGACTTTTTAGTATAGTAAATTATGTATATAAATTTCCTAAATTAGTATAGTAAATTATGTATATAAATGTCCTAACATTGAAGCTTCCCATGGATGTTTGGAGGTAACATGCATGTTCTTAATAGTATTACCCTTCTAAATGCTACTGGATTCTTTCTGCCAATATTTTCTTTCAGGATTTTTTTTTCTTTGTCTTTGGTTTTCTCTAATTTGAATATGATATGACTCATTAAAAATTTTTTTTAATGTATTGGCTTATTTGTTTTATTTTCCTTGATTGATCTGAGCTTCCTGGATCTGTGGTTTAGTTCCTCTAATTAATTTTGCAAAATGTTCATCCAGTTTTACTTTAAATATTTTTTTCTGTTCTATTCTCTGTATTCCCCTTCTGGTGTTCCATTTATATATATTTTACACCTTTTGGAATGATCCCACAGTTATTAGATGTTCTGTTCTGTTTTTTCATTCCTTTTTTTCTGCTTTGCATTACAGCTTGGGAAGTTTCTATTGACCTATCTTTAAAATCACCACGTCTTCCTTTGTCATGTCAAGTCGATTGATGAGCCCATCCAAAGACTTTCTTATTCTTATTACAATTTTTTTAAGTTTTTAGCATTTCCTTTGATTCTATCTTAGAGTTTCCATTTCTCTGCTTGCCTTACCCATCTGTTCTTGCATGTTGTCCTCGTTTTTCATTAGAGGCCTTAATACATTACTCATAGTCACTGAAAACTCACCATCTGATAATAACAAAATTTGTGCCATATCTGGCTCTGATGCTTGTTTTGTTCCTTCAGACTGTGCTTTCATTATGACTTTTTTCCTTTTTGGCATGTGTTGCAAGTTTCAGTTAAGTGTTGAACATGATAGATTGGGCAATAAGGGACTGAAAAAAAAGGGGGCCTTTTTTTTTTTTTTAAAGGGGGCCTTTTGTCTGAAGTTTTAGATGTACCTGTCTGCCTAGGAGTTAGCCTGCGTTTAATGTCTGCTATCACAATGAGTGGCAGAAAGTTACTTCAATGTCCTCGAGTGTGTGTATTTTGATCTCTGCTCTTAACGTCAGGCTTCCCTAACTATTCCTCCTCACAGAGAGTCTGTGTCCTACAGCTCTTTCAGCTGCCATCTACGCCTCTTACACTGGAGGCTCCAGAGATGAACGGCCTGGGTCTCTGGGCTGTGACCTTTAAAAGCATTTCTGAGGCGAATAGTTTTCTTCTCCATTCCCTGGCTGCAGCATTCCCAGTTATTTCCTTGAAATTGTGACCCTGCTTATGGTATTTCTTTGCCCCCTTCAGTGAGGCAGGAGGATTGGAAGAGGCTGGCATGGGAGGAATTATCTTCTTCCTCTAGGATAACACTCTGGGGAAGTGATTTCTCCTGGAGAGGCATCTCATGTTATAGAAGAGACTATGGACCTATGGCACAGTTACTCTTCCTCTCTCTGAGCCAGAGCCAAGAGGGGCTCTTTCTCAGATCCTAATCATGAGAAATTGGTGAAGTTCCTATAGCGAAAGCCTATGAAGCATGAGAGTACCCCCTAAGATGGTGGCCCTCAGAAATTTCCCTCATTCTAGTCCACACTCAGCTTCCAGCAATTTTTCTTTCTTTTTTTTTTTTTTTTGCAATTTTTCAAAATTACCATTTAAATGTGTTTACAGCTTATGGATTTCAGTGGCTTTTTCTGCAGGCAAGAAAATGTTGGGTCCTGTCTCTCTCTGGATATACCTGTCTTTCTAAATGTCGTAGTGACATCGCTTCTTGAGACCTCAATTCTCTGTTGTTGTTGTTTTTTTTTTCTCTGAAAGCCATTGATTTTACGTTTATCCAGCTTTTTCTCACTCTAAGAACAGGAGTGACAACTTTCAAACACTTTACATCTCAGAACTAAAACTGGAAGTCCTGGAACATTCACTTTTTCTGCTCTTGATATTTTTCCAATAAAGCCTGCTTTTTCTTCAAGGAACTGTTCTTTTTAGAATTACTCAGTTGTAATCTTCATGGATGATTTTATTCTATCCCCTGGATAAGTCATTTAGGTTTCCTTTATTTTCTTTTAGTCTTCTTGGTTACTATAAATATAAATTGAGAAGGGTAATTATAAAAACAGCTTCCTTTATATGCTGATTAAACCACGTTTTTAAAAATGAAGTCAGTTGCAAATATAAATTTAAACTCTATCCACCCTGATTTAAGAACCTCATCACATTCAGCACTACATTGAATTCAATGGAAAGTGGTCAGTTGTGGTGAGCATTCATATGCTAGGTTATTCTCACTACCAGAAACACAAGGCAAGAATTTTCTCTACCTGCCCCCCAAAAAACAAAAACAAAAACAAACAAAAAACCTCTCCCCTCCTCTTTGTCTACCTTTTAGTATAGTTTCATTAAAAAACTACTTTTGGGGGTGCTTGGGTGGCTCAGTGGGTTAAAGCCTCTGCCTTCAGCTCAGGTTATGATCCCAGGATCCTGGGATCGAGCCCTGCATCGGGCTCTCTGCTCAATGGGAGGCCTGCTTCTCTTCCTCTCTCTCTCTACCTGCCTCTGCCTATTTGTGATCTCTGTCTGTCAAATAAATAAATTAAAAAAAAAACTACTTTTGATGAAAAATTATATTAGTCCTAAGACTTTATTACTATGCTAAATCAATTGAAATATCATTCAAGTTAATAACAACCAAGTGCACTTTAAAATTAGCAAAATGAAGCATTAAATGAGTTGCTTAGATTTTCATAGTAATTTTTTACTTAATAAATCTTAACTTTCGTGATCCTTGCACATTTCATCCTCCATAAAATGCTACCATACAATTACCTAGAATTGACTCCTGACATGTCACCACCTAAATGTTGGGAAGCAAGAAACTATGGTAATTCCTGGCATGTGCTTTGGAGTCACCCAGACCAGAGTTAACACAGAGTTAACACAGAGTTGTGTTAGAAGCACAGCTCTAACATGTGGTAAATAACGACAAGTACTTTTAATCTATATACCTCATTTTTCTCACATATTACGTAAGAATTGTAGTAGATATCTTTAGGGTTGCCATGAATTAAAGTTTAACATTTAAGGTGTCATATACACAATAGATTATCAATAAATGGTAGGGTAGGCAGGATTTCTAAAATGACCCTCCACCCTAATGTGACCTGTGAATATGATGAGTTTTTACTGTATTGTGTTTTACAGCACAGTTGACTTTCAAATAGGGATATCACCTCAGTGGATCTGATCTAATCACATGGGTGCTTAAAAGTGAGGGGTTTTCTCTGACTGGTGGTAAATAAGGAAGTCAGTAAGATTTGAAGCACAAGGGAGATTCAATGCACAGTTGCTGACTTGAAGATTAAAGAAGCCAACATTGTGAATGTACAAAATGCCACTGAATTGTACTCTTTAAAATGGTTAAAATGGTGAATTTTATGTTATATGTATTTTATTGCAATAAAAACATGGAAGAAAAAATAACTAGACATGCAACAAACTAAGAAAAGGTGACCTATTATGGGGAGAGCAGTCAATTGAAACATTTCCCATGGTCACTTGTAAGACTGAATTGGAAGATGGAGACTTTAAAACACCAATTACAAGCACACAAAGAAATGGAAACACATCCCATGTTCATGAATGAGAGGGATAAATATTGTTAAAATGTCTATACTACCCAAAATAATTTAGAGATTTAAGGCAATCCCCATGATAAGATCAATAGTATTTTTTGCAAAACTAGAACAAACAATTCTAAAACTTGTATGGAACTACAAAAGACCCCAAATACCCAAAACAACCTTGAAAAAGAAAAGCAAAGCTGGGGTCATCATGGTTCTGGACTTCAAGTTATACTACAAATCTGTAGTGATCCAAATAGTACAGTACTGCAAAATAGACACATAGATCAATGGAGCAGAATAGAAAGGCCAGAAAAAAACCATAACTATGTGGTCAATTAATCTACAATGCAGGAAAGAATACCCTATGGGAAAAAATACAGTCTCTTCCACAAATGGTGTTGGGAAAACTGGACAGCAACAGGTAAAAGAATGAAACTCGGCCACTTTATTATAGCAAACACAAAAATAAATGCAAAATGAATGAAAAACCTAAATGTGAGATGTGAAACCATTAACCTGGAGAAGAACGCAGGTAGTATCTTCTTTGGCATCAGCTATAGCAACTTCTTACTGCACAGCAAAGGAAACAACCAACAAAACTAAAAGGCACCCTACAGAATGGGAGAAGATATTTGCAAATGACATATCTGATAAAGGTTTAGTATCCAAAATATATAAATAACTTATAAGACCCAACACCCCAAAAACCAAATAACTCAATTAAAGAAAGAATGGACAGAAGACATGAATAGAAATTTTTCCAAAGAAGACATGACATCCAGATGGTCAACAGACACATGAAGGTATGGTCAACAACAATGATCATCAGGGAGATGCAAAGCAAAACCACAATGAACTGTCACGTCACACCTGTCAGAATGGCTAAAATCAACAACACAAGAATCAACAGGTTTTGGCGAGGATGTGGAGAAAAAGGAACCCTCTTGCACTCTTGGTGGGAATGCAAACTGGTGCAGCCACTGGAAAACAGCATGAAGGGTCCTCAAAAATTTAAAAAATAGGGGGCGCCTGGGTGGCTCAGTGGGTTAAAGCCTCTGCTTTTGGCTCAGGTCATGATCCCAGGGTCCTGGGATGGAGCCCCGCATTGGGCTCTCTGCTTGGCGGGGAGCCTGCTTCCTCCTCTCTTTCTGCCTGCCTCTCTGCCTACTTGTGATCTCTGTCTGTCAAATAAATAAATAAATAAAATCTTTAAAAAAAAAAAAAAGTTAAAAATAGAACTATGCTATGTTCCAGCAATTGTAGTACCGGGTATTTACCCCCAAAATACAAAAACACTAATTCAAAGAGATACATGCACCCTTAAGTTTATGGCAGCATTATTTACACTAGCCAAGATATGGAAGCAGCCCACGTATACCATCAATAGATAAATGGATAAAGAAGATGTTGTATGTATATACTGTGGAATATTACTCAGCCATCAAAAGGAATGAAAGCTTCCCATTTGCAATGACATGGATGGGGCTAGAGGGTATAATGTTAAGTGAAATTAAGTCAGTCAGAGAAAGACAAATACCATACGATTTCACTCATATGTGGAATTAAGAAACAAAACAAATGAGCATGGGGAGGAAAAAGGAGAGAGGCAAAGCAAGAAAGAGTCTCTTCACCATAGAGAACAAACTGATGGTTACCAGAGGGGAGTGGGGTGGGAGGGTGGATGAAATAGGGGATGGGAATTAAGGGAGTTTACTTGCTGTGATGAGCCTTGGGTGATGAATGGGAGTGTTGAATCACTCTATTGTACACCTGAAACTAAATACTACGCTGGATGTGAACTAACTGGAATGTAAATAAAAACTTTAAGAAAAATAAAACACCTATTATAAATATGCCCAGGTGCTTAAAGAAAAAGATGGACAGAATAAGAAAATGCATGGGGAATCTCAGCAGGGAAATGAGAACTATTAAAAAAAAAAAGAATAAATGAAAATTCAAAAACTGAAAAGTCGAATACCTAAAATAAAAATAAAGAACAAAAGAAATTGAAAAACAAAACAAAAATTTGGTGATTTGTGTGATAATAATCATCTAGCAGGTGTATAGGGAGAGAGAAGAGAGAGAGAAAGAATAGGTCAGGGAAAAAAATGTCTGAACAAATTAATGGCTGGAACTTCCCATATTCATTGACAAACATCAAATGACATATGTAAGAAGTTCAGTGAACATAAGCTGGATAAGTACAAAGAAAACCACACTTAGGCACATCTTTGTTAAACTGTGTAACATGAATGATAAGTAGAAGATTTTCAAAGCAGCCAGAGGAAAGTGGCAAATTACATACAAGGGAACAATGGTGTGAATATCATCTGCATTCTCATCAGAAATAATGAAGGCCCTGAGAAAATTGCAAATGTTTAAAGTGCCAAGAGAAAACAAAATCCAACCCACAATTGTATATCCAGTGACAATGGCTTCGGATAATGGGGGTCAAGAATACATTTTAAGAAAACTAAAATTTGAAAGAATTTGTCACCAGAAGACCTGGACTAGAAGAAATATTGAAGAATCTTCAGACACAAGGGAAATGGATCAGAGTGGAATAACATCGGGCCTAGTTAAATATCTAGATGCATATAAACAGAGGAACATAGGAATACACACACACACACACACACAGGAAAATGGAAAATGAATAGCAAATTGGTAGACTGAATGGCAGCTGTACCAGACAGAGCATAGCGTAGCTCCTCATGATTTTCACCTGCTGTTGGCCATGCCCTTTATAATCCCCTCCACTTGACTGGGGCTGAACTTATGAGTTGATTACACAACTCATTTGTTTTTGAGATTTTTTTTTTACCAGATTGATACACAATCTGGTAAAGGTGATGGATACCAATATCTTGATACTATGGAAGAGGCCATCTTAGTGGCCTGGAGCAGGAGCAAGAGCTTCTCCTTGCTAACTTGATAGAGAAGCCTCTAGGCGTAGCAGCCAAGAATGTCTCTAGACATTGCCAAATGTTCTTCAGGGGAAAAGTCAACTCTCAGCTGGAAACCACTGGGTGTTGTATGAATTATTGAACACTACATCAGAAATTCATGATGTACTATATGTTGGCTAAAAAGAAAGAAAAAGAAAACCATTGCATTAATGCTTATACTAGAATAAGAAAAGATTTAAAATCATTGATTTAAAACTTCACATTAAGAAACTAGAGAAAGAAAGGCAAATCGAAACCAAAATATATAAAAAGAAGTAAATCAGTGAACTAGAAAACCAAAAGTGTAAAATAAATGGACACTTGGTTCTTTGAAAAAATTAACAAAATACTTAACCCCCAGCAATATTAGCCAACAATGGTAGAGAGAAATCACTAATTACAAATATCAGGAATGAAGGAGGGAGTATCACTATCAATTCTGTATTCATTAAGATGATGGTAAGGGGATTTTATGCACAACTTTACACCAATAAATTTAGCAATTATGAACAAAGTCCTTGGAAAACACAATTGACCAGAACTGACTCAAGATGAAAGAGAAATTCCAGTAATGCTGTACCTACTAGAGAGATTGAATTCATTATTAAAAATCTTCTCAGAAACAAAACAGCAACTCCAGGTCCAGATGGTTTTAATGGTGAATAGTATGAGACACAGAATATGGAAATAATATCGGTCTTACACAAAATATTTCTGAAGATAGAATAGTTAATACATCTTAACTTGTTTTAGGAGGACCTCATGATCCTGGTACCCCAATCTGATAGACATGTCAGGAAAAGAAAAGTACAGACCACTATCTTTCATAAACATAGATGCAAAACTCCTTAATAAAATGCTATCAAACTTAAAAGGATAATTTTTCTGTCCAAATGGGATTTGTCCCATGGATACAATTTTGGTTCAATATTAGAAGAGCAATCATTGTAATTGCCCACATTAAGAGAACAAAGGAGAAAAACCGTATTGTTATCTCAAAAGATGGAGAGAAAATATATGAAAAAAATTCAGCAACAAGCTGTGATAAAAATTCAACAAACTATGAACATAAAGGGATTTCTTGTTCCTGATAAAAGACACAGAAATTCTAAGGCAAACTTCATACTTAATGGCCAGCCTTTAACATTTTCCTTCTGAGATCAAGGACAAGACAAAAATGTCTGCTTTCACCAATTTTGCTGGATATCCTAGCTAATGCAATATACCAAGAAACAGAATGTTACAGAGTGCAGATTGAAAAGGAAGAAACAAAATTGCCTTTATTCATAGATAAAATATTGATTGCCTATAAAATCTTAAGAAATCTATAAAAAAAATTAGAACTAGCAATGGAATATATTACATTTGCTGGATATGAGTGCAATGCACAAATATTCATATTTTTTATTCTAGCAGAAGACTGTTGAAAAGATACAACTAGCACTTACAATAGCATCAAATAAAAAACAAAGATAAAGTACTTAGGACTAAACTTAGTAGAAGGCATCAAAGACAGTAGCTTGAGAAGCATGAAACAATGCAGAGAAAGAGAAGAATCAAGTCCTGTTTAAGATTTGGAAGATTTAGTATTGGTAAGACGCATTATCTTCACATTGATCTATATATCTCTCACCATCTTAATCAAAAGCCCAGCAAGATTTTGGTTTCAATTGGAACAAATGATTTTACAATGTATGCAGAAATGCAATGGATCTAGAGTAATGAGAACAATTTCAAGAAGAAAGTTTGAAAATTCACACTCCTGATTTCAATACATACCATAAAATTATAGTAATTAAGACAGGATGACATTGTCCTAAGGATATAAACCAAGATTAAAGGACAGAATAGAGTGCAGAAATATACTCTTATACCTATGGTGAATTGATTTTGTCAAAATTTCCCAGGCACTTTGGTTAGAAAAGTAAAGTATTTTCAACACATGGTGCTAGAGAAACTAGATATTCATGTGTGTGTGGCCAGGGGCCCTTAAACTATACAATTCACCTTAGAGAAAAGTTAATTTGAGATTAATCATGGACTTAATTATAAAAACTAAAACTATAGTTTGTGGTAAAATACATGGTAATGCATCTTCATGAGTTAGGCAAAGATTTCCAGGACATGCAAACATTTTCCATAAAGGAAAAAGTAAGAATAAAATGAATTCCATTAAATTAAGAACTTGTCTTTATCAAAAGTCATAATTAAGAAAAAGGAAAGTTAATCTGCAGAGTGGGAGAAGATATTTTTAATATATACCTAATAAAGTATTCACAACTCTAACATATAAAGTATTCCTCAATTAAATAAAAGTCACACAACTCTACATTGAAAAAAGACCGAATACTTGAAGACACATTTCACTAAAAATGATATATAAATTGGCAATAAGTTCATGAAAAGTTGCTCAACATCATTAGTCATCAGGGAATGCAAATTCAAAATGTAATGAGATACCGCTTCACACCCACTAGAATGGCTAAAATTAAAAAAGACTGACAACTCTGAATGCTGGCAAGGATGTGAGACATCCACATGTTATCTACAGTGCTGGTGGGAATGCGGAATGCTGGAGTCACTTGGGGAACCTGTTTGGCGTTTTCTCCCAAAGCTAAACAAGCACTTTATACATGATCCTGGAATTCCTCACGAAAATATCTGTTCACAAAGAGACTTTTATAAGTATGATTTCTAGAAGATTTATTCATAATATTCCAAAGTTGAAAAAAAATTTTGAAAAAGAACAAATGTGTATCAACAAGAAATTGGATAAGCAAATTGTTGTATATTCAGATAAATAACATTGAACAATGCAGACAGAGTTAACTACTGACATGTACCATGGCTGGACAAATCTTGAAAATGTCTGGAGTATGGAAGTTGACAACAGAGTGTATATAGTGTGAAGATGTTCTTATGGACTTCAAAAACAGGGAACACTAATCTATAGTTCTGGAAATCAGAATAGGGATTATATTTGGAAATATCTAGAGACAGGAGGGAATTGGCTAGAGAGGGCATTAGGAAACTACCCAGGGTGATGGAAATATTTTACAGGTTCATTAGTGTTTGCTTACATGGGTGTATATAAGGGTATGCTAGTGTTGGCTCTTAATTATGTATAGAAAGCAAGCTACAGTGGTTCCCCCTTATCCGCAGTTTTGCTTTCCGCCCTTTACAGTTTCCCCAAGGGCAGTGATGCTCAGAAGGTCCACGGTAGCCTGGTGCTGCCTCACCATGACCACGTCATTCACCTCACTATGTCTTATCCCGTAGGCATTTTATCATCTCTCACCGTCGCAGGAAGGTTGAGTACAGTACAATGAGATATTTGTGACTTCCGTGACAGTATATTGTTATCATTCTCTCATATTAGTTATTGTTGTTAATCTCTTCCTGTGCCTGATTTATAAAGTAAACTTTATCATACATCTGCACGTACAGGAAAAACCAGAGTCTACGTAGGGTTCGGTTCTACGTGTGGTCTCAGGCATCCACTGAGGGTAGGGGAAGTCTTGGAACGAATCCCCTGTGAAAAATGGGAGATTATGTGCATCTTCTTCCAACTCTGCTTTCAATGTTATGTCAGTAGCCTGAAGTAGGCCTTTGGTGGGAGTCTTCTCGCCATCAGCAAATGCTTCACATTGAGGCTTTTTTTTTTTTTTAAGAGAACTGTTTTTCAGCATATCACTGGATTGTATAAAGTTGTAAGCTGTTTATTGAATTATTCACTTAAGATTTCTAATATTGAATATATCCTGTTTACCAACTCAAAAATCCCTATATGTCCTAAGTTCTTTCCACCTTAGGTGGACAAATGACTTCTCTGGCTTTTGGTTCTTACATAGTTTATTTTGGACCAAATATCACATTTGTATTCAAACCAGGATTGTGCTTTATTCAAGTAAAAGAAGTATGAGACTAGTTTTGAATTACCTTTTCTTCCTTTCTCCTTCAGTTATCTTTATTCTCATTCTTCTTTTTTTTTTTTTTTAAGAAATAGGTGTTTTATCTCTAAACTGGTATACCTTCTTTGCAACATATTAAATTAGTATAGTGGATGAGTGTATATGTTCTTTTTTTTAATTGCACAAAGCAGGATGATTAGGAAACATTTAACCAAAGCAGTACTGCTATTTATATTACTACACTTTGAGCAAGTAACAAGTGCAAAGCTTTGTTTGTTGATTTTTAAAAAAATTGGATCCTGTATTTTCAAAAGAATTAAAGCCTTTTTAAAATAGTGCCTCTAATTGTACTTGAGGCTGGAAAGAACTCATATGATTTTATTGCTTTGCAAAAAATTATGCTTGGAATTAGTTTGAACAGAACATTCTCTGGAAGTGAATTGTCTCTTACTGTTCAAAATCAGACTTTGAAACAAGGAGACCTGCTGCCCTTAAATGAGATAGTTTCAGAAAACAACCATAGATTGAAATGGGCCAAGATGTGTTTTCAGTCTCAATAAAACTAAAAGCATAAAAAATTATAATTGATAATGGTATTATTAATGACTTTCATCTTTTTTATTCAGATGCACAAGCCTGATTTACTTGTTTGTGGCACATGACACATATAGATTGTTTGCTGAATCAAAGATCATTGGCTTCCGTGGCAACCTACAGACAATGCCTTATCTACCCGATATGTTTGAGCTTAATGTCTGTAAGGCTATTAGAGAATTGGAATGCTTTCTCTGTTGGTCAACAATGTTACTTTTTGTGGCTTTGGACCGGAAAAACCAGAAGGGCTCCTTTGTTACACAAAGATATGTTTCCTTGCCGAAGATTTCTTCTGGTGATGCGGTAACTGTGGACTCAGTATACGTCCTAGTGTTTGGGAATTAATCAGACCCAGGCTTGAATCCATGCTTAGTCACTTTCAAGTCATGTGGCATCATTCAAGTCAGTTAACTTTTCTGAGCCTCGGTTATGGGGGTAACAGTCAGAGTGAGGTTTAAATGAGATAATATAAGTCTGTCCTGGCACATAAGCAATCAGTAAATATTATTTTCATTAAATCCACTAAGTTATTAGCTCTTTCCAGACTGGTATAGTGGCTTATTTATCTTCCTCAGCGCCCAGAATAGGGTCTGAGACATTTTTAAATGCTCAACAAACACCACGTGTTGATGTACTGGAGATTGTGGGTGATTTGTGTTTTGAAATGACGTGTATAGTACGGAGAGTTTCAAATGTATAAAAGTGTAAAGGGAATAGTATAGGAGACCTCCACGTTTCCATCACCCACTTCACCAATTCACAGACCATTTTGCTTCATGTATCCTCCTACGCACTCCCCCTTCCCATCTTTCTTGAAGCAAATTGAGTTCATTTTTAAGCCTTGCTGTGATCAAGTCTGCTGGCCTTCCCAGCTGGCACACTCGGGAGACACAAAGACATTTGAAAAGAAGCATAAACAAAACAGAATTGTGAAGTGATATCTACTGCCATGATCACAGAAAGCATTTCCAAAGCTTAAGAGAAAATATGGATTTTCTGCTGCTGTTTTTGTCCCTTAGGGTAGATAACTGAGGCTCGACCGGCAAACAAGGGACAAGTGGTTAGGGTTTAGAGTCTTTCTGAAAATGACACATATGATACAATGATCAGTTTTTCTCTCTTAGATTGAAAGGAACTAGCTGCTTTCCCTGCACCTGCAGAGAACAAATACGGAATTTGCCAAGAAGTATAAGGGCTAAATTAATTTATAGACACTTATGGCAGATGAAGCCACTATTTACCCTACAGCCGTGAGCCAAGAGAGAGGTTATGGATGCTCTAGCTGGTATCAGTCATTTAATATAAAAGCAATAAAAGTGTCTCAAATTATTCCTGGTAATTATTATCCACCAAGTCCTCTCTTTCTCATAAAATGTCGGTCTCTGTTGTTTATTGGGCTCTATTTCCTTTAGTGCTGGTGAAGAGGTTGCACAAGTCGTACGTAAGACATGTGGGGAATACACCGGTCACGGTAGCAATATTATCCTAATCACAGGCAGTAGCCCGACTGCTCCATTTTCCCTAGTGTTTACTTACTTGAAGAGAGGCAGGTGCTAATGGCAATGGCAACTGGGTAATGTTTTGGGGAGAAGTTTGACATTATTTCTTGATGTAATAGCGTATTTCCTTAAAGGTTATTTGAACTCGCCTTGTGTTATACAAGGAAAGGGCAGAGTAATTTTTGTTGTGGCAGGATTCATTGATTTGGGGTGGCACTATTGATTGCACGTGCATCTGAGATTATTACAAATAGAAAGCTCTCAAGCATAACTCAGTTGTATTCGCAAGCTGTCTAAGATGTCAACAGGCATGTCTAACCAACATGGGAAATGAGCTTACTTTCTAAGTTAGAAAAAATGCCAAAGTGCCTACCTAATATTTATTCTTTTGTATTTCTTTTCTATTCAGATTAAGAGTCATTTGGGGGCACCTGGGTGGCTCAGTGGGTTAAAGCCTCTGCCTTCAGCTCAGGTCACAATCTCAGGGTCCTGGGATCGAGCCCCACATCAGGCTCTCTGCTCAGAGGGAAGCCTGCTTCCCCACCTCTCTCTCTGCCTGCCTCTCTGCCTGCTTGTGACCTCTCTCTCTGTAAAATAAATAAATAAATAAATAAATAAATAAAATCTTAAAAAAAAAAAGATTCATTTCATTATTCAGTGATTTATCCAATAAATCAATTTTGTAGATTTATTCTCTACCTAGTCTTGCACTAGGCTGTGGGAAGGTACATGAATCAACCCCAGTTCCTCCCCTTCAGGAGCACACAGTCTGCTTGAGGAGGCAAAGCCTTTCTACAGAAAACCACAATAGCTTGATAAGTAGAGGACCAAGTGGAACTTATTTTGAGCTAATTTGGAAATAATAGTATGGTGTCTAATTGTTAGTAGAACATTTAATATCCAGTAGATTCATTTTGAAAATTGTTCCGTATAGTATTACTAATTAATACTTGAGATTTAACCAAGCATTTTCAAAATGGAATGTTACAGTAAACCTATACGATAAATCTGAGGGGCACCTGGGTGCTCAGTTGGTTAAGCATCCGACTCTTGGTTTTGGCTCAGGTCGTGATCTCAGGGCCATGAGATCGAGTCCCACATCAGGCTCAGTACCCCTCTCGAGGTCCCCTTCCTAGCTCAATGGCTGTGTCTTACATCTCCTTTTCTGAATCCCCTTCTCCCCAACCTCTTAATATTGGGATGCCAAGGCTCAGTCCTCAGATTTCTTTCTTTCTTTTTTAATTTGTATACAATCCCTACATGAGCTAATCCTATTCTCTGACTCTAAATGTCATTTATATTCTGCTGACAACTCCTTGATACATACCTTCAGTACAGACCTCTCTCCTGAAATATGTTTATCTCCTTGGCACTCCATTTTCACTTCTAATAGGCACTTCAAACTTCACATGTATAAGGCAGAAATTTTAATTTCCAACACTCCCCCAAGGCATCCAATAACTTCCGTTTCCCATCTCAATAAATGGCAACTTTATTCTACTTGCTCTAGTTAATAACAGAAGTTATATTTTACTCTTCACTTTCACACAAAATTAATATTTAATCTATTAGTATATCATTTAGGCTCTTCATTCGATGAACATGTATTTATTGAGTACTTACTAAGTGCCAGGCACTGTTTTACTTCCTGGAGATAAGGCTGTGCTAAAAAGATCAAATTCTCAGCTCTCATAGAGCTGGCGTTCTGGTGGGTGGCTTATAGTTAGTTGAGTGTCTCTCCCTTCCAAATGTATTCAAAAACTAATTCATCCCATTTCTGCCACTACCTCCCTAGGGTGAATCACCAGCACCTCTTACCCAGATTTCTGTAATGACTCCTTAACTGGTCCCCCTGCTTCTGCCCTTGACCTTCTACCATCTGTTCTCAACAAAGTAACCAGAATAATCCTGTAATAACACAAGTCAGATAATGTCACTTCTACATTCAAAATCAGGACGACTCTTCTAGATACTCACATGGCTCAACCCTCACTTCCTTTCGTTTCTGCTTAAGAGTCGTGTTATTAGAGATGCCTACATTGATCAGGCTATAAAAATGGCACGTGGATGCGGATATCCACCTACACACACACACACACACACACACACACACACCAGTTACTCATCATCCCTTTGCCTTGATTTGGTTTATCTTCTGACAATCTATCACTGAGCCATTTGTGTAGTTGTTCATGTCTTTCTTCCCTTCCTGGAATATAAGCTTCATGAAAGTAGGGGGGTGTTTTCTGCTTCATTTAATCAATTGTTTGCTTTCATGGAGAAATCCCTCAGATGAAAGAGCTCATCATAGATCTTGTGGTACAAGACAGGATAGAATCACAGAAGCGGAATTCCTCATTCTGACTAGGATTCTCAGGGAATATGTAACAAGATAGCATAACTTCTTGGCTTTGAAGGATATTAATCATTTTGATAACTAGAAAATGATGGCAAAGACAGTCCAGTCAAATAAACAACAACAGGAGAATAAAATACAAGAATTTATTAACATATTGTATGTTCAGGGATGATAGACATGCACGTCATAAATAAATATAGAAGAACTTAGGAAAAACAATGCTGAAAGTACAGATGAGGTGATGCAGGGGAGAACCCTATATGAATTCTTGGGAGTTTGGACATTATTTTCTAGGCACTGGGAATCCATTACTGGATTTTACAGGAAGGAGATAGGCATGATTCCATCCATATAATAGGAAGATTAATCTAACAATAAGGCCAGGATTGTATTTTTTTAAGATTTTATTTATTTATTTGACAGAGAGAGATCACAAGTAGGCAGAGAGGCAGGCAGAGAGAGAGAGAGAGAGGGAAGCAGGCTCCCTGCTGAGCAGAGAGCCCGATGCCGGACTCGATCCCAGGACCCTGAGATCATGACCTGAGCTGAAGGCAGGGACTTAACCCACTGAGCCACCCACGTGCCCAAGGCCAGGATTGTATTAAAGAAACAAGATGCACATTATAAGCCTTTTGAAATCTAGATGGAAAATAATAAGGACCTAAACTCCTCTGCTCACTGGCTGTGTGACCTTCACTTTCAGGTCTCTCCCAACTGGGACAGTCTCTCATTTTCATATATTAAGAGTGGAGGATGCTGGCTCAGCATTGTGTTTCCCTCTTTCCAGATATGTGTGGTATGCTCCTGTTTGCAATATTGGGTAGAATGCAGGGACAGGGGAGAAAGGTGTGTTTGGCTTAGAGGAAGGTATGCATAATGGATTAATTTAAAATTATGTATTTGTCAGGGTCAACTACAAACCAAAAGCAGAGGAACGGTTAGGTAGATTGTAGTCACTCCATTTATGGGATTTTATGTGACCACTAGAAGAAAGTTTATGAACTCTTACAGATGTAAAACATCGAGGCATTCATCTACCCATTCAACAAGAAGAGTTTTCGATGCTATCATGTGTCAGGCCCTACTCCAGTGCCCGCTCTCAAGAAACTTGCCTCCTGGGGTTAGAAAGCTTATTCCATGATCATCAGTGAGAAAAACAGGATGCCAACTTACAAGGGCACTTTCTAAGAGAGATTAGAATAGATATAGAGTATGTATAGGAAGGACTTAGAGAAGTTGTACTAAAATGATAAAATTAACAGGAATTTTTAGCATAGCAGAAGTAGTTGTTTTCTTCAACTTTTCTGAAAGTTCAACAGATACTGCTTCGAAATTCGGTGCATTAATTTTGTATGGTTGTGGAACAAATTGCCACAAAATCAATGACTTAAATAAGGGTCAGGAGTCCAGGCCTGGCTTAGCTAGCTAGCTCTTCTGCTTGGGTGTAATCAAGGTGTGTCAGGTCTGCCGTAATCTTATCTAGAGACGCAAATGCGAATCTGCCTATGTTGTATGAAGAACTAACTTCCTTACATCTGTAGTACTGAGTGGCCTGGATTTTTATGGCCCGAAGCCCCTTAACAGCTAGAAGCCACCTTCAGCTCGAGACGCTGCTGGTGGTTTCTAGAAGTTGACCACCATTCTTTGATACATGGGCTTCCCCAAATTGATCACTTGCCATAGCCAACCAGCAAGGGAAGTCTCTGTGGCAAACTTCTACAATGTCACGTCATCATGGGAAGGACAGTTCATTACATTATCCCTGTCCGGTTGCTTAGATGCAAATGACAAGTCTTGGGCACACTCGAGGGGAAGGAATTGCACCAAGGCGTAAACACCAAGTGATTACGGGTGGCCATCTTATGCTATCTGGCATGATCAGAAATATATAATATTGAATAAAATTAGATGATGATTATAAAATAAGGCATGTTACCTTTTTCTACTTTCCTGCGTAGGGAATCGGTAACTACAAATCTCGAGTACTTAATAAAAGGCATTTTTCTTCCCCTCTCTTTGCATGTTGGGTACAGGTCAAGCTAACTGGTGGTTTCATATGTTTCTTCATTCCAGGATCAGGCTGCAAGAAGCAAACACCATCTGAGATATGCCATTCTCTTGCCAAAGGCAAAAGCCATAGAGCTGGCAAAAGCTCCAGATGCCTCTTACAGCTTCTGCTCTGAAGTGGGACACATCACCTTGGCTCACATTTCACTGGCCAAAGCAAGTCCGATGACCCAGTCTGGCGGCGGTGGGACAGGAAAGTGTACCCCTGCCGCAGTGGACTCCGCACGTCACAGGGCCAAAGGTAAGGATGTATCACTGGAAAAATTAAATACCATCTACTACCACTTAATGAGGCTTATCATTGAATGGCGAAAATTAGAATCCTACCTTGCCAGTAATATAAGAAAATCTTAGGCAAAAAAAAAAAAAAGGATTCCAACATATAAAATCAATTGCCTGGTCCACAAAGCTGAGAATACATTGAATATATATTGTCTTATTTGATTAAGCAAGAAGAGCCTGGGTTTTCTTTTTCCGTGAGTAAAATTTGGTGTCCCACTTAGATGCCCTAGTTCGTTCTGTTACTTTGAGGGAGGAATATTGGAATATTAACTTCATAATAAAGTCTGCAACAATAGTCAATTAATTTACTCTCCAGGAAAGATATCACACGCCATTTATTGATTTTTCACAAGAAGGAAAGAAGTGAAAAGAAACATGTGCCTGCGCCATTGGTGCCAATTGAAGAAGCGGTAGGAAGTTTATCATGTCAGAGATGTCATCCAAACAGATTCGGAGACACATTTCCTTTACAGATGCCCCACTGGGTTCTCAGTTCGATCAAACAAGATGCTGCTGAGCATTCTTCAGGTGCCCAGGCATGTGTTTAGCCTATGATAGATGAAGGGGCCGGGGGTAAAGAAATGAGACTTGGAACATAAAGTTTTGGCTCTGGGTTACAGGCTGCCTTGTGGTGGAAAGAGGGGGATTGGAGAGGTAGTTGCCCTAAGGTTTCAGATATTATCCATGCAATTGGTCTGCGAGGGGCTTTAGGGCAGTGAGAAAGAGATTCCTATTTTAGACCTCAGCTTCTTAAACACTGATGTGCACACCAACCGCCTGAGTGCTGGTCAAAAATGCAGATTTTGATGAGATGGGGCCAGCAATTCTGCCTTTTTAATAATCTTCCAAGTCCCACCAATGTGGCTGGCCCAAACACCATACTTGGAGGGGCGCCTCGGTGGCTCAGTCCATTAAGCATCTGCCTTGGGCTCAAGGGCATGATCTCAGGGTCCTGGAATCTAGCCCTGTATTGGGCTCCCTACTGAGCAGAGAGTCTGCTACTCCCTTTCCCTCTGCAGCTCCCTCTGCTTGTGTGCCCTCACTCTCTCTCTCAAATGAATAATAAATAAAACTCTTAAAAAAAAAAAAAAGGAAGCAGCAGAAACAAGGTTTGAGATAGAACCTTATCCCCTGCTCATTAGGATGATGGATTAAAGGGGAGAAGGAGCATAAAGACGTTTGTAACCCAAATTCACTGTCCTTCGTCTTTGAAGAGGTCTTTGCAACCTACCCATTTTGATTAAACATTAAATATTGCCGTCAGTGAATCCATAAAGAAGTCATTCCTAAAGTGTGATTTAGGCCCTGGCTAAATGCTAAAGCAGAAGATTAGAAATCTGCAAACACCATGATTCTGCAAGTCTTCTGTCCTACAACTGGGTAAGAAAGAGGATGTTCAAAACTGCCCCAAAAAAGCTGAAATCGAAGCAAGGTCGATCAGTTGTGACCTGAGAGGGGCAGAGCTTAGCACTGAGGTAGAACAGCTCCCAGGGAGTGAGGCAGAGAAACTGGCAATGAGCAGTGTGAATAAAGGAGACAGACAGGCAGAATCCAAATATATTCTGACCTAAGAATCAAACTCATTGTAATTCCACATACTTTTCAGTCCTAAGGAATATTCCACTAATATTTAGATTTGGGTTTTGTTTTTTGTTTTTTGTTTTTTGTCCTTGCAAATAATAAGACTCTGAGCTAAAAATCGACTTCCCGAAATGCCCTGACTTCTGGAACTGTTCACTGACAGATATTTCAAGTTCTAATAGGTAGAACATGTTGGAGCTCATCTAGGGGTATCTGTTTTATAGATGAGGGAACTGAGGTCCCTTGGAGAAGCTGGTAACAGTCATCTGAGCCTTCGTTCAGTGCCCAGTGCCCAACACTAATAGAAAAAAATGAGAGGAAATGCACAGCTCTTGTGTGTGAGGTCACTGCAAGGCTTAAGTTAACTTATCTGTAGAAGTTATAATATTTATAAAAACACATTAAATATCACATGGGATATTTTATTTAAATGCATATTTGTCAGCACCAAAAATGAAAGAAAGTAAGCTGTGACAAGCTGATGTGAAAGTTATCATTGTAATATATTCAGTTTGACGTATTTCCATAAAAGCAAGCTGTTCGTAACTGCAGATTTATTGCTCATGTCTCAATGTTGTATGTCACTGAAAAATGCCGTTTAAAACTCAAGAATTGGAGGGAAGGTGATCATCATTAGGTAGTGATAACGCAGAACAAATCTGCAATTTTCTTCAGGGACAAGAGGAGAGTGTGGAGGGGAATGCGTGCATCACACAAAGTCATTCTCCTTACAGGAAATTAGAAACAATGTACATGTATTTGCAATGCTAATGCTCAGAGCTCATAACTTTTTAGCTGTGTGCAAAAGAAAGCCTTTAGTGAATTTCTACCCATGAGGAGGAATGTATACGGATACACTTTTTCTTTCTTTGTTTTCTTAAATAGGGAGTGTGATACATCAGGCTGGCTATATTATCATTACCTAAGAAAAAGGACTCTTTTCTGGGAATTTATAATGATGGATTTGATTTTTTAAATAATCAAGTTATTGCTAAAGTGAGGTTGTCACTTGAGATACTTTTCTGGTCAATTGAGATCAGGAAAAATAGTGTTCGGAAGGGAAAAAAAAAAAAGTAAGGCTGGGAACAAACTTCCAATGATTGCTTATCCACATTCATTACATTGATGAAAATGTTGCTTGTTACATACTTGTTTTTAAGCAGACGCTGGTTTTGCAATCTCGGCTGTCACTATGCTGTTTTTAAGACAGGTCATACTGTCACAGTGCTCAGCTCTGTGTCCACTCCGTGGTTCTCAGTGGAGGGTCAGTAAAGTCCTATAGGGTAGACTTTGGCAGAGGTGACAACTTGGTTGATTTGGGGTTTGGGTGGCGGCGGGGGGTGTTTTCCTCGCGGCTAGTGGGGATGTGCTGCTCTCCTTTCAGTGGGCAGGAGCCACAAGAAAAGGTTGATGTCAAGTATCCCCACTGGGGCGCCTGGGTGGCTCAGTGGGTTTAATTTTCTGCCTTCGGCTCAGGTCACAATCCCAGGGTCCTGGGATCGAGCCCCACATCGGGCTCTCTGCTCAGCAGGGAGCCTGCTTGCCCCCCTCTCTCTGCCTGCCTCTCTGCCTACTTGTGATCTCTGTCTGTCAAATAAATAAATAAAATCTTTTGAAAAAAATCCCCACTGTACCTTTAGAATTGAAATCCAGAAGCTAATTCCACTGTACATATGGACGCTGAGCGCTTCCTCATGGATTTAATACATGCAGCAACTTCCAGGAGCACAACCACGGTGTAAACCAAGGGAAGCTGAGACTTCGCCAAGAGTGTTGTGTGCTGGTCAAGAAAATGCTGTTCCTGATAACAGTAGCGTCCCTACTAGATTCCGTGGGCCAATGCCAGAACAGGTGTCTACATTTTAGGGGGTCGCTTCGTCGGTGATTCCAGATGGAAGATTCCAGCCACATGATTTCCTCTCCTGTGGAGGAGCCTCTTCTGCCAGGCATCATTCTGCGTCCCTCGTACATGTAATTAAAAAACTGGCAGAAATCATCGCCCTCATTCTAGCCGGGAGATGCGCGTCCTAGAAAGTCAATGTAAAGAAGGAGGAAAACAGACCTTCTTTGAGACTGACTAGTGTTGTGGAAAACAAAACAGGAGCAAGGGGGTAAGAGGGACAGGGACCCCAAGTGGAGAGAGCGCAGATATTGTAGTTTTCCCTAAGGGGGGCCTGGCAGGCTTCCGTGACAAGGTGACATTCCCACCAAGGCTTGGAGGAGGTTGAGGGAGTGAGTCCTGCGGATCGTTGAGGACAACGTGCTCCCAGGATGCTCCCCTCTTATTTGAATCTGAACCTTTAAGTGTCCTTTTCTCTCCTTTCCCTCGTCTTCCCTCACCCCTGTTGGTTGCCTCTCCCCCACCCCCCTCTTCTTATGGTTTTCCATTTTTTTTAGGCCTCGCATCCTAGGCAGTGCCTGTATCCCTCAAGATGGAAGAAGTTACTGACCTGCTGCTGAAAATAACATTAGATCGATTAAAACTGCTGATTATTTTGAAAACATAGACCTTTCTGGTATGATCCTATGAGCTCTTGGGCTCTGAGTTGTGTGAGGATGAAACCGGTGTTGAGTTACTTTCAACTTCACCATCCAGCGGGAAAAACAGCTCCCCTGTTACAGTTAAGTGGATGATGGAATCATTTCTATAATCCCAATGTGTCTCACAAGCCCTCCCCTAAAACACACCTACCTAGAAGTCAGCTGGTTGCCTTTAAAGTTTATTTTGTTTTTAAATAACCTTGTTCCGAATCCTTTCTCCTGGGATCCGAAGAGTGGAACAAAAGAAAAATTTTGCAGTTAAAATCAAGAGGCTTATATTTCAGATGTATGAAAGGAGTCGCAAAGTAATCAGTGAAAACACGTAACCGAGATTAGTATTTCCAGTATCAGAGGAATTTTGTAGGCTGGCAGCACATAGTGTTGGGCTTTGGCAGTAATGATTGTGTGCTGCACACCAGAAACCATATTCCAAAGTGATCCTGTCATATTTTGCCTCAATTTGGGGGTGCACAACCAAAAATAACACCCCACACTTGTTTCCAAAAGCAATGTTTTTCCCAAGTCAATAAAACCCCGAAGAAAAGGAATAGAATGCAGAATGGTTTGCAAGAAACACGAAGCTTCCTGCCCCGTCATCCTCTCCTGTCAGTGAAGGGTCGACTTGCAATGGTCTGTTCTCTGCAGTTAAAGGGGCTGATCACTGGACTAACTGGTTTCGGTGCCTCTTTCCCTCATGAACGATCTGGATAAATTTCAGCTACGTATTTAAACTCTTTGAGGCTCAGTTGCTTTATCTGTAAAATGGGAATGATGAATTCTCCAGAGCACAAATGGGGAATTTGTAAGAGGCCCGAATGAGATCATATCTGGAGGTACTTTGAAAGCTTTGAAGTTGCTCCAGAATTAAGAGGCTTTCTGACAAGGGGTTTATGAGCTCTTGAGCGTCGAGCAGGTAGAACAGCGCTTGCACTGAGGACACTTACTGGCTGGGAGGTATAGCTTGCATACGTAATACTGAAGCTGTTGTACTCTTTCCTCTCTACCCCTGTAACTGGTTTTTGGGGAATACTGTCTTTTCTATCATAGATGCTTTCCTCTGTAATCACAACTGAAATACCCCACATGTGGGCCCAGGAATGGTTGCCAGCTTGTTGGCTGACATGCTTTGCACAAACTTATCAGAATTGATGCTTACTTGACAGGAAACAGTGTGTCAAGAATCTCAAAACTCCCATGAAATGTGACGCACCTGACCCAGGACCCCCAAATTCTGGTCAATGACTGTCAATATCCAGTGAATATTGTAGCTGCAAAGGTCTGTGCCTGAGGACCTTTCTCCAAGTTCTTCGGTCGCCAAATTGCCTCCTCATCCTTCAGGATTTATGGGGAAGAACCTGTGTCTGAGGGTCTGTTTTCAACTGTGGGCCTGGTGCTCTGGCTTACCCTGAGCTAAGTCAGCCATGTCTTCCCCATCTCAGTCTCCTGCCTACTTTCCTCTTCCCCCTCTTCATTCGATGGTCTGATGGCTGCTTCTGGCGCTCTTTGGGGGTGTATGTTCCCAATGAATATTCCAACCTCACACAGCCTCTGTTCCCACACAGCCCAACTTGTCTAACAGCTCACTGTGGTTTGGCTTGATCTTGACCACATATCTTTTTTTTTTTTTTTTAAGATTTTATTTATTTACGTGACAGAGAGAGCAGGAACACAAGCAGGGGAGCAGCAGAGGGAGAGGGAGACTGATGTGGGGCTCGATCTCAGGACACCCCGGGATCGTTACCCGAGCTGAAGGCAGATGCTTAAGGACTGAGCCCCACTGGCACTCCTTGACCACATATCTTGGTGTTACATGTCAATCTCCTTGCAGTTACATGCGTATATAAGCTGCAAGGATAGGTCCTAATCCGTATGGTTTTCCATCAGTTCTTAAGGCTGTCTTTAGAACATGAAACTATCTCAAATCCAGCAAAGAACAGATTTTTGCCTATGGGGCCTGTTAAAATTAACCTTCCTCTGCCATTCAAATGAGGGGAGACACAGCTATCCTTTAATTGGAGCAGATGTTCTGAAGTAGCAATAAAGGTTCTAGCTAAACAGAGTGATTTAGATGACAAAAGAAATTTGAGTGTCTCCACTGCCAACTCAATTAAAAGATGTTGCGTTTCTATGTGAGAAGAGTTTGTCAGCTGCACTAAAGAATGATTTCATTCATTTTAAATCATCACAAATCAAAAGATGCTTTTGGCCGGACTTCTATGGGCTCCGTACCCAGACATATGCTTGCCTGTGTTTGACTGTTGAAAACCTCAAACTGTAAGTCATGAAAATGACATAGTGAGACTTAAAAGCTTTTCCTGAGCTCGTGACTGTGCTCAAAACAGAGAGAAGCTTCCCCATTCTCTGGAATGTTTTTATTACCCACCTCAGTCAACCTGTCACATGATGGATGCTGTGCATTTTGAAAAGCTTAAGTATAGCAAATAGTCTTGAGGTGGAATTGAAGGCTCTTAAGCCGGGCATTTTGATCGGAGCCTCGTGGAAATGGATGGTGCTGGTTTAGGCTTGGTAAATCGTTGACAACTATTGAGTGTCCGTCTGAGGCGAGCACAATTAGTGCAATTTGTCAAGCCATGTGTATCCTGAAGTGGAAATCCTAGATGCGAAATGAACAAAACGGTAGTTCATGTGAGCCTGTCTTCCAGGATTTTTTTCTTTTAACTTTAGGTGAGTCTAAAAACTGTAGGCACTGGAGAGGGGAAAACATTCTGTCGTCCATTCCCCTTGCCAATGGCCGTTATGATGGACAGTGGCTGACGTCGGCGATTTAAGATGCAGTTGATGTCTGTGTTTACCTGGGTCCGAGGTCTCTGCAGCATCTATGCTCATTGTGCCTGAGTGCTGCATTATTTTGCTAATGCAGACAAGACGACATCATGTTTGCTATTCACCTTATTATTTAGATATTTTTATTTGTTGTTTAAAGCAATTGTTCTATTTTATTTTATTTTATTTTATTTTTTTGAGAGAGAGAGAGTGAGTTGGGGGGGCAGAAGGAGAGGGAGAGAGAATCTTTTGTTTTGGTTTGTTTTAAAGATTTTATTTACTTATTTGACAGAGAGAAAGACACACAGCAAGAGAGGGAACACAAGCAGGGTGAGTGGGAGAGGGAGAAGCAGGCTTCCCATGGACCAGAAGCCTGATATGGGGCTAGATTCCAGGACTCTGGGATAATGACCTGAGCCAAAGGCAGACCCTCAATGACTGAGCCACCCCAGGGCCCCGGGAGAGAGAGGCTCTTTTTTTTTTTTTTTTTTTTAAGATTTTATTTATTTATTTGACAGAGAGGGATCACAAGTAGGCAGAGAAGCAGGCAGAGAGAGAGGGGGAAGCGTGCTCCCTACTGAGCTGACAGCCCCATGCAGGGCTCGATCTCAGGACCCCGAGATCATGAGCTAAAGGCAGATGCTTAACCTACTGAGCCACCTAGGCGCCCCAGGAGAGAGACTCTTAAGCAGACTCTACGTCCAGCACGGAGCCCGGCACCTGGCTCGATCTCACAGCCCTGAGATCATTACATGAGCCAAAACCAAGAGTCATATGCTTACCCAACCAAGCCACCCAGGTGCCCCTAGATGTTTTTAAAGTGAGTTATTAACACAGTCATCAGATATGAGGATACATAACTTCCTTTTTATGTATAGATTTAGTATGAAAAAGTAATTATCAACATGTTGCAAAGTAAAACTTTTGATTGTGCCACAATGAGTACTTCTACCAGTAACATGGACATGTAGGGCATTTCTTTATAGCATCAAAAGAATTTGTGACTCGAGTGTAGATATACGAAATACCATCTCTTGGAATGCATTCATACCAGCAATTCGTAAAGCAACTGACAACATACAAGTAGATGGTGGTTTGAATATTCATGTGTGGTCATTACTGCCCACATTTGCGTAGCACTTTAGGAGACACATTTGCATAGCACTTTAGAAAGCAACAGCACACATGCTGCCTATTGTACTCTCACAATCCCTCTCCAAGGGATGAATGCTGGACATTATCATACCCATTGTAAAAAGGGCACATAAAGTCCAAGTCCTGCATTATTTCCACTCTATACTACTTCTCTGAATTCAGTTACAGAAGAGTCAGCATCATAAGTTGTGATTGAAAACCCAAGATTATAAATATTCAAAATCCTAAATTTTTTACCAGTTCCACAAGTATTGACATGGAAAGCAATTGGAGTTGCCTAACATTTTAGCTACACTATTATTGACCCTTCTTTCTTTCACTGATGAATGAAACATGTTATCCTACCCCCAAACTAGCTGACCATCACCAACGTGGACAATACTTAGGGGTGAATTATGATCTCAGTCTCCAAAAAAGTCAGCTGCCATCCTGTATAATTGTGCTAGCTATAGTCAACTCACATTTCTGGAAGTGGCTGAATTTCCCCTCCTCCGTGACCACATCCTGTCTTCCTCACCTCCATCTTTTACCAGGCTCTGAGAAAGTAGCTCTTGTCTCTTTTCCCTCACCTCTAGAAAGGGTGATATTAGGCTCCCACTTTCGCTAGTTCCTGGGTACTCTGACATTCATTGTTGCTTCCCTTCACCCTGTGCACACCTCTGACCAGAACTTTGATTAGATTATCTTTGACTCTGCCTTGCATTTCTTATTGGTACCCCGATTAATGGTATTCCGGTCCTTTTATTTAAACTCCTTTTACATCCCATGGTAAAGGTCTGTTGCTTAAGTAAAAGATTACATACTTTATCTTAGATTAAATTCTATGTGTTTTATAATTTTGTTTTAATTAGTGGAATACTTTTCTATTGTATTTTCTAACTGATTATATTTGGCATATAGTCTTGAATAGACTTAATGACATTGAGAAATGTTCATGGTGTAATACAAAGGCAGAATAAAAGATAATTACAAACTGCATAAACATATATAATATAAAATACGATCCCAAGGGGGGAAAATCATGAACATTTCAAAAAGTAGCTTTTAATAGTTAGATCTGGGGTGATTTTAAAATATAAATATCCACTATTTAAAAACTGACCATTAAAGACAGGTGTAACTCAAATTGTTGAAAATATGCAGGGCAGACAATGACCTATATATCAAAATGGTTAAGTTGGAACTTGTGCTTTCCTGGCCACACCCAACCACTAGAGCTTTGAAACTGAATCAAGTAAGAGCTGGAAGGAAAAATACCTTGCTATCCTGCATTTTTTTTTTTTTTTGGTCAGTTCTTCCCCTTGGCCAAACCCAACCAGAAGCTAGAGGGTAAGGCTGTCTGGATCACACAGTCTTTGGGCAGAAAGTGATATACAAATGGGTTGAGTACAGGGTAGAAAGGTGGCACAAAAAAGAACCAAGCAAGAGAGATTTACAGATCAATTATTTTAAAGATGTCAATTATTGGGGCACCTACATGGCTCAGTTGGTTGAGCATCTGCTTTTGGCTCAGGTCATGATCTTGGACTCCTGGTATCAAGCCCTGTGCTGGGCCCCCCTCAGCAGGGAATCTGCTTCTCCCTCGCTGTCTGAACCTCCCCCCAAGATAAACAAAATTTTTTTAAAAGTCATTCCTCTACCAATTTAATTTAGAAATTTCACACCTCTTAATCAAAGTACCAATGGAAATAATATTTGGGGGAGTGAAGGAAAGAATTTAAGAAAAGTGTTTCTAAATCTATTGCTGTGGAATGTAAACATCCAAGAAAATACTGGAAGGAATAAAAAAATAAACGCTAATGTAAGGGGGAATTTCCCAATTAAATAATAGAATACATTATAGAGCAGGCCTGTTCTAAGTGACAATAGAACAGAATAGAAAATTCATATGCATTTCTTCCTTTGTTCAATTAATAATAATGGATGTTTATCATTTGACAGCCACAGAGACAAAGGCTGAGGATGCAATTGGGAACAAAAAGGGCAGGGGTCCTACCCTGGCAGTGTATTCAAGCCTACAAATCAGGAAAACATTAGCACAGGAAACGAAATGCAAATTAAAGAAACACTTTGAAACTGAAAAAGATTATAGAGAATAATAGATCCCAGGAATAGAGGGTCCAGGAAAACATGTTCTCTCATGAATTTTTACATTCTGGCTGCAAAACAATTCCTCATTGTGTCATATAAACTTTATTTTATTTTTAAAATTTTTTTTATTTCTTTTCAGTGTAACAGTATTCATTGTTTTTTGCACCACACCCAGTGCTCCATGCAATCCGTGCCCTCTCTAATACCCACCACCTGGTTCCCCCAACCTCCCACACCTCCGCCCCTTCAAAACCCTCAGATTGTTTTTCAGAGTCCATAGTCTCTCATGGTTCACCTCCCCTTCCAATTTCCCTCAACTCCCTTCTCCTCTCTAACTCCCCTTCTCCTCCATGCTACTTGTTATGTTCCACAAATAAGTGAAACCATGTGATAATTGACTCTCTCTGCTTGACTTATTTCACTCAGCATAATCTCTTCCAGTCCCGTCCATGTTGCTACAAAAGTTGGGTATTCATCCTTTCTGATGGAGACATAATACTCCATAGTGTATATGGACCACATCTTCCTTATCCATTCATCCGTTGAAAGGCATCTTGGTTCTTTCCACAGTTTGGCGACTGTGGCCATTGCTGCTATAAACACTGGGGTACAGATGGCCCTTCTTTTCACTACATCTGTATCTTTAGGGTAAATACCCAGTAGTGCAATGGCAGGGTCATAGGGAAGCTCTATTTTTAATTTCTTGAGGAATCTCCACACTCTTTTCCAAAGTGGCTGCACCAACTTGCATTCCCACCAACAGTGTAAGAGGGTTCCCCTTTCTCCACATCCCCTCCAACACATGTTGTTTCCCGTCTTGCTAATTTTGGCCATTCTAACTGGTGTAAGGTGGTATCTCAATGTGGTTTTAATTTGAATCTCCCTGAGGGCTAGTGATGATGAACATTTTTTCATGTGTCTGATAGCCAGTTGTATGTCTTCATTGGAGAAGTGTCTGTTCATATCTTCTGCCCATTTTTTTATATGATTGTCTGTTTCGTGTGTGTTGAGTTTGAGGAGTTCATTATAGATCCTGGATATCAACCTTTTGTCTGTACTGTCATTTGCAAATATCTTCTCCCATTCTGTGGGTTGCCTCTTTATTTTGTTGACTGTTTCCCTTGCTGTACAGAAGGTTTTGATCTTGATGAAGTCCCGAAAGTTCATCTTCGCTTTTGTTTCCTTTGCCTTTGGAGACATATCTTGAAAGAAATTGCTGTGGCCGATGTCGAAGAGGTTACTGCCTATGTTCTTCTCTAGGATTCTGATGGATTCCTGCCTTATGTTGAGGTCTTTTATCCATTTTGAGTTTATCTTTGTGTATGGTGTAAGAGAATGGTCAAGTTTCATTAACACGACAAGGATGCCCACTCTCACCACTCTTGTTCAACATAGTATTAGAATTCCTAGCAACAGCAATCAGACAACAAAGAGAAATAAAAGGTATCCAAATTGGCAATGAAGAAGTCAAACTCTCTCTCTTCTATTTGCAGATGACAAGATTCATTATATGGAAAACCCAAAAGACTCCACCCCCAGACTACTAAAACTCATACAGCAATTCAGCAACGTGGCAGGATACAAAGTCAATGTACAGAAAGCAGTGGCTTTCTTATACACTAAGAATGAAAATACAGAAAGGGAAATTAGAGAATCGATTCCATTTACTATAGCACCAAGAACCATAAGATACCTGGTAATAAACCTAACCAAAGAGGTAAAGGAACTGTACTCGAGGAACTACAGAACACTCATGAAAGAAATTGAAGAAGAAGACACAAAAAGATGGAAGACCATTCCATGCTCTTGGATCGAAGAATAAACATTGTTAAAATGTCTATACTGCCTAGAGCAATCTATACTTTTAATGCCATTCCGATCAAAATTCCACCAGTATTTTTCGAAGAGCTGGAGCAAATAATCCTAAAATTTGTATGGAATCAGAAGAGACTCCAAATCACTAAGGAAATGTTGAAAAACAAAAATAAAACGGGGCATCACGCTATCTATTTTCCAGCTTTACTACAAAGCTGTGATCACCAAGACAGCACGGTACTGGCACAAAAACAGACACATAGACCAGTGGAACAGAGTAGAGAGCCCAGATATGAACCCTCAACTCTATGGTCAAATAATCTTTGACAAAACAGGAAAAAATATACAGTGGAAAAAAAACAGTCTCTTCAATAAATGGTGCTGGGAAAACTGGACAGCTATATGTAGAAGAATGAAACTTGACCATTCTCTCTTTTTTTAAAATTTTTAAAAGGCTCTATTTACTTAGCTGACAGAGAGGGAGCATGCACACATGCATACAAGCAGGGGAGCAGCAGAGGGAGAGGGAGAAGCAGGCTTCCCACCAAACAGGGCGCCCCATGCAGGGCTTGACCTCAGGACCCTGGGGTCATGACCTGAGCCGAAAGCAGATGCTCAACAACTGAGCCACCCAGGTGCCCCTGTAAACGTTGTTTTAAAACGTGTATCTCCTTTGGCCCCAAAATACCCTTCTGTACCCTTTGTGTTGGTTGATATTAAAGAAAACTGAGCCAGAGGATTAGTTACAAAGGTATTGGATAGCTGGGAAAGTGAGACACACAGGGATTTGCAACAGCACAAAGCTCCTACCAGAGCCAGGGCTGGAGGGACACAGAGCAGATGTGGTGTTGGTACTGCTTAGGGGGCTGGTGGGACCTGGGTCACAAAGGTGAGGTTGCCCAGCATATATGTGTATATATACTCATCATCTCCATCTTCTTCCGAATAAGGAAGAGTGGAAGAAATGGGGAGATTCGGATGGCTGGCCACCAGATTAACACAGGTTGTTGCTCGGTGGCATTACGGGGGACTTCCACTTCATTCTGTGTGCTTTTATATGTTGCCCAAAAGCTTTTAAAAAGAAAATGTATTAACTTTATTGTGACATAAAAATAACTCTTGTTTTACCTCATAAAACACTTTATTAGCTACATTATTCGTTTGTATGAATATACAGTGATTTGATTGCTCAGTTTTGGGGAGGCATTTCAGCTGATTCCAGCACTTTGCCCCTATAAACAATATCTTTTCACAAAGAGACATCAAGGTTACATGAAGGCTCATAGTCAATTTCTGTCCCCAACATCTTCCCAATTAAAGGAACCCTTGTGGAACTGATGAGCTGGGTTTTCTTCTTGTATGACAACACAGTCTCAAGACAGTAATTCTCAACTATGGTCATATATGTTTTAATCACCAGAGCAGCTTTTTCCAAACACCGTTGCCTAGGACACACTGAGGACTAATTGAATCAGAATCTCTAGGGATCGAACCTGGAAATCAGTATATTTCAAAAATTACCCAGATGACTCAATGTGCAGTTGGGATGAGAACCCCTGCTTCAGGTCTGCAGCTGGAACAGAACTGAATGTCTTCTAAATTGTTGGGAGGGGCGCCTGGGTGGCTCAGTGGGTTAAGCCGCTGCCTTCGGCTCAGGTCATGATCTCAGGGTCCTGGGATCGAGTCCCGCATCGGGCTCTCTGCTCAGCAGGGAGCCTGCTTCCCTTCCTCTCTCTCTGCCTGCCTCTCTGTCTACTTGTGATCTCTCTCTATCAAATAAATAAATAAAATCTTTAAATTGTTGGGAAATACTCATGCTGAAAGGAACTTGCTTCCCTAACAATAGATGTCATTAGCCAAATTAAATAGAAGACAGCCTTTGATGTGATGACAATTATCTAGTCATGAAGCAGAACAGGCATTTGAAGAAGTACCTAAATTTATCAGAGCAGGTTAAAGATAAATGCTTTAAAATCATTTTGAAAGGTCCAAGATGACCCAATGGGTCATGAAAATCTTGAACGATAAGGGTTGATTAAATATTGATTTTAATAAGATCCTCCTTCCTTTTATTTTAAAAAAAATGGCCCATGGTTCGTGTGTTTTGTTTCCTTTTTTAAAGATTTTATTTTTTTATTTATTTGACAGAGAGAGGGATCACAAGTAGGCAGAGCAGCAGAGAGAGAGGGGGAAGCAGGGTCCCCGCTGAGCAGAGAGCCTGACGTGGGGCTCGATCCCAGGACCCTGAGATCATGACCTGAGCTGAAGGCAGAGGCTTAACCCACTGAGCCACCCAGGCACCACTGGCCCATGGGTTTTGGTCCAAAGACCTTATTTGAGTAAAAGCTAAGCTGTTATTCAGGGTTCCCAGAGCTTACTTCATTAGTAATTAACTTACTTGAAGAACTCATTGCTGGTGAAATCACCCAGGAACCAAATAACCAATGCCTTGAATTCTTGGGAAGCAAAAAGCTCTATAATCCTTTTAGAATATAAAATTTTTAATTCCTATGAGAACCACTTACACTCCCTAAAGTATCTTAAATTGGTCTAACCTTATACATCCTCTTTCCAGGATCTTTGGACCTTAGTGGATCATATTTAATAATCATTTCCTCTACAGAAGGTCTGAAAGGTCTCGGAGCATGAATGCTTAATCCCATAATCTTAACTTTTATAAAGTAGATCCTTGTTTGTGAAAACATCATAAATACGAAACAAAAGCATTTTTCTTCCATTGCCTTAAATTCACATGAAGGAATTCCCATAGGTAACTGTAGCTAGCATACTGTTTTCATAGGAAAAAAGTGTGAATAAGATCTATTCTCAATTTGAGTTCTGTTAGAACTCAGAGGGTTTTACTGACACTATTTTATTCCTAGCCTATTGTTCTCACACGTATTGATAGCTTTTTTGTCTATATGAAGCATCCATTCATTTAATAACTCTCCTCACCACACTTACCTTACCTCTTCTCTCTAGTGGAAAACTTACGTAGTAGAAAAGAAGGGACTTTGAAAGTCCATAGACATGAAATTAAATCCCAAAATCTATCTGGGATGTGCACATTTAGGCAACTTATTTAATTCCTGAACCTTGGCTTCCTCACTTGTAAAATGGGTATGATTTTAGGATCCGACTCTTAGGTTCTCATACACCTTTAAAATAAAATTTGTAGGGATGCCTGGGTGGGCTCAGTCAATTAAGCATCTGCCTTCAGCTCAGGTGATGACCCCAGGATCCTGGGATTGAGTCCCACAGCTGGCTCCTTGCTCATCGGGGAACCTGCTTCTCCCTCTCCCTCTGCCCCTCCCCCTGCATGTGTGCTCTCTCTCTGACAAATAAATAAATAAAATCTTTAAAAAATAATAAAAAATAAATAAAATAAAATAAGATTTATATGTAAAACATCACACACAATACCTGGCACATAGAAAGTGCTCAAAGGGGAACCTGGGTGGCTCAGTCACTTAATCCTCTGCCTTCAGCTCAGGTCATGATCCCAGAGCCCTGGAATCAAGCCCTGCATCAGGCTCCCTGCTCCGAGGGAAGCCTGCTTCTCCCTCTCCCACTCCCTCTGCTTGTGTTCCCTCTTTCACTGTGTCTCTCTCTGTCAAATAAGTAAATAAAATCTTTAAAAATGAAAAATAGAAAGAAAGAAAGGAAGAGAGAGAGAGAAAGAAAGAAAGGAAAGAAGAAAGTACTCAAAACCTGTTAAACTTCTACTTATTATCCAGATATGGCTGGAGAGACTTTCTAAAGACAGTGATATACCCTGGTGGGAAGAAGGCTCTCCTGAGACTTATCCTCTGAATGTCCTTCAGACCAGCTCTATAGAAAGAGCAGGCTTCCTTAATTTGGGGTTGCTCTTGCCATGATTAGGCTCATATTTTTGTGTCGCTCTTTACTCTTCCCTTTATGTGTGACATGATTTCCTGTCTGGATTTAGAGCCTCTCAAAAGTAGGGGCTATCTTTTCTTCTTTCGTACCCTCCAGATTTGCTGCAGTTGTGATAGACACTCAACAAATATGTACTGAGTCCTTGCCTACAATGAAGCACACAGAATTATAGGGCTTTTAGGGAATTTTAAAATCCACTTATACAATAACCTCATTTCATGAATGAGAAAACAGAGGCTTGGAGATGTTGCAAACATTGCCCAGTGTTGCAGACCTAACAAGTGGTAGAGCTTAGCATTTCATCCCTGGTCTGGCTGCTTCCTGTGCCAGTGCTCCTTGAATGACCCAATGCTCTTTTTCTTGACATGGTGACTTCAGTGGTTTGGAAATTTTAGACTATCATCGTGTGTCAGCATTTCCGCGAACGAATCTCCTTTTAACAGGATCACTGTCTAGGTTGCCAGTTTTCTCATGTTAGCTCGCACTCAGAATGATCTGGAAGGCTTGTTAAAACACAGAATGTAGTACCCCACCCCCAGTGTTTCTGACATAGTAGGTCTAGGTGAGGCTCAGGATTCTTCTCCATTTCCCAGGTAGTGCTACTGCCTCTGGTTCGGAGACCATATTTTGAGTGAAACGGAGCTAGAGTTGTTATGGATTCTTTTTTCTCTTCCTCTGAAAAACAAACATGATCCAAGAGGGCACTGTATAATCTGTACATCTCACAATGTATGAAAAACGTGATGGTACACAGAAACTTCCTTACCTTGAAAGTGTTTCCCTTTTGTTCAGAAGAGAGTTTCTGAGTACTTAGATGCAGTGTGCAAGGCAACAGGTGATCCTCAGGTGTGGAAGTCCCAGTGCCTGTCTTCAAGGTGGCCCTGTGACCCCAGGCAAGAGGAAAAGTCCACTTAAAGGAGGAGCCATGTTGAGTTATGATTTCAGAAGTGGTGGGATTAGGAGAGTGTCAAAGTCATTGTACACGTGCTCCAGAGGAATTCTAAGGACCAGCTTCTCTTGTCTATCAACATACTTCTGACAACTTTGTGAATGTATAAGTAACTCCTAAAATGCTAAATATTGTTTGTAGTGTAATTCTATGCTGTAAGAGAACATCTAGGATATTTTTTCTAATTTATTTTTCATTGGAACTATTATTAATTACAATGGTGCTGGAGGCCTGAGGAAATAATTAACAATCTTTGTAAATGGGAAAAGACACTCTATATGCTGGAACTTCTGCCAATTCATTTGGCAGAAGCGGAACAAATCCCAAACAGGGGAACCCAATGACTAATACACAAAGCAGCTTCATGATTTTAGCCAGGGTTCCTTTTGGTTCATTTTAAGATATTTGTAACTAGGATCCATGGATCCCTAAGGGCTCTCCATATGAGCCTTAAGGAATCCTGATTCCCATCAAAATGGATGCAAAAATATGGGGGAACAAAAAAAATTTGCATTTTTTCTAGTTTAGAGGGTCTATCACTTTTATCCATTTTCCCACTGAGATACCAGGAGAGAAGCAAAGTCATTCTATCCCAAGGACTCTGACTCAACTTTTGTCCTTACAACACACCAATCTTCGCCATGTGTCATGAGGGGCCTTTTTCCTTATTCTTTTCAGGGAAGGGAGCAGAGGAATACTGGAAGGGAGAAACCATCCCCAGATGACAACCCAGATCTTTTTTACCATCTGCCTCCTCATCTGGGTCCGTTGCTTGTTGATCCCATATGCTCACTGAATCACTCTTCATTTGACTGTCATTTAGGTTTTAGTCTATATAGATAATTAATAACCAGAGCAGCCAGAAAACTCCCTGGCCAGAGCCAATGCAGATCTGTGATTCTGAATGAACAGCCCAGAACAAATGCTTACGCTCATCCCTGCTATTTGAATCATGCCATCCAGCAAAGCCCAGCTGAGAATACAGTATTCCTTAGGGCTCTGGCAGCCATTTTGCCACTCAGTTATATTCAGTGTCACACTATTTTATACAAAGAGAATGAATGGTTCATCTGTGCATACTATGCTCTAAGCACAGGGATGTGAACTCAGCAGGCACTTAAAAATCACTGCCGAACACATGTAAAGAGCAGTCTGGTTTCTCAACAATATTCATATTTGTGAAGTGAAAGCCATGCCCTTCTTAATTTGTCACTGTCATCACATTTATCAGCAGTTCTAACCCATTGAGGCCCTGTAAATCCACGGGAGAAACACAGTTGGCAAAAAACCTGGGGTGTGGCACACAACTTTGCCTTCTAGAAAGAACGACTGAGTCAGCAGCTGGCTTTGTTACTTTCCTCTGTATCCTTTATGATCTAATGGCTTCTACGTCCTGGGATTCAGCGAACAGTTTCAGTGGACAAGAAACATTGAGATTTCCAGCACTACCTCTGGGAGTGGTATGGGTCCCTTTAATCTCGGAAGACTGTTCCCGGACACGATGTGTGCTGGATGGTGAAGATGTTTGCTCACTGAAATCTCATTAATTCAGAAGCATATAGTCATCAGTCACCACCGAAAATGCAGACTCACACTAAATGACTTCACACTTGAAGTGCAGCAAACACTTTCACCTGCTTTATCTCCGCTGATTCCTCCAAGAGCTCAGTGAGATGTGTCAGGGACTTGCTCAAGGTCATTCAGGGACTCTATGACCCTTTCCACTGAACTAGGCTACCACCGTAATCCACATATCTCTGCCCATTATGCACCAGGCTCAAAAGGAAAATCATCTCCTCCCGAAAATCACCTTTCCCCGGCAGCTATATAATATAACTCCACCACTTTAAAACAACAGAGTGAAGATAAAGCACAGACGAAATTAGATTTGACAGCCTAATGGAGCACCCTTCTTTGTTATTTGAAAATAACATCAGTCAAGCATCATCATTCAGCAGCCTTCAGCTCCAGCAAGCAAGGGGCATGTTTATTTGGAATTTGAAGGAGAGCTGAAACCACCCGGTCACACAGTAGAAGGCAACGAGGAATTCCACTTTAATTAGTCATGGTTCCTACCGGCTATTGGATTGGAAAGGCTTCTTTAAGATTCCGGTAGATGGTACCTTAGATAGCCCCTTTAATTGCTGAGAATCAAAAACTTTCCAACAGTCCAACTTTATTGCCTTTTTATTATTTATTACATACTTCCTTATTTTTTTAAAGATTTTTTTCTTTCTTCATGTAACAGAGAGAGAGATCACAAGCAGGCAGAGAGGCAGGCAGAGAGAGAGGGGGAAGCAGGCTCCCTTCTGTGCAAAGAGCCCAATGTGGGGCTCGATCCCAGGATCCTGAGATCATGACCTGAGCCAAAGGCAGAGGCTTAAACCACTGAGCCACCCAGGCACCCCATACTTACTTATTTTTTACTAGTTCTCATTGTTATAGGCTTGCAAACGAGAAACTTCCCAGTAAATTCCTCGTCGTGGATGGTTTAGGGCGGGTCCCCTGTCTGAAGATAGCTGTTTTGAACCGAAGAATTCCCAATGCTGTTGGCCTTCTCTGAGGTATATTATTTTCCTAAAGCTCATGGATGAAGGAAAAACAAACTTTTTGTGATCCTATCCTTTTTGAACCTGCCCTTTTTTCTGCCAGGAATGGCTTTCCTTCTCATCTAGAAATGTCTAAATCATCCTCATGACCTGTGCTAGAATTCATTTCCTCCACGAAGTTCCTTGATTCCAGCAGGATTATCCTTTTCCTCTTCTGTGTTTCTGTACCATTTTATTCAGTCCTCAATGCTGCTAGAGTCCATAAATCTCAGTGTTCACTTCTCTGTTTCCCCACCTTGACCATGAGCAACCTGAGGTCAAGACCCATTTCTGACTTCTCTCTTCTTCCCACAGTGCCCAGGACATCATCACTCCTTCCCTCACCTTACTGAGAGCCAGATGCCATGTTAGAGACCTGATAGAGGTTGACCTGGGAAACAAGTCATATAATCCTGATTTATACTCTGAGGAAACCTGGAGTAAAAGAAGGCTCATGATACTTAGTCCTAAGATCATGTCAACCTACATAGTTGAGAAGTCTGGGTTTTAAATTGAAAAAAAAATTTTTTTTAATAAAATTCACTGAACTTAGTCAGTTTGAAAGAAACATTTCAGTGACACTGAGAAGCCTGGATCTTATTTTAATTCTCCTGACATCTGGAGTCCATTCCCTTACCTGCTGCATTCTGCTGTTTTGCATTAGGAGCCCACTATATATTTGATAAAGGAATAAATGAATGATTATAGAGAGGACACCAACCAGGCAACTTATTTTCTCCTTAACCTTGTTATTTATGATTTGATTTACCTTCATAAAATACTTTTTGGCAGCTTTTACCAAGTGTCAGTCTGAGGGATGGCCGCTTAGCGGTAGCTGGGCCAGACGGAAGGGAGTGAGGAGGGCAGGCTTCCAGACCCTCTCCCTTCGGGGTCCCCGTCACTTCACACTGGGGCCTACAGTTGATTCCCTCATTATCACATTTTCAGGCTAAATGCAGAGGGGGCTAGCTGGCCAGCTACACTGTGTGTGAACGGACTGTTACCAGCCTGGCCGCTAGGACTGCACGGCTGACTTCCCAACGGGGAGACGAATGGTTTTCCCCATTGGTTTGCCCCAATGGTTTCGCCAGAGAAAAGGTAACTCCTTTTCTCAGCTGAACTGTCGCTTGGACAGAAACTGGTTCTGAGGGGCAGGTGTCTATGGGCTGCCGAGGAGAGGAGAGACAGGTCTCCGTGCTTGAGTCGAAGTCAGTCTGACTTGTTAGTACAGGTGTGAGAGCGTTGGGTTTTGGTTTTTTTGTTTTGGATTCACAATGCGGGAGGCGCCTTTTGACACAACTTCCAAAGCAGTCAAATGCGTGACATTTAATCTTTAATGACTGACTTCTCTGGTTAAAACTAAAAAAACTTCAAATAGATAATTCCTACTTTTTCATGCTACTGTCGAAATGCACATTACTTTTATATGGCCTACATACTCTCGGGAAGCTTTCTTAATGATGTCTCCATTTTTATTAGAAATCTAATTATACCTTTACTGATATGACAACAGAAACTCGGTGCACTTAACTCTTAGACCATCTGCTCTTTGGGGCACTATTTCAAATCTGGCACTTTCTGTTTTGTTTTATGATACTAAGAAGGGAAATTTGGCTGTAGTTACATTTAATTCCAGAAAAAATGGAAATAAAACCTGGGGTTATAATTTTAAATGGTTTTCTACTGTTTATGTACAGGCTTGGGGAAAGGAACAATTATCACCTGTTTATGCTCATCCGTACCATGTACACGTAGGAAGGCCTGACCTTTTACTTAAATTAAATTAATTTAAAATTAAATTAAAACTTTTACCTCAAGTTCTTATTTTGAGATAACTATAGACTCATGTGCAATTATAGGAAATAATACAGAGAAACCCAGTCTACCCTTCGCGCAGTGGCTTGCAAAAACAATAGCACAATGTCACCACCAGGATATAGACATTGATACAGTCAAGATACACAAATGGGACACCTGGGTGGCTCAGTTGTTGGTCCAGCGTCTGCCTCCAGCTCAGGTCATGAACTCAGGGTCCTGGGATCATGCCCCACATGAAGCTCCCTGCTCGGTAGGGAGTCTGCTTCTCCCACTGCCTGCTGCTCCCCCTGCTTGTGCTCTCTCTCTCACTCCCTCTGACAAATAAATAAATAAAATCTTTTCTAAAAAGATACACAACAATTCCATCACAAGGATCCTTTGTTGGTGCCCATTTATAGCCACATTCACCTCCCTTCACTCTCTATCCCCAATCTCTAGCAAGCTCTAAGCTGTTGTCTACTTCTAGAATTTTAGCATTTCAAGATTGCTTTAGAGATGCAATCATACAGGATGCGAGGTTGTGAATTGGCTTTTTTCACTCATCATGATTCTCCGGAGCTGCAACCAAGTGGTGTGTGGCGTTATCTCCTAATTAGAAGCCAAATTACAGATATTTTAGAGGCAAAACTGAGATGATTGGAAATACTCGGGCCTCAACATTATTGTTTTCCAGATTTTTCTCCATTATAAAGAATTCTTACCATGGAGAGTTAGGGCATATGTCTCATCCATGCTTCTGGTTCATTTCTCTATGGCCCTTGTCCCAGGAACAGAAACTCTTCGAGGGCAGTGAGCATGCTGTGCCTACCCATCAATATTGATTTTCCTCTGTGGACTGCACTTACCGCAAAATCAAGAAACTACAGAAGTAATCTGAGTGTTTGAAAAGTGGCAAGTTTTGTTGGCTGTTGGGGCTGACACGCAGAAAATGAATCTGTTAAGGGTCATTTACCTGGTGTCATCTTCCACGGAGACCATACAAATGGATCTAAAAGTCCTAGCATGATGTATGAATTAAAACAAATGAGATAAAAATGTAAGTTCCACACCCCTACTGTTTTTAAGTCAACTGAAAGATTTCATTGAGATTTTGTTGATAAACCAAATACAATGGAGCTCTTTCAAATTCAGCACATTCACTAGTTATTTCCTCTATATCTGTGTTGTCTCAGCTCCGTTTATTAGAGAAACCATGCCTTGATGAACAATGAAACCAGCTGACCTTCCCGGAGTACTAGGTAAAAGGAAGCACTCCTGCAGAATTAAGACAATTGTATATGTTTAAGGCCACTATTAGGGCTGGATTCTTCAGGCACGTACTGCATCCTGGTGTAGTGGAAAGAACAGGACTCAGTCCAGAAGGTCTTGGATTTGAGTCCCACGGCTGTGGCTTACTTACTGTCTGAGCCCGAGCCTCACTTCTACATATATAATATGGGATATTATTAATACTTGTTCTTCTCTAGCATCATCACAATTTCTCTGCTCCTCTTCATAGAAAAATTTCTAAAGAGAGTTGCCTAGAGCTCATCTTTACTTCCTTACCTCCCATTGTCTCGGCACACTCCAATAGGCTCCCATATCCACCATTTTGGTGAGATATATCTTATGAGGATCACCAGCGACCTTGAAGTTCTGCCCTTGGCAGCTTTAACCAGTCTAGAGGACCAACAGGGCCAGGTCCACTAAGAGTCTATTTACTTAAGACTGTGTAATGTCTTGGAAAAGAACTCTTTTGGGCTGAGCTAGGCTTCTCGAATGTTCTCCAATGTCATTTTGGGAGAGGAAAGGAGGAAATGAAGGAAGTTCTGAGGACATCATAACGTCTATCACTCCGATTGTCCTCAAGCCTAACTCTCAAAGACCTGAGTCCTGGCACCGGAAAATCATCACAATACGATTGATAAAGACAAAAATAGTGATATGAAAAACATATCACTCAAGCCTGTGTAGGATGTGAAGAGCATAAACCTGGACTGTTTTCTAGACTGTACATATGCTAGAAAATAACACTTAGGCTAGAGGGCAGCACCTATAAGGACAAGCTAGAGCACCTTCCACATGGGGTGCGACTTTGGAAGGTAGAACAAGGATAGCTATGTGAGTCAGAGCAAGGTCAGTTTCCATTTGCAGCACGAAGAGGACATCAGCTGTTGGTGCTCTTGCATCAGCTTTGTAGCCTCAGGGTAGCCTTGTGTTTGCGACCTGGTATGGCCATCTCAGTTGTCTGGGACACTACAGCAGCCAGAGCAGGAAAGAACAAGAGCTAATGGCAGCTGGCCTATAGTAGCCAACAGCGCTCATGGACAAGCATGCACCATATGCATCCCGTGACATTTCCTAGAACGCTCTACTAGGAATTTGAGAAAGAACGAAGGTGACCTTGGGTTTCTATTGCTTTTTAAAGGAAATCTACACTCCTTTCCCCTTACTTCCCAGGATCTGCATGACCTGACCTGGACTTACCTCTCCAGCTTTGTATTATGCAACCTTTTCCTCCCCTCCTTACATTTCATTCACTTCGACCTCCTTTATTTTCCTTGAACGTATTAAGTTCCTTTGTACCAATGGTCTTCAAGTCTCAGTTTTTGTGCTTGAAATGTTCCTCTGACTGTGCCCTAGTCACTCACTTCTCATCTCAGATGTCGCCGCTCTACAAAGGCCTAAACACCGTATCTGAAGTGCCCTCCTCCTCATTCCCTCACTCAATGGTTAATCTCTGCTATGTGTTCGGGGTTTATTTTATAACCTGTTTTATTACATGAAATTTAAAATTGTGTTTTTACGTGCTTATATTCTGCTTCCCTCTCCCCAGATGTAAGCTTAATGAGGGCAGGGATCTTGCCTGATCTGTTCGAGAGAGTTCCCCCAGCGCTTAGGACCGTGTTTGACAAGGAGCAGGCACTCAATGCTTACTACTTACTTATAACTAATAATTATTTATAAGTATATGTTTATGCTATAATATAGCATGTTATCTTATGTGTTATCTAATTACATAATATAGATATGTAATATGATTGTAATCTTGATCATTTATGGTTTATACTTATAATAATTACATATAGTTGATTAATATTTGCTTATAAATGAATGGGGTGAGAACTCATGGGATAGCTATGAATTTCAGTGCCTTGCAGCTGCCTTTGATCTCAGAATAAGAAAATGCACTTCTTTCTGGCTTCTGCCTGGATTTCTGGCCACCCCAGACAATGAGCTCCTCCAGGACGGGCTGTCTCTCTTCACAGAATGCTCTCACCTCCCTGTCTCTCCACACCTCCTCTAACTGACTTTTAGTCATCTTCCAATTTCCAGCTTAGATGTCACATTCGGGGAGACTTGGGTGACATACACAGAGAAAGATTGTTGGCAGCCATATCATGCAGATACAAAGCTCACTCGAATCTCGTCTTTCCCAGTAGGAACTGGTTTTGGCTCTCCTGCCTAGGGTAGGGTCACTTTTTCATTACTGTACCTATAGTCACTCAACTTGCCAAGGGTTATCATTCTCTTTGCTTCAGAATTGGGTTAGCTTATAGAGTCCTGTATGGCCTCCTCTTTTTGTGGTGTCTTAGAGTCATCCAGATGTGAGGCACACCCATGTGGAGCAGTCGGTTAAGCATCCAACTCTTGGTTTTGGCTCAGGTCATGATCTTGGAGTCATGAGATTGAGCCCCGCATCCGGGTCCATGCTCATCAAGGAATCTGCTTGAGTTTCTCTCCCCTTCTCCCTCTGTCCCTCCTCTCTCTCCTTTCTCTCTTTCTCTCTCTCTCTCAAATAAATAAATAAATAAATAAATAAATCTTTGGAAAAATCATCCAGATGTGAGAACAGAAGGACTTTTCCGAAACGCACAAATGACTGATGCAGGTCCAGTTAATGGCATTACTTTCCGGTCTCTTTGATCTCATTACTTGTCTTTACATGTACACACCCTGTGTGTCACCAGCAGCACTTTTACCGATAAAGAGAAATGGCCCTCTCTCTTAATGGAAAGAGAAGTTGTGGTTTATCTGCCTTTTGGAAGGACCCCTGTCTTCTCTGGAAGTTGTGCTTCCAAGGGGTCCATTTGGAAATTCAAAATGAAGATTTTCATGCTTTATTTCCCAATTCTCTTTCCGCAGGGAAAAGCAGGATCAAAAGGTTTCTCTGCCTAAGCAATGGCAGCTGTGGATTAGGGTTCTGGGAAGCAGCTACCTTTGAACTCTTTTCTTTCCCAGTGTTATAATTGCACAGGAATCTATCCACTGTATAATTCCTGGAGCTTGAAAAATTAGTATAACAGCTTTTGATACAGTAAGACGCTGATGGGAAATTGAGAGTTGATTAGTCATGACCTCAATTGTTCCACTGAGCCTAATGAACCACGTAGTAATGCCACCTTGAAGGGTATCCATATCTTTACACACTCTAAAATCCCTGAACAGTTTTTGGACACCCTTTGATGATTGTCATGATGGTGATGATGATGGTGACAACCACAAGGACAATGTGAGAAGGAACATTTACTGCTCACTAGAAGGTAAGCTGTGTGAGAGCAAGGATTTTTGACTGCTTGCCTCAGTCATCCAAGTGCCTAGAACTGTGTCCAGTACAGAATATGGAATCGGCAAATGTTTTTGAACAAATGAATTGCCATGTACTCCATACAAGAATCTGTGCTAAATGTCTTACAAACATCTTCTCTTTTAATCTGCATAAGAACTTCATGAAGTGCTGTATGTCCTCATTTCACAGACCAAGAAACCAGACCTCAGAGTTGTTAAAGATAGTTTTTCCAAGACCTTAGAGCTAATAAGCAATGGAAATGAAATTCAAACCCAAGAGGTAGAGCTCTGCACCTCATACCCCTAACCTCTATATTCTACTTGGAGATTGACTGATAGATTTTGTGTGGATAAAAATGCAAATTAAATGAGTAATTCATAAAGAAAGTCTTCTGGTTTTAGCCTAAAATGCTTACGTGTGAATATGTAGTCTGCAAACGATGGCATTCCTATTAACTACAAAGGGTGAGTAACCTTGGGGACAGGTGCAGGGAAAGTCCTGTAATCTCTTTTCAAGCTAAATTCCTTCAGAATGTTCTGTGTACACATTGCCTGGGAAAGCAGTTTGAATTGTGCTTTCAGCGACGTTTAAAATGAACACATTGCATTAATAGTTCAGAGTAGGGAAGGCGTAGCAATGGCTCTTAAGTTAAATGCCTGTGTGTCTTATGGTTGATGTGTATGTCTTCCCGCACTTTAGAGTTTCAGTCATTATGTTTAAATCTGTGATTTGGTGAGCTAAATGCCTCATATGGAATCTTTACTCAAAAAAAAAAGCTCTGTAGTATAGTGTTTGGAAGCACAGGTTTGGAGATCAGATTTTGAATTTTGTTCCTTACTACTTGACCTGGGCAAGTCACTTCACCTGCCTGCTGTTCAACTTTCTTATCTATGGAGTGGGGAAAACAATAACACCTACTTTTCAGAACTGTAAGATTAAAAGGAAGCCAGTAATGTGAATCACTTGAATCGGATTTTGTTATGTAGTGAGAATTCAATAGATAGTACCAGCAACTTTTTCTCATTGAATTCCCCAGGAGGGCTAGAAATTTTCATATGCTATATGTTCACATTCATTCTCTGGGACTTGGGATACACAAGTAAATGAGTAGTAACATAATAAAAAGTGCATTCGCTCTTGAACCAGAAGAACAGTATTCAAGTCTTGGCTCTATATCTTAATAACTCTGTGATCTTAAACCCTCGCAAGCTGGATATGTTTGTCTCGACATTTCCTCGCTAAGGTACAAATGACATGTTGGGACATAAAGTTTCATTTTTAAGGGGAGGAAAAAAATTATAGGGGAAGAAAAAAAAAAAACTTCTATATCCTCTTGGGGTCTCTGGCTGGACCTAAGAATTAAACTGACATAAGACAAACAGGAGAAAACAGACAAGTTCTAATTATTTTTTTACCTGGACATGGGAGTCTTCACCAGAAAAAATGAAGACCCGAGGAAGCAGTTGAAATTGAATGCTTATGTGCTGAATTGGACATAGAGAGCAAATTGTGATACATGGTGAGGCGGAGGGCCTTGGGCTAGGGTAGTCAATTTGGTGGAGAAGTGACTGGGAAGAAACGGGTTAGCTTAACAAGGTGTGTTTACAAATTTCTCTCGACCTCAGCTTCTGACGCTTGGTGAGAAAAATGTTACTTTCCTTCCAATATCGGAAGAACGTCTTTCACAAGGAAGTTTCATCTCCCACTTTTAAGAAAAAGAAGGATGGGAGCATCTGGTACTGTTTGTGGGGCGCCTGGGTGGCTCGGTGGGTTAAGCCTCTGCCTTCGGCTCAGGTCATGATCTCAGAGTCCTGGGACCAAGCCCCACATCGGACTCTGCTCGGCGGGGAGTCTTCCCCGCCCCCCGCCTGCCTCTCTGCCTAGTTGTGATCTCTCTCTCTCTAATAAATAAATAAAATCTTTTTTAAAAAAAAGAAAAAGAAAAAGAAGGATGGCCAGAGAGTCCTCTTTGCATCTGCTATTTATTTGCATCTTCTTGAGTGCCTTTAACTCAAGATAATCGATATCACATGTCAATATCACCAAAGTCATGTGGTTTGGGGTCACATGTTCTGAATTCTTTCAAAATGGTTCATTATTCCATATACCTCGTGGAGGAGTTAAATGTTTGGGGGAACTTGACCCCCATATTTGGTTGTCACATCTGATGATGCCTTACCTGGAGGTGCTAAGGAAGAGTGTTTTCATATTGGAAACCTTCCAAAAGAATCATATAAACAAACACTGCCAGGGGTATCTATTTTTCCCCTAAGATCTTGGGTCGAGCCAGAGGAAATATCCATTTAGGAGTGAGTATTTACTAGGAAACTGATAAGCCTCACAGGATGTCAATTCTGTGCTCAACTTTGGGTTACAGCAAACGAGGTAATTAACTAGCAATTTAAAAGAGCTGCATTCCGAACACATGTCAAGGAATATAATCTTAAAATCATTGCCGCCCAATACACACCAGAAAATGAGCTGACAGGAGCATTACTGAGAATTGTTTTGAGGCTATGCGTTCCCTCTGTTGTTTAAGATGTACTAAGGAAATTACCATAATTAAATTAAACCAACAAAGAGGTAGTGACCTGCTCATTTTGTCCGAGCTCTCTTCAGAACTGTTTCCACTGAGCTTCCCTTTGGGGATTTCGTGTTTTAGGAGGGGCACCAAAGAAACAGCTCTTTGAAACTCTTGTTTCCTCCATTGCAAGGATGTCATGTATGGGAAGACTCCAGAGAGAAATTCTTATCTGATCTCAGTGCCAAGTACAGTTGTAGCTCGGAACAATTCATCTGGGTACTATGAACTTTAACACCGGCCAGATTTCTCTTTTTTACACTGACTTCTAGAGAGCTTGGCGTCCAAGTGATGACCCACATAAGGCAAAAATAAAGCCCATGGTGATATGCACTTCTTAGTCTGACCCTTAACCCACTTTACATCCTTATTCTAGATATAATCTCTTCTTTCCTTCATGCTTTTAATATAATCTTTCTCGTTATATTTTGCATTTCTTTCCAAACTGGCTTCAATTATTTCTCGTTTAAGATTGGGTATAGGTAAATACATATGCAGATTTTAGTCCCGAGCAAGCAGTTAACTCCTCTGGAGAGAGTTTATCACGACAGCATAGGCTCATGGATCTGAAATGCCTGGGTTCTGAGCCTGGCTCTTCTACTTACCAGCTGTGCGATCTTGGGTTAGTTACTTAACCTTTCTCTGTCTCAGGAATTCTGCACTCTAAAATGAAGATGATAACTGTAGCTACTTCATGAGGTTGTTGTGAGGAACAAAGTAGTTAATACATATGAAGTGCTTAGCACAGTGCCTGATACATATAGGAAGTGATCAAAAGAAAGTACTACTATGATCTAAGCCCCTTTTCTCACCAGTAAAGTGGTGACGACAATACCTATTCAATCTAATTAGCAGAGTTATTGTGAATAGTTAATGACTTGATTGAGATGAATATGCTTTTGGAATCTTGAGAGTTGTACCGTGCTCTCCTTATGGAAACAATTTTACATATTTGTGTGTATAGGCATACACACATGTAAGTATGTAGATACATAATGCATATATCACAGCTGCAAAATGTAAGCTTTGTGAGGACGGAAACCTTGCCTGTTTCTTTTCTTTTCTTTTCTTTTCTTTTCTTTCTTTCTTTCTTTCTTTCTTTCTTTCTTTCTTTCTTTCTTTCTTTCTTTCTTTTTAAGATTTTATTTCTTTGGGAAGCCTGGGTGGCTCATTTTGTTAAGCGTCTGCCTTCGGCTGAGGTCATGATCCCAGGGTCCTGGGATGGAGCCCTGTGTCGGGCTCCCTGCTCAGTAGGTTGTCTGCTTCTCCCTCTCGCTCTGCTGCTTAAAGGAAAGATTTTATTTATTTATTTGAGGGAGAGAGAGAGCACAGGCAGGGAGAGGGGCAGAGGGAGAGAGACGCTCCCTGCTGAGCAGACGCGTAACCCTGGACTCCATCCTAGGACTCTGGAATCATGACCTGAGCCGAAGGCAGATCCTTAACTCAGTCACCCAGGCATCCCCAAACCTTGCCTTTTTCAAGAGAATACATCCACCACCTAACACCTAGAATTGCTGGGCATGGAGTAGGCACTCAGTAACTACTTAATGAATAATTAATGGTTGATGGTCCCCATATCCCACATTTCTGATTCGGCAGGTTCCAATGAGGTTGTTGCTGCTGGTTTGGGAGCTGTCTTTAAGAGCTGGGAGTTTAACGCAAAGGACAAAGTCTTTGGAATGAGACACATCTGGATACAATTGTGGGCTCTGCTGCTCGTAAGTTTCCACAATTATCTATTCTCTCTGAGATGCAGTTTACACATCTGCCAAACTAAAACGATGGTAATATCTACTTCAAAGGATTGCTGCAAGGTTTGAATGGAATGAGATATGCAAAGGACCTAAGTTAGCACCTGGGACATGTGGAGTTGGTGTTCAGTAAATATTAGTGTATTTTCCTTTCTCTTGCCTAGATAATGATTTTCTCATTTTCTTCTCTTCTTTTAGCTACTAAAGCTCCACTGGGTGGATTTTTCTCCATAGGCAGTTAATTGATTTGAGGGTATAGTGAAAGTAATTATATTAGCGTTTTCATTAAGCAGCGTTTGTTCACATTCAACGTCTGAGAGTAGATTGCGGAGGTGTAAATAGCTCTGGTTGGTAAGAGGTTAACGTAAATACTGTCTCCGGGGGCTCTTCCAGATGTTGTCTGAGTAACAGCAAAGTGTGTTTTACACGGGCCATATTCTCCTTGAGCGGCCTGTAGGTTGAAGGGGTGGAGGCAATGTGATAGCATCAGGACAAGCCGAGTCATCTTAAAGATTTCTAAATTCATTTAAAATACTTTTAAAAACCGAGCTTCGGTGATTTTCTGTTTATGATCTAAGAGCTCTGCCCCGTGGGACCCAACGTGTGATGAAATTTCTCCGAGGTGTCAGATGGGGCCCATCTCCAGCCGAGACGACCTCACTCCTCAACGGATCACTCAAACAAGAATCCTCACCTCAGACTGCTTCGTGGGCACTTGGCCACAGACGTGGCTTTGCAATATTTTAAATTTGTATTTAAATTCAATGTAGTTAATGCAGAATGTATTATTAGCATAGGGGGTGGAATTAAGTGATTCATTGGTCGCATAGAACACCCAGTGCTCGTTACGTCACGTGCCCGGCCTCCCGTCACCCCATCTTCCCACCGGCTTCCCTCCAGCAACCCTCAGTCGGCTTGCTAGAGTTGAGCGTCTCTTATAATCTGCCTCCCTCTCTATTTTCACCTTATTTTATTTTTCCTTCCCTTCCCGTATGTTTGTCTGTTTTGTTTCTTAAATTCCACATATGACGGGACGCCTGGGTAGCTCGGTGGTCTAAAGCCTCTGCCTTCGGCTCAGGTCATGATTCCAGGGTCTTGGGATCAAACCCCGCATCGGGCTCTCTGCTCAGCGGGGAGCCTGCTTCCCCCCCTCTCTCTGCCTGCTTCTCTGTGATCTCCATCTGTCAAATAAATAAATAAAATCTTAAAAAAATATTCCACGTATGAGTGAAATCATATGGTATTTGTCTTCCTCTGACTGACTCTTTTGCGTAGCATAAAACCCTCTAGTTCTATCCACATCATTGCAAATGGCAAGACTTCATTCTTTTTGATGGCTGGGTAATATTCCATTATATATATACACTATATCTTCTTTATTCATCTTTCGATAGACATCTGGACTCTTTCCATATTGAAAAAATTTTTTTTACTACAACATTTTAAAAAACATTCTGACAAAATATTGTGTATATTTAAGGTCTACATATGGTGTTTTAAAGATTCATTTGTTTATTTATTTATTTATTTGAGAGGAAGGAGAGAGAACATGAGTGAGGGGGAGCAGGAAGAGGAGGGGCAGTGAGAGAAACAGACTCCCCACTGAGCAGGGAGCCCAATGCAGGGCTCGATCCCAGGACCCTGGGCTCATGACTTGAGGTGAAGGCAGAGGCTTAACCCACTGAGCCACCCAGGCGCCCCTAGTATGTTTTTTAATAGAAATATACCTTGTGTGATTACCACAGCTAAGGTAATTAACATACCTATCACCTTACATAGTGACCATTTTGTGTGTGTGCGTGTGGTGAGAACACTTAAGATCTACTCTCTTAGCTCTCTCTGTCTCTTTACTCTCCAGTGTACAATACATTATTGTTAATTACAGTTACCATGTTGTACATTAGATCTCTAGAACGTTCGCCTCTTCTAACTGAAACTTTGCACCCTATGACAAACATCTCCCCATTTTCTCCACTCCACAGACACTAGCAACCATCATTCTACTCCCTAAGTTTGACTTTCTTAGATTCTACATGTAAGTGATATCATGCAATATTTCTCTTTCTGTGTCTGATAGATATATATGTATATATGTATATGGTCTATATATACACACATATATACATGTTATATATACATTATAAATGACATATGTACATTGTATACATTATATATAATATGCATATATGCATTGTATACATTGTACATAACATATGATTATACACACACACTGTGTATGTATTTTATGATTTCTTTATCCGTTCATCCATGCATGGACACTTAAGGTTGTTTCTGTATCTTGGCAATTGTGAATAATGCTGCAATGAACAAAAGGATTGGATATGTCCTTGAGATCCTGATTTCATTTCCTTGGTATATATACCCAGAAGTGGGACTTCTGGATGAGAAGGTAATTTTGTAATTTTTTGAGGAAATTCCATACTGTTTTCCACAGTGGCTGTACCAACGTCCATGCTCACCACTAGCAAGCAAGGGTTTCCTTTTCTCTGCATCCTTGCCAACATCTAGTATCTCTTGTGTTCTTACAAACAGCCATCCTAACAAGCATGAGGTGTCACCTCTTGTGGTACTGGGTTGCATTTCCCTGATGACGAGTGATGTTGAGTACCTTTTCATGAACCTGTTGGCCGTTTGTAGACCGTCCTTGGGAAAACGTCCATGAAAAATAATTTCATTTTTTGCTATTGAGCTGTATGAGTTCCTTCCGTATCTTGGATACAAAGCCCTCATCAGATAGATGGTTTGCAAATATGACCTCCCATTCCACAGGCTGCCTTTCCGCTTTGCTGGGTTGGTCTGCATGCTGGTCTGCACGTGGCACCAGGATCCGGGGGACTGAGGTGCTTGTGGTACGGTGGTGCCAATGTTCAGGGCACAGGCACTCCAAGTGACAGCAGGACCAAGGTCCTGAGCTCAGAAGTCCGTGAAACTACCTCAGCGCCTGGGGCCTGAGGCACTGGGCTGGGGTGGTGGCCCCAATTCTGCAGGATGGGCCCGTGCCTGGGTCTCTGGGGCTTGCCCCTGGGACTTGAGCCCCAAGAGTGATGAGCCCCAGAGGGAACTCAGAACTAGGGATGACAGGTTGCAGCAGGAACACAGGGCTGCAGCCATGTGGCCCCTGGATGGGCCACAGTGCAGCCGAAGCTCAGTTCTGGTGAACGGCAAGGCATTGCGACTTCTCGTGCTCGCGCAGCAGCGACTGAGACGCAGCTCGTACTCCAAACATTTCTGACATTTGCGAGTGCTGTTTGCCATCTTGGCCAAATTTCTAGGTTGTTAGGCTTTGTGCGTTACTTTTACTTTGGAAAATACTCAACCATTTAGGGTCAAATAGGGGGAATGAGAGGTGTAAGAGAATCTAGTGTAGGAAAATATGTTGGCTGTAAAATAATAGGTATGATTTCTGGAGTGGATTTTAAACTGGGAGGTGTAGGGTCACCTGGGGGTTCAGTTGGTTAAGCGTCTGCCTTCAGCTCAGGTCATGATCCTGGAGTTTCAGGATCAAGTCCTGCGTCGGGCTCCCTGCTTGGCCGGGAATCTGCTTCTCCCTCTGACCCTCACTCCTCTCTCTCTCTCTCTCTCTCAAATAAATAAATAAATAAATAAATAAAATCTTAAAAAAATTTTTTTTAAATAAATAAAAGCAGCTGGGAAGTGTAGTTAACTACTTACATGCCAGCATTCTAATATATGTTGAAAACCAAGTCTTGTTACTTGCTAACATTTCATGTCTGTTGTTTCAAAGCTATTAACTAGCCAATTCTAAAGCTGTTTTTAAAATCGTCATAAAATGATCTTAGCATAAAGGACATTACAGTCTTGTTTCCTTCCATATTAGGGGAAATACAGTATGTAGAAAGATCAGTTCTGTCCCTGTTGATAGGAATCAAGCTTGTCACTTTGCTTTTACACACTTCCAAATTCATCTAACCCTTAAATTTTAAAACATCCCTAAGCTAAGCAATTACCATTCACTTGAGAACACATGTGGTACACAAGTTTCAAGGCGTCTTCCTAGCCAACAAATCATCATCTCCTCTTAGAAAGCCCCTTGATCCAGTGGGATCAGCCCTCTTCCATCAGATCTATACCATAAGAGCCCAACCTCCAACCAATGCTGTTTAGGCCGGGAAGAGTCCTCTGACCCAGCTGGGCCAATCAGAATCTCCTCTGACACTCAAATTTGGATACAGACAATTCGAATTTGGTCTGGTCTATTAAGGAGGAAGGACATAAACAAGTTGTGACTCATGCAATGGCTGTCTCTATCATGTAGACCGAGTCCTTTCTAAGACCTCCGCCAACTGTGTTTTGCTATTCGTTTCCATGAAACTGCGCTGACTCCTTCTGCAGCAGATGATCGCTGTTCATATTTGTCCTTCTCTTTTGAAGAAGGAGAAAGTTGATTATAAACTGTACCCGGACTGGCAGTGGAGGGTAGAAGATTTGAACTGTGCACACCAGAGGGTCCGAATCTAGAAAGCAAGAAGTGAGTAATGCACATTTATATTTTACTGGTCCCCTCACATTTTCCTTTCTTTCTTTAATTGCTTGGAATTTGTTTGTTATTTGCAACTAAAATTTTAAGTAATACTCAATGACTCTTGCAAAGACATTTATTTCGATAATAAAAAATTACAGCCAGCATAGTAGCATAGTAAGCAACCACACCATATATTAATATGGTTTTTTAGTTCACCAACTTTATCTTTAATGAAGCATAATTGACATATTAAGATTGATTAATAATTTTTAAAGGCACAAAACATCAAAAAATATCAACACGTTATGCAGCACCCTTAATGATTAGCCAACTTGTCTTTTTGCTTGACCACTTCTTTTTTTTTTTTAAAGATTTTATTTATTTATTTGACAGAGAGAGATCACAAGTAGGCAGAGAGGCAGGCAGAGAGAGAGAGAGAGAGAGAGAGATGAGGAAGCAGGCTCCCTGCTGAGCAGAGAGCCCGATGCGGGACTCGATCCCAGGACCCTGAGATCATGACCTGAGCCGAAGGCAGTGGCTTAACCCACTGAGCCACCCAGGCGCCCGCTTGACCACTTCTGATCCGGGAGAGAGATGGCTTTGAAGGCAGCCTATTCCATTTTCAGATACCTCTAATTGGTAGAAACTTCTCTGACCCTTCCTTTTCTCAAACCGTGCTCTGACTGTTATCAACTGTAACAAAACCTTTCTGACCTCTTCTGCCCTCAGGATCTATGCAGAATCAGTATACTGCTTGTTGTCTTAATCACCCTTTAAGATATTAGAAGCCAACGGCGTGTCCCTTCCAAGTATTTTCTCCTCTGTGGTGCATACCCCACGTCCCCCCCACCCCACTGCTGCTCGTAGCTCAGCATTTCTGAACTTTTCACTGTCTGTCTATAGTCATCTACTTGTACCCACATATCCATATATATGGCTATGCTTTAATATTCTTCATCAGTTTGGGAAGGAATTCCGAAACAATGTGAAAATCCTATAGATGTTTCCAGGTTAATGTATAAAATCTCAGCTCTGTCTTAGTACTGGTGTTTCTTTGTCGGGGGATATAAGTCTGCACGTTTTTCCAACGGTTCATGGAAATGTGTACGAGTCCGCTAAATTTTCTAACATCTATCTTAAATCCATACCACAAATACGTATCTGTATTTTCATGCGCCTGTTGTCATCCACCCAAACAATTACTGTACTCCTCTCACACATGAAAATTGATATGTCTTAACATTAGCTAAGCTATTTGAAAATGTGATCCTTTATGTTTACCCTCCTGGCACTGACAAATAATGTTCTGGATAATATCTTGATGAGAGAAGAACATCTAGTTGACATTTCAGTTCCTCCTAAACCGTTTCCCTAACCGCAGGTACTCATTATGAGAAACAGCTAGGATGGTAGAGTTCACATACCCCTTCCCTCGCCCCGCCCACCAAAGGAAATGAACAAGTCAATAGATCTGTGCCGACCATGCAATTATAACAACAACTGCCATTTTTTTGTTAATGAATGATGCAAATGTCAGTTCTCATACTGATCATCCAAGGGCTTTTATTTACAGAAACCACGGAAGTTTTAATGAGGTCATGGTGTGAAATACTGCTCTTCAATCCACAGAGCAAAGATATTGTCAAGTAACACTTTTGATCCTAGAGAAATAATTAAGGGCCCATTGTTACGTTTGTTTCAAAACCAGGAGATGAAAAACTTTCCGCGATGAAGCGCTGTTTCCATGTGTTTATTTTGGTGGCAAATGGCATTTTTGTTGTTGGAGACCTAGACAGTGAGCGCTTTGTGGACAGGCACTGGACCTTGTTTCTCGTCCTGTCGCTGGTAACTGGCTCTGTGCGTGGTAGAGAGCAAGCACACAACCCATGTTTGCTGACAGGTGGAGGGACAGATATGTACTCGGTCGTTGCCTTTGGCGGGAAGAATAGGTACTGCCCTGGATGTGGTAGGGGTTGGCCAATGTGAGAATGAATGTTAAGATGCTACAGAGAAACCATCTCTGTGGGAGTGAATCCAACGCCTGGCATCTGTTTAAAAGCCAATGTCCTGGGGCCATCACCAGTAAAACTTTATTGGGACTATAAAAAAGCCTGCTAAAAGCTTTTAGCTAAAAAAGCTTGCTTTTTTTAGCAGGCTTTGTTGTCTTTGAAAGAATAAAAAAATCAGTAGGGAAGGAAGGACCAGCGCAGAGTAAAAGGACCAAGGGAGCAGGGGCGGCGTCAGGGGCGGGGCGATGCTGTAGACAATCCTCAGAGATGCTATAAGTATTTGCTAAATAATGACACTATCCACATGATGTCAAAATTACTGCGTGGCTAATTCAATTCTAGAAAAGGTGTTATGATTTAGTTCAAAGAGAGACACACATGAGAAAATTACTAATCGAATTCAGGAGGTGGTGAATCAGGGAATGAATGCCAAATCTGAGAATCGGAAGGTCCTGATTCAGATGCTGGATCTTGCACGGAAAAGTAATAAAGTAATAGCAGAGCTGTTACTGTTCCCAACTGCCCTTCTGTTTTTTCCTCTCTAGCAGGGTGAATAGGATGTGCTGATTTTATACTGGCCATTTGCTGGATGTGATTAACTAATCAACTGAATTGTTCTTGAGGTCAGTACAACCTAAGAGAGAAAATAGTCAAGAGGTCAGTGCTAGAATAAACACCCAAAAAAAAAAAAAAAAAAAACCCAAACTGCTCCTGTACTTCATGAAGAAACGTTTTGAGAGCATTAAAATGTCTTAACATGGACCATGCTTTTATTTGTCGAACTATTCTCAGTAAATTTAGGTATTTTTGCTATTCTGAATTATTCTTTTTCGTTTTCCATCCATTTTATTTTATCAGTTTGGTAAATATGACCTAGGAGAAAGCTGCAGGTTAGAATAAAATATTAAAATACTAACCCCTCCCCTGCAAAATATTTTAACTAGTTATGACCATTCAATAGCAATTAACCAGTTCTTCTCTATTGAATAGATCAATTCAGGTCTCTGATTATAAATAATGATGCTAGTGAATTTCTGTTCAAGTCAAAAATTTCCTGTATTAAATTTTAACATAGTTGCTAGGATTTTTAAATTTGGTTTCTTATTTTAATTCCAGTATAGAAAGCCAAGGGTTATATGAGTTTGCAGTGTACAATATAGTGATTCAACACTTCTATACATTGCTCAGTGCTCATCATGATAAATGTACTCTTCATGCCCTTTACCTAGTTCACCCACCCACCCCAACCCACCTCCCAACACAGCTGCTAATATATTAAGAAGGACTTGTTAATCATTGCAGAGCCCAATGATGTCCGCTCATACATTTCAATTAAGTGAGTCAACTAGAAAATGAACAAGCATTGTGCTTTGCTTTCAAAAGGTGCAATTATCCATGGCATTTGAAATTATTCTGGAAAAGGTACTACAGAGGACTTTCAGGTAACACTGTAAAGTCCTAACACTTTCGTATATTCCAAAATTTGAACAAGAAATGATTACTCTGAAGATATCCTTATCTATTCCCTCTTTGGACTAGGATAGAAAAAGGCCAAAAAATAACTGCTAGGGAGACACCGGCAAAATGGGGAAAGTGAGAAACAGTTGACCAGTGCTCTGGTCTATGATTGGAACCCCAGAATAGCTTCTGGTGAGAACATGATATACCTCCCAACTATGTAGAGTGAATCCTGTACTACATATTAATCAAACAGACAAAAAATAAAATTAAATCAAGTAAAAAGCCCAGGGATTCTACCCAGATGCATGTCAGTTTTGTCTCACCAGCATTTCTCACTCTCCCCATGTCCCCCTGGTACAGAAAAGGGAGTAGAACACCAAAACCTAGCTCCCAAACTTGTGCTTAAAAGGATGGCAATGCAGTCCCAGATACGACAGGAAAGGAGCCAAAAACCCTATTCCTAACACTGTAGGAGAATTCTACGTAGAGCCACTGAGGAATGAACAAGGTGAACAGAAATTGCAGGACAAATATGTCAACGTGTCAACGGACCATAACAGGCATTCTTCTGTCCAAAAAAAAAAAAAAGAAAGAAAGAAAGAAAGAAAGGAAAGAAGGAAGGAAGGAAGGTGGAGCTAGCACGTGGAAACCAAACTTTCAATCTAAGGAACGGAAGAAAATTTGTCACAAGCATTTAGCATTTTCGAACAATTTCATAAAAACCTGAAGCCAAGAAGAAAGCAGCTCAAATACTGGGAAAGACCTGAGATAATGTCAGTGAATGTGGATGACAAAAAGAAAGCGATCAGTATGCTAAGAAAGGAGCGAATAGATGCGGAGGGTGGAGACAATATGTACAAATTACATGGAAATATATTTCAAATAGTTCAGAATGGGAGAAAATCATCAGTTTAACAGAATAAACTGGAAAGCTCTGAAATTAACCAAATCCACATGAAGGTTGCGTATATTTAAGGATGGCTCGAAACATAAAGTAGGGGGGAAAATGATTATGTAATAGATTGCCCTGGATCTAATGGCCAGCTGTTTGTAAAAATGCAAATGTGGATCTCTACTCCATTCCTTATTCCAAATACATTCTAGATGGGGGGGAAAAACCTTTAGAAAATGAACTCATGAAACATTAGCCTACAGATACCTAAGTCATCGCTTGTGTTCCTGTAAGTGAAGAGCAACCTGGCACTGAAAATTAGCAGAAAAATATATTTCAAGAGAAGTTATCTGAAATAAGAAAATTCATTCATTCAGTAACTATCAAGTACCTACAATATGCCAGGCCCCATTCGAGAGGCTGGGGAATCGTGAAGAAAACTAGTAGGTCAAAGTCTCCTGGACTCATGAAGTTTACCCTCTCCTAAGGGAAACAGTGAATAAACAGGTAAACATATAAAAAATATAATGCTTTATCTGTAGACTGAACTACACAGACTGTTGTATAAAATTTTCATACGAGATCCTTAAAGATTTATCCTAGTTCAGTTATTGGATTTCTAGAATAAAAAAAGTAATAATTTTGTAGGTATCCAGGCCAGAAAAGCAAATCACCTATGAAGTGAATAAATCCGATTGCCTACTGTGGTTTCCAACACGATTTTAAAGTCCAAAGATCATGAAAACATACTTCTAAGTTCCCAAGGGAAAGAAGATATTTCAACTTTTGAGAAAAAGATATTCATATCAAAAAAGATATCATTCTAATATTGGGGCAGCAAGCAGACATTCTCAAAAGTTGAAAGAACTAAAACAAAGCAAAACAAAACAAAAACACAGAATCCAAAAGCTCTTCTTTAAAACAAGCAAGCAAGTAAAATCTTTGCTTCATGAAGAAATCTGTAGCGAATTAAGAGATGGTGCAAAATAAGGACCTTAGAAATGGAGAAGGGGCGGGGTGGGGCGAGGGTCAGTTAGATTTGTGCGCACTGAAACTTAGAACTGATCACAAAAGAAATGTGGAAATGATTGTCATGAAATAAGATACACATATTAGAATACTTGGCAATATAAAATTAATAACATAATTCACAAAACTTGGGAGGTGGGGAGCCCAGAAGATGGGAAAAATGTAAGAGAGCTAATGTCCTCATCTTTTGCAGTGAGCCATCAATGAATACTGTACAAAAAGGAAACTTTTAATTAAAACCAATAATGACTCCAATTTCTTCATAAAATAGGTCTATTTTATCACTCTTAGAGGGATACTTTAAGAAATACTATCTCTTATAGTAAAGAAGCATGTATCTGAAGTAAAACATATTCCTGTTTCTTTTTTTTTCTTTTCCTTCTCTTAAATTCAAATAAAATTATACTTATAAAGTGAAATACGATTACATTTTACATATGTACTATAAAATTTTCCTTTTCTCTTTAAAGATTTTATTTATTTGACAGACCGAGACAGCGAGAGAAGGAACACAAGCAGCAGGGGAGCTAGAAAGGGAGAAGCAGACTCCCCTCTGAGCAGGGAGCCCAACTCCGTGGTTTGATCCTAGGACACTGGGATCGTGACCTGAGCCAAAGGCAGATGTTTAATGACTGAGCCACCCAGGTGTCCCACTATAAGATTTTCTTAGTCCATACATTGGTATCTGGATAAAGAAGCATAAAAAATGTTTGGAATAATAAATTTCTACTTGCCAAGATCAGTTCTTTTGTGTGGTGGAATTTGGAGAGGTTTTTTTGTTTTGTTTTGTTTTTGCTAGAAAATGAAAGCATATGTGCTTTTCATTCCTTTTTTTTAAGATTTTATTTTATTTATTTGACAGACAGAGATCACAAGTAGGCAGAGAGGCAGGCAGAGAGGGGGGAAGCAGGCTCCCTGCCAAGGAGAGAGCCCCTGACGCGGGGCTCAATCCCAGGACCCTGGCACCATGACCTGAGCTGAAGGCAGAGGCTTTAACCCACTGAACCACCCAGGCGCCCCTGTGCTTTTCATTCTTAATGGTGTTACTATATCACATTTACAGAAATATTAAATTGACTTTTCTTAAAAACAGTAGTGTGCAGGGGTGCCTGGGTGGATCAATCAGTTGAGCGACTAACCCTTGGTTTCAGCTTAGGTCTTGATATCATGGGTTGTGGGATCAACCCCCTCATCGAGCTCCAAGTTGGGCTCAGCAGGGAGTCTCCTTGGAGAATGTCTCCCTCTGCCCTTCCCCCCTCAATAAGTAAGTAAATCTTGTTTAAGAAATCTGTTCAAAAAAGCCAGTAGTGTGCAATAAATATAAGCATAGTCTTCTACTTGAAGGACACTGAACGGAAGTCAGGAAACCCAGTTTAAGTTGGAGATCTTCCTCTCCTGAGCAGTGTGACCTTAGGCATTGCAACTGAACTCTATAGAAATGAGTTTCCATGTTTGTGAAGTGGTACCTTCTAGCTCTAACATTACAATAATTCTGTATAATTTGCCACTAACTTTTTAGCCTGAACTCAGGCTAAAAGAGTATGAGAGGAAGGCTTTCATGCAGACACTTTATTTGGAGATGTGACCCCAGGGAACAAGAATGGGCATTCAGTGAGGGTTAAATGGGAGAAGAGGGAAAAAATAACACATGCCTCTGACACTGAGCTGGTTATGCCTGTGGGCAAGTGTAGTTTCATCCCACCAGGGATGGGGGCTCTATCTCTGCACTAGCCAAGTGTTACCCCACAGGTAAGACCGGCATATAAAATACAGGACCCCCACTCCACTATCAATTTCAGATAAACAACTGTTTTAAAGTATAAGTTTGTCCCAAATATTACATGGAACATACTTATCCTAAATAATTATTTCTGGTTTATCAGAAATTCAAATTTTACTGGGCCTCATGTATTTTTGTTTGTGAAATGTAGCAACTCTCCCCATGAGATGTTAACCGTCTCGTACGGCCCATTGTGCGCATGTGGGTGCAGATGTCTCATGCTGCTGTACTTTTGGGGATTAGGCAAAATAACCATAGCATGTGTTTTATATTCTATATCATCAAACAAAATATGAAGTGATATTATCTCCTCCACTTCCCCATCCTCCTCATTATCATTGCCTTGCTTTAAAATTTGGCTGTCTTAAACATATAAAGAACTTGTCAAAGTTAACACCCAGAAAATGAGTAATCCGATGGAAAACTGAGCAGAGGACATTTCTACAAAGAAGACATCCTGATGGCCAGCAGACACCTGAAAAGATGCTCAAGATCACTCATCATCACGAAAATGCAAATCAAAAGTACAATGAGATATCACCTCACCTGTGTCAGAATGGCTAAAATAAAAAACACAAAAAACAACAGGTGTTGGTGAGGGTATGGAGAACAAGGAACCCTCTTACACTGTTGGCGGGAATTCAAGCTGGCACAGCCAATCCGGAAAACAGGATGGAGTACGATCTACTAATCGCCCTACTTGGGTATTTGCCCAGAAAATATAAAAACACTAATTCAAAGGGACACATGCACCCTTGTGATTATAGAAGCATTATTTACAATAACCAAATTGTGGAAGTACCCAAGCGTCCATCAACAGATGAATGGATAAAGAAGAGGTGGTATATTTATACAATGAAATATTATGCAGCCATCAGAAGAGTGAAATCTTGCCATTTGCGATGACATGGATAGAGCTAGAGGGTACAATGCTAAGTGAAATAAGCCAGTCAGAGAAAGACAAATACCACACAATTTCACTCGTAGGTGGAATTTAAGAAACAAAACAAATGACCAAAGGGAAAAAGAGAGAGAGAGAAGCCAAGAAACAGACTCTTAACTCTAGACTCTTAACACACTGCTGGTTACCAGAGGGGAGGGGGGAGGGGTTGGGTGAAACAGGTGATGGGGCTTAAGGATCGCACGTGTTGTGGTGAGCACCGGGTGATGTATGGAAGCATTGAGTCACTGTGTTGTACACCTAAAACTAAAATTACACTGTATGCTAACTCTACTGTAATTAAAATTTAAAAATTTAAAAATAAACATAAAATTTGGTTGTCTTTCTGGGACCAGACAAATGGCAGGTTATCTATAAATAATTGTAAACTGATTGGATTATGAAAACATTACAACAAAAGGTCTCAGATTTGTTTTGGCTTTCAGATAGGAACTCACAGAGTATTTGCTTATTCAAAATCTTTTTACAGGTCCAGTTGGCGTGGCTGGTCTACACTGATTTGCTCTGAGAAAGCATGCTATATTTCCTGCTTACTAGGAAATTACTGTGTCGTACTTTTTACTTGGAATGGTGAGCTTGTGTGAGCAGGCTTCACAGTGTGCCTAGGACACAGGAGCATCTCGGTCAATAGGAAAGTCTCTTCCTTTGTTGTCTCTCCAGTCTCTCCATTCAATCTCAAAGGAAATGAATTATTTTCCTTTTCCTAGGAATATACAACCATCAATATTCAGTCAATTTTCAGGATGATCCCCCCATATTCTTTCTCTCTCTCTCTTTTTCTATTAGAGAGAGAGGGAGGGGCAGAGGGACAAGGAGAGAGAGAATCTTAAGAGCATCTTAATCTCACCACCCTGAGATCATGACCTGAGCCGAAATCAAGAGTCCAATGCTTAGCCTAGTGAGCCACCCAGGCGCCCTGCCCATATTATTTCTGAACTGACTAGATTCTTCTTTTGCATCCATTATTTTCTCTCAGTATATGACTTATAGAGTCCTATAGAACACCTTTATTCTCTGGTCTTAGAGATCATTCTGCCAGGAAAACTGTCATTCCCTTGATTTTTTTTTTTTTTTTTCCTTGCAAGGTTTCCTCTTTTAGGAATTTCCCCCTCACCCCAATCCTCCAGTACTTTATCCTTCTACAGAAGTGTGGCTTTTTATCATCATAATCTGAAACGCTCCCTTATCTGCCATTTACAAATGCGTATGCTATGTTTGGGGGCATAAGGGCACTTGGGTAGGAAAAACACATCTGCTTTTTAAAATCAGGAACTTATTTTCAGTAGTCAGGCTGAATTCACTATAAATTCATTACGTGTATTTAAAATTCAGATCTGATTTCATAGACTACCTAGAAAATAGTCACTGTAGAAGATAAAAATTTCCAATTATTACAGAGTCTCTGCCCTGAGCCAATAGAATTTGCAACATACATATTGCCAATAAAATGTCTTTTATAGACACTGTTACATATTTCCGCATTGATTGTTATTTAATCATCAATGAATTATGTCCCCCAAAGTAATTTGTTTTAGTGAGAGACTGTTGGCCTTTGATGCAATAATTATACCATTTCATCATAAGGAATCTATTCGATACAATTTTTAGGCTAGTATGTCCATTAATTATGTCAGCTTATTACCATATCCTATCAGCTTGGTTTCAGCAATGAAATTAGAGTGTATTTTGTGACTAGATGGATGTAAGACTACAAGAGCAGGCCCACGTGTAACCATATTCCACACTGCTTAGCATCCTGCAATTCATTAATGCCCATTAATGCACGGGTATTTTGGAAATGAATGGACCGCTATTGTGCGATGGCACATTTTATAAATCACTGCAGTCTAAACTAAATGAGCACTTTAAAACAACTCAATAGATATTTGGCTTCCGAATCTGTAATGCCAGCCTTAGTCTCTGGCCAAGGAACACAGCAGGCTGAGATAGGGCGGCCGTCTTGGCGATGGCCCCGTTAACGCAGATTTCCAGGGGCTGCGGCCTGGAGTCCTTTGTTCAGGAGAGAAAAGCATGGTGGACTCTCCGGAAGAGAGCTCTGAGCTGTGCCCCTCTGCCACGGCCATGCTTTTCCTTTCATCGTTCCTTCCTTTCACGTTTTCTTCCTCTCCCTGTGGCTGCCTTGGAAACTCGCAACTATCCATATTCTTAATACATCTGAAAATGGGATTATCGTTTACATGCCATCCTTTAGCTTTTTACACTTAACACCACAGCATGAACATATGTTCATATGCTTAAATATTCCCTCAAAGCAAGAATTTCAACAGTTGTCTAGTATTCCGTCACACAGAGGCCATATGTTATACATTTTTTTTGTCCTTGGGACTAACTCCTCAAAGCGATATGTTGGGTTCTTAGAGTTTCCGGAATACTTTGACAAATTGTCCCTCAGAAACGTTTTACTAAATTATATCTAAACCAAAAGGCTTTGAAATTGTGAACCTTCTTTAGGCCCATTAACTGAGATAATGTTTTAAAGAGCCAGGAGTTCTAGAAGAAAAGGAGTCTCTTTCACAAGGCTAAAGTATGACACAATTTCATCTATTCTTAAAACTTTCCAAAGAGACATCATTGAAATCATCTGAGCCCTGGCTTCTAGGCCCCATCCTGCTACTGAAACTGTGAAACCACATTCAGCACATCTGACAAATCACAGGCAATACTGTCCTATGATCCTAGCCGATAGGACAGCAAGATGTTATCTTCCCACTCTTACACCAGCTTATCCTGATGGACCTGAGCAGGAAGCCGGATAAAACTGGGCTGGGAATGGATATTCCACACAAAGTGTGGGCAGTATTCAATTCTTGCTCTTAGAAACACAGACTGAATACTTACCTTGTGCTAGGGGATGGGGATATAACAATTAGTCACAGCTCTTTTTGTTTGGTTTGGTTTAAGATTTTACTTGTTTGACAGAGAGGGAGAGAGAGAGAGGGGACAAGCAGGGGGAGGCAGGCAGAGGGAAAGGTAGATTCTCCCAATGAATAGGGAGCTACACATGGGGCTCGACCCCAGGACCCCTGGGATCATGACCTAAGCCGAAGGCAGACGCTTCACTGACTGAGCCACCCAGGCGCCCAAGTCACAGGTCTAATACAGAGTTGCCCTTAAAGAACTCATGTTCTAGTGAAGAAGGCAGCCATGTAGACTGGTCATAGCAAGTAGCTGAGATATTTAAATATATTTGCATATATATTTTTATATATTTAAATATTTAAATGTTCTGGGGACTCTAGGGATGAAATTGATGTTGGGGGAGGTCATTGAGAGAATGTGACACCCGATAACCTGAAAGCTGGACCCCAGCAATCAGAGGCTTCTCACCCACTCCTCTGGCCTGGGAATGTTCCTGGGAATGTCCACGTGCCTTCCCCACTCCCAGAAGCTGCCCCGAGGACATAGCCTTGAGATAGTAATGTGTTGAGACCACGTGGATGATATACGTGACAGAACCTGGTTAAAGTGTCTCTAGCAACTTCTAAGATTTGGCAGGCAGATAGGTAGAAGGATGGAATCATTTCGTGTTCACACAAGTCAAAGCTCGTATGTAGGTTCTCTTGTTTATTAAAACTGCCACCTGTCATTCTGGAGTGGCTGCCTCATTCTTCAGTCTCCCCCTGCCCTCCATGTAAAGGGGTCAGCTTCAGACTTCCCAAGGGAAGCTTCCAAAGGAGGTTGGAAACTAAGAGTTGAGGCTCATTTCTAGAATTCAAAGCACCAGTGTTGTTTTGTACTTAAACACTCCCTTTATGTGAAAAATAAAGAAGAAATTATCATAGCAAGCTCTTTATCTACAATTTTTTTTTAAGCCTGGCTTCTCTTCCTCTTTCAAATCTATCAAATTATGAATGAATCTGTCCTGATTAGTTTGACTCCCTCCACAGCCATTGACAAAAGTGCCCCACCCTATTCTGTGCCAAAGAATACCCATTTACTGTTAGGAGTTGCCATTGATAGGACAAGTCTTCTGCCTCGATGAATAATTTATGACAGAATTTAGTGTCCATTTTAAAGGTAAGGAGATTATTCCACTGGGACCGAATTAGCGTGCTTGAGTTGTAGCAGATCAATACATCAATAAAATCAGTCAATCATGCTGGCCAAAGAGAAATCACTGTACTGATATCTTTTCATTCTGCTTCTAGCTTTCAGACAAGATAAATATACAGTAGTAAAGAATCTGAGCACCCAGTTGTCCTCTCAATCATTCATTTATCAGATATGTTTCAAAGAGCTACTATGTGTTAGGCAGTGTTTTAGTCACAAGGGAGCCCACATTGTAGAAGACAGACAAGGGACTCACTTTCCTGGAGTTTAGATTCCATTTGGGAGACATCTATGACCAACAAATTGAAAGACTAAATAGACACACAGGCAATCATATATAAAAATAGAATTTTGACCCATAACGTGTCCAACTTGCCCAGGCAACCAGCTTCTTATCTACAGTAAACAGCCCAGAAAACCAGCCTGCTGTCAGACTTGTAGGAAGTCAGACTGCTGTCTCTAGTAATTGGCCCCAAATGGCCAGGATTTGACTAGTAACTGGTAACTTCCCTAATTTTGTCCCCACTTCCAACTAAGGACCAACCAGAAAAAAACCCCAATATGCACCCATCGCCAATCTCACTACAACATAGGATGCCTGGCTTTAGGTGACTATTCAGCAGCTTCCCCATGCCAAAAGACTCCAATCTGGTCATACCTAAAGCCTTTGCATTTTTCCATTATAAAGCTTTTCCATTTCTCTCTCTGCCTTTGAGTCTCTGCCAAACACAAGTGATGGTGGTTGACATCTTTGCCATAGAAAACTCTAATAGCCTTTCCTTTTCTTATTTGGTTGGTCTTCATTTATTTCCACAAAACAGCTAAGCAATCAAGATGATTCCATAATGATTACTGCTTTGAAGAAAACACATTTGAATGATGTCATGAAGGGGGGGTCAGGGAATGATTCCTTGAGGTGGAGTTTGAGCTGATCTGAATGACAACAATGAAAGAACTTTGTGGAGATCTGATTCAGAACCTTCCCCACAGAGGTAATAGCATGTTCAAAGCCCACAAAGCAGGAACAATATGGCATGCTTAAGAAACCAAAAGAGGGTCAATGTTGCCATAACCCGGTGAATGAGGAAAGCAGTTAGAGATGAAGTCAGAAAACCATAAGAGACTCTTTTTTTAAAAAAATACTTTATTTATTTACTTATTTATTTTTAAAGATTTTTATTTATTTATTTGACAGACAGAGATCACAAGTAGGCAGAGAGAGAGAGAGGAGGAAGCAGGCTCCCTGCTGAGAAGAGAGCCCAATGCAGGGCTTGATCAGGACCCTGGGATCATGACCTGAACTGAAGGCAGAGGCTTTAACCCACTGAGCCACCCAGGCGCCCCAAGAGACTCTTAATCATAGGAAACAAACAGGGTTGCTGGAGGGCAGGAGGCTGGGGGGATGGGGTAACTGGGTGATGGGGGTTCTATGCAACTCTGTCTCTGAAACTAATAATACACTATATGTTAGTTAATTGAATGTAAATAAATTAATGAGAGAGAGAGATGAAGTCAGAGAGGTATTTGGGAACCAGGGCATAGAATGGGCTTGTCGGCCCCTTAATGACCTAGAGTTTTCTTGTGAGAACTGTGTATGAGAAGAATATGATATGATTTGTATTTGTAAAAAATAATTCAAGCTGTGTGTAGAGGGAGATTATATGAGAGGTTTTCACAACAATTCAGGAGAGAGATGATGGTGGTGGCTCAGACCAGTGTGGTAGCTATTAGAAATGGAGAAAACTGGTAGGGTTTAGGATATATTCTGAAAGTAGAGCTAACAGACACAAACATCTAACATACTGGGTTTGCAGGGTGAGGAAGAAACATGAGTCAAGGCTGAGTTCTAGTTTTTTATGTGCATTTTGTTGCTTTGTTTGGCCCGGTCCCCTGGACGGATGAAGGCCCATCATTTGCAGAGATACGGAAGGCTGGGTCTGAAGTAGGCTTCAGCCATAGTGAGTACAGTGGCAGGATCAGGACTTTTAACTTGGTCATATCGAGGTGAAGATACCATTCGTTAGGTATCCATGTTTAAGTTCGTTATAATAGTTTAGAACTCAGTAAATGTCTCAGGACTGGAAAAGTCACGTTCTGCCATCTAGTGGCTGTGTGACTTTGGGCAAGTTATTTCACCTCTCTGAACCTCTATTGTTAAAAAGGAGGTAACAGGAGGACCAGTTTATCAGGAGATTGTAAGGGTTTTCCGTTGAGCTTCACGATTGCTTTCCTCCGTTTAATTTAGGAATTACTGGAATTGTTTCCTGGAGCTTCTAGATGCGTTAAGTGTAGTTCCTAAAATTTAATGGTATTATGATTTTATCTTTTTCTGTCTTTTTGTGAGATGTTAGGAAAGCTGCATCATGGGCTGCTAAGCAGACACCATTTTAAACCTGAAGTCCTTGATACTTCTTTGCAAATCATGAAAATATCAACCTCTCTCCAAGGGCGGTGTTACAGTAGAAACTGACCAATCAGCTAATAACATTGATCTAAAATTTCTCACTGACCCTGACATTTTATAGTGAGATCTGTGTCCTTTTGACCCTTTAATTCTAGGACTATGAATTATGGGAGCACTGGAGACTTCCAGGGTCCAGGGACATGTGAGGGTAAAGCGCTTATCAAATCATGGGAGATACGTTATTTAGATAATCATGCTCTATTTGTTTGTCAGGGAGTATCTAAATGATTGATTTCCCTAGGGACTAGTTGAAGGGAGATAAAAATCTCAGCAGACAATCTGCCCAAAATCGGAGGATTTGGTATATTTATTTCCTTTTGAATATGGTAAGATTTTTATTAAAACATTCTCATTAATATTAATAAAATATAATATGGATTATTTGGTAATAATAGATAACATGTCTTGACAATTAATATTTTCCAGGCACTATGCTAAAGCAGTTTACATGCCTTTTCTCATTTAATCAAACTCTTTGAGATAGACACTATTAACAATGCCCATTGCAGGGGCACCTGGGTGGCTTAGTCAGTTAAGTGTCTGCCTTTGGCTCAGGTCATGATCCCAGGGTCCTGGGATGGAGCCCCGCATCGGGCTCCCTGCTCAGCAGAGAGCCTGCTTCTCCCTCTCCCTCTGCCTGCTTCTCTGCCTACTTCTGCTTTCTAGCTGTCTGTCAAATAAATAAAATCTTAAAAAAAAAAAATGCCCATTTTACATGAGGAAATTGAAGCGTTGGAACATTCAGTGACTAGTCCAAGGTCACTGGGCTGGTTAGAGGCGGGGTCATGATTTTTTGCCAACCTCCCTCTTCCCCCTCTCCCCCCACTGCTTACTTCTTGCTCAAAGCTGACTAGGCTGGTCATTAATGCTATGCTAAGTTCTTTTCAGGTCTTGGACACATTTGCAAACAAATGGGAGGACAAAGCTGGGCATGTACAATTCCTGGATTATTTTCCAAAGAAAGGAATTGATGGCCACGTGTACCGTAAATATTCAGGATTCAGATCCTGGTCTCCTGACTCCCAGTGCAATGTGCTTCCTATTACAACATCCCACCTTCAAGAAGTTTACAATTTAGGGTTTCTTTCATTCGTAAAAGAGGTCATTTGGTTTTTGTTGGATGGCTTGGGAGCCCATCGCTCATCTGGAACCGTCTTTCTATGGTAACTTACGTTTTGCATTATGAAAAGCCTAGTCATAAACCAACTCTTGGAAAACAATGGGGTGCTGCCTGTGCCATGAAGAAGCATCTCTCTCACACATACATATTCTTGCCCCCTTGTGTACATATACATCCAAAGGCTTTGATCCTCTGGCCTTGTAGTCCTTAGTCATTGCTTTCAAAAACTGGACTGTAGGGGTGCCTGAGAGCCTCAGTGGGTTAAGCCTCTGCCTTTAGCTCAGGTCATGGTCTCAGGGTCCTGGGATCAAGCCCCACATCGGGCTCTCTACTCAGTGGGGAGCCTGCTTCCCTTCCTTCTCCTTCTCTCCCTGCTTGCCTCTCTGCCTACTTGTGTTCTCTGTCAAATAAATAAAATCTTTAAAACAAACAAACAAACAAACAAAACTGGACTGTATTTTTCTTTTTTTTTGCTTCATTCAATTTATAAGGTCAGCAGCTGGGCTCTCATTTTCCTTGCTGCAAAGCCCCTCCCTGTTCTCCGAGCCAGAGAAGTCACTGGAATGCTCGTGGGTTTGAGCATTTTGATCAGAACCGTCATCTGTTGCAAACGGCTCGAGATTATGAATGTCATCCTGTTCACATGGCTGCTTTGATCATTTCTTAAAGGTTTTTAGTAAGTTTCCAGCTGAGGCCCTTTCACTGAAGGGATGGAGGCCTTCCTGAATGTCCTCCCAATAGTTTGCCTCTGCCCACACAGCCTGTCAGTTCTCGTGGTGACATCTCTATTTCACATCTGTCCTTTCCCCCCAGTAACACAGGCACACTTTCATTTCCTCTTAGGAAACATTCTGAGACAGGGTGTGGCAGACATCACTTTAGACCTCAAGGTGGATTAGTAAAGTTGTATCGAAAATAATAAATGCATTTTGGTACTGTATCAGTGAACTTAAAGTAAATGAAAAGTATGCAAGAAATTTCCCACACTAAGTCTCTTAACAGGGTAAGACTCGCATTTGGGGCTTTCGAGCCTCAACAATGTAATCAGTTCCTTTAGAAGGACTTCCCTGAACTTTCAGCCACCTGCGTGCTTGCTTTATGCTTTCATGCTTCTCTGTCCCCCACGGAGCCCAGCCTCAATCATCACAGTTAGCACTTCATAATTGTAGCTTAGTCTTTGCTTAATTTTTTTGGAATTGTAACTAATAGACCTTCCATTTGACTACAAAGCAATTTTTGTGGCTCTCTTTTTATGTATAATGACATATTTCAAACATGTTACAATAAGAGTAATAGACAACACTTACATAATGCTCTGTGTCAGAACTTGTAAATTCTTTCCACGCATCAACACATCTCATCAACTCTCCTACCAGTAGACATGTTGCTTTGGACTTTCCCCATTTGAAACAATATCGCAACAGAAAGCCAACTCCATGTCTCCTGGGTCATGTGTGCAAGAATTTCTGTATGATCTCTACCTAGAAGTGGAATTGCTAGGTTATCCTCTATGCTGGATACTGCCAATTATTTTCTGGGGAGTGATTACACCAACTTACGGTGACACTGACGTTGTAAGGGAGTTATTTTTTATCAATCCTCAACAAAATTGGGATAATCTTTTTTTTTTTTTTTAAATATCAACCTTATGGGCCAATTCTACTGTTTTCATGCAGGCATTAGAACTCTGTCCTTGGCACCTAGAGCCTATATTGGGGACAGAAGCTGCTGTGGACATAGTAACCCTTAGTACACACTGCTCTGACTTTACACTCTCTTTGGTGGGCTATTTTTACTTGAATTTTGTCAAAATGATCATTCTTCTCCTTTACAGTTCGTATTTTTGTGTGTGTCTTATCTAAGAAATCATTCTCTATCTTGAGGTCCTAAGGATAGTCTAATATATTCTCTTCTAAGAATTTCAAAGTTCTGTTTTTCCCTTTACTTTCTTAACTCATGTGGAACTGATTCTTATGCATGGTGTGAATCCAGTTTTGTAGTTTTCTCATTTGAAGAACCAGTTCTCCCAGCACCGTTTACTGTTTAGTGACCCCCTTCTCATACAGCGAGCACTAACAGACATGTTCTTAGGGCTCTCTATGTTATCCTTTCATTTGTTCATACTCTCATTCATTTGTTCACCCAATATTAGGAAATTACTCTACCGCACCACAATTGTTGCTTGGGATGTGGTACTGAACAAAATAGGCAACAATCTTTTTCTTCTTAGAGCTTACATTTTTGGACTGGGGGTGAGACAGACTATAAAATATTCAAGAGAGAAGTAGATCATACAGTGTGCATTTATTTTTTGAAGTTGTTTTTGTATTTACAGATACTTCATATTCCCATATGAATTGCAGAAATAGCTAGTTTCTACAAAATATGTGTTGGATTTCTGATTGAGATTGCTTTAAGTCCATAGACCAAATCAGGGGTAATTGACATCTTAATGATATTGAGTCATGACACAATATCTGAAAGAGAGTAGGCTGTATATATAGACACATATATTTGCATATGTATATATGTATGCACACACAATATACACACAAATAGAATTTTACCTGTAAATACTTGAAATGCATTCAAAAATTTAATGACAGCTTAGAAAACTTTTGGCCTTTGCTTTTCTAGTGGACACATTTTCAATATACAATTAATATATTCACATCACCAACATGTTCAGCTTGAAATAGGTAAATAGTATTTTGTTTTTCTCAAACTTCTTGGAGAGATTTAAAAAACATTACTATCTTAAAAAGAATTATGTTGAATCATTCAAATCTTTTTTGTTTTGATGAACACCTGACCATATTTCAATTGCCACGTCTAAACTTTTGCCTGGATTTTTGCTACTCCTTGCTTCATTTTAAGTACAAACCTTCTTGAAGTTATAACATGAAAAACCTAATTAGAATGCAATAGTAACTTTTGCCAGACTGCATTTTTCTTATCTTTTATGGAATTTGAAACATATCGAGCACACACACATCAAAAATCCATATTATAAGAAAATGCGCATTTGCTGTGGTGATTACTTTTTCAAAAGACAGTTTCTGGCAGCTGCTCACACTTTTTACAGCATCCTCACAGCAATTTTGCTCTCATCAGAAATACAAAACTTGTCTGGGAAGAAATGAGACTGGTTATTCTATAAGCCAACCAGAAATTATGCATAGAAAAGAATGTTTCCCCTTGTTGGAAACAAAAAAAAAAAAAAGAAAGAAAGAAAGAAAGAACGAACCTATCAGTCTGGAATTTTCTGGTCAGCATGAGTGAGATAATCTGTGTGATGAGACTCCTGCTCTTCCCCTGAAGGGAAGGCCACTATACCCTAAACAATCCATTCTTTTTTTTTTTTTTTTTTTTTTGTTAATAGCTTCCTTGTCCCTCCCCATTTCTGCCTCTAAAATCCTCCCACTCTGGACAGCTCCTTTGTCTGATTCATAAATTGTTGGATAAAGCCAATTCAGTCTTTAAATTTACTCAGTTGGATTTTGTGGGGGTTTATGTTTTGGGGTTTTTTGTTTGTTTTTTTGTTTGTTTGGTTGGTTGGTTGGTTTTTTGCTTTGTTTTTTCTTGATTTTGTGTTTTAACACCCTCAAAGTACATGCTAACTGTAAAGGCAAGTTCTTTTTATATAAGATGCTTCTTTTATTCAAGGTTTTTATTTAAATTCCAGTTAATGAATATACAGTGTAAGATGAATTGCAGGTGTGCGATATAGTGATTCAACACTTCCACACATCACCCGGTGCTTATCACAAGTGCCCTCCTCTAAGATTTTTCTTTTTTTTTTTTTTTTAAAGAGAGACTCTTTTTTTTTTTTTTTTTTTTTTTTTTTTTTTATTTGACAGAGAGAGATCACAAGTAGGCAGAGAGGCAGGCAGAGAGAGAGAGAGGGGAGGAAGCAGGCTCCCTGCTGAGCAGAGAGCCCGATGCGGGACTCGATCCCAGGACCCTGAGATCATGACCTGAGCCGAAGGCAGCGGCTTAACCCACTGAGCCACCCAGGCGCCCCTCTAAGATTTTTCTTAAAAGCCAATCATGTACCTAAGAGAAAACAACCCATATGATTCTTTCATTTGATATATTTTAACTGAATGCTTACTATGTGGTAGGTACGGTGCTAAACACTGGGGATATCTTAGTACATAAATCAATCCCTGTTTTCACAGGCTTTAGCACAGAATCTAGTAGGGAAAGTCAGAAGGATAAATAATAAAAGACAAGTCAACCTAATAAGTGATTGAATATGGGACGCATTGGAGACCAGTGAAGAGAAGAGAAAACCCACCACAAATTTAGGAAATCAAGAGATTTTCTATAGAAGATGACAGCTGATGTGAGATCTGAAAGATGGGAAGGTGTTGGAAGTCAAAGACTATTAGAGCCAGGCAGTGAAAGTGTTTCAAGCATAGCGAATAATAGCATGTCCAATGTCCTGAAAGTGTATAACATCCAATGCGCTTAGAGAAATGCAAATATTAGTCTATAGAAAAGCATGTATATCATAATTGAAAAATGTGGGGCATGAAGTTGAAAAGTGTCTGGATCTAAATCATAATATAAATATAAATAAAATAAATATAAATTTATGCCAATGAAGGAGTTGGGTTTTTTTTTAATTGGCAATGGGGAAAATAGTTTGATTTTTCAGAAGGGAAATGACTTGCTGAGAATTAAATTGTAGAGAGATCGTGTTGGAAGCTCTTTGGTAGATGGGTTGTAGTGGGACATGAATGACATAAAGTCTTTTAAGGACTGAAGAGAAATGATGTGGGCTGAATAGATGAAAGCATACTAGGAGTGGAGAATATGGGGTATGTTCAAGATGTATTAAGTTCAAAGAATATGGGGCGCCTGGGTGGCTCAGTGGGTTAAAGCCTTTGCCTTCAGCTCAGGTCATGATCCCGGGGTCTTGGGATCGAGCCCCGCATAGGTCTCCCTGCTCGGTGGGGAGCCTGTTTACTCCTCCTCTCTCTCTCTCTCTCTCTCTCTCTCTCTCTGCCTACCTCTCTGCCTACTTGTGATCTCTGTCTGTCAAATAAATAAATAAAATCTTTAAAAAAGTTCAAAGAATATATCTATATGTTGGATGCTGGAAGTAAGAAGAGGATATGCATGATGAAGTCCAGATTCTTCACCTGGACTGGGTGCCTGGGTACATAGTCTTACCATTCGCCAGTTTTGAGAACACAGGAGCAAGACCAGTTTTATAATAAAGAGATGATGAGCTTGGTTTTTGCCACTTTGAGTTTAAGGTGCATGAGACATTTAGATGGAAATAAGTTAACTCAGTAAGTGTTCAGGAGTCTTGGGGTTAAGGCAGGGAGTGGGACTGCATACAAACATTTGAGAAGAATCATAATGTATTTGGTAACCATAGCTATTGGAGGGTATGACATCATTTAGGTAATATGTAGAAAGAGAATGAACAGAAGAGGGACCCAGAGTGAGACCTAAAACAACTCCAGCATTTAAGGGATATGTAAAGAAAGGAAAGGAATTCGTTTGAAAAGAGAGATAAAAAAGAAGTCTTACTTATTTTCTACCCCAGTCTCTCTCTCTTCCCTCCTTCTATCCCATATATAGCCAAGATCATGATTTATTCATGTAGGGTGTACTTTTATTGGGTGTTTTCATTTTTCCACTTACAGAAATGGTATTGAACTATTTATCTTTCTGAAATTTGCCTTTTTGTGCATCATCATTTTTACCATTGGTTTTTGTTCGTGCATGCAGAACTCATTCATTCCTTTTAATTGTACAAACACATAACAATTGAATTATCCATTCTCTTATCAATGGTTTCCAGTTTTTTGCTAACACAAACCAGATTGCAATAACTTATCTTTGTACCATCTCCTTCATCTCCTGTTGTGTATATGAGTTGTATAATAGTTTGGTTTCTTTGGGGTATATAATTATATGTGGAGCTCTTGAATCACAGAGCATATGCACTTTAGGTATTACTAGCTCCTGGAAATTATTTTCTAAATGGTTTTCACCAATTTATATTCTTCACATTATCATTTGATGATGACCATTTTCTAAGCTTTCAAAAATTATTGGAGTCCAATATTAATGTTAGCTAATCGAATGAGTATAAAACCTCATTTTTATTTTTGCTTCACATTTGCTTAATTATTAGAAGACTGGTCTTTTATATATTCAGTGATTTTTATTTCTTCTGTTTTCACTTGATTATATCTATTGTCAATTTATGTTGTTTGTCCTTTTTTGATTCATACGTATTCTTTATGTACTTTAAATACTAAGAATTTAGTGACATATTGCAAATACCTCCCACTCTGTGGTCACCTTTAATTTCATTTATGGTGTATTTTTTGGGGGGGTGTTCTTGTTTTAAAAACTTCTTTATTATCCCAAGGACATAAATATATGTTATATAGTCTCATTTATTTGTTCAACATCTTCTTGCTTTCTTCTTGTATGATCTTTCATCTCTCAAGTATTTAATCTTTGCATGAGGGGTGAAAAAGTTTTTTTCCAATATGGAAAACCAGTTCTTTTTCCACCAAGTTCACAAATATGTCTGAGTCTGATTCTGGGCTTTCTATTCTGTTCCATTTATCTATTTTGTCTATTTCTTTCATCTCTCAAGAATTTATTCTTTGCATGAGGGGTGAAATTTTTTTTTTTCCAATATAGAAAACCAGTTGTTTTTTTACCAAGTTCACAAATATGTCTGGATCTGATTCTGGGCTTTCTATTCTGTTCTATTTATCCATTTGTCTATCTTTCTATTGGCTTCACAGCCTTACTTGTAGTCATATGGTTAGTCTGTGTGGATGGTGTGAGAAGTCGCTCATCTTCAGTCCTCCGCATCTCAGAAATGTCTTCAGTGACCTTTATATTATGAGTGACACCAGTTTCTCAAGGAATGCAATGTGGCTCATCCCTAAAACTCACAGGATATTGCCAAGGCCTTTCACTGATAACCTAAAATAGAAGAATTTTTGTAATAGATAAAATGGTAGTTACAGTACAATTTCAAAGGAAACCTCGCGAGGTTGATAATCATAGCTGTTATCGAGGAGACACTTACTCTGTGCCAGGCCCTTTGATAAGAGCCTCCCATACAACATCACCTTTAACCTTCACAATATTCCTGTCAGATACTCTTCTCCTATTTTACAGATTTTTTTTGAGTCAACTCTAGTCACCTGCTATCAGTGGTAGAAATGCTGAGATGCTCTGTCTTATGCCCTCTACAGTTACTGGACATACATTCCACCATTTGTAAAATCCCAGTGGATGGTGTGCTGCCCAGTCGTTGGCATTTCAGTATGGTTAGTCTGGAAAACTATGTGCCCACTTCTTCAACTCCTCACTCTTTCATCCTCATTTTCCTGGGCCCAACCATTCTCCTCAAAGCATGGCATTTGTCACAGGAAAACAGAATTACAAAACTGCTATGTGTAGCTCAGCATAGTGGAATGGGTACAGAGCCCCTCAAGACCACTACTTTCAAGGAGTGTGACTTACTCGTTTTGATAGCGACATAGTTTATTGTGTTGGAGACAAAACTGGTAGAACCTAAAATATTGGTCAAATGCCATTGGCAGATGCTTACATACATAACAAATACTACTCAGTACATTTCTTTCCTTGGCATTGGTGCTGATCAAAAGCATTTGGACCATATCCTGTATTTTCTGTAGAAATTCAGTCATATGGTTTTGATTTTTTTTTATTTTGTTTTGTTTTGTTAGATTTTTTTAAGAAACACCAACAATAAATCACTTCAGATTTCTGGGCCCAATTCTTATATCTAGATGCAGTTAGACTGATTGTCTACTTCAAAATTCCGGATGGTCCTGTCAGTGACTGAACTGGTATGCAAAGAATTATCTCAAGAATAATGTATATGGAAACCAAACTACACAGAACATAGATAACAAAGAAGACGTGTTTTGTGGAGAGCAATGGGGTATATGATGAGACTATACCCAAGAAAGGATTCACTGTAGGACTCTTTTTTTTTTTAAAGACTTTATTTTATTTACTTGACAGAGATCACAAGTAGGCAGAGAAGCAGGCAGAGCGAGGGGCGGTGGCGGGGGGAGCTGTCTCCCTGTTGAGCAGAGAGGCCGATGTGGGGCTCGATGTGGGGCTCAATCCCAGGACCCTGGGATCACAACCCAAGCCGAAGGCAGAGGCTTTAACCCACTGAGCCACCCAAGCGCCCCCCCACTGTAGGACTCTTAAACAGAGTGCTCCTCCAGTCAAACAGTGCTTCTAGAAGTGTGATCCCTGACTACCTGCATTATAGTGGCCTGAAAAAAGTTAGTAAACTTGCAGATTCCTGGGTCCTTCCCCAGACTAGCTCCCTAGGTCATTCTGAGGTATGTTTAAGTTTGAAAACCATGTCTAAAGCAGAGAACCCCATTTAAATCAGACGAGTTTTGCAACAACAACAACAAAAAATTATTTTCAGGGTCAGTTTATGGAGTCTTTTTTTTTTTTCGCAAGGAGAGATTAGTGCAACTTTGAGAGAAACCTGAACTTCAGTGTGGAATGAATTATTTCCATGAGTAAGAGCCTTGAGTCTTTCCCTGTCCATACCCTCCAAAGTACACAACTGGCTCTGCTTGTATCATTGACATTCCCTATAGCTTTAGGGATCTTTCAAAAGTTTTCTTGTGATATGGTTAGACTGTAGGATGCACAAAGAATGGGAAAGTGATAGTCAAAGGTATCAGAAAACCTTCAGAGGGACACCTGGGTGGCTCAGTCGGGTGAGCATCTGACTCTTGGTTTTGGCTCAGATCATGGTATCACAGATCATGGGATCGAGCCCCCTGTGGGGCTCCATGCATAGTGGACAGTCTGCTTGAGGTTTCTTCCTTTCCCTCTGGCCCACCCCCTCCCCCAACTCATGTGCATGCTCTCTGTTCCTCTAAAATAAATAAATAAGTAGATGATAGATAGATAAATAAATAGATTACCTTCAGAGATAACAACCAGATTTAATGCTGCTTTGTGCCAATCTCAGTCTTATTAAGTAGTATTGTGGTTGGACCAGGCCTCGTGGTTCTTAATTACGATTACAAGTCACCCTTCAGCAAAAACTGTCAGGAAATTTGGAGAAAATAAAGGTTTATTACAGAACCTAGAAATTACACAGCATGTCTGGGGCCATATAGCAAGTTTGGAGGTAGAGAGTGTGGGGACACAAAGGCCCACGGTTATGCTTTTATTGGGGTTGAGGGTGGGTGTCTAGGGTTTCATGTGTAGGCTCACCCTTTGTTGGTGGATTTAAAACACAGTGGGAATTTAAAGTATGGGAGGAGAAAAAACAACTGGTCCCAATGGTCAGTTATCAAAAAGAAACAAGATCTCTGAAAACAAAGGAGTCTGTGTTGGGGGAGGGCTGCCTGGCTCCCTCTTCGACGTGGATGCCTCTGTAGTCCAAGCTTAAGTCAGGCGTCCACATTCCAAATAAAGAAAAATAACCCCACAACAACTGCCAAGGCTTGCCCTGCAACAACCGTTATTGTGAGTGACTGTGTCTATTGTTAATTGTCCAAAAATGGCATTTGCTTTATTAAAATCCTAAAGTAAAACGCGTGGAAAGCATGAGGACACCATGAACCTATTACTTTGCAATTGGCATGAGTTAAACACGGTCTTCTTGCCTATTTTATTTTACTTTATTTAAAGATTGTATTTATTTGAGAGAGAAAGCATGTCGTGGTAGGGGGATGGTGGGGGAGAACAGAGGGAGAGGGAGAAGCAGATGCCCCACTGAGCAGGGAGCCCAACATGGGGCTGGATCCCAGGACCCCAAGGCCATGACCTGAGCCAAAGGCAGACACTTAACAGACTGAGCCACCCAGGTGCCCCTACTTTGTTTTATTTTTATTCCCACCCAGCCACATCTAGGGCCACAGGTATCACTTCTTTGTATTCTTGCATCTGTGATCTGGTGAGCTGTTTTTCAATTCCTAAAACAGCCACAGAATGTTTCTTAACTTTCCCCAGGTCAAACAGATCACTTTGTATAGGTGTCCCCTACCACCATCTTATCCTGGGTCTGCAGGTTCTCCTGTGTGGTAGGGATTTATTTCCACTGGGAGGTGATGGTAAGGATTTTTTCCCCTCTGATCAGGGCTCCTAAATGCTTTCGTGTAGGGTTACTTTGCCATGTAGAGATTCAGTTGTCCTATGCCATACCATTTACTTTGGGTTGACCTGGAAGCCATGATGAATCTCCTGAGGTCCATGCTCCCCAACAATAAGAAGAAACTTAGGCTTTTTCTCTAGCTTAGGCTCCTAGGATCCTGTAAGCTAAGTCCCAGGAGCCAATCCATAGAGATTAGACATGGCAAACAGTAACCCTCAATAAAAATTCACTGACTGAGAGTGGAAAATAAGTTAAGTTCCAGTTGTCAATTTTTTTTTCTCAAAATCTTTGACTTTCAGGATTGCCACAAGTTAAAATAAAAGCAAATGAATATGTTATAAAATACATTAAACTAATATATGTGACTATAATCAAATCGACTTTGGATTATTGTTAAAAATGAAACCAAAGGACCTCTCTTTATGTGTGTTTTATATTTACATTGAAACACATTGTACTTAAACTCCTTAAACATATTTTCATTGTAAAACTACAGCCATAGTTGAGTGGCCTTTTGATTTAGCAGCCACAATAGAACAGCTGGTCAGCTGGAGTATTTTCCTGAGGAGAGGTGATCTGAAAAAAACTGAAGAATCCCTAAATGAAGCAGTTGTAATGTGTTTTATGAATTTTTATTCTACTCATGAAATATTCATGGGCCCGGTCAACATGCCAGCAAAACGCCTTGTCCATTTCTTTTGGGTGACCTCCTCCAATTGTGGTAGAACTTCACTACCTTAGAAACAAATTGCTCCCCTTCTCTGACAAACCCTAGGAGAATTCAGCAACTATGAAAGGCATCTAACATCTTGTCAAAAAGACATGATGCTCTTCTTGATTCATAGGATTAAGAAGGTTATGTGTTTAGAATCCTCCACTCCAGAGAAAACTGTGGAGCCTAGACAAGCCAGGGGACTCTGATCGGGCTTCCTAGCAACTGGAAGTCACACAAAATCAACAGCATGTATAGCAAATATGAAAATATCCCTCTACCTCATTTCGGCTATTGAATTAGTAATGGGAGACACGACTTGTCACAAATGGAGATAGCAGAAATCATAATACCACTTTTTGGGCAAAGGCAAGCTGCAATTTCCTGTTGCTTAGAAGGCTCGAAAATGTATTTATCCCAAGGTCATTTTGGTATTCTCCTTTTGTTAATGTGTTTCTTCCCCTGGGCAAAGTGACTAAATCAAATATATACTTTTAGATCCATAGCTGCATTAAAACAAAACAAAACAAAAAAACTGCTATGATTCTGGTCTTTAGATTCTCTTCACTCTTTTCATTTCGCGATGCTTTGACAAACCAACAACTGTGCTGTCAAGTTTAGAATTTAAATAGACTTTCACAAAAATCTTCACGAACACCAGCTGTAATGTCACCAACCAACTCCATCTTTATTTTCTGTCTTTAAACAGAAAGCAGAGACTCGGGATGGCTCTTGCCAGCCACAGCTTGGGAGGTAGGCTGTAAGGGCGGTCCTTCCCATCTGTGAGAAGCCAAACAGAATCACAAGACAAAATGTGTGATGGAAGAAGCATCTAGATCCCTGGGATGTTGGACTGAGGCTGCTTTGGGGGAAATAATGTTATTGTTTTAAATTATCCTGGTTATGCACTGCAATTTGAGCTGGGCAGGACACAAAATTCAGTCACTGAGGCCAACACGTACTGCCAGTGGGGCCGACCTCATACCATCACGTTTCGGAATTTGGAACATTTATGGAAACTTCAAAGGGTCGTACTCCTTCACTGGCCTGGTGAGGGCAGAAAGGAAGACGAGAAGCAGGGAAGAGATCGGGAAGGTGACAAAGCAACAGTCCTGTGCCCGATGCACTTTGCCAAGGGAAGGGATACAAAAAGATACGACCGAAGGAAGAATTGAGGGAGGCGAGGAATGGCAGATTTGGCAGAAGAGGCAAAAGGCTTTTGGAACTACGTAAATGTTTTATAACATGCAGTCAGAACTGACGGGGAAACTCAAGTAGGAGAAAAAGAACAAATGAACACATTTATACATTGTGAAGAGGAAAACTGAAATAAAGCATTGGACAAAGTGAAAAGGATCCAGAGACTTATATGCTGAGGAAAGAGAGAGTCAAAACAAAAACAAAGAACATTAAAACATGAGGAACATTTCCATTTATATTTGTAGAAATATATATTTTTTAATTGGTGCATTGTAGAGAATAAGGGATTGATGTTCATGTGGAGGTGTCATCTCTGGTGTTTTCTCTGTTGAACAGTCCCTCTTAGCTGATTCTCAACTACCATTCCCACATCTTGGTCATGGGTCTGCAGGTTCTCATGCCTGGAAGAGGTTTATCTCCATTGAGAGGTGGTGGTAAGGATTCTCTCCCTTCTGATCATAGCTCCTAACTGCTTTCATTTGGAATTGTGCTGCCAGGTATGGTGACTATCAAGCTCCTGAAACGTGGCCAGTCAAAATTAAGACGAGCTGGAAATGTTCATCAGATGTCGAGAGAGCAGCATAGGAAAGAGAATTTTAAACCTCTCATTTATGTTTTTCTATTGGTAATATATTGTAGTGATCACATTTTTGATATATATAATTTATATATATATTATATAATTATATATAATGTATATAATTTGATATATAAATAAATTTCATTAAATATTAATTTCACTCTTTTCATTTTCCTTTTTAAATGAGACTACTAGAAAATTTAAAATCGCATATGTGGCTCACATTGGTGCCTCGCATGACAATTCTATTGGACAGCATTGATTCATGATAAGGATGGGAATTGGACCCGTCCACGCATCCTGAGTCCCATTTCGGTTCAAGTGTTACACCCTCAGGGCAAAATATAGTATTTTCTATAGCAACAGGGTTTTAACCAGGGGACTGCACATTGGAAAATGTCCATTTTCTGATGTCAAAAGCAATTATCTGAGAAGACCTTGTGTTTATGGAAGCTTCGCGATTCAAGGATATGTTATAAGTGAATCAAAGAGGCAGGAGCTGAAAATAAACCAGCTCATTTGATTCTTCAGGAGCCGGCTTATTTTGACATCTTCATTGTGAATTTGGCCTTTCAATTTTATCTATTTTGTTCTTTCTAGCCAGCAATACCAGATGAATGGGGCATGGCGATAATTACTAAGCTTGGATTAAAATGTAGGACTGAGCTCTTAGGAAACTTTACATTTCAAAGCCGTCCCAGTTTGCCCTAAATAATAGAACCAAACAGATCTAACAGGCTTGTTGAAAAATCGGTTCAGAAATTGGTTTATGGGCATTATCTTACTTTAGCTGTGTGCATCTGTATTCATTGATAGGATTCCCAAGTGTTGCCAGGATAAAACCAGAAGAAAAACATGATTTTTACAGTGACACCCCAGTGTATCATGTACTTTTTATGTTGTGATGAACCAAGAACCTTGCTGTCAATGATAGGGAAAACCCAGAGCTTCTCCAGTTGGCACATGCAGGAAAATTGTTTCCTTGTAAGGCTGACAATACTCATTAGAATGCCTTTGAATTCAAAGTGAGATGTTCTAACACCCAATGCATCTTTTAACCATATCCACATTTTCAGTACAGTGGTGACCTTCAGGCACAAATGTAGACAGGTGCGTAAAAGGTTGTTTTCATTCATCTAATATGTAATTTCCTTTTACTATAAGAGGGTGCACTGTAAGAGAAAGGAAGGCTTCATGAGGATTATGATCTAACTGGAGCAATCCACTTCCTATCCATGCAAAGGTAACTATTAGTATGGCTATAAGTGCCAGGGAGGAAATGGGCAGTTCGGGTGAGAGACACTGCTAGAGGTCTTAGGAAAGACACTTCCCTAACTAGCCAATGTGCAGTAGTAAAGAGAAAGGAATCTTGAGTCTAGATATCTGGGATTAAGTTAGGGCTCTACTGCTTCACAAATCTGAGGACAGGATCTCACCTTCCTTCACCTAGATGTCCAGGGTGGGTGATCTTTTGTGTTCATCCTCCTATAATCATATTCTGATGGACACTCTTCAGATCCTTTTACTTCCTTAAATATCACTGAACAAAGGTCATATGCACGGCTGACTGTCAAAATCTGGGACTATAGAGAGAAGGTACATGCGGGGGTGGAAAACTATAAAATATATACTATTTAAAATTAATGCCCTCTATTCATAAAAGTCCTCCGATTAGTTTCTCTGATAGTTTCCAAAGGCTCTTTTTATTTGTTTATTTTTGGAATATGGGTTCTGATCGTATTAACAGCCTCCCTTCGTCTTGTTGGTGTCTTCCTTCCCTTCTCTACAGTTTTTCATTCCCAAAATCAGCATTCCTATGTTAGGCGGAGCAATTTAATTCCACTTTTGACTCATCCTCAGCCCAGTGTAGGCAAGCCTGGGGAAGGGTGTGTGGAAGTTGGGTTTGGGGATGGGGGGAAATAGTAGCGTAAAAATAAAAAGGCTGGGGCCTGTAGGTGGCTCTGTTGGTCAAGCATCCGACACTTGGTTTCAGCTCAGGTCATGATCTCAGGGTCACGGGACCCAGCCCCACACTGGACTCTGAGCTCAGCAGGGAGTCTGCTTGAGATTCTCTCTCTCTCCCTCTCCCTTTGCCCCTCCCCTGCCGTTTCTGCATGTGTGTGCTCACAAGTGCATGCGTGATCTCTCTCTCTCACACACACAAATAGATAAATCTTTTTTATCGTGTTATGTTAGTCACCACACAGCACATCGTTAGTTTTTGATGTAGTGTGCCATGATTCATTGTTTGCATATAACACCCAATGCTCCATGCAGTCTGCGCCCTCCTTGATACCCATCGCCAGCTCATCCATCCCCCACCCCCTCCCTTCTAAAACCCTCTATTTGTTTCCCGGAAGCCATAGTCTCTCATGGTTCATCTCCCACTCTGGCTTCTCTTCCTTCATTCTCCCCTTTCTTCTCCTAATGTCTCCATGCTGTTACTCATGTTCCACAAGTAAGTGAAACCTTATGATAATTGACTTATTTCACTCAGCATAATTTCCTCCAGTCCCGTCCATGCTGATGCAAAAGTTAGGATAAAAAAATCTGGGGGCGCCTGGGTGGCTCAGTGGGTTAAAGCCTCTGCCTTCGGCTCAGGTCATGATCGCAGGGTCCTGGGATCGAGCCACACATCGGGCTCTCTGCTGGGCAGGGAGCCTCCTTCCCTTCCTCTCTCTCTGCCTGCCTCTCTGCCTACTTGTGATCTCTGTCAAATAAATAAATAAAATCTTTAAAAAAAAAAAATCTGTAAAAACGAGAGAGAAGTAAACAGGCAGGCAGGATATTTGACCAAAGACAGTTTTCAGCATTTTTCAGGCATCCTTTACAAGAACAACATTTTCCACCCCCAAAGAAGTAAGCGAGCTAACTTTGATTGTAAGCATTGCACATGATTGGATTCTTTGATTCGCTGAATTAGTCAGTTCATGGAGTCAACACAATTGGTGACCAGTGTTCAGGCTGATTGTGAAAGGACTGCAGTTTCAAGGTTTTTCTCCTTCTTCTGTTCTTGTTCTCATTCATCATTTGCATGATCGCCATCATCCTTTATAAACATGTAGACAAAGGGCCAATGAAAACGCCTCCTTCCTTGTGTAATTCTGCCCTAGAATTTTCTGACGAAAACTCATCCAGAGACATTCACCAAATGTGTGTAATGGTGTCACCCAGGTCCCAACCTCCTTGTCTGTATTTCTTTGACATGAGTGTCAGAAGCTGGATCTCAAAAAATTGCTTCCCTTCGTCAATTTGAATACTGAACGTGGTATAAATTTAGAGTACTTTTATCAGTTATCTCTACTTTTCTGAAGCAATTTTTTAATTCCCACAGCAATCTTACAGGGCAAGGCTCTCAATTAGTCACATTTAATCAAGAAAGAAATTGAGCACCTGAGCAATGCAGTCATTTGTTCAATGTCCCACTAGTATGTGGAAGAGCCAGAATCGGAAACCAGGTGTGTGTGAGTGAAGAGCCCACACTCTTTACCCAAATTTGCCTCTCTCTGGTTGGGTGGGGAAAGGCTTCCTTGAGAAGATGGCATTTGAGCTGGTTCTCTGAACAACAACGAGTAGGATTTTGATAGATGGAGATGTATGGAGATGGAAGTTCAGACAGAACATTCCAGATTGAGAGCACCACAGGAAAACAGGCACCATCAGGAGGCAATGCTTCACATAAATCTGTGGCGACACTTCCAGGAAATTAGCAGCAAGGTATTTTTAGTCATGAGCCTGAGATTACCGGCAAACTGTATTTAACTAGCCCTTGTCAACCAGTCTTATACATGAGTCTACAGCTTCAGATCTTGTCGTATCTAGCGTCAAGTCAGTAGATGAGGCTTATGGCTCTTTTTTCATAAAAACTTTTTGAACCATGAAGTGAAGTGAACAAAAAACAGTATCAGGTAAAATCAGAGAAAGCTAGAAAGCACTAAGATTTTTTAAGAAAAAATTTGAATTTTGCTGTGTAATAATTTTCATGATACGGAGAAGTAGGTAAGAGAATGCTAATGCTTCTGGTAAGTGTTGCCAAAATGCCTTACATGAATGTTGTATTTTCTATGACATTACTCCTTTTGTCACATCATCATCAACTCTGGGTTTTATCACATGCCATTCTTACTGGAAGTCCACTTTTTCAACAAAATCAACTGAACTCAGACATTTTTTCATGATGTGGGTCGTCGTCCTACACTTTGATCACTTTTCTTGGTTATCATACCATGATGGTTTATCCCTATACTAAGTAACCTCAGAAAATATTTGTGACTGCTTTTGCATGACATATTTACGGTTTCCCTGTATTATTCATTCTAGTCAGGCTGTCAAAATCCTCTTTTATAGCCCCCTTCTACTTTCGATCTGCTGCAGCTTATTAAAGCTTATTATAATTCTGTCTAAAGTTAAACTACGTCTGAGTGAGAGCCTGGAATGTTCCCTCATGAATAAACTTATGACATCTATTTTGGCTGCTGAAGACGTTTGTTTGTTTGTTTATATCCTGGTTTTCCAATGTGTTCTGAATACTTAAGGAGGCTGTGGACATGAGAGCTGGATAAGGAGAGATGGTAATAGTTATTCAAAAGTAGAATCCTTAAAGGGACTTTGAAGAAGAGCTCCAGCAGCAAATCCTTTCAAAGCATAGGAAATGAAGAGAATTAATATTTTATTTATGTGTGTTCCATATTAAACCAACTGTGAGGTATTACAAAGTTGTGTTTTAAAAATTTAAATCTTAACATGTTTAAAGGCCATAAAATAAATATGTAAAATATATTGTATGAAAACAGGAAAACATTTTACCCTGCCCCAGAGGTGATCTAGCCCAGTGGTTAAGAGTATGAATTCAGGGGGCGCCTGGGTGGCTCAGTGGGTTGAGCCGCTGCCTTCGGCTCGGGTCATGATCTCAGGGTCCTGGGATCGAGTCCCGCATCAGGCTCTCTGCTCAGCAGGAGCCTGCTTCCTCCTCTCTCTCTCTGCCTGCCTCTCTGCCTACTTGTGATCTCTCTCTGTCAAATAAATAAATAAATCTTTAAAAAAAAAAAAAAAAGAGTATGAATTCAGGAGCCAGATTCACTGGGTCTGCAACTCAGTTTCTCTGTTTTCTAGCAGGATGACACTGAAGAATTCTCTTCCTATCTCCATGCTTTCATTTCCACATCTGTAAAGTGGAGATGATTTCACACTACCTATCTGTGTATTACTCAAAGGGAAATGAGTCAGACTGAGAAAGGCAAATACCTTAGGATTTCACTCAAATGAGGAATCTGAAAACAAACAAAAAGCGAGATCAGATTGTAAATACAGAGGACAAACATGGCTGCCAGGGGGGCAGGTGTGGGGGGTTGGGCAAAATGGGTGAAAGGGAGTGGAAGAGACTGGCTTCCAGTTGCAGAATGAGTCAGTCACAGGAATGAAAGGTGTGGCATGAGGCGTACAGTCAATGATACTATTAGAGCATCATATGGTGACAGATGGTCGCTGGTCTTGTGGAGAGCACAGCGTAACATATAAACTCATTGAACCATCATGTTGTACATCTGAAACTAATGAAATCCTGCGTGTCAACTGTGCTAAAATACGAAAACCTTAAAAAAATACTACCCACCTCTTAGGGTTGTTGGGAAGATGAAATGAGTTAATATATATGCATAAAAACCCAGTAGAAGATCACTTGGCATATAGTGAGTGCAATTTAAATAAGGCCTTTTATTAAACAAGAGCTGTTTCACATTTCTTGTGTTTTTAATCTTCAGAGTCAATTCTACATAATTTAAATATACTTGTACAGCACTGCAAGGTTATAAGGTTATAACCTTATATAAGGTTATAGTTTGTCTTGTTTGTTTTTTTGTCTTGTTTGTTACTTGATTCAGTGTCCCACATGGTGTTTAGGACAGCAGGAGCTCAGTATATTAGCTAGAAGAATGATTGAGTGGATCATGGTTGAAAAATTATGATTTTAGTTGTACTAAATGGCAATACCATTGGAGATGGTGAGTGAAATTATTTTCACTGTAGTAAAGAATAAAGTGTCAGTGTTGGCAGGGCCACTTTGATCTTGATGAGTTTTGTGATAAATACCTTGTTCTTTCGAAGACGACTCCTTGGTATTTAACTTAACCTGATGATATGCTAATATCAAGAATGATGAGCTGGTAGCCATGTTAGAATTAAATTGTTCATTTTATCATTAGGAAAAATGTAATCGATGGAAGGCAATACAAGTATATTATGTCAGTTCTATTCTGACTTACAATATTCCCATTATATAGGGGAAAATTTTTGCCTTTCATTCCCATGGCTGACTCATTCCACAACTGGAAGCCTGTCTCTCCTACTTCCTTTCACCCATTTTGCCCAAACCCCCACTCTTGGCCCTCTGGTAGCCATGTTTGTTCTCTGTATTTACAGTCTGATTCTACAGATATTGAAAATTATAGTAAACAGAAACCATTAGACTGTTTCTTTCTGATAGCAATATAATTATCTGAAGAGATTTTTAAAATTCACTCAAATGTATTAACATTTCTGTCAATGAAAAACACCACAGGTACAGGTAAAAGAAGCTGAGGGAAATCTTGCAATGGATTTCAAGCCAAAAGCATATAACCTTAATACATAAAAGATATGTGTAGGGAAGAAAGCACATATAAAGAGAAAAATGGGCAAAAGATATACATGCAGATACAAAATAAGAAACACAAGGGGTCTCACTACTAATAAAAATGCAAATTAATTAAGAGATACAGCCCCACCCCACCCCTTGGAATTGTCGGGGTTTTTAATGATAAGTATTCAGCTGACAAAATTGTGAGAAATGAGTGCTCTCACACCCTGCTGGTGGTAGTGTGAATCTGTACATCCAGTCGGTGGAGCCATTTAGCACAACAGAATATCTAGAAAATGTTTATACCCTTTGACTCAGCAAGTTTACTTCTAGGAATATAGTCTATAAAATAACTGGGCAAGTAGGCACCTATAAACATGCAAAGATATTTATCATATGTTGACTCTAATATTAAGAAACCCCAAAAGTGATTTAGATGTTGGTTTGATTGGCTTTGAGCTCATTAAATACATTGATATGTGCTATATGCCAAGAAATACCACATCATTTATTGATTTTTTTATTATATACTACTTATTTGCATTATTTCATCGGCTCCTCACCACGACACTAGGGACTACTTAGTTCCCCATATTGCAAATGAAGAAATTGATAATCAGAATCAATGTCATGTCCAAAAATTCAAAATGAGGTCTATCAGACGCCAAGGCTCAGGCTCTTAAGATTATGCTATACCATAGTACTTAGTGGCTTGGAAAGAAGTGAGAAGAGCAGATGCCAAATAATGTACAGGTATGATCCTATTTTTATTATAATTATAGCTAGAGATGTATAGCCAGGTACCATTGTTGTTGGAGACTTAAATGTCCTTCTTTTTCACATATGTTTCCTTCAATAACCATATTAGTTCATGTAATTTTGGAAGTTCTATTTTCAAATGAATTGACTTGCTTTACTTAATGGCTAAATCGTTATATTTATACATTTAGTCATATTTAGGAACTCAATTAAAATCAAAGATCATTTAGGACAAGAGAGAAGTGTGGATGTATGTATGTGTGTGTGTGTGTGTTAGTATCATGCAGATATTGTAACAGAAACAAGTTAACTGACTTTTCCATTTAGTGGCTAATGTGTTCCATTAAGTTTATTTCAATAATTGAAATAATTCACTTCTTACACAGAACAGCTCCATCCCATGCTTTAGAGAAACCTGTCAGAAGTGAATATAGCTAATTGGGTGATGGTTTTACATAGTCATCTCTACACTCAATTTAAAATTTGTCCTTTGTTTACCATAATCTGAGTGAAATAATTTTATAATAATGATAATAGTGAAATCACTGTCACTCTTTTGATAATTCCATTGCCAAAGACATCATCATAAAATTTAATTTATAAATGTAATTCAATTCATGTTTATGCTCTGTGCCAGATAAGGGGGAAATAAAAACATGGCCCTTTCCCCCATAAGGCACACTGTCTATTGATGGAAAGGGTTATTGCGTGCAGTATATGTTTTTATGTAGTAAAAAAAAAAACTTATGGGAAGTTGAAAAGTGATAAAATAAATGGCATTAAGTCTTTTATTCAGATACTAACTGGGTGCCAGAAGTTGTCTTAGATACTGTGGGCACAACAAAACCAGTAAAACATAGTTCTTGGTCCCAAGTGGCTCAGTCTAGTAGGGTAATCACAAAATGATTAGCAAAAGTAATTTTTGCAAAAGGTGTAGCAGAGCCTTAACTAATTGAAGTGACAGCAGAGGAGCTGAAAAATGTTTCAGTTTGACAAGCAAAATGTGATGAAATGAAGGAACTCCTCTTGGAAATGTTTCAATGAACCAGTACATTGAATATTACTGCCTGTTGTATTTCAACACCATTTCCATGCGTCAAAACTGCAGTCTGGGCCAGGTTCTCCCTTTCATAGGCCGGAGCTGTCACTTAAGGTATACATTACCACAACCAAGTAGTCCAAAATGCTTCCTTCTAACTTGAAATTACTGAGGTGTTTTTTCCCTTGGAGTCAGAAAGTAGAAAGCAAAAGATCCAAGTCAGAAATCAGTCAGGTGAGTGGTTTGCCCTTGTGGTCCAACACCCAACAGACTGTAAATATATATTTAATGAACTCAACTATTATTTATTTTTTAAGTTCTTATTTAAATTCCAGTTAGTTAACATACCCTGTGACATTAGTTTCAGAAGTGCAATACAGTAATTCAACACTTCCATACAACACCCTGTGCTCATCAGAACAAGTGCACTCCTTAATCCCCATCACCTGTTTCACTGAGCCTTTCACCCCAACCCCTCTGGTAACCATCAGTTTGTTCTCTTTAGTTAAGACTCTGTTTCTTGGTTTGTCTCACTCTCTTTTTTTCCTTTAATCATTTGCTTTATTTCTTAAATTCCACATATGAGTGAAATCCTATGGTATTTGTCTTTCTCTGACTTATCTCACTTAGCATAATACTCTCTAGCTCCATCCAGGTTGTTGTAAATGGGAAGCTTTCATTCCTTTTGATGGCCGAGTAATAGTCCATCATGTATATCTACCACCTCTTCTTTATCCATTCATCAGCCCTTGAGCCCTTGGGTTGTTTCCATAGTTTGGCTATGGTAGATAATGCTGCTATAAACATCGGGGTGCATGTGTCCCTTTGAATTAGTCTTTTTGCATTCTTTGGGTAAATACCCAGTAGTGTAGTCGGACACCCATACTTTTAAACTAGAGCTTCATTATTCACAAGGCTTCTCCAAGAAACAACTTGGGAAGAACTTTAGTCCTGACCCTGGCATTCTAGGGACTGCAGATCAATCATATTGAGGGCCATAATTGGCGATTCTCTACAATTGGTGATTCTCTCAGCAAATCAAAATTCAACAGTCCCTTTACTATCTGTGCCTTCTTGCAGACCTCATCTTTGGCTTCTAAACACGGAAACATCACTGGCCATGACAATGGGTTAGAAACGGATAATAAAGGAAGTCATTTATGTCATCAACTCCCTTTGCCTGACTACTGGGAATGCAGCAGTATCACCCTCCTAGTCTTGCTCTAGTAAGATTTTGATAAGAAAGAATGAACTTTCTTACTTTCAAATTTGTTTGTCAGGCTGGTAAAATGTTCAGACTCTTTAATCCATTTTTCTGGGCCATGAAGTCCCAACTCTTTCGCCTCGCACACAATGTCTTTACTCCAACATCTTCAGCTGTAACTTTTACCATCTACTTTCTTACACCATAGGCTCTACCTGACTCTATCCTCCTGGAACTGCTCACTTACCTTTTATTACTTAGTTTGGCAGTTAACTGATGCTTTCTCCAAAATAAAAATAATCTTTTACTCCTTTGGAATCCCACCTTTTACCTCCATTTATTTATAAAATGTTTACCCTCTCTATTCAACTAAAAAGTCCATAAAGGGAATGATTTTTGTCCCCGGTATCTTTAAATAGGTGTTTCTAGCATCCTATCTACAATATAGTTGCTATTCAGTAGTTTTTTATTGAATGAATTAATGAGTACCCTAAGCATATATTGATTGAATTTAAAGTTTTGGCACAACAAGATGTCTATACAGGGAAAGAAGAAAAAAAATTCTGGATCTGTCCAAGTAAGCAAAACTCTAACAGAAAAGATATAAAGGTCATATTAGAGTATCCTAAAGCAAAATTCAGATCTTTGAGAAAAATTTGAAAATGTAGTATGATAACCAGAGAAAATAGACCATAATAGCCTTATTTTTCTTTTTGTACATGAATTGTCACATGTCAAGAGAAAAGAACAGATAAAATTGAAGGAATAATGGTTTGGGAAAATAGTGAAAATAATTGCTTTGTATTACTAAGGTAGTAGCAGGAAATGATCACCTGGCAATGGGAGTACAGCTCGAGGCTTATTTCTTTTCGCAGTGAAAGAATTTCTGATGCAATTATGGCAGGAGACCCAAAATTGCTGTTCTCTCCATTAAAGACCCCATACATGTAACAGAGAAATCCAAATCACTCCCTTAAATGCTTCAGTGTGATGAGTTGATTATCTAAATCGGAAACTAACTCCTGGTGAAGAGAAAGGAAACAGGCATTTGGTCCTCAAATACTGATAAATAAAGCCACTGGTGGGTTGTGCTAGGAGCCCTGATAAAATAAGTTCCCTGCCTCTGTGGCACCTGTATTGTAAAACTAAAACAAATTATCAAGTTTAAAAGATAAGACCTGAGGGGCCCCTGGGTGGCTCAGTGGGTTAAAGCCTCTGCCTTTGGCTCAGGTCATGATCTCAGGGTCCTGGGATCGAGCCCCGCATCGGGCTCTCCGCTCAGCGGGGAGCCTGCTTCCTCCTCCCTCTCTCTCTCTGCCTGCTTGTGATTTCCGTCTGTCAGGCAAATAAATAAAATCTTAAAAAAAAAAAAAAAAAGTAAGACCTGAAATTTTACCGTGTACTTCTTTTACACTTTAGCTTTAAGGTTTTATTTAATTTATTATTTATTTTAGAGACAGAGAGAGACTGTGAGCAGGGGAGAGGAGCAGAGGGAGAGGGACAAGTGGACTCTGTGCTGAGTGTGGAGCCCAATGTGGGACTCAATCTCAGCACCCTGAGATCATGACCTGAACCAGAACCAGGAGTCAGTTGGACGCTTGACCGACTGAGCCACCCAGGGGCCCCACTTCTTTTACTGTTGTTGTTTTATGTGTGCCTCCACACCTGATTGTAAGTTCAACTGGGTATTTCATGAAGGCTACAGATAAAGAAATCTTGTCCTCCACCAGTGGATGGAGTTAAGCAAATGAATGAGTAGAATATACAGTGTATCACTTGGTGACATTTAGGGAAAAATAAAATGGGAGAGGAGTGAAGAAAGGGTGTAGGGCGGGGGTCGCCTCACTGCTCTGGAGCCGTGGATAGGTTAGAATCTTGAAAAATACTCACCCTCGTGTGGTAATAATTGGAAATCAAGAAAATGGGCATAATACCATTTGTCTTGATGATCTCAAGGTAAATGATAGATGAGAGGCATTGAACGTTGAACAGAGAGGGAGGGGGTTCTTAGAAGTCCACAGAGCTCTTGGGCATCCTTTTACTCCTGCCAGCGGGTGCATGGAGGTCTGAGACTGGGCAGTCATAGCCAGAATAAAGTCATCTTCTGGACTTCCACTATGGAGGCAGGAGAAGCCTTGGGCAGAATGTTCTGATCCAGATCCCACTGAGGTCAGGGACTTCCTACACTTGGTCAAGTTAAAAAAATCTGGAACATAGGATATTGGAAGAAAACATACTGTTAACATTGCCATTGCTTGTGCTACTATTCAATTCCAAAGATTTACAAACTTCTAATAAAAGGTCTTCAAATTTGAGGGGGCCTTGGTAGCTCAGTCAATTAAGTGTTCGACACTCGATTTTGGCTGAGGTCATGATCTTAGGGTCATGAGTTTGAGCTGCGTGTTGGGCTCTGTACTGGGCCTCAAGCTTCCTTAAGATTCTCTCTCTCCCGAACCATGAGAGACTATGGACTCTGGGAAACAATTTGAGGGTTTTAGATGGGAGGGGGTGGGGGGATGGTGAGCCTGGTGATAGGTATTAAAGAGGGCACGGATTACATAGAGCACTGGGTGTTATATGCAAACAATGAATCATGGAGCACTACATCAAAAACTAATGACTTACTGTATGGTGACTAACATAACGCAATAAAAAAGTTAAAAATAAAACCAGGATAATGGAAAAAAATGAAATAAAATAAAATTCTAGAACATTAAAAAAAAAAAGATCTCTCTCTCACTTTCCCTCTGCCCCTACCTCACTGCCCCCACCCAAAAAAAAGAGGGTTTCATGTTCAAAAATGGTTTTTAACTGCGACAAGAGCTGAATCACAGAAACAAGAAACTGTCTTGGGGAGAGAAGACTGGGGCAAGCTATGCTCCCAAGAGTCCTTGCTGACAGTGACAATAACTGTGAATAGGACTGATGGAAAATCTTCACATATTCCTTTTCTGTGAGAGGAGTCTATTACTAAAGATGCATCAGCAAAACCCATAATTTATGCTTTCTATCTAGTCTCTATAGACTCTAAGCCCATCATTGCAGAAATGAGTCTCAGGAATCAGGGAGGTAAAATAAGAAATTTCACTCTCTATCGAAGCTCACCCAGAGTTGACAGTTTAGGGAGAGCAATGAGACATGTAACCAAATCACTAAAAAATCAACTGCTGCCAGGGTCGGGTTACCCTTCTGAGCCATGACAGTTCTTTGGGGCCCTTGAGAAACTTCAAGACAGTCAGAAACCAACGTGGTTTCCTTAGCTTGGAGATTTCATTATTCCCATGAAGCTGTATGTGAAATGAAGCTGTCATTCATGAAAGCTGTCACAAGGAAGATAGAGCAGCCAACAACTCAGGACTGCTCAACGATGTAAATTTTTGACCAAGATTTATGAAGTTCCAAGAAATCATTTTTCCTACATTTCATGATCTTCCACAACTTTCAGCTTCTACTTAACACACCACTCTGATACCTCCCGTTATCAGGAAAGATGGAGTGAATTTGTGTTCCACTGCAACTTTAAAAACCCTTAGTCAAGAAATGGTGTTGTTGGCTCACAAGCACCTGACCTCTGGCTGTCCTCTGTGAACCAGCCCTGGACTTCTCTGCATCTTTCTAGACATCCTGACGCTTACATTTCTTCTCTATGTACAGAATGATTATAAGATTATAGGTCACCTGTGTATTAACTAAGAAAACAGTGAAAGTCTTTGTAAGCAGAAAGAAGGTAGGTTATCAGGGAATGGATTCTCTGACTGCTTAAGGAAGGGCAGGATAGAAGGCTCTTGCCTTCTTCAAGAGCAAATGACTCCAGAGCTACGATGTTTAGCGGGGTATCCAGAATTCTCCAATTTAGATGGAAATAAAACCAACAATAATACATGGTTTTGTCCGGTGCCAAATAAAAGATGCACACCTCTTTTCCAGGGAGGATATGGCAGTGACATCTCCTTCCGGAGGTCTTAGGCTTTTATTAGGCTGAAACAGGGGAGTCAAAATGGGAGTGGAGGCAACATTGGGGGAGTGGGGATGGTAAGGATAGGCCAGAAAGGGGTGTTCTGGAAAGAGGTGTAGAGTTGGAAAGGTTAAGTCATGTCAAGAGACAGTAATTTGATCAGTTTGCCTAGAGTGAAAGTTTCAAACAGGGTAATGGCTAAAAATGAGATTGGAAAAGTAAATTTGAAACAGATTGTATGAGTCTTTGAATACCACAAGGCTGTAAACTGGATTTAAGATTTTCAGTTGTAAGTGATCAGTGACAGATCTGATTCTCGTGCCTTATTTATCATTACACAGCAAATATCATTATCTTTTTCCAAACAAAAGCCACCTCTAGAAATCACTTCAGAGAGTAGAAATCACTGGTCTCAGAAGGTCCTATGTCTTTTCTGATTGCTTAAATACTTTCAGATACAGCATAGATCTTCCAGAATGACCCACTATGATATATATATGTGTCACTTCTACTGGTGGTTCCAGAACATTTTCCATCACTTTAATGTCCTTCTCTTTGGAGCTCGTTTAAGAATGCCCATTGAAAATACATACAGAAAAGAAAAGAATAAAGAAAAAGCATGTACATAGATGTATTAGAGTAAGACAGAGAAACTGACTTATTTCAAAACAGTAATAAGGCCATTCCATTGTTAATTCTTCCCCTGAATACTGAAATAATTTAACTCTCGGGAGTACCATTAATTGACAGGCACACAGTGACAGAATGTGTTATCTGCTCTTTGAGTTAATTTGTATTGATCCCAAAAAAATGTCAGTGGAAACTGCTGTTGCAAAACCATCTCCTTCAAACTGCTGATGAATTTTATATCAAGACATCTAAAGAAGATAACCTGAAGAATGAAACATAAAATTCAGCAACTTTTAAATGAAAATGTTCTCTTATTAAAAAATCACATGTATCACAATGGTTTAAGATAATTCAAGGGTGTCTTAATGCATGCATCATATACATGAAGATAGAAAAAGAAAAACTCAGGCTTGTTTGTATTAGAGAAGGATTAGAATTATTTTCTATGAAAAGTGATTCTAGGCTGGGCTTTCCCAGGGATAGTTTCTATTAATTACTTTTTTCTTGTGAATGGTATATGATTTCTTGTTTCTTTACATGCCTTATAATTTTTCTGAAAATTTTTTTGAAAACTGGGCATTTTGAATATCATAATGTGGCAACTCTAAAAATTATATTCCCCCCTTCCTTAAGGTTTCCTGTTGCTGCTTGTGTGGGTGTTAATGTTTGTTTATTGGCTTTTTAAAATTAATCTTGTATCCTCTGTACTTTTTCTTGTGTATGACCAACTGAAGTCTCTGTTCCATTAGCTGAGTTGAGAGCCTTTTCCTTCAGTACCAGGAACCAAAGTAATCCAAACCAAACTCAAGATTATTCCTGTCTTTGTAGATCAGGTATGTATTGGGGCACTCCTTCATTTGCTTAGCCAGGAAGTTTAAAACTCTACCTTAGCCTTCACTTCCTGGTTGTACAGAGCCTGAAGGTTGGCCAGTAGTGAGAGCTTAAGGACTACTCAGGTCATTTCTGAGAATGTGTTCTGATCTAGGCATTCATGTAGACTTCTAGAGTGTTTGGAATTCATGGGAGTTTTTCAAAGTCTTTATTCTCCAAGTATTTTTCTTCCCAAGATTCTTCCTTCTTAAATTTGTTTAGTATATTTCTTACCCCAACCATCACCTTTTGTCCCGGGGAGCAACACCTAATACATTTGCCTAGAAATATTTTTGACAAGCACTGCCCAGGATGCCACCACAGTCCTGGGGAAGCTCTGAGATTGGCAAAATGGAAGCAAATGCTTATTCCAATCCCTCAGGGAGCCATAGGCAAGGTCAAGACATACATAATTCTTTGAGAGGAAAATCCATATTGCTTTCTCTTGTACTGGCAACCTTCACTGGGAATGCCATTCAAAGCTCCTTCCACACTGGGGTGTAGGATATAACAGGTACATTGAAATGCTCTTTATTCTTTACCTTGAAGATCTCTTTTGCCAAAATTCAGCAGTCTTTCTCTTTGCTGAGCATTTCCTTGGTTGTTTTAAGTATAGATTAGATTCCAGAGTCCCAGAAAAGTTGAATCTGACAGTTTTTGTCAGCTTCTCTGTTGCTCTTGTGAAAGGTTGGCATTTTAGACTGCCTTCCTCTGACAGACATCACTTTTATTACTTTTAAGTATTTGTCCCTGTACATTGAAAACCAACATAGACATCTATGATCTGAAATGGCTTAGAATTCTGAGTATCTTTTATTGATTATCTTTTATTGTGTGTCTCAGTCTCTGATAAAAGGGATGGGGAGTCACTAATGAGGTTAGTCAAGTTAGTAATGAGGGCTTGCTACATACAAGTCAGGCATTGTCTTCACTCCGTTGTTCTGCACAGCAGTCGTGGGAAGTGGCTCTTCTTATGTACATTTGCAGATGATAAAAAAAAAAGTCATGCTGAGTGACTTGCTCAAACTTACACTGTTAATAAAGCAATGGCACGGGGATTTGAATCCACATAGTCCATCTCCAGAGTCTGTGCTCTGGACTGCTGCCTGCTATTACCAATACTATAGAGAAATAGTCATCAATGAACAATAATAACAATGAGGAAAAAGCTTTCACGCCAGACTGTTTCTCTAGCTGGAGTTATTTGTTTTCTGTGTCACAAATAGACACTAGCATAAAGAGTTCCACTCTGGGGTGCCTGGGTGACTCGGTCAGTTGGGTGTCCATCTCTTGATTTTGGCTTAGGTTATGGTCTCTGTGTTCTGAGATCAAGCCCCGTGTCAGGCTCTTCCTTGGGTGTGAAGCCAGCTTGGGATTCTCTCTCTTCCACTCTCCCTATCCTTCCCCCTGCTCTCTAAAAATAAAAAATAAAAATAAGAATTCCAGGAAGAGAATTGATTGATTTGGAAGTTCCTTCCTTGTCAGTCTTCATGTACTATTTTGGTGTCATTTCATTATTCTTTTTGTTTTGCTTAGCCCTTGTCAATCCTTTTGAGATGAACCTGATGCTAGTACTGATTTTATCTATTTTAACTTATTTTGATACATTCCCACTGGGTGGCTAATAATTAGGTTGCTTAAGTGGCCTTTTGAAATCACATTTCTTCCTAATTGGCACAGAATTCTAGGTTGTGACATTTGTGGATATTGATTTATGTTTTCTCTTATGTTAACTTCTGGGTTATCTTTTATAAAATTAAATAATAATTCCCCAAATTAAAGCGAATTTCGCAGACCACCACTCGCTCATGTAAGAGTAGATTTGAAATCTCTTTGACAGAAGCTGAAGTGAGCTCTTAAACTCAGCTGCATTAATGTCACGAGCCTGGAGAAGAACATTACAACTGCTAAGTGGAAGATTAACTAAAGAATATAACAAACATCACAAAAATGAAAGCGGATCTGTGGATGTAGAGAGTTTGATACCGTAACCACAACAGGAGAAAATGACATGGTGTTTGAATTGCAAGCTCTGAGATACAACTGATTTTTCTTTACCCCTTGAAACAAATTGGAGTTGGTAGAAAAGCTCATGAAAGAAATAGCATTCGTGATATACACATCCCTGGCATCTTTTTGAAGTCATAGGATTGCCGTTTCTTTTCCTGAGTAGTAATTTGCTACGAATCATTTGAACAACTCTCTAAAATATTTTGCAGTGTAATCCCTAATTGGGTAAATTAGAGACATTGTGTGTTTTTTTAAAACCACAATTAGCAAGAAAATGGCTCAAAATTCCATTGAAAAAATGCTATGCTGTGTAAGTGCTTAATTACTAAACAAATTAAATATATGTTAACATCGACATGAAATAACGCTGCGTGAAATTACTACAAAAATGAAAAAAGTCTAAACTCCGTTCTCTCAGGAACTGAGTTTCTCCAGGTCTGAGATGGGACAGGAGGGGGGTCATTAACACCTGTTAGAAAAGAAACAAGGCGAGCCCCTGTGACTCAGCATCTCCGTACCCTGAGCTTCGTCTGGATCTGGGACTCAGGATGAACCAGGCCACCAGTGGACACTTCTGAGGGACTCATAGAGGGAGGTCAAACACCACGCTCCATAGCAGATCTGCCTGTTCTCCTGAGGCCAGATGTCAGGGGGACACCTTAGCCTTAGCATCCAGGATACTGTGGGAGGTTCCCTGATGAGGGCATCATGGGAGACACCTGACTCCCACGGAGGCCTTAAGAGCCCCCTCACAGGGGGTCCAACTTCAGCAGCCTTCCCCTCTAGGCATCAGGAGTCAGCATGGGGAGCCCCTAGCTCTGGAAAAAGGAACAACAAGCCCCAAATAGAGTCATTCATCCCTCAGGACAGCAAGCCAAGACTTAATCACAGTTTCAACCTCTCCTAGGAATGACCTTTTAAGTTAACAGTCAGTCTGAAATTTCTAGATCAGCACTAGTGAGGTCATCTGCATGGTAACAACCCAGGTGTTCTCTCCCCACCCCAAAAGGAGATGAAACAATCCTTTTTTAGTTCTGTTTTGCTAAAACTTCCTTGCCCTACCCTCCTGCCTAGAAAAACCTCCCATTTGTGCAACTTGGACCATCTCTCTACTTGCTAGATGGGATATTGCTCCACTCATGAATTGCTTGATAAAGCCCATTAGATCTTCAAATGGACTCCGTTGAATTTTTGTTCTTTAACATATCTGTAAACCAAGAGCATGTTTGTCTTAATCTGTTTGTGCTGCTATAACAAAATACCACAAAGTGAGGAGACTATCAACAACAGAAATTTATTTTTCATAATTTTGAAGGCTGGAAGTCCAAGGTCAGGAGCCAGCAGATTCAGTATGGTGGCTGGTGAGGTCCCACTTCCTGGTTCATAGTTGGTGCCCTGCTGGGTTCTTGGGAGTCTAGGGAGTTCTCTGGAGTCTCTTATAAGGGCACCAATTATGACCTAATCACCTCCCAAAGGCCCCATCTCCTAATACAACATCTTTGGGGGTTAGGGTTTCAACATATGAAATTTGGAGGGACACAGACATTCAGACCAGAGTAATGTCTGTGGGCGTTTCCCTGACCTCATGCCGGCTTTCCCTACATACCCCTATCCAAAGACACGGACACAGGACCATGAAAAGACACATATACGTACCTCCAAAACCGACTTACCCTCAAGAAGCCAGCTGGTAAAATCACTCTGTGAGTGAGGGATTGGCAGGGCTTTAGATAGTCACCAAAAAGGGTGTGTTCTTTTCTTACTTTATGTTGTCAGAGTACTGTTGCCTTTTGTTGGATGTGCCAGATAAAAATCACATGTGGAGCTTGGTAAGGAGATTCTTTGCTTAAAATGATTATTGCCATAATGGGAGGTTGCCTACTGCAATAAGGGGGCGGGGGGGGGGGCTATTGCAATAGAGAGAACACTCCAGCCATGGGATCTGCAAGTGTTTCAAAAATAAGGCAGAAAGGAGTTTTCTATCATAGGGAAGGATAAGCAAGGTTAGAGAGAACCACATAGAGTGCAGCGGGAAGAGTAGATGGCCTGATTAGACAGTTGAGCAGGAACTATTTTTCCTTTGGGTTGGGCTACCCTATTCTTAGGAGGGGCCCTTAAGGAGGGACTGTAGTACATTGTAAAGCTGGTAAAGGGTAAATACAATTCTTGGGTGTGGGGGAAGCAGAGAAAATTAAAGTTTGATCAAGTCAGGTTAGCCGGTATATTGTCTAGATGGGTCATCGGCTACAAACAGTTCGGCTAATCATTGATAAAACAACAAATGGCAATGTGGTAGATCCGCGTCTGGCCTGGTCCTAGGTACAACAAGCGGGTTACTCTGAGTCTTATCGAAGTCACGGGGGGACATGTGATTCTTTTAAGTAACCCCTTTCCTGGAGCACAAAAGGGTCAAGGGATTTCTTAATCTGGATGTTTTCCAGGTGCACTGGGCTAAGTAAAGTTCAATGTTGTCAGAAGTAAACGAAAAGAGGACAAACCAAGGAATCAGCCAGTGTGAGTATCTCTTGTGCATAACAAACGCGTGTCCTGTATCAAGCCTACAGATACCACTCTCACAATTTCCCCCGTGCCAAGGGACTTGACTGCAAAGATCACCTTTTCAGCTGGCTCACTGCTTAGGGACTTCCTGTTTCACCAAAGACAAGAGGACTTGCTTATCTTTCCATTTTCCTTTCTGCCACCGTCATAATCAGTTTGATGAGTAGTTTTCCTACGCATTTCATCTTAGAGGCCTCATATGAAGGGAAGATTAAGAAATCATTTGGCAGAATGATTAAGTGATCAGTAAAGCTTAACAGATTTCCATGCTGTCAAGACCAGCTTATTAACTGAGACCATTCGGGAGTCAGACGCTCAGCCTGCCATCAGCATTCAAAACTGACAAAGTTGTTTAGTGCCTTTGACCTTGCAGGCATCATCTTTATCTTCTTTCAGCAATCCTGCCCCAGCCCATTTGCCTCTCGCTCTGACATCTATTCTATCACAACTAGCCCTCAGGAACTCAGTGCCCCAAACCAGCTATTCAGGAAATGTGCTGATAAAGTCAGTCACTTATGGGTGTATAAAATGATTGCAGGGCTTAATATGGGAGCCTTCTAAGAGACACAGTTTTATGGTGGTTGTAGTTATTATTCCATGTGCTGCTTGGTTCTTGTTGCTGTTTTGTTTTGGTTTTCCCAGGGATAGGATAAGGAGACATTTTATGGTACTCAGTGACTAGTAGCAGGGTCTGTTAGATTTTTAGCTGGCCTGGTCATTTTTGGTGCACCACACAGGACTAGAAGACTCTGCTGATGAAGACCCGTTCCAAATTATGATAGTGTTTAATTAAGTCAAAGCAATTCTATGAACATGCGTCTCAACAGAAAGCCTCCTACTGGATCAGGCCACAGCGTGCAGAGGGCAGGCTTTCCAGCAGGCTGTCTGCCTTCCCACTTTCCCACGGCTTCCTGTTACCACTCTGACCTCATTCTCGAATTCTCTCCCACTCATTGCTTCCCTGAATATGCCAGGCCTGCTCTGGCCTTAGAATCTTTTCTTAGTGATGCCCTTTTCCTGGAATGTTTCTCCCCCAGAGAGCCACTTGACTACTCCCCTGTCTCCATCATGTCTTTGTCCACATGTTTCTTTCTTGGTCAGGACGATCCGGAGCAGCCTAATTCAAACTGCGACTTGCATCTCTCCTCTCCCACCCCGGCACTCCTGAGCCTTCTTACATGGCTCTACTTTTATCACACAACAGTTATGATACTCAGGCATCCCATAGCATTTTTTTAAATTATGTTCACTGTCTTGTTCCACTAGAGTGAGAGTGGAATTTGGACAATTTTGCTATTGCTGTACCTTGGTACCCAAAATCGTGCTCAGTGCATAGTAGGTAATCAATAATTATGTGTTAAGTTAATTAACTCTCTGTTAAGTCAAAATGATTTTTAATAGATAACAAAATGACAGACATTATCATTAAACGCTTTTCCATGATATAAAGATATCTCTAATACATACATTCATCTCAAGCACGATCTATTTCAAATTAACAGCCAATTTCACAGTTGTTCTTTTTGGTATGAAAAAAAATAATTGGGTGTGGTCAGACTAAGAGCCTTTCCAGGCCTTTTGTTTATCCTGGAGGTAGAAACATTTGCTCATGTATTGCAAATCTTACTTCCATTACCAGTTGTCAGAAATATTAGGTATTCTCAACTTTAGATGTCTTTCCTGATGATAGGAAAGGTTAAAACTTAGGTTCTAATAAAGTCTCCGATGCCCTTCTAAGCAAAAAATGAAAAATGTTTTCTCCCCTTCCACTAGTCAGATATACTTAGTCATGACTCTTCCTCATACGATGGCTTTTCTGTCCTATAAATACACTTCTCCCTTCCTGCTCAAGGCAGTCCTTCCTTATAACACCTTGCTATCATTCAAAATGGCTGAATTAAATCAGAGAAGAAACTTGCAACTCTGGAGTTAATGGCATGCAAACTCCACTTTGTTTTCACTATCTTGTAGAGAAGACTGATTATATTTGAAGAAAGGTAGTAAATGACTGCTGGAAAAAAAAAGGGAAAAAATCAATTCCAACTGTCTTGAAGGAGCAGAGTAAATCTAAAAAACAAATGTTCATTCAAGATTCCCAGCCCCAAGAGAGCACATGAGGGGAGTCACAGTCTGTTAATCCCAGAGATACCAATCCCATAGAGTGAGAAATTCAGGATGACCATATTGTTAAGAACCTACTGAAATAACATTCAGAGCAAACAGTGAAAATGGATGCTGGCTGTGAACTGTTCACTTGAAAGGAGCCTTGGAGGTGCAAATGCTACAAATCCAAGAAAGCGCAAAGACTCACAGGCCCACACAACCTGATAGTGAGTATACTGTGTCCTAGCTTCCTCTTTTCCAGAGCTCCAACATAAGAATCAATAGAGAAGTCACCACGACGATTACAGAATTACTCAAAATGAAATGTAAGAAAGAAGAGCTAGCTGAAATCATTCAGGCTGGAAAGAAGAATGGTCAGATTTCTGTGATGGATAGTAAACTGTTCCATGGACTATTAAAAGAAAGATGGCGACCACCTGTCCTCCACTGAACAGAAACGGATTTAAGCTGAAGGATAAAATAGAAAAGTTAGCAAGAGGCATGTCCTGTCTTTTAGAGATTAGTAAATCCTCTGGTTTCTGATTTAGAAACCATGGGGTTTCTCTTTCCCTGGGAAGTAACTCGAACATTTTCCCCATGTTCCTGGGATTGAGTGTGAAATCATGAAGAGAATGAATGCTTAGGCACTCTCAATTCAACAGAGGTATTTGTGTTTCCCAGCACTCCCATCTCTTTCTGCGCTGTCTCCTTCATTGCTTCCAGTGAGTGCCCGAATCGTTTTTGTGAAATTCTACTCACCATCTTCTCATTCCGTGAATTCAAAAACCTATCTACTGAGTACCACCTCTGTGCCCCGATAGGGAGGGTGTAGGGGTCAGTAATGACGGAAAGGACCGCCTCCATGTGGCTTATACTGGAAGGGGAGGAGAATAGAAAAGGGAATCAACATGACTTCATATAGAAAGTAGTACTATGAAGAAAAACAGGATGCTGTGATAGCCAGTGACTGTGTGTGTGTGTGTGGGGGGGGAGGTTTTTCAGATAGGGACTTAGGGAAAACCTCTCTGAGGATGTCACTGGTGAGCTGATGAGCAGGAGACAGGATAGAGGAAAAGAGACAGGATACGGCTCTGTAAAGAGATAGGATGAAAAGCAAACTCATTAGCCTACAGTCCTGGGCATCCTCAACACCAGTGAAGGTTCTCTTCGTTGTTTTTTTGTTTTGTTTTGTTTTAAGATTTTACTTATTTATTTGACAGAGAAAGAGAACACAAGCAGGGGAGCAGCAGGCAGAGGGAGAGAGAGAAGTAGACTCCCACTGAGCAGAGAGCCCGATGAAGGACTCCATCCCAGGACCCTGAGATCATGACCTGAGCTGACGGCAGACGATTGACCGACTGAGCCACCCAGGCGCCCCATATGTTCACTTAGTCTTAAAACAAACAAACAAACAAACAAACAAAAACAAACAAAAAACTACATGTGTCCTCAGATCAATGGATACAAAGCTCTGACATTTTCCCCAAATGGCAACCAGTCACCCCAAACAAAAATTGAGATTGGGTGGTGGGAATTAATATTTTACCTAGTCAAACATTCAGGGGTTGTTGCTAGTCATGTCCCACTGGGTCTCACAGGCAGGAAGTGCTAGGATGGGCACCGGAAGAGTCAGCTCTTCCTTCTGATTTGAACCGAGAATGACGGTTGGGTACAAGATGAGGCATTAACGGCAACCACCCTCGATCCAAACTGCCTGCATTTCCCAGTTCTGGGACTCTGAGCAAGTTGCTTTAAAACCGCTCTCCGCTGTAATGCCTTCATCCGTAAATCATGGATAATAATGGTATCTACTTCAGAGAGTTGTTATAATGATTCATTGCATTCGTATTTGTAAAGCATATAGAACAATGCCTGAGACATAGTGAGTATTAAATAATTATTTGTTAAGCAAAAATAAAAGTGTTCATTATTATGGATAACCTGAGCTAAGTGTTGATATAAACTGTAAGAATGTCTTCAAAATACTTGCCGCAGGAAAATCATTCAGCACACCGTAGAATAAGCTTCCATCAGGGCAAATTTATAATTGCATATGAGTTGAAAGAAAGATTCTTTTTGGATTATCCATGAAGGATATGCTAAGTAAATTGTTAATATAAAGAACTTTGTCGTGTTTGTTAGCGATTCTGAAGGGATTACATTTTTTAAACGCATTTTAGCAGTATCTCTTCGTAAATGCACATCCGATGTGCATTATTAGTCTTATTTTTTCATTTAATCTTTTAGATAACACTCTATAAACTGATCGTTGATACTGACATATACCTAGAAATACCATATACATAGAGGCACCTGGCTGGCTCAGTGTGTAGAGCATATGACTCTTGATCTTGGAGTTGTGAGTCCAAGCCCCACACTGGGGGTAGACCTTACTTAAAAAAATCATAGCTAAAAAAATAAAATTTAATTTAAAAATAGACAATAAAATAAACATATAATCTATGTATGTCAATCTAATTTTATTTTCTCCCCTGTTTATTCCCTTCTCTTTCCCTGTCTTATGTGTAATAAAACAAAAGGCAGGATACCTCAGGTAGGCAATTTTCAATGTGGTGTGTTTTATATAAACACCAGACCTTTAATTTCTCTTTTTCCTTCTACCCAATGCTACACACAAAGATTACAGACTTTTTAAGTATTGATAAACAACCTACCTCACAGATGCTTTATGAAACTCCCCGACTTTGTCTTAACGTCCAACATTCATACCCTGGTGTCAGTGACTTGTATTAGGGAGCATCTGAAAAGCTCGCCATGCACTTTACCCTATATGGAATAGACATGTATGTGTGTATGTGTATATTTTTTTTTTTTTCAGAAATAAGTTGAAACATCATCCTGCCATACTACCATATGGAGTGGCCACACTGTTTTCCTTGCCTAATATTGTGAGATTTTTAAGACACTTTTACGGTTACTTTTCTTTCTTGGTTCTTTAGATGATATCTGTACAAAACAATCCTGGGAGGATTCAGCAGTTTTCAAATTATAATCCCCAATGTTCGCTTTTGTAAGCAAGACACTGGCTCTCAATTACTGGGAAGCCAGTACCAAACCTTTGTTCTTGTGCCTTGTGTAGAACGGGGCTGACGCTCCTGGTCTGGTGTATTCAGCCTGTTAGGGCTGTAAGTCTGCTTTGCCTGCCACAGCACATCCCCCACGGTGGTGGGGGGATGGTGACGTGTATCATCACTCAAGTGTTGGCAACTCCTCAAATGAACTTCTTCACACACACATCTGCCTCCTTGAAACCCCCAGAATATATTCAGATTCCCACCCAACCCCCTCCAATTCTTGGTAAAATAAAACTAAAAAAAGAAAAAAAGAAGAAGAAGACGACCACTCATCAATCAACAGCAGTTAGGTGCACCAAGACACAGGAGAGGGGAAGGCTACCTTGTGCACATGCGGCCCATGGGTATCCATACTGGGCCCTGAGGAGCTGGTCACGAAAGAGAAGAACCCTTGACGTGATCTGATGAGAACTAGTGCTCTGCCTTTGACCCTCAGCTGGGAATCTCCCCGACAGGCCACACGTGGGCGGTGGGACCTGGCGTATGGGTACAACAGCTGTCTGCTGCACGCTGTGATTTTTGCACAGTTTTGTTTCTACTGTCTCTTTCTTCATACTAATAGCATTTAACCATTCAAAAACTCGTGAGTCTCCATTACGTTTCAGGCGCTTGGTGGGCTCTGGGGACCACAGTGATGGGCATGTTGAAGGATCATGCTTTATGGGTGGCAGAGATAAGTATGTGAACGGTCTTATTCTCAGTAGAAAGCAGTGAATGCTAAACCACGGAAGCTCAGAAGAAAAAGCCAAGTTCCTAGAGTAGAGGTCACAGAGGATGGGGGAGGAAGATAAGGGGTCATGATGACATTTCCCAAGGGCACTAGGCCAACTGATCCTAAGGTCTCCTTCCAACTCTGTTTCTATATTTCTCATCCCGCATGTTAACTGTAATCACCGCTAACTTCCCATTCAGCGGTGCTCCACATACTTGAAGGCTGGTGTAAAGGCCCTAAGAGAATAGTAGACTCTCTACCAGTAATTGAGAATGATGATTGAGTGTGACTCTAGAGCGAGTATGCGACACTTAGCCTCTGTCCCACTGAACCTCAACTAGATCGGAAGGAGGAGAGAAGAGAAAGAGAATTAGGAACTCCATCCGGACAAGCTCTGGCGAGGTCAGGGTAAGGGAGCTCATCTGGGAGCCAAATGTGTAAGACTGCAGATTCTGTAAGAAGACAGTAACGCCATTCACTGGCAAAAAAAAATGACAAAAAGGAGTAAAAGCATGAAGTGTGCGGAGAATCACGGGAAAGAGGAGAGAAGGGCAGTATGTAAGCTGCCATGTATGGGAATCTTCTGGCAACACGCTCACTGTTCTCCCACGCAGGGGAACTGGGGTATAGGGGAGCAGGAGCATCTGGCCTCAGGCATCCCAAACAGACAACAGCCAACAAAATCCAAAAGCCAGAGACAATAGTGGTGGTGAGATGAGAAAGGAATTTATTTCTGTGAGGTCAACACCAAGAACACGGTGGATGAATGTCTCGAAGACTGTCTCCAAAGTGGGGAACACACTTCTAGGTTTATATAAAGAAAATGTGTGGGGTGCCTGTGTGGCTCAGTGGGTTAAGCGTCAGCTCAGGTCATGATCCTGGGGTCCTGGGATCGAGCCCAGCAATGGCCTCTCTGCTCAGCAGAGAGCCTGCTTCTCTCTCTTCCCTCTGCTTCTGCTCTCTCTCTCAGTCACTATCTCTGTCTCTCTCTCAAATACATAAATAAAATCTTTAAAAAAAAAAGAAAATGTGGAACAGAGGTCAGTGGGTACATTCAAGTGGGCAATAAAGGTCAGGTCGATGATTATCGCGGAGGGGGAGGCAATCATGGCCAGAGCCTTGAGGGCTCAGGGCAGTCACTATTGCTTGGGAGGGTGGTTTCAGTTCCCCTCATGGGATGCTTTGCCCACTGGGTCTTGCCTGAGTTAAGAGATAAGCTGGAAAAAAGAACTTAATTAGAAAGTCCAGACCGATGTCAAAATGGAGGTAGTTGAAGTCCTCCTTCAACTATGACAAGGCATTTTGACCGGGTTGTTTCTAGAACAGATTCCATGATATGTTAAACATTCCAGATGGCATGCGTTTCAGCAGACCCAAATTACTGATCGTTAAAATCCAGAGACATTATTATATTAATTTACAATAAGACTCTTTTTATGATAAGATTCTTTCAGGGTGACAAAAAGAATGTGCGCCTTTGGAGATTTACTTCGCATGTGATATTCATTTGCACAGAGGCCTGATTTCCTCTGCTTATGACTCAGAGGGACATTCCCCCTTAAGTGTTCCTTCCTGTCTGGTGACTTGCCTCAGTCGTCTGGGCTGTACGAACGCCACCCTTCATGTGCACTCTTGTTCACTTCGTCTTTGCTCAGGTCCTGAATTCTATGTCATCTCCTCTGAGAAGCCTCCCCTGGCCTCCACATGTGAGTCAGGCACCTCTCCAATAGGTTTCGCTAACACTCAGTCATTTTCTATGGTAACACATTACCCCTGTAATTATAACATCCTTTGTGTGATCATTTAATGTCTATGCTCTCCACTTTTTTCCTAGTCAGAATGTAAGCTCCACAAGAGCAGGGGTCAACATGCTCCCAGGCCTCATCAGAGAGTCCAACACATGGTAGATACTCATTCAATATCTCTTGAGTGAATAGATGATTCGATTTAAATGGAATTATTAGACCAAACATGTATGGATATATCTGAAGTTCTCGATACACTGTCCCTATTTTGATTTTAGAATATACAACTACACGTCATCAGCAATATTATGTAGAAATGCCAATCTCACTGCCTGCTCTCAGAATTACTTTTCAACTAGAAATGATGATTTTCTTTCTTTGAAGTCTATGGACATTTAAAATATATGTCTTCATTTAGGACAAGCTCTTTTTTTGATATTGCTAAAATGTATTTCTGGTATTTTAACATATATCTGATTATAGCAGCATTATTCAAATTGGCCAAAAGCCACTATTACTAATACTTGGCACTTCCAGCTTGCTTTGGTGAAGTTGAAATCAAACTTCCTAAAGCATTGTGTGCATGTTTGGTTTAATTGAGATTACTGTATTGAGCACAACAGGCCCTGGCTCATTAAATTTTCTTATTTACTAAGAGTTAAACTGAACATTACTTTCATCTCATCTCTTTTACAACTTTTGAAAATGTTAGGTGGTAAAAAAAAACTCAGATCCCTACTTCAGACTGTAAATCAACATTAATCCTTTATAAGATAAAAAATGAGAGTTAAGAAGAGAATAAGTAGGGGTGCCTGGGTGGCTCAGTGGGTTAAAGCCTCTGCCTTCGGCTCAGGTCATGATCCCAGGGTCCTGGGATCAAGCCCCACATCGGTCTCTCTGCTCCGCAGGGAGCCTGCCTCCCTTCCTCTCTCTCTGCCTGCCTCTCTGCCTACTTGTGATCTCTGTCTGTCAAATAAATAATAAATAAAATCTTTAAAAAAAAAAAAAAGGAAAAGAATAACTAGAGGAATGTATAAGTTAAAGACGACTTCCCAAGTATATTATTTGAATATGCCCAGAACATCATAACAGTCTAAGTTTCAAATCATTTAAAAAGTAAGCATTTGGTTTTCCACCAAAAGGAGAAAAATACATAACAACATATATGATTGGCAAAGAGTTCGGTTTTTTTTATTATAAAAAAATTATTCAAAACATTAATTCACAACACAAAAAGGAAAAGTAACTAATGACATGGGAATCATTTCAGAAAGCCTTGAAATAAAAGGCTTAAAACATGAAACCCTGTGTGACTCACTAGTAATCAAATGAATGCAAATTAAAACAGTAGGATAATATGTTTTGCTATAAAATGGACAATTTAAGATCAGTTCTATCCTGCCGTATCCACGGGTGTCCAGGGGGACAAGAACTCACATGCTGGCGGTGGGAGATTCGTAGCCATACAACTCTTTCGTTATGAAAAACTAGGAAACCTCATACACTGCTGATGGGAACGTAAAACGTGCATGGAGAGGAAAACTTGCTTCATTCTCCCTTTCCGAGTCTTCCAGCTGGTCTACCAATCAAACTGTCGTGAGAGAGATGGGCAGGGGGAAAAAAGTGAAATTTGCACATGGAGGCCCAATAATGAAACTGAGACCCAAAGAAATGACCAAGGCGGGCCATTTTTCTACGTTTTAGACCTTTTTACAATTACTAAACTCTCTTTGAAAAATTAATGTGGTTTTTGTTTCTCAGTGACTTTATAATATAGCAATAAAAGCAAATGAAGTACTGATCCAAGCACAACAAAGGTGATCCTTGAAAACATGACACTACGAAAGAAGCCAGTCACAAGAGATCACATGTTGTGTGATCCTGTTTATATGAAAAGTCCAGAATAGGCAAATCTCTCAAGATACGAAATAGGGGTTGTCCAGGACTAAGTGGGTGGGCAATGTTGAGAGGATTCGGGTGTGCTAGTGGTGACTGTGAAGGATTATGTGGCTTCTTTGGTGGGGGGTGGGGAGGCAGGGGGGTGGGGTGGGGTCATGAAAATCTTCTAAAATTGGGGACGCCTGGGTGGCTCAGTTGGTTAAGCAGCTGCCTTCGGCTCAGGTCATGATCCCGGGGTCCTGGGATTGAGTCCCGCATCGGGCTCCTTGCTCGGCGGGGAGCCTGCTTTTCCCTCTGCCTCTGCCGGCCTCTTTGTCTGCCTGTGCTCGCTCTCTCTCCCTCTGTCTCTGGCAAATAAATAAATAAAATCTTAAAAAAAAAAAATCTTCTAAAATTGACTATGGCGATGTCTGCACAATGATGTAAATATAGTAAAAACTATTAAAATGTACAATTTAAATGGTACACTTGTATATTAATTATCTGTAATTAAAGTTGTTACAAAAAATAATTAATACCGGAGCGCCCTGGTGGTTCAGTCGGTTAAGCATCTGCCTTCAGCTCAGGTCCTGACCTTGGGGTCCTGGGATCGAGCTGCTTCTTCCTCTGCCTCCACATCCATTCATACCCTCTTTCTTTCTCAAATAAATAAAATCTTTAAAAAATAATAATAATATGAAAAAAAATTTTAATTATCCAAAGGCAGAAAGAAAAAAAAGGGAAAAAAAAAAAGCCTAAGAGTATCAGTTGGAATGAAGCTTAAAACCTGCACGCATTTGGATATATTTTATAATATGAAAAGACTTAAGTATTTCTTCATTCACTCAATCAACAAATACATTTGAAGGCCTACATGAGGCCTTCATTTTAGCCCGAGACACAGACATTAACCAGATATGTAAGAAAGACTGAAAATTATGAATGTGATGGGAGTTATAAAGAAGATAAACATGATGTTATTAGAGCATGATCATTTAATATAGGTGCTGGGATACAACAGTGACCAAAGAGGCAAAAATCCCTGTCATGATGTAATTACAACCTAGTAGGAAAACACGGAATGCAAAAAATAAATTAGTAAAATATATAGTATACGTGATGCTTCTACTTCTACTGTGAAAAACAAAGCAGGGCAAGAAATATGGGTCTTTGCTTAAAATAGGATGCTTTTAGAAAGATTATCTGAGGAGCAAAGATCTGAAAAAAGTGAGGCAGCAGGTCATGAGGATATCTAGCAGCCGTATTCCAAGGCAGGGTAGAAGGCAGGGTTAGTGCAAAGGCCCTGAGGAGGAAGTATGCCTGACCAATTAGCAAAGTCTCGAGGAGATCAGTGCAGCTGGAGCAGGGAGTCTAAGGGAAGGCTGTAATACAAGTCTGCAGTCACAAAACTGAACTTTCCAAGGGGGCAGTCATAATTTAATTTTATTCTGAATGAGCTGGGAAGCCATTAGATCATTGGATAATAGGACCGTTTTCAGCAGAGGAAAATGAACCATTTTGGCTCATTCTGGTTGCTGTGTTGAGAATAGACTGTGTCAGAGGACTGCAGTGGAAAAGGCTTGATGAAGCCATGATGAAGAAGGGGCAGGAATTCATCGAAGTTAGGGATGGAACAACCGGAAGAATGAAGCTGGCATTGACTGATTCAGAGGGAAGTCTGTAGGGGTCTGTTTTGCTGAAAAAGCCAGAGTCGTTTTGGACATGTTAATTTTGAATTGCTTATTAGACTTCCAAGGCTGAGGTGCAGCAGGAGACGGTAAATTATACAATTCTGGAAGACGGTAGAAGGTCTGAACTGAGTACATATATGTGGGAGTTATCAGTGTAGAAATGTTTTTTAAAGCCCTGTGATCCAATGATTTCATCAAGGGAGATCAAAAGTTTTGAGGTCTGTGCCTTGTTCTCAAGAAATTAGCAAGTAAAGAACGGGTAAGGTGAATGACGAGTCGTCAGTGAACATTCACAAGGGTGTTCGGTTTAATCAGGGTTATATATAGAGAGAGCGATTTAATGTATTATTGTTTATTGCTTTCTTATTTATAGCTGTGAAAAATTAGGAACAATCACAATGTCCAACAATGATAAATTCTGGTGGATCAGTTTCATGGAATATGATGCAGTCATTAAAAATTACTCCGGTGCCCTAAGGGTCAGAGATCTTCTAAAGTATCTTCAACTATTTCTTTAGCCCATATTAAGGGCTGAGGAATATGTCCTTTTTGTTGAAAAGGTTAGAGGTGTTCAGAGTGTTAAAGGTACCAATGTGACCTCAGGTTGAATGTATAGTTCATAGAAATAACTTTCTATATAGTTCTTGGCAAATATCTCCATACACAGATGCTTTTATCACTGGTCCTCATTTGAGCTAAGACTGGCCTCATCAGGATAGGGTCAGTCACCGTGCCAGCAGACCCTGACTCTGAGTATCAGTGCTCGAACTGTAGCACTCCTGGAGAAGGGTGAATGAAAGAGGGGTTTCATCCTTAGGAGCCCTAGCTCACAGCAGGGTTCAGAAGACGGTGGCTGATGAGTAAGGGTCTGGAGAGAATTCTCATTTTCTCCTGGATATCTCCAGCAGCTCTGGGGTAACTGAGCACGGTTTTGTTGCCCTCCCTCCGAGCAAAAGCAGGACCAAAAAATCCCTATTAGAATTCAAGCTCCAACAAGGGCAGTAAAGTTTGCTATTTTGTCCATAGTTGTGTCCCCTTATCTAAAAGGGTACCTGCAACACAATAGTGGTAACAAATATTGAGCTAATGCATTCGTGTCCTCGGGAATTCGAAACCAGACAAAGATCCAGGCAATGTCTGCCCTTCTAGTTCAGGGCTTCTCAGCAGGAGCACATTAAAACCCCTGCAACCATTCTAAGAGCACAGCTGCCTTGGGAACACCCTCCAGAGATTCCAACTTAGTTAAAATGGTAGGTCCCATGCATCGGTATTTTAAAATCTCCCTAGAAGATTCTAACCAGTACCCAGAATTTGAGACCTAGTGTTGTTTAAGCAGTCATCCCTTAGGTTGCTCAAAGGACTGAGAGGACTGGTTTAGTCCTTAGGGTTTGTGTGGCTTTCTTATGCTTCCCATAATTGGGGCCAGCTGCTTTTTTATGTTTTGGCTTTTTTAAAAATATCATTTGACAGAGAGACAGTAAGAGAGCGCACAAGCAGGGGGAGCAGGAGAGGGAGAAGCAGGCTTCCCGCCAAGCGGGGCTCGATCCCATGACCCTGGGATCATGACCCAAGCTGAAGGCAGACGCTTAATGACTGAGCCACCCAGGCACTCCAGCGGCCAGCAACTTCTGAGTGGCTCTGGCTCCTGAGCTATGCCTCGTCCCGGGCAGCTCCCAGGGGTCTTGGTCTCAGAAGTTCATCTGATGCTCACCCTTAAGGACCAGAAGAAAAGGCTGATTCTAGTTGGGAGCTTGGCCAGTTGAGCAGATCTGAGGGGCTTTGAGGGTGCGGCGACCTGACCTTGCAACCAATGTGGTCTGTGTCATTTGTAAGGAGAAGAGGGATTCAGAGGCCAGAAATCGAACAGTGCCCAGACATCTCTGGGGAGAGGAAAAGTATGCATGCTTTTCATACCACATAAATTATTATGATTATAGGATCACGTAATAGTACACATAATCACAAATCTCTTTTGATATAAAAATGCTCCAGAATGTCACACACATAATTTAAGCTACAATTTAAAGGGATGTATCAGGTCACATTTCTACTTATTCATATCAGAGAAGATTTATTATCTGACAAACAGAATAGATTGGGAAACGGAACTTGCTAAAAGTCATCGCTGACATTGCAGTCCAAGTCTCGCCCTTTATTTCCCCAGAAAGAATGTCATAGACTCAATCTACAGACAAACACATAACACTTTATTTTGCTTTATTCCAGCTTCAGGAATTGGACAGAAAATCCCTCTGGGTTCTTTTGATTATGGATTATCCCTTTAGAATGCCTTGGCTGGAAGTGTTTCATGACAAGAAGGTTACTGTGAAATGACATTTTTTTTTTTGCCCTTTGAAGTAAGAATATAACAGTGAAAAGAACTTTTATGAGACCTGGTGGGACTCTCACTCATTGTGATGGTAGATGAGTATATTCAGAGGTAGAAAAATTGTTGAGGAGTTACCCTTTTGACGATGCAAGGAGCACTGGGTGTCGTATGTAGCTGATGAATTACTAAATTCTACCCTTGAAACTAATAATACACTGTATGTTACCTAAATTGAATTTAAATTAAAAAAAAAAAAAAGAAAACAGCCCTTTCTGTTGAGGTAAGACAGACACATGTTTGTTTTTTTTTTCCTCCTGTCCAGCTGAGCCTCTCTAACGACCTTTTTTGACAAGGAGACCTTCACTTCTTCATATCCGCAACCTGAAGTCCAGCAGCTTGCTCATTCTAAACACAATTTGGAGAGGTTGTGGCCAAAATCAGCTAATTAAATTTGTGCAGTAACATTGACCTAGAGAGGCTTCAGGTTAAGGCTAATTATTTAACCGAAAAATGGAGCATGAAGAGGCCATCTATTTGAATTTCCCTTGTAGCCCACAAAACATTACATAAAATTAGAACAGCTGATATTAATTAGGTCAGCAAAGAGCAAATATTACTCAAATACAGGGGCAGCTATGCATCTCTCTTGCTGCATCTGCATCAAGAAAGTTAAATAAGAAGTCGGATGATTTGTATCCAAAAGCATTGGTGGCCATCACTTTTGGCTACTCAAGGGATTGGCAGATATTCTGGGACAACCTGGAAAATCTCGAGCCTACATATTTCAAAGGAAAAGATTAAACCCTTGTGATAGCAGACCGATCAAGTTCATATTATCATCGGGAAAGACGTGGTCCATATTGATTTCAGTAGGGCTCTCAGTTTTATTTCACATGACTTTCTCACTAATAAAAAATTAAATTATGATAATTGTTGGGCCCCAAGAGGCTAAGATGGCGCCGGGTGGCCTTCTCTTCCGGATCGGGAACCCACATGGCCGACCACAAAGGCGCCAAAGTGGCGGTTTCGGTTTCCCATCAGTTTCGTTTCCCGCGAGTCTCCACCCCCTGCAGGGCGTGTCTCTCCCAACTCCCGCCAACACGGCACATCCCCATTGGCCCCCACTTTGCTGACCTCACTTCCCTTCCCTCACCCCATATAAGCCGCTGCCCTGCTCAATAAAGCGAGATCCTGCTTCGACAGACCTCCCGAGCCTGGTGTCTTCTGTGGGTGCGTTCCGGGTTCGCGACACTCGCCATCCCGCTCAGCCCCAAGGAGAGGCCTCCGGCTGGCCCGGGCGCCTCCTCCCCTCGGCGGGGAGCCCAACAGATAATGATCACATTATTTTGAGTAAAAATAGGGAATCTGTTAGTGGGGGACTTGGAGTCAAAATTGGTGATTATACAGTATCAGAATTCATGAAGAGGGTCCTTGATAGCATTCAACACCCTTATTAACCTTCACTATAAAGAACTTGTGGTAATAATACCCAGCAAAATTTCAGAGAGAATTAAATCATTCGCAGTTTCCAACATTCTGGAAGGTATCAATGCAATTTTAAGTAATCATGGTAAATTGGAAGAATGAAATTTGGCTAGGATATGTACATAATGGCATGCAGCTAGGGGAGAAAGATACTTCAGGATGGAACTGAATGCCTGTAAGCAACATTTCTACCCTGAGCTCAAAGTCATTGTGACACTGATTATAGCAAGAGGCAAATACAATGACTGAGAAAGAATGCCCTGCCTTAGTCTGAAGAGTATCAGAATATTAGATTAATTTGAGCCACTAAGCTTTGCACAGGAGGTAGGAATTTTAGAGAGGTTCCAAAGAATGATCAGATTGACTTTAAAGTAGATAAAATAGGTCTAATGGAACAAATGTATGATTTTTAAGATGAGATTATTAAAGATGAATGCAATTAATGTTTTTCAAATATATGAAAAATATTAAAAAAATTTTTTTTTTATTTATTTGACAGACAGAGATCACAGAGAGGCAGGCAGAGAGAGGAGGGGAAGTAGGCTCTCTGCCGAGCAGAAAGCCCGATGCGGGGCTTGATCCAAGGACCCTGGGATCATGACCTGAGCAGAAGGCAGAGGCTTTAACCCACTGAGCCACCCAGGCGCCCCTGAAAAATATTTTATAATGAGGATTGCGATTACTCAATTTCCATGATTTCTGAATACTTTTTTAAAAAATTTTATTTATTTACTTGACAGACAGACACAGTGGGAGAGGGAGAACAAGCAGGGCGAGTGGGGTGGGAGAAGCAGGCTCCCTGCTGATCAGGGAGCCCAATACGGGGCTCAATCCCAGGACCCTGGGATCATAACCTGAGCCGAAGGCAGAGGCTTTGACCCACTGAGCCACCCAGGTGCCCTTTCTGAATATATCATCTATGTTTAAACTTAGGCAACACCTGTAGGGGCCTACTTAGCCAGAGTGACTCCATCTCCATTAACTTAAACTGACCGTGCCCCCCACCCACCCCCCATCCCCCCGGCCCAGAGGATCTTACTTAAAACCACCTCTGGGAAACCAGTCCCTGATAACAGAGCCCAAATACAAGGATGGGTCAGGTCAGGTGGAGATAACAGAGGCCAGAATGCAAGGACGAGTCAGGCCAGGTCTAGACAATCTCATTGGCCAGGCTTAACCACATGGCCTTTGCTCTATAAAAGCTAGTCTGTGAGGCTTGGGGGGGTGGGGGTCGCTCTCTCCGTAAGAGACGGCCCCAGCCAGTGGGTTTGATTTTCGGTGCTGGCATGAAATAAAGCTTTGCTTGACCTTCGCTTTGTATGTGTCGCTCCTTTGATCACGGACCCCATCACACCTATATTTTTATTTCTAGCATACATTGTTAATTGATGTTTGATAGTGATAACCAGCTTTGCTTGGAAATAAAGACAGAATAATATACCCTCTTATGCAAAATTAATTTCCCACACTTCTTGACCTCTTCCCTTTTGACCTCAAACTTATTAGGTGCTTCCTATTTCTAAAAAATAAAAAGAGGGGCGCCTGGGTGGCTCAGTGGGTTAAGGCCTCTGCCTTCGGCTCTGGTCATGATCTCAGGGTCCTGGGATCGAGCCCCGCATCGGGCTCTCTGCTCAGCGGGGAGCCTGCTTCCCACCCCGCCCTTCCTGCCTCTCTGCTTGCTTCTGATCTCTGTCAAATAAATAGATAAAATATTAAAAAAAAATAAAAAAATAAAAAGAAACAAGATGAACGTTTACATGGTCCTCATTATTAATTATTTCCTCTTCAAAGTCCTTCAGTATTTACTAGCTAAACCTCATAATATATTTTGTCCTATTTTTCTACCTGCCACAGAAAATTTAACATTTGTTTATATCAGCATGTAGCACTATCGTTCACAAAACTTTCTCATTCACTCCATCATGTTCAGCAAAACTTCACTGAGCTGTTAGTAAGTGCTGAATAATGCACTCGCTGGCAGTGTGGACAGGCAAGAACAACACAGACGCAGCCCTAAAGGTCGTCTTGGACAGAGAGACATAGACCCTTACAGTTGAGTGGAGTAAACAGACAATAATATCACACAAAAAATATACAAGTGCAATGGTTCAAAGTACCATGAGGTTCTCTGGAACCATACAGTATATGATCTAACCTATTGAGAATGTAAACTCAGTGTTTTCTGTATGTAGTGTGTCTCATGTCAACTAGTTTCTAAGAAAAAAGTATCTAAGTTTGTTTTAAAGAACTCATGAGGGGTGCCTGGGTGGCTCAGCAAGTTAGGTGTCTGCCTTCAGCCCAGGTCGTGATCCCGGGGTCCTGGGATCGAGTCCTGGGCTCCCTGCTCAGTGGGGAGCCTACTTTTCCTCTCCCTCTGCCTGCTGCTCCCCCTGCTTGTGCCTTCTCTCTCTCTCTCTCTCTCTCTCTCTGACAAGATAAATAAAATCTTTTAAAAAAGAATTATAAAAAAGAACTGATATTAAGATATTATATTAAGATATTAAGAACATATTAAGCATAGTTACAAATAGATAGGTGTACAGTATGTTAATGTACAGAGTTAATGTTTTATAAAACTGATCAGATATTACTGGTGATGACACATCAAAATGACATTTTGGGGCACCTGGGTGTTTCGGTGGGTTAAGCTGCTGCCTTCGGCTCAGGTCATGATCCCAGGGTCCTGGGATAGAGCCCGGCATCGGGCTCTCTGCTTGACAGGGAGCCTGCATCCCCCTCTCTGCCTGCCTCTCTGCCTACTTGTGATCTCTGTCTCTCTGTTAAATAAATAAAGAAAATCTTTAAAAGAAAAAATGAACATTATATGGAGCATTCAGTTCTCAGATTAGCAGGTAAGATGTTTGGAATTTGCAACTCTGTCCTAACGATAACTAAAAAGCCAAACAAAGTAAAAATCAACAATTCTGCTCAGATCCATAAGAGAAGTGAGGGCTTAGGTCCATCCACTGCCCCCAAATCAGAGAGATCGACAAATGAAAATAGAGAATCACAATTTACCAGAGCAGAAACAAACACGCAGAAAACTCTGGGACAAATGTTAAGTACATCCTGTCCTCTTATCGAGGAAAAAGCAATGCAGTAAATATTGAAAAACCAAAACACACAGTTTGAATAGAGGCAGCGGGCATTAGAACCCCACTCAGATGTGGCAGAGATGTTAGAATGATCAGATCATGAATTTAAAACTATTGCTAATATGCTCAGAGTTCCAATGGACAAAATAGAAAGCATGCAAAAATGGGCAATGAAGCAGAGGGATGAAAATGTTAAGAAAGAACCAAAAAGAAATGTTAGAAATAAAAAACACTGTAACAGAAATGAAAGATGCCTTTGACTGAGTTCTTGGTAGATTAGACACAACTGAGGAAAAAATAATCTTTGAGCTTGAAGATATCTCAATAGAAACTTCCAAAACTGAAAAGCAGTGAGAACAAAGACTCAAAGAACAGAACAAAATATCCAAGAACTGTAGGAAAACTATAAAACATATAATTGGGAGTATCACAAGGAGAAGGGAGAGAAAATGGAACAGAAGAAATATTTGAAACAATGACTGAGAATTTCCCCCAAATTAATATCAGGCACCAAACCACAGATCCAGTAAGCTCAGAGAATACCAAGCAGGATAAGTGCCAAAAACAAAAACAAAAACCACCTTGGCAAAAACCACCAAGTTTCAAATTGCAGAAAATTAAAGATAAAGAAAAAATTCTGATGAAGTTAGGGGGAAAAAACCCAACTTATTTATAGAGAAACAGAGAATTATTACATCCTCTTTCTTCTCAAAACCATGCAAGAAGTGAATGGGGTGAAATTTTAAAGTGACAGAAGCCTTTAACCTAGAATCCTGTACTCTGCAAAATTATACTTCAAATGTGGAGGAGAAATGAAGACAATACTAATGGTCACGTGGACATTAAAAGAATATAAGAATACTGTGAACAACACTTTGCCAATAAATTTGATAACCTAGATGGAATGGACAAGTTTCTTGAAAGACATCTTCTGCTGAAACAGTGGAAGAAAGAGACAATCTGTATAGGCCTCTATCTACTACATAAATTGGATCGGTAATTAATAACATCACCAAAGAGAAAGCATTAGGCCTAGATGGGATTACTGGTGAATTCCATCAAACATATAAGGAAGAAATTCTGCTGATTCTTAAGAAACTACTCTGGGGTGCCCTGGGTGGCTCAGTCGGTTAAGCATCCAACTCTTCATCTCAACTCAGGTCTTGCCCTCAGGGTCATGAGTTCAAGCCTCTTATTGGGTTTCACTTAAAAAAAGTACGAAAAGGAAACTACTCTTTATGACACGATAACATAGGATACATGTCACTAGACATTTGTTCAAACCCATAGAATGCAGAACAGCCAAAGTGAATCTTAGGAAAGCTATGGACGTTGAGTGATAATGACACGTCAATATATGTTCATCATCTGTAGCAAATGTCCTGGCCTGGTAGGGGATGCTGAGCATGGGGAGGCTATGATGTAGTGGGGACATGAGGTATACGGAAACTCTCTGTGCCTCATGCTCAATTGCTATGAATCAGAAACTTCTCTATAATGAAGTTTATTAATAAAGAAAAATGAAAACAATTACATGGTAGATCTCTGGTATTTGTGGATTTCATATTCGTGATACTAACAATGTCTTAGTACTTTGTCAATCTTTTGAGGCGATGTCTGATTCATATTTACTATGAAGATTGCAGGCAACAGCCAATTTCTTAGGGGGCAAACCTAGTGGACAATTAATATATATATTCCCAAATGGTGTTGCCATTACCCTCTCTCAAGTAGTCTAGAGGAAAACATACCATTTATTTGTGTAAGTCAGATGGCTGCTGTTGCTTTGGTGAGATCAATGCCCCAAGTTTTTCAGCAAGTTCTGGACTTGGTTATAAAACTTCAGGGTACAGATACCCCCCGCCCGTTTCAAAAGTTCGAGTTATACCAGTTGCCTCTTATGAAAGACCTCTATTAGTAACGGCTTTTCTTAACTGAATGAAATCTGAAGAGGATCTTTACTTTTATTTTTAAAAAAGGTGAATAGCAAAAATAGCGTCAAGCATTTGCTTTGCAGCCAACATTTAAGTGGTGCCGCCCATCTCCTCCCCCAGGAAGCACACTCAGCATCTCAGCATCAAGCCACGGGGCTTTGAACTCTGTCTGCGAGCATCTGTGCTCTATCCCAGTCTATTTTGTGCATCCTGTAGCAATATGTGTCCTAAGGTGTCAGAAAATCCTGAGAGGTGATTTTTGGGCTCTGGGAATGCTAAAAATGCTTTCCATATACGTTAATGGTAATTACTTCTTCGCTTTATGCCATTTTGGCTTATGAAACTTTTCATAGGAACACTCTACTTTCGGATAGTGGGGGAAACTTGTAATTTTACTGTGATTCCCCAGCTTCTACCAATTGCTTTATTTTTTTTTTTTCAAAGATTTATTTATTCGTTTGAGAGAAAGAGAGGGCCCGAGAGGGGCAGGGACAGAGGGAGAGAGAGAGGGACGGAAAAAGACTCCCCACTGAGCACAGATCCTTACACTTACACTCACCACCTTGAGATCATGACCCTAACTAAGATCATCACTGAGCCCAAGCCAAGAGTCAGATGCCTAACCAAAGGAGCCCCCAGGTGCCCCTACCTATTTCTTTTTCTCTGCTCTGAACATTTTAGCCTTCCTCTCCAAACTGGAATTGCCTAAAACACAGATTCAAAGCTATCCTCTTTGTTCACCCCTTTCAACACAACCACTAACCCAGGACTTCTGTGCCTTCAACAAGTAATGACCATTGACGGGTAATGAATAAAACATTACATCGACCCTGGGGTGCCTGGAGGGGCTCAGTGGATTAAGCTTCTGCCTTCCGCTGGGATCATGATCCCAGTGTTTCTGCTCAGCAGGGAGCCTGCTTCCCCACCCGCCCTGCTCTCTACCTGCCTCTCTGCCTACTTGTGATCTCCCTCTGTCAAATAAATAAACAAAATATTTTTAAAAAAAATTATATCAACCAAATGGCAAATAACTTGGTGTTTCATATTAGAACTTAATATTATTAAATGACCTTTTGGTCATCTAGTCACTGAGTATTTCTCGCAGATCACAGTAGTTCATATAGTGCCCTGACCTCTGGCCAATTTCTTGGCTTCACTAAACTGTCACCTCTTAGTTTTCTTCTTCGTGAATCCGGGCAATTGTTCTTAATTCTAAAACCAAACTCAGCTCTTGACCTACCTTTACATATAAAAACTATCAAGGGTCCTAGCTGAACAAAGGAGCCATCCTTAGTCTAGAGACATTACTTTAACAAGATCTACTCTCCTTCCAGAAGGCGGTTGTGATTTTAAATAGTGACTTTTTTCTCCCTTACATTTGTGCGGGGGAGGGATCAAAGATTTCTGAAGAGAAAGCCAAATGTCAGTGCTAGAGATGAAAGGAGAGGTTAGGCAAAAAGCTCTCAAATAATTGTGGCTCTTAACCTGAATAGAGAAGTTTTATAATTAAGGAGTAAAATGTCAAATATTTTTGGACGCTCAGATCGGTCACATCATGTCCATCATATGCTCTCTCCAGAAGAAAGAAAAAAGCAGTTTGTGAACTTGTTTCATAAAACGTTGAGTTCAGTACAAAAACTGACTTTAATCTTATATAGAGTAAATCTTTTACAGTCTGCAGTGACCACTTACATTTTTCATTTATATGGTACCGTATTTTGTGATGAACTTTAGGTTATATTGAAATTTATTAAGTTTTGTGATTCAAAAATATCTTTGTATATATTCCTTATGAATGTCAAGGGTTTGTTGTAACATATTTCTTTATCCTCAAAAAATTATCTGACAAGTGAGGTTTAATAGATTCACAGCATTATTGACTGTTTGCTACTTGCCAAGCACCTTGATATAATTAACATATTTTCCTGGAATCAGAAAATAGGTGTTGCAGTCCTATATTTACTACTTGCTTACTACTGCGATCCATGCCCTCTCTAATACGCATCACCTGGTACCCCGACCTCCCACCCCCTGCCCCTTCAAACCCCTCAGATTGTTTTTCAGAGTCCATAGTCTCTCATGGTTCACCTCCCCTTCCAATTTCCCCCAACTCCCTTCTCCTCTCTAACTGTGCTTGATTTTTAAAAGAATATAAATTTACAAAAATGAGAGCACTTTAAGCAGAGTTAACTACTGCCACTTACATAACTATCCCAACCCAGAGGAATTTCACTTGGACATAAAAGATAAAAGGAAGACAAAGCTTTTCTAATTTTTATAAAAAAGTATAAAGTTTCATAATAGAAACTCTTTAAATACTTAAGTCTTAATGAATTTTTAAATATTTGAAATCATCTGGAACTTCTAGTTCTAATTTATAAAAAGCTATACACAATAAACTATTTAAGACAACTTTTTCTTTCCTTTTTTTTTTTTTTGTCTTTCAACTCTTTGGCCCCATTATATAGTAGACATTAGTGGAAAAACAAGACCATGTAGTGAAAAGTGAATGAACTTTAAAGCCAAATAATTTCTCAAGGCTCAACATTCATTGTCTCTATGACCTTGGGAGAAAAATTTAAGGTTTTTTGTGTGTGTGTCACTTCATTTATTTGCGAAAGGATGACAGTAACTATACCACAATGTTGCTGTGATGATTTTCTTAAGTTTCCTCATTGCCAGTTAAGTTCTCCTGTAGTGAGATGAGTATTGCACTGATGTTAATTTTCTGGTTTCCACACATGTACTATGATTGTACGAGGTGTTAACATTAAGAGAACCTGTGTGAAGGATATATGGGAACTCTTTATACAATTTTGAAAGTGTTCTGTGTCTAAAATTATTTCAAAATAAAAAAGTTAAAAGGAAAAGGGAAGACATTTGGAGAACAATTGGAGAGCTCAGAATATAGAAGAGGCATTAAACGATATTAGGGAATTAGTGTTAATTTTTTTAAGTGGTATGATATTTGGTTACATAAAAGAATGTCCTTACTTTTAGGATATGTGTGTGCTGAAATATTTAGGGCTTAAGAATAATAAATAAATTTTCAGTTTGTATTGAAATGGATCAGTAAAATACATAATGTATGTATATATATACAATACGTACCTACACATATAATGTAGATACAGCAAACATAAAAACCGGGAATAGGAATGCTCATTGTTTTAGTCTTAAGACATTTCTGCTGAAGGCTTAACTGAAGTAGATGCTTAACAGACTAAGCCACACATGTGCCCCTGAAGGCAGATGCTTAACCGACGGAGCCACCCAAGCTTTCCCTCCTACCTGCCTCCCGAGTACTACTTTAATTCCTTGGTGATCAACTTATCAGGGCTTCATCAAGTCAACCATGTGGAGTTGGCTCAATTTAGAGCAATCCTATCACAGAGCACCTTGATTATTTCCTTAATGCTGATATTCCCAGTCAGTAATTTTTCTTGGAGTCTGTCTATGCATGACTAGATTTAATCAGATTCATTACCTTGAGGAGTTTCATAATGGAATTCCCTAGAAGACAGGTAAAAAAATTTTTAAAATAATTTTCAATCTATTGTTAAAGATCTCTAGTGATGGAATCTCCCATGACAAGTTGGCTTCATTCAGAAAGTTCATCGTTCTTTGAACTCTCTCTTACTTCTTCTCATTTTATCCTTGATGTAATAGGGGGAGACTTTTTACTTCTTGATGATAATTCAGACTATATGAGAGGACTGTTATTAAATCTTCCCTTCTGTTCTCTTCTTTGTTTAAGAATCTCATTTCCTTAAAAACAACTAGTATTCCATACTCTGAAGATCAGATATCTTCTCTTGGACATACCTTTTGGAAAGGCATTTTAACCAATGTAGGATTTGTGTCAAGAAAATAATTTGCTTTATTTTTCTAAAGATTCTGATATCGAGAGCACTTTATGTAATTGTCATGACAATCTGGGAGATGTTACTTAGCGGCAACAGCTATTTTTTATGTGATTATTATTACCGTCCAGTTAAACATGTGTGTATTTTAAATGTTTATTATTCCACCGTAAGCAATCATCAGAATAAATTGAGGATGGACAATGATATTCATGATGGCCCAATGTAAAAAAGGAAAAAGAAAAAAGAATCTCATTTATTTCATCTTTGATGAAAGCTACTATTTTCCAGAACTTTAATACATTTTATTGTAAATCTTTCTAGCTGCAACATGCTTTTTTTTTTTTTTTTTTTTTTTGCTTGCCATTTACTGAATGTATGAATAGGTTTAATATGTTTCGGATGTGTCAAAAATCATCCTGAAATCCAATACGTTAGAGGTAAACAATATCCAATTAAGAACTTGGGTCAAATCCAAAGGCCCCCATCCTCTCCAAAAATTAAACGTTGTTACCTCTGCTAAACCTCCACTGAAGTCAGAGCTTTGGGGCGCCTGGGTGGCTCAGTCGGTTAGGTGTCTGATTCTTGATTTCAGCTCAGGTCATCACGAGACTGAGCCCCACATAGGGACCACACTGCCAGCGAATGCATTATTCAGCACATGCTAACAGCTCAGTGCAGTCTTGCTGAACATGAGGGAGTGAATGAGAAAGGAGGGTGTGCTAAAGATTCTCCCTCTCCCTCGGTCCCTCCTCCAGCTCCACACACACATGTGCTCTCTCTCTCTCTCAAACAAATAAATCTTAAAAAAAAAAAAAAGTCAGAGATTTGCCTCAAGTCTTTCAAGTTGCTCAAGTGTTCTCACTTTGAATAGTGGTCAAATAGTATAGTAAATGGAGAATTTCTGCCTTAGAAATCAGAAAGCAGAAGACTGAGGTGCATCATTGCCACTCATGCCTAGAAACTTTGGCATTCTGCGCAACTGCTCACCCTCAGATTCCTCACCTGTTTAATGGAATTTCCGACGTTTGCTAAGCCTGCCTCACAATGGTATCTTGAATGTCAAATCTGAGGATCATTTTTTGATCATTGAAATGATATTGTAAAAAATATGATTGCTAAGCAACAAAATGACAAAACATGATTTATGAACAGGGCTGCCTAGTATATACATTAATCCACTTACATATATTTTAAGGCTCTTTTTTGTGCAGTTGATTTGTGAGTTTTTGATTCAAATGGACATAAGTGGATTTCTTGTTAAGTTCTGCAGTCTACTTGAAGGAGTTTTTAAAGAGGATCACGCTAATGACATCTTCAAGGTACAAAAGCAAAAGAATTCATGTTCAGTAGAGGGTTACAATGGTTCATTTTCTCATGATACCCCTTGAAACAAATCAGCTGACTTGTCTAAAGAGACTACTTGTCTAGAGAGACTAATTGAAGACTGCTCTATTATGTATCTTGGCCTTCAAAATCAAAGATAGCACAAACTACTACATATAGGAAATCTGTAGAGATAGCATATGTGTTTTAGGAACATTAGTAATTAATTCATTGTTAATGTGTTCAAACATGTGTGAAAATCATCTCAGTTACTGCCAATCCACAACGTTCCACAACTATCATCTGGAATGATATAATCCACAATAATATAGCTTGATAGAGATAAAGTAGACCATATTATAAATTTCATTTTCCTAAATGTCAGAATGTATGGTAGTTTCCATGAAATACTTCTTTGTAGCATACTCATCCCAACAACAATTTATTTCTAACTCTTGCTTCTTGTTACAAATGACTTGTTACCATACGGCTCCAGGATTCTTTGAGAAAATGTTGTTCATATTCATTAAATGAAAATAATGTTCTCACAGACTGTTATTACAATTAAAGTACTTTTCAATAAGTTTATGCATTTGATTTCATAAAAATGTGTCCTTGGAATTACTTTAGTTTTAATTAGATCAGAAGCAAACCCCAGTGAGCTGCACTAGTCAAGTTTTACATCTGGGGAGAGAAAACTGATGAATTCTAAGCTGCCAATAATGTTAAGAATGAATATAGCCCAATTATGATAATATCCGGTCCAAGTTTTAGCTCACTGAAGAAACATGGAAGGAAATGGTATATTTTAAACATTTGGGAGTAGATAAAGGAAAATCTCTTCTAAGGTCAACTGTGAGAAGATGGCATCCAGGGTCCCCTCTAGCCATAAAGAATTGTGGCCTCAAATTAGTCAAGTTTTGCTCATTACCATCCATCAGACTTGTTTTATTCTTGGGAATTCCCCCACGTCTCCCTGAGGCTTTAGCTGACAGCTTTAAGTTGAAGAAGGAAGGGAAAAGATCAGCTGAATTCGCTAAATTCATGAAAAACAACAACTAATTTCAAGGTGTATGCAGCCAAGAGATTTGAAACTAATTAATACCTGGAACCTTTACAGAAAATTCATGTGGGAAACATGAATACGCCAGAAGTCCATACCATACAAAGGTACAATGGAAGCTACAGTCAATGGTCTTAAGTCCCCATTGGCCTACGTTGCCTCCTTCTAAAGATACATAGAGGGAGGGGCTTGGCTTCCTTAGAAATGACAGGTGGACACACATGGTTGAACGATCAATTTTGTACATATTTCATTGTGTTGTATACAAATTAAAAAATTACATTTCAGGGCTGGCTAGAAACTGCTATAGATTATGTGGTAGAAAGAATCCTACATTGGCCCCTAATTTTTCCCTTTCTTTGGTATTTCTTTCTTCTTCTTCTTCTTCTTTTTCTTCTGTTTCTTCTCCTTCTTCATCTCCTTCTTCTCCGTCTCCTTCCTTCTTCCTTCTTCTTCCTTCTTCTTTCACCTTCTTCTTCTTCTTCTCCTTCTCCTTCTTCTTCTTCTTTCCTTTTAATTGTGTTATGTTAGTCACCATACAATACATCCTGAGTTTTTGATGTACTGTTCCAAGATTCATTAGAATCTTGGAACATAATACCAATGCTCCATGCAATACATGCCCTCCTTAATACCCCCCGCCAGGCCCATCTTCTTTCAGTGATTCTATCAAACACTAAAAAGTTAAGGAAATAAGGAAATTCAAAAAGTGAGAGGGCACATAACAAAGAACTGTATGTAGTCTCTAGCTGCTGAGAGTAACCCCTAGCCAACATCCGGCAAGGGAATGTAAGAGCCTCAGTCCTACAAGAGACTGGGTTCTTCTAGCAACACGAATGAGCCTGGAGTGGATTCTCCCCAGAATCTCCACGTAAGAGTCTGGCCCGGGGTGACAACTTAAGTGTGAAATCTGGAGCAGAGGACCCAGTCAACCTTCCTGTACCTGAGAGCCACAGAACTGTGAGATAATCATTTATTTATATACTGTTTCAAGCCAAGTCAGTGGTAATTTGTTAGGCAGCAACAGAAAACTAATATAAATAATCATACATGTTATTTGAAATTATGTGCATGACACACAGTATAATGTAATATATTATTACTTATGCAAGAATATTAAGGGCGGTGACAGTAGTTGTGGTTGTCGCTTTTGGTGTAGGTGTGATTGCTGAGGTATGTTGGTGGTGAGGTATCTCATTAGACAAGGAGACCATACACTCTCATTCATCCATTGTTTTTGTCTGTGTATTATAACCTAGAATTATCAAACTATATGGAGCCCAGTCATAGATGTTCTTAGAGCCTTCCATTGTTGTCATACATCAAACATTTTTTAAGTGGTTCAGATTCTTCTAGTCCCTGTCTTTGGGGATCTTGGTCGCTTGTTTTGTCCCAGTTGCAGGGACCAAGCTGGTTGGTTGTTGCCCAGACACTACCATAGCCACCAACTTCAGTGTAGGCACAAACAGACAGCACGTGGCTTAAGGTAACACTACTTGTCACTCACCTCCTACCCAAGAGATACTTGTAAGACACTTCGATCTGCTTGGCACTGGTATACACATTGACGGGAAGAAAGAAGTTTGACAGATAAATTCTCCTTCCTTCTTCCCACAGGCCAGACCACCTTGAGACACATTGGTTAATGTGTTCTCTTAGAAGATATACTCACAGAATCAAGTAAGCAGCACTTGTATAACAAGCAATGGATGCCTTGGGAATGCCCACTTATAGTTGATTGCTCTCTTTTCCTGCCTTGTTCTCCCTTTCCCACATCCTGCTACTCCGGGGCTGTATTCACGTGACATGGAGTAGCACATTAGCTTTTGCCTGAGGTTCTGTCTTCTGGGGAACCCATGTTATAGCAGAAGACGTGTGTATGGTTTCTGTCATCTGCCTTGGCAATTCAGGTGGGACTAGCTTTGCCTCCAAGGCTAGAGATTTCTCACGATTCAGCAGAAGGTATCTGGCCTTCTCTTTTTTTAGAAGCCGCCTTCAGCCTAGCTGTACATACTTGAACGTGCATGAAAGGAAATGGCACTCAATGGATTATACCCTAGTTTTATCCAATTAGCTTATTTTATCTGTCACAGTCATCTGATTTTTTTTTGCCTGGGCTAACAGCCTGGCTAGATAATTTGTTCCTCTCTACTTCGTGTTAGCCTCTCTGTAAAATGTGGCTAGCAGCCTACCCTGCCTTCCACACAGGGTTGTTTTCAGAATGAAATGAGATAATGCATGTAAATATGCTTTGCGATGATGCTATGTCGATCGTGTGTATGTTGCTGTGGTTCCTAAATGCAGATTAGAGATCAGAGTGGGCTGCACTATACATCCAGAAACCAGCATTAAGCAATTCTCAGGTTTTAGTATTGTGGGCTTTGTTCTTTGTAGACCTTCAAGGTACCAGTAGACCCCTTCCCATGGACCTTTGTAAAACGATATTCCTACTAGTCAGCTCAGGAAATGGCTCCAGGTTCTTCTCCCCACTCTTGAATATACTCTTCTCTCTAGTCTCTCTCTCTTTCTTTTTTTAAAATAAAGACTTATTTATTTGAGAGAGAAAGAGGACATGATTGGGGGAGGGGCAGAGATAGAATTTCCAGCAGACTCCACTCTGAATGCTGAGACCCATAAGGGGCTGGATCTCAAGACCTCAAGATCATGACCTGAGCTGAAACCAAGAGTTGGACACTCAACTGAGTGAGCCACCCAGGTGCCCCCTCTTGTCGCTTTTGACTTCACACCAGGACTCTACTTCTCTGCCAACCATTTTTATACATTCTGCCCAATTTTTAAAATCTTTAAATAGACTTTATTTTTTTAGAGTAATTCACAGCAAAGCTGAGTGGAAAGGACACAAAGGCCCTATAGATGCCCTGTCTCCCCGCAACCCCACCCCATACACACACGAAGCTTCCCTATCAACATTCGGAACCAGAGTGGTACATTTGTTATGATGTATTTGCACTGATACATCTTTACCAGTAAAGGCCAACATATTATGTTAGTATTTACTTTTTGTGTTGTTCATTATCTTGTTTGGGGAAATGTATAATGAAATGCATCCACCTTCATAGTATTATAGACAGTAATTTCACTGTCCTAAAAACCCTCAGTATTCCTTCAGTCTTCATTGCTATATAGTATAGTTGGAACTATACAGTACGTAACCTTTTTAGATTTGCCTCTTTCATTTAATAATCCGCGTTTAAGGTTGTTACATGTCTTCTCATGGCGATAGCTCATTTCTTGTTAGGGCTGAGTAATATATATATATTTTTTAATTTAAATTCTAGTTAGTTGACATACAGTTCAATATTGGTTTCAAGAGTAGAGTTCAGTGGTTCATCATTTACATATAACAGCTGGTGCTCATCATAGCAAGTGCCTTCCTTAATCCCCATCACCCACCTATCACCTCTCCCACCTACCTCCCACCATCAACCTTCAGTTTGTTCTCTATCATTAAGAGTCTCTCATGATTTGTTTCCCTTTCTCTTTTTCCCCCTTCCAAATGTTCATCCATTTTGCTTCCTAAGTTCCACATGTGAGTGAAATCATATTGTATTTTTCTAACTGACTTATTTCACTTAGCATGATACACTCTAAGTCCATCCACGTCATTGCAAATGGCAAGATTCTGTTCCTTTTGATGGCTGAGTAGTATTCCATTGTGTATATATAAACCCATCTTTATCCATTCATCAGTCAATGGACATCTGGGCTCTTTCCATAGTTTGGCTATTGTTGAAAATGCTGCTGTAAACACTGAGGTGCAAGTACCCCTTCAAATCAGTATTTTTGTATCCTTCAGCTAAATTACTAGTAGTGCAATTGCTGGATCATAGAGTTCTATTTTTAACTTTTTAAGGAACCTCCACACTGTTCTCCAGAGTAGTTGTACCAGTTTGCATTCCTACCACCATTGCAAGAGGGTTCCCCTTTCTCTGCATCCTCAACAGCACCTATTGTCTCCTGTGTTGTTAATTTGAGCCATTCTGACAGGTGTGAGGTGGCTTTGATTTCTATTTCCCTTATGATGAATGACGTTGAGCACTTTTTCATGTGTCTGTTGGCCATCTGGATGTCGTCTTTGCAGAAATGTCTGTTCATGTCTTCTGCCCATTTCTTAACTGGATTATTTGATTTTGGGGTGTTGAGTTTGATAAGTTCTTTATAGATTTTGGATACTAGCCTTTTATCTGATACATCATTTGAAAATATCTTCTCCCATTCTGTAGGTTGCCTTTTAGTTTTGCTAATTATTTCCTTCCCTGTGCAGAAACTTTTTATCCTGATGAAGTTCCAATAGCTTGCTTTTGTTTCCCTTACCTCCAGCAACATGTCTAGTAAGAAATTGCTACAATGAGGTCAAAGAGGTTGCTGCCTGTGTGCTCCTCTAAGATGTTGACAGTTTCTTGTCTCACATTTAGGTCTATCATCCATTTTGAATTTATTTTTGTGTTTGGTGTAAGAAAATGGTCCAGTTTCTTTCTTCTGCATGTTGCCGTCCAGTTTTTCCAACACCATTTGTTGAAGAGACTTTTTTCCATTGGATACTCTTTCCTGCTTTGCCAAAGACTCGTTGCCCATATAGTTGTGGGTCCATGTCTGGACTTTCTATTCTGTTCCATTGACCTATGTGTTTGTTTCTGTGCCAGTACCATGCTCTCTTGATGATTACCACTTTGTAATAGAGCTTGAAGTCCAGAATTGTGATGCCTCCCACTTTGGTTTTCTTTTTCAACATTACTTTGGCTATTCTGGGGTCTATTTTTGTTCCATACATATTTTATGATTGTTTGTTCTAGCTTTGTGAAAAATGCCAGTGGTATTTTGATAAGGATTTCATTACATGTGTAAACTGCTTTGGGTGGTATAGACATTTTAACAACGTTTGCTGTTCCAATCCAACAGCATACAATGTTCGTCCATTTCTTTCTGTGTCCTCTTCAATTTCTTTTTTAAGTGTTTTATAGTTTTCTGAGTACAGATCTTTTACCTTTTTGGTTAGGTTTATTCCTATGTATCTCATGGTTTTTGGTGTAATTGGAAGTGGGATCAATTCTGTGATTTCTGTTTCCATTGCTTCATTATTCATGTATAGGAATGCAACAGACTTCTCTTCGTTGATATATATCCTGCAACTCTGCTGAATTCATGTATTAATTCTAGCATTTTCTGGTAGATTCTTTTGGTTTTTTTTACATAGAGTATCATGTCGTCTGCAAATAGCGAAAATTTGAATTCTTCCGTGCCGGCTTGGATGTTTTTATTTCTTTTTGTTGTCTGATTACTGAAGCCAAAACTTTCGGTACTATGTTAAACAGTAATGGTGACAGTGGACACCCCTGTCTTGTTCCTGACCATAGAGGAAAAGCTCTCAGTTTTTCCTCTATTGAGGATAGCTAAGGGTCTTTCATTTATAGCTTTTATGACACTGAGGTATGTTCCTTCTACACCTACTTTGTTGAGGGTTTTTATCAAGAATGGATGCTGTAGCGGTGCCTGGTTGTCTCAGTTGGTTGAGAGTCTAACTCTCGCTTTTAGCTTAGGCCATAATCTTGGGATTGTGAGATCGAGTCCCACATTGGGCTCACCACTCAGTGGGGAGTCTGTTTCCCCTCTCCCTCTCCTTCTGCTCCTCCTTCCACTTGTGCTCTCTCTCTCCAATAAAATAAATAAATCTTTTTAAAAAAAGAATGGATGCTGTATTTTGTCAAATGCTTTTTCTGCAGATACTGAGAGGATTATATTGTTCTTATTTTTTCTTTTATCAATGTGGTGTATCACATTCATCGATTTGCAAATATGGAACCACCCCTGCAAGGGCTTCATAGTATTTGATTTTCTGGATGTACCAGTTTATATGTCCATTCACCTATAGAAGGACTTCTTGATTTCTCCCAAGTTTTTGGCAATTATGAGTAAAGTTGTTATAAGCATCTGTGTACAAGTTTTTTCATGGACATACATTGTCCATTCCTTTCAGTAAATGTCCAGGAGCACAACTGCTGGAACATATGGTAAAAGTGCACTAAGTTTTGTAAGCAACTGCCAAGCTGGGGAGCGACATCATCAAGATGACAGAATATGTCATTCCAAACTCCAGTCCATTTCAGAGAAAGACAGCCAGGAGCTATCAATAGATAAGAAATCTTTGTGAAAATCCCAGAAGCTGGAGGTGAGATTAAAGTACCCTCTTGGACCATAAAAATGGAGGAAAAAAAAAAAAACACATTAGAAGGGTAAGAGGAGTGGGTTCACTTTGACTGCATCGTCACTCCCGGAGGCCATCATAACATTATACTAAAAGGTCCCTCCTGGGCCTATTGTTTCTTCAATGGGAGAAAGAGCCGTAGGTAGATGTCCAGCTTCCTCAGTGTTATGGGACACTTTCCAGAAGACCAACTCTGGTTTTCCCTCATAGGGATCACTGGGAGTATCAGTGGGGTTAGACAATTGGAGATCAGCTAGAGAAAGAGAAGGGGGCTGAGGCTCTCAGCAACCAGCACACTTATCCTGGTTGACTACATACGGGCTGGGGGGTGGCACTCGAGCAAAGAGGCCAGCTGAAAATCCTTCCCAATTGCAGAGCTGGGTTTGTGGCCCTGTCTTGCCACAGAGTTTCATCGGCAGATGTGCCCCATTTGCATCCCCAGCTCATGGGCTGAATTGGCTGTGGAGCCCATTTTATGGCCCCACCCAGACAGGGAAGCAAGCCAGTAACCCCTCAGATGCTGAACATAGTCTCCACTCCCACCTAACCAGGAAGGCTGGCTAGAGAACTCAGGCAGCTTTGGAGCCCACCCCACCTCCCGCCCAGATAGGGAAGCAAGTCCACCACCACCCAACTGTTGAACACAGCCTCCAGCATCACCGGACCCAGTGAGCCTGGCCAGAGAACACGTGTATCTGTGGAGCCCGTCTGTGCAGGGAAGCAAGTCCTAGATCATCATGACACTGAGGCAGCCTGAAAGCCCAGCCTAGCCCTGCCCCGCCTGGGCAGGGAGCAAATCCAGCAGCCTCTCCCAATTGTGGAGCATGCCTGGCCCCACATAACCAGGGAGCATGAACGGCGTCCATGGGCAGCCTCGGATAGCAGCATATGGTAGCTCCCTGCACTTCACCTTGGCCACAGAGCCTAGCCTACAACCCTGCCTGATTGCTAAGCATGGTCTAGTCCAGGCAGAGAACCCAGCCAGCAACCCTGACCAATCACAGAGCATAGCCAATGAGGGTACCCAGATAGGGACCCCTTCTGACCAGACCACAGCCTCCAACCCCAACCAAATACAGAGTACAGATGATGGGCACAGCCATCCAGGTAGCCTATCCAGTGACCTTGGCCAACAACAGAGCCCAGACTGTGGCCCCACACAGCCTTAGGGCCCAGACTGCAGCCCAGCCTGACGGAGCACAGTCCCAGGCCGCAGCCAATTGCAAAGACTACTGCGGACAATTACACGCCAAGACACCAGATTGTCCCCATTTGAATGCTTCGTGGGTCCCTCACATTCAGTTGAGTTCGTTATCCCCCACCTGAAAGCAAGGACAGAAAGAAACCCATGCATCAGTAAATCTGTCACCATCCTCTCAGCTATGGAATCAAAAAACCTGGAAAAATATCTTGACTCCTCCCTCTCTGTGACTGACATGGTTTTTTTTAACTTTTGGTTGCCTGTTTATGAGGGAATACACATACACACACACATCTTGTAAGATGGGACCTGAAATTTCTTGAATTCCTTCATTTTTTACTCTACCCTCATTCCAGTGGGGATCTCGAGTCTTTTACTGCCACCTACCTGCCTCCCAGCATCAGCCCATACCCCTCTCTACACCGTTACCCCTGAGCAGACAGGCGTTCTTCCCACAGTCCAAGTCTGATCGTGGTATTTACATGGTCATGACCCTTTAATTCTCCCCTTTCCCCTCCGGATGAAGTCCAGACTCATCAGTATGACACTCAAATACCTCCTGAGTATGTTCCTTGCCTATTTCCACAGCAGAGTTTTTCCAACTATTGCTGCAACTCATTAGGAGGGTCAGGAAATCAATTGAGTTGGTCGTGACCAGCATCTGCTTTTAAATGAGTAACAGTGGGAGAGAGTACAATAGGAAATATTGGAGTTCATCTCACATATGAAGGATATTTCCTGACACATTTGTTTCAGTTATATATGTGTACTCCCGGGTCACAATAGAAATGTGTGTGTTTGCTTTGTTAAACAGCCTGAACGAGGTGTAATGGATAGACAAACAACTGTGCACATGCAATGTATACAATTTGATGGGTTTCAGCATACATAAACACATTTGCAACCATTGCCACAAGGAAGGTAATGAGCATATCTGTCGCCTCCACAAGTTTCTTCCTGCCTCCTCCTTTTGTTTCAGGCAGGAACACTTTACTTGAGATCTACCCTCCTTAAATTTTCTCCATACAATACACTGTGTGTATGCGTTCGTCTTGCATAACTGGAACCTTATACCTGTTGAACAACCCCCCCCCCATTTCAACCCTCTGCTTCTGTGATTATGACCATTTTAGATACCTCACATAAGTGGTTATGACCCACTATTTATCCTTTTGTGATGGGTTTATCCCACTTAGCGTAATGTCCTCCAGGTTTATCCATGTTGCATATGGCAGGATTTCCTTATTTTTTAAGGCTGAGTAATATTCCACTGCAGGTATACACCCCATTTTCTTTATCTGTTTCCCTGCTGATGAACATTTAGGTGGTTTCTGTATCTTGGCCAGTGTACCTTGTACTGCGAGGTGCGTGGGAGTACAGACATCTCTTTGAGATCCTCATTTCAGTGGTTTCGGATATATACTCAGATGTGGGATTGCTGGATCATACGGTAATAGATTTTCATTTCTCGAGGAATTTGCCAACTGTTTCGCATAACTGTAGTGGGTCACAGTGAGAACATTTTGAAAGCTATCACTTTATAGTAACATCACGTTACCAGTTGTCTCCTTACTTTGCATTCTGCAGCCTTTCTGAACTTCTTTCAGTTCCTCAAATGTGCCACACGTTCTCTTCCCCCCAGGACTTTTGCACAGGAGCTTTTGGATCCCATATGTGGGCGTGTGTGTGTGCATATGTGAGCATATACCTATGCAAATGCTAACACTGACTGTATCCGAGGGATAAAGTTGTAGCTAAATATGTCTTGCTATGTTCCTTTCTATATTTTTAATGATGATCTTGTATTACTTTTGTACAAAAAAAACCATTTAAAATAAATAGGTGACTCCTAGTGTAATTAAAATGAAGGACAAGTAAAGCACAATAATTTTAAAATTAAATACTAAGTGCTACTTTGTTGGTCATGAGCGAAGAGCAAAACACACGCTGGAGAGGGCCCTTCAGGGGCGATGACTAGTGAGCTTACTGAAAGGGAGTGTAGTAAGTCATCAGACAGACAAAACGGGAGGACACTCCACGTAGAGAGGATAGCATTCGTGAGACAGAGACCTCTGAAATCCTGTCTTGGCAATGATCTCTAATTCGCTGTGACTAGAGGATATACTACGGGGTGAATGTCTAACCTCGCAGAACGGCCAGGCACGGCCTCATCAGATTGGACTTGACTCTGTGAGCAATTATAAGCAAGAACTCAGCTCACTAGATCAGGGTTTGGAAATGGTAACTCTGGCTGGAGCGTGGACTTTGCAATGGCTCTGGAAGATGATGAAATGGCATAGCTCGCTACATTTTCCCTTGCCATCGCCTCTGCCCTTCATCCGTCGACAGCCCATACTGCTACAGCGCTCGGGAGCCCCCGGGAACCCCAGTCCCGAGAGCACTTACTGGGTGGGGAGTGTGCGGGTTGAGCACCGTGCCTGCAGCCAGCCTCGGGTAGGTGGAACTTCCGTCACTCAGAGCTGGCTATAATTGGCCCCTGTGGGACCTTGATGGCAGCCACGTGGGGGCAGATACAGGAGGTGGGAAAGAGGGAGGAGCAGAAAACCCAGGGGATGGATGACGACTTGATCCCTGTTTATTCTACATGACAAAATGCACACCATTCAGAAAGCCGCACGAGGAACACACCACCCCGCCTGGTATCCTTTGCCTCCATCAGTGCAAACCCCCGAATTACCTGTCAGTCCTCATAAACGGCCTTATTAATCTGGCTACCAAATCACAGTTTATCTAATCCTGACACTCTGCCAATCCGTGACCCCTGCCAGCACAGCTGAATAGGGAGAGATCTTTCCTTTTACCTTCTCGAGAGGAAGCCTGGCCCTGGGATCAATGGAAGCTTTAGGGCCTGATCCGGATAAACTCCACATCCCCCCTCACCTGCCACCTGCAAACATGTGCTGGTCTCTCCCAGGATGGATAGGTACAGTTAAGGAGACCATCGCCCTCGAATTCCTGGGGCATAATGAGGTCACAACCAATGGCACTGATAATAATGCTACCCTAATAATAATACTGTGACCTTTAAAGGCAGCAGCAATTAACGTGTATTGATCCAGTGGATTATGCTAGCTGTTTCACATACATTGACCCATGTTCTACTCGCATTTTCAAGGAAAGGAAACTTGGGTTTGGGGGAGATGAATTTGCTTGATGTCCTAAACCTAGCAAGCCACAGAGCTCTGCCTTCACCCCAAGGCTCCGTGGCACCAGTTTCCATCCATGCAACCGCTCTCTGATAATGTCCCAATGGCCGGGATGTGGTTTTTATTTATTTTATTTTCACGTTTTGTTCTTTTCTCTCAGAGTTAATCTGGGAGCTGCTCCTTACAAGACAGAAATGATGCTTCCCATTTTAGCAGCTTTGATTGGTGCTATTACTAAAACTTAGCTGCACGGGTTTATTTGTACAATCATGTATGTCACTTTAAAAACAAATTTCCAAATAACCTGCCAGTTTGGCTCTTTTGAAAAAAAAAAATTGATTACACTTACGGTCGGTGACAGAAATGAAAAATTGCAGGAATATTTAATTTTATATTGCTTTCCAGCAGCAGTTACTAAAGCCTCATCACACTTCTTCATAACTAATACATTACTGGGAAAGGGGGAAAGATCATGTCATTTTTTTCTTTTTTTTTTTTTTTGCCAGCTGGAAAGAAGTAATTTTGATTTTATTAGCGCAGGTATTGTGCTATAGAAAAGAAGTGTTCTACCAGTGTTCTGACTTTTTCTTTTTTCCTCAGGACTCATTGCCAATCAATCACCTGCCATGACACTTGAAGTAACGTTGGCCCAAGCAATCTCTCTAGGATTCTATACTCGGGTTAGACTTTGCAATCCTCTGTTCCTTGTTTCTTGAGAATCCAGAGTGCCCAGTGCTGTACTATGTTACCCCGATGCCGTGTATATGAAATGATCTCAAACATTCCCAGCTCAGTGAGTCAGACAGGGTACAGGTCCAAGGCAGAGCTCTGCGATGGAGACAGCTTGTGAGTTTGGAGTGACTGTGGAGGACTCTTGCTTTCAACCTCACTCGACCTAGAAGATTTTCTATAATGACACAGGGGTTTATAATTCTTTACTATCCCCTCTCAGTGTGTCTCAGAGACACACATTTAATTTCGCATTACTGTTTCTGCCTAGAAGACTCCTACCATTGCGGGTTTCTGCCTTCAAAAATCCATTCAGCCATCATTTACCACATTACCTAATTTCATTCAGTTCTCACAAAATCCTAAGAGAGACAAATGCTATCATTAGCCCCAATTCACTGAGAAGCAAACGAAAGATCAGAGAAGTTAAGTGATTTGCCCCTGATCACACTGCGAACACGTGGCAGATCTGGGTTTTAAACCAAGACTTCCTGTTTCTTTCTTTGATGTCCTGTAGCCTCCCATGAAATCAGTCCCTTTGGATTTCCAATCATACTTGGGTTATCCGTTTTATTGGGTACCTTTTATTTCTAGTTTGCGTTATAGTGGTTATGTATTTGTGTATCATCTTTCCATTGAGTTCCTTCTCCTTGAAGGTAAACAGCAGATCTTGCTCGATTTTCTGTCCTCATTAGTGTTGAGCATGGAGCCTGGTGCTGTTCCTGATGTGAACAAATTGGGTAATACTTAGAAATTTCATTTTTTCTGCAATTATTTTTCTCTCAGCTGTCTTCTCCATTGAACAAATTAATATGTAGAGCCAGAGCTTCAATGACTGTTCAGCTTCTTAAACACAGCTTTTAAGAATCAGTGCTCCCATCAGAATGGACAAAAACAGTGACGTAAGATGGGACAGCAAAGGGTGATCAGGCATTATGTGGCTATTCAACAACTGCCCTGGATCAGAGAGATCATTAATCATCTTTAACGTTGGCCATCTGGAGGTTTAATCGACATTTTGCACTTGCACTGGCCTGTGAGTGCCATAGGGTAGTACATTCCCACCGGACAGCTGGGGCAATGGAGGCTTGCGTGAAGAGGTTCAGTTACTTGGGTGAGATTACAGAGCTAGGAAGCAGTGGGGCTTTTTCCTTTTTTTAACCTGCCACCAGGCTGCTCTGGATGGTTGTAAACGTATACAGGTATACAGCCTTCTCCCAACCGTTGGCCTCTCTGCTTCCAGTCTTCCTCTAACTGTTCTTTGTGAAAAGTTAAATCAGACTAATTGTTCACCTGTTCGAAAGCTGTAAATGGCTCCACGACACCACAGCTTGGTACCCAAGACCCCTGTCATCTCATTTAGTTCCGCCACGGAAACGAAATGAAGTTGCTCTCTTATTTCTCGATGCTTTTGTGTGGTGTTCTCCCTGTGTTTATGGAAATCCTATTTTTGCCTGTTTCCAGCCTCCTTTCCATCTGGTTTGCATCTATTCATTCTTTAGGCCATTAAGCAGTTACTACCTCTGTTGAGAGGACTTCCCTGATGCTCCAACCCACCACGATGAGCCCATGCTCATCAATAGTCCCTCATGTTCATTCTTCTTTGTAAATTTTTTTTTTTTTTTTAGCTCCGTGTTACACCTTGTATTCTCGTGGCTTATTCATTCCATGTGCTCATGCTCATTCTTAGAGCCTTTATCGCACTGCGGTGTAATTACATATTGTGCTTCTTGTCAGGCTGTAGCTGCATTCAGATTAGCAGGACGAGGGAGCGCAGCTCTTCTTTAAGGGTCCTTGGGGAGTTGGAAGCTGTAAGGCTGGAGCATCGCTCTAGGCTAGCTGGTGGGAGGAGATCTAAGGATGAACAACACTGTGGACCTGACCTCACTTCTAAGCTGTGTCGTGCTTGGGTTGTATCTGGGGTATTTGAAGATCAGACTCCTGAGTAACAGTGGATGAGTCAAAACTGGACAAGGACTCATGCAATTTTTTCTTTAAGATGTTCACTCTGAGTCGGCATAAAACTAACTCCTGGAAAAAGAGGGCTGGTCTGATTTAACAAACATGTCATCGGGTCCCATAGCCATAACCTTTATGAAATATCACATCAAACATATCAAGAATTTAAAACTTGAGGGCTCTATTCAGAATGCAGAACTGCTAATAACAGAAGCAATCATGATTGTTGGGACAGCGCAAATATGCGATTCTGGGATATAAATAGTTAAATTGTCCTCGTGCTCTACTGTTTACAATGGGCATTATACGCTGTTGGTGGACAGGGACCGCTATTTTATGCTCCATACCTAGCACACTGTGTAATGTACAGCATTTGTCCAGTAGATCTTTACAAGAATTAGTGTTTTCACATATACGAAGTTTGACTCTCATCAGAGCCCTGGCTCTCCGGGCTGACATTTTCCAGATCCCAAACAAACAAACTAAACCAACAAGAAACCAAGAAATGCAACATTTAGATATGTAACAAAATGAGGAAAATTTCATCTATCAAAACACCTCGGAGGGGGCGGTTAGGATATTCCTTGGTGGGCTCCCTGGGGGCATGCTTGACTAATAATAGATAGCCATAACATTTCCTTCAGAAGGTGGGCCTTGAGATAGTCATGACTTCATTTATTTGTATAGAGATTTGGGCACAGAGCTGAAACCTGTGGTAAGACGGTGGAGGTTACTCAAGAAAGCTAAGAGATGATGCTGCCCAGCTAAGCAGGAGTGAAGAGAGTGTGGAGAAGGAAATAAAGATTTCTTCTGTCTCTCCACTGCACTCTTTCTGAGAGAGAGAGACAGAGAGAGATGGTGAGAGTGGGGGGAGGGGCAGAGCGAGAGAGAATCCTCAAGCAGACTCCTCACTGAGTACAGAGGCTGACCCAGGGCTGATCTCATGACCCTAAGATCATGAACCTGAGCTGAAATCAGGAGTTAGATGCTCAACTGACTGAGCCACCCAGGTTCCCCTTTCCTATGAATTCCTTAGTAAGATCTACTCTTTTCCCAGGACTTTTCCCATAAGTCCTAATGATCTTAGGAAGATCATTCTTCCTAAGGACTGTAACTGACAAGGTGTCCACCATCTCTAGACATTCAGGCAGTAGGTGATGTTGGAAATGTGTTTATTTATTATGTACATATTTGCCGAGTTTCTTCCAAAGGGCAGGCACTGGGAATACAGTGCTGAACCAGATTCCCAAAGACTCTTTTCTTGTGGAACTTACCTTCTAGGAGGAGAGCCAAAAATTGCAGTGCAGACACAATAAAGCTTGTGATGAGTGCTTTAAAGGAAAAAATATAAAAGACTTATGTGACAGATAAGAAAATAAAGTCAAAGGTACATTCAATAGGACCATCAGCGAAGGTCTTTCTGAGAGGTGTTCAAAGTGAGATTTAAAAAAGAGGAGAAGCAACACAGGTTAAAAGAAGGAGAAAGAGAATTCCTTGCCCAAGGAGCAGCAACTAAAAACACACTGAGTCAAAAGATAGACTGGCATGTTCTAAAACTGTCAGAAGACTATTATGGTTGGAAAAAGTGGTGCGTGGCATAAAATGATACAATAGAGAGTTTATACGAATTCCTAGTTTAACATTTACCTTCGTCGGTTTAGGCTGCTGTACCCAAAACACCATATACTGGGCAGCTTACAAACAACAAATTGCTTTTTCACAGTTCAAGAGGCTGAGAAGTCCAAAATCAAGGTGCCGGCAGATTCTATGTCTGATGAGGTCCTGCTTCCTGCTTCCTGGACACGTGTTTTTATTTGTTTGTGTGTTTGTTTAAAGTTCTCTGGGGTCTCTTTTGTAAGGACACTCATCCCATTCATCCAGTTTCTACCTTCATAACCTAGTCACCTTCCCAGAAGCCCAAATCCCAATACCATCACACTGGACATTAGGTTTCAATATAAAGAATCTCTCTACTTCCCCCTTAAACCCACTATGATGATAAAATGGTAATGGTATTTATACTAGGTTGTCCACTTGGGGTGGTAAGAGCAGTGTGGAATTTGACATCTTTTAGGGAAAATTTGAATTTGGAAGTCCTCTGTACATCCTTCTCACTACCAAAGGAATTACCCTTTTTAAGCGACACTGGCTGATGCCTTGTCTCAGAGCTAGCGTCTATTTTACCCTGTTGCCTTTTCCAAAAAAGACGGAAAGAATTTTATTTCTTAACTATAAATGACACTAGAGCATTAATGTGATGAATAGCTTTAATTTCAGTAAGTGTGTTCAAACCTGAGGAAGGCCAGAACGGAAGCATTCTGCTGATACATTCTAAAAGCAATATGTCATTATCCATCAATAGTTACTTAATCAATCCATCCAAAAATTCCAAAAGCAAAATGGGAAGTTAGAAATAAATGGGATTACAAAAAAGACACCAACAGAGTTTTTTCACGAGGGTCTTTGATTTGCATATGACAAAAATTAGATGATATTCTCTCACGTACGAACTAAGCCAAGAAAACAGGCGAGGTTCCAGCAGTTTCTGGCAATTTTCAGGATGTTGAAATGAAATAAAACACCACCACTCAGAAGCAGATTTCTTACATTTGGGAGCTGACAGCAATTATGAAGCCCTGTAGACTCCTCATTTCTGATTTTTTTATCTCTTTTCACAACTGATGTACCAAAGAGGTGATGGGGACTGAAGAGTGCACTTATCATGACGAAAACAAAACAAAACAAAACAAAACAAAACAAAATAAAATAAAAATAATAATAACAAGGTAAAAAAAAGAAAAAAAAATAGTTGAAGAATTTTGAAAGTCATAAACATTGGCCAGAAATGAACTGTCACAATGGGGCAGGCGTTCACTGGAGTGTCCTAAGGACTAACCCTCCTCCTAGGAAACTCTTAATCTGGCACACATCCATAAGAACTTTCAAAATTAGGGGCGCCTGGGTGCCTCAGTGGGTTAAAGCCTCTGCTTTCAGCTCAGGTCATGATCTCAGGGTCCTGGAATTGAGCCCCGCATGGGGCTCTCTACTCGGCCAGGAGCCTGCTTCCTCCTCTCTTTCCACCTGCCTCTCTGTCTACTTGTGATCTCTGTCTGTCAAATAAATAAATAAAATCTTAAAAAAAAAAAGAACTTTCAAAATTACCCTTTATGAACATAATAAGACTAGCATCCCAGTGATAAATTGTGCTTCATTGTGGTATATGATCTTTTAAAATTCTATTGAATTGGGGGTGCCTCGGTGGCTCAGCCAGTTAAGTGTCTGACCCTTGATTTTGGCTCAGGTCCTGATCTCAGGGTTGTGAGATTGAACCCCGTGCTGGGCACTGTGCTGAGTGTGGAGCCTGATTAAGATTCTCTCTCTCTCTCAAAATAAATGAATGAATGCATGAATGAATGATCAAATAAAAATAATAATATGGCACATAAAAAGCATAGAACAGTTTTTTGCAACCTAATAAACCCTCAATATTAGCTAATTTATTGTTCTAAGTCAATATTGTATATTTTCCGATAAACATGTACATGTTATAAGAAGTTTCCTTGAAGTAAAGAGCCCTATTACAAATCATGTCATAATATGCTGTTTGTACTGAAGCCATATTAATTGAACAACAACAAACAACCCACACACAATAAGATATCTGCTTATATAATACTGGAAAAATCTTGTAGTCATCTTTTTTTAGAAAAAGAAAAATTTTAAAGATTTTATCTATTTATTTAATAGAGAGAGAGAGCACACAAACCGGGCAGCTGCAGAGAGAGAAGGAGAAGCAGGCTCCCCACTGAGCAGGCAGCCCGATGCGGGGCTCGATCCCAGGACCCTAGGATCATGACCTGGGCCGAAGGCAAACGCTTAATGACTGAACCACCCCCGCACCCGGAACAAGTATTATCTTTAAAGTAGTCCTAGAAAATCAAGATCTTTAAAAAACAAACAAACAAAAAACAAAAAAGAAAAAGAAAAAGAAAAAAAAGCTGTGAAAATACGGCAATGACTTCTTATCTGATGTGACAATTGCTGATTTATGTAATCAATTACTTTGTCTAGAAAAGTAAAGCATGTTTCCACAAGAAGAAAATTACATGTCAGATATATCTGCTCTCAGCCTGTTTGAAAGTGTAAAGGCTGTTCTAATTTGTGAATCTTAAAGATAAAAAGATACATGGGGCGCCTGGGTGGCTCAGTCAGTTAAGCATGTGTCTTCAGCTCAGGTCAAGATCTCAGGGTCCTGGGATCAACCCCTGCATAGGGCTCCCTGCTCAGCGGGGAGCCTGCTTCTCCCTCTCCTTCTGCCTCTGCCCCTGACTTGTGTTCACCCTCTCTCTCAAACAAACAAACAAACGTAAATGCAAAAGCAGAGAAAGAGTGGATGCAAAGAGAATATGGGTAGGATAACAAAGCAGCTTGAGAAGGAAAAATAGAAGCAGGTCAGCTATAAGGAAAATACTGCAGGGAATTTCTAAACCAAAATCAGGCAAAGAGAATGCCAGTCGATGTAGACGTGTATGATAAGGTCAGGCAAAACTGTTCAGGTTTGCTTTACCTGAGAACTTGGCGGGTCACCCTGGAGGACCAGTTGCATTTTACTTCATACACTACACGTTTCCTCTGAATGCAGCCATGGCTTTGCGCAGAGAGAAATGTTGGAAGTTGGAGCCAATAATCCCTGTTCAGTTATAATGTTTCCAGTGATCTTAAAAGTCCCGTCCAGTGTGCCAAGCATTTGGCAAGCTGCAGTGTTGATGATGCACTGATTCTTGTGGAGACACAGCGTGCAGAGGGGAGCAATGAACACGCATTTATAACTAGCCATTCCAATAGCCAGCCTTAATGTCTCCCCAAAGCACCAGGAGAAAAGGTTCATTTAATTTTTATAAAATAAGCTGTGATTCCAACTGAGAAGTGGCACTTGATCGTTCACACATGCCGCATAGATACAGCACATACTCCAAATTCCCATTCAAAGTATGAGAAGGCATAGCGCGCAGTCTTTTGCTTTTGTAAATATGAAATGCGTGACTAAGATCAATAAGAATGGGCTCATCCTTGCCCATGACCCTCAGCTCTGACCTGCCTCTTGGACAGAATGTTGCAGAGAGTGAAGAAACTCTGGAAGTCATTTAACCAGTCTATTTTTCTGGAAAGAAAGACACTCTATACCGTGCCTTTTAATTTACTTTAATACTTTCATCATGTGGTTTGTATGTTAGAAAACACATAAATACTCACTGTAGAATACGGAAAATATTAGAAACTGGTAAAATAAGAGATTCATTGTAGAAAGATATGACTTTTAAAACATGGGTATTGGATAGAATAGAATTTATGAGAATTTCTGGGTTTCTAGGGCATGAACCTGTGACCATACTACAAACAGTGAAAATGTTTGTAATAACACGTGTGGGACAGAAATGTACCAGAGGTTGTCTCAAATCAGGCACACACAGCACTACCAATAACAAAATGTGATGCTTAGAAAACCTTTTTTTAAAGCACCACTACAGGGGCACCTGAGTGGCTCAGTAGGTTAAGTCTCTGCCTTTGGCTCAGGTCATGATCTCAGGGTCCTGGGATTGAGAGCTGCATCGGGCTTTCTGCTCGACAGGCAGCCTGCATCCGCCTCTCTCTCTCTGCCTGCCTCTCTGCCTACTTCTGATCTCTCTCTCTGTCAAATAAATAAAAAATAAATCTTAAAAAAAAATTAAAAATGAATAAAGTACCACTACATTTTTAAAGGGTTGACGATGTTAGAGGAAAGGCTAAATTATCTGACTACAATACTGATGATATAAAAAGATATTACAAAATCATTGTCTTTCGAAGAAGCAGTCAAATCATATTCAGCCAGAACAGCAGAAGGGTATCACAGAGTTGGGTCAGGAAGTTAATTAATTTTTGAAACATTCTGTTTCTAGACTTAGTAACTTTATGTTATTCATCATCTTTGTAAATTTTTTACTTTTCATGATTTCTTTTCTTATTCTAAATAATATTCATATACTTACTTACTACATATGTTAGTATTTTGTCATGTTTTAATCAAAATTGTACAGTGGGTAATGTGCTGAAAGCTCTACAAATATTATATATTGAAAATATTGATGTATGCCAATGTCAGTTTCAGTTACCCTATTGTTAGACACCAGTTGGTTTGTATATTTTGATTCTTAAAACTAACATGACAATTATGATGTATATATATATGTGTATGTGTGTGTGTATATATATATATATATATTTATATATATATATATAAATAAAAGAATTTATTTACTTGACAGACAGAGATGACAATCGGGCAGAGAGGCAGGCAGAGACAAAGAGAGGGGGAAGCAGGCTTCCCGCCGAGCAGAGAGCCCGATGCGGGGCTCAATCCCGGGACCCTGGGATCATAACCTGCACCGAAGGCAGAGGCTTTAAACCACTGAGCCACCCAGGAGACCTGGAAAGAAAAAAAAAAAATTATATATATATATATGAAAGTTTTATTTATTTGAGAGAGAGAAATAGAGAGAAAAAGAGAGTGGAGGAGGGGCAGAGGGAGAGGATGAGGGAGGGAAGTAGACTGTGTGCTGAGCAGGGAGCCTCACATGGGGCTCTATCCCCGGAATGAGGTCATGGCCTGAGCTGAAATCAAGAGTCAGATGCTTAACCTACTGAGCCACCCAGGCATCCCTATAGTAGATATCTTCTTTCTTTTTTTTTTTTTTTTTTAAAGATTTTATTTATTTATTTGACAGAGAGAGGTCACAAGTAGGCAGAGAGGCAGGCCGAGGGGGGCGGGAGAAGCAGAGCCCAATGTGGGGCTCAATCCCAGGACCCTGAGATCATGACCTGACCTGAAGGCAGAGGCTTAACCCACTGAGCCACCCAGGTGCCCGGTGAATATCTTTGATAAAAGTATGTTTCTATGAACTTCAGGAGATGATGATGTCAATGTAGTTTCATCAGTTGTCACAAACATACCACTCTCGTGGAAGGTGTTGATGACAGGGAGGCTATGCATGTGTGGGGACAAAGGATATATGGGAAACCTCTGGGGTGCATGGGTGGCTTAGTGGGTTAAAGCCTCTGCCTTCAGCTCAGATCATGATCTCAGGGTCCTGGGATCGAGCTCCGCATCGGGCTCTCTGCTCAGCAGGGAGCCTGCTTTTCCCTCTCTCTCTGCCTGCCTCTCTGCCTGCTTGTGATCTCTCTCTGTAAAATAAATAAAATCTTAAAAAATAAAAAGGTATATGGGAAACCTCTATATCTTCTTCTTAATTTTGCCATGAGCTTAAACTCTCTAAAAAACAAAGTATATTTTAGGGGCACCTGACTGGCTCAGTCAGAGTGTGTGGCTCTTGGTCAAGGGGTTGTGGGTTCAGTCCCACGTTGGTATATAGAGATTACTTAAAAATAAAATCTTAAAAAAAAAAAAACACTGTATTTTAAAAAACCTAATTTGCAGCAAGTTGTACTTAAAACTAACATACAGGGAAATCAGGGGAAAAAAACCTTTGCTTCTGTACATTATTTTCCTTAATCTTATGACTCTTCTGCTCTTGTTCTCTTTCTCTAGCAAATCCTTTTCAAAATGGGTTTGACAATTTACATTTCCATTAACACATCCTCATCACCACTGTGTATTGTCATTAAAACAAATACATGCCAGTTTGATAAACCAAATGTATCTTGTTTAAATTTACATACTTTTTTGGCTCCCTACTGATTCTGAACATTTGGATGCCCACCATTGAAATGAACTGTTCGAATCTTTCTGAAAGTTTTTATTCTTTTGTTGGTGCATTCATTATTGAGTTGTTTAATGTATCCAGGCATTTCTCCTATAGCACAAGGTGTTCATAAAAAGATTTGTGTATAAAGTGATCCATTAATGAGGCAGCATAATTCACAACTGGTTTTAATTTTCTGGCACTAGGAGCACAGGAGGGTAAAAATACGTATACTAACAAAAATCTCCTTTGTCATGACAGGGTTATTCGCAGTCACTTTTTATCTGTAAAAAACACAAGGGATGAAGTGATAAAAATATGTAGGAAGAATGAACTCCTGTGGCCGAAGCGATGCTAGAAACCATAAAATTGAATTTACCTGTAATGTGTAGGTTATATAACTATACCCTCTCTTACAGCTCTAAAAACACCTAATTTAAATGTGCCCACAGAAAAATAACTACTATTGAGTATAAGTTTGTTCGCCTTTTCTCCTCTGTAACAATTACCTTTGAAAGGCCTGGACAAACTTTACACCTTCATACAAAATCAGCGAGAAAATTGCCTAGTTATGTATGTGTATTGCTCTCCTACTACAAATATTTACTGGTTCATTAATTTATTAACCTTTTGTCATATTTCTCACAATTTTCCCTTCTTTGTTATTTGCCCTTTTCATTTGTTTGTGCTTTGATTAATAAAAAGATTTTGTACATTTTTAAAAAAGATTTTATTTATTTATTTATTTGACAGACAGAGATTACAAGTAGGCAGAGAGGCAGGCAGAGAGAGAGGGGGGGGAAGTAGGCTTCCTGCTGAGCAGAGAGCCCCCATGCTGGGCTCGATCCCAGGACCCTGGGATCATGACCCGTGCCGAAGGCAGAGGCTTAACCCACTGATCCACCCAGGTGGTGCCCCAAAAGATTTTGTACATATTTGAATTACTTTTTGTTTTTATTTAATGGCTTCCATAGCTTTTGTGCTTACAGAATTCTTTCCATTTCTGTATTTCTAGAAATACTATAAATCCTAATCCAAATGGCGCATGTGTTTTATGATTTCATGTTTTATGTTTCATTGTAATCCATCTAAAACTTACAGTATATGAAGTGAAGAAATCTAATTTTGAGTCAGTTTACTTAATTTATTGAGGAATCTCTACCTTGTCTTATTTCCTTAATTTTATACAAAAATTCCATAAAGAGTTAGTGTCTGCTTCCAAGCTATCTTTAAGTCCACCACATCTTTTTTTTTTTTTTTTTTTCTTTTTTTAGGATTTTATTATTTGACAGCGAGAACACAAGTAGGCAGAGCAGACAGGGAGAAGCAGGCTCACTGCTGAAATCCCAGGACCCCAGGATCATGACCTGAGTGGAAGACAGATGCTTAACCAACGGAGCCCCCGGGGAACCCTTAGCACATCTTCATAAGCGCTTTAGAGTATATTTTCATGTTTGGCAGTGGAACCACCCTTTTTGTTCTGATCGTTATGGCCACAATCGCCTCTCTTCATTTTTAGTTTTCACAATATAGGCTATTTGAGGAAGAGAATTTTCAGCACAATTACAACAAACAAACCTACAAAACAAAAGAAAACCAACATCCTGTTTTTTCAAGAGGAATGAAACCAGTTAAGATAAAAAAAGACTATTGTATTTAAATGTCCTTTTACTGCTGGTTATTTATAGGCTAATTAAGAGAAAATTTAGCACTTAATTCTTTTAGCTTTTCCCTTCTTATTCTCAGTACATACCAAGATGTGCTAGTTCAAAAAGCTTTACTACTTAATAGAAAAACAGAAGTCAGTGGCCTGAGTTACAAGACTCAATAATTTTACCTACCTGTAAAAGAATTCTTGGGATTTTCTAAATCTGTATCTTTAGATTTTTGAGAAATCATATGAAAAGCCATTTGTGGGACATGTTTTCCCTTGTAAATTCATCTCTTTAAGTGTTTCAGCATTGTATTAAATGCCATTTTCATTTTAATAAATTTCTCTTGATGTTATTTCCATATGAATAAATTTTCCATGGTGAGAAAAATTTACTACCAAGGCATCCACATTTTTAATGGAGTCTTTTGATGAATAATTCAATAAATATGCAAATAAATGACATATTTACATGTACTGTAATGCATTTTTCAAATTTAGGCAAAGTCAATATTCCAAACTTATTCAGTTGTGAAGGAAGCCTTCTCTTACTGGTTCACCATGTCTCAACTAGACAGTGAAAGACAGTAGAGTTGTTGAAATGATTATTCCTTGCACTGGACCTTAAAATAACCTATATTAAAATATTAATGCATTGCAAAATATGTGTGTAAGTATACAATCTCTGGTAACACTTGAAGGTTTGACAGAAAGTAATTTAAAATTAATTGTCAGTCCACTCAAAGTGACATAGACGTCATGATCATCCTCCTACCTTTATTTTTTGAGGCATCACATTTTGCAGTAGATGCCGCCTTATAAAATCAGGTCATAGTACCATATTGGGCCATGGCATATTGGATTAGTAAGAAGTATATACTGGTTTAGTCAAGGTTAGCATCTTCTAAGATCTGGGATCTCTGCTAGTAACTTTACATAGTCATTTTCATCTCTGATCTTTGCAACAGGCTTGCTAATGTATTATTACCATCTTTTTTTTTTTTTTTTTTTTGCGAGAGAGAGAGAGAGAGAGAGAGAGAAAGGGGGAGGGGCAGAGGGAGATGGAGAGAAACTCAAGCAGTCGCCGCTCTGAGTGTGAAGCCCCACATGGGGCTGATCTCACGACCCTGAGATCGTGACCTGAGCTGAAACCAAGAGTCCCAATGTTAGGGTACGGAGTCGACCAACCCTCAATTAGACAGAGAACACTCTTGAGAATGCAAGTCACACAGCGAGGTTTATTTCCAGCTAGCTGGGGTCCAAGTATCCACCCGGCGCAGCGGGTTTCAACAAGGACCCCGAGCACTCAGAGCCAAGGGTTTATATAGCATTTTCAAGGCAGTTCTCCATGGCTACATACATACTGCACCCCACTTTGACAGTTTAACTTTGTTTAACCTTTTGCCACCCCGGCCTCACCCTGGAGCCATCCTGGCGGTTAAGTGAGATTTAGGTTTAGAAGAAATTTAACTTTATTTACATTTCCTTCTGCCTCAGCCTCCTTGACTTTTATGGTGCCACCTTAGGCCTTAAGGAACTGAGCCATTTTTCTCTGGAAATTGGGCCATTGAAGAGATAGCCTTTTTTGTTGTAAATCACCAGGACATTTGCAAACCAAGGGAGATTCCTGTCTTGCAGGATTATGAACTCTGCAAGTTAACTATTTGTTTTTCTTTAACATTTGGTCCCTGTGGCACCACCACCTAACCATCCTGGTGGTATATGATTAAGTTGTTTTTCCAAGTTTTAGCTACTTTCTCTTATCTCAAGTTACGTGCGCAGTGTGGGCTGGTTAGGGACGCTCAGTAAAATGGCTTCTGGGCCTTCAGGATGGCCATCCTTATGCTAACCCACTCTTACAGTGCAAGGTGCCAGCTTTTGCTTTGCCAAGATGGCTGTACTTAGGTCAGGGCTAGACTCGAGGTGGGTACAGCCTTGTTTTTCTTGGCCTTCACACCTGGAGCTGGTTTCTGGGACTTGTTTTTAAGTCCCCTGGGGGAGGGGAGCAGGGACAGTAAAACAGGTCCTTACACCAACCCTTAACCGACTGAGCAATCCAGGCCCCCCAGTATTATTATCATCTTCATTATAGGATGAGCAAACTGAGAGATACATTAAGTAACTTGCCCTGGATGTCACCGGAGTGATCTTGGGTATTAGATATACTCATGGATGGCACACATATACAAACATACAGTCAGATGTATTTCAAATTCTTTATTGTAAAGCATAACTTGATTCCTCTGACTCCAGTCTAACACGGTACTGAAACTCATTGTAATGAATAAGAGTTCATTGTAAATTTTTCTCCCTGTCCATAATGTTAACTCCCTTCAATGAAAACCCTGGGTCCCATTAGCTTAATATATTTACTTCTTTACTGAATTCCCTTGAATGTGACTAATAACCAGAACCTCTCAATCAGCTGCCCCACTTGCCACCTCCTTCCCTATGGCCTGCTTAAAGGCTTTTTGAGTGAAATCTTCAGATAGGAAAGAAGAGAAAGCGAAAGGGAGGGAAGAAATACATACATTCACTTCTAGACAGTTTTTTTCATTTCTTCATCATAGGCACCGGGACAAGATTTTAAAGATCCTTCTTTGACTATTAACTCATGCACACAAATACCTTAAAATTGTGGCAAGGATGAAACAAAAATCTTTACCTTCTTATTCTCTCTTAGCATAGTTAGGTATTAGGTATTCGAAAGTTGTACTCCATACCTAGGCTTCACAAAGAAGAGCAAAATATTTTTCCAAAACTTAAGTCTCCAAAGACCCAATTGAAATGTTATGTTTTTTCTACATAACAGTATTCAGCAGAGAGAATCCAAAGGTTTAGAGCAGTTAGAGTTTTGACATCCTATCCTCTTTGCCACATAGGTGACATAATAAGAATGTAATTGATCAGTAAGAAAAGAAGGTCTATATTGCTTTGTACTGAAGCCCTATTTTTTGTTTTCTGATTTTGGTTTTTTTTTTTTTTTTTTTTTCTGTTTGGTTTTGTTTTCTTCTAAATTCAAGTCGTTAAGTAGAGACTGACCATCTCATACTTCACTGAGAAAATGTACACAGCCAACAGTGGTTCTGATTAGAATCTTGTCTTGAGAATTTTTTGGTGGTTGACATTTGTTGTTTCAGAACAGGTCACTACAAAAGCACAACGTGGTAGTTGCAGCCACGACTGTGGTTGGAACAAACCTGGTAAATGGCTTGGAACCCACAGGGAATACTCTGTTGTGAGAGAGTCACTAGGGCCACCTGGGGACGATTTATTACCTCTCCTTTGTCAGTTTAATAGAAAGACTCACCCCTCTTTTCCCACAAGAGCTGTAGCAGTCTAGGGCATACGTTCCAAGTGTGTGTCCGTGTCTGAGAGAGCGTCTAGTGTAGTGAATAAGTCTACAGACTACCTTGCTAGGATTAGTAGTAGTTATTAGTAGTTATGAGTTATTAGTAGTCCTGACTCCATGACACGCTAATTGTGAGTGGCGACACGCAAGTTAATGAAATGCTCTGTGCCTCAGTTTCCTCATCTGTAAAACACAGGTGATATGTGTGTTTCCTCATAAAGTGGTTGTGAGGATTAAGTGTGTTAATACATATTAAGTACACAGAACCATGCAAAACACTTAATGATCCCTTTGGAAGCATGCCAGAAGGGAACACTGTGTGTTGGTGTGCACACATGTGTGCTGAGGAGTGGGGACGAGATGGTGTGGGAGTCATCAGAGAAGGTTTGGGAGCATAAGTGATTCTTGGGAAATCTTGAAGAACAACTCGTTTTCCAGGCAGACAAAATGAGGAGAGAGAGCATCCCCAACAAGGGCCGCTTCATGAGAAAACCTGATGCTCCCTGGGAACTGCAGATTCCATAGAGCTGGAAGGACTGTGTTTGGGGGAGGGGCAGGAGGTGGCTGCTAGTCTGAGGAGTTTTCCAAGGAGGAGGTTGAGACTCCGAACTGAAGTTGTGTCCATCACTAGGAAACACACTTGTCTGGGAAAGCCTAGGCAACTGAAGGGATGATGAGCTCAGTAGAATGATTTCGGGAGCGTGGCGCTGGGGGGCTCTGATTGAGGAGGCAGAACGTCTCATAAGAGAATAAGAATCTAGGCGCATTGAGTTCGATATACTAACCAAATCTTGGCTGTCGGTGGGGAAGAAGGTGACTTGAAGGTCGGCACGTAGGATAACCCCCTGTTCCCTCAAAGGGAACAGCCTTGGCTTTTCTGCCTGGCCACAAAGGTGTGAATAACTAGCTGTGATCCCTCCTCGGCGAGGCCCCTAGCAGGTGATTACAGTTTTCGAAGGGAATGGTTTACTGCCTGCCATTCCAGATTGATGAAGGAATTCCGTGCAGACCATTTGCCTGGCCGCCGTCCACGCACAGCAAAAGAGGTTTTCGCCATCAAAGCCAAGGTTTCAAATTGGCATTTTCATAAAAACAGGCAAAGCAGCCCATTATCTAATTGATGTCCCTAAATTATGGGAGCTGAGGGAGTCAATGTCAATGCACATGGTGTTGAGCCATTGTTTTGGAAGGCACTCAATTCTAGGCTTGGAATAGTCTCTGTATAAAGAGAGGCCTAGATTCCTTTACTAAAAAAAGAATTCAAACTTCCTCATTTGAACAGCTTTCACATAGACAATTTCTGGAAGCAAACATTAGGACTCTTTACCAAGTTCCCTTTGCAATCTATTGTAAGTAAAGGAAATGTACCATGACATTTTAAGATGAATTAGAGGTGACACGTAACACAGCTGTACATATCTCTTAGCACAAACAAGCTTTCTGCCTAACAAGACTTGTTTCTGTTTGGGTTTAATTTCTCTAGAACATCATCAGTCAGCTTCATCCGAGGCTCCTCACGCTGCAGTAATGACATCCATCCTTGACTTACCACCAGAAGCAACTCAGTGTCACCAGCAATGCGCACGGTGCCCCACTCAGAGGAGGAGAGGGGAGAACTGAGACCACTTTATAAAGAGGGGATGGTGTTTTCGCCAGCAAAGGCAGGCCCATCAGGGAGGAAAAGGAATCAAATGAAATCGAAGTAGATAACACCATGCCCAGCCCCACTCAGCTGCCTGGTTGGCCCTGGATGGGTGGCCTGGGCAAGTGTGTAGCTGCGCCTCGAAACGTTCAGTCACCCCAGCGTTAATGCAATGTGTTCCACTCTTCCCATGTAGCCACTAAAACAGACCGGTGGCCTACCCTCCTCACACGGGATTCCACAGAGGGCCTGCTATATGCAGACTCTGTGCTGGGTGCTGGGAATAAGAGCTACCTCGGCCTGACCGGGTACTTGCACCCAGGGCCAGTCCAGCTACAGCGGTCCCTTGGATGCTGGGGGCTGGGGGCCCTGACCTCTATGGAAGTGAAAATCCACGTCAAACTTTAAAAAAATTTATTTCATTTATTTATTTACTGTTTTATTTGAGAGAGAGTGCGTGTGACGGGGGGAGGAGCAGAGGGAGAGGGACAAGGAGACTCCATGCTGAGCACGGAGCCCAACACAGGACTGGATCTCACGACCCTGAGATCATGACCTGAGCCAGAATCAAGGTCAGATGCTCAATGGACTGAGGCCCCCCGTGGCGCCCCGAAAATCTGGTACACTACTTAGTCTTGCGGGTAATATAGTCGACAAGCATATTTTGAGTTATATGTATTATATATTTTTTCCATAAAGTCAGCTAGAATGAAGAAAATGGTATTAAGGAAATCATAAGGAAGAGAAAATTCACTTGAGTACTGTACTGTATTTATGGAAGAAAAAAATCCATGTACATGTGGACCTGTGCAGTTTGAACCATGTCGTTCAAGGGTCAACTGCATTTTATGTGAATTAACTCATAAATCTTCACCACCACCCTGCACGCTATGGATTATCATCTCCATTCGCAGGGGAGGAAAATGAGGCATGCAGACTAATTTGCCGATGGTCATGTGGCTAAGAAATGGAGGAGTCAAAATTTGAAACCAGGGAGTGGGGTCTAACGTGACATGCTTTACGCTTATCTTCACCACCTTCTACGATGTATGAGGGTGTCTGTACCAGGAAGGAACAGAGTATCTAGATAGGCGAGTAGACATAAAAACGAATATATTATCATACCGTATCATATGAATTTGAGCTAGCCTTGAAGGCACAGAGTAAATTGTTTCCAATTATTAAGTACCTACTAAGTGCCAGTTACTATGAAAAGTGCCATACTGCCATTATTTCATTTAGTTCTTTGAGTATCGGGATCCTGTCGGTCGTTGAGGTCACCTTAGGCTCTCCAAAATACTATAGACAGTGTAGCATTTCAAAGATATACCTTCGTAGTCATCATTTTCCTTAGTATGGGTAAAGAAATAGCTTCTCTATTTTTATAACAATATATTGAGATGTAATTCACATAAATGTGTGCAATGCAGGGGTGCCTGGGTGACTCAGTTGGTTAAGCATCTGACTCTGTTTCAGCTCAGGTCATGATCTCAGGTTGACAGGGCTCTGTGCTCCGCGGGGAATCTGCTTCTCTGCCTCCTTCTCTGCCCTTCCCCCCCGCCCCCCCACATGCATTCTCTCTCTAAAATAAAAATAAATTAATCCTTATAAATAAATATGTACATAAATAAGTGTGTGATCCAGTGGTGGTTAGCCCAGGCACAAGGCTGTGAACCATAACCACTATCTTGTTCCAGAACATTGTCCTCACCCTAAAAAGCAATCCTATACATTTTCAGCAGTTACTCCTCATTCCCTTTCACAGAGATGGTCTCTGTGAAACTGTGGTCTGCTTCCTTTTTTTTTTTTAAAATTAATAAATAACAGCTTTATTGGGATATAATTCACACACGATACCACTGACCCATTTGAAGCTCACAACTTTAATGTTTGTTAAGATATTCCTGGCATTATGCAATCATCACTGCTATCAAACTCCCAAATTCCTGCTGAGGAGAAGGGGATAAAAAGAGCACAAGTAGGGGCGCCTGGGTGGCTCAGTGAGTTAAAGCCTCTGCCTTCGGCTCAGGTCATGATCTCGGAGTCCTGGGATGGAGCCCCACATCGGGCTCTCTGCTCAGCCGGGAGCCCCCCCCGCCCCCCGCCTGCCTCTGCCTACTTGTGATCTCTGTCAAATAAATAAATAAAATCTTTAAAAAAAAAAAAAAAAGAACACAAGTAAATTGTCATAATGCTTTGTTCTTATAAAGTCTCAGCCGTTTTCCTTGAATAAGAGTTACTTGAATTGTTGCAAAACTTTGGTTAATTTCCAGAGTTCTGAAAAAGTCCATTTGACTATTTTTGCCCGTGTTCTTGTTGCTTTTATGGAAGAGTAGATTTCCTGAGTTCCTTACTCCATCATCCCTTTGGAAATAGTTTCTTGTGCACGACTAAAAATGCAAAAGCTCTCAGATGCTCCAGGTCCATTTATAAACTACAAACCATCTTTCTTAATATAACAAGCCCCACTTGCATCATGTAGCTATATATTTTAAAGTCTCTTTCCTTCCACTTTTCTTCCTTCCATAAATACTCTACTATGTACTAGGATCAGAACTAAAAGCTGGGAGTAAAAAGCTAAATAAAGTAGAATTTATGCGCTCATGGATCTGGGGTTGTTGGGGTACAGACAAGTAACCTATCCAAGGATATCTAGGGCAGAGGGGGCACTGGGGCCTATTATTATCTCCTTCCAATGAAGCTTTGAAGGAGGATAAGACTGTGAAATTTATTCATTCAACAATATATCATATGTCAAACATGGTGTTGAATGTTTAGAATGTGGCAGTGAACAATCAGATACGGTCCCTGATTTCATGGAGCTTATAATCTGTGGAGGAGTTCATGGAAATCCACCACTCACTTGATTTTAGGCACTGTCTCCATTCACTGTGGAGTTTGGACAACATTACAGTAGTTCCCATGAGTGGAATCAAAGACAAAATAAAAGGAATCATAGAAAGAAGCTGGTATTGAGCATAAATTCTGACTGAGTCTTGTCATAGAGTGACGAGCCATCCCAGTTTGCCTGAAACGTTTGTGGATTTAGCATTGTACTTCCTGGTACACCCAGGACGTTGATCACTCTACTTGTTAATTAGTATTTGCGTTGATAATGATAGGCAGATAAAATTTATATATACATATATAAATGTATTATATATTATATATAAATACTATCTATGCATTATATATATGTAAATATATAATTTAATACATTTTTAAAAGAGTTTATTTTATTTTAAGTAATCTTAATTTTAAGTAATTTTAAGAAATTTTAAGTAACCCCCCTACCAGGGGCTTGAACTTAAAACCCTGAGATCAAGAGTCACATGCTCTACTGACTGAGCCAGCCAGGCTCCCCAAAATATGTTTTAATAAGTAAGAGCACCTAAGTGTGTGTGAACAGTTGTATTGAGGCAAGCCATGTATACAGAAGCAGCATTACAGATAAGATTCCCATATATGAACAATAGCAGATGAAAATATCAACTAACAAGTTGTGCCGGATTGTTTATTTTCAACTTTGTTCCCCCAGGACCTCTGTTTCTCAGGCCCCCTTCCCACCTCAGCTTGAAGTCAGAGTTAGCCAGATCTGGGAGGCAGTAGCAACAGCTGCTGTGCCGGGAGGGTTAGCATTGTTTGCGTGCTAACAGAGGTGCTGGCTGTCCTGGTTTGTTTTCCCTCCTCCACACTCAACTCCAGATTACCAGTCCTGCTGACCAGAAGCAACCCAGGTCCACCACCAAAGCATCCCTGAGCAAGTTCGGCGGCAGTAGACACAGTCAACAGTGTTTCATAGACTTCCACATGGCCCCCTTCCTGGGGTCTCTGCAGATTCCTCTGTAAGCTCTGATTGTTTGCCTCCATCAGGGCACCTTAGGGACTTCTGTCGGATCCTTCACCTCCCCTTTCCAAAATCTTACTTCCCAAACTCCCCCACAAACGCAGGTGGTCTAGTTCTCATGATGAACTCCTTATTCCACAACAGACTGAGAGATGAAATAGCAATATATTCTGACCTAAATTTCATTTCTTGTGAACAAAGAAGTTTCGATTAAACCTAAAAATGGAGTTCCTTCTATCTTGAGTACCTGCCAGGGGTTCAATGTTCGCGATGGATCGTGCGCTGTTTCCTTCATGCTCTCATTACTTGGTCCTTTGACATAAGTGGTTTCAATCCTGATCCCACTCCTTTTCTGACTTTTAACTGATAGTCATAATAATGATTATGATAATTATTAACATTAATTAAACACGCATTAGTTACCAAGAACATTGACAAACATTTTACATGCATAACTTCTTAATTCTTCACAACCACCCAATGAGGTAGCTATAGACAGCTTTGTTTTATAGAAGACGCAATTTGAACTTTCGGAGATATTCGATAACTAGCTAAAAGTCACCCAACTAGTAAGTGGTAGGACAATAACTAGAACCAAGATCAACTGAGCCCTGCTATTTCCAAAAGCTAATTGTGAAAATATACTTATGTTGTCAAATGCTATTTCTCCCCCCAATCTAAATATAATGCAAGTATTTTTGAGGGACTGTGGATTACACATGAAGCACCACACTTGACTAACCTTGCATTTAGCAGTTCACATCTCATCATTCTTATAAGCTAGTTAGGTGTTCTAACTAGCACAAAATAGTCAGGAACTAGCAGCGACTATCTTCAGTCTCAAATTCTTCTTCTTCTTTTTTTTATTTTAAGATTTATTTATTTATTTGAGAGTAGGGAGGAGGCAGAAGAGAGAGAGAATCTTCAGGCAGACTCCCTGTTGAGCCCAGAGCCCAATGCAAGGTTCGATCTCATGACCTATGAGGTCATGATCTGAGCAGAATCCAAAAGTTGGGCACTCAACCGACTGAGACACCCAGGCGCCCCCCCACCCTCAATCCTTAACAAAGGCAATTCTTGACACAAGATATGTGTGTAAAGAATATGTTTGAAAGGGGACGGACAATGAGGAGCATGAGGCCATGGCTGGACAGTGTTCGGGTAAGTGGGAGTAGATGAGACTAGAAAGGTGGGCTGGGGCCACACCATGAAGGGCCTCGCCTGATCCGTTAAGGAATTAGGACATTGCCCTGAAAGCATTGACTTGTCCAATAGTACAGAACTGAGCTAGAATTCAAGTCTAAGTTTCTTAATCCAAAGCCCATGATAGGATACATCTTCTAGTCTCTGCTATTGTTGCTGCTGTCTAGTATACCACATACATGAAAATTCAGTTTACAAATCACATATATAGCCATTATTTCATTCAAACCTCACATTCAGCCCTGTGAGATAAGTATTGCTTTTAACCCGATTTAAACATGAAGAAACTAAAACTTGCTAGTAATGTTAAAATAAATACACAGATACACAGTGTGAATGTGGCAGATCCCACAATGAATCCCTAGGAGTCTTACGCACAATGTGATGTTTTTTCACTCCAATTTCCTACTGGATAATCTGTAAATCTCTCCTTTAAGCACAATATGCAAACATATAATTTTCTCACCAAGGCCTGCTTCTCCTGTCATCTCTTTCTGGGAAAACGCACTACTCTCCAGCAAGTTATCCAAATCAAAAAAGCCTGAAGACATCCTGAAAACCTAAACATCTGAAGAGTTAGACCTTCATCAAAGTTTAAAAGTACCATCTGTCAACCGAGACACAAAAAATGACTATAAAAACACTGAGTTAAAAAAAAATAAAAAAAAAACCCTGAGTTTTTAAATCTGTAATATCCCATATTCTTAAGTTGATTACTCCCTCTCTGGTTCCCTGTAGTGAACCAACAAAAGTTTGATAATTGATAGACTTGGACACAATGGGGGTTACCATGAGGCTTGGTCTGAGAGCAGAGAACTCTATCCTACAATCTTATGAAAGGCTGCCTAATAACATTTTTTAAAAAGATTTATTTATTATTGTAGAGAGAGAACATCTGACTGGGAGGAGGGGCAGGGGAAGAGAATCTTTAAGCAGACTCCCCGCTGAGCAGGGAGCCTGCCATGGGGCATGATCTCAAGACCCAAGAGATCATGACCTGAGTCAAAACCAAGAGTTGGATTCGTAATGGACTAAGCAACCCAGGTACCCCTGCCTAATATCATTTTTTAACAGATCTATTGAGGCATGATCGACATACAATAAGCTACACATCTTTCAAGGGTACAAGTTCATAGTTTTTGACATATGTGTACATCCATCAATACATCACAATCAAGATGGAGAGCATAGCCATCACAACCCCCAAATTCCTTCCTTTCCCTTACTGGGTCTTCTATGAGTCCTTCCACGCACTCCTTGAGCAATGACTGATCTGCCTTCTGTCATTATACATCAGTTCACATTTCCTATGTATTTTTCTGTAAATGGAATTATATATTTCCAACCAAGAATCCCATGGCATCAAAACAGTCAGTCAGTTGGTTGTGAGAGCAACACAATAGGCATTTTAAAACTTAAAAGTTTATTTGCCATGCATTCTTCTTCAACAAATTACTAGGAGAGAACTTTAACAACAACAACAAAATGAAGGCAAAAACTGAAACAGAGAAAAATATAAAAATGAAGAAATAGGACCCAACAAAAGAAAGCGGTAAACTAAATTTCTGGGATGATGATAAAGGGGCATCCTAGCGTGACAGCTGTGTGGCAGTGCCAGAGACTAATCCGTCCGTTGGAGCCAGAGGACAGAATACCACTTGGGCAATGACTTTAAGAAAAGAAAGTAACCTGACTGATTATCTGTTGTGTTGGTGTGGAAAAATATATGCATTGCCCTATGAGCATCAGGGGCAATGCAGATAGGTACTTTGATGACTAAACAAAGAAACAAACAGGAAAATATAAGTAACAATTAACTCCGTGAAGATAAAACAGGAAATCTTACGCAAGAAAGGGAATATAATCAAAGTGACACAGGTGCAAAATATTTGTGTGTTGGTAATAATAATTTGAAACCTGTATATATATGTGGCCAAAAATGGTTGCATAGCTTTATTCAAATGATGGTGATTAAAAGAATCTTGAGTGAGTGATGGGTAAGTGCAGTGTAAAAGAATGGTAAGCTTTCTTTGTTTATAGTAGGGGTCAAGAGACTATATTTGTTTATGTCTGTAAAAATCTGAAGAATAAAATATATGGAGATTAATTTAAATATGAAGGAAACCAAAAAAAGTTAAAAGGTCAAAGTAGATTTAGAGAGTGGGAATCAGGGGTGGGCAAGAATATGGTTGGAGACTGGGACTACTGCTTTGGTTAAACTTTGAAGAGCCAGTTGACTTTAAAATTATGAACCTATGGGGTCCCTGGGTGTCTCAGTAGGTTAGGCGTCCAACTCCTGATTTCAGCTCAGGTCATGATCTCAGGATTGTGAGACGGAGCCCGTGTTAGGAGAACAATGAATAATGTATCGTGAGGTGATAGAATGTGTGGCGTGTGATGATGTGTGTGTGTGTGTGTGTGTGTGTGTGTGTGTGTGTGTTTGGGGAAGACGTGTGAAGAAAATAAAGGTGTTTTTAAAGGGATAAGCTGAGATTCCACTTGTAGTTGATTGGTGAGGGGATGGCCAAGAAAGATAAACTAACATTCTAGGTTTCTGATGTTCTCATGTATCGCCTCAGATATTTCCAATAAGGCTGTACCCAAGAATGAGGACTAGAATCAGATTTTAGTTACTCTGTGCAGGACACTTGACTCCAAGCATATTGATTCCATCTGAATTAAACTCTCTGAGATGATAAAGAAACACTTGATATTTATTCCTGTAATAAAAGGGTTTATTTCTTATAAAATTTTTTGCTCAGTGTACAGGTTTTATATAACTCGTGTGCCTCAGTTAATGCCATGGGGAGCTGATGTAGCCCTTAGTGATTCTAACGATCACCCACTGGAATTAGCTAGAAGTTCTCATCTCACGTTTCATGTTTTATCCCTCTCAACTTTTCATTCTATTGTTTCATCATTTGACTCTGTGGTCACCCCAGGAAGTAGAAAAGTGTAATGGTCTAGAAATCTTCAGTAAGTTCTCAATCAAGAGCCTGGATCTGAGGGTTATTACCAGTAAGAAATGAGAGCAGCACAATTGGTTTCATAGTAATAACTCGTTCTTACATTTTCTTCCAGACTAAGGATATCTTAGGATGCATCAAACTTCATTTATATTCAATTTATCAAACTTTATTAAAAACGAATGTAAGCAGTTAACCACTGGTAAGTAATGTGTGGAGAATTATTAACATCCTTTAGATAACATACGAGGATCCTATGTTTTCCTTTACTGAACCTGATTCACGATTTTTTCAGTGCCTATTATGTGCCAAACGCTAGGAATACAAAAATTAGCTTCCACCACTGCTAGGTTTCATAAAACCACAGACAGAACTGTAATACTAGTCAGATGTTATTAAGTGCAGTGAGAAATACAGTGTGTTATGGGAGTCCCTGCAGTTGAATTTGGGAATAAGAAACGATGGAAGGGATCGTATCACAGATTGGGGAATGGCTTGTGGATAAGAAGCGATGATGTCATCGCTGTTGCTTTGTTACTTAGAAGTCTTACGTAATGAAAAACACAGTGAGGTAAGTGACAAGGTATGGCTTCCTTATTTACTCTAGTACAGCCTGAGAAGAATTGACAGGCCTCTTTCCTAGAAAGAAACCTTCGAAAAGGCTGCTTACTGCCATCTTGATGCCCACCAAGGGGTCATACCTGCTGACGGGTGTAGTTTGTAAGGCAACATGTATAAGAAGACAGTTGTATGAAAGTCCAAAGGAACTTTCACTCTTCTTTTCAATTCCCTGCAAACCTAGAGGTAGGTTAGATATTTTTGGAATGTGCCACAGGCAGCCAGGCAGGTTGGGGATTTCATGCCAGCCCATCTCTGTTCTGAAATAATGAAAGAAACTCCAAGAAATTGTACCTGTCAAATCTGTCAGGGACTAAAAGCAAGAGGAGATCATTCTGACAGTTTTCAGCAGCCATTGTGCTGATCACCCATGTTACTACTGCACTGTGTTCCGGGGGAAGTGATGGGTGAGTAGCGAATTATGTGTTTCAGAATTAACTCAAAAAGATCTCTCAAATGAATTTGTTGCATTTCGACAAGTTTGGAAACGCTGACTTTATATCCTAGTAAGGCTTGTATTGAGAGAGAGAAAGAGAGGGAGGAAGAAGGAGACTTAATACATATTGGGTATGGATAGAGCAGACAATATGATCATATTCTGGTCTTGTTTCTCAGTTCTTGTTTTCTTGCTGTGGATTTAACTCGCAAATGGAAATGAGCTTCCTGACACCCACGTGCAGTTGGGATGCATTGCATTTCTCTCATTTCCAACTTCACTGCAGGGAAAACAAACAAATAACATGAAGCAAATACCATTGGCCAAAAAATGAGCATCTGCATCCAGATGAGGAAGGGAGGATTGGCAATAAAAGAAGACATTGGCTCTGCTTCAAAATAAGTTTCTTTGGGGAATTTACTGGACTATTCTGAGTGTCAAATCATACGTTTACTAGTCATAAAGTTGTCTGAGTGTATTATCTAATCCAGCTCTTTCTTTTCTGATAGGTTGACTCAATACCTTTTTTCTAAAGATTTTTATGTGATGCAGGGTTTAAATTTTAAAAGCAGATTATCTGAATGCATAATGACAGGAGTTTAATCCTGAACTAAGTACTGAAATATTACAGATTTGGGTTTTCGGGAGTCCCTCTTAATCTCGGTTTTGCTTTCTATGGTTTCAGTTTCCGTGGGCAGTGATACTCTGGAAGCAAGTCATCCTTCTTCTAACGCAACATCAGAAGATGGACAGTAGCCGGACCGTCTGTCACGAAGTCTACGTTATTCAACTCACTGTATCTCATGCCGGGGCCATTATATCATCTCACATCATCACAGGAACATATCTTGAGAGAGAGACACCACATTCACATAGCATTTGATACAGTATATTATAATTGTTCTATCCTATCATTAGTTATTATTGTTAATCTCTTCCTGTGGCTAATTTAGAATATTTTAAAGATTTTATTTATTCACTGGAGAAACAGAGCATGAGCAGGAGGAGGGGAAGAGGTGGGGCAGAGGGAAAGGGACAAGCAGACTCTCTGCTGAGTGATGAGCCCAATGTGGGGCTCAACGGTGGGGGGGGCTTGATCCCAGGATCCCGAGGTCACAACCTGAGCTGAGCCCAAGTCAGATGCTCAACCGACTGATCCACACAGGGGCCCCAGCCTAATTTATAAATTAAACTTTATCATAGGTATGCATGTATAGGAAAAAACATAGTTTCTGTGGGACTCAGTACTACCCGTGGCTTCAGGCATCCATGGAGTCATGGAATGTATTCCCCACAGAACCACTAGTTTCTTGAATAGAGTGTCAGAGAAAAATGTTAGACTTAATCAGAAAACTTGGGATGAGTTTAAGATTCTCCTCTTCCACTTGTTATCTGTGTACCATTTGGCAAGTGACTTAAACTCCCTGAACTCCAGCTTCCTCATCTTCAAAATAGGGAAATAACAGCTAGACCGTGTGTGTGTTGCAGGGTTGTTTTCATGAGTGTCAAAGGAGGTAATATATTAAATAGTTTTGGCATTTTTAAAGAGCTGTAACAAATATGAAGCATTGTTAAAGGCAGTAATAATACTTTTTATTGTGGTAAAACATACATAACTTAAAATTGACCATTTTAACCGTTTTGACAGTTCAGTAGCATTAAGCACATTCACCTGATCGTGAAACTATGATCCCTGTCTCCAGAGCTTTTCCTCTCAAACTGAAACTCTGTACCCGTTCAACACTAACTTCCCATTCCGAACAGTCCCCCCGCACCAGTCCCTGATAACCACTATTCTACCTTCTGTTGAAAAGAATTTGACAACTTGAGAGATTTCATATAAATCTGTCCTTTTGTATCTGGCTTATTTCATTTAGCATAAAGGATTCAAGGTTCATCCATGTTGTAGCATCCATCAGAATTTCTTTCCTTTTTAAGATCGAATAATTGCATTGTATTTGTATGCCACACTGTGTTTATCCATTCCTCTGTCTAATGGACATTTGGGTTGTTTTGGTTCATCTTTTGGCTATTGTGAATAATGAATGCTATCAACATGGGCATACAGATGTCTATTTGAGTCTCTGCTTTCAATTCCTTGGGTATATGCCTAGAAATGGAATTTCTGAAATCATATGGTAATTCTATGTTTAAGTTTTTGAGAAACCGTCACTGATTTATATTTTCCTCACCCCAAAAGTATGCATATAGTAAGATCTCATGGTAAAAAAAAAAATTCACCCCCCTCTTTCTTCCTTCCTATCTTCCTTCCTTCCCTTCACAGTAAACCCTTGCACTATCCAGACACTATACTAGACACACAGGATAAAGTAGTAAATCACACCTATTCTATGTCCTCCCTGACCAGTTATTAATAGAAATTCAATACTAGAATTTGAGTTTCAATAGTCACATATTATATTTTACATGTTCCTTGGTTGAGGGAGATTTACAATTATATTGCTTAAATGAAGTTTCTTAAAATATTTTTTAACTTTAGGTAGCATCCAACTAACTGTGAAATGAATTTAGTGGCTCACAAGAAGCATGTATTTTAAGTATAGTTAATAAAATACAATAGGAAGTTTCGGAAAAGCATCTCAAATTAAGGGTAAGTATTATTTCATGATATTTTTATTTTGGCATACACACACACACATTTTACATAGCAGATCAGAATTACTTCTTGCTGTGAAAAAAAAGTCATGCAAAAAGTTTGATAGCCATGCATAAAATTCCCTTTTTGCAGTGCAGAGGCTAATACTAAAATGGTGAACTTTTGCTTCTCTCTCATTTGCCTTGCCTTTTTTAAAGCTCTGCTAGAATTTACCAAAAGCAACTTTCCCATACTTCAGTTCCTTTTGAATGAAAGATTCCAATACTGTAGCTTAAAAAGTAAGAGAAATGAAGTTGTCTTAATTTTTTTTAGCTAAGAACTTCATAAACATAAGGAAAAACATTTGTTTTTCATTTCCTTTTAAAAACTTTAATTAAAAATGATTAATTGACATATAGTGTATTATTAGTTTCACTGGTAGAATTTAGTGATTCATCAGGTGCATAAAACCCCCAGTGCTCATTACATCATGTGCCCTCCTTAATTCCCATCACCCAGTTAATCCCTGCCCACCTTACTTCCAGCAACCTTCAGTATGTTTACTAGAGTTAATAAGAGTCTCTTACGGTTTGTCTCCCTCTATAATTTTGTCTTATTATATTAAGGAAAATCATTTATATATATATATAAAACCATTGCAAAAAATAATTTTCAGAGAAAATTTTAATTAGTATCATATAATTACATCTCTGTAGAGCCAATGTAAAAATTAATATTGTCCTTTCTCAATTAGGAATAAATATAGACTTTTCTTTAAAGTAGGAGAATTTTTTAAAGGTAATTTCTTTTTGCTTTTTTTTAACTTTTTAAGATTTTATTTATTTACTTAACACAGAGAGAAAGATCACAAGTAGGCAGAGAGGCAGGCAGAGAGGGGGAAGCAGGCTCCCTGCTCTGCAGAGAGCCTGATGCGGGGCTCCATCCCAGAACCCTGAGACCATGACCTGGAGCTGAAGGCAGAAGCTTAACCCACTATTTTGATGGAAAATGTGAATGTCAAATCCTCACAACATTCCTGCTACTGTCATGTAAATGCTCTACCTTGTTTTTGCTTGGTTTGTTTTGACTTTCAAGGTAGTTTAACTTGAACAGAAAATATCTATCTTAAATTTTGAACATCTAACTTGAACACGAGGCATTCAACTTGAACATAAGACACAAGTCATTCCACATGTTGCTGTCTTTTAAATTGAGACTTATACATTTAGTTAAGCAAATTTCTTTAATCATACAGTGTGTGAAAAATACATAATGTTAAGTATTCATGAATGCTCTTCACCAAATATGTCCAAGTCCCTGTCTTCTGGCCACATGGTGAGATTAAACATGTAGTTGAGTGGGGTCTCATGAGATCTGTTCGATGAGTTGTAAGTAGAAATAATGTTCGATTACTCCCAATGGGAGGATTTATTTGCCAAAACAACACCCTCCAGTAGACTATTACCAAAGGGAAAATAACCAAGGACATTTGAGATGTTGGCTGCTCCGTCTGTGTGGGTCCTTGAGTACCAATGATGTTCCGGGCCAACTGGAGATTTATATATTGCATAAGCAAGAGTAAACCTTTTATTGTTTTAAACCCTTGAAATTTTGTAGCTATTGTAATCAGAGCATAATCACACATATCTTTTCTGACACACATGAGGAAATTCAGTGATATCCACTCACAACTTCTGAACCAGTGGTTGACACATTGGTTTGCTTGAACTAGAACTGTAAAGACCCAAGATTTGACCACTTTTGACCAATTCAGTCAAGAAAATGAACTGATTAATAGTATACAGGCTTAACAAAAATCATGGAAATTCTTGTTGTGTATTGAAGGGAAGGAGAAATTCTTCTCTACCCTCAAGGTCTTCCTGGACTAATAATTAAATTTACATGAGATAATTTAGCAGAAGGAAAAACCAAAGTTTTATTATGTGCACATGGAGCTCCAATAATGAAATTGAGACCTAAAGAAATTACCAAGGTGCAAGCAGTTTCCATATTTTCTAGACAAAGAGACAATAAATCTGTGAGCCCTTGACAGGACAAAGAAAATTTGGGAAGCTTCAAGTAGTAAGGAATTCTAAAGAGAATTTGAGCTGAGATGGTAAATTAGTAAAATGTAACAAGTGTTTATACAGCTTTCTGGACTCTGAATTTCTCCCCTCTGGTGATAAGGATGTCCTTGACCCTTCTGGTACAGGAAGAGTACCTTTCATGTGGGAGATCTATTTTCTGCTTTTAGGGGGACAGAAGAGGGTCTGAGTGGCCTTTTGGTGCAGGCTTCCTCTTAAGTAACTTTTATTTAAAATAATCAATATGCCATTGTTTCTCGTTTGGGGGAAGTCTAACCTTGGCACCTATAGTATATTAAGTTTCTAGTTCATGAAAACTCCTATTTCATAGCCAAAACAAAGATATTTCTTTGACTTGATTATTAACAGTGTTTATAATCTCATGACTTTCATAGTAGTTGCAACTAATATCAGATGAAAGCTTTGGATATTTGAAAGACTTAAAGTTATGTAGTAACTACAGAAGACTCAAGCCATATTTCTAGGGAAAGTAAGACCAACATAACCACAAAATATGTTAAATGGCAAAAATAAAGGTGAAAATATACTGAAGTCTTTTATAAGAAGCTGATACTAAAATGGTACTAGAATTCTCATTCCTTTAAGTCCTAAAGCATCCAAGTTGTAAAATATAAGAAACGTAAAGTCTTAGTAAAAATCGCTTATGATTCCACATCACTGCCATAAATGTTCCTGTGTGACACCACCAGAGGCAACGAAATACCAAATAAAATTGGGGGAATATTAGATTAACAGAATGTCAGGACATAAATTTGCTTATTCAGCAGATCCCCAGAATTCCACAAAAACAAATCTATAAAAAATGCAAAATGATATTTATATAACCTCTATTTATATACATAGAGGAAACAGAGGGTTAACAGTAAATGTTTAAAGATAAAGCACCACCTCTTGATGGTCTTAAAACATGAAGAAATATTATAAAAAACACTTCAAATACTTTGAAGAAATATGATATGTCTTCTAAAATGTAAGCTATGGGTCCAGTGTTCTTAACATGTGCTACACATCTTGGTGGCTATCTGTCATTTTCCTTCTCTTGATGATATATAGGCCCCTGCTCAGCTCCCTAGTATATAGGCTGGATACCACAGCGGAGCTCAATGTTTTGTGCACTGAATAGGAGTTGTGTTTAAAAGGCAAAAGGGTAAATTCTCTTCTGACTTTGCATAGTGAATTTGATAATGTGACTTATAAAGCTGTTATTTCCAACCGTGTTAATCATGACAGTAATTATATTGATAAATAGAATAATTATGAATTTTATTCATTAACCTGACCAGTTAGTCTTATATTCTCGTTATTTATTTAATCAAATCATGTGACATTGATATTAAAACCATATTGATTAGTAATGATATGTATTGTGTCACTATTGGAAAGATGAGTAATTTTTAAATAGCTCTAAGAAATGTAAGTCTGGGCACATTTATGATCATCTCATATGTTTTACTGAGAAAATAAATTTTAGATAGTGAAACGAGAAATGAAAAGATATGTGCAAATCTAAGATGGCCATTATCACCACTATCATCTATGTAAGTCAATACTTTGTTTATTTCTCTAAAAAATCCTATGCAAATATCCCTCTACTTAATCATAGGTGTACGTTTCTTTCTTTTTTTCTTTTTTTTGGGGGGGTATACAATGTTTCTAAGGAAAATATAGAATTAAAGCTTCCAAAATTTGGAAGGTAGCTTAGAGATCTAACACAAGGGCTCTTAAGCTATTGACCATGGAAGGGCTTCACAGAGTTAGTCGACCCAGTCATTTTAGGAACGATTTAATCTACTTCCTTATGCAGAAAAACCAACTATTTGGGGTCTGATTTGAAAACAGATCTCCCACTTTGTTGCATACTTGAAACAAATATAATGTTACATGTCAATAATACCTCAATTAAAAAAAAAGAAAGAAAGAAAACAGATCTCCCAATAAGTGGAAACATGGTATCTATTATATGCAGTATACTTAAGAAACTCCCCTGGTTTGTACTATACCATCATTTCATTCCTAATGTCCAGTCAGGCTTAACTTATAAAGCAGTACCTCTCATTTAATTCTTACCATAATCCATTAAGTAAACATGATAAGAATATGTTTTGATAATGATGCTTTTATGAAATCCATTTGTAATTTGTTCATCATCACAAACTAGGTAGATTTTACATGTTTAAACATCTTTCTGTATGCTGAATGTGTGGAACAAAATGTGATATAACTAGAATTATTGGGGACTCCTTTTAACCACAATGACGTAAGAGATGCTAGATTTACTTTCTTGTCTAACACAATTTTTTAAAAAGTAACAGAATTTTGGAAACAATGGTTTTTAAGGCATTGAGCATCAGGAAGTAGAGTGATCCCTGAGAAATGAGTAAAAAATGAGGTATCCAAGTAAGCTCTCTAGCCTCTGCCTTACTGTCTTGAGATATTTTCTAGGCTGTGATGTAAATAGTAATACCCAGGTGCCAGACAAAGCCTGACAGATACCCTTAGCATCTGAAAAGATAAAGGCAGAATTCTCAAGACAGAGTATTAGAGGGAAAAAAAAAACCCTTAACTTATTGATAACCACATTAAATGAAAATAATATAAATGTCCTCTTGTAAAGGTAGAGATTATCAGGTTGAACTTTAAAAGAGTCTTAGCTGGAGTGATCAGGAAACAAAAATATCAATGACACAAATTACCAACTTGAGGAATCAGAGAGCTGACATCACAACAGACTCTACAGATGTTGAAAGGATAATAAGAGGACATTATATATAACTGTATATTAATACTTCCAACAAATAAGAGAGAATGGATAAATTTCTTGAAAGACAAAAACTACCAAAGCTCATTTGAGAAGAAACAAATAACTTGAATATTCCTATATTTATGAAATAAATTGATTTTTTAAAAACACCCTACAAAGAGAACTTCAGAACCAGATGGCTTCATTGGTGAATTCTATTAAACATTTTAGAAATTAATAAATCAATTCTAAAATTCATATGGCAGTTGAAAAATTTAGAATACCCAAAACAAATTTTTCAAGAAGAGTAGATTTAGAAAAAAAACACAACATGATTTCAAGACTTTAATAAAAAACCATAGGGGTGCCTGACTGGCTCAGTCAGGAAGGCATGCAACTCTTGATCTTGGAATCGTGAGTTACAGCCCCATGTTGGGTGTAGAGATTACAAAACTAAATTTAAAAATAACTTTAAAAATCCTACGATATCATGACAGTGTAATACTGGCATTAAGAAAGAAAATAAATCAATAAATATCTTTGTGTTCAGAAGTAGACTTTCACAAATATGGGCAACTGCCTTTCAACAAAAGTACAAAGTGAACTCAACAGAGAAGGAATAGTCTTTTCAAGCAGTGCTACAGAAACAAATGGATTTCTATATGTCAAAATAATGAACTTCAAACCAAATCTCACACTGTATAAATATATTCACTCAAAACAGATAATAGACCTTAATGTAAAACCTTGAGCTACAAAACTTTTGGAAGAAAACGTAAGAGAACATCTTTGCAACTGTGGTTTAAGTCAAGATTTCTTTTTTTTTTTTAATTAAGATTTATTTATTTATTTGAGAGAGAGAGAGAGAGAGACAGAGACTCCCCACTGAGTGCTAACCCTGATGCTGGGAATATCCCAGGATGCTGAGATCATAACCTAAGCTGAAACTAAGAGTCAGATGCTTAACAAACTGAGCCACCCAGGTGTCTCTTAAGCCAAGATTTCTTAAATATATCATTACAAAGATGATCCACAAAATACAGAAAAATTGGAGAATCATACTTCATCAAAATTAAAAATTTCTACTTTTTAAAAAATATATTTTATTTATTTATTTGATGGACAGAGATCACAAGCAGGCAGAGAGGTAGGCAGGTGGTTGGGGGGGGAATCAGGCTCCCTGCTGAGCAGAGAGCCCGATGTGGGGCTTGATCCTAGGATGCTGGGATCATGACCTGAGCCGAAGGCAGAGGCTTTAACCCACTGAGCCACCCAGGCGCCCCTCTATTTTTTAAATTGTACTTTTTAAGAGAGTAAAAAAGCCAAGCTCACGATGGAGTATTATTCAGCACCACAAAGAAGTGAGCTATCAAAACATGAAAAGACATGAAGGAAACTTGAAAGAATATTAAGAAGTGGAAGAAGTTGATCTGAAAAGGCTACGTACTGTACGGTTCCAAATATATGACATTCTAGAGAAGACAAAACAATGGAGTCAGTAACAAGATGAGTGATTACCCAGGGTTGGGAGGAGGGAAGGATGAATAGGCAGAGCCATAGAGAAACTTTAAGTCCATGAAACTAGTCAATAAGATACTATGATGGTGGATATATGCTATTATAATGTTGTCCACACTCACAGAATGTGCAGTACCAAGAATGATTTCTGAGATGAACTATGGACTTTGGGTGGTTATGATGTATCAATGTAGATTCATTAATGGTAACATATGTACCACTCTGGTATGGGGTGTTGACAGTAAGAGAGGCCATTGGGGAGGAGGGTGGGGAAATTTGCTGTGAAAGTACTGCTGTGAAAAAAGTCTATTTTTCTAGATTTTATTTTATTGCTGTAAGAATAAAACATGAGATGTAACCTCATAACAAAATTTTTTTAAAAAAGATTTTAATTTACTTATTTATTTGACAGACAGAGATCACAAGTAGGCATAGCAGCAGGCAGAGAGAGAGAAAGGGAAGCAGGCTCCCTGCTGAGCAGAGAGCCTGATGCAGGGCTCGATCCCAGGACCCTGAGATCATGACCCGATCGGAAGGCAGAGACCCAACCCACTGAGCTACCCAGGCGACCCACACATTTTTAAGTATATAATACATTATTGTTGACCATAGGTACAATGTTGTATAGTAGATCTCTAGAATGTGTACATCTTCCTTAACTGAAACTTTGTGCCTATTTATTAGCAACCTTCCATAGACCTTTTCCCCAGCCCCTGGCAACTGCCATTCTACTTTCTGCCTCAATGAGTTTGACTACTTTAGATATCTCATAAAACTGGAATCATGTAGGAACTCTGTGAATTGTTTATTTCACTTACTATCATGTTCTGAAGTTTCATCCATTTTGTAGTATATGACAGAATTTATATTTGTGTCTGAATCATATTTCATTGCATGTATATACCACATTTTCTCTATCCATTTATTCATTGATGGATGTTTAGATTGTCTCCACCTCTTTGTTATTGTGAATAATGCTGCAGTGAACATGGGAATGCAAATATCTCTTCAAGATCCTGATTTCGATTCTTTCAGGTAAATAGCCAGAAGTGGGATTGCTGGATCGTACAGTAGTTTCATTTTAAATTTTTTGAGGAACCTCCAGACTGTTTTCCATAGTGGTTGCACCATTTTGCATTCCCACCTACATCGTGCAAGTGTTCCACTTTCTCCGAATCCTCACCAACTCTTCGTTAACAAAAAGGGAAGGAGAAATAAAAACTTTCTCAGACAAAAACACGAAAACCCAAGCAAAACAAAAGCACATATGGTTAGAGAATCAGCCAACAGATGCTTCCCACAAGAACAATTACAAAATGGGGCAGTTTCTTCCTCTTGTTTGAAATCCAGATGACCTATATCTATATGCCTGACACATCTTAGAGTCCATGTGTTTAATAAGGCAGGAAAACAAACCTTCATTTCAGCCCCATCAGAAGTGGTACAACCACTTTGGAAAGCAGTTTGCCAGTTTCTTAAAAAATGAACCATATGCCTATCCTATCACAGTCATTCCACTCCAGGGTATTGGCCCAAGAGAAATGAATTCATATGCTCACACGAGAACTGGTACACAAATATTTATACCAGCTTTGTATTGCACTTGAACTGGAGGCAACCCAAATGTCCACCACACAACCTTGGTGAATCTTAACGCACATACATCAAGTGAAGGATGTCAAAATAAGATTCCATTGAATCTACTTGTATTAAAGTTCCTGAAAATGTAAACTAATTTATAGGAGGCAGGAAAGTTGGGACTAGGGTTTACAAAGGGCCATGAGGAAACTTTTGAGAATGATGTTTATGTTCATCTTCTTGATTACCATGATGATTTAATGTGTATGTTTATATATACATATGTCAAAAATTATCAAATATGTTCCTTATCTATGTAAAGTTTATTGCATATGATATAATTGATAATTATATAATTATATCAATTATATTATATCCATTATATATAATTATATATCAATTATATCAATCATAACTCCATAAATCCATTATAATTAAATTTAAAACACTACGGGTATTGATTGTTGATTGATTTCTAAAAGAACTAGTAAAAAGGCAGTTTCCCACTGTTGGGCTTAAGTGATTAATGATTTCAATTGATATTGGTAATGCCAATTAACTAGAAAAAGTGTGATTCAATTTTTGTAGACATGTTATAAACTGAGTTTATATCACAGAGAACAAACTACATAGCCTTTAAAAGTGGCCTATTTGCCAAAATATAATAAAGCTTTGGAAATAGTCTCGAATTTCCCAAATTACAATGATGATCTGTACATTTATATTAGGAATCAAATGCAGTATTCTACCTTGTTCCCTGAACTCTATAACCAATTTTTATTAAAGTTATTGTAAGCTCAACTTCTATTTTAATCACTGCAATTAAGACAGCCTAAATAATGACACTCTTAACTGTCCTTGGGAGGAGGCTGGTTGAGAATAAAGACTCCTTTTCAATTGTTCAAACCTGAAATTCAGGCAATGAAAGGTTTCCATTATTTACCATTAAACACCAGCTTTTTGGGGCCCATGTTAGCAATGATTTAATTTTGTTCCACTACAATTAGCGGCCAGCAGGTGTGCAAATCATCTCTTTTAGGAATGACTTGCTCCCTTTAATTCAAATCAGTGGACCAGACTGGCCCTAGGAGCAAAACTACAATTGGCTCCTTAACCTCAGAAGGCCATAAAAACAAGTCAAATGCCACCCGGCAGGGCTGGTACCTGGAAGTGAAAGTCCATACTTAGAAGAAAGGTAAAGAGAGAGATGCGGTGGAATTGTTGCCCCAAAGAGCCCTACAGCTTCCTGCTCCTTTTTGTCAGCTTCCTTTGATAGTGATCGGCAATACTTTTCTTGTTGATCAAGACAGATATCCATTAAGAACTTTTCTTTGGTGTTGCGATTTAAATATATGTAAGTGTGATGAAGATGTATGAGAAAGGTGAGGCAGGAGCACAGAGGAGAAAGCAAGAATGATTTCACGTGGAAATAAGATGAGGGTGGTCATGCTTCATGGTGGATTTCACCCTTCCATATGGCCCGACCTACTGACAGAAGAACCCATATGTCCCGACCTACTGAAGGGTGGGTGGATTTCAACCAGCAGGTCTGGGGAAGAGTAGAGGAGTGATAATGGAAAGACAGGATGGAGAGGAAGCTTACAATCAGATAAGTGGGTTGGCTTTTTGTTTTTAATTTTTCCCCATTCACAAAGAATGGAGAGTCAAATAATTTTTGAACTCAAGCTTTCACAGAACTCTTTTAAAAAATTTAGTTGTGTTGCATGGGATGGTCAAGTGAGAACTAATCTTAACTCCTTAGCTTGGTGCTAGACGTACTTATGTGCAATTCCTGTTTCCTGGAGCACCTATTTCTTTTTATTCTTCTCTTTTCCTGATACTTGTGACTACATTGTGTCTATAGAAAAGAGATATAAAATATATTTCATAAGCATGGTATAACACAGAAATTTTGCCTTCATATACTGTATTATATAAACCTAAAATCTATTATGACTAATTTCAGAATGACATGGTATCCCTACTGATAAATTTTGCCATACTTATTCCATCCACTTTACTAAAATTCCAGAGCGTCTACACATACAAATACATATTTGAGAGGGTGTATTTAAAGGAGCAAATAGAACATTCTCGAACTGTGATTTCATGAATCTTCAACTATAAGGCTGACTGTTGATTAATATAAATAATGCCCTCTGACTTGAATTCATGTGTTAGATGATGAAAGAGTGACAAAGTCAGACCTCAGACGTTGTCAGCCTTCCCCCCAAATCATGCTTCTTCCAGGGAAGACCACCTGAAAAAATAGTTTTCCTCAATTACTGGGAGAAAAGTTTACAGTATATCCAAGAGCTTGGAGATATCTGGGAAAACCATCAGGCCCATGGCCTTTGAATATGTTAGAGATGCCTTCCCTTCTGTGGTCCTGATCTTGGCCAGACAAACCTCTGTGCTTTGAGAGTACATAGTGCTGGTTGCCTGGTGAGTCAGGATGTCTGAGCTCTAGTCCTGGCATCGTTTTTCTCCTCATCCTAGAAGCTCGAGTGAGTCCTTTACAAATTCCTTGCTTCATTTCCTCATGACAGGAAACTGAGGTTGAAGTTAGCATTATAGAAGAGCCCTCTGGAGTGGCAAGGTATATTTACATCTGCTGTTTATTAAGTGATGAAATAAAAGTATTAGCATTCTGAGGTTCACCCATAACTGAGACCTCAGTGAAAGTTTTCATTAAATCTTGGTTGGATTTAAGGTTCAAATTGGATTACTGAGGCAATAGAGGGAAGTAGTTATGTGTATAGACTCTACATTCAGGCTACTTGAATTCAAACCTCAGTTTCCTCACTTCCCAGCTATGTAAGTTTGCAAAAGGTATTTATCCCTTCTGGTTGTTTCCTTATGCACCCAACGTGTTGTGAACAGTATTCACGTTGTAGGGTTCTTGTGAGATGTATATGTACTTAGGCATGTGCATGTCTCTGTATGTACGTATATATGTTATGGAGTGTCATCTATTATTATCTCTGCATGCAGAAGATGGAATTAAAGGACACAGCTTATGGTCCTAACTCTGATATTTGAAAACAGGAAGGCCTTAGGTATGTCCTGTGTATTCTCATCTTGGAGGGTTGAACCGGAGGGTATCTAACTTTATTTTCTCAGGTTGGTTATACTGTCTATTAGACATAAAATTTGTCATTATTTCATATTACTCCATAATATTTCATATACTAGACTCTTTTTAAAAGCCTCCAAACTCCACTTCACACAATTTTTTTTTTTTTTTACAAAACGGATAAATCATAAGAAAATGTTATTTTGTGGAAAATCATTTCTGCTCTGTGGTTTAATATTGAAAAATATGCCTGTGTTTGCTGAGATAGGAGTTACCAAAGATCAGAGTCCAACTGACCTAGTTTTCACTAAACATTGCAGTGGATTCGTAAAGTAAATTTTCAGCTCCTGGCCCTCCACCATTCCTGTATGATGGCTTTTCTGTAGGCTCACCTTAAATTTCATGAACATATTTCAACTCAGAATTTCTTTCAGGCATTTTCAAAACCACCAGTGGATGTGAAGCTGTTTTTTCCCCTTGAGTTTCCATCATTTTCTTAATTCCATCTTCAATTTATCTGTGAGAACCACAGTCGCAGTGAAGGAAAAGAAACTAGAATGAGGGGTGCCTGGGTGGCTCAGTGGGTTAAAGCCTCTGCCTTCGGCTCAGGTCATGATCCCAGGGTCCTGGGATCAAGCCCCGCATCGGGCTCTCTGCTCAGCAGGGGGCCTGCTTTCTCCTCTCTCTCTGCCTGCCTCTCTGCCTACTTGTGATCTCTCTCTGTCAAATAAATAAATAAAATCTTAAAAAAAAAAAAGAAACTAGAATGAGGTATATAGTAGCTAAAAGGCCTCTTCTAGTCTTACGATCTTAAAGGTCTCTGTCTTTTGTGATTTAAAAGTCTCTTTGGGTCTCATATTATAGATCAAGAAAACCAGAGAGGAAAGCGACAGGGAGGAAGTTTTACATCAATGTCAAAAAAATAACTTTGCAACTGACAGAGTTATTTATCAGTTTACTTGGTTGTCTTATGAAGTATATTTTTGAATGCAGAAGTAATGAGATGGAACCAGAAATTACTCTGTCAAAAGGAGATCTTGGTATTAGGTAACTAAAGCTATTCACTCACTGTGGGTAGCAAAATCAGTGTTAGAGCATAGGCTTTGGTAAAAGAGAGACATGGGTTCAAATTCTAGATTCACATATGAGTAGAGCTATATGGCTTGGGGAAGGCTTAATAATCTCTCTAAGCCTCATCTATCTCCGTAACACAGGGATTATAATTATTAGCTATCTCATAAAGTTGTGAAAATTAGGTGAGGCAATTATGATTGCTCCATGATATTTAGTAAGATGAGTTATTTTTGCTTTTTTATGTTTATTTTTGGTGTTTAAAGAAGATTCACAAAAACTGATATTACATTACATATTCCCCATCCTCCCCATTTTTTGACAAATACTGAAAGACGGAGGCATGAGCTATGTGGGCCTTTCTATTCCTCAAGTCATTGGTCTTTGGTAAAAGTAGCAGAAGCCTCTAAATGATGTCCAGTGTTCAACAATTCATCTGAAAAAGTGTATCGCCTAGGCCAGGTTCTGGCAAACTGGGTGAATTACTGCAGCGTGTCTTAAAACTTCTTAGTGTTTCTGTGAAAATAACAACTTACAACTGGGGGTTTTGCAAAAGCTGCTCTAAATTGAGACTTCTTAAAGCTTGAATAGGTGTCCTGAATTATTTTCATGTCAATATATCTCACAATTTAAGCCACAGATTTGCCAATCATTAAATCAAACTCAGTAAGTTTTGGAAAAGGAAAGGTGTTGAAAGCATTTGCATTTGAAGGAAGAAAAGATCATAACCCTCTGTACAGTATTTAACATGTATTTGCTGAAACGAGTCCAGAAAAATATTTTATTTGTAACAGCATAACTTCGTCCTTTGCCATATAAATAATATTTTAGAGGACAATGACATTACATTAAGGCTCTTTTAATTGGCCAAATAACTAATAATGATCATGAAAATCATGATACTGGTGATGATGACAACAGTGGTGGTCTTTTAAAGAGTAACCAAGGGCTTTTCCGTGATTTTCATTTAGGGAGCCTGGACCTTTTATCTCGGAATTTCCTGTTTTTAATGCCCCTGTTGTTTTCAAGTGTATAATAATGTGGCAAGTGTCAGGTAAGTATTTCCCAATAGAGAAATCTGAGGTGATTTTTCAGTAAGCATAGTATAGCATATTGTCTGGAGACCGAGAGAACTTAGTTACAATACTGGCCTTGTCACTGTTTCGGTATGTGTCCTCGGTGAAATTATTTAATCGTCCCGAATTAGAGTTCCCTTATCTGTAAATGGTGAGAAAAATAATCAAGTAGGGTGTTGTGAGGATTAAATGTAATGATATGCATAAAGGAGTTAATAATTAAATAAAGTAATTTAATGATTTCTGGCACATTGTAAGTGTTTAATAGTTTCCTTTTCTTCACTGTTTTATATTTCCTCCTCTATACTTGGAGACAGAATAGTGAAAAAAAAAATGCTCTGGAACTGCAATGCATGGGTTCAACTCTTATTGTTCAAATTATCAGAATTTACTAGTTCTGTGACCTCGGGCAAGTTATGTGAATATTTTGTGCTATAATCTATTCAGTTGTAAAATGGAGAATACAAAGATTTTGTGAGAAGGAAACATGATAATCCATGTAAGAAACCTGAAGCAGTGCCTAGAGCATAGCAGATGCTCAGTAAATTATGTGTTCATTAGGTTTAACATTCACTCAGGTTTGCAGTGAAAGAAACACATATATCTTTTGGAATGGGAAATTACGGCCCAATTAATAGTGAATATGTTGAGTGGTGCATTTCATTGAAGAGAATAATTGTGTTATCTAAACATCAATTAGTATTCTTCAAAGATTTCTTAAAAACCATTTACACATTTGTTCAAGATAATAACAACAATGTGTCAGATGACTGTAGCTTATGGATAAGTGAAATGAATGATGGCAATGTTATAAAGGACAAGAGAAAGGAATCTAGAATATTCTAAGGTACCTGTACTACCTATGAAGCAATATAGTATTGTTTGAAAGTGGGCCAAGACTAGTTGGCCCACTTTCAAACTCTAGGAAAATAATAAAAAAATTAAAACAAGAAGCAAAATTGATATTCTAAGATATTCTAAGAAGGAAGACAAATGAATCATATAAGATGCTCAGTTAAAACCAGAGAAGGGAGAAAAATAGGGAAAGACCAAAAAAAGAAAAAAAAAAGAAAGAAGCAAAGAACAATGGCAACAAATAGAAAACGATTACTAGTATGATATATACCAATCCAACCTTCTTGGTAATCATGTTAAATGTAAATGGTTACGTACACCAATTAAAAGACAGAGACCGCCAGAGTTGATCAAAACCAAGACCCAACTATATGTTGTCTACAATAATCCATTTTATATGTAAAAATACAGCTACATTAAAAGTAAAGAGATGGAGCATTATACAAAACCAAAAGAAAGCAGGAGTAACTATATTAATTTGAGACAAGTCAGACTTTATAACAAGGAAATGTATTACAAGTAAAGAGGGGCATTAACGTAATGATAAAAGTGTCAATTCCTTAAGAAGACAATGAAACATAATGAAGACCTAAGTCTTCATTAAAATTCATTAAAATCCTTAACATGTGTGCATCTAACATAACAGAGAATCAAAACATTTGTACTAAAATCTAAGAGAACTTCAAGGACAAATAGACATATCCACTATCACGCTCAGAAATTTCAATACTACTGTATTACAAACATATCCAGCAGGTAGAAAATCAGTAAGGATATAGTTGACTTGAACTTGATCTAATTGACATATATAGAATTCTTCATCCAACAAAAGCAGAATACACTTCGTCTTAAGCCCATGTGGAACATTCACCATGGTAAGACAAATTCTGACCATAAAAAAGTACCTTAACAAATTTAAAAGTATGTAAATCACATGAAGCCATATACACAGAGCAGAAATGAATTAAAATTGCATGACATTCTAAAAAAGTTAAAGCTATAGAAACAGTACCAAATTCTTTGGTCACCAGGATTTCTGGGGGAGGGGAGCAAGGAATAGCTTAGTTAGAGCAAAGGGTATTTTTAGGATGGTGAAATTATTCTCAATGACCCTGTAATGGTGGATGTATGACATGCATGAGTCAAAACTCATGGAAATGTGCAACACAGTGAAAACTAATATAAACTATGGATTTTAGTTAAAAATGACATATCGACATTGGTTAATCAATTGTCACAAATGTAGGGCACTACTAGAGGAGGGTCACAGGGGAAAATTCTGGCAAGAAGACTCCCCCCTGTACTCTCTCTTCAAGCTTTCTCTCAACTTACCACTGCTCTAAAAAATAAAGTCTACTAATAAAAATAAAAACTTATACACAATATAATTCCTTTAGATATGATTGACTGAGAGAGATCAGCAGGAATTTAATGGAAATCAGGCATGATTATTATTCATCACCTTTCTAGGCCAGGAAAGATTTTCTCTAGTGCTTTGCCACAATCCCCGGGATGTTTGAATAGAAATGACTAGACCTTTCATTTTAATGTGTGTTTATACAGCATTTATTGCTCTAACCCTTAAGGACTTAAGGAAAACACTAAGGAAATATACAACCAAACCAAACAAAGGTAGTGTTGTGATTTGGGAGGGCATAAGGGGCATGAGTAAAGAAATGGGCAGGAGTCTGACCACAGCATGTAAACAAAAGTAAGGTTACCAGCTTTGTCAAAGATTACCACACACATACACACACACACACAGAGAAGTCAAAATATTATTTTATCTCCTGACATTTGAAATTTTTTCAATACCTACAAAGTTATATATATGTGTGTTCATGTATATTTTTCCTTTAAACCATGAAACATTTTGCAAAAATAAGAAACTTTCATGCCAACACCAGAAAGCAGAAACCTAGAAAGAAAAGCAAAAACCCAAAGTACTATAGCCATATTAAAATATATATATATATATCAGCTTCATGAAGATATAATTCATATATCATATAATTCATGAATTTAAAGTATACAATTCAATGGTTTCTAATATACCCAATTCTTTAATACAACATGGAACTGTAAGAAGATTTTCTTGTTAATGACTAGAGGCAGCAAGGACACATATTTGCAACTTGGTTTAGGATTATCAAGGAAATCTCAAGGTTTTAAATTGCCTTAAGGAATTCCTGGACTAGGGGTGTTTGGGTGGCTCAGTGGGTTAAACCTCTGCCTTCGGCTCAGATCATGGTCTCAGGGCTCTCTGCTCAGCGTGATCTCTCTCTCTGTCAAATAAATAAATAAAATCTTAAAAAAAAAAAAAAGAAAGAAATTCCTGGACTAGTATCCTGCCAGACACCTGACAGATGCAAACGCAAATCTTCCCTGGAGCAAGGTACTTCTACCCTGGACCTTAAGGCCTTTATCACTTCTCTTTTGCTGCTTTAAGGAATGACTGTAAACTCAGTGGCCTAAATGATTTGTCTTTAAATTCTACAGATTAGATGAAATTAGAAGAATCAATAAATTAGAGTCTATATGGTGAGAGTTCAACCCTGTGTCCCCTTAAAGATTTTGTTTATTTATTTGACAGAGATCACAAGTAGGCAGAGAGGCAGGCAGAGAGAGAGAGAGGGGGAAGCAAGCTCCCTGCTGAGCAGAGAGCACGATGTGGGGCTCGATCCCAGGACCCTGGGATCATGACCTGAGCTGAAGGCAGAGGCTTTAACCCACTGAACCACCCAGATGCCCTCCTGTGTCCCATTAAATCAAAAGTCTTGCCTTTTCTAGGTGCTAGAGGGTACCTATATTTCATGGTTCACACAACTTTGAAGCCCCCAGTGTTGCATCTCCTTCACCATTCCTTTTTACACTCACATCTCCTTCTCAATATTTTTTGAGGTTATACTGGGCCTACCTGATTAATTCAGAGTAATATCTCTATTTTAAGTTCAGTTGATTAGCATCTTTTTTTTTTAAAGATTTTATTTATTTATTTGACACAGAGAGAGAGATCACAAGCAGGCAGAGAGGCAGGCAGAGAGAGGGGGTAAGCAGAATCCCTGCTGAGCATAGAGCCCGATGCAGGGCTCGATCGCAGGACCCTGAGATCATGACCTGAGTAATTCCATTTCTAATCTTAATTTCCCTTTGCCATGTAACCTAACATATTCACAGGCTCCAAAGATTAGGACATGGAATATTTGTGGATGGGCATTATTTTGCTTTTATATTCTCCATACTGATAATTTTTTTGGTGCCAATAACCATTATGCAGTCAAGAGTAATGTAACATCTAAGGTGCCATGAACAATAATAAACATAAACATAGGTGGTAGAAATGGAATATAAAAATAAAAAACAAAACCAACTTCATATGTTGGAGTGATCACAGATGATAAAACAACTGATTATTATAAGATATAACTCATAAGTATTGGAAAGTATTGGAAATAGGAAACCATAAACAGAGACCTAGCAAATTTACCATAGAAACAGAGTTCTAGAAATGAAATAGACAATAAACATAAAACAATGTATATTTCTTCTTTTAATAAAGGCAGATCAGGTAATTCAGACCAGCAATAATGCTGGGGACAACTAGGTCTGGACAACAATTTTATAAAATAGCGTTAAGGGATTGCAGAACTAATAAAACAGTGAGGAAATATGGGGTCAGTATTCAGAAGACATAAACCCAGAGAAGAGATCATAGGACTTAAGGTGTTTTCCACCAAAGGGCATCTTTACTCTGGAAGATGTTACCAAGAGGCTAAAAAGCCTGGCTTTCAAGACCATCAAAGTGTGATCTTAATTGTAAACTTAAGCTTATCTCCCTTTACTCTCATAGGACAGTGCCAAGTGCTTAGGGACTCATGGAAAACTGAATGGTGGTCATACTTTGTGCCTCAGGTTTTACCTGTTATTAGTTTCGCATCCAAGCATATTAACTAATTATACTAAAGCTCTCTTGAGAAAAGAGGCAGGCAATGTTAAGTCGAGCTTTCATTGTATGACTGCAAGGAAGATGATCCATTCAACTTCCAACATTCTGGTAATGGCTGTGATCTAGACCCTTGTTATTAAAAACTGCAACACAGGGCGCACCTGGGTGGCTCAGTCTTTAAGCATCTGCCTTAGTCTCAGGTCATGATCCCAGAAGCCTGCTTCTCCCTCTCCCACTCTCCCTGATTGTGTTCCCTCTTTCACTGTGTCTCTGTCAAATAAATAAATTAAGTCTTAAAAAAAAAAAAAAGAAAGAAAAAGAAAAAGAAAAGAACTGCAACACAGAATTCACCAAATCATCAGCCATTTTATGAGCTGTTGTCTCTACGTGTCTTCCTGTCTACTAAGGCCCTCAGGCTTAGCTGCTATGTGTAGTCATTTCGTCTGATCAGGATCTACTCACCATCTGCTTCAGTGAAAGGCAGGTCAAAATGATCAGAGGCGTACAGAAGCTTGAGTTTATAGAAAGCCAAGCTCAAGCATGAGTGAAATTGAAAAAAACAAACAACTATTTGATTAGACTTGTTCACTGTTGATAAATTTTTGATTATTGGTGTTTGTTTTATAAAACTAAAATAATACTATATGAGAAAACATTTTAGTTGATTGTTTTCATGGTATTTGCTTGAACATGACTAATATCTTGATTTTATAACTGAGAAAATAATATTTTCAATAATACATTTTAAATTAATCTACTTCTGATACTGATAATCATTATCATAGATAAATGAAGGACTAAAAAAAATAATTCAACATTATATTACCAAACTGTAAAGAAAAATAGTACAAGGGATTTTTTCCCCTCTTGTTTCCAGCATTAAGCAAATTTCAATTACAAAATCTTCAATAATGCCTAAACTTGGTTGATTGAAAAGTCATTAATATATACAATGGCTGCCCAGAGTGCCTGGGTGGCCAGACAGGTAAGCATCTGCCTTCCTTCCCGGTCACGGTCTGCTGAGATCCAGTCCCAATCAGGCTCCCTGCTCATTGGGGAGCCTGCTTCTCCCTCTCTTGCTCTCCCTGCTTATGCTCTTTCTGTCAACTAAATAAATAAAATCTTAAAGAAAAAAAAATTAAAGAAAGAAAGAAAATGGCTGCCTAAATGCATAGCTTTAGTGCCCTTTTCTCTGGACTTCGATCTGTTTACCTTTCCAGGAACAGCTCCTAGATTAAGCAGGGGGCCTAAGTGGTGCAAACAGGGCTTTGGTCTCTACTGGGCCCAAATGCAGAGGGGCTGCGGAAAACCCTGTTACCCTCATCTACATGAATTTTTAGAAAATGCAAAACTTGAGTGATATAAGCAGGTAGTCTGGCCTTTGCTCTCCTCCTGCTGATCCCTGGCGGCAGAATTGATAAACTCCTCTCTTGTTAAAAAAACAAAAACAAAAATAAAACTACAGTGATATCAAGCAGGTTGTTGGTTGTCTGGAGTCACGAATAGGGATGAGGATTCATTGCAAATGTGCAGGGGGGAATATTGAGGATGAGGGACATATTCTAAAACTGGGTTAATGTTTTAGCAGTGTAAACTGTGTAGATTGAACAGAGCTCATCTAACTGTAAATTTAAAAGGGTTCAGTGATAATTGTTAGAACGTTATGCCTCAAAAAACCTATGAAAATGAAAGTTTATGTTAACTGAGAAGTGATTTTTAAACTGATATGAATGTACAAATGTCCAATAGTAGTTAATGCAATCTTGAATAAAAACCAAAAAACAATAATAAAAAGAAAAACAAACACAAATGGAAGGACTTGCACTATCAGGAGTCAAGTTCTCTTACAACAATATTGTAGTAATTAAGACAGGGTGCTGTTGGTGTAATAATGAGAATAGAGAATAGCATAGAGAATACAGAAACAGACTCACATATACAGTCAACCAATTTATGAGGAAGGTGTCACTGCAGTATAATGGAGAAAGGCTTATCTTTCAATAAACGCTACTGGAAATAACGAATGCCCTTGCAGGGGTGGGGGGCAGATATACCCAAACATACACATGCTCTTACTTTACATCATACACAAGTCAGTTTTGATCAATTCCAGAACTAAATGTGAAAAAGGTGTAACTAATCCATGGTATTACAAGTCTGAGCAGTAGTTTTCCATGAGGGGAAGGCATCTGGGATGCGGAACAATTTATTGTTTTTATTTTTTTATCTAAGTTCTGGTTAAACAGATGTGTTCAATTTGTGAATGCTCACTTAGTTGTAGCCTACTTAGAAAGTTTGCATTTGTGTAGGTCTTTAAACTTTAAATAATAAAATAAGATAGAGGTGCCTGGGTGGCTTAGTTGGTTAAGCCCCCGACTCTTGATCTCAGCTCAGGTCTTGATCTCAGGGTTATAAGTTCAAGCCCCAGGGTAGGCTCCATGCTCCACGTGGAGCCTACTTAAACAGTAATAAATAAAATAAAATAAAATAAGACAAAAAGAGGTTAAAAATAAAGGGATGATAAAAGACTCAATCTCAAAAAACAGACAGAGGGTTGCTGGGGGGAGGGGGAACGGGAGAGGGTGGTGTGGGGATATGGACATTGGGGAGGGTATGTGCTATGATGAGTGCTATGATGAGTGCTGTGAAGTGTGTAAACCTGGTGATTCACAGACCTGTACCCCTGGAGATAAAAATACATTATAGGTTTATTAAAAAAAATAATAAATTTTAAAAGCCAGGAAAAAAAAAAGGGATGAACAAAACTAATAATAGGCAGATATGAAAACTATCTTATCAAAGTATAATTTTAAGTTTAGTTAAAATAAACAAACGAAAGCCACATTAAGCAATAATAAAATACGTAGTATACATGATAGCAATCAAAATACGTATGTAGATAATCACACAAAAGTAAAATAAAGCATGGGGCCCCCGGCTGGCTCAGTCAGAGGAGCACTTGTGTCTCTTGATCCTGGGCTCCTGAGTTCGAGCCCCACACTGGGTTAGAGATTACATGAATGAATAAATTGGTAAACTTTGAAAAAAAGAAGTTAAATAAAGCAAAAACCATTACAAATGCCAGGAGAAGTTGCAAATAGTGCAGTTTTTACTTGAACATCGGAATATGGTTCTTAGATAATCAAAAAGATCTATCAGATGAAAAATAAGGAATCACATGGGGTGGTTAATTAATATACATTAATAATATACATTATACAGGGGCACCTGGGTGGCTCAGTAGGTTAAGCCTCTGACTTTGGCTCAGGTCATGATCCCAGGGTTCTGGGATCAAATTCCACATCAGGATCCCTGCTCAGCGGGGAGCCTGCTTCCCCTACCCCCTCTCTCTGTCTACTTTTGATCTCTGTCAAATAAATAAATAAAATCATTTAAAAAAATAATCATTTAGCAACAACAGAAACCTTAACAAAGATTTAAAAATCTTTTTTATGTCACATTCTCTGATAACTCAATAAAATTTGCAATAAATGAGCAACAAAAAAGTAAAGTTGAAAAAAATAATAATTAAGAAAACTTACTAAAACTGTCTTGGCTCAAAGAGGTAAATCAGTACTGAATTTGTAATACTAAATTTGTAAAATTTCTTGTAGGGAATGAGTTGTAGACCTTTTCATATTATTATGTGATCCAGCTAAATCTATACTAACTGAAAAATTACCATCATTTTTAAAGAAGACAAGATTAATGAAAAAGTACAAATTTAGGAGAAAATCGAAATATGTTTCTCAACCCTTTCAAAGCTTCTGTGTTGTCTTGTTTAAAGAATCACTCCCAAACCTAAGTCTTTATTTAATATTTTTATATTTCTCCTGATGTTTAATCCTCATGTCCATTTGAATTTATGTTGTAAAGTATGAGGTAGGGATCCTTTCCCATTTTTATCTAAGGTGATAAATAAGTGACATAGTTATCATTTTAAATAAAAATAACTTTAGCCTACTGAACTGATATACAATTTAAATTTCATATTAAATTCCCAATTAGCACTGGGATATTTCTGTACTTCACAGTTGAAAGGATTTCAAAGATGCGGGGTTGGGGATTACCACCACCACCCCATTCAACACATCTATTTGGACTTTGTAGAATACAGATGGAACTTGGAGAATGACAGTGGATTATCACAGGCTTAACCAGGTGTTGACTCCAATTACAAGCATTACACCAGATGTGATTTCATTGCTTGAGCAAATTAACACGTCCCCTGGTACTTGGTATGTGGCTATTGATCTGGCAAATGCCTTTTTTTCCATCCCTGTCAATAAGAACCCCCAAAAGCAGTTTGTTAACAATACACCTTCACTGTCCTACTACCTCAGGGACATACCAACTCTCTGGTGCTATGTTATAATTTAATTTGCAGGAATTCTGATCACCTTTTTCTTTTACAATATGTCACATTAGTCTGTTGTATCAATGACATTATGCCGATTGGACCTAGTGAGCAAGAAACTACTCTAGATTTATTGATAAGATGTTTGTGTGCCAGAGAGTGGAAAATACAGCCAATATAAGTTCAGAGGGCTTTTAGCCCAGTGAAATTTCTAGGGTCCATGTTGAGATATCTCTTCAAAGGTGAAGGAGAAATTGTTGCACTTGGCCTTCCCTACAACCAAAAAACAAGCACACTGCCTAGTGGCTTTGGGAGACAACATATTCCTCACTTGGATGTATTAATCCAGCCCACTTGCCAAGTGACCCAAAAAGGTACTAGTTTTGAATGGGGCCTAGAACCAAAAGGAGGCTCTGCAATAGGTCAGAGTTGCTGTGCAAGGTACTCTGCCTCGTGGGCTATAAGATCCAGCAGATCCAATGGTGCTTGAGTATCCAGGACAGGTAAAGATGCTGTTGGTAGCCTTTGGAAGGCCCCTAGAGGTAAATCTGCAGGCCCTTAGGATTTTGAACAAAGCCTTACCATCTTCTATAGAAATCTACCTACTGTTGAGAAACAGTTCTTGGCCTACTACTGGGCCTTAGTAGAAACTGAATGCTTAACTGTATACCACCAAGTATATACCCTGAGCTGTTCATCATGAGCTGAGTGTTATCTGACCCACTAAGCTATAAAGTCAGGCACTCCATCATCAAATGGAATTGGTAAATATGTGACTGGGCTCAAGAAATCCCTGAAGGTACAAGTAAGCTGCACAAAGTGGCCCAAAGGGCCGTGGTCCTTACTCTTACTAAATTCTCTCTCTTAGCCTATACCTATGGCCTCAAGGGAAGGTCTCTACAATCACTTCACAAAAGAAGGGAAGACTTGAACCTGGTTTCTTGATGATTCTGCAAGATAGGCAAGCAATACCTGAAAGTGGACAGATACAGCACTATAGCCATTTCTCGGACATCCCTGAAGGAAGTGGTGACAGGGAATCTACCCACTGGGCACAACTCGTTGCCCGAAAAGAGAAATGGCCAGATGTATGATTTTATATGGATTCATGATCCGTGGCCAAGGATTTGGCTGGATGGTCAAGAACTTAGAATGAACATGACTGAAAAATTGGTGACAAGCAGATTTGGGGAAGAGGTATAAGGACAGACCTCTCTGAATGGTGGGGTGGGGGGTGATGTGAAGATATTCGGTTCTGTGTGAACAGTTCACCAAAAGGTTACCTCAGGGGGCACCTGGGTGGCTCAGTGGGTTAAGCCTCTGCCTTCGGTTCAGGTCATGATCCCGGGGTCCTGGGATCGAGCCCCGCATCGGGCTTTCTGCTCGGCAGGGAGCCTGCTTCCTCCTCTCTCTCTGCCTGCCTCTCTGCTTACTCGTGATCTCTCTCTGTCAAATAAATAAATAAAATCTTAAAAAAAAAAAAAAAAGGTGACCTCAACAGGGAAAATTTTAATAATCAAGGGAATAGGATGACCTGTTTTGGGGATTCTAGCCAGTTTCTTTCCCCAGCCATCCCCATCATCACCCAATGGGTTCATGAACAAGATACCCATGTTCGTAGGGATGGAGGTTTTACATGAGCTCAGCAGCACGGACTTCCACTCATCGCCGCAGAGTGCCCATTCTGCCAGCAAGAGTCCAAAACTGAGTCCCTCATATGGCACCATTCCCCAGGCCGATCGGCCATCTACTGGTGGCAGGTCGATTGCATCAAACCACTTCCATCAGGGAAGAGGCAGCATTTTGTTCCCGAGAAAGAAACACTTAACTCTGCATATGGATTTGCCTTCCAAACAAGCAATGCTTCTGCCAAAACTACCACATAGAATATTTTATCCGCTGTCATGGTACTCTGCACGGCATTGCTTCAGATCAAGGAACTCACTTAGTAGAAACTGAAGTGCACCAATGGGCCCATGCTCCGGGAATTCACTGGTCTTACCATATTCCCCACGATTCTGAAGCCGCTGGCTTGATAAAATGATGGAATGGCCTTTTGAAGACTGAGTTACAATACCAGTTAGGTGGCAGTACCTTGCATGTCTGGGACAAGGTTCTGCAGAAGCCTGTATATACTCTGAATTCACATCCAATATATGATGCTGTTATGCCCATAGTTAGAATTCCCTAAGGAATTAAGGGGTGGAAAAGGAAGTGGTACCACTATAATCTTTAGCAACCCACTAGTAAAAGTTTTGCTTCCTATTCCCATGACCTTATGGTCTACTGGCCGCAAGAACTTGGCTACAAAGGGAGAAATGCTTCTATAAGGAGCCACAACAATGATTTCATTGACTTGGAACTTAAGACTGCTGCTGGGCAACTACAGACTCCCTGTGCCCTTGAATCAACAGGCAAAGAAGGGAGTTCCTGTGGTGGCTGGAATAACTGATTTGGTTCCCAAGAGGAAATTGGACTACAACTTCACAATGGAGGGAAGGAAGACCATGTCTGGAATACACGAGATTCTTTGCAGCATCTCTTAGAATTGCCATGCCCTGGGATTAGTCAGTGGATAACTATAATCACACAATCCTGGCAAAACTATTAATGGCAGAGACCCTTCAGGAATAAAGATCTGGATCACCCCACCAGGCAAAGAACCACAACCAGCTGAGGCGTTTGCTGAAGGCAAAGGCAATATGGAATGGGTAGTGGATGAAGATGATTATAAATACTGGCTATGACCAAATTACCACTTACAGAAATGAGGACAGTCACTGTCATGAGTATTTCGACCTTATTTTGTTACGAACGGCTATGTGTGTTTATATATGTGTATCTATACATCAATATCTGTATGTCAAGTCTTTCTTTTCTTCCCTCTCGTTTACTTTTAATGTAACATTAGATGTATTGACTTTATATTTTAACATTTAAGCATTACTAATTTTATATCATAGTACCTATGTAATGGACTATCAAGAAGAGCAAACATCACTCAAAGACTTTACATCCTCTTCTAGAGAGAGTGTAGTGCCTTTTCAGTGGCACATAAGGAAGTTGTTCGGTGGAATTATGACCTTGTTAGTGTCTTTCAGGTGAGTATGGTTAAGGAGATGTGTTTGGGTGATGAGCTGACAAAGAGTGGATTTGTGATGGTTAATTTTATAGGTAAAATTGACTGGTCCACGGAGTACCCAGCTCTGTGGTCAAAAATTATTTTATGGGTTTCTGTGAGGGTGGTTTTGCACGAGATTAACTTTCTTTTCTTTTCATTTTTTAGAAGATTTTATTTATATATTTGCCAGAGAGAGTGAGCATAAGTAGGCAGAGTGACAGGCAGAGGGAAAGGGAGAAGCAGGCTCCCCGCTGAGCAGAGAGCCTGATGCAGGGTTCGATCCCAGGACTCCTGGATCATGACCTGAGCTGAAGGCAGCCGCTTCACTGACTGAGCCACCCAGATGCACCTTAACTTTCAGCTGGAAGGCTGAGCAAAGTAGATTGCCCTCCCTAATGTGGGTGGCCCTGAACCAATCAGTTGAAGTACGAATAGAATAAAAAGACTGATCCTTCCTTGAGTGAGGGGAATCTCCCGTGGCCAGAATGTCTTGAGCTGGAACATTGCTCTTTTTTCCCAGGTTTCAGACTCAAACTAAAACACCCCTTCTTGCATCTCCAGGCTGCTGTCTTTTAGACTAGAACTTCCTTAATCAGCTCTCTGTGTGCTCAGGCCTTCTGACTCAGACCCTATCAGCTCCCCTGGGTCTCTAACTGGCTGACTGCAGATCTTGGGACGTTTCAGCTTTCATAATTACATGAGCCAATTTCTTACAATAAATCTTAATCTCTCTCTGTAGATAGAGATATTTACATGCACACACATACATAATAGATACATACATATGCATACAGATGTATACATATACATAGTCCGCTTTGGTTCTGTTTTTCTGGAGAACACTGACTGATATAATCAGGAAATAAAATAATTTATTAAATCAATAACATACATCATTGCAAAAATATGAGATATATTCCAGCAGATATTCTCATAAAATATCTAAATAAAATATAAATAAACCTATTAAAAGAATAAAGTTAAGTCACCAAAAAAAAAAAAGGGCTGTCATCCTAAAATGTAAAATGCAAAATTCAGTTCCATTAAGATAGAAAACATGACAGAAATCCCTGCTGAGAATATTATAATTTGACATTATTTTGGAGATTCTAGAGGGAATGCAATAATAGCTCAAATAAGAAAGGACTGTTATAAATATTGATAACTGAGAGACGAAATTCTCTCCCTGTCTTCTTTCTCTGCTTTGTAATAGGATTCTATATCTAGAACTAACCACCCAACTAAAAGACTCTTTTTTAAGTGCCTAATTTAGATTTTTAAAAACCTACATTGTTCCATTTAGGGAAAATTATGCTCATGTATTAGTGCTTTAACAAATTAGTCACTACCACAATGTTAATGCTTAATTTTTCAGGGAGTTAAAATTTCAGGTGACTTTTACTTTCCTAATTATATTTTTGGTGATATTTGGCTTTACTTACTAGTGATATTCATTGTTAATACAGTCATAAAAACAAAGGTATTCTCACTGGTAAGAAACAATTCCTACGTGATTATTAGAATAAAATAAAGAACATAGTGATGTACAAACAGTTAATTATATCACTAACCATACTCATCCCAGATGGCTGTGGTAACCAATGTTTTGAGAAAATTCTTTATAGTCATGTAAATATACATAAATATATAAGACTTTAGATATATTCTTTTTAACTATTTAGTGTGTTTTATGAAGATACTATACAAACTATCCCTCAAAATTTTTTGGTTTAATATAACATGGTTATTCCTACATGAGTAAACAATATACTCTCTGTGAGGCTCGAACTTATGACCTTGAGATCAAGAGTTGCATGCTCTGCTGACTGAACCAGGCAGGCACTGCTGACACATTCTTTCTAATAAGTCCTCAACATTTCACACCATGTCCATAACATTTCTTATTTAACCACGTGCCCAATATATATGGACTTAAGCTTTTTATTATTATTAAGAGTATTTTTTTTAAAGATTTTATTTGTTTATTTGACAGAGACAGATCACAAGTAGGCAAAGAGGCAGGCAGAGAGAGAGAGAGAGAGAGAGAGAGGAGGAAGCAGGCTCCCTGCTGAGCAGAGAGCCCGATGCGGGACTCGATCCCAGGACCCTGAGATCATGACCCGAGCCGAAGGCAGCGGCTTAACCCACTGAGCCACCCAGGTGCCCCAAGAGTATTTTTTTAAAGATTTTATTTATTTACTTGATAGACAGAGATCACAAGTAGGCAGAGAGGCAGGCAGAGAGAGAGGGACGAAGCATGCTCCCTGCTTAGCAGAGAGCCCCATGCAGAGCTCGATCTCAGGACCCCGGAATCCCTGAGCTGAAGGCAGAGGCTTTAACCCACTGAGCCACCCAGGCACCTGAAGAGTATTTTTTAGACCAGTTTTAGTTTCATTAACAATTGAGGGGAAAGTACAAAGATTTATGCTATACCCACTGCTCCCACATAGGCATAGGCTCCCTCATTATAATCATCCCCAACCAGAATCGTACATTTTTACAATTAACAAACCTGCACTGACAAACCAAAATCACCCACAGCCCATAGTTTTTCTTTTTTTCAAACTTTGTGTGAGCGAGAATGAGAACATGAATGAGGTGAGGGGTGGGGGGGAGAAGCAGGCTCTCCGCTGAGCAGGGAGCCCGATGCAGGGCTTGATCCCAGGACTCTGGGATCATGACCTGAGCAGAAAGCAGACGCCCTAGTCCATAGTTTCCATTGGATCCACTCTTCATTTTGTCCATTCTGTGGGTTTGGACAAATAGACAATTATGTTTATCCATCATTATAGTATAAAAAGCACGTTCACTACACTAAAAATCCTCTGTGCTCTGACCATTCTCCTACAATGCCCACCAACCATTGAGCTTTTCGCTGTCTTCATAGTTTTGCATTTTCCAAAATGCCATATAGTTGGAGTCAAAAAGTATGTAGCCTTTTCAAATTAGGTTCATTCCCTTAGTGATAACACAGTTAGGATTCCTTCATGTCTATTCATGGCTTAATAGCTCATTCCTTTTTAACACTGAATAATATTCCGTTTTCTGGATGTATCACACTTTATTCATTCACTTACTGAAGGACCAGATGTTGGCCTCTAAGTTTTGGCAATTAGAATAAAGCTGTTAGAAACGTCTGTATGCAGGTTTTGTGGACATAAGGATTAAAATCCTTTGCGCAAAAAGTAAGGAGCGTGATTACAAGATAAGTGTATGCTTAATTTTGTAAGAAATCACCAAACTGTTTGCCAAAGCGGCTGCTGTCTTTTGCCTTCCTACCAGCATTGAATGAAAGTTCCTGTTGCACCATATCTTCACCAGCTTTTGGTGTTGTCAGTGTTCCGGATTTGGACCATTTCAACAGGTGGGTAGTGGTAGCTCATTGTTTTAATTTACTTTACTTTTATTTTTTTAAAGATTTTATTTATTTATTTCACAGAGAGAAATAATTCACAAGTAGGCGGAGTGGCAAGCAGAGAGAGAGGCGAAAGCAGGCTCCCCACTGAGCAGAGGGCCCGATGTGGGGCTTGATCTTTGAGACCATGAACTGAGCCTAAGGCAGATGCTTAACCAACTGAGCCACCCAGGTGCTCCCCTTTTAATTTCATTTAACTTAATTTAATTTTAAAGATTATTTATTTGAGCGACAGAGATCACAAGCAAGCAGAGAGGCAGGCAGAGAGAGAGGGGGAAGCAGGCTGCCCGCTGAGCAGAGAGCCCAAGGCAGAGGCTTAACCCACTGAGCCACCCAGGCACCCCTCATTTCTGATATTAGTAGTTAGCATACTCTCTCCTTTGTTCTTAGCCTGGATAGAGACTTATTGATTTTACTGATCTTTTCAAAGGTCCACTTTTGGTTTTGCTGACTTTCTCTATTGATTTCTTTTTTCCCCTTGTTTTTAACTTTTTGTTTTATTGAGACATATTTGACATATAACATTATATATAATAGTTTCATGTTTATAACATAATGACTCATTAAATGTATAGATCGTGAAATGATTACAATAAATTTAGTTACATCAATCACCATATATTGCTGTAAATTTTTTTAAGGTAGTAATAACTTTGAAGATTTGCTATCTTAGCACTTTTAAATATATAATATTTAAATATGTAACTGGAAGTTTTTTCCTTTTGACTGACTTTATCCATTTTGGTCATCTCTGTCAAAACACCATTTGATTCTCTGTATCTATGAGTTGTTTCTTCTAGATTCTACATATGAGTGAACTCATGTAGTATTTGTCTTTCTTTGTCTGACTTATGTCACATAGCATAATGGCCTCAAGGTCCATCCATGTTGTCACAAATGGCAGGATTTCCTTCTTTTTTAGGGCTGATTTTATATATATATATATATATATATATATATATAATATATACACACACACACACACAGAGGTATATATATCTATAGATATATAAATATGTATACCATAGATATATGTATCTATAATATATTATATATAGCATATATAATATATAATCACATAATATTTAGATAGATCTATATAATATATACTATATTATATATAGATATCTACATATAGATATCTATATAGATAGATCTATATATAGATATTAAGGTATAGATAGCATAGTTATATATATAATTATATATTTTATATATATAATTGCTATTTTCTTTACCTCTTCAGCCATTCATGGATCTTTACATTATTTCCATGTATTAGCTATTGTAAATTATTCTGCAAAGAAAACAGAGGTCCAGATGTTTTTGAGTTAGGGCTGCATTGCCGTTGCATAAATACTCAAAAGCAGAATTTTTCAATCATATGGTAGTTCTATTTTCGGTGTTTGAGGAACGTCTATACTGTTTCCCTCCTTTCACATTCCTCCAACAGTGCACAAGGGCTCCCTTTTCTCCACATCCTCACAAACACTTGTTTCTTGTAAGACTCTCCATTCTAAAAGCTGGGAGAATATTTCATTGTGGTTTGTTTTGCATTTTCGTGGTGATGAGTGATGTTGAGCACGTTTTCATGTATCTGATGGCCATTTTTATGTCTTTGGAAAAATAGGCGCTCTATCCACTTTTTAATCAGGTTGGTGGAGTTTTTTGTTTTGTTACTTTTCATTTGGCTACTGACACAGATGAATTCTTTGTATATTTTGGGTATTAGATATATGATTTGCAAATATTTTCTCCCATTCTGTAGGTCCCCTTTTCATTTTTCTGAAGGTCTCCTTTGCTGTGCAGAAGCTTTTTAGTTTGGTAGTCCGGAAATTTTTAAAATTTGGGTATATACACAAAGGGACAGAAAATGATTGGGGTTAACTTCCTGTGGGCAATACTCTAAAAATATGTATTATAAAAAACATTAATTCCTAAGTCATATCTCAGAGTTACTAATTCAGAATCACCAGGGGAAATTCTTGGGAACTATTTCAAGACAGTTTGTGAATTCCTGTTACTGATAACTTCCAGAGTAGCTACAGATTTTGCCTTTCCTGAGGCTCATTTGTTCTACTCTTCTCCCAAATATTTGAACTACATCTGCTTTCTAATAAATTCCTTTTCTTCTGTTTAAATTAGTCAGGATTGGGATGCCTGGGTGGCTCAGTCAGGTAAGCATCTGCCTTCAGCTCAGGTCCTGATCTCAGGATCTTGGGATTGAGTTTCACATCAGGCTCCTTGCTCAGCAGGGAGCCTGCTGCTTCCCCTGCTTGTGCTTTCTCTTTCGCTCTCCCATGCTCTTGAGACAAAGAAATAAATAAAATCTTTAAAAAAGAATAAAATAGTCATATAAAATAAGCTATAAAATTAAGTCATATAAAATACGCTATAAAATTAAGTTTATAGCTTAATATCATATCTCTCAGAAACAACACTCAAGAGAATGTATCTGTAATAGTTTACTGAGCTAAGATAAAAGCCAGCAAGATGCCCATTCAGATTCCAGAATGGCAAACTAGCAGACTATGTCACAGAGTATAGAATAACCTAATGAAGTAAGCTTGCGGTATCCTGAGGCAATGAGCCCACTGAAGGTGAAGTTCTGGAAGGCCAGGTAACTGCTGCTAGAACTAATTTAAATGGGAAGGTGTACGATGAATTTTTTGACAGATCAGATAAAGCTCAAATCTCAAATTCTTCCCTCAAGGCATGTAAAAAAACTAAGGACTATTACCTGAGACCTTTTACACACACACACACACACACACACACACACACAGACGCACACGCGCGCGCACGCACACACACGCACATACACTATATACCAAACGCAAAGGTTGATGCAATGTTTGAATTATAACTGCTGTTGGGGCAAATTAAGTGACAGAATCATCACAGTGATTAGGAAAGAGTAAGTTACTAATAATTAGGATGGTGATACATGGTTGGATACAGAAAACAGACAACTAAAAAAAAAAAAATCAGAAATTCTTACAGGCATACTTTTCACACCTAAAGAAGTCCATGATCCTTTGCAAGTAAAATCTATTACTGTCCCCAAATGCTTTTCCTTGCACTATGGTTAAGCAACTATTAGCAGTAGGGTTCTTCAGCAAAGAGACTTTGAAACAGGTATGCAGGATGTTTGTTATAAGTGACTTTTGGTCAACACGAGAAAAGAGGAAGGAAACCGAACTAGGCAGAGGAAGAAGTCAGGCTGAGATGTAGGTCCAATCTTAGCCAAGGCCATGAGCAGAGCAATCTGAATGGCCAGACTAGTCATTTTAAATATGTAACATTTAATATGTAATATTTAAAAATATTATGTACAAAATATGTAATATTTGGGGCACCTGGGTGGCTCATTGGGTTAAAGCCTCTGCCTTCGGCTCAGGTCATGATTCCAGGGTCTTGGGATCGAGCCCCACATCGGGCTCTCTGCTTGGCAGGGAACTTCCTTCCCCCTCTCTCTCTGCCTGCCTCTCTGCCTGCTTGTGATCTCTGTCAAATAAATAAATAAAATATTTTTTATTTTATTAAAAAAATGTAATATTTAAAATGGTTAGTCTAGACATTCAGATTGTTCCTATTTGTGCTAAGATGATGGAACCATTCATGTGAACTTGAAGCAGGTTGGTTGAGAACACAGATTGATCTTGTGTGTTTTGTGGAAGTACTTGGAAGCAGAGTTTACCAGTGAGTTTAGGGTGTCGCAAAGGAGGGTGGAAGTTCTATTGTCTACCGGCTACCCATAAGAATGCTGTTTGATGCAGTTCTGCCTGGGCTTGGATGTTTTCACGAGAGTTATTAATGTTGCAAATTCTTACATAAAAGTGATTTAAAATTTAAAAAAGATGATCAGACCATTATACTTCTGCACTAACCAGTCGCTGAACATGGGCTATCGTGTAAAGGGGCATGACCTAAGCCAGGCAGATCTCTGAACTTAAGGACTCTCTGAAGGGGTTGACAACTAAAGGATGTTTGCTGATACAGTAGCTAAATCAAAGACCAGCCTCAAAGAGAGGGATCTGGGAAGTGCAGCTATGTGTCCCTCACAGTCCACCACTAGTGCTGCTTCGATCCATTTCATATCTGTAGCAGATGCAGTTCCTCCAGGATTCTGGGGAACCTCTCTTCCTGGAGGAAATGTAGAAAAAGGCTGGTGGGATGAACAACTCACATTGATCCAGTTGGTTTCAAGGTCACAGCTGATACTCGTTTCCTTCTCCACCCTTGTTTTAGATTTCCTTCAGTCTAAAATAGCATAATTCATGAGGAGTTTTAGTCCTTTGTCACTATTCCCTTTTCTGGTCTAGACCGTTGAACTTATTATTAGAATGGGGAAAGTAAGTAATCAAGAGTGACCCTGGAGGATCACTTGGGCACACACATATCTGCCTGATCCCCTGGTGTAATAAGAGCCCCATGTCCTTCTGATGATGACGGTCAGTATCCACGGCATGTTCTTGATTCCTCTTCTCGTCTGCTATTTCTTCTGCACAAGCAGACTGGAGTGCTAAGGTAGCAGGCACAGCTTTTGAGTCAATGTTACTCTTCACATGTTACCTGGCAGAGGGATTCCTCATGTAGAACTGAAGACCTTTAAACCAGCAAAGTCCAGATTTGTAGGGATCAGAGGTGAATACTTTACAGTAGAGTCACTCAGAATGATAAGAAGAAGTTCATGGTTTCCAGGCGCATGTAGTGTTCCCACATCGGACTAGCACTATATAAATGTCTTTGATTCAAGGTAAAAATGGTGTCCCGGAGATCGCCGTATTCTTATGTAGTATCACCCCTAACTGCCATTTAAGTTGTATTTCAAAAAATTAAAAAATTAAAAATTAAGAAAAATTTTTCTTCAAGTATTTTATTTATTTATTTGACAGAGAGAAACGGTGAGACAGGGAATACAAGCTGGAAGAATGGGAGAGGGAAAAGCAGGCTTCCCGCCCCGAGGAGAGAGCCTGATGTGGGGTCCTATCCTAGGACCCTAGGATCAAGACCTGAGCTGAAGGCCGATGGTTAACAGACTAAGCCACCCAGGTACCCATTAAGTTGTTTTTTTAAAGAGGTTTTCCAATGTTTAAGAGGACAGGAGTTTTTATTTTTTATTCATTTTTTAAGTTTTTATTCAAATTACAGTCAGTTAACATACAAAGTCATATGAGTTTCAGGAGTACAATACAGTGATTCAACACTTCATACAACACCCGGTGCTCATCACAAGTAAACTCCTTAATCCCCATCACCTCTTTCACCCATCACCCCCATCTCCCCTCTAGCAACCAGAAGTTTGTCCTCTATACTTTTTTTTTAAGATTTTATTTATTTATTTGACAGACAGAGATCACAAGTAGCCAGAGGCAGGCAGAGAGAAAGGGGGGAAGCAGGCTCCCCGCTGAGCAGAGAGCCCAGGGTGGGACTCGATCCCAGAAACCTAGGATCATGACCTGAACCGAAGGCAGAGGCTTAACCCACTGAGCCACCCAGGTGCCCCTGTCCTCTATACTTGAGTCTGTTTCTTAGGTTTCTCTCTCTCTCTCTTTTGCTTTTGATCCGTTGTTTTATTTATTAAATTCCACATATGAGCGGAATCATATGGTATTTGTCTTTTTCTCACTGACTTATTTTATTTAGCATAATACTCTCTAGTTCCATTCATATCATTGCAAATTCAAGATCTCATTTTTTATATATGTATATATTTTATATATGTGTATGTATATATACATATATGTACATAAATATACACAGAGACACATACCCTATCTTTTTTATCTGGATATTCATCAACTGATGGACACATGGACTGCATCCATAATTTGGCTATTGTTGGTAATTCTGCTATAAACATCGGGCTGCATGTATCCCTTTGAATTAGTCTTTTAGTACTCTTTAGGTAAATACCTAGTAGCGCAATTGCTCGATCTTGGGTAGTTCTATTTAAAACTTTTTTGGAGGAATGTCCATACTGTTTTCCTCAGTGGCTGTACCAGTTTGCATTCCTGCCAACAGTACAAGTGGGTTCCCTTTCTCCACATCTTCATCAATACCTGTTGGGTCTTCTGTAGTTGATTTTAGCCATTCTGACAGGTGTGAGATGTTACATCATTGTTGTTTTCATCTGCATTTTGCTGATGATGAGTGATGTTGAACATCTTTTCAAGCATCTGTTGGACATTTGTATGTCTTCTTTGGAAAAGGGTCTATTCATGTCTTCTGTCCATTTTTAATTGGGAGTGTTTGCTTATTGGGTTTGAGTTGTATAAGCTCCTTATAGATTGTGGACTAACCCTGTATCAGATTTGTCATTTGTAAATACCTTCTTACATTCAGTAAGCTGCCTGTTAGTTCTGTTAATTGTTTCCTTAACTGTGCAGGGGTTTTCATTTTGATATAGTCTGAATGGTTTATTTTTGCTTTTGTTTCCTTTGCCTTGGGAGATCCATCTAGAAAGAAGTTGCTACAGTCGATGTGAAAGAGGTTACATCCTGGGTTCACCTGTAGGATTTTTACGGTCTCCTGTCTCACATTTAAGTTTCTTCCATTTTGATTTACTTTTGTGTTTGGTGTAAGACAGTGATCCTGTTTCACTCTTTTGCATTCTGCTGTCCATTTTCTCCAGCACCTTTTGTTGAAGAGACCATCTTTTTCCCATTTTCTTGTCTCCTTTCTCAAAGATTAATTAGCCATGCAGTTGTTGGTATATCTCTTGGCTTTCTATTATGTTCTATAGATCTGTGTGTCTATTTTTATGCCACTACCATGCTGTTTTGATTACTATAGCTTTGTAGTATTACGTGAAGTCTGGAATTGAGATGCCTCTAATTCTGCTTTTTCTTTTTCATGATTGCTTCGGCTATTCAGAGTCTTTTGTGATTCCATACACAGTTTAGGATTGTTCTAGCTATGTGAAAAATGGTGCTGGTATTTATATATGGATGGCGTTAAATGTATAGATTGCTTTGGGTAGCACTGACAATTTAATATTTGTTCTTCCAATTCATGAGCATGAAATGCCTTTCCATTTCTTTATGTCATCTTCATTTCTTTCATCAGTGTTTTATGATTTTCAGAGTCTAGGTCTTTTATCTCTTTGGTTAGAATTATTGCTAGGTATCTCATAGTTTTTGTGCAATTGTAAATGGGATTGATTCCTTAATTTTCCTTTTTGTTATATAGAATTGCAACAGATTCCTGCATATTGACATGGTATCCTGTGACTTTACTAAATTTACTTATTATTATATTCTAACAGTTTTTTGGTGGAGTTTTTCTGGTTTTCTGTATGATGACACCTGCAGACAGTTAAAGTTTTACTTCTGCCCTACCAATTTGCATGTCTTTTATTACTTTTTGTTGTCTGATTATTGCTGACTAGGACTTCGAATACTATGTTGAATAGAAGTGGTGAGAGTGGATATCCTTGTTTCGTACCTGACCATAGAGGAAATCTCTGGTTTTCCCCAATGAGGATGATATTAGCGGTGGGTACTTTTTTCAAATTTCTGCATCTATTGAAATGATCATAAGGTTCTTTTCCTTTACTTTATTAATGTGGTGTATCACACTCATTGATTTGTAAATATTGAACCACACTTAAACCAAGGAACAAATTCCACTTGATAGTGGTGACTGATATTTTTAATGCATTTTGGGATTCATTTTGCTACTATTTTATTGAGAATTCTTGCATCCATGTTCATCAGGGATATTGGCCTATAGTTCTCCCTTTCTGTGGTATCTTTATCTGGTTTTGGGATCAGGGTAATGTTGGCCTCACAGAATGAGTTTGGAAGTTTTCCCTCCTTTGCTAGATTTTGGAATATTTTGAGAAGAATAGGTATTAACTCTTCCTGATATGTTTGATAGAGGCCAGCAACTTTTAGAGGGTACCTCTCCTGCTCCTTTGCTTTAAGTAAGTCTTCTGATTACATGCAATGTTATATGGAAACTCATGCAGCTAAATTCTGATCTTGTTCCAGAATATTTTGATGCCTGTTTTCTGATTCTCCCTCTGGTTCTGTCAAAAAATTCCGTGAAGTATTTTTGCCACCCTCAGTACCTCAAGCACCATACATCTGCCAGGTCATACATCCCAAGAGGAAGATTCACTTGTATCACAGCCTGGACCCGATATAGATCTTTCCTGCTCTGGGCCCAACTCAAAGCTGGCTGTCCTTACGATCACCTGGCATATTGGTTGGAGCAGTTTTCTTAGGTATAAAATATGCTGCTAAGAAAATATGAAGAGTCTGTCAGGCATCGTACTTCTTTGTCAGTAGAAGGTGCAAGTTGAAATAATTTGTCTTTTACTATGGATGGTGTATTAGTTTCCCAGGGCTACCATAACAAAATACCCGACTGGATGGCATAAACAACAGAAATTGATTTTCTCACAGTTCTAGAGGTTAAAAATACAAGACAGCAGTGTCAGAAGGTTTTATTTATTAGTTTTTACCTAAGGCCTCTCTCTTTGGCTTGCAAATGGCCACCTATTTCTTTGGTCTCTACAGTCTTTCTTGTTTGTGTATATACCCTGTATCTGAACTTTCTCTTCTTATAAGGCCACCTGTCAGGTTGGATTAGGGTTACACAAATGGCCTCATTTTATTTATTTATTTTAAGATTTTATTTATTTATTTGACATACAGAGAGAGAGAGAGAGATCACACGCAGAGGGAGGAACAGAGGGAAAGGGAGAGGGAGAAGCAGGCTCCCCTCGGATCGGATGTGGATCCGATCTCAGGATCCTGGGATCATGATCTGAGCCGAAGGCAGACACTTAACAGACTGAACCACCCAGGTGCCCTAATGGACTCATTTTAAAACTCTTCTTTTAAGACCCTCACCCAAATACAGTTATATTCTGAGGTCCAGTGTTTAGGGCTTCAACATATAAACTCAGAGTGGGGGACACAGTTCAATCCAAAGCAGAAAGAATATACTAGAATGCCACTGACAAGGACATGTAAATTTTTACTAATATGTCCAGGTCCTTAAAATTGTTGGATGTATCTCCCACTCTTTAGAGAATGATAAAAATCAAGATTTCCAATATGCGAGCTACTTTTTGTTCATACAGTCTGATTAGTCTGACCTCATAGATCTAATGAATGAGTCTCTTGGGAGATTATATAGGGGCAACAAGCTAACACTATCTCCCAAGGACCTACCACACAATTTTCATGTATTGGTCAGAACAAGGCCATATGGAGTTAGATGGTAAGTAGAATTTTCAGTTGAAATGCTCATACTTGACCATATGATAACAAACACATACTGTTTTTTCCTCTTGTTTCTGAGAGGTTTTTTTTAAAGACAAATATCTTCAACTAGAGGCACAATTCCACTTTCACTTCCTATTAAGTCAAGTAAGAGCTACCTGTCAAACAGTGTATTCCTTTGGAGAAGCTACAGAGCACATTGCCACCATGGAATGACTTGAAAGATTTAAGCCTATTGATCCTTATAATAGCACTATTTAATTCTCTCATTTGGCCAATAAACAGTACAACAGGTCTCGAAGAATAGTATTAGATATCGGTAAAGTTAATCAAATAGATTTTGTAGCTACAGCTCAAGGTGTGGTCTCCTTACAGGAGCAAATCAGAGCTGCTAATGTTACTTTCTCTCTTTATGCTTAGTCCAAAGGAAACTTAAATATCCCACAGTTTCACAGGATGTCCATGTTGATCTGTTAGTGATGTACATCGGAGAGGGTATGTGCTATGGTGAGTGCTATGAATTGTGTAAGACTGATGATTCACAGATCTGGACCCGTGGAACATATAATACATTATATGTTAGTGAAAAAAAAAAAACCTTGCTGAGATAATAGCAGTTTCCTTAGATGCCTTGGGAAAATGTACAAATATTGCAGAAAAAAAACCCTCAAGAAAATAGAGCACAATTCCCAGGAACCCACTCTTCTGAAGGCATGTTAGGATATCTCCTTTATGTCAAAGAGAAGTATCTTATGGCCCTAAGAAAGATTTGTAACAGTGTGTGAGACTATTCTTTGGAGGTAACACTGCATTTTTATGCTGCCAGATTTTTGTGGGGGCCAGAGAAGAGAAAGCTCTCCAGCTGCATTTATAACACGACATATCCAAATATAAATAGTGTCACTAGTATATTTGGATGCTATATGTAGCCTATGGTAAACTCAAATGGGACAACTTATATTGGAAACCAGTACAATTTTGGAGCAAAGCAGTACTATCTTTTTAAAAACAACTTTGGAGAAAAAATTGGTTAGCTGCTATTGGCTGCTAGAAAATACTGAAAGCAAGACCATGAAGCAGTGACTATGACAGCTCAGTGCTCGTCATGAATCAGATATTCGCTGAGATACGTAAACTTAATCTTTTTTAAAAGATTTTATTTATTTGAGAGAGAGGGAGAAAGAGCGAGCACGAGCAGGGGAAGGGGAAGGGGCAGAAGGAGAGGGAGAAGCAGACTCCCCGTAGAGCATGGAACCCGATGTAGGCCTTGATCCCAGGACCTGAAGCCATGATCTGCGGTAAAGGCAGATACTTAACCAACTGAGCCACCCAGGAGTCCCTAGCTAAAGATAATCTTGGCCTTAAAAGAGGATTTTATCACCAAGTAAAAATGGCAAATTTGAAGACATAAATAACTCATATAATCATATTTTTTACACTCCTAATTTTACTTATACTACAATTATATTTCTACCTCAACTGAAACCTGAGGTCTCATGAAGAATTTTATATAATCAGATCACTGAGAATTAAAAATAAACATTTGAGTCTGGTTCACAGATATTTCTGTACAATATTCCAGGATCACTCAAAATTGAATTGTAAGATGTTATAGTTCCACTCTGAAATTACCCTGAAGAATAGAAAATGGAAAGCAGGAAGAAATCAGAGCAATGTAACCAGCAGAACATTCATGTTAGAAAAGAATTTTCTCAGGCTCTGGACCTATTACATGATGTTTATCTATATATCTGTATCTAGTCTTTCTTATCTTTACTCCGTGAAGTTTGTTCCTTCCAAGGCCCTGTTCATCCAATAAGAATAATGTCTGTTGGGGCGTGTAGGTGGCTCAGATGGTTAGGCATCTGCCTTCGGCTTGAGTCATGATCCCAGGGTCCTTGGATTGAGCCCTGCATTAGGCTCCCTGCTCAGCAGGGAGTCTGCTTCTCCCTCTCTCTCCCCACTGTCCCCCCTGCTTGTGCATTCTCACTCTCTCTGTCAAAGGAATAAGATCTTTTTTTTTTAAAAAAAAAGAATAATCTCTGCTACTTTATGACTAATGTAGAATCTTATAATACACCATCTGTCCGTGTAGGAAAATAAACAAGACTTCCTTGGTGACATAACAAACAACTTTTGCAAATATTTAAGTTTTCCTCATCTAATTTCCCGTGATCTCACAGGAAAAGTAACAATAAGGTTAGATTAGAGGATAAGTATAAACTGAACTACATGAAATTTCCTTCATTTAAGCAGACACAAAGTACCATCATCGATTAAACAATTTTCCAACAGGGGCAACCAATCTTGTTCACATGATCTACGTAGTCATAGGCTTGTACTGTACCACATCTATGGTGGAGAGGGCAAGACTTTCTTCAAAAATATAGATTTTACCTTGGATTTGCTATCCATGCCCATTCTTTCTCTCATAGCATGTATGAACTTGTGAGGGCTGTCATCACAAAACAGCACAGACAGGGTGGATTTGACCAACAGAAACTTATTTTCTGACAGCTCTGGATGCTAGAAGTCCATGTGCAAGGTGTTGGTAGGTTTGGTTTCACTTTCTGAGATGCTGGGGTTTAGAGCTTCAACATATACATTTGGTGGGGGGGGGGGTTGATTAGCCCATAATACAGAATGTATGAACTATCTTACACAATGATAATGCATCGCTTCACAGACAAAGAAATAAGACAGGGATTGACTGCCCATGTGTGTCTGGAAATGAAAAAACTTACAATGATTGAGACACATCTTGACTCACTTTTATCAGAAAGTGATAAATCAGGAAGATACAGAATTTATAGGAATATTGAGAACAAACCAAAGAATTATCAAGTCTGTAGTAAGCAACATGTGTAGGATGTATTCTTTTCTAGCACATATGAAATATTAACAAAAATTTTTGTCTATGTCCCAAAGGAATTCTCAATGAATATGAAAGAATCCAAAATATACAGACCACAATCCCTGAGTACAGTGTAATGAAGAAATCAATAATAGATCATTCTGTGTGTAATAAATATTAAATATGTTGGAAACAATAAAACACAAATGGAGAAAGTGAGAAACTATGAAGGAAATTATAAAATATTTAGAAATAAAAGGCAAGGAAAACATGACATATCAAATTTCCTGGTAGGCAACCCAAGTAGTACTTAGTGGAAAAACGTATGAGTAAAAATGCATATGTTCGAAAATTAAAAAGATAAAAAATTAATGGGATATTTGTTTCATTCTAGAAGTTAGAAGAAGAGTAACAGAAGAAACCCACAAAAATGGAGAGGTGTTAACAGCAGGAATTAATGAATAGCAAATAAGCAAGAGAGAGCTTCAACACACTAACACTATCTTTTGAAAATTAATAAAATATACAAACTGCTTTTTAAGAGTATGCAGGAGAAAATTCTAGGAATGAGAAGAGACATAATTAAACATAGTACAGTTTTTTAAAGTAATGAAAATATTATGAACAGTTTTGTCCTAATTGGGGAAAACTTGAAACAGGCCATATATGAACTACCCAAAATGACTCAATAAGAACTAGAAAATATGAATTAGGGCACAGAAAATCCATCTTTATTTAAATTGTTTCAGTTAAAAGTAAAAGAAGACAATTCTTATTTCATTAAAATAAAAGAATGAAATCTTACTTTTTAATCTAGAAGGCTTTGAAGTCTGATAACAGTTAGTAGGATAAGGAAGCTGCAGTCTCATGAGCATAGATGCAAATCTTAAATAACTTATTAAAAAACTGAATCCAGTAGTATGTAACATATATGTCATAACTCAATAGTCTTTCTCAGGAATGAAAAGATGCCCCAACATAAAACAAATCGACTAATTCCCCTTTAAGAGATTAAAGGAGAAAGACTACATGATCATATAAATGAAAAAAGAAAAGGGCATTCTGTAAATCAAACAGATGTTTGTAATAAAAACTCTTAGCAATCTAGATATTCCTCAAATGGATAAAATATCTCTACCAAAAACCTGCAACAAGCACACTTAAAGTGACAGATTTTAGCTTTCATATCAGAACAAGAAGAGAACTTTCACCCTTGCTGCTTGTTTCCACATCACACTAAAATTCATAGTTAACAATAACAGAAGCAAAATAAAGAATAACAAAGGAATTGGAAGGTAATATGGGTTTCATTTTGAAAATCAAATTCCAGTTACAAGATAAATGCATTTATAAATAATGATCTGACAGGAAGTCTATGAGAATTGTAGATAAAGAAACAAAGAAAAGTAAAAATTTTTGCTAAAGGACTAAGAAGATGATCTGAATAAATGGGGAAACATCACAGTACAAGGAGTCACTTTTCACTTCTATCTCCCTCGACCTCACATTCAGTCCTATCCTCTGTACCTCCAAAATACCTTGAATCTTTTGACTACTCTCTCAGAGCCACTCTTCTTGCCAGCTTTGACTGTTACAGTAACCACTAAACGGGTCCCTGTGCTTCCATTTTGTGTTTCCACAATCCATTCTCCACATACCACTCCAAACGGTATTTTCTCAATGTAAACACAGCCATAGCTTTCCCCTCACTAAATTCTCCAAAGGTTCTTCTTTGCAAATAAACTATAATCCAACCTCTCACCATGCCCAAATCTCCTTTCTAGATCTCTTATTAAAATCTCTTCCATAAAATAAAATAAAATAAAATGAAATAAAATATCCTACCACTGCTTTCCTCACTCATCTACCCCCAAACACACTGGCCTTCTTCCCATTCTTCAAATGAGCTTCACAAACTGCTGTTCCTTTTGCCTGAATGGGTCAACCCCAAGGCTTTTTCTTGGCATGGACACTTCAGCTCAAACGGCAGCTCTTCTGAGAATCATTCCCTAATCATACTTTTTAAGTGACCTTCCCCCAGACTCTCTCTCTCTCTCACACATACACACTGGTACTTACTGTGACTTCGACCCCATTTTATTTTCTCAAACTCATTAACCATAAAGTATTTTTTTGTTGTTGTCAACAGTTCCTTCTATAAGTTCATAATAAAGAGATGTGGTGAAACTTTCTTCTGATTTTCCTTTCTGTGTCCAGCACCCAAACTAGCGTCACATATGTAATCACAGTGGACTACGTCTCAGTGGAGAGGCACCATTTGGGCTCTAACTTTAGTAGATCTTTGCAAAGTGTAAGATAAGAAGAGGGCATTTTAACTGTACGCCCAGGGATATCTGGGCAAAGAATGGAATATATATTTATAATTATATTTATATGCTTATATAGTTGATCAAATCATTTTCTGAGACCAAGACTGAAGTCCGAATGGTAATAAACAGGAAAAACACAGCATGTCTTGATAAGTATTCTTGGTATTGTTGAAGCTATTGATTGTATTACTCTGGAGCACTCATTAGATTATGAATCATTTATCTTCAAATAAATTCCAAAAGCTTCAGTATTTTGGACAAAAGTAAATAGTCATGCATGTCCAAACAGTTGAGATGATAGAGAGAAATCTAGAGAGACTACGTGAGTACTGCAATCTTTACTAATAGTTATTAGTAAATTAGAAAACAAGCAGCAAAACAAAACAAAGTAAGGTTGCCTACCCAAATTAAACATCTGATCTTCACTAGGGACAAACACAACTTTTATTTTTGCAATTAGATACTCCAACCAGAGTGTACTTACCACAGATTTGATATAAAAATGTATACAACAGCATATAATTTAATTCAGTGCATCTCCAGAGAACCCCAAATCACCAAATCATTTCACTCAAACTGGATTGATATTTAGAAGAAAAAGCAAAGCCTGAAGACTGTGACTCTGACGGCGCAATTAGATACTCAACAGGCACAGATTTGTTCACCCTTGAGTTTGATGACTGGCAAAGAAAACTATTTGAATGATCCACATATTAAACAGCAGAATCTCACAACTGTGACTGCCACCAGAGTTAAATTTGAAGAAAAAGGAATGACGGTAATCTTCAGATTCTACTGAGTTTAAATCAAATATAATGCTTGACCAAAGATGTTGGCTTTTCTACAGAAGCTACAGAACCTTATTCAAATTACTCCTTTGAACTTCAGTAGCTCGTTGCCAAAAGTAAAGAAAATAGCACTTACTTCTTAGCTATTTGAAGATTTAGATTAAATAATACAGGTAATATTTTGCACATCTTACCACTGGTATTTGTTTCAACCAACTTTTGCTGTGTAATAAAATTACCCTGAAATTGAATTGCTCAAAATAACAATCATTCATGAAGTCATGGTGCTGAGGGACAGCAATCTGGGCTGGGCGCAGTTGTATGATTTTTCTGCTAATCTTGCTTGGGTTTACTTATTTGGTTCCAGTCACTTGTGAGACCAGCAGGGGCTGGTTTGTGTAATATAGCCTCACTCACATGATTGGTGGTCTTCGGGATTTGGCCAGGATGCCTTAGTTCTCTTCGATGTGGTTTCTCCAGCAAGCTAGCTCAGGCTTCTTCACATTATGGCAGCACTCCAAAAGAGTTAGAATAGGAACTACAAGTCCTCTTGAAATTTAAAATCAGAAGTAGCCTGTCACTTCTGCCACATTTTGTTGGTCAAAAAATCATACTGCTGGCATTGGTTAGAGGTGGGAAAAAGTCACCTCTTGATGGGGAATCTAAAAAGAAATTATGACCATTTAATCTACCAGAATAACCTTATTCAGTGGAATGATGGAGCAAAAGGGTTGGTTCATGATGGGTTGGAAAGTAAAGTGGAAACTGGATATATATAGATACTTGAAAGAAATCTGTCTGTGAAGAAAAATAAAACTGTGGTAGCTAAAAGATGCAGGGTCAAAAAAACTTTTCTTTAGTGTTTGGATTAGAGAGAAACAATAATGTTCATGTTCATATGCAAAGAGGAAGACTATTTATTTATTTTAAAAATTTATTTATTTATTTATTTATTTGACAGAAAGTGATCGCAAGTAGGCAGAGAGGCAAGCAGAGAGAGAGGGGAAGAAGCAGGCTCCCCGCTGAGCAGAAAGCCCGATGCAGGACTCGATCCCAGGACCCTGAGATCATGACCTGAGCCGAAGGCAGAGACTTAACCCACTGAACCTCCCAGGCGCCGGCAAAGAGGCAATTTAGAAGCAGGGAAGCATGGAAGAGATTGACAACAGATGATAGGAAATGAGTAATGGAATAAAATTCTAAAAGGAATGGCCAGCAATGCACTGGAGGAAATAGAACCTTCCTTGGGATCAAGGGAAAGGAGTTACAAATTAGTTGCTACCAGCATGAAAATATTTGTAGAAAGCACTGAGCAATTACAGGGAGCCACTAAATGGCTTTTCTTGGTGAAACAGGAGCTGTGCTGATGCTAGAGATGGTTCTGAAGGCCATGAATTTGTAGTGATACAAATATGCACTGAAGTATAACTTTGGCCAGCATTGCTCAGTACCAATTTCGAGGGAGTCAGAATTAGGATGTGTCTGTAACCTTGTAGATGAAGGGCAAGAAGACAAAAGAATTGAGTGGTAATTAAAAAAAAAAAATCACTTAATGGACAGACTGTGAAGTATAATCTTGATTTGTAACTATAAATGGAAATGAAGGAATTGGCTAGGTTGTGAGAAATCCGTAAGGCTTAACAATCATAGTGGTAAGATGTAAGAAAATGAGAAACATATACACATAGAAAAGGATTTTTAAAACAAAGGATTGTGTGACTATACAGTGTGCCTGGGACAGTCCTAGTATGATTTGTGACAGACCTCCTCTTACACCTTTCATTCTCAAGAGCATCCTGGGTTGGACAACAAATTATATTATTACTCATCATTATAGATTTTTAGATTGGGGGTACTAAGTATTTCAGGGTGCAGGAACAATGAACATGTCCTTCTTAGGCTTCTTTTATAATAAGAAATATAGTCGATTAATGGCTCCAGCTGTTGCTTTGTTCTGAAATCTATCTAAAGCTTGTGCCAAGGGCACACCTCCCATGCACGACTCCCCACCAGTGACTAAATACTAAAGTGACAAAATAATACTGAGGTCAGCATGTTCCTGGGAGACAAAGGACGTCTTTATTGGTCTATTTTCATTCAAGGACATCCTGATAGCTTTGCTCAAAGTTCTTGGGATTCCACCGGAGTCCAGATTACATCCACCCGATGTTCTCTCCCTCTCTTCTTCCCTGACGTTCAGAAGAGTTGCCAGCTCTTCCAGTTTCCCCAGCTCACTCCAGATACTCCTTCATAGTCAGTCCCCTAATAAAATCCTTGCACATTCCATCTTCTCTTCGAGTCTGCTTCTTGGAGGACCCAGGCTAAGAGAATGGTAACCGGAATGGTCCAAAACATTGAGTAGGGTAAGGAATTCTGACTGGTTCACATAACCTTCCGTCTCTACCCCACAAGTCAATCCACACTAAAGATGAAGAGGACACAATCTTGATTAATTCCAATGGAGAGTTCTTGGCCCAAAAAAGTTATTCATTGGCTAAATAGCTCAACTGCAATACCTTGAGAAATATCTCAGTAGAGGAGAATGCTGTGGCAGGAGGAAGGACACAGGATTTAGAATATACGAGCAGACAAGTGTGAACAAGACAGTGTAGTTGGCTGGTTAATGCTAAGCTGTGCTGACACACTGCAAACAGATTATGAGAGACTTAGAGCTGTTAACAAGCAGTTAATAGCTAAGTGCAGGAACCAAGGGCCTCAGTGGTAGCATATAAAGAGGCCTTCATCACCCACAGCAGAAGGCCAAGACACAATGAAACAGCAGGCTGAACAACTAATTGTGAAAGTAGCAGAGCTCCAGAGACACTAAAGCAGGTCTGTTATGTGAAGTTCAGGATCCTGTTAGGGAAAACCTAGTATCCTGAAAACATGAAGGGACACACTGGATGGCTGTCCTGAGCATACTTACTCTATAGCCCTCCCATACTCCACACACAAACGCACTAGGCATGATGTGTAGATGGCCCACTCTTCCCATATAATGGATAGAACTTCTGCTGTAATTCAAGAGGCTGAAGAAGCCTCTCTGCCCCAAGGCAATTGGTGCCTCTTCAAGAGTTTTTCCCATCTACACTCCTCGCCAACAGGCTTATAATTAGTGTCAAATTCCAGGGTAATCTTTTTTTTTTTTTTAAGATTTATTTATTTATTTGGGAGAGAGAGAGGGCATGCAAGTGAGTGGGGGGAGGGGCAGAAGGAGAGGGAAGGAGAGAATCTCATGCAGACTCCCCACTAAGTATGGAGCCAGACATGGGGCTTGATCTCATGACCCTGAGATTATGACCTATGCTGAAATTAAGAGTTGGACAGTTAACTGACTGAGCCACACAGGCACCACAAATCTCAGTATAATCTGATTGTGGACAAGCTGGGACTGATAAGGAAGTTAACAGATTCTATACTTAAAGAATTGGAGGAATAATCCAGCATATACCAATAGGAACTAGGGGGACTCCAGGGACTGTTTTGAGGGTACCTGATGGGGTAAGAAGTAGGATGAATAAGCAAGAATTCATTGACTTTGGAAATTTTTGTGGGTCATGAGGTTTAATCCTAACAAGGACTCCAGAGAATGGGGCAAACTTGCTGTTAGGATGATTCTTACAAGCCTTGAAAAAATGATGGCCAGTGTTCAGTAAAGAAGACATGCATACATTTCCCTGCAAAATGAAAAAAGAGAGAAAATAAAGAAGCTGTGGGAAGTGGACATCCAGGATCGATACAGTAAGGCCAAAAGTCCACAACAGATATATGTTTCCTGAGAGGAGCCACAGTATGCACAACTCATCAGGGTCATCAGGATTGTACTGATGATAGGGACACAAGCATCACTGAGAATTTCAGTGGTGGTTCTCCTCATTAATGTTGGTTTACTATTAGGAAAGTCACCTGCAGAGCTGGACTAATTAATGGCCATGGTGATGATGGAACCATGATATAAAAGAGGCTAAGGGATAGTGCTTCACTAGCAGAAGTGGAAGGCCACACTTACCACAATTACCAGGAAGACCTGAGGAGCAGTTGAAAGGGTTTGACCCACGGTGAGCTGCAGATTGTTAATACAGCATGGTATTACTAGGGACAAAATGAAGGGTAGACAACAAGGGTGCTGCTTAATATTTACAGCCAGAAAAAGGTAAGAATGGAGAAGCAGAAGACTGAGGAAGGTCACCCCAATAAAAAAGTCACCATCTTTTTTTCAGTTCCTAGACTGGAGGTAATTTTCAGTTCTAGAATCCATCGACTGAAAAGGAATCTGAATCTCTAGGGGAACGGACTTCATAACAACATGGAAAATATATGCCATGACAATTCCCCTAGGACTTGCCCTATGGTTATTTACTCACGTGACTGACAAAATGGGAATAACTAGGCATTTCAAGAACTATTAGATGCAGAATGTGAGTGGATACTAATACATATGGGCTCAAGGAATCACTGTAGCTCCCCTGTGGGGTAGGACCCCATGAAGACCAAGTAATAAAGAGTCCTGCCTAAAGGCTGGCTCACAGTAGGCCCAGTAGTCATTTATCCAGATGCTAAGTATATAATCAGAATGGATATAGTTGCCATTTGGAGTAATCCCCCCACATTGGGGGAGGGGGGCCCTTGGCTGGGAGTAAGGAATATACTGAAGAACACCAAGTAGGAATCACTGAAAATGTTCCCCATCTACTCCAGAGAAGATATTAATTTAAAACCAATGTATACATATTATTGGAGGTAGAAATTATGGCAATTAGGTGGTGGTCCATATCTCATCTACAATGAATACACCAAGGAGGCCATTAAGAAACTTAACAGAGGGGCACCTGGGTGGCTCAGTGGGTTAAGCCTCGCCTTTGGATCAGTTCATGGTGCCAGGGTTCTGGGATCGAGCCCCGCATCAGGCTTTCTGCTCAACAGGGAGCCTTCTTCCTTCTCTCTCTCTGGCTGCCTCTCTGCCTACTTGTGATCTCTGTCTGTCAAATAAATAAATAAAATCTTAAAAAAAAAGAAAAAGAAACTTAACAGATCCTGGAGAATGATGGTAGACTAACAAAGACTGAATTAACCAATATAAGCCCTGATTATAGTTACCATGCCATTTATAATATCACTGCTAGAGCACATTAATAAGGACTGACATACATGGCAGCGAACAACGGCACCATCAAATGTTTGGAGACCCGGAAGAAGAAAGACAGATTCATAAGGCAAGGAGTTTAGCAGTAGAGGCATGTGGATGGGCATATGGGAGAACAAAATGTGAAGATGTTTGTGCTACAAGTCAATACTCACCAGAAAGCATCTACCTTAGAAGAAACAGTGTACAACCACGTTGACAAAATAACTTGGCCAGTTCACCTTAGTCAGCCTTCATCATTGGACATGAGAAAACTGGCAGAATGGGCACATGAGTATGTCTATGTTGGCAGAGATGAAAGCTACAAGTGGGCCCAACAGCACAGATTCCAACTTAAGAAGGGTCCTTTAGTTACTACTGCCTCTCAATAATAAAATTGTCAGCAACAGAGACCAACACTGAGCCCCTAGTCTAGCAGTATTCCTTGAAGATACTTACTGGCCAAGTTGGCTATCTGAGACTCTCTCACCCCAGAAGGGCAAGTAGTTAATCCTCACAGGGACAGATAATTATTCAAGGCATGAGTTTGCCTTCCTGTTTGTAGAGCTTCAGCCAGTACCACAATCTGTAGGCTTATGCAATTCCTGATCTCTTGGCCTGCAATCCCACACAACATTGCATCTGATCAGACTAACCTCTCACAGAAAGAGTGGGCCAATGACCACTGTTCCACTGGTCATATGACATACCACACCATGCAGAGGCAGCTGGTCTCAAAGAACTCTGGAACAGCCTTCTAAAGGTACAACTGAAGTATTAGGTAAGAAAAAGCACTCTGAAGACAGAGTGAAAACTTTGAAGATAGAGTATATTTATTAAATCACAGACCCCCTAATATTAAGGATGCTGAATTTGAGAACCTAGGGCTGGAAGCAAGAAAGACCCCAATTACCTTTACTCCTAATGACCCTCTGAGAGGCTTATGCTTTCTGTCCCCTCAACTCTGGGCTCTGAAAGCCTGGAGGGTCTGGTTCCCAAAGCAGGTACTCTCCCTTTCCAGGGAACACAGCAAGGTTCCCAATGAATTACAAGTCAGAGCGGATTCTACAGAGCTTCGGACTCCTTGGGCCCAGAGAAGAGAAGGTGAGAGGAGGAGTCACCGTCCCTGCAAGGGTCATGGATCCCGGTGCTCTGGAGGAGGCAAGGTGGCTTTTCCAAAATGGTGGCCAGGAAGATCCCAGGTGATCCACATGGGTATCTCCTATTATCCACTTGACCCACTGTAACTAAATAACAGCGAGTTTCGTACCACTCTATCCTGAAGGTTTGGGTTCTACCACCAGAAATGCTGAGCAGACAGCTGAAGGTCAGGTGAATTTAGAATGGATAGTTCATGAGGCAGTTGTTGCAAGACCGACTGCAATGACGGGGGTTGTTGTCCATCCCCCTAACTACCTTCTTCTGAGCATTCCTGCAGAAGGAATTGTCCATGGGAACTCTGTAGAAGCTTCTCCACAAAACTTTATGGAAATTAGATCTTCATGGCCGAGCGGTTGGATGGTGACGGCCGTAAGAATGCATTCACAGAACTCCTACTACAGAGACCACAGTTAACCAAAGGCCTCAGCTGCCACACTCAGAGAGCCATCCTTGTGGCTGTGCCAAGTGCGTCTCTCATCGTCTTCTCCCAGTATTTGAATACTAAGGAAATTACAAAGGTAGACCCACTCCAGGAAGACATGGGGCTCCAGTGGTAGTTGACTTTGGCTCAAGGAGTGCCCTATGGCTTTGTCAAGCCTTCCTTAGAAAGCACTGCAGTCTAAGTCCCTTTCACCCAACCTTATTTCCATCCACCCTTCAGCTGAGGTCATACCTGGTGTGGGGATTTGACTGCTTCCTCAGCCTCCCCAACATCACCATATTTACATCCACACAGCATTTCTTCTAATAAAACTCTTGCACATTTCATCCCTATTAGCATCTTCTTCTTTGAGGGTTCCAACTGATACTAAAGGTAACTAAAGAGAAATGTACATTCTGTACTTGGGAGTGGATGGCTGAAATGGAATGGGGTCACTGGAGTTTAGGAGTTCATGAGGAAATAAAATACTAGGTTTTGGTGTGGGTCACTCAAGTTTGATATTAACAAAATCCCATTAGTGATGGAAATAGAGATGGTTGTAAGATTAAAAAAAAAAAAAAAACTGTAAAGATAGTCGTAAAGTGTTTAGTGAACATAAAAAGGCCATCCTGGAGAATATCTGAACCTAACTAAATCAGAAGCTAACGGGTAGTATAGCAAAAAGAATGAAACTCCATGAAAATGTTTTACAGAGGGACGCCTGGGTGGCTCAGTCGGTTAAGCGTCTGCCTTTGGCTCAGGTCATGATCCCAGAGTCCTGGGATTGAGTCCTGCGTCTAGCTCCTTGCTCAGCAGGAACCTGCTTCTCCCTCTGCCTACCGCTCCCCCTGCTTGTGCGCTCACTCTCTCTTTTCCTGACAAACAAATAAAATCTCAAAAAAATATTTTACACAGAGAATATTTCTATTTTATAAATGAACATAAATACAAATATGACTAAATAGATGTAATCTATACATTCTATGCAGAATATAGAATACATAGAATATATGCATAGAATATACTTAAAAGATATAGATACATAAATATATATAGAATATAAGTAGATTTTCTATCTATAAATAGAATATATCTAGGGGCACCTGGCTGGCTCAGTTGGTAGAGCATGCAACTCTTGATCTCAGGGTTGTAAATTAAAGCCCGTTAGGTGGAGAGATTATTTAAGAATAAAATCTTTTAAAAAAAGAAAATATCTATGTATCTATACATCTTTAATTCTATATCTATGTATCTATATTAGTGTAGTGCAGTATAGTATAAGATAAAAGGTAAGTTGCTTATCAGGAACATGCGTTCCAGTGATCCGGTTAGAAAAGGTTGGCAGTGATACTGGAACGAGTATATAAGTCAAGAATAACAAAAGGCAGAGCAAGATAGGGTGAGACTATAGGAAAAGTTAGGTGAAAACAAGGTAGTATGAAAGGGTGATAGAGGTATGATTTATGTAGCTTTAAGGTTCCAAAGAAATTATAGCATTGTTCCTGGTTAACAGACACTGATATCTTGGGATTGGTACATTTTACTGTTTGCTGCCTAGTTAGACATCCTTGGCCTTTGCTTGGGATTTCAAACTCAACAGAGAAAAAATGGATTTTGCACTATGAAATGTCCATGATGTCTTTATTTCTGGTAAAATTACTTCAATTCTCCTATTCCTTTGTATTTCTCCGCATTCCACATTTTGCATAGCTTCCTCCCCTTACTCATGGGACACAAACTCACCACATCAGTCACGCCTTACATTTATACAGTGCTTTGCAAAACGTTCACATTCAGAATCTCATTTATGTTCACTAACAAGTAAGGAAGCGAAAGGATTCATTTTCCCATTTTAAAAAAGAGGGAACTAAGAGTTTGAACATAATAGAACTTCTAACTTCAAGTTCTCTGGTCAATTTTCACCAATGTGCAATGTATCAGTAAACATTTTTGAGCTATTTAGGGTCTAAAAGAAAAATTAGAAAACAGAACCTCTGCTCATATTTCACAAATTACATGATTCTGAATGATATAAGAGATGATTCTTTGAAAGGAAGGACTGATTTATAACTATTTATATGAAATAATGCATTTAAAGCCACAAATTTCCAGTTCTGCTGGAGGATCTTGTATCACACTAGCCCTTGCAGAATTAGTCATTGCAAACACTAAGATATTATTTAAAATATTAGGACCTTTTTTTTATTCATTTATTTATTTTCAGCATAACAGTATCATTATTTTTTCACCACACCCAGTGCTCCATGCAATCCGTGCCCTCTATAATACCCACCACCTGGTACCCCGACCTCCCACCCCCTGCCACTTCAAACCCCTCAGATTGTTTTTCAGAGTCCATAGTCTCTCATGATTCACCTCCCCTTCCAATTTACCCCAACCCCCTTCTCTCTAACTCCCCATGTCCTCCATGCTTTTTGTTATGCTAGGACCTATTTTTATCTTAAACTTTTAGAGGTCAGAAACCTGACAGGGATCTCACTGTGCTAAAATCAAGGTGTTAGGAAGGCTGTGTTCCTTTCCAGAGGCTCTAGGCCAGAATGCATCTCCTTGCTTTTTTCACCTTGTGAAGGAGCCCCATTCCCTGGCTCATACCTCCTTCCATCTTTAAAGCAAGCGATGGTTGGTCGAGGATTTCTATCTCGCTGACTGTGACTCGTATACCTTTATCTTCCATTTATATAAGGACCCTGTGGTGACGCTGGGGCAATCAGGATAATCCTTCCAGGTTAAGGTCTGGTGATTAACAGCTTTAATTCCACATGCATTTTTTTTTTTAAGATTTTATTTATTTATTTGAGAGAGAGATAGTGAGAGAGAACATGAGCGAGGAGAAGGTCAGAGAGAGAAGCAGACTCCCCACGGAGCTGGGAGCCCGATGCGGGACTCAATCCCAGGACTCCGGGATCACAACCGGAGCCAAAGGCAGTCGTCCAACCAACTGAGCCACCCAGGCGTCCCTCCACATGCATTCTTAATTCCCCTTTGCCATATTCCAGTGATTAGAACATAGACATCTTTTGGGTAAGATTCTGCCTACCGCACAAGGCCCACAAAAGTGGATAAAAGCACGGGAAAAGGGAAAGAGTTCAACCTCTGAACGGAGGGCACTCAAGAAAGTAAGATTCACATTTGTAAAGCTTTTAGTCTAAAGGCAGCCCCTGCCACGTTGCACAGAAAGGCCTTGTGTTAAGCAGGAGGCTACAATTACATTAGCTTGAGCAGAAGACCCAGGTTGAGGCTCCTAGAGTAACAGCAAAAGGAGAAGGGAAATCACAGGGAAGGGAGGGACAGACTGGAGAGAGAGAGAGCCTCCAAGTCTACATATATATTTCACTCAAACCTCGCACATTTCTGAACTGCTTCTGAGACCATAGAGTAACAGCTGGATGTCTGAAAGAGCTAATCAGAGATTTCAGATGCTTCCTAACGTAAGGGAGAGTAGTGACAAACTGTACGTCACTATCTCCCAGGAGGAACATCAGTCTTCTTCAGAGATAGAAGACAGAATCCAGATTTTCTACAATATACAATGTAGCAACAACAATATCTAGTTTCTAACTAAAAATTACTCCATATGCCAGGAAACAGGAAAAGAGTAAAGAAGAAGAAAGTTAATAGAAGCCAATACCAAGATGCCTGAGATGACATAGTTAAGATACAAGGGCATTCAATTAATTTGATATGGATATGTCCAAAGTGGTAAAATATTGCCACAATGAATGAAGAGAAAGGAAGTATTAATGACAAAATTAAGACTATAAAAGATAGGGAGAAGAAAGACCTGAAAGAAGCCAACTGAAATTAAAATTCATTAAATGAGCATACGTGGCCCCGGGAAATTAGAGTCAATTACTTGAAGGCAAATTAGTAGAATACATACAATTTGCATAATAAAGAAAAATTCATAATTAAAAAGAAATAAACAGGGGCACCTGGGTGGCTCAGTGGGTTAAAGCCTCTGCCTTTGGCTTAGGTCATGATCCCAGGGTCCTGGGATCGAGTCCCGCATCGGGCTCTCTGCTCAGTGGGGAGCCTGCTTCCCCCCCCTCTCTCTGCCTGCCGCTCTGCCTGCTTGTGATCTGTTTGTCAAATAAATAAATAAAAATTAAAAAATAAATAAATAAAAAGAAATAAACAGAGCCACGGTGACATGTGGGAAAATGTCAAATCACAAACATGTAATTGGAGTTCCAGAAAGAAAGAAAGAAAAGAGAGAGAGTGAGGGAGAAAAGTTGTTTGAATAAATAATAGCTGAAATTTCTCAAATTTGTTTAAAAACATCAACTTATAAACTCAAGAAACTATAAACAAACATTCAGCAGGATAAATTTATTTCTTTTGTTATGTGTTTTTTTTTCCAATTTTCATGTAGATTCTAGCTAGTTAACATACAGTATGATATTGGTTTCAGGAATAGAATTTAGCGATTCATCCCTTACATACAATACCCGCGCTCTAACCCTCCCACGCACCCCCCTCAACAGCCCTCACTTGCTTCTCTATCCTCAAGAGTCTTTTAAGGGTTGTTTTGCTCACTCATTTTCCCCCTTGCCAGACATTCATTTGCTTTGTTTCTTAAATTCCACATATGAGTGAAATCATACAGTACTGGCGTTCTAAGGAGGATCAATTTAAATGAGTTAGAAGAGCAAAATAATTAAACTGATATCAAACCTCTCAAAAACACAGTAAGCAAGGCAACAATGTAGAAACATTTTGACAAATCTCAGTGAAAGTGCATCGAAGGATTTTACTGTTCATTCAAGCTGCCCTTTATTTATCAGGGCTTTAGAAAAACAGCTTTACACAAGCAAGAACATGAGGATATTCTTTAACCATAAGTCCTGTTTGAGAATGAACACTGGGAAGACGTCAAGAGAAAAGACTGATGATATTTAACTACAACAAAGGTGGGGTAGAGGGTAAAATGAATTTATAAATCTTATATGTATAATGACATCAACCCATCATTACTGCATCACACAAAATATTTCCATTGCCCTAAAATCCCCTGCACTCTGTCTGTACATCAAGCTTTTCCCCTAAACCCCTGGCAACCACTGATCTTCATAATGTCTCCATAAGTTTCTCCTTTTCCGGAATGTCAGATACAATCATGCAGTCTGGATCCGCTTTACATAGGTACCTTTTACTTGGTAATAATATTTAGATTTTAGTGCATTTAAATTTCCCCCATGTTTTTTGATGACATGATAACTCGTTTCTATATAACAATGAATAACATTGCATTGTACAGAATTACCATTTTATTTATCCATTCACCTATGAAAGAACATCTTGGTTGCTTCCTTGCTGAGGCAATCATTAATGAAGCTGCTATCAACGAGATGTGGAGGTTTTTATGAGGGGGGTAAGTATTCAACTCATCTGGGTTAATAGCATCCAGACTGCTGGATCATATGGCACATTGTCCTTTTAATTTGCATTTCCCTGATGACAAGGTGAAGTGGACTATCTTTTCATATGCCTGTTTTCCTGTTCCCATTTCTTCTTCGGTGAAGTGTCTGTTCAGATTCTTCATCACCATTTAACACTTGACTAAAGGTATTACTCAATGGAACTCGACAAGGGAGGAAAAATCAATCTGAGGTATCATAACTGGTAAAGAAGCGACGCTATCTCTAATTTCAGATGCTCTGATAGCACATCTGAAAATCTCTAAAGATTCAATGATAAAACAAATTGAAACAATAAAAACATTCAGTAAGATAGAGCAGGATATAAAATTAATGTACAGAAATTATTAGCTTTCATACAGAAAAACAATCGCAAGTTAGGGGAAATAATAGCACAGAAAATACCATTTACAGCAGCATCAGAGATTATTTTTGTAGGAATAAAATGAACATGAGAAGTACGAAACTCATACAAAGAAAATGTTAAAACACTCAAAACACATCCAAGCAGACCTGGACACACTGAAAGCGCTATGCCTTGATCTTCCATAGGAAGGATCAACATCATAAAGATGTTCATTATCTCTGTTAACTTATAAATTTAATGTGATTCTAATAATAATACTTATTCACATTTAAGTGGAGCTAGATACGTTGATAATGAAGAAAAATTGATAATAAAATTTATATAGGAAACAATCATGCAGGTAGAACAAGGATAACACAAAACAAACAAACAAACCAACAAAACTACAAGGACAGACAAGCCGTATCAGATATTAACACATATTGTAAAGTCCCATTAAATAAAACAGAGTAGGGTGCCTAGGTGGCTCAGTTGGTTAAGCGACTGCCTTCACTTCAGGTCATGATCCCAGAGTCCTGGGATTGAGTCCTACATTGGGCTGCCAGCTCCGCAGCGAGTCTACTTCTCCCTCTGACCTTCTACTCTCTCATGCTCTCTTTCAAATAAATAAATAAAATATTTGGAAAAAAAACCCCACAAAAACAGAGTAGTTTTATGACACATGAATAAAAAGATCAGTGTGAGAGAACAGAAATGCCCCAAAATGATCTTACCACATAACGAAATTCAGTATATGATTAATGTGGCATCGCAAAACACCGGGGAAAAGGTGGACTTCTTGAAAAATGGTGCTGTGGGCATGCTTGGGTGGTTCAGTTGGTTAGGCATCTGCCTTCAGCTCAGGTCATCATCCTGGGGTCCTGGAATGCAGCCCCACATCAGGCTCAATGCTCAGCAGGGAATATGCTTCTCTTTCTCCCTCTCCCTCTGTGTGGCCTATGCTCTCTCTCTTGCTGTCATTCTCTCTCAGATAAATGAATAAAATCTTTAAAAAAAAATGGTGCAGTGAAATTGGTTGAGGATTTTGGAAATGATGTAATAATCATAACTACCTCACACCAAAATCAAGAGCAACCTCCAAATAGATTACGTATCTAAATGTAAAAACTGAATGACACCAACACTGGAAGAAAACGGGTGAATTTCTGTCTATCCTATTTATACAGCAAACATTTCTAGTGATGGCTTAAAATCCAGAGGCAACAAGAAAAAATATTTATGACTTTGGTGCTATGTAAATATTAAAAAACTATTTCACAGCAACCAACAAACACCCACCATAAATAAATCAAAAGGTAACTGCCAGTCTGGGAACAAATGCTTGGAATATATGTCATATACAGAGTCAATATCCCTAATATATGTGAACATCTCAAAATCAAGGGGGAAAACCCTCAAAATCTTGACAGAATAAATGAAGATAAGATAGGAACAAAAAATTCACAAAAGCAGATGTAAAAATGGCCCTGAAACAGGTAAGAGCATGTCCATTCTCACTCCTATTTGGGGAAGGGCAAATTAAAACCATACAAAGAGGCAATCTGCCACCTATCAGACTGACAAAAATTTATTAAAATGACAACACATGATGTTAGTGACGCTGTAGTAAAATGGATATCTTCAAACACTGCTGGTTTGCATTCCAGCTGATAACATTCCATGAGAGGAAAATTTGGTAATATCCAACAAAAGTACAAATGTGCTTACTATTTGACATAACAATTCTACATTGGAAAGTTACCCTGAAGATGTACCTCCACAAATAACAAAAATATGCACATAGATATACATGTAAGCATTATGAGTAAATATAATATACTGAAAACAACCTAAATTCCCATGGAGAGAAGAGTGATTGGATAAATTATGGTAAATCATATATTGCAATATGATACAGCTGTAAAAAAGGACAAGCTTGGCTTCTGTAAAGAGATAAGAAAGTTCCAAAATATATTGTATGTTAAAAATTCAGTCCAGAAGATTATCCGGGATAATGGTGTAATATTTTGTGTAAGAAAGGTAAAGAAGAAAATTACACACGCAGATACACTCATTTGACAAAAAGAAAGACAAGGAGAATAAACCAAAACTAATGAGGTCATTTATATAGACAGAGTGATCAAAACATATGGACAATTAGAATGGGGAAAATGGAGTTGGAAGAGCATTTTCTCTACGTATAATGTTCCTTCCATAATGCTAACTTTTAGATCTTGGTTAATATTTCTTAAAATCTATAATAATGACATTAATTTAAAAAAAAATACAAGGATGAGAATTGGGACCCAAAATGGAATACAAACAAAATCAAACAAATATAGTAGTCTTGTAGGACATTCACACCACCATAACGAAGAGTTTTTCTAACTTTGGGGAAAAATACCATGACTATTAAGATTCTTTCATCTATAAAAAAATTAAAAATTAGGGGCACCTGGGTGGTTCAGTGGGTTAAAGCCTCTGCCTTCACCTCGGGTCATGATCCCGGGATCCTGGGATCGAGCCCCACATTGGGCTCTCTGATCAGCAGGGAGCCTGCTTCCCTCTCTCTCTCTGCCTGCCTCTCTGCCTACTTGTGAACTCTGTCTACCAAATAAATAAATAAAATCTTTTAAAAAAAATTAAAAAAAAAATACTATGACTGAATTTCTAGGGGCAAAGACAAAAATGACCTTAAAGAAACACTGTACTGTAGTTAATAGGTCATTTTGTTTTGTTTTGTTTTTTAAAGATTTTACTTTTAAGTAGTCCTTACACTGAATCTGGGACTCGAACTCCCAACCCCAAGATCAAGAGTCACATGCTCCACCAACTGAGCCAGCTTCTGTCCCAAGTTGTTGTTTTTTCTCCCACAGAAGTATATGTTACCAATTTTCAAATTTCGTCAAATGTATTCAAGAATTGAGCAAATAAGTAAAATATTGTATAGAAAGAGTGATCTATTTCTCACTGTTAAAGAAAGGAAGGAAGGGATGAACCTGTGACATTTGAGTACAATTGGCAGCTTTAGTATGACCCTGTGGTCTTTAATAAATTTACATGGAAATGTAGACATTGATAGATGTATACATAAATACATACATATCTTATCTCTGACCATCGAGGCAGCCTACTAACAATGACACCCTGCCATCAGTGAACACGAGTAGCACTTGGGTTCTGAGTTCAAATTACCATGAAACAGCAAAAGGAATGAGGGATTAGCAAAATAAGTCAATCAGAGAAAGAGAATTATCATACAGTCTCCCTGACATGAGGAAGTTGAGAGGCGAGGTGGGGGGTTTAGGGGGTAGGAAAGGAATAAATGAAACAAGATGGGATTGGGAGGGAGACAAACCATAAGAGACTCTTAATCTCACAAAACAAACTGAGGGCTGCTGGGGGGAGGGGGATAGGGAGAGGGTGGTGGGATTATGGACATTGGGGAGGGTATGTGCTATGGTGAGTGCTGTGAAGGGCGTAAACCTGAAGATTCACGGATATTAACCCTGGGGCTAATAACATAATGTTAACTTAAAAATTAAAAAAAAAAAAAAAAAAAAGGAATGAGGGATTCATGGAGAAGTGGTTGATTCCAGGGCATGGGCAGGAAAGTAAAACCTCAGCGTGAAACATTTTATGGTACCAAATCATAAGGAAGTGCACACAAAGTGACAAGGACACAAAAGCCAAGCTGAAGGGGCTCTCAGTGGCCCGATCTGGGACAATGCAAGCAATAAAGTAAATAATAATGGTTGTTAATTTGTTTTGTTTTTGTAAATTCCACATGTAACTGAAACGATATAGTATTTGACTTTCAGACTTACTTCATTTAGGTACCCTCTAGGCCCATAGATATGGTCAGAAGAGGGGGGTGGGGAATGGGTGAAATAGACGGAAGAAGACCAAGAGGAACAAACTTCCAGTTAGAAAATAAATGAGCCATGGAGAAGAAAAATATAGTATAGGGAGTATCATCAATGACATTGTTATAATGTTGTATGGTGACACCTGGAAACTAGAATACTAGGGTGAGCATCCCATAATATACAGAATCACCAATTCACTGATGCCATACACTGGAAACTAATATAACATTTATGTCAACTAAAAAAAAAAATTGTACTCTGTAAAAAAAAAGAAAACAACAACAAATTCCGTTAAGTTCCTGCTGTGATAAATAATAATTTAATAAATAAATGGGGGAGTAGGGAACTTTCTTCCTCACAATATAACTCCAAGTAATAAAAATAGAAGGAATGATTGAAATAGAAAAATTCTCATTTGCAGAGCACCAGGCAGGGTAGCGCAGCTGGTTGAGTGTCTGACTCTTATTTCCAGCTCAGGTCGCGATCACAGGGTCATGAGATTGAGCCCCACAGAAGGCTCCATGCTGAGTGCTGGGACTGCTTAAGTATCTCTCTCCTTCTTCTCACACCCTCGATCCCCTACTCTTCTGTCTCTCTCTGACAAATAAATAAGTATTTAATTCCCCTCCCCCCCAAAAAACCCAACACCATTTGCAAGCACTGCAGTACTAATCATTTCAGGCAAGAATCATCAAAGGATGCTAAAGTCAGGGCACCTGGGTGGCTCAGTTGGTTAAGCGACTGCCTTTGGCTCAGGTCATGATTTTGGAGTCCCGAGATGGAGTCCCACGTAGGGCTCCCTGATCAGTGGGGAGGCTGCTTCTCCTGCTAACATCTCTCCTCTCATTCTCTCTCTCTCCCTCTCAAATAAATGAATAAAATCTTAAAAAAAAAAAAAAAAGGAATGCTAAAGTTAGTAGGCAATATATGATGAAAAACAGGATGATTACATAAGCTTATAGTATCACCCACAAGAGGCCTATTATAATAAGTTAAAAATAATAACTTTATGGTAGAGGAACCTAGTGGAAAGTACCTTAACCAAATGACCAAAATTAACAGTCCAACCAAAGAGATGAATCAACACCATGTGTTCTTCCTCAGATGATGCACAGAGAAGGATATAACATCATTTATGTGGTACTCCTGCCATGAATTCACAAGATGAACATAATCAAAAGGAAACCTCATATAAACCCAAAATGTGATACTTTTCACAAAATAGCTGGGTGGTGGTCTTCAAATATGCTAAAGTCATTGAACAAAATAAAGGGGCGCCTGGATGACTCAGTCGGTCAAGCATCAGGTCATGATATCAGGGTCCTGGGATTGAGCCCTGCATCGGGCTCCCTGCTCAACAGGGAGACTACTTCTCCCTCTCCCTCTGCCCTACCCCTGCTCATGCTCTCTCTCAAATAAATAAATAAAATCTTAACACACACACACACACACACACACACACACACTGAGAAAGACCGAAGACTTGTGTAAGAATAAAGAAAATAAGGAGCTGCAAAAATTAAATACAATGTCTGATCCTGGATTGGATCCTAGACTAGACAAAGTTACTAGTAGGATAATTGGTGACCTTTGAAAAACAGTCAGACATTTCTGTATATTTTATTATAGAACTGCAATAATGCTACTTTACTGATTTTGACAACTATACTATGATTTCCAAAGATGTTAGCGCTTCAGAATCCAAGTGATATATAAAAACTTAAACTCTGGACTATAATTATAACATTTTCGTAGATCTGAGATGAAAAGTTTACATACTTAATTAACCCAACAAAAAGCAGGACAGGAAAATCAGGAACAAAAACAATGTGATATATAGAAAACAAACAGCAAAGTGGTACACAAAAAATATAATCATATCCATATATATTAAATGTGAGTGGACTTAAAAATCCAATTAAAATTCAGATTGTCAGGAGGCACCTGGATGGGTCAACCAGTTAAGAGTCTGACTCCTGATTTTGACTCAGGTCATAATCTCAGAATCGTGGGATCAAGTCCCATGTCGGGCTCCACACCCCGCGTGGAGTCTGCAGGAGATTCTCTCCATCATCCTCAGCCCCTCCCCCTCCTCTCAAATAAAGAAATGAAATAAATAAATAAGCAAAAATCCTTAAGATTCAGGTTGTCAGACTGGATAAATTTGGCCAAAATACATAAAGTCATTCTAGTTTTGACCTCCATTTTTATATTTAAAGTCTGTCTCTTGGAAAAACCACATAGTTGGAATATAAATGACTTCTGTATATATTTTGGTCAGATACATCATTTGTAAATATCTTCTCCCATTCTGTAAGTTGCCTTTTAGTTTTGTTCATTATTTCCTTCACTCTGCAGAAGCTTTTTATCTTGATGAAGACACAACAGTTCTTTTTTGCTTTTGTTTCCCTTGTCTTTCAAGACCTCACAAATAAGAAGTAGGTATGGCCGAGGTCAAAGAGGTTGCTGCTTATGTTCTCCTCTAGGAGTCTGATGGTTTCCTGAATCACATTTAGGTCTTTTATCCAGTTTGAATTTGTTTTTGTGTATCGTGTAAAAACATGGCCCGGTGTCATTCTTTTGCATGTTGCTTAACCGTTTTCCCAATGTATAAAACTCAACACACAAGAAATAAAAAATCCATTTAAAAAAAGGTGCAGAAGACAGGAACAGATATTTTTTCCAAAAAAGATATATAGATAGACAACACACACATGAAAATATGCTCAATATCATGGAACTACAAATAAAAACCACAATAACAGCTGTCAGAATGGTTAAAATTAACAACTCAGGAAACAACAGATGTTGATGAGGATGTGAAGGAAAGGGAACCCTCTTACTCTGTTGGTGGGAATGCAAACAGGTGCGGCCACTCTGGAAAACAATATGGAGGTTCTACAATATGTTAAAAATAGAGCTACCTTACAATCTAGCAATTGCGTTAGTAGACATTTATCCAAAGGACAGAAAAATACTGATTTGAAGGGACACATGTCCCCAGTAATTGTAACGGTATGATCAATAATATTATCAATATAATAATATAATCAATGTTATAATAATATAACAATACTATAATATATATATAAATATTATCAATAATAGCCAAATTATGGAAAGAGCCCAACTATACACACACATGCACACTGGAATATTACTCAGCCATAAAAAGAATGAAATCTTGCCATTTGCAATGACACGGATGGAACTAGAGGGTATTATGCTAAGTGAAATAAGTCACAGAAAGACAAATACCATATATGATTTTACTCATATGGGGAATTAAAGAAAGAAAATAGATGAACATGGGGGGGAAAAAAGACATAAACCAGAAAATGGTTTCTCATAACGACAGAGAACAAACTGATGGTTACTGAAGGGGAGGTGGTGGGGGGAGCAAGAGCTAAATGGGTGATGGGGGTTAAGGAGGGCACTTGCTGGGATGAGCACTGGGTGTTGTATGTAAGTGATGAATCCTAAATTCTATACCTGAAACTAATATTACACTATATAACAAACTAGAATTTAAATAAAAAGTTGAAAAAAGGAGAAGCCTATGGAAAAATGCAACCTAAAATGATTTAAAAAGATGAAGGAGTCATAAAGTAAGAACAAGAAAGCTGGAGTGATAATATTCATATAAGACAAAGCAGACTTTGAGATATATTGACCTTGATAGAACTCTTAGCCAAACAACAGCAGAATGAGCACAGTTCAAGTGTGCACAGAATATTGACCAAGACAGACCATATTATTTAAAAGCATTCCAATGATACAGAAAATGTGTCCTCTAACCACAAAATAATAGAGTTAAAAATCAATAATAATACCTCCGAAATCCTCAAGTAACTGTACATTAAAAAAAAAATGCTTCTAAATCACTCTTCAAAGAAGAAATCAAAAGGGATATTACAAAGTATGCTTAACTGAACAAAGAGAAAAGACAATGTTAAAATGTATGGGTTTGTAACAAAGCAATGTCTAGAGAGAAATTAGTTTGAGTGCCTATATCAGAAACGAAACAAATTCTAGCTTTTCATCATACCAATCTAGGTAACGTAGATCACATAAATCCAAAGTAGAAGGAAGGCTATAATGAACTAAAAAGAAGTAAAAAGGAAAAAAAAGTAACAAAGCCGAAATTTGTTTCCTTGAGAGATCAATAAAATTGATTGCCCCCTAGCAGACTGGCTGCAGAAAAAAGGAAAAAAAATGGAACTTTCCAGTGTCCAGAGTGCATGATGGGATATTATTATATATCCTACATGTATCAAAAGTATGATACAGAAATATTATAAAGAACATTATGCCAATTGTTTTAACAATGAGATGAAAAACATTTCTTGAAACAAATTATCAAAACTGTTAAAAATGACACAGAAAATCTAAACGCTCCTGTATCTATTAAATAAATAGAATAATTTGTTCACAACCTTCTCAGAAAGAACGCTACAAGCCCAGAGGGTTTCACTGTTGGATTCTAACACAAGACGGAGAAATAGTACCAATCTTAGACAAACACATTCAGAAAACAGAGGAGGAGAATATAATACATGGCAATTCATTTTATAAGGCCAGCAGAACCCTGATCCCGAAACTGAAGAAAAAATTACAGTGAAAGAAATGATCAAATATCATCTGACTATAAATTTAAAAAACAAAACAAAACAAAAAAAAACCCACAGAAAAGGAAATCAAATCCAGAAATACACTGATAGTATTTTATGACCAAGTACATTTCATCCCCAGGAATGCACCAATGGTTTCCTATTAGAAAATCAATCAATGTGATTACATTAGAAGAATTAAGGAGAAAGCCATTTGATCATTTACATATATGTAAAAAGCAGGAATTGACAAAATTCAGTTCGGTTCTCAACAAAAATGTCCAGCAAACTAGGAATAGAAGGGCATTAATTCAAATCGATAAAAAGCATCTACAAAAGACAAACAAAAAAATTACAGTTGTAATCATGCTTAATGATGAAAGACCATACAAATTTCCCTTGGATTAAAAACAAAGATGACATTGGAATCTCTACTGCCGAGTGCAGAAATAATGTGGCTTTAAGTATGCTGATTTTGATAACGGTACTGCTGTTTATACAAGAGACTGTCATTGTTCTTAGGAAATAGACCCTGAAATACTTAGGGCAAATGGGCACAATATCTATAGCTTAATATCGAACGATTCACTGAAAGTTTAAAGAGGCAGAGAAGGAGACAGAGAGGTGATGGTAATGCACCTGGGGTGAAAATGTGAAGGATTGGTTAATTTTGGTGAAGTGTAGTGAGAAGATTCCTTGTAAAATGATTGCAACTTATCTTTGTGGTTTACAATATATTAAAATAAAAAGTTAATGAATTCAGTTGTTAGTAGAGTGTCTGGTCTAGTAAGGCCAGGGTGAGTGATGGGCATCATTATGAATAATGAATAATTGAAGTAATTTGAACAGCGGTAGAAACAAGAAAGGTTAAAACTTGTTGATTTGCCAATATGGTAACTCTGAACCAAATACACAAAATGTAATCAATTTTTCCAATATGTTTACATGGCTATCACGTTAATAATCAGCTTAGTGAATTTTATTCAGACATTGAAATCTCTAAAATCTTAGAATTAATAATTTGTCATGCTAATATTTTTAATACAAAGAAAGACCTGGTGGTGTAAACACTAAAAGAAGAATTCATGGATAAAAAAACCAGGCAGTTTCTTGACATACGCTACATAAATGTGCAATAAGAATGCTATTGATTATTTTTTACACGATTTGGGTCAAATCACAAATTATATTATTTCCCTGGGAGAACCGCACTTGAGCACTTAAAGATTTTCATTTTTGCTACGTCTTTGCTCAGTAATGCATGCTTCCTGGATATTCAGTAACATTTGGTAATAACAGCTATTGCAAAACAATATAATGTTCATGCCAACTTTTTATCAGAAAAGCAAGATCAGAGTCTGAGAACAGGTTAAGTCTTACATTGAATTTCCATGGTGGGATTAAGCATGATTTCAGGCAGGGGCCTTGACCATGAAGCATTATGTATTTACATTCAACTGCTTCCTGTTTTTGCCTAGAACATCCCCAGCATTCCAATGATTCCTTTGCTTATAATTAAGGATGGGCAGGGAATCACGATGTTGGACTCTTTGCTATATACCAGGCACTGTACAAAGGCACTTTAAGTAAAAAAGAGCCGTTTCTCATTAAATGCTCCCAATAACTCTATAAAGTATTATTATTATTATGGGTTGTTTTTTTTTTTAAAAGGATTTTATTTATTTGACAGGAAGAGGGAGAAGGTGCAGGGAAACCACAATCAAACTGTATAGATTATGAAATGATGATGCAATGCTTTAATGTGAATCCTGATTCCATCCAGAATCTTGGTGATTTAATCTCCTGCCTCATATTTCCACTTGATCTACGTGAATATGGTGAATAAGCATATTTCTGTTTCCCAATATTTCAAAATATTTCCAATATTTCCAAATATGGTATTTTCAAAAATATTTACTTTTATTATTACATGAACTTTAACAAAATCTATAATGGGGCAACAATTGTAGTTTTTCTCTTGGGCAAAATTAAAGTTGAAATGTTTCTTTATGAAAACATGACTCTGTAAAATTTATCAATCTCAGTTTTTCTTTGGAGAAATGGATCAATAAGTGCCCCATCTATGAAACACCAATATGTACGCCATTAAGAGAACAATACACACTGTAAAATCAAACAAATATTTCAACTCAATTTGGAAAACGAATTAAGTCCATAATCTACTAGAAAAGAGAAATTAAGATCGGCATAGTAGGAAATGGGGTTTAGAATGTTTGTCTGGAAATCAATAGAGGGGCTCTACAGACAAGTAAGCATTTAATACTATATGGAAAGAAACAGAAATACTGCATTTAAGTGAGGACCTGTAGTGTAAGTATGTGGGATCTCAAGGAATATTCTGCCCATCCTTCTCCCATAGTGAGGCTGTGCTAATACAGGGGGAAACAGGAAGTTTACATATGGTAGAGTGATTTTTTCCTTTCATTCCATGTGCATCCTTTGCACTTCTACAAAAATGTGACACCAGCTAGACTACATTCTTCAAAAAAACAAAAAACCCCCAAAACCTAAATTTTCCATACATTAAAAAAGGACAAAAATCACAATTGTACCTATTGATAAAATTTTACAAAATGACCATCCCTATGCTACTCCTTTTGTACCTCCCATCACTATCCACTCCCCTACCCACTCCAGTCCCTCCTGAAGGCAAAATACTATCTTGCCTTCTAACAGCGTTAAGTTTGCTTTGTATGTGTCTGGTAAATGGAAGGAAAGAGCACCTACTATTAAGTCTGGCAACTCTTGCTCAACTGCGCTTGTGAAATCCATCCATTTCGTTGTAGGTAATTCTAAGTCATGTATTCTCTCACTGCTGTGTAATACACATTCTGTTGTGTGATCACGTCACAATATATTTCTCCTTTCTTCTCTTGATTTCTTGAGAGGTATCACAAGGGGAGCTGCTACAGGCACTCTTCTACATGTTTTTAGTGAGGATCAGAACTTATTTTATTTCACTTATTTCATTTTTGAAAAGTACCCATTGTTATAGTATATATAAGTGTTGAGCTTTTTTTTTTTTTAAGTGATTACCTTTATGAGGTCCTGCCAAGCACCACTTTCCAAAGTATCTGTATCAGTTTATACCCCGATAAACTACGGCTGAGAATTCTGGCTGCTCCACATTCTTATCACCCGTGGGTATGGGCTATCCTTTCCTTTTCTCCTTCCTTCCTTCCTTTGTTCCTTTCTTTCTTTCTCTCTCTCCCCCCTTTTTTTCTTTCTTCTTCTTTGTTAAGATTTTATTTATTTGGCAGAGAGAGAGAAAGAGAGCACGAGCCGGGCAAGCAGCAGGCAGAGGGAGAGGGAGAGGGAGAAGCAGGCTCCCCACTAAGCAGCAAGCCCAATGCAGGGCTCAATCCCAGGAGGCCAGGATCGTGACCTGAGCCAAACGCAGAGGCTCAACTGACTGAACCAATCAAGCATCACTATGGAACTTGTTCTTGTCTATTTCTATACTGTTATTAAAATTTTGTTAATGCAAATGCAAATTGGTTTACCTTCCTAGGAATTAATTTGGCAATTTGTATAAAACACCTTATAATTTTTGTTTCTATTGACCCTTCCAATGCTCCTTTGGGGGACTTTTTTTTTTTAAGATTTTTTTCTTTCTTGACAGAAAGAAAGTGAGAGAGGGAACACAAGCAGGGGTCGTGGGAGAGGGAGGAGCAGGCTTCCCACCAAGCAGGGAACCCAACTTGGGGTTAGATCCCCAAATCCCAGGTTTCTGACCTGAGCTGAAGGCAGATGCCTAAGCCACCCAGGCACGCTGGGGGACTTTTCTTAAAATATAACCCCAAATGAGGACAGTGCTTTCTACTGAAAAATGTCCACTGTCACCTTATTTACAATAAGAAAAAAAGGGGTGAAGTCTAAATATCTAACAGTGCCAAATGGTTATACAGTACTGGTATTAGCAATAATAATACAGATTCACCACACCTTAATGGTAATCTCATATTTTAGTCAATATTAAGCATAGTATACATATACATACATACATGCCTATACAAAGACTTGGAAATACTTCCTTTAAAAAAAAAAAAAAGATTTGGGGGAGCCTGGGTGGCTCAGTGGATTAAGCCACTGCCTTCGGCTCAGGTCATGATCTCAGGGTCCTGGAATCGAGCTCCGCATCGGGCTCTCTGCTCAGCAGGAGCCTGCTTAACTCTCTCTCTCTGTCTGCCTCTCAGCCTACTTGTGATCTCTCTCTCTCTCTCTGTCAAATAAATAAATAAATAAATATCTTAAAAAAAAAAAAAAAGATTTGGGGGGCGCCTGGGTGGCTCAGTGGGTTAAGCCACTGCCTTCGGCTCAGGTCATGATCCCAGGGTCCTGGGATTGAGCCCCACATTGGGCTCTCTGCTCAGCAGGGAGCCTGCTTCCCTCTCTCTCTCTGCCTGCTTCTCTGCCTACTTGTAATCTCTGTCAAATACATAAATAAAATCTTTAAAAAAAATGTTTTAAGAAAAAAGATTTTATTTTTAAGTATTCTCTACAGGTAATGTGGGGCTCAAACTCACAATCCCAAGACTGAAATTTGTAGGCTCTACTCACTGAGCCTGCCAGGCAGCCCTGGAAGTACTTATTTATAGTAGCTTTACCCATAATAACCAAACCTGGAAGCAATTCAAAGGTCCATTAACAGATGAAGATATAAACAAATTTGGGTGATTCTATACAGTTGAGCACAACTGCCGAAGAAAAAGGAACCAACTCTTGGTACCACAACAATATTGATAAATCTCCAAGACATGCTGAAAGTAGTCTAACACAAAAGAGCATATACTATACAATCGCATTTCTATGAAATCCTCGAAGAAACAAAACTAACCTATCGTACCATGAAGTAGATTGGCGGTTGCCTAGGGCTGAAGATGAGGGAGATTGAATTCAATGGGGCATGAGGGAACTTTCTGGGGTGATGAAAATTTTCTATCCTTTCGTAATGGTGTAATTTCACAGATGTAGACAGTTAACAAAATACTGGAATGTACAGTTGAAGTGGGCTCATTTTATAGTGAGTAAATTATGTTACAAAAATTAAGGGTGACACCTAAAATACAAAAGACCGAGGCTTTTCACCTCACTTTTCTCCTATCACCTGAAAGAAATATACAGCTTTGGAAGGGAAATTGTTCCTCCTCTCCTCACCTATCTTTTCTATTTTTTAAAAAATCAGGGGAACAGCCGTGCCCTGAGAGAATTTTTGTAATGTGTGGATGCTCTGTTATAATATCAAATTAGATTGTCTTGAAAAATAAAGCGCCGCAGTCATGTGTAACTCAGAGGCTATTTCCTAACACCAAAGGCTATTCCCTGATACCAGAGGCAGTTTTCAATGGTCTACACGGTGGATTAGCTTCGTAGCCTCTATTCATATTAGGAGTTTTACTTCTGTTCTACAGCTGATGGAGCCGAACATGCACCTGAGCTTGGGTGGGGGGGCGGGGATGGGTTCTCATTTGGACTTCATAGAAGAAAGCTTATGTCACCATTTTTAAATTAAAAAATCAATGAAAAACAAGCAAACAAACAAGCCAAAAAACAAAGAGAGTCCAAGCTCTTGCTTAGCAAAATGCCCAGAATGTGTCCCTTTTGTTTCAAACTATCTTAACAGACTCTTTTGATTCTTTAAAAGATATATGCTTGGAGAGACTCCTGGAAATCCTTCCGTCAGAGATGCGAAATACAAAGAGTGGGTATTAGCAGTAAGGGTAGGGGCACCTTCCTTCTCTCTTCAGACTCCCTAGTAATCCTTCTCTCTTGCTGGAGAGAAATATTTCGGCAAGCAAACAACCGTGAGCATGTTTGCTTATGTTACCAGGATTCCAGCTCTAAAGTTATTTTCATTCTATCTAGTTTTTGTTTCTCTTGATGCTGGAAGAATGATAGTGAATGTCAATCAATTCCATTCATTGCTTTCTACACGTGTCCTCCTGATTCAGATATTCAGAAATCTTACCAAGGGAAAGAAAATAGGTATTGTATTCGAAGTAGCTATACCAGAAAAAATGGTGAGGTCTCCAGTGAATAGCTCCCACAAGATAACCCTGTGTAGTTGGTACCTTTTGCATTTTTTAAAAGACTACTTTTAAGTCATCCCCATACCCAACGTGGGGCTCAAACCCACAGACCCGAGATCAAGAGTTGTGTGCTCTACCGACTGAGTTAGCCAGGCTCCCCTGGTACCTTTTGCATCTTGAAACCTTATATTTTCCTATCAGACTACTAGAAATCTGTTATTCTAAGGCAGGGATATACTCAATAGGATATAGGACTCCTTCAACTTTATATAAGGACTTTTCCATATGGTCATCGTAGGCCCTATGAATGAGCCCCCATGCACCTGCCCCTATGCATATTGGAGAAATAATATTCCATCTGAGTCAATTTTTCCATTTATAAGTCTTATCACTGAGTGCACGTTGGGGTACTGTACGTAGAGAATGTTGGACATAGGGTATTTTCACCAATTTTTGTTGAAATAATGCAGTTGGGTAGGACCAACTCATCTTTGATCTGTTTCTATTACCCCCCAAAATAGGAAATATGCTCTTGAAATAGGAAACAACGCTATGCATAGTGCAGGTGGTCTACAAGGCTAAGAGCCATTTATTGGGCATCTCTTAATGTCAAGCAAAGATAAATATGACATGATAGTTGCTTTACGAGGGCTAATGGATGAGAGATTTGTTGGGGAATATGAAGAATTCATGGTTTCCTGAAAAAACATATAATTAGGATACTAAGAGATCTGTATTATGTCAGACTAAGTAGGAGTCTTAGAGAACATGCAGGGTACCCTTCTGCAACAGCCCCAAGGATGTTCACACAGGCACTTCTCGAACACATGTAGTGACTAAGAACTCGCTAACTCTTAAAATAGCTCATTCCATCATTGGCCAGCTGTCTGTTAGAAAAGATTTTTCTTATATCAACTCAAAATCTATTGCTCTGTGACTTCTACACATGAGTCTTAGTTATTCCCTCGGGGGCAATAGGAAATATAAACCCAAGTATATTTTTTCTTTGAAAATATTATTCACTTTAAGCCTTCACTGTATTGAAATGATAAGAGTCAAAAAACAACCTTTATTCATATAGTCACTATCACTGAGAGAAATCTTAACTTTTATGCTCAAAAAGTATGCCATTTCTTTTCCAGAGACTATGAAAGAGCCGATGTTTTGAACATTTAAAATGTCAAATACTGAGTAAACCCAGTAGTTAAAGTATATGGATGTGACTTTTACACAGGGAAGAAAAAGAAATTAAGGAAAATAGCATTTATTCACCCTTGGGTACTTGGAACCATGCTACCTACGTACACATCTATTATGTAGTAATGACAGACAGTGTTGTGAGGTGCTATTTTATTTCCATTTTTCAGGTGAGCGTAGTAAACCTCAAATAACTGATAGTACTTCTCAGCCTGAATTTCTCATCAGGACTCTCCCAGAGATTTGCTTGGTGCTATGCTCACCTCCATTGTCTGCTTTTCTTCCTTGGTCACAGAGCCTGGCCTGAAAGTTTATTTAGCTCCACTGTTGAACAAATATCTTCCCTGCCCTTTCTCAGAGTCACTGGCTGCCTGGACTCCAACAGCAAGGAGTGTCTGAAATGGCTGGTGCTTTCGTGTGACAAGGTCAACGTCACCGTCACTCATATTTTCACCAAGCGAAAGCTTTCCCTGTGATCTTCAGTGTGTTGGACTAGTTTGAAAAGGTGGGGCCGATGCCGAGTCCTATTTGAAAAGCTGGACTACTTTGGTGGAGCCCTAACTGACTCTTGCCAACCTCTTTCCCTGGACAGCAGGCCTAGTCCCTGATTATAACTAGTTGCTTTCTGGGGAGTCTTTCTCCAAATATGTTGGTCACCCATAATCGTAAAGCTGTTAATCATGTGACTATACCCATTTAAGCAGTAAGTAAATAGACAAGTAACCAAGTAGATACATAGTATGTACTACGTGAGGAGTGGGGATGGAGACTTATTTAGGAGCTCGCAGTCTATTGAAGTGAGGGCGGCAGCACCCCTATCAATGGTCTGTTCCAGAATTAGGGAGAGAGGCAGTTCAATAGGTAGCAGGGAGGGGGGTCAAGGATGCTCTTCTAGAGGAGATGATCCTTGTAACGGAGTCTAAAGAATAAATACAGCTCATTTAGATAGAGAGGGGGTGAGAAGAAAGAAACTGTACCTACATGGCCCCCACACACCCTCCCCCGTGCCTAGCAGGAAACTTGGGTAAGGCTTGCAACATACAATGGTGGGGAGGAAAGGTGAGAGACCATGGAGACGTAGGAAGGTGCCAAGTGACACAGGACCTTGCTCCCATGCTCAGGACTTTGGACTTGACACACCGGCACCACATGGGAAAACCTCCTTTCCCATCTTATCACTGGCCTAGAAAACCTTGGACCTCAAATCTAGAGTTCTAGGTCTATTGCCAGGTCACGCATTCGAGCTGCACTCCTGGAGGTATTCTCCACCGCACTATGCCCTGGAGACCCAGTTCTCTCCTTGTCTCCGTTCATCACTGTTGGTGAGCTTGGGGCTGCCTGACTCAGGAAAGAACTTGGAAGGTCTGCCCGTTTACAATACTTAAATGTACTCTGTGATGTGCTAGAAGGGATGAAAACATTTAATTTTTCAGAGACTTGTATGTTCCAAAAGATAATTTTTATAAATAACTTGACTCACACATTCTATACATTTGCATTTTGAAGGAATTCCTTTAGCTCAGAGCTACTGCACAGGTGAACAAGTGCACTGTGTGTGTGTGTGTGTGTGTGTGTGTGTGTGTGTGAATACACACTCATGTGCATGCGTGCATGTTAATTTTCCTGGACAGGAAGGAAAACAAATCTAGGCTTACTGGGTCTCAGCCAAACAAACCTGGTCAGCCTTCTGGTTGGGTCTGGCTGCGGGGGGGGGGGGTGGGGGGGGGGGGGGGGGGGGGGGGGGGGGGTGGCTTAAGGAGAGGCTGGAATTGCACTGTTCTGCTGAGAATAGTTTCACAGGGTATGCATGGGACTTCACTGCACTGTTTCCTTAAGGCTGAATCCAACTCAACACTACATTCAGAAGATAAGTAAGCCTGTTACAAACTGCCTGAGCCATCAATTCAAAGGAGCAGTGGTGAGATAGATTTGGGTCATTAACATGATTTGAAATACCATATAATGTTTCAGTTATTTAGTTCTCTGGTAATGGTCCCCTGGCATTCTATAGAAGAAGGCACGGCAGAAAGCCTCGTGGTTGGGGAGCAATCTTGGAATCTGTTAAGCTATTCATAGCCACACCGCTTTGAAGCCCACTTTCTGCAACAATCTTATTTACTGTATATTATGACATTTAGTAAGATGAGGAAATCCAGCTACTACTTGGTGGTGTTAATGTTGGTGTTCAGTATTTAAAGGGAAAACATCCAGTTTCCATGTGTTTCATCCATACATCATCCTCACTCTTCCCTCACTTATGTTTCTGGAACTCCAGGGTCGAGGGGAGAGCTTCACCCTGAAGGAAGGTAGACAGAAACATAAAAGTAAAACCACACTGTTCTGCTGACTTTTAAAGTGATACGATTTCAAGATTTGGGAGATGGAGAGGTGTGGCAGAAAGACTGGCCATGCCAGGGCTCCTAATATCAGTCACCTAAGATGTTCCTCATGCTCCATCCTTGAAATGTTACTTAGACCAGAATGTCTCCCACATCCTGCTGCCCTAAATGTGGAGCCTACTTGATCCCTAGACTGTACTCCAGGATCATGGATTGATCCTAGGCTTAGGTGGGAGGAACAGAAAGAGTCTAGGGTCAGGAGTGCCTGGGTAAGTGTCTACTACATCATATGTCTGACCCCCACCGACCTGTGTACCCCAATTCCCAGTGCTTACATAGCTAGAGCCATTCTTGTTCCAAAAATGACTGATAGACTTTTTCAAAAGTACATACAAAACAACAAATTAAACCATACAAATTAGTATACTGTGCAAATTAATAGGGTTTGCTCATGTTCTAGACATGGACAATTCATATATACATACATTCATATATATTTAATCAGGTCTGGAAAATACCACCCCTCATTAGAAGTTGTCTTTAGTTAGAGGGAATATTTTTCTCTGTCTTATATTATTTCATGCAATGAACAGGTATGACTTTTGAAAATGGATCTGATTTTTTAAAGAAAGTGAGAAAATCAGCACAAAGAAAAAATAAAGAAGGAAAACATGACATGAGGCCAGGGTTGAGGTTAGCACCCAAACTGAATTCCACAAGTTACTTTGAACTTGCATTTTTTATCTGACAAATATTTTTGTTTATCCACCATTTGCTGGGAACTATGCTAGGAACTGAGTTAAAGAAGATAAATACTTTTGGACAAACCATGAGACTCTTAATATCACAAAAAAACCCTGAGGGTTCCTGGGGGTAGAAGGGGTGTGGAGAGGGTGGTGGGGTTATGGACATCGGAGAGGGTATGTGATATGGTGAGTGCTGTGAAGTATGTATTCACAGACCTGGGGCAAATAATACATTATATGTTAATAAAAAAATTATTTAAAAAAAGATAAATACTTTCACTGTCTTCAAAGAACTTATTCTCTAGTGGAGAAAGCAGATATTAATAATATAATCATATAAATAAGTGAATATGTGGGTCTGTGATAAGTTATATACAAGAATGTGTACTTATGAAAACATAATAAAAGAAGTAGATTTTTGGTTTGGAAATTGTTGTTCAGTGATTGATTCACTGAATACCACACTTTGCGATTTGCAAACACTTTGTCTCTGAGCTTCCTAGTAGCCAAAGCAAATAATAAATACGATTGCTTACATGACTCATTGCCAGGAGAACAAAAACTGTTTATTTTTAGAACTAAGACAAAGTTTCCATAAGGGACCTTGAAAAGATGACACTCTTCTACAGCATTAACAACATCTCTACAGTGAGTAGGAGTATATTGTTAACCACCAGGGACTGGGTTCTTGTCTTTTATTGCTGGAGTTTCTTTTGCAAAATCTCACTGGTTCAGAGATTATGTAAGAAATCCCTTCAATTTCACTTCCTTCCATTTCATTTCCACTACTTGCACTACTATCTGGACATTAGTGCATTACATGATGCCTCCTCCCAAAGTAGGTGATTTGCTTAGACCTCCCTTTGGGATTTGAGTTTTAGCATTGTGGCAAAATGTTTTCATCCCTAGACTTGCTGGCCTCGGGTTAAATAGCCTTGCCAAAACATATGTCTAAAACTCAAGCAAGCTCTTTCTTAATGAGACCTAATAAAACAACAGTAAGGACAATGGTCATTGTCATTAATGAGCATGTACTAGGCAAAAGTCACCAAGCTAAGCACTTTAAATGCAATATTTAATCTTTCCATAACATGGTAAGGTAGAACATTAGTCTTGTTCCTATTAGGATGAGGAAGTTGAGACAGAAAAATGGAAAAGTAACTTGCTTAAGGTTACCTATCTATTACATGGACAACCTGAGCTGTGAACCAAAGATCATGCCCCAAACTACCTAGCTTTCTCCAGTGCCTGTTATTATTGATAATAGGCCAATGCCTATTTTCCTTGCAAAGACATCCCTGGACTGGCTCAGCCCTTAACTTCCGCGATTATTCATACACTCATTCACTCATTCATTCACTCAACTAATATTTATTGAGCGTGTCTTATGAGCAAGCACTATGCTAACCATTAAGGCTGAGACAGTGGGCAATAGAGATATAGACACACTTGCTGACACAGACTCACTCGAGCATGTAATTACGAACTGTGATAAACTCTATGTAGTCTACACAGAAGAACCCACTATAACCCGTGAAAGTTTGGGACTGGAGACCCGAGGAATGGACAGTAATTAAATAGGCCAAAGTGTGGCACATGACAGGGAGGGACAGTTGTGGAATATTTTAAGTGGAAGGAATAATTTGTGAAAAAGCTTTGACATTGTAAAGAACGTGCCCAGTTGAGGAAATTACATAAAACCAGCAGAGTAGGAACAAGGGGACACTGCAGAGAGGAGGGTAACACGCAGTAGGAGACTTTGGTAGGGGTCATACTCCTGCTGACGTTAGTACTAAGAGTAGATAGGATTATGGGAGACACCGAGTTTTTTTTAATCAGAAAAGTAATGGAAAGCTACGGATTAAGCAGGTGGATGCCATGGATCGATTTGTTTTGTTTTGAAATTGGTAAACAGTAGTGGCAAACATTGGAAAAAAACAGGAAGAGAAGTAGGAAATGAGATTTTATTTATTTATATGACATAGAGAGAGAGAGAGAGAAAGCAACCACAAGCAGAGGGAGAGCGAACAGAGGGATAAGCAAGAACCCCACTGAGCTGAACCTGGGGTCCCAGACCCTGGCATCATGACCTGAGACTATGGCAGACACTTGACTGACTGAGCCACCCAGGTGCTCCTCTTCTTTCTTGAAATTTGAGATACACATGACATATAACACTGGTTAAGTTTAAGGTATACGACATGTCAATTGGAAATGTTTCCATATGGCAACATGATCACCACTGCGTTAGCTAGCACCATTCTAAAAGCCTGGATTTTCAGGGTAATATGACAATTGAGCAAGATTCTACCTGCATACATCCTGTTTGAATAACACGATAGTTTAGACACAACCGATAGCAAGAAATGGATTAATTCAATCTAAGTAACTAGTTGTTTTGGAAATAATCTGACTACAAAAAATTGAATAGTCACAAAGTAGGGTATGCAAAAATGTTACTTACATGTACAATTAATGCAACTCAAACTCCACACCTACATACAGTGAATGGGCAGATCTCATACATTTCAGCATAAACAAATCAACTTCAATAACCTGTAAGCCAAACTCAAGTAAAATAACTTATGTCATGATTTCCTAGCTTAATCATTTTCAGTGAGTCCTCAGCCCTTAATGGTTAACGTCTGTGCCTCTGCCTGCCTTTCTGCTTTGTGTGATGGAAGTTGTTTAAGTTGTAGTGGGAAGGAGCGCGCGTGCATTACTCTGGCATCGGGGATGGGGTGTCTGGTCACTGCAAGCTGCTGACGGAGACTTAACGACACTTCTAAATCTCTAGGCACCAGCTCCCATTCACAGGCACAAGTCCCAGAGCTCTGCAGGGGTTTATTGAGTGCATCGCTTGGTTAAATCCGAAGGAACATTTTTGAGATCTCACTTTTAGATTATTCGCGGAACTTTCTTCTAGACTGGACAATGTAGTAACCACGCTGTAACATCTTTCTAGAATAATGCTTTATAAATCAAGCCTATTCCATAAATAATTTGATGAACAAATTTGGAATAATTCGTTCCCCACAACTTCCACCAAGTATAGTGCAACTTCTGCTTTACTTGGTACAAAGTCAGGGTAGAATTAGAAGTAGGGAGGTTTGAATCAACTCAACATCTACATGTACGTTCATCAGAATTGTTTTAGGTCCATGATTTGCGTATCTAAGCTTCACTAGGCTGTGAGTTTAGAATGAGGTCACATTGGTTTTTGTTCCTTATTAAACTTTAATGCTAAATTTATAACAGCTCAGCCCTCTATTGATTCAAATGTAGGAATCCCCCCCGCCCCCACCAGTCCTAGCCAACAGTTCTGGTGAGCTACAGTATTATCATGGATATGCTCACAGCTAATTCCCAGTGCTCTTCCTTTCCTGTTCCCAGGCCTCAGCTGGAGGATACTATCTATGACATCACCTAAAGAAACTCACCTCAGCCAGTATCACAGTATCTTTCTAGAGACTTCCTTGGTACCAGGAATGCTTTATCCTAGTGTTCTTTCTCAAGAAGCCTGAGTGAAACTCCATGCTCTGCAAAGCTGGGAAGATTTGTCCTTGCGTTGGATTGATCTCACCTTGTCGTGTGGGCCCTGATGTGACATTGTTCAAGTACAGTCTCACAGACGGTCTCAGGAATGCTGTTCCTGCAACTGCTTCAAATTTATTTATTGTAACAATTTATGCAACGAAACAAGACATGTACTGTTTGCATTTCCTATCTCTATGAACATACATCTTTTTGAGTAAAAACCATGAAGGACATACTTGCCATAGGCACTTGTAGGACGCATACACACTGGCTGTAAGATACGAGATTGGAGTGAATTTATTTGCAGAATGTAAGTGCAGGCCCAGGCTGAAACAGTGAATTTTAGTGAAAAGTCCTTTTTCTTTTCCTTGAATGATCTAGATAATCATTTCGACATCTTGCTAAACTGTTCTGAAATAGAATATATATGTTAAAAAATAGTAAAAACTATTATAAACATGTAAAAATAATAAGAGAATCCCATATATAAGTCAAAAGAGAAAATAACCCATATATATTCTTTAAAGGAAAATAAATGTACAAGAGAACAATAATGCAATTTCCTTCACTAAGTGCCAAGTGGGGAATAAATAGGCTATAAAAGACACCGGGGGGGAAAAACGGCATAATTACCAACCCCAGTAATTCTTCTTTCTCAATTATTTTTAAGTTATAATTATTTTTCATTCATAAAAGATTATAGAAAAACAGTGCCACAATGGAATGTGTAATCTATTCATCAGAGGAGCCTGTTTATTGAAATGTAGAGATTAAAAAGGTTTTTTTTTTAAAGATTTTATTTATTTATTTGACACACAGAGAGAGAGATATCACAAGTAGGCAGAGAGGCAGGCAGATAGACAGGGAAGCCGGCTCCCTGCCAAGCAGAGAGCCCCATGCGGGGCTCAATCTCTGGGCCTTAAGATCATGACCTGAGCCGAAGGCAGAGGCTTAACCCGTTGAGCCACCCAGGCGCCCCAAAAAGTTTTATCTCCATAATAATCAGAACATCCGAACAAGAGCCTGAATGTCACAAACTTCTAGTTTCTATATTATGTACCTAGCTTACCTAACCCTGTCCCTTCTCACTGGCATCTTGTAAAATTATAAATAAGTAAGTTCTAGTACACGAGTTACTAAATGTGGTGGCACACTGCAATTGCCTGGGAAACCTTGAAAGAAATCATTGATTTGGGGCTTCACACCTAGAAATTCTGACTAAATTGGTACATGGTGTAGCTTGGCTTTGGGAAACTAACAAATCGCCAGGTAATTCTAAGGGCAATGTTACCACCCAGCTCAGAGTTGTGATGAGGATGAAATTAAATAAATTCTCCAAAGCATTCAGCATCCTGGCACATGGACTACATCAATATGGAATAACAACTCATAATTTTGACTATTATTAATAACTTAAATAATACAGGTAAATCATCTACCAAAGAACTTTAAACACTAAATGTTTGTTGGTGCTATGCTGTTACGCTCTATTTATTTATTAAATTCTATTATTTATTTATTTGTTTGTTTTTAAAAGACTTTATTTCTTTATTTGACAGAGGTCACAAGTAGGCAGAGAGAGAGAGAGAAGAGGAAGCAGGCTCCCTGCTGAGCCCGACGTGGGGTTCGATCCCAGGACCGTGGGATCATGACCCAAGCCGAAGGCAGAGGCTTTAAGCCACTGAGCCATCCAGGCGCCCGTATTAAATTCTATTATTTAAATAAAGTTTATTTATTTAAAATGCAGTGCCTTCTATGGTCACATTACCAAATGTAAGCCCTGTGCAGCAGCCAATTTCTAAAGAACTTAATTAAGAGACATATCTATTGCTGCACTTAAAAAAACAGACTAGAATAAAACACCTTGTCTTTTTAAAGTTGAATTTGGACAACAGCCCGAGCTATCCATCTTCATGTACAAAGTATAGCTTTGATAAGCTAAGAATTAAAGCAGTTCAGAGACATTATATGCTATACAGATAGAAGGGTTAATGTTCTCCTGTTGTAGATAAAGAACTGCTTCTTGTTTCTTCTTTAATGTTGCATAAGAAGTGAAAGATTCTCTTCATATCTACGTGAATGATGGTGCACAAACAAGTGATATCAGAGAGAAAGGCAAAGAAATAGCACAAATAATGAAATGAAGAGTGTTGTGTCAAATTCTCATTTGAAAAACACCAGGCTCCAGCTGATAAGATGTTGGATTGGTGGTGTATGCTTCCTTACATGACATTTTATTTTGAAATAATTTGAGAATAAGTGGCAAAAGTAGTACAAAGTCTCCCCGTATGATGGTGATTCACTCAGTTTCCCCTCATGTTAACATGTTATGTAACCACAGTACAGTTATCAAAACAAAGAAGATAACATTAAAATTGCTATGAACTAGCCTACAGAATTCATTTCGATTTCACCAGCTTTTACCTAAAGTCTTTCTCGTTTCTTTGCTTTTAAGATTTATTTCTTCTTTTGACAGAGAGAGACAGTGAGAGAGGGAACACAGGCAGCGGGAACGGGAGAGGGAGAAGAAAGCTTCCTAGTGAGCAGGGAGCCCAATGTGGGGCTCAATGCCAGGACCCACGTCAAAGGCAGATGATGCTTAAAGATAGAGCCACCCAGACGTCCCTAAAGTCTTTTCATTTTCTGTCCCATGATCCACTGCAGTCACCCCTTTTAATATAGATGTCACATCGCCTTGCTCTCCTTCAATCTGTGACAATTCCTAAATCCTTATTTGTCTTTTGATGTTAACTTTTTTATTTTGTTATTTTATTTTATTTTATTTATTTGACAGAGAAAGAGAGAGAGAGCACAAGCAGGGGGATCTGCAGAGGGAGAAACCACCCAGATGACCCTTGACCTTGACATTTTGAAATGGTCAGCTGTTTTGTAGAATATCCTTCAGTTTGGGTGTATCTGGTATTTTCATGTGATTGGACTATGGTTGTGGATTTTTAGTGAGAATGCTATAGAAGTGAGGTACCCTTCTCAGTGTAAACAGTTCAGGACATAGAGGAGGTGGAGAGGTCTCTTTCTTGTTGATGTTAACCTTGATCACTTTGTTAAGGTGGTGTCTCATGGACCGAGTCTTTGTTATAAAGTTACAATTATTCTCTTTGTGATTAACAAATATGTTGGGAATGATACACTGAGACTACAAAAATATTCTGTTTCTCCTCAAACTTTTGCTCACCAAATTTACCATCCATTGCTGGATCTTGCTTGCAGCAATTAATAGTGTTACAATTATTAGTTGGTGGTTATTTTCTGTTATTTTCATTCCTTCCACATTTATCAATTAGAATTCGTCAGTAAAAAAGAACCATTCTTATTGAAGAATTAAGTGGGTGAGGGAGATTAAGAGGTGACGATTTCCAGTTATAAAATAAGTGGGCCACAGAGATGAAAAGTACAGAATGGGAAACGTAGTCAATAATATTATAACAACTTTGTGTGGTGACAGATGATAGCTACACTTCCTGTGGTAAACATTGAGTTATATACAGAATCGTCAAATCACCAGGTATAATGTACACCTGAAACTAATATAACATTGTATATCAACTCTACTTCAATAATATTAAAAAAAAAATAGACAATAAAAAAGTGCTATTGCTTTCCTGAATTCACTGATTATCTATAGGTTTCGATCCAGTACTCTAATTCCTTATATTGTTGTTCAAGACTATTCCAGCTTTCCCCACTGGAACTCTTTCCGGTTGATGTCTCTGTTCCTTCGACCCCTCCTTCTTTGAGCACTTAATTTTTGGCACTGCAAAATCTTCCAGAACTATTTTGTATTTTCTCTGTCTTCATCCTGGAATCAGCCACTTTTCCAAGTGACTCTGGTGCCTTTCACAGGAGAATGGTATTTAGAAACTAACACCTGACTGAGTAAAAGGTGTGCTCACTGCTACGGGGTATCACTGCATCTAGGCCTACTCAGTGAGCAGAACATGGATATACATATGTATATCCCATGCCCACATACATATCTATATTTAATTCTCCTCTATATATCTATATCTATCTCTTCATCTATGTTAACAAGAACATACATTACCTCCAATTCCAATCCAACACCATGAGATTCATTCTATGACTCGTGTTTATAGCTTCTTTTTCGGACAGTGAGAACTGGTTCTCATTTCCTACAATATATTTACTTCTTCAACTTTGGTGCAAATATGCATATAATAGGTTCAGAATTGTTCACCCACACCTATATGGGTTAATATTAACCAGTATACTCCAGTTACCAACTGGAGTATAAATGTTATGTAGAGTTATTTTTGTCTTTACTTATATAGTATTTAGTCAAAATATTCTTCCAAAGTAACTTGAGCCCCAAATATTTGCTGATGCTTAAAACTCCTTAGTAGGTAAAGAAGCATCATTCTTTCCAGAATCAAGGTGGAATTTATCAAATATTCCATGTTTTCATTTCATCCAATAGTATCTATGAAGTGTTATCTTGAAGCAAGCCATCATATATTTGCATATTTTTGACGATCAAAGAGTTCTTGAATGGAAGCCAAAACTTTTCTCTCCAGCTTCTATACATTGGATTTCATGTTTATAAATTGCATATTTAAATAATACAGAAGTTGGCTTATAAGGGTCAATTAGTTCTTATCATTTAATTCTTTAGGGTATATACTGGGACCATTACATTTTGTGTAAATGTATATATCAGTAATCTAGAAGGGGGAAAAAAAAAAAAGCAAGACCTTTATTCTAGCTGAAGCCATGACAAATCTTATACTACAATCTTATTTTTTGTACTACTAGTGAACTGTGGCTTTCCGAATAATTACATACAAACATATGCAATGGTATGAATATATATATTTAGAAAAAAAAAAGGTATATTAATGCATGCTCTGTGATATTCTTTTTGTGGAATAATTGTAGATGGATAATTGTAGATTTGTTGTAACAAATGCCTTTGGTATTACTGAGATCTTTTTCAGAAAAGCAGACACTAATAAAGTGAAAGATACGTATCTTCCGTGGATAACTAAAGTCTGTGACCCATAATCTGTTCAGTGCTTTTAAAAAAGCTGATCTTTTAAAATAAAATTATTTTATCAATCAAAGGGTAAAGAACATTTATCATTATTAGTACAACCGCCTTTCTTGTAGATTTTCTCAGCTGCGTGAAAGCTAGTTGATATTTATAGATTTTGCTTTCTGCATGATGGCATGGAGCCAAGACGGCAGCCAAATGAGGAAGAAAACTTGCAGAAAGCCAAAAGTGCCTCTGCTCTGGGCAAGCAGTGGTAGGGTGATAGGCAGACTTGGGAAGACTGCCAAAAACCTAAGGCCTCCAAATTCACTCGTCCCCAGTAGACAGTGGGTATGCCTTGAATTAGGAAGGAAGGGTGTTTTCTTTCTTGGTGTTTTTAAAATCCTTTTGTTTCTGATTACATTCTCTGCCTCTATGGCTTAGCTCATAGTGGATGCTCTAAAGGCATTTCCTGAATGAATGACTAAATGGATTCTCAAGTATTTGCTGTTAAGGGCCATGGGAAAGAGACCAGAACCTGCAGCTCAACACCCATGCTTTCCCTGCTGCCGCTGGAGTCAAATGTACTAGTAGTGAGTGGGGACAGAGGTTCCCGAAGAATCTTTCATCCAAACTCTGACCAAAGGCCTCATGCATGAGTTCAGAGAGGATAATGAAGCTGAAATTCTTGATAAATTGTCTCAGGATTTGTCTTCAGTAATTGATCATTCCTTCAGGCTATTGATTTTCCCTTTAAAGAAAAATTACTTTCCTTCTCTTTTCAAGTTACTATGAATGAACAGAGGCATTCATCACTGGGAGTAATTCTTACTCCAATTTCATTTAGCTGTCCTCCATAAAATATCCCAATCTTAGGAAGAGAGTAGGATTATTGTTTAAAATCATTTTCTCATCTTTTGCTGTCTCCTGATTTGATCAAAACCAATATAAACTAAATGATTTCAGAGCGCCAGATGGGAAAGTTACCTTCTCATAGGGATATAAACTTGTTTCCTAGGACTGCATAATTCTTTGACAGCAAATAGTACATTGGAATTAAAAAAGGAAGACAGGATATAGAAATTTCTGCATGTACATATCTCTTTATTAGTAGCATCTATATACCAAGAAGGCTTACATGAAATACCTTAACAGTCTATTTTAGGCTGATAACAATTTCAACTGCATCTAACAATTCTATACTTTTCTCCCGCCACATTATATTTTGTCACAATTTACATTATTTTTATAGTGCATTCATTAAGAAATTATTTTAATACCTTTGCCTTTTTTTTTATAAAGATTTTATTTATTTGACACAGAGAGCACACGCACAAGCACACAAGCAGGGAAGCAGGAGAGGGAGAGGGAGAAGCAGGCACACTGCTGAGCAGGGAGCCCCATGCAGGGCTGGATCCCAGGACCCTGAGATCATGACCTGAGCCGAAGGCAGAGGCTTTAACCCACCGAGCCATCCAAGCACCCCAATACTTTTGGCTTTTAACCTTTATACAAGAGGTAAAAGTTGCCTTTTACCACCAAAACATGCCATTACCACCAAAACATGACCAAAAAACATGCTACTCTCATGGTTCTAGAGTATTCTGAAGTTGACTCTATACTTAGTGTTGCCAGAGCTGGGCTCCTGGACTGACAGGACAGGAGCTGAGTTACATGGCTGCTGTGGGGTCCACAGGTTGGGTCTGCAGATAGCAGGCCTGTCACTTCCGATCAGATCCTTGTGTGCATAGAACTGCTCAGGCACCTGCAGGTGAGCGCAGAGCTGAGCCAGCCCTTGGAGCCACTTCTGGGTTTGCCTGTTAGCAAGTACACAGATGGGTCTGACTGCCACTAGGTCTCTGAGAGGCCTTCCCGAGTGGACAGCAATGCCTCAAGGACCATGGTAGAGTGGGGCCAGAGGTGGGTCACAGGGCTGCTCGTGGTCTGTTCGCAGGAATAAGGTCATCAAGCTAGCCACCAGGGATCTGAGTAGTCGTGTCTTCGGCCAGTTCCATGAGCGACCAAGACGTCCCCCAGACCAGGGCAGAGTGGGACTGGAAGTGAGTCTCAGAGCCGATTCAAGGTCCACAGCTGGGACTCCGGTACCCAGCCGGCTCTCAGCTGCATAGACCGATCTCGTTGGGTCTTTGGGCCAGCAGGATGGCAGCCAAATGAAGCTGGATGTGAGTACATAGTGGACTGGGACTCCTTCGGATCAGTGGGTGAGCCTCCCGGCAGAATGGAAGCTGCCTTTCCAAAGCAGCACATTTCAGTCTTGGAGTTCATTGGGGGTTTTGCAAACTCTTTCCTGGATCCCAAAGCTCGCACAGTGGCACTTTTGTTCTGGATAGCTGCAAAATTGTTTTGGATGGAGGACATGAACCAGAAACCTCCGATTTCTCCATCTTGCTGCTGTCACCTCCTCGAGGTTTTTGGTTTGCATTTCCCTAACGATGAGTGATGCTGAGTATTTTTACCTGTGCTTCTTGTGCCATTCATCTATCACGTTTTGAGAAAGGGTTATTCAAGTCATTTGCCCTTATCTTAATCAGCTTTTGTTACCCATATTGTCGATCTGTTGATGTTCCTTATTAAATTTCTAGATGTTAACATCTTATCAGATACAGTATTTTGAAATGTTTTTCTCCATTTCATGGGTTGCCTTTTAACACTGTGGATAGTTTGTTTTGATATATAGAAGTTTTTATTTTTATAAAGCCCAATTTGTATGGTTTTTACTCCGTTACCTACACTTTTGGCATCTCATCTAAGAAATCACCGCCAAATCCAACGCCATAAAGTTTTCCTTAATGTGTTCCTCTTAGACTTAGCTCTTCAATTTAGGTCATGGATCCATTTTTAATTTTTGGATTTGGTACAGGGTAGGGGTCCAGCTTCATTCTTTTATATGTGAATACCTAGTTTTCCCAATATTATTTGTTGAAAAGACTGGCTTTTCCTCATTTGAATGATCTTGGCACCCTTGTCAAAAACTTATCTTTCATTAAAATTCAGATCATTTTAGTTTTAGCAGAAAAAGTATTGGTCCTGATCAGAACTCAAATATGAATATTTAATCTACCATCCCATACATCTAATATATGTTACTCCTTTGGTCAACATTAAACACAAGTCACCCCAACAAGCAGTATTTTCGAGATAGCAATTGAAAATGATGCTATCACAGATCATCTGACTCTGCTGATCCAGATATAGGCCATTTTACCACTCTAAAAATAATTCAAAATTTTGGAGCTTTGGTCATGATGAAACAAAACCATTCATGTATTTTGGTGATCTTAATCAATAAACTAAAACTATTACTAATGAACATTTTTAATTATCTAATTTTACATTAAGAACCAAAATTCATCTTGCCAAATTGACAAATGTTTTATATCATCAGCTCTTTGGGTCTGCGGTCCAACACTGGTAGCATCCCACTGTACTAGTAAACACATTGTCTATAGTACTGACACCAGTAACAAAACAAGGGAAAATAAATCACATTAACCTTTCCGTTGAGCCATTATGAACTGTCTGTTAAAGAGAAAAAATCCAGGACCATTTTGAACATTTTCCTAAGAACAAAAGAGTCAGTCTCAGTTTGCAGCCTCACCATAGGGAAATCTAATTCACGTTTGCTTAAATTTCCTGGAAGAAATGACCTTGAAAATGAGACAATCTTTGTTCTAATATTTTCATTTAATCCATACATGAGTGAGCTGTGATAAGAACTGCACCTAAGTGATTTGTAGAATTCTTTCCCAATTCTCTCAACTTTTGAAGAGAATTTGTTCTGTATAGTGGGAGTATTCATGTGAATAATAAATGAGAACATGAAAAGTCACACAACTTCTGGGAAATACGGAAAATCTTTTCAATTTTCTTATATAGGTTGTATATATTACAGTGTAGAGATTTATTTAGAAATAAATAATTTAGAAACATGGAAAATTTACCATCTCCAACAACAATATATTTGGAGCTTTTAACAAGCTTGGGTTTTTGAATAGAATTCTAAAATGAAGAGGAAGAAAGGAAGTATGAGGGTATCGACCCCAATGCTGCAATGATCAAAAGAAACAAATGCAAGGAAGGCCAGCTTACTAAATCCCAGGAAAACTATTTGGAGAGGGAAAAATATCCCAAGTTTCTCAGAACATGAAAGAAATGCATTTTTTTTTACATCATTGCAATTAAATACAATCCACATTAGCAAAGTGGTGCGGAAGCTAGAAAGAGCTTTAGTGACTATCAGTGGGTATCCCAATGAGTGGTATGAGACTGAGTGATTTTGAACATGACCTGAACAAGAGAGCAAGAACCTTCATGCATATTAAAGCTTCCAACACAGTTTTTGTGATTAAAAGGCAATTATTTTCTAATTTTTTCTATTTCTTTTTGCAGACATTTTACAAGAACCTGTATCACGTTTGCAAGTTCAGCCTAGGTTACCTTTATTAACTTTGTAATTCTACATACTCAATTGAAAGGAGGAGGAGGAAGCAGAAGAAGAGGGGGAGAAAAAGGGAAAAGAATCCATTGCCTATATAAATATTTTTAAAACACTGCTTGAGGCCAACAGAAATACCTATAGTTGGGATTAAAAAACATCTGGAACTGGGGTAAGGAGAGATATCAAAAGAAAAGCACAGCATCATAAAACAGCAATGAAAAGAACGTTTTCCTCCTCATTGATTCTCTGATGAAGGAAGTACTGGAATTCTTTGAGAACATAGTATTTTGGAACGGTAGGCCCAAATCTTCAAACTTTTCAAGGTAGTAATTTGGCCCAGTTGGTTGGTTTTGCTTTTTTCCATTTCAATTTCCTGGGTAGTCATAAAGTACGTCATTTCTAGCACAGAATGAGCTGGTCTAATATTCCAAAACCCAAGAATAAGACATGTAGGAGCTAATCTATGAGTTGATATGCATTTGACTTTCCAATAAAACTTGTTTCCTTCTGGTTCCTCTACACAATGTATCGTTTTTGATAATCACACTAAGTACATACTATCCTAGCTCTTGGTTACACGTATGGGAGAATTCACTATTACACAGATCATGGGAGGACTTAACAGATATTCGCCAAATAATCAAGCAGTACACATTAACAACTCAACTCAACAAAAACAATTATTAAGTACCTAATGTTTGCTAACCATAGCATGCAAGGGCCACAGTATAATATAATAGTGAGAGAAACATAAATACAAGGCTGATACAAAAATTGAGTAAAGTAAAAAAAAAAAAAATCGAGTAAAGTCATAATTGATGAGTCACAGTCAAGACTCAAGATGTCATCTGACAATAAGGCAATGCTTTCCTTTATTATGTCCATATGCAGATATTACACATTTATGCTTTCGAACCTAAGAGGTCATCCACAGGGCCATTAATTAGGACGAGCTACATATGAATGGAATATGCATAATAAATATGGATACAAATATGTATACATTATTGTTGATAGGCTATTAAAGGAATTCTTGTGATTTCTCAAACATCTTTAAAATAATTCCTTTTTTCCCTACAGCATGGTATGATGGTAGAGGATGTGGATCTTCAAACCAAAAGACCAAATTTTGAATCCTGTCTCTGTTGCCTGGTAGCTGTCCAACCTGGGACAACTTATTTAAACCTTTTATGCCTCCGTTACCTCAATTTTACAATTAATATAGACTACCTGTGTTGTGGGGTTGTCATAAAAATTAAATGAGTTAGTATTTACAAAATATCTTTGAATGGTGTCAGACACCAAGTAATTATGAACTGTTTGTTAAATTAATATAATAAATGTTATTAAGGCCTTTGGCGGTTTTCCTTTTTATTGAGAACGCAGAAGCATCTAACCATGACCCACTTCCCTCTCTACCCTTCTATTTAAAGAAAAGGTTTCCATTAGTTAAGTATCCTAGAGCAGTCTGGATTCTTTAGGCTGTAGTAAAGCAAGTTACAGCTGAATAAGTTGTCCACCTGATGGGCTAGATAAGGAACACAAACAAGCTAACTGTATTTAATACAAACTAACTGAATGAAGAAATATATACTTATGTACACAGCACACTAATTTTGGTTGCATTGCCAAGATGGTCACAGATCCAATATATCAATGTGAAGAGAGCAGAATACATTTTCCTGGCTTTGATTTCAATTCTGTAGGCTCTATGAAGAGAGGTGCCATCACGAATACTCATTATATATGAGGAGAAAACTGTGATGAGGAGCAAATGTTATGAATGGTCTCACAGGTGAAAGCAATATTAAATCATGTCTTTGCAAAGAACTATGTAGGATAGAACTTGAATAAGTATGACAACTTAAGAAGGTGAAAATGTTGGTCTAGTATCTGAATTTTCCCTGTGTACTTCATCATAATTTGTAGAAATTACTGCACTCTGGTTTCATCCTTATAAAAAGAGCAGAGGCGAGCAAATCCAAAGTCAACTTCTCCCCTATTATGCTGTTACCTCAATTACACTAAATTAACCTTTCTTGATTGGTATACAACTCTTAATATATATAAAAACTTGCATGGCAGATTTAAATAGCAGGGTTGATTTTTTTCTTCGTTTCTAATGTAGGCTTAAACTTTTGCCTAGTGGTAGTGAAATGTAGTGAAGAGAAATGAAGGTTGATGATGGATACATGATTGTGTGACCTTAAGTAAATGAATGTCTCTGAAGCTTTAATTTTCTCACTTACAAAATGGGCATAATGATAACTATCTGCTAGAATGGTAGTGAAAGTAAGAACGGTATTTTAAAAATACGAACCATTTTTCTCTACTAATGTATAAGCTCTCCTGCTTCTTCCCCTCACCTCATCTCAAAAATTGTGATACACTGCCTCAGCAGAAGGATGTGACAGAATAGAAATCAGCTCCCACAAGGAAGAATTTTTGGATTTAGTTTCGAATAAGGACTTTAGGAAAAGACAGAGTTACAGAAAGGCAAACAGAGATTTTATTCCCACGGCAGTTGTTACATACTGCCACACAACAGATGATCCCAAAACATAGCAGCATGGAGCGACAAACATTCCTTATTCCAAAAATGTCCAGGAGTCCGTAATCTGCTCTAGGTCCTTGTCTCAGAGTTTACCACGAGGCTGTAAGCAAGATGGCGGCTGTGGTCCCATCGCGAGGCTCAATGAAGGAAGGTGCCAAGACATCAGGGAGATCTATACTCTGGTTCCCACGGAGGAGACACAAGCAGACAGCAAGATGTCAGATTGGGAACGGTTCCCTGTTGTGTCTCAGTAGATGATGCATAAACAGGCCAGCAGTGTTTATACAAGCCCAGCAGGGAAGGACTAATAGCACATGGATTCCCAGATCCTTGAACAAGGTGGAGAAGGAGTGGAAAGAAGCACCTGAGGGGTCTATGAGGAGAAATGAGGGATGCCTGTACGGTTTCCTGCAAGGATCGGATCACCTGACAAACCAGCACCCCCACTCATCAGCCCCATTCTCGGCCAGTGTTTTGGCGTCTTCTACGTCCTGAGCTACACATACACAGGGGTAGGGAATGAGAAGGAGGAAATCCTGCCATGACAGTGACTCACTCAAGGTCTGCTACCCTGGGACATGTGGGCCATAAAAAGAAATTGAGCCAAATCATAAAAAGGCAAAGAAAGGTCTATGTCATTCACCCTTGGCTGTGCAGATTATCTTTCCATCACATGTATATAAAGGGCTTAGTTTAGGTGGCTCAGTCAGTCAAGCGTCCGACGTTCGGTTTTGGCTCAGGTTGTGATCTCCTGATGGTGAGATTGAGTTCTACCTTGGGCTCCATGCTAAGAGTGGGCTCTGCTTAAGATGCCCTCTCTCTGTCTCCCTCTGTGTCTCCTCCACCTCACCTGAACATGCGCTCAATCTCTCTCTAAAAAAATAAGTAAATAAACAAATAATAATAATAATGGGCTTTGTTCATATCTTGAAACATTGTAGATGCTTATTAAGTTGTAGCTATTATTTTAATAAATTCCCAAGTTAACTGATATTCAGAACACCTCACAGAAATCAGTTCTATATAAAGAACATAAGCTCTATCACAACCAAGACTTTACTTCTATCTTGGGGGAACAGGGAGTGATTGATCAATGTGTTCTCAGAATTACCTATCTAGTAATAGAGCTCCTGTACTGAGACTGACGTTTGGATCACTGACAATCATCTTCTCATAGCTGTTTTCAGAATGTCATTTGATATGTGGGAATATCATTCTCCCCACCCAGACAATGGGTAGCTTAACTTGTCACCAAAACGGTATTTAAAAAGTAGATGGTAGTGCTGAAATAGTGCATTGTTTGAAGTTCATAATAAAGAATTGGGTTTTTTAAAAGATTTTATTTATTTATTTGACAGAGAGTGAGAGAGAACAAGTAGGAGGAACAGCAGAGGGAGAGGGGGAAGCAGGCTCTCTGCTGAGCAGGGCGCCCCCAGTGGGGCTGGATCCCAGGACCCTGGGATCATGACCTGAACCGAAGGCAGATGCTTAATGACTGAGCCACCCAGACACCCAGGATTTGGATTTATGTTTTTTTTTAATGTTACTTTTTATTTGATAGAGAGAGATCACAAGTAGGCAGAGAGGCAGGCAGAGAGAAAGAGGGGGAAGCAGGCTCCCTGCAGAGCAGAGAGCCAGATGCAGGGCTCAATCCCAGGACCCTGAGATCATGACCCGAGCTGAAGGCAGGAGCTTAAACCACCGAGCCACCCAGGCGGCCAGGATTTGGATTTTTAAATTAATTGTTTCCATTCAGTTTCAGAACAGAGTTAAGTATACTGAAAGAGGAATGAGCTATAATTGTTAGATTATATAGAAGATGAATATCTGCATCACGAACTAATTGCCAATATTAACGACTGGGACTTTTCTAATTGCTTTGAATATATGATCTCATTTAATCCTCAGCACATCCCTCTGAAGCAAGGAGTATAACCAGTTCCATGGTAGAGACAAGGAAACTGAGGACTATGCTCCCACAGCCGGTAGGTGAATGAGCCAGAATTTGGACACATGCACACTGGCTCTAGAGTCTGTGTGCTTGCAGTGCCTGGATGGCTCAGTCAGATGAAAAATGAGACTTGATTTCGGTTCAGACCACGACCTCAGGGGCACGAGATGGAGCCCCATTTCGGGCTCCGCACTCAGCAGGGAGAATCTGGAGGGGCTCTCCCTTCCACCTCTCCGAGCCCGCACCCCCTCAAAGAAAGACAGAACTCTTTACAGTCTACATACTCAATCACTTTCTCTAGAATCAACTTGTCACATGATCCACACTGGGGAAGTGATGCGACTGGAGACTGAGAGACCGCTCAAGCTGCATTTCATTCAGACTGCTCTGCTACCAACTGCCTCAACACCTTTGAACACGTTTATTTGACAACTTCCTTTTCGTCAACTGGCTACTCGTACCTACCTGCTGTATTTGTGGGGAAGAATGGAAAGAAGCAACCCTTCTGCTCTGTTGGTGGGAACGCAAACTGGGGCAGCCAGTATGGACATCAGTGTGGAGGGGGCTTGAAAAGTTAAAAACAGAGCTAGCTTACGATTCCGTGATTTCACCACCGGGTGTATACCCAAAGAACGCAAAAACTTTAATTTGAAAAGATAGATGAACTTTGATATTAACTGATTTTTTTTGGGGGGGGAGATTTTACTTACTTATTTGTCAGAGAGAGAGCGAATGCAAACGGGGGAGCAGCAGGCAGAGAGAGAGGCAAGTGGAGAGAGAAGCAGGCTCCCCACTGAGCAAGGAGCCCAATGCGGAACTTGATCCCAGGACCCTGGGATCATGACATGAGCCAAAGGCAGACATTTAACCAACTGAGCCACCCAAGTGTCCCATTAACTGCAGTTTTATTTACAATAGCCAAGATCTAGAAACAACCCAAGTGTCCATTGAATAATGAATGGATAACAAAGATGTTGGGGTGTGTGTGTGTGTGTCTGTGTATGTGTGTGTGTGTTGTACTCAGCCATCAAAGAGAATCAAATCTTGCCATTTGCAAGGTCATGGGTGGATCCAGAGAGTATAATCCTAAGGGAAGTCAGTCAGTCAGGAAAAGACAAATACCATATGATTTCACTCATATGTGGAATTGAAGGGAAAACACACACACAAACAGAAAAAGAGATTTAAAAAATGCACTCTTAAATATAGAGAACAAACCGGTAGCTACCGGGGGGAGGTGGGGGGGAGGGGAGGAAGAAGTGAAGGGGATTAAAACACACTTAACCAAGATGAGCACTGAATAATTTACAGAATTGCTGAATCACTACATTCTACACCTAAAATTAATGTAACAGTCTAAGTTAATTATAATGGATTTTTTTTAACTTTAAAAAAGAATGGAAAGAAGAAATACAGAGCCTGAAACATATTAATAATTGTCTTGGAAGAGCAAATTTGCTATTTTTAAGTATTATGTCCAGGCTTCTTAGATGATCAATTGAGATAATTTCAGTAAAAACATTTTGAAAATTGTAAGTCACAAGATAAATGAAAGAAGCTATTTCGATTAATTAGCACTATTAATATAAATAGCTAACAATTTTAATGTACCAGGCCCTGAGCCAAAAATTCCGATCTATGAGCTAAAAAAAAAAACCAACTCTAAAGAAACTTTAAAAAAATCCCCCAACTATGAAGTGCTATTCTACAGGTGAGAAAACGAAGTCACAGAAGAGATAAACAGCATGGTCCCTGTTATAGCCAGGGCGTTCTGGAGTTGGGCGTGTTACTCCAACATCATTAAACTCTAAAACTGTCTGAGTGATAGCATGAAACATAATTAAAAACATACCGCCTCAAGCATGTTAAAGGTAGTCTTGTTTTTTTTAGTAAACGGTGTGGGACTCAAACTCACAACCCTGAGATCAAGGGTCATATGCTATTGCCGCTGAGCCAGCCAGCTGCTGGCTTTAAGAACTTGAGAGGCAATCATTGCACTGTGAACAAAATAACTCTATTGTAACCAGGCAGCCAATTACTTTAGCTGCTGAAATAATATTTTTAAGACTAGTGACTTCTATCATAATGGCTGATACAGTTTCGGCAGGGCTCTATGTACCTGGAGAGGCGGAAGGGAGGTACTAAAAGCCACTGAAACTGTACAATGCTGTATTTTCCAACCTGTTCTACAATACTCACATTGCTTGATCTCTCTGTTCTCGAATCAGCCCAAATAATCCTTCCTTACTTCTTTCCATACGTATCTGTCAACCAGACTAGTCTTTGCCCTGAGCGTTGTACCACAGAGCATTAGCACATGACATACCTAAGTTCAAGCGACAGCCACAGAAATTCCCATTCGTGTGACTTGTAAAAGTCGCAGAATCTCGAAATAGAAATCCAAGACGTTCTCTATCATAGAGAGCTGTTGTGAATACCGGATGAGAAAAGGCATCTAGAACACTTAGCAGAGTGTCCGGCACGCGGCAAGCACTCGGTAACGGTTCGTGACCACCATCACCTTTCCATCTTCTCATAGGCCTTGCCCAGTTTATGAAAAACTTTTTATTTTTGAAGTTCACCATGTCTTAACTGCTTGGCTAGGAGCAAAAGTCCTATTTCTCTGGACATAATTGCTTATCTAGAAACAGAAGCACTATTTTCCTAGAAGAAATCTTATAAACATTTCATGGACTCCTGGGATACCCAGCCCAGTTGAATTAATGCCATCATGTGATTTTATAAATATTATTCCTGAAGTCTCAACAAACTAGAGACAGGCTACAGGTCTTCAGAGCCCTAGCCTAAGGGCTAGGAAAAACTGATAGAGGTTGACAGGAAGGGCTATGTTGAAATGAGCTAGCTAGGAAGGGAAATGAAATCATCACAAATTAAAGATTCTAGGTGTGAATGAATAGCCTGATTTAACACTGCTAAGTTACTGAGGAGGCAACATAAAACTGGAATAGGCCAAAATGTCAGTTGGGTAGAAAACGGAAGAAGGTCAGTAGAGACGCAGGCCCCTTGTTTCCAGGAACACGGCCTAGGAAGACAAATCTGGATCAGAAACCAAGAAGAAAAGACCTGTACTTCGCTGGGGTACCACAGGAGCGAGGTCCTCTATCAGGCTGTAATTTTCCACCTACTTCTGAAGCTTGACAGCTAAGCAGTGAGAAGATCAAGAAGGGCTGTGTATGGTTGGCAGAGACATTGGGACAGTATGCTGAAGGTCATAAAGAGATGTAATTCGGGGAGTCAACACTTTCTAATAAAATATTAGACTCAATGTGTACAGACTGTTTTCCTGTGGAATTAATAGTCCATTTTACTTCCAGGCAACTGGACAAAATCCTGTAACTCTGAGCTTTTGCTTGGAATCACTCAGTATTTTCCACTTAGCAGTCCCAGAAAGATAAACATCAGAACATTAACATAAAAAATCTATGGGGGGATGTTCTAGAGCTCGGTACTTATTAACAACAGAGTTACATCATTTTTAAACAAGCTGGGAGGCAATATTCATTTACTCCCATTGCCATTTTCAGACGCCATCACATATGAGGGTCCCCAGGAGCATTACCAGTGGGCTAAACACTTCAACATTGTATAATGTGAAAGCTGTCTATAGAGGAATAGAAGTTTCTCTAGAGTCTCCATTCAGTGCCAAGGCACACAGATTGTTTTCCCGATATTGAATTGAATTTGTTGACATGTGGCTCCAGAGTCCTTAAAGTCTGACAGCACCTCAGACTTGTCAATACTGTGCACAGATTCCTGAACCGGCCAGAGCACGATCTGTCATGATACTGGGTCTCCAGGAGTGAGGGCTCGAGGACGTCGTCTGCCCAGAAGAAGTTGGCATTATGGGAATCGGACCGCATTGCTTGGCCAGTATTTACAGGGCAACAGAAAAGTGTTTACACGGTCCAAAATGTCTAAAATGCAGCGATCAATTGCTCAAACATTTTCTTTTCCTGCCTCTCAGGAGAATATAAAATTAGACGAAAGGCAGAAGTCAGTCTTTCAAGGCACAGTGTGCTGTCTGTGTGCTGACAGGTATCACTTCCTCTCGGGTAATAAAAGGAGGGAAACATTTCTGAATATTTAATTCTACGAAGTTCAGACTCTTTTTTTTTTCCCCCAAAATTACAAGCTCTAGTTAAGCTGGGATGGACCCCAAACATGGCTGCCCTCTCAGGAAAAAAAAAAAAGTGTGCTTAACACCATGACGATGTTTCTGATGCCTTGGGGTCATTAGCAGGCACTAAATACAGCTTGTTGCGGTGGTTCCAAATTATCACAAACTGAGAGATTTAACCAATAAAATGAAGTGGCTTGGGGCACCTGGGTGGCTCAGTGGGTTGAGCCTCTGCCTTTGGCTCAGGTGATGTTCTCAGGGTCCTGGGATCGAGCCCCGCATTGGGCTCTCTGCTCGGCGGGGAGCCTGCTTCCCCCTCTCTCTTTGCCTGCCTCTCTGCCTACTTGTGATCTCTCTCTCTCTGTCAAATAAATAAATAAAATCTTTTATAAATGAATAAATAAATAAATGAAGTGGCTTCCAGTTCTACAGGTCAGAAATCCCACACAGACGTCCTTAGGTTAAAATCAAGATGTCAGCCCGGCCACCATCCTTTTCGGAGGATCACCATCTTCTTGCCCTCTCCGTCTTCTGGAAGCTGGTCATACTCATTGGGTGACACCTGTCTTCCTGCACACTCTTCAGCAACGTAGCATCTTCAAAGATCCCTCTCTTCTGACCTCTGCTTCCATCACCTCTTTCTCTTGCCTCTTATAAGGATTGAGCCCGCGCGGATAATGCAGGCTATCTCCCCACCTCAAGACTCTTAAGTGAATCTGTTCTCAATAGTTTGTTTGAACTTCTCCTTCAATGACCAGCTGCGCTGTGCACAGGCTTCCTTCAACCAGTTTTCTCCTTGCAAGCTTCTATGAAGAGTGAGCAGGAAATTAATGTTGATGGATGAAAGACAGAGAAGGGAAAAAAGAAGACAGAGGAGAGAAGACTGAAGGCAGACCAAGTGGGGTCTGACATGATCGGTGAGTACAGGGCATGCTCTCCATGTTATCCATTTCAAGGACTTTATCGCTTGCTTTAGCTTTTCAGATGTGTTCCAGAGTCTAGACTTTTCTTAAAAGCCAAGTCAACGAACTGTAGTCTCCCCCTTGAATCTCATTCTCATGCTTTGCTCGTTGCCTAACTCCTATTGCCCCTCGCTCCCTAGAATGTCCTGCTAACTTTTCTCCCTTCCAGATTCCTTTTCAAACGTCAATGCCTCTTCAAGACTTTCTTATCCTTTCTCCCCAGATTACTCACTCCTTTGTGCTCCTACTGAATTGTGTTCATAACGAAACAGTTCCCACTCCCTCAGATTTAGTTGTCCAAATGTGCGCACACCCAGCTACATTGCGAGTTCCTCAGTGAGGGGTTTGCGTGCTCCTCCATTTTGCAAGCCAACACGTATCAGTGACCCGGACAGAGAGCAAATTGCTGCTGAGACAAACACATAATTTGCTGAATATGGAGCCAAAATGGAGGCTCAAGGGGCAGTGCTGGCTCTGGGCTCTGGTCATGACCACTCCATGGCTATTCACGTGCTAAAACTCTGTGAGAAAGATCGGACAAATGGATGAATAAATGAAGGTAAAACATTGATTGAGTATCACCAAATTGTCATTTTTCTTGTCCCAAGAGGGAACTGCAGCCATATTAACAGCCACCATTTAGTGCTCTGTATATCAAACCAGCTACTATTCAATGTGCCTTATCTTATTTACAGTTCCAAATACTTGCATCAAGAAGCTAACCTTATCCACAGGCGACACTAAGGAAACCAATGCCACAAAGTCTTTTGCCAAGATTGTGCTATTATCAGGTGTTACAACGGGGACATGAACCCAGATCCCTTTTCTTACCCTCTACACTCTACGACTTGCCTTTGTCTACTGCGGACGACGCCAGTGTGGTTTTCAGGACCTCGTCCCATTTATCAGCTGGGAGGGGCAGAGTGATATGATGGTTCCTAACATAGGCTCTCGGGTCAGAAAGATGCTTTACAATATCTGATCCTTCTACTTAGAAGCAGAAATGTTTGCCAAAGTGACCGAACTTTCCTGAACCTTGGATAGCTGCTCTGCAAGAATGGGAATAATACATCCGAAATTAAAAGCTCATAGTGTTGAATGAATAGAACAATGCACAGTTTATTACACTACAGACTATGTCCTTCCAAGTGTTGCCGTGAGTAGTAAACTAGGTAACACACTGAGCAAATAGTAAAAATAAAAATGGCAGTTGATATTAAAGATTAATACATAATGTGAAATTTAATGTTATATACTATATTCATGTTATGTGATTTATGTATTATATGTATATATGCAATATGCACAGGTATGTTATACATGATTTATACTATTAATTCAATATAAATAAATAAATGAAGAAAAATGTCTTTCCCATTTGCTGAAAACTACATATTTACATGACAAACTTACCTTCCCTGAGAGGGAAGCTTCCACTTATCTAAATCATCACAAATTCTGAAACAGAATAATCTACAAGAATAATATGTTGTTATGTGTGAAAAGTAGTTTGTTTTTACCTCCCAGTCTAAAGAAATCACAGACATGAAAGGCAGACAGGACCTTCTCAACAGAACAAAGGATGTGAAACCAGTTGGTACAGACTATCTCTGGGATATTTGCCATCAAGCCCTGTTCAGATGAGAAATTCCAATAGTGGATTCCAGTGTACGGATTGCCTCAAAATGTTTTACAGAATCAGCCCCCTTTTGTTTGTTTTATACTTCCGTTATACCACAGTGTGGTGAGGAGGGGCATAGTTTAATCTATTTAAGGATTTCACTGAGCTAAAGTGCATAAACCTACCAAATTATCAGGAAGATAGATCAGGACAAATGGATAAGAAAGCTATTAAGGAAAATACACCTGGCGATAAGGATAGCAGTAAGAAAATAAAATAGCATACCAGAAAATTCTACACAATTGCTAAAGATACATTACAAATTTGTCTCTATGCATCCCAGTAACCAGAGTGAAGAGGAAAAATTATGATTAACATGATAAAAAGATAACATACAGCAGTTCCTCGGCGGGGTGGGGGTGAGGGCCTCAACTTCTCTTGGCGCTGAGATCTGAGAGAAACCTCTGAGGACACACAGGTTAAGGTCAATGCTTCAGGGGAGAGTCCTTTGGTGGATCCACAAGTCCCCTAATGGCCACAGTGAATTTCATACAACTGCTCTGAATTCCCACCTCCAGTGGCACAAGGACATAATTTAATCAAAGCAATATGAAAACCAAAGTAAGTGTGTTCAACTTTTCTGTCTTCTGATGTCAGGCTTGATTCAGGGAATGGCCAGAGAATGCCCGACATAGGTACATAAAAACTCCAACTGTGACCAAGTTCCAAGTTTGCCCTGGAGACAGTAAAGCCATAGCGAGAGTCGGAGTCTGGATCGCACCTCCATGTCATCCAGAGTAAGCCTGCTTTTGTTTGTTATATATACTGGGGTCCCACATAAGATTAAATTTGAAAATAGAGAATGGATTTCTTCTTTTAAAAATCTGTAAAGAACTACTTTAGAGGAATACATGATTTTAACTTTTTCAGGAAATCTTGCAGTAAGGAAGAGCATTTTTCACACCTCAGTTCTTAAAATTATTTTTGATTGCTTCATTTTATCTCCACTTTCAAAGACGTTACGTTTATTTTCTTTCACTTTATTTCAATTTAGAATCAAACACAATTAGATATTATCTCAAAAATTGATTTATAATATGTGGTTCTTCCAATTATTCAAATAATATACTCAATAACCTCCTGCCTCTTCAATATTACCCACCTGATGTAACCCCTTTGCTACTGGTTACACAAACAACCACGTATTTATTTTTCTCATACAAAGCTACAAACGGTGTATGTGTGTGTCCATGTATTTAGATATGGAGGAAGAAGAGATGTGGGTATATGTGTCTTTAAAGAAATGCAGAGGTGCCTCGGTGGCTCAGTGGGTTAAACCTCTGCCTTCAGCTCAGGTCATGATCTCAGGGTCCTGGGATCGAGCCCCGCATTGGGCTCTCTGCTCAGCAGGAGTCTGCTTACCCCCTCTCTCTCTGCCTGCCTCTCTGCCTCCTTGTGATCTCTCTCTCTGTCAAATAAATAAATAAAATCTAAACAAAAGTGGAAACACAGACTCACTAAACGCACACAAATACTGACTTACTCTTTCTACATAATACAAAATCTGTCCGAATATGTGTGTATATAACACATGAATTTATTCTTTTTTAATAGTTGTACAGTAACCTAAATTACAAAAGTATTGTATTTTATTCAACTATTGCTAGTCATTAAGACTATTTCCAGGGTATTTTTGTGTGTTTTTTTTGGAGGGGGTATTACCAAACAATGTAACTATAAACATTTTAATAATACCTTACCCACTGGAATCTTCGTTTCTATCACTAAATCACCTAGAGTGGGATTATCAGACCAAATGTTCGGAACATTTATAGTGATAAATATTTCTTGGGTAGAGGCACCTGGGTGGCTCAGTTGGTAAAGCATCTGACTTTGGCTCAAGTCATGATCTCAGGGTCAGGAGATCAAGCCCCATGTCAAACTTCCTGCTCATCAGGGAGCCTGCTTCTCCCTCTGCCTCAGCCCTTCTCCCCAGCTTGTTCTGGCTTTCTCTCAAACAAAAGAATAAAATCTTAAAAAACAAACAAACAAACAAACAAACAAACAAAAAAACCCAAAGTCACTGCTTAGATATTTTCTAACAATACTGCTGTTAACGAATAGTTCTGAAAGAAATGTATAAAAATCCCTATTTCCTGAACTCCCACCCCCACCAATGAATATGTCCTTAAACACACACACACACACACACACACACACACACACACACACACAGAATTGGTCACAGGGACGCCTGGGTGATTCAGTGGGTTAAGCTTCTGCTTTCGGCTCGGGTCACGGTCTCTGAGTCCTGGGATGGAGCCCCGCATCGGGCTCTCTGCTCTGCGGGGAGCCTGCTTCCCCCTCTCTCTCTGCCTACTTGTGATCTCTGACAAATAAATAAATAAAATCTTTAAAAAAAATAAAATAAAATAAAACTGGTCACATTGTTTTAATTTCTGTTTCTCTGAATTCTGGTGAAGAAGTGCATATATTTATATTTTATTTCATCTTTTGCTGTTCTTAACACCTTCATAAAATACGTAATGGAAAAACCACCAGAAATACAAGGAGAAATACATATTATCACAACTATCGTAGATGACTTTAACAAGTCTCCTTAAAACGGACAAATTGAGGGATGCCAGGGTGGCTTGGTGGTTAAGCCTCTACCTTCCACTCAGGTCATGATCCCAGGGTCCTAGGAATGAGCCCCTCGTCAGGCTCTCTGCTCAGGGGAGCCTGCTTCCCCAGCCACCCCTCTCCCGCCTCTCTGCCTACTGATGATCTCTGCCTGTCAAATAAATAAATAAATAAATAATCTTTTAAAAAAGAAAAAAAATATTGACAGACCGAACGGATTTTTTAAAAGGGTTTCTATTACTAATAACAAACTGTGTGTATACTTCATACCTTTACAAAAATCTCTACTATTTGATAATAGGTGGATAGGAGAATGTGTGCATTCCAGATTTCTGTTAAGAACCTAGAGAGTAGGGAGGCCTGGGTGGCTCAGTGTGTTAAGCCACTGCCTTCAGCTCAGGTCATGATCTCAGGCTCTAGGCTCAGCGAGGAGCCTGCTGCTTCTTCTGCCTGCTTCTCTCTCTCTCCCTTACAAATAAAATCTTTTTGTTTTTTAAAGATTTTATTTATTTATTTGACAGAGATCACAAGCAGGCAGAGAGGCGGGCAGAGAGAGAGGAGGAAGCAGGCTCCCCGCTGAGCAGAGAGCCTGATGCGGGGCTCCATCCCAGGACCCTGAGATCATGACCTGAGACGAAGGCAGAGGCTTTAACCCACTGAGCCACCCAGGCGCCCAACAAATAAAATCTTAAAGAAAAAAAAAAAAAAAAAAAAGACAGAAGCTGGAAAGTATTTATTATACGGTACATATTCTTTATATCACTACAGGGATCAACACAATACAGTCTGACCAGACCCTTCTGAAATGGATGTACTGAGGATATGGCCTTCGATGTAGAATAGTGTAGAATTAGGAATGTCTACTAGTTTTCCGGGTCATACTCTTAAAAATCTATCTTGCATAGCTTCCCCTGGGAGAAGTGCTCATTTTCTTCTGATTGACTGACTTCTAACATTATTGCAATATGATTGATATATAATATTGTGTAAGTCTAAAATGCACAATGTGGCGGGGAGGAGTCAAGATGGCGGAGAAGTAGCAGGCTGAGACTGCTTCAGCTAGCCGGAGATCAGCTAGATAGCTTATCTAAAGATTGCAAACACCTGAAAATCCATCGGCAGATCGAAGAGAAGAAGAGCAGCAATTCTGGAAACAGAAAAACAACCACTTTCTGAAAGGGAGGACCGGCGGAGACGTGAATCCAAAGCGACGGGAAGATAGACCCCGGGGGGAGGGGCCGGCTCCCGGCAAGCGGCGGAGCAACGGCACACAAAATCAGGACTTTTAAAAGTCTGTTCCCCTGAGGGACATCGCGCCAGAGGCTAAACCGGGGCGAAGCCCACGCGGGGTCAGCGTGGCCTCAGGTCCCGCAGGGTCACAGAAGGATCAGGGGTGTCTGAGTGTCGCAGAGCTTGCGGGTATTGGAACGGGAAAGCCGGCTACAGAGACAGAGCCGACAGTAAGCTCGCAGCTCGGGGTTACCTTGAACCAGTCGCAGGCTGGGTGAGCTCGGAGCGCGGCCGGAGGTCAGGCAGACGGGAGTAACTGGGCGCTGTTCTCTGAGGGCGCACTGAGGAGTGGGGCCCTGGGCTCTCGGCTCCTCCGGGCCGGAGACCAGGAGGCCGCCATTTGTATTCCCGTCCTCCGGAACTCTACGGAAAGCGCTCAGGGAACAAAAGCTCCTGAAAGCGAACCCCAGCGGATTACTCAGCCCGGCCTCGGGTAAGGGCGGTGCAATTCCGCCTGGGGCAAAGACACTTGAGAATCACTACACCAGGCCCCTCCCCCAGAAGATCATCAAGAAATCCAGCCGAGACCAAGTTCACCTACCACGGACCGCGGTTTCAATACCAAGGAGAGCAGCAGAATTCCAGAGGAGGAGAAAGCAAAGCACGGAACTCATGGCTTTTTTTCTGTGATTTTTTTTAGTCTTGCAGTTAATTTAATTTTTTTTCTTTTTCATTTTTTGGTTTTTTTTCCTCACCTTCTGGTAAAATTTTTTTTTTAACTTTTACCTTTTTCTTTTTTAACGTTTTTTAACCAGTTTATCTAATATATATATTTTTTCCTTTTTATATTTTTCTTATTTTTTTTAAATTCTTTTCTTCTTTTTTTTTTTTCTTTCTTTTTCCTTCTTCCTTTTTGAACCTCTTTTTATCCCCTTTCTCCCCCCTCACAATTTGGGATCTATTCTAATTTGGTTAAAGCATATTTTTCTGGGGTTGTTGCCACCCTTTTAGTATTTTCCTTGCTCCTTCATATACTCTTATCTGGACAAAATGACAAGAAGGAAAAATTCAACACAAAAAAAAGAACAAGAGGCAGTACCGAAGGCAAGGGACCTAATCAATACAGACATTGGTAATATGTCAGATCTAGAGTTCAGAATGACAATTCTCAAGGTTCTAGCCGGGCTCGAAAAAGGCATGGAAGATATAAGAGAAACCCTCTCAAGAGATATAAAAGCCCTTTCTGGAGAAATAAAAGAACTAAAATCTAACCAAGTTGAAATCAAAAAAGCTATTAATGAGGTGCAATCAAAAATGGAGGCTCTCACTGCTAGGATAAGTGAGGCAGAAGAAAGAATTAGTGATATAGAAGACCAAATGACAGAGAATAAAGAAGCTGAGCAAAAGAGGGAAAAACAGCTACTGGACCACGAGGGGAGAATTCGAGAGATAAGTGACACCATAAGACGAAACAACATTAGAATAATTGGGATTCCAGAAGAAGAAGAAAGAGAGAGGGGAGCAGAAGGTATACTGGAGAGAATTATTGGGGAGAATTTCCCCAATATGGCAAAGGGAACGAGCATCAAAATTCAGGAGGTTCACAGAACGCCCCTCAAAATCAATAAGAATAGGCCCACACCCCGTCACCTAATAGTAAAATTTACAAGTCTCAGTGACAAAGAGAAAATCCTGAAAGCAGCCCGGGAAAAGAAGTCTGTAACATACAAGGGTAAAAATAGTAGATTGGCAGCTGACTTATCCACAGAGACCTGGCAGGCCAGAAAGAGCTGGCATGATATTTTCAGAGCACTAAACGAGAAAAACATGCAGCCAAGAATACTATATCCAGCCAGACTATCATTGAAAATAGAAGGAGAGATTAAAAGCTTCCAGGACAAACAAAAACTGAAAGAATTTGCAAACACCAAACCAGCTCTACAGGAAATATTGAAAGGGGTCCTCTAAGCAAAGAGAGAGCCTACAAGTGGTAGATCAGAAAGGAACAGAGGCCATATACAGTAACAGTCACCTTACAGGCAATACAATGGCACTAAATTCATATCTCTCAATAGTTACCCTGAATGTTAATGGGCTAAATGCCCCTGTCAAAAGACACAGGCTATCAGAATGGATAAAAAAACAAAACCCATCTATATGTTGCCTCCAAGAAACTCATTTTAAGCCCGAAGACACCTCCAGATTTAAAGTGAGGGGGTGGAAAAGAATTTACCATGCTAATGGACATCAGAAGAAAGCAGGAGTGGCAATCCTTGTATCAGATCAATTATATTTTAAGCCAAAGACTATAATAAGAGATGAGGAAGGACACTATATCCTACTCCAAGGGTCTGTCCAACAAGAAGATCTAACAATTTTGAATATCTATGCCCCCAACGTGGGAGCAGCCAACTATATAAACCAATTAATAACAAAATCAAAGAAACACATCAACAATAATACAATAATAGTAGGGGACTTTAACACTCCCCTCACTGAAATGGACAGGTCATCCAAGCAAAAGATCAGCAAGGAAATAAAGGCCTTAAACGACACACTGGACCAGATGGACATCACAGATATATTCAGAACATTTCATCCCAAAGCAACAGAATACACATTCTTCTCTAGTGCACATGGAACATTCTCCAGAATAGATCACATCCTCGGTCCTAAATCAGGACTCAACCGGTATCAAAAGATTGGGATCATTCCCTGCATATTTTCAGACCACAATGCTCTAAAGCTAGAACTCAACCACAAAAGGAAGTTTGAAAAGAACCCAAATACATGGATACTAAACAGCATCCTTCTAAAGAATGAATGGGTCAACTGGGAAATTAAAGAATTGAAAAAAATCATGGAAACAAATGATAATGAAAATACAACGGTTCAAAATCTGTGGGACACAACAAAGGCAGTCCTGAGAGGAAAATATATAGCGGTACAAGCCCTTCTCAAGAAACAAGAAAGGTCTCAGGTACACAACCTAACCCTACACCTAAAGGAGCTGGAGAAAGAACAAGAAAGAAACCCTAAGCCCAGCAGGAGAAGAGAAATCATAAAGATCAGAGCAGAAATCAATGAAATAGAAACCAAAAAAACAATAGAACAAATCAATGAAACTAGGAGCTGGTTCATTGAAAGAATTAATAAAATTGATAAACCCCTGGCCCGACTTATCAAAAAGAAAAGAGAAAGGACCCAAATAAATAAAATCATGAATGAAAGAGGAGAGATCACAACTAACACCAAAGAAATACAAACTATTATAAGAACATACTATGAGCAACTCTACGCCAATAAATTTGACAATCTGGAAGAAACATATAAACTACCACAACTGAACCAGGAAGAAATAGAAAGCCTGAACAGACCCATAACCAGTAAGGAGATTGAAACAGTCATTAAAAATCTCCAAACAAACAAAAGCCCAGGGCCAGACGGCTTCCCGGGGGAATTCTACCAAACATTTAAAGAAGAGCTAATTCCTATTCTCCTGAAACTGTCCCAAAAAATAGAAATGGAAGGAAAACTTCCAAACTCATTTTATGAGGCCAGCATCACCTTGATCCCAAAACCAGACAAGGATCCCATCAAAAAAGAGAGCTATAGACCAATATCCTTGATGAACACAGATGCGAAAATACTCAACAAAATACTAGCCAATAGGATTCAACAGTACATTAAAAGGATTATTCACCACGACCAAGTGGGATTTATTCCAGGGCTGCAAGGTTGGTTCAACATCCGCAAATCAGTTAATGTGACACAACACATCAATAAAAGAAAGAACAAGAACCATATGATACTCTCAATAGATGCTGAAAAAGCATTTGTCAAAGTACAGCATCCCTTCCTGATCAAAACTCTTCAAAGTGTAGGGAGAGAGGGCACATACCTCAATATCATCAAAGCCATCTATGAAAAACCCACCGCAAATATCACTCTCAATGGAGAAAAACTGAAAGCTTTTCTGCTAAGGTCAGGAACATGGCAAGGATGTCCATTATCACCACTGCTATTCAACATAGTACTAGAGGTCCTAGCCTCAGCAATCAGACAACAAAAGGAAATTAAAGGCATCCAAATCGGCAAAGAAGAAGTCAAATTATCACTCTTCGCAGGTGATATGATACTATATGTGGAAAACCCAAAAGACTCCACTCCAAAACTGCTAGAACTTATACAGGAATTCAGTAAAGTGTCAAGATATAAAACCAATGCACAGAAATCAGTTGCATTTCTCTACACCAACAGCAAGACAGAAGAAAGAGAAATTAAGGAGTCCATCCCATTTACAATTGCACCCAAAACCATAAGATACCTAGGAATAAACCTAACCAAAGAGGCACAGAATCTATACTCAGAAAACTATAAAGTACTCATGAAAGAAATTGAGGAAGACACAAAGAAATGGAAAAATGTTCCATGCTCCTGGATTGGAAGAATAAATATTGTGAAAATGTCTATGCTACCTAAAGCAATCTACACATTTAATGCAATTCCTATCAAAGTATCATCCATCTTTTTCAAAGAAATGGAACAAATAATTCTAAAATTTATATGGAACCAGAAAAGACCTCGAATAGCCAAAGGGATATTGAAAAAGAAAGCCAACGTTGGTGGCATCACAATTCCGGACTTCCAGCTCTATTACAAAGCTGTCGTCATCAAGACAGCATGGTACTGGCACAAAAACAGACACATAGATCAATGGAACAGAATAGAGAGCCCAGAAATAGACCCTCAACTCTACAGTCAACTAATCTTCGACAAAGCAGGAAAGAATGTCCAATGGAAAAAAGACAGCCTCTTCAATAAATGGTGCTGGGAAAATTGGACAGCCACATGCAGAAAAATGAAATTGGACCATTTCCTTACACCACACACAAAAATAGACTCAAAATGGATAAAGGACCTCAATGTGCGAAAGGAATCCATCAAAATCCTTGAGGAGAACACAGGCAGCAACCTCTTCGACCTCAGCTGCAGCAATATCTTCCTAGGAACAACGCCAAAGGCAAGGGAAGCAAGGGCAAAAATGAACTATTGGGATTTCATCAAGATCAAAAGCTTTTGCACAGCAAAGGAAACAGTTAACAAAATCAAAAGACAACTGACAGAATGGGAGAAGGTATTTGCAAACGACATATCAGATAAAGGACTGGTGTCCAGAATCTATAAAGAACTTAGCAAACTCAACACCCAAAGAACAAATAATCCAATCAAGAAATGGGCAGAGGACATGAACAGACATTTCTGCAAAGAAGACATCCAGATGGCCAACAGACACATGAAAAAGTGCTCCATATCACTCGGCATCAGGGAAATACAAATCAAAACCACAATGAGATATCACCTCACACCAGTCAGAATGGCTAAAATCAACAAGTCAGGAAATGACAGATGCTGGCGAGGATGTGGAGAAAGGGGAACTCTCCTACACTGTTGGTGGGAATGCAAGCTGGTGCAGCCACTCTGGAAAACAGCATGGAGGTTCCTCAAAATGTTGAAAATAGAACTGCCCTATGACCCAGCAATTGCACTATTGGGTATTTACCCTAAAGATACAAACGTAGTGATCCAAAGGGGCACGTGCACCCGAATGTTTATAGCAGCAATGTCCACAATAGCCAAACTATGGAAAGAACCTAGATGTCCATCAACAGATGAATGGATCAAGAAGAGGTGGTATATATACACAATGGAATACTATGCAGCCATCAAAAGAAATGAAATCTTGCCATTTGCGACAACATGGATGGAACTAGAGCGTATCATACTTAGCGAAATAAGTCAAGCAGAGAAAGACAACTATCATATGATCTCCCTGATATGAGGAAGTGGTGATGCAACATGGGGGCTTAAGTGGGTAGGAGCAGAATCAATGAAACAAGATGGGATTGGGAGGGAGACAAACCATAAGTGACTCTTAATCTCACAAAACAAACTGAGGGTTGCTGGGGGGAGGGGGTTGGGAGAAGGGGGTGGGATTATGGACATTTGGGAGGGTATGTGCTTTGGTGAGTGCTGTGAAGTGTGTAAACCTGGTGATTCACAGACCTGTACCCCTGGGGATAAAAACATATGTTTATAAAAAATAAAAAATTAAAAAAAATAAAATAAAAAAAAAATAAAATGCAGAATGTGATAAAAATTAAACAGTATTTGTCTTTTTCTGTCTGACTTATTTCACCTAGACGAATGTCCTTAAGATTATCCACATAGTCACAATACCAAGATTCTCTTCTGTTTTATGGCTGGATAATATACATACATACATATATATGTTAACATATATTAAATACATAAAATATTGTGTATATATATATATATATATATATATTACATTACATTTGATAAAGAAAATGTCACATTTTCTATATCTATTCATCCACTGAGTTTACTTTAAATTAACATCTATATACCTTTAAAATAAGCCATGAAAAAATTTCTTCCAGAAAATCAAAGTCTCGTCTTATGTAAGAATTATTTTCCAAAATTCAGTTTAGAGCTTAAATCCTGTATGTCGCTATTACCCTTTAAATATTTTAAATGATCCATAATGTATTTATATCATTCTTAATTAACCCAGAACAGCCAGTTTTTCCTTCAGTCTGTTGAAAGAGACTGCTATTTGAAACTATGCTATTTTTAATGATGAGCATGCACTGAAAGACTTGGCTTGCTAGTGAGTTTATGTTACATGAGAAATGTGTGTCATTAATCACTGGATTCACACTGAGACCTGAACGCAAACAGTTTGAGTCATGTGAGTTAATTGTGCATAAAGATGGTAAAATCGTGTAGCACAAGCTGCAAAACCCCTCCATTGAGGCTCTTTATTAGAAGAGGAATTGACGTTTGGAACTTTGAAAAGATGGCTGAGGAGGAACAGGGTATTTTGCAGTGCTGATTTGAGAGGAAAAAAAAAAAAGTCCAGGAAAAGTAAACCAGGATCTGACAATTGCACTCATGTGTCTATCAAGAAAGACAAAGTAAGACACAAACAGTTGGTATGCTCTTTAGCATAAAATAATCACAACTGGAACTAGAATAAAATGTTTTCCAAGTAGATATGAAGTTTAATAAATAGTCCCCTTAACATGCCGTGTCACTTAAAGCCTCCCAAGATTTTTTCTTTTTGTTTTTATTTATGTCTTTCTCAGGCATCCAACTTGTTACTCGGTATGTCCGTAAGTCCTCATGATCCCAGGAGGCAAGGAAAAAAATGCCTCTTTTGTATTCCTTATAAATACACAATAAAGCAAATGGAATTAATTTCTTTAAACTTCATAGGAAAAGGCAAAGCTGACTGTTTAGGAAGCAAGTGATGATAACTGGAAATCTGTTGGTACTATTATTATTACTTTATTTTGCAAATAGTTTTTATGTTTGCTTTTCCTAATATGCTATCTTTATTGGACAAAAACTCACGGGCTTCCACAATTACTCCCCATGGCCACGGTCCCTTTGGCTATTGCCTACATGACCTGAAGGTCTTTATCCTCAAATTTCTGTACTAGAAGTGTTCAGGCACCTAAGCCTCACTATTGGAGAGGAATTACTATTGCGAATTACAATATTACTTGAAGGGAAGAGTATTCAATTGCAGAGGATATGTTTGTAAATTTTATATAAGTGGGGAATATGAACCACATCTGGTGAATGTCAAAACCTCTTGGCCAGGGTTGTCTCTGTCATCAACTAACCCAGAATTCTATGATGAATCAGGAAATATGTATAAAATGTTTGACATAGAATAAAATTTATATGTAAGGACAGAGCTGTGAGTCCTACAATTGATTTGAAATTTTTAATTCTCTTGGCATAATTTTGTGGTTAAAAAGGTACCTCTCTTGCATTAGTTACCCACCTTTAAAAATGTAGCTAATTCTGATTCTGACTCAACTGAGATCCTTATTAATGAATAAAAAGAGTGACATCAGATGAATGAAAACATTTAAAATACTTGAAACCGATAAATTACTAAACTCTACGTCGGAAACTAAAGAAGTACTCTATGCTGGCTAACTGAATTGAAATTAAAAAATTAAATTAAATAAAAAATAAAATTAAATACTTGGATGTTGATCTAAGGATCTTATATTTAACGTAGGTGTCCACAAAGGCTTGGCCATATTTCTGGCTTCCGACGGTGTATGAAGTAGAGAGACTCAAATCTTTAAATGGCTTAAGAACCAAAACTGTTTACTTATCTCTTCATAAATAGTTCAAAATGGATAGGCAGAAGACTCTGCTCCATTTGGTCACTTAAGGGTTTTGACAAACTTCTTACTTCTCTAGCTTTATTCGTAGGCACTGTTGCCATTGCGGGTACGTCTGTGTTTTCGCTCCCAGGAAGAGGAAGGAGCATGGAGAAATTGACATGCACTCCTACAAGTGACTGTTCTGCTCCTCCTGCGTGCAGATCGAACACGGGGAAGAAGCAGCATCGCTGACCTGGTACAAAATGGCCAATGGGAGTTGAGTGTGTTTAAGAAACTAACTTTCAAGAGTAGTGCAAAACACCTTGTATTTGTTCCGAAAACCACTCTGGGCCCAGCTCAGACTCATTTTTGCTGCGCCTTGCTTGCTGTCTTACTTCTCTGAAGTGAAAATAGATTATTTTTCCCCAAGTATGGGTATTCTGAATTTTCTTGTCAGAGCTTTGAAACTGCCTTCAACATATCTGCAATATATTTTTAAATTCTAGAGGAAAACATGTTTTTTTTTTTTTCTGCACAAAATGAGTCATTTTCTCACTGTAGTTCTTGCAAGTTTGCTCAGTCCTGTACACTTCCTAAATAAACATGTTTACAAAATGTTCAAGCTTTTCATCGCCTAATTGGTCATCTTAAGATGAAGTCAGGCAATGGGAGGTGTCGTTTAAATAATGTTCCCAAGGGGTGCCTGGGTGGCTCAGTGGGTTAAAGCCTCTGCCTTTAGCTCAGGTCATGATCACTGGGTCCTGGGATTGAGCCCTACATTGGGCTCTCTGATCAGCGGGGAGCCTGCTTCCCCCCCCGCTCTGCCTCTCTGCCTGCTTGTGATCTCTCTGTCTGTCAAATAGATAAATAAAATCTTTAAGAATAAATAAATAAATAATTTTCCCAAACTTTGGTGATGAATATCGTATTTCATCATTATCATCCTGGTGTTTCTGACCATAAATGGAATACAGTATTTGCATGAATTTTAAGCTTTAAATTGGGCGGGGGGATGCTGAAACTTTAGGAAGCCCATACATTTTTGAAAAAGCTTTCTTTTAAAAATGCTTATGCTCTTCAAAAACTGGCTGACTTACAATAATAACAGCTTGAATTATTCAAGTACATCAATTTCAATTCAATCCCATGTTGTAATGTTAGTTCAGCTTGACAGTATCATGTGAAATCAATAATACTGTGTAGCTGATGTAACAATATGGTATAATGTCTGAGAGAACACGGACAGTTTTCCAGAAACTTACAGATCACATATCTTTTTAAGATGGCTCTCTTGTCTGAGCTTAACAAGGGCTCCTTTGGCAGGCCGGCCGTTACATTTTAAACTTTCTCCATAGACTGTTTCCTCCTGCATTTGTTCCAGTGACTTGGTGCACAGAGGAAGTCAATATTTATCACCCTAATGTGTTTTTAGCATTTATATACTTTTCCTTAAAAAATATTTTCTTGGGGCACCTGGGTGGCTCAGTGGGTTAAGCCGCTGCCTTCGGCTCAGGTCATGATCCCAGGGTCCTGGGATCGAGTCCCGCATCGGGCTCTCTGCTGAGCGGAGAGCCTGCTTTCCTCTCTCTCTCTCTCTGCCTGCCTCTCTGCCTACTTGTGATCTCTCTCTGTCAAATAAATAAATAAAATCTTTAAAAAAAAAATATTTTCTTTATTTTCGAGGGGGGAGAAGAGTGGGATAGGGGCAGAGGGAGAGGAACAATCAGACTCCCCGCTGAACGCAGAGCCCGATGCAGGGCTTGATCCCAGGACCCCGAGACCATGACCTGAGCTGAAGTTGGACGATTAACCCACGGACCGACCCAGGCGCCCCAAACATCTGTATATTTAGGCATCTTACCCCATCAATTGAACTGTAGCAAATAGAAATCAGAGGTTGATTCTTTTTCATCTTTTTTTCCCTCTGATAGCATTTAATATATTCCTCAGCATAAACAGACAAGACATTAAGCAATTTTATATATATGTGAAAGATTAAATTAATAATCATAACCGTACAGTATGCATGGAGAGAGCATGTTATGGATAGGCACACTTTCCTCTGCCTCCAAAATTACTGGTATTTTAGGAAAAGTATAACCAAAAAGAAGTTTAAGTATGTAAGTACGTGTCAATGGGAAACCGACAAGTAAGAAAGAGCGAGAGGGAAAATAAAGCCATAAGAGAATAGGTGAAAGGCGATGATGCCGAAGCGCCTTAATGACCTATAGACCGTGGAAGGCTTTAGACATTAGGAAATGGGACCAGAGACACAGCTTGACTCGTAGTGACCATACATATGTCAGTGTGCCTCTGAAACAAGAAATGTTTCTTGTGAGTGATACTTTGGTCAGGGAATCTTTCCCTTTCTCTCTCTATTTCTACACAAAGTAGCCCAGAACTCCATGACCTAAGTGAGGAATGTCCATGCATGGAGAATCGTTGGGGGGAAATGTCCGTAGGTGATGATCTGGCGGTGGACCCGTGCTCAAGGCTGGCCTAATGCTCAGTCCTTTCTACAATATGAAATCACACATTCCATGAACCTGTGTGATTATTTGTTTAATGATTATCTCCACTACTGGAACGTGAGATCCTTGAGATCATCTATATACAAGATTTTACATATAATTCCAGGTAGTGCTAATGATCTTTGAAGTCCATTCATTCATTGAACGGATACTAACGAAGCAGTCACTGCATGCCAGGTACTACATTCAGCCCTGGCACATAAGAGTGAACAAGTCAGGCCTAGTTATTGTCCTTAGGACATTCCCTTCATTCCTAACTTATTAGAATCATTTGCATACCAGTGTATTTCCATCTGTGAAATGATGAGCTGCTTGAGAATTTCAATTTGGACCCAACAGGGTTTGGCACATGCGGGGGGGTGGGGGGGAGGAAACTGAACTATTGTTGTTGTTTTTAACTGATTTAGCAGACTAATAAAAAGAAGGCATTTCAAGTAAATTAGCTATTTTTCATTTCTCAGAAGTGTCATATAACCTTCTCATCACACCCACATGAGAAATGGGTGTTATAATTTACTGCCCAAATAATTTAATAAATGAGTGATAATTAACAATCCTTGTAGAAAGCTAGAAATCTGTTTCCAAATGAACCTTTGGAAAACAGAATTTACAATCACACAGCCTCACGGGGGTTTTCATGGCAAAAGAAACCATGATAATTTTATGATTTGTACTTCACTGCAGAATCAGAGATTATCAGAAATTTGTGAGGAAGGAAAATATATAAAACAACAGGAGAAAAATAACTCTTATGAATTAGTAAATAGTTATGCAATTTAGCAGTGAAGGAGCAAGAGAAACAGAGTGAGAGAGATTGAGACTTCTCCCATAAACAAACAGAGAATGTGCCCACTTGTCAAGCACATCTGGACATGGGCGCACACCAGGGTACCTAGGATGGTTAATTATGTTCAGAGAATTTACATGAGATAGAGCATACTTTTTCTTTCTATCACAGTGTGATAATATTAAATGTGAATAATAAAAAGGGAGCAGGAAGGAAATGGAAATTATAAAACATTTAGAACTGAGTGATGATGAAATCACTACAGATTAAAATGAACAAAGCGGGAATTTTTATTTTAGGAAAAAAGGAAAAGACTACTGAGAAAAGCATGTTCTCAAAAAGTTAGATAAATAACCACAGAGTAAATACAAATGAAGTGGGAAGGAGGAAAAAGTATGTAAAATTAAGAATTAAAAAATAAGATTATAAACAATAGAAAGCACCAACAAAATCCATAACATTAAAAAGAAGAAAAGGGAATCTTCTGAGAAGATACTTCTAGAAAAAAATAAAGTCAAAGTAAACATTAGCAACTAAATGTAAACAAATAGAGATATGGTAAAATATTAAGTATGAAAAGACTATAAAAATCACTAATGAATTTGAAAAGTTACAAAGCATGCATTTCTAGAAAATATAAATAAGCAAATGTAGAAAAGTAGAAAATTTGACTAAATCAATAAATTATATATGTTTAATATGTGTTCCTCCTTTCAAAATAAGCACAAGATTCATAGTTTTAAAGTTCTGTTTTTACAAACGTATAAGAAGCACACAATTCTAATCCAACAAAATACTTTCAGAGCCAGAAGAGAAGAAAAGAACCTGAAATAACCTTGACAATAACACTTGACAGGGCCAGTGCAGTAAACAAAAATTATAGGCCTATCTCATTAATTGGAATACATATAATAAACCTCAATAAAATACTGATAAATTGAAATCAATGCATAAAATATATGATGCATCATAATAATGTTTAACCCAGCATCATGAGGATGGTTTCATATTAGAAAATCAATTACTATGATTTAAAACTCAATGCCCATTCATGCGAAAGTTATTAAAGAACTAGGAATATGATTCTTTAATTCATAAATACATGTCTTTCAGAAACCTATAACAAACATCATATTTAGTGTTATAACTGTACTGTTTTAAAGATTTATTTATTTATTTGAGAGAGAGAGCGAGCGCGGGAGAAGGAGAGAACCACGTGCAGACTCTCCACTGAGTGCGGAACCAGAAGCGGGGTTTGATCTCACAACCCTGAGATCAGACCTGAACAAAAACTAAAAGGCGCTTAACTGACCGAGGTACCCAGGGACTCCTAACGTTCCAACATTAAAAGTTATCATTTAAAAGTCAGAATCAAATCAAGAATGCCTTCTATCATCCCTACAATTCATTTAGTATTAGACATCTTAGTCCACTAAGTAAGACACGAAAAATAAATATTACATAATGTTTATAAAAAATTACAAGAAAATGGTAGTAACTTATAGATGACTTGATTATCTCTAAATCTAAGAACAAATATAGACAAACTATTAAATTCATAACAAATCTATTATGTTTGTTGCATGCAAAAACTAATATAATTAATAGTATTTCCTTATATCTCAACCACAAATTAGAAATTGTCATTAAAAATTCTCCACTCACAGGTGCCTGGTGGCAGTGTCTGTTGGTTATCTGGCTTTTGGCTTCAGCTATGTCATGATCTGAAGGTGGTGAGACTAATCTAAGCACTGAGTCAGACTCAGTCCCCAGCAGGGAGTCTCATTCTCTCCTTCTCCCTCTCCCTCTGGCCCTATACAACCCCCCACACCCTGCCAATTGTGTGCGCTCAAACTCGCTCAAAATTATATAAATAAATTTTTTAAAAAAGGCACCCTAAAACACTGACCTTAAATATAAGGATTTTAACATTTTTGTGAATAAAAAGCCTCAATATCTATACTAACGTTAATTCCCTGGTAACTTGTGGAGAGTATCATGTTCTTGGAAAAAAATTCCAGACAGGATTTAATGGAACTTTACAAGCTGAACTTAACATACAATGAAAATACAAAGAATAACTGACACAATTGTGAAGGTAATACATGAGATTGGAGAGCTTGCCCTAGGATATATGAAGACATTGAAGAGCAAAAATCAGGGGTGCCTGGCTGGCTCAGTCTGGAGAGTGTAAAATCCTTGATATCGGGATTGTAATTTGAGCCCCATGTTGGGTTTAGAGATTGCTTAAAAAATAAAATTGTTTTTTAAAAAAAGAGCAAACATTGAAAGTATATGATTTGTCACATGGACAATCAAATGAATCAATGGAAAGCAAATGAACCAATGGAAACTGCTTCATGTATACACAAAAGCAATGGCATCGAATAGTGGTACTAATACTACTGCTATTACTACTACTTTCGGGTTCACATCCTGGCTCCAACATTTACTAATTTCGTGAACATGGAGAAAATAGTTGACATTTCTTTACATCAGTTTCTTTATTTGTACGATGGAAAAAAAAAAAAATACCTTCCTCATCTAAGTGTTATGAGGATTATATGCCATAATATAAATAAAATCAATGACTAAGACATAACATATGATTCTTAGCTCTCACATGAGCATTTGGTATATGGGAGAAGGGGCATTGGAAATAAGTTGTGAAAAGATGGATTATAAAAAAAATTTTGCTGCAAAAATTTGCAATCAATGTAAAAACATAAAATGAGATATAAAAAATAACACTGTGGGACGCCTGGGTGGCTCAGTTGGTTTAGCGGCTGCCTTAGGCTCAGGTCATGATCCTGACATGCTGGGATCCAGTCGCGCACATCCGGCTCTTTACTCAGCAGGGAGCCTGCTTCTCCCTCTGCCTCTGCCTGCCATTCTGTCTGCTGTGCTCACTCTCTCTCTCTCTGACAAATAAATAAAATCTTAAAACAAAAACAAAAACAAAAAGACCTACACCGTATCTCCTCATAAACTTGAAAAGAGAGGAAAAAAAAAAAAAACATTCGAACAAATTTAGGAGAGGTTGTAGGAAAATATCTTAAATGTGTGCCTGGGCAGGGAAAGACCTATAAATAAGATACAAAAGGTACAAGTCAAAATAAAAGACTAATAATTTGATACCAAATTGAAGTTTTTCTATAAGACAAAAGACCTCATAAAATAAGTTCAATTACAAGTACTGACATAGAAAAGATGTACTTGAAAACAATGAATATCCATAATATATAAAGAATTAATGTGAAGCAACAGGAAAAAGGCTAATGACCTGGTAGAAGCATAGCCAAAGACTGGGAACAGGTAATTCATAGAAGAAACACAAAAGGTCAATAACTAGAAAATAGGCAGAAATTTTTTTAATATACATAAAACTATAAAATTAAGAAATATATCTCATGCCCTTCAATGTGGCAAACTTTAAAAAGCATGACAATGCCAGGTTTGGGGAAGAAAATGAAAAAAAAAAAAAAGACTTTCTTACACTCCTGGTGGGCATATCTAAAAAGCCTTTGCCAATAACTAAAAAAAATTGAAGATATAAATTCCTTAAGAGTCACACATTCCAGTCCCTGTTACATGTCCCATCTCTTCTGCCCCGAAAAGAAAGTATATTACAACCTTTACGGGCCAAATTATTTTCCTCCAAAATGCATATGCTGTAGTCCTGACCTGAATAAATTCAAAATATGACACATTTGGAGAAAGGACCTTTAAAGAGGTGATTATGTTAAAATGAGGCCATTAATGTGGGCCTTAATTAAACCCAATCTGTTATCCTTATTTTTGTTTAATGAATTTATTTATTTCTTTATTTGGGGGGGGAGAGAGAGAATGCATAAGCAGGGGGAGGGACAGAGGGAGAGGGAAAAGCCAGCTCCTCAGTGAGCAGGGAGCCCAAGGTGGGACTCAATATCATGGACCTGGGATCGTGACGCTTAACCCACTGAGCCATGCAGGCACTCCTACTGTTGTCCTCAGAAGAAGAGGAATTTTAGGGACACCTAGGTGGCTCAGTCCGTTGAACACCTGCCATTTGCTCTGGTCATGGTCCTAGGGTCCTGTGATCGAGTCCTGCACGAGGCTCCTTGCTTGTTGGGGAGCCTGCTTTTCCTTCTGCCTGACGATCCTCCTGTTTGTGCTCTCTGTCTCTCTCTGAAAAATACACAAATAAAATCTTAAAAAAAAAAAAAAAAATAGAGGAGTTTGGGATACTGTGGGGAGGCAAAGATCATGACCTGAGCAGAAGGCAGATGCTTAATCCACTGAGCCACTCCGGTGCCCCAAACAAAACTTTGAAAAAAAAAAAACAATTATGCTGACACTATGCAATAGTCTATCAAGAGTACAACAGTATTCTATCTGGAAAACAAAACAAAACAAAACAAACAAACAAACAAAAAACAATAAAACCCGCACATACCTTAATTTAAAAATACCTTCTGGCTAAAAATTCCTAACCATCACCTGAGCTTTCAGTGAGTCATAATGCCTGATCAGAGATAACTATAACAGATTAATAATAATGCAGAGTATGAAATACACTGATAATTACCAAAATCTGACACAGAAACACAAACTGAGTCAACGCTGCTGCGAAAATTGGGCTAATAGAATTGCTCGATGCAAGGTTGCCATAAATCTTCATTGTGTAAAAAAGAAAATATCTACAAAGTACAATAAAGCAAAGCACAATAAAATGAGATACGTCTGTATTTTCTTCTGGCAGCTCTAGCAAATTAATATAGCAACATCTATCACAGGTGCACATAGCCATATACAAAAGGATTTTTGCAATAAATAAAAAAAAAAGCAGCAACTATTCATCAATAAGTAGATAGAGGAAAGAATAAATTAATTCTGAGAGCAGTGATGCCTCCCGGTTAAGAACCTAGTCCTCGCGTTTTCAAAAAATTACAAATGAACTACCTTATGCTCCTACAGTTGCCCTAATGGGTATTTACTCAAAGAATCTGAAAATACTAATTGAAATGCACATGCACCCACAATGTGCCTATCAGAATTACCCACAAGAGCCAAATTATGGAAACAGCACCAAGTATTCATCCATATGCAACGGATAAAGAAGAGGCAGCATATATACACAAGGGAATATTAGCCAGCCATAAAAAATAATGAAATCTTGCCGTTTGCAATGACATGGATAGAGCTAGAGAGTATTCTGCTAAGCAAAATAAGACAGTCAGTAAAGACAAATACGGTATGATCACAGTATGTGGAATTAAAAAAAAAAAAAAAGAAAAAGAAAAGAAAGAAAGAGAGAAACCAAGAAACAGACCCTTAATTACAGAGAACACACTGCTGGTTCCCAGAGGGGAGGCAGGTTGGGGATGGTTGAGATAGACGCTAAGGGTCGATCATTGTGCCATACTCCTGAAACTAGTATTACACTGTATGTGAACAAACTAGAATTTAAATTTAAATAAAAAGGGGAAAAAAAGGAAGCTAGTCTTTGGAACCTAGCATAAAGGCTAACTCTGCCACTTGTATAAACTTGGTTCAAGTTACTTGCTTTCTCTATGCCTCGATCCTCCTTTGTATAATGGTTAGAACATAACTTCCTCAGATGGGTGATTTCAGCATAAAACTCAGTTAATACATTTAAGTTCTTAGCATACTAACATCTTCTAAGCCCAATGTGAACAATATTAGTTAACCATTTCATATATATATAATAGTTTATAAAATAAACTATTAAATTAAATCTTTTAAAAATATTTTTTAAAATAAACTATTAAAATAAAAACAAACAAAACCCTAAAATATATATATACATATATATTTTTTTAAAAATTTTATTCATTTATTTGTCAGAGTGAGAGAGAGAGAGAGAGAGAGAGAGCGCGTGTAAGCGCACAATCAAGGGGAGCAGCAGGCAGAGGGAGAAGCAGGCTCCCCACTGAGCGGGGAGCCCAGAAGACCCTGTGATCATGACCTGAGCTGAAGGCAGACGCTAAACCAATTTAGCCGCCTGGGCATCCCAGTAAACTATTATATTTATATAAGATACAATCCTATAAAAAGGTCACAGTGAGTAACAAGAGATATATCTTTCTGCAATATTTTATTTTATTAGAAAAAGTTCTGACTCAAATATTGCAAAAGCTTTACATTTGGGTGACAGTTAAATGGGTTTTTGTAATATTATCCTCTGTACTTTTCTGCCTGTTTAAAATACATTATAACTATAAAAACACAAAGTCAATTCAAAGATTTAGAATGTCTAAGAGGTAATAACTTTAGAGTTATGTTGAACTGGTGAAACAACCAGAATTATTAAATACACACTCCAGAGTTCCAGAAACCATCTGAGGCACATGAGCTGTCTGAACCCAACACAGAGAAAGCACCAGACAAAAAGCATTTTTTATTGAACCAGAAACCAACACTGGATTCAAAGTTGATAAACCCAGCAATTTACTCTCAGTAAAAAAAAAAACTATAAAGGAAAACAATGGTTTTCACCCCCTCACAGATCCTGAAGTGAAATTTACTCCAGGTTTTGGGGGCAAATAATTGGAATATCTGTTTCTTTAATGAGTGGATGAAGGTTGGGAAAACATCAAAATGCAAATGTGATGGGGGGGGGTGGAACTGGGGAGGAAATTCTATTGTTCTGGAAAAAGTGTCACTGGAAGAGACAGAAAGGATACCCGTGGTCCAGGCAGGTATTTGGCTATATTTGTTTCGTTTTCTAATTAATTGGATGCTTTTTCCACCTCAGCACCTTTTTGCATTGCCTGTTTTAAAAATAGCCTGCATTATTTTGAGTATCAATGTCATAATATTCTTTTTATGTTGGAGATGCATGGACTCGATTTTGCAATCACTCTGAAGACTGTGCAGTTTATCCCCATTACTAAATATTTTATGTTATATTTCATGCACTTCCATAGACCTTTGAAGCTCATAATTTAACTCGTGCCTGCTGATAGTATACATTATAAAGAAAGCTCATGAATTTATGAAGGAACTTGCACATACCATTTCAGCAATTGGGGAAAATCAGGAGGAAGGATGGTGGAAACAAATGAATCATATTTTGGTCACACTGAAGTCAGCATTTGGACCACGGTCTTTGATGTTGGCAAGGCCCCAGGGCCAAGTGCATTTCATTCTTCAAAGAAATAGTTGTGTCAACCATAAAATCCCTTTTAGTGTTCAAGATTGGAGCAGGGATGGAGACACTGACACTGACACTCAGAGATCCCATTACGTAATCTGTATCCAGAACATGCCGGAAGGCAGAAAATGCATCAGTGATTGACATTTGACAACTTATACACTTTCCCAAAAGCAGAGGAGAGCAAAACCCGCTTGATCATTGCTTTTGCTCTGACGTCAGCTCCTGGCATGTATGGAAACCCTCTTTCCCAGAAAGTGAATTGACGGCTGGCGAAACTGAGTCCTTCGACTCCAGTGACTGGTTGTCCTCAACGTAAGAGTCAAAGGACAACAGAAATATTCTCTCATACCTCTCCTCCAAAGAGCACAGAAGAACTGTGGCCAGTGAAATGATACGGTTTTCTAGATGGAATTCAGACTGACTTTTCTGAGCAGAATGAGTTCAGGACGCGAGGCATTTTTGCGCAACGTTCCTTACATCGGGAACATATTTGTATTTCCTTTCATGTTAATTTGTTCTGATTCTACACAGTTTTGATAAACCACCTCCTAGAAAGGATTTCTACGGTCCCTCCCTATTTCCCCTTCTCTGAGCTCCCTGTACCCCTACTTGCAAAAGAAAAAGGAGGAAGAGAGGGAAAAGGAAGAGGAGGAGGTGGAAAGGCGAAGGCCGAGGGCAGCCACAGAAAGAAAGAGCTCTTCTTTACTGAGCGGTTATTGTGTAGGAGAAGGTGGGCTTCATCTCTATGATCTAATTAGATTATCCCAATAACTCTCTCAGAAACGAAGTCGTGTTATTACCATTTACAGACAAGCAGACAGCTCGTCGTAGATGTGAACCCTCCAAGGTCATTCATCTAATAATGAGAGGGATCTAAATTCAAATTCCAGATCTCTTTGGGTCCACTGCAGTCCACTGCTTTCCTAGCAGCGTCCCGAGGGCAGGGCCTCTGTCCAATTCATCTGTGTTTTATCTGCAATAGCTTGTCAGAATAAGAACTGAACACTTTTATTTTTCTGGTTAATTAAATGCACACATGTCAGAGAGCAAGACAAAATAAGGTATTACCTTCAGTATAAAAAAATAGCAAGCTGATAAAGGCTACACTGCATATGAATATTCCTTGTCTAATAGTAATGATAGCATTAATAATGTTCATCTTTATAACCTTTTCCAGTTTCAGAAAATGTTCGTATAGTGTAAAAGACACGAAAAGTTCAGAACGGAGACCGTAAGTGCAATTTTAATTATTACTGTAACAATACCTGAAGACTACAGAGTAGACTGTATGATATATGCTTAAAAATACCTTATTAAAATAATTTGCTTTGACAATGAAAAAATAAGTTTTATGTATTGGGCTTCCAGGTACTCAAATTGATATTAAGAGCTGTCTGAAAAACTCAACACCGTCAAACTCTGTAAAGTAACTCTATCGAAAGAGTTAGGAACGAGCATTGAGAATATCCACAATCAGGCCATCAGGGTGAAATATTAGGAAAACATGCCAGGACAGCATTAAAAGATGTCAAATGGAAAACCACACTTTTCATTCCCCAAAGACAATAATTCTAAGTCTGTGTGAAAATCAAATAAAATTTCACACTCGATTCTTAGAATCTTTCGTCCAGTGTTTGCCTCCAAAGGTAAAAACAGCCCTTCAGTTGACTGTAAGAAAAAGGAACACAAAATTCCACTGCTGATTTCATAACCTTGGCAGACACACAGCTGACCAGATTTGCTGATACAGTGTAAGGTGTCTGAAAGGGTTAATTTGTTAACCCCCTATTCTGTAAGGGCTAAAGAAGACCTATTCATACTAGGCTGCGTTTCTAAAAATAGTCAAACATAGACGACTTACATTTAATGGTAAAGAATGCCAGGTATCTTACTGGTAACATGATATCATCTGTTCTGACATGGTGTGGCCAAGTTTGACTTTTTGAACTGAAGAAAGGAAACGTGACACAATTGCAATGAGAAAAATGTGAGGCACATGCTATCACCATTTAAGACAACAATATCAGCAAAGACAATTTAGATAAGAGCCACTGAAAGGGGATAAAATGCAAGGAACATTTTTAAGAGCTGCTACAAAGACTTTTGCTGGGGGTTTTAGAACAAGGAAACAGATGGGGAAAATAATTATCTAATGTTTATGGTAATGTAGCATAAAACCCCAATTATCTAGGCTGCTTGGGGAATCAGGTGTTTGGCTTAATTTTTTTGGTTAGCTGAGTTACTTTAAACCCAATAGTATCTCAGCCATTGTTGTTGAAAATTGTTACAAAGAGGTTGAATAGCGCCTAGGGATGAGAAATTGCATTTTTCTTTGTAGACCTTGAAACGCTTCCATGTGGATTGTTCCTTGTGGATCTTGCAATGTTCTTCAAGGTTATCCATTCTGAATGGGAAGAGCTATAATGGTAGACATGGACCCCTGGGTGAACCTTGGATACAATGGAATAATTTAAAAAAAATAAATAAATGTACAAGGTGCATTTCTTTTGCACTGATTTCCCTCCTTCCTTTCAAGCATTGCCCTCCTGTGCAGGCAGTAAAGGTGACTATGTCCTGGACATAATTTGTCAGTTCTTAGGGATGCTCCTGACTCCTAAAATGTTCTCAGCCACAGGGATCACCATTAGAGATGTAGTCATTTGAAAGTATAAATTAATCATTTTAAAATACAATTATCTCTGAAAAGGCTGGAAGTTGATTTATTTATAGCATAGTTTAAATTAATCTGATCAAACTGTTTTCTATCAGATAGCTACCTGAGTTCTATAAACAGATGGAATGGGAACTTTAATTATGAAGGGGATTTCGGAGCACATAGGATTTCCAGGGAATCGTGCAATGCCGTCATAATAACTAAGGAAAGGAAAAACTTACCCTTATTAAGAATTACTTTTAAACTCATTGTTAAAGTTGCCAGTGTTAAATTATCATACTATTTCTTGATTGCCCCTTTTACTCAACATTATCCATTAAAATACTACATATTCTGTAACAGCAGGGAGCATCTCCTTCATAGTACTGATCATACCCATATGGCTAGTTAATTAGTAAGTGAAGTTAGGCCTTAACATTATATTCACTGTGCCTAGGATAGTCCCAGACATAGAGGAGACATTCAATATGTATTTGTTGAAAGAATAAATGTACTAATAATGTGAAAATATTTGCGAACAGTAAATGAAGAGATAGAAGGGATTTTTATAAATAGCAGCTGGTATTATTATTATTATTACTACTATTCCAAAAGTACACTGAATATGTATAAAGGATAAAATTGAGGTTCAGAGGTGTTACATATATTCACAACACCCTGGACTTCTTAATAAAATTTTTCAGGAATGCCTGCGTAGCTCAGTCGGTTAAACTTCTGCCTTCGGCTCAGGTCATGATCGCGGAGTTCTGGGATTGAGTCCCTGCTCAGCGGAGTGTGCTTCTCCCCCTGCTTATGCTCTCCCCCTCTTTCTCTCTGACAAATAAATAAAACGTTTAAAAGAAATTGTTCTAATAATCTGTTACCAAATAATATTTATTGTAGTCTACTCTCCAGAGCTAGTACAGTTTCATTTATGCTATATCCTAAAACCTACTAGCATACCTACCGTAAGTGATTTCTTGACAAATATTGTTTGAACAAACGATTGATTAAAATTTCATTGATAGCATTAATCATCTTGTACAAGTTTAAAGAGAAAAGGGGAAGTATGTTTCAGGATATGCCATGTGCTCATGATTAAAATGTCCATTTACAAATGACACTTTAATTCCATCCAATGTCATACGACAACCACTTCACTGGATTTCGGAGATGGTACTTTGTGTACAGGATATGGTGTAGAGGAGATAAAACAATTTACATGAAATTAATAACAAACGTGAATTTGAGCTATATTGGAAGGTATATCCTATGCGTCAGAATATTTCAGCATTAATATTAGTCTTGTACAAAAAATGATTTCTCACAGGAGTTTAATAGAAAAATATACACACACACACACACACACATACACATATACATATATATGTATATATATAGCATATCTGTACGGTATATACCATATTTATTATACATAGTTACATAATTACATAACCTGAAAACTCACCATCTTATAGTATATATTGTCTAAGAGATTGGGCCCATTGAACATGCAACAAATTCTGATCACCAGTTGTCACATAGGCACCGACCTTGACCTCAAAGGCCAAACTGGGTAATGCACAGCCCTTGTTCTCAAGTAGATGAAGAAGATTACAATCTACTGAGAAAGACAGATGCATGAAAAATGTGATGATGTGCTGTATGGTATAACAGATATGTGTGTAAACTATTTGGGGACTGGTTCATTCTTCTTGAGTGGGGTGAAGTGAATGGAGATGGCAAAAGAATTTGAGAGAGAGGAGGTGGTATTTATACTGGACTTTGAAGGATGAGTAAGAGAATTGTATGGATATCAGTCAGAGCCATGAGATAGTGCTGTGTATTTGGAAGAATTATGGGCGATTACGGCATATACGCCATAGCCAAGCTCTGAAGGCCTTTCATATCAAGCTAAAAAGTTTGAACTTCATCCAAAGGCTAGTGGCGGACTCCTACGTGTGTAGAAGCTGGAGACTAACAGGGGCAAAGTATTTGGTCTGATCACTCTGAGAGTGTGGATGATGGTTTGGGATAGAAGGGGGAAAACTGGGTGGAGAAGAGGTCATTACTGAAGATATTTTAATAATCCAAGTGAGAGATGATGAGAATTGAATTAGGGAAGGGGCACAGATGATAAAAAGAGGAAAACAGAAATGAAAGATACAGAAATTTTCATGTTTTGGGGGATGGTTTTGTTGGTTTCATGAGGGTCAGCTTACATTATATTCTAAATTCTATGTGATACTTTTTCTTTTACTTCAATAAACATTGCTAACAGTTACCTGATACACAAGATTCTGCACTTGGCTCTAGGTAAATAGGCCAATAAGGTACACTTTGCCCTCAAAGAGCTCACAGTCCACTGGTGATGAATAAATGGTATTCAGTACAGTGGTTACTATAATACCTTACTATACGTTATGGGATAGGCAAAATAATACTAAAATCCCCACCCAAGGAGGAGCATAAGCCTCATTTACATAACATACTGATGTGGGAAACAAAGGCAAAAGAAATGTAACTTAAAATCTCCTTACAGCTGGCAGCCCAGTTCCTTCCTCAAGGAACTTGCGGTCGCCTTAGCGCCTTCATGTTTAAAAGCAACCTCATCTCAGCAGCGGGCCCCTCCAGGTCCTGAATGCCTTGCTTCCCAATTCCTTGGGGACTTGCGCTAACCCCAAACCCCACAAATCAAAATGGAGACCATCAGTCACCACTCACAGTCCCGGGGCAGCTCTTTCTGCCCACAGGTCCTGTCCCATGAATGCAGAGGGGGTGAAGTTCTAGGTGTTGTGCCCAAGTTTCATGAGACCACCAAGGAGCCAACACCGATGCAATCCCAAGAGGGTTTATTCAGCAAGGTCGAGCTTGGGTCCAAGTATACATGGCGCAGCTGAGCAGGGACTTGGACCCCTAATCTGGTTATAGCATGGTATTTATGTGTTGTTTCAGGGGATTTCCAATAAAGGGCATGGACTCTGTGAATCCGGATTCAGTTCCTGATACCGTACTGGGCGTGTCGGTCCTGTGGTTGAGCCTGGCCACACACAGGTGGCCAATGAGATTACAACACATAGAGAAAGCTGCACAGTCATGCTAGGTCACACATGGGTGGCCAATTGAATTACAATTCACCCATAGTAGCTGTTTGAACTAGCCTATCGCCTTGACCAGAACTGGCACCCAAAACGTGCCCAAAAGTTGGGGCCCACACTCCTTGGTAGCTAGGGAGACAATATGCATACTCCACTGATTGGATGTCTCCACCTTACCTGACCCATCCCTGCATTCGGGCTATTATCTCCACCTGAGACTGGTTTCCCGGACTTGCTTTTAAGTAAGTTCCTGGGGAGCGGGGGCGGGAGGGGGGGTGTCAGGGTCAGTATAAGTTTTACTGCATAAACAACAAAATGGCTGTTCAACCAAGGTGGGGCCGCTCTGGCTAAATAGGCACTTACACTAGGCAGGAGACAGAGGAGGCCCCTGACTCCCCTGACTGGGCCCTGGAACTATTCCTGGCCAAGTGGAGACACTGAGACAGAGCAAAGCAAGAGACAAGGGAACCAACCAGGACGGCACAAGAATCTCAAGGCCACAGGCGTCCCAGTCAGTTTTCAACAAAAGAGCGCCCCTTGAAGCCCTTAGGGGAAACCCATTCTGGACCCCTCTCACCCTAGAGAGCTTTTTCTTTCCGTTCGATTCTCACCTTCACCTCATAAACTTTCCCTGCACTTCACCCTTGTGTGTCTGTGAGACTCATTCTTCCACTCCGTGAGACAAGAACCTCGTGATCCCGACACTATCACCACAGAATTTCTTTTTAATTAAGTAATCCTAGAGGTGCCAACATGGAAGCAAGCCGAATCTGAGTGAGAAGGTCTTATGGTAAATGTGTACTTATGGTTTCATGTTCTCTGATACAATGCCCTTCAATGGAAAATGACACGGAAGCACATGGCAGATTATCCTCAAACAATATTTCCTTTCTTTTCTTTATTTTTCAAGATTTATTTATTTTTATTTAGGGAGGGAGGCAAAAGGAAAGAGAGTATTTCTGTGCAGAGCCCAAGGAGGGGACCAATCTATCGACCCAAGACCAAACCAAAACTTGGATGCTTAACCAATTCAGCCACCCAGGTGACTCCTCAAGTACTATTTCTAAGCAGCATCATAATTATGACACCATGACACCCATACTGAATTTTCAGTCTAAATCAAACTATAAGTAGCACCGCGAATAATTTGTTATAATTCAGACACATAATGAGAAGAAAATACTTTCCATATATGTATTTGTTGAAATCAGCTTCCTCATTATTGGTCAAACAGTTTGGGGTAAGATAAGGAAAATAATGGGGCCACCTGTAGAAAATCTTACACATATTACATACAAAATGTGGTCGACATGCTAACATTAAAAATGTCTACCACCAGTTGGCTCTTCAAGTGCTGCATGCATGAAAAATAGCCTACCAAAGATTTACCTCAAAGCTACAAATGTAGTGATCCACAGCAATGTCCACATCCCCAAAGTGTGGAAAGAGCCCAGATCTCCATTGACAGATGAATGGATAAAGACGATGTAAAGATGCGCGCGCGCGCACGTGCACACACACACACACAGGAATACTATGCAGCCATCAAAACAAAATGAAATTATGTCATTTGCAATGATATGGATGAAACTAGAGGGATTTATGGTAACTGAAATATGTCAATCAGAGAAAGACAGTTTTATGATCTCACAGACAAGTATAATTTTTTTTTTTTATAAGACAGAGAGTGCATGCACATGGGCAGGGGGAGGGGCAGAGGGAGAAGCAGGCTTCCTGCTGAGCAAGGAGCCCAATGTGGGACTCGATCCCAGGACGCTGGGATCATGACCTGAGCTGAAGGCAGCCGCTTAACCTACTGAGCCACCCAGGCGTCCCTCCTAGGGTTTTTTTGATGATCAACATATTTTGCCTACGTGAAGGTTTGCTAACATAACTGAAACAGCAGTAAATGAGACTTTATTATTTGTTAATGCAAAGAAAATTAATATATGAAAGATTGAAGCAAAGAGAGAAAAGGAGAAAGAAAAAGAGAAAAGCAGAGGAAATAAATAAATAAAATAAATAAATGAATAGAACAAAGAAAATAAATAAATGAATAGAACAAAGAGAAGAGCCAACGTAAGCACATGACTGTAGGGTGACCCAGAGCATTTGAAATGTTTTCTCTGATAGGACATCTTCGGAAAGCTGATTAAAACTGCCCATGCAAATGGAAAGTATTTATGCATTCTTCTAAGAGCATAAAAAAAAAAAATCTCTGGGGTGTAGGTGTCCTGCTGTCCCATAAGAGGAGCATTGAGGCCCAAGAAAAATTGGAGAGCCTAGTGTTCCAAACATTGACATGAGGGAAGTACATGGCAGGGGCATGTGGATGTCCCCTAGGTAACAGGGGCACACAGTGTCCCAAGGGAAATCAGACTTCCAGGATTCAAAAAGTCATTTGTGTATCCGAATAGGATTTACTTATCTTAAATTCTCTATGGCCTGAATATGACACAAACATTATTGATGATTAAATATTAAAAACTGAAGATGTGAAAATCTAGGGAGCTGAGAGAGAGAGGGGGAGGAGGAGGAGGAGGAAGAGAAGAAATACTGATATACTTGGATACTAGTAAGTACAGATTCCTAAGCATTGAATAAGCTTTCTCCATTTCCGTTAGCTTCCAGTTGAGATCTTGTCATGGGGAGCTTTCATATCCTCCACAATAGCTATGTAATCCAAGTCAGTTCAATAATTATCTAAGAACTATTCAGGTGGATTTCATTTTATAAACAAAGCATGCTGACTACTTTCTCTAGCAGGTATCTCCCCTCCCTACTCCAGCCAGCTAGACCCACTGGTCTCCGTAATCAACAAGTGCTTGTCTCACTTGGCTTCTCTGATTATTTGGTATCCAATCCGGTACGGTCCAAATGCTGACAATTGTGCCACGTGGATAAGGCCATCAAAGTGCAAGTTATACTGGATGTCACCAAAATGCCTCGTTTGGGATGCAAGGACACTGGAATTCCCAGTAAGTATTTGGTGATTCTCCCTTTCCACTGTGCTGTTTCATTCCCAACTGAATTAATTTGCCAAGCACTTATTCAGACACCAGCAGAGATAATAAACAAATAATATTTCGACTGTTTAAACAGGATTCCAACAAATACTGAGCCCCTCTCATGGACATGCCAGTTTCATTAGATGCTGACCTTACTATTACTAGAGGAACAGGAGTGGCCAAGGCTGGAAGGAGGTACAACTATTGATAAGGTTAAGAGCTTATAGGGAAATATAACACTATAGTTAACTATGCTAGAATTTAAAATATAATAATACATTTTTTAAACTTTTAGCAAAAGAGGGGGCGCCTGAGTGGCTCAGTGCGTTAAAGCCTCTGCCTTCGGCTCGGGTCATGATCCCAGGGTCCTGGGACCCAGCCCCGAGCTGGGCTCTCTTCTCTGCAGACAGCCTGCTTCCTCCCCTCTCTCTGCCTGCCTCTCTGCCTACTTGTGATCTCTGTCTGTCAAATAAATAAATGATATCTTTAAAAAATATATCAAAAATAAAAAAATTAAAAATATAAAAATTAAAAATAAAAAAATAAAATTTTAGAAAAAGAAACTTATTGGGGGGAAGTTTTAAGTAGGCATCTTAGATAAGTAAGGAGCACCCACCAAATTTCATCTGAGACTCTGTAATTTCTAACCCAGCAGTGGAAGTTAGGGAAGGAAGAAAGAAACTAAAGTGGAAAAAATAATTACTGAGCAAGGAAATCTTTAAATGGGTAGGTAAATTTCAACCACCACTGACTCCCTAAACCATAACAATTATGTTTAATTTGAGGAATTAAAATATAGAGCTAAAGTATTAATGCACAATAAAATGTTAAAGAAATAAGCATCACAGAAGGAAATTTAAAAAGACAGGAGGAGAAGCTTGTGATCATAGTGTTCTAAAGGCTTTTTACTTTTCTCAGAATAGTCACGGTCAGCATTGGAATTAAAAGTATTGATGTTACTATATTAAGGGCAATTTTTAAAGGTGTGTAAGTAGTGTAACTTCTAAAAGTTGCAACAGTAGAGGAAAAATATGAAATTTAAGAAATTCTCAAGCCATCCACATATAAAAAGGAGGAAGGAGAAATTATAAAAAGCGTTTAAAAAAAATCTAATACAAAGTAGAAGCTAAGATCACAGAAATGAGTCCAGTAAGCTGACAATCAGAATAAAAGCCAAGAAAGTACTGGAGGGGTTCAGAACAGGTCCCACCCACCCCCCAAGAAAGTGCGACTATGGCATGTGGATTCTTTTTTTCTTTTTAACATTTTATTTATTTATTTGACAGAGAGAGAGATCACAAGTAGGCAGAGAGGCAGGGAGAGAGGGAGAAGCAGGTTCCCCGCTGAGGAGAGAGACCGATGCAGGGCTCGATCCCAGGACCCTGAGATCATGACCTGAGCAGGAGGTAGAGGCTTAACCCACTGAGCCACTGAGCCACCCAGGCGCCCCATGTGGATTCTTTTGAGCTGAAGGTACTTGAGACCGGTGGCTCAAGCTAAACGTTGGTCCCTTCCTTAACCACACAGAAGAATGGAAACTGGGGGTCTATCTCAGAATAAATGTTATTAGCAGAGATAAATTTTATCTGAGGGACACATCTGTACGGCAGGGCAAACATCTAATCGTTTTATTGCCCTAAGAAGTGCCTTCCTTTCGTCTGAAATCTCAGGCCCCTACGCCCTTCTCCTTAGCTCGGAATGATTATAAACCTCATTTTGCCCAAATGTTGTTTGGAATTTCCATGTGTACGTGGATTTCCCGAGGTGTACACCTGTTAAATTTCATTTTCTCCTGTTAATCTGTCTCATGTCAACTTGATTCTTAGTCCAGGTGGAAGGGTCTTTGACGGGTCCGAAATTCTTGCTCCCTGGCATTACGCTTCTGGGTAAAAGACTAAAATGTTCAAGCAGCATTTCAAAATTCAACTCTAGGGGTACTTGGCTGGCTCAGTCAATAGAGCATTCCGCTCTTGATCTTGAGGTTATTACGTTCGAGCCCTATGCTGGGTATAGAGATTCCTTTAAAATGTTAAAAGAGAAGAATTCAAAATAATTCATCTACAGGCTTTTCATAAAAGATAATATAAAACAGTATTAAAAAATACAGTGTAGTCAAGTTGAATATCTAATTGGCTTTATTAAGTGATTCATGAATCAAGAAGCATCCAATCCAGTAAAGGGTGAAAGGCCCAGGAGTTGGAGAAAATGTAAGGTTGCTCTAGCAGGAGGGAGGGGCAAGGAAGTGATTACCAGAACAAAAAAAATGCTTCCTTGGCTGGGGGCGTGGTGGGTAGAAGAAAAGCACAGATTTTTTTTTTTCCTAAGGAGAACCACAGTAGGTCTCCTGGGAAATTTCAGATCCACTGTTTAAAATCCACATTCCCGGGCAAGGATGAAACTGTAATTAAGTTACCATCTGCTGATGAGGGGAACAAATGCCTCTCCATTTGGGGCTGTTTTTTCATCTGTTTCTTTTTTAACAATTACCCCTTTTTGATCAGACTCTTTTTTTTTTTTTTTTTTGACAGAGAGAGAGGGGGAAGCAGGCTCCCCGCTGAACAGAGAGCCCAATGCGGGGCTCGATCTCAGGAACCTGAGATCATGACCTGAGCCAAAGGCAGAGGCCTAACCCACTGACCCACCCAGGCGCCCCTTTGATCAGACTCTTATCTAGCCTGTGAGGTGTGATAAAAATTAGGGAATTAGCACCACTCTCAGCGGGCAGGATGTGGTTCTTACAGTTTTTTACAAAAGCTACAAGCTCTCTGCATATGTGTTTATGAAAGACCCGCGGATCCCCTTACCCAAGAATCCAACACTGCCACTGGATGCAAACAGCAAGAGGTTTATTGGGACGCAGGTACCGGCGGGTGGTCAGCAGCTCAAGCTAACCGAGCACACCAACCAAGGGGAAAGCGGGGTTTTTATAGATTGGCACAAACAGGTTTTGGGTGGGGTGGAGCTGATTGGCTGACAATTTGAACTTTTGAAAGAGGCACCCTCGGTGTTAGTGGATTGGTTTCGGGGGTCCGCGCGCGCGAAAGGGGAGCAAGGAGGGGGGTTGGGCCTCATTACTCAGCAGGAAAATATCCTGCCTACTTGACTATGTGGCCCCCTGCCTACGTGACTATGCCTCTTAGCAGAAGGTATCTTGTTCAAACAGGCGACAAGTGTCACACCCTAAAGCCAAGCGGTTACAGAAAGGCAAAAGAGCAGTTAATTATATAATTCATCACACAATTCATAATCTAACCTTATACCTAAAAGCCAGCGGTTCACAGAAAAGCAAACAAGCGGTTAGTTCTCCTATCTATCTCTTAAGGGAGGGGGCTTTCCAGGGCAGGGGTCTTTCATTTACACTTGCTCCAGTGTCCCTGGGAAATCCCTGTGAGACCACAGATAGCACTGAACTGTATATATACTACGTTTCCTCCGATAGATAGATAGATAGATAGATAGATACGTTAATATTACAAATCAGGCAAGGAAGAGATGAATAATGATGTGGGAAACAGAGGCAGAAGAAAAGTTATTAAAATTTCCTTACCCACTGACAAGCCCTTGAAACAGAGTAGGGGTGCCTGAGTGACTCAGTGGCTTAAGCCTCTACCTTCGCTCATGTCATGATCCCAGGGTTCTGGGATTGAGCCTCACATTGTGCTCTCTGCTCGCTGGAAAGCCTACTTCCTCCTCCTCTCTCTCTCTCTCTCTCTCTCTCTCTCTCTCTCTCTACCTGCCTCTCTGCCTATTTGTGATCTCTGTCAAATAAATAAATAAAATCTTAAAAAATAAAGAAAAAACAGGCAGAGTGACACTCCTCTAGGGTCTCAACTACCTCCACCTTAAGGCTTTGCTAAGAGCAAAGGGCAGTCCTACCCTGGCAGAGCCCGAACCCCAACCAGGATCCTGTAAGTCTACTTAACAATTCCTTTGAAACCTTTATCTCTAAATGCTCCAAGATAAGTGTTGACAATCATTCCCAAGCCTGTGGCCCACTGATATACATCTAAAGTGTCTCAAAAAAAAGGTTTTATGACCAGTAATGAATAACCTTTTTCCCAACAATAGCTAGCCCCTCAAAGTCCTGGCAACCTAGCTTCAAAATTCCTTCTTCTGCAGTCTCTGACCCCCCCCCCCCCAACCTGCAAGTATGTAATGGGCCACTCCTCCCCGCCTTGGGGCAGCGACCCTGCCTGCCCATGGGTCTTGGCCCTGTGCTTTAATAAGCCACCATTTGGCACCAAAGATGTCTCAAGAATTCTTTCTTGGTCATTGGCTCCAGACTTCACCCCATCGAACCTCACTTATATCCTAAAACGTCACCATTTACTAAATTAGAATATATTCTTGCCATCTCTCTTCTTTGAATGATGCAAAAGGAAATAATGCCCAGGTGAGGACACAAACTGTAATGAAGGACACAGGCCTGGTGGCTCCGCGTCGGGTTACTCCTGATCTGATACTACGCCACAAGGAGGATTTTCTGCTTCTGGACCTCAGTTGATCCCAGGGAACTGAAACTAATGAAGGATAGTCAGAAGAAAGGCAGGAAGGAACAAGCTACCTGCCCCCGCAAGAGGAAACCACCCTTAAAAGGACTCTACACCCCTCCCCCCACAAGAGGAAACCACCCTTAAAAGAATTCTATGCGCCTCTGGAAGGAGCGCTCCACCCTTTGCCCTGTGTACTTGAGAGGTAGATCCTGGACAAAAACCTGACAGGAGCTTGGAGGGTTCATCAGATTAAAACAGCCCGCCAAAGAGCCCATACAAACCCCCGGGAGACTTAACATTCCAGGGACAACCCTCTAGGGTCCCCTCCGCCTCCTGGAGCTGTGTAGGATCACAAAGTTTCCCTTTGAGGCCCACCACACTTCTTGCCATCTATACCATCATTCTTAGAAGCAGCAGGACCAAGAAACTCAGGCCCTGAAGGAAAAGAAATCCTGCAAAAAAACCACAGATGAGGAAGCTGCTGTCTACACTAATAGTTGTGGATTAGACATTCTAGGCCCAATTTCCAAACATCTCCTTCTCTGTTTTTCAGAAATGGGCTCCCATAAATTTGCATTTGAAGAATGGCAATTTGGCTCAAGAAAACTTTGTATAAAATTTACATCAAAAAGGAACAGAGTTTTGTGAGAGAGACCACTCCAGCCACATCTTTTCTTCAAGTCTCTTGAGAGGACTAGGTAAGGTTTGGGGAGTTGGGGGGGGCGGGGGAAGGCGGGGTGGGGGGGTGAACTTTGAACCCTAAGAGCCCTTCCTTTGGCCATACGGAGATTTGCAGGACAAAGACGGGTTGTTTCCAATTCGCCAAAGACCTTGATTGCAGCCTGAAGGAGGAAGAGGCTGACCATCCTTTCAACTATATTTTCTCCAATTAGCTTCGTTGCCTCTGGGTACATAGTTTTGTTTTAATTTAGGAGAAAAGGCCTTAAGAAAATTTCTATCAGGCTCTAAATACCAGCTTCCATTTTGGTCAACTTTTTTTATCATCGCGTTCTCAAATCATTTCAAACATCTCGTTAAGGTTTCAGCCAGGACAAACAGTAAATGTTTCTGGCAGGATTAATAAACCCATTAATTTTCATTTTAGCTTCCCCTTGACTAGTTCAGGGAATTACTCCTAATAGTTTCCTGGAAAAGCCCCTGGAGTCCTGTCAATTGTGGGAGGAGCCCATATGGAGGCCCTCCTCTAGAGGTCTCTTGGAGAATAATTTGCATAAGAATTTAGCAGATTATTTCTTTTCCAGGGTCCCAGTTGATCACAATTGAGACATCGATTTCTGGGCCAGTGTTTTGGTAATGAACCCCTAGGAGAATGTAATGTGGGAGGCACAGGTGTTATTTTGGGCCTCCTGCCTTGGAGCTGATGTAGCTGTAAAGCTATTAGCTTGGTGGATTTTCGTTTTTACAATCTTGCTCCAGGGTCCTTTCAAAATACCCAGATATAGTCACCAGTTAACTCAGGTCCATGGCTTCCCATCCTATTTTCTGCCTGTTTTTTATTTATTTTTTTTTTAAATCAATCCACTAATCGTGGAGATAATCCTTTTGCAAAGAGAACAACTAGAACAGGCTGGGTAACCTTATTTATTGTATTGGATTCGGAATGCCCTGAGAACAGGAACTCCAAAAAGACTTTAAAGACTGCCACCGATTTATTTTTCTTCTGCTTGAATGTTTGGATAATAGACCAATCAGTAGAGGCAGGGAGGGCTCTTAAGAATTCAGGAGGGACCAGAAGGCTAGCTGAGGACAGCAGAGCAGCCTTGTCCGCCCCCACTCCTGGGTAAGCTATCTGTGACATTCTTCCGGGAAGCTCCCAGCTACCTTATCTTGACAAAGGCAAGGCCTTTGGTATCCCCAGAGTATACTTTAACATAAGAAAATCCTTTTGAAACCTCCCGTTTTCCTTACCTCCCCAAAGGCCAGCCACCCCTCACAACCTGGGACATCATCTCTTTCAGCCCTTGGATCCTAACCCCTTACTTTAATAAAAACCACCTTTTTGCACCAAACATGTCTCAAGAATTTTTTCTTGGCTCCAGTCGTCAACCCACCAAACCTCAGCTATGTTCTAAAACCACATCAGAATGGCCTGTAAAAGTTCAGATGCTGGGGCGCCTGGCTGGTTCAATTGGTACAAGATGCAACTGTTGATCTTGGGGTCCTGAGTTTGAGCCCCACATTAGATGTAGAGTGTACTTGCAAAAACCAAAGTTTTTATTTTGAGAGCCCTTTTTGGTGGAGGATCCCGGATATCATCCATGGGGTAGGGGGTTACCCTCTTATTCCTGCATCCACTTTGGGGCTTCTCCATCAGATACATAGCCGTGGGCCATGATGTGGAGAACAAAGACAGAACAAATGCTGAAAAAATTCAATTTCCTTACAACTTACATCTCATCAGCAAGTCCCTGAGACAGGCAGAGTGACCCTCCTCCAGGAACCTGTAAGTCTCCCTTAACATATAAAAATCCCATTGTAGGGGCACCTGGGTATCTCAGTTGGTTAACTGACTCACTCCTGATTTCAACTCAGATCATGACTGTGGGGTCACAGGTCTCATGTAGGAAAGAAAGTTAGGGTTTGAAGACGACAGCCAAGAAATAATTATTGAGACTTTTTTGGGGCCAAAAGATGATTTTATTAAAGCACAGGGACAAGACCCAGGGACAGAAAGAACTGCACTGGCATCACGAAGAATGACCCATTATATACTTTCAAGTTGGGAGGGGGTCAGGGATAGCATTAAGTCTCTAAGGAATTTTGGAAGCAAACTTTCCAGGACCATGAGGGGGCTAGCTATTGTTGGGAAAAGGTCATTTATTACCATCTAATAAAACTTTAGTCATGCGATCCTTCAGATGTATAATGGTGGGTCACATACATGGGGGATGGTTGACCACACACATCTTTGGGGGTTTAGATATAAAGGAAGTTTCCAAAGGAATTACTATATGTTAAAGTGATAAGGGAAATCTGTCTTCTAAGATGGCCAACCAAGTCAGCAAAGTCCCAGCCCCTGCCTCAGGGCTCTTTGGGATTCATCTCACGGCTCTGCTTCCCACACGTACCAGAGGTACCAAGTATGTGGAAGTAGAAGGGTATAAATTACCGTTTGTTTGGACTCAGGGATCAGACATTTGGAAATCACTCTCCTCTGAGCCCACCAGTGTTAAATAAACCTCCTCCTATCCTCCAAGATCTCCCAAGTGCCACTTGGTTCTTCAGTCCAACTATACAGTCCAGGTTCCTTAACAGAAGAAGTCTTACAGGATCCTCATAGGGGAGGGGTCAGGCTAGGATTGCCTTTTGCCCTTAGAAAAGTATTAACATCAAGACAGATGAGTCCCCAGAGTAAAGTCACTCTGCCCAGAGTCTGCTTGGGATTCACTTTCCCTCTCCCTCCCCATAGGCATGCTCCCTCTCTCTCATTCTCTAAATAAATATTTTAAAAATTAAAAATTTCTTTACAAACTTCCTTTTTCTCTAACCCTGCCCAAGACATATGCTAGCAGTCATCTCCAAGCATATGGCTGACTGCTATACATGCGATCGGTTTCATGAATGAGGTTTTATTAGAGAGTAGTAAATGACCTGATCCAAACAACAGCTGGCCCCTCAAGGTACTGGAACCCTTGCTTCCAAATTCCTTAGAGACCTAAGGAATCCATAGCCCCTCCCAACATGCATGTATATAATCAGTCACTCCTCACAACCCCATGCATCTATTTCTGCCCACAGGTTCTGTCCTCCTGCTTTTGTAAAACTACCTTTCTGCACTGAAAACAACTCAGGAATTCTCTCTTGGGGTTGGGGAGTAGAGATAAAGAAGTTTCCAAAGATATTTTTATATCTTAAATATTTACAGTATCCTGGAGGTCAGGCTAAGGTCATGTTAAGGTTGCTTTTGGCCTCTAGTGAAGTATTAACAATGAGGAAGTTGAGTTCCAGGAAGAAGGATACCCTGCCTGTCTTAAGTACTTGTCAATGGGCTGCAAAAGAAATTTAATGTTTTCTGTATTTTGTCTTTTGTTCTCTACATCATCCTGGACTATAAATTCTTTTTTTTTTTTTTTAAGATTTTATTTATTTGACAGGCAGAGATCACAAGTAGGCAGAGAGGCAGGCAAAGAGACGGGGAGGCAAGCAGGTTCCCCGCTGAGCAGAGAGCAGGATGCTGGGCTTGATCCCAGGATTCTGGGATCAAGATCTGAGCCGAAGTCAGAAGCTTTAACCCACTGAGCTACCCAGGCCCCCATAGACTATAAATTCTTAAAAAACCGCAACAACCTTTTGGGGTTCCTCCCTAGGCTTAGGAAATTCTTTAACTTATAATCCTTAGTTCAGCCTTTGACCAAGAGGTGAAGTACACCTGAGTGGGTCTGTCTGCCGCCTCAGGGAGTTTTATTTTACTTTGTTTTATTATGATATATTGTTAAGATCTTATTTTTAAGTAATCTCTATACCCCACATGGGGCTCAAACTCACAACCTCAGGATCAAGAGTCCACATCTTGTACTGAGTGAGCCAGGGAGGTGTCCCCCAGGGAGTTTTTTAAACCGTAACTGTGTATTAGTCTCTTCAGAGTGGAAAGGCAGTTCAGACAGAGAATTAGTGAAAAGAGAATACTCAGGTGAAAAAGGAAGGGGGAGAGGTCATGTCAATCCCATAGTCTTCTGATTTTGGTCCCTCTTGTGACTTCAATTTTTCATGAGCCTTTTGTAACAAGTCTTTTAAAGAAGCTATTTTGGAATCTTGAAGGCTTTTGTTAGCTTCTGTATACCAATTAAAGGAGGCATCCCATTCTGTTCAACTTGGGATCTCTTGCTCTCAAGTGAATTTCTTAAATAGGTGATCCTGTCTCATTGGAATGCTACCCATAATGGCCAGTGTAATTCTAGGTTGTTTTTGGTAAAAATTTGCCATCTTGATAGATATCTACAACTTCTGGCCCCACGGTTCTTATACATAAAAAAAAACAAAGCAGGTTGCCAGAAGGTGGTATGATCAATCCTTCAGATGTAAAGGATCTCATTTCTTTAGGTAGTCAGCCTGTGGGTTTCTCAGAGCCAAACAAATACCTCAGCTCTCTGGCTTCCAAAATTCCCTTTTGGCAACAGTCTACCTCTTGAGCATATCCTCTGAGGATATGCAACTGCAGATACCAGCAATAACCAATGAACCAGGGACTGGGGACTGGGGATGGGAATGAACAAGCAAGCCTCAAAGAACAGGGAATATGGACTAATTTCCTCCCAAAAGGAAAACTACAGCCACCAACAACAGTTCCCTAGGTGGAAGCCAGGGAAGCATCCCAAACAAATGGAGAACCGTAGACTAAAGCATCAGTAGCTCCCAGCATGGATCCAGGGGCAAAACCAAGGCATTGGGAGGCATCATTAGGCTACACTTGACATGACAATGTTAGGAGAAGGATCATCTGCTCGGGTACCATAGTATCATCAGCCTCGATCACTGGAGAGATTCTTCAGACCATAGTGTGGACAGTGGATTTAAAAAAGTTGAAACCAAAGATAGGAAAGATATGGAAGAGAGAGAAAGTACTTAGAATGGCACTGCTTCCCCTCAGGGGGAAAAAAATGAGGAATTAAGGAAGTAAAATAGAAAATGAAATAAAAATAATTCAAGATTCACTTCAGAGGTGGAATTGACAGGCCCTGGTGAGTAATTTAGTGGAAGATAGAAAATAAACAAGTATTACTGTTATAGTAAAAAAAATCCCCCTATGCAAATGCCACACTGTGATTCTATCGATAAATTTATTTCCTTGTATATCAGCAAGGAAGCCTCTGTGCAGATAACCAGACCCAGTTCTTGAACCAAATATCTATTTCTCTTGCAAATTCAACTGGCATTCTGTTTCATTATCAAGGTCTTATACTTTGTGGAATGTTTTACAGCCCAGTATTATTTAAACAAGTCTGTATGAATGGATAGCACTGATTTATTAGACTGTGACCATTGCTCCAACTTTCTGGCCTCTTTTGAGACCCTGGCCTGGAGCTAACACCTGACATCTCTTTGACATCACTTCTTAAATAAAATGGAAATTGAATAATGAACATGGAGATACATTTGTGAACTTTTATTCTGTGTGTGAGGTCAGTTGGTATCTATCACTTAGAAAAGAGCTGGAACATATTATTAGCTCCATGGCTCCTCTCAGATTTTATGCTGGTGTCCCAATCACTGTGTATTTAACTTAAGAATTTGGAGAGGACTGGAATATTTGTTTTTGTTCCAAAGATGTCTCAGAACAAGAGGAGCAGTGAATCTAAACATGACAAGCCATTAATTTATGTGATTAATTCTTTATGGTGCCTGACATAAGCTAGACACGATTACTACAACTAAAACTATCATTAGTACGATTAATAATGAAAAAAACCATATAAATATAATAATGATCAGATTATACTTCATTTAAATTGTCTTAGTGTTAAGACATATATCAATCCCATGAAGTTATCTCTATGCTTTAAAGACTCATGGAAATCCTTGAATTATCTTTTGCCAAAACCAAGATTTATCAGCATCATCTAAAATTCCTAAATCCCCTCAAATATTTAAGATTCATAAGCAAGTTACAGCTCCTTACAGAAATTAAGATCCAGGGGTGCCTGGGTGCTCAATAGGTTAAGCCTCTGCCTTCAGCTCAGGTCATGATCCCAGGGTCCTGGGATCGAGTCCCGCATCAGACTCTCTGCTCAGCAGGGAGCCTGCTTCTCCCTCTCTCTGTCTGCTGCTCTGCCTACTTGTGATCTCTCTCTCTGTGTCAAATAAATAAATACAATTTAAAAAAAAAAAGAAAAAAGAAAAGAAAGATCCATAACCTGGCTTCATATGCTGAACAGACACAAATATCCTTCTAGAGGACTTGTCTCATCATTCCAAAGACTGAATTTTTTTCCTCCTACCTTTCTGGTTTTTGTCTTCACTTGAGAGATGTACTAAATATATATTATAATGTACTACTTCATTCAACAGATCTACTTTATGCCTGACAATATTTGTGGTACCCCGGACATGGTAGCTTTCCTCATGGAATTTATAATGTAGTGGAGGACAGAGACAATATACAGGAGAATGAATAAGAAAATTATCTGGACTGATATAACTTATGAAAGTGGCAAAACAACGTATGTGATGAAGTGTGACAAATACAGATGCTAGACGCATAGACCAACTGCTCCATGAAGTACCTCCCCTTCCTTCTTTATAAACAGATCAAACTCATATAAGATTACTTCAGTGTTTAAACAACTAACTATCAAACATCTACTCTATTTCCCTATTGTAGGCAATGAGGATAGAGAAGTCAAGCAGAGAAGGCCCTTCCCAGTATGGAACTTAGATTCTAGTGGACTCAGCATTTCTTGTCAAAGGTTCCATCAATACTTGTGGTCAATGTGTCCAAAGTTCTTCCCAAATAATGTGGTGCTTATTGTCAGACCAATCAAGCTACACAAAAAATGTCGACGTGACAGTCCTCAGAACAATTAATGTACCAAGATGAATCTTAATTTAAATATAAAAATCAGTAGAATACTTATGTTGAACATATCTGCTTTGTAAGCGGTAGGTTTGTATACGGGCTGTGGCTTCTTACTATTAACAGCACAAAATGAGATCACAGGAAAAATTTTCTTCCAAATAAGTTAGCATAGAGCAGATTATCATTTGGAAAATGATTTAATTAGAGGGGAAAAGTTGAACCAAAGGTTACTAAAGTCATCAGGCTGTTACCTTTCTGAATATCAGTTTTTTAAACATAGAGCTCTACATACAAGAAAAGGCATCATAAACATAAAAATAAAGCAGCCTTCTAATACCTGAACAAATAGCTATTGAAATTTAGGGGGATGGTTTAAAGAAGCATCACAGAAGCACCTTTCCTGAGAAATATGTTGTTGCTATTTTGAAAATAGGAACTTAATCATCCTTTTTCAATAAGAAATGACAGTTCAACACATGACACCCTCTACTTGTCACTTTGCTGAGACCCTACTATGTGCAGCACACTGAATTACTGAGGAACATGAAGACACAGAACACAGCATCTGCCAAAATTTCTAAATGATCACCAGGACAACGGAAGTCGAAGTAATATTACAATTGACAATTTAACTACAACGTTATGTCAATATTGAATTGAAGCAAGAGTGAGGAAAGCATTATTTGTAATCAGAACACCGGTAACTACTACTCATTAGCTTTCACAATTAATCTTAGCATATTCAGCCGTAAATTAATTCTACGGAAATTCTCACAGAATTCAATTTTACTGGCCTGAAGACAAAATTCATTTTTATCTGAAATTACTTCCTTTTTTAAAGGTTGCTTTCAATCATTTTACTATGTTTTATTAACGTGACATTAGATTACTTGTTTAATGACATTTCCACTTTTAGGTAGTTATTCAACTGGCATAAGGAACACGCATTAAAGTCAGTGCTTATAACCAACACATGTTATTCCCTTTATAAAATGAAAGCCCCCAAAGCTTACCACCTAATGATAGACCATGACATTATCTTATACAGTAGGATTTACATTTATTTGTATATTTCCTGACCTTTATTGTTCACTAAGATGTAAGGGTTCGATAACAAGCCTAGTGCCAATGACACGGTGTTTAGAAGCATCTAAGATGTTGAAAATGTTTTGACTCCTCATCCACCACCATCCTGGCCTACTGATTTGCACAGACTTTCAATTTGTGTTAGCCTACTGTTACTAGAACATACACCTGAAATGTTTATTTGTTTTCTTTTAATTTTATTTATTTATTTGACAGAGGGGGAGGAGCATGAGCAGGGGGAGCAGGAGAGGCAGAAGCAGGCTCTCCACTGAGCAGGGAGCCCACTGGGGGGCTCCATCCCAGGACCCTGGGATCATGACCAGAGCACAAGACAGTTGCTTAACTAACAGAGCCATGCAGGGGTCCCTTCTTTATCTTCTTTTGTCTCTACCCTCCCACCCCCGAATCATTTGGGAATGATACAGAGTGAGCAAGGCTGGTGGTGTACAAACAGCAGGTCATAATGAAGGAACTCTGATTCGGCACAATCATATGAAAGTTCTGCTATCACATCTGCCCAGCATTTGCCCAAACACGGCCTTACCCTGCTAAGAAAGCAAATCTATTCTCTGCCCTGGAGGGAGACACCATCTCTGTCTTCAAGGTAGCTGACTATACAAACATCCGTGAAAAGAGTATGAAACAAAGAGGTCAATGCCATTTGATTAACAGACATGGGGAAACACGGGAGATCCATGGAGACATGCCTCCCACTATTGGACTGGGGATTGTTGTTCATTTATCTACATATAGTCCATCTGAGGTCAATAGTTACCTTTGTGAAGTGCTTGATAAGATGCTGCCAGGCCTCTGAGATTCTCTACTGTCGCTCATCTACAAGTAAATGACCACAGCACTCTCATCCATTCGCTAGTCCCCTTGTGACTAGAGCTTTTACGTGCCATCTTTGTCAGGTCCCATGTGTTTGGAAAAGACTGAAATGCAATGGCTTCAGGGGAGAAGGAAAAGCAGATATAGTTGTGTATGGTATCTTCAGGTAAATAATATAAACAGAATGGATGAGGTAAATTTCTAGGCATTCTTTGATTTCCACCTTTTTGTTAATAATAGGAGTACCGTACACAAACAATGTCTTATACCTTTACCATATTTACTACGAAAGCATCCCACCTAAGGAGACAAAAACAGTATGAACATATATAGAAAGAGAAAAGTCGTTTCAATAATAGTGTCCAAAGTCTCAATTGTTAAACAGGGTTATTCCCTAGGAACTTTGAAAGGGAAGAGCTGATTGACTAACTCACCACATTGAGTCATCATCAAAAGGTCACTAATGATTTTTTCTTGACAGAGTGCTTCGATATTTGTGTTCAGAAGATAAAATCGACTCTTGGAATTGTGGTCATTTCAATATGACTATTGTTGGTAAAGGGTAAACAAGTCCTAACTCACCTGAAACTTCTTGGAGCTCCTAATAGGCATGAGACCTGAGAAATCCAGTTTCAATATTAATAGCATTTATCCAAAAGTTACAACGTGAGAGCATCCTCCTAAAGTAGATGGGCATAATCACTTAGATACCTTTCAACCATCAGACGATAGAATAATCCAGAGTCAAAGAAAACAGACAATGGTGGTAACATAGGATGGGGGCAGTTCAGATCAAAGAGATATTGCGTCTTCTAAAATGAACACATGATTGTAAAGGATTTGTACCAATTATTGCCTTTAATGGGTACTCACGTAACCATATGAGTCCAGTATTCTTTAAAAAGTGCAATGTTTCATGACCAATGTCAATGGCTCCTGAAGAGGAACAACCATTTAGCCTTATTGTTTATGGCTGGCTCTTTGAAGTATGGAGAAGGCAGGGACTAATTATTTTTTCCTTTACTAGTCAATGAATTCATGCAGTGAGATAAATTTGAAAGTGCTTTAAGAAGAGAACTTCTATGAAATCACATTGCATATATGGATATTTTTTTATTTTACTATTACATTTAAAAATGAAATAATGACATCTAACACAAATCTTTTTAAGAAGCCAGTGGGATATAAGCTGGTTTATGTCAATAAAATACCTATGGTGCCTCTTTTACAGAGTTAAACAAAAATTCAAATCTTCAAAAAACATGTGACATTTCACAAGGTAATTCTTACTTATATTTGTAGTCTCCTGCTACTTCCTCACGTGCACATGGAGCATTCATCTACTGAAAGCAACATACATTTTTATATGTCCTTCAAGATGCACATTCCTTGGCATCGACCATCTTTCTCGCTTGAAATGTTCATCTGTTGAACTCCCCCTTTCGAGGCCGACCTTTCCTAACAAGCCACGTCTGGCAGTCTGTCCCCCCATTCATCTCTCCCCTTCCAATCTAGTTTCTCCCCCAAATACGTTTTTTTTTCTCCTCCCCAACTACTTTTTACATACCTTTCTCTGAACATTTCATTTCATTATCACCCACATGCTGCCGAATCCCCAATAAATATCTCTAGCTCTGATTTTTCTCCCCAAAGCAGGCATCCATTCCCAACTGCACTGGTGTACCAAGGAAGGAGTGGGGAGGGGGTGGGCACAGACAGCTCCAAGAGGGAGGAGTATTTTGTCTTGATTTGCTTAGCATTGCTGGCACAGGACAATACTACAAAGCAGATCACTTTTTAGCCAATTTCATTCTTGCTTACATTGTTGCTTACAATTTCATTCATGCTTACTCCCTAGAGACCACAGACCATTCTATCCAGGGAGAATGGCTCCCACTGTTGCACTTTTGATTACAATTGTCCCCTGCCATCTTTCGCTTGCTCTCTTACACTTGTTATCTGCCATTGATTCTATTTATACCCCAAACCTATTCCTCCTCACATGTTCTTGATCTCAGTAAATTACACCACCAGCCACTAGGCTCACAATACAAAATCTAGAAGTGAGTGCAGATTTGACCTTACTTTACCTCCCCTCGCCATATCCTGTTTTGAAAGCCTTGCTGATTCCACCTCAAAAATCAGTAACTACTTCCCACCATTGTTACTCTACCTTAGTCTAGGATAGTGTGATCTTTCACTTGATGATTAACAGTCTTCTATTTTGTCTCCTATTTCCACTTTTGATCCCTCCAACCCATTCATCTTACCACACTTTAGCACTGGCGATATTTGAAACATAAAAAACTGACGCAGTAACGTTGCTGATTACTGTGCTATAATGTATTCCCGTTGCCCTTAGGATTATTACAAAAGCACAAGACTCTATACAACCTGTCCAGCCCTTCCCATTACTGCCCTTTAAACTTCTTCCTCAGTTCACTAGAATTTCTGCTTCAGGAGGACAGGATTGTTCATCTTCCTCATTGCTAACTCCTCAGTGCTTAAATGAGCATTTTGCATATGGTAGGCATTCGATAAATACTTTCTAAATAAAGAGAATGAATTCCTTATCTCACTTCTCAATGCTTTCTGTTGTATTGAACCATACAGAGTTGCCATTCCGGTATCTAAAAATAGTGGCACGTTCATATGGTTGAACTTAATTATTTCCAAGTGAATGTTCAGAACGTATTGACTTTCTACATGCACATATACATATATATCTTGAGTATATATATTTGATTATAAAACTCCCAAGTATTTCCGTATAAACCATGCTGTCACAGATCCAATAATACCCTTCTTGGTACTGACCTCATCAATTTATTCTTCATCTAGATCCAAATATGGGATTACTAGCATCATCAACTTCAGTCACTGAGCAGGGAAACTTCTCTCATGTTACCTTTCTCTGCATATAGATCTACTCTTACTAAATAGATTGTATCTCACTAAATAGATTATAGGTAAGTACACCCCTCCACAGGAGCAATTTTTTTTTCATTCAGAGTCTAATAAGTGAAATTAATAGGTTTGTTAATCGTTTCTGAAATAACATGACTAAGACCTGAAATTCCAGGAGTCAGAGTTCTAGGGTGCCTTGCAATCTGCTTTTTGTGGGTTTCAAATGGTTCAATTTACCCTCTTGCCAAAGGCTGACTGCGGAAGCACTCAGTTTCTTTAAAGAGACTGTGTATTCATCATTCCTCGACAGCTCAACTGTTGGGTCTACTCTTCCACATACTGTTTGGCATCCTTGATCTTGAGAGCATTCGGATTTCAGAAGTGTTATTACAGGGGCGCCTGGTTGGCTCAGTGGGTTAAGCCTCTGCCGTTGGCTCAGGTCATGGTCTTGGGGTCCTGGGATCGAGCCCCACATCAGACTCTCTGCTCAGCGGGACACCTCTCTCTCTCTCTCTGCCTCCCTCTCTGTCTACTTGTGATCTCTCTCTCTTTCAAATAAATAAAATCTTAAAAAAAAAAAAAAAAGTGTTATTCAAGCCATACTCACCAAACCACTGTCAATTTTACCGACTGGATTTCTGAGAGCTGTCTTCCTGACCCAGTGCACCGTGTGTTTACTGACCACTTCATAGGTGCTGAAGATGATTGGATGGTTCGCACAGATTACAAGTCCTCAAGAAGGGGAAAATACAGCACTATTCATGAAACTTCTCTAAAGTTCTTCCGTCAATTGTGAGATGAGGGCAATCACTACTTCAGGGAGCAGCCGAGATGAATAGCAATGCTGTGGTTACCCCTTGGGGCCACAGTGAGGGTTAACTGAGCAAATACATGTAAAGCTCTTGGAACAGTGTCGGGCACGTTGTCACTGCAGAATATGAGCTATGATATTCCTATCCTATTGTACAGAAAAGAATCTGAATCTCACAGCTAGAGGAAGTTCCTCTGAGGCACAGAACTTTTAAGCAGCAGATTTAGGACATCGATGAAGATTTATCATAGCATAAACCCCATGTTCTCTTTATTATCACAGAGAGCTGCAGCCTGAACAGTCAGGGCAATCCTTTTCTTCTCAAGATCTTTTTAGTCAAGATTAATTGAACGAACACCGACCTGGATTTTTACAGCCACGAATCTGTGGATAGAAATCCCTGTACGTGCCCCGTAGCACTCACTTGGTACGACAATGTGTTAGGAACTCCTACTGTGTGTACCATTTGCACTAATGACATAACCGAGGCAAGCAGAAGGTAAGTATTTTTGACCGAGGTCTCACAGCTAGTAAGCGATGAGGCTGTGATTCCGACTCCGCTCTAATTCTAGGAACCACACTCACAGCCACGTTGCACCAAAGTCTTCACTGCATAGGTCTATAATTCCTGGGGATAGTTGTATTCCTGCATCTCTCGCAAGAAAGCGAGAACCGACACGTAGTACCCAAAACATCACAGCCTACCCATCCACAGCTCTTTCCAGCTCACAAAGGCACCGACACACATGTTCTCATTATAATTCCACAGCTGTGTATTTTATCTATTATATTTTATTCATCCATTCATTCATTGTTCGTTTTTATTCTCCATCGGGCACCTAATTATAAGAAGTTCAAGAAAGAGGTTGCCTGCCCTTGGGTTGCTCACAGTCCTACGGGATTGAAAAGCAAAAGAATTACTGTTCCAAAAGGTTCCTGTTGCCCTTATCTCTCGCGACCCGCCACATACGCAGACGTCTTTTTTACCCAATCCCCACCTACTTCTAATAGCTTTCTTTAAAAATATATATACAATAGGGGTGTGTGGGTGGGACAGTCGATGAAGCATCCAACTCTTGCTGGTTTCGGCTCAGGTCATGAGATCGAGCCCCACGTTGGGCTCACCCTCAGTGCCGAGTCGGCTTGGGACCCTTTCTCCTTCTTCCGCTGCCCTGCCCCCCCTGCACATGCAGGCCCACTCTCCCTCTAATAAGTAAATGAATCTTTAAACATATATTTCATCAGACCTTCTCCAAATACTTACTAGAACCCAAGAACATTATGCAGTCATTCTTCCTGTATGATTATGCCGGTCAGTGCATTTCACGGCGATGTTATTATACATTTACGTGGGCAGTGAAAGACTCCTCAAGACATTCGGGAAGGACAGCTAAGTGTGCCAAGCTGCACTCGGGGCTTAAGTAGTCCCCATCGCTACAGTCTTGATTTGAGGAAACTAAATGTCTGGAGCCCTCAGGTGAAAACTGTATGTTCCTCGTTATCTGAAAATAGTGGATCTCTGCCGGAGTTAATTACCTAAAGAACACCGCACAGAATCCATGTAGCCGTGTCATGCTTCTCTCCTAAACTAGAACAATATAATTGTAACACATAAAAATAAATCTTTGTATTTACTCTAATGAGCTTGCTTCTCGGTTTTGCTAGTGACACGAGAAACTAATAGCAAGGTCGATATAATGTCTCTATGGTAATTATCACGCCACTTCCTCTCCCTTCCTATATTCTTCTCATGTTACGTTTTAATGTGTTTCTGCTCAAGTCAATTCAATTTATCAGTAGGCAAGAGGCATGAAACGGGGCTGATTTGCTCTGGATCTACTTACAAGTAAACTGTAAAACTCAATTTTCATGTTCAGTTTTCAATCAGATACACATGAGAAGAACAATTTGGGGAATACCATTATTTACAGAAGCTTAATGTGATGTAAATACAAAAGAAAAATATTAAAGGGTGGTACATATGTGGCATTTGCATTTTGTATTTGCAAAATTTGTATTTTTCTTTTGGCTTCTCCACTGCAAAGGGATTTTAAGGCTATCAACTCTAATATGATAACCTACAAGGGATCAAGAAATCAAAACATGAGAAGGGGGTCCAAGAGATCCACCAGTGCCAAGGCTTGCAAACCAGAACATGCCTGTCTATGTACTGAGGTCCATTCAATTTTAAGGGGGTACTTGGACGTGCCTCGGTGTAAGAGAATGGATGTTCAGTTTCCTTACTTCTCCATGCCATTTTTGCAAACTTGATCTGCCTGGAAGCACCCCAAGTGTAGGTTCCAAGCAGCTGCTGCTTTCTAGCCTCTTTCCAAAGCCTCCTCCTCCCACTTTACAAAAGAAGCCCAGGGCTCCAGAACTGTCACCAAAACCACAGCCTGGGGTATTTCCCTGGAGGACAAAACTCCAAGCACCAGACTCCATTTGAAACACCATTGTAACCATCCAGAATGTGAATCAAAACACCAGTGGGTGACACAATCTTTGCACTTCCTGTGCTTTCCAATTCTTTCCTTTCAACCACATTGAAGGAAGACCTAAGCCAGTTAAAACAGTTGATAAATCTTTGACGTATAAGTCAAAGTTTAAATGAGTATGAGACATTAACAATATCAAACTCCTTTCTGAACCCCATTTATCTAGGGGCATATAAAGTCACTGAAAAAATTACTTATCAACTGCAGTTAAGAAACACATTTCTAATAAATACTAGTGGTATGCTTTTAAGTTTTTATTCAAATGTGTAATGTGGTTGATTTGGATCAATTGTGTACTCATAAAAAAGTGTGATAACCACTCAATCCTGAATGATGTTTTTTCAACCCATATGAATATGTGCTTACAGGAAATGTTTAAATGAGCATTTTAATGTACACACATATCTTTGTGCCAAAGAAATATGAGCTGATGTTCCGTAAAAGACTTAAGCATAAGATATATTAAGCAACGATAAAATACTGTGGAAATGGCTGTATGAGTTACAGGACAAAAAGGAACAATGCTAAATTTGTGACAGTTATAATAAATATAGTTTGTGTTCATTTTAATGGATAATAGTGTGTGTCCAATCGTTTTGACATATAGATACTACAGGACAACTCAAAAAGGATCATGAGATATATTTATTTTAAAAACTCAACATCTGTAATAGGCTCTAAAGTATACTCTTTGTGACCATTTAAACAACATAGGGAAAGTTTTTAGTTGTTAATTTATAGGTTCGTGAGGGAAGAAGTGTATTAGAGGGTTTTTATGGTCTATAAAAGCAAAAACAGTTTGACGAACACTGTTCCAAGACAACAACTGTCAAATAATTTTCACAGGGGAAAGCTTACTTCAAAGGCAACTTACAAGGAATCGTAATACAGAAAACAGATGTGCTCGGAACAGCTGCGCAGCCCTTTCTCTTGCCACCCTTCTCTAACCCCGGCGGCAGCCCAGCAAGTGTCTTCTCTGCATCTGCTAGAAAAGTTTTCCAATCATTTTGATCTCATACAGCCTCTTGTTACAGTTGGGAAGTAAGTGGCCCAGAGCCAGTGAGTGACTGAGCTCTACCCAAACCCGAGTGATCTACCTGCGAGGCAACAGGATAACATACCTCATCACAACAGACTGCTCTTCCCCATGGTTAATCCTCGACTTGAATAAATCACTAAAAAACGAGGCATTCACATATCATTTTTTATCCCGAGCTTTTTAAGCACATAAATTTAAATTCCTCGCTGTGAAAGCCTGCATCACCATTCTCCCATCATCTTAAGGGGTTAAGGCAAACCGAAGGGTAGGGTAAAATCCCAAAACTGCGAAATACCAAGGCACAGCACGTTTGATTAAGTTAAAAGTGTTAAATGTATAAAGTGACTAAAGAAATGAAGTTTAATGACAAATTCACCTAAGATGATATAGACTAGAGCACAGATGAGTAAAATAAGTGTGAAAAGTGTTTGGGTTCACATCCAGGGATCAGCAGCATAAACCCCAATCTGTTTTTGTGTCCAAGAATTAATTCCTGGACGCAGAAGTAACAGGGAAGATGAATATGGCTCTCACGTTTGTGAAGCCTGGTTACCTACAAATACATCCACCGAAACCTAGACTGCTCAACATAACTCATTTGAAATAACTGAAAACTACATGAAAACATGTAACTGGCAGCTTCATTTCTGCATTGTTTAATAAGACTTTTTGATGTCTTGTTGAAAACACTTTCATTTTGGGGGGGTGGAATTTTTTTTTTTTTTTAAAGATTTTATTTATTTATTTATTTGACAGACAGAGGTCACAAGTAGGCAGAGAGGCAGGCAGAGAGAGAAGGGGAAGCAGGCTCCCCGCTGAGCAGAGAGCCTGATGCGGGGCACGACCCCAGGACCCTGAGACCATGACCTGAGGAGGCAGAGGATTTAACCCATTGAGCCACCCAGATGCCCCACTGGGGGGTCGAAATTTTTTTTAAAAACCGGAAGTTCCTCCTCTTCTGTCCGCCCTCCAATACAGTGTTACCTTCAGGTTAACTCCACAAATAGAGCATTATTCCACTCCATATACTTCTGATTATTGCACCAGTACGAACTTGAAACCTTCAGCACAATCCATAGACTAAAACCTTAGTAGCAGGTTGCTTGCTCACGGTTAACTGCGTGCATACCTTGCAAAGACTTCCCAGCCTCAATGTCAATATTTCCTGCCTCTTCCTTAGTTCCATGTTGGCACTTACTTCTCTGACCTCTGCTACTACTTTTCTCCTTGTAGACACCTGGGCTCACTGACCTCCATGTCCTTCCAGAAGAGGCACTCCTGATTCAGTGACTTTGCTCCGGCTGTTCCTTTTGCCTGGAATACATTAACCCTGGATAAGGACATGACTCACCCTTGCACTTTTCTCAAGTCTCTCGTCTAAAACTCTCGCTGCCCATGAGATACACTCTTACCGTTATCCTGTTTCTTCCTTCTTTTGGCCTTATTACCATCAAACATGCTATATAAGCTTTTTTGGTTTTGTTTGATTCCTTGTTTTGGTTTTGTACTGTGTTCCCCCTTTGTCATCGAAATAGAACTTCCACAAAGACAGGAATTTGTTCGTCTGAAGGAATAAATGCAACTTGATTTCAAATATGACAAAATGTAAAAAAGATTCAGTATTAAAGGATATAGCAATATATGACCGTGGGATCCCCTACATGTGGAAAAGACTAGTTTAGTAAATAATAATCTCGCAGGAAGCTAACAATAAGTACCTACAGAGAAATAGGTTTTAAATGATGATGTCATATTAAGAAGAACAAGAGAAAAGCTTCAAACCCACTTAAATGTAGTTTGAATGAGTGCAGACAATTCAGCACAGCTGGATCCAACTCATTTTCCAAAACAGACTCAAAAGGGAACGTTGCCTGCATGATCTTTCCTGTGACAAGCTGAATTTTATTATCTGTGGTGCTTACTGGCCCTCAGAACCGGAAATACATCTGGCATTAATAGAAATACTCTATCTCCCTTACAAGTGAAACTTGTATGTTACAGACAATAGCGAACTTGTGTTTTAAAATGTATTGTGTATTATCAGCCTAGTAGCAGCATTTAAATTCAATTCACAAAACCACTTTCGATTAAGGCAGCATAAAAAAGGAACCTGTCAATGTTAATGCTATGAAGCAACCCAAATTACATCTTACTGTGGGCTCCAAATTTTAAGGTGGCCGCATGCCGTTTAAGAAAGCTGGCAATGTTGTCTGTTTCCATAAGTTCTTATATGTTAATTACTTGTCAATATGCTAATCTTCCTCTTCAGAATGTTCTCTCTTCCCTTCCCTTTTTCACTTCCTACTCCTGACCTACATTTTGGGACACTAGTGATATGTAGGAGTAAGAGAAAAATGGGAAACTACCTTTACCTTTAAAATTAGGCTCACATATAGTTTTTCTCTGATACATGCTGAAAAGCACACTGAAGTATATGTAACTTGCTTTGAAAAGGTTACCCTGCCTTAAATATGATCCTGAAAAATTTCTAAAGGGCTCTACCGAATTGGATAAGGTCATCACCAGGAGACAGAAAGTGAAAACCCGGAGTCAAGTAGGGAAATGGCAGAATTCAGATAAAGTGATTTCTTTTAGTGAAGACACGCAGCAGCTCCCAGGAACAGATTGTATTTCCAATTGGCAGAGGCTTCTGTTCTAATAATGCTAACTAACACAAGGCCGACAGATCCTCAGATAAAAACGACTACCTCAGAAAAGGGGGTCTCAAATCAAAGGACCAAACATTATCTGTTTGAAAAGGCCAATCACAGAATATGCACAGATGAATCCAGATCCCCACAGCTTAGCTCCAGTGGCTGGGAAATAGGATAAAGTTGGAAGGATGCCAAGAACTGGATTCATTCAAGTCAACCATCGATGCCCTGCCACGTGCCTTGTGCAGTGCTCACCTGTGGCAAGCAGCTCGACTTCTCCCCTGCTACATTTACCCATCTCCCTCCTATGCAGTATTTTCTATTTTCTTTATTAATTGACAATACCCCACAACTGTGTTCCCCTCTGTTCTCCCTGCCTCCGTTCTCCACTCTTTCAATCTTTCTCTTGAAGTTATTCTTCTGAAATCCAAACGGGACCAGCACATACCCTACTATCACCACTCCATGACAATATGCCTACAAATGTAAGCTTCTGAAGCCAGGAATTTTTATGTGTTTCGTTCTCAGCTGTATCTCCAGTGATTAGAAAATTATTTGCACTAGAGAAGCATCAGACAGCTATTACATTAATAAACCAATTTGTTGTCATGTTAACAACTTCTACTTCTCAGGCAGGAAAATGTCTTTCACAATCTAGCACTACACCACCTTTCCAAGCTCTTTTCCCATAATCTCTATGCTCTGATTTAATCTTACTATACCAAAAATCTACCATGTTCCCAGAGGTTGCTCATAGTTCCTTGCCACATGGGTCTTTCCAATATAGCCACTTACTTCATCAAGACAAGACTCCTCTTGTCACTTTCTATAGTGACTAGCTAGCAAGATGGAGTCTTAAATGACAAGACATTATCATGGGAGTGACAGCCATCTCCTTTCTCATGTTGTATCGCTTAGACGAAAGCCACAGATCCTGCCCATACTCAAGGAGAGGGAATAATAAGAAGGTGGTAGGGATCAGATCAAAGTCTTGTTTGCAGCGAGGAGGATAGTGATCCCATTTGCTAAGATTAAGAACAAGTTTCTAGTGGGACTATAGAAGGGTGGGTTTGAAGATCATGAGCTCCCTAAAAGGTATGTGGAATTTAAAGAGCCCTTGAGGCATCTACTTACAGATGTGTAGAGTAGAAAATACAGATCTGAATTCGGGAGGGTGGAGAAATAAATTGAAAAGGAGGTTGAGATGTGGAATATGAGAACAGAAGGGATCAAAGAGGGAAACAAGTCAATGTTCAAAGAATTTGACTACTCAAGCCCCCTGAAAAGGACACGAATTCATAAAAGGCAAATTGAGTCAGTGTCTATAATGTGTCAAACATTGTGTTAGGTTTTGGCCAGTCTGTGTGTCTTGAGCCCATATGAGGTGCCTGAGCTGGGATAAAAAAACAGACTGCAAATGCTTTTGGACCAAGACTATTTCGGGATCATCACTGTATCTGAAAACATAGAATAATTATTTGCATGTAGTAGATGTTAAATCTACTATGAACTAAGGAATTTATTGATTTTCCAGTCATACACACACACACACACACACACACACACACACACACACATACACACACACTGACATACACAGACTACTCCTAGGAATAGAAAGCTCTAGTGCCTGCTTTGTGTTTCCTCCTCCTTCTCAACAGGGTATTTAAATAGACATTCTCCAGATTATGGAGTTAACCATTCAGATTCAACCAAATCACAGAATTCATATTGTAAGGAATAAAACAAACAGTGTTATAAAATCAATAAAATAACTCACTGTAGCAAACAAAAAATATTACTTCCAATACAGGCTTTCTGCAAACATAATTCCTTCTGATTTTCTCGAACTTGTATGGTGGTAAAATTCAATATATAATTAGAAATCAGCAATTGCTCCTAAAGTTATACAGTCCAGAGAACACTTGTGGTACTTAACTGTAAAATATATACGGCTTACTGAGGCAGTGACAGCCAGTAAGTTTAAAAATGAAGAACTTAAAAAGATAATTGCGTAGGTTTTCCATTGAAAATAATTCTCACGTCAATAAACATGCTCAAGAAAATTCAATTAAAAATAATTCCTGGGGCATCTGGTGGCTCAGTCGGTTAAGCACCTGCCTTTGGTTTGGGTCATGATTTCGGGTTCTAGGGTCAAGCTCCATGTCAGACTCCCTTGCCCAGCGGTGAGTCTAGTTCTCTCTTGCTCAGCTGGGGATCTGCTTCTTCCTCTTTCTATACCCCTCTCCCTGCTCATGCTCACTCTCTCTCTCTCTCAAATAAATAAACAAAATCTTTTTAAAAAATTAAAAGGTGGGGAGCCAGGGTAGCTCAGTCATTAAGCCTCTGCCTTTGTCTCAGGTCATGATCCCAGGATCCTGGGATCGAGCCCCATGTTGGACTCCATGCTCACAGGAAGCCTGCTTCATTCTCCCTCTGCCAGTCCCCCTGCTTGTGTCCCTCTCTCCCTATGTCTCTCTCTGCCAAATAAATAAAGCCTTTAAAAATAAATAAATAAATAAATAAAATTTAAAGAATAAAAAAAATTAAGAGAAATAATTTCTGATGACTTAAAAAATAAATAAGAGGCTAGAAATGTGCTTCAATTAAGTGTGTTTCCTTTACATAGTTGAAAAAATAAGATCAATAGATATACTTTGCATATCTCAGAAAAATGTGCATGAAAAATGATCATAGCATACAAAAAATGTTAATGCCTAATGTACAGAGATTTAGAGGAGGCAAGTAAAGCTTTCAGAAACATAATTCACAAGTGAGTGAAAGAATAAGGCTCAAAAGGTCCAAATTAACTGAATTTTTCTACACTGAACTATCGTGGTCTCATGAAATTCAGATCTTGTCATTTTACCCGCTTAAATGTAGTTGATGATAAGCAAACAGATGGGGCACAATAATGATTGTATCTGACAACTTTTAAGGAATAATGTCTATCTTAAGACCTCCATGAAACTCTCAGCTGACACATACCACTATAATATATATTTCTCTCAATAAAATGCAATGTGGTAGATCTTTAAAAAGTAAATAACTCTTCTGGACGCGTAATGTTTTATCTAGCACTACAAGAGTAGTTTCTCATCAAATTAAATGGAGAAATTATATTTTTCTCATTTCTATACAGACCATATGGTTGGCTGGTTTACTGATGCCAAAGATGTGAGCTACCATGAAATTCATTCTTCCTCCTTAATTTAGGCATAATTTGTTGCATTTGTTTTCTTTCTAAGGACTGTCATTTTCCTAGGATCCACTGTTTGGCCCTCACTCCTTTCATCAAGAGAAAAACAGGAGAAATATCAGCTAGCTTTTATTTTTGGACTCATTTTTCCCCACAAAGAAATAAGACTTTAACTAATTTATGAGAATGATAGCGTAGGTGTCTAGACAAGGAGTAGAGAATAGTAAAGCCATATAGAGACGAAGATGCTAAGATTCCTTGAACAAGTTCACAAGCCATAATTAAATAGTATCAGTCGTGGCCTTTTGCAAACTTTGTAGGTACTCCCGAAAAACTAACTTGAAATTAATATTACATATTAATATTCCAGAAGGCCATATCTGATTGAAATTCTGGAAAGGTCAAAGAAGAAAATGTACAAATAGTTATAGTAAATTTGTTATGATTTTTGAATACTTAAAGCTCTCTGAAAAGAATACACACAATGATAAACTTAAATTTGTAAAACCCACCATGATATCTTAGTTGAAAAATTATGTTCAGGGTACCTGGGTGGCTCAGTGTGTTGGGCGCCCACCTCTTGATTTCCACTTGGATAGTGATCTCAGGGCTATGGGATTGAGCCCCCTGTCGGGCTCTATGCAGGGTGGGGAGCCTTCTTGGGGTTCTTTCTCTCTCTCTGACCCTCCCCCTCCTATAAAAGAAAAAAAAAAAAATAGGTCCTCATCTTGGGCATTAGAAATGAGTTCACAATGACCAGTCACTAGGAGTCTTCCTTTGAAGAGAAAATGTGGGTTCCTGGTTGTCTCAGTCAGTTCAGTGTCCAACTTTTTCTTTAAAGATTTGATTAATTGCTTGAATGATTGGTTTAGACCACAAGCATTAGCAGGGGGAGAGGCAGATAGAAGGGGAGAGGAAATACTAGGGAGACTCCAAACTGAGTGTGGAACTCAACACAGGGCTTGATCTTGTGACATTCAGATCATGACCTGAGCTGAAAGCTTTCAAGACTAAGACACCCAGGCACCGCAAAAAGGAGACTCTTGATCTCAGGATGATGAGTTCAAGCCCCACCTTGGACTCCACACTGGGTGGGTGTTGAGTATATTTTAAAAAAAAGAGAGAGAGAGAGAGAGAATGAATGTGAAAATGTGATGTAGCTTCAAGGCAGGAACAGACCTGATGTTATTATTGCAGGCTGGTTGGTTGGGAAGCTAAGACATGAACATAAATAACATATATAATGCAGGATATGATCAAGTCATATAAAGCAGGTACCAGAAAATGCGATGATAAGACAGGAAAGTGAGGTAGTTTTATGATGAAATTATGCTGATGAAATCTTCAAGGAGGACTTACTATCTGGGTGGGGAAGAAATCTTCAAGGAGGACTTACTCTGTGAGTGGGGACCTCATAGAAGTGCAGAAATGGGAGTAACAGCATTTCAGAGGGAGAGTACTTTCTGAGTGAAGGTAGCAAAAAAGAAATGTGTATACCCCAAACCATGCAATGTGGTTAGAGCATAAAGGGTGGATAATGGGAAGTAATAGAAGAGAAAGGCTGTATAGGTAGTCTGATGTTGAATTACCGTTTATTAATTTATTTAAATTTAAAAAAAAATTTAAGGATTTATTTGAGAGAGAGAGAAAGCACACAAGTGGGAGGAGGAGCAGAAAGAGAGGGAAAGAGAGACTTTCAAGCAGACTCCTCCCTGAGCGTGGAGCATGACACCAGGCTCAATCCCAAACATGACATCATGACCTGAGCCAAAATCAAGGGGCAGACACTGAACTGACTGAGTCACTGAGGCCCCTTAAGGATTTTTTAAGTTATCTCTACATGCAATGTGGGGTTCAAATTCAACGCCAAGATCAAGAGTCACATGCTCTTCCAGTCAAGCCAGCCAGGTGTTCCTAAAGTTGAATTAAAATTTAAATCAAGTGTATACCCTTTACTAGGTGAGTGACACTGGATAGTTTACATAAGTAATCTGAGCCTATTTCCCTGTCTTTTTAAAATGAGCATAACAAGTTTTTTAAAAAATACTTACATATGGGGAGGGTATATGCTATGGTGAGTGCTGTGAAGTGTGTAAACCTGGCGATTCACAGACCTGTATCTTATATGGGGCTAATAATACATTATATATTTATTAAAAATAATAATTATTTTTTAAAAAAATAATAAATAAATAAATAAAAATATTTACATAAAGAACATCCTAGCCGATTTCTTGTACAAAATAGACACTGAATAAGATAATACCTACCTCTTTAGCTTTTGGTCCTAAAACACTACTGTATATAATTTATACAAATTTAACCTATTCTGTATAATATATGTAATTCTGAACATCGCTATGAATACATACATACTTTGTTATAAATGCTGTATTTTGATGTGCCTCTGTGGGTCAGTAAAGAAATGCTATAGGTAAAACTTTTGAAAACAGAATAATTTCACCCCATTTTCTCCTTTCATAAATCTAGATTTTCAAACATCATGTTTTTTTGTTCTGTTTTTGTTTTGCTTTTAAAAGTAGACCTTAGGGGCGCCTGGGTGGCTCAGTGGGTTAAGCCGCTGCCTTCGGCTCAGGTCATGATCTCGGGGTCCTGGGATCGAGTCCCGCATCGGGCTCTCTGCTCAGCAGGGAGCCTGCTTCCTCCTCTCTCTCTCTCTCTCTCTGCCTCTCTGCCTACTTGTGATCTCTCTCTGTCAAATAAATAAAATAAAATCTTTAAAAAAAAAAAAAAAAAAAAAAGTAGACCTTACTCCCAGCAGGGAGCCCAATGCAGGGCCTAGACTCCCAACCCAGAGATCAAGACCGGAGCTGAGACCCAACCAACGGGGCCATCCAGCCTTCCCAAAGTTTTCTTATTGAGGACTAATTCTGTGTGAGCTTCCTTTAAAACAAGTTTTGACCTGGGAAGTATAAGCAAATAGAGTCTCATAGCTAGAATTTCCTTCTTTATCACAGAGTGTGATCAGTGGGTCAGACTGCAGCCACCAGCAGAAATACGTCATTGACTACCAGAGAGATATAAAAGACACAAGACAGTGTGAATTTCTATATATCCATATAATTGGCATGAAAAAGGACAGGTCAGGTTGGCAGACACGGCATAGTATGTGTTCAGTTTTATCATATAATGGAAAAGTGCATTTTGACATTTGCATACTAGAAGAACTGATGCAAAAGAGCCTAGTAACCTGCCTGGGATTTGGTCTGGAAAATCACTTTGAAAACATGTCTAATGGGTTCCTTAGAGAGTCTGTGGAAAGAAGGCTTAGGAAAATATCCAAAATGAAGTTTCTGAAACTCTGGCAAAGTAAAACCCAGGGGCAGTACAGCAGAGGCTGGATTAGAGCTACCAATGAGCTCTGAGAGTTCAAGATGGCGGCACTACACTCTGACCTTGCTTGCAGTGTGACCTAAAACTTACTAGGTATGGGAAGGGCAAAGAAATGAGAAGAACTTGGTACTTAATTTGTTGAGAGAATGAAAGAGAAACGTGGACTGAAGGAAAAGAGGTGCGAAAATGACACCTCTAACTGTACATTATTAGCATTCAAATCAAGATTGCAGGGCTAAGTCCCTGTGACCCTGGGAAACCAGAAGCACCCAAGCTATGGACATAATGATTATGTTTGTTCTGAAGAAGGAAAGTGTGCAAAATGTAGCCTCCAACTGGGACTGAGGCTGTAGCTCAGACAGGGTGCCTGCATTAAAATCACCTGGTTATCGTTACTGAATGTAGAACGTTAGAGTGCTTTGGGTGTTAGAAATACCAGACTAACTTAAACTAGATAGATAGAAAGAGATAAGGATAATGCTTTACCATTAGGTTATACCATTCGATTCCCTGGGCACGTGCGCAGGCATTAACTTCTACAATCTCTTCTTATTTTACGTTGGATGGGAAGGACAATGATTTGATACTTTCATTTTACAAAGGAGAAAAATAAAGTTCAGAGACAGTAACTTTACACTGTTACATAGCTAATAAGTTGTCTATGTATCCCAGGTATTATTACTGTGAAGCAAAGTAACTTAAAACCCAGATGCTTAGAGTCCCAACTATTTTCTTATGCTTGACATATTCTATATTTCTGGAATTTGTGCAAGTCTCAGAGGATTCTTCTGCTCCTCATGGCATTGACGGAGATCAATCTGTGGTACCCAGCTGGTGAAAGGGATGGTCTGTAGGGCCCCACACTGCCGGACTCATATGCCTGACACCTTAGGAGAGATGACTTGGAGGGGTCTGGGATCAGCTAGGGACTTCTAAAAAATTGTCTCCTTGCAGTCCCTCCAACCTGGGTGGGGCGCAGCAAGTCCACACATCTGATATGCCCCCCCCCCCCAGAAATTATCCCAAGAAAACCAGGCAGAAGATGTTAGACCCTTTTGGACCTAGTCTTGGCAGTCCCAGAACATCGTTTCTGCTGCATTTCTAGCAATTCCAAGCAAGTAATATGGCCTACCCATATTGAAAGGGAGGGAAATTCGATCTTATCTCTTGATTGGAATATGTCAAACTGTAAAAGAAAAATTGTGGGGGCCTTCCTTTAGAAATGCAATGTGCTGTAAGTGCCAAGACTAAAATTAGGAACTCAAGAACCCCTCGATTTTCCTAGATCCTAAATCTCTATGCTTCATTCATATATATGCAACTGTGTAACTACAGACACATGCACAGACATATACAAAGACAGACACATACAGTATAAATTAAGATATAACATGTACAAGGGCAGGACATTGTCTATTGTTGGGATTTTGTTTTGTTTTGTTTTTTGGTCATTATTGTATTTGCTCAGATATTAGCATGTTAGGTGAAATACACATTTATTAATGTGAAATACACATTTGTGAAATGACCGGATGAGTGAATACATGAATAATAATTGTAGGGACAGTAGACAAAGTACATCATTTTCATTTTCTATATAAAAGATCATGGAAAAGTTTTTATAATCAATATAATTATAGCTATGTTTAGTTACGTTTTAGGAATTAGTTTGACTAGTTGTGATTGATATTCTCATGCAATAATAAACTAAGAAATTATAATTCTAGAAAGTGGAATATGATTTAATATTTCTGTATACAAGCTCCAAGGATTAAATCCAGGCAGGAATTCATTTACAAGGTAGCATTTTTTCCTTTTTTCAAGTATAATTAACATAAGTGCTATATTAATTTAAGGTATACAGTATAATGATTCAACAATTCTATACATTACTCAGTGTCCACCGTAAGTACACTCTTTAATCTCCATAATCTATTTCACCCATATGCCCACCCACCTCCCCTCTGGGAACAATCAGATTGTTCTTCATAGTTAAGAGTCTTTTTATTCATTGTTCATTTGTTTTGTTTCTTAAATTCTACAAATGAACAAAATACGGTATTTGTTTTTCTCTGAGTGACTGATTTAATTCACCAAAATACCCTCTACATCCATCCCTATTGGTGCAAATGTCACCTCACACCTGTCAGAATGGCTAAAATAAAAAGCAAAAGGAATAACAGGTGTTGGTGAAAAAAGGAACCATCATAAACTGCTGGCGAGAATGCAAGCTGGTACAACTACTATGGAAAACAGTATGGAACTTCCTCAAAGAAATAAAAATAGAATTATCATATGAACCAGTAATTCCACTACTGGGTATTTGGGTAAATGAAAACATGAATTTGAAAGGACATATAACCTCTACATTTATTTATTTTTAAGATTTTATTTATTTGAGGGCGGGAGGAGAGACAGAGAGAGAGAGCATGAGTGGGGAGAGGGGCAGAGGGAGAAGGAGAAGCAGGCTCCCCAGGGATCACTGACCCAAGGCGAAGGCAGAAGTTTAACTGACAGGCACCCAGGTGCCCCTCCCATGCTTACTGTAGCATTATTTACAGTAGACAAAATACGGAAGCAGCCCAAGTGTCCATCAACTGATGAATAAAGATGTGGTATATACGAGCATACAATAGAATGTCACCCAGCCACAAAAAAGAACGAAATCTTGCCAAACACAAAATACAATGAATAACCTCTGTGACCTCATACAAGGGGCTGGGACACAGTTTTCCCTCAGAGACACGTGGTGTCCATCTGTACTGTGCAGCCCTCTAAGGACTCCTGGGTTAGTCACAACCTACTTTTCCTTTTATCCTTGGTTTTTGTGTTATGATTTCACAGTACCTACTATTTTGCTTTGTAAAGTTTTTAAGATTGTACTCTAAACTAGGTAAGAAATACCCAGAAGATAGCCCAGCCTAATCACAGTGAGAAGAATATTTCCTGTCTATGCTTCTAAGTACTTTTTTCCTTGACGAAAAAATATTCCATTTTTAAACCAGAAGTAAATGATGGACTGGGGTCCATACTGAAACAATTCTGCAATGAGCAGGTATGTGAATACAGTGATTTGTTTTAGGGGACAATTTGTCATTTGTGGCAAAAGGGGTGTTTTCTAGGAGGAATAATTAAAATTGGCCTACATCCAACATGCACATTCTACCCAAGAACAAACATGTCACTTTCACAAGTGAGCAATGATCATTTCTTTCAAGTGCACTAGAGGAACTTTTCAAAGAGGCATAAATAAACAAGGAATATGCTTCTTGATTAATTTGCTACAATTAAGTTCTTTCAGGCTTATACGTCATGTACATCAAGTGCCATGGAGTCAAACTCTTTGTTCACAACTCATTTTGGACCCTGAGTAACAGTACAATAATCATTCTGTTTTTAGAAGGTACGAAAACTTCAGTGCATGAACATATGACACTGAAAACATTGGATTCCATGATCTCAGATTTCTGGGACTCAGATAGTTTCGAAAACCCACGGGGAACATGGATTGGGCAGGCAGTTGATCTAGTACTCATGATCCCCAATGCCTATTTTTTCCAGATTGAGAAACCCACTCAAAGAGAGAGGAGAGTCCAAGAATTGCTGGGTCCGTTATCAAACGAACGAGACTGAGACAAAGGGAAAGTTATGCAAAGCCTTATTCTATACCAAGCATTAGAAGTCAGACTGACCGGCCAGGGGCACCTCCGAAGAGAGCGACCATCCCTTGGTCTTACAGGCTAGTTTTATAGGGCACAACCGCAGACATCTACATATGTGGCTTTGGCTGATGGGATGTCTCCTACCTGTGTGTTTTAGTAACAGTTACCCGGAACCGATACCAGTAACTGCTGAGGCGTTTATTAAACAACAAAATGGCCTTATTTTAGGTATGTGTTTTAGCAACGGTTACCAGGAACTGGTATCAGTAACTGCTGAGGCATTTATTAAACAACAAAATGGCTACCCAGGCAACATGCAGTCACTATGGCTAAGTAGGCCCAGGCAGGCCCTAGGGATTTAACAGGTTTTAATGTGGAATCGGCCCCAACAGAGTATTAAGCTAGTCTGGACCACAGATAGAACCCATATTTCCCAATTTGTTCTGAGTTTATTCCAAATCTGTCCAAACTGTAATGATCTTTTGAAACCTGTTAAAAATTTTTATTTTAACAAAGCAGTTGCAGTCACAATAATACTGATTTCAACACAATAAAACTGATTTCAACCTTGCTGAACATAAGAAAATGATCAAAAAAAGAAGAAGAAATAAAATAAGAAAGCTTGTCACACTTGTCAGACTAAAATCAACAACAGAAGAAAGAGGTATTCGTGAAGATGTGGAGAAAAAGGAACCCTCTTGCACTGTTGGTGGGAATGCAAACTGGTGCAGCCACTCTGGAAAACAGTATGGACGTTCCTTAAAAAGTTAGAAATAGAACTAGCCCTACAGTCCAGTAATTGAACTACTAGGTATTTACCACTCCCCCCCAAAAAATACGAAAACACTAATTTAAGGGATATATGCACCCTTATGTTTATAGCAGCCTTATTTACAATAGCCAAAGTATGGAAGCAGCCCAAGTGTGTGTCCGTAGATGAAGGGATGAAGAAGAGGTGGTATAGATATGCACTGGAATATTATTCAGTCATAAAAGAGAATCAATCTTGCCATTTGCAACAACATGGATGGAGCTGGAGAGTATAATGCGAAGAGAGATAAGTCACAGGAAAACAAATACTATATGCTGTCACTCATGTGGAATTTAAGGAACAAAACAAACAAGCAAAGAAAAAAAAATGAATGAGCAAGAGAGCAAGCAAAAGACAAACTGAGAAACAGACTATTTTTAAAAGATTTTATTTATTTATTTGAGAAAGAGAGAGAAAGCAGAGAGGGGGAAGCAGGCTCCTTGCTGAGCAGAGAGCCCCATGCGGGGCTCGATCCCAGGACCCTGAGATCATGACCTGAGCCTAAGGCAGAGGCTTAATGGACTGAGTCACCCAGACACACACCCCTCTCCCCCAAGAAATAGATTCTTAACTACTGACAACAAACTGCTGGTTACCGGGAGGGGGGGGGCGGGGGAGAAAATGGGAGAAGCAGGTGATGAAGATTAAGGAATGTACTTGTAGTGATGAGCACCAGGTGTTTTATGGAATTGTTGAATCACCATATTACACACCTGAAAGTAATGTAACACGGTATATTACCTATTCTTTAATTAAAATAAAAACTTAAAAAAATAAAATAAGAAAACACTGCAGTGGAAAGTATAGTGCATATCTTTTACATAGTCATCACAGCATCATTTAGAATGATTTTCCAATGACTGGAGAATACTCGTTATAGGATGTGAGGCCAAATAAAAGTAGGCTTTGAAATTTTTATGAAACATAAATGTTGTGTGTTTACGGGTACATGCATGTATATGTATACCCCTATGTATACATTATTTTAAAAACTGGAAATAAAGTCTCCAAATTATTGCTGCACTAAAGCAAACTCTATTACCTAAGTATATTTTTAGTTTTCCAATAAATATTTATTACATGTGTTTTAAGAAAAATCACAAAATCGATTCTGTTTTTATAATGAAGATCTCCTGTTATCTAATTAAAAAGGTCATGTGAAACATAAACTTAAAATAGCTTTTGATGGATAAATATTCAAGTAGGTCTCACTGAAATGGAAAGATTCTTTATTCACCTGTGCCCACACGGAGGTGACTTACCTTATAGTTATCTACTGCTCGTAGGTAAAGAGTTAGAGCCTTTGAAGCTGCCTCTCAAATAATCCCTTCCCCTTCCTGATGAATCCTTGGTCTGGTACAGCTTGATAATTCTTCTCATGTGTCTTATTTGCCACTGACATCACTGACATTCATGCTTCTTATGGCACAACATGAACAGGAAAACATACTATAAGTCTGGTCACAATTTTAACCAAAACCTAAAACAAACTGACCAAAGTAAGATACGCACCAAACTTTCCAGGCTTTTCAAGGGAGTCTTAAGGGTGAGCTAATAGATGAGAGTTTGGAGACTTTATTTGCAGTTTTTAAAATAATGTATATATAGGGGTGTACACATACATGCAGGTACCCTTAAACACACAACATTTGTGTTTCACAAAAATTTCAAGGCCTACTTTTATTTGGCCTCACATCCTATAACGAGTGTTCTCCAGGTCATTGGGAAATCGTTCTAAATGACGCTGGGATGACTGTGTAAAAGACCATAATATGGAAATCACAGGCTCTTTATTCTTCTGTAAATATCTACGTAATCCAAATGTGCTATTGGGAACAATGTTGTAGTGTGGGTTTTGGAGGATTGGCTAATTTTTATGTTTCTGATCGTTTCTTTAGGATAGCTTTCTAAATATAGAATCATCTAATCAAATGATATGAATAATCTGAGACTTTTCAAACACATGGCCAGTTCCTTTTTCCCAAATTGTTGATTGTGTCTGTGAAGTTTCCACTGGTTTTAGCTTGGTGGCTCTGACAGCAAACTCAGGAAGATAATTTCCTTGGTTTACAGTAGGCTGCCACTAGGTCTGCTCAGGCCCATGTGGGCTAAAGAAGGCAGGATTCAGCTGTAGGTATGGTTGACTGAGTGGTTTTGTGTTTTGTTTTGTTTTGTTTTGTTTTAATAATAACTGGGCTTTAAAGAATTATTTTAGATTGTTATCTTTTCCTAACAACTATGCAAAATGCACTAAGAAATACCATATTCCAAAGGACGCTACGCGGCCCAATTCAAGCCTGTCGTAAAGGACTGAATTCAGGTGGCAAGTATCGCGCTTTTCTCCTTATTTCCTGATAATGGGTCATAATTTGGCACTTCGTGCTCAAATACAGAAGACTGGTCCAGGTATCACATTTAGGCTTCAGCCTGACATCCCCAAATTTTACTAAATGACTGAACTAATTATAGCTTGTTTTAAATCTGATTTTATCAAGACAGGATCAGGTGGCTTCTCTCTACCGCACCTTGAATCTCCTTAGATTCATAAGAACTACCAGAAGCAGAATTAAATCCTAGAATTTTTGCTGCTTCACTCTGAATTTCTCCAGCCCTTCCTCCTCTAGAATCAGACACTACACATTCGGCTGTCTTGCAAGTAAGATTTGCTTAGAGACCCAATTGTGGCTATTTTGTCTTTCCCAAGGGCTTTTCCAAGTGAAAAAGGAAAACAGAGAAGTAATATGCATTAAGAGGCACCAAACAATCTCTCATCTATTACCTCACCCTTAAGACTTCCTTGAAAAGTCTGGATTATCAGCAGAAACAGGCGAGTTTCGTTTTTAAAGTAACCTTTGCAAAGACATGCGGAGAGTAAGCAGCGGAATCCATCTAGTTTCCCTGAGCTGCTTTTGGATGCACGATTCTGAGATACCTTTAAGTTTCTAGACTACTTTTTCTTCTCTACTCTCAAGTCCTGCTCCCTTGGAGGCCTCTGCACCAGAAAGGGAAGGATTTCCTGAGTCTCTGCACTGTCTGCTACTCACCCATGTGAGCCTTCCTAAACTGGTAAAGCCTTCATCTGACTATCCTGTCATGTCTCCGTCGGGATTCAAAGCCGCTAAGAAAAGTGGGTCTAGCACAGCACTGACATCGAGAGGATGGTGGAATTCAAGTAATTTTTCTTGTCTATTTTCCCCAGAGCTAGCTTTGTTAAGAAAGCGGAAAAGAAGGGGGAAAAATGCTGCTTTTTTAAAAATCTTTTTTCTCTTTCACTCTGTGAATTCAGCCTCGAGGCTGAAAACACATGTCTGCATCTTTATGTCTCAGAGAACACAAAGAAAACTAGTTGCACTTTCTGTGCAATTGAGGCACGTTGTAAAAATAGTTCCTGTTGCTTGATGGATATAAACTCAGGTATTAGGACAGACATAGACCTTCATGCTATGTCACGGAGAAAATTTCCTTCTTATGCAGAGTAGAATTTCCATAATTGCTAGAGATCAGGATCAAATGTATGATATGATTTAGTTCTTTTTCTACTTCTGTGTCTCCTTTTTTCCCTTCCTCCATTTTTCCTTTGATCTACAAACATACACAGAGCACCTACTAAGTGGCAGGCCCCATGCCAGGGATGGAGAACAGGAATGCGACTAAGACAGGGCACACCCCACGTTCAAAGTTTCATGCTAAGAACAACAACTGAGATTTGTTGACTACATGAAAGATTATAATTCACAAAACTCAGATTTATTGAGTATGTGAAAGATATAATTTTGATAACCACAAGAAGGAGAGATTATTATGGTCATTTTACTGATGAAGAAACTAAAGTTCAGAGAAGTTTAATGACTTGCCCTAGATCACACAGCAAGCAAGAGGCTGGAGCTGGATTAGAGCACTGGTCCATCTGATTCCAATGTCTGTGCTGAATTATATACCAACCATGCTCCTTATTTCCCTCCCTGCTATAATGTGTTTCTATTTTACTTAGGTACCATAACAGACATAAGAGTTTACTTAGAGAACATTAGATTTAGAAAATCGAAACTCTTGAGAAAAGATTACATTAGTACTTTTAATCATAAAACAAATTAAATCACTTATTAGACATGAATAAATGAAACAATATGTTGAATACAGTAATTTAATATAATCGAACCAACATTTATCACCTCCTACGGGCAGAGCACCATTTGAGAATATCAAGATTAAAAAGGGATGGACCCCCCATGTCCTGGAGCTTGGAGTCTAACTGGAAAGTCAGAGATACAGAAATGATTCCAGTAATAAAGCCAATGATTGTAAAAGCTGCAACAGGGGTTGAGAAAACATGCTGTGGGGTTTTGAGGAATGGAGACCTTCGGTCTCCACAGGGACAACAGACTTAGATTTTTTGAAGGGTGTTGGATTGTATATGGATTTAAAAAAAACAAAAACCAATATTGCTTGAATAAACTGGGGAAAGACGTTGAGAACAGGGTGAAGAGTTCTGAGCAAAGGGCAACCATGGTGGTTTTACGAATGGGTCCAAAAAAATATTTTAGTTCAATGTCGCCAATCTGTGGACAGTTAAAGATGGCAGAATGACAAACATCCGCATTTCATTTCCCAACAATGACCCCATTGATGAAGAATGTTGAATGATGAAGAATGTTTAAAAACATTAGTAGTCAAGAGGCACTAACAAATCCATTGCATATGGAAAGCACTGGAGGATGGGGTCCGGTGGAGCAGAAATCGAGAAGCATTGAAACCACCCATGTTAAGGATCTCAGCCAGTAGAAGGAAGAGGCGCTCATTACCAAAGGTTGAAAGACTGAGGGATTAATATTAAACATGCCCCTTGCTCAAACATTCCCATATCAATGCCTTAAATTGTGATATTCCTAAACGCAAGCTCATACATAGGTGAGAAGAAAGCACAGGTTCTCTCTAAACAAACTAAAAGGTCCCAGAGCTAACTTCTCTTTGTCCCAGTTGTAAAGCATCTCCTGATTTAATAATCCAATATTCACCAAGCCCTACCCAGGTACAGAAAGAGTCACAGAAAACAGAGAGATGCAAAGTCTGACCAAGAATGAGCTGGTCTCCTAACATCGTTCCCCTATTTGGCTTCCAGAATGCCTACTACAGTCAAGTGTGTAACCCACAGGCAAGTTCACTTTGCATGTCACTAACCCTCTCTAAGCTTAGATTTCTGATCTTTAAACTAGAAAAGAGAATACATACCCTGTTTATTTATGAAAGTAACTGCACTGAATTCAATGTGCTAAATATTTTTTGAGAACTATCATATGCCACTCAAATATTGAGTAATAGGGTGGGAGGCTGAGGATATGAGGATACATAGATGTTTAAACTAGGATTTGAACTTGCTCTTGACGCTTGGTGTAGGATTTAATCGAGAGTAAAAATAACAAATGGAGCTTAAGAAAAAAAAAAAAAAAATCACAACGGCGCCTGGGTAGCTCAGTCCGATAGGGGTCTGCTTTCGGCTCCAGTCACGATCCTGGGGTCCTGGGATCACCCCAAGCTCAGTGTGCAATCTGCTTCTCCTTCTTCCTCTGCCCCACCCCCACTCGTGCACATGCACGTACACGGGCTCTCTCAAATAAATAAAATCTTAAAAAAATATATCACAGAGAAAGAAATATGCCAAGTGAATTTGGAAACTAGCCTGAATGGAGTGAGGCTTCAGAAGAAAATCATTAGGCATAACTTTCAAAAGTAGGTTAGGGAAGGTGAGCCCATTATTTACTGAATTCAGATCCAAATACAAATATTTTTTACAGAGTTCTAGAAGATTGGTTGCAGCAGAGTAGAGTTTCACATGATGAAGACCCGTTAATACATAGGTTGGAGAAAACTCTGAGAATTGGGTGTGAAAAATCAGTTTGTATGACTACTCTAGACCCTTGCATTTGAGCAAACTCCCACAATATAGTGTCTACTAATTTCTTTACTATTAAGAATCATTTTCAGAATGTTAAGAACGGCTAACATTTCTCATGTATGTCAACAAACTTACCCCTCAAAACCATTTTCTCCCCATCCACTGCTGTGGGCTAGATGCCTATGAAGTGCTCCCTCTCCCACAGTGGGTGCCACGGATCCAAGGTCTCACCCGGCTCTGCCTTCCGGTTCCTTCGAACCCTGCGTTTCATCTTGCCCATCCCCTTTGCAGGACCCTTACTGATGGAGCATTTTTGGTTCTTTCCTTTTGGTCTGATGATGTGAATTAGTTCCTACACCTCCAGCCTGGCTTCACCAAGGGTATCAAAATGTTTCCCCCCACCTTGGATCCATGCTCAGAAGTTGTGGGAAACTCCGTATCTGCACCAGCCCTAGTTCCTACTCTCAGCGCAGGCACAGCCCCCAGCTCTACCCCCCCTTTACTCAAGAAGGACTTTCAGAGAATGACTACATTCTTCCCTAATGTTAGGCCTCCACTCAGTACTTTCTGCAAGTGACTGGTATTAAATTTCTCGGCACGTCACAATCAAGGCGATGAAGATTCAGAGAGGTGAGTCAAGCATTAGCCCAGCCACACAACAAGTAAGAAGGTTTGCCCCGCTCCAGGGCTGGAGTCTTTCCAATTCACAGCATCGCCTTTATCTTTGGGGTTTTCTTAACCACACAAGCTTTACAGAATTTAAAGATACCGAGCATGTCACCTTGTCCTCAAATTAAGCCACATTAGTCACTTCAATTACCTATCTTGGAATATGATTTCCAGTAGGATCTCTATTTAGTTGCTCTCCCCTGGCCATAATCCAGCGTGACTATCTATGTGCAGATATAAATATATGTGACTCTATATATCGTGATTTCCGTGAAACATAATATTTACTTTGCAAAAATAGTGGTGCTAGCAACCGCAATCAGTAATACCAGTGTGGCTAATCTAAGGCATAGAATGGTAATTTGGGACTATGAGTAAATAGACAATGTTCTGATGTAAGCATCATTCCCTTTAATGTTACCTTCGTTGCTGTGCTTTGGAATCAGTGCGAAAGGAAGCAAACAAAGAACATATATGGTACCACACGGCATTCAAGACAAAATGTGCTATAAACAAAGACTGCAGCTTTTAAAGCAGGGTGAAGGAGGCAATTTTCTTTAAAAGCTAATAATTTGCTGCTAACTACTAAGGGAAGAAGCTGTTCCTTTGTTGACATGTCTTCGTTGCCAATCTATCTAAAATTGCAAGTACTTAAATAAAATTAAATACAAAGGAGTTCAGGAACATCGTTGGATTTCAAATCCAAAACACAGCTCAGAATCTGCATGATGATTTTGTCCCGCAAGGGTCACCCTGTAATTTTTATTTTTGTATTTTAATTGAGAAGAAAGAGTCCCAGTCCTGAAGGTCCTCCACTGGGGTGAAGACTCTGGAAACGTTGCCATAGCACACAGCACAGCCTGTTTCTGAATGTCCAGGAAAGAGACCACCAGAAAAGAGGCAGACTGATGGAAATATTTCAGAATATTCTGATATACAGAAGGGAAAGAAAGAAAGAAAGTAAGAAAGAAAAAAAGAAAGAGAAGTCAGACTGTTTAACCAGAGCCAAAAAGCTAGACGTTCTTGCTTATAAAACACAAACAAGGGTTTTGTGCTTTATTTTGCTTGATAATAACATTTTATGAGAGAAATATAAATCAAAACAATCTGATGATGTTGTTAAAAGGAAGTAAATAGCATCGTAGTTCATCTTGTTTACGACAGACAATATGAAACCAAGTTCCTCTCTGAAGAAGGCGTTTTATGAGAAGCCTAGTTATTTAGAAGTGCACACGATAGGGAAGACTTCTGTACGGAGCATTGTTGAAAAGAAATGCACTGGATTGAAATCTAATTTAAAACCACTGGATTTTGTTTGATATTATTAAAGGTTACAAAATGTGTTTTATAAATATTTCATATGATTTATGTCTCTGGGTTACAGGTGGATTTGTTTATTTTCACTACTTTTTTTTTTTTTAAGATTTTATTTATTTGGCAGACAGAGATCACAAGTAGGCAGAGAGGCAGGCAGAGAGAGAGGAGGAAGCAGGCTCCCTGTTGAGCAAAGAACACAATGCGGGGCTCGATCCCAGGACCCTGGGACCATGACCTGAGCCAAAGGCAGAGGCTTTAACCCACTGAGCCACCCAGGTTCCCCTATTTTCACTACTTTTTTACAATACGCTTTAGTGTTTATGAAATTCTATTTGTCCTGAAATGCTATAAAATAAATTTGCGTAAGAGTGCATGAAATCTCACCAGAGGAAATGATATCTTTCCCCAATGTATTTAATATTTCTCCCTCAGTTAACGCCACGGTAGGGTTTTGTCTGTCATTATTTGCTTTTTAACATTTAACGTTCAGCAGAATATTTCTCTTCATAATATATAAAATTTCCTCATCTAAACAGATTCATTTTGAAGATATTATCAATCGCAGATATGAATGAAACTTGTTAGTATAAACTATTCTGAGTGAAGACGATTAAAAATGAATGTTTAGAGCACTAAGTAGCAGCACTTGATTTTTGGATCACCAGTGCTACAACTGGAAGCAAGGCCTACGGACGGGACCGCGACTCACTGGGAATTCACGCGAATGTTCTGTCTTCAAGGGAAGAGACAGTAACTTGCTGCGTGACCTTGCACATAAGTCACTTAACCCCTCTGGCCTTCAGTTTTCTCACCTGTAAGGTAGAGAAAATCTTCAGTGTGTAAATGTTAATGGCCCCTGCAACTCTAATATCTGATGAGTCCCTTTAATCTTGGGTAAAAAAAAAATATTGGCTCAGAGCCTCCATCCACATTGGCAAATAAAACAGGGCCCATTAATCCTTTAAAAAAATATACCTACAATTATTCATCTATTAATCATCTCATATATTAATGTTTCCATCCTCAATTAAGATGCCATCTAGAAAGAAAATGTTGATATAATCAACCACAAAACAAAGGAGCACATGGATTAATGGTATTGAGAAACAGCCGTAAGAAGGTAGAATGCAGAAATGTCATTCCGCCAAGGATAATAAGGTGAACATTGTGTGGAAGGAACTGCATTTGGTGCTTAGTCTTCAAGACAAAAATCTCAAATTCGAGGAGCCACTTCTGGTAAAGGTTCACTGTGATAGTTCATTTCACGTGTAGACTGGGCGGAGGGATGCCCAGAGTGCTGTTAAAAATATATATATATATATATATATATTTCTGGGTGTGTCTATGAGGATGTTTGGGGAAGAGATTAGCATTTGAGTCAGCAGACAAAGGGAAGAAGATGGTCCTTATCAATGTGGATGTGGATCATGCCAGAAACTGAGGGGCAGGGGCAAAAAGAACAAAAAGCTGGAAAAAGGGCAAAGTTGTTTTCTCTACTGGAACTGCTCTCAGACATCAGTGCTCCCAGTTGGGGCCTTCCAACTTGGCCTGGGCCTGGGACTTATCCCGTTGACGTTTTTGGTTCTCGGGCCTTCAGGATTAGACCGGATGTGTAACCCTGGCTTTCCTGGGCCTCCAGCTTGATGACGGCAGAAGATGGGATTTCTCAGTCTCCACAAAACCATGAGCCTCTTCCTCATAATAAAGCCCATTTATATACTTCTTTCTTTTTCCTATTGGTTTCATTTCTCTGGAAAACCCTGACTAATCCAGCCACTCCATGATCCATAAACTGAAATTAATTAAAATGCTGCTCCGGATTTGGAGAGGAAGAGGCTAATGGAAGGTGCTCCATGAAGAAGGCAATTCCAGGGGCACCTGGGTACCTAAATCGGTCATGAGGCAGACTCTTGATTTCCATGCTCGGGTCATGACCTCAGAGTCCACGCCCAGCAAGGAACCTGCTTAAGACTCTCTCTCTTCTCCGCTCCCTCTGCTCCTCCTCCCAGGCTCGCTCACTTTCTGGAGGAGGCGGAGGTGGAGGTGGGGGAGGTGGCGGAGGGGGATGGGTGGGAGGGGGGTGAGAGGGAGGACAGCTAGGGCGGAAGGGGAGGAGGGGGAGAGGGGAGGAGTGGGAGAAGCAAACCAGAGGAAAGGTAAAAAGGGTTTGCACTGGGGTGTTGGTAGTAGAAAAGCAAAGAGAATGGCTAATGTCATGGATATTTGGAAGGAAGAAAGGATGAGTCTGGGTGGAAGACTAGAATAAAGGTGATCAAGAAAAAGCAATCAAAGATGTGTCTTATTTTAAAACCTGTGATGTGGATGCCCATAGTGGCCTTAATGAACCAAGTGAAATAAAGAAGAGCTGAAACAGACAGGGCAAAGAATAAAATATGGCTGTCTGCATGATACAGGGAAGCCATCAGGATTCAGAGGTGGAAAGGTCTAGCAGGCAATTAGAAATGAGAGACGAACTGACATGTGGGCAGTAAGTCCACTTCACAGCTTTGGTCCACCCATAGAAATGTTAACTAAGAGCGAACTAAGGAGTGGCAATAAATGATATCCCGAAAAGACAAGACAAAAAGAAAATTCTAGAGGCTTGAGGTTATTCACTATACCTGGGGGTTTATCTTGGAGTGATGCAATACCTTATACTTAACATTATTATGTATACATCTATCTTCTGCTTCACGATGGACTGATGATAGATTAATGTTTGTTCTTTTGACAAACTAAGAAACCCAATTACGTAGATAGCGAATTAAATTTGAATCCAGATGTGATCAAAGAAATTTGATCTTTTCATATCTTCTGCAATATTTTGGGGTAGAAATAAGAAGCCTCAATAGCAAAAATACAAATTAATTTTTACCTCAGATTACCTTTGCCTTTTACTGGAATCCTCTCTGTGCTAGGCCAGTCCCTTAGGAAAATCAGATAAGCCATGGTTGTCATTAAGGAGCTTATCTTGGAAGGAAACACAGAAGGACCACTCAGCAAAACTAAAACCAGAATTTTTTTTCTGTTAACTTCTTTTACTAGATATTTGCCAGTCATAATTGGAGTACATTTAAGGTGAGGAAAAAGTAAAAATTTGCACCAGGGATCATGTCTTCAGTTATTTTAAGTGTAACTAGACATGACAATAATGGAAATGCACAGTGTAACGGGTCAACAAGAATTAGATCTTCCTCTAGTCACTTTTGAAGTTAAAATTTGGGGGAAAATAGAAAGACTGCATATTAGTGAGTCTCGACATGACCCGAAGAAACAGTGTAATTCCAACCATAAACATTAACCATTCTATGATAATACTCACAATTTTCTAAGCAGTAGAAATAAAATAGAAAATGTACTCACGAACTCCACATTGCATTGTTATTAGAAACAAAGCAAAAGTAGCTTAAAGAGTATTATCTTGGTTGAAAAAGCAAGAAATAATTAAACATTGGAGATTTCAGCCAACAAATAAGGTGGGTGCATAAAAATATCCTCGGGAAATTAACGCTGCTTTCAAGGAATATTAAAATATTAAATGCACCCCAACATCTGGAAGATAAATTCTCTTTATACATTTTTTAAAATAAAGACATAGACAATATATTTGCCTGTACAAGAAAGTAAAGAATTTGATGGAGTTTCTCTAGCCCCCAAAGCAAATAAGACAAATCTTTTTCTGTAATTTTTCTCATTTTGGCAATAAAACAACATAGATATTTTTTCCTTAAAAAATATAGTCTTATTAAATTCTACACTGGGACCTGAACTGTATGAATATAAAACTGTTACTTTATATTCAAAGCCAGTCCAATTATAAGACCGCAATCTTGCTGTAAATCTTGCTACCTTGTCTTCAAGATAAATGTTGATTTAAAGATTATAGAAGAGAATTAAACAAAAAATGATCCATGCAAGTTGCCCATAACTTTTATGTTTATCTAAGGACAGCTGTAAAATAAGCCACCTTCAGTTATCCTGAGCTCCCCATAATTGCTTAAACTCCTATCCTGTGTTTTGATGTCTGTGGGTCAAAAAGTTTGCTGAAGAAGAATAAAAGAATTTGGAGAATTTGCCGTATTTCAAGTTTCCAAATTTACTGGGTTGGTTTTATTGTTTCTTCATTCTTTTCAGCTGATCATCTGAAAGGGCTATGGACTGGATGTGCTCATCCCCTCCTCCAAATTCCTGGGCTGAATACTACTTCTAAGTCTGTTGTTACTGGGAGACAAGGCCTTGGGAAACCTTGGGAATTCCATAGGTCCCAAGGGCAATGCCCTTGTGAATGGGACTAGTGCCCTTATGAAAAAGGAGTTCTTAGAGATCTGCACTGCCCCTCCCAGCACACAAGGATACAGCAAAAAGATGGCCAATTATGACCTGGGAAGCAGACCTTCAGCACACCGCCAATGGGACTGCGCCATTTTAGATGTCCCAGCTTCCAGAACCATGAAAAATAGAGTCTTGTTGTGTAAGATACCTAGTTTATGTTAATTTTGTTTTAGTAGCCTGAATGGGTTAAGAGAGAAAGGGATGCTTCTTCTCTCAGAAATGCGCTTACCTTAGTGATATTATTATTGTGTTTTTTGATATATTTGATTAGAATTAAGCCCGTTTTCCCCCACTATCTTTGTCGAAATTTTCTAGCAATTAATGCTTTTCCTTAATATAAATGACCCAGCTACACTTCATTATTTTTATACATACATGGATGATGAGGAGTCCAGGAAAATACTAAAGATAAGCTTTTCTAGTCTCCAGTGCAAGATGAATCTCCTTCACTGTTCACCATCAGTCCTTATTCCACAATACCTTGGGCAAAAAGAGTAACCCATTTGTTTCTCCTTCTAGCACAAATGCAGAAAACCAGCTTGATTCCCACTGCAAAGGTACACATAATGGACACAACGTGTGGAGACATGGTTATAATCTTATTTAATTATATTTACATATTGAAGCCAGGACCTAACCCAGCCTGCTGATGACGAGAGGTTTACCTTAGAGTTAAAATAGAATAACTGAGTATCAGCTCTTTTAATTTTATCATCTTTTCCTGCCTTGGGACATCAGAGCTCCAAGGTCCTGGGCCTTTGACCTCCAAGAATTACACTAGCAGCCCCCTCGTTCTCAGGCCTTCAAACGCAGACTGGATTACACCATTTGCTTTCCTGTTTCTCCAGCCTGCACACCACAGACTATACGACTTCTCACTCTCCATAATGATGTGAGCCAGTTCCTAGAAATACCAAGCTCTATCTCGCTCTCTGTGTCTGTAAATACATACATAGTTGACCCTTGAACAATGTAAGGGTTAGAGGCACTTACCCTCCTCTGCACATCTAAGAATCTCCCTAGATAAATTTTGACTCCTCAAAACTTAACTACGAATAGCCCTACTGTTGAGTGAAAACCTTACTGATAACAATGCACTGTCGATGAACACATATTTTGTATGTGTATTATATACTGCATCTTTACAAAGTAAAGTAAGTGGCAGAAAAGAAAGTTATTAGGTAAATCATAAAGAGAAAATACATTTACAACACCGTATGGATTTATTGAGAAAAAATCCACGCATGCATAAGTGGGCCCATGTGTTTTCAACCCATGTTGTTAAAGGGTCAACTGCGTACGTGTGTATGTGTGTGGGTCTCTCCTATTATCTATCTTGTTGGCTCTGGTTCTCTGGAAAACCCTGACCAATACGCTTATCTATTTAATTTTACCACTGAAGAAAACTTAATTCATTCTCTTTTAATATCTTTCAAGTATAGCAGTGTTTTTAGTTATTCATTGTGCCCATATTCCCTACCCCTACTAAACTATGAGTCCGATCATGCCATGCCCCTATCCAAACTGCAGCCGTGTATCCATACACATGGACCTCTACCTGCCACTTCAATCAACCTTCTGGGACTCTTCTTTGGTGCCTCCCTTCCTGACGCCGTATCTGTTATTCACCGCCAACCACAGGCCATGATGCTTTGTCTCTGTGCCCCTATAAGGAAAATCTTTTCTCCCATTGTGTCATAACTAAATTATATTTGTTGTTACAAGTTCAGTTCAAACGCCACATTCTTTAACTCATTTGTTAGGAAATCCTCACCCTCTTTCCACCTCTGCCTTCCCAACTGGAAGTATCTTCTCTGTCTTCTGCTCTCTGATAGGCCCTTATCTAACTTTATTTTATGGAACTAATAATTTTTTACATCTTCGTATTAGGTAATAGGTTTATTTAAATGTCTTATTTCCTCTACTCTGCTAAAAAGTCTTGTTAAAGGAACTATGGAATTGTGTTCATTTTGGTGCCCCCCTCCCACAATAGCTGGTGTAATACCCTGCATGTAGCAAACCATCATCGTCATCCTTCATAGGTACTACAATAAGAAATAACCGCATTGCTAATGTGCCTAAAACGATGGGGGGCAAAGATAGAATGGGAATCTCTAACCAGCACCAAATGAATTATACATCTTTAGAATGGGAGACAGCATTGCATAAAAGAGCATGGATGGAGATAGGTCTGTGTTCATCACCAGTTCCACTACTAACTAGAACATGTGTCTGGGCTAATTGGAGTATTTATTTCAGACCATCCAGTTCTTAGGCAGATTAATATTACCTGTCACCAAGGTCATCACAAGTCTTAAGTTGTATAATTCACATATATGTAAACACTATACTTGACACACTCGTAATTCATATTCTCTTAGCACATTGACAATATAAATACGCTATCCTCTGCTATATAGGGCTGCTCTTCAAAGATCTGCTATGGGTCAAATTTGGGTTCTTGGGAGGTCTTCTGGCTTTTTCCCCTCCCGGGCTGACTTTAAATTCCTTTATTTGACTTTTTCATTTTGCCATTTCACTAACATGTCTAAATGTGTATTACAGGGCCCTGGGTAGGCTCCCACTCTTGATTTCAGCTCAGGTCCTGATCGCAGGGTGGTAGGTGGAAGGCCTGCGTCCAACTTCGCACTCAGTACAGAGTCTGCTTGTCCCTCTACCCATACTTCTCTCCCCATTCCATTACTCTCTCTCTCTCTCACTCAAAATAAATAACTAATAAATAAATAAATAAACAAACAAATAAAATATTTTTTGGAAAAAAAAAAAAAAGGATGTATATTGTTTTCCCTACCCAATGCAAAAAGGTGTTTTTATTAAAGCATAGGGACAGAACCAATAGGCAGGAAGAGCTGTGGATGTTTACTGTTTTTAATTAATTTAATTGGCTATATTTGGTGCTTATTGAGTCTTTGGATTTCTGTATTTTGTCCGTTCTGAAAAATTCTAGATCACTTATAATATTTATCTACCAGAATCGCTATATTTTCTTACTTTTATTCCAGTTACACATTAGATCTCCTGTCCTCCATATTCTTAAAACTGACATATGGGCCGCATTCTATAATATTTCTGTAGGACGATCTTCCCCCCCCAAAAATCAATTCGCTATTTTTCGGTGTCTAGTCTGCAAGTCGATCTGTTCTCTGTCATTTTTATGTCCGCAACTGTATATTGCTTTTGTTTCTATAATATCTATTGCATTCCTTTTCAAATATTTATGGTTATTTTTAATAGCCTCTCATTTTTTTATTTCCTTAAATATTTTCTGCAGTTATTTTATACTCTATAACAAATAATTTTAATATGTAATTCCCTTGAAATTTAAATATGGTATTAGTATTCCTACATTCATACACCATGCATAGTGTGTGTGTGCTAGATACTCGTTATTAAAAATGTCAGAACCGGGGTGCCTGGGTGGCTCAGTGGGTTAAGGCCTCTGCCTTCGACTCAGGTCATGATCCCAGTGTCCTGGGACAGAGCTCGGCATCGGACTTCCTGCTTGGCAGGGAGCCTGCCTCCCTCCCCTTCCCCACCGCCTGCTGCTCTGCCTACTTGTGATCTCTGTCTGTCAAATAAAGAAATGAAATCTTTATTTAAAAAAATGTCAGAACCCCGGGAGCGCTTGGGGGGCTCAGTCTCTTAAGCAGCTACCTTCAGGATGGGTCACAATCCCAGGGTCCTGGAATGGAGCCCAGCATGGGGCACCCTGCTCAGTGGGTTAAAGCCTCTGCCTTCAGCTCAGGTCATGATCCCAGGGTCCTGGGATCGAGCCCTGCATCAGGCTCTCTGCTCAGCGGGGAGCCTGCTTCCCCCTCTCTCTCTGCCTACTTGTGATCTCTGTCTGTCAAATAAATAAATAAAATCTTAAAAAAAAAAAAAAAAAGAGGAAGAACTACAATTTTCCCTAAAGACAGTTTCATATAGAATTAGGTGTTTTTGCCATGACAGGAAAAGTCAGTGAAGATTTTCTGGCATCCTTGAAGTGGAAGGCTATTAATTTTATAAAAATCTCATTAATGCATATAAATTCAGTCTTGTATTATTTGTATAGTTTTTCAGTTTCTTATGTGTAAATTTCCCTCCCTTCCTAGTTTTTGAGTTTAAAGAGAAAAACCTGTAATCTACTTCAGTGGTATTCCCATAGCACCCGTAATATGCTAGATTTCCTGTAAATATCTATTTAATATGTACCCAAAAACCCCCTTCCATGTTCTTTATACTTATGAACAGAATCTAGGGTGAAAACGGAGTGTGAATTATCTAGTAGATGCTCTGAAAAGTAAAAGATAAGAATCCCCATATGTGAATTTATATATCTATTTATAAAGATGGAAAGTTAACCTTCACCTTTTTGAAATTCTGAGTCTCTAGCATTTTATGCCTTTTTTTCCCCACACTTTTACTTCTTTGCCTTTGTACAAGATCCCCAGACAGCAAAAAGATCAAAAGCATCAATACTATCTTATGACATACCCTAAAAAATAAAACAGGTTCCAAAAAAAAAAAAAAAGAACATGAAATACTAACTTCTTTTAAATGTGGAATTTAAAAGGGTAGATTTAGTGAAACAATATCACATTTATTAATAATGCCATCATATATAATAGGATCCTAATGGAACTATAGACCAATTCTCCCATGATGATTATTTGGTGATACAAAAAAGTAAAAATTACAAGAAAGTTCTGAAATACAAGTGGTAATTAAAGATGAAAGAAAAGTGCATAGTCAATGCTTACTTATCTGGAGACCAAAAATTCAGAATGAATGTCCCCTTTTTCTCCTTGGTTACCTTTTGGCTAGAGGATTATGATCTTCAAGAGTGGATGGAAAAAGAAAATTAAAGAGCAGAAAGTCTAAGGGGTGCCTGGGTAGCTCAGTCAGTTAAGCATCTGAGTCTTGATTTCAGCTAATGTTATGACCTCAGGGTCCTCGGATCGAGCCCCCCATGGGGCTCCACGCTCAGTGCAGAGTCTGTTTTTCCATCTCCTTCCACTTCTCTGAGCTCACTCTCTCTTTCTCTCCCTCCATCAAATACATAAAATCTTTTTAAAAAGAGCAGAAAGTCTCTGTCCATTCAGAGAAATTTTAATCATTCTGATAAAGAATAGAGGTAGAGGAAACTGAACCTTCACGTTCAAAGGAGTTTTGTACATTATGCACATTCTATTAGTTCATTTACCTAGTTCCCACTAATAATCCAAACTTAGTAGTACATATAGTACTTTACACTTATGCTGATCCATATGTTATATCTGAGAGTCAAAAATGGAGGAGAGAAGGACTGTTGGCCCAGTAGTTTGCACGTAATTCACCTCTTCTGGCCAAAGCCTTGAAATGAATCTTCTATAAATTCAAATATAGCCTAAAAGGCTCTGAACTATCAACAGGCCCTATCCAAAGACTAAAAAAAAAAAAAAAAAAAAAAAAAAAAAAAAAAAAAAAAAAAAAAAAAGACAGTAATATAAAGGATACAATTCTTGGATTTCTGCTTAAAATCTTTCTCACATTGGTTTTTCATAGCAAGAGAAATTGGTAAAATGCTGCTTGCATAAAGACAGCACTCATTCATTAGAATATAAGTAACACAGACCCACGCAAAGCAAGTAATCTCTTAGATTAGTTAGCTGTCACGTTGGAAAGCAAAAGCAGAGAATAACTAGGGTTTTTGATGAAGCAGATAAAGTGAATTTGAAGAGTCTTAAACTTAGGAGAATATACATGTACTTAGTTCAGTAGGACATACTTTCAAAGGCAAACTCATCTGTTTTAGTTTTCCCATAGCCAGAGTTCTGGTAAGCTGTTCAAGAAGGACTTAATGACTTGCTAATATTACGCCACCAGTCACCAGTGTAATGAGTAGAATGATTCAAATTCCTGAACACTAAATTACTAATATTTAGAAAACGAACAGAATTCATTTATATACTTTTTTTAAAATTTCTATATTTATTTTTATCTCTTGTAACTAGTGAGGAAAGCAGCTGCTATGATCTTCCTAATACAACTTAAATTCTGTTCATGCTTTGATTTCAGCACAGTTCTTAGCACGGTGTGATTAAGACAAAGCAAATAACAATGTATTGCGGTTGATAAGAGGCGGTACAATATGACCTTGAACAGTATGGGCATAGAAGGTAAGTCATATGTAACTGGACTTAAGGCCTGGGTCTGCCCCTTACTACTTATACAACTTCTTACATCATAATTACTCTGAGTTCATTTAGCTGGGAGTGGACTAATAACAGCATGTACAGAATAGAGTTTGTATGAGGATTAAATAAAATAACCCATGTAAAGCATTTTTTACAATACCTGACAGATAATAAGTGTTCAATAAAGGTTATATATAATTATTATAATCAATCAAGACTTTATGTAACGGAACTTATCAGTTTACACTATATTAAAGCCCATTACCAGGAACTGTATATGCATTAGTTTTAATCTGTATTTATTATCTTTTTTTCCACAGATTATCAAACTTGGGCCCAGATATTTTAGGTAACTCACCTGAATCACATAGCTACCAGTGAGAGGATCAAGTATTGACTACAAGTCTGCTTTACCCCCAAAGGCCATGCTTTTTCCACTCTACACACTGCATCCTTAAATGAACATTTATTATTAATTACGGTTAAGATCTCAGTGGGGCAGGAGGGAGTGCACGTGGGAATGCATTCACATAAGAGAGCAGCATATTTAAGATGTCAAGATTAGGCCACCTCCAGGACCACCTGTCATGACAGGTCAAAGCTGCCTATTATCCCGCTGTCAACATAACTGTATGATTCTGTAAACTTTGTTCCTTGTGACTCAACAGACCTGTTTTCTATAGTATAGCAGAATAAAGGATACTTGTTCCATCTGAATTGAAACGCACTTCTAGGTATACAAACTTCGAGCTACAAGCACGTCAATGCGTCAGGCTGATTGGATTCCCATTCCGAAATAAGTTTGCCTAAAACACCATATAGCATAATGGAGAAAAATGAAAGACACTGGTTCTAGAAACAACAGGTGGAGCCATGAACATACGTTGAAACTGACAGAACGATGGTAGAAGAGGACGGAGCTGCTGAAAAATCATGGCCGGCTGAGAAACAGCCTTTTATGAGCTGCCATAGCAGTATCTAGAAGGGTAATTAGGGATTTGAGCAGCATCGCCCAGGGTAATGGAGGGGGCTAGGATGAACTGCAGCCTGCTACAATAGCATGTGCCAGTCAGAGGAAGACTGTGCATTCAGTCTGAAAAATCAATGAAAGCAAGAAAATGCTATTAGTCCCTGTGACTGTTGAAGGGCTGACTTCAAGGTGATGGCTGAAGGTATATGGAGGTGCTGTGAACCAAGAAGAGGCTCGCAAATCTTTATTTCCCAAAATACCATTACAGGTCAGCCTGGATTTGCAGATATACGAAATTTCAAAGGGACTCTGAATTGCAGAGACGGCCAAGTTTTAAATAGGTGGTTCTTTCCCCTGTGTGGCCAAATGGGTGCCTGGATGCAGCTTCCTACACCATCTGTGAGTATCAGGCTATGTACAACCTACAGAAGGAAGGAGTTACAGATGAAATTCATATTAAGATGAACAAAATTTAACAGAAATCCAAGAATGCATTCATCATTGTGTTTTTCCAGCAAATATTTACTCCATGCTAAATATATGCCCACTAAACCATGTGTGAGAGATAACAAGAATCCGAGACCTAGCTTTAATCTGAAGAAATGGAGGAAAAGCACATTATATGGTACAAGTTAAAATCATAAAATACAAGAATGATAGGTGTCTTGGCAAAAGCATACGTATAAATGTCAGTGATTCAGCAAGTAAAACTGACTTACTTAAATGCCCCGAATCTTCGCTTTCTCATCTAAGCAAGTGTCATATGAATTGTTAACTTGACGTAGTTGTCAAAATTAAATTTTAAAAATGCATGTGAAAGTTACTCCTTCCTCTGGAAGATGGAATAGAAATAATTTTGCCTCTCTCTCACAGTAAATACAACTAAAAATGCTGGGTAGTGTCTATAAAACAAAATGTATGAACTCTTCGAAAGATAAAAAGAAAAAAGTAAGACTGGCTAGGGGCCAGGAACTCACAGAAATTTAAAAAAAAAAAAAACCCTCATCTAAATAATATATGCTTTAAAGAGGGGATCTTAATGGAAACCTAAAATAAATGAACTAAAGGAAAATGAAAATAAAACACATGTCAATTTGTTGGTCTATTAATGTGGTAGTTGAAGAATCTAAACTACGTTAGGAAACTAGAAGAAGAAAAATCAGTGGTATTTTAAGACGTAGTAAGAGGGAGGGGCACTTGGGTGGCTCAGTTGGTTAAGTGTATGACCCTGATTGCAGCTCAGGTCATAGGATCGCAAGGTTGTGAGTTCAAGCCCTGCATTGTGCTCCACAGTGGGTGTGAAGCCTAGTTGAAAAAAATAAAGGTAGTAGAAGAAGGAAATAATAGAAGACAGGAGTGACTATCAATGAAATTAAAATATAAAACAATATAAAAAATCAGGGGCCCCTGGGAGGCTTAGTCAGTTAAGCTTTTTCCTTCTGCTCAGGTTGTGATCTCAGGGTCCTGGGATCAAGCCCCACAGCAGGCTCCCTGCTGAGTGGGGAGTCCGCTTATCCCTTCCCTCCATCCCTGTTCCCAGTGCATGCTCGCTCTCTTTCTCTCTCAAATGAGTAAATTTTTTAAAAAAAGAATAAATTAAAAATCGTAAATATATATATTTTAAAAATCAAGCTAAAGCAAAAACTAGTCCCCGCCCCCCCCAGAAAAACAAAACAAAACAAAACAAAACAACTGATGCCTTTACCCAGATTGACAAAGAAAAACAGCAGGAAAAAACACAAATGAAAGAAAAAACATTACTATAGATACCACAGATATGAAAAGGTTAATAAGGAAATACTAGGAACAATTCTATGCCTATAAATTTGACAACTTAGATTAAATAAATAGTCCAATTCCTTGAAAGACATAAGCTACCCAAATTCGCTCAGTGGGTAATACATAAGATGAATACTTCTACATCTATTTGAGAAATTAGTTTAAAACCATCCAACAACGGAAATCTCAAGCACATAGTTTCTCTGACAACTTCTACCAAACACTTAAGGGAGGCATAAAACCAATTCTATATAATCTCCTCCAGAAAATAGAATAGGGGAAAAACTTCCAGACTCATTCTATGAGGCCTGAATTCCACTAATAAAACCAAAGACTTTTCAAGAAAACTATAGAACACAGGTACCTGCGATGGCTCGGTCAGCAGAGTGGGTGACTCCTGATATGGGGGTTGTTGAGTCCAAGCCCCATGTTGAGTGTGGAGATTACTTAAAAATAAAAATCTTCAAACCGAGGAGCACCTGGGTGGCTCCGTGGGTTAAAGCCTCTGTCTTCGGCTCGGGTCATGATCCCAGAGTCCTGGGATGGAGCCCTGCATCAGGCTCTCTGCTCAGCAGGGAGCCTGCTTCATCTTCTCTCTCAGCCTGCCTCTCTGCCTACTTGTGATCTCTCTCTGTCACATAAATAAATAAAATCTTAAAAAAGAAATCTTCAAACAGAAAAATTTAAAAAGGCATAGGACAATATTCTTTATGACAATAGTTGCAAAAATCTTCTATAAAATATTAGCAATCAAATTCAGCAATATAGAAAAAAGATAATGCATCATGACCAAGTGTGCTCCATCCCAAAAATGTAACTTTGGTTCAATAATGGAAAGTACATCCAATATAATTAGTCATATTAATAGACTCAAGAAGAAAATCCATATGATCACATCAATAGATTATCAAGCAAACCAGGAGTAGAGGGGAACTTGATAAACCAGATAAAAGGGATCTACAAAATCCTAGTATGCAAAAGACTCAATGCTTCTCTCTAAATTCATGAACAATACAAGGACATCCTCTTTCATCGTGTCTGTGGAAGAATTTATGAGATGTTTTAGGAAGTGCCATGTCCAAAAAAAAAAAAAAAAAAAGTAAAAGGAGTACAGATTGGAAAGGAAGAAAAACTGTCCCTCTTTGCAGATGACATGCTTATATAAATAGACAATCTTAAAGATTCTACCAAAAGCTTCTAGAAGATTAAAGTAAAGTAACCTTTTCAAGGGTACATAATATGAAATCAAGATACAAAAATCAACCATGTTTCTATTACCAGCAATGAACAATTGGGACTCAGTATTAAAAACAAACAAAAACATGACAGTAGCACCAAAAAAAGATCACTCAGGGCGGCACTTCTCAAAAGACCAGGCTCTGTGTGTTGAGCACGACTATTTATCAATTAAAAAAATAAAAATAGGGGCGCCTGGGTGGTTCAGTGGGTTAAAGCCTCTGCCTTCAGCTCAGGTCATGATCCCAGGGTCCTGGGATCGAGCCCCGCATCGGGCTCTCTGCTCAGCGGGGAGCCTGCTTCCTTCTATTTCTCTGCCTGCTTCTCTGCCTACTTGTGATCTCTGTCTGTCAAATAAATAAATAAAATCTTTAAAAAAATAAAAATAAAAATAAAAATAGATATCAATTCTCCCCAATCAGAGCTATTTATTTACTGCAGCCCCTATCAAGTTCTCAGTGTGCTTTTGAAAATAAATATCAATAAGATGATTCTAAAATTCATGTGGAAAGGTAAAGGAATTAGCAAAGTCAAAATTAGTTCAAAAAAGAACACAGTTGGAGTTCTTACAAGACCTGAGTTCAGGATTTACTATGAAGCTGCAGTGATGAAGACTGAGTTTGTTCAAAGGACAGATTCCGAAATCAATGGAATTGAGTAGGGAATCCAGAAACAGACACACAAAGTTATACAGCCAGAAGGAAGCTCATCGACTACTGGCCTTCTATACGGCAATGTGGTATAAGTATTTCTAATACTGGGATCAAGATTCTCTCTGAAACAGTGGTTCTTTACCGATTGTGGGCACACATCCATTGGAAGGCGGGAGCTGTTTTTTGTTCATTACTCTTCCCTATTCTAAGGCTGGAGTTAATTCACCAAATTCCAGTTTGCCACCCACTAAGGACATGAACTTGGGGAGGGAGACTTCTCTCAGTTTTCTCTCCAGTAAAATGGGAGGTAATACTACGTACTCAGTGAGATTGTGTTGCAGATTAAATGACATAATGTACATAAGGCAATCAGCAGAGCGAATGAAGTATTGCTAACTCCCTTCAATGTTAGCTGGTGGCCTTAGGTTAGGGGTCCTATGGTGGACATCTGACATTTGTGTGCAAGTCATTATTGATGAAGAATTCTCAGAAAAAGGGGAGTAAGGGAAGTAGGGTAGGGCAGAGGAAGTGGCGAAACAAGACTGAAATCCCATTCAGTTTGATTCCAAGGGGGCCTTGGAGGCACAAAGTGCATCAGCGAAACAGCCCCATTTTAAGGAAAAGGAGCAAGATTCTTGTATGAAGTGAGTTCATCCTCAGCTGTGGTCCCCTGGGAGTGTACGTGGGCGGCTTCTGGGTGGCAGTCGAGAATTCCCTGGAGGAAGGGGTGAGCTGGAAGCAATAAGCACTCAGAGAAGCTGGCGGAAAGAACGTGCCCACCTTGACCCTCACTGAAAGCATCCTAACATTTTATTGTGAACATCTGATTATTAGTCCAAGAGCATAAGGGTATGGAATGAAGCCAGATTATAGAGGATCTCTCTCCCAAGTTCAATAGAATGATCACATTAGCAGGAACGAGGAAGCACAATATCATTCAAACACAATGGCAAATGACAGTGACAGAAGATTTAAGGAATCAGTCTAGTTTATGATCCTCCCTGTGCACCTTCCACACTCTTAGGGGAAATAAAAGCGGAACAATTCTTAAAGACCATAACTGGCTCAATGATGTCTTCTACGTCAGAGAAAATGCCACTGTGCTGGTACTTCACCAGAGGCAGAAAAGAAAGCCACGAAGTTTGTCCTTTTCTCCCCAGCTTGGAGGAAAGCTAGAAAGGGAAGGTTGAAGGATGGTAAACACCAAGAGTTCAATACCGTCAATAAATGAGAAGTAAAGGAGATGAAAAATTAAAAGTATCTCCCCAAGAACCAGGAAGTGCGAAGAAAAAAACCTGGTGACGCCCGGCTGTAGTCCTCCTGGCTCCTCCCACTGCCAGAAAACAAAAAGAAAATGGTGGCCAAACCCACGTGTTTTGCCTGTGTTTGCCTGTCATTATCAGGAAAGGAGATAGGGAAGTTGTTAGGAATGTGCAAGTGCCTAGTGATGATAAACCATCTGGGCAGAGGCCAGACTCTCTCCATTCAAAACAATTACCTTAAAATCAAAAAATCAAAAATAATAAAATTATGGAATCGCCTCCTGCCAAAAACAGAACCATTTTATAAACTGATTTCTATCTCTTCAGCTGTCAGTGGTCCTTTAATGACCATACCATCTCTGCCATTCCCTCGTGCCTCTGCAGTTGATCTTGCTACGGTCAGCAATAACGTGCCAGTCCCCAAAGCCAACGGATGACCTATTTCGGACGTGATAGAACTTGGCCTCTGAGCAGCAGTGGACAAGCCTTTCTTCCGGGGTTGTCCATGATCCCCTTCTTTTCTGGTGTTGTTCTAACCTCTCAGGGGCTGCATTTCAGGCTCTGTCAATGGCTCCTCTTCCTTAACCCCGAACCTCAGATGCTGGGGTCTCTCAGTGCTTTGTCAAGTCCCATCACGTCTCTCCCTTCACATTCTTGCCAGCTCCTGTCAGGCACGCCCAAGGCCTCAGCGTCCAGCTGAGTTGGATTTACAAAGTGTGGGTAAGGAACAGGTCAGTTAGGAGCGAGATTAAAGAACATCCCAAGCAGGACCGGCATGGGAAGACAATAAGGCATATTTGAGGAAATAAATGAACTGTAATAATCATGAACATTTACTGAATCCTTGCTATGTACTAAGGAAACCCTACATGGTTTCAATATATTAAATTGCTTAGTGTCAACAACCTACGAGTCACTTCCTCAGCCCCACTGACAGATGCGTAAGCTGGGGCACGAAGAAGTTGGGTCATTTTCCCAAACTACGCTGCCAGGGAATGGGGGAAGCCGGGCTCCCAAACCCGACCTCCCATCCTGAGGCTGAGGGGAGAGTGACCAGAGGGGCCGTGGACCCGCTCCTCTTGCCCACACGTCCCCCAGCCCCCCAGCCCCCACTTCATGCTGCCAGCACTGACACCTACTTCAGGAGTAGGTTTAAATTTGATTCCTTCAAGGAAGCCCTCTCCCTGACCACCTCAGGCTCAACTTTCCCCTGTTAGCCATTCATAAAGCTTTTCCTACCTAATTCCTCTTATTCTCCGAGACGCAACACAAATGTCATCTCGGGGATGCTTTCCCTGATGCTCTCGTAAATAGAGGAGATTTCACGGCAATAGTGAAATCGTCCCACTTACGCTCAGTGACTCAGTAGCTGTGTCCCACTCAGTTCCAATCTCCCTGAGGCAGGGAGCGAGTCCAGCTCATTCAACACATTATTACCGGCAAATAAATCCTGACAGGCAGCGGAAAGCAAATAAATATTTCTTCAATAAATGAAATTCAACTAAAATACTAGCAGTAAAAGAACATGGTCACTATCATTAATGAGTACCCAGTATGCCAAGGATAAAGGGGGTTATTTTCCTAAGGCACTGCTAATCTTCCTAACTACCCTGCAAGGGGAGGGGGCGTGAATTTAATATTAAAGGAGAATAACAGGATGCTCAGAGCAAGCAAACATTTGCTTAGATCAATGAAAAAGGTAATAGTTCCAGTCATGGCGGGCTTATGTGCCGTGTCCTAAGCTAAGTGCAATTCTCATCAGACACCTAGGACAAAGAAATTGCTATCGTCATGTCACGGATAGAAGAACGGAAGCTCAGAATCAAGTCAACCTGCCGAAGAGCAAACCTCTGTGTATGGATGCGGAAGAACAAAGAAGCGAACTCAGACTCTGGGATCCTAAGCCCGGCTCTTTCCACTGCGCAATGGCTGTTACTCCTCCGGTAGTGGGTGCTCAGGGAGCTACTTCGTGCTGACCAAGTGTTCATAGGCAACGAGCTGCCTTGTTGATCAATTTGTTTTTCCTTTCTTTCTCCTAATCAAGACATAAATAATGGATGAATGCAATGTGTTTGGTAAAGCATTTCAAAGTATGCGTGTATCTGGCAAAGGTATCAAACAAGGTGTTAAAAGGACCAAGGGGGGCTTGATAACTGTTGGAGTAGGAGACCACTTTTCTACGTGGAGAGTGAAATTTTTAATTTGGAATCTTGTTAAAGATTCCAGGTCTCCCAAGCAGTTGATCTTTAACCGTGCTACTGAACAGGAATTATTTCTTTGCCACATCTACTGTCCGGCTACGTAATTGCTTTGTATGAGGTGTAATTTGCAGACAGTAACGTGCTAAAGATCCGTAACACAGAGTATAGTATTAAGGACGTTCTTCATAACGTATCTAGCAAAGGTGGTGATGAAAATGTGTTATGGTTAAAGGTTTTAATCACATCTCACGTAGATGATTACCTAATTATCATCCCAAAGTCTCTGCAACTTTTAATTTAGCCTCATGCATTTTTTAAATGACAGCTAAAAGAAATCAACTGGCCAGAATACTAATAAGGAAGGATATCAGCTACCTCAAATGACACGAAAGCGAGAAAGGATTTTACATGTTAGTACAGCATAAATGAATGGCAGAAAATTGACACAAAAGCACGCTTTGAAACCTCATCTTCAAACCCATTTTATGGGACAACATGTTTTCTTTAAGTCAGTAATGGCAAAAAGAGAGTTGCCAATTAATAAGTATCCTCAATTAAACTCATAATGGTGTATATGTCAAATCGCAAAGGGGATAATAAAGATTAAGGTAGAAACAGTTCTTACTAGGGAAAAGGACAAACATGCATTTCCGTACCTATCAAGCCTTGGTGTGGCTGTGAATATTAAAGAGGAAGGTTTTTGAACTCAGGCTTGGGAAGAGTCCCCAGATGTATTTAATTATTCCCTTAGTTGGCAAAGGTGCACCTTGAATTACAATTAACCCTGTTCACACCCACAATATCACCAGTCATTAAGTGCACTATGGGTGGCTGTTTCCCCTAGCACCTCTTAGTTCTTTAATTAATTCCTCTATAGGCTGATCTACCAAACTCTGATCAGTGAGAGTGTAAGAGCCCAGGGGAGCTACCTTGCCTTCAGCACACGGCCAAAGAGTTAGCTTTTGCAAAGCTTAGTATCGGATAGTTAAGATCAGGGAAAAAATTCTGGCTGAAATGAAATATTTTCAACATCTATTGACATTTGAAACTAGTTTGCTTTGTGACCTTTCATGACAAAACGAATTCAACCAGCGTGCGGGGGAATGACACGCCCGACTCCCATTATGGAATGAGGTTAAGCAAGGGGAGAAGGAAACATGTGCCCAAACCAGTACCTCAAGTGGCAGAGATTACTTAAACTGGATTTCCTCGGGGAGGCAGCTACCAAGGCACACTGGAAAAGCTCTGAGGCAAGTTTCTGGCTTCCACATTAGCAGACGGGTTCCATACGAGGTATAGGTGTCTTGAAGCTCCGATCCTAAAAAGTGCCCCTGAACCACCCGACATCCATGTGCCCGCCTTTGCACAAATTCTTTCCCTTAGCTAATTAGCGTCTCTTCCAATTTCACCCAGTGCCCTCCCCACTGTAGACAGTATTGCTTATAAGTAATAGCTATGTCCTTACTAGGGTAACTTGAACATGCAGCTCAGTTTGACAAACATTTCCTGGTCAACTAGAAAGTGTGAGGATCGGTGCTGGAGACACAGAAATAATCACTGGGGGAAAGAGTCCAAGGGTCCGATCGGAAGTCCTCTGTTGCAGCTGCTTACAACAGGTGAAAACTCAAACACTTCTGAGGCAGTTCGTCAGGAAAATGCAATTTGCTAGCATCCCACGCCTAGGACTCCGAGATCAGGACCCAAGCTGAAGGCAGTCCAGCTGGTTGAACCAACTGAGCCACTCAAGTGCCCCGCTCATTGAGATTTTGTGTCTTAGTTCCCAGGCTGCTTCAAGTTTGTCCCCAACGGAGCTGTGGCAAATAAACCAGGAAATTAGTTACCTGCGCAAACCTGTGGCCCCACCCAGGCGCGCGAAATGAACTCTGATGGTAGAGCTCATCAATCTGGAATTCATCAAGCCCCCTCTGGCGGTTCGGAAGCAAACTCAAGTTTCTTTGAAAACCCCTGCCCTGCTTCATGCTCTAGGCCTAGCTGTTAAATCTTTTCTCTTTTAGTTTCTGATTCACAGCCAGGCAGGCCCCTACAGCACTAATGATTCTGACCCAGCTCCTGATTCAGCTTCCTTACAGATCAAAGACCACAAGGCATAAGGTCAAGTGGCTCCGCCCTCCCAGCTGAGCCCAGCCTCAAGTTCATCTACCAGGTGAATGCAGCCGTATATGAATGAGCCCAGGTTAGAGCAACAGAAGAAGTGCACAGGCAACGCACACGATCATGGTACGAAATAATGCATATTTCTTTAGGCCACTAAGTTTTGGAGTTATTTTTAATACAGTGGTAACCGAACCATGGTGCCTGGACTATATACGGAAGGGAGCCATTGAAGAGCTTTTAAGAGAGAGTAATAGGATCAAACTGACATTCTTCAAAGATTACTCTAGCTACACTACAGAAGAAAAGTTGGGAGAGGAAAACAGGCAGAGGAATTAGCAAATTTATGCAGATATCACTCCCCCAAGCAGGGCTATCTAATATGTCATTTACTTGTGATTGTATTATGTAAGATTAGGTGAAGTTAAACCAAAACAACTGGACCATGATGGGATGTGCCCGCAATGGTTAGCGAGGCGGGAAAGAGCACGTTCAGCCCCTTTAGTAAACCCTTCGCATCTTCTTTTCCACTTTTCTTGGTGGAACTACCTCACAACCTGAGAAAGGGAAATGGTTGTGGTTTTTTGTCATTTTTTTCCCTTTTTTTTCTTTTTAAATTTTCCAACACAGCCCACAGATTTGTGTTACTTCCTTCATATACTATATATGTGATTTATTGGGATAAGTGTGTACACCTAATTACTTACTGTGTTTATCATAATAAATCATCAGTGGTAATGCGGGACAGAGTACAACAGAGGCAGTAATACTAATCTGATCTAGATGAGAGATATCTCATCACAGGTAAAAAGCAAGGCCCCGAAATGAGACAAAGCCAAGTTTAGGGGCGCCTGGGTGTCTCAGTGGGTTAAAGCCTCTGCCTTCGGCTCAGGTCATGATCCCAGGGTCTTGGGATCGAGCCCTGCATCGGGCTCTCTGCTCAGTGGGGAGCCTGCTTCCTCCTCTCTCTCTCTCTGCCTGCTTCTCTGCCTGCTTGTGATCTCTGTCAAATAAATAAATAAAATCTTTAAAGAAAAAAAAAAAAACAAGTTTAAATCCCAGGTCCACATCTTAAAAAACTATGTCACCTTGGGCAAAGTAAGCATCTTTCCAGTCTTCATTCTCTATATGTGATGGAATAAACAATGACATAATATACTTTAAAAGATCTTGGCACAGCGCCTGGGAAAGGCTTAGGATACAGTAAATGGCAGATGATATTAAGAACCGTCTCTCAATCCAGGGCACTCTGCGTAAGCCATTTGCCCACTCTGGGCCTTCGCTACTTCATCCGTAATTTGAGGACCAGGGGGCCTGGCAAGCTATATTGTTTCAGAAATTTAAGAATACTCCTAACGTTAGTTCATTTTCTACATTTCCATTTCTTCAGAGTGAAGTGCAATACTTTGCCTCTCGTGGTGATTTTCCATGTGAATAACAAGCAAAAGACAGAAACAAGTATTATTGCCACATTTCCCTGAAAGCTGTTCGAAATACATTTTCAACAGTTGTATAATGCTTTACAGAAAATTTACTCACCGACTTTCCTTGGACTATGGCTTTCTTTGTTTCAAGAGCTCTTTCGTGTTAGACATGATTTACTCTAGTGGAAAAGGTAGTGGCAGGTTCTGAAATTTATACTCAACAAGGTGCTCTTTAGAGATTTTCCTTATCTAGTCTTACCGATATCAAAGTCAGATGCCTAATCTATAATTCCCAGATTCAGTCCAGTTTATTTTTTAAAAAGGATCAGTAGTCAGCAATCATCTAAGCCAGTGCCTGAGGAGCTGTTGGTAATAATATGTTCCATCTCCCTGTTAGGAGCCCAGCTGAGTGTCTCTATAGATCTTCACAGTGAAGGCCATCTGAAGCTCACGCCTGCCTTGAAATTTGCTTTTTTAAAAATTCCCATCATTTGCTTTCAATAGACTTGTTGCTATAGGAAATAGCAGTTTGTTACATCAAAACAGTCACATCTGGGCAGTTGAGCTCTCACGCATGCAACTTCTACATGTCCACGATGTGTGTCGTGGCTCAAATGACCACATGATTCCAAGACTTGGGCCACATATTCAGGTTATTATACAGCAAGAATGGAGACCAATCCAAAAAGATAGGGCCCTGATCTATGGAAAATGATGCAGGGACATAGAGCTTGGACTTTCTGTTTTGGGAAGACATCGTTCATTTATTCATCCATTCAACCATCCATTTTTCTAAAAACACACATCTAATTGTGCCACTGCATGCTACAATAGCTCAATCCTTCCACCAATGCCCCCAGCTACAAAACAATCATTGCAACCATTTCCTCCGAAATAGAATCAAAACTCCTTAGAACTGACCTAAAACGTTTCTTCCATTTCTCCCACCCCACTTCCAAACCTCAGTCTTTGCCACAAATCTCTAAGCTCCACCCACAGTGTCCCAATACCTTTGTAGATGTTGTTTCCTTTTCTTGAAATAACCCCCACTCTGCTGTTTTCCCCGAAACTGCCCTAGTAAGTTACGCGCCAGCTTCTGCACTCTAACACATGAGGGGTGCATACCAGGTAGGAATCAGTGATGGAAAATAAGTCAAATCGAACAACAGTTGTAGATGGGGAATAAAGCCTATCGGGAAACTACACACAGTCAAAGGGCTGAAGGTGGAACAATGATTCATTAAACCCGGACGTTAACACAAGACCTTACACCCTTAACAAACTTACTCAGCATGGATCACTGACCTAAATTTAAAAGGCAAAACTAAAAAACTGCAAGAACACAACACAGAAGAATACCTAGATGACCTTGAGTATGGCAATGACCAAAGATAAAACATCAAAGATATGATCCATAAAATAAATACTTAGTAAGCCGGATTTCTTTAAAATTAAAATCTTCTCCTGGGAAAAACAGTGCCCAGAGAATTAAAAGACAAGCCACGGGCTGGGAGAAAATATGTGTCTTACAAAAGACACACCCAAAAGTACTTGGTGGCTCAGTTGGTTCAACATCTGAACTTGATTTTGGCTCAGGTCATTATCTCAGGAGGCTTGCACTGGGCAAAGAGCCTGCGAAAGAGTCTCTCTCTCTCCCTCAGCCCTTCCCCCCAACAAAAAAAACAATGAAAACACAAAGGACACATCTGATAATGGAATGTTATCCAAAATATACAAAGAAATTCAACAGGGAAACCACCTGATTAAAAAATGGGCCAAAGATGGGCATAACAGATGATATACACATAGAAGATGACAAAACAACATGTGAAAAGATGTTCCACATCACAGGTCATGGGGGAAATACGGTTTAACAACAGTGTGATAGATACTACCACACACCTATGAGAATGGCCCAAACCTGGGCCAGTGATAATACCAAGCACTGGCAAGGATGTGAAGCAAGAGAAACTCTCATTAATTATGGATGGGAAGGAAAAATGGCACAGCTAGTTAGTTAGGAAGCCAGTTTAGCATTTCTATGAAGTGAAAATACTCTTTCATATGATACAGCAACCATGCTCCCTGGTATCTGCCCAAAGGCGTTGAGAGCTTATGTCCACACACAAAAACTTGCACATGGATGTTTATGGCTGCTTTATTCCGAATGGCCCCAACTTGGAAGCAACTAAGATGTCCCCCAGTAGGCGAATAAATAAATGAGCAGTGATACATACAGAGAACAGAACATATTCTAGCCGAAACAAGAAATGAGCCTTCAAAACATGAAAAGACAAATAAGGACCCGATGCGCGTATTACAAAGTAAAAGAAGTCAATATTTGAAAAAGCTTCATACTCTAAGACTCCAGCTCTACGAAAACATTCTGAGAAAGAAGAAGCTATGAAGACAGTAAACAGATCAGTGGTCGGCAGGGGGTAGAAATGCAGGAAGGAATGGATAGGCAAGGGCACACAGACGATATTTAGGACGTTGAAAGGATTGACTACGATACTATAAAGGCAGATATATGTCCTTATTCATTTATCGAAACCTGCTAAACATACAACACCAAGACTGAATCCTAACGTAAACTGTGAGCATTTATGATGTGTCCACATAGGTTCATCAATTGTAACAAACATCCCAAGCTGGTGGGGCATGTTGATAATGGGAAAAGCTATGCACGTATGAGGACAGGAGCCATATGAGAAATTTCTATAATTTCTTCTCAATTTTGTTGTGAACCTAAAACTGCTCTAAGAATATAAAGCCCTTAATAAAGAAAACAAAACAAAACAAAACAACAACAACAACACTCATATTTCAGAAACTAACCATAGCATGGATTCAAATTTGTGATATGATACAAGTAGTAATGTATAATTCACAGAAGAGTTAGTCAACAAATTTTAAAAAGTTAAATTACTCACTTAGCAAACTAAGTCATAATTAAATTTCAGAATTTTTACACATAAAACAAAATACAAAATCATAAAATACAGTTATAAATCTTTCCTATGTAAAAATGATAGAAAAATATGGATTTTTAAACAAATGATTTAAATTGGGGGGATGGGGGGTAAGGAGGGATAGAGAAAGAAAATCTTAAGCAGGCACCTTGCCTAGGGCAGATCCCAACCAAGGGCTCAATCTCACGACACTGAGAGCATGACCTGAGCTGAAATCAAGAGTTGGACACTTAACTGACTGAGCCACTCAGGTGGCCCTGATTTTCAAATAAAATCATTAAACAAGGATTTTTGTATCATTAAATATATCAAAATGTTGATATATTTAAATACTTTGGAAACATCTTTTTATGTCTGTATTTGTGTGTGTGTGTGTGTGTGTAAGAAGATAAAAAAAAAACTGGGAAAATCTTTGCAAAGATATAAAGGTATTACAAGGGTTTTTTAAAACATTTAATTTACAAATACATGCAAGTCATTAAAAAACCCTAATACAGAGGTGCCTGCTTGGCTCAGTTGGTTAAGCCTCTGACTTTTGGTTTTGGCTAAGGTGTATCTCAGGCATTTGGGAGCAAGCCCTGTCCGGGGATCATCATTCGTCAGGGAGTCTGCTTGGGATTTTCTCCCTATCCCTCTCCCTCTACCCCTCCCCTAGTTTGTGTGCTCTCTCTTTCTCTCTAAAATAAATTAAAAATGTTAAAATAAATAAATAAATAAATAAATAACCAACCAACCCTAGGGTGCCTGGATGGCTCAGTTGTAAAATGTCTGCCTTCCACTCAGGTCATAAACCTGAAATCTTGGGATCAAGTCCCACATTGGGCTCCCTGCTCAGTGGGGAGTGTGCTTCCCCCTCTGACCCTCACCCCACTTGTGCTCACTCATGCACTCTCTCTCTCTCAAATAAATAACCTTTAAAAATAAAAAATAAAAAAAGCTCTAATGCATAAATAGAAAATGAAAAAATAGCAACTGCCAATTCACATAAAAATGAATGTAAATTCTTTATATCCTAATGCTTAAATTGAGAAATCAATAAAATGTAGATGAAATAAGTATATAATTTCCTTATTAAAATAGAAAGTCAAATATATTAGTAAAAATATAGCTAAAGTCACTCCCCTACCATGAAAGTAGTTGGTATCAGTCTGCCCCAGCTGCTGTAACAAAATGCCACATTCCTTAAAAAGCTAAAAATAAAAATAGCATGAGTCAGTAATTCCACTACTGAATATCCAACCTCCACCCCCCAAAAAAACCCAAAATTTGACAAGATAAACGGAACCCTATGGTTATGGCAGCATTACTTACAATAGCCAAGATACAGAAGCAACCTAAGTGTCCATCAATGGATGAATGTGTAAAGATGGAGAGTGGTGTGTGTGTGTGTGTGTGTGTGTGTGTGTGTGTACACATATACATACAGTGGAATATGACTCAACCATAAAAAAAGAATACAATCTTGCCATTTGCAAAAATATGGGTTGACCTAGAAGATACCATGGTCCATGAAATAAGTCAGACAGAGGAAGACAAATACCATATGATTTCACTTATATATGGAATCTAAAAGACAAAAATAAATGAACAAACAAATAAAAAGCAGAAACGGACTCGTAAATGCAGAGAACAAAGGGTGGTTGCACAAGGTGGGAGCAGGGAGATGGAGGTACAGGCTTCAGTTCTGGAATGAGTAAGTCATGGGGATGGAAGCCACAGCACAGGGAATAGAGTTCATAGTATTGTCAAAGTGTTGGGGAGTGACAGACAGCAGCTACACTTATGATGAGCGTAGCAAAGTGTGTAAACTTCTCCAAAAACTATGTTGGACACCTAAACTAAGGCAACACTGTGTGCCAAGTAGACTTCAATAAAAAAATCGTTCACTAGCGAACTTTCTCTCTGTCAGAAACACTTGTAAATACATTTTTAAAACTTGACCAAAAAAAGAAATACTAACATTTTTCAATCACTGAGTTTTATATCTATGATACTTTAGAATTTTTTTCTAATGATAACTCTTTTAATATATCTTCAAAAACATAATCCTGTTCTACTAGAATTTGAGACATTCAAATATCTAGCAGCATGAGATGTATTGGAAAAGCAGAGAAATAAAAAATACATATTCTGATGCCAACTTCTAGCAAAGAAAACAGCCCCATGCACAAATACCTGTACTATAGCACTAACATCAGAGTTACTCTTGGACCCAGGATTTTACTATCTTAGATATTTTTGGTAGTACAAATATTATTACAGTAATTCACAACAGTTATGAATGAGCAATGCATCAAAGTTCCCATATTTTATCAGTCCCCATGCAAATGACTGAAGGAATCCTTTTTACTTTTGGGTAGGTATTATAGGGTAGATATTATGTATTTCTTATATAATCTGATTATAAGAGGAAATTATTCTCTGCCGCATGTGATATTATTAGACCTACTTCCCTGAATGCAGGCCTGATCTGAAGACAGACCGGCATTCAGAGGCCCAGTCCAATCATTTCCTTCTCTCAGAAAACACAGATTATATATTAGGCATAATCAATTACCCTGACGACCCTAAAGCAAAGCCTTTAAAAAGTCCTTAAAATGTACCACATCATCGTTTATGGCCTATATTAAGCTTGACCCAACTCCTGTCTGTGGTAGCGGGCTCTGAACTGTCCAGTTGGGGGCATCTGTCACCAGAGCAGCTGACACTGCAGCCTTACCACAAGACCTCTCCCTCTACCTCCCTTCCAGAACGTGGAAGGAAGCGATCACCACTGGAAACTCACTGATGTCCTAGCATGACCACATGCACACATGCACTCCAGAGGCGGTCATGTAATGCTCTTTGGTAACTGTGTTGTAAAGGTAATCGCCCTTTTACCAAAGAAGGAAACTGAGGCACAGAAAGGTGAAACATGTACCAAGTCACTTGCCCCATAGCTGAAAACTGGTAGTATCAGGTGTGTAACCAGGTCTCTCCAGCTCCAAAGTGTTGCTCCTTTTCGAGTGCTTCCGGCTAATCAGTAATTTAGGTGATGCGTCAGAGAGGAAGTCCAGAAGGGAATACACAAAGGAAGAAGGGGCAAAGACAGGAAGAAATAGCTTCCTGCTTCCTTCAAGATCTTCTGGTGAATTTACAGGTGCATTTGTATTAACGTTCCTGATTTCCGATTTCACGTCCTAGCTATTTATTTTCCTGTGTAAATTATTTCAAAAACATAGGTGAACACTGCAAGTGATTAGCCCTTGCAGCTTCCTTCCTGAGTTTCAAAGGACTCCACAACCATTAATTACTCACCTCCATCTGGAAGGCATGGCAGGAATTACTGCCTTCATTGAACCAAAGGAAACCGAGAGGCCAAGCAGTTCCCTGTGGTCCCCACAGCAAGCAAATGATCGAGTGAGTCAAGAATTGGAAAGCATACTTCCTAATTTCAACTCTATATTTAGACAGGGACTTTCTAATTCTCTGGCAGAAGAAGGGCAGTACTGCTAACAAAGTGCCGCTAGTATTCTGCCGATCACTCAGAGGAAGGCATGTTTGTTAGAGATAGGGATGACGAAGAGAGAGGAGCACAGGCGCAGGAGCGCAGAGAATGAATAAACTGAATGAACTGTCAGATTCCTTGTAGGGGGCGACTGGGAGCTTTGTTGGGAAGAAGGAAAACTCAAGCTAAATGGGAAAATACAGGCCAGGAGGCAAGCAAACACACCAGCAGTCCAGAATTTTCATCACACCACAGGTGCTGCTGCCCAGCGGACGGAAGCGTAAGAAGGGAGGGCTATAGAAAAAGAGACAGATGTGGGATTTCAGAACTTTGACTCAAGTGCATCTTTGCTCATCACCACCGGAGTGTTCCTGGAACATCTCCAGGAACTTTAAAGAAAAACTAAATGAAAAAAGATACATCATGCAAGAAGGGAAAAAAAGATTACGAGGGTCTATTCAGTAGAGAACCAACCTCACCAGGAGTAGATAATACTAAATTAGCAACCATGTAGAAAGATTGTAATCCTTTCTCAGAGGTTATTTAAAAGAAGAAGAAGAAGAAGAAGAAGAAGAAGAAGAAGAAAAGAAAAAGAAGAAAAGAAAAAGAGGTTATTTCAATGTGGTCTCATGTGCTCGTGATAATCTCTAATGTAAAGCAATTGTTTCACACTCAGGAGCTAACTCAGGGCCAAGGGACACATAGTATGCACTCATTAAATAATTTTCTGAAATGAAAGGATATTTGAAAAATTGAATAAATGAATTATTTTCGGTATTCCCAAATGATCCACATATCCCCAAATACTTGCATTCTCAAATCCTTCCCCCCACCACCTGCCTCCAGAACAAGGCTATAAAGTTAAAATTCAATTTTGGAACTCTTTTTTGACTAAATAAATTAGAATATGTCCAGGCTGCAGCTACTAAACGAATATAGAAAATCTATGTGTAATGTCTTGGGGAAAGAAATGTGTAAAACACATTAAGATAAAGAAAAGAAAGTAAATGGAAAAGAGTATGCTTAGGGTGAACCTGTTTGGCTTTTTAAAGAATCCATATTCATTCTGTGATGCAGGGTGCCTGGGCGGCTCAGTTGGTTGAGTGTCTGCCTTCAGCTCAGGTCATGATCCTGGAATCCCAGGATTGAGTCCCACATCCGGCTCCGTCCTCAGCAGGGGGTCTGCTTCTCTGTCCTTCCCCCCCTCTTATGCTCCCTCACTCTCATGGTCTCTCTCACTCAAATAAATAAAATCTTTTTAAAAAATTAAAAATTTAAAATTAAAAAGAAAAATAGAACATTTGCACAGTATATGCATATAACATCTACAGATTTCTTTTCTTTTCTTTTCTTTTCTTTTTTAAGATTTTACTTATTATGTATTTGACAGAGAGAGATCACAAGCAGGCAGAGAGGCAGGCAGAGAGGAGGAAGCAGGCTCCATGCTGAGCAGAGAGCCTGATGTGGGGCTCGATCCCAGGACTCTGGAATCATGACCTGAGCCGAAGGCAGAGGCTTTAACCCACTGAGACAGCCAGGCGCCCCCAGATTTATTTTCTTAATTTGCCAACCAACTTTTTTAAACTGGCTCTCTCAAGTATCTTATAATCCCTCATTGAGCTAATAATGACTTGACTTTGTATTTTACTGAGAAAATTAAAAGCCCAGAGATGATAATATTATCAGCCACCATCAAAACTATCAAGCTACCTCTCTGCTTTCTGGGCCTATTGTATCCACGTTCACTCTTGGCTGTGACAATGGAGGGAGTGTTCCTACTGCCAGAAAGACCCGATCTCACCACTTGCGCACTGGAGTGCAACTCCTGCTGCTTTCCCAAAGACCTTACGTCTGGTGTCATGTTCATTCTCTCTCAAGATGTCCTAACCCATGTCTGTGCTGCTCGCTTGACTCTGAGCCTGGCATACCACTCCGTGGATGAAAAAGGAGCATGAGAAAGTACATTCTCTGGTTTGGCTTCTGGTCTATACTATCACAGCAAGTGATTCAAGATGGACCTGGTAATTCATCACTCTCCAGCTCACCTGGCTTACTCACAGTAACACTAAATGGAAGACAAGGTACGCTGAAGAACCAAAATGCTCTTAAAATGAAGAATGTCATGGGACAATGCTTGTCACTCCATGGCAAGACTTACTACAAGGCTACAGCATCTAACACCATGAGACGGGGTGACGGGAAAGACACCAAAATCAAAGGGAAAGAAGGGAGTGTTCAGTATTGACAAAGATTCTAGCTCCCTCGCCAAACTCTAGGCAGGGTCCTCTGAGCCATCTTCTCCACCAGGCCTCAACCTAGGTCTGTAAGACTTGAACAAGCATGAACACTGTTTCTACCAGCTCCAGGCCACATCCCTAGGAAAATCCTAACCCCACGAAAGTGCTGTACAAGAAAACTCAAGGTGGCCAGCCAACAAGGCAGATACAGCCTGTCTCCCAGCCTCTATGGGAGGGGAGGAGCCTACCTTGGAGAAGCACCAGTTAGCAAACCCAGATGGCATTCACATGGACTGACACGCCGCTCACACGTTTTGTAATGTTTCACTTCTCTCACTCTATGGAGTCCCTGCATATTTCCTCATTCTCTCTTTAAAACGCCTAGTCAAGTCAATACAAAGAAAGTTAAGTATGCGCTGGTCTCTCTTCCATATTGTAATAACATATCACTGATTCAGATCTGACTTTATGTTTAGCCCCACTGAAATATACAATTGATATTCTATAAAGACATAAAAACACTTCAATAGAAAAAGAATACTCAAAAGTGGTATTGGAAATACCGGACATTCATATGCAAGTAATGAACCTTATATTTTACATAAAAACTAACTCAGATCTAAATATAAAATGTAGGGGCGCCTGGGTGGCTCAGAGGGTTAAAGCCTCTGCCTTCGGCTCGGGTCATGATCCCAGGGTCCTGGGATCGAGCCCCGCATCGGGCTCTCTGCTCAGCGGGAAGCCTGCTTCCTCCTCTCTCTCTCTCTGCCTGCCTCTCTGCCTACTTGTGATTTCTGTCTGTCAAATAAATAAATAAAATCTTAAAAAATAAATAAATAAATAAATAAATAAATATAAAATGTAGATCTATAAAATCTCTAAAAGAAAATATAAGAGAGAATCCTTATGACTTACAGACATGAAATGAAATGGCAAGCTACAGAAAATATCTAACATGCACGACAAAGGACTTGCATCCAGAATATACACCCAACAGTGAGAGAACAAAAAACCATATTGACAGATGAGCAAAACACATGAAGGGACAATTCAACAAAAAGGAAATATGGGGGACACATAAGCACATTAAAATACGGTCATCAGTAGACATTGGAGAAATGCAAAAAATGATGAAAGGACATCTAGATGGCTCAGTCGGTTAGGAGTCTGACTCTTGGTTTCAGCTCATGTCATGATCTCAGGGTTGCGAGATCTAGCAGAGTCAGGATGCCTGTTCAACAGGGAGTCTGCTTGAAATTCTCTCTCTCTCTCTAACTCCACCACTCTACCCACTTCTCAGATAAATAAATAAATAAATCTTTAAAAAAAAAAAAAAGATGCTATAGTTCTGCACACACATTGGGTACCTACAATTAAAATTTATCGCAATAGCAGATGCTGGGGAGGGTGGAGAGAAACAGGACCTTTCATTTTTTGATGATAAGAAGGCAAATTGGTAAAGCCACTCAAGAAAACATTTGACAGCTTATATAAAGGTGAACACTGAGGAACCTGGGTGGCTCAATTAGTTGGGCAACCAACTCTTGATTTCGGCTAGGGTCATGATCACAGGGTCATGGGATCAATCCCCATTTGTCAGGCTCCTCACTCAGCAGGGAGGCTGATGGAGATTCTCTCTCCCCCTCTTCCTCCGTCCCTTAACCCGGCCACATACACACTCTCTCTCTCTCTCTCAAACAAATCTTTAAAAAATAACTTAAGAGGTTCCTGGGTAGCTTGGTCAGTTAAGAAGCCATCTCTGGATTTTGGCTCAGGTGGTGATCTCAGGGTTGTGGTATTGGCCCCACGCTGGGCTCCGTGCTCAGAACGGAATCTGCTCTGCCCCCCCCGCTGGCTCTCTCACTCTCTCTAAAATGGATAGATAAAATCTTTTTAAAAAATTAATTAATGGGGGCGCCTGAGTGGCTCAGTGGGTTAAAGACTCTGCCTTCGGTTCAGGTCATGATCCCAGGGACCTGGGATCGAGCCCGCATGGGCTCTCTGCTCTGCAGGGAGCCTGCTTCCTCCTCTCTCTCTGCCTGCCTTTCTGCCTACTTGTGACCTCTGTCTGTCAAATAAATAAATAAAATCTTTAAAAAAAAAAAAAAAAAGAAAAAGAAAAGAAATCACTGGTAATATACATCCTTGTATATTATATCTTTAAAAAAATTAATTAATAAAATAAAATAAAGGTGAACATGCATATATCATATAATCCAGAAATTCCAATGCAAGATATTTACTCAAAAGAAACAAAATCTTATGTTAACATAAATTCCAGCAAACAAGTATTTATAGACGCTCTATTTAGAATCTCTGAAAACCGGAAATATTTCAAATGACCTTCAAAGGATAAATGGATAAATGAATTGCAATACAGCTATATAACGGAATAGTACACAGCAGCAAAAACAAAACAAAACAAACTCTGGATACACACATAGACAATACAGACAATCTGGATGAATGTCATAGGAATCATGTGGGCTGACCAAAGCGAATCGCAAGAAAAAAGCACATATAGGATTCCAATATATAGCATTCTTGAATAGATAACGCTATAGTGACAGAGAACAGAGCAATGGTTACCAGGGCTGAGAGGAGACTCTAACCACATAGGTAGCCCAAAGGAGTTTCTGAGGTAAGAGTATAGTTGTGTATCCTCATTATGGTGATGGCTTCACAAATCTATACATGTGTTAAAATCAGCAGAACTGTAGGGGCACTGGGTGGCTCAGTCGGTTGGATGGGTGGCTCAATCCATTGGGCAACTAGCTCAGGTCATGTTCTCATGGGCTGTGGGACAGATAGAGTTTCTCATGGAACTGGCGTTGCACTCACTCTCAAATAAGTATGTAAATCTTACCTCTCAAATAAATATATAAATCGTTTTAAAAAGCCCACAGAAGTGTATACCAAAAATATGGTTTTTATAATATTAAAAGTAAAATGTTAAAAGTGAATTATTGGTCTTCCTCAGTCAACCAGTATAATTTAGATTTCAACGCCAATTATTTAGCATTGATTTTTTTTTTTTTCATACATTTAGCTAAAATTAGTCAAAGTCATGGAGGATTCATTCAGGTCATTACTCGTTATACTCATCCTGGTGGATTTTTAAAAAAATAAAATCAACTCATCATAAGCTTCCTTTTGAAAGCTTCTGAGCCATTTCAACAACCACTATTCTGCCATGTGACTCAAGGAAAGGGGGACTAGTTAGAAAAGATCCCCTCTGAGTGACACATAGATATTTCACCACGTTTCTTTAACATATTCTTACCAGTAGTTCTATTTCCTTCATCTTTCTAGGAGCGCACCCACACAAGCGCTAGAGTAACAGGTTTCTTGGTTTTTCCATGAAATTAAAGTGAACAACCCCGTGCCTTTGTTCTCTTCTAAACAACTAAGAAGGGGGCATTCTAAACTAAGACTGCCATCCAAAATTGCATTATTTCTTAATCTGCATTGAATTCACATACATAATAAGTGATTTAAAGCTAATGATTAATCCAATGAGCATTTACAAATAACCTACGAGCTGTCCTGCTGGGGATATAAAGATGAACAGGACATGGATCCTAACCACAGGGATATCATACTCTGAGAGGGTTATGAAAAATATCAATAGGAACAGAAACCACCAGTGAGTAAGCTATTCTTGGGGTATAATTTTGTCATGAAGGGAAAAAATATTACCTTCTTTGAGTCTGAAAGGTCACTGCTGAGTGTACCTATTAAATGCTTCTTGATAAAGTGTCTGTCAAGTTCAAGTAAGTTATTCACATGCTAGGTTTCACCAGATCCATGATTTTTAAATTAAATCTTTCCAAAGCTTATTACACCAGGACAGTACTTCCCCCAGAGCCCGGTAGGACGAGCAAGTGATAACAAAATGTCAGTATAGTGAATGACATATGTGCCTTTCGTTTTGGACGACTCCTTCCACCCATTTACTCTTGTGGAAATTAGAATATTCATGAATAACGATGCCATTTATTTTTCCTTTAGAAAATCATGTCCCTGAGACAATTTAGTCTACTGACATAAAATAAACATAGTTCATTTAAGATGCATTCAACCAGTCCTCCATTATATTCCAAACACTGTGCCGGATACGAGGGACATACACACGACTAAGACAAGGGTTTCTCCTTCAGTGGCTCAAAATCTAGTGGAGAAAGTTAGACACACATGTAATTAACAGGGAAGGAGAGGAGCGAGCATATGAAAAGCACAGTTTGAAAAGTTATAGTCTCGGAGCGCCTGGGGGACTTGGCTAGTTAGGCATCAGACTCTGTTTCACCTGGGGTCATGTTCTTAGGGTGGTGGGATCAAGCCCCTGAGTGGGGATCCATGCTTGGCATACAGTCTGCTTCCGATTCTCTCTGCCCCTGCCCCACCCCACACACATGTCTGCAGGCTCTCTCTCATTTCATAAAAAAGATAAAACAAAAATTTTTTTTAAAAGATTTTATTTATTTATTTGAGAGAGAGACCGTGAAAGAGAGCATGAGCGAGGAGAAGGTCAGAGAGCGAAGCAGACTCCCCACGGAGCTGGCAGCCTGATGCGGAACTCGAGATCATGACCTGAGCCGAAGGCAGTCGTCCAACCAACTGAGCCACCCAGGCGTCCCGATAAAATAAAATTGATAGTGTAACATACCGAAAGCTATTACAACACTTGACATTGCAGATCTCTTATAGAAACTTTCTTGTAGCTTCTGGATACCACATATATCTGGTTCTCATCTGATCTTTACCGACTTTCTATTCTCCTTTCCCTTGCTGTCTCTGATCCTTTTTACTCCTGCCTACTAGTGTTATGAACTGATAGTTTGTGTGGCTCCAAAATTCCTATGTTGAAATCCTATCCCCCACCGTGATGGTATTGGGAGGTCGGGCCTTTGGAGTGATTAGATCACCAGGACAGAGCCCTCATGAATGGGATCAGTGTCCTGATAAAGGAGACCCAGGAGAACTGCCACTCCCATTCGGCCATGAGAAGATAATGGGACATCTGCAGTCTACAACCCAGAAAAGGACCCTCGCCAGAGTCTGACCAGGCCAGCACCCTGAGCTCTGACTTCCAGCCTCCAGAACTATGAAAAATAAAGTTCACCGAGCCTATGGTAACTTCTTCTAGAAGCCTAAACTAAGATATGTAGTGTCCGATCCTTTGTCTTATGCTCTGTGCATGCCACAGGAAAATTCTCAGCAGCTCCCATGGCCCGAGTTACCACATCTGTTACCTCCATCTTGGCCTTCTCCACAGGTTTCGGATGTATATCTAATCGACTCTTTTAGACCTTACTCATTCATTCATCTACTCATTTGAAATTATCTATCTTATGTGCCTACTATGAATCAGGCACTTTGCTAGCTATGGAGGGATAGAGTGGGAAGCAAACACAGACGTGGTCATTGATACTTGGACATCCCCCGGGTATCTAACCCTCAGTATACTCAAACGTGAACAAGTCCATTTTCTCTCGTAAAAGAATAAGACCAGTTAACATTTCTGGAGTAGTTACTGAGAGCCCAAGTTCAGAGAGTTTTATGTTCACTAACCTCTTCAATCTCAATAGCCAATCTAGGAGAGAGGTACTATTTTATTGCTCTTTTACAGATGAGGAACCTGAGGCAAAGGAACATGAAATGTCTTACCCAGGTTCACACAGAAAATAATTGGCAGAGATGGGCTGTAAGTCAAGTTAGCCTTTATCCAAAGTCGGAACTTCTACCCACCGCACTATCTCTTTTCTGGAAACGTATCCAGTATTCCTTCTCAGGGACACAACTAGCCAACCTACCGTCCTTGAACTCTCCCTTTTACTCACTCTTAACCTCTCTGGAGTCCCTATGGTCACAACGCCCAGCCTCTGTATCCCTAGGACATCTGCCACGAGAGCCCTCTTCATCTTTTGTCTGGGACACTGCAATTTCTTGTTCACAGACCTGTCTGTCACCTTTAAGCATTGCTCACTTCCAATTCAACTTTCATAATGCTTGTGAAAGACCCTCGATCCGCACCCAAGAAGCAGACACCAAGCCTCCACCGGATGCAAGTTGCAAGAGGTTTATTGGTTACACAGGCGCCTGCAGACGCATCAGCCTTTGTGGGCTGAGCGCGCCGGGCTAAGTTGGGGAGCAGATTATATAGGGCAAGGTTGGGGTGGCGGGAAGCGAGTTTACAGAAGCAGATGCTTGGTTACCGGGATCTGATTGGTTAACCTAAATCAAGCATTGTCAGGCACTGTAACGGTTTGTTCTGGCGGGAAGCGGTCCTATAGAAACAGATATGCATGGTTACAGGAGTCTAATTGATCAATTTGATTCAGGCATGATTGGGCGTTGGGGTCAGGGCGTTCTGGCGGTTCCTTGGGGCAGCACTCTGGAAAGTCCCGGTACATTTCATTTCTCATTTGTCTTTCCTTTTGACAGACCAGGTGACCACAGACAATGTTTTGCCATCAGGCTATGGGGACAATAGGTTGCTAAAACAAGCCTTTACCAAGGAGGAAGGGGATCTTTCACTTGCATCACAATTTATCTAAAAAGTCAAAGCTGACCATATGGCTCATTTGTATGAAAGCCGTTAATATTCCGCCTGCTTCTCGGGAAAACCTCAGGATATGGGGGGAACCCTTCATGATTGGGTGTCTCGCTCTCTCCCTGGCAGCGTCTCCCCCCAGGCTCCATCCTCCTCGGTCAGTCGCGGGCAGCTCCAAAGCAACTGCTATTCCTCATGCTTGTCCTGTCACATCCCATATCCACACTCTCGCCCAGGGTCTTCTCTCTGTCAGAAATGCCTCTCTCTAAGTCCATCGAGTTCCCTTTTGCTTGTATTTTCAAAAGTCAGTGGAAGCAAGACTTTCTCTGACAGCCTTCCCTTTGGGGTCCCACAGGACCCAGTGCTTTCCTCTGTACTGCACTTGTCACTGTGTCTCAGGATTGTGGATTGACTCGCCCTAAACGAGATCAGAGACATTATATCCTTCATCTCTTCTATACCAGACCTGTTTCTTCCCATCATGCATAGTTCTTACCTTCCAGTACGGAGACAGACATACGTTCAGTAATCAGGCCGATGGAATTTCAAGTTGCAGTGTGTTAAATTTCATGAAGGAGGGACGTTGAGGATGGAAAATAAGATGCTGCCTTTGGTCAAGTCGAGAGTTTGATACCCAGGAACCCAGAAGAAGCAGAGGCCATCATCCTGGCCTTGTAAGACTTAATGCTGGAGATGCGAAACTGCTAGTCCGACAGAGTAAAGCAAATGTTTTTTTTTGTTGTTGTTGGGCGGGGTTGTATTTATTGGGGGCACTTGGGTGGCTCAGTCGGTTAAGCATCTGTTTCAGCCTCGGTTGTGATCTCTGAGTCCTGGAACAGAGTCCCAAGTCAGGGGGGTTGTCCCTGCTCGGCGGGGAGTCTGCTTCTACCTCTCCCTCTCCCCCACCGCACACCCCGGCTCATGTTCTCTGACAAATAAATAGAATAATTTTCTTAAAAAGGTTTTATTTATTTGAGTGCACCCTGAGATCAAGACCCCAGCCAAAGGCAGATCTAACCAACTGAGCCGCCTGGATGTCCCAAAGCAAATGCCCTAAGTGCCGAGTAAGGGCATGCCCGATACAGCTTGTATAGTTCCCACACTCCTCATTACGGCTGAGAGGAGCAGCGAAGACAAAGCAAACGTGATAGCAGCCAGAGGCTAGAGAAGAGGTTTTGAAAGAGGCAGTCCTTGAGCGGTGCGAATTAGCACAGCCTGCACTGGAGCCCAGAAAGTAGTGACACCTTTTAAACGTAAGTGCCACCTTTCAAAGGTAAGTGCCCCCAAATGGCCAGTGCGCTCTAGAGCCAGTGACGCTGCATCTGCCTTCGTTCGCTCTCTGGTAGGCCCGGTAGGGAAGAGGAGCCCGGGCTCCAAGACCGGCCCCAGGTCCCACGACAATATGAGAGAGGCATCTATTTCGCGTCCACATGGGTACAGCGTTCCAACCGGTGTTCCAGCCTCAACAGATTTCCTGCCACTTTCATCTGTGATGGTTGATATGGTTTCTCAGTCCCCGGAAAAAAAAAAAAAAAAACAAAATACTTTCCAAAGGAGAGGCTAGGTTTTGCTCCCCAGCCTCTCTACTTAGACTTCTATGGCATGGGGACTGGCTGACTCCAGATGAACCCGGTTCAGAAGCAGCAGTCCAAAGAGACGGATTTCACTGCACACGGTCACAAAGGTAGGAAGTAGCAGGGAAGTGATTCAGAGCTGGAGCACGGGAGAGACGCGGCAAATGTCTGGCACACAGTAGGCGCGAGGCACATACTAGCTATTAGCTCTAATTAATCCTGCCTGGAGATAAAAGGCTGAACAATACAGCCCTTTGAGGTCCCCTTCTGTGCTTTGAAATGTGATCTTTTCACAAGTAACAAAGGGTATTAGAAGGATCATGGTTTATCTCTCTAAATAGAGCCTATTATATAGTATGAGCCATCCATGTGTTCGAACTCTTTTTCTCAATTTTAGCAGAATACATTTACACGACATAATGAGTCTCTGCATAATTTTTACTTTTCTTTATGATTTAATTAGCCTCCGTCTTTTCTGTTCTTTGTTTTGACTGGTGCTCTCTCAATCTCTCCAGCTTTTTATGAGTAATACTTAGTAACAGAGCATACATATTCATATGTGTGCCAAAGCTTTGACCCAGGATATTAGAGCGATATTTCCTTTTACATCATAAATAAGGGAATATAAAGTTTTAAACACTGGTGGGCTCTTGGATTCCACATGGAAGAGTGGGAATTGTGTAGATTAGTAAAAAAAAGCTTCTTTCCCACTTATATTTGACCACGATTATTAATTATTCTTAGTGCAGACTGTCATTTTTGTTGAATTTTACCTTTTCCTGAGTCTGGATTGATTCTACTCTTATAGTTTAATCCGGCGGTTGGCACATTATGGAACATGGGCCAAATCCGGCCTGCCACCTGCTTTATTAAACAGTTTTATTGAACCACAACCATATCCATCACTTACATATTTTCTGTGGCTGCTTTTGTCCTACACTGACAGTCAAGGTGTCGTGACAGACGTGTGATGGCTCACGAAGTTGAACATATTTATTATCCAAAAACTTAGAGAAAGTTTATTGACCAGTGATTCAATGCACACGACTTTTCATACCACTCCATCGAATACAGTCTTGCGTGAAATTCGAGAAGTGAAACATTTTCCATCATTAAACCTGGGCAATATTCTTACCGTATGAAGTGACCAGTTCCCAAAATAACATGACATTCCACACTGGCAACCTGCCACTTTCCAGAAATTCTACTGAGGAAACCGCGCAATGCCTACCTGGAAAATTCTGCTGCTGGACAGTCCTGCAATGGTCGCTTGTCTTGCGTGATGTCATCTCATTTATAAAGTCACGAAGTTTTCTTGAAAAAACAAAAACAAAAACAAAAAAAAACAGTTTCCTGACCTTCACTTCATTATACAAAACTGGACTTCACTGCTACACCATACTTCGCCATTTCTGCTAGTCTTACTCTACTTTGAAATGTTGTACATATTTCAACAAAAAGATTTGGAAAGCAGTTGCAGATGAATTTAATGAGCCCATGAGGGAACATTTCAAACTCGTATTGCATGTGATAAATAAAGTCCAATACTGACTTTGAAAGGAATTCTAAAATTTCTAGATTCATCAGAAGGCTTCGGGAAAATGTAAAGAATAACTAGAGAAAAGTTGTTTTAGTAGAGTTAAAGGTTATGAGCATTTTGGTGTCTCGTATCTATAATCAACCTCTATTTTCCTGAGCGCTCATTTCCTATTACCTCAGGCACTGCCTCTTGTGTTAGGTCTAGGAAAATATTTTCTTTATGCTGAGTCATATGAAGGCATAAATCTCTAATACGTTCCCTTCTAAAAGGAGCCACGGTTAAGAGATATGACTTGCTCTCAGTGAAGGTGCATAATTCACAGCGATGTTACTTATAAAGGATGATACACCCTGAAGTTGGATATTCTAACTGGGATAATTACACCCAAACTTATCTAAATTTCCTTCTGCTGCCTTAAATTGATAGGTTGTCCTATCTAGTTACATGAAAACTCACAATTCCTTACGGATAAATATTTTAAATAAACAACCTGAAAGAGGTTTTATCTATTATTTTTTGCCTGGTCAAGAGAGAATCTCACGAGTTAGTATGCATAGCTAGCTTTCATTTGTTACCTCTATTTGAGTGGTAAGGAAAGATCCAGCACAGCCAAATGCCTGTAAGTCTGAAATACATGGCACACTTGATGTGAGCATATACAGCTGGCCTGTTAACATTTCCTCTCCAAGAGGCAGGACTTCCTCTTTCTATCAAGTAACAAATCAACCTGCTGCTTGGCACAGCCACATTGTTACCTTTTAGAATCACAAACTTGTCTATCTGGACCTTAAATATATCAAGGGCTATTGATTCCCTCTTGTTCCTTTTGGATCTCGGGAGCATACGAAGTCTAAATGTAATAATGTGAAAGCTATAACCTTCTGGGGATTTGATTTCTAAAACAACTGAAACGTATTTTGTTGCTTTGTATGAGGCAAAGCTACACATTGATTTTGTTTTAATGTCCAGTCAATAGCCCAACACTACTTCTTAAAAAACAAGTCATATGGGTGCCACGTTTTGGTGATCCATTCATGACTGTAATTTCAAGAATTTTTCTTTTAAAGATTTTGGTTTATTTGTCAGAGAGAGAGAGAGAGAAAACACAAGCATGGGGAGCAGCAGGCTCCCTGCTGAGCAAGGAGGCCCACGCAGGACCTGATCCCAAGACCCTGGGATCATGCCCTGAGTCGAAGGCAGCTGCTTCTCTGACTGAGCCACCCAGGTGCCCATGTAATTTCATTATTTTTATTATTTTTATGAATTATATCAAATACATAAGGTACACACAGCATATATAGTTTTAATATAACCTGAATACATGGACATTTATGTGCTCACTATAACTTAAGAACATACCCACCACACATTTGAAAACCTCTTGTGTCCCTTCTTTTTTTTTTTTTTTTTTAAGATTTTATTTATTTATTTGACAGAGAGAAATTACAAGTACACTGAGAGGCAGGCAGAGAGAGAGAGAAGGAAGCAGGCTCCCTGCTGAGCAGAGACCCCGATGCGGGACTCGATCCCAGGACCCTGAGATCATGATCTGAGCCGAAGGCAGCGGCTTAACCCACTGAGCCACCCAGGCGCCCCTTGTGTCCCTTCTTGATCGCACTCCACTTCCTTCCAATTCAGAAGTATCTACTGTCCTGAGTTTGTCAAACTGCCACATGCTACATATGTATTACCTACTCCAAAAAGATATATGTTGATTGGTTTTGTTGTTAAATATATATATCTACAAATGTATGTATATATACATATACCTATATATAGTTACATACATCTAAATCTATATATAAATCTATATCATTAAATAAATACATAAGTATATATGTACATATATACATATATATGTATATATGTAAATTTTTAAATATATATAAATCTTTAAATATATATAAATTTATATATATATGTAATATATATTTAAATAAAATGAATTAATACACTCCTTGGGACTTTATTTTTCTGTTAAATATTATTTTAAAGATTCTTCTTGATGTATACAACGGTTTTCCACTGCTGGAGAAGACCCCCTTGTGTGACTATGCTCTACGTTTATTTATTTTGGGGTAATTACGATTTACTTATCAATATTACTTCTTGTCTTTTCCCTCTCACATGAATATAAGCTCCGTAGGAAGGTAATTTTTCTGTTTCTTTCACTATTGTACTAATAAGATACATAGTTCATTGCTGAAATTTAAGGAATATTAAATATCAAGTATCAAACTCAGAATGAAATTCTCCCTGATATAAATTTTTTTAATGTGCAGAAGAAACATGGTATTTTGCAGGTATCAGTATATTTTTATTAAGCATTCAACATCATTAAGCCTAAAAAAATACAAATTGAAAGCCACAAGACACCTTTCCACACCTAAAAAATAAATAAAAATTAGAATAAAAATTTCCCAAAACGTGATGTAAAGCAAACTCACACACTCCTATATTATAGGGGTTCAAACTGGAAAAGGAGGAGATAAACGTACCAGGTAGCCCTACAAGTCCACTTCTAGGTCTGTGTCCTAGATAAACACTTGTAACAGGTTCACCAGGAAGAAAACACTTATCAGATAGATTTTTTCTGTCAAAAGCCAACAAAAACCACAATGAAAACACAGATTGTATTATTTCGTTGATTCAACAAATCTTTACTGGTTGCCTGCTACTTACCGCGAGGCACTTCAAATGGATTAACTGACAACAATCCTACGACGCAGGGATGAATAACATCCCCATTGCACAGGTGGGGAGAATGAAGCACAGAGACGTTAAATGACTTGCTCATAGTCACAGCAGTTCAGTGGAATTGCCATGTTTCCAATCCAGGATGTCTAACTCCAGAGTCTCAAGTTCTGAAAGATAACTTGTGAGGCTAACAATTCACCCAAGAGTGCAAGAGAATTCCAAGGTTACTCAAGATGGTCTTCACTGTAATGATGCTTGAGCACCAAGCAAATCACTTCCCAGGATATTTCTCCACCTTCTCATTGACTTAATCTGATTTATCACACAATTACATGAGACGTGTATTTTCAAAGGCCCAGACCATCTGATTGTTCTTTGTAAGGCACAACCCGAACTGAAATTCTCCTGCCAAGTGGGGTATTGGGCTGGATTGTCTCTAGAGGGCTATTCCAGCCCAAAGGTTTTGTGATTGAAGTTTTATATCAAGAAGATTCTTTATTTTATCAAAAATGAAAAAAGTGTATCTATTAACACCCTGTAATATCCCTCAGGCTATTTCAGTTTAAAAAAAAAAATTATGAAATAAACTGTGGCTTCTTGCAGAGTCCTCACCGTTAGAAGCTTAGCAGCTGGAATGTAGCTGTGTCTCAGGGCACATCAAAACAACAATTTCCTTCAAAGGGAAACAAAACTCCTTTAATTTTTTTGGCAATCCTTCATTCCTGCCGGCTCCGACATGAATATGTAATGATTACACACGCATTTCACTATTATTACCATTATCCCTCACTGCTTCATTTACATATGTATGGTTTATGAACTTTTCAAAAATAAATTCAATCCCATTAACTCCTTTGAACCTCACAAAAACCCTTCAAGCTTTTTAGGGCCGGGAATATATATGTTTCCGTTTTTTAGATCAGTAGTATATTGAGTTCCTTCATCTGCTATCTACATCACGAAAAGTCTCGCGATTTAATTTTTACTAAATCCCCAAAGTCCTAGGACCTCTCCTAGACAAAGAAGTTGGAAAAAATATCTCCCCGTTGGACTGACAAATCGAAGATAAGGTAATTAAAATACAAATGACCCGGTGACGATACGTGACTGGCATAGTGGAAATATATTTGGCAACTGGTGTTATTTTATTTATGCACAGACTGTTCATTCAGAGGGCAGAGAAACTGATGGTCAGGGAGGTCTCCATTAAAAATCGGGCTTCAAAGAGAGATTTGCACTTGGATGATAAAACAAGTAGGCAGGTACAGACACCACCATCCAGACAGGGCCAAGAAGATAGCAAGAATCGGCAGAGGGAGAAGGTCCAAAAATAGCATGAGACGGTTCATTTGTGTAAAGATGTATTTGTGTTATGTTTTGAGAATAATGGGCACATACTGTTGTTGAAACTGGCAAAACGTTTAACACCTAGTTTTTAATTCGCTCCTCAAGAAACACTATGTAGACAGGAAAGTTCTTTTGGTCAGATTACTAATGAGACTGCAGATCCTGAAAGGCTAATTTCACTTGGCAAACAACACGGAGGTCGCGACTGATGGCGCGAGGAGGGGCATTCACAGTGGCCACTACTTTTCTCAATGATCATTTTTTCCTTGAGATTTCACGAATCTGAAAGGACAAGTCTCATCTATTTCATAGTGTTATAATCAGATTTAAATAAAATGAATTGTATGCATCCACCTATGTTTCACACACACACAAATGCACAGTATGTTTCTCTTTTTGGTCATTTAGTAAACACCTTTAGAGTAGCTACTAATGTGCTAGGCACTATCCAAAACTTTAGGGATACAAATCCGTGGAATACAAAGTCCTTTCTAAATGGAGCTTATATTCTAGCAGGGAAGGGGGAGTGAATGTAAATACAAATGATGACATAACACGTATCATATGTTTATTTTAAGTGCTCCAGAGCAAACTAAAGCAGAATAAGGTGAATCTCGAGGAGATTCTGGGATGGGCAATTGTTACTCTCTTTTTTTTTTTTTTTTTTTTTAAGATTTTATTTATTTATTTGAGAGACGGAAGGAAGGAGAGGAGCAGGGGCAGGGGCAAAGGGAGAGGGAAGAGCAGACTCCTTAGTGAGCCTGCTGTGAGACTTAATCCCTGCACTCTGGGATCATGACCAGAGCCCATGGCAGCCGGACTCAGGGCTTCATCTCATGGCACTGAGATCACGACCCGAGCTGAAATCAAGAGTGGGACACTTGATGGACGGATCCACCCAGGCACCCCGGGATTATTTTCTCTATGGTTGCCACTGATACAACAACAATGTGCAGAAACTGGGAATAAATGAGGAGTTTTCCAGGTAAAGGAAAGAGCACGTGCAAAGGCCCAGGAGGGAGAATTCCTGAAGTGTTCAGAGAACATCAGCCTGTCGTGCGCGGTGAGGCAGTGCGTACAGGAGGAAGCATGGTGGACCATGAGGTCAAGGAAGTAGGGGAGAGTGCAGGGGACTGGAGACCGTGCAGGACCTTGTCCGCTACAGGAAGGACAGTGGCTGCTACTGTCAGCTCTGCACCTAGCAATGACAGGATCTGACTTAATTTTCTAAATGATCACTATTTTCTGTGTTGTTTAGGAAGTCCACAGGGACAAGAAAGCAGTCGCAAGGCTGAGACAGGTGAAAGAGAATGGTGGTTTGGAAAGGTTGCTATCTGTGGAGGTAATGAGAAGAGACTGAATTACTGGATATATCCCCAAGGTATATAGGTGTGCGATACATTAAAAAAAGAGAAACAAGGGTGACTCAAGTGGTTTAACTGAGCAGCTAGAAGGATGGAGTTACCACTAAAGTGAGGAAGGTGATGGAAAGCCACTTGCGCGGGATGAAAGGTCAAATAGGAATTCAGTTTGACAGAAGAGGGAGATGATTAAGGCCTATTTGTTTCCATTACCCACTTTTGGGCAACACTTATTTTGCTCAAATTCCACTATTTGATCAGGCTTTGTGGGGACGGTTCGGTCTCCATTTCACTGTGTTAACTGGGGTGGCTCAAAGCTGGGGGCTGGAATGACCCGCATTCCCTCACTTCCCTGTCCAACACTTGATACTAGCTGTCAATGGGAACTTTGCCTGGGACTGTTGGCTTCAGCACTAGCAAGCGATCTCTTCATGTGGCCTAGACCTCCTCCCAACATGGCGGGAGTACGTGAGACCGGAAATATGGCTGGATACCATTTTGGTACGTTATAACCTATCATAATGTCCAAGTGGAGTTTTTGAATAGGGAGTTGAAGCATGGGAGCACGGAGTTCAAGGCGGTATGCTGCCGGAAATATAATAGAGACATTCTACCACGGAAATTTCCATGGGAGAGATTAAGTAAGATCATCTGGGGAATTAGTATGGATAGAAACGAAAAGTAGTCTAAGGACTGAGCCCTGAAAAACTCCAGATATATAAAGGTCAGCGATGAAGGGGAGTCAGCCAAGAATGAGCAAACAACAGTGAGAAAGAATGAAAAAAAAAAGAAAGAAAATGAGATGGCCTGGAAGCCAAGAGAAGTGTTTGGAGTGGGAGTGATCAAGTCATCTGCTACAGAAAATCCTGCTAAGGTTTCAAGTAAAAGAAAACCGAGAAGGGGCACCTGGGTGGCTCAGTGGGTTAAAGCTTCTGCCTTCGGCTCAGGTCATGGTCCCAGGGTCCTTGGGATCAAGTCCCACATCAGGCTCTCTGCTCAGCGGGGAGCCTGCTTCCCTTCCTTTCTCTCTCTCTCCACCTCTCTGCCTACTTGTGATCTCTGCCTGTCAAATAAATAAATAAAATCTTTAAAAAAAAAAGAGAGAGAGAGAGAGAGAGAGAGAGAGAGAGAGAGAAAACCGAGAAAGTGATGGCTGCTATTAGAGTGGTGGAAAGTCTTGCTCACCTTAATAAGAGCTAGTGTGGAAGCATGACATGAGGCAGCGTCGGGTAGAAGAGACCTGCCCTTAACAGGTCTAAGCAGACAAGAGGGAGCTGGCTGTGTGCCAGAGCAAAAGGGGAGCACAGTTTGTTGGGATTCCAACATGAATGCTCTGAAGGGGACAAGAGGAGACCTAGAACAGGAACACAGAAGTTGGAAATGGAATATAAAGACAAGTTTGATTCTGGAGCCACATCTTGGTATTTTGCTTTATGTTTACATCATGTATTCCTTTCAAAAGGATATTATCTATTCTAGGAGTTTCTTGTTGCCATTGTAACAAATGACCATGCTTTTAGGGGCTTAAAATAATGGCTATTTGTTCTGTCACAGTTCTGGAGGTCCGAAGTTTCCAGTAAGAATCAGAGGCTTAAAATCGAAAGTGTAGGAGGCCTGGTTGCTTCGGAGGGCTCCAGGGGAGAAAACCGTTCCGCGGCTCCTCCAGCTTCTAGAAGTTGCCATGGTTCTTTTGCTTGTGGCCGTGATCCCGGTCTCCCCCAGCACAGTGCCTTCTCTAGAGTCTGACCTTCCTGAGCAACTCGCAGAAGGACAAAATTGTGATTCAGTCAGGCCCACCTGGGTAATCAGGGATTATGTCCACATCACGAAATTCTGAACAAACCACATAGGACTTTTGGCCATGTAGGGTAACATTCGCGGGTTCCAGGAGTTAGCATGTGAAGGAACATTCCCGGAGGCACATTTTTCAGCCACATGTATCAATTTTAAGAAAAACACCTAAATGCCGAATAAAAATGACCTTTCTTACTTGGAAATGATTTTCTGGGGTTTGTTTGGGGGTTTTTTTGGTATTTTTTGAATCTTAAGATTTTCAAATATCTACTCTTTTCTCTAGTTAGTTTCCTCATGAGAGGAATATAAATCACTTCTACTGTCTTCAATTTTTCCCATATTATTAGAACAGAAAAAGGTCAATGTTACAGGGCTGTTTTAAATCAGAACATGCAGCGGGGCCTATGGGTGGCTCAGTCACTGAAGCATCCGCCTTTGGCTCCGGTTATGACCCCAGGGTCCTGGGATCGAGTCCCGAATCGGGCTCCTTGTTCTATGGGCAGCCTGCTTCTCTCTCTCCAGCAGTTGTGGGCCACCCCCCATTCAAATAAATAAAATCTTTAAAACAGAGAGAGAGAGGGGAGGAGGCTCAGTGTGGGCCAGCTGCACCCATATTCTGTTGGACTTGAACACGAATGCTCTGCAGGTGACAGCAGGGATTACCGCTGGGAATGCAGTGTTTCCCTCAGGTCCATGTTAATAACCACAATATTCCCCGTCCGGCGGCCATCAATGAAACTTACATGGTGAGGTAAAGAGGAGCTTCTCCCACTACAGTGAGCACCACGTGTCCTGCATCTACCGACGAGGCAGACCATCTCGAGGACGGAATTTGAAGGATAGACAGAAGAGAGAAACCCTCCCCACCATAACGTACCGCAATGCAGAACTACGGTGTGTAGCTACGGCACACCGCACAATATTCGAGGCACGTGACACATTTCAACAAGCTTAACCCTCACAACAACCCTAGGAGGTGGCGACGATCATATGCACTTCGCGCATGAGGGAGCTACAGCACGGAGTTTAAATTGCTCGTCTTAGTTCCCGCAGCAAGTAAGAAGTCGAGCTGGAGAGTAAACCAAAGCACACGGTATTCAGATTGGCCGTCTGTATCCACTACGGTATACGGTTCACTTGTTTGGTAATAAACTGTATCGCTTGTTTTTGGTTACTTTATTTTAGGTTGACTCGTGCAAATCTCAATAACCAAAACAGGGTGGATAGGTGCTGGCGTCAGCATCAGGTACAGAATTCAAACTACTCTTGGCCACGGATCTAAATAAACAAATTTATGTTATCTCACATGAAGTCAAGTATTAGCTTATAATGGAAATATTTTGCATTTATATGATTGACGTAATTTACTTGTATGATTTATTTATAGGACTTATAGTCTATCCCCATGTACATTACTTTTCATCCTTCACAACCACATGTGAATGGAATGGTAGACTCCTTTTTAAAATGAATAACTGAGGCTTAGAAAATATAAGAGATTTGCTCAAGGTCACCGTAGTAGATAGAATTGGCCTCTCAGCAAACTGAGTATATACTGGTCATGAATCTTAGTATCTCCATGGAATTTCTACCCTACCGTTTCTTGAACAGTCTCATTCTGGTCCTTAACCTTAGAGAGGCAGCCTCCTCCCCAGCTCTGACAGGGCGGGGGGAGAGGGGACATGTGTTTTGAGGTTGGATAAATGACTAGGTGACTATAAATGTCCACACCTAGAGTTGTGTGATTTTCTGCTCTCCAAGGATATGACCTGATTGAACACATTAAGAGATAAGGTGAACTATATTTTTCCACAAGCTAAATTAACCTTGGGGTTTACCATAGATAAAATAGTACTAATGTTATACCAGACCGAATCGTCAATGATAGGGGAACAAACATGTAGGAAGGATTCTGAAGTTGGGGGATTAAGTTAATCAGAGGAATAAATGCCTACTTCATTACCCAGAGTTCAGTCACATGGTCCCTTCTTGAGCAAGGGGGAGGGCATTCTGGATAGCATTGTCTTCCTGCGTCTTAAGGAAGACAAGACATATTTGCTGAAGAGTAGCATCTTCCCTAATACAAAAAAGGCCTATCAAAGGTTCCATCAGCCCCGAACGTATCCCCTACCAGCCTTTCCCACAGGGTGGCAAATTGCCATCTCACCCAGAGTCAACATGGCTGAACAACAGCGTATGCTCACGCGTGGAATATACATGGGTGAAATGGTCTTGGCCACCTCTACCTTCAGTTTGGCTTGCTAGAAAAAAATGTAGCTGTTGGGCATTCATAGCATGTACTGAAAGTACCCCACAATCAGCAAGCCTACTGTGCCCCTCTTCAATCATCTTCACCAGCACCAGCAAGGTGCACATGCTTCGACAGAGTGTTTCACAATCCGTCAAGATGGGGCACCTGGGGGGCTCAGTCTGTTAAGCATCTACCTTCAGCTCTGGTCATGATCTCAGGGTCCTGGGATCAAGCCCCACGTCGGTAGGCTCCCTGCTCTGTGGGGACTCTGCTCTTCCCTCTGCCCCTCAATGCTGCTTATGCTCTGTCTCTCGAATAAACAGATAAAATCTTAAGGAAAAAAAAAAAAGAAAGAAAGTAAAAACAATCCCCAAGAACCTCACAAACTTCCTATCATTTAGGTTTCACATTATTCTTCTGGAACAGGTGGGCAGAAAGCATTTCTCTCATTTTGTAGAACCAAAAACAAAAACAAAAACAAAAAACAGAAGTTCTCAGAGGTTAATTAAGAAAGATCCCCTAATTTGAGCCAGGAGACAGTCAATCAGAAGCCAGAACCTAGGTCTCCGCTCTCTGGTGTCTAGTATGGTATCCTTCTTGTTCCGCTGTCACACTCCCAATATCAGTAGAAAGATCCCTACATGAAGTCTAGCCGAAACAGATCTCTGGAATACAGGGATTGAAATAGATTTCTTTTTTTAGTGTGGGATCCATCACACAGTCAAAAACTCTTGTCAGTCAATAAGTACTTACTGAGTCCCCATACAAGGGAATAGCACTGTTATGCAATGCCTTTGAAAGGAATTTATACTTTGTTAAGTGTTGGAAAATTGACTTTCACAGGGTGAAAATCTTTTGCCTTACATCTGAGTGGAATATTGATCTGAGTACAACTGCTTTTTGGATTATTTCAATACAGCAAGATTTTATATTGTTGATAAGTCAGGCCAGTTTTTCTCTTGCACTGACCTGGAGACAGTGATGATAGGAAAAAAAAAATCAATTAGTATGTTAGGAGAAATTTCTTCCGCTGTACACAAATAATCAGTACCCTTATGCTAGGCTGAGATCAAAATAAGAAGTCGGGTCCATGTGTCAGGAATAAATAGGTAAAAACAGCTGGAAGCCGTCAGCCTTGACTACCGCGCTTCTGGGTTGCTAGAATGGAATGGCAGATTTCACTGTGCACACAGCTTACAGGCAAAAATGAATCCCCCACTCTCTGCCTCTATATCCAGGACATGTATGGGTAGGAAGATTACCCTCTGTGAGTTAAGCTATATAACTCTAAAACAACCTAGGACAGGAAAGATCAGCAGTCTACAGAGATACCCTACAAACAGAAAAGGTAACTAAGACAAGCCTGGTAAGCTCTCAATGTCAAGGAAGGTATGTCAGCTACAGAATTAAATACTAATAGCTATACTAATGGTACACTTATAAGGTACCAAGCATTAATCTTTGTGTGACAACTAATAGTTAAAGCACCCTTTCTATCACTCCCATATTAAAGATAAGGCAATCAAGTCTTAGGATGAGCAAGTGATTTCTCTAAGGTCTCAAAGCTGGTGAATTCTGGAGTCAAAATCACCATTCAGATACAGGAGCTCAAGTGGCTTGTCTCCAGCTTGCTTGATCACAATCACCTAGAGGGCTTGAAAACACAAATGTCTCTGTTCTGCTTCATATGCACGTACTGCGTCTGAATTCAGAGGTCGAGTCTCAGCTTCTACACTTGGAAAAATCTTCAAAAGGAGTCTGCTGTATCTACAGTCAGAAGAAAGCACCACTGCACGAAGCTATGCTACAGAGAGAAAAGGAGAGGTACTGTGATTGGAAGATCACTAAGCTGGTCCCCAAGATTCTAGTCCCCTGATGTATACACACTGTATAATCCTTCCCTTTGAGAATGGATGGGGCCTGGGAATAGGCTAAGATACTGCACCCGTTGGTTAATTTACACATCAACAGTGATAAGATTGTCCTTCCTTCCTTTGTTACTTTATATAAGGCTCTGTCTTAGCAGGTTGGATGTTAAAGCCCTGAAGAAGCAAATGGCCAGAGGACAGGTGGTGAGGAATGTTGGGAGGCTTCCAAGAGCTGGAACTATCCTCTGCTGTACGATGAAGAAGAGGGGAGCATACCCCACCACCTCAAGGAACATATTTAGCCACAATCACGTTAGTTTGGAAGAGGTCCCCAAAGTTCCACAAAGGAATCCAGCGTAGCCGACCGATGGTTCGCAGCCTTGGGAGAGCCTGATTGGAGGACCTAGTTAAGGCTTGTTCAGACTCCTGGCTCACAGACACTGTGAAATGGTATGTGGTTTTAAGGTACTAAGTTTGTATAGTGTGTTATGCCACGATAGATAACTAATACAGTTATCAAGGAAAAATCTGCTATGTCCATTTCCCGCATAGCCCAGAAAAAGACTGCCCTCCTCCAAGAAGACTACAGCAAAGCTGAATTTGTACGGCGATGGGAAGCTCATACCTGATGTAGCTATTTTGTCGTGCCCCTTCTTCTAACTCTCTTCTAACCAGGCGAAGTTCTGAATTGGTGAAAAATAAAATATGTGTTAACTAAAAGACAGGAGCGCTTTGGTCCCTTGACAGCGTCTTAATAATTGGCTTTCTGGTTTAGACCTTGCTGTCTGTGACCTTGAGTACTGTGAGTCTACCGATGACAGAACAACCATTTCGGTTGCTACTAAGTAGGGTTTTCCAAGCAGTCTCCCCCAGAAAGTGCTTTGTGCATCACCGATCCTCAACTGAATAAAAATCTATGTATTAGACCTTTGGTAGATTTTTATCTACCTTTATCCGCTCCCACTATGGGTGTTTCTCTGAAACAACTTCTTCGAGGAGGTCCTCCTTTGACAGGAGACAGCCAAGCAACTAACCTTCAGGAAAACAGCAAGCAGAGTGGTATGCGGGGGCTGAGAAATGAACAGCAACCACCAAATCACACACATAAGAATCAGGAGAGTGTGTTGCCGAAAATGTAACGCATCTGTTCGCAACCTTTTACGATGGACATCTTTCCAGCATGGCATTCACAAGTTTGACACTCACTGTGTTTTACCTGGTATTTCCTTGCTGGTAAAATCATCTCGGTGAGCACTGTGCACGGGAATTCTGTCTCTCGTTTGTTTTAATAGCCCGAATAATGGCGGAGTTCTGGTGCCAATGCCCTCCATTTGTCCTCTGCTGCAATCTTACCTGGCAAGCGGCAGGAAGCACTACAGCAGCTAATTTCTAGATAAGTATATCTTAGGACACCATACAAAAATCAGCTGCAGGTTTGGACTGCCAGATTGAATTTTCTAAACATAATAGCTTAGTTGTAGCAGGAATAGAGTAGATATTTCTTCTCTGACGCATTTCTATCCACTGATACTGGAGATGGGCAGTTTAAGGAATGGAGCCTATTATTATGATCTTCCTGCAAGCACAGATTTATCACAGATTCACACATTTTCCTGCCTATCTCGGGCTCAGTTACCAGCATGTTTATGAAATGTCTCTAAAGAAAAAGGGAGGCGCTCGAGTAAGGGTGACTCAGGGCTGTATTTTCTCAAGCACAGGTTGTTGTCAAGTTCTACAAATATGAAATAGAGGATTGTGCTATTGGATATGCAAATGCAGTTGCTACTGTTTAATTCAAATATTTAGGGAGCATTTGATCTGGACCAACCGCATGTTAGATGATGGGTGGGCAGTGGTGGACTAAAATGAACACAGCTTCTGTCCTCATGGCCATTAGAGTCTAGCTCAACAGACAGAAATAAGCCAATCACCCAAAGAATGTGATAAAATCATGGACAGGACAAGTAGTAGGGAGAGTAGAAAAAGAGTAATTGCTTTACACTTATGTGATTGGTTCCAGATTTATCTTAAGAACTCTGGAGGAACACGTGATTAACACGCATATTACATATGAGGAAACTGAGGAAAGTCTCAGAGGCCGAAGAACACTTGCAAATTCAAGGCAGCTTCATCAATTTTCGAAGGGGGATTTTTTTCAAATATTTTTTTATTTATTTGACAGAGAGAGAGATCACAAGTACGCAGAGCAGCAGGCAGAGAGAGAGAGGTAGAAGCAGGCTCCCCTCCGAGCAGAGAGCCCGATGTGGGGCTCGATCCCAGGACCCTGAGATCATGACCTGAGCCGAAGGCAGAGGCTTAACCCACTGAGCCACCCAGGGGCCCCGAAGGGGGATTCTCTATAGAGATAATACATTTATTGGGCGGAGGGGGGCTCCTATGAATGGATGAATGTATTGAGGGGCATTAATGATAAAAAATATAAGGTGAAAAGTTCATGGTGAAGGGCATCCTACTATTGAGGTAAAAAACAAAGAATGAGCTAATACGGAGGGATGCAGGATATGGAGCCAAGTCAGCAGCGAACTAGTAACAAAGGGGCTCTAGAAAGTCCTGTGTACACTCCTGTTTTCATTGCATACCCTTGTGTACAACTAAAGGACCTCCTTTCTATAGTCCTTTGCACAGGAGAAATGCATATGGCTGAGCAGAGGAGTTTGGAGAGAGAAGTGTTTCTCAATGCTGGTCAGTCTGGCTAACAGATGGAGTTTACAAAAAGTCGATGGTACTCATCTCTCCTTAATTGGTACTATTATCTCTAGACTATGCATGTTACTATATAGCTCCTATAGACACCGAGAGTTTCTGCCACATCTGCTAGCCTATTTAGTGACCCCATCTGCTAGCCTGCTTAGTGACCCCAGTGTGGGAAATGTTAAGGGTCAAGAAGAAGGGGCAGAGCCTTTCTGTTTTTATATTCCACCTCCTTCCTTGTTAGGCCTTCATCTGGTGGCATGGAGAGGAGAAACCATCAGAGAGACTGTCCCAGGGAACAGGCATTAGCTACTCACGCGGGACGTGAACATGGTGCCAATCTCCTGTGTGCCCCGGATTCAGGACCAAATAAGCATATGCTGCTGATGGATTTCCATAAAACTCATCTTCTGGATCAAGGGTAATGCACGAGAAAAGAAGGAATACACAATCAGCCTTCCTTTGTATCTCCGATCTATAGAGAGGACTGCAGCATCACCAGTCTACCAACAGACACTCATGACATTGGCACTGTTTAAAAAATGGCAACAAGTTTATAGTGAAGAAATGACCTTTTGGCAGTAGTATCACCTGCTAGACATTGCCCATGGCATCCCTATGGTCCATAAAGCCATGGTAATGTATTAGCTTCATTGCGTTGGTATCCACATTGGGGGGAAAAAAAAGTCAATTATAGCTCAGGACTAAATAAAATAACTAGAACAATACAGTTTCCTTAAAAGCAAGGATGCAACCTATGCCGCAGGAAAAAAAAAATGGGTAAAGAGTAGAAGGAGGTTTTTTTAGATAGAGTCCTAAGAGAGAAGAAAAGATATACTCAAAATGGAATAATTAAGATCACTTCAAAGGGATACTTTATAAATTTGTGGGAATAGGGGAACACAAAGTCTTGTGTAATTGCCTTGGGAGGCATAATGACCTTTGTTTTTGGATATACTAATTCAAGGTGACTCCTTTTGGCAGGGCATACTTAAGGGAGTTAATAAGTTAGCTCTCCTCTTTTCCTCAGATCTATAGTCAAGAGCTGTCCAATGGCCAATCCAGCAGGAACCCACAAGATATGGGACTTCAGGGGCACCTGGGTGGCTCAGTGGGTTAAAGCCTCTGCCTTCGGCTTGGGTCCTGATCCTGGAGTCCTGGGATCGAGCCCTGCATCGGGCTCTTTGCTCTGCAGGGAGCCTGCTTCCTCCTCTCTGCCTGTTTCTCTGCCTGCTTGTGACCTCTGTCTGTCAAATAAAAAAATAAATATCGGGATGCCTGGTTGGCGCAGTTGGTTAAGCCACTGCCTTCAGCTCAGGTCAGGATCCTGGAGTTCTGGGATCGAGTCCCACATCAGGCTCCCAGCTCCTTGGGGAGTGTGCTTCTCCCTTCTCATGCTCTCTCTCCCTGTCTCAAATAAATAAATAAAATCTTGTCAAAAAATAAATAAATAAATATTTTTTAAAAAAAAAAGATACGGGACTTCAGCGATGCTGTCAATACAGGTCAGACTTCTGAGGCACACGCCAACAGAAAAGGGCTAAGACTGGATCTGAAGAAACAAAGAACATCTAAACCAGAAACCGAGGATACCTATACACTGGAGTGAAAGGGTATTATTAAATCCTATTAGTTATCTTTTTTGTTGAATGCCTCTGCATACCCTACCACTATATACCTAAGCCTTTATCTTCATTCATGATTAAGTACAAATCCCTGTATCTCACAAAGCCTTCATGATAAACATCTAGTCTCCCATGGTCTAACGTCCTTCCTACAGCTCATTTGACTCTTCTAACTTAATTCCTTTTGCTGTCCTTTTTGAGCACATCCATTCTCACTCACCAGACTCTGAGTCTCTGGAGGACAGAGAGCATGTGATAAGTCTCTATATGTCCTCTCTTCCCCAGTTTAAGACCTTATAGGTAGGAAGGATGCAGCACCACAGATCTTCAACACCAAGAGCCAAATCAGGTACCAAAAAGTTACATTGCACAACACAATGTTTAAACGTTTCTGTATTAGCTCTACGACCTGGGCAAGTTTACTCTTTGAAACTGCATTTCCTCATCTATAAAAATAGAAATAATAACAAGAACACATAAAGTCATCATTAAAGGTAAACATGTCTGATTACAAATCTTGGAGTGTAGTCAATGTTTACGGCTTGGGAACTATCACTTTTATCATGAAGGGAAGGAAAGGGAAGGAAGGGGAGAGAAGAGCTGAGAAAGAGAAAGGGAAGGAAAAAAGAAAAAGAAGAGAAGGAAAGAAGGAAGGGGAGAAGGAAGGATGGGAGGGAGGAAAGAAGGAAAAATTATTGTCTTTGAAGTTCTTACCAGGATTTTCGAAAATTATTTTCCAAACGGTAGTGCTTGGCCTAAAGGAACTTTTAGAAATAAACCACTTTCAATCATTAAAACATGGACTGCGCGTTCATAAGGCTCTCCTGTTTATATCATATGCTATTTTGAGAGGACTGACGTTCACAGGCAAAGAGTTGGAAGGCTTCACAGATTATGGAGGTGCTACTGTCTGTGCCCCCCACTAAATTCACATGCTGAAATCCTAGTGCCCAATGTGGTAGTATTCGGAGGTGGGGCACTTTCAGGAATTGGATTAGTGCTCTTTTAAAGCCCCCCCCCCCCCCCCCCCCGCCAAAGAGCTCCCCAGCTCCCTTCTACACATAAGGACACAGCAAGAAGGCACCAGCTACGAACTAGAGAGCCCTCACCGGATTGCATCCATGCCGGTGCCTTGAGTGGACTTCCTGGATGATAGAGCTGTGGAAAATAAATTTTTGTTGTTTAGAAACTACCAAGTCTATGATATTTTGTTATAGCAGCTCAAATGGACTAGGACACAAGGCTTGGGAAATATTATTTTTAAAATGGCCTCAACCCAACAATATTAATTTTATACTTTGGAGTTTTGAACAAGATGGCTCCATTCCACAAAAAGGTACCACTTGTATCCATTTGGAAGGTCAATGGTCAGCAACAGCCTAGCATCGTCACATTAGCTTGCACAGTATCTCCAAATGTCTCTTACAAAGTCTAATGGTGAAAGGAGGGTTCAAATTCGATGACTGTTCAGGACCAGGCTGCCCGGCAGAGACCACCACATAGGCCCAAATCACATCCTAGAGGTGTAGTGTGTGGATCTCTGATCATTTATCTATCGCTAATGACAAGCAGCTTATTATCAAGGAGCAATTTCTCCCCCAGAGTCCAGTGTGATTGATTGAAATCAAACTCCAATTTGAATGTGATTATGCGAATGAATCTCTTACTTTCCGTTGGCTGGGAATCACAGTCATGTTGGGAGTTTTCTTCTTAGCATGGTCTTCATTTGCAGCTTTGGGCTGTCTGTATATGGGTAAATTATGCCCTTACAGTGAGAATCTATGACCTACCATGTATTTAAGGGTCAAAAACAACAACACAACTCAACTTTCCTCCTAGCTTCCCATCATCTCATTGGCCAAATTTCTGTGGCATAAGCTAGTATGACTCAATCTATCATAGAATCAACCTAGTCCTATAGAGACCCTTCTTACAAGCTTATACGTGCTTATCGTGGCTATATTCTTTGGGAAACGGCGCTCTCAATTTCCAAAGGCAAGTTCAAAACCTGGAAGCTCTACCTGGAGGGACTTAGTTTTGCCTGTAATAGATATATGTTGTCCCTTCACTTCCATTTCTATACCTCAGTTGGACAGAGCTTTAGCTCGGTTCTGCAGCGATGGCATGATTCCCTTCCCCTTTGTGCACGTCTGTTTAAGAAAGTGCAGCCTAAAACTCTGACTTCTGATAGTTGCAGAACCTAGGAAATATACAGTAGCATATAATCCACGCCAGTGAACCAGACTGAGTGCGCCAGTGCTTTCCTTCAGCCGCTATCTATTCCGCAGTGATTGTGAACCAAGGTTTGGGAGGTCATTCCCTTAGTTCTTACCATAGTGTTACGCTTCTTACCTTCGAAGACAAGCAGAATAAGTGGAACTATGTGTCCGTAGACATGGCTATCAATATGGCTTATACTCGAACCCCCTTTATAATATCACCATGAAAAGGATCCACTTGCCTTACCATTCCCAATTGCCTAAGAGAAGGAAACTACTATTAGCACTGAATATTCACCTCAGAATAAAAGAAGTAAACTAGCCTACACCAATGTTTGGGTTTTTTGGAGTTTATTTATCCCAGGGTATCCCTTATCATCCCTATCACCCAGATGGTACCCACACACAACTCTGTATATCACCGAATCTCCCTTATTCTCATATTCCTTTGTAACTATCAGGAATTCACTGTTTCCATAGCATCATTCAGATTTTGTGTTCAATGTCTGCTTGGCCCCAAACTGACCAATAGATTCAAACAACCAAAACAGAATCCCAGGTAGCTTTTTTGGTAGAATTTGACAAGATAAATATAAAATGATTGTTCAAATGCAAAAGATCTCTAGAACAACCAAAATGATATGGAAAAAAAAAAAGAAGAACATAGAATGACTCATATTGTCTAATTTCATGACCTACTTTAAAAACCACAGTAATCCAGGGGTGCCTGGGTGCCTCAGTCACTTAAGCACCCGACTCTTGATTTTGGCTCTATGATTATGATCTCTAAATCATGAGATCAAGTACCATGTTGGGCTCCATGCTGGGCTTGGAGCCTGCTTTAAGATTCTCTCTCCTTCTCGTTCTACCCCTTCCCAGCTCACTCTCTAAACAAAACAAAACAAAACAACACAACACAGTAATCCAAATAGTATAGTGTTGGCATAAGGATATATGTACAGAAGAGGTTTTAGTTAAAGAACTACACATATGGTCGATTTATTTTTGATAAAGATGCTAAGACAAATTAAACAGGGAAAGGATTTTTTTTCCCCCAAAAAAAAAGCTGAGAGAAAAAAGTAGTTGGAAATTTGGATACCTGTATGCCAATATTTATAAGTATATGTGTATATAGCTAAACAGAATATAGATATGTATAGATACATATATATACATATATATAATAGTAATGTATGTATGCATACCCCAAGCCATATATAAAAATGAAATTCAATTGTATCATTGACTTTAAAACTTGTAGGGAAAATATTGGATAAACATCTCTGTGACCTTGTAAGGAAAAACATGCCTCAGAAAGGATATACAAAGTAAGAAACACCTTTAAATGATACATTGGACTTCATCCAAAGTAAAAACTTCTTTTACAAATGAAACTTTAACGATGAATAGGTAAGCCATTGACAGGGGACAACTCAAATGATCACCAACTAATGAATATGCAAACCCGTTGTATACTTTACTGTACGAAATACAATTCAGATGGAGGATTATCGGAGCCTGGAGTTGGGAGGAGGTGAATGACGGCAGAAACTGTGGAGGTAATGGAGATACATCTTTCTTATGGTGATGGCCAAATGGACTACATACATTTGTCAAAGTCATCAAATTGCATCGCTAAAACTGGTGGGTTCATATTATGGAAACTTCTATCTCAATGAAACTGATTAAAATATACTTGATGAAAAAGATATATGTGTATGTACATATATACTTGGTGTATATACATATATATATATGTATTACTTTGTGTGTATGTATGTATAATTGATATTTAATAAAGATAAATGTCAATTTTGTCCTTTTCCTATGTATCACTGGCTATAACAGCTGCTAATAAAAAACCAACCCAATACCATTGGAATGAGTAAATCAGTACTATTAGTTATAACACCAACTTTTAAAATTAGAAGCAAATATTTAGAAAATCATGCAGTAGTTTGCACGAGTGCATTTGTTGATGGACTGGCCGATTACCAGTCTACCTGAGTGATTACCTTGAGAATTGCTCTAGTTGTCTGAAGGTCACACCATATACAGGCAAGCTTGCCACTCTTGCAAAATGGACAAGGAAAATACCAATGAACTCAAATCCATATTGTACATGAAATCAACTAGGGATGAGCAGCAGCAACAGAACCAAGCAACAGTTGCCGGCACATGGGACACAGAGAAAACAAGAGAATTCAAAAGCGGAGAACACCCATGCAACAAATATGTTCAAGTGTCAAAGAAGAAAAAGCAGGTTAAAAGCCTTTCAAGAAGCAGCTCCACATGTGCATGGAATCATTTTGCTTCACTTCAACTACCTCTGACTACCCAATTACATTATCATCACTGAATAAGGATCTCAGCAGAGCATACCTGTTGGATAATGAAATGTCTACTTACTCTTAATCCCCGAAGAGATCTGGAGCTCACCAGCACTCTGCCAGATGGAAAACTGAAGCCAGCTGCCATAAGGACTCTGTGGAATATGTCGGGCTAGAAGATATAAAACAACACATCGATCGTTATCCTAAATGGCAGAGAACTTTAACTGTATAGATTGCAACAAAGTTCATCAAGCCACACACTGTGGATGAAGAAAGGCCATTGATAGATTAATCTGTAAGCCTTCCTATTCATCTACCAATAAATAGCTCCTTTGAGCAGATGCCTCCCTTTTTGCCACTCTAGGTAAGCATGTCATGTAAAAGGCAGTGCTTCTATTGATGAAACAACTTCCCAGACCATCTAACCTGACTCACACTTTGCACTTTCCTAAACTGAACTGCCCAAGACACCAATTTCACAATTCTTTCTCTTATATACTCCTTAAGCTCCCCCTGGCCCTGCAATGCGGTATGAGGTATAATGTACCCCATCTTGGGGTTGGCTCTTTTCTCTCTAGTGTGCTGCCTATTCCACAGCCCAGGGCTGCAGCCCTGGGGAACCACAGGTTGGGTTATACCCAACCTAACTATTTATGGCAAAGGAACAGAATGAGGCCAACTATCATGTGCTCTTTTTAACTCACTCAGTTCCAACAATGGCACTGAATTATCATGGAAAGAAAGCCCTGTTTGCGCTCTCGTCATAATGTATTAGACCAGGCTTAGAAGCAATACTTGCTTGGCAATCTCAAAAGTGTCTTCATCTAGTAAGCAATGAAGCGGTTCAGTAGTATTAACTCTTGGTGAAAGAAAAGCATGGTATTACTGCCCCAAAGGATAGGAAACTCTTCTTTCATTTGAGGAGCAGATACAGCTTTATGTAACTTGTGGAACTATCCCCTTGAATGAACACAGAGTAATCATAAAGCACATTTGTTATTATTTTTATTTTCATTGAATCCTTACATTTATTTAGGTTGGTATTTCTTCCTCTAACTCTGAGGGGAAAAAACAAAAACAAAAACAAAAAAAAAGGTATAGACCTGAAGGATTTTTTTTTTTCATCATTCTTATACCATGGGTCCTCTGAGAACAAATGAAAATATTTAGCTCCACGTAATAATTAAAACTCCAAATTTGATATACAGTTAATGTTCCTATCCTCCCCCTGAAGTCAAGGAAAGGGGTACCTTCCTCCCTCCCTTGTCATTCCATACCTCTCCCAGCTTGTTAACTAAGGTTTATATTCCAACTGGGTCTGGAGCAGGGGGAGAGAGGAGAGGTCACGGAGTAGGGATGTCTCTGCATGACTAAGACAAAGCCAGAGATCCTAACCTCCCATCCTCTGTCCCGGAGGCTGCCTTTCTGGCAGTGTGGGTCCACGAGTTAGGCATTCTGCTTTTCTGAGGATCCTTCTGTGCACTTTTCTTTATGAGGACTGTGTCCATCAGAGTCCCACAGAACACAGATGGCATACTCAAATCCAGATAATTTGAAGGTTTACTTTAAAAAGGAGGGTTTACCAAAAATGGAGGTGGAACAGAGGAAGACCGTAAAGGAAATTGAAGTAACCTGGGGTTAGTGACACTGGGAGTGACCTCTAGGCCCCAAAAGATTGAGGCGGAGGCGGGGGAGAGCTGTCGCCAGTACTCGGTAGGAGAGAACCATGCAATATAATAGGACAGAGACCTTTGGTAAAGGGACAGGACAGGTTGAGAGGCCTCAAAGGAAAAGAACCAGGAAAGAAAGAACCTGATCTTACCTCCATACCACAGATCTCCCCCTGTGGATCCCCACTGGGACACTGAACTGGAAGCCAAGGGCAAAAAGGAGCCCTTGATGAAGTGCATGAAGGTCTGCCTTCCAGGGCAAAGGGCAGAGGTAGAGAGTTAGAGAGAGAATGTTGGAAAGCAGGTGGATGACAGCCAGAACAAAGGCAGATTAGTCTTCTGCACTATCTCTAACGCTGTCATTAGCCCTGAAGCATCTTCTAATATCTATTCATTCCTCTCTGCTAAAGTCTGTTACTTCTGTAGGCTAGAACCAAAGATAACATAGATAGGATCCTTCAAGTCTACAATAAACTTTTTTTTTAAAGATTTTATTTATTTATTTGACAGACAGAGATCACAAGTAGGCAGAGAGGCAGACAGAGGCGGGGGGGGGGAGGCAGGCTCCCCACTGAGCAGAGAGCCCGACTGATGCGGGGCTCGATCCCAGGACCCTGGGATCATGACCTGAGCTAAAGGCAGAGGCTTAACGCACTGAGCCACCCAGGCGCCCCAAGTCTACAATAAACTCTTACGAATCCTCACAACAAGCTCAGAAATACAAATAGCCCTATAAAAATGCCTTTATATTGGCTCACAAAGGGATAGCGAACTTGTTGAATGCCCCTTAGGTTTCTTTGGTGTTAATGAGAATTAGAACTACCAGACTGTAAACCAAACAAATTAAGACTTCTGCGTGGTCCTCTTCAAACTCCTTTCCACAGACGTCGGGTAAGGAGCAAAGGCTCCTCAACTCTCATACTGCATGAGTGTCAAGAAGGCCATAGATAACCTCAGACTCATAATTTCATACCTCAGTGTCCTCAGCTAAGAGACCACTAATTGAGTTTTCACAGGAAGAAGAATGCTGGCATGGACTCTAATTGTCCCAATTTGGGATGCATACACTCATTACTGAACAGTAACCAGGGACAGCAGTACTATGCCTGGTCTAACCTGTGTGATGCCCTTCTCTGTAGCTAGGGTTGACGATTCTTGTACTTGAAAGCCCTGCAAGTTCCCCATGCATTTAGACAGCAGGTTCCCAAAGGAACCACACAGAGAACGATGCTAAAACCTGCTTATGAGACATAAACCATAGCTATTATATCGTCTATAGTATGAACACAGAATCTTAGAAATGAACTTCAGAAAAGCCCAAGAACAATAAAAACTCTAAAGAGAATTCTGAAGAGATGACACCTAATATGTAATGTTACTTGATGTGGGAGGATTCAAGGGCATACATTACTGAAACGCATGGTCAAGGACAAGTATAGTGCAGCTCAAGAACTACAAGAGATGATTTACTGAAGGTCCTGGAAAAAGGCACTGCCTTAACACCTTAATCACAAAACCCCTGTGGTTCTCACAATTGCACTTTACAATAGGCTTTGACACTTGCAAAAATTGACTTCTGAGAACGAAACACCCTGTTACTTTCTTACAGAGCAGTGTTTTTCAAATTTTAGTCCTCATAACCATCACCTGAGGGGCACGTTACAAAAACTCAGAATCTGTTGGCCTTCTTCCCAGAAGGATGCAGCCCTGGAATCAGCATAAGCCGATTCGGATACGCTTATGATAAGCACAAACAAGCATAAGGTGATGGTAAGGGATGGGATACAAACTGAAAAAAAGTCAAAACAAAACAAATCAAAAATATTTTAACATTATTTGCTCTTCAATCAAAACACACATTTTGCGCTTTGGAATTTACTTTGTACCTTTCTCTTTGTAAAACCCAGTTTCGGAACCTACCTTGACTTCAATCTTCACCAGAAGCCATCCTGCATGTTCTTGAACATCAGTAATGGGAAATTCATTACTTTTAAAAGCAGTTTATTGAAGAGCTTGTATTCATTGATTCAGTCTTGATTGTACTGTGCTTGTTAGAATTTTCTAGTTTCTACATAAGACAGGACTGGATTTGGCCAACATTATTCTGTTCTAGGTAAGGCTGACACTGGGTACACGGAAAACACCCAAATATATGCTAGGGTTTAACTTAACAACTCTTTCATTGCTCTGATCATTTGTTGAAAAAATGATACTTCACTCCCACTCCCTTGATACCATTGTACAAATTCAGTTGGTCACAGATGTGTCCGTTTATTTCTGGACTCTAAAATTTTATTCCATTAATCAATACGTTAAATCTTATGCCAGTACCGTTCTGGCTATTCTAGGTCTTGTGAATTTCCCACAGGAATTTTAAGATAACCTTGTCCATATCTGCAAAACAAGGCAGCAATAAATCTGGGAATCAGTTTGGGGCATAGTTTTGGACTTCTTTTCATTTATTCCTAAGCATTTTATTCCTTTTCATACTTCTGTAAATTGAACTAATTTATTCCTCGCTGAACTTAATTCTAACATCTCTTTGTGGATACCAAGTTTTTCCCTACTTGCAAAATCATGTCATACTGAAATAGACACTTATTTTACCCTTTCTGTGATATAACAGAAATAAATATTTGGCCTTTGTCCCAGTTCCTGGTACAGAGCTCCTAAAACCTTTGGTATCTCTGGAGTGAAAAGAATATTTTTTATACAACTGGTGGCTGGGGGCCCCTAGACAGATTCAGGACTGGGGCTGGTTGCCAGAAAGATCAAGGCATGATTAGAGAGTTGGCAATTTCAGCCCGACCCCCTAATCTCCAAGGATGGGAAAAGGATTGGAAATTGAGTCAAACACCAATGGCCAATGACTTAATTCTATCTATGTAATGAAAGCTTCTAAATGATGGGAGTTCAGGGGTTTCTGAGTTGGTGAGCACATCAAGATGCTGGAGGGGTGACACACTCAGAGAGCGCCTGGAAGGTCTAAGCCCCTTTCCCCATAACCTGCCCCAGGCATCTTTTCTATTCAGCTGCTTCTGTGTTGTATCTTTCATTAATAATAGCAAGAAAAACACTTTCCCGAGTTCCGTGAGTTATTCTAGTAAAACATAGAATCCAAGGAGGGGTCATAGTAATCCTTTATTTGGTCGATCAGAAGTCTAGGTAGTAACCAGGGAAGTGAAACCAGAATCTAAAGTGGGGGTAGATTTGTGGGGCTGAGCCCTTAACCTGTGGGGTGTGAGCTAGCTCTGGGGAGATAGTGTCAGAACTGAATTGAGTTGTAGGACATTCCAGCTGGTGTCTGGAGATTTGGAGAACTGGTGAGGGGCTGTGGGGAGGGGAACGGGGGACAGCAGATGTTTGGAGTCACAATTGTCGTAGGTTAAAACAGCTCAGACATTCCAACCTGGATGCCTTTTATTATTCTTTCTTGCCTGAATGCCTTAACTAGTACTTCCAGTACAAGGTTGAATTGAAGTTGTAAGAACATAAACTCTTGTCTCCTCCTTAATTTCAGGCAGTCCCAGAGCCTTACTGTCTGCTGTTCCTTCCTGGGCAACATTTCTCCTGTGGGACATCTTAGCACTATAACCTTCATACCTTTCAAGTATCAGCTCAGATTTTCTTCCTTAGGACTCCCCCACTTCTAAGAGTTTCTTGTCCCTATCCAAACTCTACTGTCTATTCCATTATCTTTTCTAAGCTTCACAGTATTTATGAATATTTGAAATCACTGTGTTTCATTTGTCTGGTCACCTTTCTATACTCCATTACTAGAATCTTCGATCAATGAGAGCTGAGACCTTCTCTGACTTGCTCAGTGTTGTGTCACTCGTGCTTACACCAGTGTCTGACACACATCAGTCATTCAATACCAGTTAACTGAATGAATGGGTAAGGGAACCAATGATTCAACAAATCTGTCATATGAATATATACCTGAAGCAAAGCTGTCTAACCAGAGCGACACAGAATACCAGTCACAGGTACATCCGATCTATGGATTCTCTCCTCAATGTCCCTCCGCATCCCAGAGGCCAGCCTCATCGATTTTCCTAGTCAACTGTGCAAACAGTATGCACACCATGATGTTAAAGAGTTTGGGAAACTCGGTAGAAATATATTCTCTTATTCTTATTCCTTTATTTTTTTTTCTTGCTTTAAAGAATAAATGCCTTCACCCAGCCGTGCAGAAACCACGGAGAGGCTGAACGCAGGAAAAGTAGCACCGTCATTTCAAGGCAAGAATTAACTTCACTGCGCCAGATGCTCTAAGCCTGTAATGAGAAGAAAGTGTGCCTGGGTGTGGGGGGCGGGGGAGGAGGGCGGCCGTGTATACGGATGCCCACGACCGTCTGCCTAAAAGCTGTCGGATGATTGGCGATTTTGAAGCGGGTAGCCCGAATGTCTGCAATTGACACTTCCTGTTTGCGAAACCAAAGCTGGAGCTGGAAAGCCCTGTCAGACCCCCAGAGCATATTCTTTTCAGCAAGTCATTGTTTCTACAAATCCTGAGTGACAGTTAGTGCCAAAGGAATTGCCGGTCCCTGGCTGATATGCAGCCGCCCCAAAGAAGTAAGCACCTGCCAGACAGATGGCTCGGCTTTAGCCCCGCCGTCCCGGATGGAGAGCTGGTATCCAAGGTCGGGGGTCACACTGGAAATGGTGCCTCAGAGGAAGTCAGCCAGGAAGCTGCAGGGGCATTTCACAACAGGTCAAAGTCGAAGGCCAGACAAAATGCCCCTGTAAGTATGAAACATACTGCCCAGTGTGAGTTCTTTGTGCTCATGCTTTCGGCTGCTTGGGTTAGCACAGAAAAAAGACTCTGTGTCATTGGGCTTTCACTACCCACTTTGAGTCCTTTATCCCCCCATCTATTCAGTGAGGGCTTGCATTGTCTGTGCCACCCACCACGGCCACCCCAAGCCACATGTGGCTATTGAGTCCTTGAAATGGACTGGTCCAAACTGGTACAGGCTTAAATCTACAACACACACCAGGTTTTGAAGACACACACACGAGAATATAAACTCTCTCATTGCATCTTTATATTGATTACAAGTTGAGATGGTAATATTTTCCATGGTATTACTAAAATTAATTGTATCTGCTAGTTTTTAATCTTTTAATGTGGCTATTAGAAAATTTTAGTTCATATATGTGGGTTATAGTAAATTTTTATTGGCAAGCAATTGACTAGATCTCCAATGTTTTTCTCCGTCTCATGGTTGATTTATATAGCAAAAGAGAGTAGGGAGAGGAAGAAAGGAAGGAGTTTAAATTCATGAAGATCATGTTTTAGTACATGTGTACATTCACTTCTGGATGTGTAACTAGGAGAAATATCAAACAATTCATAACCTGTTGTAATAATTCTTTGGTCATCATTGAAATACATAAAGTCAACTATGAAGTCAGTGTGTTCTGAAGAAGCTGCCACTGGAGAAGAGGGACTGCCCGGTTTCCCTGAACAGCTTCCAAAGGGAGATTCGAAGCCTAAGCTAAGAGGAATTAACAAACCCCGTGATGTTCTTCCTTCAGCCCCAGACTTTATCATATGCCCCTTCCTGATGCCACAGTGCCCTTTCTTAACTGTGATTCTCACTGTGTCCCTCACTAGCTCAAAAGCACTCAGTGACTTTTTTTTTTTTTTTAAGAATTTTTATTCATTTAGGGCATCTGGGTGGTTCAGTGGGTTAAGCCTCTGCCTTGGGCTCGGGTCATGATCTCAGGGTCCTGGGATCGAACCCCGCATCGCTTCCCCTCTCTCTCTCTGCCTGTCTCTCAGGCTACTTGTGATCTCTCTCATTCTGTCAAATAAATAAATAAAATTGTTAAAAAAAAAAAAAAAAGGAATTTTTATTCATTTATTTGACACAGGGAGAGAGAGCACAAGCAGGAGTAGCAGGGACAGGGAGAAGCAGGCTCCCTCCTGAGCACGGAGTCTGGGATCATGACCTGAGCAGAAGGCAGTTGCTTAACCAACGGAGCCGCCCAGGCGCCCCACACTTAGTGATTCTTTATATAATCTACAGGAGAAATTTATTCTTACATGGACATCCCTTATCTCCCGCCCTCTGCCTGTCCCAGATGCCAAATCCATGAGCGCTTCCCGCCTTGCATGCCCTGTCTCAGTCACGCTGTATACGTTCACATAGCGAGCACTTACTGAGTGCCAACGGTATACCTCAAACACGGGTTTCACAACAGTGAAGAGGAGAAACAAATCTGGGTCCTCACGGGGCCTAGAGGAGAGTTGGGGAAATAGTATGAAACACATAACCGAGCAAATGCTACAAGGGAATGCACAGTCGAGGGACCTAATTTAGGAAAAGTCATCAAGGAAGGCCCCTCTAGAAATGCAACATATAACTAAAACATGAGGCTAAGAAGAGACCAGCCACTAAATGACCTGGAAGGGAAAATTTCCAAGCAGAACAGAACATACAAAAGCCCTACAACGAAAACTCATCTGTTCATTTGAAACTCATCCAGGGGCACCTGTGGGGCTCAGTCAGTTTAAGCCTCTGACTCCGACTCTTGATGTCGGTTCCGGTCATGATCTCAGGGTCCTGAAGTCCGGCCCCACGTTGGGCTCTGCACTTGGCAAGGAGTCTGCTTGTCCCTGGGAGGAGTCTGCTTCTCCCTCTCCCTCCGTTTCTGACCCCTACCTTCGTTCATGAGCTTCCAGTTCGCTCTTCAATCAATAGGTCAATAAAATGTTTAAAAAATAAATTAAAACTCATCCAAAGCACCCCGTTCTTCAGGAAGTCTTTTCTGACCCTCTGAACCAAGTTAATACATGTTTTATTCGCCACCTTCATGCTCTGGGGTTCCCTCCATCATTGTCATTACTCTATTGTACTCAACGTATCTGTTTGTCCAATTAAATGGCTAGCTCTGGGAAAGGAAAGGATGTCTGTTTGTCTTCTTTGTGTTTGCATATTGTTTTATCCTGAATTCGTAGTAAATATCCATCTTTTCCTAATGCCGGGTTGGTATACTGACTCTGAACTCTCTCAGAAGTACTGAAGAAAATTACATTATACCACGTTCCAGATGACCGTGTGAACGATTTGCCTGGCCAGATTTGCCTGGAAGTAGCACCTTACTCTCAGTGATATATCCAGCAAAGCTAAAACCATGAAGAATTTAAAAAGGGAACCTTTCGCTATTGGTCAAGATGTGCAGTAGGAGCAGGAAGTGGAAGGTTTGGGGACAAGCAAAAGAGAAAAACATGAGGCTGCCGGGAAGTATGGATTGGAGCAAGGGACAGGGGCAACCAGTTACGCAAGGAGAGTTAGTTTAGTGTCCTTGGCAAGGGAAAAGGAAAATTTTAAAATCCAAGAAGCAACAGCTGGTGGGACAGTGACCCATAGGCTTGCACAGAACAGGAGGCCGACTGGGCACTGCCATGTTTGCCCCCTTTTGGTACTGGGTACTAAGTCTGCTCTGGGGCATTTGTTCCCTTAGTAGACCTAGAATTTCCTTCTGTCTTGCTGCCTTTCTGTTTTCCTTGCCCCGCACCCTGTCCCTCTGATTTTAGCTACTTTGAAATTCCACGCAACGCATTACTCTTTCTCAGTAAGAACTGCCTTTTCTCTGTTTAATGTGACAATAGTGCCTTTATGTCAGTAGATCTCTACACATATGTAAAGAGACGTCCCCATGCACTGGGCTTAGTGGGTGAAGGGGACTGACCCACGGGGTAGGGGAAAGGGCAGAATAAAACAGTGGGGGAGAGGGATAAGAGAAAAAGTCGAGAGACTAGAGGACCAGAGTGGCTGATTCAGAGAGAACAGCTTCATATCAAAATTCTGCCTTCCTCCGGCAAAAGGCATGGTGTGGTGGCAGCTTTCATTATGGCCTAAGCCGTTTATTACAAGGCCTCATCCCTGACATTCCCCTAATTCCAAAGCAGATTTTAGAGATAAGAAATCTTTCTGTATTTCCTAGGGCCTTGGGTTCTAGGTATGCCTACGGCTCCTCATCCATGACTCCTCCATGACTCTGGCCATTTTATCACCTTTTCTGTAGCAAGCAGCATACTCGAGGGGTTCCTCTGGCCCACGGACATTCAGGATAACCAGCCCGTTTCCATAATCTTGCCAAAGAGGCAATTACATGTAGAGGGAATCAAAAGATTGCCATGCCCAGAGAGTCAAAAAAATGTAGCTTTTCCATATATAACTTCTCTGAAGGACCTTTCCTACACACACACACACACACACACACACACACACACACTCCGCTCTACTAAGTAAAATGGAAATATCTGTTTAAGTAACACGGTGTCTACTTGAATGGCTAAGACTAGTATTCAGAGATGATTTCTCCAGCCCCTGCTCCTCTCTGAGATGTATTTAGTTGTATAGGAAGGAAATCGTCCATAACTTGGGGAATGCAAAGAAGTAAGCCTCACAGTGCCAACCTTATGTGCCTTACGTTGTCCTGTCACTTCTCTGCTAACTCCCAACCAGGACTGCTGTCTCCTTTAACATGGTGCACCTTGCTGTCGCATTACAAAATCTGTGACTTGTGCCCGTGTTGCCTGGCATTTTGGCTCTCGGTGACCATTTCTACTTTAGCAACTGGTCTGCATCTCTGTACAGAGGGCTCAGACCCTTGAGTGAGGGCTGGCAATCCGGCAGTGCAATTCTCAGCACTCAGTTTTAAGGCCACCTCCCCCTCCCCCACCTTTGTGATCTATCCTTGCCATCGTTACCATTTTGATCCTCTGTAGGGAGATTGAGTTCTACCTGCCTTCTCCATCGGGAGGACTGCAATTCCTAATCATACTGCATCACAAGCTTTTTACGATTGCAACCTCCCTCCGGATGAAGTCGATGCCAGTCTATAAAACAAATGATTCTCAGGGAAGAACACGGGTCTAAACTTATCTGGCTTTAGTATTCCTTGAAAATTAGCTAGATATTTCTGGATCACATCCTCTCCATCCCCAGACGTGACACTACGGATATAGGGCAAAGACCCTGATAGTCATCTCTGTTCAAATTCTATCCTCTCTGTTTCTCCAATAATTCCACAGGACTAGAAGAGAAGGGACTTTGAGTTTCCCACTTGTTCTTTGGCGTGTCCTTCTTTGCCCTACCCTGCCTGACACACAGAAAACTTTATTATCTAGTTTATTCAAGCCCGATAACCTTGATGATAAAGACAGAGAAAAAGGAATTTATACAAGAGTTTTCTTTTTTAACAAACACTGGCTTTCAAGCTGCTAGGCTTCCTGCTTTGATCAGTACAATGTGAATAAAAAAACTCTTTCTCTTCTTATTTTTCAACAATTCTTATCTTCCCAAACCTTAAGAACAAATGTATGTCTTAGGGTGAGTAAGAAGAAAGTCCCACCTTTGACAGGTTTCAAAATATTATCTCTATACTATACGTTTGCACAGGTAAGCTGCAGAAGCACTGACCGAAGACAAAGAGAACATTCTAGAATAAGCATGTCCTAGCTCATGAGAGCTGTGTACATCTCGTCCCACCTCTGTGTGCAGTTAAGTTGGCTTGGCAATCTGACAACAACCATGTCTGTAATATTTTTGCTAAGGAAATCAGAAAATGCTACAAATCAAATCAAGAATTTTTGTTTTGATTTTTTATTTTTTGGAGGGCATCATTAAACATTTACTGGCAAATCACTGTATAGAGTATATTGCAAAAACAAGTTTATATACAGAGGAAAGCTATTATCCACACAGAAGCCAGCTACCCAACAAAATGTTAATGTCAGGCAGCCTAGAGGGTCCCAGAAGTGCCCTCCCGACTTTCCTTAAAACCAAAGAACAACACATGCAAGCCCTTACTCCCAATACGTTTGACAAAAGTGATGGTCAAGTCCATAGGTACGCCAGGCCTTAGGCGTTAACGGTATCAGTAGTACTACCTCAGAAATGCAGTTTCTTCAACGTTGCCTCAATATATGTTATCAAGGGCAGTAAGTCTTCCAATTCATTTGTTATGAAGTAAGCTTCATAACAAATTCTGTTTCTATCATTTAAAAGAGGCTCAGATTTAGCAGGAGCGCTAAATTTTGACATTGACAAACAATGGTCACAATGTATTTTTCGCAGCTCTGTCAGGCCATAGTTTACGTGGTATTTTCAGGTCACTTGTGGTATATGGCTAATAGTCAACACCGGTAACAGAACTCTTAAACTGTTGGAGTTTTGTAGAATAAATAAAAAACCCTAACTTTATACTTTATTTTTAATCTGATGTGTTTCCTCTGTTAAAAACTAAACCATCTTATGGGTCAGAGCCACGGGGAATGATATGTTAATAGCAGACTACTGCTATGTTTTCCAAATTTACTAGAATATGTACTCAAGAAAGGTCAGTAGCAACAACAGGAAACAACATTGATCCAGGACCAAAATTAAGGAAGGACAAGATCACCTCAGAAGAAGATAAATGGTTAGAGTCTATTACGCCTCCTCTGTCTGTACAATAAAGTCAATGAATGCCTTATTCTGGAACATTGTTTGATTCTATTTTGGTTTTGGAGTCAAAAATTAATTCTACTGCGGTTGATTTTTGACATAGAATATGAAATTGGAAGATGACTTAGCTTAAAAAAAAAACAAGAAAAAAGAACAAACCAACAAAAATCTCTTGAATGTGTGTTGCTCACCAACCCCGTCATACACGCTAAGAGGGGAAGATAGTACAGACCCAACAATGGGGATATGTTGGAGGGATATAGGGCATGGCTTCAGAGGGACACCCCAGAACTCTCCCAGGAAGCTGGCACCCTCCGCAGCTGCACAAGTTTCCGTGGGCGTGCATATAAACATGTGTATATGTGTTGTCAACTTTTCCGAAGAAAATACGTATTTTCTAAAATACAAAAATAGGGCCTATTCATAGGAGATCATAAACAGATAAAAGTCAAAGTGCCAAATCCTGGTTTGAGCCAGACAGTATATCTGAAAGTCTGCCATCCACTTCAGCAAGAGATTGAGTTGCTTTGTCTAAAATCCAGTCTTTTTCTCCAAAGATATCCATTTAAGACAGGATTTTTCAATCTCATAACTGTTGGCACACTGAGCAGGATTATTTTATGTTGTATGAGGCTGTACTATGCATTGTACCAAGCACCTTACAACATACCCAGCCTTGATCTACTAGAGGCCACCATCATTTCTCCTTCCAGACACTGCTAAGTATCCCTGGGGGGCCAAATCTGCCCCAGCTGAGAACCACTGACTTAGGGTAAAAGAAAAACCCATGAGGTACCTGCGTGGCTCAGTTAGTTAAGCATCTGCCTTCAACTCGGATCACGATCTCAGGGTCATGGGATCGAGACCCACATTGGGCTCCCTACTCAGTGGGAGTCTGCTTCTCCCTCTCCTTCTGCCACTCGTCCTGCTCATACTTTCTCTCTCTCTCTCTGACAAATAACTAAAATCTTAAAAAAAAAAAAAAAATCCTTATGTCACATGATGCAGAAAAAATAATTCCAAGTGGATTAAAGAACTAAAATGTCTAAAAAGATAATCATAACAGTATTAACAGAAAGGGTAGTATATTTTCATAATATCATTTAAAATATAGTGTGTGTCTGGGAGTTAACTAATTGAGGATGATGTTCTTCATTAAGCAGGACATGAAATGAAAAAGCTGTAAGGGATATGATTATATGCAAATTAAAATCTTTTGTAGGGTAAAAGGTGCTGTAAAAAAAGCTAAAATATAAACCACAGAGCACATAAAAATATTTGGAACATACTATATATTCCCAAATATTACACGAGGCTTGTTTTTGTTCAGAAAAATTTTCTGCTGGAAAATGTGGGAAAATGGAACCCACATGTTTGAGGCCTAAAACAGCTTCTTCGTATTATGGGAGCTTTCTCAATTCCATCTTTTAAAGAAAAAATACCATTGTGAGAACATACCAAATTGATAGACCTGTTCAGTGCTAACATTAAGTAATTTACCAAAAATGCAAAAGAATAAAATAAGGTAGGTGAATTTCTTATCTGTTAGATACAATTAAAAAAAAACAAACTCTTTTAGGGGCACCTGGGTAGCTCCGTCAGTTAAGTGACCAACTTTATTTCAGCTTACGGTCATGAGCTAGAGCCCCACATTGGGCTCCACACTCAGCGTGGAATCTGCACGAGGTTCTCTCTCCCTCTCCCACTGACCCTCCCTCTGCTCGTGCGCACGCATCCGTTCTCTCTAATAAATAAATCTTTGAAAACAAACTCTTTCAGAAATTACATTACAAAGCAAGTATGTGCTGTTATTTTTCTTCCCCATCATTTTCATTTCTAATTATTTCATTTCTCTTATAGTCTACATGGCAGGCAAACTCAATTTCTTTCAGCCGCCTGACTGTACTTATCTTTCTGTCTCTTCTCAAGGCCCTTGAACATGCTGTTCTGTTTGGAACAGGATAGAAATCCTCTACAGGAGTTTCACTTAACTCCTATTCATCTCTTGGGACTCCATTTCTCCATTACTGACTCTGGGAAACATTTCCTAATTTTATAGACTTTAACTGGGTTTCGTTAGTTACATGCTCTCATATCACTCCATACTTCTTCTAGGACTTATTACAGTGGGAAGTAACTACTTTTTGGCTATGTACCTAACGTCTGTCTTACCTACATACATCTAAGCCACATGAGCTCAAGGAATGGTTCTGCCCTCATCATAAAATGCTCCTGTTCCTAGTTCAGTATCTGGCCCTGAAGTGATGGTCAATAAATACTTACTCTGTAAATATCTCAAGTGTAAATGCTCAATACTGGATTCATCCTTAAGCGGTTGGCAAAGTATAATACCTGGTAGAGATCAGATGTTTAGTTGCTCTTGAATGAATAATCAAATAAATATTAATAACAAGAGTGATGCTGAGAGGCAGATATAATAGGAATAGAAATTTGGACAACAGATTTCAGAACAGAATGAAGAAACAGAAGAAAAAGATACCTCACCTTCAAAAATGTTCTCCATCCCCCAAAGACACAAATGCACTGACCTGAAGGGGCACCTGCACCCCAGTGTTTATAGCAACAATGTCCACAAGAGCCAAACTATGGAAAGAGCTGTGATGTCCATCAACAGATGAACAGATAAAGATTACACACACACACACACACACACACACACACTCTCTCTCTGGAATATTACTCAGCCATCAATAAGAATGACATCTTCCCATGTGCAATGACCTTGATGGAACTAGAGGGTATTATGCTAAGTGAAATATGTGAGTCAGAGAAAGACAATTATGATTCCACTCAAGGTGGAATTTAAGAAACAAAACAGAAGAGCATAGGGGAAGAGAGGGGAGAATAAAACAAAATGAAATCAGAGAGGCAGACAAGCCATAAGAGACTCTTAACCATAAGAAACAAACTGAGGGTTTCTGGGGGAAGGGGGTAGAAGGAATTATGGGGTAACTGGGGGACAGACATTAAGGAGGGCACGGGATGTAATGAGCACTGGGTGTTATATACAACTGATGAATCTCTGAACCGCATTTCTGAAACTAGTAATACACTATATGTTAATTTAGTGAATTTCAATTACCTTTGATTTTTAAAAAAAAGATAAAAGAAACAAAATGTACTCCATCATATGAGTTTCAAAGCTTCCTCCCGGTCACAACTGGTCAACTAACTTTGCTCATGGGAACATTAAAATTCAGAACTGCCTAAATTTTATGTAACCAGTTTATAAGTTTTTTCCTGTAAGTTTAGGAACCAAACAGTAATCAATTTCAAACTCTCCTACCCAAGAAGTGTCAGTAATCTATGCTCCAGTTTTGGTGAGAAACTAAGATAATCCTTAAATAAAATTACTGTGCTCTGATGTGCTATGGGCTCGTATTTTCTGTCAACCTGGTAATTAAGAGGTCCAAAAATCAGGAGAATGTCCACGACTATCATTATTTTGCCCTCAGAATGTTCTCCCCTCCCTGGTATTCCCTGCAGTCTTTAAGCCTTGTACAGATCACCAAGCAGTAATCCCTTCAAAGCACTGAGCTGTGAAGAATGACAGTGTTTTGCATCCCCTCAGAAGTCCAAACAGAGCTACGGATTAAGGCTGTATGTGAAGAAAAACCTAGAATGAACCCTGCAAGATATTCTCACAAAGCAGCAGCAGGGGCTGCTCTCAGTGAGCAATGATTTTGAGCATTCTTGGGGAAGCTGTTGTTCTAATTACCGCAGATCCATAACATAAAATGAAGAAGGCCAGTATCATCTTTTAAAATCTGGAAGTCTGCTGCCAACAAAATCAAACTCCAAAAGAAATTTAAATTGACATGTTACCATCCTTTAATATTGGGACCCTTGTTTAATTTAGTTCTTGATCCATATCGTCACTTAATAATGTATGGGCATTCCATTTTTCACATTTTTTAATTCCCTCATTTGTTCCAGATCCATCTATATCTCTCTTCAGTGTGAATAAAATCATATAATCCTGCGCCCTCAACACCTTCATTACCAAAGGTGAAGGTCAGGTTGGGGCCTACACAACAGGAATAACACACCTCACCTTCTTAGATAGCCTCAATTCCATCTGTGGAATTCTGTCTGCTTTTGCCTGGTAGAACGTAACTCCCCTTCAGGGAACCAGAGATCACCCCAGATACCCATGCTTCTCTATACTTGGAACTCACACTCACCTGTCTCGAAACTGCTCAGTTTCATTGAGTCTCTTCCCTCGTTTATGTCAGCCATTGCAAGAAACCCCAGGCTTCTAGCTCCTCCAACCTTGCACATTCTAAGTATGGTGAAGTCTTTGTATAGCCCGTTTGTGTCTATTGTTAACTCCACCTCAACATCTGCAAAGCATCCTCTGAGCCTTCTCCCACTCCTGGCCGGTCAGGCATCACCAGAAGGTCCTAAGTGTACACTCTCAATCCCATCTTTGACTTTTTCCTTTCTCTAAGGACACTGCTGCAGACTTTTCAAGGGATGGCCATTTCCTCTTCCACATCTAAACTACCACTGGGCCTGAAAGCGAAGTAGGCATCTTGCCTGTTCCACATACCTGCTTCCAGATCATTTCTCCTCTATCTCTCACATGATGCAGCTTTGAACTTAACATTATCCTATTACACTGCCCACAATCTCTCCGTGTTGCGGCCATCTCCTACCCTACTCTTTTCACTTATTTCTTTATTTGTTTGTTTAATTTTTTATTTATTTGAGAGAGAAAGTTAGAGACAGTGCATGAGCAGACAGGGAGGAGGGGTAGAGGGAAAGGGAGAAACAGGACGTGGGGCTCGATCCTGGGTCCTGGGATCATGACCTGAGGCAAAGGTATCCACTAAACCACAGACTGAAACACCCAGGTGCCCTTCCCCTAACTCACTTTAGATTCACTGACACTCACTCTCTCCAGCACTCCTGCCTTATCTAGGGCAACTTAAATATGCACTAGATAGGAGCGCCTGGGTGGCTCAGTGGGTTAAGCCTCTGCCTTCAGCTCAGGTCATGATCTCAGGGTCCTGGGATTGAGCCCCGCATCAGGCTCTCTGCTCGGCAGGAGCCTGCTTCCTCCTCTCTCTCTCTCTGCCTGCCTCTCTGCCTACTTCTGATCTCTCTCTGTCAAATAAATTAAAATTTTAAGAAAAAAAATATGCACTAGATAATTCTTCCAATACCCTAGGTTGAACCTCCTTTTCTCCAAGGGTGTTTATCCACCAACCTACTGCAGTACTCTCCCTGATGATCACACCTGTGACCTGTATTTTCTTGTATGTCTCACCGCATGTGGCTACTGTTCCAAATGTGGCTAGTCCGATCTGAGATGTACTGAAAGTGTAACATACACACTGGATTTCCAAAACTTAATATGAAAAAATGTAAACTATCTCATTAATATTTTTATACCTGTTAATGTTAAAATGATCATTTTGGATATTTATTTGGATATTTAAATGTTGGGTACTAGAAAATTTACAATTAGGTTTTATGAAACCCATTAAATTTCCTTTAGTTAACTGTTGCGAACATTCCCATGATTAATAACAGTAAAGGTTCCATAGTCTCAATTTAATATCTTATCCTGCCTGATGACCACCTCCTCCTATCTTTCCAGCTCACTCCTTCTAGTGTCCCACCAGGATTCTCTGATTTTCCACTCTTCCTCATGCCTTTGATGTTTTTCCCTTTATTACTTTTCTAGTTTACTTTTCATAATCAATGATTTTATGTATCTCCTCCCGTCTACTCTCAATTTTCTTTCCCTTCTTCACTTTAACTTGGTTGCTTGGTGAAACCACAGACCTGGTTAAGTCTCCACCTATGCACCATCCCAAGTCTGGAGGAAAAATGCAAAACCATATAGATTGGTTTCATTTTAACATCAAGGACTTAATCCCCTAATCCAAGCTTTAGTGTGCAGAAGAATCTCCTAGAAGACTTATTAAAACACAAATTTCTAGGCCCCGCTCCCAGAGTTCCATATTTGCTAGGTCTGGCATGGGGTCCAAGAATGTGCCTTTTTAACAAATTCTCAGGTAAAGCTGAGTAACCCTGCTGGTAGTGGAACCCCACATTGAGAACCGCTGCTCAAGCAGGCCCATAATGTTATCCCCGCAACATACTATATTTCCCTCATCTACTTAGTCTCCCATTCTCCTACGTAAGTTATACCTTCTTTTTTCTTTTAAAACTTTCAACAAATTCACTCTCATCCTCACTCTACGTGATGTCTTTGTTTTCTACTTCACTGAGAAATTTGAAATACAAAATGAGAAGAGAACTTCTGCATTCGCTCAAAACCACTCCACCCGAGGCACACGGGTGGCTCAGTCGGTTAAGCGTCTCTTGGTTAAGAGACTCTTGGATTAACAATGCTCAGGTCATGACGTTGGGGTCATGAGATCGAGCCCCACGCTGGGGTCCATGCTCAACTCAGAAGGCTGCTTCAGATTGTCTCTCCATCCGCCTCTGCTTCTCCCCTTGCTGGCCTGCATGTTCCTTAATAAATAAAATCTTAAAAAGAAAGTCTACCTTCCTTCTTCCCGCTAAACCAATATACTCATCTGCAAGTCTGTGTTACAGATGAATTTTCTCTACTCTTCCTAAAACCTGTTTTTTTGTTTTGTTTTGTTTTGTTTTCTTCTCATGGGAAGTAACTCCATTTCTTCTCATCCTTCAAATTAGTGCCTCACTCTGTCTAGCCTTTGCTCCTGGTCTCTGTTCCCATTTACAGAAATGTATGCAAAAATGATTGCTTGTATCCATGGTCTCTAATTTCTTTTTTCTCCAATCTTAAAACTACTCCAACCAACTTTTTAACCCCACTCTATAAACTGTTTTGTCAAGACCACCAATAACTTCCATTTGCTAACCCCACATTCACTCTGTGGTGCTTCGGTTACATGACCGATCACTATCCTTTATCTCCGTCATTCATGTCCTGGCACTTAGATATCCATTCTACACTTATCTTTCAGGACACTCCACCTTTGTGGTTTCCCTGCTACCTCACTCATAGCTCTTTTTTAGTCCTATCTTTTCATTCCTTTTTTCTCCCTCCGGTTGCAATAGTAAAGTATCGCAAGTTTGTTTCTTGACTTTCCTCCCTATCTACATACCCAACATCTGTAATTCAAAATGCCCTAAACTGCTCTCGTCACGGTCCCTCACACAAAACCCACGACTACTACTGTCTTAATGTTTGGATTCAATGATGATGACATCCATCAGGTTGCTCAGACCAAAATGCTGGAGTCATCCTTGAATCTTTTTTGAAATCTTACATCTCACACCCTATCTTACTAGAAATTCTATTGCTTCTACACTCAAAATATATCCACAAGCTAACTAGTTCTCACCACCTCTACTGTTCCTACACTGGTCTGAGCCACCATCATATTTTGCCTCTCTTACTGTGCTATCCTAGTAACTAGTTCCCCTGCTTCTACCTTTGCCTCCATGTAGTTCATTCTCTACAGAGAAGCCAGAAAATCCATAGTATTGTGCAATTTCTCTGCCCCCAATCCTTCAGTGAATTGCTCTTCAATCAGAGTAAAAACCAAAAAAAAAATTTTTTTTTTTTTTTTCCCCTGAGAGAGAGAGAAAGTACAAGGAGGGGACGGGGGTGGAGGGAAGGAAGAGCGGAGAATCTGAAGCTCCACACCCTGCCTAGAGCCCATGGAAGGGCTCGATCTCATGACCCTAGGATCATGACCTGAGCCAAAACCAAGAGTCAGATGCTTCCCTGAGCCACCCAACTGCCCCCCAAAACTAAATTCTTAAAATGATCTCATGAGGTCCCACGTGGCATAGTACTTGCCTATCGACGACATTACTCACCTCTCTCTCTACATTTCCTACTACTGTCTCCCTTTCTCACTCTGCTCCAGCTACGCTGACCCCCTAGTTGTGACCCCAAAATGCCAGATATTTTCCCACTCTAGAACCAGCATATCTCAGTCAACTACTATCACACCTAATACATCGTAGACAGTCAACAAATATGGTTGCTTATGTAAATGAAAGAGAAGAGTTTTTGAGCTACAAAGAAATAACATTCTGAAAGTGTCTAAAGCCAGAAGAGCTTGACATATTCGAAAGGTCAAGTGAAAAGAGACAAAGTTGTAGTATCAGGATCTTCATCACTCAGAGCCTATAGGCCATGGTATGGGTTATGGAGTTGATATTTTAAGTGTGATGGCAAGATATTGAAGATATTTGAATGCAATTTATATGCTTCCATTTATGCTTAAGAGGGACCCCTCTGACAGTTTGATGGAGATTTGACTATAGACGGATAAGGCCAAAGCAAGAAAGTGAGTTAGGAGCTTATTACAATGATCCGAATGAGGGAAGATGATGTCTTACATTATTAAGATGGAACTAGTAGAAGTGGAACACAGTGTATGAGTCTAGGCAATTTTTTTAAGTGGCCCAAACAAAATTAGTTTGTTCAGAAAAGTTTTAAAAATTTCATTTTGAACCATGAGGTCCTGAGTTATGCTTGCAAATAACTTCAAAAACTTGTCACAATAAAAACGCTGAAGTATGTTTTTTTCTACTTTGATGTTTGCCATGAAAGAGAAGTCAAAGTCATGATTTTGGAGTATCAAACCTATAATCTACATCCTGGGAAAAGTCCTACAAATTTTCAAAGGAAATGCACAAGGCTATTTGAAAGAGTAATCCATAAACAAAATGGGGATTTTTGGCCTCCATAACTCAAATTTTCCTCTTCAATTGAGTCTAATGGACTAATGGACTTTTTGAGGTTACTTGAAGAAAATTATCCAGAAAATATATTTTTTTTTAATTTTTCTGGTGAAAACACTTTGCTTTAGCCAGCTGGACTCAGTTTAGATGATCGCAGTTTTGTCAGCAACATCCAGACCTTCACAGTCAGGAACCGGTCAAACATATACCTTCTTCTCTCCACTGGGCCTGATCAGGGTGTTGACCTTGGCCACATCAATGCCATAGAGCTTCCTCACAGTCTGTTTGTTCTGGTGCTTGTTGGCCTTGACATCCATAATGAACACAAGTGTGGTATTCCTTTATGTCTTCTTCATGATTGAGAGGAGTGAGGAGGGAATTTGAGGACATAGTGCCCATGCTTGTTTCTTCTAAGGGTGCTCTTCTTTCAAGGATATTAGGGCTGCCTTCAGAGATACAGTGTTGGAATATAGGTGAGGTGTGGATGTTGTGTGTGACTGGAGATGCCTTTCAGCAGTACTTTCTCGGCCTTAAAAGCCTTTGCTTTGGCTGTGGGAGGGGGCAGGAGCTTCCTTCTTCACCTTGGTGCCACCTTTGTGAAATAACACTTAAATTCCTGCCATATGATTTGACACAGAACAAAGACTTTATTGTTTCCCCAAAGTGGATAAAATTCAATATGTAGATTCATGCCGGAGCTGTTCTAGAAAAAGGCTTAAGTTTTTTCACTTTTACCTTAGTGTTTCTGACCCTCCTTTACTAGCCAGGGTCTCAATACTAGCGCAAGTTATAGAAGAAAATGGGAACAATTCTCCCTTTTCATAGAATAGTAGCTACGACTTATTGAGGACTACATATCAGGCGCTGTAGAAAGAGCTCTACAACAATTATTATGAAACAGGAACTATTCACATGCTATGGATGAAAAACCTAACTCTGAGAGTGTAAGGAACTTCACCAACACCACACATTCTAGATGGTGAAGTTGTGACTTGAATCAAAATCTAACTTTGCCCATTTTCTTTGCATTTCAATAAAATCTTACAATTCCTGAACCTTTCTATAGATGTACTTAAGTCATGTAATATATGGATATATTCCTAGGGCTTCCTTGCCAGTTATATCTTAAGAAAAACCAACTGTATCAGCCTAAGTTCTACTATCAATTTTCAAAATAATGTCCTTCAGGAAACAAACTGAGGGTCGCTGGGGGAGGGGGGGGGGACGGAGGCTGGATTATGGACATTGGGAGGGTGTGTGCAGTGGTGAGCGCTGTGAATTATGTACAACTGAAACAAGACCTGTACCCCTGAAACAAATCATACATTATATGTTAATTTTTAAAAAATAATGTCCTTCATTAGTGTTGGAATGAAATTTGATGGTATCTGCAAAACGGAAGGAAATACTTATGAGGCTGGATGATGTAGGATCAAACTGAATCCCACCAAATTCACAGTCACTGGGGGGTTCTATGACAAATCCAAATCAGATATAAATATTTAGAGTGCATTTATTTTACTCATCTAGTTAGCAAAAAAAGTAACCATTACATTGTAACTTAGCTATTATTTTTCATATTTTAGGTAATTTTGTAATTTAACGTTAGAACTCTGAATGGGAATTGAAAATCTTGAATTCCATGTGGAGTTCTAATAGAGTATATCAAATAAAGCACACCCTCTCTAAATTTCAACTTTTTCTAACGGATGGTAAAAAAAATCTGGTGGGAGGGGGGCGCCTGGGTGGCTCAGTGGGTTAAGCCTCTGCCTTCAGCTCAGGTCGTGATCTCAGGGTTCTGGGATCGAGCCCCGCATCGGGCTCTCTGCTCAGCAGGGAGCCTGCTTCCTCTTCTCTCTCTGCCTGTCTCTCTGCCTACTTGTGATCTCTCTCTGTCAAATAAATAAATAAAATCTTAAAAAAAAAATCTGGTGGGAGGAATGTCAATGCTTTTGAAAAGCTTTCAAGGGAACAGGTCTTATAAAAATATTTTCTTATGTCATTGTTACTCATGCCATTCCACCTTTGGTTTTTCTGCCCCTGTAACCTTGACTTTGGTATCACACAAGACTTTGTGAAAAATACTTGACGATGCATGGTAATGTTGGGATTCAAGCTGTTAAATTTTAGAGCACCTTCTGAGAATTATCACCAATTAACACCTCTTTTCAGGAAGAATGCTTCATCAGTTCCCTAATTAGTTAACTTAAATCAGTTTTATTTATTTTTACTGGTGGTATTACAATTAACATGTAGGAATGGAGGGTAAAGAAATTTTCCAGACGTGAAACTCACTGCTACTCATAAAGTTTGTTCATGAGAATAGCAAGCTGCAGACTTAGGCATCATGAGATTGACTATCTGGACGACTATTATAATTATTTCCCTTTTACAAATATATTTCACTAGCTTAATATACCTGTGTTGTATTCCTCACTATTGCTAGGTATCCAACGTAGACTGGACATAATTGGCTATCTGTACTATCGCTGACCACAGCGGCCAAGAAAGCTAGTGCTGGCAATTTTATTATTTTTTTAAAGATTTTATTTATTTATTTATTAGTTTATGTATCTACTTATTTATTTAAGAGAGAGGGGGAAAGAGAGCAGGGGGAAGAGCAGAGGGACAGAGACCAGCAGACTCTCTACTGAGCACAGTGATGGATGTGCTGAGACTTTGGTGGGGGGAAGGGTTCTCACAACTCTTGAGATCAGGACCCGAACCAAAATCAGAGAGTTAGTAGCTTATCCACCTGAGCCACGGAGGCACCCCGTGTGCTGGCAATTTTATACCTGCTCTTTTATGTTACTTTGAACCAGGAATGGTGCAGTGGGATGGGGATACAGCAATGAACAAAACACAGCCCTCATCATTGGTAATATTGTAACAAATCTGAATGGTGGCAAGTTGGTAACTAGACTTATGGTGGTTGGTCTTTTCATAATGGATTTAAATATCAGATCACTATGTTGCCAATCTGAAACTCCTATCACATTGGATACCAATTATTCTTCAGTTAAAAATACATGGTCCTTAGGGCGCCTGGGTGGCTCAGTGGGTTAAAGCCTCTGCCTTCGGCCCAGGTCTTAATCCCAGGGTCCTGGGATCGAGCCCTGCATTGGGCTCTCTGCTCAGCGGGGAGCCTGCTTCCTCCTCTCTCTCTGCCTGCTTCTCTGCCTGCTTGTCATCTCTGTCTGTCAAATAAATAAAATCGTTAAAAAATTTTAAAAAATACATACCTTTAAAAAATACACACATGGTTTTATCTTCATGAAACTTAAAATATGGGAACAGGGAAAATGAATAATCATTGCATGGGCCTGTGAAAATTCTGAAGGAAAAAGGATGGAAATCTTGTATTCAAATTTCAAAGTGCAAATTACAGAGGAAGAAATTTTAGACAGCTCCCACTGGATAAATTCACATTTCAGTAAACCATGGAAGTGGAAGATGAAGTTTAAGAATAAAACAATGGACACAGATGAGGCAGGAAACCAACAAAACCCAAGTGGAAACCAAACCAACAAACCGACAAAACTAGAAACACACAGTATAATACGCCGTACAAACAACATAAATTCAGACAACAAACTGGTGGTGGCCAGAAGGGAGGGGGTGGGGAGACGGGTGAAATAGGTGAAGGGGATTAAGAATAAATTTCCACTTGCAGAATGCAGAAGTCACGGTAGGAAAGGTGCAGCATGGGTAAAAGTCAGGGACATCACTGGCATTGTGTGGTGACAGATACTGACTGCACTAATCATGCTAAGCGTAGCTTAATTTGCAGTGTTCTCCAATCAGTATATTGTGCACCTGAAAGTAATATAAATACAGCACTGTATGTCAACGATACTTCAGTAATAAACAATCCAAGCTGCATTCAAAAAAGGTAGCCCCTCCAATCGCCTTATTCAAATGTGTATGAAAAGGCTTTTAAAATGCCTAAAAACTCAAAACAATTTAAAAAATTAAAAAAAAATAAATGAGGGGCACCTGGGTGGCTCAGTGGGTTGAAGACTCTGCCTTCGGCTCGGGTCATGTTCCCAGGATCTTGGGATCGAGCCCCGCATCAGGCTCTCTGTTCAGTGGGGAGCCTGCTTCCCCCTCTCCCTCTGCCTGCCTCTCTGCCTACTTGTGATCTCTCTCTTTGTCAGATAAATAAAATCTTTAGGAAAAAAAGAAAGAAAGAAAGAAAGAAATAGTCTGCTTAAATGTGCTTACTAGTAAAAGAAAGACTTCGTCACCCTATCAACAACTGACCTCTGGTCAGAATCACAGGGTCTGTACAACAAGCATGTTGGGCAACAATCACTTTATTATACAGAAAAATGTTTTGAGACAATAAAGAATAGAAAGGATCAATCACGTAAATCTAGCAGTCAAACACAGGTTTGAAATACTCAAGTCTGAATGCAGAGGAAAAGGTCAGATTCAAAAAATGATAGAGAAGATAATAGACATGTACATCAGAGGACAGAGATCTATTATACAGAATCTCTATAAGTTTTTTTTAAGAAGGACCAGGTGAGTGGAGCCTGGGTGGCATATTTGGTTCAGCGTCCAACTCTTTTGGGTCAGGTCCCAATCGCAGGGTTGTAAGATCGAGACCTGCATGGGGCTCAGAGCTCAGCTTGGAGCCTGCTTAAGATTCTCTTCTCCCTCTGCCCCTACCCCCATCGCTCTTTCTGTAAAATAAATAAACAAATCTTTAAGTGGGGGGAGGGATCAGATGAAATGTTAATTAATAAACAAACAATAAATAAAACAAACCCAATCCAAAGGGCAGCTGGGTGGCTCAGTCGGTTAAGCCTCTGCCTTCAGCTCAGGTCATGATCTCGGGGTCCTGGGATCGAGCCCCGCATCAGTCTCCCCTGCTCCCTCTTCGACGGGGAGTCTGCTTCTTCTCACTCTCCCTCTTCCCCTCTCCCCTACTCGTGCTCTTTCTCTCTCTGTCTCATATAAACAAATAGAATCTTTAAAAAAAAAAAATTTAAACCCACAATCGCAAGTAGAAAATTTCCTGATGTCATAAAAGTAACCAACAACAACAAAAAGCAGAGTACAGAGATTGAAATATTGAATCAATTTCAGGCATAATCAGTGTTAAAAAGTCTGCACCTAAACAAATCTCCACATTAAGTTGAAACTGAAATGTTTGAGGCAAAAAAAAAAAAAAAAAAAAAAAAGTTTGTCCACAGTTGGACATAAATTAGGCTGGCTGCACACTTCACCTCAACAATATGAAATGACAGAAGCAACTAGGGATGTTTCTATTCAGTTTGAAGATAAAACTTTGTGATCCAAAAATTAAATATACTGTTGCATTCCATTACTGAGAGGGAAAAGAATATTATGTTCAGATACAGAAGTGCTCAGAGATCATGCTCTTAATACACACACTGTGAGCAAAGAAAAAAGAACGAAAACTCAAAGCTGTCCTGCACCTGACCAAAACCCTGGAAAAGAAGGACTTTAAGGGCTGGAAGTGAGCTCCCAAGTTGGTAAAGAAGGAGAAAAATACAGTTTGATGTAAAAAAAAAAAAAATTTTTTTTAAGTAGCCATAAATGTTAAACAATAACCATTCGGGGTGGGCATTATTATTTTAAAGGTTAGGAAACTGAGACACAATGAAGTGATTTGCAAGTCACACAGCTAGTCAACGTAAAAGCTGGGCACAGTGAAAGGACGTTTGTTTTCATCATTTCTATTTAACTCATCTCTATTTAACGTTAAATGGGGACCTTAGAAGGTATAATCCATCAAGATAAGAAATAAAAGTCAAAAAGAAAGGTGGACAAAGTGTCTCTATTTACAGATATGATTGTTTATGTGGAAAATTCTAATGAATGTATAAAAGGACCACTACAAATGAGTGAAATTACCAAGATTACTAGATACAAAGTAAATACCAAAACAAACAAATAAAACAAAAAACCTCACTATCAATTGTATTTCTCTATACTAGAACCAAGCAATTGGAAAGTAAAAATTTGAAAACCCCATCAACGATAACATTAAGAAAATAAAAATTAGAAATAGATTGAACAAATGATGTGAAAGATCTCTAAACAGAAAACTACAAAGCATTATGCAAAGAAATTGAAGTAGATGAAGATAAATGGAGAGATCCAGTATGACTGAACATTGGAAGATTCAATGTTAAGGTATCAATTCCAACATTTTGGGGTAAGTAGAACTTGACAAGGTAACTCTAAAATGTATAAGGAGAAACAAAATAATCAATGACCGTGGGGTCACTTGCAGTTACAGCCCCATTTCCCAATTCCCATTCATAGAAAACTTACTGAGGGTGGTCTACTCTCATTGCTACAAAATCCTCACCCCTGCTTTTCTCCTCAAAGAAATCTAATCAGGATTCTACCTGATAAGGGGCATCTGGGTGGTCCAGTCGGTTGAATCCCCAGCTCCTGATTTCAGCTCAGGTCATGATCTCAGGGTCCTCCAGTCCATCCCTGAGTGGGACTCCCTGATCAGCAGGGAATCGGCTTAGCATTCTCTCCCACTGCCCCTTACCCCTCCCCCATTCTGTCTTTCCTCTCAAGTAAATAAATAAATTAATCTTTTTAAAAAATAAATAAATAAATAGAAGCCCAAGATCAAGGTATCAGCAGGTTTGTTGTAACTGCGGTCCCCCTCTTGGCTTGCACTGTTTTGAATTAGCACCCAAGCTAACAGACTCATTTTAACGTAATCACCTCCTCAAATGCCTTATCTCCAAATACAGTCATGGTCTGAGGCACTGGAGGTTAAGTCTTCCACATATGAATTTTGGGGGGGGGGGTGACAATTCAGTCTGTGACGGTGAAGCTTCATTTCTCAATCTTTTTTGATGCCTTCCACTCATCTTTCAGACCTATAAATGCTAGAATGCTCCAGAGCTCCGTCCTTAGATGGAACCCTTGTCAACCCACAGTCATTCCCTAGGTGACTTTGGTCTGATGTTTCTACAGGACAACTATGAGCATATAATAACCAAAATTACTTCTCTATCCTGCACCTCTCCCAGGAACCCTAATTACTTCATTTTTGACTCTATCTGGATACTTAATGAAGAGTTCAGTAGAAATATTGTCAATGATAAATTAAGAAAAACATTAATACTGTGCTTACCACATGCCAGACACTGCTCTAAGATCATACATAAACTTAGGAGACAGTTAGCATTTCTGCCATTTTACATTTTAAAAAACTAAGACAAAGAGTGGATATATGAATGACCAAGTTCACATACAAAGTATCAGACTCCAAAATCTGAACCCAGGAGCGCTTGTTCGAGAACCCACGTACTTCACAGCACACGAAGTCACTTCTTCCAATCAAAGCCTATGTTTGTTTTAATCTATGTACATATGTTCTCCTTTATATTAGAGGAGAAACTTCTTGATGGCATATTCCTCCCTGTGCCATCTCCACAACAACATAAATTATACAAATAAAAGAATTTAAGAATGGATGCCTACATCTTCTCTCCCGCAGCGCTCTACTAGGCTCCTAAACCATACTGCTGAATGACCTTAAGGAAGCGGATATGGGGAAGGCAGTGTTAATTCAGTCTATCAGTAGACACTCCTATTTACCAATTTCTGCCCTTTTCATGCATTCACTCTTTTCTGGAGACATACAAAACCTTAAAATAAACAAAAGAAAACAATAAGCAAAAGTCTTTGGACACCATTTCAACTTGTCCCAATTCCAAGTAGATTCTAAAGTGGGGCGCTAGAATTCAAGTTTAATTTGCTATCTGTAACCATTTACTCCATGAACCCTTGTCTTTGCTGAAAACACTGGAAGCCAGATACATTTGAGTCCCTTTCTCTAACACTCATCCTTTTTAAGAACTATAGCACCAAATAAATGCAGATTTTCCATGTACATGCTAAGATCTCTCCCACCTGGAAGTTGCTTTCCCACGGTAAAATAAACAAACAGAGACCCGCCTTAAAGATTCCCTGGGCAGGAAAAAAAAAAAAAAAAAAAAAATTCCCTGTGCAGAAAAAACCCTTTTACTCATACAAACGAAGCTTAATTTAGCTAATTTGGCAAGACCAACTTTAAGTGGGTCATTTCTTGCTTATGCTTCTGGAAATCAGAGGAGACTTAAACATTCCCAAGGTTGATAGGAGGTAACCACTGACCATTTCCCTAGCATCTGAAGACAATTCTAATATTATCATCAATCACTGTAAAGAATAAACAGTCATTCGCCCACTCAGTATATGAGTTTCTTTATGCCAACATACCCCCTCTCTGAGCCTCACTCCCTGTTCTGGTCTGAGTGCTTCTGGTTGTCAAACTCTATGGTGTGGGCACAATTAATTTTTACTACTTCAGTGATTCATTGATCCTGTTATTTATAAACTTTTGATAATTTACGGTATCCAGAGTACGATCCAAAGAATACCCGCTGAGGCCAGTGAACAGAGTCCACTGACATCACTGCTTTCTTGCTGACCATGGATTTTGAACTCTATTCTCTGCCTTTTGAGCTCTCTGAATTAATTGCACATTACTGCTTGGTGAGGCTTCTTGGTGGTGAAGTCACCCCCATGCTTTTTTAAAGTGGGGAAAACCTGTGATTCCCTGTGTTTGGGAACAGCTGTTGGAAAACGGGCCCCCACATAATTAAGAGGTCTTGGGAAATCTGAAGGCCAAGACAAGCTGGTCTATTGACCTGAACCTTGTGTCTTTTTGGAAAATGGGTGAACTTGTGGAATTGTTGTGGCCACTTCAGGGCAAGTTTAACTTAGGCAAGTCTACCTTAAGGAGCATCCTTAAAAGAGAAGATTTCAAACCTCTGAGACAATGGAACACATTCTTTGATTGGTATGCAGAAGCTTCTAAAAGACAAAATGACTCCAAAAATAGCTCTAAAAGGATCCTCGCAGCATGCAAATAAAAAAAAAAAAATCTTTGGTAAAAAAATTTTGGCCATCTGAACAGGGACAATTATTCCATCTGCCAGAAACACAATTTAGACCCAACTGTTTTTTAGAGTCTTGTATCTCCTGAGACGTGGCTAAATTTTTCCAAACAAAAGCTTTAGGATCTCTGTGTTTGACTGTCTATTGATGTATGTCTATATATGTAGGTTATAGATATGTGGTATTTTTCTCCTTCTGGATGGTGTTGCCAAAATTAATTTTAGGAGCTCTGTTTAACTAGATTAAAGAAAAGTTAGCATTTATGTGAACCAAGTATACACTCTCAGAAATACAGAGACTAGCCCAAATGATTTTCAGGTTCGTATAACCTGAGATACTCTTTGATAAATAAAGTTAGTTTAAGTTTGTTGGCTTAATAAAAACAGACTTGTCTGCAGAGTTGTCAATGTTAAATGTAATGCAAACACACAACTTCTTCCACCTGGATATACTACTAATCAAATAAATTTATGCCAACTCTACATCGTCAAAATTTTTCAACAGTAACTTAAGATGTTGGTTAGCTGTTTAATGTCTAATCCAAGAACACCTGTTAAAAGCAAGTAATTTAAATAAATGTAAATAAGTTTACACTAAGTTAAATTAAATATGGGTATTCATTGAATACCTGTATCATTTCCAAATAAGATAAACAATAAATGCTAAAGACAAGTTTATCTACTTTGGCTCTTAAAATTTTTCCAGAGAAAAAGATATGTGGGACTATTAATAAACTTTATTAATTTATTAATTTTATAAATTTATTAATAAATCTCACACAAAGTTTAGCTATGAAGAATATAGTTGCATAAATTGTGAAAAATACTTATAAATTTGCCACTCCACAATTGCTTACTTTAGTTCTCACTAGAAATTAAGGATTCTAAGGGTTAAAAATTCTAATTAATATATGCAATTAAGGGGTGCTTGGGTGGCTCAGTCGGTGAAGCGCCTGCCTTCAGTTCAGGTCATGATCCCAGGATCCTGGGATCGAGTCCCAAATCAGGCTCCCTGCTCAGCAGAGACCCTGCTTCTCCCTCTGCCCTTCACCCCACACATGTGCACATGCTCTCTATATCAAATAAACAAATAAAATCTTTAAAATGTATACATATATTTAATTAAAACTATTAGAAATGACCATGAAAGAAAATTACTAGATATGGAAAATAAAATGTTTTTTGGCTAAGAAAATGTATAAAGGACATGGGGGGTTTTGTTGTTCTTGTAGGTTGGTAAGAAAAAAAAGAAAGTAATTTTGACATGAAGTAAAATTATTCCAGAATAAGAAAGGAAAAACGATAGGGCAGAACATAAATGCATACAGAAGGTTGTAGAAGGTTTGTGAAAAGGAATACTGAGAAAGGGATTTTATGTGTGGTTAAGCTATGGCTGGAATGGATTTAAGTAAAAAAAAAAAAAGAGCATTAATATCGATATCAAAAGTATTATAACTGGTACAAAATTAGAATGTGGTTTTCTGTCTGTTAAAATCACACTTTTTTAAGATTATCTTTCTTTCTTTTCTTTTTTTTTTTTTGAGGGAGATAGAATAGGCAAGTGGGGTATGCGGAGAGCACAGGAAGAGGGAGGGAGAGAGAGAATCCCAAGCAGGCCCCAAGTCTAGGCGATAGAGCCCAGATGCAAGGCTCGATCTCACAACTCTGAGATCATGACCTGACCTGAAGAGACATATAATCAACTGAGCCACCAAGGTGCCCCTATTAGTCTGCTCTTAACAAGAAATTGCAAGCAAAAGTTTTTCTTTACATTATTGTGATCTGCCTAGGAAACAAACATTCTGTGTCTTATGAAAATTATTTCCTGTGCTTCACATTGTCCTTATGAGGTCTTTGATTACTTAGAGAAAAAAACCTAAGTCTTTTCAATATTATAAGAGCAAAGGATTGGGGGTGCCTGGGTGGCTCAGTGGGTTAAGTCTCTGCCTTCCGCCTAGGTCATGATCTCAGGGTCCTGGGATCGAGCCCCGCATCAGGCTCTCTGATCGACAGGAAGCCTGCTTCCCCCTCTCTCTTTGCCTGCCTCTCTGCCTACTTGTGCTCTCTCTCTCTCTCTCTCTCTCTCTGTCAAATAAATAAATAAAATCTTTAAAAAAATTAAGAACTAAGGCGTTTTTTTGTTTTTGTTTGTTTTACAACTATGTAGCTTTTCTGTATTTCCCTTTGAAATTTTTTTAATAAATATTCTATTTATTTATTTGAGAGACAGAGATCACGAGTAGGCAGAGAAGCAGGCAGAGAGAGAGAAAGAACCAGGTTCCCCTGCTGAGCAAGAGAGCCCTAGACGGGGCTTGATCCCAGGACCCTGGGATCATGACCTGTGCAGAAGGCAGAGGTTTTAACCCACTGAGCCACCCAGGCACCCCTCCCTTTGAAATTTTTTAATTCTCACTTTGGGTAAATGGATAATTAAGTCAATTACATCATTTTGTGTGTGTATGAACTCGCACCAGATCATTGATCTTGGCTATTTTTTTTTTTTGAATTAGAGATTTTATCCACCCTTCTGAGAGAGAGAGAGAGAGAGAGAAGGGCACAAGCAGGAGGAAGGACAGAAGGAGAGGGACAGACTCCCCTCTGACACTGGAGCCCACCAAGGGGCTGGATCCCAGGACCGCAAGATCATGACCTGAGCCAAAGTCAGTTGCTTAACTGAGACACAGTGGTGCCCCCACGGCTATTTTTAAAGTCTTTTGTCATTTACAATTACTGTTTTACTCTGATTCTCTTGCAAAAGTATTCATGAAAAAATGCTTCATCTTCAAAGAGATCCATGAAAAAGAAGGTGACAAGTACTCTAAAATGCACGTTTCTATTAACTCTAAGATCATAATACTGAACCGGATAAGAATTTCTAAAACTTTAGAGGCACCTGGCTGGTGCAACTCGTTTTTAAGATTTATTTATTTATTTTAGAAAGAGAAAGAGCATGAGCAGGAGGGGCAGACAGACTCTCAAGCGGTCCATGCTGAGTGCAGAGCCCATGACAGGGCTTGATTGCAGGGTCCTAAGATCAGGACCTAAACTGAAAACCCAAGTCAGGTGCTCAATGGACCGCACCACCAGGTGCCCCCTGGCGCTTGCAACTCTTTTAAAGATCTTTTTTTTTTTAATTTATTTATTTGACAGAGAGAGATCACAAGTAGGCAGAGAGGCAGGCAGAGAGAGAGCGGAGGAAGCAGGCTCCCTGCTGAGCAGGGAGCCCGATGTGGGACTCGATCCCAGGACCCTGAGATCATGACCTGAGCCGAAGGCAGCGGCTTAACCCATTGAGCCACCCAGGCGCCCCCCGCTTGCAACTCTTGATCTCAGGGTTGTGAGCTCAAGCCTGATGGTTGGCATGGAGCGTACTTTAAAAAAAAAAAAAAATCTAAAACTTTAATGGAAAACTGATTGATGCATAAAGCTGCTAACCCCACGGTCAAGGAAAACAAGAATTAATCACGTAAGACTGAATGGAAACAATAAAGACAACCGTAATTTTTATGGCTTCATTTAAAACACAGCTAGTTCCTTAATGGCTTGTTTTCGAAATTTAAAGAACCCCCTTTTCTACCTTTTTTCCAATAAAAATTAGAAGGCTTTTATTTCCGAGTGTTTTTCAAGAAAGTAAAATTAACACAATGTAAATCAGAATGTGTAATTAATAAATTTAACAACTAACCCAAGTGATTTTGTTCTGCAAAACTAAGCCATTGGGAACAGGCTACCAATTGTTTCAAACGGTGGAGCCTCTCCCCGTCTTTCAGCTCCTTTGGGTGTCAGATGGCCGACTTGACTGTGGCTCTAGAAGGGGTTCGATAGGTCCAGGGAACCCCAGTGACAGTTGGCCATTTTTTCATATGCGTTTTCCCATAGAAGGAGCAAGTATACTGGGTCGGTTGGCTTACTTCCAATTTTCTTCTTTATTTTCCTGAGGGAGGCACCATACATAACAGGTCCCGTGTTTAGAGACACTTCAACCTTCTTGGAGCGTTTCTTCTCTAACTCACCACAAACTAAACCCAAGCCCAGGAAGCAGTTTCTCTCCTCTTTTATGCTACCTATAACTCAACAGCAATTTGGAAAAGTGTATCTTTGCAACAAAGGTTGAAACATTTATCTTTTTCTTCCTACCGGATCCCTCCAGAATTCAGAAACTCTCATTAAATATTCTTATTACTTTCATGACAATGTATGTATTTGCATAAGTTCAGTAAGAATCTGTCCTTGTAAAGGACACAATAGGACAAGTCCTTTGCTTGGCTTCCTTGCCTCAAGCGGCTTTTGAAAGTCCAATTTGAGATTCCTTATGAAAAGTTCTAGCACAGAAGATTTTAAAAAGCTTGTATGGTCAATCACTATTCTTGCTGCAGGCCAAGATTATTGAAACCAGATTAGCTCTGCAAACAAATGAGTCTTACTGTGGTTATCTGTGACAGAAATGGGGATGATTACAGAAAGAAAGATGTTTCAGGAATACGCCTTTGTAGATCTCAGGGCCTTGTGCTGTTGAGTGTCTTTGAGGTTGTGTTTTTTACCTATAAGCTGAACTGGATCCTGAATTCTAGTTTCCTTTCATATTAGCCTAGAACCCTTCAAACTAGCATTTCACATTTTCTCCCACTATTTGGACTTGGCGTCACTATGAGACGAAAACTGCCCTCTTCCTTAAGCCACACATGCTCAAGCTGGACAACTTGATAGAAACGAGAGAAATCACAACAGTGCTGTGGGGACAATCTTCATGCCCTTTGCTGTGTGGACAATTAGAAAGATCACCAGAGACATTCACTGTGCAAACCAGGAAAACATGTCAGATTGCTACCGCCAGCCCTCACTCCGACTAAAGATGCTTTTAATCCAACACCTAGAAATTTTTTCAACTGAATTTATAATTGGCTCCAACTATTAACTTTCGGTTTTTTTGTTTCCTTTGTTAAAATTTATTTATTAATGGGGCGCCTGGGTGGCTCAGTGGGTTAAAGCCTCTGCCGTTGGCTCAGGTCATGATCCCGGGTCCTGGGATAGAGCTCTCTGCTCTGCAGGAAGCCTGCTTCTTCCTCTCTTTGCCTGACTCTCTGCCTGCTTGTGATCTGTGTCTGTCAAATAAATAAATAAAATCTTTTTAAAAATTATTTATTTATTTATTTTGGAACGGGGAGGGACAGAGGAAAAGCGACAGAGAATCTTACGCAGTCTCTGCACTGAGCTCAGAGTCAAAGTCAGGGCTCAATCTCATGACCCTGAGATCGCCACCTGAGTAGGAACCAAGAGTCAGACACCCCCAGACACCCATTTTTCTTGTTTCTATAGAAATGCCTCTAATTAAATGATGTGATTGCTGTCATCATAGAGACGCCAAATTTAGATGGAAAACTCACCTACAACACTGTCTCCTGAAATAAAACACCCTCATAGTGCACAAGCACAAAGCGAAAGGACGTTAGAGGAGTGTTTGGTCTAGCCTGTGGGGCCAGGAGACACATCTGGGAGCTGAAGAACAAGATCCAAAGTTAATGAAGGAGTTAATCATGCGGATTTCTAAAGCAGAGCGTCTGAACTCAGGGCCGGCAAACTCTTCTCTGTGAAGAGCCAGACAGTAAATATTTTAAGCGTATGGGTCACATATTATATTATCCACTTCATTTCATTTCTTTTCTTGTCTGGCTTCCCTATCTCCTCCATCAGTAGTTGAGGCCAATGCTGTTGTTATTGAAATAATCAGACCTACTGATGTTCAGAAACAGTAGCCCAGCTCACCCAGGGTATTCTGGAAGATACCTCTAGGGACTGAATTGTGTCGTCTTAAAATGCATATGTTGAACCCTTCACCCCCATTGTGACTGTATTTGGAATAGGCTCAATATGGAGATAATTAAGGTTAAAAGAGGTCCCAAGGGTGGGACCCGGATCCAACAGGATTAGTGTCCTCATAAGAAGAGACATGAAGGTACTCACTCTTTGTGCACATTCACCCAAGGAAAAAAAGGCCACGTGAGCACACAGCAAGATAGCAGGCAGTCACCTACACACGAGGAAAAGGGCTCTCACCGGAAACTGACCAAGATGGCACCCGGATGTGACCCCTCCTTCTCTCAGAACTGTGAGAAAGTAAACTGCTCTTGTTTAAGCCAACCAAGCTGTGGTTTACTGTTACAGGAACCAAAAAAGGAGACGAAGACAGACGTTCCTCCGAGGAACGCTGAGCTGGCACTCTCTAGCATCCTATGCTCTCAAAGTTGATCTTCGGCCTTTTAAAAAAGTACCCCCCACCCTTTCTGGATATGACAAATCCCCTTCAAGGCAGCATTTACTGTTTTGTTTTGTTTTTTAAATTTTCTCGCGGAGTCACTCAATTAATCCTAATGGTCTCTGACTACGTACTCTTGCCCCCGCGTTTGAGGGGAGCTTGTAAACCCGGTGTGTAAAAAGCACCAGATGTTGCTGCAGAGATCACCACATTCCTCATTCCGACGTAGTGGGATGTATTCTCAGTCAAGGAAGTCACCCTTAACACTGCTGCCTGTCCAATGTGTCTTTTTTGTCTAGGCCCACACGACTCTGGGGAAGGTGACATAATGAACAGGCAAGGCACATGCATGACTGCTGACTCCGATGGGGAAACTAGCAGAGCTGAAAGCTAAGTCGATGAATGAAGCAGAAGAGCTTGTTAACAGCCCAGAAGTCACACAGAGATGCCGTGAAGGCTGTCTGGGAGCTGTCAAGGACAGATCGGGAAGTGTGCACAGCATCTTGCCTGTCTTGACATTAGAGCTGCTGTGAATGATCCGCTTAATAATATTCTTGGGGAGTCTTGGATAAGCAGTGTGGGCCCTCAAAGTGTTGCCTATATTAAAACTGAAAAAACATTCTACTAGATCGGAATAAGCAGGAGATATGTTTCTTCTATGATCTGAAAAGTGTTTGCTGGAAAGTCATTGCACTCTACGGTCCTCCAGGCACACCATGTCTTCACCTGACCATCGGGCCACGGGTACCAGTTTTGACGGCAATATAGAAACCCAGACTTCCCATGTTTGTCTGTGGCTCTTTGGGGCAGGACTTGGAGACTCATTGCCCTGGCCAGCGCTGAGGGATGACTACAGGGTGTTTAGAAGGCGTAATGACCTCAACTTGCTTTATGATTTTGTCCCCAAACTCCTGAGGAAGGTCTGATGGTAAAGCAGTAACAGAGTGTTTATCAAAAAGAGGAGAAAGGATTTCCCCATAAGAGGTATCTCCTTTTCAAAAAGCAGTTCTCTCGGGGTGCCAGGGTGGCTCAGTGGGTTAAGCCTCTGCCTTCAGCTCAGGTCATGATCTCAGGGTCCTGGGATCGAGCCCCACATGAGGCTCTCCACTCAGCGGGGAGCCTGCTTCCTCCCCCATCTCTGCCTGCCTCTCTGCCTACTTGGGATCTCTTTCTGTCAAATAAATAAATAAAATCTTTAAAAAAAAAAACAGTCCCCTCTGGAAATTTAGATGTCTTCCACCAATGTCGAAAGTGCACAGATCATTTCTGGAATCCCTTCTGGAGATTAACTTATATTCTATTGATAGTCTCCACATCAGACATAGGACATTACTTTAAAAAAAAAAAAAAAAAAGATTTTGTTTCAGGGCACCTGGGTGGTTCAGGTGTTAAGTGTCTGCCTTTGGCTCAGGTCACGGTCCCAGGGTCCTGGGATCGAGCCCCGCATCGGGCTCCTTGCTCAGCGGGACACCTGCTTCTCCCTCTCTCACTCCCCCTGCTTGTGTTCCCTCTCTCGTTGTGCCTCTCTCTATCGAATAAAATAATAAAAACCTTTAGAAAAAAATATTTTTAAAAAGATTTTATTTATTTGTTTGACACAGAGAGACAGGGAGCACAAGCAGGGGGAGTGGCAGGGAGAGGGAGAAGCAGGCTCCCCGCTGAACAGGAAGACGGATGGGGGACAGACATAGGTTATTCTTAACTTTCAATCAGGTTATTTGCCACAGCCAAATGTTCAACAAATTAATCAGCTCTTTTCAATAAATTAATAATACTGTAGAACTCAAAATGATATAAGATTGTAAAGTAATGGAACTTCTCTCTTACATAGCCAAAGAGTTACCTCTGACGGGACTTTCCAAAGGGACTCCCAAGAAAGGTTGTGGCGCAAGCAGTACAGAATGTATAAATGAAGCTTCCCAATGAGCTGCCTCATATTGGGAGAACACACATTTGGACGGCTACATTCTGATCACTTTCTTTTATAATGAAAATGTATTTGAGCTTGGTGGTTTTATCCAAGTAGTAAGTAGGTCATGCTGGGATAATCAGGAGCCAGAATGCTACCAGAGGTCGTAGTGGGGAATCCAGATTTATTCTAAGTAGAAGAAAAGCTATCAGTTTTAAGCAGAGGAGTGACACGCCCTGTATTACTTTTATTCTCTGGTCCGAATGGATTAGAGGAGAGCTGAGTGAGTTTTGCTGTGGCCCCGGTAAAAGATGATGGCCGCTAGGTCAGTGGCAACAGTTTGAAAAAACTTAGTGTAATTAAGAGATATATAGGAAGTAAAACTAAAGAGTTAACACAACCTAACATTTATAGCACTGTCTCTTCCATGTTCCTCAATGTTCGAGGGTAGTATTGAACTAAAATGCAGATTAATTTGCTGTTTAGCTAGCTTAACAAAAAGGCAGACCTCAGCGAATGGTTGAGCTGCATAAACCACAGCTTTGTAGGATTAATATGGTTATTTATACACAGTGGTGAGCAACTAGTGATTTTAAGGCAGTGGTTCATAAAACAGAAGAACAAGGCTTAGGAGACACCCATTAACATTGAAGAGATATAGTCTGTCAGGCCTGACAACTTGTGTATAAATTTAGATTCAAAGTGAGCTTTAGCTTCCATTTGAGCAGAGTGCTTTTTATAGTGATTTTTTTTTATAGTAATTTGGCAGGATTCACTTTTTCGTGGGCGTTCTTGATAAAGTGTTTCTTTGAATGGAAACGTTCCTAATTAATTTCTCTGTCAATGATTCTTCCTTGGTATCAGCTGTTGCTGAGGCCCTGATTCCTTCTCATTATGACAAACTGACCTATTATTAATTATTTCTAGTTAGAAATGCTAACGCTAACACTTGGAACTTTGTCCTAGAATAGGGAGCCCCAGTTGGCATCCACAGACGCCCAGATGAACCTGTCATTTGCACTGGAAGGTTTAGAGGTGCCCCGGCACCCCGGCTCTGACTGTGCCGTGGGCAGCCTCCTACATCCCCGTGCTCTGTCCATCCTGGGCAGCTGGGGCACCGGCACGGATATTTTCAGCTCACGGAGGCCCATTCATCCAGGCTGAGTTCCTGGTTGGAAGGGTAGTCTTCAAGATGCCCTCCCCAGCAAGGTCATTTCACTTTCAAAAATCAGTTCCAGGGCGCCTGGGTGGCTCAGTGGGTTAAGCCGCTGCCTTCGGCTCAGGTCATGATCTCAGGGTCCTGGGATCGAGTCCCGCATCGGGCTCTCTGCTCAGCAGGGAGCCTGCTTCCTCCTCTCTCTCTGCCTGCCTCTCTGCCTACTTGTGTTCTCTGTCAAATAAATAAATAAAATCTTTTAAAGAAAAAAAAAATCAGTTCCAGAGGTTTAAAGAACATTCCCAGGAAAACATATTTGGGAGGCAGCAGCCGAGTGCTGTCTCAAAGATGACACAACTGTCATTCCATCCGAAGAAGGGAAACGAGATAGGGAATCACATAACACACAACAAAGCAAGCGCTTGTGACGGTGGCACAGACGCGTATCTTCTCATCAATGTAAGGAAACTATCTGTGACCCCAAGAAATCCTATGCGGTAGGCCCGCCCGCCGTTGCTGCTTCCTGTGCTCAGAGCAAGAGCACGTTTTCCTGATCTCTGTAGAGTTTTTGTGGGGACCACGGGACTGAGTTCTGGTTAGTGGAAATGATACCTCTACCGTGAATTTGTCTTCTCTAAGCTGCCTCCCTCACAACTTTGGGCGAAAACAACACAGAGCCCTCCGTGATGGTAGCAGGACAAAATGGCCAAGACAGAGATCCCTGAGTCACTTAGCAGAAGGGACTCATCGGACTGTAGTATAAGAAATGCATCTGTTTAGAGTCACTGACATTTGGGTGGGGGGGATGGGGGGTGGAATTTCTTATCTCAGCATATCCTGGATAAAATAATACCTTTAAGTAATAATAACAATACTACTACTACGAGTACTACTACTAATACTAATAATGACAGCAGCCGTTAGCACTTGTGGACCATATGATATGTCTGGGCACAGTGCTGAGCACTTTACCAAAACACACAAACTCCTCCAAGTCAATATAACACTTCTCATTCCATAAATTAAGAAGCAGATTCATGAAAGAAAATGACCGGCCCAAGGTCTCACAGCCTATTTGCCTGGTTCTAAATTTACTCTATGATACTTCCCCCGCGTGTTCATCCTTCAATGCTGTTACCACATTTCACAGGCAAATTTTCACTGTTGGAACTTTCCAATGCCAAGGATTCTCTTAAGTCTTACTAAAATGCCAGGAGCAATCTGGAATAAAGGCATCAAAAAAAAAAAAAAATGCTGGACCAAATATATAAAGGAAGATAGCACCAGGTGTCTTTCCAATACAAACGCCACTAAAATCCGCTTCAGAAAGTATGATTGAGAACAAAATTCTTCATGGTTCCTGCAGCTATTTTCATTTTTAAAAACACAGCAGCCAAAAGCAGCTGTTATCAACAGATTGGAAGAGCACAGCAGACGCAGCTAATTTCTAGGAAGCCATCAGAAAGGCACATGGTTCCTAAACCAGCGTTCTTTCTTGTCATAGATGATACGTTTACAGGAACCACAGTAAAATGAAAGGATAGAAACATTGAACTTGCGTCTGAAATGCCTACTTTTAATTTAGATAATACTCAGTAGCTCCGACAAATGGTTACCACGTATGTAAAATATTAATTTTTCAGGCTATGTTTGATTATTAAGAGAAAATTCATGATGTGTTAAGAGAAATGAATGTGTATCTACTTAGAATTTTACCTGACGTTCTGCAGGATGAGTCCAAAGAGATTTGTTTTTATTGTAAAGTGTGAATATAAACACATAAAATGGAATTCCTTGTCTTGTTGTTTTTTTGTTTTGTTTTGTTTTGTTTTTCCCATCGGTCTTAGAAGTGATTTCCCATTCAAGAGTTCCCAAAGCATTTGAGCAATCTCTCATCATTGGAATGTGTGGGTATTGTCCCAGGGGCATGACTTAGAAGAATAGCACTCATTTAGATGTATCAATTCTGGTTTGTTTGCTTTTAAAATGTCCAATTATTTTTACTCCTGTCTGCTCTGGGCTCTTACGTGTCTTTGTAATGTCTATCTGCAGATTTTCTTGAAAATAAATGTAGTGCTAAGAAAAAAATGCCTTTGAAATATCAGGCTGGCAATAGTCTTTCCTAATTAATGGAGCTAAGATAGCATTAAAAGTTCCTTCGTATTTGAGGTGTATAAATAGGGCTGGTGTTGAGTGTTGGCAGGCTGGTGTAATGGGAAAAAGGTCTATACTAGGACTCAGACACTTCAGTTCTAGAACTGGTTTGGCTTTGTAACAATATCAAGGAACTGCAACTAAACCACTCAATAATGCCATCCATCCACTCATCTTTCCTTCCTTCCTTCCTTCCTTCACTTAACTACCTTCTATTTTTCAAAACAAAATGAAAGGCTCACTAGACTCCAGGCACTTCAGGAGTTATAAAAATTGGCCCAAGACAGTTCCTCTTCCCAGAAAGTGCTTTCAGGTAAGTGAATAAAACTCCAAACTTTTCTCAACCTTGAATACCTGCCCTATTTACCTTATCTGTGCTTGGTAAGAATCCAACTTAAGGGCTACACGAACGCGTTCTCCAATCCTAAGTTGCCGAGCCCAGCCACGGGGATGAACGTGAGACCCTGTACAGACAATACAGTGGCACTGAAACGGGGGTGTTGGTACAGGAAATATTTTTCTCCTTAAGTGGCCAGTTCATTAGTTTCATTTTCAGAACTTGGCAACATTGAGGTGGGGCAAAGGGAGGGATAAAGCCAATGAGGGTGTAAAGATGAGGGGGGGCTTCACGGAAAAACTGAAAATGATCAGGCCATCTCCATCCATTTTCCCTTCTGCCCCCGCCCATTCTTCTCTCCCTCTCTCAACCCCAATCCCTGGCCTCTGTCTTCTTTTACTGAGGCCACGCCGTGTCTCTTCTCTGCTTTTCCCTCTCCACATCAGCCTTGTTCTGTGTCTCTGCGGACTGCCTTCACTGTGAGCACAGACAGGTCTGCTCCCGAGTCTACGGAGCTCTTCCCAGTTGCTACGAGCCTGGAATCGGGAGCCAGGACGCCTGGGCTGAAACCCTGAATCTGCACTTTCCATCCGTGTCACTTCTCTCAAGCCACTTAAACCCCCTCGGTTCCTCCACTTCCTCACTGTAAAATGGAGGTGATGACAACACCTGCCTTTTAGTGAGTGGAGGTGAAGAGGAATTATACCCACTCAGTTCTTCCGCCAATCCTAATTTCCCAAAGGAGAGACTACCTGTTCAGCTCGGACCCTGAACTTCCTACAAGAGCTTGACCAACTCCCTTCCACAATAGGACTTTCGTTTCCTTGACCATCTAATGAGGGAGGTTGGATTGGATGCATTCCAAAGATCCCCGTTCGACTCAGGATTCTGTGATTCTATGAACTGGCTCCCTCTTAACAAACTCAGACATGCATTAAATCTCACGGACAGCGTAGTTCCTTTTGTCAATAATATGCTGATTAAATAGCTCAGTTCCAAGAGTGAAGGCAAATCTAAATCACAACAGATAAAAATATTTTCCCCAATTCCCTCTCCCTGTGCTGTCCTCTCAGGGGGAGGATGTTAAAATGAGCCACGTTTCTGTAAGGCTCTGAAACAGCAGGCATTGATCGGGCACACCGAATACACCCCACCATAAATATGCATTTGCTCAGAGACCCAAGCAGTTAGGGACGGACTAGCTGGAATAAATATAATGGAAAGGGAAACTCGTTGAGTATATGAAGGAAGAATGAAGGATGAACCATCTGCATAGTTTCCTTAGCTCTAGCAGGAAAGCAGACGAATCTGGCAGTGTGGTGACTATGTCACCAACGGAGGAGATCAGTAGAGAGGGGCACGTGTAAATAAACGTGACTCTATTTTTCACTTTGCACCGGTTTGTTGCCGAAAGGGAAACATCCCTCCTGGCTCTCACATTCTCTTGCTATACATACATCACCAAAGTGGGGCCTCGCACTAAACAATTCAGGAATTGGTAATGGCCTTTGGTGTTGTATGTGTAGTTTCACTAGCGAAAGCTAACAAAAGCTCCTTTCGCCGGCTAAAGCTCCCAGCTTCACGGGGAAATGAAAGCGCCCGTCTAGGCAGACGTCAGCGGAATGTGTGTGTCCATGTGTGTCTGTATGGGTAGTTGTATACTGAGTGTTTTCAAAGGCACTGCAGACTAGAGCGCTCCAAAAATATTTGCAGTTCCTCAAATGTTTTCATTGTGAGAAACTCAGTGCTTCAATGTGCTCTTTATTTTTTTCATTTAGTCACCCATGGATTAGATTTCTTGTCCAAGTGACACTGAACTCTAAATACATGTATTAAAGAGTTCAGAAAAAGATCAAGGTCAATGGCGACAGTAAAAAGGATTTTGTTGCAACCCTTTCAATGATCTCAATTGAATTTTGTCTCCTCCTAAATGCCTACCTAGTATAAGCATTAATAATAATAATTAATAATATATATAATATATAAATACATTATAAAATATAAATATATCATATATTAATATAAATACAATTATAAATATATAACATAACATTATATATTATATATTATATATCAAATATAATAATAACAAATTTATTATTATGTTAAAATACATGCAGGGAGTAACTGCTTAGCGGGTGCAGGATTTCCTTCAGAGTGCTGACGTGTTGTGGGGCTAGATCAAGTTGGTCGATGCACAGCATTGTGAAGGGACTAAAGGCCCCTGGAGGGTAAACTTTAACATGGTTCATTAATGTTACACCCTAATAAAAATAGATAAATAACAAAAATGGAGTCTGAGGAAGTGAATGCTTTGAACTTCTGAATGAAGTGTAAAGCTATCATTCCTTTGGTCCCTCTGGAAGCTACACCCTGCCTCCACTGAATGTCTGTCTATAAAAGCGGAACTTAAAATGGTCCCTCTAGGGGGTGCCTGGGTGGCTCAGCCGTTAGGCGTCTGCCTTTGGCTCAGGTACAGGATCCCAGCGTCCTGGGATGGAGCCCCGCATCGGGCTCCCTGCTCAGTGGGGAGCCTGCTTTTCCCCCTCTTTCCCGCTTGTGCTCTCACTCTCTCTCTCTCTCTCAAATAAAAATATAAAATCTTTTTTCAATAAAAATAAATAAATACATAAAACAGTGCCTCTCTGTTGCCTAACTGACATAGCTACTTCCTTTGCAGGTGGCATCTGCAGGCACATGCAGGATTTTTTCCCTTCCCCTCATCCCTTAATGATTACTCCGCTGATGGAAGCTGGCTTAATCCAGCAGGGCTGAAGCAGTGTGTCAGAGCAGACCAGGAGCACTTGCGGGACTGACCAGTAGTTAAGCCCAGAGCGAGTCCTAGCTCCCTTTTTTCATACAGTCGCCTGATCTGTGCAATAAGGAAGTGAACTAGATGATCTTTAAGAGCCTTTGTTTTTCTAAAATTACGGGATTCTGTGCTCTCTGAAAAGAGCTTTTTAATAACCAGTACCACAGTGTACTTACTCTAGGTATCAAATGAATGCTTAGGGTAGGGCTACGGCTCCTTCGTTTGTTGATTTTATTTTTCATTTGTTCACTTCAGACTACATTTTCGCAGAGCTAAAGTAAAATGAAGTTTTGGATTGTTTTACCAAATACAAGGTCGCAGGAGGTTGTAAAAGGTAAAGATGAATGATGATTAAAGGCACAGATTCTGGAACTTGAGCCGAAAATAAGGTGGAAAATTGGGTAAGTTATTAAGAAAAGTTCTGCTTCCCCTATTGTGTAAATGAGGAAATAGAGAATCAAGAGTTAAAAAAACTTGTACAAGATGGGAATTGATGGAGGCACAGTTTTATATGATGCCAGAAACTATCCACTGAAGACCTTCCCTCTTACATTCTTTCGGTCAATTGCTCATTCAATTTCCAAATATATTTAGGATCTACTTGGGTTAGACACCAGGATAAGCTCTGAGATAGAACAGTACAAGAATGTAAGAGGTCTGGCCCTGACAGAACACAGTCCAGTGGAGAAAATGAAAGTTAACAAATAATTATAAAAAAAAAAAAGAAAAAATCAGGGGCATCTGTGTGTCTCAGTCAGTTAAATGTATGTCTGCTTCGGCTCTTGTCGTTGTCCTGTGGTCCTGGGATGGAGCCCCACATCCAGCTCCCTGGTTCTCTCTCTGAGGCCCCTTGTGATCTCGTTCCCTCATAAATAAATAAATAAAATCTTCAAATATATATATATATATATATATATATATATATATATATATATACAGGGGCACCTGGGTAGCTCTGTGGGTTAAGCCTCTGCCTTCTGCTTGGGTCATGATCTCAGTCCTAGGATAGAGCCCTGCATCAGGCTCTCTGCTCATCAGGGAGCCTGCTTCCCCCTCCCCACCCCACGACTGCCTCTCTGCCTACTTGTGATCTCTGTCTGTCAAATAAATAAATAAAATCTTAAAAAAAAAAAAAACTTAAATATATATATATACACACACACACACATACATATATCTCACTCATGTACTCTCTAAAATAAAATCTTTTAAAAAAATTAAATCACAAACAGTGATAAGTACTATAAGGAAATGCTAGAAGACAGATTGGGACTTCTTGAGGACTTACTTAGAGAAATTCTATTTATGCTGTGATCTGAAGGACAGGCAGAAGACAGGCAAGGCAAGAGTAGTGGGAAAACGTGTTCCAGGTAGAAAGAAGAGCATGTGTGAAGATGTCGGAACAGATAAAACTTCCCTCCTCCAAGAAAAAGAGAGTAGGGCAACGTAGCGCACGTGCGGACAGCCAGGGAGCTGATAAGAAAGAATAAATGCGGAGACATTCCTATCATCCTCATGAGGCCATTCAACATCCTATGATGTGCACTGCCTTCAACTTAGCCCACTAATGGTCCCCAGTGTACAACCATATAGCATCATCAACTATGGAAATCATGGACTCTCTTATGTCTCAATTCCTTTGCTCGACACGCTATGACAGGTTCTTGGAGTGTGTTCCTTTGCACTGCTGTGTGCTAGTTCATTTCGTCGTTACAGCACAGTCTATGTATGTATTCTATTTGTTGATGGACTGAACTTCCAACTTTTGAGGTCTTACAAATAATGCTGCTACGGACATGCCTGTACCTGTCTTTTAATAGAAACGCACATTCATGTGGGAGGCTGGTGTACACCCAGGAATAGTATTGCTCAGAGATATACTCAGCGTTAGTATATATCCTCAGTGTTCCAAAATGGTTGCAACAATTCATACTTCCGCCAGCTCCTTGTCCTCCCCAATACTTGAAATTGCCAATCTTTCTCATTTTAGCCATCTTGAGGTACAGAGATATCACACTGAGTTTTAATATACATGTGAGTAATAGTTTAATATACATGTGGGTAATACAAGTATTTTCACATGTTTCCTGGTCATTTGCATATCTTCCTTTGTAACACGCCTATTTTGGTCATTTTTCTTCTGGATTGTTTGCCTTTTTTACTCTGTAATTCTTCATATAGTTTGGATTCGTGTCCTTCTTTGAATATGTATTGCAAATGCCTTTCCCAGCGTTGGAGCTTACTCTTTCATTCTTTTAAATGTGAATTTTGTAGAAAAAAAATTCTAAATTTTAATAAGGTACATTGTATCAATGTTTTTATGCACAGAAAATTCTATTTGTGTAATGTTGAAGAAACTTTAGCATACTCCAGATCATGAAGGGATGCTGCCATGCTTCCTCTCAAAAGCTTTCCTGTTTGTTTGTTTGTTTGTTTGTTTTTTAAGTAGACTCTATGCCCAATGTACAGCTCAATCTCCGGACCCCGAGACCAACAGTCCCATGCTCTTCCGGCTGAGTCAGCCAGGTACCCCTCAAATGCGTTATTGTCTAACTTTCACTTTTAGATCTATGTTAGACTTGGAATTCATTTCTAAGTATCCAATGAGATACTTTTCATATGTGGGTAGTTTATTGGCCCAGTACCACCTACTAAAAATAGTAGTGACTCTCCACCAGGCTTTTTTTTAATTTTTCATCACTGCACAGAGACCATACTGTCCACATTACTATGGATTTCTGATTCTTGATAACTATAAATGTATATATTCCAGCTTTGATTTTCTTCACAATATTTTGATACTCTTAGCTCATCTTTTTCCACTGCATTTTCATATAAATTGTAGAAAAACCACACTCACTCATACACACACGCACACACACACACTCACACTCACACACACACACACAATTTCTTCCCTTGCTAGAATTGTTAAAGAAATTTAATTTAACTTTGAGAGAATTTATAACGTTGGATCTTTTTTTTTTTTTTAACTTTTTAAAAGATTTTTATTTATTTGTCAGAAACAGAGAGCGAGCACAAGCCAGGGAGAGAGGCAGAAGGACAAGCAGACTCCACGTTGAGCAGGAACCCTGACTGGGACTGGTGCCTGACTGGGACTTGATTCCAGAACCCTGGGATCATGACTTGAGCCAAAGAGAAACACTTAACCGGCTGAGCCACCCAGGCACCCCAACACTGGGTCTTTTAATCCATGACAATGGTAGATCCTGGGGTGCCTGCTTGGCTCAGTTGGTAGAGTATGCAACTCTTGATCTCAGGGTATTAAGTTTGAGACCCACATTGGATATAGAGATTGTGTAAACATAAAATCTTTTTTTAAAAATGGTATATCTTTCCATTCACTTTATATTTATCAATTACCTCATTAGTGTTTTGGAGTTTTCACTGTAGGACAGTTATGTTTTCTTTAAATTCATTACTAGATACTTAAATTTTTAAATACTCTCCTTATTGACATTTTTATTTTTTCCTAATCAATTGATATTTACTATATAGGAATACCATTGTTTTCTTATCAATATTGACCTTGCACTTGGCATCATTTCCAAATTCTCCTACTAATTCTAAGAATTTGTCTGAAGATAGGATTCTTTCTTCATACATACATAATCACATCACCTGCAAAAAATATGACTTATTTCTTCCTTTCAAATGCTTATGCAATTTATTTATTTTCCTTGTGTTTTTTGCACTGGCTATGACCCTCAATAAAATGTTAAATGAAACTAGTGATAAGAACATTTTGTTTTAGTCCTAATATCACAATGGAGCATTAAAATTACAGGAAGTATTACGTTTGATATGCGTTTTTACTTTTTTCTGTAGACACTCTTTTCAGATTAAGGAAATTCCCTTATATTCCTGGATTTATAAGAATTGTTAACATGTATTGGCTTTGACTTTTATCAAATATTTTTTCCTGCATCTATAGATATTTTTCTCATTTTCTGTTAACATTGTAAATTAAATAGGTAAACAACACGTAGTTCTAGAATAAAACCTATAGGTTCCTATATATTATCTTCTTTATTAGAAGACTAATCTGGTACTATTTTGCGTATGATATTGAATCTGTTTTCCTAAGATATAATGACACAATTTCTTTTCTAGTAATATCCTTGTCAAATGTCGGTACTAAGCTTATTCTAGACTTACAAAAAGAGTCGACAAATATTCCCTTGGCCTATATCCTCTGGAAGTGTTTGTATAAAGCAGTTTTTTTTTTTAATTTCTTATCTAATCATTTGAAAGAGTTCACTAATGAAGCCATATGGGATTGAGCTTTAGTTTGTGGGAATATTTTTAATAACAAGTCCAATGTCTGTAGAAATTCTAATTTCTCATTTCTTTTTACATCTTATTTAGGAAATTGTGTGCATGGTTTAAGAATCTGTCCATTTTAAAACGATGCAGCCATCAAAAGAAATGAAATCTTGCCATTTGCGACAACGTGGATGGAATTAGAGGGTATTATGCTTAGCGAAATAAGTCAATCAGAGAAAGACAACTATCATAGGATCTCCCTGAAATGAGGAAGTGGAGATGCAATGTGGGGGGCTTGGGTGGAGGAAAAGAGAAAATGAAACAAGATGGGATTGGGAGGGAGACAAACCATAAGAGACTCTTAATCTCATGAAACAAACTGAGGGTTGCTGGGGGGAGGTAGGGAGAGGGCAGTGGGGTTATGGACATTGGAGAGTATGTGCTATGGTGAGTGCTATGGAGTGTGTAAGCCTGGCGATTCACAGACCTGTACCCCTGGGGATAAAAATACATTATATGTTTATAAAAAATAAAAAGTTAAAAAAAAAAGAATCTGTCCATTTTGTCTAAAATTCAAAAGTATAAAATTCAAAAGTATTCAAAAGTATAAATCAAAAGGTATCTAAAATTCAAAAAATATTAGTCCCAGTATCTTCGTATCATCTTGTATACTCCTTTATCTTTATTATTTAATACTTTCTGCTTTCATTAGATTTCATTTGCAGCGACCTGCCTAACTTCTTGACATGGATACTTAAATATTTTATTTTCAGCCTTTGTCCTCTCTAATAGATGCATGTATTAGTTTCCTATTGTTGCTCTAACAAATTATCACAAGCACAATGGTTGAAAAGAACACAAATTTAATCCTGGTCAAGTGTTCACAATTACCCTCTTTTACTCCCTGCTCTGCCCTGACCCCTCAGGCACCTGAACTGTGGCTTTTCCCCAGCCCTCAACAAACCTGAACATACAGATCATGCCCCCTTTATCCGCTGAGGAACAGCTACACAGAGCAACCCACACCCAAACCCTCTCAACTCCCAGCTCTCTCTGTTTGCTGCTTACCCCACCGTGTGAAAGAGAAGCCTTTCTGTGTTTGATCCTGAGATATCTGGATATTTCTGAGATTGGAAGCTTCTCCCTATTGCGATAGTCCTTCTGAATGAAGTCTTTTCTTATCTAATTATCTAAGTGTAGATTTGTTTTGTTTGACAGTTTTGGGTGTCATGACTTAAATCCAGTGCTGTCTACCTGGCATTTATGCCAGGTTCTCAGACCCTCTGTATCCTTCCTGGTTGGGGAAATCAGGTTCACAAGTTAAATTCCAAGTCCTTAGCCAGTGCTCAAGACATTTGTTGGAACACGTAGTGGGCTACTTTGATTTTATTAAATGGGGGTTCTTCCTGGTATTGTCCTGCTTACTTCCTGGACAGTTTTGGGGGGGTTTGTTGAAGGGGAGCTTTAATACATGATTCTACATTGAGCAAGACTGATTTCACGGCTGTTTTGTGAGGTCCCTTGTGTTTGAGTATTAACCTAATCCCATGCGGGATTCTCCCTTCAAAAGGCATGTCACTCTGCTCTTCCACTGTATCAGCACATCTATTCCAGTGTCTCCAAAAATGGCAAAATTTCACAAAGGATAATCTGGAACTTCAAGAGCCTGTTTGTGAAATGGTCTCTATAATCATGCTGGCTCCTTTCAGGCCTTCTCATCAACCCTCTTCCTCTTTTAACACTCCTTAACCTTCCCTTTAGCTACCTTGAATCTTTTGATCTGTCTTTATTCAATATCCCCACCTCCTCTACCCTCAATCCACTCTGACCATAGCTTTCTTTTCGCTCCCCAGCCCCTCAACTCCCAATAGGCATTAGAAATCCATCTCTCTACCCCCATCATGGGCTCTTGAGATCTTCAGAGACACTAAAGGCCACCACCTAAAGATAAAATCACTTAAAACTGGAAATATTGTATAATGCACCCCCTCAGATGTGCCCCAGACACACAGGGCTGCTTGGTGTCTCCTCAGTTCCTCACCCCAAATTCGGTCCACAGTCTCTGCAAGACTACACCCCGGAGGAAAAAATCCTGCTATCCGCCACAAATGTGGTTGTGAACGCTTTGGCCATATTGAGCAGGTAAAGCTCAACCTGCCCCATCAGCCAGAAACACAATCCTACTAAATTACAGAAGGCCAAAATGAGAGCCAATATTTTTATATAAACCAGTGAGTTTTATTATCTCTTTGTGAAAGCTATAAACTATTTGTATCTATCTGTATGTTTATGTTTCTGTGAATGTATATTAAAACTCTCAGAAGTGGGGGCGCCTGGGTGGCTCAGTGGGTTAAAGCCTCTGCCTTCGGCTCAGGTCGTGATCCCAGGGTCCTGGGATGGAGCCCCACATCGGGCTCTCTGCTCCACAGGGAGCCTGCTTCCCCCTCTCTCTCTGCCTGCTTCTCTGCCTACTTGTGATCTCTGTCAAATAAATAAATAAAATCTTTAAAAAAAAAAAAAAACTATAAGTAAGGGTGCCTGGATGGCTCAGTAGGTTACGTGACTCTTAATCTGCTCAGGTCAGGATCTCAAGGTAGTGAGAGAGAACCCTGCTCTGGGCTCCATGCTCAGCTCTGAGTCTGCTTCCAACTCTCTCTCTCCCTCTCTGACCCTCCTCCTGCTTTCCACTTGCATGCACTCATGCATTCTCTTTCTCTCCAATAAATGCGTAAATAAAATCTTTAAGAAATAAAAACTATGAGGAATACATTCACAAACGTTGAGTTCTGCCCAAAAATATTTTCAAAACTATCTAAGGAAATAACCTAAATGGATACGAGAAGTTTTAAAAGGTTCACAGAAAAGGAAATTTATTTGTCTTGGCCAAAATTGACAAGCAGATAGTTTATTTATGAGATCTTTATAAAAGACCTGGAAAACTAATACCTTCAGTCTTAGGGTTTTTTTGTTTTTTTTTTTAGGGTTATCATACCATTTGTCATATCAAACTATGCCTTTTGTATCAGTATCTAAAGTTTCTGTCTAAAACTGCAACATGTTAGAACTGAAGAAAGTCGTTACATAATTCACTTGTAGTTCTTGGCCATTAGATGTTTGTTAGGCATCTACCATGTGCAAGACACAAGACCAATAACAACACACAATGACGTTGATCTGTTAAGTATTCTTTGAAGCATGGACAAAATGCAATTTGTTATAATTATTTTTGCTCTTGTAAATATTAGTGGTTTACAGTGTACTTTGCTGTTCATTTCTGTAAAAATGACTCAAGGAGTGACTAGTAAGAACCCTCTGAATTTAGTGCTCTGTTTATAAACTGATAGCATACAATGTTACTTGGGAAAATTCTGAAATCTGTGGTGCACACAAGCAGTGCTTTGTGAGTGAGTTTCTTAGTTTTTATAATGCCCCATGTTTCTGAAAGTTCGGGTTTTTGTTAATAAAACATTTTATAATGTAAAAAAGAAGACCTTAAATGTCAAATATACTGATGTAAAACAGACTGTTTTCTCTCTGTGAAAATGACATTTTCATGGATTATCAGTCTACTCTTAATGAGAGGTTATAAAGGGTCTTTCTTTACCTTCTGAGTATTCTGCTTAGAGAACGAAGATATTGAGTTCTATCAGAATAATTTCCTGTGCTTTATGTTGACTTTGCTGTGCCCTTGATTAAAAGAACCGAGTCCTCTCATTTTCCAAAGTTGAGGTTTTCTTACAATTCTGTTACCTCCTACATTTACTTCACAAATCTCTTACTCTCATTTTATTTGAAAATGTAACCAAGTATCATTTCTCACTGACTCACAGTCCTATTTAACATTATCAAATTAAATAAATGCTTATCATTCTTTAAAGTTAAATCTGTACTGGTAAAATGTTACTCATATAAATACCTCAAAAATTATATATGCAATTTCTAAAAACTTGTCATTCTCTGCCGGATCCTTTTTCTTTTCTCTTTCTGCCAGTGTCACTTTTGCCATCCATCTAACTCAAACACTGCAACCTCCATTTCCCAAGCCTGTTTTGTTTTTAGATAGAGAGTGTGCATGTGTGAAGGCGGGCCACAGAGAGAGGGAGAATCTTTTTTTAAACATGTATTTATTTGAGAGGGAGCGTGAGTGCGTGAGTTGGGGCAGGGGCAGAGGGAGACTCTTCAAGCAGACGCCCTGCTGAGCACAGAGCCTTAAGTTTGGCCGGATTTCAGGACCCATGAGATCATATCCTGAGCAAAAATCGAGTCAGATGCTTCACCAACTAAGTTACCCAGGTGCCCCTCCAATACTTTAAGACCGATTTCAGACACACAATTTCTGTCCAAATGGCATGAGCATTTCTTACCCTAAATGTTGTCTTGCACACATGAATTCCAAAGCCCTGATATGTTTATTACAACAATTAAGTAATAAAAAGAAGTATCTAAAGTAAAATTAAATATGATAACATCCAATTTGGCAAGGGTGTGAGGGAATGGCATTCTCATATACACTTGATGGAACCGTAAATTGGTAGAACCACTCCCAGGAGCGATTTAGCAATCAATGCCTTGAAGAGTTGAAAATGTCCACACTTGTACAACCCAGGAAATCCTCATTACAGAACATCTCCCATACTGGGCAAAGAAACACAAATATTATTCATTTTAGAATCATTTACCATAGTTAAAAATTGGAAATAGACTGAACAGCCATCAGCTTGAACGAGATCAACAATATCCTCTATATTCACACAGTACTATACAACTATGAAATTAAATGAAGTAGAATGCACTTCAGCCCAGATGAATCTCACAAGCACATTAACGAGTTTGAAAAGTTGCAGGACTTATAAAGCTTGTCACTTATATTAAATTTTTTAAAAGAAAAATCTGTACTCTTTCTACGGCGGTTTATGTAAAAACTGAAGAGTTGGAAGAATGCCTTTCAAATTCATACTAGTGTTTATCTGTATGGGGAGTTGGGAGAAGAAAAATCGGCAAGAGGATGGAAGTTAACTAGGATATTAGTTGTATCTGTAATATTTTGAGGGAAAGAAATATGGCCGTTATATTCCTTGGGGAACTCTCAGCTCAGGGTGCGGTTGGGAAGGGGACCGGAGGGGAAGGGAACGAAGCTGCCTGCCAAGGAAAAACATCTGTCTCACAGAGTATGTTGCAAAAGTAGAATATATATCTGAAATCAGAAGTCCATCATGGGGGCGCCTGGGAGGCTCAGTGGGTTAAAGCCTCCGCCTTCGGCTCAGGTCATGATCTCTCATGATCTCGGGGTCCTGGGATCCAGTCCTGCCTCAGACTCTCTGCTCAGCAGGGAGCCTGCTTCCCTCCCCTCTCTCTCTGTCTGCCTCTCTTGATCTTTGTCAAATAAATAAAACCTTTAAAAAAAAAAAAAAAAAGGTCCATCATGGTGGTTACATTTGGACAGGAATCCCCTTTTCAGCTGTGACTGTGAATAAGAATTAAACTATCACCTAAAAAGCAGAGGGAATGCTGCCATAGGTTAATTGCATTTTAATCTAAATGGCCTTAACATTTTAACTCATCATTAATCACTGATGATGTGGTCATGTCATCTCAAAATGCACAGACAGACTTTATAGAATATTTCCTGCTCTTATGCAAATGGAAATTAAGAGCATTTGTGTGCCTTTTAAGAAAGGAAAAAAGCCAAGACTGTGTGTGACAAAATGAAAGTCAAATGGTTAATGACAACAGAACAAAAGAACAATCAGGAAATGAACCCATCCTGCTTCTTTTTAAGGAAAGGCTTCTGCCTTGATTAGGATTCCTAGAACATGGAGCTACTCTTGCTTTGATGGCTTCCCTGATGTGGAGTGGAATGCTTATGGAACTGGAGGCCATTTCAGCCATTCAAATCATTTAAGGCACATCATAGATTATCTAGCATATAATCAAGGATAGCTACTTGCATATAACGTCTATAGTCAGCTAAAACTTATCTGTCTAAATATTATTATACTTTATTTAGCAAATTATAGTGCTTGAATACATTATCAGACTTGTTTTATGTGTACACTATTAATATGTACTTAATAATTATTTTCAACAATGGATTTTCTTAGCTGAAAGTGATTGTCAAAATTTCCACGTAAATGTTATTTACTCTAGGACATTTCATCCTTTTCCAAACCCTGTTAGGGCTTGCGTGATGCTTTAGAGAAGTAAATGAGTGATTTCAAAAATACAATATTTCTTGATCTCTGATTAAATGACTTATTTCCTTAAATGACTGACCTTTAAAAGGTCCGCTACCATGATGCCATTCTCAGTAATACTTGCTTGACCCCATTCTAGTTGTTTTAACAACGTTAAACACTTGGAATTTTATAAGTACAACATTCGTGGATTTTACAATTTAATATTGTAAATTGAGGTCAGCAGGAGACACGCTCTTACTTGAATTGTAGCGCACTTCTGGACATACTCTTATCTTGAATATCCAGATGATGTTTCTGAATGTCAGCTGGAACAGTGAGACGTCTCTGAAAAATTCTAACTATAATCTGATGTTGCATCAGTATTGTGAAGGTTATATTTTTATAGAGCAACATCAATCACCTCAAGATTAGTTAACTGAGATTAAAACATGGATTTTTTTAATTTAAAAGAAGTAGAGCTCAAATTTTTGTTTATTTTATTACATCTCTCAACTTATATTCCTTTAATTTCATCTTACTTGGGACACATTTGTATTTAAAATATACAGCTAGTTGGCCTTCTATTTCTTTCATATTGATAACTTATATGTCAAAAATAAAGTCAGAAGTAAACTTCATGATGGACCTTATTAGAAACAGATTTAAAAATTTTAAAACCTATGTTTGTTTTTTAGTTAGTATCTTTGCATCCACAAATTCAACAGAATTCTTCTTGGTTTGAAAACTGTTTGTTTATTGGAAGGATCTTTAGAGAACATTGAGTAAATAGATCACAGGTTCTAGATTATGATTTGAAAAAAATTTCCAAAATTCATTAATTTTTTAAAAAGATTTTATTTATTTATTTGACAGAGAAAGACACAGCGAGAGAGGGAACACAAGCAAGGGGAGTGGGAGAGGCAGAAGCAGGCTCCCTGCTGAGCACAGAGCCCGATGGGGGGGCTCGATCCCAGAACCCTGGGATCATGACCTTGAGTTGATGGCAGATGCCTAATGGCTGAGCCACCCAAGCCCCCCCCCAAAAATTATCTTTCTGTAATGACTGAATCACATAGTTTGATCAAATGCATAAATGCTATAAATTAACAACCAAAACAACAAAGAATGCAGCGTGATGTGATAAGTTAGAATTAGGACCTGTCATTAAAACAGCAATTTAAAACCCAACAGTTTATCTTGGAATGCAAGCGCTTTCTGTCAAAACTTGAAATGCATTCAAGTACCCTCATTCAGATAAATTAAAGCAAGCTCCTCCGAGCAGCTTTCACATGTGAACACGCATCTGTATCAGTGGTCCTTGAAGATGTGTGTGGAATGAAAGGAGAATGGGAAGACTGGAGAGGCCACTCAGAGGCTGGTAAGCACCGCTGAGAGGATGATACCCACTGCTCCCATTTTTAATGAGCATAACAGACACTAGACCACAAAATAATTACTAAAGAAATACAAAACTAAAGCCTAAGGCTTTTCTTTGTAACCAGTTCTCATGCTGTGTTTCCTTTTGAAACACAGGCTCTTTTCTAAGATCACTTCTGTCATCTCTGGCTTTACCAGTGACCTCTATCCTTGGTCCGCCCAATAAATATATCTGCATATACTGACAAGACTAAAGATAGGCAATACTGAATCTCTTCTTTCCCCCAAATGCTGAGACCCAGAAATTCCATGAGCTTCCTATCAATGCAAAGAGAAACCCCAGACAGACTGCCAAACAGGTGGCTTGGTAACCCTAATAAAACAGAAATCAGTAGCAGCCAGAATAGGTTCATAATAGCGGGGATGCGTGGCTGCCTCAGTCAGTGGAATGTGCAACTCTTGATCTCAGGGTTGTGAGTTTGAGCTCCGTGTTGGGTGTAGAGATTACTTAAAAATAAAATCTTTGGGGCACCTGGGTGGCTCAGTGGGTTAAGCCGCTGCCTTCGGCTCAGGTCATGATCTTGGGGTCCTGGAATCGAGTCCCGCATCGGGCTCTCTGCTCAGCAGGGAGCCTGCTTCCCCTTCTCTCTCTGCCTGCCTCTCTGCCTGCTTGTGATCTCTCTCTGTGTTAAATAAATAACTAAAATCTTTAAAAAAATAAATTAAATTAAATCTAAATAAAATATATTTTATGAATATTATATTTATATTATAAATATATTTATATTTAATTATATTATAAACATTATATTTGTATTCATAAATATCATTTATACTATAAAATAAATTTATGAATATTATCATATGTTATAGATGTTAAATATAATATTTATTTTATAATAAAATAAAATTAAAAATAAAATAATACCAAGTCACATTAACAATATTAGATTACTGGACTGGTTATTATAGTAGAAAAGTGTATGTGTGTGCATTTATTTTTCCATTGGTGCAAACAAGTGATCTGAGAGTATCTTTCCATATACATCTAAACAAAAAGTAAAACAAACTAAATGACAGTCAAGTCAAGTGAATTTTCAACTGCTTGAGTGAGCTTGTCAGCACTCACTTGCTCATTCATTCAGTGACATTATTTAGAGCCTAGTCTTACACCCAGAACTGACATTCAGGGTGAATAAAACAGGTCTTGTTCCAAGCTTACTTCCGTGTACATAGTAGTAGATGTGCGTAGTAGCAGCGGTGGCGGCAGCGCTGGGGGTAGCGTGCGATAGTGAGATGCCCAGACTCTGGAGTTAGTAGACTAGGCTGAATGGCTGGGTCAACCATTTCATAGATACATACGACTTTGGACTTGCTCCTTCATTTCTTTACACATGAGCTCTTTGTGTAGAATGAGAGAAAAATATTGCTATTGAATCCTAAGGTCATGTGTGGATTAATGGACATCACGTACGTGGCAGTAGCTGCTTGTCCAATCAAAATCCAGTGGACCTGTTTTCACTCAATCACCTATACTGAAATATAGCCGCAGTCTGAGATTCTGGGAATTAAGACTTTATTTATTTTTTATTTTTTTTTAAAGATTTTATTTATTTATTTGACAGACAGAGATCACAAGTAGGCAGAGAGGCAGACAGAGAGAGAGGAGGAAGCAGGCTCCCTGCCGAGCAGAGAGTCAGATGCGGGGCTCGATCCCAGGACGCTGGGATCATGACCTGAGCCGAAGGCAGAGGATTTAACCCACTGAGCCACCCAGGTGCTGAATTTTGAGAGGGACACCATCCACGTCATAACAGTAAGTGACCTCAAAACAACAAACAAAAAACTTTGTGTAACAAAGTTGGAGGTGAGAAAACCTGGCACAGGCTGTCCTGATGTGTGATGGGCTTCCTATTACCACAGCTGATCAAGCAAGAGCCGGAATTGATGTTGAAAAGGGAATTCTTGGGGCGCCTGGGTGGCTCAGTGGGTGAAGCATCTGCCTTCAGCTCAGGTCATGATCCGAGTCCTGGGACGGAGCCCCCTGTCAGGCTCCCTGCTCAGCGGGGAGTCTGTTTCTCCCTCTGCCTCTGCCCCTCTCCCCACTCATGCTAACACCCTCTCTGTCTGAAATAAATAAATAAAATCTTTAAAAAGAAAAAAAAAAGGAATTCTTTTAAGTGGGAGAAAGGTTAGGCTAAATTATACTCCTGCTTTTGTTCCTATCTTGGTAAATATCCACATGCATCTTGCTCTGTCCAGTTGTTTCCTTATACAAACAAACACTTGATAGCCAATACGTATCGCAGAGCTGGATAAGCTGATCAGTATCTAGACACACATATCAGACGCATAGTGCTCTGAGGATTTTTACAGTACTTTGTAATTTACAAAATAGTTTATATGCGTATTATTCTAAAATATCTTAGTAACAATTATGATGGTAGAGGAATTATTGGCATCTCCTTAGTCACAGAAATTGAGACAGATCAGGATAATTGTGCCAAATCATTAGCAAACACGAAAGCTCAGACCCACTGTTCCTCCTACTGTTTAACCCCGGGTCTATGTGGAAGTATAGCAATATATCCTGAGCCAGAGGACAGAAGTAATCCATCTTTCTGCCGTATCCATTTTTCTTGATGGTAGAGAGTTAAATCGTTATTTTCAGATCAAAATAAACATGGATATATTTTTAAGTGAAAGGCAACCTCCTCTTAAATCTTTAAAATAAAAAAGATTGACAGAAGCTTTTTGCTCATGGCAGACTGGTGTGGAAAAGCTCTGAGACATCCCTAGATTACCACACCCGTAGACTCTCCTATGCCTTTAGGAAGCTGCAGTGGAAAAGTTCAAGACTCTCTGCCCATTGAAGCCATCACCTTCCTGTAGAGGGCCACTGGTCCTACCTGAAGAAGCAATTTTTGGTATGCAACTGATCGTCCATCTAATAGAAACTGCTTATAAAATACGGTTTACTGCAAGGCGCTGCTTCATTCACAGCTAATTAATCCATCAGAGAGAGCCTCCAGGAGTGATTACTTTCACTCCTCTCCAATCAACCTGTTCCAGATTTATACCCCTGACCCTGGGAGAAGACTCTCATCTCAAACCTCTGGATAGGTCTATTATAGTATCTTCTGGCATGTTCAGAATAGTGATAACAGCTAATGAACGGTATTCTTTTATTTTTAATCCAGGACCAGAAAACACAAATTGGGTCCTGTTGCCAAAAGGGGTTGGGATTTAATTATGCTAAAAACTCTTTCACTTGGATTTTTGCAATGAGCCAACTTCACCTTTCTGAAGTGAGCATTTTTTTTTTTTTAATTTGTTGGATTCCCAGATTCTGCTTCTAAAACACGGTGATTTGAAATGGCCAATTAGCCATGATGATTTTGACATGGTTGAGTCAAAACAGCTACGGTAAGTTGTGAAAACATTTTTCCTATCAAGTAACACGAGCAATGTACATCCTTGGCTCTCCTCTCGTCCCTGAGTTTTACCCATACTAGAAATCTGTGACATTTTGTGAGGACCATCGAGGAGGTAAGATGTGAACAAGGAGTGCACATTCTTGCGCGTAAAAGGAAAAAACAATTTTTTTATCTGGCTCTTTCGACGCAGTTCCACCAAAATCCCCCATCTACCATCAGCTTCATCTACTTAATCTCTTCATGGTCCTTTTCGAGCATCTGGATTCAGCCAGGCATAAAGACTCTGCGAGGGTAGGCGGAGGGAACGGGTGAGTTATTCTCCTCCAAGATTCCCTACAAGCTAATGGATTCATGGCTTTTCCAGACCAGTGGGTATCAAATCTGATTTTCATCAGAATGACCTGGAAGGCTTGTTAACACAGAGATTTTTGGGGTCCCACTCCAAGAGTTTCTGATTCCATAGGTCTTGTAGGACAGCGAGAACTAATAGTCGGCGTTTCTAGCAGGTTCCTGAGTGATCCTGATACCGAACATCAAGAACCACGCATGGAAGACGCTACCCCTGGAAGGAGGTATTGTCTCCAACCTCATTTTGGGTAGAGTAAGAACCTCTTAGAAAGATGCAAGAGCTCGTTTTTGAGGGCAAATGAACGTATTACAATGGAAGTTCATTTAACTCCTCTCTTCTAGTTTGTCAAAGGCCTGTCAGTACTTTTCTTCCGATTTTCAATTAAGGTTCTCAGTCGGACAGAATTCCATCCCTGAATCTCTGCACGAGATGACCTTTTGCTTCTGTCTTGCCAGGCCAGCAAGCCATCACTCTCTGGATTTGCTTGGTGTTTTTTTCTTAGAAATCCCCACTCAATTCCTCTTCCTGAGATGTGACACCAGCCCAGCGCACACCCCAGTCTGAAAAAGAACCTTTCTCACAAGTCCCTCTGCCGTTAAGACATTTGTACCCTGTTTTATAGTCTCATTCCCACAGGGTCTTCCTTTTGTTGATCTTTTACTGACAATCCTGTTTTCTGTGTACAGTATTCCCAAAGCCAGACTCTCTATTATTCCTGTTCATTTTAACCATATCGGAGAAGCAATTCTGTGTAATGGTTAAAGGCCCTACTTATACTGTTTAAAGTACCTACATTCAAATCCTATCCTTACCATTTACTAACTGTGTTAGCTGAGGCACGTTACTGGCTCCCTTTCTCAGCTTATCATATGTAAAATGTGGATAATAATGCCTAACCTCATATGGTTGTTGTTATGAGGCATGAGGATTAAGTTAATTATTATCTGTAAATGGTTTTATACAATGCTGCGCACACAGCACGTATAATCAGTGTTTATTGGATAAACTGTCAGTTACTATTTATTTCTTTCTAGATCTAAAATACCCATCCGTCAGTATTTCAGAAAAGTCAATTTTATCCTCAATATTGCTGAGAAATTCATTTGTTCAATTTTTTTTAAATTGATTGACTGATCTATTGATTTGTGAAAGAGAGAGAGAGAGCGCACAGCAGGGGGAGCAGCAGAGGGGGAGGGAGAAGCAGGCTCCCTGTTGAGCAGGGGCCCGCGTGGGGCTCAGTCCCAGGACCTGGAAATCATGACCTGAGCTGAAGGCAGATATCTAACCAACAGAGCTACCCAGGCACCCCTCATTTGTTCGTCTTTTGTTAAAATGATCTTACCTTCTAGTGGTCAGTGTATTTCAGGCTTGCTTCTGCCTCTAAACTGTCTACTTTTTGAGGTTACCTTCGACCTTCTGCCCTCAAATCTAAAGGCTTTCTTTGCTTTAATAATAGTTTTCTTCCTCGATTCAAAATTAGTCTGTGTCAAACACCAAAGGAACTAACCTGAAAATCATAACTAAAGATAATGAAAATCCTAGAATCCTAAAAACTTATCATGTAACATGTATAGACCAAGACAGCTGAGACTTCTGGGTATTGCTGGCAAATAAATCATTAGGCATGCCCTGCCCATCAGTATTTCTTTAGAAGGGAGGGTGTACGGACCAGGTGAGAGAAGATCAGGCAAGGAGATCTCAAGGTCATGGATGAGGCTTCGTCTACTCTTTGCGCCACTCATGATCTGGGGGCTCTCACCACGCCAGACCCACCGAAACTGTCACACTGAAGTACCGATTCTCTCAAAACAGTCCCCATCCTCAAAGGCGCCCTGATAAGCAAGCTTTTCTCAGTTTCGTTATATTCAAGTGATGCTTAGTGTCCCATATATATTGATATGTAAGGCGCTACCTGGCTGGTTTCCCCTTTGTTTGGCTCAGCCATATTTTTGTCATTTTATAAAATGGTAATCTGCTAGAATATTTTCAAGAAATTCTGGCCCACAACATGATTTTCAATGGATGAACAGTAATCCGTGGTATCAAGGTGTCATAATTTATTTAAAGAATCCCATCATTTTAGCACTTATATTTCCTAGATCTCAATAGTAATCACAAATATACCGTACTACTTATGTACCTCTCCTGTCACTCTTTACATTTATAATATGTTCTTTCCTTAGGGGGAATTCTTCGAAGAAAATTTGATGGTTCAGATGATATGAATATTTTAAGGCACCTCATACATCCTTCCCTCCAAATAGATTGTGTCAATTTGTATTTTATGCAGAGATCAATAAAACCAGGAAAATATCGGAAGAAAGAGTGTTCCTGGGAGATACAACCTGAGACCAGGTGCTAAGTACATGTTTGGTGTATACGAGGAGTAATAAGGTGGGCAGTGTGGTTTGCACCGAGTGAGTGAAAGGGAAGTGGTAGGAAATGAAATCACAGAGGGAGCAGGGCCAGAGGCTGGGGTGGCCCTGAAGGACAGCATAAGAACGTTGCCTTTGACTCTGAACAAGATGGAGTGCCAATGGAATGTTCGAGCAGAGAATACACACGGCGTGACCTGTGCAGCAGGGTGTTAGCAGGGGGACTTAGGCAGCCGTGCCGAGAGACCGCTGTGATAGAAAAGAAAAGACACACGAGATGGCAGTGACTTAGAACAGAGTGCTGATAGCAGGTAAGAGGCCTCACATTTTAAATGTATTTTATTTTGAGGGTAAAACTGCCATGAGTTGTTAAGTGGCTGAATATGTGATGCTAAAGAAAGACAAGCGTCAGGAATAACCAAGCCTCTTCGTTTGATCAGCCGGAATCACAGACTTGTCATTTAACAAGATTAGGAGAACTGGAGGAGGAATTTTTTTGAGATACAAACTGGGACCAGCTGCAGTCCCAGACACAGGGCCAGGAAAATCCCACACCTTGATGGGCTAAGGACTGCATCAATGAGCTACACCACTATGTTAAAGGAGATGAAATGTAAAATGGTCTGTTTTATTATTTTCCCTATCCATCAGCCACGTTATTGCCCGTAGAGTCATCTGTAATCTGCACGCGATCCTGACTGGAACAGGTACTAAAGAGTAATGCTGGGAAAACCTTTTAATCTCTCTGAGCCTCAGTTTCCTCTGCTATGAGCTAGGGAAATGGAAGACATTATTTGCCTGCAAGGATTAAATGAAGTAACAGATGAAATGTGCCCAGCACAATAGAGGGCCCACAGTTGAATTTCCACAAATGTTGCTTCCTTCCTCCCGCTGGCCAAATTCTAAATCCCTTTAGAATATTGTCTCCCTAACCCTGACAGCTTACTGTACGTTACCATATATATGGTAGGTAGGTAGTATTTATTTATTTAAATAGAATTAAGTTTTTCATTAGTGCTCACTTTTCACGGCCATGATGGGCAGCGAGCCCAAATCATGTTCCTTATATAGTTACAGATATCATTCTTTGTGCTTAACATTGGCATCATTCTTCTGGAGCCAACTGGTACTTTTTAGGCAAATTGGGTCTTACTGACAACTACTTTTTTTTTTTTAAGATTTTATTTATTTATTTGACAGAGAGAGATCACAAGTAGACAGGCAGGCAGAGAGAGAGAGAGAGAGAGAGGGAAGCTGGCTCCCTGCTGAGCAGAGAGCCCGGTGTGGGACTCAATCCCAGAACCCTGAGATCATGACCTGAGCCTAAGGCAGCGGCTTAACCCAGAGACACCCAGGTGCCCACTGACAACTACTTTTGTGGTCTGTGATTTTATACTTTGCTCATTTCCAGCATAAATGCTTTTGCATCTAACATTTTCTCCATACCCCATTCAATTCCCCTGCGGAAAGTGATAGACTCATTGTCCTCTCTTTACCCAGCCTAAGAAGACTGAATTTAATGAAATTAATGTTGTTTCTCCCTAGAAAGGGGGAATTTGGGAGTAGCGGTGATGAGGGAGCAGGAGGCTGACTGAGGACAAAGCAGAAGCTGGCACCTTGCACCCCCTCTCCACCCGCTCCCCTCGGTAATCTGTGTGACATTCCTCGGCCACCCCTGGCTGCCCTAAAGGAAAAGCAAATAGTTAACTTGCAGAGATCACAATCCTGCAAGACAGGAGTCTCCCTTGGTTTACGAATGTCCTTGAGATTTACAACAAAGAAGCTATCTTAACAATAGCATAATTTCCAGAGGCAAAATAACTCCGTTCCTCAAGCCCTAAATAAAGTTAAATTTCTTCTAAACTCAAATCTCACTAATATAAGGACCTATTTAGAAACTGTCCCTGCTCCCCTTCCCCCAGGGGATTTACTTGGAGACAAGCCCCGGAAACCAGCTTCAGGTAACAAAGCCCAGATACAAAGGTGGGTCAGGCCAGGTGGAGACATCGGATCAGTGGGGGGGATGCATACTGTCTCCCTGGTTACCAAGGAGTATGGGCCCTGCCCTTTGGGAGCCTTTTGGGCGCCAATCCTAATCAAGGTATAATAAGCTGGTTCAAATGTCTACTAGGGTCAATTGTAACTCAACTGGTCACCTAGCATCACTGTGGAGTTTCCTGTGTGTGTTACAATCTCATCGGTCACCTGTGCGTGGCCAGGCCCGACCGCATGGCCTTTGCCCTTAAAAGCTTGTCTGTTAAACAGGGAAGGGTCGCCCTCTCTTGTAAGATTCTTGATGCTTGGCGCGAAATAAAGCTTTGCTTGACCTTCGCTTTGTATCAGTCTCGCTCCTTTAATCACGGACCCATTACTGGGACATAACAGTAACAAATACGCTTGATAGCAGAAATGTGAATGGCTTGCCAAAAGACAACACTGATCAAGCAGCAAGACCTCCGGTATCCCTGCACCTTGTAGGTCCTCTTTAGCATATGAAAGCTCCGTTGAAAACCCCTTTTCCCTCACCTTCCCCCAACCTCAAGGTACATAACCTGCCATCCCTCACAACCCGGGGGCGGCAGCTTTCTGCCCATGGGGACGGGTCCTGTCCCCGTGCTTTAATAAACCACCATTTTGCACCAAAGATGTTTCAAGGATTCTTTCTTGGTCATCAGCTCCGGACCTTACCCCACCGAACCTCACCTAGGTTCTAAAACTTCATCAGCGGGGTGGGGAAAGTGTGCATTAGAGTCCAAGGAGCCAGTGCAGGGGTGTGTATGTGTGTGTGTGTGTATTATATATATATATATATAATATATATATACACACCCCCACAATGGCTATGGTATGTATATATACATACACATGTATGTGTGTGTGTATAAATAATATACATACCATAGCCATTGTGGGGATGTGCATGCATGTATATATATTTTATACACACACACACACACACACACACACACGTGTATGTACATATACACACCATAGCCATTGAGGGGGTGTGTGTGTGTGTATACATATACATAGAGGCATGTATATATATTAAATTAAATATATCAAATATTAAATATAAATATAATACATTAAATATATAAAGTATATATTAAAAATATATGTATTATATATACATGCCTCTACATGTGGTGCAAGGAGCCCAGCCCTCTGGTCTGTCTCAGGAACAGCTGCCTGGGCTGTGCTGCAGAACTCAACTTTGACGCAGCGATCTGTGGGGCCTCGGAGAGCTGCGAACACATAAACCCCCTCCTTCTCCTCCACTTTTACCTTCCGTCACCCATGGAGGGGAAGCAGCTTGGGGTTCTTCATGAACTCTCCAAAACTCTCTAGATAATTGCCTGGCTCTTACTTTACATTGCTTTAGAGAGTCCGAAGAAATGGATTTTCTTCAGATCGGATACACTCCAGATAATAAGGTTCATGTTCTTCACATCATGAGTCGGAGTTGCCAGGATACACAAGGCTTCGGGCCACCATGCAAAGGTGAAACCTGCCCCCCACACAGTGCGCATTAGACTCGCTGATTAAGGTCGAAACATCCCCCGTGACAACAGTTCTCTCTTGTTTACTGTTTCAGCAACTGCGCCCAATCATGGGTAGACATCTTATCAGTTCACTGACCAAATTCAGACAGGATGTCATGCAAATATTTCCAGACGAATTAGTATTTATCTTTTTTTTTTTTTCCCAAGGTCTGCTGGGCAGGAAATTCCCAAACCTTTAGCAATTTCTGTTAGAACTAAGCGAACTTCACCATCGAGAAATGCTTCTTTCTTTTCAACCTAACTCCTTCAGTTTGTGGCTTGTTCTTTTCTTGTTTTCTTCTGGCCACACAAATCTCTATTTTGCAAAGACTTTTAAAATCCATGCTAAATTAATCCCAATGGCAACTGAGATGTACAACTGTACTAACAAATGGGAAAAAAAATTGCTTAGTGCTTTCTAAGCAGATCATCTCCGTTTTTTATGTTCATTAAATATGTCAAGTAAAAACCTCGAAAAAACTACTTTTGTGCATTCTTAAGCCAGTTACAAATCTCAATTTAAATTTCAACAGCTTCTACGTTACTGAAATAAGTGAAGTGAAAATTAAATGTATTTATGTGTATTTATTTCAATCTTTGCTCTGCCTAAAAAGGTTGTAAGGTGGCTAGAATTGAGGCTATTCTTACTTGGTGTTCAATACAAAGTCAGAGTGTAGTGTAACTGTGTGTGGCATAAACAAAATGAATAAAAATCAAATAATTTAGTACAACCTGAAAACATCAAAATGAAACAAAGAAAATAAACAATTGAAAGGGCAAAATACAGATTAAACAAGTAGATAACCTTAAGTACAATAGGTCAGGATTAAATTAGATAATAAAGTAGATACGAAGATTCTCATGGCTTGTCTCAGCTTTGTGCATATTTATAAAATTTTAAGTGACTACAGTTTAAGACATCCGCAATTTAGTGTGTGTGTGTGGGTGTGTGTGTTATATTGGTCAACCTTTAAGCCAGTCTGTGTGGCCAAGTAATGATGGAAATCTACAAAGCCTGGCTTAAATGATCACCTAGGGAATGCGAAGTTCATGGAAATGAGCAGGGTGCCATTCATTAGCATGTCAACGATGCTTCTTCAACAGGATGCCATTAAATTATTGTGGTGATAATTGAGATACTAAAAAGAGACAGATGCTGGGCCTGTAGTTCCTAAGATCTTATAACCCATTAGCAATTAAATTTCAATGAGCTAACATAACTTCACTCTCACTAAATTAACAACTGGGAATATTCTTTCTGCAGCTTTTCCCTGGCATGTTTTTGCCTGATTTTAAAAGCAAAGTGATACTCTATTAAGGTGCAGGATTCAAGGTATTAGGGGTGTCCTACTCTCGGAACTAGACCTTGGGTGGCAGCCAACCAAGGCAGGGCTGCAAGCGGCAGTCTAATGACATCAGAGTGATCTGATGGGATACTGTGGCAGCAGAATGCGTGCTCAGAAGGTCAGTTCCTTCAGGGAAAGCATGTGAGTACTCTCTCTAGGTGAGAAGAGTAACCCCAGGGGCACGTGGGGGGCACGCAGTTGGTTGACCGGCCGATTCTTGATTTCGGCTCCGGTCCTGATCTCAGCGTCGTGAGATCAAGCCCCACATCAGGCTCCCCACTCAGTGAGGAGTCTCCTTGGGATGCTCTCTCCTTCTGCCCCTGCCCCCAACTCATGTGCACATTCTCTCTAAAAATAAATAAACCTAAAGTAGAGGAAGAAGAGGAAGAGTAACCTCAGAGGCTCTGTGGGTCGGTGATTCAAGGGAATACAGAAAGACAACACAATTCCAATCTGACCGGGCTACATGCGTCAGGGTGAGTCCACGCTGTAGTAACAAATGAATCCAAAAGCAAATCTCACTGGCTTAACACAACAGAGGTGTGTTTTCTATCCTTGCACAAGTCTCAAGGCAGGTACTCAGCAGTCCTGGCACATCTGATCTTACACTGTGATCATTTCAGTATAGAGCTTACTGGTCTCTAGAGCAAGGGAAGAGAAAGCAGCGCAGGAGCCGGCCGTGTAGGTGCAGAATAGGCACAGAAGGAGTCCACACCATTTCCACGGACAGACCACAGCCTAGAGCCAATGCCGGCACCCCGCCTAACTGCAGTGAAACTAGGAAGCTGTGGAAGTAGCCGCATACTGGTAAGCAGTAAGTACCTCCACCCTAAGTCCGCTCTGCAGCAGAGGACCATCATTACAAGTAGAGCCAAGCTGGGAAACATGTAAGCTACGAACAGACAGGCACAGTCAGATTCTGATGGGTTCAGGAAATCAGGCCCTAGAAAACACTGGGGTTAAATCTACCCTATCAAAATGAAAAGGACAGAGGATAAGGGGCAAGGCACAATTTCAGCAATCTTGTAACAGGGACCTGGAAAGGTATCACACTGGTTTAGAACAAATCTGCATTCCAGAATCACATAATATCCTACTCCTATTCCTTACTTCCCAGGATACCTTGGCAGGTTATATAATTTATGAGGTGCTGGATTTTCAGTGTGTGGTTATGAGCTGAACTGTGTCTTCCAACATTCCTATGCTGAAGTCCTAACTTCATATCTCAGAATGGGACTGCATTTGGAGACAGGATCTCTAAAGAGGTAATTAGTGAAAATGAGGTCACTAGAGGGGCCCTAATCCAATATGACTGGTTTCTTTATCAAAACAGATTAGAACATAGAAAGACAGAGGGAAAAGAACATATCAAGTCAGTGGAAGAAGAAAGCAACCTACGAGTCAAGGAGAGAAGAAAGCAGCCCATCAACACCTTATCTGAGACTTGTAGCCTCCAGAACTATGAGAAAATACATTTCTCATGTCTAAGCACCCAGGCTTGTGGTACTTTGTTATGGCAGCCCTAGAAAATTGACACGAAGACATGTGCCAAAATACAATAACACCAGTACCTTCCCAACATATTTTCCTTCCTGCGAAAGCACATTAGTGAGTTGTCAGTGTTACACCACGGTTAATTGTTATGTTTTTCTCTTTTACGCTGGGGGTTCCTCAATGATGTCCATGCTATGTTATTTGTCACTGAATCCCCAGTGTTTCACACAAGCCCTGGAAACAGACAGGTGTTCCAAAACAAGTCTGTGGAAGGAAAGGCGGAAGGAAGGGAGAGAGGGACCCCTGCCCAGAGGAACTTATTCACAGGAATCCACAGAAAATAATTAATTAAGATTATATCCCAGGTAGAGAGTATGGGCAGAACACTGAAGGCATTAACAAGAACGATCACGCATGGATGCTGAGCCAACCTTTACTAAAGCAGATGCTCCTAATATGCTTCAAGTTCAAGGCCAGAATCCAGTAAGGCGACAGGTTATCTGCCTATAATAGTGGTGTACTGGTGTGAGAATCCAGGCAAGTACTAAAAACACCAAACAATATATGCTTTCCCATAACACCGCAAAACACTCAAGAACCTCCACAGAATGTGTCTCCAGTGACAATGCACTTAGGAACTTAGATGATGGTTTTCAGCGTAAAGAGAACATCTTCACTGAAGACACCTGAGGTACAGAGAATGATTCAGTGCAATTAACATTTACTGAGCACCTTCTTGTACAAGGCACTCTGCTCAGCTATGAGGAAACAGAAAGGTGACTAAGACCCAGTTCCTGGTCCCAAGAGCTTGTAAAACTCTGCTATTTTGGAAATGATTCTGATTTTCTCATCCAAATAAGCAAACTATCAGCAAATACACACCTGTGTTTGTACAGTTACATAAAAATAAATAGCAGCACAGCTAGGCTGGAAAATAACAATTACATCTCAAATAATCCCCCTGAAGCCCAAAATAATTTATTTGCATTTTCCAAAAAGGAAACTGAAGTTAAAAATGCACACAGGCACTTAGCAAATGCCTACTGACTGGAACAGAATTAATTCTTGTTACAGTCAACAGCAAATACCTGTGGGTCAGCTGGTAGAGGTGGGTCAAGGACGTAACATGTGCTTAAAAAGAGAAGGGGAGGGGAACCAACAGATAATTTTGTCTGGACTGTCAAAGAGTCCAAGGTCAGCTCATGACCCGAGGATCTGTAAATACATAAATTGAAACCTTCCCAAGCGAGCTTTCGAGATACTTGAAAATATGCCTTCTCTGTTACTCTTCTCCAGTGTACGTTTCTATTGTGAGAACTTGTGTGTGACAGGAACAGGACAGTATTTAAGGCATAACCAATCCAATGGAGCTTTTCATTCCCTTCACTCCTCATTCCAGACTGCAAGGGAGCAGAATGTCTCCCAGATGATCTAAGAACATGCAGACATGCTACTTGGGTGTTAGCAGATCTAGAGAGACCCTAGAGTGCATCCTGTGGCCAGATGCAGGACAGTGAGGCGAACAATGAGGGCATTTCAGCAGAGACATAGACACCGATGCCCACCTTGGGCTCCAGGTGACATCAATGTTCCTTCCCTAGGGAGAAGACTAACAATAACTACTGTGGGGGCACCTGGGTGGCTCAGTGGGTTAAGCCTCTGCCTTCGGCTCAGGTCATGATCCCAGGGTCCTGGGATCGAGCCCCGCATCGGGCTATCTGCTTAGCGGGAAGCCTGCTTCCTCCTCTCTGCCTGCCTCTCTGCCTACTTGTGATCTGTCTGTCAAATAAATAAAAAAATCCTTAAAAAACAACAACAACAACAAAAAAAAACTACTGTGTATTTAAGTGCCTACCACGTGTCACATACTGTGAATATCATTCCGGTAATCTATCCACCGCGCCCACATACATACCCCCCAGGAATTCATGCTACCACGCACATTTTATCTTGTCAATCCGAATCTCAGAATGAATGCCAAAGCATCACAAAGCGAAGGCAAACAGCAGAATATGTACCGAGGTTGGTGTGGTTTTGGTCTGCTACAGTGCTTGACTGCAAAAAATAAATAAATAAATAAAATAAAAAAAAAAAACAAGAAACAGAACGAAGCACAAATTCTCAATCTCAGGACCCTAACAGAGACCACGCGGTCACAATTCATTTGGATATGCAAGTCAGACAGGGCTACGGCTGATCACCGTTTTTAAATTTCCTGACCTGTAGCGTTTGCTTACTTCTGCGGTGTAGATACTCCCTCCCACAGCCACTTTCGGGCTACTCATGTGAAGTCAGAGAATATGCAATTCGGAAGAGATGCTCACTTCCGGCTCTCCTGGGATATACGGGTCAATTCCTGCGTGCTTCTGAAGCATTATAGCATTCAAGTTTGGAGAATGGTTTCCATTTTTATATGAATTAGAGTAGATTCAGGTTATCCTTAAAGTATCAGCACATTTATGCACTAGTAATTGAATATATTTCCTTTATTAGGAGAATGAGCCATACATGTAAATGACATTATTATGTGGATTAGAATGGGGGGAAAAAGGCCAAAAACTGAATTGAATGCTGCCGGTCAGCAAACACTGGCATTGTTAATGAAGCAGTTTGTTGAAAACTATGTGTTTTCACAAGCTGGTCAAGAATCTACCTACAGGGCACCTGGGTGGCTCAGTGGGTTAAAGCCTCTGCCTTCGGCTCAGGTCATGATCCCAGGGTCCTGGGATCGAACCCCGCATCAGGCTCTCTGCTCCTTGGAGAGCCTGCTTCCTCCTGTCTCTCTGCCTGCTTCTCTGCCTGCCTCTCTGCCTACTTGTCATCTCTATCAAAATAAATAAATAAAATCTTTAAAAAAAAAAAAAAGAATCTACCTACATGTGAATCAGCTACGATGTTACTACAGGTCCCTGTCCCACTCACAAGAAAAGGAAAATGGCCTGAAAATGGGAACATGGGGTAGCAACAGGCAGCATTACAAGTGTCCAGGAGGCCAGCTGAGTGAAAGATCTGATCAACCCATTGTCCCATTTTTAAGAGATACACTAGTGAGGTTACATGAATGGGAACTTGACTCAGTCAGGACTTAGTGTCCTCAACAGCCCATCTTCTAGGGAGAGGGAGGATGAGCTGTTCCAGGAGTCTTGGCTAAGCCCATACATCCATCTCAAGATAATGTCTCCAAGATCCTTACGAGCCCACAGGGGACTTCTGGACATCTGGAATAATGCTGGCAAGGGACTCCCACACCAACACCAGCATAAGCAAGGTTTGAACTAAGCCTCTTAGAATTCCCTTTAGTGGGGCAGTGGGGAAGGTATCCACTAGTTAGTTACACACATGGCATCAGTAGATGTTAATGTGTAAATAAAAGTAGTCCATGAAAAAAACTTGGATTTGAAGTTGCTGGATTACATAGTCATAAATGAATTACTGAAGGGATTCTCAGAGCATTATTCAAATAAGTTCTGAAACTCCAAAAAAGGGATACAATACACAGATGTCTTATATAGTGCTTCTGAAACCTACTTCACCATTTTAGTAAGGGTCTAGGATCCCATGACGATCTAACCTTCTAACTGTGGAGACAGACACGTCTTGGTCCACATACTTATCTCCTACCAGACAAGGTAGCAGAGTTTAAATTCCTATTTTTATTAGATGTTTTATATGCATTTTGATAATCTGTAAAAAAAAAATGGCAAATTTTTTTGAAGGGCCACTTAGTAAATATTTTAAACTTTGCAGGCTACATGTGATTTGGGCACACTTGTTTTCTAGCTCTTTCCAACTGTAAAGAAACAAACAACAAAACAAAAAACCACCTTGCACACCTCTTAACTCAGCAACCACACAAAAATGAGCTGCAGTGCCCGTCTGACCTCCAGGCTGGAGTCGCCTGACCCCTGATCTATGGTAACAGTTTCAAAGTTCATTGAAAGACTCAGCATCAAACTGAAGGACAAGGTTTAGATGGTCTCAAAAAGGCTTCCTACTCCTCCTCACCCAAGCTTTTCTGATATTAGACTGTTAGACTCTCTGAGGTTAGACCTATTGTTCTGTGCTTTAGAGAGTACACGATCCCTTGTGACAGCCAGCTTCCAAGATGGCACCAATGACCATCCCCCTCCTGGCATTCACAACTTTGTGTTGTCCCTCCCACAGTGCACCAGCATTGTTACGAGCGATCGATAGAACGTGGTAGAAGGATGTGTTATCTGAGCCTAGATTATAAAAGACATCGTGCTGCCTGTCTTGCTTTCAGTCTCCTTCTTAGATCACCTGCTCCGGGGATGGCAAATGTCATACTGGGAAGACAAGCAGGTGATGTGGGTAGTAAGGAACTACAGGCCTCCTGCCAGCAGCCACGTGAGTGAGTCATTCTGGAAGCGAATCCGCCAGCTTCAGTCAAGCCTGGAGATGACTGCCTCCCAGAAGGGAGCTTAATTGCAACCCCGTGACATCGCCTATGCCAGAGTCACTCAGCTAAGCGACACCCAAACTCGTCACCCACAGAAAATATGCAGTAATAAATATTTGTGGGTTTAAGTTGCTAAGCTTTCAGATCATCGTTTACAGGGCAGTGAAGAACACACTCCCGATTACCATTTTGACACAGCCAACTGGAGGTCATGGATAGTCTTTTTCAGTCCCATTGCCACAGGCATGTTTCTGTAGGTATATTTCAGCAAGTCTGTTTGAACTTTATGAAAAATAACCAAATACACGGATTACACAAATTCAAAATCTCCTATCACCGGCGCCAACCTGCACAAATGCTTAGACATGGATGAGCTAAGAGCCAGCCTGCTGAAGTGCAGCTCGGGGAAAAGCTGAGAGGAGACAGAAGCTCAGGAAGGCGCTGGGGGTGGGATGCGCGTCCGAGACCAGGAAGAAATAAGGTCAGGGAGGCGCCTGGGTGGCTCAGTGGGTTAAGCGCCTGCTTTTGGTTCAGGTCATGATCCTGGGGTCCTGGGATCGAGCCCCGCATCAGGCTCCCTGCTCAGCGGGAAGCCTGCTTCTCCCTCTCCCCCTCCTGAAGTCACTCTCCCTCTGTCAAATAAATAAATAGAATCTTTAAAAAAAAAAAAAAAAGAAAAAGATACAGGGTTAGAGTAAACCTACTCATGCCCTTTAATAGCTTTTAAATGACCATTATTCTTAACCACGCCCATGTTGATTTGTCCTGCTTTATTTTTTGAATAAATTATTATCCAGGTTGGGCACCTGGGTGGCTCAGGGGGTTAAGCATCTGCCTTCGGTTCAGGTCATGATCTCAGGGTCCTGGGATCGCGGCCCACATCGGGCTCTCTGCTCAGTGGGGAGCCTGCTTCTCCCTCTCTCTCTGCCTGCCTCTCTGCCTGCTTGTGATCTCTCTCTCTGTGTCAAATAAATACATAAAATCTTAAAAAAAATTATTATCCAGGTTGTACACAGACAGTCCAAGAAGATTTAAGACAAGTCCATTAAAACTAGTTGGCTAATGACTCCATATCCCTACCAACCCACTCCTTTCTACCTACAGTTACTCATTTATATAGTCACAAATCCTAATTAATTGGATCTATTTTATCAAGTGCAACAAATATCAACTACTTGAAGGCAAGCATCCTTGTTCTCAAGCTTTGTAGCCTTCTCAGTGCCTAACACAGAACCAGATACACTGTATGAAGCTAAGCGGACAGACCAGACTACAAATGACATAAGACTAACAATCACAATACATGGCTTCCATTCCCATTTAATAGCATATTAGAATCATACTGATCCCTTGATTTTCAATGAGCTCATTGGAAAATGGGGATAATAATACTTTCTCACAGGGTTATTTTGAGGTTCAAATAGAATGATAAATGCAAGAGCGCTGGCAACTGGGAATCTACGGAAATGTGAGGTGTTGTTAAAACAAAGCTCCATAAATATGCACTGAGTTAATCTATTCAGATGCTTTAGAGACTGATACTTTTTTTTTTTTTCTAAAAATACGAGTCAAGTTTCCCTAAATGTAGCAGTTAACAATCGTGTTTCTCTATTAAAGGCAAAAGTCAGGTCTGCATTTTAAAGTACTAAAACATGGAAATTCTGATATGATCCATTTATATCTGCATAAATATATAAGGAGGAAACCCTTAACACTTTATCTATGCTTTGGGTTTGGTTTTGTTTTACTCTACATGAATTAGTACATGTCCCCCACCTGTGGTTAAAATGCAGGACTTAAATTTAAAAATCTATTTCAGTGTCTTCACGAATGTGCTGTTAAATATATTCTCCCTCTCTCAATCATACGGTGAGATGCCCAAGATGTTGCATTTTCTTTCATTACAGTTCAGTTCTCTTGCTCCAAATTCCTCTTTGTTTCAATTTCTTAAACTTCGGAAATCAGGACATGCTGCTTGGTAATGGATTTGCTATTCGTTATTTTCTGGCACAGGAATAGCTTAACTGGATCATTCACAGTCCATCAGTCTAAGAGATCCCACTCCAGCACTGCCATAGGGTGTCAGGATATTATTAATGTAAAAAATATACAGATTCTTATATGACCCCAAGTGCTTCGAATCCAAGGAGACCAAGAGAGAGCTTTTTGATACTGAGAAGAAAATTTGATCTTGCTGAAAAATTTTGCCAGAAGCTCTATTCTCAGACTAGACAGACTAGCAATTCACACAACGGAACAGATTTTGGCATCAATGCATATAAAAAAGAAACCTTTATGTTTTCCAATAAAGTTGAAAATGTTACCTGTTACCTGGTTTAATGTAATAAACATTTCTTGTGTTCATTTAATGTACCAGGCATTGTTCTACGGGCTGTGTGGGAACAGAGAGGGTCTTTGCATTCTAGGGGCCCATGCATCTAGAAGACACATAGATAAATGAGACAGAATGAAATAAATGTTACGTCCAGGTATAAGGAATGCACTCTGGGTGCAGAAAGGGAAATTATTAATTCTGAACATAGAGACCAGAGCACTATATCTGAGCCTGCAAGAAGATTCTAGTAGGCAGAAACCAAACCACCCAGGCAGAGGGAAGAGTCTAAACAGAAATGCTGAGGTAGAAAAGTGTTTAAGGTCCGCAGAGAGTAAACATTTTGCAAGGCTTGAATGTAATATTCAAAGGGTGAATTTGGATCTGAAACTGAAAAAGTGGTTTGGGATCCAACTGGCAATATCGTGCTATGAAGTTTAGAGTTTATTTGAAGGCAACTGGGAGTCATCGACAAATTTTAACAAACCAAATTTGAGATGTCTGCTTTATCAACCTTTGCTTTATAAAGACAATTCTAAAAACAGCTTGAGGGAGGGGCGCCGGGGTGGCCCAGCTGGTTAAGCATCTGACTCTTAGTTAAGGCTCAGATCACGATCTCAGGGTCATGAGACTGAGCCCCACATTGGGGAGTCTGCTTAAGATTCTCTTTCTCTCTCCCTCTCCCTCCTCCACTAAAAATAAGTTTTTTTTTTTAATTTTATTTATTTATTTGAGAGAGAGAGAGCAGGGGCAGAGGGAGTGGGAGAGGGAGAAGAGACTCCCTACTGAACAGGAAGCCCAATGTGGGGCTCGATCCCAGGACCAGGACGATGACTTGAGCCAAAGGCGGACACCCAACCAAAGGAGCCACCCAGGCTCTCCAATAAATAAGTCTTAAAAACAAACAAACAAACAAACAAACAAAAAACAGGCCTTCCTTTCCAGCCCCAGCCATAGCAGCCACCAAGACGTTGATGCCCAAAAAGTACCAAATTGCCATTTATATACTCCTTTTCAAGGAGGGAGTGATAGTGGCCAAGAAGGATGTCCCCATGCCCAAATGCCCTGAGCGGGCAGACAAGAATGTGCCCAACCTTCACGTCTTGAAGGCCACACAATCTCTCAAATCATGAGTCTACAGAAAGCAAAGAAAGTTTGCCTGGAGACATTTCTACTGGTAACTTACCAAAAACGATAGCCAGTATCTCCTGTGATTACCTCCATCTGCCCCCCGGGACTGTGCCTGCCGCTCTGCGCCACAGCCGCCCCAAGACTGGCAGACCATGGCCCAAAGGTCTGGAGGTAGAGCAGCCTGCAAGACTCACACAAGGGGAAGCTGACAGACCCCCAGATACAAAGCGCTGTGCCTCCTGGTGCGGACAAGAAAGCTGAGGCCAGGGCTGGGTCAGTAACTGAGCTCAAGTTTAGAGGCGGATCTGGTTGTGGATGAGGTCAGCCTCCTCAGTGAAGTTGGGCATTGTTTTGTGTTGAATAAATTTGTAGCCAGAAAAAAAAAAAATTAAAAAAACAAAAAAACAAAAACAAAAACCAGCATAAGGATCGATCTGAGGATATAGGAGAATGAAGAAAGGGATGTTGGTTAGTCCAAAAGGGAGATCTGTCTGAGGGAAGCTAGTGGATATGTGAATAGAAATGAAGGGGGTAGCTGGGACTGACATGAAAGAAATTCCAAAGGCAGGACCAATGGGATTTAGCGGATTGGATGGGTGGGGAAGTATAGATAGGAAATAATCTAGAATGAATCTGACGTTCTACTACTGGTCACTAGGGCCAGCTGTGATGAGCTTGGTGGTTATCAGGAAACTGAACAACGAAGTTACAGGAAGGAATGGTATTGTCAGAGACACATACATGAGAATCTACCCATGGATGGAAAGAAAGAAGGCTGGAGGCGATTATTCTTCTTAGAAAAGAAACCGTGAAAAACACATCTGAAAATGATGTGTAAGTAAAAGATGATGACTTCCAATGAAAGGATATTAGTTGACCTCCATGTGCAGAAATAAGAAGTGTTCAGTTTCCAGCATGGAAATCTTGGTTTCTGCCCAGGGGAGCCGGACTCAGAGCGGGAATGGTGGCAGGGTTCTGTGTGGTCCTGGAGACCCAGATGGGTGGGATGTAGAACAACCCTAGGGGAATGGGGGGAGAGGTATCAGAGTCAGAAGAGCTTAGACATGCATGGAGGCAGCCCAAATGGAATGACTTCCCAGGTATTCAGCCAGGCTGAATCCAGTTCAATACTCAAAAAATTCCAACAGAGATAGCACGGTGGTAAGGTTGGTGTTGGCAGCTTTACATACAGAGCTAAGACTGTTTTATGTTCATGACATACAGTAATATTACTCTACAGCAAGACAGTGACTCTTACACTGCAGGTATCCTCAGTAGTATGGAAGCTGGGAACGGAGAGATTTTCCAATAAGGCGATAATCAAGATGGTGCAGTTCTTTCTGCTCATCAAGCTCAGCCACTACTCCACTGGGTTCCTGGGTGTGGCCTACAGAGCCAGGCACTAAGTTACTGGAGACTTTGGACAGAAGAAGAAGGAAGGAGAGAGAGCTGAAGAGAAAAACAAGTGGGATGAGCCAAAAGGGATTGAGAGAGAACTGGCAGAAGCCCAAGACAACAGCATACTGAAATGAGCCTGTCTTTCTCTGGAAAGGTGTGGATGAACATAGCCTTCTGTCTTGGGTGATGCTCACCAAAACAAAAACAAAACAACAACAACAAAAAAAGACCCTATATATTAACAAATAAGATGCTAACACTGGTATGACAAAGGAAACATGCTAAGGAATGCTGCAATCAACAGACAATGTTAGTTGGCTGGTTGGTTGATTTATTTAGAGAAGGATTGGGATGAGCAGATAGAGAGGTAAAAAGAGAATCCTTTTTCTAAGATTTTTTTTTAAACTATGTTATGTTAGTCACCATAGAGTACCTCATTAGTTTCTGATGCAGTGTTCCATGATTCATTGCTTGCATACAACGCCCAGTGCGCCATCCACTGCATGCCCTCCTTACTACCCATCGCCGCCAATCCTCCTCCCCTCTGAAACCCTCGGTTTGTATCGCATAGTCCAGAGTCTCTCATGGTTCATCTCCCGCTCTGAAATCTCCTTCATTTTTCCCTTCCTTCACCTAATGTCCCCCATGCTATTCCTTATGCTCCACATATACGTGAAACCAGATGATAATTGACTTTCTCTGCTTGACTTATTTCACTCAGCATTATCCCCTCCAGTTCCATCCGTGTCCATGCAAAAAAGTTGGGTATTATCCTTTCTGATGGCTGGGTAACATTCCATTGTATCTATGGACCACATCTTCTTTATCCATTCATCTGTTGACGGGCATCTCAGCTCTTTCCACAGTTTGGCAACCGTGGCCATTGCTGCCATGAACATTGGGGTACAGATGGCCCTTCTTTTCACTACATCTGTATCTTTGGGGTCAATACCTAGTAGGGCAATTGCTAGGTCGTAGGTTAGCTCTATTCTTAACACTAGAGGAACCTCCACATTATTTTCCAGAGTGGCTGCACCAGCTTGCATTCCCACCAACAGTGTAAAAGGGTTTCCCTTAGAATCTTAAGCAGCCTCCACTCCCAGCATGGAGACCCATGTGGGGCTCGATCTCAGAACCCTGAGATCATGACCTGAGCCAAAAATCAGGAATCTGACACTTAACCGACTAAGCTACCCAGGTGCCCCTAGCTAGCTGCTGAGACACAGACATAAATCACAGAATTACTTTCCGCAGGTCACGCATGCCTGCGTGCAGTCCGTATTGACTAGGTATCTGTATGTCTCAGGCATTACACGAAGGTATGAGTGATGCCAAATTGGACAGTTCTTGCTCTCAAGCAGATCACTACCTAGTTAGATGTTAACCTAGAAGCTTCGAGGTGAGATCCATTTAGCAATTAAATGTACGGCCTATTTCTGAAGGGCTGCATGGATGGACTAAGAAAATAACGAAACCTACAGGCCGCTGTCTGTGAACACCTACTGTGCGCCACATGCCGAGCTGCATAGCTCACATCTGTCACTTCTTTCAGTCCTCACAACAGTCACAGGAGGTGGAGGCTGTTACTCTAAAATTTTCAATAAGGGGATCAAATGTGAATTTAAGACACTTCCTCGGTGTCACGAAACGGAATTATTGTGGCTAGAAATTGAACATGTATCTCTTTCCTTTCAAAGCCCATTTTCTGTTCTCACTCCAGGTTACCACTCAGGAAACTTCTACCTAAAACTGAGGAAGAAGTTAGGGAGTCAAAGCTAGTCTGAGAAAAATCTCTGTGAGGAGGTAGACCATGAGTGTGGAAGAAAGAAAGAAACCTGAAACGGCAGAAGCCTTTCCAGGGGGACATATACGAAGCTAGGGCTGGGGGATACATGGGGAAGGCGGACAGGAAGTATCAGCAAAAGCCCTGAACCAGGACCAAGCACACAGGAAAGCAGGCAAAAGAGACCTGGCCATCTGGAACCCATTGCCATGTTGAAACACAGGGAGCGCTTCTCATTTCCAGAACGGGGACCCTACTTCCCGTGAACCTCTAGGAGCCTACGTAAGGATGTATTATCATCACGAGGGTTAGTTATTTCTTCCACTTCCACCTCTGCCTAAGTATTATTATTGCTATTATTATTATCATTATTATTATTATTATTACTTTAGTTAGTTAGCAGGCTCCATGCCCAGGGCTGGAACTCATGAGCCTAAGATCAAAACCTTACCTGAAATCAAGAGTCAGAAGCTTAACTCAGTGAGCCACCCAGGTGCCTCTCTGCCCAAGGTTTTAATTAGCTCGATGCTCCTAGTAACCTGTGAAACCGTCAACAGGCTGCAGCTTAATACACACGCAAGCAACTTCCAACTAGGAAAAGCTCAGCCAGTGGGTAACTTGGTTTTAGGTTGTTGCTAAGAAGATGCCGTTCCAGGTTCAGACAACCATGGTGTCTCACTCTGGGCTGCCACCTAAATCACAAGTGCCCACTGGGAAGCAGCTGCGCCCTGAGACTCCGTGTCATGCAGTCTACGATTGTCCTTTCCCGTCCCTATCATCTTCTTATTGAACATGCCTTCAGGAGTTGATTCAGGACCAAAATGATTAGAAAAAATGTGGCTCAAAGGAAGTGGATCCCACCACTGTGTTCACTTTAATCTCTGTTTCATATTAGGAAACAGAGAGAAAGACATTTGTTTATTTCTCCATTCATTTATCAAAAATATCTCTCTACATCAAAAACTGTGGTGATCACAAAGGGCAGGACACAAACTTTAATAATATAAAGTCTATGTTCATCATAAATTATAGTGTAGGAAGAAAGACATACATATGGATGTAATAGTATAAGGCTTTGCCTCTCAAATCGAGACCAAGGAACACTGTCTTGGGATTCAGAGGCTAATCAATCAGATCATGTGCACACCCGTGTGTGACCCTTCTGAAACTTTCTAAGTAATACATCAAGCCCATTTTGGATCCTTTGGAGGTCTAGCTTATTAGAACATATGATCTTGCAGGGCCCCGCCTGGGGTTTTAGTTTTAAAGGGGGTCACTGTCAGGTTCGCACTTGTGTTTACAATCAAGCTTATGCCAGTGAGTACCCCTTTTGATGTCCAGTAAAAATGAAAGGAGCAGCTTTATGATACAGATAATGAGTTCTTGTTCTGCAAAGAACAAATCAGAGCATGGTGGGCCATGCAAACAGAAGCATGAAAGGAGAAGTCACAGAAGAACTGAAGCTCAAAAAACTCGGCAAGGCACTTTGTATTAACTATATTTTAGCTCTGAGATATACTTTGATTTCAGGAAAACAACACGATTGCATTCTTTGAATTATGTGTCTATGTGTCTGAAAAGATTTTTTTTGGCAATAGCATATGCATGATTTTAGATCTCAAAATAGTGAAGTTAACGCAGTAAAATAAAGCTAAGAAATAATTTAAATTACATGATAATTATTCCTTTAAAAATGGTCCAGGGACAGGACGCCTGGGTGGCTCAGCTGGTGAAGTGTCTGCCTTCAGCTCAGACATGGTCTCAAGGTCCTGGGAGCACTGGGCTCCCTGCTAAGCAGGGAGCCTTCTGCGCCCGCACCGCAACCGTTCCCCCTGCTTGTGCTATCTCAAATAAATAAAATCTTTTTTTTTTAAAGTGGTCCAGGGACACAGAAAAAATAAAAGATCCAGGGTGCCTCACCTGGGTTGAACATTCAGTTTAGCATCCGACTTTTGGTCTCCTGCTCAGGTGGTGATCTCAGGGTCTTGAGATCAAGACCCACATGGAGTTCCACACTCAACTTGGAGTCTAAGGTCTCTCTCCCTATCCCTCTGTCCCTCCTGCCCCTCCCTCTCTTTCTCTCTCTCTCCCAAATAAATACATGAATCTTTTCTTTTTAGATGCTCCATATATTAGCCAGATTGAGAATCACTCTTGTGTCCTATGTCCAACCTGCCTGCCTCCACTCCAACCACTTTGACAGAGATATGTGGTGCTGAAAGCCTCACTTCCTAGTTTAACGTCTTACTAGGCCTCAGCTTAATTGACTCTTCCAAGGTATTTGACAATGTTTTCCGTTTTCTTCTTTTTGCAGTTCCTTTTTCTTCCAACTACTGAAAAATCTCTCTTGTCTTCTGCTTCTCTGGCCATTCTTCCTTAGTCCTCTTCTGGAATTATTAGTCCTCTATCAGTCTAAACAAATACTGCCACTTCTATGAGTTTTCCTCCAGTTTTTTTTTTTTTTATCACTTTTTGTACTTGACATGGGTAAATTCAGCTGCTCCTAAAGTTTCAGTGACTATGAATACAGTAACGACAAACTCTAAATTATGGAGCCAAATGTCTCTCCTAAGCTCCACATCTGCTTCTACAACTGTGTACTGGCACTCTTCACCTGGATGGTCCACAGTCTTCTTAAAGTCAAGATGCAGGAAACCGAACTCGTCGGCTAAACACACACACACACGTGCACACATGCGTTCTCTCTCCTCAACCTCACATCCTTTTGCTCCAGCGTCTGTGTTGTGAGTGGCAGCCATGCCACCGTATTTCTCAGGTTCTAGCCTGTACCCAAGTCAGAACCTACAGGTGTATACAGGCCACAAGCGGACCTGACTTCATTCTTCCTTTCCACTTGCTGCTTCAAATGGTTTTAACACCTATGGATAACATAGTTGGGCAGCTCCGACTGGTTTTCAAATTCTAGTGAAGACAGGAGTCTGTTTTCATTTTGTTGATGTGCTCCCCGCTAGTGCACACACGGGCTTTCTCTGAACTCTTTGCCGGTGGGGGTCCACTCTTCTAGGATCACCTCATTCTCCAATAGCCTTTTCAGGCAGACTCCCTACCTAAGAGGACATTGCCTGTCTCCCTTCCTGTGGGCTCTGCATGTGGCCCTCAAAAATAAAACTCACCTGTTCCGCAGCAAGCTCTGTGCAGCCCTGGGTCTAGAATCTGCAAATACCGGAGTTTAAGCCATCACTTTTCTACTTCCAGCTTCTCAGAAGTGAGTCCCATAACAGTCCGTGCCTCCCTTAAAACTCCAGGGAACACACGTTCCAGTCTTAAAGCATCCCTCACTTGACTTGAGGTAGGTAGACCTCTCCTGACCCCTAGCACATCCACAACTCCCTTCAAACACACACGAATCCCTGGTTTCTTCAACCTCAGCATGAATTCTAAGTCTTTTCTTAGGAATATGGTTGGCAGGCTATTACTGACAGAATCAGCTTGTGGCTTCCCTTTGCAAGTGCTACAAAAACGAACTAGGATCCCTCTTCAAAATGTTATTTTATTTTATTTTTTTACTACTGTTGCTTTGTTCTCAAGCTTTGGTGACTCTTCTGAAACTCACTGACATTGGGATAATTCCAATAGGACCTCTTATAATGCAATCGTGCCATTCCCTTACCCTTACCCTTACCCTAAAAGTGCTATCTCCTATCTCTTTTGCCCAACACTTCCTCTTTCCCTCTGTTATTTTTATTTCAGACCCCCATTCCTATATCCTCCCAACTTACTCTCTTGTCTCCGATGTTACCTTCTTCCCTCTACATCCTAATCATAAACCATCATCCACCTATCAAAAGAAATGGTGTTTCTAAAATGCATGTATATGCTGACTACAACACACACACACTAAATATAAAGAAACATACAGGTTGCAAATAAAAGGATGAAAGGAGTTGTTATCATGGAAATGCTCACCATAAGTTTGCTGGTATGGATCTAGTTATGACAGACACAGCACTTTCAGATGAAGAGTATCACCAATGACGGAGAAAAGCATTTCACAAAATGCGAGAGTCAGTTCATCAAGAAGACAATTATCTTGCAGTACTCACCTAACAACAAAGCTCCAAGACGCATAAAGGACATTTTAAAGCATGTCCCTCATTGGTGTCATTTCAAAAAAACCTTCTTTTAAAGAACCAATAACAATCTCAGTATTTAAAACAAGAGGTCCTTGTTTCCTAACAAATACAGCTTCACTCCAGTTCGCAATCAGATTTTCAGGAGTTCTCAGAGATGCAGGACCTTCCAGAATTTTCTGATAGTCTCAATTCAATTTATTCAGAGGAATGCATGTATTCACTATGGAGAATGTCTGTCAAATATCAACAATTTCTTGGGGTGCCAGGTTGGCTCAGTCAGTTAAGCGTCTGCCTATGGCTCAGGTCGTCATCTTGTGGTCCTGGGATAGAGCCCCGTGTCGGGCTCCATGCTCAGGACTGGGAGTCTACTTCTCCCTCTGTCTCTCTCTGCCTGCCTCTCTGCTTCCTTGTAATCTCTATCAAATAAATAAATAAAATCTTTAAAAAAACAAAAAACAAAAAACACAACAGCTTATTCTGAGTTGTCCTTCTGAGAAGGACTCCATCAAAGATTGAATCATTTAAAAATTGAGAAATAGGGGCGCCTGGGTGGCTCAGTGGGTTAAAGCCTCTGCCTTCAGCTCAAGTCATGATCTCAGGGTTCTGGGATCGAGTCCCGCATCGGGCTCTCTGCTCAGCGGGGAGTCTGCTTCCCTTCCTTGCTCTCTCTCTCTCTGCCTGCTTCTCTGCCTGCTTGTGATCTCTGTCTGCCAAATAAATAAATAAAGTCTTAAAAAAATAGAGAAATAAGAATCAAAATAAAACAAAAAGAAAATTCTTTGTGTAAATCTAAAGCAAATATTTTTTGCGTAGTTCAAAAAAAAAAAAAAAAAAGATTGGGAACCACTCCAATGAAGAAAAGTTGTCAAGGAGTCAAGGAGCAGCTAGAATTACTTAAAGTAACTAAGTATTTACAGAATTGTTCAGCCTTCATGATGTTTAATAATTGTTCTAGTCAGTAATGATTATTTCTCAATATTATTTGATATGCAGTATCTCACGTAGAACTTTTATTAAAATTGCTGAGAACTTGGCACTCCATCTTTTGCAGTAAGGCCCATGCTATCTCTTCCAATTACTGCTAGGCTCTAGAAGGTATCTCGCAGAGACAATACTCACTCCAAGGCAACTCCATTTGTGGGTGCTAAAATCTGGTCCATGTAGGCAAGGTAGGTAAAGGTGATCTTATTTAAAACTACTTCCAGATCTCATTACAGACCACTCATATTGTGCTTCACAAATTTTGTGAATTGTCTAGAACCAAAAGCTTTCACCCCTGAAACCATATAGTCAAACGTGGCTTCTAAAGGATGGAGCGTTGTGGCTTCACTTGTGTTCCCAAAAAATATACACTGAAGTCCTAAGCCTGGTTCCTGTGAGGGTGGCCTTGTTTGGAAATATTCTTTGCAGACCTAATCAGGTTAAGATGACGTCGTTAGGGTAGGCCCTAATCCAATATGAGCCACAGATTCCCAGATACACAGGGAGAAGGCAGAGGCCAGATCCCCCCACAGAGGCTTCCAAGGCAGCATGACCCTAGTACCACCTTGATTTTTAGATTATCGAGCCTCAAGAACTGTGACAAAATAAATCCGTTGTTCTTTTAAGCCACTAAATTCGCAGTACTTTGTTACAGCAGTCTGAGGAAACCAATACACAGAGCAAAGTCTATTTATACCATAATGGAGTTCAGTGTTAGGACTCTGGTTCCTGGAGTAGGTGACTATCCCCTACCATGCACAAAACTGCTTCTACTGAGGCTCTACCTTGTTTTAGGGGTGCCCATGGGGTATCAGGATCGCCTGAACTTACAAACTTACTGACCAGTGGGAACAAGCACAGTGACTACAGGATAAGGAATCTGACAGAGATAGACACCCTAATATTCAACAAGTGAATTAAGGGGGCACCTGGGTGGCTTAGTAGATTAAGCGTCTGACTCTTGATTTCAGGTCTTGATCTCAAGGTCGTGAGTTCAAGCCCCACATTGGGCTCCACACTGGGCGTGAAACCTCCTTAAAACAAAGAGGGAATAAGCCATGTAGTAGGGGTTTCCTGGGACTTCAGTCTGCCAGGAACATTACCAAGTCCTATCTGGCTCTTCCTAACCCAGTTATTGTGTAGTGAGGGCACCAGGGACTGGAATGGCTCTACACCTTTCATAGTTCATAACTCCTAATTACATTTTCCAACCCACTGATTAAAATCTTCTGCATAACATGGTCGCCAAAACTAAATAGGACCCAAACATGGTTACTTTACTTCCTCATAAAACATCTGGAATACGGTAAATTTTGTCTGTTTCCTGGAGTTCATTAGAACTGTTGTGATGGTTGAAGGGCTATATTTTCCAACTGCACTATTCACCTTTCTGCACAATTGCTTCAAGGTGGATTCCCAGTGTTCAATTTGCTATCTCTTCTTTTTCTTGGCCAGCACCCAAACTTTCCTTGACCTCATTTCTCTCTTTTTTACTCCCTTTCTGTGCATGCCTATGTTCTTAAGTTATTTTTGTACCTTTCCTTCCGCACATCAAGACAGAGAACACACCAAATGACTCCACCTCTGGCGGTGACCGCCTCCTACCTCCTCCTCCCCTACAGGTGCGTCTGCACTCACCACACTAATCAGTCCCATTGTGTTGTTTTTCTTCTCTCGAGAGAACGGACAATGCCCACAGTAATTTCTAAATAAGATCCAGGAAATCTTATGAAACAAGAGAAAATTAGAAATTCACACTCCTAACAACCGGTTACAGGACAGCACAGTACTCAGGCTATTTTGACATTCTTGTAATAATGATCACCATATAGTGGTTCCATTGATTTATGTGTAATAGCTTGTGGACTTGATGGTCTTAATCACTCTTTTGAGATACCAACATTTTCCATGAGAAATTTGTCACTCTTAGAAACAAAAGCATGATTAATAAGAGGAAATAAGCACATTTGACATGAGATTAAAGAAATGTTGGATTTATGTTTATAAAATTGCATTTGAGGGGCGCCTGGGTGGCTCAGTGAGTTAAGGCCTCTGCCTTCGGCTCAGGTCATGATCTCAGGGTCCTGGAATGGAGCCCGGCATAGGGCTGTCTGCTCAGCAGGGAGCCTGCTTGCCCCCGCCCCCTGCCTGCCTCTCTGCCTGCTTGTGATCCCTGTCTGTCAAATTAAAAAATATATATATTTAAATTTAAAAAATAAATAAAATTGCATTTGGTAGGCATTGCTGTACTTTGCAGTCTATTAGTAGTCTCCCTTAATTCAACGTAACTTTTTAAATAATCGAAGAAATAATTTTAAATAGAAGTTGAGAGTTCAGAACAGATTAGCACATTTCCCTGAGGTATCATTTAAATTTCATCCTACCTTTTAATTGTGTTTTTATCCTGGCTGTTGTAACAAAATATCATAAACTGGGTGGTTCATAAACAACAAATATTTACTGTTTAGTCCTAGAGGCTGGACTCAAAGATCCTATGTCCTCACATGGTGGAAAGCACTTGGGATCTCTCTGGAGCCTCTTTTGTGAGAATATTAACCCCATTCATGATCTTAGCACCTCCCTAAGGCATCACCTCTTAATACCATTATTTTGGGGGGTAGGATTTCAACATATGAGTTGGGGTGGGCACAAACATTCATTTAATCCCAAAAGACCAAGCCATTTTAGAGCTGCTAGTCTTTACTCAGGTTGAAACTTCATCTTAATATACATCTTCCCAACTAGAGAGACCATACTACTCCCCAAAGGCCTCTGCATATTTGTTATTTCAACTTAAGTAAAAAAGGAAAGAAACACAGGTATATGCACACCAGTGTTAACTGAGATCTTATTATACTAGACATGTTTATGATCAATAACTTCATGGATTCCTCCAAAAACTCTGTGAGCTATTATTTCCACACTTTACATAAAAAGAAACAGAGACTCAAATATTTTCAATACCTTGCCCAAAGTTGTACAGCTAATTCATTTGGGAGTCCACCTGCCATGCCCTATTCTAACTCCAAAGCTCATGTTCTTTCCATTTTTCAGTGTTCTCTCTGAAACACCATAGTCATACAACAAAAAATTACACTTCTCGTGGTGAGCACTGTTCAATATTTACAACTGTCAAATCACTTGTCCTACACCTGAAACTACTAAAACACTGTTGTCAACTACACTTCAGTGTTTTTTTTTAATTTTTATTTTTTATAAACATATATTTTTATCCCCAGGAATACTATGCAGCCATTAAAAGAAATGAAAACTACACTTCAGTTTTAAAGAGTATCTTTTTCCCCCTTGTAATGTTAAATGGATTCAAACAACTACTTCTTGGGTATCCACTTTTTGTGCTAAACAATAACAAGACAAGGGCAAGATAAACTGTTAATCTCCAACCTCCAAAAGATAGATAAAGCAAGTCATTGATCTATTGGACCTGGACTCCATAGCTACATTGACCAACTGCCCTTGTTTGGGTGGGAGTGTTCGTGTCCCAGTGAAAATCCTCCATCTCGGGAGACTACCTCAGTCCTGCGCAAACTGGAAGGGTGGGTCACATAACGCTCTCTAAGAGTAGAAACTCCTTGGATTATTTGTAATATATATAATCTGACCAATTAAATATAGAAGCAGGACCCAAACATCAATATATTTTTAGGAATGTTAGGAAACATTGTTTGAAAGCATTTGGTTCTTTCTGATCCAACAGCATAAGCATCACCTGGATCCTTGTTAGAAATACAAATACTCCAGTGTCACCCCATACCTACTAAATCAGAGCCTCTGGGGGTGAGGCCCCCATATCTGTCTTAACCAATCCTCTAGATGATTCTGATGCCAACTCAAGGATCATTGCTGTATGAAAGGAAACAGTCAACAAAACAAAGAGTCGAACCATGAAATGGGATAATCTTCTCCCATCTTCACAAATGACACTACAGACAAAGCACTGATATCCAAGATCTATAAAGAACTTCCCAAACTCAATGTCTAAAAAACAGATAACCCAGTCAAAAAATGGGCAGAAGACATGAACAGACACTTCTCCAATGAAGACATACTAATGGTCAACAGACGCATGAAAAAATGTTCATCATCAGTAGCCATCAGGGAATTCCAAATCAAAGCCACACTGAGATACCACTTTACACCTGTTAGAATGGCCAAAATCAACAAGACAGTAAACAACAGAGGTTGGAGAGGATGTGGAGAAAAGGGAACCAACCCTCTTACACTGTTGGTGGGAATGCAAGTTGGTGCAGCCACTTTGGAAAACAGTGTGGAGATTCCTCAAAAAAATTAAAAATAGAGCTACCCTATGACTTGGCAATTGTACTACTGGGGTATTTACCCCCAAAATGCAGATATAGTGAAAAGAAGGGCCATCTGTACCCCAATGTTCATAGGAGCAATGGCCACAGTCCCCAAACTGTGGAAAGAATCAAGATGCCCTTCAACGGACAAATGGATAAAGAAGATATGGTCCGTATATACAACGGAATATTATGCCTCCATCAGAAAGGATGAACACCCAACTTTTGCATCAGCATGGATGGGACTGGAGGAGATTACGCTGAGTGGAATAAGTCAAGCAGAGAGAGTCAATTATCATACAGTTCCGCTTACTTGTGGAGCATAAGAAATAACACGGAGGACATTAGGAGAAAGAAAGGAAAAGTGAGGGGAGGGGGAGATGAACCATGAGAGACTGTGAACTCTGAGAAACTAAGGGTTTGGGAGTGGAGGGGTGTGAGGGAATGGGTGAGCCTGGTGGTGGGTATTAAGGAGGACACCTATTGCATGGGAGCACTGGTGTCATATGTAAACAATGAGTCTTGGAACAGTGCATCAAAAACTAATGATGCATTGTTGGGTGACTAACATAATAAAACTTTTATAAAAATTAAAATAAAAATAAAATTTAAAAAGTATCACTGCTGTATGGAAATGGCATGAACACACCTGTCCCCTACTACTGTCCGCAGAGCAGTCTCCTGGGAACTCTGCCGTGGGCAGCCTGGGGTCACATTGCTGCTTTCCTCTGTCTTCTCCTATATGCCCCTGGAGTCTCCTTTTGCATTTATTTCCCTCATTTTCCCGTATTCTCTGAATATGAGTACGATCAACATTGCGAAGTGCTTACAGACTCAGAGAATTTTCACAGATCTCATTGCATTTCAGAATCTTTCCCTGCGGAGATAGCCGCAGTGCAGGTGAGTGAAAGCTCATCCCTCTAGGGCTCCTGGCGGGGTCCCTGAAGCAGCCCATCACAGGAACACACGGTGACTGAAGCTTCACATGGGCCCCTAAAAATTCACGTGGGCTTTTCTTTCTACTTCTTAATATATTTCATGTCTATCTTATTCGAAAAATTATTTCCCCCAATTTTCAAGGAAACTTGACTTCACAGGGAGACATTTGCCCCCAGTGTGTTATCCTGTGACTTTTTGCTTCACGCCCATGGCATAACACATTATTTCTATCTGCAAAGCACAAAAGACGCCACCCCATGAACTCTCACAGTGACCCTGGGATGTGTTAAACCTTACCCCTGCTGAAGACGATTCCAAGGCTCTGAAAGGTTAGGTAGTGTCCCCAATGTCATAAAATGGAGAAATGCCTGAATCAGGCCAGCATGACTAAAGGTTTGCTGTTTTACTGGAGTATACGACTGTCTGACATTGTGGACATAAACTCCTAGAGGACAAAGGTACTACTATTTTATATTCTGTACCCATCATAGTACTTCATAAAATGTACATGTGCTGTCTCTCTCTCTCTACATATGTATGTACACATGTATATCTACCCATATATGCATCCATACATATCCATATATATACCTGTGTATATACATATATAAGTAATAATGTAAGTAAATAATACAAAAATATAAAATGAGTGAACAAAAGCATAGTAGTAATTTAAGAAGTTGAATTTTTTTCTTTTTTTTCCCCTATACACTGCAAATTGTAGAAATATCTGAAAGGGGGGCGCCTGGGTGGCTCAGTGGGTTAAAGCCACTGCTTTCGGCTCAGGTCATGAACCGAGGGTCCCGGGATCGAGCCCCGCATCAGGCTTTCTGCTCAGCAGGGAGCCTGCTTCTCTTCCCCCCTCTCTCTGCCTGCCTCTCTGCCTACTCGTGATCTCTGTCTGTCAAATAAATAAATAAAATCTTAAAAAAAAAAAAAGAAAGAAAGAAAGAAATATCTGCAAGGGCTTAAAATGCAAAATAAAGCCATGTAAAAGATAACAGCGCCCCAGCCACTTAAGCATCAGACTTTGGCTCAGGTCATGATCTTGGCGTCCTGGGATGGAGCCCCTTGTCAGGGTCTGTGCTAAGCAGGGACCCTGCTTCTGCCTCTCCCTCTGCTCCTTCCCCCATTCGTGCCCTCTCTCTCAAATAAAATCCTAAAAAAAAAAAAAAACCCAACAAAACAGCTTTTGACAATATTAGGTTAAGAACCTAAGAGTATTAAAATTCAATACCCCACCATAACCACCCTTGTCCCACAGACTCCCTGACAGAAACACAAGTATGAAATTCACAGAAAAGGAAAGTAAGCTAGCAGTATAATGTGAGCCTGGCTTTTATCCAAACCCCAATGCAGGGAATGCAGGGACTTGATTTAAGTCCAAATTCCAATTCGGCGGTCTTACCAAAGCCTAGCACAGCAAAGAGAAAAGAGAGAACAAGATAGCAGAAGTGGTTTAGTAGGAGAGAAGGCTCTAGTCCACTCTGTCATGTCAGACGTAAGGAAGGTAGCTTTAGCAGAGGAGAGGTGAAACAGACCCACCAACTTTGAACATAGTAATCCTGCCAACTGGTAGAGTTCAGTTCTCTGCTCCCAAATCTAAGTGAAGATCCGTATTCGTTGTGGAAGGAATTTGGGAATAAGAAGTAGGAAACTTTCTCCCTCACTTACTTCCGACTCTCATTTGGGAAACTGGAGTTAAAAAGAAATATTTGTTCTATACTTAAATAGGCTAGCACAAAATAGCATGTCTTCAAATTGTTTCTTTGGAATAAAGCAGTCCAGTATCATTAAGTTTGGGAAACTCCTGGCTATATGGCTTCTTTGCTAGAAGTCCTATTCAGAATGCATAAAATACATAAGCATGAGGATTCTTGAAAAAAAAAGGGGGGAGTGTGGGGGGAGAGGGAATCTATGCAACACTTTGGACACCTGGATGGCTCAGTTGATGAAGCCTCTGCCTTCGACGCAGGTCATGATATCCCAGTGTCCTGGGATGGAGCCACACATTGGGATTGCTGCTTGGTGGGAAGCCTGCTTCTCACTCTTACTCCCTTTGCTTATGTTCCTTCTCTCGCTGTCTCTCTCTGTCAAATAATAATTTTTTTTTTAAATCTTTAAAAAAATAAAAAATAAATAAATATTTAAAAAAATAATACGCAACACTTTCAAAACTTGTTTGACCAAGAAACCTTGTCCCTATCCTAACACCCATTCTACGGAATACATTGTAGAGATGTCAATATAGGGGAAAGATCAAGGGATTTGGCATTGAAGAAACCTCTCTTCACTTAATGCTATAGCACTTACTAGCTGTATAAACATGATCTAATTATGTAATACATCAGTTTTTGTTTTCTCATATGATGGAAAGATAATAATCCCAACCATGCAAATTCATGAGGGTCATGAGTTGACAGATACGAATTGTCTAGAGGACTGTGCTTGATTAAATAGAAGTTGCTCAGCAAGTAGTACCTCCCCTCTCTCCGTTATTTTCATATGCACTTGCTTTACCTATTGTGTGTAAATACCAAGCCATTGATGAATTTAGCCAATTAAGTAAAAATAATCAGTCAAATCTATAACAAAATAATGGAGAGCGCTAACTCTTTGGATGATAGAATAATCAGTTGTGTATAATGCTGTCATGTTGCATGCAACGTTTCCTCCGTTGTTATGATTTGGGAGAGCTTTCAAAGGTTGAAACTCAAAAGAATGGCATGCAACTCAATGAAGTTCTTGGCTTTTAGTTTTACTCTGCTAATTCTTTTTTTTTATTATTATTCTTTTTTTTAAAAGATTTTTTTTTAATTTATTTGACAGAGATCACAAGTAGGCACAGAGGCAGGCAGAGGCAGAGGGGAAGCAGGCTCCCTGCTGAGCAGAGAGCCCAATACAGGGCTCGATCTCAGGACCCTGGGATCATGACCTGAGCCGAAGGCAGAGGCTTTAACCCACTGAGCCACCCAGGCGCCCCTACTCTGCTAATTCTTATGGGAATATTTCGTACGAGTCTCCTCTGATTTATGTGGAAGTTTTGCTATGCAGTGTTATATCCTGGAGTCAGACACCAACAATTTACTGTTCATAAGAAAGGGTTCCTTCAAAGCAAGTTGGAGACTGACCAACTTAGGATTTGCATTAAGTAAGTGGTTTAAGTAAAATGTTGGAAGCAAAGAAATCCTATCCAATCAACATAGGACTCTCCAATTTGGACTAGATTTAGGTCTGTAAAGAGTCATTTCCTCTAGCCAGCTTTCTGTTTGCAAGACTCAGCAGTGCTTTTTTAAATCAGTTAGTTAAAACACACACACACACACACACACATATATATAATAATCTTATATGAAATGTACATATATAAGATATCTGTCTATCTATCTCTCCATCCAGGAGCCTTTTGTTCATCATCCTGGAAGAGCTAGCAATTTTAAAGCTACAGCTCAGGGCTAACATTTACAGAACACTTCCGGGTTGCAGTGCCTGGGGATTAGAAGAGGGATCTAAACTGACGGTTCTCCAAGTGTGGTCCCTGGATCAGTAGCATCAGCAGCACCCATGAACTTGTTAGAAACGCACGTTCATGGAACTTCAGATACATCAGAAAATCTGGAGTTTGGAGAGATGGTGATGGCCCCTGGGTGGCTCAGTCAATTGAGAGTCGACTCTTGGTTTCAGCTCAGGTCATGATCTCATGGGTCGTGGGACTGAGGCCCACTTTAGGCTCCATGGTCAGTGCGGAGTCTGCTTGAAGATTCTCTCTTCCCCTCTCCACTCACCCATGCTCACCCACGCTCTTTCTCTAAACTAAATACAAACATCTTTAAAAAAAAAAAAAATCAGAGTTGGGGATCAAAAGCAGAGGGCCTTCTGATTCTTATGCTAAAATTAGAGAACCACCGATTTAAATACCATAACCTTTGTGTGTATACACAAGAGGCTCTTAAAGAGTAAGGTTCTTGGAAGGATATCAGCAAGATGGTAGAACAGGAGGTCCCCTACCTATACCCCCACCAAAACGACAAAACTTGGCAGCCATCCACAGACAAGAGCATCTTTGTGGGAGCTTTAGGAACTGGATAGGATGATACAAAACTCTAGTGGAGCCCCAGAATGAGCAGGGCCACTTTGAGAAGGCAAGCCCACACCCAGGTAGCAGGTTCACCCACTGTGGTCCCAAGCCACAGACCCAGTAACAGACCTATCTGCCTTTGGGTTTGGCTCCAGCTACGTCTGACCTGTAGTCCTGCTATCAGTGCTGGAAGGAGGGTAACAGGCCTGTCAACTTCATTTTACTCTGGATAGTGAAGCAGCCCCACACTGCAGTTCTAGCCCTGACCCAGGCACAGTTTGAGAGCAGTCTTGTCAGCCCAGAGCCCCACCAGGAGAAATACCCATCAGTGCTCCCAGAGGCAGGTCTGCTGTACTGGTCCAACAGTAACCAGTTGGAATGTCCCTGTAACTTAGCTCCAGCCCCTCCCAGCTGTGGTACAGGAAAAGGCCTTCCCCACACAGGACTCAGCAGAAGACATCCTTGACCCTGGAGACAGGCCCACCAACTTCGGTCCCACTGAGGAGCCTGAAGTGGCCCTGTAAATCACCCCGGTCCTTCTCGGCTACAGTCCAGAAGCAGTCCTAGCCATGCAGGGCCCTGTCCAGTGGCCCAGACACAGCCCTCCCAGGGACCTGGCAGGAGTTGGACACACCCACATGGGCACACCGGCTAAGACGCCTGCAATCCTCAGACCCTGATGTGGACCTCTATTCCATTGCCGGCCCTACTGACCAAGGTCCTGGAGGCAGTCCCATTCACTCAGGGGCCACACAGGATCCATGCTCACCCAAGCCCCTGGTAACAGGCTGGACAAACATGGACCCCACTGTAGACCCAGCAGCAGCCACATGACCCAGGCAAACCCTGCTCAACTATGGTGCTGGGGACAGTTCCATCATTCCAGGAACCTGACCTGACAGAGTTTGTACCTGCTGAAACCAGTCCATAAAGACTGCAAGAGTTGCTTACCCATCAAATGCTCAGATCCCAATACAAGACTATGAGGACCACACAGAAGCAGGGAACATGACGCCACCAAAGGAAACAAATTCTCAGCAACCAACCGCACAAAGTGGAGATCTATGAATTGCCTGACGATAATTCAAAATAATTATCTCAAAGAAGCTCAGTGAGATGCAAGAGAACACAATATTTGGCCATAGAAAAGAAGGAAATCCTTCGGTCTCTCTCTCTCTCAAATAAATAAATAAAAATCTTTAAAAGTGGGGGAGGGGTACCTGGGCGGCTCAGTTGGTTAAGCCTCTGCCTTTGGCTCAGGTCATGATCTCAGGGTCCTGGGATGGAGCCCTCAGGTTCCCCGCTCAGCGGGGAATCTGCTTCTCCCCCTGCCTGCTCCTTCCCCTGCTTGTGCACTCTCACTCTCTCTCTCAAATAAATAAAACCCTTTAAAAAATCTTTAAAAAATAATATTGTATTATATAACTGATATTTGCTAAAATAAATCTTTTATTATCCTTCGTATTTCTTTTTCCATTGAGGTCTAACTGACATGTAACATTAAATTAGTGTCAGGTGTACAACTTAATGATTTGGTATCTGTATACACTGCAAAATGATGGCCACAGTAAGTCTGGCTACCATCCATCACCACACAAAGTTACAAAATGAAAATCTGTGTGATAAGAACTTGTAAATTTATGCCCTTGGCAATTTTCAAATATGCACTACAATATTATTGACTATAGCGACCTGCTGTACATCACATCCTCATAACGTATGTACTCCTCGGCCTCTTTCATGCGTTTCGCTCATCCTCTCTGACAACTACCATTCTGTCCTCTGTTATCTAGGAGTTTTGTTTACTCATTTGTTTTTTTGGACTCCACATATAAGTCATATCCCACAGTATTTGTCTTTCTCTAACTTAATTTCACTTAGTAGGTCGCCCTCAGGTTCCATCCATGTTGTTACAAATGGCAAAAGCTCTCTTTCCTTTTTACGGCTGACTAGTCTTACACTGTGCGTATTCATGCACCCGCACACATATACACACACAGCCCTCACCTTTATCCATTCATTCACGAATGGACAGGAGTATATAAACTCCTTTCTGCAAAGTACTGGCGGTTGTGGCAAGGCAGCAAGAGGGTGCCAGGCCTGCACCTGCTCGCTAGCACTAGCAAGATCTAGCGAGATAGAGGGAGAGTGCAACAACGGCCTCGGCCAGAGCCTCCAGCCCTGGAGAGTCCCAGCAGGTCCCTGAGCCTCTGGCAGACACCTAGATTTAGCAAATAATTCTCCTTTCCATACAGACTGTGCTGGGCTCTGGGGCAAGTACCCTTTAGGGCAGTATCTCTGTTCCCTGTGGTCCTTCAGTCTTCCTGCTTTTCAAAGACAGGTGTTTTGGGAGCTTGTCTCTCTGGTATAGGTCCCAAGGGTTGGGGGGGCATGATGTGGGGCACAAACCACCCACTCCTCAGAGAGAAGCTTCGGGTTTGTGAGATCCCTCCCGATGGCGGGTCCCCCTGCCGAGGGTGGGTTTTTTGGAGAGACTGTGTCTCTGCCTCTCCTACCTGTCTCCATGTGGCCCTTCTATCGTTTGTTGTGAATGAGCTGTTGTGCTAGTTTTCGGGTCCCCACCGAGCAGGGAGCCCGACCAGATGCAGGACTCCATCCCAGGATCCTGGGATCATGACCTGAGCCGCAGGCAGATGCTTAACCAACTGAGTCACCCAGGCACCCCTAAAATAGTAGATCTTAAGTATTCTCACCACAGGGTTAAAAAAAAAAAAAAAAAAGAAAAGAAAGAAAGAAAAGTACATGAAGTGATGGATGTATTACCTGGATTGTGAAAGGCATTTCATAATGTGTAGGTATATTAAATCATCACTTTGTATACCTTAAATATATATAATACTTGTCAATTATTCCTCAATAAAGTTGAAAAAAATAAGGATCTTGCTCAAAGCACTCTCTATTCATAGTAGGGGACAACTGCATAAGCAATTATAGTGCAGAGCAGAATTGAACAAATTCTAAAATGTCATTGTATACATATTCTCAATTCTGACCAGGAATGTCAGGGAATGTTCCTAAAAGGAGGCAGCATTAGAGCTAAGTCCTGAAAGCTAGTTACAAATTCAACAGTACAACATACATGAAAAAAAATTTAATTTAGGACCCTCTACACACTGGATATTGTGAACGTCAGTGAGTGTAGACTGGCATAGTGGTTTAGGTTTGTGCACTATGATTTTCTGAGCTGATGGAGAAGTTCTCTATCTGTTCTGTCCCATACGGACACTATCCTGATGTGGCTATTGGGAAATGGAAATGGGGCAAGTGAGAGGAAGGAAAATTTTTATTTGAACAGCCATAGGTTTCTTGTAGCTACCTTTTTGGAGAGCAGTTTTAGGAATTATCATAATCATGAGTTGCCCCTACACCTCCCTCAACCCACTCTCCCTATGAGACAAAGACAACTTCAAGACTTTCCTGAATCCCCAGAAACACGGTTGTATTTGTGAAGGCTATTCCTGAGCTCCTTGCTTTTACTTCCAACTCTTGGAGAAAAATTATTTCTGTGGCTAAAACTCACTTGAATTGCTCAAGATCCAAATGCCTTGATACAACACTGCCTTGAAAACAATGCATTTTGGGAGACAGCCCAGGCTGGGAAGTTCAGGTGGCCGTGGGACATAAACACCATCGTGTTTGTAGCCCCTCTGACCAGGATGCTCAGTTATTTTGCCTTAAAGAGCAGGACCTTCCGTCCTTTACCAAATATTAACAAATATTTCGTTTTATAACACCTCTTTTGTTTTCAGCCGTGTATGCAATACCAAATGCTAAGCAAAGAAGATAATTAAATTGGGCCAGACCCTGTCCTTTGACTGGCACATGGAACTCTAGAAGATTCCCTTTCAGGATTTGTGAGTTTGTGGGGGGACCTGATTGGGGACGGGATCAGAGAGCTGCATTGTTGTATGTCTCTACCACAACACAGGTATGAATTATACATGTAGCTTCTCCTCTTCGTAGAAAATCTGTGCAGTGAGCACTGTCCCCTCTCAGGCCCGCCACCCCAGTGGGTGGAGGCAGAGGCTTCGAAGCTAGTTATGACTGCAATCTGAAGATTCAATTCAATTCTCAGGTGATTCTTCCCTACCCTTTCACAAAGCTGGGTGAGCTATGTTAATAAGACTGCACCTTGCAATTATGTACTCTCCAAGTTAATGTCTAAAGTGCTTTACCCAAAGTTTCTCAGATACTCTGTAGAATCGGTCAAGGTTCCGAGTGGTGAAAGCTCCCGCTTATCTGTGTCTAAGTCAACTGCACACACCTGTATCATGCCGGGGTAGACAGGGATATCCGAGGACAGAATCCCATTGGGTTTAGTTGTTAAATCTCCATAAAGGCAACCTGTGTGACTGCGCCCTAACATTATCTGTCTGCTGAGTTACTCACAACTCCCTTTCTCTCTATCTCTGTAGCTCAGCCTCCCCTCATGATCTCCTAGAGCTGCATTCGACCAAGATCAACTATTCTCTTTCATCCTTGATGCCCCAACCAGGGAACACAGTTTGATGCAGGCAACCATGCTTAACATGGGCAGGAAAGGCAGTCTGGGAGACACTGGCAGTAAACAGAAAGCAGGCTAATCCTTATCAGTGGAACTGTGGGAGGAACCATCTGGGAAACTGGTCTTACTTCCTTTACTAGGGACGTGGCACTTAAGCTAGATTCCTTCACAAATTTCACTCCACGTTAACCTTCAGTTTATAAATGTACTCATCCTTAGCAATCCGTTAGTAGTTATTTACAAAGCAACCCTCCTGGGCAATAGGTACTCTGTGAGGTGCTATGGCATTTCATAAATCTGACCCATGAATGGGATGTTAGTACAGAGGAGGTTAAAAACAAAACAGAACAAAAACAAACCGAAACAAACCAAAAAAACCCAAAAAACAAAAAACAAAACTAGGGATGCATGGGTGGCTCTGTGGGTTAAGCATCTGCCAGAATTCTACTCAGGTCGTGATCCCAGAGTCCTGAGATGGGCCCGTCATTGCTGGGGCGTCTGCTTCTCCCTCTCCCTCTGCCTGCTGCTCCCCCTGCTTGTGCTCTCGCTCTCTCTCTGACAAATAAATAAGTAAAATCATTTAAAAAAAAAAAAAAACAGCACAGGAATAATATGTTTTACCCTTGATTCAGGAGGGTATTTCTGGCTTCAGAGACTGAACTGGGACCAGCTCTAAATTCCTCTGCTTTTGAGAGCTGGTAAGGAAGACACGGAATTGAGAGCTACCGTAAGTCAGAAATGGGCAAGCACTTTAGGAACACTGTGTTGTAGGGGCCCAAGGCAGATTGCCCCAACGTGGCCTACTTGGGCTTAAAGATAATATTTTGAGTTAAAAGTAATTAAACCTGGTAGATGCCAGAAAAGGTCTCAGCCTCCCCGACAACTGCCTAAATTTACACTTGAAAGGAGAGCCGGTAACAGGAAGAGAGCTATTGAGACTCCCCTTTACCTAAGGAATTTATCTGCATAAAAGGGCAGCTTTGTTTTTCCAAACGTCTCCTTGCTAAAGAGCTTTCTCCACTTTGTGTCCTCAGGCCTCTACCCCCGCCCCTTGGTTCCTATAGTTCGTTCATATAAGCCTGTGGCCTCACTGCCTTTGCAATCTCCTTGGATTCCCTGTACGCACGCCTATTAAATTTGATTTTCTCCTGTTAATCTATCTCATGTCAATTTGACTTTAAGTCCAGCTAGAAGGACCTTGAAGGGCAGAAGAAAGTCTTCCTCCTGAACAGTGGCCCGACGAGGGAAACGCCACTATGGTCTTCCGACGGATTCCAACTCTTCTAGGGTGCCTGGACCCAATTCCAACATGATGGGAGAAGTTCCCCAAACACAGCACCAAACAATTCTCAGACACTATCCACCAGGAGAGAGCGTCAGACCGTCACGGGTTAAGGGCTCGGTCCTACAAGACTGTCCCACCCGCACCCCCACTTCAGACCCCAGGCGCAGGTCCAGGTGCTCGGGACTAAGCAGCCCTAAACCAGAGGTTCCCACCAACCCTTCCTCAGGTTCAGTTCATTCGCTGGAGCAGCTCACAGAACTTACAGAAACATTTTCCTTACCTGACCGGTGGCTGATTACAAAAGGATGTAACTCAGGAACAGCCCAACGCAAGAGTTAGGTAGCGCCAGGTCTGGAGAAAGAGCGAGCAGCTTCCCCGACCTCCCCAGGCCGCCACTCTCTCCAAACATCCACGTGTTCAGCGACCGGAAGCTCTCCCCAACGCCTCCTTTGGGGTTTTTTTCTGGAGGCCTCGAAAGCGAGGCCTGATGGATTGAGTTACCGGCCATTGGCTGATCAACCTCCGGCTCCTCTCCCCTCCCCTGAGGTCAGAGGGTGGCACTGAAAGTTCCAACCCTCTGATTACTTGGTTGGTTCCCCTGGTAACCAGCCCCCATCTTTAGGTTAACCAGAGGCTTTCCAGAAGTGACCTCATTAACATAACAAGACACCTTTAAAGCTCTCCGCGCCTCGGAAATTCCAAGGGTTTTAGGAGCTGTGAGCCAGAAACCAGGTGAATGAAGGCCAGACACATAAAAGAAATGACATATTTGGTCATTCGAATGACCAAATACATATTTCTAATAAATCACAATATTGAAGTCTTCATTTTCCAGGTGAGAAAACAGGTTCAGGAAAACAGCTACTTGTTCGGGATCACGGGGCCTAAAGCTGATTCCTATGCTTGTGCCTTCGATCGCTGCGCTACTCGCCTTTGGGGCTTCTTTCTTCTCTCCTCCTTTTCAAAGGCCTCTGCCTCTGAACACTCAGAGTTGTGCTTGGAATCGGGAAATTTAGACCAGGGATTTGTTTTCCAGATTCGCCCAATGATAAAACGTGTTCTTCAGAGCAAACAGAGGGCCTATAAGATCAGTTGGAACCCAAGCCCAGAGGTGCGGCTTTGGGACATGACTGAACACCCTCGACATAAGAGTAATAACCATTATCATTTATGGAACATTTACTATGTTCCAGAACCTATACATTTTTTAAAATCCTCATGATAAACCTGTGAAATAAAATGAGGACAAAGAAACGCAAGAAGAATGGCTAAGGGAGTTCTAGGAACGACATCACTTCACATGGGCTGTGATTATTTAGTCTTTTTGTGCTCTACATTAGAATGGCAGCTTCTTGGTAAAAACCCGTTCCTTATTCTTTTTAGTATCTGCAGCACTGAGCCCAGGGCTTAGCACAAAATAAGGAAGCAATAAATGATAATCCCGATTACTACTCACTGCAGTGCTAACTCCTAGAATAGGAATATAAGCTGAACATACCGAAGACTTGGGTGTGAAATCCCTTGCTAATATTTGCTTAAAGGAACTTATTATCTATACCCTACCCACTACAATTCTAGAGAGTAAATGGAAAGCTATTTTCCGTCGTGGAAGAAGAGAGAGGAATACTTACAGCTATTGCTTAAGTTTTTGATAACTTCCTCCTACACACTGCCACCTACAATAACATTTAATGGGTCTTGCTAAACTGTGATCACAGATATCAGACTGCTATGTTTTATACAAACATATGAATGGAAAATACATGGCGTGATCTTTACCTTGGTGAGAGTCCAGAAAGTCAGAGAAATGACCTGAGTGGAGGGGAAACGAGCTTGAATACAAATATATTTTTTGTAAATTATGGAAATAATATTGTGTTTCCCAAAGCTCAGAGTGCATACTGTCCATGTTTGATTTGATTACTGAATTCACCTTAAGAAAAACTCGGGCTTTGGTAAGACATGTGTCTCAAGCACGTCATAGCAGATTCAGTAGCTGCCTTTTTTCTTTTTTTTTTTAAGATTTTATTTATTTATTTATTTGCGAAAATAAGCAAAGCAAGAGAGCACGAGAGTGGTGGGGGAATCAGAGGGAGGAGCAGAGGGAGAGGAAGAAGCCGACTCCCCGCTGAGCAGGGAGCCAATCTGACTCGGGACTGGATCCCAGGACTCCGGGATAATAACCTGAGCCAAAGGCAGACATTTGACTGAGCTGCCCAGGCGCCCCCTTCCTCTTTTATTTTTATTGTAACTTTTAAATTTCCAAAGATTTTGGGACGCCTGGGTGGCTCAGTGGGTTAAAGCCTCTGCCTTCGGCTCAGGTCATGGTCTCAGGGTCCTGGGATCAAGCCCCGCATCAGACTCTCTGCTCAGCAGGGAACCTGCTTCCTCCTCCCTCTCTGCCTGCTTGTGATCTCTGTCAAATAAATAATAAAATCTTAAAAAAAAAAAAATAGAAGAAGAAGTTTAAATTTCAAAGACTCACAAGAGGTTTTGAAAATGGTACAGAGTTCCTATGTGCCCTTCATCCAACTTCCCCCATAAATATCTTACATAAACATAATTCATTGTCAAAACCAGGACATTAATGCTGGCACACTGCTATTAACTCAGGTACTGACATTATTCAGATGTTACCACTGTTCACCTGCACTGTGTGTGTGTGTGTGTGTGTGTGTGTGTAGTTTGATGAAATATTATCATCACATGTGTAGGGTTCAAGTAATCATCATGAAAATCAAGATTCAGAATTGTCCCATCACCACAAAGAAGTTTCCTCGTGTCACCCCCTAGCAATGGTTAATGTTACATGTCAGCCTGACTGGCTCACGGGATGCCTAGGTATCTGGTTAGGCATTATTTTTGGCTCTGTGAGCACATTTCCAGAAGGCTTTAACCTCCGAGTCCACAGACAGCCCTGCCTTCCCGGCTGTGCGAAAGCACTAACCAGTCCGCTGAGAGCCTGAGTACAACAAAAAGCCAAGGAAGTTAGAATTCCTTTCCTTCCTGTCTGCCTGCTTCAGCTGGGACATTAGTGTTCCGCCCTTGGACTGGGATTTACACGATTTGGTTCTCAGGCCTTCACACTCAGATTGGAATTAAACCACCAGCTTTCCTGGGTCCCTGGTTTGCAGATGGAAGCTTGTGAAACTTCTCAGCCTCCATAATCACAAGTCAATTCCTTAGAATAAACATAACATTATGTATGTAGATAAATACACATATACACACACATACATATATGCATACATATAGACACGCACATACGCACATATCCTTCCGGCTGTGTTTCTCTGGAGAGCCCTGACTGACCCACTAACGGTTATAACCTCCCCCCAGCCCAAACACCTGGCTCCCAATAGTTTCTTCCCTATCTCTAAACTTTATCATTTTTGAAATGCTATGTAAATTAGATCATACAGCATTGTAACCTTTGAGATTGGCTTTTTTCACTCAGTATAATGCCCTTGAGAATCATTCAAGGCACTGCCTGCACCAGGAACTTGTTTTCCTTCACTGCCGAACAGAATTTTATTGTATAAAGGTGTCATTTATTCATTCATCACTTGGAGGACATTTGTATTTTTTCCAATTTTTGGCTATAACCATCAGGGATGCTATGAACAGTAGTAGTTTACAGGATTTTATGTAGACGTAGGTTTTCATTTCTCTGTGATAAACGCCCAGAAGTACAATTACTAGGTCATATTCTAGTTGCAGGCTTAGTTGTTTTTGTTTTCCAAAGAAGCTGTTTTGTTTTGTTTTGTTTTGTTTTTTTCAGGTTGGCTGTGCCATTTTATACTCCCATCAGCAGTGTTTGAGAGATCCATTTTCTCTGCATCCTTGCCAACATTTTGTTTGTTACTATTTTTTATTTTAGCTGGGGTTTTTGTTGTTGTTGTTGTTGTTTTAAAAAGCCTTTATTTATTTATTTGACAGACGGAGATCACAGAGAAGCAGGCAGAGAGAGAGGAGGAAGCAGGCTCAATGCAGGGCTCAATCCCAGGACCCTGGGATCATGACCTGAGCTGAAGACAGAGGCTTTAACCCACTGAGCCACCCAGGTGCCCCTATTTTAGCTGTTTTAATGGGAGTGTAGTGATACTACATTGTTGTTTTAATTTGCATTTCCCTAATAGCTAATGATATTGAACATCTTTTAATGTGCCTATTTTTCATCTATATATTCCCTTCAGCAAAATGTCTCTTCATGTCTTGCTCATTTTGTAATTGTTCATTTTCTTTTTGTTGAGTTGAGAGATTTTTAAGATATATGTCCTTTTGGAAAAGGACTATAATGTCCTTTTTCGGATATGTGATTTGCAAATATTTTCTCCTAGTTTGTACCTTACCTTTTAATACTTTAATTGGGTCTTTTCATCAGGCACAAGGATTTTTGAGGCCTACCATATCATTTTTTTCCTTGATGGACCATGCTTTTGTTGTATCTATGAGCCATTTTCCTAACCACAGGTCATGAAGATTTTCTCCTATGTGGTCTTCTGAAATTTTCATAGATTTATGTTTCACACATGAATCTATAGTCCATTTTGAATTAACTTTCATAAGAGTCTGGGGTTTAGGAAGAGGTTACTTTGGTACCTATGGATTTCCTGACTCTAGGGCTTGAATATGATTAGTACATGCATGGGTTTTGAATAAAGCAAAGATGACAGAAAAAAGCTGTAGGAGATTGAGCTGGTAAGCAGGACCAAAAGGAAAATATTCCTTAAAAGTATGTATCTAGGGGCACCTGGGTGGCTCAGTCAGTTCAGTGTTTGCCTTTGGTTTGGGTCATGGTCCCAGGGTCCTGGGATCAAGCCCTGCATTGGGCTCCCTGCTGGGCGAGGAGTGTGCTTCTCCCTCTGCTGCTCCCCTTGCTTGGGCTGTCTCTCTCTCTCTCGATCTCTGTCAAAATAATAGATAAAATCTTTAAAGAAAAAAAAAAAGTATGGTCTAGAGAAATTTGGGTGTGCTAGCAGTAGCTAAAAACGTGTACCCAATGTTCATGAGATCCACCAAATTTCTTACTGCACCCGTACTGAAACTGTCTTTTGCAAACACAGGGCAGACTTCCGGGGTGTGCAACCAGTGCAGTCACGCCCGGCCCCACACTCAGAAAGCGCCTCACAGACGGGGTTTAATGCTCTGCAGTCAACACTCTGAACTCTTCATTTTATCTTCGAATTCGTGTTTTGTAAAGACAGTCTGATAGGACAGTGGATGGCCTTCCTCAGGCTGAAGTCTCGGCTCTTGTCTGGTTCTATCACCCCCAACCCCCCAATGGAGAGGTTCTCTGTCATTGGCTCCCCGGACACACAGCAACTACTGCCAGCCTTTGCCCTCAGCAAGAGCCTGGGCAGGAAACAGGTTTGGGTGCACGTACCCTCAAAGCCCTTCCTCTGCCCCTCAGGTCGACTTAGTAGTCAAAAGTTTTAGCAAGCACCTTTAGCCCCTGTGACTAAGTAACTAAACGTTTTCTGTGTATCTATAGATCATACATTGCTTCCTAAAAAGAGTTGGAACCAGGAGCACCTGGGTGGCTCAGTGGGTTAAGCCGCTGCCTTCGGCTCAGGTCATGATCTCAGGGTCCTTGGATTGAGCCCCACATCGGGCTCTCTGCTCAGCAGGGAGCCTGCTTCCTCCTGCCTCTCTGCCTGCTTGTGATCTCTGTCTATCAAATAAATAAATAAAATCTAAAAAAAAAAAAAAAAAAGAGAGAGAGTTGGAACCAAACCCTCTCCCACAGCCCCCCACCCCACACCCATACACAACCTCTGAGCACCATGATCACGTCTGTAGCTGGCGCCATGGCGTCTGCCCACAATCAGGAGGGTCACAGACCACCTTGCTCCCCTTTTACTGATTAACTGCCCTGAAGTTCCTATTGATTTGACCCAGAGAGAGTACCTAAGCATCTGCACAAGCGGGGGTGCGGAGGGGGGCAGCAGAGGGAAAGAGAGAATTTCAAGCAGACTCCTCACTGAGCATACAGCCCAAGCAGGGCCCTGATTCCCGACCCACGAGATCATGACCTGAGCCCAAAGCAAGGGTCCAGCACTCCACCGACTTTGCCACCCAGGAGCCCCACTGCCCTACAGTTCCTTTAAAAATCTTTGGGCCAGGCAGAAACCTCAGAGTTGGTTTCTGGAGAAGAGTCTGCCTTCTCCCCAGCTGGCCAGCCTCCTGAATAAAGCTCATATTTTCTTCCAATCAAAACTCATCTCTCGATGGGGCATAAGAGTGGCTCAGTCGGATAAGCATCTGACTCTTGATTTTGGCTCAGGTCATGATCTCACTCAGTCATGAGACTGAGCCCCGCATCCAGCTCTGTGCTGAGCGTGGAGTCTGCTTATGATTCTCTCTCTCAGGGCGTCCGGGTGGCTCAGTGGGTTAAGCCTCTGCCTTTGGCTCAGGTCATGAACTCAGGGTCCTGGGATGGAGCCCCGCATCCGGCTCTCTGCTCAGCAGGGAACCTCCTTCCCCCTCTCTCTCTGCCTGCCTCTCTGCCTACTTGGGATCTCTGTCTGTCAAATAAAGAAATAAAATCTTTAAAAAAAAAAAAAAAAAAAAGATTGTCTCTCTCTCTCTCTCTCCTTCTGTTCCACTCCACCCCCCGGCCTGCCCATTCCTCTGCCCAAGCAATGAGCTGCCAAACTTGGAGTTTTTGGTAACAGCCTGTGCATCAAGTCACAAAGCACCTAGGAGAGTCTGTCCCACCTCTACAGACTCATAATGCCCAAGGCAGCACACTATTAAATGCCTATGAAAAGCACCAGGACAGGTTGAAAGAGACAACAAAAGAAACTCTTTTTCTTGCTGTTTGAGTAAAGGGTCCTACAGTTTTATTTTACATGAGGCCCCACAAAATATGTAGCCAAGCTAGTGTCAACATAGCAACTTGTTTAATTGTGTTTTATAGAAATTCCTAGAACATCAGAATTATGGTCAACAAAAGAACAATATACATCTATGATGGACTCCAATATAACCCCAATGGAGAGACTTCCAGATTTAACACAGCAGATAAAATCTGAGTGTTCCCCCACTTCAAAAAATCACCCAAAAGCCAAGATATAAAAGAGAAATAGCAGTACAAAGCACATGTTCAGGAAAAAAAAAATTTTGAAACCTCAAAATACGAAACAGGGGGAATAACTGTCAAAAAGCAGTGAAGGTCGGACAGTATACGGAAGACGCAGACAGAGTAAGCCCGAGAATGCAAATCCCAAAACACAAATCTGCGGAGCACACTTCTCCTTCGAATGTGGTGTATCCGGAGGTGGAAAATCCATCCACACTCTAGTTTGCAAATGGAATGGAATCAAAAGCTGTCAAAGGATAATCTCCCTAGACTCTATTTGGTTCTGGGAAGTAGAAATGGGGGTAAATGAGAAATGAAACCGGCAGTCATATTCACAAAAAACTGTGAGTCAGTAATATAATGGACGAAGGGGTGACTGCCTTGCCGGCTGCCCTTCAGTGCAAATTATGAGGAGGAATAAAAGCCAGGAGCTCACAAACTGTGAGAAGGAGAAACCATGCTAATAGGAAAAGAATCCTACCTCTTCTCCTGTACAAATTTCCTGTGTACAATCTGTCCAAATTGTACCTAGACAAAGATACACTGTAAAAGGAGGAACCAAAGATTTTTAAAAAGCAAATCTTAGGCAAAGAACACACAACAACAACAAAATGAAGCTGATAAAAGCTGTGAACAAGCATACTCCCAAGAATTTCTTTTTCAGGTGGGCTCCATGTCCAGAGCGGGCTTGAACTAATGACACTGAGATCAAGAGTCACATGCTCTACCTATTGAGCCAGCCAGGCAGCCCCACAATAATTTTTTTATAATACTAGTGCAGGGATGCCTGGGTGGCTCAGTCTGTTAAGTGTCTAACTCTTGATTTTGGCTCAGGTCATGATCTCCTCAGGATCGAGCCTCATGTTGGGCTCTGTGCTTGGTGGGGAGTCTGCTTGGGATTCTCGCTCTCCCTGTCCTTCTGCCCCTCTCCCACTCACAGACTCTCCCTCTCTCTAAAATAAATAAATAGATCTTTAAAAAATAATATAAGGGGCACCTGGGGGGCTCAGTGGGTTAAGCCTCTGCCTTCGGCTCAGGTCATGATTTCAGGGTCCTGGGACCGAACCCCGCATTGGGCTCTCTGCTCAGCAGGGAGCCTGCTTCCTCCTCTATCTCTGTGTCAAATAAATAAATAAATAAATAAATAAAATCTTTTTAAAAATAGAATTAAAAAATCATATAAAAATAAGTATTATCCTGATCATCTTTATTAAAAAAAACTTAAAGATGACATAGAAGAACCCAAAGAAATATGGTGAGGCAACAACACCACTAACAGAAATAACAAACAAAATGAAAAATGAAGAAATTGGGGAAGAAATTAAAGAAAAATAGCAAATATTAATAAATAAGGAATGTAAGGTGCACCACGGTGAGTGTAGTTAACAATACGGTATTACATGGGGCACTTGGCTGGCTCAGTCAGAAAAGCATGCAACTCTTGATCTTGGGGTTGTGAGTCTGAGTCCATGTTGGGTATAGAGATTACTTAAGTAAATAAAAATTTTAAAAGACATACTGTATTATAAAATTGAGAGTTCCTAACAGAATAGATCTTAAAAGTTCTTAACAAAAGAAAGAAAGTTGTAACTACATGTGGCGCTGCATGTCAGCTAAACTTATCATGGTAATCATTTTCTAGTATACATGTATATTGACACATCATTATATTGTATATATAAAACTATTATAGTGTTATATGTCAATTACAACTCAAAAGAAAAAAAATGTAGTGCCTAGGTGGCTCAGTCAGTTAAGCGTCTGCCTTCGGCTCAGGTCATGATCACAGGGTCCTGGGATCAAGCCCCACATTGGGCTCCCTGCTCATCAGGGAGCCTGCTTCTCCCTGCTGCTCCCCTGCTTATGCTCTCTTTCTCTCTGACAAATAAATAAAATCTTTTTAAAGAAAAAAGTAAAATGTGAAATTAGAAGCAGCACAAAGGATAATGGACATTATTATTTTTTTATTAACATATAATGTATTATTAGCTCCAGAGGTATAAGTCTCTGAATCGCCAGGTTTCGACACTTCATAGCACATACCCTCCCCAATGTCCATAACCCCACCACCCTCTCCCTACCTGCCTGCCCCCGGCAACCTTCAGTTTGTTTTGTGAGATTAAGAGTTTCTTATGGTTTGTCTCCCTCCCAATCCCATCTTGTTTCATTGATAATGGACATTATTAAAATAAGGCTAGCAGTATATAGAACAAAGTGAAGAGAAGTTTGTAAACTAGAATGGAAATAAAAGAATGGCAGAGAAATATATATTCATATATATTTATATATGAATATACATATTTATATAATATATACACACATATATACATACATATGCATACAAATACATATATGAATGACTGAAGAGATCTAATATATATGTTTCACTTTTCTCTTGCTGTGTAACAAATTTTCTCAAATCATAATAGCTATAACATCAATGAACATTTCTTTTCCTTAGTTTCTATATGCTGAATTCAGGGGCATCTGAATTCTCAGGAATTCAGTTACGATGGCATTCGACACTCCAGCCATCCGAAGGCTTGAAATGACCTAGAATCCCCACTGCCCAAGTAATTCACTTGCACGGATGGAAAATTAATGCCAGTTGTTGTTGGGAGGTCTCAGTTCCTCCCCATGTGATCCTATCTGTGGGCTGTTTGCCCTCACAGCATGTTGACTGCCTTCCCCAGAGTGGGGACCCAAAAACTCAAGTCAGAAGGAACAACCCCTTTTATGACCTTAGTGCTGGAAGTCATGCACTATCACTTCTGCCACATTCTGTTCACTAAAAGTGAGGGACTAAATCTAGCCCAAAGTCAAGGGAACTAGAATTAGGTAACCCTTACCTTTTGAAAGGAGAAGAGTCAGAGAATCAAGGACATATGTTAAAACCATCATGATAGGCAAAATTTTTATTATTTTAAAATATAACTGTAAAAATAAAATAAAAAATTATCAGGACAACTTTCCAGAAATAAAACAAGACTTTAATCTCTAAAAGGACATACTAGGTCTCTAAAAAAATGAAACAGAATAGGTAACATCTTACAGTATCCTTAAAAATTTACTGGATTCTAATCATTCTTTGGGCAAGAGATAAAAATTCAACTTACTCATAAGGGGAAAATAAATCACACTGCCCTCAGGTTTTTGTCTTTTTTTGTTGTTTTGTTTTTGTTTTTTTCACAAAGATGGTCAAACTTAACTAGATACAGAACAGTCCTGCAGAAAGAAAACTAGGTGCAAGTGTTTTATAAATAGACAATGTATTATTTCAAGATTAAAGCAACAGAAAATATACCTTTTTAAAATATATATATATTTTATTTATTTGACAGAGAGAGACAAGTGGGAGAGGGAACACAAGCAGGGGGAGTGGGAGAGTGAGAAGTAGGTTTCCCACGGAGCTGGGAGCCCAATGGGGGGCTCGATTCCAGGATCCTGGGATCATGACCTGAGCTGAAGGCAGACTCTTCCTGGCACCCAAAAAATATACTTTTGAACACAAAATAACTCAGATAGTATAAATCCATGAATTCTCCTCGAAGAAACTACTTTAAGGTAACCCCAGAAAAAATAAGTGGTGAATACACAAACTATGACAGTGGGAGAAGCAGTGATACCTGACTATAGATGACAAGTGGCTAAGGTTGGAGAAGTGTCTATTTTATAAACCCTTGAAAATGTCAAAAACATATGATTACAAAAGAAAAGAAGTAGAGAAGGATCGGAGGTCCTATAAGCATTCCAATTTACTTATATAGTCAAAATCAAAGAAATTACATCTTAAGAAAGTAGCAAAGTGGCGTCTGGCTGGCTGAGTTGGTAGAGCATGCAATTCTTGATCTCAAGGTTGTGAGATCAAACCCTACACTGGGCCTGGAACCGACCTTTTTTTTATTTTTAAGATTTTATTTATTTATTTGAGAGAGTGAGAGAGAAAGAGAGAGGGGGTGGGGAGGAGCATAGGGACAAGCAGACTCTGCACTGAGTGTGGAGCCTGATGTGGGGCTTGATCCAATGACACTGAGATTATGACCTGAGCTGAAACCAAGAGTCGGATGTTTAACTGACGGAGCCACCCATGTGCCCCTGGTCTGGAGGCTACTTAAAAAAAAAAAAAAAAAAAAAAGAGAAAGAAAGAAAAGAAAAGAATAGAATAGAAAAGAGGTATCAAGTGTTGGTGAGGATATGAAGAAAGGAGAACCCTGTGCACTACTGGTAGGAATATAAATTGGTGCCGCCACTATGGAAAACAGTACGGAGATTCCTCAAAAAATTAAAAATAGAACTACCATAAGACCCAGAAACACCATGTCTGAGTATATATACAAAGGAAATGAAGGAACTAATCAAAGAGATATTTGTATTTCTATGTTTATTGCAGCATTATTTACAGTAGCCAAGCCATGAAAATTACCTTTGTGTCATTACAGAAGAATGGATAAAGAAAATGTGAGATGTATGCATATATACAATAGAAGATTATTCAGCCATAAAAAGGAAATTGTTTATTTGCAATAACATGAATGGATTTTGAGGGTATTAGGCTAAAGGAAACAAGTCTGACAGAGAAAGACAACGGCATTCTTCTGTATTGTATACTTGAAAGTTGCTGTGAGAGCAGACCTTTAATGTTCTCACCAAACCTCAGCATGATAATTGTGTGAGATGAAGAGCGTGTTAACTGTTATTGTGGTCAACATTGCACAATAAATATGTATATCAAATCATCACACTGAATACCTTAAATTTACACAATGTTATTGAGTTATATCTCAATAAAGCCAGAGAAAATAGTGTAGCTTATATCTCCCAGTTATTGGATTTTTTTTTTTTAATTTAAGCATTGGGTCAAATTAGCAAACAACACTGGACTTACAAAATATTTAGAATGCAGTTATAATACAAATGCTGCATAAAAGACCATGTGGAGACATAGCTGAAGAAATGCCGGAGGAAAATGCATTGGCTTAAATAGTAATAAAAACAAAGAACGAGCTGGTCTTCCAGCTTCTGGCACAGAGAGAGCTTGGAAATCACCTCTCCTATCCTCACAAGAATGAAGCTAACAAGCAGAAGACCGACAACTGTCCTTAGATCTGTCACAGACACAATGTCACAGGGCAAACCACAGACCCAAAGTGAGAAAGACAAGCAGATTCAGAGAATCAGAGGGGGCCCAGGTGTGAGGTCAGGAGGAGAAGCCCCTGCTGGAGCCAGCCCGGGAACACGGAGACTGAGGAATTGCTGGAGGCTCTGAGTGGAGAAGTCTGACAGGGGAAGGCTACACTTCTGCGAGTTTTACCTCCAGGAGCCCCACCGGGCTATTCTGAAAGATGCTCAGAGCGTTCTGTTCTTAACAGGCCTTCCCTCAAGAAAAACAATTTTACCAGAGCCTAACCTATTGGGATTTTACCAGAGCCTAACTGATCTGCGGAAAGGCAAGTCTCCTACTCCAGCAGGATGCTCTAGCCTTTATACAGGACAGGATAATGCTTGACTCTAGCCTCAAGTAGTCTTCCAGTCTTGGGGAGACGGGGTGGCATAGCCCAGGGTCATAGGCTTACTAGAAGACTCATACTTCATCATAGAATATCGAAGGCTTCCCCTGTCCCATTCCTTCTCACAACAGAACTCCTGTATAATAACAGAGGAATCGGACTAAAGGAAATACACGTCCCAGATTTTATTTAAGAAGTCTCTAAGGAGGGGTTCCTGGGTGGCTCATGGGTTAAAAGTCTCTGTGTCTCTGCCTTCGGCTCGGGTCATGATCCCAGGGTTCTGGGATCGAGCCCCGCATAAGGGTCTCTGCTCAGCAAGGAGCCTGCTTCCTCCTCTCTCTGCCTGCCTCTCTGCCTGCTTGTGATCTCTGTCTGTCAAATAAATAAATAAAATCTTAAAAAAAAAAAAAAAAAGAAGTCTCTATGGAAATGCAAAGACAAGAGGGGAGACAAAAGAGGAGAAAAATTTAAAAGAAAAATTTAAAGAGGAAATTTTAGCCTCTGACATGTGCCGCTACAGCAAATAGGAAACACAGCTTAACTCCCAGTTAGAGAAACAGAAATCCTCATTCTAAATTTTTATTTACCTCTGTTCCTTTAACCAGCACAATGTGTTTGCCTTTCAAGAAAGAAAAAAAAAAAAATACAAGGCATATTAAAACACAAAAGACATAGTTTGAAGAGAGAGCAAGCGTGAGAACCAGACTCAGATATACAAGAAACATTCGGAAATACAAGAACATTCGGAATTGTGTTGGAATTATTGGACCAGGAATTTTTTCCTAAAGATTTATTTATTTCAGACAGTGCCCCCCCATCACAAGACCAGAAATTTTAAAAACATCATTAACTGACTTATAATAAAGAAAGCACAAACATACAAAATAGAGGTTATTAGAAAACAATCATCATGTGAAATAAATTTTGGCTCAGGTCATGATCTCAGGGTCATGCCATGGAGTCACGTTGGACTCCTGCTCAGCAGGGATTCTGCCTGAGATTCTCTCCTTCTCCCTCTCCTTCCCCTCTGCCCCTCTCCCTGCTTATACGTGCGTACTCACTCTCCCTCTCCAAAATAAAATTGTAAAAAAAAATGTATAAAATAAAAGAAACACACACAAGTGACTACTTTTGAAAATTCCATGCAAATACATGTTTTAAGCCATTCTTTTTTTTTTTAAGATTTTATTTATTTGTCACAGAGAGAGAGAGAGAGAGAGAGAGAGAGCACAAGCAGGGGAGCTGGGAAAGGGAGAAGCAAGCTCGCCAGGAACCTCGTGAGGAACCCGACCCAGGACCCTGGGATCATGACTTAAGCTGAAGGCAGACGCTTAAGCAACTGAGCCATCCAGGCACCCTTAACCATTATTTCTTCAAATAAGTTCTGCCCCTTTCTATCTTCTCCTTCTGGAACTCCTATAATGGGAATGTTACTTTGCTTGATGTTGTCCCATAAATCTCTTAAGCTATTCTCACTTGATAACGTTCTTTTTGCTGCTCTGTTTGAGGGAATTCTTCCATTTTGTCTTTGAGTTCACTGATCCTTTCTTGTACTTCCTCTAGTCTACTGGCAAGCCTCTCTAGTGTATTTTTCAGTTCAATTATTGTATTGTATGTTCTGGGACTTCTTTTCCGAATGTTCTTGTATTTTCTCTCTGTTCAAGCTCTTACTGTGTTCATTCACTCTTCTCCCAAATTCGGTGAGCATCTTTGTGACTTTTTAAAAAAGTTTTTATTTATCTATTTGACACAGAGAGAGAGACAGCAAGAGAGGGAACACAAGCAGGGGGAGAAGGAGAGGGAGAAGCAGGCTTCCAGCTGAGCAGAGAGCCCAGTGTGGGGCTTGATCCCAGGACCCTGGGACTGTGACCTGAGCCGAAGGCAGAGGCTTTAACCCACTGAGCCACTCAGGCGCCTCTACCTCTCTCTGTGTCTTGAAGGATTGGCCTTGTATAAGAGATGAACTTTATAGTTCAACCCTATCGTAGTCCTTGCTTATCTCTCAAACCTTTGTGATTGTTCAAGCAGCCTATTTTTAATAGCTCTCAGTATTTGGGGGTACATCAAGGTCAGCGTCCCAAAATAGAGGATTTCAGTCGGTACCCAGATTCAAGCTGACTGGAAGCCAGACCCTCAGGCAGCAGCTTTCAAAAAATGCAAATGTATACAGTCCTGTGGGCCCACAAGTATAAGCTCCACTGACCCTCAGAACTCATGAAAGAGCTGAACTATGTTATCAACTTTTGTGACTTAGGTGACATTTGTACAACAGTATAGCCAACATTTGCAGACTATATCCTGTTTTCAAGTACACATGGTACAGTCCCTAAGAGTGTTTGGCTATTAAAAAGTTCTCGGTACATTTAAAAGGATCAACATCAGCTAGAATTAAGATCTCTGACTATAACCTAATTAAATTAGAAATAAAAGAAATCTAATATCTCACTTCTAAATAACCCATGGATCACAGAAAAAAATCATAAATAAAGTTTGAAAATATTTTGAACTAAATGATAATAAAAACCAACACATCAAAATATGGAGGATGCAGATAATGTAGCATTAGAAGAAAATATATAATTATAATACTTAGATTAGAAAATGATGGCCTAAATTCAATGATCTAAAATTCCATCTTAAAAAGCTAGAAAAAGAAGAGTAATGTAAAGCCAAAGAGAATAGATGGGAGGAAATAATACAGATAAGAGCACATATAAATAATATTGAAAACAGAGGACTAATAGAGAAAATTTAAAAAGATGGCTAATGGCTATGCATTTCTTTCAAGAAAGAACATATTCTCAAATTGGATCATTGGGATGCCTGGGTGGCTCAGTGGTTAAGCTACTGCCTTCGGCTCGGGTCATGATCCCAGAGTCCCAGAATCAAGTCCCGCATCAGGCTCCCGGCTCAGCAGGGAGTCTGAGTCTCCCTATGACCTTTCCCCCTCATGCTTTCTCTCTCTCTCTCAAATAAATAAATAAAACCTTTTAAAAACTTTTAAAACTAAAAATAAAATTGGATCGTGTTTATTATTACACAATCCTGCAAATAACCTAAACACGTTAACTGTACATTTTATTTTATTTTTAAAGATTTTATTTATTTATTTGTTAGAGAGAGAGAGAGAGGGAACGCAAAAGCACGTGAGCACAGGCAGACAGAGTGGCAGGCAGAGGCAGAGGGAGAAGCAGGCTCCCTGCCGAGCAAGGAGCCTGATTTGGGACTTGATCCCAGGACATTGGGATCATGACTTGAGCCGAAGGCAGCTGCTTAATCCACTGAGCCACCCAGGTGTCCCAACTGTACATTTTAAATAGGTGAAAAGTATGGTATGTGAATTATATCTCAACAAAGCTTTTTTAAGGGGAGCCTGGGTGACACAGTTGGTTAAGCATCTAACTCTTGGTTTCAGCTCAGGTTGTGATCTCAGGGTTATGGGATCAAGCCCTGTGTTGGGCTCTGCACTCAGCATGGAATATGCTTGAGATTCCCTCTTCCTCTCCCTCTGTCCTTCCTGCTCATGCTCTGTCTCTGTCTCTCTCTAACTCAAAGAATAAATGAATTTTTAAAAATTGGCTATGGTTATTTGAAAAAAATCAAAGAGTAAAATAAACTCACAGATTGCTCAAAGAAAGGAAAGAAATTACTAACATCTGCAATGAAAAGGATTATAAACACAGATCTTACAGACATAAAATAATGCTAATGTATTGACAAGCAGATGAAATAGACACGTTCCTTACAAAATGCAGCTTAGCAAAACGGACACTTGATGGAACAGAAAATCTGAATAGCTTGCCATGTATGAAGTAAATGAATTCATTATTAGAACTTTTTCACAAAAAAATCTGAGACTAAAATTATTTCAAAACCTATCAACCATTTAAGGAAGACACAAAACTAATCTTGCTCAAAGTCCTTCCAAAAATGAGGAGAAAACATTGCTTCTTGACATGTTATGACACCAGAATAACATTAATACCAAAATCAGGTAAAGATATTACAACAAAAGAAAATTATCAAGTAATATTCTTCATGAATATAACCCCCCAAAAATGCTCAAAAATATTGGCAAAACAAATCCCATAATATGTAAAGAATATAATACATATTGACCATGTAGGATTCAGCTCACAAAATCAATGTATGTATAACTTTCAAAAATCAATCTAAATCATTCATAGTTTAACAGTAGTATTTCAATATCTTGGTAAACGTTTTGGTTACTTACAAAGTGTTGGATTTGTCAAACACTTAACGTGACTGTATTTCCTTTTATGTAAGTTTTGCCTCACAATTTAAGAAATCGCATAAACAAAAATTGAAGTCTCGTTAATGCTATGCATACTGAATATTTTTTGGTTAACGTTTACTAACGTGCACAGCTTTCTTTGAAATGCATTACAATTTGTTTTAGATTTCTGGAGAGATATATGGCTAGATATTTGATAGAGCAAATATAGTAAAATGCAAATGGTAGAATGTATGACAACTATGGGAGTTTTAAGTATGTTTGAAATTTTTTATAAGCTAGGAAAAAAGATATAAATCTTTAAAAATATTAATGAGAGATATAAAATAATGCTTAAATGATTCATAAGACATACCATGTTTTTGACTAGGAAAACACACTGCATAAACACATTGCTTTTCTCAAATTAAGAGGCAACTAGAAAAGTAGATTCTAAAAAAGAAGAAGAAGAAGAAAGAGGAGAGCTGATATTTCTTTTTAAGATCTTATTTTTGTGAGAGAGAGAGAGTGTGCACACAAGCAGCAGGGAAGGGGCAGAGGGAGAAGCAGAATCCCTGCTAAGCAAGGAGCATGATGTGGGACTCCATCCCAGGACCCCAGGATCATGACCTGAGCGGAAGGCAGACACTTAACTAAGTCACCCAGGGGCCCAGAGGAGAACTAATCTTAACAAGTATTCAAACATATTATAAGCTTTTAATAATTTAAAGAGTATGCTCCTGGCTCATGAATAGATAGCATCAAGAATTGAACTACATATGCAAATACATGTAAGAGAATTTTTGTAATGATACACTGCCCTATTTGTAGGTAAAAATCAACTATTCAATAAATGGTTTGGTGTCCCCTGGGTGATCATCTGGAAAAAAAATTAGGTTGGATCTCTACCCCATACTTTAAACGAAAATAAAAGTAAATAATCAAGGCTGGAATGGAAATGAATAATTTTAAGGTGTCCCCAGAGCTTGCTTTGCAATCTCTTCCAGATTTACTGCTGATGCCCAATACCACTTGGACAGGTGTTTTCTAGCACAGTTCTTTGCTTTGTGCTTCTACGTAACATTGGGTCCGAATCCAAATGATGGCCAATGCCGAGCATTATGCTGTTTAATGGGCAATGACTCACCACATATAACTACTTAAATTTAACTTGATTAAATTTAGAAGTCAGTTCCTCAGTCCCACTAGCTCTGTTTCAATAGCCACATGGGACTAGGGGTTGTTATATTAGATAACGCAGCTACAGAACGTTTCCATTATTGCAGAAAGTCCTACGGAGACCTCAAACTGCAGAACCTTGTTTACTAGACCCAAGTACATGTCAGATTCACTGGAAAAGCTCATTAAAAATAGAAACTTCTGTCTCATATGTAAAGAACATGTCACTGCTTACAACCCGCCAGTGGTTCCCTGTCACTTAGATCAAAGGAGGGTAAATTATGAGCCCAGGGTCAAATCTAGCCTATGCCTTTTTTTTTTTTTTTTCTATTGGAACACAGCCATGACCCTTCATTTACTTATTATTAATTGCCACTTTTGAGTAACTGCGAGACAGAAGGTATGGTCAGCAAAGCTGTATCTGGCCCTTTGCAAAAAAAAAGTCTTTTTGCATAGCAAAAAGTGTCCAACATCCTGACTTCTTTTTATCATGGTTGCTTTGTCTAGTTTAATATATATTAATTAGTTGTTGGTGAAATTCACATGTTGTGGTACCAAGTACAAGTTTAAAAGTCTAATTAACAAGAAAGACTGAGGGTGTTTGTATCTCTAACATGTTACTAATGGAATAAAAATAACTCATGTGATTCCAAATCATCTTTGGAGTTTGGATCCGACATAGCTGGTAAATGAGGTTTTTGTATGAAGCTCATTTATCAGGAATTCCCATGTAGTGTCTATCCCTGTATTTTCATAGGATTGCGATTCTGTTGTAGCTCGCTTTTGTTCTAAGTGTTTGGGATACCAAAGCTAAATAAAGGGATAGCCTCTTGTTGTGTGTAAGAAGCAAGAAGATTGTTTTGGGAAGACTTGTCCAACTGATGGGTGGCTGCTAGGGGAAGTCTTCAGGTTCCAAATCCTGGTATCCTTAAGACTTATAAAAATCCACATTGCTCTTAAAATTTTTTACAGAGCAGCCCTCAAGACACGCCTTTCACACACATTGCAGAACCATGGATTTGACTCCTATTATTGAATTCAGCCATCTAGAATCAACTTTGGCTGTTCAGGGTTGTCATATCCGCATAGGTAACTGGGAGCACATCGTCATCCATACAGAAAGCACTTCCTCCCCCCCCAGGAACTGGAACTAGGGTGCTCTGTTCCAGAAGACCTTGGTCTTAAGACCCTGTTTTCAACGTGCAAGAACAGAACTGCTACACTTTAAATGGTGGCTTTGATTTTCAGTTCCCTTGAATTTTTTTCCTTTCCTCAAGTCAGTCAAGGATGCTTAAATACTTACTTCACATACAACACAAACAAAAATGAGGTGGAAAGAACAGTAACTCTGGCAACTTCCATCAACTCCCGAGAGGAGAACTCAATACAGACAAGTAAAACTACTGAGGAGGCCACTTATCCACTCTGGCTTCGGGAGTGTCTTACTTATCCTTCAGTGCTCAAGCTCAGACTATCCTATCAGTGTTGCTATGAAGGCCTGCTCTGTTTCATTGTTCGTTCTATACTTTGTCACACATCATGTTGCATATTTTTTTAAGATTTGATTTATTTGACAGAAAGAGACAGCAAGAGAGGGAGCACAAGCAGGGGGAGTGGGAGAGGGAGAAGCATGCTTTTCACGGAGCAGGGAGCCTGATGCGGGCCTCAATCCCAGGACCCTGGGGTCATGACCTGAGCTGAAGGCAGATGCTAAATGACTGAGCCACCCAGGGGCCCCTGGTATTGCTTTTTCCTTTCTCTGTTGTTTAATTATACAATGGAGAAGAGTGGGGAGAATATTTTAAAAGCTGATCAGCTGGCTTCTTAGGAGTATACTGTTTTTATCTGGGAGAATAACTTGACAGTTACTCAATGTGTGAAAGCCAAGGCTCCCCTCGGCAGCCCCAGCCACCTTACGACACCTGGGAATGGGCTAGTACTGATAATTAAGAGGAGAAGAAGGGACAGAGAGGGTTTAGCAACAAGGCAGATTTTAAGTAAACATTGCTGTTCCGTGACTTCCTCTCTGTTACCCACGGATCTTCTACATGCTCTGCACACCTGTCTCTGAGAGAGAGGTATTCTGCAGGACATAAGACAAAAGATGTTAAGTTTAGGGTTACCAGATAAAATACAGGATGTCTGTAACTGGACGGTTTTTGTTTTGTTTTGTTTTTTAAGAATTTAAATAATCCCTCCTCCCAACATGGAGCTTTTATTCACCACCTCAGGGATAAGCGTTGCCTGCTCTACCAACTGAGCCAACTAGGCGCGCCAGTAACTGGATGTCTTTTTAAAAAATTTGCTTAATCTGGCAACTAGTTAGGTTACATGTCCAGATCAATACAGGGTGGAGAAAAAGGAAGAGCCACGAGAAACGAGATATAGGTAAGAGAGAATTCAGCGTAAGCTAGACAATGTGGCAAGAGGTGAGGAGCTAGGAGATCTTAAGCCCTCTGAGGTATTGGTAGGATGGAGTCTTTGCTTTCCTCTATAAGTGAGTCTGTAGCATTTTTAAATTAAATATAGGAGGGAAAGGTAACCCTACAAGGCTAGAGAACTTAAAGATACCTTGCCAGCAGAAATCGAGGTTGTAATTTAGTCAATGTTATATATATTATGACCTCACAAGCTTACCTATCTCACTAGAGGAAACTCCCAGAAAGCTGAGTTCCTCACAGCTGCAAGGGAGACACACTTCCCAGGTCTGGGAAGTCCCCCGTGTGAAGACAGACTGTATTGTGACCGGAACGGCAGCTGGGGGCAAATCGCCCAATCTATGGCCTAGTGATCAGTACGTAAAATTTTATCACTCGGATCAACACTATGAAGTGGAAATGCTCCTTAGTCTGACCCAAGTGAGAGTGCTGCGGCCAAAAGAGAGATCTCCCGTCCCGCCATGGATCTGAGCCTGTGGAAATGAAAGTCAATTCTGTTTCTGGAGAGGACTCCGGTAGCTGACAACCATGGTGTGTCTGCCTGGAGGAGCGCAACGAGCGCGGCGAGGTACCGCTCATGGGGGATCGAGAGTAGTTTTCCTCATTTTATTTGCATAATCATTTCCAGAAAGATGTGCAGCTGTGTGCTCTTTGTTTCAATATCTGGCTCTACAGTCATCCCTCCCTGCCACAGTCGCTTTTACTTATTTTCTCTCCAAACCTTTTGTTATTCTTTCTACTCCTTTCGCCCTGTTCCAAGTTGGGAGATGACGTCAGAATTACACAGTTTATCACGCGAGAAGCTTTACGACTATCCTTCCTTCTATCGATCATGTGTATAATTTTGCTGAGGCCAGGATTTGACTTAAAGTGTTGCAAGGTTTATGTAAAGGACCCATTACTCAGCTAGAAAGTGAGTCTCGCCATCTGCCCAGTGTATCCTCCTTGACGCAGCTGCTGTCTTGTATCGGAGTGTGTATGTTTTGTGGTGGAATGATATGATATTTAAAAATTGGTGAAAATCTGGGGCGCCCAGGTGGCTCAGTCAGTGAAGCGTCTGCCTTCGGCTCAGGTCATGATCTCAGGTTCCTGGGATGGAGCCCCACACTGGGCTCTCTGCTCCGCGGGGAGCCTGCTTCTCCCTCTGCCTCTGCTTGTCACTCCCCTGCTTGTGTGCGCGCGCGCTCTCTCTCTCTCTGACATATAAATACAAACTTAAAAGAATTGGTGAAAATCCTAGGACACCTTGTGAATGAAAAGACTTAGTGTGCTCTATGATTGCCGTTACTACCAACAGATGCTAAACAGATGCTCTCATTTCTATTCATTCCAAACTCAAGCTGGACAAGGTAGTGTAGAGAAACAGGCAGAGTGGACAGCATGAGCAAGGGAGACAGGGCAATAAGAGGACATGAGTTATTTCGAGAACTGCTAATTTGGTATGACAGGAGTCAAGGGTGTGAAGACGATGAATGACAAGTAGCAGAGTAATAACTGTATAGAAGTGGTACTGACTGAAGAAGTAAGGGAGAGAAAAAACTGACAAGGTGTGAATTTCGTCTGCACCAAGAGATCAGAGCCCAACTCTCCTTTTGCTATATAAAGGTAACTCTTCGGGCACAGTAAAGGGAGAAACAATGAGGACAGCTCATCTGGCTATTCCTGGCCGAAAAAGGGGGCAGAGGTATTATTTACCCTTTCCTTTTCAGCAGCAGGATCAGTTTTATCTTGAAAGATACGAACTTCTTCTGTAAGTTATTTTAGTGTTCTATGATTTTCACTGACCAAAGTTACATTTCCCACAGTCAGAATGAAAAACAACATCTATCTTGACTCTACAGCGAGAAGGACTTCTACCCATCACAGGCCTGATGTGCGCCCCAGGTGACAAGCCATGGGAGACATGGATGGGACGTCATGGCATTTAAAAACATCAGCTAGAAGTCTCTTGTCTCTTACATATTCCAAATACAAATCGTCCAATCTATGGCCTAGTGATCAGTACGTAAAAATTCATCACTCGGATTAACAATATGAAGTGGAAATGCTCCTTTGAACTCTTCCAACTTGTGTTAATCTGAAAGTGCCTGAAGCATGATGTTGCTTAAGAGGGATGTCAGCTTAATAAGTCCTGCCACATGCAAAGTTCTCCATTGCATGAAAATCTTTGAGCCACAACCTATCAGACGCTAATTATGAAAATTGACTTTTCAATTTGCTTCTCACTGTAATTATCCAACTATTGTACATTATTCGCTTGGAGTACTTTCTTCTGTGTATAATGGTCTTTTCTTATCACCAGAAAGAGGCAGTGCAATAGTCTCACAGAGTCAGGGAATTGCGACCAGTTGAAGGGTCCATGACTTTTTAATATTCACTTCAGTAGAGACATTTCTTGGTGAGGGGGAGGAGGAGGGTGATAGAGATAATTGGCTCACAACATGTTGCCAAGTAACTTATTCACAGAAATTATTACATATATTAAGATGTACCCCACAAAGTCAATTCATTCAATACAGATGATGGTAACAAAAAAAATGTAGGGATAAAAGGAGCTATTGTAACCACCCCAACAAAGCCCATTTTATACATGATAGAGCTGAAGGTAAAAGAATTTAAATAATTTATTCAAAACTTTACTGAGGGGCACCTGACTGGCTCAGTCAGTTCAGCCTCCGACTCTTGGTTTCAGCTCAGGTCATGATCTCAGAGTCATCAGATCAAGCCCACATCAAGCCCCGACTCAGCTTCTGTTCTTCTCTCTGTCCCTTGCCACACACGCCCACGGGCACACTCTCTCAAACAAATAAATCTTTAAAAATATATTTTTTTAAACTGAGAAATGGCAGATTCAGGCTTCAAATCTAACTCATACACCCGTGTTCTTTCCATGACATCTCACTGCCGGCCAACTGCACCAACTACCTCCTCTACCATGGGTCCAGGCCTCACAATAAAACGGGGGATCAGGTCAAATATCCTAATTTTTTTTTTAAGATTTATTTATTCAGGACACCTGGGTGGCTCAGTCGTTAAGTGTCTTCCTTTGGGTCAGGTCATGATCCCAGGGTCCTGGGATTGAGCTCCACACTGGGCTCCCTGCTCGGCAAGAAGACTGCTCCTCCCTCTCCCACTCCCCCTGCTTGTGTTCCTGCTCTCACTATCTCTCTCTCTGTCAAAGAAATAAATAAAACCTTAAAAAATATATTTATTCATTTTAGAGAGGAGGGGGGAGCAGAGGGAGAGAGAAAGAGAATCGCAAGCACGTTCCACACTGAGCAGGGAACCCGACCCGGGGATCGAACCCAGGATCCCGAGATCATGACCTGAGCTGAAACCACGAGTCAGAGGCTTAACCAACTGAGCCACTCAGGTACCCCCAAATGCCCTATTGAAATAACATGAGCTTTTAAAGTAGGGAAATGCTATTGAAAAGGAAGTACATGTAGCTTGGATGCATTGTTCTTAGCGCAAACTGATTTTTAGCAATCATCACTTCTCTAAGTGCTTTCTAAATATAACAACATGTAATTATTATTACATAAAAGCATATAGCACTGTTTTGAGCATTTTGTTGTTGTTCTTGGGTTCTTTTTTTTTTTTTTTTTTTAAGATTGTATTTATTTGAGAGAGACAGAGATAGTGAGAGAGAGCACAAGTGAGGAGGAGAGGGAGAAGCAGGCTTCCCCCTAGGCAGGGAGCCTGACGCCGGGCTCCATCCCAGCACTCTGAGATCATGACCTGAGCCGAAGGTAGTGGCGTAACTGACTGAGTCCCCCAGGTGCCCCTGTTTGGAGCATTTTTATTAGTTCATTGTATCTTTACAACAACCCTATGAGATAGGTATTATTATCATCATTTTGGAGATGAGGATACTGAGGCACTTAGAGGATAAGCAGCATGCTCGGCAGGGATGAGAACCCAGATAGTCGACAGAATCCATGCTCTTAATTGCTACATTTAACCATATACTGACCCCATCATTTTCCCCTTTTTAATAAAGGAAGCAGTATTTGTTTATCTCCTATTCTTAATTATCTACAGCTTCTCAAGGGTAAAATTGGTTATTATTTTGACCTCTATAATTTTTCTGTATATAGAGACTTTAACTCCTTTAAAGGGTCTGGATTCTCACTCAGAAATTCCTTACTTGGGCTCCTGGGCGGCTCAGTGGGTTAAGCCTCTGCCTTCAGCTCGGGTCGTGATCTCAGGGTCCTGGGATCGAGTTTCACATCAGGCTCTCTGCTCAGCAGGGAGCCTGCCTCCCCACTCTCTCTCTTTGCCTGCTGCTCTGTCTACTTGTGATCTCTCTCTGTCAAATGAATAAATAAAATCTTTAAAAAAAAAAAAAAGAAAAGAGAGAAATTCTTACTTGTAGGGGTGCCTGGGTGGCTCAGTTGGCTGGATGTCCAACTCTTGATTTCGGCTCAAGTCATGATCTCAGGGTCATGAGATCGAGGCCCGCATTGGGCTCCTGGCTCAGCAAGGAGTCTGCTTGGGATTTCCCAGTGGGGACACACACACACACACACACACACATACACAGAATGATAGTAAATGCACAACGCACTGTCTCATCATCAACCTTGTAAATGCTTGACACTCCTGTACAAGACAACTTAGCAGGGTTTTTTTTTTAATTTTTTTATTTGACAGAGAGAAATCACAAGTAGGCAGAGAGGCAGGCAGAGAGATAGGGGGAAGCAGGCTCCCTGCTGAACAGAGAGCCTGATGCGGGGCTCGATCCCAGAACCCTGGGATCATGACCTGAGCCGAAGGCAGAGGCTTAACCCGCTGAGCTACCCAGGTGCCCCTAGCAAGTTTTTTTTAAAGATTTATTTATCTATTTGAGAGAGACAGAGAGACAGCACATGCACAAGTAAAGAGAGGGACTCAGGGATCAAATCCTTAAGCAGACTCCCATGAGGCTCGGTCTCATAACCCACGAGATCACAACTTGAGCCAAAACTGAGCTGGATGGTCAACCTTCAGAACCATTCAGGCCCCTTCCTTAGAAACTTTTTTAAAGAAACAGATAGTACACTCATCCTAAGGTCTGGTATTTTTTTTTTTTTAATAAAGACTTAACTATTTATTTTAGAGAGAGAGAGAGAGCAAGAGCACAGGAGGGAGAGGTGGAAAGGGAGGGACAGAATCTCACGCAGACTCCACATGGAGTATGGCTGATGCAGGGCTCAATCCTTTGACCCAGAGATCATGATCTGAAACCTAGAACCAGGCACTTAACTGACTGCGCCACCCATGCGCCCCCTAGAAACACAGGTAGGGGGAGAGGGAGAGGAAGAAGCAGGCTTCCCACTGAGCAGGGAGCCCGATGTAGGGCTCTAACCCAGGACCCTGGGAACATGACCGGAGCCGAACGTAGACGCTTAACCAACTGAGCCACCCAGGTGCCCTGTAATTGCTTTTTAAAAAAATTTCTGAGTATAGTCGGCCCATAATATAATGTTAGTTTGGTTGTACAACAAAGAGCTTCACCATCTCCATATGTTATGCTCTGTTTACCACTACTGTAGCTGTCACCCATCACCGTGCAATGAGCTTAGCAAAGTTTTACTGGGGTAGACAACCTCGCCAACACACCCATCTAGGGTCTAGAAGGTCAAAAATCCAAATCTGTGCTGTTATCTCTTTCCGACTGGCACATAAGACATAAGAGGCAGTGGTTTTAGTGTGCTGGTCACTTTTCTAACCCACATCATCTACATAAGCCTCTGTTTTTGTTCCATCACCATTAACAGTAGCTCTTGATGTAAAATGCATCATGTAAAACTGTGATATTGTTGTCCGCCACTCTTCCTCCACCATTCTTCGTCTTTCTCGTGGCCTCGCTTCAGTTGGCTAGCATCCCCATGCTGTACAGTCAACATGCCGTCTCTCTAGAGAAGAACATTCCTATCATGTGTTTAAAATCACATTTGAGATTTCCTGTTACTCTGCCCTTCAACACTCTGCACGGGTAAGGGAGTTGACACTAATGGCAATTCTCAAAGTTACGCCATAAACACTTTCAAAGAATCCCCCTGTTCAGTACCACTAATAAACCGTGTTTACCCATACCCGTCAACTCCAAGACCAGACCTAGAAAATCAATTGGCAGTCACTGCAGTTGTCCCCGAGGCTGTTCCTTCTTATTTTCCAGTTCATTTGTCAATGTGTTTCTATTTTTAGTCTTCTAGAAGTTGGCTGAAATACTTTAATTACTATAGGTTCCCTTCCCCTTCTCTTCCCTATGACCAGCGCATTCCTGTTTCAGTTATCTATCAACTTGATAATGCTGCATAACAAAACACAAAACCTCAGTGTCCTACAACGACACACATTTATTTAGCGGATTTTTCTCGGGTGTTCAGGAGATCTCAGCTGGGCTCTCTCATGCACGTGCAGTCAGCCTTAGACCCCCCAGGTGCTAATTGTGGCTAGGCTCCCGCACACGTCTGGAGGAGATTGCTTGTCAGCTGGGGTAGTTCTGCTCTGCTTATGAACCTCTCCCATCTCTCCAGCAGGCCAGCCCAGACACATTCGTCTGGCAAAGGCAGAGGGAGAAAAGGAAGCCAACTCAAACTCGTAAGCTCTCTTCCAGCCTCTGCCGGTGTCACAGGGCACTCCAAAATCGCATGGTAAGGAGTATAAAGGGGGGATGGGGAGAATTAAGACCATTAATGAAATTAGCCCACCACATTTGCTTCCTCATTCTTTAACTCATACTTGTAGTGTCTCTGGAGGAAAGGAAGGTGGATGTGAATGCTCAGTACATGGAACTCTGGGCTTTTTCATTTCCCGTGCCATTAGCCATGCTGTTTCCTGAATCTGGAATGACCCTTTCATCTCTCCCCAACTCCTAGCCAGCTTTCAAAGCCCAGATCTAATGACATCACTTCGTGGAAGTCTTCTATAAGTGACATCAATTGTTTTTGCCTATTTATCAGCCATTCCCCATTGTTCTAATAATAGAACTTCAGTTTCACTGTGGAGAACTGACATGTCTCATCAGTTTTTAGGGTTTCCCATTAACAGAACCCATTATTCAACTCAAGGGGTAGGCGCATGATCTGGTCAACGTAAACTCTATACACTGGGGGTAGTAATGATTGTTTTGGATATAGACACATCAATCAAACTGGTCTGAGCCAGAAAGAACATTGAGATTTAGGCGGCAATAACAGGAAAGAGACTGATACATTTCACCGGAAATGCCAAACCGTTAGAATACAGCTTCTGGTGACCATGTGTTTCACAAATTGGTAGAGCCAACAGTGAGTGCAGGCAACAGTAAGGAAAACAGAGTCAAGTGAAAGAAACAGAGAGATCCCTGAATACATGATCTGAACATCTAGCTCTAGACCCAGCTGGTACCTTTTCATTTATTTTTAGTCCTTTAAAAAATTACCGGACATTTCAGTTACTTGAACCAATAGATTTCATTTTAATTGAGACCCATTACTTGTAACCAAACAAATTCTCCTACAATTCTCTGAAAACCTAAGCCCCTGTCTCTGCTTTACTAGGGCTATTAAGTGCATATTTCTTGAGCCTTAGCCCCTTCCCTCCATTCTCTACCTGAGATTCTAAGTGGAGGCACACATCAGTTGGGAGTACAGAATCACCAGAGGAAAGAACTTTCTCTAACTATTTCTGCCTGCTCTGCAGATTCAGATCTGCCCTCTAGTTGCCAATTAATCATACAATGAAGTGCTAGTCAAGTGGGCTGGGGGTGTCCTGAAGGGTTTTGTGATGAAGATAGGTAGAAAGTTTATAATTTTTAAAAAAAGATTTGATTTATTTATTGGACAGAGAGCAAGCAAGAGAACATAGCAGGGGTGTTGCAGGAAGAGGGAGAGGGAGAAGTAGTGTCCCCAGCAAGCAGGGAGCCCAACAGTGGGGCTCGATCCCAGGACCTCAGGATCATGATCTGAGCCAAAAGCAGACGCCCATCTGACTGAGCTACCCAGGTGTCCCAGATAGAAAGCTTAAAAAGCACTAACAATAATCTGTCTCACAACCTGTGTCATAATGTGCTCTTTGTAAGTTAATGTTTATTTCTACCCTTGATAAGTATCTGTTTCTTGTGCTATGTTTTATGACGCCAGTGCTTAGCTATGTCTTGTTCATCAACTTATCTTCAGGTCAAAAGACAGTGTCTGGTTCATGTTAGGGACTCGGGAGATGGCTGTTGTATGAATAGATGTTGAAAACGGATTCTGAGTTTTAGTTCTCTACAACCAGCACAGTGAACTCTGAGTTACTAAAATACAATGAAAATAAATACAATCTGTTCCAAGTCATGAGTGTATTGGCTCTACACCATCAAGACATCTCCTCTTCGTCCTCACCTTTCTACAAAGACCTTTCTGTTCACACTTAGCACATACACGGATTCAGAAATTCTTTGCAGCCCTTTCTGCAGTTTTCCCATGTTTGTCATTGTTTCACCTTGCATTTTTTTTTTACCTAAGTCACTTTTAGATTAGAGGTCTTCCTGTGAAGCTTCATTTGTTTTGCAAAGGTTTTAATTTTAATTTTACAAAGGTTATAATTTGGATAGCTGAACTGCATTTTCCCAGCCTCCTTCCCTTACTATGGCTTTATTTATTCCCTTTTTAGTTTCAGGTCATTGAATTATAACTACCTTTTTTTTGGTAACGACCTTTTTTATGACTTTTTGATCTGAAAGTCAAGGGCGAATACTACCTTCGCCCTATCTGCACACCACCTGCATACATCTTTAGGAAAAAAGAGGGAACCCCAGCGCTACTAATCTCAGGACTAAATCATCCTGTCCTTGGTTTCCTTCTGTCTTTAAATGAGGAAGCCCTAAATCCCCGTGTGCTCCAGAGAAGACTGCCCTGCTCTAGCCTTCAAATTGCCATTGAAAGGAATTACATAGAAAAGTAACTTCCTTCTCTATGCTCCTAGTAAGACCCTCATCCCTCCCCTACTCCCATCATTCTGTCCTTAGGCAACCAGGATTAATCTTACTATACTCTTCATTTATTGATGTCCCTTCCAACAAGCAGCCAGATCTCCTAGGACATTCTTAGTTTCCCTGGATTCTAATCCTTATGTTTCTCAGTAAATCCCTAATTCTTACCCTCCCTGAACTCCTGAAGACATACAACTTTGCCTCCTGGATCTCAGTGTGTATCATCAGCGAAGATTCTGCATGTCTTTAACTTCTGTATAAGTTTCATTAAGCTTCCTGCTCTAAAGAAATATTGAGGGATGGGGGTGGAGGAAAGAAAAGAAGAACTGACTTTCCCCTAATGACACCACAGCCCTTACAGCCTTCTTTCTGGTGACTGTACTCTCTCTCACTCTTTCTTTTCCTTTCTAACTTTCTATCTATCTACTTACCTACCTACCTACCTATCTATCTGTTAGTAGGCTTCACGTAAAACACAACATGGGGCTAAACTCATGACCCTGAGATCAAGACGTGAGCTGAGATTAAGAATTGGATGCCTAACTGACTGAGCCACCCAGAGGCCCCTCTCACTTACACTTCTTATACCTTTAAGTCAGAAAGTGAGTTCCTCCTTGACATTTTCACATTATTATTTCTTTCACTCACCTATAACCCCTGAACTTTCAATCCCAACTCATCAGACTATACCACCTCTGTCCTTCCTTATAACAGACACCTACTGATATCCTAGGTCATTTTCCTCTATCTCTTTTTTCTTTTTAAGATTAATTTATTTTAGAGAGAGAGAGAGTGCATGAGCAGGAGGGGCAGAAGGAGAGAGAATCTCAAGCAGTCTCCCCGCTGCCGAGTGCAGAGCCCCATGAAGGGCTCAATCTTATGACCCTAAGAATACGGCCTGAGCCAAAACCAAGAGTCAGTCACTCAACTGACTGTGCCACCAAGGCTCCCCTCCTCTAGTCTTTGAAGAGTTTTGTTCTTGGCTCTTGGATGTTTTCCCCAACATTACTTCTGTCACAATTACTGGTGATTTCAATATCCATGTAAATGATAATCCTAATAAACAATATAATTTTTTTTTACCTTCTCTCCTCATCTACCCAACCCCGTTTTAGCCATTTATCTCCATGATGGCAGTCTACACACTGTCATTAGCAATCAATACAAGTCCTCCATAATATCAGTTTCAAGCACTGTGCTCTCCAATCATGACCTTCCAACTGTCAAGACTACTCTCCCTACCTCCCTACTTCAGCTTCCTGACTTCAGTGATCCTTTGACTCACCTGCCTGTCCAATTCATTGATACTAACACCTTTTCACTGCCTTCAGGCCTTTGATGTTTTCACTTCCTTCCTTACGCACCTTTATATCCATGGCCCATCACTACGATCACTTTCTTACACAGCCCTCCAACTTCTTTAATTTCTTTTGCTTCATTGTATTCTCATGGCAAATTCACAACCCTGGTAAGCCAGATCACCGGGTACTCTGTCTAAACATTTACAGCAGAATGTGGCTGTAGAAAAACACGTAACTGTTGATTTTTATCGCTTTCAATTTGTGACTAGTCACCTCAAAAGGGTCCTTATCAATGACTTACAATACTATCACATTTTCTGCTCCACTCATTTCTCTATTTCCCTAGATAATCTCTTTATACCTTCTTGTCTCACTCTTTAAAATTCAAATACCTACTCTTCTAACCTCATACTGATGGCCTTGATTACTTCTTTCCTGAGAAAATGGAACTAGTCAGAAGAGGACTTCCACAATCCCGAATCACATCTCTCCATGAACCTGAGCACATATGTTTTGCTTTCCCTCCTATTAATTTGGATAGAATATTTGTGCTTATTTTTAAGCCAAACCCGCCATTTGTGCTCTATATCTCATCATCTCTCACTTAAGTAAGATGACTGTTCCAGTAAAACCCTCCCTTTTTTCCTGCATTACCAATTTTCCTATGTAACAGATTTCCCCATCAGAACACAAATAAGCTGTCATTTTTCACACCTTAGACAAATATTTTTTCTTGAATCTCCTTCTCCCTCCAGATAGCTCCACATTTTTCTGGCCCCATCAGTATCTGTAATTCCTCTTACCTCAGGCTCTTCTGAACTCACTCCAGTCAGGTTTGCACCTTCATCAACTCACTGAACAAGCTCTTGCCAAAATCATTAATGATGTTCATGTTGCTAAACTCAGTGGCCAATTCTCAGTTATCAATATACTTGACCCATCAGCAGCATTTGCAAAAGCTGATAACTTAAAAAAATAAAAAAAAGGCTGATAATCATCCCTCCTCAAATCACTTCCTTTTTTTTTTTTAGTTTTTCTTTTTAATTTTTTAATTTTTAAAAAAGACTTTATTTATTTATTTGACAGAGAGAGTGAGTGCACAAGCTGGGGGAGCTAGAGGGAAAGGGAGAAGCAGGCACCCATTGAGTAGGGAGCCCGATGTGGGGCTCTGTCCCAGCACCCTGGGATCATGACCTGAGCAGAAAACAGACACCCAACCAAATGAGTCACCCACCCAGGCACCCCAAATTTTTAAAAATATTTATTTTGGGGGGAGGGAGAGAAGGAGAGAGAGAATCCTGAGGAGATCCCGCTGAGTATGGACCTCCCCCACACACAAAACAGGGCTTGATCCCACAACCCTAAGACCAGGACTGAGTAGAAACCAAGAGTCAGACATTCAACTGACTGTGCCACCGGGCACCCCTTAAAAGCACTTCCTTATTACCAGGTTTTTGTAGCCCATGTTCTTCATTTTCTTTCTACATCTCTAAGCATTCCTTCTTAATCTCTATCTTCTTTCGCCCTCATGTTCTTGTTCTCTTAACGTTGGAGTGTCCCAGGGCTCACGTCCTGAAATAACTTCCTTGATGAGTTCATAAAAATCTCATGACCATGATTAAATTTTGTACACTGGAAAAATCCAAACGTGTATTGACAACCCAGTCTCTAGTGAAATCCACACTCTTATATCATCCAACTACATACTTGTCATCTGTACTAACAGTCACCATAAACTTAGCATTCTTAATGAAAGTTGTTAGGATGCCTGGGTGGCTCGGTTGGTTGAGTGTCTGCCTTTGGCTCAGGTCATGATCCCAGGGTCCTGGGATTAGACCCCTGCCTCCTGCTCCCTGCTCTGTGGGAGGTCCTGCTTCTTCCTCTCCCTCTGCCTACTTCTTCCCCTGCTTGTGCGTTCACATGCACACTCTCTGTGTCTCTGAAAAATAAATATGTAAATAAAATCTTTAAAAAAAAAGAAAAGAAAATTTCTGGTATTCACCCCAAACCTGTTCCCATAATCCCTTCCATCTCAGTTGATGGAAATTTCATTCGATTTGAACAGGCCAAATACTTAGAGTCCATCTCTTTCTCTCACATCCTTTATTGAATCTATGAGGCAAATCTGTTTTACTTTATTATTATTTTTAAAAATTTTATTTATTTGACAGAGAGACACAGAAGAGAGGGAACAGAAGTAGGACAAGTGGGAGAGGGAAAAGCAGGCTTCCCGCCAAGCAGGGAGCAGACGTGGGGCTTGAACCCAGAACCCTGGGAGCATGACCTGACCTGAAGGTAAACGCTTAACAACTGAGCCACCCAGGCACCCCTGTTGGTTTTACTTGAAAACATATTCAGAATTGAACCACTTTTCCATACTTTCACCACTCTCATCCTGCTCCATACCAGTATAATCTTTTACTTTGATTTTTACAGTAGCGACCTATCCCTCTTTTACAATCTTATTTTTCTTTATGGCACTGGTCACCATTTTATATCAGCTAAATAATTTAATTACTGTTGATTTTTATCATCTCCCAACTACAAAATAAAAATGAAGAGGGTAGGGATTTTTAAATTTTATTCACTAATACAGCCCAACACTTAGAAAACTGTCTATCATAGAGTAATTGCTCAATAAAAATTTCTTGAATGTATGAGTCTATCCAGTTATAACTGGTTGCCCTCCTTCCCTTAATGTCATAAAATGTAATAAAATAATGCTTTATTTTTCTTATTATTTCCAGTATCTAAGCTGTACTTACTTATATCACTACTAAGTTGATGGTCTTTCCATTATTTGGGGGAAAACAAGTAAATCATGATTTCACACTTCCTACCACCACCACTATTCTCCTTTCCTTCACAATGAAACTTCTCAAAAAACGATTTCTAATTCCTCACTTTTTACTCAATCCTCCAGTCACTTCATATGGACTCTGTCACAAAAACAATCCACCAAAAATGCTCTCACTAAGGTCAGCAATAACATTTCTGCCATCAAAACCAATAGAAATTTTTTAGTTATCCCTTTGGTTGGTATTTCAGTAGCATCGGATACTCAGTTTTTATTTATTTATTTAAAAAAGATTTTATTTATTTATTTGTCAGACAGAGATCACAAGCAGGCAGAGAAGCAGGCAGAGAGAGAGGAAGGGAAGTAGGCTCCCTGTTGAGCAGAGAGTCTGATGCAGGACTGGATCCCAGGACCCCGAGATCATAAGAGATCATGACCTGAGCCGAAGGCAGAGGCTTTAACCCACTGAGCCACCCAGGTGCCCCTGGTACTCAATTTTTAAACTATTCTTTTTCTCTGGACTTTTACAGTGCTGACATTCTTAATTTTATCCTTACCCCATTAAACATTCCAGTGTCTCATCTGAAGTTTCATCATTCTCCATCTGATCATTAATTGTTGAAGATTTCAAGTCTGAGACCAAGGCCCTTTCCTTTTATTTATTGAATTACTCTCCCTGGGAAATTTCATTCATAGCATGATCTTGTTTGTAGGCTACTTACAAATCTATATATCCATCTAGTTTCTCCTCATGAACTCTGAACATGAAATTTCAACTTCTTGTATCATATCTTTCTAGATGTCTAATAGGCATCTGAACGTCAACACATGTAAGTACCTCAAAGTCAACATATTTCAAACAGACCTCATAATCTGCCCTTCCAAACTTGGTCTTCTTCTGCTTTCTTTATATCAGTGATCACTAAGCCAGAAACTAGAAGTCTCCAAGCCCCATTGTAATCCGCTTCACATCACGTTTATTTTACCTACTAAGTTTCACTTCAATTAACACACTTGTCTTTGGCTTAATGTGCAACATCCTACTTCAAACCAGTATCATCTCAAGCCTAGTATCCTGCAATGGCTTCCTAACTGGTCTTTCTTCCCATAATATCTTCTCCATATTGTGATCAGAACAATATTTTTAAAAACATACATGTTACATATGTAGTTTTGCTACTAACATATCCCATGTGACTAGAAGAGTGTTAGATATTCAATAAATACTTTAGAATGAATGAATAATAATTTGGAATAAATGTAACCACTGGAACAGATCAGAGAAGATGTAAATGGACTAGTAAATGTTATAGAATTTAATATATGATAAGAATATTATTTTAAATCAACTGTATCTACACAACTAAGAAGGGAGAAAAGTTGTATATTTACTTCATACTATTCACATACAAGATTTCAGATAGATGAAAATATAATATCTCAAAAACATAAATGTAAAAGAAGAATATATATGTTTATTTTAATTATGCTGTGGAAAAGTATTTCCCAAGCAAGATGCGACAACCTCAGAAATAATAAAGAAACTGATAGATTTGCTAGGGTAGATTACAAATTTTGGTTTGAAAAAAAAATCTGCAAACTATAATGAAAGAACAGCAAATAGAATCTATTTGAAACAAATCTATTTGAAATGTAAGTAACAAAGGATTGAAAACCACAATATGTAAATATTATCTATAAAATAAAAGAAACATGTCACACAGTAAGAACAAAAATTGAAGAATATATAAAAATGCCAAGCGATAATTTGAAGGGTAGTTGAATACTGTTAAATCAGTTACAGATTTAATTTCTTAGCTTTCAGTTTTGCCAAAAAATTTATATTTATAATACACATTGGGTGGTAAGAGTGTAGGAAAAATGAACCCACATACACTTTTGATACTAATGTAAATTGGCATAGCTTTTACAGGATAATTCAGCAGTATTCATAAATATTTTCACTGTGCATAGTAATTTCACTCTTAAATAAGTGTACTTTATAAAATTATGCAAGATTATACTTACATTGATCATTGAGTTTAATAAAAATTAAAAACAGTCCAACTTCTAGACAAAAGGAAAATAATTAAATAAAATATTAATACACATAATAAGAAATATCAGTAAGAATTTGGTAATTCTATCTATACCAATGTAGAAAGGTACCCACAATGTATTAAGATTTTTAAAAAGCAAAAAAAAAAAAAAAAAGAGAGAGAGAGATAAAACAATGTAGAGAAAACCTTGCAGAAGGACAATCAGATCTTGCTGTTAACAATAGTAACTTCCAATTATGAAGTTTCACTAGAAGGAAATGAGATGGAATGGGAGTTCTCATTTCACATCATACCCTTTTGGATTTTCTCACAATATCACTTTGGTAATTTGCAAAAGTAATAAATGTGAAAGATAAAAGAGGAACTAGAAAAATCACAAATTTGTTACATTCTGTTACATAATGTCTAAAGCCATATATATTTCAGCCAGTTTCCCAAGTGATTTGACCTCATAAACTGAGAACATGTCAGAGTAAAAATACAGAATCTGAAAGTTTTGTGCACACATATAAATATCAGGGCCCTTCATTCACTAATTTCCATGTTCAATATTCTTTACGACTTTGCTGGTTTAATTATGCATTGCCTAGACTGTGAGTTGGTGACTTCAAGGTATAATGGTTAATAACAAAGTCAAGTAGTAGGTTAAGTGGTAAATTCAATCATGCAAGTTCATAGGTTGGGAGATGGGAATGGAACTACTCAAAATTCTCATATAGTCTCCAAAATATTCAGAGTAATTTGTATTAAGTCAAGATGTTTTTATTTAGCTTGCTGGATAATTCTTACTCTGATGACTAAGCTCAAAGAATCTATTATACATTGTTACCATCAACTCGCCTCTTAATATTTCTTTGGTGTGGAAGAAATTATATAATTTAATAGACTGTACTCTTAACAGCTGAAAACATCCCAAATACAAATACTCTACCTCTTCTGAAATTTCAGGGCTTTAAATTTTAACCAGTTACAGGAAGTCAACCACTAATCTTAGCATAGAGTCAATTAAAATGCCTTCTTATCATGTAAAATGAAGAGATTTGGGAGGTGTTTTTTTTTTTTTTTTTACAGTTTCCTATAAGTCTGCTGTATTTGCTCAGAAACCAAATGCAAATCAACATCAACTAGAATGTAATATTTATAGTTCCTAAACATAAATTACAAATTCAATTTGATTAAAACAGGAGTGCATGAAGTATTAATATCTTCTTCTCCCCATGGCACCTTGTGCCAATTTCTTTCTGTCCATAAAAATCACCTGATTTATTGTGGCATATATGAAATATTTAGTTTTCCTGATTTATCCTTTGTTGTGTCTTCTGAGTGACACCTGAAAAGTAGAAAGGGGGCAGGGAGACAGACCTCTTGCTATGCTCTAAGTGTAGCTATTAGGTAAAGGGTGAAGGTCCAACACTGTTCACGCAGGGATGACAGTTTCTTCTTGGACTCATCCTCAGCAGGTGGTGGGCGAGAAGCAGGTTAATGTTCTCCAACAGGTCCTGCTGACTGACACTAAGGTCTATTAGAGACATATTCTCAAAGGTGTACAAAAGGCAATGTACTCGGCACTGGGCTAGCTAAAAGTCTTGAATTCTGGGTCTCTGCCCTTACAATGGGCGTGGAAGGAGCAAGGGCAACATCTTAGAGTTTGCGTAGACTACAGAGAGAAGAAAGTCCAGATTTAGAGGTTGTTAGGCTGAGTTTGGTTTAAAGATGCATCATTATAGCTTTTCAGTAATTGGGGTCAGCAGTAGTGGATGATTATATATCATATCAGTGTAGGTGCCCTATTTCCTTTCTGGGAGAACCATAACATTTCAGAGAGGTTAATGGATCTTTTGCAAGATAGGATCAGAGCAATACCATTGGTTCTTAGTAATTACCCCAGTCTTATCTCTCATTTCCTCCTCTACAAATACCTTAGTTTCAAGTCAATCTGTTTTTTTTTTCCTTAATGTGCCCCCCATGGATCCTAAAATCACATCTCTGCTCATGATAAATCTCTCTAGAACCCATGATCAACCTCCATCCCCATCTATAATGGTCAATAATACAATCTTTCTTCGCATCTTCTATCAAATATGATTCTAACTGTGGCTTATATTTAATTCAACATTTAATATAGTTACCTGATGCTTTCCTATGTGATGAAGATCCTCTTTCCTTTTTGTGTCCATATGAATCATGACTTTCTTCACCTAACACTCCTAATTGATGTAAAATTTTCAGGCAGACTTTTCTAAGTCTAATTTAACAATAACTATTCAAGGGCAGGGACAAACTCTTACTGCTCTAACTAGTCAGACTTTAAGGCAGGGTTTGGCACTAGAATATCTGTTCAGTAAATGCTTACTGAAAACAGGGCATAAAAAGGAATAAAAAGGATTTTTATTTTCATAAAGGTATTTTCAGTGAAAAGATATATCCACCCTGTACTTTCCAATTTTTAAAAAAGATACTTTGTGAGGCTTATAAAACAATGCAGAACAAAAGTGTGTTTATATCAACCCCTATTTGAAACAGACTCATAGGGGGAAAAGAGTAAAGCTGAGGAAAAAAAAAAAAAAGAAGTAAAATGGCTATGAAACTAGGAGGTCGCTGCTACCTCCTCAAACATAAAATATGAAGAATATCTGGCAGATAAAATGTAATTAGAAGCTTGGATGTCATCTTTCTGTCCTAACAACAAATGAAAAGCCAAACAGACTGAAAAGTCAATAACTCTTCTTTTATTTTAACTTAAAAATTTTTTACTCATTTACTTGAGAGAGAGAGAGAGCACGCATGCACGCACAAGCAGGGGTAGGAGGACACAGAGGGAAAGGGACAAGCAGACTCTCCACTGAGTGGAGTGGGTGGGGTGGGGATGGGGAGGGGAGGGGCATGCCTGAAGGGCTCAAGGAGGGGCTTGATCTCAGGACCCCAAGATCATGCTTAATCAACTGAACCACCCAGGCATCCCATCAATAACTCTTCTAAGATCATAAGAGAGAAGAGGACAGAGGGCAAACCAGTGCTCCCGAGACTGGAAAGTGAGACAGATGAATATAGGGAGTCCTGACTTAACAGGACATAAGACACACAAGTAGAGACCTCCACAGGGAACAAGTACCTGGGCAGAAAAACTGTAGAAAAGCTGGGCAGAAAAAACTGAACTGTAACTGTTGAATTATTGAAGGTTTGGTATGGAAATTCTGACAGTTAAAGACTCTAGTGGGGGCAGCCCTTGGGTGGTTCAGTCAGTTGAGACTCTGGCTCTCGGTTTTGGCTCAGGTGTTGAGGTTGAGTCCTGCATCAGGCTCTGCACTGAGTGGGGAGTCTGTTTCAGGATTCTTCCCCTCTGCTCCCCCCATAAATAAATAAATCTTGTAGGGGGAAGACTCCAAGTATAATGGGGATCCAATTATAATGGGATCACCACCATTTTGTTGGATTTACTTCTAGGAACTTGACCAGATTCCCACAGTAAATGTCAGGGGAAAAATTATCTCATGCTTCCAGCAGGGACAGGGGAAAGAAATATTTTGAAATATGTCTTCCAAGACCAGCCCTCAGAGAGAAGTATTTAATAGAGCCTAACCTGTTGGGGTATTATCAGAATCTAATTTAACTACGGGAAGGGAAGTATCCCACTCAAACCCACTCTACCCATCTACTAGTACCTTAAGAAGGAGGAAAAAAAACCTAAGACACACATGAGAAGTTCGCAATCCAGTGGCAAATCCCAATATGGAAGAGAGTAGGGGAAAGTCGCACTCCTGCCCTAACGAGAAGAGCTTAAATTGATACTGCCTTTTTGAAGGGAGGTCATGAAATACCCATAAGCATAGAAAATGTCCGTATTCTAACCAAGTTATTCCAATTTTAGCAAACCTTATATCTCTCAAATGCAAAATTATGCATTCAGGTACGTTAAATGTTAAATTGTTTGTAACAGAAAAAATGAAAATGCCTAAATGTTTACTGGAAGGTAAATAAAGACGAATAAGGTGTGCTGGACAAGACTGATCTAGATCTATGAGCATGGAAATATAAAGATCTTCAAAATAAATTATTAAGACAATAAAGTACATTGTAGAAACTGCGTATGGTGTGATCAGATTTATGGTTTTTTTTTTTTAATATTTTATTTATTTATTTGACAGAGAGAGATCACAAGTAGGCAGAGAGGCAGGCAGAGAGAGAGAGAGGAGGAAGCAGGCTCCCTGCCGAGCAGAGAGCCCGATGCGGGACTCGATCCCAGGACTCTGAGATCATGACCTGAGCCGAAGGCAGCGGCTTATCCACTGAGCCACCCAGGCGCCCCAATGTTTTTTTTTTTTTAAAGATTATTATTTATTTGATCACAAGTAGGCAGAGAGGCAGGCAGAGAGAGAGGAGGAAACAGGCTCTCCTTGAAGCAGAGAGCCTGATGTGGGTTTGATCCCAGGACCCTGGGATCATGACCTCAGTTGAAGGCAGAGGCTCTAACCCACTGAGCCACCCAGGCGCTCCTGACCACATTTATGTTTTTTTTTAAATATAAAAATGTGTACATGTATGTAAGAGTATACTCCAAATGTTAAGAGGAGACCTTAACTTTTTGCTCAATATTCTTTTATTTTCACTCTTAAAAAAATAAAAACTACTTCTTAATAACTTGTCGCTAGTATTTTTTAAAATTTGAATTCCAAAAAGAAACAGATATATATTCAGAATCACTGAAACCGAGTCTCCAGGGGTGGAGATTGAGCATGTGTATTCTTTAAAGCTCAAGTGGGGATTCTGATGCACAGCAAGAACTGTGACTACAGAAAGTAGTCTGGCAGTACTTCAAAAACATTAAAGATAGAATTACCATACAATCTAGCAATTCTACCTCTGGGTATATACCCCAAAGAATTAAAAGCAGGTACTTGAACAGATATATGTACAGCCATGTTCATAACAGTATTATTCACAATAGCCAAAAGGCAGAAGAAACCCAAGTGTCCATAGATAGATGAATGAATAAATGAAATGTGGTGTATAGATATAATGAAATACTATTCAATCTTAAAAGGAATGAAATTCTGATATCTGCAAGAAAACTTGAAGACATTATATTAAGGGAAATAAGCCAGGCACAAAAGGACAAGTAATGTATAACTCCACTTATATGAAGTAGTCAAATTTAGAGACAGAAAGTAGAATGGTAGTTGTCAGAGACTAGGGAGGGGGAGAAAGGAGAAAATATTATTTAACAGGTATAGAGTTTTAGGTAGTAATGGTTGTACGGTAGTGTGAATGTACTTATGCCACTAAACTGTACATCTAGGGGCGCCTGGGTGGCTCAGTGGGTCAAGCCGCTGCCTTCGGCTCAGGTCATGATCTCAGAGTCCTGGGATCGAGCCCCTCATCCTGCTCTCTGCTCAGCAGGGAACCTGCTTCTCACCCCCCACCCCCACCTGCCTCTCTGCCTACTTGTGATCATTGTCTGTTAAATAAACAAATAAAATCTTAAAAAAAAAATAAACTATGCATCTAAATACTATTAAAATGGAAAGCTTGATTCTTTTACCCCAATAAAACTATTGTAAATGGAATTAGATCAACTCAAAAAAGAAAACAAGAATGAATAAATATTATTACAATCTTTAACTGGATAAGGAATTCTCTAAAAGCAAGATAACTTCCTGAAAATTCTTTTTTTTTTTTTTTTAAGGTTTATTTGTTGATTTGAGAGAGAGAGAGAGAGAACGCCCATGCGCGCACAGTGCGGGGAGGGGAGAGGAGAGGAGAATCCTCAAGCAGACTCCCCACTGAGCGAAGAGCCTGACATGGAGCTTGACCCCATGACCCTGAGCTCATGACCTGGGGCAAAATCAAGAGTCAGATGCTCAACAGACTGAGCCACCCAGGTGTCCCAACTTATAGAAAATTCTAATCAACAATCCATTATTTAGAATTATGAGGCCCATGGAGTACCTAGGTGGCTCAGTCGCTTAAGCATCTGCCTTTGGCTCCGGTCATGATCCCAGGGTCTTGGGACTGAGTCCCACATGAGGGCTCCCCGCTCAGTGGGGAGTCTGATTCTCTCTCTGCCTGCTGCCCCTCCCCCCCCCGATTGTGTTCTCTTGCTCTCTGACAAATAAATAAAATCTTTAAAAAATTTAGAATTATGAGGCCCACAGATACAGACCGACCCTCTCCAAAACTGAGTGTCTCGGTGAGTCTCTTTTCTAAATCACAGAGTGGAGGAGGAGATAAAGTAAAATGAGAAACTATCCTATGGTTCCTGCGTTATTTTTTGGCATCCTGTTCTCAAATTCGCAGCAAAGTCCTGGAGATAATACAGGATGGAGGACATAGCAGAAGGTGAAATCAGATTTGTAACTGTTGACCAAGGTTCACTGAGCAGAAAAAACTGAACAGTAAATCTCCAGGTAAAACACAATGAGATACAGGGACAGCCACAATGACAATTATCCTGCTTGATTTGCTTATTTCAAAGAGACAAATAACAAATCAAACAAACAAACAAACAAAAAGGAGAAATATATCCCTGAGAGAGGACATGACCAAGTTAAAGCTACCTGCTACCACGAGTCACTGTCCTTGGCTCTCTGCACAGGTTTTTAGAAGATGGAAGCTCAAGTAGAAGTGACACCAGTATAACAGGGTTAACAAAGAGTAAGGATCACTGCACCCCTGAATAGATGTCTCCTCTTAAAGGCACCCTGATCAAAGATGACAAAGAATATACAACAGAGGGGAAAATACTCCTCACCTGAAAAGCTTCTCTTGACTCTACATACCACTTGATCTGTTGTGCATGTCTTGCCTTTTCTTTTTCTTTTTTAAAGATATTGTTTATTTATTTGACAGAGATCACAAGTAGGCAGAGAGGCAGGCAGAGAGAGAGAGGGAAGCAGGCTCCCTGCTGAGCAGAGAGCCTGATGCGGGCTCGATCCCAGGACCCTGAGACCATGACTTGAACTGAAGGCAGAGGCTTAACCGCCTGAGCCACCCAGGCGCCCCTTGCCTTTTTTTTTTACTGCAAACTCCTAAAAAAATTTTGTCTGGATTCTCTATCACCAAAATCTCTGCTCCTTATTCTCTCTTGAACCTGAACCAGCCAGGCTTGCTCCAACCATACCTCAGAAACTACACGTATCAAGGTCACCAAGGAAGCTTATGTTGCTAAATATAGTGATCATTTCTCATATTATTTGATCTATCAGAAACATTTGACACAGTCGACTACTCCTTCCTCATTGAAATTCATTTTTCACTTGGCTTCTAGTGCACTATATTTACCCAGCTGCAACTTTGTAGTCTATCTGCTCTTTCCTCATTTCCTGGTCTTCTCAAGGTTGCAATATGCTAGGCCTCAAACTTTTTACCTATTTTCTTTTATATCCAAATTCACTACTTCGGTTATCTCATCCTTAAGATGATCTAAACAAGGATGACTCACAAATGCTTATCTCTAGTCCAAACCTTTCTTTGGCAATCTAGCTTCTTCTATCACATTTTTTACTTAACATCTTCATTCACAGGATTGATGGAAATACTAAACCTAAGTCCAAAATTTAGCTGCTAAACTTTCATTTTAAATGTTCCTCCTTACATATTCTCCACCTCAGCTGATGATGACTTTCATTACGCAGACCAAATACATGGCTTTTCCTCCTTAATTCTCCTCTCTTTTTCATTCTATATCTCAGCCATCTATAAATCCTGCTAGCTCTGCTTCCAAAATACATCCAGATATGGACCACTTCTCACCGTCTCTACCACAAGCACCCTGGTCTTTGCCATCATATTCCCTTACTTGGATTACTGCAGAAGACTCATTACTAGTCATTCTACCGTTACCCTGGCCCCCCTTCTGTCAGTTTTCCACAAGGCAACCAGAAGTGATCCTGTTAAACATTTGTTAGATTGTGTCCCTTCTATCCTAACATTAATCAAAATCATCAAATTTTTAAACTTCCTCTTTACATTCCAAAAGTTTTTACAATGATCCACACACCCAACATAAGCTGCTCCCTACCCTTGCCCTCTGACATCTACCACTCTCACACATATGCACTCCACTCCACTTACAGTAGCTCTGTTTCACAAACACACCGAGCAAACTTCTACCTAGAGCCCTACCACTGGCTCTACCCTCTGCCTGAGACAGTTTCCCCTCATTTGCAGCATTCCATACTCCCTCCCATTCCCATGTCTTTAAATATCAACGCTTCAGGAACACATTCCCTAAACACCAATCTAAAACTGGAACTGTCCCCCACAATATTTTATATTCCACTCCACCTGCTTTATTTTTATATCTCACATTCTATATACTATGTGTTTTACTTGCGTATCCTATTGATTGTCTGACTCTTCCCATTGGCACAGAAGCTGTATAAAGGCAGATAGTTATTTCTGTTGCAATATTCCAGCATTTAAGATAGTACTGGGGCACATCAAAAGCTCTCAACTATTCATTAAGTAAGTGATTATGCAGAGAAATTAAAAAATATTTTTTTAAATATCGACACTTTTTATTAAAAAGAAAAGTTACAAAAAGTGACCTAAAAGAACTGAAGAGACACATCTAATAGAATAGTGAAATTACCATGGGAATTAAAAAAAAATAGTAGAAACTACAAGGGGGTAGAAAAGACATTAGAGAAACTATTGAGGCCTGGCTTGAGAAATTACTCCACAAACACATACAGAATAAAGTGACAGAACAGGAAGAGAGTACATGATAGATACAGATGACAAAGAAAAGTCAGCATTCATGGAATTTGCATTTCTTGAGAGACTGAAGAGAACAAAGGGAACCAAAAACAACGTTCAATGTTCTTTTTTTGGTTTTTTAAAAGATTTTATTTATTCATTTGAGAGAGAGAGAGAGAGCATGAGCAGGGGGAGAGGCAGAGGGAGAGGGAGAAGCAGACTCCCCACTAAGCGGGGAGCCCGATGCAGGGCTTGATACCAGGACCCTGGGATTATGACCTGAGCGAAAGGCAGCCACTTAACCATCTGAGCCACCCAAGCACCCCAACTTTCCAAGTTCTAATACTAGAGGAATCTCCTGAAATGAAAGAAGGCATAAACCTAAATGTCAAAGTGACAAACAGTGTTCTAGGGAAAAAATATGAAATAATCAACCTTACAACATAACCTGGGGAAGTCACTAAATGTTAATTATATTGACTCCTATAGGTATCTAGGCAGGAAAAAGAGCAAATCAGTTATGTAAGGGGGAAAATAAGTCTAGTATTAGAGCTTTCCACAGGATCATTCACTACAGGAAGCCAATGGAGCAAAGTATACAAAATTCCTTGGAAAGAGAAGTATAACTCCATAATTTTATAATTGGAAACTCTCAAAGTAAATAAGTATTTGAAAAATACTCTCAAATGAAAGTGGAACTCAAGGATTAGTAGCTTGAAAAAAATCAAGCCAATTCAGGTCATGATCTCAGATTCCTGGGATCAAGCCCCACCATGGGCTCCACGCTCAGAGGGGAGTCTGATCGAAGACTTTCTTCCTTGCCCTCTGCCTCTCCACCTGCTCATGCACTCTCTCCTCTAAAATAAATAAATCTTTAAAAAATCAAGCCAATTAAGAAATTAATAAAAATAAACCACTTAAAGTTAATGGTTATAAGAGACATTGAGAATTTGGCCACTTTAATTGTTTAATAAAGGTCAAATAATAAAGGAACATATACTAAGAAAACATAATCCAATGACAAGTGCTAAAAACATTGATAATTTAAAAAATAATGTTAAAAAGCAAAAACTATAATACTAGTGGAGGAAGTGGAGAGGTGTAAATGTGCTAACTTTCTGAACTTTTATAGAAGAGTCAGTTGGGTGTACAAAACTATAAATTCAGTAAATACAAGAACAAGCATATTATTAAAAGTTAAAAAGTGAATACTCTAATAAATAAATATGTTAAACATTAAGTATCTAAAGTACACAGAATAATAAGCAAAGATCACATACTCAAAACAATTACGAAAAACAAAATACAGGTGTCAGGAGGGAAGATAGCAGGGAAGCAGGAGGACCCGAGGCTTGTCTTGTCACATGAACATAACTATGTAACTATCAAATTATCCTAAATACCCCAGAAATCAACCTAAAGACTGACAGAACAAACTCTGAAACTAAAGGGAGAGAAGAGGCCCTAATGAAGAAGGTAGGGAGTATGGAGATTAATATATTTAATATATTATAAAAATATACAAAGTTAACCAAAGCAGAAATAAATGATTAATAATGGGTAATCACATATTAATTTTTTTTTTAAAGGAGAGAGAGAGAAAGAGAGCATGAAGTGGGGGAGTAGGGCATTGGGAGAGGAAGAGAAAGAATCTTAAGCAGGCTCCACACCCACTGCAGAGCCTGATGGGGGCTCCTGTCTCTTGACCCTGACATCATGACCTGAGCCAAAATCAAGAGATGCTTAACTGACTGAACCATTGAGGCGCCTCAGATATTAATGATTTTGAACATCAAAAAATGGCAAAGCAATTAAATACTTCCAAGAGTTTGTTGTATGAAAAAATCAAGAAGATATAGAAAGCACTAGCTATTATAATCAGTAAAGAATTGAGAAAACACAAATACAGAAAATTATAAATTACATGGAGAAAGTAATTTTACATACAAATAATGTTTTAAGTGTAACAGAATAATTTGCAAAAATTTTATGCAAATAAACATAAAAATTTGGGTTAAATGACTTTATAGAACAATTACCAAAATTGATTCATGATAATAATACTTAAGCAATCTACTAACCGATATTCACCGAAGAAACTGAAAATATTTTATAAAGAGCAAATCTTCTCCATCATTTCCTACCCATATAATTTCACAGATGAGGGTTTTTTTTTTTTTTCCCCTGCAGATAAGTTTTGTAAAACAGAGAAGACACAGATAATTCCATGGCTATTTAATCACAAACATAACAGGATGAAAACAAAAGAACAATCTCACTGTGTATAACTGATACCGAAAGCTTAAATTAAGTATTGGGCAGGCCTACCTATAGCATGTTAAGAAAGCAGTATCAATCACTCCATATCTGTTTCCTCAGTTAAACAATGTGGAAATTAAATAACCTCAAAGGAATTTTGCAAAGGTCAAACGAGCCAATCCACGTAAAGGGCTTGGAGAACAGCTCGTGGTTCATCATAAATGAATGGATGGATAGATGAAGACGGAGATATACATTTAGTTAGATTTATATCTAAGATTTATAATTAGGGGGTGCCTGGGTGGCTCAGTGGGTTAAGCCTCTGCCTTTGGTTCAGGTCATGATCTCAGGGTCCTGAGATCAAGCCCCACATGGGGGGGGGGGTCTCTGCTCAGCAGGGAGCCTGCTTCCCCTCGTCTCTCTCTGCCTGCCTCTCTGCCTACTTGTGATCTCTGTCTGTCAAATAAATAAGTAAAATCTTAAAAACAAAAAAGATTTATAATTAGGGGTACATGGGTGGCTCAGTGGGTTAAGCCTCTGTCTTCAGCTCAGGTCATGATCTCAGGGTCCTGGGATCGAGCCCCGCATCGGGTTCTCTGCTCAGCAGGGAGCCTGCTTCCCCACCCTCGGCCTGCCTCTCTGCCTACTTGTGATCTCTCTCTCTGTCAAATAAATAAAATCTTTAAAAATAATAAGTAAATAAAATAAGATTTATAATTAAGGTTTATATACGTGAACACACATGCATAAATGTCATACCATGTTGTGTGTCTCCTATGTTCCTATGTTTCAATCTTAGAGAGGTACTACTATCAAAAGAATATATATCTGTAGTCAAAATTGATTTAATAAAAGCAAGTGTTTAATTTGTGTGTCTTAAACACTAAACTAAGGACAGAGTTCCCAGAGCTACTTCTACAGACCTATTTCCATTTTTCCTCTAATCAATTTTCCTCCCATTTTAAAGCTATTTCCATGACTATGTCCTCAGAAAACCCTGAGACAAGAGGGGTACCTGGATGGCTCAGTAGGTTAAGCAACCAACTCTTGATTTCGGCTCAGGTCACGATCTTAAGAGTTATGATGTCAGGGCCATAAGATTGAGCCCTGGGTCGGGCTCCGGGCTCAGTGGGGAGAATGCTTGAGATTCTCTCCCTCTACTCCTCCCGTTCCCTCTCCTCCTGCTCATGAGGGGGCGTGCACCCTCACTCTCTCTCTAAAACAAATCTTAAAAAATAGAAAACCTGAGATGTGAACAAAGCTCATCTGTCCTTGAATTTTCCCTCCTTATCATAACTGCACCTCAGTACATTAGTGCTAGCTTAATCAACTGCACTTAAACCCCCTCCCCCTTCCTCAAGCTTCTCCAATTAAATTTCTTTCTTCACATTCTTAAATTTAAATCACAAAAACCAGGGCGCCTGGGTGGCTCAGTTGGTTAAGCATCTGCCTTGGGCTCAGGTCATGATCCCAGGGTCCTGGTTTGAGGCCAGCCTAGGGCTCTCTGCTCAGCAGGGAGTCTGTTTCCTCCCACTCCCTCTGCCCCTCCCCCCTTCTCATTTTCTCTCTCTCTCTCTCAAATAAATAAATAAGATCTTTTAAAAAAACAAATTAAAAAAAATCACAAAAGCCAGAAACATCCCCTTGCCAGGTAGCTCCTTTCTCATAGATTCTGTCTAGGGGTGGATCCCAAATTTACTGAATTCAGCAGAAGGAGAGCTAAATGCTAAGAATGCTCAAGCAATAGTAACTTTTATCCTGTTGTATCTATACATATATCCTTGAATGCACTGGTACACACACACACAATCCATACATACTGTAACAGAGCTAGGCATTATTCCATACGAGCATAAAAAATTACTGTCTTTTCAAAGGATATATATACTATTTCATTGTTTGGCTTAAATGTAACTTATTTAAGTACACTCCTGCTAATATATATTTAAGTTATTTGGTGTTTTTTTTTGTTTGAATATATTCCAAATACCTTCAAATACCTCTGTGAATTTGAGAAAATATATGTGTACGAGTGAATATATATGTGTATATATGTGTGAGTTTATATAAATATGTTTAAATATGTATTTTATGATGATTATTATATATCATATATATTTTATTACTATATAGCAATATATATTATTACATATCTATATTCAGGATAAATCCCTAGAAGTAAAATTTCTGAGTCAAACAATATGTGAATTAAACATGTCGATAATGCTGGACTGATGTACCATCACACAGGAAGTGCTCAAAAGTCTCCAATTCTGCCTCCCTTAGCCATTTTTAAATATCTTCCAATTCTGTAGGTGACAAATGTTAGTTCATAGTTATTTTAATTCCGAGCATGTGATTGAGATTAATCATTTTCATGTTCATCATTAATTTCTATGCCTTTTTACTATGATATGCTTTTTCAAATTCACTGCCCATTTTTATATTTTGTTATTTTTTATTTTTTTAAGATTTTATTTATTTATTTGACAGAGATCACAAGTAGGCAGAGAGAAAGGCAGAGAGAGAAATGAGGAAGGACGCAAAAAAAAAAAAAGAAAGGAGGAAGCAGGCTCCCTGATGAGCAGAGAGCTAGATGTGGGGCTAGATCCCTGGACCCTGGGATCATGACCTGAGCCGAAGGCAGACGTTTCAACCCACAAAGCCACCCAGGCTGCCCTGTTATTTTTTATTATTAATATGTTAAGTTGCTTGATACATCAAAAAGAATAGTACTTTGTCATATGTGTGTTAATTTTTTCCAGTTTGCCATTTTCCTTTTGACTTTTGTAGTGAATGTAAGTTTGAGAATTTTATAACATAATTGATTTTGTTTTAACTTCTTTTTTTTTTAAGATTTTATTTATCTGTTTTAGGGGGAAAAGTGCAGGGTGGGGGAGAATCTCAAACACACTCTGCACTGAGTGCAAAGTCTGATGCAGGGCTCAATCTCACAACCCTGAGATTCATGACCTGAGCTAAAACCAAGAGTCAGACACTTAACCGAGCCACCCAGGTGCTCCTAACATAATTGATTTTTTATGTCTTTTAATTTTTTTTATCATTCTGATACTATCATGAAAATTATTATCAAAAGAAATGTTTTTAAGTAATCTCTACACCCTATGTAGGGCTCAAACTCATGACCCTGAGATCAAGAGTCACATGATCTACTGACAGAGCCAGGCAGGTGCACTGAAAGTTATTATTATTATTTTTTAATATTTTATTTATTTGACAAAGATCACAAGTAGGCAGAGAGGCAGGCAGAGAGAGAGGGGGAAGCAGGCTCCCTGATGAGCAGAGAGCCTGATGTGGGGCCTGATCCCAAGACACTGAGATCATGAGCTGAGCTGAAGGCAGAGGCTTTAACCCACTGAGCCACCAGGCGCCCCTGAAAATTATTTTTAAAATTGCTAATTCTATCAAACATTTCTTCTTCTCCATTTTGAATATTTTACGCAATGTTTTCCTAGTTAGCCAACTGTCCCAACAATATCTATGAAAGGAAAAAAAATTCCACCTTCACAGATTCAAAATGCTAAATTTATGATAAGCCATGTAGATATTTGGGTCTATTTCATAATCTTCTATTCTGTTGTTACTTCCTGGACTATCATAAAGCTGTATTAATTATTAAAGACTTATAGGATGTGCACCTCAACATTCATCAATCCTTTTCATAATGTTTTAGTTGTGCCTCTCCAGCTTCTGCTCCTTTATTCTCTGCTTCCTCATAAACTTCTCAACAAAACTGCCTATAGTTATTATCTTGATTTCCTTTCCTCCAATGCATTCTTGAACCCAATGGTTTCTACTAACTTTAAAATTAATTTCCGAAACCCAAATCTGTTCTTTTCCAATTTCTATATCTATCTATCTATCTATCTATCTATCTATCTATCTATCTCTCTATCTATCATCTATCTATATCTAGCATGAGTCTCTTTGTATGCATACAACCACGGGATAGGATAAAAGTGATTAATGTATGAATACAGGCCAACCATTGTTTTCTCAGTACCAAGCACCAATATGTATTTGTTTATGTATTCACTGTCTTACTCGTTACAGTGCAAGATCCATAAGCCAAGGACTTTATCTTGTTTCATGCTGCAACTTCGTTCCTAGAGTATATTTTTCCTGGGTATGGGGTGGAGTTAGTTCTTAAGCTTACAAGATCATTGGCTTCCAATGAACAGCAATTCCATAAGCCAAATGGTAGAGAAACGGTCTTCTTGGTGCCAGCTCCAGCAGATCTAAACATGACAGCTGCCCCCTTCCCCAGGGAACCTGTGTGTCACTTTAGCTGAAGGAGCATTTTCTACCTGAAAAATACATTCTTTGGGGGAAATTAGCTGATTACCAAGTGTGACACCATTTCCCTAGAATTCTTGAGGGTGAGAAAAATTCATATATTCCCCAGTCCATCCTCAACCCAGTATCCCACAGGGTACTCGAGTACTACTTTTTCACCTGACAGAATCTAACCCACTTTCTTAAAGCCAAATGTGCTGGGTTAGTAAATCTCCTCCTGGGAATACATGTGCTTCGTTGAATCCATTGGAGCCACTCATCAGAGGACTTAATTGCCTGTCCCTGTGAGGCTGTCAGCCATAAGAACCGTGTCACTGATTTTAAAGGCAAAAAGTGAGTGTCTGAAGTTGTTCTACTCTTAATGGATGGGGTGGATATGTCATCAGTGACATTACCAAAAGTCATGCCTGTATAGGGAGCATGAAGTGTCCTACTTATAAATATAGAACTTCATTAGGGCATCCACTCACTGCTCTTTCACTCTGCCTTTTCAAAAGCTTTCTGCTATTTGTCATAATCAGGCCTATAGGTCTGACTTTGGCAGACCTAAGCTTTTTGCAGGGTAGATTAAGCTTCAGAAGCAAAAAGTCAATCAAAACAACATCTTAGTTAAAAGACACCTTCAGGCTTACCTACTCCTTACATTCTGCAGATAAAAAAGAATGAGAGTATGGAATGGCAATGCGTTTTCCCCAACAGGCCGCCACATTTCCAGGTTAACCTCAAGTAAATACATGTAGGCAATAAACAGAAGACGAATTATGATGAGTCTCACATCAGGCTCTCTGCTCAGCAGGGAGCCTGCTTCTGCCTACTTCTCCTACTCCCCGGGCTTGTGTTCCCTCTCTCTCTCTCTCTTCCCCCCTCTCTCTCTGTCAAATAAATAAATAAAAATCTTAAAAAAAAAATTTCTGATGTTTTACATGTGTTGCTTCCTTTATAATCATTTCTGGAATTGGCAGAGTAAGGAATTCCAAAATATTTATTATTCCAGGAAAGCAAAGAAAATAAAAACTAGCAAAAATTGCAAAATCAACACTTTCAGAATCACAGAAATTAACAAAAGGCTTGCAAAAATCCGAGGAGTGTTTATTGGAGAAATATGGCTGAATCTCAGCAGAAAATGTGAGCTTTATGGGACTTTAGTTGTCCTATTCTCATATTCCTCTCCCAACCCCACAATACACTTGAACACTAAGAATCTCACAACCACAACAGTTCTTAAAATCAGTCACTGTAGGGTGCAGAATGTGCTTGGAACTCCCCATATCACCCAATCCCCAGATAATTGTTACTATTCGACTTGTTTGGCAGTTCCCTGGAATAGCCCCATTTACTGTACTTGTCTTTATTTGATATAATTCAAACTTTTCTCAAGTGAAAAGGTCCTATCCCCGCGGTGTTTGTCAAAAACAACCAGCAGCAATTGTTTAATACTGCAGCTATAGTAAGTAGTGATATCAGTTGGGACAAGCAAGAGATTGTGCAAACATTAAAAGAAATACTTGAAAAATGAGATATCCATGGAGCGCTTTGAAAAACTATACATTTCTTTGAGGATCTACAAGTCAGTGCACATGTGTAGGGTTGTATGAGTGGCCAGAAAATATCTGAACACACTTAAAGCTTTCAACTCGGACTGATATTAGCTTTCGCTTCTGACTTGTGTAGAACCTTAAGACAGAATGGTCAACTGCTTGCCTAAGCATACATGCTGGAAACCTGGAAAAAAGTCAGGGATAAATCTTTTTTTATTTATTTTTATTTTATTTTTTTTTTAAAGATTTTATTTGTTTATTTGACAGACAGAGATCACAAGTAGGCAGAGAGGCAGGCAGAGAGTGAGAGAGGGAAGCAGGCTCCCTGCTGAGCAGAGAGCCCGATGTGGGACTCGATCCCAGGACCCTGAGATCATGACCGGAGCCGAAGGCAGCGGCTTAACCCACTGAGCCACCCAGGCGCCCGATAAATCTTTTTTTAAATCATTTCATTAAACCTCATTCAATCAGTATCTTTCTACTTCATTTGTTGGATTATCAGTAAACCAAACTGTGAAGTCAAGGGAAAGATAAGAAATCAGTATAGCGGATCATACACTCAATGAGAGATGCTGAGACCAGGAAAGAGATTGAGATCTATGTATATGGGTCATATTTCAACACATGAAATTTCACTTTTAAAGTCACCAAAGGTAGCTTATATTGCTACTGGATATAGTTCTGCTCAGTCATCTGGATGGGTCAGTAGAGAACAGGAATGTCGATCAACCCCTTTATTTACAAAATGACCAATACCAATGGAGCTCTAAATGCCCTTTCACTGGCATCAGATTCTTTTAGAGTTCCATTGCCACAGGAATCACCAGGGAAGCCAAGGTCCTACCACCAGAATGAAAGCAGTAAGTTAGTCTTCTGCTTGCCCCAGTTTGCTACAACTCCAATGTTTTTGTTACTGTTGTTGAATCTCCATTCTATACAAATTTACCTCACCTTAACCTAGCAGTTTTTAAGCACACAGGTAAAGAGGGGGATTATAAGACTTCACCAAATGCAAAACCCAAGAACTTTTCAGTTTAATGGATCTTTTATTCCTCCCCAGAGGATAGTGAAAGGTACATAATTAAGGGCCAATGTTCTAAGGTTTTCAGAAAAAAGGGAGTTTCCCTCAGTATTTAACTCTAATAAAAAAAAATTAAATAAAACTACTAGCAACTTTCAGAAGACAGATACCCACTATAAAACTTAAAAAGAAAAAAAAATGAATAGCTCCCATATCCATTTCATTAAACTAATGCACCCTAAACAGTCTCCCGTCTTTCTGACAGACACACACACACACACACACTTAAGCAAACTTTAACAACTAGATAAGATTAGTAGAAAGTTCTTTTGTATGCCAGTACCCTTACCCTTCATATAGAAAATTCTTCCCAAAACCCCAAGTACCTCCAATTCAACCAGGAGGTTCTAGTGAAACCCTCTGTTTTCTCTTTCAGTCATGGTTATTTGAGTTTGTGCAGCTGATCAAAGTGGGGCAAATATTAATACCCTGACCCACAACTACATGTCACCGATCTAGGGTTACAAACATGACTGAAGCCTAGCCAGACAGAATCCTAAGTTGAATTCTTTTTCAAAATGCAACAGGGCAAAAGAGATCCAGTCTCCTGCTGAGTATGATGCAGAAACGTGAAGCATCAGAACTTCCGGTGGATGAGTTTCCTACGGTTTGGAGAAAATCTGGTTGAGTGAATAAAACCAACCCAGAAAGAGAAGCAGAGATGAAAGATGGAGAGAGAATCTAGATGCCTTTGGATTCCATTGCTCCAGCTGTCGTAGATGCCATTTGAACCACTGCCATTTCCACGGTTACATGATCCTCCTGCTTGCTTTAGCTGGTTAGAATTAAGTTTCTCTCAGTAGTGACCAAAAAAGTCCTAACTAATATGGGAAGAAATTTAACCATAGTCAAGCTGGAGAGAGAACAAGGAAAGCATTAGGTAAAGAAGACTTCAGAAAAAAGATAGTATGTTACCTGGATTTTGAAGATAAGCAGACCATCGCCCATCAGAGAATAAGGGAAAATAATACTGTAGTCAGAATGACATCAAGATAGATGGGTGCAGGACCAGATTCGCTAAGCTTTATGGGACCTACATTCAGAGAAGTCCAGAATAAAATTCAAGTATATCTCAGGGGAGAAAACTAGCCTGCAAATATGACTCTATTAGTTAAAATATCTAGTTGTTATTTGAAGCCAAGAGAGAGAAGACATCACCGAAGGAGAGAGTAATATATGAAAAAGAGGTTTCTGGGGCGCCTGGGTGGCTCAGTGGGTTAAGCCTCTGCCTTCGGCTCAGGTCATGATCTCAGGGTCCTGGGATCGAGCCCCGCATCGGGCTCTCTGCTCAGCGGGGAGCCTGCTTCCTCCTCTCTCCCTGCCTGCCTCTCTGCCTGCTTGTGATCTCTCTCTGTCAAATAAATAAATAAAATCTTAAAAAAAAAAAAAAAGAAAGAGAAAAAGAGGTTTCTGACAGAACACTGAGGAGCACTGTGTTTAGTAGACCAGGAGATCAAAGGGAACTGGCATAGGAGCTAAGAAGAAAAAATAAAAAATGGTAGGAAAACCAAAAGAGAAGAGTACTTCAGAAGCGAGACAAGAAAGAGAGAGAGAAAAAAACAAAACACTAAATATGCCTCAGGATAGAGAACTAACCTAAGAAACAAATGATGCAGGCAGGAAAATGTTAAAGATTATTGTCCTGGTCTAGGCAAGAGAAAATAAGGATGATGGTATGTACATAGTAGACAGGAGATACTAGGGAAACATTTAGGTATTCGTTTTCAAGATTTGGTTATTATTTGGATGTAAAAGATCAGAAAGGGAGCACCTGGGTGGCTCAGTCAGCTAAAAGCCTGACTCTTGGTTTCAACTGAGGTCATGATCTCAGAGCCATTAGATCGAGCCCCACATCAGGCTCTGAGCTGAACACAGTCTGTTTGAGATTCTCTTCCCCCCTCTCTCTCCTGGCTCATGTGAGAGCTCTCTCTCTCTCAAATAAATAAATAAAATCTAAAAAAAAAAAAAAAAGTCAGAGAATGGAAGTTGGGGGATGTTGCCCAGATTGCTGGCTAGGACTACTGGGTATATAATTAGTACCATTTACTGAGCCAAGAAATACAGGCTGAGGAGCTGTTTGGTAGGAACAATAATAAGTTCAGTTTTGGATACACTGATTTTTATTTATGTATTTTTTTAAAGATTTTTAAAATTTATTTGGCAGAGAAAGAGAGAGATCACAAGTAGGCAGAGAGGCAGGCAGAGAGAGAGAGGAGGAAGCAGGCTCCCTGCCAAGCAGAAAGCCCGATGTGGGGCTCTATCCCAGGACTCTGAGATCATGACCTGAGCCGAAGGCAGAGGCTTAACCCACTGAGCCACCCAGATGCCCCTATTTATGTACTTTTTAAAGGTTTATTTATTTATCTTAAGAGAGAGCACAGAGTGGGGAGGGGCAGAGGGAGAAGGAAAAAGAGAGAATCTCAAGCAGACTTTACACTGTGCATGGACCCTGTCGTGGGGCTCAATCTCATGACCCTGAGATCATGACCTGAGCTGAAACCAAGAGTTGGATGCTTAACTGACTGTGCCACCCAGCCACCAGGGTACATTGATTTTTAAAGTGTGTATTCTGTATTCAAGTATATATGCTAAGAAAAGAGTTGAATATGCAGTTTTGGAGCTCAAAGATCTGTGCTAGAGATACAACGTTATGAGTCATCTGCTTACATCTGAACTCAAGGAGTATGTGATTTTTGCCTATGGCAAAAGTGAGACATGAAGGGGGACAAAGATCCCTGAGGAAATCCAACATTTAAGGGTCGGCTAAATGATAATGAGTCCTCAGAGGAGAATTCTGAAAGAGCAACTAGAAAGGTAGGAGGAGAGCCCAAAGGTTTCTTAAGGTGGTGGGTATTATAGAGGGCACGGATTGCATGGAGCACGGGGTGTGGTGCAAAAATAATGAATACTGTTATGCTGGTTTCTTAAGATTCAAAGGAGTGCTCATGAGTAATCAGTTCTGTCATATGTAATACAGCTGTCTGGTGGAAGACTGAAGCTATTACTCGGACAAATATGGCGGTCATTGGTAACTATGGAGTAAGACATTTTTGTGGAAACACTGATGGTGGAGAAATAGGAAAAGGCTGAAGTGGTTTAAAAAGTAAAGAGATCATAAGATAATGAAGATACAAATATAAGCAACTCTTAAAAAGTTTGCCTCTGAAAGGAAGGAGAAATAAAGAACTAGCTGAAGGAGGAAACTTTCAGTGCCATTGTAAAGGCATATATGTATTTTTTAATATAGCTTCTCACTGATGCTGGTGTGACACCAGATCATGGTGTCTTAAATGCCATCCTAAGGAATCTGGAATTTTCTCCTATAGACAATGTGGGACCATTGGGAATGACAAAAACAGATCTAGATTTTCATGAGAGTAAGAGGGTTTTTAAGGATAAGATCAACAAGAAGAGACAAACTAGGTGACTATTACAACAATCCAGCTGAGAGATAATGTCTAAAATAAGGCAGTTGTGGAGGTGCCTGTTGGCTCATTTGGTTAAGCAACTGACTCTTGGTTTCAGCTCAGGTCATGATCTCATGGGTCCTGAGATCAGCCCTGCACTGGCCTCCATGGTCACAGGGAATCTACTTGAGATCCTCTCGCTCTGCCACTCCCCCACTCAGGATAGCATGTGCACACACACGCTCTCTCTTAAATAAACTTAAAAAAAATAAGGCACTTGTCATGTATTTAGGGCTATTAATGAGATGGAATTAGCAGGATATGGAAGTAAAACTAACAAGAATACTAAGGATAACCTGTAAATATTAGTCCTGAGTGAATGAGTCAATGGTCGAGTCACATACAGGACTGGGAACATAGGAGGGGTGAGTTTATGAGTAAGGTAATGATTGGATTTGAATACACCACACTTGTGAAATACCTAAGTGAAAATATGTAGCAGATGTACAGGAGATGGAAAGAGATGATTAGGTAAAAGAATAACTGCACTTAACATGTCTCATTGCATAGAAGCCTGGTGTAAACTCTCAAGTTCAAAATCCAGAAACATTTTTTGTTTGAAGGTATATTTTATGTTTTCATTTTCCTAGATCGAGTATATATAACCATAAAATATACAGTTTCATTAGTTGAAAAGGTTTTCCCTCCCTAGCAAACTATGTATCAAGAGTTCTACACAAGAGTCATATAATTCAGTAAAATCCCAGAGGAGACTTCAGGGGAGAAATAACTACCAAAGAAACCAACACATTTGGACTGACAACTCTAAATGATGTATTTTTTGTTTTCACTGAAAAATAAGCAATTCTCTGGCTTGGTTTATTATTAATATCATCGCTTTCATATATGCTTGAAAATTACCCACCAAGACATGTAATTCATCTTAAATATGCAGTACCCTATGTTTATCTTAATGGGTTGAGGTTAGCTGACTTTACGGAGCCCAAGAATGTGCACAGCTTTCAAATCAGATTCAGCTCATTTTATTTGGAAGAGGGAGCTTAACACTTTAAACGATATTTTGGGAAAATTACTGTATCACATTTGCTTCCTGTGTGAAAGTGACATGTAAGTCTGTATATGAATTTTATTCCTAACTGCCGTCTCCAAAATCAGGGGACCCTAACTGGGAAACTTTCTTGTTTGCAGGCACTCTGCCAAATTTCAACATCCAGCCAGACACAGGAGAATGCATACTCATTTCCTCAGTGGTATGGTAGGCGTGAAACTCATTTCTGCTTACGAATACAATATTTTTTTAAGTTTCTTAGTTACTTTACTTTGTAGATCTTTTTTTCTTAAATATATTGTGTCATAGAAAGATTCTTCTGTGGTTGTGATTCATTAATTCTAGCAATAACAGACATGAAGTGAGAAGGACAGTCATATTTAACAAGCAGATTGAGACTGGCTGGAAATGCCAGTCTACAGATGCCAGTCTCCATAAGTGACCCTGAATAAGCGTCTCCAAGCCACAGACTCTCTATACAATGCAAACATTATCTATTTGGAAACACTAGATAACTAACTGAATTCATAAATTCTTTTTTTTTTTTTTGCATTCATAAATTCTTACTTTATGTTCCTGTTCTGGGTTAAGTTCTGTTTCTCCATCCCCCTATAGTAGTCTGTGAAACTTGATTACCGGCCTTACTACGTTATTTTTAAAGGTTCTGTGCAGGGCGCCTGGGTGGCTCAGTGGGTTAAGCGCCTGCCTTCAGCTTGGGTCATGATCTCAGGGTCCTGGTATTGAGCCCAGCGTCAGGCTCCCTGCCAAGCAGGGAGCCTGATTCTCCCTCCCTCCTGCTCATTCTCTCTCTCAAATAAATAAATAAATTAAATTAAAAAATAAAAAGGTTCTGTGCATAGGCCTGTGCTATGAGGATTTTTATGTTTTATTCATCGTCCACATCAAGCCAAGGGCATAAAGCCACAGTAAGTGCTCAGTAAAGCTCTATTACACTGAATATTTTCCCGTTTTCATCCTATTGATCTCACTTGTGTAGGATTAACCACTGGTCTTTCCAGCTCCACTAGCAGAGAAGATGTATCATTATCTCTCCATTTTATTACTTTCTTATTTTTTGATTTTAAAGATTTATTTGTTTGTTTTGGAGAGAGAGGCTGCACAAGCAGTGGGGAGAGGTAGAGGAGGAGGGGCAGAGAGATAATCTCAAGTCAAATCCATGCAGAGCTCAGAGCCAGACATGGGGCTCGGTCTCACAACCCTGAGATCAAAACCAGAGCCGAAAGCAAAGGTAGGGGCTTAAATGACAGAGCCACGCAGGCGCCCACTATATATCCATTTTAAACAGGTCAGAAGAGTACTCATGTCAATCAGATTTTGTTGGTGAATTATAAAATGCTGAATTTAATTTGCAATAGAAAGACCCTGGTTTTTTAAAAAATACTTTTTAAAAATAGATTTTATTTATTCATTTGACAGACAGAGATCACAAGTAGGCAGAGAGGCAGGCAGAGAGAGAGGAAGGGAACCAGCCTCCCTGCTGAGCAGAGAGCCTGACACAGGGCTCAATCCCAGGACCCTGGGATCATGACCCGAGCCAAAGGCAGAGGCCTTAACCCACTGATCCACCCAGGTGCCCCGAAAGACCCTGTTTTAATTGTTATTAATTCTGGCTGATGATATAGCTTAAAGCCACCCCATGCATAATAGATTTGGTTTCTGATATAAAATCTATGAAGGATATAAGGTGGTCAAACCCAATCTTAGGGTACACAAACTAGCAACTGAAGGATGATTTTGAATAAAAATAAGTATAAATTTATTTCTTATTGAAGTTGAAGAAAAAGTGGGAAAACTTCAAAAATAAATCCATGCCCCAGAGCAGTTTTGTAGGAGTGAAAACAGACCACTGACAGAGCATGCTGAAATGGAAAAAAAAGATCAATTATTCAAATTAATTTCAAGTCAATAATTCAGCAAGAATATATTGTGGGTATGGCCAAGTCACTAGGTACTCTGTGGGCAATGCAAAGCTATAACAGATTCAGTACCTAACCTCAAAAAGCTGGTCACCTGGGGAAATAAAGAAACAAATGCAGGTCACTGCCATACCAAACAGACTATAAGGGGATGTTAGAGCAGAGGTTCAAAAGTACTGTAGAAACACAGATAGTAAGAGAAATGCATTTGACCAAGGACTGAGGACTGAGGGGAGGCCTGACAAAGAAAGGGACATTTAAACGGGACAGTCTCTCGAAGGACAGATAGTTTTTTGACAAGAAGGCACTAGGAGGGTTGGGAGGAAAACCAACACCTGGCTCAGAGCAGTGGCCTCGTGGTGGCCCCGAGGGCTTCCTCTGGCCAGTGTTCCTCCCACCCATCTACAGCATGGGAAATATCTTCTCGAACCTCTTTAAGGGCCTTTTTGGCAAAAAAGAAATGTGCATGCATTCTCATGGTGGGCTTGGATGTTGCAGAAGGACCACCATCCCGTACAAACAGAAGCTGGGTGAGATCGTGGCCACCGTTCCCAACGTAGGTTTCACTGTGGAAACCATGGAAACCATGGAGGACAAGACCATCAGCCTCACCGTGTGGGACTCAGGTGACCAGGACAAGGCCCCACCTTGTGGCACCACCGCTTCCAGAACACACAAGGTCTCATCTTCACAGCTGACAGAAGTGACAGAGAGCAGGACCTCCCCAACACCACGAATGCAGCTGAGATCACGGACAGGCTGGGGCTATGCTCCCTGCACCCCAGGAACTGGTACAGTCAGGCCACCTGAGCCACCACTGGGCCAGGCTCTATGAGAGACCCGACTGGCTGTCCAATCAGTTCCCGAACCAGAGGTGAGCCGCGCTCCCCACCCCCCGACCCCTGCCGACTGCCCACTTCCACCCTGCTTTACTCTCCTGTGGTGTGAGAGCCAGAAGCTGTCTACATGGTCGGTCACAGCGTGCTTCACCAGGCTGTCGATGCGCAGACACAGCCGGCAGCCAGGTTTTTATTTAATGTAAATTGTGTTTGTTCCCAATGAGACCATTTGTGGAACTCCTATGCAGTACCACTCAGCTTTTTTTTTTTTTTTTTTTTTTTAATTGTAAAGAGAAAACCAACCCACTGTTCAATACTGAGAAGGGATTTCAGGCACACGGGGCCTCGAGGAGCTGCTGTGTCAGATCAGCCCGACTCGCCTCCTCGGGCATTAGATCTGTTGAGATCCATTTTAGTGGTTGGTTTTTAAACTGAACTCAGTGCATTTTAAAAGCAGTTACATATAAAGATAAGGAGAACTGAACCCACAGAAGGGAGAACCGTGCCTCGTATCAGTTCTGCGGCAGCGGCCAGAGTCGAGTCCACCAGGAGATGGAGCAGAACCGGCCACGGTCCCTCATGGTCACCACAGGGTCCCTGCGATTCGCTCTGTCTTGGGTCATCCCACATTCCCTAGCGTTTGTACTTGTACTTGGGCTTACACAGCTGCCCAGGAGAGAGACAAGCACTGTAATTACAGCTACTGGAACAAAATCTCTTAACTATTAAAAAAAAAAAAAAAGAAAGAAAGAAAGAAAGAAAGAAAGAAAGAAAGAAAGAAAGGGGCACCTGGGTGGCTCAGTCACATAAGCGTCTGCCTTCAGCTCAGGTCATGATCTCCAGGTCCTGGCATTGAACCCGGCATCGGGCTCCCTGCTCAGCCTCCCTGCTTCTCCCTCTCCCACTCCCGCTGCTTGTGCTCTTTCTCTCTGTCAGATAAATTTAAAAAATCGTACAAAAAAAAAATAAAAAAGGCGACATGAGGAGCAGTGGTAGAGGCGAAGGCCCAAAAGCAGCAGCAGCACACCGGGAACCTGTAAGCATCCGCCCCGCTGCACCGAATGGCAAAGTGCTGGATATGCTTGGTGTTTACAGCGTTGGCTTGCCAGCATCTCTTACCTCTTTCTCCTAGGAATGGGACCCAACATATCTTCTGGAGTTGGTATTTTACTTTGTGAACCTTTCATTCGGTTGGACCTGAACTGATTCCAGTAGGGTGAAAAGTGCAAAACCCAGGCCAGGCCAAGTGGTTCCCAGGACACCCTCAGCCACAGTGATGAGTTAATGAGTGAACGTGAGACTTCAGCTGGTCCAATTAGAGTGAATCCTCGGATCTGTACTGAATTTACTGGGAAGAGATCTACTCTCTCTACTTCTATACTTGAACTTGGACAGATTTAGCAGGTCACTGAATAAAGCCTGATAAAGAAGACAACATATGCACGGGCAGAGCTAAGAGAAGAGACACACCAGGCCGGGGTAACAGTGTTTTGGCTCCTAGTTCAAGTCTCACTCGGGACTTTTTTACATAAGCTAACAAATTCTCCATCTTTAAAGCCTGTTTGTGTTAGGTTTTCTGTGTTAGGCCCCAAGGAGCCTTGTCGAATATTCACAAAATGAGAGACTATATAAGAAATGTCTTGAAAATTAGGTATCACTTGCATCAGATACTTGTCTTTTTTTTCCCCCCACCTTTCTCCACCAAAGCACACAGGCTGCTTTCTTGAAGATTCAAACAGTGCCAGTGGGCTAGTAATGAAGCTATGAAAGGTATGGGCCCAAGGCCTTGGCAGCTCATTGGTCTTATGGTGGGGCTCCTTACTTTTCTCAGCCTTGCGGCAACCAGTTAACAAGCAGTCATCTCCTGGATCCCAAGTGCGCACTAATTTATTTTGAAAAGTAGCAGAGCTGCTGCCACAACCATCTAGAATCTCTGCAGGATGTGATTTGCAAGAACAACTTTGAATATAATTCTCTTATCTTAGAAAACTACCATTTTATAGGCATACATACAGAAGAATACTACTTTGCTAAAAATAGGTTGCCCTCAGTTATGTTCAAAAAAATATAAAAGATCTTAAAAAGAAAGGTGAAGTCGATAAAAATTATGAAAACTTCCTTTTAGCGGAGGATAGTTAGAGCCTTTAAAATGTTAATAACAATAATCCTCACTGATTTTATAACATTCCATTTATTACTTCCAAAAACATTCACTGAATGCCTACTGTGCTAGATGTTCTGCCGACATAGATGAATCTGTTGTTCTAGCCCTCAAGGAACTCAGAGTTCTAGGAGGATAGATAAGACCATCTTTCCTTCCTCTGTTCATTCAGCCAAAAATGCCTGCCACGGGCCAGACACTGTTAGGCATTATGGATTGAACAAGAAAAAATATTAAGGTAGAAATTGGGCCTGAATTGCGAAGGCTATGCATCGACAAAATACAAGGCAAAGAACTGGGTGAAGAGACAGGCTCATTGGTATGTGCTGGCCGAAACGCAGACAAAGCAGACAACGTCAGTTCTAGAAGAAGCAAGCTCTCACACTGCTTGGGGCTGTTGCTCTCTCATGGACAATGACTCTGACAAGGAGCTCTCTTTTCAACTTATTTTGAAATAATTATAAATTCAGAGGAAGGTGCAAAGAAAGTACATACAGGTCCTCTGTACCCTTCATCCCATCTCCCTCAACAGCTACATCTTCTGGGCCGTATGGTATCAAAACCAGGGAATTGATAGTGATATTGATATGATGTGTAAGTATAGCTCTTTGTCATTCGATCCCATCATGTGGATTGATAAAAGCACCACCTTAGTTAAGATACAGAACTATTTCGCCATGCCTGAGATCTCCCTCGTGCTACCCCTTTTAAGAACAACACCCTTCAAATCCAGCTGTGAATTCATTTGTCAACAAAACTGTTAGAAATCAAAAGTGCCCAGATGAGCTTGCTCCCCCTGACTCCTAAGTATGAAGGAAGTTGGGAAGCATGTGCTTCCAGGGTGTATATACAAGACAATTTACCAACAGGTACAAGAGAAAGGTCTTCAGTGGAATCTGGTTTTTGTTGGCAGTGCTACTGCAACAGGCGAGGTTTTGATCATCATTCAATATAGTTCAAGAGTATTGGTAAGATGTGTTAATATTGAGTTTATTTTTTAAAAAAAATACAAGTGCAGTCATTACCTCTGTATCCACCACTAACTAATGTCTAAAGAGAGGTTATGTAAGCCTCAAGAGTTTTACCATGTAAGAGAACATCTAGTGACCACCCCAGTGAACGGCTGGCATAAGTAAGTAGAGATCTACTAAAACGTCTGGGAAGAGCAAATTTACCAGTTCAACCTATCTAAAGCAATCATATCTTTCACATGGAGAAGCACCACTTTGGGGAACAGTATCAACAAATCAATATGTTTGTTTTTCACCCAATATTCTCCACAGTCGGTAATCTGAGTCACACTGTGTGCATTATACATACAACTTCTTCACAGGGTTTTTAATAACTTAGAATTAAAATTTTGGCCACTTTTCAAGGCAAAATGGTTTAATCTTCAGGATACAGTTCTCTTGTGGAAAACCATTGTCTTGGACATCTGCTGAGTAACTAATAGAATCATCTGTGTATGTGCAAAGTTAGGCTTATATAGAGGACATCTTCCTGTGCCAGGAAAAGCACATGCTAAACATAAAAGAAATCATTATGAACTGGATTAATAGATGTATAGAGAAAGAAGCTGAGAATCTGCCATTGGTAAGATTTGGCAACAGGTGCAGGATATTCAAACCCTAATTTCTCATGAATGAGGAATGAACATCTGCTCAGAATAGCAATGGAAGGGAATATTCAGATTTCTACTAAATACACTTGCAACAACAGGAGCCATGGGATCATAACCAAGACATTTTTTTCTGTATCCATTTATGTGCTAGTTAATACTCCAGTAACTCTGAATTGAGCAGTATTCTACAGTAAAAGTTCTGATTCGGGTTGTGCATTCTGATCACCGTTGGAGCTTACTTAAAATGCGGATACCTGTTTCACACCCTAGGAGTACTGAATCTGAAAATTCAAGAGTGATGTTCTAGAATATGTATTGTTGCAAAGCTCAGCCACTGATTCCAATGCGCAGCCAAATTTGGAAACCACTGGTTTAAATGCTGTTTGGTAGAATAGCTCCCGAACTAAACTTACCATTGCCCTCCTTGGTTCTCAGGCTACTAGCCATCCCATCCATTCCAACTTCCATCTCTATATATTTCTTCAATCCATTTCCTTCTCTCAAGACTTACTTACTGCTACTGTCTTAGTTCTGGGCATATGAGCTTGGACCATAGCAGTAGTTAGTTTCAGTCTTGCATCTGGAGGGCAGTGACACATTGTATCGCCATCCATAGATGAGCTTCACAACAGCCTTACTTGGAGGACACTATGCAACATAATTCTGCTCCTGATAATAGACATTACTGAAGAGATCCTGGAGGCGACCTGAAGCATGTTAGTTTAGACAGCTGGGAGAGAGCAATGTGTTGTCGAAGAGGCAGGAGTAAAGCAAGAATACGTCAAATTGATGGATAAAGAAGATGTGGTATATATATACAATGGAATACTACGCAGCCATCAAAAGAAATGAAATCTTGCCATTTGCGACGACGTGGATGGAACTAGAGGGTATTATGCTTAGCAAAATAAGTCAATTGGAGAAAGACAACTATCATACGATCTCCCTGATATGAGGAAGTGGAGATGCAATGTGGGAGGGTTGGGGAGTAGGAAAAGAAAAAATGAAAGAAGATGGGATTGGGAGGGAGACAAATCATAAAAGACTCAATCTCAAAAAACAGACTGAGGGTTGCTGGGGGGGGGACGGGAGAGGGTGGTGGGGATATGAATATTGGGGAGGGTATGTGCTATGATGAGTGCTGTGAAATGTGTAAACCTGGTGATTCACAGACCTGTACCCCTGGGGATAAAAATACATTATATGTTTATTTAAAAAATAAATTAATTTAAAAAAAGAATACGTCAAATTGGATATTTGATTTTATGTCTAATTTCCTCAAGAAATATTTATGTCCCTGCAATGTGTGGAGATGATAGGGTTATATATATATTTTTTCTAATTATTATTATTTTTTAAATTTTTTATTTTTTATAAACATATATTTTTATCCCCAGGGGTACAGGTCTGTGAATCGCCAGGTTTACACACTTCACAGCACTCACCAAAGCACATAGCCTCCCCAGTGTCCATAACCCCACCCCCCTTCTCCAAACCCCCCTCCCCCCAGCAACCCTCAGTTTGTTTTGTGAGATTAAGAGTCACTTATGGCTTGTCTCCCTCCCAATCCCATCTTGTTTCATTGATTCTTCTCCTACCCACTTAAGCCCCCATGTTGCATCACCACTTCCTCATATCAGGGAGATCATATGATAGTTGTCTTTCTCTGCTTGACTTATTTCGCTAAGTATGATACACTCTAGTTCCAACAATGTTGTCGCAAATGGCAAGATTTCATTTCTTTTGATGGCTGCATAGTATTCCATTGTGTATATATACCACATCTTCTTGATCCATTCATCTATTGATGGACATCTAGGGTTATAGTTAAATCTGACTTGTCATATCCCTACTGAAAATGTTTCACTAATTCCATACCCCACTGATCTTGTCATAAATTCTAGATCTTTGTATGCTACTTGATGCACTGTATGATTTGTCCCTGACTACCTCCCTTCCTTCATCTTCACCTATTTTGATAGTTTTTCCTTTAATAATATTGAGCTTCATAAAGTTTCATCAATATACCATGTTATTCTATGCTCTATGCTTTGGCATATGTTGTTTCTTCTGCTTGAACCATTCCTATCCATTCTATTCATTCATATTTTCAATTTAGAGGCCATCTCCTCTGAGAGTCTGCCTTCAAACACCCTCACACTAGACATTTAAATATTTACTCTTTTGCTTCTTCAGTATTATATAGATACTTCTGCTTTGACCTTAATCATTAAACTAATTATTTATGTGCCTATATCCCTACTACATGATCAGTTCCTTGAAGCTGTTTTATTTTTTCTGCTTTATTTTTCCATATCCTTAAATATTTTTGAAACATTAATTAAAATTTCTTTGCAGCCGGTGCATCCTTTGGCAGCACATATACTAAAACTAGAATGATATAGAGAATACTAGCATGGCCCCTGTGCAAGGATGAAACACAAATTTGTGAAGCATTTCATATTTTTGTATGTAAGTGATGAATCACTAAATTCTGCTCCAGAAACCAATATTGCGCTATATGTTAACTAAAATTTAAATTTAAAAAAATTTCACTGATGCCAAATATTTCATAATATATGACTATTCTTGAGATTCTAGGATTTTAGGATTATTCTTATTTTCTCTTTTATACATAATGCCACAAAATACATCTTTATGTTCAAATATTTGTTTCAGTGTATACTTCTTTTGGGAATATTTAAAGGATTTGGTTTAATGCAGCAATAAATGTGGACTTTCTTACTCTTTTTTTTTTTTTTAAAGACTTTATTTATGTGTTTGAGAGAGTGAGAGGGCACAAATGAGGGGATCGGAAGAGGGAGAAGCAGGCTCCTGGCTGAGCAGGGAGCCCAATATGGGGCTCAATCCCAGGACTCTGGGATCATAACCTGGGCCAAAGGCAGATGCTTAATGACTGAGCCATCCAGGTGCCCCAGTAAATATGGATTATAAGACCTTTTGATTCTGACTGTCAAAGAGCTCTAAAGAAAAAGTGAAAATTTTGAATTCTCACCAGCAGTGTGTTAGGTCTCTTTACATTCAATGATATTTATAGAGCATCTTCTCTTTTCTATTAACACATTAATCCTTGATAAAGTTATGTAGTGTCATACCTCTAAAAACAGTTTATTTATAAAAGTGTATGTTATGTATACATATATATAACTCATACATCTAAATTTATAAATTTACTCCTAAATCTGTATTTCTGACAGGCCCTATACTCCTGACTGACTCATATATTCAACTGCCTATTTGATACCTCCACAGAATTCATCAAAAAGGAACTGAAATTTAATTAGAAGTCAAAAAGAACAAACATTTCCTTTGTCATTTACTATATATGATATTTAAAATTATACTTCAAGTTCCATTTTAGAATTCTAGAGAGCTATAACAAGATACCTAGGAATAAACCTAACCAAAGAGGTGCAAGACCTGTACTCTGAAAACTGTGAAGCGCTGATAAAAGAAAGTGAAGAGGACACGGAGAAATGAAAAGACATTCCACGTTCATGGATTGGAAAAATAATATTGTTAACATGTCTATACTACCCAAACCAATCTACACATTTAATGTAATCTCTATCAAAATACCAACAGCATTTGCACAGAACGAAAACCAACAATCCTAAAATATGTAACAAAAAAACCACAAAAGACCACACATTTCCAGAGCAATCTTTAAAAAGAAAAGCAAAGCTGGGAGCATCACAATTCTGGACTTCAAGTTATATTACAAAGCTGTGGTAATCAAAAGAGTATGGTACTGGCACAAAAACAACTCACAAATCAATGGAACAGAATAGAAAAGCATGAAATAACCGTAGAATTATAACATACAATAATCAACAAAGCAAGAAAGAATAACCAATGGGAAAAAGTCTCTTCAAAAAATGCTGTTGGGGAAACTGGGCAGCTACATGCCAAAGAATGAAACTGGACCACTCTCTTATACCTCAAAAAAATAAATTAAAAATGGATTAAAGATCTAAATGTGAGATCTAAAACCATAAAAATCCTGGAAGAGAAGACAGGTAGTAACTTCTTGGACATTAGCCATAGCAACTTTTCTCCAGATATATCTCCTGAGGCAAGAGAAACAAAAGCAAAAATAAACTATTGAACTACATCAAGATAAAAAGCTTCTGCAAAGCAAAGGAAATAATCAAGAAAACTAAAAGGCAACCTACTGAATGGGAGAAGACATGCACAAATGACATTCTGATAGAGTCGGTATCCAAAATATGTAAAGAACTTACAAAACTCAATACCCAAAAAACAGCCCAATTAAAAATTGGGTAGAAGACATGAACAGACATTTCTCCATAACAGATATCCAGATGGCCATAAACACTCGAAAAGATGCTCATTATCACTTATCCTCAGGGAAATGCAAATCAAAACTACAACGGGGTATTATCTCACACCTGTTAGAATAGTTAAGACCAACAACACAAGAAACAACAGGTGTTGGCAAGGATGTGGAGAAAGAAGAACACTTGGGGTGCCTTGCTGGCTCAGTTGGTAGAACATGCGACTCTTGATCTCAGGGTCGTGAGTTCAAGTCCCACATTGGGCATGGAGTGCACTTAAAAAAATAAAACAAAACAAAAAAAAGAGTACAGAGCTCAGATATGGACCCTCAACTCTGTGGTCAAATAATCTTCAACAAAGCAGGAAAAAATATTCAGTGGAAAAAAGATAGTCTCTTCAATAGATGGTCCTGGGAAAATTGGACAGCTATGTACGGAATAATGAAACTCGACTATTCTCTTACACCATACACTAAGATAAACTCAAAATTGGGGAAAGACCTCAATATGAGACATGAATCCATCAAAATCCTAGGGGACAACATAGGCAGCAATCTCACTGACATTGGCCACAGCAACTTCTTTCAAGACACATCTCCAAGGGCAAGAAAAATGAAAGTGAAAATGAACTTTTGGGACTTCATTAAGATCAAAAGTCTCTTCACAGCAAAGGAAACAGTTAACAAAACAACGAGGCAACCCATAGAATGGGAGACAATATTTGCAAATGACACTAGAGACAAAGGGCTGATATCCAAGATCTATAAAGAACTTCTCAAACTCAACACCCAAAAAACAGATAATCAGTCAAAAAATGGGCAGAAGACATGAACAGACACTTCTCCAATGAAGATATACAAATGGCTAACAAACACATGAAAAAATGCTCATCATCATTAGCCATCATGGAAATCCAAATCAAAACCACTTTGAGCTATCACCTTATACCAGTTAGAATGGCAAATATTAACAAGGCAGGAAACAATAAACATTGGAGAGGATGTGGAGAAAGGGGAACCCTCTTACACTGTTGGTGGGAATGCAAGTTGGTGCAGCCACTGTGGAAAAGAGTGTGGAGATTCCTCAAAAAATTAAAAATAGAGCTACCCTAAGACTCGGCAATTGCACTACAGAATAGTTACCCCCAAAGATACAGATGTAGTGAAAAGAAGGGCCATATGTATCCCAATGTTCATAGCAGCAATGTCTGCAATAGCCAAACTGTGGAAAGGGCTGATATGTCCTTTAACAGATTAACGGATAAAGAGGATGTGGTCCATATATACAGTGGAATATTACTCAGCCATCAGAAAGGATGAATGCCCACCATTTGCATTAACATGGATGGGACTGGAGGAGATTATGCTGAGTGAAAGAAGTCAAGCAGAGAAAGCCCATTATCATATGGTTTCACTTACTTGTGGAGCATAAGGAATAACTTGGAAGACATTAGGAGAAGGAAAGGAAAATTGAATTGGGGTAAATCAGAGGGGGAGATGAACCAGGAGAGACTGTGGACTCTGAGAAACAAAGTGAGGGTTTTAGAGGTGAGGGGAGTGGGGGAATGAGTGACACTGGTGGTGGGTATTAAGGAGAGCACACATTGCACGGAGCCCTGGGTATTATATGTAAATGATGAATCTTGGAACACTACATCAAAAACTAAAGATGTATGGTGACTAACTTAACACAATAAAATTTAAAAAAAAAAGAAAAGAGAAAGGAACATTTGTGCACTGTTAGTGGGAATGCAAACTGATATAGCTACTTTGGAAAACAGTATGGAAGTTCCTCAAAAAATTAAAAATAGAACTACCAGGGCACCTGGGTGGTGCAGTGGGTTAAAGCTCTGCTTTTGGCTCAGGTCATGATCCCAGGGTCCTGGGATCGAGCCCCTCATCGGGCTCTCAGCTCGGCAGGGAGCCTGCTTCCCCCGTCTCTCTGCCTGCGTCTCTGCCTAATTATGATCTCTGTCAAATAAATTAATAAAATCTTGAAAAATAGAACTACCTTACCATCCAGCAATTACATTAGTGAGTATTTACCCAAAGAATAAGAAAACACGAATTTGAAAAGATATATGCACTCCTATGTTTACTGCAGCATTATTTACAATAGCCAAGGCATGGAAGCAGCACATGCGTCCAGTGATCAATGAGTGGAAAAGAAGATCTGGTACACACACACACACACACACACACACACACACACACACAGGAATGTTATTCAGCAACAAAAAAGAATGAGATCTTGCCATTTGCAGTGACATGGCTGAAGCTAGAGAATATTATGCTAAGTGAAATAAGTTAGTCAGAGAAAGGCAAATACCATATGGTTTCATTCATATGTGGAATTTAAGAAGCTAATCAAGCAAAGGCAAAAGATGAGAAAGACTGAGAGAGTCAAAGCAAACAGACTTGTAATTACAGAGAACAATCTGATGGTGACCATAGGGGAGGAGAAGGGGCACATGGTTAAATAGGTGCCAGGGATGAAGGAGCGTGCTTCTTGGGTGAGCACGGGCTGACATATGGAAGTCTGAATCACTCTATTGTACACCTGAAACTAATATTACACTGTATGTGAATGAACTGGAATAAAAAAAAAAAAACCTTAAAAAAATAAATAAGGGGCACCTGGGTGGCTCAGTGGGTTAAGCCGCTGCCTTCGGCTCAGGTCATGATCCCAGGGTCCTGGGATCGAGCCCCGCATCGGGCTCTCTGCTCAGCCGGGAGCCTGCTTCCTTCTCTCTCTCTCTCTGCCTGCCTCTCTGCCTGCTTGTGATCTCTCTCTCTGTCAAATAAATAAATAAAATCTTAATAAATAAATAAATAAAATATAAAATTCCAGAGAGCTGATCAATAGTCACTAGTATGTCCTTTTCATTTTTTGTTGTTGTTTTATTTTTAAAGATTTTATTTTTAAGTAATTTTTACACCCAACATGGGGCTTGAACTTAAAACCCTGAGATCAAGAGTCACATACTCCCCTGACTGATCCAGCCAGGTGTCCCTGTCCTTTTAGTTTTAAATGATTTGATTTTGTACATTAAATTATTTGATCTACCTGATTTTGTTATAAAGTACAAAAATTATCTATATTTATGTTTTCAAATAGTTCATTTAATTAACTATGGACTAAGCCTGAATTATTTTTAATATATTTCTCATAAACTTAATTTATGCACACATGCGTGTATCTGCGTGTATGTGTGCAGGTGCACGTGTGTGCGTATGTATAGCAGTAGTGGAGCTGGTGTTGGTAGTTAGAGTAGCAGTCGTAGTGGTCATAGCTATGTGCATAGACTCTGGAGTTGCTAAACTGGACTAGATTACTAGGCCAACCATTTAATAGTCACGTGACTGCAGGCACGATCCCTAAATTCTTTGTACCTTAGTTCCTTGCATATAAAATGGGAGCAATAGTTGTCCTGGACTGAATGTTATATGTGGATTAAAAGGGAGATAATGTGTGTAGCAGAAGCTACTAGCTTTCCAGCAAAAACTACCCTCTCTTTCTTTAAATCCACAGTTAGGGTGCTTTTCCCAGCTGCTCATCCAGCCAGGCATGGCCATGAGACCAAGCTGTCTCCAGAGTAACAGGTGTGGAGGTGAGACACGAATCTGCCACATGTGGCCCACCTAAACTTCTGCCAGGCTCTTTCTGCCTCTGGCTAATGTGTGTTGGTGTTAATCCTGCGGTCCCTGGAAGCCATTTATGTCATATTTTGAAAAAGGCAGAACATCTGTCAGCCTGGGCCACTAAATGACTTATACAGACAAGAACAGCCAGTAAACTGGAATCTCTACTTAAGACTATTAATAACCGAGATACAAACTATCTTTTGAGCTATTATATGCCTGGGTCCATTTGCGGCCACACCCTAACCAACTATAATATCACATACAAGTTGATGAATAGAGTAACGAATTAGCACATCATAAGGGCCTAACCAGTATCGATATACTACTGCCAGATAAGGAGTAGACAAATGCAGATGAATTTAAGATATCAAATATTAGTTGCTTGTCTGTATGTTCTCTTTGATGACCCTGCCAATTCTTATACATACTTTTTAAGGGCATCCACATTTAACGTAAGAGAGGAGAGACAGACATGCCCACAATGCTTGACTTTTCCCCATGACTCCATTACTGATTAACACAGTCCCACTGGGTATTGAGACGAGACCTTCCTCCTCATCTTCACCAGTCAGACACGTATCTTTTATTCTGCTGGGAAGGCCGGGGAAATGGATTTTAGAATGGGGCCAGAAAGGTTAACTCCACTATTTCATCATTCTGGGAAGTGCTATGGGCTCTAGAATCTGACTACATGTGTAGTGCTGGCTGCTGACAGCTTAGAGCTGCGTATGTCCTCGTGATTCCTTTCACTGGGAAGGAGTTTTCATTCCCAAGGTTACACCCATTCCCAGAGGGCAACCCAAATTCAAAGTGGGGTAGGTGTAAGGTAGGTGTAAGTAGGAAAGGTGTAAGAGTAAGGTGTAAAGGTGTTCAGCTACTGTGCCTCAATTTGAGACAAATATGGAGGGCCATCCCAGATCCAGACCTCCCTGTGGCATCGACTATGGCAGAGAGCGTTGTTACAGCAGCTGAAGTTCAACTTCATCTGCCCAATCCTTCTTTACTGTCTTACAGGTAATTGTGGCTGAGAGTACTTACCAATAAACTTCCTCATACGCAAATCTCTGTCACAGAGTCGGTTTCACGGGTAACTCAAGCCAAGATGAATGCATACCAGAAACACCCAGGGGCTTTTTAATAATACTAGACCCCAACCCCTGAGATTTCTGATTTAATTGCTCTAGGACAAAGTTTAAGCATTTTAAACACTCCCCAGATAATTCTAATGCACAGCTAGGGATGAAAACCACTGTCCTTAACCCATTGAGCTTAGTAATGAAGCATATGGTGTGGCCATTCCCCTTGGGAAAGTAAGCTAGTAATAAAGCAGGGCAGTACTGCTCCAACCCTGATGAGGTAGCCCTACTCCTGCATCTCTAGCATCAACCACTTCTATTTTATGTATCTTTCTGAGATCAGCTGTGAAGACAGTTCAAATTTTTGTCCTCAGCAGACTACAAAGTGGGTCAGAATAAGACATTAATAAAATTAACTTCAAGGCTACATTGTACCCTAGGCAGAATATTTTATCTTTATTCTATTTTCCATTTCAAATTTTGCCTATCTGCATTGTTTAATATAACTCACCAGAGATTATGCAATTAGCCCAAATAATTACAACATGAAGGATGCCCCAAATTTGAATACTCTGAACCCCCCCTCAATTATTTCTTTCCCAGAGAGAAATTAAAGAACAAAAATGAAATCTCCTCAAATGAAAAGTTCAAAGAAATTGAAGTTAAAAATGTTTGCACTTCCAAATTTCTTATTCCTGTAGATCTCAGTCAGAGGGCATCTCTACACATGCATTTCCTTCGTCAGCATCTGTAACTATCTCCTCTGGAAATGTGTAAGGGCTTGAGTACTACCCCAAAAGCTGAAATAATCCAACTTCCTATCTCTCATGTGTTTCCCTTTTCCAAAGCATTTCAGTGCCTGGCCACCATCACGAAAATTTATGTTATCAGGAATACAAAGCGAGTGGCGCGTAAGTTCCCTTGAGCAACATTATATTCATAGAACCTGGTATTTTGTATAAGTGCCCATTTTTGTTAGGAGCCAGACAAAAGCAGGCACAGTTGCTGTAAAAGTAGACAGAAAAAGCGTAAGTGATGAAAAGGGTAATGCAACTATTATTTTAATTTTTGTGCTTTGTTATTTGATTCCTGTTGAAGTTGAATATTTTCTCATAAGTTAACTCTCTTAAACACTTCTTATATGACAGTCTGTCCAAGATTTGAAGTACATACTTTACACATACAGTATACTTAAGTTCCTTAGGACAAAAAGAAAACCATAAAAACCTTATGAATTGGTTGGTTATTGATTTATAAAATTGTACTAGTTTTCAACATGAAATTATGGGGCTACTGACCAATTAGTATACCATAGCCTAGAAGCCTTGTTAACCATATACTGTAAAGAAGTTGAACACAAACATGAGAAAGCAAAAATGCATACAATGTTCCCCCCAAATTAAAAACTCCCAAATACAAATATGCTTTAAATGTAAAAAAATCAAGGCCTACTGTTGGAAGCTGTTCACTAGTACTGAAAAAGCAGGTTATCAATTCCCTCTACTTCTTTGTATCTAGTTAATTTTTTCCTCTGCCTTGCTCAGCTTCAACCTACCCTCATATTACTTTATCTGATTGTCTTAGGTGCCTTCTCTAGACATTCTCAATTGAGGCTCTCCTAAAATCAGTCTGTGCATACGGAAAACATCAGAAACCTACACCCAAGTAACAGGTAGAATTTGAAATTTGTTTCGTTATATGCCATCATCTAATATACCCAGAGGGGACCCTCAACAATTGTGGATACACCTAGGGGTAACTTGTACTTATTTGTACCTAGCTAATCCGGTCTCTATTCCTGCCTTATTTTCTGACAGTCCAATTCCCCATGGGTTATAGAAACCCTGAAGACCTTTTCCTTGAGAACCAGATTCTTGATTCCTGTGTGATAGCTGCTAACATTATCTAATAATTTGAAACTTCTTGGATAAAACCACTTCCAAGGAAGCACACTTGAGCAGACAATATCCACTTTGGCTCCACAGGTGAGATTTCACAGCCTTAGTCCAGATTTGAGTTTAGTTGCTGCTACTATAGAACATCTCTGACTGCCTTCCACAACACACACACCCACACCCACACCCACACACACACACACACACACCCCCACACACACCAATTTATCTCCATTTATATACTTTTGCTTTATAAATGGTAGAAGATGGAGAAAGTCTTATGAGAGATTTATGTGACGAAGTATAACCAGAACAGCTTTATTTCAGTGTTTTTACGGACTATAAACTATCCCATCATATGGATGTTTTACACTTTATTTGATCATTCTTCTATTAATGGGCATTTACTTTGTTTTCAGGCTTTTTTTTGTGACCAATACTAAAAAGGAACACCCTATTATACCCTATGCCCTTATACAATAGTGGGATTGAGTAAAAGGAGACATATAAATAATATAAATGTAAGTATATATAAAAGCAAGTATAAATGCAATTATAAATATAAATCAACAGAACAGGGCACCTGGGTAGCTCAGTCAGTTGGGTGTCTGTCTTTGGCTCAGGTCATAGTCCCAGAGTCCTGGGACTGAACCCCACATCAAGCTCTCTGCTCAGTGGGGAATCTGCTTCTCCCTCTGCCCCTCACTTTACTTGTGCACTCTCTTTCTCTACTAAATAAAATCTTTTAAAAATATTAAAAATTTGCAATGTTCATATCTCCATCAATGGGTAATCTTTCTAATATTATCCACCTAATGGATACAAAATGATATTTAATTGTTACTTCATTTTTTTTAATTGTTACTTTAATTTAGATTTTCTAACTACAAGTAAAATTGATCATCTTTTCATGTACGTGCTGGCCATAGGATTTGTTCTTTTGTGAAGTGTCTATTCATCATTTTTTAACTCATTTTCCTTTTGTATTTTCTTTTCCATATTACTTTGTAAAAGCTCTCTGTATATTTTAGTGCTTTATTTATTTTTCTAAAGATTTATTTATTTGAGACAGAGAGAGAAAAAGAACGAGCGGGGGGAGAGGGGAAGAGAGAATCCTCAAGCAGACTCCCTGCTCTGTGTGGAGCCTGACATGGGGCTCAATCTTAGGGCCCCCAAATCATGATCTGAGCCAAAATCAAGAGTTGGACATTTAACCAACTGAGCCACCCAGGCACCCCTATTACAGTGTTTTATTTATCTATCATTTGTCTATGAATTTTGTTTGTGGCATTTCTGCAACCAAAATTTCTAATTGTACTGTCAAATATGTTTATCTTTTGTTTCATAGCTTTTGGGTTTCCAGTCTTAGTTAAGAAGTTTTCATGAATCCCAAATTATACATTTAATTTCATTTATTTTCTTATAAGATTTTATGGATTAATTATATATGTAACTGGAATTTATTTTGGGGTATAAGATGAAAACCCACTACCTTTATCTTCCAGATGGCTTGCCAATTGTACCAGGACTGTTAAATAATTCTTTTCTGACAGAATTGAACTACCTACAACTGTCATATATTAAAATCTCATAGATACTAATATACATCTCTGTACTCTTAGTATGTTCTAGTGACATGTTTTTCTATTTCTTTACCAAAACCTATTTCATTATACTCTATATCATGTTCTTGTACGTATTAAGGAAATTATTTTCACCTTTATATTTTTATTGGCAATTTTAGAGCATATGTAATCATATAAGCTTAAGATCATTCCATAAATTACCCAAAATAAATCTGTTGGGATCCTAATAATAATTGCATTAATTTTACATATTAATTTCAGAAATTAACACCTGATGGTTTTAAATCTTCTACAAGGAGACAGTGACCTAAATATTATCCACAGTTGATTACAGTTAAAAAGAATGAAGTAGGTCTATCTATTTTTCTATCTATATATCATCTACCTATACTTTAATCAGGATAAATACTTTTAAAAATTCACAAAGTAATGTGTAATGTAGGACACTGTTGCACATCCTAAAAATATGAAACAATACTTTGTATTATTTATAAACACTTTACATATGCAGTAAAAATATAAATTTTTCTAATATTTCATTTATTTTAGAGAGAGAGAGTGTGAGTGAGTGCGGGGAGGAGCTGAGGTGGAGGGAGATATCCGAAGCAGACTCTGCACTCGGAATGGAGCTCAACTCAGGGCTTGATCTCGCAAGGGCAAGAAAGATGATGACCTGAGCCGAAACCAAGGGTCAGATGCTTAACCGAATGAGCCACCCAGGTGCCTCAAAACAGTTGTAAAAAAAATAAATGAAAAGATGGATATCAACTCAGGGGCATCTGGGTGGCTCAGTCAGTCAAGCATCTCCCTTTGGCTCAGAGGTCATGATCCCAGGGTCCTGGGATCCTCTCATTGGGCTCCCTGCTTAGCGGGGAGCCTGCTTCTCCCTCTCTCTTGGTCTCTCCCCCAGCTTGTGCTGTCTCTCTCTCACTGTCAAATAAATAAAACCTTAAAAAAAAAAGAACTACCCTACAATCCAGTAATTGCATTACTAAATACTTACCCAAAGGATACAAAAATATTGATTAAAAGGGATACATGCACCCTGATGTTTATAGCAGCATTATCTACAATAGCCAAATTATGGAAACAGCCCATGTATCCATCAACTGATGAATGCATAAAGAAGAGGTGGTGACAAAAAAAAAAAGAAGAGGTGGTGTATATACGCAATGGAACATTACTCAGCCAACAAAAAGAATGAACTCTTGCCATTACAACGATATGGCAGGAGCTAGAGAGTACAATGCTAAGTGAAATAAGTCAGTTAGAAAAAGACAAATACCATATGATTTAATTTCACATGTGGAACTTAAGAAACAAGGCAAATGAGCAAAGGGGGGTAGACCCAGAGAGGCAAACAAGAAACAGACTCTTAACTCTAGAGAACAAATTGATGATTACCAGAAGACAGGTGGGTGTGGGGGTTAAACAGGGGCTGGGGATGAAGGGAGGGCACTTGTCATGATGAGCACCAGGTGGTATATGGAAGTGTTGAACCACTATATTGTACACCTGAAACTAATATTATAGTGTACATTAACTAATTGGAATTTAAACAAAAACTTAACAAAATGAAACAAATGAGCAAAGGGGAAAAAAAGAGAAATAGATAAACCAACAAAGAGATTCTTAACTATAGAGAACAAACTTCTGGTTACCAGAGGGGAAGTGGGTGAGGAGATGTCTGAAATAGGTGATGGGGACTAAAGAGTACACTTATCATAATGAACGTTGAGTGATGTAAAGAAGTGTTGAATCACTATATCATACATCTGAAACTAATAAAACACTGTATGTTAACTATACTGGAATTAAAATTAAAGAAATGTATGTCAGAATTAATCTCCCTCCACAAAGTACCCAGCACAGAACCCAACAATTCATGGACATCTTGTAGATGTCATTCTATGGGAGTCTCCTGAGATGACAATGCTTGACACAGACATGTGAATTTCTCTAGGTGGCTTTTCTAGCAGAAAAAAACAGAACACACGACATCTGAAAAATAGAAAACAGTGGCTTAGTCAGTTAAGCAGTTGCCTTCAGCTCAGGTCATGATTCCAGGGTCTCGGGATTGAGCCTCACGTTGGGCTCCCTGCTCAGTGGAGAGTCTGCTTCTCTCTCTCCCTATCCCCTTGTGTTCTCTCGTGCTCTCTCTCGAATAAATAAATAAAAACTTTAAAAATATATAAATAAGAAAAATAGGAAGAACAGAAGGAAAGATCAAGGTAGATATTGTGTATTGAATACAGTGGCCAGACAATCAGGCTTGGTTGTGATGACTTGTGAGAAATCCTTATGTGAAAACCTGTAGAAATAACTGAGGTACAATTTGGATGAGAGGACAAAGATCGCAGTTTGTATATAGGCAATAAATATTTGCGTACTTTAGTAATAATAATAATAACTAACACTTATCAAGTGATTTCTATGTGCCAAGAAATGTGTCAAGTGACTCTCTACTTTATTAACTTGTTTTTAGCCTCGCACTGTATGAATTTGTTACTGTCGTACACCCTACTTTACAGGTGAGGCAACTGAGACTAAAAAGGTCAAATGACTAATCTAATATCACAAATCTTCAAAACCTGGGACTTCTAGTCTCTACATTCTATAGTATACACATTAAAACTGTGAACTTCACACAGGGTAAATACTGAGGTCTATCACACTACCTGCTTGTAAATTAATAGGAACTGGAAAGAGTTTTAAAAACACAGAAACATCTCCTAAAAGACACAAGCCAGTTAAGTAGGGGTTAAGTTGTGAACAAGTTGATCAAAGGCCATCACAACCAAGCTAATTACTGGCCACCTACAGGATCAGATTTGAGTGAAACGTACTAAACACTGCAAACACTGAAGACACACCCATGTGAAGATTTACCATAGGATTTTTTGGCTGAAGATGGTGAACTGAGCCATGACTTAAATTCAAGTTTCATCAGGCAAGCCCTGAATCAGATTTCCCTGAAAATAAACTGATGAATTCTCGCAGAAAGTGCAGAATGAGTCAGCTGAAACAAAGGTAAATTGAACAAAATACATGAAACAATATGTTTCCAAAAATGTTTTCATTGTGGAGATTAAAAACAACAACAACTTCACAGGAAATGAAGCTATTCTCTTGATAACTAACTTCATAGGAAAGTTCCTTAGGAAAATTCAGAAGTGCTACTTGGAATGAACTAAGCTACCCAAGTTCTAGGATTCAGATCCTTGAATTCGTCTTAATCCTTTGAACTGTCAGAGGCAAATAACCAATGGCTCTTTGTGCTTATATGAGATTATATGTATATATATGAATCTTACGGATCTCAAAACAACCACCAACCTTATTTTTTTTTTTAAAGATTTTATTTATTTATTTGACAGAGAGAGATCACAAGTAGGCAGAGAGGCAGGCAGAGAGAGAGGAGGAAGCAGGCTCCTTGCTGAGCAGAGAGCCCGATGTGGGACTCGATCCCAGGACCCTGAGATCATGACCTGAGCTGAAGGCAGCGGCTTAACCCACTGAGCCACCCAGGCGCCCCAACCACCAACCTTATTAACTGTAAAGTCTATCAAGGAGAAAGAGTAGGAATCGGTTCATAAACTCTCCTTTAGAATTCACAAAATGGGTTATGAAAAATAGAATTTTTCTTCATGATTAGAGATGCAAGTAATGTTTCAGAAAAGCAACTTTTCACCAGAAACACAAACAAGTAAAATGGATACCTAACCTCAACTGTTCTTCATTATAAGTTAGTATTTAATAAGTGATATCGGAAAGAGTTATGTACAAAATATTAGTATGTGTTAGGCTGCTTAGTTTGTGGTCAATTTTGTAGTCTTCTATAATAGTCATACAATCACTAAGCTATAGAAATAGGAATCTAATATAGATTTCTTGCATTTGCTTAATTACTAAAGACATTAAACTATAATCCCTCCATATATTCACCCACTCAACCAATATTTATTGATCTACTACTATGAAATGGGAATAAAAAAAAAACAGACAGAAAGCATCCTTTCTTCCTAACCAACACTGCAAGGATTGTATTTGAAGAAAATAATTTCTCTATTCAGTGATATTTCCATAGCAGCTTCCTGAGAGAAGTGTTGTTATGAACACATACAGAGCAAATTTCACTAGTCTTGAGCAGGGGTTAGAAACTTTCGCTGTCCAGATCGTAGATATTCTCAGAATTGCAGGCCATATGTACTCTGTCACAAATGCTTGACTTTGTCCTTGTAGCATCAAAGCAGCCACAAATAATATGTAGGGGATGAATACAACTGTATTCCAATATAACTTTTTTTTTTTTTTTGGTTAATAAAGTCAGCTAGTAGCTGGGTGGTTTAGACCATGGGCTCCACTTTTTTGACCCCTGGTCTTGACCATTTTCAGGTTAAGAGAAAAAAATTGATTATAAATGGGTTTTCAGATGAAGTGAGTTAATTTTATAGTGAAATCATATATACGTAGATGGCTTAAATAAATGAAGGTATGAGACTATGTGAACTTGCAATCTATGCATTTATGAATCACAAATGGATTAAATTAATGACAGATAATTGATGGCAGAAAGCTGTAGAATAGTGCTGCCAGCAAACCCATGGAAAATCTGTCTTTACATCAAGCTCATAGTAAAAGACATTTTTCTCACCAAAAAGATATGAAAATTGCCTCCAGTTGCAAAAATGCAAACAAATTCTCGTCACATAGAAAGCAGTGGAGCCACCAAAACAGTACAAATATTGTTTACTTAATATTCGGATTTGAAATACAAAGCTGCAGCAGTATACCTCCAGAGATGGAAATATGTGTTTTATACAATTGATAAAAACTCAAATTTTAAGAATTCTATTCCTAGCCAGTATGTAAGTAAAAACATACACTTAGCAATAATATCCCTGGAAACCCTCATTACTAAAATTGAGTAGAAGAGGAGCAACAGGACACACAGACTAGGTATGGCCCTTATGAAATCATAACCCTTGGGGTGCCTGGGTTGCTCAGTGCGTTGGGCCTCTGTCTTTGGCTCAGGTCGTGATCTCAGGGTCCTGGGATCGAGCCCCACATCGGGCTCTCTGCTCAGTGGGGAGCCTGCTTCTCTCACTCTCTCTCTCTCTCTGCCTACTTGTTATCTCTGTCAAATAAATAAATAAAATCTTAAAAAAAAAAAAAGAAATCATAACCCTTCCCTTAGTCGTACTGATTAAGGTTATCAGCAATTCCTTACTGAGGAAGAATCAGGGAATGAGAATTAGAACCTACTTCATATCCTGTTGTTTCATTCCAGAACAGGGCATTAGCCATACTCAACCGATAATTTTACAATCTTCACGGAACTCCTGGGTCAAAAAGCATACGTGAGTGTAATTCCTCCATGAGTGCAATTAAATATTGGTACCTAAATTTTTCAGACTTTACCTGATTATTAGAATTAAGACTCTGTTGCCCGCAGAAGCCAACTCTAATGGGTTTCTACTGATTCACAGCAGGAACACTTGATTATTGAGAAAGATAATAAGTATATTATATTGATAAACATCAAATACATAAATATCTTTGAGTTCATAATACTCAATAATAACTCAATGGACGCCATTGGAGACTAAAGACAACTCATTACTATAAAAATAGATGGATGGAAGTAAACATTTACCTTACCCGTCTTATGCAACCTCAGGATATCCAAATAGTTGAAAAAACACATTTATCTTGTACAACAGGATTCTAGCCAATAAAGGCAGAATGAAGGATGGTATTAGGAAAAACACTACTGCAAGCCTGAATAACATAATGGAGCTGAGCTATTATCATCATTGTTGTTAAAACCATCAGATGATATGTTGATGGAAACTTTATTTTGGAGAGATCAGACTGATATACCTGAAGGCATTGATGAATCTTGATACCACTAAAATTGGGACATCCAGATCTTAATTGTCTCATGAGTTCTTGCAAGAGAAAATACACAAAACCAAAATATGAAGTACTCATATAAGTACAATTTAACCTGAATCTAATCATGCCTCCAGATCTAACTCATAGTTTGCAGAAAACACAAGATAAACACACCACAAAATAACAGCAAAAACCAGGATGTGAGCCATTCTACAGGACAAAGGACCTATTCTCTCTAATAAATTAATTGCATGATAAAGAGATATTTGGGGACTATTTCAGAATAAATGAGATAAGACATCAAGTGTAAACCAACTGTAAAGAGACATTTTGAGACAATCATGGCTATTTAAACATGACCTGAATATTACATGATTTCAAGTATTATTTTGTCAGATGTGATAATGACATTATAGGTATGCTAAAAAAAGTCCTTAAAGTTAGCAACCCATATAGAAGTATTTATAAGTTAAATGATGTGAATCCTGGAATTTAACCTAAAATACTCTCCCCCCAAAAAGTGGAGAGACTAGATGATAAAAGGTAAAATGCTGGTAATGGATTCATGAGAGTTCATTATAATAATATTATTTAATTTTCTGTCGGTTTGACAATTTGGGAGATAAAAAGATGCAGGTACCCAGATGGACAAAACCAAATAAGTTATACTTAATATAGAGAGTTAACAAAACGAGACTTGTTTTGAATTGCATAAGCTTATAGGCTATACTCACATACAATCATGCATGCTATTTTTTATTTGAAATTACCCAGTATTTTAGCTCAATTTACTAGTCATTAATTACTAAAAATAGTCAATAAGCTTGACTTGTATTCATAAGTCATTTCCTGCTTGCCCATTGTAAAGAAAAAGATCTGTGTTTCATTCTGTGTGTGTTAATCAAATTATCAGTATCTGTTCAGATCTCAAATACTAAACATAATATAAATACAAAGAGATGTTGATTATCAAGAAGTCAGAGAAAGGTCAATGCACTGAGAATGTGTTTGTGCAGACATAGAGTCAATCGTTACCAAAACCTAAATATTTAAGAAATGTTAATGACATTTTAAAGCACAGACATAGCAGAGACAATATCGTGGTAATATGGGGCCAATATGAATGCAGTTCAAAAGATGAGGAAAAATTAAACCAAACACCAGGAGTAGCATCTCAATACAGTAGCAGGTCTTCATGGTGAAACAACAGATAAATTTTTGTTTTCTTTTTTTACTTCCTTTGCATTTTAAAATTTCTTCAACAAAGATATACCATTTATGAGCTCAAAGTTAATTTTAAGGAAATAAATGCAGAAATAAGTGGGAAGATGGAGGACACCTAGATGATATCCTATGAATGTGAGTTTACTCTATACACATGAAGTACAAAGAAAAGGTGACCACGATCAGAAAAAAGACAAGACTCTCAGGTTTTTAAGGGCTCTATTCTTCAAAAATATTAATGAATAAGATAATGTAGCTACAGACAACCTTTCTAGAGGGGAATAAGAAAGCTTTGCATGTTGAGATTGCATTATGGACAAAGTTACATGCAAGGAACATTTTAGTCAGAAACTTCTGTGTGTTTTTATTTATTGCCTAATCCCTGGACCTTTAGAGAGTACCCAGTGCACAGCTGGCACTTAGGTATTTGTTAAAGGAAGGAGTACACGAAGGTATTTTCTCAGTCTCTGCAAATAATCTTTTGAAATAGGTAATGATAGAGAGATAAGTAACTTGTGCAAGATCGCACAAGCAAGACAGTGGAACCCAAAGAATCTGACTCCAGAAATAGTTGTGCTGTCCACACAAATTCACTGAAACTATGTGTTTTATAATATTATGCACACGTTACTAGTAAAGTTAAGGTACAGCAGTGGGTATCATTTGGAATCAACCTACCATGCAACCAATGAGTACTGTAAAAGTCAGTCTTACTCTTGCAGATTGTAGCATGTCCTAAGACTATACAGAACCGGAGAAGGTTCAGTCTGTGATACTAAATGTAACCAAAGAAAACGGTCAACAAAAGATCTGGAAAATAAATCTATGTAACCTGACTTGAAGTATACAAAATTGTACAATGCAAAATTTAAGGCTTCCAAAACTTCAGAGAAGGTAAAGGAGATCCTAAAATGTTGAAGGGACAGACCTCTAAAGTAATAGTGAAGATTATAAAAGGAATTTCAGGATAGGGACAAAATGAGGTAGACTGAAAAGAGAACATTCAGCTCTACTCTGTCATCTTAGTGAATTCCTGTCCCTCTCTAGACCACGTCTAAAGAAGTGGCCATGTTAGTATAGGAGATGCATATGTACCTGCTAAGCCATTTCCCAATTCTCGTTTTCCAAAGATTTCCCCTTCTTCCTGCCCCTCACTGCCCTCTCCAGTATGCAAGGTTACACAGAGAGGAACTGGTTCCACAGTATCAGCCCATCTGCTTTTACCACAATTTTTGGTCCCAGGTTTGGGCACCTGAACCAAAAATGAGAACTGCCCCTGCCCTCATGAATTTGATAAAGGAACTGTAAACCCTAAGAGCTGTGCACAAGGAATCAAGCAGACAAGCAATACAGCAAAGACAAGAGGAAGAGAAAGACCATTCTTGGTTCTAGAAGATGCCCCACTTTTCTTATAATTAATCCTTCTCCCTTTTCATAAGCCAGCTATAGCAGAACTTAGTTATCGACAACAAAATTCCTATCTAATAGGACTAGAATCCTTTAAGGTCATTTTTGGGACCTTCACATTCTCAAATTGCATAGGTAATTGTAGCATTTTTATTGAATAGTATGCACATCAAACTGACTCAAGTGTGGTTACAATGCAAGTCCCATGAGAGCAGAGATCTTTTTTTCTTTTGATTGCAGAGACCTTTATTTTGCTCGCTGATTTCTCTTAAGTGCCTAGAACAGTACCTGCCACATAGTGGGTTCTCAATAGGTACTGAATGAAGGCTTATGGGAGACCGGTGAGCCATCAATTTCCATATGTCCATAAAGCCAGATGATAGATAATTGGAAAGTGTAACTACAGATATTATCTAGTGAGATTGAGGGAGCCTATGCTGAACCACAAATTTAATAAGAGTTGGGTTTAAGAAAAATATTTCAAAGGATTTCCATTGATTTTGAGATAAATAGAAAAATCCTTAGAATTGACTATAAAAGCCTTACATAAACTGGCCCCTCATGACTTCAACCACGGAACTCTCAGCAAGCTCCTTGTCAAGTCAGTGCTTAAGCCACACAGCTTGTTTGCTTTTTTTTTTTTTTTTTTCCAATATACCAACAGTACTTATACCACAGAGCATTGTATATGCTATTCCCTCTACTTGGAAAAATATTTTTTCCTCAAATTTCCTGAGTAAACCCTACTCATCCTCCAGATTTTGCTTGATTACCACTCTCTGTCGAATGTTTCCCTTGTCATCATCAAGGTTAAAATTGTACATTTGTTGATGTGATTTGAAAAAACGAGCATCCATCTTTCGAACTGGACTGTATGAGGCAGAGCATGTGTCTCCTTTTACTTCATCAGAGGAGCCTCTGTTTCTGCAATAAAACCCAGCATATACTAGCTGCTCAATAATAACATTCTAATTAATGAATGAATGAGGAAATGCAATTCTGGCAGTCATACTCAAGATTAAAGAAAATAAATTATATGTATTTATACAAAGAAAATGAAGACACAAATTCAAGAAGATAGATGAACTCCTATGTTTACTGAAGCATTATTTACAATAGAACTCCTATGTTTACTGAAGCATTATTTACAATAGCCAAGTTATCGAAGCAACACAAAAGTCCATCAATAGATAAATGGATAAAGATTTGTGTACACACACATAATGGAATATTACTCCGCCACAAAAAAGATGAGCTCCTGCTATTTGCCACAACACGGATGGACCTAGACAGTATTATTAAGCTAAATGAGGTAAGTCGAACAGAGAAAGACAAATATGATATGATTTCACTTACGTATGGAATCTAAAAAACAAAAGGAACAAACAAAAGGGAGAATCAGACCTATAAATACAGAGAACTGATGGATGCCAGTAGGGAGGAGGGTGAGGAGATGGGCAAAATGGGTGCAGGTAAAGGGCAGATAGAAGCTTCCAGTTACAGAATAAATAAGTCACAGGAATTAAAGGTACAGCACAAAAATACAGTCAATGATATTGTCATTATGTATGGTGATAGTTGGGGACTACTCTTGTGAGCCCAGCATAATGTATAGAGAAGCTGATCACTATGTTATACACCTGAAACTAATATAACATTGTGTGCCAATCATACTCAAAAAAAGAAAAGAAACAGAAAACTGTAAGGTGGAGACAATACTTATAACTGGTATAAAGGTATTAACTTCTAGACTAGGATTATGGCAATAGAAATGGAGAGAAAGGTTTAACTACAGGGCTACTTTTCATTAATTTGTTTCTTTTTTAAATTATAAAACAATAAGGGGCTGCCTGGGTGGCTCAGTCAGTTAGGTGTCTGCCTCTGGCTCAGGTCATGATCTCAGGGTCCTGGGATGGAGCCCTGCTCAGCAGGGAGTCAGCTTCTCTCTCTCCTTTTGCCCCCCTCCATGCTCGCTCGCTCTCTCTCTTTAAAATAAATAAAATCTTTAAAAACTATAAGTCTTTATTATAAAAATCTCATACAGCCCAGAAACATCTATGTGAAGAATAGAAGTCTCTAGTCCTTGTCCCCCAAATTCCATGTTCCCATACCATACAGTCCATTGTTAGCAGTTCTGTTTTCCTCCAGAGCAAAAATGTAAGTATGTTTTTATATAAACACATATGTTTTCTTTTCACTATACACATGGGATTTTATAAGGAATCTCCTTTTGCATCTACATATCTTTTTATCCTCCTCCACCCTGCTCTTTTCCAAGGCAGACTTAAATGCATGGATGACATCACCCAAGTTCTCTTGCCCTCTCGTCTGGCTTGCTAAAGGCTTCAGCCACCGGGAGGCTCTAGCAGAAGATTAGAGGGAGGCAAGTTACATAGGAACTCTTACCTCCGGGCTCCCTCCTTGCAAGGGCAATTTACCCCTGCTGTGTCTGCCCACAGAAGAAACTCTCTCAGTACAACCTAACCCACATGACTCACTCTCCTTCCCAATCCTGCTAACTCTTCGCTTCTTTCATCAATATGGCCCCAGGAGTGGAAGTAGCTGTGTCGTTGCTGTGACCCACCCACATCTTCATAATTAACTGCTTTATAAATAAACCCTCTTCACATTATCCTAATTTGGTGGATCATCAGTTTCCTGCTGGGATCTGATTGATATAGGTATCATGCTCTATACAGTGCAGCGTAGTGTCCTTGATCTCTCTACTTGCATCATTTTACTGATTACACGAAGCAAATTTCTCATATTTCAACATCTTTGTAATTGGGATGCATTTTATAATTAATATTGCATTATAGCTTAATTCTCAGTGTTTTTTACTTCCTTAGTGATATATGACATGGTGGTGCCCCTTAGAATTGATGAAATACAATAATATACCTCGACTTCCATGCCTATCAGTACAAAAAGGCTACAGAACATTTGATGGAAGAAAATTCATTGTGGGGGCTTCTGAGAGATAAGACAAACATAACCACATATTCAAAGTCTGATGCCTGAGCGAATAGTAGTGTCACTGACAGAATGAGGGTTGTGAGCAGAGGGAGAAGACACTACTGAATTTTCAAAAGTCCGTTGGGTACTTGGAGGTAAAAATATTAAGGCTTAGATTAGAAAGCATCACTAGGGATCATAACAAACTTTTGAGAAGAAACCAGTGCCCCTGGTGTGGACCTGTCTTAGTCAGCTCTGGTTGTCATTACAAAATACCAGACTTAAAAAACAGACATATTTTCTCACAGTTCTGGAGGCTGGAAGTCCAAAATCAAGTGCCAAGCATGGTTTGGTTCAGGTGAGAGATGTCATGCTGACTTACAGCTGGCTGCCTTCTAACTGTGTGCTCACGTGGCCTTTCCTTGGTACACAGACAGGGAGAGAGGGAGATGGAGACAGGAAGAGAGAAGCATTCTTTTCTTACAGAGCCACCAGTCCTATTGTATCCCACTCTCATGAGATTCTCCAAATACCATCACAATGGGGGCTAGGGCTTTAACATATGAATTTGGGGGCACACATTCCAGTCCATAGCATTCTGCTCCTGCCCCCCCAAATTCATATCCTTCCCATATGCAAAATACATTCATTCCATCCCAGCAGCCCAAAGACTTGTAACTTGTTCAAGCGTCAACTGTGAAGTCTAAAGTCCAAAGTCTCATCTAAATATCACTTAAATAAAATATGGGGGAGATTCAAGATACAATTCATCCTGAAACAAACTTCCTCTCCTGCTGTGAACCTGTGAAACCAGACAGGCTTTGTGCTTCAAAAATACAACGGTAGGACACGCATTGGATAGACATTTCCTTACAAAAGGGAGTATTCAGAAAGAAGAAGAATGACAGGTCCCAATCAAGTTCAAAACCTATCTAAGCAAATGTCTTGAGAATAATACTTTTGGGCTTGATGTCTTGCCTTCGAGACCTGCTGGGATAGCAGCATTAACTCCATGGCTCTAGGTGGGGAGTTTTTTCTCCACAGCTCTGCTGGGCTGGGGTATTGTTGGAAAGTCCAGTTCCCATAGTGTTACCAAGCTTGTCTCAGTTCTTTTATGTGAAAGTATTTGGAGATAGTCACCAAAAAAAAAAAATATATATATATACATATATATGTATATATGTGTGTGTGTGTATATATAAAAAATATATACATATATATGCATGTGTGTGTATATATATACATGTATATATACATATATATGTATATATGTGTGTATGTATATATATAAAAAAATATATACATATATATTTTTTCTCTAAATCACCAAATAGTCTGTAAACTAGACAACATCAGCCAGTTTCTAGTTTGTATACTATTTCCCGTCTTTACACTAGTGAGAAATAAGGATACACGGAAGTTGGAAATTGATCAAGGAAAAAGACGGAGCGATAGTTAGCAACGTACCAGGGAGAGTCGGGAATATCTGCTGAGCACTTTTCATAGTACTTGAGAGGTGATTTTTATGTGTTGACATTCGGTGTCCGATCAAAATGGTCATAACAAATTAGTAAAATTGTCATTCAATCCCGGCTGACCACGTTAGTCCCTTTTGGCCTAGCTAAAAAACCTCTCATTCATTCAGTTCATTCAATCATCAATTCAGCAAGTATATTTTGATCAGCTTTTTTGGTGCCAAATAAAAGTCTGAACTTTTTTTTAAAGATTTTATTTATTTGGGAGAGAGAGAGCAGGCGTGCAAGCAGAGGCAAGGTGAGGGGTGTGGGGAAGGGACAGAGGGGGATTAATTAATGGCAACCTTGGTATGGAACAGAGATTGTCAACTGGGAATGATTTTTACCCTCCCCCACCCCCCAGGGGTATCTGGCAACATCTGGAGACATTTTTGGCTATCATAACTGAGTGGGAGGTGCTACAGGCATCCAGTGAGTAGTGGCCAGGTGCCTTTAACAATTCTGCAAGGCACAGGAATGGCCCCCACAAAAAAGAATTATTTGACCCAAAATAGTGCCAAGGCTGAGAAACCCTGAACTAGATCTCACCATGCTCCAAAGTCACTTGTTACAAGTAATTATGTTATTAATACTAAAATAAATAATTAAGTGGCTATCTCCTCTGCTATACTGAAGCTCCATGAAGTCCAAAACTATGTTCTGATCATTGCCCTGTACTCAATGTCTAGCATATATTTTAGCACATACCGGACATTCACTGACTGGCTTAAAGGGAGATTAATAATTGGCCAGAGAGGGGGTGGGCAAAAGTTAAACAAATTGTAAGGAGGTACCAGATCCTGTAGGGTCGGGAACAGATACAAAGAGTGGTTTAGAAGAAGGGGAACGTTTTCCTCAATATATTATTAGCTATCTTCTCAGTCTTTGATATGGAAAGTTGACATTTTCTCAGTGTTGCAAAGTGCTATGCAAAAGCAATTCTAAGATGAGTTCACTAACTTCTGATTCTGAGCACGTTATCACTGTAACCCCCTCCTAGAACTGCAAAAGCACTTCTTATCTGTAGAGAATTTCTGGAGGTACCACTGCTGTTTCATGAAGTGGCTTAGACTTTTTCATGGGAAGAATGGGCCGTGACCAGACTTTCATTTTAGAACATTAACTCTTGCTGTCATGTTAAAATGGTTTAAGAGGAAAGACTGGGGATGCCTGGGTGGCTCAGTCGATTACGATTAAGCAGCTGCCTTCAGTTCAGGTCATGATCCCAGGCTCCTGGGATAGATGCCGGAGTCAGGGTCCTTGCTCAGCAGGGAGACTGCCTCTCCCTCTGCCTGCTCTGCCTGCCTCCCCTGGCCCTCTTGTGTGCTTTCCCTCTGAGAAAAAAAAGAAAAAAAAACAGTAAACAAAAACAAAAAACAAAAAAAAAAAAAAGAAAAGGAAAGGCTGAATGCACAGAGAACAGTTAACAGAGTGCCTTAATGCAGCAGGAGATGGGAGAGGCTGAGATAAAATCAGAGGCAGTGGAGTCGGAAAGCAGTGCATATAATTTTAGATTTAAAAGGGTTAGGAGTAGGTAAAAGAAGTAAAAAATGATCTAAGATTTCCACCCTGGAAAATTAGGTGGATGTGACAGGAGAGAAAATGGAAGAGGAACAGATTTGAAGGTGGAAATGGCTTCTGTTCTAAATATGTTGAGATTGGGGCACCAGGGTAGCTCAGTCATTAAGCATCTGCCTTCAGGTGAGGTCATGATCCCAGGGTCCCTGGATGGAGCCCTGCATTGGGCTCCCTGCTCAGCAGGAAGCCTGCTTCTTCCTCTGCCACTCCCCTGCTTGTGTTTCCTCTTTCACTGTGTCTCTCTCTGTCAAATAAATAAATAAAATCTTTAAAAAACAAACAAACAAATAAGTAAATATGTTGAGATCAGGGTATATGAAAAATATTTGAGTAGAGATAGCTGGTATCCTGAAGTTCAGAGGCTGATCTGGGCTGGAAATGTAGCTTTGTAATTTGACAAAATATTGCTAATTTGATCACTAGCAGTGTCTATAAGCAACCGGGCAATAAAAACAAGGAAGAGAGCATACGAGAGAGACCACCAAACCAGAAGAGAAGGTATTCACGGAATTCAAAGAAGGAGAGGTTTTGTTTGTTTGTTTGTTTGTTTTCCTTAAGATTTATTTATTTAGAGAGAGAGATACAGAGCACAAATGTAGGGAGAAGCAAATGAAGAGGGAGAGAGGGTCTTAAGCAGACTCTGCACTGAGTCTCTGGCCTCAATCTCAGGACTCCACCATCATAACCTGAGCCGAAATCAAAAAGTTGGATGTTCAAATGACTGTGCCCTCCAGGTACCCTGAGAGATATTTAGAAATAAGAAAGTAGTTAACTGTGGAAGTAAGGGCTGATGAATGGGATTTGAATCTGGTGGTCACTAAAGAAACTATCAGGAACATTTTCAGACAAATAAAGAAGTGGGTTGAGTGGGTTGAGATGTGGGGAAAGGAGCAGGTTGAGAGGAGTGGGTTGAGACGTGAACAGGAAGAGAGGAAGTTCAAAAAGATGTTCAAACTTTAAGAGGTTTCACTCCAAAGGTGAGGAGGAAGACAGGGCTAAGTTTGGAAGGAAACTTGGAGTGGAAAGAAACCTTGGAAGGAACGTTGGCATGGAAAGGAGTATTTTTTTAAACAATGAGAGATACCTGAGTATCTAAATGCTAATAAAAGAAGCCAGGAGAGATTCCGTGGAGCTGGAACATTCACAAATGGCAAATGAAAATGGACCTCACGAGGCCACGACTGGCAGGGACCAGCAACTGGGAGGAACAGCCTCACCAAGACCATCCACAAGACCAAGACCATCTGCAGCGGCCATTTCCAACATCCTCCACTGGCCTCCAAGCTCCCTCTCCATCACCTTCCCTTTGCTCCCAACAGATGCTGTTCTCTTCTGTTTCACAGAAAAGAAAGGCATTTGTAAGCATGGCACCTGAGCCAAAAGCCAGAGAGGAAGAGAACTGGCTACAAAATTATTCCCCAAGTTTGTGTAGGGGGGGTTTGTGGAACAGATAAGAGCCGACCCTCCAAGGCAGACAGACCTGGTTTAGCACCATATGTCTGCCACTCACCAACCACGGGAGCTTGAATGAATTGCATAACCCTGTTTGTCATCTATGAATCTGTGTGTAATAACAGTGCCTACTTACCCCTGGTGTTCCCGGTAAGTTTTAGATTAGATAGTAAACGATTTTGCCCAGTGCCTGGTACATAATAAGCATGCAGTCAGTGGCAGATGAGAGAGAAGATAAATGTGATATAGAAAAGGGGGCAAAGGACAAAAGAGACGCTGCAATGGCCAGTGCATTCAGGAAAGTTTGTTTCAAAGAAATGCTTATGAGAATGTCCATGAGAACTTTTTCTTAGGAGATGGAGAGTGTTTCCAAAAACAATGCTTAGAGTTGGCCAGGGTATGGGGAAATCAGTAATAGTCATACATTTGCTTTTCCTTGGAGCAAAAATTAATATCATATATCTGAACTGATACCAAATATCTGATGGGAAAACTAATGTGATTCTGAAGCCTTTAACTGAGGCCCTTTGACCCACAAATGCCACTTCTAGGAATTTACCCTAAGGAAAATGTCATCTCCTAATGAGATAATTTCACACTATGTATGAAAAATGCCTTTTATCATAATGTTGTTTATTATAGAGGGAAAAAACATAATCAATCAAGTACCCTTTAACGGAGGACTACTGAACCAGAGCATATCCCTTCTATAGGCTACTGTAGAGCCCTTACAAGTGACGAAAGTGACGATGCAATACGTCATCACTATGGGGGAATGTGTTCATGAGATGCTGAAATGTAAAAAAAAAAAAAAAGCAGGTTATTAAAGAGTATGCATATATCATCATGGGATGATTTTCTCTAAAATTAAAAGTAAACTTGTGAGTGTATTCATAGATTTTATAAAGTCTGCAAAGACCAAAACATTAATAGAGGATGGCTCTCAGTGACGGGATTATAAATTTTCTTTATTGTGTTTGTTTATATGACTTTTCTGAATCTTCACTGAGAGTATATTAATTTTATAATTGCAAAAGAAGATATTTCTAAAAGCAAGGTATAATCTTATTTATCTGGTGATTTCACCTAGACAATGACCAAGAAACGGACTGACTTTGTCTTTAAGGGATGTAATGTGTCTTTTTTTGTTGTTGTTGTTCTACCTATGGATTCAAAGGATTGGAACAGTTTAGAATGCCAGGAACACAGCATTTTTAGAATTTAACTGTGTCTAGGGGCCACCTGGGTGGCTCAGTTTTTAAGCATCTGCCTTCGGCTCAGGTCATGATCCCAGGGTCCTGTGATCGAGCCCCGGGATTGGGCTCCCTGCTCAGTGGGAAGCCTGCTTCTCCCTCTCCCACTCCCCTGCTTGTGTTCCCTCTTTTGCTCTCTCTCTGTCATAAAAATAAATAAAATCTTTAAAAAAAAAAAGAATTTAACTGTGTCTAGAATTTAATACCAACTGAAGTTAGTTTTATAATACTCTCTCTACACACACACACACACACACACACACACACACAGCGGTAAAATCACACAGAGCCTACAGTAGAGATCTGGGGAGGCCTTTAAAGTATGAACAATCAGTTCTGAAGAATGGTGCTTCAGCTACTTCCTGGTTGTTACCATGTTTCTCTTCTTAAAATGCCTCTGCTGTATTGGAGTCTACCTGCCCCCACCACCCTGCAGGTGACTGAATTTATTTTCAAAGGACTAAATGCAATCAATGAACTTCTTTATTTGCTTTTAACCAAGAAGTTCACCAGCCATTTTCCACAAGTGAGCTGGACAGCTTAAGAACACCTGGAGTCAGCTTGGGCGGAACCAGGCCAGCTGTTGGTAGAGACCTCGTCTATGGACCCTTATGTACTCTGGAGACTTGATTCTAGCTCACCGTGAGACCTGGGTGAATTTCATCCTTTCTGGGGCTTCAGTTTCCTTTTGTGTTAAATGAAAGTGGTGAGTTAGATGATCTCAGAGGTTTCTTACATCCCTTATATGCTCATTTGATGAACTAATTTGCACCAAAATACAGATGCATTAAGTCTCTCATGTCAAACTTGGGGTAACAGGGATTTTCAAAGAGCTACAATTTCTCTAGTAATCCTGAGTGAAGGGTTTGGAGAAGCCAGGGACCTCTTTTAATTTAACAAGTATCTATGGTCTTCAGTGTGACAAGGGCTTTGTTATGGTTTATCTACTTGACTTCCATTGTTTCCTTTTCAAAATTAATGATAATTAGTTGTTTCCTGAAGTTTAAACATTAAAGTTTTGGGACAGAGGCATTTCTGGATTTGCACTAGCTATCTATCAATGGTTAAATTCGTGTGTGCGTGTGTGTGATGGAAATGTAGCATATGCTACCTAAAGCAAATGCTTGGGAATTCAGATGCAAACAGACTTGGCTCAGTGATATGTCTGTTTATATGGGTCTTTTTTCCTTTTTGATGGAGTGTAAAAAGTGCTTTGCTTTGCAAAAACCTATGATATGAAAATCCAAACAAAAAGAACATGCAAACTAGCAAGTGATTATAGCCATGATAGATTTATTTCCAATTTCTGCAAACATATAATCAAGGTGCTTTGTCATACCAAGTCTACTCCATTCTTAGAATACTACACTCAGGGGCGCCTGGGTGGCCCAGTGGGTTAGAGCCTCTGCCTTCAGTTCAGGTCATGGTCTCAGGGTCCTGGGATCGAGCCCCACATCAGGCTCTCTGCTCAGTGGGGAGCCTGCTTCCTCCTCTCTCTGCCTGTTTCTCTGCCTGCTTGTGATCTCTGTCTGCCAAATAAATAAAATCTTAAAAAACAAAAAAGAATACTACACTCAGAGATGAGGGCTTTCTCTCACACATAGGCTGCATGCCTTCCTTTCTCCCACGTATTTAGGGAAGCATGTGTGACGAGGTGGGGGGTGTTTTTACTGTAATCATCTACTAATTTTCTGAGGTGATTCTGCCTGTCCAGAAACCAGAGAAAAGCTTCAAAGACTTTATCACCTATAACTTAGTTATAATGGATGTTCAACAAAACAAAACAAAACAAAACAAAAAACAAACCCCATCCTAGCCCCCCTCTTGTCAGGACAAAGCTCTCAGCCTTCTAACGCAGACTTACTACAGTTAACACTCCAGGCAGTGTCAGCCAGAAACAGAAGCGAGAGGACCACTATCAGGGAAATGCGGGGCACTCATTGGTCTTCCTCACCTGGAGATGAGACTTGTCACCAGTGCAAATCATTTTGCCCTAAGGCAGGTTCCCAATTCAATCCATTTACAAAGGAACTAGAATAGTAAAGGCAAACCATAATTCTTCTATCTCGAATCCAGAAAAGTAAATGTATTAGGTTTGTCCTTCCTCTAGAGACTAAATTCTCCTGATGTCTCAGAGATATGGAGAGAAATTAATCACTTAGCTGTTACCCTGTCACAAAATCCAAAAGGATCCCCAGATGTCCTTTCTGACTAATCAGACCCAATAACTGCCTCAAGCTCAATTGTACTTTTTTAGGGAAAGTGTTAGTTGAAACATAGTAATTATTCAACAGATAAATCTCATTCCAATCTAATTAAGTCAAATATAAAAAAGTCATATATGATTATACTACTTTAATCCATTATCATTTTAAGAAATGTTTAATTATTTCATTGGTGTTATCAAGACATTAAGTTGAATTTCAATTAAATTAAAATATCATTTGGTAAGCAATTAAAGTATATTTAATTAACTGAGTAAAAATATTTTGTATAATTTTAAAAACTTAAATATCTTTCTAAAGTTTACAAAGTAAAAAAAATGGTTTCTGAAATATTTAATTACAAGGGAAAAAAACAACAGACAAGACATATGCTGAACGAAATAGTAAGAAACAATGATATATAACAGGTACATAACGTTAAGATGCATGCCCATAAACCACAATATGCACTATTTATTTATTTATTTATTTATTTATTTATTTATTTTCAGCGTGACAGTATTCATTGTTTTTACACCACACCCAGTGCTCCATGCAATCCATGCCTCTCCAATACCCACCACCTGGTACCCCAACCTCCCACCCCCCGCCCCTTCAAAACCCTCAGATTGTTTTTCAGAGTCCATAGTCTCTCATGGTTCACCTCCACTTCCAATTTCCCTCAACTCCTTTCTCCTCTCCATCTCCTCATGTCCTCCATGCTATTTGTTACGCTCCACAAATAAGTGAAAGCATATGATAATGGACTCTCTCTGCTGACTTACTTCACTCAGCACAATCTCTTCCAGTCCCGTCCATGTTGCTACAAAAGTTGGGTATTCATCCTTTCTGATGGAGGCATAATACTCCATAGTGTATATGGACCACATCTTCCTTATCCATTCGTCCGTTGAAGGGATCTTGGTTCTTTCCACAGTTTGGTGACCATGGCCATTGCTGCTATAAACATTGGGGTACAGATGGCCCTTCTTTTCACTACATCTGTATTTTTGGGGTAAATATTCAGTAGAGCAATTGCAGGGTCATAGGGAAGCTCTATTTTTAATTTCTTGAGGAATCTCCACACTGTCTTCCAAAGAGGCTGCACCAACTTGCATTCCCACCAACAGTGGAAGAGGGTTTCCCTTTCTCCACATCCTCTCCAACACATGATGTTTCCTGTCTTGCTAATTTTGGCCGTTCTAACTGGTGTAAGGTGATATCTCAATGTGAGGTTGTTTTTTTTTTTTTCATGGAGCACTGGGTGTGGTGAAAAAATAATGAATACTGATTTTCTGAAAATAAATAAACTGAAAAAAAAAAAACCCACAATATGCATTTTATTAACCCTCAGGCAAGGGAAAGGATATCCTTAAAATTCATTAGAATGACTAAGAAAAGGGGAATGGGGCCAGGGAGCAGAAATAAAGGAAAAGAGAAGAGTAAATACACAGCAGAGAACTAGGGTCAGTCAGGGCAAGCCACTATTTTTCTACTTCAAATCCACAAAAACAAATGTGTTAGCTTTGTCCTTCATCTAGCAACTAAAATTCTCCTGATGTCCCAGAGATATGGAGAGAAATTAATCACTTAGCTGTTAGTCCATAAAAAAAAAAATCTTAAAGAATCACGAAAATCCTTTCTGGGAAAGGCTATGCATAAAATTCCTTAGAATGACTGAGGAAAGGGGAAGGGAGCCTGGGAGTGGAAATCAAGTACACAGCACAGAGATCCCAGCAAATGAACTCAAGGAATGTGATTAACTCAATCCTCTACACTTGATGTTAAAATCCGAGAAAGATCTCGGGAGGTAGTATTTAATATTAGCAAGCCTGGAATGGGGGTGCCTGGGTGGCTCTGTGGTCAAGTCCTCTGCCTTTGGCTCAGGTCGTGATCCCAGGGTCCTGGGATCAAGCCCCGCATCAGGCTCTCTGCTCAGCAGGAAGCCTGCTTCCCACTCCCTCTCTGCCTGCCTCTCTGCCTACTTATGATCTCTCTCTTTCTCTCTCTTTGTCAAATAAATAAATAAAATGTTAAAAAAAAGAAAAGAAAAGAAATCCTGGAATGTGGAGGTGATAATAAAGGCAGGACTGGCTGGCACTTGGTTTTACTCTCATCATACAATTTTTGGTAGACGACGCTCCTCCTTGCCAGAACCCTTCCACTGCCCCACCCTTAGGAGGCTACTGTTCTACCCAAGTTTCTTACTAAGAAAGACCCTAATTAGTGTTGGTAATTATGGCCTGCAAATACCATTATTTTATTGTTTAGGGGATGAGGGAGCAGAAGGCCAGCTGAGGGCAAAGCACAAACTAACACCCTCGCCCCCCCCGCCCCCCCACCCAGGGGGGTTGTCTGACATTCCTCAGGCCATCCTGGCTGCCCTAGAACTGACCAAGATCAGAGTCGTGCAGGACAGGAGTCTCCCATCAGTTTTCTAATGATTTTACAAGGAAAAAAGCAGTCTTCAGAAACCTGTAGACTCAATTTCCTGGTGCCCTAACTTCACCTTCCCCTCCATAGGATAGAAATCTTGCACGATCAGTCACTCCTCACAACCCCAGTGTAGCTCCTTCTGCCCACAGGTCCTGTCCCTGTGCTTTAATAAAACCACATTTTTGCACCAAAAATTCTTTTTTTAAAAGGAGTCCATTTATTTATTTGACAGAGAGACAGCATAAGCCGAGGGAGGCAGAGGGAGAAGCAGGTGTCCAGCTGAGCATAGGGCCAGTGGAGAGCTCCATCCCAGGACCCTGGGATCATGACCTGAGCAGAGGCAGATGCTTAACTGAGCAGCCCACCCCACCCAGCACCCCTGTAGCAAGAACTCTTTCTTGTCCACGGGCTCTAGACCGCAACACTCCAAACCACATCATAACCACATCCGAACCACATCAAACAGCATCCACTGTTGGTGATTTTCTTTAGGATGAGTTTTCTATAAGTGCCTTTAGATTCTTACAGCATAGGATGTCACGCAACAAACACCATGAGCTGTGTGGCCTGGAGGTGATCTGTTTGCCACCCCCATCGCATCTCAGCCCATCTGGACCAACACCCCTCTCCCCGACATATTGCTCGCTCTCTCTCTCTCTCTCTCTCTCTCTCACACACACACACACAGACGTACACACACACACACCCCACTCCAGGTCATTTTCTCCCTACTTGGGGAATAAAGTGTTAAGGAAAAAACTGGTCTTCAGTACTCATTTCTCACTTTATCCTTATGCCCTGGTCTCTGACTGACTGTGGACCAGCAGGTCTGGCCCCTGGCCTTGCAGGATCCCACATGCCTCCCTCCTGACATACTGGCTTCCTCCCTTCTCTCTCTCCTCACCATCAGAGAACTCAGAGAAACCCATCTTTTCATAGCTTGTTGCTTTTATTTTAATCATTCTGATCTGTGTACCCTGTTGGTGTGACATTTGGTCTCTACGTGGTTGGCCATTTCCCCACAGGCTCCTCTGGAGACTGCAGACACTTAGAGGTCCCTGGGCCTCTCTGTACACAGTGCATTACGTGCCTCAGCTGAATTCCCCTGGGCCTCTTGGTTCTGCTTCGGCTGAAGCTGTGGTCTCTTGTTTTGATTCACTCTCTTCATCAGCTGCTGGGAACACACAAATGTTGTTGCTCTTGTTTTCCTCTTGTGCTTTAGTGAACAGGTGACAGAGGTTTCAGAGGATCTCTTGGCCACACGTGCTTACAGGGGCATCACTTACCCTCCTGGCAGTCTTGTGCACTTGGAAGGGAACAGGACAGGCAGAGAGGACAGCACCGGTTTGGAGGAAGAGGATGGAGACTGGCTGGCAAGGGGGCTTCTGTAGTGGGGAGTGCAGGCTGAGGAGGGGTTTGTGTGAGGCAAGGGCAGGGAAGAGGTCTGGGGGGTGGGTGTTGATGAGGAAAAAGAGGAGTATAGGTTGGGTTATCTAACCTTGGCATTGTCCCTGCACTTGCTTTCAGAGAGTGTCATCATCTCCTGCCTTTCTTCTCTTGGGGTTGCCTGCTCCCCCCTTTTCCTTACTTGTTCCTTGCTTGTAGTTGGATGTTTCCTTCTTGTGTTCTGCTATTCAGTACCTGTGCTAGGTTCTCATCCATGCTGGAGCGTAACAGTGGTCTACTCCAGGGCTCCTGCCCTCCTGGTATTTTATCCCTCCCAAGTCAACCATGATCCACACCCTAACCCTTTGGTCATCAAGTTACTGCTCTGTTTCATGGTAGCCCTGGAGTGGCTCCCTGATGAAAGGATTTGATATTTCCTCCATGGTCACCCCTATTCAGTGGCTCATTTTGTTGTCTACCACTCTTCACCACAACCCGGTATTTTGGATGTCTTACCTAAAATCCCTCCAAGGCAGATCGGCCATATTTAAATCTCTATGGAGATGTTAGTCACCCCACTTCCCTTCTACAAATTCCTTTTATGCACCTTGAAGACCTTTCACCTACTGGCCACCACCAGGAATTTTTCCATCCCACCCCATTTTCCTACTGTCTACACAGTTCCCCTCAGTTTTTTTTTTTCTTTTCTTTTTTAAAGATTTATTTGTCTTAGAGACAGAGCAGGAGCAGGAGGGTCAGAAGTTGAGAGAATCCCAAGCAGACCTTGCGCTGAGCACGGAGCCCAAGACGGGGCTCGATCTCACCACCTAAGATCATGACCCGAGCTGAACCCAAGAGTCAGATGCTTAACCGACTGAGCCACCCAGGAGCCCCTCTCCTCAGTTTTCTATTTCCAGACTGAAATCACTGTCTTTAGGTTGCCAAGGTTTCAGTGAATAAATTGCTCTACTGGGTATCCTCATCTTGTTTCAAATTTAAAGGACTGAGTTTATCTCAGTAGGTATAATATTCAGACTCAGATTTTACCACTGTAGGCAAGGAGGGGCAAATGTGCACATGCTGGAAGTTGGGCTGGGTGTTTTCTTGCAGAAAACTGTAATTTAAGACTTAGGAGTAAACTCAGGGAGGGGATTGTCTTAGGCAGAGGCACGTGTGCCTTGAGTGAAAAGCACTTCTCAATAGGAGTCCTCAGCCACCGGAGACTTTCTCACCTTATTTTACTGCTGGCACTGTTAACATCTACCTCCCTTCCTCCTCCTGTGGCCTCTGGAACAAATGGAGCTTATCTCTCTCCTATGAGGAGGGGCACCAGGGGAATCACATTTATGAATAGCTATATAACCAGCTTTTAGCTTCTTGTGGACAAGTCCTGTCCATTTAGTTCCTTATGGAAAGGCTCTCCCATGATTTTGGACTTGGGGAAATGGGTGGTGGGATTAGCCGTAGATCACATGTTCCTAATTCTTTTTTTTCTTTTTAAAGATTTTATTTATTTATTTGACACACAGAGATCACAAGTAGACAGAGAGACAGGCAGAGAGAGAGGAGGAAGCAGGCTCCCTGCCAAGTAGAGAGCCCGATGTGGGGCTCGATCCCAGGACCCTGCGATCATGACCTGAGCTGAAGGCAGAGGCTTTAACCCACTGAGCTACCCAGGGGTCCCTACATGTTCCTAATTCTAATAGCAGTTCCAGCCAGCTTGTGGTCTTCACCTGGGCAGATGTCCTTTTCTGTCAGTGGATCTTTTCTGGGTTTCCAATGGATCGATCCCTTTCTGGAGGTTACTGGTTGCTCACTCACTGAAGACTCATTGATACATTATACTACTTAAAATATTTTTTAAAGGCACAAATAAACATACCATAAGCTCAGAAAAAACTGACAAAATTGCAAAAATATTTAACACATATCACAGATAAAGGGCTAATAATATCATTAAATATCTATATGAAGACTTTGAGGCAGCTGGGTGGCTCAGTCTGTTAAGCATCTGACTCTTGATTTTGGCTCAGGTCATGATATCAGGGTTGTGCGATCAAGCCCTCCATCAGGCTCTACACTGGGTATAGAACCCACTTTCTCTCTCTTCCTCTGCCCCTTCCTGCTCGTGCTCTCTCAATAAATAAATTAATTAAATAATACATGAGAAGCTTAAACATAATGGGACAAAGGACACCAAATCTGATAGGAAAAATGGGGAAAAGGCATGGAATGACAATTTATAAGATACAGACTGACTCTTAACAATCTAAAATAATGTTTAACCTAACTAAAGAGGAATTCAAACAACCCTAGGTATGGAGGCTGACTCAGAACTTACACAAACATTTGAGTCACTAAAGACGTTTAAAGTTACTGTAACTATAGTCTGTACGTTCAAAATGTTAAGTAGGAACATAAAATACACAAAAGGGTGATGTAGAAGTTTTAAGAGAAAAACCCAAAGTATTTGAGATGACAGATTGGACATGAAATCTAGAAAGGCTTGTGTTTTTGAAGACCTAACAAGTGAAGCCATCCAGAATAAGACAGTGAATTAATATATACAATGGATAATACACCATGACCAACCAGGGTTTCCTCAAGGAATGCAGAGTTGGTTAAATATTCAAATATCATCAATTATATATATATATATATATATATATATATATATATATATACATATAATATATATGTAATATATATTAACAAATTTTTAAACACAATAATTGTATGTCCAAACATATAATCAATAAAGGCAGAAGATACATTTGACTAAATCCAAAACTCATGATAAGAACAGTGAGCAAACTAAGAGTAGAAAGTAGCTTTTCCAGCTTGATAAAGGCATCTATGAAAAACCTGTAGCTAAAATTACAGTGAAAAGTGAAAGACGGAATCCTTTCCCTCTAATATTAGTATAACAGGAAAAGGATTTCCACTCTCCCAGCTCTATTCAACATTGTGCCAGCAAGTCTAGCCAGTACAGAAAGACAGGAAAAAGAAATAAGTGAAATTTATTTTGGAAAAGATATAAAACTATCTTTATTCACAGACAACATGATCATCTACATAGAAAATCCAATGGAGGGGCACCTGGGTGGCTCAGTCGGTTAAGCATCTGCCTTCAGCTCAGGTCATGATCCTAAGGTCCTGGGATTGAGCCCCACATGGGGTTCCCTGCTCAGCGGGGAGTCTGCTTCTCCTTCTCCTCCTACCCCTACCCCCCACCTGTGCTCTCTCTCTCTAATACATAAATTTTAAAAATCTTAAAAAAAAGAAAAAAATCCAATGGAATCACCAAAAAGCTACCAAAACAAGTGAGCTTAGCAAAGTTGCAGCATAAAATGTTAATACATAAAAATCAGTTATATTTCTATATATCAATGAAGAATAGCTGGAAACTGAGTTTTAAAACACAGTACTATTTACCAGAGCATCAAAATGATGAAAATGCCTAATGATAAATCTGACTGACAAAGATGTGAAATCCTGTACACCAAACTACAGTGTTGGGATTTATTAAAGAAGACCTAAACAAATGGAGAGAGGCCTAAAGAAATGCATGGATGGGATGATTCAATACCATTAACATGTCCCTTCCTCCCAAATTGATTATAGATCCAATGTGATCACATTCCAGTTCCAGCAGGCTTTACCATAGAAGTTAAGTTGATTCTATAATTTATATAGAAATGTAAAGGACCCAGAATAGACAAGACAACTTTGAAAAAGAGGAATAAGGTGGAAAGACTGCCATTATCTGGTTTCAAATGGTATAAAGGTACATGTTTCAAGATAGTACTGGTGTAAATATAGAAAAATGGATTAATGGAGCAAAAGACAGATTCCAAAAACAGACCCATGTATATATATCCTGATGACTTCTGACTGAGGGGCAAAAGAAATTCATCAGAGATACAAAGGAAAAGAAAGAAGAATCACAAAAAGACAAAAGGAAACTTTTGTAGGTGATTACTGCGTTTACTCTCTTGATAGTGGTGATCATTTTATAGGTTTATGCATAAGTTATAACTTACCAAATTATATGATTGTAATACATGTGGTTTATTGTATATCAATTATTCCTCAATGCGGAATGAGGGTTTTTTTTTGTTTTTTATTTTATTTTTAATTTATTTTAGGATGAGAGCATGCACACGTGAATGGGGGGAGGGGCAGAGGGCGAAAAAGAATTCTCTAGAAGACCCTTGCTGAGCACAGAGCCTGATACAGGGCTGGATCCCAGGACCCTGAGCTCATGACCTGAGCTGAAATCGAGAGCCGGCTGCTTAACTGACTGAGCTGCCCAGGTGCTCCAGGACCACAGGATTTAAATCTTTACTCACATCTTCTTTTTGTCACTTAACTATCGCAGGACTCTGGGAAAGTGAATATCTCTAATCCTCTGTATCTTCATTTCTGAGACGAGGCTGATAACATTACCTCCTCACAAAGCTCATGCCATTATTAATTAAAATAGGCAAATCACATAATGCTCAATAAATGGCAAATAACTTTAGCGTCTAGGTCATCTTGTTTAACATTATATAAAATCACACTGTAGATGTGCATGTCTTTAACCCACCTTGATTATTAGCTTCATACTCTTTAGTATTAAATAAAACACTATAATGACCCATCCTTGCAACATTTTTTGCACACATGCTCAATTATCCCCTTAAGATACATGTCTGCAAGTGAAATGTTTAATTCAAAGAATATGCACATTTTAAAAGTTTTTTGATACATGTTGCCAGATATACTTCTGGAAAGTTTTGTTTTAATGTATATTCCCAGCAGCTCTGCATGAGTAGATTGCTTTTTCCCCCCTTTCCATATCCTAGCTGTCACTGAGTGTTCCTTTTCTTCTTGAATCTTTCTTACCTGATAGGTGAAAAATGAATGTATCTTTCTACAAATCTTTCACAAAGTGAAAGCTGAAGATATGATTAGGAAAATGCAGATGCTATTGGGAATCCATAAAGATCACTCACTAAAAGGATAAGGGCCTGTTAACTTTAGGTCCTGGTAGGCACTATTTATCATCTATCCAATCTGTTCACTATCTTTTCTTCCTTACTGGTGCAAAGTTACAATGTGGCCATGTGACTAAGAAGTAATCGAACAAAGGAAGGGTATGAGGGCAAGTCAACAGAAAACACAGATGTTTTCTTGTTTGTCTTTTAAGATTTTATCGATTTATTTGAAGGAGGGAGAGCACATGCGAGAGAGAGAGAGAGAGAGAGAGAGGCACATGCACAAAGTGGGGAGCAAGGGGCAGAGGGAAAGGAAGAAGCAGACTTCCCACTGAGCAGGGAGCCCAATGCCAGGCTCAATCCCAGGATCGTGGGATCATGACCTGAGCCCAAAGCAGATGCTTAACCGACTGAGCCACTCAGACACCTCCGCAATTTTTAAAAAAAATTTTAACGATCTGTTCTACCCGATTTAGTGACGGTCCACACAAGGTCAAGTTCCCCTCCACAGAAACATTCCAGAGGGAGAGGAGAATAAACATAATCCTGAGAAATTTCACAACCTGCCCTCAATTCAGAGTGCGGCTGATGGTGAGAATTCATAAGCCAACGTGGACAAAGATGCAGAGAGTTTGATTATTTAAAAGGCCCACCCGTGAACCCCTCCTCCTCTAACTACAGTCCAGAAAAACTGCTAGAATTTGCGATGATTCTCAATTCCCTGCTGAGAGGAGAGTTGAAGCGGAAAAGCAGAAGGACCGTAAAAAGTCAGAACGGATTATCATGAGGAATAAACAGAAATTTGGTCCAACAGAAAACCAGAGGAGGGACAGCGGGAGAAGAGGGAGAGTGAGCAGGAAGAGGGGATGTAGCAAATGGCATCTGAAAACACTATCTCCTTCCAATGCACGGAGTCCTTAATTCAGAAAGTCCTACTTTCTGCCTGGGATGGTGGGAATATTCCTTAAAAGAAAAAGGGAAAAGGGGAAAATAAATCTAGCGGGGTCTGACACAAGCTAAGGCCTGATACTTCATAATGAACAGAGTAAGCTACCTGACATGATAAGTTCTCACTCACTGGAAACTTATAGGAAAGGTTACAGGACATTCAACAGGAACTTAGAAGATGAGACAAAGCCCAAGCCGGGCAACCATTTCTACTTAGAGCCCCCGCTGATGCCTTCCTTTTCCTGCACTCACTCCCAGAGTCTAGAGGAAACTCAGCCCTCATAGAATACCACCCCCACCACCACAATGGAATGGGAGGCAAGAAAAATTCATTTGAAATACACCAGCAGAAATAAATGGACTGGTTAACGCTGTTCATTTCTAGTATAATTAAGATTAAAATAAAGTGTTATGGCATCTACATAAACATTCTACAGAGAAATAAAAAAATAGCAAGCAAAACAGATAAAGATTTTGCTCAAAAGGAAATAATCTACTCAGAAAACGTTTGCCACCATATTGATTAACTAGGATGTCACAATAAATTAAGAGCTCCAAATGAGATAAAACATCAGAATGAAATGTAAAATGAAAAGGAATGGTACGAAGCCAGGGAAACAATCAAGGACTAAAACATCGTTATGGAACTAATACACAGTGTAAAAATAACAAGTAGCTGAGCAGTCACAGATGAAAACCAAACATAGCTGTTATCTTTGAAGCAGAATTCCCAACAAACAGAAAGAAAAATGTAATAAAAACATTTAAAAATTAGAATTTGTGGATGAAAATATCATACCATACTTAAAAAATGGACACAAAAGGATCTAACATTTAGTCATTCTGACTATGTTATTTAATCCCAAGGACTAAAGGATAATTTTAGTTATCCAGACCGAAAAAGTAAAGGAGTAGGGACCAGACAGACCTCAAAGTTCCCCAGAGCAATATTCATCTGACATGAGAGCAAGGTCTAAAAAATGTTGGATCAAAAAAGTGTGACCTCAAATAATTCAACTAACAACAGCAAAGATTGTGAGATTTTCATGTGTATCTATTCTCCTCTTCTTACATAGTAATAGAAGTTTTACTTGAGCATGTAAGCATAAAGCTCAATTGTACCTTACTGATCTTCCCTCATAGAGAGCGCAACTCTAAATTAAGATTAAGTACTGGTCGATGAGATGCAAGCAAAAGTGTTATGTTTCATTCTAGATTACACATTTCAAGGTATGGAACATACCCTCTCTTTATACTTTTCCCCCCTCTCATTGGCTCAAATGTGGTCATGACATTTGGATTCACTGTGGGTTGAAACATGTTTCTCTTAAAACATTTGTTCTTGGGGCACCTGGGGGGTTCAGTCGGTGAAGGATCCAACTTGATTTCGGCTCAGGTCACAGTCTCAGGTTCCTGAGACTGAGCCCCTGTAGGTCTACTTGAGATTCTCTCTCTCTCTCTCCCTCTCCCTCTGCCCCTCCCCACCAGTAAATAAATAAAGAAATCCTAAAGAACAAAAAAGAAAGAAAGAAAAAAAAGGATGTTCTTAGGAGAAAACCTAGGGGTAAATCTTCACAATTTTGGATTTGGCAATGGAGTCTTAAAAATGACACAAAAATCATGAGCAATATGAGAAAAAACAAACTGTGTCATCAATATGAAAAACTTCATCAAAGGACATTATCAACAAATGAAAATATTGCCTATGGACAAGAAAATATTCACAAATCATAGATCTGATAAAGCTCCCAGTATCCATAACATACAAAGAACTTACAGCAAAACAACAGAAAGACCAAAAAAAAAAAAAAAAACCATCAAATTTTTTAAACGGGCAAAGGATCTAAACAGACATTTATCCATAGAAGATATACACGCTGCCAGGAGGTATGTGAAAAGATGTTCAGCATCGCTACTCATCAGGGAATCAGAAATCATAACAACAATGAGGTACCACTCCACATCCATTAGCGTGCTTGTAATTTAAAAACAATACGAAAACTTAAGTGTTGATGAGGATGTGGAAAAACTGGAGCCCTAGTTCATTGCTGGTGGGAAGGTAAAATGGTTCAGCGGCTGTGGAAAACAGTTTGACAATTCCTCAAAAAGTCAAACATAGAATATACCATATGACCTTGCAACCCACTCAAATGAATTGAAAACAGGAACTCAAGTATATGTACAGACATGGGCACGGCAGCACTATTCATAACAGCTGAGAGGTGCAAACAGCTTAAATGTCCATCGACAGATGAATGGAGAAACAGAAAGAAGCACAGTATACAATGGATATTATTCAGCCAGAAAAATGATGTATTGATTCGTGCCGTAATGTGAACTTTAAAACTTGAAAAATACCGGGCTAAGTGAAAGAAGCCAAATGCAAGAAATCACATGCTGTATGATTCCTTCTATGTAAAATATCCAGTACAGATATATCCCTAGCCACGAAAGCAGATTGGTGTTTCCAGGGGTTCGGTAAGGGGGACTTGGGAGAAACCGCTTAATAAGTAAGGGGTTTTACTTTGGAGTAATGGAAACGTCTTTGAACAAGACAGAAGTGGTGGTTACACATCATTAATGTACCAAATGCTGCTAAATTATACACTTTTAAATGTTTAGTTTTATATTGTGTGAAACTTGCCCCAGGAAAATATAGTTTTTTAACTGAAGAAAAGAACTATTTAAGTTTGAACCCTTGGAAGTGTGACTTTCTTTAGAAACAGGGCCTTTCCAGATGCAGTAAAGTTAAAATGAGGTCACGCTATGTTGGGTGAGCCTGTTCCAGTGGCTGATGTCCTTATAAGGAAAAAGGCCATGTTACAACTGAGGCAGAGACTGGAGTGGATACGGCCGCAAGCCAAGGAATGACAAGGAAGCTAGAAAAAGGCAAGAAGGATTCTTCCCTAGAGCCTTCAGAAGGAACACGGCATTGCAGACACCTTGATTCCACACTTCTAGCCTCTGGGACTGTGAGAAGGCAAATTTTCGTTGGTTAAGCCACCTAGTTTGTGCTAATTTATCATGGCATCCCTTGGAGTGAATGTCGCCTAGAGCATGACAGACCACAGGATATAAGCCTCACGTTGAGAATGGCAAAATAATAAACCCTAAGAGACCTGGGCATAAGCATTTACTATACAAATAAAGTCTATCGGCGTTGAAAGAAGACGCCTTAAGACATCATGAGAAACAAACCACTGCCAGAAATATGTCTGGCATACAGAAAAGATGCATGTTGGAAAACTTGGTGAACTGGAAAAAGGGACTGCAATTTAAACTTTTTTTTTTTTTTTTAAGATTTTATTTTTAAGTAACCTCTACACCCAATAGGGGGCTCGAACCCATAACCCCAAGATCAAAAGTCACACGCTCCGCCAACTGAGACAGTCAGGCTCCCTAAACTTTCATAATATAACTAAAGTAAATAATGCCACTGTGAAATGTTAAGTGAGAAACATTAACTCACAGACGTCAAAATGTACAGATGGCAAGTTTACAATGAGTGCCTATCAAGCATAACAGAAATTGTGTCTTGAACAAAAATAAGCTGTTACAAATTTCAGTTTCACCAGTAACTCTGCTGCTGAGCGTGTTAAACGCACAACTGAGAACTTACAGGAAAGGTATAAGAAATGTTAAATTATTTGTTGTGTCTTCCATTTCCAGATATAAGTGAGGACATAAGGTTAAATTTTAAAAAATTGTCTAATTTCAAACTTCATGAAAAGGAATTTATATGGTTCGTTGTATGTAATATTTCTCATTTATATTGACAGTATGAATCAACAGATACATATGTAAGTTTTCAAAGTGCATTATAATACTCTCCTGGAAATCAGAAAGATGAAGGCAAGAATTCTGCAAATATCTTAGGAATAGTAACCCAAAATTTAAAAAAAAATTAAGAAGTTTTAAAAAGGAAAGATTTCATTCCCAGGTGGAAAAACTTATATTTGTAAAAGAATGAGCTAGATGAGAAAGTTAATCTAGGCCTCTAGACTACCCTCGATGAGCTCTTCCTTCATGAAACCTCCACACAATAACTTCTGTTAGATCAGGTGTTCTCTCAGCACGTGTTTATAAACTTAGGAACATTTCCATGTTGGTTTCCACTAAACTTTAACTGCGATTCCGCCTTTCTTTCCATTAGGAATGGAGGCCAGCAATATTAGGAGTGGCTGTGACTGGCACCAAGAGTAATAAATATGTAAGATCACATTAACAGTTGTTAAAGATGGTTTTAAATGTTCAGATTTAGATCAACTGCTAGATCTTGTTATGTAATTCAATGAAAAGAAAAACAATATTCTATCAAGCATTTGTTTTCTTTTAGATAGTTCATGGCTGGTACACCATAAATTCCTCAGTAGCTATTGCATACACCATGAAAATGAAAAAGAAAATAAAAACAAAAACAAAAACAAATCTGTTTGTATCCAAATATCATTTTTCTACCTATTTCATAAAATTTCCCATTACCTTGGATGTAGCAGATTAGCATCAATAATACGGTCATCATTATGTAAGAGACAGTGCAGAATAAAATAACTTTTCCTGTGAAAAATGACACTGCTTGAACAAATTTCCTTCACAGCTATTCAATCTGTAAAACTGGGATGTCTTGCAGGCTTGCTGTGATAATTAAAGGGGATAACAGACACCCAGGATGGTATCTGGTATACAGTACAAGCATGGTTTATTATTAAAAGTATTGTTATATCATGCATGTGTTGCAAATTAAATTAACAGTGATTCATGACTTCTCCTTAGATTTATAGAATCATGTTTCTTTAAATTCACCATTCCAGACTGAATCTCTAACACATGAAAGGCTATGTCTCTAATATTTCAATTGAGTTCATAATTAAACTGCCAACATTTTGGAAACAAAAGTATCAAAAGGTTTTATAAGGACAATATTGGGAGAAAAAGACATTTTAGTTTGTAATAATTAAAATTCTGGGCCCTCAAAATTTTGAATTTGAATTACTCTCTAGTTGAAGAAATGCCCATGGTCTTGTTTTAGAAAGAATAATTGTTTTGAGACCTTCAAGTACATTTTCCGAATTCCCATACATACAGTTTGGAGGGGGGTGTAAGAAATTATAAGTGAAGCTAGAAAACTAAGAGTTTGGTCATGCCAGTTGTGAAAAATAAATTCTGGCTTCCAAAAGCAATAATGGGAAGGAATTTATTTAATCTTTCATAAGACCCAGGTCCCCACTGGCAAGGATCCAATTTATTAGGCTTTGTATTCTCAGCATCTAGAATGATGTATGGCGCAGAGTAGTTACTTAATAACTGTGCACTGAAAAAACAGTGTTGATTGCTGGAAAAGGGGGGAAATTGTGAACTCCCTCAAGAAAAGAATCGGTAAAGCACACAGATACAGGAAGATGGTAGAGAAAAATTTAGACACCCAGAGAGCTCACCAAAGGAAATTGTATTTCAGTTCCGATAATCATACTTTGTTGCCATCGCTCTCCACAACAGCCTGAGAATGAAGAGGCAGAAAACTTAACAGTAAGCTCTGCTAGGTAGGACGTGAACTGAGAGGCAGAGGAGTAAGAGAAAGCAAGCTCAGAATTTTGAGGTCCTTTTTTTCAGGAGGCGCTACAGCGTGGATGTCTTAAGGACCCTGTCAACAATTCCCCTTCTTCAAGCTGTCACGAGAAAGGAAAGGAAGGGAGGGAGGAAATCTGGAAATGCCAAAATGGCACAATGTATATACTCTTGATTCCTTTCTGCGCTAGAACCAAGAAAAAAATGGTGAGGTGGCCCAAGTGGGCAACAGAAGCTCTGTGGTCCATGCTTCCCATTTTCTGCCATCTCATAGTGCTTGATTCCCCCACAACTCCTACAGCCAAAAAGTTAAAGTCTTAGTAAATGGAAGCAAATATTTACCTTTAAATCTACCACCCCCATTATTCTGACAGTCACAGGACTGTCTGAATAATTTTTAAAAAATTTTCATAGGCATGCGGCATCTGGGTGGCTCAGTGGGTTAAGCCTCTGCCTTTGGCTCAGGTCATGATCTCAGGGTCCTGGGATAGAGCCTCGCCTCAGGTTCTCTGCTCAGCGGGGAGCCTGCTTCCCTTCCTCTCTCTGCCTGCCTCTCTGCCTACTTGTGATCTCTGTCTGTCAAATAAATAAATAAAATCTTTTAAAAAATTTTCATAGGCCTAAGTCTCAGGGTAGTTTTAGGCTCACAGCAGTGTTGATAAGGTACAGAAAATTTCCATATACTATCCATCCCCACACATCATAGCCTCCCGCACTACCAGTGTCTCACCCCAGAGTGATGCATTTGTTACAACTGATCAACCCACATTCACGTATCATGACCATCTAAGGTCTGTAGTTTACATTATAGTTCACTCTTGGTGTTACGTATCCTGTGGGTCTGGACATGGATAGAAGGCTGCGTACCCACCATTGGAGTAGCATACAGAGTTGTTCCACTGCCCTAAAGATCTTCTGTGCTCTACTTTTTCTCTCATTATTCATTCCCCTCCCACCCCAGGAAACCACTAAACACTTTACTGTCTACATAGTTCTTTGTGTCTTCCAGCAATTCATATTGTTGGAATCACAGAGTACGGACCCTTTTCAAACTGGCTTCTTTCACTTGGTAATATGCACTTAAAGTTTGTCCATGTCCTTTCTTGGCTTGATAGCTCACTTCTTTTTTAGCATTGAATAGTATTCCATCGTCTGAATGTACCATAGTTTATTTATCCATCCACCAACCAACATTAGCGACATCTTGGTTGTCTCCTTGTTTGGGCAATTATGAATAAAACTGCTATACACGTTCCTGCTGGATTCTATGGCAAGAGAATGTTTTGTTTTGTGAACAACCACTAAAATGTCTTTCAAACTAGCTGGACCATTTTGAATTTCCACCAGCAACGACTGGATCAGTGTTCTGGATTTTTGCCACTCTAATAGGCGTGTAGTGGTAATTCATTGTTTTAACTTGTATTTCCCTGATGAAGTAGGATGTCGAACACCTTCTCATATGTTTATATGCCATCTGCATATTTTCTTTGGTGAGGTATCAGTTAGGGTCTTTCGTCCACTTTTAAAGGAATGGTTATTTCCTCATTGTTGAGTTTTAAAAGTGTTTCTATATTTTAGATAATAGTCCCTTATCGGATATGCAAATATTTTCTCCCAGTCTGTGGTTTGTCTTTTCATTTTCTTGACAGTATCTTTCACAGAGAAGAAGATTTTAATTTTAATAAAGTCCAGTTTATCAATTCTATCTTTCATGGATTGAGACTTTGCCACTGGGTCTAAAGAATCATTGCCAAACCCAAAGTCATCTATACTTTCTCTTATGTAATTTATCAGGAGTTTTGTAGTTTTTCAGTTTTACATTTAGGTCTGTGATTCATTTTGTGTTAATTTTTATGAAGGGTGTGAGGTCTGTGTATGGATTTTTTTTTTCTTTCTGCATCCGGATGTCCACTTGGTCCAGCATCATTTGTTGAAAGGACTATCTTTGCTCTATTGTATTTGTTTTGTTCTTTTGTCAACTTTCTTAAAAAAAGATTTTATTTATTTATTTGACAGACAGAGACCATAAGTAGGGAGAAAGGCAGGCAAAGAGAGAGAGAGAGAGAGCAAGGAGGAAGCAGGTTCCCTGCTAAGCAGAGAGTCTGATGTGGGTTCGATCCCAGGACCCTAGGATCATGACCTGAGCTTAAGGCAGAGGCTTTAACCCACTGAGCCACCCAGGGACCCCTTTTGTCAACCATTTAAATTGGTTTGTTTCTGGGCTCTCCAACCTGTTGCATGATCTATTTGTCTTTCCTTTTGCCAACACCATACTGTCTTAGTATAAAGCAACAGTAATCAAGTCTTGAAGTTGGGTAGTATTTGTCTTCTAACTGGGTATTTGTCTTTCCATATAAACCTTACAGTTAAGTTTGCCAACATCAGCCAAATAACTTGCTGGGATTTTGACTGATCTACACTAAATCTACAGATCAAATTGGAAAGAACTGACATCTTGATAATATTGAGTCTTCCTATCCATGGACATGGAGTATCTTTATACTAACTTAGTTTTTTTTTATTTTCTTTCATCAAAATGTTGTAGTTTCTCTCATATAGATTTCATATAGATACATATATATAGAGATTTAGTTAGATTTATACCTATGTATTTCAGTTTTTGTATGTGTACTAATATAAGTGGTATAATGATTTTAACTTCAAATTCTACTTGTTCACTGCCAGTATACAGGAAAGTGACTGACTTTTGTACATTAACCTTATATATTGCAACCTCTCAATCCCTTTCTGCCTCAAATAGCAACCCTCTATACTCCACCCAAAACCAATAAAATCTTTTGATTCCCTTGCCCACAATTTTCTCCCCAACTCTTAGTTTTTCATGAAAGGGTAGAACCTGCTTGCTTTGGAAATATCTCCTTGTTCTACTCAAGGTACTTTTTGTAGGACCCAGAACTTGAACCATGACATTCTCCACTCAGGTAGCAGGGTGAGAAGGCCCTTGCCTTGGCAAAGCTGGTCTGTTTCTCAGCTCACCTCCTGTTGTGTGATGACTGTGATTTTTTTCAACACTTCTTCCTAGAAAAAATGGCTAGTATCCTTTTTTATAGCATTTTCCAGCCCCAGCCATCTCTGGAAAACCAAGGGGAGAGTCTCCTTCCTGATACATTCAGCTAGGAAATGGCTGTCTTACAACAATCTCAAAATAGTGAACCACAGAGTATACTCTGAGTCCCTAAGCTGTGATAAGGAGCAGTAATAAAGTGATAAAGGCTGATAAAGAGCTGTGACTGGTATCATCTATACAACGCAATCTTTGTGGCTTAATTATTTGGATTCTGCTTAAGCTGCTGGATTCTTGGTTAAAGTGACAGCTACATTTGTGTTTCCTTATCATGTTTCACCCCCCATATACTGCCATTCCCCCAGAAACCAGAAGGTGTTCCCTCAAAAGTTATTGCTATCCTGAAACACACCCATATATACAGAGAACAAACTGATGGTTGCCGAAGAGGATGGGGCAGGGGAATGAGCAACATGGATGAAAGGGATTAAAAGGCACAAACTTCCCACTTATAAAATAAGTAAGTCGCAGAGTTAAAAAGGACATATATACTAGGGTATATAGTCAATGGTACTGTAATGGCCTTGCATGGTGACAAATGGTAGCTACACTGTGAGCACAGCATAACATACGGACTTGTCCAATCACTATGTGTATACCGGAAATTAAAGTAACATTGTGTGTTAACTAATGTAACATTGTATGTCAACCATTTTCCTCCCCATTATTCTAAATCTTCATGAATAAATCACAGAACCTCCTTGGGTAAAAAAACAAACAACAAAAAAGTTATTACTATCCTGCTTATTCCTGTCGTGATAATTTTTATGTATCAACTTGGGGGGGGTCACAGGATGCCCAAGTGGTTTAACATTATTTCTGGGTTTGTCTATAACGGTAGTTTTTTGGATGAGATTAATATTTAAATTGGTAAACTAAGTAGACTGCCCTCTCTAATGCGGGTGGACCTCACCAATTAGCTGAAGGCCTGAATAGAAGAAAAAGGCTCACCCTCCACAGAGTAAAAAATTCCTCCTGTTCCTCTGAACTGGGATATCTACTTTTTCCTGCTTTTGCCACAGAACTGAAACATTGACTCCTCCTAGTTTTCAAGTGTGCCAGCCTTCTGACTGGTACTACACTATCGGCTCTCCTCGTTCTTCGGTGTTTGGACTTGGACTGGATCTACATTATTGGCTCTTTTGGGTCTCCAGCTTGCTGACTTGCTCTGCAGATCTCAGAACTTGTTAGGCTCCATAATTCAGGAGAGCCATGATAAATCACTCTCTCTGCCATTGGTTAATTTCTATGGAAAACTGTAACACACCTGTCTTCTCCATACTTTGAGGTAAGAGTAGGTGCGGTGCCCACAAATACCCTGGCCCTTCCCTCTGGACCTTCAGATTATTAAGATCTCTACTTCCCCCATCCCTGCAGGCCTCCAATGCCAGGAACCTGACACGGATTGTCTGAGTATAAATAGTAGCATCTCAGTGTAAATAAATCTTGCATGCCCTTACTTATTTCAATAAAACTAGGTTTTTCAGTTTCTTTGTCACCACCATTTTTCTGCACGAGACCTGAAACAGTAGGGGTCACATTATTATAAGAAAAATTAGAGGGGCGCCTGGGTGGCTCGGTGGGTCAAAGCCTCTGCCTTCGGCTCAGGTCGTGATCCCGGGGTCCTGGGATCGAGCTCCGTATTGGGCTCTCTGCGCAGCGGGGAGCCTGCTTCCTCCTCTCTCTCTGCCTGCCTCTCTGCCTACTTGTGATCTCTGTCTGTCAAATAATAAATTAAAAAAAAAAAAGAAAAATTAGAATTTAACGTCAATGCATCACACAAGCAAAGATATTAATGCAAAGGTTAAATCACAAATCTTTATGTATTTGGACATGACTGTACCAAGACACATAACGTTAAATTATGTCAAAAATACAAGAAGAGAGATGCCTCGGTGGCACAGTCGGTTAAGCAACTGCCTTCAGCTCAGGTCATGATCCAAGGTCTGAGATCAAGTCCCACACAGGGCTCCTTGCTCAGTGGAGAGCCGGCTTCTCCCTCTGCCTGCTGCTTGCCCTGTTTGTGCCCTCTCTGACAAATAAGTAAAATATTTTTAAAAATATAAGAAGAAATTGACAAAAACATAATCCATGTAAGATTTTAATACATCTATTTCAGACATTTCAGACCAATTATGCAAAAAATTAAAATTATGGAAAATACAAGTAATAACATTAATAAAGTTAATTTAATTGCTGCACAGCATACTACATGACAAATAAATAGAAAATATAGCTTTTTGCCTAAATCCATATGGAACATTTTATAAAAATAGATCAATACTGAGCTAGGAAAATACCTCACTTCTAATCTCAGAAATTGTATAGCCGTATTATCTGTCCATGGTGTAAGAGAAGTAAAAATTAACATTCACCAACAAACAACAAAATTAAACTGCTTAGATTTGAAAAATACTGTTTTGAAAATATATTACGTCAAAAAGTTAATAAAAGCCATAATTATGTAATATTTAAAAATAATATATAAAATATTCTATATTAAAATTAATGGGATTTAATACTTTTCTTATTAGCTAAGAGAAACTAAGTGAAAACAACCATTTAATTGAGGTTAGAAAAAGAGAAACTGTATCCAAGATGAGAATGAGTAAATAATAAGATAAAAAGCCAAAATTAGTAGATATGAAAATAGAAAATTGATGAATAAATAAGGGAAACCACAGCAAATAAATGTGGGAAACCACAACAGTGGAACAGAATAATTTCTAGCTAGTCTAAATATAAAAGGTGAAAAAGTACAGATAGCTGCTCTTAAATCTTATCTTTGTGAGTCATTTATGTTGCTCTGCTTGGGTTTAATGAGATGTGTTTTTTAAATGCACATAAACACATACTTACGGTATCTTATAAAAAAGGTTGCATTCTTGAAAAAATGCATATGAACTAAGAACATGTGTGTCAAAGCAATTTTCCCTTATGAAATAACTACTGTGGTATTCACATAGGGAGCTGCTGGGGCCTGTCCTGTTCTGTCTCACTGGTAAGAAGGAATAACTATGGAGAAGAAACCAAATGCCCCTGCTTGTCACCTTTCACCAAACTGAAGAAAAGACAATGAAAAACCACCCACATTACCACCCCAACTCAAGTGGCCAAAGGAGGGTTAAAATCAGGGATGTTTAAGTATACCATTTTAGACTGTCTGCTTTGTTACAATAAACACATCCTATGACTTCCCCAGAAAACCTGGAAGACCTGCTAAACACACAAAAGCTTACGTGGAAATTACACGGCTAAATTCCACGTCTGGGATGCTCCAGTGTCCATCACAGACAGCACAAGGAGTGTGAGGAGATGATCTTGAAGCAGAACCAAGTCAACAAGAAAGGATACAAAGTCAGAGGGAACCATGTAAAAGGAAGCCACATAAATCGTGAGGACACCATGGGTCTATTTACAAGGTACAGACTGTGCTTCAAGCCTGTTCTGAGATGATGGGAAGGAGCAGAGGGAGCCAGCTAATCCCTGGGATGGCTATCTGTGTATGCATGCATGCATGCATGTATGTATGTATGTATGTATGCATGTATCATCCATTTATTTCCTTCCTATATTCCAAGTTGTATATCACAGATAGGAGTGTATCCAAAGTGCTTCAGGAAGATTAATCTTAGCAATCCACTTACTCAAAGAACTTATACTGGGTAGACAATATCCCAGATAAATCTCAAAAACTACTGGCATCAGATGAAAAGAGTGCCTTAGTTTTGCTACAAATTAAGTCAGGTGTTTCCAAGCTGTTTTTAGTATCAATTCAAATCCAAGCCTGCGACTTCCCTGAACTATAAATGAGAGTATGCATTTCCCTCTGAGCCATGTGGCTCATACTGACGATATTTTACCACTATTTTGAATAATGTCAAGACTGATCGTACTTCTGTATTTCCCACCAGTTTCTCCATCAGTTTTCTGTTAGCACACTTTCATGACATTCAAATACCTGAGATTATGTATTCATTCATCCATCCATCCACCCATCCATTCTTTGTTTTAGAATTTTATTTGAGGATCCCAATCACAACTACCTTAATGTCTTTCAGTGGAATATTGACCTACCTTCTTACGCAGCACTTTCAGGTTACATTAATTTTTTTCCCATTAAATTTATCCACTCGGAAACTGACAATGCAAGTCTTCTATAAGCTTTATCTTGCCTAAATTGTCACCACTGTCTTACAGCCTAGAGCATGTGCATCACTACTATGGTATTGCTAGTTGCTTCGATTCTAAGTCATATTTAAGTGTTTGACCTAACTTTCATTATCTAAGAGCTATGGGCTTAAAATTAAAATTATATTCTAAATCATTTTCAGTTTCTTAAAAAGAAAATTAGGTAGCTCTATCCTTTTTAATCTTATACATGGTTCACTCTGACAATAAAACATCACCTGGAGACAAACTGTAAGAGATGAAAAAGAATACATACTTGTTCTTTGGTCAGAGCTAGTTCAAAATTCATATTAGCAATAGCATACAGCATATATTTCAGTGATTTTTTAATAGATTTTATTTATTTATTTGATAGATAGAGATCACAAGTAGGCAGAGCAGCAGGCAGAGGGAGAGGGAGAAGCAGGCTCTCCGCTGAGCAGGGAGCCCGATGCGGGGCTTGATCCCAGGACTCTGGGATTATGACCAGAGCCCAAGGCAGCCGCTTAACTAGCTGAGCCACCCAGACACCCCTTCCGTGAATTATTTAATAGCTTAAACATATTCAGCATTCAGTATTTCTATGACACATAGGTGGCGGTGATTTATCAAAATCTTTTGGGTGATCAATTTGTAACAACCAAATAGGCTGTCTTTGTTTGTCTATTGCAGTAGCACTAAATTACTTTCCACATGGAGCTGAGAGGCCATGTGAAATAAAGTTCAAAGAACTGTTCCTTCCATACGAGTGTGAATTACCTATATTTACCAGCATTACCAGGGTAATGCATTTGCAAGGAAAGTGGTTCACTATTTGAATAGGATTCTCAAAATAATCCAATCATCCTACCCAGCACTCTTAAATGTTTCAAAGTCTTTTGATATGGGGTACTACCCAAAAGAAGAACAAACAAATATTTGAACTGGGTGGAAAATGAGGGCAATCATAGCTAATGCATTGTGTCAAGTTTTCATCACTACATGTGTGCCATTTACATCCCAAACAGGTTATGAAAAGAGTGCCAGGTCCCCACTTCTTGGTGTTTAGTATTTATCGAAAATTCAGAAAGTGAATGGATAAGAGTAGGAGAGACAAACTGCTGGAGATGATTACAAAATGTTAAATAAATAACTTTGCTTCAGAGATCCGATGTTATTGGAATTCTTAATGTCATAAAGCAGAAACTGAAGTGAGACAAGATACAAAGCCCTATTTTCCACGCATCTGATTAAGACAACACACTTGTGGCAAGGAGGATTTTAGAGTTCTAGTCTTAGCCTTGTGCCAACAGCACACATGAGCGCGCGCACACACACACACACTTTCTGTGTTGTTTGGTTATTATTGAGGAGAGAAAAAAAATGGTCTCAAAGGGCTAAAGTAAGTTAGATGAAGAGCACATATATCTTTATTCCCTGTCAAGGGCCCTTTCCTTTTACTGCCTTTAGACAATCAAAGTTACATGTGGGCTTGATTCCAAGCACTACCCTTTTATCCTTGTTTATTACAGAAACAAGTAAATACTGATGGGTTTAAATAGCACAGAGTAGCCTCCAAAACAAAAAGTTATATGCATTCACAATATTCTGAGGAAATAATTGTATTAATAGGAAGAAATAAAACAATATGTTTTCCAGAGTGATAAGGGTAAAAGTGAAATTTCACTTAAACCAACATCAAGGCTAGTAGTTAGCCTTGATTCCCTAGTTTTTGTATCCTCCACACCTAAGTCATCAGCAAGTCTGGCCCATTGTATCTTTCTTTATTTTGAGAGAGAGAGCACACACACATGCACGTGGGTGAGCAGAGTGGGAGGGACAGAGGAAGAAAGAGCATCTTAAGGTTCCACACCAGAGCAGTGCCCGATGTGGGATTGGTCTCATGAACCTGACCGAGATCATGACCCTGAGCCGAAATCAAGAGGTGGACATTTAACTGACCAAGCCATCCAGATGCCCTGCCCATTCTATCTTTAAAATCTCTCTCCTCCCATCAGCTTTTTGCAGCCTCTATTTGCACCACTATTCTAGTCCTAATCACCACCATCCCCCAGCTGAGCTACTTTAACATCTCCTCTTGTTTTGTCATTAACCCATTCCCGTGCCATATCCTCTGTACTGGAGAGATTTTCTAAAGTGAAAATCTTTACAATCAAGTCACTTCCCTGCTTAAAACCTATTCGCAATCTTCCATTTCCCCTAAGGATGATAGCAAAACTACTTAACATGGTTTCAAAAGAACTTTTTGACCTAATCTTTAGGTACCTCCTCCCCAACCTCATCTCCCACTTCTCCCTCTATATGCATTCTGCACTTCAATGAAACCAATCCACTTGCTGTTTTAGAGACAAGCCTTGTTAATTTTTTTTTTTTTTAACCTCTGTACCTTTTTTGATTTCCTCTGCTTGGTTTCCCTGCCTACCATGGGTTGCCAGGAGAACACTGCAAGACGAAACTGAAGCCTCTGCTCCTATTACTGTGTTTTCCATCTGTGAAAGACACCACTATCCACTCATCTCAAAAACCAGAAGTTAATGACTCATCCTAAAGTTCCCCCACTTTCAAAAGGTTTCCATATCCTGTGGATTTTAACCATTTAGAATAGATCCTATCTGCCCCCTTGTTTTCATGTCCATTTCCTCTGCCTTACTTGAAGTTCTCATTAAATGTCACACCTGGATCCTAGCAACAGCCACTTAACTGGCCCCATGAACTCCCCACTCCTTCTAGCACTCCCCATACCCTACCCACAGGAAACCGTGGCTTGCTTCACTTCAAAGCCGCCTGGCAGGATCAGCTACAGAGGAGCTGGGATCAAAGCAGTTGTGCTTCCAAGGTCTTATACTTCATCAGCTGCAATGGCAACCAAGGAACAAAACAGAAACCTTTCTCACACCTTCATTGTGATGGAGTGTACCCTACCCCCCACGGGTGGGCTGCAAATACACGTCTTGTTAGCACTGTGATTTGATTGCATCCTTTAGCAGTTGGAATTGTCACAAAAGCATGAGAGATCAACAAAGTATAATACGTCATCATGAAAACAGAGAAAGGCCTCCTGATGTGTGATGGACTACAGAAGGAGGAGGCCAGGTGTGAGGGGCACCCAGGTAGCTCAGGCAGGTAAGTGTCCAATTCTTGATTTTGGCTCAGGTCATGATCTCGGGGTCACGAGATCAAGCCCCATGTTGGGTTCTGTGTTCAGTGTGGAGTCTGCCTGGGACTCTTTCTCCCTCTTTCTCTGTCCCTCCTCCTGCTCACATGCACTCTCTCTCTCTCAATAAAATCTTTTAAAAAGCCAAATTGTAAAAAAAAAAAAAAAAAAAAAAGGCCAAGGGTGCTAAGAGGACACGGGAAAAGTCACTGGGCCAGCAGAAATTCAACCTGCTAAGCGTGTGTGCGTGGCGGGGGTGGGGGGGGGGTCGAACGTACCTATTACTATTGCTCAATTTTCCCTGCCCGCTCTGCCACTAACTAGCCGTAAGTCCTTGGGAAAGTAATGCAACCCCTCTGAGCCTATTTCCTTTTTCATAAAATCAGGGAAATACTAAAATCTATCTTAAAGGACATCTGGGTCTTAAATGAAGTGACGGGAGTAACTCACTTAACTTGGCATATAGTCTGTGCTCAATAAAGCCTTCCTCAGCATTCGTTAAGTCCCTTGCCACAACTCTTTATAGGTTTAGTTCTTATTTTGAGTCTCCTTCTCTAGCAAATTACAGTCAACACTGAGAGATGACCAGGCCATCAGACACAATATGCTTCTAATCTGTGCTTTGCTGAAACCATGGTAATGCATCAATCTATCAGCTGGAAAACTAGTTTAATTAATTGACTTCCCTGAGCTGTACCTTCTGGAGTAGATATGAGCTCTTCTTAGGACACCAATATCTATGGGTAAGTAATCAAGCACTTTGTCCACATAGGGCACGTAGCTGCTTCTGCTGTCATGAGGGGACAGGCGGATGCTTTAGTCACATCTCAGAGACTCCCAGGAGCCCTTCATGTCATTCTTTGAGCCTCCCCACATGCCTGCAGATTGTTATCAAATCTCTGGCTTCCTGAAAATCATCTAGGGGATAGAAGGTCTGTGGTGAATAACAACTGGGGTAAAGCGCGTGGCGTCCAGATCTGACATTGGGCTCTCACTGTGCTATATCCAGTGGCCATGAGGTTCCTCCCAGCCCGAGCTGTAAAATGATTTCCATGATTAATGAGTGGTTACGACAAGAAAGCCGCAAGGAGCAGTGCGGAAGAAAAAAAGAGACGTACTGGAGTGGAAACTCCCAAGAGGTGTGTAGAGAGAAGTGGTAAATTTAAAGCGAAAGGCTGTAGGGAACAGTAAATTGACTGTGAGAGGAGAATGAAGGGCTGGCTTTCAAAACAGAAACACAAAAACATCAGCCAGTTTTCCTACGGAGCTGCTCCTCTCCCATTAGTCAGAAGAAATGTCAGAAGTTATGATGAGGTTCTCCATGGAGTTTCTAAAATAAGTAGAGATCTGTTTTTTTCTAGGACCCCATTTTGTACAGGGGGCAAGGTTTATCAGGGCTCTCCAGAGAAACAGAACCAATAACTAGTAAGATTTTGTCCTAGATTTTCTACTGTATTATATGATGGGATTTGCATTCAGGAGTTGGCTCATGCATTTGTGGGTGATGGCAAGTCCAGAATCTGTAGGGCAGGCTAGAAACCCATGCAAGACTTGTCCAAATCTTGAGTCTGAATTCTACAGGGTTGGCAAGCGGGATGGACAGTGAGGCAGGATTTCTCCCCACACCCTCCTGCCACCTGCCAAACCCAAGGTAGAATTTCTATGTCATAGTCTTAATTCAGGAAGTCTTAACTAAGGCAGAATTCCAGGAAGCCTCAGAATTCCAGAATTCCAGGAAGCCTCCAGAATTCCAGGAAGCCTTTGTGCTCTTAATGTCTTCAACTGATTAGATGATGCCCACCTATGTCACTGATGATAATGTCCTTAACTCAAAGTTAACTGATGGTAAATTTAAGCATGCCTTTTAACTATCTTCACAGTAATATCTGGGCAAGTATTTAACCAACCTACTGGCCACCATAACCTAGCCAAGTTGATACATAAAATTTAATCATCACACAAAGGAAAAGTTATCAAGAAATTTTTTAAAAAGGGGTGCCTGGTTAGCTCAGTCATTGAGCATCTGCCTTTGGCTCATGTCATGATCCCAGGGTCCTAGGACCAAGCTCCACACCACGCTCCCTACTCAGCGGGAGGCCTGTCCTCCCTCTCCTCCTCCCCCTGCTTGTATCCCCTCTCTCATCGTCTCTCTCTCTGGGTCAAATAAATACAATCTTTAAAAACAAAAAAAGAAATAAAAAAAGATAGCTAACAGAAGGACAGGCTACCCAAGGTAAATGAAGGTGATGGACATGCAGTCCACGCTTAGAGATCAATGAGGAAAAAAAAAAGAAGCAAAAAGCCCTGAAGGTCTATTAGAAGATAGGCTCTAAGTAAGAAGTCACCTTAAGATCACAATAGCTATGTGTAGTTAGCGCCTAGCTACCAGAAGGATCCTCTTTTACAGACGAGGATATCAAGATTTGGAGCACTGAGTGCTTTTCCCAGTGTCGCTCAGTTCCTAGGCGACAGTCTAGAACTCACATCTGCCTGACTATGGAACTTGTGTTTTAGTCATTTCAAGTATTCTGAGAACAAGAAATTGAAAACACTCACACTTCAGAGTTAAAAACAATTCATCTCTAAGGTCTAATATTTCAGTTAGCCTATATTCCAGGACTGTTTCAAGAGCTTTACATATATTAACCCCTTAGATGCTAGCAACAACGCTACAACAGACGCGCTGGTATGCCCATTTTGCAGATACTATAAGGCAAGTAGCAAAAATATTCAGGGAAAAATTATAAAACAGGAAAATGGCTTTTTCTTCTTTTTTTTTTTAAGATTTTATTTTTTTGAGACAGCGAGCGAGTGAGAGAGAACACGCAGGGTGGCGGGACAGAGGGAGAGTGAGAAGTAGACTCTCCACTGAGCAGGGAGCCCCCTGCCTTGAGGCTCAATCCCAGGACCCCAGGATCGTGACCTGATCCGAAGGCAGACACTTAACTGACTGAGCCATCCAGGCGCCCTGGGAAATATTTCTTTTACTGTCTAAACATTTTACAACTGGCCCTAATGCCCAGTACCTTATGAGTAGTTTCAGCCAGCTGGAAAACCCCATCCTGGTTTGTCCTGTAGGACCTTAATGCTAAGAGAGTTAAGACTGAACATCAAAAGTCCTCAGCACCAGCCTCTGTTCCACCACGAAATAACCTCTCTCTAGGCCCCAATTTCCCAATCCTTAAATCATAGGTATTGGCTGTACATCATTCTGGGTTCCAAGCATTTTGTCCCTGAGGAGCTGATGGTTAAGACCAAGGACAGAATGGTAACTATTACAAATAAACAAGATGAGAAATAGTATGAGCGGAGCTTTGTCTCTAGGGACCTCACCAGAAAATATGTGCTGAATAAATTTCTGTAGGTTTGAATCTTAATATATCAGTCAGAATTGGGTTTAGCTGTAAGAGAGACTAGACTATAGTAACTTAAGGAAACAGCGATTTTTTTTGATGCAGCTAAGTCAGGAAATGCATCCTGCAGGCTGATCAAGCTTTTTCACAAAGGTTCCTTCCAGCGCTCATGTCTACCTCCGCCACCTTTAGCATTTGGCCTTTTCCTTCCTGAAAACAGGGTGGTTTGAAAAGTGGCTGTTCCACCTCTAGGTATTATTTCCATGGCTTAGCCTGAGGAAGGATATATGTAAACTGAGTCTGGCCCTTTTTATCAAGATAGTTAGCTTTAGTGGAAAACCCACTTGGTATATTTCTGATTACTGGACAGAAGTATGTCTCATATATAGTAACCAAAACTTTAAGGTACCCCCAGAGAGCTGAATTTGTAACTGACCACAATTCTACACTGGGAGAGAATGAGTCTTCAGTAAGAAAGTGAAGGAGAATGTCTTTTAAGTGGACCGTAGCAGTTTCTGCTATACCCGGTTTCATTGCCAAACAGCTCTGCAATCTTGAACAGGTTAGGTCACTTCCATGATCACAGGCATGAAGCCAGCCAGCTCTGGCTCAACCAGGCCTCGTTTTGTAAACCTAGACAAATTCCTGCTAATCTTTTCATGTATAATAATGACAAGATAGAGAACCCATCATTATCCTTATTTTACAGATGACAAAATTGAGGTTCAGAGGAAGTAGGAAACTTGTCCAGGATCACAAAGTTCATCAATAGAGGGAGCAAGACCCAAACCAAGGTCATTACTTCACAGGCCTGCTTATGTTGCACACATCCCAGATCAAATCACAAAGGAAGGGCACCGAGAAGGCATAACGGCCCCTTTTCCCTCTTCCCTGTAGCCTTTGCAAAGTAAACAGACCAGCTGAACTGGTAAGGTACACTGGCTACACCAGCACATGATTTATCAATCACATGGACATGAGCAGAGTCAGTGGGAGAAGAAATAGGTCTAAAGTTTCCCCAAAGGACAAACACTATAGTTATTCACCGTCTTCTTGTCCTTTTTCTTTCGATTCCACCCAGGTTCCCAGGGCAGTTGGTGTCACTCTCAGGACAGAGCCATGGTGCTGCTTCCTTGACAAATTAGGCCCGTACAGGTTCCCCCTTTGGCCATTAGGCCATAACACTACAGGCTGTGGTTGAACATTCTAGAGCCACCTTGTTCAGGAGTCTGCTGCAATCCTTCCTGAGTGATAAACTCATGCTAGTTGTTTAGCATGGGAGTGCTGCAAACTCTACTTCATTTCTGTGAGCAACACTGTGCAAATGACCAGTTTTGGTTTTTTTTTTTTTTTTTTCTCCTTCTACCTTATAGACACCACTTGGGGTTAAATTGACTGATTTTTTCCATTGCCATTCTATTTTTAATTCTGACTTTTGGTGCAAGCCTGTATTTTCTCTGATTGTTGTACCACAATGATATAGTTCATTATCATTTTTCTCTCCAACACAGGCAAGTAAAGTGGTTCACTCAAGCTCACACAGCTTATTAGTGGCCGAATGGAAACCAGAAACCATTCCTCATATTCTCAGTGTTTCTTGGAGTAAAATCCAATTAATATTTATAGTTAGTTTATAAGCACCTCTTCATATAAGCACCTCTCTCATACCAATACCTTGAAAACTCTATAATGTCCTCTGCATTTTAATGCTACCATATTAAAAAATTAGCAAGAAAACTCAAATATAAGATTATTAACATCACTTGCCTTAGATTGAAATCTTACATCAACAACATAGTTTTCTGGGTCTATTCACCAGAAATATAGCCTTTGATTGTGCAACTTAGAACAAGTTACCGGTTTAGAAAAGTAAAAGGAGTACCCAGCACTAAGGATTCTGCGAGTATCCACCAAAGTGGACCAAACCAAATGAATTAACAACTTCCAGTGTGTTTAGATAAAAAGATGCTCAGAGGAGGGAGAACTTGGCCTTCTGGACTTGGTCTCCTATCTCCAACCTGGTAACTTGTTTCATTAGCCTAAGAAGCGAATGAAAGGTTTTTTCCTTCAGCAACAGATCCAAAAGACTAGACAAATCACATAAGATTTCAATTTTGCATTAAGATGGGCACAATGTTGACAACTTTTTAATGCAATCACATTTGTTCAAACTATACCCATGTATATTTAATGTATAGTGAATATTTTTTACTGCTAAGACTCAGTTGTGCTATTACTACACCCTAATTTACCTCTGGAGGGAATATTTTCAGCAGTTTATGACTGAATTGAAAATGAAAATAAAATATTTCTTAGCGATGACAAGTGGAATTCAGTCAAATTCAACTCCAAAAGAAAAATGGCACTGCACCACACCATAAACTTTTAGAGAAAGACAATTTCCACCAATGTGATTTATGGTCTGAACATTCTAGAATTCTGTCTTTTCCAACAAAGCTTTGCAATCAGTTGAGAATGGCAGGCCTGGAATGCACATTATTCTCTAAACATGGCACTGCCCACTTGAATGCCACTGTAAATAAAAGAGCCACCGCACTGCCTGACATGTGGGGAGCCAGAGGGCAAGTTACCTCAAAATTAACTTCTGTCTAATATGATTAGCAGTCAGCAGCTGCAGGTGCCTCGATGCCTCTGGCATTCTAGGAAGACCTAATTGCTTCTCTTCAAGAATAATATGCAGAGGCGTTGAGCATGAAGTTGGTTTTTGGACTCTTAAGATTTCTGAATCTCTCCATTCTTTTAAAGAGAATAATTTAACAAAATCAATCTCATTACAATAAGTTGGCCATAGCGGGGGTGCAGATAGAACGTTAACTGGAAAGAAAAAGCATGATATTAAATTGCATATACAGTATAATCTCAAATAGCTAGGATACACATGCATAACCAAAGCATTGGTCATAGCTTATCTTTAGGCGGGGAAATTATGGGAAATGTTCATTTTCTTCTTTATCTTTCTGGGTATTCAAAGCTCTTTTTTAGTTTTAGTTATGTGCTACATTTTTAAGGGGAAAAAAAAGATCACCGTTATAAATGATCAATTGGGAACATTTCTCCAGAACTGGTGGTTTTTATTTCCAATGGTTTGTTGTAGGTTAAAATTCTCATTTCTTCAGTTTAACAGAAAAAGACAGAAATTTCCTCCTTTATATTTTCCTGATTTGAAGATGCCACAGTGGACTCCTCTGAGAAGTTCTTCCTGCATTTGATGGTTCTATGGCCAGTCTACTCAATAAAGAATTCCTGAAATGTGTTTGTGTATTTTATCTTTTTTTAAAAGATTTTTTTTATTTATTTGACAGACAGAGATCACAAGCAGGCAGAGAGGCAGGCAGAGAGAGAGGAGGAAGCAGGCTCCCCGCTGAGCAGAGAGCGGATGTGGGACTTGATCCCAGGACCCTGAGATCATGACCTGAGCCAAAGGCAGAGGCTTAACCCACTGAGCCACCCAGGCGCCCCCTGTGTATTTTATTTTAGATTACCTTGACCTCTGGATACTTTCATGATGAGAAATGCCATTAAAATAATGGAAATGATTCCTTTCACCTTTGCTCTCTCTCTTACTTAGGAATGAGATTTGGTTTTAGAGTTGTTTTTAGGACCAAAGACATACTGCACAGAGTGCTCACTGGAACAATAAGGCAAGACTAAGAAGATGGCTTCGGTCATCCTGACACATATATGTTATTAGGTTACGTTACATAGCATGTTGTGTCACTGTATATCTCCTATGTGGTATGGCCCACAGAGTCACCTGGGATCCATCTCTGACTCGGAATCTCTAGAGACTGGACCCAGGAACAGGCAACCATGAACATGTGTCCCAGGTCATTTTATACATACACTAAAGTTGACAACTGTTAAAACAGTAATTCAAGAAATTTTAGCTGTTTTTATCACTGCAGCAACTGTGGGTGAGATTTCCATTCATGATCACAGATACAACTAGGAAGATACAAAGGCTTACTCTGGAGTCATCGTTTATTGCTATTCCTTTTCTAGATTTATGATCATTGGGCCAAGTAATACAGAAGATCATTTACTCTCATTAGCTCAGGGAAGATAAGTAGAGATCATTTTTCTTCCCCATACCCTAGCTGGGTGGCTCTCGCTTCCTAACGCTCTGATCATGAAGCAGTATGTTATAGTTTTCATTTATCCATGCAAGAAAACAGTTTCAGCACTTATGTGCTTACGCTTGCTTACTATTTTAGTTAGAAAAATAGCAGTGACTAAGAGGCGGGACCTTACTCCTTTTAATTTCTTATTGCTTCAATTACCACAAACTTGGGCAGCCTAAAACACAAATGTATTATCTTATGGAACTGAGAAGTCCAAAATGGGTCTCACTGGGCTAAAATCAAGTTGTCAATAGGGCTGTGTTCCCTTCTGGTAGTTCTACAGGAAAATCTACGCCCTTGCCTTTTTTCAGCTTTTGGAGGGAGTCTGCATTTATTTCTTGGCTCCTGGCCCATTTTATCTATCTTCAAGGTCAGCAAAGTTGAAGATCTCTAACCCTTCTTCTACTATTGTCATGTCATCTCTCCCTGACCACAGCCAGGATGGATTCTTCAATTGTAAGGACTCAAGTCAGTAGACTGGGCCCATCTGGATAAACCAGGATAATTCCTCTATTTTAAGGCCCTTACCCTTAATCACATCTGCAAAGTCCCTTTTGCCATATAAGGTAACACACTCACAGTTTTCAGGGATTAGGATAAGAGCACCTTTGTGGGGGTCATTATTCTGCCTACCACACTATTTTAAGAATTTTAGTTCTGGCAGAGAGAAAAACATAACCCTTACAGAGCAATGTGCTGCATTGCACAATAACAACATGTTCAAAAATCTATGGCAGCATAAAAGAGTGAGGAATAAGTTCACCTTTGGATAGGGAGTAGTCTGGTAGGTTTCCCAAAGAAGGTGATGCCTGAGCTGGATTGTGCAGGGTACCGAGGAGAGAGAATATAACGTGGACTGAGACACACTGCATTTATACTCTAGCTCCACCTCCCATGAGCTGTAGGAACATGGGCAAATTTCTTAACTATTCTGAGCCCAGTGTCCTTGGTTGTATTTACAGAGTAAGCAATTTACTTCTCAAAGTTTGTTGTGTATGTTAAATAAGTTAAAGGTGGTAAAAGTGCTATGCAAGCTGTAATGTCCAGTAAATGAAGTTATTACATTTATTAATGTGGCTTCTAATAAGGGAAGTTCTAGAGATTACAAACAAAAACATAAGGCAGGATAAGGGAGTTGGGGGAAATTGGAAGGGGAGGTGAACCATGAGACACTATGGACTCTGAAAAACAATCTGAGGGTTTTGAAGGGGCGGGGGGTGGGAGGTCGGGGTACCAGGTGGTGGGTATTAGGGAGGGCACGGATTGCATGGAGCACTGGGTGTGGTGCAAAAATAATCAATACTGTTGTGCTGAAAATAAATAAAAAATAAATTTAAAAAAAAAACAAAAAATAAGGCAATCAATAAAGTTTGAATTTTAAATAAAAATGAATTTTTTTGGTGTACGTATGTTCCATGCAACATTTGGGATATATTACACTAAAAAAATATTGGTTCTGTATCAGAAATTCAAATATAAGTAGGTATCCCACATTTTGTCTGGCAACTCTCTAATTTTCTTCAAAAGATATTTCATTTATATGACACAGAGAGAGAGGGAGAGTGCGCGAGCGCACGAGCAGGGGGAGTGGCAGGCAGAGGAAGAAGGAGAGGGAGAAACAGTTTCCCACTGAGCAGGGAGCAGGATGTGGGACTCTATCCCAGGACTCCGGGATCATGACCTGTGCAGAAGGCAGTCTCTTATTTATTTATTAACTAACATCTAATGTATTACTTGTTTCAGGGGTACAGGTCTGTGATCCATCAGGCTTGCACCCTTCCCAGCACTCGCCATAGCACACGCCGTCCCCAGTGCCCATCCCCCCGCCTCCCCCTCCCTCTCCCGCTCCCCCAGCAACCCTCAGTTTGTTTCCTGAGACCAAGAGTCTCTTGTGCTTTGTCTCCCTCCCCAATGGCATCTCTTTTCATTTTTCCCTCCCTTCCTCCACAACCTCCCACCCTGCCTCTCAAATTCCTCGTATGAGTAAGATCATAGGACAATTCTGTCTCTGACTGACTTATTTTGCTTAGCATATTCCCCTCTAGTTGCATCCACGTCCTTGCAAATGGGACCAGTGGGACAGAGCAGAGAGCCCAGATATGGACCCTCAACTCTATGGTCAACTAATCTTCGACAAAGCCGGAAAAAAATAAATAGTGGAAGAAAGCCAGTCTCTTCAATAAATGGTGCTGGGAAAACTGGGCAGCTATATGCAGAAGAACGAAACTCGACCATTCTCTTACACCGTACACAAAGAGAAACTCAAAATGGATAAAAGACCACAACGTGAGGCAGGAATCCATCAGAACCCTAGAGGAGAACACAGGCAGTAACCTCTTCGATACCAGCCACAGCCACTTCTTTCAAGATATGTCTCCAAAGGCCAAGGAAACAAAAGCGAAGCCAGTCTCTTAAGTGACTGAGCCACCCAGGCACCCTGAATTTTTTCATTTTTTAAAAAAGACTGTGTTTATTTTATTTATTTTAGAGGGAGGGAGAGCACTGACAACCGGGGTCAGGGGAGAAACAGGAGGAGGGAGAGGGAGGGACAAAAAGAATCTGAAGCCGACTCCACCCTGAGCGCACAGCCCCACGCAGGCTCGACCTTACAACCCTGAGATCTCGACCTGGGATGAAACGGAGAGTCGGACACTTAACTGACGGACCCACCCAGGTGCCCTTTTAAGTGGGGTTGTCATCACTTCCTGCTACTAAGCGGGCAGCTGCCAGATAGACTTTGTTCTTTTTGAAGAAGATCTAAGAAAGCCTCTTTGTTATGCAAGAGAAGTCATTTAAATGGATGCAGTGAAGAATTCGGAAGGGACACTGGCTTTAGAGTCAAAAGGTCATGAATGCATCCCAGAGTCCCAGGAAATCCTACTTCTCTCAGGGGAGATGCTACAGTGGAGAATGGGTCACGGGCTTTGGAATGAGACATCCCTGGGTTTCAAACACAGTTTATCCCTTTAGAAACTTAATGAGCTTGGATAATCGACTTAATCTCTGAGCCTTAATTTCCCCATCTATAAAATTGTGATAATCACACAATCTACTTCAAGAGCTATTTTAAGGATTAAATGAAGTCATTCAGGTAAAGAGACTTAGCACAGTGTCTGAACATAACAGTGCATAAAAATATCAGTATAACAATAAGTCTAGAAAGCTTTATATTCTTATGACAGAATCTGGCTGTAATTAACTTTCATTTTATCAGCAATGATGTCCCTAATGTATCTGTGATACATTATTCTTCCAGGACACCAATGCTCATTGGGTCAGGCATTCGGATGGGTCCAGAGTTGAAATAATAGGGAACCAGAGTCCTCACTCTCACGGAGCTCAGAGTTTTGACAGGATGCCACATAAAAGAATGGTTGTGGTGAATACTAGAACTAGGCACCATCTTCACCCCCTTCTCTACGGGTCCCTAGTAGGAACTAGAAGACTAGAAACTACATTTCCCAAACTCCCTAGCCAGAAGGGTTCAAGGTACAGCTTAGGTTCTGCCAATATGAACCATAATTTGACATTTGTAAGGCAAAAGAGGAGCGGAAGCCACACTACCCTTTCTCTGGAGCAGCAGGCCTATGCCTGGCTTTAAGATTCTGGAGCAGCCTGAAGGCGTTTCCACAGGAGGAACCCACCTCAGTGCTGCATGATGGCGCTTGTCACCATGTTTGCCAGTTCCCTGCTGTCATCTCCTGACCGGAGAGAAGCGGTGAACCGGATTAGAGGAAGCAAGCAGCCGCTCCTTAATTCCTCAAAGCTAGAGCTGAACCCAAATCTAGTGCGAGGCTCCTTGACCTTCTTTTGTCCAGCTCTTCCAGTTGAATCATAAGCACCTAATTTCCTGTGTTGAATCTCTGTCTTAAAATACATGCAATGGTATCTGTTTTCCTGTCCAGCTCTGACTACTATCATAAGAAACTGCAACATAATAGCGTACCTTAAGCACAAGGGCATCTGGATACACGTCACGCGGACACCTAATAGTATCTTTAAGGCATAGGGAAGGATCTTTGGAAGCAAAATATAGCTTAGGAAAGGAACATTAAGGATTTCAGTCTGGCTGAATTCAGAGGCAAAGGAGAAGCGCGGTGAAAGAGAAGGCTAGAGAAATGGCGGGGTTGGGGGGTGGTGGGGAAAATAGACCGCGGTGAGATTTCAGAGGGCCTTTCAAGACTATCGACCCCTGGATGGCAGTAGGGCAAGTGGGACCTAAAGAATTTAAGCAGAGGAATGACAAGATAAGATTTGAGAAAGATCATTTGGCTACTGGTGTATGGAGAACAGTCTGTATGGCCTAACAACAGAAACAAGGAGCCAGTGAAGTATTGTGACAGACGAGGTAAGAGAACACAGTGACTTATACTATAGACATAGAAAGAAAGATGAGGGAAGCAGAGAATTTCAAGATATGATTTTCCTTTAGAATTGACAAGATTTGCTGATACATTAAATGTAGTTGGGGAGAGAGAGAAAGGAGTCTAGCATAACAGCGCTTTCTGGCTTTAGGAACACGATAGAGGTGTCATATAACGAAAGGGGCAAGGTTAAGTAAGCACTCAGTTTACGGAGGAAAACCAGACTTGAGTATTGAATATGATAGAGCAGAAGTGATTTTGAAGCATCCAAATGGATATAGTGAACCCGCAGTTGGAGATAGAGGCCTAGAATTCTAAGACAGGCATCAAAGAGGGTGGGCATCTAAATTCAGGAGTCATCAGTCCTTAGATGGTAAGTGAAATGCACTGCATATATGAGATAGCCTAGAGAGGATGGGAAAAGTGAGAATAAAGTGTTAGCTCGTACAGATGTTTGAGGAACTTCTTCAAAAAGAATATGATAAACTGAGTTTAAAGCAATAGAGACATCAAGTATAATAAGGTCTAAAAGAAACCCACTGGCTTTATCAACACGCCTGTCATTGATAATCTTAATATTGACTCTTGTTGGCGAAGTTATGGGAGCAGAGGAAGGGAGTGAAAGAGTCAGCGAGTAGAGAAAACTGAAGAATTCTAGCTCAGAAAAATCATATAAAGAGGACTATAGCCGGACGGGGTCATGGAGTGAAGGGGGAGTTTGCACATCTGAGTTTAAATGCTAATGAGCGGCAGCCAGTAGTGAGGTTGCAGACAGAGAAGAGAGAGGGGATGACCGAGTAAATATGCTGAGAAGCGAGGAGGGAGTAGACCCTCGAATGCTGATGCGAGATGGGCCTCACACTGGATGAGAGCTTGAAGAAAGGATGCATGCAGTTATAGCTGTCTCTTGGTGAGGTGACAAAATATTGGAGAAATTACTACTAGTAGCTTCTGCTTTTATTGAGAAGTAGCAGGCCACTGAATCTTTTGAGAGAAGGAAAGAGGCAGCAGAGTTTTGAGGACAGTAGTTGGAATTTGTCACACTTTAGAATTTGTCTAAAGGGATAATCAGGATAACAAAAGGACTGATGGGAAATGGTCAAGGCCTAGTCCAGAAGCCAAATCCCAGTGCTTCCTCTCATGAACATGTGATTGCTAGCCAACCTATGAGTCTCCATTTCTTTATCTGTAAAAGTAATAATAATATCCGTTTCATAGGGCTGCCACACATATTAAATTAGATTGGATTAATAAATGATACAATGGATATCTGTGCTTGGACCCTCCTAACATCCCCCCTTTCCTTCTTATAACAGAAAGAACCCTTCTTTCCTGCTGGAGTGCATTTCATTTAATTTGAGATGGACTTAACCTGCCTACCTGTGGGCATGTGATCCAGGCCTGGCCAATAAGAATACTGACCTCCCTACCATAGTGTTTGGTTCAGATATCTACATCTATGTTTATCCATAATCCAAACAGCGCCAACTTTTTTTTTTTTTTTTGAGGTTCCCATTTATAAGGCACTCTACAGAGATACACATGTGATGTTTCTAGTGGCCATCTTTGCCACATTTTCCAATAAAAAGGTGTGACTTTCCTAATACTGAAAGTAATAAAGTAGAAAATTTACCTGTGAAATAAAGAAAGGCACAGATTGATTTCTTTCATTTGAGCCATATAGATAGAGTCATGCCTATAGAAAGATCAACTTGGGTGTCTCTCAACCCCATGAGCCAGCAAATTCTTTTTTTTAACTTATTCTAATTAAGGTTAGTTTTCTGTCACAAACTAAAGAACCCCAACTACACATATCGTGCTTAGAAGTTGTGTCTGGCACATGGGTTGGATGAACTATAGGTATTATAGTTACTGTAGTAATAATAATATTGGTAGAAAAGCATAAGATTTTTTTTTTACCTTTTTTTTTTTATCATATTGCCACATAGAAAAGAGACAAAGAGGCTAGAAGCTTCCTTGGGAGAGTGGGACAATGCAAAAAAGGCACAGAGAAAGAAGTCAAGATGTCTCCATGCTGCTCTAGCCAGATTTCAGTGACACTGGAAGATGTGAATAGTCCTGCTAGTGGGAAGGATATCATGATATAATACTATTTATGGAAAAAGAAATCCCTTTCAAGCTATGGTGATCTTTAATGGACTAATATAACAGATGTACTAACAAATTTAGGAAGGATGTAGTGATTTGATATGATCAGACAAATGTCAAGGTTAAAAAGGATAACTGAAACAGACAACGTCCTGTGAGTAAATATAAAACCCAACCAGTGCTAGTAAAGGTTGATTGGCACAATATGAATTATCCTAGAGAGAGACTAAATGCAGTAGTAAAATGGAGCAGCAGGAGTGCCAAGAGCTCTGAATAGGCAGGAAATAGGTCTACCTGGAAGACAGTATCAAAAAGAAATGACTGATGGAGCCGCGGGTCTATGTGTGCTCACTATTTAATCAACATGGGTCTTGGCAGGATCCAGGTGCAAGCTGAGTCAGAGAATAAAAGTCTAATAGTTATCTGAAGCTCACTCAAAACATTATAGAGATCACACTGTTAGCTCCCTTCCATTGGATGGTTGTTATTGCAATGACAGTAGTATAATGCAGCAGTATAATATAAACAAATAAAATTGAACAAATAGAACTGAGAAATATGTTAGGAAGAACAATATATGGTACAGATAAGTGTTTAATGAATGTTAGCTATTATTATGATCACATGTGTGAAGTAGAATTTCATGTGCTTTTTTCAGTATGAACCTTAGGGAATATACTGGTTGATATATGTTTTTAAAAAATAGCAATGCAGAGAAAAATAAGCATTTTCCAAATCTCCAAAGCAAAAAGTCCAAAGAAACGTAGTCCAGGAAAACAAAATGAAGAGAAGTATACAAACATAATGCCCAAGTCATACAAATCAAGTAGACCAATGGATGGTTTGTGGTGGGTAGTAGCTTGAGTATTTCTCCCTTCATTTAGTCTCCAAAGCTAGGCCTAATTCATAATCATAACTGCAACAGTAAAAACAATTACTGACTTGATTTCATCTAATTTCACATAAAGTGTCAACAAATATCTTTAGAAAACTTTGACTTTTATTGATCAATAAATAATTAAAAACCATGTCTTACTATGTATACACAACTTCAAGATAAGTTTCCTAACCTTTCCTACAACTCAATACTGTAATATTTGGGGCTTAGAACCTATTTATACTGAAATTCTGGAATAATTAAATCATTAAGTTACATTAAAATTCAAATGCCTCATATTTAGGTAAAATACAGAATTTAACACTGTATGTATTAAAAAAAAAACTAATCCAAAAGGAGACATTTTTCAGATAAAAGTTACCAGCAAACACAAAGATAACAAGAGCAAGCATAACAATGTAATGTGAAAACTAGGTAAATTTCAAGTCAAAGGAGAACTGGGAATAAATTTTTTTTTTTACCAACTTTTACCAATAAAAGAGAAGAATTTACCTTTAAATATAGCGTTCATGATTCCCAGAGGACTTGATATGAAGGCTGAATGTAAGATTAGTCTGTTGACACAAGAATTATTTAGGTACATGTCCTTTTACGTTTCCACAGGGTTTTGATACTGTTTAAATTTGTATCAATTTTTGTTTGATTGTTACTACAGCTAGAAAATGTCCTTGTCTACATTCCGCAATTTTTAAAAAAAGATTTATTTGGCGGGGGGGCAGAAGGGGAGAGAGAGAGAATCCCAAGCTGACTGTGTGTTGAGTGACCCATGAGGTCATGACCAAGAGTCGGACCCTTAACCAACGGAGCCGCTGAGGTGCCTCTACATTCTTCATTTCTGAAGTGACCAATCAAATTACCTTACAAACAGATTAACACAAGTAACCTTATGTAACTACTTGTAATAGCTGTTTACTATGTAAGGTTACTTGTATTATCTATAGAGTACAGTGTGATATTTCTCCATTCCCTCAGTCCCATTAGCTACATAATTCAGATTTTCTGTGTTTGACTATTTGATCAGTCAAAAACCAAGAAAGGCACAGTCAAGTTTCCCAAGACTTTGTCAGATTTTCTTTTTGTTTCTTTTTTTTTTTTTTTTTTTTTAAGACAACCCATGTATTTAATTTAGACAATTACCAGTTGATTCACAGGTATCCTATACACCATGACAGGCAGGAGGACATCATTAAGGCAGGCATAGAAGCTTCCCTTTCAATAAGCACAACTGTGATCCAGGCAGCTCTTGCAAAAGTTTAGAAAGACAGGTCCCCATAAGTGCCTGATAGTGACTCTGGGTATCGCAGCTAACTCATCTTTGAAGAAAAACGGAAAAAGGGGGGTTTTCCAACTTAAGCAGACTGTAGAAGCATTACAAAAGGATCAATTACTTAACATATAATGTATGTAAGTATTATATACTTAACATATAATGTATTATTTGTTTGATGTGATTCATCAGTCTTATATAATGCCCAGTGTTCATTATGGTTTTGTTTTGTTTGTAAGATTTATTTATTATTTTGGGAGAGAGAGAGAGAGAGACTGACCCTGGGTGGGGAGGGGCAGAGGAAGAAGGTAAGCGAGAATCTCAAGCAGACTCCGCCGCTGAACCTGATGTGGTGCTCAATCCCATGACCCTACAGATCACGCACAACCTGACTTGCAATCAAGAGTGGGACACTTCAACAGCTGAGCCACCCAGGCGCCCGATTTTCCTTTTTTTCTAAGAGTCTCTTCATTGTTCGGTTTCTGGCTGTGGTGGGGTTTGCTTTCTGTAAATATGAATCCTTAGATGTTATTTCTCCATGGTTCGCGCACAAAGAGCACGAGGTCTGGCAAAGTACTCAGAGGGGAGCTGGGCCATGACCTAGGCAGGCAGAGAGCACCGGAAAGATCTGGAAAGAAGGAACACCAGTGTGTGCAGCTGTGCAGAAAAATCTTTTGAAGGCATCTGCCAGCCACCATTGTGTGGAGAAGCCGCAGGTCAGCAAAGAGGAGACGTCAGGGAGCTCTGGTTGCAGGTAGCAGGACAGGGTAGAAAGGACTGTGGGAAAGAAGTAAGGGGCCCCGAGACAGAAGAAATAGAGTTCGGGAGAGGGGGTACTGTCATGGCTTTCAATTCACTTTAAAACACGTCAACATAAATAGTGACATATGTATTTGTTTTTTAGGTTACACTTTGGCGGCAGTTAGTAATCCTAGTTAAAAATTCACAGCCCAGATATTTGCCAGCTGACGTTCTAATCAGAAAGCCCATGCTCCACAGGTGGCGGCTTCAGCACTTCCGACATCTTTATCCAGGAGCAGCACCAGAGGCTTGGCTAATTAGCATAACAGCGATTAGAAATGGGCTCTCACTGCTGAAATGAGTTGCATTCAGGATTTGTGGACTGGATACACTATTTTACAGAAAATGCGTACATATACATGAGAAGGGTTTAAGAATTGAATGGGGTCTGTACCTTCCCTGAGTGACTCTCTGGTCCTGACTCCAGGTCCTACCAGTAACACCATCTCATCCACGCAGCCCAGGAGGTTTAAGGTATTTTCCCTGTATTAATGCCTGGGTGGCCGCACTACCCTGTTTGGTCTCTTAGCTATCCTATCAGCTGTGCAACCAAAGTCCCACATTAAAGTGCCTCGGTTTTAACTAATTACAATGGGTCCTCATTAGATCATTGCTCTAGAATAAAGCTGCATCTGCTTCCAGTGAACTTTTAGGGAAGACGTGTGCAGAGGACACAAAAACCCAGGTAAGTGAGACTTCGCTGAGCTCACAAAACAGATTGTATGAACGGATCTGTGCTCGTTTGTTAGCAGATGTTTAACAAATATTGATGTATTGGCAGAATTTGGTCCAAGATAATCTGGAAGGAAGGCTTTGGGGTGGTAGTTAACCTTCACTTACTTCGAAATATTGCTCTCTATTGTTATCTATTAGAAAGAACCCAAGAGCTATACATGAACAAGCAGGCTTGAGTCACTTTGAAAACGTTACCTGGGACTCTGAATTTTCACTGAAGAGGAACAGAGCCTGGGATGATAATAAGTCTGAAAATGGGACCAAATTCCTTCAGCTGTGGGGTATAGAAGAAGTCGGGCATGGAACAGGATGTCATTGTATCTGCAAATTCAGTCTAACTCAACACTGTGGTCTGCTGCCACAAGACTGATAGGAATTGACTTACCAAAAAACCCAGAACATCCAGATGATGGAGCACATGTGAAATCCTGTTGTCTGTAGGACTTCCTACATAAGGGGTCAGTGTGAAATAAAAGCAAAATTAAGAACTTCGAGGTACTGAGAGCAAAACCTTAAATCAAGTATGAGGTCTTTCTGAGTGTGGATTCCTATGGGATTGGCTCAAGCTACAAGCCCGTGGAGTCAGCGTTGCTATAGGAGGAATACTAAAATAAGAAAAGAACATTCTTCAAATTAAAGCCCATCAACCATGGGTTACTTGTGAGAGCAGCAGGCACTCTACCATGTACGTAATGAACATCACATACATCCCTTGGCAGAAGTCAGTGAGAACTGGGGTGGTTTAGAAGGCAAGGGGGAAGTTGCTGTTAGCCTTGCACAAGGAATGCCATAGAGAATTTGTTTAAAAGGAAACACATTACCAGTCCAGAACCAGATTAAAATGTCATGACCCCAAAGTATCCCAAATATCCCAAAATATCAGTCTATAAGGGATACACTTAGATGTTAGATCATCACAGAGAATGTAAGGAGACAGAGTTTCGTTTACTGGAACTGAGACAGGCTACTTTGTACGGCTGAAACAAATATTTTGGAACACCTCTCTTAGTAGGTGGGTAGGTGAGTATGCAAGAACATCTTCAAATGTCAATATATGGTCAACTCAAGCTTGGTCACTCAAGCTTTGGTCACTCAAGCTTTCTAAATAGTTGCAGAACTTCCTTTAAGATGAGGAGGATACATGCCTCGGGGTCATGACAGTCTCTCGGGATGATAATCCTCAGACGTTCTTTATCCTTCCCCATGCTCCACTAAATAAATGCTGAAAACATAAAATACCAGTTTTAAGAGGTAAAAAGATGTATTAGCCCACAAAGGGTCCCACTTGTGTCTCTCTCTCTGGCTTTACCTAGGCTCCATCCTAAAAGACCGTTTCAGCGGGTCTGCAATATTTGATAGGAACATACGATTTCTAACAAGCTCACCAGGGTTTATGATGGATAGCAGTGCAGGAAATCATTGGTGTTAGTATTCATACAGACCCTGGAGTGCTTCTCTGGACTTGGTAGAATGGCTCTAACTTTGTAGTTCATTGGAATAGAGAAGGGTTTCACAATTCCTTCTAAATTGAACGTTCACTGTTTTCACTAATCCACTATCAATTAATTGAAAGAAAACATCTGCTTCTGGCAGATTGGTGCCATTTCCCAGATGTGTTATATGCATTTCTACCTCCATGATTTTTTTTTTTCTTTTTTGGTCATTCCCCACCCTTCCATTCCCCCCCACCCATTCCTTTCCCTTTAACCCTCTATCAAGGCTAACAGCAACTTCCCCCTTGCCTTCTAAACCACCCCAGTTCTCACTGACTTCTGCCAAGGGATGTATGTGATGTTCATTACATACAAAATATGTAGAAACCATGGCCTACGTTAGCTTATACTATTACACCTTTATTTATATCCATGGCTCATTATACCAACTGTTTGGTGACCCTATTGGGAGCAAGTAGTACTTCTGACAGTGCCCCAGGAGGTTAAGTGCTTGAGTGTTACTTGCCATACTGACTTTTATTGGAAAAGGCCTCTGCCTCCTCATCTGATAAGTGCAGGTAACAATAGCCACCTGACACTTATTGTGGTATGTGGTATGTGTGTATGTAGAAAACCAATGCTTCATAAAGAGTAGCTGACCGATAAATGGAAGGTCCTTTCCTTCATTTTTTAAAGGGTTTTTTACAGCTCTTGGAAGCTCTTGGATGGCCATGTCAGAGCACAGAGGGACAAACACTCCAGAAGTTACTCGATTTGACTGTAAACAGACATTCATGGTTGATCTACACTTTGCTCAGGCTTGGTCTCTGGGAACATTTGGAATCACAACTGGGGAGCCTAATTCTCAATAACATTTAATCATCTTCAACTTGCCCAGAGAGGCCTTTAAGACTTAGGTAAGCTTCTTTTTTGGACTCTCATCTATTGAAAGCTCATTTCAAACCACTGTAAAATTGTTTTTTTATGGCAAACCTTAGTGGATTTCATCCATATTCCTTATCATCTGATCAGGACTCTATTTGTTTCTCTGCTACGCGCTCAAGAGGCTGGCAGTGCAGTCAGGGGATCTACTATTCTATCAGTCAGGATGGGCTAGGCTATGCAGCAGTGCAAAAGGGCCTATAAACCTCGGTGGCTAAAAGAACAAAGGCTTATTTCTGGCTTACACTCCAGGTCCATCTTAAATTGGCCAGGGGTAGGGATGTAGAGCACATCTGCTCTACAGTATCCTCACATAGCAACACAGGCTAAAGAAGGTTCCATCTCCTTCCTTCTAGAGTAAGAAAAGGAAACGTAGTGAAACATGGAAGAGCTCATAGGAATGCTGCGTGGAAGCTCATATTTCACTGACTAAAGCAGGTCACTTAGCTGTGCCTATCTTCAAAAGGGATGGAGAAGTACAGCCCAACCATGAGCCTAGAAGGAAGAAAAATGAAATCTTTATGAAGTGCTTTAATGACTGTAATAGAGAGGAATTTTATTCTGCATGACTAACATGAATAGTAGTTCCCACCCGGCCTGATTTTTTTTTTTTTTTTAAAGACCTGGAATATGTACTACCATGACTTTGGAGATCTTCTCCCTCAATAGTTAAGCAAGCACTCGAACTTTTCCCCATCTGATATCGGCTTCATATCTGTGATGCCAGTACTTTCAGAACAGGTGGGCCACGTAGTGAAAGATACATATTTTAGGGGTGCCTGGGTGGCTCAGTGGGTTAAGCCTCTGCCTTTGGCTCAGGTCATGATCCCAGGATCCTGGGATCGAGTCCCGCATCGGGCTCTCTGCTCAGCAGGGAGTCTGCTTCCCCCTCTCTCTCTGCCTGCCGCTCTGCCTACTTGTGATCTCTGTCAAATAAATAAATAAAATCTTTAAAAAAAAAAGAAAAATATTTTAAATGAGCCACTGATGAGTTGTGGATCTCCCATTTCTTGTAGACATAGAAAACTATATCTAATTAAAACCTTTAGATATTATGTTCTTTTTTTTGCATTTATAGTACTATACTTTATTGAGCAAAAATATCTGCTAATATTATCAAACTCCATGTTGTTCAACATTCAACTATATTTGAATCAGTATTCCTGTTACAAGTAATGCATAACTTCTCTCTGGAACTTTCAATTGATTGATTGACTGACTGATGTTTTACTTTCAAATTTTTTTTTTTTTAAGGAGGCAAAATCATTTATTTATTTATTTATTTATTTATTTATTTGTTTGTTTTCAGCGTGACAGTATTCACTGTTTTTGCACCACACTCAGTGCTCCAAGCAATCCGTGCCCTCCCTAATATCCACCACCTGGTACCCCAACCTCCTACCCCCTGCCCCTTCAAGACCCTCAGATTGTTTTTCAGCGTCCATAGTCTCTCATGGTTCACCTCCCCTTCCAATTTCCCCCAACTCCCTTCTCCTCTCCATCTCCCCTTGTCCTCCATGTTATTTGTTATGCTCCACAAATAAGTGAAACCATGTGATAATTGACTCTCTCTGCTTAACTTCTTTCAGTCAGCATCATCTCTTCCAGTCCCGTCCATGTTGCTACATAAGTTGGGTATTCATCCTTTTTGATAGAGGCATAATACAAAAGGAGGCAAAATTAACACTGGTACACATTATAATGAATGAATAATAAAGCTAAAGCATGTCAAAATTTTAAAATAAAGAAATCAATACCTAGGTTCTTTTTTTTAAAAGACATTTTAAACATAGAGACTCCATAAACAACAGCAAATTAAAAGAGACAGAGAGAAGGAGAAAATATCCAGACAACATATATGGCATCTGACCCTTCAAAATCAATGGATAGATGAATGATTACTCACTTACATGCAAATTCCCTTCACATGTAGGATAATAAAATCATAGGTAGGATACTGACATTAAGAACTTCTAAAACATTTCAGATTGTTTATAGCAGCAATGGCCACGGTTGCCAAACTGTGGAAAGAACCAAGATGCCCTTCAACGGATGAATGGATAAGGAAGATGTGGTCCATATACACTATGGAGTATGATGCCTCCATCAGAAAGGACGAATACCCAACTTTTGTACCAACATGGACGGGACTGGAAGAGATTATGCTGAGTGAAAGAAGACAAGCAGAGAGAGTCAATTATCATATGGTTTCACTTATTTGTGGAGCATAACAAATAGCATGGAGGACAAGGGGAGTTAGAGAGGATAAGGGAGTTGGGGGAAACTGGAAGGGGAGGTGAACCATGAGAGACTATGGACTCTGAAAAACAATCTGAGGATTTTGGAGTGGCAGGGGGGTGGGAGGTCGGGGTACCAGGTGGTGGGTATTATAGAGGGCACGGATTGCATGGAGCACTGGGAGTGGTACAAAAATAATGAATACTGTTATGCTGAAAATAAATTTAAAAAAAATCTTAAAAAAATTCTAAAAAAAAAGTAAAGAAAAAACAGTTAAAATATACATATTTTAAAATCTTTTTTTCAAGACTAGAAAACAGACTCCTTTGCCTTTGATAGATATTACATTCCTACTATGTGCCAAAATTTATACTGGAGATAAAATTATGACCGACATTTCTGACTCACACATTCTTTAATACTAAGTATCACTGGACATTATACAGCAACATATTTATAATATATTTGCAAGACTCAAGATAATGTTTCCCTCTAATTTACAAAGTAGGACTTTAAATCTGATTCAGAGTCTCTGAGTTCAAAAATTCCTACTTAGAAAAACAAAAACAAAAACAAAAAAACAGGGTGCCTGGGTGGCTTGGTTGGTTAAAAGTCCATCTTCAGCTCAGGTCATGATCCCAAGCATCCTACTACGGAGGCTGCTTCTTCCTTTCCCTCTGCCCTTCCCCTACTTGTGACTCCGTGCGTGCGTGCGTGCGTGTGCTCTGTCTCTCACACTGTCTCTCCCCTTCAAATAAAAAAATCTTTAAAAAAAAAATGTTTCCATTGTAAGTATATGTCAAGCTCTACCTTTCTAAACTTAACTATCAGCCTAATTTTATGTATGTATGTGCATATACATGTTTATTTGTAGATATTTTCCTAGTAGATACTTGATACAGACCCTTGGAAGTGGAAAAGTGAATCAATACAATGCCGTGGAGAATAAAAGAAAATATCCGGATTCCCCGTTTTAATCTTGTCTGTTTTTGTGTTTGTGTAAGTAACTGCTCTTGATTTCTAAACCATGGAAAAGTGAAAGTTTCACAGGATAAAAAAACAGCAATTTCTACTTAGATGCCACGGTTATATGATCTTCACTGGTGAGCTACTGTATCTAAAAACATCAAGAAGCCAGATGTAAAGACTGGGACACCATTAAATACAATGGATAAATGTAACGAAATAGTCTCATAATCATAGAATAATAGTTTTGGAAGGGAACTTAAAGGTCTTAGAAGAGAATATATCACAGAATGCTATATTTATCAGAGTCTTTTTTTGGGGGGAGCAGATGTTTTTTCCTACAAATGTTTCTAGAGCAACAGCTGTGTAGCAGCCACTTGCTAAAGGCTAGGAATATCATAGACCTTTACCTCAAAAATTTCATCATTTTGTCAAAAAGGAATAAAAGCAAAAAAACAACTATAAGTTGATTATATTCTAATAGAACTGGCTATAAAGTGTTTTGGGAAAATAGAAGAATGATTGGCGGTCTGTGGGCATGGGAAATGCTGTGCTGAGTAGATGTACCTTGAACAAGGAGCTTGCTCTGGGGAAAAGAGGATACAGGGAACAGAGAAGCAAGCTTAAATTCTGGAATCCCAAAAGAACATGCTAAAAGAAGGAAATGGCAAGAATTGTGGTCTACCTAGAGCAGATCAGTGGTGGGGGGGGCACAAAGAATGATAGAGATAGAAAGAGAGCACAAGGTGGGGAGGGACAGAGGGAAAAGCATTTTCCCCACTGAGCAGGGAGCCCGATGTGGGGCTTAATTTCAGGACGCTGGGATCATGACCTGCGCGGAAGGCAGACGCTTAACCAACTGAGCTACCCAGATGCCCCCTCAGTTTTGTGTTTTTTAAAAATCAGGTTACTAAAGAAAAATCACCCCGATCATGAATTTTTTATAAAATTTATGAAGTTGCAATCTTTCCCCTAATTATTCCAAACAGGGAAATTACCCTCAATAATGTAGACGTATCTCATTCAATGAGTTGAAGGTATTAAGAAGAAAAACTTCTTCCCAGAGAAGAAATTCTGCCTCAAGACGGCAGCATCAACTCTTACCTGAGTTTTGAGCCCACTGCCCATGTATGGATTTCAACATTGCCACACCACACCACACCATCACACGAACCAAATTCTTAAAATAAATTGTGTGTGTATGCATACACACACACACACACACCATACACGGTTGTTGGTTCATAACCTCCTCAAGAGCTTCCTAGTTGTAATGTGAAACTGGAGGGCACAGAGAAGCAGAAGAAAGCGGGGGAGGGGGGGCACCTGGGTGACTCAGCAGGTTACCTGTCTGCCATCTGCTCGGGTCATGATCCCGGGGTCCTGGGATCAAGCCTCATGTCATCAGGCTCCCTGCTCAGCGGGGAGCCTGCTTCTCCCTCTCCCCCTGCTGCTCTCTCTGCTTATGCTGTCAAATAAATAATATCTTAGAAAACGAAAAAAAAGGGAAGAAGCTGGCCACTCTAGGGTGGTAGGAGGCGTCTCTTGGGTGGCAGCAAGATGAACAGATCGCCACACCTGCCTGCCAAATCTTAGAAGTTTATATAGAGAAAAGCCTTAACTGGATTCAGTCAAGTATACTGTGTAGGTGTTCTCAATACCCCATCGCTATCTCAAGGGTACATCCTTGAAGTAGCCTCAGGGAGATGGAAAGGCAAGCAAAACCCTGCATTCCAAGGACACGGGAGGTGATGTAAAGCCTCTGATCACCGGTGCCCAGCTGACAGGTCAACAGGTGGTGAGGTCTTCTTGATGAACTTTCCCAACATTGACATGTTCTGGTTAGCTAATTTTTGTCTTCTCATTACACAATTTGGTGTAACTTCTTCTCTAATCTCTTTAATTATAGTACAACCAAAAGCAAAACTGACCTTTTAACTTAACCCCTTTTTCTCTTATTCTATTAGAATTGGAATTGTTCTTCATCTGTAGGAAGGCAAGAAAATTCATGGTCTTTCAGACTCAGGTTACTTAGAGCTTGGTAGGAAACCCTCTTTGCTAATTAGTAGCGCTGGTCCTATGGGCCAACTTTCTAGAAGGAAAATCATCCATCCCTCTCCCATTATTTTGTTGCCTTTTAAATTTTTAAAATTTTAATTCCACTATAATTAACAGTGTTATAGCAGTCTCAGGTGTACAATATACAATTGTATACAATTCCGTACATTACTCAGTGCTCATCATGGTGTCATCTTAACCCCCTTCACCTGTTTCACCCATCCCCCCACCCATCTACCCTCTAGTTGCTGTCAGTTTGTCCTTCCTCCCTTCTTCTCCCCACCCCTTTTTTTTTAAAAAAGATTTTATTTATTTGACAGACAGAGATCACAAATAGGCAGAGAGGCAGGCGGGGGTGGGGGGGAGAAGCAGGCTCCCCGCCAAGCAGAGAGCCCGATGCAGGACTCGATCCCAGGACCCTGGGATCATGACCTGAGCCGAAGGCAGAGGCTTTAACCCACTGAGCCACCCAGGGGCCCCCTTCTTCCCCTTTTTAAAAGACATTTTACTTGTTTATCTGAGAAGGAGAACACAACGGGGGAGAGGGGCAAAGGGAGAAGCAGACTCCCCAATGAGCAGGGAGCCTGATGGCAGGGCCCAATCCCAGAACCCTGGGATCATGACCTGAGCCAAAGGTAGAACTACACATAACTGAGCCACCTAGACACCTGTGTTTTTCATCTTTTTCTTTGTTAGTTTGTTTCTTAAATTCACGTAAGAGTGAAATCATATGGTATGTGTCTTTCTCTGACTTATTTCACTTAGCATTATACCCTCTAGATCCATCCGTGTTGCAAATGACAAGATTTCATTCATTTTTAGAGCTGAGTAATATTTCACTACACACACACACACACACACACACCCCACATTTTCTTTATCCATCTATCAGTAGACACATGGGCTGCTTCCATGCCTTGGCTATTGTAAATAATGCTGCAATAAACATAAGCGTGCATGTATCTTTTTAAATTTGTGTCTTCATATTCTTTGGGTAAAACCAGTAGAAGAATTACTGGACCACATGGTAGTTCTATTTTTAATTTTTTGAGGAATTTCCATCCTGTTTTCCACAGTGTCTGTACCAGTTTGCATTACAACCTACTGTGCATGAATGCCCTTTTTCTCCACATCCTCACCAATGCTTGTTTTTTCTGTTTTAGATTTTAGCCATTCTGATAGGTGGGGAGTGACATCTCATTGTGGTTAGGATTTGCATTTCCCTGATGATGAATGATGTTGAGTTTCTTTTCACGTGTCTGTTGGCCACCTGGATGTCTTCTTTGAAGAAATAGCTATTCAGGTCCTCTGCCTATTTTTTAATTTGATTATTTGGTTTTTGGTGTTGAGTTACATAAATTCTGTATATATTTTAGATACTAACCTTTTATTGAATATGCTATTTGCAAATATATTCTCCCATTTTGTAGGTTGTCACTTAGTTTTGTTGATTGTTTTCTTTGTTATTCAGAAGATTTTTATTTAGATGTAGTCCCAATACTTTATTTTTTTCCCCCCTTGCCTCAACAGACATAGCTAGAAAAATGGTGCTATGGCTGATGTTAGAGAAATTACTGCTTGTGCTCTCTTCTAGAATTTTTATGGTTTCAGGTCTCACATTTAGGTCTTTAAACCATTTTGAGTTTATTTTTATGAATGGTGTAAGAAAGTGATTCAGTTTCATTCTCTGGCATGTAGCTGTCCAATTTCCTCAACATACTTTGTTGAAGAGACTTTATTCACTGAATATTCTTGCCCCCTTTGTTGAAGATTAATTGGCCATATAGTCGTGGGTTTATTTCTGGGTTCTCTATTCCATTCTATTGTTCTAGGTGTCTATTTTTGTGCCAGAATCATACTGTTTTGATGACTACAGCTAAGTAGTATAACTTCAAATCTGGGATTGTGATACCTCCAGTTTTGTTGTTCTTTTTCAAGACTGCTTTGGCTATTTGGGGTATTTTGTGGTTTCATACAAATTTTAGGATTATTTGTTCTATTTCTGTGAAAAGTGCCATTGTTATTTTGATAGGGATTGCATTAAATGTGTAGATTGCTTCGGGTAGTATGGAGAGTTTAACAATATTGTTTTTCCAATCCATGAGCATGGAATGTCTTGCCATTTCTTTGTGTCTTCCTCAATTTCTTTCATGAGTACTTCATAGTTTTCAGAGTACAGGTCTTTCACCTCTTTGGTTAACTTCATTCCTAGGTATTTTATTATTTTGGGTACAATTCTAAATAAGACAGTTTTCTTATTTTTTTTCCTGCTATTTCATTGTTAGTGTATAGAAACAGAATGGATTTCTGTATATTGATTTTGTATACTGCATCCTTACTGAATTCATTTGTCAGTTCTTACACATTTTTGGTGGACTCTTTAGGATTTTTTTTATATTGAATATCATGTCATCTGAAAATAGTGAAAGTTCCACTTCTTTCTTACCAATTTGAATGCTTTTTATTTTTTTTTTTCTTTTCTGATTGCTGCAGCCAAGACATTCAGTAATATGTTAAATAAATACCATTGTGAGAGTGGACATCTTTGTCTCATTCCTGATCTTAGGAGAAAAATTCTCAGATTTTTCCCATTGAGTATGTTAGCTGTGGGTTTTTTGTATATGGCCTTTACTATATCTTGAGGTATGTTCCCTCTAAACCTACTTTGGTGAGGGTTTTTATCATGAATGGATGTTGTACTTTGTCAAATGCTTTTTCAGCATCTGTTGAAATGATCATATGGTTTTAATCCTTTCTCTTGTTGATGTATCATGTTGATTATTTTATGAATACTGAACTACCCTACCCTTACATCCCAGGAATAAATTCTTACGGTGGTGAATGATTTTTTAAAATGTATTATTGGATTCAGTTTGCCAGTATTTTGTTGAGAATTTTTTGCCTCTGTGTTCATCAGAGATAATGGCCTGCAGTTCTCCGTTTTTTGTAGTGTCTTTATCTGGTTTTGGTATCAGGGTAATGCTGCATTCAGAATAAACTTGGCAGTTTTCCTTTCTCTTTTATTTTTTAAGTTTAAGAAAAATAGGTATTGATTGTTTTTTAAATGTTCGTTGGGAGTTTTTTGATTACGGACTCAATTTCATTGCTGGTAATTGGTTTGTTCAAATTTTCTATGCCATCCTGAATCAGTTTTGGGGGTTACATGTTCCTAGGAATTTACCTATTTCTTCTGGTTGTCTAATCATACCTCTCCCGTTATTGAGGTGTTATTATAAGGAATATTTTCCTTGGTTTCTCCATTACCAAAGGCTAGGATATGATACAGTAACAAACAATTCCAAATCTTCTTGGCTTAATATAAAATTTTAAAATAAACATATATCTTGCTTTTGCTGTCTGATCGTTACAGGTTGGCAAGGGGTTCTCTTCATTGTACTCATTCATGGAACCAGTGTGATAGGGCATCCAGCACCTCAAAAGTTACCAAATACCTTGCCAGAGGGGAAAGAGATCAGAGGGTCTGGCCCTTGCAATTAAATTCCTCAGCAAGGGAGGCACATTTCCACCCAACCACATGAGGGCCAGGACGTACAATCTGACCATGTATACCAAAGAAAGAAAATTGGTGAACAGTACTAACGACAACCTCACCTTGTAAAAAATATTCTTCCCTCCAATCACTTCACCCGGGGAAGAAAGCAATTCAGAGACTCTGAAGTAAAAGCATGGCAGTGGTTGTATTTCACTGATGGGTGGCCAGGTAAAGGTGTTAACTTGAAAATATGGTTTCTGGTCTGGGTCATTTTTCTTCTTCTTTAGAATCTTGTGTACTGTATGAAACAGTAGATCCACTAACATTCCACAACATATAATTCTAAAGTTCTAAGACTGTTCCTGGTTTGAGACAGTTTATCCTCATTATAAGCAGGTAGCTCATTATCTGTATTTGCAGCACTGGATTCCCTACTATTAGATCATTGTTTTGATTTGTTGCCCAATTTGGGTTGCTCAGTCTTTCCTTTTTTCAAACCCCATTTCTATAATCTTACAAAATAATGTCTTTTATAGTGTTGAGGTATCAGACTAACTGTTCTAAAGTCTAACAGGGCTGATTGTCAAGCCCTTGCAATGGATTGTTGATTTCTCAGGATGAAATAGACATGGCTGTAGTGACCTGTAGCATTGAAGATCCTAGGATTATTAATTTGTAGATTTTGAGCTATTTAGCTTGTAAGTCTGTTTAACTGTGACTACCAGCAAATGCCTGTCCATCTACACTGTTATTTGGCTATACCACCCTGAACGTGCCCGATCTCGTCTGAGTAGAGATTGTCCATGGCATTAAGCAGAATTGTTGACTCTGTAGTTTTTCCAATGGCATCCTCAGCCACAGAGGAGCAGCACAGAGTAACCAATGGCAATACCATTGCACTTTGAATGCAGTTGGACACAGTTAAGCCCTGAATATGGAAGCATGCAGACTTTCTCCAACTTTGGTACCTACTCAGTGTCAGAATACAGTTCAGCTTCCCTATTCCAGTGTGTCTCAAACTTTCATGTGCATATGAATATCCTGGGGATCTGGTTACAATACAGATTCTGACTTAGTAAGTCTGGGGTGGGATCCAATAGTCTGCATTATTAAGAAGCCCCCAGGTGATGCTGGTGCTATTGACCCATAGACCACATTTAGGGTGGCAAAGATCTCACCCCCCTCAATGTCTCCTTTTTTTTTTTTTTTTTAATAACGCTATGTCTGAACTCTGCCTAGGTCTCCACATTTCCCAGGTAGATCAAGTTTTATAAGGGGTTCATTTCTCAACAAGTTGCCTTCTGAGTATAGCCTGCATGATGCCCAGTAGCCACCTTTAAGTGTCTCATAAATGGCTCCTTAAAATTTATTTAAGCACTTATTTGTGCCAGTGGTAAATGTGTTGCATACAATTTCCTATTTAATGCTCCAGTATGCATTACTCTAGGAGATAAACAGTTTTATTTTCCACCTTTTATGAGAAAGAAGAATAATTTCATGGAGGTGAAATGACTTGCCTAGACACCAACAATTAGCAAATGCACTAAGGCCCTGGCCTTAAAATTTTGTCCTGTATTATCTCAAAGCCTAAGCTCTTCCTCCTGGGCCACATTGTCTCTAAATGGGAATTTCATTTTCCTATCTGCTGAAAGCCCCTAACAAACCATCCTTTCAGGTCTGCAAAGTCACTGTGGGGGAAAAGGAGAGATGCCAGTAGCCTATTAGAAAAAGTTACTCATTCCTCAAACAAAATATTCATGTTAAATAACAATAATATGAACTATTTCTTGCACAGGCATCCCAATGTCCACAATAGCCAAACTATGGAAAGAGCTCAGATATCCATCGAATGGATAAAGAAGACATTACACACACACACACAACACAACACACAAACTATGGAATATTGCGTGGCCATAAAAAATGAAATCTTGCCATTTCCAACGATGTGGATAGAACTAGAGAATATTATGCTAAACAAAATAAGTCCATCAGAGAAAGACAAATACCATATGATTTCACTCATGTGTGGAATTTAAGAAACAAAACTGATGAACACAGGGGAAGGAAAGGAAAAATCCAATAATGTAACATAATATAATATAATTAAAATTTTCAAAAAATATAATAGGATAAAAACAGAAAGGGAGTTAAACCATAAGGGACTATTAACTCTAGGAAACAAACTGAGGGTTGCTGGAGGGAGGTGGGATGGGGTAACTTGATGGAGTGAGCACTGGGTGTTACAGACAACTGCTAAATCACTAAATTCTACCCTGAAATTAATAATATACTATATGTTAAATAACTTGAATTTAAATAAAACAAAATTGAAAAAGCCCCAGGCCCCCACTATTTCTTGTTCCCAAGTCTCATTTTTACTAGAAGTGGTCAGTAGTGATATTATGTTCCTTATGACCTCATAAACTTTAAGTTGTTTTCAGTAAATTTAAATTTTTAGGGACTACCTTCTCTTCTGTCTACTAATAGTAGCAAAGTTAAATATATGCAGAGGAGTTTAAATGTTTAGAAATACACCTGGTAAATTATCGCTGCAAAAATGTGATATGTTAGTAGGAGTAACGCTGGATTTTAGAAAACAACCTGAAGTTTTCAGAATAATTTATTCTTATATCAATGTCCAATCAGTGCTTCATTCTTATTGTGCACAGCAATTTTAATAAATTTTTACGTAGTTGCAGAGGTTGTCATCTTCTTCAAATTATATATGTCATTTATAGCACTGAAAAAGCTATTATTCTCTTGTTATCATAAACCTCTTTTAAAGATTTTTGTATCTAATATGGAAAAATAAATTGATATTTATATTTAATTTAGACTATAGACGGGCCAGTTGTGAAATTTACAATCAAGCTAACTTTATTCCTTCATTTTCTAGAATTTTCTATAATGGAAATGTTGGTATTGATATCAAATGACTATCAATTCTTAGCATCAGTAATGTATTTCCAACAACATCATAAGCTATGTTTTCTTCAAACAACTTTTAAAATCTTGAAAGTAACTTTTAAAACCATGAAAATTACATATGTAGATTTTTGGTTCCTGCATAATTGTCCTTATAAGATTAACTTTATAGAACACCATAACAAATTAGTACTGAATAAATACATTTAAAACTAGATATTTTCAAAAGCATACTTTTGGCTTGCTATCTGAAATGTGTATCAGTATTAATAGAATCAAAAGTCTCTAAAAAAGTAGCAGTCCCTGGGCGGTACAGTTGGCTAAGCATCTAACTTTTGGTTTCAGCTCAGGTCGTGATCTCAGGGTCTTGAGATCAAGCCCCGTGTTGGCTCTACGCTCAGCAAGGAGTCTGCTGGGATTTCTCTCTCCCTCTCCCTCTGCCCCTTCCCATGCTCTTTCTAAAATAAGTAGATAAATATTTTTTTTAAAGTATCTAAAAAAGCACGGCACATAGCCTCTAATTGAAGTTTTCGTGGCATGATGACATCACCTTTATTTTCTCATTGAATATTTGCCAAAGGCTTCAAATTTAAATGGGATAAAAGTTTTTCAGTGCATTCCCACATCTCACTGATAACAAGTAGTATTGTTTAGTTTCTGGATATTTTAAAAATTGGTGGTGTCAAAAGGAATTAGATGTATTATTCACTCCAAGTAAAAAGTGCACAGAATACTTTATAATCTAGGTATTTTTCCAAGCATAATTTGTTAAAATCCATTGTTTTCTATACATAATTGAGAAGTTATTATATCCCTAGTCTCTCAAATAATGTTTACCTAGATTTGGTCTTTGTAGGTAGTCCTAAAACATGTATATTATCTTTCTCCAGCTATGTTATTCCCTGGACAAAAAAAATTACAAAAATATACACATGAAAATATTTGCTATTGGGAAATACACAAATTTAACAAAAATATTATCTGCTTAATAGGGATTATAATAATGTATTATAAAGAAAATAATTAGATACCTAACATTTATAACATTGTTCAAAATTATTTCATTCATCTTCTATTATTTTTTACTATTTCATTTGGTATCTAAACTTCAAAGTATTACATAGTATTATAAGACACTGATGTTTGCACTTTGTATAAATGTTTTGCCATAATATTGTAAAATGTCACCATGGTTTCCTCCAAGTGAAGAAAATTCACTAGATCATATGAGTGTCATTTGAAAGCTAGATTTTGCCTACATAGTTGAACCAGCAACCAATAACAAAAAGAAGCCTTTGAATACAAGGAGAATCAGTATCTAGAATCACTATAAGATATTACCTAAAGATCCAGTTTTTGAAAACAAATTAAAAGACATGCAAAGAAATGAGTGTGATTCATATACAGAGAAAAAAAAAAGAGGCAAAAGAAAATGTATTTCAGAGGGCCTAGATGTCAAATTGAAGAGAGAATTAGAAGTAGTCATTACAATTATGTTTAAAGAACGAAAGGAAAACATGTTTAAAGAAGTCAAGGAAGGAATGGTGCACCTGTGTGGCTCAGTTGGTTATGCATCCAGCTCTTGATTTCAGTTCAGGTCATGATCTCAGGGCCAGGAGATTGAGCCCCACATTTTTTGAGATTCTCTCCATCTCCCTCTGCCCCTCTCCATATTTGCATGCAAATTCTCCAAGATAAATAAATTTTTAAAAAAAGTCAAGGAAGGAGGGTGAATGGTAACATCAGCATCATGGTGGTGGTCTATGTTTCTCCTTTTAGTCTGTCCCTCTTAAACAATGAATTAGACATTCAACCATGAACATAAGTGCCTTTGTGGGAGCTGTGGGATTCAGCAAATTATGACAAGGGACCCAGGTGGAGTCTTACTGACTCTTGTATCCACGTATATATAGGCAAATAGATATGGAAATGGGCTGGGCAACTAGCACAGCCAGCAAACCTGCCCCAACCTGTCACTTCAGCTGGGAAAAAAAAACCTAGAGTACACAGACTTGGGCAATATTCACAAATGAAAGAGGATTTGCAGAAGCTTTCCTGCCTTCCAGTCTTTCCAAAGGAAAATTCCAGCATACTACTGGAGCAAAAAATACAAGTTTGGGTGCAAAAGAGACAGTGCGAGGAACTTGGCCAACACCATCCCTCCCGCAACTCTACATAGCATGGGTATGAACTACCTAGAAGAGGAGACCTCCACCACTGGGGGAAAGGAAAGCAGTGAGTGAGTTCCAGGACTATCCCAGCTCTGTAGGACAAGACTGGGGAAAACTTTTACCTCCAGCAACACCGAGAGTACTAAGGAGAAACCTCCATGACTGGCAGCTGAGAAAAGATGAGGAAAAAGGCAGATAATAATATCAAAGCGTATTAAAGGAACACAGGTTCCTGCTGATTGTACTCAGGACCTCAGGAGGAAGTCCATCCATGAGCCTCTGGGAGTGCCTCATCCAAAATTCTCCCTACCAATTCTACGGGAAACCTCAATACCTTCAGGGCTACAGCCACACCTTCATCCACTCTGCAGCATTATTCATAACAACCAAGATAGAGAAACAGCGTTGAGTGTTGTCAACAGATGAATGGATAAAGGAGTTGTTGTATATACATGCAACGGAATATTATTCAGCCACAAGAAAGAAGGAAATCCTGACATTTGAAGACTATGGATAAATCTTGAGGGCATTATGTTAAGTGAGGGAAGTCATACAGAGAAAGACAAATACTGCATGGTGTCACTTATACGTAGAATCGAAAAAGTCTGGACTCATAAAAATAGAGAGTAGAATGGTGGCTACCAGAGCCTAGGGGATGGGGTGTTTGGGGATATGCTGTTAGAGGGTACACACTTGCAACTAGTAGATAAATTAGTCTTGGGGCTCTAATGTACAGCATAGTGATTTTAGACAATAATACTGTACTATATAAATTTCAAAGCTGCCGTTAAAAGAAAGGAGAGAGAGAGTCTCCAACAAACTCTGGTCTGAGCACTGAGCCCAGTGTGAGGCTCAATCCCACTACACTGAGATCATCACCTAACCTGAAATCAAGAGTTGGACACTTAACTGACTGAGCCACCCAGGTGTCCCACAAAAGGGGTTTTGGGAACAAAGTTGTTTTACTGTAAGGAAGCTATACCAGACAGTAACCTGAATTCACAAAAACAAGTGAAGAGAATCAACAATCATAAATAAGATTATGTAACAAATTTTATAAATATATACTTGTTCTCCTTTCTGTTTTTCAGCTTTTTACTAGATAAAATATATATATATATATATATTTATATAATTATATGCCTATTATAACAATGTATTGTTGGGTTTGTAACATATATGAATGTAATATGTGTAAGAATAATAGTACAAAAAATGAGGAAGCATGAATAGAGCTATAAAGGAATATTTATATATGTCACTGGAGTTAGTGCCCATTAAGAAAATGACTAAAAGTAAAACAATTATTTAAAAGAATTAAAATATTACACTAGAAAATATTCACTTAGTCCAAAAGAAAGTAGGAAAGAGGAATACAGGGAAAAATATTTGAGATCTATACAAAGCATAAAAGTAGAATGGTAGATTTGTAGCCAGGCATATCAATAACAATATTAATGTGAATATATTAAACCACCCAATCAAAAAGCAGATATTGTCAGGGAGGAACAAACCAAACCAAAAAAATAGTTGCAACTATGTGCTATCCACAGGGATTGTATTTTAGTTTCAAAAATACAAACAGGTTGAAATCGATTGTTTCTTAATCTTTAAATTTTATAGGCAGCAAAGTATACTCTCTTCAATTGTCAAGTGTTCCCACATTAAAACCATCCTATTCAGATGGAAAAAAAGAAAAGGGAATGAATGTAATGCACCATTTTAACAGAATAAAGAACAAAAAATAATTGATCATCTCAATGGACACAGAAAAACAGCTTGACAAAATTCACAAAACTAGGGAAAGAAATAGAAAAAAATTTCCTCAAATTGATTTTTTAAAAAAGCATATACAAAAAAGCCACAGCAAACATACCTTTCCCTCTCAGTTTAGGAAGAAGACGGGATGGCCACTTTTGCCCCTTCTATTCAATATTCTACTAGAGGTTTTAGGTAGGGCAAAGGAGTCAAGAAAAAAAATAAAAGAGTACCTGGATTTGAAAGAAAAAAATAAAACTATCTTTATTTACAGATGACATGGTACTGTATATAGAAAATCCTAAGGAATACAAACATACAAACACACATCCATACACACATAAACAAACAGATGAACACACATAAACTCTTAGAGGTAATAAATGAGTCAACAAGGCTACAAGAGACACGATCAACATATAAAAGTTGTATGTAGATGAAATTAAGAAAACAATTCCATGTCTAAAGCATCAGAAAGAAAAGAATATTCAGGGAAAAATTTTTAAGTGTATCAAAACTTGGACACTGAAAACTCCAAACTATCATTGAAGAAAACTGAAGATGATCTAAGTAAATGGAAAAACACCCCATATTCAAAAATTAGAAGACTTAATATTGTTAAGATGGCAGTACTCCTCAATCTACAATTTCAATGTAATCTTTATCAAAATCCCAGTTGCCTTTTGGCAGAAATTGACAAGCTGATACCTAAATTTATACAGATAAACAAAGGAACCAAAATAGCCAAAATAATATTGGAAAAAAAGTGAACAAAGTTTGAGGGATGACACTTCCTTATTTTAAAACTTACTATAAAATTATACCAATCAAAACTGTGGTACTGGTCTAAGGAGGGACATATAGTTTCATGTAATAGAACAGAATGTCCAGAAATAAACCTATATGTTTCTAGTAAGTTGATTTTCAATAAAGGTGCCAAGACCATTAAATGGGGGAAATGGTCTCTTCAATAAATGGTGTTGTGACAATTGGATAGCCATTCAAAGAATGTATCTGGATTCCTCATACTATATACAAAAATTAACTCCAAGCAGGTCAAATACCTATATTTAAATGCCAAAAGTATAAAATTCTTCAAAGACAACAAAGGTACAAATCTTTGTGACTTCAGATTAAGCAATTAGTTTTACTTTTGCAGTAAAGCATAATAAGGGGAATAAAAACATAAATGTTATATCAATAACTTTTGTGTTTCAAAGCACACCATCATACAAAATAAAAACACTACACACAGAATGAGAGAAGTATTTTCTAAAATATAAGAGATGTATATCTAGAAAGTATAAAGAACTCACACCACTCAATAACAAAAAGACAAATAACCCAATGGAAAAATAGGCAATGGATCCGAATTGACATTTCTCTAAAAAATATGTCAAATAGTCAGAATCACATTAAAAGATTCTCAATTTCATTATCAATGCCATTTAAAACCATAATGAGATACCATTTCACACATACCAGGATGACTGCAATTGAAAAGCCAGATAGTAACAACTGTTGGTGAGGATATGGAAAATTTGGAGCCTCCCTATACTGATGGTAGGAATGTAATATGGTGTTAACATTGTGGAAAGCAGTCTGTGGTTTCTCAAGTATTAATTACAGAGTTACGATACAATGTAACAATTTCATTGTTAGGTGGACCCAAAAGAAATGCAAACAAACATCCACACACACAAAAACGTCCATGAATATTCATACATACATTACTCATAATAGCCAAAAAGTTGTAACAACCCAAAAGTCCATCAAGTGATGAATGAATAAAATGTAGTATATCCACACAATGTAATATTCAGCAATAAAAACAATAAGGTACTAATATGTACTATAAATCTGGATGAATCTTGAAAACATGCTAAGTGAAAGAAGCCAGTCACAAAAAAATATATATTGCCTAATTCCATTTATATAAAATGTACAGAACAGACAAATCCATACAGACAAAATATAAATTAATGGTTGTTATGGATTCAGTGTTTGTGTTCCTCCAAAGTTCACGTTATAGCCCACATACCCACTGTGACTATATTTAGAGAAGGAGCCTCTCTGTAGGAAGTCAAATGGAGCCATAAGGGTGCCTTGATCTGTCAAAATACGTATCTTAATACAGGAGACCAGAACACTCACCCTCTTTCTCTGCACTCTTACACCAAAGAAAGGACAAGGGAGGACACAGTGAAAAGGTGACATCTTAAAGACAGGAAGAGGGGCGCCTGGGTGGCTCAGTGGGTTAGGCCTCTGCTTTCGGCTCCGGTTGTGATTTTGGGGTCCTGGGATTAAGTCCCGTGTTGGGCTCTCTGTTCAGCAGGGAGTCTGCTGAGCACCACCCCACCCCCCACCCCCATGCCTCCCTCTCTGCCTACTTGTGATCTCTGTGTCTCAAATAAATAAAAACTTAAAAAAAAAAAAAAAAAGACAGGAAAAGAGTCCTCATTAGAAACCAAATTGTCTGGAACCTTGGACTTCTAGTCTGCAGAACTGTGAGAAAGTAAATTTCTACTGTTTCAGCTATTCAGTCCATGGTACTTAGTTATGGAACCTCAAGCGGATGGATACAGATTTTGGTACTGAGAATGGGCGGCTGCTGCAGCAAACACTTAAAAATGCGGAAGCGGCTTTAGAACTGAGTAATGCACAGAGGCTGTAGGAATCTTGAAGCGCAAGCTAATAAAAGCCAATATTGCCATGAAGGAACTGTTGGTAGAAATTCAGATATTACAGATAATTCTGGTGAAAATTCAGAAAGAAAAGAGGTGGAGAGAAAGCATCTGTCTTCGTAGAGTATATATGTATCTTCATACTATCATACTGGTAGAAGTATGGATGCAAAAGACCATTCTGATGAGGTCTCAGACAGAAATGAGGAACAGCTTACTAGAAACTGGAGGAAAGATGATCCTTATTACAAAGCAGCAAAGAACTTTGCTGAATTGTGTTCTAGGGTTTTGCGGAAGGTATAACGTGTAAGAGATGAAACTGGGTATTTACCTGAGGAGATTTCTAATCAAAATGTTAAAGATGTGGCTTGGTTTTTCCTTACCACTTAGAGTAAGACACCAGAAGTGAGACAAATTGAAGAAACTGTTAAGCAAAAAGAAACCAGAATTTAAGATCTGGAAAATCTGTAGTCTGTCCATATTGCAAAGGAAAAGAAGCAGGTTTCAGTGGAACTCTAAGGGTGTGGCTGAACAACTATTTGATAAGGAGATCGAGATGGGTATGAATCACACATTTCATTAGAAGTCAGGGATGGAGAAGAAATTATACCAGGAAATACACCGTTTGTTTGGACCAAGGGGAACAGGACAGGGTAACAGTGACTCAGTTAAGAACATCCTTTATCCCTAAATAAGGAAGAAGGAAGAATGACTGTGAAGGAGATCCAGGAATCATCAGAGAGCTTCTCCTCCCATCATAGGCTCAGGAGGCAAAACTGTTTCCTCAGTCTCAGAAATTTCAGAAGGTGGGACCTTCTCAGTTTCAAAGAGCAAGGTGACCCCCACCCAGAGGCTTGTGGGGCCAACCCACAGAGCTGAAGGGGAATAGCTACACTGCAGGGCTTTGAGGGTTAATTCTGCCACCACAATGGATCTGGAGGGCAGAAAATGGAACCAGAGAGGATTATTCTATAGCCTGAAAATCTAATGGAGTAGGCCTTGTTAAATTTTTTAGTGCTTGTGATCTGTCACCCCTTTCTCTCCCTTTTAAAATGGAAATGTCCAACATATGACCGTCCCACAGTTTTATCTTGCAATCACAAAACTTGTCTGGCTTTGCAGGTTCACAGTTGGAGAGAAATTTTGTCTTGGTATGAATTATACCTTGAGTCTTAACATATCTGATCTAGATGATATTTACATGAGACTTTGGACTTTAGAGTTCGTGCTGGAATGAGTTAAAATCTGGAAGGCTGTTGAGATGGAAAGAATGTATATTGCATGAGACATGCATGAGTTCTGGTTCCAGATGGCAACATAGACTGTGAACTCCTCTTCTCCACGGAACACACCAAATTATACTTTTTAAAAAAATATTTTATTTATTTGACAGAGAGAGAGAGAGAGAGAGAGCGCACAAGCAGGGGAAGTGGCAGAGGGAGAGAGAGAAGCAGGCTCCCCACTTAGCAGGAATCCTGATGTGGGGCTCGATCCAAGGACCCTGGGACCGTGACCTAAGCCAAAGGCAGATGCTTAACTCACTGAGCCAACCAGGCATGCCCAAATTACACTTAATAGAACAATTTCCCCTGAAGAAGAACTGAGGGCTGACAGAACAGCCAATGAACAACCGAATATAGAACAGCAAGAGAAAAAGAGACATGCCACAGTTTAAAAGCATAGCTAGCATAAACAGCCACAGCTCCAGCCAGCCAGCAAAGGTAACCAAGCACACACAGTCTGCATAGGGGACTCAATACACAAGACCACTCCTTCAACTTTGGGAGAAGTAGCTGTTTGCCTAATCCACAGAAATAAACACAGAAAGTCAAGCAAAATGGGGAGATAAAGGAATATGCTCCAAAAGAAAGAATTAAAAAAAAAAAAACCTCAGAAAAAAGAACTAATGAAACAGAGATAAGCAGTATGTCTGATAAATAAAGTCATAAACTCAGTGGGCTGAAGAATGAAAGAACTCAGTGAGCCCTTCAATAAAGAGAAAATATTAAAAATAATCAGTCAGAATTGAAGAATACAATAAATGAAAAACATTAGAGGAATCAACAGTAGGTTAGAGGATGCAAAAGAATGTATCCGTGCTCTAGACGAGAGGGTGACGAGAAGCACAGAAGGTGAACAGCAAAGACAGAAACGAATTTTTAAAGATGAGGATAGAGTAAGAGATTTCTTGGATAATATCAAGTGAACAAACATTTGGATTTGCATTATAGGGGGTCCCAGAAGAAGAGAGACAGGTGTAGAAAAACTTAAATGAAGAAATAATAACTAAAAATATCCCTAATCTAAGAGGGGAAATGGATATCCAAGTATAAGAAGCACAGAGAGTTCCAAATAAGATGAACCCAAGGAGGTTCACACACAGCACAGAATAATTAAAATGTCAAAGGTTAAAGAGAGAATCTTAAAAGCAGTAAAAGAGAAATGAAAAATTACCCACAAGGGACAACCCATAAGGCTATCAGCTGATTTTTCATCATAAACTTTGCTAGCCAGAAAAGAGTGGCATGATATATTCAAAGTGCCAAAAGGAAAAAATCTACAACCAAGAATCCCCAGCACGCTTCAGACTCCAAGGAGTTTCCCAAACAAGATAAAGGAAGTTTGTCACCACTAAACCAGCTTTACAGTAACTGTTAAGGGGACTACTTCAAATGGAAAAGAAATGGCCACAATCAGACATAAGAAAAATATGAATAAAAAGATGTAAAATATAACAGCATATACATAAAATGTGGAGAAGAAAATAAAAAGGGAAGAGAAGCAGAAAAGAATAGGTTTCTTTTTTTCTGTTTTTAAGAATGTATTTTAACTTAAATGACCATCAGATTAATATGGACTGATATTTACTAAGGAGGTTATAGATGAACCTCATGGTAGCAACAAACCCCAAATCTATGGTAGATAAAAAATAAAGAGAAAAAAATAAATTAAAAAAAAGCCAAACAAAACACTAAAGATATATAGATACTCACTGGGGTGCCTGTGTGGCTCAGTGGGTTAAAGCCTCTACCTTCGACTCAGGTCATGGTCTCAGGGTCCCTGGGATCGAGCCCCACATCAGGCTCTCTGCTCAGCGGCGAGCCTGTTCCCCCTTTCCCTCTGCCTGCCTCTCTGCCTACTTGTGATCTCTCTCTCTCAAATAAATAAATAAAATCTTTTAAAAAATAAATAAATAAAATCTTATAGATACTCACTGATCACAAAAAGCAATAGAAGAAAGGAACAAAGAAGAACAAAAACAAGAAAATAAACTTTTTAAATGACAATAAATACATACCTATCAATAATGACTTTAAGTGTAAATAGCCTAAATACTCTAATCAAAAGACAGAATCACTGAATGCATTAAAGGAGGGGGAAAATAAACCCCACAAAACCAATGCAGCCTACAAGTGACTCGCCTCAGACCTAAAGACACAGGACGACTGAAAGTGAAGGGATAGAAAACCAACCACCAAGCAAATGGAAGTGGAAAAAGAAAAGACAGGGTAGCAATACATATATCAGACAAAATACACTGTAAAGCAAAGACTGTAACAGAGACAAAGAAAACATTACGTAGTGATAAAGGGATGTCCTAATTCATGACCATTGGCCTTTCTGCCTAGTGATGATCTCATGTCCCACAGGAGAGAGATGAAATGGTCTTGCCTGCGTGTGACAGTACTCTTAACACACTCTAGGATAACATTAGCTTCCAAACTCACAACAAGCGGAAATAAAATTATAAATATCTGTGTACCCAACACTAAATTGTGTAAATATATAAAGCAAATACTAAATGAAACAGAGAGAAACTGACGGTAATAGAATAATAGTAGATTTTTTTAAAAAAGATTTTATTTATTTATTTGACACAGAGAGCGAGATCACACGTAGGCAGAGAGACAGGCAGAGGGAGAGGGGGAACAGGCTCGCCGCTGAGCAGAGAGCCCGATGCGGGGCTCGATCCCAGGACCCTGAGATCATGACCTGAACCAAAAGCAGAGGCTTAACCCACTGAGACACCCAGGTACCCCAAGAGTAGGAGAATTTAACACTCCACTTACATCAATGAATTTATCATCCAGAAAGAAAATCGATAAGGCAACAGTGTCTTTGAATGACACACTGGACCAGATGGACATAAGAGATATATACCAAAAACAACAATACATGTTCTTCTTTTCAAGTGCACATAAAATATTCTCTAAGATACATCACATATCAGGCCATAAAACAGGCCTAGTTAAATTTTTTAAGATTTATTTTTTTAAAGATTTTATTCATTTGTTTTAGAGGGAGAGAGAGCAAGCAAGTGAGTGGGAAAGGGAGAGGGATAAGCAGACTCTGCACTGAACACAAAGCCCAATGTGGGGCTGGATCCTTTGACTCCAAGATCATGACCTGAGCTGAAACCAAGAGTCAGCTGCTCAACCAACTGAGTCACCCAGGCACCCCAAGTCTTGATAAATTTGAAAAGATTGAAATCATACCATGCAAATTTTCCTACCACAACCATATTAAACTAGAAATAAATAAGAGTGAAACTGGAAAAAAAATCACAAACACACGGAGGCTATACAACATAATACTAAAAAACCAATGGGTCACTGAAACAATCAAAGAAGAAATAAAATACATGAAAATACAATGGTCCAAAATCTCTGTGGCACATGAAAGCAGTTCTAAAAGGGAAATATATAACAATATGGGCCTATCTCAAGAAACAAGAAAGAACTCAATTTCACCTTATGCGCAAAGGAACTAGGAAAAGAAGAAAAAACAAAGCCCAAGGTGAGTTTCTAAGGAAATAATAAAGATCAGAGCAGAAATAAATGATATAGGGGCGCCTGGGTGGCTCAGTGGGATAAGGCCTCTGCCTTCGGCTCGGGTCGTGATCTCAGGGTCCTGGGATCGAGCCCCGCGTCGGGCTCTCTGCTCAGCAGGGAGCCTGCTTCCCTTCCTCTCTCTGCCTGCCTCTCTGCCTGCTTGTAATCTCTGTCTGTCAAATAAAAAAAAAAAAAAAAGAAAAAAGAAATAAATGATATAGTGACAAAAAGAACAATAGAAAAAAAATTAATGACACCAAGAATTGGTTCTCTGGAAAGATAAAACTGACAAACCCTGAGCCAGACTCATCAGAAAAACAGAGAACGGACCTAAGTAAATAAAACCAGAATCAAGAGAGGAAAAGTAATAACCTATACCACAGAAATATGAAGGATTATGAGAATACTACAAAAAGTTATGTGCCAACAAACTAGACAACCTAGAGGAAATGTATAAATTTCTAGAAACAAACAATCTTCTAAAGCTGAGCTAAGAAAAAATAGAAAATCTGAACAGATTGATTACAAGTAATAAAATTTTAATTGGTAACCAAAAACTACCAAAAAATAAAAGTCCATAACCAGATCACTTCAAAAATGAATTCTACTAAGCATTTAAAGAAGAGTTACTATCTATTCTCCTCAAACTACTCCCAAAAATAAGAGGAAAGATTCCAAATACATTCTACAAGATCCACATTACACTAATACCAGAACCAGACAAACACACCACCAAAAACAAAAACAAAAACAAACACCCACCACTCCCCCAAAACTCCAGGCCAATACCCTGACAGACAAAGATACAAAGATCTTCAACAAAATATTAGCAGACCACATACAGCAATATATTAAAAAGTTATTCGCCACAGTATTTATTCCTGAAATGTAAGGATGGTTCAATATTCAGAAATCAATCAACATCATACAAAGGATAAAAATAATAGGATCATCATAATAGATGCAGAAAAAGAATTTAACAATATCCAACACCTATATAAAAAATACCCTCACAAAATGGAGTTGGAGGGAGCAAACCTCAACATAATAAAGGCCATATATGAAAACCCACAGCTAAAATTATCGTCAATGATAGAAAACGGAGAGCTTTCTCTCTAAGGTCAGGAAGAAGACAAGACTGTTCACTCACTCCACTTTTACTCAACATAATACTTGAAGTCCTAGCTACAGCAAATAAATATGAAAAAGAGGCACCTATATCGGTTAAAAAAAAAAGTTAAACTGTCACTATTTGCAGATGACATGATACTATATATAGAAAATCCTAAAAACTCTACCGAAAAACTACTAGAATAAGTGATTGGTGAAGTGGCTAGATACAAAATTAATATGCAGAAATAAGTAGTGTTTCTATACACTAATATCAAAGTAGCAGAAAGAGAAATTTTTAAAAAACAGTGCTTACAATTGCATCAAAAAGAATAAAATACCTAGGAATAAACTAAACCAAAGAGGTGAACATCCTATACTCTGAAAGTCTAAAACAATGATGAAAGAAATTGAAGATAAAACAAATGGAAAGATACTCCACGCTCATGGATCAGAAAAATTTATATTGTCAAATGTCCATATTATAGCAATCTATAGATGCAATGTGGTGCAATCTATAAATTCAGTGTGATGCCAATCAAAATACCAACAGCATTTTTCACAGAACTCGAACGAATAATACTAAAATTTGTATAGAACTATAGAAGATCCCAAATAGCTAAAGCAATCCTAAGAAAGAACAAAGTCAGAAGCATCACAATTTCAGACTTCAAGGTATGTAATCAAGCTATAGTAACCAAAAAGAGCATATTACTGGCACAAAAATAAACACATAGGTCAACAGAACAGGATAGAGAACCCAGAAATAAACCAATGATTATATGATCCATTAATCTAGGACAAAAAAGGCAAGAGGAGGGAAGAGACCATATTTTCAGCAAATAGTGCTGGAAAAACTGGAGAGCTACATGTAAAGGAATGAGCCTGGACTATTTCCTGACACCATATACAAAAATAAACTCAACATGGATTAAAACCCTAAACATTAAAAGCCCTGAAAGCATAAAAATCCTATAAGAGAACCGAATAATTTTTCTGATGTCAGCCAGAGCAACATTTTCTAGATCAGTCTCCTGAGACAAGGGAAGCAAAAGCAAAAATAAACTATTAGGGCTACATCATAACAAAAAGCTTCTGCACAGCAAAGGATATCATCAAGAAAACAAACAAAAAAACCTACTGAATGGGAGAAGATATATACAAATGACTTATCCAACAATGGGTTAATATCCAAAATATATAAAGAACTTATACAACTGAACACCCAAGAGCAATCCAATTTAAAAAATGGGCAGAGGACCTGAATAGAGTTTCTCTCCAAAGACATCCAGATGGCCAACAGACACATGAAAAGACACTCAACATCACTGATCACTAAGGAAATGCAAATCAAAACCACAATGAGACATTATTTCACACTTGTCAGAATGGCTGAAATAAAAAACACAAGAAACACCAAGTGTTGGTGAGGATGTGGAGAAAAAGGAACCCTCATATACTACTGTTGGGAGTGTAAATTGGTACAGCCACTGTGGAAAAAAGTATGGAGGTTCCTCAAAAAATTAAAAAAAGAAATACTGTATGATCCAATGGTTCCACTATTGGGTATTCACCCTGGGAAGTAAAAAATTCTAACCCCAAAAGATAAATGCACCCCCCTCATGTTTATTACAGCATTATTTATAATAGCAAACATAAAAGCAAGTGTTCATCAATAGAAGAACGGATAAGGAAAATGTAGGTATATAGACAATGGAGTATCACGCAGCCATAAAAGGATGAGTCTCATTTATGAGCATCAACATGGATGGACCTAGAGGGTATCATTCTACTGAAATAAGTCAGACTAAGAAAAACAACTACTATACGATTCCACTCATAAATGGAATCTAAAAAAAAAACAAAACAGAATTAACAAATGAAAAGCAGAATCAGAACTATAAATATAGAGAACAAACTGATAGTTGCCAGAGAGAAGGGGAATGTGGGATTGGGCTAAATGGGTGAAGGGGAAAGGGCCATACAGCTCTCCGGTTATAGAATGAGCAAATCATGGGAATAAAAAGCAGAGCATAGGGGCGCCTGGGTGGCTCAGTGGGTTAAGCCGCTGCCTTCGGCTCAGGTCATGATCTCAGGGTCCTGGGATCGAGTCCCGCATCGGGCTCTCTGCTCAGCAGGGAGCCTGCTTCCCTCTCTCTCTCTGCCTGCCTCTCTGTCTACTTGTGATCTCTCTCTGTCAAATAAGTAAATAAAATCTTTAAAAAAAAAAAAAGCAGAGCATAAAGACAGTCAATATCATAAGAGTGATATGACGCAACAGACGGTAGCTATACCTGTTAACATAACATAATGAAAAATGTGTCAAAACTCCACACCTGAAACTAATGTAACATTGTATGTTAACTATACATTAGTTAATTAATTAATAAAGACAGGCATTCTGAGGGGCCAGGGCATAATGTCGTGGACTGAATAACAAATATTTGGTGGCAACACAAACACCTAACCACTAGCGTGGCTGTATTTGGAGATGCGGTCTCTAAGGAAATCATCAAGGTTAAACGAGGTCATAAGGGTGGGCCCTTATCTGTCAGAATTCGTCATCTTTAGAAGAAGGAGTGATGCCAGAGTTCTCCTCTGTCTCCAGCTCTTTTTCCTCCGTGCTCACACATGAAGGAAAAGCCTTGTGAAGACATAGTGAGGAGAAGACTTCGGCAAGACAGGAAGAGAATGCTCGCCAGAAACTCAAACAGCCAGAGCCTTGACTTCTAGCCTCCAGAAATGTGAGGGAAAAAGTTCCTATCATTGAAGCCACCTAGTTGACAGCATTTTGTTATGGCGTCCTAAGCAGACTAATACAGCTGCTTATGTCAGTGAGATAAGAATTGTGGGAAATAGTGAGTACGGATTTCTTTTTTGGAGTGACAAAAAAGGTTCCAAAATGGATTGTGCAGTGGTGGCACCCTATGAATATACTAAAAAACAATTACATAATTTAAATGGGTGAGTCTGTGGTATGTGAATTATTTCAATAAAGCTGTCAGTAAAAAAAGGTTAAATCATGACTATTATATTCTTAAATTATGCCCAGTTTTCCCTCACAAGTTGTCTCTGTTCTATAGCCAACTTCAATTCTGAATACTGAAGCCCACTATTGATGTGCAGTTTATTTTGTTCATTTTCTAAAAATATGCACCCAATTATCTTCAATTGATTTTTTCAATCCACAGAGTGTGAAATAGAGGAAAAAAATATTAAATCCTTCAAAGTAGAATAAATTAACCAGGATCTATTGATGTCTTGCCCTGCATCATTTGGAAGAATTCATGTAAATATGTTTTTGGAAACTTCCTACCCTTTTAAAGTTAAACCTTATATCTGAGGTGGATAATTTTCCACAAGTGTGTCCCAACATTAAATAATGAAATTACATAGCCATGTTCCTGAATAGGCAGAAACTGCATTTTTTGAAAAATAAATAACTGGGGTTTATCTTGTCCATTTTTTTTCTTAAAATTCAATAGGTATGTTTTATGTGTATGTAGAAGGTATCTTATTACACTACTCCACCGGGGATTTATCTATTCTGTATTCTACTGCAAGTTGTAGTACTGAATTAATTTCCTATTTATTTGCCTGGTATTTTATCTTTTTTCCCCAACTTTTTATTCATTGCTCCAAATAATTTTCTTTCATACCTTTCGCAATGCCTTTTTGATTTCTGCTCTCTGATCCTGATATATACTTTAAAAAATTTCTTTCTAATTTATGTAATTTCAACAAATAAAACATCCACAATATAGTCATTGGATTATTAAAAAGAATTTCTAGTCTATGTCTGTGTAGTATAGTTTATTAAGAGTAATGCACCTTATTTATTAAATAGTAATTCATGTAATAACGTAGCTACTTTACTTAAATTGGGGACTCAGCAATATCATCTGGTTGGTGATCAGTTGGCTGGTGATATGAACTGGGACATAAGTTCTGACTAAATACTAGCGAAGCCCAGGAATTTGTATTTTTACACACGTTGGAGGCCATTCTTATACGTAGCTAGAGTTACGTACCACTCAATCAGGTTGGTGATGTTAAATGTCCCTATCTGTTCTGGATCTACGGGACTTTTCCAAATGAAAATCAGTATACAGGGTGATCTATGAAGCTCTTGGTTTCAGGGGCACACAGACCAGGCATTTTGTTTTGTATTTTGGAGACAGTGTCTACTTTTATTCTCAAGCTCATGACATGGCTCACTGGTTAACAGTGGACCAGGGAAGACGACAAAGCGCTGGCCTACAAAACCAGGAGATCCTGCCAGAGGTGTCAGGAATGAGGGGGAGGCTTTTAGTAGAGTCAAACAATTAAACTATCTGCTATGTGCGAGACACTAGGTACTTACAGGAAATGTTCTGGACATGGAATTAGAAGTCCTGTGTTCAAATCTAACACAGATTAATCCTCACATTTCATTTCATAGCAAGTCAGTATAGGTACTACCTATACTGACTTGCTATGAAATGAAATGTGAGGATTAAAAGAGAAGATGTAATGATGTGGATGGAAGTAGACAGGACTCCGCTAAGCGAAATAAGTCAGGCAGAGAAAAACAAATACCGTATGATTTCACTTGTAGGTGGAATTTAAGAAACAGAACAAACAAACAAACAAAAAGGGAAATATGAGCGGGAGAGAGAGGCAAACCAAGAAACAGACTCTCAACTCTAGAGAACACACTGTTGGTTACCAGAAGGGAGGTGGGGGGGGGGACAAGGCATGGGGAGTAAGGAGGGCACTTGTCCTGATGAGCACCGGGTGATGTGCGGAACCGTTAAATCACTATATTGTACGTCTGAAACTAATACAACACTGTATGAATAGTAACTCACTGGAATTTAAATAAAAACTTGGAGAAGAAAAAAATAATTTTAAAAGAGAAGGAGCTGGGGGCGCCTGGGTGGCTCAGTGGGTAAGCCTCTTCCTTCAGCTCAGGTCATGATCTCGGGGCCCTGGGATTGACCCCCGCATTGGGCTTTTTGCTCAGTGGGGATCCTGCTTCCCCCCTTCTCTCTCTGCCTACTTGTGATCTCTGTCTATCAAATAAATAAATAAAATCTTTTAAAAAAATTAAAAAAAAAATAAAAGAGAAGGAGCTGGATCAGATTTCTTAAAGTTCAAATGCTGGCTCTATAAATTACTACTTTCACAAACTGCAAAACTATTACACACTTCAACTGCCCTGTCTGTAAAACAGGCTTGATGATAACAATTGTACAAAATGGGTACTATTATAAGGATTTAATGAGATGACATGCATAAAACACATCAATCAATGTTTGGTACATTTTGATCAGTGTTAGCTGTAGTTACCATTGCCCTTTATTGAAAATGAAAATAATATCTTCCTTATTCTTAGGTTTTTAGTATTAAATGTTATTGATACATTCATTTGTCAACATCCATTATGTATACGCTATATGGTGGGCATCCCTGAAGCCCACAGTATTTCTGTATCAAGAAGTTTATCATCCAGTATGGGAGATAAAATGCGTACAGAATATAAACTGGAAGCAGGCATGGTAGAAAGCCACCACGTGCTAAAACAGGTCCAGATGCCATGACTTCCAGAGCTCTAGCAAAGGAATGATCACTTGCCACTGGAGAAATGTGAGAAATGTGCTAACATTTACTTTGGGGAAGGGCCTCAGGATTTGGAGATGAAAAATTGGGAGGGAAGAACAGAGCCATTCCTGGTGGTCAGGTAGGATGAGAAAAGTGCGAAGGTGGTTAAAAGTAACCATGTCCATAAAAGGATCATAAACTGTCAAGTGCTCGTCGCTGCATTTTAAGTCTTGAACCTCTTGGCTCGCACACGAAAACATTCATAAACACGATTGCTTTCTAAGACAAATAAGAAACCAGGGTACTGCACGATGATTTTTGCAAGAGGGCTTCGGCTTGCTGTTCATGAAGCATACTCAAATAGTAGCAGTATGTCGTCAACCCAGACCTAACCCAGTTTGCCTTTGTTAACTGGGCCAATTCCCACAGTGGAGAGCGGGATGAGAATCTGCTGACCTGCGTGCTCCCCGTCGCCCACTCAGGCACAGGAAAGGATGGGCATCCACTGCCAGGATTCCTAGCTGAGCTGCAGCTCGCATTAGAGAGGAGAGAAAGCTGCAGCCGCTGTATTTCTGAGCAAGCTGCGTGAATAAAAATAGAGATCTGCTGACTATGTACTCCCTATATCTGCAGACATTTCCCAGCTGGGGAAATAGACTCCCTCCCCAATTTTCCCCCTTTTGAATGTTTACTTAAATTAGCCCCTCCACCATCCCTCCTTCCTAAAAAAAAAAGATAATTTTGTTGAATTAGTATTTTTAAAATACATTCATACTTGTATTTTAAAATTCTACATTTGTTTCCATTGTTCTTAACTGTTAATCATAAACTATCTGCTTTTTCTTTGGAGATAAAACAAGGCCTCCATGGATTAGTCTCCGAATCTACTCATCAAATCAGGTTTTTTTTATTTAAGGAAAAAGAATATGAGCCCATGACATCATTAATGTATTAATAAATAATAATGCATTAATAAATGCATTCTGGAAACACTGAAGTTTTATAACTATCTAGGGAGATTTTAGAGAACAGGTATGATATTTTTTTCATTCAGAAAACACTCTGAGGCCCAGTTCTACGCATTCTGCCTATATTAAGCTCCTTAATCACTAACGTAGCCTTATGAGGTGGGCCCTATTTTTCTCATTTTGCAGTTGAGGAAACTGAGGCACAGAGAGATTTATTAACTTGTCTGAGGTCACTCAGTCAGAGTGTAGAGCAGAGGTGGGAGTCACACCCAGACAATCTGTGTCCAGGGGCCATGCTCTTCTCCTCCGTACTCTGCTACTTCTCTGTACAAATGATGATACATTTAAGAACGGATACGTTTTCACATCTGAAAAAAGCAACAGCTAATTCCAAATGGGACTTCAATCTCCTGTTTCCTACTTATTTTCTCTTGTCCTAATTCATGACCATTGGCCTTTCTGCCTAGTGATAATCTCATGTCCCACAGGAGAGAGATGAAATGGTCTTGCCTGCATGCGACAGTACTCTTAACACACTCTAGGATAACATCAGCCTCCAAACTCACAACAATATTGTAGCTAAGGATGGAGTTGTTGCACAGATTCAATGAGATAACACAAGTGTTAGTTCTGATCATAAAGAAGGCTATTAGTTTACATTAGCTAAATTGAAAGGGATGGCAATACATGGTTTTCATGGTCTCTTCTACAAAAAATATTCTTCAGTTGCAAAACAAACACACCCACACACCTTCATTAACCCAAACATTTACACTTGGATGAAAGGTCCTTTTTAATGAGAATGAGAGATCCTGAGTACATCAAGCTTATAAATCTATATACATTTTGTTGATCAGTGAGAATTTTTATTATTATGGCATAAAGAAGAGATATAATGTAATATTAAGAGCATGAACTCAAGAATTCAATGGCCTGGGATCAAATCCAATTGTTCATACTGACTGTGTATCTAACATGAGTTCAGTTGCCTGTGCTCAGTTTCCTTGTCTATAAAATGGGGCTGATAACAGAACCTAGTTCATTGGTTTGTCATGAGGGTTAAATGCATGCATTCATGTGGAATACTTAGGCCATTGCCCAGCACACAGTAATTGCGACCTCCAATGAAGTCCAACACCCACACTCTGTGTGTGTATGGGTGCATTCACACGCACATGCGTGCACATGCATTTCATTTTGAAGAAATCATGGAAAGGGCTGAATCCCCCATCTCGAATGATTTGTCATGGAATGCAGACAAAGCACATAGGACAATTTAGCAACCCCTGGCTTGCATTCATTCAGTAGAAACAAGATATCAAAGCCAGAGTTGCCCAAGAAAGGTCCCATGAGTTTGTAGAAACAGCAGGAGGGTATTTTGGACTTTCCACAATTGGGGAAATGTATTCTACTCACTCCTCTAACAACCCGTGGTGTGATGAATTTTATTTTATAGATGAAGATGCAGATGCGAAGAGAAGTTAAATAATGTGCCCAATTTTATTTAGTTTATCAGTAAGACTCTTTATAGTTGAGGAAGATGAGAGCTAGAGAAATTCAATCAGCTAGTGTGTGTTAGCAGAGATAGTAAATTAGAAGTTAGTTTGACTTCTAATTCCAAACACCTGCCACTGCACCATACTTCATCTTCCTGAGGAAAAGACATGTGATTACTTGTGGGGGAGGGGTCAATATTAAACACTATAAAATGTATGAGACTGGTAGTAGGCTGCTTAAAACAGACAAGAGAAAAAAAAAGGGACGGAAGGGAAACAACCTTCATTTCTAGCCCAGAGAACTTTCCAGAAAGCATAGCTGGCTGAACAAGACAGAAGTTCAAAAATAAGTAAAATATATATTTATTTCTTTACTTTGTCAAGAACAGAAGATCATACAACCAAAAGTGTCCAAAATAACCAGCCGGCCAGACGACATTACACTTTTACTTATTTTTGGCTAGACAGACACGGACACACACAGACACACACACAGTTGTTTGCTAAAACTCAAGCAAGTGCTATGTTGTTGGATACAACAAAATAAAAAATTGCCTGCTGGGTTTGCATATGAGAAATTGTGCCTCATTAGCTCACCTCAGAGATTCCTTCATGATATACGACGACATATTTCTTGGGGTATTAGAGCAATAAAGCCATTGCTTACAGATGAATTATACAGTATAGACCGGTCAATCTCCTGTTTCACAACATTCTTTAATGCAGATATTAGGTCGAAAAGAAGGAATTTCTTGACCATACATAGTCAGGTCCTGAGTATATTTTTATTGCTTGCCTGAATGAATGAGCAATGAATCTTACACATCTTGTATACAGAATCTTGAAGGACATATTGTCTATTATTTTAGGTACATATATTAAATATTTAGAGACCTTGATTCAGACATACGACTCAAGAACTAACATGAATGGGAATTCTGCAATAGCTTCAAAAACATTTGGCAATTTCCCATTGTAAGAACCTCTTACTTTCGGTTTGTATCTTGAGAATTAAAAATGTCTCCAAGTCGGGGCGCCTGGGTGGCTCAGTGGGTTAAAGCCTCTGCCTTCGGCTCAGGTCATGATCTCAGGGTCCTGGGATCGAGCCCCGCATCGGGCTCTCTGCTCAGCGGGGAGCCTGCTTCCTCCTCTCTCCCTGCCTGCCTCTCTGACTGCTTGTAATCTCTGTCTATCAAATAAATTAAAATCTTTAAAAAAAAATGTCTCCAAGTAGTTTATGAAGTCCAACAGTATTTTAGGAACTGATACACAATAAAGCAATGATACTGCAACACATTTTACCACATCTTCACTTTGAGGTTAGCTATCATTAAATCACTCCAAAATGATAAAGAACAGCAAATCACTTAGATCAGGTCACCGAGTTAAAACTTAGAAGACTGAAATGGTAGTTGACGAATCTGGCTAGGCTAGCCAACCAATTTAGGTACGTCTAGAGCTAAATGTGGCTTTTGCTCTGAATTTATGAAACCAGGGTAGGTCAATACAAACTCCAAGGAGATCAATTTATTAAGTAATAAATCAGGCAAATCGGATGTTTGGTTGAAATACTAAAATGTGTCAATATATGAGCTCCATGGAGACCCAGGTCACATACAGTAACCAAAAAAAAAAAAAAAAAAAGCACTCTGTCATTGAAGCCAAATAGGAGGTATTGTCCCGTTCTACCAATCACTGGCTGCCTGACCTCAGGCCAGCAGTTTAACCCTTTCTACCCCATTTCTTTCATCAGAAAAACTGGGACTGTTTCACAAATACATCCCAGGGGTTATTCTCATGCTTCCATCACGCTCTGGTTTATCATTTGACAATGTGAAGAAAATAGTAAGGAGTTCCGAATTTGGAAACTTCCAGAAACTGGGTTTGTACTCCCAATTCAAGGCATGATGAGTCTATTATTGCAAAGAATATGTAAGCATGCAAATATTATTTGAGAAAGGGGTCAGTGGGCTACTACAGGAAATGAGACTTTTTTTTTTTAAGATTTTGTTTGTTTGTTTATTTATTTGACAGAGAGATAGTGAGAGAGAGAACACAAGCAGGGGGAGTGGGAGAGGGAGAAGCAGGCTTCCCACTGAGTAGGGAGCCCTATGTCGGACTCCATCCAAGAACTGGGATCATGACCCGAGCCAAAGGCAGACACTTAATGACTGAGCCACCCAGGTGCCCTATGTTAATTTTATGTGTGAATATTCTTGATTTAAAAATATCACTATTACTTTTTTCCTTTACCATCCAGAAGCAGTAAAACAATTTTCATTCTATGCCCATATGACTTACCTCTGAGGCATTAAGCACAGGGTCACCTGAATCTAACAACTAGTGAAAGGCAGACATTAGCCAAAGTTTATTTTAGCCATATGAGGTAAATAGTATAAACACTAAAGAAACTGCTGAAATTCATAGTGCATCATCTTCTAAACTCTGTTTTGTTCATCTCTTCACGTTTGTTTTATTTTCCCAATTAAAAAAATGTTCCTTACATTCTACAGTTGGAAATAAGTATAAATCAGCTGCAGGAACTGTATAAAAATTAGATTTCTTATATATTCATTTCTTTCATTCAGTTTCAACATTTGGTGTCACTATGTGAAATGCTTTTAATGTTTTTAGTTTTGATGGTTTTTCTTTTCACTTTCCAGTTAATCAGATCCATAATATGAAATGATACAATAATTATGTAATTAGGGAGCATATAAGTTGTGGACCTTATATATGGATGTATCTAAATTAAGGCCTCTGGTTTCTAACAAAGACACCAGATGCTTTAAGTCTCTAGGTCATCTGGCTCTCTAAGGAAATTATATATTTTTTTCACTTCTCTTAGAATGCAACTCATATAACTAAAACCATTCTTATATATTAACTACAAAGACTGATAACTCCTAGCTTTGCTAACTCATACAATACACCACCATGGCAAAGGTACCAAGTAAAAATGCTAATGTAGTATTTGTATATACACTGAGGAATAGTGTACAGAATATACCTAGATTCCTCCTCTTAATGGTGATTCTATTATAATTCACAACAAAAGCTTGTCCATATTTAAATATTCCATTACGATGACAGTAGAGGAAAGACCCTGGAAGATGTACTCCAACCCCTTCGTTTTACTAGTCCATAAAATATGGCTGCAACTGGTCTTCTACTTTTCAGTGTACCCTCTATTGCTTTTTGCACAATGTATTATAAAGAAAAATATTCAACAAGGAGCTGGCATAATAAGGATTTCTCAATGAAACATTATTAAATTTCAAATACAAGAAAAAAGGAACACTCACTAAAATGAGAGGTTCCCTCCATTTTCCTAAGTCCCTGTTTGGGGCCCTCCTTTCTCATGCTCCACCATGTCCCACCAATAATGTTGGTCCAGGGAAGTAGAAAGAGCTGGGAACAAATCAGTTCTTCTGCTGAAACTTATGAAACAATGAGGGGAGGGAGTCTACACTCATTCATAGCCGTGATCTCCAGAAATCAAATCCATGCTGTTCTGAAAAGAGTAGGCAAACATTCCCCTACAGCTTTCTGTCCCAAGTCAGTCAGCCTCAGCTGCACTCATACAAACTCCACACCAGTGTCCCAGAGCACTAGTTTTATAGCAAAAGAAAAGCAGTAGCTGACAGTGCATCAGTGTACATCAAGAAAAGAGACATCGACATAGAAGATTATACAGATAAAGATTAGGGGAAATTCCACTGGGGGAATATCAGGTCTAAAACTAATTGTTTAGCCCTAAACTGTTGGCAGCACTCTTCAGTTCTGTTCATTTCAGTAAATTTTTTCTGCATTTGGCAGAATCAATGCTGCTACCGTGTTGATGATTATAGTTGCTGTGCGTGATGTTAGCCCATTGCCGCCATAACAGCTGTGAAGCTGCCTGAGTGCGCCAGCGTTTTATTGACAGATCTTTCATTACAAAGCAAGTAAGAAAACCTAGATTTGGTCTATTCAGCTTTTGGTAGTGAAAGACTATCATCCCCCAGAGGGCTGAGAACAGAGCAGCCAACACAGAGGCAACTGCAGTACCTCCACCCAGAAACATGACAATCCGTCTGAAGTAGGAGAATGATGGTTTGCCAAGCTTGAGGCACACTCCTAACAGTTGAAGGAAATGCACTGCCATTTTGTGTCAGGAAGCGTAGTTGCTGATCTTACCTGGGAGTTTGGAGTTCACGGATAGCAAGAAACTAGCAACACGGATCAGGGCAAGGTACTGTAGTTTGGCTAGTTGGTTGGTTGGTTTTTATCTTACCCTTGAGAAGATGGTGATCCTGTAAAGAAATAATCAATACTGAAAAGTAACCGAAGTTAAATTTCCAGTGAGGCAAACAAGGGAACAGTTTCTAAAGGTTAGGTTAGTCAAGGAAAATCTCTTGAAGGACCTGCTACTTCAAGCACAAGTAGGATCTTCACAGGCATGGCAGAACAGGGACGATTTCATGGCAGGGAAAGCAACATAAGCAGAGGCAGTAAAGATGAACAGACATTGAGTGTTTGCAGTACAGTGAATAGGCCTGTTTATCAGGAGTGAATAGTGGAAATCAGGTGAGAGTAGAAGCTTCATGATGGATTATGGAAGGCTGGACCTTCCCATTTACATTTAGATTAAGATATTGTCCAAATATGTATTATTTTAAAGATATTAAATAATCTTTATACCAAGGTGGGGCTCGAATTTACAACCCCAAGATCCAGAGTTGCATGCTCTATGGACAAATTAGTCAGGTGTCCCTCCAATATATGTATTTTAAGTCTAGGGGTTCTGTATGCTTAGGATGTGTTTAGGTCAATCTGGCTTGAAAAATGCGTTAGAGTTGAAGACAAAATAGAATACCTGTAAATGCAGCTGTTATATTTGTTTTATACAGAAAGGTTCTTAACTTTGAAAATGACATTAGCCTAAATGATGATCATGATACTTAGAATTATAAACATCTATCTGTTTGCATATATCACTATATAAATACATGTGTACTTGTTATATTGGATAGGGCTCTGACCTATTGGATATAAATTTATATAAATATAAAATACAAATATATAATATGTAAATATAAACTATGTACACTTGAAAATTAATGTGGTAATTTTTTTTCTTCACATATTTTAATGAAGTGTCACTGAATTCCAGAAACCAAGTGAAACAAAAACTAAAGGGAAAGTTCATATGCTTTGGTTAGTATTCTAAGTAAAACCACCCGAAAACTTCTATAGCTGGGCCTATCTAGTAACAAAGCAACCAGAAAGTGGAAAGTCAGTTATTTAAATAATAGCTGTGTGGCAGTGGGGAGGTTGGCGCCTGGGTGGCTCAGTGGGTTGGCATCTGACTTTTGGTATTGACTGCTGTCACGATCTCAGGATTATGAGATCAAGCCCTGTGACAGGCTCCACGCTCAGTGAAGGTCTGTTTGGGATTCTCTCTCTCCATTCCTTTCCCCCCTCCCTTTTGCCCCTTCCTCTCCCTGACCCCATGCTCTCATGTGCTCTTTAATAAATAAATAAAATCTTAAAAAATAAATAAGTAAATAGGGGCACATGAATGACACAGTTGGTTAAGCATCCGACCTTTGGTTTCAGCTTGGGTCATGATCTCAAGGTTGTGGGATTGAGCTTCCCATCATGCTCCGTGCACAGCGTGGAGTCTGCTTGAGATTCCCTCTCACTCTGCCACTCTGTACAGCGCTCTCTCTAACAAACAAATCTTTAATAAGTAAATAAATAAATAACAGCTTGGGAAACAATTTGGCAGAATGGAAATGTCTGGGATGTTAATTCACATGAAAACGCAGCATAGAAAATGATATATATATACACCCATGTTAACTACTGACCTATGGACAAGTACTAGCAAGAAATGTGCACATTTAGAAGATACAGTCATGGAATTATAAAATATCACCATTTAAAACTATAGGATATCACTTATAATTCTTTCTATAGTTTCAGATGGTAAATTAAGACAAATATGTTGATAATTTCAACCATCGGGTTAGAAAACAGACAAAGGACCAAGACTAGCTTAGAGTCTAGGCACTGGACGAAGGAAACATAGTGACATCGCAGTTATCTAACCTGTACACCACCACTTCTAAGCCTGTGCCCATGACAGACATCACTAATCAAACTTGGCCTTCTTTCCTCATCTACCCCAAACTCCCAGAAGGCATTATTAATAACTCAGAATCTTCTCACCAGATGAAACCTCTGTGAAGCCAATAAATAGCTCTCTGAAGCAGATACTCAATAGAGAAAATCTTCCATAAAAAAACTAAAACCAAAAGATACCAAAATTCCTCTTCTCTCTGAACCCACAGCTTCATATCTTTTAGGCCAAGATGTGTCCAGACAGATTCATCAAATTCTTATCTGGGCATAATTAAGCTGAGCAAGATCTTGGCAAGCACAAGTCTATTTTCATTCTAAGCATGTTGAAGAAAATTTAAAGAAAATAAGGAAAACACAATAATGACTTGATAAATTCTAGATTTTATTTGCTTTGTCTATATAGCTTCCACTACTTCAGTCAACAACTCATTCAGATAAAATATGCATGCAGCTACCATTGGCAGGATATTTAAGGAGCATGTGAAAAATGCTTCCAGAGTGGAAATATCTGCTAATGGACTTTCCCTCAATGTTGCACTAGAGAAAATGCTCTTTTGTTGTTGTTTTTAGCCTTAAATACAACCGTAGTATATTGAACATTTTCTTTAAGTCTCTTGAGTTGGCTTGCTGTTCCTGGGCTGAAAATCTCATTAGGATGACAAGAGGGTCAAGTGTGTTGTGGCCAGGACATGCCTTTGAGAAAAACACCTGGATTCTTCCCTGATTATTGCCACCTCTACACCCACATCCACCCCACTGCTCAGATAGTGTCCTCTCTGTCCATGTTTCAGCAGTATATCTAGAGGTTCTAGCCAACAATAACAAGCATAATATGCAAGGTCAGCATACAGATTAAGAGAGAAGACAAGCCTGGGCAGCAATGCTTTGTTAACTTAAGTCTCTTTTTCACATTAGGGGAGTAATACCACAAAAACCATATATAGCCAACACTGAACAACAGCAACTCTTTAAAACATTATCCTGCCTTCATACCTGTAGATATGCTCCTCACAAGGCCTGAGTTGACTGGCCACTCTTAGTGTTAGATCAACACCTTACATGTCTTTCGTGACTCAGCATACTTGTTATATCTTCTATAGTACTTGCCAAGACACAATTAATTTTTCTTCTTTTCTTCCTTTTTAAGTTCTCTACCTCTCAGTGTTTGCCTCCAGTATAACACTTTCTTAATTAATTAATCACTAGTATTTAAATTCCTTGAAGGTAGAGAATATGTTTCAGTAGTTGCTATAATCCCAACTGAGTACACAATGGTATGCATATAGCAGACACTTAAACTTCTGCATATTGATTAATGCAGGGTCACATATTAAAGTTGAAGGGGTCCTCTAATGGGATATAGGACCCCAGATACATCATGTAGTGTTCTTCAAAATGTTTGTACTCAGGTGAAAGCAGAAGGCAACTTGGGTAGTACATTATTTTTTTTTAAGAAGTGTTCAAATAAGTATTTGGCCAGCTGGAGGTATGGGAAAGAGAAGGGAATGATCTCTGTGAGAAGCTGAGATCATATCAGAATTACATTAAGTGAGGTATCCCCATTCCCATGATGTGCTACCTCTCTGTCTGGTTCCTACAGATTTTTTAATTAATTAATTAATTAATTAGTTTTTTTAGTGTTCCAGGATTCATTGTTGAGAAATCCTACTTTGGAGCAATGTTTCAGAGAAACTATTTCAAAAACACTGCTTCCCTGAGATGTAACTTGATAAAATGTCTTGACTTTTACATAAAAATGGAAATGCCATTTATAATATACATTTTATTCTTTTATTCAAATTATATATATTGAGCACTTGCTATTTGATGGGCATCATATGACAATTCTGGAAATATATCAATGAAAGAGGCAAACAAACTCTTGCCCCCAGGGGACTACATGTTATACTGAAGATCTGTCATGTAAATTAACATGCTAAAGGCTCTGAAAAGAGTTGTCATAAACACTTCACTTTAATTCAGCTTTTCCTAATAACATTTGACAACGCCCTTTTCAAAAACAACATACTCCCTATTAACATTCCTCAAAATTATCATTATTTGAAACAGTTTGAGAAACACAGCCTTTTAGCTGATGAAGTAAACACCAGTGGACAGGATTATCAGACAGCGTGAAGTCTGGATTCAGAGAGGCTAGCTAGATTATTGAAATAATCATAAAATAATAATGGCAAGAGAAATATAGAATTGCTGATAGAAATGGAGAGAAGATGGATGGAAAGATATTTCAGAGGTAGAAGCAACAGAATGGAAAAGGGTGGGTGGCAAAGTAGGAGGATGAATAAAAGATGACTGACACTTTTAACCTGGAAAGATGAACTCTGTTTTCAACGTTTCAAGATCAAAAATATGCAGGCAGTGAAAAATATAGGCTTGGATACTGAGACTGGAGATTTGGAAAATAAAACACAAGCCTTGGCTTTAAGTCTGATTTTCAAGGGTAATCAGGGAGAGGGTTAGGGACAAGAGAAGCATGGTCAGAAGTTTGAGAGACAGCACCACTGAGGCAGTGGGTAAATAAAAAGAAAAATCATTAAGGAGGTGGAGAAATAGAGACTAAGGAAGAGATCCAGAGAATGGCTATGCTATAGGAGTCAAAGAAGCCTGCCAGTAGATTCTGTCCCTTAGTTCAAACAAGATGAAATAAACAGAAGTAAGGTTCACATCTCTGATACCAACAATTATACAAAATGGACGACCTTTAGGGCCTTTTCCGTCCTCCATAGTTCTTCACCACGGTGTCTGTCTAGGTCTTAGATCTTGGACCTCAGCATGCATTGCCCCAGTGTTTCTTAGGCCTAGAATAAATACAGGCCCAGGCAATCAGCAGTTTCCTTCACTGTACTACTCTTTTCTTTGCCATTGTTTTTTTTTTTTTTTAAGATTTTATTTATTTATTTGACAGAGATCACAAGTAGGCAGAGAGAGAGAAGGAAGCAGGCTCCCTGCTGAGCAGAGAGCCCAATCCAGGGCTCGATCCCAGGACCCTGGGACCATGACCTAAGCCGAAGGCAGAGGCTTTAACCCACTGAGCCACGCAGGCACCCCTTCTTTGCCATTCTTACTGCACTCTGGAGGTCTTCATTGTCTGACAATCAGTTTCGCTCTACTCAGTTCCCCTCAAAAGGGACTCTTTCTGGCTTATCAACTTAATGCACATTCTGTCTTCTTAGCCTAAGCCTAAGGGGAAAAAATTAAGCACAATTGTTAGCTTTGGTCTTCCCCAAAAAGGTTATAATTATCTAGGCCTTGCTGGAACTCTCAAAGCCGCTAATTTGATTTTTTAAAAAAATCTTGGTAATTCTCTTCACCACTTAGGTCCTGAGTCACACCCACTCTTCTCTTAAATTAGGTTGTTGTTGTTGCTACTGCTTTTTAAAATATCAAATCTAAATTTGTATTTGACAATCTAGGAACTCCAATGATCTCAGCTATAAAATGCAGATAGGGGTTTGATGCTAGTACCTATTTCTAAGGGTTGTGGAAAGGATCAAATGAAATATTATATGAGAGTATGCTTTACAAACATCATCATTATCACCATCATTCTCTATTTATCTTGTCTGCTATCAATTGCATACTGTTTAGAGCCACATAGTTTTGCAATGGGAAGGACTTCAGAAAGTTTACTCCGCACCTAGTACAGACCCATGATTCAGAAAACTTGATTCCTGGATTCACTCACAGCTTACCAAATTTGCCCAATATCTGTATTTAAAAACAAAAATCAGTGTTGTAAGTACTGACCTGCTCCTCCAAAGCCAGGAACTGCTAGGTATCTACAAACTAGTACTGGATTCCTTAGACACTTAGAAGGGATATTTTCTTTCCTCTCAATCTATGCATTTGTGATCTTCTCAAATACAAAGGTGGCTTGCTTCCTCATTTGTACCGTGAGCATGGTGACAAGACCTACCTCATTGGGTCACTGGGGATATCAGAAAGATTCTCTATCAAGTATATAGCACAATTTCTGTCCAGTATAGGCATTTTATATTTTGTAATATCAATAGTTATCATTTAAAAAAATATATTTGACTACAGAGCCCCTTCTTTTATCTGCTCAAACAAAATACAAAATGTGGCTTCATTTTTTATCTGCCACATTACCTTTTCCTTTACTCCTACAACTTAGCAATTCCTCCCAAGCTCAGTCCCTCATCATTACACACCAGACTTGATACACAGATCTACAAATGCTCAACGCATGCCTGGCCCAAAGCATGTCTCCCCATCTTGATATAAGTGTGCCACAACTCTTGCGTAAGAATTTGGTCTTTAATACGTAACTTTTCCAAATAGCTTGCTTCTGGTTAAACTTATTTCTCTTCCCCATACTTTTGGCAATGTATTGGTACCCAGCATGGAAAGGGCATGTTTTACAAAAGGGCATATACCAAAGGCAACTTCAATATTGAAAGAGGACCTATATTCGTCCACTTAGTTTGTGTTATCACATGAGACCAGTTAGTAACACTTTTATTTAGGAAGTGTCGCTATAAGAACTAGAAGTACTTTTTACACCTTCCAAAAGACAGCCATTGGAAACTGCAGGGGGTGTGTCCAAGAGGAGAATTTCCATGTGCTTTAAATGCTCTCTTGAGGTTTGAGAGAGAAAGATTCCTCTTGGATTCAGTTTTTATATAAAGGGATATATAGCCAAAGATACAGAATTTACCTTACAGAAAAGTCAAATGTTAAATTAAGAAAAGAGAAACTAACAATGGATAAAATACTGAAGCATATTATTGCAAGACAGCCGACCGTGAAATTCTAATGTTTTTCCAAAATAAGAAAAAAGACTTAAGACTACAGAATATCATTTCTGTAGTCTATGGGCTTCTCTGAATTATTAGTAGTAAGCTCAGTACTAAAGTCAAGTTTATTTCTCTATTTAATGAGCTTAAGGCACCTGTTATATATTGACATCATTTTATAACTAGGGATAATAGTTTTTAAGATTTGCATATTTGAATGTTTCAACAAGCCATGATATAATACAGTGGATGACTGACTATTTTAAAGGACATGAAGGTGGGAAGTACACTGCATGGATACCTCTATATGAAATAGTATCCAGTTATGGAAGCAAAATACAATACACAAGTACTATATACATGATGCAAAATATATTCACATTACTAAAGACTAGAAGAGGATATGGAAAAAGTTTTGCATTTGACTACTGCTTAATTGCAGGATTTATAAATGAAAAACAATTTGCAATCTTCACATAAAATTGAAAAAACCTGGGTTTTAAAGGAGAAGTAGTTATAAAAAAAAAATAAAGGAACCTTCAAGGTCAACTAGTCAAATATCCCCTTATCTACCTCAAGGCATTGTCCATCAGCTTTAATACCTTAATGATACAAGTGATATTTGTACATAAGCACTGAGACCCCCTCAACACACACACTATAGAAAAAAATAATTTATCCCATTACAAAAGAAAGAAACTTTCTTTCTCTTTCCCATACCTCCAGAAAGAAAATATGCTGCTCTCAGGAAGAGAGACATATGGGTCCATTTGAAGAAAAATATAGGAAAAAAAAATAGAATCCCTAAAACTATGGACATTGAGTGGTTGTAGGAATTTAAAAGAAAAGATCAAAGAAAAGATAATAGGTACATTTGACTAAACAATGACTAAGGAGTTGCTGTCTGCAGGTGTTTAAAAATCCTAATAAAAGATGGAAATTATAGAGATGACTTGAAGGGTATAATTAAAAATAATGGAATTAAATTGAGAAAAGGAACATGTACCTGGAATAGAAAAGCCCCCAACTGCCAATGGGTGAGATCTATTAGACTGGGAAGTACTCTTCTAAGGGAGGCAGCAAAATCTTTCAATGCTCAGCACACAGTAGCATCATACAGGTCAAAACCTGATAACAGAAGCACAGAAGCACTGCCCAGCTCCAAGGGTGGACACAATAGCCTGGAACATGCTTGCTTTCTCTTTTCTGGGATTCTTTCCTGTGTAATTTCATTTGTCCAAACTGATGGCTATCTTTTTATCTTGGCTTTTATTTCTCAATCTAGCAAGGGCTAATGCCCTTCTGCAAAAAAACAATAGAAAACAGAGGAGTAAAGAAGCCATAGAAATAAAAAGATAATTTAACTAAAGCTTTTAATTTTCCTTAAATATGACTGATACCTACTCTACTTTGAGTCATTTTTTCCCATGTTATCTAAAAAAAAGGATAGATCTTTACCATATAGACTACATTTACAAATTGTTATTACATTATTAATAGAAACACATAGAAATAACCAAACAAATACAGAAAGGTACAAAATTAAAGGTATGGTTTTTCTGACTCCTCCTTTTCCTCAGAGACCAACACACTTATATTATTTGTAGTTTTAGATTATCTTTGGTTGCCTTCAAAACTCTAATTTGCTTATAGTTATATTTATTTATAAAAATTAAACAGAATACCAGTGGCTACTGACTATACCCCATATCCATTCTCCTCTTCTACAGTAAAAGCATCTTTTTAGCTGGGTGCATATCTGTCCCATTAAAGACAGTATGTTTCAGTTTTTCTTATAGATAGGTGTGGTCATGTAACTAGCTCTGTGACTAACAGAATATTAGAAGAGAAGACGTAAATATTTCCAAGCCATGCCCTTAAAGTGAAGAAATTGGTCTTCCCTTTCTGGTTTTCCTTATTTTAAGGCCTGGAACGAAGTTATGAAGGCTAAATTAGAGCACTCACATGGACGACAAAATGAAGGCCAGGTGTTTAGGATAGCATAGCAATGTGAGAAGAATCTAGATCCCAGATCCTATCAAACCAACATACCAGTTAGCATTTCTTTGCTGCAACAGCATAGTTTACATTCTGAACAATAAAAAAGCACCTATTTTGGAGTGCCTGGATGGCTCAGTTGCTTAAGCGTCCAACTCTTGATTTCAGCTCAGGTCATAATCTCAGGGTTGTGAGATTGAGCCTAACATCAGGCTCTTGCTCAGCAGGGAGTCCGCTTGAGGTTCTCTCCCTCTCCTTCTGCCCCTCCCCTGTGCTGCATGCTCATGCTTTTGCTCTTTCTCGCTCTCTCAAATAAATAAATAAATCTTTGAAAAGAACCTATTTTGTATCTATGAAAGGTAAGAGATTTAAAACACTCCTACTACCTAATACTTTCCCTCTTCCAATTTTTGTAAATTATCTATTTTGAGCTATTCTCCTTCCTGACCTTATAACAAAAAATAAGTATATTTAAAAAAAAAGATTTTATTTATTAGAGCAAGAGCAAGACCACAAACAGGGGAAGTGGGAGAGAGAGTAGTAGACTCTCTGCTGAGCAGGGAGGCTGTTGTGGGGCTCATCCCAGGACCCTGGGATCATGACCCGAGCTGAAGGCAGACTCTTAACTGACTGAGCCATGCAGGCACCCTACAAATAATACATTTAATAAGTGTTTCTTGAACCTTCAAATCTAGATAGTATCTCTTGACTTCCCACTATATAAGATACGTTAACACATTTATACTTCCCTTACCTTCTTATTGTTAAGTGGTATTATATTTATAGTCTTTTTCAATGGAGTCTTCTGTGCTTTGTTTATAGATGGATTGCAAAAACTGAAAACCAAGAACACTACAGACCAATAGCCCTCATGAACATAGATGCAAATAACCTCAAAACCATATTAGCAAATTGAATCCAACAGTGCATAAACTAAACAAGATCATACAACTAGGATTTATCCAAAATAGGCAAGGCTGGTTCAACATTCAAAAATCAAATAATGTAAAAAAAAAAAAAAACAAAAAAAAAAAACTACATCACATTAACAGGCTAAAAAAGGAAAAAAAAAAGTCACATGATTATATCAATAAATGATGACAAATCATTTGACAAATTCCCACACCCATTCATGATAAAAAATCTTTCAGTAACTAGGAAGAGAGGGGTACTTCCTCAACTTGATAAAGGAGATGTACAGGGCGCCTGGGTGGCTCAGTGGGTTAAGCCACTGCCTTCGGCTCAGGTCATGATCTCAGGGTCCTGGGATCGAGTCCCGCATCGGGCTCTCTGCTCAGCAGGGAACCTGCTTCCCTCTCTCTCTCTGCCTGCCTCTCTGCCTACTTGTGATCTCTGTCTGTCAAATAAATAAATAAAATCTTTAAAAAAAAAAAGGAGATGTACAAAGAACCTACAGCTAACATCATATTTAATAGTGGGAAGATCAAAGCTCTCCTACTAAGATCAGGAATAGGCAAAGAATAGGCAAGAATGTCCCCTCTCAACACTCCTTTTCAACATCCTAACAGGAGTCCATGCTAGTACAAAAGGAAGTAAAAGGTACTCACATTGGAAAATAAGAAAGCTATCTTTGTTCACAGATGACATGATTGTCTAATATAGAGAATTCTCAAGAAACAATAAAAATATTCCTAAAACTAAGAACCAGTTATAGGAAAGCTACAAGATTAATATATAAAGGTTGATCATTTTCCTATACACCAGCAATGAACAAGTGGAATCCAAAATTAAAAACACTATTTACATTAACACCATCCAAAATGAAATATATGGGTATAAATCTCACATTATGTACAAGATCTATATGAGGGAAAGTACAAAACTGATGAATAAAATTAATGAACTAAATAAACAGAGAGAGATTCCATGCTCATGGATGAGAAGACTCAATATTATCAAGATGTCAGTTCTTCCCAAGTTGATCTATAGGTTCAATACAATACCATTCAAAAATCCCGAGAAGTAATTTTGTGAATATCTATAAGCTGATTTTGACATTTATATGGAGATGCAAAAGATTCAGAAGAGCCAATGAAATACTGAAGGAGAAGAACAAAGTTGGAAGACTGACACTATCTGACTTTAAGACTTACTATAAAGCTATAGTACTCAAGACACTGTGTGGTATTAGGAAAAGGATAAATAGGTAAATGTAACAGAAGAGTAAGACTGGAAATAGACCCACATAAATATATTTAACTGATTTTTTACAAAGGAGCAAACACAACACAATGGAATATGGGCTTTGCAACAAATGGTGCTGGAAAACTTAACATCTGCATTGAAACAACAACAACAATAACACAATCTATACAGACCTTACATACTTCATGAAAATTAACTCAAAATGGATCACAGACCTAAATGTAAAAGGTAAAACTACAAAACTCATGAAAGATAACAAACGAGAAGAATCTGCATGAGCTTGGGTATGGTAGTTACTTTTCAGATACAACACTAAAGACACAATTCATGAAAGAAATAATTGATAAGGCAGGACTTCATTAAAATGAAAAACTTATCTTTTGTGAAAGACATCAACAGAATGAGAAGGCTAGCAAAAGACACATCTAATAAGTGACTGTTATTTAAAATATACAAATTACTCTTAAAACTCAATGAAAAGGAAGCAAAAAACCCAATTAAAAAATGGGCCAGGGGCGCCTGGGTGGCTCAGTGGGTTAAAGCCTCTGCCTTCGGCTCAGGTCATGATCTCAGGGTCCAGGGATCGAGCCCCGCACTGGGTTCTCTGCTCAGCAGGGAGCCTGCTTCCCCCTCTCTCTCTGCCGGCCTCTCTGCCTACTTGTGATTTCTGTCTGTCAAATAAATAAATAAAAATCTAAAAAAAAAAAATGGGCCAAAGACCTGACACCTCACCAAAGAAGATATACAGATGGCTAATAGGCATATGAAAAGATGTTCCATGTCTTCTTTCATCAGAAAAATGCAAATTAACACAAGATACCAACCCCTATCTATCAGAATGGCCAAAATCTGAAACACTGACACCAAATGCTGGCAAGGATGTATAGCAACATTTCCTCATTGATGATGGGCATGCAAAATGGTCACTTTGGAACACATTTTGGCCATTTCTTATAAAACTAAATATACTCTCAATCATATGAACCAGCAATCACGCTTCTTGGTATTTACCCGCATGAATGAAAAACTTATGTTCAAATGTAAATCTGTACACAGATGTTTACAGCAGCTTTATACATCATTGCCAGAACTCAAAAACAAGCAGATGTACTTCAGCAGATGAATGGATAAACTGTGGTACATCCCAACAATGGAATATTATTTAGTGCCTAAAGGAAATGGGTTACCAAGCCATGAAAAGTTATGGAGGCACATTAAGTGCATATTACTCTGAAAGAGGCCAATCTGCAAAGGTTGCATACTGTAGGATTTCAACTATGTGACATTTTGGGAAAAAAGCATGGGGTTAATTAAAAGGTGATTTTTTTTTTTTTTTGCCAGGAGTCTGGGGTGGGGGAGAGGGAGGCATAAGGGATAAAAAGGCAGAGCCCAGGGGTACCCAGGTGGCTCAGTCAGTTGAGCATCCAACTCTTGGTTTCAACTCAGGTCATGGTCTTGTGGTTGTGGAATGGAACCCCATGTGGGACTTGGTGCTCAGTATGGAGTCTGTTTCAGATTCTTTCTCCCTCTCTCTCCCCGACCCCTGTCTGCCTCTCTTCTCCCTAATACATATATAAAATCTTTAAAAATAAAAAAAGGCAGAGCACAGATAATTTTTAGGGCAGAGAAACTACTCTGTATGATACTATAATGGTGGACACCTGTGATTATGCATTTATCTAAGACCATAGAACATACAACACCAAGAATTAATTGTAAATAATGGGATTTAGGTGATTATCATGTGTCAAGGTAGATATGTCAGTGGTAACAAATTTATCACTTTGGTAGAAGATATTGATAATGAGGAGGTTACACATGTGTAGGGGCAGGGGGTATACGGGAAAAATCTGTACCTTTCCCTCAATTTTGCTGTGAACTGAAACTGCTCTAAGAAATCAAGTCCTAAAAAAAACCCCTGAAAATCAATAAATAACAAGGTCATAAATATTATTAGCTTGTACAATCAGGCTCAGATCCACAGAAAGATAGATGGCATTCTACATCACTAAAATGCCTGAAATTATGGCACAATCTTCAAGTTACTTCATTTTGTTTTGTTTTTTGGCCATGACTCTCTTGTATATAATTTTATTCTTCCTGAAACTGCTAAAGGTCTTTGGATATCTTATTATATAATGAATATATGCCTTCTTCACCATGAAATATCATTGAGTATCACAGTCATACTATTTGTTGAATGTAATAAAATGCTTTCAGGTCATGTCAGAGATTGCCAGCGGCACACTCCAAAATCTACTCTCTGCCTGGTCCTAACTGAGAACAATCTCCCTTGCAACTAGGTTTGCCCAGTGGCACTTAAGAAAAAAGTTGGTTTTGGCCCTTCCACTACCTCCCTGTTTCATCCCAGAATGCTTATATGATGGCTAGAAATGCAATAGCCATTTGGAAATTGTGAAGTTGCCCTGTTGATACAATGCCAGCAAGCAACTACCTCAGCATTATTCATAAGAAAAAGAAGTATTTGTGTGTGTGTGTGTGTGTGTGTGTGTGTGTGTGTGTGTTAAGATTCTATTTATTTACTTACGTAGAGAACACAAGCAGCGGGAGGGGCAGAGGGAGAGAGAGAATCTCAAGCAGACTCCACACTGACATGGAGGACTTGATCCCACAACCCTGAGATCACGACCTGGGCAGAAATCAAGAGTTGGACACTTAACCAACTGAGCCACCCAGGTGTCCCATATTTTTGTGTTTCAATCATTACAGTTAGGACTATCACCAACAGCCAAACACAATTTCTAAGCATTCTACTAGGGCCACTACACAGTAATCATCCTGAGAAGTATTTTTTCTATTGTATTCAGTTCCACATATCTTAGATGCTATTTATCCTCTTTTCATCTCATTGGTGCCTAACCACAAGAACCTTCTTTTCTTTTTTTCTTGAAGATTTAGTTGAGAGAGAGAGAGAAAGAGAGAGAGAGAACACAAGCAGTGGGGAGAGGTAGAGGGAAAATGAGAGGGAGAAGCAGACTCCCTGCTGAGCAGGGAACCTGATGTGGGACTCAATCCCAGGACCCGAGGTGAAGGCAGAAGTTTAACTGACTGAGCCACCCAGGCACCCCACAAGAAATTTTAATCTTTTTAAAGGAAAATAATTCATGACTAAGACTTTGCAGGTTTTTTTTTTTTAAACTTTGTTCTTACTCTTGTTAATTTGGCTGTGTACTGACTTCTAAACCCAAAATCATCACCCCTCAGAACTTTAAGGTATAGTCCATTGTCTTCTAGAATCTTAGAAGTCTTATGCCAATCTTTTTGTCATTTCTTTACAGATAATTCACTGTGTTGATTTTTTTCTCTTCTCAAGAAACCTTTGGATCTTCTCTTAATTCTTGGTATAACAGCATCTTGTGAGAGTTTGTATAGTTGTTTATTTCATTTCACCCATCATGCTCAGCAGTCCGTGGGTCCTTTCTATCTGTAGAGCTTCATCTTTATTCAAAATAGAAGAGGAAATTTCCTTTTATTTCTTTGCTATTTCCTGCTCTCCCCCCCACCTACATTGTTCTTTCTGGAACACCTAATTAGATGGTTGGTTGTTTTTGTAGATTGGTCCTTAATTTAATTGGGCTTCTAATTTTCCTATTGTACATTTTAATTTTACTTCATCTTTTTTCTCTGTGTTCTAAAAGCATTTGTCAAACCTTAATTTTCCAACCCTTATAATGAATTTCTTATTTTGGTTATCTTAATTTTAATTTCCCAAACTCTTGTCTCCGATTGTTCCTTTCACCTAGAAGACTGTTCTTATTTTCCAGATACATGTCTTATCAAATCCCTCTGAAAGAATAGATTAGTTCTTATTTTTTAAAGTTCTCCACCCAGAAAATATATGCTTCTTCTGGAATCAGATGTTGTATGCTTAACTTGGTTCTGCTCTACTGTTAGTTTTCCTAAAATTTTGGGGGGGTAATTCTTGGTTTTCTGTTTATAATTTTTAAAATACTACCTGACTAAATTAGATAGTTGATAATTACCTTCACCATTATAATATCCCCTATTATGAACGAGTAGACCAAATTACAAGTGTTTCTACAGGGTTCTTTAATCAAAACCCTTATATTCCTTTTATCATTTTTATACTCTATACCTGCTGATTATGGAGAATTACACTGGGAAGGAGAGTTCTCTCCTGTACTGGAAACTTCTTCTGTGAATGCTCAGGATCATCTGTTAATATGATCCCTTGACCTTTTGATCCGCCCAAAATTCAAGACAGTCTTTGTCCACTAAGTCCTTACAGCTGTCCAAATAACCACCATGTTTCCATTACTTTTTTCTTTTCCATTCTTTTGCTTTTAAAATGTCATTTCAGTCAATTAATTATCATCTGAAACTCTTTTATCATTAGATTATAATAAACATTAATAGTTATCTTTGTATCATAAATATATTTTTTGTGTTTTATATCCTATCATTTAAATATTTCATTCTCACATCAATCTTTTGAAATCGCTTTCTGAGAGTAAACAACAAGTTCTCTACATAGCAGCCTACACAAAATCTCCAGAACAGCAGCACAAGCTAAAAATCAGACCAAACAATATAATTGACAGAGGCATTTTCTCTAACATTTACCTCATTAACTCTCAACTTCAATGAGGAATAAATCAATCTGGAAACCTCAGTATATAGCTATTAAAGTAGCTTCTCTAGACATATTAATTGGTAAGGTTAGACCTCTGAACTGAAATGTCAAATAGAAAAAAGGAATTTTTAAAATGTAACTACAATATATTTGGTGAAGGAGGGGACAGGTAATTTGTTTTCTGTGTTTCCTGGACTTCAGTAAGACAAAGGAGTAAAACTAGCCCATTCTTCCACACTTGAAATAAAGAATTCCCTCAAATGACAGGTGATTTTTAAAAAATCCTGGTTGAGGGGTGCCTGGGTGGCTCAGTGGGTTAAAGCCTCTGCCTTCAGCTCAGGTCATGATCCCAGGGTCCCGGGATCGAGCCCCGTGTCGGGCTTTCTGCTCAGTAGGGAGCCTGCTTCCTCCTCTCTCTCTGCTTGCCTCTCTGCCTACCTGTGATCTCTGTCTGTCAAATAAATAAATAAAATCTTTTTAAAAAATCCTGGATGAATTCAGTGAAGTGTCCATGTGTGCTTTTATGATGCCATATATACCACCTTTACCCTGAGTGATGATTATAACACCTTGTATAGGTTAAGTTTAGTTCCTGGCCTAAAAGACAATTATCTGGAGAATGATGCTTTAATAATGTGCATATTAAGAAGGAAGCAAGACATCAAATCCCATAAATCATCCAAAATTGCCAAAATATGACTTCTACTTTAAAGTGTTTAGTGGAGGATGGAAGATGGATTTTTAAAAATGTCATAGTTCAGGTGAATATGGTTAAATTCTAAGAATAGTAAGAGTGATACTGAAGCACTTGGAAAGTACAGAGAAAGAGCTGAAATATGAACATCTCAAGGAGTAATTTTAAGAACATCTTGGGTGTGCTACAAGCATTCTATTCTTATCTAACAAATGGGAAGGGAAACTAAAAATTAGTTATATTAACCTTTGCTGCCAGCAACCTTACTTGCTTTGATTTGTATCTCATTGTGATATTTCCTGGCTCTGGGAGATGGTTTTAAAGTCTTAACATCTTGGTTATACCTACAGGAAGAGGATATTGTTTTTAGTCATTTATTTCTCATAAACGTGTAGCAATTACCAGTAAAGTGAATCAATTCATCACACTCTTACATTTAATTAATTAAACACTTTAAGACTACAGATTTATTCCCATTATTGAAAGAAAATCTAATTTTATCAGATATATTCCAATCATATTCTCTTTGGGGGTCTACTAAGTAATACCTAGTGAGACAGCAATTATCCTTAATGTTAATAGCCAAAACACTTCCAATAGCCACTCAAGGTAGCAATGCATCAACATATATGGTATGGAGGAAATTTCTTGCTAAAGATTGTTATAGCTTCATTAATCACCCACTATGTAAATAAGGTTGATGAGAAAAAGCAAAGGGGGACTTATTTAGCCTAGGCAAACAGCTCTGTGAGCAGGCAGCAAGTATTAAATACCGGCTCTCAGGTGCACGAAAGGATTCCAGTAGTAGAATCACATTTTCCTTTCATTGCACATGAAACAAAATGCAAAGTTATCAAAGATAAGAAATTTAGGGGGGATGTAATTCAGTTCCATTGGTATTTAGTAAGGCCCATGTAGGAGAGAGAGAAGATAAACCACAAATCACCTTGACGATAGAGTTAAGTGTGGAAGAAAACAAAATGCCATTGATACAGTTAAGCAGCAAAAGAAGGGTATGTGTGTGTGTGCGTGTGTGCATATTTACTAAGGAGTATTCAGAAAAAGGTAAGTTAGCTGTACACGCAGAATGAGAAGAATTTATACTAGTGAAGAAGAAGAAAATAAACAATCCAGGAAAAATGAACATAACCAAGAGATAAGGTAGAGACATAGGATTGATGACAATCTAAATGGGGCTGTTACCTGGGGTGTGATGGAAAAGATGAGATTTGTAATAAAACCCTCTATAATTATTAAGGATCTTTACCATGTATGGAAAAGTGAGATTTTATATATATATATAAATATTATTTTATTACTAGAATTATTATGCTTACTTGGTAAATGAGGAAAAGACATTTGAGAGAAGATAAATTGTTTGGCTAAGGCCTCATGCTTAGAAGTGGCAGAACTAACACTGAACCTTACTCTTCTTTAATAGGATATGCCCTTATTATGGGAAGCTTTGAAAGCTAGGGAAAGGAATTTGATCTGACAATCTTGGAGGTTTTGTCACAAATATAAGATATTAGGTAAGAAAATGAAGATCTTACTGACAGTAACTGCATCACCTCTCCTTGCCTGAAAATATTTAAGCATTAGACAACTTTCTTAACTGACTTAACTTTTGGAAGTCAGGTTATTGAAAACTATACCTTTTAGGAATTGAATTTATTATTTTTCCTCTAAAACTGTATTCTTTCTATTTAATTCAATCCAATCCAATCCCTAATACCACTATCTTGTTGGTCATTCAGATACCCACAGTTACTCTTATATTCCCTTTTCTTTACTCAATTCTTTTTTTTTTTATTTTATAATTTTTTACTTTTTTTAAACATATAATATATTTTTATCCCCAGGGGTACAGGTCTGTGAATCGCCAGGTTTACACACTTCACAGCACTCACCATAGCACATACCTTCCCCAATGTCCATAACCCCATCCCCCTTCCCCTAACCCCCCTCCCCCCAGCAACCCTCAGTTTGTTTTGTGAGATTAAGAGTCACTTATGGTTTTCTTATTGCCCACCACATCAGAATTCATACAAATCTTTCTATCTTAATATCTATAGCTTCTACAGTAGTCCAGGCTCTTGCAAAGGTGTGTTGGGAAGATTCTACCGGTTCCTAGTTCTTTTTTACTTTATCTGTCTTTTCTTCAGCTGTTATATAGATAGTGGAATGAAAGCTTTCCTACACAATAATTAAATCCTCTAATTGCTGCTGTGTTATATTAAATAGTAGTAATAATGATAATAATAGAAGCCCATAACTCAACACTAGTTTTATATTTCCAGTGGAGAAACAGTTTCTTATGGTAGTTAATGGCGTGGTTCTAGAGTCAAAATACGTGTGATAAAGTCTTGGCACTATCAATTACTAGGTATATAATCTTGGGGAAGTTACTTAAGCCTTCTGAAACACATCTTTATCATTAATGAAATTAAAGTATTAATATTTTACATGCTGGATTGCTGAGTGTATTAATGGAGATAATGAAAGCAGAGCACCTACCCCAATGTTATTGTATTGAACTTTCAAAGGACACCTAGAAATTGATCTGACAAAATCTCACAAAACTATAAAATAGGCTGCTTAGAATCACCATATGTTTGACAGGTGAAGAACATGAAAGTAAGAGATGCTTAGAGTCCCGCCAAAAGTCATTTTGAAAGCCTTCAATGATGAGCTAGGACTAAAAAGCAGTCTTTTGTGAAAAAACCATAAGATGTCTGAATGGAGAAGAAAAACTGTAAAGAGCTGCACATGAAGAATGGTTTATCATGGCTGTGAGGGTCCCCATCCTCACTGAACATTCAGTATACACCAGGCATGGTTTTAAGAGTTCCATAAGCGTGTACCATTCAATTCCCTCAATGACTCTAGGTTTGGGGACCTAGATGGATGAGAAACTGAGTAATGTTGAACAATAGCACCCAAATGTTACTTGGCAGAAGGGAGACTTGACCCCAGGATTGTCTTAGCTACACACCATTAACATGTACCAAAGAAGGAAGCGTATATGTGTTTGTGTATATATATATATATCTGTATTTTTTTACACTATGTTGTCACATGCTTGGAACATAAATCTCACATACAGAATTGTTCTTTCAAAGCCACCTCTACTTGTTGAGATAGATAATCCAAGATAAGAATATACTAATAAACCGTAGCTATAAACATTTATGAAGGTACCCTTGGAAGAAGTTGTTTGTATTCAAATTACTCTCATATAAGAAGGCAAAGATCCACAAATCAAAAATTCTTCTTCCCTCAATTATTCCTAACATATGGAAAAAAGAAAAACTAATAAGGCGTTGGCCAGATACCACCATTACACACTTAAACAATTTCAAATAGATAATTATTTAAGTGATGCTGTTTCACCCAAAGACAAAAACATCAAGGAGCCATCTGCTGTTCTCCAAAATTCCACTAACATGTGAACAGAGATCTCCCCAAATATAATGTTTCTCCCTATGCTACTGTTACAGTCTTACAGACCCACACAGAGAGGTACACTCTTCATAGTCCTGAAGTACCCTTCCTTATTAGAACAACGAACCTTAATTAAAAAGCGACCCCACTTAACTGTCCTTACAGAATTGGACAGGGACCATCAGATAAGTTTATTTATCAGTTTATTCCTTATGCATCTCTGCATGTATGACTTTATAAAAGCTGTTTCTATAGTAACTGTTCCTATGTTCTTGGACAAAGCTTTCAAAAATAAGCTATTATTGGGGCACCTGGGTGGCTCAGTCAGTTAAGCGTCTGACTCTAGATTTTGGCTTGGATCATGATCTCAAGGTTATGAGATCAAGCCCTCTGTCAGGCTTCTCCGTGCTAGGCAAGGAGTCTGCTTGAGAGTCTTCCCTTGAAAGTCTGCCCTTCCCCCAACTGGCCCTTGTGCTCTTACTCTAAAATAGGTGGATAAATCTCAAAAGAAAAAAAAAAAGGTGTTATTTGTCACCAAAGGTCCTCAATGACTTGGATAAATAACCCCATTTCAAGGGGTGTTTGTCTCCCCACAATGTCACTGTAAAGAACTACGAGCAATAAACAGGGCAATTTGTTCCCAGACTGTACCTATCCATAGGCTAGGAGTTGAAATCCTGAATGAAGACTTACATGCCCTCGGACTCTTTGTGTAACTTGGTACAACAACCTCAAATAAACCCCAGATTGCTCTCATTTTAGCTCAATCCTTGGAAAACCACCTGAGATCTAGAGTTGTGAGACTCAATCATGTGGCCATAATCTGCTACAAACACCACCATGTAAGGCCACATTTTCCCCTAGAACATCCTTATTCAAATCGAAAAAACAAAACAAAACAAAACAAAACAGTGTAAATAAGGATATGTGTCTTCTGTATCAGTAAACCCTAGCCAACTAATCCCAAACAAGGGTTTCTCTGTTCACAATCAGTACCTACCTAAACAGAGATTTAAAAATAAAGAAATATTTGTCCTCAAAACATCACTAAGTAAAAGCCCAGCGAACTGTGTATGAGAAATATTTTATTTCCTAAATTTGCCTGCAAATATAGGGAAAGAGGCTTAGGAGTTATGGGTTTATAGCTCGTCAATGATTGCTGCGTAAGCAAAGCCCCGATTTAGGTTTACTTTTCTTCTTCTTCTTCTTTTTGTTTTGTTTATTTTATTTACCCATTTGAGAACGAGAGAGAGAGAAAGAGAGAGAGAGAGAGAGAGAGAGAAAGCACAAGCAGAGGGGAGGGGTAGAGGGAGAAGCAGGCTTCCCACCTAGCACGGAGCCCAGTGGGGGACTAGATCCCAGGACACTGGGATCATGACCTGAGCCAAAGGCAGACACTCAACCGACTGAGCCACTCAGATGTCCAGGTTTACTCATTCTTTTTTTTTTTCTTTTTTTAAAGATTTATTTTGTTTTATTTAAAGATTTTATTTATTTGTTTGACAGAGATCACAAGTAGGCAGAGAGGCAGGCAGAGAGAGAGGGAGAAGCAGGCTCCTTGTGGAGCAGAGAGCCTGATGTGGGGCTGGATCCCAGGACCCCAGGATCATGACCTGAGCCGAAGGCAGAGGCTTTAACCCACTGAGCCACCCAGGCGCCCCAGGTTTACTCATTCTTAAATGTCCCTGAACATACAGAGAAACATTAACTGGTAAGGCGTCTCTTGAAGGGAATAGGTGTTCAAACGATCCTTGTATACTCAGGCAATGAACCCTAAGTAAAAAGTTATTTGTCACCCCCAAATCCCTGTGTTTAAAGAACTGCCAAAGAATTCATTTTTCACCAAAGATGACAATAAGATCCAAAATAAAACCCACATAGATTCATGTATCCAAACTAACCTTGCGGTGATTGACAAACACCCACACATTTGTTTTCCCTGCCAATATAAAGATTTGCTCTTCTTGCAGGCCAAAATGCTACTTCTCCCCGCAGTTTCAAGGCATCTATCTACAGAACCTATTTCAATCCTTTAAAGTCAGATATTTGCTCTTTTTTATTATGTTCATTTAGCAACTGTATAGTACATCATTAGTTTTTGATGTAGTGTTCAACGATTCATTACTTGCATATAACACCCGGTGCTCATCCCCACATGTGCCCTCCTCAAAACCCATCAGCTGGCTACCCCACTCACCCCCGAAACCCTGAAAGACTATGGAATCTGAGATATTCACTCTGAAAGCCAGAGTAGAGGATCAAGATCCTCTCTCCAAATGTTTACAATAAATCTGCCCTCAGCAGATTATCATTAGTAACATCTCTTCATTTGATTGATCTGATTTCTTTGAGTCTCTTGAGAAACAAGAGCCTACCTTACTGGCTCCCCCAAAATAATGTTATGTAATCTACCCACATAATATGCAATGACGAAGAAGGCCATCTCCTTAAACTCAAATCAGAAGTCATCCAGATTAATAGAACGCCTGCTATCAACTAACTGAAATTGCTTCCCTCCAACAGTCCCACTGCAATGAGCCAAGCAATAACTAAAAGAAATATGCATCATTGCTGCAAAATTTTGCCCAAGTGCAAACTAGGTTGAAGGAAGGGCTATATCCAAAGCAAACACCTGCCAGGGAATAAGTGGAAGAAAATCCTAGCAAATGCCCACCAACACCTCCAAATTTTTTGACTAGTGAGTACTGGAGACAGATGGAAGATGAGAACAGCTGTTGCAGGATAATCTTCAAACCATAAGCATCTCGGGTTATGTGTATGGACTGGTGTTGAGAGAGGCCAGCCCCAAAGCTCTTTACATCTTGGAACCTGAATTACAGCCGGGGACACAGTCATGGCTGGCTTGTATGCGGGACAAGGTTTCAAGGATAGAAGGGAGTGAAAAAAGCTGAAAGTGAGTTAGACAGAAAGGAGAATCTGTCATCACCTCTCTTTTCCACCCCAGTACCTCATTTAGTTCCCACAAAAGGGTAGAGAAGAATGTGCAGTCTAATGAGGAGTCAGGACTGTGGAATATACTAGTTTAAAATTTCTATGGAACAAATTACCTCAAACTTAGAGGTGTAAAAGAACACTGGTTTATCAACTCACAGTTTCCATGGGTCATGGGTCCAGAATTCGTTAGCTGGATTCTCTACACTGGGTTTCGGGAGACTGAAATGGAGTGTTAGTCAAGTGTGTCTTCCTCTGGAGGCTTGACTGGGGGAAAGTTCTGCTTCCAAACTCCCTCAAGTTGTTAGCAGAATTCATTTTCAGCATAGCTATATGATGAAGGTCCTGGAATTTTGGTGGCTGTTAAGATGGGAAGCGCCCTCAGCTCCTAGGACACTCTCAGGTCCTTCTCATATGGCCCTCTCCATAGACCCTCTCTCACACTTCAAATCCCTCTCACCAGGAAGAGCCCAGAACCTTTGCAGGAGGCTTGTGATTAAATCAGGTTCCTCTGAGCAATCTCCTTATTCTAAGTCATGATTTAGGACTTAAATCACATCTGTAAATCCCCTTAAAGCAGAACTGTCTGATTAAGTAAGTGGGAGAAGGTGTGTTTATAACAGGAGTGAGACTCTTGGAGGACATCTCGGAATTCTTCTGACCACACTGGAGTGAAAATCATGCTGATGAAAAGAGTGGCTCCAACCAAGGCACCTCTCTTTTTGCTTTTTTGCTTATTTAGATGTAATCCAACACTAAAGAAAAGTTTAAAATATAGACTCCTTTAAAAAGGTAGTGCATATTCACTGGAGAAATTCTAGAATAAAAAAAATAAAAATCACCTATAATCCCACTACGTAGAATTAATCATTCTTAATGCTTTATAATATTACATTCCAATCTATTAGCTATATGTATGTAATAAAGATAGGATCACACTGTAGATAGAAGAGGCACCTCTCCTTTCATTAGTGGTTGGGCCCTCCTCATTTCATTTGAACTATGCATTCTCAATAGAAGCAATATCATCCCCAAAGGAGTGAAAATTGATTTGGATACAGGGGAGAAGTCTTAGATATTACAATGGTTTGGGGACCTCTAAAGCTCTACCTGACAAAATTTTATTCATTAGTATTTAATTTCTCTCATTAGGGAAAAATTAAATTAAATTAAAATTAATTCATTCATTGGATTAATTAATGAATTAAATTGATTGATTTATATTGCATTTAAATTTAATTTATTTTTTTTCCTTAGAGGGCCAATAATAAAAGAAAGGTTGAGTAACTCAGCTTTTAAGGATCCTCCTGGGCCTATATTTTAGACAGCTCTCCATTCTGATTTCTGAAATTGTCACAGTTGCCTCTGTAGCTTTTCTTCTTTTACAATGGGAGAAAATTCACTTGCTGCTAACAGTATAAAGAGTAGGTGTCATGCTAACTTAAACTCACTTAAATGTTGGTTAGCTGTCTCATGACCTAAAATGTTAAATTACATCCCTAGTAGAAGAGTCCAAGAACACATATCAATATCTCCAGAAGCCAAAGGAACCTAATCTTTCAACAGTCCATAAAGCAAGAAGAAATATCACCTTAACCTTTAAATAATAAATCTGTTTGGCCAGAGATGCTAAAATTGAGGTATTCTCTACATATGTGTCAAGAGATTTTCAAACTGGTCATATTTTTGACACAGAAATTTAAATTCTAGCAATCTAGTTTAAGAAAATTTTAGAGATAGGGACAAAAATTGGTAAAGTATCTTTATTTAAATATTATTTCCAATAGTAAAATATGCATCAATAGGGAAATAAATTATAGTATATCAGGGCAATATATTAATCTAACATTTAAAGTGGTGTGTAGAAAGACATAAAGATGTGGGGAAATGTTTAAGATATAATGCTACAAAAACAATGAAGATAACAATGAAGATGTTAATATGTAAGTCCTGATTTATCTTAATGTTATATATGTATATATAGACAAAAATGCCAATAGCATTATAATAGATTATAAGTAATTTTATTTCTTATGTATATTTTTATTTTCCAAATTTTCTATAATGTAATGTATTGCTTTAACAGAATAAGAAAACCTTAAGAAACAAGAAGTCCTAATTGACAAATAATATAATTTCAGCATACTTGTTTAATACATAGACTCCTGTTATCCAGTCAAGCACCTTCTTCTGCTCCTCATTGCTGTCATCCACCAACACCTACTTGTTCATGGAAACTGTGTAGCTCCTGGATCACTGTCTTCCTCCTCGCTCCAACACTTAGCATGTCAATGACATTGAATATCCAAGATGATAACCCACGCAAGAGGTACGACTCAGTCAGATCTTTTCCTTCTTAGTTCCAATTACCTCTACTTCTCATCTACCACAGACACCCACTCCAACAATCACATTCTGGGTCTTGTTATCTCTGGTAATTGTACTACTTTTGAAACTGCAGTCTCTAGCATTCCCCTTCCTAACCTCCTGTACTTCCCGCACACTCTCTAGGACCCCAATCTAACAATGATTTTATCTCACTGAAACCTCCACATTATTGATCCCCACACACATTTTGCTCATACCCTATTAATGGAAAACTCCAAAAGTGACATACAAATGGCTAACAAGTGCATGAAAAAGTGCTCAACATCACTAATCACTAGGGAAATGTAAATGAAAATCACGAGATACCACCTCACACCTGTTAGGATGGCTATGGTCAAAAAGGCAAAGGTTAAGTGTTAGCAAGGGTATGAAAAGAAGGGAATAAGGATTCCTTATTCCTTATTCCTTCCTTAAACCGTTGGTGGGAATATTAATTGGTAAAGCCATTATGAAAAACAGAATGGCAGCACCTCAAAAAATTAAAAATAGAACCACTGTATGATCCAGCAACTCCACTTCTGAGTATATAGTCAAAGGAAATGAAATCAGTATCTCCAAAAGCTATCTACACTCCCATGTTCATTGCAACATTATTCACAATAGCGAAGACAAGGAATTAACCTAAGTGTCCACCAATAGGTGAGTAAGAAAATGTTGTATTTTCTGTTACATATATTCCAAAATAGTACACAAATATACACAATAGAATATATAATATTTTGGAACATAAGGGATACAATTTTTGAGAGTATAAAGCAAAGAGTTTGAGAACTACTGATTTAGACTAATAAACACAGGAGCACTTGCCAAAATAAAATCAAAGCTGGAGCCCTGTTTGCTAGGAGGAAGGGGAAGAATTACTGCTGAATAAGCAATAGTGTCTGCATCTACTAGGCCTCTCCAGAAGCCCCAATAACCATTCTCTCCATGTCCACTCTTCTTTAGTCTCCATTCCCACCCCTATGCTATGTGGAGACATAGCAAATGGAAATGCATCCCTAAAACATACCTTAGCATGTATTTCTTTCCTTTTTTTTTTTTTAAGATTTTATTTATTTCTTTGAGAGAGAGAAAGAGAGAAAACATGAAAGGGGCGAGAGTCAGAGGGAGAAGGAGACTCCCTGCTAAGCAGGGAGCCCAATGTGGTACTCAGTGCTAGGATTCCAGGATCATGACGTAAGCCAAAGGCAGTCACTTAACCAACTGAGCCACCCAGGTGCCCGGTATTTCTAAGAACTGTTTAATGGGTATCCACTATAAGTACAATCCAGTTCAAACCCTTTTTAGCTGCCCACAAAAACCTGTATAATCTGACCACTGCCTGGGAAGCCATGTTGTGTTCTGGTTTAAAGCATGTGCTCCAATGTCAACTAGACAGTTTTGAGACCCAATGCCACTCTTTACCAGCTGTGTAATCATTTGCAAGTTACTCAAACTCTTCACGTATTCTTTTCCTCATCAGTAAAATTGGGCTGAGAATAATAAAACCAAATGCCACTCTCCTCTTTACTTGCTAGTTTCTAACCTCACTGAAGCATTCCAAGTTTTTTCCTGTCTCAGAAATTCCTTACATGCTTCCCCCTCCTGACTATAAAATCCTTCCCACTGCTCTACACATAGGTAGGGTCTTCTAGTTTGGAGTGAGGATTACAGGTCAGTTATTAGGGAGGTTTTCACAGACCATGATTTCTTTTTCTCTTCTCATCCCCACCCCACCTCTGACTGCTACTCTATATTTCAACAACCTGTTTCTCCCTGGCACCCATCACGATTTTAAGTATTTATTGTTCACTCATTTTCTATCTCTACTATTGAACTGTAAGCTCTATGATAGGAAGGAATGCACCTGTGTTCAGCCTGTGTCCTCACGCCTTGATGAAAGTACTCAATAAACATTTCTTGAATGAATAGATGAATAGATGAATAGATGGCCACAAGATAGTTTGCAGCCATGATTAGCTGAACTTACTGGTTCCAAGGGTCCAATAAATTGAGGGGAAATCTAATCAACATACAACCAACAAAAATTACATATAAAGTTTAAATGCCAGTTAGTGCCTATGATATAAAATAATGAAAATAAAAGCAGAACTATGTTTTCTCTTTCACAGTAAAATCATATGTCATCTTTACATGTGTACCTAAAAGTATTGATCCTTTTCACCCCTTGTTTAAATGGCAAGATATACCATGTTCAAATGTCTTGAAAATCTAAAATCTAAAAATCCTAGGTGTACCTGGGTGGCTCAGTCAGTTAATCGTGTGAGTCTTGATTTCAGCTCAGGTCATGATCTCAGGGTCATGAGACTGAGCCCCACACTGGGCTCTGCACTGGGTGTGGAGTCTACTTAAGATTCTCTCCTTCTCCTGGGAAGCCTGGGTGGCTCAGTTGGTTAAGCGTCTGCCTTCGACTCAGGTCATGATCCCAGGGTCCTGGGATTCAGTCCCATATCTGGATCCTTGCTTGGTGGAGAGTCTGTTTCTCCCTTGGCCTGCTGTTCCCCCTGCTTGTGTTCACTCACTTTCTCTCTCTCTGACAAATAAATAAATAAAATCTTCTTTTTTTAAAAAAGATTCTCTCCCTCTGTCCACCCCCTAAATAAATAAATAAGATCCTAGAATCTTGGATATGAATGGAACTCTTAAGCTCATCCAGCCCAATACCTTCGCTTTGCAGGAAAGAGAGTATTAAGTCCTAAAGCTGTAAAGTAACCTGTGCAAAAATACTACAAATGGAAATGGAATCAAGTCTTCCTGAACCCTAAGCCAGTTTTAGAAAATTTCTCAACAGTATCCCTGGGTAAATGCAAAGTAAGTTTCCCTTTTATTATGCTCATTAAAAACCATTATCAAGGAGACACATTTACATTGAACCAATGTATTTTGGAATAGACCCTGAAACAGAAACACAATTCATGAATCTGATCATTGAATAGCCCTGCTGTGGAAGTAGAGCTTTTGCATACATACCTAAAATATCATAATTCCAGATCAAGGGAAAGCTAAGGATTAGTCTGGTGGTATGAAATCTGAGCAACTTGTTAGAGGTATAGTTTCATGGACCAAATGGGTTTTAAGTTCTCACTTCTTTTCAAAGGCAAATGATCTGGCAATAACTTAAGTCGAAGTCTTTTAGGAGTAAAATGCAACATTAGCTTTGTACTACAATGTGTGCATCAAATCAATAGGTATTTTGTAGATAAACAGAGTCTTCAGGATAATTTCATGAATCTTAGAAGAAGGGGGAAGTAAGTTGTGTCTTCTTTCTCAATATGTCAGTTTCTCAATACTTAAAGGCTACACCAGTGTTGATTGTTGAAATCTAGAAAAGATTAGCATCCTGTGAACCTGTGAGCTAATCTGTTAGTGAAAGGCGCTTTTTTTTTCAATGTAAATTGACTTCATATAGTTGAGTCCGGTGCCAGTTCTTAGTTCTGTATGTGTCTACAGATTTTCACCTCTTTACCTTTGAGAGTCATTATAATGAAGAAGGCATATGAATAAAGATAACATTAAAAACACTGGAATTTACTTACACGTTCAAGGAAAACTACAGCATTACTTGTATTGTGAATGCTAATGCTTTTTGTTCTTGTCTATTTTATTATTCTGACTCTACTCTTTTATGTCATTTTTTTCTCCTTTGTGGAAAATGCTATCATTGTTAAATCATAATTCCATACTGTGGGTGGGCAACCCTTGACTTTTGAAGTCTCAGTTTTTTCATCTGAAAGATACGCTAATGATAATATAGCTTTCATTTAAGAGGGCTTTTAGAAAGATGTGATGAGGTGATAGACATTAAGCATTGAGCACAGTGCCCAGCACGTAGAAAGCATCCAATCAATGTTAACGGTTACCGCTGCTTATAGCGGTAGGGGCGGTGACAATGGTGGTCATAGTCATAGACCAGTGTCAACTCTTTAGTCACTGTGCACTTCTTCCCAGTGCAGGCTGAGCACAGCTCTGTGTATTCAGGTACAGAAAACCAGACAAGGAAAAGCTACTTGTGCTCTGTTCGTTGAGCAGGTATATGGAAGGCAGAAGATAATCAGTTTTTGTTCCAAGATAGGTTGAAGCCAAATTTTTTTCTTTATAATGAATCATTAGAACCAAATTCATTAAAAAGTTAACGTGATAAGAGGATACCAGCTTCTCCTACCAATTCATTTTCACTTCATCTTTCATCTGGAAGGCTGAAGCTAAAAATTATATTGTGGTTTTGGTATCTGGGCAAAGCTAATGTTGAGTGAGCACAAGGGCTGGTCCTCTGCCAGATTTCCAGGGTAGGTATCAAATGAGGAGAAAAGCACCTCCCTCCTGTGACCAGTGAAAATTATTTTTAAAAGGATGAAGGTGAGAAATTCTCAAAGCTACTGCTGTGTCTCAAGTTTTTGATGCTGAGAGCCTTGAATTAATACAGTAAGACATAGGATATGAAAAGCTTTATCAAGCACATCCCATTGAGCTATGTCTACATAGTACTAAATCAAACTCCAGGTCTTTTTTCAAGTAATAAAGTATTAGGTGTGTGCAAAATCTACTAAAGATTTCAGGTGCAAGCCCCAGGTAGGAGGGAAGGGAAACGAAGTTGGCTTATGGACTGTGTTGAGGACATACGAGGAAAAGTTTCCTATTGGACAGCCAGGGTATTGGTGAATGACCGGGAGAGGGCACGGATGCGGAGGCACAGAGGGAAAGAGGATGAGAAACCTAACAGGGCTATCTTCCTGTTCCAGGATGAAAAAATACTGGGAGGAGATGTCACTTCATAGCTCTTCCTACAAACATACAACATTTTATCAAATCTGTGAGTTGACCCACTATAATAAGAGGCAAACTGAGGGAGTAAGGATGATGTCGACTAGGCAAATAGGGGTGTTGCTGAAGGGGTTCTGATGGGCTAGCAGTTCTGTGCTTCTAATATTCTTCAGTTCTGGAAAAGGTCAGCTGTAGTCTGGGTCCTGCTTTGGACTTGGAGGGATCTGAGTAACACAGGAGTGCATGTGTCCTAGGAGGACAATGGAAAGATTTTTCTTTTTTTAAAGAAAATCAGTCCATCTGTACCCCAATTTTCATAGCAGCAATGGCCACAATCACCAAACTGTGGAAAGACCCAAAATGTTCTTCAACAGACGGATGGATAAAGAATGGTCCATATACACAATGGAGTATGACGCCTCCATCAGAAAGGATGAAGACCCAACTTTTGTATCAACATGGACGGGACTGCAGGAGATTTTGCTGAGTGAAATAAGGTTTCACTTACTTGTGGAGCATAAGGAATGAACCATGAGAGACTGTGGACTCTGAGAAACAAACTGAGGGTTTTGGAGGGGAGGGGGGTGGAGGGTTGGATGAGCCTGGTGGTGGGTACTAAGAAGGGCACATATTGCATGGAGCACTGGGTATTGTGCATAAATAATGAACCTTGGAATATTGAAAAAAATAAAATTATATTGAAAAAAGTTATCACCACAAAAAAAAAAAAAGAAAATCAGTAATCTGTACCTTGACATCACATAAGACTTCAAAAAGCTCTTTGCTTTCTTGAAGTACTCTGTTGAAAATTAACTCAACCAATTTGTAGGAAGGTAAACCTTATTCCAGGAGAGTTTTATATCAATTCCATATAATATTGTAAACATACAGACTAACAAAGGGTAAAAGATAGCATCTTCTTTGGTGTTATATTTCTTTCAGTGATTTTCCATGTGATTCATTAAAGATATTTTTAACTTTTTTCCCTCGGTTGAAAAATTACATATATAAATCCTGACTTTAGAATTGCACAAACATGCACAGCTGCTGGTTTAAGCTTATAAAAACACCAAACAAAACAAAACACAACTTGGCATAGAGCCATGGTTAAACCTTTTGTAACTGAATTTGAGGGGAATATAGGTAGAAATACATTCCACAGAGAAATAATTTAATTCTAGTTATATAGAGAAGACTCCATAATAATATAAATTATTTTCCATGTCATGCCAGGAGAGCACATTATTCTTTTTTTTTTTTTTAAGATGTTATTTATTTGACAGACAGAGATCATAAGTAGGTAGAGAGGCAGGCAGAGAGAGAGGGGGAAGCAGGCTCCCTGCTGAGTAGAGAGTCCGACGCAGGGCTCCATCCCAGGACCCTGAGATCATGACCCGAGCTGAAGGCAGAGGCTTTAACCCACTGAGCCACCCAGGCACCCTGAGCACATTATTCTTAATCTCTTAAAACAAGAAGGAAGCGTGATACATTTGACAGCACTTTGACTCGATGTAGGTATTTACCATTCATAAGAAATTAGTCACATTCTTGTTTAGTGATAACTTGGGAGGCCTTTTGTGCAAGTTTTGTATTGGGGAACAGTTCCTAATTTATTTCTATTAATTGGCTTTTTGTTAATTTCTGTAGTAACTGGGAAAGAGTCCCCTACCTAGTTCCAAACCCTTTGCCCAAAAAAGGAGGATGGAGGTTGGGGGTTTGGAAATTTCCCCCAAGTAAATCTGCATTTGAAATAACAAAGGCAAATCGGTGTGCCAAACCTGAAACCCGTGAATCTACCAATAATTACTAGATTCAGCTACGAAGCCTCACCTCAGTTACTGACAGAAGTCTCGCATCACTGATCTAGAAAGACCAGATGGCAGCCACTCCTCCCGGGCACTTTGACAACTCTATATTTCAACACATTTCTAAATATCCACTAGGTGGGCAGTATAGCCTTAATTTGGGACACACTGGGCACATGGCCCACTGTTTCCTTCCTCAGAAGTTCACCAGTTACGCCATTTCTTTCACCTGGAATGTTGCTCCATCTCTCTTTAGTCTACGTCTTGGTATCCACATTAAACTTCCAGAAGCTGGTTCACAGTGACCCATCATCACTCCCACCGTCCCTAAACTCTTCCTTTTACCACCAGTTTGGCACTTCATCTGTACCACTGTATGGTATTTTTCCTTGCAAGTGAGTGTCCTACCTTCTCTAAAACTGACAGCCACTTAAAGGCAGGGCTGCATCCTAACTGCCAGCAAGTAGCACTATACCATGTTCTAGTTTCCCTCCTGTGGCACATGTCGAGCTTTTTCCCAGCTAGCAGCTTTTTCTTACATTGCTACTACTCCCTGGACGTAGTAGCAATATCCTTGCCTCCCATTTTCTACCTTCAAACTCCCTCCTCATTCTTAGCTGTCACCTTGTTTGGGAAGCTTCCCATGCCCCTAACCCTGTGACGGGGACCCCTGTGTGTTTTCTCATGACCCTCTGCACGCACCTCCATCGTAGTACCTACCCCAGAGTCTTACACTTGCCTGGCTGGGTAACTCTGTCTCCCCAACTCAATAGGGACCTCCCAGAGGCTAAGTTTTATTTTAATTTGCTCTCCAGTCTCAGTCACAGATGCTGCTGCTATCAGCTTTGGAATCTTCCATTACGTTGGCTTTGTAGGCAATAGAACTCATTTTTTCTCAGCTTTGAAAATGCACTAAGGAGCCTTTTACCAATGTTAAGAGGATGATTCTGATGCCCAAAAGTAAGATAATTTTTTTTAATCCCACCCATGAAAGTTTTGGTGGTGAGGGGGAGCAGAGAAGTATAAGGTGTTGAATAAAACTCACGTTTCAAGATTATCTAAGATGAGCCAGGTATCATTACTTTTACACTTTATTACAGCACACGCACACACACACACACACACACACACACACACACACACGTACAACAAACAAAACAAAAAATTAAAAAATTAAAAATGTGTCTTATTATCTCTTTATTAGAGGTGAGAGAGAGACAGACCTAGAGAGAGATTTTAACGTACTGGCCCACACAACTGTGGAGGCTGTCAGGTCTGAAATCTGCAGGGGTGACTCATAAGCTAGAGAACCAGTTAAAAGTTGATGTTGCAACTCAAGTACAAAGGCAGTCTGCAGGCGGAGTACACCGTCTTTTTCTCTTAAGGCCTTCAACTGATTGGACAAGTCTCACCCGCATTAAGGGGCGTAATTTGCTTTCATGATTTAAATGTCAAGCTTATCCAAAAAAATACCTCACAGCAATATCTAGACTGATGTTTAACCAAGTATGTGGGTAATGTGGCCTATCCAATTTGACACAAAATTAACTATCATACTGGGTAATACCAAAGAGTAAATCCTAGCAACTTCATTTTTTATAGGACCTCCTCTTCTAGACACCACTTTTATTTTTTTACCTTAAAAAAAAGTTTTGTGAAATGAGCCTACGAATTCTGAATCTTCACCTGGGCTGAGGTAGGGAGTCTCTCACCCAGGCAAGGAAGAGGGTGAGAGATGGGAGATGGGACCTCTGTGGGTTGGAGCAGGACAAAGCACGGAGGAAACACTCTCCACCTCCCCTGCCCCCACCTGAATTCCTAGAAATTCACCCGTTCTGAAGCTCTTCCTCTTCCATTTCCTCTTCCTGCCCCAGGTGCTGAAATTCAGTGGCCCAGTAGGACATGTTTCGAATGTAACTAATGCCCAGAGTGATTTGCTGTGAGTTGCTGAAGAGCCACATAATCTCTCCTAGACATCCACAAACCTTTAAAACTATGGGCACTTTTTCTTCTTCCTATCAGAAACCTTGTTTCTCTTCTGCTCCTTCCAGAATGTATGCTAAAAGAAAGCAAGAACATTCCTAAGGAACATAAAGAGATCCCTACTTGACGTTTTTTCCCTCTAGTATACACAATGACCATGATAATAAGGGCCATAGTTTACAACTTGTGTAGCTCCTTCACATTCATCATTATATATGACCCTCAAAAATTAGATAAGCAGGATAAGACTTATTGTCATTTCAAACTTCATCTATAAAGCTCTAAAGAGCAAGTAATTTGAATGTATTACATATTATGAAGGAGAAAATGACCCCTTACAATTCATGAATATTGTTACTCTCTGAATCATAGACCTAGAGTAGATACAAATCTGGATGACTTCCCAGGTCACCGAATTTTCCCAAGTATCTATGCCACTGCTGAACCCATACTCTTCTCTGGAGGAACCATTTCTTCCCCTGTACCCCAACTTACAGTGACCCAAGTGGGAATTACTTGGCCCTTCCTCCAGAACCCCAATGACTGGGCTGTTAAATGGGTATCTTACCACACCCCTAACCCAGTGATTAGTCCAAGGAAGTGGCAGAAGCCTCAGCATTTAGTCACTGAGAATGTCCCCATTGAAGATTAGAGAAAGAAGCCCAGTTTCACTTCTGACACAAGTGCGTAAGACTGTAAACCCAGAAGCTAATGTGGACAGGGTTTCAACCATAAAATGATGGATAGCCTGAATGAACAAAGCTATTGCTAGAGACTAGCAAAGGCATGAGATGGCCAAAGAGGCTGAGAAAATCATGAAAGTAAGCAAATCCCTGTTCTAGCTCAGTCTCATCCTCCTATTGCTTAGTTTACTGAGCCCTTAGTTACTGGGTTACTTTGTACCTAAACCAGAAACCAAAGGAGAGAGTTTTTTGAGGATAAAAAATGTTTCTTACTGATTATCTACATACTATCCTAAGAAACTGAAGATAAATCCCTTAAAATTCATTAATTGATTGAAATTACATACACGCAGGCAGAGTATGCTGAAATGTTCATAATAATGTCAATTTCTTTGTAGGAAAATGTTTTAACTATATGGGCAACTTCTTAATAAAAATTAAATTTATTTTATAAAGCACCAAAGTACTTAGTTAATATATTATTACTTTTTTGAATAGCAAATTCTGAAGGGAAGCATGAAAATGGTAATGTGACACAGGAGACTTAAAGTTTATTTTTTCTTTTAGTGAATTTCTTTGATATAATTAACACAATGGTTGTGTGTAATAACAGAAGCCCGAAGTCATTAGATAACTGGTGACTGGAAGGAATGATGTCAGAAATAACTATTGATGACTGAAAAAAAAAATGGAGGAGAATTTTCAGGTGGTTTTCTAACTGGGCATTTGTTTTTATTTTAACAAAATATCATCAAAAGTAGTAACACCTTCTGCCACCACCACTACCATTATATTACTGAGCTGAGAGGAGAAGTAGAGAGAAAACACAAACAAGTATAGAGAAAGAAGCTCTATGGGATGTTTCATAGAAACTGCATTGCTGAAGAGTACATCCCTCTGTATGATAGTATTTTACATATGTTACATATGTTAAAAGTAGTAACTAAAGCTATAGAAATATAGCTGAATGACTGAATAAAGAGATGAAGAATCTTTGCAAAATCAGCTCTGACACATGGATGTCCATAGCAATACTAACCAGCACGGGACATGGAATAGCATGCCACCCAGCAAAGCATCAGCAGACAACACAAACATAAGTCAACTCTACAAACTATATATAGTTCTCCTTTGAAAAATCATCCTCTATGAACACCTTTGTTGGTATAGAGTTTCCATTTAAAGAGACTCTTTAAAAAAAAAAGATTTTATTTATTTATTTGACACAGAGAGGAAAGGAGGGAGCACAAGCAGGGGGAATGGCAGGCAGAGAGTGATGGAGAAGCAGGCTTCCCGCTGAGCAGGGAGCCCAATGTGGGGCTTGATCCCAGGACCCCAAGATCATGACCTGAGCCACCCAGGTGCCCCTAAGGAGACTCTTAACCCTAGGAACGAAGTGAGGGTAGCGGGAGGGGAGGTGGGTAGGGAGATGGGGTAATTGGGTGATGGGCATTAAGGAGGGCACATGATGTGGTGAGCCCTGAGTGTTAGATGCAAAGTGACAAATCACTAAATTCTACACTGGAAACTAATAATGTACTCTATGTTGGCTAATTGAATTTAAATTTAAAAAATAAAGAAATCATCCAGGTAATATTAAAGACAGGGACACGGATTAGGTTGATACTAACTAAAAATAAGAGTTAAGATTTGGGACACTAAGTGGCTTAGTCAGTTAAGCAACAGTCTTTGGCTCAGGTCATGAGTCCAGGGTCCTAGGAGCGAGTCTCATATCTGGCTCCCCACTCAGTGTGGAATCTGCTTCTCCCTCTGCCCTGCTCATTCTCTCTCAAATAAATAAGTAAATAAATAAAATTTTAAAAAAAGAAGTTAAGACTTTAATATCTAGGGAGGGCAGACCAGGTACCAAACTAGGCAGTACTGAAAACTGGTGCCTACATTCAGCATATCCCAATCTGCAGGTTCTGGATGTCACCATTCATAATATAGTAAGGACAATGCTTTATTTTAAGGTTTATATTAAATCTTTATTTAATAAATTTATTCTTTTTACCTGTTTTCCAATCAGTTTCAAGTTACCAGTTATTTGCAAGGCCTTCCCATTGTATAGGGGCTAAATACAATGTAGTATTTACTGGTTTGCTAGGCTTTTGGGAAGTAAGGAAAATATTTAAATAACCAGGAAAAGTAAACAACAAAAACAACAAAATGTAAACTGAAATCTAATCAGAGAGCAATGAACAAACATAAAAGATCTTGGGTGATCAGTAAGGGAACTGGGGAAGGATAAATGAACCCAAGGCTCCTTGATTAAATCAGGGAACTTAGTATGGTCCTAGAGTGGTGCCAGTTTTTTAGTTGCATGATGGCAGAAACAATGCAAATAGTGTCTGGAGGAAAGTTTCTTCAACAATGATGAAAGATAACAAAGATCTAAATTAATGGAAATTCATGCCACAATCATAGTAAAGTACTTATAATATTCATAGTAATATTCATAGTATTGAAGACTCAAAATTTGAGGACACTGATTCTCCTAAAATTGATACACAGGTTTAATCATATTCCTTTCAATGTCCCAGCAACATCTGAAGATTTAAACAAGTTTATTGTATAATTCATATGGAAAAATCAAAGGAACTACAATAATGAAAGCAATCTTGAAAAAGAATAAAGTATAACTTGTATAGGACAAGTCCATTCAATTTCAAGATAATACATAGCTACAATCATCAAGAGTGGGTAGAACTGGTTGAGGAATAGGTACACTGAACCATGAACATATTTGAGAACTCAGAAATACACCCATACAAATACACCCATGCCTGAATTTTGTCAATAAATTCCAATAGATCAATTTTTATTTAACAAGTGGTGCTGAAGGAATTAGACATAATAAGAAGAAAGAAAGAAAGAAACCCCACCACAGCTTAGGTATCACACTTATACAAATATTAATTCATAATAAAATGTATAAAGTAAAAATATAATACTTGAGGACAAAACAAGAAAAACTTTAAGACCTAGGACTCGGCAAAAAGTTCTTAAATTGGAAACCAAAAGCACAGTTCATAAAAGAAAAGGAGAATAAACTAGACTTCCTCAATATTAAAAAAACAAACAACTTTGCACTATAAAAGGTCATGTTAAAAGATTACATAGACAAGTTAGGGACTTTCACTTTCAACTCAGACATGTAAAGACCTTGGAAGTCATTACTCCCCAGAAAAATGTTGAACAAACTGAAAACCAAAAAATCTTCTTAGATCCAGTGAAGGTCACGAAGTAAATTGTTACCCCCAAATCAGGAGAGATAGATTAATACAGAGAATTACAGCTTACCAGGGAACAGAAGCTTCTGTAGCCAATAACAGGGCAGAAATTACCTAAATAGTAATTTGAAAATTATTGGAGTTTGAATGGTGCCTATCTTGAGAGTTAAAAACTCCTAGGATCCAGTCTTATAGGTGATCCACATTTTCACAAGTTTTACCTCTAGGAACCCCAACACATTCTCATGGTGAAGACTGGAGCAAAATTCCCTCATGATTCCACCAGGGGAAGGGATAAGAAATTGTTCTAAAATCTGACCAGGGCATTCTGTTCTCGGTCACAAAGACTCTCAATGGAAGCTACTTTACCAAAGATTTATCTGAAGTAGGATAAGGTCAATTATACAACTAGAGTTGCCTCTAGCTTACCTATCTTACATAAGGGGAGAAAAAAAAACAACTATGAAACTCTTCTCAAGGTCACAGTCCAGAAACCCAGTCCTACTAAGAAAACTCTGAGATTTATTCTTATGACTTATAAATTCCCCTCTATAACCTCACCACCACATCACCAGGTCTCCATTATAGTAACAGTTGATTAAAACCAAGAGAGCAAAAAACACAGACTTAAAGTAGTTGTTTTCAGGGAAACCCAAAGAAAATGACAGACAAAAAAAGATACTAGAGGAAGCTGAAGACACTGACACCAAAGCTAGGGCAAACATTAAGCATGGCCTAACTTTTAGCTAAATAAATATAAAACCTCACACTAAAGACTTATTTCAGTTCCTGTTACTCCATACATTGTGATGGGATTTCAACAAGAAAATTGCAAGACATGTTAAGATGCAATAAAAACTAAAATCTGAAGAAATAAAGTAAGGAACAGAAACGGAGGTAGATATAGCAGAGATTTTTTAATGATCAAATTAGGAATTTAAAAAAAATTAATATGCTAAGGACTCTAATGAAAAAAGTAGACAACATGGAAGAAAAGATAAGTAATATAAGCAAAGAGAAATTCTACAAAAGACCCTAAAAGAAATGTGGAAATCAAAAACATTATAATCGAAACAAAGAATGCCTTTGGTGCAATTATCAGTAGAATAGACTTGGCTGAAGAAAGCACAGTGAAATTGAAGATATGTGAATAGAAACTTTACAAACTGAAAAGCAAAAAGAAAACAAATGCAAAAGAAAAGAACAGAATATCCCAGCACTGTGAGGCAATTCTAAAAGATGCAACATTTGTATAATTAGAATATTAAAAGGAGGAGAGATAGTAGCAAAAGAAATATTTGAAGTGATAATGGCTGAATTTCTTTTTTTCAAAGAGTTAATGACAGACACAATACAACAAATTGAGGAAGTTCACATCCAGGAACACCAAACAGGGTAAATATCAAACAAACTAACCTTAAGCATGTAATACTGAAACTGAAGAACATCAGAAACAGAGAGAAAATCTTGATAGAATTTGGGGTGGTGGGGAGTGTTTTTAGGGAGGCTGGGGGAAGACATCCTACCTGTAGAGAAACAAGGCTAAGAATTATACAGGACTTCTTTTCAAACATGCAATCAAATAGAGAGTGGCATGAAACACTTAATGTGTTGAAAGAAAAAAAAAATACCAACCTAAAATTCTGTATTCAGAAATTATCCATCAGAAGTAAGAAGAAATAAAGATTTCTCATACAAACAAAATTGAAGGAATTTGTCACCACTGACCAGGCTTACAAGCAATGTTTAAGTTTTTCAGTGAGAAAGAAAATGATGTAGGTCAGAAACTCAGATCTACATAAAGAAAGTAGAACATTAGAGAATAAATAAATAAAAATAAAATATAATACTTTATTTTTCTTATTGTTAGTTGATCTAATAGATAATTGTTCAAAATACTAATAGCAATAATGTGTTGAGTGATTATAGCTTATGAATAAGTGAAATTAATGACAGCAATATTTTAAAGGACATGAGGGGGGAACTGGGAATATTCTGTACCTGTATATCTCACGAAGAGATACAGTGTTATCTGAATGTGGATTTAGATTATTTGCAAGTGTATATTGCAAACTCTAAAAATAACTTTTTAAAGTACAATTGATAGACTAATAGAGAACAGAATCATACAAAATGCTCAATTAAATCCACAGAAGACAGAAAAATGAGGCAGGAGGGAAGGAGATAAAGAACAAGTACAACAAACAGAAAACAGCTACAAATACAATAGATAATAATCCAGTATTATCAATAACCACTTGCAATTTAAATAGTCTAAATATAAAATATTTAAAAAGAGAGACTAACAGTGGATTGAAAAGTAAGATCTATAAATAAGAACTATATGCTTTCGGGGCACCTGGGTGGCTCAGTGGGTTAAAGCCTCTGCCTTCGGCTCAGGTCATGATCTCAGGGTCTTGGGATCGAGGGCTCCCTGCTCAGCAGGGAGCCTGCTTCCCCCCCCCCACCTGCCTCTCTGCCTACTTGTGATCACTGTCTGTCAAATAAATAAATAAAATCTTAAAAAAAAGAGCTATATGCTGTCTACAAGCAATACATTTTAACTTAATGACACAGATCAATTAGAAATAAAGGGATGGAGAAAGATATACTATGCTAACACTAATCAAAAGAAAGCTAGAATACTTCTATTAACTCCAGACAAAGCAAACTTCAATACAAAGAATATTATCAGGGAAAAAGAGGAATATTACATAATAATAATATTATCAATTCTCCCAAAAGAGGACAATCTTTAATGTGCAACAAAGCATTAAAATATACAGGGCAAAACCTAATAGAAGTGCAAGGAAAAATAGACAAATCCAGTATTTTTTAAAAAATATTTTACTTATTTATTTGACAGAGAGAGAGATCACAAGTAGGCAGAGAGGCAGGCAGTGGGAGGGGGACCAGGCTCCCTGATGAGCAGAGAGCTGGATGCGGGGCTTGATCCCAGGACCCTGAGATCATGACCTGAGCCGAAGGCAGAGGCTTAACCCACTGAGCCACCCAGGTGCCCTCAAATCCAGTATTTTAACTGGAGCTTTAGTGTCCCTCTATCAGTAAACCACAGACCCAGCCAGCATAAAATCAGTAAGGGTAGGGTGGAACAGAACAGTACTATCAGTCAACAGTGTCTAATTGACATTTATAGACTATTTCATCCAATAACAGCACAACACACATTTTCCGCAAATTCACATGGGACATTCACCCAGATATACCACATTCTAGGCCAAAAAACACAACTTGATAATTTTAAAAGAATAAAAACCATATAAGAACATGTTCTCAGATCAAAGTGTAATTAAATGTTCACCATAGGAAATTAGAGAAATAAGAGCAATGTAGACCAATAGCAAACGAAAAAAAAGAAATATCAATAGAGCAAAACCTCAAAGAAACTGAAAACAGGAAAACAGTAGAGAAAACAAACCAAAACAAAAGATGATTCTTTGAAAAGATAATGACATTGATAAATCTCCAGCCAGGGATACCAAGTAAAAGAGAGAGAAGATACAAACTCTTTTTGGGACTTGATCCCAGGGTCCTGAGATCATGACCTGAGCCCAAGGCAGCCACTTAACCAACTGAGCCATCCAGGCACCACAACACAAATTCCTAATACCAGAACTGAAATAAGCATCATCACCACTGATACCATGGATATTAAAAAGAATAATAAAAAATATTACAAATAAATCTATGCCCACAAATTTGATAACTTAGGTGAAATGGACCAATTCCTTGAAAGACATCATCTAACAAAACTCACAAAAGGAGAAATAATCTGAGTAAGACTTTATCTATTAAATACATTGAATTAATAACTAATCACCTTCCAAAAAAGGAAAGCACCAGGGCTGGATGGTTTTACTGGTGAATTCTACCAAACATTTAAGCCAGAAATGATGCCAATTCTATACAATCTCTTCCAGAAAACAGAAGCAGAAGGAACCTGTTCTAATACATTATGGTTACACCAGAGATAAAAATGTTATAAGAAAGAGGGGCTCCTGGGTGCCTCAGTTGGTTAAGTGCCTGACTCTTGATTTTGGCTTAGGTCATGATCTCAGGGTCATGAGATCAAGCCCCAAGTTGGGCTCTGCACTCAACAGGGAGTCTGGTTGAGGTTTCTTTGCCTCTTCCTCTGCCCCTTTCCCCTGCATGTGCTCTCTCTCTGTAAAACAAAGAAATCTTTTAAAAAACATTGTAAGAAAGACAACTACAAACCAGTATCTTTCATGAACACAAAAACAGAAATCCTGAAAAATATTAGCACATCAAATCCAGCAAAGTATAAGAATTATTCAACATGACCAACTGGGTTTTTTTTCCAGGTATGCAATCATACTTTAACATTCAAATATCAATTAATAAAATTCATCACACTAACAGGCTAAAGAAGAAAATTCTCATGATCATATCAATAGTTTCAGAAAAAGAATTTGAGAAAACTCAATATCCATTCTTGATTTAAATCTCTCAATAACCCAGGATGAAGGGAATATCCTCAACTTGAGAAAGAACATCTACAAAAATCCTACAGCTAACAGCATACTTCATGGTGAGAAACAATGGACTTTCTCCTGAAGATCAGACACAAGGCAAATATGTCACCCCTCATGATTCTTATTCAATATTGTACTGCAAGTCTTAGCTAATGAATAAGATAAGAAAAGGAAATTAAATGTATACAGATTGGGAAGGAAGCAATAAAACTGTCTTTGATAAAACTGCAGATGACATGATTGTTTATATAAGAAAATATCAAATGGTCAGAAAATAAAAAACCTCCTGGGACAATAAATAATTAAAATAAGGCTGTAAGATACAAAGTTAATAGATAAAAATCAGTTGCTTTCTTATATATTAGAAGTGAAAAATTGGAGTTTTATATTACAAAGTCAACACCATTTATATCAACATCAAAAATAAATACTTAGATATAATAAAATATATATAATTTCTATATGAAGAAATTCACAAGCTATAAAAAAAATTTGAAGCTCTAAATAGAGACATGGTCTGTGTTAAAGGACAGGAAGACTTAATACTGTGAAGTCAGCTTTTCCCAACCTGATCTGAAGATTCAATATAATCTCACTCTAAATCCCAGCAAGTAATTTTACAGATATTAGGAAACTAATTCTAAAGTTTGTATCAAAGGCAAAAGACTCAGAATAGTCAACTCAAAGGGTGCCTGGGTGGCTCAGTCAGTGAAGCGTCTGCCTTCAGCTCAGGTCATGATCCCAGGGGTCCTGCCATCTCTTGCTCTTGCGTTGGGCTCTGTGCTCCCCGCGGGGACTGCTTCTCCCTCTACCTACCACTCCTCTTTCTTGTGCTCTCTCCGTCTCTCTCTCTGTCAAATAAATAAAATCTTTTTAAAAAATAGCCAACTCAATACTGAGGAAGAATATCAATATACTGCTACTACCCAACTTCAAGACTTTTTACAAAGCCTACTAGTTAAGACAATATGGTATTAGCCAAAAACACACACACAGATAAATGGGAAAAAAAAGAGAGCCCCAAAACAGACCACAAATATAGTCCACAGATCTTTGACAAAAACGTAAAGGTAATTCAATGGAGAAAGGGCGAACTTTTCAACAAATGATACTAGAATAACTGGATATCCATATCCAAAAGAATTAATGAATCTAAATACAGATTTTATATCTTTCACAAAATAACTCAAAATGGACCATAAACCTAAATATAAAATATGTAACTATAAAAAAAAAAAAACAGGAAAAGTCTAGGTAACTTTGTGTTTGGTGATGACTTCTTAGATGCAACACCAAAAGCATCATCCCTGGAATAAAAAATTGGTAACTTAGATTACATTAAAAATTTCTAAAAATCTGTTTTACATAAGACACTGTTAAGAGAATGAAAATACAATTTGTTAACTAGGAGAAAATATTTGCAAAACACATATCTGATAAAGGACTTGTATCCAAAAATATACAAAGCACTCTTAAAACTCCAAAATCAGTGAAAGAACAAACCAATTTTAGAAACTTAATTAGGGACACATGGGTGGCTCCTTCGGTTGGGTGTCCGGATTGTTGGTCTCAGCCCAGGCGTTGACCTCCAGGTCATAACTTTGGGTCCTGCATTGGGCTCCACGCTGGGCATAGGGCCTCCTTTAAAATTTTTTTTTAAAGTTTAATTAAACTTTGTATAATTGCCAAATTCTAAATGTAAGGAGACTGGTTGAACAGCAGGTTAGACACAGCTGAATTACTGATCTGGAAATAGAGCTGAAGAAATTATAGAGACTGAACCATAAAAGAGAAGTAGATGAAAAAACAATGAAGAATAGGTAATAGATAAAACAATCCCAAAGACTAACATATGTTTATACATACTGGGAAAACAATGGACACAAATGAAGACACGTGGAATGAAATCCACAGACTTTGAAATATTGTAGTCAAATTTCAGAAACTAAAAGGTAAGGAGAGGGCTTTAAAAGCAGCTGAGAGTAAAAAGAGAAAGGCCATGGGACTGAACATGGAAGGAGCACATGGATTATTGCAAAAATATTGCTAATGATCCAGTAATGAGTTGGACAGTGATTTCATGGCTATGCTTAACAATTTTTACATATTATCAGTACTCTCTGTACTACCAAAAAGCACATAGTAAAAATCATTTGAAACTCTTTCTCATACATCATTTTGTTTATTTATTATACCCCCCTGAGGCAAGTTTTCCCCACTGTCAGTAGGGAAATTGAGATACATTGACTTATCCAATATCATGTATCAGGTAAATAGAGAAGTGAATCTAGAACCAACTATTCAGACTTCTTATACAGTGCCTTTTCAATTAAACTGCATAGCCTCCCAGAGACATATCATGTGAGAGTAATTCTTTGTCATCTATATCTATATTCAAATCTCTAATAAACACACATTCATAAAATTGACTAAAAGGAAAAATAGTCATTCTGGCTAAATACTGACACTGAAATTCTCCATCCAGAAGCTCTATTACAGCCAAGTAGAAAACCCTATTAAAGTAAATTATGTTAAATGTGCTGACACAGCCATAACTGCATCAACTATCTCTCTGCTTTGAACATTACTGTACTTTGACTAAGAATTAATGGGTTGAGGAGAATCAATTACAATCTAATAAGTGTACCATTGGAAAATCTGAAGAAAAAAATGTAGAATCATTGTTATAAACAATAACCAAAAGAATTCAATTTACAAGGAACTTAATATCCATGTGTATACATTTTTTCATTCTTAATTCACTGCAGTGTTTACTTACACATCTTTCCACCATTTGTAATCACACATCTAGGGAATGACAGTTAGCTTCAAGGTAACATTGTGAAATCTTGGCAGTCTGACTCCTACTTAGGTAACTTTCTTTTGTGCTTCTCTACTAAAAAAAAATGTTTTGTTTTACTAGCACTGGTGTTTAGTAGTGATTTTTCATCATAATTAGCTTTGAAAACAATACTCCCACTCCCCTACCTGATAAACGTAAAGGCATTTTGAGAAGATTTGCCCTTCTTACATTTGTGAAAATTCTTAATTCTCCTCCAAAACCCTGGTTTTAAATGAAGCTGCAGTTATAGCTGTTAACACCAAACAAATCTGAGTTTAAAAATAAAGCAATTCAAATTATAAATCTAAAAACAATTCATGGAACTGCATTAACCAATTGATAGCCATTTGTTCAAGAAGCCCATATTTTACTTAAAACTAATTAGTGAGTGTAGACACAGATAAGTAAATCTGACATTATTAATTATCCCTTGTACTTTATCTCATAAGAGAAAATATTGTGAACACTGAGGTACTCAACAAGCTGAATGGTTCCATGCAACACACACACAAGGACATGCACACACACACACACACACACACACACACACCCAAGCTATGAGATAGGAGATTGTACCTTTTAAAAATAGTCTAATATGATAAGGAAAAATAAGCTTAGATTTTCAAAAGATTAAAATCACAATTAAATTCATGTTCAGACTTAAAAATTTCAAACTTATCATTTAAGGGATAATTATTTGATTCGAGTTAGAAAAAAGTTTAGTCCTTTAGGCAGCTGTGTTCTATTCTCAGGCTTTAAAAACAAGCCACTGTAGAGTTTTGTAAATTAAAGAATGACCCTGGGACAACGTCAATCCAGAAACCTTGATGCCTCATAAACAATTTTACCTTATAGAAACTGATAAATAAAAAGCAAAGTATTTACCTATAAGTTAATTTTTATTCCACAGAGTTACATATTTGCAGTTCAATATATACAGTAAGTTGATTTTTTGAGTTATGCCTTATTTAGGAGTTGTATTAAAATTTCAAAAAATTTTAAAAAGGGTTTTTGGAGGTATTGTTAATATGGCATTATGTATGGCTTCTGTAGTCAGTTGATCGAACAACTTTATTAACATAATATCATGAATAGATAGTAGACATTTACTACTAACATTTTTAAACCAATGTATCTCTTGCACTTTACATTTGATTTAATAAAGCTGGATAAAGTCGAGACATGGCAATAGCAAGTTTGAGGGCCTATATTCAGGTTCTAGATGACTTGTGAAAGTCCTGTAAAATCTGTACCTCAATTTCCTCATTAGTACAATTGGAATAATTCCTACTCTTGTCATCACCAAAGTTTACATACAAAGTCATGAATGTGAAGATGCTTTGATAAAAGAAGAATTCTATTCAAATATAAGATATCATAATTAACTTCAGTATCCAATTGTCCTACCTTTACTTTACTTTGGGGGGATATATTCATGGGATTTGGAAAAAAAACATGAAGAATCTCAAATGCTGGGGCACCTGGGTGGCTCAGTGTGTTTAGTGTCTGACTCTTGATTTCAGGTCGGGTCATGATCTCAGGGTTGTTAGATTGAGCCCCACATTGGGCTCTATATTGGGTGTGGAGTCTGCTTAAGATTCTCTCTCTCTTCCTCTCCCCGTATGCCCCTTTCCTTTACCACTCCCTCTCTCTGAGAGAGAGAGAGTGAGAGAGAGAGAGAAAGAGAATCTCAAATGCCATGCATTTGGGAAAAAAATGACCACTATCACCACTTACCTATAACCACGTCCCTTCAATGTGACTTTCCAGCTCTTCTAATCAAGGGATGAAGTCTATTTCATCTATTTTTCCATTTCTTGAATCTAGGCTGGCCTTGTAACCTGCTTAGGCTAACAGATAGTGGTGTGTTGATAAATGGTCAATAATTCACTCTCTTAGGGAAAAGAAGTCTCAATTTGTAGCATATGCTGATTTCTGAAGTATAAAAATATTCCCCTATGACCAATTTGAAGGTATCCACATATCCGTAATGCTCCTGCATCAACATGACCATATGACTTTTTTCTTAGCTCATTAATATAGTAGATTAAATATCCACTCTCTGTTATGTGTTCATATATATTGGCTCCAGTATACATTGGCTCCAGTACGCCAGCGCAAATTGAACATGGTAGAGATGAGAGTGTTCCACTCTGACCCCAAGCCTAAAGAGGTATTATTGCCTATCATTGCTCAATTTTTTTGGATCCCTGCCCTATCGTCATGTGAATAAGCCTGGGGAAACCTACAGGAAGAAAGAGAGCTGACTCAATTATTCCCACTGCCCCAGCCAAGAGCTCACCAGTGTCCAGAGCAGAGACACCTAGCTGATTTACAGTTGACTGCAGATTTATGAGGGAGCTCAGATAAGAATAGAAGAACCACTGAGCTGAGAGAATCCCCAAATACCATGAACCCACAGAAACCTATTCCAAATAAATATTTGTTTTCTTAAGCCACTTAAGTTCACTTAAGCCACACAAATTTTGGTGTGGTTCATTACACATCAGTAGACCCACACTATCCTTGAATATTATTGCTTAACAATGAGGATCAGCTTCTTGTACTCTTTGATTATAGAGATAATCTAAAATATATGTGTATATAGTTTGAGCTGATGGCACATTGAATAGTGATATATGTACGTAAACCAGAAGCCAATCTTCCAGCTAGAACACATGGATACTAGAATACTTGCCATTACTTATTTTTGTTCATTGTTTTGCTGTAAAATATAAATGATTACAAAGTAAATCAAATAAAATATGGTAGCCAAGGGTGTCACTTAAAAAGTAGCTCTCCTAATTTTCTGCATCCTCTTTCCAATTCCGAGAGTTGACAACTAAAGAACTGCTCTGCTCAAAGTTATTAATGATCATATGAAATTTACTAAAAGAATGAATAAATGAAAATGAACTCTATAATCAAAGTATATGTTTCCATTAAGTTTTCCAATAGCAAATGCTTAAAAAAATTCATTTCTTCTCTGGAAATTATATGTCAAAAAATGGGTAAAAGTCTACTTTTGTATTTACACCTAAGCATACAGAATTTACAAAAATTCTTAGAAAAATTTTAAATTGGGTTGGCAAGCCAGTTTTGGAAATTCAGTTTGGTGGGTCTTTGTTCCAAAGGAGGAAAATATTATCTGGTATTCAACTTTAATTTCTATTGATATGTTTTTCATCTTTAAGATAAAAACACCTTTTGAGTGAATGCTTAGAAAAGTACCTGGATACTTTCTTTCCCATATACTAGAAATGTTAAGAGGAAAAGTCACTGTTAAGTAAAATGGTAGCAAGTGTGGTTTTTGTAGGTGATTTTTATTAAGTTCATGAAGTTCCCTCTATTCCTATTTTTGTGAAAGTTTTTGTGATGAATGAGTGTTGAATTTTGTCAAATGCTTCTGAACTGGTTGATATGATCATATATTTTTTCTTTACCTTGTTAATATGGTGGATTACACTGAATGACTTTCAAATGTTGAACCAGCCTTGCATCCCCAGAGGAAAATACAGCTGGGTCAAAGAGTATAATTCTTTTAATGTATTACTCAAACCTATTTGCTAATATTTTGTTAAGAATGTTTACATCTAATTCATGAGATATTCACCCTAGTTAGTTTGCCTGTTTTGTACTGTTTGGTTATGGTATCATTGTAATGTAAGTTTCATAAAATGAATTTGGAAATGTCTTCTTTTTTCTCTTTTCCAGAAGAGACTGTAGAAACAGTGTTAATTCTTCAAATAACTGGTAGAATTCTCCACAGAAACCATCTGGGTCTGGAGATTTCTCTTTTTTTAATTAAAAATTCAATTTTCAAATATGTATAAGGGTATGTAAATTGTGTATTTCATATTGGGTGAGTTGTGGTAGCATGTGTATTTTGGGGAATTCATTCATTCACTGAAGAAGATATACAGATGGCAAATAAACACATGAAAAGATGTTCAACATCACTAGCCATTAGTAAAATACAAATTAAAACAAATGTATCACTTAACACTTACTAAAATGGCTAAAATTTTAAAAACTAATGACAAAACCAAATGCTGGTAAGGATGCAGAGAAACTAGATCGCTCATACACTGCTGGTAGGAATGTAAAGCAGCACTGCCACTCTGGAAAACAATTTCTCAGATTCTTAAAAAACTAAACAATCAACTTTCATATAACACAGCAATTACATTCCTGGGCATTTATTTCAGGTATGGGCACACAAAAACCCAAACACAAATATTTATAGCAGCTTTATTCATAATAGTCTAAAACTGGGAACAACCCAGTTATGCTTGCATGAGTAACTGGTTAAACAAGTGGTACATCCATATCATAGAATACTTCTCATCAATATAAAGGAATTAATCATTGATACATACAACAACTTGGATGAATCTCTAGAGAATTATGATGAATGAAAAAAGCCAATCCCAAAAGGTTAGACACTGTATAATTCCATTTATATAAAATTCTTAAAATGACAAAATTATAGAACACATATTAGGGTTTTCAGAGCTTAAGGAATGGGTGAGGACAGGAGGGAATTTGGTGTAGACATGAAAGGGCAACATGAGATTCCTCGTGATGATAAAAATGTTTCACGTCTTGATTGTATCAATGTAAAAATGCTAATTGTGATATATAATTTTGCAAGATTACCACTGGGTAAGGCTGTATTATTTCTTACAACTGTACATAAATATATAACCACATTAAAATAAGAAATTTCTTTAAGAGAGAGAGTGATGGACAGGGGCATAGGCAGAAGGAGAGAGAAACTCTTAAGAAGGCTCCACGTTCAGCACAGAGCCCGACATGGGGCTCAATCTTACGACCCTGAGATCATGACCTGAGCTGAAATCAAGAGTCAGATGCTTAAAAAGATGAGCTACCCAGGCACTCCAAAATAAATGTTTTTTGAAATTGTAAAACTGGTTCAAACAAAATACATTTTTTATATACATCCAACACATTGTTGGCTACTCTGATGGAAACGTGAAATGAACAGTTCAACAGAGGCAAGATCTTTGCATTGAATAAACTATTTAGAGTTAAACCGTTTATTATCACCTAATTATTCATCCATAAAAACTTATATTAACTGCGTGACAAGTGAGTATGCACTGTAAGCAATTCACTGTAATAAAATATGTAATGATTTTATGACTTGGATTAGTGATATTAGATGTTGTTTATCATTTGTAGGACCAGGTAAGTTCATCTGACATTAAAGGAACTTAGGATATGCAAGTATTACTTTACTGGATTCATGGATGAATGAAATGCTTCCTCCAACACATTTCAATATGACTTCTCATATGCTGGGGAAGCTCAAATACTAGGTAGCAAGGGTTCCCAGAGGATGGTTTTAATGAGCGATGGTGAAGATAAATGGGAGAATCAATCAAAATGTCTAGAACAAGCTAGAGCAATTTTCAAATGTATTCTGAGTTAAGTAACATTTTTGAGTACGTACTGTATGTCTGGAATTGTACAAAATGTCTTGATTTTCATATTCAATTTCATGGTAGTGTGTTGTGTTACAGGTGAGAGAACTGAGTTCAAAGAGTCAGGAGTCCTCTAGCTTAACAGAACACTCATGGATACCTGGATGTGGCCCAATTTCTTGTAGCCTTTTTTTCCCCACTTAGCACTTTTGAGGGATCCTACTGAAAATAAATATATACATATGCTAGTAATTTTCAGCTTAGAAAACACTGCATGCTTAGAAAATAATACAGAAAATCTTTCCTCTACAGAAATCCAGGACTCCCAGGCAATTATTTATATATCTAAAATGCATATACCCCCATTCCACTTTCTCACCATTAGGAAACCACTGAAGCAGAGGAAAAATCTGATTGACATTGATAGCTGCCTGTGGAACAGGTTTTTGTGGAAAATTACAATGTCTTTTTCTTTTTGAAGAAAGCATCTGGGAATTATGAAAGATTGATAGCCTTGATGGCTAAAATTTTTAGCATATTCACCAAAAATGCAAAAGAGGTTATATATTTCTTAGAGCTCTCCTTAAAAGCAGTTTATTTTGTTCTTCTGTCATCATGTTTCATTAAGATGTTGACTGATGATTCAATAAGGATGGCATTAATACCACCAATTGTTCCTTAGGCTAGATCTATGTGTTCAAAACAACCAGAAGAATACAGTGAAGGCATGCAAAAGGCTCCTCTCATCTGAGGAATCAGTGGGCATCACTGCTGGGCTAATATGTCAATAGATATGGACAACAATATGAGAACAGCTGCAAAGGCTTCATAGATCTTGGTTTTCCAGTCGATGAGCATGGAATGTTTTTCCACTTCTCTGTGTCTTCCTCAATTTCTTTCATGAGTGTTCTATAGTTTTCTGAGTATAGATTATTTGCCTCTTTGGTTACATTTATTCCTAGGTATCTTATGGTTTTGGGTACAATTGTAAATGGGATAAACTCCTTAATTTCTCTTTCCTCTGTCTTGCTGTTGGTGTATAGAAATGCAATTGATTTCTGTGCATTGACTTTACTGACATTTTACTGAATTTTTTTATGAGTTCTAGCAGTTTTGGGGTAGACTCTTGGGTTTTCCACATGAAGTATCATATCTGTGAAGAGTGAGAGTTTGATTTCTTTGCCGATTTGGATCCCTTTTCTTTTTGTTGTCTGATTGCTGAAGCTAGGACTTCTAGTACCATGCTGAATAGCAGTGGTGATAGTGGACATCCCTGCCATATTCCTGACCTCAGAAGAAAAACTTTCAGTTTTTCCTCATTCAGAATGATATTTGCTGTGGGTTTCCATAGATGGCTTTGATGATGTTGAGGTATGTACCCTCTATGCCTATACTGTTAAGAGTTTTGATCAAGAAAGGATGCTGTACTTTGTCAATTGCCTTTTCAGCATCTACTGGGAGTATCATCTAGTTCTTGTCCTTACTTTTATTAATGTATTGTATCACACTGATTGATTTGTGGATGTTGAACCAACCTTGCAGCCCTGGAATAAATTCCACTTGGTCGTGGTGAATAACCCTTTTAATCTACTGTTGGATCCTATTGGCTAGTATTTTGGTGAGAATTTTCGCATCCATGTTCATCAAAGATATTGGTCTGGTCTGTAATTCTCTTTTTTGATGAGGTCTTCATCTGGTTTTGGGATCAAGGTAAGGCTGGCCTCATCAAATGAGTTTGGAAGTTTTCCTTCCATTTCTATTTTTTTGAACAGTTTCAGGAGAATAGGTATTAATTGTTCTTAAAATGTTTGGTAGAATTCCCCTGGGAAGCCGTCTGGCCCTGGGCTCTTGTTTGCTGGGAGATTTTTGATGACTCCTTCAATTTCCGTACTGCTTATGGGTCTGTTCAGGTTTTCTATTTCTTCCTGGTTCAGTTTTGGTAGTTTATAGGTTTCTAGGAATGCATCCATTTCTTCCAGATTGTCAAATTTGCTGGCATATAGTTGCTCATAATATGTTCTTATAATTGTATTTCTTTGGTGTTGGTTGTGATCTCTCCTCTTTCATTCATGATTTTATTAATTTGGGTCCTTTCTCTTTTCTTTTGATGACTCTGGCCAGGCGTTTATCAATCTTATTAATTCTTTCAAAGAACCAGCTCCCAGTTTCATTGATTTGTGCTGCTGTTCTTTTGGTTTCTATTTCATGGATTTCTGCTCTGATCTTTATTATTTCTCTTCTCCTACTGGATTTAGGCTTTCTTTGCTGTTCTTTCTCCAGTTCCTCCAAGTATAGGGTTAGGTTGTGTACTTGAGACCTTTCTTGTTTCTTGAGAAAGGCTTGTATCGCTACCTACTTTCTTCTCAGGACCGCCTTTGCTATCTCCCAAAGATTTTGAACAGTTGTATTTTCATTTCCATTTGTTTCCATGAATCTTTTCAATTCTTCTTTAATTTCCTGGTTGACCCATTCGTTCTTTAGTAGGATGCTCTTTAGCTTCCATGTAGTTGAGCTCTTTCCAACTTTTCTCTTGTGGTTGAGTTCTAGTTTCAAAGCACTGTGGTCTGAATATATGTAGAGAATGATCCCAGTCTTTTGGTACCAGTTCAGACCTGATTTGTGACCCAGGATGTGATCTATTCTGGAGAATGCTCCATGTGCACTAGAGAAGAACGTGTATTCTGTTGCTTAGGGATGGAATGTTCTGAATTTATCTGTGATGTCCATCTGGTCCAGTGTATCATTTAAGGCCTTTATTTCCTTGTTGATCTTTTGCTTTGATGATCTGTCTTTTCAGTGAGGCAGTGTTAAAGTCCCCTACTATTATTGTGTTACTGTCTATGTGTTTCTTTGACTTTGTTATTTATTGGTTTTTATAGTTCGCTGCTCCCATGTTAGGGGCATAGATATTTAAAATTGGTAGATCTTCAAACCCTTTAAGTATGATACAATGTCCTTCCTCATCTGTTATGACAGTCTTTGGTTTAAGATCTAATTTGTCTGATATAGGGATTACCACCCCAGCTTTCTTTTAGTGTCCATTAGCATGGTAAATGGTTTTCCACCCCCTCACTTTAAATCTGAAGGTGTCTTTCGTTCTAAAATGAGTTTCTTGTAGATAGCATATCAATCGGTTTTGTTTTTTTATCCAATCTGATACCGAGGACAACAGAATTTAAAGATTCTGTCAGAAATAGAACTCAGCAAGGCAGCCCCATTCCTCTGGTGTTCTGTTTTGTTTTTTTTTGTTATGTTTTGTTTTGTAAGTCATCTGATACACATAACAATAGCTTCACTGATTCTGAATAGATCTCAGTGTATTATTGCTGACTTGATCTGACAAAAGAATAGCTGGGTCCACTTCAGTCTGTGTAATCAGGAACCTAGATATGTCTATTTGAAACACTCAGGTGACTCTCTTCTTAAGAGTAGAATGAATGATACCAACTATTTCATTGGTTATTATCACAAAAGAAATATCTGACTATCTGGGGCACCTGGGTGGCTCAGTTGTTCAAATGTCTGCCTTTGGCTCAGGATCTTCGGCAGAGAGCTTGCTTCTTCCTCTCCTCCCTGCTCATGCTCTCTTTTATGATCTCTGTCTGTCTCTCAAATAAATAAATAAAATCTTAAAAAGATAAATATCTGACTTTCCATTGCTCTGATAGTAAAATCCAAACTTTAAAAAAACTTATTAATATCTCTCCAATACAAGGCTCAAAATCATGACCCCAAGATCAAGAGTCAGTGCTCTTCTAATTGAGCTAGCCAGGTGCCTCATAAAATTCAAACTCCTTAACATGACTTATGGCCCTATATTATCTAGCCTCTGCCCACCTCTTCAGATTCATTTTCTTTCATTCTTCTTGTCCCTCCATCCACTCACATCCATAGAGAGGCCCTTCTTAGAGTCCCCAGAATCCTGACTCATAATTAAATTCACTTATATGATTTTAATCTTCCCCTTTGGTAATATTACTGCATTTGTTTAATGCCTGCCTCCTCCACTAGACTTTAAGTTCCTTAAGGACATAAATGATACCTTAATTATCACTGTCTCTTTAGCAACTAGCACAGAAACAGGCACATACTAGCCCCTGCGTAAATACTGAAGTCACATATGGATGAATCCATGAGGAAGTGGTGAATAAAATTGAGTTCTGCTTTATTTTCAGAGCAAACAGGAATGCAGGGTGACAAACTATCCTGGTTTGCCTGAAATTGAGGGGGATCCGAGAACATTGATCTTTCAGTTTTAAAACTGGGACAGTTCCAGGTATTCTGGTTATCCTACACATGACTTTTGATTTGTGAGGGTAGAAATGTTGAACACTCAGATTTTTATATATACATTCTTCATGGATGTCCCTGACTATTTGCCCACATAAAAACTAAGTGAACCAACTAGACAACCAAAAAAGAAAAATTTGGTTTTTTCCTTAACGGCAGATATTTTGAGGCCTTAGTTTTCCACATAATTACAAATATAGTAATCACTCATTCCTAACTTCACCTGGGTAACAATAAAAATTTATGACTATCTACTTCATCCTTCGTTCATCTGTATGCTCTGATTTTATAGAAATCTGGGGTTGGAGACCCATTCTTACTTGTCTCCAAACTGACCTCCCTTCTACAACACTGGAAATGACAAAAGTCTCCTTCTATCAATTGGACTAAAAAGTGACTAGGCTTTTTGATCTTAGAAAAAAATAAGCTATATGGATCGATTAATACAAAATCACTTCTTTAAGGCATCTTTTTTTTTGCAAAAAGAAGGCAAATAACTGGGAATTTTTATTTCAAGGACTATTTCTAACTCTATCAGTTCTTGTAGAACAACATTAGTACCCTAAGATATATTTTCTTTTTTTTTAATTTATTTTCGGCATAACAGTATTCATTATTTTTTTTCACCACACCCAGTGCTCCATGCAATCCATGCCCTCTATAATACCCACCACCTGGTACCCTGACCTCCCACCCTCATGCCAATTCAAACCCCTCAGATTGTTTTTTAGAGTCCATAGTCTCTCATGGTTCACCTCCCCTTCCAATTTCCCCCAACTCCCTTCTCCTCTCTAACTCCCCATGTCCTCCATGCTATTTGTTATGCTCCACAAATAAGTGAAACCATATGATAATTGATTCTCTCTGCTTGACTTATTTCACTCAGCATAATCTCTTCCAGTCCGGTCCATGTTGCTACAAAAGTTGGGTATTCATCCTTTCTGACGGAGGCATAATACTCTATAGTGTATATGGACCACATCTTCCTTATCCATTCATCCATTGAAGGGCATCTTGGTTCTTTCCACAGTTTGGCGACCATGGCCACTAAGATATATTTTCTGAAATTAGCTAAAGTATTCTTGACCCATAGTATTAATTCATTTTAAAACACCCTTACTTAGGGGTACTTGGGTAGTTCAGTCAGTTAAGCATCTGCTTTTGGCTCAGGTCATGATCCCAGTGTCCTTGCTCAGCAGGGAGTCTGCTTCTCCCTCTCCTTCTACCTCTCCCCCAGCTTAGGCTCTTGTTCACTCTCTCTGTCTCTCTCAAATAAATAAATAAAATCTTAAAAAAATAAAGTAAATAAAACACCCTTATTTTAGTAAGAAAATTATTTGGAGCTATTGTATAGATTTTAAATTTCCTCCAGTTAATCATGTATGATAGGTTTCAGTAACCAGTTTGGTTTAAGATGAAGTATTAGATTAGTTACATTACTTAAAGTAAGGTAAGTAATTCTGGAACATTTAAAAAATCTGTCATATAGAGAAGCAAGAGGTACATTTATATGGTGAAAAGACATGAAAGACCTCATTCTTAGCCATCAGTTAAGCCACCAAGGGTAAATTACAATATGCTTCATTGTACATAGTAATTTTAAATAACTATAATTTATAATTTTTTATGGTACATCCTAGAAAGAAACACAAACAGCTGCTAATTATCTAGCAGCTAATCCCAATACTTGGTACGAAGCAGAATTATGTAAAGAACATGTTGAAAATACATATGCCTAGTTTCACCCTAGAACCCCTGAATCAAAATCCTTGGAGTTACTGCTTATGTGCACCCCTGGTTAAGCAACATTGCCCAGTACCACAAAGCCTTGACCTCTGTGGGGAAGGAAAAAAAAAAACACAATAATACTGAAAAGACAAAAGAAAATTAACAAATTTTTAAAAAGTGGGTTAGTAATGCATTTAAACAACCAAGTTACTAGCCCATTCTTCTCTACTTGGTGGTCTTTGTTGAGCATCCTAAGCAAAGAAGTCTAGGATGATAAGAACAGAGAAACCTTTGTTAGATATATAATTAAGAAGCCTTTCGCGACCTTGAAGGAAGCAGCTTTAGAAATTGATGAGGGTTGACTTCCAATTGCAGAGGATAAAGGATTTAACGGGAAGGGAGGAAATAGGAGCACTGAGAATAAACCTCTGAGAAACACAGAAAACAAAGAGAGAAGCTCACACATGTTTCAGGGCAGAGGGAGTTGCTTTTTTAGAATGATGGCAACCAAACTCAAATATATTTGTCACAAAAAGGAAGGAAAAGAAAGGCAGGCAGGAAAGCAGGCAGGAAAAAGATTCTGAGATTTTGAAATGCACTCTGGAGTGAGGCACTATCACCTACTAGCATTAGCTCTATGATTTTCAATAAATTAACCTGAGCCTCAATTTCCTCATCTAGAAAATAGGAATTAAGGCAATATATTTCACATAACATTGACATGAGAATGAAATAGGGTCACTAATGTAAAATGCATAGTCCAGTGCCTGGTACATAGCAATCACTCCAAAAATGTTTGCCTTTCTTATCATTATTATTCATGTGGTTCTTGTTCTAGTCTCAGTAATTATTAGGACAGATAATAACTGTATTTGAACAAATATGAGTCAAATCAATAAATGTGAAGAACCAGCCCCATAGAAGTGACTTCCTCCCCTTTTGTAACAAAAGGAGATAAGAGCCTCAAAGGAATGTGGTGAGACGGAATAAGAAGATATCTGTAAAACCCTCGACACAGTTCAGAAATGTAAGTGTTCACTAAATATTATACTATGACTACTATAAATCCAATCTTTCCAATGTTACTCTCATAAAGACTGTTTAAAAAGCTGCTCAGAAACCTATTAGTAGCTATATTTGGTCTGCTCATTTCCTCAGTAATACTAATATATTCAATGATACTAACATATTGATAATACTAAAAGTTATAAGAATAATATATGAGTATTCACACAAGTATATCCATACACGTTGTACTCCACATAGAAGTAAATAAATGCTATGCATAAATTTCTGAAGGTTGATGGTTCTCAAACACAGACAGGAATGATCTGAAGAATTTATGAAAGTACAGAAAGTCAGGAACGCAGTTTGAAGAACAATGCTTTCAAATCCAAAGAATATTGTGAAAAGCAATATTTTTTGTCGATTCAGTCTTAACTGAAAATACTTATCCCTTCAGTTTACTCAAATTCCTTTCGCAAAGTTATGTTTACCATGCTGTTTGTCCAGGATATTACTATTATTACATGAGTCCATTGCAAGGATTGCAAATAACCTAGAAAATATTTGAAAACATTGCAGACCACTCTCTGCTGAATGTGTTACCAGAGGCTCTAAGAACAAAACTGGGCTATCCAGACATTGAAGATTCTGTATGGGCCTTGCTTTGTTTACTGAGGTGCTCTTCTGTGACAGTTAATTCATAATTTGAATGTTAATGAATTTTGGCATAAATTCTTAAACTTGGAGAATAGATGCCAGGTTTCCTTATTTCTATAGTCACATGAAAATGCATTCTTGCTTCTTCTGCTCAAATCGTGGTAGGGAATGTGCCTTGAAGCACTCAGAAATACATCAGAACTGAGCTCAATTGACAGCTGAATCATAATATAATAAGAAACTCAATGTATCACAAAATGGTCTTATTGGTGGATATTGTTTATCCCTACAAAATGTATTTCAGTGCATCTGTTTAGCTACACTGGTTGCCCCCAAAGACTTCTTAAAATACCTTGTTTAGACCAATTTCCCTTTTTGCAATGTACCTCCTCAAAAATTAATGAAACAGAAAAATGATTTTGAAATGTTAACTGTTTTTAAAATCTTGTAACCTTCAGTACTTCCTGCTGCCCTCTGATGTGCCTCCCTACACCCATGACCCATAAATTTGGGCAACTTGAATTAAGAAGAGTGCTTACTTCAGGACACAAGGAACAAAGAAGTCAGTTCTTAGTTTTTATATTCTGAAAGCAAGGTAATGACCTAAAGAAGATTTGGGAAGATATGCTTTGGTATGATCATCCACCTGCTCACCTAGGGAGTAAGTCAAATGGTCAAGTACAAAGAAAGCTGAACTAGAAACCAGGAGGTGGGCAGGAAAGTCTCAAGAACTAGAGAAGTAGCAGGACTCAAGAAGCCATGAAATCAAAACAAAGGAGGATAGAAGCAGGATTGTGGATGTGTCGGTACATGCATACCTCACCCTCCATCTCTTAGCACAACATTAACTCTTCAAAACTCAGATGAAGGAAATGGGGCAAACCCATATTCAAGCACATTTTTCTGACTTGGCAGAATAGGGGCTCACAATAGAGAGTTCAAGGAAATTAGAGAGAACTCACCTTATTTTGTAGACTTTTGACAATCACTTGTTAATATCAAGAGAAGAAAATCTTTTTTAAGTTCTTAGAACAAAAAAGCACGTGAGCATGGTGCCCAAGCATTTCTGAGTCCTCTGTGATGACAGATTTTAAGAATGTTTCAAGTAAGTGTATTTTTTTAAGTTGTACATTTTAAAAAGAAGATGAAAAAAAGGCCAGTGTCTATCATATTTCATGTCCCTTTTTAATTTGAATTAATGACTTAGCCACTTGTAAATAATGAGGCAGTCTGGTGGTTGTAAAGAACAAATGCTTATACTTAACTCGAAAGTAGCTTGAGTCAACCACAGAATTAACTCAGGTTTTAAAATCTGTTCTGCAAATCTGTGTAACAGAAGCTTAGACTTCTAGAGGATAAGATGCTTCTGATTCTAAAATCCTTTATTCCCAGTCATTCTGCTTCCCAGTAATATGCATTACGTGCATTGTTTTTTATTACATGCCAGGGGATGGTTTGTGACGAACAAATTATTCTGCAGTAAATATCACATTTAAATGATAGTTAACAATAAACCTGGGTCAGATGCAAATAATTAAATCCTATTCCTTGTAGTCATCAGTTCCGAAAGTCACCTTCCCTGTCCACTGCCTTAATAGGGCTCAGTGGAACCCCTGAGGCTGTACAGAACACATCTTTTAAAAAAATAGTGCTCTAAATTGCACTTTTAAAAAAGAGGACCTAATTTTCAGGGTCATACCATAACTCAAATTAGGCAAACAAAGTGTTGCTCTGTACAGGTCCCTTGGTGAAATTGTAAGATTTTATGTAATATATTCTTTAGGCGGATGACTTTATGTAAAGAGTTACTTTGAGAGTGGCCAAGGATACTGGAAATAGTCTAGTCATTTCAACAACTTAAACACTGCCCCCTTCCCTAATTTCTAAGCTAATCTATTCTTCTTAAACCCAATCCAAACATTTTTCAAAAGTATTGTGTGATTTTATAATCAAAGAGGCAGTTTTCTGCTTTTGTATCTAAAGAAGGACTCGTATGTAGAACTAGGTTGCATTATTAACTGTACTTAATTCTAATCTTAAATTGTCACTCTTTCAAGGGCTTTCAATTAATAGATAACTCTAAGATTAGTATATTTATAGTCTAATGATTGGATTCTATTGAGAACTCACTCATATTTTCATGGGTAAAAATAACAGAAACAATGATATGACTGGTTCACCGCTTACTATAGAGTTGGCTTGACAGAAGTACCTGCAGGTGCTCCTTCAGGCAGAAGGGTGACAGAAATTCCCCCAGAGGCTGGCCACTCTTAATGCAAAAGTAGCCCAGGTATGGTCATCTAGAATTACTTGATGAGAAAACCACGTTAACTAGTGGTTGCCAGTGGCTGGGGGGTTGGGAAAAAAAGACATTGCTGTTCAATACATATACAATACATATACAAATTCAGTTATGCCGAAGGAGTAAGTTCTAGAGATCTGCTGTACAACATAGCACCATAGGGAGCAGTACGGGATTAAACACTTCAAATTGGAAAGGATATAACTCATGGATTTCTTTTTTGCCTGCAATTTATTTTTTCCAGATTTATTGAGATGTAACAGACTTATAACACTGTGTGAGTTAAGGTGTACAACACTGTGAAATGACTCCCACACTAGGTGAGTACTCCATCACCTCACATATTACCATTTTCTTTTTCTTTCTGTGTGTGTGTGTGTGTGTGATGAGAACATCTAAGATCTGCTGTCTTAACAACTTGCATGTGGATAATACAGTATTGTTAACTGTAGTAACCCATAACTTTATTCACTTTACAACTGGAAGTTTGTATCTTTTGACCAACATTGCCCCATTTCCCCCATCCACCCTACAGCCCTGGCAACCACCAATTTACTCTTTGTTTTTATGATTACATATATTTTTTAAAATTTCACAGCATCATCATATAGTACTTGCCTTTCTCTGGGTGACTCATTTCACTTAGCCCTATGCCTTCAAGTTTCATCCATGTTGGCACAAATGACAGGATTTCCTTCTTTTTTAAAGTTAAATAAAAATCCATTGCATATGTACATTTTCTTTATCCATTCATCTGTCCACTGACAGATTGTTTCTGTGTCTTAGCTATTGTGAATAATGCTATAGAAAAGGAGGGTGAAGTGGGAGCAGATATCTCTTTGGGATAGTGTGTTAATTTCAGACAAATACCCAGAAGTGGACTTGCAAAATCATATAGTAGTTCTATTTTTGATGTAATGAGGGACTTCCATACTGTTTCCCCTGCTGGCTATCCCAATATACATTCCCACCAGCAGCACAGAAGGGCTCTCTTTTCTTCATATCCTGGCCAGCACTTATCTCTTGTATTTTTAACAACAGCAATTCTATCAAGTATGAGGTGATATCTTTGCCTGGTTTTGATTTGTATTTTCCTGATGATTAATGGTGCTGAGCACCTTTATGTTTACCTATTGGCCATCTGTAGGTGTTCTTTGGAAAAATGTTTATTGAGGTCCTTTGCCCATTTTTAAATCAGGTATGGGGTTTTTTTTTGCAATTGAGAGGTATGAGTTCCTTATACATTTTAAGAGTGTGTCCTACTCTTCAATCTTTTGGAAGAGTTTGAAAAGGATCAGTGTTCATTCTTTAGTTCTTTGGTAGCATTCACCAGTGAAACCATCTGGTCCTAGGAGTTTTTTAATTACTCATTTGATCTCCTTACTCATTATTGGTCTGTTCATGTTTTCTACTTCTCATGATTCAGTCTTGGTAAGTGGTGTATTTCTAGTAATGTACCCTTTTCTTCTGGATTATCTAATTTGTTGGCATACAGTTATTCACAGTAATGTCTTATGATCCTTTGTATTTCTGTTGTATCAGTTATAATGTCTCCTCTTTCATTCATAACTTTCTTTGAGTTCTCTCTCTTTTTTGCTTGGTTAATGTACAGTCTGTTATTTTTATCTTAAAAAAGACAACTATTTGTCTTACTGATCTTTTCTATTTTTTTCCCTGTTCTCTATTTCATTTCTTTCCGCTGTAATCTTAATTTCTTTTCTTCTGTTAACCTCAGGCTTAGTTTGTTCTCCTTTCCTAATTCTTTCATGTGTAAATTTGGATTGCTTATTTGACAGCTTTCTTTTTTTTCTTCATGTAGATGTTTACAGCTTGAAACTTCCCTGTTTTTGCTGCATCCCATAAGCTCTGGTATGTTGTATTTCCATTTTCATTTGTCTCAAGATTTTTTTGGTTTCTCTTTTATTTCTTCTTTGACCCACTGTTTGCTCAGGAATGTGTTGTTTAATTCTACGTGTATGTGAATTTTCCAGTTTTGCTTTTATTACTGATTTCCTGTTATATACCACTGTGGGTGGGAATGACCGTTTATATCATTTCAACCTGTTTTAGTTTGTTAAGACTTGTTTTGTGGCCTAATATACAATCTATCATAAAGAATGTTTCATGTGCACTTGAGAAGAATGTGCATTCTGCTGCTGCTAGATGGAACATTCTGTATATATCAGTATGGTCCATTTGGTCTATAGTGTTTTCAAATATGCTTTTGTTCAAATCACATGTTAAGTGTTATTACAACAAAGCAAAAATAAAAACAAGGAGACATAAGAAAATTTTAGGAGGTGTTGCATATGTCTCTTGATTGTGGAGATGGTATTACTGGGTTTGCATATGTCTGAACTCATCAAATTGTACACACTAAATATGTTCTGTTTTCTATATATCAATTATACTTATCTATATAAAGCTGTTAAAAAACAGTAACTATTCCTGATCTCTAGTGAACTGCCAACACAATGAAATATGTCATCCACTCCGATTCAAAACTGAGAAAATTTCCCCTCTGTTCTCCCCATGATGTAATAATACAAGCTGAGGCCCAATGTTATGATGGCCACAATTTCCTTACATTTTCTGTTTCTTACTTTGTCCTTCCCAGCACTACCATTTCCTTATATTCTGCCCTCAGAAAAGACCACTTGATTCATGGCCACCCATAGTTCCTCCACAGCAACATGAGCATTTTAAAGAACATGTGCATCTTTATTGTTGCTTTTATTTAAACCAATCTGTCTGCTTCTGTTAAAGTTCACTAGCAATTTATAACTTGATTCGCAGTCACAGCCACATTACTCCTCTCAAGGACTTTGCCCTTTTTCCTCTTCTGAACTTTCGAAGCATAATTTGACTATAGAAAACAAAACATATCCCTTTTGAAACAGATAAAAAGGACAGTGTTTTCTCAAGTTCTCAAATTTGGACAAATCCCAAATCAATGGACGGCAGACTAGGAGGGTAAAACGTTCGCTTGGGAAAACAACAAGAGCACTAGCCCAGCCCAGCCCAGAGCCAGCCACGGAAGCCCAATGGCCAGCAGCACTGGCTGGATTTATCCCTAAAGCAGGAAAGTGAGTTCAAGAGAACCTGTGAGAAGAAATGTTGCCTCTCCAGAAAGCTTGAAAGGCAGAGGGAGCTTAACTCCTCATTAATGCAGAACAGTCAGAGTTGCGAATTGTACAACCTGAATGCAAGTGTTCTTCGGTTGTCTCCCATTTGTTTTTCCAAATACAAACCCCTTCCAGTCTCTGCCAAACCATTTCTTTGAATTCAAGGCAATGTCATAGCTATAGAGTGACTACCGCCAAGTGTCATCTTTGCTAGCAAGTACAATTTCACACATACCACTTAATCCGACTTCTTTGTGGTTCATTAATTCTTTAGTGATTATAGAAAACACACACTTCTGATATTAAAAGAAACTAGTTTTCTCCTATTGGTTCATCAGTGAGTGCCAATATTTCAGTCTTGGAGCCTCAGTTATTCTAAACCATGTGGTTTTCTAGATAACTAAAGGCTTATTACTTTAAGCTCAAATACTTGGTTTTAATCATTTACTATATAAATATTCTAAAACTGAGTGCACTCTTAGGGCCTTTGTAAAATAAGAAATCTGAATGGAAGTTAACCATTTCCCACTGCCTTAGGGTACTGACTATGAATACCAGTTGTAAGTCAATGCCATATAATTTGGGCTCCTGCAGGCCATCAATATGTACATAGGGTTATTTGCCCTAGATAGCTTAGAGGTATGTTTTAACAGCTTTCCTACATTGTATTTGCTAACAACTATCACTACTTACTTCAGTCAACACCCCAACCTTTAGAAACTCTTCTCACTTCTAATTTTGTCCCTCTAATGTTGGGTGGATTCAGAAATGAGATAACCCACATTTATTACTATCGTAGTTGAAATAAGATAAAGAGGTACTGAATACAGACAAAAGAAATTGTACTATTACTGAGACTCATTAACTTTATCAGACCTCACAGCCTCTCTTTGGCCACTTTCAAGTCCTTTTGATTTAATGATGGGTTTCTGACTGTATTCTCCATAAGTGAAATTTCTAGTTCTGTGAAGTATTACTGTATTTTCATTCGTCTTGGTATATTTCAAAGATTAGATTCTTTATTGTTTTCTTTTTGTCAATCCACGTAATCCTCTGATCCATTAATGAAAAAATACCAAGAAATTTGATTTTTGTCTATATTGGCAAAATTGCTTATATTTTAAAGCAAAATAATTCTTAAGAGATACTGTTTAGAAAATGGCTTATGCAATGGTACTGGCATAAAAACAGACACATAGACCAGTGGAACAGAGCAGAGAGCCCAGAGTAGAAAGCCCAGATATGGACCCTCAACTCTATGGTCAAATAATCTTCGACAAAACAGGAAAAAATATACAGTGGAAAAAAGTCTCTTCAATAAATGGTGCTGGGAAAACTGGACAGCTATATGTAGAAGAATGAAACTCGACCATTCTCTTATACCGTACACAAAGATGAACTCAAAATGGATAAAAGACTTCAACGTGAGACAGGAATCCATCGGAATCCTAGAGGAGAACATAGGCAGTAATCTCTTTGATATCAGTCACAGCAACTTCTTTCAAGATATGTCTCCAAAGGCAAAGGAAACAAAAGCGAAGATGAACTTTTGGGACTTCATCAAAATCAAAAGCTTCTGCACAGCAAAGGAAACAGTCAAGAAAACAAAGAGGCAACCCACGGAATGGGAGAAGATATTTGCAAATGACAGTACAGACAAAAGGTTGATATCCAGGATCTATAATGAACTCCTCAAACTCAACACACACAAAACAGACAATCATATCAAAAAATGGGCAGAAGATATGGACAGACACTTCTTCAATAAAGACATACAAATGGCTATCAGACACATGAAAAAATGTTCATCATCACTAGCCATCAGGGAGATTCAAATTAAAACTACATTGAGATATCACCTTACACCAGTTAGAATGGCCAAAATTAGCAAGACAGGAAACAACATGTGTTGGAGAGGATGTGGAGAAAGGGGAACCCTCTTCCACTGTTGGTGGGAATGCAAGTTGGTGCAGCCTCTTTGGAGAACAGTGTGGAGATTCCTCAAGAGATTAAAAACAGAACTTCCCTATGACACTGCCATTGCACTCCTGGGTATTTACCCCAAAGATACAGATGTCATGAAAAGAAGGGCCATCTGTACCCCAATGTTTATAGCAGCAATGGCCACGGTCGCCAAACTATGGAAAGAACCAAGATGCCCTTCAGCGGACGAATGGATAAAGAAGATGTGGTCCATATACACTATGGAGTATTATGCCTCCATCAGAAAGGATGAATACCCAACTTTTGTAGCAACATGGACGGGACTGGAAGAGATTCTGCTGGTTGAAATAAGTCAAGCAGAGAGAATCAATTATCATATGGTTTCACTTATTTGTGGAGCATAACAAATAGCATGGAGGACATGGGGAGTTAAAGAGGAGAAGGGAGTTGGGGGAAGTTGGAAGGGGAGGTGAATCATGAGAGACTATGGACTCTGAAAAACAATCTGAGGGGTTTAAAGTGGTGGGGGGTGGGAGGTTGGGGTACCAGGTGGTGGGTATTATAGAGGGCACGGATTGCATGGAGCACTAAGTGTAGTGCAAAAACAATGAATACTGTTATGCTTAAAACAGAAAAAAAAGAAAAAAAAAGAAAATGGCTTATGCAAAGGCCTTTTTCTTTCAATTTCACTTGATCTAATCAAGAGCCATTGATCTGAATTAAGAAAGTCCATTTTGGGAAGGGTCAGGCTGACAACACCTGAACCTATTGATCAATCATTAAAAGTATGTCAGGTTAAAAAAAAAAAAGTACATTTCATGCTAAGAGAAATAAGTCATACTGAGAAAGAAAAATACCATATAATTTCACTCATATGTGGAATCTAAAAAACACATGAGTAGACAAACAAAAAGCAGACTCAGACATATAAATACAGAGAACAAACTGCTCGTTGCCAGAAGGAAGGACGGTGGGGGATGGGCAAAATAGGTAAAGGAGAGTGGGAGATCTGGGCTTCCAGGTATGGAATGAATGTCATGGGAATAAACAGCTCGGCGTAAGGGAATACAGTCAATGGTATTGTAATATCACTGTGTGGTGACAGATAGCAGCTACAGTTGTTGTAAGCACAGCATAATGTATAATGTATATAGAGATGTCCAATCACTATGTTGTATACGTGAAACTAATGTACCATTGTGTGTCAACTATACTGAAATTTTTTTTTTAAAGAAAAGAAAGTGCATTTTGCTGACAACTGCTTTTGCTATTTCTGAAATATATATATATATATATATATCCTTCATTCATTTTATTCTCATTGGAAAATATTGTACAAATCTAGTATTTTATTTTCCCTTTCTTATCCACAATATTATCTTACAGAACTTGTTCTATCAATATTTTCACATGATTTTTCTCAAACCACAAGACTGTGCACCTAAATGATACAAAACAGAATTAACATCTCATAACTTTTTTTTTCCCTTAGGAACATAAAAATAACCTTTAAATGGAAAGATACTAAAATGAAGATGTAATGAATTTTTTTTCTATATTTAATTGCTCAACTAGAATAATGATGATACTGGTTTTTATTTCATGAAAGCAGATTATAAACTTCTCCTTTTTAAAATAATGGCCACTACTCTTCTATCCATAAATGTGTGTGGGTATGGGTATGTGTTGCGTGGGAGGTATGTGGGAGGTTAGGGTCTGGATAGGATTTTTGCTAACACCAGTTACTATATAGCTGTATTTAGAGGTAGAGTATTATGAGAAAGGGTGGGAAAGAGTAAGTTTTGGGGACAGACAAATCTAGATTCACATATCCACTATCAATATATTAGGTGTGTGACCTTCGACAGGTTTCATGATCTAAGCCTCACTTTTGGATCATCTATGAAATGCAGAAAATAATACATACCTTGAAGGATTTGGCGGAAGATTAGAATTGATATGTCACACAGAAAGCACTAAGTACATAGTAATTATTATGGACATCGTCATTATTGTATCTGACTGGGAATTCAGCTAGAACTCAACTCAAACCTCAGCTGTTCAACTTACTAGCTGTGTGGTCTGGGTCATGTTAAACTGAACATTTATGAGCCTAAGTTTTATCACATAGTAAAAAGATTATACTTACTTCTTAGTGTCATTATGGGGATTAAATGAGATAATGTATAGAAAGCACCCCTTATGGTGCCTGGCTCTGGTTCAGCTATCTCAAAGGATTAGTTTCTTTTCTACTCTCTTGTGACGATCAGATGAAGGAGGGATTAAGACTGGATCTAACTAAGGCTTTATTATCATTGCATGTTTTGCAGTGAACATTCATGGAGTCTTTGTTTTCTGTCATTTTAGGAAAATGAAGACATATGGAGAGATAGGATGAGGATGGAAAAACACAGATTTAGGGGCTTATTAACTCCAACGTCCCAAAACATTTGATGACATCTACCATATACAAAGCCCTTATCATGTTTTTGAGCTTCAATGTTCAACTCAAAAATTGTTATTTCAACTTATGGTGGGTTTTAAGAATGTATGCAGATCATGTTTCTGCCATTATATCCTCAGCCCCAGGCACCTCTTTGTGTATCAAATAAATGATACACAAAATAATTTGGTCACAAACCAGAAGACAGAACAGTACCCAGCATGGGTTTAAGTTTTTCAGTCCCAACAGTCCTATCTTTCAGCTAGCAACATTTATATGGCAAAAAGTTTAAATTTATCTTATTAAGTGGTGGAGTATGAATAGGACATCCATTTAATGATTATCAATCCAATGGGTAGAAAAACATACTAAAAACTCTCCCTCTCAGCCCACTGCTCCCTAGCAAACAGTATTAAATTCTCCTATGCAGCCTTGGAGGGAACTTTGAGAAGCTGATCTTCACTCCTCCTGTTTCTCTCTTTTCTCTATTATTTTCTGAAATAAGTAAGCACACGATGAGCAGTCAGAAAGACGTGTGCATCTTGCCCATGGTGAAGAGTCAGAGAGAAGGTAGATGCTATTTCATCAATGTATTTACCATGATTACATTTATATCAAATGATGAAATCAACTAAGAACCTTTTTTAGTGTTACAGTCCTTGAACGCATCAGAGATTCCCCAGTGAAAAGCTTAAAGAAATTAAAAGAACGCTGTAGCTGTGTTATGTGGTGTTCTAGGACAGCTCAAAATAAACAAGTCACAGTAGCAAATACGCCTCAGAAAACAGACATTCTCCCAGAGAACACATTCATCCGGACCTCTCACTCTTGGGTTCATTAGTTTAAAGATAGTTCAATTTTGTCTTCTAAAATTTATTTGAAGGTACCTGGTTAATGACTGTTTGCCCTCAATTTTGGTATTACTCATACTTTAAAAAAAATGAGACATTATCCAAGAGAATTGTAGGAAATAAATGCTCTCCTGCAATCATTTTTCTTTTCTGACGCTATTTCTTTGCTATAAGCTGTGTACGATAATTAAGGTTTTAGGGGCTTAACGAGTTGAAGATGACATGCTTTGGAGCCAGATAAAACTGAACTCAGTTTTGGGCCCCTTCATTAGTGTGCTGAACCCCAGTAAGACTCAGTTTTCTGTGTGTGAAATTGTGATAATGATACCTGTATGCAGTGCAGTGGTGAGGATTTCAAGGAGCCGTGTAACAGCAGAGGGCACTTCAGAAATAAGTAATACCAGCACGCACCCAAACGAAAATATTATTATTATTATTGTGGTGGTGGTGGTGGTGGTATTATTATATGAAGCAAATGAGCCCGAGGCAAACAAGCATTTGCTTTGAGCACATTTCAGGAATCAGAAGTGAGGACATGCCACATTTATGACAAGGCACTATGATGATTCTAAATTCGGAACCAACTAACTGGTGATAGTCAGCTACAAATTAAGCCACCTAAAGGCTGAAGAGGAGTTTTGATGTGGAATGAGCAGTAGTGGGATATGCAAAAACGCACCTTATCCCACTGTGTTGGCAAGGGTCTGGGCAAAGGTAATACCGAGTACGGCGGAAGGAGTACTAGACTTTAAGAGGTTCCCTACACCATCATGATAAGCTCCAAGAACCCCTCTCTATTCCTGCTGTTTTATGAGTTTCTGGCAGCGGAGCTTTTAAGAAATGGGTAGGATGGAGCTCACAGCGGGGACTGCTCTTGCAGAACACTGCTGTCTCAGGGCAGGTGGTCAGCACCACAACACCACCATGCAAGTGAGCGTACAACACGCAGAGCAGGGAGAGCCTGTTCTCCTACGAGCTCAGCCTGCTGCCCGCAGGCCACACTCTCCCTCGCTAGCCCAGAGATCTGCAGTACGCCAGAGATGAAAAGGTCATATGCAAACTTCAAAATGTGGATTCTCTTCATTAGCAAAATGTGTGAAGCAGAGTCAAAGTCCAAGGCAAGCATTTTTGTTCTATGTGACATGAGAAGTCGCTTAGCATACTCTCGTTTTGTGTTACCTCAAGTGAAGAAGGACCCGATCACAAGGGCTTCATTTTCTCACTGACCTTTTCCCATTTTGAAAAGGCAACATAACAACAGTATGTTACTTAGTCTGTGAAGTAGCTTTCCCACAGATGGCACTTTAAAAAGAAGTGTTCCTCTTTATTTTGCTCCTTTGAAAGATTTTGAACTGTGAATTGCATAATATAATAGGTTCCTTTTGCCTTTAAATGTAACAGCTATAGTTAAATTGCAATATTTTATATTGACCGTAGAAGTCATCTTTGCTGATCATATATATATATATATATATATATATATATATATATATATAGTGTGATGTTTCTGTTTCCTGAAAAATGGGGGGGCTTAAATACATATGCAGTGGTATGCTGAAGCCAGCTCTTAGGGTTTCGCGAGACTCGGCTGTTACTATTTCCGCCACGTCTACATTCAATGTCATATTGGTAGCTTGAAATTGGTTATGTTGACAATATTTACACCATGAAAATCAGCAAATGCTACACATTTCCCAGCACATCATCCGTCATTTCCTTTACAAATCTGTGATAAAATGGCGTATTGAAATCTACTGGACAATGATTATTTACCAATTTAGATTGAGCCTTGTGACATATCGCCTACAGATCTCTAATGCCCAGATCCAAGAGGTAGGAGGCTATGTGGGGAAGGAAGTTAATCTCTAGTCTTCTATAGCACTCAAACTGCTATTTTTGTCTACAATGTAATATACTCTGATATCGCTCTTGTGAAAATATTTGGCTGATGAAAATGTGATCTGAGTGGTAATATTCTTTATTTGGTATTGCCCAGAGCAAAGCATATCACGATGATGAGTGATATGCAAGTTTCCACATTATTTATGTTCAAATTCCACAACCGTGTATAGCAAAGCTGCAACCAACAGTCTCTGAGCAGGGAGAAAGGTACAAAAAGAACACAGAAGACTTGTTTGGCCTCAGCCAGTATTTCCTGGCTGTTTCCTTCCTGTTAATTTGTTGTCTGAGATAGGAAGGCAGGGTAGGAACTTAGGCAGGACATGGGGAATCTACCAAACAAGAACCCTTTAGCTTTTAGAAAAATCTGAACTCATGAGTCATTGAAATATTAAAGGAATTTACTAACGAAGACAGTGATGATTTAAATGGTTTCAACAGGGAATAATTTCCAAAGCTCCTAGTCAATTATTGTTTGGCATAGATGATTAAGGCCCATGAAATGATTTTCAACAAGGCAAAGATTAAAAGGTTGATCAAATCTGAGGATAAAAGCACAGGAAAGAAGAAAAAACAATAAAGAAAATTTGCACAGAGTATAAGAGTTCTTAAGTCCTGCGAGCCCTAACAATTGCATCTGAAGTCATTTTCTCCCAGAAAACCAAAACAAAAAAAAATTGCATCTGTATTTTGAGAGTTTGTTAAAACAGACTGTTAGGGAGGTAAATCATCAGTAATTCAACATGATGATATCATTCCTCAACTTTACTTAAGAGCATAGAAAAGTCACTTACAACAATAAAATATTATATTAGAAGCAAGAGATAGTGGAAAAATTTAATCCATTACATGGTCAGATTGAATAAAATAGTCACATTTTAAAAACTGAACTAAAAAATTGAAATGATGTTAAAGTGATTTGTGAACTTGCGTATATGATGTCAGTGACTTACATTTACTGTATGGGGACAGTACTATCTTTTCTCAAGTTGGATGCCAAGCACTGTGTACTTAGCACACATTCATTATCTCATGTGCTCTTCATAATATATATAGCACAGGAAGCATTATTTCCATTTTACAAATAGGGAAATTGAGGCCCAGAGACATTAAGGAACTTATTCAAGATCACACAGCTGGCAAAGATATAAAAGCTTAGTTTTGTCTGACTGCTAATTATAGCTTTTTCAAGTTTACCAACTCCTGAGCACTTTTAAATGTATCCCACTTTTTGTTAAGACATTCATATAAACAGAAGAAAAATCACAAATTAAGATAGCTCCTTTTAGAGCTAAAAAAAAAACTGCATAGTAAAATCAAAATATGACTTGTTTCTGTAAGAATAGAGTCACAGTTTTATGTAAGACTGAATAGGATTGATTACTACTATCAACCTGTGTGTAGTGAATATTAGATCTTTTTTAAATCTATCTAGCCCCCCCCCTTTTAAAGTAGACTCCATGCACAGCATGGAGCCCAAGGTAAGACTTGAACTCACAACTCAGAGATCAAGACCTGAGTTGAGATCGAGAGTCAGATGCTTAACTGACTGAGCCGTCCCAGTGTCCCTAGCTCCTTTTCATTTAGGGGTAAATCCCCCTGATACATGTAATCTTGTGTGATTTTGTGTTTTCCCTGCCCTCTAAATTAAGAACCAAAGTGGGGCAGTTTTGCTCTTTCAGTTTTCTGGCAGTAGCTTTGGGTACACAGTATGGGAGGGCTAATAGGACATTTCCATCTGAAACCCTGAATCTGGAATAAGTGACACAAAGACGAAAGTTCAGTTCAGATCCTTTCCTGATGAATGTTGTGGTATCCCACTGGGAATAGCAATAATGACCAAGAGTAGGAGAGTCTTACATAGCATGGGATGTTGGTGGGGGGGCAGGGAGGCGACAGGAGACGTGCTTTCCTCTCACTGGCTTTTCCATAAATGCCTTCCTGCCTCCTATTTCCCAAGTTTGGTCCCCTTGCATTTATTTTATTATTATTAATTCTATGAGCCCCTGAGATGCTCTCAATGACTGACTTTCTCTCTCTCTTTCTCTCTCTTTATTTAGAACGTATTCTTACCGCTGATGTTTGCATCCCATTTCCCCCTCGTTCAACCTCAATTCTATTCTCTATTTATATTCCATATATAAGTGATACTGTATAGTATGGGTGTCTCTCTGTTTTATTTCACTTAGTGTAATGCCCTCAAGTTCCATCTATGTTATCACAAATGGCAGGATTTCCTTCTTTTTATGGCTGAGTAATATATGATCAGATAGATAGATAGATAGATAGATAGATAGATAGATAGCTCACATTTTCTTTATCCATTCATCTGTCAAAGACCCTTAGGTTGTTCTCCTATCTTGGCTATTGTGAATAAAGGTGCAGTGAATATGGGTATGCAGATATCTCTTCGAGACAGTGATTTCCATTCCTTCAGATATACACTTAGGAGTAGGATTGTTGATTTACAAGGCAGACTGAGTATCAAACTATTTCCTCCACAAAGGTTTCTGTTTTTTGACTCATATAGCATTAATTTGTGGGTTTTGTCAGCACTGATGGCTTTGGGCTACAGTCTCTGAAAAGAGTCATTTATACTTTGCAAACTTGGGAGCCTCATTTATGGACAATATTTTATTTATTTTAATTTCTTTAAAGATCTGTTTGTTTTTGAGAGAGAGAGAGAGAGCACGCAGAGGGAGAGGCAAAGGGGGAGAGAAAGAACCCCAAGCAGACCCCATGCTGACTGCAGACCTCAAAGCTGACTTTTGCTAAATAAGTAATTGTCAATTATTCCTCAATAAAGTTTTAAAAAGTCATAGAACTTGTTTTTAAGTAGGCCCCACGCCCAGTGTGGAGCCCAGTGCAAGGCTTGAACTTGGGACCCTGAGATCAAGACCTGAGCTGAGCTCAAGAGTAGGACGCTTAACTGACTGAGCCACCTAGGTGCCCCCAAAGTTACAAAATTTTAAAAAATATGCAATTTGTGATTAATAGAAAGAGAACTCATATTATTTGGGGATTGTATGCTTTAAATTTTTTTTTTAAACAAAAATCTATTAACCAGAAGGGAACAAGGAAAGAAGGAAGGAAAAAGAGGAGGGAGGGGGTGGGAAACACACCTAAGGGAAACAAAGTATTCTCAGTATGCTCTAGATTTGAGCCACCAAATGATCTAACTTCATAATCAGGAAACTTTGAATCTTGGTACAATAACAAGGAAGTTCCATTGAAGTGTTCAATGTCATTCATATAATAACTCTAAGTAAAAATAGTGCATAGTTTATAAAATGACAGTACTTACTGAAGGCAAAAGCCCGTGGCTGACAGCCAACAGATGGTCTGTCAGAGTGAAACTGATGAAAATGTCCCCAACTATATTACTTGAAAACAACTTTGCCTGAGAAATCAGTTTCTTAATAGCAGAAGGCACATTTCCTAATTGGTCTAACTCTGGATCATATTTCACAATCTTTGTTTAAAAAAAGAAATTAATTCATAATTTTCCTGATTATTTTTTGTTTAGGAAAGATCACTCCATTCAAAGGTTAATGGTTTATCAGATGCATAAAAAACAGGTACATGGCAGGCAGCTTCCAAGATTAAAACAAATGTGTCAGGCAAAGTCAGAAAAAGTTCAAGTTTCACCCATCCCAAATAGGGAAATATGGGTTTAAGTTTTTCAGTCCCAACAGTCCTATCTTTCAGCCAGCAAGATTTATATGGCTATAATATTAATAATATAATAACTAATAGTCTCTTCCTACTCTTCTTTCTGGACCTTACCACCAGACTAAGGGAGGCAGTCTGGAAAAGCAAAGCTTGGGAAATCAAGAACCCTCTTCTCAAAGGCCTACAGTAGAGTTGGTATATGTCACTAGTCAAGGGCTCCTGGCTCTAGGTCCCCCACCCTGGCCCTACTAGACTGTTCCAGGTTGGTGGATATAGTAAGATATTAGTATCAGGAGGGCCTATAGACATGAATACAGACATGAATAGAAAATCAAACAGTGCTAAGCAATATAGGCAAAATAAATGATTCCAATAAAAGAAGAAAACAAATTGAAGCTAAGCTACCAGATACTACAGGGATTAAGAGTACAAACTCATGAATCAGTAGATGCAGATTTCCATAATTTTCTCATCTGTAAAACAGAGATACTAGCATCTACCTCATAGAGTTGTTAAGATTGAATAATAGACATAAGTCACTTAGAACAGTGCTTGGCACATACTACAAACTCAATGAATATATTCTGTCTAAGCCTCCACTTCCCCATCTCTAGAAGTAGTATGAACTAACAGTGGCTACTTCTTAGGGCTGTTACCAAGTTTTAATTGAGATAATGTGGGTAAAGCACTGAGCACTCTGCCTAGCCAATAGTACATATTCAGTAAGTACTTACTGTTGGTATTGTTGTTCATAATCCCTTTCCTTCTCATACTTGGTGTCCTACTGCCAAGCACACTGCCTGCTCTTCCCACACCTGATTTAGAACTCTTCCTCCCATCACTGGCCCACCCTTGGTAGAGGTTTGAGGCTAAGAAAATCTTGAGGTTTCCTTGGAGGTTAGGGTGCTGGCCAACTCTGGCTAACATGTTGTCTTCATATCCTGTTTCTCAAATGCCATCATAAGAACTGGTCTTCCTCATATAGACAGAGAGAACAAAGCAGGGAACAAACCAGAAGGTCTGTAAATAAGGGATTATGCTTGTTCCTAATGCAACTATGCATCCATACCCTTAAAAGCTACAATAGTCTCACAACTGAGACTTCCCCATGTTCTAACAAATAAACCCCTTCAATCTGAAAATCATTTACAAGCCAAGGTAGCTGAGTTGTCAGTGCTGCATAAATGAGAAAATGTTCTATAGACTAGTGGGTAAAATAAGAACTATGTAGTGGTGACTGAAACATTTCATGCTTTTGATGTCTGGCAAGCGAGCAAAGATTGGGTTCTGAAGCTGTCCCTGTAAAATGTATATTATTGATATTTGATCCTAAAGGTAAAATTAATCAGTTTCACTAACTTTTAAGAGTAGCTTCATCATTTTTTCCCTAAAATTTCCCTTCCAAGTGGGAAAAGAATAAGGGGCCAGGAAACACAGGGCGTATTCATACGAAGGGAATCAATCCTAGTTGGCTGGAGGAAACAGTACAGATTGGACTGAGCAAAAAATAAGGCAAGAAAGGAAGGCTGGAGTTAGTCTGTGAGGGCCTTGAACCCCATGCTACGGAAGTTGGGTTTTCAAATACTTTGAGCTGGCCTGTGGAGTAAAACTTAGGCTACATGTGTGTTTTGATTACATTTTGAGTTACGTAACTTTGTAAACACGTCTAAAGAGAAAGCAAAGGAGATACAGGACACTGTCTAGCTTTATTGTATAGGCTGGTGATCATTATAAAGGACTGTAAAGCTCTATTTTTTTCTCCAAGAAGTCAAGCATTCCATTCCACTTTATATCTTAAAACTGGCAGATATTTGATCTGAGAAAAGCGCCACATATGTACATTCCTAACTGATTCACCCATTTTACCCAAAAGCTTCTTACATTATCCCGTCAGGCAGGTTGTTAATTATGCCTCTTAGAGTTCTATATTCTAGATCTGTTTTTGTGTATTGTTTTTAGGCTATTATTTCAAAGCCAAGTGCATTGTCAGAGTATTCCTTGGAATTCCCTTGGAAACAATTTGAAAATCCAAAGTTGCATATTTAGAACAAAAGCTAGAAATGCTTAAGTTTAAATAAATCACTTAATATGTGCACTTTTGCTAAACTTAAAAATCAGGTCTTAATGTTTAGAATTCTTAACCATAAAACATAAAACAACATAAGCACCCATGTCTAATAGCCCAGGAGACTAATTAGTCTAGAAACAAATGTTCTCAAGTCCCTCTCTCCATTCCCCACCCCAACCCAGGGTCATTTTTATTTACCACGTTTTAAACTGAAGAGAATATATAAGGCTAAATTGGAAAAGCTTTAAAGTAGCCTTTTAAAATATGGACAGACTCTTAATTATGGCAACAGTATAAATAGGAAAGTGCCCTTAGGCTATGCATTACTTTTACAAATGCTTATAATGAACTCCTTTATAGAACCATGCCAGTGTAGAGCTAATTTAACTCAGTTTTCAATTAAAACTGAAGAAAACTGTAATCTATTGCCTACAATCCCTTTCTCAAATACAATGCAACCGACTTTCATTTTAATTATCCAGGAGTTCATTCAGAAGAATAGCACTAACTTTAGGAAAGAATTAAATAATCTGCAACGGCATGTTATGAACAATCTCATGTAAGATTCAGGTTATAATAGCTATTAATAAAAGGTATCACAGTAATAGTTCACTTCCATTAAAAACAGTGGGGTGTGTGTGTGTGTGTGTGTGTGTGCACACATGTGTGTGGTATGTAAATGTACACCCTATCAGATCATGGTATAAAGCAAAATTGGACAAGCTCTAGTTCTTTGGCCTAATCCAGATCGCCACTTGCCATTTATAAGGCAAGACTTCCTGGAATACAACTCTGCGCATCCATGTATGTACTGTCCATGACGGCTTTTGTAATACAACAGTGAAGTTGAGGAGCTGCTACAGACACTGTATTGCCCCCAAACCCTCAAATATTTACTGTTTGGCCTTTGACTGAAGATGTCTGCAAAGCCCTTGTTTAAAGGGTCAGACTTAGATACCACTCAGTAAAAAACTGTACTTGGTATCAAAAATACACAAAGATAAGCAAAATGAAGATATTAGGCAAGTAATCCCTCTGGCAACAGATTACAGTTAACATAATCCCCAACAATTACAAAGATTTGCAGGCACATGAGTGAGAGACAACATACAAAGACTCCAAGGAGCATCTTCTGTGTCTCTGTTAGATATTGAGATATAGGAGAATTCATGAGTCACTTTTGTCATTTTGCATAAGTGTTCTCTGGATCTATACACACAGGGGCTGAGTCTGTACCATCTAGATATATGTTCTAAAGGAAAATTCAGTCAACTGGTTATTTTTCATATAAGCTAGGTAAACCCAATTTTTATTGCACTTCTAGAATAGTTTGGCATGTTTTGACAGACTACAATGTGTCCTTGAACAAAAGGTCAGTAGTCAGTTGATTCAAGCTTTATATACAATTTGCACGACTCAGAATCAGCTTTATGGAGTAGATAAGACACACAGATTTACTCAGAGACCAAACCTCAACTCCTGATTATACTTCTTAGCGGTTGTGTAACCTTGAGCAAGTGGTTTGTCGTCCTTTTTTTTCATCTGCTGATACGTACTTCAGAAGGTTGATGTAAGAATTAGATGAGACACCACATACATAATACATTCTACAGGACCTGGCACTTAGCCAAAAATCATTAAAACCTAACATCCTTTCCTTTACAAATAATGTCTATTTTTTCAAACGTTATTCAGCTACATAAAGAATTACACTGGAATTAAAATTTTAAAAGTTACATTAGTGGCAAATCACTATGTTGTATACCTTAAACTAATGTAATATCGTGTATCAACCATATTTCCATAAAAAACAAAATTGTGTTAATCAGTTAAAAAATGAATTATTGAAACCTAAGTGAGGGCATTTTAACAACTAGGATGACTCAAAAAGATAGACAAGATTGGTGGAGTCAATATGAAATAAATCTAAGTTCAGGGAAGAGAGGGCAGGGAACAAACACTGCTGTTGAAAGAGCTGTTCAGAATAGAATTTGAATTAGAATTCAAATAGAATTTTCACAGTACCAACTGCTTGTCATATCAATGATATCTAATGGGTTGCTCCTTCTCCTTTTTTTTTTTTTTGCTTGAAATAGGCTATATGTCCATACATGTCATTGAAATAACCATCTTGCTCAAAGCTGGAGGTATCACAATCCCAGATTTCAAGATATACTGCAAACCTTATAGTAATCAAAAGAGTATGGTACTGGCACAAAAACAGACATATAGACCAATGAAACAAAATAGAAAGTCTGGAAATAAGCTCACACTTTAATTGTCAATTAACCTATGACAAAGGAGGCAAGAACATGAAATGGGAAAGTCTTTTCGACAAATGATATTGGGAAAACTGGACAGTTACATGCAAAAGATTGAAATTACACCTCTTTCTTACATCATATACAAGAATAAACTCAAAATGGCTTGAAGACCTAAGTGTGATATAGCTCAATGGAACAGAATAGAGAGCCCAGATATGGACCCTCACTTTGTGGTCAACTAATCTTGAACAAAGCAGGAAAGAATATCCAATGGAAAAAAGACAGCCTCTTCAATAAATGGTCCTGGGAAAATTGGACAGCCACATGCAGAAGAATGAAACTAGGCCATTCTCTTACACCGTACACAAAGATAAACTCTAAATGGATGGAAGGCCTCAATGTGAGACAGGAATCCATCAGAATCCTAGAGGAGAACACAGGCAATAACCTCTTCGACCTTGGCACAGAAACTTCTTTTAAGACACATCTCTAGGGATGCCTGGGTGGCTCAGTTGGTTAAGTGGCTGCCTTCGGCTCAGGTCATGATCCCAGCATCCTGGGATCGAGTCCCACATCGGACTCCCTGCTCAGCAGGGAGCCTGCTTCTCCCTCTGCCTCTGCCTGCCACTCTGTCTGCCTGTGCTCATTCTCTCTGACATTAAATAAATAAAATCTTAAAAAAAAAAGACACGTCTCTAAAGGCAAGGGAAACAAAACTAAAAATGAACTATTGGACCTTCATCAAAATAAAAAGCTTCTGCACAGCAAAGAATATAGTCAACAAAAGTAAAAGGCAACCTATGGAATGGGAAAAGATATTTGCAAATGACATAACAGATAAAGGGTTGATATCCAAGATCTATAAAGAACTTCTCAAACTCAACACCCAAGAAACAAATCCAGCGAAGAAATGGGCAGAAGACACAAACAGATACTCCTCCAAAGAAGACATCCAAATGGCTAACAGACACATGAAAAAATGTTCCATATCACTTGCCATCAGGGAAGTACAAATCAAAGCCACAATGAGATACCACCTTACACCAGTTAGAACAGCCAAAATTAATAAGACCGGAAACAACAAGCGTTGGCAAGGATGTGGAGAAAGGGGAACGCTTTGACACTGTTGGTGGGAATGCAAGTTGGTGCAGCCACTCTAGAAAATAGTGTGGAGATTCCTTAAGAAATTAAAAACAGAGCTTCCCTATGACCCTGCAATTGCACTACAGGGTATTTACCCCAAAGATAGAGATGTAGTGAAAAGAAGGGCCATCTGTACCCCAACATTCATAGCAGCAATGGCCACAGTCACCAAACTGTGGAAAGAACCAAGATGCCCTTTAACAGATGAATGGATAAAGAAGATGTGTTCCATATATACAATGGAATATTACTCAGCCATCAGAAAGGATGAATACCTACCATTTGCACTGACATGGATGGAACTGGAGGAGATTATGCTAAGTGAAATAAGTCAATAGGAGAAAGACAATTATCATATGGTTTCACTCATACTTGGAAAATAAGGAATAGTCCAGAGGACCATAGCAGAAGGGAAGGAAAACTAAATGGGAAGAAATCAGAGAGGGAGACAAACCATGAGAAATTCTGGAATCCAGGGAACAAACTGAGCATTGCAGAAGGGAGGGAAGAGATGGGGTCACTGGGTAATGGACATTAAGGAGAGCATGTGTGGTGATGAGCACTTGGTGTTATATACAACTAATGAATCACTGAACACTATATCAAAAACTAAGGATGTACTATATACTGGTTAATTGCACTTAATTTAAAAAAAAAAAGACCTAAGTGTAAGACCTGAAACCATAAAATTCCTACAAGAAAATATAGGCAGTAATTTCTTTTTTTTTTTTTTAAAGATTTTATTTATTTATTTGACAGAGATCACAAGCAGGCAGAGAGGCAGGCAGAGAGAGAGGAGGAAGCAGGCTCCCTGCTGAGCAGAGAGCCCGATGTGGGGCTCAATCCCAGGACTCTGAGATCATGACCTGAGCCGAGGCAGTGGCTTAACCCACTGAGCCACCCAGGCGCCCCTAGGCAGTAATTTCTTAACCACAGAAATGATGATAGAAACATTTTTCTAGGTATGTCTCCTATGGCAAGGGAAACAAAAGTAAAATAAAGAACTAGGACTACACCAACAAGAAAAGCCTTTGCACAGGGAAGGAAACCATCAACAAAACAAAAAGACAGCCTACTGATTGGGAGAAGATGTTTGCAAATGTTATATCCACAAGTTGTTAATACCCAAAATATATAAAGAACTTACATAACTCAACACCAAATAAACAAATAATCTAACTAAAAATCAGAAGATCTGAATAGACTTTTTCCCAAAGAAGACATCCAGATGGCCAAAAGACAAATGAAAAGATGCTCAACATCACTCATCAGCAGGGAAATACAAATCAAAACCACGAGATATCACTTTACATCCACCAGCATGGCTAAAATAAAAAACACAAGAAATAACAAGTGTCTGAGAAGATGTAGAAAAAAAGGAACCCTCATGCGTTGTTAGTGGCAACTGGCGCAGCTCCTGTGGAAAACAGTATGGAAATTCCTCAAAAAATTAAAAATAGAATTACCATATGATCCAGTAATTCCATTACTAGGTATTTACCCAAAGAAGATAAAAGTACTAATTCCAAAATATAGAGCATCCTATGTTTGTTGCAGAATAATTTACAATAGCCGAAGTATGGAAGGAGCCCGAGTGTCCACTGATAGATGAATAAAGAAAAGGAGGCATCTATATACATACATATATATATATATATATACGCACACACACACAAATATATATAGGTGTGTGTGTGTATATATGACACAAAAAAGAGGAGGTATATATGTAACAGGATATTGCTCAGCCATAAAAAAGAATGGGATCTTGCCATTTGCAACATCATAGATGGAGCTAGAGGGTATAATGCCAAGTGAAGTAAGTCACTCAGAAAAAGACAAATACTGGACGATTTCACTCATGAATAAAAAAATAAATAAAACAAAGGAAAAAAGGGACAAACAAAAAAACAGATTCTTAAACACAGAGAGCAAACTGGTGGTTGCCAGAGGGAAGGTGGGTGGGGGCATGGGTAAAACAGATAAAGGGGATTAAGAGTACACTTATCTTGATAAGCAATTAGAAATGTATAGAATGGTTGAATCATGATATTAATTTTCTAAAATTAATAAAATACTGTAGTTAATTATATTTGAAGAAAAAAACTACCATCTTGCCCTGTGATTGGCAGAAACCCAATCAAAATTACTTTTTAGATGGAGTCTGGTTTAAAGGGCAAGGAGAGCTAGCAAAATGATGGAGGTAGTTCTAGAAATAATTTGGTTAATGATGGATTTTTAAAATTTGACATGTACTTTAATAATGTATAATAGCAGAATTGCAAAATTTTAAAAATATTGCATGGAGTCAGAACACAACACTCATGTCATTATTTTGAACTTTAAAAATACCACTATAGGCCTAAAATTATTTTGAATGAATAGAAAAATCAAAAGAACAAGGAGAAAAGAATCCCCAATGGTATATATTTATGTTCAACATCTCTTGAAAGAATTCTTTCCATTTCCACTACAAGATAGAGATTAATGTATTCTTTGATTAATGAATTAGAAATGCAAAAGAAGGGGAGTTTTCAGTCACTTCATTCAATTATTTGAGGGTAACAAAGATAACATCTTTGGGGACTGAATAATTTGATGATTATAAAGGCAATTTCAATTGCTTGTTTGCAATCCATATTTATTTCATATCCATTAAGGACAAATTATACCTACTATTATTACCCTACTTAGTAGAAAAATAAAAGAATGAGGATGCTTTCAGAAAAATTACAGCTCTTACATGTGGCCCCTTTCATTCAAGTACAATCAAGTGTATCTGTGTGTGGAAGAAACAGAAAATTCATGAATTAATTTTTAAAAAGTCATGAACAATGAAGGTTAAGATACAAACACAAACTCTTTTCTGTTGGACATGGGTATCTAACATTCCATTATCAAAGGAAGATTTCACCTGGGACAACATTTTTGAGATCTTGTTTAGAGAAGAAGTTTAAATGTGTCTATACAATGGATGTTTTCACAAATTTGTACTTGCAGCCATAACTTTATTTTTATATCAGTATGAGAAAGATGAAATGTCTGTCCCAAATTAAAATCCTACTTGTGATTCTATTATTCATCATTTGGAGTACTTTCCCTTCCCTTCCTTCTTGTTTAAAACATCCCTATGCACAGAACATTTTAATGAAGCAATTTAGTTACTCGTCTGTCTCACATTGCATAAAGAGGCAGGTAGAGCACAAGTGCTTAGAGCACAGACTTTGCAGTCAGATGAGCCTATGTATAAATCCTTTTTAACCCTCTTCTTAACTGTGTGACCACGGTCAAGTTCTTTTTACCTCTCCAAACCATCATTTCTTCCTCTGCAAAGTAGGGATAATAGCAACATCTATGTCACGGGTGGCTAAAAAAATGGACAAATGCATTATGCTACTATTAACATATGATATATTATTTACAAATATAAAAACTACATGTGGAATTAACTAAAATGTGATGTTTATGTCTATACAAATGTATACTGTACATAGGAGACATATATATAACATGTTTGCTTGTTAATGTACAAATGATGTTTGACTAGGATTTAGCAAATCCTAGATTTTACAAATAAAAAGTACATGATGCCCAGGTAAATGGAATTTCAGGTAAACGACATATTGGTCATCCTGTATTTTATCTGGCAACTGTAAATAGGTTACTTTATTGAGCTGTAGCGCTTTCAAATATCCCCACAGGTAATAGCTGTCAACAAATTTACCTTCGTTTTATAAGTTAAATTAGGGTAATAGCCCATTTATTAAATGGCCTGGAATAGTCCTATGCCAATTCTGATGAATCTGCCTCTTCATCTCTGATCATATAGCTCTCTAGTCACTTATAAAAACTATATAATTTTCAGATGTTGGGTTCTATTTAAGTGGCTGATGTCTAACTACCTCTAAAACATCACCTGACCAAACCAAAACTCACACATTCGTGCCATGCCAAGCTGCTAGACAAGTTCGCTGCCCCTACTGCTATTGTGGGATGGTCCATGTCAAAACTGTTACCAGAGCCAAATCCAGGAACACTGGTCATGCTGTTCCAGTCATTTTTTTCACCATCTGACACACCCGGTAGCACACTGTGAAGAGCCTACTGTTTCCACAATCCTACCAGTCTTCAGATGAGGACAGTGAGTTGACCTTCTTGTAGGCACCTCTAACCTCAGGAACCATTTTATGTGGTTCGGGGAGAGGAGGAAAAAAAAAAAAAAACCCAACAACAACAAAGCCACATCAATTTCTACAAATGCCCTTCAAATAATTCCTTTTTAAATTTCTTATCTTTTCTGAAACAAGTTAGAGGTGGATGGTGATGGTTGGACTTACTTTTTCTTTTAGCAAATCCTACATGGATGTGTCTAGCGCCTTTCTTTAGAATGTAAGGACACTACTGTACATTGTTGTCAGCTTTGGGGCTTCTGCCAAAATCTGAGACAATAGAAGAAAATTCATTTAACATCCAGATACATTATTTAATTCACATTGACTAATAGAACTAATTTAATTACAAAATGCCAGCGTTTTCAATTTAATTAATAAGCATCATACATGATATTTATTGACAACTTAAAACCTGTATTCAAGATAAATGTAGACTGTAATCATTTGATCTCAGTGAAATCATCATTTAAAAATGATCAACTCTGGCAGCACCTGGGTAGTTCAGTCAGTTAAGCATCTGACACTTGATACCAGCTCAGGTCTTGATCTCAGGGTCATGAGTTCAGGTCCTACGTTGGGCTCTAAGCTGGGCATGGAGCCTACTTTAAAAAAAATGATCAACTCTGTTTTAATATTACGTGATCTATGATATTCTGATTTGGAACTCTGCAGGATGACTTTTAATCACTTGGGGGTCCATATATTATTTCCTTTCTTGACATTTAGCTTAATTAATCTCTAAATTCCTTCTCTGGAAAGTCCTTAATTTAGGGTTGACAAAGACCTATCTTGACCTATCATGCTTCTTACCATATTTATTGCTTAGCAGTTCTGTCATTTTCATTCCTTTAGTCATGGATTTTTTTTTATGTTTATAGTTAACAATTCCACTTAAAACTCTTAAAATGTTTCAATCATTCCAATATTGAATACCTATCCCAAGAAAATAAGCTTAAAGAACACAAATTTTATGCACAAAGATAGCCACTCTGAAATTATTTGAAATACAAAAAAACCTTTAAAACTGTCTATGTATAGAAAATTAGGAAGCAATCTTATATATATTTATATACATATATATAGTATATATAATATACTGAATATATCATATGTCTATTTTAAGTGACATTTGTCAAGAATCTGAGAACATAGCGAAATAGATTTTATTTTGTATTAAGTGAAAAATTAAATATTAATCTATATGCTCTATGAAAATTACATTTAAAACACTTCTAATAATAATAATAACAACAACAACAACAGACCAGTAAGAAATATACCATGTAAGCCAAGATCAACATGGGTGGTAGACTATGGGAGGTATTTTTTCCTTCTCAACATCCTAATTTTCCATTTCCCCCATTTTTCTGTAATGACTATATACTCCTATAGGATAGGAAAAAAACAATTTTATCTTAAAACAACTTTTTGGGGTGCCTGGATGGCTTAGTCAGTTGAGCAGCTAACTCTTGATCTCAGCTCTGGTTTTGGTCTCAGGGTTGTGGGTTCAAACCCCATTTTGGGCTCCAGGCTGGGCATGGAGCCTACTTACAAAAATGATAAAAACAACGTTTCATTAAGCCTTTGGAAAACTACCTTCTTTCTCCCCTACAAATCAAAGAGATGAAACAACTTCCTCTTCTTCCGCTTCTCCCACTTTCCCCTCTTTCTTTTGGTTTGACCTTAAATTCATTTTGCCTTCAATTAAAAGCCACAAATGGTTGAATAAATATATTCAAATGGCTGAACAAATGTATTCTCTTATGTTATTCTTTATCTGATGACTAAAATCTAAACTTTTCTACCAGCCATTTTGGCACCATGCAGAGATAGCTGTAATGTACCCCGAGATGAGGGAGCTGCTTTGTACTACCATACAGTCTTCATTCTAAGAAAAATTAATTCTTAATATTTTATATACCATTTTTAAATTGTCTTTCTTCCTTTATAAGAGATAATGAACTGCAGTCAATATATTATAAGCATCGGTTATTACTGTGCTAACCATCACCACCACCTACTATTTATGGAGCAGTTTCTCAGCTAGACTCCTGAAACTGCCATCTAACTCGCCTCCTGCTTCTACCTTGGCCACCTAACCGTCCATTCTCAATGAGTATCCAAAATGCAATTCTGCGACATGTTAAAATATGGCAGAACCTGTCATTCTTCTTCTCCAAAACTCCTCAGTGGTTTCCCGTCTCTGAATAAAAGCTGAAGTTTTCACAGGGAACTGCAAGCCCTTTCGGATCAGATTCCATTCTCCGCTCTGGCCTCACCCCCCATCTTCTTCCCTCCGCCAAGGTCAGTTGGCTTTAGGTTGGGCCACTGGCCTCCCTGAACCTCCTGGAAATCTTGAACACGCTCTTGCCTCGGGGTCTTTACGTTTGCTCTTCCCTCTGCCTGGTCTGCTCTACCCCAGTGCACGTGGCTTGCTCCTGTGTTTCTTGAAGGTCTCTGGGAATTGGTCTCCACGTGAAAGAGGACGCTTCCCCCTCAGACCCTCTCCTTTCGAGCTAGGCCTCCTCCTTGATTTACTGCTCTAACAGAATGCGTCATCCTCTGACACACTACATAGTTTACTTGACTGTTTATTGTGACTTTCCCACTAAAATACAAGCTTAATGAGGCAAGAGATTTGGTTTTGTTCACTGCTGTGTCCCCAATAGGCAGAACAGTTACCTGGTACACAGTAGGTGCCTGGTAAATTCTTGACCAAGGAAGGAGTGCAGGGAGGGAAGAGTGGAGGGAGGGGGAGGGGAGAGGAAGGGAAAGGAAGGAAGGAAAACTTGACACAGATTATCTCTTCGAACTCTCCCAGCACCTCTGTAAGGTGTTACTATTTTGTTATTTTAACTTATTTATTTGACAGACAGAGACCACAAGTAAGCAGAGAGGCAGGCAGAGGGAGAGGAGGAAGCAGGCTTCCCGCTAAGCAGAGAGCCCGATGTGGGCCTCGATCCCAGGACCCTGGGATCATGAGCTGAGCCGAAGGCAGAGGCTTAACCCACTGAGCCACCCGGGCGCCCCTGTAAGGTGTTACTATTATTATTTCCATGCCACTCATGAGAAAACTGAAGTCTAGAGAGTTCACTTAGTCAAGATCACACAAACTGCAAATGACAGAGCTGAGACTAAAACCAAGTTTGTCTGTCAGGACAGTCCATTCTCTGAACCTCTGTGCTTTACAGATGACATTAACAAACACCGAAAGGATGCCAGTGTTGTATATTCTCCTCAGCCAGGGTTGTGCTGTTGGGCTGAAACAGCCCTCGAAATACTCTGGGGAAAATTTTCACGAGGCCAGATCCAGAAAAAAACACTACCTGGGTGTCTTGGAAAACATGTCTGAGCCTCACCCTCCTCGTCTGTAAAATGTGGCTTATGGAAACCAGTGTCTCCGTTCTCTTGTCACGCCAGCATTTTTAGGAACCTGTTCAGCTGTGTGGTGAAATGCTTATCTTTTCCACTCAAGAAACACCAAAAGGAAATTTCTTCTGCTAGTGTGTGAGGTATAGGGTAAACTCTGGCCTCTACTCCAGTTTAAAATGATATAATAAACTGACGACAGATGATAATTTTGTGCGATCTACGCGGGACCCTCCCACTTCAAGATGGAGGCTGTTTTACTCTTCTCTGGAGTGTCAAAAGGAAGCTATCAAACTGGGTAAGTACACAGAGAATATGAAGTCGGTGTTTGCCTCTGACTCTTCCCGTTAGCGAACACTACTGCGCACTCACCGTGCAGGGGCTGGGAGACGACGTCAGAGATGACACGGCCCTCGCCTCTGAATCACTCACAACGGGGCTCGCTGGGAGCACCTCGTGTACATGGCCTGTTTCTGTGGACATACTGTGCTGCTGTGGGTAACATGTGTGCATACTACATACACACACGGTGTATACATGCGTGCGCATATATATTTGTACATATGGCATGCATATATGTACTTACTGTGTGTACGGGTAACCTTTGAACAATACACATTTGGACTATGCGGGTCCATTTACACACGGATTGTTTTTGATAAATGCGGAGCAGTATTGTACTGTATCATCTCTTTATGACTTTTTTTTTTTGCTTTTTGCTTTTAAATAGGCTCCATGCCCAGCGTGGAGCCCAACACGGGGCTTGAACTCACAACCCCAAGATCAAGACTGAGCTGAGATCAAGAGTCAGATGCCTAACTGGCTGAGCCACCCAAGTACCCCCTTATGACTTTCTTAATGACATTTTTTTTCTCTAGCTCACCTTATTCTACGAACACAGTATATAATACATGTAACATCAAACTATGTATTAACTGTTTATGTTCTCAGTAAGGCTTCTGGTTAACAGTAGGCTATTAGTTAAGCTTTGAGGGAGTCAAAAGTTATATACAGATTTTTGACTATATGGGTACGGATGCACATTATTTTATTTATGTTCTATATTATTTATATCACTAAATCTAAGGGGAAATGATGAAACCTACCTAAGGAATTTAAGTTAAATGCCTGTATACTAAAATGTCTCTCCCAAATCTGTTACAGGGAAGAATATTCTCTTGCCTTCTTAATTTTACACTTTTAAGTATAAAATGGTCTCAGGTACACTATTCATCGTATAGAATTCATTTGTCTTTGGTTTTTGAGGAGAATCACTCCTACTACTGGCTGCCAGAGATAGTCAGTATAAAGCCCTGCTTAGCGTCAAGTAACAACAGAATTCTCCTTTACTCTTTCTTCCTTCAAATTCAATCTGAATGGAAGCCCAACCTTTGCCAAGGTGCTGCAGTTTCTCCTTACTCCCTCATCTCATCTTTAAAGTCTACGTAAAGATGCCTGGGCCTGCCTGTTGCTGTTACCATGGCAACACCCCCTTAAGCTCATCTGTGAAAATATTCCAGATTTCAGTTAAGTCTATGATGGTGTTACCTGGGTCAGTTAGCTCTGTGGGATCTTCAATTAGGCAAGCTCATTAATAGTAAACCATTAGCTTTGAACAACCAACTGCTTAATTATTTCCCTAAAATAAATCCTATCACTCATTGTTCAGACCAAGTAAATAGATGTCAATGTTGACAAAGTTCATTTAACTTTTTGAAATTACAGAGCAAAAAGTTGTGAGTATGCATTATTTATAAATTGCTTTAAAACTGTGCTTGGTGAATAGACAGTTACATTTAGTGGTATTCTGAAACTGTCAAGAAATACTTAGAACCTAGACACACTGGCTCTTTCCAAATGGGCTGGCTGATAGATGAGAAAAACAAACATTTGGATGACTGAATTTTCCTACTTTTCTTCTTGGTAAACTCATAAATTATGCTCACAAATTCTGGAACTCAACCAATCAAGTTCCAGCAAGAGTATTTTTTATTTCTCCTTTTAAAAATACTGACTTGGCTGTCCTAATTATCAAATAACTAGAGTCCACTAAAACACTGCTAGCTCAAATGTCATTACAATTTTCAAATGCTAATCAAATACCTTTTTTTGATATTCACTGTGGATATGTTTGTACTTAAACACTTTCAATTTTATAAGAATTGGTAAACTACAACAGTTGGTTGAATTAAACGTAATGGAGAAGACTTTTGTGTTTTTACAACAGCAAAACAGACCAAATGGACTCTTTTAAAGTTGTATGTTCACAAGCAGGTAGGTGGGTCATTTGGACTGTGACCAGTTAAGTCATTGGGTATGATACCTCTTAATCACCACCATCCAAATTTTCAATCATGTCTGAAAGCCTTAGAAAATGGGATTTTTCCACAGCATGTGATTGCTATAGTCTGATACTGTGTTTAAGTCAAGATGTTAGGATCTTGCTTTAGAATGGTTACATTCCATGCTCGCTTCGGCAGCACAGCACATATACTAGAATGGTTACATTCCAAGAAAATTCCCATGAACATTTCATATTGTTCACATCAGGCCAGTGCCATGTAGTTCTATATTGGAGCCTGAGGCAAAAGGAAAAAAAAAATCAGTAACACCGATCCTGTCTTTATTTAAAATTTTGATGTTTTGTTCAGAGTGGAATTTTTACATTAATTTTGATTTTTAAAAACACTACATTAAAATATTATTTATATTGATTATTTAAGTTTTTGGTACACCCTTAAATTTTTTCCCAGAAGCAACTGCCTCATTCACCTGACCCTAGTCCCGGCCCTGCACCAGTCGATATAAATTTGAATCCCTAACTTCAGGCTGTCTGAACTCCAGAATACCTTTGGGGTTTATGAACGTAGTTTGATTTGCAACCACTAGATGGAGACCTTTTCATTAGGTAACATGGACCCCCTCCCTCAATCTGTAGAAGGTTGCAGCTGTCAAAGAACATTCAGATTAAACAGAAATAAATTCTTGGTTAATTTTTAAAACGTGTTAGGAAAAAAATAGCGAGTAAGAAAGAAAGCTGGTATTGTCGCTGGCAGAGTGTGAGTTGAAGAGTCCTCAATTTGACTCCCAGTCTCCTGCATTTAATACCAGCTGTGCAGCCTCTCTGAGCCTCAGTTGACTTATCTGTAAAATACAAATAAGGTCCCAAACTCATAAGGTCGCTTTACATGTAATATGAAATCTCCTAAAAAATGGATGTTCGTCAATAAATATGCTCCTTTTCTTCTTTGCTTCTCTTACAGAAGATTTGATATAGAAGAACGGTCTACTAGCACCCAAGGAACTATACTCAACATCATGCCCCTTTCCAGTTGCTGCTCTTTGAAACCAGGTTTAGAGGGACACAGCTTCAGAAATCCCATCAATGCTTAAACTCTGTGTAACCTCAGTCCTGAGACCAGCTCCTATTCTTTTTCTAAGTCAATCGACTTGCTATGAAAATTGACAAGTTCATTTCCATCCAACAAATCTTTACAGAGATCTTTACACCTCTGCCAGGTGCCCGAGGTATGAAAATAAGACAAAACACTGTTACCAGGAGCTCACAGTATCTAAGTTAGGTGCGAGGTTAAATAACGTAGGCATTACAAATTATGACTCAATTTTACAAATAAATGTTGAAATTGTACAATATGCAAGTGCTGTACTGGGCGTTGACATGCATGCCTATACCTACAAGTCAGAAAAACACAGCCCTGGTAGAGGCAGAGAGAATAACAATCAGATCTACTTCTTCCTGGTTATGTGAATATCAGCAAGGCCCCGACTCTTCTGGGGTTCATTTACTTTTACCAGTCAATTCAAGTCAACGATAGTGACAACCTCATGTGATCGTTGTGAGGATAACATCATATACTGCATACTGCATAGGACAAGCTATGGTCCATGATAAGAACTCAAACAGTGTCATTCATTATTATTAGTGCTAATAGAAATGTTGGAATACGCGAATAAACTGTGTACTGTGAGGCTTCCAATGTAGAGGAATTACTTTTATCTCATTTCTTCTTCTCCTGGCAGTTGGGAGAATGAGATGAGATTGCTTTTTCTGATATGCTTGTAGAAGATCCTCTAATGAGGAAGACTCCCAGGACAATTTTCTTCACAACTGAGTATGCAGAAAGAAGTGGCATATGAGGAAATAGGTTGAAGGTGTGTAGGTGGTGGTGACGTGGCGCTATTTTGTAGCCTTTGTGGATTTCTTTGCTGGATATAAGTACTACCACCATAGCAGATTTCAAGCTACCAGAGGTTTAATAAGCAGTCCGCAAAATTTTTGCAAAGTCATAATCTGTTCTCCTGCTCTACTTTGAGCAAGTTCCAGCACACCACTGACAGAAAGCTATGGACACCAATGGACTTGTTTAAGGCACTGAGGACTTCAGAAACAGAAGCCTGAGAGCGTTTTTCAGATTTATTATAATTTTCTTTATTACCAATTTTATTTTTAAGTAATCTCTATACCTGATATGGAGTTCAAAACCCACAACCCCGAGATCAAGAATCACACAGTCTACTGACTGAGCCAGCCAGGTGCTCCTATTTTGAATTTTTAAATAAAGATTCTGAATCTTATTACAGGACTTCCTGATACAAGGGCCTCTGTCCCTTGTAATACTGGTATTAACAGTACACCATTTTCTCAGCTGATTGCATTTTGAATAACGGATCCTGAACCCTTCACTTGGAATAGTGTTTACCTTCTCCATAAACTTAGCTTGTTTGTGTAGTGAAAATGGTCTGCATTCTTACCCACTGTCTGTTTAAAAAAAAAAAAAAAAAAAAAAAGCAGGGATGGCACTGTGTTGTTTTCCAGACTCTCCCAATCTCTCCATTTCAGAAGGAAGCTCAAGTCTGGATGGTCCCTGCACTTAAAGCCTGGGGAGGGGGTGGCAGAGGTAGCTAGGGAGGCTGTGGTGGGGGTAGCTACACTTTCAGAAGCAGGCAAGTGCAGCGTCTGAATTTCTTTTTTTTTTTTCCATTTTTTAAAATTTATTTTCAGCATAGCAGTATTCATTATTTTAGCACCACACCCAGTGCTCCATGCAATCTGTGCCCTCTATAATACCCACCACCTGGTACCCTGACCCCCCCCCCCCGCCCCGCCGCCCCTTCAAAACCCTCAGATTGTTTTTCAGAGTCTATAGTCTCTCATGGTTCACCTCCCCTTCCAATGCTGCTTCCCAAGTGCAAAGGGGACCTGGAATCAAATTTCATACAATATGATTGAACAATTCTCCACAATTGAAGTATAAACACATGGGAAGTTAATCTGATGACTGTTACATTTACCATCATGCTGGCTTTTGCCATAAATAGTTAAAGGTAGAAAACAGTCCATTATGAACCTAATGAATGCTACCATTTAGTAAAAGCCATATAGTGACTATTGTTAGGAGCTATACATATATGTAGTCATTTCATTTAACGCTGACACAACTCCGCATGCTTTATAGAAATTCGTATCACCATTTTACACATAAGGAAGTAGAGGTGCAAAGGAACAAAATTACCGACAAAGATCTTCCCATTAGGAAACAGAAATCAGGACGCAAACCCAGTCCATGTTCTCAGAAGTCTGGACACTCTGCAAGTCTTTGAGTATATAAAGATGAAAAAGAAAAGATCCTGGCTTTAAGCAGCTTACAGCCCAGCAGATCTTTATGAACACCTTTTATATGCCCAGAACAACCAGGCGTCTGTCATCCAAACCACTAGCAACATCATCTAGAGAAATGGCCCCACCTGCACATGATCAGTGCACCCGCCTTCCTCACAGATGCCAAAGGTTCCAGTTTCTTGAGCTCAGATGAGACAGTGCATGGGGACAAGAGAAGGGTGGCTAGGAAATCAAGCGAACACTTTGGGGACTAGTCCTCATAAACTGAGCCATTCAAACATGTACTTTTTGCAAATCAATGAGAAATTAAGCGAAGAATCTGTACTGGTCAAGACACCAGGATGCTCAAACTAATAAAGGTCTAGAAACGTAAGTGAACCAGACTGAAATGCCTCATACAGGGCTCTTGCATTTAAAGCAGGACACCCATAAAATCTGAAATTATAATAAACTGAGTATTTTAGCATGAATATGGTATGTCTCAAATATTGCACGAGATACATTTAATGTTGAATATACTTACTTATATTTAGTACTTATACTAAAAAAATTACCCATTTCTCTGAAATTTAAATTTAACCAGGCATCCTATATTTTTAATTAGATAAATCTGGCAACCGTACACTCAAGGGAAAATGGGTTTATAATTATATATTGCTATATTGCTCCCATTCTAATCTTTGCTCTTTGAGTACCCTGACCTACTGTATATGGAGCTACTGAGACACACATAAAAGCTAGCCACTGGCGTCTCCCAGGCAGAAAAAAATTAACATTTTCCCAGGATACCTTTTCACTTTCCATTGACTTTACTCCCACCCCTTTCAACCAGACTACTTTAATAACTGGTATGCCCCAGGCATGAGTTTTAGTTGCATCTCATAACATACAAAACACTTTTAAATGTATCTGAATTAATATCTTTGTTTCTATGCATAGCAGTTGAGTTCACTTGCACATGACTAGCTGACCCAATGTTAAGTAGTCATTTAACTAAGCATTTATTCATTTCAATTTAAAATTTTTTTTCTAAGCTGGAACCTGTATTTTTTCCAAGTCTCAACTGTTTTAATAGTCACGTGCAAAACTCCCAAGTCCTGGGTCCCATACATTGTGTACCAAGTGGAGAAAGTGGGGTCTTCCTCATTTCCCTCCGTCTACAAGGGATGGTAAGGGCTCAGGCAATTCAGCAATACTTGATTTTATGCCTGTAAGTGCTCCTGGAAAACACAGTAGGCTTTATACATTTTTTTTTCAACTGAATCCATGCCAAATGCACCGGCCACGGAAGCATGACCCTTAACTAGGAGTAAAGTGATGACACCCCCCCCCCAACACACACACACTTGTCGTGGCTTAGTCATTTATGAAACCAAAGACCCGATACACATAGAAAAAAAGAGGATAAATCTCACCCTCCTTCGTCACACAACTCCTATAAGGATCAAAGGAGATCAGGTTGGAAAAAGTGTTTGGGAACCTCTAGAGTGCCTATAGGTAGTTGGTAACCACCCTCCAGATTCTTATCAACCGCCCTCTGGGGTGATTTGTGCAAAGGGTCCTTTTGTAATAATAAAAAAAATATTCAAAACACAATTTTGCTGAGTTGTGAATCTGAATTTTTATACCAGGTTTCCTTAAAGCAAGATTTCTCTGTTTTCAGCTACAGTAACATAGAAAGGAAGGCTCTCTTAATCAGAAAAACTGTCATTGTTACTATGTGAGTATCTAAGTCAATTACTAGGGCACTTTGGTAGATTAGACTCATTTTGAAAGTTGTTTGTGAAATGTATTTAATTGGTTTGTCTGTTTTGATTTTGAGTGTGAGTCTCTGTAGCTGTCCATGTAATTATGGCAGTTTTGCAACACACCACAGAAAAAAACCAGTTGTTCAGTCTGAAGGCAAGACAGAGATTCTGTGTGTACATTGTATATAAAGCCTTCTGGCTGTGAGTATGAAACTCTGGTATAATGAAGACCTTGTATTTCTTGTATATGAGGCCAGAACTCTTCTCATAATGCCAGGGATCCAGCATCCTCTAAAGACTGGGAGTAGCTGCTGCCAAAAATGACTGAGTATCATGAAAGCCCTTGTACTGTACAGTATGACGGTGGAGAGGGTCCAGGGGAAAGACCTGAATTTGTAAATAAAATATTTATCGTCTGAGTTAACTGAGTAGCTCCTAACAGCTGGGTGTGTGTGTATGTGTGTGTGTGTGTGTGTGTGTGTGTGTGTGTGTGTGTGTGTGTGCGTGCATGCTCATTTTGATACTGTGTAGATTCCAAATGCAACTGAAATGCAGTAGTTGTACAATTTATACTGATCAATTCCATGAGAAAACTGGGATGAGTAAAAGCTTTGAAGGCCTTGCTGTCTGAAAATAGTGCATACTATTTTTTTAAGGACACCATTTTATTTCAAATACACATCATTTGGCTGTTCATTTTCTGCTTTTTTGTGTATTTAGGTTTTCAGGTTAAACTACTTAGAAAATATTCATGGCTTTAAATCTCCCCCCCTCACTGAATGTAATTTTTCTTTGATTTTTTTTCTCCATAAGGTTCACATGCCATCTTGATTTTGCCAAATGAGATTTCAAAAAAGGTATACTAAGGCTTCCAACTATGGAATGACTAGTCACAGGGATGAAAAGTGTTTAACGCAGACAATACAGTCAATGGCATTGAACAGTGTCACCTGGTGACAGATGGTAGCTACGCTGCACAGTTGTCAAATCACTATGTTGTACACCTGAAGCTAATGTAGCATCGTGTATCACCTAGACTCCAATAAAAGATATACTAACATACTGAATATTTACCGCATTCTAAGTAATTATATCCTAAGTGCCTTTTTTGTACACGAGGAGCATGGGAGGTAAAGACAATCAGTACTCTCCATTTACAGGTGACAAACTGAGACTCTGGTGACAAAACAGGTGATTAGACATTCTCCATTACTAACAGTAATTCATTTTTTTAATTTTTGCTTTTTTAGAAAAATTACCCTTTTCCTCTCTCCTTACACCAGATGATGTTCTTATCCTTAAAAGCATTATATTTTTGGAGGCATTATTAAAAGAAACTTTGGAAAAATACCTTCTCTTGCTGTCTCCCAAATCAGCAGATAGGCTCTTCATTTAGTACAGATTTCAGTATGGCCCAAGCAAAGACCAGAGAATGGATAAAGTGTCATCCTTGGCAGACTTACAGCCCCCTTCTCCAGACCACTGAGCCACCTGCATTCTTGAGCTCTAAGTATTTGCCGAGCTTGTTGTCTACGGAAGTACTCTGGAGACACGCAGGAGAGATGGTAAAGAGCGGACAGGCCCGCTTTCCTCGTCTGTAAATGAGGCTGCTGCTGCTGCCCACTTCAAAGGTAGCTGTAATATCTAAATTAGGAAACATCTCTGAAGCTCATTAGTCTCATGAGTGTTGAAAAAACAAGAAAGGAAAGTCCGTCATTTCAACCAAAATGACCTATCTAAAGGCCTCATCTTGACACAGCTTACACATTTTTTTTTTTTTATAATGCCTCTACGTCTTTTAAACAAATCTAAGAGCGGCTGACTCCTTATGATAAATGTTGAAAATAATATCTTCATAATGAAGCAAAATCAGGTTTTACTCAGTTAAGCAGTTATTTACATTAATAGAGTACTTACCGTGTGCCAGGTACTATTCCAAGAACTCTCTATTCATTATTTCACTTAATCCTCAAAACAACTTGCTGGGCACTGATTATTATCCTCATTTTCCAGATGAAAAGAAGGAGGTTTAGAGTAAGGTATTTTAGCCAGAAGTCACTCTACCAATAAGTAGCAAATGGACTGAAATCTTATTCTATAAGATTCCGGAACCCATCAATTAACTATTAGGCCTCACTATTGTAGACTCACTTAGAACTTATGAGTAGGCTCACCCACAATTTATAGCCCTTAAGTATCAAGTCCCTCACCTCTCACCTCTGTTTTTGTCTATAAATTGAAGTAGAAAGGTTTGCTAAAAATCAGATAAAATAACTTCTTTCCAGGTATTTGTGGAGGAAATAAACGAAAGAGGGATGAATCCTTAATCAAGACAGTGTGGAGTATATGTAACCATGGGAGAGATGCAGCTGAGGGAGATACGGGGTCTGTGGGAAGACATGGCCCAAAAGAGAAGACGTGGCCCGTGAAGGATATGTGGCCCAAGTACAAGAGCCAATCCAATCCCATGTCCATGGCTAACATTCTACAGTGATCATGACATTTTCCCCACTGAATCTGGACTTAACTTCAAAATCCTCCTAAACACAGTGCCCCAAGTCAGAGCTACTGCTCATTTATTTACATATTACACACAGGACTACCAAGTATAGAGGTCTCCTCTAAGAGTTAGCATGTGAGATGAAACTATTTGTCCATCCCTTACCAAAAAAATGAAGTGGACATAATCAGGGTACCCATTTCTCAGTTACAATGTTTTATTCCAGAATTCTAAGTAAACTTTTACTTAATTTATGGAGACAGAACTGAAACATCTTTTAAAGGAGAAAGTGAATTTGATCCTTTCTTTTAAGCAATACTTGTTCTTAAGTTCTTGTTATCTTGCACAAAGCACTTGTTTGGTCAGTTTGGTCTCTTTCTAGATTTTGTCCTTTTTGGACATTGAAAACCCGCTTGTCATCGGTAAGTACACGTTTCTCCTTTTGTACAGGGATTTGTAAGGTTTAAGAGGTACCTTTCTGGATGAAAGCAAAGCCCATAACAGTTCTACAGATGATATTAGAGATGTGGCCCATTAATATTCCAAAATTATGTTAAAATTTCTAAGGAGAGGACTCATTGCTTCAAAAGACCCATGTAAGGTTTTTGGTTCAATCCTACATGATGAAGCCCAACAACGTTTGCTGAGTAGATACTGAATAATAGGCATCACAGCCAAATCTAGGTACAAAGATAATTATAAAACAATGGCCAGCCTGTTGGAGTTCACAGATGTCCAACTTTCTGCACTGCAGAATCTAATGTCCCACTAGCCATCAGTTGTTGATTTCCATGAGGTAAGAGTATCCTGGAGTCATGTGGAGTCCCTTAGCCCAACTCCCTAGCCAGGCCACTAGAAACATTCTGCTGAGAGCCACTCTACTGCATCTCTTTTGAAATACACATCCCTAGCTGCTTCACTTGGGAAATGGAAAAATGACTTCCATCTCTTCCTGATAGGTAGCAGAAGAGGAAAACAAAGTACTATGTAATTTCTCAATAGGTCACCCTACTACATGAAATTCTCAATAAATCATGCTGTTACATTTATAAAGATCACAGTTTGAAAAATAGTTTGGTCCTCCGTGTTATTCCTTATGCTCCACAAGTAAGTGAAACCATATGATAACTGACTCTCTCTGCTTGACTTATTTCACTCAGAATAACACGGAGCGCATCGGAAAAAGTAGGGGAGAAGTGAGTTGGGGGAAATCAGAGGGGGAGACAAAGCATGAGAGACTGTGGACTCTGAGAAACAAACTGAGGGTTTGGGAGGGGAGGCGGGGTAGGAAGTTGGGTGAGCCTGGTGGTGGGTATTAAGGAGGGCAGGTATTGCATGGAGCTCTGGCTGTGATGCATAAACAGTGAATCTTGGAACACTGAAAAAATAAAGTGTAAAAAAGGGAAAAATAGTGTGGAACAAGGAGAGATTTGAAGCACAGAGACCAGTTAAGAGGCTATTGTAGTAATGCCGGGCAGAGATTACGAGGGCCTGAAATAGGGGAGTGGCACCAGGGACAGAGACAAATAGAGGGATTTTGAGAGCTATTTTCAAAGGTAGAGCTGACAGGAGCTGTGAGAAATGAAGCTCAAGATGTAGGCCTGAAAGAGCATATAAAGGACTTTGGACATCACGTTAAGGGAATCAGATATGATCCTAGAGGATAGAAGTTGCAAAATGGTGATCCACAATCCCACTAACCTGCAGACCTATGTTGTTTTCTCCACCCTCAAAGGATTAAGAAAATGAATTACTTGCCAACATTCAAAAAAATCAAGAGATGTAACATGAAAGTCTGGATTTATAATTTCTCTTGAGGAGGAAAACAAAGGAGATCAGGCAAAAGGGGCTCACAGTTCTGCATGACACCTCCAGGCTGGAGCTAATCAGCTAATAGGCTCTGGACTTCTCCTTGGGCCAGCTGCACTCATTTCTGTTGCTTAAGACAACTGATACTATTCCTTTTGGTGGAGGTAGTGAGAAGTTCCCTGAAATGTTTAAACTGGAAAGCTTCGTGAGCATTTTTAAGGTAGAGCACACCGGTGACACCACTGAGTATGAGCCGGAAAGATACAAGATCAAAGACAGTGCAACGGTTCAGGACAGCGCCCCACCCCCAGAATGTGCCAGCCACTTCGGTATTCAGATTATTTTGAGTTGACACCTGAGACCCAACCCTGGGGGCTCAAGAGAAACTTCTGTTCCTCCCTTAACCACACAGAAGAACCTGAATTAGGGGTCCAGAATAAGGGTTATTAGCAGAGATAAATTTTATCGGAGTGACCCATCTGTATGGTAGGGCAAACATCTAATTACCAAACATCTACTCTTCTTATTGCCCTGTGAAATAGATTCTTTTTCTCTTAAATCCCAGCCCTACACCCCCTTCTCCTTAATTCAGAATGACTTACACACCTTATTTTGCCTGTCTTTGGAATTTCCACATCTATGTGGATTTCCCATACGTGTACCCTATTAAATTTTATTTTCTCCTGTTCATCCATCTTCTGTCAATTTGATTCTTAGTTCAGCTAGATGGACCTCTGGGGGTGCACGAGTTCTTGCTCCCAACAACAAGAAGACCAGTTCAGAGACCGTGGCAGTATTACACGTTGGAGAGGAGGACAGCTGAGCTAGGACTACCAGCGGGTAATCCTAATGGAAAGGAAAGGTCAGCTTGCAGATCTGTTCAAGGAGCTGAACCAACAGGGCTTAGTGATGAACTGGGAGTGGGAGTAGTGTGCAGAGGATGGAGTAGAATCAAGGATGACTGACTCTCAGAGTTTCTGGCTATGAGGATCTGGGTTTAGGTTAAAACTACAGAAGAAAAAGCTAATTGCAAAACGCAAATTCCTATCGTAAATTTCAACACATTCGTTATTTTCTCAGGGAAAACAAAGAGCTGCTCAGTGAGTCACGGACTATAAGGAAAACTAACCCAAGATGCTACTTGCCACCCCAGAAAATAAATGTCAGAAGACAAAAGCAGACTTCAGGTACAACTGGATTCATAATCAATCCCTTTTCCTTATACGGCCATATAATCTGCCCTACTGTGGGCAAAACGAACATATGGGCTTCCAAAGCGAAGTGAAGGAGAACACGATGAACGAGCATAAAGTGGGGACACGATGAATGAGCATAAAGTGGGGACACGATGAACGAGCATAAAGTGGGGACACAAATCCAGCCCATTACTCCCACTATTCATAGTCCACTAAGGAAGTAGTTCTACACTATCTAGATAATGCCTATGGATGTTTATTAGAAGATTATTACAAAGACTTGACACATAAACTTAATTCCATTTTATTCTATATTAGCTAAGTCTGCCAGTAATAATAAATGTTGTCCTGAGGGGAAGAGGAGCGATTAAGGCAAATGAAATAACCATTACGCCCTTTCTTCTTTTCATACACACAATAATATATAGTTCACTGAAAATGAGCGTTTACAATGATTACAGAAGTGTAAATATTTACCAATATAGTGATTTAAATGGTCTGAATTAGATGTAAATAAAGAGCCTTCAATTCTCTATCAAAAGAAGATGAATCCTGATTTGCATTTTCATCGTTATTTACTATCAATTGTAAAGCTACTGTCAGGGGGAAAGCATCTACCTAAAACTGGGAGATTTTGCAAAGCTGACTTAAAGTAAAATAAAATACCCTCTTTATCATGACCTATTTTTCCCTTTCGTTCACCTCTCAGAGGAGGAGATGAATGGAGGTAGACTTGAAATAAATTAAACAGATGAAGACAACTTGTAGGCAAGTTGCAGACATCAACCCTTGATCATTTATATTAAAAACTAACACTTATCAAATTCTCTTTCCAAGTCAAATAAGCAACCAGAAAGAGGCATTGCTAATTTGTCAAGGATACTTCAGACTGAATTATGGTATGTAGCATGAACTGAGAATCTTATTATGGTAAATTTGCAACTCATGTCTCCAAATCAAATTTGCCTCTTTTCTACTAGAAATGATGTATTTTTATCTAATAGCTCTTTTTCCATATTATCTACGTCTAGATGCTATTCTTCCATTTATATATTGTGTTGTATGTCAACGGCTTACATTCCCAGAAATCTAGCCCTTAATATCACCACCATGATCAACATGATTATACTAATTATATTGCTGTTAGACTCCATGGCATCAGACTGAGGTGATGTAATTATGGCTTCCAAGCAATGACTTTTATAGTTTCCTTCTTCCTATATAGTGTGTTTCGAAACAATATGCTCAAGGAAAATTAGACCTCACTACTAACCCGAATTTCAGAGAGGTTTATTTAACTCCAACAAGTTAAATATTCTCTGTGAATGTGTCGTGACAGATTACACTATTTTCCAAAGTTAACTGACTTTGATCCACTTGTATGTGCTTGGAGCCCCCATACTCTCCTCTAGTCCTCTTAACTAGAATGTTATCAACCCACTCTAACTGCACTTTCATCTTTTGACAGTGCCACAAACCAACCTGCTAACATTCTTGGAATCATAATGGAAGTGCACTGATGCCCTCATAGTTTTTCTGCATTTCAGATCTAACCCTAACCACAAAGAAGATAGAATCAGTGTATGAGGCTATGTGAACACAAATACACATGAAAATTTTGTTAGTTTTTTTTTTTCTTTTGTTGCATTTGATTCCACCCATCAAACCATCACCAAAGTCTAAATAAATGTGATTTGAGACATCTGGGGAAACTGTTCTATTGATGGTTTTCATTTTATCTGAAACAAACATATTTATCTTCTCCCAGGATGCGAAGAATCTGCTGGATGTCATTTAAAAGTTCAGCAACTTGGATTATTTCTCTCTGACCAACACTTGTCCCTTGTTTCTAATTTATGAAGAACATTCCAAGGAGCTTTGCTCCATAAAGAGAACAGTTATATATAGATAGACTCAATGAACGCTTTTTTTTCCTTGGCGTTCCATTTACTAAGGACAACAGATGGACATTCTAAACCGTTAATAAATGCAGACGAAAGATGATATGCTGGCTGGCTGGCTGGCTGGCTGGTATGTTAGCAGAGTTTCCCAAGAAAAAACAATGACTTAAGCGAAGATGAATGCTCCCCAGTTGTTTAAATAGATGGTTCAACACTTGTTTTACTAGGTAGTAAACACACGCAGTGTTAACCGGCAATTTACAAGCATTTAATAATCATATAAATGTATCATAAACTGATTTGAACGTTGGACAGTTTATTGTTATCCTCAATAAAGGGCTTTGGAGGCAGAACACATAATTATTTTGTAATTCCATTTAAAAGGGTAGAGAGCTAATCAAGCATGTTGCTAATAAGAAACAATCAGATGAAAAGACCACACAGCTGCTAATTTCCATAATCCATACTGCATATTCCTGCTCGGATCCTAGACCACAACTCTATTCCGAAATCCTGAATCACAGTGGCTTTGCACAGTCTTCCATTTTGGTCACCACTTTCCCAAAATATTGTTAAGGTAAAAATAGAATAAACATACAGACATAGCCTTGGACCAATATGGATCACATAAAAAGAATGACTGTCTAATCAAAGTCTATACAAGGTTAACAAACTTAGGCATGCCTACAGTCACTGGGTACTTGAATGCCAAATTAGTGTAGCCATTTTCAAATAAACTTGAGAATTGGAATCTGAAGTGTTTGACAGTGCCTAATGAGCCATCATCATAAGCAATAGAGTGTTAAAATGGAAAGAGAAAATACTGTTTGAGATGCAGTTTTCCTGATTATTTTTAGATTTTCCACAGTCTTATTTCCCTAATGCAAATGGCATGGGAATGACTATTTTTTCCTAATTTAGATCTAAAACTGATGCACTGTGACCAAATAACCAGACATCAATTTCATCCAAATTCCTTGATCCCAAATACACATAAGAATTGTAATACTTGCCTATATTTAGTAGGAATGATCATCTGGCATGCACAAATGTCATCCCAAGAAGCCCTCTTATTCTATACATGTAGGTAAACGCTGAAAGTTATGTGAAAGAGGTCTTTTCATGGAAGCTGATGGCAGTTATGAAGAATTTCACTGATACTTTTGTGTGCAAAGACTCCAGAAGAGTCTCTGCAGTCCAGAGCAGGATCTGGGGAGGGGGCTCAGCCTGAGCAAGGCTGCTGCAGTTGGAATTAGAACTTATATCCGATGCCAAGGGCCCCACCCCAGAGCCATGGTCACTGACTGCCTCCCTGCTGGAGGAGACACCTCAGAGGCCTCCAAGGAAGTCAGAAGTTGAGTCTGCAGCAGGATAGCCCAGTCCAGCAGAACAGCCAGTCGCCAGTGAGGCAGGGTTACGGTCTCCATTTGGCTTCGTGTTTCCTGCAATAAGCTATGCTTTGGTGTTCTCCTCTTTCGCTCCTTGTTCCTAGAAACAGCCACTTCTCCATCAGACTGGATTTCATGATATCTTTTGTTTGTTTGTTTTAAGCCATTTTCTTAGTCCCTAAACACCACCAGTGCAAAAGACTGTCTGACAGAGCTATCCCAACATTAACTATACAAGGGATAATGCTGTCAGTTCAGTAGCCTCAGACCTCTGCCTTCTGCTCTCCTACTGTTTGGCCGACATACTTTTGCTCTCCTTCCTCCCCAGGACCAGCAGAGTTTAACTTTCATTAGAATTCATTTTCTCTTGCATGTTCTCTCCCTTTTCTTTTTTTCCTGTATAAGACACTGCTCTTCCCAGAGTTCTTAAAATGTCCACTTGATACTTTATTTTCTCTTTCTCTAGAACTCTGACATCTGCTTTGGCTCAAAATCACAGTGGACTGGTTAGTAGGGTATGCTAAACCAAAAGGCTTCAGTTAGGTGAATATCCCATAGATAAACAGAATGTATTTTCCATGTTAATCCTCTCTGAATCCAACAAGAGAGTACTCTGCAGAAGCATGTCAATCAATTAAAAAGGCAAATATCAGAGAACTACAGAATGTCAGAGCTGGATGGGACAGTTGGAGGTCATCTAAAACAACCCCCTCATTTTTTCACGTGAGGAAATCAAGGCCCGGTGAGGGTGAGTTGCCACAGGTTTCAGTGAGTTAAGAACAGAGCTGTATGTGAACTATGTAGCAGAAAGTACAATGATGTCTGTAACTTGGTATGAAATGCACTCCAAAATAAGATGGATTGAGAAACAGAGGGAGAGATATGATAAGTCAAGTGCAGTAAAATATTAATGACAGGATCTAGGTGGAAGGTTCATGATTGTTTGCTGTAAATACTTTCACCTCTTCTGTATATGCTTGAAAACTTCCATAATAAAATACTGGGCATTTGAATACTGAAAAAGCCTTATGCAGCTTATAAGTCACCAAGACTGGGGATAGATGCTTCCTGACAGGTTTGATGTATGCATGAGGGCATGCTGGGTCCGCAGTCATGGTAGATAACCTAATGTAGACTCTAACTTAGAGAGTACACTTCTTTAAGATGCATTAGAGGGATTCCAAGAGTTAAAATAGTTTTGATTTAGTCAGGACTCTTGCAATTTCAGGTGAAAGAAAATCGCCTCAGACTGACTTAGCAAATAAAGGGACCATACTGGTTTCCATAAATGAGAAGTCGAGGGGTAAACCTGGCTTGACCCTCTGTCTCCGGGCTCTGCTTCCTTTTGCAGTGGCTCCATACTCATTCAGGCTTTCCCTTCCTAGTTACAGAAGTCTGTATGCTCCCTGTTGATATCCTCATAGGCCCAAACTCAGAAAAAATGAGAGCATGCCTCTTCCAACATAGAAGCAAAAGTCTAAAGAGTGTATTTCATTTGCTCTGCCTGAATTATGTGCCTGTCCCTAAACCAAAAACTATTTGCCAGGACACCGCAATACTCTGACTGGACATGTCCAAACTGCCATGTGCATTGGGACTGTGAGGAGGGGAGGGGGATGTCCCAAAGGAAGCTCCAATTTGTGTTCCCAAAAGCCTAGGGATGTATAACAAACCATTACAACGAAATGTTATACCATTCGTTTGCTGTCAGAATTATCTCTTATATTGCTGAGGAAATCATCTTAAGGTCTGTGATGGGAGCAAGGAGTAAAGGTCCTAGATATGATTCAACTTACAGTAGATTCCATAGTATGTTTGTGATCTGAGGAATGCCTCCCCAAAGGATCACAAATGCAAAGGGTGTGAGTGGCCCATTTCAAGAATGCACCCAATGGGGGGGTGCATGGCTGCGCAGTCAGAAGAGCATGAGGCTCTCGATCTCAGGGTTGTAGTTCCGGCCCCACATTGGGTGTAGAGAGTACTCAAAAAAAAATGCACACAACTTCCTTTGGGACCATAATTCCTTGGAGAACAATCTAGGAGTTGGTGAAAAAGGAGCTTGAACTCTTGGTACACATGGATCCCAGACACATGGGAGAAATGATAAATTTCAAGACCCTCAAATTCAGAGATACTCTTGAAGCCACAGTCTCAGGAATCTTAGCTTTTTTGTAAGTCAAATTAGAAGGAAATCCAGCAATAGTTCTTATCTCTAATTTAAGTTAATTTCCAAATAAACTTAAGAGTAGATGTGAAATATTTCATCAAATTAGGTTACATTAACTGGGCTAGTTATTCTGATTTGGTGATTATATCATCAAATATACTGTTCAATCAAGACCAGTTTTATCTTTATAATCATGAATTAAATTAAGCATAATTATAAATGCTCTAAAGTTAACTAGAGCTGTCTTTCCATTCCCTGTCCCAGGGTGGAACTGCTGGGCGGACTAGTGCTGGTCAACGGGCCAGGCAGCCATGAGCAGGGCAGTGACCGAACAGCCGCAGGCTGTTCCCAGATTACCCCTGCCCCCCAGGGGAATATGTCTCTAATGGGTCGTGACAAGGAGCAAGGCTGAAAGCCAAAGTCAGAAGCACAGTATGGAGCCAAAAGTTTTAGATAACCCAAGAAGATTAAAGCAAGAGACTGTGAGTCGTGACCAGCAAAGGAAGATACCCTGGACAAATGCTAGAGATAAGGCTGCTGGCAATAGACTGAGTACGCTGGTTAAAGTATCCAGGGTGGGGGAATATACTGACCAGTTTCCAATAATGTCTGGCAGCGTGCTCACAAATCTAATTTGATCCAAATAAAAATAGCCTTCCAGTTCCAGGCTGACCTAAGCAGTTCTTTCTAAATGTAGAGTGCTACCTAGAAAATGTCTTGAAGAAATATTTAGCATGCAAAATTGGGATTCTAAAAGGGTCTTGATCCAGATATTTTCACGTGTATAATATTTTTGTATATATTGTGAAATTTTCTTTTTTCTACATTTTTTTCTCAGTTGTCAGGAAGGCAGGGCCCATCTTTCATTCCAACACAACCAGGTTGACAGACACAGTAGATGCATAAATTATTAAAAAAATTATTTTCATTCATTCAAGAATTTTTTTTTTTTTACAGATTATCTACTACATGCTAAGCTTCATGCCAGGCAGTGGGAATGCAATGGTAAGTAAAAATAGACAGAGGAATGAGAAGTGTCTGGAGGCGGTGCTGACAGGTTAGCAGGGGCCAGAGCATCTACAGCTTCATGGGTTACATTAAAGAGTTTGGCCTTTATTCTAAGAGCAATAGAAAGCCTTTGGAAGATCTGGAATTGGGAAGGGAGTTGTTGTGATGATACCAAAGATCACGGTGGCTGCTGTGTGCAGGGTAACTGGAGGGGACAGGTGGGGACGCAGGAAGATCAGTTAGAAAGGAGGTCACCGCAGTAGTCCAGGGAAGACAGGATGACAATTTAAACAAAGGTGGTGATTGTGGAAAATGAAATAAGATTTTAGGGACAGAATCTGCAGGATTTCCTGATGAATTAGACATCAAGAGTGTTGGTGAGGAAAAATTAGGTGATAAGGATAGCATGCATGGAATAATCTAAAACTTGACTTAATAGCAAATTCACTCCCTCTATAGGGGTTCCTGTATTAGACAGAGCAGCCCAATATCAGTCTCCCCCACCTCTTACAGACTAGTGGTGTGTGTGTGTGTGTGTGTGTGTGTGTGTATAGATATATATATCGATATATCTATATATATACATTCACAACACTTTACAGAACATTCAGCTTTAAAAGAAGGCCTTTTCATTTCGCAAGGACCAGAAAGGACATTCTGTGCCAACCTAAGAGAAATAACAAATATGATATTGAAGGTGTAGTACTTTCTTGATGTCATATTCAAAGATTCTAATTAAAATGCAGGAAGCTATAAGTTCTCCTTCATTAACCACTATGGATTAATTATCCATGGCTAAATCTCAATTCCTGTCAAAACTATTTCAGAAACCACAAAGCAGGGAATGAGAAACACAGGATATTGGAACCCAGCAACATCTTCCAAGAGAGAAGTATTTCATTTTAGTTATCCAGGCATGGGGAAGGCAGCATGGAGTAGAGTAACAGCAACGTTAGAGTCAGGTAAAGCTAAGTGAAAATCTTGGTTCTGCCACCTAGTGGGTGTGTGACCTTGACGCACATTATTTCTCCAAGTATTTACTTCTGTTTAAAATTCATTTAGCGGGTGTGCCTGGGTGGCTCAGTGGGTTAAAGCCTCTGCCTTCAGCTCAGGTCACGATCTCAAGGTCCTGGGATCGAGCCTGCATCAGGCTCTCTGCTCAGCAGGGAGCCTGCTTCCCCCTCTCTCTCTGCCTGCCTCTCTGCCTACTTGTGATCTCTCTCTGTCAAATAAATAAATAAAATCCTTAAAATAAAATAAAATAAAATTCATTTAGCAATCTTTGACTCACAGATTGGTCTAAGGATGAATGAGAGAACTAAACAGTTTTTTCAAACACCCCTAATGAGTAAAACAGTACACAAGTCAGGATCACTGTTGGGTTGAAAGATAAAGTAAAAGATGTAAAATGTACGGCATGCAGAAGACAGGAAATAAATGAGAGCTATTAGGAGGAAGGGACACCCTGGGCCTGTTACACATAACATAATAGGGAAAATATCATTGAGAAAAATTATTTATCTCATTATTACGTCTCACTATTTAAATAAAGCTGGTATGAAACTACTTACAGCGCCTTTGATGAAATTCTACTTCTTTTCAAACCAATATTGTGCGCACCTTTAAAAATAACTTACTTTTAAAATACATTTTAATTTATAATGTAGTCACTTGAAAAAAAACATTATTCTGGAGTATATTAATGCCATGATGTAAAGTTCTCAGATTTACCTTACTTCAAATAGTACGTTATCAGAGAGATCTTCTCAGACTGTCCTACATAAACTAGTACCCTCTCCTCCATCCAGCTCACTGACAATTCCTTTACTGTGGTTCTTCTCACCCCTCTATCCTTTACTGCTCTGCACGAGCCCTGAGCACCGTCGTCTGACATAAGGGGTAATTAGAGACAGTCCCTAACTTACAATGGTTCCACTTGGGATTTTTTGACTTTATGACCGTGCGGAAGTGGTATGCATTCAAGAGAAAGAGTAGTTGGAATTTTGGATTTTGATCCTTTCCTGGCCAGTGATATGTGGTCGGCTCCTCTCTTGTGAGGCTGGCCATCAGCAGTGAGCAGCAGCTCACAGTCAGCCACGTGATCACAAGGGCAAACAACTATTCTGTACCTATACAGCCATTCTGCTTTTCACTTTCACGACACGATTCGATGATGTGAGATAGCCAACATGTTATTATAAAGCATGCTTTGTGCTAGCTGATTTTCCCCAAGAGTAAGTTCATGTAAGTGTTCTGAGCACCTTTAAAGTAGGCTAGGTGTGTTAAGCACCTTTTCGATTCACAATCATTTCAGCTTACAGTGGGTTTATTGGAACATAACCCCATCATAAAGTAAGGAGGATATGACTTATTTATGTTCTATCTTTCTCCGCTAGAATGCAAGCTGGAGGAGAACTGGACTGTTTTGTTGTGTTTCTTTCACTCATTTATCCTTGGCACCTAGCTCTATACCTGGCACATAGTGGGCACCAATAAATATGTGTTTTATGTGAATGATAATGTTTCCACACACTTATCAAACCAAGATACAGCTACTAATACCAAATACTATAATAATGAAGTTTTTATGCAACCTATATGTACTTTACAGTTTAACTTTTCTTCAGCTCGTGTTTTCCATAAGGAGGTTAGGGAAGGCTTTAACTCTACTTTGCGGCTGGCACCACATGGCTAATGCATGATTCCATCAGTGAAGCCCAATTCTAGAAAAAGCAAGTACAGTTGCAGTGTCACAAACGCAGAAGTCACTTTGAATATTCAAAATAACAGTGTTCAGTTTGTATCTGTCATTTAATGAATTGCTTACTTTCTAGTTGAATTTCAAGTTTCTTGTATTAATGAAAGTATGCAAATAGTGACTTTTTCCTCACCCTGAATTACAAAGGTTAAGGGCAAAGAATGAACACCTGCTGTGTGATATTGCTTTTGTACACATAAAGCAAAGATTTGAAGCTTGATTTATAAATACCTGCATAATAACAATGTATGATCAACAACAATTAAAAAAAAAAAAAAGCCTGGCTTCCTTCTGGCAGAGAATAACAGCGGCATACTATGTTTGATCCAGATCTGTATTTTTCCCTTCGACACAAAAAAATGTGCTTTGCTAATATAATGATTTGAGATGATTTCTGGCCAACAGTGTCTGCTTAAGCCCCATCCAAGACAAACTGGGGAGTAGGCAGACCTTGGCTTTTGTGTGTTGCCTGTCCTTGCATGCTACCACCAGCACTGTGATCACTCCTAGACAACAATGAGCTTCTTAAAATAGTCCCTTTCATCTCCCCATGACCTCTTCCTCTGCCAAATGTCCAGTGTAGACCCATCCTTCCACTAAAAAAAAAAATAGGTTGGAAGGCTAATTTAGGCTAAATGTTAAGCTCTTAATAATTTCAGAATAGGGGTGGCTGGGTGACTCCGTCAGTTAAGCACCCACCTTCCGGTCAGGTCATGATCCCAGGGTCCTGGGGTCAAACCCCCACGTGGGGCTCTGCGTTCACTGGGGAGTCTGCGTCTCTCTCCCACTGTCTCTGTCCTTCACCGCCTCTGCTCATGCATGCTCGAGTACACTCTCCCTCTCTCAAATAAATAAAATCATTAAAAAATAACTCCATAATAATTTTGGATTCAGATCTTAGTGAGACATCAGGCATCGCCACTTACTACCTGGCTTTGGACAAGTCATGTAATTTCTCTTTGCTTCACTTTTCTCTTCTATAGAATGGAGATAATAATAGTACTTACCTCACAGGCTTGAGTGAAAATTAAGAGTGAGTGTGTGTGTGTGTGTGTGTGTGTGTGTGTGTGTGAGAGAGAGAGAGAGAGAGAGAGAGAGAGACAAAGTGCCTGGAACTTAGTGTTATTTAAGTACTTGCTAAAAGAGAGAAGTTATACAATAGAGTAAAATTAGTGCCAAAATCAAATTTGGATCTGATGAATTTGACTGATTTGATTTGATCTGATTTTTTCCATGACCTGGGCAAGTTACCTAATTTCTCTGAATCTCAGACTCCTCAGTAAAATGGGAATACTCCCTACTTTACAAAGTCAGATAAAGGATTACTAATGTCTTATATAAATCATCTAGAATATTGTCTGATACAGAGAGAATGCCTGGTATAGTATTAAAATTGTTCTTTGCAACTTGAAAGGGGATTATGGGATGCATTCATGTTATTCTAAACTAATGAATGGAATAGTGGCCTCAAGGGAATGGTTTCACTGAAGCATGAGGCCTTGAAGGTATTTTTTACACCAGACTAGTATTAATGATAAAAAACGTTGATTTTAATACTACGCGGCAGATTGTATTTTCCAAAGATTATCATAGCAATTTTTCCGATGCCACATGCTCTTCTTCCTATGCAACTCTGAAAAGTCTAAAATATGTCCCCTCCCCTTAAACTTGGGCCTCGATGACTGCCCTTACCACTAGAGATGTTACGTGACTTCCAAAGCTAAGTCCTGAAAATGCCACGCAGTTTGCCTAATTTGTGGGGGATACTCCTTCTGGGGGATGCCAGCCACCATGGAACAGTAGACCCGCCCTCACACTGCCATACGGTGAGGAAGACCAAACTAGCCTGCATGGAGAGAACAAATATATGGGGAGGCCCTAAGACTACATGATAAATGCTAAGTCAGAATGGCCCAGCCAAGCCCTTCCCAAATTCTGAAAGCTCAAAAACAGTGAGAAATAGTAAAATGGCTGTTCTTTTAAGCCACTGAGTTTTAGAGTAATTTGTTACACGGTTTTAGATAACAGATCCACTGTGCCATGGTTTTATTGTGATTTATGATTTGTAAAGATCTTTTATTCTATCTTATTGTATCTTATTTGACACAACTGTCTCATGAAAACAGATATTGTCATCTCTATGGCTAAGGAAATGGAAGATCTGAGAAGTTAAGTCATCTTCCAGAGGTCACACCGCCAAGAGCACTGGCAGAGCAGATACGCAAACACAGATCCTCCAATTTCAAGCTAAAAAAGCTGTTCTCTCCACATCGTCCCTCTAAGAGTAAAGGACTTTGAGAACAATGATATCAAAACTGCTGATGATGCAGCTTTTTCTTGGGTTCACGAAACTCCTTATAAATACAGATTGTATAGGCAGATGTGATTTACTTCAAATTTTGCCTAGTAGTTTGGCTGATAGATTTCCATAGTTTGTACCATAATTATGAGTTAGTGTTGTTTTTAACTACTTCAAATGAAAAACTGAAGCACGTTCAATATTTACATTTCATTTTAGTAGATTTAGCCATTTTATCGTTATTCAATTTCACATTGTAGTTTTATGATTTCTCACTTGCATGAATATTAATCGGAATGGGAAATGTACTCTGTGATTTAAACCCATGTTTTTAAAAGTATTTGGGGAAAAAAATCTAATTAGGGCAATATGTCCTGAAAATATAATCTTTCTACAACAGGGAAAATTACTGCCATGCCATTGTGTTCTCTGAAAATGCACAGTGAACAAAGATAGCCAATTAAAAAAGCATGATAACTGCTCTCTTGAAATTCCTACAGGTAATTAAAAATGTCATGTTTTTATTTCATCGTGGATATTTTCAACATACAAATGCCTCTCTCTTCCTCCTGATAATTCTGACTACTTTTGTTTCTGATCGGTCATGGTGACTGAAGACTGTCCGGAGAGCACCGCGAAGTGAGCGGCAAGAATCATCTCTCTTCCACACATTATAATGTCACGGGCATTTTCTGTGGTTCCAGACCGCAGTGCTCCAGTGTGAATGGAGCATGGAACCAGGGACTTCATTTGACTTTCTCTCTTAAAAGATCCCCAATTCAGAATTCTAGTACTTTGGCATTCCGCATTTCTCTCCTTCAGTGATCATTGACAAAGAAATGTTTTTGAAGATAATATCAGCTGAGATTTTGATTTTATGGCTATTTTTAGAAATCTTTGACATGTAGCTTCCTGAAACTCAGATCAACGTCACCAGCTTGCCAAGGATTATAGAATATCAGAGCCAGTGGAGCCCCATGAGTTCATCTGGTGCAAACTCCTTGACAAACAGGCCAACTGAGGATCCAGGATAGGAAGGACCTTGTCCACAGTCATACAGTAAACTGGCGGCTGCCTTCTCCTCTATCCAGAGCCCTCTCCTGCTAGATTTCCTTTGCTCAGTTGGTCCCCTTTGTCAATTTTTGCCACTGGGAAAGTTTTGCCCGTTATCCCACCTCACTAGATCACACGTCAACACGACAAGGACAAAGTATATGATCCCCCACGGACCCTCAAACCCTTCAACAGCCATCGCAACAAGTGTCATAAGACTGTGAAATGTACCTGAGTGACTGAACTCAAAGATGCGCTAGTTATGCAAACACCAACCCACCCTCTGAAAACTCCTTGAACACACTGTGACAAGGTTGTGAGTACTATCATAAACCATTTTCTTCTAAGACTGAATGCTTAAGAATGTCCCCAGACTCCGCCCCACCCCAGACAGCCACACTCTCAAGCACATTCTTTTCCTATTTGCCCTTCTGGCTGTTCTCAGTTGAAAACCTAGAAGGAAATACCTGTTTTTCCCCTTCTTGGCTAGTATTTCCTTTGATCTTTCTCTTTCGTTCTTGACCAGCTTCTTTTGTTTCTAGAACATCTAAATGGGAGAACTTCCTCGGCTCACCTCATACTGTTGTGAGTGACCAGACTCACTCAAAAATGAATGAGAGTCCCAGGGTCCCACTTGCTAGGGAAGGAATTTTGGACATTTCTAAACAGAAAGAAAAAAGAATCAGTGTTTTGTTTTTAATTAAAGCTATTAGCTTGTTTTTTTTTTAAATATTTTAACATTAAAAGTATAAATGAGTCATTTTCATACAAGTCAACCTCACCTTTAGTATGATCTATATGGGACAGATGAATTTTGAAAAATTAAATTAACTAGGTAATTCAGGAACCACCACTTTGATCTGGAAAGAAACAAATTTCTGTGGAGGCTTGAATTAGCCGTATCTTCCCTCTGTCTAAACTAAACTTAGTAAATAGTGCCTCATTTCTTCAACGTGTTTCAGAGTCATTATCCCAGGCCAAAGGGAGTTTGCTCCATTCAGCAACAGCATTAATGTGGCTCCAAGTGAGGTGTCAAGTTTCCCACCATGAACTCTAACACTGAGATAAACTGTCACAGCTGCAAGAGTAAGCCATGGTCCCAGGCCAGTCATCAGTATAGACAAGACCACAAAGTGGGTATAAAGTGCCCTTGTAAAATGGAAAACACTTAATTAAGCAAACAATGAACCCCAGAGCTTTTCCCACAATATAGAGAAGTCCTCCAATGCAAAAACAACCCTATTATAAGTTTCTCCATGTGACCCCCCCACATAATAGACACCTATATTTACATTTTGTTCAAAGCAAGGGGAAAAGAAATGATTTCTCAAATTTGGCGATTAATAGTATTTCAGTTTTAATGAATACCACATATTTAAGATTTGCACAATTTTATAAATGGGCGTTCCCAATCTTTAAGGTATGCATGCAGGAATCACCTGGGAAGCTTGTAAAAAGGTAGACTCAGATTTAGTGGGCCTGGGATTCCACGTTAGAAAACAAACCCCCAGCTGATGCTTATGCTTTTAGTCTACACACAATACTTTCAAGTAGCAAGGCTCTAGGCTAGAACTTACCAACCAGTGTGAAGAAGTACTGCACTGACAACTGATACCCACATCCCTTGGGGCAGCTGGGCAGGATCTGAACGGGAGCCTTGGGCAGTGAAATTTATCCTAGGGTGTTGTGCAAATATTATTTATCATTTTCTATGTGTACCATGATAGAGGAAAGGTTTGGAGACACATCTGTAAGTAATAAAGAAGGTTTACCATAATTCCCACCAGCCATAACTTATTCCTTTTTTTTAAAGATTTTATTCATTTGACAGAGACAGCAAGAGAGGGGACACAGGTAGGGGGAGTGGGAGAGAGAGAAGCAGGCTTCCTGCTGAGCAGGGAGCCTGATGCGGGACTCGACGCCAGGCTCGATCCCAGGATACTGGGATCATGACCTGAGCTGAAGGCAGACGCTTAACAACAGCCACAGAGGCACCCCAGCCATAACTTATTCTTTTTTTTTTTTTTTAAAAGATTTTATGTATTTATTTGACAGAGAGAAATCACAAGTAGATGGAGAGGCAGGCAGAGAGCGAGAGGGAAACAGGCTCCCTGCTGAGCAGAGAGCCTGATGCGGGACCCGATCCCAGGACCCTGAGATCATGACCTGAGCCGAAGGCAGCAGCTTAACCCACTGAGCCACCCAGGCGCCCCCAGCCATAACTTATTCTTAAGAATAATCATAACAGTAATAAAAATGGTCATTTATTGCACCTTTACTATGTGCCAGCAACTGTGTCAAATCTACGTGGCTTACTCATATAATTCTTATCACAATCCTAAGAGACGTCTGCTGTTATTAGCCCCTAGGTGACTTCAACTATTCCCATGGCTTTGTACTTTAAATATTATCTATATACTGGTGATTCTCAAATTTACACTTGCAGCTCTGACTTATCCCCTGAACCCTAGGGATGTTCCCCAACTGCTTACCTGATTTCTCCACTTGCTCCTCTCCCAAGCTGCTTCTACCTAACTGCTCCAGCTAAAAAGTGAAGGGTCATTTTTTTTTTAAACTATTCTTTCCCTCTCCCTACATACACATGTAATCCACCAGGAAATACTTTCAGCTCAACTTTCAAATGAAAATCTGAGTCAGTATACTTCTCTCTATCTCCTCTGGCACCATCAGCTCTGCCTCGGATTACTGCAACACCCCCTGGCTCTCTCCTGTCTCTCTGCCCTTCTCTGTGAGCACCTTCAGTTGTCTGGAGGAAGGTGCCATATTCACTAGGGGAGCGGAGTCAGAAAACAGCAAACATGTATACAGTCCTCACTATATTTTAGACAAACTTTTCAAAGTACCCTGCACAGAATAGCATATTTAATATTCACAGTAACTCCATGAGTCCTGTTCTATTATTATCCCCACTTTACAGATGAGGACACTAATGGATAGGGAAGCGAAGTTATTTGCCCCAGGTCACCCAGCTAGTGAACAATGGAACCAGGATTCAAACCAGGGCAGACTGACTTTAAAGCAAGTGATCTGAACGACTCTGCTCTGTTTCCTCTATGAAAGGTTTTGTGTGTCCCACTAAGGACTGTGCATTGTGACCTGAAGGCCAGGAGAAGGAGTATTGAAATTGGCAAATCCAGGGCGCCTGGTTAACTCAGTGGTTAAGGGTCCAACTCTGGATTTCAGCTCAGGTCTTGATCTCAGGGTCATGAGATTGAGCCCTGCGTTGTGCTCCAGGCTGAGAGCAGGGTCTACTTGACATTGTCTCTCCCTCTCCCTCCCCCGCTGCCCCTCCCCCGGCTCATATATGCTTGTTCTAATAAATAAATAAAAATTTTTAAAAAAAAAAAAACTGGCAAATCCACTAAGTCAATTACATGGTTTGTCTACAGACAAGTAAACAAACAAAGTCAAGCACAAGATTACTTTTTAACTGAATTGATAATGTGAATGAACTAAATCAAAACAGTCAGGTTGCTTAAGCGAACGGGCAGCTTCCCTTGGAAGCTACATATATTGCTCATTCTACCAGTCTACTATGGCCTTGTGAAGGTGTCCTTAAGGAACCCCAATTGCTTTAGATAAAGAACATTTGTCTGATGCCTCCATATATTTAGACCAGTATATATTTTTATACTTTTTGTCAATGTATAATTCTAGTTTGAATAAGAAGTAGAAGGGTATGAATACCAATCTCTTTCATGACTGTAACAGTACCTTGCCTATTCTGAAAAGTATCTCTCAAGAGACTGGCTTGTACTTAACTTACCTCTTAGAAAATAAAACCTGGAATGTCATTCAGTACATCTCTGGCAGCAATCAGGCAATGCACTGGGCTAATAAAAAAGATCTATTCATGTCTATGACTTGTCTCTATGGGTTTGAGAGGAAAGCCACATAGTAGAGTAGGCACATATTCCCATGGTATCCTGTGCATGTGACTCTTTAAGCACTGACCACCACTGTATCAGTGCCATCTGCTTACTTGGTCATCTCCCCCACCGGACTAGAAGCTTCTCCAAGACAAAAACCGTATTTTGTTCAGCTTTGGATCCCAAACATGTAGCTTAGAAAAGAGTGAACCCCAGGTAAACGATTATTGGATAAACGAGGTGACATTTCACATAGCTGATCACTCCTTCCTTCTTAAATACCTTTTTAAATTGGTATCTGGATACTATGGTCTTCTGGCTTCTTGCCTACACTTACTGGCTATTCCTTGTTAGTCTTCCTAGGTTCTACACTCACTCCTTTGTCGAACATCCTCTCAAGACTTCAAATGCCGTCTGTACGTTGGCAATTCAACAATCTTTATCTTTACCCAGATCATTCACCTAAGCTCCAAATTCATGTAGTCAAATGTCTACTCCACATTTCCACTGAGGTGTCTAAACACAAGCCTAATATATTCAATGTCTAACACTTGATTTCTATTTCTTAACCTTCTACTCTTACAGTCTTCCCAATCTTAATAAGTGGCAACATCATTTTTTTAATAGCTCAAGGCAAGAAATTAGAGTTTTATAGCAATGTCCAATCTGTCAAGCAAGTCCTGTTGTCTCTCCTTTCATACTCTATCCCCACTTCCACCATCTTTCACCAGCTCTATTACAACCATCCTAGTTCAAGCCTGAAATATTGTGATTTATAGGAAATATGTATTTGGTCATTCAGAAGACCAAAACACATCTCTCATATATATTCAGTCTGTTCCACAGTTCCTGGCTCAGCTTATCAAACCCATGGAATTTCCTGAGCAATGAGAGCATCTTTTGTTGTATTTGTTGTCTTGTCCCTGTTCCCCCAAAAAACCCCTTTAGAGCCATAAACGTGAAATGGGTGTAACCCAAGTAGTTTCATGTTAATGAGGTCACTTTTAGAAAACACCTAAGGATGAGGGCTGCTTGCCAGGGACACCAACCATGATTAGAGGGTTGGAGTTTTCAGTTCTACCCCCTGATTTCTGGGGAGGAGTATAGGGCTGGAGGTTGAATTAATCACCTATAGCCAATGATTTAATCAATTATGTCTATGTAATGAAGCCTCTACAAAAACTTAGAAGGAGGGAATTTTAAGAGCATCCAGGTTAGGGAACCAGAATATTTCCATTGCTGCAGTGCCACGTTCCAAATTCCACAAGGACAAAAGCATCTTTGCTCAAGACCTAACCCCATGTGTCTTCATCTGGCCGTTTGGTTCATATCCTCTAATATCCTTTGTAATGAACTGGCAATTTGGTGAGTAAATGGGTTTCCTAAATTATGTGACACACTCTAAAAAATTAATTGAACCCAAGGAAGGTATTGTGGAACTCTAATTTATAACCACTCATTCAGAAGCACAGTTAACAATCTGGTCTTGCTATTGGCATCTGAACTGGGGTGGGGGGCAGTCTTGTGGGGCTGAGCACTTAATTTGTGGAATATAGTGCAGTCTCCAGGTAGTGTCAGATTTGAGTTGAATCACAGGACACACAGCTGGTGTCTGGAGCATTGGTCTTTGGCACAGAAGGAAATCCCCATTCTACAAGTTGGACTTGGGTCCAAAACCCAAACAAGCCACCGTCGATCTCTTGCCTCAGTTACTGCAAAGACCTCCCAACCGGTGTCTCTGTTTCAATCCTTGCCCTACTATAAGCACTCTAACAGAGTGAAATCCCTTGAGAACCTAAAGCAGATCATATGACTTCTCTGCTCAAAACCATCCAGTCGTTTCCAAAGCATACTTTTGGAATAAAAATCCAATTTCTGTACAGTCCCTTACAGGTCCTCATGGGCTGCCTGTTTCCACCCTTGTGACTTCCTCTCCAAAACCCATTCACTCTGCGCCTTGTTCTCCCTGTCGCACCTGCACTGGTCTCTCTGCGGCTCGGTGGAACATACCAACCACATTTTTGTTGCTTGGACTGTTCTTACTTCAGCTCACCTTCCTTCAGGTCTCTTCTTAAAGGCTCCTTTTTAAGGACGTTTTCCCTGAGAACCCAATATAAAGTAGCCCACATCTCATTCCCATCAAGTTCTATCCCTGTTTACTCTAAATTATTGGATTTTTATAGTACTTATCACTATCTGACATGTGTATATATATGTGCTTTTTCTTACTGTCCTGCCTCTAGGCTGTAAGCACCACGAGGGCAGGGACTACCCGTATTTTCAGTACGCTGGAACAGAGTGGGAACCCAATGAATTTTTCTTGAAAAAAAAAAAAAAAGAGATTCTAGAGAGCAAAAAGACACATTGTAATTATACTGGAGCTCGTGAAACCAATTCCAAATCCCCAGAATCTGTGAGTTCAAATTACACTCCTCATCTATCTGTATCAGCTAGACCACTGACTCTGTCTTCCAGAATTCTGTACTTCTAATGCCTAGCAGAGACCATGGGACATGGAAGGTACTCAATAAAAGCTGAATGAAGGAACATATTTTACCATTAGAAAGAAAGCCTAGCTATTTCAGCTTGTGCCCCCTAGGTTGATATGAGACAGACTTATTAAAGATGATTGTAAAATACTTTACAATTGTCAGGCACCAGGAGCATGCATGATAGCAGTTGGAATTTTATTTAAATGGAGAAGCCATTAGCACTGTGGTTAATTCAGTGATCTGATTTGTCCACAAGGGCCCCTTCATGTGGCTCTAACAGCCCTTCTCTTATGAGGGAATTAACCTGCTTTCCTTTGCAGAGTAGGAAGATAGGGGCATTACAGATGAAATCACAGCATTGCCTAAGAGTTAAGTCCTGTAAAGCTTTGTATTTACACCCACCTAGAATCATCTGGGAATGACCCAGAATCATGAAGCCTATTCTAAAAAAAAGTGAAATTATGCCTGAGTATCAGGGAAATTCAGTTAACATACAAAAATGTTAATTTCTAAGAATTATTCATCAACATTAAAAAATCTAGGCTTTTAAATAGTACTCATTTATTTGTTTATTGTAATTTAAAAAAATTCCTTGAATAAATTTTCTTAAATTTCAACATTTCCTCTATATGATGGTGACTATAAAATGTGATATTCAAAACAGAACACTTTGAGAGTAAAAGAGGGCCCTAATGATCATTTTCATTTAGCATACAATCAAAATGAGACTGCCTCGGGCCACCTGCAACAATGGGGTCTCTCTGTCCAAAAGTATGTGGATAAGCTTTCCTGTAGATAAATTTCATTTAAAAAAATCCAGATTTCTGGTTGTGTGCCTTATGTTCAGGTTGTCAAAAAAAAAAAAAGGTACATACTGATATAATTAATCTGATAACCCATATCATATATATTTAAGTTTTTCTCCATGTCATTTCATTTATGACTCAGGAACACTTGCTTATCATTTTCAACAGAGGAGGAAACAGAGACTATGCAACCAACTCAAGGCGCTTGCTGCTCAGTCAAGAGAACTCGGTTTCAAACCCAAGGGTCTGGACTCCCACAGTTAAGACTGAAATACAGATATGTCTTCAGAGTCTGCTCTTTTCAACCCAGCAGATAGCAACTTTTACTAATCCTTCTTAACTAGGTAGGGTATAGATAAAATAATGTTGTTCATGAGTTGACTGATGAATACTGAAGCTGGACAATGGGTAAGTGGAGGTTCATTATACCATTCTCTATAAGTTTTGTTTTTGTCTTTTCCATAATAAAAAGTATGTTTTAAATCCCCTTTCTTCCTTGCACTCCAGTAACTTCAACTTTCCTTGAATGCTAGGTTTAAGAATTACACTACATACATTGCTGTTTCTTTCTTTAACTTTTTATGATTACAAAATTAATACATGTTCATTTGAAAGATTCCTGGGACGCCTGGGTGGCTCAGTGGGTTAAGCCTCTGCCTTCAGCTCAGGTCATGATCTCAGGGTCCTGGGATCCAGTCCTGCATGAGGCTCTCTGCTCAGCAAGGAGCCTGCTTCCTCTCTCTCTCTGCCTACTTGTGAACTCTCTCTGTCAAATAAATAATCAAAAAAATTTTAAAAATAAAATATTCCTAAAGTAAAAATGTATAAACTAGAAAATAAATTTCTTTATAATATACTCACTTCAAAATGAGTATTTTAATATACTGATGGCTCACTTTCTACTGTATCAGTGAGAACTAAATAAGCTAACTGGATACAAAGTGCTTAGACTCATGCTTGTACTCAACAAACATTAAAAATTATAAGTCAAGCAGAGAGAGTCAACTATCATATGGTTTCACTTATTTGTGGAGCATAACAAATATCATGGAGGACAAGGGGTGTTAGAGAGGAGAAGGGAGTTGGGGTAAATTGGAAGGGGAGGTGAATCATGAGAGACTATGGACTCTGAAAAACAATCTGAGGGGTTTGAAGTGGCGGTGGGGTGGGAGGTAGGGGTACAAGGTAGTGGGTATTAGAGAGGGCACGGATTGCATGGAGCACTGGGTGTGGTGAAAAAATAATGAATACTGTTTTTCTGAAAATAAATAAATTTTTAAAAATTATTGTTTAGTTCCGGAAAGGTATTGTTGTCTCTGATATTGGACTATCAAGTCAGTGCAGTCAATATTGAAAGAAACAATTTCTGACTGAACTGACTGGATGTTTTCACATCAGTCAGTCAGTCACGCTCTCACTTTGTCAGCTATGTAAATACTTTAAATGTCCTAAATTACTCTAGTGAATATAAGACATCTGCTTTAAAATGAAAAACACTTCAGACAATCAGCAATCTGTTTTTCCTAAGTTCCCTAACTAAGTTCTTAGGGACCTAACACTTGAAGGCCCTTATATGTATTTACCTAATGTATAAGCTTGCAGAAGTTGAGAACCTCAGTCCTAGGCCTCTCCAGCAACCCAACCACCCCGCCTTAAGAAAGATACAGAGTTTTCATCTAGTTTCACAAAATAATGGTAAAAGTCCCCAACTGTTCTGAAAATATCCAAAACAAAGGTTCAGAATTGCTCCTGGAAGTGTCTTCTTGTGAAAGCAACACACCACCAAGCATACTTAAAATACACCTGGCTGGTTCAGTCGGAAGAGCACGCAAGTCCTAATCCTGGGGCTGTGAGTTCGAGCCCCATGCTGGGGATAGAGATTACTTAAACTTTTAAAAAATAAAATATAATGATCATATTCAAAAGTGGAAGCACAAATGCACCCATACTCTGGTGATGGCAATGCAAAGTTGTGGCATGATCTTTAGGAAAATAAACTGCAGTTTTTGTAAGCATCATCAAAGGCTTTATTAAATGAGGGTTTACTGACCACTCCCTTTTTATCTTACCTCATAATGGGCACACATATCCTCTGAATACAAAAGATATTTATGATTGGCTTACATATAACAGGAAATGATCATCTTTCCTCTCCAACAGAAAAAGGGTTAAATAATTATTCGACTTAAGGGACTAGTATAAAACAATGAAAAATGCTATCTATGGAGACTTTCACAGCATGGAAAAATGACTGTGGTGTAATGGTAGGTGACAAAAGTACCTGAAAACTATCTAAGCAATATTTTAAATATATCACAACTGGTGATGGGCACAGAAGATGGAGACAACTGATCTAGGTGATACGAATGCAGATGTATTTATTCCCAATGATTCTCATCTATAACTGCTGTGACACAGAAGCAGAATGTATCATGCAAGCATATATCATATGTCATGCTAGCAAGCATATCACACAAGAGATTTCTACTTGTCAGCTTTTTCATCTAAGCAGATTTGTGTCTCCTACTTCTAATCTACAATGCCATCATTAGGTTTCAGAGACACTGAGTAAAATTAAAACTGAGTTACAAAGACCTGGCTACTCTGTCCCTCTACTAGCAGAATTCTCCCCATGTGTGCTAAGGCTATATACTGATGCAGAGCTTCAATTCCCCTCTCTGGCCCACTGGGTTACGACCACAGAGCTTCTCTAACCTAACAAAGGAGGACTTCATCCATATTCAAGAATACCAGAACATTCCCTAACATTCTCTCCTGGCCTATCAGCCTCCATGCACACATCTCAACTATCTCAACGTTACCATCACCCTGTGACAGATGGAGGAATGCATTCAACCATGCCAGGGCATCCATTTCTCTAAGCTTTTCTTTCTCCCAAGGCTGTTTGTCAAAAGCCTTCCATTCACATTTCCTTTATTCTTCCAAATTCCCAAATCACTTTCCTATGGTTCCCTCTACACACCCTTGTAAGCCACCTTACCTCCGCAATGAACTCTAAGGGAACTGTTTCTCAGTGATGTGCTTTGGTTGTCCTGAAAGGCTTGAGACATTGTCAGCCCCCATGTCAGGTGCTCCAGACGTTTGCTAAGATGCACAACTACAAGTTCTCACCGAACTACTACTCTGAGAAGGGCAATGTTATCGCTTACCCTGTTACAGGGGAAAAAAAAAAAGGAAAAAAAAGATGCAACAACCTCTCCTCTGCTGTCCCGCCTGCTACTCCCTTGTGGTGTATTCAAAAAGCTTCTATCCCCTTTAAGGAAAAACAATAACAACAACAACAACAAATGGGGGTGCCTGGATGGCTCAGTCGGTTAAGCATCTGATTTGATTTTGGTTCAGGTCATGCCCTCAGGGCTGTGAGATCAAGCTCTGCATGGGATTCTGTGCCCAGTGCAGAGTCCGCATGTCCCTTTCCTCTGCTCCTCCTCCGGCTCATGCTCGCTCTCTCTCTCTCTCAAATAAATAACATCCTTTAAAAAACACACTTTACGTCAATGCTACTAGATGTTTTTCCAATGAATGCAATTTCCTAAACAACTTCGGAAAAGTAGCAAAGGTGCCCAAACCAGAGAAAAGCAATGACACATCTCATACAATTGAGATATGTATCAAGATGAAATGGCAGTGCTAGCACCTCATACAACAAACAAAGTCTTTGGCCATTATACAAGTTCAAAGCCAACTTATTTTCTTATTCCTTCCATAGTATAATAGTAAAAGGTGAAAGTTCGAATTCAAGCTGGGTTGAAATAGCTTCATCAGGACAAGTTACTGCCCTCTTGTCAACTTTAGCTTCCTCATCTGTAAAATGGGAAGAGTGTAACTCAGGGTTGTTATGAAGATTAAATTAGATAATGTGAAGTGATTAGCATAATGCCTAGACTGTAGTAGATGTCCAGTAAAGGCTGGTATTATTAATATTAGTCCACACCTTTGCTGAAATACATCCAAGAAACTATGCAATCATCACGACAGATACCATTGCTTAGTTGTAAATGGATAGAATGTGGCTTCCAAGATTCAACAAACAGAAAATAGGTCAATTAAACACTCAAACTGTTTTAAAAAAGAGAACACAATCTTATGAGAGAATAAGGAATTGATGATACAACAAACCTGAAATAATATAATTACAACAAGTAAATATTGATGTTAGCTTTAGTTTTGGTTTTTTGTTTTGTTTTGTTTTGCCAAGGGAAGTATAAATATCATCACCTTGGTTTTCACGGTCTATGTTGTCTGAGTGAACATCACATTCTTAAACCTTTAGAAGCTAAATTTTATGGGGCTACCTGGGTGGCTCAGTCAGTTAAGTGTCCAACTCTTGGTCTCAGCTCAGGTTATGATCTCAGGGTTGTCAGATTAAGCCCCATGTTGGGCTCTGTGCTCAGTGCTCAGTGCGGAGTCTACCTGAGACCCCCTCTCCCTCTCCCCCTTCCCCTCCCCCGGCTCATGTGTACACGCACACACTCTCATTCTCAAATGAATAAATAAATAAACAAATAAAATCTTCTTTTTCAAAAAGAAGCTAAATTTTACAGAACTAACCTCAGTGAAGAATGTACGGTATTAATATTTATAGAATGTCTTCAATGTGACACTTGCAGCAGACATGTATATGCTGTATGATAGACAAGTTTTATGGCCAGGCCATCTGGAGTTCAGAACCGATAGTTCAGTAAAGACATTTTAGGCACTCTTCTTCCTGGTGATCTTACTTTCAAGAAAGTAAGAGAGAGAATCCCAACTTTCTGCATAGTTACAATTAAATCAGTAATTTTAAAAGTCATAATAAGTAAAAGGGGAAATATTTTTCCTCAGAATGTAGGATCTTCATTTCCAGCACAACTTTTTAAAAAAGAAGAAGAAGAAGAAGAAAGGATATAGGACAGTTACCAGAACAAGACTCTAGAAAGATAAGAAAGGATATAGGAGAGTTACCAGAACAAGACTCTAGAAAGGTAAACATGGTAGCCCCCTATCCCAGGAGCTCCAATCTCAAACTATACTTTTCTGGAAGTGAATATTTGACCAAATATATTCCTCTGAAAACTGAAAGAATGAGTTTATAGGAAAAAGGAAGCATGACAGACTGTATTTTTCAGAAGTGGCCAAACCAGTGCATCTCTGTCATGTCACATGCCCCACTTAGCAGCGTAAATGGCCCCCTCCCACCGAGGCAGGCTCGGCTCGCTCTCCTGTTGCATCTGAGTGGAGACTTGGGACTGCCCAAACAATAGCCTGTCACAAGCGATGCCCTAACTTCTGACACGAGGCTTCACATGCTCGAAGCTTCTCCTCCACTCTCTCCCTCTGGGAAGGCGCACCCTCGGGACACAGCCACAGTGGCCCAGGGAGCCCTGGGCTACACGAAGAAGCCACACGGAGGTGTTCTGGCAACCATGCCTGCGTGCTGAGCCACTGCCAGACCCGCGCGTGAGCGGGTTCCGACGGTCCCGTCTCCGTGAGCCGGCCGGCTCGGGGGCTCCAGACACTCCGCACGGACCAGATGTGGCCGCGGCGCCCGCCTGGAGACCCGAAGTGCAAGGGCCAAGTTCGGTACAGAGCCAGAGCAACTGCAACAGGAAGAGAAAGCAGGTTGCGCTGAAAAACCTGCCAAGTCCTTGATATCCTCCTTTGAGTATATACCATTTACTGAAAGGTGCTCTTTTTTTTTTTAAGATTTTTTTAAAAAATTATCTACTTGAGAAAGGGAGAGAAAGAGCGTGAGCTGGGGGAAGGGGTGGAGACAGAGGCAGAAGCAGGCTCTCCGCTGAGCCCGAGGAGACAAGGGGCTCCATCCCGGGACACTGGGATCATGACCTGAGCCAAAGGCAGATGCTTAACAACTGAGCCATCCAAGCACCCTGAAAGGTGCTCTTCTTTAAAAAAAATTTTTTTTTATTTCTTTTCAGCATAACAGTATTCATTGTTTTTGCACCGCACCCAGTGCTCCATGCAACCCGTGCCCTCTCTAATACCCACCACCTGGTACCCCCAACCTCCCCACCCCCACCGACCCTTCAAAACCCTCAGATAACAGCTGGATGAAGATTGGCTGAGAAAACCAACAAGTGGCCTTCCTGATTCAGGAAGAGCTTTCCAGAAGGGTAAATGTGAAACTAATAGGCAAAGGAAGCACAACAAATATAAAAGGAGGTTCTGATTCTCCTATGAACAACAATCTCAGAGTCCACTACCATGCTCATTCCCAAAGCACTGCTACACAGATTTTGTTCGGGACAAAATAGTTGAAAACAGATTTGGAGAACGTTGCTGTCTCATGTTATCTAGCAATGTTCACCTTCTCCTCAACATACTTAATCTCTCTTCAGAACCCTCCATTCTGCTCCTGGGCCCTTGATTGCCTGCTTAATTTCCCTGCCTCCATAAGGAGGTAAAAATCACTCCTACTGATGTACAAATTTGGCTGATAACTAAAGTTGGTGTTTCTCTGCAGCCACCCAGATCCCCCTTTCAAAACCAACACATTTTTCCCCCATTGCCACAGTGCTGGCAGCTGACAGTTAGTTCAGAACTGAGTCAATCCATAAAAATTACTTTTCCAAGTCCAAGGTCACAACTCTTGCCTGTAGGCAGCCCAAGTACAGTGACTGTTTTCATGTGGGATACAAAGTCTTTGCCTCATTTCAGGGAGGCATCAGCTCAGCTCCAGAGCTCACTCTGGGCTCAGCTGCAACCTCTGTGGCAGCTGTGTCACAGTTCAACTTCTTCTGTCCATGCTGCTTCCTCCCCACCCCCCTCCACCCCATAGATGTCATTCCTGATAACACTCCCCATAAGACCTCCCGCACATAAATATTTCTTGGTCTGTTTTCTGGAAACCCAACCTGCAACCCATCCCCGGTGGAATTTTTTTCCTAAGATTTTATTTATTTATTTGACACAGAGAGACAGCTAGAGAGGGAACCCAAGCAAGGAGAGTGTGAGAGGGAGAAGCAGACTCTCCGCTGAGCAGGGAACCCAATGTGCGGCTCGATCCCAGGCCTCTGGGATAATGACCTGAGCGGAATCTAGACGCTTAACAGCTGAGCCACCCAGCTGGAATTTTTAACAAAGGTCAAAGACAGAAGCAAAAAGAGTAAAGCTTTAATCATGGAGTGTCAGGTATTAGCTAGCAGGTAAAGTGGGATTGAGGGTGAACATTGAGAAAGGCTGTCCTAGGAGAATGAGGTTTTTTCTTTCTCTTTCTTTTTTTTTTTTTTTTTTTTTGATAGTGACTTCCTGGAGTACTGTACTGAGAAGGATTTGAGGCAGTGTTTGGGGAAGGAAATATCCTATGATTGGCCAATTATTATGTACCTTGAACAAGAGATGGGGTAAGACATCACACATGGCAGTCAATTACTAATTTAGTGGTTAATAGTCAATAAATAATATTTTTAAATACATAATTTTGTTGCATCTCTTTTTTATTCTTAGGGTAAAATTCACATAACATAAAATTACTAACCTTTTAAAAGTATACAATTTGGTATAATGAAGTACATTTAGAATGTTCAACTATAACTTCTATGTAGTTCTAAGACATTTTGCCACCCTAAAAGGTAACTTCAAAGGCATTAAACAGTCACTCTCTATCCCTTCCCCTACCAGCCCCTGGCAAGCACTAATCTGTTTTCTACTTCTATGGATTGGCTATGTCTTCTTGGATAATTGACCTTGTTATCATTAATACCCTCTTTATCACTGATGATTACTTTTGTTCTAAATTCTGCTTTGTCTGAAATTAACTTAGCTACTCCCAGCTTTCTTTTAACTCGTGTTAGCGTGGTATATGTTTCTTCAGCCCTTCAGTTTTAATCTATATGTTGCTATATTTAAAGTGAGTTCCTGGTCAACATCATCGAACCGGGTCTTCTTTTTGATCCACTCCGGCAGTCCTTGTCTCTCGGTGTATTTAGACAATGAAGGTTTAAATGGTTATTGACGAGGCTGGACTAATATCTACCATATTTGTTCCTATTTTCTATTCATGGCACTTGTTTCTATTTTTGTTTTTCCACTATATTTATGCCTTCTGTGGTTTAAACTGAGCATTTTATGTGATGCCATTTAGCTTATCAATTATACTTTGTGGAAACTTTTTTAAGGGGTGACTGGGTGGAGCAGTGAGGCATCCAACTCCTTTTTTTTTTTTTTTTAAAGATTTTATTTATTTATTTGAGAGAGAATGAGTAAGAGAGCGTGAGAGAGGAGAAGGTCAGAAGGATAAGCAGACTCCCCAAAGAGCTGGAGCCTGATGCGGGACTCAATCCTGGAAGTCCGGGATCATGACCTGAGCCGAAGGCAGTCGCCCAACCAACTGAGCCACCCAGGCACCCGATCCAACTTTTGATTTTAGCTCAGGTCATGATCTTGGAGTCCTGGGACCAAGCCCCACATCGGGCTCCTCACTCAGCAAGGAGTCTGCTAAAGATTCTCTCTCCCACTTCGCTCTTCCTGGTGTCTCTCTCTCGAATAAACAAAGAAAAAAAAAAACCTTTATTAGCAGTTGCAATATACATTCATAGCTAATGAAGCCCATTTTCAAATAACTCTACACTGCTTTGTGAGTAGAGCACTTAAAGTATTCTTAATTCATTCCTCCTACTCCTTGTATAGCTGCTGTCATTCACTTATCAATAAACTGTAACCCTCGAATTCATTGTTGCTACTATTATTTTAAATGAACTGCTATTAGATCAATTAAGAATGCAAATAAAATTTCTTTTGCCTTCACTTTCTCTTTTTTTATAATCGTCTTTCTGTTTCATGTAGGTCCGAGGTTCTGACGTGTGTAATTTTCCTTCTCTTTGAAGTACTTCTTTCAACTTTTCTCACAACGTAGGTCTATTAGCAGCAAATTCCCTCAATTTTTGTTTATCTAAGAAAGCATTTGTCCACTTTTGAAGGAAAATTTCACTAGATTCAGACATCTAGACTGTTGCGGTTTTTTTTTTCTATCAACACTAAATATTTCACTTTACTCTCTTCTTTGCATGGTTTCTCAAGAAAACTCAAATATGATTCTTATCTTTGCTCTTCTGTAAGTAAGCTGGTTTTTTCCCTCTGGCTTCTTTCAAGGTTTTTTTCTGTACCTGTGATTTTCAGCAGCTTTAATATGATATGCCTAGATGTAGTCTTTGTTTGTTTGGGTTTTTTGTTTTGTTTCGTTTTTGTTTTGTTTTGTTTTGTTAGCTTTCATCTTCTTTGGTGCTCCCTGAGCTCCCTGGATCTGTGGTTCGATGTGTCTGACATAAATTCAAGGAAATTCTCAGTCATCACTGCTCTAAATATTTCTTCTGCTCCTTTCTCTCTTTAACTTCTGACATTCCCATTATCCATATGGTACACCTTTTGTAGTTGCCCTGTAGTTCTCGGATATTCTGTTCATTGCTTTTGCAATCCTTTTTTCTCTTTGTTTTTCACTTGTGGAACTTTCGGATGACATATCCTCAAACTCACTGATTCTTTCCTCAGCTACATCCAGTCTACTAATCAGCCCATCAAAGGCATTTTTCATTTGTTAGTGTTTTTGACTTCTAGCATTTCTTCTTTATTCTTTCTTAGAATTTCTATCTCCTTGATTACATTATCCATCTGTTCTTGCATGCTATTTTTCCACTAGAACTCTTAGCATATTTAGTGATTTTTAAATCCCTAGTCTAATAACTCCAGCATTGCTGCCATATATGCATCTGGTTCTGATGTTTGCTCTGCCTCTTCAAATCGTGTTTTTAAATTTCCCTTCAGTAATGCCTTGTAATTTTTTTGTTAAAAGCTGGACATGATGTATGGGGATAAAAGGAACTGTGGGGAAGGTAAACATTCTATAGCTCTGTGATTAGGTCTCAGTCTTTAAGCCTGTCTCCTTAGGCTGTAACCTTTACAAGTACTTCTCACTCTCACATCCCTTAGGAGAGATAAAAAAGGCTGAAGAGGAATGGAGATAGATATTTCCCAACCCCCGGGCCAGTTACACTTTCATAAAACTCCAGTATCTTAGATGCAGGTAAAATAATCTTTTGATGGCAGGCCTCATTGACAAGAACAGAGTGCTCAGAGCATATTTCAAAATTGCTACTCCTCCATCTCCTCCCCACCCCACAGCCCAAAGCTGGAGAATTTTCTCCAGTCTTCCCTGTGAGAATCTCATAGGGCTCCTGGAGGTTGGAAAAAAAAAAAAAAGCCCCTTTCAAGACTGTGCATGGCTGGAGTCTTTTTTACTCTCAACTACAGTTTAGGTCTTCCTACCTTGGGGAAGGGAGGCATATTTTTATGGGCATTTCTCCTTCTTCTTCTTAAGACCTCAGAGAGAGAAAGAGAGAGAGAGAGAGAGAGATGAGCGCATATGATCGCACAAGCAGGAGGAGTGACAGGCACAGGGAGAGGGAGAAGCAGGCTCCCTGTGGCGCAGGGAGCCCAGTGTGGGGCTTGATCCCAGGACTGCAGATCATGACCTGAGCCAAAGGCAGACACTTCACCAACTGAGCCACCCAGGCGTCCCTATAAGCACTTATTCTAGCCCTTTGGTTTTGTGGGTGGGTAACTTTGGCTGATATGAAATTCTTTATTCTCAGAAAAGTTCACTAGGGAGAGGTGGCTCTCCTCTCTAGCCATGACTACTTTTGGGGGAAGGTCTTTAAATCTGTAGCAAATAGCCCTGATTCCCTCAGTTCTAATTTTCTAAAGTGTCCTTTGCCCACAATTAATTGTTAATAGGACCCTGAACAACTTCCATTCTTCGTTGCAAAACTGACATGAAAGAAAGAACCTTCTAGGGGCACTTGGCTGGCTAGTCAGTGGAGGGTGCGACTCTTGATCATGAGGTTGTGGGTTTGAGACCCATGTTGGCATAGTTTACTAAAAAATAAAAAATAAAAAAATAAAGAACCTCCTATTCCTGGGATTCCAGTTGTCCCACATTAATCTAGGAGACTGACATATTCTCACTTAATCCCTGGAGAAGCAGAGACAAAAAGTAGTAACCCCATTTTACACGTAAGAACACCATGTCTCAGAGAGGTGAAATTATTTGCCCCAAGTCATGACCCCAGGTGTTCCAGGCTCCAAAACTTTAGTTGGCAAATACTGTACTATTCTATATGTAATGTACAATGCAAAAAAAATTATACTTCCTAAAGAGAATATTGTGGGATAAAAGAAACTTAAGGAAACATTCTATAATTTTTCAGCATCCTTTCCTGTATGGGTCTGGAATCCAAAGGTTAGATACTTCCTCTGTGTCTAATTTGATCTGCCTTATGTTTTCTTTTTTTTTTTAAAGACTTTATTTATTTATTTGACAGACAGAGATCACAAGCAGGCAGAGAGGCAGGCAGAGAGAGAGGGGGGAAGCAGGCTCCCTGCCAAGCAAAGAGCATGATGCGGGACTCGATCCCAGGACCCTGAGATCATGACCTGAGCCGATGGCAGAGGCTTTAACCCACTGAGCCACCCAGGTGTCCCTGCCTTGTGTTTTCTATTAACTTTATATAGTGGTAATACATTTGGGCCCTAAAATGTTATCACAGGTCATTAAAAATAAACAATGAAATTTTACTATGACTATTATCATCATAAATTAAGAAATAACTGATTTAGGGCTGCCTTGTAGGCTCAGCTGGTTAAGCATCTGCCTTCAGCTCAGGTCATGATCCCAGGGTACTAAGACTGAGCCCCAGGTTGGGCTCCCTGCTCAGCGGGGAGCCTGCTTCTCCCTTTCCACCCCTGCTCATGCTCTCTCTCACCATCTCTCTCAAATAAATAAAATCTTTTAAAAAATCTGATATAATACTAGTCCTTCAAATGTTAAGAGTGCTGACTGAATTCACTATTTTGCTCTCCTTCTACTAGCTGATTATTAGGATTGTGGAAGGCAAAAGAAAAAGAATATGATATATAGCAAAGCCTAACGGAAAGTGGGTCCTACAAAACTCCACAATTTCAAAGTGCATAGGACAAGTATGAGATTCCTTAAAAGAAGAATCCCTTTTTCAGAGCAACAGTCAGAAAGAGAGGAGTCCACATTTGAGACCACACAGGCTGGAAGACAGGCCATGTGATGAATTAAGCACCCTGTAGGCTGTCATAAATTATACAAGTGTGCCACACACTCACCCAGGTACACACTGTAGGTTGACAGAGCTCGTGCTAAACTAGTTTAAATTTACCTCCATTAGCTCATGACAATTGTTCTAATTTAACCCAGCTGCTGTGATCTGCAAAAGAATTTTCCAAATGCATATGTGTTTTTCTTTTTTGTTTTCGTTTTAAGGATTTATTCATTTATTTGGTAGGGGGGGCAGAGAGAGCATGAGCAGGGGGAGGGGCAGAGAGAAGCAGACTCCCCACTTACCCATGGCTCAATCCCAGGACCCTGAGATCATGACCTGAGCAGAAGTCAAACACTCAATTGACTGAGCTACCCAGGTGCCCCATGTATGTTTTTTCTAAGTGATACCTGAAATACATGAACTCAAGTATGTTTAGATGTCAGTGCCATAAAAGGGAAAATTCTGTAATGCAATCTCCAAAACTAAGTATGCAATCATAATATCTAAGTATGCAGCGCATAAATAATATGCATATTTTGCCCTTATGTATCTGATGAAAAATCAAGTGATGATAATATTTATAATGAGTAGAGAAAGAGCTCAGATGATATTTATAATGAGTAGATAAAGAGTTTAGACTCTTAAGATTTCCCAACGACAGTGACAGCAATAGTGCTAGGCTCATAAGTTGGTTGTAAGGGTTAAATTACATTATGCATATGAAGTGCTTGATAATTAGTAAGAGTTAAGCAATGCTGGACCTACAGATATAATTATTTGAAAATGTTAGATGTTATTAGTATAAGTGTTCTTCACTGTTAGTGAAGTATTTCAATCCAAAGGAATTATTCTTAGTTTAAATTTACATTGATTTGCAGTTTACTAAAATGAAATAATTAGTTGGGGTTGTTTTAATATTAAGCTGGCTTAAGATAAGAACAATAATCTAAAATAAAACAAATATACCTATTGTCTGTATGTAGAACTTTTGGGGGAGGGTACAGATGAACCTCTGTGTTCTACTGAAACCTAAGCTAGAGACCCAATCTATTATCTTGAATATTTCTGAACCCACATTAGTAAGCCACACAGTAGGAGCTAAAGACCCTAACTTTTACTGACTAAATCTACATCCAAAGAATTCTATATCCAGAAACCACTTTCAAAGGGAATTTATAGACCTAGTCCAAGATTATGTATTGACTTGATAGCTAGAGCTGGGACTAGAACCACATATCACACAAGTCATTATCTGAAGTCTTTCTCTGTATTACTCTGCTACCCTCACTCCCCACGTCTGTAGCATCATTCAGCAATTATTTACTGGTTGTCTCCCACGTCGGGCTCCATGCTAGGTCCTGACGATGGCACAACAAACAAGACTGAGGAAACTGGTGGTCCAGCCACCTCACATACTTGCTACTGTTCAGGTGTCCCCATTTAGTAACTCTTCTTTTTCAAGGGATACCAAGTTTTAAAATACAACTTTATGATTTCTGCCAGGGGAAATACAGTTACAGTTGTTGGAGACTTTGGTGTAGAAAATGATTGGCATGGTAAGACATTCTAGCCCATAAGAGCGAGCAAAATGTCCCTAAATTACAATTGAATATTTTGTAAATAGCTTCCCTGGGTGAACTCATCCAGATTAACTGCCTGAGGGAGTGTACGTGACTCCCCTGTCAGTTTCTTACTGTGGTCATCGCTCTGATGACACTCAGCAAGTCCAAGTCCAGTCATGACCCCACATCAGAGAGCTGAAAGAAGATACTGTTGGCTTCTCTGAGTCCAGTGTTCCGAGTGTATCCTCCATTTGCATCACCAGATCGATTTTCCACTCCTCTCTGCCCTGCCCTGTTGAACCACGGACTACATTAATGGGGTCTCTTACTCTCCTGACTTCTACTTATTTGTGATCCATGGGAAATCCCTGAAGATGACCGGAGGGAAGGAGGGGAACGAAGTCAGAGTTCTTCCTGCGCCGGCTCCTTTTGTGCAGGGTTTTCCTAATCCTGTTTCATCCCGTTACCTAGACCATCACGTTTGTTTCCAGGAGAGTTTTTCCCACAGAGCTCTCTCATTCCCCAGGTTTCAGTAAGGGTGTCCTCCTCCTCCCTATCTGACCCAGGGCTAGAAGCACTCGCCCTGTTTCTAGCTCCAAGTTGTGTTGCTGTCTTGTGGTTTCCCTGTACTCTTCCCTTCCTTGGAATCAATGCTTCATGAAACTCCTCTCTCATTAGCCTATTTGAATTTGAGTTTAATCTGTTTTCCACAAGGACCCTGCTGGCTACAGTTCCTTTCATTATTTGTCCTTCAAACAATTTCAAATCCCAACAGCATCTGCCTTGCTTTCCTGTAGTTACTATTTAATTTGCCTCTATTCTTCTTAAAAGTATCAGGCCCACAGATGGAAATAGTTCTCAAAGTGTGGTCTTATCAACACGGGAGAATGTCACCTCGTGCTTTAGGTGCTACATTTCTGTGGAACTTACTCAAAGTTACCAGTTGCATTTTGGCAGCCTTTTCACACCCTTGGCTCAGATGCTACTGTTGTCAATTGAAATCTTTAGGCTGACTTTTTAATACTACTGTTAAACCAAATGTTGCCTATCCTGTTCACAAGATATTATGTTTGGGACACCAAGATGTGAACATGCCATTTTTCCCCAGTAAATTTTTCTTGTTTGATTAAAGCCATCATTCTAGTGGTCCCGAGTCTAGCCTCCTGAAACCCTTATTGTATTTAGATTCTGTTATGAAACAAATCTTCCAATCCTTGTGTTACTTCCAGACCTGATCCGTATATTGTCTATGTCCTTGCTCTAAGTCATCATCATGCACGTGTCCAAAAAAGAGGGCTGAGACTATACAGACAGCAATTAAGCACATGAAAAGATCTCTCACCTCATTAGCTGTCAGGGACAAGGAAATTAAGACCACAATAAAATATCACTACACACCTATCAGAGAGGCGGAAATAAAAAAAAAATACTGATGAAACCAAATGCTAGTGAGGATGTAGAAAAATTGCTAGTTGGAATGTGAAATAATACAGCCATGCTAGAAAACTCTGACATCTACTTATATAAAACTAAACACGGAACTACCACACCACTCAGCAATTACACTCCTGGATATTAATTCCAGAGAATTTAAACTTTATGTTCACACAAAATCTTGTCTGTAAATGGTTACAGCAGCTTCTTAACAGCCAGACCCTGGAAACACCCCAGACACCCTTCAACAGGTAGAACGACGAAACAGACTGTGTTACATCTTATCTACGCCATGGAATACTATGCTAGGGATAAAAGGAATGAATTATTGATACATGCAGCAACCTGAGTGAATCCCCAGAGACTTACACTGAGTAAAAAGAAGCTAATCCCAAAAGGCTACGTAGTAGATGATTCTATTTATATAATACTCTTAAAATGGCAAGATTATAAAGGTGGACAATAGTGGTTGCCAGGAGTTATGAATTTAGGGGCTGGGGGATTAAAGGGCAGCATGAGGGGCTGCCGTGCTGCTGAAAGTGTTCTGTATCTTTGCTGTGGGGATTGTCACAGTAATCTCTACATGCAATAAAACTGCATAAATACACATACACATGCAGATGAGCAGGTATAAAACCACTGAAATTGTACATGGATTACATCAATGTTGATCTTCTAGTTGTGACACTGTACAATTATATCAAAATGACAAGTTTAATTTAAAAAATCAATCGTAATTCTATACACTAATAAAGAATATGTGGAAACTAAAAGTAAGTGTACCATATTATTTACAAGTCACTCCAAAGAAAATGAAACGCCAAGGTATAAATCAAACAAAACATGTACCAAGGGGTAGGTGCAAATATTAAAAATCCAAATATCTTTCTAAAGTTTATAAAGACTTTATCTGACATATGCACTTACAAGGGAGCCACAGGCTGACATACTTGTAGGAACGCGGATGATCTGAAAAACAGGGCTCACTGAAACATCAAGACACAACGATATGTAATACAAAAAAACCCCCAACAGATAGGTAAATTAAAAGCAAATGCCCAGGGCACCATAATACACATTTCATTAGCACTAAAGAAAAGTATACACATCAAGGGGTACACGGGTGGCCCAGCCGGTTAGGCAACGCGCTCTTGGTTTCGGCTCAGGTCACCATTTCAGGGCATTGAAGTGAGTCCCTGTGGGGCTCCGCGCTCAGTGGGGGGTCTGCTCTTCCTCAGCTCACCCCCTCAATGTGCGCTCGCTCTCTCTCAAATAAATCTTTAAAGAAAGACAGAAAAGGAAACATATCAAACGCATTCAAACAGCTGCTTATTAAAAAGGAAATAGGGCTGGACGGTAGCAGTAAGAGGAATGAATGAGTAAATAAACAGGAGAGGGTCCTGGACAAGTCACTCAAGGAATGTAGTTAATTCAACCCTTTACATTAGATACCCAAACCACTCCATTATCACACACATGCACACACAGATTTTTCTTTTCAGGGGAAGAACACTTAATTACTGACATTAGACATACTAAAGCATGCTGGTGATAACATAAAGATCAGCTTTTTACTAAATTTTATTCTTGTACTAAAATTGTCCATAGACAATGCTCCCCTTTGTTGCCTGTGGGAATGAGGATAACCGCTCCCACGGTCCCACCGTTGCTGGCCACTGCTCCATTCCCAAGCTTCTTAACAAGAAAGCACAGTAATTAGTGCTGATATTGTGGCTTACAAATATCATTATTTTAGTGCATGGGGTGCTGTCAATGACTTTCTGAAGGGTAAGTTTTTGGACCTGAGGGCTTCAGGTCCTTATAGCTTAGGATGGGTTACAACGCACACCACTATAAAGTAGGTGGCCTGAAGGCGATTTTGTCTTCTGCCTTTTTGTGGGAATGCCAGTCACTCCACACCCATTACAACTCCCCCCACCTAGCCCCCCGCCACACACACGATTGAAGAAACACCAAGTCCTTTTCCTCCCCACCTGTGAGACTAAAGTTAAGACGTAAATCTGTCTTCGGCTCTCAGTGCTGACTCCGTCTTTACTCCCAGCACCGGGCTGACTGGCACTCTGGTCTCCCAGCCGCCCAGGGCCTTCCTCACTTCCTCTCCTCCCCAGCACCTGCGTCTTCCCTTCCTTCCCTCCCCGCCGGCACAACAGTCACAGAGACACGCATCGCTTGTTAATGACTTGATTTTATTGTCATCATCACCACCATTTCCCAGATATGGTCTCTGCGTAGTTGGCTAACTTTCCATTGCATACTCATGAGACACGGGAGATAGGCCACGATCTCTGGCCCCTCCCATTCACAGGCCATTCCTTGGATCGTCAGAGCTCTCTGGGTTCCCTGGTTGATATTCCAGCTGATTCTGAACTATTTTCTTATTTGTCCTAACAGACTATTATGGTTGGCTTTTCTGCTTTCTCCTTTTTGTTTTTCAAATTCTGTGGATGGCCTAATGTTACCCTCGTGATGGCCTTTTGCACCTGGTAGAAAAAGAGGATGAAGACCCAAGGACATCCGTTTGGAGGAAGAGAGTGGGGGGTGGATGGCAGGGAGGCGTTATGAGAAGGTGCGCAAGATGGGAAAGGGGTTGTTGCTAGACGAGGGCAGTGTAGGGATTGTGGAATGGGAATCTAAAAAGAAGAATCCTGAATAGAGACATCTTGCCTTGTTATTTTTTTTGTTGCTAGAGTGACGGATGCTCTTCTTCTTCCTTCCTTTGGTGCATGGGCTTAGCCGTTTCATTCTCATACTTGGTTGTTGTTCTACATTTATGCTAGGCTCTTCTGGTATGCAGATCCTACCACCATATTTAAGCTTCCCAGTGAACCATCCCAGAGCTCCTGACCTCTGTGTGTGTACATATACATACCCTCCCTTAGGCAGTGAGGAGCCACACCCTTTGGCTTTGGTCCTCAAGGCACTGGTCCAGCCAATGATAGTCCTGGGTGGCTTCAACATCACAAAGCACCACTTCTTGATATCTCTGTGGGTGGGGTGATATAGGTTTGAAGCTGTGGTTGTTTCTTTCACACCTCTAAAGATAGGTCCTAAAGTGACCTGCCATGCTTCTTTTTTTTAAAAAACATTTTTTAAAAAATTTATTTGACAGAGACATCACAAGTAGGCAGAGAGGCAGGCAGAGGGGGAGGGGGAGGCAGGCTCCCTGCTGAGCAGAGAGCCCGATGCGGGGGCTGGATCCCAGGACCCTGAGATCATGACCTGAGCTGAAGGCAGAGGCAGAGGCTTAACCCACTGAGCCACCCCGGTGCCCGACCTGCCATGCTTCTTTATCTCCCATGTACATTTCTGATGGCAAACACAACATAAAGAAGGAGTTTCTTCTGTCCATGTTCCATGGACGCCCCTATTCTGTGGTTTATTCTGTTCTTTTCCACTCTTGACCATTGCCTAGGATTTTGAATTTCTTACTTAAAATTTCTCCAAACTAATGAGGTCATATTTAAGTCTATGAAGAGATTTTTGTGGATTTTTTTTTTTTTTTGGTCATTGTTGTTGTTTATTTTAATCACCCAGTGCTCCTCACAACAACTGCACTCCTAAAACCCTATCACCTATTTCCCCTGTCTCCCCACCCACCTCCCTTCTGGTAACCACAAGTTTGTTCTCTAGAGTTAAACTCTGGTTCTTGGTTTACCCATCTGTCTGTCTTTTTTCCCTTTGCAGTCTCTGAGGAGATCTGAAACATCCCAATTCCCCCGTACAAATTCCTCCTATGTACTTTGAAGACCAGTTACTTCTTGTCTACTGCCAAACAACTTTTCCTTTTCTTTTTAAAGATTTTATTATTTATTTGTGAAAGAGAGAGACTGAACAAGCAGGAGGAGGAGCAGAGGGGAGGGAGACGGAGGAGAAAGAATCTCAAGCACATTCCATGCCAGGCACAGAGCCTGATGCAGGGTTCCATCCTACAACCCTGAGATCGTGCCCTGAACCAAAACCAAGAGTCAGACACTTAACCAACTGAGCTATCCAGGCAACTTTTCTGTCTACCTCCTTTTCCCCAGTATACATGTGTATTTCTTCATGTTTTGGTTTCCAGTCTGAAATCACTGCCTTTAAGCTGTCAAAACTTCAGTGATTAACTTTCTCTACTGAGTAGCCTCATCTTGTTTTAAACCTAGAATGCAATAAAATCTTAAAAAAAAAAAAAAGCAGGGGTGTGCCTGGGTGGTTCAGTTGTTCAGCATCTGCTTTCAGCTCAGGTCATGATCCCAGGGTTCTGGGATCAAGCCCCACATTGGGCTCCCTGCTCAGCAGGAAGCCTGCTTCTCTCTCTCCCACTCTCCTTGCTTGTATTCCCTCTCTCACTGTCTCTCTCTCTGTCAAATAAATAAATTAAATAAACATGGAATGCATATTCATGTTAGTAGATGTAGTATCCTGACATGGGTTTTACCATTTTAGAGGGAAAGGGGAGGTTATTCAAATTTTTTGTAAGATTTTATGTATTTGAGAGAAAGAGAAAGAGAGCATGAGTGACAGAGGGAGAAGCAGACTCCACACTTAGCAGAGAGCCCAATGTGAGGTTCGATCCCCCGACACCAGGATCATGACATAAGCCAAAGGCAGATGCTTAACTCACTGAGCCACGCAGGCACCCAAGAGGCAGGTATTCATAGGACAAAAGTTGTTCTGAGTGTTTAAATGCAAAACCCTATAAGCTAAAACTGACTTGTGCACCCAGAGTAGGGGTTATTCAACTTTATACTAGAGGTTCCATGCATTGCATCAAGAGAAGATATTCAGATTGGGGAAGGAGAAGTAAAAATGTCCTTCAAAGACTATGACGGTTTATGTACTAAATTCTATCAATGTGAAAAAAAGCTTCCACAACTAATAAGTAAGTTTATTGAGGTTGTAGGATAGACGATCAATACACAAAAATCAACTGTATGTTTAAATATTAATAATAAATATTTGAATTGTTAGTTAATAAGCAATTATAAGTGTATTAATTAAAATTTTTAAAACTGTAACTTAAAATATCACTAGAAAATATGAAATACTCAGGGATAAATTTGACAAAAGGTATAAAAGACATATACACTAAATGGTAGAAAACATCGTGGAGATGAATGACATAATGAAATAAGTGGAGATGCATACTTTATGGGGAGGATAACACAATGTCATAAGATGTCAATTCTTTCCCAATTCATCAACCCAATACCAATCAAAATCCCAGAAAGACTTTTTTATAAAACGATTTATTTATTTAGAGAGAGAAAGCAGGTTGTGGGGGTAGGACAGAAGGAGAGGAGAGAGTCCCAATCAGACTCCATGCTGAGCGCAGAGCCTAATGTGGGGCTCGATCCCACAATCCTGAGACCATGACCTGAGCTGAAACCAAGAGTCGGACGCTTAACCAACTCTTCCTCCTAGACAGCCCCAGAAAAACTTTTTAACAGAAATGGAGAGTTATTCCAATATTCACATAAAAATGCAAAAGACCTAGAATAGCCAAAACAACTTTTAAAATGTGATGAATTCTGAATAAACTCTATGGATTAAATCAATGTTAATATTCTAATTTTAATAATGTACTGTGATTATGCAAGATTTTATCACTGAAGGAGGCGAGGTTATACACAGGACTCCTTTGTATGTAACGGTGAAACTTCTTTTGAATCTATAATTATTTCAAAATTAAAAATTAAAAAATTAAAATAAAGGGAACAAGAGAGAGCCAAGGGTAGAAACAGCATTCCCCTAGAGTCCTCTAACAGGAATTCACACAACTTCATAATGAGAAAATAATTGGACTAAAGCCTTGATTCTTGATTCAGTTTTCATCCAGCACATACATCTTCATCTCATACACCAAAACATGAAGAAAGACCAAGCAAAATGCCCTGCTGACTTCCAGACACAACAAATTTATAGCATTCCCATGACTACAGACTAAATACTACTAAACAAAGAGAATGCTGTTCCTAACGTATACCATTTTCTTAGTGAACTCCAGATGATGTCTAGTGATTTTACCACTTCCATTTATTAAACGCGCACAAGCCAATTTTTAAGGTTTTTCCTTAACTCTAGTCTGTAACTGGTATTGAGAATACCACCCTGTCATGTGATTTTATATATATATATATATATATATATATATATAATACACACATGTGTATATACATAGATGTATATAATATGCATATATATCAAATAGAGATCAAAATGATTAAAATTATTGAAAATAACATCCTTCCATTTTCTTAAGTAACTGTTTTTTAAATTTGCTTACCAAAAATATCTCGAAGGGTATACTGCTACCCAACGAAAACTCATCAAATCATTAGGAACATATTCAGTCCACATTTTGTGCTGAAATATTGTGATTGACCTTATAAGATAATCCCTACTGGGCTCTTTAGTGGTTGGTTCTCAGTTCTCTTTTACATTTTTCACCTAAATGAATGAGAAAAAAAGTTAAAGGCCATCCGTGTACATGAAGTTCATTTTTTTTAAAGATTTTATTTATTTGTTTGACAGAGAGAGAGAGAGAGAGAGCAAGCACAAGCAGGGGGAGTGGCAGGGAGAGGGAGAAGCAGGCTTCCTGTTGAACAGAAAGCCCAATGCGGGGCTTGATCCCAGGACCCTGGAATCATGATCTGAGCCGAAGGCAGATGCTTAACCGACTGAGCCACCCAGGCGCCCCACTAAGTTCATTTCTATTGAAACTTTCCATTTCTAACACGTTCAGTTTTCAAGAATATTCTTCATCATACTCGGCTGAGGGAGACATTCAAAGTGACTCTCCTGTGTCACCCCGCAAGTCAGAGACAGATCCAGGCCCCAAACCAGGGACTCCTGTTTCCCTTTTTGCTTCTTGTTTTCTGGGATTTTACACAAGTGGTCTTGTAGACTGACACTGATTTCCCTATAAGAATAGCCGTCAACTACATTTGCAATGACTTTCTTCACCCTGTTGTAGGAATACCCTGTCGTATTCCTTAACTGCAGAAGGCAAGCTAAAGAACTGCACAGAGCACCAGAGATGGAATGGAATCTGCTTGTGAGTCTGCTTTACTCTGGCCACAAAGGGCAAGGTGTCAGAAGCCAACCATCCATTTTCCTCCCCAGCATGGGAAGTTACAGAGTAATCCACTGGGAAGAGCTGAGGTCCGTGGAGGGGGAGTGGTACTTCCCACAAGCTGTGCATGTGATTTGCTTGGAAAGTATCAATATGGCCACCTGCACCAAACCACTCCTTGTCACTTATAACACTATTACTACTACTAATGGCAACAGATTCCAGGCACCAAGAACCTACTGCATACCAAGCTCTGTTCTCAGCGTATAGTATCAGTCCGAGCCCAAAGAGAAAACAGTGCACACAAAGTGAAACACTATGACGAGAGGAGGGCACAGGGCGACTATCAGGAGACTGCAATCACAGCAGCTGCACTGTTGTTACCTCGGCCCTGAAAAAATAAGGAGTGGTTCCTGGAATGTGGGAAAGTCAATAATCACAGGAAAAAAGCCATCGTGAAAAGAGCAGTGACCTCTATTAAGAGACTTGGCCAGCCCAAGGTGACTAGCAGAGAGGACGACAAGAGATTAAGCACCTTGCCCTCACTGTCCTCCCTAACTCAGTTCTCTTTGGGGGCGTCCCAGTAGCCAAGCCCAGCGGAGTCCCGAGGGTCCAGGAATGATCTAATCCATAGGAAACGGCTTCCCTGGACGAGAGCAGGGTCGGAAGAGTGGGGAGAGGGTCTGGAGGGGCACAGAGCCGGTGTGAGCCGAGCAGCAAGATGCGCAGCATTGCCAGGAGGCGCCCCCATTCTCGCTCAGAGGGCAGAAGAGGGCACACAGGCCCTGAGAATCATTCGTACGACACCGTGACACACGAGGTCGAACTCCTGCTCTTCAGGTCCCAAGTCGCGCGTGCTTTCTGGGACTCTGGGTAAACAGTACGTACCCCACCCCGTCTTCAATCTCTCCTCTACAAAATGAGGAAATTGGAGTCACGGATGTAACTTTTAAAAACAGGCTATCCTCCCGTCATTCTCCCTTTTAGTCCTATTAGAATTCCTTGACGCTTCAGACCCTATTAGGATTCCGACCAACCCGCTTGCAACCCCAGCGTGTAAAACTCTGTGTGGGGCTCCCGTGGCTCGAACTACACTCCGGCTCTTCCTGATTCAGTCCTTCGTGGAAGGGCGCCGGACCCTGGTGGCACCTAAGAGCCGAGCCCTCGGTTCAATCTGGAGGATGAGTTCAGTGACGGGGGCTTGCGACGGGAGGACGCCACAGAGCCAAGACCATTCACTGAGTCAACCCGAGGAAGCACAGGGTGTGTGTGGACGGCCGCGCTGCGCACCGGGAGGGACAGACTGACACGACAGGGGCCCTGCCATGCCCTTTCTGAAAGTCTGTCTGCCCTCGGCCTTCCCAGTGTAGACTTCCTGGCAGAGTGAAAAGTCACTTCCATCCTATTGGAAAATAAACCTCAACCCTTACTATCAGGCATTCTGAATATCCAGACATTCTCTACAATGCTCAACATTTTCAGCTTTTATTCCTCTCACATGCCTGAGGCTAAGGAGTGGGATCCTTTATCTATGCCAAATGCGAAAAATGCTTTAATGCCACATGATAAATGGAAATATTAGTTTGCAATAAGGAACACCTTCAATTGCACACATCAAGGAGAGAGAAAAAAAGTACGATGATTTTTTTTTTTCTTTTTACCCCATGGCCCAACAACTTGAAAGGACAACCTTTTATTCCATAAAAGCTATGTGGGAGACTTTTCCGGGAAACAACGGTAGATATTCAGGTATTTTGAGGGAGAAAAATAAAAAATGCACTATTAAAAGTTTGTTGTGGGGGTGCCTGGGTGGCTCAGTCATTAAGCATCTGCCTTTGGATCAGGTCATGATCCCAGGGTCCTGGGATGGAGCCCGGCATCGGGCTCCCTGCTCGGCAGGAAACCTGCTTCTCCCTCTCCCACTCCCCCTGCTTGTGTTCCCTCCCTTGCTGGGTCTCTGTCTGTCCAATAAATAAAATCTTTAAAAACAGTTTGCTGTGTGTCAATTTCAAAAAACATTACTCCAACAACAACAGTTTTCTGTGTCTATAGAGGTAGCATACTCTATTTTCTATTTTAATTTTGTCCTCTTACCAGGGACAACGATGACCCTAACACAGTACAACCAGAAATCATTAGAATGCACAATTTGCCCTCCAGTTTTCTTTACCCCCACACCCGTCCGGATGAGAAGAGCTTCCTGTTCTACCCATGTGTTAGCTTCAGTTCCTTTCCCCAGGTCTTCTGAACTCGAGTATGTGTGCTGCCCAAGCGAGCACAGGTCTTCCGAACTCTAAATGCACAGACACGGCGGGAAGGTCAGTTCTGAGCCAGAGAAACTGAGGCACACCGTCCGCACTTTCCGTCCAGGTGAACTCCTGCAGTGTCTCTCCCTTGCAGTGATGATGTGTATCCAACCAGACAGTTTTTTTTAAAACTATGAAGATTAAACTGTTTGACATTTAAAAAGTCATTCTATCAATTTCTATAGCCTTCATTAAATTGTGAATTTCAGGAAATTATAATACCAAGCAGAAATGTCATAAAGCCAGCAGCGCCCAGGCTGGCATAAAAGGTGACCCACGGCTGCCCACAGCACTATGGCGCTGCCCATGTTCAGCCTGAAACAAAGCTCCGCGGACCGACCACGGTTTACTTGCCTCTTCCCAGCGAACGGCTATTTTGAATACGTGCCCTTTGCAGATCCCAACACATCTGTCAGGCATACTTCCCGTGGTTAAAGACCCTTGAGTTCACTACCTCGGGACATTTGAAGAAGCATCAAAACTTTGCTTTAGAACTGCCTTTCCATCATTACACAACACACAACTTTCTCCTGCAATTTGCTGTCCTTGACGGTTTTGTTTTGCAGGTATTTTTCTATGTAGAGGCCATTTGCACTTGATAAAACATACCTTCCTAACACAGCCCCACACAGGGACAGGAAGAAAGGAGGTGGCGGTCTCTCCCCCACGGACATCCAGCACACCAGCCAGCTGCACCGTGCAGCCGCATGAACATACACAGACCTCCACCTCAAACGGAGCCGTTTTGTTCCTCCCACGGACGACACGATCCATCTTTCACGTGGGACTCACACACTCCCGCTGAAGCCCGTTCAGTTCAATCACTACCAAGAGCTAGGTTGGCGAAAGCTGCCAGGATGTCATATAGTGGGACATGGACACCACATGCTCTGCTGGCGGACTCCAGGAGAAGGAGGCAAGTCAAGGCAGAGAGAGTTCCAGATTTCCAAACACTGGGCTTACAATCAGCAAAGTTCTCACCTGGCCCAGCATGGCTCTGGGATGAATGATAACTAACCATGGGCGACGACAGAGGAAAGTATGATTTTCACTAATACTGACTTGTGTGAACAAAAGCCTGCAGTTAATTTCTAATGTCCTTATGTGCTACGGTGAGTGCTCCGAAGTGTGTAAGCCTGACCATTCACAGACCTGTACCCCCGGGGTACAGAGCGTGGAGGGAGGGAATGTGGCCGATGGGGAGGGAGAGGACCAGCAGACTCCAAGCGCAGCACAGAACTCCACCTCATGACCCCGAGGTGGTGACCTGAACACAAAGCAGGAGCCGGACACTCAACGGACGAGCCGCTCAGGCGCCCCGCTGGAAAGGACTTGCATGGGTGCAGGAGATACGCTGCAGGGGGGAAATACGGACACAGTCCAGAAGGGGCAGCTTCGGGGAAGGGCAGGGTCCATTTGACTCTCTCCCACGCCCTCACAGCGCCGCACGTTTTTGCACGTTTCTCACCCCTGTATCTCCTGCACTTGCTCCTCCGTCTCCGTCCCGGGGCCGGGAAGCCATGAGAACAGGGACCACCATGGGTTCATCCCCGATCCCCACCTCCAGCCTAAAGCAGCCTGTGGCAACGGTACCAAGATACTCATCACCCATTGCTACACGGGGCAAGCAGGGAAAGTCCAAGAGATCAAGAGAGATACGAGATAAAGGCTGCACACACACTTAGGAGGGGTAGAGCTGGGAGTCAAACACGCGTTCCACTAACTCCAGACGGGCAGATGGAAAACACTGGCTCATGCTAGACCGTGATGACCAGAGCAGATGGGGGGTGGGGGACAAAGGACTGCCTCTCTGTGTCACAGGAATCTCAAACGTCCCACCACGTCGACGTTTACTGTTTCCTTATTATGGGGCAGGAGACAAGGGCTGTGTTAACTGTGATGGCTGTGGGCGGTGGGGAGGCTTCCCGACACAGCCAAGTCCATCAGTCCCTGTGCTGTCCATCGGTCCGGACGAGGCTACCCTGGGAAAATGTGGTTGCAACCTGACCACAAGCGTGAAATCAGGGCTGGGCTCTGAAGTCCACAGACCTAGGCTCAAATTCCTGCCGGGCCCCTTGCTGACGGTGCCTGGGGACACTCGCACTAAGCTCTAGGCCTCTGCTTCCACCTGGGCCAAGGTCTGCGACACCCGCGGTGCGCAGCTGGAGGGGGTGCGGACAACCGCTGGGACGCGCTTCGAGGGGCCGGGACCAAGGCGCACGGCCTTCCTGGGCCGCGGTTCAGGTCGGGAAGGACGACCGCGACGGAGATCCCCAGGCAGGAGCGGCCGAGGTGAGCCAGCTCTCCGGGTCTGCAGGGCCGTTCATCAGACGTGCCTCGGGGACGGATCACGTTCGGAGCCGATCTGAGGTTCACAGGTGTGGGGACCTGCCCCCCGGGGACGCGAGGCCTCGAGCGGAAGCCTGGAAGCGGCAAGCGCGTGTCGGAGCCGGGGTGGCTTGTCCACAGCGGGACTCGGTCAGGCAGGCCGCTGTTCCGGGGGGCGAGCCCACCTGGCCTGACCCGGAGCGGCAGCCAGGGCCATTGTCACTGACGAAGGCCCAGCCGTCCCAGGTGTCCGGTATCGGTCCATTCGCTCCAGGTTTTACAACCTGCATCTGTGCTCGGACAGGCAAAGGGCCTGGAGGGCCACCCAACGGGCAGCGAGGGTCCCCAAGCACCCCACAGATGCACAAGCTGGGGGCACGGTGCTGCTTCAGGGAGCTGATCACAAGACCCTCCGAGTCTCCGGTGAAACCTGACCTCGGGCTCCTTACCCTGGGCAACCCATGCTCTGGGGCTTTCCCAAAAGGCCAGCGGCGCAGCAGAGACTGGGTTCTTCTAACCACAACGATGGCAACTCTTGTGTCCTTCTGGGGCCTTCCTTTGTGCAGCCACGCTTTCAAGGCATGGAACTCCTCTGGCGCCGCCCATAATGCCTTGGAGGTGGCCCTGCCAGTCTCCCCTTATTACAGATGAGGACACACGCTCAGAAGGGAGACAGCGATGCCGATCAAAAGGACAGTGACACATCCCCTCACACCTGCCAGCATGGCTGGTCGGAGACAATTCAAGAAACAACAAGCGTTGACAGGGCTGTGGAGGAAAGGGAAGGCCTGTGCAGGGCGGGGGGTGCGCACCGCTACAGCCGCTGTGAAAACAGGAAGGAGGTTCTTCAAAACGTTTCAGAAGGCGGCGGGCAGGTCTACTTTATATTTGGTACCGAGGGCAGAAGTGCATAAACCCTTTATATTTGGGGGGACAAGTTCAAGCAGAACCAGTGCTCCAGCACGTGCACATCTGGTATTTATCCAGAGGAAAGGAAAACACTAGCTCAAATATATGCCCCCGCACCCCCTTATTCGCCGCAGCATCATTTACAGCAGCTGAGACACGGAAACAACCCAAGTGTCCGCCCACAGATGAATGGGTTAATAAAAGAAAACAGGGACGATGACCAGCCATGAAAAACAATGAGCTCCTGCCCTCCGCAACAGCACGATGGACCTTGAGGGCATTATGCCAAGTGCAGGAAGTCCGAGCGAGACAGAGACCCTAGGATCTCCCTCAGACGTGGCACCTTCACCACCACCACCAAAACCGAAGGAGCTCACAGACGCACAGAACCAATGGTGGGTGCCTGCGGTGAAGGGGGGCAAAATGGTGAAGGGGCCAAAAGGTGCAAACTTGCAGTTATCAGATGAAGACGCCCCGGAGATGTCCTGCCCAGCCCGGCGACGAGAGCCAATAACACCGAGTTCCCGATCTGAAAGCTGCCAAGGCCATCCATCTTCGCGGGGCTCATCCCGAGAAAACAAAGTGGCAGCTGCGTGCGGCGACAGAGACTCAGCGAGACTCACGGAGGTGACCACGAATCGTGTGTCCTTGTGTGGCACCCAGGAAGCTAATATAATGCCACACACCAGGGATAGCTCAGTACAACCTGTCACCCTTCCAGAAACCCTTCTGTCCTCTGGCGGCCCGCACTGGGGATGCGGGAAGCGCTGGGGGAACCGCCCGCAGCTGGAGGCGCGGCTCTTGGCGGGAGGGACCCCGGCTCCCCACCCTCCGCCGCCGGGTCTCTAAGCAGCCCGGAGGTGCGGCCCCTGCGGCCGCCAGGGGGGCTCTGCAATGCGGGGAGCCTTTGCGTCCGCTTGCTCGGGCGATCTGGTCCCAGGCTCTCACCGCTCACATCTCCCCACGCCCTCCCGGGGCAACACAGACACCACGAGACCCGAAACCCCCACGCGACCCTCGAAGGGGCTCCGCGCTGGAGCTCCGAGCGCTTTCCGGGTCGACTTCGGAGCCCGCCCCCACACCCCGCCCGGCCCGGGCTCCGGGCCCAGGAGCTGGCCGCTGCCTTTCTCGCGAACCTTCGGGGACCTCCTCGCTCCCTGCTTCTGCGCACGCTTCCTCCAGCCTGAACAGCCTCTGCCCCTCCGCGACCCCGTCTTCTCCCTCAAAAGCCCATCAGAGCCTCCTCCGCCAACGGAGACCTTCTCTGACCCCCGGGAAGGGATTCCTCGGTTCCTCCTCCAAAGCCCCAGAACGCTTTCGTTTCATTCTTCTCTCGTGACATTAGGAGGTGGTATCCCGCAGGAGGAAAAGGGGGTCACGGAGGTTTTGCTGAAAATCCTACATCTATTTAGGAGTCTGACTTCGGGCTTGTCCTCTAACCTCTCCGTGCCTTAATTTCCTTATAACAAAAGGGACTGGGGTGACAGGACCGCTTCTAGATCTTGTCCCTTGTTCCTTCCGGGCAGGTTCCATGTGCCCCTGTGCACGCACGTGCTCTCTCCACACACCCCTTTATGCATATGTGTGGTATATGCAGGCGCAGTCCAGGTACCCAATAAATATTTGTGGAATGAACAGAAAGTTAGTATATTCTTAACGAAGGCTTCTCACTTGAGCTGATGAATTCCATTAAACAGTCTGTCCTCTGATCTCAGGAGGGAGCAAAGAAAGAAATGTCAGCAGCTCCCGCTTCCAGTCCCGCATTCGCCGACTTGATCCCTGTCATGGTGGCCATCGTTTTCGCCCTCCTGCACTCTCCTTCCTATGCAACCTTGACTCCAAAGAGATGAAAGCACCTAATTACCCTTACAATCATTCCATCTTATAATTAATCAAAACCAGCTGGGAAAGCAAGTGGAAAATTCCCATTTTTTTCAGTCAAATTCCTTTCCTAAAATTGTCTGTGGAACGACTTCATAAGAGGATCTATCATACTGAAGATGTAGATCCCTGACTCTGGAGATCCAAGCCGCCTGACGGAGGGGCTGATGGCCGTGGACACCCAGAGATGAGCCCCTGGGAATGCTCAAAATTATGAGGAAGAGTAAATAAATACACAAGAGCCCATAGCTGATTCAATTCTGATGTTCATCATCCCACACATATGTCAAATAATAAGCAGCCAAAGACATCTTTACCTTTGCAAAATAATTGTATATTTCTTGGATAATGTAAATATAGCTCGAAATGAAAACCAGAAGAGCACTTAATGAGTCACTGAAAAGCACATACCCCTTTTCTAATATGAATTTTCAGAACGGATTCTCACAAAATCATTTCAAAGCAAACAGCCAATATGAACAGAAAGATTTACTGAAGTTTTTTTTTTTTAAATAATAGTAAACAGAGGAACAATTCAAATGTCCAAAAATAGGGAAATTTTTAAGGGTAAATTATGTTACCTCTCTAGGTCTCGGTTTCCTTATCGATAAATTGGAAACAATATTTTCTTAATTGTTTAGGGCCTCAAGTTAATTAATATAGGTGAAGCATGTTCATCCTAAACTGGGTTCCATGAGATTCCCCTTATTAATAAATCCCCTTCCCACTTTGGTTCTTTTGAAAGTTTTCTGTTTCTTGTTCCTTGCAATCAAGTGATTCCCCAATTCAAATGGGGAGGAGTAGAAGAGTGGGAGAGAGAAAGACACAGAGAAACACCGGCCTCTCCCTACTCTCTTTGTAGTGTATGGAAAAATACTATGAATGTTTAATTACAGGTGACATAATTTACCAGATATAACACCTATAAAAATTTCATTCTAATATTTTTTACACAGAGAGGCATGCTGAAAATGGGCTACCCACTGTTAAGCACCATATGCCCAAGATCCCATTAAATACTTCTTTCACCTTAAAGATGAGGAAACTGAGGCTCAGAAAAGTTACATAGGTTAGTTGAAAAGATATAGAAGGCTTTACTTAGGGCTGCGTTCTCCTGCATGAGTATATGTGTGTGTGTGTGTGTGTGTGTGTGTGTGTGAGAGAGAGAGAGAGAGAGAGAGAGACAAAACACAGAAGTGAACCACCAGAGAATAGGAGTTGGCTAAAGGATGACTTGTTCTGAAGTTAAATTGCCTAGAAAACTTCTGTTTTTACCCAGTGTTTTTTTTTTTGTTTTGTTTTGTGTTTTTAATTGCTTTTGCATTGTTGGTAGACGCTACTCAAGTTCAGAGTAGTAGTGGTCTTAAACCTTCATTTGTCTTTATTAATACTTACACGTGTGTTCCTTTGGGGGTAGGCTGTGTGAAGTACAGAGCTGCTGAGCCCCCACACCCGGAAGGCTGAAGTCCTTACAAATCACTCTCTTCTCTCTGGCTCCCCCACTGATTAAAATCTAGTCCAGAATCACATACATCTGCCAGACCCCAGAATACTTAACCACAAAGGTGACCTCCCAGTAGACTTTACAGGGGCAATAATAACTGCTTTTAAATCTTACATTATTTACAAATTGTGCAGTTTATAAAGAAATTTCTGACCTGTGATCTTATTTAAGTGTGACTCAACTTTTCAAGAAACAACACTCTTATTTTAATGGGATGGACTTAAAGATGCCTTAATGTAACACAGATATCCCAGACCTCACCAACCTGAAATGTTACTTTTATTTTTCCTGACCAAAGCATGGAGCTTAAGCCTCCACCAGCCTGCTTGCTGGAAATGCAACCTCTATTTCAAGAATGTTCCCTCTGTATATCTTGGGGTACTTTCCAAGGCCCCTCACAAGGCTTTCCGTTGCAGGCATCACATAGAGTCACGTAGAGTCTGCTCAATAATTCTCTGCTTTCTCTCTCCCAGGTAGCTCCCTCCAAGCCAGTGGGAAAAGACCTCACCATTATCACCGCCCATCTTGCAACGGCCAAGGTCTACATGAAGGCTACTATATGTAGGCACTTTTTCCAAATTCCCACTACTAGAGCACTGCTGTAAGAAAAACCTCCAAGAACTTCAGTTCAGGGTCTCAGCATGAGTTTTAAGGACTTGGGCTGGAATCTCACCGCTTGGCTTGCCTAGAAGCTTGTCGATTATCTCATAAAAATGCAATTCTACAGATTTCTGGTGCCCAAACTCTTTTAACCAGAGGAGCTCAAACCCATCCAAAGGGCCACATGGCGGACTGTCTTTGAGTGGAAATGAAATTAACCCTCTGGAAACGGATTCTGAGATGGAGAGTTGCTTACTGGAGGCTGCCTGGTGAAAGTTCTTGAAAGTGCAGTGTTGAACTTCACCTGAGTCCTGGGTTCCCAGGAGGCAATGGCAGTAATGAACCTGACCACTACAGCCACCACTGTTTTTTGCTCTGACAATAGCTAACTGCCAAGGACCACCTCTGCCTGGCCGATTTGTACATACGCAGATAAAGCCACCTCTACACTTCCACTCAGCCTCTATATAAAGCAAGTGACTCCTTCGTCTCCTGCTTTTATAAAACTCCAGTCCCTTTCATTCTCATTAATGAATATTCTACCTATTGCAATAGCCAGAATAAAGGCATCTCCTTAACTGCCATGTATATTGTTTTCTTTTTGTGTGTTTGTGTGATTCCATTTATATGAAATATCCGCAAGAAGCAAATCCACAGAGAACTAAAGAGGAGTGAGTAGTTACCTGGGGCTGGGGAGGGGGCTGGAAAATGAGTATAATGGGGCCAGGGATTCTTTCTGGAGTGATGGAATGTTCTGGAATTAGATGGCGGCGATGGCTGCACAACAAATGTACTTCATGGCACGGAGGTGTAAACCTTAAAATAGTTAAAATGGTTAAGGTTTAGGCTATGTGCGTGTTGCCACAGTAGAAAAAAAGGAATCTGACCACAAGAAGACAAAGAGAACGGCTGGCACTTACAGCTGCTGAACTCGGGCGCCGTGCGTCAGGCCGGGGGCCATGGTCCGAAGCTCGGGTGGTTCAGCAGGCCGGTGCCGTCAAAGCCGCCAACACCTGCCGTGGGACCCGCTCTAAGCTCCAGCTCCGCCATCCGGAAGTTCAACTTGTAGGTCCCGTCATGGGGCTCCTGCTCCAAAGCCTGCGGGTTGTAGGGGCTCGGCGGCGTGGGGCTTTGTGGTAGGACAGGTCTATGCAGTCGCCCCATCCCAGTCCTGCGCCGCCCCCGCGCAGCTCCTGGGGTTGCCGGAGGCCATGGCTGCTGCAGAAACAGATGGCAGGGCTCAGCTTCTGCTCGACGGCTTTCCAGCAGAAGCGCTCCGCAGCCTCCAAGCTTTCGACGTTTCCTTCGGTTCCAGGGGCACAGCTTCGCGCTCCGCGGAAAGCGGAGTTGGTTCCGGGGCTCTGCACGTCCTGCAGCATCTCCTTGCCCGTGGCGGCTGCTTCAGACACTTCCGGAAGAGTCTGAGGGAGCGCGAGGCTCCGGCCTCACGCCGTCAGCCCGGAGGGAGTCTCCAGGCACTGGACTGCAGCTTCCCAACTCTCCAGGGCACCGATGGGGGTCCCCGGGGGCCAGAGCTGGCTGTGCAGGAACCTCCCGTAGAGACGGCTGGGCCGAGGGCTTCCTGTTACTCACTTTGAGACAGGAAGGGACGACGCCTGCGACTTTTCGAGATCTTTCTGGCGGTTGAAACTGACCCAGCCGCCGGGCTGCGCCTGCGCGCTGCGGTGTGGCTGCCCCGCCCTCCCCGCGCGCCACGACGACGCCTTCATAGAAGGAGCCTCAAGTCCTGTCTCTGATGGGTGGTTGGCCTGGGAGGAGATGACGGAGGCAGAGCTGAGCAGCGGAGGATGCCGCCCCGCTGCGTGGCTGCAAATGGAGCCTCCGGTGGTTCTGTGAGGGCTCCGGAGTCCGGGTGGCCCTGCCCAGCTGTCCCGAATTCAGGCAAGGCTGCCGAGCCTTCGAGCCTTCGAGCCTTCGTAGCTTAGAATGATCTCTGCATTGATGGGAAACTAGGAGTTGATCTTCCACTCCCAGACCTCAAGAAGAATGCCTCCCTCCTCAACTTAAAAATCAAAAGCTGCCACGAATATCAGTAAACGCAAAGGCTGCAAACAAATCAGGAGCTAAGACACCAACCGTAGTCATGAACGACCTGAGAAAGCGGAGGATCACGCCCTCTGCATACATTTTCGAGCTCCTGAGGAGTGTTTCTCAAGCTGTGGTTCACAGATTTTCCTGGGCTAGTACCTTAATGCATTAAACTTGTGTTGAAAAACAAAACTCAGCTGAGTAATTTGAAGATCTAATTGGCTTTACTCCGCCACTGAAGAACGGGGGCAGCATCTCATCTAGCGAGTATAAAGGAGTTCCAAGGAGCTGTACAAAATGGAAGGATTTTATAGACAGATAGGGGTGGGCGAAGGAGAAGGGATTATTAGCAAAAGAAAAGAAGGAATTGTTTGGGGCAAGGTCACCTTCCCTGAAGGGGGAAGGGCATGGGGGTGTGTGTCTTACCTTGTCGATTACTTCACTAGTGCTGATCAGGAATTCCACTCTTGAGAGAGGCTGATATTGCAATTAGGTTAAGTAATAAGTCTTGGCAGGGCTTCCAAAGGCAGCTCGGGTTTTGGGACTTCTGCTCTTTTTAACACTTGATAAGACAGTCTATAGTTTTGTTTCTGAAATGAATTACCAATATACTCATGAATATTAAATGAAAATAAAACTGAAAAATCAAGTGACACCATTTGTTGCTACTTAGCCACTGTCCAGCCCAAGTTTCTCCATTCTTTCCAAGGAGAGGTTTTTCTTAGTGAATTGTGTGTGCATTTGTACCAGCTTGGGCTCAAGAGAGAAACATTGTCAGTAACTCTTTTGTCATCGTGAGCCCAATTCTTTGTACCTCTTTTTTCCTTCTTCCCAGAAGCATTTACTGAGCTCTGTTCTGCGTCAGGTATTACTCTATCCCCTGTGGAGGAGACAGAATTTTTTGTCTCTTTCTACCCTTGATTACTGCCACCGTAGGGCATGAATTTGCTAGGGCAATGTCAGGGGTGAAGAAGCAGCAAAATACAGTACACAGTTAACTGAGAATTTGGTCCTAGGGAAGACAACTTTGTGCAAACTGCTCTTTCTAAATTCCGCAAATCTGTATCCTAGAAGCATTGCTGTATTACGTTGGTAGCTCAGTGGAGATACAGGGTGGTGATACAGAACAAAACCTGTGTTTTGTTCTCCTGTTTTGCATTTTGTTTTATAGTGGGAGAAAAGGAGCATGTTTATTTTTTTTTTTAAGGTTTTATTTATTTATTTGTCAGAGAGAGAGGGAGAGAGAGCGAGCACAGGCAGACAGAGAGGCAGGCAGAGGCAGAGGGAGAAGCTGGCTCCCCGCCGAGCAAGGAGCCCGATGTGGGACTCGATCCCAGGATGCTGGGATCATGACCTGAGCCGAAGGCAGCTGCTTAACCAACTGAGCCACCCAGGCGTCCCAAGGAGCATGTTTAAATGCTGATGAGAAGGCACAAGGAAGCCAGTAGACTAGATTGAAGATAGAGGAGATAGGATCATTTACCTAAAGAGGAGTAAGAAATTGGATTTGTCTCATACTCCAGGAAGAGTAGCTCTTCAACTGTGACTGGAGAAGGGTGAGGTTAAGAGCACGAGGCCAGCAAGATAAAGACATCTGGACTGATGCAGGGTTATGGTTTTTCCAGATACACAGGACATTGAAGAATCAAAGGAGTTCAAGGATTCGGTCAGTGACTAATTGAGGAGATAGATCTAGCATCGGGGTTAAAAAATAGAAGAGGGGGTAAAAACCAAAGAAAGCTGGGAGAAAACAGAAGGGTCTGACATTGGGAGATATCAAATAGGTTTTACTGTTTAAGATTTTATTTATTTATTTGAGAGAGATAGATAGAGAGAGAGAGAGAGAGCATGGGCCTAAATGTGGGAGGTGGGGCAGAGGGAGAGGAAGAAGCAGAATCCCCACTGAACAGGGAGCCCGATGCCAACTTGATCCCGGAATCCTGGGATCATGACCTGAGCCAAAGGTGGACACTTAACCCACTGAGCCACCTAGACACCCTCAAATAGGTTTTGGAAAGCAAGTGTTGAAGGAAAAAGAGAGGAAAAAAACAACTGTAGCCAGAGCTAGAACTTGCTATATGCCCGCCATCATTCTAACCAGTCAATTCAAAAATAACCCCAAGAGGCATATTCTATTACTTTCCATGTTTTGTGTAAGAGGAAAGTGAGGCAGTAAGTGGTTAACTCACGTGTGCAAGGTCACATACCTCAGAAGCGGTACAGCTCTGGTCGTTCTGGTTTTTTGTTTTGTTCTGTGCTGTCTTCTGCTTCCCACCCAGAGATGAGAGTTTGACTTTGTGATTTTAAGTTGCCTTTTGGGTCATGATGAACTCTAGGATGTGGTCTAGGGTGTGGCCTAGTAATGTGCTACGGAACTAGAACAGATATTGGACCTAGACCCCGGCGGCCCTTCTGCCCTTTCCTCCTGCTATGCCGACGGGACTGCATCATCTCAAGGACCTTCTGCTCATCGTCTTAATTGCAGCCTCACTGGCCTCTGTGACCAGCTGGGCTGTCACTGGGTATCCAACAGAGAGGGTGACTATGAAGCCAACCCAAGAGGAACAGCATTGAGGAAGTTCCAATGGAAAGATCCATCCATATTCAAAATCTCAGGGAGCATGCCAAAATACACAGATAAAGAAAGGACAGCTCTGACCTAAGCCACATTTGCAAAATCTTCACTGTGCGTTTTCTTTTGCTAGGTGTTCCCTGTGATTCCAGCGGAATGTTTGGCATTGCTCCAAGAATGTCAGTTTGGGGCACACAAGTAAAGCAGCCCTGCATTACAGCTGCATCACTAATGGAAGCCTAGAAAGTCTTAGCCACCCCAGCAAATGTATAGTGCCCTGGGTTCAAAGCCCCAGACTTGCAATACAGCTTATTTGAGTTAGAAGGTTTCTTTACTATCTGTTTTATCTTCAGAGCCCTAGTGCTAAGAAAACTAAGTACACAGTATCTCCTCATCTGCAGAAGCTGTTAAAGGAATGCCTTAGAGCTTTCTAGCATTTCATTACGGTAGCATGGGGGTATGAAAAGAAATTGCAGTTTGCATCGCAGTTATGCCTCCTACTAACTGTAACCCTGCCCGTGTTCCTTAAGCCTCTGGAGCCTCACTTTTCTTATCTGTGAGATGGAGATAGTAACCATGTAAATGAGATCATCCCGGAGGTGTGCTTAATTGAGCCTGGCTCATAGCAGCACCACATCCAAGGTGGTGATGGTCAGTGGTAGTTGTTAAGCATATATGCGAGGGATGGATGGATGAATTTTTGAAAAATCTCAGCAACAGCCTTAAGAGATAGATATTTTTATTCTATCGTTCTCTACATTTTCATGGAGGAACTGAGGCTCAGAGAGATTACTTACAAGGTCACCCTTAGCAAATGACAGAATCGTGATTTGAGCCCAAGTCTATCTAATTCTAAAGCAACAGCTCTTTCAGGTTTAGCATTCATTCTGCAAATAAAATAAACTCTGGCCTCAGCTCTCTGTACATCAGGTTACCCAATCATCTACTTCCTTCAGAAGGGGTGAGGAATGGGCCCTCCTCACCCTCACTGCGGCCCTAACTGTACCTACAACCCCCATATATCAACCGAGGCAGGAGGTAGGAACATGCAAGGGAATTTGGCAGTGATTACCCCTGTCATAAGTCATATCTACCATTTTATGATTCAGCATTTCTCTCTGCATGATTCTTCTAAAGAGTATAAATAATTCACACTAAATTATAGTTACTAGAAGGATATTTTAAGCCTAAAGTTGAAATTTATACAATTAGTGTCTAAAACCACCTTGAAGGGAGAAAAGCAAACATTTTGACTATCTAAATAACACTTTATAAGGCTTTTAGGTAGCTTACTTAACATTCCTTAAATTAATAGTGATTTCTACATGAAAGTGAAATATGTATAATTTTTACATTAAAATGAAATATTATAAAATATAATTAAGAGGCTTATCAGCATTCTCACATTTTTGGGGTGGAATGCAAAGGTATGAATTCAGAAGCTTATTAAACTGGATGACTGATTGCTCTATCTGTTTCTTAATTATGAAATATTTATACCCTTGATGTCATAGACCATGCAGTATTTATGCCAGATGTGCAATGAAATCTATATTCAATATTTGGGCAACTTGACAGGGGAAAGAACCCATCCCCTAAATTGATTCTAAAATTATCTTCAATTTAAGGCATTATCTCAGAATTGCACATAAAGCTCTAAATTCAAGAGAAAGTAAGATTATTTTTACTTGAATTACCATAGAATTTGCTTCAGGTCTTTAGTCACTTTGCCAATAGAGATAGCCCGAGTTTTATTAAGCATTTCTCCATCTGAATGATAATGTTGCTATAGACCCTTTCCCATCCCTACCCCCACATGCTTATTTTTAGAAAGAAATCCACGTGTCTTTAAACATTAAAATACAACTGACTCTTTCATCACCAAGGCCAGGTCTGGAGGTCTTCCAAGAGAGAACAGATTATAAAACACGTGAAAAGGCAGCTTTCTGTAAGGATCTTTGTTTCCTTTTAAGCATATAGGTGAAAATCAAGTGAAGTCCTAAGGCAGAGAGTTCTCAAAATATATCCTGCAAAGAATTATCCGCAAATTCCTTGACTCGACCTCCAGGTGCTAAATCAGGGAGTAGGTGCAGGTTGGGGCCAGGGAATCTGCATTTTAATGAGCACCTTCCAGTGTTTCTGATGTAAATCACCCCAGGATTTCACTTAGTACAATTTTCCCTAAGGATTCTTCCCCTGACACTCAGGGATTATATATTTATATGACTCACAGACCATGTATAAAAGAGTTCGGGTACTGGAGCAGATGGCCTGGGCTTGACTGTAGATTCTGCCATTTACTGGCTCTGTGGCTTTGGGCAAGTCACTTCATCTCTCAGATCCTGTTGTCTCATCTCTAAACAGAGACTATTCATCGTCACGTATTTCCCAGAGTTCTTAGGAAGATCAAATTAGATAATGGCCATGTGTGACAAAGATGATATTACGGGTTCACTAAATGAGCTTGTCCTAGCCTCCTGGCTGCAGTTACTGGGGCCCTAGCCAGTGGAAGATGACGTATGTTACTTTGCTCCAGAGGCCTCACCATTACCACCATCTTTTCCTTTTCCCATGTAGATGTCAATTCTCAGAATAATCTGGAGAGCCATGGGTGGAACATGGTTGGTCTTGGACTTGAAAGACTGCTTGAAGCTGAGCCTCCTGTCTACCTGCATTGTACTGAAAGGTGCACAAGAAATGTCCATTGGACATTTTTGAGTCATTTGTTACTGCGGCTCCTCTACTCTGTGAGCCGTAGTCATATATAGATTGCAGACATTAAGTCAAAGGACAAGAACTGGAGCAGTGAGAAGGGGGAACTGAGAGGCCGGGCTGGCTTTTTGGAGTAGGCATTGGATCCGAGGAAGACCTTCTGCCCACAGAGGGCCTCTTCGCTACATGTTCACCTACTCCATTAGAGCTTTTGCTGACAGTGGATCAGAGAGAGACAATAGGAAGCAGGATGGGTGCACAAAGACATTGGAAGCACTGAAAAGTAGAGACCAGGTATGGGGGCAGAGGTGCCTAGAGGGAGGGTGGCAGTACGGAAGCCTGAAGTCTTCAGAGAGCACATTGGATTTGGGAGTCAGGCGAACGTCCAGGTGTCAGGGAGCACCCAGGCAACGAGTGTCAGGAAGGGCAGCAAAGCAGAGATTAGGTACTTTGTCCTAAGCCAACACATGTGCAGAAGTGAGTGGTCTGTATAAGCTATGGGAATTGGAGGGGACAAGTTCAAAGACTAAGAAGACTGTTCTTCCACACCACTTGAAATTCTAGCCATTCTTCAGAACTCGCTTCAAATGCCACTTCTTTTATTTGACATTTTTTTTTTTTACCACATTTTAAAATAAAGCCTCCAACTAAATCAGGAGTCCTTAACCTGGAGTCCATAGACCCAAGGAGTAAAAGAATGAACTTCCAAAGGGTTCTTGAATCTTCTGAACTTGAATGCAAATTTATGTGCTCCTATTTTGGGGGACAGATTGCTTACTATGAAAGCTTATGAAGCAAAAACTAAGAATCACTTCACTGGTTTTGTGAACACATGAAATACAGGCATTTGTTTTAATCCAACTCTTTACCTTCGTGCTGAGCACAAAGTAGGTGCTCAGTAAATGATCACTGAAGGGATACATGTGTCTTCCTCTGGTTCTCCAAGCTGAAATTGCTCTTTTGGTCGTTGTGTTTCCTAAACCACTTCAGTATTATGGGTTCAAGCCCCCCCCCCCCCCCCCCGCACTGGGTCTAGAGATGATTTTTTTTTTTAAGAGATGATTTAAAAATCAAATCTTTCAAAAAGATATAGAAGAGGAGTGAGACACACACACTCCGTGTCCAGCCATGGGGTAGAAGGAGATTCGCGAGAAGGACAGTCAATGTTACACTTGTAGCATTCTCCACAGACTGTATTGCATCTAAGTTCATTGTTTACTTGCTGTTTTTTCCCCACCTATAATCACTTTAAGGGTAAGCAGAGTAAGATTCATCTTTATGTTCTCAAACATTGTCTAAGACAACAAATAACATAATGAAAGATACCATTACATCATTTGATTTTTATAACAATCATGAAACATATGTAGTATCATAGCCCCCATTTTACAGATAGAAAACTAAAGCTTACAAAGGTGAGTGAGTTTATTTAAGGTCATACAAGATAGTGAATTGAGAGTCTAGAGTCAAATTCTAACACCTTATACCATGTTCTACTTTACTATATTACAATATGCTGCTGTAGCTGTCCCTCAAGATGTTTGGATTGAACTGATTTGAACTGAAATAAATTTTATGGGCATAAAATAGGGACGAACTATGAGACAATCAGAAACTTTCAGTTTGGTCCAATCGTCTCATTTTATAGGTGAAAGAATGGAAATTTAGTGTAAGAGAGTGGCTTGCCCAAAGTCAGGCAGTAAATATGTGGTCAAGCTGAGTATCTTGCCTAGTGAATCGATGCTCTTTCTTCCATTCTGTTCTGTTCCTCCCTTGTTTCCTTTGTTCCTGCTCCTCTGCAGTGAGATCAAAGGGTCAAATCTAGGTAAATTTCTATAAAAAGGTATGGCATGTCTTTGTACCTTAATTTAGCTCATTAAATATTTTAAGATACCCTTTGACAGCTGGTAATGATCATGGTTCTTGATTAGACAATGCATTCTCATGCATCTAATTTTCTCCATTTTTTCTTTCAGATATTCTTTTTAAAAGGGAAGCAGAAATGTGCCAGATCTTATGATAAATGCAGTCAACTTAATTCATAACAATTGCAGTCCCTCATTAGTAATAAATTAAATATTGAAAAGACCAGATCATTTCAATGTGTCAAAAAGAGCCTTGTCACTTGGCATGATTTAAGAGGTCAAAGTGTGCATTTCATAATGATCATCTATATCCAGTATTTCTGATTCAACTCACTCAGCCTCTATGACTCATGGGACTTACCCAAGACACTTGTTGAGTTACAAACAGAGCCAAATATGAGGAGCAAAATAGAATCATAATTTGTGTCTAAGAATTGTTAGACAGATATTCAGAATTGATGGACATCATTGAAGTAGGAGCTTCACCAGGAGAAACTGCATTTAATTGTTTCTATATGACTTCAACATATCACTTCATATTAGACAATTTTTAAAAAATCAAATTATTTTGGTACTGATTTTACCAAAAACAATTCCATTAAAAAGCAAAGAAACATCTTCATATCTCAAAATGCCAATTCAAAGTATTAGCTTATTTTTCATTTATTTTTTACCTAAATGCTTGATAATAGTACCATTTTTCTCTCCCTTAACTAAGTTCAGCCAACTGCTAAGCTAGTTCAACCAGTAGTGAAATCAGTCATAAAAGATGAGTTTTGATAAAGAGAAACCAAAAAAACAGTGAATTAAGGATCAAACACATATTGCTTTAGTGTAAACCTCCCTCACATAATAAAAGACTTTGGCTCTCTGTGAGAAACTTACTAAATGCTTTTTTGATAATTTTGTTACCAAATTTAGAAAAGTAGGGAGTACTAAGCAGATTTTTAGCAGAAAAGCTGATAAGCTTAAATATTATAATAGCATCTTTAAACGATGAAGCCATATCATCCAAAGGAAAGGGTATGATAGAAATGCAATATATGTAAAAATGTCCATCCATAATATTTATTCATTCCACAAGCATTGATTGAGTGCCTTGCCACTGAGTGCAAGCTAACGGGCCCAGTGTTGCATAGGTTGAAGAGTGGACGAAGACAAGAGTCCTGCCCTCCAGGACTTCTCACTTAGTAGTGATGCGGTGGTAGTGACAGCAGTGTAGAACTAACTGTAATAAAAGGTGCCTAAGGCAAGAGATAGATGAAACATAGTAGGAGTTCAGGGAAGGACGAGAGCAGTTTTAGCAGGGGAGATATTTGAAATCAACTAGTAAGCATCTAGAGCTAACACTCCGGTGCAAAGCCAGCTTATCTCCCGGACAAACTATTCTCTCTAATGCAGTATGATCATGCTATGCTGGGGGTCTAAATGTAGTATTTACACAAAGAGATCTGGGAAAGATCTCAAAGAAAGTCACATGTGAGCTAGGCTTAAAGAACAACAGAATGGGGTGCCGGGATGGCTCAGTCAGTTAAGCATCCAACTCTTGAATTTGGCTCAGGTCATGAGCTCAGAGTTATGAGATGGAGCCCCACGTTCAGCCCTGCAGTGTTCAGCTCTGCTTTGAGCCCTGTGTTGAGCCCCATGATGTGCTCTGTGCTGGTGCTAGGCATGGAGCCTGCTTAAAATTCTCTCAATCTCTTCCTCTGTATCCCACCCCCCCCAAGGGAAAAAAAAAAAGAATAGAATAGAAAGATCTCCATGTCAGTGAGGACTTGATCATTAAAGGTCTTAAAGACCATATTAAGGTATTTGAATTTTGTCCTGTGGCCAATGGAGAGCCATCAAAGGATTCTTTAAGAAAGATTTTATTTATTTGTTAGAGAGAGAGAACACGAACACAAGCAGGGGGAGCTGCTGGCAGAGGGAGAAGCAGGCTTCCCACTGAGCAAGAAGTTCCATGCAGGAGTTGATCCCAGGACTCTGGGATCATGACCTGAGCCAATGGGAGATGCTTAACGGACTGAGCCACCCAGGCATCCCCCATCAGAGATTTTAAGCATTGGAGGGATGTGGTCATATTTGCACTCGAGAAAGGTCACTCTGGCTACAATGTAGAAACTAGATTGGAGGGGAAGTGAGCAGGTGAGAAGGCAGGAAAATCCATTGAATTGGTTTTTAAGTTAAAGATGATGAAGACCTAAGAAGGTAGTGGTGAGGCTGGGGGAAGTGAAAATTATTGGACTATAAAAATGGAACAGAGGGGTGCCTGGGTGGCTCAGTGGGTTAAGTCTCTGTCTTCAGCTCAGGTCATGATCTCAGGGTCCTGGGATGGAGCCCCACATCGAGCTCTCTGCTCAGCGGGGAACCTGCTTCCCCCTCTCTCTCTGCCTGCCTCTCTGCCTACTTGTGATCTTTTTCTCTGTCAAATAAATAAATAAAATCTTTCAAAAAATAGAACAGAAATGGTAAATCTTAAAGATACATAGGTAGAATTGATTGAACATGGCAAAGTTACTGGATTTGAGACTATAGGAAACAAAGAAGAATCAAAACTACCTTTCAGTTTTTACCTTGGCTGACTAGATAGTAAATAATAACATTTTATTAAGATACATAACACAGAAGTGACACATTTCAATGGGAGTGCTGGCAGAAGTGGAAAACTGGGAAAAAGAAAGTAAAAAACTGATCAAACTCCATGAGAGCATGAATCACTTTATTTTTCATCACTGTGGCCCCAGTATCTGCCTCAACAAATACTAGAATGAATGAATGAATAAATGGATGACTGACTGACTGAATGAATGAATGAAGTGAATTATTGCATTTGAAGTACCACTGAAGGTATTTGAATTTGTAGAGTAAAAAGATAGCTCATTTCACTCATAGACCTAATAGTTACTGAGCACCTACTATATACCAGGTAGTTCTGTTTTTGTTTAGTTTTTGTTTGATTTTTGTCTATTTTTTTAAGGTAAAACTGGTAGGATTTACTAGAGTGAAAAAGAAGGCAAAGCAGATTCCAAAGCATTTAGTTGAGACAACTGAGCAACAACAATATCAGTAGTGTGGTATTGCGCGTGTTAAATTTGAAATGCCTATTAGTGCAGAGGTATGGTTGGCAGTTATGCATACAAATCTGTAGTTCAGGTAAGAATTCTGGGCAGGAGATTAAAAACCTGGGAGTCATCAGTATATAGGTGGTATTTATAGCTACAGGACAGGATTGAATTGGACCACCTAGGAAATGAGTATAAATAGAGAAAAACATAAGTCCAAGACTAATCCTTGAGACATTTCAGTGTTTAGTTGGCAGCAGGATGGGAAAGCCCTAAGCAAAGAGCCAAAGAGATCAGTAAGTAAGAAAACAAAAAGAGAAATAGTGGTGTCCTAGAATCAGATGAGTTAGTATTTTACAGAGGAGAGGGAAGTCAACTTGTAGACAGACCTGTGGACAGAACATAAAAGGGGAGTCCTGAACATTAATCTTTACATTTGGCTACTAGGAAATCAGTTGTGACCTTGACAACAGCTGTTCAGTGGAGTAGTGTGGTTTGGGACATAAACATAATTATAGTGAGTTCAAGAGAAAATGGGAAGAGGAAAACTAGAGACAAGAAGTGGGAATTAATATTTCAAAGAATATTGATCTAAAGGGAGGACAGAAATGGGCCACCTGGTCAGCAGGGACGTGGGGGTGCAAATCATGTAGGGTTTCATAGGCCAAAATTAGTACTTTGGGTTTACTCTTTGATGGGGAACCATCATCCTAGAACAGAATGCTGAGGAATCCAAATATTTAGAGGTCTCGGAGAGAAAAAGGAAACCACATAGGAGACTGAGAAGCTGTTAATGAAGTAAGAAGGAAAACCAAGAAAATATTTATGGAGAAGCCAAGACAGGAGAAGGCAGAGTGGTCTACTATGTCAAATGCTGCTTTGCAAGCAAGTAGGATGAAGTCAGTCCATTGGGCTTGGAAAGATGAAAACTGTTGGTTTCCTTCCAGAAGTGTTTCTGTTGCTTTGGTAGAATAGGAGGGGATGATACGATTTTATAGTGGGCTGAGGAAAATCGAGAAGACCCAAGAATCACAGTAATCAGGCACATTGATCTAGGAAAGAGGAGATCTGTTCCAATGACATAGACAGAAGGGGTAAGTGTGTGTGTGTGTGTGTGTACCATAAAATGCGTAATAGTTCTTTAAAAAATTGCCACCAGGAATTGCATATTTAAAGAGTTAACACTGGAGGGTGCCTCACTGGTTCAGTGCATTAAGCATCAGACTCCTGATTTTAGCTCAGGTCTGATCTCAGGGTCATAAGATTGAGCCCCACCTCAGCCCAACTCTCTGCTCAATGGAGAGAGTCTGCTTGGCATTCTCTCTCTCCTTCTCCCATTCCCTCTGCCCCACCCCCCAATAAAAAAAATAAATAAATCTTTAAAGACTTAAGCACTGGGCTTTAGAGAACTAAGAATGTTAACCATTAAAGAAGATTTGAATGAATGGCCAGTATAATTCTAACTCTTGTAAAGGTGTGATTTTATTGGTGATTAAAACCAGGAATGAAGTGACTAAATTTGAAAAGTAAGTGGAATTCAGATTTTAATGACTTCAAAGCTAAAATTAGTGCCTAATTACAATAATTATATCTTCCCCTTTTCCTGGTACAATTATCTCCCCTATCTCTCGTTGGTTTTGAACTCTTCCTGATATTTATTTAAGTCACCCTTTGTCAATGTACTTTTACTATGAGTTTCTTTAGAGTAATCTCTTTTGGAAATACGTAACTACAAATAATACATACTTTAGGAACTAGTGCTGAGGTAGAAATCTTGAAGAGGAAGTAATTCTAACCTGTGTCTCTCCTACCTAAGAATGTTTCTCGGAAAGTCTTTCAGATAACTATTTGTAAATGTGGAGCTGGCCAGAAGGTAAATTAGTGCTGAAGAATTGTAACAGTATACTTGAACTTTGACAGACTAATGTGTTAGGGGCTGATCTGTTAAGGAGAGAGTCTTTGTGGACACTGATCAAAGCAACCATCTACAAGGTAGCCAGATAAATATAGAACATCATGGCTTTCAGTTCTCCCCCTACTCCCCCCAACTCGCCCCACTGAATTTCCTACAGGCTCTAGCCCTATTAACATGTTTACTTCTGATTAAAATGTAACTACTGCTTATTGAGCAATTACTCTGACTTAGGTATTGGCTAAGCTAAAATAATGGCTTATGTTTAGTGGAATGCTCACTGGAAGTACTTCAAGTCCATATGATGCTCACAGCAAACCTCTTGGTAAGTACTATTTTCCTTTCATTTTACAAATGAGAAAACAGAGGAGAAGTATGTCGAAATAATTCGCTCAATGTCATACACATAGGTAGCAGAGGAGCCATGATTCAAACCCAGGTGATGTGGTTCCAGCATCTGTGCCCTTAACCACCAAGCTCTTGTGCCTTCCTGGGGCTAGCATACCTTACTTCACTTAAAATTTGAATCTCCATTTTTACAGAAGAGAAAATTGAGGCTCAGAGCAAAGAATCAATAAGGTGTTCAAAGTAATACAAGTAGAAAACAGAAAGAGTTTCCATGTAAATCCTGTTACTCTTTCGATACTCACACAACACTTGATATATTTAGAGTACTTTTTCCTTAACTCAGTAATTGCCAAAATGAGTTCCATGGTCTATTTCAATGGGCATTGTAAAAAAAAAAAAAAAACCCCAAAAACCAAAAAACAAAAGTTCCATTGACAAATACTTTGGAGAATGCTGGGTTAAGAAAAGTAAAGAGGTATTTCTTTCTACAGGTCTTTTCAATACCTTTGATATGGTAATGTACCTTTTGAAGCTTTGGGGGGCTGGGTTGAGTTAGCAACTTAACCATGTGATTTTTTTTCTCAGAGCATCTTACTAGCAAGTGCACAGAGCATACTTAGTCTAACTGCATAACTACATTCCTGAGCACACATATCTCTGATGACCTTAATTAAATTGAAAGGCAATCTGGTTTCTGGTTTCTGTATTCAATTAAGAGACACTGATCTTCATGGCTGAGATGCAGGATGTAGCCTTTTCTCAACAATACCAAATTTACATGCCATTCATTACAGTAAGTTATTTTGAAGATGTCCAATCATGTCCAATCAATATTTGTTGTTTTAGAGAGTGATATTTTCAGATTTGGTCCCAAAGTTCTAGGCCCTACATACTGACAACCATCTTTGAGGGTGCTGACAACAATTTGTGATAGAATTTTCTGGTTTCTGTTTATGTAAAGCAAAGTGAATACGGTGAATACAATTCATTCACTTCTTTCATAAGTGTCTCTGCTGTTGTATGAGTTACTTGAGTATTAACCAAGACAAGAAATAAGAATATTTAAAACAAGAGAGGTAAGAATCTGATAAATCTACTTACTGATTTTCATTACATTACATTTTATCTCCAGTAAAGTGAGACCTAAAATGATGTCTTCTTCAGTGATGACACAGAAGTGATTATAGTGATGAGAAGGTCTCAAGCCAGAGATTATTCCACATCTCTATTATGACGTCAAGTTGTATCCTGGGATAGCACTGACCTTGGAGAATCTATAGGAAAGTACAACCCCCCAGATTATAAATAAATGTAAGAATGTATTCTGTGCCAGAATAGACAAAGCTAAAATGCAAATGCTTTTTTCCCTTAAGGCAGTCATTAGGAATAAAAGCCAATAGTCAGGTCATTGTGACATGTTGCCAAATTTCATAGCTATTTGGGAAGGAAGCAGAACCTCTGTTTCCTTAAAAAGACCAACTGAGGGCACCTGAGTGGCTCAGTGGCTTAAAGCCTCTGCCTTCGGCCCAGGTAATGATCTCAGTGTTCTGGGATCAAGCCCTACATCGGGCTCTCTGCTCTGCGGGGATCCTGCTTCGCCCTCTCTCTCCACCTGCCTCTCTGCCTACTTGTGATCTCTCTGTCAAATAAATAAATAAAATCTTTAAAAAAAAAGACCAGTTGAGATGGGGTTGAACAAGGTCCATATAAAGTAGATATGTCTTAAGCCTAGAAAGGAAGAGAAGAGACAATACACACACACACACACACACACACACACACACACACACACACAGATGCATGCACGTGTACTAGTTTTAGATGGGTTCTTAAGGCTTGTCACAGAATCAGGTAATCATGGACTACCAGCACTGGAAGAGACTATTAAGCTATCTGACTTATCAATCCCGTCTATAATAGTTTCCACAAGGATTATTAAATATTTGCATGAATGAACTAATGAGATACCCTTTTTCGTTGCTATAGAACTTATACTGGCCATCTGGGAGGGCTTGTATTACAAAACAGAACAGATTTTAGAAGTAGAATAGACCAGGTTTAGCTCTGACTCTTCTACTTATAGCTGTATCAGCTAGGATGGGCTAAGTTATGTTACAGTAATAAATAACTCCAAAGCCCCAGTGACAAAAAAGGAATTTATACAATAGAACACCTACAACTTAGACCATAGAATAAGTGTGTGTGTGTGTGTGTGTGTGTGTATGTGTGTGTGTATATATATATATCTCAACATATATATGTATATATATGTGTGTGTGTGTGTGTATACATATCTCAACCCTATATATATATATATATATATATATATATATAGGATAGATAGATCGATCGATTGATTGATCGATCTCAACCCTCTCTTGGGTCTTCATGGACAGTGAGAAATCTTTATTTCTTACTTATGTTATATATCCAATCCATATTGGCAGTTTCTCCCCTCTGACCTTGTTCTAGTTTGTCTCTGCTTCCTCTTAGAGTGATGGTCATATCTGAGCACAGTATCCTATCCAGTTCTCGTTTTGACAACATAATCTCACCAAGTTGAGATTATTAATAGGCCTCATCCTGGACATCATGTTTCTCTTCATGTAGTAAGGACACGTCACACTCATAAAATCAAAGGCTATCATTACTGGTGAGAAGTCATTTAAAGCAGTGGTCCCTAAGGACAGCAATATTAGATTCATTTGTAAAGTATTTCACAAGGAGACATTCACAAGCACCACTTCTTGGGTTTCCAAGGTTTTGGGTAAAACTCTTGAAACAGGTACACGGACAAGCTTGATAACTTCTCTGTAGAATCCCCTTAGCCTCTCTTCACTCTATATCTTAGGCTCTTTCTAAATATTCACCATGGACCAAACATATAGTTCAGAACAACTGGAGCACTTGTTAAAAATGGTTTCTAGAGCCTTCCCCCAAAATATAGAATCAGAATTTCTGGGAATTAGGTTCAGAAATTTACATTTATAACAAATACCATAGTTGAGTCTGATGTGCAGTTAGATTTGGGAACCTGTGATCCAGTTCAAACTTCTACCTAATGTTTGAACTACCTATAATCCTGCCAAAAATTTTACAGAAAATACCACCTTGAGCTCAGTGAAGAACTTATACAGTATAACACTTAAAGATTAATTAAGCCAAAAACATAGGATAAGGATGCATATACATAGCAGCTTTCCCTTGGGTCTTCATGGCCACTAACAGAATCATGAAATCATACATATATTTAGAGTTAAGAAGGGACTTGAGATTCCAATTAGTCAAGATTCCCCAAAGTGAGTTCCAAGGCACATGAGATCTTTAAAAAGGAAATTCCAAGTTAAATTAGACTGGGAAACACAGAACATTCCATCACATGTCAGGAGTTTTAAAATGCACATTAGCACAATAAACACTCTGAGAAATACTGCAACAAATAAACCTATTTAATAAAATCAACATTTTCCAAAATTATTTGAGCATAGAATCTATTTTTTTTTAAATTGCCCTTTAGCTTGAAGAATCAGTGTTCTGTGGAACAATTTTTGAAAAATAGTGATGTAGGGCATTATCTGATGCATGAATGTTCTATCCAACTCTCTAGCAGGAACTCACTAAAATCGGAGGCTAATAATTCCATTCTGACATCTCTTATTGTTCACACATGGATCAGCGATTGTCTTCTATCTGTCTTATAACCTTAACTTCAGGCCATATGGTTTATTTCAGGAGACAACATAATACGTAGAACACATGTGAAGTTTACTGTCAGAGGTCCTGGGCTTCAATCTTGGCTCTACCAATTACTAATTAATTGACTTCAGGCACTCTTTAGACTTCTTAAACATGATGTTTTTCATATACAGATTGATACTCATCTCACAAAGCATTGTGAGAATTAAATGAGATAATGCCTGTGAAAAGCTCAGCACAGTGCCTGGAACGTGATAAGCACTCCAATAATAGGATTCCTTTACAGATGAGATCATGCAAAGTGCTTAACTTCAATACTGAGGGAAGGAAATTCTGTCTTGTTCTCACCCCTACGCACCTTGTCCCATATACAAATCTCCTCCTTTCCTTAGTGCTTTCCCTCCAGATTTGCCTGATCTGTACAGATTCGGTCTGAAATTAACATCCCAATAAACATTGTTTTAATAAAAACCATTCCACTGACCTTATTATTCCCTAATGTGTTATTATCAGAACACCAAGAAATGAAATATAATGTGAGCATTTTAATCTCTCAAGAAGACACGATAGATGAAGAAACAATGACATAAAATAAACTTTGTGGGACTTGTGGGAAGGTGCTGGAGGTGCTATTCCAACAAGTGTGTTCTGTGAAAAGACTTCTTGGAAACATTTAGTGGTGATTGCAGTGGGATTACTTACTCATTGACACTGCACGTTTATAATAAAGCCAAGTCAATAGGACATTCCACATACTGAAGCATACGGTTGCCTTACAGTGAAGCAAAGAGTGTGGTAGGGAGACAATTATGGTTGTACCTATATATTTGCAAAGCAAAGATGAAAAGTGGTATTATTTAAAAAGCAGTGCTCCAGTTAGAATGGCCAAAATTAACGAGACAGTAAACAATATGTGTTGTTAACAAGACAGTAAACAACAAGTGTTGGAGAAGATGTGGAGAAAGGGGAACCTCTTCCATTGTTGGTGGGAATGCAAGCTGGTGCAGCCAATCTGGAAAACAGTGTGGAGATTCCATAAAAAATTAAATATAGAGCTTCCCTACAACCCTGTAATTGCACTACTGGGTATTTACTCCAAAGATACTGATGTAGTAAAAAGAAGGGCCATCTGTACCCCAGTGTTCATAGCAGCAATGGCCACAATTACCAAACTGTGGAAAGAACCAAGATGCCCTTCAATAGACGAATGGGTAAGGAAGATGTGGTCCATATATACAGTGGAGTATTATGCCTCCGTCAGAAAGGATGAATACAGAACTTTTATATCAACATGGACAGGACTAGAGGCGATTATGCTGAGTGAAATAAGTCAAGCAGAGAGAGTCAATTATCATATGGTTTCACTTATTTGTGGAGCATACGGAATAACAAGGAAGACACAGGGAGATGGAGAGGAAAAGTGTCTTGGGGGAAATTGGAGGGGGAGACAAACATGAGAGACTGGGGACTCTGAGAAACAAACTGAGGGGTTTGAAGGAAAGGGGGGTGGGGGGGTTGGGTGAGCCTGGTGGTGGGTATTATGGAGGGCATGTATTACGTGGAGCACTGGATATGATGCATAAACAATGAATTCTGGAACACTGAAAAGAAATAAACAAAAAAGAAGAAAAAAATAAAAATAAAAAGCAGTGCAGCTGCTCCCATTAGAAAAAGAAAAAGAAAGAAAAAAGGGAGGTGTTAAAATTCCAGCTCTGTCATTACCTAGCTCTAATACTATGTGAATAATTTAAATTCTTTGAGACTTGTTTTTCTCCTCTGTAAAATGGGTGAGACAGGAGGGTTTTGTTTTTTTTTAGTTTGACATAAAAATTCTAGAAACTTCCATACAATAGGATTGATTTAAGATAATTTTAAAAATGATAATCAGCTTTAAAAACCACTCAATTGTCAAGAATACAAACAGGCAATTAATATATGGAAAGTATAAATAGCTTATAAACATAGGAAAGGATGCTTAGCTTTAATAATAATTAAAGATATGCAAATTAAAACAGTAATGAGGTACTATTTTTCACATATTGGTATGGTAAATATATGAGACAAAATTAATAGTTCATAAAGTTTTTGTTGGTGTGGGGAAACACTCTCATATGATGTTGATATGTAATGCCTAATAAATTTTAAGTGTATATCCACTTAAACCTAGCAATTCCTCTTCTCAAAAATTATCCCAAAGATACATTCACGTGTGTGCAAATGTAGTATGTGCGAAGAATTTCCCTGCAGTAATGTTTTTAACAGCAAAAATCTGGAAACTACCTCAAAGTTCATCAACAGATGACTGGTTATATAAATTTTGGTTCAAATAATGTTAAAGGCATGAAAAAGAATGGTGGTAGATAAGGAAGCTGTTGATGGTGGAAGATGCTCTATACACATTAGATGCAAAGAAATAAATAAGGGGTAGACTAACTCCCACTTAATGAATACTTATTGAGTGACTGGGGCTGGCCCTTTATTTATTAATTCACTTAGTTTTTACATCAAACACTATGAGGTAGGCTCTTGTATTATCCCAATAGTATAGATGAGGAACTGGAGATACACAGAAGGTTGAGTGGCATGGCCATGTTCAAACAGCTGGTATGTGATAGAACCCTGCTGTAAAGTTATGCTTTTCTGCCTCTTGCTATGTGGACGCCTCTGTGTTCTTCCACTGGAAGAAAACATTAAAGAAAATATGTACATATGCCTGGATATGACTAAAAAAAGTCCAGGAAAGATATCCAAGAAACTGTTAGCAGCAGTTGACTGTGGGTGGGTGTGGGCGATGAATCTCTGAATAGAAGAGTTGCTCTGGGTCCTAGACATCTCTTTGGTTTTGTTTGCTTTGTTTTGTTTTTTGTTTTGTTTTGTTTTGTTTTGTCTTTATCTGTTGCCTAAATTACTTTTCATTGATGGATAACTATAAAAGCAACTAGCTTTTTAGAGCAAAATTAAAGAAACTAATACCCTCATTCGATAGATTAGGAGGTTGAGAATGAAAAAGGGGACAGGAATCACTGAGTTCGGGGAGGTAATTAATAGAGGAGTAAGAGCCACAGTTGTCATCTGTTTCTTTCCACTTTCTTAGCCTTCTTATCCCTGACCCTCAGAGAGTCTGTGGGTCAGAGATAAGAGACCTCATTTTCATGGTTAATCTTTTAAAATTTTAATTTATTTTTTTTTAAGATTATTTATTTATTTATTTATTTGAGAGATACAGAGAGGGAGAAAGAATGAAGGGTGAGAACATGAGCTGGGAAGAAAGGCAGAGGGAGAGGGAGAAACAGGCTCCCCACTGAGCAGGGAGCCTGATGCAGGCCTCAATCCCAGGACCCTGGGGTCATGATCTGAGCTAAAGGCAGACACTTAACCAACTGAGCCACCTAGACATCCCTAATCTCTCTTGATTTTTAAAGATTTATTTATTTATTTGAGCGAGAGAGAATGCATGTACATGCTCGAGTTGGGGAGGGACAGAGGGAGAGGGAGAGAGAGAACCTCCAGCAGATTTCCCACTGAGTGCTGAGCCCGATGACGTAGGGCTGGATCCCATGACCCTGAGATCATGACCTAAGCTGAAACCAAGAGTCAGACACCCAACTGACTGAGCCACCCAGGCGCCCCTCATTGTTAATCTTTATAAATTTTTTAAAATATTGTATATTTTTAAAATTAAACACTTTGTTTAAAATTCCTTTGTAATACTATCAAACTGAGTTCAACAGCACGTTAAAAGGCCATATACACTATGACCAAGTGGGATTTATCCCAAGGATACAAAGATGGCTCAACACATGAAAATTAATTAATGTGATAAACCACATTAACAGGGATGAAGGATAAAAATCACATGATCATCTCAACAGATGTAGAAAAAACACCTGATTAAATTTAACAAACTTCCATGACAAAAACTCTCAATGAAGTAGGAATAGAAGGAAATCACTTCAACACAATAAAACCATATATGACAGATCCACAGCTAATATCATATTCAATAGTGAAAAGCTAGAAGTTTTTTGACAAAGCTCAAGAACAAGGAAAGTATGCCCTCTCGTACTATGGCCACTTCCATTCAACATAGTACTGTAAGTCCTAGCCAGAACAACTAAAAAGAAATAAAAGGCATCCAAATAGGAAAGGAAGAAGGAACGGTGTCTCTGTTTGCAGGTCGCATGATCTTATTTATAGAAAACCCTAAAGACGCCACCAAAAAAACCTGTTAGTACTAATCAACATATTCAGTAAAAATCAACATACAAAAATCCACATTTCTATATAGTAATGATGAACTATTTGAAAAGGAAATTAGGAAAACAATCCCATCCGTAATAGCATCAAAAGGAATAAAATACTCAGGACTAAATTTAGTCAAGAAGATAAAAAGACTTGTATGCTGGAAATGACAAAACACTGATGAAACAAATTTAAAAAGACACAAGAAGATGGAGAGGTATCTTGTGTTCAATCAGAAGAATTAATATTTTAAAATTGTCCATACTACTGAAAGCAATCTATGAATTTAATGCAGTCCCTGTGAAAATCTCAGTGGTATTTTCTACAGAGATAGAAAAACCAATCCTAAAATTCATACAGCACAAAGGACCCCAAATGCCAAAACAATCTCGAGAAAGGAGAACAAAGCTGGAAGCATCACAATTCCTTACTTCAAAATATATTTCAAAGCTACAACAATTAAAACAGTATCTATCTTTATCCAGTGCCATACTGTTTTAATTGTTGTCGTTTCTAGAATCCTTGGTGCCAGAGCTATATATGTTTTGTAGAGTATCCCAACAGATCAGACTTTTCTACATTTGATATTTTTTTCCATCTTGAACAGCCAGTGCTGATAAAATTGTTTATTTTGCTCAGGCATGGTAACTTGCCAAGAACTTATTAGCCTCTTTGATATGCTGGGATTCCCTTGAACTGGACAGTTTAGTGTACTTAATCACTTGTTTTTTCAGCAGCACTCCTGTGGAGAGAGCAAGAAGAAAAAACCAAAAAAACGGATACATCACCAGATGGAGGAAACCATTAGCCACTCTTGACCTTTCAAGTGTTCTCTCGTTGTCTTCTAGGCCCACATTCAGGGAGATCTCTGTTGGGCAGATGACTGGGGCCAGACTGTATGTGTTCAATAGTGAAACCTTAAAGAAAACTGAAACAAACAAGCAATGTGTCTGAACATATTAAGTCACGAGAAAAGCCTGAAGCATTCTCTAGTGTATTTACATGGAAGTCGAGGTCAGAAGCGTGGAAGGTGAAAGGCCATTTTTTGAATGAAAACACAACTCAGGAAAGGTCCTCTTTTAAAATTTTTATTCAACTTATCTAGGATGATGAGTCCTTTGACTCTGTTTAATTCAATTCATTTATAGTCAGTCTCTTTCCAAATTAATGTTGCTCCTCTTTTCGGACGTTTCCTCTGTGAGGAAAAACTAAATTCAGTGCCCTGTGAAATGTCTCAATTTTTGCTGTGCAAGTGGGTAATGATGTTCAAGGTTGAAAAATGCTATCGGATTTCATCTCTCTACCTGCTCCGAAAAGACTGCGGCCTTACCCTGGGCTGTTACATAGGAGATCATCATGACTATAAAATAATTTTGAGTGTTGCCATTAGTGGCAGGAAAGTGTACATCTACAAGGAAGTTAAGAAGGGAGCACAGGCATGGCTGACCATAACATGACAAATGATGGGGCACTTTTTCACACTGAAGCAACTCTTTTCACATTGAAGCAAGTCTTTTCAAAGTCACACGATAAGGAATAGAGCAATTACTTCTCCTCCCTCCAACATAGAGAAAGAGAGAGAGAGAGAAAGAGAGGAAGAAAAAGAAAGAATAAATGAAAGAAAGAAAGAGGAAGGAAGGAAGGAAGACCTAGAGTAGGGAATCGTCTGTAGAGATGACTCCTCCCTAAATCCACTTCCCATGGGACACAATCAACTCTAGGAACAGAAGCACCATGGGAAGAATGGTGGGGTAGACAGTGATTTTCCTTAACAAGGATGGTTTGGGTCTTTTTTTTTTTTTTTTGGCTAGTTTTATTTTGGTACCATAGAGGCCAAAATGGAAACTCAGTTTCAAGTTCGAGTGAATAGGCTCCTTCTCTTCACTCCGTTCATATTTCATCCACAGGGTTCTAATTATTGAGACCGAAGTGCAACTGACTAGACCATCCAGCCTGTTGCTTTATTTCTAAGATGAACAGAGCCACCCTCCAAGTACAAGCTCTGTTCACAGAAAGGTAGCAGCTCACCAAGACCCTCCTTCCTCAAATGCAGAGCAGACACAACCACAAAAGAAAATGAAAACGGACTCTTTCTTACAGAGAAAGAGAAAAAACAGGAAAGGGAGGCAAAGAGAGAAAAGAAACGACACCCTCCCTATCACCTAAAAGCAGCTGCGAGGGCGAACCGGAAAACATAAAGGCCTCATGTGGAAATTGCTAGAAGGGTGCAGAGACTTTGCCTGGACCCGACTAGTTGAGAGCTGTTTTTCCACATCTGCAGTACTCAATTCTTTCATCCCTGAGATGCCTGAAAAGAATTAGAACAACACAAGCCCCAGCAACAAAAGCTTCATTTGAGCTCAGCAACGTACACCCACCAATACAAGTAGGAGTAACACAACCGCCTGCCCAGCTTTCAAGGTCTCAAAAACAATAACTCCAGACTCCCTCGAGGGCTTTGCTGAGCTAGAAGAAGCACACACTCTTGCACCTGATTGAGAAAACACCTTGGCTTCAGTCCTTTCTAATTCAGATTGGAGATAAACAGCCCGAAACACAGGCCAGTGCGTGGTGGAACAATTCTGTAGTATCACTACAGAGTGAGAGCTTTGCCTAAACAATGCCAGACTTCTGTGTTAAGGGAGACGTTCCTGGAATGAACTGAGCACCGAGATCCTTAAAGGAAGGAGGGGGTCTTGTTCTCCCTCGTCTTTCCAAGCAGAGACCTCAGCACCTGGCCTGCGGGAATTGCTCATTCTTATGTTCGTTTATTGGAGAATTGGGGGGCAAATAATTATGGCATGTGGGGGGAAAAGAAGTAACTGCAATAAAGACCGGGGAGCCTTTGCAAGAGAGAGAAGGCAAAGAGTAAACAACGCCAGAAGGAACTAGGTATGGGGAAGCGATAGGAGCAGTGATGGCCGCTAAGCAGATAGAGATGAGCCTCGGGAACCATCCAGCCCCTTGAGAACACCAGGCTCTCCTGCCCCTCCCTGCCTTTACACAAACTGTGCTCTCAGCTGGGACTTCCCTCTCCATCTATCAAAATTCAATCCATCATCCAAAGGTAAGGCCAAAGGATACCGTCTTTGCTCCCCATGGCTGACACCTGTTCCTGCAGCCCACTGTCTTTGTGTTGCAGCAGTGAGGGGGCGGGGTTCTCGTTGGTCGCGTTCACATCCGCCTCCTCTACTAGGCTGTGGTCTCTATGGGGCTGGGGCGTGGTCCAACTATTCTGTACCCCCCAGCACTCAACCCAGAGAAGCCAGAGTAGGGACTCCGTGGAAGTGCATGAACTTGAATGTAAAGAATGCCCTCTATAGAGGATATGCTGCCCTGATGTGGGGGTGGGGTGGGGCCAGAATTTTCTCATACGCGTTCGCTCTAGTTCAAAGCCCGCAGCAAACAGCTGGAAGGCTGAGATTCCCCTATTTGTTCCTCATCCCTGGTGGGCAGCACCACTGGGCATAAAGCCCCTCGGAAATGCTGGGGGCCTGACATGACTTTCCATGACAGCCCACCTCCGAGACCCTCTGGGGCTGAGTCCAGGTACGCACTTTGACCTCCTGCTCTGGATAGGACCTGGCTGCCGGCCTTGCAGTTTCCATACACCTTTCCTCGGGAATCCTCAAGTCTTCTCTGATCTTTTCTACTTCTTCACCCAGTCTTCTGGTCCCGATTCTCTCATTTCTCAGAGCATCTCCATCTGTGGGTCCCGTGTTCTGTTAGGGCATGGCGTCCCACAGCTGCTCTGACATCTGTCTTGGATGCAGTCCAAGCACTACGGGTACCAGATGATCCTGGGGAGATGGCACTGATGTCTCGCAGCAACACTGGACACGGTCGGTCACCCCCTCCTTCCCGAAACGGTCTTCGCTTTGCTCCCAGTCCTTCAGAGCCTCCTGGTTTTCCTTCTAGCTGTCTGGTCCCGATTTCTCTCCCTTGCAGGTGCTTTCTCCTCTGACTTACTTCCACAGCAGAGATTCTCACAATTTGAAGTAAAAGAAGAATAGCCCGGAAAGCTTAAAACTGCCCACAGGTATTCTGGTTCAGAAGGGGTCTGAGGGCTTAAGCTTAACAAGCACCTCAGGTGCTTTCGGTACCGCTGATGCCCGGACCACACTGAAAACCGAAGCTCGCACCAGCTGCAGTCGTCGCTGGGCCTTGTGTTTTCATTCTGTGACCTCCTTATGTGACCTTCAGGGTCAGTTCTGTCTCTGGCCTAAGCTGCTCATCAGAGCTCCTGTTCTGGACAAGGACACCCTTTTACCTGACAACTTGAAGGCTTCCAGACATTTCCAACTCCCCCAGAGGTCCTCATCTCGGAGAAAAGCATTTTCTTCGACCCAGCTGCTCAGGACAGAGGACTCTGGAGTCTTCCCTGGCTTCCCTGTCACCCTTGACTCACATAGCCCAGTCTAGGGGTAAGGCCTGTAGAGTTTTCATTCCCCATAGTACAGCCTCAAGAAAGCAGCAAGCAGCCGGCTGTCCTAGGTAAACCTAATCACGGCACCTCAGCACTTTATAAACGCTCATTGACTTCCCCAAACACCTGGTAGTCATAATCCTACCAGGCCTTTCGCAATTTAGCCTGGGGGTCGCCCCTTGGGCTAACCCGCCCCTACCACCCATTTGTTTACTTATTGTCTACAGCTACTTCCGGGCTACAACCGCAGAGGGACTCCTTATAGCAAAGACCAGGCGGCCCACAAAGCCTCAAGTATCTGCTCTCTGGCCCTCTGCCCAGTACCCCCCCCACACCCCAGTCTCTGCCTGCCTCACCAGCGCCATGTGATGAGCTAATTCCCACATTGGGGTCTCGGCCCCTGTTGCTCCCTCAGGTTCAAATGCTCTGTCCCAACCCCGCTCTTGAACACCTAATTTGAACTCACCCTTTAGGTCTTTCATTTAAATGTCCTTTCCACAGGACAGGTGCCACTAACTCCCTCTCCCCCCAACCTTCTCCCCACTCCGGTACGAACAAGGTCAAATGAATGCAAGCCATTTAGGGGACAGACATGGGTCTTTAGGAGAGCGGGTTTAAGTCAGTCTGCCAGTTTCAATCAATTCGAGCTACACGAGCTTTACAAGTGATATGACCACGTGATACAACTGAAGGCTACAGAGAGAGACCTCAGTCCACTGTTTCTCATGGGCCTGAAATGCCACCATTTGTCCAACCAACGTGGTCTCCTCCTCTCCTTCTCAATATCCTCTCAAAATACCCCTGAGAGTATGAACATACTCATGTACTTGTGAATTAGCTGCAGCGTGAATTTGGTGTTTGAACACGAATCAGGTAGAGAGAAAAACGTCAAACAGAATTGGAGTTTTAATGGGAGTGGGGAGCACTTGGCCACTGTCACAAAAAAGGATGTTTGAACAGGGCTGCCCAGGCAGCAGGCAGGGCGAATCGGGCATGTACATGAAGAGAAAGGAGAGGCCAGAGGGTCATTGTGCTTTGTCACGTATCAGCAACAGATCAAACGAAATATTTTTATTCCTTCGTCTTTTCTACTTAAACATTAATTAGGCAGAGGTTATTTATACATTTAACACTGTGACTGTTTAGAAATGAAGTATGACTCTAAAATGTAAAACTGCTAATTTTGAATGGATTGTTAACTAGTACCTTTGAGGTTTGAAGGTTTTTATTTTTTTTAACCTTCCTGTCTTCCTTTTTTTTTTTTTTTTTAAAGAAAACTTTGTCTCTATGGAATGAAATTCAAATAAATATTTCTGAGAGTATTTTTTGGTAATTTAGATAATTTGTGATTGCTATTCTTAATATAGTCTGTTGAGGTATATAACCTGAATTAAAATTCTATGGAATAATTTTCAATTCTATCTAATTGAGGGTAAATAATAAAAAAATAGACCCAAATCTAATTAGAGAAGATGAAATAACAATAAACTAACCTTTGTATTCCATTTGCCAAGCTTAAGAAATAACCTCAAAATTGAAAATGTAGGACTGAAATAATAAATATAAGCACATCTTATCGTTGCTGGTGTGAGGTTGTTACTAGAGTGCCATCTTCAGTGCAATGTACAAAGGAAGTTGTTTTTTCCTTTGTGAGAAAATTAAACATCAAAGACTATTCTTTTTGGAATGCTGACGCAAAATGAAAACACTAAAAATTAGAAGGCAACTTAAGTCTCTTCCAAAATGATGCTTCATGTCTAACTGCTACTTGAGGTCATTGATTTATTATTCTAATATCCAGTGGATATCATCTATTAGTAATTAAGCTACTATAGATTGAAGACTTGAATGTCTGGGACAAAATAGATTATTTGTCAGTTTTGACTCTCTTGGTCAATGACTTTAGTGTCTAAACCGGAGACTCCTAGGATCCTAGAGGTGTCCTCAAAGAAACAACTAGTCCAAGCTTGCATTCAAATACATTTCCTTGAATAACATCCAGCCTCCGTGTCAAAACCATTCTCGCTCCGGCTACTTGTACGGATAAAGAAGTCTGTATTTTGAAATCTAGCTCATTCCAGTCATGGACTGCTAGAAAACCTTATGGAGAAGGTCCTTCTGCTACATTGGAATGTCTCCCTGCAGCCTTTCCCACAGATCCTTGTTCTCCTTTTTGGAACTTCCAAATAGAACAGTGTAATGGAAATAGCATTATCCTGTGAGTCAGGAGAAACAGGTTGTAGACCAGATTGGTCTTAATATGTTACTTGGCTTTGGGCAAGTCACCTTGCCTCTCTAGCCCTAGTTGCTCTTCCAAAAGAAAAGGAATAGGGATGCAATGATCTGATTTGCAAATTCAAGGAGTATGTATACTCCCGGCTTCCTGCGATGGTTTTTAAACGTTGGGGTGACTATTTATCAACAGGCTCTTGGTTTACCCCTGTTCCGACAACCTTTAAGACGGAATAAAGACCATTTAGTTCTACCGTAAGACCACTCTGTTAGGTCAGCAACTGGCCTTCTTCATTATGCTTATAGTCAAATGAGCTGCTGAAATCAGATACGCATTTGAGATTAAATAACCCAGTTAGTGCTCACACATTCTACACTGCAGCCGCATCTAAGCAACCAGGATGACTGTGCAGAGAATGGAAATACTGTTCCGGAACTGAGTCCTACTTCCCTCATAACGCACGTATCAAAGCCTACAAAAAAAAAAAAAAAAAAAAAAAAAAAAGCCGACATGTTCAAAGGAAGGTGCTCTACCTTGATGTAATTTTAATAAAATGCCTGCGTTCTGGTTCTCTGAAAAGCCCTCTTTTCCTAAGGACAGGCTAGTTCCCTTCTTAATCCTGATGGTTTTATCCGGTTTCCAATTCACATTTCTGTGTGACTGCCTAGTTACATATAGAAAAAAAAAATGCTTTGTGAATTTTCACGGTGAGAATTGATACAGCAGCATTTCAGCAGCTGTGCCAAATCTGAGCAAATGACTATTTTCTGAAATAGTGCAAGGAGAAAATAACAGCCATGTTTACGGCAACACATGGCAAACCTGCCCACATGTCAGGGGTAATGAACTTCTTTAGTTATCGCAGGGGCTCCAGAGTGCAAGCTGATTTCTCGAGTCCCACTCAGGAGTTCAAGTGCTGCCCTCCGAACCCATGGCAAGGAGACCCAAAACACAAGAAACATCTTCCTAAAGTTGGCTTCCTCCCCTGCCCCCCCACCCCATAACACACTCCGTCTTTCTTTTTTTTAATGTTTTATTTATTTATTTGACAGAGAGAGATCACAAGTAGGCAGGGAGAGAGAGGAGGAAGCGGGCTCCCTGCCAAGCAGAGAGCCCGATGCGCGGCTTGATCCCAGGACCCTGAGATCATGACCTGAGCCGAAGGCAGAGGCTTAACCCACTGAGCCACCCAGGCGCCCCCACACTCCATCTTCTTAAAATTATTTTTGTGTCAGCACGACTTTCTTTTAAATCAATCACTTACTGTACTAAATTTTCTATATTTCTGGAAGTTCTAGAAGGAAATGAGCAGATAGAAGTGTGATGATTCTTTCTATAAATAAACGGTGAGTTTCCAGGATGGAATTACTTTCCACTTGGAAGGAGAGCCAGGCATAAAACAACTGGTAGCTGTTGTAGGCTGGAAGATGGCTGGTAAATAAAAACAAAGATGGCCACGTGGGATACGCATTCAGTAGAAATGCTCTCTAGATGTGATAATACTATGGGGCGCCTGGGTGGCTCAGTGGGTTAAAGCCTCTGCCTTTGGCTCAGGTCATGACCCAGGGTCCTGGGATTGAGCCCCGCATCGGGCTCTCTGCTCAGCAGGGGGCCTGCTCCCTCCCCCACCCCCCACCCCCCACCTGCCTGCCTCTCTGCCTACTTGTGATCTCTGTCTGTCAAATAAATAAATACCGTCTTTAGATGTGGTAATACTACAATGGTAAATACATGCTTGCACATAGAATTCTAGATTTTTTCGTGTGTCTTGTCACTAACAACCGAACAGCAGTGGGAAAAAAAAAGCAAAAAAAGCTCCCTGAGCTAGCCTGTGCCATAGATGATGTTGGCTGTTCATAGCAGCAGAAGAGAAGAATTTCCAGCAGGGAGGACTTGGCAAAGGCGACACAGCCCTGCTATGGAACAAGGAGACCCATGGCAGAGACATGGCATCCCGGGGGTTCTTGCAGGAAATGGCTTTTGAAATGTGCACTTGGTAATTTGTATTGAAATACAATTTCTGAAAACAAACCAAAAGGCTTAGCAGCTTTTTATCATGGGATTAGGAACCCAAATGTTTGTATCGATTTCTTTTGCTCCCTATCCAAATTCATTATATGTACTACGCATGTTTCACTTCCTATTCTTACTAAGCACAAATCCTGCCTATTGTTTTTTTACAGCTAGAGTTCTACCAGGAGGCCCTGACAGTCAGTTCGTGATGTCAGTCAGCCTGGGAAACAATTCCACGGGAACTGAAAAGGTAACCCGTTGTTTTAATGGACCAGTGAATTCCTTGAAAACGTACAAATTACTAGCGTCGTGTTGGTATGTGCTGGGTTTCATACCTATTTACAAGAAATGAAGTGGAGAGGGGGAATAAGACGAAGTTCTTGTTCAGTAATCAGATTCTGAGTTCTTTCTGATAAATAATAAATAAGCATTTTTTTGATAAACAAGCATTTTCTTTCTCTGCACACTCCTTTGCCCTTATCCTCTCTTTGGTCAATAATTTGTAACCTCCTTGTTCTTCTTTTTAACCTCCGTGTTCTAATAATGTCTAATCAAATCATTATCTTTATTTTGGATCTAGATGTCTCTACATGGTTCTCTAAATAATAGTTGTGATTTGATTACTAGTATATATGAACACAGTGGTCAGGTTCCCATTTAAAGTGAATAAAAAAGCAGGATATTTATCACTGGGGCCCCAGAACCTACTTTGATTTGGAAAATCTAGGTAGTCAAGGCAGAAACCTTCTGTTTATATCAACTAAATAATTCTTTTTGTGCATAGGTCACTATTTGTGTGTACTCCTGTGTGTGTGTGTGTGTGTGTGTGTGTGTGTAGGTCGATCTGGCTTATTGTTCCATTTTTGTTTGGTTTTTCTTTTAGACCTGGCCTATTGTAGAAACTAACAAAACAATTGCATTGGCCAAAACCCAAATAATTCGTATTTGTTCTTGATGTTGAGCTTTACTGATTTCACACTAATAAACACACTAATTGGCTACAAATATGACCTATCAGAAAAGACTTTTATTAGTGAAAACAGCATTAAAATTACTGAATATCAACTCCAGAATTTTACCACAATGGTTCAGTTTACATGAAACAATAATGAAAATACACATCGCAGTTCGTAATCGGGAGAACTGATCTTACTGTGATTTTGAAAAAACTTACACAAGCAGTATCCATTGCACAACATGACTTCCTCAGGTTGGTAACCAGCAACACAGGACATGACCTAGTATCTGTAAGGTGTCAACTGAGAGAAATGTGTTGCTCAGAAACTTTAGAGACTATTTCCTTCCTAGAGCTAATCTGAAAGTGGCGTTTTGTACTTTTTCATTACATACTCCTATATAATTTCTATGAAGACCTTATTCATGAGCTTTTTAAGCTAAACAAGCAATTTCTCATTCCTGACATATTAATAAAATCACTAGACTTTCTATCTAGCCAGTGTCTACAAAAGCAAACTAAGACGGAGCACTGAGTCATTCTTTCCTGGTTCTGGATACTGTAGTCCATGGATCTGGTAATTACTAGAATTGGATGAAAAATCTAAATCTTTTTATTCTCAATAGCACTTATTTGGCTCGAAGCATTATAAGCAGTTGTCTCACAGCCCCACTTCGTTTTCCCTCTGTAGACATAGGAACAACAGGTTAAACGAAATCTCTAAAAAAATTTAAGAAGTCCTGCTCGCGCATATAAGATAGACAACACAGTTTGTCTTCCTGGATTTCCCCTTTTGAAATGCAATCTTATCAACCAGTGGAAACGAACATGAAACAAAATTCAAAATTAGATTAAGGGCAATTTTGTCCAAAATAAGTTATTTAAAATTCATTTAACCTCCTGTTTGCTTTTAATTTAACAACGGACAGATAACTAGCAAATCCAAAACTGAGGGCTAACAATTATCAGGTGAACTTGATCTTTGTTGCTAGTTATTCCCAGTAAGTGAAGCCACAAACAGGATATTTTAGTTCAGCCCATCTGACCATAGTGACTAATTGAATGAGCACTGGAACTGAAGCCAAGGCTTCGTTTGGTACCACTTGTCTACATAACTGAGTGGCCGGGGCCCAAAGCCCTCTTCTCAGTACTCACGAAGAACTTGGGAAAAGATGTAGAGAGAGGGAAAATGAATATACTGCTTACTTCTTCACTCTTGCTAGGTAGAAACCTAAGACCACGACACTCTTCATTTCTATTTTCCCTCTGTTTCCCTCTCTCTACATCTCTTCCCATAAGGAAACATGCAGAAGCCTTTAAACAGATAGTTAAGATGGAATATTAATATTTGCTTATCTGCAATAAGCAAATCTGAGCAGATAAGCAAATCTTAGTCAGATCCCAACTGATTAATGGGAATGGGTTGCCAGTGGAAAGGAACACGGATGGCAAAGATGTCGGAAAAGAAAGCATCTCTTAACAGAGATTTAGCAATTACGTTTAATACAAACAGTATTCTAAAGCTCTGTATCTTACCCTCAAATCTAGGTGAAAATATCAATTTGGTTACTGCTTTATTTCCTCTGAAAGATAATGGGAAGATAAATATATTTAACAAACTGTGGCTTCAGAAATACCATTGTAGCAAACGATTTTATTAATACTTTCATAAAAATGGCATTTAATAAATGCTAAGACCTTGATGTTATTAAAAGCAAACAAAAATCATTAAAACAGTTTCTTTCTGTGATTTACACTAACTTTTATAGCATGACTGGATTTTTATCTTATAAATTAACTTCAAATACTAATAATCAAATCAGGGTAAAAACAATACAATGTGTTTTCTTTACTTTATTTCAAAATAGTAATTATAAATACATTCTTAATATATTTTCTCCCCAGCTCTTTGGATGCGACAACAATAACAAAAAAAAAAAACTCACTGTGCTCATTTCATACAATGTCAATGTACAAATCATGCAAAAGTTATTATAGATTACTATTACTGCCATACATTTCTAGATGTGTTCTGTTATTTCTGCGATACCTGCTGACGTTACTCATGAGGCCATGCCCTGTATAATTTATGCATCCTTATGGCTTAAAGAAAAAAAAATGCTTCCAAAAAGCAACAAAAGAAAGCTGGTCTTAAATGATTTTCTAATTAATATATTTATTCAGTTCATTTTCAGAATGGAAAACTAAATATAGAATATAAATTGCCTTATAGACTTGAATCACTGTATTTTAATAGCTGCTTTCTCATAAAATTACACAAAGATTTACTTTGAAAGAATTGAACCATTTTTATTGATTTCATAAAAAAATAATTTAAAACTTGATTTATATTACACAGACATAATATATTATCTCAACCCCTTCACTAATTTCATACGCTCTAATCTTCTTTGCAACCATTTTAACAGAGTCCAAGCACATGATACAATGCCAAGAAGCCCATGATGTGTCAGACCACATTAGAAGTGAGCACTTCTTGGATTTTCTAGATTTGAATCAAATTCCACCAAAGATGCTGCACTGACATGTAGATCACTCCTCAAGGGGTTAAACTAACATCAAGGTTATCATTGAAGCCAACAAAATGTAGATACAGTATCTTAACTGCTCTTGTACTCAATGCAAAACTTAGGTCTAACTACATCACCATAAAATGTACAAGGAGAACTAATGAGAGACAGGTGCAAAACAGTATACACTGTATCATGTAGGCACAATGACTTCAGTTAAGGAAAATAGATCAGCCTTAACCAAGGATTTGTTACTGTTGTTCACTTACAGTTAAAACCTCCAAATAACCACACACATTGAAATTCCTTTTTTAAAAAAGTTGAACATTTATACCTTTCGGCAGAAGGGGATGAGATAGCCAATATGCTACAGCAAGTTTGAGATGGTGGCAGGTACTCTTGAAACATCTTCAAAGCATCACCACACTGAATAAAAGGCATCATCCCAATGACCTATTATCCCCAGATCATGGATAGAGCTTTCCGGTTCCTCCCCTAAGTGTCTACTTAAGATTCCTCAATCCATACTTTATTGACAGGATAAACTAAAACACTTTCTTTGAAGCCTTTGCGTCTTTATCCTGTCAGTATGCATTAGGAGCCCTTTAATCCATGGACGCATGGAGGCATGGTAATGGCATATTAAAAGTCCTTAGGAAACTGTAGATGAAAATACGCTGTTGGGCACACGTCTTTGTGTCTTTTCTTTCAAGATCAGAAAGCAAGTATTTATTTGTATATTTTTTAATATTCATATAAAGTTTTCACAGACATTGTCATGAAAATTAAAATTACACATTAAAGTTTTAAGAGCACCAGCACATACATATGGAGACAATTTTTTCTGCTATTTAAAAAAAATCTCCAAATTACCTATATGTATGCATATACACCCAAATACACACACACACACACACACACACACACACAGAGGCACACACACACACACACATACATGCACACCGTCTAAGAATGCCAAGTTATTTCTTTTTCATCCTGGAACAAACCTATAAAGCCCTGAAATTAGTACTTAATAAAGGGACTACGTTACAACTTTAGCCATATCATCATTTTGGAAGCTGCGCCAAAACATCTGCCACTTGAAGTTCATGAAGAATGTCTATGTTTACCTTCTTGGTTAACTCACTGATTAATACAGTGATTATAAGAAATGGAGCACAAAGAAACATACATAGGTGGGCAGGCCAAGAAGGTAATGTGTTCTAGGATGTCGCTTTGCTAACTGGGAGCTCCTAAAAATCTTCCAGTGTCTCCCATTATCAAGTCCTTCCTTTGACCAATTTTGACTTAGAAGTTAACAGCACAAGCAAACACAGTGAACTCATCTGAGACCAATGAAAGCATTTTACAGTGTGGCTTTGGGAGCCGAGATGTTCACTGCTCTACTGGATTATCTGATAGTAGCTGGAATGATGACAGAACAGGATACTGATGCATACGAGATATAACTATTAACCTTACTCATTAATTGTTTTAAATAGTTGTAGTGAAAACTATTTGAATTAAGCTCATAGAATCCTGAAAAGCAAGACAACTGATGGCAAATAACAACTGCCCCAGACACGATACTATAAAACTAAGGAACCTATTTTAAAATGCACGGTTGGTAACAAATCTGAAGATAATATGCTAAGTTCTCAAGAATAGCACAGAACTGGTTTTTATCTTTTATTTTTTTGTATTTTTGTGTTTTTGTGGTTTTTTTTTTCCTTGTTTCGTTTTTAAATTATACCTGATCACAATGTCCAGAATATTTCTGTACACAGAAGCTTCAGTTTCAGTTTGGTATATTTTTTTTTCCTGTCTAAATGTATACCTATTGATAAATTCCCTGTGATCAGGAAAACAAGTCAGGCATATTAAATACATATTAAGGAGTACATATTTTCCTATTTAGTATACAAAGTACTTCATAAATATGAATTATGTTACAAAAATAGCTTTGGGTGCGCTCACACGGTAAGCACTTCGCTAATTTTGGACAACCTTTAAGGATTGTGGGTATTTCACGTAACTGAGAACAAACTCTAATGTTAGTTTAATTTGAGCCTTGTGTAATTCTGATAAACATCGTGTATTTCTTCAGATCACCACAAACGCTATGTAACTCACGTTGACTTTTCTCTTTTAGGTTTTATGTATAGACAGGTAATGCTTAAAGTGTTCAAATTTATTTTATAGTTACGTAATGCATGGTATATTTTAAACAAATATTTGCACAATTTTAACATTATAAATCCAGCGGTTTCAAGATGCAGGCCATAAAGTTTACCGATTTACAAATACTATCGAATGTTCTCTCTTTGCATGCTTTTTTTTTTTTTTTAACTTTTCAGATGATCTTTACACAGAGTTGTTACAATGCCACAAATCAAAAGGATTTATTCCAGTTCCACCGACTTGATCTACGTGCAAGTTTTCTACGTCCAGTTTTCTCGAGTTTGCTTTACAAAGCACAAAGAGACGGAGGTTTTGCATCGGGGTACAAAACAGATTTGCCTCTTGAGGTTAAATTCAGCGTATTCTGTATATAAAGCATCCCTTTGGCAATAGAGTTTGCAGTATCCCCACAGGACTCCACAGTATAGGTTTTATGTAGTAAAATCTATTAAGGAAACTCTCTTCTACCGGACACATCTTTGCAGCTACAGTTAATGAGACAGCCTCAGAAACACCTGCCTCTATGCCTATTGATAATATAGTATTTGGAGTTAGAAGTCAACAAAAGGCACTTTCATCATTAAATAAATGTCCTCTGTATGAAGTGAGATTGCATGACCTAGATCTTGTTCAAAGCTGTCTGCTCCTCAAGGACCTGTAGGTAGTCAGGGGAACTCTGGAGTTTGGCCTTCAGTTCAAAGTACTCGCTGCTTTTCCGCTGCTCCACGACGATCTTACTGTGGTTGCCGCCTATCAGGGACTTCTTGTTTTTTTTGTCTTGTTGTTTTTCTGGATAGCGGATCTCAAAGCCACTGACACCTATGCTATTGTACTCCTTTTTGCTTTCCAGAAAATTCTGAATAAACACGTTGGAATCCCTGCTCGGGAATAGTTCGTCCAGCTCATCGATTGTGCTCAGTCTCTTCCTGCCATCCACGTGTAGTAAATCTTTCTCCTTGTCAGCGACATTTCTCATGACGACTTTCTGTCCTGGAGGATCTGAAAACATGAAGCCGGTTTCTGACTCTTTCAAACCGCAGGTGTGGCTCTTGCTCATCTGCTCGATGGTTTGTGGAATGAAGGCTTCCGTGCTCAGCCCGTCTTTTTTATTGGTCTTGTGGTCATGCTTCCTCAGCTGCAGCTGCATGGAGCCGCACTCGGGATTCCCCAGGCCCTCGTGCTTGACCGTGGGCTTCTTGTTTCGCCGCAGCACAAACACAAGAAGACAAAAAGCAACGAAGACAGTTAAGATGAGGACCACGAGGATGCTGAGGATGAGAATAGACAGAGGCACCGGGCCACCGGGAGGGCTTCGAATGGGACCCAGCGGGGTGGTGAACGTTATGGCAGGTGCAGGGCTCGTAAACGGCGCCGATGGCTTGTTTAAGAGTTTGGGACACAAGATTTCATTCTTGAGGGACTTCAGCTCGATGTTGGCAAACTGAACCGGAGTCTCGCATTTCAGTTCCTTCACGACAATGCCGTCATTCAACTTCTCCAGCCACAGCTTTAATGCCACCAAGTCACAAGTGCAGTCCCAGGGGTTGCCCTCCAAGTCGATCTGTGTGAGAGACTGCAGCTGATCGAGGACCCCGCTGACGGGTAAGTACATGAACTTGTTGTTCCTCAGGTTCAGTCTAGCGAGGGGTGCTCCCGAGAAAATGTAAACGGGCAGGCTCTTCAGGAGATTGTTGTTTAAGTAGAGCAACTGCAAATTTGGCATCGAGTCAAAGGTGCCCGCCAGGATCTCCTTGATCAAGTTGTATTCCAAATACAGATACTGCAGGTTATGAAGGCCGGAAAATATCTCAGGATAGAGTCTTTCAATCTGATTGCCGTTGAGATACAGCCTGCGTAAATTAGTGAGATTGTGGAATACGTCTCCCTTGATCGCCGTAATCTGATTGCTGCCTAAATGGAGCAAATCCAGTCCTTCAAACTCGGCGAAGTCCGCGACGTCCACGTCTTTGATGCTGTTGCCATTGACATGCAACTTCTTGGCATTTAAGGGTTTCGGGACCAGTTCAGACATGGACTGTATATTCTTCTCTTGGCAGTTGACGCTCAGTCCCAAATCCGAAGGATGTGTTTTGCAAAAGCAAGGTGCTGGGCAAGGTGTCAGAGGGGGCACCCTCGTTTGGTAGGACACAATCTGGCTGAGATTGCGGTTGGAGAGGGACTTGCCCGCTACGATTCCGGAGATCTTGGATGGATTGGTTGTTTTCGGCGGTTTGGTCACTAATCTGTGTAAGGATGTTTGGGTCGTGTGACCGTTAGGAGTGGTGTAGCCATTCTCCAGCTGAGACGGAGGCAGGATTCGCACATCAAAATCACTGCCTGTGCCCATGGGGCATAATTCTTGTTTGTTGGTTTCTTTCAGAAGTCTTCCGTATAAGTCGCTGGGAGTTTCACAGATAGCCTCTCCTATGTAAATGTTATATGGCATGTTCTCCAGCCACGCTTTCAAAGGCAACAAATCACAGCTACAGTTCCAGGGGTTATCTTCCAGTTGCAGTTCAACGACACGGCCTATGTGCTCCAGAACTCCGATATAGGGGAGCTTCTGGATTCTGTTCCCCCGTATATCCAGATGGGTCAAAGATGCGAATCGGAAAATATTATCGGGAAGGAATGAAATCAGATTGTCATTAAGAATGAGAACTTTCAGTTTGTGGAGCTTATTGAAGGCTCCTCGTTCAATATACTTGATTAAATTGTAGTCAGCCTGGAGATACTCCAAGTTCTCTATGCCAAGGAAAGTGTCAGCTCGGAGAATCTTTAATTCATTGTTGTTCAAGTGCAACTGCTTTAATGCACTGAGCCCAAGAAAGGCTCCTCCCTCAATGTTCTGCAGTTTATTATTTCCCAGCTGCAGGGATACTGCGTGTGAAAAATTCAAGAATGTGTTTGGATAGAGGATATTTAAAAAATTGTTTTGGAAATTGAGGTGATAGAAATTAGACCAAGGTGGCTTCAGCTGATTTGGTCTGTAGACCGAAACCTTCTCACAGTTGACATAGAGCACGTTCTCGACTGACACGCAGGAGCACACATTGCAAATTTCCACTGATATGTCAGAATCTGCATTTGTCGAAGAAATCAGGGCTGACAAAAGCAGAAAGAGCCAAAGAAACATCTTCTTGCAATCAGCAAACAACTTTATGCTTCTGAATAAAGAGAAATAATCTAAAAAATAAAAAGAAAACATTTTTTCAATGACCATTACTTGAAAAAGTACTTGCGTTTACATCATACCACAGTGAACATGGGGCTGTAATGATTAGCTCTGGATTTTCCTGCAAGTATTCTCACTCAGGTGAAAAATGATCACCGGAAATGCTGTCAGTTTCATTTCCATGCCTGTAGTTTATATGCCTTTTACATGTGCAGAAACACAACAAACAACAGGAGAAAAACGCTTAGTTGTGCTTAAACCTTTACATTCGGAAAATACTTGCTCTACGTGGGCCATCAAACTCCACCCTTGAACACAGACCACAGGAGGCTGAAGAGAGAAGGTGTTAGAGCCCTGGATTCAACGGAGGGTGGCAATGGGAGGGACTGGGTTGCTGTGGAGGGGACAGTCGAAAGATCAAGGTAGAAGGAGCCGAGGGAGGAGTCCTGCCTGAGCTTCAGCCCACAGGTAAGCACGCTGCCACAAACGAGTTCACTCCCGCACATGTCTGCCTTAAAAAACACAGATGACCCAGTGATGGTCTAGAAAAATAACTGATTGGGAAATGGCCAAGTTTTAATTGAAAGTAAATACACAGTACCTCATTTCCTGACAGTCATCTCCCAAATGGGCCCGGGGTGGGGGTGCGGGGCTTTTGTCTCTGGGTCCCTGAAAGCAGGAGAGAAACCTGAAGCCTGAAATCTTGAGTTGCCTAGCATTTGTCCAGGCAGCTTTCCCACCCCCCAAGAACTGGGTCTCCTGTCTACTTGGCCCACGTCTTTTCCCTCACGTGCCGTTTTGAACCCACGTCTGACGTCTGACTCTTGGCTCAGATGCTCATCTCCTTCACTGTGACCACAGACTAGCGCTGCTGAGGAAGGGGAATCCGCACACTACAGTCCTCGAGTGGTTTTATCTGCAGCACCAGATACATTTAGTACAGCAAATGTTTGTCCTAAAATCGTCACTTCCCAAACATCTCCTCCCAATATCACCACCCCATGTCTCTGTCTATAAACAAATCACAAATCACCTAGTGGAGTTTAATGCTTAGCAAATTAACCCGTTGTAGCCATTTCTTTAAATAGTGCACGCATGTACAAATATATGCAACGTTTCCTGGAAAAGCCTAAAAAGAGAAATAAGCTCTGTGCCTTTTACTGATGTGATTTTAGCCATGTGAGTCTTTTCCTTCTCGAATGCAATTTCAATATGGTTACCACCAGATATTAATTAAATAAATAAATTACCCAGGAACACATGATGAGGGAATGATACAAAGAAGTGTCACACAAAAACTCCTTTGTTTATTTTGCCCACGAGGAATCAGCTAGTGGCAAAACCAACCATGTCGCAAGATACACCATCCTTTAGCCACGACCCAGAAAGATTTGCATTTCAAGTAGTTTGGTTCAGAATACAGCCGGCACTGGCACGGCCGAGATGCTCCTTGCTGCCATGTAGACATGCATTCCCCCTGTTCACCATGATAGTTTGATTGGCAGTGCAAAAAGAAGTCATAAATTCTTAAGTATGACATCATCCAAGACAACTTTCATTGTAAAATCAAAATTTCACATGATCATTTTGCCTTCCTATAGATGTGGTTTCCAGTAGCTATTCTGGTTCGGTTGAATCATTTCTTGTTACTACCCCCCAGCCAAAAATCAACCAAACGAGAAAGAAATGTAAAGAAAACAAAAAACCGAAATAACCTGAATTCAGTACAAAAACACAACGAGGATCATCAGCAGATCTGAAATTGCATAAGGAGCTGCCCTCCTCCTCGTAATTTCTACTTTAAATAGCAAGGGGGAAAAAAGCCACAAGGACGAGCTAGGAAGTTCCCAAATGCATCTCCTGTGAAACAGAGAAAGCCGCAGGCAGCTGGAGTGTCAAGCGAGGGAGAGGGGGAGTCGATCTCCAAGGAAGAGGGACCAAAAGGGCAAGAGACCATGGAGTGGTGGGGAGAGGAGGAAGGGCTGGAAGGGAGCTAGGAAGAGGGGAAGGGGGAAGGGGGCACTGAATGCAAGCGGAAGAAACCTCTCATTCACAGGATACCACTTCAACGTGCACGTATTGAAATCGGGGGAAAAAAGGAAAATAAGAAAAAGAAAACCCACAAAGTAGGAGTTGGATACCAAAAGCCATCTCTCGGGCTGGCCGAGAGCGGCGCGTCTGCCGAGAGCGCCCGTCTCCCCATCTACCTCCCCGTCTCTGGGTCTCTGTGCCCTGCGAGCCACTCGGCACCCACAGCCGGCCGGGACCGCGCAAACCCCGCTGGGCTTACCGCGTATCGGGCATCCACCGGAGTGCGGTTCCTGGCGCTCGGCGCCGGAGCGGGCCTGCGGGCAACAGACGCCTGCGGGGGGCGGGCCGAGGTGGCTCCCCTGGAGCTGGCAAGAGAAACCTCCGCCCGCCCGCCCGCCTAGGCGGGGGCGGGGGGCTCCGCCGAGAGACGCGGTCACTGCCGCCCCCTGTGCGCCACCTCGGGCCCGGCGGCGACGCGGCCGGAGGGGCTGCCGGCGGTGGCGCGTACCGCAATGTTTTGCCGCATCCCGGTGCCCGGAACCGGCGCGCAGCCCCCCTCCCGGGTCCCGGGCCCAAGCGGCGGCCTCGTGGGTCGGGCGGCAGAGGCGGGGACCGCTCGGGATGTCGCGGGGGCCCTCAGCTCCGCTGCGCACACATCTCTCCGCGCGCTCCCGTCCCACAAGGGGCAGCTATTGGAGTTTCCTTCGGCCTCTCTAGACCCGGGCGTGCGGTGGCTGAGGGGTCAAAGACAGCCGGCTCAGGCCACGAGGCCGAGGGCCACTGGGACGTCTCTGGCCCGCTTGTCACGGACAGAGTGAGCCGGTGGCTCGGTGGCCGAGAGCGGCGGTCCAGGCACCCCCCTACGCCCTCCCAGCCGACCCCCGCCCCCACTGGCCAGCCACAGAGTGCAGCTCTCACCAAGCCAGAAATCAGCTCAACATTTGGGCATCTTGCAAAGTCGCGCTGCCAGCACTTGCCCGGCTCTGCGGGGCTTTTAGAGTTAGCCACCGGCTTCTCTCGCGTTCCCCGTGTTGCTGGTGCCAGCAATCTCCCACCGGCTCGGGGGCCACTGCCCTGAGCCCCGGATCCACGTCCGCCTAGAGTGCTTGCGAGTGGGGCGCAGAAAACAAAGCCAGCGCAGCAGCGGCCCCGACAGCCCGAGCCGCCCTAGACCAGGACACTTTCCTCGCCACCCCGGCCGCGGAGGCAGCGATGTTAAGGACACCGGATTCTTTTGGTCCTCAGGGACTTGCGACCGCGCCGTGGGTAGGCACGCAGGGTGGTGGTGGGGTAGCCACTATAGTCGCTTTGGCCACTCGGCCGGCCCCAAACCAACACGACCCAAACTAAAAATAATAATCTACCTGCCCCCCTTTCACGCGCGCGCGCGCAGGCACACACACACACACACACACACACACACACACACACGCACACACTGGTGCTGCCGAACCAAGCGGGGAAGAGGCAGCGAGTGTCGGTGCAGCTCGCGCAGCCCCGCTGGAAATTCACCCACCTCCGGAGCCCAGCAGCTCTCGCAGGGCCCGCCGCGCCGGGATCCGCTCTGCAGTTTCCACGATGGTCTCTGCGTGATCCGGGACCGAGCTGCGCCGCGCCGGCTCGCCCGTCAAACCCACCAAGCAGTCCTCGCAGGCAAGCAGGCGGGCAGCGGCGCGCGCGCGCGCACCCGGCCAGACACCGCGCGCGCACCCAGCCCCTCGCACACGGGCTGCACCTTTACATACACGCGCTGAATCCCCGCCCCCGCCCCCCCTCCACCCCGCACACAAGCAGCCTCCCTCCCGAAACTCAGGAACCTCGACCCCCGCACATTGCTGAGGCCCCCTGTCCCCCATCCAGACACCTCCACTTGATTCCTCTTCTGCCCACACGCCAAGAAAGCGCACTTTCCTCCAGGCATCCGCCCCCTCTTTATGCCTAAAACACCCCCTAGGGAGGAGCGACCCCTTTCCTCACGCCTAGAGACCCCAGTCTCCAAACGCTAAAGCGCCAACCTCCATCCTCCTCACCACATCCACGCACACTCGACTCCTTTCTCCTCCTTCAGTCCCCTAAGAACGAAGGCGCACACACACACACACACACACACACACACACCCGGGGCGTTCCTTTGAGAGAGCAACCAAGAACCCCGGCAAAGCCAAAGAAACGTCGGAGGTGGGGGAGGGGGGCCAAGGGAGGTAGATAGGGTCGTCGAATCTCCGCGGGATTGAATAATTCCAGGACCGAGGGGGGTGAGTCAACAACAATGACATTCAAAGGCAACAATCGCACTTGGGCTTTGTATAGCGGGTACAGTACCTTCGGCTAATTGTCACCCCGCAGATCAGAGGGCTCCGGGGATACTTCTTCGGCAGCGGGCGATCCTGGATGGAGCCTTCTTGGGACCAGTTTCCTGGGATCCAGTAGTATCCTCACTCTCCCTACCTGTGTGCGCGTGAGGGGCTGGGGGCTTTAAGGCAAAAGTGTGAAGCTTTAGCTCAGAGTGAGACTTATTTAGTGGCTTTAGGAGGAGACGGGTTAATTCTCCGCACCTTAGAACTCTGCGTGCCTTCGGTGAGGAGCGGGTTAAGCAGGACGTTTAAAGAGCTGGGGGTGGGGAGCGAGGGATAGAGATAGAGGAAAGAGAGGTGTGGGACTGGGAGAGATGCCGCACTTGCGACCAAAAGAAGAAAAAAAAAAAAATCTGCTTTGGCTACTGAGCATGCCCAGTTCCCAGCTCGAGCCCTATAAGGGAGGCATTGTGTGCGTTCCACTTCTCCGGGCTTTGGTGGTGACCGGGGAGGGTAGTGGTGAATGAGAGGCTTTAGGGAAGGGGGACAAGGTTTGGAGCTTTGGGGCTGGGAGGGCAGAGACCTAAGGGATACCTTGGGGAATCAGAAAGGAGAGGACGGAAGCGGCTAAGAAAAGTCACATCGGTAGCCCCCTCACTCTCCTGTCTATACCAAAGAGGCTTTAGCAATACAACCTCCAATACCCAGAGGCTGCAAATCCAGCGTGTGAATTGTCTAGGCCCTTTTCTTCTACCCATTTGCTAGTGCTCCCACGAGAGAGTAGGAATATCCCGGGGAAAGGCTAATGTTCAAACGAATTTCGTGCAGTCTGGGAATTTAGTTAATAGGCTTGGCAAGAAAGCAAATGTACCTGTGGGGCGGGGGACTTTGGCTGTCCTGTCTGTGTTTCCAATACCTGGCTTTCCTAATGGGGAAGGGCTAAATGGTCTCTTTACTCCCCTCCGCCGAACCTTGCTGTTTGTGTAGGTGCTTGGCTAAGAAAAACAACTCTCTCTCTTTACTTTGTGTCTGTGGGGATAACTGGCTTTAGGTAAATAGAGCTAAGTTAGAAATGGTGAGTATTTTCCTAGCCCCTTCTTTTGCACATTTCAGGTAATACTGCAGGGCCCACCGCTTCAGGACCTATGTTCTGCCTAATCCACTTATGCAAATTCCAGTGGCTCTAGCCACTGATAGGGTATACTCAGTACCCCCGAAATGCTTTTACTTAAAAATGAAAAACTCTTTAAACTAAAACTAGCAATAGCTTTGAAACCAAAATTTGGCTGTCTGCCTGAACTCCTACAGTTAAACATTTACCATAATTGGTTGGTGTTTAAAGGCCTCAAATCTAGGCAAAAAAACCCGATGAGCAAAGGATTGATTACATTATTTGTGGAGAGTGTCCTATCTTGTATATTATCTGTGGTATCTATTTATATATAAGTTCAAATTTTTTCATTTTTGTCATTTCATGAGGCTGCCTTCACGTTACATTCATGCAAATGTTTGCTGGGCACAGCATGTATATAGAGATGCATGTACAATATATAAATGAATATTTAAATAGATATGTGTATATAGACGTATTTTCTTATGACCTTGGTAAATAATTGTATCTTTCATAAAGAATCTTTTCTCTACCCCCACTCTTTACTGTCCTTAAAAATTTCATCTTCTTCTCTTTTAAAAACCTAGAGGCAGAAATTGAGTGGGCAGCAATGGTAAATTTTGCTGTATTCCATGTGAAATCCATTACGAAATAGCATGACTTAAAGAAACACTAAAGAATCCATCCATAACAACATAGGCACAAGTGCAGCAACTCTTGTTTGTTTCCTCCATAGGTCACAGCTGCAGTATGGTGAAAAACCCCTCTACTTTTGTACCTTTGAACAAAACAGATCCTGCTAATTAAGAACTCACATTTGCATTATATTGTATAATGCAATTTGAAAGTGGTAATGGATACCAAAACAAGTTGGCATTTATTCTAAATGCAAAGGATACAGGAAGCTACAATATATTTGATCAGGAGAGAGGAATTGTTTGTCCTTTACTATAAATGTTAACAAGATTCAATAGGGTGAGCAAAAAAAATTTTACCTGAAAATATAATGCACATTCCAAGCACTGTGATAGCTGAAAAGGCCAGATTTGGACAGTAAATATCAGATGATTTAAATGCCTACCTTTATTCAACTTTAGAAACTGTTCTGAGAGTTGACTGTAATTTGACTGTAATAACTGTGAAATGTTCTTTTTCATATGGGTATGGAGACAGAAGTCTGAAAACAAGTACAGCTAGAACATCAATAAACTACGATTAATAGTAGTGCTAAAAACTTATTGGTGATTAATATCCAAGTCTTTAAAATGAATGCTTTCATGTAAAATATTTTGCTGTTTAAAAATGATAAAATGGATACTCCTAAAAATAGCATAGAAGTAACAGCTTCCATGCCTTCTGCTTCTTTTGCTTTCAAATTAAAAAACCCAATCCTTTAGTCCTGCAGTCTCTTTTCTGGCTCCTAGAATGACATGTGATGTCCATGTAGAACAATAGTAAACTAAAGGAAATTGCTAGCTTAAAGAAGGGAAGTAAATATATAAATAAATAAAAGTGTTAAGAAAACTCCAGCGCTGTTTGTGGCAATGGAAAGAAACACAAAGTTGATGTTCTTCCTAAAATATATGAATGCAAATATCGTGAGACAGATTTGCAATAGCCTCTGTTTCTTCTACAACTGGAACCATAGGACTACACCGATTTGCTGTGTCTCCCACTTTCAGGGCAAATAAACAACTGCACAGGAATTTCACGAAGCTCCTGGATATCCTTCATTCCAAAGGCAGTTTTAGTGGATCAAATGCTACCATTCACAAGTGAGTAAAACACCAACAAAACTTGACCCTTGTCGGTGGTCTTGCCCTCTCATATTCCTCATTTATCCTGCCTTGTCTTGCTGCTGGATTTTATTATTATTATTATTATCATTATTATCATCATTATTACTTTCGTAAGTAATCTCTACACCTGGTGTGGGGCTCAAACTCAGGACCCTGAGATTGAGATCAGGAGTCACGTGCTCCACCAACTGAGCCAGCCGGGCACCCTCTGTCTTGTTGCTGTTTAAAATCAAATTAGCCTTAATTTTGGTAACCAGGTATCACACACAGATCTTTCAGTGTATCTTAATTTTGAAAATCTATTTATACTGTGGCATTTAAAGAAATTACAAATCTGGCATCTCTCGAATTGGAATAGAAGGAAATTCTGAGGATGTTAACATATCTTCTGGGAAGAGACATTTCTAAGATCAAATAAGTTTAGAAGACCCTTGCTTCCATAAAGCTGGACAGTTTTTTAAACTTTGGGATTTCTCAGCAAACTCAATGATATTAAAAATGAATTCTCACTTACAAGGGGAAAGGATATAGCATGTAATGTCTCCCAAACTTATTTGACTATCGAAGCCTTTTTTGTTTTAATCACGTAACTTTGAGAAATCTTGTACTAGTTGCAAATTTCGTGGAAATCAGGAGCTGAAGGGTGGCTTTCAGACTATAATCTAACCCATACCATCCCAAGGGACCTTCCATTTTTTCCAGGGTAATTTCCCTGCAGAATATAAATTGTCAGCTATTAATGTATTGAAATCTGAGTACTCCAGGCATTGGCTGATTTTCCACAAATTATTAGTCTGTGATTAGTAAAGAAGAATATCTAGTTTCAAAGGATCTTTGTAATTTTGGCTCCTAATGAGTACTCGTTCATACAGCTCACTCATCCCACCTATATTGTCTAGAATAACATTTTTCTAAGCCACAGATGCTGATATAATAACGTGTGTTCTGTTTACCCGTTTCCTTTCTGAGCATTCTCTAACTTGAAAAAAATATCATCTTTCTCACTCACTGCCAAAAGAGCCCGGAAACAAGCTGCACTGCCCTCAGACAACTCAAAGATAATAAAGATCGTGAAATAAAAAATAGGAAGTTAATAGCCAAACAATCTATGGTGAGAATTACTCCCATGGGCTGTACAAGTTCCAAAACACCAACCAAAGCTTTGTCAGTAAGACAGAAAGTTGATGAGACTCCTTCCATTTTTACCATGCTCTATTCTATCTAGGGAACCAGAGTACTATTCCCAGCCAGCAAAACAGGTTTTTTATTTTTTCTTAATTTTGCAAAAATATTGAGGGTCTCTTTGACCAATGCTTTTTATAAGAGTATGATTTTGCCTGGGTGGCTCAGTGGGTTAAAAATCCCTATGAGGGGGGCGCCTGGGTGGCTCAGTGGGTTAAAGCCTCTGCCTTCGGTTCAGGTCATGATCCCAGGACCCTGGGATCAAGCCTCGCATGGGGATCTCTGCTCGGCAGGGAGCCTGCTCTCCCCTGACCCTGCCTGCCTCTCTGCCTACTTGTGATCTCTCTCTCTGTCAAATAAGTAAATAAAATCTTAAAAAAAGAAAGAAATTTAAATTTAAAACTTTCCTTCAAAATCGATTTTCTGTATCCCAATTACTGTATCAAAAATAAAATTTATCTCTTTCTGAAGCTCATAGGGTGAGTCAGAGGAAAGCAGAACATCTGTGTGAACCAGTGTCATGTATCTGTGATTGACTACCTTCTTTTTCAGTTCCGAATGGGAGCTTCTATCTCTCTGATCTGACTCAAACTGAGTGATGTCTACCCCCATAAGGTCTTCATGAGAAAAACTGTCCCCAGTCTCATGCCAAGGGATCACAGTATAGAAGAAAATGGCATCACAGAGAATGCCTGCTGTATCTGCTGTATGTGTACAGCATTGTTGTTAATCATAGAGTTTCAGGGTTTAAAGGGACATTAAAACTCTTATGGTTTAACCACTCCCAGTCAAAGCTGAAATTTTCATCAGATGGACACTCAAAGCTTGAACAGTCAGCGATGGGGAGTTCCCTGAGGGTACATGCTCCAGTGAGCCACCTAGAGAATTTATTATGGGCGTTCTGCAATCTTTACTGGTTTGTAAATGTGAACGAAACATAAAATGAGACATATGAGGATTTTAAAGGATACACAAAATTTGGAACCATATGGACTTGGGGTGAAATTCTTGCTTGACTATTTAATAGTTCTATGATTTAGGGCAGTTAACTTTTCTCAGCATTCATTGTCTCCTCTGTAAAATGGGTATGACAAACTTAATCTCCCTGAGTTTTATGAGGAGTAACCAAGATAAGGTTTAAAAACACCTAGAATGGTGTCTTTCTGGCACAGAGTTATTATTTGCTTCTATTCATAAGTAGAAAAAAATTCCTAGATACACAAAAAACAAAGAATGCTAATTGTATATGCATTTTCTACCTGAATATAAGGACGATATACTCTACCTGAGTATAAGGAGAGCAAAGGGTGATGGGATTATTTGCTTGTTTTGCTTATTTTTAATTGTTTCAAAACCTAGAAACCATTATGTTAAAATAAAAACATGGGTGTTTACACTTCTTGGTATCTTTTAGTTACTTTTGTATTTTCATCAATTAATAGTTCTTTTAACCATTAACTTCAACAACAACCTCTGTAAAGCTGAGCATCACAAACACCACCATTATTTTTTTTTAAAGATTTTATTTATTTATTTATTTGACAGACAGAAATCACAAGTAGGCAGAGAGGCAGGCACTGGGGCGCTGAGCAGAGAGTCCGATGCGGGGGTTCGATCCCAGGACCCTGGGATCATGACCTGAGCCGAAGGCAGAGGCTTAACCCACTGAGCCACCCAGGGGCCCCCATCATTATTTTTTAAGAGAATTCCTCCAGTCTTGCGTCCGGTCTAGAATCTCATCTTCTGTGCTCCAGAGCCACAAGAAGCAGGAAATATCATTTCAATGAAGGTCTTCGTCATGGCCTTGCAGGGAATATTAAAAATATGTTTTCCTAAATCCTGTTACTGAATATCTTTTTGGGAAAACAGAGAAGGAGACAAAAAATGGGGAAAAGGAGGCACAGTGTATATAGCTTTGATTTGTAGCGTTATTTTTACCATGTGTGCAAAACAAGTTCAAGTGACTTAGGGGTACTAATTTTATCATTTTCTCCCTAGAAAACATGTATTTTTAGAAACTTAATGACATAAAGAACTAGCATTCTTCTGTCCATAAGATGATTTTGTCATGAGCATAGCATGTGTCATTTTAGAGAAAAGAAAGTCAGAATTGACAAGATGTGATACAATTATATCTAAGATCACCATCAGAGGCTCAATCATCCAATAACTGTTCAGACAGATATGATGACTACAGGCATGTGTCTGAGTTGCTGTTAATTGGCTTTTCTTAGAATACTCACTGTTGGAAATGTTGAACTCTAACTTACACTATCTGGATTCTGTTTGTATTTCCCCATAGCAAAAATATTCTGATGTAAAAAACTGTTCAAGGTATGACCTCTAACCAAACTATTTTTCACAGAGTAAAAGTTGTTGGGCTTTGTACTTCTTATAGCTGAAGCTATTCAATAAAATTTCATTTTTATTATCTTTATGGATGAAAGAATATCCAGAAAACCAAAACTATAGGATCCAAGTACTCAGGGCAATGAGAAAAAAAATTACAAATGGACCATATAATGATGACTCCTCTCATTTCTCTGCCTGTTTCAAGAGATGTGAGTTTCCTGAACCTTGAAGGGAGAAGAGCCTCATTGATAGCCACTCTTACTTCTCCTTGAGAGTCTGTCCTGTAAGACAAGTGGCAGGGTGTGCCTGTGGTGGGGCAATGGACTTGGGATCAGTTGTCTTCCTCATCTTCCACTGTTACCCCTCCATGTACATAAAGACAGTTTCTGGTCAAAAGGGTAGGAAATGCCATTCTTCAGTTTAAAATTTGGTGAATGGTCAGACCTGTGCTGGACAGTTGGCCAGTGATGTTTTGCAAACCCAAAGACCTGTGACATAGGTTGAATGTCTCTAAGCACTAACATTTCAACTTGAAATGAAATCTATTGACAAAAGCGTCTATTTTGTTAGTATTTGCAAAAAGTTGTGGGATTTTATAGAGAGAAATTGCTAAATGGTGGTATGTCTTGCAACAAAAGAAGTTGAATTTGGTAAACATACTGGAAACTCTAAGGAAATAATTTCATATATTAATTTCATAGTAATGAAGGACTAGAAAGAACTGGTGATTAAGTGGATTTTAGCTCAAAAGGTAAATATTTTTTGCTCTCTCTTCTGGCTCATTATTAAATATTATTATGTAAGATATCGCCAATTCATTAGAGATTCTGCTTTTATCATTTATTAAGACTAGTGGCAAGAACAGATTGGCCTAGAGGGGAAGAAAGGATGAAGGAGAAACTAACTTGGCCATGCATATGATATATAAATTACACATAATTCAAATCATTACCCACTTCAAGTAATTACTTTCTTTTTAAGCATGCGTTTTCCCTTCTTTCCTACTGATTGTAAAACATTTGTTCTCAGAACTTTTCTGGAAAAAGGCAAGCTTAATCCTCCGAGTTCCTAGAGAGCTACATTGCCTCTTAGGCCACATAGACATAAACTCTCCAAACTTAAAACACACCAGTACCACTTCCTCTTCTCATCCCCATCCCAACTGTTGGTTTGGTGGCTTCACATTGAAAGAGTCAAAATGTATACTGAAAATAAATGAACATACTTCACTCTTTTAGGAATAGAAAAAAAAAACACCTTTCTTTTCAGATTCCAAGAACTCGATGAATTCAAGAACATTGGAAGTTGAGTTAAGATAGCCTGCAAATAATCTACTCAACCAGAACATTCAGTTCATTTTATATCTTTATTGAATACCTATTCCACATCAAGGCTCTGAGTCCCAAGGTGAAAGGCACTGCCTCTGTCCTCCGAGATCTCTTCCTTTAGTGATAAAGCAGATGAGACCATGTTGTAATAAATAATACTCTATAATGTATCAAATGGAAGTGCCCTTGAACCACCGAATGCTCATTTTTGAACTTCACCAAATTTCTCACTTTCATTACCACTGTGAAATCCTATAGTCGAAGGCAGTTGTGGCAGGCTTCAATGGCACATATTCAAGGGAATTAAGAAAATCAGAACATTGCCTTCCATCAAATGGCAAGGTCAACAATTTGTATGTCCTTCTGGAGATGACATAGTCCAAAACTTTGGTATTCCTCCAGAATATAGAGTCAGAATTTACGGTGTGCCAGACATATTTGGAGAGGACATTAACAGGAAATGTTCTATAAAATAAGAAATTAAATCATGTAGAAGGGCCAGAAATTTGAACAACCAAGATAACCAAAAGAAACAAAATGAAAGAAGACACCAACACAATTAAGAATCTTTACAAATTTGATATCCAAACTATGAAAGCTACAAGAAGCTCATGTTGTTTAGCTTCTCAAGTGGAACTGAGCGCAACCTTACATACTGATGATGAAACAACAACCAAAAAAACCCCAACCTCTTCTCAGGAAATAAGAGCTATTATCAATAATATCTTAAATATAAGCATGTTTGGTTCCACACTGCTACTTTTTTTGTAAACCAATATACACAAATTGCCACAACATTTAAATGGGTCATTTGAAAAAAATATTTCAAGAAAGAGAAGATTCTTACTAAAATTGTTTTGCCAGGACTGAGAAGTGGGTTCCTTTATATTTTTTGACTGTTTTAGTACATCAAAACAGACTGTAAATTTACTTCTTAGAGGTGGTTAGCCTTCGGACTCCTATTGCAATCTGACGTGATGACTTCTAATTGTTGTTTATGGATGTCAAGAGACTTTACACCTTTTTTTCCCCCTTTGGTTTGCTCTGATTCTCTTTTTTACGTGGTATTTAATTTGTGCATTTGCCCAGTCCACCACCAATAAACAATTCTCAAGGGAATGTTGCATTTGAATTTGAGCAGATCCCATTAGAATTTTGGTAATCAGGATTTGCCATTACTCTTATCATTTCCAACGCTTTACTGCATAAACAATCCCCTGCCTCGCCCCTACTTGCTCTCTCTTCCAAAAAGGAAGAAATATAGAAGGAATGCCAGAAAAGCAGCCGTTGGCATCTTACACTGAAGTCCTGTTTTGCTATTCAAGCTACTTGTGATTGAATTTTTTTTTACAAAATTATTTGGGAAGAAAAAAACATTTTCCCTGCTGTTGCTGTTGTATTATTATTTGACTGATTTTCAATTTATTAGTCATTCATCTGGATTGGTGCCTGTGTATTTTCCCAAAGGTTTAATATGGAAAATGATTTCTTTGGCCATATTGAATCTTAGCTCAAAATTGTATCTTTTTCGTATCTAAGAAGCTTCACAGATATTTTCTTATTCATGCTCAGGATATTCTTGTAGATTATAATAAAAGATACTATGTTAACATAGGTTATAATATAAGAAACAGACTAAAGCAAACTTAATTAAGGTGGCCTTAGTCAATAAGTTAGGAGCCAGGAAAGAACAGTCCGATGTGCTATGATGTTCTTCTAAGACTCTTGAAGGCAGGTAAGTAGAATATTGTCATCAAGAGGGACCAGAAGGGTATTGGGAAGCTGGGAGAAACTGAGCTCTGCTGACCTGATCAGCAAATAACCAGGAAGCACCTACATCCCTTCTCTTTCCTCCGAACTTGCAGTCTCTCTCTAGCAGAATTTACCTCACTGACTAAACTTTAAGAGCGTGCTAGCAAGCAAAGGAGTAAGGCGATTTGTGGAGTCCCAGGGCCAGGATCACAGAGCAGTGTACAGAAGGGAGCATTTGGACCACCTGCTCTTCGGTTACTTAGTATCCATAGCCACCCTTCTACCCTCATTACCTTCCATACAACACTCTACGCTTTCTGTCCTTCCTCAAATGAAGATGCTTCTTCCTTTCCTCCAGTGTGAGAGTCCAACAGTCCCACTGTCCGTCTCGAACTGCTACTAAGTACTCTTCTAAGTCCATGTAAACATGATATATTCTGAAGCCTATCTTGTACTTAACGTCCTTGTATAAAATAACAAGGAGCAAAGAGGAGAAAGGAAAAAAAAAATGTGTGTGTGAATCTATATGCAAATGTTACTACGCAGTGGATGCATGTGTGTGTGTGTGTGTGTGTGTGTGTGTGTGTGTGCATACACACACACACACACACACACCAAGCAAGGTTATTATGCAGAGCTGGTACAGGACTTTTTTCTTTCATGAGGCTGGAAATGACTTAAGTCCTTCCTACAATACCCCTTCTAGGTTTCCTTTGCCTTAAGTCAGTACTCAACTAGTTCTTGTTCTTTTCCTGATACGGCGTCCCAAACCTTCACTCTCGTAAGCTCTGAATGCTTAGTCCTGTCCTTCAACTCTTTTTCAAAGCATTAGTTTTCCACTAACCTTTTCTATTGGTCATGAGAGTCTAACGAGGCAGCAAGGAAGAACCAAGAAGGCAGGTTGAGACATAACGCTTTCCACTTACATTGTGTAGCAGCAATCAAAATTATCCTTGGTAATTAGGATTAATCTTCTTTGAGGGAAAAGGTACAGGTGTCAGGCGACTTTCACTGGGATATCGTTCAATAATACTGGTTACTAAACTACAGCTTTTTAAAAAAAAGATTTTATTTATTTATTTGACAGAGAGAGATCACAAGTAGGCAGAGAGACAGGCAGAGAGAGAGGGGAAGCAGAGAGCCCGATGCGGGGCTTGATCCCAGGACCCTGAGACCATCACCTGAGCCAAAGGCAGAGGTTTAATCCACTGAGCCACCCAGGCACCCCTAAACTGTTCTTGATGATGCCGGTCCTCTAGATCTCTTGGCCTGTTACGGCCATAGGAGGCAACATGAGCTGTTGCCCTGAATAGCGACGCAGTGGAAAGACCGGTAGCACACACTGTCCTGGGCACCTGAGTGAAAAACGCGGATAACTCAGGAGATTGATTTTGGTTAGACTTTTCTGATAAAGATTTAATGTCGCTGTACTGATCTCCAAGTCTGCACTCACCTTTCATTTGTAATAGTCTGAAACGAAGACTATGTCTAGTTGATTATAGGACAGCAGGTAGATTTGACAGTTAAATAAAAGATCAATTTAGGGAAACCACACTGGCTTTCCACAAGCTAACTACCTTCGGCTCGTGCAGGCTTTCTAAAACTTCCTCCTTTTTCCTTTACGGAAGCTTCACACATTACCTTGTGTCTCTCTCGTCTTTTTTTATTTCTGCAGCCCAGGACGGTGCTCTTCACTCTAAGACTAGGTGCAGGATAGGATTTTGCAGTTTTTCTCTTTTTTGACCCCTCAAATATTCTTCTTAAAGGGTTTTGCTGTTAATTGCTATGAGAAAGAAGATTGAGGCAAACAGAAGTACCACGGTAGGCGGTGCCCTGATGGCTCCGTCTGTTGAGCGTCTAACTCTTGATTTTGGCTCAGGTCATGATGTCGGGGTCACGGGGGTCAAGCTCCAGGTCAGGCTCTGGACTCAGTGGGGAGTCTGCTTAAGGACTCTCTCTCCCCTGCCTCTGTCCCTCTCCCCGCCCCCCAACTCTCAAATAAATAAATCCTTAAATAAAAGCAGAAGTACCACTGCTTCAATTCATTTAACAAATCATTTTGGAACACTCAGCAGTTCATGGAAAGTATATGACGATGGTGATAGAGCTCTCAGATATCTTTCAGTTATGAGAGTGGTTGTCCCTGCTCTATAATTTCCTACTCTCCTGCTAGATTACGATACTCTCAGTGTTTTCTAAAGCAGGAAAATCCCTGCCACCAAATTTGATATTAAAAGATTATATAAAATCAGAACGGCTTCAGAAACACTGCACCCTATGTCCCTGGATGTCACTGAACTTAGACTCCAGTTCAAAGCAGTGGATTCAGGCTTGCACCATCACTCTACTTGGGAAATTTGGTCATAATTTTGAGCTTGTAGAAACTTCTCTCTCTTCCAGGATCATTTTCATAATCTCTGACTATGTCCCTCTCTGCCACCTGAAGTTTCCTTTTATGATCTCCTTGCCTAGGGCAAGTGGCTTCCTCCCTGCCTTCATTTCTTTCATCTCTCTGGCGCGTCTCCAAATCCAAGAAGTCTTACTCTCTTCCTTGTTTCTGGTCTCTACACTGAATGAATAATTTTCCTAAAAAATATTAAGGAACCATATTTCAAGACCAGTTCTGTACTCAAGCAAAATGTGATTTTGTTTTTTACTTATTGTTCTAGGTTAATGGACCTTCGTCTGCGGGCTGGATCTTTTTCTGCCTCTCATTCATGATCATGGAACTTGCGTTGTGTCAGGCACTTGTTTTAAGTGGTTTTTATGTGCAATTCAACCCTATTCTCATAACAGCCCAATGACGAAGATGATTTTATTAGCTCCTTTTTATAGAAGAGGGAACTGAGGTCCACAGAGAGTGCGATCACTTGTTCCAGGCCACATGGAGGCTGTGTGAGCCCAAGGTTTGGTGTAGTTGTCTTTTTCCCCCCAAGGTTTTGCTCCTACCATCATTTTTTTTTTAAGAGAAGGAGACAGGGACACACACACACACACACACACACACACAGCGCTCAGAGGAGGAGTAGAGGGAAAGAACCAGACACTTAAATAACTAAGCCCCCCGAGCACCCCGCTCCTACCATCTTGTAAGCTAACTCACTGCTGCAATATATGGCTTCTTTGTAAGATTTAACTGGGTTCAAGAGCAACAGGAGTCCATAGTTCATGTGGTTGCCACACATGCAAATAGGCTCCTTTCACGAAAACGCAGGGCTTGTAATCAAGAAGGTGATCGTTTTGTCGCACGTGAGATGAGCAGCCACTGAAAGGGCTGTAAAACGGGAAGCTAAGCTGTCTTGAGTCACTGAGAGGGCTATCTAATAGAAAAGGTTAAAATTTCTGTACATTTACAGAGGAGAGGACTATGCAGAGCAAATGCATGTTAGAGAATGTCTTTGAACTCACATTAAAGTGGCATCTTAGAATTTTCCACAAGTGGAATGAATGGGCTACTGTGGAAGAATGCTGGTTACCTGTTTCTTGCAGGATTCAAAAGGCTGAGAAGTCACTTTTGGGGAATGTTGAAGAAGAGAACCAGTATTAAATTAGTCACATCCAACGAAATGCTTTGATCTATGGTAAATACTAGCATATAGGCATGCAATGAATGTCACTGTTTATGGCCACTATTTCCAAAAGACAGACTCTGCACCTTACCAGTTCTCATCTTTAGTCACTTACTGCCTGAGTCTTTCCTCTTTGGCTAAACCTGACCACTTCCCTGTTATCTCTCCCACCCCCCGGAATTTTTAGGTATTTGCCTCTGAGGCTCCCTTTGCCTGGAAGCCTTTCCGAGTTCCATCCATGTCTTTGGAAGTCCTGACAAAATGCTTCAACCTGGATCCCAAATGTCATCCCCTCAACAGAGCCTGTAATTGAGCTTTTCAGCCCATCAACCTGTTGTGCTTCCTCGAAACAGTGTAAGTACTTCACTACCTTTTACAGTCTGTTGTGCCCAAATCCTTCCCCCAGCAAATTGTTAAGACTTCTTATGGGACCATTTTCTTAATCCATTTTTTGTATTTGCCTCCTCTTATCCCCATTCAGCTGCATGTAGGTTGTATATTCCAGTACCGGGCACAATCTGCCTGCTTGGTACCTGTCAGTCAAATGGAGCGGAATGGAATTATAGGTCGTTGTGTTCAAATGTGAAGACAACATGTGGACCTGACTCACACCCTGAGCCTCATTTGGGGTGAGCAGCTAATAGATATGTGGAGACTTTTTTCTAGAAAACCCATTTCTAAGATACATCCAGAAAGTTCCAGTAAAAGAACTGGAAATTAAAGAAAAACAAGTCAGAGACAGTTTTGGCTTTCATACCTGAACTGTTCACACCTATAAGCAAGGGCTTATTTCTCTTCACTTGGATTTTTTTTTTGCCAGTGGCCTGTGACCTGCAGGGAATTTTTCTCTTATTCCCTCTGCCAGCTGGTGAATAATTACAGCTTCCATGCCCCATACTAAATCAAGGTATCTCGCAAAGCTGCCTAAACCACTGATTCCTAGATAACTTCTAATACTTATTAGCAAATTATGGTGATGACGGCATCAGAATTTTAAATGATTTATGTTGTCCCTCAAAATAAATCCCATTGTAATTCACGCAAATTATTGTAGAAGGTTTCTGATGGTAAATTCAAAGTACTTGAATCATCTTTTCTTTAAATAATTTTTAATCAGCCAACATTATACAATCTTGCATGCAATTACAAATGTCATAGATAGTGGTTGAGGAATCTTTATGTTTCAGCATTTTAAAAATCTATTTTTGGCTTAGAGTTTTCTGTTAAATCCTAGTGCTTTTGTGGTGTCATCTATTTCAAGCTTATGATAGGCATCGAGGCAAGACCAGTTGGGAAGATTAGCAAATCTTATAGGTAGGATAGTAGAGTTAAGGCCATGACTTATCACTGTTATTCATCTGTATTTGCTTTCATTTAGGCATATGAAATTACAACTTAATTTAGCAAAGTTTTTTTTTGCAATAATCAGTTCTATCATGAAGCACAAAATGTTCTTTTTTCATATTTGTAACACATCTCATTTCATTCTTTACTCTCCATTTCTATTTTCCTTCATCTAGGCTTTTTTTTTTTTTTACATTAAATGTTTTTGGCTACCCCAGCCCATCAAATACCCCTTAAGTTCCCCACTGTCTTTGAGTTTACCCAGACTGCTTATAGAATAGTCAGCCTTTCACTTTTCCAGCCCCATTCGGCCATAGACCTTCTTTCCATTCTTCAAAATCCACCTAACAATGTAGTTTCCTAAAATGCTACTGAATGATGTTTTCTTTGTGATCGTTTCACTCTGTACATGTCTTGCTTTGATGGTTTGATTCCAGTTTTGTGATTTTAAGTCTTTTTTTGTTGTCTGATTAAGGTCGCTAGGTCCAAGAAGCCATCTGTGTGATTCACTTTGTGTAAGGCCATGCAAAATTTAGCTCCCAATAATTTTTTAAAAAGATTTTATTTATTTATTGGTGGGGGAGGAGCTGGGGGAGAGGGAAAAGCAGATTCCACATTGTGTGTGGAGGCCAATGCAGGGCTTGATTCACAACCCTGAGATCATGACTTGAGCTGGACCCAAGAGTTGGACCCAACCGAGCCATCCAGGTAATTTTTAATGATGAATATTCCCTTTTAAGAAAGGCAACCAGGAACTATGCTTCATTCAATTTAAATCTATTGGTGGACAGAAAAGGTTTGCTTCATTGTACTGTAAGGGATTTGACTACATTAGTATTTGTCCTGTTATGACCTGTTACTAACAGGTTTCTGAGTTTTCAGAAAAGAAAAGAAGAGCAAAGAAAAATGTCTTTATAGATTTCTTGCATTGTTTGTTCTATGGCTGACTTAATATTAGGAAGCTTGCCCTTTAGTCATATAACCAGATTCTGGACCAAAGGTCTATACAGTCACGTTGAAAGGCATGCTATCTTTGAGTAACTCTGCTCAGATGTTAGCTAAAGCTCTGTTCGAGGTATATTCCACTATGTACACTAATGTCATGACCACTCATGCTAATAGTGTCTGGTACAGGTGCACAGATAACATTCAGGGAATGTTATCAGACAGGTGTGTACTTAGAAAAGAGTGCCCACCGTACAACCCTTAAATACACTTAGATGTTTAAAATAAACCTAGCGCCTCAGTTTTGGTGTGTTGTCATAATCCACACCAAGAAGGTAAACAAAGTTTATAAAAAGTTCCTTTTCACGTGTTCTGTTTGAAATCTGCTGGCACCTTCAATTTTGACTATTTAAATACAGCTTCCTCTATCACAGCTGGTTGCCTGTGAATGAGAAATATTTAAATACCCTGCTAAATTTTCTAAATGGAATTTTTAGAAATTCCACATTATGCATCTGCATATGCAATTTCAGCTAAATCATAATACAGCATAGTAGCAATATATTTCTTACTTTGGTAATTACTTTATTAGCTAATTAGTATTAAAACAGATTGCCAGAATACCTAATACGATTTCTTAACTGCTGCTTAGTGTTAAAGGGTAGAACTGATACCACTAGTAATTCACTGGATTTTTAAATGTTTTGTCATAGTAGTAATAATTGCAAATGCATTGAAGTTAGTTGCCTGTACTCTTACGGTGGTGGTGGTATGTGCCTCCCAACCTTTTTGAGAGAAATGAAGTTACCTGGGATGAATTTGATGAGCCTAAGATAGCTAGGAAATTCTCCAGTAAGATCGGTATGTCAGATAGTATAAAGAGGCCACGTTATTTTATTTTATTATTTGTTATCTTTGTATACCTCCTGTCACCTAGGGCGGTTCATTGCACATAACAGGTAGTCAAAAATAAGGTTTGCTGAATGAGTGAATGGGTCTCTAGAAGTCCAAGATCTGTCCAGGCAGGGGTGGGTACACAGATGCTAAGTGCTTATTTACCTTTTTCTCTATCCCCTTAGGAAATATGAACTTTTGGGTGGTTTGCATACATTTCTATCTAAGCCAGAGATCAAGTCGGCTGTGTATCAGCATGGACCTTGCCCTTAAAAAGGTGTATTTGGCTAGAGTGACAAAAATACGTATAGAGTGCTTAAAAATGTAGAGTCCCTGGAGTGACAGACCCGTACATGTATATTCATCCTATAAGTTTTGTATATGTATATACTTATAATAAAAATACTCATGTTGGAAATCTTTAACATATAGCTTCAAGAGACAAATTCTGAAAATGTTCACCGTCAGCTTTATACTCAGTTCCTTAGTCTTCTCACATCTACATAGATATCACAAGTCTTCTTCCCTGAAAGCTACCAAGTAACCCTTGGTATAGTGCATACAGATCTGGGTTTTTCTTTTTCTTAAAGATTTTATTTATTTATTTGACAGAGAGAGACACACAGAGAGAGGGAACACAAACAGGGGAAGTGGGAGAGGGAGAAGCAGGCTTCCCACCAAAGCCCACATGTGGGGTTACATCCCAGGACCCAGAGATCATGACCTGAGGCAAAGGCAGATGCTTAATGACTGAGCCACCCAGGCACCCCCAGATCTGGGTTTTAATCTTGACCCCTCCTTTTATTTGTTGTGTGGCCCAGACACATAACTACACATAACCTCTTTGGCGTTCAAGAGCTTCCCACATGATGTAGGATAATAATACCATCCATACCCCAGGCTTATGGTGAGAATTAAGTGAAGTCATATATGTAGAGCACCTCCCACATTACTGTTTCCTCATGCTAGTTTCCTTGCACCTGCTTACCACCAAATGTCTACACGTGCAGCTGTGAGAGTCTCTTATTCAAGCCCATAAGTCTTTATCGCAGGAGCATTTTTTTGTTTGCCAAAATCATCTTTAAAATCTATTTATATGCTTAAAAACCCAATGCAATTCTGTTGCTCAGAATCTCTCTCTCTCTTTTTTAAACTTCAATTAAAAAATTTTTAGGGACACCTGGGTAGTTCAGTTGGTGAAACAACTGCCTTTGGCTCAGGTCATGATCCCAGGGTCCTGGGATCGAGCCCCGCATTTGGGCTCCCTGCTCAGTGGGGAGTCTGTTTCTCCTTCTCCTGCTTGTGCTCTCTCTCTCAAATGAATAAATAAAATCTTTAAAAAATGAATAAATAAAATCTTTAAAAAATTTTTTTTAAAGTAAAAATTGTGTCTATTTCAAGTGTACAACATGATGATTTGATATCTATATACACAGTGAAATGATTATTACAGCCAAGCTAATTAGCATATTATCTCCTCACATAGTTGCCATTATTGTGTGTGTGTGTTGAGATCACCTGAAATCTACTTTCTTTGTAAATTTCCAGTATTCAGTATTCAATACAGTGTTACTACCTATAGTGACCTTGTTACCCATTAGGTCTCTAGACTGTTTCATCCTCCATAACTGCAGCTTTGTACCCTTTGGTCAGCATCTCCCTATTTTCCGCACCTCTCCACCCCTGGTAACCACCATTCTACTCTCTGCTTCTATGTATTTGACTTTTTTTTATAGAGAATCTGTTTATTGTTAATTAGTGCGCTATTTGCCAGCTAGTGATCTTATCACCCAACAGTAAGCACTATCACAATTTATTTACTTTTGTAAATACTTCATAACATTTATGTCGGTCTATTTTATTAAGCTGTTCAACTATAACAGAACAACTGAGGGACACTCCACTGAGGTCAGTTTTCAGATAATATGGTAAGATATCATTTCCACCTTTCATGGGTTGGTCTCATAAGCCACAATAAATGGAACTTGCAGTCTTTTGATCACATTTGGAAGTCATTACATTGCTGTGTTCGGTAGATGCATCCTCTCAGGTAACCTCAGGTCATTCATCAAGGAACATAACAGAGGAATAAGACAGTCAGCCTTTGGATCCTGCTGTAGGCAGACATAGCAGACTTGACTGAGTCGTGAGAAAGGGGCCAAGCTCACTCAGTTCAGGGGACCATACATTTGAAGGCTGTGCTGTGTAGTACAGTGACTCTCTCAGATATTATATTTGGTGGGGCCTACTCTGTGACACTCTCAGAGGGGGGAGAGTGTCCAGTCCCTTACAGCGGAAACCAGACGATGAGGCATAATCCTCATGAAGGGAGCTTTAGCAGGTTAGTGATTGGTTAGTTAATGGAAGATTCATGATTGCCTAGGGGCATTGAAGATAATGTACAAGGCCAGCCAGGGGAGAAAGAAAGGGTTGGCTAATCAGAATAAAAGGCACAAATAGAAAATTCAATGGGACAGTGCTTCTTGGGTGTAAAGGCACTGTAGGGAATTCCCATGGCTATAAATAGGTACGAATGATGTATAAATGGTATGAATGATGGGTGCTGGAGATCTGTTGAGAATGAGAGGCAAATCCGCTCTGATCAGAGAAGAGTGGAAGTGAGGAATGTGAGTAAAGAAGTTGAATCACGGCATAAAGTAACCAGCATCCTTTGACAGGATGAACCAGGAGGTTAAGAAAACACTGCTACACATTAAAACCTATAGCTTTTTATGTCATGTTATTCTGGGCCCCTTGCAGGAATAGAAAAAGAAATCCTCAAATTCACATGGAATCTCAAGGGACCTTGAATTGCCAAACAATCTTGAAGAAGAAGAATAAAGTTGGAGACCTTACACTTCCTGATTTTAAAACACACTACAAAGTGGCAGTAATCTAAGCAGTGTGGTAGTAATGTTGATCAGTGGAACAGAACAAAAAACCTAAAAATAAGCTCTCACATATATAACCAAATTAGCTTTGACAAGGGTATTAAGAAGACACAAATGGGAAAAGAACAGTCTCCTTAACAAATGGTGTGGGGAACACTGGATATTTACATGCCAAAGAGTGAAGTTGGATCCTTAACATCACACCATGTACAAAAATTAACTCAAAATGAATTAAAGAGCTAAACATACGACCTAAAACTGTGATACTCCTAGAAGACAACAGAGGGGGAAATCTTCATGACTTTGGTGTTGGCAATAGTTTCTTGGTTTCCTGTGATACCAAGAGCATAACAGATAAATGTTATTTGTTATGAAACAGATAAATGGGAGGGCCCCTGGGTGGCTCAGTTGGTTAAGTGGCAGACCCTTGATTTCTTTTTTAATTTCTTTTCAGCGTAACAGTATTCATTGTTTTTGCACCACAGCCAGTGCTCCATGCAATCCGTGCCCTCGATAATACCCACCACCTGGTACCCTGACCTCCCACCCCCCCCCCCCTTCAAAACCCTCAGGTTGTTTTTCAGAGTCCATAGTCTTTCATGGTTCATCTCCCCTTCCAATTTCTCTCAACTCCCTTCTCCTCTCCATCTCCCTATTAGACCCTTGATTTTTGGCCCAGGTCATGATCTCTGGGTCCTGGGATCAAGCTCTGCCTTGGGATCTGTCCAGTGGGGAGTCTGCTTGAGATTCTCTCTCTCCCTCTGCCACTCCCCCTGCTCTCTCTCTCTTTAAAAATAAATCTTTTCAAAGAAGACAAATGAGAGTCCATCAGACTTAAAAAGTTCTGCACATTAAGAGTCCATCAGACTTAAAAAAGTTCTGCACATTAAAGGAAACAACAGAGTAAAAAAGTAATCTTCAGGATGAGAGAAAAGAATGTATCTGGTAGGTGGTTAATATCCAGAATATATAAAGAACTCCCGAAATTCAATAACAAAACCAAGTAACCTGATTTTAAAACTGGGCAAAGGACCAAACTAGACATTTTCCCAAAGAAAACATATAAATGATAAGCAAGCATATAAAAATAGTTAATATTTTATATTAAATATATCAAATTCATACTTATTAAAGAAAGGCAAATCAGGGGAGCCTGGGTGGCTCAGTGGGTTAAGCCTCTGCCTTCAGCTCAGGTCATGATCTAAGGATCCTGGGATCGAGTCCCGCATAGGGCTCTCTGCTCAGCAGGGAGCCTGCTTCCTCCTCTCTCTCTCTTTCTGCCTGCCTCTCTGCCTACTTGTGATCTCTGTCTGTCAAATAAATAAATAAATAAATCTTTTTAAAAAAATGCAAATCAAAACCACAGTGAGATATTACCTCACACTCATTAGGATGGCCACTATGGAAAAAACAGAAAATAACAAGTGTTGGCAAGGATGTGGAGAAAACGGAAAATTGCGCATTGCTGGTGGGATTGCAAAACAGTGCAGTGACGATGGAAACTAGTATGAGGGTTCTGTAAAAAATTAAAAATAGAATTATCATGTGATTCAGTGATCCCACACCTGGATATATATCCACAGTACTGAAATCAAGATTTCAAGTAGACATTTGTATGCCCATTTTACTGCAGCATTATTCACAATATCCAAGAGGTAGAAGCAGTCCAAATGTCCATTGTCTGGTGAATGGATAAAGAAAATGTGGTATATCCATAAAATGGAAAATTATTCAGCCTTTAAAAAGGAAGGAAATCCTGTCATACGCTACAACATGGATGAAACTTGAGGACATTTTGATGAGTGAAATAAACCAGTTGCAAATAGACAATTACTATATCATTCCACTTATATGAGGTTTCCAGAGTAGTCAAAACCATGGAAACAGAAAGTAGAATGGTCGGATGTCAGGGGCAGGGAGAAGAAAAAATGAGGAATTGTTGTTTGACGGGTTCATTGTTCCAAGCTCCTGTGGCCACAGATAGGACCAGAGTGAACAAAATTGATCCTGAAACCTTAAAAAGAAGGGCTTGCATATGTGACTTAGGTGAACCAGGTGGTTTAACACTTTCTAAAGGTCACACAACCATTGGCTGGGAGCTGGAAGCCAGACCTAATTGTCAATCCAAAGGGCTTTCCTCAACCCAGCTTACCCTCTGCTAGCACAGCCCCTGGTACACAAGGACTGCTCTAGTACAAGTTCTGGAAGAAATGAATGCCTTCCACATTACCAAATCACTTCTCTCCTTTGTTCGTTGATAGAAAAGTAAATATTTTCCTCATGCTTCTCGATATGGACCAGACCAAGTGATTCTGCCTGTAAATAATTTGACTGCTGTGTAATAAATGCACATGACATAATGGCACTGAAATATTTCAAAATACAAAACAATTCTGGAAAGAGGTTAAAAAAAAACAACAACTAAAATGGAACATCATCATTAAATGTCTCCATCTGATACAGCCTTCGCTGAATATCTAAGTTAGAACCCATAAGATTTCCTACTGCGGTGTGCCTTGCCCCCAAATATGTGTTTGCTACTGATTTAGAAACACATTCAAAGCGATAATTTTGGAACCTTTAGCTTTCCTCAAAGTATTTTCAAAAATCTATTATGTTACATATTTCTTTCAGCCACCAGGTGGCATGTGCTTTGCTGCTGAAATATACAATAAAAATGTATAATAAAAATGTATCCTGAAGAGAGAAATTATATCAAGTCTTACACAGCTAACAAAAAAATAATGATAGTGGACTTTATCATGAATGCAATCAACAAAAACCTCCATGCTAATAGATTTGACAGTTATGAGTACCTCATATAAAGACCTTAGGAACTTTAGGGTAGACATTTATTCTAGCAAAGAGCTCACAAATAAAATTTATAACTGATTTAAAATAGTTGAGCATAATTATTTAAAAGGATACTTTCTTAGCTAAAGGCATTAATTTCATTAGTGACCTGGTCTTGTAAGATGGAAGCAAAAAAAAAATTTATTATTTCAATTGTATTATAATTTGGAGCCCTGCTTATCAATGATAAAACCACACACTAGTACCTAAGTATCAGGCCGAATTAAAAAAAAAAAAAGTAAAGCTATACTTCATGTGAAGAAACCTGCCAAATATGAAGGAAAAAACAGGAGGTAATTATTCCTTTTATTTTGTAAAAAGTCACTCTGCAAAAGCATTCACAGCAACATCGCTTAAAAGAGTGAATTCTTGAATTTAACTTTTTTTAAAAAGATTTTATTTATTTGATAGAGAGAGATCACAAGTAGGCAGAGAGGCAGGCAGTGGGGGGGGGGCGGGAAGCAGACTCCCCACCAAGCAGAGAGCCCGATGTCGGACTTGATCCCAAGACCCTGAGATCCTGACCTGAGCTGAAGGCAGAGGCTTAACCCACTGAGCCACCCAGGCGCCCTTGAATTTAACTTTTTATCTGCCATCCCCCAAAAGGGAAAGAGGTCAGCCAGGTGCTTATGAAGTTGGACCAGCCCTAGGGGGCTGGAGGAGTCTTTGGGAATGTAGCAAGCTAAAATCAACCATTTTTCCTCCTCTCCATAGTTTAGTTTGCTTTCCACCTCCAATCCCAAATCCAAGTAGCTAACCCTTTTTTGTATGCACCATTCAGGAGAGCCATCTGACAAGGCACAAAGCAGAGGAAATGGTTTTCTTAGTTTTGCTTTCCAAAAACTTACACTCCTAGGGAATGCATATGACTACTGACATAGAAAAAAAGATACATGAGGGAAAAATAGCATTGTATGAGCAAGGGAGCTGAGGAAACGGGTTTTTCTCAGAGGCTAAAATAGATCTCCACCGGTGGAGAGGACTGAGGAATTTGCGGCTCTGAGTGAAGAGTGTCAACACTTCGCTTCCCAGGTAGAGCCCTGGGGAGGTGCCAGACTCCAGACAATGAATGGTTGTGTGGCATGTTTAGACACACGGAGCCCCAGAGATTTGTCACAGAGATTTGTCTACCTCAAAGGAGCAGGGAGACGGTAGAAAGGGTCCTGTGTGCTAAGGACAAACAGTCCTTTTCCAGGATGTAACCTATTTTTTAAAGGGGGAAACAGTTGTGTCAATCGATGTCCATGGAACTTACTATAATTGAGTCTGAGAAATGCCCGGATAGAGACTAGCACAAGGTATTGCCAAAGCCTGTGAAGGCACATGGAGAGCTATGTAACACCCCCAGACAGAAATAAGCCTCACCTAGATAGGCTTTAGAGTCTATAGCTGTCAGTACTTGTGGGTGCGTGTCTTTTTGTGATGGTGGGGTAACTGACAGAGCTTTGTGCTCTTTGGTACCAGATTCTTGGACGTAACCAATAGGGTTTCCTCAACCCAGATATCCATAACAATACTCAAGGGGTTCTTGACCTTGAGGCTTCATGAGAATGACAAGAATGCTTGTTGAGACTGTACCCACACTCTGGAATTAGCAATCTCACGTCTACATAATTATCTATAATATACCCCGCAGAGGACTGCAGAGGGCTGCAGAGGGCTGAGATCTTGGTTTCCACTATGGTGAAGAGTTGAGTTTGCGTCCTCCCTAAATCGATTCTTCGGTCCCATGAACCCTGGTTTGTGTTGGAATATCCATCTCTTATTTGGGCCATCTTTTTTTCTTTTTTAAAAAGATTTTATTTATTTTTTGACACAGAGAGAGAGAGACAGTGAGACAGGGAACACAAGCAGGGGGAGTGGGAGAGGGAGAAGCAGGCTTCCTGCCAGTCAGGGAGCCTGATGTGGGGCTCTATCTCAGGTCCCTGGGATCACGACCCAAGCCAAAGGCAGACACTTAACAACTGAGCCATCCAGGCGCCCCTTCCTTGGGCCATCTTAATTCTTAATCCTGGAGAGTTTTAAATCATTGCTCCCCAGCACCAGGGATGACGTGTCTCTAACCTGAGTACCTCAGGATTGGTGGCTCTTTTCTCTGAAAACTGTAATAGTAGAAAGAGTTGTCTAACATTTGCTGAGAATGAACTATGTGTGAGAGTGTCTTCTAGGCATTATACATGTACAATTTAGTTTACTATTCACCACACACTATGTGTGGCTCTCTTACACAAAGAGTCTCCTTGAATTTCAACTGAAACTGAAAATAGATCCGTGATTTTGTTGTCATGACATTTCATAGTCAACACCAGTAAAATCTCCCACAAGCAAGCATTAGTTTAGGACTTGACTGTGCACTCACTTCACGCTTAATGTCATCGGGATGATACTGGGATTAGCCATTCCTGGTGGTGTTAGAGAAGGTTTCGTAAATAAAGTCACGCTGGAACTTTGGCTTGAAGGGTGACTAGCAATTTGATGTGAGGGGTGGGGATGAGAATAGCCCACTGGAGGGAGCGACATGTAGAAATAAAGGTTTCTATTCAACATTACTTATACAGGGGCTCTCAAAGAGTGGTAAAAATAAAGTTTCTCTGTGGAAGAAAAAGGCTATAAAAGAAAGCCAAATGCTAGAGCTGGTGACGGAAATGTAAAGTCATGTTCCTTAGTCCAAAAATAGAAATTGTGAGCAAAATAATTAATGGTATGTGGAATCTAGCAGCCATTTGAACTCATGGCATAAATAGGTCCACTAAATCCTCAATATGGGAACAAGTAAAAGTAATTCAAAGAACTACTCATCATGCACTCCAGTAACAATTTAGTGAAATTTGAAAAAATGGTATTTAACTTACAGTTTGATGTTTTAGTTATTCTTTACTGCATGTTAAAAGGAAAATTATTTACAATAATGGCCTGTGAAGTTGCAATACTGTAAGTCTTAGACCTGATTTCTCAAACATGTAAAGGGTCTATTATAATCCAATTTTGTGTCCCACTGTGTCTCACAGGATATTAACTTCAAGTTATTTTCCCAGCTTTTACATCATCCTCAGATGTATCCTTTATGATAAGTGCTTAATATTATGTTATAGCAATATAATTCTTGCAACATACTGAAATCTTTGCCTGAGCACTGAAGTTGTTTACAGTTGTTGTTTTTTTTTTTTCCGGGAATAAATACGATGACTGTAGACATTTTAATAACACAAATTTATACCTTGTTGTTTTGATTAGTCACTTAGAATAAAATTTCTAGTTGTGGAATTGTTGGGCAAAAGGTAGATAAGTACTTTATGTCTCTTGATAGGCGTCACACATTCTCCACTAAGAGAATGCTGCATTCATAGCATGAAAGTCATAAATGAACACTGGGATTTATTATTACATTTATCATTACTTCTTTATTATATAAAATGGGGTCCCATCTTGTTAAATTTTGCATTTCTTTAACTCAAGCCAGTTGGACTTGTATTTCCTGTGTATTTACTATTTGGATTCTTGTGAGAACTGACACTTCAGGTCTGTTGATCATTTGTTGCCTGGAATTTTGGTGTCATTTACCTAATTTTATTCATTCATATGGCTCTCATCTAGGAAGCTACCACAATTATCCATTACACTTGGCATTCACAGATGCGGTTTTAACGGGTATCTGTTCTCCGCTGGTTATTTTACCCATTAAGCAAGTCATTTCTGAAATTGAAAAGTACGTAGAAGGGTGGGGACAAGCAGCGTGTAGACTTTTAGAAAATGCCATGTTAAGGAAGTTAATAAGTGATGACCAATAATCGCCAACCTTTTACGATTCAGAAAAACAAAGGAATATTATGGCAACAGTGCAAATAATTATGACATTACTATGCAACTGTGACGGACTACTGTAGAGTTGAATATTCGGATTCAGTTTCCATAAATGTTCAAGTATTCGATTACCTAGTTGAAGCTTAGTTCAAATGAAGATTTGTTTGGACAATTTCAAAGCATGCTTTGTGTTTTAGAATCACGTGGGTATAACCGAGAGCATGGATGTTGGCTGTAAATATTTCATGAACGGACTTTTCTAGGCTATTTTGGCACTTGTGCTTGGATGGGATCGGTTAAGATTTCAAATAATGTTGGGGCGCCTGGGTGGCTCCAAGGGTTAAGCCTCTGCCTTCGGCTTGGGTCATGATCTCAGGGTCCTGGGATCGAGCCCCGCATCGGGCTCTCTGCTCAGTGAGGTGCCTGCTTCCCTCTCTCTCTCTGTCTGCCTCTCTGCCTACTTGTGATCTTTCTCTGTCAAATAAATAAATAAAATCTTTAAAAAAAATTTCAAATAATGTTAATATTCATGGGTCTTGTAGGCTGACTTCAGGTTATTTTATAAAATGCATAAGAATTGGGGATTCTTTTATATAGAATACCCTGTACTACTACGAATAGGAATAATATGTTGGAGGCATTGGGTCCGGATTATGTTAACTAAAAAACTAGAATGCCGTAGAAAATGTGTGCTCTAATTATAAGCAAATAAGTTAAGATGCTTATAGATAATATTCAGTGTGATGAACATTCTTTGTGCTCTTCTGAGCATTGTACATGTATTAATTCTTTTAATGCTCATCACGATTACTACAAAGTAGTGTAAGAGAGGGCAAATAATTTTCCTTCTACCCTTCTGAGTTATTGGCTCAGATTCCCTGTAATGAAAGACAGATTAACAGAGAAAAACAAACAGAAGTTCATTAACACGTACACCTCAGGTATACAGGGCAGATACCCAGGAAAAATGAGTCGCTCAGAGGGATGACTTAGAATTCAGGATCAATACCACCTTAATAGGGAAAGGGGAAGAGGGGACAGAGGCCTTTCACAGGAGGGTAAATATGACAACTGAGTTCCTTTTGGGGGACCTTGTCCTTAGGCAGGTAAAGGAAGGTCAGAGAAAGCTTCTCCCTGCATTTACTGTTCCAGAGTGCCTGTAGCCCCAAGTAATCACTGTGTCAAAGTGGCAGATTTTGGGGTGGCGTGTTCTGCTCCCCTTCAGTAGGTATTGTTAAAATTCTGTTTTATAGGTGAAGAAACAGGCACAGAAGGTTATTAGAAATGTACTTAGATGGTAGGGACACTCACCTATTTTCCATTTTTCTATATTTTCAGATTTTCTATTATAAACATGCATTCCTTTTATACCGGTAAAAATAGAGTCTTTCATGCTGACTGGGACACACGTTCAGCTTCACACCCGCTTGTATAGAAGACAAGTGGGCATCTGAGTGGTCACTATCCTTGTATTCAGTTTTACCCACAGGGCACAAAGACAGAACAGCCAACATCAGAAAAAGCTGTCCCTTTCCTTTGTGAAATAATAAAGAATAAAAAAGATGTAAGACATGATTGATCTCACAAGAGGAGTGTGCAAACAAACAGCCTCCTGGTGAAACCAACAAGAAAATTGTGGTTAGGTGGAGTTTTCCTTGGAGAAGAAGAAAACAATAGTTTGCTGCAAACTCTAGCTGAAAATATAGGATGTCACAAGGATTTTTTTTAGACCTTTTGATGATGTCAACTGCAGTGAAAATACGCCCCCTTCCATTCTCACAAACATGAAGGCTTTGAATTCAAAGGCTTTCTTACAACACAGTTAAATGTAGCAAAGGAAAAATGGTCACCTAAAAAGGCACCCAGATAATGTGATAAAAAGCAGTTAAATTCTATTCCTCTTGACAAGCATTTATTGAGTGCATAACTTATAAAAATAAATAGGCGCCCCTGGGTGGCTCAGTGGCTTAAGCATCTGACTCTTGGTTTCAGCTCCGGTCGTGATCTTGGGGTCAGGTCAAGCTCAGGACAGAGTCTGCTCGTGAGTCCCTCTGCCCTGCTCCTCTGCTTCCCCGCTTCTCATGCTCTCTCTCTCTTTCTCTCTGAATACAATCTCAGGGAAAAAAAGATAAATAAAACATGCTTCTTGGTTCATCACAGGTTTTCACCTAGTGGGTATGCAGGCATGAAAGCAGTTCATTCCAGTACAATGGGGTAGTGTAAAAGATGCTTGCCAAGAGGGGCTGTATTTGTGATACGGAGGGATAAATAAAGACCCTCCAGGCCCTGGAGTTGCTACTCGGTATAAGGACTGCCTATATGTGCCAGGCATGTGCCTAGCCTGTAAATTTTGTAAAGGCAAGGATCGTGACTATTTTGCTCTCCACTGTATAACCAGAACTTTAGCAAACTACCTGGCCTTAAGTGACAGCAAGAGCGGCCTTGTCATCCCCCTCCCCCATCCTGCTGTTTCTGCTAGAACAGGGGGTGGAAAATTATGGACCAAGTCATGCCATGCTTTTGTGTGGCTCACTAGCTGAGAATGGTTTTGACACTATGAATGGTTATATAACGCCCGCGTTTTCTCTCTTACCTTGGAAAACCTAACTTACCTCCTATCTGGCCCTTCACAGATAGGAGATATGTTAGGTTTTCCAAGCTAAGAGAGAAAAAGTTTGCCTAACAACCCGCCCCCACTCCTTTTTTTGGCCACATGTTCGTCTCTATTGTTTCCATGGACACCTGACTTTTATCTCATGCAACTTTCATAGAAACTGCTGTAGTCTGTCCAGTTTAATTCTGATTTTTTCAACTTGTCTTTGAGACTTAGACTTCCCATTTTAGCACTTACGATTTTCTTTCATTTTATACACACACACACACACACACACACACACACACACACACAAAGAAAGGTATTTTTCAAGTCAATTGACTTAGAATATATCACCTATATTCCTAGGTCCTATTGAGATGTTATATATTGCAGGATATGGATGTGATTTGAATGGATATTTTACTAGTGTTAATTTAAATTGACAAAAGGAAGATGTGCTCATCGATTTAAAAAACTCCAGCCCTTCACAAGTAGAGCTAGCAGGTCCAGTGTCCTCTGACTGTCCTGGATTCCCAACATCCTCCCGCTTCCCGTCTCTTCCTCAGAGAGGAAGCTTTTTTTTAACTAACCAGGCATACCCTGCACATTTTTAATACATTTACACACACAAATATGCACACAAAGAGTGTTTTGTCTCTTATTATGAGTAAATGATATAAAACGTCATAGTGCATATAGATTGTCAGCACGTCTTCCCCCCATGAACTTTTCTACATACTAACATCTCATCCTATTTAATTTTCCCCAGAATTAAACAGTATGCATGTACTTTAATTTATTTAGTTAACTGATCTTTAAGAATGAATAATCATGTCATTTAGAGCACTATAGTCATTCATGTGGATTTTTTCATTTTCCCTCCATTCACTGGCCACTTATTTTATCTTTATCCATTTCCCCTTTTATCCCTTAAATCATATAGGAACTCCAGGTAGGAGACTTCCTAAAATAGCATCAATTTTCTTGGAATGGAGTGCCTCATATATGTGTAAAATGAAGGCTCATTTTCTCGCAAAAATATCTTTAAGATGTCTTAGACCTGCATGTAACGTGTCCATGATTTCTCAAATCCTTTTCTGCACCTGTTGGTCATCCTTTCTGTTTTCCCGAATTAAGTAAACCGTGAATAGGAGCAGAAGTAAATTCAAACACTGCTTTTAGGCTGTCCACACGATGGAAACAGCCAGAAGGAAATGCAGAACATGGCAGCGTGTGGCTCAGACAACAGTCTCTCGAGTGCAGTGGAGGAGGGCATAACGAGGGGCTGTGCGCGTGCAGAGGAAGACGCCTTAAATTCTGCTCTGGGGAATCAGGGAAGGCTTCAGGGAGAAGGTTCTAACTTAGCTGAACCTTCGAGAAGAGTTTTCTATGTGGGCAAGTGGAAGGAGGTATTTGAGAGTGGGGAGAGAGTGTTTCTAAAGGCACGGAAGAATGACAATGTAGGTAGGGTGTGTTCAGGCAAGTTCAAGGAGTTCAGGGTTCCGAGGCCAAGTTGGTAAGGGCTGAATTTCAGGCAGCGACAGATCATGGAGTGAAGACTTGATCTTGAGAGTAATGGGGAACCTTCACAGAAGGACTTTAAGCAAAGGCTTGAAAAGATGACATCTGGGTTTTAGAACAGGGGTCAAAAAACCTTTTTCTGTAAAGGACCAGGTGATAAATATTTTAGGCTTTGGGGACCATATATGGTCTTTGCTGCGTATTCTTTTTTTCTTTTTTGTTTCTCTTCCTTTTCCTCTTCTTCCCTCTCCTGTACTGCTTCTCCTCCTTCCGTGGCAACCCTTTTCAAGAGGTAAAAACCATTCTTACCTCAAGAACCATATAAAAGCAGGCCAAGTGCTGGCTTTTGACCTTAGGGCCTAGCTTGAGGACCTCCATTTTAGGAGAGTGGCTTGAGGTAGGGGTGCCTGGGTGACGCATTTAAGTTTAGCATCTGCCTTCAGCTCAGGTGTAGTCCTGAGGTCCTGGGATGGAGCCCCATCTCGGGCCCCCTGCAACCCTCCCCTCTTATGCTCTCTCTCTCTCTCTCTCTCATTCCCTCTGTCTCTCAAATGAATAAATAAAATCTTAAAAAAAAAAAGATTCAGAAGACAGTGATTTGGAAGTTTGAAGTCGTTGCAGACATTGTTAAGTTTTTGTCTCCTTAGAATGTTGGGGGTGGGTGTGGCAGAGTGGGGACCCGTGTGACTATGGCTCTGACTGGCAGCGTTTTTCCCTCTGAACCCCGGCCAGAGCTGTGGGTTAGGGCGCTGCACCCCTCTTCTGAGGCAGGCGCTGCTGATACGTCTGCGGGTCCGCTCCACGGTCAATGATGCAGAGACAGTCTGAGACCCCGCGGACTGGTTCAAAGAGCGCAGCTGGCAAATGAGGCTGGAGGCTTGCAGGAATTCCACGAGGGATTCTCGAAGCTTTTTATCTAAAACCCATGGCCTCAGTGCGGCGGAGTTGGAAGCAGTTCAAAGGGCAGATGCAGAGCAGACACTTATGGGAGCAAATCACTGAATGCCCCATTCACTAGAATCCCATATGAAACCATGCTTAAGAAACACTTTTGAAAAAAGAACTCTGTCATCTTGTGACTTAAAACTGATTTCATTCTCTGTATCACGAGAGATGTTCCAATCAACACTAAGGACAGTAACTCAGGTGCAGCTGAATGTCCACACCATGCCAGGCTGCCCACTTACTTGAGACCTCCTCCTGGCCCTGTGAAGCAGGCCTTCTTCTCGTCATGCCCATTTTACAGATGAAGACCCTGAAGCCGAGAGTCACAGACTGATTTGTTCAAGATGGTCTCCCTGGGATTTCAGTCTGGACACTCCGCAGCCTGTTGCCTCTAAAACACCACGCAGACTACTGATGCCGAAGGAACAGAATGGAACCAGGGAACGGAAGAGCAGTACCGCCGTGGCCTGAATTCACCTGCTACAAACGAGCTCACCACGTGTGTGCTTCCAAATCTTTCCTCGGCAAGATGTCTTAAGATACCATTTTCATATTCACCGTAATTTGCGAGCCGACTTAAAGCTAAAATGTGCATAGAAAGTTTGCCCACTGCCTTTACCCTCGGGAAACAAATATCTTTTAAAGTTCAATTGCCACATTAAACATTTACCATTTACCTTTCGTACTTCCTCCTCCAAACAGAGATTTCCCTACCAGTCTTTTGCTCTGAATTCTGAGTTTATATGTGGGATTCATTGCATTAACAATTTCTGAGATACTCAAGAGCTCAGAAACCATGGCAAATTCTCAGAGGGGAAAAACATTCAAGTTTATAAATTTGGGTATTAAGCAAATTAGACCCTATTATGACAAAGAGACCTTTGGTTTTCATGCATGATGTGATAGAAAAAAGATAACAGAAGAATGTCATTCAATGTTAATCTGCACATTTCATTTTTATCCTAATTGTGTGCAAATGAAAAGGGTCTCTGAACATTCAAAAGGGCTTTTCACTACTCATTAACCGCATATAAATGCATGGGCAGTGGTTTGCCCCCAGAAAATTGCCTTGAAGGTGACTTGAATGTATAGCTTCTGGTTAAAGGGCAGACCTTTCCTCCTGGCCTCATCAGTTCTTTGGCTCTCAGTAGTTAGAATTGCTAATAATTGTAGAATTTATTACCAGCTCTGATGGGGTTTGGGGCATAGTCTGTGTGCCAGGGTCAAAGTAAAAAGAATACTGCTGATGTGATTCGCTGTGCGGCCTCAAACCACATGCAAATGGTTACAGCCCTAGCTCTTCAGAGATCTGATTCTAGAGAGCTCAGATTCATTCCCACACATCTACCTGTTGCCCCAGCTACATCAAATTACCCGAAGGCCCTCAAATGTTTCAACTCTTTGTTCTGTCTCCGTTCATTGCATAGCTTCCCTCCCTCAGATCTTTGCAGTTTTAAAAAATCTGTGTTGAGATTTAAAAATAAATCATAAGAAAATAAGAAAACAAAAATAAATTACATATAAGATACATGGATAGTGTATTCTTTCTGTGATAGATTTAAACAACATAGAGCCACTTGTGAAAGAGCCTGTTTTTCACTGCCACACCGTCTCATGCATAAATTGAGACTTTTTGTGCTTTTATTGTAATATACTGTGCATTTAGAAAAATGCATAAATATTATATAGATGTGATCTATTGTTTCTCTTTATGGTCTAATTTCCTCTGTTTGCACTCTTAAATATATAGTTTAAGTTTTGCCGGGTTTTGCACTTTATTTAAATGGAGTAGTGTATAACGTATCTTACTTTTTTCACCCTCCGTTTGGTTTCTGAAATGATTCATTAACTTTGATGTGTGGCTGCAGTGTATGTAGTATTCTACTCTGTGCACATGGGAATGGGGGGGAGGGAAGAGATGGGAAGGGAAGAAAGAAGGAAACAGTTAATTTTGGAGTATTTATTTTCTCCCCACAGCCTTGCAACACTCCCATTAATTCTAACAATTTATCTGTAGATTCATTAGGATTCTCTAAACGCAAAAATGTAACAAATTTGCTCCTTTTTCTACATTCCTCATCAGATCCTTCGTTTTGATCGCTTTTTGCATTGGCTAGAACACCCCGTACAGTGTTGAATATAGGGAGAGATTTTATAGATTTTATAGAAGAGAAATTGCTAAATGGGTGTATGTCTTGCAACAAAAGAAGTTGAATTTGGTAAACATAATGGAAACTATAAGGAAATAATTTCATATATTAATTTCATACTAATGAAGGACTAGAAAGAACTGGTGATTAAGTGGGTTTTAGCTCAAAAGGTAAATATATTTTGCTCTCTCTTCCTTGTCTTAATCCTGTTCTTGCAGAGGAAACAGTTCAACTTTTCCCTAACAAGTATATGTTCACTTTGGTTGTTTGAGGTCTCTGTGTCAGACTAAGGGGATTTTCTTATATTCGTAATTTACTGTGAAGTTTATTATTCTCTTTAAAACCATAAATGGAAGCTAAGTTTTATCAAATGTTATTTTTTTTACTGAAAGAAATGTTATTTTTTTCTACTAAAGATCATGAGTTCATTTTTTATCTGTTCATGTGTTAATATGTACATTTACTTATGTGAATTTGTGATATAGAGCCAACCTTGCATTTCTGTGATAAATGCAACTTAGATGTGATGTATTAGCCTTTGTAGATACTGTTTTACTCACTTTGTTAATGTTTTGCTTATGATTTTTACATTATGCTAATGAGTGAAATGAACAAGATTTTTTTTCTTTCTCCTCTCCTTATTAAGATTTGGTATCTATTATACACTAGTCCCATAAAAAAGAGTTAGGATGTACTCCCTTTACTATTTTCCAGAAGAGTTTGAGGAAAATTGGAATTATTTTTTTCCTTACTATTTGGTAGACAGTGAATTCAGTATTTTTGATTATTTAAGAAATATTTTCTAAGCCCATATATTTTTATGTTTTTCTAAGACTTTTTCATTTTATCTACTTTTCAAAAAGATATTGGCATAGAATTAATCAAAATATTGCTTTACCCAATCAGGCAAATTGAAATAAAAACCACACTGAGATACCACCTTACACCAGTTAGAATGGCCAAAATTAACAAGGCAAGAAACAACAAATGTTGGAGAGGATGTGGAGAAAGGGGAGCCCTCTTACCCTGTTGATGGGAATGCAAGTTGGTGCAGTCACTTGGAAAACAGTGTGGAGGTTCCTGAAGACATTAAAAATAGAGCTACCATATATACAGTGGAATATTACTCAGCCATCAGAAAGGCTGAATACCCAAATTTTGCATCAACATGGATGGGACTGGAGGAGATTATGCTGAGGGAAAGAAGTCAAGCAGAGAAAGTCAATTACCATATGGTTTCACTTACTTGTGGAACGTAAGGAATAGCATGGAGGACATTAGGAGAAGGAAGGGAAAAATGAAGGGGGAGAACTCAGAGGGGGAGACAAACCATGAGAGACTGTGGACTCTGGGAAACAAACTGAGGGTTTTAGAGGGGAGAGGAGTGGGGGGATGGGTTGGCCTTGTGATGGGTTTTAAAAGGGCACATATTACAAGGAGCACTGGGTGTTCTACATAAATAATGACTCTTGGAATACTACAAAAAAAAAAGAATCTTCTTTTTATTATTCATTGTCAGCAATTTGAACAATAATGCTTTATCTATAGAATCTGTCCCCTTTTCATTCCTGACATTATTACTGACTTCTTTAACAAATCTCTCCAGAGATCTGTTAATTTTATTGTTTGTTTTCTAAAAACAAACTTGATTGTTGATCCTTTCTTTTTTATAATTTCACTTATTTTGGCTCTTAACTTTCTTCTTCTTCTTATATTTTTTACCTTTACTTTCTTCGAGTTCGTTTTGCTGTTCTTTTTCTTACAAACTGGTTCCCAAAGTAGCTGTACCATGTTCCATGCTCACCAGCAGTGTGCAAGGGGGCCAATTTCTCCACATCCTCACCAATTCTTATTCTTATCTGTATTTTTAGAAAGACTTATTTATTTATTTTAGGAAGAGAGGGTGCTTGAGTGGGGGGAGGGGCAGTGGGACAGGGAGAAAGAAAGGGAGAGAAGCAGATTCCCTGCTGAGCATGGAGCCCGACTTGGGGTTGGATCTCATGACTCTGAGATCATGACCTGAGCAAAATCAAGAGTCAGATGTTTAACTGATGGAGCCACCCAGGTGCCCCTGTATTTTTTATTGTAGCTATGCTAGTAGCTACAAAGTGGTATGATATTCTGGTTTTGATTTGCATTTTCCTGATGACAATTTACATTGAACTTTTTTTTTTCATTGAACCTTTTTCATGTTCTTATTGGTCATTTATATATCATCTCTGGAGAAATACCAATTTAAATTCTTTGCCAAGTTTCAAAAATTGAACTATTTTTCTTTTTATTATTGAGTTGTCAGAATTTTTTAATTATTCTAGAAACTAGCCTCATAGAAGACACCTGATTTACCAATTTTTTTCTCCCGTTCTTTTTTTTTTTTTTCTGCTTTCTTGATTTGTCCTTTAAAGCACAAAATCTTTAAATTTTGATGAAGTCTCATTCAAGTATTTGTTTTCTGGCTACTTGTATTTTAGTTGTCAAGGAACTCTTGCCTAACCCCAGGTCCCATATATTTACAACTATGTTTTCTTCTAAAATTTTTATAGTTTTGGCTATTACCTAGATCTTGATTCATTTTATGTTAACTTTGTATATGGAGAGAGGTAGGGGTCCAAAATAATCTTTTGCTCCATTAAAGCCATTACAAAAGTCTGCACAGATTTAAAGGGAGGGAACACAGCCTCAGTCTCTCAATGGCAGAGCATCAGCTTCACATTGGAAGAAGGGCATGCAGGATGTGATAAATCTTCAGTGCGGCCATCTTTGTGGAATACAGTTTGTTCTAACTGGGGTCACTGAATAATCTGGGAACTGATTCATGAGTTGCAACTGTAATCAAAATCAAACATATGTTCATTCTTTTGAGGAGAGGGTCTATAGTTTTGACCAGAGCCATAATAGTATCCATTTACTGAAAAGTCAAAAAATGTAAAATTTAAAAGCTTTAAAATCGAAGTGACTGATAATTCTATGTCATCTCTTGGAAGGGTGGGGATTCTATACTAAGGGAATTCAAATATTAATTTATAAGAATAAAGGGCTTCAAGTGGATTTTTAGGACTCAACTGTGTGAAGATAGCTACTAAGCAGAGCAGGTGAGGCCCTTGTTCTCTCCCCTCATAGCACCAAATAGGTACATCAATACCAGTATATGACATTCATATTTCATGGCCCAACTTTTGCCTAATTCACACTCTGACACATTCTACTCTTAAGTCCCTAAACTATCACATATCAAATTTTGAGTTGTTATAAAACAGCCAAGAAATGAATACTGTACTATATATTTTGAGCTATTGCATAGCAGGGCTTCCAGCCAGACATCAGTTCAATTTGAGCAATGTTGCAGGTCCCAGTGAACATCAGGGTTTATTGTGTCATTATTTGAATGTTTTATATTTATTCTATTTTGTCCTTATTAGCTAATAAAATGAGAGGAAAATAGAGAATCAAATATACTGATGCGTAGCTCTCATAAACTTAATGTAAGTGAGAGAAAAGAAAACATGGTAGCCTCTCAAAGCTGTAAATCTTTAACTTCAATCAAACTTCAACCCAGTTTGTTTTGTGAGATTAAAAGTCACTTATGGTTTGTCTCCCTCCCAATCCCATCTTGTTTCATTTATTCTTCTCCTACCCACTTAAGCCCCCATGTTGCATCACCACTTCCTCATATCAGGGAGATCATATGATAGTTGTCTTTCTCTGCTTGACTTATTTCGCTAAGCATGATACGCTCTAGTTCCATCCATGTTGTCGCAAATGGCAAGATTTCATTTCTTTTGATGGCTGCATAGTATTCCATTGTATATATAAACCATAAGTGACTTTTAATCTCACAAAACAAACTGAGGGTTGCTGGGGGGAGGGGGTTTGGGAGAAGGGGGTGGGATTATGGACATTGGGGAGGGTATGTGCTTTGGTGAGTGCTGTGAAGTGTGTAAACCTGGTGATTCACAGACCTGTACCCCTGGGGATAGAGTATTATGCCTCCATCAGAAAGGATGAATACCCAACTTTTGTAGCAACATGGACGGGACTGGAAGAGATTATGCTGAGTGAAATAAGTCAAGCAGAGAGAGTCAATTATCATATGGTTTCACTTATTTGTGGAGCATAACAAATAGCATGGAGGACATGGGGACTTAGAGTGGAGAAGGGAGTTTGGGGAAATTGGAAGGGGAGGTGAACCATGAGAGACTATGGACTCTGAAAAACAATCTGAGGGTTTTGAAGGGACGGGGGGTGGGAGGTTGGGGTACCAGGTGGTGGGTATTATAGAGGGCACGGATTGCATGGAGCACGGGGTGTGGTGCAAAAATAATGAATACTGTTATGCTGGAAAAAAAAAAAAAAAAAATAAAAAAAAAAAAAATAAAAAATACAAAAAAAAAAAAAAAAAAAAAACTTCAACCCAATAAATGTGTATTCAAATATGAAGGGAAAAGAAACAAATTAGAATACATGAAATAATACAGATGCATCGCAATGGTGTTTTTGTGAAGTCTGGACTCAGTGGGATATAAACATGAAATGGATTTATTTTTTTTCTCCCGTCATTGCCTTTAACCACTATCTATTGAATCTCTCTTTCCTGTCCTTTAATAAAGTCTTGGACAGATTCCATAAGTATCGGTCACTTTTGGTTATTAAAAGTCAGCACAGTTTACAGTTTCAATATCAACCTCAGTTTAACTTGCATTTTTCTTCCCTTCCCCTTTGGCATAGGCTTAAACTGGGCCCCTGATAATTTAAGGATCACAAGACAGGGTCTGAAAGAGGTACTTCTCTCCTCATCCTTCAAGATCTAACTCTTCCAGTGTGTTGAAGTGAACAGGAAGTGGGAGAAAATGGACACATGACCAAATCTCTCTACTTCCTGGCTGTGATTGTATTCCTTTTTTTTTTTGGTCATTGCTGCTGCTTCTCTGTTATCTCCTCCTGGCCATCAGGGTTCTCTGCAAGAAGGGCATTGACTTGCTGACTCCCTTGTGGGCCTATGTTTTAGTTTTCCAAGAGTTCAGTGGATTTGTGATTGACTGATTGATTGATTTTTAAGTAATCTCTCTCGAACTCACGACCCCAATATCAAAAGTCACATGCTCTTCCAACTGAGCCAGCCAGGTGACCCTGGATTTATTTACATAGTTCTGTAGTGTGGATGATGAGGAAGTGGTTCTCGACCTGTGTGGTACTATGCTTTCCTACCACCCAAGAAGTCTTTAAAAATGTGTGAAGGCATATTGGTTGTTAGGATAACTGAGACAACATTTAGTGTCCAGGGACCAGGGTATTAAATGTAATACACAAGGAGATCCGAGTCAAGAGCAATGAGTGCATGAACAGTCCCTGGAGAATAGTGATACCTCAATGCCAATATCCTCCCCTCTTTAAGAAATACTGTTGAAATACTAAAATACTTTTTTATTCAATAGCAAATAACCACTAACCTGACATCTCCCCTGACTCACCCTCTGCCCCACTCGTGGACCTCTGCAGTGGCCAGCTCAGCCCCCAGCCCCATATCCTCCAAGATCTAGTGACTATAGGGATAATGTCTAGCACAGCAGGGTCCCTCTGGGACCCTGATTCTCCACCAGGGCCTGAGTCCATTCTGGATGATGGATGGTGGATGGATGGATGGTTGGATGGATGGTTGGATGATGCCTACACATGAGCCCAGTCATCCTTGCAACAAGTGTTCTTGACTTTGGTTCCTTTGCTTTCCCTTTTTTAGTCCTCTTAAACATTCTGGGAAGCTACAGGAGAGGAAACATTTTGAGATGATGGTTGGAGGTACCAGGACAAGACATGCTACCTCTTGATAAGTTTAGTGAGCCCTTGCATAGGTGTTTGGCCATGAACGTTGGCAGATATCTTAAGAAGACAGGGTACTTACTGCCTCTTTGTCCTCAGCTCTAAGCTCCAGGTTGTCTTTCTGGGGTAATAAGAAAAGTCTCACTCAATATCCTATAAGATCATAATAAAAAATCTAGTTTCAATGTGAGAGGTAATTAGGAACTTTTAACAATTTTTAATTAGCTCTCTGGGAATAGTGCCCAGTTTTCACAATTCTACTTTAGTACATATTCCCTTCCCTTCCCCTCCCCCTGGGAATGCGTTATGAACAAATACGGGTGACTAAATATAGAGAAAATAGGTCTGATAAGTTCAAATTCATAAAATGTTTGCTTATTAGACTCTGGGGTCTTTGTTACTCTGTGGAATAGTGAAGTGATACCAGACTTGATGTCAATATATTGGTTCAAATTGTGCTTCTGTCACTAATGGCCTAAAGGAGATGGAAGTATCAAGGATGAACCTTAGGCTTTTGACTATGCAAATGTATAGCTTGTGATGTCATTTACTGAGAAGGGGTTGCTAGAGGGGCAGGTTAGAGGAAGAAGATCATGAGTTTAGTTTGGGGCATGCTGAATTTGAAATACCTTTGAGGGTCCCAAGTAGAGATATTCAGGAAACAGATGGAAACCTCTCAGAGTCCAGAAGAAATATCTGAGCTAGAGTTATACCTGTGGGTATTAGCTGTGTATGGATCATAATTGAAGCCAAAGGAGTAGAATGAATGATCTGAGAAGAATGTAGAGTCAAAGATAGGAGGGTCTAGGACTGGGAATGAGGAATTGCAGCATTTAGTGTTTAGGCAGAAGAAAATCAATCAATGCAGGAGCAGCAAGGGATATGAGGAAGCTCCAGGAGATGAGGAAGGCTAGCTTGTTTCTTATTTTTACATACTTTTCTTTAACCACATGTGTTGATTCATTATCTGACATCCTTATCTATCTTACTGCCTAAACTTAATACCAACCAGCAAGCTTGTCCTCTGTTTCAGATGGATATTGGTGCACTCACTGCTGTCCTTTTCATCTGCATTTTTCTTACTTGAAAACTCTGTATTTGTTCCTCTGGAATGTCAAAAAGACATTTTCTAAAGCATTTGGTACAATTGGCTTGCTGAGAGAAAAAAAGGATGGTTGCAAATGGCTGAAACTGCATCTTTTACCCTATTCAACAGAAGGCATTGTTACTGTTATTTTCTTATTACTTAAATTCTGCAGTTGTTGTATACTTTCTCAGCAAGATGGTCTAACCTTGAGCACACTCTTGCATTCATTTTATAGGGATGGCAATTTGCATTTTCTTTTATTTAATTTAATGAACTGTGGCACTGTGTAAAGTTAAAGAATGTTAGTATTTATGATCAAAGGAGGAAAGTCGAAAGCACCATCTTTGTCCAGTTTGTTGTAGATTTGTAGATCTCTGTGTGTGTGTGTGTGTGTGTGTGTGTGTGTATTCTCCCTTGACCCTCTTTAAGTAAGAAAGTCATATTATTGTTGCTGGGAGTAACCGATTGGTTTCTTCTCTAAGCTTTCCTTTTCCCCTACCTTCCCCTTCCTCTTCGTCCTTACCATGCAGACACAACCCCCACACATGCACACACACACACACACACACACTCACACACATGCACACACACACGGCTTTACTCTTTGAAAATAAAAAAAGAGTTTTCATAGACTTTGTTTGTTTGGAAAATTAAAATTAACACAAAGGTAAAACTAGAATGCCTAATAAATAGACTATCACTAAACGACAAGTCACTAGTATCGTTTGTAATGAATTATCTTAATTCTATTCCTCAGTAATATTCTATAATTCATAGCAGCCTTTTCTGATTCCATACATGGAATTTGATGGCCATACAGCCAATTGAACAACTTGTTAACTTTTACTTCTTTTTTATTTTAAGTTCATTGCAACTTAATTTAGCCCTGCAAAAACACATGCTGAAACACTGCCAGAGATTGGCTAGCTAAATACCATGGAGGTTAGCATTGTATAAGCAGTCAGATCCAGAGCAAGACTGTCGGTCAGTTTAAGCCTAAATTTAGCATGTTAATAAGGGTGATAACCTAAAGCCAACAACTGAAAGATTGGTCTGCTCCCCGGTAGGGCAAAAAACGTTCCTGTTCAGAGTATTAGGCAAGAACATGACAGTCAAATTGTAAAATAAAAACTTTGATGAATATTGGCAATATGGTCCTTTACACAAGGACCTAGTCAGTTACTACTTAGTAGGTGAAGATACCAATAATGGTCTTCTCAAACCCAATCAAGTGCATTCTAGGAGAACACATTATAATTAACCTATACCATAAATTTGTGTTTATGTGGCCTGAGTGGGAATGTGGGAGTGTGGAGGAGGACATTAAGGAAGAAAACAATCCATTACTTTTACCAGGAATATTATATTCTAACTGCAAGAGGGTCAGGGAAGAAGGGTTATTAGGTAGAGCTCTGTGCTTCCAAGCCAACAAACCAACAATAAAACAAAACAAAACTTCAGACAAATCTACGTTCCATAAGGAAATTATTGATAGTGGATGATTCTAAATATCAAAGGAAGGCAATTTATACCCTTGCTTTCTTCTAAGAGTTCTATAGTTTTACTTTCTTTACTTAGGTCTTTGATCCATTTTGAATTAATTTTTGTATAGCGTATGAAATGGGGTCCAACTTCATTCTTTTGTGTATGGATATATAGTAGTTTCAGTACCATATGTTTAAAAGACTACTCTTTCCCCAGTGAATTATCTTGGCACCCTTGTCAAAAATCTTTAGAGACAGAATGTAAATTACTGGTTGTCAGATGTTGGGGAGAAGGAGTTTGGAGGAATGGGGAGTGGCTGTGAAAGGGTTGGATGTTTCTTGGGGGGTAGACAGTGATGATGGTTGCACAATTCTGTGAATATAAAAATAGTATGGCTTTAAGAGGTGAATTGTACAGTATGAAAATTATCTCAATAAAGCTGTTAACAATTTTACAAAATATTAATCTGTTAAAAAAAATCGAAGGAGGGGAGGTCTGTGGGGAGATGGGCTAATTGGGTTAGGGTTAGGAAGGGACTTGTGATGAGCACTGGGTGTTATACCTAAGTGATGAATCACTAAATTCTGTTCTTTAAACCAATACTACACTATATGATAACTAACTTGCATTTAAATAAAAAAGAAAAAAATCAGAGGGAGACTTGATCAGTCTGGAAGTATAGAACCAAGGCAGTTCCAGGGATGAGCTAGCAAGAAGTAATGGGCAATTTCTTAAGGATCTTGTTTTCAGAGTCAACAGTTTTTTAGTATCAACAGATTAAAAAAAAAATCTTGTATCATTCAGTACAGAATTCAAATTTTCAGGAGAAAATGTGAGATTGGTCTAGCATGAGCTTCATGCCTACCTAGTGAGAGTAGAGGCAGTGGGTGGGTGCCCTGGTTGTTTGTACTAAACAGACTACATGTAATAATAATAGTAATAGTAATAATAATAATAATAATAATAATAATGATGATGATAGTGAAACCTAGCATACAGGCTAATTTAGTCTGTCCCAGTCACTATGCTAAGTGCTTTACTTATTTAATCTTTAAAATCACCCTGTTAAGTGACTATTAGTATCATATACCCTTTATATTAGAAATGAGAACAGAGGATCATCAAGGTTAAGAAAATTGCCCAAGGTCACAGCTAGTAAATGAAAGAACTGTGATTCAGACCCTGGCAGTCTTATTCTAAAAGAATAATCACTACACTTTGAATCACTCTGCTACAGAATCTCTCTTTAAAAATGGATTTTTCAAATATTTGTAACTTTTTGCATTCTCTCTCTTATTATCCTGGGGTTAGTGTGTTTACCAAAGGAAAAATGTTATCAGGAGAGACAAGCAACAGTGAGCTGGCAAGAACAACACAAGACCACCAGAGGGAAAAAAATTAATTAGTAATTATTAAGCCCATGCTGTATGCTAGGCATTTTCACATATCATCCATCCTATTATGTTATCAGTGTGCCCTACAGATCCATTCATCACTCTTCTCTATCTGGTACCCCAGGCATCTGCTCTTCAGTCCCTTGGCCTCTGGCTTCTGTTGGGTTCAGTGAATAAGAGATCAGAGCAGGAGAGGAGTGAAAGGGCAGGTGATTTACTCTCCTGGCTTCCTCCCATATGGTCACCAAGAACTGGTGGTCTCCACCAATTACAGCTTTCAGCTCTTCTCAGGTAGCCTTCTCCTACCCTCAATGACAGTAATTTCTTTTGGTTTCTATAACTCCTCCTTCTCTTTGATGCTTCAGGCCTAAGAGTGATAATGGTTACCCACCATTGTTAGAAACCCCTGCTGGTTCCCCTTAACTCTGCCCACACCTTGTACATTATCTGTTTATTAAACCTCTCCAATCACTCCTTTTGAGAGTGAATCATAGAAGGACTCTGAATGATAACACAGGAATTCTGTAAGGTCAATAAAATTATATTGGTTTTGATATTGAAGAATTGGATCTTGACCAAGATTCTAATCAGCAAGTGACAGAGCCAGAGATTGAACCAAATTATGTTTTTAAAACTTTCAAGCATTGGCTCTTCTTTTAGTCAAGGCTGGTTACATAAGCTACAGCCTGTTAGTTATATCCACAGGAAAACTAGAAATCTGACTGAAGAGGGGATGTATTTCAAAATGGATTTAAACTAGCATGACTCATTTCAAAATTCAATCAAATCTCCCTTCAAATGTACTATAGCTATAGCAAAGGGTTTCAGGTGGGGTATGATGGTTAAGAATATGAAATCTGAAGTCACTATCAGACTCTCCATCTGTTATCACTCTGTGACTTTGGATAAGTTACTTGGATTCTTTTTGCCTCAGTTTCCTCAATAGTAAAATTAGATTAGTAATGGTGCCAGCTTCATAGAATCATGGAAAGGATAAAACGAGCTAATATATATAAAGTCTTTAAAATAGTGTACGACTCATGGTAAGAGGTCAATAAATGTAGCTATTATTATTATTGGCTTCAGTGTAGCCACTTCTGTTGCTTCAAAACCTATGGAGCTGATTCTCAAGACAAGAATCCTTCTACTTTCTAGAGATCAGAAACAAAATGAGCAGCTTCTTTCCTGGTTTCTTTATTTAACATGTTAAAAGGAAAGTAACCATTATGAGCAACTAGTTATATAATTCTTTGGGCCTTTTGGGGTTCTTACTGTGTTAGGTAGGTTAGTGTTTTAGGTAGGTAGAGATGGTTCCATGGTAAAGATAGCTTCACCTGACCTCTGCTCATCTCTGTGAATATAGAGCTTCTCTTTATTTTTTATTTTTTAAGTGGATTCCACACTGGGCATAGAGTCCAACACAGGGCCCAAACTCATGGCCCTGAGATGAAGACCTGAGCTGAAATCAAGAGCCAGAAGCTTAACCGACTGAGCCACCTTGGTGCCCAATAGAGCTTTTTTTTTTTTTTTTAATGATTTTTTAAAAAGATTTTATTTATTTATTTGACAGACAGAGATCACAAGTAGGCAGAGAGAGAGAGAGAGGAGGAAGCAGGCTACCGCTGAGCAGAGAGCCCAATGTGGGGCTCGATCCCAGGACCCCGGGACCATGACCTGAGCCAAAGCCAGAGGCTTAACCCACTGAGCCACCCAGGCACCCCAGAGCTTCTTTTTACACCATGTATTTGTCTGGTTGTATTTTCTTACCTAGTCCCCCTGGTGACCAGAAGCACTTCAATATTTTTTGCCAGGGGAGAATCCCAATGGCTACACTGGAATCAAACTTTTCCCTTGGTTCAATCAGCACCTGGTTGAGTTGTCACTGGTTTCCGATGACAGAAATTAGAAAAGGTACTAGATAGGGAGTTGTGAAATCTGGGTTCTAACTGAATTGTTTCAGTATGTGACCCATGACTTTGGCCAAGTTGGCAACCTTCTTTGACATAACTATCTCATCTGTCAAAAGAAGAAGTTGGGTCACCTGATGGATAAAGTCTTTTTCTCTTCTGAAATATCATGGCATTACTGAGGGAATCACAGCAGTTTATTAAAGTGGCTGCCTTCTCTTTGCCTCATGTGCGAGCTCAATGGCAAGGCAGAACAAGCACGGGCTGAGGCAACAAATAAAAATGGACGCCTAGAGGTGCCTGGGTGGCTCAGTGGGTTAAGCCTTTGCCTTTGACTCAGGTCATGATCTCAGGGTCCTGGGATTGAGCCCCGCATCAAGCTCTCTGCTCAGCAGGGAGCCTGCTTCCCCCCTTTCTCTGTCTGCCTCTCTGCCTACTTGAGATCTCTCTGTCAAATAAATAAATAAAATCTTTAAAAAAAGTGGAAGCCTAGTGTAGCTTTAGCACTTACTCCCTATATGAGCATTGAAAAGTTATTTAATATTGAATAACCTCAATTTCCTTATTTTAAAGGTAAGATATACTTCAAAGCATTGTTATAAGATGATTTATGTCAATTTTCTAGTAAACCATATGATAGCTGTACTAAAAGTCAAGCAACTTACCATTTCATTGAGGAGATTAAGAAAGATTGCATAATCTTTAAAAAAAAAAAAAGAAAAGAAAGATCGCATAAGGGAATTACTAGGGCATGGGAATTTGTGATTGTCTTTTCAAACCACAAATCAGGAGATATGATATGAGAAAAGATTTTTTCATATTTGTGTTTATGGGAAAATTCATATGACTACATAAAAATTAGATTCTATTGTGCATTTACAGAATTCTCTGAATTAAAATAATTGAAATTGTATGACATTAAAAGAGAGTACTGCGAAATTTCTGTGCCCATACATGTAAACTAAATGCCATGCATGACATGTACAAATGTGTATACATGACAGGGATTCAGAGATGAATGAGGTCATAAACATTTACCTTGTACTTCATTGATACTGTGGCTCTAACTGACCATTCTGTCAGCTCTGATAACTGCTCCTAGAATGGTTCTACAAGAGTCAATGGCACCACTTACAAAGCTGTTGTGAATCTCTGAAACACAATACAGGATATTCTTTCAAACTCCTTCTGTCTGCTCTAAATCCCATAAAACTTTGTTCCTTTACATCCCAACTCTTTAGTTTTCTCATTCAGATTCCCTTCTTACTTCTTTTTAAAAAAAATTCTTAGGTTTATTGAGGTATATTTTAGCTACGTGAAATTCAGCTCATTTTAGTGTATATAGTTGGATAAGTCTTGACAAATGGTAATCACAATTGTGATAGAGAATATATCCACCACCAGCGGCACGTCCTCCTCCACTCCCAATTCTATCATGTTCTTTTGAAGTCAATTTCTATCCTTTCTCCTGCTGGACCCTGGCAAGCATGGATCTATTTTCTATCAACTATTGTTTTTTCTTTTCTAGAATTTCATATACGTGAAATAATATGTTATGTAGTCCTTTGTGTTTGGCTTCTTTAACTTAGCATAATGGTTTCAAGATTCATCCATGTTCTTGAGTACATAAGTGTGTATTATTTCAATGTTGAATATTTTCCCATTGAACGAGTATGCCATATTTTGCTAATCCTTTCCCCAGTCGATGGACATCTTGATTGCTTCTAGTTCTCCTTCCTCCTGGGGCAGATGGCTTGTGTTTGGGATGAGAGAAGAGTCTAGGGAGGTAGGTAGAGTTTCTTGCCAATCCTGCAGTGGCAGCCCGTCACCAGCTACATGCCTGCAGTTTAACAAAGCTCTCCGTGCCTCTAGTCTTTCTAGTGCACAGCCAGGGGAGCCCTAGGAAAAGAACTTGCAATGGAGTGCAGATTACTGTCTTGTCTGGGTCTTTCAAGCATTATAAATTAATCACTAGCCCAAAGTAGACCTTTAAGAATTCATTAAAATTTCAGTTCTTTCTTCTTACCTGCTTTTTATTGGCTACTTCTTCCTGTCGTGCTCTCCTAGAGATAAAAAGATCTGTGTATCCTGTCTCTTTTTAAAGGGGCTTGTCACTCTGAACTTTGGTTCAGCAGGTTGTTTTGTGACCTCAGAGATCTGAACAAGAATAGCTGTTGGTTTGTAGATGAGCTGCCTTTTATGGAAGCTGAACTTCTTTGGACTTGGGGTTTTTAATTTGGTCACTCAGTCTACACTATTTACCTTGGAACAGACCATGCTGCCTTGTAAGTCACTGTTATGGTGACTGTAATGCTGGGCAAAAGGCACTTTACACAAAGGTTAAGCCCTTGAAATACTGCCGGCTCCCTCCCCTAACACAACGTGCCAACTCTGGGAAGGAGGTGAGAAACCTGGAGGAGGTAGGGCTTAATCTGCACCTTGAAAAAAGCAGAGGCTTAACAAGAGGAGATGCTGTGTGAGTACAAATGTATGTTCTTTCCAGCTCTTTTCCCTCTTTATGCCTGAAGTGAGTCAGTTAACATTGATCCAACCATGTGTCAACCTCTTTAGGGCACTTCTATCTGACTGAGCTACTTTTCTCTCCAAAAGATCATGATCCTTCTCCATTCCATGACTTGGCCTTCATCCAGAAGAACTGGCTGTGTAACAATTCCCATGAGGTAACGTGCATGTGTCCAAAAGTAAATGTTGCCAGAGAACTGCCCTTTGGCAAAGCCTCAGCTTATATAAATCATAGATTTGTAACCTGCCAAATGTTAGCCTGCTTCAGCAATGAGCTTGAAAAGATGGTGTTCCAATACAATTTCCAGTCTCTGATTTCTACTAACATAAGAACCTTTTCCACCTTAAATAATTCCTTTTCCTCTCCCAACTGACCTGATGACTGATGATTCTATAGTTACAAAGTCTGTTCTGTTGCCTTCTATTAATACAGAGATATGTCTACAAGAACTGACTCTAAGGCCTTATCAAATGATAATAGCTCACTGTGAATGAGTATATTTTGACCCTTCCTGAAATTCAGGTGAGAGAAGAGGTACAGGAGAGAACATGTGCTTACTGGGATTCTATTTGGGTGAAGTATGGGCAGGTATCATGGACACAGAATAAGGAAAAAAGAATAGAAACTAGAAGCTAAAGTCATTGAAGATGATCTTCTTAAGTTTGATCATACGCCCAACCAAGTTGGCAGTGAATTACTCTGAGGAAGAAATGTCCTAAGTAGACAAATATCTTAACAAGGGAAATAATGATCCACTCTTTACCTTTTTGAGGGTCAAAAGGTTCCTATTTACCCCCACTGGTTTAAAAATAACTCAAGAATAGAACTGCATGTGGGACACTGCTCAGATAGATGCATTCTGCTCTCCACTTCTCAATTTCCCCATCTAAGAAGTGAGAGCACTGTTTGATTAAGGACGCTTCCATATTTATTTTCATGTTTTTAACTTGTGGCGATAATATTTCATGGTGATGTAAAAGTTATTACTGTGAATAAATAAGATGAAACAGACATTTTAGGCTGTTTTCCTGGCTTTGTGTGAGACAGAAAACCATGTATCAGAGGCATTGATTTGGCGTGTCAGTGCCTTTCTTTCATTGATTGTTGATCCTATTCCAAGCAAAATTCATTTTAAAAAATTGAAGCAGTAGTCTTGGAAATGAAATGACAGTGATTTGTAATTCTTTATGAAGAAGATGGAGTTAATTTTCAGACCTGGTGTCTCATGCCTATTTTGGCACAGGCTGCAAGGCACTGTGAAGAAAAACTCCTAGCCTGGGTAAGGAAACATCTCATATCTTTTTGCATCCAACCTCCTGCCAACAGTAAGAAATATACTGATGTGATAGAGATACAATCCTGTACTTTTTATAATAATTTTTAATTATGAAGTCTTGGTAAACAGGTGGCAATCTGGATACCAAAAACATACAAAATATGTATTTCCAGACCCAGCTTGAGGGGGTGGGGTCAAAAGAGGGACGGAAAGAGGAAGGGAGAGGAGGAGGAAGAGAAGAAGAAAAGAGAGACACATCCTATTGACTCTCTTTACTCACATGATTGATATGGGGAATTTATTTGGTGCAAAGCTTACTATAAAATCAATATTGAATCTTCCAATTTTGGAGAGCCATCTGTCAAAAGCTTTGCTTGGGACATTACAGACTTTATCCCACTTACTCTTCAAAACAACTAAATGAATTAGTCACTGTTATACTCACATGTTAAATAAGTTATCCAAAGTACAAATAGGTAAGTGAATGAACCATGATTTGAAAATTTGATCAGATCAAATCTTGATCTGATTTCAAGGCACTAATCTAGATACTGCTGTGAAAGGATTTTTACACATATAATTAAAGCCCTCAATAAAGCGACCTTTAAAAATATGATGATTAAGGGCCCCTGGGTGGCTCACTGGGTTGGGGCCTCTGCCTTCAGTTCGGGTACTGGTCCCAGGGTCCTGGGATGGAGTCCCGCATCGGGCTCTCTGCTCAGCAGGGAGCCTGCTTCCCCCTCTCTCTACCTGCCTCTCTGCCTGCTTGTGATCTCTCTCTCTCTCTGTCAAATAAATAAATAATCTTTTAAAAAATATGAAGATTAAGTGGGCGAGCCCCTTAAAAGCAGTGAGTTTCTCTGGCTTGTAACAGAAGTGCAGAGAGATTTGAAGCTTAGTGCTCACAGTGATGCTGTGGTAGGGCCTGGGGGAAGGCCTGAAGACAGGAACTGCCAGAAACCTCTGGGAGATTTAGAATAAACCCCCAGCTAACAACCAGGAAATGGGGCCTTGGGTCTTAAAACTGTAACAAACTGATGTAAAATAAACCACATCTGAGCGGAAGTTTCAATGTAATTGTATGGTTCAGATACAGCTAATGGTTCCTGCTCTTCCCCTTCGGCACAAAAATGGGAATGCCTGACACAGGGGCTGCTCTTTTAGTCAGGATCCCAGAATCGGACAATACATGGAACTGAGTCAAGCAGAAGTAAGAAAATGAAGCAGAGTCACAGCAGCCATAGCTGCCCTAAACCACCAACATCAAATGCAACTCAAAAATTGCACATTTTTTGTAAGCTACTGAGTTTGGGGGGCTGTTATGCAGCAAAGCTGAGGACCTGTACAATATACAGTATTTTTTATCCTGATTTTTAAATTTAATATTTTGTGATATATTAGTTATCTACTGCCAAATGACAATATCACCACAAACTTCGTGGTTAACTTAAGACAACACATAGTTATCAGTTTCTGTGGATCAGGAATTTGGTCACAACTTAACTGGATCCTCTGTTTCAGAGTCTTGTAAAGTCGCAGTCAAGAGGTTGGCCAGCCTGTGGGTTCATCTTAGGCTCATGTGGGGAAGAATGCGCCTTCCGGCTGAAGTGGCCATTGGTAGCATGCCCCTCCTTGCAGGCTGCTACGCTGAGGGTCAGAATTTCTCCCTGGCCATCTGTTGGAACATCTTTCACTTCCTTGCCATGTGGTTCTCTCCATAGGGAAATCTCAAAATATGCCAGCTTGCTTCTTCAGAACCAGGAAGGGAGAGAGTGTCTCGCAGCAAGTCTGATGCTACAAACTGTAACACTATCAAAGAAGTGATATCCCCTCACCTATGCTGTATTATTGGATAGACGAAAGTCATTCTGCCCATACTCAAGGGGAGGGGTTTATACAAAGGTGTTAACCTCAGGAGAAAGAAATCAAGGAGGGTTACCTTAGAGTCTGTCCATCATAGACAGAACTTCTTATGTTACTAAATGTTCTTCAAAAATATAATTTTTAATGTTTGCCTAATATGTCATAGAAATAGATAATAATTGAATTCATCACGATGTAATAAATGTTCCATCATGTCCAAACTGGCTTTTAAGGCTTCTTTCATTAAATACTAAATTCTTTTATATACAAAGGCATATTTCAAGAATGCTTATTTTTCTATTATTCTGTTGCTGATTCTCAAGCCAAAGCCACTAATTTTAATTATTCTACCTTTAGGATATGTCTTAAAATATATTAAAATTTGCCTTTAACTTAAGGGTTGGGTGATACAGTTATATATTTTGTTTTCCACAATCAGTAAATCCATGGAATATCTTCTTTAGAGCACCATCAGGGGAGGGGCAGAGGGAGAGAGAGAGAAGCAGACTCTCTGCCGAGCAGGGCGCCTGATGTGGGACTCAATCCCAGGACCTGAGCTAAAGGCACATGCTTAACCTAGTGAGCCACCCAGGGGTCCTATCCATGCAATATCTTATCCTACTGATCTTAATACATAGCTCTATCTGAAATAATTCAAGAAAAATCAGTAAAATGATTCTAGGTAGATTTTTTGGGTAATCATCTCAAAGCATATTTACAATTTAATTTTTATGAACCATACTGACATTTTATTAAGTGGAATCACACACGAGTTCTCTAGAGACAGTCTATATAATTGGGGAAAAAAGAGATAGTTCAGAGCAAAAGTTCTTTCAATATTTCGTCCACTGGTGAGCATCTTAACTCTATTTAGGTATTCATGAAATAAGTGAAGCAGAGATAAACATATGCAGGAATGGTAAATATGAGGAAGCCAGGAAGCAGTTATGTAGTAAGCACTGGTATGCAAATTGTTTATGCTCATTTTCATTACATATGCATAAATAGATACACCTACATTTAGTTTTAATGATATTATTTGGGTATCTTTAAAATACATAAGATTATATACATTTTGAAAATCTAGAAGCAAGAAAGGACAGAGAAGTCTTTTGTCTATTTCTAGATTGGCCCACCCGGTTATCTACTAGCTAATGAGCAAATGTACCATATAACTCAATCCTTCCCTTATGCTAACATATTCAAAAGAATATGCAAATTATGTAACAATAGTAAAGTCATCACAGTTCTCAGGGAAAATAATTTCCATTTCCACCAGGAGGTTTACATAGATAAATGAGCATAATAAATAGAAGTGAGGTCCTTGATGCTTGACCAACTCCTGCCACTTCTAATGCCTTCTCAGTCATAAATTCACAAATTGGAGTGATAAATAGTTTCAAATAGTTTCTTATTATTTGGATGACTTACATTTCACTGTTTATCTAGGGAAAGGTAAATGTCCATACATTTCTACTTCATGCCCTCATTGAACTTCCCTGAACTCTTCTTGTGTACTTAGATTTGGAAACCAAAATATACTTTTCACTTCTGTACAAAAGCAGAATTTGCATAATCTGTGTTCTCTCTACCCTGTGGAAAGGTCTATAAAAAAGACTGTGATGGTAATTAGAGAGGATTTCTGTGGATTCCTTCTGCATAGGTACTGCAGCTGACCTGAATCAGCCAGAGAGGTAGGCCTCAGAGAACGCCGTGATGGGGACTCTCTGAACTGACAAGAGTTAGGACATTTCTACTGCTTGGCAGCCGGACTGAAGAGTGCTCCTCCTCGAGGGATACTGTACATTTATTTTCAAATATAGAGTTTGCATGGAGGAAGGACCTGATAAAAATAGAGAGATTAACATTTGTTGAAAAATGATATGCCAGGAGCTACGTTAATCACTAAATAGTGTTTCATTTAATTATCACAGCAACACTATGAGCTAGGCACTATGATAATTAGAATGCCCATTCAATTTATTTTCCATATGAGAACAGTTGGAGAATAGAATGACGGCTATTAATAATTAAACTCAGACAACAAGCATAACATGGAACCTTTCTAGGAAAACTGTAAATATGGTCACTCTTTCATAATCCCTATACTACAAATAAGGAAACTGAAATTCAGATAGATTAAGTAATATCCCCAATCTCCATGGCTAGATGATGGCAAATCTAGGAGTCCTATGTTCTTGAACTTGACATTCAAGGAGTAAGCAGTTAATTAAGAAGCAGTAATTCCGGAGGCTTTTGCTACAAAATGACAGATTAATAACATTTCTACTTTACTTCCTTCAATAAAACCCTCCAAAAAATAGTAAAAAAGAGTAAAGGACAGAAGAAAAAACTCCATCTTTAATGAAACTAAGAAATGGTCATAATCTCAAACCACAACATATGTAGAATTTCTGTCAGAAAAGTAGTGCTCATCAATCCTGTTTGCAAAAATGTACTTAACACAGAAATCCAGAACCCAAACAGTAAGTTAAATAAAGAGGAAAAAAATGGAGAGGCCATGGTATGAAAAGAGTTGGGATCAAATATTGATTCCATTAATATTTGGAATTTAAAATGAAAAAGGGTAGGAATTATGGAACAGAAGGCAAATGTGATGAACACTGACAATGTAAAAATTGTAATAGAGGTGTGAGTGAGTAGGAGAATGGGAGGAAGTTTAAGAATGTCTTCGTAAGGGGTGCCTGGGTGGCTCAGTAAGCCTCTGCCTTTGGCTCAGGTCATGATCTCAGGGTCCCAGGATAGAGCCCCGCATGGGGCTCTCTGCTCCGCAGGGAGACTGCTTCCCCCCTCTCTCTCTGCCTGCCTCTCTGTCTACTTGTGATCTCTCTCGCTCTCTGTCAAATAAATAAATGAAATATTAAAAAAAAAAAGAATTCTCCATGGAGAATGTCTCTCCATGGAGAGACACCAAGTCCATGAGTGGATGTCTACTTATATTATTAATTTTAGAAAGTTAAAGAGAAGCATAAAAACAAAGAATATAAATCTTCAACATTACCAAAAGGGGAAAAAAATACAAACTGAATTAAACCTAGAATTTCATAACCTTAAAGAGTATAAACAATACTTCCAGAGCACCAGATAGTAATAATGTGAATAAATGGAAAGAAAAATTGCCTGATGATGAATAAGGCAAAGCTAAGACTATCATGGTAACATAGATTTCTAGATGTACTAGCCACCACAACTAGTCAAATGAAAGAAATGAAAAGAAGTGACAAAATTATCCACGTTTGCTAATAATATGGTTATTCATCTGGAAAACCCAAGAAGATAAATTGAAACCCTATTAGAAACAATAAGAGAATTCAGTGAGGTTCTGATTACAAAATCAATAAAATCAATTGCTTTCCTGTATAGAAAGGTAACGAGGTATAAAATAAAACAAAAGGAAAATCTCAGTCATTTGTAGCTCTATGACCTAAAACATTTAGGCATATTATTCAGCCTTATAAAAGAAAGAGATCCCAACATTTGCAGCTACATAAATGAACCTACAGGCTATTATGCTAAGTGAAAGTAGCCACACACATACAGGAAAAAACTGCATGATCTCACTTATATCTGGAATCTTCAAAAGTCAAATACATTGAAGCAGAGAGTAGAACAGTGGTTATCCGGGGTGGAGAGGTGGGGGAAATTAGGTAGATACTGGTCAAAGGGTACAGAGTTGCAGTTATATAGGATGAGTTAATCTAGAGATTGGATGTGCAGCATGGTGACTATGGTTAATACTGTATTACATACTGGAAATTTGCTAAAGGAGTAGATTTGTGGTACTCTCATACACAAAATACGGTAACTACGTGAGGAGACGATACGTTAATTAGCTTGGCTATAATAATCATTTCACTGTGTGTGCATATATATATGTATATATTTATCAAGTCATCAGTGTTGTACACCTTATATATATAAATTTTTATTGAAAATCAAATTTAGGGGCACCTGGGTGGCTCAGTTAGTTAAGCATCTGCCTTAGCTCAGGTCATAATTGCGGGGTCCTGGGATCAAGCCCCAGGTTGGGCTCCTCGCTAAGCAGGAAGCCTGTTTCTCCCTCTCCCTCTGCCTGCCACTCCCCCTGCTTGTACTTTCTCCATCTCTGTCAAATAAAATCTTAAAAAAAAGAAAATTTAAAAAAATATAGGCATAAATGTCATAAGAAATGCCCAGCACTTATATTAACTTGAAACTATAAAAGTTTACTGAGGTTCTTAAAATTAACTTTTTAAAAAAAAAGTTTATTTATTTATTTGAGAGAGAGAGAGTGAGAGAGAACATGAGAAGGGAGAAGGTCAGAGGGAGAAGGAGATTCCCCCTGGAGCTGGGAGCCTGATCTGGGACTCGATCCTGGGACTCGATCCTGGGACTCAATCCTGGGACTCCAGAATCATGACCTGAGCTGAAGGCAGTCGCTTAACCAATTGAGCCACCCAGGCGCCCTTAAAATTAGCTTTAAACAAGTACAAACATACATCAAATTGTTGGGTAGGGAGCTTCAACATTCAAAATTATTGATTCTGTTTAATATGTTATAGGCAATTCTAGCAAAAACTAACATAATTTTAGATACAACTTGACAAAATGATTCTAAAGTTCATCTGGATAAGAAGATAATTAGAACGGCAAGGAATCCTCTGAAAAAGAAGAGAAAAGAAGGGGCGCCAGGGTTACTATGCAACATTGTATAAAGCAACAATAATCATAACTGATTCTGGGACATGAACTGACTGATGAACAGAAGAGAGAGTCCAGCTAGATCCAAACACTTCTGGAATTTAGTGTGTGGTAAAGTAGCATCTTTAACAGCAGAGACAATAGATTATTCAATGTATATGCAATGAAGTATTATTCCACCAGCAAAATGAAAGAAATCTTGCCATCTGTGACAACATAGATGAATCTAGAGGACATTATGCTAAGTGAAATAAGCTAGGCAGAAAGAGACAAATATTGTATGATCTCACTTATATGTGGAATCTAAAAAAAAAAATAAAAAGTTGACCTCATAGAAATAGAGAGGAGATTGGTAGTCGTCAGATGCTAGGGGGTGAGGGAAATGAGATGTTGGTCAAAGGGTACAAACTTCCAGTTATAAGAGGAATGAGTTTTAGGGATGTAATGTACAGCACAGTGACTAGAGTTAACAATACTGTATTGTGTACTTGAAAGTGGCTAAGAGGAAATCTTAAATATTCTCACCACAACAAAAAATTATACGAGATGATTATTATATGAGATGTAATTCAATGACTAATTATATGAGATGAAGGATGTGTTAACTAACTATACTGTGTGAACCATTTCACAATATATTTGTGCATCAAATCATGGCATTCTACATCTCACACCTATGCAGTGTTAAATGTCAATTACATCTCAGTATCTGGAAAAAATAAATGATATTGGGGCACCAGGCTAGCTGCCTTTGTACATAGTTGTAAATTTTATTTCCTACTTCCCTCCTTACTCTGAGGTGTATAGCAGATAGATCAAATATCTAAATGGAAAAAAGGCAAAAATAGACCAGAGGGAAACATAGGAAAATCTATGTGTACACTTGGAGAGAAGACCTTTCCCACATGAAAAAAAAAAAATCTGTAAGTGAAAAAAGAAAAGAATGGTAATTTGATTATTTCAGTCTTAAAAATTTCTATGTGACAAAGATATTACAATAGTCTAAAGAAAATGGCATATTTGGAAAAAAAAGATTTTATTTTATTTATTTGAGAGAGAGCCAAACATGAGTGGGGGGAGGGGCAAAGGGAGAGGGAGAAGCTTACTGCCCGCTGAGCTCAAAGCTGGGATCATGACCTGAGCAAAAGGCTTAAGTGACTGAGCCATCCAGGTGCCCAGGAAAGAAAGATGTCTAACATCCAGGCCAGATAAAGACAGCGATTTTCTTAATCATTGAAATAGCTCATATACATGAGTAAATAAGAAAGAGATAATCAACCTGATAATAATAACCAAAAGAAGGGAATGAAACAGATCACATAAAGAGAAATGTTAACAAATGTATGTGGTCACCGATAATTTAAGCAATACCAAATATTGTTTTTAAACTATCAGATTGGACAAGATAAAAAGTAGTTTTGGGAGGATACAATAGGAAAGGGCTCACCCTTGAGAAGCAAGCACTCATAGGCTGTTAACAGAGATGCAAATTGAGTATTTTGGAGGACAAATTGGCATTTTTAGAATTGTAAGTGTACATAACTTTTGACTCAGTGATTTGTCCTTTAGGCATTACTATACAGATAAATTTGCACATGTGATCAACTACATATATAAAACTATGTCTGTTGCAACATCCTTGCTAGAAGGGAAAATATGTCAAAATTTTCAATGTCTTATCGCTTATATCGGTAACAAAATATTACATAGCTATTTATAATATTCCGGAAACATATAAGAAAGATGCCTAACATATACTGTGAAGTGAAAGAGAAAAGTTGCAGAAGAGTTGAACTTCCTATCTGTATACATTATTTCTGGACAATTTCCACAAAAAAACTTAGCGGTTATTTCTGGTACTAGGATTAGCATTTCTGCTGGGGAGAAGGAAGTAGACTACTTACGCTATTTTATACATCTTAAGGCAATTTGATTATTTTTCCATCACCATTTCTTTTATAACAAAAGTAGCTTGTATTTTATTAAGTATCTATTGAAGTTCCATTAGTTACAAATCTTATTTGTAGACATTATTGACTGTTCTAAGGATGCTTCTGTAGCCAGAGCCTTCATGAAGTAGAAATTCCAATAATATTCAGTGAGAACCTACTCTAGGCTGTTGGTATATACTGAGGAAATATAAAATTGCTCATGGGAAAAAAGAAAACTAGAATTAGGTTTTTTCTTGAACATGTAACTCTATTTTGATCATTTGGGTTACCCTTTGGTAATCCCACTGTTTAAAAAAACAAGAACAAAAAAGACAGAGTCCAGCCTTGAGAATTCCCTGAGCAGATAAAACCAGTTTGCTCGTACACACAAACCTTAATTCAACTTATTCTGTAAGACTGAGTTGACCCGGGTCATTTCTTGCTTATGCCTCTGGAAATCATAAGCAAAACTTAAACTGTTTCTCAAGGTTAATGTGAGAAAACCACTGACTAATTCCCTATCAAAATTCTAATTTAATTTTCTAATATTATAAATTTAATAATAAATTAAATTTCTAATATTATAACCAATCACTGTGAAGAATAAACAGTCACCGCCTTCTCACTATATAAACTGCTTTATAACAACGCACCCCTGAGCGTTATTCCATGTTTTGCCTTGAGTGCTCCTGGTTGGGAAACTGTCTTTTCGGTTTGTGCACAAGAAACTTTTACTAAGTACTATTTGAGTGATTCATTTATCTTACTTCTGTGATTTATAAACTTTTTTTTTAAGATTTTATTTATTTATTTGACCGACAGAGATCACAAGTCGGCAGAGAGGCAGGCAGAGAGGAGGAAACAGGCTCCCTGCTGAGCAGAGAGCCTGATGGGGGGCTCGCCATGACCTTAGCCGAAGGCAGAGGCTTTAGCCCATTGAGCCACCCAGGCGCCCCTGATTTATAAACTTTTGACAATTTATCTTAGCATGCTAGGCATTCCTAACAAGAACATAATGCATAGTTATTTAGAAAAGAGATATCTTAGGTACAAATAATCATGATTAAAACTGCAAGTAAATTAACTATAAGATCCATGAGAAGGCATCTAAGTATTTCTGTTCCAGGACTACACATACAAGGCATATCCTTAAGAAAATAATCATGTCCCTTGATCTATTTTAAAACCTGTAAAATATACTTCCATCACAGCAACAGTGCACTGTAACGGAGAGTCCTATAACTCTAACTGCCAACTGGGCACAGATCATCCAAAATTTCCAAATCCCCCTCCTGGCTTTCTAGAATCTTCAGAATCACGCTCCCTTTACTCTCTTGATCTTCCTCTGATGCCTTTCCATTGCTCCACTGAAGTCAAAAGTCTCCAAGCCTTTCGTGGACTAGTGACTGCTGGGTCTATGCTAGATTCCTTTGCACCCCAGCTCACCCCCACACACGCCTTATACAAACAGAGCCGGAGGGCGGAACAGCATAGCACACCGCAGTTAAGAGTACGAACTATGGAATATGTAATCACTTTCTAGTTTCTTGACTTTGGGCAAGTTACTTAACCCATGTGTGCTTCATTTTCCCCACTTCATGGAGTTATTAGGAGAAGTAAATGAATTAAATTAAATTCGAAGAGTAATAGCTCGTTTGTAAAGTGCTTAGAACAATTCCCCTGGCACATAGCAGGCATTATGTAAGAGCTTGTTAAATCAATAAATAAGTGCTACAAGGCTCAGCATAGACATTACTATCATCAGGAAATTTTCCTCACTTTTCCTTCCACAAAACTGGGTTAAGTGCCCCTCCTTTTGGTTACCTCCTCCCTGTGTTCTGGCTTGTCATTGCACTCACTGCACTACACTTTAATTGTCCATTGTTTTTAGGGCTCCCCTACTGAAATGAGGCACAGTGGTGATGTTCCTCATTTGGTCAATGCAAGCTTTTTTAAGGCAGGAATTTTGTCTTTTTTTTTTTTCTGCTGCCAAATCCCTACTGTATACAACCGCACCCAGTGCAGATGTACATGACAAAAAAAAAAAAAAAAAAAAAAAAAAAAAGTTGAATGAATTTTATAAGTGTTTCAACTGCTAGGGCTCTCATTCCAGTGGTAATAAAACTCATGATAGTAGTAATCACAGTACACCTGCCATGGACTGAGGGCTAAGCATGTGGCAGAAAGTGTTAAGTACTCTATGTACAGAATTTAAATTAATTCTTGTGACAGTCCAGTGATGGAGAGCTGGTATCATCCTGACATTACAAACACCTAGTAAGTCACAGCTTGAAACCCTGGCATTCTGACTCCAGAGTCTGCACTCTTTTTTCTAAAAAAATTTTTATAAACATATAATGTATTATTAGCCCCAGGGGTACAGGTCTGTGAATCACCAGGTTTACACACTTCACAGCACTTACCATAGCACATACCCTCCCCAATGTCCATAACCCCACCACCCTCTCCCTACCCCCCTCCACCAGCAACCCTCAGTTTGTTTTTGTGAGATTAAGAGTCTCTTATGGTTTGTCTCCCTCCTGATCCCCTCTTGTTTCATTTATTCTTTTCCTACCCCCCAAGCCCCCCATGTTGCATCTCCATTTCCTCATATCAGGGAGATCATATGATAATTGTCTTTCTCTGATTGACTTATTCTGCTCAGCATAATACCCTCTAGTTCCATCCACGTCATTGCAAATGGCAAGATTTCATTTCTTTTGATGGCTGCAAAGTACTCCATTGTATATCTATACCACATCTTCTTTATCCATTCATCTGTTGATGGACATCTGGGTTCTTTCCATAGTTTGGCTATTGTGGACATTGCGCTATAAACATTCGGGTGCACGTGCCCCTTCAGATCCAGAGTCCGCACTCTTAACAAAACTGACATAATGTTGTTGAAGGCATTCACAAAACTGACAAAATGTTGTTGAAGGCATTCACTCTAGGAAGGAAATGTGCAGTGCCGCATCCTTTCCCCCTTAACCTACTTACCATTTCAGAATGGTCCTGGCGAATGCATTTCTCTTTTTGCATTTTTGAGGTTCTGTGCTTTAAGAGCTGTGTGCTTCCCAAATCAGTCAATGTTCTGGAATCCTTCCACAAATGTACATTTCACTCTATAGCTTTGTCCTTCTTAAACCGGCATGCATTTTTGCCAACTTTTCAAAGCATCTCTTACAAAAGTGTTTTTTTAAGCTACAGTTATATTGGTGGATTTTGGCTTATTATTTTGTAGAGTACTTTCTGGACCTAAATTATGACAGTTGAGACCACATGGTATGCAGTCTACGACTTCATAACTGTATAGTAGCTGAAAATTCTACAGCACATTTATTTGGGGGCAACCAAAATTTCATTATGTAATCCATCTCTTCCCAATCTTCACTATCTTGCTGTCCCTGAGAAGATTTTATTATAGGTTCATCACTGGCTCACAGGTGCATCACCTTCTAATTTACATGACTTACTGTAAATTTATATGCCCTAGCATATAATTCATTTTACTTCTGGCTTGTTTTTGCTGGAGTCCACACAAGATTGTTTTTCTTTGGAGAGTAAGCCCTTTTCAGATATGCTTACCTGAGCAAAATGCCTAATGACAAAGAAGCTAAGCCAAGCAGCAAAAAAACACAGAGTTCTAGCCTTTTAATGTTTATCTTTTGTCAAGTTGTATTATGTTGATTAATTTATGAAGCTGAACCCCTTTAAAATTCTTAGACTTTTCAGTGTTAGCACCCTTAGCCACAAAGGCAGGAATTCCAATTTGATAGCTTCTGGAACGTGTCATCATGATTATACTGAGACCAGATGTCTAGCGTCAAATCATGCCACTAAACTTGGTTCTTTGAGCTTTTGGTCAGGAAAGCATAATATAAATCTAACACTTAAATAAATGTCATGTTCAATGTGCCAGAAAACCTCCAAGATCAAATTGGAGAGCAGATGTTGGCTATAGGTCTTCTACCATCCACACACGGTACTGATATGACTCGATACTGATACCGATGTTCAAAACAAGTCCATGTTGGTCTCCAATAATGCTTTTCATGTGAATCCCTGTGCAAATATGAACAGGACTGAACCTCTTAGGGTATTAGAAAGGCTAACTATAGAGAGTTCTCTAATGTGTAACAGTGTCTACCTTATTTTAGAATAACCACATACCCTAACTGTCCTTGTCTCTTGTGTCTAACTAGGAGAGACAGAGATATTTGCAAGTGATCAAGAAAAGGGAAGCTTTCATGGAAATCAGTTACTACTCACTAATAAAAATGATCCTGAACAAAAGGACAAATAGTCAAAGATTTGTCCTTTTGGTATAGACGTGTAGACTAAATTAGAAGTAGGTTAAGTAGAAACTTCCGAGTATTTCAATAAAACTAAATGTATACACATATCTATATAGATAAGGCCCAAGTATGCTGAAGATAAAAACGTGCAGTGCACAAAATCAATAAAGAACACATTATTTCCTCAAAATTACCTTTCTTCAGACATTGTAAAGCACTGTTAAGTCAGACATCAGACTCATTAGAGAGATGGCCAGTCTGAATTGATGAAATGCCTTCAGTATTTAGAATTCACTTTATCTATATAAATTTTATTGCTCTAAACTAATTTCAATAATATCAGTAAAGTATAGTCTAATAGAATGTTTAATGAGCTTTATTTTAATTAATAGATAAGGATGATTTGTAACTGACTCATTGTTTGTATTCAAGTTGATTTTGCTAATGTCCTTGGAAGCATTTGTTTCTCTAAGCAGTTTACTATCCTTCAACATTTTTCATTAACATTTTGAATAGTTGTGCCAAACCTTTTATGCACAGATAGCACAAAACGGGAGTTAAGTCCACAATTCTTTAAGTTATCTTAAGATTCGATAATTAAGATTTGAGTGACTTACTGAAAAATTCTTCGGGGGTGCCTGTATGACTTAGTTGGTTAAGCGTCTGACTCTTGATTTTGGGTCAGGTCGTGATCTCGGGGTCCTGTCTGCTTCCCCCCCTCCCCCCCTCTTCCCCTCCCCATGCTTGTTCTCTCTCTCTCTCTCTCTCTCTCTCATTCTCTCTCAAATAAATAAACAAATATTTAACCAACTGAGCCACCCAGGTGTCCTAATAAATAAATCTTTAAAAAAAGGAAACTTCTTCATAATGCATTGATTACATGCAAGTCAAAACTTCAGAAGTATTGAAAAAATTTAAAAAAAACTAGAAATCTAGCAGAATTCTATTTTACTCTCTCCAGACAGTACCAAAATAATTGGTTGATTAGATCAAATTAGGATCGTTTGTTAAAACAAAACAAAACAAACAGAAACCCCTTAGGTTGTTTAATAGAATTGACTAGTCTTTTTTTTTGTCAAACTGGTTGTTCCCATACCCTCAAAATACCCCACATTTATTTGGTTTCTTAAAATATATATTTATTTGAACCAACAGCTTTTTTTTTTTTAAGAGGAATAATATGGTTCTCTTCAGAGAGGTGTTTTGAGTGCTGAAATTACTCATCAGTCTTCAAGAAACTACTGAGAACATTCTATGTTAAGGATAAAATTTTTGAGACCTTCTCCCTGCTTACAGGTTGTTAGCAACAGAATGATAATATTACATATACACACATATTATTACATTACATGTATACTTACATAGATACTATATATAGATACATATATGCTTATATATACACATAGAAACTATTATGGATGTGTATATATATATATATATATATACACACACACACACAAAATGAAACTATGTATGTATAGATAGCTGGATAGATAGATACAGGGTAGGTTTCATTTATTTATTTTCTCTTCATACTTTCAACTAAACTAACATGGTTTGAGTGTCTGCTGTGCCTGGTTCTAAAGTTTAAACATGCAGATCATTTTGTTCAGTAACAAATTAACATGGAATATCAGCAATTTGTGATAATAAAAGTCTCTCATTTAGGCAAAGGACTACGCAGGTCAGATGGCTGTCCTTCATATTGTGACTATGCCATTTGGAACAAGTAGTCCCTAAGGTTTCCAAGACAGGGGCACAGTGGATTGGAGTACTGTGCAGGATGTTTTTAACAGGTTAAGTCACTTCTGTTGACATGCTACAGTTCAGAATTGTGTCATAGGGACCCTAGCATTACTTCAAGGAGGCTAGTGAGTGCTGTTTTCATTTGCACTCAGGAAGGGGAAACTATGATGAACACAGAACAATTTCTCTACCACACTATCTTATTTTAGGTTCTCCTGAATGTAGAGCTGAAGACAGAGATCCAAGTATAGGTAGTTTATTTGGCAGTTAGTTCCAGGACCAGGAGTAAGGGGGCAGAGAGAGGAAGTCAGGTTAGGAGGAAAACCCAATATGCTTCCTAAATCCTAACCCTAACTATCACTGTTGGCAAGAGGGGCTCAATTGTGTTGGGGTCTCCTGGAAAGTGCACAGAATTCCTTTCAGAATTGTCCACCTAACAGAGGCAAGATAACATATTTATTGGTTTTTGTCTCTCACAGGTTAAGTATTGTACTTGGGAATAATAATCTCTCATCTCTTATATGCGGAAAGAATATGCTTATCTCCTTACCACTGGGGAAGGCCCTGGGAAGAAAGCAGAAAGACAACATGGCAAGCTCTTGAGGTAGGATGTTGCTAGTATGAGATGACTCTGGGTTCACATGAAAGTTTCCACTGCCAATGCAGGTGAAATCAGATGTGTTCTGAACGTGTGACATGGAGAATCAGAGGCATCTGCCACATATAAAAACTATACTTTAACAAAAATAAAGGAAACTACCTTTTCTTCAAAGATGTCCCAGGTAGGAGCTATGGTCTGGAATCACCTGGATAATTTTTTTAATACTGCATTTAACTTTCCCATGAGAACCCAGTAGGGGTTGTATCTTTGGACTATGAAATTGAATGGAAAGTAAAATCGGGAGGTGAACATTTGCTCAAGCAATGTAATCACTGTAGACAACTTATCCAGGCGACCCAGCCCAAGTTCCCTCTGCCTTTCCAGAAGTTTCCATGCCAGAATGCTTATTTGTTATTAAAAATGAGGTTGGGGAAGACCTATAGAAATTCCCCACAGTCCTTCTTTTTTATAGGCACCCTATATTTTCCTTCCATATTTTCAGATTTGAAGTTGAGAGGAACAATTAATCATACAAAAAGGCAAGGTACTCAAATCCAGCAAACATAATGTATGGTTCTCTTTGTGGTTTTAATGAATGCATCCTTAGCGGACCTTTCAAAGTGCATATTCAGGGTGGTTCCGTGATAGTGCAGTCATACTCTCTTTTCTCTCTTCTTGTCATAGCTTCTGGTTAGTACCTTCTAGTTTGTTTATGGTTGATACTTTCAAAGAAACATGATTTATTGACTCCAGTGAGCCTGCTGAATATTCACATTAGCCTTACTCTATATGTATTTCCATTTAAATGTCTGTAAAGTAAAAGCTACCTCTTCACCATTTTGGCTATAAATTTTTGAAAAAAATTTATAAGCTAGTGGTATATTTAAAAAAACTCTCCTGAATTTTGTCTAATTAGAAAACCTCCCAACTTTTGCTCTTTTTCTGTTCTTTAAGGCCTGTATCCTCATCATAGCCCTTGTCATACTGTAATTTTGTTTTCTTATTTGTTTCTTCATTGTACTTGGAGCTCTCTAACCTAATGGCTCTTAGTAGGGTCTTAGTAATATTCGTTCAATGAGCAAATGTTTAAATAATGTATGATTTGAATACCTGGATTGTGTTAATTTCTTATTTAGACTACTATGCTTCTTTTGGGATGCTGGCCATGAATAAATGCATACTGAATCCCAAAAAGGACTGGAGAAGTATAAAGACAGTTAACAAAGCATACAAGTGATATCTGCATGAGAAGATACAAATATAATCCAGCAAAGTGTGGACTGAAATTGGACTTTGTGGATGTTCATTTTATAGATGAGGGACTTGTGGACCAAAGGAAAATTATTTCTCAGGGTCATCTAACTATTTAGTGGCAGAGTTAGGTTTTCAGTCATAATCCACTATACATTATGAAAGAGAGAAGCTAAAAGGGGCTATGGAAATAATTTAAGGGATGTGGTTCAAAGATAAATGTTATTTAGACTAAGAAAGGTTGGGGATTGATCATTCCTAAGGGGTCAGTGGTGACTCCTATCTCGCCAAAAATAGTTAGAAAAGGATGAAGGCATTGAATAGAATAAAGGAGCTGGGAAAGAAGGAGAGAGGAAAAGTGGACCAATCACTGTATTTTTAAGATTCACAATTTAACATTTCCTGAAATAAGGGTATATATTGTAATTGAAAGGATCTATGTAGGTCTTAAGCCTGGCCATTTACTTTTTGACTGAATTATGTCACTCCCTCCTTGACCCCTCCCACCCAACAGAAAGATGATCCATCTATGAAGTTCATATTTCATCTATGAACTGATGAAATTTATATGTGTTTGCACTGAGATGAAGTCATTCTGTAGCACTGCTTAAGTATTTATTTTTCTGAAAGGGCTCTTTTTATTAAATACTTCTCCATTCTATTATTTCCAGCTAGTGGAAATCCATCATGAGTATTTAAATCTCAAAGATGAGCTAGATTCTAAATCTGCACCTCATGTTTCTCAGCTGAGTCTCTTCTTCAAATTATATATGCATTTTCTGTATCTGTATTCCGATTCATTTTTCACACTTTCACAGTCTGGGATGGGAACCATACATTTGGTAGTTCTTGACCTATTTTTAAATTTCGTCAATTTTTTTCAACTTTTGCCTTTGCCCGGGAGGAACAACCACTTTAGATTGAATGGCATTACAATTATTTTTGTAAACTGAATCCAAATTGGGTCGCAGTACTATTTTTGTGTCTAATCAACTTAAAAGCATTTTTTCCACTATCTCTGCTTTATGGGTTTCTTTCTAGATATGTTTGCTCTTATCCTAAGGACCTTGCTAGCTGTAATTCTGGGATATAGATAAATGTACAGTGTCATGATCAACAACTATTTCGAGCTTGTTCTTGAATAAAATCTTTCAAAACATTTGCTCTCATGTTTCCAGCCCTCTGTGGCCTCAAACTATCATGCTGAAATGGCTTCCAACCATTATAGTTTACTAATGTTAAGTGATTTTACTTTCCACCATCCAAATCACTAGTGTTCTATAAGACTGAAGAGATCATCCAATTTAATATCCTTATATCATGAATAAGAAAACTGATGCCCAAAGAAATTAAACAATTTTTCCAAAATCATACAGCTCAACAGAAGCTTAGCCTAAATTAGAACTCAAGGCTCTTGACTTTTGTCACAAGGCTCTTTCTACCCTACCATAGTATATTTATTTATAGGACTAATATCTAGTTCATAGGTCTTATTTTAAGTTCTAAAATATTTATAATATTCTGATTATTTTAAACTTGGACTTGAGTTTTTGTGAAAATAAAGATAACATAATCTACTCTTATCCTTATTATTATCATATCAAATTATATCTACTGCTAATATAAGATGTCTACATTTCTGTGCATGGTAGGAAGCACATTGACATAGCACTTTAATTTGAATTAATGGTAACACTTAGAAAGGCCAGAGAAAATACTATAATGTATTTTTATACTTTATAAAGCTGTATAGTTATAGTCATGTTGTCTTATGAATGTTTTGAAAAAGTAATTAGATGGGTGGCTCTGGATAAGACATTAGAACCATAGAACCAAGGTGACAAAGTCAGTGATGCAGATCCAAAAGCAAACAAACACAACAAACAACAAACAACAAACTCAAACAAACCCACCAAAACAAAAAACAAACCTAAAAAAACCCCAGCCCACAGTAAAAGTACTTATAATGATATTTGAAGGCATTCAACAACAGGGTAGGGTAAAAAATCTATGGCTATAGAACAGAGAAACCTCATTTTCAAAGAAAATATGTAACCAGATACAAAAGTGAGAATGGTTATGCACTATGGGTGCTAAAGAAACCCTCTGTTTCTAAGTGTTTGTGTTCTAAGAGAATGATACATTCTAAAGTAAAGCAAAGCATTAACTCATAGCTCCTGTGTAGTCCAGCTAATACATTTAAAATCCACATGTAATTCTTGAGATGAATGCAAAGGCAAAGTCAATTGAGTTGAGTAAAACCTGCTCAGAAAAGCTATGGTAGGAGTGCCCAGGTGGCTCAGTCAGTTAAGCGTTTGGCTCTTGATTTTGGCTCAGGTCATGATCTCAGGGTTGTGAGATTGAGCCCCATGTTGGGCTCAATGCTCGGTGTGACGCCTCCTTAGGATTCTCTCTCCCTCTCCTTCTGCCCTTCTTCCCCCTGCACCCCCACACACCCCCTACTATCTCTCTTAAAAAATGAAAACAAAAGAAAGCAATAGTATATTTTTTGACACACTAAGTTGCCATTCTGCCAACAAATTCCAAATTTGCAGTCGGCTTTGAAATCATTAAGGAGTGGTGCTATCATGTGGCAATAAGCGGAGATTTGCACAGAAGAGTTATAGGAAGTCCATACCTCTGATTTTGTTATTTCAATTTAAGAATAGCTGTACATATTCAAAAAGAAGAATTGGAAAAATTATCGATAAAATAAATGATTAGAGCACCCGTCCTTCTATTATGTGAATGGGTCATCACAGAAAATACTCCAAGGGGAAGGGAAGCTAAATTTCTGAGATGATTTCTTGAATTTCCCTAGTCATTTTTCATGTGTAAGCACAGTACCTTGCATTTTATATTAAAAAAACTTTTTTGGCCATTTGTTGATATTACTGATGAATTATGGCTTCTCTTCATGGTCATTACTCAAATCTGAGAGCATATGTTTTAAAGTCAAAGGAAGACAAACTTGTAAACTAAAACAAAATACTTTCAGGAAGGGAATTAGTGTTAAAAAGTATAATCAATAGACTGGAATTATCTGGGGAGCTTCTAAAAAAATACAGATTCCCCGAGCTCACCACAGACCCTCTTGTTTTGGGGTACAGGGTTATGTATTTGTAACCAGCTGCCCAGATGATTCTGATGCACCTAGGCTAGCCAGAACCAGTGATTTTGGGGAACAGTTAGCTGTTAAGGTTCTCTAGGACATTTCTAATATATTCCATAGTCTGAGATCATGCTTTTTACCTGAATTCTTTTCTGGATCTATTTATAAGTTGTAGGGAGAGAACCATTCCCATTAAAATTCCTGATCAGAGAAGTACCCATCTGGTATTTTCATAGCAGCACAACGGGACAAATGGGTACTTTAAGATCTGTGCAAACTTTTATCTGGTTCTACACCTGAAACTAATATTGTACTGTATATTAACTAGCTGAAATTTAAATAAAAAATTGGGCAATAACCTTCTATCTGGTAGAAGGCCTATTAGCCTGAAACTTCTATTTGGAGGATGTTTCAGAAATAGCTGGTTGGGTATAGACTCATTGCTTTCTGTTAGAACTAAATAAATGTATTTTCCCGTTTGTCACAAATGTTACTGCTCACCAAAAAACCCACACTAATATTGATGGAATTTCTGCACAACTAATCTGATACAGTTATTAAGATGACTAAATTAACAAAATTGACATAGTAACTATGCACAGAATATCAATTACTCGGATTTTTAGGCAATCATTACTGAAGAAAGCTACAAATCCTGAAACCAATCGTGAAGCTCTGTCTGGGGAAGTATCAAATTTTAAATGACAAAAGAGTTATTTTTGTTTTTCACATCCTGATGTGTGATTATCTAACTTGCTTGAATTTGTGGTATATTTGAACCATTTGCTACTTTACCAAAGTAGACGTAAACGTTTTGCAGTGATGTGATGGTGAATGGAAATAACCACATGTCAAGAAGAAAAAATAAATATGATTTGTACCATTTAGCAATTTTTTGTGGCATTTTTAGCTACCGTAGCTAATTTCAAACCACCAAACTGATGTCACTATCTGAAGAGTTGGGAAGAATTGTACACAGTTGGCTCTCACAAGCTGGTGTGACCTGGTTTCAGCACACTATTGGCTGTGTGTTTTATCTCTGTAGCTACCAAATGGTAAGGAAGTCATAATTCCATCTTACCTTCTCATTCCATCACACCCAGAATCACTGCTAGAAACTGGAGGAGAAGCAGAGAAGAGACAAGTGTTCCTGCTCTCAAACAGCTCTCAGCCTTTATGGAGAAAACAGAAAAGGAGAAAGACAATTATTCTGCACTAAGTGCTGGAAAGGGAATGAACACCACATAGGGGCCTCCAATCCTATTTGGGGATTTGGAGAAGGCTTCCCTGAGGTGATGACATAAATCTGTGGATCACACATTGATAAGCCTCACGTGGAGTATTTTTTTGGGAGCAGGAGAAGAGCTGAGTCTGGAGAGGTAGCCGGAGGAACTTGAATACCATGATTAGGAGCTTGGACATTACACCTATTTTTAATGGAGGACCATCGAAGGGTTGGAGATTTCTGGATCCAGGGCAAAGAATGCTTTGGTGAGATGGGGATGAGCTGAGGGTAGATACAGACACTGGGAAAAATTCAAGGAGCTCATACATTCCTCATGTAGAGAGAGCTGTAAGCAATAAGGCTTTAATAAAGGTATGAGCTTGGCTTTGGATTGTTTTCTGGTTTCCCTTCATGTATACATAACTAGTTTTTAAGTTTCCAGCATCAAATGTGAAGGTTTAGAATGTTATAAATTACACAGATGTCTCCAAACAGTCATTTGGTGGTATGGAGGAGCAAACATTGCCAGTATTTTATTGAATGTTTCCATTTCCACCTGGGGTTTGAGTTCATGTAGCTATATCTCCCACCTGATAACTTAAAACAGATAATAATAAAAGGAAAAGAAATTCCTCTTTCAGTCGTTTTTCAATTATAAATACATGCGAAATCAACATGAACATGTAAATGTATTTTAAAATTTATTATATCACTTATTACTATATAGAAATGCTGGATATCTCTAACTTCATCTAACATTGACCAATTATTTACATTAACATTAACAAATTGGTAATTAACATTACCAATTATTTATGTACCATACATTTATGTCTCTTTCTTTGCTAAAGAGTAGTAAAAGAATGTTCATCATCATTAGCCATCAGGGAGATTCTAATCAAAACCACTGAGATACCACCATATACCAGTTAGAATGGCCAAAATCAACAAGACAGGACAGTGTTGGAGAGGATGTGGAGAAAGGGGAACCCTCTTACACTGTTGGTGAGAATGCAAGTTGGTGCAGCCACTTTGGAAAACAATGTGGAGATTCCTTGAAAAATTAAAAATAGAGCTTTCCTATGACCCAGCAGTTGCACTACTGGGTATTTACCCCAAAGACACTGATGTAGAGAAAAGAAGGGCCATCTATACTCCAATTTTCATAGCAGCAATGGCCACAGTCACCAAACTGTGGAAAGAACCAAGATGCCCTTCAACAGACGAATGGACAAAGAAGATATGGTCCATATATACAATGGAATATTATTTAGCCATCAGAAAGGATGCATACCCAACTTTTGTTGGACTGGAAGAGATTATACTGAGTGAAATAAGTCAAGCAGAGAGAGTCAATTATCATATGGTTTCACTTATTTGTGGAGAATGAGGAATAACATGGAAGATATTGGGAGATGGAGAGGAGAAGGGAGTTGGGGAAAATTGGAGGGGGAGATAACCCGTGAGAGACTGTGGACTCTGAGAAACAAACTGTGGGTTTTCGGGGGGGGGGCGGGGTGTTGGGTGAGCCTGGTGGTGGGTATTAAGGAGGGCACATATTGCATGGAGCACTGGGTGTGGTGCATAAACAATGAATTCTCGAACACTGAAAAGAAATAATAAAAAAAAAAAGACTAGTCAAAGATCTTGAATACAGATCTTTCTCGGCTTACAGTGTCTCAATAAGTGTACTCTAAGTTAAAAATATGAGGTCAATAATGCATTTAATACACCTAACCTACCAAACATCATAGCTTAGTCTAGCCTACCTTAAATGTGGTCAGAACACATACGTGAGCCCATGGTGGGGCAAAATTATCTAACACAAAGCCTATTTGATAACACAGTATTTTCTAGCTCATGTAATTGATTGAATATTGTACTGAAAATGAAAAGCAGAAGGGCTGTGTGGGTGCAGAGGGTTTTAAGTGTTTCAGTTGTTGACCCTTGTGACTGTGTGGCTGATTGAAAGCTGCAGTTTGCTGCCACTGCACAACTTCACAAGACAGGATCAGACTGCATATTGCTAGCCAAAATTGAACCACTGTAATTTGGGGACTGTCTGCACTCAGAAATTTTCTAATTATGAAAGAGTAGTTGTGTATTTTAATAAGGGAAATCAATTGCAGTGGTTTATAATAACACATGTATATTATAGAGAAAATGACCTTCAATTTGATTGTTCTCTAGGATTTGTGACATTGTGTTATACTCTTGAATCAACTTCTCATAATGAAGCCCTATATTATCAACACAGGTTATTTCTTGAGTCTAAAACTCAGTAAAATAACATTTTCTTTGGAAAGAATTGGAAGAATTGGATTTATTTATCACAACACATAATGTGCCCACTTTAGTATTAAATATACTGAAAATAATTCACCCAATTTACTGGCATTAACAAATAAGCTAAGCAATTATATAAAACACTGCTGTGTAAAAAAATATACAGAGGATGGAGACATAGTTGGTGATATGACTGAAATTTTCTTGCTGTTATAGCCTGTGCCCCATATTGCACAAGTGATGTTTTAAATCCAACCTCAAATAATGGTTAAAAGAAGAGAAGGTAGTTAATATGCGTAGGTGAATGTATGCTCTGTCTGTGGTTAGAAGCCTTTATTTAAAATAAAAAAAGTGGGGTGCATGGCTGATACAGTTGGTAAAGCATATGACTCTTGATCTTGGGGTTGTGAGTTTGACCTCTATGTTCGGTGTAGAGATTGCTTAAAAAATAAAATATTTGGGAAGCCTGTGTGACTCAGTCGATTAAGCATCTGCCTTTGGCTCAGGTCATGATCCCAGGGTCCTGGAATTGAGTCCCACATCGGGCTCCCTGTTCAGTGGGGAGCTTTCTTCTCCCTCTCTGCCTGCCTCTCTGCCTATTTGTGATCTCTCTCTCTCTCTCTCTCTCTCTCTCTCTCTCTCTCTGAAAAATAAATAAATAAATAAAATCTTTTAAAAAATAAAATATTTTCAAAAAATAAAATAGTGTAATATGCACTATGCTGTAGTAGGAATGTTAAAAATCTCAGTGATGTAACACGAGAAGGCCTTATATTTTTCTCACTCCACCTCTCCCACACAAATCGACAGTGAGATGGGGGTATGGTAGGTTCACAGATTCATGGATGCTCTACCTTGTGATGCTACCATTTCAGCTGGGGGCTTCTAGAGCACCAATGTCAAGAAAGAGAAAACATTGAGACTTTCACCTAATCTTAACTGTTTCGGAGGGAAGTGACACATAATCATTTCTACTCATATTTCATTGGTTAGACTTAATCACATGCTCCCACCCAGCTGCGAAGGTGAGGGGATCTAGATGTTTGTGAATGCTGTAATACTGACCATAAAGAATAAAGGGCTAATTATTAAATATATGGAATCAGGGCAGGAAAATTTCAAGCATTCCAGTACAATTTGTCTTTCAGATTCTATGGTCTTTAGCTCCAAGAGTCATGGCTTATATGATTTTGTATCTTTAGTGGTTATGACGATGCCTGACACATAGGCATTCAAAAATTTTTTGAATGCCTGATTTTCCCAGAATCTATAGAAGAGTGAGTTTGAGTTGTTTGAATTGGAAGTGATATCTGCACCCAAACAGCAAAAAATTCTAGATTTATTAGGCAGATAAAAAGATATAACCAGTTAATAATAATAAGTCAATTGATACACAACAGTTTGGTGTCAAGTTAATCTACAAGTTCAACATAATAATCTGGTTTTTTTTACTTCCTGGTTTTAACTGTTTCTTTACTGAAGTAGCCAATCAAGAAAAGCTGTCAACATCCCTCTTAAATTCCATCTCCCATGCCACTAAGGTAGCTAAACCTCAATCTGTGATGTTTTGGAATCCACAGAAACAGAACTTGAGAGCTGGAAGGCACCTTAGAAAGTATTTGGTCTCAGAATGTTAACTGGTAGAGCACCACTCCCCAATCCTCTGCCCATGGTAGATATTTTGTTATATATTTATATGGGCTTGTAAGTGAGCTCAGGGCAATGCAGATAATTTGCTATATGCACTATGGGCTTATGCTCTAAGGTACTGTGCTATAAACTTTACATGAATTGTCTCATGCATTCCACAGTACTCTGTAAGGCAGGTAATATTATTTTCATTTTATAGGTGGGGGAACAGAGGCTTAGACAGTTTAAGTATAATGCTAACGGTTACACAGTTGGTGAGTGGGTCCAGGAAATTTTGATTCCAAATCCAGGACTCTCCCTCACTGCTCTTAGTCATTGTGAAATAACGCAGTGACAACAGAGTGCAGTGACACTACTGGACCAGGACACTTAGAATCTTTCTGAACATAGTGACCCAAGCAACCATTTCCAATCCATGCTGATCATCAAGGTAATTGAAACTTATCTTCCTTCTTCATCAACTGCCTTTATTCACATGAGAAACCCGAGGTCCAGAGGGAAGAGACTTTCCAAGGCAACCCTCAGGGAGCTAGCATCATAAGCAGAACTCTGTAATCTGGACCAAGAATCCCAGGCTCATATATGGGGATGTCTATTGAGATCTCTGTTCCAGCAAGGGTGGTAGCTCAGAAATCAGGGTCACTTCAGTCTCACTTGCCAGTGGACGCACCAGAGGGCCCAGTCTCAGGGCATGGAGTATTGGAGCATTTCTAGAAGACCCAGTGAACCCTTCCTCAGTGTTTTTCCATTAAGCATATAGTCAGACAAATTATGTGTGCCAAGAGTAATGCAGAATTTCACGGAAGGGAAGAATTTCAGTGACTGCTTTCGTTTGATTACCCCCAACTAGGCTAAATCATGTCTGGTGCCTCTGGTCACCGATGAGGCTAACTCACAAAGGAGGAAATCCAGAAAATCACAGAAAGGAAAATGCTACAGAGGAAGAGAGGATAAGAAATAGAAAGCGGGAAAATGGAAAAGAGATCAGATTATAAAATATTTGTTATGCTGAGTAGTAGAAAGGAGCTTAGCAAAAATTCTCATCACTATTGCTGTGAAGTTCAAGCTCAGTCATTTGGGCCCTCAAATTTTTTTTAAAGATTTTATTTATTTATTTGAGAGAGAGGAGGTGAGAGAGAGCATGAGCGAGGAGAAGGTCAGAGGGAGAAGCAGACTCCCCATGGAGCTGGGAGCCCGATGCGGGACTCTATTCCGGTCTTCCGGGATCATGACCTGAGCTGAAGGCAGTCGTCCAACCAACTGAGCCACCCAGGTGTCCCTGGGCCCTCAAATTTAACACACAGACAAAATACCTCACTTCAGCATGAAGGCTGTGGCTTCTTCGGTGGCTGTTGGTACAAGATCTTTTTCCTCCCTTAATTCCTCATTTTGTGTGGTCTAGATTTCGCCTTTTCCCACTGAGCCAGTGTCCGGTTGCCTTCGTCATTGGTTTTGGGACTGTGAAGTGTACCAAGGACCCTCAAAGGCAGGCTGAATGGCTGCTGTTTACCCTCCTGCTCAGAGATGAGAGCAGGTTTTGGATGAGGAGTTTCAGGTTTGTGGAAGCCCTTGAACATTTTCAAGAAAACTCTTTCAATGTCTAAAACATGAAGGGTTACAACAAATGAGGGCTCTGGATGTCTTCACAGTAACTTTCTGTACAATTCAGTTTCTCTTCATGCAGTGCATACACTGTGCCCTTCACGTTGCTAAGAAAGCACCAAGAAAGGAACCTCATTTTACTGCATCTCATTGTGTTAGCGGAACAGAAATGTTGAATGAAAGAAGGAAATTAGTGAGGGAAATTCTACATTAACCTTAAGAGCATCTGACAGAACATCATATTCTGTGTAATTTAAACACCCGAATAGAGCAAGCAGAGTTTAATTAAAGGAAAACTATGAGCTACAAACTTCAGACAATGATTCTAAAGGATGCTTAACAATATCTACACTTAACTCATTTTGATTATTTCCAAGGCCCCAGTATTATTATTCTGAATATCTAACATCACCAAGTTAAGAGAGCTGTAGACGTTAGCCTTGGTCAATGACAGTCCAATGTGCAAGTTTAAAGACCAACATTGGCGACCCATTGTTGGTCGAATATACTGCTCTTGTGTCAGATAGGGGTTTCAGGTGTGTGTGTGAGAGTGTGTGTGTGTGTGTGTGTGTGTGAATGGAAAGCACAACCTGATATTTTGGTGTTGCCAAGAGAAATCCCACTGATAGTCATAACTTTAATGAATTCACTACCAGTCCCGTGTCTGACCTTCAGCCTCAGTGTCAGATTCTTTTCTGCACTTGCCTGAGGAGACAACTGCCTTTGTCTACGCATTACTGCTGTCTTTTATAGGAGCAACTGCATTCCCACTCTCCCTTGCAGCTAGGTGGGAATCTGGCCAATTAAATATGAGTGGAAATGACTAGTCACTTCTTCTCCAAGGCAGTGAAGATATCTAATGTTCAGGCCAAGGACCAGGAATTAGAGTCACTTGAGGATGACAATTTTATTGTCTCATAGCCCCACTCTCTGAGAACAGTCCTATTTTGTTCACTCACGAGTTTCCTGGGGTGGAGGCTAAGCTTCCCTCTGATAAGTTGTTTGAAAATCACTTGTTTGGCGACTGTTGGTGGAAAAATGAGGCTTAAACTAAAGTGTATGTGGACAGCTTGACTTACCTAAATTGTAATCATATATATTCTGGAGAGAGGAAGAAAAACATAGAAAATACCTTCTAGATTACACCTAGCGATTAGGTCTGAACTGCAGGAACGGCAGGGATGAAATCATATGACCCTGACTTCTGAGGCTGACCCTTCCAGATTCATGTCTGTTTATGACTGGTACCTTTACATTCCTGAAAGGACGTTTTTTCTCGTTTACTGTCACTGGGACTCCGTGACACTGCCTGCTGACTCTGGTCATTACACTGTTATTTTTGCACACCAGTTTCAATAAACGGATCCATATTTTATGTCCCTGTTTATGTATTTCCGGTTTGTTTCATTTCCCAGCAGTCCCAGTGGCTTAGGGTTAGAGATCAGGGTTCCGCGTTGTCCCCACTCAACCCCTCCAGCAGTGCAGTTGCTGCAACTCAGACTCATGGTTCACACTAGTTGCCTACAGAGCCCTAGACGAGCCTCTCTAATGCTGATTGTCTGTCTTGACTAGAGCCTGCTTATAGCTGAGGGCTAGACTGTCTTGGTGAATCTGCATTCCTTAGGGGGAGGGACATACGTTTGACCTCTAGACAGAATTAACAACAACAGTAGCCCTGGGGCTCCTGGTGACATTTATTAAGTTCCTGGATAAAAAAATCTTACAAGCTTCTAGAGAAAATTAATAGGTAAATTAAAGAAGAAAGTGACTCAGATCGTTATAAGATAATCCAATCTGCAACAGTGGAAGCTATGTGAGTAGCATTTTATTTACATATTCATAAGAATAAAGGACTCTGATTTTACAGTGTGATCCTCATATATATCTTTCATATGTGAGAAAGGAAAAAAGACATTTTTGATATGCAAGAGCTTAGAAAACATAACACAATTTTAAGGAACCAATCCAGCTTAGTGAAAAATGAATCAGAAAAAAGACTCAAGTTGGGAGAAGATTAAATAGACAAGGAGCAATAGTGACAATAAAACATAGTTAAAACTGAATAATTCTTGCTAATGTAAATGTGAATTATCATGAAAATGTTAAGAGTAGTTTTTGGGCAGAGAAAATAAGTTAACCTGTATAAAATAATAACTTAGAACCCACATTTCAAATCTATGATACCAAAGATAGGAAGTGGGGAGAGAATAAAAATATGCAAAAGCTCTCAACTCAGTGCATTGTGGATACATAGTCATTCTTCAGTTTTTGTACATTAATATATCAATATTCTTTTTAAGTAGGTGTTTTCTAATGTTTAGGATACAGAATTATACAGGATATAAGAATTATGTAGTGCCCCTTTGAACTTGGTAGCAAGTGAAAAAGAATGCAAAAGGAAAAAAATGGAGCATTCAGAAAAAGACAGAAAAAAGATAACAGAAAGCTAATTAGAAAATTAAAAAATAAAGTTTCAGAAATAAGACCAGACATATTGGTAATTACAATAAATGTGAATGGGTAGAGTTTACCTGCTACAAAAAAAGTTGCGATTAAATGTACTGCTCACAAGGAAAACACCGAAATTAAATTACGTAGAAAGATTAAAAATAAAGAAGTGATTAAATGTATATTAGGCAAATGCAAATCTGAAAGTAGGGCAAGCAATATTAATATCAAATACAATGAAATTTTAAGCAAATAGTATTATGCTTGAAACAATATATGAGCAAAACCCATAAGGTAAAATGCTTTAAGGATCAAGAATTTGATGAAAAACACAATTGCCCTGAAAGACATTAATACAGAATAAATAGGACAGAAACAACATCACTTCTTTAATACTTGAGCAAAGAAAAAAATTCATAACCTGTTTATATGTAGGAAGAAATGTTAGACAAAACTTTGGAAAACTTCTATAGAATAGCTGACCTTCATAAATGTCAAGGTCATGTAAGTCAAGTAGAGACTGAGGAACTCTTCCAGACTGAAGGAGGTTGGAAACACAGGACAACTGAGTACAAAGTGTAGTCCTGAACTGGACCTTTTTGTATAAGGACATTATTAGAATAACTGGTAAAATTTGAACCAGGGTATTAAGGTATTAATACCCTTATTAGAGGGTATTAAGCTTACCATGCTCTTCATGCAACTCTTCTGAGAATTTGAAATTATTTGATAATAGAAAGATTAAAAAAAGAATAAGTAGAACAAAATCAATAATAATATAAAAGATTTAGATAGGTGTAAATGAGGTTGATTTAATAAATAAGAAGAGAGCCATTTTTCTAAAAACAAGAATATATATTTTCCCCACATGCCTATGGGACTTTTATTTTATATTTATATTTATTTATTTATTTATTTATTTATTTATTTATTTATTTTAATTTGTCAGAGAGAGAGAGAGAGAGCACAGGCAGACAGAGTGGCAGGCAGAGGCAGAGGGAGAAGCAGGCTCCCTGCCGAGCAAGGAGCTGGATGTCGGACTCGATCCCAGGATGCTGGGATCATGACCTGAGCCGAAGGCAGCTGCTTAACCAACTGAGCCACCCAGGCGTCCCTATTTTTATTTTATAAGTCAAAACTTTTTAAAATTGAAGTATGTAGGACTTCAAAAAAAAAGGACTTAAAAAAAAGAATCATTTTGTTCAACTAAGAGAAAACTTGGATTCAAACAAGTATAAATCTTATAGGCCTTGTTTTCAGACCATAATGCAATACGAATATAAAAATAAAATGAAAAAAATCATTTACTAACAATCAAGAGCAAACAAGAAAAACCTGTCTGCACGCACACACATATGTAGGGTGTGTGTGTGTGTGTGCGTGCATGTGTGGAACTTTATTATTTTGACAACAACAACAAAAGGACAGTTAAAAGCCCTGGGAAACAGCAGAAACAAAGTCTTGTATAAGACAGCCATACTCACAAATGTAAAGTAAATGAAAATGGAGGAAGGATTTCTTTCAGTAATTGGTACAGTGTCAAAAAGGAGAATCCTTTTGACTTACATGGGAAAACCCTGCCTTTAAATTAATTAATTAATTAATTAAGAGCTGGAGAGGGTGCATGGGAACCAGGGAAGGGGCAGAGGGAAGAGAGAGAGAATCTTAAGCACACTTTGCGTTGAGTGCAGAGCCTGAAGCAGGCCTTGAACTCAGGACCCTGAGATTATGACCTGGGCAGAAATCAAGAGTTGGACGCTTAAGTGACTGAGCCACACAGGTTACCCACTTTTTTTATTTTTATGTATTTTCAAAGTTACAGAAAAAGTTGCATGAAAATTGAAATTTTATATACTACCTTCAGACTGGCCAATGGTTTACCTGATATTTATTTCTTCTTCTGCTTACTTTGGGTTTAGTTTGATCTTCTTTTTCTAATTCCTGGCAGAACACATTTTTTGAAAATCTCACCTAGGTATTCACATTCAAATTAAAACCAAAGACAAAATCTTTCAGGAAGCCATGGAGGGGGAACAAAACAATTTGCCTATAGCAAAACAAGAATAAGAAACTAATGATGTACTATAAGTGGCTAACTGAACATAATAAATAGATTAACATATTCATGCCATTTTAATACTATTTTTAATGTCTGCGATATATGCCATTTTCATTTTAATTAATCCATTAAGATATATCCTCATTTCATAAAAAATGTGTCCAGAAAGATATGGATAAATTTATTACGTAAATCAGAGGAAACACAAAGAATACATGGGCATCTTTCCACATCATACTCATCACGGCAAAGTAGGTACAATGCGATGCAATTAACACTCTGAAGAAAGTTGTTAAATCAGCTACAGGTGTCTCTCATGAAAGAATAACCGGTAAGGGAATCGTGTTTCTGGTATAAATGACGAGAGAAATAGGAATAAATAGCATATGAAATAACTGTTTTCAAACAATAGCACAGGAGTTTGACCCCTGGAAGAAAGGAAACAGACAAGTTAAATCCTACTTTCCCGTGAATTTCTACCTGGAGGCAATTTCTAGTCGATTACACAGGAATGGGAAAGCAAGAAATACTTAGAAGCCTTGCGCAGTTGAGGAGACAGATATAGTTGTTCAAGGAAACTGGGGTGGCTGGAACTGTGCAGATACCAGAGATTAAGGAGCTATGCAAGAAAGAGGATAGAAAGGTATTTGGATGAATACTAATCTGAGCATATTTAGGGTGAAATTCTTTGAGAGCCAAGGAAAAACCGACTTCCAGCGAGATACAAGCTGAACAAATTTCAGAGCTTACAAAGCTCCCAAACATTTTAATTCCTACCACTTATAGAGAAGAGACCTCCTTGCAAACCCTGGGTGTGTAGTAGAGAACCAGGAATAGTCAGCCTTAGTAGTAGAGCTAATCTAGCCTAGAAGAGAGTCCCTTCTAGATCTCTTCTAGCAATTCTTTTTTTTTTTGTATCAAAAAACAACAGAAATTTATTATCTTATAGTTCTCTGAATCAGAAGTCAGACATATAATCTCACTGGGCGAAAATCAAGATATTGGCTTGGACTCTGTTTTTTTCTGGACGTAGTATTTTAGAGGTCACCTACATTCTTCGTCTCATGCTCCTAGCCCTCCATCTCCAAAGCCAGCAATAGGCAAAGTCCTTCTTTTTTTTAATTATTTATTTATTTTCAGTGTAACAGAATCCATTGTTTATGCACCACACCCAATGCTCCATGCAGTCCGTACCCACCACCTGGTTCCCCCAACCTCCCACCCCCCCGCCCCTTCAAAACGCTCAGATTGTTTTTCAGAGTCCATAGTCTCTCATGGTTCACCTCCCCTTCCAATTCCCCTCAACTCCCTTCTCTTAAGAACAAGGCTCAAGGGGCACCTGGGTGGCTCAGTGGGTTAAAGCCTCTGCCTTCAGCTCAGGTCATGATCCCAGAGTCCTGGGATCAAGCGCCATATCAGGCTCTCTGCTCAGCAGGGAGCCTGCTTCCTCCTCCTCCTCCTCCTCCTCCTCCTCTCTCTCTCTCTCTCTGCCTGCCTCTCTGCCTACTTGTGATCTGTCAAATAAATAAATAATTAAAAAAAAAAAAGAACAAGGCTCGAAAAGATCATGCTTACCTACAAGTAACTTAACTGCTTTCCAAAGCAGATTTCAACACTACGTAAAAGAAGAAAAAAATCCCTAAATAACTAAAAATGAAATATTACAATGGCTATCATTCAGTTAAATATTATTAGATATGGGACAAAACAGGGAAATGTGAATCATAATTACAAAGAAATATATAAGAACTATATATAGAGAGAAATACATACATATATTTCTCTATATTATGTATGTATGTATATGTATGTAAATATACATACATATATTTCTCTGTATTCTCTGTATTAAAGTCATATATATATATATATATATATATATACACACACACACACACAGATAAACTTATTATATGGGAAACTGTGTAAGGTTATTTGAAGGGAGAAAGTGATAGTTTACAGAAAATTAAATCTTTAGCAAAGAATTTTGAAAAGTAAAACAAGAAATTATAGCTTATGACCTAAAAACAATCTGCAAAGTTAATTATGAGAAATATACCTAGTGAAAAAGCAGAAGGCCAGTTGGGCAAAATACGACAGAGAACATAGGAGATCACATGATATCAATGACACACAAAGTGGAAGAATAAGTATCTATCAAACATGAAGATAAATTTCTTTAAAATTTGCTTTACGGGTATGTAAGATATGAATCAGTCCCTTTCATATCTATCATGTGTACATCTGGAAGAAATGCTGGATAACATTTCATTTCATTTATTGCTGAAAATCCATACTATGGAAAAAGAAATTTTAAATTTTCATTTGGTCGGTGATTGTGTTGTAACCCATGACTAAGACTAGAAAAGCTGCACTGGGAGTCTACCTGAAGGAGCAACAGCTCTGTGTGCAGCAAATCACAGTTTATTTAGAACATAAAGAACTGGCACCTGAATGTTATTCTACAGATTGCTATAATCACAGGAAAACAGTTATACCTCCTGAAGTAGACGTAGTGAAAGTTGTGAAAGTGGTGAAACAATGGATTTGAATGCATGTTTTCTGCATTCTGTGTATGGAAATGGTAAAAAAATAACACATATAGTTGAGTATGATTACACTTGAGAAAAAATAAGCACATAGGAGTTTTTAAGGGAAAGATGAAATAAAATCTTGTCTTTACCAGAAGACACAGTATTTTGAACAGCCTAAGCCTATGATTTCATGGACAAACATCATTATGTATAATACTGTGGATAACTTATGAAAATATCTTAAGTGCAAATGGTTTCCAAAAGGATTGACAACAATTTGGCTCTTTCCTCAAATCTAAAGGTCTTCCTGAACTCAATGAAGAAAGAAACTGATAACATATCATTAGGCATATTTAAAGCTCACACTTAAATGCTTTACTAGAACACGTAGAATATATTTTGAGAGCCAAATGAAACCAGAGACTAGAATTGGAACCAATTCTCTGACAAGTTGAAATATCCAACATTCCAGCTGTTGAGTGCAAAGTGCTTGACAACTTTGAATCTGATGGCGCACTGATAATAGTTTTTATTGAGACATGTCTCTATAATTTCTGGGTCTTCATTTTGTCTTAATATCCCAAGCAATCTGAAAGGGCCATGAAATACTTGGTGTAGTCACCAACACCCTATAATTAAGAGTTAGGATTTTCTAACTTTAAGAGTAAGAAAAGAAATTGACCATCTAGATTTCTCTGTTTATAAGTCAGATATAAATTTCTAGTGAAAGTCACATTTGTAGACTAGAGACTGAGATAGTGTTATTTTATAAAATGGGAATGTATATGATCAGAACTAATTTGTTAAGTGACATTATATATGGCATGCAAAAAGGGACACAAGGGAGGCAAGAATGGCTGTAAAGACAAGGTTTGGGATTTTTCAGTAACTGAGGAGAAACATGACAATTATTTGGGTAAGAATGTTGTACTGGAGATTTAGTTTAATGGGTGAATACAAGCGGTAGGTGCTAAATCTGTGAAACATGATAAAGATAAAGTGAGGAGAGGAATCAAAATAAGGCCTGTGCTTTTGGCTTTTGTAGAACATTTTATCTTCTATTGTGAGTAAGAGCACAGGAAAAAGAACAAGTTTCAGGTGACAGAAAGAACATTCTATTTTATGATGTTGAGTCTAAGGACTACGAAATGTCAGTAGGAAAATGTCCAATAGGAAGTCATTTATATGAACCTGGTATACAGGAGAGAGATTTTGATTGAATATTAACATTTTGAAGTCATCAAAATATCTATGATAATTAAATTGATAAATTCTGATAACCTCATATAGGAAGCATGTAAGTGAAAGGGCAGATCTATGAGGAAATACACTTTCAAGGAGAAGACAAAGGAAGAATATCAGGAGAGTATGATGTCAAAGAAGTCCAAGGAAGAGAATTTTTCAAGATGGAAGGGTGGGGAATCAACTGACAAAAGTGTGACTGAGAAATGGAGTGGCGTGAGGACTAATAGTATCTATTGCATCTCCTGAAATAAGAGTTCATTTAGCAGCCTTATTTTGAGTGGTATCATTGTAGTGACAGGGTGGAATTCAGACTGGATTTGGTTAAAGAGTGAATGTCAGGAGTATTGAAACAGTGAGTATAGACAACTCTTTAGAGAAGTTTGTACATAAGGATGAGAGAATTAGGGCTGACTCAGGCAGGGAAGTTAAGAGGAAAAATAATAAAAAAAATAAAGATAGGTAAAAATTAAGAAATGCAATTGTTGGGGCTACCTGTGTGGCTCAGTTGGTTAAGCATCCAAATCTTGATTTTGGCTCAGGTTATGATCTTAGGGTCCTGGGATCAAGCCCCGCATCGGGCTCTGTACTCAGTGAGGAGTGTGCTTGAGGATTCTTTCTCTCCCTCTCCTTCTGCTCACTCTCGCTCATCCTCTCTCTCTCAAATAAATAAATAAATCTTAAAAAAAAAAAGAATATGTAACTGTTGATAGGAACAATTCCATAGAGAAAGAAAGATTGAAAGATAGGAACAGTGAAAAGGTTGGAGAGTATGAAATCCCAAGCACAATGTGGGTGATATAATTTAGATGAGATGAAGCACACCTCAATTCCAACTGGAAGAAATAAAGAAAAAGTGGGTATGAAAATAGGTAGATTTGTAGTAGGTGAATTCAACTGCTTGGAAATATACAGGAAAGGTTTGGGATATTGGAGGTTTCAGGAGATTGTGAAAGATCTGAGGTAGTCTTGTAGAGAAAAAAGATCAAACTGATGAGAGAAACCTTAGGACTGCTACTTGGGTCCAGTTGAGGCTTGTAACCACTAATTTTAGTGTTACCGTCAGTCAAGTTTTGTTGCTTTTTAAAGTTTGGTGGCAAGAGGAGAGGTGAAACTTAAGTTTATCCAAGGTTAAGGTTCTGTCAGATGTATGTGAAGAAAGGGAGATTGGAAGACAGTAGAAGTTATAGGCAATATAAAGTCTATCAGAGAAGAGTTGAGTTGAGAGGAAGAAAGTTGAGAGGTTACTAAGAATTTGAAGTGCCTGTAACTTCAAAGAATAATAGTAGAAAGAATAAATAAATGAGTAAGCTGGAGGTTCTGGTAAAAAAGCTGGAAGGAATTGGGAAATGGAATATTTCTGAATGACAGTCTTGGTGTGTGATTGTACAAGCTGGCTGAAGTAGAGTATAGAAGGAATACATTGTATGTCAAGAAAATGAAAGACCAGTGTGCTGAATAGCTCATCTACATGGACACAGAAGGATGACAACAGCAAGGTTTGAGATAAACAGTAGGCTTGTTGTCTAGGTGTGTTTGCCTTGTTGAATAACTGGAGGAGACTTTTGGATACAGTGACAAGAAATGGGAGAAGATGGTCTAGCCAGAAGGCACAAGTCTTGCAGAAGTAGAACTTTAAAAAAAAGCTGGAGGAATAATGTTTGAAAGCAGTACTGTAGAGGTAGGAGGACATCGATCTCAATTCTAATATCTGAATGGCAGGAGTTGTGAAAGATTCAGCAGCTTCCACTAGAGCAGAAAGGCAGTGTGCTTACAGCAGAACTGGATTTGCACTGAGGCAGAAATTTGTGTTTACTGAGTAGGGTGTTTAAACTGATGGCTTTAGAAATGAAGCATATTCAGGTCATGACAACACTGAGATTATGAATTAAAGGGAAGGGCTAAAGGGAAAAAAAATGTTTCTGTAGAACAAGGAGGTCAAGGGACTGAGAAACTAAATGCTGGGTAGGTTCCAGATAAGAAGCAACCCTTTCCCAGAATGCAGGAAAAATTCTTAGTAGAGAGGAATCGAGTGAACCAAGTCAGTAGATAACAGTGACAAAATGAGGTATATAGTTGGATGTATACCTCAAAGGAGCAGGAGTATCTCACATTATGGGAAGAATAAAGATCTGGTTATAGTAATGGGGAACAAAGATGATGCTGGTCTGATCTTACTCTGAAATAGGTGTGGAAGAGCCTTCACTTGAAAAGGGATATGCCAACTCCAATGGTTTAGTTTTAATTAAGGTTTTTACTTAAGGATTTAGGTTTCAGTTAAGTCTGTTTCAGTTAAGACTGTTAATCAAAGATTCAGGTTTTAGTTAAGTCTGTGGAAGAAATCATGATTAATGAGGTAGTAGAAATAACAGACGATATGGCCGAATGTTTTGGGATTAATGAAATCTTTCCTTTGAACTCTTAACTATTTATCTAAGTACCTGACTACCGTCTCCATTTGGATATATCAACAAACATATCGGTCTAAACACATCAAAGAATTAACACATGATTTCCCCTCTGCATTCCTCCCGCCAAAACAAACAAAAAAACCCCCAAAACAAAAAAAAAACCCAAAAACGCTAATCGTAATCCTTCTTGTAGAGTGTTCTATATCTATCATCATCTTTCAGCTGGACTTCTCCAATGCCCTCTAGTTCATCCTTATTCATACTACTCTCCCCTCAATCTTCTCGTAGTCAGTGTGGTAATCTTTAAAACTCAAATGTCTTCAATCTCGTTATTAGATATCGGTCTGTTCAGGCTGTCGATTTCTTCCTGGTTCAGTTTTGGGAGTTTATAGTTTTCCAGGAATGCATCCATTTCATCTAGGTTGCTAAGCTTATTGGCATATAACTGTTGATAATAACTTCTGATGATTGTTTCTACTTCCTTGGTGTTAGTTGTGATCTCTCCCTTTTCATTCATAATTTTATGAATTTGGGCTTTCTCTCTTTTCTTTTGGATTAGTGTGGCCAATGGTTTATCGATCTTATTGATTCTTTCAAAAAACCAGCTTCTAGTTTCATTGATACGTTCTACTGTATCTCTGGTTTCTACCTCATTGATCTCAGCTCTAATCTTGATGAATTCCCTTCTTATGTGTTGAGTTGGTTTGATTTGTTGTTGATTCTCCAGTTCTTTAGGTTGTAGAGACAGCTTGTGTATCCTGGATTTTTCAATTTTTTTGAGGAAGGCTTGGATGGCTATGTATTTCCCCCTTAGGACCGCCTTTGCTGTATCCCATAGGTTTTGGACAGAAGTGTCTTCATTCTCATCGGTTTCCATGAATTGTTTCAGTTCTTCTTTGATCTTCTGGTTGATCCAAGCATTCTTAAACAAGGTGGTCTTTAGCTTCCAGGTGTTTGAGTTCCTTCTGAACTTTTCCTTGTGATTGAGCTCCAGTTTTGAAGAATTGTGATCTGAGAATATGCAGGGAATAATCTCAGTCTTTTGGTATCGGTTGAGACCTGATTTGTGACCCAGTATGTGGTCTATTCTGGAGAAGGTTCCGTGTGCACTTGAGAAGAATGAGTATTCTGTTGTTTTAGGGTGGAATGTTTTGTATATATCTATGAGGTCCATCTGGTCCAATGTGTCATTCAATGCTCTTGTTTCTTTATTGTTTTTCTGCTTTGATGATCTATTTCTGAGAGAGGCATGTTAAGATCTCCTACGATTAGTGTATTCATATCAATATGACTCTTTATCTTGATTAACAGTTTTCTTAAGTAATTGGCTGCTCCCATATTGGGGGCATAGATATTTACAATTGTTATATCATCTTGGTGGATAGTCCCTTTAAGGATTATGTAGTGTCCTTCTGTATCTCTGACTACACTCTTTAGTTTAAAATCTAATTTATCTGATATGAGAATCTGTACACCAATGTTTATAGCAGCAATGGCCACGGTCGCCAAACTATGGAAAGAACCAAGATGCCCTTCAACGGACGAATGGATAAGGAAGATGTGGTCCATATACACTATGGAGTATTATGTCTCCATCAGAAAGGATGAATACCCAACTTTTGTAGCAACATGGACAGGACTGGAAGAGATTATGCTGAGTGAAATAAGTCAAGCAGAGAGAGTCCATTATCACATGGTTTCACTTATTTGTGGAGCATAACAAATAGCATGGAGGACATGGGGAGATAGGAGAAGGGAGTTGGGGGAAATTGGAAGGGGAGGTGGATCATGAGAGACTATGGACTCTGAAAACCAATCTGAGGGGTTTGAAGTGGCGGCGGGGTGGGAAGTTGGGGTACCAGGTGGTGGGTATTATAGAGGGCGTGGATTGCGTGGATGTGGTGAAAAAATAATGAATACTGTTTTTCTGAAAATAAATAAATTAATCAAAAAAACCAAAACGTTAAAAAAAAAAAAAACCTCAAATGTCTTGCCATAGCTCTTAGGATAGAGGCAAAAATTCTTTAACATGCTATACAGGGGCCTGGATCACTAAGACCCTCATCTGTAGTGCTTCATTTAGTTTATACTCTGGCTCACTGTGCACCTTAGCCAAATTGACCTTGTTGTGATTCATCGAATACACTATATTCTTCTTACTGTATGTAAGTTGGACGTGACCTGTGGTTGTGTCGACCTACAATGTTATCTTATTTCTTCCTTACTTACCCTTTTGCCATGTTAACTAGGTTAGGGCCTTTGGATCCCAGCTTGAGCATCAGAATGGAATTCATTCATATTCCTTTGTCAAACAGTCTTAGATCCTAAATGTGAAAGAGCAAACAATAAAATTTTTGGAAAAAACATAAGACAATATCTTTGTGGCCTTCATAAAAGACATAGGTGGCATTGCAGATAATTGGGGGGAAATTATGAACTATTCAATTAATGGCCCTGGGATAACTGTGTACCCATTTGGTAAAAGGCGAACGATTTATGTGATCTGAAGAGAAACCAGAGTATGTGTGTACCCATCTGGGAAAAAAGTAAAAGTAAACCCCTACTTCACATGATACATATAAAGAAGTTTCAGATGAATTAAAAATATGCTTTATCTTTTAGGGACATGGAAGACTACTTTTGTGTCAATGAAACAACTCAATAAAAAATGGACAGACTACTTGAATAGGCATTTCACAAAAGAGAATATCTAAATGGTAAGTACATGAAAATAGGTCCAACATTATTGCTTATTACAAAAATGAAAATTAAAGCCACAATGAGCTACTGCATACCTACTAGAATGGCTAAAATTAGAATACTTAACAATAACAAGAGTTAATGAGAGTGTTGAATAGCTGGAAATCATATATTTTTGGTGGGACTTCAAATGGTACAGCCACTTTAGAAAATTGATTGGCAATAGACATACATCTACCCTATGACTTGGTGATTATAATTTTAGTATATACCCAAGACAAATGACTGCATAGTCCCTAAAAGGACATGGACAAGCATATTCATGGTATCATTATTCTTAACAGTCATAAACTGGAAGTAGTCCAAGTGTCTATCAACAGTAGATGTATAAATAGTGTTACATTCATACAATGAAAAACAACAATAAAAAATAATAAATCATTGCAACATAAGTGGGAGTCACAAAGTCAAGGAAAAAAAATCCCTACATAAAAGAATAAATATTCTGTAATAGTTATACAAGTAATACTAGTCTATTGTGATGAAATAAGCAAAAGTAATCTATGATAAAAATCAGAATAGTGGTTGCCTTTATAGGATAGGGGAGATGGTACTGACTGGAAAGTGGCATGAAAAAACTTCTAGAGTTCTAGAAGTGTTTTATCTCTTGATTTTGTTGTTGGTTACATGGTTGTATTAATATGTAAAAATTCATCAAGCTATACGTTAAGATGTGTTCACTTTATGTTAGTTTTTATATCTCTATCAAAAAATTAAGAGAACTCTCAAGAATTTTTCCCTATGCATCCCTGGAATTTCACTAGAATGTAAGGTCCATGAACTTAGGGACCTTGTCAGTTTTATTAACAAATGAATGAATGTAAAGAGAATTTGGAGGCTGCATCAAGGGAGAGGATATGATGTGGAGAATGTTTGCTAGGATGGATGGTCTTTAAACTGGTGTTTGGAAACTACAGAGTATAACTGCATTCCTTTGGGGGAATGACAGGCTTTCCCAAGAAATATTGATGTAGTAGTTCTGGGAGTGGGGTCCAAGACTCTGAGGTTTTAACAAGTGCCCACCCCCCAAACTCTAATGTAGGTAGTCCCAGGCTCATACATCGAGAATGATTTTTTTCTGAATGTTTATATTGTGGAAAGAATCAAAAGAAATCACGGAGGAATGACTGCACCCTAAAAAGGAAGGTCAACCTTTGCAATAGACCTTCAGTAGTGACCTACACCATGAACCTTGAGATTAGCACTGGTAGTGGGGAGATCTGGTGGCTGTAGTCAACACTGGCAGAAGGGCAAGCATGAGTATCTGGGGCCACCATGGAAAAGTATGGGCTATAGGAGATGGTTAGTAAGAAAATATGGGTTTATAGATTGGAATAGGTGTGATGGGGGAAGATCTGGCTGATCCCCCTGAATCGCTGAGTTCTCAAAGCATGCTTTAATACTACTTCAATTCTATTTAAACTTCTTTTTTTGCACTTCTCATTTTTTTAAAGATTTTATTTATTTATTTGACAGAGATCACAAGTAGACAGAGAGGCAGGCAGAGAGAGAGGAGGAAGCAGGATCCCTGCTGAGCAGAGAGCCCGATGTGGGGCTCAATCCCAGGACCCTGAGATCATGACCTGAGCCGAAGGCAGAGGCTTTAACCCACTGAGCCACCCAGGCGCCCCTGCACTTCTCATTTTTAACTTTGTGTGACTCTTGTTAGTTTACATGGTTAACTTGGCCTCTAAACTGTGAAATTCTTGATGGCAGAGGCAATGTCATATTTTTCTCCGTAGTCTACGCACCTAGTATGGTTTTTCTTTAATGAACAAATGTCTGAATTTCATTGAGGTCAGAATTCAGGGGGAAGTGAGATACTGAACATAGGTTTCAGGGAACACTGTATACACACCGGCACGCATGTGAACATAGGAATGATGGGACAAGATGATGTTGGCAAGCTGGGAGACTGAAGTTTTCATGGTCAAGCATGCTGACACATGTCATGTCAGTGAAAGTCATCTTTGCATAGGTTGATAAGATCTCTTATAAAGATGTGGAATTATGATAGAGGCCACATTTTGGTTTGTTATACTTTGGCATTGAGCATAATAACCATCTCAGGGCAAAATGCTTATTTCCTATGAGTGATTAATTAGGCATTACACAACTGTGTGTTGTCAGCATCAAGTGTTTTCTGTCATCAGATTTCAAAAGAACTTTTTATCTTGTTTCTGCATGGGAATAAGGAAATTCAATAACCATGAATATTTCAAAGTGCTTATAATTAAAACTTCATGTGCTTGGCACAAAAACATGTTTCAAAGATTGAGCCAATTGTTTGCTGATTCTGCTGTCAGTCTGCACCCGTGCATGCTAACAGCTGGCTAGTAAACACTGCATGGCATTGCTTCTCAGCCACTATGGAAGGAATGAAATCTCTCTCTCTTTTTTTGGATAACATCATTAATAATCAAAACAGAGTCAAATGCTCATGTGGTATTTTCTGTTAAGCTTTCCATCTGGGGTAAAATAAGCTCACCGAAAGGTGGAGATAGACAAACTTTTACCACATTGAACCACTGAAGTAGAATAGAACCTACCAGGGTTAAAGAGGAATGTAGTGGTCTTATTCCTTTCTAGCTGAACATAAGGGAGGGCCAAGCTGTACAGAGTCCTTAGAGATGGGGTGGGTGTCCTTGTGCAAGGTTGGGGTAAGATGATGGGAAGCAATTAGTGTTATGCTCAGCCAAAATAATAAATGCCAGAGGTTGTGTACTACAACTCAACAGTGTCAAAGTCAAGGTAAATAGGCCCAAATTGTCTCCAATATGAGGCTTCTGCATTAACAGCAAATTGAGGCCTAGACCCTAACCAGGGCCGAGAGAAGAATAAGACAAGCAATGAGAAAGTGGTACAGATGCAGACAGATCCGTAAAATGAGCTGGTGGAACGCAAGCATCCACGATGGCTCTTTGTGCCATTGTGAAAGGTCACATTTGAATCACTTAAAGGAGAGAACTGAGACAGACAGGGACCACCTACCTTCTGCCATGTAATGCAAAGAAAGACTAGATTCAGAGGTAATTATCAAAGTGCCTTGTTAGAAGCTTGCATCCCTACTTAGAGAACCCACTCAGTTGTTCAAAATGTTGACCACAGAGAGTAGGAAAGCTACTGAGCTTCATTTATTTTATAATCAAAATGTTCAAGAAACACAGACCTGAGATCTTACAATTGTCATTAAGCAGATGGGAAAACTGATGCTTGGGAGGAAGTGAGAGCGATGGGACAGGCCCTTTCCAGGCTTCTCTTTTCCTTGTAAGTCTGCAACTTTGGCTCGGTTTACTGCTTTCTCTGAGTCGGACTCTATGATCTCATTCATTACACCCTTACTGTCAAGTGACCGATGAAAAAGTATTTCTTTCCTATCTCTGCTCTTAGTTTATTACAAAGCTCCATGCCTGGAGAGCAGCTTTCTTTAAATGATTCCTAATAACAGTGATCCAAGGTTCATTCAATTTACAGTGTGATACATAGTTATTTTATTGTTTCTTCTACAATTTATAATTATTTCTTTGGGGAGTGAAGGTTAAAAGTAAAGTGCAATAGTCTATGTAATCTTCTCTAATTCTCAATATAGTAAGATCTAGGTATATGCTGATTTGGTAGGAAATCAATTTTCGTAATTATGCTAAATATTCTTTTGCTTTTGTAAAACCAGTGTCAAGCCTTGACTTCCCAGCCCTATTCAGCTACAGGTACTATTTCATCAAACTACAGGCTTTGTGTCACCTAGGTCATGGGCCAATATTGCAATTTTAAGCCAAATTCACAGACTATTAGGAGCCCTATTCACATCAGTGGGTAGAGTTTGGAGCTAGTCTTGCTATTCTGAGCCCCCAAATATCTATCTCATCATATACACTGGACATCTGCCTCAGTTCCTTTATAGCTAATTTAGTCCCTCTTTGGAGCCATGCCCCCCCCCAACCCACTTTCCACTGATTTGGAGCCCTAATTCTCTACTTAGTCCTTGCCAATCCCTCATCCAGTAGCTAGGTCTTGCCTTCTCTTCCCAGATCCTACCTTGGATCCTATGCCAAACAAAACACACTATCCAGCCCTAAGAGTTTTCTTCTATTTGAATGCAGACTATCTGCTGGGGGATCATGTTCTCGTGTCCTACCCACTATATTAAAATCATTGTAAATACCATGATTGGCTCACATTACTCCTGAGTTTATCATATTCACTAAAAGCTACATTCCTCAGAGCCTCGCATTAAAGTTGGATTAATCCCCTTAACCTTGGCACAGATCGTTTATAACAGCTCCTTCTCCTTTCAAGCTATCATGCCAGCAGTTGGAATATGTCTTGGGGGGTTGTATCAGACTTTGATAAGAAAAGTCCAATGATTTCAAAGAAAAAAATTGAATCATAGAATCCTGTGTGCAGCAACAGGACAAAGATAGCATTTTTACCAAGGTGAACAGCAAGGACAAATTCAAAGTCATTCTCTAAATTTCCCAGCTTCAGCCTCAGCCCCATTGAGTTGCTTCCCTAATACATCTAACCTATAAATTTCACCCCACTTACTATATAAGTCTGTAGTGAACTATCCTGGTAAGACGTCAGGCATGTCATCTTTACAAATTGGTAGGATCTACACTGAGTGCTGCCATGTGGTACCTCATGTGCCTGGATGTCTGTCTTGAGTATGTAAGTACTCACTTCTTCACAGGCATTCCCCCATTCTTCTTTTACACTCAGCCTATATGAGTGTTCCTTCATTTTCTTAATTTATACACTGAATCCACAGAAATCTATGTGGAACCCTAGTATACTTCCTCAAAACCCCAATGCTCTACTAATCTCATGTAAGCCCACTTCCTTGAAGAGTTGGATGTAGTTACCTTTATGTCTAAATTCTCAACCAGATGAACCCTCCCGCCCCCAGGATGCATGCTGGTCTGATTCACCATCATCACACCTCAGAATGTCTACTTCCATGTCCTATCCAACATATCAGACCTTATTGACTCTCAACACTGATCACTCCCAACTGAGTTAAACACGTTTCCCTGAATATTGTGATTTGGATGCTATAAGTATATAAGTGGCTAGCTCTGGAGCCAAATGCATTTTGTTAGCCCTGTTCTGGTGCTAGCTTCACACCAGCATCATTCAAGTTCAGCTTCCTTTTCTTCCCCACTGGCCTGTCATGTTTCATGCCTGTGATTTTTTATACTTAATCCCCTTTGCCGTGATAGGCTAGTCTCTGGGTGTAGCAGAGACACTATCTATGCCATGAAAATCCCTATTCCATATAATCATTAAAGCACTGTGAAAAACTAGTAATTTGCCAGCAAATATATTTTGATTGTGCTTGAACAGTGTTTTAATTTTCTTGCTTTCTCTTTCTCTTTTTGAATGTCATTCAGTAAGGCTTATCTCCCCTTTCACTAAAGGCATCACCACTCTAAACTGTCCTATAAGTGGCCTGCTTTGCTCATTTAGCATATCTGCCTAGACTCTGCATGCATTTAGGTTTGTGACAAAACATAGCTAAAGTTTAAGGGTGAGTAAAGGGCTAAAATAAGCATCTGGGAAAAAAAAAAAGACCAGTTACAAGGGAAAGAGAATCAAACTTCAGTATTCATACATTTTTCAAGTATCTATGATTGAAAATTGGCTTAATGTGATAAAACATGCTGGCAATAACATGTTCAACATTAAGTGAATTGGCAAACAATGCATTTGAATTATAAGAATCTGTAACAGAGAAAAAGCCTCCCTGATAAAGCGCAAGAAAAATAAGAATTATAAGAGACAATTTTGGGGGGAATAAAATGATCTGCTTGGAATCTGGTAGATAATTCTGTTCAGGAAATATAATTTAAAATACTACCTCAATCTGAACAAATTTAATTTCTGCTAAGAGGAACTGATAGTCAAAAGAAGGGTTTGACAAACTTGGTGGTCATAAATAGTATTGCTTTTATTCTATGGAAAATTTAAGCTATGTGTCTCAGCTGTGGTTAAAAAAATGGGTGCATCTTGTATAACTATATATATAGTATAGTTTTACCTAGGCTCTTCTCTGAGCTAAATCAGGATGTGGGACATGTTCTACGCTTGATGGGTTTTAGTCCATTGGACAGGAATCTGGCTAAAGTATCATAGTACCAGAATTAAACGGAACTGTGTAGATTAATTGATTAAGACTTTTGGATTCAATAAAACAGGACTACCTGAAGCCAATGTTTGGAGGATTTAGCATAATCCCAAGTTTGAATATTAATCAAGACACAAAATATGAGACCTGCGTCAGCATGACTAAACTGTTTCCTTCAAACTTAACCTAAAATAAAGTAATAAAGCAAGACAGTCATAAAGACAGCACAAAATGAAAGGCAGGTGGGAAGTGAAGTTAGAAAGGGAGGCTGGAGGTGAGAAGTTAGAGGAATGAGGTGAGACAGACAGAGGGATAGAGAGGAGAAGGGAGTTGGGGGAAACTGGAAGGGCAGGTGAACCATGAGAGACTACGGACTCTGAAAAACAATCTGAGGGGTTTGAAGGGGCAGGAGGTTGGGAGGTCGGGGTACCAAGTGGTGGGTATTGGAGAGGGCACGGATTGCATGGAGCACTGGGTGTGGTGCAAAAATAATGAATACTGTTATGCTGAAAATAAAAAAAAAATTAAAAAAAAAGAAATGCAAAATGAGGAAGAGAGAGGACTCTAAAAGGAAGAAAATGAAAAATAATTGATATGACATAATGTGATATGACCCAGTTGTTTTAAACGCCATATATTTTAAGTGGGAATAATATTCAAAATACTTAACCATGAGGAAGGTGTAGAAACTGACCAGTCAGAATGGCATGCTGTATACCCCCCAGTATGTCTCTATCAGTTAACCAGGAATTTTGACCTTAGGCCACATTTCAACTCAGATGTCTTATTGCTTGAAAAGCCCTGGGGAGAATGTGGCTCAGTTGGTTAAGCAGCTGCCTTTGGCTCAGGTCATGATCCCAGCGTCTTGGGATCGAGTCCCACATCGGGCTCCTTGCTCGGTGGGGAGCCTGCTTCTCCCTCTGCCTCTGCCTGCCATTCTGTCTGCCTGTGCTCGCTCTCTCCCCCTCTCTCTCTCTGATAAATAAATAAAATCTTAAAAAAAAATAATTGGTGACACTACTCTTAAACTAAGAAAAACATGGCATATTATTGATTTGAATGCCAAATTCACAAATATTTCTAGGAATAAAACTTGGGACTTCAAAAGGATATTGAACTTCCTCGGTCACTAAAGACTACATCTTTAGTTCTTCTGGAGAATGTGTTCATTCTTCATAACTTGAAGGGAGTTTGAAAAATATTTCTTAGGTGTCTGGGGAAGGAATTTATTAACCCCACAGTGCTTGGCTCTAACAAGAAAGAGTAGAAGCTTCCTCTTCCCATTTGTACCTGTGTGATTAGCTATATCCTACAACTGATTGGAACATTTACATAAATCTTGGGAAGGGAAGGGCTTGGAATGCCAGGGAAAAGTGCCTGCCTGAGGAAATTGCGCAATGAGAAAGGAGGATATGGTGGGATTTGTCTTAGGTTGGATTCTCCACTAAGGTAACACAAATAGAGATGTTCATGCAGAACGTTTAATGAGAAGTGTCTCTGGGATCAACATTGGTGGAAGGGAAGAGAAAGAAGCAGGATTGGATACAGGGAGAAGCTGGTCTATGATAGAGTCTCAACAAAGGCCTCAAGCAACACTGTAAGGTGCTTTGAAGCTGGGATGGCCCTTTAGATTTGCTGAGTGAGGGCAGGGGCTAGGCTTTTACACCACTTCAGTGATTATTCACTGGATATGGGCTGCTCCAGAGAAAGCGTGAGACTTTGAGCAAGGTGGATCTCTTCAGCAAAGGCAATTTCTGTTGAGAGCTAACAACTGAGGGTGACACTATGGCCAACACTCCCAGCAGCTGTAGATTGAATAGGTCTTTCAGTTCTGAAAGGGGGAGATCTGGGTGGAACATCGTAATATTCACTGTAGGACGATTCTACCTCTGCTGGAACATTACTCAGCTGCGATTTGCAACAAACGACTCCTCAAAGGTTAACCTTTGATGTAGGCCTTGGGTTGCCTCTGGAACTCTCAAATATCTGATCCTTCATTGTGAAGGAGTCAAGGTCAGAAGTTTAAATCCCATGTTCCTTTTTCTGGAATTTCTAATTTGCATTCATCTAAGAAATTTGTATTGAATATCCAAAAAGTTCCAAGCATTTCTCTAGACACTGGGGATTACAGAAGTAAGCAAGACAGACATGGTTCTCACCTTTTAGGAATGTACAAAGCATAAAGGGATCAAATTTTCTGATTAAATAGCTAATCCCAGTAATTTGGTAAATATTAGCTATTCTTATCCTTGACGGCTAAACAGGCTAAAACAAGAGAGTTATAAATGGGACACTGCTTAGCTATATTTTGAGGATTTGAGAGACTACAGTTTAATAGGTCATTGGTTCAGCAAAAAGACTGAATGGTTAATTGGTAGGGAGGGCCAGTTAACTTGTTCCTCTTTCATAGATTTATTATTTACATGAGTTTGGCTAAGTTACTTGGCTTCTCTATGACTCATTTCCCTCAACTCTGTGTCGTGCAAGTAGGTAGTCTTGCAATGTTAGTCCATATTATGTTAAAACTCAAATTTGATACTTGAAAGAAAATCCTAACTATACATTTCAGCTTTCCATTTGTTTGTAAACAGCACCCCTGAGCCCTCCCTCCCCCATGTCTTCACACCCACATTATGACCTCTTGTCCCAGACTTGGATGGCATATGTCAGGACCCCAAAGATTTACCTCAAATTAGTATCTGTACTAGCAGGCATGTAGGACAAGAAGGTGAAATCGAGTATTAGCCTAGTTGGGGTGGGAATGCCCTATTGACTCAGTTCAGTTAAACTGAAGCTTAGTAGTTTCTGGGCATAAACTTTAAAATTGAATAATTAAAATTCAATCATTTTCTTGTCAGATATATTAAGAAAGGCAGTATAAAACTGAAAGAAATAATAATCAAGCTGTGTGTATACACAGGGCTATTAGATCATCATTTAAGGCTTAATTAATCAGTCAGTTTTTATTTTTCTATGTACGTGGTTGTTCTGAGTTACTGGGTTGGCCATGACAGTCAAAACCAATATTCAAGTCACAATCCAGCAATTGCTACTTTTTCCCATGTAGTGCACTGGCTATTTTGAAGACAAAGCCTCAGAGGCATTTAATATAAATGAAAAGGAAGTTAAAATTTATAGCAACTGCCATTTTCTGAATGCCTGCAATGCGCCAGGTTCTTGACATGCATCCTCTGTAGTGCTCAGATCAATCCTAAGACAGACCTTATTTGTATCTAATTTTGATAGATGAGGAACATGAGGCACAGAGAGGGACAGTAATTTCCCTGAGGTCACCACAACTGCGAGATGGTAGACTCAGAACTGACACCCAGGTCTGCCTGACTCTGTGTGCCAAGATTCCTCTCACTAGAAGTCAGTTCTGTGTCACTTGTTACATACCTTAAATCTACAAAGTCTGTTACTAGCTTATCATGTACTCGCTTGTGTATGTTGGTGTGTTTTACCTCTGAATATGTTTTTCGCTTGATAGATGAACACATGTGGTGCATTAAAACCACCACCACCACCACTGTCACCTCCATCACTCATATTTATTGAGTGCCATCTGTCAGTCTTAGTTCTAACTTTTATACATAAATTATTTAGTCCTCACCACAATACAACCTTCCAAAGGAAGGAATACAAGTATATCCATGTTACAAATGGAATCAATGGGACACAGAGAAGCTAAAGAGTAGTTGCTTTAGGGGCGCCTGGGTGGTTCGGTGGGTTGAGCCTCTGCCTTCGGCTCAGGTCATGATTCCAGGGTCCTGGGATCGAGCCCCGTGTCAGGCTCTCTGCTCATCAGGGAGCCTGCTTCCCTGCTCCCCGCCCCCCCCCCCCCGCCTGCCTCTCTGCCTACTTGTGATCTCTCTCTGTGTCAAATAAATAAATAAAAATAATTTTTCTTTTTTTTTTAAAGTAGTTGCTTTATTTTTTAAACATTTATTTATATATTTGAGAGAGAGTAAACATAAGCAGGAGGAGGGATAGAGGAAAAGGGAGAGAAAGAATCTTCAAGCAGACTACCCGCTGAACATGGAGCCCAAAGCCGGGCTTGATCCCAAGGCCCTGAGATCATGACCTGAGCTGAAATCAGCTCAACTGACTGAGCCACCCAGGTACCCTAATTGTAGTTGCTTTGAGTTAGGGGTTGGCAAACCCATCACTGGTCTCTTTTGTACTATGTGAGAGCTAAGAATGGTTTTGACATGTTTATAGGGTTGGATAAAATAAAACAAAGAAAAGTGTGTGACAAAAAAGAACTATGTTCCCCACAAAGCCTAAAGTATTTATTTTCCTTTAGAGAAAAAGTCTTCCAGTCCCTGGTACAGAGTCCAAATCATAGAGATAGTAAGTAATAAAATCAAGGTATATTCATTTTGAATTCCAGCCATCCAACAGTGGCTCCTATTAGAGTGTTTCACATTAGAGTGTTTCACCTTAGAGTTTAATAATAGCAAAAACAATAGCAGTGATTTCAGTAGGTTTTAGTGTTTACTTTGTAGAGATGGACTTCACATAATATATGGTTTTATTTACTACTCAGAACACTCTATGAAGGTGCTTTCCAGCCATTGTTCCACCCACGTTCCATTTCTTTCTTTCCAAAAATATTCCTAGTTAGTTCAGATCTCGAACCCCCAAGCCCTATGTGATGTAGTAGAAGATGGCCAACACCATCGTCTGCTCAGCAGGAGATCCTGATGGTCTAAAGCTCCCAGGGAAGTCCTAGTTCCCATGTCGATGAGCATCAGAAGAGGACATGTGTTCTTATTCTGGCCGATGAAACTTGAGGGTCTTCTTTTTGAGAGTTTCCCTCGTTTAAAGGAGATACCAAGAGAAACGGTCCCTTCTCTTCCTCTGATATTGACTTGTCTAGATGTGATACTTTGATACGGTGCAGACACACTGCTCTGACCCTGAAGGAAGCAAAGTCAATATAGGAAAGAGGACAGAGAGAATTGCAAAGAAGTCAAGCTTGGAGCTGCCCTACCTCACAATTTCTTGCGATGAGAAGTAATGCATTTCCTTATGATTAAGCCAGTTTCAGAGTCACAATTTTCTGACACAACTGAACTTTGCAGTTAATATTGTCCCTATTTTAGAGTTGGTGAAATTGAGCACAGCTTGTCCTGGCAGAGCTGGGACTGGAATACAGGCCTTTTCTACTACAAAGCCTGGGACTTTTTTTTTTTTCCCCCCACTATAGTATTCTGACTTAATAAGAGGAAGAGAAAGAATAAGTTTGACATACAAAATGACACATTTTATACCATTAAGTAACAGGAAAATTTATGAGGTAGGCAACAGTGCCTACCCTGTTGTTTTTTAGGCATTATAACACTTTTTCTCTGTCAAGCACGTATATTACAAAATACTCCTGGCATATCATATACACATACCAGTGAAGAAACTGCCAGACTGCATGTACTCCATGGATACATATGAATAATTTGGAAAGATATAAAGGGCAATCTGTCCTCTTTCTGTGACAGAACTCCCATTAATGTGCAGCGGCTCACATAGCTGGGTTGGCTTAGTAGAGTTTAGGCCTGTCCTTTGGCAACCTGGGGCTCCTAACTGGAGCTCCTTCTGAAGCTGAATGTAATTTGATTCAATTACACCATTAAAATGATGTTATCCTATATAGGAAGATGCTGACATCCCTAAGATTCTCAGATTTTGTGTCTTTGGCAGTACTACTGGACACAATGCTGAAATGGTAGTTGTGACTTCCTGCCCTATAAAAACGCAAAGGATCTGTAATACTCAAGATTTATGATTACAACCAATGAAATGCAAAATCATACACATAAATCTATACTAAAGGATATATAACTGGTATTTAAGTATATCCTAACCAATTACATGAGTTGAAAATTATAACTAAAAGTTCTCATTGTAGTTAGTACAATTTATACATTCCTTTTATATACACACAGGTGCACACATGTATTTTGTAGTTTATGTATATAGATATACATTCTTACATATGTAGAAATATATGCTTATACTTTCTGTGTCTTCACAAACAGTTTATATTTGGAAACCTGAAGGTTGAGTATATAGCATCAAAGATGGAATTCTAATATTTATTCATTATTCCAATCAAGATATTTAGAAAGTATAGATTTGCTGGATGCTAAAAAATATTTTTGACATTAAGTTGAGTTTTCCGTACTGTTCTAGTTTGTGAAGTTTCATTTGTAGGAGTTTATAATGACTTTAAAATTTAATTTGTACCAAATTACAGTTTTTAAAATTTTAACATTGGAAAAAATTAGCCTGTAATTTCTTTCAAGACTATAAATTTATATGAATGATTTTCCACCCCAAATTAGTCCTAGTTTTTTTTCTTGATTTCAATTGCATTGTTTAAAATTTTCTTTGATTTGAAAAGTTTCATTCCTGGGTGGTGGTGCCACGGACTATTAACCAAAGACATGATGCTTGCTTCCCAGAAGCAGGAAAAACAGCTTTTGGCACACCATAACGCAAAAGAATGGAGAGGAGTGGGAGAAATCTGTGAATGTTTACTACGATTTAATGATCTCTTGAAAACTATCCCTTCTTTTTGCCTCAAACAGCAGCCAGTATGTTCAGAGAGTGAGAAACTGTGGAAGCACACATAGTGCTCTCTAAAAGACAATATTTAAAATGAGCCCAGGATCTTCCAGGGCTGTTTTCCCCGCTTCCAGTTTAATACTAAGCCAATGTTGTTTGACAAGATTGCTGAAAGCGATCTTGGAAAGATATCTATTGGAAGAATATGAAAAAATCTGAAAGGTGAGAGCTTGGTTTTAGACACTATTCTTCTCATATTATCCTGAAAGTATTAAGACACACAAGCACTGGGTGCTTCTAGGATTAGAATCAAAGGTACAGAGGCTCTAAATTTTTTTATTTCGAAAAATTTGCCAAGAGAATTTTCTTTTCATTCACAGGCTCTTCTGAGGGCAACAGGATAGATGAGAAATTTATTAACTGTACGCATGCTAGGCTAATGATTTTAATTTCTGGTTTCCTATTATTGCTCACATATGTTAAATTATATGCACGGAGGGGAGACATCCAATGAATTGCCACCAGAATGAACAGGTCTTCAGTCATCCTTAGGGTGTCATGAAGTTTCTCAAAAACAAATTAGCAAGTAAGATGGAGGCTTCTGGAATTGAATAAGTAAAAAGGTGTCATTACACTAAGGGAGAGATCTTATAAATCACTTCAAGAATCCAAGCCCCTCAGAATTAGGGTTTCATTTTCTCATCTTTGTTTGCTTAGCATTTATTCATTCATCACTTCAGGTAACTTTCCCAGGAAAGACAGACGTTGAAGAAGTCGTTGCAATAGAGCATGATGAATGTAATGACAGGAGAATTTGGGGCCACCAACCACCAGAAAAGTACAAAGCCAGGGGGATTTTTTCTAGACTTAAAAGGTCAGGAAGGCTTCTGGGAAAAAGTTAAACAAATCACAAATGTAACGCTTTTCTTAACCATCTTCAGTAACATGCTTTATGCACATGGGACTCTAGAAAATATTTACCAGGGAGAATATATAATACATGGCAGTATAATTACTGGCCCAAGCATTAGATACTATTTAAAAAGTTATAAATATAAACAAATATCCGCACCCACACACATATGCACACATAGACAATTCACTAGTGATAGATGCCCACTCATCTCCAGCATCTCTAGCTACCTGAAATCACTTCTTCTAACAGCTTTGTTGTTGGTCCTTGACTTTTGATTTTAAGTTACCTGTTACCCTTCCCTGAGCAGAAAGGGCTCTTTTGCATGTGTGTGTACATGTGTGCATGTCAGTACACATGCGTACGTGTTTGTCATTTGTACCCATTTTCATTAAGTGCATGAATGCATGTTTCATGTTTTTGACACCCGTTCTTCTGAGCTTAGGTTTCAAACGGTGTGCACCTGCAGCATCACATTTAAGCTCTTTCAATGCAAAGCTGATGTTCTGATGGATAGAAAAGAGAACCAATACTTCTGAACCGCTCAGGAAATCCACTGAAGATGATTTTTGAAATCGTTCTCTAGGCAGAAAAGAACCAGAGGTTCATTTAAATCTATTGCTATGCCTTAAGCGGACCTTTAGGAGGGGACACTATGTTGGAGCACTGTTCTTTTTGAGCTAAAAGAGGCTTATGGATATTGTCCAAAGGCACCTTGTCTGATGGAGAACTGAAGCCAGTGAACCAGAACACATTGTCTAAGCGCATCAACAAATAAGGAAGCTGATGTCAAGAAACAGGAATTAATAAATTGAAACATGTGGCACATTTAAGAACCAGATAAAATTTTACGCATTTTCTTTCCTAAAAGGAAGACATTTTCATTGTATCTTTACTAATCTAATTAATGTCTTTTTCTTTCACTGGGTTGAAAGGTCTAATAGTGTAGAGATTATGGCTGTCTGGTTTACTGTTACATTCTCAACACCCAACACAGTGCCTGGCAAATAGTAAGCGCTCAATAAATTCTTGATGGATGAATAGATTCATGAGCCTGTCACTGGCACCACTGATTTCGTGAACAATTAAGAGAGTGATTTGGGGCAAATTACTGGGATTGGTGCTATTGACTGCCAGTCCCTTTTATGTCCTCACTACCTAAGAGAACCTGTTGTCTTTAACAACACTAATGGATGTGTACAGTTTCTTTTTGGATTAATGAAATTGTTCTGAAATTAGATCGTGGTAAGCTGTACTTTAGTGGTCATGTACAATTTTGTGAATATACTGAAAACCACGGAGTATGCACTTTCAAGTTGTGACTTTTAGGGTAAGTGAACTATATCTCAACGAATTCTTTTAAATCCACAAAGGGGACTGACTATGGTGAACGTCCACCCACTTCAGTGACGTGGGAGTAGTCTGACTTTACAATTCTGTAGTCATCTAGAAGACGGTTATATGTTTTCAACATTTACACTAAAAATTAAAATGAAGTCAAGTGCACTGAAAACCAGGGAACTTGCTATGAGTCGTCTGATGCTTTGGCTCTAGGGTTTACATCCCCCAGTCTAGGCCTTGACAAATCTCTGCAGTTGTGTGATATTGCTCAGAATATTTATGTGACATTTCTAAAGATTTTATTTATTTATTTGACAGAGAGAGAGAGATCACAAGCAGGCAGAGACGCAGGCAGAGAGAGAGAGGGGGAAGCAGGCTCCCTGCTGAGCAGAGAACCTGATGCAGGGTTTGATCCCAGGACCCTGAGATCATGACCTGAGCCGAAGACAGAGGCTTAACCCACTGAGCTACCCAGGTGCCCCTAATGTGACATTTCTAAGCCCCCATGATATAAAGGACACATGAAACAAAGGATGTCACAAAGGATTCAAGTGTCAATTCACTGGCTACCCCTCCTCCAGCCCTACCTTCGAGAAGACAATTCTACAGGCAGAAAGTCATTGTAGACTGAAATTGCTGCACCAGATCCTTCCAACCCTGTCCTCAGGAGGATTTAGCTACTATGACTTTTCCTTCTGTCTACTCTGCTTTTCTCACTACCGTTCTGGCTGATTGCTGAAATGTTTTCAAGGTGAAGGACTTTCAAAAAAGGCAAGCTCAACCAGAGGCTTTGCTTGGCTATGGGAAGGCACAGTCTTGATCTCAAACGCTTACTGTTTACAGTAGTATCTTAATACAAGCCAATAGCTTCAAAGCCACATGTCAGGGACTGGGGAGAAGAGCACAGAACACAGGGCAGCAGTCATAAAAAAAGTTCCACCTGTCTTTTGGAAAGTAACAGGCATTTTGGCACCAATAAACAACTGAGCCTCAAGATCATAGCAGAAAACTTCACTGGACTATGAGCTTCGAGACAGCAGGGACCTGTCTTTGATTTCTCTATGTGCCATTTAAGTATTACGTACTACACCTGTGTAAATGTTACTAGTGCTCCCTTTCACTCTCAAAGTGTCTTTGTTTAGATGAAAATTTGTATGGCCACTTTAAGAACCATGCCTGATATGTTATAACACAAAAGTGAGAGCTATTAATATTATTATTAATATTACTATTGTTCCAAGGGACACGTCATTCTCTGATTGTTACCTTTGAACAACGTTGAGCTGTTATCCCTTTTAAATAAAAACTGTAATTCATATTATCTCCAGTGTTTACATAAACCGTTTAACTTCTTTTATTCCATGCAAATATACAAGGAGACAACACAGTAATGGCTAAAATTAAGAAACAAACAAACAAAGAATAGGGCCATAGCATAATTTTCTCAAGACTCTGTGCTGTCGTAAACTATTTCCTCTCTCTTGAGACTCTTAAACAATTTGTAAGTTATTTCCTTCCTTTGTAGCACATGGTAATCCTAATTTGTAATGTCACTTTAGTCACATTCTTGGGGATTTAACGTACTAATTTACAAGAAATTTCTTAGAGAAATACAACACATGGAGTTTATCATCACAGTTTAGCTTTTATTGGCTTACAAAAACCCTAAGCAAGCCGGAAAAAAGAATAATAATACTGATTCTTTCCAGTAGTAGGTAGCCCTGGCAATCTCTAAAACTCAAGTCAGACTGTGTTACATCCCTTTTCCAAACAATGTCTGTCAGTTTCTTTTGGAATAAAGCCTGTAATTCCTAGCAGGGCAACATGGTCCTCCTTACTCTGACCTAAGCCTAACCTTCCAGCTTCTTCTCTCGATACCCCGACTAACTTGTGCACATCAACTTCCTCCCACACAAAGGGAACAGTCAGCATCCTTTCGCGCTTCTGGCATGCCTTCTGAGTGCTATTTCCTCTGCCAGGATTGAACTATTCTTGATGAAGACCAATCTAGAATGCCAGCTTCTCGGTGAGTGCATTCAGAGCCCTTGCCTAGCCCTTGTCCTTTTGTTTTAGAATTATGAAATTTAAGTCAGATGGGTAGTTAGAAGGAAGAGTGATATTACAGGAGCTGGGGGTTATGGATTTCCACGATGCCTTCACATCCCCAGTGGAGGATTGGCCACAGCGTTTGCTCTAAGGGAGGGTCAAATTCCTGTTCATATTTCCTCTCTCTTTCTCCCCTCACTAGCACAAGGCTTCCTCCAGAGGAGCTGTTTTGCACATATATTAGTTAAATGAGGGAATAGCACATATTCATTGTGACAACTACTGTCCTTGTTATTTGTGGCCAGCTCCTCCATTTGTATTATTACAATAGCTGTAATATATAATCAGTATAAGAACTTCAGAAAATACAGAAAAATACAAAAATAAAAATCATAACCTAGCACCTCCCAGAAATAAAAATACTTCATATTTGGATATTTTTGCTTTCTTATTCTTGGTTCATCTAGCTAAAGATTAATCAATTTTGTTTAACTTTGCTAAGCAGTTATCTTTGGCTTTTGTTGATATTTTATATATTTTTCTCTATTTAATAATTTCTGGTTTTCTTTACCAGACTCTTAAGGTATACCTCTGATGTTATTTTTAAAAGTATTATTTTTTAAATGTAGGTGTTTTTAACTATAAATTTCCCTCTAAGCTCTGTTTTAGTTATATCTGATAAGTTTTATTGTGTTGTGTTTTCTTTTATTTTCATCTCAAAGTATTCACTAATTTAACTTCCCTTGTGTTATCTCTTGTGATCATTGATGATTTGGTAGTGTACCATCTAACTTCCATACATAATAATCACCCAAATTCCTTTTTAATTTTTAATTTTACTCCATGGGGATCAGAGAACTTAGTACACACGATTTCAAACTTTTTTTTTTTAATGTATTGAAGTTTGTTTTATGGCTTAGCCTATGTCCTGTCCTGGATGATGTTCAATCTGTGTTTGAGAAGAATGTGCATTCTTCTATTGTCTGGCAGAGTTTTCTATAGATAACTAGTTGGTTATAGCGTTATTCAAGTTTCCTATCTGTTTATTGATCTTCTGCTTAGTTGTTTTATCCATTACTGACAGTGGAGAATGAAAATTTTTATTACTATTGAATTGTCCATTTCTCCCCTCAATTCTGTAAGTTTTTGCTTTTTAAATTTGGGGTATGTATAATATGTTTAAAAATGTTCCACATTTCTAAATAGTTGACCCTTTCATGGTGATAAAATATCCACTTTACCTCTAGTAACTTTAAAAAAAAATTTATTTTGTCAGTAGTTGGTACAGACACTCCTGCTCTCTTAAGGTTGCATGGTATATATTCACCAATTTTTCTTTAAAAAATTTGTATCTTGGGGTGCCTGGGTGTCTCAGTTGGTTAGGTGTCTGACTCTTGATTTGGGCTCAGGTCATGATCTCAGGATCATGAGACTGGGTCCCTTGTGGGGCTCCCTGCTCAGTGGGGATTCTGCTTAAGATTCTCTCTGCTCCCCCCCCCCCATTCTCGGGCTCTCTCTCTCTCCAATAAATAAATCTTTCAAAAATTTTTAAAAAATGTATCTTAGAATCTAAAGTATGTCTCTTATATACAACAAATGGTTGCTTCTTGTTTTTTATCCATTTTGATAATCTCTGAGGTTTGATTTGAAGGATAAATCCCTTCACATTTAATGTTTTTTTTGGTATATTCGCATTTATATATGTCATTTTTCTATTTATTTCCTATACACCTCATGTCTTCTTTGGTTTCTCGTTTCCTTATTTATTGTCTTTTTATGCATTATGTGGATATTTTCTAGGACAATATCTTAATTTATTAATGGTATTTTCATGATATGTATTTTTTCCAAGAAGTTGCTTTAGGGCTTACCCATCTGGTCAGAATCAACTTCAAATTTATAATAGCAAAATTCCAGGGTGATATAGAAAAGTTATCACTCCTATACAGCTCTGTTCCCTTCTTCCCTTACTTGGTGCTGTATTACATCTGTATATGCTAAAAACTCAAAAGTACGTTTTTATAATGTTATGTAACTTTGTATCTTTTTTTAAAAAAGATTTTATTTATTTATTTGATAGATATAGGAGAGAGAGAGAGATCACAAGCAGGCAGAGAGGCAGGCAGAAGGAGAGGGGGAAGCAGGCTCCCTGCTGAGCAGAGAGCCAAATGTGGGGCTCCATCCCAGGACCCTGAGACCATGACCTGAGCCGGAGGCAGAGGCTTTAACCCACTGAGCCACTCAGGCTCCCCTGTATCTTTTTTTTTTTTTTTTTAAGATCAAATTAAATCTTTAAAAAAATAAATCTTAAAAAAATAAATAATTTATTTGACAGATCACAAGTAGGCAGAGAGGCAGGAACGGGGGCAGGGAGCAGGCTCCCTGCTGAGCAGAGAGTCAGATGCTGGTTTTGATCCCAGGACCCTGGGATCATGACCCGAGCTGAAGGCAGAGGCTTTAACCCACTGAGCCACCCAGGTGCCCCTGTAATTTTGTATCTTAAAGGAGCTAAGAGAAGACAAAAGATCTGGCATATATGTACATTGGTTTTCTTATTTACATTTCTGGTACTCTTAATTTCTACCTGTGGATTTATTACCATCTCTATCTCTCTTTCTCTATTATCATTTTCTTTCTCTATTGCAGATTTATTCCCACAAACTGCCCTCATACCATTGTCAAATACAGTACAGTTTTATATGCTATAGAACAAATAGTACCATTAAATTTGTAATATTTTATTCAATTGTAAATTCCTTGCATAAGTATTTTTAATAGTATTCGTTGTTGTGTGTGAATTTAAATTTTCATCTGGGTTCATGTGCTTTCAGCCTGAAGAACTTCCTTTAGTATTTTTTTTAGGAAGGGTCTGCTAGCCAAAACTCATGGGTTTTTGTTTATCTGGGAATGTCTTTTTTTTTTTTTTTTTTTGCTTTTGTTTGCAGTTTTTCTGGCTATAAGATTCTTGGTTGTTTCTTTTTTCCAGCACTTTGTGACTGTCCCTCCTCTGCTTCCTGAGCTCCATAGCTTCTTGTGAGAAGTCAAATATGATTCTTACTGGGGTTCCCTTGCATATGATGAGTCATGTTTTTCTTCGTGGTTTCAAAATTTTCTCTATGTCTTTGAATTTTAACATTTTGACAATGATGTTTCAGGGTATAGAGTTCTACTTTTATCCTACTTAGAGTGTGTTAAGCTTTTTAGATTTGTTTTTCTTCTAACTGGGGACATTATCAGGCATTATTTCTTCTCCTCTTTTGTCTTTATCTTTTTCTTCTGGCACTCCATTGTGTGTACATTGGTGTGCCTAATGCTGTCCCGCACTTCTCTGATGTACTGTTCAGCTTCATCTATTCCTTTCCTTTTAATCTTTTAGACTGCATCTCTATTGACAGATCTTTGAGTTCACTGATTCTCATACCAACTACTCTAATAAAATTTTCACTTTGGTTAGTATGCTTTTCAACTCCAGAATTTCTATTTGGTTCTTTTTATGTTTTCTGTCTTTTCATTGGCATTATTTGATGAGACACTATCATCACACCTTTATTTCATTCTTTGGATATGGTTTTCTTTATTTTTTAGAAACATACTTATAATAGATGCTTTGAAATCTTTGTCCATCTAGTTCAAAATCTGTGTCCAATCAGAGGCAGTGCCTTCTGTTTGCCTTATCTTCCCCCTCAATATGGTTCACATTTCCATATTGTTTTGCAAGTTTTCTTTGAATAGTGGATATTTTATATATTTAGCAAGTCTTGATTTTAATTTTGTTTTTTTCTTCTAACAGTTGTTGATGTTTTATTCACTTTCCTTTTTAAGTGGCTTCCCTGGACTTAATCTGTGGTATCTCTTTCCCCTACATTCTGTGGTCACTGGTATTTATGCTCAGTTTTTATTTTGCTTTATTGAAAATTATTTCATTTCCTTTTGTTTAATTTTAATTTTATCTTTCTGACTCCCTGTAGGTGGCTCTTATTTCTACATGGCTTAGTGGTTTGGGAACAATTGGTCAGAGTTTTCATCAAACACCCTGAGTCAGTAAGTCTTCCATCCTTTGCCAGTAGATTTGTGTGTGGCATGAGGGATGTACTTTAAAGTTCAGGAAGTTTTCAAGTTTTTAGCTATTACTTTTTTTGTGTATATTTGTATAGTCTCTCAGTCAATTAGGAATATGTGGAGACTTCGTGTTCTTAAGTCTTCCCTATACAAGCATATAATCTCTCAGGGGCCAGATGATTTAGACAGCCTGGGTTTTCTTGGGTGTCTCCTGGGTATTTAGATGAGCTATCCAAGTATGTGTGGAGTGCTTTATTGAGCTTTTCCCTGGCTTGCTTGTTCTCAGGATTTCTCTGTTAAATTTTAGCAGGCCTTCCAATCTGATGCCCAGCAAAACAGGGACTACAACCTCTGGGTAGCAAAGCAGCAGATCTTTCCTATTTGTCCCTGAGTATGTGTTTTCTATCCTCTGCTATAAATCAGCAGGCCCCCAGAACAAGTAAAGGTGCTATAGTGTTCTCACAGCCAACCCAATCCGGGTATCACTACTGTTCTGAGCTCACAGGTGATGGGGAAAGCCTCAGGCCAGAACACCAAAGACTCCTATGGTTCTTAATTGAATGGCAGTGAATTTTTGTGAGTAAACTCTTCTCAACATGTTGTTTGCATTAGTTCAGTTTCCATAACCCTTAAAATGTTGTTATTAATCATTTGCCCAATTTCATAGTTGTTTTGGGGAAAGAATTTTTCAACTTGTTCACTCCTCCATAGTAAAAAGCACCCTGTCCCATATGAGCATATTTCTTACATAATTGATAATTGCATGGTAGTTCTTTGTATTAAGGCATCATTATTTATTCAAGTATCTGTTTTTGGTAATTTAGGTTCCTTTTTTTTTTTTTTTGCCTTCAAAATGCCATGAATATTTTTGCATGTGAATCTCTCTTTCCTTAAGGCATTTCTATAATTGGAGTTATTGAGTCAAAAATATAAGATTTTAAAGGTTAGAAATACATCTTGCCAAGATCTTTCAAGACCATAACAATTTGTGCCTTCCCCAGCACTGTAGGAGAGTGCTTGTCATACTATACACTTATCTGTTTTGGGAATTAATATTAAAAATATATGCACTAGATAATTGAAAAGATCCAGCGTTTTTTGTGTGTTTTTCCAAATGTTTTTATTCAGTTCAACTGTCTGTAATTTTTCGTTTAGGATTAATGGGCTCTTTCCCTTTTCCCTGGTTACTTCATTTGTTACCTTTTCTTGCAATAGAACAGCATATCATTTCCCGTCCTCATATACAACACCAACCCCCTTTATCTTTCTAATGGAACCATTTTTAGAAACAGCATTCTCATTATCAGTTCTTCATGACTGTAAATTGAATCATCCAACTCTTAAGTTTTAAATTTTAATTAGGTCACGGGAATATCTTTTGACTTTCAAGGAGTACAAACTCAAAGTTCCTTTACAAAGTAGTAATCCAACTTTTATAAAATTTAAGAAGAAAACAATGGACAATAAATTGCATTTTAAACATTTTGCTTTTATTATGATACTTTCTTAATAGTGACTAAAACACATTTGACTTTCTCCACTGTAGATATATATTGTGTGAACTCATTGATTACATTTTTGAGGTTATGATTCTGAACACTTTCTTCTTAAAGTCCTTTTCCAATAGAAATTTATCATTGCTCATTTTTCTTTAGTTATGATGGATTGAATCCAGAGAGATAATCAGCCTAGATTATATTATAGCACCTTGTCTATTTTTGTAACAATGTCCCTAATAGTGTTCACTCGGAAATATTTAATACAATTTATTAAAAAACTTTAGAAAATTGGTCTTTCTTTTGGAACTAATCTTTCTCCCTGATGTTATGTTCAGTAAAATCCATTCACCTTACAATAGCCAGAATGAGCTTTTCAAATTCAAAACCCATGATTCCCCTTCTTAAGATGATTTAGTATGTGGTAGATTAAGGGTCCCAAATTTCTCACATCCCAGTATGTATATCCTTATTCAACAGCTTTGTTACTGCTTAGAGATAAAATCTATTTACCTACACCCTTGAATCTGGAATAGTGTTCTGCCTTGCTTTGTGCCCAAGAATGTGGTAGGAATGATGTAGTACAAGTTCAGGAGCCATGACTTACAGCTTCTATTTTCAACCTCTTGGAATGCCCCTGAGTTTGTTGTGTAAAGAAGATGGTCTAGCTTATTGAACAATAACAGACCATATTGTGTAATACAGCCTTCACAGCTCAGAAACTGCTAGGTGTGTGAAGCCATCTTGGAACTTGCAGCCCACCAGATCTTACAGCTGAATGCTTCTACATGAATTAGCTATGGAAAAACCAGCAAAGGACTTGGCCAGTTAACTTACAGAACCATGAAGAATAATACATTATTATAATTTTAAGGCACTAAGTTTTGGGGCAGTTTGGTAGCATTTGCTAACTGATACAAGTGCCTTCTCATTCCATCTTGGAGTTTACTCTAATTTGTTACCTTTGCCTATAATTCCCTTCATTATCTAGCATTTCTGCCTTCAGAATAACTCTTTTTTTAATACCATCCTTCCTATCCTTTTTTTAAAAAGATTTTATTTATTTATTTCACACACACACACACACACAGAGAACACAATTGGGGGAGTGGGAGAGGGAGAAGGAGGCTTCCCTCTGAGCAGGGAACCCAACATGGGGCTCAATCCCAGGACCCTGGGATCATGACCTGAGCTGAAGGCAGACCATTAATGACTGAGCCACCCAAGAGCCCTCATTCTTCCTATCCTTATCACACTGAGCCACCCAGGAAACCCCATCCTTCCTATCCTTACCATAGTCCACCTAGCTGCAAAATCCTGATACGTATAATTGCCTTGACAATGCCCTCTTCATCAATGTCCTTATTAGCAAGCATGTTCTCTTGCCTCAAATCTTATCATGGCCAGAACCCAAAACATGAACCATGGTATCACAAATAAAAATAGGCACGAAAGTTAGGTCTCAAATCATCCCCACCGGCAAATACCTCCTGATGGTTGATCAGCATAGGTAATCTAAAATTTGCAAAAAAATTTATGAAGATGAAAATACTTAGTTTTATGAGGGCATGAGTAAACATGCATTTTTGGGGCACCTGGGTGGCTCAGTGGGTTAAGCCTCTGCCTTCGGCTCAGGTCATGATCCCAGGGATTGAGCCCTGCATTGGGATCTCTGCTCAGCAGCGAGCCTGCTTCTCCCTCTCTCTCTGCCTGCCTCTCTATCTACTTTGATCTCTATCTGTCAAATAAATAAAAAAAATTTTCAAAAAACCCCATGAATTTTCATAACATTTATGGAGGGCAATTTAGTAATATCTATTGAAGTTTAATATATGTATGTTTCTCAAGAAATAATAAGGTGACTTCAGGATAACCATCCTAAGGAAATAAAATGAAAAGAGGAGCAAAGATATATGTACACCAGGATATTTGTATTAACGATGCATTTGAAATGATCTATCAATAGGTATTTATTAGATAAATTGTTAACGTCAATACAATGGAAAAGAGGGTAGTCATTAAAAATCTTGACATTGAACAATTCCCATGATAGGTTGTTAAGAAAGAATAAAATAGCAGTAGAGTATGAAGTGGGTGTTATTATTATGATTTTTACACATATAGTGCATATAGCAATCTGCCATCACAGATGAAATTACATTTCAGAAGAAAATTACAGCAAACCAAGTCTGGTAGTAGAGGGAGAGCAACTTGGTTTTTTCTTATCATGGGCATTTTGGAGGAGTTGAAGGGGCCTGGGATCAGATAGTGGAGATATCAAAGGTATTTCATTGGTGGGAGGTCAGTTGGTGCGTTTTATAATAGCAGACTGGATACGTGAAGGGTCCCTTGTGGAGGACCATGAGCCATTGACTAGTGTAGTGATATCTAATAGGTAGTTTTAAGTGTTTATCTGCACTGGACTTCAACTCAGTGAAGTTTTGTCAATTTTGACACATGAATGAAAGTTGTGCTTTGGAGAAATGTAGGAAAAGGCACATGGTCATGCCTATGAGAAAGGTTTTGGGAAAGCCAGTTAAGAGGGAATAAATAGGAGGTGAAATGCTGGGTGTGAATTAGAAGTTCATAGCCAGGCAGCTGACTGATCTGCTGTATCGGAAAGATCAGTCATCCATACTCTGTCAGTCCCAAAAAGATTGAGTGAGGAGAAGCTTTAAAATATATTAGACTTGCTAAACTCAAGCAAAATGGAGCTTAAACTTTCCTTGAGTAATACAGTATAAATCCTGAAGACTGGAAAATTTGGAGACAACACTAACAACAACAACAACAACAAAGAAAGAAAAGGTGACCCCTCGATGTCTATAATCTTAAAAACAAAATGATTTTTTAAAAAAACTTTTGTGTATGGGCATGTGGATAAGATAACACACTGGAAGGGAAATAGACCATTCTCACTGAATGCATACTCTGATATAGGAGCTGTAATTTATTTGAGCTTTCTGAGAAAGATGTCATAGCCCACACTTATGAGACATGTCCCCTCAAAAACATTACTCGGCTCTAAGGAGGGAAAATAAAAAATAATCTTGTATGCATTTGCTTGGAAGGGCATGAATCTTCCTCTCCATTTGTAACATCAAAGAATTGTAGAAAAATGTATTATAAATAACACTGTCATTGGGAATCTTGTATTAAGAGTCCATACCGTTTGGTGTCTCCCTGTGAGTTCTTGTCTAATCCTCCTATACCTCCTCAACATTGCTTCTCATGCAGTCTCTCAGCAGATGCAAACATAAAATCAGCTGCTCACCAGCTAATTGGCAACATCATAAGTAGGAAGAGGGCTTGGTGCTTAAGTACAGGGAAGAGCATCAGGATCAATTTCTATGGAGTTCCTAAGCATGGACTCCTAGCTTGGCAGACAGCCATAGGCTGAGAAGATATAGAGAAGTGAATAAGAAGAAAAGCATGAAATATTGTATCATGTTAAAATATTAATAAAAAGATGGAAGACAAAATTTATACAGCTCCATGCATGTGTATATAAAGAAAAGAGATCTAGGAATGAGAAGTAATGTTCAGTAACACCTATTTACCAAGCACCATGCTTGGTAGGTGATGGATATTATTTTGTTTTAATTTCTCAGAGAACCTGAGAGATTAGATTCAGTTGTCCTTTTTTATACATAAAGAAATTGAAGCTGAGGGAAAATAAAGATCTTACCCAAGGCTCCATACTTCACTAAATTCTTTGAGGCAGTATTCACAATCAGATATCTATAATTCTATTATTTTTTATTCTGTTACATAATGTTGCTTTGATAGTTCAAGGTGAAAGGGGGGCAAAAACAGGATTTAAATGGACTTATACTTAAGATCACAATTTGAGCATATGTATTTGCCACCCTGCCTTTGAGATTCCCACCGAAATGACCAAAGAAATATAAAAATGTGAGGAAATATAATTTATGAAGGAAGTATATGGGTGTTCATGGTTCTACCTGATGTAGGGACCTTTTAATTTTTTTCAACTTTGATTAAATCAGGAAACCATATTTACCCTATTAAAATGAGCAATATTCATCATCAAGAATATATTTATTAAGAACTCAGTATCTAGAGCCAGAATGTCTGGCTTCAAATTCCATCTCCTCTAATTATAAACAGTATAACTAAAAGAAAATAAATTGTATAACTTTTGTCAAGTTGTTTACCCTCCCCACACTGTCTTCTGCATATTAAAATGGAGCTTTTATGAGATCCAAATCAGATGACATTTATGAAGAGCTCAGAATGGTACTCAGTGCACAGTAAACCTAAATAAATATATACTAAATAAAAAATAATTAAAAAGAATGATTTTTGTGTGTGTGAGAGACTTCTAAGCAAAAAGGTAACTTTTGCATTAAAATCTAATACTTGCTTTTCTGAATTTCACTACAATATGCTGAGTAATGGCCCTCAAATATATCCAGCTACTCATTCCTGGAACTGGTGAATGTTACCCTATATGGCAAAAAAGGAATTTCTCAAGTGATTGAATTAAGGATCTTGAGATGGGAAGATTCTCTGAATAATCTGAGTGAACCCTAAATGACATCACAGGTGTCCTTATAAGAGTGAGGCAGAAAGAGGTTTTAAGATAGAAGAGGAAGGAGGCTATGTGATGATGGAATCAGGGGAAGGAAATGCAATATAATATGGAGGTATGAGCCCAGGTAAAAGGACAGCCTCTAGTAGCTAGAAAACACAACGACTGGATTTGCCCACGGAGCCTTCAATGTGAGCAGAGCCTCGTGGACATCTTGATTTTGGTCTCCTGAAACCCATGTCAAATTTCTGACCCTCACAACTGTAGGAGAATCAAGTTGTGTTGAATTAGCCACCCAGTTTTTGGTAATTTGTTATAGCAGCCATAGAAAGCTAACACAATGACTAAAGGTATATATGAATGGATAAAAAATGTATTAATGCTAGAGACTAGGGAAGGGTAAATGTCAATTTCTTCTCCATATAGTACAAATGTGATCTATTTAAAGAAAGACATGGGGTTAACTTTTGAAGCACTTCTAATACATGAGCAGTATGTCTAGAAAGAAACAATACAGCATTTATTTCAGGTAGTTCACATCTGCAGATGAAAGCATGCTGTGGAGGTCAGAGCATACTACCTTGACTTTCCCCTTAAAAATGAGGCCAAACCAACACAACCTGCAGTCCAGTAGTATCACCTATTGCACCTACAATTATTCCTGGCAAAAGCACCTGTGCTAAACAACAGTCTCTGTGAAAGTAATGGCAGGGCTGGGCTGAGAGTTGAACATTGTTTCCTGACATGAAAATCCCTGGCAAAAAATAAAGGGTTTTCTGTACAGACATGAAACTCCCTGCTGGGAATTCTCTTGTTTTTGACTCTCTCCACACTTCTGTCAACGAATTAGATTTCCAAGTTAGAAGGAAACCTATTTAGTGAATATATTTTCCCCCATTTTCCCTTGCTTTAGAATTTGGCACAGTCCCAGTCTACTTTCTAAGAGATTCATCTTAAATGAACTTTATTGATGATAAAATGACATTTTGCATGCCTAGACACTTCTTTGTAAGGATACATAATTAGAGGAAAATCAATAGATCCAGGGAAATGTATTGAAATCCAAAAGCTCCTCTCAAAAATTAAAACAATTAGACTTTAATTTTAATCTAAAAGAGATTTACTGTAAGAAACAAAAGAAAATCAAGAAAACATGAAATCTATAAATCTAGACCAAACAATTATGATGAAAGAAAAATCAGTGAATATGAAACATTGAAGGAAGGTGAAAAATATTATTGTCAAATAAAAAAATGTTATGGAGACACAGAAGCCATAGCTAAAGTCTTTGCTAAGACTCCCGATATAATGGTTGTTGGCCCCTACTTATTTTTCTCTCACATTCTAAAACACAGCTCAATGAAATGTTGAGGTTTTTCTCATAAATATTATTGACTGAATGCATACTTATCATTCTTGATTACACTGTAAGCATGTACGGGAATTTCATTTCCTGGTTTCATGTTGCCTTTTGTTCAGTTTATGTTTTTCCAGTGTATTTAACAGTGAGATTGACACTCATATTTAAACATAGCATTGTATTAACAGCTCCTGAGACAACCTAGAACAATAAAAAGTAAAACAGTAAACACTGACTATTTCTTTTAAAAATAATCCTTTTGGAAAACCATTTGATAAATGTGAGAGGAGTTTCCAGTTACTATAAAGCTGATAGGAATCTGTTGAGAAAAATTATCTGGAATATACTTCATAATCTACTTAAGATTTTCTTCCTGAAATACAGTCTCATTTTAAAATGGCTAAAAAGATGACCTTTGGGTAGAAAAAAAAATACACTAAAAGAAATAAAAATGAAAACACAATAGTACAAAACCTTTTGGATGCAGTAAATATGGTCCTAAGAGGGAAATATATAGCAATACACACCTACCTCAAGAAGAAAGAAAAAGCTCAAATTAACAACTTAACCTTACACCTAAGAAGTTAGAAAACAAAAGAAGACTAAAGCCAGCAGAAAGAAGGAAATAATAAAGATTAGAGCATAAATAAATGATATAGAAACTTAAATGACAATAGATCAGACGAAGGAAACCAGGAGCAATTGAAAAAGTTAATAAAATTGATAAACCTCTAGCTAGACTTATCAAAAAGAAAAGAGAAAAGACTTAAATAAATGAAATCACAAATGAGTGAGGAGAAATCAGAGCCAGGACAACAGAAATACAATCATAAGAGAATATTATGAAAAATTATATGCCAACAAATTAGACAACCCAGAAGAAATGGATAAGTTCCTAGAAACATATAAACCACCAAAACTGAAACAGGAATAGAAAACTTGAACAGACTGATAACCAGCAAAGAAACTGAATCAGTAATCAAAACTCTCCCAACAAACAAAAGTCAGATCCAGATGGCTTTGCAGGCAAATTCTTCTAAACATTTAAAGAAGAGTTAATACTCTTTTACTTGAGCTATTCCAAAAAAAACAGAAAAGGAAGGAAAGCTTCCAAATTCATTCTATAAGGTCAGCATTATCCTAACATTAAAACCAAATAGAGACTCCACTAAAAAGGAGAGCTATAGGCCATTATCCCTGGTGAAAATGGGTGCAAAAATTTTTAATGAAATACTAGCAAACAGAATCCAACAATACATTTTTTTAGATTTTTAATTTATTTATTTGACAGAGAGAGAGAGAGAGAGTTCACAAGTAGGTAGAGAGGCAAGCAGTGGGGGGAGGAAGCAGGCTCCCTGCTGAGCAGAGAGCCAGATGTGGGGCTTGATTCCAGGACCCTGAGAATCAAGGTGCCCCAGAATCCAACAATACACTAAAAAAATTACCACGATCAAGTGGTATTTATTCTGGGATTGCAGGGGGTGGTGGTCAATATTCAGAAATTGGTCAATGTGATATACCACATGAATAAAAGAAAGGATAAGAAACATATGATCATTTCAATAGATGCAGAAAAAAACATCTGACAAAGTACAGCATTCACTCATGATAAAGACCCCCAACAAAGTGGATTTAAAGAGAACATACTTCTACATAATAAAGGCCATATATGAAAAACCCACACGTAATATCATCCTCAGTGGGGAAAAACAGAGCTTTCCCTCTATGGTCAGTAACAGTACAGGGATGTTCACTCTCACCACTTCTATTTAAGGGAGTACTGGAAAACCTAGCCTCAGCTGTCAGACAACAAAAAAGAAATCAAGGGCATCTAAATTGGCAAAGAAGAAGTAAAACTTTCACTATTTGCAGATGACATGATACTATTTATAGAAAATCCCAAAGAATCCACCAAAAAATTGCTAGAACTGATACAGAAATTCACTAAAGTCACATGATACACAATCAATGTACAGAAATCTGTCACATTTCTATATACCAATAATGAAGCACCAGAAAGAGAAACTAAGGACTCAATCACATTTACAATTGCACCAGAAATAATAAGCTACCTGGGAATAAACCTAAGCAAGGAAGGGAAGACTTGCACTCTGAAAACTATAAAACACTGATGAAAGAAACTGAAGATGACACAAATGGAAAGGTATTCCATGCTCTTAGATTGGAAAAACAAAGAGTGTTAAAAATGTCTATACTACCCAAAGCAATTTACACATTTAGTGCAATCCCCATCAAAATGCCAACAGCATTTTTCACAGAACTAGAAAAAACAATTCAAAAATTTGTGTGGAACCAAAAAAGACCCTGAGTAGCTAAACTTGAAAAAGAAAAGCAAATCTGGAGGTATCACAGTTCTGGACTTCAATTTATGTTACAAAGCTGTAGTAATTAAAACACGGTACTGGCACAAAAATGGACACATAGATTAACAGAATAGGACAGAAAATCCAGAAATGAACCCATAGCTTTATGGTCAATTAATCTTCGACACAGCAGGAAATAATACCCAATGGGGAAAATTCTCAACAAATAGTGCTGGGAAAACTTGACAGCAACATGTAGAAAAATGAAACTGGACCATTTTCTTACACCACACACAAAAATAAATTCAAAAGGAATGAAAGACCTAAATATGAGACAGAAAATCACCAAAATTCTACAGGAAAACACAGACAGTAACTTTTCTGACATCAGCCATAGCAACTTCTTTCTAGAAATGTCTCTGGAGGAGAACAACAAAAGCAAAAATGAACTATTGGGACTACATCAAAATACAAAGCTTCTGTATAGTGAAGAAAACAATGAAACTAAAAGGCAACCTATCGAATAGGAGAAGATATTTGCAAATGACAAGTTGATAAATGGTTAGAATCTAAAATCTCTAAAGGACTTATAAAGCTCAACACCCCAAAAATGAGTAACCCAATTTAAAAATGGGCAGAAGATATGAATAGACATTTTTTTCCAAAGAAGACATACAGATGGCCAACAGACACATGAGAGGTTCAGTAACACTCATCACCAGGGAAATGTTAATCAAAACTACAATAAGGTATCACCTTACACCTTTCAGAATGGCTAAAACCAACAACAAAAGAAACAACAGGTATTGGCAAGGATGTGGAGAAAGGGGAAACTTCTTGCACTCTGGTGAGAATGCAAACTGGTATAGTCCTTCTGGAAGACAGTATGGAGGTTCCTCAAAAAATTAAAAATAGAGCTACCCTATGACCCAGCAATTGCATTACTAGGTATTTACTAAAAGAATACAAAAAGACTAATTCAAAAAGATACATGCACCCCTATGTTTACAGCAGCATTATTTACAATGGCTAAATTATGGAAACTGCCCAAGTGTCCATCCACTGATGAATGCATAAAGAAGAGGTGTATGTGTATGTGTACACACACACAGACACACACGAATATTTTTCAGCCATAAAAAATGAAATCTTGCCATTTGTAAAGACATGGATGAAGCTATAAAGTATTATGTTAAGCAAAGTCAGAGAAAGACAAATGCTGTGATTTCACTTGTATGTGGAATTTAAGAAATGAAAAAAGCGAGAAAAGGGAAAAACAAGAGGTAAACCAAGAAACAGACTCTTAACTGTAGTGAACAAACTGATGGTTAGGAGAGGGTTGGTGGATGGGGGAATACGTAAAATAGGGGATAGGGATTAAGGAGTACGTGGGTTGTGACGAACACTGGTGATGTGTAGAAGTGTTGAATCACTATACTCTACACCTGAAACTAATATTACATTGTATTTTAACTGACTGGAATTTAAATAAAAACTTAAAAAACCTAAAGCAGGAAGAAGAAAGAAAATAATGGAAAGAATAGAATGGAAATTAATATAAAAGAGATTAATCAGAAAGTAGAGGAAATCAACAAAACTAAATGTTTATTTGGAAAGATCAACAAAAGATGAACTTTCAGATACACTGGCTAAGAAAAATATAAATTAATAGACTCAAGAATATAGTGGAGTCAATGCTCCTGACTTTACAAAAATGCAAAGGAGTGTAAGAGAATATTATGAACAGCTACATATAAAAAATTAAATGACCTGTATTGAATGTACAGATTTGAGAAAGACACATTACCAACTGACTTAGAAGAACCATCAAACGTGAATAAAGCTATAACAAGCATGAGACTGTAATAGTAATAATAATTTAAAAAACTTCCTACAAAGAAAAGTGCAGGAAAAAAATGGTTTCAGTTGTGAATTACCAAATATTTAATTACAAATTAATATCAGTTCCCACAAACTTTCCAAAAGCACAATAGAACAATTCCCAACTCATTCTGAAACTAGTATTACCCTGAAGAAAAATCACAGGAAAGACTATTATAGATCAATATATCTTGTGTATATAAGTGTAAAATGTCAATAAAATACAAACGAAAGCCAATTTTATAGGGATGGTGTTGACTGTTTCGGATAGTACTGTGACCTCAATATTAAGTTTTCTAATCCATAAACATGGGAATAGTTTCCCATTTATTTAGGTTTTCCTTAGATTCTTTATGCAATGTATTGTTTTCAGTGCACAAATCTTCCAGCTCCTTAATTTTTTCATAGCTATTTTATTATTTTGGATGCTATATTTTTAAAAATATTTATTTATTTGAGTAAGAGAGAGAGCATGATTGAGAGCGGCAGAGGGAGAGGGCAAGAGTATATGGAGCCTGATATGGGACTTAATCTCACAACCCTGAGATCACAACCTGAGTTAGATGCTTAACTGACTATGCCACCCAGGCACCCCTATTTTGGATGCTATTTTAAATGGAGATTTGGGTTTTTTTAAAAATTTCCCTTTTGGTTGTTCATTGCTAATGTATAGGAAGACCAGTAATTTTTTTGTGTGTACATCTTGTATCCTGCAACTTTGCTGAAATGACTTAATAGCTCCATGTTTTTTTTTTTAAGGAATTCTTTGTATTTTGTACATATAGGATCATGTTATCCACAAATATGGGTAGTTTCACCTCTTCCTTTCCCTTGGATGACTTTTATTTCTATGGGTAAAGCAGGGTTTCAATCTTTCACCACTGAGTAAGATACTATCTATGGGTTTTTCACAAATACCATTTATCATGTTGAGGATGATCTCTTCTACTCCTAGTTTTATGAGTGTTTTTTAAAATCATGACAGCATTTTGGATTATATCAAATACTTTTTCAGCATCAATTGAGCTTATCATGTGGGTTTTTTTCTTGACCGTTGATGTGGTCTATTGCATATATTGATTTTCCTGTGGTGAACCACCTTTACATTCCTGACATAGATTTCCCTTGTTCTTTGCATATAATCCTTTTGATTATTAAATTATTTAATTATTATTTATTATTTTTATTAAATTTTATAATCCTGTTTGATTCAGTGTGCTTGTATTTTGTTGAGGAGTCTTTCTTTTTAAAAAGAGTCTTATTTATATTCAAAATGTATTTTATCAAAATAAGTATAAAAATATAGATTTTAAAAAAGGACAAAGTGTTAAAAGGCTTACAACAATAATAACAAAAAAGTCAGGCTTCTGCCTTATCCCTCCATTCCCCCAGTCCCAGAACCATGTTAAATCCTTTCGTTGATTCTTCTGGTCTGTTTTGTCATTTGGCTAGGTAATATGCTTATGTTGTTAATCTCTAATTTATTCTTTTTAAAATTGCAGTATAATTAACATACAGTGTCTTTTTAGTTTCAGGTGTAAAATATAATGATTCAACAATTCTATATATATATCTCAGTGCTCATCATAGTAAGTGTAGTCCCCATCTTTACTAAACAACATTATAAGATGATAATAATGTTGACGATTTTTGCATCCATATTCCTAAGGGATACTGGTTGGTAGTTCTGATTTCAAATGGGGTTTTTATCTTATTTTGTTATCAGGGTAATGTTGACCTCATAGGAGTCAGGCAGTGTCTTCTCTTCTTCCGTTTTTTTGGAAGAATTTGAGAAAGATGGGTGATGATTCTTTAAATATTCGGTAGGAGTCACCAGTGAAGAAATACAGTTCTGAACTTATTTTGTTGAGGATATTTGCTTACTTACTAAATAATTCTTTTTACTAAACTGAACTATAAACCTATGAGCCTATTTAGATTTTTTTCTTTTTGAGTCAATCCTAGTAATTTACGTGTTTCTAGGAACTAATCCATCTCATCTATGTCATCTGAATTTTTTTTTTATTTTATTTTTTATTTTTTATTTTTTATTTTTTTTAAAGATTTTATTTATTTATTTGACAGAGAGAAATCACAAGTAGATGGAGAGGCAGGCAGAGAGAGAGAGAGAGGGAAGCAGGCTCTCTGCTGAGCAGAGAACCCGATGCGGGACTCGATCCCAGGACTCCGAGATCATGACCTGAGCCGAAGGCAGCGGCTTAACCCACTGAACCACCCAGGCGCCCCTGTCATCTGAATTTTTGTTGTACAATTATTGGTAGTATTCTCCGTTTATGTAAAAGTATAATCTTTTTATTTCTCTAAGGTTAATGGTAATGTTTCCACTTTCACTTTTGATTTTATTAATTTGACTCTCTTCTCTCTTTTCCTTGTCAGTCTAGCTAAAGATTTGTCAAATTTTTTGATCTTTCCAAAGAAATAACTTTTGGTGTCCTAGACCATCTTTGTTTTTCTGTTCTCTTTTTTCATTTTTCTCCACTCTAAACTTTATTATGTTCTTTCTTCTATTAGCTTTGGGTTTAATTTACTTTTTTTTCTAGTTACTCAAAATACAAGATTTGGTTATTAACTTGAGATCTCTTTTATTTTTAATGTAGGCATTATTTTAAAAGATTTATTTATTTGAGAGTGAGTGAGTTAGGGAAGGGCAGATGGCGAGGGAGAGGGAGAAGCAGACTCTGCTCTGAGCTTGGAGCCCAAAGCTCCATCTCATGACCCTGAGCTCATGACCTGAGCTGAAATCAAGAGTAGGATTCTTAACTGATTGAGCCATCCAGTCACCTTAAATTAGGAATTTTTAATGTATAAATTTCTCTCTGAACATCTTCACTGCATCACATAGCTTTTGGTAAGTTGTGGTTATGTTTTCAGTTGTCTCTAAGCATTTTCTAACTTCCTTGTGATTTATTCTTTGACCCATTGCTTGTTTAAAACTTTTTTTTTTTAAAGTTTCCCTCTGTTATTTCTAGCTTCATTTCATTGTAGGCACAGAAGATACTTTATATGATTTTAATCTTTTTAAAATTCATTGAGGCTTGTTTTGTGGCCTAACATATGGTCTATCATGCAGAATGTTCCATGTGTACTTGAGAAGAATGTGTATTCTACTGTTGTTGGGTAGAGTGTTCTATATATATTTCTGTGAGGTCTAGTAGGTTTATAAGTTGTTCTGGTCCTCCATTTCTTTAGTGATCTTCTCTATAGATGTTCTATCTACTAATGAAAGTGGGGGCATTTAGTCTTTAACTATTACTGTAAAACTATTTCTTCTTCCAATTTTGTCAATGTCTGCTTCATATATTTTGGGAGTTTTACTGTATGGTGTGTATATGTTTATAGTTGTTATATCTTCTTGATGACTTGACTCTTTTGTCAATATATAATGACCTTGTTTGTCTTGTAATAATTTGACTTAAAGTCTATTTTATGTGTTATTAGCATAGCCACCTACATTTTTTGGTTACGATTTGCATGAAATCTTTTTCCATCCATGCACATTCAAGTTATTTGTACTTTGGTTGCAAAGTGAGTCTGTTTAGACAGACTGTATTAGGACCAAGGTTTTTATCTTTTCTACCAGTCTCTGTTTCTTAAGTGGTTTATATTTAAGTGATTACTAATAAAGAAGAACATATTCCCAACACTTTTCCATCTTTGTTATTTGTTTCTACATGTCATATATTTTTGTTCCTAATTTCCTCTAATGCTGTCTTCTTTTTCACTTGATTGATTTTTTTTAGTCTCTTATTTTCATTCTCTCTTTATTTCCTATTCTGTATATAATTTCAGTTATTTTCTTAGTGTTACCATGAGGATTGTAATTAACATCCTAAATTAATAACAACCAACTTTGGAGTGATACCGAGTTAGCTTTAATAGCACATAAAAACCCTGCTCCTAAACACCTCCACTTCCCCTTATGTTGCTATTGTTACAAAATAAACCTTTATAAATCATGTGCCTATAACATAAATTCATAATTGATGTTTCATGGTTTGGCTTTAATCTTTAATCTTTATCTTTTATCTTTAATCAAATAGGGAACAAAAAGAAAACAAACCAAAAACAGAATAATATTGGCTTTTATATTAACCTATATAGTTACTTTTATCAGAATTTTTTTTGGTATGGCTTCAAGTAATTGTTTATTCTCTACTCCACCATCTCTATGACATTACTGCTCAGGGGAAGTTTTAAAAAAACAAAATAAATAAGCCAGTAGAAATCAAATAATGAGAGAGAGAAATAAAAATTAACAAAAAATATGTAATTAAGAATATTAGCTATAAAAGTGCCTGGCTGGCTGGTTCATGACTCTTGATCTCAGGGTTCGTGAGTTCGAGACCCACACTGGCATGGGTTCTACTTAAAAAAAAAATACTAACCATATATATGGAATTAAGAAAATACAAAAGGCTACTATATATAAGTGTCTATTGATAAATTTAAAACTCTCAAGGAAGTGGGAAATTTTCTGGAAAATATACATAGTATACATAGGCTCAATTAAAATTAATTGCCTATATATACCAATTATAATGGAAAAAAATATGCACCTCATAAAATTAAAGGCCCTGAACTTTAATAATTTGCTCACTGAATTTTATCTAGCTTCAAATTACATATATTTCTCAAGATCTATAGTGTTTTCTAGAATAAAAAGAGGAATGGATATTTTCCAATGGTTTTTTTTTGGCCTGGTTCAAAATTTGCTTTATTTTTTTTTATTTTTTTTCAAAGAGTGGGAAATCCATTTATTAAAAGGGAAACCCTTACTTCCCTCCAATTAGATAAATCCCCCACTATAACTCCCACAGGTTTTTTTTTATTACAGCTATCAATTTATTTATTTTCAGAAAAACAGTATTCATTATTTTTTCACCACACCCAGTGCTCCATGCAATCCGTGCCCTCTATAATACCCACCACCTGGTACCCCAACCTCCCACCCCCCCACCACCTCAAACCCCTCAGATTGTTTTTCAGAGTCCATAGTCTCTCGTGATTCACCTCCCCTTCCAATTTACCCCAACTCCCTTCTCCAATGCATTTTAAAGGTAACTTAACCTTAAAAAGATATCATGCAAATAAAACTATAGATCAATATCACTCATGTGTATTAGATACAAAACTCATAAATTAAATATTAGGAAAATGAATAAAGAAATAGAATAAAAAATAATTTACCATGTTGAACTTTTATCTTAAAATTATATTCTAATATGAGTGGATTTAGTAATAAAAATATATGAGTCATTGAAAGGTTTAAAAATTTTATGAATAAATCAATCAAGAGGTGTTTAATAAATTTCAGTACTACTTCCTGAATAAAAACCCTCATGAAATATAAAACAATTTTTAATACAATTAAGGATATCTTCTTTAAACTATGATAAATACCCTTTTACTAGAGAAAATAAATAAATTTTATCCTGTGAATCAAAGATACAGATTCTGATAATTACCTCTATTATTTTATATTGTCTTGGAAGTTCTGATGAATATAATAAAATAAGAAGGAAAAATAAACCAATTGGAAAGGAGATGATGTTATCTTTATTTGCATAGGCAGTATTTTCTACCTAGAAAACTCAATAACATCAAATGAAAATGTCTTAGAACTATTATAAAGGTATGTACTATGGATACAAACACAAAAATCATTTAAGAACAATAGGAACAACAAATATTATAAGATGTTTAGTAACAGATTTAAGAAAATAAGTGAAGTTTCATGTGTGGCGGGGGTGTCTCTTTATTTGGATAACTTGCATGTAAAGTTAAGGTATTCATGGGAAGACTTAAAAACTCTCAGTTTTTCTCCAATTAATGTGTAAGTAAAGAAATTCCAATAAAAATCCCAATAGCAACTGATAATTAACAAAATGTTTCTAAAGTTTATCTGGAAAAAATATTTCACTACAGCCAAGAATAAATCAAAAGTCAATCAGACAGTACTTGCCCTACAAGATATTAAAATAAAAATGTTGCTGTAAGTTAAAATACAGTTTTATTCAAGTAATAAACAGGAAGAAGTCAGAAAGAACATATATGAAATATGCCATACGTCAATGCTAATAATAGAAGTACAAATTAAAACAGTATAAACTGTGCGTTTTAACTGGGGAAATAGCCAAAAACAGTTTTAAAGACAATACTGAATGTTGATGAAGACTAGAGCAACCAGACTGTTTATACACCACACCTGTAGGGAGATGTGGTAGTATACAGAAAAGTCTTGGGGCATCTGGGTGGCTCAGTGGGTTAAGCCACCGCCTTCGGCTCAGGTCATGATCTCAGGGTCCTGAGATCGAGCCCCACAATGGGCTCTTTGCTCGGCGGGAAGCCTACTTCCCCCTCTCTCTCTGCCTGCCTCTCTGACTACTTGTGATCTCTCTCTCTCTCTCTCTCTCTCTCTCTCAAATAAATAAATAAATAAATAAAATCTTTAAAAAAAGTCTTAAATATGGCAGACCCTTTGGCAGAACCACCTCCTATTACATTCCTTCACATTTGGTCATAATAAACAGACGACTGAATGAAGGACCTGAGAACTATTAAATTTCAAGGGAAGAAGTGTGCCAGCTTATGAGCATCACTTTCTTTTTGCTGATGATGCAAGGAGTATCAGTGAAAAAAGAAATCAGTTTTCCACCTTGGGACTTGTTTCCTTTGGTCTTATATTGTCATTAATGTTTAAACTTGCAATTTTAATAAAATCAAAACTGCGATCATGTCAGTAATCACTTTGTATTCCATTTCCTTTAAAAATGCAATTAAGGGGTGCCTGGGTGGCTCAGTGGATTAAACCTCTGCCTTCGGCTCAGGTTATGATCTCAGGGTCCTGGAATCAAGCCCCACATCGGGCTCCCTGCTCAGTGGGGAGCCTGCTTCCCTCTCTCTCTCTTCCTACCTCTCTGCCTACTTGTGATCTCTCTCTCTCTCTGTCAAATAAATAAAATCTTTAAAAAATTCAATTAAGTAAACATTGAAAGAATTAAAGGGAAAAAATGATTAGGGGATCTTGACATTAATCAGGTGAATTTAATCATCATCAATTATAATAACTTTTTGGTTGACTTGGTTTTTTACATTTCATTCCTTGTTTAACACAAATAAATCACTCTGTACCCTCCTCAGAAGGGTATCTTTCAAAACCTTTTAACTCCTGAAGGAAATAAAATGTTAAGCAACTAAAAAAATGTAAGATCACAGTAGCAGAAAGTTAGAAATACAGAAATTAACTGCAATTAGATTTGCATAATGACATTTTCATACAGACATGTAGAGGTCCCTTCCTTTCTTATTATCTCATTACTCATCAATTTTTTTCTCATCAATTTTTGAACAAAACAGCAATTTCTTAGGAGTAGAGTTAGAAATGTATATTTTTGAAGAACATCGTCTATTTTATAAGACCACAAACTTCCTAAATAACATTAGGCAAATGCAATTAACATCTAGAGAGATTATTAACTAAAAATGTGTATCCATAGTTATTACTATGATTCATGGAAAACTTTTTAACATTAGTAGTCCAAAATATTTTGAATACTGAAGACAATGTTTGAATTACTGAAAGGATTTAAGAAATTTCAAATTAAAACTATCTACTCTACTCCTGTAGGTAAGGTCCGTTAACCAAACAAAAGTCCTGTCAAGAGGACCAGGTAAAATTCCTGCTTATCCTTTGGTTGGATATTTCTATTTCCTCACAGCTCATTGAATTATTCAAACGAGCCAGTCACATCCTCCTCCTGGAGCATCCCACCCTTTTGATACTACAAAATCTGCCTTCCACAGTCCCTGGTTACTCATTCTGTTCCTGAATGCAACCCCCATGTGTTCCTGCATGGCACGCAGTATCCTCCTTTCTTGGGCTATGAATATATGTGACTAATAAGCTGTTATTATCCAGTGTCAGGTGTTGTGTGTTCAGCAATCTCAATAACAAGGGTGGGAATCTCTCCTTCATTAATGGGATAAAAAGCAAACAAAATAATGAATAAAATTCATAAGGAGTGTTAAGGATAGAAAGCAAGATAGTAGTTTAGGCACAAATTATAGACATTTTAGATACTGATACTGGGTAAGCATGTAACTTGTGAGACATAGAATATAATATTTGTTAAATACAAATAGCATGTAAGTTAGTTACATGTAATACACATTAACAATATGATACAAATACATCTTTGTGATGGAACAAAGAAAGCTGGTTATACATAGAAAGGGATCAAAGTACTGCATCGTAATTTATAATCATGCCACCCCTAAGGCAACAGCTGTGCCATCTTTAAATTGGCCACCCACTGGTGACATCCAATTTGATTCTGTCATGGTCCTATATGTGTTCTACTAAAGAAATGTATACAAAGTTCATAGTTGCCCAGCAGGTTAATTGGCAAGCTACAGCTGTGGTCAGCCATAGCCATTCCCACCCCACTGTGTCTCCCAGATGGAGCATGCTATGGTTCTAGGAAATTTTTGCCAGTTGTTCTTCCTCAATCATACCAAATCTCTGTTATTCTTTTTTTTTCATTTTACATTTTTTTCTTTTAAAGCTTATTTATTTAAGTAATTTCTACACCCAACATGAGGCTCGAACTTGTAACTTTGAGATCAAGAGTCACATGCTCTTCTGACTGTGCCAGTGAATCATCCTCCAAATCTCTGATATTTCTAATCCATACAATCAGCAGGAGTAGCTTATGTGTGTTGGGGGAGAGTTATTATATGTCCCCTGTGTGCGTGTGTGTGTTTGTATGTGTGTGTGTGTGTGATTACTCCATCCCACTTGTATCTTCTAAGTGTGATAACTTTCCATCCCTTGTCCCTATTTCTCACTGTTCATTGTAAATTAATTTAATAAGTCATGTGATTTGAGTTACTTCATTTGTTCTGTGAGCCTTTATGTACCATAACTTCTTTTTTTTAAGATTTATTTATTCATTTGAGAGAGAGAGAGAGAGCAAGGGAGGGGTAGAGGGAGAGGGAGAGTAAGAAAATCCTAAGAAAAGCCCCCTCCAGGGGCTCAATGTGGGACCCTCTCCCACAACCCTGAAATCATGACCTCAGCTGAAACCAAGTCTGATGCCCAGCTGACTGTGCCATCCAGGTGCCCCAATGTTCCATGACTTCTGAGATGACTTACTCGGTAGTAAACTTGAAAACCACCTTTGCATCAATTTAATTTCCTACATAGCACTTTTCCCTACACTTTTCCTACACTTTTTTCCCCACACTTTTCCATTCATTTGATAAGTGACTTTTTTCTTTTACAGATAAAAGAATTACTTGAAAAAATGTTCCATACATCTCATTAATAGATATATTTCCAATTAAATTGTCCTTTTCATGTTTAATTGTAGTTTGTCAAATTTGTACTTCAATTTTGTTATTTTGATCAACTGTGCACTAAGAATTGTAATGACAACTTATGCCCCATGTGATTTTTAAAACTTAAGAGTTTAGTCATAGGGTATTAAAAAATCAAAGGAGTATGACTTGCAAACATAAAATATATTTAATTAGGATAAAATCTCATGACAGAAATGGAATGATAACATATTCAGGAGAAAAAGTAAAGATACATATAGCTTGCTTATATAAAATAGCTGTTCATATATGTTTAAATGGATGATGCCTCACTTCAAATCAACATGATGTCTAGAATTTATTGGATATTTTTGAAATAGCAGTGAAATCATTTTGTTAATAAGGACCTATGAATGAAGGTTACAAGTAGGAATGACCCTTCTCCCTAACACAGCTAACAACACAAGAGCAGAATTTTTACTTCCTGTTCTGGCAGCTCTATGTTCTGTTGATTTAGAGGTCTTAATCTCCAAGGGATGAATGCTTCTAGTAGTAGACACAATGATTTCATTGAATTCAAAGACGAGACTGCCACCTGACTACTTTTCGTCCCTAATGACATTGAGCTGACAGACAGAGGAGGGTTAACTTCCTTCCTGGAGTGACTGATTCAGAGTATGAATGTATCTTAGTACTTCCATGTCCAATAGTAAAAAAAAATAGTAAAAGGTAATAATGGCCCATTAAAAACTCCAATCAGCAGAGGGGCTGGTTAAAAGTGAAGGGAATGCAGAATAGGTAGGGGACAAATGGAGTTTTAAATATCAGTTATGGCCTCATGACTGTTTCAGACACAAGAGAGAGTAGCTAGACATATGAGTTTCTTTACTTGTTACATAAATATTTTCTTTCTCCATTTCCCCTATTATTTTATTTGAGACATACTGGTACTGGTTAATTTTACAATTTAAATTTTAGATTAAATATGTAGGTGGGATTATTACTGAGCTAGAAGAGGAATTAACATCTTCTGTATTGGTATGGGGATTCTGTGTCTTCGTTTTAATAAGGGAGAGGGTATGTGAGAGCACCTCTGACTCCATGAACAATAGTTACTAGAAAGAAGCACATTGTTCTTGTTAGTTCTGCTATATGTAACTTCAAATATGGGAATAAAGATGAGAATGGATGCTAAGCAAACAAATGGGTAGACTGTGCTAGACAGTTTCATTTGCTTTCAGCTTCATTTCCCATGGATTTCCATGTATCACACAATGTTGGATACTTAAAAACTAATTCTCAGATTTATTTGCCAGTTAGCTTCTATTTAGGTTGAGTTTACGGAAGGCATTAAATCTCTTTATTACTTCCATTTTTTTTTTTTTTTACTTAAAATTTGAAAAAAAAAAAGGCAAACTAGATGGCAGTGTAAAAATGTGCAAGCACTTTTAGAGGGCATATGAGCAAAAAAGTAGAGCTTATCCTGCAAGGTCAAGACTGGCTCATAATTATATTTCTAATCCAGTTCATGGGAAAAACAAAAGGAAGCAGCCCAGGGCAAGCAATTTTCTTTTAAAAGAGAGCTTAAATTAATTGTTTCCACTCCTCTTTCTTTGGTGATAATGACATGGCCACACCTAATTCAGAGTGAGAGTAAGAAATTTAATCTTTAGCTGTGTGTCCATATGCTCAGGAAAATTCACTGACTTTAAGGAAGATTGGGTTTTTACTCACAAATAGCCATCACTACCACTATATGTCCAAAAGTCTATTTCTCAGGCTTAGATTTATAGCGGAAATACCTAATAAGGTTTCTTTTTCCTGACCTCCAAGGCCTTCTTAGCCTCTAGAACCAACTGCCTATGACTCAGAATTTCTACTTCTAGGAATATACGTTCATTTAACAAATACTGATCAAACTCCCACTATATGTTCAGTATTCTTCTATTAGCTAAGAATATGGCTTTCAGTAGGACAAATATGATCTCTGTCCTTATGGAGCTTATATTATGCTGCAGGTTTCTGATGATAATTTTTAAAAAAAGATACTACAAAGTAAGGATGAATGTTAGCAAGAGTAGAAGCAGAAAGTCCCCCTCTTTAAATATTTCAGACCCAAAGCAAAATGGCAAACAGAGGTACTACACATGATTATTAGGTACTTAACTATATATCCTTTACAAGTATTCATGGGATAATCACAAAATTAAGAGTATATAATGCTGCAAATTGTGTCTCTTTTATTTATTTATTTATTTATTTATTTATTTATTTATGTTACCATAGGGTACATTAATAATTTTTGATGTAGCATTCCATGATTCATTATTTGTGTATAACACCCAGTGCTCCATGGAATATGTGTCCTCATTACGTATCACTGTGTTCTTTAATTCCAAAAAAGTAGAAATATATGATATTCTCTGATTACCGAAAATATAAGGAATCTTATCTCAAATTTAAATAAAGCAAAAAAAATTAAGAAACTCTTGGGTAAGAGGAAATATACACTGCTATTTCAGAATTCATAGAAATAAATTATAATGAAAATAATATCAGAACCTGTGGGGTACAGATAAAGTAGTGATCAGAGGAAAATTCATAACATTAAAAATATATGTTGTATTTTCAGAACTGCCCTATGACCCAGCAATTGCACTATTGGGTATTTACCCTAAAGATACAAACGTAGTGATCCAAAGGGGCACGTGCACCCGAATGTTTATAGCAGCAATGTCCACAATAGCCAAACTATGGAAAGAACCTAGATGTCCATCAACAGATGAATGGATCAAGAAGAGGTGGTATATATACACAATGGAATACTATGCAGCCATCAAAAGAAATGAAATCTTGCCATTTGCGACAACATGGATGGAACTAGAGCGTATCATGCTTAGCGAAATAAGTCAAGCAGAGAAAGACAACTATCATATGATCTCCCTGATATGAGGAAGTGGTGATGCAACATGGGGGCTTAAGTGGGTAGGAGAAGAATCAATGAAACAAGGTGGGATTGGGAGGGAGACAAACCATAAGTGACTCTTAATCTCACAAAACAAACTGAGGGTTGCTGGGGGGAGGGGGTTTGGGAGAAGGGGGTGGGATTATGGACATTGGGAAGGGTATATGCTTTGGTGAGTGCTGTGAAGTGTGTAAACCTGGTGATTCACAGACCTGTACCCCTGGGGATAAAAATATATGTTTATAAAAAATAAAAAAATTAAAAAATATATATATATATATATGTTGGTAAATAAGCAAGAATAAAAGATAATTTAAATAAGCCTCTGACTGAATTAGGAAAAGGACAATAAAAAAAGAAAACTAGAAGATATTAATAGAGTTAAGAACAAAAATGAATGAATTAGAAAAATAACAATAGGACTTATTATGATTACAAACAAAATCTAAACTATAAAAAGTCTCAACACACACAAAACAGACAATCATATCAAAAAATGGGCAGAAGATATGAACAGACACTTTTCCAATGAAGACATACAGATGGCTATCAGACACATGAAAAAATGTTCATCACCACTAGCCATCAGGGAGATTCAAATTAAGACCACATTGAGATATCACCTTACACCAGTTAGAATGGCCAAAATTAACAAAACAGGAAACAACATGTGTTGGAGAGAATGTGGAGAAAGGGGAACCCTCTTCCACTGTTGGTGGGAATGTAAGTTGGTGCAGCCTCTTTGGAGAACAGTGTGGAGATTCCTCAAGAGATTAAAAATAGAGCTTCCCTATGACCCTGCCATTGCACTCCTGGGTACTTACCCCAAAGATACAGATGTAGTGAAAAGAAGGGCTATCTGTGCCCCAATGTTTATAGCAGCAATAGCCACGGTTGCCAAACTATGGAAAGAACCAAGATGCCCTTCAGTGGATGAATGGATAAGGAAGATGTGGTCCATATACACTATGGAGTATTACGCCTCCATCAGAAAGGATGAATACCCAACTTTTGTGGCAACATGGACGGGACTGGAAGAGATTATGCTGAGTGAAATAAGTCAAGCAGAGAGAGCCAATTATCATATGGTTTCACTTATTTGTGGAGCATAACAAATAGCACCGAGGACAAGGGGAGATGGAGAAGAGAAGGGAGTTGAGGGAAATTGGAAGGGGAGGTGAACCATAAGAGACTATGGACTCTGAAAAACAATCTGAGGGGTTTTGAAGGGGCGGGGTGTGGGAGGTTGGGCTACCAGGTGGTGGGTATTATCGAGGGCACAGATTGCATGGAGCACTGGGTGTGGTGCAAAAACAATGAATACTGTTACACTGAAAAGAAATAAAAAAATTTAAAAAAATTCTCAATTATGACTTGTTGATTTGAAAGTAATAGGCTCAGTGAAATAAGTCAAGCAGAAAGAGTCAATTATCATAGGGTTTCACTTACTTGTGGAGCATAAGGAATAACTCAGAGGACATGGGGAGATGGAGAGGAGAAGTGAGCTGAGGAAAATCGGAGGGGAAGACAAACCATGAGAGACTATGGACTCAGAGACAAACTGAGGGTTTTGGAGGAGGTGGGTTGGGGGAAAGGGAGAGCCTGGTGGTGGGTATTGTGGAGGGCGGGTATTTCATGGAACACTTGGTGTGGTATGTAAACAATGAATTTTGGGACACTGAAAAAAATAAAGTTAAAAAAAGTAATAGGCAAATATTTAGCTAACCTAATAAGGAGAGAAAGAGAGAAAACATGCATTTGAATGAAATAAAAAATGATAACTGGGAAATAATCATATGAACAGATAAAACTAAAACTATAATAAGCTATTTTTTCAACTTTATGCTAATAAATGTGAAAAGTTGGACAAAATAAATAATTTTGTAAAAAAAACCCCATACTTTACCAAAACTGACCACAAAATTGATAGAAAATTGCAACAGACTAATTTCCATAGAATATGAGAAAATTATCAAACACATTATGCCATTAGACAAAAACAAAAACACAAAAACATATCCAGTTCAGATAATTTGACAAATTCTATCTAGCTTTTAAAGAGCAACTATTTTATTCAGAACATAGAAAAGGAACAGAGCCAAAAGCTACTTACTTTCCATGACATTATTTTAACACCGATACCAAATTATAAAATTGGCACAAAAAATAAAACTATAGACCAATATAATCTAGAAAAATTGATGCAAAAAATCAACATATGATATTAACAATCCAATAGGATGTTAAAAGAAAAGATCCTAGGGAGTGAGTAGTTTGTTTGAGGAATGCAAGGATGATGTAGTAACAGGAAATCTAATATACTTCATCATCACAGTAGATCTAAGAAAAAAACTTTTTTGATCTAAAATTGCTGGAAGACACACAACAAACTTCAACAAACTCTTAATTTAAGAAATAGTTAATAAAATATGAATGTGTAGGGACATCTGGGTGGCTCAGGGGGTTAAGTGGCTGCCTCCGGTTCTGGTCATGATCCCAGAGTCCTGGGATCAAGTCCTGCATCTGGCTCCTTGCTCAGCAGGGAGCCTGCTTCTCTCTCTTCCTCTGCCTCCTACTCTGCCTGCTTGTGATCTCATTATCTGGCAAATAAATAAAATCTTTAAAAAATATGAATGTGTTGCTATGCTCTTAACATAATATAACAGAATATATATATATATATATATATATATATATATATATATATAATATCACCCAAAAGGCAGCATTATGTTTAATGGGAAAATACTAGATGAATTCCCACTAAAGTAAGGAACTAGAAACCAATATCTACAATTAGTATTATTACTTCATGTTATTTTGGAAATACTGGCTAAAACAATCGACAAGTAAAATAGATTAGCTATAAATGAACAGGGAGGAGGTAAAATTATCGCTATTTGTAAATGATAAAAGTGTATTCATAGAAAACCCAACAAAAGCAATTGAAAAACAAAAAGTACCTCAAATTAGTAAATTAGTGAGGTACAAAATAATAAAATAATATGCAGAAGTCAGTAACTTTCATATGTATACACAACCACCGGTAAGGTTGTTGTTTCAATGGAATGAATGACATAATAAAAGAAGTCACACATTTACAATAGGACCAAAAAAAGATAAGACATTCAGGATAAGTATTAAAAGTAATAGGTAAGTTTTATATGTAGGGAACACTTTAAAGTCATTGTTGAAGTACACATAAGAGGGTAGACAATAACTGCTTCCCTGAATAGGAATTGTCCAAAAAAGCACACATTATTATTTCTCCCTAAATGAATCTACAAATGTAATATGAACTCATCAAACACACAAGATTACACAGTAAATAAGTGGCAGAGCTGTAAGAGGAATTCAGAACTGTTTCAATATCAGTGTCCTAAAATACTGCACTAAACTGTCTAGAGAGCATCCTCATTCTTTTTTAAAAAATATATTTAAGTTCAAGTTAGTTAACATACAGTATAGTATTGGTTCCAGGAGTAGAGCTTAGGGATTCATCACTTACATAGAACATCCAGTGCTCATCACAAGTGCCTTCTTTAATACCCATCATCCATTAGCCCATCTCCACACCCATCTCCCCTCCAGCAACCCTCAGTTTGTTCTCTATAGCTAAGAGTCTCTTACGGCTTGACTCCGTGTCTGTTTTTACCTTACTTTTCCCTTTCCTTCCCCCATATTTATCTGTTTAGTTTCTTAAATTCCACATATGAGTGAGGTCATATATTATTTCCCTTTCTCTGACTTATTTTGCTTAGCAATATACACTCTTATTCCATCCACATTGTTGCAAATGACGAGTTTCATTCTCTTTGATGGCTGAGTAATATTCCATTGTGTGTATGTGTGTTTATGTATGTATACATAAAATATATAATATATAGTATATTGTGTTATATACAATATATAAAAATATATAAATATGTTTAAAATTATATATATGTATATATATACACATATATGTGTGTGTGTGTATGTGTGTATATATATATATATATATATATATATATCCCGCATCTTCTTTATCCATTCATCAGTTGATGGACATTTGGGCTCCTTCCATAATTTGGCTATTGTTTTTTTTTCATTTTAATAATATATTTTATTGAACCCAATATACCCACAATATTATCATTTCAACATGTTGAAATGGTTATTGTTGATAGTGTTACTATAAACAGTGGGGTGCATGTGCTCCTTCGAACAAGCACTTTTATATCCTTTGGATAAATACCTGGTAATACAATTGCTGGGTTGTAGGGTAGCTCTATTTTTCACTTTTTGAGGAATGTCCATACTGTTTTCTAGAGTGGCTGTACCAGTTTGCATTCCCACCAATAGTGTAAGAGGGTTCCCCTTTCTCCACATCCTTGTCAATACGTGTTGTTTCTTGTGTTGGTATCATAGCCATTCTGACAGGTGTGAGATCATATCTCATTATGGTTTTGATTTGTATTTCCCTGATGATGAGTGATGTGGAGCATCTTTTTCCCTTGCCTCCAGAGACACGTTTAGTAAGAAGCTGCTGCTCCTAAAGTTACAGAGGTTGCTGACTTTGCTCTCCTGTAGGATTTGGATGGTTTCCTATCTCACATTTAGGTCTTCAACTTTGAATTTATTTTTGTGTGTGGTGAGAAAAAGTGGTCCACTTTCATTCTTCTGCATGTGGCTGTCCAGTTTTCCCAACACCATTTGTTGAAGAGACTTTTTTTTTTCCATTGGATAGTCTTTCCTGCTTTGTCAAAATTAGTTGACCATAGAGTTGTGAGTCTATTTCCAGGTTCTCATTCTGTTCATTGATCTATGTGTCTCCTTTTGTGCCACCACACTATCCAGTGTCCAGTGTGCCACACACTGTCTTGATGATGACAGCTTTGTAATACAGCTTGGACTCTGGAATTCTGAGGCCTCCCACTTTGCTTTTCTTTTTCAACATTCCTTTGGCTATTTGAAGTCATTTCTGGTTCCATGCAAATGTTAGAGTTATTTGTTCCAGCTCTGTGAAAAATGCTGTTGATTGTATTGAATGTGCAGATTGCATTGGGTAGTATTGCCATTTTAAATATTTTATTTATTGATTGATTTTTTAACATTAACATATAATGTATTGTTTGTTTCAGGGGTACAGGTCTGTGAATCATAGTCTTACACAATTCACAGCGCTTACCACAGCACATCCCCTCCCCAAGGTCCATCCCCCAGCCACCCCATCCCTCCCACCCCCTCCCCTCCAGCAACCCTCAGTTTGTTTCCTGAGATTAAGAGTCTCTTATGGTTTGACTCCATACCCAGTCCCATATTATTTCATTTTTCCCTCCCTTTCCCCGACGACCTCCTGCCCTGCCTCTCTTATTTAATTATTTGTGAGTGTGCCCAAGAAAGCAAGATTGGGGGAGGGGTCTAGAGGGAGGGAGAAGTAGACTCCCTGTGGAGTTGGGGACCACAACGCAGGGCTGGATCCCAGGACCTGAGCCAAAGGCAGACGCTTAAGAGACTGAGTCACCCAAGAGCTCTGGTAGTATAGCCATTTTATCATGATTTGTTCTTCCAATCGAAGAACATGGAATATCTTTTCCATTTCTTTGTGTCTCCTTCAATTTCTCTCAGAAGTGTTCTATAGTTTTTGGAGTACAGATCTTTTAACTCTTTGGTTAGGTTTATTCCTAGGTATCTTTTTAAAAAAATATTTTTATTTTCTAAATTTTATTTTATTTTTTCAGTGTTCCAAGATTCATTGTTTATGCACCCCACCTTGTGCTCCATGCAATACATGCTCTCCTCGGTTTTTAATAAATTGTAAATGGGATCAATTCCCTGATTTCTCTTTCTGCTACTTTGTTATTGGTGTATAAAATTGGTGTATAAAAATGCAGATTTCTGTACATTGATTTTATATCCTGTGACTTGGCTGAATTCACGTATCAGTTCTAGCAACTTTTCAGTGGAGTATTTCAGGTTTTGTACAGAGAGTATCATATCATCTGTGAAGAGTGGAAGTTTGATTTCTTCCTTGCTGATTTGGATTCCTTTTATTTCTTTTTGTTGTCTGATTGCTGAGGCTAGAACTTCCAGCAGTATGTTGAACAACAGTGATGAGAGTGGTCATCCTTGTCATGCTCCTGACCTTAAGGGAAAAGCTCTCAGTTTTTCCTCATGGAGGATGATACTAGCTGTGGGTCTTTTGTATATGGTCTTCTTGATGTTGAGGTATGTTCTTCCTTTCCCTACTTTCTTGAGGGTTCTTATCAAGAAAGGATGCTGTAGTTTGTCAAATGCTTTTTCTGCGTCTATTAAGAATATCATAATATATATGATATTATGATATGTTTATATGATACGTTTATTAACGTGGTCTATCATGTTGATTGATTCACGGATATTGAACAATAAATCCCACTTGGTCAGGGTGAACAATCCTTTTAATGTACTGTTGGATCCTATTGGCTAGTATTTTGGTGAGAATTTTTGCATCCATGTTCATCAGGGACATTGGTCTGGTATTCTCCTTCTTAGTGGGGTCTTTGTCTGGTTTTGGAATCAAGGTCATGCTGGCCTCATAGAATGAGTTTGGAAGTTTTCCTCCCATCTTTATTTCTTTTTTTTTTTTTTTTTTTTAAATAATTTATTTATTTTTTTATTTCCAGCATAACAGTATTCATTATTTTTGCACCACACCCCGTGCTCCATGCAATCCGTGCCCTCTATAATACCCACCACCTGGTACCCCAACCTCCCACCCCCCGTCCCTTCAAAACCCTCAGATTGTTTTTCAGAGTCCATAGTCTCTCATGGTTCACCTCCCCTTCCAATTTACCCCAACTCCCTTCTCCACTCTAAGTCCCCATGTCCTCCATGCTATTTGTTATGCTCCACAAATAAGTGAAACCATACAGCTTCAGAAGAATAGGTATTAATTCTTCTTTAAATGTTTGGTAGAGTTCCCCTGGGAAGCCATCTGGCTCCGGACTCTTGTTCGAAGGGAGATTTTTGATCACTGATTCCCTTTCTTTACTGGTTATGGGTCTGTTCAAACTTTCTATTTCTTTCTGTTTCAGTTTTGGTAGCTTATATGTTTCTAGGAATTTATCCATTTCTTCCCGATTGTCCAATTTGTTGGCATATAATTGCTCATAATATGCTCTTATAGTTGTATATCTACAGTGTTGGTTGTGATCTCTCCTCTTTCACTTGTGATTTCATTTGGGTCCTTTTTCTTTTCTTTCTGATAAGCCTGGCTAGGGGTTTATCAAATTTGTTAATTCTTCCAAAGAGCCAGCTCCTAGTTTTGTTGATCTGCTCTACTGTTTTTTTTTTTAAATTTCTATACCATTTATTTCTGCTCTAATCTTTATTATTTCCCTTCTTCTGCCGGTTTTCGCTTTTATTTGCTGTTCTTTTCTCAGATCCTTTCAGTTTAAAGGTAAGCTGTATATTTGAGACTTTTCTTGCTTATTAAGGAAGGCCTGTATTGCTATATACTTCCCTTTTATGAGTGCCTTTGCTATGTCCTAAATGTTTGGAGTGTCATGTATTCAGTTTCATTTCCTTCCATGTATTTTTTTTTTAATTTCTTCTTTAGTTTCCTGATTAACCCTTTCATTCTTCAGCAGGATGTTCTTTAACCTCCATGTATTTGTGGTCTTTCCAAATTTTTTTCTTTTGGCTGACTTCAAGTTTCATATCATTGTTGTCTGAAAATATGTGGTCTGAAAATATGCATTGTATGATCTCAATCTTTTTGAACTAACTGAGGCCTCATCTATGACCCAGTACATGATCTCTTCTGGAGAATGTTCCATGTGCACTAGAAAAGAATGTATATTTTGCTGCTTTAGGATGAAATACTTAGAATGTATCTGTTAAGTCCATCTGGTCCAGCATGTTGTTCAAAGTCATTGTTTCCTTGTTGATCTTCTGCTTAGATGATCTGTCCATTGCTGGGAGCAGGGTCCTATGTTAAAGTCCCCTATGTTTTTATATTATTGTCAGCTTCTTTATGTTTTTATTAATTGATTTATATATTTGGCTCCTCCCGAGTTGGGGGCATAAATATTTAAAATTGTTAGATCTTCTTGTTGGACAGAAACCCCTTTATTATGATATAGTGTCCTTCTTCATCTCATATTACAGTTCTTGGTTTAAAATTTAGTTTTTCTGTTATAAGTATGGCTACTTCAGCTTTCCTTTTTTATGTATGGTGACTTATGGCAATTACACATATCGTGGTAGTCTTTGCATAGACCGTATAGCATTGTCAAATCACTATGCTGTGTACATGAAATTAAAATAACTCCAGCTTTCTTTTCATGTTCATTAACATGATAGGTGGTTCTCCATCTCCTCACTTTCAGTTTGGTGGTGTCTTTGGATCTAAAATGAGTCTCTTGTAAGCAGAATATTAATGGGTGTTTTTTAAAAAAAAATCCATTCTGATACTGTATATCTTTTGATTGGAGCATTGAGTCCATTGCATTCAGAGTAATTACTAATTTGAGTTTAGTGTGGTTGTATTACCTGTAAATTTGTTGTTCCTATAGATTGGCTCTGTTGTGTTCTAGTCTTTGTTGCTTTTGGTACCCATTCTTTTTTGTGCAAGATCATATTCCAACTGTATAGATGTAGCAAAATTTACTTATTCATTTTTCTATTGATCCCCATTTAGATTCTTAGCAACATTTGGTTTTACAAAGAATTCATATGTATATATCATCTCACACATGCACACAAACATCTCTGGATTCACTTTCCAAAATGGAATTGTTTGGTCAAAGGATATATGCATTTGAAATTTTAATAGATATTGCTAAATTCCCTTGAATATGTACTACTCTGAGCAATAAATTAAAATGCCTGCTTACATAAATCTTTGGCAATGATTGTATCACCAAGTCTTTTGATTTTAGCCAATGTGATAATTGAAAAATTGGAACTTGAAGTAGTTTTAACTTGTCTTTCTCTTATTATGAGTCAAGATGTCTATCTTTTCCATTCATAGGTGCTACATCTATTATCTATATATAAAAAAATTCCTGGGAAATTAAAATAAATTTCTAATTTCTAGATAAGAAAAGGTAATTACATTTGGAAGTAGGATAGAAATTGGGCAAATAAAGCACAGGGTTGAAAGAGATACTTTCACTGAACATTTTATATTATATTATATATTATATTATATTATTATTATATATATTATATATTATATAAATATATATTAATATATTATTATTTAATATTATATATTATATTATATTATATAAATCTCACTTGGTCAGGGTGAAATAAATATATATATATATACACACACACACACACACACACACACACACACATATATATGTATATATTTCTGAACCACACGAAGTGGGTTTAATTGTGTCCTCTCAAAGAAATACGTTGAAGTCCTAACCCCAAGTACCTCAAAATGTGACCTTATTTGGAACTAAAGTCCTTGTGGATGTAATTATTTACATTAGGATGCAGTCATACTGGAAGAGGATGGGCCCAATACATAATCCAATATGACTGGTATCCTTTTAAGAAGAAAAGAAACCCAGGCTCTGAGACACATAGGGAGAAGGCCGTGTGATGCTGGAGGCAGATACTGGAGTGATGCTGCCAGAAGCCAAGGAACACCTGGGGCTACCAGAAGCTGGAAGATGCAAGGAGGGATCCTCCCACAGAAACTTCAGAGGGACCATGGCCCTGGCCACACTTTGAATTTAGACTTCTAGACTCCAGAACTCAGACCTGTGAGACAATAACTTAATAATAATTTCTTCTGTTTTAAGTCACCCAGTTTGTGGGAATTTGTTGCGATAGCCAAGGAAACTGATACAAACACTTAATTGACAACTAAAAATATGCATTTAAGTATATTGTTTTGAAAGTTATTTAGTGGCAGTAGTTTGAGTAGGTAATGAATCTAGAAGGCATGTCTCAGTTCATACTGGATCTCTTGCTTCATATTAGGGTATTATTGACAACGGAGCTGAACTCTATTAAGCCAATAAGAAAGAAGTATTTGCTTTTGAAACTTAGAGACTTAATAATTTAACAAAAACCATTAAAGCCACTCTTTTACAGATTATACCTTCCTCATTTCTTTTTCTGTATGTATAATTTCGTATCAATTACAGTAAGCCTTCACAGGATATTATGTTAAAGTCAGGAGCTCCTTATAGAATAGAACCTCTTTAAAGCAGTCTACTATTAAGGCTTAACATATTGAATAGAAGTAGCAGGATTTTGGGGGGAATTACAGGTTTCACATACTTATAATATGAGAATCTGTGGTGTTCTGGGGTGGGGAAGAATCCATTAAGAGTTATTATTTTCCATTAAAAGCAAAAAGCATGCTCAAGGAGACTGTTGTTAAAAACTGACTTGATTTAAGGAGGAAAGAAGCTGTATAAACAAATGAATCACCAGGAGATGGTTAATCAGCTTTGTGTGACTCTACAAGAATCCTTTAATACCTGCTAATAACGTGCATTTGATATCATATTTATAATGCTGAATAGAATAAAAACACTATAGGCTGCATTAAAGTGTCATTTGTTGAAAATTACTTTAGATGTTTGCTTAAACCAATATAAAAAAATCTTAACTAAATGTGCTCTCATATTTGGAACTGCCCTACATATAGCCCCACAGATGAGTCTATCTGTGCTTGGTGGTCAGCTTTCTTGATAAGATTGCTAAATCCCAAAATTTGAAAACTAGGGCAGCTGGGACATTGGGGAGGGAGCATAGTCCTCATTCTGATTTGATACTAGATATTAACTCAATCTGTACTCTTCTGACATAGGACAAAGGCATGGACAAGGGAAGCAGAGGCCTGGGGCCTAGACCCAGCCCCTTCACCTTCCATACCACCATTGTCTTATCTGTAAAAGAGACATAACAGTACCAAGAGACCTTGTGTTGAATGGTTTTTTTCCAACATGCAAGGTTATTTGGGATATCATTGTGAGAGTGGATATGAAAGCACTTTGCAGTTTGTGAAAATACATATATGGAATATTAATTTTTTATTTTATGAAGAAGTAGTTTTGTTCTAATAACTGAATACATTTTTGGATGAATAAAAGAGGAAATGAACGCATGCCAAGTATGTTGCATTGTGTGGTCAGTTAAGTCAAGCCCATAGAAACTTTTTTTTTTGGAGTATACTCAACCTAATATTACATTAGTTTCAGGTGTACAACATAGTGATTCGACATTATGCTCTGCTCACCATTAGTGTAGCTACCTGCTTTCACCACACCGTGCTATTACAGTATTATTGACGATACTCCTTATACTATGTCGTTCATTCCCATGACTTACTCATTCCATAACTGGAAGCCTGTATCTCCTACTCCCCTTTACCCATTTTGCCTAACACTCCATCCGTGCCCCTCCGGCAGCCATTCGTTTGTTCTCTGTATTTATAGGTCTGATTCTGCTTTTTATTTGTTTATTCATTTGTTTACAAAACTGTATTTTTAAGACAACTGTGTAACATTGCATTTATTCATTTTCCCATGAATTTATGCAAACTTCTATTTTGCATAATTATATTTTAAAATATATATGTTGATATTAGCCAGACCACTTTGAGAAATGTGCTAGCATTTAATATAGCAATATTTAAGATGTGGAAATTAAATAAATATAAATTACACATAAGGCAACTGGCACTTAAAATTCTAAGTACACCATTTTTTGAAATGAATCTAATTACATTAATACCTTATAGCATCAGCATAACATTTCATAGTTTAAAAAAAATTTTCCACTGTCATTACTCTTTGATTTTCACACTCACCCCAAGTTATTATTTATTTCCGTTTAATGGTAAGAAAATGGAGATTCTGAGAGGTTATCAAGGCTATCACTTCTGGTAAACGGCAGAATTGAGCTCAGTGAGTTTTCTTTCTCCCCAAATCATTGGACTAAGCATGATTATTAATTTATTAAAGATATATGTATTGGGGCATATTCTATGCCAGCTTTTCCATATTTTAAGTAGAAATTTTCTTTTACTTACCCAGTTTTAAATTTTCATTGATTTTAATGCTGTGTTTCTTCAATATGGCAAAACAAATGGTAATAGTTGTACATATTTGGGTGTATTCCTGCTACCATGGTTTGGCCTGCTAACTTCTCTGCTATGTTTTCAACACGGGTAATTTTAAAAGGTATCTACATGTACTGAGTAGATATTTAAATCAGCGTAACTGTATGGAGTTAGCTCTCTGCAGGGACCTGAGAATGAAGGGCACATACCTGAAGAAATGCCTGGGAAGAAACCTGCTGTGCATGTCTGTGATTTTCCCATCCCTCTATAATGCTAAATGTGCATCAGACAAAGTATGGGGCTGTTTATCCAGTCTGGATTAAAAATGCAAGGATCTAAATAAGTAAAAAGGGATGAGGTTGGGAATGGAGTATTCGAGAAATTCTAAATGTCATAACATTTTCTATTTGTACAGAGGTAGCGTGGACAGAGAATACGTAATACTTTGTGAGACTAGGCAGGTCATATCTCCCTTCCAGTCTACACAAACTGCGTCTGCAATATAAGGATATCTGGACTCCCTAGAGACTACATAGGGCTCTAAGGTGTTCTTTGTGTAGGTGACCTTGTACAACTTCTGATTTAACACCTTTCTTCTCCCTTTCTAACTCTCCTCAGTCTGGCAAACTCATACACATCCTTTAAGATACAGTCATAGTTCAAATGCAGCCTCTCCTATAACATTTCCCTGACTCTCCCAGAAACAAGTTCCTAAGAGCTTCTACATTCAAATGCACTTACCTATAGTGTTATGTTAGAATGTACTATCTTGAGTTTAAGAAAGCTGTCTCTCCTGTGAAGCTGAGTTTCCCAGTAACAGGGCTCTGTTACTTTTTTTTTTTTTTTGATCCCTTTTGTGTCCATAGGTCCAATGCATATTAAATGCTCATTGCAAACTATCTTTGGTTTAGAATAGACACTAAATAAATATCTGTTGAAATATTAGGCCAATCTTCAGTGGAGTGCTGTCCCTGAGAGTATGGTCAATATATGCTAAGAGATTGACCTTGTGCTGAATGGAGAGGCTTACAAGACACATGGTAATGTACATTCTCTTCTAATATCCTTTCAAGAGGAATGAGCACAAGAAAGATATAGAGAGGTGTTCCCTTAACATTAAAAGCAAATGTGCAGGGCAAGTGGAAGGTAGACTGTTTCCTCTATAAAGCAGTTAGTGCCTTCATCCAGTAAGAACCTCCCTCAGGCTTTAAGAAATGAAAAATTAATGCACACAACTCCCATTGGATACAGTAGACATTGTGCATAAAAATTCCCATGCTTTATGTAATAGGACACAATCTCAAAGTATATTGGCTAAAAATAACTGAATTTAAAAAAATTATTCTTTGAGCCTTTCCTTTATTGATTATAGAAATGTTTTAATAGGTGACTCAAATTCATTATTTCAAACTGAAAAATCTTTCATCATTTCTACTATTTGGCCATACAGATATCCCAACAGACACACCATTTTAACTAGTCCTCAGGAGTATCTGAAAGTCAAACTATCTGAAATATGAATTCATAGATATAAATTTCTCGTATACAAATAATGGAAATTTTGACCTCAATAAAAGAAGAATATAGGCTTTAGATAATTCATTGAGAAGATGCTTACTTCCTGGCTTTTTAATAGAACACATTTTCTTTCCTTTTGTTTATAAATCTCTCAGCACCTTGTGAATCTTAATTGCCTGATGTTATAATTCAGAGGCAGACATATAATAGCAGGCTTTGTGACAGGTAAGTGCATACACTGAAATGGAGAAAAGGGAAGACAGGGCATTGAGAGAATGAATTTTAAAGCCCACAGATAGTTGCTGTCTTGAAACCACACCCGCACATTCACGCCCAGCTCACACTTCCCTCCTGTACTTCCCAGTTAACCTCTCCATGAAGCCTGAAGTATAGACCAGTTGTGTTCACACACTGTGCAGATATTTGTTCAAGAAAATAAGGATAAGGTCTGCTACTTCACTGCTTTGTTTGATGTACATATTGAATTCACTAAACTGATGGAGAACCTGAAGTATGAATCCGACTTAAGTTTCCACATCAAAAAGAATATTAACTCATTCAGGTCATGAGCAGGTTCATCTATCTGCCCTAGGTCATAATTTAGAGAGGTGCTTGGCTCAAGTTACCCTTCTCCATTTGTGGGTACTTATATGGGGGAAAGCTAGTAGGCAGGGGCTTGTGAGGACAAGGAAGCCTAGCTGAGTCAGCTGACTTAGGCCAATGAGCCCAGTGCACAATTAGCTTTGGTCACAGTGATTGGTTTAGAGGTAGGTAGATGGCTTATCTTTATCTAATATATGTGAATGGCAGGACTTTTGATGTGGCTTACCTCAGACCTTAAAATTAACTCAGAGGTGATAAATTTCAGGACAATAAGACCAAGATTAGAACTGAATGAGTTCTAAGGTTTATGCTTTGTAACCTCCACCATGCATCCAGAAATTTCTAAACCAAAGACATATAATATCATGTAAATTTAGTCACTGGCACCATTTCCTCAGGGGTCCAAAATAATTCACAGGTTGTTTTCTTCAAGTACTTTTAACAAATGTGTATCATAGGGAATGGCTTAAAAACACACTTCAAAGCACTTCATGTGCCAAAAGATCTTTACTGTTAGGGAAGGAAAGTGAATGCACAAAACACAGCATATAAAGAGGTAAGACAATTAAAAAAGAAAGATTTCAGTATATATTTTGATATATTTAGTTTGGAAAAAATTCCCCAAATATGGGAAGGTGACCAAAGATAATTATGATATTTGAAAAAGAAGAAAGACATGACATGGGATATTGTTTGCTTTCACTTATAAAATAGAGACAGCTTAAATTGTATAAGATCAGATAAACTAAAGTTTGAACTAAGCAAAGCTCATATACAGTTCTGTATCAAGCATCTTATTAAACAACTCCTCTGGTTATTAACAGACATAAGCTATTGTTATGGCACATGCCTCTCTTATATGCTCTTTATGAAAGAAGTAGTATGTTATAGAAGGAGGAATATGAGATGAAGAATCAGAAATGGACTGAAATCCTAGCTCTACAAATGACAGGTACTATGACATTGGATAACCCATTTAATTGCTCTGCATCTCTGTGTTCTCATCTATCAGGTGGGAATAATGGTAATACTCCTTAAATCTGGTTTCTAGTCAAATGTAATAACATATATCAAATTGTTTATGTTTTTATTATTAGTTTGAAATATTACATAGTTATTACAGGATATCAATAAATATGGAACACTATAGTGACAAAACGGAAAGTCTTCTATATGCATACAATCTTGAGATTAACTGCTATTGATGTTAATGCATTTCTCTCTTTTGATGTATTTTTCTAATATAATTGAGATCATCCTCAACATAAAATTGTCTATTCTTTACTTTGATTTAATGTGCTATGATAATAATTTCCTTAGAACTTTAGAAATATTTTTAACATAATTTTCAATGCTACATATTTATGGTGTTAATTTCTTTGTTTAAATAATATTTGGTTATTTGGTCCTCTGTCTATATATTTTTGTTTTTCTATATAATGATTTAGTAAAAATCTTTATAAGTCTTTCATTGAATTTTAGTTTATTTCTCTAGACTAATTACCCAAAGTGGAATTATTGGGTGATTATGAACATTTTAAAAAAATATTTATTTATTTATTTGTCAGAGAGAGAGAGAGAGAAAGAGAGAGTACACAGGCAGAGTGGCAGGCAGAGGCAGAGAGAGAAGCAGGCTCCCCGCTGAGAAAGGAGTCCAATGCGGAACTCAATCCCAGGATCCTGGGATCATGACCTGAGCTGAAGGCAGCCACTTAACCGACTAAGCCACCCAGGCATCCCGATTATGAACATTTTTTAAATGCACATGCACACTGCCAAATCATCCACAGAAAGTTCCAACCACTTGATTCATCCACTAGGTCATTATGAGAATATCTGTTTTACAGCAACTTCGCTGAAATTTTGCCCTTAAAATTTTCATTAAAAATTATTTGATTTTCCATATCTTTTTTTTTAATTTTTTATTTTTTATAAACATATATTTTTATCCCCAGGGGTACAGGTCTGTGAATCACCAGGTTTACACACTTCACAGCACTCACCAAAGCACATACCCTCCCCAATGTCCATATCTTTGATCATTTTGTAAATCTTTGATTAGTCATAAAATGAAACATTCGAAAAGGTCTCTGGAATAGTAAAATGTTACATAAACATTCTTTTTTGAAGCCATTTGTTATCACTATTCTGCTGTTACCTCTGGGCTCAGAGGTGCCAATCCATGCCCTGGACCTTGTCTGTAGTTAAACTATAACCCTGCCACACCAAGAGGCATATTTCAGAATCCTCTGATTCCTCAAGCCTTGTAATAAGCATCTGGTTTACTTGCCTTGGATATCTGACTTGATTACTGATCTATGAGAATGTATTTACTCACTGTACCACACTTCACTTATTGACCTCTCTAAGGATACTTACCACCCTGAAGGAGCATCCTACAAATATTATGAAGTTGCTATTATTGGGGCCAATTAAATTCTGTGAAGATATTAGAGATGTTACTTGTTCAATTGTGTGGTGGCTAAAGGCAAAATGAGATTAGTATAGGGAGCTCATTTCATATTCTTATTTCCCATGGGAAATCATATCAAGTTTAATTTTGCTTACATGAATTATTTGAATGATGATATTGAAAACATAATTTTCAGATGTGTAGATCCTATTAGTGGTATAAAATCAAGACAAGCAACATATTAAGATTTACAATGTGAACTAAACTGTGCTGGTATGAAATTCAGGCAAATGTAATATTCAGCCAAATCCTCAGCTCATGGGAAATGTCAGTCCAACCTGCTTTTTGACTAAAACAATAGGTGAGTGGACAAATTTGGCTAAACTGGTAGTATCCAGTTTGTCAGACTTTAGTGTAAGTAAAACAGTTAGTAGGATAACAGTTTAATTTCCAGTCCCTGTTTGGCTCTTCCTTAGATATTTGTTTTTATACTGACCCCCAGTCACTCTCCTTCTCTTTCCCCCAAGCCATCTTACCTTTTTCTCCTTTTTCTGCCATTGAGAGGTGCTCACTAATGGAGGCTAACTAATGTTGCTTTAACTCATTTTTCGCCCTTTCCACCTAGAATAGATTTCTTATTTCTTTGCCCTATCTCATGAAAATGTAGACATGATTTTATAATTTTCTTCTAGCAAGCTACCACTGTTCAGATTAATTCCTGCTGATTCTAGCAAAGACTACAGAGAAATTTTATTGCTCAAATGGAAATGAATTCTCACTCATTCCAATTTTTATAAGACTGTAGGTACCTATATAACACTAAATACCACCAATGAACCAACAATGAAGCCATTCAAGAAAGCTTTGTGATTAACCTTTGGTGATTTTAAACAATGCCTCTCTGGACACATTCATGAAATGAACAAAGTTTGATTACATGCCTGGTCTTTCCCACAATTCTCCACACTGCTTCTCTCCTTCCCCATGAAAGCAGTGCTCTCACAATCCCCTTTCCCTTCTGACAAACAAATACTTTTCTTAGGATAAGATTGCATTAACTTCCTCACAGAATGAGGTACAAGAACTGATGAGGCTGAGTGGAGGCCTCCTCCCAAGGAGCTGGACTATTAACAGCTGACATTAGCTTCACTTAAATCAAGGTAGTATATATCTAGTTCCATGATGGGAAAAACTTGGCACTTATGCCAGCACTGTTCTCTCGCACATCCATAGCGGTCATCACTGATTGATCACAAGACTCTCTCCTGCTGAGGCAAGAAACACCCTCCTCAGAATCTTCCTCAACACACCGATTCAGGCAGTGACTGTTAACTAATCAGAATTGGTATTTAAAATGAAACTTGGGGCGCCTGGGTGGCTCAGTGGGTTAAAGCCTCTGCCTTGGGCTCTCTGCTCAGCGGGGAGCCTGCTTCCTCCTCTCTCTCTGCCTGTTTCTCAGCCTACTTCTGTCAAATAAATAAAAAAAATCTTTAAAAAATATATAAAATAAAACTTATTTGCCACCTATGGTTTAATGGAACATTTTTTAGGCTTGGGAAGTCCACGTGATAAAGGTGTTTGGAATCACATGCATTCCTTCTGAACTTATACCATAAAGATAATCGTTCATATTCCATTTTTAACTTTTAATTTTTTAAAATTTTTATTTAAATCCAATTAATTAACACATAGAGTACTATTAGTTTCAGAGGTAGAGGTCAGAGATTCATCAGTCTTTTTTTTTTATTGTGTTGTGTTAGTCACCATATAGTACACCATTTGTTTTTGCTGTAGTGTTCCATGATTCATTGTTTGCATAACACCCAGTGCTCCGTGCAACCCGTGCCCTCCTTAATACCCATCACCAGACTCAACTATTCCTCCATTCCCCCTGCACTCTAAAACCCTCAGTTTGTTTCCCGGAGTCCATAGTCTGTCATGGTTCATCTCCTATTCTGATTTCTCCCCCTTCATTTTTCCCTTCCTTCTCCTAATGTCCTCCATGCTATTTCTTATGCTCCACAAATAAGTGAAACCATATGATAATTGACTTTCTCTGTTTGACTTATTTCACTCAGCATAATCTATCCAAGTGCCACCCATACTGATGCAAACGTTGGGTACTCATCCTTTCTGATGGCTGAGTAATATTCCATTGTGTATAACCCTATGACCCAGCAATTGCACTACTGGGTATTTACCCCAAAGATACAGATGTAGTGAAAAGAAGGGCCATATGAACTCAGTCTTTTTTTTTCTTTAAAGATTTTATTTATTTATTTGAGAGAAAGAGTGAGCGAGAGAGAAAGAGAGAGAGAGAGAGAAAGCACCAGCCAGGGGAGGGACAGAGAAGCTGACTCCCTGTTGAGCAGGGAGCTTGACATGGGACTCAACCCCAGGATTCTGGGATCATGACCTGAACCAAAGAAATATGATTAGCAGACTGAGCCACCCAGGGGCCCAGATTCATCAGTCTTATATAATACCCAGTGCTTATTACATCATATGCCCTTTTTAATGTCGATTACCCAGTTACCCCATCCCTCCAACCTCTCCTCTAGTAACCCTCAGTTTGTTTCCTATGATTGAGAGTCTATTATGGTTTGTTTCCATCTCTGATTTCATCTTGTTTTACTTTTTTCCTCTCTTCCCCTATGATTTTCTGTTTTGCTTCTTAAATTCCACATATGAGAGAGATCATATGATAATTGTCTTTCTATGACTGACTTAGTCCACTTAACACAATACCCTCTAGTTCCATCCACATCATTGCAAATGGCAAGATTTCATTTTTTGATACCATTTTTTGATGGCTGCCATATATAGAGATATATATATTCACATCTTCTTTATCCATTTATCTGTTGATGGAAATCTAGGCTCTTTCCATAGTTTGCTGACCCTCAGCTTCCTTACACGTAAAATGAAACTAAGAATGACTGATAGGGCTGTCCAGAAGATTAAATGAGATACTGTGGGTAATGGTCTTTCTCACTGTCTGGTGATAGCCAGTACTAAATTTATGTGCCTTCTATTGGTAAACCTTCCTTAAAAGTAAGAAAAAACTTTGGTACATTTAACTCTATTGTGAAAAGTGGAGAAAAGGAGGTATAAGAAATTCACTAGGAGAAAAAGCTTATAACTCAATTAATTTCTGAATCAGAGTCTCAGAGCTACAAGGAACTAATCAGTGGCTTTGACTAGAGTGGCCAGGTTCCCACTTCAGCTTCCTGTATGCACACCCATTGTTTGATCACTTTCTTTGACCCAGTTTTCTTTGTATCTCACTTCTTAAGTGGTACTACATTACAGGGAAGACCTTCCTTGCTCATATTTTCAACATTAAATAGAATTATTCTAAATTAAGATTTCCCCCAGATCGTACATCTGTCTAGATTTGCAGTCTATATGAGGCAAGTTTCATCCCTAGCATTTTATGTCAGACATAAATTACAAAGCAGTCAAAAATGACCTAGCATCCTTCGTGCATTAATATTTTCAATTTTTATCACTATTCTACTTTGAATAGGTTATATTTGGAAGACACTGAAAATCTTCAAAATTCCCTGATTTTATAATAATTCTTGCCTCTCCTGACAAGATGACTCACCAGGACCAGGACATAAGTCATATGTGGTTTTCCAGTATTTTCCTTTTTCTTTTTTTTTTCTTTTTTTTTTTATTTTTTATAAACATATATTTTTATCCCCAGGGGTACAGGTCTGTGAATCACCAGGTTTACACACTTCACAGCACTCACCAAAGCACATACCCTCCCCAATGTCCATAATCCCACCCCCTTCTCCCAAACCCCCTCCCCCCAGCAACCCTCAGTTTGTTTTGTGAGATTAAGAGTCACTTATGGTTTGTCTCCCTCCCAATCCCATCTTGTTTCATTGATTCTTCTCCTACCCACTTAAGCCCCCATGTTGCATCACCACTTCCTCATATCAGGGAGATCATAAGATAGTTGTCTTTCTCTGCTTGACTTATTTCGCTAAGCATGATACGCTCTAGTTCCAGTATTTTCCTTTTTCTTAACAATCCTTTACATTTGTGTAATATTTTATAATCCAGAAAATACTACCCTTCACTTTTTGAGTCTCAAAGAAATTCTATGAGGTACCAAGGGCAAGTATAGTCACCTTTTGGCATATAAAAAAAACTAAGCTCAAGTAAGGTTAAATATTGTGCTTGAAGTCAAAATGCTAATATACACAGTAGAGTTCAGAGTAGAGACAAGTTCTGTATGAAAGTTCAAACTGTTCGCATATCCCAGTACATAAAATACACAGAGTATAGTTTTAGTCAACAGGACCAATAAATATTATTCCATTTCCAGATCAGAGGAACATCAACATCTCCCCAAACTCAATTTATTTTTTATTCTGAGCAATGTGTTCTTTCTTACTTTCACCCCCAATTAAATGCATTTTGCTCTGGATCTCAGTGAAGTCTTTAACTGAAGCAGGTTCAAGTGAATTCTCTATTACACATTCAGAAAGGTCTGAAACATCCAAATTTCTGTCAGCAGAGAATCTCTGGGAATGCAAGAAAACCTGCTATATTGTATATTCCTGAAATAAAGTGTTTAGCCATTAACTTATTAATGTCATTGTCCTCTTTAGGTCAAGGCTATGGACTTAGACATGTAACATTTTCCCACAAACCACTGATATTTTATATGCAGTATCAGAATTCCATGAATAATGATTCACTACCAAACTATGAGCTCACAAAACATGAAGGTTTTGAAAATGCATGTCTTCAAAAGCTGGAACCAAATGTATAAAAAACGTTAGACAACATATCATGAAAGATGCAAGTGGGATGAGGTCAAGATGAGTATTTGTATTTAAATATTTCCAGCTCTGTGTATTTTGAGGAGGAAGAGAAATATACTAACTAGTCTTTCTTAATATAAATATAAATATTAAAAGGTAATGGTAAAACAAAATGAAACAAAACCACCACCACAACCATAAAGAAAGTCTAATAAACTCAGTAGAAAGTTGTATAGAAGGAAGGAAAAGGAAAACTAGATAAATCAAAAAGGCAGAAATTAGTAATATCAGTGATCACATGAAATGTAAAAATTTCAATTCATCTACTACCTGACAAATGAGGGGGAAATGCATTTATATTCTTCTTGAAAGAGATACACTTAAATCAAAAGCATATATAAAGATTAAAAAAGATAAAGGAAAATATATTCCAAGCAACGCATAACCCATTAAAGGTAGTGCAGCATCATTAATTTCAAAGAGATCACATTTTAAGTACAAGACATTATTGTGGATATACATGGACACTGCCAAAAATATGGCAACCATAGACTATTATATACCTGGTAACATAGCCTTGGATTACATAAACTATTACCAGGATTATTAGAGCTTCTGGTTTCAGCTCTGTTATTTCAAGAACTTAGACACTGTTAATCCAGTTTTTAGAACAGGAGAAAAGTGGAGAAAAATGAAGAGGAATGACATTGTTTGACCTATCTGGGAACTGAAGTCATAGGACAAACCACCACACTGAGATCCAGAGAGACAGGAAAATACAGAAGATCATAGTTAAGATGAGTTTATCTGGGTCAAAAGATACCGTAACTGCAGACTGATGGGAATAATTAAATGGTAACATTGGTGAATTTCTAGAGGATTTGTGTGGATTTGCATGGGAGAAATAAACTCCTGGAGTCTAATATTACTGACATTTTCATGGGTTTTCACTGCTAGAACCTCCATGTCATGTTATCATGATGAAGAAGAAAAAAATTACTTCATGCTTCTGGCAGGGTGAGGAAAAATGTAAACACCTTGAAATATACCCAGAGTGTCCTCCATAACAAAGGCCTACTCTTTTGGAGAAAAGACTTTACCAGAGCCTTATCCAACTTAGGGTCAGGGCAATTAGCCAGCTCTAGGCCCCTCAGTTTTCTAGAAAAATGTAAGGCTAAAACACATTTTTGAAGGCCACAGCCCAGGTATTCAGTTCTACCAAAATACTGAAATTTAATCAAATGGTAGAGACTGCTTGTCCCTGCCCATACTTCACCATCACATCAAAAGGGCTACAGTATAAGAGTAAATTACTGCTGAAAAAGCTGGAAGGCTTAGAGTTTATTTTTGAAGGAGTTCTTAGGTGAAACTGAAGGACAACAGAAAGGACCAAACAAGGTCATTAGCAGTAACTAAAAGCTCTGGTACCTGTGGCTATAGCAAACATGAAACATAGCCCAAATCCTTGCCAAGATAATGTAAAACTTCATAGTAAGAGCATATTCACCTTAGTTTCTTTTTACCTGGTACATCATGTCTGGCTTTCAGCATAAAACTTACAAGGCATGCTAAAAGCCAAGAAGAAAATACATTTTAAGGAGATACAGCAAGCATCAGAATCAGACTTAGAAAAGACACATATGTTGGAGTTTCAGACAGGAACTTTAAAACAAGTATGATTAGCATGTTAAGAAAAGGCTATAATGAAAAAAGAGAATGTAGAAGAATAGATGGGCAATTTAAACAGAGATAGAAGCTCTAAAAGTAAGCAAAATCAAAGAATGTTTTTGATGTCCTTGGACATGGCCACAAAAAGAATCAATGAGCTTGAAGATCTTTCAATTGGAAGTTTCAAAACTGAAATACAAAGCGAAAAAAAAAATGATGAAAATAACAAAATATCCAAGATCTGTGGTTATAATGTCTAAATGTGTAAGATATGTATAATTGGAATACCAGAGGGAGAATGAAGAGAGAAAAGAGCAGAAAAATTATTTTAAGTAATAATGGCCAAGAACTTTAAAAAATTAATGATACACCAAACCACAGATTCAGGAAGCTCAGAGAATACCAACTAGAATAAATATCAAATAATCTACACCTAGGCATATCTTATTTAAACGCAGGAAGCCAAAGGCAAAGAAAAACTTTGAAATTTTAAAAAAGAAGTATAAGTGATATTGTAGATATCACATCACCTTTGATAAGAATTGACAATGTGATTAGTCTAAATGCACATGTTAAAAAGGCAACAAATAAAAAAAGAGCTATACACACAGAAAATATTATTTCAAGTGCATCAATAATCACTTCAAATGTGAATGGTCTAAATACAGACATTAAAAAACAGTGATTGTTAAAGTGGATTGAAAAATTATTACCTTAACTATATTATCCACAAGAAATGCAGTTTAAATATAACAAAAAATATAGATTAAAAATAAAGGGGTGAATAAGTATATAATACACTCTCACTAAACAAAAGAAAGCTAGAATCACTACATTACTTTCAGATAAAGAAGATTTCAGAACAAGGAAAATTATCAGGGGTAATGAGAGGAACTGCATAATGATATAGGGTCCATTCTTCAAGAAAATGTAACAATCCTTACAGTGTATCATTTAACAAAGAACAACAAAAAATGTGAGGCAAAAACCGATAGATAATTGACAGATCAGACAGGCGTAAAAATCAATAAGGACACTTTACCTGAACATTACTATCAATCAACAATGTCTAACTGACATTTACAGAGTACTCCATGCAACAAAAACAGAATGCACATACTCCTCAAGCTCATATAAACACTCACTAAGACCATATTCTGGGCCACAAAAGAAAGCTTAATAAATTTTTTAAAAAATGGAATGATACAAAACATGCTCTCAGACCACAATGGAATTAAACTAGAAATTAACAATAGAACTATAGCTGAAAAATTAAATAGTTGGAGATTGAAAAAACACATGGGCCAAAGAAACATTTTCAAGAGAAAATGATGAATATTTTAAGCTAAATAAAGGGCATCTTATCAAAATTTATAGGATATATGAATGGAGGCAAATTTATAGCATTAAACAAATGTATTAAAGACAAAAGTTCCAATATTAATAATCTAAATTTCTACCTTAGGAAACTGAAGGAAAAAAAGTAATTGAAACCTAAATCAGGCAGAATAAAATAGATGATAAAAATTAGGGCAGAAATTAGTGAAATTTAAAAGCAGGTATAAAGAGGTCAGAGAGGAATAGCACAGAGGATATAGGGAAAGGAGGTAAAACTGAATGGGAAGAAGTAAGAGGGGGAGAAAAACCATAAGAGACTCTTAACTCTGGGAAACCAACTGAGGGTTGCTGGAGGGCAGGTGGGTGGGGGGATGGGGTAACTGGGTGATGGGCATTAGGAGGGCATCTGATATGATGAGTATTGGGTGTTATAGGCAGCTGATGAATCATTGAACGCTACATCTAAAATTGGAGATACACTATATGTTGGCTAATTGGATTTAAACACACACACACACAGTAAAGAGGTCAGAGAGGAATATAGTGGCACCACAGGCAGACCCTAGGTGTGCCTCATCTCATGAATACTACCAGATAACTATTAAATTATCCTAAATACCCCAGAAATCAATCTCAAGACTGGCAGAACTCTACAACTAAAGGTATAGAAGAGGCTGCACTAAAGATTGGAAGTGTGGAAAGGGGTTTGGGAAAGAGAAAAATTGTGGTTCCTGCACATCTAGGAGGGAGCCACCGTTTCAGAGAAGAGCCAATGACTACCACACAGGGGGAAGGTACTGGGAAAATGAATCCCCCTAGCAACTGGCTTGGACAGCGAGAGGTCGAATTTCATGAGTTCTGGCAACCAGTAGGGCTTAATGTATGGAGTTTTAAAGGTCAATGGGTTTGATGGAGACAGAGCCTGGGAGGGCGCTGCACTGCTCTTGGAGAGAAGGCAGGCTATTAGCCCACAGACAAACAGCAAGGAGAAAGTGATCTGAAGAGCACCTGGAGCACTGGGGAGGTTAGTCGCTCATCTCAGAGAATGCCCCAGAAGGTCAGCATTGTGAGGGACCCCTCTGGGAACCAAGGAACTGGCAGGAACCATTTCCATCTCCCACCCCTCAACATAAACACAGAGCCACCTGTGGCAATAAGCACAGCGCCTACACTTGCTACCTAACTTGTTTAGGCCAAGTCCCACTCCCCGAGCTCCTGTGAAGCTGTCTTTCCCAGTCACACTTACTTCAGTTCCAGATTCGTGCTTCCCTAGAAGACTGGCACAAACCCCTGCCAACATCATGTCTCTCAATGCTTGAGTTTTGTGAAGCCTTGATTCCAGTGGTGGGGACAACAGGTTTAATTTCACAAAAAGACCTGAGCACACCTAGATAAAACTTGCCACATTCAGGCCAGGAACCAAACACTTCCCAAAAGAGACAAAGAGAGACTCTACAGATGACTGATGGATAAAGTGGCCAGGACACAACAGCAAAGCATATGCAGCCCACACCGGAGACCCTCCCTGAGTGCCAGGCCCTGGGGAACAGGGAACACTACACAGCAAGGCACCACAGGACCTCTTCTTCATGAAGATATTACTGTCAATAATAAGAGATGTAGCTGTCTTTCCTAACACAGTGAAACAGGCACAGAAATTTAGATAAAAGAAGAAAACAGAGAATTTGTCCCAAATGAAAGAACATGACAAGGTCATGGCCAGCGATCTAACAAAACAGATATATGTAATGTGCTTGATAGATGATTTAAAGTAGTGATCATAAAGATACTCGATGGAATTAAAAAAAAAGTGGGGGACATCATGAGACCATTAACATAGAGATAAGGAATAACATAACACAGATTAATGGTCCAATAAATAAGAAACACACATGATGGAATGAACAGAGGAATGACTTAATGACCTAGAAGACAGAGTAATTGAAAGTAATCAAGCTGAGAAAAAGAGAAAAAAAGAATTATGCAAAATGAGATCAGAATTAGGGAACTCCATGCTATTTGTTATACTCCACAAATAAGTGAAACCATATAACAAATAGCATGGAGGACATGGGGAGTTAGGAGAAGGGAGTTGGGGGAAATTGGAAGGGGAGGTGAACCATGAGAGACTATGGACTCTGAAAAACATTCTGAGGGGTTTGAAGGGGCTGGGGGTGGGAGGTTGGGGGAACCAGGTGGTGGGTATTAGAGAGGGCATGGATTGCATGGAGCACTGGGTGTGGTACAAAAACAGTGAATACTTTTATGCTGACAATAAATTTAAAAAATGATTTAAAATAAAAAAAATAATTAGGGAACTCAATGACTTCATCAAACATAATAACATTTGTATTGCAGGAGTCCCAGAATAAGAGAGAGAAAAGGGGGCAGAGAATTTACTTGAAGAAATAATAGCTGAAAACTTCCCTAATACAGAGAAAGAAACATATATCCAGATCGAGGACACACAGAGAACCCCCAACAAAATCAACAAAAGCAGGTCCAAAACAAGTAATTAAAATGGCAAAATTGAATGATAAAGAAAAAATATTAAAAGCAGCAAGGTAAAATAAGTCAGGTACATAGAAAGGAAACCCCATAAGGCTATCAGTGGATCTTTCAGCAGAAACTTCCCAAGCCAGAAAGAAGTGCCATGATATATTCAAAATGCTGGATAGGAAAAACGTGCAGCTAAGAATACTCTACCCAGCAGAGTTATCATTCAGGATAGAAGGAGAGAGTTTCCCAGACAAATGAAAACTAAAGGAGTTCATGACCACTAAAACAGCCCTGCAAGAAATCTTAAAGGGGACTCTTTGAGTGGAAAGGAAAGACCAAAAGGGACAGCATGAAGGTAGGAAACACAAATCATGAAAGACAGACAAGAAAGGATCAGAGAAAATCTTCAGAAATAAGCACAAAACAAGTAAAATAGTAGCAGTAGATACATATTTATCAATAATTACTTACTGATGAATTATCAAACACTACATCTGAAACTAATGATGTGCTATATGTTGGCTAATTGAATCTAACAAAAATAATTACTTTGAATGTAAGTGAACTAAATACTCCAATCAAAATACATAGGGTGATAGAATGGATTAAAAAAAAAAAACAACAACAACCCATGTATATGCTGCCTACAAGAGAATCATTTTAGATTTAAAGACACCTGCAGATTGAAAGTGAGGGAATGGGGAAACATTTGTCTTGCAAATGGATGTCAAAAGGAAGCCAGAGTAGCAATACTTATATTGGACAAAATAGACTAAAACAAAGACTATAACAAGAGGCAAAGAAGGACACTATATAATAATAAAGGGGACAATCCAACAAGAAGATAAAACAATTAGAAATATTTATGCACCCAACATGGGACCACACAAATACATAAAATGGTTAATAACAAATATAAAGGAACTAATAAATAATAATACAATAAATATGGATTTTAGCACTGCACTCCCATCAATGGACAGATCATCTAAACAGAAAATCAAGGAAGAAACAATGGCTTTGAATGATGTAATGGATCAAATGGATTTAACACATATATTCAAAATATACCATCCTAAAACAGAATACACATTGTTTTCACGTGCACATGGAACATAATCCAGAACAGATCACATATTAGGCCACAAAACAAGCCTCAACAAATTTAAAAAGATCATGCCATGATCCTTTCTGAACAAAATGCTATGGTTCTAAGAAGGAACTTACATCAGGAAGCAAGAAAAATCTTAAAACACTTTAACCTTACACCTAAAGGAGTTAGAAAAAGAACAAAAAACAAAGCTTAAAATGCGCAGAAGGAAGGAAATAATAAAGATTAGAGCAAGAATAAATGATATTGAAAATAAAACAACAACAAAAACAACAGAACAGACGAATGAAACCAGGAGCTGGTCCTTTGGGGAAAAAAAATCAGTAAAATTGGTAAATCTCAAGCCAGACTTATCAAGAAAAAAGGAGAAAGGATTCAAATTAATAAAATCACAAGTGAGAGAGGAGAAATAACAAGCACAACAGAAATATAGACAATTATAAGAGATTATTATCAAAAACTATATGCCAACAAATTGGACAACATAGAACAAATGGATAAATTCTTAGAAACACATAACCTATCAAAAATGAAGCAGGAAGAAATAGAAAATTTGAATAGACAGATTAGCAGGAAAGAAATTGAATTGGTAATTTAAAAACTCCACTCTATATAATCTCATGGTGTTACAATAAGAATGGCTACAATGAATAGTGCTATGTGGCTCATGGAGGAATATGTGATGAGTGATTTGTAATTTGTTTGGTATAGACAGATGGAGCTTGCAATGACTCTTCCCCACAAGGAGAATATAAGGAAATGATGTACCATGTAATATGTCAAGGGATTTGGTGTCATAATTTGTGATAAGACATAGCTGCCTACTTTGAGTAGTACATGAGGGGCTTCTACATGTGTTTTTGGTGATCAAAGGTATAGCCATTTTACTGTAAATGCTTTTATGTATGCCCATCATAGGGAGCTATTAGATCAAGAATTGGAAATTTTTGAGTTCAATATTGAATTATTAGAAAATATAATGAACCTATAAGATTTTGGATAAAAATTAGTGCAATAAGAAGTGGAAGTGGTCCTTCTAGCATATAAAATAAGAAAACAAACTACTGTATTTATTGTTCTGTCTGATTTTCCCAGCATGTAATAATACTGAGGGTTGGGACTAATGTTGCTTCAATCCAGCAATCCAATCCAGCAATCACTCTTCTAGGTACTTACCCAAAGAATACAAAAATATGAATTCAAAGGGCTACATGCACTCCTGTTTATAGCGACATTATCTACAATAGTCAAATTATGGAAGCAGCTCAAGTACCCATTGATTGACGAATGGATAAAGGTGTGGGATGGGTCTATCTATATACATGCAATATTATTCAGCCATAAAAAATAATGAGATCTTGCCTTTTACAGCAACATGGACGGAGAAAGAGAGTATAATGAAACAAGTCAGAGAAAGATAAATACAACAGGATTTCACTCATATGTGGAATTTAAGAAATAAAACAAACAAGCAAAGGGAAAAGAAGAGAGAGAGATGAACCAAGAAACAGACTCATAACTCTAGAAAACAAACTGATGGTTATCAGTGGGGAGATGGTGGAGGGATGGGTGAAATAGGTGATGGGGATTAAGGAGTGCATTTGTGATGAGCACTGGGTGATTAAAAGCTTTAAAAAAATGAGATATGCTTGTACTATGGCTGTTGTCCATAGTAGCACTTAATAGATGCTGGTTAAAGGGGAAAGAAGTAAAAATAAAAAAAAGAATGCCCACTGAATAATTATAATAGCATGAGGAGGCATACATGTCCAACAACAGACAAAAGGACAAATATATTATTGCACATTCTTACAATGGGAGACTACAGAATTAAATATGGATGAACAATATATAACAACATAGATTTCATAAACAGACTATAGAGAAAATCAAATATACAATAATATAAACATTAAAGCATTCATGTAACTTTTATAGGATATAAAATACAGCTCTAGATGTAGTAAAAATTATGACTGGTAAGGTACACACTGAATTTATGGTAGTGACAGGAATGTGTCTAAGGACATTTTCTGTAATGTTCTACAATTTTTGTAAGTAGAATACTTGAAGTAATAAAGATCCTAAGTAAAAATAGGTTTTGTGTTCTTAATAACATTTCAGAGTACATGGCATTTATGAACTAAGAATAACCAACCATAAGGGGAAAATGTGAAATTAGGAACAATTTTCCAGAAATGAAAATTCACAATTGTCAAATAAAAATATACCACGAGGGAAGCATAAACCAGATTGATGCATAATCAAGTCACTGAAGTAGAATACAAATTTGTTATATTTTACCAGAACCCTGAAGAAAAGAATGAAGACATTAGCATAATAAAATAACCTCTAAGAGACACAAAGAACAGATTGTGGAAATCTAAATTATACATAATCTGAATTCCAGAAGGAAGAACAAATATTAAAATTATTAATGAAATTAATGATGAAAAAGTATGAAAGAAAATCTTGAGGTGAAAAAGACCCAATCATTATTAATGAATCTGTGTACCACACAATGGCAAATAATGAAAAAGAACCAAGATTTTGATTTATTTTGGAAAAATTCTTGAATTTCAAAATTTCTCTTTGTCCTTATAAGAAATTTAGTAGAAAAAACAAGTTGATGGTAAATGATCAAATTCAGTTGCTTTTTCTTTTTTTTCTGCATTTAAAAAAATATTGTATTTATTTATTTGACAGAGAGAGATCAGAAGTAGGCAGAGAGGCAGGCAGAGAGAGGAAGGGAAGCAGGCTCCCCAGTGAGCAGAGAACCTGATGCACAGGCTTGATCCCAGGACCACCTGAGCTGAAGGCAGCGGCTTTTTTTTTTTAAGATTTTATTTATTTGTTTGACAGACAGAGATCACAAGGAGGCAGAGAGGCAGGCAGAGAGAGAGGGGAAGGAGGCTCCCTGCCCAGCAGAGAGCCCGACGCGGGGCTCTATCCCAGGACTCCAGGATTGTGACCTGGGCCAAAGGCAGAGAGGCTTTAACCCACTGAGCCACCCAGGTGCCCCCTTTTCTGCATTTTTTAAACACTAGAGGAACTAGTGGCTGGGAGAAACGCCAAGAGAAAAGATTTTGTGAATGAGAAAGTACATACATAGTCAAGGTGGCACTTAAGGGAACTTAGGAACAACACTTTCTCAGATCTCTAAGGGTACAGAAAGAATGCCACCTACATAATTCCCAGAAGTATACTCCTCCTCTCAGATTTCTAGAACTTAAAGATTTTCTTCAGTTTCCTCTGGAAATAATCAAAGCAAAGAACTCGAGCTGTTTATAGGAAAAGACTTGCTGTGAGCACTAAAGTCAGTTAAAATACAGACTTAAGTCTAAATAATTTAACTTTTGCAATAAAATCTAAAGCTATGCTAAAAACACCTCTTAAAAGATGATAGATTTTATAAGATACTTCTGTGACAATAAGTAATAATCTGAATATTAAATTTCATAGGGAATAAATAGAAATTGCCAAGGCATAAATCTCTCATCAGATAGGATATGAGACACATGGTTTCATTGTTTAAATAATTATAATTAAGTTCAGATATATATTTCAATATTAATGTAACCTCTTGAAAGAAACGGTGTATGTATACCTTCCAAAAAAACTGAGAAAGGTATTTTATTTAATAAAACAGGAAAACATGTCAATGACAAACAGGCTATAAAAATATATAAAGCATCAAATGGTGTCTGGATGGCAGTCAGCTAACCATCTGACTCTTGGTTTGGGCTCAGGTCCTGATCTCAGGGTCATGAGATCAATCCTGGCAATGGGCTTCCTACTCCACATTCAGTGTGTTTCCTTCAGATTCTCTCTGCCTCTGCTGCTTGCACTTGTGCTTTCTCTCCCTCTATCTCCTCAATCTCTCTTAAATAAATAAATAAATACATCTTTTAAAAAACATAAAGCATCAAACAGGATGACAGAAGAAGCATCAAAATGGATTTATTCTAAGGAAAAAAATATAAACACGTTCTTTAGAGTGCAAAACAGTTCAAGGAGCCTATATCCCTGAATCAGTACCCAGAGGATAACCACTCAGTCAGGATCATTTGCACTGGATTTTGCAGGAACAAGAAGTATGTGACGCTTGTTACTACTGTAGGAACCTAACGTACTAATGCATAAATTGATGTCTTGGAGTGCCCCATAACAAAAACGTACAATTCGTGTTGGGTGCCAGGAAGCAAGGTAACAGAAGAAAGAGGCTAGAAAGATGACAATGTATTGTATGCAGTGTAAATATTTTAATAAGTCATTACCTTCAGTAACTTGGAGGTATAATCAGATGCATACTTAGCCAGCAATGCTAGAGAAAAAGGTCGAAAAACTTTGTAATGTGTGCTGCTGGGTATTGCCTGCAAATATTTGGCAAAATAATACACCAAAGAGATGAACTCAGAATACAGTTTGCAAACTGACTAGGAAGAGAATTGGGAATGAAGAAAATGAGGGGATAAGATTTCAGTAATATTTCTCAGCTGAATAAAGTGATTCAGGACAATGATGAAATTAAAGGTATGATTCCCCACCCATTTTTACAGATAGCCTTAAGATAGCTACTATTAATGAGAAAGTGTGTGTATGGTTTTTGTGTAAGGATGCAAAATAAACCAAACTTGAGAATTATATGTAGGAAATGCTTGTTCGTATGAAACTGACTTGAAGCAAATAGAACAAGATCCTTCAAAGTTTTTGATAATTGGAAAGTGAGAAGAACTTCCAGTCTCCTCTTTCAGTTTCTGTAGTAAGTTAAGACAGCTGTGGAGCCACAGGACACATTCCCATGTATTTCAGGTGAGACCAGAAGATAATGTAAAGATATGTAATGTAAAGATAATGTAAAGATAATGTAAAAGAAGAACTTCCTAGAAGGTAGAGCCCAGCCTCAGCAATAATCAACAAGGATTCCCTTTCAGCGAGTAGAATTGGGCCTTAATCAAGAGACTTCTTACCTCCACAGGGTAGGGGGCCTTCATAATGCCTGATTTTCAGGATTTCCACCTTACAATGTGCTAGGGACTGATGGATGTGTATTCCTTCATTCCTTTTTGTGAATGGAAAGTGCTTCCTTCCTTTGTTTGTTTGCTTCCTTCCTTCTTTCCGTTTTACCTCTAATATCCTTTTACTTGCTCCACTATTATATTTTTGATATGTGTGGTGGTGGCCTGATAATTTGTTTTCTTTAGTTCGTAGATCACCAATCTGAAATCAATGGCATCTAGTCCTAAGGAAGAATACTGGGAATAGTTTGGAGATACTGAAATTTAAGATTCATTACACAGATGGGCCTTTGGTTTTTCTTCATTAGGGAGTAGATGAACATTTTTAATTTTATGGGAAGGAGGGTGAAATGGATATTTGGCAACCAGAAGGGCAGACTATGGCAAAAACAATGCTATTTGCCTGGCAACACATGAAAACTACATTTCTCAGCTTCTCTAGCATCTAAATGAGACCTTGCAAATAGTAGCTCTGGTCAATGGAATGTGTTAGAAATGAGGTATTATTGTTAACAAAAATATTTTTGAATTTATAAAAAAAATAGTCTACATAGTCTAATACAATGAGAAGCACACAAAACACAGATTTCATAGAAAGGATAAAAACAAATATCTAGGCAAAGATATAATGGAAATCCCAACAAAATGAAAGCAGATATTTTAATATTACTGAGACAAAAAGATGAATGCAAACCTAAAAGCATTCAACAGGTTTAAGATTATATTTTATATTTAAAAGTCACACAGAACATTGGAGGCATACCAATACTGATAATTTATGTAGTGAATAATATTACATCAAAATATAAAACAATACTTTTTATGGATAGTAAAAACTGATAAAATACCATCATACTTGGACTGTGTTATACAACTTGTTTTGTCTTTGATAAGTCAAATTAATAAATACAAATGATACGGATGAATTGAATGTAAATAATTCAGCTAATGGGAAGTTTTGTGTATATATCTATCCATTTATCCATCTAATTGTAAAATTCTTTTCTGGTATACAAATATTGGTTTGGTGGACTGTTGTGTATTATGCCATATGGAAACTTCATAAATTCTAAAATTTGGAAATAGGAAAGGCCAAAATTTTGGACCTTAAGCATTTAGACTTAAAATTTTACAAAACCATTTCATAGGTCAAAGAGGAAATCATAACTTCAATTATAGAGGATTCTAAATGTAAATCCAAGGAGAAAACTACACATCAAATCTTTAAGAAGTGCCTAAGTGGTATTCACTTAAACATGACTGGCCAAACCATAAATACTCATAGTGTTCAGTAAAACATAATTGGTGTCAATTGATTTCATTATTACAAAAGACTTTTAAAAGGAACTACATGGTCTAAGCATTAAAAGCAACAATAAAGAACAAGTACCAACAATAAAGATATGTTACAGGAAGAATGAATTAATAAAGATAAAATAGCAAATTAATGAATTTGAAAACATACAGGCATAGAATAGGTGAAAATATTAATAAAAAGAGTAACTTCTGTCAAGTCTGACCAAGGGAAAAGGAGAGAAAATGCATATATAAAATATTTGTAGGTGTCAAAAAAAGTAACCACAAATAATAGAGATTATACAATTATAAGTAGCTATGTACAACTTTATACTAATAAAGTTGAAAGTCTTGATGAAATGGATGATTTTAGAAAAAAGTCAGTTATACAAATGTATTCAGAAATAGAAATCTTGTGTATCAACTGAATTAAGAGGAAAAGGACTGCATTAAAAAATAGTACCCACTCTAGAGATTTTATAGGAGGTGATTTCTTCTAAATTATCATGGAATAGTTAATTATCATCAATTTATGCTATTAGGGAACACAAATGAATATGTTATTTTTCAGTTCATTTTAGAGAAAGTAATATGTTCTTGAAACGAAATACAAAATTATATTTTTGGCTTTAATCTTTTCTGTGCACCCCAAAATACATGTACTGAATAAAAAACTACCAATTCAAACAAAGAGCCATAGACAAAGAGCCAGAAGGATTTACTTCAAAGAGGTATATATTTTTTATTAATGAAACTTCTGTTCGTCATATCAAGTGGACAAGGATCAAAACCATATGATCCCAATAAGGCACATGTAAAAGGAATTTAGTGTCTATCCCCCATATAATATCATAGTTAACTGAAAATAAGTATTCTTAGATACAAATGTAGTGATCCAAAGGGGTATGTGCACCCAAATGATGATAGCAGCAGTGCCTACAATAGTCAAACTATGGAAAGAACCTAGATGTATGTGTATATATATATATATATATATATATATATATATATATATATCTCACATCTTCTTTATCCATTCATCTCATACACACACACACACACACACACACACACACACACACACAGGAATACTATGCAGCCATCAAAAGAAATGAAATCTTGCCATTTGCGACAACATGGATGGAATTAGAGGGTATTATGCTGAGAAAAATAAGTCAATCAGAGAAAGACAGTTATCAACTCTATGGTTAACTAATCTTTGACAAAGCAGGAAAGGATGTTCAATGGAAAAAAGACAGTCTCTTAAAAAATGGTGTTGGGAAAATTGGACAGCCACATGCAGAAGAATGAAACTGGACCATTTCCTTACACCACACACAAAATAGACTCAAAATGGATGAAAGACCTCAATATGAGACAGGAATCCGTCAAAATCCTTGAGGAGAACACAGGCAGAAACCTCTTTGGCCTCAGCTAGAACAACTTCTTTTTCTTTTCTTTCTTTTTTTTTAGATTTTATTTTTTTAAATTTTTAAAATTTTATCTAATTTTATTATTTTCAGTGTTCCAAAATTCACTGTTTATGCATCATACTCAGTGCTTCATGCAATATGTGCCCTCCATAATACCCACCACCAGGATCACTCAACCTCCCACCCCCACCCCCCCAAAAAAAACCTGTTTGTTTCTCAGAGTCCCCAGGGTGGGATTTATCCATGAGATGCAAGGGTGGATCAACATTTGCAAATCAGTCAGTGTGATAGAATGAATCAATAAGAGAAGAGAGAAGAACAACATGGCCCTCTCAATTGATGCAGAAAAAGCTTTTGACAAGACACAGCATCCATTCCTGATTAAAACGATTCAAAGTATAGGGATAGGGGGAACATTCCTCAACTTCATAAAATGTATCTATGAAAAACCCACAGCAAATATCATCCTCAATGGGGAAGAGCTGACAGCCTTCCCTTTGAGATCAGGAACACAACAAGGATGTCCACTCTCACCACTGTTATTCAAAATAGTACTAGAAGTCCTAGCAACAGCAGTCAGTCAACAAAAAGTAATAAAAGGTATTCAAACTGGCAAAGAAGAAGTCAAACTCTCTCTCTTTAGATTACATGATACTTTATATGGAAAACCCAAAAGACTCCATCTCCAAACTACTATAACTCATACAACAAAAAACCACAAAACATCCAGGAATACATAGGAACAAGTTTTTACATCAATGAGGAAAAGATGATTTGTTAATTAACTGTATGGAAATGATCAAATGAGGTAGAAAACTAATGTTGACTCTTATTTTTGACCAAGTAAAACACAAATTTTATATGTATTAAGGAACTAAGTAGAGAAAGTATTAGGGAAATTTGGAATAATATGTGTATGAAGCTAGAGTGGGGTATGCTGCCCTAGGCAAAACAAAAACTCACCAAGACCTTAAAAACTTAATTACTAGAACTCATACAGCAATTTAGTAATGTGACAGGATACAAAATCAATGTGCAAATATCAGTTGCTTTCTTATACACTAGCAATGAAAATATAGAAAGGGAAATTAGAGAATTGATTCCATTTACTATGGCACCAAGAACCATAAGATACCTGGGAATAAACCCAACCAAAGAGGTAAAGGATCTATACTTGAGGAACTACAGAACACTCATGAAAGAAACTGAAGAAGACACAAAAAGATGGAAGGGCATTCCATGCTCATGGATCAGAAGAATAAACATTGTTAAAATGTCTATACTGCTTAGAAGCATCTATATTTTCAGTGCCATCCCAATCAAAATTCCACCGGCATTTCTCAAAGAGCTGGAACAAACAACCCTAAAATTTGTATGGAACCAGAAGAGACTCTGAATTGTTAAGGAAGTGTTGAAGAAGAAAAACAAAACTGGGGGCATCATGTTGCCTGATTCCAAGCTTTACTACAAAGCTGTGATCACCAAGACAGCATGGTACTGGCACAAAAACAGACACATAGACCAGTGGAACAGAGCAGAGAGCCCAGATATGGACCCTCAACTCTCTGGTCAAATAATCTTTGACAAAGCAGGAAAAAATATCCAGTGGAAAAAAGACAGTCACTTCAATAAATGGTCCTGGGAAAATTGGACAGCTATGTGTAGAAGAATGAAACTCGACCATTCTCTTACACCATACATAAAGATAAACCTGAAGTGGATGAAAGACCTCAACATGAGGTAGGAATCTAACAAAATCCTAGAGGAAAACATAGACAGTAACCTCTTTGACATTGGCCACCATAACTTCTTTCAAGATATGTCCCCAAAGGCAAAGGAAACAAAAGTGAAAATGAACTTTTGGGACTTTATCAAGATCAAAAATTTCTGCACAGCGAAGGAAACAGTCAACAAAACAAAGAGGCAACCCACGGAATGGGAGAAGATATCGCAAATGATACTACAGACAAAGGGCTGATATCCAAGATCTATAAGGAACTCCTCGAACTCAACACACAAAAACAGATAATCACATCAAAAAATGGGCAGAAGACATGAATAGACACTTGTCCAAAGAAGACATACAAATGGCTAACAGACTCATGAAAAACTGTTCATCATCATTAACCATCAGGGAGATTCAAATCAAAACCACATTGAGATACCACCTTACACCAGTTAGAATGGCCAAAATCAACAAGACAGTAAACAAGTATTGGAGAGGATGTGGAGAAAGGGGAACCCTCTTACACTGTTGGTGGGAATGCAAGTTGGTGCAGCCACTTTGGAAAACAGTGTGGAGATTCCTTAAGAAATAAAAAATAGGGCTTCCCTGTGACCCTGCAATTGCACTACTGGGTATTTACCCCAAAGACACTGATGTAGTGAAAAGAAGGGCCATTTGTACCCCAATGTTCATTGCAGCAATGGCCACAGTCGCCAAACTGTGGAAAGAACCAAGATGCCCTTCAACAGACAAATGGATAAAGAAGATATGGCCCATATATACAATGGAGTATTATGCCTCCATCAGAAAGGATGAATACCCAACTTTTGTATCAACATGGGCAGGACTGGAAGAGATTATGCTGAGTGAAATAAGTCAAGAAGAGAGAGTCAAGTATCATACGGTTTCCCTTACTTGTGGAGCATAAGGAATAACATGGAAGACATTGGGAGATAGAGACACAGCAACTTCCTAGAAACATTGCCAAAGGCAAGGGAAGCAATGGCAAAAATGAACTATTGGGACTTTGTCAAGATCAAAAGCTTTTTCACAGCAGAGGGAACAGGCAACAAAACCAAAGACAACTGACAGAATGGGAGAAGATATTAGAAAATGACATATAGGGCAAATGACATAAAGGTCTAGTATCCAAAATCTTTAAAGAACTTATCAAACTCAACACCCAAAGAACAAATAATTCAATCAAGAAATGGGCAGAAGACATGAACAGACATTTCAGCAAAGAAGACAACCAAATGGCCAATAGACACATGAAAAAGTGCTCAATATCACTTGGCATCAGGGAAATACAAATCAAAGCCACAGTGAGATACCACCTCACACCAGTCAGAATGGCTAAAATTAAAGGCAGAAAATGACAGATGTTGGTGAGGATGTGGAGAAAGGGTAACCCTCCTACACTGTTGGTGGGAATGCAAGTTGGTGCAGCCACTCTGGAAAGCAGTACGGAAGTTTCTCAAAAAGTTGAAAATAGAGCTACTCTATGACCCAGCAATCACTGGGTATATATATATATACTGGGCATATACCCTAAAGATACAAATGTAGTGATCCAAAGGGACACATGCACCTGAATGTTTGTAGCAGCAATGTCCACAATAGCCAAACCATGGAAAGAACTTAGATGTCCCTCAACAGATTATATATATATATATCTCACATCTTCTTTACACACACACACACACACACACACACACACACACACACACACACACAGGAATACTATGCAGCCATCAAAACTAACAAAATCTTGCCATTTTCCATGACATGAATGGAACTATAGGGGATCATGCTAAGCAAAGTAAGTCAATCAGAGAAAGACAGGTATCATATGATCTCTCTGATATGAGGAATTTTTGAGGCAGGGCCGGGGTTGTGGAGTGTAGGGAGGGAAAAAAATGAAACAAGGTGGGATCGGGATGGAGACAAACCATAAGAGACTCAATCTCATGAAACAAACTGAGCGTTGCTTGGGGGGTGAGGGGGGTATGAATAGGGTGGCTGGGTTATGGACATTGGGGAGGGTATGTGTTATGGTGAGTGGTATGAAATGTGTAAGCCTGATGATTCACAGACCTGTACCCCTAGGGCAAATAATACATTATATGTTAATTTAAAAAAATAATTCCTTTTTTTTGGTATTTTAATCATTTTTCTATTTATATTTCCCATTTTCTATTTTCTTTTTTTTTTTTTTAATCTCTAGGCCTATAAGGAGGTTAATCATATTAAGAATTGGTAACACATAGGAAAAGAAAATAAACTGCAGATACAACAAATGTTTACTGTCCACTGTTGAACAGAGGCAACAGGTTGAATTTAAGTTGTTGGGAAAGGTACCTGCTTCATGCATAAGAGATGAGAACGTCACAGAATGTCATAAGTAGTGGAATGAACACAACTTCATGGATTCAAGATTAGGCTTAAAAAGTTGCATTGAGGAACATGATAAAAAGGTAAAAGACTCTCCTATGAAGAAACATTTTGAGCAGCTAAACTTAGAATTAGTCAATAGTACTAGAAATTGAATGGTAGGTGAATTTCCAAAGAAATTCTCTGTAAGTTATGATTGTACTCCTAACCACATAAAGAATTTATATATACTTCCTAAGTAGCCCAAGTCAACCACTGTTCTTTTGATTTATGGTCACTTACAGGGCTCAGGCACTTTTAAATTCATCACCAAAGACTGAGAGTTAGCTTTTTTCTCCTGATTTCCTTACAAACCATTCAAACTCTCAGTAGTGCCCCTACCTACCATCTGCATCAAGAATGCCCTAGATTAATTCTAAGGGTTTGGTTGGCTTTTAATCAGTGACTGCATGAATGGAACAGACAGGATGTGAAAATCACAGTAAATTTCAAGAAAGGATGCTAAAATGTATTTAAAAGAAAAAATACCCTGTTCTTCAGAACATGTTCTCAGTGTAAGATGTTATTATAAAATGAATTGAACATAGTAAACCATTTACAATTGGTTGGTCTCCTGCTACTTAGATCAGTCTTATACATTTGGGAAAGAATGGAAGTTGTGAAGTAGGAGCAGTTGATTTTATAAGTACTCTTGGTTACAGTAGCAGAGTCTCGGCTATCCAGGCAAGTGCCTTCCTAGCTATGCTGTTCAGATTTTCTATTTCCTCATGATTCAGTCATGAATATAGATATAGATATATAGATACCAATATATCTTCTGTATCCATTCATCAAATAAAAAGCTTCTGCACAGTGAAGGAAACAATCAACAAAGCTAAAAGTTCACCTACAGAATGGGAGAAAATATTTGCAAATGACATACCTGATAAAGGGTTAGTATCCAAAATATATAAAGAACTCACAAAACTCAATACCTCAATGAACAAATAATCCAGTTAAGAAATGGACATAAGGTATGAATAGACATTTTTCCAAAGAAGACACACAGATGGCCAACAGTCACATGAAAAGATGATCAACATCACTATTCATCAGGGAAATGCAAAACAAAACGACAATGAAATATCACATCACACCTGTCAGAATGGCTAAAATTAACAACACGGGGAACAACAGGTGTTGACGAGATGTGGAGAAAGGGGAACACTCGTGCATTGTTGGTAGGAGTGCAAACTGTGGCAGCCACCATGGAAAACAGTATGGATGTTCCTCAAAAAGTTAAAAATAGAATTACCTTATGATCCAGCATTTACTCTACTAGGTTTTTACTCAAAGATACAAGAATACGAAATCGAAGGGATACCTGCACCCTGATGTTTACAGCAGCAATAACAACAAGGGCCAAATTATGGAAAGAGCCCAAATTTCTTTTAGTTTATTCTAGCTGGAGTTCTTTCAGCTTCTTGTTATCTGTATGTCAATTCTTTTCCTCTGATTTGGGAAATTGTTGGTCATTGTTTCTTCAAATAAGCTCTTTGCTTTTTTCTCTTTCTCTTTTCCTTCTGAAAGTTCCATAATGCAGATACTGATAACTTGATAATGTCCCATAAGTTCTTTAGCCTCTCCTCACTTTTCTCCATTCTATTTTCTTTTTGCTCTTTGTCTTGATGATTTCAAATAATCTATGTTCAAGTTTGGTGATTCTTCCTTCTGCCTGACAAATTCTGTTGTTGAACCCTACTAATGATTTTTTTCAGTTCAGTTATTGTATTTTTCAGCTTCAGAATTTCCATGTAATCTTTTATAGTTTTTACTTCTTGGTTGATATTCTTATTTTGTTTATGCATCATTTTCCTGAATTTGTTTTGTTGTCTATCTGTGTTCTCTTTTTTACCTCACTGAGCATCTTTATGGCAGTTATATGAAATTCTTTGTCAGGAAGCTCATAGATCTGCATTTCTTTAGAGTCAGTTTCTGAAGTTTTATTTTGGTCTTTTAGTTGGGCCATATTTTCCTGTTTAAATTGATATGCTTTGTAATTTTTTGCTGGGAACTTGGCATTTAAAAAAACAACCACCTCTCTCAGTCTTTGCCTACTGACTTAATGCAAGGAAAGACCTTCACCAATCTGCCTGGCTGAGAACTAGGGATTTGCTCCCAAGGACAGAGCCAAGAGATAACATCCTAAATGGTTAACATCATAAAGGTGAGGATTCTCTAGGAGCCAATGTAACTTTTTATAACAACAAACACTGACTGTAGGTTTTCCTCATAGAACCAAAGTCCAAATTACCATGTATATTCCTCAACCTCTCTGAGCCTCAGATTCTTCATCTTAAAAATGCAGATAATAACAGTATCCTACCACAAAATGTTGTGAGGATGAAATGAGATAATACATTAGTGGGATTTATATAATGTGGCTTACACTGCACAAAATCAAGTTTTCATTGCCCCTCCACTAGCCCACCCAACACCGAGTCATTTTGAAAATGCTAATCTATATTTTCTTGACATTGAGTAATGTCTTCCTCTTCACCGTTTCTACAAACAAACCTAAAAATATCTGTAATAATGTAAATCTGGCGTTGATGGCTCTGGGAACTTCCTAACGTGATCTGCAAAACATGACTGACCCAACCCTTACTTAGCTGCACATACCCCACTGACCCTGCTGCTTGCCTTCCCCTACATGACTTGCCATAGTTGAGCATTTTTGTCACAATGAAATCCCAAGTTTCTATCCATGAAGTCCTGCTCTCCTGAGCCTCAACTGAATTAGTAGAACAGGGAAGATAAATTTCACTTTGAATTTTGATCCTCAAATACACTTTTTCTTTTTTTTGCAAAATGGTTTGATTTCTTTCTTTAGAAAAACTCATTTGCCATATGTCCCAAAGGATGCTTCAATACCTCAATTCATTGTCTTTTCTAGCTTCTTTCCTTTTCATGATGAGTGAGCCTCCACTGAACTATCTTTGAAATTCTACTTGTCAGGAATACAGCCAAAATATTGAAACAGATGTCAAAAATTATTTTCTCAACTTGGAATCATTAAATAGATCTCTATTCATAGACAATATTAAATATAATTACATGATGTAACTGAATTTTAAATCTAATGTTTTCTTTCCAAAACATCTGAAACAATGTTTTAATATGAGACTTTCATTGCCCCAGTGTGTCTCTTGCCCACAAATGGCTTCTCTTTTGTCTTAAATTTCAAACTTTAAAGTACTTTTAAACAAAGGAAGCTCACCAAAGACATCAAAACTGTAGTCATCCCCTGATTTCTCAGCTTCTCCAAGCTAGAGTCAGTACCTTTACTTCTAATTTCAAGGTCAGGGGTACCTCCTTACTACGCAGCCTGCTTAATCCCGAGTTGAACCTGGTCAGACTGACATTAGTTGTATGAGCATGACCCAACTCATTCAGAATCTGAAATCTGTCACGTTATCCAAGGCGTGGCATGTTTTAGTGAGCCCTATAGCTAGATGTGTGTGGTCTTTGAGTCACAAGTTTTCCTTAGTGCTCCCATCATTGTTTTATTCATCTGTCCATACAACTGGCCTTCATACAACTGTATGAACTGACCGTTCATACAACTGGCCTTCAAAAAACTAACAGTTTTTTGCTGTTTTTTGAACCTCCCCTCTTACCAGATATTTACTTTCTCCTCTGATAAAATCCATCAGATTGAATGGATAAAGAAGATCTCTCTCTTTCTCTCTCTCTCACACATGCACAGGAATATTACTCAGCCATCAAAAATAATAAAATTGTGCTATTTTACAACAATGTGGATGGAGCTAGAGTGTATTATCTTAAGTGAAAAAGCCAGTCAGAGAAACAAAATTCCATATGATTTCACTCATATGTAGAAATTAAGAAACAAAGCAGATGAACAAAGGGGAAGGCAGAAAAAGAGGGAGGTGAACCATAAGAGACTCTTAATGACAGAGAACAAACTGAGGGTTGATGGAGGTAACAGGTAGATGGTCAGGCTAGATGGGTGTTGGGTATCAAGGAGGGAACTTGTTGAGCTGAGAATTGGGTGTTATATGTAAGTGATGAGTCACTAAATTCTACTGATACCAATATTACACTATATGTTAACTAACTAGAATTTAAATAAAAACTTGAAACAAAAAAAACACTATAAAACTCCATCAAATTGACTGAAAACCTGGCATCTTGGGTCTTGTAAGACACGTATCCCAAGGGACTAGATTAGCATTATCTGTGTGAGTTAGTAGTACAAATATAGACTGTCACATAGAGTGGTTAAGGACTTGGGCTACTGCACCATGGACCTTTGTATAAGTCTTAGCTGTAGGCTCAGCACAAATATTGTCTTGGAGCCCTGATTTCCTCATGTATAAAGTGAGGTAATACTATCCATTCTTATAGGGTTGTTGTGAATAATGAATGAGTTAATGAAGATAATGCACCTATAAGAGTATGTGGCATTTAGCAAGTGCTCATTAATATGAACTGCTACAATTCACTGACTATACAGAACCGTGATATTTTCACATTTAAATTTGAGGATTACCTAGTACCTAAAATTTCCAGCTATTACGAACTCTTTATACTCTCTAGATTATATGTTCCCCATGTACAGCAAATTTGCATGTGTTTTATTTGACTTTTTGACACAGGGGTCCAACCGATCCAGTATTTGTCTCTCTCCCAGCACCTGCTCTACACACAATATTCTACCTTTCTCCAGCACGAGAATACATGTTTCTCACCAAAGTCTAGCTAGGTATAACAGCTGTGGAACTGGTAATCATGGAGCTCAACCTGACAAAACATTAAAACACAGGACCCGTTTCACAGAGTATGTTCCTCAAATTATGCCTATGTGAGAAACTGACATACTTACCTTCAGGGATAGAGGATCTTTTGTGCTTTCTGAGCTGAATAAGACATGTAGCTGGTGCAATTCACTAAATACAACCTTTAAGACTTGTCAGCGAGCAAGGCAGAAAGCAAGTTATCCCTGCTGTACCTCCTTCCTAACATCCTATTAAAAAATCAGAGAAGACACACAGAAACAGAAGATAGACTACAGAGAAGAGCAGCCCATAAGTTGAAAGTTCCATCATGGTGGAAGAGCCACTAAATGTATTTCTTTGTGGGAAGTGATTAAAGGATGGTTAGAAGAAGGGAAGAATTACTTTTCCCACATGCTGGGTTAATGCAGACATTGCAGATGCAGCTAATTCCTGCAGAACTACACAGAGTGACTACCTATCTCACTTTGCTTATAATGGTCTTTTATACCCATTTTTCTGATATAAGTATTAATATAGTGCCCCTTTCACTGTCAAACCATCCCAATTTGATCAATATATAGTTTCTCTAGGACTACCAGGTGCCTCAATAAAACATATAGAATTTATTAATGGCCTCTTAATATATATTTATACATATTTTAACAAGTTTACCCTAAAGTCACATAATGGCTCCCTCTAGTACCTCTAGTAACATGAGTTTTTGTTTTTGTTTTTGTTTTTTTTTTTGTCTCATCTGAAAAGTATGTACATTTTGGAGGATGCTCTGTCAATTAAGAACTAGCCAAGGTTTGTTTCCATTCTTACTAGCACTTTCTCAGATATTGAAACAACTCTAAAATAACATGGCAGGAAAAAAAAGGCAGAGGAGGCATCACCACAGGGAAGAATTTTAATGCCTGAAAAATGTTTTATTTTTCAGACAAATGGTGAAAAATTTAGACTTCATGCTTGTTTGCAAGAGCAAAGGAAAATATCTACGAAACAGGAATAAGAATGAAAAAGAGAGATCAAACTGAGGAAAAGAAAATACAAATGGATGACTAAAATAAGCCAACGATGACATATAAAAATATTTCAATATAGCAATTTGGACTGGAAGTAATAATTGACAAAATGTGAAAGAAAGTTCAATCAGTAAAGTAGAAGAAAATTTAAGAAATGGTAATAACACAAAATCAATGGGATTTAGAGGACCAAAGTATTGTAGGTGTTCAGAGGAGAAACTAGAACAATAGGAACCCAAACAGTAAAGAAAGATAAAACAAAAGAAAAAATTCCCTCACTGATAAACAGATGTGCATATACAGATTGGAAGTACTCATAAATATTCAGGAAAAATTAATGAAAAGAAACTCATACCTTGGGATATCTTTGTAAAACCTGTAAATTTTAATATCATACTTATAAAGTCACCAATCATCAAAGCAGGAAAAAATGTTTACTGGCAAATTCAGGAAAATCAACCTGAACAGTTTTCTACTTAGAAAAAAACTAAAAGAAAAAGATGAAGAAATTCCTACCATATTTTAGAGGATAAAAAATTGTGACTTAAAACTTGTACCCAACTGACTTGTGATACATGTGGGAAGAAAACAATGATGTTCTAAACTAGTGGTACTACCATTCTGCCCTTTTCCACCTCAGAACACATACAGAAAAAGATGTTTCTATGACATAATAAGGTAAGCAGAAGTGGCTGCTTACAACAAGAAACTATTGGCCTGACGCTTTGGCTGACCCAAACTATGATCTATCACCCCAGAGTTGAAGGGGGTCAATTCCCCAGCACATGTCACCCATTTTTGGTACAACTTTACCCTATGATACATGAGTTGGGAAGCTCTCTTCTCAGATGTGCAAGGATTCACAAAACATGATTCTTGTTCCCTCTTCAGTAGAAACTACCTTAATTATACATGATCTGTGAGAAAGATGAACATAGGATCTACAAATGATAATATTTTGAAGAAGGTGACAGGAGGGGTATTAAAGCCAACTAATGGGCATGCAGGTGGCTCAATGGGTTAAGCCTCTGCCTTCAGCTCAGGTCATGATCTCAGGGTCCCGGGATGGAGCCCCGCATCGGGCTCTCTGCTCAGCAGGGAGCCTGCTTCCCTTCCTCTCTCTCTCTGCCTGCCTCTCTGCCTACCTGTGATCTCTCTGTCAAAAAAAAAAAAAATCTTAAATCTTAAAGCCAACTAAATATAGGTGTTTGAAATGAACAGCTGTTAGAGATACAGGTAGTGCATTGACTCCAAAAGCCTAAAACTGTTCTTGAAAATGATTCATATGACTACAAATTATACTTCAATTATTTTGGGGTTTTAAGTATATATTAACTTAAAACTCAAAGTGCTATGAACAAGACCAATGCTGCTGAAGCAGATGGACAGTTGTTAGCCCTTGTCTTGCTCCCTCTGTAGTATCTGTAACTGATTTTTAAAAAAATATGTTTTCAGAATTATATTAGTTATTAAAATATATATGTACGTGGGGATGGGGAATGGGTGAAATAGGTGATGGGGTTAAGGAATGTACTTGTCTTGATGAGCACAGGGTGTTGTATGGAAGTGTTGAATTAGTATACTGTACACCTGAAAGTCGTATAACACTGTATGTTAACTGACTGGAATTAAAATAAAAACTTAAAAAAATAAAATTACAGTGAGTATAAACTCTCAAAAAATACTTAAGTGTTTGAAATTAGAGATAAAAGGAAGCTCCTCCAGCCTGCCCCATAATTTTAATCCTCAAAGATAAGTACTTCTAAAAATTTACAGTTTATTCTTAAAAAGTCATCTATATTATGCCATATGATAATGTATTGTAAGTAACTGACAATTAGATTTTTTTATTGGATGTAAGTGCTTGACAATAAGCTTTTGTCTGCCAAGGCCTCCATTTTAATGATATCTATCTGGAATAAACACATTGCCAGTTACACAACTGGATAAAGAGCCAGGCACCCCATCCATGAAGTTTCTTTTTTAGAAAGCCCTGGGTGGCCTAGATAACTGACCTTCTCAATGACCTTGTTTTTCCTCTCCCACACTTTAAATTCCTTCTTTTATGTTTAAAATTCACCAATAAAGAGTGAACTTGTGAAACCCTAGGCCCCCACCCTCAACCTTAATAAAGGAAGAACATCAGGCCAGCATGATCTTTCTCCTTTTCTCTTCCCATGACCGCACTGTGTGGCCTCGGGCATGTCATGTACCTTACAGGACTTGTGAATAATAAACCTTGTATTTTCAAATTTCTCTGGTGGTTGTTTCTCAAGTATGTCTTGCAATCATAATACAAACTACAAGGGTCAGTCCAGCCACAACACTGGGTCCTGCTGGAGAAATGTCTGTTGGAAGTCGACACAAGGAGTGCAGCCCAGGTGACCATCCCGGGCACTCCTAGCTGATAGCATCACTACAGATAGGCTGAGACTGACACAGTACAGGCAGCTCAGATGACATGTAACCTGTGTAATGCAGTTTGTTTATTATTCATATTGTGACATTTGAAGTATTTCAGATGACATGTTGCATGTGCTATGTAATTTTTTGTTTCTACAAATATCGGATATGATATATGTTTTTTTTTTTTTTTTACTTAATATATGTTGGACACATTTGTCATGTCATTTCCTATATATCTCTCATCATTCCTTTCAGTTGGTGCACAGTATTCCATTGCACCAGCGTATTAGCATTTCCTATTTTACTTATCAAATACCTCATGGATGGGACTGGAAGAGATGATGCTGAGTGAAATAAGTCAAGCAGAGAGAGTCAATTATCATATGGTTTCACTTATTTGTGGAGCATAACAAAAAGCATGGAGGACATGGGGAGTTAGAGAGAAGGGGGGTAGGGTAAATTGGAAGGGGAGGTGAATCATGAGATACTATGGACTCTGAAAAACAATCTGAGGGGTTTGAAGTGGCGGGGGGTGGTAGGTTGGGGTACCAGGTGGTGGGTATTATAGAGGGCACGAATTGCATGGAACACTGCGTGTGGTGAAAAAATAATGATACTGTTATGCTGAAAATAAATAAATGAAAAAAAATACCTCATTGACTGAGACTGGAATGTGTCCTACTTTTAAAATTTTTAATAATGTAGCATTGAACATCCTTACAAATGCATCTTTATTTTTGTTTTTTTAATTTAAATACAAGTTAGTTAACACACAGGGTACTACTGGTTTCAGGAGTAGAATTTAGTGATTCATCACTTACATACAACACCAGTACTCATCACAAGTGCCCTCCTTAATGCCTATCCCCCATTTAGCCCAGCTCCCTACCCATCTCCCCTCCAGCAACCCTCAGTTTGTTCTCTATTTTTAAGAGTATCTTGTGTTGCCTTCCTTTCTGTTTTTTGTCTTATTTTATTTTTCCTTCCCTTCCCCTATGCTCATCTGTTTCCACATATGAATGAAATCATATGGTATCTATCCTTTTCTAATTCATTTCACTTAGCATAATACATTCTAGTTCCATCCATATCTTTGCAAATAGCAAGATTTCATTCTTTTTGATCACCAAGTAATATTCAACTGTTAACACACACACACACACACACCCCACTTTTTCTTTATCCATTCATCAGTCAATCGCCATTTGGTCTCTTTGCATAATTTGGCTATTATTAGTAGTGCTACTATAAACACTGGGGTGCATGTGCCCCCTTTGAATAGGCACTTTTGAATCCTCTGGATAAATACCTGGTAGGGCAATTGCTAGATCATATGGAAGTTCTATTTTTTTTTAAAGATTTTATTTATTTATTTGACAGACAGAGATCACCGGTAGGCAGAGAGGCAGCCAGAGAGAGAGGAAGGGAAGCAGGCTCCCCGCGGTGCAGAGAGCCTGATGCGATGCGGGGCTTGATCCCAGGGTCCTGGGATCATGACCTGAGCTGAAGGCAGAGGCACAAACCCACTGAGCCACCTAGGCACCCCTGGAAGTTCTATTTTTAACTTTTTGAGGAACCTCCAAACTGTTCTCTAGAGTGTAGCACTAGTTTGCATTCCCACCAACAGTACAAGAGCACTCCCCTTGCTCCTATTTTACTTTACATCCTCACCAACACCTGTTGTTTCTTGTGTTCTTATTTTTAGCCATTCTGACAGGTGTGAGATGGTATCTCATTGTGGTTTTGATTTGTATTTCCCTGATGCCAAGTGATGTTGAGCATCTTGTCATGTGTCTATTAGCCATCTGAATGTCTTCTTTAGAAAAGTGTCTATTTATGTTTTCTGCCCATTTCTTTTTTTTTTCTTTTTTTTCCTGCCCATTTCTTAACAGGATTATTTGGGGGCGGGTGTTGAGTTTGCTAAGTTCTTTATAGATTCTTTATCCTATATGTCATTTGCAAATATCTTCTCCCAACCCATTGGTTGCCTTTTAGTTTTGCTGTTTCCTTTGCTGTGCAGAAGCTTTTCATCTTGATGAAGTCCCAATAGCTCATTTTTGCTTTTTTCCCCCTTGCCTCAGGAGATGTGTCTAGTAAGAAGTTGCTGCAGCTGAGGGCAAAGAGGTTGTTGCCTGCTTTCTCCTCTAGTATTTTGAAAGTTTCCTGTCTCACATTAAGGTCTTTCAACCATTTTGAATTTATTTTTGTGTATGGTGAGAGAAAGTGGTCCAGTTTCATTCTTCTGCATGTGGCTGTCCAATATTCCCAATTCCATTTGTTGAGGAGACTGTATTTTTTTCCATTGGATATTCTTATCTGCTTTGTCAAAGGTTAGTTGTGGGTCCATTTCGGGGTTCTCGCTTCTGTTCATAGATCTATGTGTCTCCTTTTGTATTAGTACCACACTGTCTTGGTGATGATAGCTTTGTAATACAGATTAAAGTCTGGAATTGTGATGCCTCCTGCTTTGCTTTTCTTTTTCAACATTCCTTTGGGGTTATTTGGGATCTTCTCTTGTTCCATACAAATTTTTGAATTGTTCGTTCCAACTCTGTGAAAAATGCTGGTGGTATTTTGATAGGGACTGCATTGAATGTGTAGATTGCATTGGGTAGTATAGCCATTTTAAGAATATTTGTCCTTCCAATCCAAGAACATGGAATGTGCTTTCCATTTCTTTGTGTCTTCTTCAATTTCTCTTAGAAATGTTTTATAGTTTTCGGAGTAGAGATCTTTTACCTCTTTGGTTAGGTTTATTCTTAGGTATCTTTTGGTTTTTGGTGCAATTGTAAATGGGATCTATTTCCTGATTTCTCTTTCTCCTGCTTTGTAATTGGTGTATAGAAATGTAACAGATTTCTGTACATTGATTTTATATCCTGTGACTTGGCCAAATTCATGTATCAGTTCTAGCAACTTTTCAGTGGAGTTTTTCGGGTTTTGTACAGAGAGTATCATGTCATCTGTGAAGAGTGGAAATTTGATTTCTTCCTTGCTGATTTGGATTCCTTTTATTTCTTTTTGTTGTCTGATTGCTGAGGCTAAAACTTCCAGCAGTATGTTGAACAACAGTGATAAGAGTGGTCATTCCTGTCATGCTCCTGACCTTAAGGGAAAAGCTCTCAGTTTTTCCTCATGGAGGATGGTACTAGCTGTGGGTCTTTTATTTATGGCCTTCTTGATGTTGAGGTATGTTCCTCCTTTCCCTACTTTCTTGAGGGTGAACAATCCTTTTAATGTACTGTTGGATCCTACTGGCTAGTATTTTGGTGAGAATTTTTGCATCCATGTTCATCAGGGACATTGGCCTGGAATTCTCCTTCTTAGTGGGGTCTTTGGTTTTGGAATCAAGGTAATGTTGGCCTCATAGAATGAGTTTGGAAGTTTTCCTCCCATCTCTATTTCTTGAAACTGCTTCAGAAGAATAGGTATTAATTCTTCTTTAAATGTTTGGTAGAGTTCCCCTGGGAAGCCATCTGGCTCCGGACTCTTGTTCGAAGGGAGATTTTTGATCACTGATTCCATTTCTTTACTGATTATGGGTCTGTTCAAACTTTCTATTCTTTCTGTTTCAGTTCTGGTAGCTTATATGTTTATAGGAATTCATCCATTTCTTCCTGATTGCCCAATTTGTTGGCATATAGTTGCTCATAATATGCTATTATAATTGTATTTCTGCAGTGTTGGTTGTGATCTCTCTTCTTTCACTTGTGATTTCATTTGGGTCCTTTTTCTTTTCTTTCTGATAAGCCTGGCTAGGGGTTTATCAAATTTGTTAATTCTTTCAAAGAACCAGCTCCTAGTTTTGTTAATGTGCTCTACAGTTTTTTTTTATTTCTATATCATTTCTTTTTTTAATTTAAAGTCAATTAGCCAAAGTATAGTATATCAATTTTTGATATAATGTTCAATGATTCATTAGTTGAATATAATATCCAGTGCTCATTATATCACATGCCCTCTTTAATTCTTATCATCTCCCATCCCCCCACCCACCTCCTTTCCAAAACCCTCCGTTTGTTTCCCAGGGTCAAGAGTCTCATATGGTTTTTCTCCCTTTCTGATTTTTTCCCACTTAGTTTTCCCTCTCTTCCCCTATTGTCCTCTGCAGTATTCCTTATGTTCTACATATGAGTGAAACCATATGATAATTGTGTTTCTTTGTTTGACTTACCTCACTTGTGGAATACCCTCCAGTCCCATCCATGTCAATGCAAATGGTAGGTATTCATCTTTCTGATGGCTGAGTAATATTCCATTGTATATATGAACTACATCTTCTTTGTCCATTTGTTGAAGGGCATCTTGGGTCCGTCTGCAGTTTGGCTATTCTGAAGCAGCAATGTATCATTTATTTCTGCTCTAATCTTTATTATTTCCCTTCTTCTGCTGGTTTTAGGTTTTATTTGCTGTTCTTTTTCCAGCTCCTTTAGGTATAAATGTAGGTTGTGTATTTGAGGCTTTCTTGCTTCTTAAGGAGGCCTATATTGCTATATACCTCCCTCTTTTGACCACTTTTCCGTATCCTGAAGGTTTTGGACTGTCATGTGTTCATTTTCACTTACCTCTATTTTTTTTTTTAATTTCTCCTCTAATTTCCTGGTTGACCTATTCATTCTTCAGTAGGATGGTCTTTAACCTCCATGTATTTGTGGTCCTTCCAAATTTCTTCTTGTGGTTGACTTCAAGTTTCATAGCATTGTGGTCTGAAAATGTATGTCATTATCTCAGTCTTTTTATACTGGTTGAGGCCTGATTCATGACCCAGTATATGATCTATTTTGGAGAATTTTCCATTGCAGTTGAAAAGAATGTGTATTCTGCTGCTTTAGGATGAAATGTTCTGAATATGTCTGTTTAGTCCATCTGTTTCAGCATGTCATTTAAAGCCATTGTTTCCCTACTGATCTTCCACTTAGATGTTCTGTCCATTGTTGGGAAAATGGTGTTAAAGCCCCCTACTATTATTATCAATGAGTTTCTTTAAGTTTGTTATTTTTGTTGGTTTTTGTTTTTTAAAGATTTATTTATCTATTTTAGAGAGAGAGAGTTGGGGGGAGGAAGAGAGAGAGAAAGAGAAAGAGAGAGAGAAAGAGAGGAGGAGCACAGGAATGGAGTACAAGTGAATCTGCAGCAGACTACCTGCTGAGTGCAGAGCCTGATGCAGGGCAGGGTCCTATCCCATGACCCTGAGGATCATGATCTGAACCAAAATCAAGAGTCAGATATCCAACTGACTGAGCCACCAAGGCACCCCTCTTTATGTTTTTCATTAATTGATTTACACATCTGGCTGCTCTCAAGTTGGGGGCATAAAGATTTACAATTGTTAGATTTTCTTATTGGTAGATATCTTTATTGTGATATAGTCCCCTTCCTCATCTCTAATAACAGTATTGCTTTAAAATCTAGTTTGTCTGATATAAGTATGGCAAGTCCAGATTTCTTTTCATGTCCATTAGCATGACGGATGGTTCTCCACCCCCCTCACTTTCAATCTGGAGGTGTCTTTGGGTCTAAAATTAATCTCTTATAAGCAGAATATCAATGGGTCTTTTGTTTTTTTATTCATTGTGACACCCTATGTCTTTTGATTGGAGCATTGAGTCTATGTACATTCAGAATGATTATTGATGGGTATGAATTTAGTGACATTATCCTGCAAAGTCACTGTTCCTTTGCATTGTGTTCTTTTCTAGTCTTTGTTCCTTTTGGTCTCTCTTTCTCAAATTGTGGCTTTTATTATTTCTTTCAGAGCTGGTTTTGTGCACACAAACTCCTTTAGTTATTGTGTCTCTTGGGGACTCTATCTCTCCTTCTATTCTGAATAACAACCTGATAGATAAAGTATTCTTGGCTGCATATTTTTTTCCCATTTATCATGTTGAGTATATCATGCTATGGCTTTTCTGGCCTTCCACCTTTCTGTGGACAGGTCTCCTGCTAAACTTATGTGTCTACCTTTGTAGGTTAAGGACCTTTTGTGCCTTGCTGCTTTCAGATTTCTCTCTTTATCTTTGTATTTTTCAAGTTTCACTATGATATATCTTGGTGTTGACCTGTTTTTGTTGACCTTTGAGGAGAGTTCTCTGTGCCTTTTGGACTTGAATGCTTGTTTCCTTCCCCAGATTAGGGGAGTTCTCAGCTATAATTTGTTCAACTAGACCTTCTGCCCCCATTTCTTGCTCTTGTTCTTCTGGACTCCTATGATACAGATATTATTGTGCTTTGTGAAATCCCTGAGTTCCCTAAGTCTATATTCATGATCTGACTTAATAGTTTACTTTCCCTCTTCTTTTCAGCTTCATTATTTTCCATAATTTTATCTTCTATATTACCTATTCGATCCTCTGCACCTTCCATCCTCACTGTGATTACATCCAGTGGTTTTTGCATCTCAGTTATAGCATTTTTAATTTTAGCTTGACTGGTTTTTAAGTCTTTATCTCTGTAGACAGTGTTTATCTGGTGTCTTCTATGCTTCTTTCAAGCCCAGATAGTATTCTTACAATTGTTCTTCTAAATTCCTGTTCAAATATACTGGCTATATCTCTTTTGGGTAAATCTCTGGCTGTGAGTTTTTGTTAATTTTTCTTTCGGGGAAAATTCCTCCATCTGGTCATTGTGTCTAGGTTTCTGTCTTTTACATATTAAGAAAGCTTGTTATGTTTCTTGATTCTGAGAGTAATACTATCTTAAGGAGAGCTCATACACTGTCCAGGGCCTAGTGCTTCAAGAAGTGTTTCTGGTGTATGCTGTATGCACTCTGTTGGGGTTTTGGCTGCTCTTTCCCACAGGTCAGTCCTCTACAGAGCTCCTCCTTGCTTGGAGTGGGGAATGTTTGGAACTTTAATTAGCTGTGCTTTGATTTGTTTGTTAAGATAAGCCTGGAAGAAAAAGAAAAGAAAAGAGAAAAGACAAGGAAATAGAAAAGAAAAGGAAAAAAGTCTGACCCCAAAAAAGCAAAAAGTGACAAAAAAAAGCATACAAAGGACAAAGAAGAAACCATAAGCTTGATTCCAAGGAAATAGAAAGAAAGAAGGAATAAAGGGGGAAAAAAAGAAGACTGATTTAAAAAAGAGAGAGAGACAAGTTAACAAACAAAGCAAAAAAGGAACAAAAAAACTGTAAGTCTGACACCAAAGAAAAAGAAACAAAAAAAAGGAAGAAAAAAAAATATATATATATAAAAGAAAAAAGGAAAACAGAGAAAAGAACAGGAAAGGAAAAGAAGAAAAGAAAAGAAAAGCAAAAGAGAAAGAAAAGAAGAGAAAAGAAATGAAGTGAAATCCTGGCCCTATTTCCACCAGAACTGAAGCTGATGCTTTGGAGCACTCTATGATCAGTAGACTTAGTACATGCAGGGAACCTATGTTGGTCTTCTGAGAGAGAGGCCAGCTGTGCTGGCTCACAGTTATACCTGCCCCTGATGGGCACAGGGGGTGGGGTTTGGTGTAAGAGACTCCAGCCTCCACTGTCAGTGCTGTGTTTCTCTCCGAGGTCAAACCGTGCTGGGGGTGTGGCTGGAAGTGGCATCACCCCACCCTCTCATCCTGTCCCAGGGCAGCTGCTGCTGTTCAGGAGGTCCTCACAGAAAAGTGACAATTTCTCCCGTGTCCCAGGCTTTTGTTAGATGCCTGCCTTTAACCTGTCTATGCTTGGCCCTTGGCTGCTTGGTGCCACATTGCTCCTGTGTTTTATCTCTGGCTGGTGGCTAGGATTCAAACTGCAAATCTTAAAGGGCCCTGCAAGGTACAGACCTGCTCCACTCTCCCAGAGAGAGCCTCCTTGTGTTCCTGGCACTTTTCTGCCCCAGAAAAGCAATCACACAGCATGCACACAGTTGCTAGAGTCTATTGTCCTGTGCAGTGAAAAGCTGTGATTGGGTTATCTGTCCTCTACATGTGCACCTCTATCCCCTGTTGTTGAATGGTCACTCAGTGACTCCTGTTTGGCCTTTTGTTCATGGAGAGTCAAAATAGCCTCATCCAAATGTACTCCAGGAGGGAGAGCAATCTTTCCCAGTACAATCCAGGGGATCCCCTCACCAGGGTGTGCTTTGCAAACCCTACATGCTGTTCCCTCTCCTGCTGTCTCCCTCTGGCCCTGACTTCGCCCTGTGCAAAGGGTTCTCTCCTGTTTGCAGCACCTCGGCTTTTCTCTCCCCCGATTAACAGCTTTGAATCTTGCATCTGTCACATTCTCTTTAATAGTGTATATTGTTTTCTTAATCTTCATATTGACTTCCTAGTTGTTCAAAATGATTTGATGTTGATCTGTGTTCAAGGGACAAGGCAAACTCAGGGTTCTTCTACTACTCGGCTATCTTAACTCCTATAAATGTATTTTTAAATGTTTGTGCATGCATTTCTATGTGTTAAGTTTCTAAAAATAGAATTTCTGAGTTGGGGGTATGCTTTTAATGTTCAGAGTAATTGCTGTGTTGTCTTCTGAAAAGACAAGACATTTTATAGTGAACCAACAATGACACAGTTTTCTGATATCTTTTTCAATAATGTAATTTACCATCCTTTTGCTTTGTCTTTTTTTGGCCCTTGATAGACAAAATACAGTGTATTTCATGGATTTTTACTGAGGTTATCCATCATTTAATATGTTTATTAACTACTTGCCTTTCTTCGGTGCATATCTTATTCCCACTGTTGGTCCTCCCTTTTTTCCTTCCCAGTTTGTCTGTGTGTTTCCCTCAGAAATGTGTAAGAGCTATTTGCAAATTAACTGTAACAGTTCCCCATCTATTAAAGAGTTACAATTTTCCAAGCAATAGTCTTGGAAATGTTTGTCCTGTTTCTTGGTATATAAAACTTTAAAACTTTTAAGGCATTCTTTTTATCAGTATTTTCTTTAATGGCTCTTCTCCTAAGAAGAACTTCCTCACTCTAAGGTTGCTCTTTTAGTCTCATATCCTATGTCACTCTATTGTGTGGCCTGTTTATGACTCTAATCCTAATGATCCAATGTCTAGTCTTATGATCCTTATGATCCAGTCCATAAGGATCCAATCCTTATGAACTGAGTCCTTCAACATTCATTCAAATATCCCAGAAAAATGTCATTTTCCATGATCAAGATCTGGATAAATATGAATTTTTTCTCACCTTTCTCTCTCATATCTATCTACCTTCCTTTTACTTCCCTTCTACTGTGATATTTAGTATGTATCTCACACTTACACAAAGTGCTTGGCTTTCTCCCCAAATCTGCTCAACTGCCAATCTTCCACATATAAGTAAATAACATCAATATCCACGTATTTCTTGGGCCAAAACCTAAGGGTCATTCTTAACTTCTCTCTTTTCTTCCTGGATGACATCCAATCCATCAACAGTGATGCTCAATCTATTTCCAAAATAGATCCTTCTTTCTTCTATCCTGGCCCTCTCCAACCTCTTCTCCAAACATCAGCCAGAGTGCTCTTTTGGAAATACATTTAATGTTATATCATTGCCCTTTAACCTCCTACAGTGGCCCTTCCCAATTACCCTTTGGTTATACCTCAGATTTTATAAAACAACTTGCAAGGGCCATCATGATGTGGCTTCTGATTATATCTACAGGTTTATCCCTCACCTTTGGCTCCCTTCACATTTTATACTGATGAAAAACTCTAACCCTGCTCCTCCTCACATGGGCTTTATACATACCTTTATTTCTTCCTGAAGCATTTCCCCTTCTGCCCCCATTTTTTAATGGCTCACTCCTAATTTTGTTTCAGGTGTCAGTTTTTCCCCTTACGTTAGGAAGCCATTTCTGACCACTAGCCCCCTAGATCACATTAGGTATCCCTGAAATATGCTATAATTGGCACATCAACAATAGGGGTAAAATAGTTTGTTTACATGTGTAAGTCCTCTATTAAACTGTGAGTTCTGCAAGACCAGCAATTCTGTCAGTTTTATTTACTACTGTCTAATCCAGGGACATCTTTAAAAAAATTTTCTTTTGAGTATAGTTGACTCACAATGTTATATTAGTTTCAGATGTACAACCCAGTGATTAGATAACTCTATACATGGTTCGGTGTTCGCCACAAGTGTAGCTTCCCTCTGTCACCATACAGCACTATTACAGTATACTTGCACAGGGACATCTGACCAAATCTCTTATGAATCAAGTAATGGATGGGGTAAGTGATTCGCAAACCTTCAAAGTTCTAAAAGCTCCTTATGGATAGCTTGAGGAAGGAGATGTACAGGAGGAGAGGAGGTGACAGAAGGAGGGTTTCTGGAGCCTCAACCCCACTTCAAATACAGAAACTAGACTTCTACCAATACTGCATAGGAAACTTTTGCTTCTGATTTTAAGAAAAGAGCTTGGTGGGAAAAAATGTTTGATAAACAATTGAGGTCCATGATATTAAAGATCTCTGAAAGCTCTGAATTCTGTAATTTTGTGAAATTGCAATGAATTCAATGGCTAGAATAATATAAGATGAAGGAATTAGACTCTAGTCTACATACAAAGGGTATTCAAAGAGGTTTGTGCCAGACTTAGGACATTTTCAGACAATTCACCAGATCATTTACATTACTATATGAGACAATCGTTCAGTAAGCTATTTCTAGGAGGACACATTCCCTGCCCCCCAAGAGTGCTTATCCTACTGCCTAGGAACAAATTACTATGTCACGCCTGCAGAATTAGAATACTATTTTACTCAAACTGTTCTTCAAACCCATGACAGTTTCATTCCATTTTAGTTAGTAACCCAAATAAACCCATAAAATCCATAGCCTTTCTTTTGCCAATGGGAACCTCTTGTTTCAGGAAATGTGATTGAATATAAAAGGAAATATTCAGAGAGGAAAGACACAATTGCACAACTAATTAAATCATTTGCCTCTTGCTTCAGAGGTTAATGAGCATCCAAGCAGGGATCACAAAATGAAAATTAGACATTTTAGAAGTGAGATAAATAGGTATTGTAATCTTGCTATTAAAAGTTATTAAAGTTTTAATACTGTTCTATCACACACACACACACACACAATTTTGTAATGTTTTCACATCATGAAGCAAAGGATTCAAAAAGTATCAGGGACTTTGAAGACAAATGGCATACATTTCCTGCTCATCAGATGTGGAAAAGAAGCCCAGGGAACAGAAACAACTAACCCTAATCAGGCAAGCAGTAGAAATAAGACTGAAAGTCAGGACTATGATTCTTAATTAGATTATCTATCTTCGATACTTAATTTAACTTTATTCATATTTTTAAAAATATATAATAATCTAAGAATAATATTCCCAATGAGGCAGGGAAGCACAGTAGAAAGAATGCAGGTTTCAGAGGAAGTTAGTTCTGGGTTTGAGTTCCAGTTAGATCTTTTTCTAGTTTCTTAAACACCTTGGGCCTCAGTTTCCCCACATGAAAAACATGGAAATATCACTTGTGTAAGATTACGCTTTTCAAATATGGCCACAATAACATCTCCTATTCTGCATGCTCTTCTATAGTGTGACTTGCAGATTCCTACTCCCAGTAGGTGAATCTTTGTCCCATCCCTCCAATCAGATTATACTTATGACTGTTTTGAACAGTAGAGGACAACTGAGTAATGTTATATGACTTCTGATGCTGAAACAGAAATGGCCCTGACCTTTCTACCAGCTTCTCTTGGGACACTTGCTTGGAGGAAGTTAGTTGCCAAGTGTGAAGTCCAACTGCTCTGTGACTGCTATAGTGAACTGGCAGACAGTCCTAGTGGGGATTCCAGCCTACATCTACTAGACTCAGTAGCCAAAATCTACTGTCAGCCATGTGAGCAAACCATTTTGAATGTTCAATCTAGTTGAACCTTCAAATGACCAAATCCACTGCTGACATCTGGCTACAGTGACATGAGAAACTTGAAGAACTAGTCAGTGAAGCCCTTCTTGAATTCCTGACCAGTTAAATCATGAGCATAATAAAGACATTTTTGTTTTACTCTAAATTTGGGGTCATTTGTTATGCAACAACAATAATCAGAATACATACTATAGAAGGACTAAAAGGTAAAGCAGATAGTACAGTGCTCACTAAAACAAACACAGCTAGTTAATCCTGAATTTCGAGAAAAGTGCTCATTTTTTTATATTAAGACAATCATAATTTCTCATTATACCTAATTTAAGTTCAACTTCAGAAACATGCATAATTGCTTCAGGTTAATTTTGGAGCCCTCATATTTTTCACTTTCATTCTCTTGCTCTCACATATACTTGTTTATTTTTTTTAAAGATTTAAAAATAATTAACATATAGTATGTTATTAGTTTCAGAGGTAGAGTTTGGTGATCCATCAGTTGCATAAACACCCAATGCTCATTATATCAAGTACCCTCCTCATATACTCTTTTTTTTTTTTTAAATTATTTGACAGAGAGAGATCACAAGTAGGCAGGGGGCAGGCAGGGACAGAGAAAGGGGGAAGCAGGCTCCCTGCTGAGCAGAGAGCCTGATGCAGGGCTCCATCCTAGGACCCTGGGATAATGATCTGAGAAGGCAGAGGCTTTAACTGACTGAACCACCCAGGTGCCCCCTCCTCATACACTCTTAATTCTTTTCTTTCTCTAGGTCTTGGTCTTATCCATTTAGACTGGCATCTAAATAAATTATTTTATCCTAGATAAATATGTATGTATTATATTTAGGTAGATACTATTATATAATAATGTATATGTGGCATTTTAAAACTTCTCCCAATGCAGATATGCATCTATGTATAAAATTCAATATTCACTTATGCCAAACATGTATGCTTCTATGTAACAAGTGTAGATAGACTATATGCTTAGAGCATGTAAATAAAGCCACATAATTTAAAAAATTGCACCTGATCACTTGTCCTTCTAATATGTGAAGAACACACATAACTATTCCCTAAATAATGGCAGGGGTATTTCCTGCATAATGAATGAGGTAGGACTTATGTTTGGGAAGGACTTTCATTAATCAAAAATGACTATCATCTTAAATGCAATAATATAGCTATTTGCCTGCATACCACAGTACCTGAAAATAGTCATATCTCCTCTCTAAATAACATTCATGCAATGAAAACCGCTAAATACTGGCATAAGTCAAGGGGGCTTAGACCTAACTCAGTGTCCAGACAGAGTAATTTTCAATTTATTAGGTCCCTCTTCAGAAGCTATTGTTCATCCTCTCCACATTTTTATATCTTCCATCACAGAACACATTATGTATAAAGAAAACTTTTATCTATTGCTGTGGATAGAATGAAGGCAAGTTACACTTTTGGAGGACACACTGTACACCAGGTATAACACTGTGTTGTTTCACACAGCATTGATACTATTTAATTCTCCCACTATAGTCTTATGAAGTGAGAAACACTTGGATATATGTGTTTAGTAGTAGTACAAATAAGCAATCATTCTCTTCATAGACCCATCAAATATTAGTCTTGAAAGAAATTTTAGAAATCATCTAGGCCAGTGATTTTAAACCAGTTTGGCCTCAGTACTGGCAATATATTTAACATATTTTTACTAATATCACTAACATATTATCACTAGTATCACTAATGTTAATAACCAAAAGATCTGAGGAGAGTAGAGTTGGGACAGGAGCATGTGTAGTATGAAAAACAAAACAAAACAAATCATCCAGAATTTTCCACTACGCTCCTTTGGATGCATATTCCTTACCTCTCCCATCCTTTAACTGCCACCCCCATTTGAGAATCATGGGGTAGTTGAATATTCTTTCATTACAAATGAACAGTTACAATATTATGCCAACAGACGGGAAGTAATTTGGCCAAAGCACATACTGCAAGATAGTGTTAGAGGCAGGTTTAGAACCCTTGTCATCTCCGTGTTCTTTCTTCTGGGACACTGCTTACTTCTCTTCCAAAATGTGCACTAATGTGGTTATTTTCAAAAATGCTGCATCTGAGAACTGATCAGGCCATTCTTATATAAGCAGAACTTATTGTGTCCAGAATGCAAATTATATGAGTGCAAGGGCCTCAATGGTCTTCATATTTTAGTCAATGTCCCATTTGCAAGATAAAGCTCAGAACACTGGTGTTGGAGTCATCATCTGTAATTCCAGGCAAATGAGAGAAACACCATGCATACTGATTACTCCCTCTGCAAAACTGAAGTTGATGGGGAATTTGGGATGGTCATAACCACGATAGGAATTAAAATGATAACCTGAACTGCTATCTGAACATGAATCAAAGTATTCTACCACTTACAGAAATTGTTTAATGGGTGTCCACTCCCTCAGAGATGTATTCTTTTTGCTCATTTTGTTGATTGATTTTTGGCCTGAATGTAGATGTGGGAAGCAGATATACATTGATTCTGTAGCCTTTATTTGTATTCTTCTATTAATTCATTATAGCAGAACATTCAATATATTTTAATGCAGCCAGAATAGAAAACAAGCTCCTTCCAGTGGCTTATTTCACCTCTATAAATTATTTTTATCAAATTAAATCACTGGACAACAAAACCATGTGAATTTCTATACTGATGGTGAATGCTGCAGTTTAGTGGTTCTCAAGGATCTTGGCATTCAACTTCAGGATAGATGCACATTTCGCTAGGCAAAACCATATTCACCGTTGAGTCAAATGAACTCTATGGTCACAACCTGTATAGGTTCTTCATTCAAAGCAATTTAGAATAATTAGTCAACACATTCATCCTAGTTCTCCCAACAAGTCTGTCGGAAACTTACTGAAGAGTAGATGCTGTTCACTAACTTACTCAGGGACAGGAACTGCTTCCTTTCCTTATGGCTTTAGTCTTTAATTTGTTTCTGTGTCCTCATACTCCTAACCAATATCATTTACTAAACTCTAAGCTTGATCTCTACCCAGTGCAAAATACTACTCACTCTGAGCATTTGGTCCTGCCTTCTTGCATATTATCCATCTCATCGATACTGACACTATTTGTCTTCTCCAACAAACACTAACTCTTTCTTCCTTATAATTCTGATTAAGTTTCCCTTGGACTGTAACATTTTCTTGCCTATGACTTTCCACTTCTCATCTCTATCACCATCTTTTAGCATCCTTACTTAGGAAAAAAAAAAAAGCATTGTTTAAAACAAAAACAATGCTCTCAGGTAAAGCTGCTTCTTTAGTTATTTCTCTGTTGTTCACAATTTGCAAACTTGCAAAGGCAATACTTTCCATTTAAAATTATGGCTACAGATTGCACTGACTTCACTCTAATTAACTGAAATCAAATGATGCAATATAGAAAGGGAGAGAGGGAATAGATAGAACTAGAATAGACCAGAGTAGACTAGAATCAGAGGCCTGAGAGTGTGTGTGTGGGGGGAAATATCTTTTGCTTTTCCTTTAAATTCAATTGGAAAAAAAGAAGCATTAAAAAAAAAAAAAAAAAGAAGAACCACTTAGCTTCTGTGACTGTGGCCAGGTTAGAAGGTTTTAGCCAATTGTTGTTGAATATCATCTATAAGAGAAAAAGTTTTGTCTGTAGCACCAAAGGTGAGCCCTGGGGACCAAGATGTTTTCCAGCAATATGGGACCAAGAAGAGCTAAAAATGTATGCTGTGATGACACTATCATTTTGTTAAAGGATAAGTAAGTGAAACAGTGGGATTAGATGCTAGAAGCATGCATACTTTATTAAATAAAATTATTACTCCGTTTAAAAATTCAATTGTGATTGCAAATAGCTTGAGAATAAAGAGTAAATTTGCATAAACTGTTTAAAAAGGGATTCAGATTCCAGGTTTTGTTCTGTCAAATTGAACTAACCAATGTGATGACTAATTAGGAATCCAGTGTGTTCATACTGTGGCCTCAGAAGAATTATAGCAATATATTTAACAATTAAAAAATAAATAGCATTACAGGTAACTAAATGCCACCTAATTGATTATGCTAGAGATGATTTGCTGTGGCACGTGTGTGTGGAGAATTGCCTCATCATCTTTATTCGAAAGCAGTATCTTAACTGCAAGGCATCTCAAATACGGCATGGATTAAGTGCCATTGGTACTTAAATGTCAGTTAAATGCTGATAACCTATTCCTACGTTCAAAAGTAACCCTGGGTCACATTTGTTATGTTTCTTAGTCAACCCAAAATACCACATAACATTCCATTTAAAGTTTTCTTTCCACACCTTTCGGAGCTAAATGCAAGGTGACCAGAACTGAGAGATGTCGTTATCTATTCACAGAGTAGATGTGCCATTGTTTGCACAGACACACATTAGAAGATGCTGTTCTCTTTTGTTTTGACCCGTCTCCTCCAACCCCTCACAGTTGGAGGCACTGATCCCTCTACCAACACAGTTCCTGAGCTAATCCTGCTGAGGGAAAGAATATCAAAGAGCCACCCCAAACTACCAAGTGGGGCCTAGAGCTGCGTGTTTGCCTTTAATTTAGCAGGCAGGTGCTTGTATACCTGTATGACCACCCTATTGGTGCACTCTCTGTGATGGCTATGGTTTTCCTCCAACTTTTTGACCAGTCCTACAATTCCCACTGGACAATACTGAACCCTAGAGCCTGACATTTAATTTGGTTCTTGTTTACCTCCGCCTCAAGTGGTGGATTTGGCATGCTATACCCTTGTTTCCCATTCTTTCCTCCATTCCTTAGACATTAGCTAGGATCTCGCTGGGAAAGAACTGAAACCACAATATTTGCTAAAACCAGCTCAAAATGATCTCATCGCTTTGGACTTCATCCACTGGAGAGTCTGGCCATGATTCTCAGCATCTAGTCCTACACCGAGGCTCAACCCCTCTAAATTCCCTCCTAGCTAGCTTTGCTTCTTCCCCCAGGAAGCACCACCACTAAGCCTTATCCCCTATTTGACCAAACTAACCAAGAGTTAATAACTACAGATATTAACAATACAATAGCATTCCCCACTCTCAACATTTTTAAAAATAATGAATCTCAGGTAAAATAAAAATAGTTAACATGATTCTTCATGGATTGATCACACGGTCAGTATTTTCATAGGTAAAGAGTTGCAATTTGGTCTACCCTGCACTGAGTCTGGTCACAACAAAACTTACTGAGAATGGAGGGTGAGAATCTTGATGGCTATGTCTGATCCGAACATGTTGGCCTCCCCTTCCTCCCGATCACTGCTGCTAATGCATTTTTATTCTGAGATACAATGCTTTGAAATAAACACTATGTTTAAAATGTCTGCTTTGTAATTAGGTAGTCACATACATGTAGTTGAAAACAAGATCATAATACTACACTCAGAAACATATAATTTAAGCGAGTAAGAGGTTATGTATTCTAAGCAACCTTTGTTTCTTGAACAACTATTTTTAGTATGCAAATATACAGATGTGCACACTTGTTGCTTTCTGATGAATAAGTTGTGTCAGATCTAACAAGAACAGTGGCTGTTATTTTGTTATAATTTTAAAAAGAAATTTTCACCGCATCTTTTTCTGTTTTATTTATATGAGGCTTCTATTTTTTTTGGTTACAGAATCTACACATATCATCAACGTGAATACTGTGATATTAAAAAAAGCAAGACTCTTAAGCCACTATGGCAGCAAATGTCTAAGTAATACTTGATGTTTTTAACTAGAATATCCACTGATTAGGCCAGATATTCTGCTCAGCTAAACCAAAACAAAAATCTTACAGCTGATTATAAAAATTACTGTCAAATATTCATGTCTTACCCAAATTGGAAATGGTACAAGAATCCAATGTTCCTTGTTAGGTTATATTTCTTAGCAAGTCTACATCAATATCAATTATGTGCTAAGGTGTCAAGTGGCTTGTACAGGGTAACCTAACACCTTCATTAGTATATTGCAAATTCCATGATCTTGATATACACATGCCTATGAAATAAAATGCTAAATTGGAACCATTTCAATAGAACAAAAAATTGTACTTCTATGCAAACTTTTTATGCATAACATTGAAGTTTAATGAGCTATATGAGGAAGTCATTATTTTGTTTATTTTCTAATGCTACTATATGCATATGTAAAATACCTATATTTAGCTGTATATGTGTAGATTCATATTACATATAAAACATGTTAAATATTCACACATACATACATGAATATATATATTCTATACATATGTATATATATTACATACATAATTTTAGAGGCACAGAATTTTGGTCATTTTAAGGTATACCAAATTTATGGGCATGTCACCTATTTTAGTTAATATAATTCTCATATAATTATACAAGACCAAGGAGTACATTCTTTTTTTTACCAACAGGAAAGCCAAGACTCCAAATCCCAGGATCTTTCCACTGCATTATCAATCAGGAAACTCTCTATCAGTTATTTCTCAATTTTACCATCCAACTAAGGAACCCCTTGTAAATTTGTTTTCATTGTAGAAACTTTGTAGTTGATTTGATGGACATTATCAGCCAAAGTAGATTTTGACTTAGGGGCACTCCTTAGTATAGGATTTATTGGTGAGAAGGTCAGCGGAGAGAGGATGATGAGTAGAGCAAAAATTATATAGGATAACGCATGCCTATTGCAAAAAATAAAAAGGAATGGGTAAGTATATAGGAGTCAGCATGAGAGGAAAACATCAGAACCGAGAGAAACTCTTTCTAGTAGAAAGGCAATGGAGATGAATATCCTTGTACCTCATGCTTTTGGGCTAAAATGGGATTTAACTAATAGTATACCACTAAACTTCCCCTAAAATCACATAATAACTAATAAAAAAAAAAATCCATTAAAAAGAGTCTACTGGGGCACCTGGGTGGCTCAGCTGGTTAAGCCACTGCCTTTGGCTCAGGTCATGGTCCCAGAGTCCTGGGATCGAGTCCCACATGGGGCTTCCTCTGCTCTGCGGGGAGCCTGCTTCTCCTTCTCCCTCAGCCTTTCCCCCTCCTTGTGCTCTCTCTCTCTCTGTCAAATAAATAAATAAAATCTTTAAAAAAAAAAAAAAAAGAGTCTACTGTCTATTGTCCTGAATTAAGAGAATTTTCTATTAAGTTTAAGACCCACAGTACTGAGTAAGACTCAAAATCAGGGGGAGACAAGGTGGCAGGGGAGTAGGAGGAAGCGCCTTTTCAGCCGGTACCCCAAAGTGAGCTGATTACCTACAAAAACTACCTACCTACCTACCAAAGAACTCCGATCACGCATGAAGTCAGCCTGAGATCAGAATCACACACGTCTGGATCTCTACAGAGGCAGAAGACGCCAGTGGGCAGGTAAAGCGGAGTGGGAATGGCGGCTGATCTTGGAAGATAAACCAAAGGGGGAGGGAGCCAGCAGAGGCGACCGGTTGGAAAGCAAGACCCCAGTACGCGAGCGCCCTGCTACTGGGGACCAGCATTAACTTGGAGTCTGGTTGCAAGCACTCCAAAGAGCAAAGGATCGCGGGGGAAATTGTGGGAATCAGGGCGGCTAGGGACAGGGGCTTAAGATCCCGGACCCAGGACAGCCTCCCCGGCGCTGAGCCAGAGAGAGTGCCGCGGAGAAAGCAGGTCTTGGTCCCTGAGCTGCCAGCGCGCCCCCAAACGCGTGAGGGGCTGGGAGCCTCGCCAGACGGCAGACCACGGCCCAGCGCTGTCAGAGCCTGAGACACGCGCCCCCCACCCTCCGCTGAGAGAGTGCCCGAAGGCCCAGCCGGGAGCTCTGGGACCGGAGAGACCAGGCCCCCCCAGCCCGGGCCAGCGGCAAAATCTCAGGGTGCGATCGCGCTTGGAACCTCTCTGGCGGTCGGGAGCCGCCCCGACAGCCGCCGCTGCATGGTTTTGGGCACAAGCAGGAGATCCCGCGTCCGCAGGGACCGTGACTCGGAACCTGCTCTGCCAGCGGCCAAGGGGGAATTTATGTGCTCTCCGGCACCCGCAGGGCAGCGGACTGAGGCTCCTCTCTGAGAGGGAGGTCGCGGGGCAGTTTGCTTTCCTCTAAACCTCCAAAAACCATCAAAAGCTGTCAAGGCGAGAGAAAACAGATGAACAAACATAAAAAGCTCCAGAGAACAAAAGCCTGAAAAAACCGGTTTCTTCAGAGCCCACCCCCTTAAGGGGGGCGGGAGGACTTAACATAGGGAACATCATTGACTGAAAACCCACCTGGCAGGCCCCTCCCCCAGAAAACCAACCAGGGAAGGAAAAAAAAAACAAAAAAGAGGACAAGAGAACAAACACCACTACTTCTTTAACTTGTTCCCACTATTCTGGCTCATTTTTTTTATATAGATAATTTTTTCCCTATTTACCATCACAGTGAGATGTCCAGTACATCAAACTCCATAATAACCTTCTAACCTGAACTTTTTGATACATACACCCATGTTTCTCTTTTGCTTTTCTATTTTTAATTTTTTTTAAAAAATTTAGTTTAGTTTATTCTTTTTTAATTTTTATTTTCTAATATTCATATAGAGTTAAACATCAAGATAATCCCCTTTCCCCAGTCAATGCTACCCCTATAGGTAAACCAGTTTTTAATCCCCCTTTATCATAGGAAAGTTGAGTCCTTTACGAAAGATATCAAGATACATCCAGGAAGAGTCAAAATAACCTTCCTCGCCCACACTGAGAATTTATAACCACTCTCCCATCTTTTTCTTTGCCAGTGTGTCTGTGTAGTTCTGTTTGTCCTGATAGTATATAAATCTTATACTTGGGGTTCTTTTTGACGAGGTTCTTCTTCTTCTTCTTTTTTTTTTTTTTGCATCTATCTATCTATCTATATATATATTTCTCTTGTCATATAATTTTACCAGTCTTTTTGTTTGTCTGTTTGTGTTTGTCTACTTCATAAATCTTACCTTGGGGCCCTTTTGGGCGGAACCTTCTCTTTTATCTTCCCTTTTTTTCCAGTCTCTCTCTTTCTGTCTCTTTTTTCCTTTTTCTTTTCTTTTTTCTTTCATTTGGGTGGGGAATCCTGATTTCTCAGAAGTGTTCCAGGGTGCACCCTGACTGCACCATGGTCGATACATCCAGCTACATCCGATCAGTCATTTCTCACCAAAATGACTAGGAGGAGGAATGCCCAACAGAAGAAAAATAGAGAGGATGGGCCTTCTGCAACAGAGCTAATGGCTAGCAACATAGAAAATATGTCGGAAAAAGAATTCAGGCTAACAATTATCCAGGCAATAGCTATGTTGGAGAAAGCCATGGATGACCAATCGGAATTGATTAGGGCCGAACTGAAAGCGACCAGAGATGAGGTTCAAAATGCTCTCAGTGAGTTCCAATCTAATCTAAATTCTCTAAAAGCTAGGGTAACTGGGACAGAAGATAGAATTAGTGATCTGGAGGACAAACCGATAGAGAGAAAGGATCAGGAGGAAGCCTGGAACAAACAGCTTAGAAGCCACGAAAACAGAATCAGGGAAGTAAATGATGCCATGAAATGTTCCAGCATCAGAATTATTGGAATCCCAGAAGGGGAGGAGAAAGAAAGAAGTCTAGAAGATATAGTGGACAAGTCGTCCATGAAAATATTCCTAATCTCATGAATGAAACCAGCGTTCATGTACTAGAGGCAGAATGGTTTCCCCCCAAGATTATAGATTCTTGAAAGTCCTCGAGACACCTAATAGTAAGAATGAAGAATTATAATTGTAGGCAGACCCTCTTGAAAACAGCTAGGACAAAGAAGCTCCTTACGTACAGAGGAAAGCCCATCAGAATAACATCAGACCTGTCCACAGAGACCTGGCAAGCCAGAAAGGACTGGCAAGATATATTCAGGGCACTAAATGAGAAGAACATGCAGCCAAGAATACTTTATCCAGCAAGATGGACATTCAAAATGGATGGAAAGATAAAGAGTTTCCAAGACCAGCAAGGCTTAAAAGACTATGCAACCACCAGGCTGACACTGCAGGAAATATTAAGGGAGGTTCTATAAAAGAGAAAAAAAATCCTAAAAATATCATTGAACAGAAAATATAGAGACAATCTACAGAAAGAAAGACTTCAAAGGTAACACAAGGTCAATAAAAACGTATCTATCAATAATCACTCTCAATGTGAATGGCCTAAATGCGCCCATAAAATGACACAGGGTTGCAAATTGGATAAAACAACAGGACCCATCCATATGTTGTCTACAAGGGACCCATTTTGAACCTAAAGATACACCCAGACTGAAAGTGAAGGGATGGAGAAGCATCTTTCATGCCAATGGGCCTCAAAAGAAGGCCAGGGTAGCGATTCTCATGTCAGATTAATTAGATTTTATACTAAAGACTGTAGTCAGAAATACAGAAGGAAACTACATAATTCCTAAAGGGACTATCCACCATGATGATCTAACAATATCTATGGTAAATATCTATGCCCCCAATATGGGAGCAGCCAATTACATAAGAAAACTGTTAATCAAGATAAGTAGTCATATTGATATAAATACATTAATAGTAGGAGATATTAACATGCCTCTCTCAGTAATAGATCATCGAAGCAGAAAATCAAAAAAGAAACAAGAGCATTGAATAACACATTGGACCAGATGGACCTCATAGATATATACAGAACATTCTACCCTGAAACAACAGAATACTCATTCTTCTCAAGTGCACATGGAATCTTCTCCAGAATAGACCACATACTGGGTCACAAATCAGGACTCAACCAATACCAAAAGACTGAGATTATTCCCTGCATATTCACAGATAACAATGCTTTGAAACTGGAGTTCAATCACAAGGAAAAATTTGGAAGGAACTCAAACACCTGGAAGCTAAAGACCACCTTGCTTAAGAAGGCTTGGATCAACCAGGATATCAAAGAAGAACTTAAACAATTCATGGAAACCAATAAGAATGAAGACACTTTGGTCCAAAACCCATGGGATACAGCAAAGGCGGTTCTAATGGGGAAATACATCCAAGCCTCCCTCAAAAAAATTGAAAAATCCAGAATACACCAGCTGTCTCTACACCTTAAAGAACTGGAGGATCAACAACAAATCAAACCAACTCCACACATAAGAAGGGAAATAATCAAGATTAGAGCTGAGATCAATGAGGTAGAAACCAGAGATACAGTAGAACATATCAATGAAACTAGAAGCTGGATTTTTGAAAGAATCAATAAGATCGATAAATCATTGGCCACACTAATCCAAAAGAAAAGAGAGAAAGCCCAAATTCATAAAATTATGAATGAAAAGGGAGAGATCACAACGAACACCAAGGAAGTAGAAACAATCATCAGAAATTATTACCAACAGTTATATGCCAATAAGCTAAGCAACCTTGATGAAATGGATGCATTCCTGGAAAACTATAAACTCCCAAAATTGAACCAGGAAGAAATCGACAACCTGAATAGACCGATAACTAGTAACAAGTTTGAAGCGGTGATCAAAAACCTCCCAAGAAACAAGAGCCCAGGACCTGATGGATTCTCTGGGGAATTCTACCAAACATTCAAAGAAGAAATAACACCTATTCTCCTGAAGCTGTTTCAAAAAATTGAAGCAGAAGGAAAACTTCCAGACTCCTTTTATGAAGCCAGCATTACCCTGATCCCCAAACCAGGCAAAGACCCTACCAAAAAGGAGAATTTCAGACCAATATCACTGGTGAATATAGATGCTAAGATTCTCAACAAGATCCTAGCAAACAGGATCCAACAGCACATTAAAAAGATTATCCACCATGACCAGGTGGGATTGATCCCTGGGCTACAAGGATGGTTCAACATTCGCAAATCAATCAATGTGATAGAACAAATTAATATGAGAAGAGAGAAGAGCCACATGGTCCTCTCAGTTGATGCAGAAAAAGCATTTGACAAAATCCAGCATCCATTCCTGATTAAAACGCTTCAAAGTATAGGGATAGAGGGAACATTCCTGAACTTCATCAAATCTATCTATGAAAGACCCACAGCAAATATCATCCTCAATGGGAAAAAGCTTGCAGCCTTCCCGTCAAGATCAGGAATATGACAAGAAGGCCCACTCTCACCACTCTTGTTCAACATAGTATTAGAAGCCCTAGCAACAGCAATCAGACAACAAAGAGAAATAAAAGGTATCCAAATTGGCAATGAAGAAGTCAAACTCTCTCTCTTCGGAGATGACATGATTCTTTATATGGAAAACCCAAAAGACTCCACCCCCAAACTGCTAGAACTCATACAGCAATTCAGTAGCATGGCAGGATACAAAGTCAATGTACAGAAATCAGTGGCCTTTTTATACACTAACAATGAAAATACAGAAAGGGAAATTAGAGAATTGATTCCATTTACTATAGCACCAAGAACCATAAGATGCCTGGGAATAAACCTAACCAAAGAGGTAAAGGATCTGTACTCAAGGAACTACAGAGCACTCGTGAAAGAAATTGAAGACGACACAAAAAGATGGAAGACCATTCCATGCTCTTGAATCAGAAGAATAAACATTGTTAAAATGTCTATACTGCCTAGAGCAATATATACTTTTAATGCCATTCTAATAAAAATTCTACTGGTATTTTTCAAAGAGCTGGAGCAAATAATCCTAAAATTTGTATGGAATCAGAAGAGACCCCGGATTGCTAAGGAAATGTTGAAAAACAAAAATAAAACTGGGAGCATCATGTTACCTGATTTCAAGCTTTACTACAAAGCTGTGATCACCAAGACAGCATGGTACTGGCATAAAAACAGACACATAGACCAGTGGAACAGAGTAGAGAGCCCAGATATGGACCCTCAACTCTATGGTCAATTAATCTTCGACAAAACAGGAAAAAATATACAGTGGAAAAAAGACAGTCTCTTCAACAAATGGTGCTGGGAAAACTGGACAGATATACGTAGAGGAATGAAACTCGACCATTCTCTTACACTGTACACAAAGATAAACTTGAAATGGATAAAAGACCTCAACATGAGACAGGAATCCATCAGAATCCTAGAGAAGAATATTGGCAGTAACCTCTTTGATATCAGCCACAGCAACTTCTTTCGAGATATGTCTCCAAAGGCAAAGGAAACAAAAGTGAAAATGAACTTTTGGGACTTCAAGACCAAAAGCTTCTGCACAGCAAAGGAAACAGTCAAAAAAACAAAGAGGCAACCCATGGAATGGGAGAATATATTTGCAAATGACAGTACAGACAAAAGGTTGATATCCAGGATCTATAAAGAACTCCTCAAACTCAACACACACAGAACAGATAATCATATAAAAAAATGGGCAGAAGATATGAACAGACACTTCTCCAATGAAGACATACAAATGGCTATCAGACACATGAAAAAATGTTCATCATCACTAGCCATCAGGGAGATTCAAATTAAAACCACACTGAGATACCACCTCACACCAGTTAGAATGGCCAAAATTAGCAAGACAGGAAACAACATGTGTTGGAGAGGATGTGGAGAAAGGGGAACCCTCTTACACTGTTGGTGGGAATGCAAGTTGGTGCAGCCACTTTGGAAAACAGTGTGGAGGTTCCTTAAGAAATTAAAAATAGAGCTTCCCTATGACCCTGAAATTGCACTACTGGTTATTTACCCCAAAGATACAGATGTCGTGAACAGAAGGGCCATCTGTACCCCAATGTTTATAGCAGCAATGGCCACGGTCGCCAAACTGTGGAAAGAACCAAGATGCCCTTCAGCAGACGAATGGATAAGGAAGATGGTCCTTCCATATGAATGGTCCATATACACTACGGAATATGATGCGGAATACGAATGGTCCATATACACTACGGAATATGATGCCTCCATCAGAAAGGACGAATACCCAACTTTTGTAGCAACATGGACGGGCCTGGAAGAGATTATGCTGAGTGAAATAAGTCAAGCAGAGAGAGTCATTTATCATAGGGTTTCAGTTATTTGTGGAGCATAACAAATAACATGGAGGACATGGGGAGATGCAGAGGAGAAGGGAATTGAGGGAAGTTGGAAGGGATGGTGAACCATGAGAGACTGTGGACTCTGAAAAAAACCCCGAGGGTTTTGAAGGGGCAGGGGGTGGGAGGTTGGGGTAACCAGGTGGTGGATATTAGGGAGGGCATGTATTGCATGGAGCACTGGGTGTGGTGCAAAAACAATGAATACTGTTATGCTGAAAAAAGAAAAAAAAGAGTAGAAATATACCATTATCCAGTAATTCCACTCTGGGTATGTACCCAAAGAAAATAAAAACACTATTTCAAAAAAAAAAAAGACTAAAAATCAATTAATATAACTTACACATCCCTCTATAAAGGAAATCTGAAAGCCTGCAAGAAAGATGCTTTGCCCTTCTCCTCCTGTCTGTTCTGTAACTGAGATATCTGGGGTTTGTACCAACCAGAAACCTATACAACCATCTCTCTCTATATATTATTGCTTTTACTTTTTTACAGCAATCTTATTGGGGTAAAATGTATTTACATATATTAAAATGAACTCATTTTACTATCCTGTTAGATCAGTCTTGACAGGCACATATACTTCCATGAACATCTCCACAATCAAGATACAGAACATTTTTATTGCTAGAAAAGTTCCCCATGCCTGCAACTGTGTCTAGTCAGCATCAACCTCCTCCCATAGGCAATTATTGATCTGATATTGATTAACCACATTGAGTTTGCCTGTCTTTAAATTCCATATAAATGATATTATATAGTAAGTGCTCTTTGTATTTGGCATCTTAAGCTCAGTATAATGTTTCTGAGATTCATCTATACTTATGTGTATATCAGTCATTCATTTTCTTTGCATAGTAGTAGTAACTATATCAACATATTTAAACATTTGTCTGTTGTGCAAATTATTATTTTTTTCAATATATAGCAATTAAAAAACTGCTAAAAAAATCTGTGAACAAGTCTTTGAAGAATATATGCTTTTATTTCTCTTGGATAAATATCTGGGCAAGGTCCCTTTGAGGATTATTTTAAGACTTTTTTTTTTTTTAAATATTTTATTTATTTTTATTTATTTGACAGAGAGAGATTACAAGTAGGCAGAGAGGCAGGCAGAAAGAGAGAGGAGGAAGCAGGCTCGCCACTGAGCAGAGAGCCCGATGCGGGACTCGATCCCAGGACCCTGAGATCATGACCTGAGCCGAAGGCAGCGGCTTAACCCACTGAGCCACCCAGGCGCCCCAAGACTTTTAACACAACTTCTACAGCTGCCTTTTCTCTAAGCCAAGCATATCCCTGCTATTGAAAAGAACTCTTCTGAGATTTCTACTAAATGTATCAGGTGTCTAGTGACGTCTCTCCATTCTGGCTGGTCAAAACTTGAATGAATTCCGGTCCTGTGTGAACTCTTAGAATTGTTCACCTTATAGCATTCCAGTATTACATTGCTTAATCTTGGGACATTTTAGCCCATGAATGTACAAGTTTATATTCAATGATATACCCACAGGGACCCAATGCAGACTTCTGAAGCTCTTTGTCTATATAGAGCCTCTTTCCAAGACTCTGCCCCACATATTTTAACTACATTGGCCTCTTTTAACTCTAATACCTGTCTCAATTCAACAAAACCTCTGTGTTATGTATTGGTTCCCCATTCCTGCACAGTAGTGCAGAAAGTTTCTCTGGGCAGAAAGACTGGGTGACCATATGTTTCACCTCCTTTGTTTTCCTTCTCTCAGTTATCACTGTCACGATCTGCATGTTTTTCAATATCTGAAAGATATGTTTCATATGTTTTTTCCATTTTTCCACTTGTTTCCAGTTCCATGCAAGTCAGATTTCAGACACTTTGTGATGACTGAAAGGCAATGTTCATCAATATCATTTTTGAAGGTCATCCAAAGTATTATGTCCTTCACCTTGGATCTTTGGTTATTCTCCACAAAGTGAGATACAATCATTCACATACAAAATAGAGCAGGAGATTGAGGGGAGTGATAATTATTTGTTGCTTCTGGAGGGGGATAATAACCACCTATAAATTTCTAATGGATGGGATAGAAAGAGAAAGAATCCTGGTTTCATCACATGTTGGGGACCTTTGGGTTGCATGTGCTTCTTTGGTTTAGTACAATAAAGAGAGAAATGGTAGAAGTGAGTAAATATTTCAACTCATTTCCAATGAGACACACTAGAAGAATATTCACTATAAATTGGGCCAACACCTGTACATATCCATCTGTCCTTTAGCCACAAATATGCCACGAGTATTCCACCAGCACCCAAATGGAGGGTTTCCCAAGTGTAAATTTTAGGTTTGATTATTGTAGCTAAGTATTTTGTCAAGTAAAGACATGCTATATTGTGACTTTAATGCAAATGTTCTTACTCTAGTATTTTGAGATTCATTATTCTGCTGATTTCTTGCTTTCACATGAGACCATAAAATTTATAGTTTAATATTTCTGTTGTGATTACCTGGTAACACTAGTCATATGGAAAGAGAGTGGGGACATGAAAGAGAATACACCACAGACTCTGTTTGTTGATAAGCATGGGATCTGCATCAATATGTTCTTGTTTCACATTGAATAAACAGAAAGAAAGCTACTTTGGTTCTCCAGTAAAACAGAATAGAAACAAAGAAATGGAATTTCATCTTAATGATCCCCTATGCTTCTGAAAATCATTTAATACATCATTAGAAGTAAAATACTTCAAAAATCTTTTAGAGACAATACTATTGAAAGTCAGTTCTTAACAACTTGATTTATAGATTTAGTGCAATCCTAATCAAACTCCCAGAAAGTCATTTTCTGGACATCAACAATCTAATTCTAAAACATACACAGAGAAGAAAAAGAACCAGAATATTCTAACACAATACTGAAAAGGAATAAACTTAGAGGACTGACACTACCCAACTTCAAGACCTGCTATAAAGCTACAATAATAAAGACAGTGTGGAAGTTGTGAAAGAATAGACAAACACATCAATGGAACAGAATAGAAAGCCTAGAAATAGATCCACATAAATATAGTCAACTGACCTTTGTCAAAGGAATGAAAGCAATGTAATGAAGCAAAGACAGTCTTTTCAACAAATGGTGCTGGAACAATTGGATATCCACATGCAAAAAAAAATTGAATCTAGACACAAATCTTATATCCTTCACAAAAATTAACTCATATTGAATCATAAATCTAAATATGAGATACAAAACTATAAAACTCTTGGAAGATAACATAAGAGAAAACCTAGGATAATCTTGATATGATGATGGTTTCTTAAATACAACACCAAAAGAATATCTATAGAATAAATAATTGATAAGCTAAACTAATCAAAATTAAATATTCCTGCTCTGCAAATGCAACACCAAGAGAATGAGAAGACAGTCACAAACTGGGAAAATGTATTTGCTTATGACATATCTGATAAAGGACTGTTATCCAAAATATACAAAGAACTCTTAAACTTCAACAAAAGAAAATTAAAAACCCAATTAATGAGTCAAAGATCTTAAAAGGCACTTCATCAAAGAAGACATACAGGTGGCATATAAACACATGAAAAGATGCTCCATATCTTATGCCATCATGGAATGCAAATTAAAACAACAATAAAATTTCATTCTACACCTACTAGAATGGCCAAAATCCAAAATACTGATACCAAGTGTCGGTGAGAATGTGGAACAACAGCAATTTTCATCATTGCTGGTGGAAATGCAAAATGGTATAGCCACTTTGGAAGAGCGTTTGGCTCCTTCTTACAAAACTAAACATATTCTTACCATATGTTCCAGCAATTACACTCCTCAGTATTTACTCAAAGGGGTTGAAAACTTCTGTCCACACAAAAACCTGCACATGAATACTTACAGAAGCTTTACTCATAACTGTCAAAACTTGGAAGCAACCAAAATATCCTTCAGTAGGTAAATGGATAAATAAACTGTGGTATATCCAGACAAGGGAATATCATTCAGTGCTAAAGGAAATGAGCTATCCAGCATTGAAAAGATATGGAAGAAACCTAAACCTATATTAGTAAGTAAAAGAAGCCAATCTGCAAAGATTACATATTATATGATTCCAACTATGAGATTCTGGAAAAGGCAAAACTTTGTAGACCATAAAGGGATAAATCATTGCCTGGTGTTATGGGGAAAAGAGGTATGATTTGGAGAAGCACAGATGATTTTCAGAGCAGTAAAACTATTCTTTATGATGCTATGATGGATTCTTGTCATTATACATTTACAAAAACTCATAGAATATATATCAACAACAGTGAATTCTAATATAAACTATCAACTTTGGGTAATGATAATACATCAGTATAGTGGGGAAGATTGTGAGTACATGATGGGAGGGGTTATATATGAAATTAACTAATTAATTAATTAATGGTATGGAAAGGGCCCAAATGCCCATCAACTGATGAATGGATAAAGAAGATATAATGGCATGTTATTCAGCCATTAAAAAGAATGAAATCTTGCCATTTGCAATGATAAGGATGGAGTCAGAGAATATTATGCCAAGTGAAATAAATCAGTCAGAGAAAGACAAATACCATATCGTTTCATTCATATGTGGAATTTAAGAAACAAAACAAATGAACATGGGGGAAAAATAAGAGAAGCAAACCAGAAAACAGACTCTCAACTATAGAAAACCAGAAAACAGACTCTCAACTATAGAGAACAAACTGAAGAGTACTGGAGGGGAGGTGGGCAGTGGGATAGGTTACATGGGTGATGGGTAATTACAAGGGCACTTGGGGCACCTGGGTGGCTCAGTCAGTTGGAAATCCCACTCTTTGGGTCAGGTCATAATCTCAGGGTTGTGAGATCAAGCTCCACATTGGGCTCCATGACCAGTAGTTAGTCTGCTGGAGATTTTCTCTCCTCCCTCTCCTTTTGCCCCCACTCTGCTCTCTCTTTCTCTAAATAAATAAATAAATAAATAATAAAATCTTAAAAAAAAAAAAAAAGGAGGGCACTTGTGATGAGCATTGGGTGTTATATGTAAGTGACGAATAACTAAAGTCTACAGTTGAAACTCATACTACACTGTATGTTAACTAACTGGAATTTAAATAAAAATTTGAAAAAAAGAAATTTCTTTAATTTTGGCTCATTTTGCTGTGAAAATGAAACTGCTCTTAAAAATAAAGTCTATGTGAATAAAATGAATTCATACTCAAGATCAAAATATAACCTCTGTCTTTTATATCCTTTGGGTAAATACCAAGTAGTGCAATTGTTGGATTGTAGGGTAGTTCTATTTTTAACTTTTTGAGGAGCCTCCATACTATTTTCTACAGTGGTTGTACCAGGTTGAAAGGATACAAAAATACAGATTCGAAGGGGTACATACACCCTGATGTTTATAGCAGCATTATCAACAATGGCCAAACTATGGGAAGAGCCCAAGTGTCCATTGGCTGACGAGCGGATAAAAAAGATGTGGTGTATATAAACAATGGAACATTACTCAGCTATCAAAGAGAATGAAATCTTGCCATTTGCAATGGCTTGAATGGAAGTAGAGTGTATTACACTAAGTGAAATAAGTCAGTCAGAGAAAGAAAAATACTATATGATTTCATTCATATGTGGAATTTAAGAAACAAAACAGATGAACATATGGGAGGGGGAAAAAGAGAGGGAAGCAATCATAAGAGTCTTAACTATGGAGAGAAAACTTAGGGTTGATGGAGGGAAGCGGGAGGGGGATGGGCTAGATGGTTGATGGGTATTAAGGAGGGCATGTGTTATGATGAGCACTGGGTATTATATGTAAATGATGAATCACTAAATTTCACTCCTGAAACAAACATTAGACTATATAGTAACTAAATAGAATTTAAATAAAAATCGGGAAGAAAAAAAAAACCACCTCATTTTAAAAATCACAAAATAAGAAGTTCATGTACACTCTCTCATCAAATTGTAAGAAAGTTAGAAATCAACATTAAATCATGTTTAATCCCAATTACTCCCCTCAAACTCCAAGTCAAAAGAAATGGAAAGATATTTAATATGCAATTTAATACATTTATAAAATAATAAAATCCTATATAGCAAAGCTCAATGAATATGGTCAACATAACAGAAGAAGGAATGTTTGCAGTATTTAAAAAGAAAGAATGAGGGTAAATTAGTTCAATATTCAATCACGAATTTTGATTTTGATGAAAGGGACTTAGGCAGTAAGTTGATAAATACATCTTGAATATAATTCGTTAAAAGCATTAATATACAGACATCTGACAAACAAAATCAAGAAAAAAGAGTGGACATACAAAGAAGCAGCAGCAGTGAAAGACACTAGTGTGCTGACCACTTTATAAACACTTGTCATTTCATGCTTTCATCATAACTCTAAAATTGGTTATATTATGCTCATGTTATAGAGGAGATGAATACAGACCAGAACGGTTGCATGATTTTACAAGGATCACACAGCCAGTAAGAGAGCCAGTGATTCAAATCCAACTAACTATAGAGCCCATACTCTTTTTAAAAAAAAGATTTTTATTTATTTATTTGAGAGAGAGAGAGAGTAAGAGTGAGAGAGCATATAAGCAGGGGGAGGGGCAGAAGAAGAGGGACCAGCATAGTCCCCTCTGAATGCAGAGCCCAGCATAGGGCTCAATCCAGGAAACTGAGATCATGACCTGAGCCAAAGTCAGACACTTTACAACTGAGCCACCCAGGCACCCTGAGCGCATACTCTTAACTGTATTATCATAAACATTTTCAGATATAGTGACAAGTGTTATAATAATGCATTTGAAATCCTCAGTAAAATACTATTTTCTGAGAAAATTACCAACTTTTTCTAAATCCAAAAGCTGAAAGAATTAATAACTGTGGTAAAAACTGAAAGAAAAAGCAACAACAAAGAAACATTCTCCCAGTACTTCTGAGTATGTGGTTTAAGAGATGTATTCTTTCAAGCATCAGATATAGAATCATTTCTATCACTTATACCTGCCTAAAAATATTGAAGCAAAGAAAGTACTTGAATTGCTTTGTTCCTTAAATTCAGATGGATTCTTACTTATTTATTTATTTATTTTTAAAGATTTTATTTATTTATTTGACAGACAGAGATCACAAGTAGGCAGAGAGGCAGGCAGAGAAGGGGGGTGGGGGAAGCAGGCCCCCTGCTGAGCAGAGAGCCTGATGTGGGGCTCGATCCCAGGACCCTGGGATCATGACCTGAGCCAAAGGCAGGGCCTTTAACCCCCTGAGCCACCCAGGCGCCCGGATTCTTTATTTACACAAGTAAATTGTAAAATATCGTAGAATACTCAAATTTTACAGAAAAATGTCCTCCTTTATCATCATATTACTCTAAACATGTTTGCTAGACATACCTTGCTATTCTAAGTAAACCTCTTATTGGAATCTGCTCATTTTGTTGGGCATATGAACTTGCTAATGATTGTACTGTGAATTTACATGCATAAACTGGTAGAAATAAATATTTCTTCATATAGGTAGTTGTTTACATTGTGCTCCATGGATCATTATGCAGCTTACTATAGTCAATGATAATGTAGGAAACTTTCCATTTTGTCATCTATTATTTTAATTTATATTTTAACTACAGCAGCATATTTTATAGTGTAGCTGTACCAGAGATTATCTCATGCCAATGAGTATTTGAATTATTTCCAATATTTCAGTATCTCAGTGTAGTGATAAACATCTATATCTACATCTAGATCTGTATCTGATGTATAATACACACATGCCAGTGTCTAGCACATAATACACACATCCAGGCTAAGATGTGTAAAGCAGAAAGGACAGTAGTAAAAAGTAGTAGGATACAACATTTATATTTTAACTGTCTTCCAAAGTGTCAATAATAATTTACACCATCATTTAAAAAGAGAACCCCATTCTCCTCACTTTGGTCAAGACAACATTACTGAATTTTTAAATAATTGCCTATCTGTTAGGTGAAAAATGGCACTTGACTACTTTTGTTTTTTAGTTTTCATTTCTTAGATTACTAGTGAGATTGACCATCTTTTCAATTTTCCCTGTGGCAAACTCTCTGCTCCAATCCCTTGCTGTTTTTTTCTATCTAATATTTATATTTTCCTTATTGATTTTTAGTAAAATTTATACAAAACTAATGTTGTTATCTTTTATATGTGTTGGAAATATTTTCTTTCAATCTTTTTTTTTTAATTTTGCTTTCTGGTGTTCTTGTCATATACAAAATAGACTGTATTTAATCTTTACACTTCAAATTTAACAACATTGATCATTGCAGGCTTGCCTTCTGAGTCATGCTTACAAAAGCTTCAGCATCCAACATTAGGGACATATTCTCATTAATGTGTCATTCAAAGAAAGTGATTAAATTGATCCAAAAAATGATTTTTATAAACATGTCATCCTTCATATTGATCAATTATACTTTTGGTTCCATGTGAAGTGTATTAATTGATATTTTTAAATTTATCCTAAATGTTTTTTACAATGATTGAACAATGTTTGAGTAACTGTATAATTAATGTTGGTGTTTGTGTTTTGAGTATATGTGCTTGCATTTGTTTGTGCACAGTAATCAATTTATTTTATTTTAGGTTGTACTGATGTTTTCAATTTCTGTTACCATCAAATGAGTATAAAGGGGAAAAAAAAACCTATATGATCCTGTTGTCAACCAACAGGGAGAAGACGAGGGAGAGAGGGAGTACATGAGAGCAAGAATGAGAGCTATAGCTGACAGGGAGCATGTATTGTATTGTTATAGGTAAATAATTATGCTGATTTTAATTTCATGTGATGTTTTGACTTCATATATCGTCACATTTTGTTGCTCAAAAAAAAGAGAGAAACATAATCTCCATATTTTCTGATAACATTTCTGTAACCTCCTCTTAACATTAAATATTTTATCCACAGATGAGTTATTTTCCCTTTGCAGAAGTTAATGGAATAACTTATAATAATAATAATAATAATCCCTTATAATAATGATTATAAGCACTGCATTCAGCTTGCTTCTGATATTAAGCACCATCATGTGACTTCTATTTTTCCTGGATTCTACCATTCCATGCTATCGATGCACTCATTTTTGGAACAGCAACTCCTGTCATTAGCTTTGGCCTGCAGATATCACTAGCACTGAACTTCACAGTGATGCTGGTACCTCTTTCATTGATGCTTTCCTTATCGCTTTGGTATGTGATCTACCCCAAGGTTCCCAGTGGAACACAATAATTTGAAATGCTGTCCCGCCTTGTACAAGAAAGGTAAGGTAGTATATCTAGAATGTCTACTTTTTTGAAACTTTTAATCCTTCCTTTCATGTCTATTATAGCAACTCTGAAATTTCAACCTCACTTCTTACAGAGCAACTTTTTTTTTTTTTTTTTTTTTTTCAGGGTGCCTTCCCAACAATGCTTCTGCACACTATCCTGTAATTCTTACATGGATCTTAAATCTTATAACATGGAAGAGTATCCTCAAATTGACAACCTCTTATCTGACTTTAGGTTCTATTTCTCTCATTCAGCAGACTCAGAATTCAGTCTTGTGCATCCCCGTCAGCTCTTGATTGTAATAAAAATAATTCCTAAGTGCTGAGATATTTATATAAATCATATAATACTCACAATAAACCCTGTGAAACAGTCATAATTTCCCATTTTACAGATGAATACACTAAAGTATAAAAGGATCAGATAGCTGCTACAAGGTCACCCTTTGAGTAAGTGATGGGTTAGTTTCATTCCAAAAATTGAGTTCTTAATCATACTCCTTTTTGGTTCAGGCAACCAGCTCAGAAGTGGTGGATTTGGGCAGAAGTATAATTTCTTGACTCTTTAGTATTATTTTCTAGTCACTATAGCATTGATATGGGAAACAAAAGCAGAAGAAAAGTTATTGTTTCCTTACTACTTATAGCCCATTGACAAGTCTTTGAAACAGTCAGAGTGACATTCCTCTAGGAATTCAATTGCCTCTATGTTGACACTTTGCTAAGGGCAAAAGGCAATCTTAGCCTGACCCCCAGGATCATGTAAGTTTATTTTAGTATATAAAAATTTCTTTGGAAACTTCCTTTATCTCTACCCTCCCCCCCACCAAGATATATGTTGACAATTGTCCCCAAGCATATAACCTAGCAATATACATCTGAAGGGTCTCATGACTAAGGTTTTATTAGACAGTAATAAATGACCTTTTACCAACAGTAGCTAGCCCCCTCAAGGTCCTGGAAACCTTGCTTCCAAATTCCTTAGAGACTGATGGTATTCCCAACCCATCCCAGCTTGAAAGTATATAATGGGCCACTCCTCATGACCCCAGGGCAGCTCTTTCTGCCCAGTGTTCTTTCCCTGTGCTTTAATAAAACCACTTTTTTGTACCAAAGACGTCTAAAGAATTCTTCCTTGACATAGGCTTTGAGCCCTGACATCTTGCCTACATCAGCATCACTTTAACCATCCAATTATGAAGATTTTAACTATCAAATTAAGCCTCAATGAATTCATTCTTATATTTACTGTGCTGTGAGAAAATAAGTTTTGTAAATGGAAAAAAAATCCTAGATAATGTAATCACTGGAACCAATGAATAACTGTAAGTGAAGTACATCTAGGAAAAGTTATGTGGAAGGACATCTGTTAAATTGTCAACTGTGCCACCAATCATACATTTTTCCCAAGCATGTTGCATCCAGATTTACCCTTCAGAAGGTAGACTATTTGAAATTATGTCTATGAAAAAGGCACAATAGGTAGCCATCAAGGAATGGGGACAAAAAATCTATAATTTAAAGATCGAGAAGACTCATTTTTATAAGCAGTAAAATACAAAGGTCAGAAGCATAATTCATCCTTAACTTTTTCTTCCAGTATAATTTACACTAGAATTATGTTAACACTTGTGGCTTTTGGGCAATCAAGGTCACCTTAGCTAACAATGCAACTTGAAAAACTGTTATTTGGCAAACTAGACTTGAAAGCCTCACACAAAACCAGTCTTTATAAACTGCATCCAGTCAGACAGAAGTGAAAGACATGAAGTCCACCTTGAGTAAAAGGCCCAACACTGTCATAGAATATGCCTCCAAAAGCTTTCAAAGTAACTAGAAACAGCACAAAATCATTTGTATGAGAAAACATTTATTCTAAGCCTACTATAATCAGCAACTGGTATAGCTGAAAAGGGAAAGGAATACTTTCAAATGCACCATTTAATACCATAACTACACATCTACAGTAAGTCTGGTCTTGAATATAGTCACAAAGTAAAAGGTGAATTTTAATTACATGCCAGAGTAGAAACAGACTTCAGGTAGGAATACTTGGACTCTGCCACTGGCTCTGCCACTAATACAGTGTGTGACATTGGAAGAGTCACTTTCACTTTTCAGAGCTTATTTTATTCATTGGTAAAATGAAATGATCTCAAGAAGCTTTTTAAACTCTAAAAAACTATGACTGCAAATAAATAACTTTTTTGTTTTTAACATACTAATATTTTCACAACATCTCTAAAGTCGTTGGCTGAAATAGTGCCTTTTCAGATGGCTGTTGTAGAGATCCTGCTTAAGGAGAGGTTCCTCAAAGAATGGAGTATTATCCCACTTTCTCACAAGTGGGAGAAAGTTCAGAACATGCTAATTGGGCAAGCTTGAAATTCCAAAGATCTGCAAATGGAACAGGTGCAAATGTAACTGGTGATAATTGATGGCTAATTATGCAAGCAATAACACACCCCAGGGTATGGGCTTGTCTGCCAATACATACGCGCCTTGGGTGTGAGTTTATTAGCAGGCAAACCCACACCCTGGAGGTTGTATTTTACAGACAAAATGCTTTTGAAAACACAACATGGTTTTAAGTGGAGTATAAGATTCTGAAAATATATTAGCACCTAAAATATTTCAACCAGAACCAAGTCAATAGGCCAGGTTCAGAAGAACATTTTCTCGCATACCCCCCTTTGACCACTCACTCTGTACTTATCATTTTGACCCCTTGTCTCTGTACCTGCTAAATTCAAAAAAGCGATTTGGAAAAATATCAAATGCCTTCATTTGCCTTTAAGTAGCATTTAGTGAGAACTCATAGGGTAAGGCCAGGATCATAAAGGATCAAGTATATTTGACCACTCTATAGTAAATGGTTTTCTAGTCTCTTTATTCTGATGGAGGACAGGCCTCAGGAATTGACATTTAATGATGACAGCCAGAAAGACAATGTCCTTAACTGAGAAGAAAATTGAAAGAAATTTATGAAAGGGTAAGATTATTAAGTTTTTGTTGCCGCCTGGGCAGATGACATGGGTGGAACAGTTTTCCCAACTAAGTATTAGGGAAGAACTGGTCAGATACAGACTACTGGAACCACTGGTATATGGGTCCATATTCAGATTACAGCCAGAACCAGGTCAATTCTCACCACCTCCACTGTAACGGCCCTAGTCCCAGTTGCCATCATCTCTAATCTGGCATAGCCACATAATTGTTTTCAACCTCATCCCCTTTCAGTCTGTTCTCAACACACTAGCCAAAGTGATTCTGTCAAAATAGAAGTCAGATCATGCCACTCCTCTGCCCCTCAAGATGCTCTGTGGGTTCCCTTCTATAAGCCACAGATATGGCCTCTTCTGTCCTCTCTGACCTTTGCTCTTCCCTACTAGTTTTCTCTTTCACTCTGTTCCAGCCAGGCTGGCCTCTTTCCTGTTCTTTGAAAGTACTCATCATATAGGCACCACAGAGAGACTTTAAACTTGTTTCTTCTGTCAGAACACTCTTCTCTCAGATGTCTACATGGCTTGCCCCTTTACTCCCATCAATTCTCTACCTAAATGACAATCTCAGTGAAATTTCCCCCAACCATCCCACCATCTATCCAAAATAAATTTGTAAACCATTCCATACTCTCGACCCATTTTTCTGCATTATTATTTCTCATAGTACTTGTGAACTTCTTATATATAATTTTGTTCTCGTCCGTATCTCTTTCTCTGAACCAGAATGAAAGCTCCAGAAAGGCAGAGATTTTGTGTTTGGTCGACTGATAAAATCCAACACAACTGCATAAAGCCTAATGTATTGAATGTTGTTAATAAATATCTGTGAATTAACAACTGAAATGAGACTATTATCAGCCAAGATTCTAGAAGTAGTAGAGGTTAAATACTAAGGAGGATGAAAAACACAGGTCAAACCTTTAAAAATTTCTTGCATTTGTCTGAATCATTAGGTTCGCAAGAATGTACAGGTTCTGTTCTAAGGTAGATTTGATATGAACATAAGATACAGCCAAATTTCCAGCTATATGGTCAACCTCGGGTTTCAGTGCTTCTAAGATTTCAACAGAGGCCTCATAAAGAACAAAAACTGTGTCCTAGCATGCTCAGGGTAATGATGTCAGCTTATCCCAAGTGCAACATCTTCTATCTATCTAATAACTATATCAGATTGAATCAAATTAAGTTGATAATATTTGACAATCTTTAACCTAAAAAGCGGGGATTTCGTGGTTCAAACTGATACTTCCCAAATGACTTGAATTAGTTATTTTTTGAACTTTCCAAATAGAGTGCTTTTATTGGAAAGACTACCAGTCACTCTGGAAGAAACTGTCTTTTCTCATGCCCACTCTTGGTTATTTTCAACTCTGGTTGCCTTCAACTTACATACTGCTCCAATCAGATGTATCCAGAAAGTATGTTAATTTCACTCAAAACACAAAATAAAATCCACTGCAACCAGCCAGTCTTCTTAGAAAGCAGATGAATTTGTAAGGCTCTTTCTGGTACAAGTGATAGAGGCAAACCATAATAGACTCGTAACTACAGAAAAACAACTGAGGGTTGCTGGAGGGGAGGTGAGTGGGGGGATGGGGTAACTGGGTGATGGCACTTAAGGAAGGCACTTGATGTAACGAACACTGGGTGTTATATGCAAGTGATGAATCACTAAATTCTATCCCTGAAGCTAATAATATCTTATATATTAACTAAATTGAATTTAAATAAAAAATTAAAAAAATAAACCCAACTCACAATGCTTACACAAAAATGGGGATTTACTGGCTCATAAACTGAGAAGTACACAAATTAAGATGCTGAGTCTAGAGGCTCAAATCCTTCTGTCTCATCATCTCTTTGTTTTGCTTGGCTGTCTTCTAATAGATGTACTCTATATGTGATGGATAAGATGGCCATAGATATTTCTAGTTTCATATTCTCCTTAATCTGGCAGAAAAATTTCTTTATTCCAATTTATGCCCTTTGGGGAAGATACTAATGGGCACTCCATGAGTCCAGTATCCACTGTTGGACCAAGATTGTATTCAAGAAGGAATATAATGATTTGTTCAGCCTGGGCCATATGTTATGGTAGGGATGGGAGTTCATGGTATGTGTATGGATCAATGTAGTTGACAATTCTACTAGGACCTCAAGTAGTATCAGATCCTTATAGTCAAATATAACTCTTATGAGAAGAGAGGATATGGATAATACACAGGGAGGGCAATAATAATCATCATAAGTCTATGTTTGTGTACATATTTGGTACAAAAATTCAAAGAGTCTTCTTGAAAACTGGCTGGCACATACTTCAGGCCTAACTATAGTAAGATGAGATAAACTCATCTTTTTTTCTAGGATTTAGCTTTGCATTATGGCACTATCAACCCAAAGGAATCCCCATGACTCCTAGGGACATAGGTTTCCTCTGAAGAGGAAAGTTTTGTGGTATTAGGTGAGTCTCTTTGGAGTCAGCGGGAGAGGCATCTGGCTTCTCTGGTACTGATGGATATTGTTTCTTTTAAAAAGTAATAATAAGTAGAAAGATACTCCTAAGAAAACAAAACATCACCAAGGATCGAGTAAACACTAGAAGGCACTCTACAATAGGCTTAAAATTACATTTGTTAATATCACTAGGGGAAATTTAAAGCAATAATGCTAAATTTCCTGGAGGGCTTAGGTGATCAAATTCTTCAAGAAGTGAAACAATTTAAAGAATTGTGTCCCAGACAGACAATACAATGAAGATCTTAGGTGTAAAGTCATAGAGAACACTTGAGCTAGCCTAGAGTTTCTCCATTCAGCTGGGAAGTTCTGTTTGCTAATTAGTTTTACTATCCTAAATCCTAGGACTCATCCCAGACCAGATGTTCTTAAACTTTTGTGCAGATTAAAATAATGAAATAGAAGTGAGCTCTGCCTGATGATATGGGGTTTCCCCAAACACAGACAGGATGATCATATTCGGGGAAGCTTGCAAGTATGACAAGCACAATTAATAGTGACAATATTACCAGTAATGGTGTTACATGAATCATAATCATTAATTTTCTTAGATATTATTGTCATGAAGTTTTCTATATCTAGCATCTTACATAGCATATAGACACTTTCACAGAGACATGTCCAGGAAACCAAATCTAATTCAAAGTTTCTTAATGTTATATTGAGAAAGAATCTACATTAAACACTAATGATGTGCAGTATGGTGACTAACATAACATAACATAAAAAATAAAAATTACAGTAGAATTTGTCATAGCATGGAGGACATGGGGACTTAGAGTGGAGAAGGGAGTTGGGGGAAATTGGAAGGGGAGGTGAACCATGAGAGACTATGGACTCTGAAAAACAATCTGAGGGTTTTAAAGGGACGGGGGGTGGGAGGTTGGGGTACCATGTGGTGGGTATTATAGAGGGCACGGATTGCATGGAGCACGGGGTGTGGTGCAAAAATAATGAATACTGTTATGCTGGAAATAAAAAAAATAAAAATAAAAAAAAAGAATTTGTCATACATACAATGAAATATTAGTCATAAAAAATGAAATCTTACCATTTGTAATGACATGGATGGAACTAGAGGGTATTATGCTAAGCAAAATAAGTCAAACAGAGAAAGACAATTATCATATGATTTCACCCATTTTCATATGATTTCACCCATGGAATTTAAGAAACAAAATAGAGGATCATTGGAAATGGGAGGAGAAAATAAGATGAAATTAGAGAGGAAGACAAACCACAAGGCACTCTTAATTATAGAAAAAAAACTGAGGGTTACAGGAGGGGAATTGGTGGGGGGATGGGGATAACTGGGTGATGGGCATTAAGGAGGAGACATAATGCATGAGCAGTAGCTATTATAGAAGACTGATGAATCACTGACCTCTACTTCTGAAACTAATACTATACATTAATTGAATTTAAATAAAACGTCATGGAAGGAAAAAAAGAATATTTTTTCTTTTCTTTTTATTATTTGTCAAAATTTATATAATAGGCAAAAACTATTTGGTTGACATAAAATACAGATATTGCTTAATCTTTCCATGGATCATTTAGAGATAATTATACCTACTGGAAGAAGGCACAGGTGGTAGATTTCTTCCACAATAATGTACCATTTCATTTCAACAAGCAATTGGCAACTGCCTTTGCCAGATTCTACTCCACACTAAATGACAATCATAAATGCAAAACATTGGCATGAGGTTTCATATTCCACTACAGAATAAGAATAATCTCATTACTGAATTTGAAATTACAGTTAAGTCTTTTCTATATTCTTTGACGTCTTTTTTTCCTGTCACAGACTCATTGTCAATAAATTGGCTGTAACAACAAACACCCAAGTGGATGTTAATGTATTGCCTTAGATAACAACAATGAAAAGTGTAATATCTTTTACCATATAGGATGGCATTCTCATTCCAGCTAGTGACAAGAAAAAATTGCTACTATGTTAACTGTGGCTGTTTCAAACCTTAATGTAACTCCCAGGAAACTAGAATGTGCATCTTTTTTCTTCTGGAAAGGTGTAACGTAAACTTCTCTGATCCGATTATGTCATTGAAAACTCAGCTGGTTTTAGTGATGGGCAAAAAAGAAACAACAACAACACACACACATACACACACAACACTGAAGCATAAAGCATAATTTTTATCTCTATGGTATAAAGCAGTCTGACAAATCCTGTATATAACATGTTGTAAAATGTTTTCCTGGGGCAGTCAACTACCTCATTTCCCACTAGTACAGGACATTTCTCCTGATATAAAACTGACAATAGGGCCGAATAAGGAATTGACTAAGATGTTCATTTATATAGAGTTAAGGATGGTTTAGTCCAGGGATAGAAAATATGAGCAAATGGAAGTCATATCAGATTGTAGATAGACAAGTTAACTGAATAATCAACATAAAGGAGCCAGACAGAGAGGAAAAGTAGTGGGGGAAAAATAGATACAGAGGAGTACTCAAGAGAGCAAAAGCTTGGAGATGATTAGAGACAGAGCAAGGAGAAATCCTGCTGGCCTGTGAGAAGATGTTGCAGTTATTTTTCAATGGGCTCCTGGGACCTCAGGTACTGGTAAGAGTAAGCCATTGAAAGTGTTACTGTGGTGGTCTTTCTACAATAATTATCCCAACTCAATACCCTCCAAATGATATTTATTAAGCACTCTCTCTGTATAGAGTGCTACATTACACCCACAGCTTCCTGGCAGTAGTTTACAGCAGAGAAAGTGATTGCTTTCACTGTCCATGTCCCCTCTAGTTGATTGGTAACAGCTACCTGGAGCTCTGTGTGGATGAAGATTCTGGTAGTATATCTGGGCTCAGCAGGAATGACTGCCCCAAGGTCTGTCACACTTCCTTTATAGGATTTTTTGGTGAGGATTAAATAAGATAGCCTATCTAAAAAGCTTAGCATAAGGCCTGGAACAGAGTGAACTATGTGAATAAGATGCCCTTTAGTAGAAGGTATTACAAAATGGCTCATTAATTGAAAGGTCCAAAGGTTGGGTATGCTTCACTCAAACTTTCAACAGCAGATTCATGATGCTATCAGTCTCTATAGCAGAGATAAGATGTTATCTATGTCTCTATAATTATCACAGCTCTACTCTCCTACCTAGGCTATATTTTCCCCCAGGCTGGCTTCCTTCATGGTAGCAAAACAGCTCTAGCAATTCCAGGCCTCACATCCACACATCGAATACTCAACCCAGCAGCCCATACTGGAGTGCACTTCTATAGAGCAAATGGAGAATGGATGTTGGGGTTCGAACTACAAATATCCATTTCATAAGCACTCAATAAAGGTAAATTATTACACTTACGAATATTCTTAGTAAGATGGGTGACTAGTAGCTTTTGTGTTACATGTTTGCCCAGTCTTGTCTCATCCATTTAGTATTATACTCATCCAGCTTATATTTTAATAAACAAGTCAAAACTAGTCATAGAATAAATTAAATGATCAATGAGTTCTAACAGCAAGGTTGATTACTTTGTATAAATCTAACATTGGAAAACCCAAGGTTGTTTGTTCAGTACAATCTACCCAGAAGACGACTGGTCAAAACCAGTTATATATCACTGGGTTTGTAGCCATGTGCCCCATTTTCTTAGAGATCAGAATTTTTGCCTCCTCTACCAACCCTGATTCCACTATTTCCTGACCATCATACTTGCTGATGGCTTATTTCATAGATCATTCTTTCCTCTGGCCCTAAGGTTAGATGTAATTCACTCCCTATGGAAGGCTAGTAGAAAGCCTAAAAACAGTTGTGTACCAATCAAACCCTCATCTAGTTACTTCTGACTACGTACCAGGTATTGTATTCAGATCCAGAAATACCCTGAGAAACTCTCCAGGATGTGAAGAATGCTATAATACAGAGATAACCAAGGTCCCAAATGATTACAATAGAAGTAACTTTCTTTTCCTGGAGCAGTAAGAAAAGTTCCCCCAAAGGAAGCAGACTTTGAGATCAGTTTTGGGTTCACAAAATTTTGAGTGGGCCAATAATTAAAGGAACATGATCCTATGATAAACTACACATGTGTTACCAAAGCCACCAAAAATATTTTTGAGCAATTTGGAATTCTTTACTTCTTTAAAAATCACATTTTAATTAAGTAAGTAAGTAAGTAATTTGAGAGAGAAAGAAACTGAGTGGGAGGGAAAGGGAGAAAGAATCTGAAGCAGACTCTACACTGAATTCAGAGCCTGATGCAGGGCTCAATCCCACAACTGTGTGATCATGACCTGAGATAAAACTAACATTCAGATTCTTAACCAACTGAGCCACCCAGGCACTCCAAATTCTAATTCCTTTAACAGAACTATGTGGAATTCTACAATTTAGATATTTATATAAGTGTATTTTTAATTAAAAACATACAGAACTCTGTCAGTCATTCATATTCTAGTGCAATTTTATTCCGCCAGAGTGCTTCCCTCATAATTCTTAATAGGTATGCCTTGCTCTAAAAGATTGGGAATTAGATTTGAGCTTATGACTATAAAGTTTTCTTTAACCTATGATTACTGTGCTGTGCTGTAGTTAAACTAGAATCAGGCAAGAATATAGATTTAAGCATATCCTGAAGATTCTATGACAGGACATATTGATTTTATAAATTTTTAAATTCTTAGTCTTTGTTCTTAGTTCGCAGGACAACTGTTGAGTGACTGTGGTCATGACCACATTCTTAAACGTGTGCAAAGAATCAGAAGCAAAATCATAGGGGATAAGACATCATGCCCACCTTACTCCCTTTGTCCTTGAATGACGTTAGAGGAAAAATGTGATTTGATTTTGTTTTATAATTAACAGAAAAGCAAAAACTTTACCTCCTTCATGACATTACTTCCCTTACAGATAAACATTAAGGATAATCTATTTGTACTTCATCATTTCATACATGGAGAAACTGAGGTCTGTGTTTCCTATTTTACCTATGAGCCAATGATTTTTCTGCAATAATTATCTCAACTGAATACATTTCAACAGATACTTTGAAAAGAATCTATATGTATACTGTGCTGCACTAGACCCACGGTTTTCAGGCAGCCTGCAGCAAGTGCTTGCTTCTTTTTCTCTCTCTTTCTTCCCAGCACCTAGCACAGTATCTTGCACATAGCAATACCTGTTTTTTGAAATGATGAATTGCAGTGTGAGGCTTTTGCACAGCTAAATATATGAGAAAAAAAGAAGAGAAATTGTTAAATGAACCAACACATTCCCCTTTACTTACTGCATCCCAACTAGTACAACTCTAAGTACCAAATCAACTCTTTTTGTCAACAAATATTTAGTTAGAGCTAATTATCCAAAAGAAAAGAAAGCTATTGGAGAAATTTTAAGAATACACTGAGAGGGAGCTCATGTCAAGATGTAATTTATCATCTTGGGTGAGTATGGCAAAAGCTACATTTTAAAAAAGGCTTAAAAGCTTTGAAGAATGCATTCAGATGCTTTAAGAAAGAGAGGTGAGGGAAAATTTCTATTAACACACCTCTTATATTTTAAGAGTGCATTTCATGGTGTTAATATTTTATGTTGCTGGCTAGTTGTTTAGCTCACTCAAAATTGCAAATGTTATAATGTAGAGACAAAGAGAGAAAGTAAGATCAAAAGCATAAGGACATTAAAGATCTGCTGTTTCAATACATTCATTATGATGGTCTCCAATATGCTATTATAATCTCAATAGATGTCAATGAGGCCTCCATTGTCATCAACATGAGTGGTCACAATGGCTCTTTGAAATCCATTATCTCTAATGTCAGAGAAGTACAGAGAGTCTAATCTGTACTTCATAGCTGAGGCACCTCACAACTAAACTTCTCCTTTTGTTTTTTGACTATGATTTTGCTACTGGATCAAGTTGTATAGGTACAATCTTGGCCGCTTTTCAATGTCAACTAGCAGATATCTTGGCCCTGTAGCACATTATCTACCCCCTGGCTTCAGCTACTGTTATGAACTGAATGTTTCAGTCCTTTGCACATTCATATGCTAAAGTTCTAACCCAGACATGAAGACATTTAGTGGTGGGGCCTTTGGGAAGTTATAGCTTCGGATGAAGCCTTGAGGGTCAGGCCTTCATGATGGGATTAGTGTCCTTCCAGCAACAAGAAGAGAGACCAGAGCTCATTTTTTCTCTCTCCCAGCCCTAAGAGGGCACAGTGAGAAGGTAGCAGTCTGCAAAACAGGGAAAGTGCCCTCAACAGCAACCAGATGTGCTGGCACCATGATCTTGGAATTCCCAGCCTCTAGAACTATGAGAAATAAATTTCTGTTGTTTAAGACACTCAGTCTATGGTAATTAGTTACGGCAGCCCAAGCTAAGACAGCTACACACCTGGTATTTTCATCTGGGATGTATATGCCCATAAATTTGTGCGTATGTGTATGTGTGCTTGTGGGATATATTTCCTTTTGCAATGAATGTTACAAAAAGTCTTCTATCTACAAAGTAGCAATATATGATGAATAAAATGTTTTAGAATTGCCTGCAGTTTGGACACTTTTGCTACAATCAAATGTAATCAAATCAGTAGGAGATATTTAATGTTATTTAATTTAGAAAAGTGGTTTGTTTAAAGCTATTTAATTTTTTCTTCAACCAGAATACACTTGGAACTCCAATATATCAACTAGATTAAAGGAAAGAACTTCTAGCCTGAACCTTTTATTTTACAGATGAGGAAACTACGTACTAAAGAGAGAATAATATTTATTTAATTCCACACAGCCAGTAACTGGTAAAGCCAAGTCATAAAACCAGCTTGTTCTAACATGTAGGTTTCATCACCCTGCTACCACTAACTAGCTGTAGGACTTAAGTGAGTCATTTAAATTCTCTGAGTCTGTTTTCTTCATTTGCAGAATGAGAATAAGGTACCTACTTCCATAGTATCTATTTTTAAGCATTATATGATGTACTCTATGTGAATATTTCTAGTAAACTATAATGTGCTATAGAGATATTACTTACCATCTTCACCATTTCCTGACACTGAACACAGTGTTTTGCCATTATATATTAAGCTTTTGACTTTATCTTAGCAATAGGATCCTTTATTCAAACATAATCTAACTTTGCCTTATTCCCAGGAGACCTGGAAGGGCTCAACAGAACCCTGAGGTTACAGAAAATGTACTTAGGAAACACTGTGTATCTATCTCCTTTTTTACAGATGGACAATATATTTACTTTTCTCTATGTTTCATCTCAGATCTTCTGAAATATGACTAAGTAGGGATTTTTTTTATCTCTAGAAATCAGTAGGAATAACTAAAAAACAGTTTCATGTGCAGTAAATTAAACTGCACAGAACAATGTTAACAGAATAGTTAGACCTATTTAAGCCGAGCCTGTAATAGCCACAGATTTCTCACCCCTCCCTACCCAGAGGCTTGTTAGTCAGTTTATTTATTCATTAATTTTTTTTAAAGATTGTATTTATTTATTTATTTGAGAGAAACAGCACGAGTAGGGGTGGGGCAGAAGGAGGGGGAGAGGGGAGCTCAATGTTGGACTGGGTGCAGGGCTAGATGTGAGGCAATGAAGGGCTTAATCCCAGGAGACTGGATCTGGACCTGAGCTGAAGGCAGACACTTAACTGACTGAACCACCCAGGCACCACTTGTTAGTCAGTTAATACACAGTCATTAGGCCCCATGAGATCTGGACTATAACATTCAAATGTACCAGCAGCACAGAGAGCTCCAAAAACCCTCATATTGATTGAAGAAGATATTCGTCTGACATTCATGATCTCATTTAATCCTCAAACTGACCTTATGAGGAAACTAGAAACTCTCTTCTAGAAATGATGCATCAGAGCCTCAGAGAAGTTAACTGACTTTTCAAGCAAGAGAGCCTGGATTCAAAATAAGCTCTATTGGATTTCGAAGCTCTTGCTCTGTTAAATCCCAAAGCCATAAGACAAATTCATTAATTCACTTATCCAACAAAAATTATCCATTGCTAGGACTTCTAATACTATGTTGAACAAGAGTGGTGAAAGTGGGCATCCTTGTCTTGTTCCTGATCTCAATGGGAAGGCTGCAAGCTTTTTCCCATTGAGGATGATATTTGCTGTGTGTCTTTCATAGATAGATTTGATGAAGTTCAGGAATGTTCCCTCTATCCCTATACTTTGAAGCGTTTTAATCAGGAACGGATGCTGGATTTTGTCAAATGCTTTTTCTGCATCAATTGAGAGAACCATGTGGTTCTTCTCTCTTCTCATATTAATTTGTTCTATCACATTGATTGATTTGCGAATGTTGAACCATCCTTGTAGCCCAGGGATGATTCCACCTGGTCATGGTGGATAATCTTTTTTTTTTCCTCCCCCTTTTTATTATTTATTAATTAATTTATTTATTTTCAGAAAAACAGTATTCATTATTTTTTCACCACACCCAGAGTTCCATGCAATCCATGCCCTCGATAATACCTACCACCTGGTACCCCAACCTCCCACCCCCCCGCCACTTCAAACCCCTCAGATTGTTTTTCAGAGTCCATAGTCTCTCGTGTTTCACCTCCCCTTCCAATTTACCCCAACTCCCTTCTCCTCTCTAACTCCCCATGTCCTCCATGCTATTTGTTATGCTCCACAAATAAGTGAAACCATATGATAATTGACTCTCTGCTTGACTTATTTCACTCAGCATAATCTCTTCCAGTCCCGTCCATGTTGCTACAAAAGTTGGGTATTCATCCTTTCTGATGGAGGCATCATACTCCATAGTGTATATGGACCACATCTTCCTTATCCATTCGTCCGTTGAAGGGCATCTTGGTTCTTTCCATAGTTTGGCGACTGTGGCCATTGCTGCTATAAACATTGAGGTACAGATGGCCCTTCTTTTCACGACATCTGTATCGTTGGGGTAAATACCCAGGAGTGCAATTGCAGGGTCATAGGGAAGCTCTATTTTTAATTTCTTGAGGAATCTCCACACTGTTCTCCAAAGAGCCTGCATTCCCACCAACAGTGGAAGAGGGTTCCCCTTTCTCCACATCCCCTCCAACACATGTTGTTTCCTGTCTTGTTAATTTTGGTCATTCTAACTGGTGTAAGGTGATATCTCAATGTGGTTTTAATTTGAATCTCCCTGATGGCTAGTGGTGATGAACATTTTTTCATGTGTCTGATAGCCATTTGTATGTCTTCATTGGAGAAGTGTCTGTTCATATCTTCTGCCCATTTGTTGATATGATTGCCTTTTTCGTGTGTGTTGAGTTTGAGGAGTTCATTATAGATCCTGGATATCAACCTTTTGTCTGTACTGTCATTTGCAAATATCTTCTCCCATTCCGTGAGTTGCCTCTTTGTTTTGTTTTGTGTTTTTTTTTTTTTTTGACTGTTTCCTTTGCTGTGCAGAAGCTTTTGATTTTGATGAAGTCCCAAAAGTTTATTTTCGCTTTTGTTTCCTTTGCCTTTGGAGACATATCTTGAAAGAAGTTGCTGTGGCTGATATCAAAGAGATTACTGCCTATGTTCTCCTCTAGGATTCTTTTTAATGTGCTGTTGGATCCTGTTTGCTAGGATCTTGTTGAGAATCTTAGCATCCATATTCATCAGTGATATTGGTCTGAAATTCTCCTTTTTGGTAGGGTCTTTACCTGGCTTGGGGATCAGGGTAATGCTGGCTTCATAGAAAGAGTCTGGAAGTTTTCCTTCTGCTTCAATTTTTGAAACAGCTTCAGGAGAATAGGTGTTATTTCTTCTTTGAAAGTTTGGTAGAATTCCCCAGGGAATCCGTCAGGTCCTGGGTTCTTGTTTTTTGGGAGGTTGTTGATCACTGCTTCAATCTCATTACTAGATATCGGTCTATTCAGGTTGTTGATTTCTTCCTGGTTCAATTTTGGGAGTTTATAGTTTTCCAGGAATGCATCCATTTCATGAAGGTTGCTAAGCTTATTGGCATATAAATGTTGATAACAACTTCTGATGATTGTTTCTACTTCCTTGGTGTTAGTTGTGATCTCTCACTTTTCATTCATAATTTTATGAATTTGGGCTTTCTCTCTTTTCTTTTGGATTAGTGTGACCAGTGGCTTATCGATCTTATTGATTCTTTCAAAAAACCAACTTCTAGTGTCATTGACACGTTCTACTGTATCTTTGGTTTCTACCTCATTGATCTCAGCTCTAATCTTGATGATTTCCCTCCTTATGTGTGGAGTTGATTTGATTTGTTGTTGATTCTCCAGTTCTTTAGGGTGTAGAGAAAGCTGCTGTGTTCTGGATTTTTCAATTTTTTTGAGGGAGGCTTGGATGGCTATGTATTTCCCCCTTAGGACCGCCTTTGCTGTATCCCATGGGTTTTGGACCGAAGTGTCTTCATTCTCATTGGTTTCCATGAATTGTTTCAGTTCTTCTTTGATCTCCTGGTTGATCCAAGCATTCTTAAGCAAGGTGGCCTTTAGCTTCCAGGTGTTGGAGTTCCTCCTGAACATTTCCTTGTGATTAAGCTCCAGTTTCAAAGCATTGTGATCTGAGAATATGCAGGGAATAATCTCAGTCTTTTGGTATCAGTTGAGTCCTGATTTGTGACACAGTATGTGGTCTATTCTTGAGAAGGTTCCATGTGCACTTGAGAAGAATGAGTATTCTGTTGTTTTAGGGTGGAATGTTCTGTATATATCTATGAGGTCCATCTGTATTAGAAGTCCTAGCAACAGCAATCAGACAACAAAGAGAAATAAAAGGTATCCAAATTGGCAATGAAGAAGTCAAACTCTCTCTCTTTGCAGATGACATGATTCTTTATATGGAAAACCCAAAAGACTCCACCCCCAAACTACCAGAACTCATATAGCAATTCAGCCACGTGGCAGGATACAAAGTCACTGTGCAGAAATCAGTGCCTTTCTTATACACTAACAATGAAAATACAGAAAGGGAAATTATTATTATTATTTTTAAAGATTTTATTTATTTATCTGACAGAGAGAGATCACAAGTAGGCAGAGAGGCAGGCAGAGAGAGAGGAGGAAGCAGGCTCCCTGCTGAGCAGAGAGCCCGATGTGGGACTCGATCCCAGGACCTGAGATCATGACCTGAGCCGAAGGCAGCGGCTTAATCCACTGAGCCACCCAGGTGCCCCCAGAAAGGGAAATTAGAGAATCGATTCCATTTACTATAGCACCAAGAACCATAAGATACCTGGGAATAAACCTAACCAAAGAGGTAAAGGATCTGTACTCGAGGAACTACAGAACACTCATGAAAGGAATTGAAGAAGACACAAAAAGATGGAAGACCATTCCATGCTCTTGGATCGGAAGAATAGACATTGTTAAAATGTCTATACTGCCTAGAGCAATCTATACTTTTAATGCCATTCCGATCAAAATTCCACCAGTATTCTTCAAAGAGCTGGAGCAAATAATCCAGAAATTTGTATGGAATCAGAAGAGACCCCAAATCACTAAGGAAATGTTGAAAAACAAAAATAAAACTGGGGGCATCACGTTACCTGATTTCAAGCTTTATTACAAAGCTGTGGTCACCAAGACAGCATGGTACTGGCATAAAAACAGACACATAGACCAGTGGAACAGAGTAGAGAGCCCAGATATGGACCCTCAACTCTATGGTAAATTAATCTTCGACAAAACAGGAAAAAATACACAGTGGAAAAAAGACAGTCTCTTCAACAAATGGTGCTGGGAAAACTGGACAGCTATATGTAGAAGAATGAAATTCGACCATTCTCTTACACCGTACACAATGATAAACTCAAAATGGATAAAAGACCTCAATGTGAGACAGGAATCCATCAGAATCCTAGAGGAGAACATAGGCAGTAATCTCTTTGATATCAGCCACAGCAACTTCTTTCAAGATATGTCTCCAAAGGCAAAGGAAACAAAACGAAAATAAACTTTTGGGACTTCATCAAAATCAAAAGCTTCTGCACAGCAAAGGAAACAGTCAAAAACAAAGCAAAACAAAACAAAACAAAGAGGCAACTCACGGAATGGGAGAAGATATTTGCAAATGACAGTACAGACAAAAGGTTGATATCCAGGATCTACAATGAACTCCTCAAACTCAACACACACGAAAAAGGCAATCATATCAACAAATGGGCAGAAGATATGAACAGACACTTCTCCAATGAAGACATACAAATGGCTATCAGACACATGAAAAAATGTTCATCACCACTAGCCATCAGGGAGATTCAAATTAAAACCACATTGAGATATCACCTTACACCAGTTAGAATGACCAAAATTAACAAGACAGGAAACAACATGTGTTGGAGGGGATGTGGAGAAAGGGGAACCCTCTTCCACTGTTGGTGGGAATGCAGGTTGGTGCAGCCTCTTTGGAGAACAGTGTGGAGATTCCTCAAGAAATTTAAAATAGAACTTCTCTATGACCCTGCAATTGCACTCCTGGATATTTACCCCAACGATACAGATGTCGTGAAAAGAAGGGCCATCTGTACCTCAATGTTTATAGCAGCAATGGCCACGGTCGCCAAACTATGGAAAGAACCAAGATGCCCTTCAACGGACGAATGGATAAGGAAGATGTGGTCCATATACACTATGAAGTATGATGCCTCCATCAGAAAGGATGAATACCCAACTTTTGTAGCAACATGGACGGGACTGGAAGAGATTATGCTGAGTGAAATAAGTCAAGCAGAGAGTCAATTATCATATGGTTTCACTTATTTGTGGAGCATAACAAATAGCATGGAGGACATGGGGAGTTAGAGAGGAGAAGGGAGTTGGGGTAAATTGGAAGGGGAGGTGAAACACGAGAGACTATGGACTCTGAAAAACAATCTGAGGGGTTTGAAGTGGCGGGGGGGTGGGAGGTTGGGGTACCACGTGGTGGGTATTATCGAGGGCATGGATTCCATGGAGCACTGGGTGTGGTGAAAAAATAATGAATACTGTTATGCTGAAAATAAATAAATTTAATTTAAAAAATTATCCATTGCTACTGTGTTCAAGGCATTATAAAAAAATGAAACAAATAAATGAGATTACACTCCGTAAAATTCTAGAATAATAAGAATAATATGCAGGCAAATTTTTAAACTTGTGATAGCAATGATTTACTTGAGTGAAACTACATTTTCATCTTCTTTCTTAAAAGTCATATATTGTCAAGTCATACTTTAGGAATCTAGTGCTTCCATGGTTAAAAGATACAATAGCCTATAGGTTTAAATAATCTTACTAGAACTCCATGCTAAATTTAAAAGCCTTCTAGTTACCAACTTGTGTCTAAAAATTAATTTAATTTCATATGTATTAATTCAAATTCAAATTTATTCATATTAATTTAATTTCATATATGTATGCATGCATGGACATAATCAACCTTATTATTCAGTAATATGATGTTTTAACTTACAGAGCTACAGACAGACTGAGGGTGATAAAAATATATATAATACATAACTGCCTTAAAATGGACATGACTCCAGCACCTTAGCACTGAGGGACACGATGCCAAACAATGGAGTAAGGCTAAACATAAAGTAAGGCTTACAGAAGGAATTCAAGTATCAGGGTCTATATCTACCTTTTACTCTAACTCTACGCTCCCTTCCTTAGCTAAGTAAGTAGCTTATCATTCCCCTAAAGTCCTACTCAGCTTGTACATTTGGGACTTGAATTGGTCATGCTTAGGGACTAGTTTTAGGACTAGCACACTACATTCCCCTACTCTGAAAGTCCCTAACTATTTCAATACATACACATTGCAGGAAAAGGAAATAGAGATAATGAAAAAGAACGAAAACTAAAACATTATTATCACCAAATCCCATCACTGAAAGACAACCATTTATTAAAATGATATGAAAAGACCCTATATTTCAAATGTTTTTCATATAAATATATTCCATATGTATTCATATATACATTAAAGCAAACTTCTCATATTGTTGGACTTTTAGAGATTCTCGTTTTTAACTTATTATTATTAAGGATGATATTATGGTAAGCATATTTGTAACTATGGCTTATCATGAATGTTTTATTAAGGAATGAGTATCAATTTCAAGAAATTAATGGTCAAAAGCTAATTTTAAAATACTATTGATATGTAATTTCTTTTTAAAAGTATTTATTTTATTTTTTAAATTTTGTTACATTAGTCACCATACAGTACTTCATTATTTTTTGATGTAATGTTCCATGATTCATTGTTTGCGCATAACTCCCAGTACTACTTGATATGTAATTTCTAATGGTCTTTCAGATACACCATAAATTTATTTTCCCATCAGTTGAGAATGAGAATATCCTTTCTTCACACTCTAACAAATACTTGGTGCTATTATTCTTTTTATTATTTCCTGATATGATGATTATTGTTGTTATTTAGCAATATTCATGGAGTACGGTGAGCCCCTTTGATCTATAGAGTTGAATCTTCAATTAGTTACAAAAGTTTTCCTGAGTTATATCTTTGAAATATTTTCACCTTCTGTTTTCTTCCTCAGAGATACTAATTACAAACATCTTAGATCACCTTTGTTTCCTTTTAATACCTACCATTAGAAGGATATCAGCAGTTGTATACATTTACCATTGGAAAGATGTCTTTGGGGATTTCTGACCTTTGAGGTGAACTACCTACTTTAGAGAACATAATGGTCAGCTGGCTTTGCCCAAAAAGAATAGCAGCAAGTATATGTTATTTCTTGGCATCTTTCTTCATCTTAGTCTAAATTTTGTTATGCTTGGCAATTCCCCTTATGCATTTTGAAGAATAGAGCTATACTTATATAACTGTACCCGTATTTTACCAAAAATGAAGATCTCTCCTTGTTTTGAGGTATCTCCAAAGTTGAGAATTTAATTTTGTTAAAGCTAGTATTATCACATCAGTTATTTATTCTCTGTAAATCCACATTTGGTATAAGTGTGAAATAATATATATCCACATTTTGTTAGGATATGCTTTCTTTTATCCTCTCAACAAGAGATAAAATTAAAAGACCTAATTTTTTTAAAAAAAGATTTTATTTATTTATGACAGAGAGAGAGAGACAGAGAAAGAGAGAGAGAGAGATGGAACACAAGCACAGGGAAGCTGGAGAGGGAGAAGCAGGCTCCCCACTGAGCAGGGAGCCTGATGAGGTCGATTACAGGACAGTCAATTCCAGGATGCTAGGATCATGACCTGAGCCAAACGCAGATGCCTAATGACTGAGCCAGCCAGGCATCCTAAAAGACCTAAGTTTTGAGTAGAATTCTAAAAGAAAAAAATTTAGAAGACACGAAAATGAAACACAAAAATTGTCTCCTTAAACTATTGTTATGCTCTTGGCACAATGGGAAGTGGACATTCTTGTCTGAGTGAGCCTCCTCTGCTGGTTGTATACAAGCTTTTCATCTCTAGCCATTCTGAGTTCTATAACATTACCACTTCAGAACTTTGAAAACAGGTGTTTCGACATTTTGTTATTTCATCATGAGGTAAGACCTCAGACTGATTCCAATCATCCCATATAAACTCTTCTTATTCTGATAGTGAAAATAAATCATGCATATCTTTAAAAAACTAGAGAAGTACAATAATAGTCGTCATTTATACTATCCTAAATGTAATTTCTTGAATTCTGTTTAGGCTGATCATTCATTTCTCTAGATCACTTATTCACCTTCCCTTCCTATTATCCTACAATCCTCAACAAAGTATAGTATTACTTAACATAAAAACTTATTACAAAGCATAACAACTTATGGTTTGGAAAAAGGTATAAGCCAACAAAAAAGAACAATTATCTTTTTATTTCTCAAAGCTATCTTATCATTTACTAGATATTGTCTATTCTTTGGAATTTCAGAATTCTTTTCATCTGCCATTCACATTTTGAATTCAGGACTTTTTTATCTCTAGCATGAAATCAAGAGACTTACGAGGAAAAAAGCAATATTAGACATAGATAACATATCTATTACTCAAGAATTATCAAGCTGTTTTGACATATGAAGCAGAACTCCATCTAAATGTCAGCTGACCATCTAGTTACTGTTCAAGACTTTCTGTTTATATCTGGGCAGAAATTTGGGATGTAGAGATACTGCTCCTGCTACCATCTTCTCTCCTGATTTCCTATGTCCTAGCCTGATATAACTACTTGAAATTATTGAATATACTATGTTTTCTCTAGCTTTTCTGCTGATTTGCTTCTGTTCTTCCCTTTGTTAGAATGCTCATATCACATATCTCATCTTACTGCATATTTTTTCTTACTGACTTTGATTGATTCTTCAGAAACCAGCTCAGGTGCCACAACTTCCATAAAGCCAATCCTTACCCCATCCTCTCATAAGTTGGGTCAGGTATACCTAGAGTATGTTGAGCATCATTCAATCACTATTCCACATTAAACATCCCCCTATCTGTATTGATATCCTACACTTGATTATGAGCTCCTTGAGAGTTATGTCTTCCCAGCACCTCAAGCAAAGCATGAACCACAGAAGGAGCTCAGCAAATATTTGCTAAATGAAGGAATGGAGGAATAGCTATAGAAAGCATCATGTGCTTAGGTAAATGGAAAAGTTATATCAAATTGTTTTATTCCTTTTCACAATATCTATGTAGGGTAAGTATGTAGGGTACATGGGAAGTCATCTCTGGTGGTGCCTGGGGCACTGGTTACAGGGTCATGTGGGGCACTGACTGTGGGGGTGCATGTGTGATACATGGTTGCTGGGGTCTGCACATGTGTGGGCTGGCTAGAAGGATATGTGGGCAGATTAATGGACAGGATCTGTGGGAAGTCCCACCAGTAGGATATGCAAACTTGTTTTAATCCATGTGCCAATGGCCTCTATTCTTTCTTCTTAGCTGCCCCCAGACATCTAGCTATGCCGATTCCCTCTGCATACTAGGTGAGATGAGAAAGAAGCTGGTCTCTCAAGCAATGTCTCAAAAGTTTAGGGATGCCGGATACTCAACTTCACTGTCTTTCCCCTGCAGGAGAAATCATGGAGACAGTCTGTCTCCAATATAAATTGCCAGTCTGGGGGGGGGGGGTTGTGGGGATAAAGTGAAATGGTTCTTAGTGTTCTCAATGTGTCTGTTCTTGACTTTTCTGCTCCACTGGGGGCTAAAACCTCTCAACTAATCTCTAGAGCTTTCACAAAGGTATTTTCATCTGTAGATTGTTGTCAAGTCAGCATTTCTGTGGAGAGGGGATGAAGTCTAGGACCTCCTGTGCTGTTATCTTGAGGTCAGTTTCTTTATCTGTGCTATCCTTGCGTCCATTATTGCATATCCCAGATACTGCTGATACAAACAAGATCTAATTTATACTTTTCAGCTGAATCATGGATTTATAAATATAAAATAGAAAAAATACAGATGTATGGAAAATATATTGGACTATTGGGTGTAAGAAGAACACTGTTGGTCATACCCTCCGAAAAGCGGATGTCAGAATGGGGTTAGATATCGAGGGATTTGTTGTTGAAATGCCTGTTAGGGAAAAGCAAAGGGCAGAGTAGAAGCAATGGAGGGAGCCCGCAGACTATGATATAGATCTAATCCCTCTGAATTATAGAGAAAAGGAATGAAAGTTGAATATTCTAAGTATGTTTTGGTGAGGCCAGTGAGAAGTTGTACAATGTGGAAGAATAAGCCTGTCATGGTGTCTGTTCAATTCTCATTAGCTGAGAGAAGACCACGGGAAATGTGACCTTAGTACAAGTGTAGTGTTGGATTTAGAATGCAGCTGCTGAGACCATCTGTCAATTGTGCAACTTGGACCAGGAGACACGATTGGCACATTTTCATAACTACCATGGCCACCTTCTTTATGTGGGGGATTCACAGAAAGAAGTGAGAGACAGGGGGTATGACTGATTTATTTCAGTCAGCCAAAAAAGGAGTTCCAAGAAGAAATATGATATGGTAGTGGTAGTAATGATGTGTGTGTATGTGTGTATATGTGTGCAGGGGATGGGAAGTTAAGTAAAACAGATTTATCTCCAGAAAAATTTATTAAATGCAACACTTTCAGACTTTCAGTTACCACCAGTGTAACCTTTGAGTTGCCTAATTTACAACTGAATCATTTAAGTGGTTGAATGACTTAAATCAGCATTACTCAATATTAATTCACTGAACAGTTCACTAGGACTATAATATAGCTAGGGGATGGATCTTCCATTGTCAAATATCTTTTGGAAATACCGAGTGAAAGTAATTTTGCATGATTTGTTTGTGTGTGCTTGTGTGTTTCCTGAAGACTTTTTCAGAATCTGGGATATGTACATTTACCTGGTGAACCTTCATGAAGAAGATTTAGTATGCAGTGTGTCACAAATGTAATTGACTGAGAAAACCTATTTCTCACAGAGAAACTCCTATAAGTAGTGCTCTGCAGAACATTTTGAGAAATGGTGATTTAGTTGAACAATCTTCTGTCACTAAAGCTTTTTTTCACACTTATTGAGGGAATGAGGTATTAGAGCCTTAGAGAATCATTTTCATAATATAGAAATTCTTTCTATACACTGACGGATGTATTGCATAGGAATGGTTGGGAGCATGGGTTCTGGAATAATGCAGAACAGAAATGTGATCCCTATACCTGCCTCTTACTAGCTGGGTGACGTAAAGCTATGTTGCTCTAACAATCTGTGCCTTAAGGTCTGAAAGGAAAACAGGGATCTTTCAAGTATTTCCCTTGTAGAGTTGTTGAGAGTGTTAAATGAAAACTATGCAAATCACCTCACACCTAGTAAGCACCTTCTAAATGTTAGCTGTTAAAATTAATAAACATTTCCTCAGAATCCATTTCCTCAATGTGTAGAAACACTTTGATGAAATAATGCATCTGTATTAGGTGTGGTTCACTCAAATTCTTCCCTTCCTTCCTTTCAGATTTGTCTGAGTCTACACCATAAGGTGGTAGAGAAGGGCAATAGGCCAAGAAGAAAGAAGATGTTCAAGGACTGAAACTTAGTAGCTGTGGAGTGTGATACTTGTCTTTTTGAAGAGAACTCCTTTTCAGAAAAGAAAGGCTGAGCTTGAGAGTGAAGGTTGAAGTTAAGTCATTCCTTGTGAAGGGGCCAGTAACGAGCAAAGTGCAAAGACTTGAAGCAGTATAGTGGTAGTAGTGGCAAAATCATGTGCTTTGGAGCCAGATATTTATGAGTTCATATTCTGATATTGTCATTATTTATTTAGATGGACTGGGGTTAGTCACTTAAAGTTTCTTCACTTCATATTTCTCATCATAAAATGGACAAATACAACTTAGGATGTTATAATGATTAAATGAGATCATGTATGGAGAGGAACTAGTGCCACAGTGAATGCATAAGTGGTGCTCCGCCAATGTTAGGCTTTCAAGTTTTCAGATATGGGGATTTTCATAACAATTTACAAAGCATTTGAACATAGCTATCAGGGTTAATTTAATCCAAATGGAAACTTTACAAAATGTTCCTTGCTGACGTTTTTATGGACTGAGAAAGAAAGAAAACCAGCCAAGATGCTGAAAGAGCCAAAAGGAAAAAAAAAAAAAAAAGAGAGAGAGAAATACATAAGGTGGAATTATGGCATTTTACAAGCAGTTGTTTTTTTTTTTTTATCGTTGTTGTTCTGAAAACCAAGGTAATCATTAATGTCTGTAAGGAATGATACCAGTGTAACAAATGGAAAATGACATCTGGGGGCTTGGACTCACAACCGACTACTCTCTAAAACCAAGCTGAGAATTGACATTTTAAAATAACCACACCCAGGCCCATCCTAAGAGATGCTGATTTAATTTGCATGGGGCAAAGCCTGGGCATTAATATTTTTTATAAGGTCTCCAGGAGATTCTAATGTGCAGCCAGAATGAGAACTAGTGTTGTAGTTTACCTAGACACCTATCTCTAAGGCTTGGTAGATATGATGTGAAATCTCTCTGTCCTCTGGGAGTGAACGTTTTGCAACAATTTATCATCTAGGCATAGTAGTTTTACCTCTCCCACCACTCTGCTGAGTACATCAACTCCCTGCCAGTAACTATCATTACTCCACTGGGCATGATGGACCCTACCACTGCTATAACAATCCTGGAAGTCTTTGCCAGTCAGTTCCTCTCAATCAGAAAATCACATGTGTAAAACTGTCTATGTCTGTGCTGTAAAGCCAATGTTAGTATTAGCTGGGGCTTTGCATCAGGGAGGCCTATCTGAAAGTGCTGTAACCATTTAATATTTCAGATTTCCAACCTGGAAGCAGTCACAACAAGTAACCAAAACAGGTGAACTGCCAGTGGATACTTCGAATTATTCTGAAGGACAAATTTCAAGTCAATCATTAGGGTATGGGAGAATAGAATTTGAACATTTGGTTTAATGACATCAATTGTGTTTTTAGAGCAGGGGTTGACAACTTTTTTCTAAAGGTCTAGATAGTAAGTATGTTAGACTTTGTGGGCCATAGGTTTCTCTCAAAACTACTCACCCTTTCCATTGTCATGGAAAGTAGCTCCAGACAATGTATACAAAAATAAGCATGGCTGTTTTCCAATAAAACTTCATGTATGGAAACAAATGGCTGGCTGAATTTGGTCCATGGGCTATAACCTGCTAATCCATGGTTTATAGACATGATACTTTACTTATTTGGAATTATTATGTTCCAAGTAAGCTTCACATATGAAATATAGTCATTTTGATGTTTGGGACAATAGTAATAAAAGTATGAAAAGACTGCTATATAGAGGAAAGCACACTTAGCTCACTGCAGGTATGAGAAATACCTATGAACAGGCTGATGCTAAAATTTACAAGACTGATTTAAAACCTCTGGGCAGGTGGAGTACTTGAGATTATCTTCAAGAAATTAATTACTCTGATGACCAGGGAGCAGCCAGAAAATAACTTTTACAAATTTAAAATTTGGGAAAATAACTTTAAAAAAAATTTTTTAAAATATTTTATTTATTTATTTGACAGACAGAGATCACAAGCAGGCAGAGAGGCAGGCGGCAGGGGGTGGGGGTGCGGAAGCAGGCTCCCTGCTGAGCAGAGAGCCCGACGAAGGGCTCGATCTCAGGACCCTGAGACCATGACCTGAGCTGAAGGCAGAGGCTTAACCCACTGAGCCACTCAGGTACCCCAAGAAAGTGACTTTGTTATCCACTTACCTTCGACACTAATTTTTTTTTTGACACTAAGTTTTGACATTTAAATTTAAGAACTGTACACAACCAAAGTTCATGCTGCTAAAAATTACAAACAGAACATGTGTACTAAACTAAGTCTGATGAGGAAGAATCTGAGTATTATAAAAAGATTAGCCAAAAATCACCCCAATCTTAACATTCCGAAAGGTTGGGGGTACTGAGGAAGTTTAGAAAATAGTAAATGAGCAGAAGATTTCAGCCATTTGAGGTCTGCAACATGATAGGTTTGTAAGACTTCAAGCAGGTCCTGTAAACTAGTTCTAAAAAGTATTTATTTTGAAATTTTCTTAATACCTGAAGTGTAGAAGGAGGAAATAAGGAGAAAAGTAGAAACTAGGAGTTTTCTGCTTCCTTGCCGAAGATATATGTTCACAGAGTTGAGGATAGATTACATAAAACAGAGCTACAGTATTCTCCATCTACTATAGGACAGTTCACAAACATGACCCCAGTAAGATTTGCACAATACCCTGAGGAGCTAGTATTTAGTGATATCACCTTAATCTCAGCATCCCATATTCCGAATTCTTGTCCAGTGGAAATTATGAAATCAGATTCAAACTTGTGCCAGGAAAATAGTACTCAAAACATGTCCTTAGAGAATGAATGGAGGAATAATTATTATATTCTGAGTAGATATGCTAAATTAACAATATACTGGACCCCATGTTAAAAATTCCCTAAAAAGTTTCTCAATCGGCTTTGGTCAACACAAATATTCTGAGGGAAGTTACAATCCCACCTGCTACAGTGATTCACCATGAAGTGATGCTTAACTAAGAAGGAGAGGATGATGTATGAAGCAAATGGGACAAAGAGCCAAATTCTGTGAGAGGCCCCATAGTTTGATAGAACTCACTCATAGTTAATCTTAATAGGATCTCCTGCCCTCATCTTCCCATTTCAATTGCCCTAGTCTGTCTACTAGGGAATCTTGATTTTCTCTGCTGAATTTGATGAATGCGTACTACCAAATCCTTATGGACATAGATGAAAAGATAAAGAGTTGCCATCTGTCCTTCAGCAGTCTAATTATTTGGGAAGTACATGCCAAGGAGACTTATAGGACTTTAATAAATTACAGTGGTTGATTGAAGAAGTGATCAGTGATATGAATTATCTGGAAATTACAATTTGTTTAGAATGAGATAACTATGCATAACATGAAAATTAAAATGGATCTTTAGTCAAAGAGTCAAGGTTGATAAATTCTAAAATCAAACCTAGGTCCCACACCTAGACGCAAAGCAAATGTGAATAATAGGTCATACAAATCTCAAAATCCTTACATCCATTAGAAACTAGATAAAGGGACCATGAGCTGGGAATTGAGAGGTTTTGCAAAAAGGATTGCTGCAGAAAATATAGGAGTTTGCAACAAGTCCCTTTTACTATGGGGTGGGAAAGAGGTGCTTGTTCCTTACCTAAAGCCTATGGGAAAGAACTTTAAAGGCACAATGGAGAGCTTAAGACATGTTCCTGACACTGGGGTGGGAATTCACTGGGCTTAGAAAGGGCAGTAAAAGATAGACTGGAGCAAAATGTATTAACAGCCTCAAGAAAACTGTAGATATGTCCAGGATGAGGGTGGGGTGTCGTTGGAGGACACAAGAAGAACCACAAAGTACGTGGCACCTCAGTGACCTTCCATGTATCTGCATAGGCCACTCAGGCAAATGGTTGAACTGGGTCTTGGCAGAATGCCTTGTGACACTCCTGGAACACAAGAGGATGGAAAATCTGTGAAATGCTGCACCAAGACCATCTCTGATTTACCTTCTTATCATCCCTAGGAGGCTGTAATGTGACAGTTTCTCATTACCTCCCACATCTTGATGACATAGGGGCTTTCTGTCCTGTACCTCCCTCAAAACACAGTTATAGAATATAAACTGTTGATAAACAGCACAGTTTGCTCTTCCACAGTGGGGTATCCCATACGCACTGTAGTCACCTAGCCCTTTTGTTTCAATGATATCATTTTTAGTGTGTGGGACAGGGACCAGGAAGAACCCACACCTTTGAGTAGTCTTCCTTTCTTTAGTTATGTAATAAATAAGTAATAACTTTCTTCAGTAATATGATAAACTCCCTGAGTGTAAAATTATATCACTGCATCTTTACCAGTTAGTCAATCCTTGGCCTTGACTTTTCTATTGTATATGCTTGACCCAGGATAAGGGAGGAAGAATTAACTTTAAATACTTCCCAGCCCCAGAGAATATATCAGTAGTTGTTCATTGTGGTGCCAGTCAAGTAAGAATGTGACTATACCACATTTTCAATTGCTTCATCTCTATGCTAAGCCTTACTTACCAAGCAAAGAAAGAGATACAGAAATGCAAAGCAAGCAAGCAAGCAAACAAACAAAAAACAAAAAAAAACCCAGCCACATCCTATTTCCTCACTGGAAGCCTGAGCTGGAACAGGGGAGAGAAATTCTACCTTGAAATCACCTGGAAGCATGAGACTAGGGACCCATGTAGTAACTGAAAATAACCCTAAAACTGTAGGAAGAGCAGGTATTCAGTCAGGAGCATGGAATAGCCAGCCCAACAGAACAAATTTAAAAGGAAAACAGCAAACAAAATAAAGGTCTTATTTGCTTGTTCCTCATATGTCCTGGTAGTGCAATGCGTTGCTCCCCTCTTGCCAAAAAGCTAGAGAAGTAATAACAATAGTTCAAAGTAATAAACTGCCTGAGAGAAGCAGAGCTGGAGTTGACTCTGGAGAACTGTCAGTTCTTCTGGAACATATTAAATTCAATAATCATTGTATCTGTTAGATGCAGATACTACCCTAATTGCTGGTGATATGTTGGGGAAGAAACAAAAAATAAGTAAAGGAGTATACAAGATGAATGCAGATAGCAAGGAGTGTTATGGACAAGATAAAACTGGATGGTGGGATGGAAAGACACCCTGGTGGGGCATAATTTATATTAGGTGATCAGGGAGAGCCTCTCTGGTGAGGAGAGATTTCATCTCAGATCTGAGAATGAGCCATGCATGCAAAAATCCTGCATAGAGGGAATAAACACAAAGGGTAAGGGCTCTGGGGCTCAGAGATGTAATGAGAGGAGAGATACATGAATGAAAGGTGGGAATTAAATCATTTATTCAATAAATATTTATTATTGAGGCCTCACTCTATTCCAAGCAATATCCTAGATACTATGAGTACAGCACTTAAGAAAACCAAGATCTAAATCTTACTTTTTCAATCAGAGAAAGAAAGTTATCATACGGTATCATTCATAGGTGGAATGTAAGAAATGGTGCAGAGGATCATTAGGGGAAGGGAGGGAAAAAAGAATGGGAAGTCATCAGAGAGGGAGACAAACCATGAGAGACTCTTAACAATAGGAAACAGACTGAGGGTTGCTAGAAGGGGAGGTGGGGGAGGATGGGGTAGTTGGGTGATGGGCATTAAGGGGAGCATGTGATGTGATGAGCACTGAGTATTATATGCAACTGATAAATTACTGAACCCTACATCTGAAACTAATGATGTACTATATGTTGGCTAATTGACTCTAGATTTAAAAAAAAAAACCTTTATATGCATGGGAAGAAACCTTATATTTGTTCTAGTGTATAAGATGGGCAATAGTCAGAAAACAATTACATCTAAAAGTCTTGTGTAAGACAATTTTTTAAGTGAGTGAGTTAGAGGGTGATTGACTGGTTTTTATAAGGTACATGCAGAAATACTCTCATCTCCAGTGACAATTAAGCAGAGACCTGAATGAAGGGAGAGAGCAAATCATATTTATCTGAGGTAAGAAATTTCTGGGTATACAGAACGATGAGGGCAAAGGCCTTGAGGAAGGTATGTGGTTGGTATGACCAGCAAGGGGGCCTAGTACTTGGACCAGAGTAAAATAGAGGAAGAGACAACAAAGTAGGTAAGAAGACATCTCATGCGGGGCCTGAGAATACTGTACAATTATTGGTTCTACCTAAACAAGATGGGGAGTCACTGGACAGTTTTGTTTGGAGGATATGATTCAATTCATATTTTAAAAGGATCACTCTGGATGCTGTGTGAACAGCCTCAATTGGGGAAGAATGGAATGAGAGAATCCAGAGAGCTACTGCATTAATTCAGGTGTTGGTGACTTGGGCTATGGAATACTGAAGAAGGTCAGAAATAGGTTCTGAATATATTTTAAAAGACAAAAATAACCCCACAAAACACCCTCCCATTAAATCAATCAATCAATCAATAAAACTTTTTAAAAAAGAGAAAATATTAATAGGCTTTGCTGATGGATTGGATTTGGGGGTGAAAGAATGAAATGGATCAAAGATAATGCAATGTTTCTTTTTGTCTGAGGAATTGGCAGAATGGAGGTAATCATCTGGGGAGTTACTATTGGTAGAGAAGGGGTTTCCAGCAGGAAGAGACACTCTTATGGTTAGAAGTGAAGACAACAAAGAAATAATGAATCTGAAAAGTAGTAGCCAGGAAGGGAAAAGTAGAACCAAGACAATGGTGCCCTGGAAAACAGTGGAAGAAAGTATTTCAAGGGATGGGTGATCAATTGTATCAAATGATACTGAGAGGGTGAATGAGAAAGGGACTGAAGATTGAACAGTGCATTTGGCTGTAAAAAGGGATAAAGAAGTAGATAATAACTTGAAGAGCATGTGACATTAAGGGAGACTTTTGTTTAATTTTTGTTTGAAGAGGAGATCTATTCCAACATGTTTGCATGATAGGAATGGTGTGATAGATGAATAATTGATAATGCAGGAGAAAGATTTGCTGCAGTGAAGTTCTTCCACAAGCAAGGAGAGTTGGACTCTATTGTACCACTAGAGGGGTTTGGTTTTAGATATCAGTACATAAAGTTAATTGCATCAAAAGGGAGATATAGGTAGTTTGACAGTTTTGATGGTAAGAACATAGGATTTCTCTCTTTTTTAAAAATATTTTTATTTATTTATTTGACAGAGATAGAGAGAGAGAGAGGGAGAGAGAGAGAGAGAGCGCACAAGCATATGAGCAGGGGGAGGAGCAAATGGAGAGGGACAAGCAAATTCCATGCTGAGTACAGAACCCAGTGCAAGACTCCATCCCATAATTCTGAGATCATGACCTGAGCCAAAATCAAGAGTCAGATGTTTAACTGACTGAGCCACCTAGGCACCCCGGATTTCTCCTTTGATTACTCCTATTTTCTTAGTGAACTAGTGACCAAGGTCACTAGGTGAGAATGATATAGTTAAGAATGGAGAAGGGATGGGGTGCCTAGGTGGCTTAGTGGGTAAAACATCTGACTCTTGATTTTACCTGAAGTCCTACCCCCTTCCCTGCTCATGTACATGTGTGTACATTCTCTCTAAAAAAAAAAAAAGTAAGAATGGAGAAGATGCAAATATATTCTCCTATTCCATAAGTTACCTTTTCATTTTGTTCACTGTTTCTTTTTCTGTGCAAAATCTTCTTAGTTTGATGTAGTCTCACTTATTAATTTTTGCTTTTGCTGCTCATGCTTTTGGTGCCATATCTAAAATATCATTGCCAAGACTAATGTCAAGGAGATATTTCCCTTCTGTTTTCTTCTAAAAGTTATTTGGTATCAAGTCTTATGTTTAAGTCTTTAATCCATTTCAGGTTAATTTTTGTGAGTAGTGTAAGATCCTAAATTTTTTCACCACAAAGAAGAAATTGTAAATTGGTAGAGCCACAGTGAAAAACAGTATGGGGGTTACTCAAAAAATGAAAAATAAAAATAGTGTACAGTACAATAATTCCACTACTGGGTATTTACCCAAAGAAAATGAAAACACTAATATGAAAAGATAAATGCACCTTGATGTTTACTATAGAATTATTCACAATAGCCAAGATATGGAAGCAGCCCAAGTGTCCATTAATAGAAGAATTGATAAGGAAGATGTGATGTATATATACGATAGAAAATTACTCAACCATAAAAAGGATGATATTGTGCCATTCGCAAGAACATGGTTGGACCTAGAAGGTATTATGCTAAATGAAATAAGTCAGACTGAGAAAGATAAATACTATATGATTTCGCTCATATTGTGGAATCTAAAAAAACCAAAAGAATAAATAAAGAGCAGAATCAGACCTATAAATACAGAACACAAACTGGTGGTTGCTAGAGGGGAGAGGAGCGGGAGGCATGGCCAAAATGGGTGAAGGGGAAAGGAGATACAAGCTTCCAGTTATGAAACGAATACATCAAGGGAATTAAAGGCACAGGGTAAGGAATATAATCAATGATATTGTAATAGTGCTGTACGGTGACAGATGGTAGCTACACCTATGGTGAGCTTGGCATAATATATAAAGTTGTCCAATCACTATGTTGTACCCCTGAATCTAATGTAACATTGTACATTAACTATACTCACACAAATTTTAAAAAAGAAATGGTAATTATGTGACATCGTGGAGATGTTCACTAATACTAATCATTTTTTGCATTATGTAAGTGTTTCAAATCAGAACTCTGTACACTTTCAACTTATGATAAATCTTTTTGAATAAATGGATGAGAAAAAAAAAGAATGGAGAAGGTACAAAATAATAACTGAGAAAGGGAAGTATAAGTATAAAAGGAACAAAAAAATGCAGTAGGATTTTTGGACAGAAGGAAGGCCCACTTTGGGGTCCTGGCTGTGAGATCAATCTGTGTAGCTGTTTTCTCTTCGGTTACATTTAACTGCTTGTGGGAAGGTGGGAATATGAATTTAATGATGATTGCCAGGAGGGAAAACAAGTCCTGGAATGAATTCTACTTCTAACAACGGGCAACATTTGATCAATTATAAGTAATGAAAGACTCTTGGGATTCTATTGACACTAGAGAACATATTTGAAAAACTACTGTAGGATGGTTTAAAAGAAGAAAAATAACCTTAATGACCTAACCCAGAGTTAACAAGTCTGAAATAGTCTGGAAAGAGTAGTGCAATGACCATTCAGAGACCAGACTTCCTCACTGCTGAGGATTAAAGGAGGGAGGTCTGTAAAGGACTTGACAGTAATTCTGATTTTTGCCTTCATAATTGATGATCTTGAAATTCTGTCACTTTCAGTATGAACACCATTTTCAGGGTATAGGAACTGTGCTATATGAATATCAGGGAAGAAGCACCTTACAGCTTTTAGCAGATGAACACTATCAAGTTGAAAGTTTCCAAACTAGAGTTCACAGATGTTCTGGGTATCTTTCCAGGTGTGGCTGGCAAACTATTCTCTTCTCTGTGTACTGACCAGTGCTGAACTTGAAACACTGGGGTGTAGGTAACAGCTCCTGCACATCTTACTTTAGAATTAACTCCAGATCTGATCCCAGCAACAAAAAGGCTAACTCTCAGGGCACCTGCTTGGCTCAATCAGTTAAGTGTCTGCCTTCTACTCAGGTCATGATGCCGGAGTCCCAGGATTGAGCCCTGTATAAGGTTCCCCACTCAGTGGGGAGTCTGCTTTTCCCTTTGACCCTCCCCACTCTTGTGTTCTTTCTTTCTTACCTTTTCTCTCTCAAATAAATACACAAAATCTCTTTTTTTTTTTTTTTTTAAAAAGGCTGACTTTTACCTGAGCTATAGCCACAGGCACTTGGTGCAATCCCCACTGGGTAATTAGGAGCATGTGGAACTCCCAGGCGGATGGCCACTGTCTTGTAGAAGCCCCAGCAGAAAGCTTGGGGCTCTCTCCTAAGGTGGTATCTGCATGTGGATGACAATTACATGGCTTTTGGAAACTTTTTATTAAAACAAGCTAAGAGTTTTAAGACTACAATACACAGACCCTGAATCAAGGGAAAAAGTGAAGATAAAAAGCAAAAACCTTTGGTTAGTAAGGATCAGAGCTCTCATAGTCTAGAATTATCAGTGCTCAAATGCCTAGTCTCAAAGCAATGGGAACAGCTAGGTTTGCTTTGAGGAGTCTGTTCCTCGGCTTCAAATAATTATATGAATATTGGACAATTTGGACACAGTTAAGGACCTTAGAATTATTATGGATCCTTACGATACCTGAAGATTTCAAATTCGCCTATAAAATATGTTGCTGCTGCAGAAAAACACCCTAACTTGCTGAATAAAACAGCTTATCTGAGAAACCAAAGGACTACTCCTCAGAGTTTCTGTAAACTTGGAACCAGATAATCAGAATATTTGGGAGAATGTAACTTCTCAGGAATCAGGACATGTACGGTTGTATAGGTTGAGAGATAATTTCCAGTTTAGGAGTTTCTGAGGTAAATTTATCAGATCTATAAAAAGATTTTGAGAAGGGCTACTATATGAAATAATCCAGTGAGCTGGCATACCAAAACTTACATCTGAACCCTATAACTTGTAGATAAGCCTATAGTCTGACAGAGTCAACTGAGCTTTATTAAGCATATTGGAGACACTGCTGCCTAAGCAACGGCGAAATCACTGTATCGTTTCTGCTGAATGCGAATAATGAACCTTCAGTGAAGTTACTGGATTGAAACTTGGTGAGTATTTTAAAAATCACAGCAAGTGACAGGGAGTGGGCTAGGACTCAGAATGTAATGATACTTGCTTAAAAAAAAAAAACTACAAAAAAACAAAAAAAAAACACAAACACAAGATGCAGAGAGAGAGACATACATGGAATTCTGTTCATTCATTCATGCTTCTGGTGGGCATGTGTTTGTAATCACTGCTTGCCAACTACTCAGCTAGCAGCTGATAAAAATGCCATCATCCTTGTACGCAACAAGTAAGAAGGCAGATCCCCCAAATTATGTATCACCCTCCCATTATTTACATTTTGCTTTTATTTCTATTACCAACAAATGCTGAAAACCAATAGCTCTTTCTAGCACTATGTGATACTAGGGTCAGCAGTTAAATAGACAACACTTTTCTGGCTAATATGGTAGTTTTTTCCTGATCATAATAGCAATGAGATCCCTGGAAGGAAGGCAATAGTCGGTAATGGATCAGTGTTGCTCTCAATACTCCCGACAGAGTTGCTCTCATACTCCAAAGAAAATACCCAAATAATGGAGTCTTGTGTTCATTGCATTTACAGCTTTAATGTCATATCAAAATTAAGGCTTGGATAGGATGGTCTTAGCACTTAAATGTGGAAGAACAGACTGATCAGATCCGTATTCTATTTCTTAAGTTCAATAGAAAACACCAATAAACTGTATACCCAAAAGCATTTCACTTTAAGAGAGGAACTGTTGATTGAATTCTTATCTCTGAACATCCAGTCAGCTTAAATTTTATGTCAAACTATAAATTGTCATTGACGCCTATCATCAACATAGAGCTTTTCTACCAAAAAGCCACTTTCCCTGGTGTGAATCCATCTCCTTCCTCTCAGCAAAACTTCAAATGTGTTTTCAAATGTGCAATATTCAGTGCCTCTCATAAACACCAAGAAAACCCCCAAAGAATTTCATTTCTAAGTGTAGCTAATGTATGGATGAATCAGATTTCTAAGTGAGTCTCTGAAACATTCTTATGAAAAGTGTGACCAGTCTGAAGAATGAGACTAGACTTGCACATAACGAAAGTCCAGTCCTGCACTTGCAAAATGCGGAAGGTGCTAAAGTTATCAGCTACATCAGTGAGTCAATGCAACTGTAATTTTCTTATCCTGAGATGTAAATGACGAAAGAAAAGAAAGAAAGAAAGAAAAATAGAGAAAGAAAGAAGAAAGTAGGAAGAAAGAAGGAAAGAAAGAGCAGATGATAAAACCTTCTGGAATCTATTGCTGTGTCATCTAACCTACATTATTTCTATAAACATGTTTAGAAATGGCTTAAAGGAGAGTACTTTGGACCTGGAATCAGCTCTAGGTTCTAGGCTTTGCTAACTTTGAAAATCCACTTACCCATCTATTTCTTTCTAGTTTGTTCTTTTAACCCAGCTCAACTTCAAGTATGATTCACCACAGACCAATAGATGTGATACATGATGTATGAAAAAACAGCCCCTCTTTACGCACTCTTGCTCCCAACATGTTCCCATTCTAATCTCGACCCACTTAGGTCTAGAAACTAGGCATGATTTATCTTTAATAATACTGATTCTGCTCCTCTAAACTTGCTGTTTGTAGGTCACTTTGTGTATTTTGAACTTTCCCTCAAGGACCCTTAGACTATCCTTACTCTTTGTTTTTGAAGTAAACAACCTTGGAGAGAATCTCCTGACCAAGTAAAAATTTGAAGGCCAAAATGCTAGCTTGAACTGGTGCCTGCCTAGTCCCCTGAGTTATGTGAGGGTTACAAAGGAATTCGATTTTCTCTGTAAAATAAGAGGATGACCCAGATGAGCGCCATGGTGACTTCCTACTCTTTTGCTACAAGTAAATCATTTTTTAAAGTTTTATGACTGACTAAATATTAATGTCATAGGAACATACAATCTTTCTAAATTGTTCATATTTTAAATTCCACATGTTTTTCTTGTGAATAACACTTAGTGGAAAAGATAAGATTTATTTATTATGCACAAGAAAGTAAAACCATTTTTTTACTTAATTATGCAGGATGAAATAAAATCTAGTAGCTTACATATGCCATGGAAATCACTAACTTCTTAATACTTGGAAAGCCTTTTCCCTTTGGGAAAAGGGGAAAGATTTTTTTTACCTCCTCTTCCCAACCAAGCCAACTCCCTTGGGGAGAGAACTCCCAAACTTGTACTTCCCACCTTTTCCTTTTCTTCCACCCCTTTCATAGCTTTTCTCTTGGGGGATTACGTGATTTTTATTGGTTAGTCTAATGCCTCTATTATGACAGTTTTTACTATTGGGCAGACTTACTCGGTTTTTAAGATTTGGTGTCAACTGGTTTTCTTCTTTTACTTCCTACCATATTTTATAGGAAAACATTTCAATAAGAGAAGATCCTTAGAGACTGTCAAGACCTGAAGGCTACTAAATTAGTGGGTTGGGTCACTGGGTAGAACTTGATTAAACCCCTGATGAGAATGCTCAAAATTGTATAAGCATAGGTTTGAAAACTTGTAAGTAGGAGTCAAGCATTAAGAAGATTATCCTTGCGAGTGTCTTCAATAACTAGTGTGTTTATTTCTCTTTCTCCAGCTAGTGGGAAATCATCTTCCCAGCATTCTAACATTAAAAGACTAATTCAAGTTCATGTGTTAATATGTGATCCTTGGTGGGATAAATAATTTGGTTGATGGGGCCTCTTAGGTTGCTCTGATATCTACATGTTGGTTCTTTAGGGATAAATATTCAGGTCATAAAGTGGCCCAATTCATCGGCAATATCACTTCCTAACATCCGATTTTCTTTCCTCAAATTCTCTTTACAACAAATGCAATTCTGTGTACCAGGTGCAACAGTGGCATCATTCACCTAATACTCACCTAACCTAAACCAACTGCCTACCTTAAATTTCTAGCACATGGTACCAACTCTTATTTGTTCCAGTATCTACGTAATTGCCTGAGTCCTTCCTTTTGTGACTTAGCTGAGTGGAGACAGAAACAAAACAGAAATGAAACATGAATATCTACTAAAAAAAGTGGTACTAGAGACATTGTCTTTTCACTTATACAGCAACATCAATTCTTCTCTGCTCTTTGTCCTGGTAAAATTTTCATGCCAAGGACAGTGCCATTGCTGTGATAATACCCATTAAATTTGTGTAGTGCTTTACTATTCCAAATATATTTCATATCTATATTTTATTTAATCTCCTAGGTACATGGATAAGTTCAGTCTCCTACGTAACTTATTCTGCCACATTTAAGACATTAACAAATACATATACATATTTCAGTATAACATTCATTATGACTAATGTCCGAACTCTGGGTAATGTCAATTGATGTGGCCTCAGAGAGTTGGCTCAAGAAAAATTTTTATTCAATTCAGTCAGTATTTATTCTCCCAATTCTCCACCAGTATGCCAATAGGTAGAAATTACAGGAAAGCAAAGCTCAGTTCAGAGCAATAACATTGTTCAGTCTGCCTCAAAAAGCAGGGAGCTCGTTACTACTAGAGGGCTGGTTGATTTTGCAGAACAATTGTAGAGGATACTCTTGCATTAGATATTGGCATGGTTTAGATGACTGCTTTAGACCCTAAATCTTTAAGCCCATGAAAATAATTTTTCTACCTATTTAGCCTGTGGCCTATTATTTATCACCTGTATGAATGGTTTCTATGAAAAGGCCCAACATTTTGTTCTATTTCTTTCTTTAAAGTTTTTTAGGTTAGTTCAAGTATAGTTAATATATAGCATTATATTAGTTTCGGGTGTACAATATAGTGACTCAACAATTATGTGCATTACTCAGTGCTCATCGTGATAAGTCTACTCCTTAAATCCAATCACTTATTTCACCCATCCTCCCACCCAAAAGGCCCACCATCTTAGAATCCAATCCAGTCCTTTCTAGTCCAAAGGCCCACCATCGTCTAGAATTTGATTTCTAGACTACATTGTTAGTTTTCTGATCCCATGCACATGCAACCATTCAAGAGCTACCTCCTGCATTTTGTATTTCGGCTTTGGGTACAAATTGACAAACATCATGTATCTGTGTACGGCATCTGAATATACATATCAAAACATGTTTCTCTTATCTCCAAAAAAAAAAAAAAGCAAGAAAAAAAACCTGTGTTAGCAGTTAAAATCAACAAGACAGTAAACAACAAGGTTGGAGAGGATGTGGAGAAAGGGGAACCCTCTTACACTGTTGATGGGAATGCAAGTTGGTGCAGCCACTTTGGAAAACAGTGTGGAGGTTCCTTAAGAAATTAAAAATAGAGCTACCCTATGACCCTGATATTGCACTACTGGGTATTTACCCCAAAGATACTGATGTAGTGAAAAGAAGGGCCATGTGTACCCCAATGTTCATAGCAGCAATGGCCACAGTTGCCAAACTATGGAAAGAACCAAGATGTCCTTCAATGGACGAATGGATAAAGAGGATATGGTTCATATATACAGTGGAGTATTATGCCTCCATCAGAAAGGACGAATACCCAATTTTTACATCAACATGGACAGGACTGGAGGAGATTATGCTGAGTGAAATAAGTCAAGCTGAGATAGTCAAGTATCATATGGTTTCACTTACTTGTGGAGCACAAGGAATAACATGGAGGATATTAGGAGAAGGAAAGGAAAAATGAATTGGGGAAAATTGGAGGGGGAGATGAACCATGAGAAACTGTGGACTTTGAGAAACAAACTGAGGGTTTTGGAGGGGAGTAGGGTGGAGGGTTGGGTGAGCCTAGTGGTGAATATTAAGGAGGGCAGGTATTGCATGGAGCACTGGGTGTGGTGCATAAACAATGAATCTTGGAACACTGAAAAAATAAAATTAAATTAAAAAGAAAGAAAGCTGTGTTAGTAAAGGCAAATTGTAACAAAACTTGCAATTTTTAATTTATAAATTATTTACATAAAATTTTGTCTTCTATATACAGGAATGATAATAATAACCTTCTATCTGTCAGGATCTGTCAGACTCCCAGCCTGTTTAGCCCACCGATTTCTATACTGAGGAACAGGTAGTGCTTGCCTGCCAGCCAGCACCACAGAAAGCCCTGGGGTACATATATACAAGGGAATATTACTCAGCCATCAAAAAGGATGAATACCTACCATTTGCATTGACATATATGGGACTGGAGGGGATTATGTTAAGTGAAGTAAGTCAAGCAGATAAAGACAGTTATCATCTGGTTTCACTCATATGTGGAACATAAGGAATAGTATGGAGGACCACAGTGGGAGGGAGGAAAATAAAGGGGGATAAATCAGAGAGGGAGAGAACCATGAGAGACTGTGGACCTGGGAAACAATCTGAGGGTTTCAGAGGGGAGGGGGTGAGGGGAGGAAGTAACAGGGTGATGGGTATTAAGGAGGGCACGTGCTGTGATGAGCACTGGGTGTTATTCTTAACTAATGAATCACTGAACACTACAACAAAAACTAATGATGTACTGAACAGTGGCTAACTGAACATAACAAAAATAAAATAAAATAAAGCCTGGGGTTAAATTAACCTATTTTCTAGGAGAGAAGATATTTTAAGGGATGCTATACAAGAGCTCTAAATTTAGATTGAAGTGAACATTTATGGTAAATTCACACCAGTCAGACCTTTTCAACACTCCCTCATTCTTCACTCAGAGGAATACCCCATAGCATGTTGCTGCCAGACTTGCCCTTGCCCTACAGCCAGCCCTTGTGGCTATAGTAACAGGAGTATGGCTCAAAATCTTCTAGGGTGCCTACTTGATCCATGATAAAATAATGCATCCTTGTTATGCCCAGCATGGAGAGTACCTCCTTAGCTATTGCTGCCCCCTTTCCACCCAGCCATTTCTCTCCAGTTCTCTTTCTTCCTATTGAAATAGGCAAAGGGAACAAACCAGCAAGTCTACCACAAAAATCCGTGGTGCATGAACTTTTGTATTCATTAAAATGACCTGGAGAGCCCACCGCATGAGTTTCTGATTCAGTAAGCCTAGAGTGGGGGCCCAGTAATTTACGTGACTACCAAGTTTTGAAGGGATGATGATGATGACGCCAGTCCAGGGATCACACTTGAAAAATCACCAGCAAAAGGAGAAATCTGGCAACGTAATTAGATTCTTGCCTTTCTCATTGCAGACACATCCAATCTCTTGAGTGAATTTCTTGGGCCCTTCACAGATCTTCTGAGTGAGAAGTTCTCCTTTTCCTTCTTCCATAGGGTGAATTTCAATGAGGCCACTGATGCACGTTTTCCAGCATTCTGCATCTTTTTCTCTAGTCTTATGGCTGTTTAAGCATAAAATCCTGAGAGTTGCGAAACCTATTCAGTTGTTTCATGATAAACTCTGCAAAGGGTGTGTATTAGCTTCCTGGGACTGCTATAACAAAATACCATAAACCAGGTGGCTCAAACAACAGAAAATATATCATCTTAGAGTTCTGGAGGCTAGAACTCTGAAATAAAGTTGTCAGTGGCGTCATGTTCCCTCTTCTCTAGCCTCATCTAGTTTTTGGTGGTTTGCAGGAAACTGTCATTTTTGACTTGCAGCTGCCTTCATCCTCATGGTGTTCTTCTTGTCTGTCGTTGTGTCTTCATATGGCCATCTTCATTTTATTCTTTCTAGCTTTAGTGAGGTATAATTAGCAAATGAAAATTATATATATTAAAAGTATATGATGTGACAACTTGACTTACCTATACACTGTGAAATGATTACCACAATCAAGCTAATTAACACATCTATGACCTCATATAGTTAGCATTTCATTTGGGTGGTAAGAATAGGATCTAGTCCTTCAGCAAATTTCAAGTATACAATGCAGTATTGTTAACTATGTCATTATACTAGATATTAGATCCTTGGAATTTATTAATCTTGTAACTGAAAGTTTATACATTGTGACCAATATCTCCCCATTTCCCTAATTCCCCTTTCCCCAGTTCCTGGCAACTACCATTCTACTCTGGCTCTGAGTTGAACTTTTTTAGGTTCCACATATAGGTGAGATCAAAAAGGATTTGTATTTCTGTGTCTAGAATATTTTATTTAGCATAATCTCTCCCCCAGGTCCATCCATGTTGTGGCAAATGGCAGGATTTCTTTCCTTATGACTGGATAATATTCCATCATATGTATATAATTCATTTTCCTTATTTCTTTATTCATCACATGTATTTATTTAGGATGTTTTTATATTTTGGTTATTGTAAATAATGCTACATGAACATGGGTATACACATATCTTTTTGATATACTGATTTCATTCTTTTGGATATATACACAGAAGGGGGATTTCTAGATTATATACTACTATTTTTAAATTTTTGAGGAAACTCAATACTGCTTTCTATAATGGCTATATCAATTTACATTCTCTTGTACAGTGTACAAGTGTCCCCTTTTCTCCATACCCGGGCCAACACTTGTTATCTCTTGTCTTTTTAAGAATACCAATCCTAATAAGTGTGAAATAATATCTCATGGTGGTTCCGATTTGCATTTCCCTGATGACTACTGATGTTGAGCACATTTTAAAAAAAGATTTTATTTATTTATTTGACAGAGAGAAAGAGACAGCAAAAGCAGGAACACAAGCAGGGGGAGTGGTAGAGGGAGAAGCAGGCTTCCCGCTGAGTAGGGAGCCCTCGATCCCAGGACCCTGGAATCATGACCTGAGCTGAAGGCAGACGCTTAACAACTGAGCCACCCAGGTGCCCCAGTTGAGCACATTTTTATATTATTGTTGGCCATATGGATGTTATCTTTGAAGAAATGTTTATTCAATTCCTTGGTCCATTTTTAAATCAAATTACCTGATTTTTTGCTATTGGGTTGTATGTGTTCCTTATATATATTAGATCTTATTCCCTTTGCAAAAATATGGTTTTCTGGTGCCTGGCTGGTTCAGTCAGAAGAACATGTGACTTTTGACCTTGGGATTGTGAGTTTGAGTCCCACACTGGGTGTAGAGGTTACTAAAAAAGAATAAACAAAAAAGTTGCTTTTCCCAGTCTTTGGATTGCTTATCATTTAGATGATTGTTTCCTTTGCTGTGCAGAAGCTTTTTAGTTTGATGTAGTCCCACTGGTCTATTTTTGCTTTCGTTGCCTTTGCTTTTGGTGTCAAATTCAAAAAACTGTTGCCAAGAACAAAGGTAAGAGTTTTTCCATATGTTTTCCTATAAGAGTTTCATAGTTTTAGCTCTTAAAATTTAAGTCTTTATTTCATTTGAAATAAATTTTGTATATGGCATCTGATAAGGGTCCAATTTTATATCATACCTGTGGATATCTTTTTCCCAGCACCAGTTATGAAAGAGACCATTGTGTATTCTTGGTACTGTTGTCAAATGGGTTGATCATATATGCACAAGTTTATTTCTGGACTCTCTATTCTGTTCCATTGGTCTATATATCTGTTTTTAATGGCAATATCACACTGTTTTGATTACCATAGCTTTATAATATAATTTGAAGTCAGGAAATGTGAGCTTACTGCTTTGTTTTTCTTTCTTAAGATTACTTTGGCTATTTAGGGTCTTTTCTGGTTCTGTACATGTTTAGGGTTTTTTATTCTATCATATATCTCTCATATCACCAACCAGTTCCCATGTTGGGCAAAACTGCTCCCAGAACATGACTGAGAGGCACTGGAGCCAAAATACAGGTACATTTCAGGATCTGTAGTTGGACTGAGGTTGGCAGACCTGACTTAGGGACAAGGATGTGTGTGTCTACCTGGAAATCTCTAGGTGGACAAGACAACTCCAGAACATGGCTGAGGAGATAGAATAGCATTATAGGGCCGCTTGAGGTCCCAAAACTGGGACCAGGTTTGCCAGGTTGGTTATCTACAACACAGGTGGATCTGGGTCCTCCTAGGTCCCTTGGCAAATGTTGCTGGTGGCAGGTTCAAGTCAAAGGGGCTATAACTGAATCCATAAGGGGATAGGGCTGTTTCTGTGTTTGTAAGCAAAACCATGGTCAATGAGCCTGCCACCTGAGCATAGGCATGCCTTCTCAAAAATAGCCCTCCTTCAGCTTGGGCTCCACCAGGGTTCTGAAACCTCCTACCTGCATCCCAGAATTCTCAAAAAGGGACTTCTGTCTGTGGATGACTATCAAATTATTATTGCTCTGGGAGAATATGAGTGGGAAACCTCCTATTCTGCCATCTTACTGATGTCCTATTCTTGGCATCTTCTTATAAGGATACCATTGATAATGGATTAGGGGCCTACCTTGCTCCAGTATGACCACATCTTAACTAATTACATTTGCGATAACCTTATGCAAAGTAAGGTCACATTCTGAGACTCTGAGGGAAAGGACTTCAACATATCTTTTGGTGGGAGACACAGCTCCTAATAGAACGTGTTATAGAAAGTGTTATTAAATGAACAAGGCATTTCAGAATCAAGAAGATATATTAGATGTCAAGTCAGCCATTGGTTGAGTGTATCCATGATTAGAACTCAGTTTTTGATGATGTGTTTATTTCAGAGGTTTTTCTGAAATGGGGAAAAAAAAACCTAAAAAGGAATATGGAATAAAGAAAGTGATTTGGCAAGGTGTCAAAAGTATTTTCCAGTAGTTTTGAAGCAGGCATCGAGGTTTTAAGTCTCTTATTATTTCTGAGGTTCAACTGAGATAACAAGAATAAATGCACATATTTTAAAAGAGCATTTGTTCATTTTTTGGAAATAGTAAATTCAAGATATGATTTTTTTTTAAAATTATACAATACAAGCAAGCATAAAGAAGTAAATCAAATTATCCACATACTCATTACCAGCCATTCATTGTTATGCCAAAATTTTACATAGTTAGCTTCACACACACTAGAATTCCCAAACATGTGGACCAAAACCAAACAAACAAAAACAAAACTCTGAAGAGTGTGAGCTTATTTTAAACACATATAAATTTCTTAAATCATTAACACTTATTTGTGAATTGAATAAAAGTCTCACAGATATGTACTACTCTTTTAAGTAATTGTAGACACTTTATTGATAAATGAATATATACTAATATAAACTATTACTAGAATAGAAATAGCTTTTACATCTTGCATTTTGTTTTTTAATCAACACTTAACAAGTTACTAATGTGACTATTAACATAGAGTCTGATTATTTTTGATGTTATAAAGAGAAACCACAAGAGATTCCCCACAAACCCTATTTGAAAGAGATTATTTTGTCATTTAACATTTTGTTGTGAGAAAACGTAGACTACAAATACCACTTAATGCTAGGCAGCATAAATTAAATGAAAAAACAATAGGTCTTCTGTTGACATTAAATATATTATGTCAACTCCATTGTTTGTAAACTGGTGGGTTTAATTCTTCACATTCAAATAATGGTGTTGCATCCATAAAGTTTATGACAGAACTCAATAAACATGTCCCTTAATTTTTAATTAAAGCAGAGTTGACACACAACATTACACCAGTTGCAGGAGCACAACACAGTGACTCAACAAGTCTATACATTATGCTGTCTCCCCACAAGTGTAGCTATCATCTGTCTCCATACAACATTGTATATAACCATTGACTATATTTCCTATGCTGTATATCCCAGTGACTTATTCATGTCACAACTGGAAGCTGGCATCTCCTACTCCGTTTCACACATTTTGCTCATCTCCTTACTCCTACTCCTCTGGCAACTATGTGTCTATTCTCTGCATTAATGGGTTTCTAGTTTTTTGTTTATTCGTTTGTTTTGATTTTTTTTTTTTTAGATTTCAGTTATAAGTGAATTCATATGGTATTTGCCTTTCTTTGACATACCTCATTTAGCTTAATACTCTCTAGGTCCATATTTGTTGAAAATGGCAATATCTCATTCTATTTTATGGGTGAGTAATATTCCACTGTGTGTGTGTGTGTGTGTGTGTGTGTGTATGTGTATACACACCATATCCTCTTTATCTATTCGTGTATTGATGGACACTTGGGTTGCTTCCTTATTTTGGGTATTGTAAATAATGCTATAATAAGTGTAAGGGTTTATATATCTTTTCAGATTAGTGTTTTTGTGGGGTTTTTTTGGGGGGGGGTAATTACCCAGGAGTGTAATTATGGTATAATATGATATTTCTGTGTTTAATTTTTTGGAGAAAGCTCCATACTATTTTCTACAGTGGCTGCACCAATTTAAATTCCTACCCACAATGCACAAGAGTTCCTTTTTCTCTGCATTCTTGCTATTACGTATCATTTATTGTCTTTTTGATCCTGGTCATTGTAGGTGTGTCCCTTAATTGCCAAAGAGAACATTACTTTTTTCACACTTGATCTCATTCATAAATGACTGTCAAAAATGGTTTTAAAGGCTGCAAAGTTCAAGGATAAGGAAAATTCCCTCACACTGTAACTGGCTTTATTTGACCATAAAAGGAATAGCAATGAACAAAGATAGACAAAGCACCTGATTAGAAATCAGCCTTGGCTCTGCTACTGTCTCCATCTATAATATAAAAGGATTACTCCAATGGGTCCTTAATGGCCTTTCTAGCAATGATACTTTATTGCTTTCAGATTATAAAGTAATGTTTAGCATTTTATTAACCCAGCTGGTTAGGTTACAGTGTTAATAAAGAAAGACTTAGGGTTTGTCTTATTTTTTAATGAACTTCTATTTTTGAAAAATCTTAGATTTACAGAAAAGTTGCAGAATACAGAAAGTTCTCATATACCATTCAATTTCTCTAAATGTTGACATCCTATATAACCTTGGTTCATTTGTTAGACTTACAGGTTTAAACCATTCATTTTACTGCCAAATCATTTAACTGAGTTGCCAAGTATTTACTGGGTACCTACTACATGCTGGTTAACCTTTCAAGCACTATGTATCAGGAACTCTTGTAGAGGGAGAAGAAGGGTGGGGCAGAGGGAATGAATTTCATGCTGTCAAGAAGCTTGCATTATAGGGTCAACTGGGTGGCTCAGTGAGTTAAGCCTCTGCCTTTGGCTCAGGTCATGATCTTAGGGTCCTGGGATAGAGCCCCACATCAAGCTCTCTGCTCAGCCTGCCACCCCCCCAACCTGTCTCTCTGCCTACTTGTGATCTCTGTCAAATAAACAAATAAAGTCTTTAAAAAAAGAAGCTTGTGGGGCACCTGGGTGGCTCAGTTGTTAAGTATCTGCCTTCGACTCACGTCATGATCCCAGGGTCCTGGGATCGAGCCCTGCATCAGGCTCCTTGAATGCTTTGCAGGGAGCCTGCTTCTCCCTCTCCTACTCTCCCTGCTTGTGTTCCTCTCTTGCTGTAATAAATAAAATCTTTTTTAAAAGGAGCTTGTATTATAGTGAGATAAAATATACAGTACTAGATAAACAGTAGATAGATGAAAGTATGTGCTAAAGAGAAATGTAAAGGGAGAAGGAAAGAGTTTGCCAGGAGGTCTTGGGATTGCAATTTTAGGTCGTGACAAGAGAGATTCCACTGTTAAGCTGAATTTTAGTTAAGTAACTAAAGGAAAACAAGGAGAACTTTGAAGATATCTGTAAGAACAACATTTTAGGCAAAGGATAGAGAAAATGTAAGTCCTAGAGTAGGAATATGCCTGATGTGTTTGAGAAACAGCAAGGAGACCAGTGTATCTAAAGTAGAGTGAGATTATATATAAATTTGTAAGCCATTATAATGAGTAATGTGATGAGATAGAGACACTAAGAGTATTTTGGAATGTGCTTTTAAAACCTAGTCAAGAGGGGACAAGCTAATTGATTGTAAGAGGAGAAAAGAAATTAAGGATGACTGAGAGTTTAAGCAGGAAAGAGGACAGGAAGGAAAACTTGGGTTTGGCCATGATAAAATTGATTCTTTTACTAGATGGTTGAAATTAAAGCCAATTGCAGCAATTCAGAGCTAGACATATGACTCTCATTAGCGTATAGATGATATTAAAAGTCATGGGACTGAGGAAGATTACCTAAGGAGAAAGTTTATACAGAGGATAGATGCTGAACACCAAGAAGAAACAGCCAAATAGGAGGGAAAATAGAGAAGTGTGGTGTCCCAGAAGCAATGTGAAGAAAAGGTTTCAAAGAAAAAAATGATCAACTGTGTCAAATGCTGCTGAGAGATAAAATATAATAAGAACCAAAGATCAACAAATGACTTTGTTAATGTGCACATCTTTGGTGATTTGGCCAAGAAAAATTTTTTCACTGGAGTTTTTGAGATGAAAGCTTGATAGGAGTGAGTTTAAGAGAGAATAGATATAGAGTAAGTAGAGGCAAGGGTTAAACCAGTTCAAAGAATTGTACTGAAAAGTGAAGCAGAGAGCAAGAGGGTTATGTCAGCATTTTTTTAAGGTGACATATTAGAGAACGTTGATATGCTCATCAGAATGATTCCATAGAGAGGGGAAATTGATGATGCATTAAAGAAATGATATTATTACAGTAATGAAGTCTTTATATAGGCAAGAGGGTTGATATTCGGTGTATAAGTCAGCCTTAGAAAGGAGACAGTTCATCCATATAGACTTCTATACAAGCATTCATATGGATGCTTATAACTAAGGAGCATGTACATTGTCCCTTCTGTTTTCATTGGCTCAGTGAAATAGAAAGCATGGCCATCAACTAAGAGTGATAATAGGAAAAGTATGAAGGAAGTTTGAAGAATATGGAGAAAGTATAAAATTTGTTTCAGAGAGTGGAGAATAAAATTAGGAATATGAGGTCAGACACTGCTGAAGGCCCACCTGAGGTCAGTACCACACATTTAATGTGAGAACAAATAGTATGGTATTTTGTGATGTTCCAACCACATTAAGCTCCTCACTTACAGTTAAATGTGGGATTTAACTTAGGATTTGGCTTTTGAAATCTATTTAGTTTAGTCCCTCAACTATAAATATGGATGCAATTATGAATCACCAAACATTTGGTGAAAATCATTGCCATCAGAGAAAGCAATTTCAACAAAAAGAACTAACTCATGAAGAAATTGTTGTGAGGAGATTAAATCAGTTAACACATACTGAGTGTTAGAATAGATCCTGGCACAGTTATTATTCAAAAATGTTTGCTATTATTATGAGTTTGGAAGGAGATATCAGAAAATCTGTAAAATATGTAAAATTAAGATTCTTGGAGAGATTCAAAGGACTAACACATGCATAAAATATTGCTATGAAAAAAGAAATAATTTCTAATGTGATGTCAGCAAGATGGCAGAATTGGAAGATTTGTATGCTTCTTCCTCTAATAACTCAACAACAATACACGGATGGATTCATTTGGTGAGAAATCCAGAAAATAACTGAGTCTTTTGTACCCACAGTAACCTCAAAACTAGTCATATTAAGGCTAGTAGGAAAGTTTCAGACATCCCTTACCATAATCCCTATTCCCAGAATAATGCTATAGGATCATAAGAAAATCCCTTACCTTTCAGCTTCTCCTCGAGGAAGGAAAGAGTTGAACTATACATCAAACATTCCAACTTTTCCAGGGGATGTCCAAAGGACTGGTTTCTCTATCTCCTGCCTCAGAGCACTGACATGACCTGTGATTCTCTAAACTCCAGTGAGAAGAAAGATTGCAGTTTGAACTAATACACAAGCAGTCACCACAGCCATTTTCCTGGCTCAGTGCAGAGCAAGCAGGTGAAAAACTCAGATCATAGCTTCTCACTGGGAAGGAAAAAAGTCTGACCATATCACACCAAAAGCACAGGCAAGAAAAGCGAAACAGACAAGTGAGGCTACATCAAACTAAAATGGTTCTAGCACAGCAAAGGGAGAAACACAGAGAGGAAAAGGTAACCTACAAAATGGGAGAAAATATTTGTAACTCATAAATCTATTAAGGGATTAATATCCAAAACATAAGGAATTCCTACAACTCAATAGCAAAAAAGCACGAATTTTAATCTAAAAATGGGCAAAGGAATGGCCACAATCTTCAAACTGTGGGAAGGGCAAAGATGCCCTTCAACAGACGAATGGATAAAGAAGATATGGTCTATATATACAATGGAATATTATGCCTCCATCAGAAAGGATGAATACCTAACTTTTGTATCAACATGGACGGGACTGGAGGAGATTATGCTGAGTGAAATAAGTCAAGCAGAGAGAGTCAATTATCATATGGTTTCACTTATGGAGCATAAAGAATAACACAGAGGACATTGGGAGATGGAGAGGAGAAATAAGTGGGGGGAAATTGAAGTGGCAGACAAACCAGGAGAGACTGTGGACTCTGAGAAACAAACTGAGGGTTTTGGAGAAGAGGGGGGTGGGGGATGGGTGAACCTGGTGGTGGGTATTAAGGAGGGCACGTAGTGCATGGAGCACTGGGTGTAGTACATAAACGATGAATCTTGGAACACTGAAAAAATAAAATTAAATTTAAAAAATAAAACTGGGCAAAGGGCTTGAACAGACATTTCATCAAAGACATAAAGAAGGCCAACAGACACACAAAAAGATGAAAAAAAAAGATGATCAATATTGCTAAACATCAGGGAAATGCAAATCAGAATCACAATGAGATATCACTTCTTAGCTATTTTCAAAACAACAACTATTGGAGAGAATGTGAAGAAACTGAATCTATTGCACTATGTTAGTGGGAAAGCAAAATGGTGCCACCATTATGGAAAATAGTTTGGGGGTTCTTCAAAAAATTAAAAATAGATCTATCATATGATCAAGTAATTCCACTTGTAGGTTTTTATCTTAAAAGAACTGAAATCACTATATTGAAGAGAGATCTTCAACTCCCATATTCACTGCAGCTTTGTTTACTATAGCTAAGACATGAAAGCAACTTAAATGTCCATTGCCAGACTAATGGACAAAGAAAATGTTGTATGTACATACAATGGAATACTATTCAGTCTTTAAAAAGAAAGAAATCTCATCATATGTGACAACATAATCAACCTCAAGTACATTACACTAATAACCCAGTCTAAGAAGGAAAAATACTTCATGATTCCACTTAAATCAGATATCTCAAATAATCAAACTCATTGAAGCAAATAATAGAATAGTAATTCCAGGGGTCAGGGGAAGGGAGAAATAGGGAGTTGCTAGTCAAGGATTATAAAGTTTCAGTTATATAAGGTGAATAAATTTTAGAGTTCTGCTGTATGATACTGTGACTGCAGACAGTGCTATATTATTGTACACTTAAAATTTGTTAAGGTGGTAGATCTCATTTTAAGTGTTTTTTACTATAATAAAGAAGTAACAATTCATTAAAAATTTAAATTCCATTGTCAAAAAACGTCTATAAATGAAATAAATGGGTGAGATCACCACTGAAGACATAATTTATGACAAGCTATCAATATTAATATTATTTCTGAACCCAGTGCAAAAGAGAAGTGATGAAAAATATGGGAATATTTAAGGGACACAGAAAACAGATATAGATGTTCCAAGATACTTGAAAGAAAAATACTCAAAATATTCATAATATATTTCTAAGAGACGACTGGGATAAAAATCAACATTTTAACAATGGTCACCTCTGAATAGTAAGAATAAAAGTAACTTCCCTTATTATTAAAAAAAAAAAGTAAGGTACTCAGAGAATCAAGATTATGGAAGGCAGGAAACAATGAAAAAATTGAATTGAAAAGACTATTGGGGGCTAAGTGTCTTAAAACTCAAAACAATGAATAAACATTTGAAAAGAATACCTGTTTAATCAAATAGTATTTGAGTAAAGTTTTAGGACCCCAAAAGAAAAGGTTGAAGAGATAGAAAGCAAGTTACTTACAAAAGGATTTCTATTTGTCCCTTTATCATATCAAGTTATTTACAGTTTCTCAGGTTTTTACACTTGCTATTTTATCATTTGGAATTATCTAAATTTATTTCTCCTCATTGCTAGTTCATTCTCATATTTCAGGTTTCAGAATAAATGCTAATTTCTATTTTAAAATTTTTTTTTAATTTCTTTTCAGTGTACCAGAATTCATTGTTTATGTACCACACCCAGTGTTCCATGCAATGCGTACCCTCCGTAATACTCACCACCAGGCTCATCCAACCTCCCATGCTACTTTCTAATAATGGCACTTTTCTGACTCCATTTAAGTAGGCTGCCTGCCATTCTCTGTTACAAGCATCTTATTTATTTTCTTCCAATACAAATACATGTTATAATTATTTCATTTTGCTTCTTTATTTTTGTGTCTTGCACCATCATATAAACTCCATGAAGACAGTGTGTAATGGTCATGTTCATGTACCTACTGTGGGTTCTGGCACAGAGCAGGTGTTTTAATATTTTATTATTTTTAATTTATTTTATTTTTACTGTATTTAAAGTTTATTTGACATGATAATTCTTTTTTTTTAATTCCAGTATAATTAGCACACAGTGTTATATAACTTCAGAAGTACACTACAGCAATTCAACAATTCTAACCATTACTCAGTGCATGTAGCTGTTGTTTTCCCAACACCATATTTATTTTAAACTATATTTAATTATTTTACAGAGGGAGAGAGAGATTACAAGTAGGCAGAGAGGCAGACAGAGAGGGGGAAGCAGGCTCCCCACTGAGCAGAGAGCCTGATGCAGGGCTCCATCCCAGGACCCTGAGATCATGACCTGAGCCAAAGGCAGAGGCTTTAACCCACTGAGCCACCCAGGCACCACCCCCCCACAACACCATATTTTTGAACAGACTGTCTTTTTACCATTGTATATTCTTGCCTAATTTGTTGAAGACTAATTGATCATATAATCATGTTTATTTCAGGGCTCTCTATTTTGTTCTAGTGATCTATATGTCTATTTTTCTGACAGTGCCATACTGTTTTGATTACTATAGCTTTGTAGTCCATCCAGAAATCTAGGATCATGATACTTTCAGTTTTGTTCTTTTAGAAGTTTTTTGTTTTTTGTTTTTTGTTTTCAATCTGGAGTCTTTTGTGGTTCTATACAAGTTTTAGGATTATTTGCTCTAAATCTGTGACAAATGCTATTGGTATTTTGATAGGGACTACATTAAATGGGTAGATTGCTTTGGGTAGTATGGACATTTTAATAATAGTTCTGAGCATGGACTATCTTTCTATTTGTTTGTGTCATTGTCAATTTTTTCATCAATCTTTTATGGTTTTCAGAATATAGATCTTTCACCTCTTTTGTTAAGTTTGTTCTGAGATATTTTTATTCTTTTTGGTGCAATTGTAAATGGAACTGTTTTCTTAATTTCTCTTTCTGCTACTTCATTATTAGTGTACAGAAATGCAATGGGTTTCTGTCTATATATCCTGTCACCTCAGTGAACCCTTATCAGTTCTAGTAGGTTTTTGGTGGAGTCTTGAGGGTTTTCTTTTCTTTTCTTATTTTTTAAAAAAGATTTTATGTATTTATTTGAGAGATAAAGAGAACAGACTGAGAGAGAGAGAGAGAGAGAGAGAGAGAGCATGAGCTGGGGGGAGGGACAGGGTTAGAGATAGGAGCAGACTCCCCCTTGAGCAGGGACCCCAACACGGGGACTCAATCCCAAGACCCTGGGATCATGACCTGAGCTGAAGGCAGATGCTTAAGTGACTAAGCCACCCAAGTGCCTTGAGGGTTTTCTATATATAGTATCATAATCATTTGCAAATAGTGAGTTTGACTTCTTCCTTAACAATGTGAATGGCTTTTATTTCTTCTTCTTTTTTTTTTCTTTGTTGGATTGTTTTGGCTAGGACTTCCAGTACTATGTTGAATAAAATTTGTGAAAGTGGACATCCTTGTTTTGTTCCTGGTCTTAAGAAGAAAGCTCTCATGTTTCCACCATTGAGTATGATGTTAGCTATGGATTTTTCATATAAGGCCTTTTTTATGTTGAGGTATCTTTCCTCTAAACCTACTTTGTTGAGAGTTTTTTTCATAAATGTTGTACTTTGTCAAATGCTTTTTCTGTGTCTATTGAAATAATCTTATGGTTTCTATCCTTTCTCTTGTTGGTATGATTTGTTGGTATCAGGTTGATTTGCAAATATTGAATCACCCTTGCATCCAAGGAAAAAATCCCACTTGATCATGGGGAATGATTTTTTTAATGCATTGCTGGATTCAGTTTGCTAATATTTTGTTGAAGATTTTGGTGTCTATGTTTGTTATGGGCATTGGCCTGTAGTTCTCTATTTGTAGTGTCTTTATCTGCTTTTGGTATGAGGGTAATGCTGGCCTCATAGAATGAATTTGGAAGCTCTCCTTCCTCTTCTATTTTTTGAATAGTTTGAGAAGAATAGGTATTAATGTTTCTTTAAATGTTTAGTAGAACTCATCTGTGAAGCCATATGGTTCTGAACTTTTGTTGTTGGGAGTTTTTCAATTCCTTATTCAATTTTGGGAGGTTATATGTTTCTAGGAGTTTATCTGTTTCTTCTAGGTTGTCCAATTTGTTGGCGTATATTTTCTCATAATATTCTCTTATAATCTGCTTTATTTCTGTGGTGTTGGGTATTTTCCTCCTTCCTTTCTGATTTTTTTGAGTCTTCTCTTTCTCTTTTTGGAGTTTGGCTAAGAGTTTAAAGGAACCAACTACTGGTTTCATTGATCTGTTCTATTGTATGGTCTGTTGTTGTTGTTTAGTTTCTATTTGTTTCTGCTCTAATCTTTGTTATTTCCTTCCTTCTACTGATTTCGTTTTTTTGTTGTTGTTGCTTTTTTTCTAGCTCCTTGAGGTGTAAGTTTAGGTTATTTGAGACTTCTCTTGCTTCTTGAGGTAGGTCTGTATTCCTATAAACTTCCCTCTTAAACCACTTTTGCTGCATCCCATTTTAGACTGTGCATTATCATTTTCATATGTCTCCATGTATTTTTTATTTCCTCTGATTTCTTCATTGACCCATTCATTGTTTAGTAGCAGGTTGTTTAACTTCCATGTATTTTTGTTCTTTCCAGATTTTTTCTTATGGTTGATTTCTAGTTTTGTAGCATTATGGTCAGAAATGATGCAAGGTATGACGTCAGTGTTTCTGAATTTCTTGAGACTTGTTTTGTGGCCTATATATTATCTCTCCTGGGGAATGTTCTTTGTGCACTTGAAAAGAATATACATTCTGCTGTTTTAGGATATAATCTGAATATATCTGTTAGATCCATCCAATCCAATGTGTCATTCAAAGCCATTTTTTACCCTGTTGATTTTGTTTAGATGATCCATTGATGTAAATGGAGATTTAATATCCCCTACTACTACTGTATTACTATCAGTTACTTCCTTTATGTTTATTTTTAGGTGATTTATGTATTTGGGTGCATAAATATTTATAATTGTTACATCTTCTTAGTGGATCATTTACTTTATGATTATGTAATATCCCTCTTTGTCTCTTGTTACAGTCTTTGTTGTAAAGTTTATTTTGTCCAATGTAAGTATTGCTATCCTAGCTTTTCACTTTTATTTGTATGATATATGCTTTTCTATGTCTCACTTTCAATCCAGAGTGTTTTAACAGTGATTTGTGGAATACATGAGAAAAGCATAAAATAGTTTTCAGACTTTTCTTTGGTTACTTTGAATATTACATTTCACTGGAATAATGTCTTTTTCTCCTTCATTCAACAAATACTTAATGGGGTCCTACTGTATACCAAGTACTATGTTTGGTGCTGGTAATACAGCATATGCCGTCTTCTGCCTTGCAACTCATGTACTGCACTTTATTGTAAGCTATCCTTTAGCCGCTTGAACCTAAATGATGCCTACTCTGTTTGAACATCTTGTTCAGTGTTTGCTCCCATGGGGACATTAAACTCCTTATCGTTTCAAATGAATATACCCCCATTTGTTTAATTTTTTTCCCCATGTACTTGAAAACTGCTTAGATGGAAGTGTTAAAAAGAAACATGAGACCCTAAAGAAATATGAGTCAACCCCACCTAAAAAATATTAAAATTACATATAAGTTATCTTGTATCTGAGGACATAGGTATTCTCATGTGGATAACTGAGATCAGCTGGAGAAAATGTCTTATTCTATGCAGTTCCGTATGTTTTCTAGGTCATTAAATCCAAGCCCTTTTGTCATGCAGGCATCATGATATAAAAGTAAATTCCCAGAACATTTGCATTCTTAACACAGTTTTAGCCCTGAACTATTTGTGGCTTACTCTTGATTCTGTTTTCTTCTGAGCTGATTTTTCTATGTACAAACTCATTTTGCCTCCTTTTGTGACCTTCTATTAGGTATATTCATCACTATTATTTTGTACATAACCTTATATTGTTTTTGTGACCTTTGGTTTCTCTGGGAAACATCAAGCCTGATCTCCTCTGTACTGTCTACAAGTCTCTGTGTGTGTTTGATCTTGTATGTTTGGGTGTGTTTGGGTTTGCCCTAGCCATATGAATATAAACCAGACAGAGTCAAAATTTTTTTGAACACTGGAAGGCACTTAAATATTGGAAAGTGTAGCATACTGGTGTGGGAGAAGTCTGGGGGTAAAGGTCAATTTGGCAACAACCTTCTTGACCAGCCCTGTAGGTGGCATCTACTTGTGTCTATAACACCCATCCCAGCCAACTGGTCAAGAGGAAATAGTCCTTAGTACAGTGTATGAACATAATTTTTGATTCTTCAAAAAAGGGCCATTTTATTAATGTTCACCTCAAAATCATCAGCCTCCAAAACATGGCAGTTGGCCTTGACAGGGCAAAATGTTAGTAACACAAATGGCTTATTACATGAATCCCGTTTTTCAATCAACTGAAAAATTTAAAAAATATATCCATCCTCCATTTTCACTCTATATCCAAGATGCTCCCTTCTCAAGTTTGCCATTCTTCCTTCTGAGTATTGAACCTTGTGAGTCATCTTTGACTTTTTTTTTTTTTTCTCAATTTCCTCCTTCCCACACTTCATTAATCACCTGGTTCTGTCAGTTGTTTCTACTCTGTGTCTTGGAACATGAAGCATCCTGTCTGATGCTACAACTACTTTTCTAGCCTCAGTCTTCTTCACACTGGTTCTTCCTGCTTCATGGCTCTGCTCATTCTACCTTGCATTTGCTTGTCTAATTAACTGTGATCTTTCCACATAAGCATCTACTACCCTGCTCAGGAATCTACAGAACCTTCTTTATTTGTTATTCCAAATCTTCATCCAGCCTATCTTTCAAGCATTTCTCAAAGCTGATTCCATCTTACCTATATTTTATCCCAATATAACAAAATATAGGCTTCAAGAGTCAAATAAGCTGGGTTAAAATGAGCCCTGTAAACTTGGAAACTTTGTAAGTTTACTCAAACTGTGAATGTCTTGGTTTCCTCATTTGAAAAATTAGGATAAAAATACTTTTATCACAGGACTACTGAGAGGAATAAATTAGAGGATACAAAAACAGAATCAGAACAGTTCATAGCGTATGATAAATTCTCAGGAGATGATGATGATGATACTACAATCTGGATCATTCTTCTTCAAACAGGCTACGCTTTTATATTCATTACTTATTTGTTGGCTTGTTCTATTTTTGCTTTTTAAATGGTCTATCCTCTTGGTGTTAGTTTTCAAGGAAAAGAAAATTGCTTAAATTCAGCAATTCCCTTAGCAGACTCAGAAGCCTTTGGCACTCCTAGAGGGTAGTTTTAGGCAATGAATAGTTCTCTGTTGCTCTAGAGTTTGTCCTTCTAACATTTCTGGTTAATGAAATTGTTATATTAGACCAATTTTGACAGCATTCCCCTGACATACCAGTTCATTAAAAAAAAAAGAAGCTATTTACTGCTTATGGAATCCCCTAATAATGATGACATTGATTCAATCATCAAATCAATTGAATCAATGAAATGGTGAAACAGTATTGAAACAAAGGGAAGTCCCTGATGATCATGGTTTAGAACATGGTTCAGGTCACTGAATGTGATTTGCTAACTTTTAACCCTTAAACTATAGCCTATGAGGAAAACCAGTCACAGCACATTAAATGTTATGGATAATTTGATGGAAGTTAAAAATTCAGCCTTACATTCTGGAATAAAGACTGGGCTTGAATCAGGAAACCAGGGTTTTAACCCTGGCTTTGCTAGTAACTTGTCAGAATTGGTCGAGTCCCTTTCCCTCTTTGATCTTCATTTTTTCTCAACTGTAAAATTAGGATCCTAACTGTAAAGTTAGGATTGTACTAGAGCACCCAGAGGCTTTTGTTAGCTCTAATATTTATTTCTCCAAATTCTGGGCAACGCCATGTTGTGGCTGCATATTTCACTTTAAATAAGGAATGTTTGGTGTAGGGGGGAGTAGCACTAATTGAGGCCAAGACCATGGGATTCATTTACAAATAAGCTTAGGCCTTCATAAATGGTTTTATAGTCACAAATAGGAAAAGTGACAAGGATATAATATAACATTAATATTAGCCATATGACATCTCTGTAGGAATTTGAAGTCCATACACTCTTTCTTTGTTATTCATTAAAAAATACTTATTAAGCACATATATTTCTTTAGATACTGTACTATGTTGCAATAAGATGATGAACAAGACAAACATAGTTCCTCATTTAATTTACAATCCACTGGGAGAGACAAAAATACACCAAAATATAAAATTATAAACTCAAAAAGTGAAAGATACAGGATCAGTGATGCCAAACCCTTCAACATATATTTTCTCATTTGATCTTTCTCAAACCCTTGTAAGTTATGAATTACCATTCATGTTTACCAATGAAGAAACACTGTCTCTCCATATAGCTTGGGTCAATATTAAAATGTAAAAATAGTACCATATAAATGATTTTTAACTGGCCCAAGAGAACTTCCAGAAAGAGATAAAATATTTTGAAATACTGAAAAGCATATTTAGGTTCCCAACAAATCACTTGCCTTTTTAAATATGTTTTAAACACTTCCACATCTCCATTCTAGGAATACCACTCAGCCTAGTAGGCTCTTTATCATTTATTGAAATCCTACCCATCTTTCCAAATTCAAGTTAGATATCATGTACCTTAGGAGATATTCCTATAATCACATTCCCTTGCCCCCTCTACAGAGCATTGTTTGGATGTAATTATAATTTACTGCATTCTGCCTTATGTTATATTGTTTATGTCCCACGGACTCCACTACTGATCAGCTCCTTGAAGGAAAGGACTATGCTTTATGCCTCCTTATAACCCACATAGTGGTTTGTTAATAGTAGATGCTCAGTAAAATATGTACTAACCTAAGAATAAAGAATTGCTCCTGTATTCTCCAGATGCTCTCAGGCATTTTTATATTTTATGCAACATTGCTTCTCATTCTCACCTGTATCTACTATTCGCTTGTTCCTTAATGAAAGGAAAAAAAAAAACAGATCAGAACAAAGTTTAGCTGGCAAAGTAGCCAGGTAATATTATTTTGAGGTTAGAATACACAAGAAAGGAAACAGGTGAGATTGACATGCCAAAGGTTTATGTCCATACACAACGTCAGTTAGAAAGCAGAGTCTTGGTCCTGGAAATTCTGGGGCCCTGCTACAAGAGAAAGATAACATGGAACTTATTTATCATGTATCTGATCTGAAGATGCGAGAGACTATAGATAACACAGCAATAAAACATTGGGAATTATGACTCAGGTATTCAGATACTCAGCCAAGATGCTGACATTTGTTAAAGAGGAAATAAATGGAACCAGAGCAGAGGATTGTGCCTGCTTTAATTATATAAAAGGTATTATTTTTCTTTTTAGCAGCCAAGATGTTACATTTGAACACGTGACCTTGCAAGAGAAAAACAGGTCACTTTTTCTTACTTCTTTTCTCTTTTTTCTAAACTTATGGAGATCTACTTTTTGAGGGTAGAGTGTGGGGTGGCAGATGGTAAGGTGGAGCAGAGCAATATGGCAGAGAAAGAAAGATGAAAAGCCAAATATCTTGTGTTTTTTTTTAAAAGATTTTATTTATTTATTTGATAGAGAGAGATCACAAGTAGACAGAGAGGCAGGCAGAGAGAGAGAGAGAGGGAAGCAGGCTCCCTGCCGAACAGAGAGCCCAATGTGGGACTCGATCCCAGGACCCTGAGATCATGACCTGAGCCGAAGGCAGTGGCTTAACCCACTGAGCCACCCAGGCGCCCACAAATATCTTGTGTTTTAAAGGCAGAAAGCTAACCGCTCTTACCTAACTGAAGGGAAACATCCCCTAGGATATAAATTGGATTAGCAACCAAACTTCAACAAATGGTAACTAATATTAACCCTACTGAAGTATGTCAACATGTGAGTTGGGCTATATCTCCTTAGACACACTCTGTATACAGTAGGCAGGTTTACTGAAGCTGTATTAGAATTATAGACTAGTAGATCAGATCTAGTAATAAGAGGAAATAGTATCAGTGTAATTTAATTAAAATATATTTCTGAGTTTCTCATCAAATATATTGGTATGGAAATCTTACAAGTAGCTTCCCAATGAGCTTCTTTTCTAGAGCAAATGCCTAACTTCTTTTTATTTACATCAACTGGATAAGCAAAGAGATTTCTCTATTATTATTTCTATGAAAGTAAAAACAATTAATTTGAATTGTATCAAACCATAATTTAAGCCCCAGTGTAGGGCTTTGTATTTCCTAGAGAAATTTCTAATTCAAAGTTTATATATTAGGCAAATTTTATATAATTGCATGGAAATGGTTTTAATTTATCACAGGTATGCTTTCAGAAAAGACCAAACTCCTTCAAATATAAGAACTGATTTGGGAAATATGAAGAAAATTTCACAAATTACAGTCAGCCAGTCCTCTCCATTCAATGTTAGAAGGGAACACTCAGACTGGCACCCCTACTTTCTGAGTTTAGGCCCTAGAGCTGCTGCACTGACCCACGGTCCCTTTTTGCTTCCAGCCCCATTTTCACTGTCTTAATTCTTATAATGGGTTGAATTGTGCCCCCACCAAATTTTAAGTCCTTATCCCCAATACCTGTGAATGTGACCTTGTTTGGAAATAAAATAGGGTCTTTGCAGATATCATCAAGTTAAAATAAAATCATTAGCATAGTTCGTAGTCTAATGCAATGGTGCCCTTATAAAAAGGGAAACTTCTGGACAGAGACAGACATGCATAGAGAGAAGATGATGTGATGATATAGGGAGAAAACTGTCATCCAGAAGCCAGAGGGGGAGGCCTGGAAGAGATATTTCCCTTACAGCTCTCAGGAGGAAACGACCCTGCTCACACCTCAGGTTTAGACTTCTAGACTTTAAGAACCATGAGATAATAAATTTCTGTGATTTAAGCCATCCAGTTGGTGGTATTTTGTTATGGCAGCCCCAGGAAGATACTATAGTTCTGACTACCATTTCCCTTCAAAAAAATATGAAAAGGAGTGGACCCATAGGTATTCTGGAACCAAAGTTCTTTTAGATGAACCCTGAACTGGCTTGGCTATGCTTTCATGCCATTTGATTCTTTTGGAATATATACCTATATCTAAATATATATATGTTTAGATATATATAAGTATATATATATTTAGATATATATAAGTGTATGTGTGTGTATATATATATATATATATATATATGTTTATGGATAGATATTTATTCCTTAAGAACCTAATGCCATATGCTGTATATGCATCATTTCTTTTGCTTTTGACTTGGGGCACAGATTACATTATTTTTATATATGAAAGTATTGATGGCCAGAAATGTTTAGTAATGTGTCTAAGATTACACAGAAAACAGGTGAGAGAGCTGTGATTTGAACTCCGTTCGGTCTGACTCCATTGTCTGGGTCTCCAATTACTTACTTATAGTAACTTAAAGGGGAAGGGATAGAAGAAAGCCATATGATTTTCCACATGTGCAATATGACTATCACATGTAATTGAAGTCTTGCCCATGAGAAAATTTTGAAGAAAACTCCTTTTAGTTAGTTTGACCAGAGCATGTGATCAGATTAGGGGCAATATGTGATGGCAACAGAGGGGTGGACTGGGCCTGTACTGTGCAAGTCCTTCAATGCAAGACTGAGGACTTCTCAGAAACCATTTTAGAGATGGTATTAATCAACTTTGTTTTTCCCTCGCTCACTTCACCCCCTTTTAAAGTGAAGTATCAGTAAAAACCTCACAGTTTTTGATGCTTAGAATAGACTATCATAATGAACAAAACCCTGGCCCAGTCCAACAATGGATCCTTACCTGTCTTACATACCATGCCTGGAAATGACATAAAATTGAAAAATCCAGGAGCATCAAAAAGCTGTGCACAGGTAAGGAGAGAACCCAAAGTAGTTCAGGGATCCCTCAACATACCTTTCAAACTAGACTCCCAGAATGCAACATTGCTCAAATTTATGCTCCAAAGTCAAGAGCAATTTTGATTTACATGATAATCATTGTGTGCTTTGGCTTTACATGGCAGCTTTCTTCACATCTACTTGATTTTTTTGTTAAGGTACATTGCAAGCAAGCATGTCATATTTTACTTTATAATATATACTACATTTGAAAATAATTAGGCCTGCTCTCAACAGCATGTCTTTCCATAACAAGGGTAAAGATTTAAACCTCAATATTAATCTCAATTTCTGTGAATGAATGAGGTCCCAGTAAGGATACAGGTATGCCCTTAGCAAGGTGTCTTTCTCTCAGATATATTTATAATACAATTATACATATTACATATGTATATAAATGTATCCATATCTCATTAACATATCTGTCTCCACAAATACATATTTGAAGTGTAGATTACTTATGCCATTTAAAAATGTGTTTCTATATATAATTCATTGCCATCTGTTCCTCTGATTTCTCCTTTATATTCTAAAAATTCCCAGCAAATCATGAAAATTTGCATGGATTCCTGAAGTCCTCTATGTGTTCAGTTATAGCATTTATGAGAGGATGACCCAAAACAGAGCACTGGCCTAGGAAGAAGAGCACTAGGAATTCTTGATGACCTATAGATTATTATTTAGTTGAGTTTCTACAAATGCCTTAGCCCCTCTAAACCTGTTTTCTCATCTTTAATATGAAAATAATTAACCTCACAGCCCTGTCGATTAGGCAAATTTTATCAAAGGTGACAATGATGAAAAAGATTTAAATTTTAGATGTTAATATAAATAACTAAGAGCGAATTGAGAATAATTAGAAAGAAAGAGTTAAACCTTCTTCCAGAGGTCCTTTTAAAAGTGAGAGATAGTCAGTGGATGTTTCTCAATACCTAGGAATACAATTTCAGTTCAGTTTGCTGAGAATAAACTATTTTCATTCATGTATTCTACACCTACTCTATCCCAGACATCAGTCTAGATGCTGAGGACAGAACAGGGGACAAAACATGTCTTTGCTCTCATGTAGTATCTGGGTGGGTGGAAAAAAGGAAAGAGACAATAAACAACAAAAATGATAGATAATATTAACCATATCTCATATCATCTAAGATGTCCCTGATTATAAAGCCCACCATTATTTTATACACCACTAAGAAACAAAAAAAATCATTGCTAAGTAAATACTATAGGCCATTAGTTGCAAGATACATTACAATTTCAGAGATAGTAAAATGTGAAAAAAAATCACTGCATCTTGGGATTTATGGACTGTATTAGAAAATTAGTAGGTCATACATAATAGGAAAAGAGAGAGTAAGTAAGGGGAAAGCAGAGTCTGGGGGATGTGGTCATATTACTGTATTAAATAGGTTGATCAGTACAGAAGTTTCCTAGGGCAAACTGATTACCACAAACCTGTGGCTTAAAAGAGTAGAAATTTATTTTTTCATAGTTCTGGAGGCCAGAAGTCCAAACTTAAGGTGTCAGGAGGGCTATACTCCTTCTGAAAGCTCTAGGGAAGAATATTTCCTTGCTTCTTCATAGCTTCTGGTCACTCTCAGCAATCCTTTGTATTCTTTGACTAGTGGCAGCATCACTCTAACTCTGCTTCAATCTTCACATTACCTTTCTCTCTGTATACTACTGTGTGTCCTCCCCTCTTCGTATAAAGACACCAGTCACTGGGTATAGGGTATGCCCTCATCAAGTATGGCTTCATCTTAACTAATTATACTCAGTAAAGACACTATTTCCCACTAAGGGCACATTCTGAGGTTCTGGGTGGACATCAATGGGGGGGGGCACTATTCAATCTAATACAACTTTTTTGTGTTAATAGAGAATGGATCTAAAAAAAATTAGAAAATGGATCTAACAAATAGACAAAAGCAGAGTTAAAAGAGGTTAAAAAAAAAAAGCTTTAGTGATGTCCCTGTCTTAATACTAAGTGTTCCTCAGGCCTGGCAGAATCCCTACCCTCTCCAAGGATTGGATGTCCCATTCCCTCATAAATTTTTTGGTCAACCAATTCTCCCTTTTACTGAAGCCAGTTTGAGTTGAATTACAATCACCTGAAACAAAAGCATGTTGACATCGAAGACCTTATTATAGGTCTATGTGTGTTGAATATAAAGTATGAATTAGGAAATGATAATGACACTGGAAAGGTAAGCAAGGCCCAATTCAAGAGGAGTTCTTTATGCCATGTTTAGAAGCTTCAGCTTTATCTTTTGTGCAAAAGGGAGCCATTTAATGATGCTAGGCTGGGAGTCAGGGGTAACAGGACAGGACTTAAAAATGCTACATTTTAGCATTATCACTTTTGCTTTTGGATAGAGAATAGAATGAATGTTAAGGGAAGAGAAGAAGCTGTGGACAGATACTACATATTATTCATCTTCCCAAAGAACCAAAGTCCTACCTAGAGTCCTGCTTCCACACTTTAATTGCTACTAATCACTAGCCCTTTCGGAAAACTATAATTCTTAATATATTGACAATTTCTGGCCTACAACACACTAAAATTTTGCCAAAAACATTGTCTCATGATCCGCTGCTTTACCTTGACCTTTCTTCTAGCAATTGAAGAAATTGCCCCAAATCCATTTGTAGCCCCAAGTATACATTTATTTTCTCTTCCCACTGTCTAATTCCACTGCTTGTATGCACCAAAAGGGAATTACATCTCATACATTACTCAAATAATGCTCAAATTTTTCCTTGCTATGATTTCCTCATCTGGATGGAGAGCTTTGGGTCATTTTTAAACACTGCCAGAATCTCGGCAGGTTTCTTAACATAAGGCAAATATTATCACCTGGAAATTATGTCACTGAATATTTTTTTATCTGAAGCCCTTGGCATTCTATGCAGGTAATCATTTATATTTCAGTTGATAGCTTTGAATAGTCTAAAAATAAAAACACTTTATGTTAGAACACTTCTATTATGTCAAGAAGCTTGTGATTCATAGCTTTGGCATGAATTTTGAAACTGAATTTTTAAAAATACAAAATAAAAGAATAATAAAGATAATAATATTGTTTAAAAAATCTTTACTGAGCACAAAGTGTGCTCCAGTTCCTATGGTAGGTCATGGGATATAGAACTTGATAGGACATAGACAGCACTTTTTTAATGCTCCTCTATAAGAATGAATAATGCTTAACTATAATAAATTTGGTAAGTGTTAAGCTGTTATGAAGGCATAAATACATTTATCTCACTATGAGAAAAAAAGATACAGCTGTGATAAATTCTGTTTGGGAATTTAAAGGTGTTATCCATGTGAGCTAGGTCTTGAAATATGGAGAAGATTTCTTAGATAGCAAGTTTACCATAAACTGCTCTGAATACCTAGAGCTAAAAATCAAGTGTAATGGATAAAACTTAAAGTCCATAAACCCTGCTCTACGAGAGATTCAATATTTCCTTTTTTTTTTTTTTTAGAATTAATTTTGACTTCAAGCCTTTATTTAGCTGTCACACTGGTGGAAATTTCAACTGAAGTCACTTTTGAGGATACTTCCCCAGGGCAGTACCAAACTATATAGGGAATTATGCATCAATGCAGCACTGAGCAGGCTCCTCTGATCATCAGTCATTTATCAGGAAGCACATTGTCCCAGTGCGTATGTTCCTTTTGAGCCCACTGACTGTTCCCTTCATGCCTTGGTTGGGGCAAAAGTATAGATAACTAACACCAGAGCCTGCAGTCACCTTTTTTTTTTTTTTTCCAAATCTTGCCTTTTCCCCAAAGCACAGGCAGGAAACAGAGTCCCAAGCCTGTTATTCATGGGACCCAAAGACCTTTTTCCTTTTCATTTCAGGGAAATTTCTCTTTAGTCAGAGGGAAATGGCTTCCCCAGATGCATTCTTTTTCTCTATTCTCCCTATTAGACTCATGGCAGATTCTCCTCTATAGGCTTAATCTTTGGGGAAACAAAAGCCAAGGAGGAAATTTTCTTGACAGTAACATCTATTTTATGCTCAACCACATTCCTCCCCTGAGGCAAGAAAGCAGAATTTTCTATCTGTTGGAATAAAAACAAAGAAAAGAAGAAAACAAAGGGAGAAAACATCTAATTTTAATTTATTTTTTAAATGCCCACAAAGCTTAAGAGTGAGATTTATTTTATAGACAAGAAAGAGCCAGTCACAATATTTTGAACAAATAAGTAACTTTACAACAAATTTCTTTAGGAGAGGCGATCTGATAATTGTGTATAGACTGAGTTGCTGAGAGACTGGAGACAAAGGACCATACTTTTTAACTAGTATCCTAGTTAAAAAGATACTAGGAGATTAACAATTTAAAAGAGTCTACAAGTGAGAAGATGAATGAATTGGTGAATAGTGGTCCTGACTGAGGCAGGAAGATAAAGATGGAAAGCACAAAAATTTTGTTTGGTGGGAAGTATATTCTGATTCCAAAGAAAGATGGTAAGCCAATCAGGGTGTTTCATCCCCTTCTTCTGTCCATTTTTTCATCCCCATATTTCTTGTGTAATTATCAAATAATTTCATTTAAATATTTCCTGAGCTCCTACCTCAGACTAGCACTGTGCTTGGCAAAAGTATTAAGAGTGGGAAAACACAGAGATTGTGACTGTAAATGCACCCACCCTTCACAGGCAATTTCTGCTGAGACTTGCAGATGTCTCTTGACTGAAGAAGAACCAAAAATCAAACTCTCTACCTCAGAAGGTGGTCTGTGTCACAGGAAGTAGGTAGGAGAAGATACTGGCAGAAAATACTACTACTAGCTAATTTAGAGAGTTGAAGGATGGAGTGGGATTATTGTGAGACAGAAGATGGGCAACTTCCTTTGAGATTCCACTACTGCTTTGGATCATCAGAATGTGGAAGTAGCAATACATATCACTCCAAGAAGAACTCCAGCTGGCAAGATGGGCTCCTCCTAAATTAGCTTCTATCTGATAACTGAGGTAAAGATGAAATATATTAGGAATGGATAACAGATACCCAGCACAAAAATGGCTTGAAGTTTCTGAAGAGGTAGGATAAAGTCCTATATAGAAAAGCTAAAACTATAAAATTCTTACAGTAAAACATAGGAATAGATCTTGGTATCCTTAGGTTAGGCACTGGTTTCTTACACATAACACCAAAAGTACAAGTAACAGAAGAAAAACTAAGTAAATTAGACTTCATCAAAAATTTTTAAATACCAAACCCCCCCCCCCCACTTTGTAGCTTCAAAGTAAAATGTAAAGAAAATAAGTAGACAACTCAGAGTAGAAGAAAATATTTTCAAGTCATGTTCTTTGAATAACATATTCATATTCAGATAATATAAAGAAGTCATAATTCAACAACAAAAAGACAATCCAATTTTTCTTTTTCTTTTTATTTTTTTAAAGATTTTATTTATTTATTTGACAGAGATCACAAGTAGGCAGAGAGGCAGGCAGAGAGAGAGGAAGGGAAGCAAGCTCCCTGCTGAGCAGAGAGCCTGATGAGGGGCTCGATCCCAGGACTCTGGGATCATGACCTGAGCTGAAGGCAGAGGCTTTAACCCACTGAGCCACCCAAGTGCCCTGACAATCCAATTTTTAAGTGAGAAAAGTATTTGCACAAAAATTACTTCAAAGAAGATATACTAATGGTTAATAAACCCATGAAAAGATACTCAAAATCTTTAGCTATTAGTAGAATTAAAAAAAATACCACAATGACATACCACTTCAAACCAAGCAGAGTGGTTATAATAAAAGAGACATTAACAACTGTTGGCTAGTGGTGAAATTGGAATCCTTATACATTTCTGGTGGTTATATAAAAAGGTACATCTTTGTTGGAAAAGTTTTGCAGTGCTTCAAAATGTTAAATAGAGCTACTATACAACCAAGCAATTCTATTTTTAGATAAATACATAAGAAAAATTAAAACATATGTCTATGTGAAAATATGTCCACAAATATTCTTAGCAGCATTCTTCATAATAGCCCAAAAAGGAAACAGCCACAATGTCAATCAGCTGGTAATGGATACATAAAATGTTATATCCATACGGTGAGATATTTGGCAATAAAAGGAAGAAATAAAGTACTGATGCATTCTCCAGAGCTGATAGACCTTGAGAAAAATTAATTCAAGCAATACAAATCACTAATAAGAAACATATTGTATTACTTCATCTATATGGAAAGTCCAGATTAGATAAATGTATAGAAACAGAAAGTAGGTTAGGGGTTGCCGGGATCTAGAGAGAAGATAAAATATTAATGGTGGTGACTGCTAATGAGCATGTCATTAGCAGTGATGAAATTTTCTAAAATTGATTGTGATCATGGTTGCACAACTCTGTAAACATATTAAATATCATTGAATTACATATTTTCAATAGGTGAAATTTATGGTATATGAATTATATCTTCATTGAGCTATCTAAAAAAAGGAAAAGAAGCCAACTCTTGGCACCTACCATTCAACACTATACTGTGGGTTTTAGCCAATGTTAGAAATAAGCATTGTGATTCTGTAAAGAAAGACACATGAATCAAATGAATAGTTCTGTGGAGTGAAACTATAATTATACAAAAATCAAATGATTTTATTTACATCATCTATTACCACTAAAATCAAAAAGATAAATAAAATGGTACAAGATTCCTAAACTGGGATATGGCATGCCCCATGGGAGGAAATCTCAACTTTGCTAGATTCAAATTATTTCCAAAGCTATGAGCTGGTAACTAAAACCTAATCAAAATACCAATAAAATTTATTTGGTTCTTAATACAATCTTCTAAAGGTCATATGAGATTAGAAGTAAATTTCAATACTTTATTACATATCTTGTATTAATTTCTAAAATAAGCATTTTTGTGTGCTAGAGGAATTTTAAATGTTAAAATATGTTAATATATGTTTAATTAGAATCCCAAAAGGAGAAGGTGAAGAGAATTAACATATAAGTATTATTTGAACTACTTGAAAGAGATCAAGTCTGTGTTTCTTCCAAAAGTCATGAAAGACATTAATCTACATATGCAAGTAACCCAAGGAGCCCAAAGCAGGATATTTTAAATAAGAATATATTTAAAAGCACCTTAGAAAACCAAAAACTGAAAAAAAAAAAAAAGACAAACAGAACACTTAAACATAACCAAGGATAAAAAAAGAGAAACCTTCAAAGAAGCAAAAATTAGACTAAGGTCTGACCTTTTGATAGAAAAATGAAAACCAGCCAATCTATAATAGTTTACTAAACAAAGATATCCTTCAAAGAATAAAGATGAAATGAAACCATTTTTGTACAAACAAAAACTGACAGAATTCAACAGTAGACACATTATATAGACACACACATATATATGTGCACATTATATATAGATATGTGCATATCTATATGCACATATATATGTATATCTATATATCTATATATATCTATATCTATATGCACATATATGTATATATATGTGCACATTATATATAGATATGTGCCTATCTATATATATGCACATTATGTATGTGTGTATATATATATCTATATGCACATAGCTATATATAATGTGCACATATATATATACATACACTTGTATGTACACACATACACTTATTATAAGTGTATATACCAATATAATATATTAAAAACACACATTCATATAGAAAGGTTATTTTTCAGGCAGTAGGGAAAGGACTCCAGATATATATTTGGAGATTTAGGTGGGGATAGATAAAGAGCAATAAATATTTAAAATAAATGAGTACATGTTGATGGGTCCTAAGTTTTTAAACTCATAATAATTCATGTCATATTGAATAGCAAATAGGGAGTGAGTAGAAGATTTTTAAATATTCTAATGTTTTTAATACTCTCATCTTCCAAAGTCCTGCAAATAGATAAGGTATCAATGAACATTAAACATTGATAAATCAAAGATGTATGCTGTAAATTGTATAGTAGTAAAATTGCTTTAAAAATATATATAAATTCCAAACTGACAGAGAAGAAAAAAAGGAAAAGATAGCTTTAAATATTTGATTTATCTAAAAGAAATATAGGGTCAGAGAGGCCAACCCAGAGGTCCAGCAGGGAGTCCTAGCAGCTGGGCATCTGTGTAAGGACTCAGGGGTCAGCCTTGTGAAGGCAGAAAATAGGTGACAGGTCTAGGGGCACAGAGCATGGGTGCGTTGATATGAAATTCTTTAGGAAAGAGAAAATATAAGAATCACTAGAATATCCAACAAATATGGTCTAGTTAAATAAATTATGCTACAGATTCCAGGGAAAAGATGGTAGAGGAATAAGGGACTCTATTTCAACCGGTCCCCTGAATTGAGCTGGATATCTACCAGACCACTCTGGAAACTCATGAAATCAGCTTGAAATATAAGAACGTATATCCAGATCTCTACAAACAGAATACCTCCAGTGGCTGGTTTCAAAGTATGAAGCAGGAAGTTGTGATTCTACAGGCATATGTTGGAAGATAAATGGAAGGGGGAGGGAACCTCCAGGGTCCTGCACTGGTGGGGTACAAAAGCCTCCCAGGCTGGGGACCGGGTATAGACTCACAAACTGGTAGCGGTGGGGAAACGAATTTAAGTCTGCCCCTTAGATTGAAAAGTGGAGCTGCAGGGGCGCACATGCAAACTGGGGGTGGCTGGTGGTTTTAAAAGCACAGAAAACAGATACGTGCCTGGACCTGGAAGTGAGGGTTGGGAGTGCTGCTGTGAGGAACACAACCTAGGACACAGCAGTTTTTAGCCGCACAGACGAAAATGGAGACAGGGTAGCCTGAAGAGTTCACTGGACAAGAGACTACAATCTCTCTGTTCTGAGACAGAAATTTGGTTATGGTCACTTCTGCTCTGTCTCTTGGAAGAGATGCAGAAAGCCACCAGGAAAGGCTGCCAAAGAACAAAAGCCTCCCTAACTGGTTTTCATTGAGCCTATCCTCCCCCATAGGGTGCAGGGAAACTCTGCCCAAACAGGGTTACCTGAGTAACAACATGGCAAGACCCTCCCCTAGAAGACAGGTTGGAAGAACAAGAGGCTTACAACCTAAGGTCCCTATAAAACAGGTGTACCTTTCCTGGGTTGTGGTAAAAAAAATTTGGACACTTACATTCCCTCAACCACCCCTCAACAGAATGACTAAGAGGAAGAACCTCCAATACAGGAAAAATTCAGAGACTCTGACCTCTGCCACAGAACTAAAAGATAGGGATATAAGCAAGATGTTGAAACTAGACTTCAGGGTAACAGTTATGCAGACAATAGCAAGGCTGGAGAAAAGCATTAAAGCAACATAGATTCTCTAAGGGCAGAAATGACAGCTGATCTGGCAGAACTTAAAAATGCTATCAGTGAGATCCAATCTAATCTAGATACTCTAACAGCTATGGTAAATGAAGCAGAAGAATGAATTAGAAGACAAACTGATAGAAAAAAAGGATCAGGAAGAGGCCTGTTAGTTCCAGGAAACTAACAGCTTAAAATTCATGAAAACAGAATTAGAGAAATGTATGTTGCCATGGAACATTCCAATGTTAGAATTATTGGGATTCCTGAGGGAGTGGAGAGAGAGAGAAAGGACTAGAAGATACGTTTGAGTAAATCGGAGCTGAGAATTTCCCTAATCTGGGGAATGAAACAAGCATTTATGTCCTAGATGCAGAGAGGACCTCTCCAAAGATCAGGGAGAACAGACCAATTCCCAGGCATGTAATAGTGAAATTTGCAAATCTTAAAACCAAGGAAACCACCTTAAGGGCAATTAGGGGGAAGAGATTCCTTACATACAGAGGGAGGAATCAGAATAATGTTAGACCTGTCAACAGAGACCTGGTAAGCCAGAAAGGGCTGGTAAGGCATATTGAGGGTACTAAAGGAGAAGAACATGCAGCTAAGAATACTTTATCCAGCAAGGCTGTCATTCAGAATGGAAGGGATAAAGAGCTTTGAGGACAGGCAGAAAGTGAAAGAATATGTGACCACCAAGCCAGCCCTGCAAGAAATATTAAGAGGGATTCTAGAAAAGAAGAAAGACCTCTAAAGTAATATAGACCAGAAATTAACAGAGACAATCTATAGAAACAGGGACTTTACAGGCAATACAATGGTGCTAAATTCATATCTTTCAATAATACTATATTTCAAATAATACATTTTATGTTAATGAAAAAAAAGGTATAAGACCAGGGCATTATTCAGCCATCAGAAAGGATGAATAACCACCATTTGCATTGACATGGATGGAACTGGAGGGGATTACTCTAAGTGAAATAAGTCAAACAGAGAAAGCAATTATCATATAGTTTCACTTCTTTGTGCAACAAAAGTAATAGCATGGAGGACATTAGGAGAAGGAAGGGGAAAATGAAGCAGGGCAGGGGGGAAATCAGAGGGGGAGATGAATCATGAGTGACTCTGGACTCCGAGAAACAAACTGAGGGTTTTAGAGGGGAGTGGGGTGGGGAGATGGGTTAGTCCAGTGATGGGTATTAAGGAAGGCATGTATTGCATGGAGTACTGGGTATTATATGCAAATAATGAATCATGGAACACTGCATCAAAAACTAATGATGTACTGTATGGTGACTAACATGATATAATAAAAAAATGCAAAAAACCCAACAAAATAGAAAAGAAATAGCAAGACCAGTGGAAAAGAAAATTAGAGCAGGAAGGGCAAATATAAATCATAGTACAAGATGGCAGATACATGTTCAAATCTATCAGTAATTGCTGTATAAATATATGATTGAGATGCTACAATAAATACAGATTATCAGTTTTAGGTAAAAATGCAAAAAAAATCAGAATGCAAATGTCATTTTTAGCTAAAACAATGGATGTAATGTCTATATAAAAGCAAAAACACCAAGAAAATTAATTTTTTAAAAGTCACATTTAAATAATATTAAATATACCCTATACCTAAGTATAAATGTAACTAAGTATGTGTAAGACCTTCTAAGTATGTGTAAGAAATGACCAAACTATCATTCTGAGCAATCAATGAAGATTTAAATACGTGAGGGGTGTACTAGTCTGGGTCCTCCAGAGACCCAAAACCAATAGGATGTACAGATAGATATAAAAGGTGATTTATCACAGAAATTAGCTCAAGTGGTTTTTGAATCTGAGAAGTCCTGAAAGAGTCTATTTACAAGCTGGAGAACCAGGAAAGTTGGTGGTCTAATTTAGTACAAATCTGAAGGACTGACAACAGGACAAGGCTGGGGAAGGGGGACAGTATGCTGGTGTAAGTCCCACAGTTTGAAGGTCTGAGAACCACAAGCTCCAAGGACCAAGAGCAGAGGAAGATGAAAATCCCAGCTCAGGAGGAAATAGGGAATTTTATCAAATTGTCTTTCCTCTGTCTTTCTGTTCTCCATAGACATTATGGATTGGAGACTGCCTGCCTGCATTGGTGAGGGTGGGTCTCTTTCTCAGTCTACTGACTGATATGCTAATCTCTTCCTGAAATACCCTCACAGATACAGAGAAACAATGTTTTGCTATGGGAGCATCTCTTAGCCCAGCCAAGTTGACTATAAAATTAACCACCTACAGAGGGTTATGCTATATTTATGGATTAAAACACTCAATTATGTGAGCATATCAGTTTTTTACTGGTTACTCTATAGACTTATCATAACTCTAATAAAATTTTAATTTTGTCGAACTTGACAAACTGACTCTAAAATGTATATGGAAATGCGAAGGTACAGGCATAACTAAGACGATGTTAAGGAACAAGGTGGGTAAACTTGTTTTACTAGATATCAGAACTTATTTATAAAATGACTAATTGCGTGCCTGGGTGGCTCAGTCGGTTAACTGCTCACCTCTTGGTTTCTGCTCAGGTTGTGATCTCAGGGTTGTGAGATGGAGCCACGTGTGCAGATCCAGGCCTAATGCTGAGCTTGCTTGAGATTGTTTCCCTTCTTTCTCCTTCTCTGCCCTTTCTCCTTCCCTCTCTGCTCCTTACTTTGCTTGCACACTCTCTCATTCTTTCTCTAAAATAAATAAATAAAATCTTAAAAAACTTTAAAATGACCTTAATTAAGAGAGTAGTGTATTAGAAAAAAGGGAGATAAAATAGATTTCTGAAATGAAAGAGTCCAGAAAAAGACCCATATACTTTTCAGTGTTTAGTTTATAGTGAAGATGGTATTTCAACGTAGGGAGAAAATGACTGTATTTCAACTGAGAAAATTGGGTAACTATATGCAAAAAAAAAAAAAAAGAAACTTGATTTTACCTTACCTCATATACATACACAAAAATAAAATCCATGTAGACTATAAACCTAAATGCAAAAGGCATACATAGAGATAAGACAGAGATAAATACCATTAAGAAAGTTGAAAAGTTAAGCCACAGAGTAGAAGATATTTTGAACAGATATGACTGATAGAAGGCTTTGAGGCAGAATAGAAACTCCTCAAAATCAATGTGAAAATGACTGTTAATACAGATCTAAAAATGTGCAAGAAACTTGGGCATTCACATCACAAAAGAGGTTAAAGTAAATGGCCAATAAATAGGAAATGCACCAAATCTATAAATAACCTAATTACCTACCAGCATGAGAAGGGATGAATTGTGTGTGTGTTTGTGTATTTTACAATAGAATAATATACAGTGATGAAAATGAATGAATACATATAACACCCATGGTGTAAATACTACATTAAAGAAGCCAAACACACACAAAAAAAATCATAAGGTATGATCCCATTTGTATAAAATACAAAATTAGTGAAGCAAAATTATAGTCTTTAAGACTGTAAGTCTAAAAATAAAAGTATTAAGTTAAATAAAAGTATTAAGAAAAGCAAAGAGACTCCCTATACATTAGGGGTATGGTAATCTTTAGAGAAGAGGTAGGAGGATTGTGAGTGGGAAGAAACATATAGGAGCTTCTGGGTTAGTGGTAGGCACACAGATAATCACTTTCATTAAGCTGTACATTTTTCTTCCCTGCGCTCTTCAATTGGGCATTTTCATTTCCTGATAAAAATGCTTTAAAAATTAAATTTGATAGAACAAGGGATAGATGTTTAAGCATATCATCTAAATATATAAATGTAGTCTACAGAAGAATTAAATAATATAATCAATAACATTCAGAAAGAAGGAAGACAGGTCAGAAGTTAGCGCAATTGAGCTACGTATCTCATCTTTCAAGCAAGATAACCATCTAAAATTCCTATATCAATAAACAGATTTCTAATCCTGTAGTTTAGAATGTAGGTTGTAATCACCAAAAGTATGTGCATGTGTTTATGTACATTTTAACTGTTTATCACAAAGGAAAGGTCAGGGTAGAACAATGTTTACTGGGGTGCCTGGTCTCACAGTCAGCTAAGTGTCTGACCCTTGGTTTCAGTTCAGGTGATGATCTCAGGGCCCTAATATCAGGGTAATGAGATTGAACCCTGTGTCTGGCACTATGCTGAGCATGGGGTCTGCTTAAGACCCTCTCTCTCCCTCTACCCCTCCCCACCACTCTCAAAAGAAATCTTTTTTTTTTTTTTAAAGAAGGATTATTTCTTCTCATTAGGGCTATTGCATACTATTTGTTTTTAACTACCTGCATGCATTACTAAGTAATAGTGGTAGTAGTAGAGTTAGCTTAAAATGACTAGAAGATCCTAGATAAGATTTATACCAGTAAGCAGTATTTGAAGTTAGATTGATACAATTCTTTGAAAATTAAATTAAGGAGGTAATGCATTAATCCTGGTTTCTATTCCCTCAGCTTGAGAAATAAGCCCTATAACTTAAGAGGCACCAAGATAAGTCATATGCCTATCATCTCACCATACGCCCTGGCAACAGGAGGTCCCACCACCCATTCTTTGACTTTGGTTTCAACAGGTACCTCACTGGATTGGAAAGTATTTGTTTCCACTCCAAGCCCCATGCTTTTACCCCGGTCTGAAAGCCTCATTGTTAGTCCCCGGTCACTTTCCTCTGATCTTGCTCTCACAGGCTCTTTAGCTTCTACTACTAAACGAACTTCATTTGATTCCAACTTGACATCCCTGAGTTACAGCTATGAGCCTTGGGAGGTGCTAAAGTGTACATAATATTTATTATCCCAACAGAGATACTTGTGAGGGGAAAAGGGGTTATTATTTATAACTACACTGAAGTGACAGGCAACATCATTGTTTATACCAAGACTGCCTAGCTCCTTGATCACTTGTTGCTAAACATGAATTATGTTGATATTTTTAGTTTGTAATGCACACCCATGTTTGGTTAGAACACATCTCCCCTATGAATTTGTGGGCAGTATTCCATCCCCATTAACATAAATTCTATACTAGAAACTATGAAGAGGGCTTCCTGGTTCTATCTCATGGTTCTATTTCATAGACAAAACCCAAGTCTTTTTTTTTTTTTTTTTTTTCAAATTAGGTTTCAGGAGCACTAAGTAGTTAAATAATTCACTGTGAAAACATAGCAAGGCAGGGTCATCCACAAAATGATCTTGGCTACTGAAAAAGTGGTAGAATGACAGGATGCAAGATACCTATTAGTAAAATTATGACTACTTTTGAGTGCAAAAAAACATACATCAGATGTCTGGCCTGGCCAAAAGAAAGCTAAAGGATTTAAGGGCATGTAAGAGGGTAGCAATTCCGTTTATTGTAGCATCCAGTGGAAATGTCCAAGTAGCTCATTATAAGTTGCCTTTCCTTTGAAAAGTATATAAAAAAGAAAGTTGTCAATAACATTGTATTAGTGAAGCTATCTAGTCAGCTGCATGTAATTGAGACAGATAACCATGTCTGAAACTCGATTGAGGTTTCTTTTCCCTGTATGTCAAAGTCTGAATTGAAAACATGTATTTGCTCCATGAAATGCTGAGTTGTTATGCATGCCTGATGGTCCATAGTATCAGGTTCTTGGTTCCTTCCATCTTGCTCTGTTTACTCTGGGGTATTGTCCTTCTCTGCCTGGCTGAGCTCTAGAATGACTCTTCATTTGTGTTCTAGTCTAACAAAAAGGAAAATATGGTAAAGGTACACTCATTCCCTTCGATGACACAACCCAGAAGTTACAACTTCAACTTCTATCCCACCGGTCAGAACTTGGGTAGTATGGTTGGATGCTGCTACGAAGGAGGCTGGACCCGACTGTAAATTCTATTACATTAGGGAAAGGGGGGAATGGACATTGAGGAGACAGCTGTTATTAACTTCCATAGTCTCCTTTTCTGCATTTATTCTACGTGATAGGAAATAAGCGTTAACAATGCTCATTCTCGTTCCCCAGGAGCATAGAAGGAGAAAATATGCAGACTTCTGAGCATGCTCTGTGGTAGAATGCGATAAATAATTTCTCTTAGGAAGAAAGAAAAAGATAGTGCTATAAGCACAGGAAATATATGAAGTGGAAATCAGTTCTGGTTGGGAAACTGGGTGGACTTTAGTCAATCGCATTTGAGTAGGTGTTGAGAAAATAAAAATTAATTATTAATAGGTGGAGATTTGGAATGAGGGAATTTCAAGGAGAAATGTAGCAAGAGAAACGTTGCTTTGGTAGAAAAATATGGGGGGGTTTAATGTGCCAAGAGAGTAGGCTCCATTCATCCTCTTAGAATATCTATTTGTGCTGAATTTTTATGTATTCAATATTCTTATTTATTCATGGATGCATGAGATGTTACTGACCACCTACTATATGCTATCCTGTGCTCAGTAACCCTGGGCGAATTGATAAACTCTCTGCCCACAGGGAGGTTATGATCCAGTACAGAAAACAAACAGTAATCAGATATTCACACTAAAAATTATCAAAATTATTTTGTTGGGTGTTATTATACAGAATATTGGGGAATGAATTTAGGAAAGTAAGTTAGTGTTAAGAATGTGTAAATTAGTGAAGGGTGTTCCACACAGCACATAAGAATATGGGAAGAGTGTGGCATGTCAAAGAAATTGATAGATAATTAGAGATTTGGCAGATGTCCAATCATGTGTAATCTCTTTTTTAAATTTTATGTTATGTTAGTCACCACACAGTACATCTTTAGTTTTTGATGTACTCTTTCATGATTCATTGTTTGCGTATAAGACCCAGTGCTCCATGCAATGTGTGATCTTCTAAGCAAGTTTTTGCATTTGATACTTCATCCTGAGGTCAGTGGGAAATCACCAAAAGTTTATGAATAAGGAAATTATGTGAATTAATTAATTTTTGTAAGAAAATCACTACGACAATAGTGTGGAGAATGTGATCTATAATGTTCCAGGCACTGTGGGGCTAAGAAGAGGAAAAGATGGTTGAGATCAGATCAGATCAGGGAGGGACTTGAAAGCCATATGTAGAATTATGGACTCTATTCTGGAGTCAGTGGGGAAACACTGACTACATGAATTTGATTCATTTGCTCTAACCTGTTCTCTTCAAAGTCCAAGCTTCAGTATCTCATTTTCTTCTTGCAAACACCAGAAAATTAAGTTTAGATTAGAACAGCTGACAGATACTTGATCCAATGGGCACTCCCAAACATTATTCTGATGACAGATCCTATGTGAAGAAGAACCAGTCAAAACTGCTCCCATTCATAACTTTGTGAGGTGGAGGGGAACTTCTGTGGCCGGAAAGCAACATATACTCTCAGGCAGCAGATCAAGACAAATGCCTGGCTGCTAGCAAACATTAAATGGCAAATCAGCTTTATTCACAACTAAGAAAGCAGAAGGCTATAAAGGAAAAAAAGCATCAGCTAGTTGGCCATATTTCTGCATGCTGCAAAATGAAAGAGATAGCTGTACTTAGGCATCAGAGGCTCCTATTAATATAAGGAGTTCTTGTAATTTTGCAAGATGAATAACACTGGATTCTCTCATTACAACCTTTATGCCTACTTTTATGTAATTTTTGAATTTGAAACATCCAGCCATTGGTCCAGAGGGAACTTACTCTTGAAATTAACACTTCATCTGCTACTTCCTTATTGACGATCTCTATATAGAAGAATATTAGGGTCTAGGGATTTGGTTTCCTGTGTGGGAGGATGAATCATCTACTCCCTTCCCTGCCCCACCCCACCACCTTGAGCAGGAGGCAAGGTAAGATACAGGAAAGGAATTATATAAAGTCCAAATGTCTGGTCCCAATATTTGGACCTGCTTTGGCATGCTTACCTGGTCCTTCAGTTAATGAAATGCTTAAACATGCATCTGAGTTAGGATCTATAATGTCTACAAAAGCCCCATGTGGCAATAACAGAGGAAAGGGGCAGTGCATGATCCTTCATCACCCAGTGGGGCTACAAGAAGATACAGGGGTTGTGGGCAAGAAGTTGGAGGGGTCTTCAGAAGAGCAGATAATGCCCAAGATCATAAGAACCAGAAGAATCATTTCTCCCTCTGCCCAATAGAAAAGAGCTTAAGATTTAATAGTTCTACTGAAGAAAAAAAAAAAAGATTTAACAGTTCTAATGGCATAACCAAATACAGTATAAATGAACTTGGAATGTTTGTCTCTAACAACTCAAAATTATCTAGGTGAATATCGGTAAACCATAAAATTCTGGAGGCGTAACAAGAACAAAATGCCTCAAAGAGCAAATTAATTACAAGCCAGAAAAGCTGGACTAAGGTGCAAGCACGAAAGGCTGCGCTCTCATGAAAAGTCTCCTTTTACAAGCCGCACCTAGAAAAAGGGATTTGAAGTCACCCAAGAACACTCACATTCTTTTTATGGTGTGGCTTGCATTAGACGCAGCTTCAGCGGACATGTCAGGGGCAACTACTCTTTGATATCCCACACATCACAATCAGAAGTGTGAGTGTGTACGTGCTGTGCCTGCAGTGTTTATGTGTTGGGGAGAGAGAAGGGGTCATAGGGAGAAACAGAACTTGCTTAGATATTGTTTGTGATGGATGCTTGCATTTTCTTTTTTTCTTCCACTGAGGAGTTAAGCTGATACAGGCTGAGTTCAATTAATATGTGATGGAATTTTTAAAAAGGAAAATAAAAGAACAAAGTTTATTTTTAGTTAATGGTTAAACTGATCATTTCCTTAAAAAAAACATACTTTTGAGTTAGCGACTTCAGAGCATTATTAAAATTCACCATTTAATTCTTCTCTACTTGAAACTCTTTTTCTTCTCATATGAGGATCTCACAACTCAATATACCCATTTTTGTACTGTAAAATATTCAAGCTTTTTTATGTGGGGGCTAAACAGCAGGTTTTAAAAAATACCTTAATGAATAATTGTGGTCTCCTTACTGAATAGCTTCTGCTAACTAAACATGCCATCTATTTGTTCCTTTTGATTTTTGAGAAAATTGCCCAGGTTTGGTTTCCTAGGAAATAGTTCTCTGTCATGGAGGAATGAATTTGGATTGATTAGCTGCCTCACTTATTCCTCCTGTCATTCTGGCACAGGACTGCACGGTCCACTGTGATGAGAGATGCAGTGTTAGGAAGGAATTGTATTCAGTTAGCTGGCGGACATCAGGATGACTGAAATACAAACCAGACAGAAACGGGTTGTAGAAGGACTTGTCCACTTACCGCTTGTGTAACCTTAAGCAGGTCACTTCAACTATCTTAAACATTAGTCTCCTATCTGTAAAATGATATAGGGAGGGCTTCCCAACGCCCCTGCCCAAGAGAGCTGTTGCTCAGATGATGGATGCAACAGTGCTATAGTAACAGGAAAACTGTGAACTAACATGAACTCAGCTGAAGGCACGTTAGACTCGGAGCATGCAAACATGAATCCTCCCCATTTCTAATCCCATGCAACTCCTAGTCAGGTGAGGCAACCACATCACTGCAGGCGATGAAGGGAGTGTAGGTGTTAGCACAGAAGGAGTAGAAGGCTCCGCTGGGGGAACGAAGAGGTAGGGAGTAAGGAAAGTCAGGAAGGCACTGTGGAGGCAGAAAGCATGGAGCTAAGTGTTGACACAAGTTACTGTAGGTGTTTACCAGGCAGATAGGATGGGGTAAACAAATTCCAAGCAGATGGGATAAAATGAGGAAAAACAGAAAACAGCACGGCCCAGGAAGGACAGGATCAAAGGGTCTGGCATCACTGGAGTACAAAATGTAAGGCAGGGCAGCCCCAGAGGGAGAAAGAGCCCATGCCAGGATGACTTTCGTAGTCACAGTAAGGAACTTGACTCTGTTCTACAGGAAATGAGGAGCCTTGCTTTAGAAGCCAAAATTTGGTTGCTGATAGGGAAATTTAATTGGATGACCCCTACCACAAAAGTTACAAATCATAAAGAAGATGACGAAGTGTTCAGTGAATATGTAAATAATATCACAGAGAAAGGAAGCAATAGGAAATTAAGAAAAGTAATAGAATGTTTATTCAGTAAAGACCTATTAATTTTATCTGACACCCCTTAAGTTATTAAAGAGCTTAGATTTCATGTAGCTTTTGTTATAAATTCACGTTACAGTAAAAGATACATATTTTTTAGATGTGCTTGTGAGAGCTGTGGAAATATGGCTGCTTAGAGGTGTTACAGAACTTCATTTAGCTTCTTATTTTGAAATTGGGTCTCCTCGTAACATTGAATGTTAATCACTTTTTTTTTCATTTATGACTATTTTAAGGTCACATTTTCACATACCAATATCTATTCAAACATAATCAATGAGCACAGAACCTCATCTATAACTTCCTAGGGTGAGGAGTACACTAAATGGGTATAATTTCTGGGTTTAGGGAACCATCAGCTTTATGCCCAATGTCTTTTTCCATTAGCACTCTCTCAGCAACGAAGCCATCTGAATTACAAAAACCTTTACGTACCCATTATAAATACCATGATATTATGATATTTTAAATTTAAAGAACAGGAAAAATGAATATTGTGTTTTTACTTCGCAGCCTTCCATTTTTTTTTTCCTGGAAAATGATTATTTCCTTAAGATTACCAGACTACAAATTCTATGTTCAGAGAAAGATCTGAAAAATAACAATCAAATTTAATACTTGGGCATTGCAAGTGGAGAAACCGTTTGGGGAGAAAAAAGAAACATTTTGACATGAATTTCATTAAATCTTCTGTCCCTTAAGTGAATGCTGTTTGTAAGTCATATGAGTTCCCAAAGTCTCTCTTTGTCCTAAATTTATAAATGGTTTCAACTGAGAAAGTCTAAATGTAGTCCAGGGGCTGAGGGAGAGGGGACGGGAAAGGAGAGAGGGAGAGAGGAATGAGCAGAGAGCGAGAGAGGACTGTGCTGTTAAGATAAGGAGCTGTTCAACACTCTGACAGTTCAGTGTGGGACTGAGGCCAAAGGAAGTTGCCGAAAACTGTAAAACGCACACACAATCTCAATTACCTCACAATCACTGGCATATACACATTACAGGAGAGCCCACAGTCCTTTGTCCTCCAAGGCACTGAAACTCTATGTCCCGTTCTGCTGACAGCCTAAAAGGCCCAAAGCCTATTCAACTTTGTCTCCGTAGTCTCGTCCCAGTTTTTGATGGTGAAGACAGCTGACGAATCTGTACGTCGGGGCTGCCTGAATCCGATCCCATAATGTGGGAGCTTGGCATCTCGGGCTCTAGTTTATGCCATGCTTATAACACATTCTCCTGCTAATATTAAAAGCGATGATGATCTGAGAGACACATTATCTACTGTAAACTTTCCGTAGTCAAGTCTCCCTGTACTATTCCTATGCTATTCTTAAATTGCAACAGCTATTATTTTCTCATGATTTCACACATTTAGGTATTTTTCTTGGTCTTAAAAAATCTAGATGTACAGATTTGATTTCATTTCTGCTTCTCATGCGATGGAGGAACTTGTATGATGACTCCAAATTCTTGAAGTATTCGTGGGACAACTGACTGAATCAAAGCATTCTCCAGAAGCTTATCTTGAGATATTTGTAAACCATGGGATTTCCTAATTCTAAACCATTCATAAAATCGTCCCATTCATTCAGCAATGACACCGGTTTTACTTGAGCTGTGTTGCTCCATTTGAAGAGGGTTGTAATGGAATAGCATATTTTACATGGAAGCAGCAGGATGGTGTAATGGTTATGAGTAAGGTTTTTAGAGGCAGAATGAGAATGTTTAAATACTAGATCTACCAGTAATTATCTCTGTGAACTTTGGCAAGAAAATTGACCTCTCTGAGGCTTAATGTACTTTTTTGTGAGTAGGAAAAACAATTATCTTCCACACGGAGGTTGTAAGGATTAAGGATAATATATATAATAGGCCCGACACCCTGGCTAACATGAAGCAGATGCTTGATATGCAGTAGCAATTATTGAGAATATGACTTTTTTCATATCAACACTATATTTCTTTATATATTGACAACCATAGCTCACCTACCATTTCTAAGGAGGGAAAAATGATTTTTTTCATCTACATACAATATGTCTTTTATTAAGCTGCCATTGTTGATAGCAATTTAGTAATATATTCCAGCAATATTTACTCAGTGTTATTTACAGCTTATTTACTTCCTATAATTGGCTTTTGGAGGCAGAGATGGAAATTTAGAGCTTTTCATTACAAGATTTTTTACAAATAGTAGAAATCTGTATTCAGAAAGCAATTTGATGTTGACTCTCTGGATACTTTAAATTCATTACCGTGTAGTTTTCTGTTTCATTCTTTTTAGAGGCTACATTAAAGCAAGATGCTTCTACCTGAAATTAATTCAATTTTGTCTTTTTCTGTAGGAACATCTAGAAACACTTGCTGTCTCTGATATTTTGGGATTAGTCATTAAGAGGTTGGACAGCCCAGATGCCTGGCCCACTGCAGTGTCAGATTTGATGTCATTATACTTGAATGGCTACCAGGGCCTTCTGACATTCTAATTAGCCAGAGGACTGCTAGTGTTGATAATCAAGCAGCCTACCAGGAAGTAAGTGATGCTCCCAACTCTAGCAACTGTCAGAGTTCAAACCATCAGATAAATTCAGCCTCATCATATAATTCTTTATTCCCTTCATGTAAATATATATATGTATATATAATATTTTAATATTAACATTAATAGTATATTATACATGATCAATATATAAAATGATATATAACAATAAACTCACTTAATAAAATTAAAATAAACTGAATTTTTTTATTATGTTCAATTAGTCAACACATAGTACATCATCAGTTTGGTTTTTTTTTTTTTTTTTAAAGATTTAATGTATTTATTTGAGAGAGAGCAGGATGTAGGGGAAGAAGCAGAGGGAGCCTGATGTCAACTCTATCCCAGGACCCTGGGATCATGACCTGAGCTGAAGGCAGCTACTTAATGGACTGAGCCACCCAGGCGCCCTTCATTAGTTTTTGATGTAGTGTTCAATGATTCATTAGTTGCATATAACAACCACTGCTCATCACAACACATGCTCTCCTTAATACCCATCACCATGAATATTTGTTTTTCATGAAGATTTTATTTATTTTTAGAAAGAGAGAGTGTGAACAGGAGAGTAGCAAAGGGAGAGGGAGAAAGATTCTTGAGCAAACTCCACACTGAACATGGAGACCGACATGGGGCTTGCTCTCATGACCCCGAGATCATGGCCTGAGCCAAAATCAAGAGTTGGACACTCAACCAACTGAGCCACCCAGGTGCTCCAATAAACTGAATATATGAGTGGAGGATCAGTTGGTTTCTCTAGAAAGAAAAAATATTCCTGAAAAGTTTTTTTTACTAATAATGGATAGGGAATGGGTATTAATAGTAGAGCCCTCATTATTCACTTTAAGTATTAAAAAATGTCATTGTTCTTTGTTTTTAGTGTGTGTCCCTTGTTTTATTACAATGAATCTGACTTCTAATTGTTTGTTCATGCTTATGATATTCAATCAAGTTTCAAAGTTCCAGGAATGATTGATAAGTAGGTATAGGGTCTTTCAGGAAGAAATCAGGCATGAGGAAATTTCCTCCCACTGAAATATTCACAATGTGAGGTTCACATGGGCAGTAAATATTCTCATCCTCTGGGCATCTACTCAGATAATCTTATCCACATCTTTTCCCCAAATCTCTTTGTCAGACATCTTCAAATCTTATTCATCCCAATTCTTTGATCATTTGACCAGAGAAGACACTAGCCACCGTTTGTGATTTGGTGTCAATTAATACAATGAACCATGTTTCCTTTTTTTTCCTCACTCTACCCTAAGCTTCCAGGACCCAAGTATTCTGGTATGGGAGAAACAACACTGTAAATTTATTTTGGAGTTGGAATTTATACAATATTCTGTAGGACAGTACTCCGAACTCCAACAGTCATCTCCCTGATGTTTCCTTAATTTGGTCCTCAATTGCCCAGTTCATCATTTTATAAGAGCAGCTGCTTCTGTGTTATATGCCAGCAAATTTGATAGGTAATTGTCCATGTTTCACTTTTTCAGGAAGAGATTTTAGTCATTACTTTGGAGAGCAACATTGGACATTAAAGTAATTTGTAAATTTATAGACAGGCAGGCTTACCACATGCAAATCCAGAATAAAGTTTATTCCATTGTAGGTAACACAGCAGCACAATGATGGAAGGAATCCACACATACTAATCTTGCTCCATGTAGCTGGCTGGTTTGCAATACCAGGAAAGATGCATAATATTGGGCTCTGTGGCTGGCAGTTTGGGCCCTCAGGATTGTAGTAACCAGATCATGTTGGTTGGGGAAGTTCATGAAATACCTTCAGTTTAGGCATTATTTTCCCTCTGCTCATGAACTCACTGTTTTAGGGATGTTCTCAACATCTGCAGAAGGGGCTGTTTTGTTCACCTGATTACTGGAGTTCTTCTGCACTGAAAGACCTTCGGTGAGTCTTCGCACAGGACAAAGATTTCATCTTCAATCCTTGTGCCCATACTGAGAGGTTTATTCACATACATCTTCGGCAGAAATCCTTGTCATTAATCATCAAATCCTATTCCTTACAAATTCCTGAGCATCCAGCAAAGCCCATGAACTCTCAGCTTTCTCTACTAAAGAAACTGGATAATTGGATGCACTGCTTGTGTTTCTATCCGCTGGGAGGATATCCTTGATCTAAGTCTATCATGGCCCCTTCTGAGTGCAGTTGTAACACCACCAGTCCACTCTTTGCTAGTGCCAGGATTTAGTGTGGTTCCATCTGTAACAGCCGCAATATTTCCTCCGTAGTCAGTTGGCCATCAGAAACTACCTAGGAGGTCATAGATGTGCACTGAGGGAGTTTTAACCATATGGCAGGAGTAGTCACACTGGGAATATAAGTTACCTGTTCCTACGACTTATTTTGCCTTCTGGATCTGCTCATTACTGCTTCTATAAATCACACTTCCACATGACGGTAGGTTTATTGCCGGACCTGGCTTTATCACTAGGAGTTTGGAGTGTACAAAGTTTGTGGAGGGCAGATTGAATTACACCGTCACATACTGTTCATGGTCAGACTTTCAATCTCCAGAAAACCCCCGTAACACAGTAGAACATTTTAATGAAAAAAGTTACATGATGAAAGAGTCATGACCATGCTGAAAACTCAACTCTAATTGTCTTGGGACTTGCCTCATTTCCACTCAGCATCCACATCTGCCACAGATCCTTCTAGATCTATTGTATCTGAGGGGTCAGCCCTCTACTATTTAGTCAAGCAAGTGGTGTTTTCTCAATTTGGGTAACTGAGAAACATTTTTCAAAAATCCTTTCGGTGTTTAGTATATGGAGCCTAAGCTGTTTCTGGAAACGTGTGTGTGTGTGTACGTGTGGCGGTGGTGAAAACTGGAGCACAGTCATGCAGTATATGTTGGCAGTATCGTATGACGCCAAAACGCTGCTAAAGCTATTTCAGTGAAAACAAAAGTTAAACATGGCCTCCTTGTGGAGAACATGTGAATAGCTGATGCCAACTGTTAACTGAACAGAAGGCAGGGAAAGAGTTGGGGTGGCACAACAGGTGAAGGAAGCAGACAGTAAACGTTTGGTTTGTTATATTTACAAATTTCCCCCAGCATCTGCCCTTGTCCTCATTGTTTTTACTGACTGTAAGAGAAAAGGCTGAATTGCATTCTCCTTGTCAGACGTCTAATGGAGAATGTACATGATCAGCACTTCATTAAGAAAGAAAATAAAGAGACAGAACGTTGCTTCATGAACTGAAGCAGAGAAAAGTTAAATTACAACAGCAATGAAGCCAGGTGATTAACAGAAATTAACACATTTTTGTGACAAAGGAAAGAAACTGAGAAGTGGAAAACTGGTGGGGTTGTGTTCCTACTGTGGTATATTTAATTGCCGCCAGGCTGTTCCTTAGTTTGGATGCCGTGTTTTCAGTACAGCAGCTTATAAACGAATTTCCCCAATACCAAGCTGAATAGCTCATTAGCTTTTATTCCTTTTTTGCTTGAATGTATAACCTTGTGTCCTATTCCTGGGAAAGTATGCAGCAAAACAATGCCAGATCCTAATACCCGACTGACGGCCACGGTAGCAGTGAGCCAGATGGACACTGGTTCCATTTCTGAGCCACCGAACATGTAGGTATGTAAAAAAGCAGCTGGCTTCCACCCCAAAATGGAGTCCTTTCTAAATGTAGGGTCATCGCCTTGCTTTGTTTGCCTCTGTGGAAAGATGATACTGTGTGGTTAGGTTTGGCTTTGCATTGTCTGTCCTTCTACCCTGACAAAAGGTACAAAGGAAGAGAAGGAAAAGACCAATGCTCATGATGATCGGTTACTTTAATACTCAGGGTGGACTTCTGCCTTTCAAGGTTTTCAGCGAAGTAATTCCTCCATGAAAGAAGTTTGTCTCAGTGGACAAGTCAAAGGAAAATTACTATGGAGCTTTTACATGTATGGCTTATATGGGTATGGAAAAATACCGTTAATGAAAAGGTCAAGGCTTCCATGAGACTTCACATTATGGGAACACAAGCACTGCCATGATTGAGGTAAATCGTGTTTCACCAAAGAGAGTACGAGTTTGAGGAGGCTGCATTTGGACACATGTAAGCCATCACAATGGCAGCATTCAAGAGGTTTTAATACAAACTGTTCACGGGATCATTTGGATTCTTGTTCCTGTCTCTTCTTTCTTTACATCCTGTCACCTGCCCTTTCTCTTTTGTTTTTTATTTTTTCCTTCATTAAATTTCATTTAACTGTCTAACGTCTTTCTTCTTGGCATTTATAGTCCATTTAATTCCTCCCCTTAGAGTGCTTAGACTCCCCCTTCCTCAGGATTAAATATTAAATTTTGGTGAAGAAACAGCTTAAGGTGATGGAAAGAACATGGACATTGCAGACACAGCAGCCAGAGAGACGGGAGGTGTTCTTTAAATTTGCCAAGGCTCAGTTTCTCCTTGACTTGCAGCTAGTAGCACCTGCCTTGGTTCTCATGGTCACAACCCCAGGCACATGCTCAGGCTTACCTCTCGTCCTGAAAGGCCCTTCCTCCAAATCTGTGCTTCACGTTACCTCTACTTCCCCACCCTTCACGGCTACCACAAGAAGTCTTCCTGGAGCCCACACATTAGGATGTGAGGGCTGCTTTTGTGTTCCCTCAACACCATGGGTGATATTTGTATTTTAGCATGTAAATCTGAATTTTATTTATGTGCTTATCTCTCATGGAACAGAGGCTCCATGAAGACAGAAGGCATGCCTTCTTACTCTTGAAACTCTAGTAGCCGGTATAATTCTTGGTCCAGAGGACATGCTAGATAAGAATTTTTTACAGAACTGAATCATTCTTGGAATTACGATTTCTCTTAAAGATTAAATCACACATTTTATATATATACCCAGTGTGCCTGACACATAGTTGGTTGTCATTTCTGCTTAATTTAATTAAAAAAAATCATGACAACTCGATGAGAAGAGATGATTTCATAGACTGCTTTTGTGTCTTGGATTGATATTAGTCACACAATAGATGGCCTTGAGGCTTCAGTCAAGTTCTGCTGTCCCAGGGTAAATAAGAACATGCCATCACTCAGAGCTCCTGCCTAATGCTTAGTGGGCACAAATTAGTTATTTGTCGACAGAATGAAATAATGAAATATCAGCACCCTGTGAAGCCTTTTTTTCATTTTCTTGGCATATGTAAACATTTCCTTTTCTGAGATCTCATATAACTTTTCTCATATTTTTATTAAACAGTGCATTTCAGACTATTCATGTCTGTTTTCCCTACCAAACCATGAAGTGTTCCCAGGCACATGCTATTCCACCTATCTCATTCATTCTCGGCATCTCTCACCATATCTGAAAGAGTAGGTATTTTATAAACATTTATAGAATTGGGCTTTATCAATGTTAACTGGACAAATAGAATTTTCCTTCTGGTTCTTCCTCTCATCCAGTATACTAAAATTAGAAAATTGAACTTTCTTAGGAGGTTTTAAAAGGCACCACTGCGGTGCCATCACCTAATTTATTCCCTAAATTAAGAATTCCAAATGAATTTCTCATTAGATCCTGAAAATGGAAAACTTAGTATAGGTAAATTAAAATAATCAAAATTTTAAATCAGTGGAGTGTGGCAATAAATTTTCCCTTACAGGTATGTAAGTCATCGATAGCATATTTCTATGCTTAATTTGAGCTAGTATTTACATAGAATGCTCCCATTCTAATCATACTGTAGGGGAAATTACAACCCACTGCAGCTTAGGCATATGTTCCTTGGCAGAAGGGACTCAATCTGGTAAGGGACCTTCCTCTGATTTTTCATCATGCAGTACATATTCTGAATAATGGCTGACTTTGTTTTTTGAAGGGCTCTGTCAGCCCATTTCAGGGACTGAAACACTAAAGGCTAACTGGCTCTACCTCACAGCCTCAACACAAGTGATCTTTAATTGCTTTGATAGAGCCGGAGGGTGACAACGAATGACACTATTCTGTATACAGGCTTACCCTTTCCCCTCCTTTGCAGATGAGGAAATGGGAAGGCCCAGGGTCAGAACCCTATTCTTAGAAATCAATTGCTGCGACTACTGCTGAGCTCATCATAGATGTCACCAGCCTGATTAATGCTACAGGCTGGCATAGAGCTGCAGTCTCCAACATGGAGGAGAGCTTGTTTCAGGCATGGTGAGAATACAAGGTGAATGTCAGCTCCTAGTCCTCACCTGGGCTCCTTCTCCCAGGAGGAAGATGGTCTGCCCCAGGCTTACTCAGCACTTACTACCTTCAAGCTCACTACTCTATCCCAGCTCTTCCAGGGCATACCCAAAAAGTCCAGAGCAAGTTAGGGGTTTGAGCTGGACCTGAGGAGGAGAGGTTGGCTAGGATTTAGGGTGACTGTCAGAGGACAGCCAGAAGGGCTATGTCCTCTACAGCAGGTAGCAAGCATAGAACATCAGCAGGTCATCAGGCACAGTGAGCTTTGGTGAGATACTCTCATTGGCCCCAGTGAAGAGCACCATGCCATGCTGCAGGGGGAGTTTTGCCTGGGCTGCGAAAATTTTGGGTGCCACTCCCCTGCAGCATAAGTAGGACTGGTAGAATCCACTGAAAAGACCTTATATTCAGGGATGGAGCCAGGGAAAAATAGCTGGAACGAAACTGGAAGCATCACAATTCTAGACTTTGAGTTATACTGCAAAGCTATAGTAATGAAACAGTATGGTACTAGCAGAAAAACAGACACAGAGATAATGGAACAGAACAGAGAACCTAGAAAGAAACCCACAATTATTAGATCAATTAATTTTGGACAAAGCAGGAAAGAATATCCAATGGGAAAAAGACAGTCTCTACAACAAATGGTATTGGGAAATCTGGTCAGCTATGTGCAAAAGAAACTGGACCAATTTCTTACTCCACACACAAAAATAATTCAAAATGGATGAAAGACCTAAGTGTGAGACTGGAAACTGTAAAAATCCAAGAAGGGAGCACAATTACTCTGACATTGGCCATAACAATATCTTTCTAGATATGTCTCCTGAAGAAAGGGAAACAAAAGCAAAAATAAACTATTGGGACTACATCAAAATAAAAAGCTTCTGCCCAGCGAAGGAAACAATCAACAAAACTAAAAGACAACCAATGGAATGGAAGAAGATCTTTGCAAATGGCATATCCAATAAAGGGTTAGTATCCAAAATCTATTAAGAACTGTCACAACTCAACAGCCCACAAAACAAATAATCCAGTTTAAAAATAGGCAGAAGACATGAACAGACATTTCTGCAAAGAACACATCCAGATGGCCAACAGACACATGAAAAAGTGCTCCACATCACTGGGCATCAGGGAAATACAAATCATAACCACAGTGAGATACCACCTCACACCAGACAGAATGGCTAAAATTAACAAGTCAGGAAACGACAGATGTTGGTGAGGATGTGGAGAAAAAGGAACCCTCCAACACTGTTGATGGGAATGTCAATTCATATAGCCACTATGGAAAATGGTATGGAGGTCCCATAAAAGGTTAAAAATGGAACTACTCTACGATCTAATAATTGCACTCCTGGGTATTTTCTAAAATACTAATTCAAAGGGATACATGTACCCCTATGTTTGTAGAAGCACTATTTACAATAGCCAGATATGGAAGCAGCCAAGTGCCCATTGATAGACAAATGGATAAAAAAGATGAGGGGGGTGTGTGTGTGAATACTACTCAGCCATAAAAAGAATGAAATCTTGCTATTTGTAATGACATGGGTAGAGCTAGAAAGTATAAAGCTAAGCAAAATAAGTCAATCAGAGGAAGACAAATACCTTATGATTTCACTTATATGTGAATTTAAGAAACAAAACAAATGGGGAAAAAATAGACAGAGACAAACCAAGAAGCAAACTGTTAACTATAGAGAACAAACTGCTGGTTACCAGTCAGTGGAAGGATGGGTGAATCGGTAATGGGGATTAAAGAACACACTTATTATGATGAGCTCTATGTATAGAACTGTTGAATCACTATATTGTACACCTGAAACTAATATTACACTGTATGTTAACTATAGTGAAAATAAGATGAAAATCTTAATAAAGAATATTCTAGCATAAATTTTGATAAAGTTGTTTGAGGTTTTTAAAGTATTGAATATGAAAAAAATGTTCTAAATTTGACAAAGGAGTGAAGAAGCCACTGCTGACTTTCAATTTCCAATGTCCTTTCTATTCCACAAGAGGTTCCCTGGACAGAAATATATAGGTGATTTTGGAGAGTTACTCTATATTTACAACTCATTCTGTTTACTCTAAACATCTGTGCCTATTATCAGTAGAAATTAAGATAAATGACACCTCCTGGAGATCTTCTAGGGTTGAGTAAGAGTACTCAAGTATAGCCAAATGTGGAAGAGATTCCCTTACAGCTAATAGGAAGGCAGGAAATGTGTAATAATTCTCATTGCTGCTTTCAGCCTTACTAGCACAGTGGGGCCCATTGGAGTGCCTTCTGTTCAAGGTGGCAACATGGAAAATTACAAAGATCTTCACTGTGATGAGTCACAGCTCATGGATTTATAGTGTTTGATGTAACAATAAATGAATACAACAGTCAATTATAAAAACTAGTTAAAATACAGAAGAGCATAGGAAGTTTAAAGAATAGGGAAAGAGTTGACATTATTGTTTGGAGAATTAAGTGTTATATTATGGGATTAAGAAAGGGAGTGAAAATATGGAGAAAGTAGATGGATGAATGGCCAGTGGTCATTCTGAGAGCAAAAAATGAGACGTCATGTGAGAAAATGGAAGTGACACGGTTTCAGTCAAAAATCGAAATACTTCAATTTACTATACTAGGAGAGAAGTACCAGATTATTATCAGCATGAATAAGTGACCATGGGAATGGCTGACTCATGTGCAGTGGAAGTGAATATCAAGGTTTCAATATTTTGAGACCAAAGAGTTGAATGGCCCACTTATATATTAATAGAACTTGGTGCAAAACTGAAATTATGAATAAGGCCCAAATTCTGCAATGAATATGGGGCATATGCAGAATGCCTATAGGTGACAGCAAGAAGAGAAGTAGGGGCTTATACAGCTGTTGAACTTTATAAGAGTAAGAGGTTTTGCCAACTTAGAGGAGTAGAGCAGTTTGGGGTGCTCTAACAAAATTACCATAGACTTGGTGACTTAAACAACACACATTTACTTCTCACAGTTCTGAAAGTGTGAGAATTCTAAGCTGTCAGCATATGTCTGGTCATAGCCCACTTCCTGGTTCATAGATGGCCATCTTCTCAATGTGTTCTCACCTGGCAGAAGTGGCAAGAGAGCTCTCTGAGGTCTCTTTTTATAAGGGCACTAATCTCAATCATGCAGGCTCCACTCATGACCTAATCACCTCCCAAAGTCTCCATCTCAATACCATCACATTGCGAATTTTGGAGGATACAAATGTTTAGTCTATAGAAAGGAGTACTGGGATACAGAACAAGTTAGATACCGACTCTACGCATTAACCTGAGGTAACTGAGAAGTGGGAGAACCAACAGACTCTACTTGACATAGCTGCTGGGAAGGCACTGCTTGCGGACTACAGCCAGGGTTTGGTTAAAAGAGGAAAGTCCAAGAGAACATCATGGCAAGTTTCCAAAGTACAAAAAATCAGGAAGCAGTGAGAAAGGAGGAAGCACAGAGCTATATAAGCAAGATAAGCGGAGGAACACAGCTAATATTTTTAGAGATAACTATGGATGACAAGGACATGGGGCATCACAAAGCAGTGAGCTGCAGCTCTCGACCTACAAAGGCAGTTCTAGGCGGGTAGTGGGATTAACTAGTTTCCAGGATCCACATTGTATTTTGGAAATAGGTGATGCACCCCGAGAGCGTAGGTTAAGAAAATCAATAAGCCCTTAAAATAGGCAACCTGATCACTCCGGTTTCTTTAAGAACAGTATTACTAGTTTTAAATACACATAGAGAATCTCAGAAGGCTTTTGGCATAAAATGTATTTTCCCTGATTTGAAAGCCAAAATGTTAAATGTAGAAGGAAGATGAAAGGAAACAGCATAATCATTCCTGGTGAGATAAAACTACTTGATATTAATGATGTCAGATTTCTGAGACGGTTGTGGGGAGATCAGAAACACCAAGAAACTCTTCTCCCTACATCTCTTTGAAATACCTATATTAGTTTTTTATTGATTTGTAACAAATTACCACTAATTTAGTGGCTTAAAACAATAAACATCTATTATCTCTAAAATTCCATGGGTCAAGGGTATAGGCAGGATTTAATTGGTTCCTCCACCTTAGGTCTCACAGGCTGAAATCAAGTTTTCAGCAAGGGCTGCTTTCCTACCTGAAGCTGGAAGTTCATTTCAAAAATCATTCAGGTTGTAGGAAAAAGTGATTTCCTTGCAGCTGCAGAAACTCATGGCAGCTTGCTTCCTCAGGGCCAGCAGAACCACTTCTCTGCTGCTTCCAGATTCTGAGCTCAGGAAAAGCCCAAGCCTTCTTTGAAAGGACTCATCTGATGAGGTTGGGCCCATTCAGGACAATCTTCCCTTCTAAGTAACTCCAAGTCAATTGATTAGGGACCAGAATTACATTTGCAAAAATCTTTCTCCTTTGCTATATAATATTACATATTCATGGGAGTGATATTCCATCATATTGCTGGGTTTGGTCTACACTCTTGGGGAGGGGATTATTTAAGAACAGCAGGTAACTCCCAATCCCTCCTAGAATTTTCCCTACCTCCGTATGTAAACAATAAAACTCTAGGTTATCCAAGATTCTGATAGAGTTATCTATAAATAACTACTCACTTATAAGATGAAAAATCTTCCCCTTAACTTCATCTCTTTTGGTTACATGTTCTCTCATTAATATGTTGCATTTCTTTTCTGGCCCAGATCGAAAAAATGTTCTATAACTGTGTTTCTCAACCTTTTGGCCTATTTATTATTACTCCCCTAAGGAGCCTTTTTAAACTGTTTTTCTCTTCTCTAACATCCTGCCCAATAAATTTTAAAACCAAAGATTATTGAATATCTAATTTTATGCTGTATATCTGTGATTTATACATAAAATAGTAAGATTATGCTCCTCCGTCTCCATAGAAATAATTTTTTCCCCTTTGGAGTGATAAAATCCCTATTGAGAAATCATGTTCTATAAGATCAAGGGTCCATTAATACATAAATATTCACTGTATCCTGTTCTTCCTTTTCTTTTTGATCTCCAGCTCTTTTGATACCAGCTCCCATGTCCTGTTCTATACAAATCCATAATAAAATTCTATCATGTAATGATGTGTGTGGTTTGTTGTTAAGTACAATTTCAATAATCTGTGTCCCAGTGCTGACTTTGCAACTAATCTTCAATGTGAACTTTGGCAAGCCAAACAAGATTTTGGTACTGCCATTTCTTCAGTATGTCAAAGGGCACAATCTTGTAAGGTAAAACTTAGTTATAGTAGAGAAAATTAATTTGATAAGTCTAAAGTCCTGCTAGAAGGAGAAAGTATAAATCTCTATCACTTTAATAGGATAGATGAGAAAAATGAAGTTTCTATTCCAGGAGCAGGGATTTAGAAATAAAAAGATGTATAAATTATGTCAAATGTTCTTTAATGATGTTGGCAGTTCTCATTTGAATTCTGTGGAGGTTCATTACGGTTGAAGCAGGGGCCAAGGATAGCACCTGTGATCATAAAACAATGACTGAACTTGTAACCAACCAAATTTCATGGGGATCTAAGACTGCTTTTTAACATATTATCACTTCCTATCCCTTGGAACAGATTTGACACCTGAAACATTAGTTCTGGAGCTACCATATTTGTTTTTATTTTATAAAACAAGGAGGAAGCCAAGGTGCTATTATCAACTATTCCTCTAGACAAGCCCATGCTAATTCTTTAGTAAACACACCAACCACAATGCATTTAGGAAGTTCTTTGCAACAGTTCAACAAAAAAACAAGACTTTTAGCCTCTTCCTCAGATCCTGGGTTCTAATACCATGACTTGAGCAATTTCCAAGTATGGGCCAATTCCACACAAGATGAAACTTTTATTTACTGACACTCCAACTTAACATTTTGAAATTTCTACCAGTCAAAAAGCACATGAATAGTGACATTTGCAATGATATGCTACCAAGATATATTGGGAGAATGAAAAAGTGCAGAGTCCAAAGCATATCTAAAGAATTATGTTAGAATTAATTAATATCATGCTTTTAAATTAAATTTTATGTTTTATATACCTTTGTTGAAAAATGTGCCTCCTTTCACTCTGCCATAGGCAAAATGTTCACCATGTGAAAGCCCCCCTTCTGTTTTCACTGTCGTCTCTACAGCTGTGAGATTCTATTTTTCTTGATGAAATCAACATTATGGTTTCAGACACAGTCAGGATCCATGGCGCATATAAATTATTCCAATATCGTTTTGCACTCAGAACACTAACGATACTATTATTTTCTTGAGTAGCATATAGGGAAATTCTGTCACTGTCTGGCTGAAAGTGACACATACATTACACTTGAGTTGATGGACACATTATGGAATTATCCTTGCCATGGTTTAGCAGCTTTGAAAGTGGGGCACTAGACTTCAAGAATGTTAGATAAGGATTTCTAAGCACTTAGAGAACAGAACCCATCCCCTGCAGGTTCAAAGGGAAGTTTTGTTTATGAAACACTATTTTCAAATGAAATATTCATTTCAGATCCAAATGCTTGATTTATCTCCATCTCTGTGGAAAGCAACATTTGACCTAATGAAAACTGGGCTCAGTGGCAAGATCTGATGAGACAGGAAAGCAAACCATGAAGTCAGAGATTCAGGCTTCAAATAAAGCCTTTCTACCAACCTCTGCCCCATAAATACGTCCTCCATTCCACCTGTGATCATCCTTATCTCCCTTTAAAGCACTAATGAAACTGAAATATGTAACTTCGAAAGCCTTATGAGTTATCTGACATACCTCCATGGGTGACTTATTTGGTCCTCCTCATCAGAGTGTGGCCACAGGGATGGGGTGAAATGATAAACTGCAGAGGACAGGTCATAGGCCATGATATTTCACCAACTGAAGACTCTGTAAAAAAAATAATTCAACTTTTCACATGTGATATTCCTAAAAGTGGTCCTTCAATTAACCACAGTGAACATGCCTGGAATGGCTTGCCTTGCCTTTAAACATTTGTTCAAGTCTTGCTCATTCCTCAGCACACGGCTCACTGTTTCCAAGTAATCCTGGTTCCTCTCTCCTTTGTACCACCACCATCTCTACTTTTAAAGTAGTACTTACAGGACATATTGCAATTAAGTTTATACTTCTGGCTCAGTGTGCAAGCTGACAGCTCTTCTAGAGTAGAACCAGTGCCTTATTTATCTTTATTTGTAACATCTTCTTAGTACCTGGCACTTAATATGTGATCAGTTGAATGAACTGATATATAAATTAGTGAATGCTCAAAGTCTTTAATTCTGGAGACTGAGTCTTACCCAAGCCATTTTTCCTACTGGAATAGATCAACTATTTTGCACAGATACACGCATAGTGATTGGGCTATAAAATATGAACAGATTTGTGGAAAGACCACAATTTTGAGAGACAGTCATCTTTCAAAACCACTTACCCATGAAGGTAAACAACAGAGGGTATTTCTACCACCACTTAATTCCATGCATTCTAAAACTGTTTTTTTTCCCCAAACTATTTATTGATCACCAGTGACATGACCAAAACTGTTTTATTTTGTGAACAACAATGAAAAAGTAAGACAAAGGCTTTAAAAACATGCAGTTTATAATACATCAGATAGCAATTCATTTGTGCTTATTTTTGCAGTAAGTACTATAGTATTTGATATGATTTAGCTCATTTAATCTTCATGATCACCCAAAGTAGCCAAACTTATTCTCATTTTTACACTGGGGACACTAAGGTACAGAGGGGTATATATAATTTTCCATGAAGTTTCAAACTTCTTTTCATGGCTTAAGTTTCAGAGCTTTTGAAACATTATAATTGCTGTCATTCTTGCTATGCTATGGTTGCAAAGTTCCTAGCATTTACAGCAAGAAGGGATCTCTGAACATTCTCCTCTAAGATCAGGAACAAGACAAGCATGTCCACTCTTACCACTTTTGTTGAGGATGTCTACTCTCACCACTTTTTATCAAATGGTAATCCTAAACACAGCAAACAGGCAAGAAAAAGAAATAAAAGGCATCCAAATTGATAATGAAGAAGTAAAACTTTTACTATTTTCAGATGACATGATAACTACATACAGAAAACTCTAAACACTTCACCATAAAACTACTAGAACTTATAAATGAATTCAGCAAAGTCACAGAATACAAAGTTAATGTACAGAAATCTGTTGCATATCTACACACTAATAATGAAAAAGCAGAAAGAGAAATTAAGAAAACAACCCATGAACAATTGCACCAAAAAGAAGAAAATACTTAGGAATAAACTTAATGAAGGACGTGAAAGATCTGTTCTCTGAAAACTATAAAATACAGAAGAAAGAAATTGAAGATGACACAATGAAAAGATATTACATGTTCATAGGCTGGCAGAATCAATATTGTTAAAATGTCCATATTGTATAAAGCAATCTACAGATTTAATGCAATCCTTATCAAAATACTGGCAACATTTTCAGAGATTGACAACAAATAATTCTAGTTTGTATGGAACCACAAAAGACCCTGAACAGTCAAAGCAATCTTGAAAAAAAAAAAAAAAAGAACAAAAGTAGATTACCACGCTCTCAGATTTCAAGATATATTACAAAGCTGTAGTAGTAATACAGTAAGGTTCTGGACAAAAATAGACACAAGAATAATAGAACAGAATAAACAGCCCAGATATAAACCCATGATTGTGTAGTCAATCTACTACAAAGGAAGAAAGAATATCCAAAGGGAAAAAGAGAGTCTTTTCAACAAATGAAATTGGGAAAATTGGACAGCCACATGCAGAAGAATGAAACTGGACCATTTCCTTATACCATACACAAAAATAGACTCAAAATGAATCAAAGACCACCATGTGAGACAGGAATCCATCAAAATCCTCGAGGAGAACACGGGCAGCAACCTCTTACACCTCAGCCACAGCAACTTCTTACTAGACACCTGGCTAAAGGCAAGGGAAGCAAGGGCAAAAATGAACTACTGAAACTATACCAAAATAAAAAGCTTGTGCATAGCAAAGGTAACAATCAACAAAACTAAAAGGCAATCTACAGAGTGGGAAAAGAAATTTGCAGATGACATATCCCATAAGGCGTTAATATCCAAAATACATAAGGAACATATAAAACTCAACACCAAAAAAAAAAATACAATTAAAAAAAATGGGCAGAAGACATGAGCAGACATTTTCCAAAGAAGACACACAGATGGCTAATAGACACATGAAAAGATGTTCAACATCATTCAACATCAAGGAAATGCAAATCAAAGCCACAATGAGATATCACCTCACAACAGCTGGAATGGATAAAATAAAAAACATAAGAAACAAGTCTTGGCAAGAAAAAGGAACACTTTTGTACTGTTGTTGGGAACACAAATTGACGCACCCATTGTGGAAAACAATATGAAGGTTCCTCAAAAAATTAAAAATAGGATCACCGTATAATCTAGTAATTCCACTACTGAATATTTACCCAAAGAATACAAAGACATTAGTTTGAAAAATATATATGTACCCCTATATTTATTGCAGCATTATTTATAATAGCCAAGATATGGAAGCAACCCAAGTGTCCATCCATAGATGAATGGATAAAGAAGATGTGGTGTGTGTATATGTATGTGTATGTACATGTACATACACACAGACCCACACACAAACACACAGATGCTGGAATATTACTCAGCTATAAAAAAGAATGAAATCTTGTCATTCGCATTGACGTGGATGGATCTAGAGAGTATAATGCTGAATGAAATAAGTCAGTCAGAGAAAGACAAATACTATATAATTTCACTCACATGTAGAACTGAAGAAACAAAACAAATGACCAAAGGTTAAAAAAACAAACAAACAGATTCGTAAATATGAAGAACAAACTAGTGGTTGTCAGAGGGGAGGTGGGGAGGACAGGTGAAATAAAGGGGATTTTACCTTGATGAGTAGTGAGAGATGCATAGGATTGTTGAATCATGTTGATGTACACCTGAAACTAATATAATACTAATATATTAATTATACTTGAATAAAAAAAGAAGCATTCTCTGAACTGAGGATGATAGATCAATATATCCTTATAAGGCATAGTAAAGAAAGACTCCCACAATGGAAAGGAAGCATCTCAGAAGGAAGAAGTTACGAAATCTATCTATCTTCTCAAAAGGGAAACTATTACCATTAAATAGTCAAATCCAATAACATGTTATAAATAAGTAACACAAACTATGCTATGATAGAGAAAAATATAGCAGACCCATTCATTTCTTTTACTAAGGTATACCATTTTCAATTTTAGCATAATTTCCTTTAAGGCTGACATAAATAGAATCTCAACATTTTTTTCAACATGCATTTCAAAGCGTCCACATAATGAATTTGTCGATTGTTTTCATAGCATGCATTATTCAGTCAGATCTCTGGGACTTAATACATGTCTGTTGCACTGTGACCACATGACTTTAAAATGATTAATAAAAGCCAATACACTAGTTTGAGAACACAAGACTTGAATACAAATTTTCATATAAAGTCCTATGAGGTGACATCAGAAAATAATACAGATTCACAATATGATAGCAGCACTATATATTAATTCTAAACCAATATTAACTGCATGATTATCAAATTCCTATGTCTAAATTACTAATTTCTCCATGGCAAAATAACCATAAAGATGTCCATTTGTCTTTTTCACTGGCTGTCATTCTCTCTGTCTCGTGTCCCTGTCCTCCCTCTATTTCTCACTCAGAGATAATCTGCTGTGGTCTGTGTTCCAACTGCATGCTGCCTGCACTTCTGGTAAAGGCCTTACTCCTCAAGGCCTGGTATCTGAAGCTGGTTGTTTACTTGTTTGCCTCTCTAGTTAACTTGTGAATTCCTTGAGGGTAAAGGCTGTGACTTTTTTTGTCTTCCTCCCCTCCCATGGCTCTTAGCACAGTGATTTACACAAAATAGGTGCTAAGAAGGTGTTTGACAAATGAGTGATGATCATTTTACTTAAAAAAAAAAATCAAGAGCATTAAATGGCATCAATAATTTATCCATATGGCATTTTGTCTCAAAACATTGTAGAAATCTCTTGGTGGAATATATCAACTCTTTTCATTTCTTTTTACAAGACCCAAGTCCAGGGATTGATTCAGGAGTTATAAATCGTCGATTCCCCTAAGCATCTCCCAACTTTAAGGTCATTATGATTTCTTTAACAGATCCAGAGGATTAGAACTTGAAAGCAACCATTAAGCGACCCTGTTACACCAGCCTGATAATAACTTTGAGCCAAAGTGAAGGATGCGGTCTCAGGATGAGGGGCTCCGACTCTGGAGAGAGACTACCTGGGTTCTAAACGTGCTCCATTATTCGATAGCTTGGAAACCTTTTCTGATTAAATCTCTTTCTTCAGAACATTATGTTGGTGGAAGGATTTTTGTGAGGACTAAATGAGACCATGCACACACCACGTCACCATCACTGTCCTGCTTTGTAGCAGAGACTCTGGATCTCTAGATCTCAGCTTTTTTGTTTTTAATTTAAGACAGAGACAGAGAGACATAAAGAGCATGCACATACAGGGGAAGGGGCAGAGGAAGAGTGAGAACCAGGCCCCCTGCTGAGCAGGGAGCCTGATGCAGGGCTCCATCCTAGGACCCTGAGATCATGACCTGAGTCAAAGGCAGATGCTTAACTGAATGAGCCACCCAGGTGTCTCTAGATCTTAGTTTGTTTGACTCCCATCTCCAGAACTTCAGTTTGCTGTCCACCTTTGCTCAGCCTTGCATATCATATGCCAGTGGTTGTGAATAGGGTTTCCAAATAAAATACAGGATGCCAACTAAATTTGAATTTTGGATCAACAAAAAAATACTTTTTTTGTCAGAAGTTTGTCCTATATAATAATTGGGATATACATATACTAAGAAATCATTCATTGTTTAGCTGATATTCAGATTCAGCAGAACACTCTGTATTTTTTTTTTTTTTTTTGCTAAAACAGGCCACGCTAATTCAGTAACTCCCCAACAACAATCCCTTGCCTCAAGCCCTCACAGATAAACACAGGGTTGCAGAGTTTGCATTTAATTGCTTTTCCATTCAGTCCATTTTAGGTGTTAGCGATTAATTAAAAATCCAGCACAGGGACACAGGCTAGTGAGGAAAAGCTTTATTCCAACTTAATCCAGCACAGGGACACAGGCTAGTGAGGAAAAGCTTTATTCTAACTTAATGTGATTGAGCTTTTCACTTTGGGAAGACATGACATATTTGATAAGAACTAGTTCTGTGTCAATTGCTAAACCTCCCATTCTGTTATTTTTCTACCCTTACATTTTCAGGTGGCTAAATAGGGGTAGCCTAGAATTCAGTGTCTGTACATTCTAGAAGCTTTCTCTAAGAAAATATGGCTGCATCAGCCACAAACCAATAAAAAATAACCAAAAGCAGTTCAAAGCATTGTCTAGGGAAAGGTTTTGGTTACATTCTAACAACTGGCACACACACAATTTCTTTTTTTCTTTTTTCTTTTTTTTTTTGCTTAGTTGTTCGTGTTATGACACAGAGTTTTAGTGTTTCCTTGGTGAGGCATGTCTTAGGCTGGGCTCAAAGAAGCTATATGAACTCTATTGAACAGACTCTATCCCCAATGTTATACTTGTTTCTGACACTCAGAAATTTTACATAATGGATCATTTTCAGAATATATTGTGAAGTGCTACAAATACTTAATGGATGTCTGTGTGTGAAGACTGATCATGTGATTATCTTTTTTTTTTTAATCAATTTGTTTTTATTTTGTTCAGGTAGGCAGCATATAGTACATCATTAGTTTTTGATGTAGTGTTCAATGATTCATTAGTTCTGTATAACACCCAGTGCTCATCACAAGACATGTCCTCCTTAACACCCATCACCCGGTTACGCCCTCCACCCTCCCTTCCCTTTGTAACCCTCAGTTTGGCTGAACTCCCGGAAACAAACTGAGGGTGATTATCTTTAAAAAGAAAATGCATGCCTATATGCATGTATATGTATGTGTATGCATGCACATATATTCAAGACTGGACAGGCTATTTTATTTTTCCTTTTTCTAAAAAAGATTTTATTTATATGTTTGACACAGAGAGAGAAAGTGAGCACAAGCAGAGGGAGTAGCAGGCAGATGGAGAGGGAGAAGTAGACTCCCCACTGAGCAGAGAGCCTGATTGGTGGGGGGTGGTGCTCAATCTCAGGACTGTGGGATGAAGACTCAAGCTGAAGGCAGATGATTAACCAACTGAGCCACCCAGGCACCCTGGACAGACTATTCTAAAGGAATTTTATTTTGGGTCAAACAAATTACTTCAATAGTTGATACTATAAGTTGTTATGATTCAGAGAGTTTTCTGGATATTCCTTTTGCAGATACTCTGAACAGTCCACAGGATTCTTGAGATTTTTCCTGAGTATCCCACTTTATTTTTTTAATTTATTTTTTATTTATTTTCAGCATAACAGTATTCATTATTTTTGCACCACACCCAGTGCTCCATGCAATCCATGCCCTCTATAATACCCACTACCTGGTTCCCCCAACCTCCCACCCCCTGCCCCTTCAAAACCCTCAGATTGCTTTTCAGAGTCCATAGTACCCCACTTTAAATAGCCAACTGTATCTCTATCTATCCCCTTACTCTGCTTGATTGTGTTTCTTAGTACTTGTTATATATTAACTTGATATCATAGCATGTATCCTTTTTGCAAAGTGTTTCCTTCCGTTAGAATATAATATCAAGAAGGATGGGGGTTTTGTTTATCTTGCTTATAGGCATGATCTAAGTATCTAAAATAGTGTAAGTACATGGCAACCACACGGTAAGTATTTTTGAATGAACACCTGAATAAAATAGTATGATAATAGCAGCTATTCTTTGTTGAGTGGCTACTATGTGATATGCAGATGCAAAATGTTTTATGACAGGAGAAATACATGTTTTATTGTTCATGAATGTCCCCAAGAATGGATCCTGGTGACTGAGCAATCTTTATTTTCTTGAAGGAAATAATTGATAATTGTAGAAGGTGAGAACAAAAAGAGCTTTGTGGCTCTAAATGGTTTTGCCTATAACAGAGAAACATATAAAATACAGATTTTGGAAGATCAAGGTGCTGCTAATGGGACTTTGGGAGAAAAGAGGCAAGATTAAGATTAAGGGGCACTTGAAGGAAAGTTCTGGAAAAAGAAAACCCTGTGGCTGGAGTCAAACAAAGGATAGCAGTAAGATATATGATTGGGATTTTAAAGGGAAATTTTCTGAACATCTTATATAAATCATTCTCTTCTATTTCTTGAATTGGATGTTCTATAAATTGTTTATTTCTTATATGAGCCTTATTCTTAAGACACTCTTAAAAGATGACTTCTGTATTAGCATGCCAACTGATAACAGACACATTTTATTAGGAAGTCTAATAGGATTTGGGGGGGGGCACAGTTCCATTTTTCTGCTATTCAGATCCTTTTTGTAACTGACCTGAAACCTACTTGTCCAAATTTTCTCAATGTTATTTAAGTAATATTATTTTTAAAATATTTTATTTGTTTGAGAGACAGAGAGAGCATCAGTGGAGAGACAGAGCATTAGGCAGAGGGAGAGGGACAAGCAGCCTCCCCACTGAGCATGGAGCCCAGTGTGGGGCTTGATCCCAGGACCCTGAGATCATGACCTGAGCCAAAGCCAGACGTTTAACTGACTGAGCTACCCAGACGTACCTAAGTAATATGCTTTTGAAAAGTAAAAAATGTATTTGACAATTGGATCCTCTCTTGGACCTTTAGACAAAGAGACCCTGAACATTCCTTCCTTACATGTGACAGTTTGTCAATGCAATGAAAATACAATAACATGGACTCAACAAACATTTGTTATATTAGTGGACTTTTGTGCTATCATGTCCTTAGTCTTAGTTCTAAGAGTCTAATAATTCTTCTCCTTAGGGATCCTTTAAGTGTTGTGAAAATAACAACAAACACAGTGTCATAACATCAGAGAAATCTCTATACTCTAGTGCTAACTTTAAAGGGGTGTGAACCAAGTCAGAGAGCAGTAGGCTTTGTTTAAAGTCATAATGTCAAATAAGTAGCTGTGTGCAAAACAGATATTATGAGCTATGACACTCTGTCCATTTAAATATCTACTTGAAATGTCTAATGGGACACAGCACATCGACCAAAATATTAAGCAAGGGAAAAATTAGTCCCTTGACATATTTTGGCAGTTGGAAAGTAATAAAGATATTCAGTAATGATACCAAACTTTCTAAGTCTCCTGAATGAACCCCAAAACCATTCTATTTTTCTCTCACCAGCATTGGTTTTAAGAACCACTCTCTTTCTTGAAATATATTAATGATTGGATTTAACAACTACTGATTTTCAAAGGACCAAATCCATGTCTGATCATGTATTAAAGGACTATGTCCCTCCTTATTTGTACACAGAGCTGTAATTGAAAAAAGTTAATCATACTGATATGTGAAGAACAGAAAAGGGGTGGGGGCAAAATCTTCAAGGATACAATATGAATACTAATGCCTTTTTTGGGTACTATTTCACAGTGGACACAGAAAAGGTAAGTCTATAGCACTGTCAAAATATTGTGTTGTTAAATTAAGCAATCAACATGCTCAGAAAGGATTAAACTTGGATGATGTTTGTTTAAATCTATGAACAGTTAAATGCCATTTATCATATTGATCAGATAGAACCCAGCAAAGTCCTTTCATAGGAAGAAAAGGGCTTATCATACTGCAGAGCAAACATCGGTGTAATAAGGAGGTATTTCACCAAGTGTTTCCACGTATCCCAGAGGAGGAATGTGTGAGAGTTATCTTCTAACTTTCATAGTAAAGGGAATTACATCAGAAACCTGGCACAGCCCCACCATTTGGCATTCAGGAAAAACTGTCTTTATCTTTCCACCTGCAAAGAGGTAAGAGTTATTTAGCTGCATCTAAATTATTAGTGTGAGTAGCCAAACCTGGGCTCTTGTTCCAAATAGAAGCTGGTTTCTATAGTCAGATGTAAGCATGGCAACAATCCATTGACATCAATAGATTTGTCTGATTCTAATTCCAGAAATCAGATATGAGTGTGCATGTGAATGCCAAAGGTGACACTTAGAAGATACTGTGAAAGAAAGGACGGAAGAGGATTATAAAAGGAGATGTCTCATAATTCATCTGGTTTTCTCTACCCTCACTCTCAACCTGAAGCAAATAGAACACTTGGAGTTTCTTATTTTTCCCTGCCTCCAGTCTCACTGTACTTCTGGCCTATCCTCCTCACTCTAGCCAATGAATTATTTCCAGACCATAAATACAATCTTGATTAAAAGTCTCCAGTGGCTAAAAAGAAAAAAAAAATCTCCAATGGCTCATCACTGCCCTCAGAATAAAGTTCAAGTGTGGCAGTGTTATGTGGAAGTCCCTTACCTACTGATTCTAACTGCTCTCCATTAGCCTTTCTGGTTAATCTCCGCATGGCCATTCGGACCACTGATACACACACCCTGCATTTCAACTACAGAGAACTTTATTCTCTTTACTAGATTGTCTGTTTTCTTTCATGATTCCATTTCTTTAAAAATCAGCTCCACTAGATCTGAAATAACTTTTCCTTTCTTACGTTTCTAACGAGGTCTATTCCTCCCAGAATAATTTTATCTGTATGAGATCTTCTCAGACTTTCATGGCTGAGTTACTTGTTCCCACCTATTAAATATAACTTTCGTTACATTAAATTATAAATATCTATGTGTATAACTAACTTGTCTACAAGACTTTGGGTACCTTGAGGGAAAATATGGTGTCATCTCCAATTTTTTCATTAACATCGTTTGTCATGAGTAAGGGGCTCAGTAATGGTTATATGTACTTATTTTGGGAAGATAGTTCTCTTCAGAATATTTGCAGTATCCCTTTCTGTATGCAGATGGTATTAACTGGGCTTGAGAAAATAATAGTGCAAACCTAGAACATTGTAAAATAAGTTCAATTGTATTTTAGATGAGCCTGGTAGCTCTGGAGTCCACTGTGGGCTGTCCTTAGATAAGAATGCTCTACCTTTTAGTACTCACATACATAAATGGGGATGATGTCTTTGATAATTCTTCGCTTGTACTTCTTGAGGATAATATACAAAGATTAAGGGCCTATTTAGCCAGAGCAGCTCTATCTCGGTTGAACAGCCATTTTGTTGTTTATGCAGTAAAACTTAAACTGACCCTGTCCCCCTGCCCACACCACAGAGGAACTTACTTATAAGAAGGTCTGGTAAACCAGTAAAATGTGGTCAACCAGTCACTGATAACAGAGCCCAAATACAAAGGCGGGTCAGGTCAGATGGAGATAACAGATCCCGAATGCAGGGATGAGTCGGCCAGGTGGAGACATCCAATCGGTGGAGCGCGTATACTGTCTCCCTAGCTACCAAGGAGTGTAGGCCCTGCCTTTTGGGTGCCAATTCTGACCAAGGTGATATGCTAGCTCAAATAGCTACTATGGGGTGAATTGTAATTCAATTGGCCGCCCGTGTGTGACCTAGCATGACTGTGCAGCTTTCTCTGTGTGTTGCAATCTCCTCAGCCACCTGTGTGTGGCCATGCTCAACCACATGGCCTTTGCTCTATAAAAGTTAGTCTGTAAGGCAGGGAGGGGTTGCCCTCTCTGTAAGAGGCGGCCCCAAAAGGTCGGTTTGATTCTTGATGCTTGGCTCGAAATAAAGCTTTGCTTGACCTTTGCTTTGTATCAGTCTTGCTCCTTTGACCATGGACCCATCAATAGCTCTAGGCAAGTACAAGAGGAGATAGGTTATCAAGGGATGAGAGCATGGTAGTATGCTAAATTCAATTTCTGGTACCAGCAATAATACCCGCCTAACAACAATGTGCCAAAATTCATGAATCAAAACTTAGAGACATGAAGGGGGGATATAGAGGACGTCGCAAGAATTAGAGACTTTAATATTCCACTTTTGTTAATGGAAAGAATACCTAGGAAGAAGATCAACAAGGAAACAGAGGATGTTAAAAAATACTATAAACCAACTAGGTCTAGAAGATATCTATAGAATACTGTTTGAAGAGACAGGTTAAGATTTCCAAACATGAGGTTACTGCCATTGGACTTGAACACATGCAACATTTTGAAGACTGAGACAAGGTAAGAGAACATATGGTTCTAGAATGCAATTTAATTTCTGCATGACTATTGTAGACAAAGTTGCTCTTATCTAATTTAAGTACCAGTTCACAAGCCCAAAACAAGGCGACACACATACACAAACACAGTACAACATACAAGAACAATGAAGCTAGAAAATAAATATGTAATAATTCATATCAGTTAATAGGCAAAATTTTTTGCAAGCTTATACTACTATAGTCAAAACCCAAATCAACACTTCTCCCTGGAAACCTTTTTCCTCAATGATAGATTTTCTTCTAAAGACACTTAAAACCTATATAAGCCTGTCCCTAAACCCAACTCTGTCCTTCTGATTTTTAAAAATGATTCTTGTGGGTATGTAGAATACAGGAGGTTTTTAAAAATGTTATAGAGAAATAAATATGAATAGCTAAAAGGTTCATGAAGGAAGATTTTGTTTTCTTGTGTATCAAGAAAGAAAACAAAAATATAAAACATGAATCTTTTTTGCATTCTTTTAAAATTTATTTATTTTTTATTGTGTTATGGTAGTTACCATACAGTACATCATTAATTTATGATTCATTGTTCCATGATTCATTGTTTGTGTATAGCACCCAGTGCTCCATTCAGTCCATGCCCTCCTTTACCCATTACCAGGCTCACCCATTTCCCACTCCCCTCCCTTCTAAGACTCTCTTTGTTTCCCAGAGTCCATAAAACATGAATCTTTTAAAAGTTTAAGCTACTGAACATTTTTAAGAAGAAAGATCTTGACATTGATCACCAGTACTTTGCAGCAGAACTATAATGATGTTGTTAAGATTTTCAAGCCTATGCTGCCATTTCTGATATGGTAAGAAGAAGAGATGATGCTGATGGGTGTATAATCAACCAACCCTACTTGATCTGGCTTAAAGGGTGTTTGTGGGTTTAAAAATACTTTTGCACAGGAATCACAGAAGTCATCAAAGAATACAGTAGTGTTCTACCATGTGACATGAGAAATGGAGCCTGTTTAGAGTTTGAATTAGACGTCATACTTGATATATGGATATAAGTGATTGTCCTGAGACTCTTCTAAAAATATGGTTAGCACAAAGAGGCAAGCACAAAACTCAAGAAGAATAATGTTTGAAGTGGTCATACTAAAAACATATTTAAGAATCTACATCTTCAATATAGTGGAGCTGATATGCAATTGTAAAAAGAAATGATTCATTCATAATGATCTGGGTTAATTTCACACTGTAGACAGTACATCCATAATCCTCCGTGGGGTTACTGATGCCACAGTAGGTTTTTGAAATTTTCTCTTGAATGAAACAATGATGTGAAAACTTCAGGAGACAAACTATACTTATAGTCTCCTAAGATCAGATTTCTAACCACTTTGGGCCAAATGTTCCTGCCAGTTCCTTAAGAAGTTATTCTTCTACTTGACAACAGGGTAGTTGTCACTCAGTTGTCTTCCTTCCATCCAGGCTGAGTTCTTTGGTTCTCTATTCCTTCCACTTGCTTTATACGGATCTTTGTACTAAATCAATTAACACATTCACTCCTTCTACTATTTATTGAAGGACTAAGACAAGTCAGTCACTATGATTTTTATGGGGTATTCAATGATGAATACAATGAAACTCATGCTCTCATGTTTTTCATTTCTGATTAGAGTAGCATAATAAATGTCAATGACATTGGTTTCCACAAACACCATTTTGTGGCCTGATGCTAGGCTGGTGGCATGAGAAACACGAGGGAACACACTTAAAAATAAGGACCCCCCTGGGTCCCACACCTAAAGATTCCATTTCAGTAGATTTGGGTTGGAATCTGGTGATTTATATTTAAAAACAAACAAAAAGCTTGCCAAGTGAGCTTTTGGGCACATATCCAGGCTTGGGAACTAGTCTAGTGTATAATTAACTGATTTTTTTTTTTAGGAGAAAACAACAAACCATGTATTCATTCTTCTCCATCAGAGAGCCTGAGGGCCAGCACAGTTCCTGTGAGCTCCACGGGGTGAGGTGGGGTTGGGGGAGGAACAGAGGAAGAAGTGACCAGAGCATAGCTGACTGGAAGTGGGGGATTCATGAAATCATGATGTAAGAGAGTTTGAAAGTCACACAGAGCAGATCAAAATCAGTAAATTCAAACAGCATATGAAAATTGTATTTTTTAAAAAGCCAAAAGAATCTGAGGCAAACTACTAGAAGCTGAAAGTCAGTATCTGAGAGTCAGAGAAAATAAAAGTAAGAGACAGAAGACGGACAGGCAAGATGGCAGAAGAAGAGTGGAAGAAATTTCCAACTTTGTGTACCTGGCAATGTATGGTTAACCATCTTGCTTTAAAGTTCAGTAAAAGTTTAAAAATCTGTGCGGTCAGATAAAAAACCAGATACTTTTCTGGTTACCATAACGTATTTTATATATTATAAAACAGCTCTTGGTATAATTATTCACAACCCACAATTCAGGAAACAATACACAGCTATTTGACAGAAGTGCCCAGAAAGGAATCCACTTGCAGGGCTAATGGTCTTAGTGATATGGTTTAGTATCCTTTCTCATTTTTGGCTTTGGCCACTAGTATACAAATGAGTCGCATTCACTGTTTAGGCACTAGGTACTGAAACTTTGTACTAAATGCTTTTTCCTATGCAATAACTCATATTATCCCCACAACAGCTTTATGTGGTAAGTAGTTATTATCCCCATTTGACAGATGAGGAAAGGGGTCAGGGCCAAAACTGAGGCCCAGGATTGGCTGGCTCCAGAGCTTATCCTCTGGAGATAACTCACATCTACATCACTTTCCAACACACAGAAAACAAAAACCCGACTTCCTTAATCCTTTTTCTTTTTAATTCAAAACACCACACCCTCATTTTCCTGCTGAAAGTAAACATATTTAATGTTAAAGATAGTAAGCTGTAACTTTATATCCCTGATTGGGTATTGTCTTGAAATAAGACAAGATTAATGGTTTTGACCTTGAAATTATATAATGAACGATATATATATATATATATATATATATATGTGTGTGTGTGTGTGTGTGTGTGTGTGTGTGTGCATAATTAATTTTATTTTCTTAGACCTCATTAAAGCTAGATATATGACACTGGAAGGATATCCTTTCTAATAAGGAAGTCAGTCTCTCCCTGCTTATTTATAACTTGGAAATCTCCATTCCACTAAATTTTCCCAGACTGAAATGATAATTATCAAAGTGTTTTCCTATAAGGCATCTCATGTAGTCACCCAATATCTTTCTGAGCTGGGGAGTCCAACTGTTACATTTTCAGTTAATATATAATAAAACCCAAAGATCAAACAGGTAAGGCTAAGTAAATGAAGCAAAAAACAAGCCAAATAAAAGTTATACCTGATTGGGCGCCTGGGTGGCTCAGTGGGTTAAGCCGCTGCCTTCGGCTCAGGTCACGATCCCAGAGTCCTGGGATCGAGTCCCGCATCGGGCTCTCTGCTCGGCAGGGAGCTTGCTTCCCCCTCTCTCTCTCTGCCTGCCTCTCTGTCTACTTGTAATCTCTTTCTGTCAAATAAACAAAAAAAAAAAAAAAAAAAAAAAAGTTATACCTGATAGTTCCAGAACTGGGGTTAAAGGCCAATGTTCTGGTTCTTCATCTTAAGCTTCCACTTCAGTATGAGAGGCAATGAGGAAGAGACTGACATCAATTTTCATGAAGATTAAAGACAATTTGAATTACAACATACCAGAAATTAGTTAAGCATTTCTGAAATTTAATGTCATCATTCTTTATAGGCCTTATAATATATATCAAATGGATAACCAAAATTAAGAGACTTTGATTACATAATCTGTGTCAATATGGCAATACTTACTTATACTTAATGGTTTTTATTCATACAAATTGCAGACTGTGTATTTTAAAATTGACAAAGAAGCCAGCATTGGTCTGTTTAATCTTTGATATTATTTTGATGATAATGTGGATACATAGCAAGTATACTTGATCGTATGGCAGATGTGAGCTGTTTGTTGTCACTATTTAAAGCAAAGATTTATGGTTGGATGTACGTTTTTTAGCATAGCATAACTTATATTTTCAGACCCTTTATATGAGTGAATTTTGAGCTGTAGATATGGGAAATATTATATTTATAACTCTGTGTGGATGTGATCAATACTAACATAATGTGGCACTGTTTTGTTTTTGTAAAATAGAGCTAGGTTGATATTGAAGCCCAGAAGTAAACATATGCACTCTATTTGAATTTATTTTTCACCGAAGTGCCATAAGATGTAGTCACATTCATATAAAAATGCAAAAAGTATTTTATTTAGAATGCCATCATATGAAAAATGCTAGTGTCATGGTAACATTTTATTTATGAATTTCATAATTTAGAATATGTGTAATTTTATTTTACTTTTTCCTTTTTTTATTCTGTTATGTTAGTCACCATACAGTACATCATTAATTTTTGATGTAGTGTTCCATGATTCATTGTTTGTATATAATACCCAGTGTTCCATGCAATATGTTCTGTCCTTAATACCCAACACCAGGCTCACCCATTCCCCAACTTGGCTCCCTTCAAAAACCCTCAGTTTGCCTCCTGGTCAAAAAATTAAAAATAAAGCTACCCTAAGACCCAGAAATTGCACTACTGGGTATTTACCCCAAAGACGCAGATGTAGTGAAAAGAAGGGCCGGATACATGTAATTTTAAAAGAGCATTCTACTTTTAAAATTTCAACATTTAAATACGTAGCCTCTTAATAAAAGATAGAAATGCTTGAACTTTAAATTCTATAGCATACATGGTGGAAAACTCAATGCAATAACATGTAAGCATCTCTCAAGTATATTTAGAGTTTAATCCACTTAAGCATTGAATTTTACAAAAATTTCTTCTCCAATAACACATGCATCAGAAGTAAAAGCATTAGGTTAACCAGTACAACACTGCCTGAAACTATATATTTGTATGTAAAACAGTAGTCACTGACTTAGGCACATGAAATTGAGAGATTGTGAACTCTGAGAAACAAACTGAGGGTTTTAGGGGTGGTGGGGGTGGGATGATCCTGGTGGTTGGTATTAAGAAGGGCACGTATTACATGGAGCAATAGGTGTGGTGTATAAACAATGACTTTGGAACACTGAAAAAAAATTAAATTAAATTAAAAAAATTGATTAATCTCCATTCTGTGATGATGTAGTATAAAATTAACCAAGATAGGACTTCAAGTTCAAAATTACAATCTATATGCATTTATATATTTTCCCTCCTAGGAGACCAATAAATAAATAAAAATCTTTAAAATGACAAAAAATAACAAACAGAGTGGGAAAAGAATGACCAAGAAGAATTAATTTCAACATCTAGAAGAAGTAAGCAAATAAAGGAATGACGACACAAAGCAGAGGAAGCCACAGCCTAGAATACATGCTGGGGACCTACATTCAATGCAAAAATCTGCCTACCATGCTCAATTCTTGAAAAGGCTGATATGTACAAATCCATGTATGAAAGACATCAGCTATGGTATATGTATCTGAAAATAAAGGTGTTAAAAATACACAGATGCAACAAACAGGCACAAACCATTCATTGATTATTCTGTATTGTTTTTCTATTCTGTATATCATTAATTTCTGGAATCAAAATCTTTATCATTTACTTCCTTCTGCTTTCTTTAGGTTTGGTATACTCTGTTTTTGCAGTGTCTTGAGATGGAAATCTAGGATACTAATTTGAGACCTTAATTTTTTAATATAAGCATTTACAGCTGAACATTTTCCTCTAAGCACTGCCTTAGCTGCATCCTATAAATTTTAGTAGGTTTTGTCATCATTTTTTTTCATCTCAAAGAACTTCTAATTTCTTTGTTATTTCTTTTTTGACCTGTTGGTTATTAGGACTGTGCTGTGTTATTTCCACATATTTATGTATCTATGACTGTCTCAAATTTCTTTTTGTTATTGAATTCTAACAGAGTGGTCAGAAAACATACATTCTATTATTTCTACCCATTTAAATTTATTAAAGTTTATTTTATGGCATAGCATATGAGCTATCCTGTAGAATGTTCCAGGTGTACTTGAGAATAATATACTATCTGTTATTTAGTGGAGTATTCTATAGATATCTTCTGGACCTAGTTGGTTATAGTATTTTTAACATCTTCTGTTTCCTTGTTGATCTTCTTCCTAGGTATTCTTTCCATTAGCAAAAGTGGAATATTAAAGTCTCTAATTCTTGCTAAGGCCTCTACATCCCCCCTTCATTTCTCTAAGTTTTGATTCATGAATTTTGGCACACAGTTGTTAGGTGGGTATATAATTAAAATTGTCATACCTTTCAAAGGGATAGACTCTTTTCTCATTATAAGGTTCTCTCTTTCTCCCGCTCTTTTTAATTTTTTTTTAAGAGAGAGAGAGAAAGAGCATGAGTGTGAAGGGGCAGTGGGAGGAGGAGAGAGAATCTCAAGCAAACTCTCTGCTGAGCACAGAGTCTGACACAGGCTCAATCTCATGACCCGAAAATCATGATGTGAAATGAAATCAAGAGTTGGACATTTAACTGACTGAGCTACCAAGGCATCCCATAAAGTATCCCTCTTTACCTCTAATAATATTTATTTTAGAGTCTATTTTTTCTGATATTAGTATAGCCTTTCCATGTTGTAGTCTAAGAGTTTCATAGTTTTGCATTTTACATTTAGGACTGAAATTCCTTTTGAGTACATTTGTGTGAAGTTTATAAAGTCTGTGTCTAGATTTTTTTTTTTTGATGTAGATGTACAGTTCTTCTAGCACCATTTGTTGAAAACTATCTTTGCTCCATTGTACTGCCTTTACTTCCTTGTCAAATAACTGTTGACTTTATTTATATTGATCTATTTCTGAACTCTATTCTCTTCCACTGATCTAGTTGTCTATTCTTTTGTCAACAGTAAATTGCCTTGATAGCTTTATTATTAAGTCTTGAAGTCAGGTAATATCTATCCTCCAACTTTGTTCTCCTTCAATATTCTGTCTCTGCATATAAACTTTAGAATTGGTTTGTCAATATCCACAAAATGACTTGCTGGGATTTTGATTGGAATTGAACTGAATTTATAGACAGGAAAAACTGAATTGAAAATATTGTGGCTTCCTATATGTGAATGCAGAATATCTACTCATTTATTTAATTCAGATTTTTCATTTTGTTCACTAGAGTTTTGTAGTTGTTTTGTAGTTTCCTTCATCTAGACCTTGCATATTTTTTGTTATATGTATACCTAAGTATTTCATTCTAGGGGGTGACAATGTAAATGGTATTGTGTTTTCAATTTCAAATTCCACTTATCCTTTGCTGGTATATAAAATGATTGACTTGTTATACTAACCTCATATCTATAACCTTGCTATAATCATTTATTAGTTTTAGGAGAGGTTTTTTTTTTTTTTGTCTCTTTCAAATTTTCTACGTAGATGATCACATCATCTATAAACAGTTTTATTTCTTCCTTCCCAATCTGTATACATTTCATTTCCTTTTCTTGTCTTACTGAATTTTCTAGAACTTCCAATACAATGTTGAGAAAGAGTGGTAAGAGGGGACTAATGTAGCATTTTAATATTCAATTTTTTCCACTACTATTTTTAGTGATTTCCTTATTGGTTTGTATGGAGTTTACCATGCCAATCTTAAGTTATCAGACTAAGCTTAAGTTTACAATGACTTACTTTGTTCCAGTGAGATCCAGAAAAAAACAATACTCCTATATATCTCTATTCCCTTTCTCTGTTTTAGTGATATTGTTATACATATCACATCTATAAATGTTACAACAATTATATAACATCACAATTGTTGAAATTATTGCTTTATATAATTTTGTGTTTTAAAGAAGCTCAGAGACAACAATGTAAAAAAGGAAATAATTATAGCTTTTGTTTCGTAGCTTTTTAAAAAATCATTTCTTGATTTCTTTATTTGTTCTTATGGTTTTAAATTAACCACGTGGAGTAATTTCCTTAGTCCAGTACAGCTGGTGCTTCTATAGCCTCCTGGAGACTTTCAAACAGGAGCTGGGTTTGCAATTTTGAAGCATAATTTCTTCTTCTGAGGAAACCTGGTTTTGCTCTTAAGGTCTATTAACTGACTGGACTATGCCCATCACATTACTGACAGTACTTAAGGAAGACTGTAGATGTTAATCATATTTATAAAACACAACATCATCTAGATTAGTGTTTGAATTAATAACCTGGTACTAAAATCTGGCCAAGCTGACTTATAAAACAAACCAATAAAATCTGTATCGGTGTGCTGAATGATGCTCTGGATCTCTCTCAGGTTTTCTTAATTTTTCTTCATTCATTCCTCTGTTGTTCAAATTGTATAATCTCTATTGGTTTATCTTCAAGATCTTTAATTCTTCTGACAATTAAGCTTATTGTTGAGCCCTTCTACAATTTTGCTGTTATTAGTTTTAGTTACTGTAGTTTTCAAATAAAGAATATCTATTTGGTTCTTTTTTTCTGATTTCTGCTTATTAATGTTCTTGGCTTGATGTGACTTTATTGTCATATTTTGCATTATTTCCTTGTTCCTCATTTATTTCATTTTCCAAATATACTTATAATGGCTATTTTGAAAGCTTTTCCTTTAATTCTGATGATTGCTTTGGTCTGCAGTGGCTACTTCCTGAATTTTTTTTTCTTTCCAGTGTATGGTCCATTCTTTCCATTTCTTTTCTTTTTTTTTTTAATAAAGGATTTTATTTATTTATTTGGCAGAGAAAGAGATCACAAGTAGGCAGAGAGGCAGGCAGAGACAGAGGGGGAAGCAGGCTCTCCGCTGAGCAGAGAGCCCGATGCAGGGCTCAATCCCAGGACCCTACGATCATGACCTGAGCTGAAGGTGGAGGCTTAACACACTGAACCACACAGGCGCCCCTCCATTTATTTTCATGTCTTGTAATTTTTGTTGGAACATGGACATTCTAGATAATAGACTGTAACAACTCTACTGGGCTTGTTACTTCCTTTTTTATTTAGTGACTGACAGAGTTAATTTAATAAATTATATTTCCCCCAGAAATGTGAAGCCTCTGATTTTGTACTTCATGGTGCATAACCTTAACTTTGCCCAGATTCTTCTTGGGATGACAGTGGTTTTGGTAGGCTCTGTTTAACTGTCTTGGTCCTTATACACCCTCAGCTGTTAATCTTTAGTAATCACTGGCTGATTGCTCTATCATTTCCCAAAAATGTCCTTGGGCATTGCTCAACAGATTAATTCAGTCAAATGTAGTCTCTTTTAAAAAGCATAGTTTTCAAGGTGGAGTTAAGATAGAGGAGTAGTATGGGGATCCTGAACTTACCTCTTCTGTCAAATACAGCTAAATCAACATGAAATCATTTTGAACAACTGGGAAATTAGTCTGAGGGTTACAAAAACAATCTGTAGAACTAGACGGAGAGAACTGGCAGATGTGAGATTCAGAGCCACAAATGGGGGAGGGGGAGAAAGCCATGGTGCCCCAAAGGGAAGTAAACCTTTCTCACTGAGTGAAGTTTTATTTCCTTTTCTTGTCTTCTCATAATAAAGGGGTCTATCCAACAAGAAGTTCTAAAAATTTTAAATATTTATGCCCCCAACTTGGGAGCAGCCAAATATATAAATCAATTAACTAAAAAAACATAAATTAACTGGTAAGAATACAAAAAAATATAGGGGACTTTAACACCCTACTCACAGCAATGAACAGATGGTCTAAAATGAATATTAATAAGTAAACAATGACTTCGAATGACATGCTGAACCAGGTGGACTGAACAGACATATTCAGAGTGTTACATCCTAAAGCAGCAGAATACACATTCTTTTTGAGTGCACATGGAACATTTTCCAGAATAGATTGTTTACTGGCTCAACAACCAGGACTCAACCAGTACAATAAGATTGAGACATACCACGCATATTTTCCTACCATGATGCTATGAAACTTGAAGTCAACCACAAGAAAAATTTGGGAAGGAACACAAATACATGCAGGTTAAAGAACATCCCACTAAAGAATGAATGGGCCAATGAGGAAGTTAAAGAAGATATTAAAAAAAAAACATGGAATACATTGGAAGCAAATGAAAGTGAAAACACTACAGTCTATACCTTTGGGATACAGCAAAGTTTGTCCTAAGAGGGAAGTACATAGCAATACAGGACTTGGGAAGAAAAGTCTCAAATACACAATCTAACCTTATATTTAAAGGAGGTCAAAAAAGATGAGTGAACAAAGTCTAAAAGCATCAGAGGAAAGGAAATAATTAAGGTTAGATCAGAAACAAATGATATAGAAATCAAAAAACCAGTGGAACATATCAACAAAACTAAGAGCAGATTCTTTGAAAGAATTAACAAAATTGATAACCCCCCAGCAAAGCTTATCTGAAAGAAAAAGAAAGGGACCCAAATAAATCACAAGTGAAAGAAGAGAGATCACAACCAACACTGCAGAGATTTAATTATAAGAGCATATTATGAGCAATTATATGCCAACAAATTGGGCAATCTGGAAGAAGTGGATGAATTCCTGGAAACATATAAACTACCAAACTGAAAAAGAAAGAAAGAGACAATTTGAAGAGACCCATAACCAGTAAAGAAAGGGAATCAGTAATAATAATAATAAAAAAAAAATCTCCCTATGAACAAGAGTCCAGGGCAACTCTACCAAACATTTAAAGAAAAATTGATACCTATATTTCTGAAGCTGTTCCACAAAGTAGAAATGGAAGGAAAACTTCCAAATTCATTCTATGAGGCCAGCATTACCTTGATTCCAAAACCAAAGACCCCACTAAGAAGAAGAAATTCCTGGCCAATGTCCCTGATGAACATGGATGCAAAAATTCTCATGAAGAAACTAGCCAATAAGATCAAATAGTACATTAAAAGGATTATTCACCCTGACCAAGTGGGGTTTATTTCTGGGCTTCAGGGGTAGTTCAATATCCATGAATCAATCAACATGATAGACCACATTAATAAAAGAAAGGATAAGAATCATATGATATCTCAGTAGACACAGAAAAAAAAAAAGAACATTTGACAAACTACAGCATCATTTCTTGATAAAAACCCTCAAGAAAGTAGATAGAAGGAACATACCTCAACCTCATAAAGGCCATATAAAAAAAACCCACAGCTAATATCATCCTCCATAGACAAAAATGGCGAGCTTTTTCCTTAAGGTCAGGAGCATGACAGGGATATTCACTCTCACCACTGTTATTCAACATACTGCTATAAGTCCTAGCCTCAGTAATCAGGCAACAAAAAGGAATAAAAGGAAACCAAACAGGCAAGGAAGAAGTCAAACTTTCACTCTTTGCAGACAACATGATACTCTATGTATAAAACCTGAACCAGGTGGTGGGTATTATAGAGGGCACGGATTGCATGGAGCACTGGGTGTGGTGCAAAAATAATGAATACTGTTATGCTGAAAATAAAAAATAAATTAAAAAAAAAACCTGAAAGATTCCACCAAAAAATTGCTAGAACTGATACATGAATTCTGCAAAGTCGCAGGATATAAAATCAATGTACAGAAATATTTCTTTTCTATACACCAATAATAAAGCAGCAGAAAGAGAAATTGATCCCATTTACAATTGCACCAAAAACCATAAGAGACCTAGGAATAAGCCTAACCAAAGAGATAAAAGATCTGTACTCCGAAAACTATAGAACACTTATGAAAGAAATTGAAGAAGACACAAAGCAATGGAAAAGATATTCCATGTTCTTGAAATAGAAGAACACATATTGTTAAAATGGCTATACTACCCAAAGCAATATGCACATTGAGTACAATCCCTATCAAAATACCACCAGCATTTTTCACAGAGCTGGAACAAACAATTCTAAAATTAGTATGGAACCAGAAAGGACCCTGAATAGCCAAAGAAATGTGGAAAAAGAAAAGCAAAGTGGGAGGCCTCACAATTTCAGATTTTAAGCTCTATTACAAAGCTGTAATCATCAAGACAGTGTGGTACTGGCACAAAGGCAGACACATATATTAATGGAACAGAATAGAGAACCCAGAAATGGACCCACAACCATATGGCCAACTTATCTTCAGCAAAGCAGTTAAGAATATCCAGTGGAAAAAAGAACAGTCTCTTCGACAAATGCAACTGGAAACACTGGACAGTCACATTAAGAATGAAAGTAGATTTGGTCATTTCTGATTCTTGAAGTCTTAAGTTTAATAACCAGGATTCGTTAGTGAAAACACAATCTCTGTTTAATCTTTACGTGATCTAACAATTATTTGTTAAAGATATGTGATGTGCTTGGCTCTGTGCTCCATGCTGTGCCATACCAGAAACCATTAAAAAGTTTCTTTTCTTGGGCGCCTGGGTGGCTCAGTGGGTTAAGCCGCTGCCTTCGGCTCAGGTCATGATCTCAGGGTCCTGGGATCGAGTCCCGCATCGGGCTCCCTGCTCAGCAGAGAGCCTGCTTCCCTCTCTCTCTCTCTGCCTGTCTCTCTGCCTACTTGTGATCTCTCTCTGTCAAATAAATAAATAAAATCTTTAAAAAAAAAAAAAAAAAAAAAAAAAAGTTTCTTTTCTTGTGACGACGTTACTACTGAGAGAAGCAACCAAAACGATGACAATGATGACACAGCCCTATCATACCATGCTTTGCTCTTTCGAAAGTGCATTTATAGCTTGCATCTCACTCGCTGCCTGATGGGATAGAAGCAGTAGGTGTGATTGGCCCCATATGAGAGGCTAAACAAGAGGGGCACCTGGGTGGCTCAGTGGGTTAAAGCCTCTGCTTTTGGCTCAGGTTATGATCTCAGGGTCCTGGGATCGAGCCCCGCATCGGGCTCTCTGCTCAGCCAGGAGCCTGCTTCCTCCTCTCTCTCTCTCTCTCTCTCTGCCTGCCTCTCTGCTTACTTGTGATCTCTGTCTGTCAAAAAAATGAATAAAATCTTTAAAAAAAAAAAAGAGGCTAACAAGATAAAAAAAAAAAAAAAGAATGAAAGTAGACCACTTTCTCTCACCATACACAAAAACAAATTCAAAATGGATGAAAGACCTAAATGTAAGGCAGGAAACCTTCAAAATCCTAGAGAAGAAAGCAGGAAGCAGCCTCTTTTATCTTGGCCATAGCAACTTCTTACTAGACCCATCTCCTGAGGCAAGGGAAACAAAAGCAAAAAATGAACTATTGAGACTTCATCAAGATAAAAAGCTTCTGCACAGCAAAGGAAACAATCAACAAAACTAAAAGGCAACTGATGGAATGGGAGAAGATATTTGCAAATGACATACAGGATAAAGGGCTTGTATCCAAAATCTATAAAGAACTCACCGATCTCAACATCCAGAAACCAAGTAATCCAGTTAAGAAATGGGCAAAAGATATGAATAGACACTTTTCTAAAGAAGACATTCAGATGGTTAATAGACACATGAAAATATGCTCAACATCTCTCATCATCAGGGAAATACAAATCAAAACCACAATGAGATACCACTTCACACCTGTCAGAATGGCTAAAATTAACATCTCAATAAACAATAGGGGTTGGTGAGGATGCAGAGAATAGGGGAAACTTTTGCAGTGTTGGTGGGAAAGCAAACTCATGCAGCCACTCTGGAAAAGAGTATGGAGTTTCCTCAAAAAGTTAAAAATTGAACTACCCTGTGACCCAGCAATTGTACTGCTAGGTATTTACCCGAAAGGTATGAGAATGTTGATTTGAAGGGGTATGTACCCCAATGTTTACAAAAGAACTATCAACAATAGCCAAATTATGGAAGGACACAAATGTTCAGCAACTGATGAATGGATAAAGAAGATGAGGTGTGTATATATACACAATGGAATATTACTCTGTGATCAAAAAGAATGATATCCTGCCATTTGCAATGATGTGGATGGAACTAGAGTATATTATGCTAAGCGAGTTAAGTCAGAGAAATACAAATACCATATGATTTCACTCATATGTGGATTTAAGAAACAAAGCAGATGAACATATGAGAAGGTGGAAAAGAGAGGGAGACAAACCATAAGAGACTCTTAACTATAGAGAACAGAAGTAGGGTTGTTGGAGGGAAGTGGGTGCAGGATGGGCTAAATGGGTGATGGGCATTAAGATAGACACTTGTTGGGAGGAGCACTGGGTGTTACATGTGGGTAATGAGTCACTGTATTCTGCTCCTGAAACCAGTGCTGCACTATATGTTAACCAACTTGAAATTATATAGGGAAAAAAAAAAGCATAGTTTGCAAGACCAGTGCTTGGAATTTGTTTTGATGACAGGAGGACTCCTTCCAAATTACTCTTTCCCAATTCTGTCTAGAAAACTGATCAGCCTACAGTTTAGCCTATATGTCAAATTAATCTACTAATCTCCTCCTAATCGCCTTTCAGCAAACTTCTACTGTTTTTGAGAACATCTCTCTTAGCTTGGGATGCCATAACAAAATCCTATAGACAGGGTGGCTTACTTAACAGAAGTTTATTTTCTCAGTTTTTGTGGCTATAAGTCCAAGATCAAGGTACTAGTGTGGGCTGGTTCTAGTGAGAGCTCTCTTAGTGGCTTATAGATAGCCACCTTCTCACTGTGTCCTCACTTGACAAAAAGAGAGTTAAGCACACTTTCTGGTGCCCCTTCCTATAATGGCATTAATCCCTTCACCAACCTTATGGTGAAGGCACCACCCTTCTGAAACCTCATCTAAAATTCATTATATTCTAAAGGCCCCGTCTCCAAATACCATGACACTGTGTGTTATGGCTTCAACATATGACTTGGATGGCAGGGGAGAAATGACACAACTCCAATATAATACCCTTAGGATTGAACTTCACATTCTGTTGCCAATGAAGTCAGTTCATTTTGGAAGGAGTTTGGAGTTCTCTGTTTTATAGCCTGCTTCTCTGCCCCAAACAAAATCTCTGAGTCAAGGCTCTGGACCTGGGATAGGGATAATGTCCAACTTATTGATGAGTGATACCCACAGTTTAGGGGCTGGGTAGTAGTGGAGAGAGGGTGGTAATACCCGTTTCTTCTGGCTTACCTCTTCCATTATGGAACTGCCATCTGAAAAAGTAGGACCAGGGTGATCAGTGGCTCAGGATTCCTGGCAGTATTTTATCCAAAGTATAATCTTAGTCCCCAAAATGTTAGGCTGTGCAGAAGGGTTCCTCCATCTCTCAGTTGCACAATTTATACTTAGCAACAGGTGGCTTGGGGCAAGATGATAAATGTTAATATCCTGCCTGTCCCAGGAAGATAGCCCTCTGACTGGGGGCGGGAGGCAGAGAGGGCCCTGTGTTCTTGGCTGCATCAGTCTGGTATGGAGTCTCAGTGAGCTCTGAGTGAAAAAGGAGGAAATGGTTCTTAGTTCAAAAACCACAGACTCTCACTGTTCTTCCAGATTTTCAGATTTTCTTGGAAAAATGTGTCTTCATTTTCTGTATGTCCTTAGGATTATCTCCAGAGACTTAAATTTACATATCAGGCCAAAAGAGGAATTCACCCAGCAGGAAGATATTTAACTGTTCAAAAAAAAAAATTATGCTCTCCACTAGGAAAACTGAATTAATTGGAGAGAACTGCGGTTATCATTTGACTATCTGCATCTCATAGTAAAATAGTGGCGTGCCTCTGGTTTAGTAGTTCCCCACCATACATCCAAGCTTCCACCCTGTGTGCAATAAATTGAAATTCATCAGTAAAAATCTTTGCCCATGTACACAGCACTTCCGAGTAGCCTTTTAAGTCCTCATTATGAAATACAAACAAAGGAATATCACCAGACATTTGATGAAAAACATGTGCAGAAAAGGAACAAGGAAAATAAAAAGTAAATTGTCTAGAAAAACAGACAAAATAACTTCAAAAAGATCTATAATTAATTTCCAGAGAGGGTACAAGAAGATAGCAAATCTGTAAAAAGAATATAGGAAGCTATGGAAAAGGAACAATCAGAAATGAGGAAAAAAGGCTTGAAAGTTAAAAATATAATTGACAGTGAGCTTTTCAATATAAAGACAAAGATAAATTTAAACAAATCTCCAAAAAGTAGAAAATACAAAAGACAAAAATATGAAGGAAAATATCAAAAGGAAAATTTATTTTGTAGTTTCAAATTATGATTAACAGGAGTTCTACAAAGGGAGAACAGAAAATTTGTGAGTAGAAAATACCCAGTAAATAATAGAAGAGAATTTCCCAAAGTATAAGTACACATGTTTTAGATCAAAGGGCTCAACACAATAAGTGAAAATTAAGAATCTTTTCTATCACTATAATTGCAAAACATATCTTTAAATAGCAAAGAAAATGAAAAAAAAAACCATAAAATTTCCCAGAGGGCTGGGGTATACAAGGACCAAATCACATACAAAAGAATAAGCATCAGATTAATATCAAACTTTTCATCAATTATGCTGGACGCTAGAAGCCAAGAAAGAAATGTTTCATAGCTTGAGAGGAAAATGTGTATGTGGGTGATAAATGTTATGCGGACCAGACTATCAAACATGAAGTCAGAATAAGGAAATTTTTAGGCAGCTAGGACTTGAAAATTTGCACCTCATGTATTTAATCTTATTTGAAAATGTACTTCAGGAAGAACTCAAAAGGAGTAAACCAGAAAGACAATGAGATCCAGTGAACATTAAGAGTAATTGCAGGATTACAGGTACTCAGAAGTACTACAGAATCAGCAGTACAACGGATCCAGGATGGAAGATTCTGGAATATAAAAAGGAAATGATAGACAAGATAAAATGACTGCTGTCTGAGAAAATTTGAGGTCATGGTAAAATCAATTGTGGTTTATGGAAAAGGAGCATCCAATTGCAATTTACTCTTGGAACAGTCTCCTATAAGTGACTGTGACATTGGATCTGTAGAGATAGAAATGTAGTCTTAAACATAGTACTTGACTCTGTAGTAACTACCATTTCTAGGCTCCTAATAATGTCAGTTGATTTTTATTATATTTTTAAATTTCAGAGTTTTGGGCAAAACATACAACTCTTAATTATGATTATAGAACAGACAAATCATTAACTTTGAGAAGGTAAACATATATAACTAATACAGATTGGAAGGTGGACAAGATAGAAGGGAGTATGGAAGCACCAATATCCTCATTTTGGAACTCAAGAGAAATGAAGCACTTTATGTAATGCTGCTTAAAGTTGCAAATGACATCATATAGCCATAATGGGAGAAGAGAAATAGAAAAGGTAAGTGATAATAAAAGTGCACTAAATTCCAAATATTTAAAAGTAATATCAACAACAATAATAACAACAGTTAAGACAGTATGAGCCACTGTTTTAAGGACTTCACATATATTAAATCATTTAATTCCCATACAGATCCTCTGGGGAAGATTCCATTTTTAATTCCACTTTACAGATGAAAAAACAGGCATAGAGAAATAAAGTAACCCACTCAAGATCATGCAACTGTAGAGTGGTGAAGTCATATCAAACCTAGACAAACCAACTCTAGAGTTCTTGTTTCTAGTCTATATGCAAATTGTTTCTCACAACAACCTAAGACAATGTCCAAAGTTGATATTAAAAGAAATGAACTATTAATTTCATTATATACTGCACTCTTTAATATTTAGTCCTATTCATAAGTTATTTGGGGAAATTAACATAACAAGTGAAGTCCATACAACAGGGTAATTTATTACTTTATAAAAGAATGAAACATAACTTTATAATTTTAACCTGGATATGCAATGTTAGATATATCACACAACAATTAATCACTTCTTTCATTTAAATTCAATTAGCCAACATACAGTACATCGTTAGTTTCAGATGTAGAGTTCAGTAATCATCAGTTGCATAAAACACCCAGTGCTCATCACATCACCTGCCCTCCTTAATGTCCATCACTCTGTTAGCCCATCCCTCACCCCCCTCCCCTCTAGCAACCCTCATTATTTTTCCCATAGTTAAGAGTCTCTCATGGTTTGTTCCCTCTCTGATGACTTCCCATTTTTTCCCCCTCCTTTCCCCTATGATCCTCTAGTGCTATTTCTTATATTCCTCATATGAGTGAAACCATATGATAATTGTTCTTTCTCTGATTGACTTATTTCACTCAGCATAATACCCTTCAGTTCCATCCATGTTGATGTAAATGTTAAGATTTCATCCTTTCTGATGGCTGAGTAATATTCCATTGTATATATATACACACCATCTTCTTCATCCATTCATCTGTTTATGGACATCTGGGCTCTTTCTATAATTTGGGTATTGTGGACACTGCTTCTATAAACATTGGGGTGCAGGTGCCCCTTTGGATCATTATATTTTTATTTTGGGGGTAAATATCTAGCAGTGTAATTGCAGGGTCATAGGGTAGCTCTATTTTTAATGTCTTGAGGAACCTCCATACTGTTTTCCAGAGTGGCTCTACCAGCTTGTCTTCCCACCAGCAGTATAAGAGGGTTCCCCTTTCTTCTCATCCTTGCCAACATCTGTCATTTCCTGACTAGTTAATTTTAGCCATTCTGACTGGTGTGACATGATATCTCATTGTGGTTTTTTTTTTTTTAATTAATTTTTTATTTTTTATAAACATATATTTTTATCCCCAGGGGTACAGGTCTGTGAATCACCAGGTTTACACACTTCACAGCACTCACCAAAGCACATACCCTCCCCAATGTCCATAATCCCACCCCCTTCTCCCAAACCCCCTCCCCCCAGCAACCCTCAGTTTGTTTTGTGAGATTAAGAGTCACTTATGGTTTGTCTCCCTCCCAATCCCATCTTGTTTCATTCATTCTTCTCCTACCCACTTAAGCCCCCATGTTGCATCACCACTTCCTCATATCAGGGAGATCATATGATAGTTGTCTTTCTCTGCTTGACTTATTTCGCTAAGCATGATACGCTCTAGTTCCATCCATGTTGTCGCAAATGGCAAGATTTCATTTCTTTTGATGGCTGCATAGTATTCCATTGTGTATATATACCACATCTTCTTGATCCATTCATCTGTTGATGGACATCTAGGTTCTTTCCATAGTTTGGCTATTGTGGACATTGCTGCTATAAACATTCGGGTGCATGTGCCCCTTTGGATCACTACGTTTGTATCTTTAGGGTAAATACCCAATAGTGCAATTGCTGGGTCATAGGGCAGTTCTATTTTCAACATTTTGAGGAACCTCCATGCTGTTTTCCAGAGTGGCTGCACCAGCTTGCACTCCCACCAACAGTGTAGGAGGGTTCCCCTTTCTCCGCATCCTCGCCAGCATCTGTCATTTCCTGACTTGTTGATTTTAGCCATTCTGACTGGTGTGAGGTGATATCTCATTGTGGTTTTGATTTGTATTTCCCTGATGCCGAGTGAAGAGGAGAGATCACAACTAACACCAAAGAAATACAAACTATTATAAGAACATACTATGAGCAACTCTACGCCAATAAATTTGACAATCTGGAAGAAATGGATGCATTCCTAGAAACATATAAACTACCACAACTGAACCAGGAAGAAATAGAAAGTCTCATTGTGGTTTTGATTGGTATTTCCCTGATGCCAACAATTAATCACTTAAATGTCATGTAAAACTCTAAAATGCAGAGAGATCTGAATTAGGAGAACAGATAGCAATACTCTAGTAAGATGGATAACCACAGAAATCTAGAGTTAATGGAGAGAAGCATATATTTTTGGGAAACTCGACTGGAAAAGTTTGGTGAGTGTTTGTTGTCTCTCACCCTTGACTATTCTTCCTTTCTTTCGGAAACATTCTAAATCACCCTTCAAAAATAAACTCTAGTTCCATCCACATCATTGCAGATGACAAGAATTTGAGGTTTTTTATGGCTGCATAGTATTTCATCATATATATATATATGCTATAAAGAAGATGTGATATATTTTTCACATCTTCTTTATGCATTTCTTTATCCATTCATGTGTTGATAGACATCTAGGTTCTTAGACTAAGTGAAACATGTTAATCAGAGAAAGACAATTGTCATACGGTTTCTCTGATATGAGGAATTTGAGAGGCAGGGTGGGGGGTCGTGGTGGGAAGGCAGGGGAAGAAATGAAACAAGATGGGACCAGGGAGGGAGACAAATCATAAGAGACTCTTAATCTCACAAAACAAACTGAGGGTTGCTGGGGTGTTACAGGGGAGGAATAGAGTGTCTGGGTTATGGACATTGGGAAGGGTATGTGCTATGGTGAGTGTTGTGAATTGTGTAAGACTGAGGATTCCCAGACCTGTACCCCTGAAGCAAATAAAAAATTATATGCTAATAAAATAAAAAAAATTTTAATGAAAATAAAATAAGGTCAAGCATCGCTATTTCCCTCAATGTTATCCTGCCCTGTGACTAATGACCGTGATGGAGTCCTATGCTACCCAGAGGTGAGGCTCCAAAAGGCAGCAACTATGGCTAAAATTATCAATAGTCAAAATTCAACTTGACATTCCTATAGGAAAATGCTGTAACAGAAACCACTATATTGTGTCTCAGTAGATCTAACAGTCAGTTTTCCTCTAAATTTGCAACAGATTGTTGTTTCTTTGGGTGAGCTGTATGAAGAAAAAAATAGTTGGCTTGTGTTTTTAGGCCGTGTAGTATGAAAAATACCTGTTTTTAAACTTTTCAACTTCATTTAAAATGACTTTGGGAATAGCACATAGCTCAAGTTCCATCTCTAGACTACACCATGTGCTATGGTGAGTGCCATATGCATATGCCATTATATTGGGTGATGGCATTAGTTGTTATTTTTCTCATCTTTCATTTTTATTTGCTGAGTTCATATAGTTGAATTCATAAAAGATAAATGGAAGAAAGATGTAAATTCTCCATTATCCTTTCATTGAGCCTTTCACTGAAAATTGTACACACCTATCATTTTACATTAAAATGATGCATAATATAATTTAGGTAGGAAAGCATGATAGAGAATGATGGATTGATGAGTGACAAAAGAGATGAAAGAGACATCAATACAAGGATGAATAGAAGAAAAAATCCTGTAATACATTAGTAAAATGTTAGATATCTGCTTAGATGTAGATAAAGAGGTTTAGAGATAAAAATGCATAGATGTATAGTTGGGATTATGAATGGCAAACTTGACAGACAGCCTGTTGGAAGGATAATAGATAATGGAAAGATGATGGTAAGAGAGAACCTGTTGATGAAATGATGGTGGAAAGGAGATAAAAGTGGGTGAGGATACAACTATATGCAAACATTTATACATTCATTCATTCCACAAATATTCACTGGATGATTAGCAAGTGTAAATCAGTACATTATGCATTGGGGACACAGTAAGGAATGGGAAGACTTGTGATCTTTGTCTACACTGAACTCAGAGCTGGACATGTTATTATGAAGGCACTAGGTGCTAGAATTAAAAAAAAAAAAATCAAAAGGTCAGAAAAGGTAATGCAAGTTTAGGAAAGGTGGTCAGTAAAACTCCAAAATAAAGAGGTAGATGAGTGATATGATATTATATGGACAAGTATAGCAATCAAAAGTTGATAGGGATAGGCATATGCTGAACAGTAGAGCTAAGTAGATAAATGCCAAGAATAGAAGAAAAATAGTTGCTGGTGAGATAGAAAAATGATAATATAGATAGGTAATTGATGTTGAATGAATGAATGGAAAATGAAGAAACGCAGAGGTAAATAGGTCCATGCTATAGTGGTGATATATAAATCTAAAACTCTGGATAAATTGATGGATGGTTCAAGCAGAATGAAGTTTTAAGCCCATGCTCTATATCTGCATGCTTTTTACATGTTATTATAGGTCTTTACCCCCATGGAAATAAGTACACATGAAGACATGTCTACTCAAATCAAATATAATTAATATTTTTAAACAGATCTCACATGAAAATAAATCAATGCAAATGAAGCTTTGAGGAACAGCTTTTGCTGTGCAAATGACTGTAGATTCACACACAATGTGTTTTTAATCCATTTCAAAGCAGAATCCAATAATAATTATCAACCAGAGTTATTGGCTTTGAAAGCTCCTTAAGCTTCCATGGTCCCATAGTATGATGCTTGTTCCTTATTTTTAGCCATCAGCAATGGTTGCTTAGCAGCCCTGGAAACTCCTTTCTCAGAAACCACTATCACATTGTGGATGGCATTGGAAAAATATGCTGCTTGCAAACTCTCACCCAGCATGGAAGCCACTCAGCAAGAACTGCCAGAGGAGAACTTTCACCAGACACCCAAAAAAGAAATATGCTATGTCAAGGAGGGAGAGAAGTGCTACATGATTTAAGGGCACCTGGATGGCTCAGTCAGTTGAGCATCCAACTCTTGATTTTGGTTCGGGTCATGATCTCAGCATCATGAGACTGAGCCCTGCGTGGGACTCCATGCTTGGGGCAGAGTCTGCTTAGAACCCTCTCCCTCTCCCCATATCCCTGCTCGCTTGATCTCTCCCTAAAATAAATTTAAAAAATAAATCTTAAAAAAAGGAGAAATTTAAAAGTTCTTTATTTTAGCTCAAACATCCTCTAACTACATAATGATGGAAAACTTAGTTGACATTAGGTGAGTATTGACAAAATTTTCAAATAAATTGAAAAATGCCTTGAGTTTTTAGGGTGCCTTGTTTTATCTACCCCATCTAACTTCCCATTCCTCCATTCACTAAACACTAGGAATATACTATAGCAGGAACCTTATTATTTGATGTACTTGTGATGAATACTTGGTTTTCTAACTGAAAATATTGGTTGAAACTGGAAATTATTTTTAAATAATAAATATACATATAGATATGTATGTATCTTAGACAATTTATCTAATATTAAATCATATTAATAGACCTTGCTTCTTCTCTTTCTTGATGTAGAGTCAAGACCTTTTCATTGAGTGGTGGTCCTTTGATTTAAGTTTCTCATGGTCATTATTACATCAACACCATGATATGGCATTATCTCTGACATCAAGTTTCACTTTCTTTGAAATGCAGCAGAAATTTGAGGACACTTATAAGGAATTATGGTACAAAATGCTTCTAGATTTTTGTTTTATTTTTCCAACCTCTCCCCAAACCTACTTCTAAAACAATTTTTTCCTTAACAATCTGCATGCATCAAGTCTTCCCTAATGAATTTACACTTTATAGAAATAGAAGTTCTTTTAAATCCATATTAATTACTTTATATAATATTGAATTAAATAAAATTATTACAATAATAAAGTACAATTGGTATAAACAGGTTTGGAATCAATCATAGCAGCTCTCAATAAGCATGAAACTCAATAGGTAGAGCCAGATGTATACAAGTGGGTAGGCTATTAGCTGTGAGTTTTCAGTCTGCCTTAGAGTATTAGTATGTTTTACAGAAGGCATAAAGAGCATTATTAATCTAGTAAGAGGCCAGGTAAGTTTTGACTCTCTGTGCCAAGTTCACATGTATGAACTTGTTAAGGCTCTGTTCTCAGGGAACCAACTACCTTCATACCAAATCTCAAAAATGTTTTCTTCATACAGTTAAAATTGAGTCTTTCTTCCTCTTTAAAACATGTTTGTCAGCTTTCTTCCTTCATAAGACTCAATTTTCTCCATCTATATAATGAAACTCTAGGACAGATAAAGTTCTTTGCTGCTTTCTGGTTCTAAGAACTGGGTTTTTTGTTTGTTTGCTTGCTTTAGTTTTAGAGTTGATACTATTTTGCTTAAGATACAAGAGAATTATTAAATCATTGATCTTTAAATTTTGTTATTTTTTTAAATTAAGATTCAACACTACTTTTAGAATTACGTACTCCAGGTCTGGAAATAAAAGAAATATTTTACTTACATATGACTGATGGCAGTCTAATATTATTAGGATCTGAATTTCAGCTCTGACAATTTATAGCTTTGTGTTCATGGTATAGGGCTATTGACTGTTGGGATTTCAGTTTATCCTCTATCAGAAAAAGTAGCCATAAATGTATTAGCTATTAACTTATTATGTAAGAAATCATCTATATCTTAGAAGCTTAAAACCAAAAGAAATTGCCATTTCACAGTCTCTGTGCATCAGGAATCCTGGAATGGCTTAGCTGGGTGGTTCTGGCCCTGGATCTCTCTTGAGCTTACAAATAAAGCTGTAAACTGGTGCTGCAGTCATTAGCAGGCTTAATGGGACTAAAGTATCCATTCCCAATCCTGCTAATTTGGCCTCAATTCCTCCATTCCTTACTGGACACTGGCCAGAGGAGAAGGGGAGAAGGGGAGAGATAGGCAGATAGAACCAAGAAAAAAACCTACAGTCCTTTTGTAACCATTGGAAGGGATACCCTATCATTTCTGCCATATTTTCTTCACTGGAGGCAAGTTATTAAGCTCAGCCCACAGTCAAAGTGAATTTAGCTTCACCTCTTGAAAAGAGGAGTACCAAAGAATTTTTGAATATAATTTAAAACCACAAAATAGATAGCACTGATACTAACTCTCCTCCACCTTCTAAAGTGATCTCCATCTAGTATATTTGAGGAAAATAGTAGCAGCAACAGCAACAATACAAATGTATCTATAAATGAATTATTTTCATTTGGAATCTGCTTTTTTGCATCTCCCCTGAGTCCACTATCTGGGACTTCTGGACTATTGTCTTCTTCCTGACAACTCTGTTATCTCTAGAGACATCACAGAGAGATGACTGTAGGGCAGTGCACAATTACTTCTACTGGCCTATCTTAGTGATCCCCACAACACAGTCACACAGCCTCTTTAGCTGCATTATATTGTAATGGTTGAGAAACAGAATATCACAGACCTAGAATCAAATACTGGACATATCTGTTATTAAAAGACTCAGTGGATTTTTCTCAGCCAACACTTTTCTCTAAAATGCTCCATCTTTCTGTCATGTTGACTAAACTCTATGCTTTCTCTGACTTCAGATATTCTTGTTCAACTCTTATACAGAGCAATTTAACTGTCTCTATTGTTCCTTTGCATCCTTCTCATACCCTCAAGATGTCACTTTCCACTTTCAGTGACATGTGGAAATACTGTTCTTAACCCAGTTCTCTCTGTGGAAATACTGTTCTTAACCCAGTTCTCTCCGTAATAGTGCCACTATCAAGATAATATTTTCTCACAAATATTACCTGCTCATTCATTAATTAGCTCATCCATTTCTCCATTATTTACTGACCCAACTATGATATGTTAGAAGCTATGCTAGGAATGTAAAACCAATGAAGGTAATATCTGTGCTTCTCAGAATATCAGGTTAAATGGATAGGTGAACACATATATTAGAAAATAAATGCAGAGAGCTTTCTTGGAGATAGGACCAAATGTGAGTCCAGGAAGTTTCTTAGAAATTATCCAGACAAAAAGATAAAAACTTGCAAGAGGAGAGATTCCCAACTACAAGTTCTAAAACTTGATTGTGTATCAGAATGACCTGCTGAGCTTCTTAAGCACAGATGCTGGGATCACACTAATAGTTTCTGATTCAGTTGGTGGAAGGTTGTACCTGGTAATTCACATTACCAGCAAGTTGCCATGATACCCATGCTGGTTGTCCAGGGACCATACTTTAAGTACCACTTCCCTAGGCCAAGAGAGAGGAACATGGTACACTTGAAATATTGCACATAGTTAAGAAGAGTTTTGGCACATTCAAGGAGAGTAGTGATGAGAGATGAATCTAGAAAACCAGGACTAGACTATGATACACTTTGGAAGTCATGTTAAGTGGTCTGAACTTTATCCTGGGGGTGGTGGAGACATTGACTACTATTAAGCAAGAGTATATACATGATCATATTCAAGCTCTAGAAAGATCACACCGACAGCAATGCTGAGAACTGACAATGGTTAAAGGCAGATCCCCAACAAGAATACTTGACAAATGGTTGTATTATATCAGGTGAAAGGTAAATTGAAGTAGTGGAAATGTGATAAAGACAATTACCATTACAAATACAATAATATCAATGAAAGTGATGATAGCCAGCAACTTTAAACACTACTGGTCATGGAGGAATTTAAGAGCTTTCCATGAATTACTACATGTCATTCTCACAATAATCGTATAGAATACATTGATTGTTAAACTCATTTTGTAAGGGGAGACTAAGGCTTAAAGAAAGAGGTAATTAGCTAAGGTCACACAAATAAGAAAATATAGGGCATGTGTTGTGATGAGCACTGGGTGTTATATGCAACTAATGAATCACTGAACACTAAACCAAAAACAAATGATGTACCATATGCTTGCTAACTGAACTTAATAGAAAGAAAGAAAGAAAGAAAGAAAGAAAGAAAGAAAGAAAGAGAAATATGGAATCAGAATCCAAATACAGACAGCCTAACTTTAGAATCTTTGTTCTTATTCTCATGGTTTGAGGTAAAAGGAAGTTAACGGTGATGGGCAAGTCCATATGTTGTACAACCAGGTTAATCATGGTTCCATTAAGTCTAAACCCATCTTCACTGTTATATGTTGTCACAGAATAGGATTCTTTTTCTTTAGGGCACTCACGTAAGTAGAAAATTCTGCCTTTCTAAGTGATATTACTTGATCAGGTATGCCTTCCTCACAGATCTGAACATCCTGAAAAATGGACACTGTGTTTCCTTTCATTCACCATTCATATCCCTATCCCTAGTACAGATAGCAAACATTTAATTAATAGTTTTTGAGAGAATGAGGAGCAAATGAAGATGAGAAGGAATAGGTTCTTGGTGGAAGAAAAATCCACTTGGAAAGATCCAGTAGGATCTAGCATATAGCATACAGAAATCTGGAGCTCAGAGAAGAGGAAAAAAAGCAAAAAAAAAAAAAAAAAAAAAAAAAAAAAAAAGATCTTGGGAGTCATCGGCTCAGAATATTAACAGAACCCAATTGAATGAATGAGAATCAAAACAGGGCTAGTACAAAGAAAGCACCCAGTGATGGGTATTAAGGAGGGCACATATTGCATGGAGCACTGGGTGTTATATGCAGACAATGAATCATGTGGAACACTACATCAAAAACTAATGATATACTGTAGTGACTAACATAATAAAAAATTAAAACTAAAATCTAAAAAAATAAGGCTATATGTGATAATGTGGAAAACTGTATGCCATGTAGATCATTAAAATGATAATTAATAACTAAATTAATATAAATTAGACCTATCTAGTTACACATTTTCTTTGCTATACAATCACAAAGTTAAGGAAAGCCTGGATGTTGCCTTGGTACAAGATTTACTAAAAACTTAGACATCACAACAGGTGATGTCTCATCATAACAATATGTGCTCATCACAACATAATGACCTGCCAAGTGCTTAGCATAGACATGTAGAAAAAAATGGCTGAACCTGGCATCAAATATAAGGGGATGCCTCCTGGTCAAGTTGTGTTGTGACCTGGCCTACATGAGCTTACCATGTCTCTTTCATTCTGACTCTCTCATTTCTTGTCACAGTGTCTGAGTATAAAAGCCCAACCAACCAGAGACTTTGCTCCCCATCTCTACTTTCAGTTGCTGGGATTAGAATCCTACTAACCATTCACTCTGACTAGAGAGTAAGATGCAGTAGCCTTGAGTGTCTAAAGGGAGAAAGTTCAATGTGATATTAGTAGCATAAAATCATGTCACAGACATTTACAGACACATTCTCCTTTGGGACAGTACTCTCCATGATCAGGCTCTTCATTACCCTACTGATCTCAGCTCCAAATACTCTGCCTCGCCCACTCTGTGACAGTCACACTGACCTCACTGTTTATCAAATTCAGGAAGCATGTTCCTGCTCAGACCTTTGTACTTTCTTTCTGTTAGGAATCCACGGCTCATTTACTGAGTTCTTCCTATTACTATGCAGATAACATCTCATTAGAAAATGTTCTCCAGTACAGATCCTCTACCTCCTTGGTTAGGTTTATTCCCAGGTATCTAAGGGTTCTTGGTGCTATAGTAAATGGAATCCCTTTCTATTTTTTCATTGTTAGTGTATAAGAAAGCAACTGATTTCTGTACATTGATTTTGTAACCTGCCATATTACTAAATATCTGTATGAGTTCTAGTTGTCTGGGGGTGGAATGTTTTGGGTTTCCACATAAAGTATGTCATCTGAGAAGACAGAGAGTTTGACTTCTTCTTTGCCAGTTTGAATAGGTTTTATTTCTTTTTGTTGTCTGATTGCTGTTGCTAGGACTTCTAGTAATACGTTGAGCAACAGTGGCAAGAGTGGACATCCTTGTTTTGTTCCTGATCTCAAAGGGAAGGCTGTCAGCACTCATAAAAGAAATTGAAGAAGACACATAAAGATGGAAGAGCATTCCATGCTCATGGATCAGAAGAATAAACATTGTTTAAAATGTCTATACTGTCTAGAGCAATCTAGAATTTCACTGCTATCTGGATCAAAATTCCACTGGCATTTTTCAAAGTGCTGGAACAAACAATCCCAAAATTTGTAAAGAACCAGGAGAGACCCCAAATTGCTAAGGAAATGTTGAAAAAGAAAAACAAAACTGGAAGCATTACATCACCTGATTTCAAGCTTTACTACAAAGCTGTGATCACCAAGAGAGCATGGTACTGGCACAAAAACAAATACATAGACCAGTGGAACAGAGTAGAGAGTCCAGATGTGGACCCTCAACTCTTTGATCAAATAATCTTCAATAAAGCAGGAAAAAATACACAGTGGAAAAAAGACAGTCTCTTCAATAAATGGTCCTGGGAAAATTGGACAGCTATGTGTAGAAAAATGAAACTCAACCATTCTCTTACACCATACACAAAGATAAACTTGAAGTGGATGAAAGACCTCAATGTGAGGCAGGAATCTATAAAAATCCTAGAGGAGAACATAGGCAGTAACCTTTTCGACATTGGCCACAGCAACTTCTTTGAAGTCATGTCTCCAAAGGCAAAGGAAACAAAAGAGAAAATGAACTTTTGGGACTCCATCAAGATCAAAATCTTCTTTACAGCAAAGGAAACAGTCAACAAAACAAAGAGGCAACCCAAGGAATGGGAGAAGATATTCTCAAATGACAGTAGAGACAAAGGGCTGATATCCAGGATCTATAAAGAACTCCTCAAACTCAACACACAAAACAGATAATCACATAAAAAAAATGGGCAAAGACATGAACAAACACTTCTCCAAAGAAGACATACAAATGGCTAACAGATACATAAAAATATGTTCATCATCATTAGTCATCAGGGAGATTCAAATTAAAACCACGTTGAGATACCACCTTACACCAGTTAGAATGGCCAAAATCAACAAGACAATAAACAACAAGTGTTGGAGAGGATGTGGAGAAAAAGGAACCCTCTTACACTGTTGGTGGGAATGCAAGTTGGTGCAGCCACTTTGGAAAACAGTGTGGAGATTCCTTAAGAAATAAAAAATAGGGCTTCCCTGTGACCCTGCAATTGCACTACTGGGTATTTACCCCAAAGACACTGATGTAGTGAAAAGAAGGGCCATCTGTACCCCAGTGTTCATAGCAGCAATGGCCGCAGTCACCAAACTGTGGAAAAGACCAAGTTGCCCTTCAGCGGATGAATGGATAAAGAGGATATGGTCCATATATACAATGGAATATTATGCCTCCATCAGAAGGGTTGGATACCCAAGTTTTGTATCAACATGGACGGGACTGGAGGAGATTATGCTGAGTGAAATAAGTCAAGCAGAGAGAGTCAATTATCATATGGTTTCACTTACTTGTGAAGTGTAAGGAATAACACGGAGGACATTGGGAGATGGAGAGAAGTGAGTTGGGGGAAATTGAGGGGGACACAAAGCATGAGAGACTGTGGACTCTGAGAAACAAACTGAGGGTTTTGGAGCGGAGGGCAGTGGAGGGTTGGGTGAGCCTAGTGGTGGGTATTAAGGAAGGGGCGTATTGCATGGAGCAGTGGATGTGGTGCATAAACAATGAATTCTGGAATACTGAAAAAGATAAATTAAATTTAATTTTAAAAAAAGAAAGTAAAAAACAGAAAATGTTCTCCAACTCCTGCCCATCATTCTCACAACTATCACCCTATCCAGTCAGATTTTTTTTTTAGCTTTTATTTATATGGGTTACATCTACTAATACTTAGTATTTAGAAATTAAAACTGAAAAAAAAGTTAATATATTTATGTTTTTATTAATTTAAATGTAATAAACCATTACACATTAGCCTAAATGATACTTTTATGAAAAATAACTACATTTTCAAAACATAAAATATGTAGTGAGAAGAGTGTTATTATTTTATGTTTCTGAAAATATCCTTAATGTGTTGTCTAAAAGAAGACATCTGGGTCTTCATTTCCATTTCATCATTCAATCTGGAATGATATGTCTTGCCGAAGTATATCAGTGAAATCCAGCCACACAGACAAGTCAAATCAGAAAAAAGAAGATGGTTTCAATAGGCTTTTTGGATAACCATGGATATTTCTCTTTGATAGTATACCAAAACTCAACAGATGATAGTTTCTTAAAGTTTACTTCTAATATGGAATTTGATACCAAGTCAATGGATTTTTTTAATACTCATTTGCACTAAACTCCATTGGTTTATTTTACATTGTTGATCCTTTACTAATGCCTGCTCTGCGATATTGTGCATTGGTCATTTGGAAAACAGAAGTTCACTGAGCTATGCAGATCTTCCAAATGCTGAAATTTTTCATTTATGCACTATAAAAAAGCATATTTGTTGTTATCACCATCAATCTCATCAGAAAATTTTCAAGTATTGGGAAGTTGTCAGGCTCACAAGGTCAATATAAATATTCCAAAATTCCAATTTTCACTTGGATTTTCACATATTATCATTGGCAAAAACTGTTGTCATTTGTTTTCCCTGAAGTGATAGATTCCAATTTTTTCTAACAAACTATTGCCAAAAGTTGAAGTCTATATAAAAATAATTTGTCTGTCAGTCTGTCAAGTAAAATGACAGTCCACAAATGAGAGGAGCTACTTTAGTTTGGAACTGTAATAATCATGAAACTGCTTTTCCTCAAGAGAATGCTATTATTTTGGTATGCAGCAGAAGTATTTCATGTTTTCATTTTGTCACCAATATTTTTAAAAGATCTGTACTCAAGGTTCAAGATATAATGAAATTACTAAATTTTACTGTTTCATTAATGATATTATTAGATGAGATTTTGTTTTTTCTTGTCTTTGTAAAAAATATTTTGGTACTACTGTTTTGATTCACAATAGCACCATTGATTTTACTCTATCAGCCCAAAAGCCAATGAAGTAAAAATGTCAAATAATATCTTAGTAATATTACAGTAATAACTTTGCCTTTGCTGACCCTCTAAAAGAATCTCAAAGACCATCCCTCATGGTGTCCTCAGGATCACACTTGGAGAACCAGCATTCTAGGTATGTTTCTTAGAATAAAATTTCTGGGTCAAAGTATGCACATACTCAAGTTCACTACAAACTGTGAAATGCTCCAACTGGGTTATATCAATTCATGTTCCCACTGGCAGTATATTAAATTTCCTACTTCTATCTCTTGGTATTGTCTAATTTTTCAAATTTTTACACAATTCCCTTCCTCAGGTGCAAGCAATTTTTTTCTTTTCTGTTGCTTCCTCATTAGAGTATCCTATGAATATAAAAGATAGTCTGAGACTTACTTATTTCCATTAACATCTTTTAGCTATATTTCCTTATCATAAAGTATAGAACTGCTTTATTATTTAATAGTTGCAGAGTGCTCCATTTTGTGAATGTATCATCATCTAGGCATTATTTTTCCTTTTATTGTAGATCTTTATAAATTTCATATGTTAATCCTTCTTCAACAAAACATGTTGCAAATAAAATTTCCCAACCCATCACTTACTTTTCACTCATTATGGATCTTAACCAGAGATCTTATTATAATATAAGCCAGATTTAGAATGGTTTTCTTTATTTTTTCCCTTGTTGTGTGTTTTTAATGTATACTTTCCTATCCTGTAATCATGGAGCCAGTCTTCATTATTGTATTCTAAAAGTGTTGAAGTTTTGATTTTCACATTCAGTTCTCAAATCCACCTGGATTTATTTTTGTGCCTGGTGTTATATACGATCTAATTTTATTTTTTTTCCATATGGATGACCAATTTTCCAGCATAATCTCTACTATCTCCCACAGCTTTGAATTGCCATCTCTTTCATATATTAAGTTTCCATATGTACGTGGATCTGTTTCAAGACTCTGTCTTCTGTTCCACTTGTCTATTTTCCATCTTTCCACCAATATGACTCTGTCTTATTCACCATGTTTTAAAAAAATAATGTTAGTGTGTGATAGGACAAATTCCCATATTTTATTATTCTTGCAAATGGTCTTAATGATTTTTGTATATCGGTGGTAGATAAATGACATTGTGGATATTCATCTGTAGTTTTCCTTTCTCTAAACATGTTAATTTTATAGTCTTTTTTATATTGTTTCACAAAATTGATTTAGTTTATAATAAATACGTGTTTTAATGATTTTGTTGTTTGCCTTTCTTAGCACGTTTCTTACTGTATTTTAGAATTTTGGTGTTCAGGCTTATTTTTAATGGGAACGTTTTCCTTTCTCATTCTCTTCCTCTTCTCTCCCCACTCTACACACAGCTTCTCTCTGATAATCTTTCTCTGTCTCATGTTTATATTAGTTGCATCCATCAAACCCACCAGGACCCACCCAGACCCTAATTTTACTTATGATGGCAAGCATTAGCCATAGTTCAGAGAATCACAGAGCCACCAAAAAGATACTGCCACTTTCTGTTCATTTATTTTTATATTTTTGACTCCACAGAAACTGACCTTCCCCTAAGTTTCATAATTGCAAACAATTTCCCAATTTAAAAAGATGGGAAGTGCCAACTCAGGGTCTTATTTCCATCAATGAACTTTTCTCTGGGACAGTATCTTTAAAGAAAGGCTTTTAAGTTTCCAATACCACACAGGAGCACAACTCGTGGTTACATCTGCCTGCTTAGACAGAGCCTAGAAGAGCTGCAGCTTCAGTGCATCTTGGAATCCTGGTTTTCTGTTTTTCTTTTGGTTCATACAGATACTACATTGTTTTTAATTGCCTTTTCATTTTTCTGGTTTGGATTTTCTTTCTTATAGTTTATCTGTCACTGCTGTACACTTGGAATGTAAAAGGTGGGTTAAAGTGTGTGCTTGTTGCACCATCTTGACTGGATCTCTGGTATGCTTCTACAATGGTTTCAGATAGTAATGTTCATAGGAACTTTGCTAGTTGTGTGTGTGTGTGTGTGTGTGTGTGTGTGTGTGTGTTTCTTTTTAATGGAAAAATGGCCATTATTTTAAAGAATATTTGGAGGTTAGTTAGTGGATTTTTCAATTTCTCTCATTTGGTTTCTTGTTTATGGGCTTGCTCATATTTAAATTTAAATGTTCTGAGCTCTCTATTAAATAACTGATAACAAAAAACACAATCAAGCTAATAGCTTATCCTTAATCTATTTTGTGAAAGTTCACCCTAAGCTATTTTTCTTTCTTTCTCTTTTTTGCATTAAAGAAAGCCAGACAATCCTAGGCTGTCATCATTCCCATTGAGAGATAGGCTGTCACATGAGATCACTGATCTTGTCGATTTCAGTTACTCACTATATGGGCCATCTTGTATTTCAGAGAAATGTGCAGGTAACTCACAATGCAAGCTTACAGTTTCAGGTAGAGCACAGCATTTGCTTTGAACCCCCAAGTCTACAGTAGTTGTAAAGGATTTCTATGTATATCCAGGTGGTGCTAGAGACAACATGTGACCCTGATAGTATTCACACTGAGGCGATAAGTTAAATTAAAGGCTTGCAGACAATAAGACATTTCAGAGCAGCTCACTACTTTAAATGTTAATACTGGGGATTTTCATCTTAAATTATTTCTAAAAAGAAGCTGAAATACTTTGAAAATACAATGGGAAGGTAATATCTTGGTGTCATGATTTTCACAGTTTTTGCAATCCACACTGAAAAAAAATCTTTCTTTGCTCTTAGTGGAGTTATAAATTAAGCTCACTTGCATCATTAATAGCAGTAAATTGGATCCCTTCAAGATTTCATTTTTTTTTCTATAAAGGAGGAAGAAGTCCCAATCAGTCACATAGACTCCCTTTTGCCCACACACTCACCATTAATTGACATAACATTAGTTTCCATGGCTTCATTGGAAATGATTCTAAATATATTAGTCTGAATACAGAATTGAAAAACTAAACTAGATGTAAAATTGTTTCAGTTAAGAAAGAACCTGAAATATGTTTCCATCATCATCTAAACACACACACACACACATATAGACATATGCATACATTCTGTAAGGCTTTATTGTTGCTGCACAATATTCAAGATTTGAGAAACCTGGAGCATGCACTTTCGGTAGGGCTGGAGATATATTTTAAAAAGAGATGATGATGATGATATAATAAATGGGAGAATGTATAATAGTTAAAAGTACATGATTTATATCTTCTAGAGAAATATATAGCATGTTTAATTCATCTAGTAATAAAATACTTATTTCTGGATATAAATTTAATAAATGCTAATTATTACAAGTTAAAAATGGGGAGTTGTATATTAAAAAAGGAAAGAAAATTAAAATCACCAGTGATATCACTGTTCAAGATGACTGCTCAACAGTTTTTGTTCTTTCCAGTCTTTTCCCAGTGTTTCTGTGTATTTGAATAACAAAATAGAAATCACATGGTTTCTATATTGCATTGCATTTTGTGTTTTTGACTTAAGATTAATTTTTTTCATTTATTTATTTTCAGCATAACAGTATCATTATTTTTTCACCACACCCAGTGCTCCATGCAATCCGTGCCCTCTATAATACACACCACCTGGCACCCCGACCTCCCACCCCCCCGCCACTTCAAACCTCTCAGATTGTTTTTCAGAGTCCATAGTCTCTCATGATTCACCTCCCCTTCCAATTTACCCCAACCCCCTTCTCTCTAACTCCCCATGTCCTCCATGCTATTTGTTATGCTCCACAAATAAGTGAAACCATATGATAATTGACTCTCTCTGCTTGACTTATTTCACTCAGCATAATTTCTTCCAGTCCTGTCCATGTTGCTACAAAAGTTGGGTATTCGTCCTTTCTGATGGAGGCATAATACTCCATAGTGCATATGGACCACATCTTCCTTATCCATTCATCCGTTGGAGGGCATCTTGGTTCCTTCCACAGTTTGGCGACCATGGCCATTGCTGCTATAAACATTGGGGTACAGATGGCCCTTCTTTTCACTACATCTGTATCTTTGGGGTAAATACCAAGGAGTGCAATGGCAGGGTTATAGGGAAGTCCTATTTTTAATTTCTTGAGGAATCTCCACACTGTTCTCCAAAAAGGCTGCACCAACTTGCATTCCCACCAACAGTGGAAAAGGGTTCCCCTTTCTCCACATCCTCTCCAACACATGTTGTTTCCTGTTTTGCTAATTTTGGCCATTCTAACTGGTGTAAGGTGATATCTCAATGTAGTTTTAATTTGAATCTCCCTGATGGCTAGTGATGATGAACATTTTTCATGTGTCTGATAGCCATTTGTATGTCTTTATTGGAGAAGTGTCTGTCCATATCTTCTGCCCATTTTTTGATACGATTGTCTGTTTTGTGTGTGTTGAGTTTGAGGAGTTCATTATAGATCCTGGATATCAACCTTTTGTCTGTACTGTCCTTTGCAAATATCTTCTCCCATTCCATGGGTTGCCTCTTTGTTTTCTTGACTGTTTCCTTTGCTGTGCAGAAGCTTTTGATTTTGATGAAGTCCCAAAAGTTTATTTTCGCTTTTGTTTCCTTTGCCTTTGGAGACATATCTTGAAAGAAGTTGCTGTGGCTGATATCGAAGAGATTACTGCCTATGTTCTTCTCTAGGATTCTGATGGATTCCTGTCTCACACTGAGGTCTTTTATCCATTCTGAGTTTATCCAACAGCACATTAAAAAGATTATCCACCATGACCAGGTGGGATTCATCCCTGGGCTACAAGGACGGTTCAACATTCGCAAATCAAGCAATGTGATAGAAAAAATTAATAAGAGAAGAGAGAAGAACCTCATGGTCCTCTCAATGGATGCAGAAAAAGCATTTGACAAAATCCAGCATCCATTCCTGATTAAAACGCTTCAAAGTATAGGGATAGAGGGAACATGCCTGAACTTCATCAAATCTATCTATGAAAGACCCACAGCAAATATCATCCTCAATGGGAAAAAGCTTGCGTCCTTCCTGTTGAGATCAGGAACATGATAAGGATGCCCACTCTCACCACTCTTGTTCAGCATAGTATTAGAAGTCCTAGCAACAGCAATCAGACAACAAAGGGAAATAAAAGGTATCCAAATTGGTAATGAAGAAGTCAAACTCTCTCTCTTTGCAGATGACATGATTCTTTATATGGAAAACCCAAAAGACTCCACCCCCAAACTACTAGAACTCATACAGCAATTCAGCAACGTGGCAGGATACAAAGTCAATGTACAGAAATCAGTGGCTTTCTTATACACTAACAATGAAAATACAGAAAGGGAAATTAGAGAATCGATTCCATTTACTATAGCACCAAGAATCATAAGATACTTGGGAGTAAGCCTAACCAAAGAGGTAAAGGATCTGTACTCAAGGAACTACAGAACACTCATGAAAGAAATTGAAGAAGACACAAAAAGATGGAAGACCATTCCATGCTCTTGGATTGGAAGAATAAACATTGTTAAAATGCCTATACTGCCTAGAGCAATCTATACTTTTAATGCTATTCCGATCAAAATTACACCGGTATTCTTCAAAGAGTTGGAGCAAATAATCCTAAAATTTGTATGGAATCAGAAGTGACCCCGAATCGCTAAGAAAATGTTGAAAAACAAAAATGAAACTGGGGGCATCACGTTACCTGATTTCAAGCTTTACTACAAAGCTGTGATCACCAAGACAGCATGGTACTGGCATAAAAACAGACACATAGACCAGTGGAACAGAGTAGAGAGCCCAGATATGGACCCTCAACTCTATGGTCAAATAATCTTCGACAAAACAGGAAAAAATATACAGTGGAAAAAAGACAGTCCCTTCAATAAATGGTGCTGGGAAAACTGGGAAGCTGTATGTAGAAGAATGAAACTCGACCATTCTCTTACACCGTACACAAAGATTAATTTTTAAGCATTTTTTTCATTGTTATTACTAAACATGACTTTAAAATTACTTTACATTAAAATTACTTTATATTACTTTAAAATGCTTCATAATAATCGACCCAAACCCTATGGATATAGTATTCAAGTTTTTCATTATTTGTTTTGGGACATTTAGGGTCCTTTCTTTTTGGGCTAGTCCAAAGAAAGCTACGTTTAACATCTCTATGAATAATCTAAACCTTTTCAAAAAAATATTTAATGACCACATCATTTAATAATAATTCCTCCTGTAGACACTGATGTATACCGTATTTAGTCCCATTCTAATGTACTCAAGCATTAGCATCTTTAACAATTATCCTGTGGTTCCACTTCTCACTTCAGCCTGTGCTCTGTTGGCCTTCAAAGCCATTTTTAAAATTTTGTTGACTCTCTCAGTTCCTCACCTCCCACACTGGCATTCCAATCTGATACCGTTCTCGTTACTACAACAAAACCTGTCCAACTAGGGTTATGTCTACTCTGTGCCAATAATGTAAACTTTCTCAACCTCTCAGTGATAATCTGTCTGACATCTGTCCTCTTGAACTCTCTTTTCCTTCAGCCTGCATCACCACATTCTCCATTTGCTCTTTTTTATTTCCTTTGCCAATTTATCCACTCTACCTCACCCTTAAATGTTGGGATTATTCAAGGATGCAATCCTAAACTACTGTCTCTCCTTCTCGCAGTCTAGCTATTCTATTTCCTTTTGCCTGTATCTACTCATCCTTCAAAAAAAAATTTACATTTCAAGTCTCATTTGACATGACTCTATGAGACTGCTTAGATTCAACTAATATTTAATCCTTGTCAGCTGACAGCACAATATTTAGCACCCATCTCTTGTTAGCACTCATTAAGTAATATCATATTTTATTTATACATTTTTCTCTGCTATCCATATTCCTACTAGCTGAAAACATATTTGTCCCTCTTTGTATTTTCCAACAGTCCAGGCCCTTAGTGTTCGTTAAACACTTGTAGAATAAATGAGTAAATCATAGCTGCTCAATTAGAGCAAATATGGTTGCACGGAGGAGGAACCCAATCAAACAAGCTCAACCAAATGTAAGATGTGTTGTGTAAATATACAAGAGAATTTTGGGGAATGTAATAGGAAAAATAAAGGTTCATGGGAATTTGAAATTCGAAGAACTATTCTCTGTGAGTGGGTGTGGGTGGGTGTGTTTTACTTCCTTCTCCTGCTTCTTTCTCAGACATGTCTTCTCTGCTTAATCCTCAGCAAACACATATAGTTAATAAGGAAGGATACCTCAGAATTGAAGCCTCAACTCATGAATCTACATGACTCTTAAACTTGGTTCCCTAGTAATGACTTATTCAGTCACTGGGTCTCGGTTACAGCTTCCAAAAAGAAGAATGTGAGTTGTCAGATGAAAATCTAATGGTCAGGTGTCCATCCTTATTCCACTAACCTGTGGCCCAGGGTTGATACTATTATGTAGTACTTGTGTAAACCTGCCCTTGTAGACTGTAGACTGGCAATATTTTCTAAGGTTGGTGTGGGTTGGATGGTCACAATGGTCATCTCTAAAATAAAGAGTGCCATGAATGCCTTTTAAGCTTGTAATGTCATAAGAATTTTCACTTCTTCAGAACTCTATCCCATGCAATTCTGGGCTCTGTACTTCATATTCCTTTCATGATTCCTGGTGATTTTAATATTCCTAAAGAAAATTCTCACAATACTCTGAGCTCCCAGCATCTTAACCTCCTTTCTTCCATTGTCCTCAATCCCATTTCAGATGGTCATTCGTACTTGTACTTGGCAACTATGGATAATTGTATCCCCTCCAAAATCTCATTTTCAAATAGTTCACTCTCTGTTCATCACTTTGTATCTTTTCAGTTCATTTCCTCTGGAAATATGATTCCAACCTCCTTCCAGGACAACAGATCCTACCATCTTTTCATATCCCTCATTTCCTTGATATATTTTCTTCCCTCCTTATCTATATAAACTTGATATTAAATTATAATAATCACTTTTAGCACAAATCCTCAATACCCCTGCCACCTATCACTTCATTTGTTCTTGGTGAAATTATAACTTGTATTAAATCTAACTCTCCCTATTCAACATATAAACCAGAAATCCTTGATACTTGTTCCTTCCTCCATTCATAAAATTTTTCACAAAGCCCTATCAATTTTATCTCCTTAAAAATTATTTTCTCTCTTCCTATTAACACTAGTTATTGCAGCCCATCATCAGTTCTTGCCAGTATGACTCCAGCATCCTTCTCACTCTACTTTCTTCATGTGCATCCTCCTCTAATCCAGTCTCCATGAAAATGCCAGAGCTACCCGCAGTTCAAATCTACCCACATCACTGCATTGCTTAAGACTATTTAATAGCTCCCAGCTGCCTGTTGAAGAAAATCCAAACTCTTTAAAATAGATTACATCTTTTCTAATTCTCGTTTCTTACAACTTTTGACTTAACACTTTACACTGCTGCAACACTGAAATGCTTGGAGCCATGGCATATGGTTGTGTACAACCACACTTGATGGACTGACAACATTGCGAAATTCCAACACACACTCTCTTTCATGATTTTGTTCTTTTTTTTTTTTTTTTCCCTGCATGAAATACTCCATTTGTCTGTTTATCTAGGGATACCAGGAAGAGAGAAGCAGATATCATTTAGGGATATTTAGGTCCTACTCTCATTTCTTCAAGTCCAACACTACGCTCATCACTACACAAGTGAGAATATGGTTTTTCTGTGTTAATTTTGGTTAAAACACTGTGCATACATGCCCTGAAATAATACACAGTAGACTGTTTTTATCAGTCTCTCTGCAATGGGATTACAAACTCTGGTTATAAAAGGGCAGTGGGAAAGGGAGTCTAGAGTTTCATGAATCAGGCAAGATGCAAATTTATCTAGAAAGTATAATTGGCAACTGCATGGAGCCAAGAAAAACTACATCAAAATATGCTACATCTGTTCCCACCTTGTGTGGCCATTTTACTTAAAATACAAACTTGTATTCTTGGCAGGTTAAATTGAGAACTTTATCTAATCTTACACTTGGGATGTGTGTGCTAACTTCTCTGGCATTTAAATATAGTTTTAATGAGATATGAGCTTCTGAGTGTCAGGTTTGTAACGATTAAGCAGATGTTAAAAGTCGAAAATGGCTCAATATTTATAGTGACTCTTTTAGAAATACATATCAAGATTTTAATTTGTAACATCCTTTGGTTCAATGATTTCAAGTCTAGAAATGCATCATAATGAAATAATATGATAATTGGTAAAGGTACACACACACACACACATGCTCACAGACAATTTAGTTGAACACTTGTTTAAATAATGAAAAATTGGAAACAGATGGTTAATAAACTATTATAGTAAATCCATTAAATGATGCACTGTGAAGACACTGATGATAATGAGAAGTATTTATATTAATTGACACAAGAAAAGCACCACAACATATTGTCATTGAGGAGTGAGAACAGCAGAATGCATAAGTGTATAGAGCAAGACTCTCTCTCTCTCTCAGACATAATGTAGACATGACTAATATATCTGTAAATATATTTTCAACATATTTTAAGTTTTTAATCTTATTGTTTTGGGCTCTTTTTACTTTCTTCATCATACTTTTCTGTATTATTTGAATTTTTCAAGATGATCACATATCAATTTCTATAATCTGATAAAAAGCTATTAAATTTTAATCTAAACTTTTAACCACTAAAGTATAAAAACATATTAGCAAATGGCTTAGTAATGTTTGGATGGATACAAAAGGCTTTTTGAAGACTAATATTTAAGTCAAATTTAATACAGGAAGAGATACACAGTTTTGACTACATAGTAAGAATTTCGGATTATGGACATTGGGGAGGGTATGTGCTTTGGTGAGTGCTGTGAAGTGTGTAAACCTGGTGATTCACAGACCTGTACCCCTGGGGATAAAAATATATGTTTATAAAAAATAAAAAATTAAATTAAAAATTAAATTTAAAAAAAAAAAAAGAATTTCGGCAAGGCCAATCAAAAAAACAAACACAAAGAACCATGAGCAAAACTACATCTACCTGGGAATTGAGGGAAGTATTCACAACATGTTTCCAAGACAGTGGGTGAATATTCCTAAAATATAAGAACTTACAAATAAATAAGTATATATGATTCAACTAGTTCACATCTAATGATGTTCCTCACTTATTTAAAAATGTAACATAATGTGAAATTGATCACTTATCTATGGCTAATAGAACGCCAAAACATAACTTTTCCTTACAGCATTCATTGGGATAAATTAGCATTCACTGGGATAAATAAGCCTCTCCTTAAAAGTCTTACACAAAATTAGTGAAAATATTCAGGGCCTGGCTATATGCTTCTCTATAGGAATGACCTTTGTAAACTATACACAATTTTCCATTTTCTTTCCAGAGACAAAATAGTTTTTTTCTTAAAAAAAAACAAAACCCATGATACTGCTGCTATAAGCATATAGCAGCACTGTCAACAATAGCTAAATTATGGAGAGGGCCCAGATGTCCACTGATGGATAAACAAGTAAAGAAAATGTAATATATATATACAATGGAATATTACTTGGTCATCAAAAAGAATGAAATCTTGCCATTTGCAACAATGTGGATGGAACTAGAGGGTATTATGCTGAGCAAAATAAGTCAGTTGGAGAAAGAAAAATGACATATGGTTTCACTCACATGTGGAATTTAAGAAAGAAAACAGATGAACATATTGGAAAGGAAGGAAAAATAAAATAAGATGAAAACAAGAGGCAAACTGTAGGAAACAAACTGAGGGTTCCTGGAGGGGAGAGAGCTGGGGGGATGGGGTAACCAGGTGATGGACATTAAGGAGGGCATGTGATGTGATGAGCACTGGATATTATGTAAGAATTATGAATCACTAAACTCTACCCCTGAACATAATAATACACTATGATAACTAACTAGAATTTAAACACAAACTTGAAAGAAAAACAAAAAACCTCATGATACTCTCAGCTATAACTCCTGACACTCCAAGCAGTACAATATAAGCAAAGAATATCTTCAGATGTTTTCAAACTAATACTGTAAGGGTTTGCATATAAAAAGGCAAGCACACTTCTATTCTGTGCTTTTTTATTAACCTAAGAAGCTGGGCATAGCTTCTTAGGTTAACATAGTCCATGTCCTAGCTCTTCTTCTCGTTTACTTCAGTGGAGCAGCTACAATCTGGTGACAAGCACATGGACTTTCAGAGTCAAGGGAATGTGTTTTGAATACCAATTCTGTCATTTACTAGTTGGCTGACTCCTTTTGTATGACAAATGCTATAGCATTTGGAATAACTGAGTCAAAAAATATGATGTTAATAATATCTCCTCACAAGGAGAATGTAAATAAAACACCTAGCATAATGCCTGGCACATAGTGTGGCATCAGTAAAAATAACTAGAACAATAATGATAATCAATAATAATAGAATGGTGGGGAATGAGAATTGTATTTTCCTTCCCTGAAGAGGAATTATAACTTTATCATTTTAAGCCTTTAGCTGGGGTTCAGTTTAAAGACAATCCCATAAGAGTTGTGCTTCTCAATACAGGCAGTGTGAGGATCTTCAAGCCTTAAAATTTTGTCCTTCTGAGACAGGCATTGCCATATTTCTCTGTATGTGAACAGGTCATTCAGCTCATGCATGAAGGGCTAATTTTGTGGAATCCTGCTTTGAGCTAATTATATTTTTTAATTGCCCTCATCTTAAATTTGTGAACATCAATAAAAATTATTTAAACACAATGAAAAACAAAATGAAGCACCAGAGTTATAAGATATCTATTTGTTAGACTACTGGACTGGGAATGCTAACCACTGTTTTAATTACAGTTCTTGCTCACTAGGGAGACATGGGTAAGATTTTTTTTTTTTTTTAAGAATTAAGTTTATGCATTGGGAAATTTGAACTACATCTTTTTCAAAAGGATGTAAGGAACATGAATTTCTCTATGCCTGGCATTAACTTAAAAAATATGACAGGATAAAATAAGCATGAGAATTATATTTTGATTTTGAACATAGTGATCAAGATGCAGGAGCAAGAAAGGGAGGGCACCAACAGGACAGGTCACTGAGGAGCTCAGTGTAGTGACCAGTTCATGCGTGTCGGAGTTTGACTTGAGTAGGAATCCTTTCTCTGCACCCTTGCACAGGTTACTGAAACTCTCTACTTCCTCTGCCTCCTTTGACAAACTAAAATATTAATGTTGAACTTCTAAGGATATTTTAAAGATTTAATGAAATAAACATAATAATTAACACAGGGTTTTATTTTTTTAATTTTTTTTAGAAGATTTTATTTATTTATTTGACAGAGATCACAAGTAGGCAGAGAGGCAGGCAGAGAGACAGAGGAAGCAGGCTCCCCGCAGAGCAGAGAGCCCAATGAGTGGCTTGATCCCAGGACCCTGGGATCATGACCTGAGCCAAAGGCAGAGGCTTTAACCCACTGAGCCACCCAGGCGCCCCTATGACATTCATTTTGATGAAAGGTATAAGCTGTTAGGCCAAATGTATCTGTATATCTAAATACATTAGCAAGTGACTATTCAAGAACAGGTAAGTTCTTGAAAGTATTACACCACAACTTAAGGCAGACATAGCAGTTAGTTGTAAGTAACTTCTTAGCTACTAAGACATTTATTACTGGCATATAGTAGCTTTTTTTTTGAGGGATGTGTTCTTGAGAAACCACAGCTAACTTAAAAATGGGTGTCAAAAGCAATTTTCTCATAAGAAACAGATGTTAAAGGATATATGAAAGTCATTCGGGGTAGCCAGCTGCAGTAGCCAACGCTCCGCGGCTGACAAAAGGAAAAGTTGAGATTCCTCAGTGTATGCACTATACTGTACAACTGCAAGAGGAACCATCCTGTGAGATGAAAAAGGCACAAAAAGCTCCAGCTAAGAACATCTGTGCAAAGAAAAAGGCCCCAGATCCATCTGACCCTGTTTCTAAATGCTCAGGTTAAGGTACTGCCTAGAAATGACTTCAGGGAAGATCCTTCTTGACTTTTTCCATATCAGAGCTTGCCTGAAGAATTTGATGGTACTAAATTATATTCTACTAAAATGATGCAAGGTCAAGTCATTAGCATTTAAAGAAAAAAAAAAAGAAAAGAGAAACTCTGCTGTACATATGAATAGAAATACACAACAAGCTACAGTTAGAATTATTAGAAACCATGTGCTTAAGAAGTTGGGTCGGTTGCTGTCATTCACTACTGAGCTATCTGTATTGCCTGTATATGTATATGTACAATGCAATGTATATGTAATAATAATGTATATATATGCAATGTATATGCAATATATATGTAATAATAAAAGCCAAAATAAGAGAATTCAATATTCTGTTCCAAACATCTACAGTTAAACTCTTGTAAGCCAAGAAGCATCTCGGACAATATCATGTATTGAGTAACTAATCTGGGCTGCACTCTGCATGGTGAATGCTCTGGAAGGACCATTTATCTGGGTCATAATCCTAGCAACACTCTTCTAGAAAGAATATCAATAATCACACTAGAGATGTTGCCTCATGAAAGCAAGTTTGAGGAGCTGGCCACTCCCTCAATTAACTGACCAGCTAATAACACTTTCACTTTATCTTGTAAATCCTGCTCTACATAAAGTGTTTTCACGTGTATTACACTTTACCTTCACAAGAAGCAACAAAGAAAACTAGGGGCTTGGTAAATTCCTCAATTTAACAGAGCTACAAGGTGCCAAAGGGATTCTAGCCCAAGGGTGTTCTGAATCCAAAATCTGTTTTTCTTTAATTTTTTTAATCTTAATTCCAGTTAATATACAGAGTTATATCAACTTCAGGTGTACAACATAATCAGACAACAATTCCCATGCATCACCCGGTGCTCATCAGGACAAGTGCACTCCTTAATCTCTATCACCTATTTCATGCATACCCCACCCACCTCCTCTCTCCTAACCATCAGTTTGTTCTCTAGAGTTAGCAATTTGTTTCTTGGTTTGTCTCCCTCTATTTTTTCCCCTTTACTAATTTGTATTGTTTCTTAAATTTCACATATGAGTGAAATCATATGGTATTTTCTCTGACTGATTTGTTTGGTTTAGCACTATACTCTCTAGGTCCATCCATGTCATTGTAAATGGCAAGATTTTGTTCTTTTCTTGACAGAATAATATTCCATTGTATATATACATACAACACACCCATCACCTTTGTCCGTTCATCAACCAATGGACACTTGAACTGTTTCCTATTTTGGCTATTGTAAATAAGGCTGCTATAAACATACAGGTGCATTCATTCCTTTGGATTAGTGTTTTTATATTCTTTGGGTAAATACCCAGTAGTGAATCACTAGATCATAGGGTAGTTCTATTTTTGACTTTCTAGGCAACCTCCATAATGTTTTCCAGAGTGACTGCTCTAGTCTGCATTCCCAGCAACATTCCTTTTTCTCCAACATCCTCACCAATCCTTTGTTTCTTGTCTTGGGTAAATACCCAGTAGTGAATCACTAGATCATAGGATAGTTCTATTTTTTACTTTTTGAGCAACCTCCATAGTGTTTTCCAGAGTGACTGCTCTAGTCTGCATTCCCAACAACATTCCTTTTTCTCCAACATCCTCACCAACCCTTTGTTTCTTGTCTTGTTGATTTTAGCCATTCTGGCATGGGTGAGGTGATATCTCATTGTAGTTTTGATTTCCATTTCCCAGACAATAACTGATGATGGGAACTTTTTCACTGCCATCTGTTATGTCTTCTTTGGAGAAATGTTTGTTTATGCTCTCTGCACATTTTGTAATTAGATGATTTGTTTTTTTTTGGGGTGTTGAGTATTATAAGTTCTTTATACATTTTGGATTTTAACCCTGTATCAACTATGTCATTTGCAAATATCTTCTTCCACTCTGTGGCTTTTTAGTTTTGTGGACTGTTTGCTTTGCCATGCAGAAGCTTTTTATTTTGAGGTAGTCATAATAGTTTACTTTTGCCTTTATTTCCCTTGACTAAAGACCTATATAGAAAAAAGTTGCTATGTCTGATGTCAGAGAAATTACTTCCTGCGTTTTTGTCTAGGATTTTTATGGTTTCAGGTTTTGCATTCAGTTCCTTAATATGTTTTTAATTTATTTTTGTGTATGATGTAAGAAAGTCGTCCAGTTTCATTCTTTTACAAGTTGCCATCCAGTTTTCCCAACACCATTTGTTGAAGAGGTTGCCTTTTTCCCATTAGATATTCTTTCCTGCTTTGTTGAAGATGAATTGACCATATAATTGTTGGTTTATTTCTGGGTTTTCCATTCTCTTCCATTTATCTATATATATCTATTTTAGTGCCAGCACCAAACTGTTTTGATTACCACAGCTTTCTAATATAACTTGAAGCCTGGAATTTTGATGCCTCCAGCTTTGCTCCTCTTTTTCAGGGTTGATTTGTCTATTTGGGGTCTTTTGAGTTCCATGAAAACTTTAGGATTGCTTGTTATTGTTTGTTCTAGCTCTGTGACAAATGCTGTTGGTATTCAGAGGAACTGCATTAAATGTACAGATTGTTTTGGGTAGTATAGACATTTAAACAATATTTGTTCTTCCACTACATGAGCATGGAATGTCTTTCCATTTCTTGGTGTTGTCTCCAATTTCTTTCACCAGTGTGTTATAGTTTTCAGAGTACAGATGTTTTGCCTCTTTGGTTAGGTTTATTCCTAGGTATCTTACAGTTTTTGGTGCGATTATAAATGGGATTGATTCCATGATTTCTCTTTCTGCTGCTTCATTGTTGGTGAGAGTGTGCTTCCTTGTTTTGTTCCTCACTTTCAGAAAAAGAACTCCATTTTCCCTATTAAGATGTTAGCTATTGGTTTTCCATAGATGGGCCGTCATTATGTTGAAATATAGTCCCTATAAACCTACTTGGTTGATGGTTTTTATCATGAATGAATGTTGTACTTTGTCAAATAATTTTGCTGCATCAATTGAAATGATCATAAAATTTTTTATCCTCCATCTTATTGAGGATAAAATCATGTTGACTGATGTGTGAATACTGAACTACCTTTCAACCCTGAAATCTCACTTGATTGTGGTGAATGATTTTTTTTTAAGTATTGTTGGATTTAGTTTGCTAGTATATTGCCGAAGATTTTTGCATCTATATTCATCAGGAATATTGGCTTGTAGTTCTTTTTAGTGGGGTCTTTATCTGGTTTTGGTATCAGGGTAATGCTGCCCTCATAGAATGAATTTCAAGGCATTTCCCTCCTTTCCTGCTTTTTAGAATAGTTTGAGAAGAACAGGTATTAACTATTTACATGTTTGGCAGAATTCACCAGTGAAACCATCTGGTCCTGGTCTTCTGTTTATTGCAAGTTTTTTGATTACTGATTCAATTTCATTATTGGTTATGAGTCTGTTCAAATTTTCTATTTCTTCCTGTTTGAGTTTTTTTAGTTCATATGTTTGTAAGAATTTATCCATTTCTTCTAGATTGTCCAATTTGTTGGCACTTATTTTTTTTATAATCTCATACTCTCAAACAATTTCTTATATTTCTGTGGTATTGCTTATTTCTTCCTCTCATTTGTGACTTTATTTGAGTCCTTTCTTTTTTTTTCTGATACATATGGCTAGAGGCTTATCAATTTTATAGATTTTTAAAAAAAAACCAGCTGCTGGTTTCATTGATCTATTCTACTGGTTTTTTTAGTTTCTGTATCATTGCTGCACTAATCATTATTATTTCCTTCTTTCTGCTGGTTTTAGGTTTTGTCTATTGTTCTTTTTCTATCTCCTTTAGGAATAAGGTTAGATTGTCTGAGATTTTTCTTGCTTCTTGAGGTAAGTATGTATTGCTATAAACTTCCTTCTTTGACCTGCCTTTGCAGGTCTCAAGGGTTTTAGACAACTGTGTTTTCATTTTCTTTTTTAAGATTTTATTTATTTGAGAGAGAGAGAGCATGAGCAGGGGAGGGACAGAGGGAGAAGCAGATTCCCTGTTGAGCAGGAAACCCTATGCAGGGTGTGATTCCACGGCCCTGGGATCATGAACTAAGCCAAAGGAAGATACTTAACCAACTGAGCCACCCAGGCACCCCTGTGTTTTCATTTTCATTTGTTTCCATGTACCTTCGTATTTTTTCTTTTATTTCCTGGTTGCCTCTCATTCATTGTTTAGTAGCATTTTATTTAACCTCAATGTATTTGTGATCTTTCCAGATTTTTTCTTGTGGTTGAATTTGTTTCATAGTGTTGTGGTGAGAAAAGATACATGGTATGAATTTGATCATGGAATTTTCTGAATATATGTTAACTCCATCTGGTCCCATATGTCATTCAAAGCCATTATTTACCTCTTGATTTTTTGTTTAGATGATCTGCTCATTGATGTCAGTGCAGTGCTAAAGTCCCCTACTATTACTGTATTATTTTTGATTAATTCCTTTGTTTGTTATTAACTTTTATTTGAATGTTCCCATGTTGGGTGTATACATATTTACAATTGCTTTGTTTTGTTTGTTTGACAGTCCCCTTTATTATTACACATAGTGTCTTTCTGTACCTCTTGTTACAGTCTTTGTTTTAAAATCTATTTTGTCCAATAGAAGTATTGCTACTCTTTCTTTTGACATATTTTTGCACCAAAAAATGTTTCCCTGTGCCCTCACTTGCAATCTGCAAGTGTGTTTAAGTTCTAAAATAAGTCTCTTGTAGGAAGAATATACATAGGTCTTATTTTTTCATCCATTCTGTCACCCTATGTCATTTTATTGGAGCATTTAGTCCATTTACATTCAAAGTAATTATTGATAGATGTGTACCTACTGCCATTTTATTACCTGTTTTTTTGTTGTTTCTGGAGATTTTCTTTGATCCTTTCTTATTTTTCTCTCTTTCATGCATGGTTTGCTGGTTTTCTTTAGTGATATATTTGGATTTCTTTACCTTTATTGTTTGCATATTTATTAGTAGTTTTTCGTTCATGGTTACCATTAGGTTTGTACCTAACATCTTCTGTACATAGCAGTCTATATTAAGTTGATCGTCATTGAAGTTTGAACCTATTCTTTACTTCTCTACTCCCCACACTTTAGGTACATGGTGTCATATTTTAAGTCCTTTTATTTTGTGAGTTCCTTGACTGACTTTTTACAAAAATATTCATTTTTAGTGCTTTTGTGTTTCCTACCTGCATACTGACACTTTTGGTCTTTCCTTTCTACTCAAAGAGCCCCCCCTTAAGATTTCTGGCAAGGCTGTTTTAGTGGACATGAACTCCTTTAGTTTTTGTTTGTCTAGGAAACTCTCTCTCTCCTTCTGTCCTGAATGACAGCCTTGCTGGCTAGAGTATTTATTCTTGGCTGCACATTTTTCCCATTCAGCATTTTTAATTTATCATGCTACTTCTTTCTGGCTTGGAAAGTTTCTGCTCAAAGATCCACCGATTGCCTTATGGGTTTCCTTTGTACATAACTGACTTATTTTACCTTGCTGCTTTTAATATTTTCTTCTTTATCATTCTGTTTTTGCATTTTAATTACTTAGTGTGTGTCTTCTTTTGTTGATTTTGTTGGGGGTTCTCTGTGCATCCTGGATCTGGATATTTGTTTCCTTCCTCAAATTAGGGAGTTTTTCAGCTATTACTTTTCCAAATAAATTTTCTGTCCCCTTTTTTCTTTCTCTTCTTCTTCTGAGACTGCTATAATGTGAATGTTACTATGTTTGATGGAGTAAGTAAGTTACCTAAATCTAATCTCAATTTCCATAATTCTTTCTTTCTCTCTTTTGTTCAGTTTGAATACTTTCTATTACTCTGTCTTCTAGGTCATTAATTCATTCCTCTGCTGCTTTCAACCTGCTGTTCATCCCATGAAGTGTGTTTCTTATTTTGTTTACTGAGCCCTTATCTTTATTATTTTGATCCTTATCTCTATGTTAAAGGTCTCACTGATGATGGGGCACTTGCATGGCATAGTCGATTAAGTGATGGACTCTCAGTTTGATCTCAGGGTTGTGCAAGCCCTACATCAGGCTCTGTGCTCAGTGTGGAATCTGTTTGAGATTCTCTCTCCCTCCCTCTCTGCCCCTCCCACTCAAGCTTTCTCTCTAAAATAAATAAATCTTTTTTTTTTAAGTTCTCACTGTTTTCTGAAGTCTACTGAGTACCTTTATGATCATCACTTTAAATTCTCTGTCAGGCATATGAATTATACCTGTTTCACTTAGGTCTCTGGCTGTGGCCCTATACTGTTCTTTCATTTGGAACAAATTCCTCTGTCTTTTCATTTTGTTTACATCTCTGTGCCTGCTATTCTGTTAGGTAAGTCAGCTGCATCTTTTGTTCTTGAGATTGATGACCTTATGAAGAAGACATCCTGCAATTGCCTCTTATGTAGTATCCCCTATTCCCCAGGGCCTGGTGCTTCAGGAAGTGTCTCCAGTGGTGCCACATGTGCTCTACTGTTGTGTCCTGGCCTCTTTATCTTTTAGGCAAGTCATCTGCAGAGTCTCTCTGAAGTGTTTGGTCCCTGGCCTGGATATGGCAAGTTTAAAATAGGTACGCTCTGGTCTACTTGTGAAATGAGACCTGTTGCCACCACTGCCAGAACCAAGGCTCCACAAAACTCCCATGTCAGGAGATATGGTGTGAGCAAAGGTTTGAGAGTTCAGTTCCAAGGTGCTAGAGCTGAGACAAGGGTAACTGGGAGGTGTGGTTCCACAGAAGCATGGCAGGGTGGAGCATGATTTAAGTAAGTTAGGTAGAAAGTATCATTTTTTGTACTGGTTACCACATGTGGATCTGTGTTTATACTGAGGGGTGGGAGAGGTAAATGACACCTGACAGTTCCTTTGTTCCCAGAGGGACCTCTCCATAAATGCCTGTCTCTCTGGGATGTTCTCCAAGATGAGCAACTAACCTCTCCACTGGGTGCCCCAGGTAACTTCAGATCACTGTTTCCATGCTATTATGTTCTTGGACTGTTTACCTGCCTCCTCTTCAAGAACAGCCCCAGTGTCCTTTGGGCTATACCTGAGCCAAACCTACTGACCTTCAGATCTCCAGGCTTTAAGCTCCACTGGATGCACAAACTCACAAAATTTGGGTCCTCTCACTTTCTAAGCCAATTACTATGGGGATTTATTTTCCTTGTGTGCTCCTGTGTGGTAGTCTGTCTCTCACCCTTCTCTGCAACTGTGGCTCCCTCCCTGCCACAGTGGCCATGATCTATTTCTCTCCCAAACCACATCACCATGCTTCCTAGCTCCTTCAATGTGGCCTCTTCTCTCCCTTTAGTTGTGGGGTTTATTTTATCAGTCTTCAGGCTGATTTCTGGGGTATTTAGGATGATTTGGTAGCTATCTAGTTGTATTCATAGGACAAGGCAAGCCTAGGGCCCTCCTGCTCTGTTGCCATCTTCTAATCTTCATTTTTATGGTTTTTTTAAACCATAAAAATTTAACAATTATGTTCTTCAGAGACTTAGTACTTCTCAAAGTAGCAAACTCCTTATCACTGGTAAGGATATGTGGACTATATAATATATATGCTTATTTTATAGAATTTATATAAATCATATGAATTATATATGTACATGGAAGTATATAATGTATGCATGTGTGTGTATATATATATATATATATATATATATATATACACACACACTCTAAACTACACCCACACTTCCTAGAAACTTCTTACCTATATGGAAACTGAAAGAGCAATTGTTTTACAAAAGCAAAACCCTACCTTCAATGGCCATAAACGATTAATCCAGGGTGAGTAACTGACCCAAGATGAGCCCTTTGTGTGATATTTGGACTTAGAAGCCAGAGAATCAAGTAAATCTATTATAAAGCTTCCATCTTCCCTCCTGACTCCCCAGAATCTCTTTTTTCAAATATATCATATGGTGAACACTTGTTCCCTGGACAATGGCTTGAGAATACTGCATTAAAAAACCACGTTTCAAGATATATACTATTACAGCATAAAGTATGATAGAAGTTTTTGAATAAGCATTTCCTTTATATTTTTGTGCTCTGGATTTCAAATGGCTTTTAAATGAAGGGTTCAAAAATTATACATGCATTCAATTGTGCTAGAAATGCTGCTATGCATGAAGTCTGACAATGCCTCTCATGAAAGAGAAAGCATTGCTCTAGAAGGATTATCAGGGTTCGTAATTTTATTTTTCTTTCCCCATGAATGCTCTCAAATTTTCATAGAAATGTTAACTTTAAGAGACACAGTGTTTCTCATTCCTCTTGCTCCCACCCCCGCCAGCAGCCACCCGTGAATAATATTCTTAAACTTTTTGACAAGGGAATTAACAGTAAGATTCTGGACAGTAAAACTAACTAAATCTTGTGAGAAGGAAACAAAATAGGTTGTAATACTCAACTGTGATTGCACATTATTTCATTGAGTGGAACCCCAGATTGTTTAGAGTTTAAGGTTTTCTTTTCTACCAGTATAAAGTAGAGGACTTTCAATCATCTGTTGCTGAAATTTATTTTAAGCCTTAACAACTTCCTACACTGTTAGCTTGAAATCTATGAACTTTAGTAAGATCTCATTATAATTCATGAGATATGCTTGAAGTAAGAGACATAACATTCAAAGGGCAGGAATAGTGAGGAATAGGTACTTGGTGTGGGGTGTAAAGTGACATAGAGAAAGAGACAGAGAGAGAAACGAAAACACACACTATCTGTTCATTCCATTCTTGATTCCCAAGAGGCATTAGATCAGTCCCTATTTGAAACTACCCCTTAAAGATGCACTCTGCTATCTTAATTTTATTTCTGCCTGCACCTTTGGCAGTCACTGACAGAGTTAAAATGCCCTTTGTGATCATTTCCTCCTGGGATTAGTCTGGAGAAAAAGGAATTTTCTAAGTTTACAGAATTGGTTCATTGGAAAGTCAGGATTACAGTCGAGGTTTTGCAATCCCCAGTCTCTAAACTTCCAAATATTTCAAAATTTTAAAAAAATGGCACAATCAATTGTATTTGAGAGCTTTGGTAAAGTTACAAACAAGAAGCAAGTACCACAGATGGATTTTAAAACAGAACTAAAAATGGAAAATATTTTTCCATGCATGAAATTTTTGCCTACAAACAGTTCCAAGGTTTGTCCCAAATGATGAGTTTGAATGTGGTATTAAATATTTTCCATTAATATTGATATTACACTTATCAAGTAGGTATGTTTAGTCATGACAGCAACTTTCTGCTAATGAATCTTATACTATCTTAGTAACTATACATAAACCTACTATTTCCTTGGTTATAAAGGAACTGGGGCAGAAGCTGATCATAGAGTACCTTAACTAGGCACTCTAGTATAAGGCACTCTAGTATGCCTCATTTTTCCATGACTAGCAACCTGGGATTACAATAGAAGTCCCAGAAGAATAGCCAAAACTGCCTCCATGCCAACCCCTCTTATTTCTAGCACTGACTTCCTAGCAATTCTTGACTCCCTTTACTTTACATCTTGATTCTACTTGTCATTTTTCTCCTTTTGATGTAGATGCCTAGCTATGGGGAGTCTATGCTAGTAACAGCCCGGCAGTTTAACACTGTAGAATGTTGCCTCTGGTGAATGGGCCACACCATGTCCATGAGAACATAAATCTGGGTTCAGTACAAATAGCGAGGATATCACCCCAAATGGGCCTGGCTTTCAGAAAGTACCACCAACTCTACTACCATTTTTTTAATCATATGGCACTACTATGGGAAGAGGAAAGGATTAAATATCAGGAGAATCAGGTTTCTGCTTTGTGAGCTCAATCTCCCTATTTCCATTAAATATTCCTCACCACTTAAATGAAGGATTTGACTGGTTCAAGAGTTCTCAATGGTAACAGTTAATATTCCAGGGAAATTTTTAAGCATACAGACTCTTAACAGCCATACTTCATCTGGTTAATTATAATATCAAAGTTCTGGGCCCAGATAGCTGTCATTTGTAAAGCTCCCTTAGGGGCCTGAATGATCATTCAGTATAGGGCTTCATTGAATTAAGCATCCTCTATTGACCTTTCCAGATTTATAGCTTTCTCACATATTTTGGGTGAATTAACAGACACTGACAAATAGTAATAAAGCCTAATCAATCTTTATTATGTCGGTCACTTCAAAATCAGCTAACTGCTTTTTAAAATTCCACAATAAAGTGAGATCATACAGCTTTTTCCTTCCTGCATCTGACTTATTTCACAAAGCATAATATCCTCCAGGTTCTTCCATATAGTTGCAAATGGCAGAATCACCTTTATTTTTAGGCTGAACAATATTCCATTGCATCTTTGTGTGTATCTCACATTTTCTGTATCCAATTATCTGTTGACAGATACTTAGGTCCATTCCTTATCGTGGCTATTGTGAATAATGCTACAACAAACTTGGGATTGCAGATATCTCTTTTAAGTATTGATTTCATTTTCCTTGAGTATTTTTGTAGAAGAGGGATTGATGGATCATATGGTAGTTCTACATTTAGTGTTTATGAAACTTCATACTATTTTTTATAAACTGTACCAATTTACATTCCTACGAATGGTGAAGAAGTGTTGCCTTTCCTTCACATCCTTACCAACACTTGTTATCTTTCTTATTTTGATAATATTCATCCTAACAGATGCGAGGTGATATCTTGTTGTTTTGCATTTTACTGATGATATACCTGTTGGCCATTTGTATGTCTTCTTTGAAAAAGTGTCTATTCAGGTCCTTTGCCCATTATATAAAACATATAAAAATAATGTACATATATGTGTATATATGCATATGTGTTTACACATACATACATAGAGTTATTGAATTGTTTAAGTTCCCAAAATATTTTGGATATTAATTCTTTTCCAGATATATGGTTTGCAAATATTTTCTCCCCCTCTGTAGGTGGCCATTTCATTTTGATGATTGTACCTTTTGTTGTACAGAAGCTTTTTAGTTCGATGCAGTCTCATTTGTTTAGTTTCAATTTGGTTATTATATCCAAAAAAATCAATGCCAAGAAGAAACAACATCAAAAAGATTTTTCCCTGTGTTTTCTTCTAGAAGTTTCACAGTGTCAGATGTTCCTTTTAACTCTTTAATCCATTTTAAATTATTATTTTGTGAGTGGTGTATGTTATAGAGGTCCTATTTCATTATTTTATACATGAGTATACAATTTTGCCGACACCATTTATTTGAAGAGATTATCCTTTCCCCATGATATATTCTTGGCACCTATGTCAAAATTAGTTGACTATATATATGTGCGTTATAACATATCATTTGAAACCAGGAAGTGTGATGCCTCCAACTCTGTTCTTTCTCAAGATTTCTTTGTCTATTTGGGGTCTTTTGTGATCCCACTGGAATTTTTAAATTATTTTTTCTATATCCATTGAAATTTCCTTAGAAATTTCATCAGTTCTGTAGATCACTTTGCATATGAACATTTTAACAATATTAAGTCTTCCAGTTCATGAACACATGATATCTTTCCACTTATTTATGTTTTCTTCAAATTTTTCATCAATATTTTCTAGCGTTCCGTGTACAGATCTGTTATCTTTTTGGTTAAATTTGTTCCCAAGTATTTTAATTTTATAGATGTCATCATAAAAGGGATTTTCTTGATTTCCTTTTCAAATAGATTGTTGCTGATGTGAAGAAATGTAACTGGTTTTTTGTATGTTGATTTTGTACCCTGCAACTTTACTGAATGTATTAGTTCTAAAAAGGCATTTTAAAAATGGTCATTTCAGGGTTTTCTTTTTTTATATATAATTTTTGTTATTATGTTATGTTAGTCACCATATAGTACATCATTAATTTTTGATGTAGTCTTCAGAGTTTTCTACATAAAAGATCATGTTATCTGCAAACAGAGACCATTTTACATCTTAATTTCTGATTTTGAAGACTTTCACTTATTTCTTGTGTGATTGCTCTTGCTTGTAATTCTAGTACTATGCTAAATAGAAATAATAAGATTGAACGTCCTGACTTTGCACTGGACCTTAGAGGAAAAGCAGTCAATTTTCCCCGTCGATTGTGATGTAAGCTGTGAGCTTTCCACAAATGGTCTCTATTGTATGTATCGAAGGCACTTCCTTCCTTAGCTAATTTGAGTTCATATCATGAATGGAAGTTGAGCTTTGTGAAATGCATTTTCTGCACGTATTGAAATGATCATGTGTTTTTTATCTTTCATTCTGTCTTTGTAATGTATCACACTGATTATTTTACAAAGGTCAAACCAATTTTGTTCCCCAGGGATAAATCCCAGTTGGTCATGGTGTATAATCTTTTCTATGTGTTCTTGAATTCAGTTTACTAGTATCAATTTGAAAATTTTGGCATCTATATTCATCAGGAACATTGGACTGTAGTTTTCTTGTGAAGTCTTTTCTGGCTTTCATATCAGGGTGATGCTGGTTTCATAAAATAAGTTTGGGAGTATTCCTTTTATTTCTATATTTTGGGAAATTTGAGTAGGGTTGGTATAAATTATTCTTTACCTTTTTGGTAGAAATCAGCTATGAAGGCATTTGGTCCTGAGCTTTTCTTTGTTGTAAGGTTTTTTTTATTACTACTTCATGAATTAAGTTATTACTAGTTTGCTTAGGCTTTCTGTTTCTTTTTGATTCACTCTTGGTAAATTGTATGTTTCTAGGAATTTATCCAAGTCTCCTAGTTACACTATTTGTTTGCATTGAGTTGTTCATAATAGTCTCTTATGATCCTTTTATTTATTTATTTTTTTAAATTCTGAAGGCACCCATTGTAATGTCTCCTTTCATTTCTAATTTTATTTACTTGGTGCTTCTCTCTTTTCTTCTTAGTTTCATTAAGGGTTTGTTGATTTTGTTTATTTTTAAATAGCTCTTAGTTTTGTTGATTTTTTTCTATTGTTCTTTAGTCTCAATTTGATTAATTTCTACTCTGATCTTTATAATTTACTTCACTCTTGCAAATTTTGGTATAGTTTGTTCTTCTTTTCTATTTCCTGGAGGTGTCAAATTAGCTTGTTCATTTGAGATCTTTCTTCTCTTTTAATGTAAGCATGGATGGCTATAAACTTCCCTCTTAGTACTGCTTTTACTCCATCCCATGTGTTTTGGTAAGTTGTGTTTTTGTCATTTAAGCAGAGAATAGAACATTAGTTATTAGAGACAGGGAGGTGGGGCAATTGGGGAGATGTTGGTTAAAAGGTACAAAGTTGCAGTTCAGTAGGATGAATAAGTCTAGAGGTCTAACATGCAGCATTAACAATACTGTATCAAATGCTAGAAATTTGCTATGAGAGTAGACTTCAAGTATTTTCACCACACACAAAGATGGTAACTATGTGAGATATGTTATTTGGCAGTGACTGTAGTAATCATTTTACTGTGCATATGTATACCAAATCATGATGTTCTATGCCTTAAATATATACAATTTTTATTTTAGAAAATCATAATCATGTCCTTGGATACAACACACTTAATCTTCCTAACATTATATCATTTGTCCATTATTTTTTTAATGTTTATAGCAGCAATGTCCACAATAGCCAAACTATGGAAAGAACCTAGAAGTCCATCAACAGATGAATGGATAAAGAAGATGTGGTATATATAAACAATGGAATACTATGCAGCCATCAAAAGAAATGAAATCTTGCCATTTGCGACAACATGGATGGAACTAGAGCGTATCATGCTTAGTGAAATAAGTCAATCAGAGAAAGACAACTATCATATGATCTCCCTGATATGAGGAAGTGGTGATGCAACATGGGGGCTTAAGTGGGTAGGAGAAGAATAAATGAAACAAGATGGGATTGGGAGGGAGACAAACCATAAGTGACTCTTAATCTCACAAAACAAACTGAGGGTTGCTGGGGGGAGGGGATTTGAGAGAAGGGGGGTGGGGTTATGGACATTGAGGGGGTGTGCTTTGGTGAGTACTGTGGGGTGTGTGGACCTGGCGATTCAGGGACCTGTACCCCTGGGGATAAAAATATATGTTTATAAAAAATAAAAAAATAAAGTTATTTATGTTGTGCCCAAGTTTTTGCGTCTGAGAGACCACCAAGGAGCCAAGCACTGATGCAATCACACGACGGTTGAGGGTTTATTTTACAAGCTTAAGCTTGGGCCCAAGTATACCTGACACAGCGGAGTAGGAACTTGGACACCGAACCAGATTGCAGTCAGAGTTTTTAAAGGCAGAGTAGGGGTGGATTCAGCGATGGGTGAGGACAAAGGGGGTTATGGATGATGTAAGTCTCTAAGGAATTTTGGAAGTGAGGTCTCCAGGACCTTGAGGGGCTAGCTGTTGTCTGAGGAAAAAGTTATTCATTACCAATAATAAAAATCTTCCTGTGAGACCCTTTAGATGTAGATCAGTGAGTCATATACTTGGGAATGATTCTCGACACTATCTTAGAGGTTTAGAGATAAAGTTTCCTAAAGGAATTGTTAAAGTAGACTTATAGGATTCTGGTCAGACCTGTAGGGGTAGGTCAGGCTAGGATTGTCCTTAGCGAAATCTCAGGGTGAGGGCAGTTAAGTTCCCAGGGGAGAGCCACTCTGTCTGTTTCAAGGGCTTCTCAGTAGGTAAGGAATTGTAATGATTTTCTTCTACCTCTGTTTCCCACATCAGCTAAACTTGAGGTGGGATGGCCTTAATTTTCTCGGCCTCCACAATTTATAAGACTGTTGGGTGAACATCTATAGTTATCCTGTTTGCATATTTTGTCTCATGTTTCAATTTTCAGTTAAACAACTGAAATTATTTGTTCAAAATTTTTTTTTTTAAAAATCAGCTGACAGCTATTAGCATCTACATCTCATTTCTTAACTCATTTGTTTGGGCATGCTGACCCATTAGGCAATGGCTCACCAACAAGTTGTTAAAATGCCCTTACACTAGCCCTTGACTATCATAAGAATGTCTGCCTTATACTAGACCATAACTATAATAAGAATATAGCTATATATAGGACTTTTTCACTTAATCTCATTTAATCTTTAATATGTCCTTGCAATAAAAGACCAATCCTTCTGCTATACTAATGAAAACAATTTAGGTTCAGAGAGATTAAGTGGCTATGTTGAATGTCACTCAGGAAATGAAGAAACAGGGGCGCCTGGGTGGCTCAGTGGGTTAAGCCACTGCCTTCGGCTCAGGTCATGATCTCAGGGTCCTGGGATCGAGCCCCGCATCGGGCTATCTGCTCAGCGGGGAGCCTGCTTCCCTCTCTCTCTCTCTGCCTGCCTCTCCGACTACTTGTGATTTCTGTCAAATAAATAAATAAAATCTTTAAAAAAAAAAGGAAATGAAGAAACAGCATTTCAATTCTTATCTTCTACATTTCTTGTGATTTCACATAAAAATACTGTATCATGTGCCTGTAATCACTACTGTTATCACCAAAGCAAAGGATACAGCCTGTGAGGGATTCACTTTGTGACTTGGTGCTAGGACAAGAGCAAATAGTCAATAGTCAACAAATCAGATTCAGAAAACTTCTGCTCCCCAACAACTTAAAATAGAATCCAAGGATTGAGTACCCTATATCAGATTCTAGAAAGGTAAAGCCCTACAGGGCCTTTCAAATTCACCTAATTCAGTGTGTTCAAAGAGAAAGGGAAACTGAGGCAAAGGGAAGAAGCCTTGATGCTTAGGTCATATAGATAATGGCTAAGAGATGAAGCCAGAATATAGGTCTCCTGAATCACTACAAAGTTTTCGCTTTCACTTCCCCCTCAATACTTGATGCTATAATAGCAATTTTAAAAGAGTATAACTAAATGGAATGATTTCAAATGACTCTGCAGACAAAGGGACATTTATCCTGAGAGAAAAGGGGCTTTAAAGTAGTTTCTCCCCCAAGAGAGTTCCTTTATGAGAAAAAGCCATCCAAAATATTCTCCAAAACCCTAAGTTCAAAAAAGAGAAGCACCATTATTGCTCATCACATATATAATTAATATCTCTAAGACTTATCACATTTATGGTCATGGTATCTTTGCTCTTATGAGATACCGTAGATCATATATATGATGTAGGCAATGTCAAATTATTGGTTAAGAGTACAACCTTCAATAATAGCATTGTTCCTTTGGGAAAATATAATTCACTTTACAATGATTTGCTTCACCTTGCAGTTTACAGGAATGCAGTATAGCAAAAAGTAGAGATTACATGTCTGTTCAGTAAGTGCTTAATTTAGCATGACAATATATAAGTTACATGCCCATTCACAATTGTGTATTTGGGGACAAGGTGCTTTTATTCTTTGATCTTCAATTTCACACCTTTCAAAAATCGTAGTATAGATTACATGTAATGTCCTTAGGGTGGTACCAGAAATATAACTGAGATTTGGTAATTTCTACACATAATTATTATTCTAATGTTTATGCTAAGTCGATGTATGGCCATTTGCATGTTGTTTGACCATTATATGCACTGCAAATAAACAGATACAATATAAAGTGTGTCTTCTCATTTTCCCTTAGAAAATTGTTTTCCTTGTATTTGTTTTCTCATTTTTCACAGGTGTAACCTCCTTCTGCTACTGAAGGAATCCTGAGTTATGTATAATACAAAGGTTACTGCAAGTTCCATATTGAGTCTTCACCACATTATTGTTGATTTGGCTACTGCTTCTGCTGATTTCCTGATTTATCAGCAAAAGCAGCCAACCCTGGTCCTCCTCACGCCCAGATAATCAGATATACCTGTACAGAAATCAAACTCGGAAACAGGTTGCATGATCCCAATGGTGGTCCTATGAGCTAGATATGTTACTGACATCCCCATTTTACAGAGGAAGAAACAAAGTAAGTAATTTACCCAAGGTCACAGAAAAATTAAATGATGAGTACTATATTTCAGAGCTAGAAATATGAATCACTCCACCATACTGCTTGTTTATTTTGACATTTCTGTTTATTAACCTAATTAACTATGAGTTACTGATAGCTTTGAACGCTGGGTATAGTTGCCACCACCTGTAGCAGCTTGGGTTCCAATGCAGGGTCTTGTGTGTGCATAGATATACCAACTATTTCTCTTTGTCGTTATCCTTCCCCTTTTCCTTACTATTTCAGAAAGGGTTAGCTGTTGGTGGCAACCTTCCCAATTTAGATCACGCAGATAGACTGTGATAGAATGACAGAAGGAATGGAAATCGCCTGGAGATCAGAAAGCTGTAGGGCAAACATAAGATGAGGTAGGTATTTGGATCACCCTCTTGGAGAGACAATGAATTAGGCTTCACTTTCCTGTTTGCTTATCAGGGGTTAGTTTTATTACCTAAATAAGAATACAAGTCTCTATCACTTGTATTCTTGCAATTTGGATATTTAAATAGGTAAGAAATTAATAGGACAGCCAAAGAGGTTGACTGTTTATAATTTTATGAGAATATTTTTGGCTTCCCAGAATTTTTGATACACTTCTAGTATTTGAGGAAAAATCACTATCAATGGGTCTCTTTGGAAAGGAAATCCAAAGTTTTAGAAGTTACATCTGGTGCCCAGTACTAGGAGAACTGGGGGCAATGTGCAATGCTTGTGACAATCAGGGGGCAACAGTGATGGTCCCACCAGAGCAAATATGTGCTGTAATTTTCAGTATTGTCTTGTTTGTATAGCACCACAGCTTTATTCTACATTTTGGGGAAAGTTAAGCTAATATACTTTAATGAAATTGTTTGAACTAGCTAGTTTTTATATATTTATTTATTTATTTATTTATTTATCAGAGAGAGATGGGGAGAGAGCGAGCACAGGCAGACAGAATGGCAGGCAGAGGCAGAGGGAGAAGCAGGCTCCCTGCCGAGCAAGGAGCCCGATGCGGGACTCGATCCCAGGACGCTGGGATCATGACCTGAGCCGAAGGCAGCTGCTTAACCAACTGAGCCACCCAGGCGTCCCTAGTTTTGTTTTTTTACAAGTAAAAACCCTCACTGATAAAGGGTTGTTAATGTGACTTAAAGCATTTCCAATAGTCCCTGGGAGGGCGCCTGGGTGGCTTCATCCCTTAAGCATCTGCCTATGGCTCAGGTCATGTTCGGGGTCCTGAGGACAAGTCCAGCATTGGGCTCCCTGCTCAGTGGAGAGTCTGCTTCCCCCTCTCTGTCTCCCTCTGAGTGTTCTCCTGCTCTCTTTCTCTCTCTCTCTTATAAATAAATACATACATACATAAATACATAAATAAATAAGTTAGTACCTGGTATATAGTAACTGTACAATATATGAGAATGTGTGTTGTCAATGAGTTATAGAGTGATTCAAAGACTACAAAATAGTTAGCTCTAGATAGTGGGATTACTTCAGATTATTATTTTCTTTGATACATATTTATGTATATACATAACATATACATATTATGGGTATACGTATTTATCCATACATATAAATACACATACTTATATTAAAATATACATTATATCTATCCCAAGATAACTTATGAAATCAAAACCACAAAAGTAAATATAATATCAAAAAAGAATATCACAAACACTAGTGAAGTCTGAGTGTTTTATACCATTTCAAAATTCAGAGAGTCCCTATGATTACCACCAAGGTTAAAAGAAGTGTATTTTTTGATGTTCTATGTGCAAAGCAGTAGAATAAAAACAGTAAGAAATTTGGTCCAAAAATGCTTTGGAATAAACACTTAATATTATTATGAAGAATTAATGTTTGGAGGCTTCCTAAGGTTAATAGAAAGTTAATGTTTAGTATCACGGCTTTATAGTGAGGTTAACAGATGCAACAGATAAAATTTCCAACATCTGAAACTTAACATGACTACCAATTTCTAACTTCCATCTCCCAACATGTCACAAAATTGCTCCTCTTGAAATTTTACATATCTCAGTAAGTAGCAAGGACAGTTTTCATTTCCCTGGGGCAAAAATCTCCAAGTGATCTGATACACTGTTTTCATTACCTCTGCAGTTATCATCCTGGTCCCAATTACCATGATCTCTTGCTACAGCCTCTTTGCTTGTCTCCCTACATCAAACCTTGTCTCCCTTTAGTCTCTTGAATGAAGCACCCATAATCATTGCATTAAAAAGTAAGATCCTATCACTCCTTTGCTCCAAACCCTCTAATGGTTTTCTGTCATTCAACAGAAGATGAAGTCCTTCCAAAGGCCTATATGGCTGGTTTCTTGCTACCTCTCCAGCTGTCTGTCCTATCTTCTCCCCCTTGCTCACTGAGCTCTAGCCAGACAGGCCTCCTTTCTAACTTTCAGTATTCCAAGCACACTCACCTTGAAGTCTTAGCTCTTGCTGTTCCTTCCACCTGGAATAGTCTAAACTCAGATATTTGCATGTGTAAACCCTGCTTTTTCCTCAAGTGTCTGCTCAACTCTCATATCAAAGAAGCCTTCCCTACCCATCCTACTTGCACTACGATCAGCCCCACGCCACAGACTCCTTATCTCCCTTACTTAGTTTTACTTGTATGTGTAACATTTATCCTCACATGATATTTTAAATACTTTATTTTCCCATTTGGCCTGCCTCCCCTGCTAGTACATAACCTCCCTTAGAATGGGGACATTTTTTTCCATTTTGTTCCTCTCCTGTATGCTTACCAACCATAAGTATACATGATCAAAAATATTTGCTGAATGAATGAAAGCATCTCATGAAAAATCTCCTCCTTCAACTTAAAGATAGCAAATGATTAAGTATCAATTGCCTGAGTAAGTTTTAAGCAGAACTTTATAAGAATTAAACTGATTAATAAACAGGCAAACAAGTCAATAACTTTAATTTATGAACAGTAAAGGCTTGTCTTGATGATGGATTATAAATTATTAACCCAATCTCTTCTTGGCAGGATTTAGCAATCAGCTGAGACTTTTAGGTATGAAGTTCTCTGAATCCACAGTAGTATCTCTTTGGGTTAGCATAAAAGCTTAAAAGCGGGAGCACTGCTTAAATTTCTGTCACTTCATGGACTTCTCCCGCTCAACAGCCCTCTCTCTTCCTTCTCTTTCCCTCCCTCTTCCATTTCCTTCCATTCTTACTCATATTATTTATAGGCATTGTGATTAGTGATAAATAAAACCTAAAAAGGCTTCTTTCTCTGCTTTTGCAAAACAGAAGTGTCAAGGACTTCTGTGCCCTATATTCACTTCCACGATAAAATAGTTACGCACATCCCTGTAACCAGAAAACAGTGCGGATCTTCACTGAACAAATGGCGACATTTAAAGAGACTGGAGATGGTTGGATATGGCTGAAATGGAAGATGTGTAAAGGGTGTTAGAAAAGCTCCTTTGGGTAAAATATATCAGGGCCTAAGCCATCTTGGCAAAACTAACAGGGTGTAAGGACTATGTTACATAAAAAATTACCTGTTTAAAAGGAAAATGGAAGATTTCCCAAACCACTATTTTCACCATGATTTCTCTAAGTATTTAGTGATTGAGGTATATACATATATACATATAATAACTAAGATGTAGGCAGATATATGATATTTTTATATAATATATAATTTTATATAAATATAATTTTATATATAAAATATACGTTTAAATATAATATAATAATATACATATAATATTTTGATATATATGTATAGATAGATAAAATTTTTGCTCCCCAGGAGTTCACAGTCCAGTTTCAAAGCATTTTTAATAAAATTAATTCTTTTCCAGAGCATATGGATGACTCAGTCAGTTAAGTGGCTGCCTTTGGCTAAGGTCATGACCCTGGGGTCCTAGGATTGAGCCCCACATACATACATACATACATACATACATACAGAGGGAGGAGCCTGCTTCTCCCTCTCACTCCCCCTGCTGTGTGCAATCTCTCTCTCTGTGTCAAACAAATAAAATCTTAAAGAAAAAATTTTTCCAGTTAATATACTCAAATTCAGTGGTTATAAAACTTCTTTGACCATGACACACCTCGTGGGACCAAGTATCTTTATATATTATAGGGAAATATAATGAAATTACTAGATAATGTTTTCAGTTACAGAGCACATTACTATGAAATATAAAATTATAGGCCTATGCTTATAGTCTTTTTTCATAAAATAAATAATATTCAATGTATGCATGTTCTTCCTTAATTATCTTCCCATTGAAAGATAATAACATGTGATTTGGTGGGTCAAAGAATCCCCACTGCCTTGCATAGTGCCTGACCCACTGCAAGTGCTAAATAAAAGTTAATCAATGGGCATATGATTAATATTTGAGCTACTGCATATGCATGTCTTATGAAAGAAAACAATTGCTTAAAACAGGCAAAGGTGCATAATTACAGTGTTAAAATATTCTTCAATAAAAACTTAAGTGTCCGTTGAAGGGCATCTTAGTTCTTTCCACAGTTTGGCGACCGTGGCCGCTGCTATGAACATTGGGGTACAGATGGCCCTTCTTTTCACCACATCTGTATCTTTGGGGTAAATACCCAGGAGTGCAATTGCAGGGTCATAGGGAAGCTCTATTTTTAATTTCTTGAGGAATCTCCACACTGTTCTCCAAAGTGGCTGCACCAACTTGCATTCTCACCAACAGTGGAAGAGGGTTCCCCTTTCTCCACATCCCCTCCAACACATGTTGTTTCCTTTCTTGCTAATTTTGGCCATTCTAACTGGTGTAAGGTGATATCTCAATGTGGTTTTAATTTGAATCTCCCTGATGGCTAGTGATGATGAACATTTTTTCATGTGTCTGATAGCCATTTGTATGTCTTCATTGGAGAAGTGTCTGTTCATATCTTCTGCCCATTTTTTGATATGATTGTCTGTTTTGTGTGTGTTGAGTTTCAGGAGTTCTTTATAGATCCTGGTTATCAACCTTTTGTCCTTACTGTCATTTGCAAATATCTTCTCCCATTCTGTGGGTTGACTCTTTGTTTTCTTGACTGCTTCCTTTGCTGTGCAGAAGCTTTTGATTTTGATGACGTCCCAAAAGTTCATTTAGGAAGATGTGGTCCATATACATTATGGAGTATTATGCTTCCATCAGAAAGGATGAATACTCAACTTTTGTAGCAACATGGATGGGACTGGAAGAGATTATGCTGAGTGAAATAAGTCAAGCAGAGAGAGTCAAGTATCATATGGTTTCACTTATTTGTAGAGCATAACAAATAGCGTGGAGGACAAGGGAAGTTAGAGAGGAGAAGAGAGTTGGGGGAAATTGGAGGGGAAGGTGAACCATGAGAGACTATGGACTCTGAAAAACAATCCGAGGGTTTTGAAGGGGCAGGGAGTGGGAGGTTAGGGGAACCAGGTGGTGGGTATTGGAGAGGGCACGGATTGCATGGAGCACTGGGTGTGGTACAAAAAATAATGAATACTGTTACACTGAAAATAAACTTAAAAAATTAATAAAAAAAACGTAAGGGTCCATCAATAGATAAATTTATAAAGAAATATATATATATATATATACACACAAAATAAGTAATATAAGTCAAAGACAAATACTATATGATCTCACTTATTCATGGAATCTTTAAAAACACAGAAAAAGAAATCAGATTCATAGCTAACACAAGGCGAGGAATTGGAGGAAGGTGGTCAAAAGATACAAACTTCCAGCTAAAAAATAAATACTAGGAGGAATGTAATGTACAACATGATGACCATAGCTAACACTGCTATATGAAATTGTTAAAAGAGTAAATCTTAGTAACTCTCATCACACAGAGAAATTTTCCTTCCTTCTTTTCTTTTTTATTGTGTATATATGAGAAGATGGATGCTAGCTTAACCCACTTTAATCATTTCATAATATATATAAATCAAACCATCATGCTGTTTGCCTTAAACTGATAAAAATATCCTTGAATCACCTTGAGCCACATCATTATTAATTCACATTTGCGTGTGTTGGTCATTACTTATCTGATATTAACAAAAGCTTTGAAGAAATGAAAAGTTAAAAAGGCAACATGACTTATCCAAGGATATTGAAGGTTCAAAATCTGACCTCAACTAGAGGTTTTCTGTCTCCTTGTATAAGGCGCACTTAAGTACCCCACTCATTTTAGAAATTTTGTGACAATAAAGCATCTCTGTTTTGTTTTTTCATTATTAAAATTATCAGCTTTCCTCTTTAAGCAATATTATGGCAGAAAATAATGAAAGAAGTAAATTCTGTTAAATCTCATAGCAAGCTAGTGGCCATATGTACAACAAATCACTGTCTGTATCACATGGATTGGCATCTAGTAATTAACTCCAAAGTCCCTTATTTGTAATTTTTAACCAGACATCTACCCTCCACTGTATCTTTTAATACAGAGACAGTAAATTTTGCTTTGTTAAAAAAAAATACGTTCTGAAATGTCTTCAAAAGTCTAGGCTAGACAATCAAAAGTGGAATCAAAACTGTCTAGAGAAAATTCATCAAAATTCTCACAGAAGTTTTTGGGTTCAGTAGTTTGCTTAAGTTGAAATTGACTTTATCTTCTTTTAAAAAAATACTCATACATATGTAAACATATCAATGAAGCTCCCAAGGCACCCAGGAAAATTTCATGTCTGCATTTCCCAAGCACAGTAAAAGAATGAAACACATTTCCTAAAAAGCCACAGGACATTTTAAGATTTTTATAGTTCTTCTGCGCATACCACGTTATTTTTTTTAAAAGATTTATTTACTTGAGAAAGAGAGAGAGATTGCAGGCACACAGGAATTGGGGGAGGGACAGAGGAAGAGAATCTTCAAGCAGACTCCCCAGCCAGCACAGAGTCAGAGCTTGATCCCACCACCCATGAGATCAGGACCTGAGCCCAAACCGAGAGTCAGATGCTACACCAACTGAGCCACCCGGGCGTCTCCTGAACATACCATGTTATTTAAATAATTTTGACAGCTAAGCAAACTATTAATGTTGCCAGATCAACAGATTACACTGTCCCAATGGCAAACAGCTGCAACGTGATATGGTTTCAGATTAAGTTTTGTTCTGGGCTGAATAATTTGATATAGAGTCTATCTCTGTCCTGAAAATGAAGAAGTCTTGGATCAGTGATGTTTTTCCATTTTTTTCCTCAGCATATTATATTGCTCTGGGATTTTGGATTTGTCATAACCCTTTGGTCTTTCTTATCTATAAAATGAGGCTCATCACCAGGAATGGGTTCAGATTTTGTGGAACCCAAAATTTACATACCTGGAGATGCCCTTTTTAAGAAAAAGAATACAAAAGTATGTTCTGTCTAGGGATTTGGCAGTGATCTGTGGCACTGAATGACTTTGGAATAGCATCACAATACATCTACTTCTGCTAATACCAATCCCTTCTGATATTAACGCCAGGTGCCATATATGCGGAAGGCCCATTCACAATGTATCTTAACTTAGCAGGCTGTTAAAAAAACACTGGTTTCTTCCTCTAAGCACAAGATGAAGAAAATACCTTCTCACTCCCCCGACTTGCATCATTCCCTTCAGATAGTAGAGAAACAGGTGACTGATTATAACAGACGATGCATTTAATTGGCTATGGGAGTCCCTTTCAAAAGCCATTCATTGAGAGCTGAAAATGTGCAAATATGTACATATGTACACAAGTGAATAAGATAGAATTATCTAAAAAAATGACTGCTCATACAGAGGGTGGTACTAGTACTGGAGAAAGAATGATATCTACAGGTTGGGACATGCTACATTCAACAGTAGAGGCGAAAAATACAATCTGAGAATTCTTCCAAAGTATACAAGTGGAAACAATTCAGAGCTTTAAATGGAATAAAAAAATCAGTTTCTTCAAGATGCATAGGGAACTTATTTTGGACAGATGTACAAGGAAAAGCGGGATGATTTAGACCGAGATTTTATCTGGGAACTAGATATTTCTGGCATGTATGATCCAGCTTTGTGTGTCTTTGCAAGCTTGGCCTAACTGCATTATGCTCTATCAGATGAATTTTTAATATCCCAAGGGGCACTGATGAAATCCCATCACATCTTTAACCTGAAGCTGTTTTCAAACTCAGAAAGTCAAAATGTTCAGAGCTAAACCAGAATGTGTTCAGATTCACAATTTTCTTTATTAACAGCAAATGTTAAAACACTGAAATAAAACATTTAACATAAATTCACATAACTGTGGCAGTTCGATATACTAATTCAACTCGCTGCTGTCAAGCACTCTTGTTAGAGCTAAAAATAGAGTGTTTTTCAGAATGATTCATTAGGTTATTTCCTAATCAATGGTAAATAATCCTGACAAAAGTGTATTGACTTCAAAAGTTTAATGACTTCTAAAATAACAATCTCATTGTTTGCAAAGAAACAGTGCATTCAGGCTTGATGTAATTTATTTAGGGTTGCAAGAGTTTCTTCCTAATACCAGGATATGTTGTGTGTTAACAAAAGTGAAACTGATCCATCCATTTTGATCCCAGAAAGTAAATATTCACCACAGTTTCAGAGAATCCCCCGCTGACTAGATTCCCTCCATCGCTTTGATTTCTGTCAACGGATTTGATTTGAGAAAACTAATTTTAGTAGAATTTTTCACTAGTCAAAACTAAACACAGGCTCTGATCAGAAAAGAAACATACCCATTTGACCTCACTTTATCTACAAGTCAGACTCCTCAGTCTGGAGTTGGATCACATGTATCTCCTTTCAACTGGTGTCCTCACAGCGGTGTTCCAGCATTTCCATACAGGGAATGCGCAAGGCTCAAAATCTGCTTGCAAGTCAGGCAGGATAGTGTGTGGCCCACTAGAGGTTTTTCTGATTTGTTTTTTGCTCAGGTTGTATGTTTGTTGGGGTGGGAAACACAGGTAAGCCACCCACGTCACTCCTTGGTACTGACACTGTCCTTTGGTTTTCCCTGGGAAACCCACTCCTGCCAAAAGCTGGCAGAAAACAGCCATGATTAAGAAGGACTGTCTACACATGCTCTCTATCATTTCTTGCCACCATCCAAGACACACGTGGGCTTCAGTGGCGTAGGTTCTGACAGTATTTTAATGTTACTCTTTCATCTTCCATCCACTGTTCAATGAGCCACGTCATAGAAAGTGAAACTTCGAGTTTTTTCATTCATCCGTTTTGTTGTCTAGTTTGCCTTATATGACAATCACCACCTCACGCGTGACAGGTATCTGAAAAGGACTTTCACAATGTTTTCAGCCTCACCACACCACTGGGAAGTGTCTTTGCTTACCCTCATTCTACTCATGATAAAAGTGGGGGCTTGGAAAGTGTAACCCAGAGAAGATCACAGAAAAGAGTCAGCGAGGCAAAGAATATTAGGTGGTCATCAAAGCCTCTCTATGTTCGTTCTGAGAGGCTAAGTATACCTTGCGACACCTGCTGGAGTTAGATGGGGTAATGTGAGGAAGTTTCATGCCAGGAAAATATGTTTAGAAGTGATGTGTGTCACTTTCAGTGGCCTTTAAAGTTTCCCATAGAGGCCTCCAAGCTTTTACCTCACCTTCACTAACATACCTGGACTTGAAAATGAGAGAGACAGTTTTATCCAAAAAGCCACTGGAGGGGCACTTGGGTGGCTCAGTAGGTCAGGTGTCCAACTTGATTTTGGCTCAGCCTGAGGTCTCAGGATTGTGGAATGGAGCCCTGCATCAGGCTCTGTGCTCAACAGGGACTCTGCTGGAAATTTTCTCTCCCTCTTCCTTTGCCCCTCCCTCCCCACTCTCTCTCTCTTAAAATAAAATAAAATAAAATCTTTTTTAAAAAGATTTGTATTTGACAGAGATCACAAGTAGGCAGAGAGGCAGGCAGAGAGAGAGGAAGAAGCAGTCTCCCAGCTGACAGAGAGCCCGATGCGGGACTCGATCCCAGGACCCTGAGATCACGACCTGAGTCAAAGGCCGAGGCTTTAACCCACTGAGCCACCCAGGTGCCCCTAATAAAATAAATCTTTAAAAAAAAGCTCCTGCTAATAGAGTAGAGCTGGCACGATTGTCCCGCCTTATCTATCCCCATTCACTCCCTTGCACTTGGTGTTCTCAGGATAAAAACCTACTGGGACATCATTGTCTGGTTCATCTGCCACCAAACTTCATCAAATTTTATCACCCGCGTCCCATTTTTAAATGCTGTCTCAAGGGCTACCCTTGATTCCATGTCCTTCTCTCTGCTCTCTTCACAGTCTGTTCACATCGAACACCTAGAAAGCAAGCGACTTGAGCAAGTCACGTTCCCTCTTTGGGCTCCTATTTATAGTAAGGACTGGCGAGCACTTTTAATTTTCTCATTTAATTTTCACAACAAACACTAGAAACAGGAACTATTATTATCCTCAGTTCAAGGCAGAGAAACGGAGGCCCAGAGACTTGCCCAGGGTCACACAGGTATTAAGGAGTAGAAACACAACTCCTGCACTCACAGGACCATACTATAAAAGTTATTGTCCACATGGCCGGACTCCACTGTGTTAGAGAGCTGGATTTTAAGTCCAGTACCCCTGTGCGTGATAGCCTTCTGATCCCGAGTTAGCCACAACGAACGTTTCTGGAATGAATAAGCGGGGCGATGAATGAATCAGAACCAGAATCAAGTTCCTCTGTTCCAAGTCTTTGCTTCACTATATTACACGGTCTCATGCTACAGCTGCACGTGTATCCCAGAAACAAGTGCTTGTTTGAAACTGGCTCCATAGGAGGCATTCGATAAATATTTGCTCAATGAATGAGAGGGGTCACAACAAAGAGTTGATGTAAACGAAAAACAATTCTTTATAGCTACACATTCCCTCCCAGGAAGATGGTGCCTGTCTAACAGCAGTACATTTTATGCTTCTGAGTATTTTTTATAGGTTTTGGATCTGCATACTTGAGAATCAAGGCAAAAGAGAGCCAAAGAAATCTGCATAACAGAAGGTGAGGAATTTGGAGTTCTCAGTGCAGTTCTGGATTGAGGGTGTGAAGACCAGTGGAGGAGGAAGACAGAAAGCAGCCAGGATGGGAGTGTGAGGGGAGAGACTCCATGGGCTAAAAGTGTCTGTGGGAATACTCCAGAGATGGCTGGCGGGTGCACATTTTTAGAAAAGGGATAGCTAATGTTGAATTTGAAATCGTTGGCGCTTCAAAATGCAAATTCCTCCTCCATAGCTCTATGATTCCCAAATTTTGAATAAAACCTACTACAGTTTCCCAGCATTTGTGGCACGTTTGATGGAAATCAAGAGAGGAGCTGTATTTCACATTTGAGTTGATCCTGTGAGGGAACAGAGATAGGACTCACGGAAGCAGGACTCCACTGTCACTGGCGACGATGAGAACGTACGTTCTCCACGAACTGGCAAAAATCTAGGAAAAGATGTGAGGTGTGTCATAAGGGTTCAAGTCACTTTCTCATGCACCCAATGTCATGGTAACTCCCACGGACAGTTGGCTTATCTGAGGTATGAGACAATCCTAATTTTTATCACATGAATATATCAGAGATCTGAAGATAGGTTTGCCCTCAGTGAAATGAGATGCTGCAAGAACAAAATATCTCCCAGTCTGCATGGGCAATGAATTACAAAGAGCTAAATATACTTTCATGGACGGATGCCAAGGGAAAGGAGTTAGATATTTTAAAACATCTCTTGAGAGGAGATGAAATTTAAAAAAAAAAAAAAAAGCCTTGTGTAACTCACATTTAAGTGAGCAAGGAACAGCAAAATGGCAATTTTCCCCCTCATCCAGAATGAGGAGGCATGCTGCATGAGAAGCAAGCATCCGCAGGGTAACTGGCTTTTGAGTAGTGGACCCAGAGACTTCCAGGCAGCAATCAGACTGTCCTTCCAGGGAATCACATAAAACTGCCTCCATGACAGCTGCATTGGGTTTTAATTGGAATGTATAGGCAGCTGCAAAGACATTTGCAGAACTGAAAGAGTCACATTTCTCGCATTTACACAGATTGCATAATTAGCAATTAAGAGCAGAAACAGGGCACTAGTAATATCTGTACCTTCAAGGCTGAGTTTACAGCATTGCTAACATAGAAACGGAAAACACTGAACGGCCAACATTTGCCTCCGCTCAGGGTAGCCAACACTCTGAAGGGGACACAATCTATTTTGCAAGCGGAATCCCGACACCCAGAGCAGACTGGCAACACCCCTTGTGGGACAAGTCCTGACGGGCCCCCATTCCCAGCCATTCGGATCTCTGGTACAACAATTTGCTGGGCAGCCAGCAGCATCATTATGCTGGGCTCATTCTTTTCATTCTTTTAAACCCCACTGAAAACAAAACAAAACAACTACAACAACAAACAACCTCGCCTTTCCCTTCTGTTAGCAGTCTGGGGGAGGCACAGCATGGGTAAGACCTTTGCAGGGCTGAGCAAGCCAGGGACCGAGAATCATTTCACGTTCCAGAAGGCTCTGATCTCGGCTTCTCCATCACAACCCCCACTGAGGGGGCTGTGTTTCAGACAGTCCCCTTTGTAACTTGAAACATTAATGTTTCAAGTGCTCCCTCATTAATGTTTCAAGTGCTCCCTCTAGCCTTGTGCAGTTCTAGTTAAGAATCAAGGGATTCGGGGATGCCTGGGTGGCTCAGTTGGTTAAGCCAGTGCCTTTGGCTCAGGTCATGATCCTGGAATTCTGGGATCGAGTCCCACATCAGGCTCCCAGCTCCGCAGGGAGTCTGCTTCTCCCACTGACCTTTTCCCCTCTCATGCGCGCGCACTCTCTCTCTATCTCTCAAATAAATAAATAAAATCTTAACAAAAAGAGAATCAAGGAATTTGGAGGCTGCAGTAAGAAAGGAGAATGAAATCTGTCAGCAGTTTTGCACAGATGACCAAAAACAGTTCCAGCTACTTAATCATCTAATAAGTCCTCCTCAAAAGCCAGACTGTGGAAGGGAGACCACAAGGTGTTTGGGGAGGTCTGGCCTCCTGCCAGTGTGAGGGGAAAGCTAGTCCAGTCATTGCCAGGTGAGCCAGCACAATGCTGCCTCTGGAACGCAGAGCTGGAAACTGACGCCGGGGGCCCCTCGACTAACTCAGAGAAGGGGAGAAGTGAAGTCCTCCACTATGATGTCATGATTTGGCTCATTGGTTCACGCTACCACCTCTCTGAAGCTTTTGTGCGTACTATAGACCCCTCCTTGCTAGAGAGAAGAGGTACCCCGTGGCAGTCGTGTGCCCAGTGGCCTGTAACCCCCACTGCATTCTCATCCGACTCCTCTCCAAGATGGGTTGTGTGAACGGTCCTCCTCTCTCCCTGCACACCTGACAGCTGGAAAATAACCTTTGTAAATCGTTGCTTGTTCTCCACCTCCCCTGAGTGTCCCCCCATGGCAAAAGGGTGATTCATCTGATGGGTCAGATGCCAGGAATCGGACTCTGACACCCATTGGTACAAGCTGCCCCATGGAGAGCAGAGAAGGCATGAGATGTGGACGCTCACCGTGGGCTCTGCCTGCAGCTCTCCCCACACTGTGAGCCCGGCTGGGAAACCCCGAGCAGCCCCAAGCAGCCCCACATGTAACATCTAAGTAGTTGAGGTAACTTGCGGACTTGCTTCTTACCCCATATGCATTCATTCCTTCAGTCTGATTTACTAAATATAAGCTACTGAAAGACAGAAATGGCATCATTATTTTTGTGTCAAGGCCAGGTACAGAACCGAGAGGGCTCAGTAATATATGCAGGTGACGAAAATATATGAACAGCTCAGTATTTCATTCCTTTTCATTGTTGAAAACCCATTGTGCGGATGTACCAGAATTTGCTCAGCTAGTCACCTATTGAGAGATGTTTGGGTCATTTCTAGTATTTTTGCTGTTAGGAATGAAATACTGATACACGCAAAATAATGATACATGGATAGACATCAAGGACATTATGCTGAATGAAACAAGAATGCTAATACCTAGAAGTCACATACCAAATAATTCCTTTTATAGTACATTCTTCAAGGGACAAAGTTATAGAGATGAACAGGTTAGTGGCTACAGGGGATTAGGGACAGTCGGGGTAGGGGACAGATGGATGTAACAATAAGGCAGAGTATTGGGGATTACTGTGGCTATGAATAGCACTGTACACTGACTGCTGTGACAGTTAAACATATCTACGGAATTCAGGCCAATGTCAACTGAAGAAACTGGGTGAAAGGTACACTTAGCCTCTTTGGGTACACCTAAAAGTTTCTTCAGCAAAAAAAGGTGTAGTGATACATTAATTGAAAATAACTGAAAAAACCAAGGGGAGGTGGATGGGGGGGATGGGTGACCTAGGCCATGGGGGTAAAGGAGCTCACTTGTGATGAGCACCAGGTGATGCACAGAATTGTTAAATCGCTATATTGTACACCTGAAACTAATATTACGCCGTATGTTAACCAACTGGAATTTAAATTAAAACTTAAAAAAAATAACTGGAAGAATCTTCCTATAAGGCAGATACTGTGAAGGGCACTTTCATTTAATTACACATTTAATTTTCAACACCATTAGATAGGTATTATCGGTCCCATTGTAAAGGTGAAAAAACAGACAAAGCAAATGGATGAATTTCACAAAACTAGAATGCGGAGGCCAAGCTGGAGTACGCACACAGCCTTATCTTATTCTAAGTCAATTTTTTACATTCCCCCACATTTGCTTACAACGGGTTGGAAAATTTCCTAACAACCTTTCTAATCAGGAAGGAGGCCAAATTCTCCCATCCTTACACTGCAACACCACTCAATGAGGAATGATAATGGCAAAGACCCCACAATGTGCAATGGGCAAAAAAAAGCAAAGCCTTTGGGACAGAGTGGGTATTTAATAAATTCTTATAGGTTGAACAATAGCCACAAATTCCACAAAAGGAAAAAAAAAAAGTGTGCTTCTAGTATAACTTGTCAATACTGATTTACATTTTAGTGGAGTCAATCTACTGTCCTTAAGAACAAAAATAAGTATTTTTTAAATACTTAAAATGCAAAAAAAATCAAAAAATTATCTAATTTCTGGTTTTCCTTCCACTGTTTGCTAACTGCTGTGATCTACAGAGTCTTCAACTATAGAATGAGGAGGATATTAATAATAAATATCTGGTTCATTTGATGGGGTTGTAGGGAGAATGAAAGAGAAAATTACTCTAGGACATACAACTATCATAGCACTTACGACAGTGTACTGTCATTGTTTTGTGAAGGCCTCCTACACTAGGCCCTGAAATCTTTAAAGGAAAAGACAATCTCATTCTATTTTGTGTTCTCAGTATCTCACACTACAAAAATTTTAAGGAAATAAATGACATAATTAATTCAGAAAAATGACTGACTGAACACTTTTTACTGAAGACCATCAGACATGTATAGTTGTGTGTACAGAACTATATTAAGTACTCCTAATTATGTGCATATATATATGTGTGTGTGTGTGTAGTGAAGTGATTGAAATGTTCTAGAACTTTTAATTTAAAAATTTACTTTCAATTACTTTATAATTGTCAACTTCTCTCTACCAGTGGACTTGGTGATGGTTGTACAGCTCTGTTAATTTTACTAAAAAGTAGTTGAACTGTATACCTAAAAATGAATACAGTGGATGGTATGTAAATTATACTTCAATCAAACTTTTCTTTCTTTCTTTTTTTGAAATTGCAGTTTACATACTATATTATGTTAGTTTCAGGCATACAACATTGTGGTTTGACATTTATATACAATATGAAAATATCACCATGATAAGGGCGGTCACCATGTGTCACCATGCAAAGTTATTTGAATATTAACGACTACATTCTCTATGGCCTATTCTTCATCTCTGTGGAAGTTTGTAGTTCTTTATCCCCTTCACCTATTTTGGTGGCCCCACCAACCCCTCAACCTCTCTGGTAACCAACAGCTTGTTTTCTGTAACCTATGAATCTGTTTCTGTTTTGTTTGCTCTTTTGTTTTTCAGATTCCACATATATTCTACATGAAAGTGAAATCATACCATATTTGTCTTTCTTCTCACTTATTTCACTTAGTACCTGTTTTATTCAACTTGAAAAGTTTCTGTTTGGTTTCGTTTTATTTTGCATTTTTTCTGGTAGTTTGTTTCGATAGATCCCACGCTCTGGACTTAATCCAACATTCAAATTCCCTATCAGGATGCTTTTCTCCTGCTGTCAGTGGGCCTGCCATATTCTCTTTATTTCAAAGTTGGTAACTAGGTTACATAACTTTGCGGCATTAGGGAAAGCTCCTATGGCTGTCCTCTGAGCTTCCCTGGTCTCCAATTCTATGTGGCATTTCTGGTCCTATCCTGTGATGTGGCGGACATCCCTGCAAGTCCCCACATGGGCACTTGGAACTGAAGTCTGTGTCCCTGCCAGAGCCTATGAGCACAAGATCTCCGCAGCCAATGGCTTCCTTTCTTCAATCCCAGACTAATTTTGGTTCACCAGTTCACTCAACCATTAAGGGACTGAGAAATCTTGGCTATCTTCTCTGTATCACTCTGGAATATGTGGAGTCCTTGGCTGTTTGAGTTAGCTCTTAAATCCAGTTTTAGGGCATCTTCCTTGGGCATTTTTAACTTTTACACCTATGGGGTACCTTATTGCTCAGATGTCATGCTGACTTAAGGGCATCTTCATGATGTTTTCAATTTCCCCGGGCTATTCTGTGACCTGTCCTATACTGGGAATTCTGCCATACTCTCTTTCCTCTGTACTGTGTCCAAACAGAGGGAGCTAAGTTACCCACATATGATCACTGTGCCCTATTTTGGGAACCAATATTTAACAACTGACTGACTTTGAGTTCTTGCTATAATAATCTTAATCCACCACTACCACCTCTACCTCTTTCAGGCAACGAGTGACTCTAGAGGAGGGTCAGGCTAAACACAAAGAAGACTTTTTTTTTTTTTAAAGCATGTGAATGCATTTGAAAAATATTTCCTGCATTATATGAGATTATTATTTTTTTGGCCTCTTCTAAGACATAAATGCATAAATTGTGGACATAAATTAGAATGCGAAAAACTTTGGGGTGTGAACCAATTTGGGTATCAGATTCAAAATGTGAATTTCAAAGAAAAACATTGTTTAAAATAGTATAGTATCAACACATCTGAGTTAATAAACCACACAGTATTCATAGCACCTAAAGGCAACAACTGAAAGGGATACATTTCCAATGCCAAGGCAGAGATTGCTATTAGCCTATATCATTTATATGTGATTACTAGATTTAAGATTATGAGTCTAAAGTAGCAAATTTCAATGTACAGTCAAAAATATCCATAACAAATAGCATGGAGGACATGGGGACTTAGAGTGGAGAAGGGAGTTGGGGGAAATTGGAAGGGGAGGTGAACCATGAGAGACTATGGACTCTGAAAAACAATCTGAGGGTTTTGAAGGGACGGGGGGTGGGAGGTTGGGGTACCAGGTGGTGGGTATTATAGAGGGCACGGATTGCATGGAGCACGGGGTGTGGTGCAAAAATAATGAATACTGTTATGCTGGAAATAAAAATAAATATCCAAATAATGGGATCATTAGCCCTAGAGGTGACATGAATATATGATAATGGAAAATCTGCAGGTGTCTCAAAGATAAACCCATTGTTTAAAAAGAGAGGACTGCCATAATCATATCAGATTAATTGGCTGCAAAGATCTCTTTTCACCTAATCCATGGCTTGGGAAGAAAGTTTTTTGGTGATGCTATAAACCTTGTTCTAACTATTCAAGACAGGGTGACAGTGAATAAAACTCACAGCAAGTACACAATAAAGATGACTTGCCAGATCCAGACCCTGTGAAAGTGGCCCCTACAAATGCATCCCGAGTTATTTTATCCCATGAGCATTTTGGGTAGCCTTTTGACTGTGGACCCATTATCTCTAGTCACGGGCAGCCTTACATGTTAATAGAATGGTGTTATATACATTTCATCAGTTACATGTGCTATGGAACAAAAAGGGTTTAGAACCAGTGCTGTAGATCCATAGTAGCAAAGGGGTTTCCAACTCTTGAAGAAGTCCGATCTATTGGTAGTAGCTTCTACATAAAGAGGTTCTAGAACAACAGCCAGGAACACTGGAAGGGAATGCTCCGCTTAAATATCAATGTCATGTGTCTAGGGGTGAGAACGTACAAAACTTTGTATTTGTTAATACTGGCATATGTATATTTGATTCTAAGGTTATAAAAATAAACTGATTGTCTTTGCTAAGGAGGCGAGATATTATATACCAGGGAAGTGGGGCTATGGAGAGCAGCAGGAGACTGTTTATCAAATTGGGTGTGAGAAGGCATTTAGCCACAAATCTTTACAATGGACCTGCAGTGTGTTTGCAATGTATGTTATGAGGCCGCTCTTAGTGAAAAGCATTGTCCCTATGAAGTAACTTTTAAAAGAAAATAATTATGATTATGCCTATTTTCAAGTCCACTTAGGTAAATGTAGCCTGGGTCTATTATCCTGGCCTGAGGTGTTTGGGGCCTTTTGCTTAATTAACCCTGGTTAGCCAAAGCATGCCACGTCAGCACTGCATTTATGCCATATTTGGTATTCAGAAACAATCTGCTGGCTTATCCTATTCTAGCTAGAGCAAAGGCAAAATTAATGAACATAAGATTCAAATTTTGAATGCAATCACTCTTTAATAGATTCTAAACTTTAGTGATTTCCATCTATTTTGGAAATAATTTTTTTTAAAGATTTTATTTATTTATTTGACAGACAGAGATCACAAGTAGGCAGAGAGACAGGCAGAGAGAGAGGAGAAAGCAGGCTCCCTGCTGAGCAGAGAGCCCGATGCTGGGCTTGATCCCAGGACCCTGAGACCATGACCTGAGGTGAAGGCAGAGGCTTTAACCCACTGAGCCACCCAGGTGCCCCTGGAAATAATTTTACTAACATTATTATTCACCTGTCTCACTATCAACCGATATCCTCTAATTAAATGCTCGGTTTATTAGTAGCTGTATCTCACAACTCATACAAGATAATTCTCAAAGACATCCTTGTCTACTCTTCTCTACCCAGACATTCGTACAAATAAAGGTTAGAAGGGGAAACACTACTTAAAAGCCTGAAAATGATCTAAGCTTCGGTATCAAATTAAAGACAGGAAATATTTTTATCATGTTATAGCTTCAAGTGTCATCTAATTGCTGTATTTATTTCAGTGTAAAGGAATAAATGAAAAATAAAAATATTTCAAATGATAAAAAGCAATTATTTCCTCTTCAACATTTAAAACCATGCTTTACAAAGGTGCAGCATTAAGTATAATGTTTTAATAAGAGCAATTTTCATAATTACACCTCAACTTCATATCCCCATTTTAATTAGAATCTCTGCTCTTCCATAAGATTTCTACAAAGTCAGTTGCAAATGTGTTACCTACTTCTTTATCAGTATAACCAAAATTCAGAACAACTCAGTCATCAACCCTCTTACACTGTTGGTGGGAATGCAAGTTGGTGCAGCCTTTTTGGGGAACGGTGTGGAGATTCCTCAAGAAATTAAAAATAGAGCTTCCCTATGACCCTGCCATTGCACTCCTGGGTATTTACCCCAAAGATACAGATGTCGTGAAAAGAAGGGCCATCTGTACCCCAATGTTTATAGCAGCAATGGCCGTGGTCACTAAACTGTGGAAAGAACAAAGATGCCCTTCAACGGACGAATGGATAAGGAAGATGTGGTCCATATACACTATGGAGTATTATGCCTCCATCAGAAAGGATGAATACCCAACTTTTGTAGCAACATGGACGGGACTGGAAGAGATTATGCTGAGTGAAATAAATCAAGCAGAGAAAATCGATTATCATATGGTTTCACTTATTTGTAGAGCATAACAAATAGCATGGAGGACATGGGGAGATAGAGAGGAGAAGGGAGTTGGGGGAAATTGGAAGGGGAGGTGAATCATGAGAGACTATGGACTCTGAAAAACAATCTGAGGGGTTTGAAGTGGCAGGGGGGTGGGAGGTTGGGGAACCAGGTGGTGGGTGTTATAGAGGGCACGGATTGCATGGAGCACTGGGTGTGGTGCAAAAATAATGAATACTGTTATGCTGAAAATAAATAAAAAATAAATTAAAAAAAAATTCCCAGAATACTTGAATGCTTTAAGTCGATTTTTCTCCTAATTGAGAGAATAAATGCTACTACTTTGAGGAGAACCACAATATAGTTCAGTTATTATCAGTGTGCATATTTGCTTTCAATTCTTTTTTTTAAAAAGACTTAATTTATTTATTTGACAGAGATCACAGGTAGGCAGAGAGGCAGGCAGAGAGGCAGGCAGAGAGAGAGGGGGACGCAGGTTCCCTGCTGAGCAGAGAGCCCGATGTGGGGGCTCGATCCCAGGACCCTGAGATCATGACCTGAGCCGAAAGCTGAGGCGTAACCCACTGAGCCACCAGGCACCCAGGGACCCCATATGCTTTCAATTTTAAGATCACCATATTCTTCACAATTCCCACTTAGTGACACTATGCTGTCATTTCTCTTAAATTAAAAATGACAGCCACCTGAGGAATAATTCTAGATTAAAGTAGAATACTATAAAAAAAACCATCACTAGAAAAATGATTTTTGAAAAGATCCTATTATCCAAAAGGACTTTCTTCACATGCTCTTAAGATATAGCCTCTTGTTTTGACCATCACAGCTCATTTTTACCTTGACTATCCTTAAGAGATGCACCCAGTAAATCAGGGGTCTAGCTATTGTCTGTTTCATCTTTAACTGTTAATTCCCTCGATGACTTTCTGAGAAGATTAACTACCAGTGACACAGCATATTTTAATCCCCCTGCATTTAAATTCTCTGAGGAAAACAGTAATTCCTCTTTGAAGAATATTAGAGTTCCACTGTCTTAGAGGTCAGCCAGGGTCCATTTGCATTCATAAAACACTTTCTAGAATTTTCATTTCTAAAATTACATTTTAAGACAGAAGCAAATAGTTCTTTCCTTTTCCACTGACGACTGAGGCCAACAACTTATATAAAAAGCAAATTACTCAATGGTTTAAACATTTCTTATGGCTATTAAAGGGTACAGTTAGACTTTAAGCCTCAGTAGGTCAACCAAATCTCTATGGAATTGTAAAAAGGTGAAAAGTGCTTTTGGATTTCTCTGCATCCAAGTTACCTAGCACCTATCAGATTGTCCTGGAATTATCCAAAACCCTTCTTGCCAACCTCAATCTTTCCCCCAAATCCCCTGATTAAACCCATAGTGGTAAAGCATGTTCTTCCCTTTCATCTCAGTGTCCAATTTTGGGGGAACTAGGCCTTGGAAAGCATGCAATAAGATTGTATAAAATCTTGTTACAAAACGAATGGCTGACATCTTCCTATTAGCCCTCATTCATTCATCCAATCAATATTATGTTGAATGCCTACTATGTACCAGGCACTGGGCTTGACAATGGAGATACAACAGAAAGCAAAAAAGACACAGCTCCCAACATTATAGCTTAAAATTTAGTAGGGAAGAGATAGTTTTTAATGAATTAATTGCAATGGGATGGATCTGTTCTCATGAATAGACTTGACCTAGCCTTGAACTCAAGGAAGAGGAACTTCTGAGAATGGGATGATTGAGTTGATATCTAAACAAGGAATATGAAGAGGGAGGGGAAGAGTATTCCAGACCAAAGGGTGTGAAAGCACAACTAGAGGACAAATCACGGGGGAGCACAGTGGGAAATGAAGCTAGAGAGGTAAGTGGAGGGAGTTAGGTATTTGTAGGTCATGATAAAGTGTTTTTTTTTTCCCCCAAAGAATGATGTAAAGTTATTTAATTGTAGAAGGTTGCAGATGATGATGGGATATGATTAGATTTGCAATTTGAAAAGATCAGTCCTGCTGCTGTACGGAAAGAAATTAGAGGGTAGAGAAGTTAGGAGGCTGATGCAGTACTACATGTGAAAAATGATGATGATGGCATGGACTAGAATAAGCATCCACGTGGAGATTTTAAATAGGCCATTAAAGCATGGCCTCGGCGTTCAGATGAGACATCTGGGCTAGGGATGTGATCCATCTCATTGGGGCAGTTACATTTTATAACAGGATGTTTGTTCACTTAAACTGGCAATCAAAGAAATGTATTTGTACCAAAGTTTCCTACTCAGTGACCTTTAAATCCCACCACTCTCTATCTACCTGTAAGTTCATCCCATCTCAGTGGCATGAGTAAATTTTTGAAAATACTTCTTTGATGATAACAAATCATCAAATAGAAGAACAATAGCATTGTCAGCTTACAGATTCTCTCTTTCTATGGCTCTCCCAGGAATCAAGAATTGAAGCAGATTCTAGAACAAAAATTAATACAAAACATGAAATTCATCAAAGTACACTGGCCCCATTAAACAGGCTAAGACAAGAATAAGAGCATGCAGAAGAATTTCCAAAGAACTTTGGAAATTACTTATTTATGATGATGCCCTACACTCTTTCAAAAAGTGACTTGTGGCTTCCAAAGATACACATAATGCAAAACAGGAGGATCTAAAATAAAGGTAGGAAAAATCAATTAAATGGAAGCAATGACCTTGGTATCATCAATCATATGAAATGATCAGATACCACGATTGGGTTCTGATTTGAGCGCTCTGTATTTCTCATCAGTTAAAAGATGTAGAAGAAGAAACATTAAATTGTATCACTTACATAGGCTGAATAAAAACTGGGACTTATTATCTAATAATGAGGTAAAGCTGAGCCTTTTCTGGAATATCTGGAATCTAAGGTTTTCTTTGCTGACTAATTCTCATTGCTTGACAAAAGACAACATGCACATTTTTTTTTTTGGAGATACGTTTCTTTGCATTAAATTCAAGAAAGTATTAATGGAATCTATAATTTGATATAGTTTGGCATACAAGAAATATAACTGACTGGGAAAATGACTGATCCTCTGTACTCTTTTTTTCAGTATTACCAATGGCTGTTTAGAGCTCCATTTTCTCCATTTGTGTAGACATTCAGTCATTAGCTCATTTCATAATAAAGCAAATTTAACAAGCCTTGGCTTAGCAATGCAGGAAGAGATTCTCCTAGGTCTCTTCCCTTCACATGTGGGCTACTCATCCCCCAACATCCCCAATTGTTGATCTATTTGTTTTTAGCTTAGTTCACAAATGATCCTGTTTTCTAAATTGTAAGGAAGTGTCCTGAAACACATTTCTAATAAATAATAAGTACTTTAAATGAATTTTTTCCCAGAGGACTAAATTCCTACGTTGTGCTTTATAAATATGCACAAGCAATAGTGCATCAGCATGGCTTTTGTTTGTAAATATACCTCTCATAAATCCTTAAGTGGCTTTCAGCTCATATTGTAAGTGCAATATTAAAAAAGAAAGCTATAGGTTGTTTTTTGCTGTTATTGTTTCCAAAAGAGAATTGTTTTATGTTATGTTGCAAGCTATATTATCAGTCACAATTCTATCCCACAACTCTGACAACACTTTTGTGAGACTGGAGGTACCTCTCTTTAAGTACTGAAAATGCTAATAAATGCTTTACTAAAAACTCTTCTTATATAAACATAAAATCCTAAGTTGCCAAGCCAGTTGTTAGGTTTGCCATCACTTCAAAGTGGGTATTTCTGCAGTCTTTCCCCCAAGGGGGCTGTTAATTACCTCTCTAGGACCCTGTATCCATGAAAGAGCAGAGACTTCAAGGAGCAGAATACTCCAAAGTAAATCTCTCTTGAGATTTGCTAGTTGAGATATTAGAGAGAGGGATGCTTACAAGATAGTTTTGGGGTAGGTAATATAATAATGATAGATTTCATTTGTATGGAATCTTAGGATTTCAAAAAGAATTTTTATATATAATACTCTTGAATATATATAACATTCTGGTAATAACAGAATACATTCCAGCACTTTGTCTTAAATACTGATTTAAGACAATAATTCAAAGAGATATAAAATTTAAGTATTTCAAATCTTCCTATCTTCTGTTTGTCTGCTTCTTATTATTGGCCTGAATGTCCAAGAGCTTTTCTTGTTATCCTCATGAGTCCCTTGGTTATGGCTATATTTAGCACATTATGAGGAACACTCTTGGTCTCCTCCATTTTTCCACCCTGAGTCATCTTAAGGAAGTGATCCTCAAACAAGACATACTAATTGTTAGTTCCTTGCTGATGGATGAATTACTTTTTAAGATACAGTTTAACAGGACATTTATGGAGTCTCCATAATGTGAATCCGGTAAGAAGGCTCAGAATATGGCTAATGCATACCTTTACTATCAAAGAGCTTGAAATCCTGCAGAGTGGAAGGAAATGCACACCATTAAAAACAAAGCAAGATAGAAATAATTGCTCTACTAGAAGTTTTAAGCAAGGTATTGTCACAGTACAGAAGAAAGAACAGGAGTTATGGAAGTTTTTGCAAATGAGCCATTTGTTCGGTCTTGGTCTCAAAATTTACTTGATTGTATATTGAAATACAAATAAGCAGAAGAAATATGCCTTTTTTAAGATTTTATTTATTTGACAAACAAAGATCACAAGTAGGCAGAGAGGCAGGCAGAGAGAGAGGAGGAAGCAGGCTCCCCACTGAGCAGAGAGCCCGATGTAGGGCTTGATCCCAGGACCCTGAGATCATGACCTGAGCTAAAGGCAGAAGCCTAACCCACTGAGTCACCCAGGCGCCCCTAGAAATATGCCTTTTGGTGCAGGGTGTTTGGGAAATCCTGAAAAAAATCATGGTTGATCAAAATAATCTTTTGAAAATATCAAATATAATATGAATACAACAGTTATGTCTATGTCAGAAATGTATTTCCAAAACTGGCATTTTCAAAGTTATGTTTCACACTTTCATAATGGTCCAAAAATATATTCTACAAACAGACCATTACACAAATATCTAATACAAATTTCCCTTTGTTAATCACAATTCCGTTTACGTGAACTTAATCATCAGCTGCCCTTCTGTGAGTGCCTCTAGGATCTCTATCTACATGACCGTGGACTAGTGCTGCAGAAGATCCACAAACGCCCAGGCATGAGGCATTTCTGGGTTGACCAAATTTGAGGGACAAATACTGGCAGTTTGCTGGGAATCCCATCTTTACAGTATGAAAATTCTTACTAAACATTTCCCTTTGATGTTCTATTACTGGATAGAAAATAGCCTCAAGTAGAGATCTTGTTTCACTCAGAAAAAACTGAATTGCATGCTGCCTCAGTAGTAAACAGATGGATTTCACTTAGGGCAGAATCAGCCTAAGCATTAGCCTTCTGTTCCATTATATATCTGGGGCTACATAATCAAGTGCGCTCATATTTAAAAATATGCATTACCATTCCTGGAGCAGATCTGCAATTGTGTAGAATATAAAGAAGCAGTTCCACAACTTTTCTATTTAAAGTAATGGGAGACTGAGCAGGTTCACTCATTTGTTTATCAAACATCATCTCCGACGGTGTAACTTACACAAAGGTGTTTATTTTCAATAGATTTGTTTATCTGAGGTTGACATATTCTGGGGAATAATGTGTTTTTCATTAGTTTGTAAAAAAATAGAAGCTAAAACATGACAACTGCCGTTTTGTCAACAAAGTCATTCAGGATGGGAAAAGACATTGAATTGATTCTTCAGCACCACAGAGTCAAAGCAGTAAGTTAGTTGATTAATTGTTTCACTGTTCAACTATTTGTAAAACGAGAACATGTATACCACACATTCCTTACTCCTGAATACATGTTGTTTAAATATTCAAACACCAGAAAACCCCACTAAAAACAAAAAAAACCAACCAAACAAAAAATTCACAACAAATTTTGGTGACTAGAGTCAGCACTCATTTCTGTCCATCTACAGGTCCCCATAGCACGTAGCATGTTGTCTAGAATGTAACAGGCACTTATAAATGTTCCTTAAACTTACTTACACAAAAATTAGCAACATGGATGGGACTGGAAAAGATTATGCTGCGTGAAATAAGTCAAGTAGAGAGAGTCCATTATCATATGGTTTGACTTATTTGTGGAGCATAACAAATAACATGGAGGACATGGGGAGATGGAGAGGAGAAGGGAGTTGGGGGAAATTGGAAGGGGAGGTGAACCATGAGAGACTATGGACTCTGAAAAACAATCTGAGGGTCTTGAAGGGGCGGGGGGTGGGAGGTCAGGGTACCAGGTGGTGGGTATTATAGAGGGCACGGATTGCATGGAGCACTGGGTGTGGTGCAAAAACAATGAATACTGTTACACTGAAAAGAAATTTTAAAAAATTGTAACAGTGTCTACATGCTGCTGCTACAATTTTTAGTACATTTGATAGAATCTAATCTTTAGTTGAATCAACATTATGAAAATATCATCACACGATCTTAGATGACTAAAAAAAAATTCATGTCATATACACCTGAGAAATCCAGTTTAAAATGTACATATTAAATGTATTGTGCTATTTAAATAATAAAATACATTGACAAAAAGTTAAAATATTAAACATAATATATTGGTTTTGTGACATTTAACAAAGTATACATTTTCTTACAAACTGATAAAGAATGTCATATTAGTTTCGTATTGGTACATAATAAGTTACCACAAACTTAGAAACTGAAAGAATTTTTGCTTATTATTTCAAATTTCTTTTTTTTAATTTCTTTTTTTTTAATTAACATGTATTATTTGCCCCAGGGGTACAGATCTGTGATTCATCAGTCTTACACAGTTCACAGCACTCACCATAGCACATACCCTCCCCAATGTCTGTCACCGAGCCACCCTATCCCTCCCACAATTATTTCAAATTTCTGTAGGGGAGACCTCTGAGTTGGGGTAGGCTAGGGTTTGCTGGGTTTTCTGATTGGAGACTCACCAGGCTGAAATCAGGGCCAAGATTGGCCTCTTAACTGAAATCTCTGGGGCAGAAATTGTTTCCAAGCTGTTTGAGCCAGCAAAGATCAGTTCCTTGTGGTTGTAGAACTGATGCCTCCCCCTTTTTCTTGGTCATTGTCATCCAGGGGCCTGTCCTACAGTCTATCTACATTTCTGAACATGTGATCCTCTCCATTTTCAAGCCAGCAACAGTGACTTGAGTCCTTCTTATGCTTCTTCTCTCTCACTTACTCTTCTATAACAAGCTCAAGAAAATTCTCCAATTTTAAAGACCTCTTATGATTTGGTCTGATCCACCAAGATAATCTTGCTCTGTTGAACAGAAAGACCCAGACACCAATCCCAAATGAGGATTTCCACCATGGAAAACAAAGATCATTAATCGCTACCACCACAGTAGATTTGTTTATCTTGGCCCACTGCATTTTCTGTGGATTTCAAATCACCAATGAAGAACAAGGCTTTCCTCACAAACAGAAGATACACAGCAAGGTCAATGTTGGAGTGTGCACTGGCCTTCCATGTCCAGCGGGTCCCTCCTGATGGACAAGACACACTATTTCCACACTGTAGCAGAACACTCTATTTCCTTCCTAGGGGGCTATATATACTGGTAGGCCTGCCCAGGTGTCCTATGAAGTACATTTTTTTAAAAGATTAATTTATTTATTTGAGATAGAGAGAAAGAGTGGGAGGAGGGGGTGGTGGGAGAGAGAGAATCCCAAGTACACTCTCCACAAAGTACAGAGCCCAATGTGGTACTCAGTGACTCTGAGATCATGACCTAAGGTGAAATCAAGTATTGGCGACTTAATGGACAGGCCCCCCAAGCACTCCACCTGTGAAGTATATTCTTAATCAGTACAAGTAAGTTTGCTGCATACTCAGAATTTTCTTAATAAGAAAAATGTGGCACCAAGCAATAGCTTTGGCACCTGGCTTCTCTGTGGAGGAATGTTCCAGTCCCAGGGGACTGACCACACAGTCCTGAGAAGCAGCAGCAGGGTGGGTGCATCTGCAGAATTGTATCAACCACAGAAAAGCTCTACAAAATGAGGGTGTAATCTTTTTTTTTTTTAATGAGGGTGTAATCTAAGACAAGAGGAGAGTAGGCAATCAAAAACTAGAAGCTCAAGGCAGGAGAGAAGAGAAGGGAGGGAAAGTCATCACAAACGTCTCAGTTTCGGTCAGGACAAAAGATTGTAGAAAAAGGCCTTATGAGAAAACACACAGTTTGAAAAGGCCTTTTACAGTTCTGGCATACTCAATAATATAAAAATCAAATTGATTGAAGTAAAAAAAAATCATGAAAATGGAAAAAACTATGGAAACCTTGGTTCTAAAAACCATGTAAATTTAATGCTGGCATGAAAGAAGTTGTACAAAAAAGATGCAGTTACAGTGCCCCATATGGCTCAATTGTGGAGAATATTACAAAGTGCTAACAAAAGTAAATGTTGAATATTAATTAAGACTGAAACTGAATCATATAAAATTGGAAGAAAGATGAAGTTTCATCTACCATAAAACAATCAATAGAGAATACACACAAATTAAAAATATAAACAGCAATTAAAAATGTTCAGAATGTGAAAGAAATGTTAAGAATCAAGAGATAAAAGAAGAGAAAGTATTTACTTTGAAGGGGTGGTTCATGGCACTTCTCTTTTCCATAACAGACATATTAGTGCTTTTTGACATTTTACATTATGCCCGTGATTTACACTGATTGTGTAATTGCACTGTAATTGCAAACACATATTTTATACATACATAATTTGGTCAATGATGATTCAAAAAATTATATTTTAAACTTCAGGACATTAAAGAGTCTCCAATTCTACTTTCAAAAGTATCACTACTAAATGTTAGTAAATCATTCAAAGGCATATATCCAGCTGAAGACTATAACATCATTTTCAATACTTAAGATACTACACTAACAACTAGCTAATACATAACTTTATTAATTTCCCTGAAAGCAGATTTAACTAATAAATGCATATATGATTTCACATCAGACCTATCAAAGCTAGCAAATAATACTGTGCTATCCTTGGCATCATGATAATCTTCTGTCTAGTTTAAAAAACACCATTTTCTCTTATGTCCTAATGATGATACCACTGCAAGCCACTTAACAAGTCTTTATTTTGGGAGAAGAGCAGGCAACACAGGCACCAACCACTAATACGCTAAAGGTTAGCAGACAGTTGTCAGGCAAATACTAGTCCTAGCACACATTTTCTTAAACATCCCTTGCTCAGCAAGGAGGGAGTATTTTAGTATTTCACTTTAATACTTCAATTGTCTCCCTTCCAAGTCAATTAAAATACATGGATGATGGCAGGAAATACCTTAAAAGAGGCCAATAGGTTCAAGTGATATGAAGGGTGCAGAAAGAACTGTCAACGTTGTCATATGAACATGGTTAAGGCAACACAGGGCTGAGAAAGAGTTTCGAACAACTGATAATGTTGAGACTGTTACTTGTGCAAGACATGGGGACCCCATTCACTGCAATAACCTAACAACAGTCACACTGGAAGTCAATTAGCAAGCCATTGTGGAGGGAATAGAGCAGTCAATGAGATAGATTCCCACATTACCAGAAACACAAGCACCTTGTGTATTTTATTTTTAACCTTTGTATTTTTTCTTTTACTGATTTATTCTGAATTTAGCACATTATTATTGTCCTGCACAGTCTGTACAATTATAAACTCAATTTGAGAGCAAATATTATTACAAAGGAAGATATTAAAATCCACATTGCCTTTCTTTAATACCTAGAAATGCATATACTATATATGTACAACCCAGCCATTGACTAATTATCAAAATGTAGTCATTTTGCATCTAAATGCAACTTTCGAACATCTGCATTCCTCAGGATGACTTTAATATATCTGAGAGTCATAAAAAAATTTTAAAAATTTAAAAAAATTTAAAAAATAAAAAAATATATATCTGAGAGTGAGTAAGAGTTGGTTTCATAACCAGCAGAATAAATTTTTAATTTCCTATTGGAAGTCCATTGGAAAGGATGATTCACTTAACATAAGTTCATTTGACAAAACACTTGACTGGAACATGTCACTTCCTCTTAAGAAAGTATATCTGACACCAAAAGAGAAATCACTATATTCTGGGTCTATTTTGATCTCTAACTTCTCAGCTGTAATAGTTGGCTTAGCTAGCATATTCAATAAAAGAATGTACAAGCTATTGATTTTACATTTTGTTTGAGATTTTCGAGCTCCTTAAAAATTAAAGTAGTCCAATTCTTATTGTCAGCAAATATAAATACCCAGTAGGCAGATATACCATCTTTCATAATTCTTTCTGAAATGTCCCGAGGAATCACAGTAGGAAGGTCCTCAAATGTACTGTGCTAAAAGTATATGTAAAACAGAGTGATAACATGGTGTGGAGTCTTTGAGTGCCAAGAATACATACATAATTTAAAGAGCAAAAAGGTAAAAGGGCAATGGATGAGTTTTGGAGTTATAACATTCAGTGTTTAGAAGGAACTTTTCACATGCTCAGTCACAAAAATGATTCCCCTTTTGACCCAAGAAAATTCCTATTTAAAACAATGAATGTATATACATCCTAGTTAAATTATACAGATATAAAATCATTTGAATTTTTAATATTTTCCATTCAAACACTATTATTCTCTCTGACTTTATTTTCAACTTATGCATACACTACCAAGAAGGCAAATAGGTGATTTTGCCGACTACTCACAAAATATCACTCATTTTATCAAGCATGCTATCATATATCCAATATTTCAAGGGCATATCAATTCCTTTGCTAATCTCCACAGCTTCTATGGAAGGATGATGAATAATACAGAATTTCATTCTCTTGGGGCGCCTGGGTGGCTCAGTGGGTTAAAGCCTCTGCCTTCTGCTCAGGTCATGATCCCAGCTCAAGTCATGACCCCAGGGTCCTGGGATTGAGCCCCACATCGGGCTCTCTGCTCAGCGGGGAGCCTGCTTCCCCCTCTCTCTCTGCCTGCCTCTCTGCCTACTTGTGATCTCTGTCAAATAAATAAATAAAATCTTCAAAAAAAAGAATTTCATTCTCTTTTGTGTTGAGAGAAACTGAGGCACAGAAAATCAAAACATCTTGCTTCAGCGACAAGTCCTCTATTTTGTAGCCTGGAAAATGTGGCAACTTAAGGCAAAAATCACGATTTTTATATGTCAGATTTTTCTCCCACAGTGAAAATTTTACAACAAACTCTGGCTGAAAAATGCTGGGTGAAGTTTGTTTTAATGACTTCCATGAATGGGTAATTCATTTTTCTCTTTTATACACATTAAAAGTCCAATCAGGGCCTCATAACACATTCCAGATTGTTTTCAGGATGTCAAGTGACACCAATGCTCAAATTCCTACTGAGTCTATCACTTGGTTTTCTCTCTAAAGCTTTCCACGAAACTTTGTTCACTATCTTGATGACTTCTATCAATAATTTTACATACTATGCTACCAATGGACCTTTGTTGCTTTTTAAATTATTACTTTTCTAGATTGGTGTGACCCCTAAATGCCTTTGGCCAAGAAAACAGATCAATATTTTTTTTCTGGCTATAGAAAGTAAGCTAAACATAAATCAAATTTGCCAAGAGACATGATCTCTAGTATTCTGACTCAACATTTTTTTTTTTTTTTACAAACATGGATGTCTTATTGGTCAGAGTTCACTAAAATACGCATCAAAGGCATTAGAGTTACTGAGAATCTGGATTATGGTATAGGTCTATACATTTGTGTAAACTTGAATTAATTTGTAATGACAACCCCATCTTATGCTTTTTAAAATACTTTTTAAGTGAGAGTGACTTTTCCATGCTCTGATTTTTAGTTTCTTTTAAACATTGACCTATCATGTCCAATGTTTGTAATTTAATGTTTTTCTGCAGTATTTTTCCTTTCTTAAAAGAACTCCTTCATTACGAAAATGTTGCCCTAATTCCCATTTACAGTCCAAGAAAGAAATTACACACACATACACACATCCTATTTGAAACGATAAAATTAACTTTTATGTGAAAAAAATGGCTTACTCAATTGTTTTCAATAATAGCATCATCAAATCCCAAGTTTGGAAGACCTTGCCTATGTATATTGATTCAGTAGATCAAGGTGGAGCTGGAAATCTATTTTTAGAAGTACATTCCAGAGTTTCTATTGCAGCTGGTTCTCTAGACCAAAGCTCTGTAAGAAAACTTACGACTCGTGAATTTTTATATCCCAAATAGACTATAGTCAAAATTATACCATGTTTGAAAGTTATATTAGTTAAAATTCCATATTTTCCTGTTCCATTTCAATCACAGATTTCAATATTTCAAACACTTTCATTTTAAATGCCATGAATTGACCAGATGGTGTCCAGAAGTACTTACTCCTCTGAAAATAAAATTTGGTGACTCTGATTCTTCCTCAAAATACGTGCTTTTAATCTCTAAAGATCAATATCAAAAGTAATGTAATAGACCTTTGCTAAATTGTTAATACTGTTTGATTTGTTTAGATTTAACAATTTGGTGCACAGCTATTATAAATACATTCTTTGTATACATAATATGCATAGTAAATAGGCATTGTTATTCAATGTTTCATGATGCAGGAATAAAGGTCATACTGCATTAAATTTTTCTTTTAATTAATCTCATATGATAAACAAAATCCATTTTCAGCTCTCAAAGGCAGTAAAGCAAGTTTATCTAATCCATATAACTGTCATGGTTTTACTAGATGAATTCTTAATAAGGACTTTCAATCAGGTTAAATTAATGATAATAAAAGAAAGACTGTTTTCTAATGAGAGTTATTGATTTTGTGGCTGATTGTAATGACTATACAATGTAAAAACCATGTAAGATGTAACAGAATTATTGCATTATAAGTCAGGATTATTGAACCATTGAAAAAAGAAATGCACCCCACTAAGGTATCTTATCTTTATGTAAATAAGGAAAGGGTCTAGATTTTTTTTCTATTTCCATTTCAGTAAGATTCTGATTTCCTCAAGGAATCTTGCTAAAATGGGAAAAAAGAAAAGTTAAGAAACACAGAAATGTTTTCTTTTTCCTGCAGTTCCTACTCATGTAATTCAAACTGGTACTAAGGATACTGACTTTATCTGCCCCCAAAATTGTTGTTGTTCTCAACTGAATAGTGATTTTCAGTGGTCTGAAGAGATGCCTAACCAAAGCACACAAAATTGGCCTTCTCCTTGGAAAACAGACATACATTTTAGAGGTTCAAAGATTTTCAAAAACATGTAGCTTCTTGGCTGACACTTAAATAATATATATACTACAGCCAGTTATAATTTTCCCAATTTTAATACCTTATTTTTATTTCAGGTAATTTGTCTAAAGCCTGCAGCATAGCTGAATTTCTCTGACCATCTTCAGATATATCCAATTAAAATCACTTCAGCTATGTGACCTTGTGGGCATGCTTAACCTCTCTGTGTAGGATTTTCCTCGTGAGAAAATCGACCAAAATAATAATGTCTATCTCCTCCGGTAACCAAGTACTTAAATGTGTTAATCCAATATGTGTTATTGGTGAATCATAACACCTTAGGAGAGGCAACTGTGCGCATTTCATCCCAACCACATAATCATGGTGGGAGTATTTTCATCATGGAATTTAGCAAATGCTATAGTCAGGGTGTTTCCCCCTCAGAAAACTAGGTGTTAAGAGCATTTATTAGCATACCACTTATTAAGATACTTAAAATCATGCAGAATGCAGTGGTTCCATCAACAAGGCAATCATGTATAGTATTATGAGCTCTCAGAAAACTATAAGTAGAGAGTACTAGAGAGATTTAGTCACTCAGCAGAAAAGTATCTACTAAACATCAGTCATTTGTCTAGGTGCAAAACCTAAGGGGCCTGCACAGTCATGGAAGTTACTGCATAGGGCAGACAGAAAATAAATACAATATATAGTGTGCTAGATGAGATCAATGATCTAGAAGATGATAAAGTAGGTGTAGAAGATGGTGGGGGGCATGGAGGGTTTTTTAGTAGAGTGGACAGCAGGGAAGGCCTCAACAAAAAGGTAGTATTTGAATGAAAAGGAGAATTTGGATTGTAAGCTAATCTTGAGGATATCTGGAAGAAGAGTATTCCAGAGTATTCCAGGCAGAGTGAAGAGCATGTGCAAAGGCTCTGAGCTGAAAGCATGCTTAGAAAAACAAAAACAAAAACAAAGAGAGTGTGCTCAAACCAGGAAGAAAGTAGTAGAAAATGAATTGAGAGGTAAGAACTGTGAGTTCTTTGGTTGTAAAAAAAATTTTTTTTCCATTTGACTGTTTTGCTTTTTAAGTGAAGTGAGGAGATGCTGAAAATTTTCAACAAAGATGTTTTCTGACACATATTTTTAAAAGTTTATTTGAGCAACAGCTTGAAAATAATCTGTGATGGATAGAACCGGGAATAACATTTAGCAGGTTTATTGCAATGACCTAGGTCTGAGATGATGGTTCCTTGGAAAGGCGGGAGAGAAATTATTGGGTAAAAGCATATGGGGATAGAGAATTCTATTGCTTAAACATTATCAAAAAACTTGGGGCCACTGGTATAGCTAATGTGGAAAACACAATGGAGGTTCCTCAAAAAAATTGAAAACAGAAATACCATATGATTCAATAATTCTGCTATTGGGTATTTATCCAAAGAAAACATAAACACTAATTCAAAAAAAAATATTTGCACACTACGTTTACTGCAGCATTATTTACAATAGCCAAGATGTGGAAGCAAACTAAACGTCCATCAACAGACAAATGGATAAGGAAGATGCGGTGTATATACACAATGGAGTATCACACAGCTTTAAAAAGATAGGTGCCTGCCATTTGAGACAACATGGATGGACCTAGAGGGTATTCTGCTAAGTGAAATAAGCCAAACTGAGAAAGACAAATAGCACGTGATCATACTCATAAATAAAACCTTTAAAAAAAAACCCAAATGAATAAACAAACATAAAGCAGAATGAGATCTATAAATATAGACAAAAAACCTGATGGTTGCCAGAGGAGAGAGGGGCAGGGGACTGGGCAAGATGGATGAAGGGGAGTAAATGAGTAAGTCACAGCATAGGGAATATAGTCAATGATAATATTAACATCAATGTATCTGGACACGTGGTAGCTACACTAGTGGTGAACATTGCTTCATGTAGAGACTTGTCAAATCACTATGGTGTACACTTGAAAGTAATGTAGCAATGTGTGTCAACTATACTCCAAAAGGTTTTAAATAATTTAAAAATTTAAAAAGAAATATGAAGAAAAGCTTTTGTTTCTTCAGCTGATGGATATATCTAGAGTTGTGTAATTCTCTACAAAATAGTTTTTGCACATAAAAACCATGATAAAGGGCCACATTTTACGATTAATAATACATATAATTATTACATTAATTAAATACATTAAAATACATATTACTAATAATTGATATAATAAAACTAAGCATTTATAATCTCTTAAAAATTGGAGGCCCAAATTTTATTTTCATTTTATTAATTTTCTCTCATGAATTACTATTAGATCTTTGAAAAGCATGATAAGCAACTACTAGGTATCCTTGGTTTTATAGTACTTGAAAGGAAATTCATATATGTCTAATAATTAACATTTAAAATCATGTAATTGCCTACAAATAAAACATTATAGTTGGTATAGCAAAGAATTTCAGCTTCATTTAATATTTCTCTAAAGCCAAATGTCATTTCCTTAATAATTATTTTTCTCTTATAAGATGTCTCCAAGTCATCTGTACCATCTTAATGTAAAGTATACAGTCTTAAATATATTTTGATCATATCTCAGAATAATATTCCCAGGAGTATTTCATATCCAACTATCAGGACATGATTCAGGGTGTGTTTTTTTTCCCTCCAGTGTGCTCCACACATTTTGACCTCTCAAAGAAATTTTCTGTTTTTGTAATACAAAAAAAAAAAAAGAAGAAGAAGAAAGAAAATCCGATAATAATTAAAAGAAAAAATATATTTTGTGTCAGGGGTTAGGAAGGAAATGGTGGAGATGAACAAAGCTACCTTCTTTTATTATCCAAATATGCTATAATGATTTTTTTTGACAGTGGATGTGAAATATATAGTGATATAGGAAGGATGTTAGGGTTCAAAGCTGAGGGCCAAGAAAGAATTCTTGAGACATCTTTGGTGCATAAAGGTGGTTTCATTAAAGCACAAGGACAGGACCTTGGGCAGAAAGAGTTGCCCTGGGGTCCTGAAGAGTGGCCCATTATATACTTTTAAGTTGTGAGGGGGTTAGTGATAGCATAAGTCTCCAAGGAATTTTGGAAGCAAGTTTTCCAGGACCTTGAGGGGGCTAGCTGTTCATGGTAAAAGGTCACTTACTACTATCTAATAAAACCTTAGCATGAGACCCTTCAGATGTATATCTGTGGGTCATATGCTTGGAGAATGATTGCTAGCCTTTTATCCTGGGGGGTCTGGAGATAAAGGAAGTTTCCAAAAGAATTTTTGTATGTTTAAGTAGACTTAAGGATCCTGGGGGTCTGGCTAAGAGAGACTTTTGTACTTAGCAAAGTATCAACATCAAGGCGGTTGAGTCCCTAGACGAATGTCACTCTGCCTGTTTCAAGGACTTATCGGTGGGCTGTAAGTAGTAGGGAAATTAATTTTTCTTTTGCCTATCTTTCCCACATCATATAGTGCTAAACATGATCTCTGTGAGGGTAGGGGTTGCTTTTCGTTTATTATTTTATCTTAAGCCCCAGCACACTGCAACAGATCCCTATTATTTGCTGGAGGGTCCATGTGTGTTTTTCCCCAATATCACCAAACAATTCTATGACACCAGTTAGGAATCTTATAGTTCAACTCAATTCTGACCCTATTTCCTTGAGGTAGTGTCATATCCTAGAGGTCTCAGTCCCAATAGATTACACCCCACCCCCTTTCAGAAACCAATCTCAAATTCAGATTGTCACCTCCTCAAGTTTATTAGAGCAGCTCTCAAAATTCAGAGAAATATTTAATAAGTCTTGCCAGTTTATTATAAAGGATACACATGAACACCTAGGTGAAGAGGTACATAGGGCAAGGTCCAGAAGTGTCCGCAGCCCAGGAGCTTTTGTCTGCCTGGAACTGGGATGCACCACCCTTTGGACCTGTGGATGCCTTCACCAACAGAAAAGCTCCTCGAATCTTATTTAAAGAGTTTTTAAAGAGCTTATTCTGTAGCCTGTCACCTCACCTTCCCAGAGACTCAGGGAGTGAGGCTAAAAGTTCCACCCCTCTCATCAACTGGTCCTCCAGGTAACCAGGTAACCAGACTCATCTTCCTATTTAAGGCCACCATCCTAAATCACCTAATTAGCGTAAGTTTAACAGGGGTTCTTAAGAATGACAAAGGACACAATGGTTGGAGGAGCTTCATTCCATGGAGCAGGACAAAGACCAAGTATATTTATTATACTACACAGTGTTTTACAAAACAACAACCACCAGAGAGGGAAGGAAGCCAGATAACCTCCAAAGCCATTGTTATCTGTTATCATTTCTGGGTATTGCACTATGCTAAAAATGAGACAAAAGCTATGAATCATTTCACCATAAAAATGGACATACACAAAAAATTTTGCATGCATTTTCACTGAGTTATTAAGCATTGAGGATTTTATTTACTAATTCATGTGTAATATAAACACACACACACAAAATTGACAGACACTGAACTATGCTTTAAAGATAAAATAAATGCAATAAATGCATAGTCAAATGTTGAAAAGTGCCTAACTAAAATTTTACAGGCTTAGAGGAAGAAAAACAGGTAGATTCAATTTATATTGGGCAGGGGGGAGGGAGTATCAGAAAAGATTTAAATGAAATGCAGTTTTTTAAGGAAGAATGAGTAATAGTTATCTGGAGAAACTTAAGAGCAGGGAGCATACTAGGCAGAAGTAAATGCTTTAGGGTAAGATCTAAAGCAGAAATCAATTGGCATGTTCTAGCAACACCCCAAACCTCATATATATGTATACACACATATAAGCATATATATATGTGTGTGTGTGTGTGTGTATATATGTTATATATATAATACATATAGTGTGTATATAGTTACACATAGTTACATTATATATTACATTATATACAAACTTTCCTTTCCTTGTCCATTCACCTGATGGACACAAACTGTTCACATGTCTTGGCCATTGTGAATAATGCTGCAGAGAATACAAGTTTGCAAGTATCTCTTCAAGGTAGTGATTATCATCTGGGTTGCAAATCTATTCTACCGATCCACTGGTTATCTTTTCATTTTGTTGCTTCTGCTGTGCAGAGTTTTTTAGTTGGATGCTATCCATTTGTTTATTTTGCTATTTTTTTTTTTTTTGCTTGCACTTTTGGTGTCATAGCCAGACAATTGTTCTTAATACCAGTATCTTGGAAGCCTTTCCCCTATTTCTTTCAGGAGATTTATAAATTCTGTTCTTACATTTAAGTTTTTAATCCATTTTGAGTTGATTTTGGTGAGTGGTACAAGATTGGAGACTTATTCCACTCTTTTACATGTGAATATCCAATTTTCTCAGCATCATTTATTAAAGAGTTTATCCTCTACCCACTGAATATCCTTGGTTTCCTTGTCAAATATTAGGTGACCATATATGCTTTGGGTTTATTTCTGTGCTCTCAATTCTGTTCCATTAGCCTTTGTGTCTGCATTTATGCCAGTATCATATAGTTTTGATTACTATATCTGCATAATGAAGTCTGAAATCATAAAGTATAGGTTCTGGAGGCTGGTTCTATGGGAGCCTGCATGAATCCTAAAAACTCAGAAGCCCATCTGAACCCTGAGGCCTTGAAAGACAGCTGATACTGAGGCAGCAGGCTTGGTGCCTGGGTTCATGGGAGCCCACCAGGGCTTTGAGGCTGCAGAGTCTGTTTGGCTCTGGGACAGGCAGGGAGCCTGAGGCCACAACATCCGGCCTGGAGCTGGGGCAGGATGGGATCTTGGGCTCACAGGGTTCACAAAAGCACCCTTGGAGCCTGGGTTCTTGGAAGCTGGTGAGCCCTCTGGTAGCTGAGGCTATTGGAGCAGGCAATGTCCTTGGGTGCCTGCCTGGGAGGCTAGTACCACAGAAGCTTATGGGGCCAAAGGCATCAGCTGGTACCAGGGGAGATCAAGGGCCTATGGCCACTATCTGGGACTATGGGAATGGCCTGGTTACAGGGAGTGACTGCACTGGATTCCTCACTAAAGTCCTGTACTCCCTTTCTTTGCCTTCTTCCAAGGGGAAGCTGTCTCTCTCCATGCTGGTTTGCCCAGTCCTGGAGAGGGGTGACAGGGTAATGTGAATGTATCTTTCTTACCCTCTTCAACTTGTCTTTTCTTTTTTTTTTCTGTGCTTCACCCAGGTGCCATATTTCTTCATTTGAAAACCTCAGCTTTTGTAACATTATGTACAGATAGTTGTTCAAGTTGAGGTTTCTGGGAGGGACAGGTGATAGAAATTCCTATACCAGCAGCTTGCTGGTATCATTCACTTCTGTCAACATTTTAGTATAGATTTGTCACAAAGCAACAATAAAGATACATTTTTACTCAAGTGCATACATTATTCACATGTCCTTAGTTTTTATACCTTGTGTCCTTCTCCTGTTCTAGGATCATTTAGTCATCATGTTTCCTGAGGCTCCAGAAACAATAGTTTCTAAGATATTCCTGTTTTCTAGCTGTTTTTTTTTTCTCTTTATTTTAGTTAGGATAGTCTCTTTTGCTGTACATTCAAGTTTCCTGATCTTGAATTCAGCAGTTTTGAATCTGCTTCTAAGCCTATCCAACCTTTTTTTTTTTTAAAAAAAATTCATTATTTTACTTTCCATCTCTCACACTTCCATTCGATTCTTTTCTTATATTTGTAAGTATCTCCTTAGCATGTTCATATTTCCTTAAAATTCTTGGTCATATCTATACCAGTTACGTTAAAGTCTTTGTCTATTTATTCAATAACTTCTGTTATTTCTGTGTCCATTTCTTTTGTGTGATTTTTGTTTTGGTTATATGTTACATTTTCCTACATTGTTGCACATTCATGGCACTTGATTGTTTGCTAGACACTGGATTTTGCTTTATTCCTTCGCAAAGAGTTGATTTTTTAAAAAGTATTTCTCCATCAGCCTAGTATTTTTGAGGCTTACTTTTAAGTGCTATTATAGTGGGTCAAAATTCTCTTTTACTGTGAGGCTATTTTAGGTCTACTTTAGAGGCCGGATCATTCCGGTGTCTTTACTGAATGCTCTAGGTGCTGAAAGAGTTCTTTCCACTGTGAATCTTAGACCTGGATGGGTTCTCGAAATTGTTCAGTGCACAGCTTCCTGGCAACTCCCTCTTCTGGCCTCAGGGAAATTCACCCTATAAATGTTTGGCTTTAAATATTCTGTTGAAGATCCAAGGAAATATCTATGTAGATTTCTGGAGTAGTCTTTTTGTACGTAGTACGTGTATTACTCTTCCCCACATATTCCAGCTGTTGAGTGTTTCTGAACTCTGTATCCTAAACTCAATAGGACTTCTGTGACATGACACCCATAGCCCTGAAATTGCCTCCAGGGAGAAATTCTGGATGACCATAGGACTTGCCTCGTTGGTTTCCCTTTTCTCAGTGGTTAATCTCCTGTATTGCCTGCTTTCCAATGCCTGAAAGCTTGTTTAATATGTTTCTGGGTTTGGGTTGTTTTTTTTTTTTTTAAACAAAAGGAAACAATTCTGGAACCAATAATTGTGTCATGGCTCACTACATTATTTTAATGAGTATTAGGTAAGGTGAAGATGAATATACTGTCTCACTTAATGGAAAGGAAGGAGTACTATTTGTCATTATCTGAGATAACAGATGAAAATTTTATCTGTTCCAGGGAAACCCAGTTAAAACATTAACCTTATTTGAAAAAACAGATTATGTGGCTGTAGGGTAGAAAATAGATTAGAATGATAGGATTAAGTGTAGAAGCAGGAAACCAGTTAGGAGACCACTGCACAGATGAATGTGACCTGGACTATGCCGATACTTGTAGAAATGACAGAGTAGCGGAATGGCTTTGATTGATTTGTTACAGATGGATTGAATGGTGAGTGATGAATGGAGAAAAGAAGCCAAGCAAAGATTAAGGTTTCTCAATTACACATAATGGAATAACACACTTCCATTTTCATATCACTATGCAGAAGGGGTCACGGCATGCCACTTAGGGCCATAGAGGGAGTGCTGGTTTTGATCAGGTGGTAGGAGACAGCAACCAGGGTATAGTAGAGGCCAGAGCTTTTATTTGGATTTCCATGGAAAAGGCAAGGGAAGGCAGGGCCCCCTAAACAGCATAGATTTGGCTAATTTGAATAATTCCAGTGCACTTCAAACTATATCCCAAAGTGGTGGTCCCTAGCTGCCTGATACACGGCTTTGAGAGAAATTAGGGCAAGGAAAATACTAGCTTGGTATATGAGAGCTAAATAAGGATGGGGGTGGGGCTCTCACCCCAGGATTGTTTGGTTTTGTGCCCCAACTTCACCAACCCTAAGAATTGGCTAGGCCAAGATGGGCAGTCTCTGTGTAGTCACAGGATTTTTTAGATGCCAAATGATCATAATATGCAGAACACTTAAAATTGTTTAATACAATAAAGATATTCAAGCTTGAAGACCTAAGGAGAGATCAGAGATTCAGATATAAATTTTGTGCCAATGATTTTTAGTTTGCAGCTGAAGCCATGGAAGAATTTGAGATGATCTAGGAAGAATATTTAGATAGAGAGAAGGTGAGAGCTCAAGACATATCCCATAGGAATTCTAACTTCTAAGGATGAGTCAGGGGAACTGAAGGGACACAGAGAAGAAAAGAAAAAAAAAAGAGGTAAAAAGAAAAATCAAAAGAGTATGGTTTCATGAAATTTGAAGTAACAAGATTGTTTTAAAAAGAGGGGAATGCTTGACATCATCAAATATTGCTGAGAGATGAAATAAGATGAATACATAAAAGAAGGAAAAACTGGAGGGGGGGAAATCAGAAGGGGAGACAAACCATGAGAGGCTATGGACACCAGGAAACAATCTGAGGTTATCAGAGGAGAAGGGAGGGCGTGGAAGGATGGGTTAACCTGGTGCTGGGTTTTAAGAAGGGCACGGGTTGTAATAAGCATTTTGCGCTATACAAGAATAATGACTCATGGAACATTACATCAAAAACTAAAGGTGTACTGTATGGTGACTAACATAACATAATAATAAAAAATAATAAATTTTAAAATAAAAATAATTTTTAAAAAAGAAAAAAAAAGAATGCATTCAATTTTGAACTGTGGAGTTCATTGGTGACCTTGGTGAATGAAGTTTCAGTAAAGTGATAAAAAAGCAGCCAGATCTGAGTGTATGAAGAGAAAAATGGGAGCTATGATAATAGAAAGTTTAAGCAACTGTCCATAATCTAGGGATGGGTAGTAAGTAGAGAGGCCGGTAAGTAGAGATGTGTATAGGAGGGAGTTTGATCATGTCAGAGGAAAGGGATAAAACAGTCCAAAAGAGTGGTAGGAGTAAAATCAAGAACACATGTCCGGAAACTAGGACAGGAAGTGGGGGAGTTCCTCTAGTTGGAGGCAGCACATCGTGAGAGTTGGGACTAAAGTCTAGGCTCTAAAGACAAGCTGCTCTTTTTGAAACTCCTAATCCTTTCTAACTTTGGGTAAATTGATTAATCTATCTGGGCCACAGCGTCCTCCCTGGTGAAAGGGGGAATAATTATAGAACTGACTACACAAGGTTGTTGTAAGTACTCAATGAGAATTTGCTAAGAACGCCTGTGTGAACACACCCAGACACACAGAGTACTTAGCACAGTGCCCAGCAATAAGTATTAAGCAAAATCTAGATAATATTATATAATAGGAGGGAACAAAGAAAATATTATGCATTGCAAACAGATCAGCTGGTTTTAAAATCAGATGCCATTTCCTTACTATTTGAGTGGTTTTCACTAAATGACTTTACCCATGATCGTTAATTTGTACTTTTTAAAAAGCTGGAAAATAAATACTTATATGTAGAGCTGTTCAACTCAGGTTGAAACCTAGATACTAGTGCCAATATAGCAACTGTTTAATTCTGGTCTGTGAGGAGTACAGAAATCGAGAGGAAGTATTCAAAAACATCTGCAATGAAGGTAATGCTCTTAAATCTAATAATAATTTAAAAATTAGGCTTGGATCATTGCTTTATTTTTCCATATTATTTTCATATTAATACACTCAATTGGATTTTACAGAAGCATCAATCCATATCAGATTAGAAAAAAAAAAACTGTTCCAACAGAACAGATAACTTGAGAAATACAAATCTAAAGAATAAAGCATATTTCCCTTCTTTAAGTGGATGTTGGAAAGCTCACATGTATGAGCTTGTTTTGTGTACACAAAAGTTAGCTGGAGATTATTATAGAATAACAAGATACAACAGCTTCCTTGTGGGTATGTATAATTTAGTATTTCTGGTATAACGTAATGTATACACACGAAACAACCAAGTAATTACAAAACAGAGCATCAGACTAGTCAAAATTATACTAATTAAAATAGGCTGCCTGATGAAGCAACTATTGCCCAATTTTGGAGGGGTTAAATAAGGACCAACGCATCAATTTGGTTTGGGATTAGACTGGAATTGTAATATTCCTTAAACTTGAGTTTATACAATTGGGACAGCCCCTTAGAGAATTAATTCAACCAATATTTATTGAACACTTGATAACCAGGTACTGTTGTACAGCTGAGAATATAGCAATGAGCCAGGTAGTTATGGTTTCTGTCATAGAGCTTATAGCCCAGAGTGGGAAAAGTTTTTAAAATGTACTGAGTTACAATATTTAGGTAGCGATAAGCATCATGATGAAAATTTAAGACAGGTAAGCTAGGATGCTATACTAGATGGGATGATCATTGAAAGGCTCTCTGTAAGGAGGTTTGCATGGAGACCAAAGAGAAATGAGGAAATCGGCTATGCTGATATTTAGGACAGGAGTGTTCCAGAGAGTGTGGAATAGCAAGGGCAAAGGTCTTGAGATGTGAACATGTATGCTGAGTTTAAGGAACAGCAATGGGGTCTTTGCAACTGGAGAAAAAGAGTGAAGAGGAGACTGGTAAAAGATGAGGTCAAAGAAATAGTGGAGAAAGAGATTTGCAGGGAATTTTATGCCAAGGTAAGTCTTCTTTGGCTTTCTCTTGGATTGAAAGTAAAAGCCACTGGAGATTTTTAGCAGAGACATGAAGTGATTTGTCTTATATTTTAAAGATAATTCTGTGTTTTGAAAATGGAGCAGGGCAAATGAAGAGGCAGAAAGAACAGTGAGGAAACTATTGCACCAGTCCAGGTAAGAGAGTGTGGATGAATACGGGCAGAGAGATCAGGGTTGAAGTGTTGGTTGTGGTGAGAAGTGGTACAAATTTTTCTGTAATGTGCACCTGATATATTTCTCCAGGATCAATTCCCATTATGTCCTGCCCAAGGACAACAAATACCATCGATAATAATACAAACTATTAGCTGAGTACATGTTATGTTCCACATGCTTTTCTAAGCAGTCAGGGAATAGTTGAAGATAAGTGAAGGCATAACATATTTCATAGTACACATGTGTTCAGACTGTGTATAAGACTGTCTTTCTCCCGTGAGATTATGAGCTTTGCAAAGATAAGATCCTAGTCTTTTTCATTCTTACATCTCCTATACTATGTGAAATACTGCCCTGAATATAGTATTTACTCAAGAAATATTTGTTGTCTTTGTTCATAAAGATGGCGGGAACATTAATGAAAGAAATTCCCTACACTCATCATGCCAAAAAAGATGGTCATTGCAGAAATTGATGTGAATCCCCCCAAAATGAACATTGTCAGCATAGTCAATTTCACGAAGTTCAATAATTGGCACAGAACAGTAGCAATTTCACCAGTTTTCCCTAATAAGAGGCTCTGCAGCACCATGTAACTGTCCTTCCTAGGACTTAACAGTTACAATTTCACAATTATGTGGAACCCCAATATGTGATCCATGTCTGAATCCTCCACAAGAATGTAAACTCCAAGAGATGAGAAACCACAACTGACTTTCAATATTTTATCTTCCTGCTTAGCATTACACCTGGCCTGTAATAAGTATTTGCTATATATTAACTAAGTGAGAAAAGATAACCAGAATGAATTTTTCTTATGTGCTAATAATATCTCTCCCAATACTTTATGCATACCAACTCACCTAATCATCGTCACAGCCCTATGAAGCAGGGATGCTTTTATTGTCATTTTACTGTCTTGAATGAATAATTATTAATTAACTGTTAATTAGATATTTTTATTTTACTCTCTTAAATGAATTAATGAATATAAAGATGACAACAATTACTGATAAGAAGGTTATGCCCACAGCACAGCCAACCACACACATGCCACAAAGGTGATCCATGCATTAATAATAAATCTTTCCACTGGGCAGAACCAAGACTCCAATTTACTGAGCTTACTGAATTATTTGCTTTTCAACTGATACTCCGTTTCATCTCTGGGATTCCAAAAGAAATTATGTGATGGGTTTATTCAACCAGTTAGCATATCTGATTAAACTGATAAAATTTGTTTTCCACAACTTACTGATATAGCCTAAGGTTTCAGTCACAAAAAATAAATGCTTGTGATTAAATTTACAGGTCAAGGTCTCTTTCGATGGCATCATAATTGTCTATGAATTCAGCTTTCTCTTTTTTTTTTCCCATTAGCAATGTAATGCTTTACCCTTGGATTTTCACTTTTCCACAAATTAATTCACACAATTAATCTCATTAAATAATGTATTTAATTAGATGTCTATTAAATTTTTATAATGACAATGAGTCATAAGGTTCATTCTAAACAAGTAGAAGTTCATGCAATTAAAATATATAGCTGTTACAGTAAATCAGCCTCATACCCATGCTGGTGAACATTGTAATTAAGGGCCAATATGGTACTTTGGGGTCAGTCTGAAATTTCTCAGCACAAAGCTATATTTGTACATTTAAACCATAAAATAGCTTAGAAAAAAAAAAGAGAAATCATCAGATTGCTTTTCTGTTTTAGTTCTTACAGAAAGACAGTATTCATCATTCTTTCATTTTCCTAAGAGATGGGTATGTAGGTTAATAGGACAAAAAGAAGTAAACTAATTATTTGAGGGTTTTTGAAAATCTGTTAGGGGTTTAGTGCTAAGATAGAATTGTCATTGCCTTGACTGCATGTTCACAGCTTGTTTGGATTCTTCTGACTTGAGAAAGTAGCCTTCCAGCTAACAGATGTCCAGGACCAAGGAAGACTTCTTAGAGTTTCCCCACCAGTTCTTTTGTTATCATCACAGTTGCATCCACCTCATATCAGGAGTTATAAGAAGGCAGATTTTATGTTTAGGTCAGATAAAAAGTGTGCCTTGTTCCCTATTTCTCAGTCCCTTTTAGGTTCTCTAAGTAGATCTGTCCAACAGTAAAATATGCTACGTTAGGATTAGCATCCTTTAAGTTGACATGTTTAAGCAGAGGCTGAATTTGTGAACAGCCATCTGTCTAAGATGTTGTAGGGCACAATACAGATGATCTGCAAAGTTACTGTAATTATATGAATTGTTATTTAAAAGACCCCACCAAAACACAGATTTATAAAATATGGCTACCAAAGAGCATTGATTTTAGATGCTTCTTTCTAATGGGTAGCTAAACTTTCAAAGCAACAACTGATGATTTGAGAAAGGTAGGATATTATCACTACTGTTAGGGTCAAACAATCTGTTGATACCATTTTTCCAGTCACAAAACACGGAGACTGAATGTCAAAGTCAGCCTGAAAATAATCTTTGGAATATATCCCTCTAACCTATATCCTGCCTCAGTACTGGTCAAATCTCCTTTGGGGTGTCAAGAAAATATGGGACTTAGATATATACTTAAGGTTATCAAATATGGAAATTCATAATTTATCTTAATGATAATACACAGACTACTAGAAATCAGGACTATTCTTTAAAATCTTGACTTACATATATTTGACCATTATGGGACATCTTCACATATCTAACTCAAAACCTTCCATCTGAACTTAGGGTAAAAAATATAAGAGAGATCTCTTTCTCTCTCTATATATACATAATTTATATATAGTATTTATATATACTATATATAGCATTCTTCTCTCTATATATATAGTATTCCTCTATTTAGGAGCCTTTTTCTTTTTAAGATTTTATTTATTTATCTGACAGAGAGATCACAATAGACAGAGAGGCAGGCAGAGAGAGAGAGAGAAGGAAGCAGGCTCCCTGCTGATCAGAGAGCCTGATGTGGGGCTCGATCCCACGACCCTGAGATCATGACCTGAGCCGAAGGCAGACACTTAACCCACTAATTCACCCAGGGGCCCCGGAGCCTTTTTTAACCAAATAAAACAAGTCATTTTATTATAACCATAAAAAAATTTTAAAATCATATACAATTCTGTTTCTGATCTCCAAAGTAAACCAAAGATTTGACCAATACAGAATGAAGCCACTGAATCTGATGAGTCATTTCTTTGACAAGATATTCCAAATTACTGCTTCACCTCTCGAAAAGTGAATAATCAAATTTCTATATGAAGTAAACATAAGAAAGAGCCTCTGAGACTAAAAGAAATAGTATATTCATTTAGTAAAATCAACATAATGTCTAAGCACTGAATAACTTGATCTTTCTACTTTTTCATGCTTTGTATCATCTGTTTATCTCATTATTTTCTGTAGGCTATGCAACAAAATATCCAAGAGATTCCAAAGCTATGAATTATAGTAAAGAAAAAGCATTCATTTAAAATATAACACACTTTGGTATTTCAAAACCTAACCAATGTCCCAACCATATTTATACAAAAATAGGATTTTAAGTTGGTGCATAGTTGTTTTGAGTGTGAATTGTAAGGCAATGCTTGCTTCTATTATTATAATTTGATGAGAATTCAACAGAAGTGGTTTTTTAAATTTATATGAGTGTCAAACTTTTTTATTTGACTTTCATACATTTCTTATGTTTCAGGGATGGTGACCCCCTCATTGTAAATTGGAAGAAAACCTAATTAGCCTTCATTTGCATTGGTAATATCTTCTTAAAAGCAAAAGGGCTCATAAAAAATGTATAAGTTGATTCCTATTGTGTATTCTTCAAAATACACCAAGAAGAATATTGATTGTCTCGACCTGAGTAGATAATACCAACCTGAGTAAAAAACAAAAACAAAAACAAAAACAAAATACGTCTTGATTATATCATGTTGAACTGCAAAGAAATTTGCATATCACACAAGGGAAGAGATCAGCTTCCATGGCCACTGCAAGACAGGTCTATCATTACTGGGGGCCCATGTGGCATTTAGGTCTTCAGTGCTTGAGTTGAATGAGTTAGACATCCTCTTAAAAATTCTTTCAGAACCCTGGCTTGATCTGCTTTAAGTTAATGTCTTTCTACTTTAGATAAGACTATGAATAGTATACTCATTTATAGTACAAATTGTCATACTCTGTATTCCAGTATATTCAGAAATTAAAACAATTCATGATCCATGATTGAGTTTTAAATTTCTCTCTCATTTACAAGTATATAACTGGATTAACTCACTAGTGTCTAAATAGGACTATACAAAAGAAATGCAAACAGAGAGCATAGAAACATCCTGTGTGCTTTTGAGATACTGTCTAGATTATCAATTACTTTTGTGTTTATTCTATGTAAGCACCTCTGAAGATAAACTTCACCTTTGTCCCCTTTGTATGTCTAAGCTGTGGATTTGTTCAGGCTCCATGCAGCTTGTTCTCACTGCCTGACATAATTTTTTGCAGTAACTGAGATTCCACTCCCAACCACTTGCACTATCTGCGACATTTAAAAATGCACAAGCAGCAGAATCAGACCTATAAATACAGACAACAAACTGATGGTTGCCACAGGGGAGGTGGGAGGGGGATAGGCAAAATAGGTGAAGGGGAGTTGGAGATACAAGCTTTCAGTTATGGAATGAAAAAGTCATGGAAATAAAAAAGCATAAAGAGTATCGTCAATGATATTATCACAGGCATGTAATAGGACAAATTGTAGCATGCTTATGCTAAACACAGCTTAATGCATAAACTTGCAGACTCACTATGTTGTACACCCAAAACTAATGTAGCATTGTGTGTCGCCTAGACTCAACTAATAAAAAAATAAAAATGAATATACATTTCATCTGTCAAAATGATAATAATATGAAAAGTGAATGGCACCTAATGACATATAACCTTCTGCTGGACACTACAACAAAGGGTTGCTGTAACTAACTACCTAAATAACAAAATAATAAAGAGAAATAAAAGTAAACAAGTTGCTTGGCAAATATAAAAAATGTATATAGTTACCAACTTTAATTTTTCATTTAATTTTCATAAAACCTGGTTTGAATGCTCTGCATACCCAATAGAAAGCATTAGCACTGAAGGAAATGTAGCCAGAAACTCAGAATTATTCAGGGAGTTTTCTGCTACTATCACTTCTGTAAACAGAACCATAACAATTAAAAATGTTCAACCTATTGAATGGAATCTAAATTTTTGCTGATTCCTTTTCTAAGGCTTAATTTTTTTCTTAGTTTACTGAAGGTGTTTAAAAAAAAACTATCCAATGATTACTTCAGAAATAAGTTTTTTAAAAAGTTTATACTTAATATACAAATAGGCTAGGAGGTTAGTCAACTTAACATGTGTCATAATATGCAAAATGTTATAATACAGCAATTTAATAGCTGGAAAGTTATCATTGAATATTCAAGTGTACAGAGTAGCTCACATAATTTAATCAGGAACTTTGTTAATGACTTCAATGATTTGCAATCAAATAATTTTCCTCTTGTCCATTCAATTCCACTTGGAATATATAAATTTAGATTTAAAAAATTGAAATGGCTATGATTATACATATCTAAGGACAAAAATTTCCATATTTTTTTATTCCATAGAAGCAGCCTGCTGTGACTTAGAATTGAAAAATGTGGCTAATTTATCTTGTAAAATGCATTATGTTTATCTCCAAAATTCATTATGTAATATTAGTAGCCTTGTGCAAGATGCAACCGTAAACAAAATTGATTGTGTTACTGTTTTAGTGCTTCCATGCTTAACAAGTAATGAAGACAAAAGGATAAAGCATCTTGAAGCCAACTAAGGACTACACTAAGAAAATACAAAAGCTATATAAAACACGAATAATGTCTACTTAAAAGCACCGGGGAACTACTGAAGAAACAGGGACCAGAGGGGTCAAGATTCTGAAGAGAGGAAAAACACCAAGAGGCCAGCTGACAAGCAGTAGATGCTTTTACCCCCAGGAGGCCCTGTCATTAAAGGGCTCAGGGCAAGAAAATGCAATCTTTGACCAGTGAAGACTGTTGCTGAAGAACAAAGACACAAGAAAAATGTCTGTCAGTATCACCCACTGGAGAGAAAATTCAAAGCTTCTCTGGCATGAAATCCCCAGTAAGAAGGGCGAAGTAGAAAACTGGTCCTTGCATACATATGGCTTTATCTTCAAGAAATTTGCCAAATTCTGAAGCCACAAGCCGAAAAATCTTCTGCAAAGTTGTGTCAAGTTTTCCACAGTTTACTTTTGCTGAGAGACGAAAATGAAAGCTCAGGACCTAGTAGGGAAAAGGATCCTGGTTATCATGGGAGGCTCTCAGACAAAAGGGCTAGATGGCTACACTCTGGCATCTGGCATCTGGCATCTGACATCTGGCAGCTCACAGATCTACCAAACATTACCCAAAGCAATTGAACCCCTATTTCAATCAGTCCATACTGCCATTAAAATGAATGGCCCCACTCCAACTGCTTAGTAGAGGAAACTAGAAACCTCACTTGCAGTTTCAAACATGAAACCAGTGACTTGTCATCAGTTAAATATCGAATTACAAAGATCTCACTCCCACCAAGAGACAGGACATTATGATTATTACACAGAAACAGCAGAGGCACCTCAAATACTGCAGATGGAAGACAAAGGTGGAAAAAAGGGGAAAATGAGGGTGACTTAAGCAGAAAGTTTTTCTGTTTGGAGCCAGGTCACAAGACAGTAGGTGGGCCTATTACCAGGGGCTTGGACAGGTGAGGATCTTGTCTGGTTCCTGGGGGGACAAGACTGTCTCTGGACTTTGCTCTGTAGAGTCCAGCTGGGACAACAATTGTTTTATGGTCTACAGTCAGATCTGAAGGCAGTGTGCAGGGGTGTTGATGGGTGTGGCCCCAAACAGGTTCCTGAGAGACTGTTGCCAGGACACTGTTGCGGGGGGGGGCGCGAGGGGTCCTTGAGGGGCTAGAATCCAGTCCCAGGGCTGTTCAGTGTCAATAGCTGGGATCAATACCTGTCGACCAGGCTCTGGAAGGACAAAAGGGCATATCTCTTGTCAGGTCCGTAGCAGGAAGGACCCCTCCCTAACTGTGGCTGAGAGGGCCTGGAGGCTAGTAGAGGGTCATTTCAGGATCTCCAAAGGTGCATAGGTGACTGTTTCCCAATGGGTCCCTGGGTTAGCAGGACTGCTTGCCACCATGGCTAGGAGTGGGGGGCAGGGTGAGCCCAGTTACAAAGCAATTTCAGAATGTACAATTGGACATAGGTCAACAGGTTTGCCTCCAAGGGCTCCCAGATAATAGTCAAGAGGAGCTACAACTGAGGCATGGGCCACTTCTGCATTCAAAGCCAGGAGTCTGGTCTGTGGGCCTATTAGTCCAGGCGTGGGTATGCATGACTCCTCCCAAGTACCTTGACAGATTGTGTTGGTGGCAGAATCAAAGCGAAACTGTGCTGAAGCTGAGTCTACAGGAAGATGGGGCTGTTTCTGGGCCTACAGCTAGATCCATAGTCACTGGGCACCTGAAAGACCTTCTATTCTAAACATCTTGCTGATGTCACCCCCTGGAATGGGTTTCTTCCAGAGCTAAAACTAAATACTCTCAACCTAGAATTCTCTACCCAGCCAGATTATCTTTCCTAAATAAAGTAAAAATGAATATAGTTCCAGACAATAACTGAGACATATGTCACCAGGAAATATCCAAAATCTCCTTGGGGCAGAGAGAAAGGGCCTAAGATGAAAAGTTTACAATCCAGGAAAGAATGAAGAACAATGGCTAACATAAAAATAAATTACTATTGATCTCTATTAAACTTGCAATGCCTCTTGTGACTTGAAATATACCTGGAATAAAACTGTATGATGACAAGAATACGGAAGTCTCGGGGTGGAGGGTAATGGGTAAAAATCTTTTGAGACTGTAAAATTGTGAGGGAGGTAGTAAAATTAACATTTATTGGATTGTAATAAGTCAAGAAGCATGTTATAGTTTCTAGAATATCCACTATAAGAACAGTAAACAATGAATAAATGACATGTTTTAGAGGAAAATGATGTATATGTATAACTTAGACTGAGAAATAAGAGAGACAGAGAATGATGAATACAAGAAAGAAAAATTAATATAGAAAAATCAATAAAATAGAATCAGAATTTACCTCAAATCAAATTTTTACAACTACTGAAAATTTCAAAATCCTCCCATAATCCCATTAATTTGAAGGGCCAAGATTCCATCCACAACAGTGGGGTTTTTAATTCCCTTCTCATAACATCTCCATCCAGCAGATGGCAAAACTCCTCGTGAATGATGAACTGATTCAAACATTTATACCAGCTCAGTAATGAGGATGTATCACAGAGAAAGAAAAAAAAAATAAAGCAATTCAGAACATAGAACATATTGAACACTCTGTGTTCTGAATTACTGTAGGACATGAAGATGATAACTAGACAGATGTGGCCTAAATGCATCAGCACACCAACTACAAAACTACACAGGAGACCTGAATAAATACTGGTAAAACTGAGTTCTCTAAATCTTTCATGTTCTACTATATACTGTCACTGATCTAAACACTATGGCTACAAAAGTGACTAACACATTATATCTCTTGCTCTCACATTTTTATAATCTAGTAAGGGAGATACAGGGAAAGAAATAATCCCAATCTTGATTTTATATGTATATACATTTTAATATGGTCATGTGCATCCAAAAAGTAGGAAACTAATGAGAGATGTCAGATTTTGAAACTAAAGACTTTAGTGAAATTTGTTCCTGCTGTTTGTAAGGAGAAGAGTAATACTAAAGTGGTTGACAAGGGCAAAAAAATTAAGAAAATCACGAAAGAAAATATTGACTAGTGATTAAAATGTTTTGATTTAAAACTGAAAAGAATAAGGCAAGAGCTGGACAAAATGAGGAGTTAAGGGGAAGAGTTTATGATAATGTAGTATGTGTTAGAATGGGCTATGTGGATATAGATGTATAAACTTAAGGGAAAAAGGAGTAGGAAAATAAGAAGAGAAAATAAAAAAAGAATCATCTCTGTGGGTGATGTAAGAGGACAGAATGAATAGCACAGGACAGGAAATTTTGTACAAGAATAAAGATCCCTCTACAAAGTTAATGGACTTTACAGTGGAATTGATTTTCCTCTAGTTAAATGTTTTTATCTAAATCTTGCCTCAGAAGGCAAATACTTCTTCTCATTCACATTTTCATAGCATAGTCAGGCTCGAAAAGCAAAGACTTGATATCCCTAAGTCTCTCTTTTGACGTCAAATTGGATTCCTAATTTGGTTAATTCATGGATCACCCCATTCATCCTTTCTAAACCTACCGACTGTTGCCAGGAGTAGAAGCCTCAGTTCTTCCAACAAGAATGTCAGAGAATAACAAACTAAAGGAGCTAGTAGTACGTTCCCCACAATTTGAGTAGGGTTCTGGGTTTTTATGGGGAAGTGGATGGTATAGACATCTTCCAATAGTACAATACTGTGAGGATTTGGAATCCTTAATGAAAGGCATGAAAGTGAAAAGATCAGATCAGGATCACAGGTCTATCCAGTTGTTTGGTATTTGTTGAGCATCACTCATCCACCAAAATACAGTTGCAGGGAAGAGACATTAGCGAATTGGTAAGTCCTCCAAATCCCAGCAACATATGCAGTTGAGGCATGTCTCTCTCACACCATACCAGTCACCTCATAATCCAGTAAGTACTTCACTATTTTGCCAAGAGCAGCAAACTCAAATGTTTACCTAGGAAAGACAGGCATTCCAAAGAGATGGCAGGACATACGCAAGACTAGAGGCCATAGCGGGATCTATAAGACCCTCAAAAGATGATATCCCCTTAAATTTTGCAAGTCAAATTTTCTTTCAGTAGTACAGGCAAGCTGTTAAAAAACATTGTTTAGAGACAAGATGAATTGATGTGAATACTCAATCCCAGAGCTTATTAAATGTGAGGTCTTGAGCAAGTTACTTACATTCAATTCCTGTAGCTGCACAATGAGACTAATAACACTCCAAACCTTTTCAGACTGTTGTTAATATCAATATCAATATCAGTATCAATATCAATATCAGACTAAGTTAATATCAATAAAATACTCAGAACACTGCTTGGCTCATACATTATAAATACTACACATGGGTGTCCTGTCATTAGCATTTTTTTCTTTATTTACTTACCAAATATTAATTTAAAATTTATTTTCCAGGACACCTGGGTGGCTCAGTTGGTAAAGTGGCTCCCTTTGGCACAGGTCATGATCCCAGGGTTCTGGGATCAAGTCCTGTATTGGGCTCCCTGCTCAGCGGGGAGCTTGCTTCTCCCTTTCCCTATGCTGCTCCCTGTGCTTGTGCACTCCCTCTCTCTCTCTGACAAATAAATAAAAATAAGTAAAATCTTCAAAATCTATTTTTTGCTTCTAAAACCCAGAAAGTGCTAAGAACTTAACCATATCCAAAATGAACAGGATTTTAAGACAGGATATTGCAACATGTACAAATGCACTGATATCAGCATTATTTTTAAGAGATAACTAGAAACCTCTTTAATTCCAAACAATAGGAAAATGGTTACATTACAGCAAACCCATACAACATAGCATTAATTAATCACTCTAGTTTTTTTCTGAAGATTACACAATATGACATTTTTATAATTTATCTGTAAATGAAAAAAAAACCAGAAAATAAAATGAAGATGTATTATTGTGTAAATGAAAATGTTCACAAGATACTAGAAAAAAATAGTTTTGTCATTAGGATTAAAGGATTAGGATTAGTATGTTTTGATTTTCTCTAGTGGGAAAACTTTATATTCTTCAATAATGATACTTTTATAAAAATGTATTAAAATGAGAGGATGTAGACAATAGAAACTCCCATTTATTAATGATGGGAATGAAAAATGGTACACCAATTTGGAAGACAGTTTCATAGTTTCTCACAAAACTAAACACACCCTTACCATAAGATCCAGCAATCATCTTCCTTGGCATTTACACAAAGGCACTAAAAACCTTTCTCCAAAAAATAAATAAATAAATAGAAGTAAAAATTTTTTGAAAAAGTGTGAATAATTGTTTACAGATGCTTTGTTCATAATTGTAAAACCTTGGAAGCAACCAGAATACCCTCCAATAGCTAAATGGATTAAAAACAAACAAACAAACTGTGGTCCATCCATAAAATGGAGTACCTCTCAGAGATAAAAAGAAATGAGCTATCAAGACATGAAAAGAAATGGAGCAACCTTAAAAGCATATTGCTCATTAAAAGAAACCAGTCTGAAAAGGCTTTATACTGCAGGATTCCAACCATATGGCATTCTAGAAAAGGCAAAACCATGGACACAGTGAAGACATCAGTGGTTGCTAAGGGTTCAGCAGGGGAATAGAAGGATGAATAGGTAGACCAAAAAGGATTTTTAGAGCAGTGGAATTATTTTGTATGATACCACAGTGGTGGATATTTGTCACAACATATTTGTCAAAACCCATATAACGTACAATACCAAAAGTGAACCCTAATGTAAATTATGCACTTAGGTAATAATAACATATCAATACTGGCTCACCAGCTATAACAAATGTATCATATCAATGCAGGATGTTAACAATGGGGGACACTGAGTGTTGATGACAGGGTAATATGGGAACTCTGCACTTCCTACTTAGATTTTTTGTAAGCCTAAAACTGCTCAAAAATAAAGTCCATTTTTTAAAAGATTTTATTTATTTGACAGACAGAGATCACAAGCAGGCAGAGAGGCAGGCAGAGAGAGAGGAGGAAGCAGGCTCCCTGCTGAGCAGAGAGCCCGATGCGGGGCTCGATCCCAGGACCCTGGGATCATGACCTGAGCCAAAGGTAGAGGCTTTAACCCACTGAGCCACCCAGGCGCCCCAATAAAATCCATTTTTTAAAGATTTATTTATTTGAGAGAGAGTGAGAGAGGATGTGCACACAAGTGAGCACAGGAGGAGATGGGTAGAGGGAAGGGGCGAGAGAATCTCAAACAGGCTTCGCATTCAGCACAGAGGCCCACAGAGGGCTCCATCTTATGACCATGACATCACAACCTGAGCTGAAATCAAGAGTGGGACATTTAACTGACTGAGCCACCCAGCCACGCCCAAAATAAAGTCTATTAATAATCAAAATGGGGGGGGGGCACCTGGGTGGCTCAGTCATTAAGGATCTGCCTTCAGCTCAGGTCATGAGCCCAGGATCCTGGGATTGAGATCCACATTGGGCTCCCTGCTCAGCTGGGAGCCTGCTTCTCCCTCTGCCTGCTATTCCCCTACTTGTGCTCTCTCTGTCAAATAAATAAATAAAATCTTTTAAAAAATAATAATCAAAATAGGGGTGCCTGGATGGTTCAGTCGGTTGAACATCTGACTCTTGGTTGTGGATCAGGTGGTGATCTCTTGGGTCGTGGAATCAAGCCCTGCACTGGGCTTACCACTCAGTGGGGAATGTGTTGGAAGCTTCTTTCCTTCTGCCTCTCCCTGCATTCACGCTCTCTTGCGCGCTCTCTCTCTCTCTAATAAATAGCTCTTCAAAAATAACCAAAATTTTAAAACCTCATAGTAAAACAGAATAGTAACCAAAAAATCTTAAAACATAACAATTACGTAATCTAGTCTTAATTACACTCCTCAAAATACAGGTAACTGTAGTTTTAAGTCTGTCTTCAGAACAACAAAGTGAAAGCTGTGGATACCATAATCTCTAAAGTCCTATCCCTTCAAATTTTATGATTCTATTTTTCTTTTTTTTAAACTTAAGGGAGTTTCATTTGATTATTCCCAAATATCACTAGTCATTTGGTCAAAAAGAAAAATTACACATCACCCCCCACCTGCCAACAGAGTACATTTTAGCTTCCTGAGTGCATTAAAACTCCTTAAGCAAAGAAAAGCAATTATTAACACATTTATTGACATTTTTAGAAGCTAAAGCTAGGGTGAAATGTTAGGCTAGTAGGAGAACATGTAATATTTGTAAGGAAAAATGTGATTTGATAAGTAAGATGTTAAAAGCTTAACTATGAAATTGCAGAGTATTCTAAAATAAAAGCACTTTCTGATATTACCTGAGTCAAATCATTTTAAAAAAAATAGTTTTTAAGAACTTTGCCTTAGATGAATAAAAACAACTCCACAAAGTGATAACAAAGGCTAGAGAGTCTTAGTAAAAAGGGAAAGTGCTAGAAGCTAATAAGCAAAATGAAGTAAGTGTATGCCCTTACATTACTTTGATACAGTCCCTTGTCTTTGCAAGACTGTCTGCTAGGTATAAAGGAATCTCAAAGGAGCTAACTTAGGTACCAAAGGAAGGAATAGGTAACTGTCAATACCTGAATACAGGTCGCTTAAACTCAGGCTGCTATAACAAAATACTATAAACACAGTGGCTTAAATAACAGAAATTTCTCAGTTCTGGAGACTGAAAATCCAAGATCCATGTGACAACATAGTTTCCAGTGAGAACTTTCTTCCTGGCTTGAAGGTGGTTACGTCCCTGGGATAGGTTTACATGACCTTTCTTTGGGGTATTTGTATTTAAGGTCACTAATACTATCAGGTTATCACCCGTCTGACCTTATTTAACCTTAATTCCTTCCTGTAAGTTCTACCGCCAAATATAGTCACATTGGGGATCAGGGCTTCAAAATATGAATTTTGAGGGGACACAGTTCAGTCCATAGCAGGGGTGTGAGAAAGAAATGAGAGTTTTCCTTTATTTAAAAATGACTAACATACAAACCCAAAGTAATACTTATTGGCTTTAGATCAAGACGGTAAACTGAGCATATGTATGTATTGACCTACCTTCCAAAAGCCCATTAAAATTATGAATGCAAGGAAATAAACATAGCTCTATTGAAAATGAAGGGTAATGGGAGATAAACCTTAGAAGGTAACATTACTCAAAAATTCTGTAAGATAAAAAGTAGATGCATAGAACATAGAACATTCTAGCCTAGAACAAAGAGGAAGAAGCCACCACCCAGAATAGACACAAGGAAAGCTTACAATTGAGGTGGGAGCCAATCTCTCTAGCATAGCATTTGAAAAACCACATATTCCTGTTAGGGATATACGCACATGGGATCAAAATAGAAAAGAGGGTGAATATGTAAAGGGGACGTGAAAGGAATGGCTGCGTGGGATGACAGTGACCACTTTCCATTCCTGTCAATGCAGAATCAGCCCTGCGATGACCACCAAAAGATTGTTCTCTAAAGAAATCGCACATTTGGCCTGGAAGAGATGGGCTTCCTAGAGGGCTTTTGCACACCAACTACTTTGTGACATTGCTTGTTATTAACCAATTCTCCAAAGCACAATAAAGCAAAATCTTATTATATAATAATAATATATAATGTATTATTATGATATATTATTATATAATATATAAGTATATCTTATACTTATTCAATTACACAGAATTCTTTCAAAGAAGGAAGCAGCCTATCAGAGAAACAATCCACACTACAAATAAGTAATCTAGGCTTTCATTGAAAAAAAAAATTCATCATCAAGGATCAGCATATAGTTGAAGAAATCAATGTAAAAAAATATAAAGAAGATCATGCCAAGCACTTTACACTGGAGGAAACAGATGCAATTCAAGGAAAAGGAACAAAAAAATCTAATTAGACTCCTCAGATAGATTTGAAATGATATCAATTGCATCAATAAAATAAAAGGACAGAATGTTTTAAAAAGGCAACTAAGAACAAATAAGATTTAGTAGAAATTAAATATCACCAAATCTTAAAAGGGGAAGTCCTTAAAAAGGATATAATGTATAGTCAAGTGTATCTTTTAAAAGTAAAGTAAAATGACAAAAACAGAACACATTGGAGAAATCTGATTAATAGAGATTCCAGGGGAAATTAATACTCATAAATAATGACAGTAATGTCTTTAAAGGGAACACACTCATCATGTACCAGAGGATGTATCTGTTGACTCAACCAGTACTTTTGCAGAGTCTACCAGGTGTAGACCTTTTACAGATGCTGGGATACAATAATGAATGTAACAGACTAAACACAAAAATCACCCTGTTCTTATGGGGCCTATTCTAGATGAGGGAGACATAATAAATAAAGAAATGAGTGAAATACAGAGTGTGTCAGATAGAGAACAGGAAGTGTTGGGGAAGTTGGTATTTTCAATAGGATAGAATATGCCTTTCTAACAATAAAGGTCATATCTGAACAGAGATCTGAAGAAGTTAAGGGACTAAGTATACAGACATCTTTAGAAGAACATTCCAGGCAATAGGAACAGCAAATGCTAAACCCCTGAGGTGACCGGGTGCCAAATACGGATAAGTTAGAGCACAGAGGCTTACATACCAGGAATGGAATGAGCAAAAAGGAGGAAAGGCCTTATAAGCCACTGTGAGCTGTGGATCTCCCTCTCCATGAAAGCAAAATCTGGAGGGTTTTGACTGTAGTGATGGTGATACAATTTGATTTACATGTTTTAAAGTCTGTGGTGGTGGGTATTAAGGAGGTTGTGTATTGCTTGGAGCACTGGGTGAGGTGCATAAACAATGAATTTTGGAATAAATTAAATTAAAAAATAAAATAAGATAAAATAAATATCCCTCCGGTCTCTCTTAAAAGAATGAGCTCCTGAAAGACAAGAACAGAAATAGGTCTCTTTTCTAAGAGAAAAGGATGAACAGATTCCAGATGAAAACACAGACCCTTCTACTTCGGCAAAACTATCTAACAAGTCCTTCCTAAAAAAAAAAAAAAGAAAGAAAGAAAAAAAAAAAGGCTTCCAACGACTGCAACATGAGGTCAGGGACACCAAAAACTAACTTTAAAATTATTCTTTAATATTCCCATATTTCAGTTTCTCTACTGCAGATGGATACCGTCTGATGGGCATTTTCTTTCTAATACTTAGTGCCCTTTTCAGACTTTTAACAGTTTTAGGCAATAATATTATATTTATTTATAAAGTAGATCCAACAATTCAAATTCTAGGGTCAATAGGTTATATCACTTCCTATGACAGTAGTATAAGTAATTAAAAAATAGTATGTGATTCTGAAACACACAAAGGTCTTTTCATCATTTAAATCAATACCGTGGTACTGAAGCCAGAAATCAACATTTATTTTCTACATTTGAGTGGCTCCTGAAACAAAAACCTAGTACTTTGTTCTCCTGAAATAATTTTATATTCAATGAGTTCTTAAATCAATTCTTATGATTCTTATGAGATGAAGCAAAACCATGAATTTAGAAGACAAGTTAAAGAGAAGCAACCTCAGTTAACCCCACAGGAGTTCATTTTTCACTGTATCTTCAAATACACGGATGTTCTTCCTACAATCATATTTCTTGTTTCTCATTAAGGTAAAATTCACATAACAGAGAATCAGTCATTTCAAGGTATACAGTTCAGTGGCATTTACTAATATTTACAACAATGTGAAAACACAACCTATATTTAGTTCTAACAATTCATCATCCCAAAGAAACTATACCCAGTAGGCCATCATGCCCCTCCCACCAAGACAACAATCTATTTTCAGTCTCTATGTCTTTGTCACTCTAGCCATTTCATATAAATAAAATCATACAATATGTGATCTCCTGTGTCTAGTTTCTTTTCTCACTATTTTTTCAAGAGTCATCTGGGCTGCACCAGGTATTCTTTTTTATGGCTATATAATGTTTGTCTCTCCCCCATGCATCTGCACACTCCCACCTGTACATACTTTTTTAAATCCCTTTATCAGCTGATGGATACTTAGGTTGTTTTCACCTTTTGGCTACTATGAATAGTGCTGCTGTGAACATTCATGTACAGGTGTTTGTTTGCATACCTGCTTTCATTACATCTGGGTATAGATCTAGGAGTGAAATTGCTGAGTCATAGGGTAGTCTCTTATTTAAATTTCTGAAGAATCTATATATTGCTTTTGAGCTTTTATAAGCAGGCAAATACAAAGCTGTGAAATGTGGGCAAATATGAAGCTGTGAAACACATCATTTTCTGTAATCATTGTTCAATTTTGTCAATCCCTTAAGTGCAAATTTAGAGTGCAATCAGATATCATCACCATTATTAAATGAGACGCATTACTAAGGAAAAAATTAAGGATGTTGTTTTCTTAAGTTTTCAATGCACCTATAAAATACAATTACCATGCTTGATGAAAAACAAGTTCTTTATAACTTAAGAATATGATCATTCTTAAAGAACTTAAAAAGCAACTGCACTCTCATCAAATAACATTTGGGAAAGGGAAACCTAGTATCGCCTTAACTGCAAAATGAAGGTAGACAAATGATTTAAACAAGATATATGGAAATTGAAAAAGAAACAAAGCTGCTATAAAAAAGTGAAAAGGAGAAAAAAAGAAAAATTGTTTTAACATACTACTAAAGCAGAAAATAAACCAGAACAGTCAATAAACATATGAAAATATATCCCACCTTTTAACATCTGAAGGAAAATAAAATAATACAGAAATATACTATCATTTGTCAAGCATTACACTGGAATTGCTTTCTTAATGGCAATACCCATGTTGGACAATTTGGGAGAAACCTATTTTCCCCTTAAAAATTGTACAGTTTTTTAAAGCTTTTGGCATATATATATCTGGCGCTTTTGCATTTATGCTCAGGGAATTTTAACATAAACTTTGGCTATAAGGATGCCTGTCAGAATATTGTTTATAATTTTGTAATGTATACATAATCTAACTGTTCAATAATTGAGGATATTGAAATAACCACAGTATGCCCTCACAATGAATGCCAAGAAAGCATTAAAAATAATGCTTGTGGGGTTTTATTAGGGGGTAATGAAATTCTTCTAAAATTGATTATGTTAATGGTTACATAGGTCTGAATATACTAAACCTATTCAACTGTACTCTTTAAATAAGCAAACTGTACAGTAGCTACCTCAATAAACCTGTTACTATGAAAATCCACGAAACTCCTCACAGGAAAAATCAGAATATAAAAGTTAGTGACATCTGAAGAAATTAAGTGGGAAAAAAAGCAGCTTACAAAATACTATGAACAATGTAATTTTCTCCCTTTTGTAAAATACATCAGAAAAACAATACAAAAAAAGAAAAGGCTTTCTTGAAATTGTAATCAATAACAGAAGGTGAACACAAACTCAATTTTAATTAGAAAGGAAATAAAACCACAATAAAGAAGATGGACATCTGTAAATTATTTAAAAAAATGCTACCAACAATTATATGCTAGTAACTATTAATTTTCTATTGAAAGGATGATTTTCTATGTAAGATACAGATTATCTAAAGGAAGAGAACTTGAATAAGACTATGATAATGGAGAACATGGAAAACATGAAAGTACTGTCTCAAATAAAGCACTATGCTTGAATTGTTTTACAGAAAATATCTTTCAAAATTCAAGATACTGATAATCCATCACCTACGAAAAGAACTAAAATTCATGTTTTACAAACCTAGTTTTTAAAATTTTTTTAAAGATTTTATCTATTTATTTATTTGAGAGAGAAGAGGGAGTGAGTGAGTGCAGATACAGGGGAAGGGCAGAGGGAGAGGGAGAAACAGACTTCCCACTGACTGAGCAGGGAGCCCAACACAGGGCTCAATTCCAGGATCCCAAGATCACGACTTGAGCAGAAGGCAGATGCTTAACTGACTGAGCCACCCAGGTGCCCCACATTTTACAAATCCAGTTTAAACTAACACTATGATCTTGCAGAAAGAGAAGATATACAGATCAGTCATACATGTACAGATCAAAAAACATTTTAATACAATCTCAGCAAATCAAATCTGTTTTTGTATTAAAAGATGCTATTCCTGACGAATACATTTTTATTCCATCAATACATGACTTAATATCATGAATTCTATTAATATGTTAATTAATATATTTTATTATATTTTATTATCTGTAATATGAATAGGGAGAAAAAAGATATTTTATTTAGCATCTGCACCTGCTGCTGCTACTACTGTCCCTTACTGTATGTCAGTCACTGTAGAAAACACTGCATTATCTAATTTAATTTTCACAATCACTCTCTAAGATAGGCACTAGCAACACCTCCATTACAAATGAAGACAGATTCAGAAGGCTGAGTCAGACAACTTCAGAAGGAAGTCAGACAACTAGTAAATGCAGAATCACTCCAAAGGCCATATTCTCAACCGCAGTACAATGCTGTCTTTCAAAGATAAAGGATATTTATCTTGATTTGGAAGCCAAATTCCATCCATTGAAGGAAAAGAAATGATGTCCACCATCATAATTGTTATTTAATACTAGTCTGAGTGACTTACTCAAGCTATGAGAAGAGTAACTGATGTAACTCTTCAAATATTGGTGATACAATAATAATTATGTTGATAATATTAGCTATATAAGAAATACACAAGGCATCAATAAAATACTACAAGTATGAGCAACAGAAGAATCAATAACTTCTTTATACATGAGAAAACAGAAATACATCTTACTCAAAAATGCAATAAAATTATACAGTAATGATAAAATTAACAAACATATTTAATACCTTGAGAAATCTAAAATATATTATTGAGAGACTTAAAAGGACTTTTAGACTTCTACCTTCCAAGATGGAATCACATGAACCCATGTAGATACCACTTTCTCCAAAAGTAATCAATGCACCTTATTTTTAAAACATCACAAATTTTTCTGAATTTCACCTAAAATTAACATTTAAAAGTTATGAAAACCAAGACAAAAAATCTTGCATGAATGATTACTTAAACATATAAATAAACAAATGAAAGCAAGAGTAGATATACTGACAGAAGGCTGGACACACGGATCCATGGAATAGAATATAATGTCCAAACAGCTAAGAATATTCATGAATGTATTATATGATAAAAACTATTTGTTTCAAACAATTCGGGAATAAAAAGTCCACTGGCTATAACACACTATTATTAATCACTTTTATTTTGATAATCACACATAAATCACAGATAAATTAAATAATTAAAAGCAAAAACCATAGGTGTCTTTCTTAAAATGGAAAATTTAAAGAAATGATAATAATCATATCATGAGAGTATCATGAAAATTACAAAACTATATTTCTTTGAAAATCTTTTATCAATCTGGGAAACTGGTGCGAGAGGTAAGCCAGGATAAAACAGAATTTTGTAAAATATGATTTCAACTCTCAAAATTGAACAGCGATTAACTTCTAACCAATAAAATTGAGAACTTTATTTTTATTTTACTTTTATTTTCAAATTTGCCAGAGTGAGTGCACATGCCTTTTAAATTACCTTTCTTTTTTTTTTTTAAGATTTTATTTATTTATTTGACCGACAGAGATCACAAGTAGGCAGAGAGACAGAGAGAGAGAGAGGAGGAAGTAGACCCCCTGCTGAGCTGAGAGCCTGATGCGGGGCTTGATCCCAGGACCCGGGACAATGACCTAAGCCAAAGACAGAAGCTTTAACCCACTGAACCACCCAGGTGCCCTTACCTTTCTTGATATATGCTTTGAATAGCAGAAAACGATTCCCTTTGGTGGGTCCAGTGTCATGAATACTGACAGCTGTTATATATAACTAACTATATAGCAAGAAAGAATATTTTCTTCACCCTGTTAAGTTAGCTCATGCTCATTTTCAGTACATTCCTCACACACCTGGACCCAGGAGAATACTGATAGGCTTTATCTCACTATATTTTTATCTAACATTTCATATAAAGAAAATCATATAGAACGTATTTTTTTATTCCTATTTATTTTCAATGTTTTTAAGGTGCATCCATATTTGTGTATCAGTTGTTCATTCATTCTTTTTTTTCCTATGAAGTATCCCATTGTAGATTTCTTTCCTAAGCTTGCTGTTACAAACTGCCACACACTGGGTGGCTTAAAATAACAGTTGCACTGCCTCATAGTTCTTGAAGCTAGAGTTCCAAAATCAAACTTGGCAGCACAGTGTTCCCTCCAAAAGCTCCAGGGAAAAAACCTGCCATGCCTCTTCTAGCTTCTGGTGGCTCCTGGTAATCGTTGGTCTTCTTGGCTATGGCAGTATCCCCCTAACCTCTGCTTCCATCTTCACATGGCTGTCTTCATTCTGGCCTTAAATATGTGCAAAATCTCCCTATTCTTAAAAGGACACGAGTCACTGGATGTGTCAAAAATTCCTTACTCTTAAAAGGACACCAGTCAGTGCATTGGGGCTCACTCTCATCCAGTAGGACCTCAAATGTGAATGTGAAAATGATGTGAATGAATGTGAAAACCTCAAATGAATGTGCAAAGACCCTATTTCCAAATAAGGCCATATTCACAGGTTCTGGGGCAATTTGAATACAAGGGGAGAAATGCTCTTCATCCCATTACACACTAAATATTAACTCTTCAAATTCCGGAAGGCCGCATCTTAGCATTAATCCATGACTTCTTAGTTTTCTCAGCAATATTTACAGTTCAGTGTGTAAGTCTTATATGTTTTGTTAAGTTTATCCTTAATTAATCCATATATTATTATGCTCTTATAAATGGTAATTCAATGTCTTTCCAATTCATTGTTGCTAGTATGCAAAATGCACTAACTAGCATTAGTATTTTGTGCATTCCTCAGTAATTTCAATATTCACGATCATCTAATATTCAGAGTTCCTTCTCAAGCCATATATATTTTATATTTTTTTCTTAGCCTGTTTCACTGGCTAGGGTCTGGAGCACAATTTTGACTATAAATGGTGAACTGAGAGGTCCTTTCCTTGTTCCTGATTTTAGGACTGTTTTCCACCATTCAGTATCAGGGAAGGTGAAGACTCTCTTACAATGTCTCTTCTCGTTTTCTAAGGTACACATAATACAAATGTGTATGTAATGCGAATATGTATGTAATGTAAATGTTTTCCCACTTCTAAGTCAATGTATTAGATAACCCTGATTGACTTTCAAATGTGTTAAACCCATCTTACATCCCAGGTTATAAAAAATCCACATTGTCATGATGTATTATACTTTCTATACACTGATGGGTTCTATTTGTTAGTGTTTTGTAGAGTTTTTGCATGTATATTTAGAATATAGATTTGTCTGTAGTTTTCTTTTGCAATTTCTAGGTCATATTTTGATAACAGAACAGTGCTGGCTTCCTTCTGGGAGTTGAGAAGTGTTCCTTCCCTCTTCTGTGTTTTCAAAATACTGTAACAATGGTATTATTTATTTCTGAAGTTTTAGACAGAATTCAGCAATGAAAATATCTGGGCCTGAAATTTCATCATAGAAATATATATATATTATGAATTTAGTAACTTACATTGCAATAAGTCTATTCAGTTGTTGTGTGGCATACACTTGGATTTTACATTTCTCAAAAAGGACTTCTCTGGTACGATCATTTCACTTGCAGCAGGGATATTTGAGTTCTGACTGTACTGTGGGATTTATCTCCTAATGTCTTATGTTTCAGAGGACAAGGTTTTGTAATTTTTCCTCTGTGGATGCTAAACAAAATGTCTGTAATTCCTATGACTTGTATTTCACTTAGATCTCCCCACTCATTTCGGGGAGCATCTGCAGTGAAACCTTGTACATTCACCTCTCTGGCTTTTGTTCCCTCTTTATTTATAGCACCTGGTACTTTCAGACTTTTTTCCCTGCAAGCTAAGCTCTGAAATTTTTTCTCACATTTTATCCAGCATGCTTTTTAAATAAAAGGGTCTCCAAGCATTTTGGTTTAATTCACCATGATATTGGGACTGGAAGTCCTAGACTGAATAGTAACAAAAGCCTTTTCAGAATACAAGAGAGAATTCTATGGGTTTTCTCTTTTTATATGCTAATGTAGTGTTTTACATCTAAAAATTTCCTAATGTTGAGACATCTTTGAACTACTGGTACAAACCCTGTTTGATCTCAGTTTAACACTTTTTTAACATATTGTTTCTGTTTGCAAATACATTATTAATGATTAGTTCATACAATTAAGTAAGATAGGCTTATAGTTTCCTGTCTTCTGTGCTATTCTCTCTATAGCAATATCCAATTCTCTCTATAGTTTTGGTGAACTCAGAATGATTACTTAGCTTTACTGAGATATAATTAATATACAATTCAACTTAATGTTTATTTTAGTATATTCAAAGAATGAGTACCTATGATCACAAATAATTTTAGAGAATTTTCATTATTCCAAAGAGAAACCCAATACCCATTAACATTCACTCCTAATTCCTCCAATCCCACCTTGCTTCCCTCAGGTTTTGGCAACAAACGATCTACTACTTTCTCCATCTATAGAATTGCCTATTCAGATATCCGAACATTTCATTTAAGAGGAATCATACAATGTGTGGTCTTTCATTTCTGGCTTCTTTCACTTAGCATAATATTTTCAAGGAGCATCCATGTTGTAGCAGGTGTCAGTACTTCATTCCTTTGTATGGCTGGAACACGTTTATCCATCATTTGATGGATATCTGTAGTGTTTTCATTGGTTCTTATAAACAATGCTACTATGAGCATTTATATACTTGTATTTGTGTGGACATATGTTTTATATTTCACACCTATTCTAATTTCTCTACATTGTTGCCAATGCTTGTCACGAATTCTCCTTTTGATTACAGCAATTCTAGTTGGGTTTAAATAGTATCTCATTGTGGACTTGATCTGTATTTCCTCAATGGGTAATGACTTTGAGCAATTTTTTTTCATTTGTTGATTGGCTATGTGTACATGTTCTTCTTTAGTACACAATGTCTATTCAGATCCTTTGCCTATAGTTTCATTAGGTTGTCTCTTCACTATGGAGTTCTAGAAATTTCTTTAAAAAAAATACACACACACACACACACACACACACATATACATTCTAGGGGTACCTGGGTCACTCAATCAGTTAAGCCTCTGACTCTTGATTTTGGCTCAGGTCATGACCTCAGGGTTGTGAGATCAAGCCCCGTGTAGGGCTCCCCACTGAGCATGATGCCTGCTTAAGATTCTCTCTCTCCCTCCACCTTGGACCCTCTCCCCCTCTACACACACGCTCTTTCTCTCTCTCCATACACACACACACACACACACACACACACACACACACACATATATATTCTACATATAAGCTGCACATAAGATACATAAATTGGAAATACCTTCTCCCAGTCCTGGCTTAGGGATTCATTTTCTTGTGTCCTTCAGAAAATAAAAATTCTTATTTTTTATGACAGCTTATCCCTTTTTCCTTTATCACTTGTTACTTTTGATGTTGTATCTAATAATACTATGTAATCCAAAGTCACAAATATTTAAACCTTTATTTTTCCTCTAAGACTTCTATGGTTTTAGATCATAATTCTTTAGCACTTCTGCCTTTTTCAATTTTACTTATCCTTTTAAGTGTTTCTAAATCAGTGTTTAATGACAGTGATTATCTGTACATTAAAAATTTTTAATAAATAGTATGTTCTTGTTTCACTTTGACTTGATTTTTACATATGGTGTGAGACAGATACCTGAAACAATTCACACAGGGGCTATCTAGTTATACCAGTACTATTTTGGAAGGGGAGGTGAATCATGAGAGACTATGGACTCTGAAAAACAATCTGAGGTGTTTGAAGTACTATTTATTTAAAAACTTTCTTTCTCCACTGAATTGTAGAGGTACCCTTGTTGAAAATCAGTTCACCATAAATATGAGGATTTGCCTCTAGACTTCCAATTATATCCCATTGATCTACATGTCTATCTTCATCTAGTACTTAACTGTCTTGATTACTATAGTTTTGTCTGCTGTAGTTTTCTTTATTTTTATTTTTTTATTGACATATAATGTATTATTTGCTTCAAGGTACAGGTCAGTGATTCATCAGTCTTAGACAATTCACAGGACTCCCCATAGCGCATGCCTTCTCCAATATCCATCACTCAGCTACCCAATCTCTCCCACCCCACTCTCCAGCAACCTTCAGTTTGTTTCCTGAGATTAAGAGTCTCTTATGGTTTATCTCCCTCCCCTGTCCGGTATAATTTTCAAACTTGAAATTATGAGTCCTGAAATTTGTTTTTAGACTGTTTTAGAGATCCTGAGTCTCTTGCTTTTCAAGAATGAATTTTAGCTTCAGCTTTTAAATTTCTATAAAGAAAGAAAAGCTTCTAGAATATTGACAAAGCATGCACTAATTCTGTAGATCTTTTTAAAGAGTATTGTCAACCAACATTATGTCTTCCAATCCGTGAACATGAAATGATATCCCATTTACTTAGGTCTCTGACAGTTTATTTAAAAAAATTTTTTAATTTTTTTAGGATTTATTTATTTTTTGAGAGAGAGCGATTAGGCATGGGGAGTAGGGGGAGAAAAAGAGAGAGGGACTCTTGAGCAGATTCCCTGATGAGTGCTGAGCCTGATGTGGGGCTCTTTCCCTTAACCATGAGATCATGACCTGAGCCAAAAATCAAGAGAAGGAGGCTTAACTGACTGAGCCATCCGGGTGCCCCCAATATTTTTTTTCTATTTTTAAGAACATAAAATTTCCCCTTAGTTTGTTAAATTTATTCATAAGAATTTCATTCTTTTTGATCTTATAAATAAAATTGCCTTTTAATTTCATTGTCAGATTATTCATTTGAAGTATACTGAAATACAAGTGATTTTTATATATGTATCTTGCCTACTGCAACCTTGCTAAAATCATTTATTAGCTCTATTTTGTTACTGACCATATTTTTAGAACAGTTTTCAGGATACAGAAACTTTAACAATACATAGAGCTCCCACATACCCCCTCTCTCATGCACATTATGTTTTCTCCTACTATTAACAATCCTGTGTTAGCATAGAATGTTCATGGATACACGCATTTAATAAACTAGTTTCAATATATTATTAACTAAAGCCTATTACATTAGAATTCTCTCTCTGTATTCTATCTTGTAGTTGTGTGTATATTCTCTAGGATTTTTATACATAACATATCAACAAGAAAGATGGTTTTACTATTTATTTCCCGTGTGTATGACTTTTACTTCATTTTATTGTCTTATTACCCTGGTTACAATATCCAGTATAATGTTGAACAGAATTGGCTACAGTGGACCTCCCTTTCTTGTTTCTAACCTTAGGGAGAAAATCCAGTGTTTTACAGTTAAGTAAGGTGTTAGCCATACTTCATAGAAGCCATTTATCAAGCTGAGGAGGTTCCCTTCCGTTCCTAGACTGCTGAGTAGTTTATCTTTTCATGAAGAAATCTTAAATTTTTCAAACGCTTTTTCTACATCTATTGGGATACTCTGTGGGTTTTCCTCTTTATTCTATTTGTATGGTAAAATATATGATTTTCAGAAGTTAAACCAACCTTACATTCCTGGAATAAATCCTGTTAGTCATGGTATATCCTTTTCATACACTGCTGGATTTGGTTTATAAGTATTTTTTTAAAGAACCTTTTCATATATATTCATAGGACATACTGGTTTATAGTTTTCTTATGATGTTTTTGTTTGGTTTTCATATTAAGGTAATATTAGTCTCATAGAATGAGTTCGAAAGTGTTCTGTCCTTTATTTTGCTTATCCTTTTAATCTGTTTTTAGATCAATTTTAATAACAAAGCAATTATCTTTCATTAAAAATTTTAATAAAGTCAACCACTCTATTATGTAGGTCTTAGATATTTTTAGGACTCTAAGTCTATTTTTTAAAAATTAGAGTATAGCAAATGAGCCTATTATGAAATAAAAATTCAAATACAAAATTACAAATGTAGGTCTACTTTCCTTTTAATTTCCCATTCCTCTGTCCTTTCCTGGTAAGACAATCATTTTATGAACTTCTGTTTCCTTCTAGGTGTACCAAATGCACAAAAAGCATATATTGAGGGATACCTGGGTGGCTCAGTTGGTTAAGTATAATCAATACCTTGATACTGAAATAGATTTCTAGTTCCCTCCTTATACCTCCCATTTAACCACCCACTTAAAGTAATCACCCTTCTGATTGCTATCGTCATACATGTGTTTTGCCTTCTTCATAAGAATGGAAACCTATAGCAGGCATTATTTTGTAGTAAGCTTCTTTCTTTCTTCTTTTATGTTGTTGCATGTAGCAATGATTTATATTTTTGTTGCCATGTAATATTCCATTATGTAAATATACCATAATTAATTTCTTCATCTTTAACTGGTGGACAATGGGCTAATTCCAGTTTATGACTATAATAAATAAAACTGCTATAGACATTCTTAACTATATCATAATGAATATAACTCATTTCTCTTGGTTACACACCAAGGAGTGAAATTGCTGGGTCAACAAATGTATATAATCCATGATACAGTGCTGACTGGATTTCTGAAAAGCTGACAGCAATTTACAATTCCATTGTATGAGAGTTCCAGTTCTTTCACATCTTTGTGAACACTTGGTATTATTTTTTTTTCAATTTTAGTCATCTGTACATTCACTAGTGTATCACTGGCTTTCACTTGCATTTAATTAATGACTAATGACTTTGAACATCATTCTATGTGATTATTGATCATAAAGATATGTTTTCTGAAAGTCTTGTTCATGCTGTTTTACCATCTAATTTTAAATTGCACTGTTTGTCTTGTCTTATTCACTTCCAGGATTTCTTTACATATTCTGGATAGAGCCATTTGTTAAATACATATTTTAATTATCTTCTTGACTTGTATGTATGGGTTTCCTTTGCAAAAAAATAAAAGTTCTTAATTTTATCAAGGTCTGATATAATCATTTTTAAAGATATTAAGTTATACTTTCATTAGATTATAGTTTTTATGGTATATTCTTTCCATCTTTTTTCTTACATTTTTGTGTTACTATAATGTTTATCCCATTTTATTGTTTTTTTAAACTTTATTTATGAGAGAGAGAGAGCACATGTGAGAGAGAGAGAAACAAGTGGAGAGAGGAGGAGAAGGGCCACGGGAAAGGAAGGAGGTGGGGAGGGAATCTCCAGCAGATTCTGCTGAGTGTGGAGCCCAATGCAGGGCTCGATCTCATGACCCTGAGATCATGATCTGAACCAAAACCAAGAGTCAGTTGTTTAACCCTTTAAGCCACCCAGGTGTCCCCAAAGTATCTCCTCTTTTAAAGGGCATATAATTATATTCTTTAAATTACCCTGACAATCTTTGCCTTTTAATAGAAAGTTTACCACATTTACATTTAAAACAGTGACTGATAAAGGAAAGCTTAAGTCAGCCATTTTCTACCTATTTTATAATATCCTATCTCATTTTGGTAAATACATTTCCTTTCATTTAATTATATACTCAAATACAATTTATTATTATTTAGGTTTTTGTTATTTATTATTCTTCTATTAACATCATGTGATTAAAATATATACCCTTAAGCTATTATAATCTAACTTTTCCATTACTATTTCTACTATTTTTATAAAATGCAAGATCCTCACATACGTACAAATACACCTACAGCTACCCTCTTTTTGTGCCTTGTGAGATATCTGTCATATATATACATATACATTATAAACCTCACTATATTTTTATATAATATTTTTTGATTATCTACATATTAACAGACTGATGCTATTCATTTTTTTGAGATTTTGCTTTCCATGTTGGTGAAGAATTCACTTATGCATTTTTTTCCACTATGAATATGTATATATCTTCTTTCAAATTTTTACTTAAATTCTAGTTAGTTAACATATAGCGTAATATTGGTTTCAGAAGTAGATGTTAGTGATTCATCACTTACATATAACACCCAGTTCTTAATACAAATGCCCTTCTTAATACCATTTAGTCCATCCCCTGCCCACCTCCCCTCAGGCAACCCTCATTTTGTTCTCTATAGTTAAAAGTCTTTTAAGTTTGCTTCCCTTTCTGTTTTTTCCCCTTCCCCTGTGTCATCTATTTTGCCTTAAATTCCACATATGAGCAAAATCAGATGGTATTTTTCTTCCTCTTACTTATTTCACTTAGAATGCATTTTAGCTCCATCCATGTTCTTGCAAATGGCAAGATTTCTTTCTTTTTGATGGTTGAGTAATATTCCTGTGTGTGTGTGTGTGTGTGTGTGTGTGTGTGTGCGCGCGCGCGCACGGGCCACATCTTCTTTATCCATTTATCAGTCAATGGATATTTAGGTTCATTCCATGATTTGGCTATTGTTGATAATGCTGCTATGAACATCAGGATGCATGTACCCCTTTGAATCAGTATTTTGTCCTTTGACTAAATACCTAATAGTGCAATTGCTGGGTTGCAAGGTAGTTCTATTTTTAACTTTTTGAGGCACTTTCATACTGTTTTCCAGTGGCTGCACCAATTTACATTCCCAAAACAGTGTAAGAAGTCCCCCCTTTCTCCACATCCTTGCCAATATCTGTCATTTCCTGAGTTGTTAATTTCAGCCATTCTGAGAGGTATGAAGTGGTATCTCATCATGGTTTTGATTTGTGTTTCCCTGACGAGTGATGTTGAGCATCTCTTCATGTGTCTGTTGGCCATCTGTGTGCCTTCTTTGGAAAAAAAAAAGTCTGTTCATGTCTTCTGCCCATTTCTTGACTAGATTCTTTGTTTTTTGGGGGTGTTGAGTTTGAGATCTTTACAGATCTTGGATACTAACCCTTTATCCTATGTGTCACTTTCAAATATTCTCTCCCATTCTGTAGGTTGTCTTTTAGTTTTGATGATTGTTTCCCTCTCCGTGCAGAAATTTTTTATCCTGGTGAAGTCCCAATAGTGTGTTTTGCTTTTGTTTCCCTTGCTTCAGGATATGGGTCTAGTAAGAAGTTGCTACAGCCAAGGTCAAAGAGGTTGCTGCTTGTGTTCTTTGCTAGGATTTTGATGGTTTCCTGTCTCGCATTTAGGTTTTTCAGCCATTTTGAATTTATTTTTATGGATGGTGTAAGAACGTGGTCCGGTTTCATTCTTCTGCATGTTGCTGTCCAGTTTTCCCAGCACCATTTGTTGAAAAGACTGTTTTTATCCATTGCATATTCTTTTCTGCTTTTTCTCCTGGACTGATAAATCATCTTAATATCTTTTGAAGATTACTTATTTAACTTTTGATTTTGAAGAATATTTTCCCTGGAGATTGCTATGACCCAATTGCTAATGTCCTTTGAAAATATAAATGCTGGAATTCTAACTTCCAAAGGGATGTATTAGGAACTGGGGCCTTTGGAAGAGGATTAGGTAATTAGGGTAGTAGAGCCCTCATAAATGGGATTAGTGCCCTTACAAAAAATGGCCCCCAAAGGGTTTGCCTTCCCCTTCTATTATGTGAAGAGATAGCAAGAAGTTGCCATCTATGAAGCAGGCAGTGCGCTCTTCTCAGGGACTCTGCTGGCACCTTGGCCTTGAATTTCTCAACCTCCAGAACTACGAGAAATAAATTTCTGTTGTACGTTAGCTACCCATTCATGGTATTTCATTATAACACCCAAATAGTCTAAGACAGGGTCAGTATCATAGGATGGTAAGACTTTCCAGTTGCTTAGGTTTTTTTTGTTTTTTTTTTTTATTTCCAGCATAACAGTATTCATTATTTTTGCACCACACCCTGTGCTCCATGCAATCCGTGCCCTCTATAATACCCACCACCTGGTACCCCAACCTCCCACCCCCCGTCCCTTCAAAACCCTCAGATTGTTTTTCAGAGTCCATAGTCTCTCATGGTTCACCTCCCCTTCCAATTTCCCCCAACTCCCTTCTCTACTCTAAGTCCCCATGTCCTCCATGCTATTTGTTATGCTTAGGTTTTGTTTGATTTCTGCATTGTAACAAATGCCTTTCAATTGTATTCTGCTTTCCTTTTCAGAGAAAATTCATCTTTTAATATTACTGATGCTTACTTGAAAGTAAACATATACATCTTTTCCTCCCTTTTTTAAAGATATATTTTTTTTTATTTGTCTTTGAGAAATTTGACTAATGCATGTGTGTTGTTTTATCTGCATTTATACTGCTTGGGATTCACTGGGAATCTTAAACTTGTGAGTTGAGGCTTTCTATCAATTTTAGATATCTCATCTTCAAATATTGCATCTGTTCTGTTTTCTCTCATTTCTTTGTGGAACTCAAATTACATATGTCACACTTTTTTTTTTTTTTTTACTGTCACCATATTTTTCTTATATTATGTCCATCTTTTAAAATTCTTTTGGCCCTGTGCTTCATACTAAGCATTTCCAATTCACATCTTCTCCTTTTTACTCATTTGCCTCCTGCCAGGTCCCATCTTCTGTTAAACATATCTAATATGGCCTTAGTTTGAGATATTGTATTTCTAAAGCATGAATTTGGTTCCTTCTCATAAACTCTAATTATTTCTTAATTTCTCCATAATTTCTACCATTTTGCTACTTTCTTGAAAACAAAGCCATTTCCACTTTAAACTCTGTAAGGTAATGTCACTGCCTGAATATATACAGCATACGTCTTTTTCTTTTTCTGTTATTTATATTGTTCTTATTGGGTTCAGAGACACCTAATTTTTTTCATATTAAATTAGTTATAGAATTATAAATTGGCACAGATGCTCCAGAATGTGGTATGGTGATAAGAATCAAAGAAATTTAAATTTGAACATACTTTAATCTAAATACATAAAAATATAATTACCAGAAGTTAAAAGACATTATGAAAACTTTTGAGCACATATATCTTCACTGTACCACTGTTAATATAAGCAAAAAATGGAAAGCAATCTAAATGTTCAATAAATGAATCAACAAAACATTTCTGTCTATTCTTGCAATTTATTATTTTGTGGTCATAAAAAAGCCACATTTTCAATGATTACTGAAGGACACAGAAAGCTTGTGTTAACATATTATGTGAAGCTTCAGGCTATAAACTATATAACTACACATTTTTATCTATAACCATATATCAGCTGAGTGACTGTCATTTTGGTGAAAGGGAAATTCATTATCAACCCATTTCACATGTTCTATAGAAATGAAAAGATTGCCTCAAGATTATAGGAAATTACTAGATACTGGTGTTTTTCTGATATTTATGATTCTAATGTTTTCGTCCTATTGACATCTCAATTTCATATGCATGTCACTTGCTATGGATATTTTTTCCATCTGCTGTGCACACACATACACACACAGAATAAATCTTATTAAAATCTATCATTGGAATTGTTTGGATTTTGATATACTGAATTATTTTCATTTTCTTCATTATTTTTTCAACAGTTTTATGATACCATTATATTTTTTTAAGATTTTACTTATTTGACACAGAAAAAGAGAGACAGTGAGAGAAGGAACAGAAGCAGGGGCAGTGGGAGAGGGAGAAGCAGGCTTCCCGCTGAGCAGGGAGCCCTTTGCGGGGCTTGATCCCAGGACCCTGGGATCATGACCTGAGCCAAAGGCAGATGCTTAATGACTGAGTTACCCAGGCACCTCGATGCCATTATATTTTAATCAAAAGAATTTTAAAAATTAATAAGAACTAAGAAATATTGATGGGAACTATGAAAAAAATAATTAAACTGAAAATATGTGCTAGTTGATACTTTTATTCATATTAATCTGAGACTCTAATTCATGATTCATATGATCAGCTATGTAATTCAATTAGAAATAATTAACGTAGCAGAATTTATACAAACATTCCTCATTGGCTAGCCAGACATAGGTTCTGAAAGCAAACAAACACCGAAAATCTTCATAATTTTTCAACCACACAAATTTGAGGATAAGCACGTACTCATATATAAATACACTCACACATATGACTGTCATCAATCCCTATATATTTGTCATAATGAAATCTGAAACTATACACAAATAAACACACACATAAAGTTTCTCTAGTATATTTGAATATATAGTTGTTATTGCCTCCACTAAAGGAACTTCTTAAGCATATCATTACAGCACAATCAGAGGTATAAAATTTGATTTTATATATAGTTCTATTTTTAATTCTGAATTTAAGCATGTGTCTACAAACTTTCCTACACAGATGTTGAGAATAGTATCTACAGATAAGCAGGGCTGTGAAAAAGAAAACTATAGACTCTTATAGATGACTAAGAACTAAAATATTCTATGAGAATTATAGCACCAAAATTGTTTACCCTTAATAAAACATCTTCAAAGCAACAGCAAATTAGTAAAGATATAATGTAACTAATTTTCAAGTCAAAATTTAAAAATAAATAAGTGATGTGTTATTTTAAGGGAAATATTTCTACAGGCTGGCTTTGTGTTCAATTTTGCAAAGTGAAAGTGACACACTTCACATTTCCTTTTCCTAGAAACAGGGATGGGATATGCAAAATTGTCTTTATGAAGAAAAATTCACATTGGCTAAACTCTCTGAAGTCAGAAAAGCAGTTGCATTCTACTGACATCTGATACTTGGAAATTTAAATTATTACATTAAAATTCTATCAGCCTAATGTAATAGATTTATACAAACAATAAAAACCAAGGTAAGGTAAGGTATGAAAAAGTATTTGCTATTACTGACACCACACTAGACGGTTTGCAATGTGTTTTATGTGCCTTGTTTCATTTAATTTCATAATAACTGTATGATTATGATATGGGATTCAAATTTCATAGTAAGGAAATAGAGGCTCATAAAGTTTCAATGGCTTTACCAAGACCACCAAGCTAAAATTGTGAGACACAGAATTTGAACCCAGATTTTTTGGATCAAAAAGTTGTTCATCCTACAAAAATGCGCCTCTGAAGCCTAGTATGTTATCACAGAATTATCCTTGTCATTATTCTGTTGGTTAAAATAAAGGGAGGAAATATATATACAGAAACTACACCCAATACCCTAACACACACTCAAGACACGCCCACACAAATTTATTCTTTTTCACATTTAAACTTTCTTTCTCCTAACCTTCTCTTTCTGAAAGTTAGATGATAGATGATAGATAGAACAAACAGAGAGGGGGAAAGACCGAATGAGATGGACATACTACTGAGAAGAGGTTAGATTAAATTCTGTCTCATCCTTCCTTCCCTGCAGATGCTTCTCAACAGGACACTTAGTTCACAGGTACTCAGCATAGGAATGAACATTTCCTGTGACTTCTTGCAGCAGACTGTTCTAATGTTGTGCACTATTAGGAAGTTCTTCCTTATATTGAATGAAAATTTTCTTTCCTGTAACATTCACCTCTTAATGCTAGTTATGCCCTCTGGGCCTACAGGGAAAAGTCTACTCCCTCTTCCACATGACAGCTCTTCAAATATTTCAAGACAACTAGCATGTCTCCCCTTAGTCTTCTAGTCCCCAGGCTAAACACCCACGGAGGATTACACCGTAGCATTAATATCACCACCTTGCATTTTCTACACTCCCACATGTCTTCTCCTTTGTTCCTTCTCTCTCAGACAGTGAGAACAATGAGAAATTATGTCATCTATGAACCAAGTTATATAATCTCACTTACCTCCTCCTTCATTCACACACACAGCTTCTATGCAGAACTTCCAGGTAGTGAAGTACTACAGGATTTAGCAGAAAGAAATCATTCAGGAGCCTCTTAGACCATGAAGCTCTGTTTTCAGTCCTAAAGAGCACAGAGACATAAAAAGGCAAACACATTGAAGCATTCACCATTACCGATTAGAGCTACTCATAGTAGCAAAGACTAAATATATGAAAAACACATGATTTTTTAAAAAGTGTAATAAATTTACAAAATATACAGGAGCAAGCACTGTAACAAGAATGAGGAATGTTGTTAAAAGCATGTTTTAGAAAATGTATTTTTGCATTCCTGCTCTGCATTTACTAGCTATGTGTTCTTACATAATTTACAAATACTCTCTCATTCACCATTTCCTCAAAAAGGGAAAATAATTCTTAATTCACATGGTTATTGTAAAGATGAGAAACCTATGCATAGGAGAGTATTTCATTTTTTTGAAAGCATATAAATGATTGAATTCACTCATGCATTGGAATATTGCAATACCCAAATTAATGGTTAATTCACTTTACAGGTATAGGTCAAATGTTCAACATGAAGGCTAATTCAGAAAGTGTGGAATTTTTATCATGTGAGAATGAGGAGCTTCCAAGATCCCTGACAGTCATTTATAGGCATTTGTTTCATTCAACATTGTAGATTTAATCTATACATTAACCTCTGTTCTCAACCGAACCCCACTAAAATGACAGTAAAATATTTAAAGTCACAAATCTGCAAAGTCAGAAACAAGAGAAGAAACAACAGATCACAAGACATGTAAAATAATTTTGGAAAATGGAAAGGAGATGGACAATTGGAAATTGACTTAGTAGTCCAGAGAAATTTAAGCATCTACAGAAGGAAAACCCAGCGAGCAAACCAATTTGTGATGTAGCACCCAAGAAACACTCAGGAATTGGAGACACAAGTTCCTTTTAAAGACAGAGATATGTGTGACAATAAAAAGGGAATTTGCTGTTAGACACTCATTTCATACTCTGCAGGGAAATCTACTAGGCTAAATATTCAAGGTGATCACCCAGAAGTGATCAACTTTCTACTTTCCAGTAAAAAATAAAACATAATTTAGTCACATTTTGTGTTATTTTATAAAATGGATCAACTGTTTTCAAGTTGCCAATAGGTGGTCCTCATTTCCATTTGAGACCTCAACTTGAGCACCATTAATATATATATTTCTACCAACATTCTGTCCATGACAATATATATATATTCTCTAAGAACACAGAAGCTCTCTCTACAGTGTTCCTCTTTCCTTTCTGACATCTCACCAGAATTGCCTTAGACATATTTGTGATGGTTACTCTTATCTGCCAACCTGACAGGGCTATGGGGTTATTTAAAGGTTAATCTCAAGGGCTAAATGGGTGATGGGTATTAAGGAGGGCACTTGTGATGAGCACTGGCTATTATATGTCAGTGAACTACTACATTTTACTCCTGACACCAATACTACACTATTTATTAACCAACTAGAATTTAAATTTAAAAAAATGTTAATCTTATTAGAAGATTATTTGCAAATCATATAACTGATAATATCCAAAATATATAGAGAACTCACACAACTCAATATCAGAAAACAAACAATTCAATTTAAAAATAAGCAGAAGACATGAACAGACATTTTTCCAAAGATGACATTCAGGTGGCCACCAAACACATGAAGAGATGCTCAACATCACTCATCAGAGAAAATGCAAATCAAAACGACAATATGATGTCTTATCACAGCTGTCAGAATGTATTTTATCAAAAAGACAAAGGGAAACAAGTATGGCCAAGTGGAGTAAAGGAAACCCTGTGTACTACTGACGGGAATGCAAAACGGTGCAAGTGCTATGGAAAACAATATAAAGGTTGCTCAAAAAATTAAAAATAATATGAAGGTTACCTGAAAAATTAAAAATACAACTACCATAGGATCTAGCAATTCCACTTCTGGGTACTTATCTGAAGAAAACAAAAACACTGATTCTTAAAAAAACCACATACACCCCTATTTTCACAGCAGCATTATTTACAACAGTCAAGATATGGAAGCAGCCTAAATTTCCATCAATAGCTGAGTGGATAAGGAAGAAGCAGTGTATATGTAAATATGTGTGCATGCACACATACATACACAATTGGATGCTTGCCATTTGCAATAACATGGGTGGACCTAGAAGGTATAAGGCTAACTAAAAAAAAAAAAAATCCAAAAAAACCAAAAACCAAAAAAAAACAGAGAAAAGACAAATACCATATGATTTCACTTATATGTGGAATCTAAAGAAAAAAAAAAGCAGTCAAAACAAGACAGAAACAGTCTCATAGATACAGAGAACTGTCTGGTGGTCGCAAAGGGGAAGGGAGTGGGGAGAATGGACCAAATAAGGCAAGTGGATTAAAAGCTCAAACTTCCACATAGAAAATAAATAAAACTCGGGAATACAATGTATAGCATAGGACAAATACTTAACAGTATATAACAAATTTCTATGTGACAGATGCTAACTAGATTTATCATGGTGATCACCTCAAAATATATACAAGTGTTGAATCACTATGTTGTATGCCTGAAACTAATATTGTATGTCAACTACACAACAGAAATAAATGTTAACAACTAAAAATACATGTGAAAAGCTTCTCGAAAAATCATTAGTGTCAGCTAAAAAATTAGGCCCATAGCAACATCCAGACATTTGACCAAGTATCTGGTTACCGTGTCCTAGTGAAGTTGACATATAAAATTAACTATGACAACTGAAAACAGGTTTCAAAAGTACATTGATATTCATAGCAACACTACTTAAAATAGCCAAAAATTAGGAATAAGACAAATGTCCATCAGACGATAGACGAATAAAATGCAGTCTATACATGATCGAATATTTAGATGCAAAAAGGAATGAAGTACTGATACATGCTATGACATGAATGAACTTTAAAGACATTATGCTATGTGAAAGAATTGATTCAAAAGTCTATCTATTTAAAAAAAATCTCTCTATGATTCTGGTTAAGTGAAATTTGCAAAATAGGTCAATCCACAGAAATAAAAAGCATATTGGTGATTTACAGGATCTTGTAGAGAAGGAATGGGAAGTGACCACTTAATGTGTATAGGGCTACCACTGGGGTAGTCAGAATGTTTGGATTTAGGTAGTTGTGACAGTTGCATAATACTGCGAATAGTCGAAATGACACCAAACAGTAGACTTTAAAATTGCTGAAATGGTGAATTTTGTTATGTGAGCTTTACCTAAATAAAAAACTCCATAATGGAAATTGTATCCATAATAATACAAGACAGTTATAACTGAACAGCAAGAAGCACCAATGTTCAAATAAATCAAGGGTAACATATTTCAACAGAAATTTTACTGAAAAAAATATTCAGAAAATCAAGAAACATGTTACATGATAACATCATTTGCCATCAGGTAAATGTAACTTACAAGCATCATGTTTTAGCACTATATACCAATGAGAACCATTAAAATTTAAAAGAAATTTAAAAAAATACCTTAAGTGTGGATGATGTTATAGAATATGAGAAACTCTCATGCATTGCTGGTGAAAATGCAAAATGGTAGAGCCAATCTGGAAATCTGTTTGTGCTCTTCTTAAAGTGTTAAACGGATATCACTACCTAATCTAGCAATCTCAACCTTAGCTATTTACTTAAGATAAATGATTCACAATACCTCAATTCATTGTTTAAGTGAACTGAAAGCAATATGATGCCTATCAACTAGTGATTAGATAAACAAAAGTGTGGTTCATCCACAGAACGCACTTCTGATAAACTGACAACATGGGTGCATCTCTAAAGTTTTACTCTATGTCAACGAATATGAATATTTCTTAACACAGTATGCCAAGGTCAAATATGAGAAAAGGCAAATAGAGCACAGAAATCAGGACAGTAGATACCAAGGGCTGAGATACACAGGTGTGATTAACTGTAAGGTAAAAGGAGTTCTTGCTGGGTGGATGGAAATGTTTTCTGCTATTATGATTGTGGTGGTGGCTACACAAATGTGTAGCTTTGTCAAAAGTCATTAAAGAGCACGGGTAAAAATAGTAAAATTTATTGGAGGCAAATACTGTAAAAATAAATAAGAACAACAATAAAAATGAATTCTCATCTCATACTGTTTATAAAGATCAGTCATCAAAACTCATGAAGGCAATTTAAAGAAACTCACTCACTTCTTGATTAAACAGCATTTTACTGAGCACCTATTCCTTACTTGGCAGTGTGCTGTACAGTGGTAATAGTCTAGCCAAGAAGAAAGGGAGGATCTGTCATTCCATTTCACTATTCTTCTGCTGCCCCCCCCTTTTTTTTTTAACTAGAAACCACGCTGTTTAGGTGTTTCTCCCCAGTGAAGAGTATCTTTTACATCTACCACCTGCCCATTTGACAGTAATATTTAGTAGATATTTGTCTTTATCACAATGTGTATATACATTTCTTCTTCCCTAGATTGTTAGCTCCGAGAAAGCACGAATCACAGCTCTTTTTAAAATTTCCTTATTCCCCTGCCCACCCCCAACCCTGCCAGTATGGAGCATACTATATGGTCACTAAATGCTTTTCAAATTAACTGAAAATGTAGTTATATGATTTTGATAGACACATATGCTGCCAATTTATGGAAAATTAGCAGTTAATTGTTTCTGATTTGACTTCATCTCTGCACTTCAATAGTTCAAGTCTATATCCACCACCTCCCCCCCTCCCAGCTTGCCTCTCCATGAGAAAAATACAAGGAGGATGCTTAGGTGGGTATGAGGCTCCTAATTCCCTCCTGCTTAGCATACTTCTCCAAGCTGACTCTGCCTTTTTAGTTAGACAATCATGAATGACTGTATATTTTAAACTTCATGAGGAATTACCCCCTTAAAGCTTTCAGGGGGCTCCTTTTGGAGGAAATCAAGAAAGCAGAAGTGGGAGAACAGTCCCAGAGACTAAGTCTTCCTAATAAAGTTGTTTTATTTTCTTCTAGAACTGCCTATTCCAGCACTCCCCAGTAATCCACCCAACTGTTCAAGCTGCCTCAATTAGAAAACATAACCGCCAACACAATGACTCAGTGAGTCCTGTGGTTAGTCTTCCTGGTAGACTAGATATATGGAAACCCTGTGCTATAACAGAAAGCACTTTAAGCCATTAGAAAATATGCTTCTTAGAGAGTCAGGAAACTTCAGGTGCCTCTGAACAACTGAAGAGAATCCTCGCAATTGGAATAATCAAATTCTGCTCCTTTAATAACCAGCTAGGAACAGACAACAAGATGACATACTAAGATACGTAGCATGATTGATTCAGGGGCTATTTGATACAGTTCTGCATAATGTAGAAAATTGTAAGACAAAAATATAGAAAATGAATGAAACATTATGTCTCTTTTTGGGGGTTTAATTGGTGTAGTCAAGCAGATTACAGCACATCAGACCTTAAGGAACATTGAAATTCTAGCTCCAAGCTTCTGAAGGTAGCCTTTGTATAGAATTACCTAAAAGGTATACCTATCCTTCCATCCATCACTCCACCCCAATTCAGATCCATTTAAATCAGAATCTTGGGGGACGCCTGGGTGGCTCAGTTGGTTAAGCAGCTGCCTTCTGCTCAGGTCATGATCCCAGCGTCCTGGGATCGAGTCCCACATCGGGCTCCTTGCTCATCGGGGAGCCTGCTTCTCCCTCTGCCTCTGCCTGCCATTCTGTCTGCCTGTGCTCGCTCTCTCTCCCTCCCTCTCTCTGATAAATAAATAAAATCTTTAAAAAATAAATAAATAAATCAGAATCTTGGGAAGTAGGTCTTCAATATCAGTATTTTTAAAAACTCCTTTGTGGATCACAATATCCAATTGGGATTGTTCTATTCTAAATTATTCCAATTTATTTCAACATATGAAGACTCAAAAGGAAGACTTTTCCAAGGTTCCATGATGGGTAGTGTCAAACCACAAGCAACTAATTCATCTGACTCCCCAAGAGTACCCTATTCTGCTCTTTGCAGTGTTGTTCAATGGAAACATTATATTCCAATCATAAGAGGAAATAAACAGTACTCTGCAAGTGCCATTCATAGTGTCTGTGAGAGAATTACAATAATCAAACTTAAATGTTTTTCATCAGGAAAGTAATATATCTTCATTATGAAAAGTTGAAGAGATCCTAAAAGTAGAGTACAATCATATTACAGTATCAACATGTGTATATTCTTTTAAAATCTTTTTTTCTCACAGAAAACCATACATGTTTATTTCCAGCATTTAGAATATACTGCAACAAATGAAGAAGATTAAAAATCACCCAGGTTTGACTATTTTTACTTGCTACTGAGAATACCCACATTCATTCAAAAAGTAATTAGTGAGACAAGTGTCTGTCAGTGTTTTGTGAACTTGGGATACATCAGGACATAAAAGAAAGATCTTGGCTATCATGATGTCTATGATGATGATTGTGTGGATTGTGAAGTAACAGTTATACTCTTATTCAGTTAAAAAATAAAATTTAAAATACTTTGGCTCAAATCTACATCTAGAAGAAGCAAAATTTAACATATGTGCTAATTCAAATGAAAAAGCCTACACATCACTAAACCATCTGCTTCTGAGAAATCAAAATCATCTCCAAGCACTAATACAAGAGTATGGTCTACAGGGCCATTAATACCCTGGTTCATTCCTACTGTTTTAGGACAAATTGCCATTCCCAACATATCCCCTGTGCTCCTTTCACAAATCCAAACTTTGCAAATTGTCTAACCCTCTGTTCTCCTACATGCTTTTGTCACATTAAACATGTTTTCCAGTCTGAAATGCCCCTCATGCCATCATCATCATTAAGCTACAGCTGAAAAATTCATAGTTCTTGGGTGGGGGTTTTGTTATGTACACCTTTACTAAAACAAATGGCAGAGTACATGGTAATCACTTATTGTATTCTCAGTATTCCTCCCAGACAGTGCACTCCTTAAGGCTGGGATATTCTGTTATTAATTTATAAATACACATGAGAATGTCCGAGTTATAATAAATGTTGAACAACTGTTTATGAAATAAATTTTTAAAAGCATTTATTGTTTTACTTTTCAAAAATAAAGCCCTTTACCTTACAAAGTATTTTCTCAAACATCAAAAGTGGGTCCTTGTCCACGCCAGCAGAATGGAGACCTTTGTAGTCTCTGGCATAGTATCACTATACTCAACTGAGTTTTGGTCTCCTAGTCAAAGTGCCTTAGAAAATGTATTGTGTTACTTCCCATAATACAAAGATGGAATTAATGAACATTATGTTTTCTCTAATGGCCTAAGGGAGGTGGCAGACAGCATGCATATCCAGCACCCTGCATACAGAAAGGTAGATATAATTATTCTGTGAAGTCGGTTATTTTTCTTTTTCTAAATATGGTAACAACAGAATAACATTTTTGACAAGTGTTTGAGGCTAAACTTGATCTTTATCAACCAGTTCAAGATTTTTGTCATTTTCAGAAATTAAACGTGGCCTCATTTCAATATTTTGATGCCTAAATAGAAATAGTGTCCTGGTAAAGTGTTTACAAAAGCTTTCTAGTAGGAAACTAAGATGCCAGTAGACCTCCTGAGTTCAAATTGTGGTGCTACCTACTAGCAATAAGACTTCAGGTGTTTGAACAAACCCTTTCAAACCTCATTGAGTGGGACCTATTAATATGATAGGATCTAAGAATGTCTTAGACTGAAGAGGGTGGTTTGAATTGAGATATTCGCTTGTTGAATTTGAAGAAGCAAACAACCATTATGTAAGTACCCAGAGGGGGCCATTGGCAAGCACCTGAGAATGGTCTCTAGGATCCCACAGCAATTCCTGATCCACAGTTACCAAGAAAACAGTGGCTGCAGTCCCACAGACTCAAGCAAATAAATTCTGCCAAAAACCCAAAGGAGTTTAGAAGCACACCTTTCCTAGTGAAGCCTCCAGGTGAAAACACAGCTGGGCTAAAGACTCTGAGCAGAGAACACTGCTAAGCCGAGTCTGGACTCCTGACCCCCAGAAACCATGTGGTACTAAATTTCAGTTATTTTAAGCCAATAAGTTTATGGTAATTTGTAGCAATGCAATTGAAAATTACCTATGTCATAGCACAGTTATAAAGACTAAATGAGTGTAATATTTAAATCTGCATAAGTGCTTGTTAATGAAAAATGCAGATCTGTGAATCATTCAAGAAACTAAAAATGAAGAGTGTCTACATCTGCAAACTCATGTAAAATAGGGAGCAACATGGGGAAAATTTCCTCAAAACTCAATCTTTATTTCCAAATGTTAGACTCTAGACTTGTAATTACACTCCTTACCTCTTTCAAATCAGAACCATTGTGACTACCTCTACAGAGTTGGACTCTAATTTATTCTCTATTAATCTAACATATATAATATCCTCAGAAACTGATTCAAATATATTTTTTTCTTCATCCAATACCCACTTAATAACAGTCCACTTCTCTTAAGATCTCTCCAAGCATAACAGCTCTATGAAACTGATGAGACTCAAAATATTTAAATTAATCAAATACATGCAACCAAGATGAATTACTTTTTCATGAATTATTCTCAGTTTCTGTATGATGATGCAAATGAAGCTTCAGTTCTTTCAAAAATTCATTTAGATTCTTTTTCGACCTCCCATTATACTTAAAACATCTGTAGTGGTTTAGAAAGCTTAGACTATTAAAACAAAATAATCGACACTTTAGCACTGATCTCAAGCTGTTCCAAGAACAATGAATCACCAAAGATGCCAATTTTACACTATGAAATAAAAACGTTTCATCCAATAAAAGTTTATGTTCCTGGTGGCACCCAATTTATTTTTTTATTTAGAAAGATTCATTTAACATCCAGCTGTTGTATGCTACATATATTTTGGGATATGTTAGGCATTTAGATATTGATTTACACGCATTAAGAACATCCAAGCAAGTTGATGATTTTCTTCTTTTAAATGATTGTTACATAATCGGGTTGAAATCTTTTGCATGCATTTTCATCACTGTAGCTTGTAAAACTTAAATTTTACCAACTGACAAAAGAATTATTTCATGAAGACTCATTATATTTCTATATTCCAAATTATATTGGAAAATAATGTATGCAATAAAAGAACCTTAATCTCACTAAATTTTATAACATGTCTTATTTCATATCTTGTATTGCATAATGTAACCTTTACTGTCCAGTCTGCAACTGCCAATATCTATGTTTAATCAGCCTGTTGTGGATTTTCACAAGAAGTGTTCTTCATCCAGTGGGGGGACTGTATGCTCAAAGGAGGGTTCTTCCAAGCAGAAATTCTCTGCCTACTGAAATAATGATTCTATACATAATTACTGATCTATAACGTAGTATGTATGCTTACATCTCCCCCCCCCCCACACTGCTGCCAACTTAGGAGTATAAAAAATCTTTACCAGGATGGTGGTAAATTCAATCTTCTTTTGGGGGGCCCCACCTCTCCACGGTTTCTAAGGATACTAAAAAGTACTTGCTAAACCAGACCTCAAGGAAGGACTCTAATATCTACATGTCACATAAATTGCTGAGGAGCATTACTGTTCAATTCTGTTGGAAACTACAATCCCTTGGTGCTAAGAGGGGGTAAAGGGTTCTTTTATCACAAAATCAAGGCTACTGGAATTAGTTACTCTTGTTAATTAGTATTTAATTCTTTCAACCTACCTATAAATCAGAGTTGCTGTTAACTCAGGATGCTTCATGGTAGTGGGATAGATGTCTCCAGCACAGGGACCAACCTCCTTCACAAACCCAGTGAATCTCTTTCTACTCAAAGGCAGAAAGTGGTTCTGTCCCACAATCCTACACATCTCCATATATCCCTTATACTCCCCTAACAAAAGCCTTGGAAGGGTTTTTCTTCAAGTAATTTATATATTTTTATACATATATATTTTAAAGATTTTATTTATTTATCTGACAGACAGAGATCACAAGTAGGCAGAGAGGCAGGCAGAGAGAGAGGAGGAAGCAGGCTCCCTGCTGAGCAGAAAGGCCGATGCGGGGCTCGATCCCAGGACCCTGAGACCATGACCTGAGCCAAAGGCAGGGGCTTAACCCACTGAGCCATCCAGGCGCCCCACATTTTTATATTTTAAAATAAGGAAATAGCTGTGGATTTACTATAAAGTTTTGAAAATAAATTGATCTAATCTAGTTCCTTTATTGTTGATATAGCACCATAGTACATCTGTCAAAATTAAGAAACCAACATTCATTTAATATTAAGTAAGCGCCAGATGTTATTCAAATTACACCAATTTTTCCACTAATGCCCTTTTTCTGTTCCAACACCCAATCCAGGATGCCACACTGCATTTAGTGCAATTTGATTTGGGCCCAAGAAATGAAAATTAAGATCTTCCACAAGCATCAGAAGTCTAGATTCTTAACACAAAAGTTTTAAGGATAGGCAAGATGAGGTAACTCCTGTTCTTTCCTCCACTGTCCACAGTAGGATAAAAAGAGGCATTTCAGTAAATTATCCTGCCACAATAGTTAACCATGCCATTTCTCATTTGACAATACATTTTAGCCACAATTGTCAGAAAAGAGATGTGGTTTGCCACATCATGCAAATATGGCTTTGACATTCAGGCCCAATTTTATTAGCTATAATCCTAGAGATCTTTCCATGATACCATGTTGCCTCCCATCACTTCTCTAAACCAAAAAATACTCACAGACTTGAGACAATTTTGCCACTTAAACAAAATTAGGTAATGAAGTAAAATGATGAGGTAAGATATAAATAAATTAGCTGTTTTTACATATTTGTGAGTATATATATTAGGTAATACATGACAGGGACAAAAATCATACAAGTATTCTGAAAATAGTGATGTCAACAGTCAACTGAATTCAATTATAATAGACTTACAGAGACTTTCCACAGTCCAGTATATATTTTGCATCAAATATTGTCTGAAATTTATTAACAGCTGAGCTGTCCCTTGATGATCACTTCCTGTGTGTTCATTTGCACACCACTGACATTAGGATTCAAGGTAAAATGTACAAGTAGGTCTTTCTCTGGGTAGTGGGGAGGGCTGTGGTCTGTTTCCTACTTTCTTGTTCTAAGAGGAGTCCATGCTGCCCTTGTGGAATTATGTAACTAAGATCTAATTAATTTATGGAAGTATACCATAGTGGTCATAGCAATATGTTTCAGCTAAACATAATACAGATTAGTTTGGTGGAAAGTAAGAATTCAGTGTTAAACTTCAAAATTAGGAATATGATTATTTTTATCTTGGAATGTGCCTACTTCCAAGGTACCATTACATTAAAAAACTCAACAAGATTAAAGGCATTGAAGGATCCAAATCCTAAAATTCATGGAATATCTACACTGGATACTCATTAAACTCATTTAATCTTTAATTTCTAAGGAAAGGTTCCACTTAAAATGACTGACATTCTGCTTCAGGCTTGGTAATTGGTCAAATTATTATAAGTGTCTGGAATTACAAGTGGAAATTTCTTTCTCTCTCTCTTTAGAAATGTATTAGATCAGACCGGTTTTTCTTTATAACTAAATTTCTACTGAAGAAAAAGAAGTATTTAAATGAACATTTAAGGAAAACATATTCTTTGCTTATTTAATTGTCCAAATTTTCTATGAATCTTTATGCTCTTTGCCTATCTTTGCTGAGAGGGAGCAAGTGCAATGGTTTGGTGTCTTCACTTAGAACTGAAGGAAGTTGATTCCTAACTGAAAAGAAAAAAAATATATTGTGCCTCTCTTGCCTTTCTAGATTGCTCAACAAACATACGTTTGTTCTTTGTTCTCCCACAGACTTCCCACCATTACATTCTTCTTTTTAGCCTAATTTCCTCAAACTACATGCTACTGACAAAATCTTAATTTGCTCATTTATGTACAATTCAGTGTTTCTTACGTGTGATATTATATTTATGTGCTATTTATACATCTATTGAGTATTAGAAAAGGTTTCAAACATCAATGACTAGAAAAACAAAGATGTGACAAGCCTTTGTAGCAAATCAAAGAATTCTCGATTACCTTTTCTGCTCTAGTCCTTGAGGAAGTTTCAATGTATTTCTTAGCACAATATATTTCTTAGCATAATTTCTTCTGTACATTGGTACCTTACAAAAATGCTGCTCCATTACCAGACAATAATGAGTGGACTACTTTTGTCATCTTCTATAACTTATCCCTCCTCTAAACTTGTTTCACTATACATCTACTCTAACACATGGTCTTTCTGAACTCATTTTTCTGCTAAAATTATATACTAACAAATTAAATTTCATTAAAGAAATTGAAAATAACTAGGGGGGGTGCAAAGTGTTATTTACTACATGACATGTTCTTTCTTTCAACTGCAACTGCTTGGTTACTTGAAAGTTTATTGAAGCAGCACTGTTTAAAGAGCAAACACATATTGAAAAAATGTAAAAACACTTGTTAAACCTTTTAAAAAGAAAACATATAAATGAATATTAATTTTCCAAATAGTTGATGCAGGCTAAGGGCTTCTTTGGATATGTTGTCAAGTGTCAGGCCCTTAGTGCCTACATCTCAACCATAATGCAAATACTACCATTTTTGGTTTCTGCTTCTTTAAAGGGTAGAAACTTGTATAGAAGGCTAGACATAAACTCAGAGGATTTTGTATTTTCTCCCAATATTTTCTACCTTTCTCTTCGCATATCTAATTTGACAACTTGTGTGTTTTTTTTATATAAAATAGTTTATTACAACAAATTATTACTAATAATTATATAATAGTGTATAAAAGTTGCAAGTTGTTTTATAATTAACGTTATTTTTAATTTAACTTTTTTCTTTTTTTAAAATTTATTTTCATCATAAGAGTATTCATTATTTTTTCACCACACCCAGTGCTCCATGCAATCTGTGCCCTCTGTAATACCTACCACCTGGTACCCCAACCTCCCACCCCACCCCCCGCCACTTCAAACCTCTCAGATTGTTTTTCAGAGTCCATAGTCTTTCATGGTTCACCTCCCCTTCCAATTTCCCCCAACTCCCTTCTCCTTTCTAACTCCCCATGTCCTCCATGCTATTTGTTATGCTCCACAAATAAGTGAAACCATATGATAATTGACTCTCTCTGCTTGACTTATTTCACTCAGCATAATCTCTTCCAGTCCGATCCATGTTGATACAAAAGTTGGGTATTCATCCTTTCTGATGGAGGCATAATACTCCATAGTGTATATGGACCACATCTTCCTTAACCATTTGTTCGTTGAAGGGCATCTTGGTTCTTTCCATAGTTTGGCAACCATGGCCATTGCTGGCTATAAACATTGGCTATAAACATGACCGTGGCTATAAACATTGGGGTACAGATGGCCCTTCTTTTCACTACATCTGTATCTTTGGGGTAAATACCCAGGAGTGCAATGGCAGGGTCATAGGGAAGTTCTATTTTTAATTTCTTTTTTTTTTTAATTTTAATGATATATTTTGTGTTTTAATGATTCATTTTCATACTTTTTAAGATATACATCCTAATTTTCCATAGAAACTTTTCAAATTATTTCTTCTTCAACATATGTAATATTTAATTAAATTTGATCATTGTAATACTAGGTAGAAGTGGCATAATCAGGTTCACAGATATATACAGCTACCCTTGCAGAAAGCACATAGCTCAGTTATTGGGAAGACCAGTGTGGGGTCACCTGAGGCTCCCCTGGTAGGGGCCAGCCTGCCTTAGGCACTAGGCAGTGTTCTGGAGAGGAGCAAGTGTAAGTGTGGATTACTCTGCTGAGGAAGTATGCTGATCTCAACAGCAGTGTAGACACTACACAGAAACAAAATGTGGGAAGGAGGTAGAAGGAAAGAAGAAACTTCTTTGGCAAATGAGAAAGGGATAGTTTTATATAAATATATGCATAAACATTACTTTATGATTCTAAGAGTATCCAATCAACTGCAATCCCAAAATATCTCCACTCAGACATGCTGTACTCTGAAGGAATTCTTTCTTGAGAAATGTCCCTGATGAGTTCATTTTCTAATTTGAACTTGAATTAATTACCTTAAGCAATTTCACAAATGCCCCTAAAATATCTTTTTAAAGATGTTATTGAAAGTGTACTATGTAACGAGAGCTAAAAATAGAAAATTGACAGCTTAACTTTCTTCCCTGCTATTTCTTAAGTGTGGTTTCCAAATTCCAGATATAGAAATAATGAAACCGGTAACTGGGTTCAACAAAAGATGTTGAGTGAAACCACTCAAAAGTATCTTTCGGGGGTGAGAGTTATACTTCTTTTTGCCCACCTAACAGAATAATGCTTGGGAATTCTTATCAGAATTAAGCCTCTTCAAATTTTCCCACCATTAAAATACACGCTTAAAGTTCCCCATTAGTCAACTTATCATACGATGTACTAAAAATACACCAATAGAAATTATATTCAATGAGATGCTCTCTTGCTAGGAGTCCCTATTTTTAGCAAGCAGGTGACGGTTTTGAAATTAAAGATTGCTTTTATACATAAAATGTTCATACTTTAAAAATATTCAGCTCCTTTTAAACGTCGTCAATCTTTTCAAAGAAACCCCAGAGGCATTCTTCCTACATAGGAGTTTTGAAAGGCCAACTCTCTTTTGAGGCAACATGATGTAAGATCACAAACATTAGGAACCGAACCTTGTTTTTACCTGGGTTATACACCAATGTGCTGCTCATCGCAAACGGTCAATGTAGCAATGCCTACTTCTGCTTTTCTATATCTTTATAGGCTGCTGTCCCTCTTTTCTTGTCTTCTCCCCGTGGTCATGAGAGAATTTCCAAAAGGATTTTTATTATTTATTTTCCAAGAAGGTATATTTTGGCCCTCAATGTCATTCAAATTTTTTTTTTAAGTGTTGTATTTGTGAACTAGGAAGACAACGTCCAGCAACAGATTTAATGGGCTTTCATTTGCATTTACCTTTACTTCACTCTGAACCTAAAGAGGTTTGGCAGATGCTGATAGCAGCCCATTGCTAAATAACTGATTTGTCAGACTGTAGACCAGACAATGCATTCATTCTAATTAAAACAAAACAAAACAAAAGTTTGTGTAAAATCTTTAAATTGAATGCAACTTTTTTTTTTTTTGGCAAAATACAATTTATGTTCTATTGTCACTGTTATCACCATAGCTGCTTAAGTCTTGCAATAGTAAGATGGCTTAAATCCCTGGTAATGTGCCAGTAACAACATTGATTCCTTTTTCTTGGGCCAAAAATATCTGATGCTATCTTCAGGTATATGAGTGTGTGTGTGTATATACACACTTATTTTTCCTTTGGTGATATACATATATTTCTTTAATATTCAAGTCACATTCAAGAGCTCAGATATATTTCCTGAATCTTTTTTCAAAAGCAAATAGCTTAAAAGCCAGGGGTCCTTGAGATAAAGGCATATAACTATTGTAAAATGGAGTTTCCTGAGAAGTCATATTATCTGCATTCAATGCAATACTGTTAATTTCAGCTACTGATCTTACTTTTGGTTACCTTGGATTTCAAAAAATTTGCACTTATTTAACTGTAGGAGGTAATTTTTAGGCTTGATTATTGTAATAATCATGACTACGAAGCACAGAACTATACTTATTTTTCAAAAATGTTAACCTTTTATTCGACCTCAATATTTGATCTACATTTCTGTGAGCAAATACTTATGAATGATTACTTGGAATAAAAGATGAGACATTTCTATTTCAAAGCACTTTCTGGTTTTAAAGAAGACTAATTGATAAATACATAATATTCATTTTCTTACCATGGACACAATGAATAAAGTACATACATATATACAAAACCATTATAAAGAGGACATATGTATTAGTGTCACCCAAATCAAAACATAAAATACTGACAGGACACAATCAACCTATGTATCCCTGAAGTAAATTTAAATATATGCATCCCTGAAATAAATTTAAATATATACATATATATGGCTTATATTTTTTCTTAACTATATGAATGGAATTATTAAAAATATAAATAACAAGTATCTTATTTTTTTTTTCATTCAACACAATGCCTAAGATCATAGATGCAAGATTTCTCATGCTATTCAGTATAGGTACAACCTATTTATTTTCATTGCCGTATAGTATTCCATTATAGAAATATACCCAGCACAAAGGGGTGCCTGGGTGGCTCAGTGGGTTAAAGCCTCTGCCTTCGCTCAGGTCATGGTCCTGGGGTCCTGGGATCGAGCCCCGTGTCGGGTTCCCTGCTCGGCGGGGAGCCTGCTCCCTCCTCTCTCCCTCTGCCTGCCTCTGCCTCCTTGTGATCTCTGTCAAATAAATTTTAAAAATCTTTTATAAAAAAGAAATATATCCAGCACATTCCGCTATTTGCAGTCATTTCAGTTGTTTTCCATTTTACAACTTAAGTATAAATATACTGATATGAACATTCTTTCAGATGGATCATGATGTATATATTTATTAGAATTACCCAAAGCCTATACCAAGGAGTACAATTATGGAGAAAATGAAATACTACAATGACTATTCTCATCTAAAAATACAGACTATCTTTTCATTTAATTCTCAATGTTATTAATCAGTTTTGCAATTTTCCTCATATAAATCTTGTATATATTGCTAGATTTATACTTAAGTGTTTCATTTTGGGGGGGGGTGCTCATGTAAATAGGATTGTGTTTTTACTTCCAGGTTCAACATGTTCATTGTTGGTATCTAGGAAAGTAACTGGCCTAGGAAATTATATTAACCTTGTTTCCTCTAACCTTCCTACAATCATTTAGTAGTTTCAAGATTTTTTTTGTTGATTTCTTTGCATTTTGTACAAAAGGAAGCATGAACAAAAGGTTTTATGTCTTCTTTCTGAATCTCTATATACTTTATTCCCTTTTCTTACATTACTGCATTATTAAAGAATTCTGATACAACTGAAAAGGACTGGTGAAAGGGGGAATCCTCACCTCCTACCTCGGTCTTAGGGAAAGCTTTAAATCTCTCACCATTAATTGTAACATAACCTGTAGGTATTTCTGAAGTCTTTCTCAAGTTGATAAATTCTGCTTTTATTCCAAGTTTAATGAAATTTTAGTATAAATGAATGTTAAATTTTCAGAAACGCTTTTTCTGTATCTATTAATATGACCATAAAGTTTTAATTTTTTAGTTTCTTAATGGATTGATTTTATAAAGTTGACTCATCCTTATACAACTGGGATAAATCCCACCTGGTCAAGAATTCTATTTGCTAATATTTTGTTGAAGATTTTTACACCTAAGCTCATGAGATATATTTGTCTGTAGTTATATTTTGTTGTAATATTATTGCATGGTTCTGACACTAAGGTAATGCTGGCCTTATACAATGAATTAGGAAGTACTGCCTCTGCTTATATTCTCTGGAAGACACTGTACTGGCAGAATTTCGTCCTTAAATATTTGACAGAATTCACTAGTAAACATAATTGTCGTGGTGCTTTCTATTTTGGAAATTTATTAATTATTCATTCAAATTTTTAAATAGATATGGCATATTCACATCACGTAGAGGTTCTTGTGTAAGTTTTAGCAAACGATATCTTTCAAGAAATTGGCCCACTTCATCATATTTTTCAAATCTGTGAGCATCAAGTTGTTGAGTATTTCTTTATCAGGCTTTCAATTTCCATGGGATGTACAGTGGTGACTTTTCACTTGAAATATTGCTAATTTGGTCCCCTTCCCTTTTTTTTCCTGAGTTTCGCTTTCTATGATCTCTTTGAAGAACATGCTTTCAGTTTTCTTGATTTACTCTACTATTTCCTGTCTTCAATCTTACTGGTTTATATTCCCTTATTGTCTTCTGCTTACTTTGGATTTAATTTGCTGTTGATGTTCTTATTTCTAAAGTGAGAAATTTGATCACTGATTTTTAGATCTTCTTTTATAATATATACCTTCAGTGCTATAAATTTCTCTTCTGTGCACTGCTTCCTCTGTATCTCAAAACTTTTGTTAAATTTGTTTTCATTTTTATTTAAGGGAAAACATATTTTAATTTCTCAAGATTTTTTCTTTGATCCATGTGTCATTTAGATGGGTATAGTTTTATCTCCAAGTATTTTCAGACTTTGCAGTTACCTTTTTGTTATTGTTTTCTAGTTAAATACTATTTTGGTCTGAGAGCAGACACTGTATGATTTTTACTCTTTCAAATTTGTCAAGGTAAGTTTTATATGCCCAGATGTGGTATATCTCATTGAGTATCCCATCAAGTTTGATAAAAATATGTCTTCTGCTGTTATTGGATGAAGAATTCTATAGGTGTCAACTATATCCAGTTTGTTGTTGCTGTTGCCAAGGTCAACTCTGTCCTTTCTGATTTTCTATTTTTTTTAAAGATTTTATTTATTTATTTGACAGAGAGAGATCACAAGTAGGCAGAGAGGCAGGCTGAGCAGAGAGCCTGATGTGGGGCTCCATCCCAGGACCCTGAGATCATGACCTGAGCTGAAGGCAGCGGCCTAACCCACTGAGCCACCCAGGAGCCCTGATTTTCTATTTTTAAAAATTTTAATTCAATTAGCCAACATTCAATACATCATTAGTTTCCGATGTACAATTCAGTATTCATCGGTTACATATCGTACCCAGTACTCATCACATCACGTGCCCTCTTTAAATGCCCATCACCTAGTTACCCCATCCCTCCACCCATCTCCCCTCCAACAAATCTGTTTCCTAGAGTTAGGAGTCTCTCACGATTTATCTCCCTCTCAGATTTCTTCCCTTTCAGTTTTCCCTCCCTTAAATGGTGAGACTGTCCTTTGCCATTTTCTGCCTGTTGGGACTGCTCTTTCCCAAGTGCAAGGTGTTTAGATCTCCAACTATGATAGTGGATTTATCTATTTCTTCTTTCAATTTTATCACTTTTACCTAGTGCAGTTTTATGATCTGTTTTCACTCATGTACACATTAAAAAAATTAATGTCCTTTCCTGGCTGTGGTATTGGAGTTAATCTAACCTCATGAAATGTGTTTTGGAGGTTCCTTCCTCTTCACTTTATTTAGAATTGCTTGAGGTTTGGTGTAAATTCCTCTTTAAATGTTTAGTAGCACTCACCACAGAAACCATGTGGTTATGGACACATTTTTGTTGGAAGATTTCATTATCAAAATCACCTTGCATGTTACTGGTCAGTTCAAATTTTCTATTTCTTCCTGATTTGGACTTGGTAGGTTTTATGTTTCTAGGAATTTTATCCACTTTTCCAGGTTATCCAACTTGTATCCAACTAATTGTTCAAAGCAGTCTCCTGTGATCTTTTGTATTTCTGAGCTTCTGAGATGTAATGTGTCCTTTTTATGAGATTTTTTTTTAGGTCTTCTTTTATACTAACTTAATCTACCTAAAGCTACGTTGATTTTCGTTGCACTTGCAAAAAACCAACTCTTGGTTTTACTAAGTTTTTTTCTATTGTTTTTTGAGTCTTTGTTTATTTGTGTTCCTATATCTCTGCTTCTAACGTTGGGGTTCATCTATTGTTTTTCTAGTTCCTTGAGTGTAAAATTAGGTTAATTGTGATCTCTACTTCTACCTGTAGGTGTTCATTGCTATAAACTTCCCACTCAAACTACTCTTGGTACATCCATTATGTTTTGGTATATTGTGCTTCCATTTCCTTCTGCTTCAAGATACTATTCAATTTACTTTATAGTTCTACTTTGAAGTATTAGGTGTTCAGGACTGTATTGCTTAATTTCAATACATCATACATTTGCGAATTTTCCAGCTTTCCTCCCATTTGGATTTCCAGTTCCGTATCTTATGGTTGGAGTATATATATAAGGTATGACTTCAATCTCTTTACATTTGCTAAGCCTTGCTATTAACTTTTTCCTGCTTTGCATGATATATATTTATCTAACCTTTAAATTTTACTTTATGGATATATGTTTCTCTTATAATTATTATAGTCTTAGATTATATTTTTAGGTAGCAGATGTACAATTTGATATTTTGACTTTACCAACCCTCTTTTTTTTTTTAAAAGATTCTATTTATTTATTTGACAGACAGAGATCACTAGCAGGCAGAGAGGCAGGCAGAGAGAGAGAAGGAAGCAGGCTCCCTGCTGAACAGAGAGTCCAATGCAGGGCTCGATCCCAGGACCCTGAGACCATGACCTGAGCCTAAGGCAGAAGTTTAACCCACCAAGCCACCCAAGCATCCAAAAATATAAAAATGTACTAAACATAAGGAGATCTATATCACATGAACAGATCAGTATTTTCACAAAATGAATGCACCTGTGTAGTGAAAATAATACAAAGGAATGAAAAAATATTAAAAACTAAAGATGATCCTACATACTCCCTTCCAAAAACTACCTAAGGAAAATCAGGATAATAATTTCTAACTGTATAGATACATTTTGACGAATTTTGCACTTCATATAAATGTTTTGTACGTACTCTTTGGTATAGGGATTTATTCACATAACACAATATGTGAAAAACAACACCCATATTAAGCATAGTTGTTAATCATTGCCAATCTTGGTATAGTATACTAATATGTGATATACCAGAAAATATTTACCTATTATACAATTGAATATTTGCTTTCTTCCAGTTCAGAACTATTATGAATAGTGCTGTTATGGACCTTCTAGTATGTATATTTTAGCTGACATACATATGCATTTCTTCCATGAGTTAAATTAGTAAATCATTGAGTATTATAAAATTTTGTAGATAATATCAATTTTTCAAAGAGTTCACACTAATGTATAATGAATGTAGGATCATTACAGTTGCTTCACATCCTTCATATTCCTTGGAAGTTTAGTCTTTTTATATTTTTTTTAGTATTTTTAATTTTCCCATTCTTATATTTATGGTATCATAGTGTAGGTTTAATTTTTATTTCCTTGATGTTTAATACAGTTAAGGACTTTTTAATAGGTTTATGATTTTTTTTAAAGTTTTTACCTAAATTGGGCTAACATACAGTATAATATTAGTTTCAGGTGTACAATATAGTGATTCAACACTTCCATACAATGCAGTGCTCATCACAAGTGTGCTCCTTAATCCCTATCACCTATTTCACCCATCCCTCCACTCTTCTCCCCACTGGTAAGCAGCAGATTGTACTTCATAGTTAAGAATCTGTTTTTTGGTTTGCCTCTCTCCTTTTTCTCTCCCTTTTCCTCATTTGTTTTGTTTCTTACATTTTGCATGAGTGAAATAATATGCTATTTGTCTTTCTCTGACTCATTTCACTTAGAATAGGACTCTCTAGCTCCATCTAAGATGTTGCAAATGGCAAGATTTCATTCTTTTTCTGGCTGAGTAATATTTCAACCTCTTCTTTATCCATTCATCAGTCAGTGGACATATGTGATACTGCAGATAATGCTGTTATAAACATCAGGATGCATGTATCCCTTTGTATTAGTATTTCTGTATTCTTTGGGTAAATACCTAATAGTGCAATTATTGGATCATAGGGTAGTTCTATCTTTAACTTTCTGAGGTACCTCCATACTGCTTTCCAGACTGGCTGTACCAGTTTGCATTCCCACCAGCAATGCAACACTGTTCCCCTTTATCTTCGTCCTTGCCACCATCTGTTGTTTGTGCTGTTGATTTTAGCCATTCTGACAGGTGTGAAGTGATAGGTCATAGTGGTTTTCATTGGCATTTCCCTGATCATCAGTAACGTTGACCTTATTAGGGATTGCACTAAATGTGTAGATTGCTTTGGATAGTATAAACATTTTAACAACATTTGTTCTGATCCATGCTCATGTAATGTCTTTCCATTTCTTTGGGTCATTCTTCCATCAGTGTTTTATAGTTTCCAGAGCATAGGTGTTTCACCTCTTTGGTTAGGTTTATTCCTAGGTATCTTATTGGTTTTGGTGCAATTGTAAATGGGGTTGATTCCATGATTTCTCTTTCTGCTGTGTCATTATTGCTGTACAGAAATGCAACAAATTTCTATTCATTGATTTTGTACCTTACAACTTCACTAAATTCCTGTATCAGTTCTAGCAATTTTTTGATGGATTCTTTCAAGTTTTCTATGTAGAATATCATGTCATCTGCAAACAGTGACATGGTTTTGATTTCTTCCTTGCTGATTTGGTGGTCTTTTATTTCTTTTTGTTGGTTTGCTAAGGCTAGGACTTCCAGTAGTATATTAAGTAACAGTGGTGAGAGTGGACATCCTTGTCTTATTCCTTACCATTGAGGAAAAGTTCTTAGTTTTTCCTCATTGAGGATGATATTAGCTGTGGGTTTTTCACAAATGGGCCTTTATTATGTTGAAGTACGTTCCCTCTAACCCTATTTCATTGAGGGTCCTTACCATCAGTGGATATTGTCCTTTATCAAATGCCTTTTATCCATCCATTAAAATGATAGGATTATTACCCTTTATTAGTGTGGTCTATCACATTGATTGAGTTGCAAGTATTGAACCATCCTTTCAACCCAGGAACAATCCCACTCAATTGTGACGAATGATTTTTAAATGCAGGATTCAGCTTGTTAGTATTTTATTGAGAAGTATTCATCCATGTTCATCAGGGATACTGGCCTATAGTTCTCTTTTGAGTGGGGTTTTTGGGTAATGCCAGCCTTGTAGAATGAATTTGGAGATTTTCCATCCTTTTCTATTTTTTGGAATAGTTTGAGATGAATAGATATTAACTCTTCTTTAAATGTTTGGTAGAATTCCCCTGGGAAGCCATGTGGCGCTGGCCTTTTGTTTATTGGGAGCTTTTTCACTACTGATTCAATTTCTTTGCAGGTTATTGGTCTGTTGAAGTCTCTTTCTTCCTGTTTCAGCTTTAGTGGTTTATATGATTCTAGGAATTTATCCATTTCTCCCAGATTGTCCAGTTTGTTGGCAGAATTTTTCAAAAGATTCTTATAATTGTACTTCTGTGGTAGTTGTTGTGTTCTCATTTGTGATTTTATTTGGGTTCTTTTTTCTTTTTGATAAGTCTAGCTAGAGGTTTATCAATTTTATTAATTTCTTAAAAAGATTTTATTTATTTTTTTGACAGAGAGAGACACAGCAAGAGAACACAAGCAGGGAAAACGAGAGAGGGAAAAGCCTTCTTGTGGAGCAGGAAGCCTGATATGGGACTCTGGGATCATGACCTGAGCTGAAGGCAGACAGACACATAACGACTGAGCCACCCAGGCCCTCCTTAATTTTTTTCTTAAACTTCATTTTTCATAATGTACAGCCGGTCACTATTTTCACATCAGTTCCTAACAGAATCTAAGCATCAGTTGAAATTTTTATTGGAATTGTAGGGTACTTTTAATTTTTTTAAATTAAAAATTTTAATTTTTTTAAAATTTGTTTTAAATTTTAAATTTTTCCCCAAGAGGTCTTAAATATAAAAACACAGTATATTTTTCTATTTATATTTGTTTTTACTAGGAAGTTTAATTTTCAAGTCAAAGGTATTACAAAATTGTTGTATTTATTCTTAGATATTTGATGTTTGTTGATTCTATTCAAATCTTAATTAAAATTTTATTCTATTCACTAAGTTTTCTTAAGTAATCTCTACACCCAACTTGGGGCTCAAACTCAAAAGTCGCATGCTGTTCTGACTGAGGCAGCTATTATTTTGTTTTAAATTCGTTACTTATATAAGACCTATATTTGCTTTTGTTTTGAACCATGTACTTAATAGCCTTGCTAAATTTACTACATTACTATAAATTATATTACTATACTATGTAAATCATAGTATATAGTTTATGAATATATAATATGTAAAATATAAATGGATAATATGTAAACATATCACTCTAGTTTGCTAGATAATTCTTTAGAATTTTCTAGGTATACAATCATATTGTTTCCCAAATAATAATAGTTTAATTCTTTATTTCTCCTTCTTCTGCTTTTTCATTCTATGCCTTCTTACACTAGTACAATATTGAATATATGTCTTGATAATATAGGCATCCTAGTCTCCTCCTTGCCCGCACAGGAAACATTTCAATGTTTGACTGCTAAGAATTATATCTCCTATACATTTTTATAGATAGTATTCACTTCATTTAAACATCCCTGTCTCAGGGGTGCCTGCCTGGATGGCTCAGTCGGTTAAGTCTTCAGTTTAGGTCACGATCCCAGGGTCCTGGGATGGAGCCCCACATTGGGCTCTCTCCTCAGCAGGGGAGTCTGCTTCTCCCTCTCCCTTCGGCCACCCTGCTGCTTGTGCTCTATCTCCCCCACCAAATAAATAAAATCTTTAAAAAAATAAACATCCCTGTCTCAATTCCTTGATTGCTAAGAGTTTTATCATAAATAGGTTCATTTCACTCATCCTTTCCTCATTGCTCATATCTTAGAATAAAAGGAACCATCCACCATCCAGTTTTTCAAACCTAAAATCTAGGAACTATCTTTGACATCTCTCTACAATCAACCTAACACCAGGTCATTGTGAGTTTGTCTCTAAAAATGTATCTTTTTAAAAAATTTTATTTATTTATTTGAGAAAGAAAAAGCAGGAGATAGAGAGAAAGCTCACAATCTGGAGTCGGGGCAGAGGGAGAAGCAGGTTCCCCACTGGGCAGGGAGCCCAACATGGGATTATTCCATGACCCTGGGATCATGACCTGAGTCAAAGGCAGATGCTTAAGTGACCCAGGCACCCCTCTAAAATACATCTTAAATCAATTTGAATCTTTCTGAGTCCACCACTACCTAGTCCAAACCATTATCATATCTTGCTTGGAAAACTGCATCAGCCTTCTAGGACATTTATTAAGTATGCTCCCACATGACTCCTACTTCACAACACCCCATCAGTTACACACATAGCAAAGAGTATTCCCTTGTTTAAAATACCTCAATAACTTTCCAGGTAATCTTATAAGGCATAAAATTCTAATAAGATCTGCAAGTCTGATTATGGCCTGAAACTCACCTATATCTCAGCATAATCCTACAAAACTCTCTGTATCACTCTGAATTCCAGTTATACTAGCACTACTCCAGTTCCTCAAATATACTCTTCACCTTTGTCTTGGGTCATTCACTTGATCCTGAAGAGGTTTTGTAACATTTTGCATTCTAGTAGACTTTTTTTTTTTTATCAAAAGCTCTTAAATTTCAATCAGGTGAAAAATAAGACAGATAAGTCACATTTCCATATGACTTTCCTCTAGAAATGGGTCCACAAGTGGAATGAAATTCCTCTTCAGTACTATTCTCTAGCATGCTGGACCCTGATTGACTATTCTTAGGGATGAATGATAGGAAAGCAAAGGCTCAGGAAACCAAAAGCAAGAAGACACTTCTCCAATTAAAAGAGTATTAAAAGAGTTCTATTGAGTAAGAAATTATGCAATGTAACAGTCAGATCTTAAGATCCAGTTCTATGATTATCCTTGTAAACTTATACAAATCATACTTCTGTTATTCTGGATTCCTTGGGGGGAAATGATAAGAATGGGGTTTACTTGAAAATTAATAATGTTTCTATGAGAATCAATTAAAATGTGAAGAACACTGTAAATTGATCTAAAACAGTTACTACTATGGTTGAGGATACTATTATTTCAGAACCAAACAGAACTACAGTATAATCTTTAGATAAAAACAGTAACTCTCAGAAAAGTTATGGGAAAATCTGTTTATACAGCTGGATAGCTACTGAACCACAGTTTCTTGTGTCTGGCATGAAGTGTTTTATGTGATAGGGCAAATATCAACAATAATATATGTTCCAGGCACCTTTTTCACCTTACTGTGCACCCATCTCTGAACCCTGCCATGCTTTTTTAAATTTATTTTTATTTATTTATTTTGGCAGGGGAGGAATGGGCTGAGGAACAGAGAGAATCTTAAGCAGGCTCCATGTCCAGCACAGAGTCCGATGCAGTTAGATCTCACAACAATGAAATCATGACCTGAGATGAAATCGAGTGTTGGAAGCTTAACTGACTAAGCCACCCAGGTGCCCCTGAATCCTGTCATGCTTTTAACCATAGTTTCATAATAAGTCACATATATCATATACAATTGTCATATAGAAAAGGAGAGAATTTTTTTTAAAGGGGGAACTGGTATGTTTTTGGAAGACTTTATAAAAAGTATTAGCTGCTGAGATTGTAGGCTACAAAAAGGAGATTTTATCATTAGGAATGAGGTACCTCATAATAAATAGAATACATGACAATAAAGCATTTATATTTAACAAAGCAGGATATTTGGACAAAGTACTTCAAGCTGGATAAATTCCTTACAATATTTTCTGAAATTGGCACCACTGAAAAAGTGGATTTGTCATCAACAAGTCACCCAGCAGAAAGTTTTTGTGATCACAAACACTAGTAAAATATGTCTACTAAGATACTTGTTTTAAGCCTATAAAAATAAGAAGCCATGATTCCCTTCAAACAAGTATTTTCCTATTTCCCAAGACAGTGTTTACTAATATAAGTAAAATGTTTCAAATATAACTTTTCAGAAAATCCAATTATTTCATCAGTAAACAACATCTATGTAGCCCCTATGTACCAGTCTACACTGTGTTCCAGTTTTGTTCTTCTGTTTCAAGATTCTTTTGGTTATTTGGGATCTAGTGTCAGTATCATCAAAATAGTTTCTAACAGAAGTATGTTTTCATGTCCCATGGATGAATACCCATAGTCATAATTCCTGGGTCATAAAGTGGTTATATGTTTAGTCTCTTTAAAAACTACCAAAACTTTTTGCACAATAGTTGTCTCTTCGTACAATCACACAAGCAACATATAAGCACTTCAATTTCTCCACATCCTTGCCAAAACTTGGTTTGAAATCTTTTTAATATTTGTGATTTCAGAAGCCACATAGTCATTTCATTGTGGGTTTAATTCTCACTTCTCTAATATCTAATAATGTTGAGCACATGTGCATGTACTTATGTATCATGTACATATTTTATTCAGTGCAATTTCATTTTGCAACTTTCGTTGCTTTATGAATTTTTATTACTGATTTTTTGACATTCTTTATATATTCTAGATACCTCCTTCATCAGACACATCTACTGCAAATGTTTTATCCCAGCTTATGGTCTTTCATTTACAAATACTGCCTTTTGATGAACAAAAGTATTTAATTTTGAAGATGTCTTTTTTATCAATTTTTCTTCTTGGTTAATGTTTTTTGTCTTGTCTATAAAATATTTCTCAATACCAAGCTTGTCAAGATTAATAAGAATAAAGATTAACTTGAATACCTATGTTTTCTTCTACAAGACCTGCAATTTTAGCTTTTACATTTAGATTTTGGTGTGTCATAAATAAAATTTTTTTTCAGCATAATATAGTGCTCAAGCTTCATATTTCTCTGTATTAATATCCATTCACTTTGGCATAATTCGCTGAAAAGTCTAACCCTTCCCCCGTGAACTGCCTCCATGCATTTATCAGAAATCAATTTATTGCATACATATGAATGTATTGGGGACAAATTTGTTCCACTGATCTATTTCTCTAGTCCTGGGCTAACACAAAACTGTCTTTATTATATAACTTTACAGTGAATCTTGAAATCAGGTAGTGTGATTCTATTAAATTTGGACAATTTCTTCAAGATTGCTTTGGCCATTTGAGCTTTCATTTTCATATAAACATTAAAATCAACTTTATGCTCAAAATCTTTTTGGGATTTTGACTGGAATTACATTGACTCTATAGATTTAATTTATGGGAAAATTAACATCTTAGCAATTTTACATATTTTTTTCCATGAACGCAGTATAATTCTCCATTAATTTAGGTCTATTTTTCCTTATCCATGACTTGGAAATCTCAATGTACAGCTCTTACAAGTCTTTTGAGATTTTTCCTAGTAATTTTTTATACTATTATAAATGGTACATAACTTAAAAGTTTCATTTTCCAATTGCTTTTTGCCAGTATAGCAAAATACAATAGGTTTGCTATACTGACACTATATCTTGCCTTCCAGCTAAATATTAGTGTCAGTCCATTTTATGATACACCCCTTATATTTTTTAATATAAAAAATCCTGCCATTTTTATAAAGACTGATTTTGTTTTTTCTATTCTGTTATGTATGTCTTTTATTCCTCTTTCTTACTACACAGGTTATGGGTTCCAGAACAAATTATAATAGAGGAGTAGACATTCAGCTCTTCCCAAACTTGAAGGCCATGTTCTACATATGAGCTATAGGAATTTTTTGTGTATATCCGATTAATCAAATTCAGATTACAACTACTTTCTGTTTGACAGTCTTTAAACATGAATATGTTTTAAAGTACAACATAAGTGGCTTTGTTTTGTTTTGCTTATACTAAGATACTATCACTTTAATCTAATCTCTTCTATTACTATGGTAAACAACCTAAATTTTATAAACATAGACATATATATTCACCTGTGTCTGTATGAATGCATTTGTAAATACACACACATTTCCTAGCTCTATTAAGAGTGTCTAGAAGAAGTAACACTTCAGTAGTAATCAGCACATCTAGTTCTTAGTGTTTTTGTCATATTCTCTACCAAAAGGAACCAGACATCCTTGGAAAAACAGCTGATTCCAGATGTGAGGCAAAGAAACTTGAAGATGAACTTGAACTATTCAAAAGGAGATAAAATTCAGCCTAAAAGGGCCCCAACTAGCCAGATTGGAAGTAATTTAAACATAAAATAATACCAGTATACATGGCTCACGGAGTAAGTTACTAATCTAGGTTTCTATACTTACATTAATAAATACATGAATAACTTTTAATTATGGAATTCACTCAGAAAATACTGAAAAATATTTATTTATGACACTCCAAAATCTAATGTACAATCATTTCTGCCAACAATGGGTAGCCCGAGTCTTACTATGATTAAATATTGGATACTCCCAGGTCAAAGGATATCCTACAGAATTGTAAGACCTCACCTCTTGAAACATGTAAAATATTGAAAAACTGTCCAAGACATATGAATTGTTCCAGATTGAGAAATTCTAAAAGCATGTGACAACTAAATGTTTCTAGGATGTTGGATTATACTCAGGATCAGAAGACAAAACATTTTCAAGGCAGTTGGCAAAATGTAAATGAGATCTTCATCTATTTTAAGAATGTGATATCAGGGGCACCTAGGTGGCTCAGTTGGTTAAGCAACTGCCTTCAGCTCCGGTCATGATCCTGGAGTTCCCAGATTGAGTCCTACCTCTGGATCCCTGCTTGGCGTGGAGTCTGCTTCCCCCTCTGACCCTCCCCTGTCATGCTCTCTCTGTCTCTCAAATAAATAAATAAAATCTTTTTAAAAATGTGGTATTGGGGCACCGGGGTGGCTCAGTGGGTTAAAAGCCTCTGCCTTCAGCTCAGTTCATGATCTCGAGGTCCTGGGGTCGAGCTCGGCATCGGGCTCAGCAGGGAAGCCTGCTTCCTCCTCTCTCTCTGCCTGCCTCTCCGCTTACTTGTGATCTCTGTCTGTCAAATAAATAAATAAAATCTTTTTTAAAAATGTGATACCAATTTTACTCTTAACGTGAATAACTAATGGGATATGTTAGACAGTACACTTGCTCTGGGGAAATATACACTGAAATTTTTAGTGGTTACAATTAATTATCAAATGATTCAGAGAGAAGTTGTATGCATGTATTCAGGTACAGTGAAGAGAGGATGACAAAGAACTGGAGTTAGAACAAATATGGTAAAATGCTGAAAACTGGCAGAACTGGAAGAATTTTCAGGAAGGCTATCTGTGGGTCTTTTATACTGGTTTTGCAACAATAAATTATTTCAAAGTTAGGACACAAAGAAATAAAATCCATCTATTGTAGAGAACACGGTGGTGGGTATTATGGGGGTGTAAGAGATTCAGGAACTGATCAAGAAAAAAGACAGCCACCAGAAGTAGTAACAAATGATAAGATCTATTGGTTGGCACTTGGACAAGACTGCATGAGAAGGAAATCCTTCACAGGAGAAGATGGTCCAGAGGCTATGGCCAAGTGGACAATCACTGTAAAGGGGAGGCCGGCATGGGAAGTAGCTGGGGAGAAGGGGATCAGAGAGAGACCTACATGTCTAGATGATGTTACTCAGGAAAACAAGGAGTCTCTGGGTCTGACAACTTTCAAAGGTCATAACACCTTGGGTGTCTTCTAACTACAAAGTTGTACCTTAATGAGTAAAACCTATCAGATGAGGTTTCACAGGCTATACAAAGAAGGAAGGCCTTCTGTTATTTTAAAAAATGCTTATTTGGGGGCGCCTGGGTGGCTCAGTGGGTTAAGCCGCTGCCTTCGGCTCAGGTCATGATCGCAGGGTCCTGGGATCGAGTCCTGCATCGGGCTCTCTGCTCAGCAGGGAGCCTGCTTCCTCCTCTCTCTCTCTGCCTGCCTCTATGCCTACTTGTGATCTCTCTCTGTCAAAAAAATAAATAAAATCTTAAAAAAATGCTTATTTGGACTATTTTAAAAATAATTAGATGTATTGAAATTTGAGTTTGGAGCCAGTAATCTTTTAAGCTCACAGGGCTCAGCCTGCTATAAAGAAATAAACAATCTATGGGGCAATATACAGGTTCTACCTTTAGCTCATTGAGACAACAGATAGTTCTTTTATTACAGACTCTGCCTTTAATTGGTTTCCTTGGATGTTTTATATTTGATGCAATTATCTGCATGGGTTTAAGTATACCAACTTGCTATTTGTTTTCCAGTAGCCTTTTTTTTTTCTACTCTTCTTGTTGTGCATATATTAGGTTAACCAGATATTTTTAGTATTTTATTTCATACTATTGCATTTTAAACTGTAACTACTCTGTTTTCAAGCATTTTCTCTAAGTATTACAATAAGCATACTTAATGTCTCATGGTCTACTTAGGGTTCATGTTCAAATTCACCTATTACAATGTTACAACAGGAAAATTTCATTTGCCACAATTTTGGTCTATTGTCATCATATGTACATTGTACATGCAATAAATGCTACAACATAAGGTTTTTATTCTTGCTTTGAAGAGAAAGTCTTACAAAGAAATTAAGAAAAAAATTAATGTTTTTTCTATATTCTTACATATCTATATTTTTTGGTGATCTTCATTCCCTCCTATAGATCTTAAGTTATCATTTGGTGTCATTTCCTTTCCCGTTTTCTAAAATGTTATTTATCTAACAATGTTGCAAATTCCCTTATTTTTGAAGGGTATTTCTAATTGACATCCAGTTATAGCTTGACAGGGAATCCTCTACCCCTACCCTCAGTATTTAACAATTTTACTGTCAGGGTGCCTGGATGGCTCAGTTGGTTAAGCTTCTGCCTTCAGTTCAGGTCATGATCTCAGAGTCCTGGGATAGAGGCCCCCAGAGGTCTCCCTGCTCAGCAGGGAGTCTGCTTCTCCCTCTGCCTCTCCCCCCACTCATGCTTCTGCTCACATGCACTCTCTCAAATAAATAACATCTTTTAAAAAAATATTTCACTATCTTCTGACCTCTGTTCCTTCTGGCTAAAAATCAGCCATCATTCACATTTTTTTTGTCTTTATAATATTTATTTCAGTATCTCTTAGCACTACATTCCTTCAGAGATATTATTTGTATTGTTCCAAAACAACACAGGACGGCAGGCAGTCTTTCTATTCTTATTTAACAATTAACATATAACAATAGCTAAAACAGACCTAAAATATTAATAACATATTGAAATTTATCTCTACCTGCTCACATTATTCATATTGTTATTCCAGTGTATATAATCTGTTTTCCTGATCAAAGACTGATCTTATTTTGGAACTGCCTGGTCAGTATTTATTCAAATATTCCTCCCACCCAGTTACATATAATTAGGCCACTATATATTATTCCCAAAATCAGTGAGTTTCTACCCATTTCTTCTAAATCTTGTTTTTTATTAAAATTGGATAATTTCTACTGATCAATATTCACCTATTTTTTTCTCTATAGTCAGTTATTAAATCTCTCCTGTGACTTACCATTTTACATACTGTTATGATCAATTCTGTATTTTCCATTAGGTTCTTTTGTGTATTTTCCTTTTCACTGCTTAGATTCTCCATCTAGTCATATATTATAATCTTCTTTTCAACATCCTTACCTGCTTATTCCAATATCTGGGTCACCTCTGGGTCTTCTTAACTAGGTTTTTAAAATTAGAGTAAAATTTTCCTTCATCATATGTTTCAGTTTTTATTTTAGGTAGGACACTGTGAGTGATCATTGTACATAATCTCAAATATGTTGTCTTCCTTCAAAGGACAGTGGGTGTGTGCAGACAGTTGACTGCACATTATAAAGTCTGGGGTCACCATTTTAAGCCAATTATGCACTTGGCAACTTTTAATTTTGTATTTTATTTAAATTCAACTAGCCAACATACAGTACATCATTAGTTTCAGATGTAGAGTTCAATAATTCATCAATTGCATATAACAACCACTGCTCATCACATCATATGCCCTTCTTAAGGGTCATCACCCAATTATCCCATCCCCCAACCCATCTCCCCTCCAGCAATCCCATTTCCTAAAATTAAGAGTTTCTCATGGTTTGTCTCCCTCTCTGATTTCTTTCCATTCCATTTTCCCTCCCTTCCCCAATGATCCTCTGTATTATTTCTCATATTTCCACCTGTGACTGAAACCCTATAATTGTCTTTCTCTAATCAACTTACATTGTCTGGCATAATTCTCTCTAGTTCCAACCATGTCAATGTAAATGGTAAGTATTCATCCTTTCTGATGGCTGAGAAATATCCCATAGTGTGTGTGCATCTCATATATTCTTTCTCCATTCATCTGTCAATGGACATCTTGGCTCTGTCCATAGTTTGGTTACTGTGGACATTGATGCTATAAACATTGGGGTGCAGGTGCCCCTTTGGATCACTACATTTGTATCTTTGGGATATATACCTAGTAGTGTAATTGCTGGGTCATAGGGTAGCTCTATTTTTAACTTCTTGAGTAACCTCCATACTGTTTTCCAGAGTGGCTGCATCAGCCTGCATTACCACCAACAGTGTAAGATTGTCCCCTTTCTTTGCATCCTCACCAACAGCTGTCACTTCCTGACTTATTAATTTGGGCCATTCTGACTGATGTGAAGTGGTATCTCATTATGGCTTTGATTTAAATTTGCTTGATGCTTAGTGACATGGAGCATTTTTTTCATGTGTCAGCCATTTGTATGTCTTCTTTGCAAAATGTCTGTTCATGTCTTCTGCCCATTTCTTGATTGGGTTATTCATTTTTGGGGTGTTGAGTTTGATAAATTCTTTCTAGATCTTTGATACTAGCCCTTTATCTGATAAGACATTTCCAAATATCTTTACCCACTCTGTAGGATGCCTTTTAGTTTTGTTGACTTTCTTTAGCTGTGCAGGAGCTTTTAACCTGGATGAAGTCCCAGTGTTTCTTTTTGCTTTTGTTTCTCTTGCCTTTGGAGACATGTCTAGCAAGAAGTTGTTGCAGCTGAGGTCAAAGAGGTTGCTGCTTGTATTCTCTAGGATTTTGATGGATTCCTGTCTCACATTTTGAGTTTATCCATTTTGAATTTATCTTTGTGTATAATGTAAGAAAACGGTCCTTTCTTCTACATGTGGCTGTTCAATTTTCCCAGCACCCTTTGTTGAAGAGACTGTCCCTTTTCCATTGGACTTTTCTTTCCTGCTTTGTTGCAGAAGAGTTGACCATAGAGTTTAGGGCCCATTTCTGGGATCTCTATTCTGTTCCATTGATCTATGTGTCTGTTTTTATGCCAGTAGCATACTATCTTGAGGATGACAGCTTTGTAATAGAGCTTGAAGTCTGGAATTGTGATGGCATCAGTTTTTGCTGTTTTGTTTTGTGTGTGTGTGTGGTTTTTGTTTTTTTTGTTTGTTTGTTTGTTTGTTTTTTTTGCTTTTTGCTTTTTCCCGAACATTCTCTTGGCTATTCAGGACCTTCTCTGGTTCCATATAAATTTTAGGATTTGTTCAAGCTCTGTGAACAATGTCAATGGTATTTTGATAGAGAATACACTGAATGTATGGATTGCTTTGGATAGCATAGTCATTTTAACATTTATTCTTCCAATCCATGAATGTGGACTGTTCTTCCATTTCTTTGTGTCTTCTTCAATTTCTTTCATAAGTGTTCTGTAGCTTATAGAGTGCAAATCCTTTGCCTCTTTGGTTAGGTTTATTCCTAGGTATCTTATGGTTTTTGGTGAAAATGTAAATGAGATCGATTCCTTAATTTCCCTTTCTTCAGTCTCATTGTTAGTGTATAGAAATGCAACTGATTTCTGTGCAATGATTTTATCCTATTAGTTTACTGAATTCCTGTATGAGTTTTAGCAATTTTGGGGTAGAGTCTTTACACATTTGGCAATTTTTTAAAGCCCATGTGTCCTTGCCTTGCATGCATATATTCTAGTCCTTGACCAAAGATACACCATGAATCATTTCATAAACTTCTAAGGGCTCTCCTCTATACAATCACCACTTTTCCAATACTCTGAAAATTACTGTGAAATATCCCTCAGTATTTGTTCTTAGAACAATGAGCATTGTTTCAAAGATTTGTGAAAATTCCCTCCAGAGCAGATGCAGTCACACAGATTTAAGTTTAAAGACTGGTTCTATCATTTTATTGCTATATGATTTGGGGCAATTTACTGAATCCCAATTGCCTCATCTGAAAATCAAGGATAATACCACCTATCTCTTATACCTCTAAAATGTATCAAAATGTCTAGGACAGTGCCTGACACAGAGAAGTGTTAAATAACTGGTAGCATTATTAACAGTAATGGTAGCAGCATTAGTATTCATAATATAGCCAAATGACCTTAAACATGGTTCTTAACCTATAAAAGTATAAAGTCTAATGTATTTCTAGATAAGGAAATTAAATTTAACATTAAAATTCCTGATTCTTTGGCACATGATCACTTATTTTTTATAAAAATGTACATAACACAGGGCACCTGGGTGGCTCAGTGGGTTAAAGCCTCTGCCTTTGGCTCAGGTCATGATCTGAGGGTCCTGGGATCCAGCCCCGCATCAGGCTCTCCATTCAGCAGGGAGCCTGCTTCCCTTCCTCTCTCTCTCTGCCTGCCTCCCTGCCTACTTGTGATCTCTGTCTGTCAAATAAATAAAATCTTTTAAAAAAATATACATAACACACCACTTGTTAGCCTCCCCACTAACACACAGGTTGAGCCTGGCCCACTGGAATAGAGCTAGCATAAGGAAGCACTGGGATCTCTTTCTCCAACATTCCCAGGTTGCAGCTTAGATTCCAGGTGCCCAGATATTGCAGGGCAGGTGCTGGCCTCTCAGGTTATGGGAAAGGGGTTTTCAACTGAGTCAGGGACTCGGACAATCTAGTCCAAGGCTCAGATGTTCATTTATCTACCCCAGCCAGCACATCCCCCTTCACAAGAGAGGGGGAAGAAAGATGCAGGGAAGTGTTTTTCTTTCTATGCTCATATAAAAGGGGTATAATTGTTGGGACTAATGAGGAGAGACAAGGCAGGACCCCAGCTGGTTACCATCTGCCCCTGACCCCAGGATGCTGGAGAGGGAACCTAAACCCCAATACTGGTCCTACTGTTCTCATCCCCATACCACTCACAAAACGTGAAAAAAAAATTTTAATAAAATTCCTGGGTCTCAACATAGCTTCTCTTAAAATACAGATATCACCATAACCTTCTTAACCAACTTAAACCACATTCATAGGTAGATCAAGAAAACCTTTGAATTTGGCCATGTCTCTGGCCAAGGACGTATTTAAAGTAAGTTTGATTTTTTAAGCTTAGTTCATATTCCAAATTCATCCAGAAAGCATCAAATGAAAATATGAATAAGAAGTGAACGCACCTATGTATGACTCTTAACATTCAATATGCACAGAAATCAAGTTGTAATATTGGCAAAAATTAAAAAAGAACTACTGATAGCAAATTAATATTACCATGACATGTCCTTAAAAATAAGTAGGTCATATAGATGATTCTTGTTCAGTAGCTACAGCCTTCTATAAACATCAGTTCTCCTATCTAGTTTAATATTGATTTATAAATCCAAATACATTTGACTGTGACCTTAGTCTCAGGTTCCTGACATAAACAGAAAATTTAGACTTTACAGTTTGTGTTTTTTTAGCTTTAAAATCCACTTTTATTAATTTAAATTCAATGTAGTCAACAAACACTGTATTATTAGTTTCAGGGGTGGAATTTAATGATTCACCAGTTGTATATAATAGCCAGTGCTCATTACACCCTGTGTCCTCCTTAATGTCCATCACCTCATACCCCCAGACCCTCACATCCCCTCCAGCAACCCTCAGTTTGTTTCCTAGAGTTCAGCATCTCTTACGGCTTACCTCCCTCTCAATTTTCATCTTATTTTATTTTTTCTTCCCTTACCCCATGTGTTCATCTGTTTTGTTTCCTAAATTCCACATATGAGTGAAATCATATGGTATTTGTCTTCCTCTGACTTATTTTGCTTAGCATAATACCCTCTAGCTTTATCCACATTGCTATAAATGGCAAGATTTCATTCTTTTAGATAGCTGAGTGTTGAAAGAGGCATACTTCTTAAAAAAAGAATCTTATTTATTGAGAGAGAAAGAATGCACATGAGCAGGACAGAGAGAGATGAGAAGATAGAATTGCAAGCATACTCAATGCTGAGCAGAGTCCCATGGGGGCTCTGTCCCAGGACACTGCGATCATGACCTGAGCTAAAATCAAGAGTTAGACACTCAACCAACTGAGTCACCCAGGTGCCCCAAGAGGTATACTTCTTTTGAGAATGTTCTCATGAAAATGAGAGAAATGCCTGAAATTTTCAATATAAATTCTTTTGTAACTCTAATATCTTTAAGAATTATTTATGTATTTTAGAGTGAGAGATAGAGTGCAAGGGTGGGGAGGGCTAAAGGGAGAGGAAGAAGCAGGCTCCCCAATGAGATGCAGAGACAAAAATGGTGCTCAATCCCAGGATCCTAAGATTCTGACCTGAGCCGAAATCAAGAGTCAAGCTCTTATTCTAATAACTTTATAATAATGTAATCTAATAACTTTTCTATGGAATATGATTTACAAGATAGTTTCTACAGAGAGAACTTACATATTTTCTATTGCCACATTTAACATAACTTAGAAGGATGAAGATAAAATTGTTTAGCTCTTTTAATTAGGATATATTTATCATAAAAAAATCTAAATCTGTCAGATCATTACCTTGAACAATTTCATATTCTTTTCCCAACCATACTCATGATCTGAAATATCCTTCATGTAGCACACTATGAATTTCATGTGACACACTTTGAAAACCCTACTAAATTTTAATGAAGGATACAGAGCCAGACAGCATGAGAAACAGTATGCCTACATAAATCTTGAATGGATCGGGAGGGGAACGGTAAAACAATGACCTGAAGTAGAATTTTATGAATTACTTCTCCTGTATAACTCTGAGTTATACTTGCATATTATATTAATGCAAAACCTAAAATCATTATGCAGTATTGATTTCAAGTCACTAGAAATGACATGGGAAGAGTGATGATCTTGAGAAAAATAATAAAATGCAGTAATTTGTCTGTGGGCATTTATTCTAAGGTGTAAAATGTACCGACTTTTTTTTTTTAAGTTTGCACATATGTACTAAAGACATTGAGTTGTTTTTTTCCATGATTGTTTCAGAGGTTTGTAAGAGTAATATTAACAGTAATAGTAATAGTAACAGTTATTTTCCTGATTCTCAAAATTCCCTATCTCCCAATTAAGTGTAAAGGAGATCAGAAAATGTGTCAAACTCATGTCTTAAAACCCTTAGTGCCTAATACAGGGTATTATAGTTATAGGTACAAGATAACTGTTGCCTGAATGGAGACTTGAGGTAGTCTCTACTGTGAATGGCTATAGCCTTTGAAAATGAAGTCCTTAACCCAGAACTTTACTCTGCCTGAGGAGTGGGTTGTATTTTCACATTATGTACAGCCAGAAACACAGTATCAGGTGACAGGTGTATTATTTAGTGAATTCTGATTACAGAGTTATGGCTGGTACCTTCATGGACTGAAAGGAAGTACTAGAACTAACATCAAGTTAATTAGATATAGAAAACTGCACAATCCAAGAAAGGTATATTCGATTTTATATGAAGTTCTTTTTCACTGTACATACCTCAGTATCCTTGTCCATACCCATATACCATGCTGATCTAACATCAAAAACTAAAGGAGGTAACTAATTATACTTAGACAATAACCGAGTACTAAACAAGTCATTTTAATAGCTAATATAACTGAATTTCAAGGACTCTATTAAAATAATGAACAATTCATAATTTATTTTATTCTTTTAAAGATTTATTTTATTTATTTTAGAGAGAGAGCAAGCACACATGAGCATTGGAGGGAGAGGGCAGAGAGAGAGGGAGGGAAATCTCAGGCAGATTCCCTGCTGCACATGGAGCCTGATGTAGGGCTTGACTCCAGGACCCTGAGATTATGACCTGAGCTGAAACCAAGAGTTTCAGGACACTTAGCCAACTAAACCATCCAGTATTCTAAACATCCATAATTTAAATCAATATCTGACATTTCATACGTTGTACAAAATTAAAATTATAATCAGAAAAATTAAATGAATCCTTAAAATATAATAAATAAAGTTATTTACTACACTGGATTAAAATTAAGTCTTGCTTTAAATTTTGCTATTTCCATGGTAAGTACTGATTAGAGAGTTTTTATATCAGTTTATTCTAATCATAAAATACCTTTAGAGTAATCAGATATCTTCCCCATTGCATCCTTTAAAATATTCACTACAGTTTAAGAAAGAAAATTTGCTGCTATGCTATAGAAGTCAAATATAAACATACTGTTTTCAATTTTTACTTTAAATGAATATGTTTATTAGAGGTATTTCTTTATCATAGAGTTATGTCATTTTTGTCAAAAGCAATACTTTGCTATATAGATTAGATTAAAATTAATCACCTCCACTACCACTTACTATTTATTATTATTATCAACATTAAGTTTAAATAACAACTGGGATTTTTTATTTGCTTTGTGACTCATTAATAACTCACATAGAAAATACAAATTTTATGAGTTAAAAGTTAAGCACCAAAAGAATACACCTATAAAATACACAAAATTCCATATAAGTTCCAGAATTCTGAGAAAATGAATTTCAAAGGTCTACCATATTGGCATTTAAGTATGTAGTACCCGAAGATTCTGGCTACTTAAGATGGCAAAATACAAATATTAATGCATCAGGGTACCAATTAAGCTTCATAAATGACCATATGAAGCAGCCTATTCTAAAATATTGGTCCAAAGGAGGTGACTTGTTGAGAAATACTTTCCTTTCTCATTATAGAGTTGTTGGGAGAAAAAAAAGGCCCAAAAATGCACTTTCAGATCTCAATGTGAGGAAATATTACAAAAACAAACAAAAAAATCATATAATACTGGGTTACATTTCAAAAGGCTCCTTGGTGTAATCAAGCCATGTATTTTATTATTCTCTGTCATAGGGAAGTATAACCCATTAGTCCTAGAAAGGGTGTGGTATAATAAAAAGTACCTGAATTTTGAAATCAAATACAGCTGACCCCTGAACAATATAGAGGTTACAGGCACGGACCCTCCACACAATCTAAAATGTGTAGATAACTTTGGATTTCCCAAAAGCTTAACCATCAATAGCCTACTGTTTCCCAGAGGCCTTATCAATAGCTTAAATAGATTAACATACATTTTCATATGTATTATTTGCTGTATTCTTAGAATATAATAATATAGAAAAAATATTAAGAAAATCATAAGAGAGAGGCACCTGGGTGGCTCAGTCAGTTAAGAGTCCAACTCTTGATTTCCACTCAGGTCATGATCTCAGGGTCATGAGCTCAAGCCCCACATTGGACTCTACACTCAGCAGGGAGTCAGCTCCAGGATTCTCTCTCCCTCAGCCTTTCCATCTCCTCTCTTTCTCTCAAATAAATAAATAAATCTTTAAAAATACAAGAAAATCATAAGAAAAATATTTTTACAATACTACTTTGTTTTTGTATTGTTTTGTTTTTAGTTTTTCTCAAAATTTTTATTTTTTAATTTCTTTTCAGTGTTCCAGAATTCATTGTTTATGCATCACTACTTTGTTTTTATTTAAAAAATCCATGAATAAGTAGACACACACAGTTCAAACACCTATCATTCAAGTGACAACTGCATATGTTTTATTTACAAGTTTATAACTTATTAAATGTAAAACATCAGACATCTTAACATCACTGAACTTCATTCCATACATCTATAAAATGAGGATATCTTATTAACATGAAGATTACAGATGATAAGACATGACAATAACCTAGCATAGTCTTTAGCACATAGTTGGAATATAACATATGGTTATTTCCTTTATGTCTTCTCCCTTTTAATATGCATGGTCCAGTGCTCAGAGTTTCATGCAATAAATCTTGAAAAAATGTCTTAAATCCTACAAGAATTTAAGTATGTTTGTCATGATACTTGGTGGTTCAGTATTTGTAGATCCATGTGCTATACCATATTAACAAGAGGAAAGACTAAAACCATATGACCAGGACATGTATTACATGGAGCACTGGGTGTTATATGCAAACAATGAATCTTGGAATACTACATCTAAAACTAATAATGTAGTATGGTGACTAACAAAAAAAAATATGATCATCTCAACAGATGCAGAAAAAGCACTCGATAAAATGTTTATGATAAAAATTCTCAAGAAAGTAGGTTCAGAGGGAACATATCTCAACATAATAAAGGCCATATATGAAAAATCCACAACTAACCTAATACTAAAAGGTGAAAAACAAAGATTTTCCTTTCAGATCAGGAAAAGGACAAAGATCTCCACTCTCAAAACTTTTATTCAACATAGTACTGAAAGTTCTAGCTGCACCAATCAGACAAGAAAAAAAAAAATTAAAAACCTCCCAAATTTCTGTGGAGGAATGTAAACTATCACTATTTGTAGATGACATGATACTATAAATAGAAAACCCTAAAGACTACCCAAAAACTATTAGAACTGATTAATGAATTCAGTAAAGTCACAGTATACAAAATAAATATACAGAAATCTGTTGCATTCTTAATTTTTTAAAAGATTTTATTTATTTATTTGACACACAGAGAGATCACAAGTAGGCAGAGAGACAGGCAGAGAGAGAGGGGGAAGCAGGCTCGCCACTGGGCAGAGAGCCCGATGCAGGGCTCAATCCCAGAACCTTGAGATCATGACCTGAGCCGAAGGCAAAGGCTCAACCCACCAAGTCACCCAGCCTCCCCCTTTTGCATTCTTATACATTAACACTGAAGCAGCATAAAAGGAAATTCAGAAAACAATTCTACTTACAACTGTACCCCACCCCCCGCAAAAAAAAAAAAACAAAAAAAAACTAGAAATAAACTTAACCAAGGAGGTCAAGGATTTGTACTCTGAAAACTTAAAGACACTGATGAAAGAGGGTGTCTGGGGGGCTCAGTGGGCTAAAGCCTCTGCCTTCAGCTCAGATCATGATCTCAGGGTCCTGGGATCGAGCCCCACGTCAAGCTCTCTGCTCAGTGGGGAGCATGCTTCTCCCCGTCTCTCTCTCTGCCTGCCTCTTTGCCTACTTGTGATCCCTGTCTGTCAAATAAATAAATAAATAAAATCTTTAAAAAAAAGACATTGATGAAAGAAACTGGAGATGACATAAAAAATTATAAGATATACCTTGCTCATGGACTGGAAGAATTTATAACATTATAAGATCTGTATTACTCAAAGCAATCTGTAGATTGAAAGAAAGCCCTATCAACGTACCAATAGCATTTTCCACAGAAGTAAAACCAAAAATCCTAAAATTTGTATGGAACCACACAAGATCTCAAATGGCCAAAGCAATCTCGAAACAGAAGAAAAGAACTGGAGGTAACATAATTCCAGATTTCAAGCTATGCTAGAAAGCAGTAGTAATCACAACAGTATCATACTGGCACAAAACAGACACATAAGTCAATGGAACAGAATAGAGAATCCAGAAACAAACCTACCTTTACATGGTCATTTAATCTATAGTAAAGAAAGCAAGAATATATACAAAAGGGAGAAGATGTTCTTTTCAATAAATGGTGTTAGGAAAACTAGATGGTTACATTCATAAGAATGAAACTGGACCACTTTCTTCTATCATATAAAACAAATAAACTGAAAATGAATTAAAAACCTAAATGTCAGACCTGAAAGCATAAAGCTCCTAACAGAAAACATAGGAAGTAATCTCTTGGACATTGGTCTTAGTAATATATTTATGCATAGGTCTCCATAGGCAAAGGAAAAAAAAAACCCTATTTAAACTTCATCTCAATGAAAAGTTTCCCCAAAGCAAACAAAACCATCAATAAAAAAGCCAACTTAATGAATAGAAGATATATGCAAATAACATCTGGTAAGAGGTCAATATGCAAAATACAAAAAGAATTCATACAACTCAACACCAAAAACAATCTAACCTTTACAAAGGGGCAGAGCTCCTTTTCCTTTTCTCTACCATCACGGCAGTTGACTGTTCCTCTCCATTTCATCTCACAAGGCTTTCAACATCAAGCAATTCCTGGCCAAAACACAAAAGAATTGTCCCATTCTCTAGTGGACTTGGATGAAAATTGGTTAAGAAAATAATAATTATCAGGTACAACTCCAAGAGGAGACACTGGACGAGAACCTAGATGGATCTATAAAGAATCACATGAGATTGCACACATATTTATGTTGCATGAAGGTCACTTGCTTTTATCATATCACTCTGTAAAAATCACTATTACCTGAACAACAGACGGGTTTTATCAGGATGATTTTTCTCTGTAACTATGCTTCTGTTCCAGTAGGTTGGTTCAGTAATAAATATTTGAGATCTTTTGTTTGGGAAAAACATATACATAAATCAATAAATAAAAACGGGCAGAGGATCTAAATAGACATTTTTCCCAAAGAAGGCATAGAGATGGCCAAACGACACATGAAAAGGTACACAACATAACTAATCATTAGGGAAATGTAAATCAAAATCACAATGAGGTATCATCTTATACTTATCAGACTGGCTAGTATCAAAAAGAAAATAACAAGACTGGTGAGGATGTGGAGAGAAGGAACCCTCCTGCACCACTGGTGGGAATGTAAATTGGTGCAACCACTGTGAAAAACAATATGAAAGTTTTCCAAAAATATTAAAAATAGAAATATGATATGAACTAATAATTCCACTATTGGGTGTTTACCAAAAATCCAAACACTAATTCAAAAAGATGTATGTGACTGTGGCCATTGCTGCTATGAACATTAGGATACAGATGGTCACAGTCGCCAAACTGTGGAAAGAACCAAGATGCCCTTCAACAGGCAAATGGATAAGGAAGATGTGGTCCATATTTTTATGGAGTATCATGCCTCCATCAGAAAGGATGAATACCCAACTTTTGTAGCAACATGGATGGGGCTGGAAGAGATTATGCTGAGTGAACTAAGTCAAGCAGAGAGAGTCATTTATCATATAGTTTCACTTACTTGGGAAGCATAAGGAATAACACAGAGGACATGGGGAAATGGAGAGGAGAAGAGAGTTGGGGGAAATTGGAGGGGGAGATGAACCATGAGAGAGTGCGGACTCTGAAAAACAATCTGCGGGTTTTGGAGGAGCGGGGGGGGGGGGTGGGAGGTTGGGTGAGCCTGGTGGTGGGTATTATGGAGGGCATGTATTGTATAGAGCACTGTGTGTGGTGCATAAACAATGAATTCTGGAACACTGAAAAGAAACTTAAAAAAATAAAATAAAAATTTACTGGGCGCCTGGATGTCTCAGTGGGTTAAAGCCTCTGCCTTCGGCTTAGGTCATGATCCCAGGGTCCTGAAATCGAGCCCCGTATTGGGCTCTCTGCTCAGCGGGGAGCCTGCTTCCCCCCTCTCTCTCTGCCTGCCTCTCTGCCTACTCGTGCTCTCTGTCAAATAAATAAATAAAATCTTAAAAAACAAAACAAAACAAAAACAAAAACAAAAAAATAAATAAATAAAAAATTTAAAAAACAAAAAGATATGTGTGTTACTATATTTATTGCATTATTTACAATAGCCAAGAAATGGGAGTAACCCAAGTATCCATCAATAAATGAATAGATCAAGAGGCAGTGGCATGTGCACACACATACACACACATAATGGACTATTGCTTGGTCAAAAAAAAGAATGAGATCTTGCCATTTCCAAGAACATGAATGGACCCAAGTGTATTAAACTGAATGAAATAAGTCAGGCAAAGACAAATACCATGCTATTTCACTTCTGTATGAAATCTAAAAAAAAAAACGTAATAACAGACTTTTTTAAAAAGATTATATTTATGTATTTGACAGAGAGAGATCACAAGTAGGCAGAGAGGCAGGCAGAGAGAGAGGGGGAAGCAGACTCTAACCCACTGAGCTACCCAAATGCCCCAAAACAGACTTCTTTAAAAAGAATTTTAAAGATTTTATTTATTTATTTATTTATTTGAGAGAGGGAAAGAAAGAGCAAGCAGAAGAATGGTAGACAGGGACAGAATCAGAAGCAGACTTCACACTGATTGTGGAGCCTGACACAGGGCTCAATCCCCCAATAGTGAGCTCATGACCTTGAGATCACGACCTGAGCAGAAATCAAGAGTCAGAGGTTCAACAGACTGAGCCACTCAGGTGCCCCAATACAAACAGACTCTTAAATGTAGAGAACTAATTCTTGCCAGAGGAGAGGTGCGTGGGGAGTAGGGGGCAAAATAAATAAAGGGGATTAAGACATACAAACTTCCAGTTATAAAATAAGTTATGGAGATGAAAAGTAGAGCAAAAGGAATACAGTCGATAATATTGCAATAACACTGTATTGCGACAGATGGGGACTACATTTATTGTGGTGAGCACAGATTAATGTATAGAATCTTGAATCACTATGTTGTACACCTAAAATGAACATAACACTGACAATTATTCTTCAGTAATAAAATAGATTACATAAATAAATACGTCCTTCAAAATGTATAGCTTCCTGGAAAACAAAACGAACTTTGTCTTTGTGTGTTTTCATGGTCTATCATGATTCTTGCTTTCGTAAGCATCTTTATATGTGCAGTCTCAATAATCTGCTGGAGGCATTATTGCAGCCATGCTTTCCATGCTAACCATTCCTTCCCTAGTGTGTCATAGAATTCAAACATAAAAAGGAACACAGAACACTTTTTGAGGATCTCAAATACATCACAATCCATCTATCTTGAGACTACACTGTTCCTCAAATGTGAATTTGATTAAAAAGTGAGAACATAGTATAATCATTGATCATTTATCCATGTCCACAATGTGAAGAAAATCTTATTGCCTAATTTCTACAATGAATAGAGTTATCACAGACACAGATTTTGGCCCAATAAGCTAATAAGCAATAATTTGTATTCTAGTAATTAGAATTGCTTTGAGACCACACAATAACTTTGTCTTTTTTATTTTGAGAAAATCACTTTAATACATAATTTTTGTATGCTTTCAAATTAAAGGAAACTCATTCAAACAAAACTGTTACTAATCTTATTTTTTCCTTAACCAAAACGTATTCAAACTATAATAGACAGTAATGAAATTACAGTGATACGTGAAAGAGAATCCTGAGATATACCTTGTTAAGGACTGATTGGTAATTAAATGTTTACCCATTCTTAAAGAGTCATAGTAATGAGAAGATTATGGTTATTACTAATAATAAATGATAAAAACAATTGTATCTTACATTTAAATATCACTTAATAGTATACAAGATTTTTTAAAACATATTGTACCTATTTTGTCACTGCCAGGATAAGTAAATGTGAAATTTGAAATAAGATACTTATTTAAATCACATGAGCACAGACTTTAAGATAGCTCATTATTGTTTTCAAAATAAAGTACAAATGTACTGTCACTGCATCAAAGACCTGGGTTCCACAATGGAACATGTACTTTCTGGTTTTGTATCATTATCCATGCTGTTTCCTCTACTTGAAACAAGGCTACCTATGCTTATTTAAGTCCAGCAAATTGGCATTAAGGTGAGCTCCCACAGAAAGCACTCCCTTCCTCCCATCGCAGTTTCTCAAAAGCATTTATTAAGTGTCTGCTTCTAACCTTCTCATACTGCTTTGTTGCAGCACTTCTTATAGCACCTTATCAAGATGGAACATGTATCTCTTGCCAGTACTGTGGCAGTATCTTTTCCAAAGGTATCTCTGTTCTCTACTTTATCCTTAGACTGCAGTTATCAGAGCAATATTTGAAAATCCAGATATGATCATGTTTTCAATAGAAAACCTCTGATAATGTCAAATCTTTTAACTCTCTCTCCTCACTCTGTATTTCAGCTACATTTGCCATCTTTCCATTCCTCATCATCAGTAAATTCTAACCACCTCAAGGACTTAATACATGAAGCTGATGAAAGAAAGAAAGGAAGGAAGGAAAAAAGAAAGAAAAGACAAGATAAGAAAAAAGAAAACACAATTGAAGGAAACTGAGTAATATCTTTAGAACTGTTATATCAACATTGGACTGACTTGAGCCATTTCTTTTTCTTGCCCCTTAAAAGCACTTAATCAAAAGTGACATGGAGATCTCTCATGATAGTATCCATTAACTAAAGTTTAATGGAAACTATATTTAATGAACATCTTTTTCAATCAAACCTGAACTCTGACCCCTGCATGAAATTAGAGGGGCAGGGCTCAAGTGGAGGGGTTGGGAAGCACATAGGGGTAGTAATCAAGAAAAAAGAGTCTAAAAGTACTGGGGGTGTGGCAGGCTATCCACGTAGGAATTCGGGATCTCAGAGACAGGTGAATGAGGTAGTAACCAATGGTTCTGAACTGACAAAGTAACAACAGGCTATCTGCACAAGATGCTAAATATGTGTTGTAACTACTGCTTCTGCTTCTCCCTCCAGTGCCCAAAAAAGTTTTTGCTAATGGATATTGTGTTGAGAGGAGCTCAGCTACAGTCTCAAGAGTCCTTCACAAACCACTACCAAGATAATCATATTCCCAATTGATCATCATTATATTCAAGATTAAACCTATTGACATCCTGTTTACAACTATAGGAACTGACATGGATCAAATAACCAAGTTTCAAAAAAGAACACTTAATTTCACAGGCCAGGAATGAATCAAGAACCTATAATTTCTTTCCATTTTCTCTTGTTTGCCCTAATGCTACTAACTTTAATGTTCCCACCATCCTTTCTAATTGTGATATATATAAATTCTTTCAATACTGACTGACCAAATTGTAGTTTCTTTCACAGATACTGTATTATCAGGGCCAAGCTGCAGTCCTATCCCATAATCCAGGCATTGGCCATATTTATCTATATGCCTAACTGATGTCTCACTTGAACATAATATTTTCATAAAATATATTTTTTATTTTGAACCATAGAGCCCTTAATAAGTCAGTGTTTTGACACTGGCATAGTTGGAGTTTGATGCTTTATCCCTAAAGATAAGAACATTAAAAGAATAGTCAAATACATCTAAAAACCTCTATAAATAACTAGTGTATGTTATTTGAAATCATTTCATATAAAATCGGGACATTTTGATAAAATAAAAAAGTTTATAGACCTGATATGCAATAGTCTACAATAGGTCCCATGACCTCCATCTCTGGTTATTATCCCCATAAGTATAGTACTTATGTAGCAATGATAAAGGGATTTTCAGATATAATGAAAGACCCAAATCACTTGACTTTAAGTTAATCAAAGGAAGATAATCCTGGAACTCCCTGGGGAAAAATGGCAAAGTAGGAGGACCTTAAGCATAAAATGTCCTACTGACACAACTAGATAACACCCACATCAGTGTAAATAGCCCAGAAAATGATCCAAAGACTGGCAGAACAGGGTCTCCACACCTAAATGTATAGAAGAGGCCACATCAAAGAGGGTAGGGAAGAACAGAGACAAATCCCCATAACATTTGGCAGTGAAACCCAGAGAAGCCAAATTTCACAAGTTTCCACAATCAGTGGGGGGCTTTAACACCTGGAACTTTGAATAGGTTGCTGATTTGAAAAATCAGCAGGATCAGCTCTGGGAGAGCCAGAAAAGCAAGAGGAAATGAAGTCTCCACCCTTAAAGAGACAGCACAACAGGGGTGCCTGGGTGGCTCAGTCTGTTAAGTGGCTGCCTTCAGCTCAGGTCATGATCTCAGGGTCCTCAGATCAATCCCCGAAATGGACTCCCTGCTCAGCAGGGAGTCTGTTTTTCCCTCTCCCTCTGCACACACACATTATGTCTGTCTCTCTCAGTCTCTCTCTCTCCTCAATAAATAAATAAAATATATATATTTTTTAAAAAGAGCACAACAAGTAGCCCCATGGAGTTATAGCATAGAATGACCAGTCGCAAAAACATCTGGGGAGATGAAAAACATCTGGAGAGAGATTTGTTTATTAACCTCAGAGCATGTACTAGAGGGAGAGGAATCATTGGGAGAGAAAAATAATAATGAAAACTGAATACAGACATAGGAACTGGGCAACACCATCTAAGCACAGAACATTCACATGGGATCCCAGGGATCCCAGGAGAAGAGAGAGATAAGGAGGCATAAAATATATTTGAAAAAGTAGCAGAATCTATTTGCATATAGATACCTTTGCAAATCTGGAGAAGGAAACAGAAATCCGGATCAAGGAGATATAGAGAACATTCCCCCCCTCAAAAAATGACCTAATCAGGTCCACATCAATGTACACAGTAATTATGGCAAAAAATAGGTATGAGAGAACTTTCAAAGCACCAATAGAAAAGAAAACGTTATCTACAAGGGAAATCCCGTAGGGCCTTAAGCTGATTTTTTTCAGCAGAAACTTTAGAGGTCAGAAGAGAATGGCATGATATATTCAAAGTGCTGAAAGGAAAAAAAATCTGTACCCACAAATAATCTGTGCAACAAGGCTATTACTCAGAATAGAAAGGGAAATAAATAGTTTCTCAGACAAACAAAAGTTAAAGGAGTTCATGACCACTAAACCAACCCTATGAGAAATGTTAAAGGGGACTCGTTGAGTGGAAATGAAAGATCATAAGTAGGAGTAAGAAAAATATGAAACACAGAAAAGAGTTAAATTAAGTATATCTACAAAAATCAGTAAAGGAATTACCAAAATAAAAGGATATAAACTCAAGATACCATGTACCTAAACCATGGAAGGAAGCGTTAAGTGACTGTGAACTTAATACAGACTGCTATATGCTAAAGATGGTATATGCAAACTGAATGATAACCATATATTAAAAACAGTTATAGATATGCAAAAAATAGAGAAAGGAATCCAAGTATATCACTAAAGAAAGCCAAAAAACTCTGAGAGAACAGAGCAACAGAGGAAAGGATCAAAGAACTAGGAAAAACAACCCTGAAAAAAAGCAACAAAATGGGAATAAGTACATACCTATAAATAATTATTTTAAATGTAAACGGACTAAATGCTCCAATCAAAAGACAGAGTGACAGAATGTATAAAAAAGCAAGACCCAGAAGCACCTGGGTGGCTCAGTAGTTAAGAACCTGCCTTCAGCTCAGGTCATGATCCCAGGGTCCAGGGATCGAGCCCTGCATCAGGCTCCCTACTCTGCGGAAAGCCTGCTTTTCCCTCTCCCTCTGCTTGTGTTCTCTCTTTTGCTGTGTCTCTCTGCTAAATAAATAAATAAATAAATAAAATCTTTAAGAAAATAAAAAGCAAGACCCATCTACATGTTGCCTATAAGAGACTCATTTCACATGTAAAAACAGATGTGGATTGAAAATGAAGGGATGGAGATTATGCTGAGTGAAATAGTCAATCACAGAAAGTCAATTATCACATGGTTTCTCTTACTTGTGAAACATAATGAATAACATGGAGGACATTAGGAGAAGGAAAGGAAAAGTGAATTGGGACAAATTGGAGAGGGAGATGAACCATGAGAGACTATGGACTCTGAGAAACAAATTGAGGGTTTTAGAGGGGAGTGGGCATAGGGGAATGGGTGAGCCTGTTGCTGGGTATTAAGGAAGGCACGTATTGCATGGAGCACTGGTTGTGGTACATAAACAATGAATCTTGAACACTGCATCAAAAACTAATGATGTATTTTATGGGGACAAACATAACATAATAAAAAAAAGGTGAAGAGATGGAAAAGCATTTACCATGAGAATAAGAGTGAAAAGAAAGCTGGGATAGCAATACTTATAGGACACAAAATAGACTTTAAAACAAAGACTATAACAACAGACAGGGAGGATATTATAAAATCATAAAGTAAATAATCCTACAAGAGGATACAATAATTATAAATATTTAAGCACCCAAACACATAAGGCAGCTAATAACAAACATAAAAGAAGTAATGTATAGTAACGATAATAGTAGGAGACTTTAAAATCCCACTTACATCAATGACTAGATCATCCAAATAGAAAATCCAGAAGGAAACAGTGACTTTGAATGAAACATTGGAACAAATGGATATAACAGTTATATTCAGAACATTTCAGCAAAAAACAACAAAGTACACATTCTTCTCAAGTGCATATGTAATACTGTTTAGACTAACCCAAATATTTGGTCACAAAACAAGTCTCAACAAATTAAAAAAGACTGAAGTCATACCATGCATCCTTTCTAATCACAACACTATGAAATTAGAAATCAACCATAATAAAAAATTTTGAAACCACACATATACATGGAGGTTACATAATATGCTACTAAACTATGAGTATATCAACCAAGAAATCAAAGAGGTAATTTTAAAAATACACAGAGACAAATGAAAATGAAAACACAACACTCCAAAATCTTTGGAATGCAGCAAAGACAATTCTAAGAGGAAAGTTTATAGAAGTACAGGCCTACTTCAAGAAGAAAGAAAAATATCAACAATCTAATCTTACACTAGAAGAAACTGGAAAAAGAAAAAAACGGAACCCCCAATGAGTTGAAGGAATGAAATAATAAAGATTACAGCAAAGATATAATAGAAACTTAAAAAAAAAACAGGACAGATTAATGAAACCAGGAGTTGGTTCTTGAAAAGATTGATAAAATCGATAAACCTTTTAGTGCGACTCATCAGAGAGAGAGAGAGAGAGAGGGAGAGGACTCAAATAAACAAAACTGGAAGGGAAAGAGGAGAAATAACAACTGATACCACAGAAACAAAAAAAGATTGTAAGGGAATATTAGGAAAAATTATATACCAATAAGTTGGATAACCTACAAGAAATGGATAAATTCCTAGAAATATATAAAGTACCAAAACTGAAGCAGAAATAGAAATTTTGAACTGATTACTAATAATGATTGAATCAGTAATCAAAAAATTCCCCAAAACAAAAATCCAGGACAACCTAGCTTCACAGGTGAATTCTACCAAACATTTAAGGAAGAGTTACTACCTACTCTTCTCAAACTATGCCAAAAAATAGAACATGGAGGAAATTTTTCAAATTCATGCTATGAGGCCAGCCATTACCTGATACCAAAACCAGATAAGGACACTAAGAGAGAGAGAGAGAGAGAGAGAGAACACACCATGGGCTAATTATCTCTGATAAACATAGATGCAAAAACAGTCAACACAATTTGGGCAAACGAAATCCAACAATACATTAAAAAAAATCATTCACCACAATCAAGTGGCATTTATCCCTATGACACAGGGTGGCTTAATATTTGCAAATTAATCAATGTTGACAATTCATATCAGTAACCCAAGAGATTAAAAGCATATAATCATTTCAGTAGATGCAGAAAAAGCATTTGACAAAGTACAAGATCCATTTATGATTAAAAAAAAGACCCTCAACAAAGTAGGTTTATAAGGAACACACCTCAACATAATGAAGATTTTCTATGAAAAACTCACAGCTAACTTCATACCCAATGGTGAAAAACCGAGAGCTTTTTCCTTAAGATCAGAAACAAGACAAGGACACCCACTCTCATCACTTTTATTCAACATAGTACTGCAAGTCCTAGTCACAGTAATCAGGAAACACAAAGAAATAAAACACATCTAGACTGGTAAGGAAGAAGTAAAACTGTCGCTATTTGTAGAAGTCATGACATTATATATAGAAAACTCTTAAGACTCGACCACAAAACTATTAGAACTGATAAATGAATTCAGTAATGTCAAAGGATTCAAAATCAGTAGACACAAATCTATTGCATTTATATACACTAATAATGAAGTAGTAAAAGGGGAAATTAAGAAACAATCCCATTTATAATTGCACCAGAAGTAAAAAAAAAAAAAAAAAAAAAAATTCCTGGAAAAAACATGACCAAAAAGATGAAAGACCTTTTCTCTGAAAACTATAAAGTCCTGATGAAAGAAATTAAAGATAACACAAACAAATGAAAAGATATTCCATGCTCAGAAACTGGAAGAAAATTGTTAAAATGTCTATACTACCCAAAGCTATCTACACATTTAATGCAATTCCTATCAAAATACCAAAAGCATTTGTCACAGAACTAGACCAAGCAATCCTATGATTTGTATGTAACCACAAAAGACCCCAAATACCCAAACCAATCTTGAAAAAGAAAAACAAAGCTAAAGGTATCACAAATTCTAGACTTCAAATTATATGACAAAGCTGTAGTAATCAAAACAGTATGGTACTGGCACAAAAATATACAAACACCGATGAATGGAATAGAATAGAAAGCCCATGAATAAACCTATTATTATATGGTCAATTAATCTTTGACAAAGGAGGCAAGAACCTGCAACAGGAACACGTTTCTTCAACAAATGTTGCCGGCGAAACTGGACAGCTACATGCGAAAGAATGAAACTGGACCACTTTCTTATACCATACACAAAAATGAATTCAAAATGGATTAAAAACCTAAAGATGAGACAGGAAACCATAAAAATCCTAGAATACAAGCTGTAATTTGACATGGGCCGTAGCAACATTTTTCTAAATAGGTCTCCTGAGACAAGAGAAATAAAACTGAAAATAAACTATTGGGACTACATCAAAATAAAAAGCTTTGACACAGTGAAGGAAATGATCAACAAAACTAAAATGTAAGCTACTGAATAGGAGAAGATATTTCAAAGAGAGACGGCTGATAGAGGCTTAGTATCTGAAATATATAAAGAACTTATACAACTCAACATCAAAATAACCCACAAATAATTCAGGAAAAACATGGACAAAAGACATGAACAGATATTTCTCCAAAGAAGACATACAGTTGACCAACAGACACATGAAAAGATGTTCATCATCCTTCATCATAAGGGAACTGCAAATCAAAACCACAATGAGATATCATTTAATACCTGTCAGAATGGTTAAAATTAGCTACTCAGGAAACAAGAGATGTTGTCAAGGATCTGGAGAAAAAGGAACCTGCTTGCACTGTCAGTGGGTATGGAAAATGGTACAGCCACTGTGGAAAACAGGAAGGAGGTTCTTCAAAAAATTACATATAGAACTAACATTTGATGCAGTAATTCCACTATTCGTATTTACCCAAAGAATACAAAAACTTATTCAAAAAGAGATATGTACCCATATGTTTATTGGAGCATTATTTACAATAGCCAAATTATAGAAATAACTCAAATTAATATCCATTAGAAGATGATTAAAGAAGATGTTGTGTTTAGGTGTGTGTATATATACACATACAGTACGGTACTGTATATATATTATATATATACACAAGCACAGACACACACAATGGAATATTACTCAGTCATCAAAAAGAATGAAATCTTGCCATTTCAACACCATGGATTGATCCTGATAGTATTATGCTGAAGTGAAATAAGTCAGAGAAAGACAAATACGATACGTGGAATTTAAGAAACAAAAAAGAAAAGAACAAAGAAAAAGAGAAAAAACAAAAACACTCTTAACTATAGAGAACAAACTGGTGGTTACCAGAGGGGAGGTGAGTTGGGGGGTGGGGAATGGATGAACTAGGTGATGGGGATTAAAGAGTACTCTTATCATGATGAGCACTAAGTACTGTAAAGAATTGTCGAATCACTACATTGTACACGTGAAACTCATATAACACTGTATGTTAGCTATACTGGAATTAGCTATACTGGAATTAAAATTTTTTTAATTGAAAACATTTTTAATTTTAAATTTCAATTTAATATTCAATTTAAAATTCTTTACATTTAGTTTTTTTAATTTTTTAAATTGAATATTAAACTTAATTTTAAATTAAAATTTTTTTTAGCAAAGTGAAAGTGAAAGAAAAATAAAAGGAGGTAATCCTAAATGGGCTTAACAGTTGGAAGCACTCTTCTAAGGGCCTCATCTTTCCCTTGAAGTCACAGATGCTCTCCTGCTGGCCCTAGAATACCACACCATAATGAGTTTTACAGCAGCAAGGAAGGGCCTGTGACCACAACCATGTGAGTATGGAGGAGAACCCACACCATTTGAGACCCCAGCCCTAGCCAAGGCCCTCACAGCAAACCATGAGCAGAGTGCCCAGACTCTGGATCCATGACACTGAAATAATAAATGAGTATTGTACTAAGCATAACATTTACTATAATTCATAAAGCTGAGCCTACTATATCTAAAAAAAATGCTATGTTCTTTTTCCAAAATTCTATCGCTGTATGTTTAAAATACATATTCAGTGCTTACTATGTGTAATGAGTTGAAATAAGTCCATATCCTAATCCCTAGAAAGTACAGTTTGACCTTCTTTGGGAAAGGGTTATTTATAGATATCATTAAGGATCTTGAAATAACATCATCCTACATTTAGTATCAGTCCTAAATCCAATGAGTGGTATCTTTACGGGAGGCAGAAGAGGGCAATTTGATACACAGATTGAGGCACCAGGTGAAGGCCATGTGAAGATGGAGGCAGGGGTGGAGTGCTACATCCAGAAGACAATGAGCAGCTAGAGTCACCAGAAGCTAGAAGGTGGAGGATGCAAGGTACGATTCTCCCCTAGAGGCTTCAGAGGGTGTGCTGTACCATTTACACCTTGATCTTGAACTTCCAACCTCTGTAACTATCAGATAATAAACTTGTTACTTTAATCTACTAAGTTTGTACTCATTTGTTATGGAAGCCCTAGAAAACTAACATGTCATGTCTGTAGCTATGGAGTTGTGGGGCAGAAAGGTAAAATAAACACAGCTTCTACCCTCCAGGAATTCCTAATCTAGTATTCCTAATCTATGATAGACATTACGATGGCGTATGCCAATACAATGGCATATGCCAAAAGAGAGGTAGAGAGAGAATGGTTCTGGTTTGAAGAGAGGGAAGCTCTCCTTCCAGCCAGGGCAAACAGATGGGGTTTCCTAGCAAAAAATAATGGTTAATGGAGGTAAATATTTGGGCATGAGGATACATGAGAAGCACTTTCCAGATAGAAGAACAAAAAGAAGATAGAAAAGAAATAAGCACCTGTGAAATCCCCTCTTTTTTGTTATAGCAACCTACCATCTGACATCCATTATACATTATTAGTTGCATCTAGCATGCTTGCAGTAAAAGTTTCGATATCATGTTCTCATTTGAAAGTTCAAATGTTCTATGTAGGTTCAAAAGACTCTAACAAGATCTAACTGTATGGTGTCATATAAATCTCAGAAAGCAAATTCTTCTCTTTCAACTATTAGTCACTATGGTGTCCCATTAGGCAAAATAGTACACACGTATCTTGAAACCATACAGCAATGAGAATATAGTAAATAAATGTACGTGTCTGATGTTGTATGTGTGTGTGTGTGTGTGTGTGTGAGAGAGAGAGAGAGAGTGCGTAATGATGCCAGTCCAACACTGACTTTTGTACAATCTTTATTTTTACTTAATTCAAAATTTTGCCATTTGAAATGGTGTCACAGCATATCATTTGATAAGTTAGACTCAAAAAGCAATTTACAGGTTCATTTTTATTATCATAGCCATCTACCATATAAAATTAATAAACTAATCTTCCCAAGAAAATTGAATTCTAAAAATTATTATTGCTGTGGTAACCAATAAGAAAGAGAAAGCATATTGCTTGGAGCTTTGTAAAACACAGGTGTCAGAATTAAAATAGAACTAGTCAGGAAAAGATCTAATATAATCATTGGTTGCATCAGTGCACAAAAAAAACATTTTATGACTGTATACTTTATGAAGATGAGACTTAGATCAGAAAATTTACATGTTAATCCATTAGTCATTTCAACTGGTAGAGAAAAACATGAAGTTTATATAAGAAGCATCACATACAGGCACACACAAAGAGGTGATTCTAAATACACTGAGTCAAGCAGCTAAACTTCTTACCTTCACTTTCTTTATCAGTAAATGATTTAAACACACAGACACGGGAGATTATGCTGAGTGAAATAAGTCAAGCAGAGAAAGTCATTATCACAAGGTTTCACTTACTCATGGAGCATAAGGAATAACATGGAGGACGTAAGGAGAAGGAAGGAAGAATGATGGGGGAGAAATCAGAGGGGAAACGAACCACAAGAGACTATGGACTCTGGGAAACTGAGGGTTTTGGAGGGGAGGAGGTGGAGGAATGGGTTAGCCAGTGATGAGTATTAAGGAGGGCATGGATTGCATGGAGCACTGGGTGTTATATGTAAACAATGAATCATGGAACACTACATCAAAAACTAATGATGTACTGTGTAGTGACTAACATAACAAAAAGACCCACAAAAAAAACAACAAAAAAAGGACATTGTGCTTCAAAGGCACACAAGGGCTCAGACAAAATGGTGAATTAACACTTCAATATCCATTAAATTTTATCATACTTAAAATCACACACACACACACACACACACACACACAGTTTCTGTTACCTTACAGAAATATTGTGAAAGAAAATGATTATGTATGTGCAAGTGCTTTCTAAACTATAACTCATGACTACATCGAATGATGAGAGATAGAGTCTAATATGGGAATCCATTAAAAATACAACAATTTTGATACATTTCCACCCTGTTGATTTTCCTGCAACAGTAAACAAGTTACATATCCAATAGATTCATATCTCATATCAAATATTTTCCTCATTTACTTCCTTATTTATGGTAAAATAGCTTTTGGCAGGAAGTTAAGGAAATCAGTGAAATCAGCAAAGGCCATGGCCATAATCCAGATAAAGCTGGACATTCCCTTCCCATTTTAAAGCCTGTTTCAGCATGGTGACACAGGGGAATGAAACTCAAATTGGATCCCACAACTTCCTCGAGAGATATACAACTCCTTAGATGCTTTTATCAGGATACAATGAAGGTAATTAGCAGTGATCACACAGCCAAATTTCCTAATTTTTATTTCACTTATCTCTTTATTTTAAATCCCATACTCAATCAAGGTTACTCTGATCCCTTCTCTTTCTCATCCCTCAAAATTCGGTTTCATTGGCTTTCCTGGATTCATTTTTTTCCATTCACTGTTTCTCACTGCTTCATCTTGCTGCCAGGATATTTTATTTTTTCTCAACCTGTGTCTCCATGTACATTTTCTTCTGAACACTCTTCTCATGTCCTTCCCTAAGACATTTCAATTTTGTATCTCAAAAAACTGTGCCCAGCACAATAGGTAATACAGAAACAAAGTTTCCCCTTCCTTAAAGTAGAGCCCATATTCTTCTACTGTAATGTATATATTTTTCCTATCTTATACAGACATCTTGGGAAGGTGACTTATCTCTGTCAGCTTGAACTTCCTAAAATCCAACTGAAGACATAGAGGATAGTAAAACAAGGTCTTGCATCTGCAGATCACAAAGTTCATGCATTAAAAGACATAAATTCCACCTCTCCATCCTCCCTTCCCCTACCTGGTTCATCTGTAGAGGCTGTATTTCACCATTTAAACTAAATTAACAGGCTGAGAAGTGTATGTATATATGCATGAAATAATTTTTATGTATCAGTATTACACATAATTTTATGTATTAATTCATGTTAAGATATAATACATAACACATAAAAGCTATAACTGAAACGGAAACTGGAATTTTAAGTTACCTTGAAACATATTTGAAATAAAACACCTATGCTTTCTCACAGACAAAGAAATGTATTCAGGGATTTAACATAAACTTTTGTATTATTTGAAGAATTTTTCCAAAATTCCACATCTATAAATTTGGAGTGGAGGGCATTGAACCAAAAAAAAAGTAAAAAACAAAACAAAACAAACACATGAAGTTTTTGAGCACATAAAATATAAAGATGAGTCATTATTATAAAAGGCATCATAAAGAAGTTCAAATACAAGTTGACCTAGAGAAATAATCCAATAAAAAGACAATACCCATGGCAAGGAAAATGGAACAGATGAGCTATGTAGCTTCTGTTTGTCCTCCCTTATATCCTGTTCTCCAAGGATGTTGATCCCTATAGATTAACATCAGTTGTCTCCATTGTCCCTTAGCCTCTGGCAGGGTTTGGCATAAGGAGGTGCTGTAAGCTATGCCGGTTATCATCTTGCCTATTTACTATAGGTTGCCTATACCCCTCTATCAAAGAACACAGCTCCTGTCAGGTGCTCCTCCTGATATAAGCTAGGCCACACTTACAGCTTAAGTCCTACTTGTGGTTAAGGGCTCTCTGTTGTTAACTACCTTTGGGGTACTGTATTATCCCTTTTTTTTTTTTAAACCAGATGTAGTCAAAATGTAGTTTAAAGAACCCCTGGGACTCTACAACATTTTCAGAGACTACATGAGGCCAAATCTCTATTCAGGATGTTAAGATGTTACTTATCTTTGCCACAACAGATTGAATGCACAGGAAAATATAAGACAGCTCTAGCCTCTTAAACCACACATTAAAAGATTCACAAAACTGTAGAACAATGCAACTCTTCTCAGTAATTATGTCTCAGCACATTTATTTTTCATAAATTATGTTTGCATATTAACATATAATGGGTTTATTGGTGCTTCTTAAATACTCATTTTAAAGTCAAATAAAAGCTCATTGAGGTCCTTAAAATTTTCTATAATATAAAGTGATCTGGGGTCCAAAAGTTTGATAACCACTACCTAAAATGCTGTACTCACCTTCATAAATAGACCGTTTTATTTAACCCCCCTAACTTTGGTTCATTTGAGTATGTCATGTTACTAGCCAGGGCACTGAGTGATACACTGGAAATTTATAAAGACATATAAATTGTCAGTAAACTTCACTAATAGTTAATGAAAAAATTAATACAAGGAAAAGAAATCATTTTATACCCCACAAACTTTTTCTGAAAGATTTAAAACATCTAATATTGTCAGAATATAAGGAAGCAAGCATTTTCACTTTTGGTTGGGGGGGATGTGAATTGTTACAAATTAGTGGAAAGCAATTTTTCAATAGCTCTTTTGACATTTATTTATTTGAGGGGGCAGGGGCAAAGGGAGAGGAAAGGAAAGAGAACCACAAGCAGACTCTCCACTGAGCATGGGGCCCAATACGGGGCTTTATCTCACGACTCCAAGAAGAGGAACTGAGCTGAACTCAAGAGTCAACTGCTTAATGGACAGAGCCACCCAGCACCCCTTCGGTAGCTCTTAAAAGCAGAACTGTGGGGGCACCTGGGTGGCTCCATCAGTTGAGTATCAGACTCTTGGTTTCCACTCGGGTTGTGATCTCATGAGTTGTGGGATGGGCGCTGTATGGGGCCCTAGGTTCAGATGGGAGTCTGCTTTAAGATTCTCCCTCTGCCCCTCCCCCCACTCGAGGGGAACATGTGCTCTAAAATAAATAAATAAATCTTGAAAAAGAAAAAGAACTGTGAATACTTTATGACCTAACATTTCAAATTCTAGGAATTTATCCGTCAGAAATAAAACTGTGAGGATTGAAAATATCATTATAATGATACTATAGCATTGCTTGTGATAGCAAAAAAGTACAAAGGAAAGATATGAATGTTCAACAGAAGAAAATTATATAAAATATTATACAACCACACAAATACTGTGTGGGGTTTTTATTAGGATTTTATTTATTAATTTACATATTTGACAGAAAGCACAAGCGCACAAGCAGGAGGAGCAGCAGGCAGAGAGAGAGGGAGAAGCAGGCTCCCCTCTGAGCAGGGAGCCCAATGTAGGGCTCGATCCCAGGACCCTGAGATCGTGACCTGAGCCGAAGGCAGAGGCCTAACCCACTGAGCCACCCAGGCACCCCTGTGGAAGTGTTTTAAAACATCTAAGTTAGATTTATATGTATTTAGCTGAGAACTAGAACTATGATGTTAAAAAAAGAATCCTCAAATTGGTATATACCGCACAGACCATTTTCACTTGCATATGTTTAAATATGCATACACGTTTATCTTCCTGAGTAAATAGGAGAGTACATAGAACAAATTATTTAATAGCCAAGATAGGGGAACAGAAGTAGAAATTTTCATAAAAGGCTTCTTTAATGAAAATAGAAGAACATGTTGGGGGGTAATAAACAGTTTGAGGTTATTTAACATTTGAACAAATAGACCCGCAAAAATTAGTCTAGGGATATTAGATTATTTTTTAATTGATATTCAGTATGATTATGGCTTAAAAAATAATTTTATGCTTACCTTTATCTTTGCACAGATTTACAATTAGGCTAGTCTACGGCAAACACACACTCTCATTTTATTATCAGTGTAAAGGCCGTAAAGTTTGCTGTAGCTTTTTCCCTCTTCTACAGTTGTAACTAATGCCCTTCTGTCCTGGTATTTCAGCCCCTCTCGCTCTAACACTAATCACTTCTGGAGTCACAGATTTTGAAACTCATTCACACCGATGTATTAACTCTTACAGCTTTGGCTTTGTTAAGTTTATGCTCACAATGCTCTGACCTCGTGGAGAGTATGCAAGGCATGGATTTAAGTCCTGTCTATATCACTTACAATTTGGGAATTTAGGTAAATTACATTATCACTGAGTTCTAGTTGCTCATCTGCAAAACAGAAATACTAACCTAACATTACTTTGAGTTGCAAATAAGGTTAAGTACTTTAAACTGCTTAACATTTACAATGAGTTAAATTTGAATGGAAAGCTTTTTTTCATTACTATTAAGCAATGAAGAGATAGGGGGCATAATGTTTGGGGTAGCTGGGATATTTTCTTTCTCATAAGACTGGTCAATAATTACAAAGGGTACTTTAGTAATTTAGGTGTACCTGGTCAACTGAAAACTGCCTAATAAACTCTTAAGACAGGAATTGTATTTTCAAATTACTCTTCAATTCCTCTCAGGGAGGGTCTGAGCAAAACACGGGAATGAAAGGGTATTTCTTGTATGTATCAAGCATGGTTTTCGTGTCTGACATACAGGAATAAGCAAAGCAGGTACGCTATCTGACCTCTTTGGGCTTATTCTCTAGTGTGAGAAAAAAAAAGAGAACTTTTTAAAATACAATTACACAAATAATTTAAGTATTAGGAAGAAAAAAGAATCTATGCAAGGAAATCTTTACTAGAGAGGGCGGGCAGTGCTCTTTCTTGGGGGTAGTGGGAGGAGTACTCTCCGGGTAGATTTGTGCTCAGACTCGAAGGAGATAAGGGAGTTGTAAAGCTACCTGAACAAAGACCACAAAGGGCACCTCCCCCCCACCCAGCAGAGGAAAAAGGAAGTGCCAAGGCTCTGAGGTTTGAGAAACTGCAAAGCTCCCAATGAAACTGGTGCCAAGGGAAATTCAGAGAGGCAACAGAAAGTTAAAATATATGAAGAAGTCTAGGATTTTATTTGTAGTCTGTGTTGTTGCTGTTCTTGTTGTTTTAAGATTTTATTTATTTGAGAGAGAGAGCGCATAAGAAAAAGAGCACAAGACAGAAAGTGCTAGCTAGCGGAAGGTAGGGAGGAGCATGGAGCCTGATGCTGGTCTCCAAGGGCTGGATCCCAGGACCCTGAGGATCACCACCTGAGCTGAGGCCAGATGCTTAACCAACTGAGCCACTCAGGCGCCCCTCTGTAGTCTGTCATTTTTACTCAGCTATACCTGAACTTTTAGTATGATCCTTTGACAGTTGTGTTGAAGGGACATCATGGGGATTCCAAACACAGAATATATATTGAAGGCAGAGCCAGCAGGATTTCCAGGGTATAAAATGGGAGAGCCAGACTGGCATACAAGTCCATATATAATGGTAAAATCACAAAGATGGAAAAGATTGGAGAAGAAAAGGACAATAGCATAGATGTAGTTCTCTTCTGAACATGTTAGAAGTAAAGCATCTCTAAGATTTCCACGTGAAGCTACTGTGTGTGCAGATAGATGTATGAGTCTGCATCTTGGAAGTCAATACAAATTGTATATGGAAAATCATGGTATAAGGAGAGATTACCAAGAAAAACAGTATCTATAGAGAAATTAAGAGAGAAGAGGATGGCTTGTTAAATATATTCCAGTTATTTAGAGACTGGTGAAAGGGAGACAGCCACAGAGAATGAAGTGATTAGGAAAGAACATAGAGAAATAGGGAAGAGAGTACATTGCATCTGGTGAGAAAGAGGAGGTAGATTCCAAGACAGGACTCTGCCTTATTAAGATGGGAAATAGTATAGTAAGTTTTATTGTTGATGGAAATGATCCAGTAGATAGGCAGACATTCAACATGAAGAGAAATTAGGTAGAAATGCATATTCCTCTTGAGTAGGCAAGAGGGGATGGGGATCCAGAGCCAAGAAGAGACATTTCAGTAGGGACAATTCATCCAGTGTAACATTTTGAAAGGCAGCATATATGAATACAGATGTTCAGTCACTATCCTTGATAAAGGAAAATGAGAGCTATTTCTTATTAGATTGCTTCTAATCTCTCAGTGAAATAAAAAGTGAGGACTTTAGTTCAAAGTTATAGGTGAGAAACAGAATAGAAGATCTCATAAGACAGGCAAAGTTGGAAACAGGCTTCTTAGCGGCACCTCGTGTGCTTAGCCAGTGGAGTGTGCTACTCTTGATCTCCAGGTCAGGGGTTAAGTTGGGTACAGAAATTATTTACTTACTAACTAACTAACTAGATAAATAAATGAAAGTGAAACAGTCTTCTCAAAGAGTAAGGGAGTAAATATACTAGGACACGTAGTGGCTCTGCCAGACAGCACTGAGTGTCCAGTCACTTCTTTTCCTTTAGCAACACTGAACTCCTCAGAGGAAAGTTCATAGGGCAGAGGAGACTGGCAAGTATGCCAGAGAAGAGAGGTACAAGGGAGTGATTTTCTTGATGGAGCATGGGCTATAAACTGAGTAAGGAAGAAACTACTGGCATGAGGTTGAGATGAGCAGTAAAGCTGTGAATTGGAGCTCATGATGGGATAAAAAAAATTGATGCTGAAGGGGCTAAAAGTGAAGGAGGTGGGCAGGTAGCAATGTCCAGAAAGTCATGCCTGAAAGAGATTTGGACTGCGAAGCTGACATTGCTAATGACAAGGTCTTGAGTGTATGTGATGGGGAGTCGAAATGAGGTGAAAGAAAATCCCACTGGATATACCATTTACATGAGAGACATACTGCCTGTATTAAGCATGCTGACAGGACCAGTGGTGGACAACCTCCCCCCACGCCCAGAAATTCAGGTGTGAAATTCTACAGTAGGAGACCAAGTGATGGGGAGAAAACCGAAATCAGCTACTCCTTAGAGCAGGCTGTTGGGGAGCCTGTATCATCAGCAGAATGCAAGCTTTCACTTAGACCACAAAGATGAAGGAACTATTGTAAGAACTTAATGATAGTGAGGGTTTTGCTGAGTACTGGGAGTTCCAAAGGGCACGCCAGGACATTTTGGAAGGCCAGTGAAGGATGTGCAATTGGGTCAGATTATATTATGTACACAAAGCTATGTGCAGATCGTGTCTGGGCAACTGAGGCACGTGCTGAGGAGGCGGATAAGTGGGGATTGGGGAAAAGTTGAGATTAGTCCAGATAGCCTCTTACAGGAAGTCATTTCTTAGCCAGCACAGGAAAGTTAAATTGAATCTGCTATACACTTCTAAGGAAGGTTAAGAAACGTGTTCTGGATCTGTATAAAATGGGTACACATAGAGATATTACCTCTATGAGAGACAGTGTGGTGAAGAAAAAATGCAGACTCCAGATTCATCTCTGTCACCCAGTAGCTGGACAAGAGATCTACATGCTCTGTGCCTCGGGTTCCCTTGTTGTAATTTGGAGCTGGTGATATTACCTATCTCATAGGTCTGCTACAAGGATTAAATAAGCCAACGTATGCAAGGTTTTCACCACAGTACCTCAACCAGTATAAGAGGCCAAAATGCAGAAGTTGTTACTATTCTTTTTTTTAAAAATGACAGTTTGATAATTATGTTTTGGTCAATAAAAAGTTTCCTTCTCCTTGATAGTTCTAGTCAAATACTTTTTCCAAGAAGTAGGATTTTAAACCTTTAGAATTTACCCTAAAGCATTTAATAAAATGTGGTGTTTTACTAACAGTTTATAGAGTTCTTATTTATTTAACAGATTTAAGCTACTTGGTTCTATGTGTTTTCTCTGTAATTATGTAACATTTTAACACTGGAGGATAGATGCATGCCCCCAAATCCCAGCCCCTACTCTGACAGTGTCTCCAACAGGTGACAATTATGTAACTCTCAATAAAACAGAAACTTTGGTATTACAGAAGACAATGGAAGAAATTAGATGGAGAAAACACAGCCATTCCCAGATTTTAGTGCGTGTTTTAAATCATTTCCATGGGAACCAACATTTGGCACCAGGGCCACTGTTATGAAAAACAGTTAGAAGGCAGCTTCTACCAAGCCAGATGGTTAATTTTTAACAGGGGACTATAACAAGGAGGAGCTGGGTTATATAACCCCTAAAAACCCTTGATAATGGATTCAAGTGGACTAAATCACCGGGCTCTCTTCCAATTTTCTGTCAATGCTACTATCTGTGGCAACGACATTATCAGCCACAGGAGAAAGCAATAATAATTGCAAGGTGTTTCAAAAGTTAAATACCACAGCTAAAGGAATATGATGAAATGTTTCTAGACCAATCAGGAAAGTTAAGGTCAAGAACCCTGAAGTTTCCTAAATAAAGAGATATGAGTGGAAGCAACAAGGTAGAGGGAAAAAGTGTGTTCACTTAAATTCCCACTGCAATTAGAATAAAACTAATTATCAAGATTAACTGTCAGTACACCTTTAAGCCAGAATTGTGTAATGTCACTTTGTATTGCACAGAATCTGAGCATTCTCTGGTTTTAGCACTAAAAGCAACTCTAGAGATTCAGTGAGTAACTCAAAGTCACACAGCAAGTTATTAACACAGCTGGGATATGAGCCCTGGGACTACGACTTATAGATAACCCATCCAATGAGATTTATCTGGACACATTTCTCTGTTGAGGAGATGATGAACTCTGCCTTTAAGAGAATTTTTGGAACAACTACTTCCCAGAGTCTTTTGCCAAATTCTCATGGGACTACCTATTTTTCCATTACCTGTAGCCACACACTGAGTCTCTGGAATTTAAAATGAGGTGGGACATTATCTTTCCCTTCCCTGGAGATTACAAGGGTTACAAGGGTTACATAATATGAGAAAATAACTCCCCAAGACACACACACACACACACACACACACACACACACACAACTCATTCAAACAAACACATACCGAGTATATTACGTCTTGAAAGGAAGACATCAATACCTTGAGATTAGGTTCTTGAAGTTGTAACTTTAAATTTGCTATGATGTTGAGAAAAGTCAGTTTCTTTATCCCTCAGTTCTCTTAGGTGTAAAATGGGTTTACTGATGCCTATCTTAAAAGGGGTTTTAGGAACCTAATTAATCCTTTAATTATGAGAAAACATTACCAAAAAACTAATTTCACAAGAAGGAACACATTGCTTGGATGGCTTCATTGATTGGTGCATGATTTTTTCATTATTTCTTATAATTTATTGATTTTATAAAACTAGTATAACAATAATCATATTTTAGTAAAAAACTGAACATAAAGAAGGTAATGTTTAACATATAAATGAAATATACTTCTTGGACAGTGAAACAAAATATTTCTCTGCAAATTCTTTATCATGTAAGAAACATTTTTAGAAGTATGAAAAAACATGAGCACTCTAACATTTGTGACTCAAATTTGTTTACTTCTACGATAATTTGGAGGACATTTTCCTTTTTCTTTCCTTGTCATTTTTGATAGAATTATCTGTAAATGTCATTGAAAGCCTCATTATCTTCCTTTGGATGACTAATCCATAATATAAACACAAAGGCCCACTTTGGATTACTTTGCCTATTAGAGAAGATATTTAAATTGAAAACCAGTTTTGTGAATATTAATTGTAAGAAAATACTTTGCATTACTCCCTAAACTCATCCAAAATGCCAACAAGACAACTTTATCCCTGTGACTGTCTATGGATACAACAGAATTGGCCCAAATAACATTGCTTGTTCATTACTAGTGTTCTCAGTGGGCTCTCCTGGAACATTCCAGCACAGCAGGCATTGTTCTGTGCCTCCAGCCATAATTTAATGGAGAAAGCTGTCAAGGTAGACCTTACTTGGGAAAAAGCATCAATGAATGCGGCATCCAAAGGTGCTTCCTAACTCCTGTGAAAACATGTCTTGGAAGCCAGACCCACTGTCTTTGCTCTGTGGGACTCATTAAGATCTACGGGGCCACATTTGGTCTCAACGTTCTCTCACTCTTGGCCATCAGGAGTGCTGCATTAGTAACTCTGGTAAGAGATAGCAGTCTGAGGGAAATGTACTGAGCCCCCCTTCTCTTGGTCTTAGTGTCCTCTTAGGCTGTGTCTCCATATTGACAGGATTTCAGAGTGTGATCCAGGAGGCCAGCCACAAAGATGGAGGCAACCTCAAACAGAAACCTCCAGAGCTGGCTCTAAATGACCCACATTTCTCATCCCCTCATTCCTATCACTCTCTGAATTATGTATGGCAGATTCTTTACTCCTGCCTTGCCAGCTTCCTGGGTCACCATCAAAGCCCGCTCCTACTCCTCCTTTCTGCACACGAATTCCTGGGGTTCAGAGGCAGCGCCTCTCAAGCACACAGGCTCCCCACCACCCAGCAGGGCACCTCTCTCTCCAACACATTCTGGTCACTGATCACAGCTCGGACTCCTTCTCCTTCCCTGTCTAGTACTAGGCAGCTGGAATTCCCTGCCCGAATTTATCAGGGGCTTCATGTGTGCAACACGCATATCCGTATGTTGAAGCCACAGCCTTTGCAGTAGCAATTCATACCCTGACAGCACAATGGAAACCTCCAACACAGTGTTCTCTAAATATGATTTTTACTCGAATGCAACCCCACATTCCAAGACTGACTTACCCTGACCTACGGCCTGAGCTTAAGGCTAGAAGAGGTGCTCCTCTCACCACCTGTAAAATAACACTGCTGCGAGCAGTTAGAAGAGAAGCCAGTGACTTTGCTGAGAGGTAATTGTTGCTTTCATCTGGGCAGTAATAGTGGAGATGGTGAGGAGTGGTAGGATTTTGGATATGTATAAAGGTCGAGCCAGTAAGATATCCTAATGGATTGGATGTGGATCATTAAAGAGAGGAGGCCAGGATGATCCCCCCATGTATGTGGAAGAATGGACTTGTCATTTGTTGAAATATAAAAGATAATGGGAGTAGTAATTCAGGTGGTAGAAAACAAGATTTTGGTGCTGAAAGGTGTTAAGTTCAAGCTGCCTAGGGCATATCTGATTTACCCATAAAACTGGATGAGGTCACCAAGCAGGGAAATGAGAATCCAAGAGCAAGGTAGGAGACCAAGGACGATTACATTTAAAAGCTACAGACACATTACTTGCAATAGCCAAGACATGAAAACAACCTACGTGTCCATAAATGGGTGAACAGATAAAGAAAATGTGATGTATATATACAACATAACTATTCATCTATAAAAAAAGAAATTACCACTTGTGGCAAAATGGATGACCTCAAAGGCATTATATTAAATGAAATAAGTTAGAGAAAGACAAATATTTTAAGACAGCATTTGCATGTGAAAAAAAGAGAAATGAGAGATCAGACTTGTGGTTACCAGGGCTGTGGGGTGGGGTGGTAAGGGGGAATGGGAGGAAGGTACGAAAACATTATAAACAAACTATAAGATACCCAGCACCCTGGGTATTGAGGAGGGCATGTGCTGTGATGAGCCCTGAATGTTACATTTAACTAATGAATCATTGAACATTGCATCAAGGACTAATGATGTACTATATGGTAGCTAACTGTACATAATAAAAAAAAAACTAAGATAAATATTAGGGATTTATTGTACTGCATGATGACTATAGTTGTAGACAGGAGATCCTAATAGCTCTCATCACAAGGAAAAAATGTTTTTCCTTTTTATCACATCTCTCTGAGAAGATGGAAGTCAGTTACAAATATTGTAGCGATCATTTCACAATCTATGTAAGTCAAACCATCCTGTTACATGCCTTACATTTCTACAGTGATGTATGTCAATTATTTCTCAATAAAATGGAATAGAGGGGGCTGAAGATAAGGGGAAGCCCCAACATAAGGGACTGAGAAAGAGCATACACTGAGGTAAGACAAACATGAAAAATACCTTCCATTCTGGAACCCACATAAATCTAGTGTAGCCAAAAAAAAAAAAAAAAAAAAAAAGAGGGAGTGATCTACTGAGACAAATACTGCCAGTGGACAGACTGAGGTGAAAGTGAGAAATTATGAATGATTTTATGAATGCTGAGGTCACTGGTAAATTCTGGAAGGACTGTTCTGCTGGAATCCTGAGGGCAAGGACCTGACTGCAGGGGTGGGGGGTGAAGAATTGGAAACAGTGAATATAGATGTTTCTTACACCACAAGTTTTGCTACAGAGGATAAAAAAAGAAATAAAGCAGCAAGAGCAAGGGGCTCCAAAAAGTATTGCATGTGTTCATTTGTGAATTATGATGGAAGAAAATTTAAGGATTTAAAAAAAAAGAAGGAAAAAAAATGACTTCCAGTGCTGCAAAACAATCTATAGATAGAGAAATATCAATGGTGTGCTGCCATGAACTATTTGGCACCGAGCATCCAAGTGGCAGGGTAGATAAGACCATAGAAATTTCCTCATAGTCAAAAGGCGAGAAGCCAGAGTATTTGATTTCAGATGAGTAGATAGGGTAGAGCCTGTCTACACGCTAGAGAGTTTTCTCAGTGAAGTCATCAGTTGAGCCTGACAGCAGAGGAGGAGGAAGTTTGAAAGCCAGGAGCAGTGAGAAAAGCGAAACAGAAAAGAGAGAAAGTGAGTTGCCTAGGGGAAGTACCATACGATTGCTCTCTTGAATAGGACAGGTGGGACTTTAGAGCTCATTGGTCAGAACAGTAATATAACCCAGGGTAGGCGAGTGCAGGACAAGAGTATTGCTAATGCAGGTACAGAAAAAGAGAATTGGGAAAACAGACTGTGGAAATGGGAATCCAATAAAATGTTTACAAACCATTCATAGTAATACAGAAAATGTTAACAATCTAAAGGTGAGTGAAAAAGGACACCCAACTCACACAAGCTACATGAGCTTAAGTGTGGGGAGAAAATAGAAAAATAAGTTTTCAAGGGAATGTGCCTGAATGTAACCAGTAACCATTTTGAGGGACAGAAGGATAGGTATTTTTCCCCTAATACTTTTCTACCCTGAGCTTGTATCCTTATATAAAGAAACAATGCTGGAAATAAAAAAAAAAAGGAAATAAATAAATAAATAAATAAATAAATAAATATATTAAAAAAAAATGGATCCCAGTAGTTAATATTTACATATGTTTAAATGTATATGCACTGACAATAATTTAAACCAATAAATACAAAATCAATTAAAAAAAAAAAAAAGAAAGAAACAATGACCATACATATCTTAAGGAAACAAGTCCAATGCTCTCAAAGAATTGCTATGATTACTTGAAAATGTTAAAGTTGTGCCTATATAGCAAGTAGTTTGGTCTAAACTTACAGGACAATATTTCTCAAAAATCATCCTTGACCACTTGTATCTGAAATACTTTAGATATTTTTTGAATAGCAGAGTCCTGGGCTATAGCTAAGAACTACTGAATCAGAATCTCTAGATGTGAAGCTCAAGAATCCGGATTTGAACTTAATGCTAGAGGAGGGATCTTTTGCCCTTTCCTGGGCTACTCCCTCCACCTGGGCTCTGAACCTCTTCCCTCTTCTCAAGAACCAACCACTCTCAACTATCCGCCAAGGTCTCTGGAATCATAAACTTGTTCCTCTAGATTTTTTTAAACTAGACATTTTCACAAGGACTTAGATATAATTAAGATTCTGTCCTTGAAGTAATCATCTAAATAAACCCATTGTCTCTATTTTCTCACCTGCTACTCCCAAATCACTACAATGTGGTTTCTTCTCCCATTACTCAACTGAAAAACTAATGTCACTAATGTTGCCTAAGCCAATGGACATTTCTCCAACCCCATCTCGCTTGACCTCTTGATAATACATGATACTACAGAATACTCTCTTTTTTTAATTAAATTTATTTATTTTCAGTGTAACAGTATTCATTGTTTTTGCACCACACCCAGTGCCCCATGCAATCCGTGCCCTAATACCCACCACCTGGTTCCCCCAACCTCCCACCCCCCGCCCCTTCAAACCCCTCAGATTGTTTTTCAGAGTCCATAGTCTCTCATGGTTCACCTCCCCTTCCAATTTCCCCCAACTCCCTTCTCCTCTCTAACTCCCCTTGTCCTCCATGCTATTTGTTATGCTCCACATACTCTCTTTAAAATATTCTCTTCCCTGGGTTTTTGTGATACCGTGAGTTCTTGGTTTTTATCTTACCTCTCCCATCATGGTTTCTCTCATTTGTAGGCCTACTTTCTTCTACTCAGCCACCCAATTTTGGTATGTCTTAAGGCCTAATATTCTTCTCACCCTTTCCTTTCTCCTCAGGCAAAGATATGTGTAATCTGGACTTCAGTTGCCTCCTATATGCAGATGACTCTCCAATTTCTATCTCCACATACTCTAGTATATTGACAGATCGGATGACAGACCTGTGATTTGCTTCAGAATAATCCAAGACAGGAGCACAGTGTGTGCAGATGAAAGGTATAAATGAAACATGATTGATCATGAACTGATTATTCTCAAAGCTACAGCTTGCATATATGGGATTTCATTATACTGTTCTGTCTACTCTTAGAGATTTTTGGAATTTTTCATAAGAAAGAATACATCTCTAGCTTAGGATGCTCTTCTCAGCTCAATAGCCCTCTATCCAACTGCTTACTTCACATCTCCTTAGTAGCACATAGCAAACAGAAATTAAAATAACATTAAGTTCTTAACCAGTGCCATCTCTCTTTAAGCATTTTCTATTTTTTCCTCCCAAGAACTCTACAAGCTGGTTACTATTATTCATGTCTTACAGATGAACTGATGACACTAATAATACTAGATAATTTTCCCTGGGTCTTCAGAGTGGAAGCTCCAGGATTCATCAGCTGCAGAGTCCTACTTCAGTATCTCAAAAGGTACTTTAAACTAAGAAACTTGGTTTCTCTTTCCTACCTCCTGTCCTTTTATAGTGTTCTTTATCTTTGTGAAGGTTACCTCCATTTTTCCAGTTGTGAAAACCAGAAGTGTCACTGTCAATTTATGTTTTCACTCTCACTCCGTATATCTACCTATTAAATAGCTACAGAATCTAACTTCTCATCAACCACCCATCTATGTTGCTACCTACCATACTCTTGACTCTTTTTTCCACAATTGCAAATTGGACTTTTCAAAATGAAACTCTGATCATGTGACACCCCCCTGACCCCCAACCCCCACTGCTTAAAACACTGCAGGGCTAGAAAATGAAGTTAAAATTTATACTAAACTCCTGAACATGGCCTTCCACAATCTTTCTGACCTGGCCACCTGCTTTATTTCTACCTCCGCCCTCCACTTTCACTCTGCAGTCAGGCAAACTGGCTTTATTTAAGCTCCTTAAATGCACAATGGTCCCCTGTCAAAGTTCTTTGTCCGTGCTCTTATCTCCATCGAGAAGGCTCCAATCTTTGCTGTTAACGCTATGTTATCCTTCAGTTCTCAGCTGTGGTAGTTCACATGTCCCAATGTAAGTTGGTTCCTCTCTTGCATGCTCTTGTAGAAGCACATTCTTTCCAGCCTTTCTCATTAACTCATTTATTTCACTGTCTCTCTCCCCATCAAGGCTCTCAGCACCATGAAAGCTGACATGGTACCTGCCACAAAGCAGGTGCTCAACAAATACTTGTTAACTGCATAAATGAATGAATATATCGATGACATCATCTGATGCACAGGAAGTTTGAGAATCCCTATTGTACAAATGCCATTTTTCTCCTTTGCTCCCATATTCCTTAAGACTACTTGGACTAGTAATCTCTCCCTTTGATTCACAGGCCTGTCCTAGGCCACAAAATGAACATCTATAAGAGCAACATCTATATTGGAAACTGTCAATATCGAAGTTGATGAGCATGGAGAGCAACAAAAACTCTCACATATTGCTGACCGGAGCGGAAATTGGTACAACTGCTTTCAAAATTGTAGGACACCTTTCTGATCCCATGACCAAGCAACTCCCATGGATGTCCAAGGGCTCCAGGTTAAGAACCCCTACCTAGAAAACTGTGTATATACACACACATCTATAGCCTAAGATGTTACATATTTAGAATGATTTTTACAGCTTTGAGATACAATTTACATGGCAACAATTTGTCCATTTAAGTGAATCAGTGGTTTTTAGTATATTCACAGACTTAAGCAGTCATCACCACAATCAATTCTAGAACATTTTCTTCATCTTCCCCCCAGATTACTGTACCATTAGTAGCTACTCCTCATTTCCATCAATGTTCCTGACCCTTGGCACCTAGTAGTCTACTTTATGTCTCTTACAGATTTGTCAGTTCTGGCCATTTCAAATAAATGGAACCATATAAAATGTTCCCTATTGAGGCTAGTGTAAGAATGATTTCATTCTTGAGGTCCAGAAGCAGGAAACACTAAGTCATAGTATTTAAGGATACCTGCATAGGTAGAACAGTAAAGGAAATAATATCACAAAAGTCACCATAAAATCATCTACATGATTTCGAATTTTAAGGGTTACCAGATGTTTGTGATCTGATAGGGAAACACGAGAGACCCCGTGAGCTGTTGTCAATGTTATTTCTTTTTTTATCTTCAATTAAGACTATATGAGTGTTTATTTAATAGCTATTTATTAAAGTACACATTTATGTTTATGCATGTTTCTGAATGATGTATATTACATAAAGATTTGAATAATAAATATTTAATCAGAAAAGGCTATACACATAGCCATATGATCTGCTCATTTTCACTGTAATTGAATCAGAGTCCCACAGCATGAATCTAGCGACCTTGTTGCGCCCATTGCATTATGAAGATCCTTAAGTCACTTTACTGTCATTTATTGATTCATCTGGCCATTCATTTATTCTTAGACTATTAGCAAAGGGAGGGCTTTTGGAAATCTTCTAGTACAATGGCTTCATTTTGCAGACAGGGAAATTAAGTCCAAAAATAAAATCTCCCAGGGTCAAATAGTGACTTTGTGGAAAAAGCCAGCAGTGACTTGCAGGTAATCTTGACTGTAAAGAGCTACTATTGGTTTTTCCCTGCTCGCCCTTTGCTCTTTTTCTGTAGCAACAGAACTTGTATCTAAGAACATGGTCACGCAGATAGAGACTAAATTTTCTGCCCTCCCTTAAAGTTAGATGGGCCCATGTATTGAAGTTCTGGCAAAACAGTGTGTGGAATTACTATACCTTGTGAGAGACAGCTGGGAAACCCACTTCATCTTTGTTCAACATTCTTCTATCCTGTTGCCTGAAATGTTAATGCTTTCATTTTAACCTACAAAGATGCGGAAAGGCAGAGCATTCAGCTGGAAGAAAACTAAGTTCCTGAGGACCTCATGGAGCAGAGCTGCCAAAGCAAGCCAAGATCTGCCTCCAGTGTGACTGGATGTGGAAAGAAATTAAGTTTTATGGCATTTGTCCCACTGATCCTCTGGGTTTTCCTATTGCTTACAGTCAAACTAACCCTTATTAATGCAGATACTAAATACATATTGAATAAGTTAAATTGGCCAATTTGGTGACATATGAGACCATGCTCTTTTCCTACCCTATCTCCTACAATCACAAAATCTATACTCCCTTTGCTATGTCACCCCTCAGTTTGGAACACATCCTTCCTTTGGTTCTTTCATCAGAATTGGATATACAAAGGATAAACTACTTTAATTTAAAACGATGGTCCAAACCAAGCTCCAGACTCATAAATAACTTCATTGTGGACATGGAAGGTATGCTGATGATGGAGAGATAGGAGCTAAATTACTGTAAATAAATCCAGAAAGTTCAGCCGATAGTTCCTCCGATATTGTTTTCAATAAAAGTTGTTCCAAGTGAAAATGTAGTTATGTATCATAAGTCTGTCTTCCAAGAATGTTATGGGGATTGTTAAATAGTTTCCTGTTAAGTGCTTTAAGCTTTTAGGGGTAAAAATGCTCTATAAATGTAAAGTGTTATTAGGATCACTACAAAGTGAAACATGAAAAATAAATGCATATCAACATCTATTCTGGTCACTGTTCAATAAATCTAAGGCCAACATTAGAGATCAACTGGATATTATATAAAGGTATCCAAGGTTTATGGTGAAAGATAAGGAACTGGAGAAACGGGATGTAGACAACTCAGTAGGGAGAAACAGCAATTTGGAAATGCAGGATGCATACACACTCTTGGACTCTTGGTTTTGGTGGACTCCCCTGCAAGACAGTTGTATATCCCCCTCGAGACGCAGACACGTGGGGGAAGGCATAGATGTGTGGCAAGCCACTCTGGCCTCAGCTGCTAGATAAGGACAGAGCAGTCGTGAAGCAGTTGGAGCTCTGGATTTTGTATAGAATCTACACTTAAAAGGATTTGCAGCAGGTGCTCTGAGAAGCTGCCTAATGACTGTCAAAGTTAGGTTCCAGAAGCAAAGAGGTTTAGAAAAAGTCTATACTGTATTAACCTGGCCTGAACTTTTCAAGCAGAAAGAGGAGACTAAGAGGAGAGGAAACAGGGATGGCACGGAGGCAGGGCACTTAAACAAGGTCAACAGATCCCTATCACTGTGGGGGCCGTGATCCCCAACGCCCACGCAAGTTCTGATCCCCACGTACACGCAGTCTTCCCTTGGGAACTTTAAAGCTAACAAACTAAACCCACCCAGGCCTTTCATCTTCGCCGGCCACCACCTGCTCAAAAGGGTTATCCCAACCTATCCTATCCCCTTCTCCACATCCTGCTGTGCCAGTCTGTCCCCTTCTGCCTGACCTGAGCTGCTTTCTCTCAGACTCTTTTCGAGCTCTTGACATTTAGAATGCTCTCCAGGTTTAACCTCTTAACATGTTAACCCTTCATCTTCCACCTAAACCGAAACTCAGCTCTCCGCTCAGTCTGACGTCATGCTCTGCAGCAATGGGTGCTGCTAGGACAAGAGGAGGGATCTGCAACTACCCCAGTATCCAATGCCATTCTGACCACTGTAAAAATCTCCTGTCGGCTACATACACCACTTTCCATTCTTCTGCGCTGCCCTCATCTATCGTTTCTATGGCCACTCCTGCGCATTGACTTAGGACTTGGGTACCTGGCTTCCTCTCTATCCCAAATCCTGGGGGTGGGTGACTCGGCATCTATGTCCATAACATCATGACAACAGCCTTGGCTTCAGAGTCCCTGACTGATTTCATGCCCGGTGACTTATATATACCTCCCTCTCTACTTCCATTGTCACCATCAGGACTCTGTCACCAACTGAACTCCTCCACCTTTTATATCACAAATACATTCTCCACATACTAATTCCAACCACACATCCTTCCAGCTCTTTTCCTCCCAAATTATCTCTAAGTGTGCTCTTTGACTTCAGAGAAACTCCCTGTCATCTTTTAATTCCTTTTCTCTCAGTCCATAGAGAATGCCTCGATGTTTTCCTTTCTTGATCCAACTTTGGATCCACAATCAATCACATAAAAATACCTAACCACTATCTTCAACTTCCAGAAATACTCAGTTTCCTGAAGACACCAGGTCTTCTTCTGCCTCACTGCCTCTATGTGTGCTATCTTCATTGTTGATACTTTCCCAAATTCTTTGCCTGATTAATTCATAGTCATTTTTTAAGACTCAACTATCTCCTAGGGATGTTTTCTCAGTCATCCTGCTCTCTCCCTTCTCTTCCCCCTTGCTGGGATAAACCTCCTTCTGTGCTCCCCCTTTGGTGTTGTTATTGCCCCTTTCAGAGTGCTTATCACGCTCTATTAAATTTCCATTTACGTGTTTGTCTCTCTCAAAAGACTACAAGAGGCATGAGGTTAAAGATGTTGCCTGTCTCAACCATAACCAGTGCTTAGATCCATTACTGGAAAAATTCCTGTGCTCCACAAATATTCACTGAATGCATCCCGGAACACCAAGGCTTCTGCTATTTCCATGACTTTGTTCTATTCCCTCAGCCTCTATATCAGGCTTTGACTCCATCCACTTCTTAACCTAATTCTTGCTTTCTCTTCAGTCATCAGCCTTGGTCTCATCTCTTCCAGGAAGTGTCCTCTGATCTCTCCATCCTTCTTTGGTCTCCCACAACAATGCCTATATACTCATTTATCATGTCACCTTCCATACTTGATTGTAGTCCGTCAGTTGATGACAGACTTTTCTCTCTCCTTAAAAGTCAGTGAATTATGGAAAAAGATCCATGATTTATTCATATCTTTCCCCATCAACCAGAATGAGACCTACCCAGAAGAAGGGCTCAATAAATGCCAATTTAGATGTATAAACAAATAGTAATTTCCATATCTGTAAAAACCCATTTCTTCCATCTAATAGCATAACTGTTAACATCAATCAAATACTCTCAATTACCTACATTCTCGCTGCAGGATCTGGGTAATCTACAGGGGAATGGATTTCTTCCAAAATGAGAACCACATCAATGATCTTTATCTGAGCACTCGGTTTAATGCCTTAGTCTGTAGGTATTTTCTCCCTCTTTCTGAATATCTGACTGGAGAGTTAAATCCCCACAGTTCTCTGCCTCTTCAGCTCCTGTGGATGTTAACATTCATGCTTTCCTAAATGTTTGACTTCTCCCTTTACTTTGTCCTCTTATCTGCCCACCTGATATCTGATGCATTGTCCCCAGACCTATAATGCTTAAAATGAAATCCCTAAGCGCTGAAACTTGAATCCAGTTTGCAACTGAATTTCCTTTGACTCAAACATCTGCAATATTGTCATATATCTTAGTAGAGATAGCATTATGTGAAGAAGATTGATGCCATCAATGTTTTTGAACACTACATCCCGTAACAGGTCTCTTCAGAGAACCAGAACCCCTGCGTTTGCTTTAATGAGGAAGAATCTCAAAACCTGCCAAATTGACCAAGGTTCCAAAATATCCCATCTGGGAACCAGATGGAAGACATGAGCCTATGAACACAGTCCCCAAGAGTTTTAAATATGTGTCATCTTCCTGTGTTAGAGATCAGCACCAGTATTGGCAGAGTCTTTGGATCAAGGAAGCTAGTGAATTCTTGGGCAACCAGAAGTATCAGACTCCTACTTTAACTGTGAATGCTCTCTAGGGACTTGCTAAAGATATTGAAATCTTTCTCTTCTGTTTGATTCGGCTCTGTTGCTGGGGGAGGGAGGTTGTTCTCTGTATTGTAGGATGTTTAGTATACTACTCCTCAGTTTTGACAATCAAAAATTTCTCCAGATATTACCAAATGTCCCCTGGAAGGCACATTGCCCAGTGCGGAGACACTTCCCTGGAAGAATGTCTTTGTCTGCTGGGGGAAAGCAAGTAGTTACCACTTGGTGTTTGTGCCCAGGGCAAAGGGAAAGAAAGGGAACCCAGGCAAATATACCCCTAGCTTCAAGGGAGGCTGGGAAATGCTACTAGATGGGACACCATATACATAAAAAGAAGGGGGGAATGGCTCTTAGGGGGTGAAATGTGTAATTAGCAGAAGGCTACAGGTATATAGTAAAACAAACAGTGCTATGCTCCCCTATGCTTCTGAGAGTTATAATACCTTACCAGGGGGCAACAACTTCTATTACTTTCACACACCAGTATTTTATTCTTTAGGTGGTTATTCAAATATCAGAGACTTAGGGGAATGCTGTAAGTAACTATAAGGCACTGACTTTCATTTCACTTCTTCTTTAGGAGAAGGGAAAAGCTGTAACTGTAAATATAATGAATAAACAAGAACATAGGAAGGAAAGAGAATAGGAATAGCCAACAAGGTAACCACAGTATAATTCAAGTTTGAGAACAGCTTTTATGATTACATTTTACTTTTCCCTAGCTGATTTTCTTCAGTGTTATGTTATATATAAGTATTTAAAGTACATCATGCTTTAGCTTCATTGAATATTAAAATATCGATGGGTCATATTTTAGCAGGTTGCTCTGATAACATTTAGCCTTTTCCCTGCATATTCTATTGAAAACCGTTGATCAAATTACCAATCTGCACTATTAAACTACATTTCCTTAAAATATATATCAAGACACAGTTCATTATTTCCTGATTAAATTTGTAGTGATTACTATTACTTGTATTCAGACTCTCCAAAGTTAGTCGAGTTTATTTTCCAATAAATGCAGAGTATACTAAAAAATACCTACATGGAAAAAATAGCAAGACCACAGAAAACCTATCCATACAGGCTCTCAGAAAACTTTCTACACGTTTCTCACTCATGCCCATCCTCCTGGTACCTACCCCGCCAAAAAGAACCTCACCATACACACAGCAAGGTAATTCTAACAAGCACTCTGTCTAGAAGATTAACAGATATACCTCATACCTTTGTAGTCTACTAAGTACTATAGACCCTCTACTCTGTTACTTTAGATACTTTTGACAACCAGCAGAATGATGGCTTTTTATCAGTATCATTTTCCAGCTGAGGAAACGGAGATCATGGAGATCAGATTGGCCACAAGTACATAATGCCATGAAATCAAGAACGGTGAAATGATTGGGAAGATCTACAGAAAACTTCCAGCAGGATAAAGATACCTCTTTACTAGTCTACTGACCCCCATAAAAGATGGGACCCTGTGGGGTCTAAGTGACTCAGGGACTCAGTGAGTCACCTAAGTGACTCAGTCGATTAAGTGTCTGCCTTCAGCTCAGATCATGATCTCAGAGTCCTGGGAGTGAGCCCCACATTAGGCTTTCTGCTCAGCAGGGAATCTACTTCTCCATTCCCTTCTGCCCCTTCTTCTGTTCATGTTCTCACTCTCTCTCTCTCAAGTAAAATCCCTTAAAAATAATTCAGAAAAGATGGGATGCTGTTTATCATGCTCACTATAGTATCCCTTCACAAAGTAGCTATCAATAATTACTTTGTTGAAATGTAATAAGAGAGGAAGGAAGATAGATTTGCACTAAGGGTTAAAGGGTGGTTCAGCAGATGGAGCCAACAGACATTCCAGCCCCTGGAATCAGCATACAATCCCAGTGGCATGGAGCCCCACCCTGGTTTGTGCATCATGAAAAAGGTACCCAGCTGAGGGAGAAGGTAGGGAAGCCTAAATCACGCCTGTGCTCTGCTCACCATGGACTCTCCTTGAGGCCTGTATCTGCTCAGCATGTTACATCTTTCTCCTAGTTTGTCAGCCCAGAGAGCGTGCATTTTTCTTATTCACGCAAATGCATCATGTAGGCTTCTGTATAATGTGTTATATATAATGCATAATAATGCTCTAGAGGGATTTAAAAGTACAATGCATTCCAGGAATAGCTGTTAGTTTCGTATAGCAGAATAGGGCATATGAGGAAGAAGGAAGGAAGACAAAGCTGAAGAAGTAGGTTTGGGGTCATTTTCAAGCCATACGTTTTCTCGTTACAGGTAAGTAACTTATTAAGGGATTACAAACAGCATGATACAATGACCAGCTTTGCATCCTGGCTTCACTACTTTCTATTGCTTAACATTCTTCGAAATAGGGCTAATAACAATAGATCCCTCATAGGGCTACTGGGATCACTGAATGTGACTGTATATAAAACTGTTAAAGGCAGTGTCTAGAATTTGTCATCGCTCACCAAAATAGTAGCTAAATAAATGTTAGGACTTCTCAAAGCCCCATTTGACTGCAATAGAAAAGATTTAAAGATCAGAAGCATAAAGACTAATTAGGAGGCTAGGATAGTGGTCTAGGACAGAGACAGTAAGGACTCAATGAAGGAAATTACTGGGAAGAAGGGAAGAAGTGGCGGACAGAAGCCATGTCAGGAAGGCTATGAACAAGTCACATCCAAATGCCAAAAAAGGATTCTCTCTGAATTCTAAACACCAACTTTATAAAATCCAGTATCCATTGAAGATTTCAAAATACCCTTGCATCTTTGGTATGCAGAGCTACACCAAGCCAGGCCTTGAAAGCCAGATGAAGGAGTTGGACATGTATCCTGAAGATCAGTATTTTCAAAAGTATACTTTTGAAAGATCACCAGGGTACTTACTCATTAAACATGCAGATTCCTAGGTTTCACTCTAGGCCTCCAGAATCAGTCTTTGTGATTCGTCTGCTGATTAGAAAGGGCCCAAAAGGATGTTGAAGCACAAAAAAGCTGTCAAACAACAAGGAAACAACAAATTGAGAGCAAGAGTCACAGTTATTTCTAGTGCACCGTAGTCCTAAAGATAGACTCAAATAGTCACACTAAGCCTTATTGTGATTATAATTGTAACGATGGAATTTAATTCACAAAAACCCACTACGAACGCTGGTGGGATTCTCACAGCATCTTTATTGGGACACCTAGGAAAGGAAGGATGAAGCTCTAGACACAAAATGTCTCAGGTGTTTTTTTTTTCTGTAAATATAAGTAATCTTTCACTTAAAAGAGCAAAGAAATATGTATGGCACTTCATCTGAGTTGACCAATAGGCATTCTAGGCCAAACTATGAAGCTAACCACAACAAAAGCTTATTTTCTAACACCTTCCTGACTCTTACATTTTTGGAGTTAGACATGCTAAGGTTCATACATATTTGTATTTCTTTTTTAAAGAACCAAGCTACTTGCTCTTAGGCAAAGGGGCCAAGAGGAACCCATGGAAAGCACCAGAGCTGGGGAAAGTGAAAATTTAGTTTTGAACCCTCCAGCAATGGGATGTGGGGGGGAGGTCCCTATTTATCAGCCCGAATACTAGAGTTAAGAACCTTTGTAGCTGGTGAGACCTAGTTTGGCTCCATGCCAGGATGGAGCATCAGTCAACTTACTCAAAATACTTAAGCCTCAGTTTCCCCCTGTAAATTGCAGACACTGTTGCAATAGCAAGAATATGTTGCAAACATTCAAAATGGAATATCAGGGACACCTGCCTTTTGTGAATTAAGTGACAAAATCCAGGCATAATGTAAGTGTTTCAAAAGGCCACTTAAGAGATTAAAATTCATGTCTGTACATTACCCAGTAGATGAACAGCATGAGGTAAGCATTTACTACTCAGTTGTTGTTATTATCAACCAAATCACTACCAACTGTTATATTAACAACCAGTATTAATAATAAATACTAGATAGGGGCTTAGCTTTTTCCTATTGTATTTCTGTAGACTTTCCTATCCTTTGATACCTAATTCCATTAACAGGCCCCCTGAACTGAGATTTACAGGGAAGGGAAAGAATACACTGCATTACATGGGGGCTTAAGGGGGTAGGAGAAGAATCAATGAAACAAGATGGGATTGGGAGGGAGACAAACCATAAGTGACTCTTAATCTCACAAAACAAACTGAGGGTTGCTGGGGGGAGGGAGGTTCGGAGAAGGGGGGTGGGGTTATGGACACTGGGGAGGGTATGTGCTTTAGTGAGTGCTGTGAAGTGTGTAAACCTGGCGATTCACAGACCTGTACCCCTGGGGATAAAAATATATGTTTATAAAAAATAAAAAATTTAAAAAAAAGGAATACACTGCATTTACATTAGAAACTTACTGGACCCCTCCCGTGTACCAGGCTCTGTGCTAGGTACAAAAGACAAACATAGATAAGTCAAATTTCCTTTCCTGAGGGCAATCAAACGAAAAGAGAAATTTAGTAGGGATCATAGATGAACACACTCTGAAATCTACCAACACTCTGAAATATATGCAAGTCCGCGTTCATGGGTCTTCATTCATTTTTTACTATAGACTAGGCCCTGTTCTAAGTGTTGAATATATATTAACTCATTTCATATTGACAAAACAATTATTGAGCATATATGATTATTATCATGCACATATTGCAGATGAGGAAACTGAGGCAAGGTCGCACACTTAGTGGTAGAGCTGTGATTCAAACTTGGGCAGTGTGTCCTCAGAGTCTATAAGCAAAAATTATTGGTATACACTCCATACTTCCTGTGGCATGCATCCAGAACTTTAATTGGCTTTTTAAAGGTTTATGTGACACAAAATAGGATTAGGAACTCAGTCTTGGGGAAGAAAACAAACTAATAAGTACAGCAACATGACATGTGCTACAAACAAAATTTCTGGCAGGTGCTATGTGAGAGAGCAAAAGTAGATTTAGGTGGCGGGGGCATCACAAACACAGCCATGTCACTTCATCCTGATTTTCCAAACACTGATACTCATGGCCTATTGTGAGGTTATCATAGTTTAACTTTGGAAGCATTGGAGTCACGTGGTCTGGGGTATTAGAGACTAAACTGGGCTATCAGACCATACAATCACCCTTGGTATCAGGTTGAATCTTGGCAGGAGGCCCAGAAGCCACTCACAACCCAGTGGCTCAGTCCATGTCAGCCCCTTACTATTTACGGTTGTTGCTCCATCAGACATTTCTGGTCATTAAATATTTATGTTGTTATGTTCTAAATAATTGCTTCAAATTTCCACATTTCATGTGTCAAGAATTCCCAAATACAGAAATAAGGTAAATGCAAGGACGCTGTCACTTAATTCTAATGAATACCCAAGAGTCAAGGTGTGGTTTAGACTTAAGTTTAGCCTTGGTTATATATGAATCTGTAATCTTATATGGTTAAAATTATCTATGAAAGAATGAGCCCACGTTTTCTTAAACTGTGCCTCTACAAAGATACACACACACACACACAATATATACAAATATATACCCGTACAGCTATGTGAGAGAGTACCAGGGAGAGAGAAGAACTTTATTTCCATTTGATATCAACAACTAAGTTGGCGTCAGTATGAATCTAACTTTTTCATCAATAGGTCATTCTAAGGCCCTACCTGGAAAATATTTTTGAAGGTTATCTTAAACAGTACAGACAGTTTGGTAGATTCCTCAATCTGGAAATACTTTATTAAATTCAAAGTTTAGGTTTAGAATTAGTAAAGTCCTCGTTGTCTGACATAGTTCATTCATTCAAAAGACATATCCTAAGCATTCTTTAGGTGTTTTCAGAGAGTGCAAAGCTGTTGAATAAACACTGAGTTGAAAAAGGCAGAATTTGATTAGGACAGGTGGGATTTGGACATGCAGAGAGGAAAATTTTGCAAGTGTGGAAGCAAGGGCCAGAGCTACTTCCGTGTCTTACTTGGGTCTCCTGCCCACAACCGAGACTAAAGCTTGGACATCCAAAAAAATAACTCCTAACTCTCACATAGTAATTGCTGGGTGCCACGCATTGTTCTAGATGCTTTATACCTGCATGAGCTCTTTGAATCCTCATGTTCTAATGAGGATTTCCCGATCTTACAGATGAAGAAACTGATAGGCACAGAGGCTTAGCACTTGCCCAACTCACAACTAGAATATGCTGGAGCCAGGACTCAAACCCATGTAGTCTGGCTTCACAGTCTGTGCTCCTAACAACTACCTTGGTATTTCTCAAACATTGTGGTCTTAGGATCACTTTATACTTTTAAAATTTGCTGAATATTTCAAAGGCGTTTTGTTGAGTATACCTATCAAAATTTTCCATGAGAATAATCAAAACTGATAAATATTAAGTGCTTATGCATTAATTCATATAAACAACAAAATTATGGACATTGAGAACACAACATGGCAGCCTGGGGCTCTCTTGCTGAAAGGGAAGTAGTTGTGGCTAATAAAGGGCAATATCCATGTGGTGATGAACCCATTCTATATAGTCTATATCTTGACAGAATCGGTATCACTCTGCTGGCTATGGTAGGATACCACAGTCTTATTAGATGTTGCCATTGCAGTAAACTGGGTACAGAATATACACGATTTCTATTATTTCTGTTTTTTAAAAAGATTTATTTATTTATTTTAGAGAGAGCGCATGCAAGCAGAAGGGGGAGAGGGAGAGATAGAGAATCTTAAGCAGACTCCCTGGTGAACATGGAGCCCAACACTTGCCCGGTGTGCTCACAACCTTGAGATCATGACCCGAGCCGAAACCAAGAGTTGGACATTTGACTGACTGAACTACCCAGGTGCCCCTCTCTTTATTATTTCTTACAATTGAATATGAATCTTTTAATTATTTAAAAGTAAAATCTTAATTTAAAAGACAATAAACCATCATACACAAACATAAATAACATTTTTTTAAAGATTTATTTATTTTTCAGAGAAAGAGAGAGCGAGAGCAAGCACAGGCAGACAGAGTGGCAGGCAGAGTCAGAGGGAGAAGCAGGCTCCCTGCAGAGCAAGGCGCCCGATGTGGGACTCAATCCCAGGACTCTGGGATCATGACCTGAGCCGAAGGCAGCTGCTTAACCAACTGAGCCACCCAGGCGTCCCAATAACATTTTTAAGTGAAATAATCACATTTCCAAAAATAAATCAGTGAGGAAGATAGCATGGCTTTACATTATTATAAATCTCTTCAAGGCTTTAAAAGCAGGTTAGACTTTATCTACTTCCACATCAGCATATTGCAATATCACACCTCATGTAGCCTTTAGAACACTCCACTTTATACTTGTGAAAGAAAGAGAATGCAAAAGGAAAAGAAATGAGTTTAGTGTTATGAAAAAGTTTTCATGGACACCCTAAAAATATCACAGGGGCCCCAATGGTGTCTAGACCACAAACTGAAAAATCAATGCCCTAGAATATAGTCATGCCTCTTGACATGAATGTTCGATGTTAGCATAATATTAATCGTGCTACTAGTTGAGTTTCAGCTCCAAGGCAATGAGTACAAACTTACTCCCCAAGTCAGTGGCCAAGTGTTTGAATGCACAACTTCTTTCCCAGCCTAGGAGATCGAAAAGCTCCCAAATGAGCACACAGTAAGCAAAACAAACTGTTCAAACTGTTGCAATTTGCCTGCTCCCTCTCTGCTGAAGATTTCTGGCTGCCTTACTTCAAAGGGAACACTGTGTGAGGAGAGCATCTGTGGGGAGAAGATAGCAAGGCAAACGTGGCAAATAAAGTACCATCAACTTGAAATGTTTTTGTAAAATGCCAAGAGACTTATGTACAGGAACACAGTGTCATTGGAAAACATAAGAGTACTGGAACGCTATAGTTAGCAATGATGTCAGAAGGAACTACTTAACCCTTCTGAGATCACTGGTTCAGATCACCCTTTGCTTAAGTTGTTGCTGTCATGGGACAGAGCTGTAAGAGAGATTCAAAAGTCAAAATGCAAACACTACACTAACACACCCACTTTTAGCTTAGTGGTAGATTCTGTCTCAAACTGGGCAATAAATGCTCAGTGCTAAGCTGGGGAAATTTGCCTTCAACTTTGGCTAATACCAAAGCTAGGAAACTCAAAATGACTATAAGTAGCCTCAGCCTGGTGGATACACTAGAGTTAAAACAAGACTGGATAAAGTAAACATAAGACTTTGTATATTAAACATTCCACAGAGCTACTGGGAAAAATTGAAACAATTAATGTTATAAGAAATTTAAAGACCAGAAGAAAATACCTTCTGAAGTCTAACTTTCATGGATGGAATTATTTTTGCCTTTGCCCTTTATAGCTCAAACAATTTTCCAAATTGCTTTTATCTTTCTGAAACTGGTATTTCTATACTTCTAAATTTTTGTTTAACCTAGTTTAATAATAGCTATTATTTACCGAAGGTAGGATATTTGCCAGACACTTTACTAGGTACTATGTTGCATTATCTCCACTCTTCGCTAAATTCCTTAGGAACAATGATCATTTTTCCTACTCTGTGCCTGAGCAAATTGAGGCTCAGAGCCCTTAAGTGTCTTTAGCCTTGATCATACAGTAAGATAGAGGAACTGATACTCAAAATTCAAGCTACATTTCTTCCCTACGAAGCCATGATTATCTGAGTGCTTCCTTCTTATTTCTGTGCATTTAAGAGGATTTTCAAGTGGGCTTTATATAATTGTCTTAGTTTATACCAAAATTCCTAGCTCTTCTTGACTCTAAAGGTATAAATGATGAGTGGCAAAATAATGTTCTTATGTCCTTTAATGTTTTAGGCTACAAGATTTGACCTAGGTTTATCAGAACTCCCTAACTTTTAGCCATGAATTGGTCACAGGCCTGACACACATCAACACTTCATCATTCTAATGACAGTCACTCTCGCTTCTTTTCTAAGCCAAAAGCCTGCCTAGTAATGAGCAGGACAGCTGAAGTAGATCCTTTCAAGGAAGACACTACCTGACCTGAGCCAGTACAACAGCTTCCACAGGGCTGTCGTGACAAAGTGTTGTAAAGAAGGTGGTTTAAAACAAGAATCGTTCTCATAGTTTTAAAGACCGGAAGTCTGGTATCAAGTATGGATAGGGTCAAGCTTCCTCTGAAAGCTCTAGAAAAGAATTGTTCTGGTCTGTTCCCACTTCTCTCGATTGCCAGCAATCTCTGGCATTCCTTAGCTTCTACAACTGCGTCACTCCAAACTCCACTTCAGTTGTCATATAACCTTCCTCCTGAGGGTCTCTGTGTCTTCATTGGAAGAGCTCTTCTGTGAATGTCTGTGTCCAAATTTCCCTGTTCTTTTTTTTTTTTAATTTTTAATTTTTTATAAACATATATTTTTTATCCCCATGGGTACAGGTCTGTGAATCGCCAGGTTTTCACTGTTCTTTTAAGTTCATCCAAATCCACTATGATCGCACCTTAATTTATTAATTTTTTAAAAACCTCACTTTAATTAATTACATCTGCAAAGACCTATTTCCAATTTAGGTCACATGCTGAGGTTCCAGGTGAAGGAATTTTTGAAGGAAGCTATTCATCCCACTACAAGGAATTAGTTCAGATGAGTAGAGAGAAGAGTCATTTAAAGGATTTGCATAGCATTTGGTTTTTTGCAAGGCCAAGGGTTTTTAGACTCTAAAACGCTTTGTGTCATTTCACCCATACCCTCGTTTCCAAAGCAAATTTGCAAACTGGTTGGGGAGTAGGCCTCATGTCAAATTCTGCCACATTAAGATAATCACTCTGCTCTATTTCCTTCTTGGGCACATGCTTGTCTGTGAAAACATTTTGAGTGCTGGTTCACTGTTCTTTCTCTCTCCATTAGGATGTAAGTCCCCAGAGGCAGGAGCTTACCATTCTTATTGGTCACCAAAACTCTAATACCAAGAACTCTACGTGTCAGGAAGGCATGTAGTAAATGCTCAGGGAATGACTGGATGGCTGTGAAGATGATTTCTTAGTAGAAACTGATTAGAGTTTTCACAATGCTGTTCAGTCATTCCTTCAGCAAACATTTAGGGGCTGCTTACTATTTTGCCATGCACTGTATTCAGTACTGGATATAGGATACAAATGCAAAAAAAAGCAAGCTTATATTCCCTGTCTCCTCAGCACTAAACAAAGAATCTTCAGGGCACCTACAATACCAAGGACCATGCTTGGTCTCATGGGTATATACAGTGGCACAGAATTACTCTTGGGCACAGACAACCTTTGTCTGAACGATTAAAGTAAATGTTCAGAGTTAGATTATATAAAATTGTGGCCATATTCAGAGTATATAACCGTTGTCTGCAAGATTAAAGTAAGTGTTAAAGAGTTAGATTGTATAAAATTATGGCCATATTCAGAGTACATAACGAAAAATAAGAGTAGTCTTTGTTAGTTGGTGAAGACAGAATTACAAGTAAACGTTTTGACAGGCAATGGGGAAAAGGGTAGATATTCCAGGGCTATAAGTCTGACTTGAACAATGGAACCAAATATACTAAGAAATGAAGCTCAGGAAGTCAAACATAGTGACTTTTCCTATCTTGACTGAGAGAATGATATTTAAAAGGTACTTATTGTTCCTCAGATGATTAAATACAGTTTACAGGATAGAGTGAAGACAAAATCATGGTCCCCACTGATCTTGATGGCCCAGATGGCTAGCCTGAATAAAGCCAACACAGTAAGTTCTAAAGAAGATACATGAAACTTTTATCTTTAGATTGCTTGCATGGAATAGATTTTTGACCAATTAGAGTAAGACCAAATGAAGGAAACTTCTTCCGGACAACAGTTCCTTTGAAAAGCACCACTGTTTACTTGAACATGAAGCCAACTAATCACAACATCCAGTGGTGTTCTCTGACTATCTCTTTAAATCCAGTGCAAGCGTCTACAACAATAATAGAAAACCAGGTCCCAGATCAACAAACTAGTACTCTCACACTCTCCTGGGACCAGTCAGATCACAGCTAGAATACTGTGCTTCCCCCCCTTTTTTTCTGATAAAAGTTTTTTTTTTATTTATTTGACAGAGAGATCACAAGTAGGCAGAGAGGCAGGCAGAGAGAGAGGAAGAGAAGCAGGCCCCCTGCCGAGCAGAGAGCCCGACGCAGGGCTTGATCCCAGGACCCTGGGATCATGACCTGAGCTGAAGGCAGAGGCTTTAACCCACTGAGCTACCCAGGTGCCCCTGTGCTTCCCCTTTTAATACATGTATATACATAGTGGAGTGCACTTAGACAAAAACAAGTATGATGCTACACGGTTGGAAAATTATAACAGCAGAGTTAAAGAAAATGGACAAATATACTCATCAGAAGTAATACTATGGAAGATTATCAATTTTATAAATTTCAGGGACTATTAGAGTTTCCCAAGAAGTTTGGGGTTCTATAGTTAAAAGGACAGCGCTATTAGAGACAGATAGGAATTTCTGTCTCTATCACATGTTGACTGTGTTATCAGAAATGAATTACTGAACTTCTGTGAGCATTCAGTGTCTTAATCTATAAATAAGAATCATAATTACATATACCTCCCTTCTTCACAGGGCTGTTGACAGAATTCGAAGGAAAATAATTCTGTAAAGAAGGAAGTTTTTCTATGTAGGACAAAAATGTGATGCAGGATTTTTTAATTCCAGTATATTTGACATACAGTGTTACATTAGGTTCAGATGCGCAATACAGTGATTAAACGTGATGCAGTTTTAGTCCACAATGGAGGCGTATTTGAACAACTTGATCGGCTTCAAGTTTATACATTCCTTCAACAAAAATCCTTAAAACCTACGATGTTACAAGCACAGTACTAGTATATGCCCTAGTTTTTGCAGTAAGTCATGAGTGTTGACTGGTCCACAGCAGGAACCAGAGTCAGATGATAAGCACCTGGGTATAATAAACCTAATAAAAGGATTAGATAAAAGGTTGAGACAATAACCAAGCCCAAAAGAGAGTGTGTTTGCCAGTATATCAAATCATAAGACAGTTCAAAGAGAGAACCAAGAGCTCACAGTAGAAATGTTGTGAATGACTGTATGAGCAATGAAGCAATACAAATAATAGCATGTAAAAGAGTGAGACTGCATTAGAGTCCCTTAGATGTGGTTTTGACCTTGGAGGATACTTTTGATGTACTATAACACATCAATTATTACATGCCAGTCTTAAACAGCTAAAATGGAGACAAAATTGTGATTTAAAACAAACAAACAACAACACATGAAGGGACTCTACTCTCTTTACTTGCTTAGCATGTCTACCCTCTTCCAAGAGCATGTCTATCTGTTGCAGGCGATAGGCCAGGGTGGTAAGGACTTGAAGTATGGGAAAAGCTCATGATCCATGCATTATTGAGAGAAAAATAATTGTGTAAAATTCTTTCATTTCCAATTGACATTTTACAGTCAATTTAAGAATTGATCCGTGAGGACTTAGAACTAGACATCACTCCATCATGAGCAGAAGACAAGCATTCTACCTACCATGTTTGTTACTGAGATGTACTGAGCTACAGTGAAAATTTTACGACCTAGAAAGATGAAGTATAAGCACATTCTTTCTAGTCCAAGAGTGTGAAGAAAAGAAGAGAAACATAATGAGACACGTGTGTCTCAGGCTACATTCTCCAGTCCTCAACCCTGAAGGAAAATATGTAAATAAGCTGAGGTAAACACTGAAGGCAGGGATTCTTCCAACCTATTTGGGATAATGAATGGAGACATATGATACATGTTGTTGTTTTTTTTTTAAATACTTTATGTATTTTTTTCTGAGAGAGACAGCAAGAACACAAGTGAGCAGGAATGGCAGAGGGGCATGGGAGAGGGAAGAGCAGACTCTCCACTGAGCAGGGAGCCTGATGTGGGGCTTGATCCCAGGACCCTGAGATCATGACCTGAGCCGAAGGCAGATGCTTCATGACTGAGCCACCCAGGCACCCCTCTTTTTTTTATCCTTTAATCACTATTTAAGAGTGTAGAGTGGTGTGGTTAGGCTGAGAGAGGTTCTAGTTGGTACCCAAGAGTTCACCTCAGTTTCTCCTTGTCTGCCACAGAGGCAGAAATGAAAACCAGCAATCCTTACATGGGGCTTGCCAGGATATAAGCAAGGGGACTATACAACATAGGCCAGGGACACCTAGATAAAGAGATTGGATGAAGACTATGTCACAGCCTAGGAGGGGCTTGAAAGCATTGGCATTGAGGTTTTGAGAGGAGAAATGGATTCTTCTTAGAAAGGAGCAAAGAAGGAGACTAATGTCTGAAAGAATAGTTTTATCTAAATGCGAACTGCACTACCTAGAACAATTGCATATATAATTATATTAGACAAATATATTCCAGCCCAGTCACAGATAAAATAGAAAAAATCATTTCTCTGCAGTCTGAGTTTCAGTTTGAGGATACCTGTGATGCTGTTACACAGATTCACAAGTTGTCATATCCCCAGGACTATAATAATTTTACATAATTTCCCATTTCAGATCATTGTATTTCATTTATTCTTTTTTGAGGTCAGCCAACCTGAAATCCAAAAGCAAACAATGGAGGCAACAACAAAACGTGGCTTAGATTTTCAAAGTTGAGTGTTACAGGTGGAAATATGAACCCCCTCCCCACTACCACCAATTCTTTTTTTTTTAATTTTTAATTTTTAAAATTTCTTTGCAGTATACCAGAATTCATTGTTTATGCACCACACCCAGTGCTCCATGCAAAATGTGCCCTCCATAATACCCACCACCAGGGTCACCCAACTTCCAACCCTCCACCCCTTCAAAATCCTCAGATTGTTTATCAGAGTCCATAGTCTCTCAGGGTTCATCTTCCCCTCCGATTTCCCCCAACTCCCTTCTCTTCTTCATCTCCCCATATCCTCCGTGTTATTTCTTATGCTCCACAAATAAGTGAAACCGTATGATAATTGACTCTCTCTGCTTGACTTAGTTCACTCAGCATAATCACCTCCAGTCCCGTCCATGTTGCTACAAAAGTTGGGTATTCATCCTTTCTGATGGAGGCATCATACTCCATAGTGTATATGGACCACATCTTCCTTATCCATTCGTCCATTGAAGGGCATCTTGGCTCTTTCCACAGTTTGGCGACCATGGCCATTGCTACTATGAACATTGGGGTACAGATGGCCCTTCTTTTCACTACATCTGTGTCTTTGGGGTAAATACCCAGTAGTGCAATTGCAGGGTCATAGGGAAGCTCTACTTTTAATTTCTTGAGGAATCTCCACACTGTTTTCCAAAGAGGCTGCACCAACTTGCATTCCCACCAACAGTGTAAGAGGGTTCCCCTTTCTCCACATCCCCTCCAACACATGTTGTTTCCTGTCTTGCTAATTTTGGTCATTCTAAGTGGTGTAAAGTGGTATCTCAATGTGGTTTTGATTTGAATCTGCTTGATGGCTAGTGATGATGAACCTTTTTTCATGTGTCTGATAGCCATTGGTATGTCTTCATTGACGACATGTCTGTTCATGTCTTCTGCCCATTTTTTGAAATGATTATGTGTTTTGTGTGTGTTGAGTTTGAGAAGTTCTTTATCGATCCTCCCACTACCACCAATTCTTATGTTGAAGTCTTATACCCCAATGCTTCAGAATGTAATTTTTTAAATTTAAATTCAATTAGCCAACATAAAGTACATCATTAGTTTCAGATGCAGAAGACAGAGACTTTGTCCATGTAATCAAGAGAGCCGTCTAAAAGCCAAGGAAAAAGGCCTGGAATGGGTCTTTCCTTCACAGCCCTCAATATACAAAAATATTTGACGAAATCTAACTTTTTCATAATAAACATAAACAAAATAGAAGTATAATAAGAGCTTCCTCAACCTAATAAAGGTCATCTACAAAAAACCCAAACATAACACAATGCTCGATTGTGAAAGAATGAAAGCTTTCTCTCTAAATTTTGAACAAGCTGTTTGTGGCCACCATTTCTAGTCATCATCACACTGGAGATTACAGCCAGTGAAATGAAAAAAGGGAAAAGAAGTAAAGACATTCATATCAGAAAGAAGTAATCCAGCTTATCTTCATTTACAAATGGCATGCAGTTGTATATAGAACATTCTTAGAAATCAGAAAAGTTAAAACTAATCAACAAGCTCAGCAAGATTGCAACAAACAAGATCAATATAAGAAAATCAATTAGTAAAGAAAACTGAAAAATTAGGAAAAGAATTTCATATACAACAGTATTAAAAAAGAATATTTAAATTTAATAAAGTGTAAGACTTTAAAAAGTCTTTAAAGTAGCAGAAGACTTGCTATTAAGATAGCAATTCTTCCTGAATTGATCTATAACAAAATCTTTATCAAAATCTAAGGAAGCTATTTTATAGAAAGTGACAAGTAGATCATAAAATCATTCAGAAATGCATGGAACTCATAATAGCCAAAATAAGCTGGGAAAAAAAATATTTTAGAGGGCTCACTCCCAATTTTGAAACTTACTACAAAGCTGTGGTAATTGAGATATTGTGGTATTTGTGAAAGGAGGTATATATCTGTGTCTGAGTAGTATATTGATATATGTAAATACATAGATGAATAGAATAAAATTTACAGTACAGAAATAAACTGTCACATTTATGCTAAATTCATTTTCAATAACAATTCCCAGATAATTCAATGGGGAGAGAATAACTGGTTCAGCAAACCGTGCTATGGCAACTGGATATTGACATGAAAAATGAAGTTGGACCCTTACCTCACTCCGTATATAAAAATAAAATCAAAATGGATTAAAGACCTATAAGTAATATATAGCTAAATCTACAAAACTCTTAGAAGTAAACACAGTTGTACATGACTTTTATGATTCCCAAATCACAGCCAACAAAAAACAAAGTGGACATCTGAAAGTTAAAAATATTTGCTTCAAAGGATACAATGAAGAAAGTGAAAAACACAACCTACAGAATGAGAAAAAATATTTGAAAAAAATACAACTGATAAATGTAGGGCACCTGGGTGGCTCAGTGGGTTAAGCCGCTGCCTTCAGGTCAGGTCATGATCTCAGGGTCCTGGGATCGAGTCCTGCATCGGGCTCTCTGCTCAGCAGGGGACCTGCTTCCCTTCCTCTCTCTCTGCCTGCCTCTCTGCCTACTTGTGATCTCTCTCTGTCAAATAAATAAATAACATCTTTTAAAAAAACACAAGTGATAAATGTATATAGTATCCATATGATATAAAGAACTCCTAACTAAACTGAAATTTAAAATAAGCAATTAGACACTAAGAAAAAATCTAAATACATTTATCCCAAGAAATGGCCAATAAACACATGAAAAGTTGCTCTAGATCATTACCCATTAAAGAAACAAATCAAAATTTCAGTGAGGTACCACTTCACATCTGCCAAGATAAATATAATTTGTTACCTCTTTACAGAACACATGGTATAGGTTGATGATAAAGAACTGGGGTGTATTATCAAGAACTTGGTATCTTCTTCTTTACCAAAGGAGAGCTAGCATGTACTTCTGGTGTCAGGTACTGTCATTTGCATTAACAGCCGCATAGGTTATGTCCTTATCTTAACGTTTAAGAGTGAACTAGAACACGCCAGCCACTGAGGTCCAACCTGTGTACAAAGTCAGCTGACTTCAGCCCCCTTGCTGGGAACAGAAAGTGTTGAAGGGGTAAGAACAGGCAGATTACAACCACATGGTCACGGCCCTATTTTCCAGGTATAACCCTAAGGCCATATACCCAGGGATTGGGACATCTTGGGGAAAATTAATTCAATAATCCTCTAAAAACTCTAAGCTAGATTCTAACCACATATTTACATTTTAGATCTACTGTTATCCCTGGACTCCAACTCCTTGATTAGGATATACTGAATTCATCAATTTTATTTAGGCAGATGATTTAATTATCTCAGAAAACATTCTAGTGACCTAATGCCCAAAGAACAAAAGTTTTGACTCCATTTTTTGTTTGCCTGTTTGACCTAAAATTGCCTTGACCTAAGGATGGGGATTTTTTTTTAATTTCATTTATTTATTTGTCAGAGATCACAAGTAGGCAAACAGGCAGGCAGGGGGGATCGGGGGTATGGGGGAAGCAGGCTCCCCGCCGAGCAGGGAGCCCAGCGTGGGGCTCCATCCCAAGACCCCGGGATCTTGACCTGAGCTGAAGGCAGAGGCTTTAACCCACTGAGCCATCCAGGTGCCCCGGATGGGGATTTTTCTTCGATGTCCCTTTCTAAGATTTTACAACAAATAAGACTAGCAGAAAGGGTGGGGAAGAGGTTAAGACATCTGCCCTTGTTCAAAGTTATTAAAGAGAATTTGGGGTTGTAAAACAAACCCTATGGTTATTTTTAAATCCTATGGTTTTATTTTCACTATATGTTCTCTTGTATCACTTTCATCACTTTATAATAAAGCATTCCTTAAAATCTCATATCTGCTAAAGAAATAGATAACATAGTATTTAGAGGAGTTAGAAATCTGCCAACTGAGTAAATCTATGATAAACAGATTAGAAATATCTGAAATATGATTGCACATTTAAACTATGGAGGGCCCCACCCACTTTCTTTCACCTGGACTACAAAACTTCAGCTTGGGTCTAAAATTAAAGATTAGGAAATTCCCAAACAATTTCTCTGGTATCAGTGTGCATGGGGAGTGGCATTAAATCTTGTGACATCTCAGAAATCTCCATGCTGAAATCCCTGAAATGAGGCTTCGTGACCCAAAGCAAACAGGCTATTTACTACCTTTATAGTAGTAAAGGCTGTATAATTTCAATAATTGAACTCACTGGCTAAACAAGCATTACCACACAGCTGCAAAACCCTCAAGAAATTGCAGACAAGCTATTAAACTATGATTTATGAAGTCAGCTTTTGTTCAACCAAGTGATTACAATTTAATAAGTTCGCCTACTTAGCTCTGAATTGGACACAACCAGTCAGAAGAATGTGTGAGAAATAAGCTTATGAGAAGATTCGGGTCTCCCATCCGAAGAGGCCATTTATCCAATTAGCCAACAATTCTTCAAAGTTCACTTATAGGCACTTCAGGAAATATAAAATGGTGTTGAATATGGGCCCTGCCCTCTGGAAGTTTATTGTAATATAATAAGTGAATGAAATTTGTACATAAATACTGATATACAGGGCATCATGTAGGCACCAATACATTCTTCTGGAGGTCAGATTTGAGCAAAACTACTATACAGCTAGAGGAGAAGTTTTCAAGAAAAAAAAGAGCACTTATGTAGGCTCTGATGCTGTGTATTGTCTGGATATAAAGGAGGATAGACCTGCACAAAAATGTACATAGAATAGAATATAAATCATGTTGATTAAAAGGGAGATAAACAGGTTGAATGTAGGAAATATAAAGGTCAAATAGCAAATAGCAAAATATCGGAGTTGTGATTATGACAGTATGTGGAGACTAGTGTTAATGGGATTCAGTTAGGCAATATTTACCAAGTTCCTACTAAGTGCCAGATACAAAGAACTGGGGGACAGAGATACACGAGAGGAGGTCAAATATGGTCAGTTGATGAGAGCCAGAATGAGGGAGAAGATTAAAGACAAAGGAACCAACCGAAAGCAGGTATTTCATTTGTCCTGTGCAATTGTCTCCCCTACACCTAGAACACCTAATTTGAGAAAGTTTATGTTTCTCAGTATAGTTTAACTGGGACAAAATAAAGTTTAGAATCTGCTCCTGAGCTACCCAAGACAATAGACCATGGGTGCTATTCTTTTCTTCTCTTCAGATTGTAAGAAGAATATAAAATTGAGGGTAGCATAACTCTTCATAAAACAAATCCTAGCCCTCTAAGAGTCTAAGCCATTCATTTCATCTTATGGAAGTTTTGATGATAATGCACCAGACACAGTTTACAAATCCACCAATTCATTCAATCATTCAGTCAGTATTTTGAAAGCACTGCACTTCACTAACTGTGGTGGGATAGGAGAAAGACAATATAAATACCTTTCAGATATAAATATTCTAGAGAAACAAACAGAAAATGAGTATTTTGCCAGTTTGTAGTAAGTGCTACAAAGCAAGTGAGTCTAGCTGCAAGCAGAGAGAGTTTAGATGCAAGCAGAGAACTCTGATCATATTTCTTACCTCTCAGAATCTATGATGAGCTACAGAAAATTCAGATATTCTTTTTGTGATTGATTTTGATGTATGATTTTTCACATTTTTAGGTGTGCAGGTAAAGGTTTCATGAAACATTACAAAAAATAGTGCATGCAGACTACGCTAGTTACCTAAACTTATTTGATGATTATTCCACTGATTCATTGTGTGACAAGATCATTCCCACCAATAAGTTATTTTAAATATTTTATAGACATGATCAACATGAATCTTTTAGATAAGTCAGGTTTTTTACTCAGATAATGTTATCACACTGGATTACATTTTTCCTGTGCTAAAGTGCACACTGCATTCTCTGTTCACTAAAGAACCTCCTTTCCTTAGTAACTTTCTCTAAAATTTTGAAAAAGGATCTAGCTAGACTAATCCAGAAATCTAAAGCACAACTCATATACTCCCTGCCCTGCATCCAAGATGTTTCTTGTAATTTTCCCCACCTATCTATCCTTAGCACTGCCACTCTAACTCATTATCCCTCTCCTTAAATAATTGAATAACTTCTTAAATTATTTGTATCTCTTTGTTTCTCTCCTTGCTGATTCACCTTTCCCAAAGGGCTAGATTAATATTCCTAAAATATGACTCTGATCATATTTCTTACCTCTCAGAATCTATGATGACTCCTCATTACTCATGGAGTTACTGACATTTCTCCAACAGCAATTATGTATTCTGTAACTAAACAGCCATACCATTAATCCCATGAAAGTTGGCCATCCCACTATGTTTACGCTAAACTTAAGTGACAACTGATAATCTGTGTGTATATTGTAGTGGTTCATCATACATGTATTAGAAAAGAAAGGCTTAAACTGACTGTCAATCTCAAGATAAAACCAAAGAAGACCAAAAAATCAAAGACATAGAAAACAATGTACAAAAAAGAAAATTAGCAAAACCAAAAGTTGATTCTTGGAAAAGACTAATACAAGTGATAAATCCTTAATAAGATCACTCAAGAAAAATGGAGTAGGCAGGAATCTCCAATGCTGGTAATGAAAAGAGGGAAAATCATTACAGGTTCTATAGATAATAAAAGTTAAACTATATAATTATAAACTTTATGAAAATATAAAAATTATATTAAAAGAATAGATCCCAGGGCACCAGGGTGGCTCAGTCAGGTAAGCAGTCAACTCTGGGATGGAGCCCTGCATTGGGCTCTGTGCTGGGTGGGCAGTCTGCTTGAGGACTTTTCTCCTTCTCCCTCTGACCCTTTCCCAGCTCACACACTCTCTTTTAAATAGAGAAATCATTAAAAAAAAAAAAAACCACATTCCTAGAAAGCTCAATAAACCAAAACTAATAAAAGGAGAGAGAAAAGTGCCTAGCAAAGATGTCTTTACCAGTTAATTTTCTAACCTTTTATGGAAATAACAACATGGATTACATAATTCTTCCAGAGATTAGAAAAGAAATATTTTCCAATTCATATAATGAAGTCAGCATTACTCTGATAGAATATTTTACAACAACAACAACAAATTACACAGTAGTCTCTGTCTTAAACATAGATGCAAAAATCCTAAATATAAGAAAGGCAGTATCATATAAAAGGGATTAAAACACAAGCCGACTGAAGTTGTGTTATTTCAGGAAAACAAGGGGATTTAATGTTAGAGTGTCAATGTAAATTATTCCATCAACATAAAAAGGAAAATAATATGATCATATCAATATATGCAGGAACAAACGTGCTAGAATTCAACAGTCATTAATGGAAAAAATGCTCCTAATAGACTAAGAAAAAAAGAAAATATCTTTAAAATGGTAAAATATCTACAAAGTCCTTCAGCAAACATCATACATTATAGTCAAATATTGAAAGTGTTCCCTTCTGAGATCAGGAATGAGAAAAGGATGCCTGTAATTGCCACTTATGTTCTTCAGCATTCTACCACAAATTCTGGACTGTGCAACATGAAATTTTCTAAACCCTTAGTAATAAGTAAATTTTGCTAAGTTGTTGGAGAGATTATAAAAATAATTTTTATTTCTACATAAAAAGACCAAAAGTTTGAATTTTTTGTTGTTGTTTGTTTAAGATTTTATTTATTTATTTGACAGAGACAGATCTCAAGTAGGCAGAGAGGCAGGAAGAGAGAGGAGGAAGCAGGCTCCCTACTGAGCAGAGAGGCTATGAGGGGCTCTATCCCAGGACCCTGAGATCATGACCTGAGCTGAAGGCAGAGGCTTTAACCCACTGAGCCACCCAGGTGCCCCGTTTTGTGTGTGTGTGTGTGTGTGTGTGTGTGTTTAAAGATTTGAGAGAGAGAAAGACAGAGAGAGAGAGAGGGAGACGGAGAAACAAACTCCCAGCTGAACAAAAAGCCTGAGGCAGGACTCCATCCTAGGACTCCAAGATCATGACCTGAGCCAAAGACAGGTGCTTAACTGACTGAGTCACCCAGGAGCCCCCAAAAGTTAGAATTTTTAAACACCACTGAAAGCACTAAATATCAAGTAGCTAGGAATAAATTTAACAAAGGATATGACTGACCTTTATATAGAAAACAATGAAATACTCCTAAGAAAACATTTTAAAAGATCTAAATATCAAAAATATATATACAAATATATTGTGTTTGTAGCTTGTGACAATGTCACTTCTCCAAGGTTGACCTACAGATTCAACGCAATTTGAATCAAAATCCCCTTGAAAATGTTTACAAAACTGACAACCTGATTCTACAATTTATATGGAAATACAAAGGGACAAGTATAGGCAAGCCAATCTTAAAAAACAACGACTATTGGAAGACTTACACTATTCTCTATAAAGACATTTTAAAGCCAGAATAATGAGAAAAGTGCATTTGACGTAAAGACAAGCAGCTTTAAAGGAGAAACCAGAAAAACACACACACACACACACACACACACACAGTTATTTGTTTTATGACAGATCATTGCAAAGCAGTCAAAAAGGTTTTTTCCAGTGAGAAGTTCTAGATCAATTTGATATATACTCGGAAAAAAACCTTTATCTTTACCTAAAACTATAAATGACCATCAATTCCATATGTTTTATAGCACAGAAAGTAAAATAAGTCTTCACACATATAAAAATATATACATAGGGCGCCTGGGTGGCTCAGTGCGTTAAGCCGCTGCCTTCAGCTCAGGTCATGATCTCAGGGTGCTGGGATCGAGTCCCGCATCGGGCTCTCTGCTCGGCAGGGAGCCTGCTTCCCTCCCGCTCTCTCTGCCTGCCTCTCTGCCTACTTGTGATCTCTCTCTGTCAAATAAATAAGTAAAATCTTAAAAAATATATATATATATATATACACAAATGGGGAATTATCTTTGTGAACTTGAGGTATTTAAAGACTTATGAAGATTATAAAACACTAGTAGTAAGAGATATTCATAAATTGAACTTCTTTTATCAAAATTTGTCAATGGGAATATGAAAAGGCAATCTATAGCAATGAAGACAACATTTCTAACATATCTGACAAGATTCATTTACAGGATGTATATATACTCTTACAAATCAATATAAAAAACTCACTGGAGAAATGAGCAAATGAATTGAACAGGCATTTCATGAAATATTTAGATTGACAATAAACATATGGAAAGCTTTTCAAGATATTTTGCCACGAAAATGCAAATTCAAACTACAATGGGATAACATTATATGGTCATCAGAATAGCCAGGATTAAAAAGATAGTAAATACCAACTGTTAGCAACAATAAAGAGCAACTAGACTTCTCTTGCACTGCAGTAACATGTTCATGGGCATACTGGCTTTAGAAAATTTTTTGTAAATATCTATTGAAGATATCTTACCATCTGGCAATTGTAGTCCAAAGTCTATAGCTAAGAGAAAAGTGCACACATGTGTACCAAGGCATGATTTCATTTCTTGAAAGATCACTGCAGTTTACCATATAGAAGACTTGATAGCAGATAAACATAAGTGTTATTGTAATAGCCCCAATCTGGATACAACCCAAATGGGGAAAAAAACTGTGGTATAATAATTGATGAAATGCTACACATCAATGGAAAATAGATGAATTCACACTACACGTAAAATATGGATGTATCTTAGAACATAAGAATGAGCAAAGAAAGTACAAAGTAGTCAACATTGTATGAACATGTAGTAATGTCATTTGGACACTGCACACACACAAACATGATGTCAAAACCAGACAAAATTAGTTAGTGGTATTAACTACTAAGATAATGGCTACTTAGGGGGAAGACAAATGAATATTTAGTAAGAAAGGTAGAAAGGTATCTTATGGCATTCTGTTAATATTCTATTTCTTAATCTCAGTTATGCAGGGGTATGTAGATGTAAACTTGGACAGTGATATTGCAAGTGTGGATTCTTATAATGGCCTCATGCATTCTTACATGAGAGATAATCTGTGGAAGAATTCATGAGATCTACTGAGAATTTCCACTAGTTGGATGATTTTGTTTTCCCTTTTTTCATATGTCTGTCTCTAGAGAACTCTGGAATATATTCTCACATTTCAAACATTTCTCTGATAAATGGCATTATTGAGATTTTTCCCCACAGAAGACTAAAAACAATTAAAATTTTTCTAACACTGGGGATCATAACACCTCCACTTTCCCTCTACATCTCATTATTATAAACAGTACCAGTTCACTTTATGTTATGGCATACATAAGTCACAAATAAGGGATACCTTTCTAATTAAAACATAAGTTTTTGAATTGCATATTTATTTAAATAAAAAGATGAAGGATGTTATGGCCATTCTGGGAAATAGTATGGAAGTTCCTCTAAAAATTAAAAGTAGAACTACCATATGCTGCGGCACTTCCAGTTCTGGGTATATATCCAAAGGAAATGAAATCAGGATCTCAATATCTGTACACCCACGTTCACTGCAGCATTATTTACAATAGCCAGGGTACAGAAACAATTATGTGGAATATATATATTTTGTATCTTTACATAAGTCCCAATAACCTAACTCATAAAATTAGGATTTGCTTATTGCTTTGAATATTTATGTTGGGCAAGCAATTACATTTATAAAATAAATTAATAGTAATGCATTCATTCTTTCATACAATATTTGTTCAGTGCTTATTATGTACTACCTCTTCACGCCCATTAATCTTCTCTAACTCCCACAGCAATCCTGAGGTGGAGGTTTTAGTCTCACAAGCATGTGAATATAGAAATTGAGAGAAAGCTAAGTGACGCACTCAAGGTCTATTAGCTGCAGTGTGGATATAAAAATTGGACACCTTGCATTCATCTTTTGGGCTTCAGAGACCTTATTCTTCCCAGTATAATGCACACTCTGTGCTAAGAGTGAATGGGACAGAGGAGTACCCAGGAAGATGTGATCAGGGAAAGCTTCACAGAGTAGGTGAGTTCTTGCTTCCTTTGCTCGGCTCTCCACCATGTAAGGACACAAATCAGCAGACTACACCTCAGAAAAGGGCCCTCACCAGATCTCAGCCATCATCTCACACGTCTAGCTTCCAGAACTGTGAGAAGTATGTTTCTATTGTTAATAAGGCCCCCAGTCTATGGTATATTTGTTATAATAGCCTGAACAGACTAAGACAGGGATTGTCACTAAAATTTAGTGTGAAAAGGAAGGTACTTGACTCAAGGCAGGGATGGCCTCATAAAAAGATATTCCATTTGGATTTCACCCTCACAGTGAAAAACCAGATTCAGAAAGTCTCTTAAGACATCAACAACATGTTGAGGCACCTGGGTGGCTCAGTGGGTTAAAGCCTCTCCCTTCAGCTCAGGTCATGATCCCAGGGTCCTGGGATCAAGCCCCACATCGGGCTCTCTGCTCAGCAGGGAGCCTGCTTCCTCCGCTCTCTCTCTGCCTCTCTGCCTACTTGTAATCTCTGTCTGTCAAGTAAATAAATAAAATCTTTTAAAAAAAGACATCAACAACATGTTAAATGACTGTACACTATTTCAATAATCAGGATGTTGAATGCCTTTAAAAATGCTAATTAATATGCTACTACTATATCCAAATATTGACCAATCATTATAATCATTCCAGTATAAATGCCACTCTTTTCCCCCTCATCCTCTTCATTATGATGACTTAAATTCACCTATCTGCATACTCCATGCCTAAAATGCACATGGAATATTAGTAACAATTAATATTGTTATTAATGGGCAATTAGCACTTTAAAATTATGATTGGGGCACCTGGGTGGCTCAGTTGGTTAAGGGACCAGCTCTTGATATCAGCTCATGTCATGAGATCGAGCCACACATGTTCAGGCTCCATGCGCAGTGGGGAGTCTGCTTCAGATTCTCCCCCTCTCCCTCTGCCCCCCAACCAGTAAATAAATAAATCTTAAATAATTTTTAATTGGGCCTTAATGCTTTCAAGTAATGTTAGTACTCTTTTTTCAGTCAGTTCTTTCTCCCACCTTTTTAGGCTAGTATTCCAAACTTTCCCCCCATCTCTTCAAACTTCCCACACCTCCTCTCCAGTTCTCACTCTCAGCTGATAATTCTCCTTCCTATTTCACCAGGGATGTTGAAGAATTAGAAAAGAATTTCCAAATGCTCCCACGATCCACATACATCCACCTACCTACATCTGTGCCTATGTAGTCTGTGCCAAATCAGAGACATCTCTACAGCAATTGTTCCCTATTTCTTCTACAGAAGCAAATTGCTCTCTAATGGATCATTCTAGTCAACACTAAAAAAAAAAAAAAAAAAAAAAAAAAAAAAAAAAAAAAATCGATCATTTCTCCAAATTAAAAATACACCATTTTTGAAGCCATTTTTCTTTTATTTACAACTCTAGTTCATCTTATTTACAGAAGAATTTGAAAGCATTGTATATAACATGAACCCAATCTCTTTCCTCCCATCCTTTCTAGAACCCACTTATATCAGGCATTTTTCATCTATTCACTCTCTAGATGGTCTCATCCAATGTCCTGTAGTTACCATCCAAATGCTGACTTCCCAGTATATACATCCTGAAAGCTATAATGATATCTAGACCCATATGTCAAGCTGCATCCTTAACATCAGTACTTGGATGTCTAATAGATGATTTAAACTTAATATAACCAAAACAAAGGTCCTAATGTTCCCTTCAAATGAAGCCCTTCTGCAGTGTTTCTCATTTCAGATAATGGCAAATCTTCAAACTGTTTATGCCAAAAAATTGTTCAGTCATCCCTGACTTTGGTCATTCTGACATCTCACATCTCATATTGTAGGAAATTCTGTTGACTGTAACTTCAAAATGCATCTAGGATCCAATTATTTATCACCATCTGTAATGGTAGCACACTAGCTCAAGCCAACAATCATCGTTTCTTACTTGGATTATTACAATAGCCTTCAAGTTGATTTCCTGGCCTCTGTTCCTGGAAGTCTTTTCTTTCTACACTCAATAAAATAGCTAGAGAAATCACATTAAATCTAAGGCAGAATAGGTTATTTCTCAGTGCAAAATCTCCAAAAGTAACCAATTCCCCATAAAGTAAAAGGTTAAGTCCTTACTAAATCTTACAAGAGCCTATTGGCCTCTGTGTACTTTTCCAACCTCATCTCCAACAACTCTTGCTATCCCTCCCTACTCTCCAGCCGCACTGGCTTTCTTACTGTGCTTTCACCACAGTGAACAAGCCCACATCCATGTGTCCCTGTACTTCCTATTCCCTTCCAGTTTTCTTCCCCCAGACACCTGCATGGCAATCTCCCTCATTTCATTCAGTTCTGTACTCAAAGGTCACATGCTCAGGTCATCTGCTTCCAGTTAGGATCTAGAAATATGAAAAAAGAACACGGTTTTCAAGCCAACAATTAAAAAGGGCCAAATAGGCTACAAAATCATACTTAAAAAGAAGAATCAAAAGCAAAGCAAAGCAAAATGTCAGAAAGCTGAGATCTAAGAAATCCAAATAAAGTAAATTTCAGGAAAGGCAGGGCCCTTCATGGAGAAGAAGGGACAAAAAATCATTTTTGTCCATGGTGGAATGGTAGGGAAAGAAAGTTTTTTTCCATAGACTGGGATAAAAAGAAACTAGTCCTCTGAAAAACAATCTGAGGGTTTTGGAGGGGCAGGGGGTGGGAGGTTGGGTGCGCCTGGTGGTGTGTATTATGGAGGGCACGGATTTCATGGAGCACTGGGTGTGGTGCATAAACAATGAATTCTGGAACACTGAAGAGAAATTTAAAAAATAAATAAAATTTTTTTAAAAAAAGAAAGAAACAAGTCTAAAGTTTAGTCAGTTGTAATGCCTACACATTGGCTGGGGTGATTGATTAGAATTTCAAAGAGCCCTCAAAACAAAAGAAGACTGCATCATCTGCCAAATCTTTACCAAGAGTCTTCACCAAGTACCTGGAGGTGCTTTCACAAAAGCTAGGGTAATGGCAAGAAAGCTGAGAGAAATCCTTTCTAGATACTCTAGCTCTTAGTAAATTTTAAGTAAGACAACTGTTTTCTGAAGATTGCGGGCTGAGTAGCAGGGTAGAGAAATATCCTAAGGTGCAGAAATCCTGGAGCAGGAATAGAAAGCAAAGAGAATTCTGCAGTTACCCTAAAAGTTGGCAGCCATGCTGGAGAGCAGAAAAAGATCTCCCACACTCTGGAAAACACAAAGAGAGGTAAGCCATATTCATGGATAGGAAAACTCAACACTGAGATATTCATTCTCCCTGAATTTATCCATAGATTCAAACACAATCTCAATAAAAATTCCATCAGAAATTTTTGAAGAAATTGGCAAACTGACTCAAAACTTATTATGAAAAGCAAAGGACCCAGAATAGCTGAAATAATTCTGAAGAACAAAATTGAAGCAATTATTTAAAGACTTACTATAAAGCTACAATAATCAAGATATTGCAAAGCTAGTGTAAGGATAGGAATAAAGGTCAATGGAACAAAATAAGAGGTAACAGAAGAAGATCAATGTATGTTCCATCAGCATACCAAGTAATTTTAATTGGGAGAGGAAAACACTTTTCAGCAAATGATACCAGAACACATCATTATCTATATGAAAAAAAGGGCTTTGGCCTTGCACCATATAATTCACATTCCAAACATAAATCCCAAAAACATAAACCTAGCAGAAAGCATACAGCACTTTCCTGACCGTCACATAGGTAAGATTTCTTGACAAGTTAAAAAAAAAGCACTAGTCTTAAGAAAATGATTAATTAGGGGCGCCTGAGTGGCTCAGTGGGTTAAGCTGCTGCCTTCGGCTCAGGTCATGATCTCAGGATCCTGAGATCGAGTCCCGCATCGGGCTCTCTGCTCAGCAGGGAGCCTGTTCCCTCTCTCTCTCTCTGCCTGCCTCTCCGTCTACTTGTGATTTCTCTCTGTCAAATAAATAAATAAAATCTTAAAAAGAAAAAAAGAAAATGATTAATTAAAATGGGTTTCATCAAATTTTGATTTCCTATTCAACAACAAAAAAACCCACAATAAAATAGGCAAACACCATAGTGAGAAAAAGAAAAGTTTGATAAAGACTCCTGTTCAAAATACATAAAAATAATACATAATAATACGTAAAAATAATATATAATAATACATAAAAATAAAAAATAAAAACCAAACAAGGGGCGCCTAATGCCTCAGACTGTTAAGCATCCAACTCTTGATTTTGGCTCAGGTTATGATCTCAGGGTTGTGAGATCGAGCCCCACACTGAGCTCCACACTGGGCATGGAGCCTGCTTAAGAGCCTCTCTCTCCCTCTGCCTCTTGCCCCTTCTTCCATAAGTAAATAAATGTAAAAAATTTTTTAAAGATTTTATTTATTAGAGAGAGGGTGCAAGAGCGAGAGAACACAAGCAGGAAGAGTGGCAGTGGGAGGGGCAGAAGCAGGCTCCCCACTGAGCAGGGAGGCTGATACCGAGCTGGATCCAGGACCCTCGGATCATGACCTGAGCCAAAGGCAGACGCTTAACTGACTAAGCTTCCCAGGCGCCCCAAATAAATTTTTTAAAAGCCAAGTACAATAAAAATTAGACACAACAAACAGATCCTTCTTTTTAAACAAATGGTCAATAAACACATGGGAAGACATTCAAGTTTGTTAGTCGTAAGTGAAATGTAAATTAAAATCACAATAAAATGTCACTATATTCTATTATAGCTGTAATACAAATTATACACAATACCAGATATTAGTGAGGATGTATGTGGAACAAGTGGAATTCTCATGCATCGCTAATGAGAGTGTAAAATGATGATTTTGGAAACTATTTGGTAACTTGTAAAGTGAACTACGCACATACCCTATGATTAATTCCAGTTGTACTTACCCAAGAGAAATGAAAGCATGGGTTCATAAAAAAACTTTATTTACCATGATCAAGGAAGTCCTAGACATAAAAGCCTAAAACAGAAAGAATGCAAATGGCCATCCACAGAAGAGTAAACCAAAAGATACATATATATACATATATACATATATGATGAAAACCATGTTGGATGTCGTGTAGCCATGTGAAATAACCAACTAATGCAATTTGCACAACTTGGAGAATCTTTGTTTTTTTAAACCCACTGGGCCACTCAGGTGCCCCCAACTTGGAGAATCTTACCAACATTATATTGAGCAAAAGTAACAAGGCAAGCACACATGCACATACACACATACACACCACACACACACACACACTGCACAATTGCACTACTATGAACTCAAAGAACAGGCAACACTAAGCTAAAGTGATCAAAATCACAACAGTGGGTGCTTACAGGAGAGGGAGAAGGATTTATTGGTACCAGAAAAGAGACACTTTATGGGGACATGGAAATGTTCTACATCTTGCTTCAGATACTTCTATGTAGCATGAGCATATACAATTGTCAAACTTAACTGTCAAAACTTAAGTATACGTTTTGGAGACCTGGGTGACTCAGTCCTTAAGTGTCTGCCTTTGGCTGTGGTCATAATCCCAGGGTTCTGGAATCAAGCTCCACAGTGGGCTCCCTGCTTAGCGGGAAGCCTGCTTCTCTGTCTCCCACTACCCTGCGTGTGTTCCCTCTCTCACTGTCTTTCTCTGTCAAATAAATAAAATCTTTAACCCACTGAGCCACCCAGGTACCCCAAGAAATAAAATCTTTGAAAAAAAAAACACTTAGGTGTACATTTTAATACTTGTAAGTTAAACTTCAATAAGTTATCCTGTGGCTTTTTTCCTTGAACAACTTATTTAAGATTTCAATGTCAACTTCATAACCCTCTTCCCTCATTTATTTGCTTAGCCCACATCTCTTCCAGATCGATTATATGTAATTACATGTTTATTTTATATCCTGCCCCTGAATATCCATTCCATGAGACAAGATAATTTTGTTTTCTTCATTGATGTATCTGCCAACTTAGAACATTACCTGAGACCTAGTAGGTGCTTAATAAATATATGTTGAATAAGTGGATGGGTTCTCAATAAATTGAAATTTGTTAGAAAATATTACAGTGGCTTTGTAATGGTATCTCTATGCAGCCCAAGAACAGGGGCACTTGGAGATGCATCCATAAAGGGTCTAGTGTTTTACTTATCGTTGCCACACCGAGAATGGATAGACTGCATTTTCTTTTCCAGATACAAAAGGCTACAGTTTTTATTAGCATCAATATCTCTGAATGGCATAACTATTAAATATTTATCTGGCCGTGAACTTTGGTTGAAGGACATGCATCAAAATTATGGGGTCAATTAAGGAAAACAACTCAAATTGTCTCACATTATATTGAATAAACAATTAAAATTAACATTTAATTTTTCAAATAATGAGTTTGTAGATTTGCCTAAGGCCCCGGGAAAAAAAATCAGTGATTAGCATTTATGCCAACTCATACGTCTGAATGGGAGAGGTGAGAGAAGGGAGAAAAGCCCCAAGGGGTTGTTTCCTTCTAAGTTTCCCTTTGTTAGATATGAATATTTGTTAGCTTTGGACTCAGGAGAGCAAGAATATTTGTGCCTTTTCACATGTGGAAGTGGTCCAGGATACCCCAGCAGATTCCCTGGAAGTTAAATCACAAACTTCTCTTTTAAGAACCACCTGTGATCCTGTCATCCAAGGTATACCACTGTTAACATGGTTTTGTTTTGTTTTGTTTTTTAAAGATTTTATTTATTTATTTGACAGAGAGAGACACAGTGAGAGAGGAAACACAAGCAGGAGGAGTGAGAGAGGGAGAAGCAGGCTTCCCACCAATCAGGGAGCCCAATGTGGGGTTGATCCCTAGACCCCCTGGGATCATGACCCTGAGCAGAAGGCAGATGCTAAATGACTGAGCCACCCAGGTGCCCTTAACATTCAATATTGAAAATTCATACAACTATTTATACACGAATCACCATAATATTAGTAATCCAATTTTTGCCCCTTCTGTAACTTGATTTTTTCTTTAATTTTGTCATTTTATTTATTCATTCATACTTTAAAAAACATTGTGCTGGCGGGTAGAACTTATATGTGCATAACTTTATGCTCAGCTTAAGAGTCAAAGCAGGTCCCAAGATCAGTGCATTCCTCTTTTTTTCTAATTTTTGTAACATATCCAGAGGGATGAAAGGGACTCCTGACAACAGCAGATGGGATTATTCTGGAAAGTTGACTCTTCAAAGAGATGATACTCTTTTTCTGAATCTCTTTTCTTGTGAGTGACAATTCCACTGATGATGTTACAATTCCAACCAATCAGCACTGCTGGTAATACTATGTTCACAGAAAGAAGAGCACTCCCATGGGCTGTTCCTGTTGAGAACTCAATCAAAATCCCACCCCATGCACACAGCAACAAAGCTCTTCACTAGTAGCACAATTAAAGAGTCCTCTAGGCTTTGTTTTTGTAGAGGAAGTTTCTTCCTTTATATGATTAACATAGGCTTCTATTAAGAGATTTCTGTATCACAGCGCCTCTGGCAGAAACAATTAGGCTTAAAGTTCCTCTTATACCATTTCTGTTATAAATCTTGGCAACTGCAAAATTTGATCGGATGATTCTTCTAATATCCTGAAATTTCTCAGTTCCTTGACCTCTTCTTATCCAATGATCTAGCCTTCCACACAACCTAAATCTCTCACTCCTGTGGACCAAAGATTTTGTTAAAACCACTGATTGTAATCTCTCTATAATCTTAATTGCTATCTACCATGTCCTATATTCCCAGGTTATTTTCTCTAAAACCAAGATTCCAACAAATTTTAATCCCCAATTTTCATGACTCTTTTGATGTCATTTCTCCTTTACTCACCCAACTTATTTGTTCATTCAAATTTATGGTCAATCATAAAAAGAACTACCTCACATGCTCCTTAATTCCCTCTCCCCTCTCTTTACTCATACTGGTTAGAGTAAAACTACAAAATTAGTTCAGTCTAACACTCTTTAAAAAATGCAGGAGAATATGGTTGGAGAGGTAACCACGCTGATTGGTCTCAATTAAAATTCATGCCCATTAATCTCAGGTGAGTCGTTAATGCTGCCACTAACTAATACACTTCCTACTCCACTCTCTCAACTCTGAGAAAATGATTTTGTAACTTTTATTTCTCACCTCCTTTCAGCCAGCTGATGACTTCGCTTCCTATTTCACTAGTAACACTGAAGTAATCACAAGAGACATTCCGAAAACTATTGCAAATAAAATGTTCTGCCTGCAGGAGAAATTCAAGAACCCCCCACCACCAAGTTTATCCACCTGTCTGCATACATACTCTGTCATTAAAAAACACACCGTCTTCAACTTTTTTTCAGTACTATGCTTTTTTCCAATACTCACTCTCTCTCTCTCTCTCTCTCCCTCTCTCTCTCTCCCAGAAGAGTGTCCATAACTCTAAACTAATATATCCTCACCAACATCTTGTTTTGAATATCTACCAGAATTAATAATATATACAAAAGTTAACTGCTGATTTGCTCGAACCTGCTCCAGCCATAGTCTTCCTCACCTCAGTTTACAGCAACATTTTCCTTTTTCGCTGTTGTACTGAAAATAGGTGTCATCTTTGATTTGCCTACTTTTTTTCCCACTCCATGTCAGTTTGTCAGGAAATTCTGGTGTTACAGGCTCAATCATGTGCACCTCAAAAGATAAGCTGAAGTCTTAACATTCACACAGTACTGAAGAATGTGACCTTATTTGAAAAGAAGGCCATTGCTGAGATAATTAAGATGAGGCCATATTGGAAGAGGGCTGGGCTCAATCCAGCATGACTGATGTCCTTAGAAGAATATTTCCTCATAAAAAGATGACCATGTAAAGACACAGAGATACACAAAGAGAATACCATGTGATGACAAAGGGAGAAAACTGGAGTTTTCTAACTACAAGACAAGGAAAACCAGGTTGCCAAGAAACCACCAAAAGTTAAGAGGACTGTGGATTTCGGAAGGAATGGGGCCTTACAGATACCTTGCTTTTGAACTTCTAGCCTCCAGAACCGCAAAATCATAAGTTCTATCATTTGAAGCCTCCCAGTTTATGGTATGTTGTTACAGCAGTCCTAGAAACTAATACAACTATTAATCTCTATATTCAAAATATTTCTATAACCCAGTCACGTTTTACCATCTCCACTGTTACCTCCTTCCTCTAATGGGTCTTGTATGAATCTAAGGATATAAAGAGATTACCGGAAATGTTGCTTCTATATGAGAAGTGTCAAATTCTTCAAGCACATCAATACTAAATAATTATGAATTCCATGCCAGCCAACAATATCTAAACAGTTATCACAGAAAAAATAAGTTGAAAAAGAATCAAGTTTACAGGGGCACCAAGGTACTTCAGTTGGTTAAGCGCCTGACTTTTGGTTTCAGCTCAAGTCATGATCTCAGGGTCCTGGCATTGAGCTCTGCTCAACATGGAATCTGCTTGTCCCTGTTCCACTGCGCCTTCTCCCACTTGTGTGCTCTCTCACTCTTGCTCTCTCAAATAGATCTCGTCAAAAAATCAAATTTAAAAGAGATCAAATTTATATAAGCAACACAAATTGCAATTTAAATTAATGTGCTTACACTGAGTTGAACACAATGAAGGTTTGTTGTGTTTGCCAAAGGAAGAAGTAAAAACGGTAGTGGACAGTGGCTGGTGGAGAAGAAGAGACAGACCTCGATCCTTTGCAAAGTGATGAGAAGGCAGCTAATCAACTTCTAAGCAGCTGTTCAGTAGCATACCCAGCAGACTGAGCTAATGCTGGTATCTTTTGCTTTCCCCATCTTTTCCACTGCTTTTGTCATATCTATCACATATTTTGCTTAATGCCTAAAGCTGTTCTCATTCTTCTAATTTTTGCACTATTTTCTTCATAAAGTTTCAACCATTTGGGAGTTCATAGTACTCTTGCACTCAAATTGCATTTAAAAAATAACATTGTAGCACAGAAAAATACCTTAGGGCAAAATAAAGGCTGAATATGAGAGCATTTTTAATTCCATAGAAAAAGCAAATGTGCACAGCAGACTAAAAAGCAGTAAAGGATGTTATTTCTTTACCCCATCCACGAGCTGTGCCCTACACCAAGTAAAGCTTTTTGGGTTTATCCAAGTATGGTACATGACTCGACTGTGTTCCATATATTCTGACTGGAAATTGTTGGCTGAGTAAATAAGTCAGTCCGCCTAAAAATCTAATGGCAAAATGCCATTTCTTATCAAGTATTTTATGTGTTTTTGGTGAAAAGCTTTTATGGTGCCAATTCAACAGCCAACATCCCCCCCAATACTCATATAGAATAAATGTTCTTTTTATCTCATTAAGGGCTGTTATGGCAAAATCATTAGCTGATCAGGCATCACGTGATCCGAGTCTGTTTTGTTCAATGTCACCCACACATCATGTGACTCTTAATAGTACTTCTTTCTGACAGGTTCAGAGATCTTCAGATTCCCTAACACTAGCCAACAGCTGCTTCTCTCAGCAGAGTGCAGCTCTTTCTAGAAAAAAGCTAGATGAGATCAGAGTATTTACAACCTTCTTACTTCCTCCTTATACCATTAAGGAAAGTTCAATCACACTCAAGGTAGCAAAGAACATAGGTATCAGGTTTTGAAATTGCTTATGCTCTAATTACATAATAAAATACATCCACTCCTTTGAGTGAGGCCACTCTCTCTTGTCCAGCGCTCCACTGGGCAAGCCATCCGTATCAACAGAGTTGTCAGACTTAGAAAATAAAAAGACACGATGCCCAGCTCAATTAGATTTTCAGATGAACAGCAAATAATGAGACGTGCAATAATTGGATACAGTATTCGGGATATACGTTTACCAAAAAAAAAAATTATTTACCTGAATTCAGATTTAACGAAGTATCCTGTATTTTATCTTAGCAACCTGATTACTAGAGGCTGAGCCATCTATGAAAGAATCCTATCCCAGCTCACTAGCGTCTGCCAAACGACTTCAATAATTCCTCACATCACTCCCATGAGGCACATAATCCCCAATCACCAGGGGTTCTATAAATATGCAATCCACTCAACACACATTTACAGAAACGTGTAGATCACTTACTAAGTGCTGGGCACTGGGGACACAGGATAAATAAAGTCTTCTCCCCATCCTGGAGAAGTGCACCCTCCAGAGGAAGAGGCAGACATGTAAACAAATACTCACAAAATAGTGTGCTTGGAATAGCAACATTAACAGATTTTGAGGAGCAATGAAGGAAAAAAAAAAAAAAAAAAGAAGCACATAACAAATTATTTCTGAAACCGTAACTAAGATTCTGAGTTTTTAGAAGTCTGTAATAATGAGAGAAACAGATGCACCCGACTTTTCTGTGAATGATATCCACAACTAATTGTTAAAGCACCTCTCGGAATCTTTAAATGCTGGGATATTGCTGGAAAATCCAGGCCCTTAACTAAAGAAAATGACATTCGCCTGTGTTAAAGACAGATGGTTTAGGCCTCTAATCCATGCAATTTATCTAAATATATCTTTATTCTCAGTGTCTATGCACACTGCTGGTTTATGGTCCTTGGTTGGAATGTTAGCCAAGTCATTTTGTGCAAAAAAGGAACTGCGTAGGCTAAAGCTTGGATGAGCTCACTAGAAATTACTTTCTATTCTGGGTCTCTAAGCGACTGCAGTTTGGGGATCATAAAATAAGATGGCTTTGTCTTTGGTCACAGCCTGTGTAAGCTTTACATGCAGAAAAAGTGGAGAAGGTTGTGTAGACAATAGCTAGAGAGAAATAGAAAAAGAAAAGGCCTATGAAAGAATCCTGTTGAAATCGTCTTTAGTTCACTTACTGGCCACCTGGTAGTAACATCTTGAATTATCAAGCCCTACTTACACAGGAAAATATATGCATATTGATTATCATTTACCTTAATAGCTTGAATTACACTTCCCTATTTTGGTATTATATATAGATTAGCTAAAATAATCTAAAGACTACTATTGTTCCAAAGAAGTGACAACACAGAATGCTAAAATTATAGTAACACACACAATTTCAGTTGCTTTTTTATTTGGAGTAACATGGGACATGTTGAACAATTATGGTTGATATTCATATTTCTATTATTAGTTGGGAATCTAGACTGCATCATTTTCATCAATCATAGTTATTTTAACACAGGGTCAAAATAACCTTCATCATAAGTCATTCTACAGAATGAAAGCATTACTATACAAACCTGGTAAACTTTTCTCATGCTCTCTCCCTCTCTGAACTTCTGTGTAATTCCTCTAATAGAAACACTCCTGTCCCCGGGGGATTAGATTAGTTTTGGAGGGGTCACTGAAATCCACTGGGCACAAATTCCTATCTGCAATGTAGGAAATATTCCTTTAGAGACACCAAGGTGCTGCCAGACATTCTGGTCCCAACCTGCCAAGAAAGATTCAATAACTGAATGATACGGTACCAGCATTCTCTGAAGGGATGACAATTCAGTGAACTACATACTCAATCCAAATACATAAATGTCAAGGTCCCCAAAGCCTAGCTCTTTCTCCTTATTATGACTCAGACATCAAACTCCAATCTTGATAAGGCACTCTCCATCAGACCTGCACTTAAGACCAGTGTGGCTGTTAGGATTCAATACATCCCCTGGATTCTAAATAAAAATTATTAAGTGTGTTTGACACAACACTTCTTTGAATGACTATAAAATTGATATATCTTTGTGGTCATGGACTGAAATATTCTTTCTGGTACTTTTCTTCTCTATGGGTCATATCTATTTTTTTTTCTTTTCTGGACATAAGAATGAAGAAGCATGATCAAAAATAGCAAATGCCAAGAAAACAACCTCAAATGTTTATATTCTGAAAGACAGAAGTAAATTTAATTTTTAAATCTTTACTAATATTCAAGATAAATAATATATTCAGCTCAAATCATTCATTCAGTCAATAAATGTTTATCTAATGTTCATTAAAATGGCAAGCATATTTTCAAATCCAAACAGTAAACAAAACAGACAAGGACTATTTTGTTAATACAGACAGTATTACAGATGATAAATCATTAACTAAAAATCAGGATTCTAAAATATTGTTTTAGTATAAAAATCAAATACTTGATGAATATAGTTTATTATGTTCTATGTACCTAAAATAAGCTTGGGATTGACCAGATGGTACAGAAGATGTTATCGTATATTGAAAAATTAGAAAATACAAAAATAAAAGCACCTGGGACCTTCAGGAAGAAGGAAGTTTATTAGTTTTACTATATAATGTTTTAGGTGGTGCCTCTACTAGGTTTCCTACTTTAACCTATTTACCTCCCAATATTCTGGCTCCTAACTGGCTGGTTATGAAAATGGTTACATTTTCCCCTAATTTAATGGTATGTACTCTGTCACAAAAAAAAGGTGAAAGTGAGAAGCCTGAGTTGTAATTAAATGGGAGCACATGACAGGATAAATTTAAAAAATGAGCATGATAATTCAATAATTAGCTCGGGAGAAGCTACAGAAAACAGTAGGCTTGGAGATCTCTGACTATGAATAAGCGACTCAGGGAGTTAATACGTGACAGTAAAAAGAAAGATATGAGAAGTATTAAATGCAGATGATGAAGTGGCCTCTTTGTAATTATATATGTATGACCTGAATGCATGTTGGAGAAGATGAAAAGATCACTTTCCAGGGGTTCTAAGGCAAAAGCAAACACGTCATGGTCATCAGTAAAGGTTTCCTAGAAGAATTCCGTAGAAGAATTAGGATTCAAGAAAGGATAGAATGCTTCAGCAGAAGTTGGGAAGAACAGATTGGATAGAATGGTAAAAGCTACATCATGTATGTGGGGAAGTATAAGGTGTGTTTGAAGTCAGAGAGTACCCCATTTGGTGGGAGCACAGGAACAAGCAGGCAAACAGAACAGGATAAAGCTGGAAGCTAGAATTGAGAATCATATTGCAAAGGATGTTGAAGCTGAGGGTAAATGGGGATTTTTTAAAGTTGATACACAACAGGGAACATTGAGAGGATAGCCAAGTATCACTATATAAGACTCTGTGCTGTTAGGAATTTATTCACAGTTTTCAGTTTTGTGTTATGTAATGTATTTCCTGATTATATAAAACTAGGTCTAAGAGTCAAATGGTCTTTGACAAAGGAGAAAAGGCAACTTAATGGAGAAATGTCAGTATTTTCAACAAACCGTGCTGGTACAATGGACATCCACATGCCAATAATGAATCTGGACACTGACCTTCCATCTTTCACAAAAATTAAAAACGGATCACAGATCTAAATGTAAAAGAAAGAAGTATAAAACTCCTAGAAGATTACAGAGGCTAGACCTAACCTGTAGGGTCTTCTATATTATTGAGCCCTTTTCTAGGACTGGCCATGAGTACAGAAGCAATAAGAATCAAGATTCCCTCCCTTCTGCCCTAGAAGACAAAATTGTACAATGAAAATTCTTCAACAAAATGTACATCTTAGTGTAGTCCTGAATCAGCGTAGGTAACCTAAACATACAACTTCAACAAAGGATCAGAAACTCTTGGAGGGAGTCATCATTTTTTTCATCTGTTCATTTTGTCATTCATCTATTCAATAATTATGTAGGCTTCTTGTTATGTACCAATTCCAGTGTTACATGATGGAGAAGAAGAAGATGGAGCAGACACAACATTTCCTGAGGGAACTAGTAAGCAATAATGAAAATCAGATGTGAAGAGGGCTAATATAGGAGAAATATACAGGACACCGTGGAGTACAACCAAAAAAGGTGTACCTAACCCACAGTGGAGAAGTCCTGGAAAGCTTCTCAGAGAAGAGCTGGACCTAGAGGACGAACTGGAATGATTCAGGCAAAGAAGATGAGAAAGCTGCCTCCTGAGTAAGGAGCTGCACATAGGCCTAGGTGTAAGGGCTAGCAGGGGGCTAATCGCCAGCAATACACTTGGCCCCTTCCTTCAGACCAGAGCACAGACAAAAGGGGACAGAGCAGTAAAAGGGAAGGCAGAGGAAGATGGCAGCCCTAGGTCATAAAGGGCCATGTGCACCTTGATAAGCTTCTGAATGTTTTCCAAAGAGCAAGCCATTCAAGACTTCCAGGCAAGAAGGTGACATTATCTGGTCAAACAAAACAGAACAAAAACCTTTCAAAAACAGTCTTGTAAAAGGAATTCAAAAAAAGAGGAAGTAGATGTACACTTAGGAGAGGAAGACTATTTTGATGAGATTAATTCATCCAATGCTCAAAAAGCTGAGCTCAGTGGCAATGTGAATCTGAAAACCATTATCTCACTGTATTGAGTTACAGTGAGAAATCAACCTGAATGGTTTTATAGATGAAAACACTCTGATCCCTGCAGAATCTCTTGGAGGAACCTCTGTATCCAGCAAAAGATTTTCAGTGTCTTGGGTGACAGACACCTCTGCAGTCTTTGGCACTATCTGCTGTCTATCTTGAACTGGGTCCTTCTAATGTTGACCTCCAGGTACCTCCTGCCTGCAGTAATTCCTCTTTTCTGAATTCAATCCCCATTTAGTTAAATGCCTGCCATGATATTGGATTTGGATGATAGCCTGTGCCACATACCAGAATGCCTTAAACTGAGCCATGATCCAGTCCCCCACATATATTAGAGTTTGAAAAACTTAAGCCTTGTGAATACAAAACCACTGAGTTGGTATGAGGTATTAAATCACCGGCCAGGAGTACAAAATCTGAGGGTTCAGAGTATTTAAATACAAACTAGCATCTAACACCTCTTTGCAAGAAAAAGCGGGGAATCGCCTTAAGACTAGCCATTCATGGGGCACCCGGGTGGCTCAGTGGGTTAAATCCTCTGCCTTCGGCTCAGGTCATGATCTCAGGGTCCTGAGATCAAGCCCCAAATCGGGCTCTCTGCTCAGCAGGGAGCCTGCTTCCCCCTCTCTCTCTGCCTGCCTCTCTGCCTGCTTGTGATCTCTCTCTCTGTGTCAAATAAATAAATAAGATATTTTAAAAAAAGACTAGCCGTTCATTACTAACAACAGGAGAGAGTAAGTTGGTGTACCATTTGTTTCACAGCTAAAGGAGAACAGAGGGTTCAGTGCAGTCTCCAAACACCCGACCAAGAAGCCTGCCAGGAAAAAAAAAATTTCTAGGAATTTCAAAATTCCACAGTGTCCCTCATTTTTATCATTGACTTAGAAGAAGATAAACCCAAATGAGGTACACATTAGCCCACATTTTAAAATATTTCTGAAAGGTAAATTTCATTTTATTTAACTCAGAAACACACATTCCATCCTTATTCAGAGCTCCTTTATTAAAAGATTAAGAACTGATGTTTAGCCATTCACAACATTGTGGGCAATGACTTGATAGCTTTCATGAATATGATACTGAAGTATACTTTGCAGGGAATCCTCCTCAATCAAATAGCGCGGCCCAGGTGTGCTTTCTCTGGAAGATAAAAGGCTGCTGTTGATTGCCTACTCTTAAGAATACCTGTTTTCAGGGGGTGGGAAGAATCTGTGCCTGCAATCAGCATCCCCTGTTGGACTCTCCTGATTTAATTCCCAAGGACACGGGTGAAGGCGGAAGCTGAAAATGATGCAAAGGAACAGCCATAGAGCATCCTGAAAAACCTCTTACGTGGCTCCCAGGGAGATTCATTTTTATAAAATCCCATTTCCTTCACATTATTGTCTAAGTACTATCCTGTTAGGACTATCGGCTTTGGTCCAACATAGACCCCTGAAATCAGCTTCCGCACCTTCTAGTAGCCACATAGTTCAAGCATGTGGAACAGGCATGGCTCCTTTTATGCTTTTTGTGCTCATTTGTATTTCACATAACTGACAGTTCTGTGGTTTTTGTCTGCTTCATTCTCACGTACCAAAAACCAAAAGCATACCTCTGACTAAAAGTTGAAGAAAATGCTAAGATAAGGAGTGGCTGAGGTGCTACAGGTCACAGAAGTCAAAACAAAGCCCAGTGCTGGGGGGCAGGGAGCAGAAAATTTCAAGCAAAAAAGTGCCACGGACATTCCAAAAATCTAACCATTATTAACTTACGGCTACCTGGTAAGAAATGTGCAGTGCTGGGTCACAGTTTACCAACATGCCAATCCTAGACCCTGCTCTGCTCTCCACTGTCAACCAACGGTCACAACAGGCACTGAACAACCATTTCCTGATGCTGGCTTTGGACCCCATTATACATGCTGGGAACACAGACACCATCTCTGCCCTCATGGCCCCAAAGTTAAGTGGGGTAGGGCAAAGAATGGCAATCAGACTACATAGTGTGAGAAGAACAATGAAGACGAGGCAAAGTATATCTTGCCGGGGAACAAAGAGTGTTCTTTAGCCACAGGGCAACTTTTGACCTCATCCCCCACCACCCTTAATCACGAACACAAGAAACCGCATTGCCATTCGCCAAAGGATATTTGAGATTTCTTAATCTTCTGTTGCGCATTGGGTAACCAAGCGCAACTGAGAATAAACAGTAACATGTCTGGTCAAGACATTTAAAATATTAAAAACCACTGAATTAAAAAAAGGAAGATAACTGCATTTGCTAAATATTCCAGTTTTGGTAATTAGAAGATGCTAATTTTTTAATTGCATGTGTTTCTGCTTCTAATCACACTGGCAGCACCTTGGGTATGAAATATGCAAGACCTTTAACACCCTGCCAGGCACATAGTTGGTACTTGATAAACAGAGGCAATATTATTGAATTTTGAACTATTTTCCCATCATACTCATCACCATAAAATAAGGAGACAAACTTCAGAAGCCACATAAGCAAATATGCCTTCTTTATAGTTACTCCCCACATATATAAAAAATACTCAAATTCCACATAGATAAAACTTGCTCCACTGTACCCACATCTGCTCCAGAACACATGGATGTCTTGGGTTGATTAAGTGCATTAGTTTCAGAACAATAATTCATAGGAGGAACAGTTTGAGATAACAGTGAATTATATTCTCCAAACAAGAACTCTGAGATAAATCTAAGGGCTTCCAGTGTATGTGGTATCTCTTCCTAAATAACTGAAAGTTAGGGCAGTTACACAACTGTGCAACAGTGGGCCTTTGACGGATTCAACCGAAGGCATCCATGTGTTTTGGAACAGATGTGTGAGCGATACTAAGATTTTTTAATATAGGGTGGTTACAAAAGGAAAGGAAAAGTAAAACAGATTTTGACAGTCCTAAGCAAGCCAATAGGCTAGAAAGTCAGGCTCTGTCTTGGAAGAGGGAGAATTCTGAAATTCCTTCGTCTCTTTACATTTAGCATAGCAAGAGACAGGCCCAGGGAACTTCATTTAAGTTTAAGGAAGAAAAGGTTCTGTTTCCAGTTTGGAAATGGAAAGAAAGAATTCAAATTTTACTCTCCTCAGTCTTCTCAGGGCACATGGACTGAGCACAATAAGGCAGAAGAAAGCTGAAAGAAAAATCAAAGGGATTATGTGGACCAGCATCTCCCCATTTCTCCCACCTATCCACCCCCCGGAACCGCCATTCTACTGTCTGCTTCTGTTTATTTGACTGTTTTCAATTCCATATATGAGTGAGCTCACACAGGTTTTTCTTTCTGTGTCCAGCATATTCACTATGTATGTGTATATCAAATCATCATGCTGTAAACCTTAAATATAAAATTATTATTTACAACATTTCTTAAAAAGAGAAATTACATGGGAACACGACCCCCACATACTCAGGGAGGCTAAATCTCAAATTGAAGAGAAATATTTGGAAATATCCCATTTGCTGAGTTCCACAGATATGCCCAAAGGAGGAACATCAGGCTTTTCTCTTCTTTGAACTTCTCATATTTAATAACATTAGGCAATGTTCATAAAACACTTCCAGTAGGCACTGTGATAAGTGCTTTAAATACAGTAACTCACTTAGTCCTTACAAGAACCATATGGGAAGGTATTGGTTGGATCCCCGCTTTGCAGATAAGGAGACTGAAGCATGGAAAGATGAAGTGGATTGTCCAAGGCCACTGTTAGTAAATGGAAGAAACAGTTTAAAATATAATGCCATTCTGTCCCTTAATTAGGTGCAACTCTCATTACTTTCTCTCCAGTTTTCTTCTCCCTTATGGGAAACGTATGTCTCCCATAATTTCTTCAACTGTACTCAAGCCTCTCTGAGATTTTACCTTTCACTTTTATACTCCCCATAGTACATAGCAAAGCACTACTAGACATGTACTTTTGAGACTTGAGTAATTACATCCTAATGTCAAATATCTCCTTACTTACAGATAAAGCAGCATCACCTTGGACTTCATGCAAAAAGTGACTATCTCAAAATGGTGGCATCAAATACCTATCTATTGGGGCACCTGGGTGGTTCAGTCAGTTCAGCGTCTGAGTCTTGGTTTTGGCTCAGGTCATGGTCTCAGCATTGTGAGACGGAGCCTCATGTTGGGCTCTGTGCTCAGCGGGGAGTCTGCTTGGGATTCTCTCTCTCAACCTCTGTCTTCTCCCTCTGGCTCTTTCCCAGCTTGCGTGTTCTCTTGATCTAATAAATAAGATCTTTTTTAAAAATATTTTATTTATTTGAGAGAAAGAGAAAGTGAGAGAGAGTATATGAGTGGGGAGGGGGTGGAGAGAGGGAGAAGCAGGCCCCTCACTGAGCAGAGAGCCTGATGAGGGACTATATTGCAGTACTCTGGGACCATTACCTGAGCCGAAGGCAGGCACTTAACCAACTGAGCCACACAGGCACCTTTAATAAATAAAACCATTTAAAAGAGTAAAAATAAAATAAAATACCCATCTGTTGCCATAGCTTAAATACTGATACTGACCTTGACAGAAGATCACAGTGCTGAGATTGAAGAAACAAATCTGCAGTAATACATAGCTATTTCCGGCACCATGAACACGATATTTGAAGGAAGCAATGCTGTTTATATAACTTAAACACTTTAAGGACTTAGAACATAAAGAATGTATTTAAAATATCTATGCAGGGTCGCCTGGGTGGCTCAGTCAGTTAAGTGTCTGCTTTTGGCTCAGGTCATGATCCCAGCCAGAGTCCTAGGATCGAGTCCTGCCTGCATCAGTCTCCCTACTCGGTGGGGAGTCTGCTTCCCACTCTCCCTCCACCCCCTCCCCTGCCCATGCTCTCTCTCATGTGCTCGCTCTCTCTCTCATTCTCTCTCAAATAAATAAATAAAACCTTAAAAAAAAGATACCTATGCAAACACTATGGGCTTTTCCACCTTAAATGCACAAGAACACACCAAACCAAGGGAAACAAGTGTAATGCGGGACACACAAACAAGGGAAGAAACTCTAACAAAACACTTTCCAAGGCCATACTTCCTAAGGATTATCAGCAATCCCCTAGTGGGAGGGAATTATAGATGGCAACACAAACTTATCTATCCTGTGTGGAGTTTGTGGCATATAACAATATATTTTATATTGAATGGAATTCTCATTATAGTCTACGCTGGGGTTTTACTCTTCCACATTGTGAGTTTTTTGTCATCTTTATGATGACCAAGTTCAAAGGGATGCTCAAATCATGTTAGTATTAACTAGTCAAGTTTGGGGTGGGGGGACCTATCTGAAGAGTGAGGTCAGATGCTAAGGACCAGAGAAAACACATCCAAAGAAGCCAAGGCCCTTTCAGAATTTCGTCTACGAGTGTTTGGTGTAGAGACATGTTGAGAGCCCCTCACTGGCCTTTCTCCCATAGCTCCCTCTTCTGGACTCTACAATAATCTATTGCTAGAAACAACTTATAGCCGAATCTCTGCTGGAGTGAAGGTCTCTTTCCTACTGCCTCAGTTACCGAGAGACACTGAAGCAGCAATAAGGTCACATTATTTCTTCACTTCAGCAGATAATAAGAGCTAAATTTTTATTTAAAAGTAGACTTGAAGTATCACATATATTAATGGCACTTTCCCTTGAAATAAGGTAAATGCTGTGGTCTCAGATAACAAATGAGGAGACAGAAAGAAATAGGTTTAGTTCCTTGCCCAAGGCCATTCTGTATGTCAGTGACAGCCACAGCTTTGACACTTTGCCCTAAGCTCAGTCTCCAAAGACGCATTTCTGATCTTTAATCATTACAAAGTTGCTAGAGAAGAAACACTGTGCCTATTTCAAGATACTGAAACAATTACATAGAAAAACATTTTTTTCCAGATACTGACATCTCCATTTAGAGCATCCAAACTCCTATTTTTCCCCAAAATGTATTGACCAACATTTGGTGGCATGACATTTCCTCATCTATATGAAAATGTTGTGAGCATGCCCAAGGGCATGGATGGACAGCATTTTCCCAGTAATCACTCAAGAGGCAGAGTTAGAACTCTTTCTAGTTTTAGAGAAGCAGAAGACTTTTTGCTGAACTTGTATGGAACAGTAATTTCATCTAAGGCACTTAGCTCAGCAGCAGCTAGATAAAAATACAAGTGAAGCCGGCATACTGGGTATGGTCCTTCTAAAGTTCACTTAACTTCACTATCTATACAAATATCTCACCAAGTCACTTGGGGAGCTTTTAAGAAGCACATTTCCATACCCCACCCTTGACCTAGTAAGTCAGTAGCTTTGGTGGAAGGACTTAGTGACACAGTGCCCCTATATTCAGACTTAATCCGAGTTTTCAACAAGCAGATCCTTAAATGTTGGTGGTTGACTATAAGAATCCTACACAGGAGATGTAAACTGTCCTTGCTACTGACAAGACCACTCAAAGATTAAGTCTGAAATATCATTTGCATTTTGACTATGGGAAGAGACAGGGGAAAGGTGTTCATGGGGAAGGCAAGATCTCATCCTTTCTGTGTTTGAATATTACCACACTATCCTTATGAGCAGTCTTCCAGCACGAGACTGTCTGGGCTCTAATTCTTGCTTTAAATAATCCTAGCTTGTCCAAGGGGGCAAACCACTTAACCTCTCTCTGCCTCAGTGTCTCTATCTGTAAATTAGAGACAATGATAGTGCCTATTTCCTGGGGCTATAACATGACTTACATTAAACTTATTTGCACATTCTAAGTACTTCAAAACTGTTAAGTTCTGTTGTATAGCACTCATACTTTCAAAAAGGTTTTGAATATATCCTATGGAATCAATTAGGGTCTATCGCCCTCCACTACTGTGATGAAGAAACTTGAACATACTGACTTTTGTCACATTACTCTAAAGATTCACAGTACAAATGACAGTAAGGGCAAGGCTCATGATTTTTAGCCTCTTCCTCATATACATATGGTTTCCCTTCACCCCCAACTCAATATCCTCTTGGACTGCAAGTTACTACTGTGTAGACTATAGCCCACAGGAAGAAGCAGTAAGATTCTTCAATACCTAACTTTTTACCAGCATATACAGAAGAAAGTAGTGAAACTCCCGAAAGTTAATAAGGCAAAGTTTCAGTTACGTGCAAAATTCAGAATTCAGCTATGCACAAATACACATTTCCCACCCATGTTAGATCCAATAAATGTTCTCAAGCTTCATTATGGAAAAAGAATCACTCTGCTACTAATCTACTGTGACATCAACAACCTGTGTGACAACAGCTGACAGATAGTTGGCCAAGATGATAAGCAAAAAAGTCTTATGGCTTTATGTACAGGGAGGCTTTGAAACAAAAGGTTTGGGAACCAGATATCAAATGGCCCTCTGTGTATAACTGATGACGTTTACCAAGAGACCTCTGAAAAAGAAATCGGAGTTCATATACCTGCCTTCCAACTACACAGTGGCAGAGCACTGACACTACTGTCTATTGCTTCTGCTGTTACAACCCATGCCACGGTCTTGAGTAAGTGCCTGTTTCATGCCATGCAGAAATTGGTTGGACGCCAAGGAGGGTTGAACAGTTCAAATTTGTTCCATTTGAATAGAGTCTTACAGCAGCATAAGTTAGCCAATTATAGACCTCTCTCAGACTTACTCTATTGTCAACCCAGTGCTCCAGAGGACACTGAAATCACTGGATGTGCCACCAAACAGACTTCTGCCCAATTAACTGGGGACAAGAGGGTTGGCAAAAATGCTTGCCTCAGTAGGGCAAGAGGCCAGCATGAGCCTGGGCTGCATGCCGGGAAGGCTGAGCAGTAAAGGATGAACAGAGTTATTGATTCATTTTATTTTTAGATACTTTAAAGAAAACTCAATCTAGTTAATCAAGATTAATTAAGATGTTATAATTAGCAAGAAAAGTACAGACCAATGTTTTCCTCCAGGTGCACATGGGCATACATCTAACCAAAGAGAATCAGAACCCCACTTGTCAACAGACAACATTTTTAAACTGTAAAACATTTGCCGTATAAGTTTATATACAGGCTACCATGAATACCCCTTCAATCTTTGATAATAGTTATTATAATACTAAGGAAAAATCTTGCAATTGGTAGTCTTCAATTTATTTATCTAGAATATTCTTCACCTTCACCTTGCATTTAAAACATCAGCATAAAAAATCACCTCTAGCTTACACAGCCACACAGGCACATAGGTAAAACACTTAGAAATACAACATTAACAGGTGGGTAAACATATATGACAGAGAAACAAAGCGGGGACTAAAGACTGATCAGTATTAGACAGGAAGAGGTGAAAAATAGAAAAAAAAAGTCTCATTTGTTAAAATGAATATGCCTAAAAGATTAGTGTCAAAAAACCTAAACCTATCCCCACAGACCACTTTTTCTGACAATCTTCAAAGGGCTAAATGGATCAAACAGAATAGGACTAAAAGGAAATGGAATTCATTATTTTGTTCAAAGGAAATGGAGAGTAAACAATACAGAAGGCAAATGTAAGGATGATCAGTAAAAGAGAAAGCATCAACTAATTATGCTAATTATCATGATACGGGGCGGGGGGGGGGGCACGAGGGAGAGAGAAGTGACACAGGGTCCCCTGCTGCTTTTCTGCCACTTCCACACCTGACAGGAGAGGAAGATCACAGGTATTCACCAACGGGACAGCAGTGTGGCCTGCGATACCTCTTCTCCCCAACCCCAAGTAAATTCACACACCTGACAGAAAGACACATTGAATTGCATAGTCAAGTACTACTGGAAGTTATAGAAAACCAAGCGTTCCACTTCAGATAGCCAAGTTTGTTCAGCAGGACCTTTTCAAAGACTGCAAGCCAATCTGCAAATGATTGAGGAGGTGAACAATCTTGACTGGACCAAGTAATTTACATCCTGGCTTCTGTGTTTCAGATCTCTGGTTAGTAGTATATGCTATAAATCCAGGCTGACCCAGTAGGTCAGCATGGCTTATAACCTTACATAGTATGGAAACTAAGTATGCTGTTGTATAGGCTATCACGGACAAGGTACTTCTCCATGAGCTTAGAACAGGGTCCCACTGCAATTCACTTCTAAAATAAGATGGGGTAAAATAAGATATAGGAAAAACATATATACCTGCTTTAATGGCAGTATATATTTTTGGAATTGCAGCTTACACAGATATCAACTACCATTCTAAAAGAGCCAAAAAAGGAGATAAAGAACAAACATTCATTTAGGACCTACTCCATCTCTGACAGCAAGTGTTCAAAGTGGTTGTTACTATTTCATTATTACTTTTATGATCTCATTGGTCCTTAAAATCACATTCTTAAAAGGTAGGTATAATTATCAGACTCATTTTTAGGTAAACTCTAGAGGCTCATTAGTTTAAGTGACATAACCAAGTATTACAGCTAGGAAATTGCAAACTCTAGGCCTATCTCATGCCAATTCTGTTCTACATACACCCTGTTGCTTCCCCAACATTTTACATTTTATCCAACGTATAACATCAGAAAGATAAAATAATGATTCTGTGGTAGGCAGAATAATCCTCCCCCGCCCCTATCAATGATGTCCACCTCCTAGTTAATCCCCAGAACCTGTGGGTATATTTGTTTACATGGGCAAAAGGGAATTAAGGTTGCTCATAATCAAATGACCTTGAGATGAGGAGATTAGTTTGGATTATCTGGGATGTCCTAATGTAATCAAAAGCAGAAAAATCCCCCCCCCAAAAAGGGACAACTTGAAAAATGATAGTGATAAAGAATTAACTGGTCTTTACTATCTTTGAAGATGGTAAAGAGCTATAAGACAAGGAATGAAGGTGGTTTCTAGAAGCTAGAAAAGGCAAGGAGTCACATACTCCAACGGTAACTCCAGAAAGCAGCCCCAATGACACCTTGATTTTAGCCCACTGAGCTCCACTTTGGACTTCTAAGGCTATAAAATAGATTTTTGTTTGTTTGTTTGTTTGAAACCACTAAATTTGTAGTAATTTGTTAGAGCAGCAATAGGAAAGTAACATTGATTGTATTACTAAGTCTCCTGAAAATGAAACAGACCTTATAAAATGACATATGCTAAATTTCTATTGAGCTGATAGCTTATACAACTGACTAGAAGTAAACCATTAGCAAAAAGAATTGTGACTAAATTAATCAATATTTATAAAAATGCATTATGTACCTTTGCATATAAATTGTTCTCGCAAAACTCATTAGCAGTTTATTTACATTCATATTCCAAATAGGAAACCAAACCCCAAGAAACCTAAGCACTTATGAACATGTAAGGATTTGATCAATCTCACTTATGTTCAGAGAAATGAACATCGAAACAAGATTATTTTTATGAAGTCTTTGAGAAGAAAAAGTAAGTTTGATAAACCAAGTCCTGGCAAATCATACACAAAAAGTGGCTTAAAAAATTGTTATCATACAGTTTTGGAGGCGATAAGTAAGAAATGAGACTTGGGAAGGCTAAAACAAAATCATGGTGGCTGCAGGACTGAAATCTCTCTGGACATTCCAGGAGCACAGAATCCCTTTCCTTGCTTTTTCCAAACCTTCTAAAGACCACCCACACTCTGTTTGGTTCATGGCTCCTTCCTTGAATTACGTCTGCACATCTCTTACTTGGATTCTAATCTACTCTGACTCTGATCTTCTCCCCCTGCCCCTTATCTTTATTATTTGCTTTTTACATATTCTTGAAATGTATATCTTCCTGATATGCTTTACAGGATGTATATTGAGATTATTTTCTACTCCAATCTTTGACTTGCCTTTTCAATATCTTAATGATGCTTTTCATTAATGGGAATTTTAAAATTTTATTAGGTCCAGAGCTCATCATCTGTTACTTTTATGTTTATTGCCTTCTGTATCCTAAGAAATATTTTCTTGTCCAAAGTGACAAGTGACAAAGATATCCCCCTAAAGTTTTGTTCTAGGATCTTCATATGTAACTCTCATTTTTATTATGTTTGCAATTCATCTCAAGTTACTGTTTGTGTACAATGTGATCTAGGACAGGTATTTTTTTCCTTATCAATATCTAGTCAGCAACCATTCCTTAAAAATAGTTTCCTCTCTCTATGGAACTACATCGGTGCCTCTATCTAAAAATATTTGACCAAACATGTAAAGGCCTATTCATGGACTCTTTCTGTTTCATCCATCTACTTGGATGCACTTTAGGTCAATACACAGCTACCACTACCACTACAAATACTGCCACCAGTGCTAGCACTTCTATTTTAACTACTTTAGACTTTAAGTCTTAATTAGTAGTAAACCTCCAAACTTATAATTTTCCAAGATTGTTTTACCCTGTATTTTCTACATTCACACATAAATATCACTATAATCTTGACCATTTCTACCAAGGTAAGTATTGGGGTTTGGATTGTAAATGCAATTAATCTATTGATCACGTTGCAATTGACAAATTAAAAGTAATTCATCTCTAATGCATTATTTTTATTTATTTTTCTGTTTAATATTTGCTAATTTTGGGATAGAGGCCACACACATTTTGGGGGGTCATATTTATCCTTAAGTATTTCGGTTTTTGAAGATATACTATAAATAGTATTTTAAGGTATCATTTTCAATTGTTAATCATGAGTAAACAACATATTATTACATGTTGACCTTCTCTCCTGATATCCTGCATAGTTCCAAGCATTGGATCTAAAACTTTGAATTTTCAATATGTAAAATCATTGTTTGAATGGAGGTATACTTTCTCTTGCCCAACAGTTGTGCTTTTCATTTTATTATTTCCTTATTGTTTAGGCTTAGACCTTCAATACAAAGCTGAATGGAAACAGACTGTTCCTCAAGTATGGTTTGTTACGGGATATTTCATAAATGTACTTTATCAAGTTGAGAAACTGTCCTTCTATTCAGATCTTATTGGTCTTTCATAAAAGGGTTTAGGATGTTGATTTTTTTTTTAAATTATTTTATTATTTTTTTTTATTTCCAGCATAACAGTATTCATTATTTTTGCACCACACCCCGTGCTCCATGCAATCCGTGCCCTCTATAATACCCACCACCTGGTACCCCAACCTCCCACCCCCCGTCCCTTCAAAACCCTCAGATTGTTTTTCAGAGTCCATAGTCTCTCATGGTTCACCTCCCCTTCCAATTTCCCCCAACTCCCTTCTCCACTCTAAGTCCCCATGTCCTCCATGCTATTTGGTGAGTGCTGTGAAGGATGTTGATTTTTTAAAAATATCTGTTAATAGGACATTTCTTGGGTTTATTTTGTTAATGTGATAAATTAAGTTTCATACAGTGTTTTTACTGCTAGATTTGATTTACTAATATTTAAAGTTTTTGCATCTGTATTAATGAATGATGAAGAGCATAATTTTCTCTACTTATCCTTTTCAAGTTTCAATATTATGGCAACACTGACCTCATTACAACAACTTAGAAAGTGTTCTCTCAAGTATGTGTGTAAAAATGGTATTATTTATTTCATATTTTTTTAAAGATTTTATTTGTCAGAGACAGAGAAAAAGCACAAGAGAGGGGGGAAGACAAAGGGAGAAGCAGGCTCCACACTGAGCAAGGAACTCGATGTGGAACTCGAACCCAGGAACCTGGGATCATGACCTGAGGCAAATGTACACACTTAACCGAATGAGCCACACAGGACTCCCTTCTTTCATATACTCAGTAGAAGTATGCAGCTATGCTACTGGAACAAATGATATAGTAAAGTTTTTAACTATTTTTTCATGTGTCAGTTTTGGTGATGAGAGGAAAAAAAAAAATACCAGACAGGACAAATGAGAAACCTAAAACCGTATCTACTTCCCTTATCTCATTTTATGTGCCTAAGAAAACCTTGAAACCAAAAATCTAACAATGATATTTTTGAAAGAAAAAGTACAGGCCAATCACACTCATGAACATCAATCTAAAAATTATTTTTAAAAAACAGCAAAGCAATTTCAGTAATAAAAAATATGTTATGACCTAGTCAGGGTAATTCCAGGAAAGGAATACAAGTTTGATTTAACATTACATAATTAGTTTTGTTGACCACAGTAATAGATTAAATTGAAAAATGATGATTACCTCAAATATGGAAAAATTAATTTTAGCTCATTTATAATTAAAGCAAAATTTTTGACCAAGAAATGAAAGAGATCTGCCTTAATATAGCAAAGTGTATCTATAAAAACCTTAAAGCAGGAGCACCTGGGTGGTTCAGTCGATTAAGCATCCAACTCTTGATCTCAGGTTTGTGAGTTTGTGAGTTCAAGTCCAGCATGTTAAAAGAAAAAAAAAAAGGAAAGGAAACAAAATGAAAAGGAAAACGAAGGGGAAGTGAACCGTGAGAGACTATGGACTCTGAAAAACAATCTGAGGGGTTTGAAGTGGCGGGGGGTGTGGGAGGTTGGGGGAACAAGGTGGTGGGTATTATAGAGGGCACGGATTGCATGGAGCACTGGGTGTGGTGCAAAAATAATGAATACTGTTATGCTGAAAATAAAAAAAAAAGAAAAGGAAAACGAAACCAACAGAATGGGAGAAGATATTTTCAAAATATATATCTGATAAGGGATTAATATACAAACAACAAACTCTTACAACTCCACACCAAAAAAAAATTTTTTTGATTAAAAAACTGGGCAGACAACCTCAATAAACATTTCTTTAAAGAGAACATCCACACAGCCAACAGACACATGAAGAGAAGCTCCACATCACTCATCATCAGGGAAATGCAAATCAAATAAATACAATAATGAGATGTCACCTCTCACCTATCAGAATGGCTAAAATCAACAACACAAGAAACAAGCATTGGTAAGGATGTGAAGAGGAATGCAAACTGGTGTACCCACTGAAGAAAACAGTATGGATGTTCCCCAAAAAGTTCCAAGTAGAACTCAGCCTATGGTCCAGCAATCTCACTACTAGGTATTTACCCAAAGAATACAAAAAGACTAATTCAAAGGGATACATACACCCCAGTCCTTATAGCAGCATTATCTACAATAGCCAAATTAAGGACACAACATCAACAGATGACTGGATAACAGAGAGATGATATACCCATACATACATACATATACACGCATGCGTGCATGCCAGAATATTACTTAGCCATCAAAAATAATGAAATCTTGCCATTTGCAACAACATGGATAGAGTTAGACAGTATTAATATAAGTGAAGTAAGTAAAAGAAAGACAAATACCATAGGATTTCACTCATATGTGAAATTTAAGAAACAAAACAGATGAACATGGTGGGGGGAGAGGTAAACTAATAAAGAGATTCTTAAGCATAGAGAACAAACTGATGGTTACCAGAGGGAGTGGGGGGGATGGGGGATATAGGGGATGGGGATTTAGGAGGGCACTTGTAATGAGCACTGGGTGATTTATGGAAGTGTTGAACCACTATATTGCACACCTGAAACTAATACTACACTGTATGTTAACTGGGATTTACATAAAACCTTAATAAATATGGTAATAGAACATTTCCCAAAAAAGAAGAGACAAGAGATAAATTCTTGAGATGATGTGGAGAAACTCTTTCATTTTCAATCATAGCTCTGCCATTTACAAACTTGAGCTACTTTATTTATCTTCTGTGCTTTAGTTCACTTGACTACATAATGGAGATAATGGTAATATGTATCTCATGGATTATTCCTAATACATACATCAAACATTTAATACCATGCCTAGGGCATAAGAACTTAGTTATTGATATCTTACATACTATGCTATAGCAAAAACTGCCTTCCCCTAAATTAGATAGATTAAAAATGTAAACATTAAAAACAAAGATTTAAGTTAGAATATAGGATATTTTGATGGGAATGGAATTCTTCAATAAAATGCAAAAAGCCTAAAAAATTAATAAACCAAATATAATCATATTTCTGCATGAAAATCGACAGCATTACAAAATTTAAAGAGAGACAACAGCCTTTAAGAGGACATTCATATAACCTAGGAAATATAAGGAATGATTACGAAATTTTTCTACAAAACAGAGATAAAGACAATCAACCCAATAGGTAAATGAGTAAAGGATATGGCCATGCAGTTCATAAAACTCAGACATAAAACTGACAATTAAACAACAGTAATATACTATTTCACACATACATCATTTTGTTTCAAATGATGGGTCTTTAACAAATTGACAATCATATGGGGCGCCTGGGTGGCTCAGTGGGTTAAAGCCTCTGCCTTCGGCTCGGGTCATGATCCCAGGGTCCTGGGATTGAGCCCCGCATTGGGCTCTCTGCTCAGCAGGGAGCCTGCTTCCTTCTCTTTCTCTGCCTGCCTCTCTGCCTACTTGTGATCTCTGTCTGTCAAATAAATAAATAAAATCTTTAAAAAAAAAAAATTGACAATCATAAAGGTATGTTTTAAGAAATGCAGGGAAATGACAAAACCAATGAAAATGTTTATGAGATTTATACATGAGTTTTATATTTTAAAAAAGACTTAAAACAATATAAATGGCTTTCAGTAAGATACTGTATGAACTGTGGTATATACTTAGTTTTATATTACACAACAATTAAAATCTGTCTTACTTATATAAATATAAATATTACATATTTATACATGTTAATTTTTTGTTGAAATATAGTTCACAAAATTGTGCAAATCTAAGGTGTACAGCATGCTAGTCTGATACATTTGTATACTATAATTGCCATCTTAGCAATAATTAGCACCTCTATCACATCACATAATTATCATTTCTTCCTGGTGGTTGGAATAATTAGTCTTTTAGCAAATCTGATTCTAATAGGATACATATATAAACATATAAATAATACACCAGAATGGTCTATAAATACATAATACGATACAAGCATGGATCACATAGACACATCTTAAGAGTATGGGAAATGAGAAAGAGAAGGGAAACCAGGGACTTGTCCAGGTTTATAACATTACTTTTTTATCTTTTCAATCATTTCAAACTAGATGTGAAAAAGTAAAATGTCATTTTAAGGAACAGAACTGAAGGATCATGAAGAGTTTTCTGTGTTTTATGTCAAAAGACCATTGCAGTATTTGATTTACTATGTTATTTTGGTTAAATAAAACATTTTAGACCAGAATGAAAATAAAATTTAAGAAATAGGAACTTCTGCTTGAGCCATAATGGAGTAGTAACAGGGACCAGCTGAACTCTCACCTTAAGCAACTAAAATACAAGACAGAAATGAGTACACACAGTATGATTTGATTTGTATAGATTCTTACAAAATGTAATCTATAGTGACAGATAGCAAGCAGATCAGCAATTGCCTAGGGATGAGAATGGAGGTAGGTTGGAATATGAACAGACTTGAAAACACTTAGGAGACTGAAAACATTGGTTATCTCCACCATGGTAATGATTTCATGGGTGCAAATATATGCCAAAATTCCTTAAAGTATATACTATAAATTATTAGTTATGTTACTTATACCTCAGTAATGTTACTTAATAGGTAAGCTATTTGGTTATATCCTTTCTATACATCCAATCTTTAATTTTGCATAGTGGGGATTATAAAACTAATACCTACAATGTAGGACCATTTTGAATTATAATTTAGATAGCTATTTTTCTAAGAGTTTCATATATACTAAGATACAGTAAATGCTTAATAAATTCTTACTACTACATACTAGATGTTGGCACATATTATCTCATTTAATCTCAAATTACCCTAATATTTCTGTAAGAGACGTATTTGTATGCTCATTTGACAGATGACAGGACAGAAGTTCCAATCACTGAGGTGAAATATCTAGTTCTACAGCTCACATTTGGCAAAACTGCAATTTGCATATAGCCCCACCTGACTATAAAACCCTTGCTAGTCTTCATGGCATATTATCAATATATTTATTGATGTCCTATTGTTTAATACTTTTACTTGAAACATAGATCAGTATTTATAATTTCTCCAACTGACAATCACACAGGCACAGTCATCCTGTGTAGGACGTTATTGATGGCCCAAATTCCTAAACTCAGCATTTCTACAGCTGTCATGTAAAGATAGCCTTTGGTCATCAAAGCAGGACAGATTTTCTTGCCTCCAAACCCCGGGAAAGCCCGGACACTACAGTGATAGGAACTGGAAGTACTTCCCTTTATCTGCTTGTAATCCTGTACCTGGTGCTCTAAGAGTTTAAAAGTCTGTTCAGTTGTACACAAAGATAAACTCGAAATGGATAAAAGACCTCAATGTGAGGCAGGAATCTATCAAAATCCTAGAGGAGAACATAGACAGTAACCTCTTTGACATCAGTCACAGCAGCTTCTTTCAAGATATGTCCCCAAAGGCAAAGGAAACAAAAGTGAAAATAAACTTTTGGGACTTCATCAAAATCAAAAATTTCAGCACAGCAAAGGAAACAGTCAACAAAACAAAGAGGCAACCCACAGAATGGGAGAAGATATTTGCAAATGATACTACAGACAAAGGGATGATATCCAAGATCTATAAGGAACTCCGAACTCAACACACAAAAAACAGATAATCACATCAAAAAATGGGCAGAAGACATGAATAGACACTTCTCCAAAGAAGACATACAAATGGCTAACAGACACATGAAAAAAATGTTCATCATCATGAGCCATCAGGGAGATTCAAATCAAAACCACATTGAGATACTACCTTACACCAGTTAGAATGGCCAAAATTAACAAGACAGGAAACAACAAGTGTTGGAGAGGATGTGGAGAAAGGGGATACTACTGTTGGTGGGAATGGAAGTTGGTGCAGCCACTTTGGAAGACATTGTGGAGATTCCTTAAGAAATTAAAAATAGAGCTACTCTATGGCCCTGCAAATTTACTACTGGGTAATTACCCCAAAGACACAGATGTAGTGAAAAGAAGGGCCTTCTGTACCCCAATGTTCATAGCAGCAACGGCCACAGTCGCCAAACTGTGGAAAGAACCAAGATGCCCTTCAATGGATGAATGGATAAAGAAGATATGGTCCATATATACAAAGGAGTATTATGCCTCCATCAGAAAGGATGAATACCCAACTTTTGTATCAAAATGGACAGGACTGGAAGAGATTATGCTGAGTGAACTAAGTCAAGCAGAGAGAGTCAATTATCATATGGTTTCACTTACTTGTGGAGCATAAGGAACAACATGGAGGACATGGGGGATGGAGAAGAGAATGAGTTGGAGGAAATCGGAGGGGGAGATGAACCATGAGAGACTGTGGACTCTGAGAAACAAACAGGGTTTTGGAGGGGAGAGGGGTAGGGGGTTGGGTGAGCCTTGTGGCGGGTATTAAGGAGGGCACATATTGCCTGGAGAACTGGGTGTGGTGCATAAACAATGAATTTTGGAAAACACACACAAATATTAAATTAAATTTTAAAAAAGAATATAAGAAAAAGAATATATACACATAGATGTAGCATCAACTAATTCAGATTCTTTTGAAAATCTGACCTGAAGCCAATTAGAGTTTAACTCATATGAAAGAACAGGCCCGCTAAGAATATTTATGTTATAATCAAACATAATTGTAAACAACTGTTTAACCTAATTAAAATAAAACTCAACTATTTTAGCTTAATAATTTTAGCAACTAGAATGTTAATAATGAAAATAATTATTTTTCATAATGTCCCTTTCCATGAAATTACTTGATTATTTATTACTTTAAATGACTGGGGTTTTTTTTAATAATGGATAACCCTAGGTTTATTTTGTAATAATTTAAAATTTTAATTTCCAGCTAGTTCAATTTAATAAAATACAGAAAATTTGGAAATTGTATATGCGGATTCTGTTGAACAAATGATTTAGATGAGATTTTCTCCTGGAAAAAGTAATAGCCAGGTAGTATTATATTTTATTTTTCAAATTTCCAAAGTATAAAAGTGTCTAGTACATAAAAAGTTTCTTAATATTCACTGAATGAATTCCTTGCAGGCATCCATAAGCTTGTAATAATTTTAAATTACAAATCCATGGATTTGATATGATTCCATCAGCATACCATATTTTTGTAAATTAAAACATCTTATTGAAATAAATGAAGAGTGGAATAATGGAATAATTGAACTTGGAAATGCACACATACAGTTACTGAAGAAGTTTTTAGCTCCATGACTTTGATCAAACAAATTAACCTCTCTGTGGCTTTTATCCTATAACAAATTGATAATAGAAATATTTCCTATCCTATAACATAAATATAAAATTTTTTAAAATTCAGAAACCTATTGGGTACTTAGTGAAAGCAAGGAAAAAAGTGTTCTCTATCATGCAATAAACATTTGCTTACAAAAATCAAAATTAGTATATTAGTGTATTAATACATTGTAATTGGAATATTTGTATTATATCTTGTACAGCACTATAGGCAAGCTAATATTAGTATTGAAGAATTAATAATGTATTCTTCACATTAAATATATCCAGTTGAAATATTAAAACAAAAATAGTTCATATAAACAAGACGATTGCAAAAAATAAAATTTTTTTAAGTCTATTCAGTTGTTGTTTTCTAGAATCATGCCATAGATCCCAACAATCCTGGTTATTGAATGCCTTGTCACTGGATAAACTGTTTTACAGATATCTGTAAAACATTACAAATGTCTATAAAACATTTATCTTCTTGCTTATATGAACAATACTCATTCTGTGCAAAAGCATAGATCTTATGATATGTCATTTATATTCCGAAATCAACTTTAACTCCATGTAGTTTTGGTTGTTACTAGTAACACGCATTCCTTATTCACTCAACAAATAATGAAGCACCCACTCTGTATTTACAATGTTGAATTAAGATCTATTCCCTGATCTAACCAAGTTTATCGTCTAGGGCAGTATATATGATTTAAGGACAGCTAGCACCATAGTTATTCGAGTGCTTGTTAAAATGTATGATTCCAGCCTCACCCAGACCTACAGTATCAGAATCTCTAGGGATGGGCCTCAAGCATCTACATATCTACATGCTGATAACAGCTCTCAAGTGATGCTGATGTAGTGCAAAGCCTATGGGTTAATGTCAAATTCATAAAACATCAGCACTGAATCAAGTACTAGCCCTTACAGCTGCAAGATAATTTGGTCATCTCTGGTGTCTCATAAAACTTCATTTTACACATGAGGATCCGAAAATCAAAACAGTACCTTGTCTAAAGTCACCTGTCCTCTGGGCACATCCTCCACTGGAACGTAAGTCTCCTTGTCATTCTAAGTTCACTACATATTTTACTGTCCAAATTGATTTACTGTCCAAATCTGAGAGTGGAAAAGGTGAACTATTAATAATTACTATTAATAATTCCAGTGGGACAACAGAAATAAACTGGAACTTTTCTGGGCAAACCAAGACCTAGCACCACCTTATTTAATCCCCAACCTTTCATGATTCCATATTCACACATAAGTTAACCTACCCTCAAATGACTTCCTTCTTTTAGAATCAGTTTTGTATTCTCATGCATAGACATTTATGAGTTCCCCAACTGACACCTCCTGTACATTTGGACTTAGTGGAAATGTATTTATTTCTCCTCTTCTAACAAACGACAGATGGGACCTTTATTTACCCAGGTCCCATTGGGGCTTTACGGTAGAACACAGTTTTTAAGAGTTCAGGCTATGTCGTCTTACAGACCCGAGTTTAGATCAACCTGAGTTTATATCAGATAAACCTACTTGAGAAACCTACTTCATCTTTCCATGACTCAGTTTCCCCAGTGAAAAACTAATCACTGAGAATGTTAAATAGGTTAATGCAACCAAAGTGATCAGAAGAAGGGTGCCTCACTGGCTCAGTTGGTAAAGCATGTGACTCCTGATCTTGGGGTGGGGAGCTTGAGCCCCCTGTTGGGGGTAGAGTTACTTTAAATAATAAATAAAAATGATAAAGTGATCAGAAGAATATATAGCACATGGTGAGTACTTAGATATTCTTCATCATTATTGTTATTAATAGAACTTGCCACACTGATATTTCAAAACATTTCTTGAAACAAGAGATCCATGTGGGAAGACTAATTAGAACATCATAGGCTTTCGAACAGAGGTCGTTATTCACATTCTCTCTATGGTTTCAAATCAGGCCAACCCAAGTTTGAGTACTGACTTAACCATCGCATGTCCCTATTCAAGCTACTTCACAACCCTACAACCTCAGTTTTCTCAACTCTAAGACTGTAATAATTCTACTAACAGTATTACAGTCATGTTGTCATGTTTAAAAATCATCAGTACAAGTGATTTCAACAGAACCATGGAGAGGAGGCACACAATAAATAACAGATCCCATGGAGCACCTGGGTGGTGCAGTCAGTTAAGCATCCAACTCCTGATTTCGGCCCAGGTCATGATCTCGGGGGTCATGAGATTGAGCCCCGCAGCAGGTTCTGTGCTGGGTGTGCAGTCTGCTTGAGATCTCTCTCCCAGCCCATCCCCAACCCCTATGGATGCTTGCTTTCACTCACTTGCTCCCATGCTCGCTCTTGCTCTAATAATAATAATCAGATCCCACTACTGTTAATATTTTTCTTACAGATCATAAATATTTACTTGGTTTTAAAATAAAAGAGAATTATAAAGGACACAAAGCGTAGAATGTTGATAAATATCCTTATTCAAAAATCTAACAGAATGGTGGTTTTTGCACACGTTTATATTGCTCCATTTTCAGAAGTCCAACTCCTGGCTTGCCCATTCCACATTTTTTTTGAACAAGTAAAACTGGACAAAAACATAGTATTTGGAATGTATTACTCAAAATAAAATAGCTAAATATTCACCCTTATATGTACAGGGATTTCATCTCTTTTTGGTATGGTGGATACATAATGTAAGATTCATTTTAGAAGTACAAAACCAAAAAGTCTGTTCTTCTGAAAATGACTAATCCTTTTATAACACTTGATATCAGAATAATCTACTTGCAACCAACTTTCCATCCTCTAAATATTTTAGCAACACTAGTGCAATAATGAGAACTTAACTAGAAATTATAAATTTTTGAAATGTGCATTTTTTTAAATTTGACTACAACCCAAGGTCAATGAATGAGATCATTAACAAGCCCTCATTACTTAGCAGTGACCTCTAATGATATTCATTTTAAATTCGCCATTGGGGATTTTAATTGTTCTTATGCAGCTGTGGTTCCTCATTATTTGAATATCATACATGTCATTGTAAACATTAAAAATCTCATTCAGAGAAGTATTTCAAGAGTGACATTAGAATGAGACCATGTATTTGAGGGCATTGGAATGGTACACTGCTCCCAAGAGTGTGCCTATGTGGGGTCATATATGAATGTATGTGTGGGTCCAATTCCATATAGTATGAAAGAGACAATTTAACCTTGAATGTTGAGAAAGAAAAATTATTTTTATAACTGTATTAATAATTATCAGCTTGGCAAAGGAAACTCTCACTGATTATCTATTCTTCATAATAGATGAGCTCAGAGTTGTTTTTCTAAGTTGGGGATGAGTCTGCACAAACAAATCGAAGGGTTATGGCATAAAACCTTGTTAAGAACATTTTTGCAAAAACACCTGGCAAGCTTAGATGTTCTGTATCTGGCTCCAGACTAGAGTTTCACCCAGTGCAAAGTTAAATGCCCCATAAGGAAATTTAACTAACCAACATATTTAAACTCGAGATTTGGTCTTCAATGGCTCTAATCCTTTCATACAGGACCATTCATAAGTGCCATTATATGTTTTAGGATTTATGTAGGAGTATTTCTTCCCTATATGTTTATTCCCAAGTTTAAGTATTCTTTTACTCATTAATGATCAACTCCCTCAAACTGGTATTACCCTAATGATTACTTAGATGTTTTAAGCAAGCTCTTATAACACTAAGTTTAGATATTGGATAAAAATGCTTATTTAACGAGGATCAATATTTTAGTGCCATTCTACCCAACCAAATATACACTCTGGAAAGTACAAGCTGAGTTGAAAGTCCTTGCCATGACTGTTCTGCTTAAGATATTGAAGACATTCATGAATATTTCATAAGAGTACATAGTCTTAGGAGTTTCTAATTGCCAGCATAATTTCTTAAAAGGTAGAATACAAAAGTGGAAGGTCAGAAACAGAGGCTGCTATAGCATATATCTGCCATTTCCATTCTATAACCTTGAGTTACTAATTGGGATAAACAGGGTTGTCCTTCATCCAAGTAATTCCTAAATACCCACTATACACCAGGTAATTTCTGAAGTGAAGGAGGAAATGGATACAGTCAAAAACTTTGAGGTTGTATTGGTTGGAGTTTAGATTTCATTAGTTTGAAATGTTTTCTATCTCTTGTTATAAACAAACATTCCCAAGTCAGGTGATGCTATGTCAATTGTACTTCCTCTCCACTGGGGATGGAATTAATTACTGGTAAGAAAATAATGTTGTAAAATGCAAGGCATTTATTTCTTCTAATTCTTAAGTTTTAGAAATTTTAGGTGGATTTAAAATTGTGTTTCCTCATCTGGCTCGTGCTCTCTGCCAGTTCATGTCTTCATCTTATTCCAAAGAACTATCCAGTTCTTTTCCTCCCTCACCAGTAGTGGTACGAGCATGACTTTTTGCCAAACAGCTTTGGCATGCTTCATTCTCGGGAATTCCAGCTTATACAGATGTTTCCTCAGCTTGTCTTTTAGACTCTGGGCTGAAATTCAATCCGTATTTCACAATGAATAATGTCAACCAGAATATACTAGCACCCCAGAGGAAAAATGATCCACAGGTCATCACTAGAAAGCAAAAACAAGAAAGGACAAAACCAAAAAACACCCCACAAGGACACAGAATTATATTGATAAATTCATTCTTTTTGCCATAAACATTTCCCCCCACTTTTTAATCTTGGCTTGTATGCAATATAAGAAAACTTGCCTTTGCATTAGTGTTTTGTTAGTAAAATTTCAATTAAAATTATTATGAAATGTGCTTAATGCATTTATATTATTAGGTCACACATATATTTGGATGTTAAAAATGATCATAGAGTCAATAGTAAATATCAAGAAGTAATAAGAGTTTCAGTAAAGACTACATCTAAAGTATGTCTTATAGGTAATGAAACATCAGATATATATAACTATTTAAACCTCTGAAAACAAGTAAGTGTAATGACAATATAGAATTTTCTAAAATTCCTTTATCCAGACAAGTCTTGCCTTTAAAGCAAATCATATTCGTTTCAGGTTCAACATAAGGAATAAGTAAGTGCAATGAGCTATTGTCCTTAGAATCAGGTGTCTAAACTGTTCAGAGTGAACCCACAAGCAGTCTTGATAGTGAAAGTTATTCCCATACCTCAGAACAGAACTAGGCTTTGGGCGCCTGGGTGGCTCAGTGGTTTAAGCCGCTGCCTTCGGCTCAGGTCATGATCTCGGGGTCCTGGGATCGAGTCCCGCATCGGGCTCTCTGCTCAGCAGAGGGCCTGCTTCCCTCTCTCTCTCTCTCTCTCTGCCTGCCTCTCTCTCTACTTGTGATCTCCCTCTGTCAAATAAATAAATAAAATCTTTAAAAAAAAAAAAAAAAAAGAACAGAACTAGGCTTATTTAAGAGTAGGAAGAGGTTTGGAAAAGGATTATCTAGGCTGCCATATAAAAAAAGATAGCAAAAATTAAACACACAAACACAAGATAGGTATGTTGGCAGAGGGTTGAAATGGTTTCACCTTTTTGGAGAAAAAGTTTCAATATTCAAATTATTTAGAATTTGCATACACTGACCCTAAAACTCATCTTCTAGTATTATATGTAAAGAATTTTAAGAGGCACCTGGATGGAGCTCAGTCGGTTAAGCATCTGACTCTTGGTTTTGGCTCAGGTCACAGTCTCATGACCCTGAGATTGAGCCCTGCATCAGGCTCTGCACCAGTGAGGAGTCTGCTTGAGATTCTCTCCACTTCCGTCTGCCACTCCCCCACTCCCATTCATGCATGCACATATGTGTTAATAAAATTATTCCTATTTTTTTAAGATTTTATTTATTTATTTGACAGAGAAAGACACAGCAAAAGAGGGAACACAAGCAGGGGAACTAAGAGAAGAAAAGGAGGCTTCCCGCTGAGCAGAGAGCCTGATGTAGGACTCAATCCCAGGACCCCAGGATCATGACCTGAACCAAAGGCAGACACTTAACGACTGAGTCACCCAGGCACCCCAAAATTCTTATTTTTTAAAGATTTTAACATGAAAGATTATGATAAAGGAATAAATTAATACCACTACAAAAAGTCATCAAATCACAAGGGAAGACAGCAAGAGAAGGAACAGAAGATCTATAAAAGAGACTACAATTACCAAAGTAATAAGTAATTGTATATCCTTACCTATCAATTACTTAAATGTAACTGGATTAAATTATCAAAAAAAAATATAGTAATCCAAAAAATATGGCACAGGCATAACAATAGACATAGACCAATGGAACAGAATGGAAATCTCAGAAATAAAACTATGCATGTATAGTCAACTAATATTTGCAAAGAGAGCCAAGAATGGGGAAAAGATAATTTCTTCAATAAACAGTGCTGGAAGTTTGAATGATATCTGCATGCAGAATAAAACTGCATCCCTTTTTTATACTACTTAGTAAAATTAAAATGGATTAAAAACTTAAATGTAAAACCTGAAAGTATAAAACTCCTAGAAGAAAATGTAGGGGAAAAGCTCCCTGAGATTTGTCTCGGCATTGATTTTTTTGGATGCAACATCAAGAACAGAAGCAAGAAAAGAAAAATAACTGAAACCACATCAAACTAAAAGGCTTCAGTGCAAAATAAAGTAAAACAAAACAAAAAAAGGTAACCCATAGAATGGCTGAAAATATTTACAAATTGTATCTTATAAAGGGTTAATACATAAGGAACTCCTACAACAGCAAAAATGAAAAAAACAAACAAAAACTACTGGATTTAAAAAACAGGCAACAGGGGAGCTTGGCTGGTTCAGTCGGTTAAGCATGTGCCTTCGGTTCAGGTCATGATCCCTGGGTCCTGGGATCAAGCACCACATCATCAGGCTTTCTGCTCAGTGGGGAGTCTGCTTCTCCCTCTCCCTCTGCCTGTTGCTCCCCCTGCTTGTGTACTCTATTAAATAAATAAAATCTTTAACAAGCAGCAGACCTACACAGATCTTTTCCTCAAAAAAAGACAAATGAACAAGTCCATGAGAAGGTGCTTAACATCACTAATCAGGGAAATGCAATTCAAACCACAAGGAGATATCACCTTACACCTGTTCAAAGGGCTACTATCAAGAAGCCAAGAGATAAGAAGTCCTGGTACCTAATGTACCACTGTATGTTAACTAAATGGAATTAAAATAAAAACTTTAAAAAATTTAAAAAAAATTTAAAAAGAAGTTCTTGTAAGATGTGGGAAAATCTTTGCATTTTGCACTTTGGGGGGAATATGGTTTGGGATGGGCATGAATGGAAAACCGTATGGAACTTCCCCCCAAAATTAAAAATAGAATTACTATTTAATCCAGCAGTCCACTTTGGGGTATACATCTGAAGGAAAACAAATCATAATCCCTAAAAGATATCTGCACCCCCATATTTATTGCAGCATCATTTATAATAGCCAAGACATAAAAACAACCCAAGCATCAGTCCATTGATAAATGGATAAATTGTGGCATATATAAAATAGAATACTATTCAGCTATTTAAAAAGGAAATCCTTCCATTTGTGACAACATGGAGGAAACCTGAGGGCATTATGCTAAGTGAAATATTGAAAGGTATATATTGTACGATCTCACTTTTATGCGGGATCTGAAAAAAAAGATATGCTCACAGAACAGGTTAGTGGTTTCCAGGTGTGGGAATGAAGGGGAAATGGGTAAAGGTGGTCCAAACATACAAACTTCCAGGAACAAGGTGAGTAAGTTCTGGGAATCTAATGTACAATATAGTGACTATAGTTAAGTATATTATATTGTATACTTGAAAGTTCTGAAGAGATATATTAAAGGTTCTCACCCCCAACAACCCCCCCACACACAAAAAAGGTAACTATGTGAGGTAATAAATATGGTAATCATTCTGTAACATGGATCTATATCAAATCATCACACTGTTCACCTTAAACTTATACAATGTTATATGCCGATTATATCTTGATAAAGCTTGGAAAATAATCCCTATTTCAAAGCAGGCTTTTATTTCCCCACTGAAGGAATTAATTCTAAAACTTCTTTAGTGATTAGTTCCCTTTCACTTCACTCTAGGAGAAAATTATGACTTATTGGAGAAGAGACAAAATATAGTACATTACAAGCTACTGCCTGGTTCTAGGCTCTACAGACATCCTTGACTTAGACAAAGGATTTATTATTTTGCTGCCAATGTTGTAAGTGGAACTTTATGCACAACAAAATTAATTAATCCTGGGCCCTTTGAATCTTACTCTAAGATCAATGTTGAGCTCATTAACAGCCAGAGTTTGAAAAACATTCAGATCATTCTAGCCCAACACACTCACTTAACAGTGAAATGCCAAGCCCAGAGAAATTTCTTATGCAAGAACACACAGTTAATTAGTGACTGACCTGAGAACTGAACACATGTGTTCACATTCTAATGAAACACAGTTTCCCCCACCACACCATGTTACCCATATTTCTCACCAATTTTAATCATACACCAACTTGTACACAACACAAGGGTGCCTGGTTTTAGTAAATTTTGCATAAAATATTATAGCACATGGGGCACCTGGGTGGCTCAGTGGGTTAAAGCCTCTGCTTTCAACTCAGGTCATGGTCTCAGGGTCCTGGGATTGAGCCCCGCATCGGGCTCTCTGTTCGGCAGGGAGCCTGCTTCCTCCTCTTCTCCGCCTGCCTCTCTGCCTACTTGTGATCTCTCTCTCTCTGTCAAATAAATAAATAGATTAAAAAATATATTATAGCACAGTGTAGTCCACAAAGCAGATGTTTGCTAAAATATTATCTAAAGAAAGAGGTTATTACCACCAAAGAAGCAGTAACTAAGAGGTGACACAGACACAGAAAATCAGAGTTTGAACCTTAACTATGTTCCCAGTTGAAGAACAGGCCAGAATAGAAGAACTAGTCATCAAGTGGCCAAAGCAGTAGAAACAGTATACTCAAGGAATACAAGAACTCCTAGTTTATATGGCCCTGAAGACAAGGGCCCAGTTGGGGTTTTTGCAACCTCATCATGTTTGACTCACAGAACCCTAAATCTCTGAGGCGGAGATCACAGACAGCCAACTTAGGCTTTGGAGGGAATTTCCTTTTCACTGGTAAATATTTGACCTATTTAAAGAGTATCCTCACAAAATTACAAGTTGTAAAGATTTCTTCAATGTAAGCAACTCAGGAACTTTCTGCCATGATGCCAATGTCATGCATGAACAGATGTTCGGTAAACACTTCTTGACACTGCTAAGAAAAGTTGTCTTGGAATTACGGTGCTCAAGCAGATGTTACATGAACAAGACTTGGACGTATAATGATCAACTTACTTGTAGCCAGAAAAAATAACTGAGACAGCAGAATCTTCTCTCAAGCTCTGTAGAGACACACCAAACAGATTCTTTCCAGGAGGAATCTGGCCTTCTTAGCCTTGGTTATTTTATAGAGCTCAGTATGGATTAAGTAGTGATATGGACATTGTTGCTGCTAATAAACCAACTACGACTCTTACGTGAATGTATTATTTCAAGGTTCAGTAATTAAACTCTAATAGACACATTTAAGGTGATTATTTCTAGGTTCTAGGCATTTCCTTCTATGTGGAAAACAGAGGATTTGTTTCCAAAAAAGCTCGAGTTGTTTCCAAAAGAGCCTGATCAATGAATACATTGATCTTTCCCAAAATTACAGGAAGGAGTGTGTAATAGTCCCATCACTTCTACTCGTCTTCTATTGCTGGTAGCAAGTTTTTAAAGAAAGCAGATCTCCTGATGGTAATAAACTTGACATTTGCAGCAAGGCCTATAAACTATGTTCACAGGCCTAGTGTAAGCCACAGGAAATTCAAGAATACCTGCTTCAATAAGCTATCCAACATAAGGAATATCCATCTACTCCCCCCTCACTATTCTCTCTTAATCTCTTTTGAAGTAAACCATTTCATTAATACAAAAAATAGACCAATGTAATAGACATGGTATAAATTATTTGGATAGAGACTTATACTGTTACATAAACCAATTAAATTTCCAGTGACATGTCATCTGATAGAATGGTGAAATAGTGTTTGCAGCAAACATTCCACAGGCTTTGGCTCAATTGTATATCATTTGACACTTCGGAAATAAATTCCTCGTTAAGTTGAAAGTGATAAATTTGGTTTATAGTAATTATACATAGACCATATAATTAAAATGTAATAACATTTCAACTCTTAAAAATGGGCTGTATTTGGAATTTAACATAGTAGCAAGTTGAAGATAACATAAAATATAAACTTATTTTTAATCATTTTCTCAAAAATTCTAATTAAAGGAAAACATGGTTATGAAGTCAAAATAGATCAATAATGCAATGGAAATCTCAGGTGACTGAATTAAGGTATATAAAACAGAGATAAATAGCCTTTTTCATATTATGAAAATATCTGATTCTTACCTCAATCACCTGTATATTACAGAGTGAGGAAGAGCTGCATAAAATATGGTTCTTTAAAATAGCAGCTAATCCAAAAATAATTCACACTTATATTCTGGGAATTCACAACTTTTCAAGTAAAACAGTGAACTACAATTTAAAGAAAACCCTTAGGAATAATGTCAATTTAATTCAATTTTACAAACATGTATTGAATAACTACCAGGAGCTAAGAAGACTCTGGAGGTATAAAAAACCAGTACGATCAAGGTTTCTGACTGTGAGAATGGCAGTAATAAAAGGAAGCCAGATGTGTAAATAAGTTTTAAAAATGTGATGACTGTTATACCCTCATGTGCACAAAGAACCATGAGAGCACAGATAACACCCTCAATCTCATTTGAGGGTATCAAGGGAAGCTACAGAGGAAAGCACACGAGATCAGACTTCAGCAGTGAGTTCACCAGGTAGGGAAGCACGGAATGGACATTTCAAGAGTATGATGATATTACCAAAGACCTGGGAGAACTCAGTGTACTTGGCAAAGAACATGATGGGAGTCTAAGACATCAGTTCTTGAAATGGAGTATAAGAATCAGCCCCAGCAGAATCTGGAGTTAAATGAAACTAAGATTCTTAGGTCCCACTTCTAAAGATTCTATTTCAGTTGGACTGGGATGAAGCTCAAGAAAACTTTAAAAATCTTCTTAGCTTACTTTGTTGTCCAACATTGTTTCAGTAGATCTAGACTTGTCCATGGACCACACTGCAGGGACACCAGCTTAAAGTGTTGGTGATAGGAAGGAAGGGGGACCTGAATTGAGGCTACAAAACTAGATCATGGCAAAAATGTGGAATATTTCATATTTCATGGTAAGGAGTTTGGCCTTCATTTTGTAGACAACGGGAAATTTTAAAAAACGCGGTGGCTTAAAATGACAACCAGCTATTTAATTCAATCCTGCAGTCTGGTTTAGCTATATGTTTCTTCTGATTTTGGCTAGGCTCCCTCATGCATTTGTGGCCAGATGTGGGTCACATAACCAGTTTTGATGATCTGTACTAGCTCTCATCTCTGGAGCTTCAATTAGGGCAACTGGGCTGACTCAGCTCTGCCCCCTGTGGTCTCTCATCTTCTGGGAGGCTGGACCAGGCTCCTTCATGTGAAAAGAGCTGAATTCCAAAAGAAAGAGTAGAAGCTGTAGAGGACACTTGAGACCTAGGCTTGAAACTGATAGAGCATTAAATCTGCCACATTCTGTTGGTAAAAATAAGCCACAAGTCCATCCCCACATTTAAGGGGTAGAGAGGATTACCTCTTGATGGATGTGAAGGGGAACAGAATTTGCCACTCCAAAATAAGCCTCTTTAGCTAGAAACAGCAGACAGGAAAAGCTCTGAAAACCTAATATAAGTTACTATTTCATAGAGATATTTACAAGGGAAACCTCCATTTCTAAGGGTATCTCTTCTGCTATACCAGGAAGAGAAGGAGGACTCTAATCTCTAGAAACTCTTATCAATGGAGAAAGCCTCCAAGTTAAATCTGCATAACAATCTTATCCTTGCTATCAGGAAGAGCATGGTAAACCTCCCTAACTGGCTTCCCCCATCCCCAGATCTTTCTTGTGTCTTTAGCTGGAGATGGTATTTAAGGTGGTAGCTTGGGCCATTTCAGGGTATTGCTTAGTTTCCTGGATCTCTCCCATGGATACAGGAGGTATTGATGTTATTTGACTTTTGTTTCTCTCCTCTTAATCTTTTACTACATGGTGGGTCTCAGCCAAGAGCTCTGAAGGAAAATTAGTTTCCTCCCCCACAGTCAGAACTTCAAAGTAATGTTGTCAAGAGACTTGGGTAAAGTGGACCCACTGATTGGGGCCATCAATGCCCATCAATCCACCACTGAAGTTATCCCACATCCTGTTTCCCTTTATTTTCATAAGTAAAGCACCTAGCAGAGGCTCTGGCACAAGAATTTAAAAGGGAGAGGGAAAAGTGGCAGTCATCTACTAACAGTATAGAGATGTTAGCATAACAATGTTTCAGGAATATTACATAGACCGTGCCCTTGACAAATCAATTCGAAGTAGTGGAGAAAAATTATTTTAATATTTTCACCCAATCTATGAAAAGAATGCCAACAGGAGCAATGGGAACGCAAGAAAAGAATGGAATTGAGAACTGTTCGGTAGATATATTCAAGCTGTCAGTATGGCAGAGTGGCTGAGAATATGAGCTCTAGATTGTGAATAGGAACTATGGATTCAGGAAGATAGAGGTTTACATGCAAACCCTGTCAATCTTGATCAAATCACTTGATTTATCTAACCTTCTGTCAGAGAAAGGACAAACATACATGTAGTAAGGATCAGGGCTCTAGAGAGATCCAACCATCCTCTGACAATCCTCTCTGCATGGGCCTGGAGCAATGATGAATGCTACCCCAGAAAACCACAGACATAAACTATGTAGAGACCATATTATTCACAAAAATCACCATGAGCAAGCCAATGTGCATCAGGAATATGTGTGCATGCACCCTGTACTGCTGCCTCCAGAAGTACTTAAAGCCAAATGCAGACACTGGTTTCACTATACCCCAGTAGAGGACAGAATACTGACACTAGGAGCTGGAGAAAGACCAAAGTGAGAACTGCTGCCCTCCCATGTACATGTTTAAAAAGTGGAATCCCACTATATATATGTATATTTTTGAGAGACTTTATTTTTATTATGTTATGTTAGTCACCATACAGTATGTCATTAGTTTTTGATGTAGTGTTCCAAGTTTGCTTGCATATAATACCCAGTGCTCCATGCAATGCATGCCCTACTTAATATCCATCCCCCCAAACCCTTCCCCTCTAAAACCCTCAGTTTCCTGGAGTCCACAGTCTCTCATGGTTCATCTCCCTCTCTGATCTCCCCATTCATTTTTACCTTCCTTCTCCTAATGTCCTCCATACTATACTTTATGTTCCACAAGTAAGTGAAGCCCTATAATTGTCTTTCTCTGCTTGACTTCTTTCACTCAGCATAATCCCCCCCAGTCCCATCCATATTGATGCAAATGTTGGGTATTCGTCCTTTCTGATGGCTGAGTAATATTCCATTGTGTATATGGACCATAGCTTCTTTATCCATTCGTCTGTTGAAGGGCATCTCAGCCCCTTTCACGGTTTGGCTATTGTGGACACTGCTGCTATGAACATTGGGATGCATATGGCCCTTCTTTTCACTACATCTGTATCTTTGGGGTAAATACCCCGTCATGCAATTCCCAGGTCATAGGGTAGCTCCATTTTTAGTTTTTTGAAGAATATCCACACTGTTTTCCAAAGTGGCTGCACCAACTTGCATTCCCACCCAAAGGTGTAAGAGGGTTCCCCTTTCTCCACATCCTCTCCAACATTTGTTGTTTCCTGTCTTGTTAATTGTTGCCATTCTAACTGCTGTAAGGTGGTATCTCAATGTGGTTTTGATTTGAATTTCCATGATGGCTAATGACACTGAACAGTTTTTCATGTATCTGTTAGCCGTTTGTATATTTTCCATAGAGAAGTATCTGTTCATGTCTTCTGCCCATTTTTTGACTTGATTATTTGTTTTTTTGGGGGTTGAGTTTGAAAAGTTCTTTATAGATCTTGGATACTGCTCTCTGTCTCTAGCGTCATTTGCAAATATCTTCTCCCATTCCATGCCTCTTTTGTTGACTGTTTGCTGTGCAGAAGAAGCTTTTGATCTTGATGAAGACCCAAAAGTTCATTTTCACTTTTGTTTCCTTTGCCTTTGGTCATGGGTCTTGAAAGAAGTTGCTGTGGCCGATGTCAAAGAGGTTACTCTCTATGCTCTCCTCTAGGATTTTGATGGATTTCTGCCTCACGTGGAGGTCATTCATCCATTTTGAGTTTGTCTTTGTGTACGGTGTAAGAGAATGGTTGAGTTTCATTTTTCTGTATATAGCTGTCCAATTTTCCCAGCACAATTTATTGAAGGGACAGTGTTTTCCATTGGATATTTTCTTCCTGCTTTGTCACAGATTAATTGACCATCAAGTTGAGAGTCCATATCTGGGCTCTCTACTCTGTTCTGTTGGTCTACGTATCTGTTTTTGTGCCAGTACCATTCTGTTTTGGTAAGCATAGCTTTGTAGTAAAGCTTGAAATCAGGCAACGTGATATCCCCAACTTTGTTTTTCTTTTTCAATATTTCCTTGGTAATTCAGGGTATTTTATGGTTTCATATAGATATTAGGATTTTTTGCTCCAGTGCTTTGAAAAATGCCATTGGTATTTTGATTGGGATCGCATTGAAAGTATAGTTTGCTCTAGGAAGCATAGACATTTTAACAATGTTTATTCTTCAGATCCATGAACATGGAATGTTTTTCAACTTTTGGGGTCTTCTTCAATTTCCTTCATAAGCACTCTGTAGTTCTAGAGTATAGATCATTTACCTCTTTGGATAGGTTTATTCAAAGGTATCTTAAGGCTTTTGGAGCTATTGTAAATAGAATTGATTCCCTAATTTCTCTTTCTACAGTTACATTTTTAGTATATAAGAAAGCAAGTGATTTCTGTGCATTGATATTTTTTCCATTATTTTATTTATTTATTTATTTATTTTCAGCATAACAGTATTCATTGTTTTTGCACCACACCCAGTGCTCTATGCAATCCATGCCCTCTATAATACCCACCACCTGGTACCCTAACCTCCCATCCCCCCCGCCACTTCAAACCCCTCAGATAGTTTTTCAGAGTCCATAGTCTCTCATGGTTCACCTCCCCTTCCAGTTTCCCCCAACTCCCTTCTCCTCTCTAACTCCACATGTCCTCCATGCTTTTTGTTATGCTCCACAAATACGTGAAACCATATGATAATTGACTCTCTGCTTGACTTATTTCACTCAGCATAATCGCTTCCAGTCCCATCCATGTTGCTACAAAAGTTGGGTATTCATCCTTTCTGATGGAGGCATAATACTCCATAGTGTATATGGACCACAACCTCCTTATCCATTCGTCCGTTGAAGGGCATCTTGGCTCTTTCCATAGTTTGGCAACCGTGGCCATTGCTGCTATAAACACTAGGGTACAGATGGCCCTTCTTTTCACAACATCTGTATCTTTGGGGTCAATACCCAGGAGTGCAATGGCAGGGTCATAGGGAAGTTCTATTTTTAATTTCTTGAGGAATCTCCACACTGTTCTCCAAAGAGGCTGTACCAACTTGCATTCCCACCAACAGTGTAAGAGGGTTCCCCTTTCTCCACATCCCCTCCAACACATGTTGTTTCCTGTCCTGCTAATTTTGGCCATTCTAACTGTGTAAGGTGATATCTCAATGTGGTTTTAATTTGAATCTCCCTGAGGGCTAGTGATGATGATGTGCATTGATTTTTGTATCCTGCCACATTACTGAATTGCTGTATGAGTTCTAGTAATGGGGGGGGGGTGTGGAGTCTTTTCAGTTTTCCACATAAAGTATCATGTCATCTGCAAAGGGAGAAAGTTTGACTTTTTTGTCAATTTGAATAACTTTATTTCTTTTTGTTGTTGGCTGTTGCTAGGATTTCTAGTACTATGTTGAACAATAGTGGTGGCAGTGGACACCCTTGTCATGTTCCTGATCTTTAGGGAAGGGCTCTCAGCTTTTCCCCATTGAGAAAGATATTTACTGTGGGTTTTAATAGATGGATTTGATGAAATTGAGGAATGTTCCCTCTATCCCTATACTCTGAGTTTTCATCAGGAAAGGATGTTGTATTTTGTCAAATGCTATTTCTGCATCAATTGAGACAACCATGTAGTTCTTCTCTCTTATTAATTTGTCTATCACATTGATTTGCAAATGTTGAACCACCCTTGCATCTCAGGGATAAATCCCACATGGTCATGGTGGATAATCTTTTTAATGTATTGCTGGATTCTATTAGCTAGGATCTTGTTGAGAATTTTGGCATCCATATTCTTCAGGGATATTGGTCTGAAATTCTTCTTTTGATGGGGTCTTTGCCTGGTTTTGGACCAAGGTAATGCTGGCCTCATAGAATGAATCTGGAAGATTTCCTTCTATTTTCTGAAACAGCTTCAGGAGAACAGGTATTATTTCCTCTTTGAATGTTTCATAGAATTCCCCAGGGAATCCATCAGGTCCTGGATACTTGTTTTTTGGAAGGGTTTTAATCACTTTTTCAATCTTTTACTAGTTATTGGTCTATTCATGTTGTCAATTTCTTTCTGCTTCAGTCTGGGAAGTTTCTAGGTTTCCAGGAAAGCATCCATCCAGAAAGTTCCATGTGTACTTGAGAAGAATGAGTATTCTGTTGTTTTAGGGTAGAATATTCTGTATATATGTAATATGATGTCCATCTGGTCCAGTACATCATTCAAAGCTCTTGTTTCTTTGTGATTTTCTGCTTAGATGATCTATTGCTGATAGTGGAGTGTTAAGGTCTCCTATTAACATATTCTTATCAATATGTCCCTTTATTTTGTTTAACAGTTGGCTTATGTACTTGGCTGCTCCCATACTGGGGGCAGAGATATTTACAATTGTTAGGTCTTCTTGTTGGATAGACCCTTTAAAAATGATATAGTGGCCTTCTATATCTCTAACTACAGTCTTTAGCTTAAAATCTAGTATTTCTGATATGATAATTGCTACCCCAGCTTTCTTTTACTGTCTGTTGGGATGTAAGATGGTTCTCCATCCCTTCACTTTCAGTTTGGATGTTATCTTTAGGTTCAAAATGAGTGTCTTGTAGGCAACATATGGATGGGTCCTACCTTTTTATCCAAGCTGCAAACCTGTGCTGTTTTATGGAACGGTTAGGCCATTCACATTAAGAATGATTATTGAAAGATGTGATTTTATTGTCATCATGTTGCCTGTGAAGTCTTTGTTTATATAGATTTTCCTTGTATATTTCTGTTCTATATCACTCTTGGGGTCTTTCTCCTTTCATAGAACCCCCCTTTGATATTTCTTTCAGGGATGGCTTAGTAGTCACATATTCTTTCAGTTTTTGCCAGTCTTGGAAGCTCTTTCTCTCTCCACCCATTCTAACTGATAGCCTTGCCAGATAAGTATTCTTGGTTGCATGTTCTTGTCATTTGGTACCCTGAATATGTCTTGCCACCCCTTTCTGGCTTGCCAGGTCTCCGTGGACAGGTCTGACATTTTTCTGATTTCTCCCTCTGTATGTAAGGAATCTTGCCCCTAACTACCCGTAAGATGGTTTCCTCGGTTCTAAGATTTGTGAATTTTACTACTACATGCTGGGGTGTTGGTCTATTCTCCTTGATCTTGGGAGGGGTCCTCTCTACCTCTAGGACATGAATGCTTGTTTCATTCCCCAAATTAGGGAAATTCTCAGCTACAATTTGTCAAATATATCTTCTAGTCCTCTTTATGTCTCCACCCCCTCAGGGATCCCAATAATTCTGACATTGGAGCATTTCATGGTGTTGTTTTATTTCTCTAATTATGTTTTCATGGAGTCTAAGCTGTGTGTTCCAGGCCTCCTCCTGTTCCTTCTTCTCTATCAGTTTCTCTCCTAGACCACTAATTCGTTCTTCTGCCTCATTTATCCTAGCTGTGAGAATATCTAGATTAGTATGGATCTCATTGATGGTATTTTTATGTTCTGCCAGATCAGCTCTCACTTCTGCCCTTAGAGCATCTATGTTGCCACTAATGGTTTTCTCTAATCTAGCTATTATTTGCATAACTGTTATTCTGAAGTCTATTTCCGACATCTTGCTTATATTTGTGTCCATTAGTTCTTCAGCAGAGGTCACCATCTCTGATTTTATTCATGTGTTGGGGGTTCCTCCTCCTAGTCATTCTGGTGAGAGGTCGTTGAGGGAATGTACAGAGTCAAAGCTACCGATCACAACCTAAGCAAGACACACCTGTTTTATAGGGACTTTAGGGTTGAGAGCCTCTTGTTCTTTCATCCTGTTTTCTGGGGGAGGGCCCTACCATGCTATTACTCAGATAACCCTGTTTGCACAGAGTTGTCCTGGCCCACTGTGGCGGGGCAATGGGCTCAGTGAAAACCAGTTTTGGTGGGGGGGCTTTCGTTCTCTGGCAGCTTTCTATGGTGGCTTTCCTCATCTCTTCTGAGAATCAGAGCAGAGGTGACCATATCCAATACTGTCTCAGAACAGAGAGATCACAGTCTGTCCTCCAGAGAACCCTCCAGGCCACCCTGTCTCTGTTTTTGTCTGCACTGCTAAAAACCGCAGCTTCCTGGGTTGTGCTCCTCACAGAAGCACTCCCAGCCCTCGCTTTCAGGTACAGGCACATCTCTGCCCTTTGTTCTAAAACTACCAGCCGTCCCCAGTTTGCACTCACACCCCTGCAGCTCTAAGTTTCAGTCTGGGGGGCTGCCTTAAAGTCCTTTCCCTGCAGTTACCAGTCTGGACTTTGAGTCTGTGCCTGGGCCCGAGCATGGGATGCTTTCTTGCTCCTGTCTTATTACACCTTCCCAGCACCAGCATTTATGGCAGTTCCCTCCCCCTTGCATTTATCTTCCAGTATCTGTCCAGAGAATCACAGCTGGCTGCTTTATACCTCAAAAGTAGCTGCTGGAGATATTCTGTTTGTAGAGATCTGGATATATCTTCTTACATCTCAGGTTGATTTCATGTATGTTCAGAGTGGTCTGGCAGATATCCAGCTGAATTCAGGGGACCGGTTGAAATAGGGTCCCCTACTCCTCCACCATCATGGTCCCCTCCTATACATACAGTTTTATCAGCTAATTTTTTCTATTATGTCCTGTGAATGTGTCAACTGATATAAATGCTTCTACCAAATCATTTTGTTTTTATTAAGTGGGTTCTAACCAAGCATGGAGCCCAACATGGGGCTTGAACTCACAACCTTGAGATCGAGACCTGAGCAAAGATCCAGAGTTAGATGTTTAACCAACTGAGTCACCCAGATGTCCCTCTACCAAATCATCTTTAATAGCTTTGTAAAATTCCACTGACTTGTACCATTATTTAAACACTATTTGAATAAAACCTTATTTGTTCCATTTTTTTTCCAAACAATTGTGTCCTATTGCAGAGAATACCATACACAACTCATTCCTTACAACAAATTTGTAGAAGCAAAATTCCTGAGTCAGAGAGTGTGGAAAATTGCAATATTCTCAGATCTACTGCTAAACTGTTTTAATGATTTATATTTCTGTCAAAGGAGTAACAGAATGTTACCTTCCTGGAATCTCCACCATCACTATATGTATCAGTTATGTATTGTTACATAACGAATTACCAAAAACATAATGGCTTCAAACAATACACATTTGTTACCTCACAGTTTGAGTTTGTCAGGAGTCTTCACATGAGTAAGCTGTGGTCTCTGCTGCTTCAGTCATTCACCAGCTACAACCAAGACCTCAACTGGGTTGCATTCTTATCTGGAGGTGCAATGAAGAATCCACTTGGAAGCACTCTCAGGTTGGTGGCTGAATTCATTTATACATGGTTATGGACTGAGAGCTTCCTCTTTAACCTAGCTAGAAGCCTTTCTCAGCTCCCAAAGGTCTCCTGACTGTTCCCTGCCATGTAGCCCTTTTCACAAGCAGCTCACCATATGGTATCTTACTTTGTCAAGGCCAATGGTAGTATAAAATAGAGCCAGTTTGCAAGAGTCTATATAAAATGTCTATAATATTATGCAATCACAGGAAAAATAGCCCATCAGTGTTATCACATTCTAATTTTTTAAATTGTTTTTAAATTTCTTTTCAGTGTTCCAGAATTCATTGTTTACACACCACACCCAGTGCTCCATGCAATACGTGCCCTCCACAATACCCAGGCTCACCCAACCTCCCACACTGCCTCCTCTCCAAAACCCTCAGTTAGTTCCTCATAGAGTGTTATCACATTCTATTGTTTAGATACAAGTCACAAGTTCCACTCAAACTCTAGTGGAACGTTTTCTACAATGATATGGACTTCAGGAGGTAGGAGTCATTATAGTTCACCTTAAAGTCTGTTCACCTCTTTGATGTTATCATTTGTTTTATTTTTTACAAATTTCACATAAATTAATCATTGTTCTCATTTGTGACATCACTTGCATTCAATCTACCTTGATAAAATAACTTTTAATGGGAAAAGTGGTCAACATTAACTGCTGCTCACAAAAAAATAACATAGAAAGCTCACAGTTCTAGCAGAAATTAACCATAAATTGCCTAGAACTCTTTCTGTACTGAATTTAAAATGACCAGACATCAAAATAATATCAAGAGAAGTAGTGATGTTTAGAAGAATGATCTCTGGAGCTAAAATGCCTGAGTTTGAATATCGACTTTACAAGCTATGAAACTTGTTGGCCAGCCACTTAGCCTCTGAGTCTCAGCATTTATTTCTGTCAAATTTGGACTATGTTAATTACGATTGAACTTACTGAGCACTGTGTATGTTCCAAACTTCTAAGTAACAGGAATTAACTCATTTAATTCTCACAGTAAACCTATGAAATAGATATCATGAAGTAGATTATCCTAGGGTATAGTGAAAATTATATGAGTTAATTTAAGTGAAGTCCACAGAACAGTGTCTGGCACATAATATGCACTCAGTAAATGTTAGCTATTATTAGGATACATGCAGTGCTGTGTTCACGTCAGTGCTCTGGGTGATACAAAGAAGATAATATAATGTTTAATCCTAAAAAAGATTATTGAGAGAATAAGACATTCATGGAAAAATAGCGAAATCAGGATCTCAAGTACTTCTTCAGTCAATATCATTAAGTGCATGTGCTCTGGCTAAGTCCATAGCATCCAGAAACTTCTCCTAGAAGTGGCTAGCCACAGATCTGTTTTGAAGAATGGGTAGGATTTGGTTCTAGAGAAAAGTAGGAGCAAGAAATTACAAGTAAATAGAACAGCTCATTCAAATGTCAAAAAATATATATATGTCCAGGGCTCATCTCTGTCAGTAATTAAATATAACTCTGGTAGAGAGTCAGGTGTTCAGGAAGGAACAAGGTGAGGCTGGACAAGAATGCTGACACTAGAATATGGGTGGCCTCAATGGACTGCACTAACCTGTGAATATCTCCTGTATTTATTCAGTGAACAAAATGATGATTTGTCATAGTGAAGACTCTTATTTGCAATAACATGAAATTCGATGCCAAACTTACCTTCCATATGAGGAAGAAAACGGAATGCCTTCAAGACTTCGCTGCCTCTCATTTACTATAAATCGATCCCTCAAGGCTTAACTTGTATGTCTCCCCAGACATTTACAAACTCCTGGAATATCTACTATCATTTATCACATGAAGACATAGCACAATGAGATTCAGGGCAGGCCTCCCCCCTAATATACCACTTTGGTTATTTTGAATCAAAGTTTCTTAAGAAATAGCCAGTGCAAGAAGGAATGCTCTGATCCCTCCTCTGAAACCCTGAATGCAGGAAATTCCACACATGAAAGATATTCTCTCTGCACCTATCATGTAGAAGACACTCTTGCAGCCAGAGGTAGGGAGTTCAGGACCAAGAAGGCTATATAAAACAGGAGTCCTTCATTAAGTTGCTACTGTTCTGTGCCAGTCTCAGTAATAGTAATGCTACCTGCTAGAAATGCCTGAAGACTCTCACCTGGGAACCAGTGGCTTTCCCACAGACACCTCCCCTTTCTGAACCATTGTTACAACTGGAAAAATCTTTGTGATTCTTATGATTACAACATGCCCTTCAGCAACAACTACCAGGGAAATTTGAAAAATAGAGGTTTATTACTTACAAGACCTGAAAATTACACAATACACCTAGGGCCACACAGTGAGGTCGCAGGAAAAGTGAGAGGGTAAATAGGCCTGGGGTTCTGTTTTTTTTTTTTTCAATATTTCAATATTTTGGGGTTCTGTTTTTATTGAATGTAGAGGCCTAGGGTTTCATAGGCTCCCTCTTTACCGAAGAATTTAGAACACAAGAAGGAAAAATACAAATAGTCCAAATGGTCAGTTACTAAAATCAACCATGAACCCTTAAAATAAAGGAGCCGGGGGGAGGGTAGATGCAGCCTTGCTCTTGATCTACTGTTATGACCGGCAGTGTGTTTGAGACAGCCTTTGAAGTGGACACCTAGGCATCAAAAGCTTAAGTTAGGCACTTGCATTACCAAAAAAAGAAAAAACAAAACACAAAAAACCAAATACTATTAGGGCGTTACATGATAGCCACCACAAACCCAAACCTGTCAATCCTTCACAAATATTTGAGTTTATTCTTAAAAGATATAAAAACCTACCTGCTTTGGTCTTCAAGCTTATATTTCTATGGGCTTCCATATATATGCAATTAGATTTGTTTTATTTCCTTTTCCTAGTAATCTGTCTCATGACAACAGAGTTATAGACCAGCTAAAGAGCCTAGAAGGGAAAAAGGACAAGTTTTCCTCCCCTACAGTACACTGCATCATTAAGTAACTACCAAGTGTACAAGGTGTGACTTTCAGTAAGAGAACAGGCTGCTGGCCAAGCAGGGACCAGGATTTATGGCAGGAAATGACACCATTGTTTATTGAGCACCTAGTGCATTCCTGGCACTAGGCTAGGGATGTTCACACATTGTGCATTTAGCCTTTACCACTATCATGTGTTGTAAGCCTAACTCCAGAGCCAGAGATTAAGACAAGTTTCACTGCTATGGTGAGTAGAACAGTTTATGCTGAGGAAATATATTCTTTTTGTTGACTTACCTAGAATTATGACCACAAAAATTAGACCATACAACCCATAGGTTTGAACCACACAACACACAACAATAGCACTCCTGATTTATTAAACTTATGATTTGATAGATGTGTTGGACATGCAGAAGTATAAATGCAAGAGAATGGAGACTATCCTAAAAACTAAGCAACATGAAACCTCCATCCAGGTTCTAAGCCTTGTCCGGCTACTCCTATATGCCACACAAGACCCATAATAAATGATGTATCTAATAAATTTTTCCTATAGCTGGACACTCTTCTAGGCATATCTATTAATTCATTTAATCCTCAAAACTACATGAGGCTAAATACTATGATAAACTTCATTTTTAAAGATTTTATTTACTTATTTGAGAGAGAGAGTGTGTGTGTGTTGGGGGGGGAGCAGAGGGAACGGGGGAGGCAGAGGGAGCACGGGAAGCAGACTCTCCCCAAGCAGGGAGCCCAACATGGGACTCAATCCCAGGATTCCAGGACCATGACCTGAGTCTAAGGCAGATCTTAACCTACTGAGCCCCCCAGATGCCCCAACAGTCTTCATTTTACACATAAAAATATTTGTTTTCTGTCAAATGAAAAAGTTTCACACCATATCAATCTTTTCCCTTCCTGGTGAATTTTGATTTGATATTCATCTCCACCCTCCGTCCCTAGCCTTTAAGAGTCAAATTATAGAAAGAAATGTTTTATCAGTACTTCTTATATAAAACAAACAGACATCTTCTGCTTATCAAAGTTACTGAAGTAATATGAATAGCAACTAGTTTCAAAACATTAGAAGTATCACCTAACTCTGCACCTCAGCCTATGTCTATAAAATATCAATGTAATTCTATGTTCTACTTAGAGGGAGATTACTAGTGTAAAGTTACATTTCGACTAGAAAAGTGTTCACAGAAATTTAAAGTCCTCAACATGTGTAAGGATTAATCAACTGTAATGCTTGCTAAATGGAAGATCTTATTTCTCCTGCGTGCCTTTAATTTGTTTTCCATAAGGTCTATGTTCAATTTAAAAACAACAATCCTAACTTTTTTTGCTCTTTGAACTGTCATTCTATTGGAGGAAACTTTCTCTACTCTCCTTTATCTGGGTTTTTCTGCTTTTCTGATTCTTTTTTTTTTTTTGAAGATTTTATTTATTTATTTGACAGAGAGAGATCACAAGTAGACAGAGAGGCAGGCAGAGAGAGGGAAGCAGGCTCGCCGCTGAGCAGAGAGCCCGATGCAGGACTCGATCCCAGGACCCTGAGATCATGACCTGAGCCAAAGGCAGAAGCTTAACCCACTGAGCCACCCAGGTACCCTGCTTTTCTGATTCTTGATAATAATTAGTTGTAGTCAAGACAGATTGCTTTGGGTGCTGTTCATATTCATTAAAATGGACAGCCACGTAAAACCTGGAAAGGCAGTGGGGTTGTGGGAGATAAGAAACTACAAATTAATGTTTATACTGCAGCACCACAAAAAGCAGATATTCAACCAGCCAGTCAAGGGAAGAACTTGAAGAGGAAGTCTACCAGGACACAAACTCTTGTTACTCCTCTAGACACAGAGTTAAACATTCAGCAATCTTAAGCGCAGCAACTGGGAAGATTCTAGAGGTGAATGTACATGGTGCTCCTTTTCTAAATTCACAAGCTAGAATTAGGTATATAAGGACAAAATACTTGGGTAAAATGCTAAAAAAAAATTCATCATGTTTTTTCATAAATATTCCTTTATACCTTGATGGGTCCTATATTAAAGCACAGAGTTGTCAGGAAGCCAACTATCTTTCTTTGTAACTTATCAATATATTATGAGAAAGACATTGCTAAAAATAACAAGGAAGTAAACATAAGCCTGGGAATTAGAAATAATGCTGGATCCTCCATCATGTGTTTTCCTTATTACTCAAGATAGCTACACTGAGTTTCATCCTGGGGGTTAAGTGGTTTTAAATGGGTTGAAAAATGTTTAGGATTCAAAGGTTTAGTAAGATAATACCTATTTTTTAAAAGATTTGAGAGAAAGAGAGAGAGCACACATGTGAAGCGTGTACACACAGGGGGGAGGGGCAGAGAGAGACAAAGTCTTAAGCAGACTGCCCATTGAGTGCACGGCCCGACCCTGGGCTTGATCTCACGACCCTGAGATCATGCCCTCAGTCAAAACCAAAAGTCAGACACTTAACCGACTGCACCGCCCAGGTGCCCTAAGAGAATGCCTACTTTAAAGACATCAAAAATGGAGATTCAGATTGTTTAAGAACCTTCCCTGATGTTACACAGCTAATGTGAAGGTCATAACTTTCACCAACACCTGTGTTCGGTTCCAAAGCTCTTGTCCCTTTTACCAATGTAGTCTACAGAAAAATAGGAACATGTCCCCAAAAGTGCAATAAAAATAACAGAAGGGATAGATAATGGCTTCATGGGGAGTTCTTAAAGAATCTGATAATATTCTGGATTATTCATATAGAATAATGTACACCTCTGTATGTTCCCAGTAAATAAAATGGAGGACGTTGCTTTAAGGTACAAGAGAACAAAATTAAACACTTTAAGATATAATAAAAACATACTGTCTAAGCACAGAAGCCATGGAGAAAGAAACCACACATAGTGTCTATTCCTAGACTACTTCAAGCAATGTATGGACAGAGTACCCTTTAACCTGCCCAAAAAGACATAGCTGGAGCAGATGCACTATCCATGGTCTTTTCTGCTTTATGATCCCATGATTCCATTACCTAATAGTTTACAAATTACAGAGTCCACAGTAGTTTATGATGTCTCCATTTGTGCCTGACAGTAGGGTAGGGAGTATGCAGCATAAAATTGCTTGCCTGTTACACGCAGTTAATATTAATACAGTATAATGAAATAGGATATGTTGATCTTATTTTGATTTAGGAGCTCTAGAAATGAAATAAGGTGTGCTCAAGGAGCGCTGATCAAACTATTTTTCTCCTAAATGTCAGATAGTTAAGAAAGAGCCCATTTAGACACACTCATTTATATAAACCTTGTCCTCACATCCAAAGTCATCAAAGATGAATGGTGTAATGGTTTAATGAACCAACATTTCCTTCAAGTCATAGGTCACAGGGAATGAAAGACATTAAAAATATTCCATTACTTATAAATATCTTCTTCAGTAACACTATTTTAACAGTATTCTCTCCTAGACATCTCTTACTGTATCAGTTTATAGCTAAACTTATTTCCCTCCTTACTCAGTTCATTTCATCTGTTGAGAGGATGCCTTCTGCCTTTCATAGTTCAGAGCTCAATCTTCAAACTAGGCTGCTCACCTGCTCCAACGTTCTCTTTTCTATAAAGCCTGTAAACTAACGAACACTTTCACAGGCCATGGGCTAGGAGACTTAATGATTGTGCGAGGGCTAAATATGTCATCTACACAAGAATGAAATAGCAAATAAAAGGCTCAACTAAACCAAAAGAGTGGCGAATCTGAAAGCTCATTTACACTTCATAATGTAAATGTATTTGGAAAGAGAACCAAAAGTATGTAAAAAAACAGTATAAGGACTTTGAGGGAATAAGGTAACTTGAACCAATGCATACAAGGCTGCCTCCACCCCCATTCCAATAGCTGGTGGACTGGGCAATGGAACAGAAAAGTCGGGGAAGCATGCCCCAACACTGAGCAGGGGTTGCTATGGGCCCCCATGAACTGAACTATTCCCACTAAGTGAAATTCATAGGGTTACTTTAAAAGTAAGACTTACAAAGAGTGCCGGATGGCTCAGTGGATTAAAGCCTCTGCCTTCGGCTCAGGTCATGGTCCCAGGGTCCTGGGATCGAGCCCCACGTCAGGCTCTCTGCTCAGCAGGGAACCTGCTTCCCCCTCTCTCTCTGCCTGCCTCTCTGCCTACTTATGATCTCTGTGTATCAAATAAATAAATAAAATCTTTAAAAAAAAAAGAGACTGACAAAATTCAAATAATCACAAAATACAGAAGTACAAAGCCTAAAGGAAACATACACAATAAACATTGAGAAATCAAGGGGCACCTGGGTGGCTCAGTGGGTTGAGCCTCTGCCTTCAGCTCAGGTCATGATCTCAGGGTCCTGGGATTGAGCCCGCATTGGGCTCTCTACTCAGTGGGGAGCCTGCTTCCCTCTCTCCTTCTGCCTGCCTCTCTGCCTACTTGTGATCTCTCTCTCTGTGTCAAATAAATAAATAAAATCTTAAAAAAAAAAACAAAAACATTGAGAAATCAAGCATGGTTGGGATTGCTCGAGAAGAGAATGAAGAGAGCAGAGAGAGGGACCTGGGAAGAAGCCCTGAGGAAATTCATTATTAACGAATTATAAGAATGCTGCTGCATAAAATAAGGAGATTGTTGTAGCACTGAAGATGAGGAATAAGAGTGTACTTGTGAAAAATATTTATTCCAGAAAACAAAAAACACATTTTAGTCACTAATGCCTTTCATTTCACCCAGGGTCCCTGGGTGGCTCGGTCAAGTTGAGGGCCACGACCCTTGGTTTTGGTTCAGGTCATGATCTCATGGGTCATGATCATGCCCCATATCAGGCTCCTCACTCAGCAAGGAGTCTGCATTGAAGGATTCTCTACCTATGCCCCTCCTTCTGTTCTCTTAAAATAAATAAATCTGAGAAAAAAATACCTTTCATCAAATAAAAGCAAACAAACGCTACAGGAAAAGAAAATACCAGTACATAATCTTAGTATTAGAACCAATAAAGAACAAAACAATTACTGCAAAAACTGAATCTATCATGCAGCAATCTGCATGAGGCTTCTCAGTGGATATTTCTGTAGAAGATACTAAAACAATCACAACAAAGGTAGTAAACAAACATTAGAAGATCACTTTATTGAATGAAGATGTTAGCTTTACAAATTGAAAGGGCAAAATTAAAAAAAAATAGACGGACACCTACACATATCATGACTAAATTTTTGAATTATAAGTATAAGAAGTTTTCCATTCATCTAGTAAAAAGAAAGTAAAACAACAACAAAAAAAGCTTACTTACAAAGACACAGCTGGCTCTAGGCTTGTTAGAGTCTGATCATGTATGCAGACACGTGCATCGTATTAACTCCCTCCACCACCACCACCACCACTAAAAATATGTTAAATATATAATCTTAAAATTCTCAACAAAATATCAACAACTTGAATCCAAACATTAAAGGGATAACAATTATTCAGTTATTTCAGGAGCCAAAGCAACCACTTCAACTCTTTTCCCATTATCTCCTTCCTCGTAGTACTCCTACAACAGAGCCCTATAGTCAGCAAATCTCTCAACTTACTCCCCCCGACACTTTGATCTATTCCTTTAACCATAATTATCTTGATCCTTCCAGAAAAATGCAAATGCTACTCCTTTTTCTTATCTTACATGAGTACATGAACTTTTTGTTTCAAGTTTTTATTTAGATTCTAGTTAGTTGATGTATGGTATACTATTAGTTTCAGGAGTAGAATTCAGTGAGTACTTGAACTTTAAGTTACACTGCCTGCTGCCTCTCCACAGCTGTTTACTATTTATTCTCTAGCAGCTATTTCCTAGTGTAGATGGGAGTTCTCTTTCATTCTAGAGACATACCATAAAGGCAAGTGAACAAGGTGCTCACAAGTCTACTTGCTTCTCCCATTGCCATTTTACTCCTTCGCTTCCAAATTTTTTGAAATCGCTTCAGCATTGGTGGCCTCCATTACTTGTAATCGACCTTCTTTCCCACCCCACCGCGGGCTTGAAACATTTCAGAGCCTTGTCTAACTTGACTGATCAGCAGCATTCAGTCTGAAATGCTATAGCTTGCTTCTAGAAATATTCTTCCCTTGCTGTCCACAGTAAGACACACTCTCAATTTTCTTCCATTTCACTGGGAATTATTTCTTAATCATTGTTGCCAAATTCACTCCTACAATCTATTCCTTAAATGCTAATTTGTCTAGAGTTTCTCACTGAGGCCCTTTTCTCACAGTACACTTTCCAAGTGTGATCTCCAGCATTTCCAGGGTTACAGTGATAATATACATGTTGGTAAGTCCTAAACTGATCCAACAACCCATTAGACACCACATAGGTTCTCAAGTAGTAATACTATTTTACTTCCACTAGCCCTTACTGCATTATTCTGTACATATAGTTTTCTCCATTATTGTTTTTCCATATGTAGATAAGTGTACACACTTTATTAAGTACCCTGAAACTTTTCAGTTAACATGCGAAACCCCTTACAATGTCCTTCAATATCATATGGCATGGTTTTAAAATTTACTAAATGCATATGTAAGCATAAGCAACACATGTAGATTTTAAAGAATAGTGAGAGAAAAAAAAAACAAATTGGAAAACATATGCCCTACAGGAAAATAAACTGCAATTTAACTCCAAGAGGAATATTAAAGTGCAATCAAAAGTGAATGACATGGGGCGTCTGGGAGGCTCAGTGGGTTAAAGGCTCTGCCTTCAGCTCAGGTCATGATCCCAGGCTCCTGGGATCAAGCCCCACATCAGGCTCTCTGCTCGGTAGGGAGCCTGCCTCCCCCTCTCTATGCCTGCCTCTCTGCCTGCTTGTGATTTGTCTGTCAAATAAATAAAATCTTTTAAAGAAAAGTGAATGAAATGAAGCCTCATCTAACATGAAAAACCTCAGCAAAATGATAGAAAATATTAGCAACATGGTCCTGAAAACAACAACAAAAAAATGCAAATCCCAGAATAAGAAGTCCCCATTTAGAACACAAAAACTGTACTTGTATAATATACTTTTGAGCATACATGCATTATATATACAGGTATAGGTGAATGCATGTGTGTGTACACACTGCAAATAGGTTGATCTAAAAAATCAAGATTCAGGATGGTTATCTCCTGTGGGCACAGGCAAGAGAATAGGATGGGGCACACATATGTAGATGTTCTTATCAAAATTCTTCTAACTCTTGTATTGAATGAAGACCCCACAAGTATTTCTAATGCAATTCACAGATCAAGCTATGCACACATGCATGGGTCAATGAAAGGAACTTTCCAGGAACCAAGTAATGCCTTACTTAGTTCTGCATACCTGAGATGTAAAAATACAACAGTCCACAAACACAGTATTACTAGGAGCTTTGAAATGCCCAACTAGATCATATAATTCTCCTTCCTTCGTGGTCCTGAATTTGGTGTCAATTACTCTAGTTACATATGTACTGCTAAACTATTGCTCAGGGTTTTTTTTTTTATTTTTATAGAAATTATGTTATACTAAATATATTTTTGCATTTCTTCATTTTCCTCAGTATTTTGAGATACATTCCTAGTAATGCATTAAGCTGTAGCTCATTGTTTTTATTTTTATGTAGCTTCCCATATGAATATAACATCTTAATTCTAGTTATTAGTAGACATCAGTCTTGTTTCACACATCTTCTATGATGTTCCATATCCTCTGGTTTTTGTTACAGGTACAATGGAAGTCTTTATACATTCTGGACACTTACCCATTGCCAATTTTGTGTTGCGCAGATCTTTTCCAAGTTTGTGGTTAAGCTTTCCATTTCCTTTATGGTGGCTTTTGATAAATAGAAATTATTTCAATGTAACCAAGTGTACCAAACATTGGAGCTTCTTACCTTAAAAGAAAAATCTTTCCACAAACCAAGAGCAGGAGTAAACAAACTATATAGTCCAATGGACAAATTTTGGGATTCTATATTTTTTAATGCAGAGAATGTTTATTTTTAAAAACTTATAAAAATAATGAATACTGTTCTTCTGAAAATAAATTAAATAAAAAAAGAAATAAAGAATACCTTTTCCTTGGTGAAAAAAAACTTATAAAAATAAACAAGGACTAATGTGCATTATGCAAAAAACCTAAAGTATTTACTCTTTAGCCCTTTATATAAAAGTTTGCTGACCCCTGCCCTAGGGCCACAAAGACCATCTTTTTATCAGCACTGTCTAGAAGTAGTTTCTGTGACAGAAATATTCTATATTTTATGTTTTCCAATATGATAGCCACTTGCTGTATGTGGCTATTGAGTACCTGTGATATACTTAATGGATTGGGGAATGGAGTTTTTGTTTTTGTTTTTGTTTTTGTTTTTTTCATTTAAATCTCTAGATGTGCTCGTGGCTACTGAACATGTAGTCCTACATTTTTATCTACAAGTTAAAATGTTTTACCTTTCAAACCATCTTTAATCCAACTGGAACAGATTTTTGTACACAGAGATCAAATGTCATTTTCTCATAGGGATAAAAAAGGTTTCCTAAGCATTTTCCTGTAATGGTACAATTAGCATGTGTGTGATTATGTGTGTGTATGTGTGTGTGTGTGTAACAGACTGGAATAGGTATATGCAACTGCTTGAGGCCAAAGGCAACTTCAAAAAATTAGGTAGCCTATGATTTTTCTTAAGTCAATGCTACACCCAACATGGGGCTTGACCTCACAACCTTGAGATCAAGAGTCACATGCTCTACCAACTGAGCCAGTCAGGTGTCACCCACCTGTGATTTTTTTCAAATTCATCACTTTCATGACACTTGTGCACTAGGTTTACTTCCAAGAGCTTTACAAATATTAGTTAATCTAACCCTCATGTTAGTACTACATTAGTCTTATTTTCCACATGGGGAACTGTGGCACAAAGAGTAGATCCAAAGACATATAGATAGTAGCTGCCACAACCAGGACTTGGACCCAGGCATCCGGACCCCAAAGCTCATGCTCTCAAATCACTACTTTGCATGACTCAGCAAATAGCTTCATTTCTTTCATTCTTAACTATGATTTCTTGAACTTTTTATGATCTTATTGTACATGCTCAGGACTCCAGTAACTGTACTGTAAGACTGGTAGCAATAGTATCCTTTCTTGCCTTAGTCCATATTTTAAAGGGATTATTTTAGTGTGATATTTGCTTCATTCGTGTCAATATACCTGATCAAGTAGTTTCTTTCTATACCCTGTTTGCTAAAATTGTGCCTAATTATGAAATTCATGAAACTGAAGCTTTAATTAAAGACTTTTTCTGAATACACTGAAATTATCATATAGATTTTCACCCTTAATCTCTGAGTAGGAGCTGTATTAATCATTTTTCTAACTTTGAGACAGCCTTGCATTCTTGGAATAAACAATCTTATGATGTTATGATAGGTCATTTGTAATATGTGGTATTTATATGTAGATAAAGAATTCAAGTTGGGAGTTGGCTTTGCAATTTTTTTAAATATTTTATTTATTTATTTGACAGAGAGAGATCACAAGTAGACAGAGAGGCAGGCAGAGAGAGAGAGAGAGGGAAGGAGGCTCCCTGCTGAGCAGAGAACCCGATGCGGGAATCGATCCCAGGACCCTGAGATCATGACCTGAGCCGAAGGCAGTGGCTTAACCCACTGAGCCACCCAGGCGTCCCTGCAATGTTTTTTAAGTATTAATTTTCATGACCAAGAACAGCATAGTTTTTCCTTCTTCTACAGCCCTTGTCTGGTTTTCTGTCAAAGTACATACATAAGTCTATTCAAGTCAGTTGAGGAGTACCCTTTTAAACTTATACACTTTCTGAGAAGAGAAAATTATCTATTCACGGTTTGGTAGAATTCTTTGAAAAATGTATTCTCTTAAATCTGTTTATTAGGAAAACAATGTATGTCCTTATTTTTAAGAGCTAATTTGAATCTACTGTTCTTAGCTGTCTCCTGCCTTCCATCTTTGCAGTTGAAGAGTTGAAGAGTTGCAGTTGAAGAGGGCTTTTTAAGATTTTACTTTTCATGTACATAAAATGATAAATTCTACTTGAAAAGCAAAGAATTCTTTTAAACTGTTTTTATTTAGTCTATTTAGAATTATAGAATTCATGTAAGATATATTACATATTATCTAAAAGTATCCAGGTAATAGAAAAGCAATTTTTAAATTTTTTTTATTAACATATAATGTATTATTAGCCCCAGGGGTACAGGTCTGTGAATCGCCAGGTTTACACACCTCACAGCACTCACCATAGCACATACCCTCCCCAATGTCCATAACCCAACCACCCTTTCCCCATCCCCCTCCCCTCGGCAACCCTCAGTTTGTTTGGTGAGATTAAGAGTCTCGTATGGTTTTTCTCCCTCTTGATCCCATCTTGTTTCCTCTTAGAAAAGCAATTTTTTTTATAGATTGTATTCAATTCCCTTATGCATGCACTTCAATGTTTCTCATTCAGCCTACATTTAATGATGTATCTATGCTGTGATTATGTTATAGAAAGCCAGTTTGAAGGCATGATATCCAGAGGTGGGGCTAAAAGATAACAGAATATTAGAACAGTGACTGCAAATTAAATAGAGTAAGATGTATACATATTATGATTTTTTGTTCTTAAACTCTTTAAGTTCATGTCCACATGAACTGAATAACACTGGGACAAACACGCATTTGGAAAATGCTGACCATATGGACACCAAAATAAGTATGTGACAGCCTGTAATCCTTATCTCTGACTTCTCTGACTTTTGGTCACTATATTGGAAACTTTAGTATTATTAACCATCTCAATCAATAAAACATAAAAGGTACTATGAACAAATGATATTTTCTTTCTACTTTCTGAATTTAATAATTTTTCATCTTTCTGCTAGGTTGATAGGTCCTAAATGTACAATTTGGCCTTCATTTAACATTTAGCAATGTCTCAAGGCAAGGCAGTCCTAGAGATTTTAAGAGAGTAAATGGAAGAGAACAAGGTTCACCTTTAACTTAACCACTGCGTGAACCTGAACAAATCACTTTACTTCCTCAACCAGTTTCTTTGTCTGTCAAATAGGATAATTAAAACCTTCTCATGAGGTTATAGTTACATGTCATCATATATGTGAAAATCTGAGTGGAGCTCCTGAGTCCCAGCACATATGTGAGAATGGATAGCTGCATCTGAAGAAGTGATTCTATTTCATTAATCCCATCAAGCATGACTTATCTGTAACCTAAATATGTTGAGAAGGAGGCACTTGTTATGGTGAGTACTGGGTGTTGTATGCAAGTGATGAATCGCTAAATTCTCATTCTTCAGGTGACTCATAGGAATCAACAAGAATCAAATTACATTTCATTCACATTTCAAAACAAGATGTTGTGAGAATTCTCCACCAGAGTCGTGTGGTAATAGAGTCCTAAATAGTATAGTGGTTGCAAGATAGCATTATTCATTCTCATGACAATTCCAGAGAAACAGCCTAGTGAAGGCCACACTTGCATTACCAGCCATTGTAAGACTTCACTTGTTTTACAAGCCTTCAATCAGCAAAACCTCCCTTCCCACTAACCATTTCTCCATCACAAACCTCTCTTGGCAGACTAGAGTGCATTTCCCATCAGGATGCTCTATCCCACCCAGCCTGCAGGTCAGACATCTCCAACTACTTTTCTTCAGGCTACAAATATATTACTATCTTACTGACCTTCAGAGATCAGAAAACAAACTTAATTCTAATCTACACAGAACATCAAGTTATATAATACAATTTATCCGAAGACTACATGCCGTTGAAAAAGTTAGCTTGGGAAAAAAAAAAAAAAATGAAAAGCTTGGTCTGAACTTACTTTTAAATAGCTGTTACTATGCTTGCATTCAAAGTCTTATTCGACATTTTGTTAAAGAGCTAGAACCTCTGAACTACATTCCCAGACAGGTTTCGGCAATCACTGCTTAGCACGAGCAAAGCTATTCGAACATATCCATTGTGGAATGTAGTTTGCTGCCTATAGGCCGCTATACATAGCACTTTCAATTAGGGAACCTGGCCTATTCTTTCAATGCCCCGCAGGACATGATCTAATTTTAAACTCCAATCTTCATTAGTACACCATAGTCTCAACCCTTAATCTCCTACCTAATTTAATTCTGCTCATCTACTCATTTGACCTCTACAAAGTTAAGGTTTTTTGCACAATTGTAAATATCTTGCCTGGATACATATTATGGAGGATAAAGCTAGAGGACAAGATGATAGAATTACAGGTTATTACCCCAACAGGTCACAAACCTTCCAAGTTTCTGGCCTTGGGATCAGCCTTCTTTCCTTCCATTGGAAAACTTAAACTCTTTCCAGCTCAAGCCATCTGGCTTTCCCAGAGCAATTATCCTATGTAGACGGTTTTCTTTTATCCTGCATTAGAGCAAACATCCTTCAGAAACAGAGACCTATCATTTCCTTTCTTCTTCTACAGTTTGTACATTTGAATAGGGGGAGCTGCTGTGCTACATAAGAATTTGTTTAAGACATAATATGCTGTGGATCGTAATCCAACAAATATGCACACCTCATCCGAACGCCTTTCCCTTTCCTCTGCAAGTTGCCTTCATCTTCTAGCTTGGCATACAGTGTTAAGCATTGCTGTGATGCCTCTATCATCTGTCCTTTAATCCGAGGTTCCATGCTCCCTAAGTCTTTTTTTGCTTAACTGTTCTCTCCTTTGTCCTTGGTAGTTTCACCAACTGATGGGTTTTTACCCTTCAGTCAGATGTGAACTTGAAGCCCAGCTCAGCTCTTTACTAGCCCTGAGACCACAGACAACCCACTTACTAGCTCCTTTTCCTGCCACCATCAAAGGGTTTTTTTACACTTGTCCAATGCCACAATTGTGACCTCCTCAGAAACATGGATATATTTAAGCCCCCCAACCTAGCATAATATCTGGTACAGATAGGCAATCAGAAAAGGGTCTCATGCGGGATTCATTCACTCATTCTGAGGACTTCTTTACTCCTGTTATAACATTTTGAAATGAAACCTTCCTGGGTTCAGAGTCTGCCCTTGTTACTATTCCATGTGCCATTTTTAAATTTTTTAAAAATATTTTTATTTATTTATTCATTTGACAGAGATCACGGAGAGAGAGAGAGGAGGAAGCAGGCTCCCTGCTGAGCAGAGAACCCGATGTAGGGCTCATTCCCAGGACCCTGAGATCATGACCAGAGCCGAAGGCAGAGGCTTAACCCACTGAGCCACCCAGACACCCCAATGTGCCATTTCTTAAAGGTAATCTCTACCTCCAACGTGGGGCTCGAACTCACAAATCCGAGATCAAGGGTCACATGCTCTACTGAGTAAGCCAGCCAGACACCCCCCACATACCCCCACATGCCATTTCCTACGGAGTTTTGTACAAGTCCAATTTTCCACTTGACTATAAGCTCTTTAAGGATATAGAGTATGTATTATTCATCTTTTAGTTATTCCCCTTTAAAGGTTATCATGATGACTCACAAATCTGAATTCCATAAAAAGGTTGCTTAATGAAAAGCTAGTGCAAAAGCAGGGTAACAAGTATGAAGTGCTTTATATAAACAAGACATTTCCGTGATTCCTGTGCTGGTCCTCCTTGTTATAACCTCTCCTCTGCCAGCATTGCCATGGTCTACAGTACAACCGTGGTCTACAGTACAACCGTGGTAATGAGAAAGCTCTGGCTTTCAGTTCTGGCTTTGCTGCTTCCTACGCGTATTAACTTCAACCAATCACCGACCATAATCAGCCTCTACATTACAGCTTTAAGGTAACAATTACATTAGATGATGGTCTTAAACCCTGGTACATAGGAGATACTCGGCATTTGTTAGTTCTCATCTCTCTTTCGGTTCAAAGCATGTTGTAAAATGACCTGCCTTTACTAAACCCCATTTTTTTTTAAAGATTTTATTTATTTATTTGACAGAGAGAAATCACAAGTAGATGGAGAGGCAGGCAGAGAGAGAGAGAGAGGGAAGCAGGCTCCCTGCTGAGCAGAGAGCCCGATGCGGGACTCGATCCCAGGACCCTGAGATCATGACCTGAGCTGAAGGCAGCAGCTTAACCCACTGAGCCACCCAGGCGCCCCTACTAAACCCCATTTTTGAGTAAACTTACTCTTCTCCAGATATCTCATCTGTAAAGTCCTGTAACTTTTTAATGAATGATCAGTGGTCATTGTACGTTGAATTTCTCTAAGTAAAATGTGGTGGAGGGGCACCTGGGTGGCTCAGTGGGTTAAGCCTCTGCCTTCAGCTCAGGTCATGATCCCAGGGTCCTGGGATCAAGCCCCGCATCAGGCTCTCTGCTCAGCCGTGAGCCTGCTTCCTCCTCTCTCTCGGCCTGCCTCTCCGCCTACTTGTGATCTCTGTCTGTCAAATAAATAAATAAAATCTTAAAAAAAATAGAGTCAAACACTTAACCACCCAGGCACCTCATGAACACCCTACTTAAAGTAGTAGCAGTAAGGACTGTTGGTTCATAAGTTCTTGAGGAGTGAAGGGTGAAATCTGAAACAGGCCCCACCTAGGTAGACAGGTAGACCTCAGCACTCTCCTGTCAAATCTCAAATGTTTTCTAGAAGCCTTAATGGGGTTCAGTCCTGCTTACTGTCCAGAGGGTCTCAATGCCATATGACTATCACAAGGCTATGTCCTTGGGACACCTTCAGGGAGTGGGGAAAGCCAGCACATTCTAGTATATTCCAAGAACAGAGGAGGCGGGTGAGGTCTAGTATATTCCAAGAACAGAGGAGGTGGGTGCAGGTCAACAACCAGTCCTTTTGAGGACATCTCCCAACTGGGAGGGTGAGACTAGGAAAACTAGGGATAATTAGGCTGCAAAAAACCACAAGGCTTGGTTACTGATGACTGAATAGATGCCAGGGTAAGAAATGAGAGAGGTTCCGTGTTTCCGATATGAGCAACTGGATAAAGGCAAGACTTTCACAGAGACAGAAAATGGAGAAAAAGTAGAAATTTGAGAAAAATACTTGCAAATGAGAAAATCATGAGTTGCATTTTATCTATGTACATTTTTCTTGATCTTAGAATAAATTGCACGGATTAGACAATTTGGTACAGAATTAGAAGAGAGGGCTTTCAGATAATAGCTAATGTTTAGCCAATAATTAAATTAATGAAGATTTGAACCTTCATAAATGTGGGAAACTGCACAGGAAACTGCTGATACCCATGTCATCTCTCTCCACCACTACCCTAAACCCCCTAGTCTGCCTGTTCTCAAACCTTGCAGATCCTAACTAAATCTTACTCTTTCCTCTGGACCTTTCCTTTTATCCTCCCTGGAACAACACTGTTCTTGGCCCAATTCACTCTCCATCCTCTAATACCCAGCCCAGCTATTTCCCCACAGGAAATCATGCCAACCCCCCCCCCCCAAGACTTAGCTTAGCTCTCCATCCCTTTGCCCAACAGCACTTCATGTTTACTACCACCTGTCTTCACACGGATCACATTGTTTTGTAATTGACAGTCTATTTGTCTCTCCCATTATGGGATAAGGCACTTCAGGGAATGACCATGTATTATTGTCCATAACCATAGTCTCAGCAACTCAACCTTGTACTAGACATACAGTAGTAGTTCAATCCATGTTTATCAAAAGCAAGCCCATTCTGGGCTTGGAATTTTACTCATTTAAATAGCACAGCAAGGAAATATTTCAGTTTTCAGAAAGGGCTCTTCTCCCCCCGACCCCAACTACAAAACTGTAGCCACTATGCTCACCGTTTTTGTGGGCCCAACTTACTAGAAAGTAAGGTGAGGAGGAACCAGTGCTAAACCGAGAGCGCAGCAAGATTCAGGACACAGTCATCGTGTTTTGGCAGCTAGTCTCCAGCTAGATACCAACTGTGCATGTACTGTGTGCGCGCGCATGAGTGCACACGCAGGGGGTGAGGGAGGAGATGAAAAATATTCAATGAGCATTTATTATGTGCCCGACTTAGCTGATGCGCTCTCAGTACATTATCTCCGGTATAATGTAGCAGATACCTTTGCCATACCTATCGTACATGGGGAAACTGAAGGTGCAGACACTTGACATGACTTACCCCATATCACATAGTAAATAAGAGGCAAAAAAAGAAAAATTAAGTCCAATCTTATCTGGTTTCAGATTCTGTATTCCTCCATGATGGTGGGTATTAAATCTTTTTCACAAAAAACCAGATAGTACTTTTGCTTTTATGGGTTACATAGCCTCTGTCACAACCAGTCAACGCCACCGTTACGGCACAAAAGCGACCCCAGACAATAAAAGTGGCCACAGATGGGACATAAATGAATGGGCCTAGCTGTATCACAATAGAACCTTATTTACAAAAACAGGAGGCTGACCAGCTTTGACCCTTGGATAATGTGTGGATACCTGCTCTATTATGTTTCTCAACCCCGGCTATGCAGAAGCATCACCTGAGGAGTGTTTAAAAAAAAAAAAAATGTTGATGCATATATCACACCTCAGAGCAGTTTTTGACCTTGGAAGTTGCTTGACTGTTTTTAACCTACAGATGGGGAAGTTGAGGTCCAAATAAGTTAAGGAAATAGTTCAAGGCTACAGCTGTCAAGTGAAAGAGACAATGGGCAACTACATCTTGGGCCTGCCTTCAGATCCTTGTCCGTTTCTATGTTCTGTCCCCACAGCACCTGGCAGCCCATCGACTGTGAAAGGTTTGTGTTCTTACGGTGGTTACAGTGATCACTTATGTGCCTTTAACCAGTTGAAAAGGCTTGATTCCACAGTCTGTCCCCTTTTGTTTGTGCAGGGGAGAATGTAAGTGGAAGAAAATACTGCTATTAAGAGGATTTCAAGGTGCTCTTGGCTGGCTCAGTCAGTGGAGTGTGGGGCTCTTAATCTTGGGGTTGTGAGCCTGAGCCCCACACTGGAGGTAGATCTTACTTTAAAAAAATCTAATCTAAAACAATAATAAAAATAATCCATTTTATAGGACATGCCAAATATCTCATCTATTACTCTAAGTCCATCTTCTTATACCTAATTAATATTTACTTTTAAAATATTGGGAATGCAGAATGATAAGCTCTGAATTGCACTCTGAAAACTTGAAACAAGAGTACCAGCTTTTACCAAGATTAAATATATCATTACCTCTCAGGTAGAAAAGCATTTATTTTTCACACAAAACCACTGACAGTGGATGATAAAGATGATTCCGTTTGATGTGAGATTATATTCAAGACCTCCGGGTCAGTAAATCTACGGAATGTCACAAGTTATGGAAGATTAGTACAAATTGAGACAGATGCAAAACTGCTATTAAATTATAATACTCCAGCGTCCTATTTAAAAGTTGGAATGTGCTCATCAGATTTAAATTCACAGTGAGGAGAACCTGACAGATATTCTAAAATCTACAATAGTTTCATGTATAGGTTTAAGGGGACAAGATTTAGCTCAAAAAAACAAATAAAAACTTCTAAATCTTTACTAGTACTATTGTATACCTCAAATTCTACCTGAAATTAAATATAAATAGCTCAAAATTGTTCTCGTATAACATCAGTTTATGTGAAAAAAAAATAATAAAGTATCTAAAAATAAAGTGACTAACATGGTTTAAAAAAAAATCAGCATGATCCAAAATTTAACCAAGAATGCTAATATAAGTATGTTTATTGTTTTTCATTTCTATAGTGACTTTTAACCACATATTATCTTTACAGAGCTGATTATTACATACAAATGGTTTGCAGTAGGTTGCAAATTATAAAAATCAACAATTATTTGTTAGATGGGTCATTTTGATGTACTGAATGATTATCACACAAAACCTAAATTTTTGTTGCTTTAACTAAAGAAACCAATCTGAAAATACCAGGACTTCACCAATTCGCAAAAAGACCTCAGACTATTCCCCAAAGCTGTAAGGAATAATCACAAGGCATTACGCAACCTCTTCCAGCTAAAATCTTCCTTACCTGTGGCAGCTTCTAGCAAATAAGAGACTATTTGCTCAGCACTTGCAAGCAACTGGTGCTTTCAATCAGATAATTGGACAGAGCAGGGGAATCGGCACATTGGCAGAATCAATCACACCTATGGTGAGTCAGAAGCCTTTTAAACCTTGGCTCCTATAAGTGGCCTAATCTGTCTGAAATTGGGAGAATCAACTATGAAACTACAAAAACTTCAGGCTACTTCAAACTTTCCTTCCCTTCCTTTTACAATTTTCACCTCCCCACTTTGTAAGCACAAGTGAACATCGTATTAGTCAATGAATGGGGGTTACTGAGAAGGTGTACGAAATGTATAGATTTTTACCTGCTAAATCCCATTTTATATGTGCAAGGCAAGTTGACTTTTTAAAGGAACCCTGGGAAAACCTTTACCAAGAAAACTTCTCTTAAAAAGGGGGCGGGGGGCACCTGGGTGGCTCAGTGGGTTAAAGCCTCTGCCTTCAGCTCAGGTCATGATCCCAGGGTCCTGGGATCGAGCCCCATGTCCGTCTCTCTGCTCCACGGGGAGCCTGCTTCCTCCTCTCTCTCTGCCTGCCTCTCTGCCTACTTGTTATTTCTATCTGTCAAATAAACAAAAAAATTTAAAAAATAAATAAATAAAAATAATAATAAAAATTTTAAAAAGGGGGGGGGCACCACATCCCCTGACAGTGATTCTGAACTGTTCTGGGTCGCTGGGCCACTTTGAGAATATATGGAAAGTTTTTTAACTTTTGAAACAAAACAGGACACAAGAGCAAAATTTTGTGGGCAATTTCAGAAGCTCAAAGACCCCTCCCCGAAGTCTCACATTTTAATTTTAGAATTTCTGCTCTAATCACTTTGGAGATGTGTTAAAGCTTGAGTCGGTCAGTGTAAATAGAAAATAACATCCCATTTTATCTGCTCTCAGATTGAAAATATCCTTGATTCTTTTGCTTTGCCTATACCAACTGACTGATTTCCATTCATTTATTCAACAAATAGTATTCAGCATCTACTATGTAATGGGGCCTGTTTTAGATATTGGGAAGCAGTGAACAAAACCGAAAACCAGCTCTCATGAAGTTTACATACTGAAATGTGATTCGAGCCGCATACAGTGTATGTACCAAGGTGTGTGGGGGGGGGGTGCTTAAGAGACCATACCAGGATTACTTTTAAGCTAGAATTCTCAACTTTGACCATTCATTACAATCACTGGGGGGCACTTTAAAAGCATCTCAATAGCTCAGCCACATCGCTGCTATGGCACCTCCCTTCTCAAGCTTTCTGTACAGCTTTCAAATATACTGTGTTTACTGTTGCACTTTACATGTTGGGGGAGTTGACTGGACATGTGGAGAGGGAAAGGGTTGAGTTGCACATGGGACTAGATCGATTGCAGAGGTGGACTAGCACAGATGGGGTGAGGAAATGGTCAATGAATGGGACAATTCAGGAGAAAAAGGATCTCAGAGCCAGAGGTGACCATGAGAACCTAGGGCCCCCGAAGAACAGGAAAACTTCCAGAAGCCATGGAGTTCTCAGTGTGTATCTTAAAGGTTAGGGAGAGTCCAGCACACATCTGCATCACACTTTGGAATATAGCTGTGCTAATGGGAAGAGGAGTGATTACAGAACACGGAGGATCCTTTTCCCCTGCTTTGAGTACAACTGAGGCTGAAGAACTTAGTGGCTGCCTCTCTGCCTACTTGTGATCTGTCTGTCAAATAAATAAAAATCTTAAAAAAAAATTCTAGAACTAGATTATAAAGCGGACTGAGCTCTATGGCAGTTTTTTGGCTCTGAATAGAATCTATGCTGGGACTGGACCTTTTCACCAGGTTACAGGCAGGATTCAAAAAGCAAACAACTCAGGAACCTTCCTGAATAGAAGCTAATTAGTTTTCTAGGCTTTCTGAAGTTCTAAAGTTTAAAGAATTAGAGGATTCAAAATACAACCTAAATGATTTAAAGGCTGAAGGAAATGGCAGGACTTTGTGAGCCTTGGTTGTTTCCCAATTGTTTTTTTAATCTACAAAAAAAAATAGATAATACAGCAAGAACTTTTGATATGCACGAAGTGCTATCCAACATTTCATCACCAAGTACTTGTAAAATTTCACAATTTGAGTTATATTACATTCTCCACAAGGGTTTCTTAACCTCAGTAATACTGACCTTCTACACTGGAAAATTCTTCACTCTAGGGGTGTCGTCATGCATTGTAGGAAGTTCAACAGCACACCAGCTCTCTACCCATTAATAGTAGTAGCACCCTTCACACCGGTTAGGACAACCACAAATTTCTCCATGTGTTTCCAATTGTCCTTGGGGCACAAAATGGCCCCAGTGGAGAACCACAGGTGTCCACTATTCCATAAAAATCCCAAACAGCTTACAAAAACAATATATAAAAATAAGACCCAAGCATCACTAAGGAAATAAATATGAACAGAAATCCAAAACCAGGGAAGAGGAGAGGAATTGAAGCATGAAGGTAACAAGGACTCAAACATGTGGTGTATACACACACATACGTGTACACGTCCATATGCATCAAAAGGACTTATTACAGGTACTTGACCTTGGGCAAATGTAAGCAAGCAGTCTTTGTAATGCTGCTGCTTTCAGGTCTTAGTTTGGAACAGAGGATCTCCAGGAAAGACAGGCTGGCGGGGGAGATGGAGGGAAAGTGGGGGAGAGCACGAACAAGCTGAAACCTACAAACACGAGCCGCAGCCCGGGAGCTTGGGCAGGAACCCACAAACATGGGACTGGAACCCTGCCGGTTTTCATTGCCTCCTACCTTGATAAAATGGGTGTTATTCAGGGAAAGCTGCTGCCCTTTGTCATGACGATTAACGCTCACCTCATCTGAGAGTGAAAGGAGCTGAAGCAAGATGGAAAGGAAGAAGGAACAGGCGGTGGCCAGGCCGCTGTCCCATAAAAAGGACGCGAATCGGCAGGTGAGTGAAAAGGCCTGTGAGCGAAAAAGGCACCCGCCTCAGCCACGCACAGGTGAACAACCTAATCCCTGCTGCGTTTCCTCCACCCACCAGACTCCTGCAAAATGTCTCTGATGGCCCAAACCAGGCAAAAACAGACCAGGAAAGGAATTTTGGGAAAAGGAGTTCAGCTTAGCTATACGGACGTACTACAGAGCCACCACATTTTCTCACCTGATGAAATTCTGGTATAGAATATAAGTCTATCTATTGATTTTCAGTAAAATGGAGCCAAAATTTAGAAGAACTCCATGGAGAAAAAAAATTAAATAACAGAGTTCTCTTAGGCTGCTTTATCAATAGTTCTTCAAAAATCCAATCATTTTTTTCTTTAATGGGGGGGTGGGGGTAGAGGCAGAAGGAGGAGAGAGAAACTCTAAGCAGACTCTGCACTGAGCCCGGAGCCTTACAATGGGCTCAGTCTCTGGACCCTGAGATCACAACCTGAGCCGAAACCAAAAGGCAGATGCTTAACGGAGCATGCCACCCAGGCACCCCCAAAATTTAATCATTCCTAAAATCAGATTGATCACAGATATCAAATATGCCTGCACAATCATACTGATGTTTTCTGTTACTATTACAAAATGTAAGTATTTTCACAAAAACATAATGGAAATAATTTGTATATATGTAATGCTATTTTTAAAAAAATTTTAAAGACCACAGCTTCTATTTGAATTGGTAGACTATTGCTTTTATGGGTGTAATTATGACTTATGTATACATTACCACCAATTCCACATATATTCCTGCTCTGTATCTTTTTTTTGGGGGGGGAGAAAACATCGTTTTTCCCATTATGCTGGGCTTGACCAAAAATTTTATTATCACATTTGTATTTTTCCACAAAATAAATCGCATTTATATTTTTAATTTATTTAAATATAAATAATACACTGACATGTAAGTGTAAATTACAAAACAAAATGTCATTTCTTCAGTATTGAATCTTTTTAAAATTATTTTTATTTTTTTAAGTCAACTTTACTCTCAACATGGATCTTGAACTCAAGATCCTGACATCACAAGTCACATGCTCTACCAACTGAGCCAGCCAGGCATCCCTTCAGTTTTGAGTTTTTCTTTTTTTTAAGATTTTATTTATTTATTTGAGAGAGGGAGCGGATGAACACACAAGCTGTCCGGGGCAGGGGTGTGGGGGGGAAGACAGCAGGCAGGGGGAGAAGCAGGTTCCCCGCCAAGCAGGGAGCCCAATGTGGGGCTCAATCCCAGGACCCTGAGATCATGACCTGAGCCAAAGGCAGACACAACCGACTGAGCCACCCAGGCGCCCCTGAGTTTGAACTTTTAACTTGAACTTTTAAAATAGCATTCCCCAAAATGTCAGGTATTTCATCTTTGACACAATGATCTTCCTAAAGCCTTGCCTTCATTCCATAAATTTGGTTTCTTAAAAACGGTACTATTACTGAAATAAACTCATTTTTAATCTGAAATATCTGATGATACTGATATGAAATTCAAATTTTTGAACTGTCTGCAAAGATCCTCTTCTGCCAGTGGAGCCAATACATTATGAGCTACTGAGCTTCTGTTTTATTTTATCTGCATGCATATTTTTAAGTTTAAAAAAATTAATTTAGAACAGTGATCTCATTCTGAAAGATAAGTCACGTTTCAATGAGTAACCTGTAAACACACCTTTTACAGCTGCATGTGTTAGTAGGAAACCGTCATCCTCTGAACAGTCTTCTTAAATGACAAGTAACATTTGAAGTGGTTGCTGATACTTCTTCAGGAGATTTGTGAGTTCTGATTTTCACATGATCTCTCATACCACTATGACCCCAATGAGGGAATGGGAAATACTGATGAATATTTTGTTTTTATCACCAGTTTTCGTGAGAGATAAAAATTGAGCACTTAAATATTTTAGCATTTAAATATTCATTAAATATGCACTTCTACTTTTTTGGAGCTCATAGCTACAGGAAAGGAATATTGCAAAAAATTTCACATAGAAACAGTAAAATAACTAATTGTCCAATTGTATCTTATGAAACTGAAAAGCCACCTGCATGCCTGTGTGGCGCAGTTAGTCATCCAGATCTTGATTTGAGCTCAGGTCATGACCTCAGAGGCCTGAGATCAAGCCCCAGTAGGGCTCGGAGATGGCTGTGGAGCCTGCTTAGAATTCTTTCTTCCCCTCTCCCACTGTCCCTCCCACTTCTGAAACAACTAACCAACCAACCAACCAAACAAACAAACAGAAACCTGAGAAGCCACAATGGAAACACAGTTGGATTACTCTCTGCACAGACTATGGCATGGCCACCTAGCCGGTTTCCCTCCTCTATTTCTTGGACACAACCTCTAATCTCCCATGTTTCCCACTGACCCAAACAAGTGAGGATTCAGTACCTTCATGAATTTTGCAGTTCTTGGCACAGACTATAGGACAACTGAGTCCATTACTTCTCCCATTCCCATTTGAGACTAGAAAGTAATCATCCCCAACACCATGTGTCACACACTACCTTCCATCCTGCAAATAATTTGCATGCTATCTTTAGAAAGAAAGGGCAGAGGACGAGAAATGGGCTAGCACTGTTCACTACACAACATCTCACATACGACTAGCTGGGATATAAATTGCAGATCTGCCAAAGCTACGCTGACATATTTTAATGTAACTATTAATATTAATACTTCATTAAAAGTCAAATATTCAGGAAAAATATAAAGTCAGACTGGACGCCAGGAGTGCAGGAGTAAACAGGGACTCTCCCAGGCAAACTGGGACTTACAAGTGTTCTACATTTAGTAACTATGACTCACTTTCAGCCTTAAGTCTGAAAGCACTTCCCACTCTCCTGAATTAGGCTCTGGGAGCTTCCATGGAGAAGAGGGGTTGAGCAGCAAATGTCTGGCCTCCTCTATCCCTCTTCCCTCAACTCCACCACTCTTGCTAGGGTGGCCAACCTTAACATGACCTCAAATAATTTGCATCCCTTAGTATTCACCCTATTGTTGTAGTCCCGCCCCACAATGTACAGGGCTGACCTGTGTAACAGCAAGTTTCAGAAGTGACAGGGTGCTATTTGTGAGTTAGACACAGAAGACACTGTGGCAATCCTCCCTGTTCTATTAGATAACATTCTATTAGAAAACCAGCTGCCATGTCGTGAAGACCCTTGAGGAGCCCAATGAAGAGGTTCTTAAACAAGCCCTCCTTTCCAAAAGGCAGCAAATCTCTGAAGCTTCCTACCAACCGCCAAGGGAGTAGGCCACCTTAGAAGTGAATCTGCCAGCCTCAGTCATGCCTTTAGAGGGTTACATCCCCAGCCAACATCTGGAAGGCAACTTAATGGAAGATTTTTAGCAGAACTACCTACCTAAGCCACTTCTGAATTGCTGACCCGCAAAAACTGTGAAAAAAATAATTTTTATTATATCTAAGACATTATATTTGAGGATTACTTGTTATATAGCAATGGGTAACAGACTCCTCTGGGGTTTGAAGGACTAGGAGAATTAGAGGAGGAGGAAGGACAAGTCTAATATTGGCTGATATATTTATAAATTTCAGCTCTAGGACTACATTTCATAATATGTGGCCACTTGCCATCTTCTTTGTGGGGTCCATTCGGCAGAGCACCACCCACTGACCGTCATAATGGATTCTAGCATTCTCTGGATGCCTTCTTGCAACACCCTCTAAGCTCCTGGGAGAGCAGTACACCCATAGCTTCTCCCTGATTTGGTCCTTTCCATTAAGCAGCTTTCTTGGGCATGGTCCCATCCAGACCTCAGGATGACTCAAGCTGACGATCTTCTGCGCTGTCTAGTTGGCCCAAAGGAAAATCACTCATTTTGGACATGTATCTTTGGACACATTTGGACGTGTATCTTTTGGACACACCAAAAGATACAACTGCAGTCTGACCACCTGCTGATCTCTCTTTCTCCTTGCATGGCCATTTGGACCTACTAAATCCACTCCTGATTTCCATGTTCCTTTATTCCCCCAGAACTCCAGAAGACAATGTCCCATTTCTCCAAGAGCTGTTCCACTGTACCCCATCTGAGTGGGAACATGATTTGGACATACAAATTTCTGCAGTTCAGGAAGTTTCTATCCAGAGGATGTAATGCCAGTCTCCTTTTATAGTCATACTAAATCTGTACAAGTGGGCTTTTTTTTTAAAGATTTTATTTATTTGTGTGTGTGTGAGAGAGATCACACACAAACAAGGGGAACAGCAGGCAGAGAGAGAGGGAGAAACAGATTCTCCACTGAGCAAGGAGCCCGATGTGGAACTTGATCCCAGGACACTGGGATCATGGCCTGAGCCACAGGCAGATGCTTAACTGACTGAGCTACCCAGGCACCCCTGTACCAGTGCTTTCTTAAAAAACCCTCTTCCAACTCAAGTTTAGAGGGAAATCTTTAAAGTCATTATAGTTGCTATTCCTAAAAATTTCCTTCAACAATTCCATTTAAAATGTTTTATATTTCCCCTATGTAGTAACAATGGAGAAGAGGTCACTGGAACCATTTCACTAGTTTTTAGTATGTCCCACATGAATGTGTCTAGCACTATTGTTCTAAGCTTTAGGATTTTAGCCAAAATTCCTAGAAAACTGAAAAAGCACAATTATCCTGTTACATTCTGGTTAAAATGGTTTATTTCCCCCACTTCCAGGGGTATGCTGGTAGGTGTACAATATGTATTTTTGAGTAAATAGATGGAAATGCCAAGATCTCATTACCAGAGAGGTAGATAATTACATACACTTATATCTTTATTTATATTTTTAAAGTAAGCTCCACAAACAGCATGGAGCCCAACATGGGATTTGAACTCACAACCCTGAGATCAAGACCTGAGTTGCTTCCTGAGATCAAGAGTCAGACGCTTACCAACTGGGCCACCCAGGCTCTCCCTATCTATTTTAAAATAAAGTACTCATATTAGGCATCCTATAGCAGTTAATTTGTAACATAAAAGCTAATTTCTTTGACATTTATTTAATTCAGTAATGGCTTCATAAAACTTTTTAAAAATAATGTTCTTTGCTAAAAGGAGAGGACATAACAAAGCTACTGTTTCTAAATACAATCTGATTCATATTCTTTGCAAGACTGGAAGAAAACGCTCCTAGTGAAGCAGATCAAACATTAGAAATTAGGGATAATGTGAAATAAGGAAAAAGATGGAAACCACAATTGCCAAATGAAAAACTACAATGAAGAAAATGAATGCCTGACTCCCTCTGGAGAAACCAGATGATGAATTGCTTAGGGACATTGACTCTGGGGTTGAAATGTACCATCTCCATGAATATGTGCAAATGACTTAAATTCCCTCAGCATCAGGCATGTCATTTGTCAAAATAGAGATGATAACTGAACTTCACGCACGGAGAGAGAACTGGGAGAATTAAACAAGATACCACATATAGAATACTAAACATCTAGTAAATATGTAATAAATGTGAGCTTCTAAACCTGAAGAGTGACCAAGAGTATGAGAAACTTGAACAACTTTTTCTTGATCATGAAGGAAAGGGATAAAATGACAAAAATTCTACAATAAATATGTGATCAATGTAGAAGACATATTCCAAAGATGCAAACTGTAGTTGAAAAAAAGAATAAAACAGAGGGAACAAAGCTAATAAGCAAAAATACGACGCAAAGCTTTCCACCTATAGACAAAGCTTTTTCCTGACAATGGAGAGTCCTCAAAATGTATTAAAGAAAATAAATAAAATTAATTCCATACCTACGCTTATCTTAGTGTATTATTTTTTTCTTAGTGGAATTTCTACACTTCACTCCCAGAGAAAGAATCTCATGAATATCCATTAAGGTAACACAAAGGAAGAAGAAAAGCTTACAAAAGACTGATTTAGGTTGACCCCAGGCTCCTCCCGCAACACCAAACCCCTGAAGAATATGGAAGCAAAATGTGAAACAGTTTTACTCAGAAAAAGTGTTGTTCATGTGTGAATACATCTGTAAGCAAGGTATCACTCAGGAATTATGCCAACTTGGTACTTTTCATGAATAAAATATTGGAAGGTCTTCCCACATAAAAGTACTTGCAAATGTATATGAGGAAAAAAAGAGAGAGAAAATATCAAGAGATAAGCAATTAAGATTCATGGTAATTTTGGAAAAAATTGAAGGAACAGGCTGCTGTATAAATATATACTCTAAATAACTATAAATATATACTTTTTAAAAAAGATTTTATTTATTTATTTGACAGAGAGACATATAGAGGGAACACAAGCAGAGGGAGTGAGAGAGGGAGAAGCAGCCTTCCCGCCAAGCAAGGGGCCCGATGGGGGGCTCGATCCCAGTACCCTGAGGTCATGCACTGAGCAGAAGGCAGATGCTTAATGACTGAGCCACCCAGGCGCCCCTGTAAATATATACTTTAAATAATTGCTTTTAGTCTAATTACAAAATTAATTGTGTATTTAGTTTAAAATAAGACAATGATATTGTGAAAACCAAACAAAAATAAAAGTTAAAATGCAAAAATGAATTATATAACTCCAGGTTGTGTTTTCAAAGACTTTCTCCTATATAGGAACAATGAAAAGAGATCACTGGACCTATTTCACTAGCTTTTCACTATTTTCACTACTGCACTAGCTTCTTTCACTAGAAAGAAGAGGAAAACAAATGCAAGAATCTCCAATTCTCAGGGTGCCTGGGTAGCTCAGCTGGTTGAGGGACTGACTCTTGCTTTCAGCTCCTGTGGTGATCTCAGAGTGGTGGGAAGGGCCCTGTGTTGGACTCCGTGCTTGGCATGAAGTCTGCTTGTCTCTTTCCCTCCCCTTCTGCTTCTCCCCCCACATGCATTTTCTCTCTCTTTCTCTCTCTCTCCCAGTTAAATAAAATCTCTATTAAAAAAAAAGAAATTCCAGGGGCGCCTGGGTGGCTCAGTGGGTTAGGCCACTGCCTTCGGCTCAGGTCATGATCTTGGGATCCTGGGATCGAGCCCCACATCGGGCTCTCTGCTCAGTGGGGAGCCTGCTTCCCTCTCTCTCTCTCTCTCTGCCTGCCTCTCTGCCTACTTGTGATCTCTACCTGTCAAATAAATAAATAAATAAAATCTTAAAAAAAAAAAAGAAATTCCAATTCTCACAAAGGAAGTGAAAATTAAAGGAGTTATGTCAGACAGAAGAGTAACAAGATTCTTAATAGTGAAATAGTAGGGTTCTACCCATTAATATCAAGAAGGCAAAATACTATCACCATTACCACTTAACATGAACATTGCTTTGGAAGTTCTAGTCAATCTATTAAAACAGAAATAAAAAGTGTCAGTGGACAGGAAGGAAACTGTATCATTATTACAAATTATGTGGTTATATAGCCAGAAATTATTTTTTAAATTGAAAAGCTACCATAAATAAGTTTTCAATTGGACATTAAATCAAAACCTCAAAAATTAATAATGCTCCTGTGTATAGAAATAGGTAAGTTATAGACAATAGGAGGAATACCCAACTAATAGTATGATCTTTATGAGTATGGTTATCTACATGAGAAAATATAAACTTTAAGGAGTAAATTTTTAAAAACCTGCATACATGAAGTCATGCCATGATTTTGGACAAAAGCATGAATATTATAAATCAATTCCTCCCGAAGAGACAGTATGTATTTGATATAAACCCAATCAAAATAGCTATATAATTTGTTAAGAAAAATTTTAAAATAATTCTGAAGATAAACTAGAATGATAATTCAACAGAAATTTCTAATATTTTTAATTTTATATATTTGCAGATATCAAAGCATATTATAAAGATTTACAGGGCAATATAGAAATGGCATAAGAATCAACACTTCTGTGGGATAGAATATATAGCCAAAAAATACACAGTAATATATATGTCAGTATACTATATAAAGAAGTATCATCAGTTAACATAAAGAAAAAAACATTTTCAAATGGTAATGAGACTCTTCAGTTATTGGAATGGAGTTGAGAGAAAGGAATAAATTAAAAACTTCACCTCGTAATATGAGCAAATATAATTTCCAGAGGAATTTAAGTATGAAATACTTTTAAATTATATATTTTTAGAAAAAGTAGTGAATATTTATCTTACATTTGGGGGAACTTTCAATGCTTAGATGCAATGCAAGAAACTGCAAAGTGGTAAAACAGGAACTTTAAAAATAGATAAAACATCTGAATATAAAAAAGAAACACCAACCCAAATCCAAAGGCAAAACTGAAAACTTTGCCTTATATATGGCAAGTGGGTAATATTTCCATTTATAATGAAGAGGGAGAGCAAGGTTCTTACCTCAAGGAGTCAAAGAATCAATCCTGTAGACAAAGGAGAGTGAGTAAAGAGATAGAGTTTTTATGAAGCAAGGATACAGAAAAAGCTCTTGGAAGTGAGAGGGTTGCCAACCTGGGCCTCCACTGACAGTCTTTGGTTTAGAACCGACCAGGGAGCTTGTGACCTTATCATTCTTGTGATGTTTTGGGTTGAGTTAAGGACTGGTAATAACATCTTTAATGGCTTACTTCTTCTTCGGGGTCTGCTTGTTCTTTGTTGGTCACAATGTGACTGCCATAAAAAGACCCCACCTCTGACTCCCGAGGCTGGATGGTCTGGTTCTGTTACGTCTCAGCATTTCTGGGATTTCTGTGAGCCTGATCACATAGTCCCCTACCTAGCTCTCCATACCTAGCCCAGCCTGTCCCTTAATGAGACCGTTCAGAAGTATCTTGGCGGCGGGGGTGGGGGGGGGTGGATGAAGTTTCCAAAGGAATTTTTATGTGCTAAAGTAGACTTCTAGGATCCTGGGGGTCAGGCTAAGATTAACTTTTGCCCTTAGAAAGTGTCAACATCCAGGCAGTGGAGTCCCTAGGGGAATGTCACTCTGCCTGTTCAAGGACTTGTCAATGGGCTGTAAGTAGTAAGGAAATTTAATAATTTATCTTCGCCTTTGTTTCCCAAATCAGTAACATCCACATGATACGGTACTAAGCAACTGATATGTTTATGAATAAATTTTCCCTTAAAAAAATTCCCATAAGCAATTATTGTTAGTATTTCATTTGCCAAATGCTAATTTACATAAATAATGTGATATCAACTGTTTGGGTAATGTACACATAGGAAGACTACATGTATATATACCATATATCCCTAGACAATGGGATCATAAGTGAATTTTAATTTTTGAGTATTTCTCTGTATGTCAAATTTTTAAGTTTTTTTTCATAAGCTATACACATTAAAGGTGAATATACATTCTTAAGTCTATACACATCTATTAAAAATACTCAAAAACCCAATCAATAAATGGATAAAGAAAATGAATAGACAATTTCACAAATGAAAGTATGTATTTATCTATCAAATATATGGAAAAGTAGCCACTTTATCACAGTGGTTGAACGAACAAATTAAAGCAAAGACTCAGAGATGGGATTGGGAGTGAGACAAAGCATAAGAGACTCTTAATTTCATAAGAAAACTATGGGTTGCTGGGGGGTTGGGAGGTAGGGATAGGGTGGTGGGGTGATGAACACTGGCTAGGCTATGTGCTATGGCGAGTGCTGTGAAATGTGTAAGCCTGATGATTCACAGACCTGTACCCCTGGGCCAAATAATACATTATATGTTTTTTTTTTTATTTCCTATATGTTAATAAAAATAATTTTTTTAAAAAAGCAAAGACTCAGGATTTTTTACCATCAAATCAGTAGAGATTGAAAAATAATGATTATCATTGCTGGTAAGCACATGGTGAAACATATCCTCTCAACCGTTGGTAAGGAGCAATATGCATTAGTATAGCGCTTCCTAACGGGCACCAAGAAGCCTAAAACTGTTCATGCCCTTTAGCTTTGCAACTCCATTTCTAGTCATCTCTCTTGTGGTAGATAGAATGGCTTCCCAAAGATGGCCATACCCTAATCCCTGTAATTTGTGAATATACTGCCTTCTGGGGCAAAAGGGTTTGCAAATATAATTAAGGTTATGAACCATAAAATAAAAGGATTATCCCAGATTTTCCAAATGGACCCAATTTAATCATATAAACCCTTATAAACAGAGAACTTGTTATTTTTACCTGAAGCTTCTTCATAGAATTGCAAACATTTTCATTTCCTTGTTCTAATATCCTTGCCCCATAATGGAATGCCAACTTTTGTTATGTATTTCCCATGTATTTTCTTTCAATTAAATTTTTTATCTAAATTGTTTATATTTTTAATCCCTCAAAAATGCTTGTAAACTTTTGTAAACATTAATGATAGTAAGCAATTGTTCATAACAAATAACTGAATAGCATAAATTCAAAATAATCACTTTCTACCAAAGATACAATTTGTTCCTTAATAAGGATCTATGCTCTAATATAATCTTGTACCATGCCTAAAATTAAATTTAAATGTTTTGATGGCATCATTCCATTTTATATTTGGATAGTTTTAAGGGAAAATGAGATATGTACTTCATCAAGATATTCCATTTGGGAACAAATGTTGTTGGGAAGAACTTCTTCCACCCTATGGTCTTTCCAGCTGGACTTAGAATCAAATAGACATGAGACAGATTAATAGGAAAAATCAAATTTAATAGGTGTAGGTACGGGGAACCCACATAGCCATGGGATTCCAAAAACAATGAGGCAACTTGAAGCTTATAGGAGCTAAGGACAAGGGAGGGGTCTGAGGATACATAAGGGAGGAAGGCCCTTAGTTGGAAAATAAAAGGAGATATTTGGAAAAACAAGGTTATTACATAGATAAGTTTCTTAGGTAAAGGGGAGTCTCTGTTAATAACTCTCTTCCTTCTACAGGCTCTGTTTCCCATTATATAAATTTCAGCAGTTGTCACGGAGGCAGAGAGCTATTCCTGCATCTGCTAGGTTTTGAATATTTTTAACTCCAAATTATCTTTATGTCAAAGTGACCGATCTTAGGGCAGCCTGTCCCAGGCCCCTACAATATAATATTTAGTTTTTTTAATTTTTTCAAAGAATATCATCACTGTCAAAACAGTTAAGGCCATCTTTCTAAAGAATAAGATTAAAATAAGTGTGTCATGTGGCACAAATAATGCTTCTAGGTTTTGCACAAACTTCTGGTTTGTACACCATTTCCTTTGCCAGATTTTTCAAACCATTCACACAGGCCTACCCTCAAAAGAATCTTAGTTTATTTAAATAATGTTGATATTTATTTTTTATAAATTTATGTCACATTAAATATTTTTATAAAAATAAAACTTTTATTTTTAGCAGTCAGTCCATATCTATCTTGTTTCTGATGTAAAAAATCAGTATCCTGTTCTACACACTTCAGCTCTAGCACATATAAATAAAAATCTAAGAAATATGGATTTTTGCATATTGAAAAAATATTCCTTGCTGCCATTTGCAAATTTTGCAAATACCATGCAATTATATAATACCTTGGGATATAAGGAAAAGCAAGAGAATTAATACTTGCCACCAGTAAAAAAAAAAATGACACTTCATGGAAGAATTATTCCAATTACACCATTTGAGAGAAAGGATTTGGTAAGTTAAATAATTGGCTTTTTTTCTCACCTAAGCACATTTATAGCACAAATCCTCCCTACATTATGAAGCAGGGTTTGTCTTCAGTGTTGCTGATAACACAACAAGAAACTTTCTTGCCAGTGAAACACAGTTACCTTCTGATGTAAGAGCAAGATATATGAAGAAAAGATTCCCTGAAGCCTGAATCCACTGTTGGTGATATGCATGCATACAAACTAAGTCCAAGGATGGTCCCCCAACCAAAACTATTTATTGAAATACTCTGGAGAACTTTTTTGATAATAGAGGAAACTAACAGCTACTTAAATCATTTTAAGAATTTTTCGGGGGTGGGGGGGTGGGCAGGCCTGGGTGGCTCAGTAGGTTAAGCTTCTGCCTTCAGCTCAGGTCATGATCTCAGGGTCCTAGGATGGAGTCCCTCATGGGGTTCTCTGCTCGGCAGGGAGCCTGCTTCCCTCTCTCTCTCTGCCTGCCTCTCTGCCTACCTGTGATCTCTCTCTCTCTGTGTCAAATAAATAAATAAAATCTTAAAAAAAAAATAGAATTCTTCAGGGAGGGGCGCCCTGGTGGCTCAGTCAGTTGAGAGACTGACTCTTGATTTTGGCTCAAGTCATGATCTCAGGGTCAGGGGGACTGAACCCCACATCTGGCTCTGTGCTCTGCTCAGCTTAGAAGTCAGCTTGAGATACTCCCCGCCTCTCCTTCTGCCCCTCCCCCTGCTTGCACTCTCTCTTAATAGATGAATAAAATCTTTAAGAAAAAAGAATGCTTTGTGGAATTTTTATTATTATAAAAATATAAAACAATGCTTTGAAAAATGAAACTTTCTCTTATGACTCAATTAAATTCATATAGAATTTAAACCCTGAATAGAACATTGCAATCACCTAGTTAAAATCCTTTTCATTTTTCCTATTAGAAAATTATAGCCCAGAGAAGGGAACTGAATTGCCCAATACCTCAGATTTCAATAGCAGCAAAACAGGACTACTGTCTTGGTCACCTGACTTCTAGGCTTATTATCAATGTTGGTTGATCACTGATATATTAGCTTGGCAAAAGCAAATGGAACATTTAGGAAAATGCAGGGATTTTTATCAAATTGTAAGAATTAGTACTTGAAGCAAACAAGTTTTCTACAACCTGAATGTGCTATTTTCTCACTTTCTCTTAGTCTAAATGTGTTCTTAATTTAATCTGAGGAAACAGTGTACCACAGGGATGGATTTAGTAGAATTTTTAATGAATGACAGTAGGCTCTAATAAAACAAAATAAAGTAAAATCCCATAATAACTTCAACTGTTGAAAAGTGTCTGGATAAAAGAGGAAATTTAGAACTGAATTTTTTATAGAATTTCAATTAAGTTTGACAGCTGTTTCATTACCAGATTTTATTCATTGCAATAATACATTGTGAAATGATAATCCTTTTATCAGTAAAAAAAAAAAAAAGGCTCTTACAATTTAGGTAATAAGATCCTCGTATAAAAATCTAAAAAATGTTTAATATCATTATTTCCTCACTTTTGCAGTGCCTTTCATGGAAAATGTTAAGAAAAAATACATAACTAAAATGAGGAAAGAATAAGACAATTTAACGGTGATGAATAACCAAATTACATAATAACTGGTGGGAGAAGCCTAACTTCTCTGTACTCATTCTAATTTGAGCTCATTTATTGAATCACAAAGGTTTTCCAAGGTAAAAGGCAATTAGTCTGAATAGTTATAAAATAAGATTTAACCTCAGGTTCAAGTGAATGCTTAAAGAAACAATATTGGCAGCACAGATTTATGATTGGTTGGAAGCTACTAGAATAAATGCACAAACTTTAACATTTGAAACAACAAATCATTATACTGGAATCATAGCACTTTGGCTATAGTAAGATTTAAAGAGCATATCACAGACCAGAATGGGAAATAAAGATAACTTACCAAAGAGAAAATGTCAAAACTAGGGAATAGAAACAATCATTAAGTTAAAAGAATAGCATGAATTTTAAACAATTCAGATACAGTAACACAATTCTCAAGTGTACCACAATCAGATCCTTACTTTATAGTATTATCTGAATTACCAACCAAAAATGAGAAAAGAAATGAATCATTGTATTTCTGGAGATAGCTTTTAAGACCCAGTTAGCAATGTTGAGATTCATTTTTGAACAATGAAAACATGTTATATTAAAACCATGTTTCCAATAATTTGTTAAAACTGCTTTTTATTCAAATCATGAATTCTAAGTCTTATACAACTTTACACACTTTCTGTTTGCTCAGGGATGTGGTCACCTTCACCACTGGGGTTACCTGTATTTCACTACTGGGGCCAGGAGAATGACAACCAGGACTATGAAAAGCCCTACTTCTGACATTATGCAATGAATAATAAAATAATAAAATAATGTCTCCACTTTTTGTTCAGATTTTCATATTTCAGCTAATGAGTTAAAATTTCAAACCATGGCACAGTGATGTTAACATCCAGTCAACAATTCTTTCTCAGCATCACCATCTTTGTTCTGAAGTGCTAATGCAATTATTTTTTTAAAATGCTTATGTATTGTCATTTTGTCAAAAAAAAAGTAGAAATAAAAAATAGAAGTACTGATGAGAAGCCTAGAGCTCATTATTTAAAATGATAAAAGAAAATCATCATGCCTGCTAAAAGCAGTGATTCTCCAGTTTTAGACACTCATTGTATTAATTTGAAAAAAAAGGAATATAGAACATGACAAAAGCAATACCCTACATAAAATTTAACAGTCAATCAAAGACACAAATTTTAAAATGTGAAACTATAAAACTTCTAGAAAAAGATAGGAGAAATTCTACATGTCCTTGGGTCGGACAATGAGTTTCTAGATGCAATATTTTAAAGCATGATTCATGAAAGAAAAATTATGTAAGCTGGACTTAATTACAATTTAAAAAAAACTTCTGTATGAAAGATGACATTGAAAGGATGAAAAGACAGGTCATCCTGATAGAAAGCACTAGAAAAACACATTTCTGATAATGGACTTCAAACAAAAATATATAAAGAACTCTAAAAACTACAAAAACGGGGCGCCTGGGTGGCTCAGTGGGTTAAGCCTCTGCCTCAGCTCAGGTCATGATCCCAGGGTCCTGGGGTTGAGCCTCCCATCCGGCTCTCTGCTCAGCAGGGAGCCTGCTCCCCCTCCCTTTCAATACCTGCCTCTCTGCCTACTTGTTATCTCTGTCAAATGAATAAATAAAATCTAAAAAAAAAACCTCTACAAAAAGAAAATTGAAAAATAAATCAATATTAAAAAGAGCAAAGATCTAAACAGACACCTCATCAAAGAAGATACAGATGGCAAGTAGGAATACAAAATGTGCTCAATGCCACTTGTCACTAGAGAAATACAAATTAAAACAACAATGAGATATCAGTACACACCTATTACAATGCCTAAACTCCCCCCCCCCCCAAAAAAAAACCTGACAACACCAATTGCGGTAAAATCTGTGGAGCAACTGGTATTCCCATTCATTGCTCATGGGAAAGCAAAATGACAGAGCACTTTGGAAAACAGTATGGCAGATTCTTAAAAAGCTACACATAGTCTTATCATACAATCAAGCATTATATTCACACAAAAACCTGTGCCATGTTTATATCAATTTGATTTACAATTACCAATAACTGGTGGCTACCAAGATGTCCTTCAATAGATGAATGAATAAACAAACTGTAGTGTAACCATAAAACAGAATATTACTCAGCAATGAAAAGGAAAGAGCTAGCAAGTCAGACAATGTAACTGCATATAATTTGGTCTTCTTATAATAAAGGCATTTCTTTGGAGAAAGGTCTAGCCCTACCGAGATTCTCTACTCTCATCTTTGTAGGAGTATGCCATGTTCTTAATCTCAAGCCTAAAGACAGTTGGACAGCTAGACATGTGTATCCTGCAGTTGAGGACCACCAAAAGCAGGGATCTAATTGCTGTTCTTGGAAATCTAGATGGCTAGATATTAGCTAACTGCTTTGGTGGCTGAATCAAAGGAATGTTGTCAAACTGGAATCAGCCTGCACTAGTAGTTTGGGGCAAAAGTTGCCCAGCATTCCACATGGGCCAGGTGTGGACCCCAGGTAAAAGGAAAATAGAGGCTAAGTACAAAATACTTAGATTGAATGGTTATGACCAGATGTCAAAATAAGAACTGAAAAGTATAATACCCGAAACAGAAGGAGAAAAACTCAATTTATCTATATCACTTACAGATCCAAGAAGCTCAGTCAACTCCAAGCAGACAAAATACATCAAAAAGCACATCACAGTCAAATTGATAAAAACTAAAGACAAAAAAGCAAATCTTAAAAGCAATCAGAATAAAGAGATATACAGAGAAACCGGGATAGAATGATGAATGATTACCAACCAAAACAAAAGGAAGCCAGAAGACAATGTAACAATACATTTTAAATCCTAAAGAACCAAAGGAGAGAAGAAAAAACTACAAGATTATTTCAACATGTTCTAAAGTAATATCTGATAAAATTCAGCACTTTAGAATGAAATCAAAAACTCAGAAAGTTGAAATAAAAAGGAACTTTCTTGTTGAAAAAAAAACACTCTCCCCAAATCCTCCAGTAAACATTTTAGTTACTAACCATTAACTTTAGGATCTAAAAAGAAAAGAAGCTCACTGTCAATGTTCCTTTTAAACATACCACTGTAGTTCCTTGCCATCACAGTAAAAAAAAAAAAAATGAGATGTTTATGGATTTTAAGTGAAGCAGCACAACTGTTATAATTTGTCATGGTAGGATGATCTACATAGTATCGATAGTTATAATGTCTCTAAGAATTAACCCAGTAATTTTAAAAAATGTAATCTCTACACCCAATATGTAGAGGCTTGAACCTCTAACCCCAAGATCTTTTTAAAAAAGATGTTTTATGTAATCTCTACACTGAACATGGGGCTCAACTCACAACTCTGAGATCAAGAGTTGCATACTCTACCAACTGAGCCAGCCAGGTACCGCAAGATTACTTTAAAAAAAAATCTTTATACAAAAAGATATGAACAAATGGAGAAAAATGCAATGTTCATGGATTTAATAACTTAATATTATAACTATAATAATTCTCCCTAAAAATAATCTATGAATTCAATATAATTCTAGTAATAATTCTAGCAGAATTTATGCAGGAATCAACAAATTCATTGTTTTCTCTTTACTAATCCTATACTTTATTTATCTTTTTTAAAAGATTTAGTTTTTTTAATTTTTAAAAAGATTTTATTTATTTATTGCTGTCATCCCAATTGCTGTTTATTTTTATATTTTTATGTTGTTAGCCACCATATAGTACATCATTATTTTTGACATAATCAATGATTCAATAGTTGAGTAACACCCAGTGCTCATCACAACACAGGCCCTTCTTTGATTTTATTTGTTTATTAGAGAGAGTGCACACAAGCAAGCTCATGCTCACGTATGAGGGGCTCAGAGGGAGAAGGAGAAGCAGACTCCATGCTGAGCAGGAAGAATGATACAGGCTGAATCTCAGGACCCTGGAATCATGACCTGAGTGGAAGACAGACATTTAACCGACTGAGCCACCCAGGCACCTGTTAAATAGTTCATTTTTAGGTAATCTCCACATCCCATGTAGGGCTCGAGCTTATAACCCTGAGATCAACAGTCATTCCTGTACTGAATTCCAGTGTGTCTGGAAGATTCCCCACTATCGACAAGCAATTGTCAAACACCCTGCTAGTGTCCAAAAATTCAACTCAAATCTAACACTACCTAGTAGGAGATGGCAACGGATGCCACAGGTAAAGGACAGTCTCCCAAGACCACCCTCTACTTTGAGGTCTATCACAAGCCAGTATGATAACCGTGCTTCTGAACGACCAGCTACAAACTGAAGGTTCCAAAGACCCACTCCAACTAAGGATGCCACTCCTTAGACCAAGTCATTCTCGTGCTTCTGACCGACTGGCTATAAATCAAAGGTTTCCATGACCCCCTCTTTGGGTTCAATTAATTAGCTAGAGCAGCTCACAGAACTCAGGAAACTCATTTACTCACCAGATTACTGATTTATTACAAAGGATATTAAAGGATACAAAATAACAGCTGGATAAAGAAACAAAGGGAGAGATCCCAAACAAAAGAATTTCTATCCTCGTGGAGTTTGAGGCCTAGCATGGTAGCCCATGAAAATGTTCTGGTTCCCCAACCCGGAAACTCCCATTCCTTTCCTTTTGGGTTTTTATGGAAGCTTCATTTCATAGGCAGGAATGATTAAATCACTAGCAACTGACAATGAATTAAACCTCCAGCCCCTTTCCCCTCCCCAGAAATCAGGGAGTGGGACTGAAAGTTCCAACCCTCTAGTCACAGTTGGTGCTCCAGCAACCAGCTACCATCCTTGGGTGCTTTCCAAAATTCGTCTTATTAACAAAAATCTAATTGTGGTAGAAAGGGGTATTATGAATAACAAGACACCCATTTCACTTTTATGGCTCTAAAGCATTTTCAGGAACTGAGAACAAGAGACCAAATATTATGACAAGAGATGCTCCTATTGCCCTTGTTATTCAGGAAATTTCCAGAGTTTTGGAAGTTATGAGCCAGGAACTGTGGAGGAAAACATATATATTTTTTCTCATAAACCACAATATCATACTTATATACTATACAATATTAATATTATGCTATACTAATACCCACTAGGTATTAGAATGTATGTAGTTAAGGGGTTGCCTTTAAGAGCACTGACTCTTGAACCAGACTACCTGGGTTCAAATCTACATTCTACCAGTTCGTAGCTCTATGACCTTGTGCAAATTACTTAACTTCTCAGTGTCTCAGTTTCCCATCCAATTTTATGGGGATAATAACAGTACCCACGTTATACATTTTTGTGAGAATTAAATGAGTTTACATAGATAAAGTAATTAAAATGGTATATATTAAGTATCAACTATTATTTAACTACCTCTGTGGCACAGTAATAGAAATGGTATAGTCCTGGCACATATACACAAAATAATAGATGAAGAGAAAAGAGAGATCAGAAGCAAATTTATGATAACAGTAACATCTCAAATCAATGGGAAAAAAGTCATTTAGTCCATGGTACTGAGAAAACTGACCCATAACATGGATTTATGACATAAATGTGAAAGGGAAGTTAATAGAGGTAAGCAAATGAAGGAGTATTTTTTTACCTTAATATTAGCAAAACTCTCCTTCAACAAGACCCCCAAAATGGTAACCATATTGTTTACATATAAAACTTTTATTTAATTACATTAAAATGGAGAACTTCTGGTCAATGAAGGGAACTAAAGACAAATTTACCAGGTGGGTGACAGACGGAAAGAAGATGTCTGTAGCATATAAAACTGACAGAGAATACTTAAAGTACATGGGGGCCTTGTGCAAACTGACAAGAAAAAGACATCAAATCTAATAGAAAAATGGGCAAGAAATAAAAGGGACACATTCATAGATGATAACAGATGTATGGAGAAACACAACCTCAAGGAAAACCCTCAAACAACGCTACACCACTTGACTGACACCCATCAGACTGGCAAAAATGAAAAGTGGGATAGTATCGGGTCTTGGAGAGGGTGTGGAAAAATGCACACTATCATGCCTTGCTGAGAGAAGGTAAGTCTGAGCAAGAGCAAGCGTGCAAGGGTTTGATGAAATTAAATGTGCAGATGCCAAATGCCTCGGCAATCCCATTCTGGGTTATAGGTCCTACAGAAATGTTCACGCCTTTCACATCTGCTCATTGAAGTACATGTATGAACATGCTTCTTACTGTGTTGGTTGTGAATTTGGGGTATTGATAAACCGAACGTCCACCACCTGGGGATAGAAGAAGGGAAGTGTGAGGAGGCACACGACGGATTGCCCTTCAACACTCTGAGAAAGGAACTTTAGATGTACACATAGTATGAATGGATCTCAATACTTAAGGGTTGAATAAAAAAAAAAAAGCAAAACAAGTTCACAGTACCAGTTGTATTAGTTTTCCAGAGAAACAGAACCAACAGGCTATATAGAAATAGATTTAAGAAGAGATATATTATAGGAAATGACTCACGTGATGATGGAGGCTGAGAAGTCTGTGCACTGGAGAACCAGGAAGGCCAGCAGTTTACTAGTTCGAGTATGGAGGGTGAGAACTGGAAGGCCAGTGGTGTAAATGTCAAAGTCAGAAGGCCTGAAAACCAGGAACACCTACGTCAGAGAGAAGGAAAAGACGAATATCTCAGCTCAAGCAAAGAATGAAATTACCTTTTTACTGCCTTTTCAGTCCATTTTAGTCCCTCAGCAGATTGGATGATGACTGGTCAGGAGGAATCTTCTTTACTAAATAAAGTGTGGATTTTCTTTTACTTTACTGTGAATTCAAACTGTTAATCTTACAGATTAAAATGCTACTCTCTTCTGGAGACACCCTCATAGACACACCCAGAAATAATTTTAGTAATTTTTTTGATGATACCCATACACATTATAACACTTTTTTTTTATTTATCTTATACATTCAAAGTTTTCAGTTATGCTTTATGCATAAAAGCAGAACTTTGGTACCACCATCATTTAATCATGGCACTATTCCTATAGATAACTGTTCCTACGTGCTTAAAAAACAAACAAACAAACAAACTTTTATTTAAGTAATCTCTATGCCCCACATGGGGCTCAAACTCACGACCCCATAATCAAGAGTCACAAGCTCCTCCAACGGAGCCAGCCAGGGGCCCACCTATATACTCTCTTTAATAAGAAACCTGACACTCAACAAAGTTAAGTACTTGCCCCAAATTCTGGGGCAAGAGCCTTGGAATTAACCTTGAGACCAAGCACTTAACCATTAAACTACCTCCTCCCAGCACAAAGGAAGTTTGATATTACTCACTTGCTTATTGGTGTTATATTCAGTTTGGAGTTTATTGTTTCCCAAGCAGCTCATTATAGGCTGTCCTCTCGTATTTATGAACCGAATTCATTGTCAAACTTTTTTCTTCATAACTATTTAGAGAAATGGGCAAAGTTGTTCTTTCACATTCCTATTTTGTTGTCAAGGAAGCTGATGCCCAGGGTGGGAGGAATGAGGCAGAAATCTTAATCCTGAGTCCTTTGATGAGGAAATTCAGTGAAAAGTAATGCTTTCGACATAGGAAACAGACTTGCTCATGAGTCTAGCAGTTGATGTGTATATAGTACACAAGGTATTCAATTCATTTGCTCTATACATTTATTAAATTTGATAAATATGTTGCTTCTTATCCTGAGGGAATTTTTTTACCAGAAAGCACCAGACAGTGAACATTTGATCAGTACTGCTAAATCCACACCCATAATCTGCCTGTTCTTCAGATCAGCAGCTTCCAATCAAATTTAATTGTCAAATACAATTCATGTGATACTTTCAGGTTCATTTCACTACAAATAAATTTCAATAAGTGTTTTCTGGTGAGACTAATTGTCCTTTACCGAATCACCCTCTTGATAGACACCATTACACATGCAATTTCATCAGTAACTACTAACATTTGGGCAGTTAACATTTTTCTAGGCTTAAATTTGTACATTTTTCAATATTTTATTACCTACAGTCAGCCAAAAGAAGGAAAAATGAACATGTTTTGCTATTTACACTTCTGGAGCATATTCTCGACTACATGCCATTTATTCCCATAAATCCTAATAGGACAAGATATTAATAACACTTGGCCTGCCTAAAAACTTGAAGAATATAAAGGTGATAAGGCAAACTGTAAACAATGCTGAGAATTAGCCAACAAAAATTGTGCTAAATAAAAAACTGTATTGTATTGTAAAGAAAATCATATTACTAATTGGATCCTCCCTCATCATTTCCTTTTGATCATCTACACTGATTTACACCTATAAAAACTGCCATTCATCTATTTTTTATGTATTTGTTCATCACTATGTTCCCAAGAGTACTAAAGACATTTAAGAATATTCACATAGTATAGCAATATCAAATACAGGTAAAAGTAAGTTGAGACAAAATTAACTAAATAGTAAAGCAAGCTGAAGCCAACCCTGAAGGAAGGGGAACACACAAAATATCACGAAACCCATAAACTGGGTGTGCCCAAGATTCACAGCAGCCAATGTCAAGAAGAGATATATGATTTGGGGTACATGGGGGGCTCAATCTGTTAAGCACTGCTCTCCCCTTCCCTCTGCCACCCACTTTTCCTCCCACCTGCCCCACACTTGTGCCCACTCTCTCTCTCTCAAATAAATAAAAATAAAGAGGTATGATTAAACACAATGTTCTTAATGTCCACCAAATAAACACTTATTTTGCAGGAGAAAATACAACCAAGTGTCTTCAAAGAGAAGGCCCTACGTAGCTAGCAATTGTGTTTTTCCACGTATAAATCTTATGAGTTAACTTTTAAAAAGGTAGTTTGCCCCTGTTTATTTAAATTTTACCAATCTAACCATACTTCTATTTCTAGGAATTAATCTGGAAAACATAATTCTAAATTCCAAACAATATGCAGACACAAAGATATTTATGACAGCATTATTTATAAGATCCAAAAAACTGGAACCAATCTGAATACATAATGAGAGGATAATCAACTAGATCTATGCCTGAAACAATTTTCAGCCAATTAAAAATGTTACTGTAAAAATATTTATAATATTTAAAATTGTTCAATAATAGTATAAAAGAGTATGCATATCATGACCCCAAGTTTGTCCTTAAATTATATACATGTATATTTAAGGATAAACAAAATAAGGGGCACCTGGGTGGCTCAGTGGGTTAAAGCCTCTGCCTTCAGCTCAGGTCATGATCCCAGGGTCCTGGGATCGAGCCCCGCATCCGGCTCTCTGCTCGGCGGGGAGCCTGCTTCCCTTCCTCTCTGTCTCTCTCTCTGCCTGCCTTTCTGCCTACTTGTGATCTCTGTATATCAAATAAATGAATAAAATCTTTAAAAAAAATAGAAAATAAAAGGTTAAACTCAAAATTGCATAGTGGTTATCTTTGGGCTATACAAGAAGAGATTATTTTTACTTTGATCTTTGGAATTTTTTTCTCTTCGTGAAATTCTTTGGAATCAACATGAATTATTTCTATGAGAAAAAGTAACTTTAAAATAGTTGGAGGGATTTATAATGGTTGGAGACTTCCTTACACAATGACAGTGGTACCTATCCTCTGCATCTAAATGTCTTGGACTAACCCAAGCAAAGATCAACCAAATGACAGAACAAAAATTTGACCCCAGATTTTCTGCTTTCCAGTCCAGTTTATTCAACTCTGTAACACAACATCAGTCAGGTATGAAAGTTAGGCCTACTATAAGTAATTAATGAACATAAGGCATAATATTTAGTTTTTTTCTAAGTAAAATCATAGACTGATAGTTGACTGATAGATGTAACTTTTTTTAAATTTAATTTAATTTTTTCAGTGTTCCAAGATTCAGTGCTCCATACAATCCGTGCCCTCCTTAATACCCATCACCCAGCTCACCTATTCCTCCAGCCCCCTCCCCTCCAAAACCCTCAGTTGGTTTCTCAGAGTGCACAGTCTCTCATGCTTCATCTCCCCCTCCGATTTCCCCCAACTCACTTCTCCTCTCCATCTCCCCATGTCCTCCATGATGCAACTTCTTATTAAAAGAATTTTTTGAAGGAGAAAGAGAAAGAGAGCACAAGAAGTGCGGACAGTCAGAGAGAGAATCCCAAGCAGGCTCCACACTCAGTGAGGAGCCTGATATGAAGATCAGTCTCAAGACCCTGAGATAATGACCCAAGCTAAAATCAAGTCAGACACTTAACTGATTGAGCCACCCAAGCATCCCCAAAGACTTTACTTTTTAGAGTAGTTTTACCTTTACAGAAAAAGTGATCAGTAAGTACAGAGTGTTCCCATATACTTGGTCTCCAACTACTCCATCCTCCCACAATTCCCCCTATTTATTAACATCTTACATTAATATGGTACATTTGTTATAACTGATGAACCAATATTGATACACTATTGTTTTGTTTTGTTTCTAAGTAAACTCTCCCCACAACATGCAGCTTGAACTCATGACCCCAAGATCAAGAGTCACAGGCTCTACAGTATGTACAGTATGTTCTCTCAGTATGAGTCCAGCAGGCACCCCTGCACCACTTCCAATTTTTCACAATTATGAATAAAGCTGCTATAAACATTTACAAGCATGTTTTTGTATGAATGTAAGTTTTCAACACATTCAGATAAATATCTAGGAGTGCAATTGCTGGGTTATATGGTAAGATTATATTTAGCTTTTTAAGAATGTTCCAAAGTGTTTTCCACAGAAGCTGTGCCTTTTTCCATTCCTATGAACAATGAATGGGAGTTCCAGTTGCTTCATAGACTCTACAGCAATTGGTACTATCAGGTTTTTGGAAGGTTAGCCATTCTACCAGGGGTGCAATGGTATCTTATTATTTCAATTTATATTTCTCTAATGACAAATGATGCTGAGCAAAATTTGTATGCTTACTTGCCATCTGTATATCTTCTTTCATGAGGTGTCTGGGTTATTTTCTTATTGTAGAGCTTTAACTATTTGTAAAATGTCAATACAAGTTCATTATCAGATATGTGTTTTACAAATGTATTCTTTCAGTCTGTGAATTGTTTTTTCATTCTCTTAGCAATGTTTTTCATACAGATGAGGTGGGGGTTTTTACTGTTGTTGTTGTTGTTTTTAGTAGACTCCAAACCCAATGTGGGGCTTGAACTCATGACCTGAGATCCAGAGTTGCATGCTTTACCAGACGAACTGGACAAGAACCCCCAGAAGAGGTTTTTTTAATTTTAATAAAATTCCATTTATTTAATTTTTCTTTCACAAATCATACTTTTGTTGTACTTAAAACCTCATCATCCAATCTAAAGTCACTTAGATTTTCTCCCTTGTAATATTCCAGAAGTTGTATACTTTTGCATTTTATATTTAAGTTTGTGGCTTATTATGTATTAAATTTTATGTAAAGTATTTTTGCATGCTATAAATTTGTTCTTGTTTTCAAAATTCACACAATGAGCATCTAACTAAAACTTAAGAATCATGGCTTTTAGCAGGCCTGATTATTTTCTTCTATCAATTTTATTAAATAATGAGATCTATGTTTATTACTTTTTAAGACTTCCATTGTTTTTCATTTCTATTTTTTTAAAGATTCTTTTTTTTTTTAATTAATTTTTTATTTTTTATAAACATATATTTTTATCCCCAGGGGTACAGGTCTGTGAATCACCAGGTTTACACACTTCACAGCACTCACCAAAGCACATACCCTCCCCAATGTCCATAATCCCACCCCCTTCTCCCAAACCCCCTCCCCCCAGCAGCCCTCAGTTTGTTTTGTGAGATTAAGAGTCACTTATGGTTTGTCTCCCTCCCAATCCCATCTTGTTTCATTTATTCTTCTCCTACCCACTTAAGCCCCCATGTTGCATCACCACTTCCTCATATCAGGGAGATCATATGATAGTTGTCTTTCTCTGCTTGACTTATTTCGCTAAGCATGATACGCTCTAGTTCCATCCATGTTGTCGCAAATGGCAAGATTTCATTTCTTTTGATGGCTGCATAGTATTCCATTGTGTATAAGATTCTATTTTTAAGTAACCTCTACACTCAACATGGAGCTTGAACTTTCAACCCCAAGATCAAGATTTGCATGCTCCTCTGACTGAGCCAGCCAAGTGTACCTCATTTCTATTTTTTTTTACAAAATAAAAATAAGCAAAATTATTTTAAATAATCGCAGACACTGCAGAGCAAACAAAGATGATGCCAATAAAGAAGCTGAGCCATTGGCTAGAAGTTAATTAGCTGAAGTATAACCATCTTACCTAAGAGTGGAGACATTTGGGGGGTTTTAATTTTAATAAAGCTTAACTTACCAATTTTTTTTTAATCGATGATGCCTTTAGCATAGTATCTAAGAAGTCATCACCAAACCCAAGGTCACCTACATTTTCTGCTATGTTATCTTCTAGAAGTTCTAGGGTTGGGCATTTTACATTTAGGTTTGTGATCTATTTGGACTTAATTTTTGTAAAAAGATTAATGTCAGTGTCCAGAATCAATTTTTCCATGTAGATGTTCAGTTATCACAGCAATATTTGTTGAATTGGCTCCCCGTTTCCAGATAGTAGTTATATATATTTATTATTTCAATAAAAATATAATTTTAAGCTCAGATTAAATGAGTGTAACAACCATGTTCTTAACCCTGGATTCACACCGCTAAAACTGTGAATTTCTTACCGTCTCTCACTCTAAACTCTGAGCTTCTCTAAGTACTGATCCAGTCTTGTTCACTGTGACATTCTTAGTACCAAGCAGTGTCTGTTACACAGTAAGAACTCAGTACATATTTAAAGAATGTATGAATGCCCCATTTCAGTGCTATATAAATGTAATACCAGTTTAAACGTGTTAAAGTGATTTAATCAAAATTATTAAACATTCAGCTATTTAGGTATTTCTAAAAATCCACATGGGATTGTGAGTTGTGACATAGCCATCTATTGTACCCACTTCACCTTCCTCACCTTACTTACCACCGAAAATATTAAATTCAAAATAATGCATGAAAAGCTACAAAGTTGAAATGGCTCAGTAAACTAAGGATATCAATAAATATTAATCTACAAAAAGAATTACCCTTTGAGCAGATGGTCCTAACTGAAATAATTTGCTTAGAAGCCAACTTGTGCTTAACCCTCTGAAACATGAGCACAGAGGGAGGGGGAAAAAAAGAAGCTTCCACCTACCCACACCTCATATCCCACTCTCAGAGAGCTAGAAGGCTGAACTAAGGACCATGAACATGGAGTCTCACTTTCCTCGTAACTGGGAACTGCTTTCTAAGCCACTCAAGATTGTTGCCTTTTCATCCTACTTCTGCTCCCAATGCAGCGGAGGTGGATTAAAATAAGAAAGCTGGCAAATATTTACCAAGCAAACATAAACCACATATAGGAGTAACAAAATTATTTGCAAGACAAAAAGTATTAAATGTAAAAAAGCATATTATTTTATAGGATAACCATAGATTTTTACATGGCAAATGTGTGAAATTGGCATCTGCATAGAAATGCGAGAAACTGACAAAAGTATAATTACTAGAGGTTTTTTTTTTTTAAGATTTTATTTATTTATTTGGCAGACAGAGATCACAAGTAGGCAGAGAGGCAGGCAGAGAGAGAGAGAGAGAGACAGAGGAAGCAGGCTCCCCGCTGAGCAGAGAGCCTGATGCGGGGCTCGATCCCAGGACCCTAAGACCACAACCTGAGCTGAAGGCAGAGGCTTTAACTCACTGAGCCATGCAGGTGCCCCGGGTTTTGTTTTGTTTTAGAGATTTTAAAAAATGTATTTGAAAGAGAGCGTGAGCAAGGTGGAGGAGCAGAGGGAGAGGGAGAAGTAGATTCCACGCTAAGTGGGGAGCCCAACACAGGGCTTGATCCCAGGACCCCGAGATCATAACCTGAGCTGAAGGCAGATGCTTAACCGACTGACCCACTCAGGGGTCCCACTGGAGTTGCTTTTTTTTTTCTTTTTTTTTTTAACAGCTCTACACTGACAAAAAATTATATAGAATAATAGTTGACAATATTTTTCTGTAAAAGGGCCAATACTAAATATTTTAGGCTTTGCAGACACTGTGCAACTCTGCCACCATAGTTTGAAAGCAGTCATAAGATAATGCGTAAGTGAGCGGGTATGGCTGAGTTCACATAAAACTTCATTTACCACATAGGTGGCTATCCAGATTCACCTCATGGGCCATAATTTGCTGAATTCTGATACAGAATACCTAAATAATATAACTAATATGTATAAACAAATATGATACAAATACTGTTGACCAATTTTATAGAATATATATGATATAAATACTATATAAGAATATAAATATGCTTTTTACAAAAGCATCTATGACACAATTCGATGAAAAATCACTTACTAGTCCCCACAAAAAAAACCCTTAGTAAATCTGGAAAATGGAAAGGCCAAATTCTTTAACCATAATATGGTAAAAATTAAAATACCACATTTAAAATAGAATCTACCTGCATGTTTGGGAAAAAACAAAACCCCCCAATGAACAAATACTGACTTAGGGAGAAAACCAAAATTAAACTTTCAGAATATTCAGAATATGAGTGTTTTCTCATAACTATGCCAGAAATTAAATCTATCGATCCTTTTTATCCTTCCTAAATGATAGGTGAAAAACTGTATTTGTTATTATTTTAATTTGCATTACTTCATTTATTCATGAAGTTAAACATCTTGTATATGTTCATTTTGCATGGTTAGTAGAGAACAAGATACAGAATAATACTTTCTCATTGGATTTGAACATTGTACTCAATGGTGAAAAACTAAATTAGGAGCAAGCACTGCTTTAAAAATAAAAAAATTAAAAAAATAAAAAAAATCAAGGCATTAACACATGAAATAGAGTAAGTATAACTATTAGGAAAGAAGTAAAGAAATTGTTTTATTTGTGAATTTTATGATCATAATTAGGAAAATAAATTTTAAAAACTATGAAAATGAACACTAGTTACTAAAGTCTCCAGATGTTTCTTAGTCATATTTTTTTAAGAACAAGTAAAGACTTACCCAAAGAGATAAAACAATATAGAAAAAACAATTGTAAAATCGAAAGAGTGATTAAAGATAACAGACCCCTGAAACAGACCAAACTACTCACTCATTCCATCATTCATTCATGTCTCATGCTTCAGTCATACCAGCCTTCTTTTATTCTTTTTGTTCCTCAAGAACATCCAAGCCCCGTCCAATCTTCATGTCTTTTTACTTTCTTATCCCTCCAATCAAAACCTCTTCTTCCTCTCTAGTCTCGGACTTCTTATTCATCTTTTCACATCTCAGCTCATCTTTTCAGAACCCTTTTTTGGCCATTCTGCCTCAAACAGCTCCCATATCACCACCACTCTTCCCTATTGCAGTGATTCTCAGAGTGTTGGTGGTATAGTGGTTAGCACAGCTGCCTTCCTATTCCAGTGATTCTCAAAATGTGTCCATGCACCAACAGCATGAGCACCACCCCAAACTTACTGACTGAGAAACGCTGAGGGTGGGCCCTGGTAATCTGGGTTTTAACAAACCCTTCAAGTGATTCAGATGTGCCCTCCATTTTAAGAACCAGTGCTCTATTCCGTTGTCCTGTTTCACTTTATTCAGAGCACTTGTAATAACCTGAATTTGTCCTTAACTAGCTAACTTTTTTATGTTTCCTATTACTGAAATGTAAGTTTCACAAGGCATGAATCTTTGCTTTGTTTATGGCTATATCCCTATGCCTAGATCAGTACTTACCTGACACATAGGAGGTAGTAAAAAGTATTTGTTGAAAAGTACACCAAAATATCACCAGTGGGTGGTGAGATTCTAGATGAATTTTACTCTCCTTATAATTTGTATGTACTGTCAAGATTTTAAACCATAAGCACATATCTTATAACTACAAAAACCAACGTATATCATAAAATGATATGCATATAAGTCTGCATTTTCCATATTGATAGCAACAGAACAGTCTACCCTCTGTTAGAATCCCATGATCTCCATGGCAACAAAGCAGCACTATTATCTTAATATTGAATTTTGCTTTATTACGATAAGCTTCTGAGTAGTATCTTCAGGGGCAAGTAATTTAAAATCCAAGCCCTTACTTTCAGTAGCCCTTGACTGTTTTACAAGCAAATGACCTTTCAAATAACATGCATACGTCCTTACTCTTCCATCTAGAATTTTCTAAAATGTCTCTTTTTAGATTATGTAATTTAAGTGTACGGCTTACCCCAATCTAATCTGTATAAATAATCCTGAGACCTAATATAACAGCAACAAAAACAAAATCAGCATATTTAGGACTTATAATAATTCCATCATTTGATATGAATTCTTCCCCTATCAAGACATAATAGTTGGACTTTGAACTATCACTCAGGAAAGTTGTTTAACTGACATGAAATTTGAACAGTTCTTCTGAGAGGGTAGTTCACTCTCAAGACCAGAGATCTCGGAGGGTCTGGGTGGCTCAGTCGGTTGGTTGTCTGCCTTCAGCTCAGGTCATGATACCAGGGTCCTGGGAATCAAGCTCCATGTCCGGCTCCATGCTCAGTGAGAAGCCTGCTTCTCCCTTCCCCTCTGCTGCCATCCCCCTGCCCCAACTTGTGCTCACTATCTTTCTCTCTCTTTCTCTCTCTCCCTTTGTCAAATGAATAAGTAAAACATTAAAAAAAAAAAAAAGACCAGAGATCTCTGCTCTGAGTATTGTAAATATGATGAAATTAGTGTTACATTGTGGTTGAGAATTCTTATCTTTCTTTCAATAAATGATGATCTAGACCTAGTTCCACCATTAATTTCCTGTGTGACCTAGGGCAAGCCACTTAACTTCTCTGGACCTTGCTTTTCTCACTGGTAAAAAAGAAGGGATTTTATCAAATGACCTCTTAAGCCCTTTCTAGCTCTAAATTTTATTGAGATCCATGTCAATTATTCAAATTGGGATTTCACTGTGGTGGGTGTCACTTGCTCATGATTCAGTCAATATCAATTAAAGGGAAACTAAGATTAAAAAAAGTAAGAAGGCAGTATTACTGACCCTTGGCAAACCTGACTTCTTATACACTTCTGATATATGCAACTGTTCATGAGGCTAGAGGAAGAAGAAAAAAATCAGGCTCAGTGAGAAAAAGCAAATGTATGCTGAGTGACTACCCTGTGCCAGGCACTATTTTATATGTTCTACTTCTAGTTACCTAGTTAACCTCTCAACAAGCCTGTGAACTAGGATTTAGTACTATCCTACTTTACTGGTAAGGAAACTGAGGAACAAAGTAAAATTGCAAGGTCACAAAACTGGTAGGAGTCAGAGCCAGAAGTCAAACTGAGACAGGCGGATGCCAGAGGCCATGTTCTGGTTTACCACACCCTGCTACCTCTGACCAGGCCAGTCTTCACGGATTCCTTCCAACTACTCATAGATGGCTTGTCAGGAGCTGGATGGTGATATTCTCTTTCCTCAAGCAGTCACATGAGCTGCAGCCATACTTGTCCTTGGGAGGAGCAACCGCCATGGCTTTTGTAATTGGCTCTCCTCACCTACCCATCTCTCAGACTTCAGGCCCCTTCCGCGAGCCTTTAGCTTGTCTCATCCCAAGACAAGAGAACGCACACAAATACGTAAAAACACTGACATCCTCTCTAGAGTTTTGTGTACATTTAGTGACAGGGCACAGATTTCTCTTCTTAAATTTTTTCTACATTAGTATGTTTAGTCTCCCTGAATAGATAGGAAGTTCCTTTGGGCAGAGACACTACAGACAACATCATCTGTAACCCTCAGAGAATCAAATGTTTACTGAGCATCTAGTCAGTGCCAGGCACAGTTTCGGGCCCGGGGGCTACACGATTAATACGAGGCGGTCTTCTCTTTTGAGGAATTCAGAGATTAGCAAGGGAGATGGATATGTAAACAACCCACACAGATAAGTGGCATAAAAATGAAATGACTAAAGGGCAGTACACACAGAGCGAAAAAGTCTTCACTCTGCTGAGGGAGGACAAAGCAGTCTGTGTGTGTACAGCAGGCATGGTGATCAAGACCCTGAATTTTGGAGGCAGAAAGAACTTAGTCTGAATTCTGACTTATCTATTTAGAAGCTGTGTGATGTTGCAAAGAAAAAAAAAAACTTTTTTATAGTCTCAAGTCTCTTCTCAGTAGATTGGGGACAGTAATGAGATGTGAATAAGAAAAAGCAGTCACCAATGCCCAGCATGCAGTGGGTATGAAAGAAATGGTAGCTACTATTCATCTCGGGTAAATCTTCATGTGGAAGAAAACAGGCGAGGTCAGCCTTGAAGAAGAAATATGAAAGGACAAAAGGGACAGTATTCAATTGCAGAAAAGAGCAGGAGACCTGCAATGTTTGTTTGAGGGAAGCAAGATTATTTTGTATGACTCCCGGGTATTACAGAGGTTTGGGGACAGTGAAGAGAGGTCATGAAAGGCAGTCCACAGTCGGATTGAAAAGAACATTGAAAATCAGGATCAAAGGATTTTGAACTTCAGCTTGCATGAAAAGGGGACTAATAGAAGGTCGTTAAATATGGAGTGGAAAGGAAAAATGACATATCATCTCATCTATACTTGTAATGCCTCAGGAAGTGAGTGTGATCATCCTTCAGATTATTTGGTTATCCCTGAGTAAATCTCTTTCAGAAAGACTTTAATTCCCAGGGAAGAAACTGATGAGACAGCTGCCTACCAGCAACCATCAATTCAGCCCACATTCTCTAATCACAATTCTCAAATTGTCCAATATTACATTTTCTGAAATAATCGTAGTCCAGCAGAAAAACTGTTCTGCTGGTTCAGCATTTTTAATTCAGCAAGAAGGCAAAAAAAATATTGAACTACTTAGCCTAGCTTGAGGTTGGAAGTTTTACTGGGTTCTTATCACCTTAAAAAAGCCCCACATTTTTCATTAAGGTAACCACCAAACATTTTTCTGGAAGAGTCCCAAAGGCTATACCACCACATCACAGATGGGAAAATCTACCTTGAAAGCTTACCTCATTTTTGCATTTGCTCCCACCCCATCCTTTGACCCTAGAATCCCAGCAGCTTGTCTATAATCTGTGGGGCTCCCAGAATCCATCAGGCATAGTGTAAGAATATTCATGGCCTTTTGCCCAACTGTATTTTTCCTCTTTTAAGATGAAGTATGGGTTTTAACTCTGGCCATTTGGTCATATTGAAAAACATGACCACAATTACCGATGAGTCATAGCACAACACAACTGACTCCCAGACTAACCTGGATTCAGTCTCTCTCCATCCTCCGCCTCCATTTCGACTTCTGTAGAGGAGGGTGTCAGGCTGCAGAATCTGAGAGAAGCCATTATTTGCTGACATTCTCAACTTCACTTTGTAAACTTAGGGTACCCTATTATTTTGGAAACAAGGTGTTTAATGCCTTGGGAAGAAATCTTGTTATATCCCCGTGGCCAATACTTACTGAGTATTCACTGTGTGTCACACTCTCCTGAACATTTTGAATAATCTCAGATGAATCTTGTGGCATCCTACTGATAAAGTAGAATATGATACAGACTATAATTCCTTTGGCACAGACTTCCCAAGTTTCCCAAACTCCTTGGTGGGAAAAATATTGAGAGCTCTCCAGGGACTATAGTCCTGAAGTCTGTTTCAGAGCAGCAGCCTTTGCTTCCCAGATTGCCAAACTTTGCTAGCCCACTAACTCCCTTGAGGATGGCCAGAAATTGAGTCACCATGAATCTCTGTCCTCACTATCACGACTGTTGGCACATTCCAAGTGCCCCAAGCAAAATCAGCCTCCATGTATGAGACTCTAATATAAAGAAACATGCAGAAAACCACCAAATGAAACCTATCCTAAATGCATGCACACGATTTCTTGAAGCAATTTACTGAGGGTGACTCCAAGAGTACCAGAAAGGGTGAGCTTCTTACTATTTTTTTATAACCATACCCAACTAGGGCTCTTAGTTTTATGCTGAATTAGAAGGAATGTGTCGCCTGAACACTGGAAGACATGGGTTCTAATTCTGATTAAGATTCTGATTAATTCTGATTAAGAGTAATTAGCTGTGTTGAATGTGAAAAAGACACTTTAAGTATCAGGGTCTCAGATTCTTCCTTTATAAATTGAGAAGGCTAGACTGGATAGTCTTCCATGTTCCTTCTGGCTCTGCTAGTCCATGATCATCAAGCAAATTTTTTTCCTGTTCTTCTCCATGTGTTGTACATACCTTTTTCTGCAGTTCTTAAGAACTCTTCCAATTTATAAACAGCTCTTATATTCATTTAGAAGATATAGACTTTTTAATTAATCAAAATGTTCAATGGACCATTTTGACATTTACAAAGATGGACATAATTTTAAACTCATTTATTTTGTGTTTGACTATTCTATAAAGCATTCCAAAGCTCATGGTCATGTGGGAAATGAAAGCTACAAGCATGCATTAATAGCAACATATCAAGGACTCTGGAGATTCTTCAATTAATCTGTTTTCCAGACTGTACCCTCAGATTTCATCCTATTAAAAAACCAGACATCTTTCTTCATACAAGACAACTTTCTCACAATTCACTAAATCACCAAAGCATTCCACCTTGGCTAAAAGAGAATAATTCACATAACTTAAGTAAACCTTCCACACAGTATATATTGAGTGATAAAGCTTGACCTAATCTCCTGATGTAAGCCAAGTGAATAAAGAGTGACTTTTTTTCTGCCTACATATCAAGTAGTTTAACAAAAACTAGAAGCATATTTATGTATCTCCACAGGGAGCTTCCACAACAGTGGGGCAAATCACGTAAGCCAGGTGTCTGCTGAACATTCCTTACAGAGATATGACAAAATCAGAGCCCAGAATTTATGGTGAAATATGAAAATATCTTTTCTCGTGGTTTCCATAAATTATCAAAATATCCTGAATATTCCAATATTCCAGTATTCAAACTACTTCCATTGATCTGGGAAACGAAGGCAAAAGAAAAAAAGTTAAATTTCCTTACTGCCTACAGCCCATTGACAAGCCCTTGAAACAGAGAGTGACATTCCTCTGGGAGCTCAGCTGCCTCAATATTAATACTTTGCTAAGCGCAAAAGGCAATCTTAACCTGACCCCCAGGATCCTGTCAGTCTACTTTAACATGTAAAACTTCCTTCAGAAATTTCCTTTATCTCACCCCCCAAGATACATGTTAGCAATCATCTTCAAAGCATATGACCCACTGATATACATCTGAAGGATCTCATGACTGAGGGTTATTTGTTTGTTTGAAGATTTTTTATTTTAGAGATGGGGTACAGGGAGGGGCAGACAGAGAGGGAGAAAAATCTCAAGCAGACTCCCCACTGAGCGAGGAGCCCAACCTGGGGCTTGATCCCAGGCACATAAGATAATGACCTGAGCTGAAATTAAGACTCAGACACTCAACCGACTGAGACACCCAGGCTCTTATGACTGAATTTTTACTAAACAGTAATAAATGAACTTTTCCTAACAATAGTTAGTCCCTCCAAGGTCCTAGAAACCTAGCTTCCAAAATTCCTTAAAAACTTAAGATATCCCTAACCCCCTACCAACTTGAAAGTATATAATCACCACTAATCACAACCCCAATGAAGCTTTTTCTGCCCAGGGCTTCTATCCCCTTGCTTTAATAAAACCACCTTTTTGCACCGAAGTGGTCTCAAGAATTCTTTCTTGACCATTAGCTCTGAAGCCCAATATTTTCCTACATCATTATCAGCACATGTCTTGTTCTCAAAAGTAAAACACAGATCTTTTTATCCCTGAGTTCCCCCCATCACCCTTTTTTTCCCACCCCCTTATTCCTTGGATCCCACCCAGCAAGGTCAAAGCTGGGAGACCTTCATTCCCAACTTCCTCAGGGGAGATGTGGCTCTTTTACCATATTACAGCCCACTGCAGGGTCAGCTTCGGACTTTCAGAAGAACGAGTCACAATGAACACACTCACTACATGCTGAGCACTGCCCGATTCCGTTAGATGTGCACACATCCCTCACAACAACCCTCTGAGTCAGGTGCAGAAATCTCCCTCATTTTACAATAACTGAGGCAGAGAGAGTCCGTGGCTAGCACACTGCGGTGCCAAATCCACATGTCTGCAGTCTGCTTCCAGAGTCCTGGCTTGTCACCATGGCAGCACTGCCTTTCAAGACACAGACTGGAACACCACCACATCAACCTATTCCAAGCAAATAGTCACTGCCCCTTGTAATCTCATTTTTAAGGTGTTACTATGCTTCAAACAACAATATTCTCTACTAGAGATGGGGAAACACAGGAACAAAGTGGCCCAATGGGACACAAAAACCTGTCCTAACACATTCATACATTTGTTTCAATTTCAGTTCTGCAAAACATGGTCAGTCCAGAGGAAATCCCTTCATGCCCCCAGGACCATCACCTCACAAGTGCAAGTAGCATAACTGACCCACCGTAGCCTTGGCAGGAGGGCAGGATGCTGCAGAATCCACCATGCAATCTTACAGAGGGAGAGGAAAAGCAAAAACAGGATTTGGGGTGTCCTTGCTGGCCACACTTACATATTTAAGGAGAAAGTTATAAATAATACCATCTTTATATATCACTGATAACATACTTGGTCCAATTCCTCTAAAACTGGACCAAAAAACAGCAAGACATCACGATTTTCTAAGACCTGTTTTTCATACATTCCAAATAATTGTGGGGGAAGAAAGACAATTTTCCCTCTAGCCCCGTAGCAGAAGATAGATTAACAGGACAAAAGCAAACAGAAGTTTCATAACATGCATACCTCCCATATACACGCGAGACACGCAGGAAAACTGAGACAACTCCCAGAAAGTGACCCAAACCACCATCTTACAGACCATCTTCAGTAAAGACAAAAGAAAGATTTTGAAACAGGGAGGGAGGAAAGCCAGTTGGAGGAGGCGATGAGGCAAAGCCCAGCAAACAAGGGTACAACTGTTAAGCAGATTTAAGTTGCTGCCTTCTCCATTGAGAAGTTTCCAGAGATTTACAGTCGCTCTTAGAAATGGAGATTTCCTTTTTAAATGTAAATGTCTCCTACCAAAGGGTAACTTCTACTTGGTTTTCAGAGCTTTTCCTCTGTCTGCTATTAAAAAAAAAAAAAATCAGCCTTAAATAATCCTTATGCCAAAGAGACATTCTTTGGGGTGGCAAATTCTGCTCCCCTTCCTAATAAAACATGGGATAAAATTAGTGCAAGAAAAAATAAGTGTGTTTATATCAAGCTGAAGGTTTCCAAAACCATAAATCAGCAAGAGTGAAAAGATAAGTGATAACATCTGAGGACAGACTCTCTTCTATTATTGCATCTCCCATCATTTATTTTTATTTTTATTTTTTTGCATTTCCCATCATTTTTAAGCATATGTAACTCACAATGAAAACATAATATACAGAAAATTTGACGCTTCAGAATACACGGAACTGTCAGTGCTTGAATTTTCACCTCTTTCTTCTCCAAATATTGTTTCTGTCGGTTCCCAGATATTAGGCAGGAAAAGATTTAATAATGCAGTAACCACGGCTTTCCCATCTTTAAATGACATTTTAAATCAGGTTTTACTGGAAGCTTAATTTTTTCCCGCAGAATCCCTTAATACACAGAATAAGAGAAAGAAAGAATTAGTAAGAATCGGCACCATATTCTTTATTAAGAAAAAAGAAAAAAAATACTTTGGGGATAAAAAAATGTATATGTCAAAGAATGCATGACCTATATCTATTTAATGCATGACTCCCATTTGAGTCTTTGTACAAAGCATGTGTTTCTCTTAAAAAAAAAAATAGCCTGTTATGAAAAAAAAAAAATCCCTTGGAGGACCAAAACCCCCAAGCAAGTAATTGCTAGCCCCTATGCATCTAAAACCAGTCTGCATCAGCAAAAATGTTCTAACTGTAACCACTCTGGTTCCTGTACCTACACATACAGAACCCCTGTCTACTAACTTCATGTACCACAACTAACTTTTGTTTGTTGCTTTTATTTTTTTTTTAAGATTTTATTTATTTATTTGACAGGGAGAAAGACAGCAAGAGAGGGAACACAAGTGGGGGGAATGGGTGAGGGAGAGGGAGAAGCAGGCTGCCCGTGGAGCAGGAGCGTGATGCGGGGCTGGATTCCAGGATCCTGGGATCATGTGGGATCATGACCTGAGCCTAAGGCCTCTCCAAGCCTTCACAACAGGAACCTGTGCACAGCAATGCCCAAGTCCCATGGCGATTTCTGAACTATGGAGAAAACATTTGTTTCTACAAAATCCACCACCATCTTCTCCGTCTAGAAGCTTCGAATCAAGTCTTGATCACAACAGCAGCCACGTGGTAGCAAGTGCTGCCGCCGAATTCCCAAGAGCCCTCGCCGTAGATCTTTGGCTTATTTTGGCTTAGTGACCTCCTGCCTCAATGCAAACTGCCGTCTCCTGCGTCCGCGGCTCCTACTAGTTGCTTAGGAAACCCAAACCACAGTAGAACACAGTACCTACTCAAGGAGTTTACAGTCTAGCTGGGAGGTAAGACTTCGATTAAATAACTCTAATACAAGGTAAAAATGTGAAGAATCCTTACTGTGCTTGGATGGCTCAGGAGAAGGAAAAAATCCTTTGAGTTAATGTCTGATGCATAATAATTATTCAATAACAATGAACCGGCTAATAACAATGAACTGGCTAATAACAGGACTGTCCCAGATGTCTTGCATATATATTCTCTTTTAATCTTTTCTGCAACATGGCGATGTCTGTACCCAGCTGAAGTCCACCATGGGGATGAGTAAACTGAACCACAGAGGAGGTGAGTAATGCCTCAAGGTCACACACTCTTTTAAGTATCAGTGCCAAGAGTTGAACTCGGGCAGACTTTCTTCCAAATCTGAGTTCTTAATAACTCTACTATCCTGCTTCCGTAAATGTAATAAATACATGAGCTTGGTCTTAATGGTAAGGTTGGGAACACAAGGCTGGCAGAAAGTAATCCCAAGTGGAGTTTTAATATGAGCAAAGGCATATAAAAAGGAAAGCATGAGGGCACATGAGAGGCAGAATGAATCTAATTTTACTGGAGTATGTGGAAAACTGTAATGTGTGATGCATGATTGAGAAAGAGATGGCAGATCGAGACTGGATGGTCTTGGGGCCACCATTTCCCATCATTCTGGAATAAAACTGAGCCCTCTTGGGCTCCCTTCATCCTGGTTCAGCCCATGTCATCCGCTCAGAGTCCCCTGAGTTCTCATCTACACTTTTTCTGGAATCTACCCCTTCTCCATTTTCCTGGCCTCTGGTGCAGAGCCTAAAAAAGTACCTGCTGAGATTACAGGAAGTATCACATAACTGAAATCTGTGCGGGTCTGCACATCCTGAAGAGTAATGCTCCAATGACCCTCACGTCTCCCCTTGAAGAACGAAGTCACGAGAACTTTTCCCCCTGTCAGCTCTGTCTTTATTCTGTGCTTCTGTGCTTGGTTTTGCTAAGGTCCTACTAATAACAATTTTCATGAGCTATTTTGTTCGGTTCTGGGAAAGGACTGAGCTTCTGGACAGAAGCTGACAGTACTCTTCAGGGATACTCAATGGTACAGGTTCGGGAGCTGAGCCATTTCACCATTCCAATGCCAAAAAGAGGCCCCAAAGTGGAGAAGTCTTTCCACAGCAATGCTCTGGCACCCTAAAAACCTGGGAAGCTTTGGTACAACTGGAAACAGTACATTTGACATGGGCATTAATATTCTCATGATAGACAGTGATGAAAGGGAAGCTGATGGCTCTGATAGGGACCAGTGGGCACCAGAGCAGGAGAAAAACAACAAAACAGGTGTGGTGATTTGCAGGTACCAGATTGGTCTACAGATACATGTGAAGACTACCTATGGGTACTTCTCAAAATAACAGGAGGATTTGTTTTATTTTCAGGGAGTTAATGTTTGACTATCAATTTTATGGAGATTCATGTTATCCAAATTTCGATTTAAAGAAATATAACTCTCTAACACTCTGGGACTCTGCCAGGAAGTATTCCTCTCCCTGGAAGTGTTAGGTGAATCTTAACCTGGAACAAGGAATGAGAAAACTTGTCTACTTCCTCCTAGCTTCACTCCACACACACACAAATGAGCTGCCAATCACATTAGGCCAAGGATTGGGACACTGATGAGGCCATCTTTAGTAATGGCCCAGGTCACGTGGATGGGGTTTTCTTTCTGCACCCCCCTCCATCCATACTCACGGACGGGTAAAATGAGCACAGCCCGCATCCTAGGGGAATGAGTGGCCACCTTAACCTAGTTCTCTTCTCTTCCACATCATACCATCAGTAGTAAGCTGAGCAAGGTACTGGTGCCAGGGAAATAGGCCTAGGGACCTTGATCTCAGTTGTCACCCCTCACATATAAACTATAGGGACCCCACTGCACAACCACCTACAGTCCACTGGTGACAACAGCTGGAAGAAGCTATCTCGGTCCACAGTAGCACAAATTCGAGTTCGTCATTCTTAATTACGAAGTCCGCAATTTATTTCAAGGATGCATAGCTGGATTATTGGCAATTGGAAAAGCTTCTAAATCTAGTATCAGTAAGATGCTGTCACCCCAAGCTGTGCATCTCTCCTCTGAAGTAAGTCTTCCTCGAAGATCTGTTTGCTTAAGTCTCAACTATCCATCTGAGATATATAAGATGCTTGTCAAAACAAAACAACAACAACAGCAACAACAAAAACCCGTGTTCTCATTGCTGGGCATGACACACACATTTTCTTAGCTGTGAGGTTCTTGGCTTTCCACAGTTGATTTTATAGCCACTTCTCAGTTTCTCTCTGGGTGAACTTGGCCTTCCCATTTTGGCATCTTAGCCAATCAGCCTGGCAACTCAGTTTCAGGGGTTTGGATGATATTAGTGCCCTTTAGTGTCTTATGTAATCCCAGCCTTGCCATGTACCTGAAAAAGCTGTGACTTCTATAACTCTGGTCTGGAGCAATGTTTCAGTTACTAGAAATACCTCCCAAACACGAATTTCAATATTTGCCCATGCAGCTTGCAAACAGCTGATGGATTCCAAGTGCTTATTTCATAGCATCTGCCATTTAAAGGCTGCTGCCATTCCTTTGTCCCAGTCATGACTCTCCCCTCCTCCCTCGTAGGGCTCTTCACAACCAGCTCCTGATACATGGTGACTTCAGACACTCAGCATGTGGTAGCAGTTGGGGCACAGAGACTAACTCTTCGGCACTTACACTATTTTCTGAAGGGACTCCAACAGCTCTCATCTCTCCTTAAAGGATGGAAAATGCAAATTAGCTCATTCATCTGGCTTCTACTCACTGAACACCGGCTATGTGCTAGACACTATTCTAGGCAATGAGGCAGGAGCTGTAAACAAAGCAACTAGGGGTCTCTATCCTCACAGAGCTTGAATTCTGATGGATGAGACAACAAATAAGATTCTTAAAAAAAAAAAAAAAAAACAGCAATGCTATCCATTTGCAAGAGTAAACCCTTTATTTGCACTTCATGAGTAACTCAGTGGGGCAATGGGACATGTTAACTAAGCTGTCTTACATAACTTCTGTGACTACCTCCCCTGCCCTCCACTGTTAAGGAAGCAGAACCAATTCTAACTGGTCTCTCTTAGAAGCTGCTCCTTAGATCACGAGCATAAGCCATGTGCCATAGTGCAGTTAACCAGAGAGGTCCCCATTTAGAAAATTTATCCATCAATATTCACATAATCGCAAAGTGGCACTTGATTTTTCATTTTCCATTTCCCCTTGTGTGACTGTCTCTCAGGGATCTCACATGGAGGAGGAGCTCTGAGCTAAGCGGGATTAGCACATTCCTGAATTCTTGACCTAATACCACTCAGTTACTCTCAAATCTCATCACTATTTCCAACAGACTTTATTTTGTAGGCAAAGTTGGGTAAAGCCTGCAATATTTGGGATAAATAATTTTCCTTTTTTATGCTCTCAACCAACTTCCCCTATGTTGCCACCTTCTTTAGCCTTGCTATCTTGATTTGCCCTTTTCCATTTCTTCTTGTAAAGCTCCTTCCTGTCCCAGTAAGCTTTCCCATGGGCAGAGGAGATGGGAAGCTGCCACCCCCCTAGCCACCTCGCGTCATTAGTTCCTGACTTCTGCCATCTTCAATGCCAAAGATCATTTATTCCTTCATTTCCTCCAAACATATTTACTGAGCAGCTACTATACACTAGGGTATTGGTTTTGATGCCGAGGATACAGTACTGACTAAATCAGGACATCTTCCTCTTTAATGGAGCTTATTCTACTGAAGAGACATATAAGGTAAACAAACACAATACACCAGGAGGTGATCAGTAGAGCAGGCTGAGTGGGGTAGAAAGCAGTGAAGGCAACACTTCAGACAAGAATCACTGTTGATTAACCTTGATCCTGCTCCACCCTCCAGCCTCAGGAGCAAAACTGTCTCCAAGCCACAAAGATGGGAATGTGTCCTTAAAATGGCTAAATGCAGAGACTCTGGCACCAGAAACTGTTAGGTAAGTCGTAACCTCTGCCAGAAGACATTTTTCTGATGCTCTTGTCATTCCCCAGCTCTTTGTCTTCCTTTCCCCAAAGGGCATGCCAAGTGTTCCCTCTCACATTGCCCTGTGCTGCCCTCGTTGACCTGCCCTTATGACATACACTGTCTTGGTAACTCCTTCTCCAGTTTCTCTGAAAAGGTCATTTCCAGCCTTGACCATCAAAAATGCAAGAGAAAAAAGTTTCTTCCGTTCATCTCGAAAAGCTTGTACCAATCAGTAATGAAACCTCCAGCCATGAGAACACCCAACCCCTCAGGGAAGCGTGGCATTTTAAGTCTTGCTTCTTGAGCTAGGAAACAGGTCTTTGAATCACACTCCTTTCCTTTTTAAAGTTCCCTTCCTATTTGCTTCCTTTCTCCTAGAACACTTCGATTAAAAACGCTTCCATTACGCGCTGTTTGTTTTGGAGCCAAAATATTTTGTTTGTTTCGTTGGGTCCAAGATCTGACTTACAGTTCTCCCTTCTCGTTCAAATTTTGTATATTCTAGGGAAGGATAGCTTTTGTAACAAACTATAGGAATGATCCTTGAAAGTAGTCTTGAGAGTACAGATTTTATGAGCCAAAATTCTATGTAGAAGACCAAAAGTTTATGTATATAAAATGATGTAATTACCAAAAAAAACATAACAACAAAAAGTGTAATTATTAAATTAGTGGCTGCCGGTGAGAAATACCAATGTTACATATTACAAAAGACATGATCTTATTCCTACTTTCTGGTCCTCTCTCCACTTCTACATGCTGGGAAAGATGCCTGCATTTTATGACCATAGTTAGTCTACCATGTAAGGCAACCCAAGAGCTCAGGGACAGTATCACTAAACTATAAAGATTGATACAGCTGAATTTCCAGTTTGAAAAACTTCTCTCTTAACCCCCTCACATTCTAGATTAGTGGTTCTCAAAACGTGACAGTACCGACTGGCAACAGGATTGCCTAGCGTGCTGATCAACTATATGCTGATCCGGATGTCACTTAAGACCAGCTGAAAAAGAAGATGGCAACAGGAATCAGTATTTTTCAAGCTCCCAAGGTCATTCGAATGCACAATAAGTTTTGGGACCCAGTGGGCTATTGGATAAACTCTAAGCAAATTGGCTTATCCAATCAGACCTTTCAAAATGAGACTAATACCTGCCTCCTTAACCTTAACTTCTCTCATTCTCACATGTGAACACTTCCATTCTTCTAGTCATTTATTCACTGAGTCGCCCATTCATTATTTGTATAATGGCATGTTTGCATTATTCCAGACTCTGGGGACATAGGGGTAAGCAAGATGATCGTTCCTACTCATACTTTCTCATCTCCTTTGTGCATCCCCACCTGTCCATTAAACCGACCATGGGGCTCTACCACAGGTCTTCTCAGTCTATATAATTTCTCCAAATGTTGTATTCTGGGCTGCTGTAACAGATTATCATACACTGTGCAGCTTATACAACAAACACTTACTTCTCATAGTTCTAGAAGCTGGGAAGTCCAAGCCAACAGATTCAGTGTCTGCTCACTAGTTGATAGATAGTGACCTCCTCGCTATGTCCTTATGTGGTAGAAGGGGCAAGAGAGTTCTCTGGCATTTCTTTTATAAGAACACTGATCTCATTCATGAGAGACCTTCATAACTTAATCACTGAGCAGAGGCCCCACCTCCAAATATCAGCACACTGAGGATTATATTTTGCTACCATCTGAATGTTAGTATCCCCCCAACATTCATATGTTGAAATCACAAGCCCCATAAAGTGGTGGTTTTAGTAGGTGGGGTCTTAAAAAGATGCTTAGAGCATGCCAGGGGGGCCATTATGAATAGGATCAGTGCCTGATAAAAGAGCCTCCAGGTTGATCCCTAGCTCCTTCTACCATGGGAGGGCACAGCAAAAAGGTGGTGGCTCGGAATTAGGAAGAGGGCGGTCACCAGAACACGATCGTGCTGGTGTTTTGATCGTAGATTTCCCACCTCCAGAACTGTGAGAAATACATTTCTGTTCTTTATAAGCTACCCTGTCTCTGGCATTTTGTTATAGAAGCCTTAACGGGCTAAGACAGATTTCAGTATAAGAATTGGGGGGCCGAGATATAAACATTCAGTCTGTGGCACTAGTGATCCATTTCTGTGCCTTGATACCTTCTCTCTGCTGATAAATATCAATGGTGTGTCTCCAGACCACTTTTCTCCCCTGATTTCCAGAGTTTGATAACTAACCTCCTGCTAGACACTACCCCTGAAACTGCCCACATGCACCTCAAACTCCCTGTGTTGAAAACTAACTGGAAAATCTGTCTTCTCTCCCCCTACTTATTTTTTTTTCTAGTATCTCCTTATCTCAGTAAGAAGTCTGTACATCAGACTGATCTCTGCCCTCTCCTGCCCATCCTCCCCAATTTTCAATAATTACATCCTGCCAATTCTACTTAAGCAATTTTGAAATTACAGGTTCCCCCCCACTGCTATCTGTAAGTAGACTGGTTCTTATCCTTTCCTATGCCAAAAGGGTGTAAAGCAAAGAAGCAATTACCATTAATTCATATGGAAAAATTTTGAATGTTCCCAGACTCCCCCCAAAATCACCTCTCTTAGGCTTTTCTGATCCCTTAGGACAAATCTTGCTAACAGATGCACAAAATAAATTGAGATAAAGCACAGATGCTCACATACAGAGTTCAAAGCTCTGGTGGCTTGATGCTGAGATGCTGACTGTGGTTTCTGGGGAAGGAGCTGGGCGAGCTGCCTCTGTCACAGCTCCATACAAAACCAACTCTGAACATTTTCCTTTTTTCAGAAAAGTAAAAACCTTCTTGGGGTTTCTTTCAGTTGGTAAATAAATAAATAAATAAATAATAAAATTTTTAAAGACCAAAAAATAAAAAACAAACACACACACACACAAACCCCAAGTACTAATGCTGGTCTTTCCTAAATGTCAAGTGGCATAACACGCACTTTTGAAAAGTGGAGAACACCTGTAATGCCCTCTCCATTGCCACTAGCTTAGACTAGAATACCATCACCTCTTGCCTCAATTAAAGCTAAAGGTTTATTATCTTCAATTATGAAAAAAAAAAACTTGTTCATTGCAACAAGCAAAGCAATATATAGGTTTGTAAACAAGGTAAAACCTCCTGCTCCTCTCTCGTAATTCCAATCTCTCTTCTAACATGCTAAAAAGCAACAGTCTGTTAGAACTTCACAATTGGCCAAGTTCCATCCATTCTTAACCCCCAAAGCCTCAATGATCCTTCTGGGGTTATAAATAAGTCCACTCGCTCTCGTGCTTATTTACAGGATAAAGTGAAAATAATACAGCAGGGATCACATTCACTTCCCCCATAATCTAGTATAATATAATGATTAATACAATGATTATCAGTCATCCTTGACCTTTTGATGTGGGAGTGTAGAGAAGGGCTGTTCCTGGTGGCCTGGGTGGCTCAGTGGGTTAAGCCTCTGCCTCCGGCTCAGGTCATGATCTCAGGGTCCTGGAATGGAGCCCCGCATCGGGCTCTCTGCTCAGTGGGGAGCCTGCTTCCTCCTCTCTCTCTGCCTGCCTCTCTGCCTGCTTGTAATCTCTGTCTGTCAAATAAATAAATAAAATCTTAAAAAAAAGGCTGTTCCTTCTCAATGTCGTACACCTGGCTATAGAGAGAGATGAAACTCCCCATTTGTCTCCTTGGAAAGGCAAAGAGAGGGAGAGAGAAACCGACAGTACTGTCCCATGAACCAGACTGTCTACTAAGTGCTTTTTCCATGAAATTCTTTATTTAATTTTCAACCATGGGTGGTAATGAGTATTTTTATTGTCATTTTCCAAACAAGAAAGCTGAGACTTAGAGACAAACTAATTTATCCATAGCCATCAATCCAAAAAATGGAAATACCACGATTTGAACCCAGTTCTGCCTAGAGCTAGAGGCTATTTACCAGACCACACAGTAATTGCACTGAAAGCAATACTACAGTTCTCGAAACTTATTTCCTACCTGAAAGGCACAAGGTATAACCAAAGTCTGTGGAAGGCGAGGGCCTAGGCTGCATCAGCATTACCAGTCAGTCACAACACAGAATCCCAAAATGCAGCGTCTTAGAATATTTCTCCTAAATCATTCCACTCTCTGACAAAGTCTGCTTCTCTGATACAATTACCACTTCCTGCTCTCGATGGCCTTCATTTCTTTGACATTTGAGATTCTAATCATGTCTCAGCTTTTTCCTGGCATATCTGCTTGAGGTAATGTCAACCCCAACGTAATTTCCTCACCTGCACTTTCTTTATTACAGCTACTTTCTTCCTGGTATCTCTTTATACCTGTTAACTTCTGAAATCTCAAGATTAATTAAACAATATGACTTAGAGGTAAACACCAAACTCTTACTATTCTTATGAAGTAGGGGGATTTTCTGGGCAAACACATGCACATGAAATTTTATCTGAGAACCAGATGTTCAAAGATTCAAACTGAGTACCGATCCAGGAATATGGGACTCGAAAGCAAACCCATTTTGGTAAAAAATAATCTCAAAATTATGCAATAACTACAAAGCTATGGGCCACTAAATGCACATGCACACTTTGCGTATTGTTAGGTACTACAATACACAAACACGCACTGACTTCAATAAGAGGGGAGCTAGTAGATTCCAAAAGGAATGACACAGAGGAAGGTACGATGACAAAGAGAAAGGTAGGAAAAAAAGAAAAACATGCTGTCAGAAGTGAGTCCAATGAGGGAGGCACTGTTTCTGGTTCTTGGTATCAGTAAACATTTCAGGGAAGTGTCAGTACCCGAGCCAGACCCGAAAGGAAGCACAAACACTTAATAGAAAGAAATGAGGAAGAAAGCATTCCAGACAGAATCACCTGATTCAATACTTAGCGGTGGAAAAGCGAGGGACACCTTTGGGGCCTAATGAGTAACACAGTCTGGCCTGAGCACAGGAAAGATGAATCTGCACAGGGGAATGTCCCAGGACTCAGCACAGAAATTTTTATGTATTAGAAAATGCAGAATACAGAAATATGTATTAGATGTGTTAGAAAATACAAAATGTATTAGATGTATTAAATGTATTAGAAAACACAGAATATAGAAATGTTATTAAAGGTTCACTAGAAAAATAAATCTACAGTGGCAAGTGAATTAGGATGACAGAGACGGAAAGCAACTACAAAAATCTAGAAAAGGGGTAATTTATTCACATGAGAACAACTCTTACCTGGATCCCTACAAAGCACCTACTGGCCTTAGTGACCTCTTTCTGGCTCCCCACAAAGCAGCAAGATTCATGGTTTGCAAATGCTTACCTGAGGTCCTTATCCGCATCCTAAAAGCCTTTGCCCTTCCACGAAAATTCATGATGTGACCCTGCCGTGCCTGGCCTTGGAATCCCATCATACTTTATGACACTAGGCTTCAGGCACACTGGTCTTGTTCTGGTTCTCCAAATAGACCAAAGGTCCCACCTCAGGGCCTTTGCACATACGGTTTCCTTTGTCTGCCATTCTCTTTGCCCTTTCATTATGTGGCTTGCTACTTTTCCTCCATCAGGCTCCTGTGAACCCTACCTAAAGTAGAAACCCCCTTATTATTCTCTATTCATTCCCTTGGGGTTTTTTTAAGCTCATTAAATACAACTTAATTTTTATTTGTTTCCTACTTATTCTTTGTCTGTCTCTCCTCACTAGATCTTAGGTGGCATGAGGGCAGAGCCATGTCTGTTTTTTCTACTTCCACAGCCACTGTGCTTAGAGCAGAGTAGGTATTCAATAAACATTTGTTGAATAAATGCTGATTTACAGCTCCGTGGCAGGTACTGTAACAGGCACTAAAGAGATAGCATCAATAAGATAGTATCATTGTCAAGCAGCTAATGGTGTAGAAAAGGGAAACAAATATGGAAAGACATCACTGCAACAGAGGCAAGAGTAAAGTGAAGCAGACAAACTGGGAGATTTTTCTTTTTCTTTTTCTTTTTTTTTTGAGCTTTTTCTAATTGTTTAACAAGAAATAATGAGGTCAGAGAGATGTTTAAGTAGAAAAAGAAAAAAAAAAAAAACAGCCAAAGCTATAGGTCTTAAGGACAAGAAAGAAATCAGACGATGACTGAACTTTCAAGCCTGGGTGACTGTAAGGATGGTACTGGCATTACCCAAAGTAAAGCTTTCAGGAGAAGGAAAGAGGAAAAGTATTCTAAAAACAGATCTTCAGTCTTCATTTTCATGACCTTCTCCTCAAACGGAAAGTGTTTTTCATGAAGTACGCAAGAAGTCCACTTTTAAGTCTTGTTCAAAACAGAAAATTTTGAAGTTTCCACTTGAGAACAGCAATTTTCCAAATAAGCACTGTCATCAGTAGTGTCATAACGATAGACACGACTACAAATAACAAGCACTGAACTCAAGGCAGCTGCCTGAGCCCAGGGACTCTCAGTATGGTCTCCTCAACCATCACCTCTAGGCCCACCATAGCCAGAGATGGGGAAATAATTATTAAAGGGGAAAGACTGAACTTAGGGAGAAACAGACAAAAGAAAAGCAAAATTAAAGTCTATAATTGTATCCCAAAAAGAAATGTAGGTAATTTTTGTGAGCTTTGGACATCAGGAACATTCACTGCTGTTCTGAAAAATGAATTCACAAGCTAGCTATGATTGTAAATGGAAAAAACTCAAAGATTATTTTAAAAGAAGTAGAAAACAATATGCAAATATGATGGTTAAGTTGGCCTGAAGTTTCTGCAAACATCACTCAGAGCCAACTTCCTACCCTTTGAACCTTCCTGCTGGCTATGATTTATATCCATGAATGATGTGCATGTACACATGCCCAATTTTCTATGGCTACTTGGAGAAAATGGCCTCAGAATATGGTATACTTACTAGCTGCTGAGAACTTAATTAAAATTCTCCACAGACTAAGCTGACTTCCAATGCTGCCATAACTAAACTTACTAAAGCCCTTCTGCAGAAAAATATGACATTAATCCTGAGTCCAGCCGCTATCAATCTTACTTGAACACTCCAAGCACCATAATTCATATTGAAGCTGTCTCTACACTTGCAAGTGTTTTCCAAACAAAATTTATGTTTAGGCAAATGAGCAATTCCTTTGGAATGGTCTTAACTGATTAAATACATTTGTACTGGTAGAAAATGATTTTCCGAAGAGTCACTGAGGCAAAACAAGGACCTTCTTCAAGTAAACCTAAAGTGTTTCAAACACATATCCAAAGGTTTCAAAAAGTGATTTTCACCATGTGACTAATGATATTGCTGGAGTGGGGGGGAACTACAGTACAAACAGTTTAAGAGCCTAATAGGGAGGTAGTATATCTTAGTAGGAAAAAATGCATTTTGGAAGCAGATGGACCTAGACTCAAATGCCACTTATTTGCCTTATAATGTTTAGCATGTAATGTAACCTCTCTGTATCTCAGTTTCTTGTGTTTCCCAAAGGGATTATACCACCAATGCCCTATGCATGGTGTAGGAATCAAATGAGATAAGGTACATAAACTAACTAGGAGAATGCCTGATATAAAGCACACAGTAGACAGATTGTAAGTAATTTTTCTAGTATTTTTCTGGAAAAAAAAGAGCCATGCAGATGTTTAAAATGCCTCAGTCAAGGAGATTTGCAACCCTAACATCTGCCTGTACCATATATCTCTAGGCCACAGCCCTAGGGAACACCATAAAGTCTTCATTCAATATCTTTTATTTTTGTTCATATCTGAGTTCATTTATTCTTCTCTTCTCAAACTGACTGTGTTGTAACCCCTTTTATTTTCCAAGACAGACCTCAATTATCTCCTCCAGAAAGTCTTCCTCTCATCATGAGAAAGCACTTACCTACCCAGTTCATCCCATTGCTATGTTAACCTGGTCTACCACTCCCCAACAAATGCTCAACTTTTTGAGGGTGGAGCCAGCATCTAACTGAATTCTTCCCCCAATGTGTTAAGTCAGTATCAGTTGAAGGTGCCAGTTGGTGTGAAACTGGTGTATTAGAGCTGTGGTAAAGGGAAGAGTAGAAGTATTAGGAGAGGTGGTTAGCGAGACTGGCATGAGCTTGGCCATGTAAGTGTAGATGTTATTCTAATTGCAATGGGAAGATAGTAGAGGGATGGCAAATCTGACTTCCATTTTATAAGGGCAACTCTTGCTGGGTGAAGAAATCAATGCCAGGAGAGTGAAAGAAAGGATGCCAGTTACAAGGCTATCCCAATAGCCTGAGAGAGAGAGAACGATGGTCCAGACGAGGGTGGTACAGGTGGTTGTATAAGAAATGGACATATCTGAGGTAGAGTCGACACTGTTTATTGATGGACTGTATATAGGAGTGAAAGGGAGGAGTCAGAACTTGCTTCCGGGGGCACCTCGCTGTCTGTCGGTGAAGCATGTGGCTCTTGATCTAGGGATCACGAGCTCAAGCCTCACACTGGGCATAGATCCTACTTTAAAAAGAAAAAAAAAAAAAAGGAATGATTCCCAGATTTGTGGCCTGTGCAACTAGATAAATGATGACACTATCTGCTGAGATGGGAAACACCCTGAACACCTCTTCCTCCTGTAAAGAAATTGTTTCATTCATCTTCTTATCCTCAGTGCTTAGTATGGTGCCTGACACACGAGTAGTACTCAACAAATCTAAGTTCAAGAAGTTGGTCTGCTAGATTTCCTATAACAAACATCATCGATAACAGTTGAAATGTTTTCTAGGATTCCTGTGCTTTAACTGAACTGAAGCACAGATCCATTGTTTACTCTAACATGAAAAGAATATGCGTTTCCTTTTCTATGGAAATAAAAACTATAGATGTCTGAAGTCTTGGGGATGTTCCAGAAGGTCAGATAGGATTCTCTCTTAATTCACACATATCAATGTCACATATCACACTATTATAGTGACATGCCCACCTAGGACTGAGAAAATCCTAAATAATGATAAATTATTCCAAGTAATGGTCTGAGACTACCAGAAGGATATGTTGATCATATGGGATCTGTCAAGGAGTCAAGTTTATTGAGGACAAAGCCTGTGAGTGACTTCTGTATCTCCATACATAGCAGAACACCATGCACATATTAGGCACTAGCTGAATGTTTGTGGAACTGAATGGCAGAAATATTGCGATAAGATATTAATACATCTAGTTTAGTGCAAAAATAAATATGTGTAGAAAAGGGGTGACCCCCTCTCTCTGCCTGCCTCTCTGCCTACTTGTGATCTTTCTCTCTGTCAAATAAATAAATAAAATCTTTTAAAAAAAGAAAAGGGGTGAAATTAACTATGATAAATTATAAATCATAAAGATGACTCACCTAACAAAGAAATTAAAGAGTAAATTACAGTGTCTTCTAGTGCCATCTACTGCTTAATTCTTGACATAGGAGTTTAATTGATTTCTTTCACTATTTTCATGGTATGCATCTTTAAGTTTAAAATGCAAATAACTTTTCCAGTAGAGCCAATATTTTGGCACCCACTCACGGTAATAAAAACCCTTACGTCACGAGGTACAGGATACAGTCACATCACTACTGACACTATTGGCTGGGTAATTCTTTGTCATGGGAAGCTATCCTGTGCACTGTGTAGGACTTTGAGCAGCACGCTGGCCTCTACCCAGTAGATGCCAGGAGCAACCTGGCCTCAGCCATGACATCCCAAAATGTTCCTTGGGAGGCAAAATCAACCTTTCTGAGAGCCACCAGTATAGAGAAAAGGAATGGATAATCATGCATTCATTTATCCATTTTATAAAGTGTTTGAATGCCTACCAAGCATTAAGCTAGCCTCTGAGAATACACTGGTGAATGAAAAAGATACGGTCTCTGCCCTGATGGAGCTTCCAACAGAAAAAGGGAAAGAGGCAATTGACAAGCACATACATACATGCAAAGGTTCAAATTGCAGTAAGTTCTATGAAAGAAAAGAATGATCTAGATTGGGTGGTCGGGGACAGCTTTGCTGAAGAATTGGCATTTAAACTGTGACCTAGGGAATAAGGAGGAGCCAGCCAGCAAAGAGCATGGGGGAAGTGTCTGAGTCAGAGAGAACAGCACGTGACAGCCTTGCTATGAGCCAGTGTGCTAGTCCCATTCCACGCAGCGTTTCATCTACACAGGCTGCTCTATGTCCTGGCTGCCCACAACACTCCCACTTGTATCTGTGGCCCTCTGTGGTTATCTGGATGATGGACTAGATCTCCACCCTACATTTAAATACTACAACATTTGAAGGGGACTTGGTTCCTATCTCTGTATTACATATAAGAAAACCGAGCCCCAACTATGTTAAGTCATTTGTTCAAGTTCACAAAGTTAGTAAGTGACCAAACCAGGTTATAAAATTTGTGTCCTGACTTCAAAGTCAACGTTTTTGACTACTCTGCTTTGATGTCTCGCATTGAAAGACGGCTGAAGACAGAATACTAAGTAGACATGAGATCATAATAGCAGGAGTGATAATGGAAAACACAATAAATATGTGAAGAAATTATATACCATGCAAAGAGATCTTGGTTAGAATTGGGATTATCTAAGCCTGATGGCATGAGTCCTCTTTCATGGCCTGTGATGATGGAAGATCAGAAGAAACTTCTTCACCAACGTGGTTCTGAAGGGCTTACTCATGAGGCCCCGGTTGATGGGGGCAGCGTTGTATGATGAAAGGAACCTTGACCAGGAGCCAGTAACAAAGGTCCAATTTGGGGCTAAAAGACACCTATTAGACAACGTGACCCTAAGTGAGTTCCAACCACTAAGATTATTTCCTCATCGCACAATAGAGAAAAGGGAACAAATTCTATCTATACCAAGGTTTGTCAAAAGGGTCCTGTAATGGTAATGCCTGTGAGTGTGCTGTGTAAACTAGAAAGTACAATTAAGCATCCAGGCAAAAGCAGGTTTTTTGGAGATGTACTCAGTCACCGTCTTTTATATTTGCAATACCTTGATTTCTTCAGATGAAGGTACATGAGTTCTTCTGGGGGAGAAAGAGACATGATATTTTTGAATGTTTTGGTTGAACTGTCTGGTCAGACACTAGTCTGGATCACCAGCAGCTGGGTGGACCTGAGTGTTATCACACCAGAGTTTCACATTCCACTGTGGCCCTCACAGGCACACCCACAACTGAACTTACTGCATGGCTCTCATAGTTGTTTCTAGCTGAGGAAAAGACTAAACCCAAGAGAAAGAAATCACTCTGTTCTACAGAGAAATTTCCAAATATTGAGTTGGCATCACAATGGCCCTTTTTCATATCCACCTGTCCTGGTCTGCTTGTACAATCAACACTTATTGTTTAGGATTTCAAGCAGCTTAAAAATATATTCCTAGAAATATAATGCCCCTGTGACCTTTAATCAACCTTTCAATAGTCACTTGCTGCAGCAGAAAAGCAATGGAAAATGCCTATTCTTTTACCTCATTATTTTTTTTCACACTGAGTCATACACTGGCTGCATTTTTTTTCTTTAAAGAGTAGAATGGAAAGAAAACTTCTGAATTTATTTGAAAGGTGGTTTTAAGTGACTACCTAAAGTAACTTTTGGAGCGCCTGGGTGGCTTAGTCAGTTGAGCAACAGAATCTTGATTTCAGCTCGTGTCGTCAGATCGAGCCCTGCATTGGGCTCCATGCGCATCATGGAGATTCTCTCTCTCCCTCTGCCCCTCTACCCACTCTTACTTTTTCTGTTTCTCTCTTATATACACGTACATACATATATATACTTGTATGTATGTGTGTGTATGTGTATATGTGTGTGTGTGTATGTACACACATATGTATACATACACACACACAAACCCTTAAAAAATAACTTCCATGCTGTCTTTTTTGAACTAATATTTTTTTAAGTAACCTCTAGTCCCAGCATGTGTTCCAACTCACAACCCCAAGATAAAGAGTCACATGGTCCACCAACTGAATCAGCCAGGCACCCCTTAAGCTAATATTTTTTAAAACTTTATTAAGATATAATTTGTATGCCATAAAATTCACTACTTTAAAGTATACAACTTAGCGGTTTTTAAAATATATACAGAGTTGTGCAAGTATCACCAGTATCTCAAGTTAAAAAATTGAATCACTCCCCCAAAAACCTTCATACCCAATAGTAGTCACTGCCCATTTCCAGTCCCCTCTTCTCCCTCTACCACAGACAACCATAGTACAATCTATTTCCCACCTATACACATTGTCTATTTTGGACATTTCATATAAATAAAATCATATAATATATGGCCTTTGGGTCTGGCTTCTTTCACTTAGCATAACATTAGCAAGGTTCATCCACATTGTAGTATGGATCAGTATTTCATGCCTTTTTATTGTCATAATATTTCACCGTGGATAGAACATCTTTGCTTATCCATTCATCAGCCAATAGAAATTTGGGTTGTTTCTCCTTTTTTGGCAACTATGAATAATATTTCTATGAATATTCATATATGAGTTTCTGTGTAGACATCTGATTCCATTTCTCTTAGCTATGGACCTAGGAGTAGAATTGCTAATTTTCCCTGAAAACTTTTAACAATGTTCATTTGAAACAATTATTGTAGAGATGGACTATTATGATAAAATAATTGGAAATCTTCTTATTAAACTATTGTAGGCAGGCAATAATTGGTATTAGAGATATTTAAAGGTTAAGAAGATTGAAAGATTATTTCTCAGATTTAATAGCCTGCAATTAAGCTATTATCAACTTTTAACAATTGAAAAAACTATTTTCTTATCATAACTGGTCATTATAAGTTGGACTCTTTTCCTGCCTATTTTATCAATGCAATTTCTATTTATGAATTTCATTACTGTCAGATTATAAATTATACTAAGAAATATTGCTATGTCAGATCATAACTCTTAGGCCATTTATGTTTGATTTATAAGGTCTAAAATAGTTTTTTATCATATTTGTGAATAATTAAATGAGCTAATACTGTGACAGAAAATATAAAAACAGATGAACATAAAATGTGCCTGCAATTTCATTCATTCTCTAGGAATAAGGAATATAGTTTTGGTGTAAAAATCACAAAATATGTCACTCGTTTCAGTTTGAAAATGCAAGCATTAGGTTTAAAAGGATTTTCTTAAATATAACATTAAATACATTTAATGGAAGTGATTCATGCTCTAAAATAACTGCACTGCTGGTCCCGCCTAGGGTAGAAGGAAGAATCCAGAGAAGCTGAAATGCAAAGAGTGAAAGCAGGGTGGAGTGGGGGCACTCCGGCACTCCAGCCTCACAAGGTATCCAGAATGTTCTTAGGAGCTAATTAAGTCTCCAGTTAGAATTCTCTAAAACCGAGACTCTCCTTAGTCAACCGTAGGTACAGAAAATTTCAGAGCAGATCATGTGACGGAACATTTGAGAACTTTTTTGTGTTATATTTCACTTACCAATTTAGCCTGTCTATGGGCCCCTGCTGCTATGGATGAAATCCCTTTACCCCTGTATAAGGCCAACACTTCCACCTATGCCCCAGATCGCATCCCTTCGTCCTATGAAAGGCCATCACTCCAGCAATTCTCCCCTCTTGCTCTTGCCTCTTCCCCTTTCTATTAGACTAATCCCATCAGCATACTGATGCATACAATCCCATCAAACATACTGTCATTTCTCTGATTTCACATAATAAACAATACAAACTTCTTTTGACCTCGATTCTCTTGCCAGTTACCTCATTTCTGTGTTTGCATTTGTGGCAAAATCCTTATATTTTATATTTTATATTTTATATTTTATTTTATGTTTATAACCTTCATGTTATAAATCCCAGAATCAATTTTCAATCCTCATCTTCGTTGACCTATAAGCAGATTTGATTATAACAGACACCCCCTCCCTCCAGGAAGCAGACACTGGGCTTTTTCTCCGATCTGACTTCAAAGATTCCTCTGCCAGTTGCTTTCTTCTCCTTGTACTTGACCGTTGTGCTCCAGGGCTCAATCAGCAGCTCTCTTTTCTATCTCACTCTTCCCTCGGCTTTAAACACCAACTCTATGTCGATACTCCCAAATGTATTTCCCCGATCCTCACTTCTGTCCTTAATTCCATGTGAGGATATTTTACTTCCTACCCAGGATCTCCACTGGCTGTCTCACTAACATCCCAAAATGAGCATATTTGTAACTTAATTTTTGATGTTTTACCAAAACTTATTTTCTCCCGTCTTTTGCATACAACAGGCAGAAACTTCATCCTTTTCAGGCCCCAAACTGGAGTCATCCTGGATTCTCTTTCTTTCCTTCTCTCTCTCTCTCTCTCACATAGTTTGCATATAATTCTTCACACCTCATGCTGCTTGTCCAAGCCACCATAATCTCTTGTCTGGTTCACTGTCAAAGACTCTTAAATGTTCTCCCTCTTTCCACTTCTTCCCCTATACCCCAATCCCAAAACAGTGGCCAAAATGACCCTGTTACTACATAAATCAGATGTTATGCCTCTGTAAAAAAAACAATCTTCAGCTGCTTTCCAGCTCAGAGTAAACGCCAAATTCCTAAGCAGCCATCCATGATACAGTCCAGTTAACTCAATGACTTCATTTGCTAACACTTTGTGCTCTTGATCACATTTTTTTGGCCTCTAAATTGCTATTCACATTCCTGCCTTAGGGCCTTTGCACTTGCTTTTCCTTCCCCATGGAAACTCTTCTTCCAGGTAAGACATGGCTAATTCTGCCATCTCCATCACGTCTTTTCTCAAAGTCACCTTTTCAGTGGGGCCTACCATGGACCTATGTTCCTCCACCACCAAGAACCCTCCACTGGCACTCCACCCCCCCCCAACACACTCCTGAGTTTTTTCTAGTGCACTGACTATGTTTACTGCTTGCTATCTGTATCCTAATTATCACAAGATATCTCTGACAGGAAGGATATTTTGGGGGAGTCAGTTTCATCCATGCTGTTTGTCATACACTTAAAATAGTACTTGACACAGAGAAGCTACTAAATAAATATTTGTTGACTAAATGTATCAATCAATCAAACTTAGCATATTTGAAACAAAACTCACAAGGTCCCTCTTCCAGACCCATATCTCAGTATATGGTACTGCTGTAACTCCAACTGCTCAATCTTGAAATCTAGGAACCTGCCTTGATTTATCTCTTTTCTTCCCTCAGCAAATACATGGGATTTATCTTCCAAAATACAGCCAGAATTAGACCATTTCTCCCCATCTCCACCATCACGCCCCAAGCCAAATCCACCATCATCTTGTACAAGGGTGACTGGTTTCCTTACTTTCCCTTTAGCTCCATGGTCTACTGACACTTTAGCCAGATCAATCCTTCCATCGCTCAAACCAGAACATGTCATCTCCATATTCTCAACTAGTCTGATGGGATGCCCACTACACTCAGAATAAAATCCAAACTCACCATGAACCATTTGATCCCACAAATCAAAGCAAAACAGTGATTTAGGATGAAATTTCTACAGGTCCTTCTTTTTTATGTCAATGCTAAATAAAGACAGCTCTTTCTGAAGAAGGCTGATTACAGTCTCTCGTGTGAATGGGAAGGTCAGCACTAAGTACTCTCTTAGACACAAAAATGCAAAGCATCTGATCATTGCATCTGACCAAGTAAGGTTTGTGGTAAGAAAAACAAAACATGAAAATAATAGCAGTCACAACAAATGTAATTGGATTGGATTTACCCATTGAAAGATAAACTATCAAAACATTAAAATAATTTAAAAAGACAGACATGTTATAAGTGAAACAATACAAAGTTTGAAAATACAGCAAAAATATGAAAGGGAAATACTAACCAAAAAAGCTGTAAAAAATACAAATACTAAATGCAAATAATTTACATAAAGAGCATTCATAGAAAGAGACATGACATAATGATAAAAGAAAGAGCTCATCAAGAATTATTAAAATTTAAAAAAAAGAATTATTAAAATCATGAATTTTATGTCCCTGACAAAACAGCCTAGGTTCCTAAAAATGGTCTGGTTTCTGGTTTCTCATAATACCACCTACTCTCTGACTCTCCACACCTTGATGAGATGCAGCTCCTGCTCTGGCTAATTTCTCAACTGCTTCCCCTTTCCATTTGGTTTCCCTGCACTGATATCACCTGCTAACCAATTGTCTGTATTAAATTTGCTTTCTGTAAAACACTTTGAGTGATTTGTTTTCCTAGAGGGGCCATGACTGATACACAAATACATACTATTTTCTGATCAAAAGTTGAACATACACAAAATATGTCATGTCACATCTTGCAGAATTTGCTGATTTCCATTTGCTCCTCTTCTGCCATTTATTCTCTGCTTTTACTGCCTTTTCTCTATGTGGTAATCCCTGTAAACTGCTTTACCTGGACTCTTTGGCTCCCAGTTAGGGATGGCTACTGGGAGGTACTGGCAGGAGACTGGAGAACATGGAGACCAGGGTGATTTTCCTCTGCCCCCCTCTTCTTGGGTGGGGGCCAGAGTCCTGGCAGCAGCGGTGTCCTTCTATAACTCTAGCTGCATACAGAGCATCTGCATCACTGGGCGGCAGCAATATTTGTTTCCTTCCTGTGTCCCATAAGGCTTGGAGACAGTAACGGTTCCTACTCACTCTTGATTATCCCCAGTTGCCCTGACCTCTCTCAACTTATTTAACAAAATTTTTGGATGGGTGAGCCCGGTGATGGGAATTAAGAGGGCACGGATTTCATGGAACACTGGGTGTTATATGCAAACAATGAATCATGGAACACTATATCAAAAACTAATGATGTACTGTATGGTGACTAACATAGCACAATAAAAAAAAATAAATAAAAATCAATCAATCAGTTAATTAATTAATAAGAAAATTTTTGTCCAAATCCCAGTTGAATATGCCTTCGGTTTCCTAGATCTTGAGTGTTGCTGAAGCATAACTGATAAATAAAGGACATTAATATTTTTCAAAGAACTGATAATCAAACAGATAAAAATATCTGACAATCCAATTAGATTAGAAATCAACAAGAAAAACTAAGCAAATACATATACATGTACAGTCTCCTAAATAACTCCTGAGATAAAACACAATGCAACTTCTAACCAAATGGTAATAACATTACTACATATCAAACATTTTATAAAATATTTGGTGGCATTTTATACAAAAACCTTTTATTTAGTTTTACCTATTTGTCTCATAATTTATTTCTTCACTATTCTTTCTTGCATCTCAGATGTTCCTTCAGGAATCTTTCTTCTGCCTGAATAAATTCTTTAGAAGTTTCTTCAATGAAGACCATTCAGTTTTGTTTATCTTACAAGTCTTTGTTTTTCCCACACTGTCATAAGACAGCTTGCCTAGGTGTTCACAGTTCTGTGTTGATGACTGTTTTCTCTTAACTCTGAAAAATATTATCCCATCTCATTTTCTTGGTGGTTGATTTCAAGATCTTTGTCTTTGGTTTTCACAATGTGTGTATTTCTTTTGTCTCCTACTATGTATTCCTGTGTCTCTTATATCCACGGATTCATGACTTGCAGCAGTTCTGGAAAACACTCAGGCCTTATAGTCTCAGAAATTATTCCTTTTCTGTTCTCTCTATTCTTCACTTCTTGGTCTCTGGTTTGATATACATTAAAATATCTCTTACAACAAAATGATGACAGGTTATATTTGCATGGGTACTTCAATACATTTGAACTATTTCACAATAAAAAATAATAATTGCCTATGGCTGAGGATTAATAATTAAGTGCTTAAATGTTGCTGAATGGATAAACATATCACAAAAGCAGAAAAGTAAACAAAGTTATTGAAAATATAAAACCTTAAAAAAGTACAGCTTTCTTCTGAATCCTCAATATGATATGAACAACCTATGAAGACAAATTCAGCTATATTAAAAACCTACACACAATGAAACAAATGTTTGCTTTAGGTGCTAAGAAAAGATCCCCATGTTTCTCTGGAAAATTCTAGAATATATCCTGAATTCTTAGTATTGAAGTCATGAAACACTTAGCGTAAAGCCTTATAACCTAACTGACAGTTTCATCAGTTTGTGGCTTCTCATAGTGGAGTTTTCATGGAGATGTTATTGTTCAACCATGAAACCTTGAGACTGTACCCAGTTCAACTCAAATCCATTTCCAGTGTCCAACACAGAAGCTGACAGCAAAGAGGCACTTAATAAATGTTTAATGCAGTGGTTCTCATATGCATAAGAATCCCCTTAGAGAGCTAGTTAAAACAGTTTCTTGGATCCCATCACAAGAGATTTGGATTCAGTAGTTCAGGTTGGGGGCCGTGAATTTGCATTTCTAATAAGCTCACAATTGAAGCCTACACTGCTGAGGACCACAATATAAGTAAAACTAATGAATGGAAAAAAATGCACGTGATTTACTTTACTCATGTCATTTTCCAATTCCCTTTTTGAGTGATTTATAGAAGGAGTAGTCCTGTTTTTACTTCTTCTGGCAAGGCCCTTAAGGTGATAAAGCCCTCACAATCTTGTTCATAACCAACTTTCCAGGCCCCATTTGTCACTTTGTTCTCCTCCGGCCACACCCATCTACCCTACTTTCTCCTAACTCCCATGTGCCATTACATAGGCTTTGCCCACTGTGTTAAATGTCCTATTTTCAATCATAACTTTATCCTTTAAGATTTAGCTCAAGCATTTCAATTCTTTCATACCTGTCCCCTCCTCCATTCCACATCTGGATCACAATTTGTCACCTTTGCTACACGCCCAGAGAACTCTCATATTTTCACTACCACCCAAATTACGTGAAGGGTGGTCATTCATATCCCCATCCATCCAGCTGGGCGCTTATCTTCAAATACTGTCTACAACACCCAATCACAGAACCTAGCACGGAGTAGATAGTTAATAAATATTGGTTGAATTGGAACTAAAAGAAATGATAACTTAGGTATGTGTTAATTTAGCATTAAAATTCTGATACAGCTAACAGTATTCTCAGGATAATGTCCGTGACACAGTGTGATGCTATGTCCACTTCAATGGCTGCCATCCCAGCATAATTACTATGAGGACCCACTTCCACTTCTGAAAGGCTCCCATCTAGGAGGATAAATTATGTGATCACTTTACCATTAACCTAGGTATATTCCTGAAGGTTTATTTACAGCAGGAGCTGCCAATACACTGCCTTTGGTTTTCATTTACCTCACTGGTCCCATCACATAGTCAGCTGGATGTCACTTGATTCATATCTGATTCAAATGTACAAATGACAAAGTCTACTTTCATATCTTTAAACCACTTTTCACTCTTTTCTTAATGTGAAAATATAGAGCATATGAGGAAGAGGTCTCACAAGAAAAGATCAATGCAAACAACCATGTGCCACACATCCTTGGCCAACTGCAGCATATACACAAACAAAAAGTTTGCTATTCACAAGAGGGAAAATTCCTGATACACTACTCTAGTACCTGATATCTAGAAGGGCCCTGGGTCAACCATTTTTGTTTTGTTTTGTTTTGTTTGGGGTTTGTTGTTGTTGTTGTTGTTTTTAAAGATTTTATGAGTGGGTGCAAGCAAGCTTGAGAGGGAGAGGTCAGAGGGAGAAGCAGACTCCCCACTGAGCAGGGACCCTGATGTGGAACTCAATCCCAGGACTCCAAGATCATGACCTGAGCCAAAGGCAGTTGCATAACCAACTGAGCCACCCTCAACCATTTGTTTTTAATACAGATCTCAAAGAGCAGGCATGAGAAAGATTATTTCTTCCCTTAGCTAAGAAGGACTCCATAGGAAAATCTATTAACAAAAGATGTGACAAGCGACAGTGTTTGACTGCTTTGAAATGATGTATAGTTACATAATTTTAAATGATAAGCACATTAGCTTGGCTACTAAGTCAGAAGACTTTCTTCTTGCACAACAAAATAATGAATGAAGTCAATGAAACACAATGTGGCACAATGAAAAGAAAAAAAAAACACACAGCATAAGAGTGAGATCTAGGCTTAAATTTTAATTCTTCCATGTACTGCCTGCGTGGCCTCAAGCCTCAGTTTCTTCATCTATAACATGAAATGACAGCACCTACCAAGCAGGGGTTGCTGAGAATAAATGAGATTATATTTATGAAGAGTCTAGCACATAGGAAGAATCCAATGAATACTTATTTTATTGATATCCTAAAACACAAAGTATCATACAGATACTTTCAACCAAAGTTTTTAAATTTTTACCAATTGTTTTTAATAGAGTAACTCATGGTACCTTCCACAGTCCCCCAGGAATTCCTGGTGGGAGATGAGACCGTAATAAACATTATAAAGTTTAGTTTCACCACAACAGTACAATACAACCAGGCCCAGGAACAGTAACTTGCAACACTGATGTAGTGACTGGCTAAGTCGTCACCTTAAGGATGCTAAGAAATTAGACGTGTTTTCTCTTTTTCCCTCCACTGAATTCACTCAATCATGCTTTTTTGTTTTGTTTTGTTTTTTGAAAGCTGTGACCACAGCCTATATTTATTATATGAAACATCCAGATTTGACAATATTGCATCAATTGCTACAAATGTACTGATTTTTTGGGCCAAAGTGAATAGACATTTTCAAATCATGCTGATTCCAGCAGCATCAAAGTATGCTTGGGAGATAGTCCTCTAATGAATATAGGCTTCTGTTCATAATATATCTGTCATGAAATTTACCCAAGGAGTAAAAAAGGATTCTAATATAAATATTGATGATTTGGGTAGGAATATTACTGACACTTTGGAGCAACAGTCTTCTCTATTAATGCCAACACTGGAATACCTGTTACATACAAGGAATGATGTTAAGAACTATTAAGCGGGGTTTTGTTTGTTTCTTTTTTTAACAGCAAACACTATTACCTATTCCTTTCTGAATCTTCAGCTTCTAACACAGTGCTTGGTATTTCATTCTGACAAGGTAGAAGATTAACTCTAAGAACAGAAAAAAGTGAAAACAAAACACTGGCGTGTTCACAGTGGGGATATATTCCTTTGGAATTTTCCCCTCGGAGTGTGCATATAGGCTCACATACAATGTTCTAATGGTTAATTTTATAAGTACCCAGATAGCCAGTCTAACACTAATCTAGGTGTTGCGGTGGTTGACGTCTGTAACTGGTAGACTTTAGACTCTCCTTGATAATATAGGTGGGCCTCATCCAAAAAGTTGAAAGGTCTTAAGAGTAAAACTGAACGAGAAGAAACTCTGCCTCAAGATTCCTGCCTGATTTTCAGACTTCTGATTTGCTAGCCCCCCGCCCCAACTGAATAAATCAATTCTTTAAAATGAACAGATAAATGCACATATATTTGTCTGTGTATAAATGTATCTTACTGACTGTTTCTCTGTAAAATCCTGGTTACTACAAATGAAAAAACTGTAACAGCTGAACACTAGATATGCACCAATATTTTGTTTGTCTAAATAACCTTTAGGCAAATACCAGAAAGCTCTGACCCAAGAATCTTGAAGTTAGGTGGCTGGTATTGTGCACTAACAAAGAATACACAAAATAACTTGGTAGCTTGAGGAGAATCGCCTTTGAAAGGAATATAGTGCAACAGAGAGTAGCCAGCTTTAGACTAAAAACAAACCTCTTAAAATTCTGCTTCTGTCTATTAGCTCTATGACATTGAGCAAAATAGTTAATCCCTGGTAAACAGTTTCTTCAGCTTCAGTGCAATGATAATGACATCAACTTCAGAGGTCTATCACGAAGGTTAAACTTGACAATGTTTTCTTTCTTTACAGCCTTTCCCTATTTCCCCTACCCTCCAGCCCCTGGCAACCACAATTTTAGTCTCTGTTTCCATGAGTTTAACAAAGAATTATTTAAAATTCCACATATAAATGATACCATACAGTATTTGTCTTTCTTTGACTTATTTCACTTAGCATAATGCTCTCCAGATTTATCTATGTTGTCGCAACAGCAAGATTTCATTCTTTTCAAAGAACTGAACAATATTTCTGTGTGTGTGTATCTGTGTGTGTGTGTGTGTGTGTGTGTATACATGTGCATCTCACACATTTTCTTTATTGATTCATCTGATCTGTTGATGGACCTCATGTTGTTTCCATACCTTGGAAACCGTGAATACTGCTGCAATGAACACAGGAGTACAGATATCTCTTCGAGATAGTGATTTTGTTTTCTTGTGACATATACCCACAGTTGGGATTGCTAGATCGTATGTTGGTTCTATTTTAAATTTCTTGCGGAACCTCCATACTGTTTTCCATAGTGCCTGTACCAGCTTGCATTCCTACTAACAGTGCATAAGGGCTCCCTTTTCTCCACATCCTCATTAGCATTTGGTATCTGTTGTCTTTTTTTAAAAAAATATTTAAGGATTTATTTACCCATTTCAGAGAGAGAGAGAGAGAACATAAGTTGGGGGGGAGGGTCAGGAGAGGGAGAGCAAGAATACCCAACCAGACTCCCCACTGAGCGTGGAGCCCAAGACCCTGAGATCCTGACCTGAGCTGAAATCAAGAGTCAGCCACACAATGTAAGGAGGTTTAGGAAGTACCTGGGATATACAGGAAGTCCAATAAATGGTATATACTGCATCAACCCTGCATCCACATCAGAATCGTCCAGATGGATTTTAAAGAATCCTATGATTAAAAGGTGCCCCCATTCCTCCTTCCTCCCTTCAACCCCCACAATTCTGACTCCCAAGTGAATCTACTGTGGCCAAAGCTGAGGAGCACACATCTGATGTGGGCCTCATTTCTCTAGATGGGAAAGTGAGGTCTAGGAATTGCCTGATTGGGTAAAGGTCTCTCCTCACTTTGGAACCTAACGACTCTAGAATCCTCCTGTTGGTAAGAGAGAGCACAATACTATTCTGAGATTAAAATGAGCCATGTCCACATCTCTGGGGGGAACTACTATGTTGACTTGCTTTTGAACCATCCCCTTTAAAGAGTAACACACTCTCTACGAGTTCGGTTTCTCCATTTTGTAGACTGGCCCAAGCCTTGAGAGGTTCCAAAAGCAAACACCACTTTTTTTTAAGCACCAATGGAGTATAAAGTCAAATCAATTACCTCACTACTTTCGTTACTACGAGGCTGTCAGAACAACAGAGTAACATGCTCCTCCTGTCAATGGTGCCTTACTTGATCCTTTCATTGCTTATAGTCTAGGGATGCAGCAGCAGAAAGAACTGTCTACCGAAGGCAGGTAAGAAACACTGTCAGTGTGCGAGCATCGTACCCAGACAAGATGTAATGTTAGTATCACTGGCGCTGGCCAACAGGGCTGGGCTGCCGGTGCTCAGACAGGAATGGCCATTCCCTGTGTATTTACCACAGACCAGCATAGTGCCATTCCGTTTGCCACAGCACCCTGCCAGGACGAAAATGCTGATCTGTTCATTTATAACAGGAACAGCAAAAGGATTTTCTTTCACCTCTACAGTCCAGCCATATCCACATTGGTTCTCTTTATCCACATGCTGTCAGTACCTGTATATTCGGTGTGCACATAGAATAAACCCTACAGTTATCGCTGTACATGCAATTTAAGGTTTCACTTTCCGTTCATATATTAGTATCTTCTAAAGTCTGCAAACTCTTTCTGTAAAAGTCCGTAAAGTAAATCTTTTAGATCGTGCAAACACACAGCCTCTGACACAGTCAATGCAGCACAAAGGCAGCTGAAGAGGATACAGAAAGGAATGGCATGAATGTCTGGCAATAAACATTTATTTATAGGGGTGCCAGCCTGGGTTAGGTGGTACAGCAGTGGGTCAACAGGGACTTTTGATCTTGGGTTGTAAGTTCAGGCCCTGCATTGGATATAGAAATTACTTCAGAAAGAAAAAAAATCAAAAACCTTAAAAATGTAAAATAAAATGAAAATAATAAAATACATTTAAGAAGACATTTATTTGCAATAATAGACAGTAGGACAGATTTGGTCCCACTTGGCCAGTTTGCTGGCCCCTGTAGTACAATGGGGTTCAGAGCCACCATTTTTAATAGCCACATAATATTCCATATAGTAGAAATACTAATTTACTGGAGAAATTATGCTATTGTTAAGCATTGAGTTCTCTTTTTCCTTTCTGTGGATGGGTGTTAAAATAAATAATGTACTATTACAAGTAGTATTTTAGTGACGGTTTTTCTCAGTTTTGATTAGTTTTCTTAACATAAATTTAAATGTGAGGAATCTAATGACGAGGCCACACGGTGCTGATATTTATATCCTGCCAAACTGCTCTAAATGGGTCAATTTTAACATCATCAGTAATATATACATATTTCTGCACAATTTTGACAATGCCAGCCTTCAGTTTCACTGCCTTAACTGAAGCGACTTATTGGTTGAGAGGACGCTTTCAAAACCCACCTTTACAGGTGAGTTATCTATGGTGGCAAGATGCTGAGTGGCTTGTATGAATTCAAACACCCAGATAACGGGAGGGCTGAGAGATGGACTAAGTCCTCTGAATACCGTTCTCCACTTCAACATGCTTCCACACAAGAGCCACTGCTCTGAATGAACTATCAGAAGAAGACACTGCAGATTGGTTTCCCTTCTTTGTCTTAAAACTGTGTCATATTAGTCATTCTGATTCGCTGTGACTCATTTAGAAATACCATATACCTTGAGATGTATAAAAAGACAATGGGGACATGGACTTTCAGGGAAGATGGCAGAGTGGGAAGATACTAAACTCACCTCATCCCACAAATACAAGAGAACACCCACATCAGTGTAAAATAGCCCAGAAAATGACCCGAAGACTGGCAGAATAGATTCTCCACAGCTAACTGTAGAGAAGAGGCCATATTCAAGAGGGTAGTTAGAGCAGAGATGTACTCAGAAGCTAAATGGACCCATGGGACTTTCCACAGGAGGGAGGGATGTCTCAGGCACAGAGGAAGGAGAGAAACAGACCCTCATACCAAGCACACAGGGAACTGGCACGTGAAGATGAATCCTCACAACATTTGGCTTTGAAAAATCAGAGGGAACTAATTTCCTAAGTTCGTACCATCAGCGGGCTTAAAACCAGAACTTTAAAAATCTGCAGGCAGGGCTGTGGGAGACATAGGAGGGTGATAGGACAGAGAGTCCCTACCATTAAAGAGACAGTACAACAAAAAGACCCACAGAGATATAGCATAGATGAAGTAGTTTGAAAAACACCTGGCATGTATGGGAGAGAGATGTATTTACTAATCCCAGAGTATGTGCGGGAGGGGCAAGGATCTTTAGGAGACTTGTTCAGGAACAAACGAGCTGGCAAGTGCCATTTCCCTCCCCATCCACCCAGCCTGGACATTAGGACACCTGCAGGAACTAGTGCAGCACCAACACTCTCCATCTAACTTGTTAATAGCATACCATACCCCCATGCTCTCCTGTGGACCTGCTCCCCCTCAAATACATTCTTGGCTGGAGACCATCCAAAGAAATGCCACAAGTCTGCCAATGTGCAAGCAGCTCTGGCAGGAGCCAGCCCCATCTCGAAGGAACTGCTACCCTAGGGAGAGGGGAAGATAAGAACACACACAAGTCTGACTGAGAACCTACCAGTGAGCTGGGGGCAGACGTCTGGTCTGCTGGCAAGCCTCACTTACCAACAAAAGCTTCTCAGGGCAGAACACAGGGAGAATACCCTGCAATTCGGTGCTACTGCATCTCTACCAAACACCTGGTCTCACTCAACACAAACCCGAGGCAGCCCCGTACTCAGCCACTAACAACACAGGGACCAAATTCTGCCTACAACAGGAAAGAGAGGCATTGCAGACAACTGGACTAAAAACAAACACAGGTCAGCCACAACAGTAAGGCACATGCAATACACACAGAAGGCACCCTTGAGGCACCAGTTTTGGCAAACTGGGGACACTGCACTGCAGGGCACTACAGGACCTCTTGTTCAGAAGGCCCCTATTTTAAGAGAAGGATACGTAGCTGACTTTCCTAACACACACAAATAGACACAGAAAATAGACAAAGTGAAATGACAGAGGAATATGCCCCAAATGAAAGAAAAGGACATTATCAAAGCAAAAGACCTAACCTAATGGAGATAAGGAACATAACTGATGGAGAATTGAAAGTAACAGTCATAAAGATACTCAGTGGACTTGAGAAATGAGTGGAGGACCTCTGTGAGAACTTTAACAAAGAGACAGAAAACTAAAGGGAAAAAACCAGAAATGAGGACTCAATAAATGAAATTAGAAATACACTAGATGGAATAGATAGTAGAATGGTGGAAGTAGAATGGATCCATGATGCAGAAGAAAGAGTAATGGAAAGCGATCAAGTTCAACAGGAGAGAGAAAAAAATAATAACAACAAATGAAAAGAGACTTAGGGAACTCAGTGCCACCATCAAGTGCAATAATATTTGCAAACTAGGGATCCCAGAAGAATAGACAAAAAAGGGGATAGAAAATTTATCTGAAGAAATAATAGCTGAAAACTTCCTGAGGGTAAAGAAACAGAAATCCAGATCCAGGAGGCCCATTCAGCCCCCAACAAAATCAACCCAAGAAGGTCCACACCAAGACACATAGTAATTAAAATGGTAAAAGTAACAGTAAGAAGATAATTTTAAAATCAGCAAGAGAAAAGAAGACAATTACATACAAGGGAAACTCTATAAGGCTGTCAGCTGATTTTTCAGTAAAAATTTGCAGGTCACAAGAGAGTGGCAAGATATATTAAAACAGCTGAAAGAAAAAAAAGCCTGCAGTCAAGTATACTCTATCCAGCAAGACTATCATTCAAAAAGAAAGGGAGACCTGATATAAGGAAGTGGAGATGCAACATGGGGAGTTTGGGGAGTAGGAAAAGAATGAATGAAACAAGGTGGGATTGGGAGGGAGACAAACCATAAGAGACTCTTAATCTCACAAAACAAACTGAGGGTTGCAGGGGGAGAGGGGAGGGAGAGGGTGGTGGAATTATGGACATTGGGGAGGGTATGTGCTGTGGTGAGTGCTGGTGAAGTGTGTAAACCTGGCGATTCACAGACCTGTAGCCCTGGGGCTAATAATACATTATATGTTAATAAAAAATTTTAAAAATTAAAAATAAAGAAAGGGAGATAAATTTTCCTGACAAACAAAAGTTAATGGAATTCACAAACACTAAACCAGCCCTGCAAGGAATGTTATAGGGAACACTTTAAATGGAAAAGAAAGACCAGGAGCATCTAGGTGGCTCAGTTGGTTGAGTGTCTGACTCTTGATTTCAGTTCATGTCATGACCTCAGGGTTATGAGATTGAGCCCTGTGTCAGGCTCCATGCTCAGCACAAAATCTGCTTGGGGTTCTTTCTCCCTCCCTCTCCCTCTTCCTTTCCCCATCTCTTCTCCCCACCGCCACTTGTGTGCTCGCTCTCTCTCTCTCTCTCTCTAAAATAACAAATAAAATCTTTAAAAAAAAAGAAAGGAAAGACTGTAAGCAGGGGTAGGAAAAGTAGGAAGCACAAAAGCAATAAAAATATCTATAAAAATCAGTCAGGAGTTCACAAAATGAAAGAATGTAAAATATGACACCATATACCTAAATTGTGTGGAAGAGGACTAAAGAATGCATTCAAACTCAAGCAACCATCAACTTCATATAGACTCCTATATATGTGATGTTATATATAAACCTTATAGTACCACAAATGAAAAACCAGTAATAGATATGCAAAAATAAAGAGAAAGAAATACAAGTACATCACTAAGGAAAACCAACAAACCATGAGAGAGCAGAGGAAGAAAAGAAAGGAACAGAGAAGAGCTACAAAAACAACCATAAAACAAGTAACAAAATGGCAGTAAGTTCATAACTATCAATAATTACTTTGAATGTAAATGGACTACACAGTCAAGTCCAAAGACAGAGAGATTTGGAATGGATAAAAAAGCAAGACCCATTTATTTGGTACCTACAAGAGACTAATTTCAGATTTTTCAGATTGCAAATGCATGCAGATTGAAACACTAAAAATTCACAAACAATCCAATTAAAAAATGAACATAAAACAGGAACAGACATTTCTCCAAAGAAGACATTCAGATGGCCAAGAGCCACACAAAAAGATGTTCAATATCACTCATCATCAGGGAAATGTGAATCAAAACCATGATGAGATACCACCTCACAATTGTCAGAATGGCTAAAACAAACACAAAAAACAACAGGTACCGACTAAGATGTAGAGAAAAAAGAGTCCTGTTGCACTGTTGGTAGGAATGCAAAGTGGTGTAGCCACTGTGGAAAACAGTAAGGAGGCTATTCAGAAAGTTAAAAATAGAACTACCTCATGATCCAGCAATAGAATTACTGGGTATTTGCTCAAAAAATACAAAAACACTAATTCGAAAAGACACACACCTCCGTTTATTGCAGCATTATTTAAATAGCCAAACAATGGAGGTAGTCCAAGTGTTCATTGAAAGACAAATGCACAAGGAAGAGATGGGGGTGTGTGTGTGTGTGTGTGTAAACAGATGGTTACCAGAGGAGCAGAGGATGGCGGGATGGGTGAAACAGATAAAAGGAATTAAGAGTACAATTATCTTTTTTTTAAGATTTATTTATTTCTTGAGAGAGAGAGAGAGACAGCATGAGTGGGAGGGGTAGAGGGAGGAGAGAGAATCTAAGCTGACTCCATATGGAGCACAGAGCCCAACACAGGGCTCAATCCCAGAACCCTGAGATCATGACCTGAACCTAAATGAAAGAGTCGGATGCTTAACTGACTGAGCCACCCAGGTACCCCAAGAGTACACTTACCTTGATGAGTGCTGAGTAGTGGATAAAATTGAGTCACTATACTATACACCTGAAACTAATGTAACACTGTATATTAACTACACTGGGATTAAAATAATAAAGAAAAAAAGACCATGGGGTCATAAAATGACCAAATAACTTAGTAAGACAAGTTTTCTACCCAATATCTGTATGTAAGGTAGGACTTAACATTGTAATATGGACTGTGATGGGTGGCACTCCCAGAAGTTAAGGGAAATATTGAAATAGAACCAACCATAAAATTTTAAAACCATTTCTGAGGCTAGGAAAGTAGAAATGTTACATTTTATTATTTTACTCAATAGATGTAAAGGAACCAGTACTTAAGAAATGAGAAAGGAAGTCAACTCTTGATATTAAATAATATTCCATGTGAGTCACTTTAACAATTGCCAGTCTTTGCCCTCCATTTCTATCATCTACACTGACCCCTCCACTTCACAAAAAAACAAGTCACGACACACATTTCATGTGTCATCAAAGTCCAAGAACAATAGATCTATCTATTGTGATATGGAGCCCACTGGGAGGGTTGAGAAAGTAGCTGGGTTTTGTTGGTTTTTGTAATTTATCCAGAAGATACTGGCAACAGGTGAGAAGTCTTCACTTAGTTAAAGTACAACATCCAGAGGGGAGAGTTAGCAACAGGAGCTTAACAGGGCCATCCAGGAAGAGGTAAGCAGAGTTTTCTGCGAATACAATTTTTAGAAAAGAAAAATAAAAATCAACTCTAAGAATTACACACTAAACCCCATCTACTTGCAGAAAACGGGCATGAGAACCCCCATCCAGGTGCAGGAAGTGGCCATGAAAGTGAAGGCTGGGGCTCTAACCTTTGTGTATGTTTCTTAGTGCGTGTATAGGGGCAGGGTATATAAGGACGGAGCACATACTGCCTGGGTTCAAATGCCAGCTCTAGGGCGACTGGGTGGCTCAGTGGGTTAAGCCGCTGCCTTCGGCTCAGGTCATGATCTCAGGGTCCTGGGATCGAGTCCCACATCGGGCTCTCTGCTCAGCAGGGGGCCTGCTTCCTCCTCTCTCTCTCTGTGATCTCTTCCCTTCCTCTCTCCTACTGTGATCTCTCTCTGTCAAATAAATAAAAAAAATCTTAAAAAAAAAATGCCAGCTCTAATACTTTCTAGTTTTATAACCTTGGGAAACGTACAGAAGCTCTCTTTGCCTGTTTCCTCATCTCTAAAACATAGAATGAAAGTATTTCTCTCATAGATCTTTACTAAGGATCAAATTGCTCTGTGTGTGTGTGTGTGTGTAAAAGTAGTGCTTGTCACACAGTGTTATATAAGGATTTGTTATTCTATATGGCTTCCTCAGTATCAGAGCAAACAGGTGAAGACAACAGCTAAGCATAGGGGTCAGCTGGATCCAGAGCTCCTTCCTCTACCTGCTCCTTCCTCTGCCCTCCTTCCTCCCAGTTCCCTAGGGTTTACATGCTGAATGCCTACAAATGACTTGCTTTGGTTGACACGTCACTTTACAATGTCTTCCTTCATGGTATGTCCCTTCTCGAGTATTCTTCACTCTTGACAAGGCCTCTTTGGTATCTCCTGATGGAACTTGCTCTCAACTCTTAAGAACTGGAAAGGGATCAATGTTCTTTATCGGCCAGGAGCTCAATGAACAAAATGTTTATAACAAAATGTTTAAACCCACAATGATACTGACACAGTTAGTTGTCCTGATTCTCTGGGTTTTCCTGAAACCAAAGTTCGGGTAAATTTACACCTCAGCAATCAGCCCATAGAGTATGGGGGGCAATGACTAAGCAGTGAGGTGGAGCAGCCCCAAAATATAGACAGGCCCCAGGTGAGTCACAATGAAAAGAATCTACCCCACAGTGAATCCAGTGTGGTTATCCTGAAGAATTTACCTTAATCCTAAAAACAATTCTTCTTTAGGACTCACTCACTCTGATTTATGTGAGGCTAGTCACCAAGTACAGAGGAAACCCAGGGGTCATTACTGTAGGGGTCTGAAGACATCACTGAACCAGGTGCAAACTTTTTAATATCTGTCGTGTTTGTTGAATCTTTTGGTATAAGATGTTAACAGAGGGATACATCAGTAGAAAGAATGTCATGTGGCCTTTATCTGACACACCAATTTCGTGTGTGTGTGTGTGAGAGAGAGAGAGAGAGAGAGATAAATCATCATTTTACCACTATATGAAGGCATGTGTTAAATATGCAGATATAATTTATATTAGAAAACATAGCCCATGTTTGATTAATTAAATCTAATGATCTTTCATAAGTACTGGCTTTTAGACTTTCAATGTAATACTGTTGGAAACCTAATAGTAGACATAATTTTGATTTTAAAGGCCATTAAATCTAAGAATTTATTAGTCAATGAGCTATTGTATTGAGCAATTAATATGTCCCACATAGTATCTTTTTTTCTCAATACAAAAATAACTGCCAATACCTTCAAAATTCTGTCTCAGCTTCAAAATCCTATCCCAGTGTTCTGTGGAACACTACAGAAGTTATTCATTCCTGCCTCTCCAACAAAATTTAGAAAAACTGTACTTCTATTATGAGATTCTGGAAAATCATTTAGTTCTAAATACCACTAAATTCACATCAGGCAGATGGAAAAACACCAGTGTCCTGTCAGTTTTGTTTGTATTTCATGTCCCCACAAGAAACTGTCATCAAGGCAGTGTGTCTAAATGTTTTTCAAAAACAAAAGTAAAACAAAGGCTCATTTTCACTGAAAGAGATGCTAATATATAGTTACATTTATATTTAAACATCTCCATTTTAATATTTCTTAGACTTGTAGGATTCTACCACTGATGGTGTCTAAATTCTGTACCTATGAAGAAAATACTGTGTCCTCTCTCACCCATGTCATTCTTCCTCACACTCCCTCCAAATTCTTCTCATTTATTTTTCTAGGATCATTCCAATCACCAAGTCCTGTGAAATTTTACTCAGACGCCAAGGAAGAATAAATGCCAAATACCTATCCCAATTGATAATGAACATTCTAAGAGCAAGGGTTGTCTTTTTCAACTGTTTTATCTAGCTTAGAGTCCAGCAGTGACTCAGAAAAGAGATAGTGTTTATTAAAACCAAGGCACTTGTCATAAGCTGAATTATGTCTTTCCCCAAAATCTATATGATGAAGTCCCAATCCCCACTATCAGAATGGGACCATATCTGGAACAGGATCTTAATGGAATTAAGTTAAAATGAAGTCATTAGGATGGGTGATAATCCAATATGGCTAGTACCCTTATAAAGAAGAGATTAGAACACAGACACATTCAAAAGAAAGACCTTATGAAGACATAGGGAGAAGATGATCATCTATAAGCCAAGGGGAGAGGCCCAGAACAGATCCTTCCCTCATGTCTCTCAGAAAAAAAAAAAAAAAAACAACTCTGCCAGCACCTCAATTTCAGACTTCTGAAACTTTCAGAGTTGTGAGAAAATACATTCCTGTTGTTTAAGCCATGCCGTCTATGGTACTTTGTTATGGCCGTCCAGGAAAAGTCATACAGCACTTCCTACAGCTGGTGGTGTTACCTGTTTTCTAATTTTCAGTGGGCTTTGAACATTAGCCTTGAACATAGCCTTGACTTGCCTGGCTTTTCCTCTCGTAGAAACTGCCTAGTGCCTGTTTGTATGAACTTAAGAAATTCCAACTTAATTTTGCCTTGTGGTATTTATCCACTCCTACTGCACCACCAATATGATCATTTGGCCCCTGACTCACCACTTCTCACAAAGTTCTCTTCTTAAAATACCCAGTGTTAACAGGCCCTAAGCATCTACCCCTTTCCCAGCTTTGGAGAGGAGAAAGTTAACTACTCTTCGTGAAGCACAATTCCTACTGGCAGGTATTCGGCAAGGTCTAACACAACCCCTTCCTCTACTCTTCTAAAACCAGTATGATACCCTCAGCCGCTCTGAATTGTCTTGTAACCTTCACATGTTCAGCTCTCTCCTTTTGTCCTTACTGCTTCGCTGACATGTGGGTTCCTGTAGGTCAACACAGTGCTTTAATTCAGGTATTTGAATATACAACATTAAATTAAGTTTTTATAATTGAGCCAATAGGAAATAATCTCATTCAGAGACTGATTTGGTTAGTTCAATACTCTAAAGTAATACATACAATTAAGATTTCAGAAAACTGAGTTTAGGGACACCTGGGTGGTGCAGTTGTTTCAATGTCCAACTTTTTTGGTTTTGGCTCAGGTTGTGATCCCAGGGTTGTGAGATCAAGCCCCCTGTTGGACTCTGCACTCAGTGTGGAGTCAGCTTGAGGTTTCTCTTTCCCCCTGCCCCCACTGTCTCTCAAATAAGTATTAAAAAAAAAAAGAAAAAGAAAAGCAAGTCGAGTTTAGGCATCCCAATCAGTAAAGAAGTCAAACTTTCACTATTACATGATACTATATATAGAAAGCCCTAAAGATTTCACACACACACACACACACACACACACACAAAACCCAAAAATCAAAAAACAAAAAACAAACAAACAAACCAAAAAAACCCAAAAAACAACCCTACTAGAACTGATAAACAAATTCAGGAAAGTTGCTGGATACAAAATCAATGTACAGAACTCCACTGCATTTCTTTTTTTTTAAAGATTTTATTTACTTATTTGAGAGAGAGGGAGAGCACAAGCACCAAGAGGCGAAGATAAAGAGGGAGAACAAAACTTCCCATTGAGCAGGGTTAGGGTTAACCCTCCATGGGGCTCAATCTCAGGACCCTAAGATCATGATCTGAGCCAAAGGCAGACGCGTAACCAACTGAGCTACCAAGGTGCCCCCCAACGCATTTCTATCTATTAACAATGAAGCAGCAGAAAGAGAAATTAAGAAAACAATCTCATTTAGGGTTGTCTGGGTAGCTCAGTCAGTTAAGCATCTGACTTCAGCTCAGGTCACTGTCTTGGGGTCCTGCGATCCAACCCTGCATCAGGATCCCCTGCTCATTGGAGTGTCTGCTTGTCCTTCTCCCTCTGCCCCCCACCATGCTCTCACACACATACTCTCTTTCTCTCTAAAATAAATAAATAAAGCCTTAAAATAAAAAAGAAAGACAATAATCCCACTTATAATTGCACCACAAATAAAAAAGTACCTAGGAATAAAATCAACCAAAGAGGTGAAAGACCTGTACTCTGAAAACTATAAAACATTGATGAAAGAAATTGAAGATGACACAAAGAAATGGAAAGACATTCCATGCTCATGTACCGGAAGAACAAATGTTAAAATGTCCATAGTGCTCAAAGCAATCTACATATTTAATGCAATCCCTATCAAAATACCAATAGCATTTTTCACAGAGCTAAAACAAAAAAACCTAAAATCTGTATGAAACCACAAAAAACACTGAATAGCCAAACAATCTTGAAAAAGAAAAGCAAAGCTAGAGGCATCACAATACTGAACTTCAAGCTCTATCACAAGGCTGTAGTAATCAAAACTGTATGGTAATGCCACACAAACAGACACACAAATCAGCAGAACGAAATAGAGAGCCCAGAAATAAACTCACTATTATATGGTCAGTTAACCTTTGACAAAGGAGGCAAGAACATGCAATGGGAAAAGACAGTCTCTTCAACAAATCGTGCTGGGAAACTGGACAGCTTCATGCAAAAGAATGAAACTGGGCCACTTTCCTACACCATACACCAAAATAAACTCAAAGTGGATTAAAGACCTAAATGTGAGACCTGAAAGCATAAAACTCCTAGGAAGAGAGCACAGGCAGTAACTTCTCAGACATCAGCCATAGCAACATTTTTCTAGATCTGTGTCCTGAAGCAAAAGAAATAAAAGCAAAATTAAACTACTGGAAATACATCAGAATAAAAAGCTTCTGTACAGCGAAGAAAACAATCAACAAAACTAAAAAGTAACCTACGCAATGGGAGAGAGTATGCAAATGACATGTATGATAAAGGGTTAGTATTCAAAAGCTATACAGAACTTATCAAACTCAACATCCCAAACCCAAATAATCCAATTAAAGAATGGGCAGAAGACATGACCATTAACTTCTGCAAAGAAGACATCCAGATGGCCAACAGACACATGAAAAGATGTTCAACATCACTTATCATCAGGGAAATGCAAATCAAAACTACAGTGAGATATCACCTCACACCTGACAGAATAGTTAAAATCAACAACACAAGGAACAACAGGTGTCGGCAAGGATGTAAAAGAACAGGAACACTTGTGTACTGTTGGGACTGCAAACCAGTGTTGTCTCTGTGGAAAAATCAGATATCCCAGCTACCCAAAATGAATATTTTCCTTTGTTTCCTTTAAATTCTATTGTAACTGTTGCTAATGTCAGTATCCCCCCTTTAATATGCTTTCTCTTTTTAAGTAAACAAAATATACTCCTACCTTGAACAATGACAGTAAAACTATTGTGAGGCATAAAGAAATATTCCTTTTCTGTAACTCACAAAGGATTCATTGATAAGTTGTAATTAAAACCATTTTTTCATGGAAATTGTGTTGAGCTTAAAATCAAGAAACAGATCTGTTCCTCCCTAAATCAATGGATGTTTTTACATATGTAGCACAGAAGTCAAAGTATGAACAATGAAACATTTGGCCCTTGTTAAGCAACATACAATGAAAAGATTTAAAATCTCTAATGGCAGTTTGGACCCAGGAAAGACTAATTTTTCTGTAAATTGAGAGAGGCAAACATCAGTGGGTCATGAGGACTTTTTTTCTTTTTCTTTTTTCTTTTTTATTTTTTAATTTTTTTTTAAATAATTTTTTTAAGATTTTTTTAATTTATTTTATTTGACAGACAGAGATTACAAGTAGGCAGAGAGGCAGGCAGAGAGAGAGAGAGAGAGGAGGAAGCAGGCTCTCTGCTGAGCAGAGAGCCTGATGCGGGACTCGATCCCAGGACCCTGAGATCATGACCTGAGCCGAAGGCAGCGGCTTAACCCACTGAGCCACCCAGGCGCCCACTTTTTTTCTTTTTAAAATTTTATTTATTTATCTGAGAGAGAGAACAAGCACAAATGGGGTGAGGTACAGAGGGAGAAGGAGAAGCAGACTCCCCATTAAGCAGGGAGCCCAACAGGGGGGCTCCATCCCAAGACCCCGGGATCTTGACCTGAGCCTAGCGCAGATGCTTCACTGACTATGAGTTTGCAGCCACAATATTTGCTCACAAGTAGTAACTGGTACTGAAGTGGTAAGGCTGTGGGCCGTAATATAACCTGTTTCTTATTACCAAGGTGAAGTGTTTAAACATTTTACTAGTGATAATTCCCAAGCACGTTACCATACATACACTGCAGGTATTAAAAAATGTGTTGAAGTTCGCAAACCCACAAGATGCAGAAGCATTAATATTACAATTTGAGTAAGTCTACAATTCTTTATCATTAAACTAAGTTTTGAATCTTTCCTTTTTCCTACACATGGAGGCTGCAAACTGAGCACGAATTATTGAAATAGTAACTGCATAAGGGATTGTAGAGAAAAGGAAAGTTTTTCCAAAGAGTGGACTTCTCAGTCCACTTGATCAAGACGAGATCTGGGTTCCTCTGAGCTGTGGGACCCAGCCAGAACCACTGCGTAGCGAAGCCTCATCACACTCAGCCCAAAGACTCTCAAACTCTCGTCTCTTTTCAGCCATGTGCTTATTATACTCGAGGCAGCTTAACACTTCCTGACACTTTTCAAGAGCCTTCCTTTTATTTTCTCTACTCAACCCCAGTGTCAGAGTATTATTTGCAACTGTTCCCATGCCACCGAAGGTTAGGTGTTTCTGGTTGCTACCCTATCTCTGTTAACTTCCTCTTCCATTCTATATTTTTCTACTTCTTTTACAATCTGGTCAGTATCATCTTTCCTGAAACAGTCTTTGTCATTAGCAATGTTGATTTTGTTCTTCCTGCTAGTACTCTGGTCTGCAGCAATTATGTTGAGACGGATATTGGGGTCTATGTCAGAGGTCCCCTAGATTTTAGGAATATTTCACTAAGCTAGAAAATCCCAGAAAGTAAAACTTGCCAAGCAGTTTATTTCTTTTAGGTAAAGCCCTTTCTCCCTCATACACTGTCACTAAGCAGTGGTCTGGTTGTCATAGTAGTGAACCACTCAGGTTTGCTTTGTAAGTACGGTGGCGTCCCTCTTGATGAGCCCGGCCATCACCTCCCTGTCATTCCAGTGTGCAAAGAGAAGGGCCACTTCCTCATGAGGGATGATGGTTTTGTTGAGCTCTCCTCCATTCAAGAAAATTTTCAGCAATTTCTGAAAAGTCGGCATACAAGTGGGACCACTCATTGTCACAGTTTCATTAATATGGCTCTTGTCAAGTTTGGCATCCTTCAGAGGTTCCACTACTAGGTTCAGGGCACCATGGAAGAAATAAGCGTTCAGCTGCTTGAAGTGAGCTCAGGAAAGAGAAATGTAGAATCCATGCCCACACAGAATAAATCAGTTTCAATCTTGGCATGAGCAAAGAAACTCAAGACATATTTTGCCTTCTCGTAGGCAATCTGGAGGCAGCATACTGCTTGTTAGAGGTTATAATCTGTCTTGGGCTTGCATTACAACACTTCAATCAGGTGACCTACCATATAGTTATCAAACTTTTTCCCAACCAAGTGGGTGTTACCAGCTGTGGATTTTACTTCAGAGATGTCATCCTGGAGGTTTAGGAAAGATACATCAAAGGTGCCACTACCTAAGTCAAAGATCAACATCTCTCTTTTTCAAAGCTTCATTTGTGTTGTTGTTGTTGTTTTTAAATCTGGGCCATAAACTATAGCTACTGTGATAGTATCCTGATCCTTAGTATCCTGATTTAATACCTTAATATCCAGGATATTAAGATCAGTGATGGTCCCTGCATCCTTGGTGGCCTGACAGTATACATCATTGAAGTAGGTTGGAGCAGTAATTATTGCATTTTCTGCCTTTTCTCCCATAAGTAAGCTACAGCAAACTCTTTCATCTTGCTTAGAAGAGATCTCTTCTGGGGGAAAATATTATTTCTTTTATTTTCTACAATTACTATGGACTTTCCCTTTTTACAAATCATTAGGAAAGGCCAGTGCTTCATTCTGGCTGAACTGTGGTGTCACCAAACTTGTGACCAATCAGCTTACTGGCATCAAAGATGGTACTGAAGTTCACCATCTCTTCATTCTCTTAGCAGCCTCATTGATGAGGTGATCACTTTGTGAAAGCTACATAATTTGGACTGGTACAGATGCCTTGGTAATTGGCAATGATCTCTGCTTTTCCATGCTGGAAGACCCCTACACATGAATAAGGAGAACCCAGTTCGATACCAACTTACTGGCAGATCTTGATTAAAGAAAGAAAAGGGAGAAGTGATTCAGAAAAGAAGAGAAATCATTGTCAACAAAACTCTTGGAATTACCTCTACAGGAGACCTATATCTTCTATCTTCTCAACACTTCGCTTTCACCGTATTTTGATCCTATGTGGGTCTAACTCAAATATAAATGGGTTCAGTTTTCATCAATCCATTCAGATGGTAATATGTTCCATTTGCTTTCTATTGTTTGCAGACTTCCACTATACTTGTAATAGATGTCTAGCTACAAGGTGATGCACCAGAATTCTGAGACTGGAATCAAAATCTCATGGCAACCAACAAGGCTTCAAAGCTTTGGGATCATTTCTGGCTTCTCTCACACCCACATCTAATTTCTTTCCAGGTACAGTCCATTCTTCCTCTTTGCATGTGTCCTTCCTCACTGCCACTACTCTAGATCAAAGTTTTATTACTTTGTGTTCGCACCATCACAGGAGCATTATCACCAGTATTTCTCCTTTCTCTGATTTTATGACCTATTCATCACCATCATCCATTCATCCATTCATTCCATAAACATTGACTATAGATCTACCATTTGCTAAATACTATGTTAGATGGTGAAAATAAAAGGATCAATTAAATATGGCCACCATCTTCTATGAATACAATCATGCTGACCTTTTTAAATTACCCTTTTATCACACTAACCTGGATCAAAAACTTGTTCCCATTGTGGTTTTGATTTGGTGAGTGCTGTGAAGTGTGTAAACCTGGTGATTCACAGACCTGTACCCCTGGGGATAAAAATATAGTTTATAAAAAATAAAAAATTAAAAAAAAACTTGTTCCCCATTACCTACCAAATACAATAAATAAAATAAACAGATCTAACTAATCTGTCCAACTAGTATATCTTATAGAACCAGACGGACACAGATTCAAGTTCTGACTCTGCCACTTGTAGCTTTGTCAGTTTATTAATAATTAGGCATGCCTTTTAACCTCTCTGGTCCTCAGTTTCCTTGGCTTTAAAGTGTACCTGCCATTTGGGCACATGGTAGGTGCTCATTAAATGTTCTTTTGACTTTCCACATCCTTAAGTAATGGACATCCCAAACATAGATTCATATAGAATGAGAATACAACATTCTCGATATCATCAAATAAAATTCCCTTATTTGACAGTCGAGGACATGGAGGTATCATCTGGGAAATGACTAGCCCTTCATGACTCAGGTATTTGGTAACAGATGGTAATCAGGTATCTAGTTCTCCTGACTCCCCATCGAAGCACAAAATGGGAACAGCCAGAAAATGTTCACAGAAGAAATTTAAGGGCAGGAAGGCAAAAGCCATTCCCAGTTGGAAGAGTGTTAAGGTTGACAATACAGATTTCAAATATGTAGCAATGGTCTCAGTTTACAGGGAAGAGGCTGTTTTTTTTTTTTTCTCTGCAGGCCAATGTAGAAGTTATTGATGAACCTAAACCTGAAAGCACAATAAGTACTGAGCTATATGACACCTTATACAATATCATCTCTGCTGGATGTAAATGTGGCCCTGAAGGTAGGTGGCAGAATGACAGTGGAAGGACTCAGTGAATTCTAGAAGGTTAATCTTGGGCTGGTCTTCAGAAATCATTGGGCCTAAGCCATTCAGATGAACGGGTGAGAAAGCAAAGGCACAGAGAGTTCAAGGGATGGTGCAAAATTGCACAGATACTCAAAGACAGTGCTGGGGCACCTGGCTTTTTAAAGCCTTGCAACTGTTCCATTTTATTACACTGGGTGCTCAAGAGATAGATTTTCATCACTCACCATTTGTTGTTGAATACCTTCCATGTGTAGATCACCAGGCAGAGCATCAAAGAAACGTGGAGAAGTAACAGTTGAGCTGCAGGCAGGTAAAGAGCACAGGGAAGAACAGTTGGTCTGGGGCTCCATGCGCACATGTACCTCCAGCTGCAGAGGCAAAACACATCAATGTCTATAGTCACAGGCAGCCTGAGCAGGGCAGCTCCAAAAGAGGTTATTCTACTGTCTTTTAAAATTAAAATTTAATAAGTTATATTCAACACGAGTTGAAAACATTCATAAATTTAATGAATCATCTAATTAAATATTGTATATGCAACAGTATGGAGCAGACTGAGAGAAAATCTTAAGAGTTATTTTTATGCTTAAATGCAATTAGTAAGTAATGTTTTAAAAACAAAACCCTCTTGAATTTCATAAAGATTTTTTTTCCCCATGCAGGAAATGTTTATTTCATAAGCCATCCCTTGTTTTCAGGAATTACATGTTTATTCTTGTTTTTAATGCTAAGTAGTCAGCTGAACTACAATTTAACCCAGCCACTGTGTTGTCAGTCTAGACTTGGCCACGCCTGATTTCATGCAGAATGTTTACACGGGAATACTGTCAAGTATTCTGCAGTGTTATGCTGCCAAAATGATTCCATGCTAGCAGGCTCTATCGCTGGGGGAAAACTACATTTTCTTAATCAGGATGTGACATCTAGTTCATCTATAATCTTTCCTTGTTATGCTTTCCTTGACCTATATTGTGTGGCAAAGTTACTCTTTACTCTCTTTAGCAGCTATTAGTGAAATATCTTTTAGTTAATATGTCAGCTTGCTCTATACCCAATAGTCAATTCCAAGTGGAAAGTTCGATTTGAAATTTCACAAGTAGTTTTCTAGACAAGTTCACGCCGTGCATGCAAGTTTGGAAGAATCTGAGCCGCACCAACCTGGGTTTGAGATACAGCTCCCCACCCCTCCTCTTAGAATGCCTTCTACTGACTTTGGAACTTGGGTAATGCATAGAATATTAAACACCGCATTTCCAAGCAGCATGCTAAGTATGGAACAAATCATCTCTTGCAAAGCCTCAATTCCCTGAGAGAGTTAATTTAGTACAAATGAAAGATTTTCAGATTTCCAAAGGGGGGAAATGGTGAGTTCAAGCCTTGAACTGTAAATAATGTTTTATTTCTTCAGTTGGGTCATGTGTACACGGGTAATCACTGTATTATTCTTTGTACCAGTTTGGTACTTCTTAACTAATAGAATCATCCCTTTGAGGTTAATCAGTTCTTTAAAAAATAATAATTACCATAAGTACCGCATTTGGTAATGTAAGAAATCTAAGCAACAAAAAGAGATTATCAGCATGCCTTTATCTAGGACCTGTCCTCACTCCCCACATTCTCAAGACTGAATTCTCTGTTGAGGGTGACGAAAATCTGCTAACAAATGACATGGAGGCTCACCTTCCACCCTGTGCTATCTGGGGCTACAAACGTATTCCATTCCCTTCCCTACATGACTTAGCATGCAGTGGCTGGCTAAGGGTAAACTTTGCTTTTCTTCCAATTCAACTATTCTTCGGGCCTTTATGTATTCCCCCAGCAGCTGTGTTATCCTTAATATGAAAATGATGATTTTGCCTTAGGGAAAAAATCAGGTTAAAGATGATAAATTGCTTTGGAAGATGAGAATAATGGCCTAAATATATTATAGAAAATTATTGCACCCACTTTGAATCTGAGAAAGAAAATCAGCTGACTTTTCTTCCCCCTTCCCAGAGCAAAATGTGGCTCTGGAAAAGCCCAAGCAATGAAACAGAGGGAGGCAATCCATCCAGCTCTATCTAACCAGAAATAAGAAAGGAACCATAGGAGAACATTTGATTTATGAGAACTGTCAATAAAGAATGTCAAGAAGCTCCAAGAAACCCGCAGGTGTTGCTCTTAGTCAAATCTATGTCAGTTTTTATATTTAATAATGTGTCATGAATTAAAATGTATTTATGCATATAGATGGTGCATTTGATTACAACTCAAAAGTGAAATAATCCCCAATTGCTTCACATTAATGCCTATTCAAAAACCGGAATTCTGAAGCATTATTCTCTAGCAGATGTACGGTGGTTAGTGTTGTGGGAAACAGGAGCAGAAGACAAATTATTAAATCTCCTTACAACCCACAGCCCACTGACAAGTGCTTGAAAAAGGCAGAGTGACATTCTTCTAGGGACTCAACTGCCTCCGTGCTAATACTTCGCTAAGGGCAAAAGGCAATCTTAGCCCATCTCCCTCCCCAGGATCCTGTAAGCCTACTTTAACATATAAAAATTCCTTTAGAAATTTTCCTTATCTTTAAACGCCCCCCAAGATACATGTTGGCCATCATCCCCCAAGCATATGGTTCACTGATAGACATCTGAAGGGTCTCGTGACTAAGGCTTTATTAGACAGTCATAAATGACTTTTTCCCAGCAATAGCTAGCCCCCTCAAGGTCCTGGAAACCTTGCTTCTAAAATTCCTTAGAGACTGATGCCATCCCTGACCCCCTCCCAACCTACAAGTATATAATGGGCCACTCTTCAGGACCCCAGTACAGCTCTTTCTGCCCACGGGTCCTGTCCCCTGTGCTTTAATGAAACCACCTTTTTGCACCAAAAACATCTCAAGAATTCTTTCTTGGTCATTGGCTTCGAACCCTAACATCTTTCCCATATTGGTTAGGATATAGAATATTTTAAGTGATTATCTTGTATTAACCAGGCTCACACATGCATATCTATGGAGCTTTCAGAGACTTCGCAAGTTCAGAGGACTAAAGCACACATGTCAATTAATAAAGGTAAATGTGATTAAATATTTCAAGGTACTCTGTAAATGTAAATTGCAATAGAAAAGCAATATATCATTATTCATCTTAAGATTACAACAAATAAATTTCTGAAATATCAAGCATCCATTTATCTATACACCTGTACATACATACATATAAATGTGCAATTATTCTTAGACACAATCTAAACTGTTCCTATTTGAAAAGAGTACTCATTTAAAAATATGTGGGCCCTAAAAATGCAGTATAGCCTATAAGGGCAGAGAGAAACATGGGAGCGGGGAGGACACATAAAAAACTTTCACTGTATACTGGTGTTTCCTTCCTTCAGCAGGGTGCTGTGTGATTACTTCCACCCAGTAATTTCTTCAGCTGGGGGATGTGTTATTCCTCTCATTAGTTTGGTACTCTTAACTAATAGATAATATCATTTTAAAGATAAAGAACTTTCTATTCTAAATGCGTGTGGTTATTTGTGAGAGGAAAAAATAAAAAGCAAAGCATCTAACTTCTGTTCGGCTAGAGAACAAAATACACATGCTTTCACACAAGGACACTTGCACGCACACATGTACAAATGCACAGACATAAAGCAACGTGGTAAAATGGGCTCAGAACAACCAAAACTCTTTTTGGCTCTACCACATACGAGAGAACTGACCTTGTACAGTTTATTTAACTTTACTGAGGCCCAGTTGACTTGCTTGAAATTAAAAATCAGAGATTTCACTTAAAGTATTTTGACTCTTAAATCAAAAGAGATCTTTGGTCTCCCTAGAAAAAAAGGAGAAGCAGTATCCTGAGCTGGCCTTGCCACACATGGACATCTGGGTGAAACAGCACACAAGTGGCCCCTCGAGTCGAACATGTGTTCCCTAGCTCGCCATAAGTCCTGACGCTGCCTGCAATAAAGTTTATAGCACACCTGCTTAAAGTTTATAGCACTCCTTCAGCTTAGTGGCTGGCTCCTTGTAAGCTCTCCCTTGTAATCTCCCACCTTGTTTCTAGAACTCTCCTTCCTATTCTCTCTCTTGCACTCTCCTTTCCTCCCTCCTGTATTCTCTGCCCCTCTTATACCCACCCTGCTTCCCTCCTGCAATCTCTCTCCTCTCGTGCCCTTTCTCTATTCTGCACCCTCCATCCTTCTTCCTACCAGTATTCTCCATTTAACCCAATGGTTCTCAGCCTAGGTGTTTTTGTCTTCCACACTTCTGGGAAAATGTCAACGTCTAGAATCATTTTTGGTTGTCCCAACTAGCCAGAGCAATGCTACTGACATCTCTTCCATCAAGGCTAAGGATGTTACTGAACATCTGACACTACCCTACAAGGCATTAGGGACAGTCCCCCACAACGAAGAACAATCTGGAGCAAAATGTCAACAGTGCTGAATTTGGGAAACCCTGCTCTAGAGATTATCACCCTATACTAAACTTCTCTGACTTCATAAATTTCTAACAATCTCTGGCAGAAACAAGAGAACAACCTTCTCTCCTTGATGAACTCACTAAAAAACAACCAAATACAGAAGCAAAGAAGTTTTAGTATGACTATTACAGAACATTTCAAATCAAAATAAGATGGGGAGTGGAGGGAAAAAATTTTAAAAATAAGATAAAATAAAAATAAAATAAATAAGATGTCCTCAGTTTCAACCCATGAGGTCTCAGTTATGTTTCTTAATATTTAGACATTTAAAAGTTTATTTTGGGTTTTTTTTTTAATTTATTTGACAGAGAGAGATCACAAGTAGGCAGAGAGGCAGGCAGAGAGAGGAGGAAGCAGGCTCCCTGCTGAGCAGAGAGCCCGATGCGGGACTCGATCCCAGGACCCTGAGATCATGACCTGAGCCGAAGGCAGCGGCTCAACCCACTGAGCCACCCAGGCGCCCTATTTTGGGTTTTAATAAACATTGGACAATCCTCATAGTAGAAAGACTGGAAGGAAGTATAACAGATGCTAACCACAGGTTACCTCTTAGCTATAGTATTACATTTGGCAGGGGAGGAAAAGTAATTTCCCCTCTACTCTTGTAGGTTCTTGGCTGAGATCCTCCCCCCTCTAATAAAAGACAGATTATCAAGAGAAAAAACAAAGTTTTATAACATATATACCTCCTGTATACATGATAGAGACCCAAGAAGAATAAGCAACTCCCCAAAATGGCCCACACTACAACCCAATATATAATTTGCAGCCAAAGACAAAAGAAGATGTGAGGCAAGAGAGCCAGGTATGCAAGGGGACCAGAAAAAGCACGGTAAGATTGTGGTGTAGATTTAAGTCCTTGTCTTCCTCCTTGATAAAGAGTTTCTAGAGATTTAGGGTCACTTTCCTCTTCCTGGTACAAAGAGGAAGACACCTTTAGAAATGGAGACTTGCTTAAAATTTAAATGTCTCTTACAAAATAGTAACTTTTACTACACTCATTGTCAGAACTTCTCCTTTGTCTGCTGTTTCTTAAAAAATACTCAACTCAAAATAATCTTTATACCAAAGAGGCATATTTTAGGCTGACATACTCTGCTTCCTTTCAATATGATTATTATGATATTTCTTGCTTCCTATGTTTGTTCTCCAAATTTTCTACCATGAAAATACATTACTATTAAAATCGTTAAAATTAAATATCATTTAAAACACCAATAAAAAATGTTACCAACAGCAAAAGCCTTTATCATCAGAAATCACAAGTTATCAGTATGAAAAAGGCAACTTAAAATTTGTCACATAAAACTTACAAAATAAGAGACACTTTTGATATGCCAACATAGGCTTTTGCCCTGAACCAACCAGTGTTTTTTTTAACTGAAAAAAAAAAAAAAGTCTAAAAACACTAAGCAAAAGTTACTTTTCTAAAACCTTGAAAACGGGAGAAATTTGAGCATGTTCACATAACTCTTTCCCAAGGTTAGCCCAATTTACCATTTCATTACCAAGTATTCTCACAACTAGACATGAACTCACTAAAGAAATACTTCAAGGAAATCTCAATTACACATCACGAATATACAAACAAACTTTTACGTCAACAAGCAAATGTCTTCTACTTAAATGAATTACCAAATGCTGTTCTCTCTTCTCTATATTCTTTCTCATCCTCTTGATTTTGAGATCTTTAAGATCTTCAGAAAGATTTCAACATTTATGAGGAAGCTGAGGTTTTCAGGATAGTAAGAAATTTTCATCATTTTATATAAAATAAATGTCAAGTTGGATAAGGACCCATCTTGTTGGTTTACACCGTTTATCGTAATCAATTTAATATCACTTCCAGCAGTGTGGCACAGTGCTGCATAAACAATATGATAACTGGAATTTCTCCGCTCCTTGAATTAGTAAGCAAGTTACAGTGCATATCCATCATGCATAATGAGTCTGAAGCATGGCTTGATTACATTTCATTTGCATAAGAATTTTCCATAATTTTTTTAAACTGATCATTTTTAATTCAGAGTAGATTTAAATGCCACACAACTGCTGCCCTCCTCCTGAAATGCTAAGCAATCTTCTTACATAATAGAAAAATGCTAATCAATTTTTTTTCACGCAGATCCTAGCTTGCTAATGAGTTTCCACCTTTCTACATGCTGTCAAATCTCATTACACTGTCACCTTTCTAGGGTTCACAATCGGAGTCCACGTTCATATGGTTCAATTCTAATTGTCACATTCTTTCGTTGCATTAACAAGGGAAACATCTTTTAAATAATCCTTGGATTGTCCAATTTGAAGGATCATTTCCTCCCTTTGCATACTGTAGTTTGTAAAACCCCTACCATTAATTTACAGAAATATTAATTTGAATGTTCTCCAATAAGCCAAAAGTCTGAAGAATGAAAATGAAACAGGAACCAACAACAGACACATGAATATAGATCTAGAAGTTACATCACAATGAGATAAAATGTAGAAATAAAAATAGCTTACTAAGGGCGCCTGGGTGGCTCAGTGGGTTAAGCCGCTGCCTTCGGCTGAGGTCATGATCTCAGGGTCCTGGGATCAAGTCCCACATCGGGCTCTCTGCTCAGCAGGGAGCCTGCTTCCCTCTCTCTCTCTCTCTCTCTCTGCCTGCCTCTCCGACTACTTGTGATTTCTGTCAAATAAATAAATAAAATCTTTAAAAAAATAGCCTACTAAATATAATAATTTAGAAACACATTACCTACTTGGGAATTATGACATTAAAATAATTATCCAAAAGACATTCAGAGGATAGGCATTGTATTGAATTGTGTATATACTCTTTACGGTAGTGAAAGATCTTGCAAGATTTCCATGTGAAACACACTGAATCTTTTAACAGAAAGTTTCCAGGAGTAGACCTTAGAAACCAAGACAGGGTGTGAAGCAAGTCTCCCTATTTTCAAACACACCATAAACTGACAATGACTTTTTTTTTAATGCTTAATAGGGGAAAAAAAGAATGGGTTGTATGGGAGAAGAAAACACTTGGTGGGACAAAATGACTTTTACTTGCTTAGTAATCTCGGATCCAAGTGTCTCAGCTATGCCAATTACCAACCCACTGGCTAGAAGTAAGAGTTCCTGATAGATCTCACTACACACGTTGAATTTTCTTTTCTTCGCAAAGAAAAAAAATTATATATGCACTTACACACACGTGTGTGTGTGTGTGTGTATTCCCCATCAAGGTAACTTTCTAGTTACTTTCTTTTTTTTTTTTAAGATTTTATTTATTCATTTGACACAGAGAGATCACAAGTAGACAGAGAGGCAGGCAGAGAGAGAGAGAGAGGAGGAAGCAGGCTCCCTGCTGAGCAGAGAACCCGATGCGGGACTCCATCCCAGGACCCTGAGATCATGACCTGAGCCGAAGGCAGCGGCTTAACCCACTGAGCCACCCAGGCGCCCTCTAGTTACTTTCTAGTTACATATGTATATATGTATATATACATATATATGTATGTGTGTGTGTGTGTGTGTGTGTGTATTCCTCATCAAGGTAACTTTTTTTCCCCCTCTGAAGAAACCGTGAAATTTTCATGGAGATAAATCTGTAAGGTAAAAGGATTTACTGAATTGTCCTGAGGTATTTTTTCCATCTGTAAATTCCTAGGTTAGATGGTACCATGGATACACATTTACTTAGGAAAAAAAAAAATTCTCTTTAGTTCACTTGTCCAAGCCATGCCTAATTCCTACAACCTACTAATTCACTTTCACTCATTCATTGCATAAAGCTTCTAAAAAGAGAATATAGAATATTCTTTGAAAAGTGGCTTATATGAAATTTTAATAAGCTGTTTCAAATTTCAAAAATCACAAGATCACTGACATTTCCTAGAACAGAAGATTTATCTTTAGCTCAAGATCCAAAGTCACTTGTTTAATTTAGCACAGTAAACACAAACCAGCTCTATCTGCCCTCTTCCCTAAAAAGCAATAGTTTGCCATTAAAATAGAATTTAAATAAATAACCAGAGGCATTTGTTTGATAAACTGGGCTGATAAACAATAAACAATAAATTTGCTGAAAAATCTATATAAAACAATACAAAGTGTTTCTTTTCTTTTTTTTTTTAAGATTCATTTATTTGACAGAGAGAGAAGGAGAGAGCGCCTGCACACAAGCAGGCAGAGGGAAAAGCAGTCTCCCCGCTAAGCAGGGAGCAGGATGAGGGATCCCGGGACCCCAGGATCATGACCTGAGCGGAAGGAAGACACTTAACAACTGAGCCACCCAAGCACCCCCAAAACATTTCTTTTTAAAACGATGACAAAGACTTGACCAAAAACACAGGCAAAACACAGGCGGGACGACAGACAAGTAATTTTGAGAGTCTCTGGAGTCTTATGCACTTGAAGGCAAGGGACCTCCCCTAGGGACAGGAGACCCAAGGTGTTCAAAATAACCCTATGATCCAAGAGTGCTTCCCCTTTCCGTGGAGCAAGTGAGGAGGTTTACAAAGTAGAAGCTTCTTTTTCATGCAGATTAGCTGAAATACAGGAAACCAAATCCAACCAAAACCAACCAAATCCAACCTCCAGGTAAGGAAGAAACGATACTGGATTCTTAACGCTCAAATCGCAAGACTCTAGAAGTCAGCCAAAGTATAACAAACTCAAACTTCAGGGTAAAGGCTTGTTTGGACACTCCTTTCCCCATACCGAAGGCTAAAATGGCCAGAGTCCAGGGAAGGGCCACATTTCCCCCAGCCCTGCCCACTTTGCCCAGTCCATTCTGAACATTCTGGAGCCTCCTCAGCATCCCTCCCGCCGGGCTGCCTTTCTGACCTGAATCCGCCCAGCGGCCAGCGCCCCTGGCACCTATCCCTGCAATCACACCGGGAATTCGCGCCCCCACGGGGACCTCCCCCCCCCCCCGCCCCCTAGTCCCGCCAGTGCCAGAATGTGCGCCTGCACCTGAGGGATCCCACCCCCCCCGCCCCCGCCCGCCCGCTCCCCGGCCCCGCCCCCCTCCCCGTCCACCCGCAGGGCACCTCCACTCACCTCGGTCAACTCCAACAAACGTTCTCATGGCTCTGTTCGCTCAGCCGTTTTTTCCATCTCTCATTTGCTCAGGTTTCTTTTTTCTTTTCTTTTCCTTCCATTTCTCTGCCATTCTAGTTTCTCACCCCCCGTGCCCATTCTTTTCTGACCCTGCTCTCTTATTTGCTCGTTACCAAAGCCTCTTAGCTCATTTTATCTTATTTCCTCACTTTTCTCCCCGTAAAGGTTCTTGAACTTTATTTTACATGATGCTCATGTTTAATCTCACGTTTTCACCATATTCTCTACATTTCTCTTGCTTCTCTAACATGTTCTCATTCTCAAATTTCATTTCAGTGGCTCATCTCTCCCACATTAAACTGTCTCAAATTCTTTCATTTTCACATATTCTCTTGTCCCCTTTTTAATAAACTTCTCTTCTCAGTCTCTCTTTTTTTGTTTTTTTTTGGGGGGGGTGTTTTTTAAATAAATTTTTCTCAGTCTCGTTTTTCTCACTCTGGCATTCTACAGTATCATATGTTACACTTCATTCTTGTATTTTATTTTCTCATTTCTTGCATTATGTTGTTCCTTTACTAACTTTATTTTCCCTGGTTTTGCTCACATTCTCTCCCAGTATTATTTCCCATCACTTTCTCTCACATATGCTTTTACACTTTCTCTGCAGTATTTCTCCATGCCATTTTTAAAAACAATTGTTAGAGACGCCTGAGTGGCTCAGTCCTTAAGCGTATGCCTTCTGCTCAGGTCAGGATCCCAGGGTCCTGGCCTGCATCAGGCTCCCTGCTCTGCAGAGAAGCCTGCTTCTCCCTCTCCCATTCCCCCTGCTTGTGTTCCCTCTCTTGCTGTGTTTCTCTCTGTCAAATAAACAAATAAAATCGTTTAAATAAATAAATAACAATTGTTAGGCCTAACAGAATGAAGTAAGCAAAGGTTTACTGTACTGCTCAAATGCCTGCTGGTTCACGAACTGATTGGTTGGTTGTCAATGCACGTGAATAGTGAAGCCAAGGCTGTGCAAGCCCAGATGAAATGAGGGACAATGACTGTTTTATAATGGGGTGTGGCCTACTAACAACCTCTCACTAGCTGTCCACAATAGCACTCCTTAGTTACAGAAATTTCCAGAAACACCAAGGGGACAGAGGGAGTTCTCCGTTTGAAGTTCTCAACCAATCCGACTTTAGGCACATTGTTTCCCCCACAAAATGGCTAATCTCATTGAGGCTTCTCATTGTCCTACAGGCCCCAACTAGGCTATGAAGGGGCCTAATTCTTTCCTTAATTGTCCAGTTAAAAAATCCAGAAGAAGGGAAAATAGAAATGAATACAGTGCTTAGGGATGGGAAATAAATCATTGTAAGCATCCTTAAGCCACGGGAATACTTAAGAAAAAAACTGTAGTAGTTAAAAAAGGAAAGTTTAAACAAAGTCCTTACAAATTACAAGAATCAGATGACAGATCCTGAAACACATTAGTTTTTCATAAAGATCCGGAGTAAGGATCGTCACATAAAGTCCTGAAAACGTAAGTTAAAGGATCATGTGAGAAGAATGTTTCAGAAGTGTTAAAGTTGTATAGATACTGATGAGAAAATAAAGTGTAGCCTCAATTCTATGTCTGACCACAAGGAAGACAAAATATTCAAAACAGGGTTTCAGTGAGGTCAGCGGATGGAGGCGACAATGGAGAAATCCAAATAGAGGCATAGACCCTGTATAGTTTCATCTTTATGCTTAATTGTAAGAATCAGGTTAAATATGACTTTGAAGACGAGTGAACCTGTCCAGTGTCAAACAGAAACCTGGATCTAACTAAGGAGAGACTTTTTTCCAAAAAGACTATTACAGTAGGGAGAACACTTCAACCTCAGGACCTACAAGAGTGTCAAAACCAAAGAGGCAAAAGTTTCTCTTACATAAGGAGGAGTAGGCAGGGCTAGCAGGAACTTTGTGAAGGGGAAGGGCAAAGGGTGGGAATGAGCAATTTGGTAAAATCATGAAATATTTCTCTCTACGGTCAACCAATTCTCAATTCTCAGAATGAGCTGGTAAGGGGGGATATTTTGCACCTTGGTGCTTGCGTAAGCTTCAGGTGAGTCAAATTTCAGGGGTCTATAAGGAGAACTGACTAAGGTTCAGCCAAGCCAATCAGAGGGTAAATAATGGCCAGTCATGAGCACTTGGTCATCAGTTAGTTAACCTGGAAGCTTCCAGTAGCAAATCAGTTCTGAGCAGAGAATTTAGGCTGATCACTCCATTTTCAGCATTTGTTTCTATTTCATTCCACAAATATTTGGGGGAACCTATGCCATGTCAAAGCTGTGTCTTACTTGTTTTTCTGTTTTAGTCCCCTGTGGAAATTGACCAAGGCTACCGTAGAAAATGCACACACAGAAACAGCATTAGTGATTAGAAAGGCCAAATTCCTGACAAAAGAAGGCTGGAAGAATGAAGTGACTTGCCTACAGTCACACAACTGGTAGCAGAACAAGAGCTGAATTCTAAATAATCTTAATCATTAAGCACATAAACATACACTCACAGTTGATTATACTTTTGAAAAACTATTATGGTTACTGAGAATAGATACCCTTTCTCAAAATATTTTTTTTAAGATTTTTTTAAATTTTTTTTATTTTTAAGTAATCCCTACACCCAATGTGGGGCTCGAACTCAGAACCCTGAAATCACTCGCATGCTCTATGGACTAAGCCAGCCAGGTGCCCCAAGAATGGATATCCTATTGATAAGAAAAGTACTTTAACTTGGCTATATAGTTATATTTACTTTAGTTTTGATTATACCTTTTATTTCAATTTTCTCTGAAATTGTAAGGTCAATTTATCTTGGAACATACATATCCACAAGAGAAAAAAATATTATATTTTTCCCAACACAGAAAATTACATTAGAGAAAGTGGTCTTAAGTCCAGGGAAATAGCAGAACATTAAATTATGCTGAGGTCAGAGTTATGTTTTTGGTTTTAATTAGTCATACTATAACACAATCAGAGAATAATTTGTTGTTACTATCATTTTAACAAGATAGTTTTTCATAATGAATATGGCTCAATATAACCTAAGGCGAATCTGCTCAGAAGAATCTGTTTTGCTATTAATATTTATCAGAGCACACTGCAGAATTCACACTTTCTACATCTGCAAACTGAAGTAAACAGGAAGCAGTAATGGGCAAGATGAGATGATGAATTAGGTAGAAAGTAATCAAATCTAAAAGGAAACATTAACAGTGATTAAACATATTGTTTGCTATGCCTATTGCAGTGGAAAACAAGAATTCAAGAATTGTTTTTATAATACATCTTTTTATAACATGAAATGTGGGAAAAGTTATGATAAAACTAGTATGTCATTGAAATCTGCCACTAGTATGCGCTTTTGCCTGTTCTATTTGTTTTATATCTTCGTATTCTTCGAAACCATTTATTTCTAGAGATTCTAATGATATTACACTACATTATACATACTGTGATCTAGATGTCAAGACTGAACGAATATAAAATAGCTATTCCAAAGATGTATGAAGTAGGCAAAAAGCAACCTCATCTCCTTAAAGCAAAGAACAATTGCCTAGAGATAAGATAATAGCATTTTGCTAACTACAGACAGTAAATAATAAAATGGAAATCACAATGGAATAATAAAATGTAGCATTTTAACCATCAAACATGTATTATTCCTAATGTGTGCCATATGTTGCAGATTTAAAACTATGCTTTCCATAACTACATTTTAAAAATAAGAAGATGTGTTTCAGAATAGCAAAAGAGATGGCATGTCATATTTTCATTCTGATGCCCCTCCTACCACTGCTACTATAATTTAACAAGAAAATCACACTTTTCCTTTGATTAAAGAACTTTTGGGGGATGCCTGGGTGACTCAGTTGGTTAAGCGTCTGCCTTTAGCTCAGGTCATGACCCTGAGGACCTGCGATCGAGTCCCACATCAGAGTCCCCACTCAGTGGGGAGCCTGCTTCTCCTTCTGCCTGTCACTCCCCATGCTTGTGCTCTCTCTCACTCTCTCTCTCTCTCTCTCTGGCAAATAAATAAAATCTTTAAAAAAATTTTAAAAATAAAGAAATTTTGGTAAATAGATATATACATACATATAAATAAACCACCCCCCCACACACATACAGACATGCCCACACACACATTTCAATGGAAAGAGGCAAACAGCAACCAATTTTACATACACAAACTAATATCATATTGTTAAATTACCTAACCATTTAAATAATTAGAATAAGGCTTAAAATCTTTTTTCCAGATGCGCCTGGGTGGGTCAGTTGTTTAAGCATCTGCCTTCAGCTCAGGGCATGATCCCAGAATCCTGGAATAGAGTCCCGCATTGGGCCCCGCCAGCTTCTCCCTCTGCCTCTGCCTGCTGCTCCCCCAAATTGTGCTCTCTCACTGTGTCAAATGAATCAATAAAATCTTAACCAAAAAATGCAAAAATAAATAAATAATAAAATCTTCTTCCATAGCATGCGCCTATTGGTGGAGAAAGAAGAAGTGACCAGCAGACAGTAGGAACGTGTATATCTTCTCTTACTTTTTTTTAAAAGTAACCTCTATACTCAGTGTGGGGCTCAAACCCATGACCCTGAAACCAAGAGTCACAGGCTTCACCAACAGAGCCAGCTAGGCGCCCCAGGAACATATACATCTATTAGAGCCAAAAGATTTGAGTTGGAGTCCTGGCTTCTAGACAACTCCAGGCAAATAAGATTCTCCCCACACCTCACCAATTAAAAAATGGAAGTTCTACCTGCTGTTATAATGAGTACAGTGAGCTAATGTAGAAAGAATGCTTTGTAAATTGTCATGATAGATACAAATAATAAAATTACTTGGCTTCCCAAGCTACCTTCTTCACGTGCCCCTCTAGGATCTGATTGGGCGGTAAGCCCTACAAGGCAAATATGGTGGTCTAGATACAAAACTATGATTCTGTATTTTTTTATGGTCACAAAGAGTTTCAGTTTCCCCAGCGTTCAATGTAGCCTACAACATGATGTAGACAAAAGCATAGTTTTTGGATCCAGACCCCTGGGTTGGAATCCCAGCTACTCCCCTCGCTGTCACTTGGGCTTCCTGAGCTTCAGGTAACTTACTAGAATGATGATAATCTTAGTATCTACTTGCCGGACTTGTTTGATGATTGCATGACATGATGCTTCTTGATTTCTATCGTCATTCTTGGCACATAGCAGGCACTCAGCAAAAAATAATAATATTATCAGTATTGATATTTAGTATCCTTTCTTGGCAATTATGTGTCCTGCTCTAAATGGCAAAATTCAAATCCTACTGGATGTTTTCATGATGAATACAGCCTAAGGTGAATCTGCTCAAGGATCCATTTTGATATTAATACATATCAGAGGATACTGCAGAATTCCCACTTTCTACCTCTGGTGGGGATTTTTCTGTTCAGATCCTTTCTTCTTAGACTGCCACTTATAAAAGGAATGTTTTCACATCTCAGTGAGCAATATTACAAATAGATATCATACCAGTGAATATATATGTTTACATATATATTCAGAGAGAGAGAGGAAACTATGTTAAAGGGTGAAGTTCCCAAACAACCCCTAAATGATATAGATATTTGAATAACAATGTAATAACATCCTCCACTAATATTAACTTCTCCTTTTACTACATGACCAAGCACTCCAAACGTAATGATGAAAACACTGGTCAGAGATCAGGGATACCCTGTGAACTTGTGTCAACCATAAAGAACACCCAATGTGCAATAGTGGAAATTTGCATTTTCAGACTAAGCATTTGTTTGATTTTCCAAACTGGACTGAGAGAAAGAAGAACTTGTTACAGTTGCTGTCTTGGGGAGAAACGATGTAGAAACCACTTGGTTTAAGGACTGTATTTATTCACTCCTCTGGTTGTATCCCCACAGGGGATCTCACAAAATTTCTAAGGAATTTTTTATATCTATGTCACAAATTTAATTATGGATGAAAAACATACACTTTGAATAGCTACTGATGAGTAAAAATGTACCGTGAGAATAAAACTAAACGAATAAAAGGGAGAGAGCACATCCTGGAAGGGCATTATTTTCAACTGGGTGGCCAGGGAAAACCCCACTAATACAGTCACATATGATCAGAAACCTGAAGGTGGTACCGGTGTGCTCTACACAGCTATCTGGAGGAAGGCCATTCCACAGAACAGGAGAAAACAAGGGCAAACATCCTGTGGTACAAGTGTGCTTGAAATGCTGGAGGGACAGAAAGGAGAGCAGTGTAGTGAAAACTGTGTCGACTGGGGGTGAGGGAACTGGCAAACAGACCCCATATGCAGGTTTTTATACTAACAATGTATGTACAAGGCTTCCATGGAAAAAATAGTAAAGCATTCCCAAACACACACAAAAGAAGACCTAAGCACTTGAAAGGGATACCATGTTTCTACACCAGGAAATTCCTGATCAGAAGGATAGAACATTATCACAGTTTCCCCAAATTAATATCAGTGTAATGTCAATCATATTTCTGTAGACTTTTATAGGAATATGATAAGTTGAATTTAGATTTTATTTAGAGAAACAGTGAGACAAGGATGGCCAAATCACCCAGATATTCCTGTAGAAGGAGAGGATGGGTAGATTTGATCTATAAAATACCACAATTTTTATAAAATTTTAATAATTGAAACAGTGTGATATAATAATTGTTCTTGCCTTGCAAAGAAACAAGCTGTTTCATCTACCTGCTAGGGTGTATCCTCAGATACCTGTGTGACTCACCTTGTTATCTTTTTTAGGTCTCCACTAAGATCAATGAGGTCTTCCTTGACTCTTGTAGTTAAATAGGAATCCCCAACCCATCTGACACTTCCTATCCCCTGTCTCTGCTTTATTTTTCTTCGCAGCACTTGTCAACCTTAGATATTTTATACATTTTAATTATTTGTAATTTTTTGAGGCAATACAAAGAGGCCCAGTGTGGGGGTGGGGGAGATTAAAAGACCAAACATAGGCCCAAAGATACATAAAATTTGATAGATGGCAAAAAAATAAATAAGTAAATAAAAATAATTGATAGATGGCAGGTGACATTGCAGATCAGTGGGAAAACCTCAAAAATAAACATAATACAGTTTGTTGGAACAACTGTGCATCCATATGGAAGAAATGCAAACGGATCTCTACCTCAAACCACACATAAAAATCCACTTAAGATATATGAAATACCTAAATTGGAAATATAAAACCCTAAATATCTTTGAATTAAATACATAATTCATTTTGTGACTTGGGTAGGGAAATTTTTCTAAAACCAGGCAAAAAACAGTATTCATAAGGGGGAAGTTTGTTAAATTAAATTACATTAAAACTCAGAATTTGTTTTCAACAAAAAAACCATAAAACAAGTGAAAAGAATGATTACAATTGGAATAATATATTTGCTATACATATAACCAGCAAAAAGTTAGTTTCCAGAATATTTTTTCAAAGTTGTCATGAACAGACACTTATCCAAAGGAGACATACAAATGGCTAACAGGCACATGAAAAAATGTCCAACATCTGTCCATTAGGGAAATGCAAATCAAAACCACAATGAGATACCACCTAACACCAATTAGAATGACAAAAATTAACGGAACAGGGAACAACAAGTGTAGGAGAGGATGTGGAGAAAGGGGAACCCTCTTACACTGTTGGTGGGAATGCAAGCTGGTACAGCCACTCTGGAAAACAGTATGGAGGTGCCTCAAGATGTTAAGAATAGAGCTACCCTATGACCCAGCAATGCACTACTAGATATTTACCCCAAAGATACAGATGTAGTGAAAAGAAGGGGCATGTGCACCCTAATGTTCATAGCAGCAATGGCCACAATAGCCAGACTGTGGGAGGAGCCAAGATGTCCTTCAACAGATGAATGGAACATTACTCAGCCAACAGAAAGGATGAATACCCAACTTTTGCACTGACATGGATGGAATGGAGGGGATTATGCTAACTGAAATAAGTCAAGCAGAGAAAGACAATTATCAGAAGGTTTCACTCATATGTGGAACACAAGGAATAGCACAGATTACAGGGGAAGGGAGGGAAAACTGAATGGGAAGAAATCAGAGAGGGAGACAAACCATGAGAGACTCTGGATTCTGGGAAACAAACTGAGGGTTACAGAAGGGAGAGAAATGGGGAGATGGGGTAACCAGATGATGGGTATTAAGGAGGGCACATGTGATGCACGCTGGGTGTTATACGCAACTAATGGATCATTGAAAACGACATCAAAAACTTATGATGTACTGTATGCTGGCTAACTGGGCATCATAAAAAATAAATGAAGTTTTGACAATTAATAAAAATGACAAAAATGTAGACAGACACTTTACCTAAAAGAATACTCGATTTGTTTGTGACATATTTAGTTATACAAAACATAATTAGGAATTATGGACATGTAAATATAAAACCATAAGATACCATTTTATATGCAGATTGAGAAAAACTTTAGACAGTTCCAAGTTCTATTGAGGACTGTGAGTCAACTCACACATGGCTGATGCAAGATGACATTGATCTAAGCACATTACAAAGGAACCTGGAATTATCCTTAAAATTGTATGGCTCAGGGGTACCTGAGTGACTCAGTCAGTTAAGGGTCCAACTCTTGATTTCAGCTCAGGTTTTGATCTCAGAGTCCTGGGATGGAGTCCAGAGTAGGGCACTGCACTCAGGGGATTCTCTCTCTTTCGCCCCCTTCACCCCCGCTCCACTCTCTCTCTCTCTCTCAAATAAATAATCTTAAAAAAAATAAAATTATATGGCTCCTATCCAACAATCTAGTAATTCAGCTCAAAAGATGTAGCTTAAAGAAAGTCTTACATATGGAAAATAGATATGTTCATAGGAGCATGGTACATTATTCCCTACCTTCCTCCCCAACAACAAAACCAAACAACCTCAATATCCATTAAGAAGAGAATATAGATATAAATTCTGGAAATTTTTTAGAATGACATACTATACAGCAGTGAAAATAAAATGAGCTATAACTTCACATATTGATACGGATGACTCTTAGAAACATGATGTTGAATGAAAAATATACACAGAATGAAGAATATATACAGACTTATACCATTTTATTAAGTTTTAAAACAGGAAAAATTGAACAATACATAGTTTAGGGATGTATATAAAAACTGATTAAAATTGAGCACATATGAGGATACAAACTTTTTTTCTTTTTAATAACAGCTACCTCTGGGACACAATAAACACTATCGGTAATTTCCTGATCTTAAAAATTGGGTGGTGGATTCATGTGCATTATTTTATCATCATGTTTTATGATTTACATAAGCATAAAAAATTATTTTGTGCATTTTTAATATTATCTAGTGATGTACTTGTTCAACAAAATAGCTCAAAACAGGGATTTCTGTTCAGCAAAAGACACATAAACTTAACAAACTGGTAACGGATTAGGAGACGAAATGTTCATTGTCAAAATCTGATAAGAGATTAATATCTAGACTTTACAAGATATTCAAATTGACAGCAAAACAAACTCGGAGATACTGATAAGAAAAATGGACAAAATATGAATAGTCAATTCACAGAAACAAAAAACTGAATATATAACACTAGTGATCAAAGAAATGCAAATTAAACAATGAACTAACATTTGACCTCCATACTCTTGTAAAAAATGTGAAAATCTGATACTAAATGCTGGGAGGTACCATGTCCTCTCATGTACACTGAAATGTACTCTAGTGTAGCCATTCTGGGGAGCAATCTGGCAATACTTAGTGAAATTAAGTGTATACACACTCTATGATCCAGCAGTCCCCGCTCTAAAGAAACTCACACTGCAGGACCATAAAATGGTAAGTGCAAGGATATCTAACACAGAGTTGTTTGTGGTGCTGAAAGTTGGAGGCAACCAAGGTGTTCATTACCAAGGGTATGGGTAAAAAACATATGGATATGTATTATGGAATACCCTACAGCAGTAGAAGCAATAAATTAGATTGCCTTAGAGCCCCTTGAGTAGATCTTAGAAACAGCACTGAGTGAAAACATGAGAAGCCACAATACCTATCATAATACCATCTATATAAATTTTTTAAAATACAAGAGTACTGTATTCTTGACAGACACAGGATCTTGAAAATATAAAACACTGAAATCTTGCATGTTTTATCTCTTTCCCACAGCACTTGTCCTTGTGACTTTTAGTTTCAGAATCATGTGTTTTGGTTTTGAGCCCAAGGATAACATACCTGTGAAATCCACCTGAAAGAGACTGATTTGTGACAGTGGCTTAATCAGTCAAGGACAGTGTGTAAATTACTCAACAGTTGGCACCTGGCATAGGAAGAAGGGAGGAAAGAGGCTGATGTAGGTTTGTGTTCAAAGGTCACTGTTCTCAGAAAAGTGGAGGAACAGAAAATTTCTGGCACATAAACAGATTTTGTAGCAATTTTGTTAATAGTAAAAGGAGTAAAACATCTTTGAAGCTGTAAACAAATGGTTCATAAAATATATTATGGAGCAGGACAATACCAAAAGCGCATTATGTTTACGGCACAGTATTTTCTCACGCAACCCTCCCAATGACCCTGTGAATTAGCCAGGGCAGGAACGCAGATCTATATGGCTCCTGTTGAGATTTAGAAAAGCTTCAAAAAAAAAAAAAAAAGATGCTCTATTTGAAAGTGATCTATTAACTTCACTTACTGGCCAATATGTTAATAATAACAATTGTGTTATAAATTCAAAGCTCCATTATACTTTGTTTTATAAGTACTGTATTTTCATCTGCATTGATTGTGAGACCCCTAAAAAAAAGCTCTAAGTTAGGCAGCTATTATTAGTCCCAGTTTACAGAATGAAAGCTGTGTCCCAGGAGAGTTGTCACCTAGCTAGTAAATTACAGAAGAGGTACAAAAAACATCTATATTCTGACTAGACAAAGAAGAAATTCTGTATTCATTAATTTGCATGAAGCATTTTCAAGAGAAAGGAAGTAGCAGAAACTGAACATATGTGTTACATTGAGCACGGAATCCCCTTCATGTTAAATTTTCAATTTACTGCAATATATTAGAGAAGTTGAGGAACTGACTACAGTTCCTAGAAACTCAGTAAAATTACCAACTAGTAAAGGTAACTGGTAATAAATATGCTGTTTTAATATTACCATCACATATTCTGAGCAGGTTCTGAAATATTAAATTAAGAATAATGATATTCTTCCAGAAGATATGCAAAACAGAAAAAATCTTCTATTTTGTGTGGTGAAATTTCCACTTGGTTCATGTTTTATTAATAAAAATTAGCTAACTGTGGCACTCACATCTTTCTAAAAATATTATTCTAGAAAGACTTGACAACGGGATGCTTCACATACTCAGTAAGTGACTATTTACCACAGATGAAAAGATAGCACTTACATTTTCTTCAGTAATTCTAGGATAATTAGCTATTTGAGAGGGGCTATATATTTATCAAACCATTCCAACATGTAATTCAGATGTCCTCGTTTTCAAATTTTCTCTCACAAATAAACCCAGATGGCTTTTTGAAATATTTATTCAAAGTTCTAAATTTACATGTAAATTCATTTTTAACGATTTTTTTGTCAAGTCTAGCTACACACATGCCTAGGTAGATATATATTTTCTCAGAGGCTACCACAATGAAAGATGTTTCTTTTAAACTGGAACACAATTCCAAGTTGTATTATAATCAACACATAAACTGAGGAATTCACTAGGAATCCCTGTGCCACAGATGGTTATTTTTTTTTTCATTTTAGTTGGCAGAAAGTGGCCTGCCTTATGACTTCAGAATATTGCTATGATAGTTATTTATAAGATCAATTTCTCTACCACTACACGTAGGCTGCTTAATTTCTGTGTTAAGACTGACTTGCTTCTTGAAATATATCCTAGATTCATTTGAATTTTATTAACTTGCAATCCCAAGTGTTTTGTCATACCAATTACTTAGTTATAGTATGAATCAGAAGGAAGACTGGTAGTGTTCACAGCTAGGGAATTGCATTCAATGAGACTTTCCGATTAGTTGACAGTGGTGTCTTTAATATGTCTAAAGCAAGATACTAAAAAAGAAGTGACTGCATCCTGTTCACTTGATTTACTTGGGCAGAGGGTGAGGACTCCACACAGGCCCTAAAATCTCACCATCAACTGCCTTCCTAATTTTGCCTGGTGATAAAGCGCCGAAGAATGAGGGGCTAGGGAACCTAATTGTCATTTATTGACATTATAAACCTCGGGAGGTTTGGCTTTCATTTGAGCTATAAATGTGACAATGTCAGTCTGAATGTTTATTACATAATTTTAAATACACTTCCCCCCAGATATTTCTCTTTGGAGCTGAATTTTATACGAAATATTCATGATTATAGCACACGTCCAAAAGAAGGTGAGGTCTAGAGAGCAACCAGGGAGTAGAGAAAAATCCAATTTTTCTCTAGAAAATAGGCTAGAATCTAGAATAGGCTACCTCCAGGCCTGCATAACCCAAAGGGGTGTCATTACCAGAAATTATGATATGAACAATGTTCCCTGTGTTTGTGCAGTAAATAAAAATATATGTGCAGAAATATGAATGGTTTGATTGATAATAAAACAGTAGCTTGCGTCTATAAGTAATTTTTTCCAGGCTTCAAGAGATCGTCAGGACCAACTGAGCGGGATTAACAATACCAACCCAAATGTCTTAGTCTCTTACCCTACCCACTCCAGAAGGACCTCAGCCTCTGGTTCGGATCCCCACACTTTCAAGTATTTCTGGAAATTCCCAGACACGTTCGCTGAGCACTGCTGCCTCTGACAGGCCCTACCACTCTCTTCCACTGCATAGGGCAGACTTGCACCAGAGTTCTCAGTCTTGTGCCAGGCACTAGACTCTCACAAACACTCCCGCCATCTCCTGCTCGGCTCTGCCACTGCTGTGCTAGAACCCTTAAATGATCAAACTTGTTATGGTGAGTGGGAGAGAATGCTGTCTGTATTATATCTGTCAGAGAGGACTCATATCTGAGCAGTGAAACAGCCCTTTGCACATTCATCTACAGTTATCTCTCTGCTGAGGACTCTGACATCCACGCAAAGGGAACTGGACCAGGGAAATCCCGAGTAACACCTTCCAAACCCCCCTTAAAACCATTCCTGTTCAACAACCAAGGCTAAGACAGTGGGTCAAGCTTGTTATGCCCATTTCTTTCTTCCAATTCCATGTGTTTTTGCTCAGGAGGAGGACCTCAGTGAACCATGTGGTCTCCTAACAGTCATTGCCATGGTCCATCAGACAAGTTTAGAGAACTACTCAAACCACTGATGGACACTACTTTAGGCTACACAGGCTAGGAGTCCAAGTACAAGTGTATACCACACATGAGAGGTTACAAAATATTTTCACACACATTTCATCCTCACAACAACCCTGTAAGGTAGACTAAGTTTTGCTATAAAGGAAACACAAATTCAGAGAGGAAATATTATTTGATCAAGGTCACCTATACCTTAATATTAGGCAAGTAGACTCTTTCCTCCACAAGACTCATTATTTTGTTGATTCACCATTGTTTGGAGGCCTATTTCATTTCATTTGGAAAACTTCCCGCTGAATTAGGGCATCAAAGTAAAAGATGCTAAAACAAATGCAATGTTCAGACCCTGTCAATCCACGCACTATATCATCTATGTAGGCAAGTCATAAAAGCAGTAATGATCACCATCACCTGATGAAACAGACCATGCCTAAGGCAGCTAAACTTGGACCAATGAGGTTAACAGGCTAACAACCTTCCAGATTGGTTTTAGTAGATGGTGAGAAAAGAGAGAGAGAGTGGTTTCAGTAGACTGGTGAGAAAAGAAACGAGTTTGCAAAGATTTGAAGAGAAAAGGACAAGAGCTCAGAAAACAGGACTAGATAATTTTGAGAAGCTTGAGCTATTTATTTAAAAAAGCTTAAACTATTTGAAGAATAAAGGACATAGATGAGGATGCATATAGGGCAGAAAAATCTTTCCTATTTAGGAAAGGAAATGTTTGTGCTCGATAACAAAGAAGTAGCTAGTGGAGAAGACTGAGTGTACAAAAGAGAAAGAAGATAGGCTTAATGGAGTAAGTGGATGGAATAGACATTGTCATGGGTTTAGCCTAGTAGTAAAGATACCACAGGGTAGAAAAAAAGGAGAAATGAAAAGACAAAAGGAAATGTCAACTTTAATAGTTGCTGGGCTTTTCAATAGTTTACTCAACCTATGTTTACTTTAATAGCTTAATGAATATTCATAAGTAAAAATGGAAAGTGGACACTCCCCATCTTAAGAATCATTATGGAAAAGTGAAAATAACTACAAGAGTGGATTTGGAGTTCAAGTCCAAATTTTGATGCATGGCTTGACTCCTACAACATAACGCTATCTACCTAAAACACTGTTTTGAGGTCCAAATGTGACAAGAAACACATTTATGCTTTGTAAATGACAATGGTAGATATTAGTTGTTTTTATTAACCACACTTTTTTCTGAAGCTTTTTAAAACTTTAATAAGTGCCTTTAAGCAAAAGGAAGTCATATAAAGGAAAGAAAAGGTTATATAAAGGAAAGAAAAGAAAGAATCATACCTTAAAGAATCATGTAAAGGAAATAAAAGATCATATAAAGGAAAGAAAAGAAAGATTACAAGATAGAAATTGATTTAGAATGAAAGACAAAAAGAGGCTGAGCCTCCGAAAACCAGCCAAGACTACCAACTCAAATGCCAAGCAGACAGGATTCCAGCTGCCATAAATTACCAGAGAAATGGGCACATCCTCTCTAAATTCTCATACAGAATACTAGACAGGATTCCTCCCAAAATGCAGCAAGACCATAAAGGGACACATTTCATTCAACTCTTAATACTCAAGATACATGCTAATTTTCTTCAATTAGTTCAGGGTATGGTGCCCAAATCACCAAAGTGTAAGTTTTCAACAAGACATTTCATATTTGTTTCTGGTCAACCGTATGGTTGTTCACCACTAAATCCACCTCAGTAACTAGCACAGAATAGGCACTAATACAATAATTGTTAGAAGGAATTAGTTGCCTCTAGCAGCCTTACCACCATTTATAGCATAGCAATTTGGGGAAAATCACAGAAACCGCCAAAAGAAGAAGAGCTATAAATATTTATAATTGAGTCCATTTTATATCACATTCATTACGCTGTGTGTCTGTCACTGCCCCCAGGCTGAGGCAAAGATAAATTCAGACTATGGTTATTTCTGGTTACTTCCCTGTTCACCTCCCTAGCCCCACTCTAGTCCCTAATACTGTGCTTAGGCCAGAGTAGATGCACCATAAAAGCAGGTCATGTTGAATTAAGGGGAAATTTCCTTTTATTGGGTTCAAATACTTGGTTTTCTAATATTTTAATTACTGCTTAAAAAACATAGTAAATGTAACAAAGCAGGCCAGTGTACAGCAGTGTACTGCTAACACAGTTCTATGTCTCATAGAATAATCTATGCTGACAATAAGAGCAGCAACAGCAATAATATTTTCCCCCATTCATTGATGGCCAAATAATTTATAAACATTATCACTGATCCTCACAATTCAATAAGATAGGCATCATTAGCCTTATATTATAGATGAAAAAATGAGATGCAGACAGATTAAGTGCCTTTACCATGGCCCCACTGGTATAAATGGCAGATTGGTGCCCTAAACTAGGGGTGCCTGATTTTGAAGGCCATTCTCTTCCCACTCTGCCACAGTTTCCACCCAATAGAGTTGAAGGTAAAAGTACTGATGGCAATATCAGAATTACAGTTTTATTCAAATTAGTTGGTAAGTGTAACTTTTTACGCTCACTTTACTAGACCCAATACACGACCATCTGCAGTGAGACATTGACCCAGTGGCTCAGTAGCACGGCAACTGGGCCAACACAATGGAAAAAGAACATATTGGCAAGACTTCAGCCCCAAATTTCTCAGAACCTTTTCCTCCATTCCTGTTAGTGGAATTGCAAGTGGAAAGTGCGGCATTAATTTATTTTCTAATTTGTGGCACATTGTAATTATTAGTCTTTGTAAAGCCCTTTTAAATTTTACACATACTTAATTCTTTTTTTAGCCCCAACCTGCTCTTTTATTCTTCTCCCACCAAAGGTAATCATTGTAACCGTAATTGATTTAACACACACCCCTTTACTTATATGTCTTCTAAATTATCTTTTTGAATTATATCTATATGTAGTTTTAAATTTATGTAAGTGGCTTTGGGTTATGATTTCATCCTCTTTCTTGCTATCTTTCCTTCAGCATTTTGCTATATGTGGATTTGGTCCATTCTGTCTATCTGCCACACCCACTACATTTACCTAACCACTCCCCTAGTAATAGACAAGATTGTATCCAAATCCCTCCCACAGCCAATAATAAAATAAAAACTGTAACAAATATCTTCTTGTATGTCCATGCCCGGACCTTCCTGTAATTCTTTTTGGGATACTCATGAAAGTGATTGGGTCCACAAGTATGTGTATCTCTACTATACTTTGACTAAATGCCAGCAGTATGCTTTCCGGAAAATGACTCACAAGTGTGAAAACCACCACAAGGGGATGCAGGTTTCCTTATCCCCACAAGTTCTATATATTTCAATAGTCTAATGGATTAAAAATATGTCATTGTTTCTTATTTTTCATTTCTCTGATTCATAGTCTTGTTAGCCTTTTGGGTTTTTACTTCTGTAGAATGGCAGTTCATGCCCCTTGTCAATCTTTGTTTCAAAGTTACTGTTTTACATTCTTATCGATTTGGAAGAGTCCCTCGAATAATCTATATATTCCTCTTTGTTTTAGACATTATAACTACCTTCTGTCACTCTATCACATTTCTATTAAAATTGTCCATCATCTGTTCTGTTAAAGAGAACTCTTTTTAATTTTAGTAAGGATAATTAAATTCATCAGATTTTTGCCTTGTATTTTGCACTTTTGTATTTTTGTTTAAAAACTCTGTCTTAGTCAGTTTGGGCTATTCTAACGAAATATAAACAACAGAAATTTGTTTCTCACAGTTCTGGAGACTGGAACTCTGGAATCAGGGTCGCAGATTGCTGACTTCTCTTTGTAGCCTCACGTGGTGGAAAGAAAGTGAGCTAGCTCTCTAAGATCTCTTTGATATGGGCAGTAGGTCCTTTCCTGAGGGTTTGCTCATTATGACCTACTACCTCCAAAAGATCACACCACCAAATACCATCATTTTGGGGATTACGCTTCAACAAATGAATTTTAAGGGAACACCCATATTCAATCCACAACAAATTCCTTCTCCAAGCCTAGATAATAAAAATAATCTGTTGGTTCTTCTAGTCATTTTATAGTATTTCTTTCACATTTAGGTCATTAATTCATCCAGAGACCCATATTACATATGGGTGGTGAGGAAATCAGCTCTATTTTTACCCCTCCATATAATGAGCTTCTTTTCTTAATATCATTTACTAAACAATCTTTCTTTACCCATAATTCATTGTCGCCTTTTTTTTTTTTACAGAATTTATTTATTTATTTATTAGACAGAGTGAGAGAGAACATATGTGCAGGGGGAGAGATAGAGGAAGAAGCAGGCTCCCCACTGAGCAAGGACTCCATCCCAGGACCCCGGGATCATGACCTGAGCCCAAGGCAGACACTTAACTGACTGAGCCACCTAGGTGTCCCCATTGTCCCCGTTTATTGCATTATCAAGCTCCCATATATGGTATTTAAATTCTACTGAATTCCACTTAAAAGCATGATAATAATTTTATTGCAAATATTCACAGTATATTAAGAATTAAACCATTATTACTGTGTAAACTCATAAAGATAAATTTAAATCATCAGCTTAAAATACATGAAAGGGTATATCCTATTTCAAAATTCTGTTCGTGGGTATGAGGGAAAAAAAAGTTCATCAACCATGGTTGAAATATGTATTTCTCCTTCATGAATTCTCTGAGGTACATTTTATAGGAGTAAGCCAGAAGTCTTTTCTAGTTCTTCATCTTGTCAAGTTTCTTGGATTTTATAAGTACAATTTTACTCTCTTGACAACTAAGTTCCTAGGGAACTGAGCATGAAGTTGTTAATAATATGCTCAAGGAGGTCTCACCAAACTAAATGAAAGGATGTTAAAAGAAAAAAAAAAAAAAACAGGAAAAGTCTCATGTCACATATATCTGCATGCTCAGTGACTAGAAAAAAAAGAAGATTTCTGCATGCATCTTTGGGCTTTAACTCACATGTCAAGTATGTTCATAAGGAAACTACTCAAAAACACTTTACTGCCTCTGTTTGCATCTCTCTATCATGGTTTTTATGAAGGAAAACCTTTTTAAAGTGTCCATGAAGGAGAATTTCACATGATTATATTAATGATTTCATGTACCTTTAGGCTACACTTAATACAAGCCACCCTTAATCACTTCCTTCATTTACTGTGGCTTCAATTGTTGATATAATAGGTGGTTGAAGGATATATCCTAGGTAAAAATCAAGTTTTAGCTACAAGAGATTTTCGTATCTGTCTGGAGGAGACATGACAAAGTTTTCATTTTGCATTCCATTTTGGACACACCCCATAGTTTCTATGGATGTTGGTAGAAGTGTTTCTGTTAGCTCACTTCTCCTCCTTATACTTTGACCATGAAATCCTCTGCATGATGTCTGACATGAGAAGCATTTAGTTATAGCTCCTTGTTAGTATAATAGCCAATATACTATCCATAAGCCAAGAATCAGGGGTCGAATTTGACTATGAGGCAGTGTTTTCCTACTCCAGAAGGATGCAATTTCTTAAGAGTTGTGTACACTATCATATAACCAGGGCCTCAAATCCCGAGTGAATATCATTAAGTGAATTTTTTTCTCTTTAATTATATTCAAGATTTTTAAAATTTTATTTTTCAGTGTTCCAAAAATTATTTTTCATGGAAAAAATAGTATATTAATATTAACAATATTAATATTAATATTAATATTATTTATGGGAAAATATTATTAAATCACTGCTCAGGTCATGCAGGGCTCAATCCTAGGACCCTGGGATCATGACCTGAGCTGAAAGCAGAGGCTTTAACCCACTGAGCCACCTAGGCACCCCTTGAAAAGTGATTTAAAAGTGCAGAGGGAAAAAAGGCTCAGAGAAACGTTGCCCATTTCACTCATTATATATAGTACTTAGCCCAATACCACATGAGGGCACTTACTATTTTTCAGTAGAGAAGAAGAGAGATAAAATGTGCCCACCCAGATCAGGTGGATGACTATGAACAAATATAAATTTACATTCATATACTTTTTCATTAAATAAAACCACAGGTTGCACATAAATACACCTGTCCCTTGAATAACATGGGAGTAAGGTTGCCAGCCCCCATACAGTCAAAAATCCATGTATAACTTTTGAATCCCCCCAAATTTAACCACTATTGTTAAGCTACTATTGACCAGAAAAATTACTGATAACATAGTCAATTGACATATATTGTGTATGCTACATGTATTCTATACTGTCTTTTACAAGAAGGCAAGCTAGAGAAAAGATAATGCTATGAAGGAAATTATAAGGAAAACACATTTACAGTACTAACTATATTTATTGAAAAATATCTGTGTATATGTCAACCTGCACAGTTCAAACCCATGTTCAAGGCTCAACTGTACATCTGAGGAAAGGGAGCATGGGTTGTAATAACAGTATTTCTTTTGTGGTCTCCATTTCTCCATTTGTGAAATTAAGGCACTGCAAAGTATGACTTGCAATGATCCTTACAATTTCTGATTCTCACTTATTTTACTGACACATATGCTGTACATAACAATATAAGTTTCTGGTTATGTTCAAAGTTCCAGAAAAGCAAACTACAATCTTTTTCTGATTCAAATTTAAAAAGTACTTGAAGATTAAACACTAGCTGCTATGACATTTCCCAGCATTATTAGAGTTAGGTTATAAGCTCTGTAAGAAAAATCATAGGACACTGATGATTAATAACCTGGAGTGGAAAGCTCTGTGAAAGCTTGTACTGTGTGAACTGAACTATTATTAGATGTTAAAGGCAATGGGGAAATCCACCTGAGAATTTGGACAGATGCCCTTGAATTCATGTGGTTAATATTAATTTTTCTTCCTAAGTAGCTAGGTACAGTGCTGTATAGCAGACATCACTGAAAAAGCTCACCATTCTGTGCTGCAGTCTTCAAAAATTAAAAATGTTCCTTACCTAATACCATTGGATGCATGTGAATCAAGATAACTAACATTTTACAGACTACTACGCCAATAGTCGAGATGATTTTACTTTCTTATAGTCAGCTTCTTTTATCCTGAAGAATTGCAAAATTCTCCCATATTAATATACCAATCCCTTAGTTCTCACTACCTGCTGAAATACACTTTGGATTTCATAAACAAAGCAGTCTACCAATTTGGACTGTTTTTATTTCTCAGTAAAGTTAATATGGCACCTAAGACCCATTACAAGACAGTGTCTATCAAGAGTTACTCAACAGGGGCACCTGGTTGGCTCAGTTGGTTAAGTTTCTGCCTTTGGCTCAGGTCATAATCCTCAGGGTCCTGGGATTGAGCCCCGTGTCCACTTTGCACTCAGTGGGGAGTCTGCTTGTCCCTCTCCTTCTGCCCCTCCCCCCCTCATGCTCGCTCTCTCTCTCTCTCTCTCTCTCTCCCTGTCTCAAATGAGTGAAAGTATACACTGAATTTATTGATCTTGAAAGCAGGTAAACATACCATCAAGCCTGATATGTGAGTTAAGTCACCTGGTTTCGAAGGTCCAGGGGTGCAGACAAAATGAGGGTAAGCTTTAGTATGTCTATACTATAAACCAAGAAAGACCAGGCTAGTGTGAGGTGAGTGGGGCACCCACCTTAAATGCAAAATTAAGGGGCATGCTACAAAACTTAGTAAGCAAGATAATATTTTAATGAAATATTTTAAAAAATCAAAAATATTTTTAAGATATGATTTTTTAAAAAAAATCTAAGCTTTTAAATATGGATTCCACTCAACCTAGCACCATATTAAATTTTGCATCTCAGTTGAGTGTCTCATTCACCTCAGCCAGGTTCCAGCCCTGAAATCATGCCTGAAAAGCAAGTCTCTAATGCTGGCTGAAGTTTGAGGCAATTGCTCAAGACTTTCCTTCTCATCTGACATTAACCTGAGTAGATATGGTGCCTGCATAATATACTCATTAAAAATCCCTCTTGATAAATGAGTCTACATACTCTACAAGAATTAGTTTAATCTTAATTTCATTCAAATTGCTATAGAGTCAGTTTGCAACAAGGTTTTTTTTTTTAAATAAACAACATTTGCAGAGATTCTGAGAAATAAATTACTCCTAAAAATAATATTTTGATCAGTCAAGTGAAAACAGATTGGAAATACTCTATATGTATTTGAAATCCTTGTGTTTCAGAGGATAAGAGTGAGATTGAGGAGCACTGATGATCCTAGGTATAGTACCTTTTACATGGTCAATCAGAAGAAGATGTGGGATACATCTGAACAATGCTTAATGCATCTACATCTTATCATCCCTCATGGATTTGATTACGTTTTCACAAAAGACATCAGTTGTGCCATTTTTGCATGTCTAGAAAGATCCCACGCTTTCAGATTTCATGCCATTGTTCTTTATTGTCAGAATTTGACTTGAAGGAAAAAAAAAAAAGTGACATTTGCATGAACTGAACTCCAGTACTCAATTAATACATACATTTTAGGGGTCATAATGGAATGAACAAAAAGCTATGGGGGCATCACAGGTGGGAGAAAATTTCTTCTCCACTTGGGAAAAGGAAGTCAGCAAAGACACTGGAGGCATAATAAATGAAATGGGCCTTAAAATGTATACAGGTCTTCTCCCAGATGAAAGAGGATTCCAAGCAAAGCATAATGGCAGACCAAACACCTGAGCTCAGCCTTAGGCAATGATAGAAGGCAAATGGGCACAGATGACAAGGACACGAGGGACAACCATGGTCAGAAGCATGCAGGATGCTAAGAGAAGCAAACAGTTGTTTTGTTTGGCTGTAATATCTGGTATATGAAAAGGAATAATATGAGATAATGGGAGAACCTTAGCTTAGAACCAGAGAGCTGAGGACAGAAAAATCTAGATTTGTATTTTTAGGCAGTGGTTAAATGGGGATGTGAGTCAATGGTGGTTTTGTAACAAGGGCATGATCACAGCCGTGCTTTGATAGATAAATCAGATCACAGCATGTAAAATGGAATAAAGGGAAGAAAGACCAAAGGCAAAGAGATAAGTAAAGAGACTTTAAAAGGTCCTTCTAGGGAACTTCACCTTAATTCAGGACATGATCCTTTAAGACAAATAGAATATGTCTTCAGGCAACTCTGAAGTTGCTGGAACTGTAGGTAGATAACCTACCCAAAAGAAATCCTGGCCCTTAAATCTAACCTCAACTCATGGCTATAAGTCAGAGCCATTGTTCTAACTCTTGAGTTCACATGACTGCTTGATGTATACTCTTAAAAAAATTTTATTTATTTATGTGATACACACAGAGAGAACGCAAGCAGGCGGATTAGCAGGTAGAGGGAGAGGGAGAAGCGGGCTCTCTGCTGAGCAAGAAGTCTGATGTGGGGCTCGATCCCATGACCTGACACAAAGGCAGACACTTAACCCACTGAGCCACCCAGGTGCCCCTGATACGTACTTTTATAATTTCCCTTCTCAATTATACTGATTCTCCACATGTTTTGTAAGATGCTTGACATAATTTACACAAAATGGTTTCCTTTTGTGCATATTCCTCCCGCTATCAGTCCACCTGACTCTACTGTTAGTCTTACTTGCAAAGGTTCTCCATTGGCTTACAAGTTCAAATCCAAGCCTCTTGGCTACGAAGACAAAAGGCTCTGGGACCTGGCCCTTGCTTAACTTCCTAGACTCAACTCACACCAGGTTCTGCCCCACAGTTTATGTTCCAACGATGTCAGAGCAGGTGAGGTTCTCTGCTCACAATAAGCTATTTCTCACCTGGCCTTATTGTTGTTTTTGCCTGATGGCTCACACTGTGCAACACCCAATTCTTCCTACACCTGACCCACTGTGCCTCCTCTTGGGCCACATCCTTGGGGAAGTCTCCTCCACAGAGGGTTTCAGATTCAGACAGATACGCACCACTGATGCGATGTTATCTAGGATCTGATGGAAGAAGACTGGTCCTAATGCCATGAAGAAAACAGACTATGAGCTTGGCTCCTCCTTAGCTCAGCGGGAAAGAGAAATTGCTTAATAACTTCTGAATTTCTTTCTGCTCACCTGTTCCTTTGAGTCACCGAGTCAATCCTGCCGATGATCTGTAGTGCTGGCATGAACAAAGGTTGCCGCATCCCACCTACTACCGTAGGGGACAGTCTTAACCTTCTTAAGGCTTCAGCAAAGGATCAGAACAAGTTTTTTTAGGAAGCTGGGTTGATTAAACCATTCCAGCCTCTGCACCTTATACTCCATCACTGTGACATAACATGAAGACCAAAAAGGATTTTTCGCCCAAAACCTTTTTTGCTCTCATTTATCTTTTCTTCCTTGGATTCCAATTCAGTGTCTCTTTCTATATTATTTGAATATGGGCTAGGAGTCTATTTTAATTTAACATAAACATTTTAATAGTAGAAAATCTGGTAAACACAATACCATGCAATAAATACTTGTATGTCTTCTGAGTGTTGCATAAGTGTGCAAATATTTACATGGACTTTTACATTTATAGAAATCTGTTCTCATTGCAAAATATTATGCACTTTATTTTAAATCTATAATTTGAGTTTTTAGGAACACTTACTTATGTCTTATAAATACTTACAATGTACCCATCCATACATACCGATTCTCAATGTTCACTCCCCTAATGTGGTAAAAATACAGGCTTAAGGAAATTTAGAAATTTAGAATGGCAAGGATGTTTAGAAATCTAGTTCCAACTTTGCATTTTAAATACAGCTATCCCCTGCTTTTCAAAAGTTTGTGTCATGCCACTTTGCTTTGAAAGACCTATGTTAGTATCCATTTACACTAACCAAAAGAAATCCAAAGAGGATTTTCACTTTTATGAGAAAAGGCAAAAAGTGAAAAGAGCATTCACTACACTCGGCATCTCAGCCTCAAGCCACCAGAGCTTTGAACTCTGTGAGTATCTATGCTTTATCTCGATTTATTCTGTGCATCTTTTAGTAAGATATATCCTAAGGTTATAGGATATGTAACCATATATATCTATATAGATATATATGCCTAAGACAGGTTCTTTTGGGGGGGACTGGGAACACTTACGAATTGCTTCTTTGCTTTATGCCATTTTGGCATAGGAAAGTTTTCATAGAGATGCTCTACCTTCAGATAGCAGGAGAAGCCTGGAAATTGAGGCTCATATCTAAGAAGTGACTTGCCCAATGTCACACAGTTAGTGGCATAGCAATGACAGAACATCTATCTCCTGACTCAGTCTGGTAGCCTCACCATTGTGCCCTACTCACTACTGCTACCAGCTGAGCACCATGCTACCCAAATGGGACTGAGACTACAAGTCATTTCCCTCAAGGCTTTAGTACGCCATCCCATAAGATTTGTTGGCAAACAAATCGTGTTGCTTGTACTAATTCTCTAAGATCTAGCTTCAGTATCATCTCTCTTCGGAAATGACTTCCTCAGACCTCATAGGGAGCTTTAGTCATGTTTATCATCATATTGTCATTTTCTCTCTTTCCTCTACTCAGAACCAGATACCATGTTTCATGCATGTCACAATAACCATGTATTAGATTCTTCTGGATGCTGTAATATATTACCACGAACCTGGGGGCTTAAAACATCTTACACATTGGAGACCTAAGGTTTGAACTCATTTTAACTGAATTCGGGTGTTGGCCAGGCCTTACTCCCTCCAAGGCTCTCGCAGAGAATTTGTTCCTTGCCACTTCCAGCTTCTTACGGCTGCTGGCATCACTTGGCTTGCGATCCCATTGCTTCAATCTCTGCCTCTGTGGTCACGTTGTATTCTCCTCCAGTGTTTGGGTCTAATTTCCCTCTGCCTCTAGCCTATAGCCTACATGTGAGACTCCATCACAACACACTCAACTTAATCACATCTACAAGGCTTTTTTTTTTTTTTCATATAAAATGACACTCACAGGTTCCAGGGATTAGGACATGAGAAATACCTTTGGCGGGGGATCATTATTCAGCTTCCTGCAACCCTGGCTTATAGCACAAAGACTATGTATTCATACAGTTCTTTGACTACTTAGCATATTTTTAGACCACAGTTTACAAGGTCAAGCTTCTCTGCCTGGCCTTGCCTGTCTAGGGAAACCATTTACACTCAAGATAAGAAGCGGTCCGAGATTCAGATCTCAACTACCTAGGTGTTGAACTGATTCCACAGCTCAAACACAGCTAACTTTGGTTATGATAATTTTTTGGAATAAGGAATTGTTATTTTCTACTGATTAAAAAAGTATTGATTGCATATTGTAGAATAAAGGAGAAAAATACAAACCAACAAATAAAAATCACCTGTAATTCTTTTACCTATAGATAATCACTGTTGGCATCATGTTTATTTCCAGTATTATACACACATGCACACATATGCATACATACTTAAATAAATACATTTAACATTTGGTCTGTGTGCTCCAAATATTATAAATTATATGATTTTATAGGCAGTAATATATATACATCATATTTTATTAGATGGTTTAAATCATCTTACATGCAACAATTCTGTAGCTTATCTTTATTCACTAGGCATTATATCATTAGCATTTTCCTATGTCATTAAAAACTCTTTGTAAACATCATTTTAATAGCTACATAATGGTCCATCATGTGGATGTACCATAATTTACTTTATCATTCCCTTGATGTTATGCAATTGAGCTATTTGTAAATGACTTTTTATGGCACTGACTTAGAATACAGTGAAAGGTATCTTTCAAGGTCAATTCAATATTGGTGGAAGTTGGTGAACCTATTTTCAAAGACTGGGAAATGTGCTTAAGAGAATACTGAAGTATTGATGTTTAGACTGTGTGTTAAGGTGGCTTTGCCACCTTATCTAATAGCTCAGTTACATATGGCCCAATGCTAGGCAGCACATGTTTGTCAAAAGCCAGAGTGGGATAGAGAAAGATGTGTGGTAAGTGTGTCAGAGGGACAGTTTGAAATGCTTCCCTGGGAAATAAAGACCAATCCAGTTCCTGATGAGAGCCAAAGTGTGGGACACCCAGGTGGCAAGTAAAATGGCATGATGTTGTCAGTGAGTGGCTTGGTTACCTCCAACAGGCCTGGGAAGATGTAGGGATTTTGAGAGTTGGAGGAAGAGTAGAAGGAATGATTGGGATTAAGAATGTTACACCTTAAAGGCCAGAGTAATTCTGTCAGGCAGGGAGATATAGTTCGTGCTTTCTTTTATCCACACTGACTTCTCCTACCCCCTGTGCTCTTTCCCAAGTGTTAAAGTGACTGGCCATCACTTTTCATAATTCAGTATTTATGAGCCTACTAGCGCTAGGCTCCATGCCGATAATTTTACATACATCATCTCTTATCATCCTCACATCAAAAAAATAAGTACATTTAACATTTGGTCTATGTGACATAGTTTTATCCCCATGTTACAGATAAAGATGAATGATGCTCGGCAAGGTCAAGGACACACACAGGACTGTACAGTCGAGATGCTCTTAACTTCTACCCACCACCTTCATCCCCAAACTAGGTCACAGGTCTCATCTCAAGACATTCTGGTTCTGTGATTCCAGCTCGTACCTAACTCAAGTACTTCATAAATGAGTGTCTTTGTGAACACGGAAGAACTGGAGTTAAATCCACATATGATCTGCCTGTTGGAAAAGCAACTCAAAGCTTATGACTCACTCCCAGTAAGTTTTGTCATGGGCACTCAGGGGTCATTTGTTTTCAATCTCCTTGGTACTTACTTAGGATCTTTTAATACACAGAACTGTCACAGTGAGTGTTATCGTGAACAGAACTCAGTAATTATTGGAAAGGAAAGTGAGATTTAAGATCAATAAAATGGGAGATAATGGTGTCTTTATGTAGTGTAACTTGAAGGATTGAGAAGAAATTCTAAATTCCAGAACATTAACAAACACATTTGCTCCTATTAAGCCAGCAAAGATGTTTTGCTTTACAGCTTAAACTCTTTCTATCTTCTTCACAACCACTGGCCACCCACTCATAACATTATATTTAATACCAAGCATATTAACATTGATTGTTCATTTTATTGAATTATAAATGCCACTAAGGAGGAGGAATATGGATTAATTTCCTTTAATCACGAAGCAGTTTTGCCTGGACATGCCAAAGCTTAGCTAAATTTTTATATTTTTTCTATACTTGAACTTGTTTTCCCATAATTCATACTTTATATACATGTGATTTCAGTTCAGTTGTATATGATAGCCCATTATGGTTTAACAAAGACCTTATTTATTTATTTAATTTTTTGCCTAGTCAAAATTGCAGAGCCATTGAAAACTAGGGCCAAAATGACACAGCTTTTTCTGCCTTTCTGAACCATTCATGTTCTCTGTTTATAGTACTAAGATTATAAAATATCAGATTTTAAAAGTGCTTCAATGTTCATTCAATGCAAATAGACATTTGCTACTAGGAATGTCTTCTAACTGGTTTACAAACATTCTCTTGAACATTTCCTTTGACACAAAACTCACAAAATGGTTCACGAACATTCTCGTAAACATTTCTATTGACAGAAAATTCATAAATCCTGAGGTTGTATATTCTATCTTTGGCGAATTATGAATAGTTAGAAAAGCCCCTCTTTTCCTTATTTTGACCAAATTCATCTCCTTAAGGCTTCCTTTAACTAGTCATAGTTTTATCAGATGAGGCCACAGAAAAAATTCTACTTCTTCTTCCATGGGTCTTAAAACACTGTAATTTTAATATTACAACACTCTGGTACTGATACCGAGTAATTAATAATGATAACTAATCATTTGATAGCACTCACTATATGCCAGTAACTATTCTAAGAGTTTTATGTATCTTAACATGATGTAATACAACCATATATAGTAGGTTCTATTTATCCTCAATTTATAGAGAGGAAACTAACACACAGAGACAATAAGTAACCTGCCAAAGGTCATGCAATTAGTGACTGGTGGAATCAAGATTCAAACTCAGGCTCTCTGATAAAAACTGCTGATGTTACATTATGCTACCTTATGATATATATGTTAGGCTGTAATATATTATTATGCATCCTAAATGAATTAAGAAGTTACATGTATAGCATCGAGTCATTAAAGAACATAAGAAATCTTAGGTAACTATAGATTTCTAATCTCTCTTCACCAGCACAGTTCTCAGAATCTAGAGTAGATCCCAAGGGGAAAGATTAGAATATCCATTTCTGGACAAATGACTTCTAAGTACTGATACATGGGCATCTACCACCCTGAAGTCCACTGGTCAACAGCACAATGTACTAGCTCAGAAATTCCAAATGCATTTTTATGTCACATTCTTAAATATGCAAATATCCAAGGGACAACGAACATTTGAGAAAATTCCCCAAAGGAAGGCTAAAGACTTTTATAAACAAACATAAGGAAAAAACTAAGAAACAGAAACAATGTAAAGAGCAAAATATATTATCAATAATTTTATCAATAATAATTAACTATCTCAGATAAAGAAGATATATATTAAATCCATAAAATAGGAAAAGTTGATATTAAAAAAGAAACATCCCCAAACAAGAAAATGGTCTTAGAAAATAAAAATAGGGGGATACCTGGGTGGCTCAGTTGGTTAAGCAGCTGTCTTCGGCTCAGGTCATGATCCCAGCGTCCTGGGATCGAGTCCCACATCGGGCTCCTTGCTCCGCAGGGAGCCTGCTTCTCCCTCTGACTCTGCCTGCCACTCTGTCTGCCTGTGCTCGCTCTCACTCGCTCTCTCTCTGACAAATAAATAAATAAAATCTTTTAAAAAAAAAGAAAATAAAAATATGGTTACATATTTTTAAAAATCTCAGTAGAAACTAGGCAGTAAACACCAGTATATCATGCCAAAAGTGGAACTTAAAACAAGGATCAGAAACACAGTAGACAGAAAAAGATAAGCAAATTAAAGAATCAATTTAAAATATCCAAATTATAAGGAGATATTAGAGAGGGAACAAGAGATAGGGAGAGGGAGACAGATATGGAGGAAGGGAAAGAAAGGGAAGGAGGAAGAAAGAAAGAACAGAGCAAACATATATTTAAAAAACAAGAACAATTCCTCGAACTGAAGGACAAGAGGTCATAATTTGTAAAGTTCTCCCTTTTCCCAAGCACACCGCATGATAAAGTCACCATACAAAAGAATATCATGAAATTTCAGAACTCTGGGGATAAAGAGAAGAGTCTAAAATTTACAGAGAGGTTAGAACAATAGGTCACATACAAAGAATCTAGAATTATAGTGCCATCAAACTTCGCGACAACATTACTGGAAGCTAACTTGATAATGAAGCAATGCCTTCAAAATCAGAGAAAATGGTGTTCAACTTAGAATTCTATATCAAGAAAAAAAATCAATCAACAGTATGAGGAAAATACATTTTCAGATAAGTAGTGCCTACAAATTAATCTCCTTTGCACTTTCAAAAAGAAAGCTATGGGAAATTTGCAAAATCAAAATAAGGAAGGAAAACCAGAAAAAGAGGGAATTCAGCAAACAAGCAATCCAACACAGGAAAATTCCAGCAGAATGGCACTTCGTAGGTCGGTCAAGACAATTTCCCTAAATATAATCGGGTAACTTTTCTCCCTTGATTAACACAACGTAATGTCTTCTTATCACACTTACAACAAGATAAAAAACTTTTTTTTTTTTGCCTGTTTCTCCATCTTCAGCCTGATTTACCCTTCTTTCTGTCAGTACTGCAGCCACATTGACCTTTTATTAGTTCCTTGGATACATCAAATGGCTTCCTTTTGCAATCTATCTCCATCTACCTAAAATGCTTTTCCCTCTAATCTTCACATAACTGGATTCTATTTTCATCCAGCTCCAATACCAAATACCATGTCCTTAGACTTCTGATCTGTTTATTTGTAATTGTATCTCTGTCAGCCTTACATAGCTACATTTTTCTTTACAGTATTTAGTATTTGACATTATTTTATTTATTGATATATTTTATTTAATAATTTATTGGGTTTCTTTCCCCCTTTTAAAATGTAAGCTTCATGGAGGCATGGACTCTGTTTTATTCCTCGATATATCTCTATTGACCAATCAGTCCCTGGCACATGGCAGATGCTCCATTGAATATTTGTGGCATGAATCAAATTTACCAAGATGTTAATGTTCTTTTGGAGCACAAGGTTATGAATGATCTTTTAAAATACCTTTTTATACCTGTTTGTATTTTCTAAAATTGCTATATGAATTTAACACTTCCATAATTTAAAAAGTAACACTATCCTAATGTTTTAGACTAGAAAAAAATCCAGTGGAAATTATCCCCAGAAATAGAATCTATTGGGTTGTGGCAGTTTCTGCTTACCTAAATGTCATGGAAATTAAACATCCTTCTAAAATGAAAATTCTATGAGGATTTGTGATGATAATTTAATACTGTCCACTCCCTACTAGATTTTCAGTAAAATGACCTCCAGCATATAAAAACAAGGTGGGGGAATTAATATTAGAGTTGCAAACTACTGTGTCCCTTCCCTAGTATTCCAAATTTCAATGATTTCCAACACCCCCTTGCCCAAGCCCTCAATTCCTTCTCTCTTACTCCCCATCCTTTTAGCCCAGTGCAAGCATGTAGTTCCTAGCACAGAATAAGTTTCCTAATTAATCTCCTTTTCTTTATTATTTTCAGAAAACAGATAGGCTGATCAAAGTTCCAAAACATAAATCAGAAGCTTATGAACTATATATGCATAAATATGTGAAAGGTGGTGTGAAAAGTAAATTAAAAATCTTTTTTAATGAGACATAATTGTCATATAACATAGTATAGATTTAAGGTATACAGCATGTTGGTTTGATGCATTTACATATTACCATATGATTACACCATAGTATTAGCTAACATCTGTATCACATCATGTGATTTTGTTTTTGTGGTGAAAACAATTAATTATTATAATTATAATACCATATTGTTGACTTAAATCACCATGCTATGCATTAGATCTCCAGAACTTATTTACCTACTAGTTTTAAGTTTGTATTCTTAAACAACATCTCTCCAACTCCTCCATCCCCCAACCCTTGGTAACCACCATTTTATTCTCAGTTTCTCTGATTTCTTTTTTAGATGTTTTAGATTCCCCATATAAATGATATCATATAATATTTGTCTTTCTCTGTATGGCTCATCTCTCTTAGCATAATTCCCTTAATGCCCATCCATTTTGCCACAAATGGCAGGATTTCCTCCTTATGGCAGATTCATATTCTATCTTCTTTATTCATTCATGCTTTGCTCATTTCTATATCTTGGCTATTGTGAATCATGTTGCAATGAACAGATACCACTTTGAGATACTGATGAAATATATGCTTTTACAGTCCTTTACACCTATCTCCATTAAAGCAGCATAGTTACTCTATAAATCAGTGCCACAAGCTGATAGGTCTCTTTCTTCCTGATACTCAAGGATTCATGGATAAGTGGTAGAAAGTACCCTAACTATAGACAGTATATAGCTCTTTTGCTCTTTTTCTATGAGACTGTCCTCTAACAGACAGTGCACAGGAAATTAAGTTTTCTCATCTAAAAAAATCAGGAGATTAATATAATATAAATTATATTATATATGTAAATATAAAATATATAGATATAGATATAAACAATCATAAAAATAAAACATCTTTCCCTTCTGGCTACTGTAGAGAGAAGAGGGCAAACTCTGTTCAGTGATTCTAGTGAGCAGGCAGCCAAGGTAAGACTGGGTCCAGGTGGGGGGTCTGGTTTTATGAAGTCTCTCCCTAGTGGGAGAATGTTATAAGCCCTTGTTAACTTAACTCTCTGCAATGAGCGAAATGTTTTATATCCATGATACACAATATGGTAGCCCTTAGTCACATGTTGCTATTGACCACTTGAAATGTGTCTAGTGTGATTGAGGAAATTAATTTCTAAATTTTAATTCAATCTCATGTCATGAAAACAAAATAAAAGCAAAACTAGGAAAATAATGTCTCGACTTGCAATGAGTGAATAGGGAAGCTGGATGTGCTCTGGGAATGATCTAACCCTTAAGAGGGATCATGATGGCATTGAGGAAAGAACCACAGACAAGGAGTCAATAGATTTGGGTCCCAGCTCAGTCCTGCCAGCAGCAAAATGCATGAGCTGGACAATCCCTTTCCTCTTTGGACCCCGTTTCTTCTCATGTAAAATGAATAGGGTTGAACTATTTATTTATTTAAAAGATTAATATATTTATTTGAGAGACAGAGAGAAAGGGAGGGAGGTATAGAGAGAGAAGGAGAGAGAGAATCCCAAGCAGACCCCCACTGAGCGTGGAGCCCGATACAATGCAATGTGATGCGATGAGGGGCTCTATCCCAGGACCCTGAGATTGTGACCTGAGCCAAAATTAAGAGTCAGATGTTTAACTAACTGAGCCACCCAGGCACCCGAACTACTTGTTTTTCAGTGGTAAATTCAGAACAGATTAAGTGCAACTGCCATCATAAAATGGGCACAGCAATCCATTCTTTGCAGAATGATGAAAACAAATGCAGTAGATAAAGCAGTCTGGGAGTGGCTAGAAAAAGACAGTGCAGCAGAGAAATCATTTGACATTGCAAACAGTGGTTATTTTAGTTCCAGCTGCCACACTGAAAGCTATTGGGGGTTCAATCTTGTTCTAGGGGATAGATATACTTTTATCTGATTTGATCCACACAACTCTATGAATTGAATTATTATCACTGCTTCCATTTTCCCAAAAAGACAGTGGAGGTTCAGATAGATTATCTTACTTGCCTAAGGCCATACAGTTAAGAAATGGCAACCGATAATTGATTCCAAATCTGTTTTTCTACTATCATATGCTATACTATATAATAGCTATTTATTATGCTTATTATATACCAGGTAATATAGTAACCTATTTCTATATATTATCTTATTTACTAGAGCCCTGTCAAGAGTTTTGTGGAAAGTAGCCCAAGCACTCCACTCCATCCTTCGGTTGTCCCTGACCTATAGGAAGGACCCTTGCCAGGATGGCTGGGGAGTAGGGAACCCACTCCTTGGAAAGGTCTTCATTTTATGGAGTGGGGCCTTTCTCTGAACTTTCCAAACTTTCTCTCTCTTTTCACTTTAACCTCAGTTCCAATCTGAACTCACCCTTCAGTCTCATCTTGAAAAAAACTTTGACTTGGGGGTGCCTGGGGGCTCAGAGGGTTAAGCCTCTGCCTTCGGCTCAGGTCATGATCTCAGGGTCCTGGGATTGACCCCACATCGGGCTCTCTGCTTGACAGGGAGCCTGCTTCCCCCTCTCTCTCTGCCTGCCCCTCTGCCTACTTGTGATCTCTGTCTGTCAAATAAATAAATAAAAGCTTTAAAAAAAAAAACTTTGACTTGCAGTGATTCAGAGCACTTCCCATTGTATAAAAAGCAATTTTGAAAATGACACAAAATATTCTCTTGGCAGAATGATTTTTAATATTAAAAATCATCTGAGATTCTGAATAGCAGAGGCAAAGTGGACAGATGGTACAACCATCACTTAACAGAAACAAAATGATTGTATCCTAATTTAGATGGCATACAAAGCCCCATCTGAGGGAGACAGTACCACCTCCACACTACTTTGCTTCTTAATAATTGATCTGAAACAGAAGACCAGGTAGAGCAATGTGACATAACAATCTGATTTTCCTGAAATTATATTGGGAGGGCAACCACTTAATCCTGATTCTAGAGAAGAAACACCAATGAAAAGCTAGAACACTTAGCAAAGTATGGGAATGGTGGTGAGGCTTTTATAGCAGAAACTGTCATCCTTCGTTCTTTTCTTTTTTATTAATTTTAAGTAAGCTCTATGCCCAGCATGGGTCTTGAAGTCATGACCCTGAGATCAAGAGTCGTGTGCTCCAATGACTAAGCCAGCCAGGTGTCCTACTGTCATCCTTCTTTCTAAAAGTCAAACCAAATGGGGAATCAAGCTACAAGGCAAAGGCACACTGAAACTGAAAGATTTGTAGATAATGCCCACCCACACTTACGCTGGGGACAGGTAAATTTAAAATATTATATTCTCTCTCTCTCTCTCCCCCACTGCTGCCAATTACTTTCTCCCTCCTCTCTCAGTGTAGAATCAATATGCTATCCGAAGCAAAACCATATATTCCCTCCCCAGCAACATCACTATCAGATGCCTCCATGCTAGATGCTGATTCTCAACCAGTTCTCGCAGCCCACGGGTGAGGCACAAACAATTGACAAACTTGCCTGATTAAAACTTGACATTAAATTTGCCACAGTCTTTACAACTGATTTTTAGCTTGTTTCCATAAGTATGCTTTACTGAAGAGTTTCAGGTTGACCTTTAAATTCATACCATTTACATTCCATGATGGTTTACATTCATCAGCTTCAGGTTCCCAGCTTACAGACCTTTATTGAACACCCATATTGTACAAAGTACAGCCTTAGTGGATTTGAGAGATATCAAGAGGAAAAGCCCCAAATTCTGTTCTAAAATAATACAGTCTATGGGGTACCTAGATGGCTCAGTCAGTTGGGCATCTGATTCTTGGTTTCAGCTGGGGTCATGGTCTCAGGTTTGTGGGATCGAGCCCTTTTTAAGGCCACACTTAGTGAAGAGTCTGCTGGAGATTCTCTCTCTCCCTCTCCCTCTGCCCCTCCACCTGATTGCTCTCTTTCTTTCTCAAAAATGAATATATCAATCTAAAAAAGTTAAATAAAGTAATACAGGGTCTATGAAAATGCCAGCATCCATCATTATGATTCTCTCAGAGAGAATGCCCAACCATCACCGTTACAACCACAGCCAACACTATTTCCAACTCTGTCTAGGGTGGGATGGGGGATAGAGGGGACACCTCAGAATTAAGTATGCGTCAGAAAATTACAAAGCAGAAGAGCACGCCCAACTACAGAAAAAATGTGAATATCTCCTACCTTCATCCCTCTGCTCCCTAGAGACAAAATCTTCATATGGGTTCTAGAAAGGTCATTGACAAGTCTTGTAATGCTGTGATGTTTGTTTCAAAGGGAATATTTTCATGGCTTTGTACTCAGAGGTATTATAATTATACTTTTTAGCTAAATTGACCCATGAAATAATTATGGAAGATGACTTTCTGAGAATTTTTATAAAACCTTATTTTAGGGAAAAACATTCCTCACAGTCATCATTCTAATGAACGGAAGGAAAGCACATATGAGTAATTCTGTCATATGGTCTATGTTCACAAATACCTGTAAAGTTTGGATGAGCTAGCATTATTCATTTGGCAAAAGCAGCTGAACTAAAAGCAAAGAGAGTAGAACAAAGTCTCTTTAAAAAGCAGAGTCACTAGAACAATATTATGAATAAATTTGCATTGTACAGGGAAAAGTAGAAGAAGAATGATAAACATAAGGTAAGCTCAGATTTTGGCATCACAACCTCAGATTTTGATGTTACCCATAAGTGAGGAATATCTTTTTTTTTTTTTTGTGGAATTAGATTATGGTTTCTGAAAATATACCAGCTCTATACCAGCAATATACCTCACATTGCCCACCAGTACCACTCTCCCAGAAGTTCCAACCCTAGGAAACTATAATGTTTCCTATTTCTAAGTATACTCTAGAGCTGTGCTACTTCTTTTGGCCAAATATACAAGTCTATCAAGTCAAAGAGCAAAGGATTAATATCTTAAGTATAATTACAGATTATCAAAATCAATAAAGGCATAAGCAGATAAGTGGACAAAGGAAATTAAACAATCTCACAAAAACAAACAAGAAATATCAAATATATATATCATGACCCAATGAATCAGCAAAATATATTTTAAAAGATGAGATACATGTTATGATTCATTAATTTAAATGTGGGGATTACCCCAGTACTGGTAAAAGCTTTAAGAAGGGTAAAAGGCAGAGAAGCTAGTACTCTTTTATATCACTTTTGAAAAGCAATTTGGAAATATGTATAAAGAATCACAAAGTTCTTCATTGCTTTTTTTTTTAATTTTTTATTTTTTATAAACATATGTTTTTATCCCCAGGGGTACAGGTCTGTGAATCACCAGGTTTACACACTTCACAGCACTCCCAAAGCACATACCCTCCCCAATATCCATAATCCCACCCCCTTCTCCCAAACCCCCTCCCCCCAGCAACCCTCAGTTTGTTTTGTGAGATTAAGAGTCACTTATGGTTTGTCTCCCTCCCAATCCCATCTTGTTTCATTTTTTGAGCTGGTGATCCCATTTCTGGAAATCTATCTTGGGGAAATTAAAAAATATATACGCACACAAAGAAAATTCATGACCTCTCAAAATTCACAACCTCTCAAAATAGTTCACAACCTCTAAAAGTTCAACAGCAGAGGATGGCCAATGAAACACTATGTAACCACTGACAATTACAGTTTTGAAAAGTACAGCAACTTGAGGAAATTCTTGTGATACAACACAACTGAGAATATCGATATGGCTGGTAAGGTAAAAAGAAAAGGAAGGTTAGGGTGTGTATATGTGTGTTTGTGTGTTGGGAGCAGGAGAAAAGTTGGTGAAGTATCTTAGGAACAATTAAAAAGGGTCTTGAATGCAATAGGATGCAAAAGGAAAACAGTACAGTGTACGTTTGAAACTAAAGCGCCAGTCTGCCCCATCTTCCAGATAGCACACGTGGGAATGCAGGTGAGGAGATCGTTGGCAGCTCGCATTTAGAGAATGGGAACTTCAGCTTTGAGTGAGTGATAGAAGTCGTGAAGAAGAAAGGATACATTTGGGAGAAACGTCAGAGACAGAAGGGTGATTTTTAATGAGCAACTGGATGTGGGGCAGATGGTTGAGAAGAAACAGGCAAACATAGCTTCAGTAAGGTCATTTTCCAGCTTGAAAGCTCTCAACGACTTTTCCTAGATTGTATTAATAAGTTGAAAATGGTGACCATGGCACTCAGGACCTGCAAAGTTAGAGCCTCAATCTACTAGTCTTCTCTTGTTTCTGACTTACAATAGTACTACATTCTGCGAATATTCCCTGCCACTGCTCATGTCATTTCATGTCCTTGGAATTCCGTTCACCTGCCTACTTTGCCCAGCTGAAAAATCTGTTTCCATGCAGCCTACACCTCTATGAAGGTTCCCTAATCATCCCTGAGCAGTGAGCTCCCATTTCTTTGAATGCCCATAGCACTTTGTCTGGATCGTTTTTGTGTCACATATCTTAGCCTCTTCTCACCAGGGAAGCCAGTTATCCTATTAACCCCTAAGTCAGATCATGCCACTCTATTGCTCAAAACTCCATGGTGGCTGCCATCTCACTCAGGTGAATGCCAAAGTCCCTAAAAATCCCTATTCCAATGTTTCTCAATCAATCCCAGAGACACATTAGATTCATGTCAGAAACTATATTTTAAAAATCCATGTGGGGCACCTGGGTGGCTCAGTGGGTTAAAGCCTCTGCCTTCGGCTCAGGTCATGATCTCAGGGTCCTGGGATCGAGCCCTGCATTGGGCTCTCTGCTCAGCAGGGAGCCTGTTTCCTCCTCTCTCTGTCTGCCTCTCTGCCTACTTGTGATCTCTCTCTCTGTCAAATAAATAAATAAAATCTTAAAAAAATTTTTTTAAAAATCCATGCCCACGCGTCACTCCAGATCAAGAGAACTGAGTCCTTAGGAGTGTTAGTTTCTCAACCTCTCCGGGTGATTCGAAAGTGATGTTGGGGGGCACCTGGGTGGCTCAGTGGGTTAAGCCTCTGCCTTCGGCTCGGGTCAGGATCTCAGGGTCCTGGGGTCGGGCCCCGCATGGGACTCTCTGCTCAGCGGGGAGCCTGCTTCCCCCTCTCTCTCTGCCTACTTGTGATCTCTCTCTCTGTCAAATAAATAATAATAATAATTAAAAAAAGAAAGAAAGTGATGTTGGGGTTGATTGAGAACCATAAGCTAATCTGAGCTAAAGAAGCAAGAAGAGTTGATTAACTGCCTCCTTTTCACTTTGTGGACTGGAGGCCCATTCTGGACTCACGGTTGCCTCTTTCTGAACCATTAACATCTTTTCCCAGTACTTGTCTCAAGCTCTGGCTTCTTTGGACAAATAACTCAATACAAGAGCTTACTTTTAACACCGTCCCCCTCAGAAGCTGTCGGTTTCGAAACATAAGTTTTCCTCTGAGGAAAATTATGAACATAGCTTTATCACAGAAAAATAAAACTTAAAAAAAAAAGATTTTATGTGAGAGAGAGTGTGAGTACACATGGGGGGTGGGGTTGGGGGTGGGGAGAGGCAGAGGGAAAAGCAGACTCCCTGCTGAGCAGGGAGCCCAGCGTGGAACTTGAAAGCAGCTGCTTAACTGACTGAGCCACCTGAGCACCCCTAGAAATGAAACCTTTTTAAAACAAATATTTAATTCAAGTTTATCAAAACTGCCATTGACACAAAGCCAGATTTGTGAGGGTTAGCAAGTACATTGTAGCACAGAATCAGAACCCTCTGCAAAGTGCTGAGCCAGCCTGTGGGAAGGGGCAATGCAGTCAGGTCAGGGTGTAGTCGCATCTCTTACCCTTCTAATGCAGTCTCTCTGGACTTCTGTGGTGCAGCAGGCTATACTTCAGCCTTGCTCCCATGTTCTAGAATTCTCTCAGTGGTATCTTATTCATGAAGAGTTGTTAGCTATTCCTGTGAGGGGAAGTGAAGTCAGGAACCACATGTCACCATCTTGATGACCCCACCTGAGAATTAGAATCCAAGAAGCATTTCACAAAATGAGATAGTGGAATGAATCTGATGAAATGCAGTACTGAATTCAGCAAACGTAAGCCACATCTCTAAGTACTTTGGGAGAGGAAGTTTGGCCTACAAGCAGCATGTGGAAGAAATATTTAGGAGTTTGAATATCAGTCAAGAATACAACACTTCTCGGGGCACCTGGGTGGCTCAGTGGGTTAAAGCCTCTGCTTTCGGCTCAGGTCATGGTCCCAGGGTCCTGGGATTGAGCCCCGCATCGGGCTCTCTGCTCAGCAGGGGGCCTGCTTCCCTTCCTCTCTCTGCCTGCCTCTCTGCCTACTTGTGATCTGTCAAATAAATAAAATCTTTTTTTTAAAAATGAATACCACACTTCTCAAACTCAAGCATGAATTACAGTCACCGGGAGGGCTTGTTAAAACAGTTTGCTGGGCTTCACCTGCTGGAGTTTCTAATTCAACAGGTCTTGGGTCCAATCCAAGTATTTGCATTTCTTTCTTTTTTTTTTTTCCCAAGTGAAGCTGATCCTGATGCTGCTGGTCCAGGGAAAATCATTTGAGAATCACTGGTGTAGTATGAGTGTTAAAAAAAAAAAAAAGTTACTGCAACAGTTTAGGCAGCAGAAGCAAAATTTGTGCAATGAAATATTCTCCACTAGTGCCAATAGGCCTCTATAGAATGAGTACCATACCCAGGAATATGACCAGAGAAGAGAATGAAGGGAACTGTGACCATGTCAGACAAGGAACTTGTGAAGCTACAGGACCATGTAATTTGGAGAAGGTAAGATTTAGGTAGGACATAAGGACATTGTTCTCTTCAGCTCTCTAGAGGGCTATTTCTTGGGGATTTATTCTAGGTAGTGTCAAGGAGTAGAGATAGAATCCATGGCCAGACATCTAAGAAGACAGACTTCAGGCTGAAGTAAGACAGGCTTTTCTAGCTGTTGGAACTGTCCTGGTTGAGATACTTACACACAGACCAAAAGGTGTTCAAGTACCATATGTGGAATTGGAAATAAATGACCTCTGACACATCTTCAAGACTGAGAAATTCTATGAGTATGTAAATATAGTTGCCTTTAGTTATATAGTCTGGCCAATATGAAACGACTGCTTTTGGAAAAACAAGGACAAACTAAAAGATGGTATCTAAAATGGTATTTCTAAATCATGGTTGAAAATAGGAGACTAGAGTTATTTTTTAGATAGTCTGTACTTAATATAATTTGAAATTGAAGGGGGGAAATGGAGTCAATAAGAGATATCAAGGCAAAACTCAGACTACAAGACAAGAAGGGAAAGGGAACGGCACAAGTGAATATGACACAGGACATATAGAAGTTGGGCTAAATGCAGGCAAGAAAGCAAGACAGGTAAAAATTTACTCATTTCATGGAAATTTACCATCCACAGCAAATATTTTATCTCTATTCTGACATGTAATATTAACTGCAGTTATGTATGAGCTCAAATTTGATGTCAACAATCTAGGAATTGATTAGAGTTAAGAGAACTCATGAGGACTGTAGGTCAGATAAATGTCTGTGTCATCAGTGCTGAAGTAGTAAATCAGTCTGAGGAGGAAAACAGAAACAAAATAATAAGGAGCATGAGATAGAAGGTTGTCACTATAAAAATATTACTTGACTAATCAGGGTATCCAGCCCCCAGAGGAATATAAGGTCCTGGGGCTGCATAATCCATAATGGTGCCTTGGGCAAAATAGTGATGCCTGATCACACAGGCTTTTTCAATTCAAAGGTAAGCTCTTTGCCCTCTTCCCAATCTTGGCCTTTTAGTCCTCTGGGTGTTCCTTTTCCTCCCTGATGATCTGTGTTGAGAAAATAATTGTAATATCAGGTCTTTATACTCCATTTTGAATAAGGGAATATGACTGTGTTATGATATACATGATAAATACACATATTTTCCTCATAAATTTTATGCCATTATGAATAGACTTTAAGGCCTCAGGAGCAAATGTGTGAGCAATCTGGCCAGACAGGTCTTTCCTCGGGGTTAGTAAAAATTAGCCTTCCCTCCACTTCTCCAATCAGCCGAAGGGCAACAAGGACCACATCAAAAGCATTGGGGAAATCTTGTTGGAGTCGGCTCCAACATGAATCACTTGAATTTGGAAAATAACATCCAATAATAACATTGGAATAAAATTTTATTTTTTAAAAAAGATTTTATTTATTTTAGAGAGAGAGGGTGAGGCAGAGAGGCCAAGAAGGGGGAGGGTCCAAGGGAGAAACAGACTGCTCACTGAACTGGAAGCCTGACACAGGACTTGATCCTGGGACTCCAGGATCATGACATAAGCCCAAGGCAGTTGCTCAACTGACTGAGCCACCTAGGCACCCTGGAATAAAATCTTAAAACAAATGCAGATGTCAATTCCCAATGGCAAGTGATATTATCCCAATTATTAATTTAATTAGTTGGATTCAGTTGACTACCTTGTTCAGTTGTTGCTAAAAAGGTCACTGTGGTAGATCAATATAATGGGTTCGATTCCTATGCATGGCAATAAGAACTGCAGACTGTTAGAGCTAGGACTATTAGAAACCAGCTAGCTCAAATCCTTATTCTCTAGTTGTTGAAAATAAAGACCTCATGGTGAAAAGGGAATTGCCAAATTCATAGCATGAGTGAGTAGAGGAAGTAGAATATGGACACTACACTGAACTAACTCGGTTGCATTTTGCATTCTCAAATGCTACCCGTACCCCTGAACATAGGGTGACCAACCATCCTGATATGCCTGATGCTTTCTCAATCTTGGTATTGAAAACCCCCCATCTTGAGAAAAGCCTTGGTCCCAAGGAAACCAGAATGGTTGGCACCCCAACCTGACTAGCTACAGCAAAAATAATGCCAAAAGACCAGACAGGATGGACTCAAACTGTGCAGATATACCTGACAAAACTGATTATTGGTCCAACTTCTACTGGGTCAGGAGCTCATAACATCATCCTCCTAGTCTTCCTCCTCTTCTCCCTCCTGCCTAAAATCTACACATTTGACAATTTAAAAGTTTCTTTTTTGAAAGGATTAAGAATTCATAGTATGTGCCAGGCATTATACTAAATGTTGAACATCCAGCAGTGAACAAAACAGAAAATCCCTGACCTCAGGGGGCTTACATTTTGTTCAAAAAGAGGTAAAAACCCACATGACTTAGAGAAATAGAGAGTATAGCAGCTGGTGGTTAAGTGATATGGAGAAAAATGAAGCAGGAAAGTGGGGGAAGAAGTGGTTGAGCCAACACTGTTGTTTTAGTTGTTGTCAGGGAAGGTCTCTCTGATGAGATGTGGCTTTAAAATTTATAAAACCTTTTCCTAGGGGCGCCTGGGTGGCTCAGTGGGTTAAAGCCTCTGCCTTCGGCTCAGGTCATGATCCCAGGGTCCTGGGATCGAGCCCCACATCGGGCTCTCTACTCAGCAGGGAGCCTGCTTCCTCCTCTCTCTCTCACTGCCTCTCTGCCTACTTGTGATCTCTGCCCGTCAAATAAGTAAATAAAATCTTTAAAAAAAAAAAAAAACCTTTTCCTACATCATTTCAACTATACAGGCATTTTCAAAGAACACTACTATCAGGTTAAGCCTCAGTTTGTATCCCCATTTAGTTCACTAGAGTTCTTCACTCCAGCCGCCAAATATTTTAATTCCTCCCTAGAGTCTCTGTAACTGCTATTTCAGTAGTGGCATTTGGTCTGTGGGGGCATTCAATAAAGGATATCTGGGATCCCCAAGGGCCATGGCAGTGGTAGTACAAACATTGCCAAGGCCTTTTAAGAACATAATTTGCATTGTTTATGCTTCCAGATGTTAGGGAAAAATACAATTAAGCTCTACTGAATGACAGAACCTAACAAAATGTCTGGGGACACAGTATATTTTCAATAAATATTGTATAACTATTCAATATTTATTGATATTATTATGTATTGATATTATAGTATTATCAATATTATCAATATTATCAATATACATTGATAATATTACTGAATATTTATTCACTAAATATTGAATAATTGTTAAATAAATAAAGAACAAAAATTGCCATTCCATTTTTTAATAGAAATTCAAAATCAAAGCCTTTGCCTCCTCATTCAAATACCACTTTCTCAGAGAGGTCTGGTTTGATTTCCATACTTAGAATTGCGCCCCCTCTCCTACACTATTCTCCTTCTAAATTATATTTTTCTTCATAAAATTGACCACTATCTTACCTCATGCATACATTACTTATTTTATTGTCTCGTCTCATTAGAATGTAAGTCTTATGATAGAATATTATCAGTTTTATTCAGTGGTGTATTATCAATCCCCAAAAATGATGCCTAGAAAACAGGTGTTAAAAAAATACTCAGTATATAAAAGAATCCAGGACTTTCTCTCAGATTCACCCCCTCTTCTCTAAGTCAGCTGCCAGCACTTTGCCCATCTTTCACATGGACCGTTATGATGGCCTCCTTGTTGATCCCTCTCCCATTTCTCCAAAGGAGTTCCTACATGACGTTCAAAACAATCCTTCTAAAAATGAAACAAGATGGAATCGGGAGGGAGACAAACCATAAGTGACCCTTAATCTCACAAAACAAACTGAGGGTTGCCAGGGGAAGGGGGGTCGGGAGAGGGTGGTGGGGTTATGGACATGGGGGAAGGTATGTGCTATGTATGGTGAGTGCTGTGAAGTGTGTAAACCTGGCGATTCACAGACCTGTACCTCTAGGGCTAATAATACATTATATGTTAATAAAAAATTACAAAATTAAAAAAAATTTTTTTTAAATCCTTCTGAAATGAGGGATTTATTATGTTATTTTGTGACTTACATTTTTGGGGAGTGATGTCCAAACTCCTTCTCCTAATCTATAAGACCCAACTTGAGAGGCAGTTTCATTCTTCCATTTTCTTAGGCTATCCATAAGCCTTGGAAACATCCTTTTGCTCACCCCACACCTAATCTATCAGCAAGTCATGTTGCCTCTGCCTTCCACACTGTCCCAAATATAAGCATGTCTCAATGCCTCACCATAACCATTCTAGATGATTTCACTACCATCACCTCTTACCTGCTTCCACTCCTCCTGCCCTTCTACATCTGTTACCCACACAGTGGTCGAGGAAACCTTTCTGAATACAAGTCAGACAAGTTCTTCTCTTGCTCTTAACTCTAACACCAGCCATTTCACTTTGAATAAAATCCAAGTCCTTATCATGGTTTACAAGGCTCTCTATGGTCTGATTCTGGTCTAGATCTCTGCCATCATTGCCTGCCACTCTTTCCCTTTCTGAGCTCCGCTCACCCTGGCATCCACACTTATCTAGCTCTTAGTGCTACTCCTGCATAAGGACTTAAAACTTGCTGGCTGTTCCCTCCACCGTTGCATGTTCTCTTCATTTAAATCTCTACTCAGATATCATCATCTCAGAAACTGCATTTTAAAAGCCTTCTCCCCATACTCTAACCACTTACATTGCTTTACTTTTCTTTATAGTACTTACTATCATCGGATACTGTAAGTTTATTCATTTATTTGTTCATTGTCCAGTTCTCTCATGAAAATGCAAGCCCTACCAGGGAAGAGACTTTGCTTTGCTCATTGTTCTAGCCCCAAGCACCTGAAATAGTGCCTAGAACATAGCAGGCAATCAAGAAATTTTTTTTTTCAGTGAATGAATGCTTTCCTTTCCTTGCATATTATTTTCTCAGACTACAATGCCTTTCTTCACCTTTTTTGAAATCAGCAAAGCATTTCTCAAAATCTAACTCAATTGTTTCTTCTTTTACATAAGGTACATCAGGAACACCTTCTCTATCCTACTCCATCTCAGAAAAAGTAAATTGTTCTTTTCTCTACCTTGCCTTGATATTTCATCCATGTCTTTACCACACTCAGTCCATTTCATTGTACCATTTTTTTTTCTTTCTCAATATACGCCACTTATTCCCATCCTAATCTAGTAGCCCCTAAAGAGGACAGAGAAGATACAAAATTTTTTATAGTCCCTTACTTCCTCTGCAGGACTGGCTAAGAAATGTGTAAGCTCCCTGGTAAAATGAAAATATAAAAAGGTAGGGGACCTTAAGACATTCAAGTTGTAAACAGCAGAACTTAAACCAAGCATGGGTTCCTTCAGTGCATGGGGCCATATGTGTCTCCACAGGTGACATGCCCAGCAAGTTGGTCCTGCTTCACTGGTAAGCAAAGAGCTCTTGCCTTGAATTTCCTGTTCACAAGCCAGTACTTCTCTGAAGCCTTTCTTGCCCTCATCCCGAATGCTACAGGCAGGGGTAGTCAAGTCTTCCTTAGTATTTTCACAATCCTCAATGCTTACTTTTAAGAGCACTTATCATACAATATTGTAATTTTCTGTTTATTTGTCATCCCTAGCCTACTGTGAGTTCTACCAAAGAGCAACTTTGACTGATGCACCACAGAACCTGACACATAGCTACTCAGTAAATGCTTGTTCATCAAAGGAGGGTCTCTGGAAAAACCTAGTCCTCCATTGCAATCCATATGAAAAGAAGTTTTGCAGACTTATCTGCAAACAACTCAAAACAACTCCCCTACTATTGCTGAGTGAGCCCAGGGTGCTTGATATAAAGTACATTTTCAAAAGACAAAAAAAAAAAAATTTTTTTTTGCTCCCTTCATCCCAGCATTCTGAAGATAACAATACCAAGCCTTTGAACTTTGTGGATTCCAGATGAACTGGGTCTGTGCCATATGTACGTACTTTGATGAATTTTAAAATGGCACCAGCTAAAATATTGACATGCAACATTTGGGATGGGAATTGAAAAGTAATTTAGAAAGAAAACAAGTCAAGTCCATTCCCCACTGATATTTAATGCTGTTTTGACTCCCTTGGCAGTCTCTAACACATTAACTTCTTTCTATCTTCTTTCATTTCCCCTTTAGTATATTTTCTTATCTTATTTTCTGTGAACCACAAGAGAGAATTTTCTAGTCTCCTATAGTTTTACTGTCTGGTAAAATAACTGCTCTGAACATAATTGCATGATTTTCTTAAAGGTAAACAGTTGTTAAAATTCAAAACCTAATTGGATAATTAAAATTTGAAGAAAACACGACAACGATTTCCTTTGTTTAAACTGTCTTTAAAATGATGTTCCCCAATCTTATTTTTACTGTTCATGGCATTTAGTTCTGGGCAGAGACACTATTATGAGTTGTTAGTTTACACAGAAATATAGTGAAAAGCCTGGTCACCAGAGAACATTATTAATTCATAATGCAGCTTCACTGAGCAGCTCCAAGTGGATTCTCATATTTAAACACCACACAGGAGCCTTGCTAAAACATGGGATATAATGAAAACCTTCTGCTGCCTACACTAACTGAAACTCCTTGTATAGGTCTAAGAATTTTCTTACCCTGATTTTGTTATTTTGATGCTCTGGAGTTTAACTAGCTATTACAGTAGCTAGTTAATAATTCAGAAATTATCTAATGCATTAAAAAACACTGGATAACAAACTCTTAAAATTGGACTATTCCAATGTTCACCAAGAGAAGGGGGGAATTCTATAGCATCCATTCAGATAGAAAAGAACTGACCTAATCTGAAAAAAAAAAGGTTTCCTATTAAAAATCTATACTAAACATCATTATTAAAGACATAACACATGAAATATTCTCCTTAAAATCTGGAAGGAGCCAAAGAGATTCACCATCAGCATTTGTACCCTAATTTGCACTGTAGGTTCTAGCAAATACAGTTAGACAATAGAAAAAATAATCAAATGTACAAGAGTTGGAAAGGAAGAAATAAAACTGTCATTATTTACAGATGATTTGGCTTACTGTCTATAACGAAAAGCAAAACTTACCTCAAATTATGAGAAATAATGAACATTTAGTATGAAGACCTTGTATAAAAACAATATATAACATTAACAAGAAAAAGCATATGTATTTACATAGCATTTATTCTGAGTCAGGTGCTGTCTTGTGCACTTTAATTATCTTAACTAACTTCAATAATCACAACCCAAAAATATATTATTCCTATTTTACACTTTAAGAAACTAAGGTAAAGAAAATTTCAGTGATTTAAATAAATTTACATGATAATAGTTGCAGAGGCAGGATTCAAACCCAGGTAGGCTACATCCAATGACCAAGCTCATAGACATATGCTATATTCAATTAACACTGCTAAATCCTTGAAGCAGAATTTAAAAATGTATTTTTAGAAGATGTGTCCTATAATATCAACAAAATAGACACATCTTCAGAACAAATCTACTACCATATGATTTCACTCTATGGAATTTAAGAAACAAAAAAATGAGCAAAGGGGAAAAAAGGGAGTGGTAAACTAAGAAACAGAATTTTAACTATAGAGAACAAACTGATGGTTACCAGAGGGGAGGTGGGTGGGGGGATGGGTAAAATAGGTGATGGGGAGTAAGGAGTGCACTTATAATGAGCACCAAGTGATATATGGAAGTGTTGAATCACTGTATCATACACCTGAAATTAATATAACACTGTATGTTAAACTATACTGGAATTTAAATAAAAACAAGAAAAAAAGATGGCCAAGTCTTATATAGGGAGAATTATAAAATGGGATTGAAATACATTAATGAGAGCTAAATAATTGGAAACATGTACTATGTTCATGGACAAAATGACTCAGTATCATAAAGATATTCTTCCCAAATTGATCTATAGAGTCTATTAAATATCAATTACAATTCCAACAAGGCTTTTCAGGAAAACTGGCAATCTGGTTGTATGAAAGAACAAAGAACAAAGAATATTCAAGACCCTAGTGAGGAAGCAAAATAAGGTAGGTGTATGCAACTTTACTATTAAGCCATAGCTATTAAAGCAGTATGGTGTTGGGAGAAAGAGACGGAAAGAGAAAGATTGACTCATGGAACAGAAAGCAGAAGCCCAGGAGACCCACCTCCTACCTCATCTAGTGACTTTTGCACATACCTTTCCCTCTGCCTGAGGGAATCTCTTCACTTTAACAACTTATTCTCTCATCACCTTTGGGTCTTTACTCACATATCACTTTTTTAGTAAGGCCTTTCCAAATCACCTTATATAAAACTCATCTTTCCCTGTTATCTCTCTTTTTCCTCCTCTGCTCCATTTTGTCCACATCACTTATCACAATCTGCAATACTATGTGTTTTACTAATTTGTTTTGTTTATTTGCTTCCATCCTCAAAAATGATGTGAACTCCATGAAGGCAAGGATCTGTATCTATCTTATTCCCTGCTGTGTTTTCAGTGCCTAGAACAGTGCTTGGTACAGAGTAGCAAGTACTTATTGAGGTAATGGACGAATGATTGGGTGAATGTCCTCACCAGTTTATAGAGCTTCCATTCTGTCTCAAACAACACTCTGCTGAACCTGCTCTTGATATAATATTGAACTTTCTTCAAAGCAAATGTGCCTAGATAACTTATTAGGATATTGCTTTTGTGTTTTGTTATTACTGCTGAAGTATTTTGGAAGAGTGGGGAGTAGGGGCAAAAATGTTTCTCTTCTTCCCTTCTGGATTCTTTGGCTGGTCTAATAATCAAATTGACATAAGACAGATTAACAGGATAAAAACAAATTTTATTATGCTCTTATGGGAGCCCCACAAAGATGTGAAGACTCAAAGGCAGTCAGGCCATTGAGGTTTCTGTGCAATCCTGAACCACGAAGCAGGGGATAGAGGTCTGGGCTTCAAAGGGAAGAAGACAATTTACAGGAAGATGGGAGGAGAAAATATTTCTAAACAAATGTTTGCAATGCTATGCATGTAAGTCTTTCTGACACAAAGAGTTAGCTCTGGTAATAGCTCTTTTCTTGGTGCAAGCCCCCTATCTGACTAAATTATTTTAGGTACTTGTAAAAAGCTTTTTCTGAGTCACCTGGTAGTGCAGGTGGCCCCTTACCACCACCTGACAGTCAGTCTCACCTTTGCTGTCCTGTCCACTGCTCCATTACAGTGTATTCAATAAACTTTTACCTCTTTTGTTCTGCCTTGGGTGAATTCTCTCATTCCCTGTGCTGCTAGCCCCCAAAGAAAATCTTCTGTGACTTTGACTATTTTAGATTCCACATATAAGTGAGATCATGCAGAGGTTGCTGGATGGCTCAGATGATTCAGCGTCCAACTCTTGGTTTTGGCTTGTGTCATGACCTCAGGGTCGTGAGATCGAGGACTGTGTTGGGTTCCATGCTCAGTTTGGAGACTGCTTGAGATTCTCTCTCTCCTGCTCCCTCTGTGCCTCCTGCTCATGCTCTCTCTCTTTCTTTCAAATAAATAAACAAATCATTTTTTAAAAAAGCTTTTCCTGACTCTGCTGCATCTTAATTGCCTTCAGCTCAAAACACTCCACATGCCAAAGTGGCACATTTTGGGATGGCATATTCTGCTCCTCCTCAAAGGCAAATATATACTTTGGTCTCTCAAGAAAACAGTCACAATCTTTGTGTTTGTGGTGTTTGCTTTGAAGGGAAGCAGAATCTGCCACTCTAAGATATGCTTCTTTGACATAAGGATTATTTGGGTCTAGTTATTTTGAGAAACTGCAGAACCAGAGAAGCTCTGAAAACCAAGTAGAATTTGCCCTTTTATAAAGGACACTTCGTTCATAAGGAAATGGCCATTTGTAAGCCTATCTTCCTATGTGTAATAGAAGAGGAAGATGATTCTAAATCTCTAGAAACACATCAGTAGGGAAGGCAATAACCTAAAGCTGCATAACAACCATATCCTCGTTTACTGAGTTTTGCCTGGTTACTTCTCATAGCTGGACTCCCCAACTCCCAAGCATCTTTCTTGTATCTTTAGCTAGAGATGGTATTCAAGGTGGTATTTGGGCCATTTCAGGGATTTTCTCAGTTTTCCTGGGTCTCTCCCATGAATAGAGGAGGTATTTATGTTATTCAACTTCTGTTTGTTTTTCTCCTGTTAATCTCCCTTCTTGTTATAGTCAAGAACCTAGAAGGGTAAAGAGAAAATTAGTTTTCCTCCCCTACAGTTTCTTTGACTAAGGAGGTGACAACCTTCTTCTTATTTCCAGCAAATTCAAAATCCCAAATTATAGAAAATCTGGAAGATACTCACATATACAAGCTTTCCTTTTGGAGTTTGTGTCCACTGTGAGAGACTAGTGTTAAGACCAAAATACTCTGACCTGGAAGAGAGAGTGTGGGCTTTTCAGAAAGAAGGAGATAAGCACATTACCCTTCCCATTTTACTGCACAGTACATCACAGAGGATATTAAATAAGCTATAGCCCATACACATGGAGAGCTAAAATCAACTACAGGTGAAATTATTTCTTCTCTTATAATTTTTTTGGAGGGAGAGGAGCAGAGAGAGAGGGAGAGAGAATCCCTAATGGGCTCAGTCTCACAACCCTAAGATCATGACCTAAACCAAAATCAAGAGTCAGACACTAAACAGACTGAGACACCCAGGAACCCCAGAGTGAAATTATTTTTTCAGAAACTTTAGAGTTTATAGCTTTTGAACCATACTGGTCTTTGGTTTCCTATGAAATACCATTTAATCCTGTAATCATAATAAAAACCAAGGGTAAAAAAAAATCACTCTGAATTCATCCTCAAACAGTAACTTAAATAAAGAACAAATAATCTATACAAGTTAGGAAAAAGAGTAAGAATTTCTAAAACATGAGCAACATTAAAGCATTGCCATTTTGGCAAGGGAAAGGGGTGCTCGAAGCCAGATTTAATTTGATTTTAGTTGAAACTAAATTTTGTGCTGTTTCTTGCAACAGGAGCTCTGGAGCAGGTTGATCATGTTACACAAACCTGACCACTTAATTCCTCTGCCTGAAGCACTATAAGAACTCCCCACTGACCTCAAGATAAAGCCACAGCTTCTTAGTGCATCAAACGTTCCTCTTCATGATCAGGCACCTGTCAGTCTCTGCCCTTAACATGGCCCTTATATTTAGTTTCCAGTCATACCTGCTGTTTCCCCCACAAGCCCTCTTCTCTCTTACCTCTCACCTTGCTCACAGTGTTACGATGCTTGGGGTAGACCATCCACTTCCTTGTTTTTCACAAGGAGAACTAACACATCTTTCAAGTCTCTGCTCCAGGGAGCCTTGTCTTACCATCTTATTCCCATGTAAGGCCACGCTAACTCCTTCTCTGCACTTGCCCAGACCCCTTGGCCTGCCTATAACAATGCTTATCACACTTGTATAACTGAGGATTCATATGTCTGTCCTCCTCATGAGGCTATGAGCTCCAGAAGAACAAAGGTTTCTCTCTTACCTTTTTATTGACAATGCCTGGCACATCGTAGATGCTTTATGTATTACTCTTATCATAAGAATGGTACTGGGCACTTTTAATAACTGAAATGAAGTCATCTACCACCAAAACACAAATGAACTCATTATTATAATATGAATTTGTGCCAATGTTCAAAGAATTCAGTAAACCTGCTTTGGAAATTGAGAGACTGCTTCAGGATTCACAGAAATAAAACAAGGAAAGGTCTGAATGGAAAACAGTAGTCCTATTTGATGAATCTGGCTATATTTTGGGTTTTCTCTATGGGGTTTTGAGGAAAATTCTTTAGGCAAAATGTATCACAAATTATGCATGCTCTGCTTCAGAAATTAATGATCAGATCTATGAATACTGCAATGTTGAGAATTTCAACTCTCCAAGCAATATTTCATCTTTACTCACAAATACATGCAGAAAACTAGTTAATATTAAATTTTTCTTTTTTTATCTTATGACATTGGAATACTGCTTTATTAATATATTTTAAAGAATGAAGAGTCTTAATTTTCATTTAACTTATTCTCCAACATCAGTCATGAAAATAAATTACGAGGGAAGTATAGTTATACTTGTTATTGATCATTTTTCCTTTTTCAATTCTCTTTCTCTTTCACTAGGAAATGAAAGATATGGCAATAATGGGGGAAAGGGAAACACATCTGTCCATCCAGAGCTTTTGGACTTTTATAGTACATAGATCATCTCTTTCAAAAATGTAACATTCAATGTAGTAATTGAAACATTTACCTCAAACTTAAAACTTTATAATAGTAATTTTTATATCCCTCAAAAATATTTATAACATGGCTATTAATTTATATGGAAAGAGAAAAATGTATGTAACATGTAATGTTCAACTCAAAAATGATGTGTTGAATGGCAAAAATGTTACTTAAAGTTACTGAATATTAAAATTATATTTGTTTTGCCTTTCCAAAATCTAATAGAAACAGCTAGATGAAGGGAGTTGAAAGGGAGAATTTGTCACCCTAAAATATGCCTCTTTGGCATATTATGTAGGAGCCAAGGGCAGCCCCCTCCCAATATTCCACTTTGTCATAAAGATTATTTTGAGTTAAAAGCAATCAAAACCCAGCTGATCCAGGAAAATGTAGAGGACACTTTTAAGCACTAGATTTGAGCAATGGAAACTTGAGCAAGGCACAAGGGCCCATAAGCGACAACTGAGTGAACACAAACAGGCTCATTAAGCAACCCATCTTGGAATGCCCAAAGGCCCTAACTGACCAAATACAACTAAGCACAGTTCCTAAGATTCCCAAAAACCAGAAAATTCCAGCCAGCCCCATACTCCCTTGCTCTGCCCTATAACTGTGGCCCCTCAACACCTCTTCCTGGCAGACAGTCTCTCCTTAGCTGTCCTGTCCAATGCTCCCTTACAGTGTATTCAATAAACTTCTATCTCTTGTCCTGCCTTGGATGAATTCTCTCACACCCTGTGCTCCAGTCCCCAAAGAAGAGCTTTTTACCTTCCTCACAACTACCTAAAAGCATTTAGATAGAGGACCTGTTCCAGAAAAAGAGCTGTCACCTTTGATAACTACATTATGATACAAACTAGGTATAGTAGACAGGGAGGAAACTTGCAAAGCTTGGTTCCTAGCAAATCCTCTATGTTCCAAAACTGAGTTGCTCCGTTTTCCTCAGTCTCTTCCATGTATGCGGGACGGATCCATGTTATTGGACTTGTTTATTTTCTTATTTATTTCTTCTGGTCATCTATCTTTTTATTACAGGGGTGTCTCAAGAACCTAGAAAGATAGAGGGGAGATTGTTTTTCCTCCACTACACATCCTCACTTTTAAAAGCATGAAATGAAGAGCACCTGGGTGGCTCAGTCCGTTGAGTGTTTGGTTCTTGATTTCTGCTCGGGTCATTGATGAGGGAGCAGGAGGCTGGCTGAAGACAAAGCAAAAGCTGGTGCCTTGCACCCCCTCTCCACCTGCCCCCCCTCCATATGTGTAGCATTCCTCAGGCACCCCTGACTGCCATAAACAATAAATAGTTAACTTGCAGAGATCACAATCCTGCAGAACAGGAATCTCCCTTGCTCTACAGATGTCCTAGAGATCTACAAACAGGGAGGTTACCTTATCAATAGCACAAATTTCCAGAGGCAAATAACTCTCAGTTCCTCAAGCCCTAATGTCTCCCTCCCCATCATAAACGAAACTGGAGGAGGCTGAGGTAGAAGGGAATGTAAATGATAGCAGGATCATAACACCCCACCAAGAATCTCCCAACTATCTTGATGTTAATGGCTGACCTAAAGACGACATTGATCAAGCCACAAGGGCAAGGCCTCCTCCTGGCACCTTGTAGGCCCTCTTTAACATATGAAAACTCCGTTGAAACCTCCCTTCCCCTCACCTTCCCCCAGCTGCAAGGTATATACCATGCCATCCCTCACAACCCGGGCCAGCAGCTCTTCCTGCCCACGGGTCCTGTCCCCGTGCTTTCATAAACCACCATTTTGCACCAAAGATGCCTCAAGAATTCTTTCTTGGTCATCGGCTCTGGACCTCAGCCCACCGAACCTCACCTAGGTTCTAGAACTTCATCAGTCATGATCTCAGGTGATGAGATCAAGCACTGAGTTAGGGTCTGTGCTGGGTGGGGAGCCTGCTTAAGATCTTCTCTCCCTCTTTTCCTCTGTCCCTCCCATCTCCCTCTCTTTAAAAAAAAAAAATTAAGTGTAAAATGGGGATAATGATAGTGCCTGCTTAAATTGTTGTTATATATATTAAATGAGTAAATTAAGCTTTTAGTTTAATGCCTTAGCTAAAATGAGTGCTTAGTAAACGTTAATTGGATGAATAAATGACTGCATGTGTGAGAACTAGATAATGTTGAGAGGACTAAGAGGGTACTTAGGAGGGGTGACATCTAGTTTGAAAGACAGAAAAGCATATGTTGCAGATAAAAGACAACTGTATTATATATTCCATACCAAGTGCTTATAGATGGTAAAAACTGCAAAGTGATTGAGAACTAACTAAAATAGATGGTACAACATGATAATCTAGGGAGACAGCTGACCTTGTAAATATCAGCAGAATGACACGAGGATGGAGCACTAGGGACAAATAAGAGGATTCATCTAGACTAGGGATTTATTGGGCAAAGTGAAGGATTCCTCGGGCTTGTGTAGAGGAAGAAAAACAAATTTCCATCTACCTTCTAGACACCCCCCGTAAAATAAGAGAGATTAATAGGAGAATAACACATTTAATTAATTTTATACATGCAGGGGCCTTAAAGGTGTAAGACCCAGGCAGTCAGGCAATTGAGGTTTATATACAGTCCTGAAATAAGGGAATGAGGGTAGGGGTTTGAGACAACAAAAAAGAGGAAGACAACTCACAGGAAGATGGAAAGAGAAGATGTCTCTATTATGTAAAAACAAAGAAACAAAAAAACACCATTATCTTTGGTAATAGCTCTCTTTCCCGCATAGGCGCCCAATCTAAATTCTTTTGGCCAGTTAAGGAGAGGGTAAAAAGCTCTTCTTGAGTCTGCGGGGCCTTTACTGTCTTCAGCTCTAAATAATCCACATGCCAAAGTGGCACATTTTGGGGTAAACTGGCCTGAACCCCATCAGTTCCCTGGAGTTTTTAATATTAAAAGCTGAGCTGCTCTCCCTGGCTGTGGAGAGCAGAACTGGGTTAGTAGCTAAGCATTAGATTGCTCTGTAGCTTATGGAACCAGTCTTTTAGTCCTGAGAACAGTTGTGACTCATTTCGGGAGGCAGTAATCAAATGCAGTTGAGCTCCCAAAGTTTGGCCTATATTGCACAAGCAACCAGGCATTTAGTAAGAGGCATTTCTATGGCAACGAAAATAATGGTTAATGATTGGAGCAGACTATAATCTCAGTTTCTGAGTTTTGAAGGCAGCCAGTTGAGAAGGGTTGCAGATGTCCAGCACAAAGCATTTTCATACAGAGTGAGGGTAAGCAATGGGAAACTGACACATCTTCCTGGTTTACAGTCTGCATGTCTCTGGTGACCTTTCTGAGGGGCCCATACAGCAACAGGAGTAAAGACTTGTCTATACATGAGCTGTCGTGGTGATTTCTCTGATGTTTCCATTAAATTGTCCAACTTTAGCTTCTGTGGCTTTGGAAAAAGGGTAGTTCTCAATAATTCAAGTCAGAAAGGTGGGAGAAAATTTGGATATGTCAGTTTGGAGAGTTGTAGCCAGATATCTGAGCAAACTAAAAGAATTCAGGACCTAGTCCAATCTGCAGGTATAAAACAAAACCTCAAAAACAATAAACAGAACTAGAAGCTAATATCCACTGGTACATATTCTACTTTCTCCTGAAATATAAGTTCTATCTCTACAGTCATCCACATTTCCTATCAACGATAACCACGGTAAGACTAATTTGTTTGCAAAATAAGTCTAGTTTTATAAGCTTGGCTGGATTATGTACATAATTATAGGAAGAACAACAATTGCTGGGGCTCCTGGGTGGTTCATTCAGTAGAACATCTGACTCTAGGTTTTAGCTCCAGTTTTACACATTTTTAGCAAGAATAGTGATTGGCCATATAGGTTTCTTTAAATCTGCTTTGCTAGAACTTTCCATAAGAAATTTTAGATTGAACTTTTAATAGTTTCTCAAGACTAACAAGCTGAGCCAAAGACTTGCCATCAGACTTTACCTATAATATCTATAGGTTTAAGTACATTCCTCTCTCATCAAGTTCCGCAAAATGTCCTGAGGTTCCTGGGCCCACCAGAAAGTGGCCTTCCTTAATCACTTGGTAAGAGAACCTTGTAAGCAAGGTACTGGGCCAATATTTCCAAGGGGTTTTATTTATTCATTATTATTTATTTTTTATCATTTACTTATCATGACTTTATTTAAAGTCAGCTTTAGCTCCTCAAAACTGTCTGGCATATCTGAATCAATATATGCCTCTTTCAAATATGACATTCCAAAGCCTTCATAATATGCCCCATGTTTCCAGCTGTGTCCTTTTATAAGGAGAAGAGATCCTTACTGAATTTATGCAACTAACTATATTGCCATGAAAATATAAAAATACTCATCCAGGGCGCCTGGGTGGCTCAGTGGGTTAAGCCGCTGCCTTCGGCTCAGGTCATGATCTCGGGGTCCTGGGATCGAGTCCCGCATCGGGCTCTCTGCTCAGCAGGGAGCTTGCTTCCCTCTCTCACTCTCTGCCTGCCTCTCTGCCTACTTGTGATCTCTGTCTGTCAAATAAACAAATAAAATCTTTAAAAAAAAAATACTCATCCAGACTTTCCAAATATCAGGTAGGGAGAAAACAACAAATGTTTTAAATTTGCTCTATGTTATAGGTAGCCTAAGAAAAAAGAAAAAGTTTTCCTTATATCTGGAAAGCGAAACATTTAAAAGCTCAGCAATATTTAAAGTTAAAAAGTCATAAAAATTAAAATCATTGGGGCACCTGAGTGGTTCCGTTGGTTAAGCATCTGCCTTCAGCTCAGGTCATGATCCCAGGGTCCTAGGACCCAGCCCTGCTCAGCGGGGAGTCTACTTCTCCCCCTCCCTCTGTCTGCCACTTCCCCTGCTTGTGCTCTTTCTCTCTCATAAATAAATAAATAAAATCTGAAAAAAATTAACAATTTTCCTCCTCAGTTCCATGTAATTAATCAGTTTCCCTTACATGAATTTCTCTGAAAATGAAACTCATTTGCAGGAAGCTTTTGTACTTTTTTCTCTCTCTTTTTTCTCTAATTTTCTCTCTTTTTATAAGAATGGAAAATAATTCTTTGAGACATCCCAGGGATCCTCTGATAATTCCCAAAGTTAGTTTGAGGTCAAAAAGACTGTAGAATTTGATTTGGGGGAAGTCTGTCAAAAATATCAAAAAGTTTTTGAAACATTTGGTTAAATAGTACCATAAGTCACTGTAAAATAATACTTAGTTATCTAAACAAAGTGAGAAAGATGTCATAGGCAAATATAGAAGATTACATAATTCTAAACAAAACTTAGCTCTTTTAATATTGAGAGAACAAGGTTTACTTTAGTAATCAAAGACCTGATAAACATGAGAAATTATTTTGACGAAATATAGAATCCTTGTTTTCTAGGCAGATTACTATAAAAGGTAAAGGAAAACCTTTAATAATCTCTTATCAGAAGCAGACCAATAGTCCAAACAACTTTGTCCTTTTACCCGATGAAAGAAAATTAAGTACCAGTTTTTTATAAGTACACTATTGATATTAAAGCTTATTTTTAAAACCCTTAAAACAAATTCATTCAATCTCATCCAGCTTAATCATACACAAAATTTCTTTCCCAAGATTCCTTTTTCAAAAACCTTCTAATACTTCCTATTCCTATTCTAGTTTATCCCTCGTTTCCTTTCCTACTCAGAAATAATCAGCTTTACTTTAGAACAAAATTACTTTCTTTTCCCTCAACAAAAATGCATCTCCATTCCTCACAATTCTTCTTAGCAAAAACATATCCCACTTGTCTGATGTACAGAATTGTTTCTCTTATTATTTCTAGTCGCTTTAAATATATTAATTAGAATTTTTAACCCTTAAAAGGTCACCTAGATGGCTCAGTTGGTAGAGCATGTGACTCTTGATCTTGGGGTTGTGAGTTCAAGCTTTACATTAGGTGTAGAAATGACTTAAAAATAAAATATTTTTAAAAAGAATTTTTAACCCTTAGAAACTCTAATTTCTAGTGACAACTAAGAAGTAAGGAATTTTAAACTGTTATACCAGTGTTCTTTAGATTGGCAAATTTAATGAATACATTTCATAATTTCTAGAAACATTCATTTTCTCACAGTCCATTTTTTAAAATGTGGCATCTGGCGTATTTACTAATAAACCCAAATATCTTTATTTCCTTTGGAAAAAAGAGGTCAAAAGTAGGTAAGCTTAGAATTCTTAGCAATTAATTTTTCAGTATTTTATCTTATTTGGAAAAAAATGATCTAGATATAAATGCAATTCTATAATTTCTTTTAAGTTAATAAAACTCAACAGTGGAAGTCACCAAGGAGATTTGGGTAACTATTTTTAAGTAGATGTACCATAAAACAATCAATGCTAAAAAGTTCACCTAAAAACTCTTCTCTCATTTATATCTATTCAATATATGTGTTCTTAACAATTATGTTTAGATAAATTACAAAAAACTGCATTAGACATTGACAATGTCAGTCTCATCCCAAGTAATTTTTCTGGCATGAAAATTTTGTAACAGAGATTTCATAAACTTGTTTGATAGTAAATCCATGTAGAATAAAAATTTTATATTTAATGCTGTTAACCCTAAAGATGTTCTTGTTCGAATCAAACCATCAGTCTTAAACTTTTATTTACCAAAAATTACACTAGATTATATGAACTTGAAAAATGTTTGGTTTAGTTTCTATTTCTGGGATTTAGAAATAATTTGTGAGTCCTTTTTGTTAGGCCAATTAAATGGAGCTCTAACAAATTAATTTTGGCAATACCATATCTATAACAGACATACATAGACATACATAAAAACCCATCTTATAGCTTCTGTTTTAAAACAACATAAGACTCGCTAGTTAATAAATAACAGCTAGAATAAGTTAAGTTTATCTGTTCAGATAACTAAAACACTTCACTATTTGTGGAGAAGACTTAACATTTGTATTTGTCCCTGGAAGTAATCTTAAAAGTTTGTGGTCTAGAGTTTGGGCAAGAGACCCCTTTTAGCAGTTTCAAGTTTTTTAAAGATTTTTTATTTTAGAGAGAGAGAGCGAGAGAGAGCGAGCTGCATTGAGTGAGGGTAGGGAGAGGGAGAGAATCTGGAGCAGACTCCCTGCTGAGCTCTGACCCTGACAGTGAGCTCCATCGCACAGCCCTGAGATCATGGTCTGAGCCGAAGTCAAGATTGGGATGCTTAACCAACTGAGCCACCCGGGGCCCCAGTATTTTTTTTTAGAGGTCTCTTTACCTTTTTCTCCCTTCAGTCTCAGAACACTGTAGGCTGTTTTTTCATTTCAAAGATATGGTGATTTACAGGTTCAAGAGACAGAAAAAGAATGCAAGTTTTTTCCTTGGAGTTTTGGGGTATATTTGTCTATTATCAAAAGTTTAGGGTAGTTACTATTTAAAGTTTTCCTTCTTTTTTGTAAGTACAAGACAATTTTTTTCCCAATATCCTGATGTTTTACATTATCTGCAAATATCTGAAAGCAAATAGGAAAGGGTCTGAGTGGGCTTTGAGTTGCTTTCGGAGTTGTTTTTCTAGAATCAAGTTGTAAATTAAGAATTGTTTATTTTAATTGTACACCTGAAACTAATATAGCTATGTTAACTATAAAGGAGTTAAAACAAAACAAAAAGAATTGTTGATTTTAAGACTTTTTCATCTGCATTCCTGAAACTTACCTTCAAAGAATTAGGTAGCCTGTTCCATTATTACCTTTAGAGATCAATTTGCCCATTCAACGACACTATTTTGAATTTGCCTTTCTATATCAGGAAGAAAACTTCCAAATAAGATGAAAATCAAAAGATTTCTCTGTTCTGATGTCCAGTGGATGTGGAGGTCTAGGATATATTTGCAAAGGACATTGCATAGGAAGACCTGAAGCTGGCAAAATGAGACTTACTGCCCACCCCAGGTGTTTCTGCTAAATTTATTTCTTGGCTTTCAGCATTTACACAAGTAATCTGTATATCCCAGGCCTGGAGATTAGACATAAGTGCTCTCTGTAAATCTTATAGGAAAGGGAAAGCTAAAATAGGCAGCTGGGTGTTTAAGGGATTTTCTGGGGAAGGTGGAGGAGTTTTGGGAGTTAAGGGAATTTGCTGAGCAATAGGAACCAGATTTGAAGAAAGGGAATTTACGTTGGATGTACACTTTACTTTTGTTCTAAGTTTAATTTCTATTCTTTCATTAGGGAGTCCCTAACGCTAGCCATTATACTTATTTGTATCTACCTTCTCATTTGGTCTTTCTGTAAGTTATCAATAAGACAATTGTTTAGGTGAGAGCTCTCAAACCTTCTTTTTTTTTTTTTTTAAACATAGAAGTTTTTCCAATTCCAAGGATCCATTGCCTGGCCAGTGACGACTCAGGTCTATTCATCTCAATGACCACTAAAATCATAAGCCTTTTTATGGCTTAACCATGGACACAAGAAGCACCCCAAAAAAGATTGCAAAAAAATGCAGCCCTCACAACATCTATAAAGTTTATTCCATAGTTAGCTTCAGAAAACAAAGGCCTTCATTGTTACAGGTGGTAAGAATTGTGTCATGAAAATGATGTTTCTCATTTCTTATGGGAACATGAGACATTTCCAGTCATGGACCTGCTAATTCATGACACCAGACAGGCACTACTAGAATGGGACTTTTCCAGCACTAATAACAACGGTTGAGATGACAAAGTCCCCTTATGACAAACTGTCCTGAAAGTTGGCATAAGTGGACAAAAAGAATGCTGCTTGTGACATCATGTATCAAAATTCCAGTTTATTCAACTGGCCACCAGATGCACTGAGGTATCTGCACCTTCTGGATGATAGAGGTAGAGAGAATATTCTTACTGTTCAAAGTCAAGCTCTCAGAACACAGAACAAAACACAAAATGTGTCCATTATGAAAAACGCAAAAGACAGATAAAATAATGTCCATCTCTGGGAGTAAGAGGATCAATAGAAAACAAGAAACAAGAGTGTTCATTAACCAATCTTTACCAAAGTTACTATACCCAATGAACTAATTCCACAAATAATATCTCCTGCTAATCTAAATTTAGAAAAGGAAGGGATGAAAAATTTTTACCTTCCTCTCCCTACTGGGCATACAAAGAGATGCAGGAGAGCTCACTTCAGTAAGAATTCTTACCTTCTGTTGGCTTCTCAGTTTTATAGGATCTTGTCTGCAGGCTCCAGAGTGAGTATGTGTCTCACTATCTCCAGACTAGCTCACAAAACTAGAAGTGAAGAAATAAATTTCCCTCTGACTTGTAAGTTCTTCACTAGACATCCCCTGTAATGAGAGATTAACAGGAAAAAACATATTTAATCAATTTTCACATGCCCTAAAGATATGAGACCCTCTGACAGGCATTTGAGGCTTACATACAGTACTGAGCTGAGAAGAAGGTATTGGGATGGGACTTGAAAGGGGAGGAAGTCAATTTATAGGAAGAACAAGTGTTTGGTAAACAAATGTTTGCCATACTAAATGGAAAAGTCCTTCTGATGTAAAATAAAGTTATCTTTGGTAAAGGCTCTCTTCTTGGTACAGGCTCCCCATCTAAATTATTTTAGGTGATTAAAGGGGAGCTAAAAAGTCTTCTTGAGTCATTGGGACCTTTATTGTCTTCAACTCAAAATAACCTCCAGGCTAAAGGGGCACATTTTGGGGTAAGCTGCTCTGAAACCCATCCTGCAGGAAGCACATTTGTGTACCTTATTCATCCAAATATTCCACTTTTGATCCTAATTCTTTGCTTTCAAGTCAGATTAGGGGAGTGATTCATAATACTTGGAACTTTTCCCCTAACCTTTCTGTTCACAAGGATGCAACCATGGTGATAGCAAAAACATTCTCCACATGACTGGGCCTTTACAAATTTGTAAATAACTTTCACTTATTATCTCTAAATTTTCACCACAGTCCCCTAAGATTAAAACATTTCCCCCATTGTAGATATATAGGAACTGAGACCCCAAGAAGGGAGGTGACTTGCTGAAAGCCCGAGTGAGATTCAGAAAATGGCCAAACAGAACTCATCCCTCTGGCCTCCAAGGATGAGTTAGGCATCAATATCTCTGTTCTATCTCAATACCTCATGGAAATCTCTGGACTTTGCTATCTTCTCTACTAGATTAGGAAATACTTAAAATGGGGAACCTTGTCTTATTCATTTCTATGTCCCCAGTGTGGGCCTTCCATAGAATGGATACTCAAGAAATATTTAATGAATGCAATAAATGTTTAATAAATTAACAAAAAAGTGAACAAATAAACGAACAGATTAACTTGGGTCTCCCAACATCTTTGGTAAACTGTGTCTCAATGAAAGACAATCAAACATAAAAATCTATGCACTCCTCACTTGTTCTTTCTTTTTCTCTCCCCCCCCTCAAACATTCACACATGTGCAAGCATATACACATGCATACATGAGTGAGTTTTAATTATAAAGAACTTAAGAAATAAGAAGACTGTACAGAGATTTTCAAACTGGAAACTGAAGCTTGATTGAAGTTGAATATACTTTAAAAGGAACATCAAAATTGGAGAATAGCAGATTCTACTTTTAGTTATAACAGAATGGAGATCAGGGCTTGTGATAATAAATTTGTATTTTCAGAAGATATATTTTATAGACAGACACTAAAATTTACTCCTTAAAAGTCATCCATATATCATTCACTTTAGTAGGACTAAAATAAATGCATACCCATCCAGGAAACAGGGCATTTCACTTGCATGGAAATTATAGGTATAAGATGCATTTAGCTAAACATCTCTTTTTTTCAAGTTCCAATTGTATGTTGGATGTGCTTTGGGTGATGGATAGTACTCCTGTGCAATAAACAAGAAACAGGCTTTATTAACTGTGTGCACTGTCTAGCAGACCAAGGAGAGTTGTACTAAACATTGTCAGTTTGGGAACAGGCCCAAATCCTTTAGAATATAAGCACAATGGCTGTGAGATATTCAGGTGTCTATTTCTGGGAATTAAAAATTAATAAGGAAAGCAGATGAATGTTAACAAAAACAAAATCAACATGAAATAAAAATAAAAACATAAATTTGGCTCACTTTTATAAGCCAAAGGGGTATGTATGATGGAAGCCATGTTTGTGACATTCTAGACCCTGCTTTTAACTATTTAGCCCTTTCCTTTCCTTATCCAGTGCTGTTCGCCCTACCCTTCAATCAAGTACTATGCAACTTAGTTGCTTTTTTTTCTTCCAAATAACATTGACTTTTTTTTAGTTTGTCATTTCAGAATGTCTTGATGCTAGAGTATTACAAAACAAGCAGTAGATTTCACATTTTTAACCAGGCAGCCACTGCTGGAACAATGAGTCCATAACTCACCATACATGTTTGACAATTGGTAACATTTTTTCCACATCTATCTATCTATCTATCTATCTATCTATACATGTTTCTGTATATGTGTATTTTTTTTCTTGAACCATCTGGAATTAACTCCCAAGAATCATGACTCTTCATCCCTAAAACTTAGCATGCCTCTTGTAAAATTAAAAACATTATCCAACATAAAACAAAACCATCACCATCCTAAGAAAGTCAACAATTTCTAAATCTCTTCTAATATCTAATTCTTTTTAAAAATTTCACTGCTATATTTTAATTATCTTTTATGTATTTTTCCAAACCACAATCCAGTCAAGCTTTCCTCATTCCATTTGACTGTTAGTCTCATTTCATCTACAATATTGATTTTTTTTATGGCATTGACATTTAAAGAAATAAGGCCATTTATCTTATATAATCTCCCACATTCTTAATTTATCTGATTGCTCTCTCTTGGTATCATATAAATTGTTCCTCTAGTCTAAGCCTTCTTCTTATTCAATTCGATTCAGGTCAAAACTTTTGGCAAGAACAAATCTTAGGTGATGCTCTGTAGTTGGTGTTGTTTCGTATGTCTTTTCTCTCCTTTCCTCTGTTGAAGTTTGTCTGGATGATTGCTCTGCCCCAAAGTAGTTTGTGTTCATAGGACAGAGCTCCACATGGGGCTCTGCGCTCAGCCAGAAGTCTGCTTGAGACTCCCTCTCTCCCTCTTCCTCTGTCCTTTCCCCACCCACAGCTCCCACTGTCTCTCTCTCTCTACAATAAATAGATAAAAATCTTTTAAAAATATGTATCTATCAAACAGTTGTTTTCCATACTTAGTACTGCAGAGGAAAAGTTGAGGGCAGACTGACATTTGTAGGCAGTGATTATATTTTTAATATATGGGCTTTTTGTTTGCTTTTTTAAATTAACCATTAACATGTAATGTATTATTAGCCCCAGGGGTACAGGTCTGTGACTCATCAGACTTACACACTTCACAGCACTCGCTATAACACATACCTTCCCCAGTGTCCATAACCCAACCCCCCATCCCTATTCCCCCACCCCCCATAATATATGGTTTTTAAAAAAATTTGCCTTCATAACTAAATTTTTAACATGATGTGTCTTAATAAGGCTATTTTTTAATTATTTTGTTTAACTGACCAATCCTTTCCATGAATTCCATAGGTCCTGTATTTGCTGCTATTATGAGTTATTTTTTCTTAAATCTGCATGGATTTATTGGTAGAAATATATTGAAGTGTATAATACTTCCTTCTATGTATGTACTTATAAAACCCGTGTTAAAAAACCCATTATTAACATAATGTAATATTTCAAATGTTAAGTAACTGAATTGTGTAAAAGTGTAGAATTCTGACTCCCTGAACAAAAAAAAATAATTTTTTATACTTAACATATGAAACCAACATAACTTTTTAATTAAAAAAATCTAAACAGTATAATAAATAATTGTATGAGGAAAGTACTCAAGGTATAGATCCTTGATTCTATAGTTTTGCAAGGAGAATTTTAACAAGGGAGTTTTTTCATTATGTCAAGTCAAGAATATTAATATTACCTTTGTGCTCCTGACTGTTTTCATGAGTCCCTGAAAATGTCACTCAATTAGAATTAATTGCTCTAAAGTTTAAAAGTTTTAAACTTGGGGCACGTGGGTGTTTCAGTAGGTTAAGAGTCTGCCTTTGGCTCAGGTCATGATCCTACGGTCCTGGAATCGAACCCTGTGTCAAACTCCCTGCTCAGTGGGGAGCCTGCTTCTCTCTCTCCCATTCCCCCTGCTTGTGTTCCCTCTGTCACTATCTCTCTCTCTGTCAAAAAAATAAATAAAATCTTTTTTAAAAAGTCTTAAACTTTTTCAATATTTTGTCACATAGGCAGGTTGAAAAGCATCATTGAATCACTTCACTTAGACATGTTTGTAGCTGACAGATACCTAAATGAATCCGTTGTGGCTCCTCATTGAGAAAATGAAAAAAAGACTGGGATAAAGTATTTACAATACATATATATCTAATAAAGACTATTATCGAGAATATATAAATCATATCTACAACAAAATAATAAAAAGGTAAACAACTTAATTAAAAGCCACACAAAACTTTGTGCACTCTTCACAGAGAAGATACAAAGGCCAGGAAGAACAGGAAGCAGTATTCAAGAGCACTGTCAAAAGGGAATGCCAGTTAAGTCCACACAAGACACCAGTACACTTACACTAAAATAGCTAAATTTAACAAGTATTGGTGAGAATATGGAACAACTTGGAATTCCTGTGATTGCTGGTGGAATTGAAAATGGCACATCCACTTTGGAAAACAATTTGGCAGTTTCTTACAAAGTAAAACATACACTTACCATATGACCCAGTAATTCTACCATGTACCCAAGAGAAATTAAAACATATCTACACGAACACCTGGGCGTGAATGATCATAGCAACATTATTCACAATGGGCACCATCTGGAAACATGCCAAATATCGTTCACCTGGCCAATGGATAAACAAACTGTGGTCCAACCATACAATGGACTATGACTCAGCAATAAAATGTAAATGACTATTGTTAGGTCCGTTATTAAACAAAACGAGACTGAGACAAAGTGAAAGTTATTTAAAGCTTTATTTTATGCCAAGTATTAGAAATCAGACTGATTGGCCAGGGGAAAGAGACTGAGACAAGGTAAAAGTTATGCAAAGTTCTATTCTATGCTAAGCATTAGAAGTCAGACTGACCGGCCAGGGCCGTCTCCAAAGAGAGCGACCATCCCCAGCTTACAGGCTCAAGAAGTGACTGACTGACAGGTCAGGGCCGCCTCCGAAGAGGGCGATCCCTCCCCATCTTACAGACTACCTTTTATAGAGCAAAAGTCTGGCCACACATAGGTGGCCAATGAGATTGTAGTCATGTTAGGTCACACTAGGTGGCCAATATAATTACAATTTACCCTATAGTAGCTTTTCGACCCAACCTATTACTCTGGTCAGAATTGGTGCTCAAGGTTGGCGCCCAAGCAGCAGGGTTTACATTCTTTGGTGGTTAGGGGAAAAGTATGTGTGTTTCTTACTGATTGGATGTCTCCACCTGGCCCGACTCATCCTTGTATTCTGGGCTCTGTTATCAAGAACTGGCCGACCTGGCCTTGTATTCTGGGCTCTGTTACTAGGAACTAGCGGACCATATTTTACTGGTTTCCAAGACTTGCTTCTAAGTAAGTTTCTCTGGGGGGAGGGGGCAGGGTCAGTTTAAGTTTTACTGCACGAACAACAAAATGGCTTTTAACCAAGATGGAGTTGCTCTGGCTAAATAGGTCCTTACACTATCAATTCACACACAACATGAATACATCTCAAAGGTGAACAAAAGAAATCAGACACAAGTAACTCATACTGTCTGATATCATTTACATGGCATTTTGGAAAAGTTAAATCTAATTTATGATGACAAAAAGCAGATCGGTCTCAAACATTCTTGGGGAGGAATAATTGATTTCAAAGGAGCTCTGCCCCTTTGAAGGATAAGGAGGATAAAACCTTTTGGGGTCATGGAAATATTTTATGTCTTGATTAAGATCATGGTTACATGTCCATATGTGTTTGCCAAAACTCATGGATATTTTATTTTATATAGGTTATAATGCGATAAATTTGACATAAAAATTAAAGTAAGAGAATGCTAAAAATAAGAGAGAATGTGAGACGATAACCGTAGTTAGTCTGAGATATATTCTACTAGCAGCAAACAATGGGTCAACAAATCTTCGTTTGTGGAAAGAAATGAACAAGTGGACTCTTAAAGAGGCTGAATGCATGATAAGCAGCAGATAAATCTTTGTGTTTATACTGCCACCTCAATCTGTACCTCTAACTCATGCTCCCAAATTGCCTAACAAGCTCTCTCTACTCAAATCCACATGAGGTCAGCGTCCATCAGTCCTTGCCCTTGCTCTAGATCCCCAGCCTGGCACCCGGAACACAGCCCAGAATTCCTCACTTGCCAATTAAGTCGAAGGAAGTTATGGAGAGTCGGGAGATATGCTGTGTATGCTCTGAGACCCTAGATAATAAAGTGTTAGGTAAATGAGCAATTTGAGCTCAAGGAGTTGCAGATACGTGTTTCACAAACCAATTAATAAATTGCAGTAGGCGAAAACAAAACTACTGAAATAGCTACCTAGTTCAATGTTTTTCACTTCGGTTTGTTTCACGCGTTTACTAATTCCTATTTTGACTCCACATGCTGCGTACTTTTTGTGTAAGATGGAATCTACGAAAAGTCCTTGCTGAATGCCTCAATAGTCTTACAGCATTTTCATTCAAGGTACAGAAATTGTGCAAATTGTAGGCTGCTCCCTATACAATGAGCAAAGATTATTCTCATGAAAATTAGAGTGGTAGCAAACTCTGACCTTTGCTGCACTGTGGGGTAGCAGCCTAGATCTACAGAAACATTTTTATTTTGTTTCTTAAGAGTCATGGGCCAGGTCACGGTTGAAAACATCCCCCGGCTACACTGAAAAAATGAGTTCAGTTCTAACTGCTTGGAAGAGTCACCTGTGCTTCCTAATCTGCACTTGTGCTCCCACCTGAGGTCCAGTCCCTGTGTTCGGTAAGGGAGTGAGTTCCTAAATGGCACTGATTCCCATGAGAGCCCCCATCTCATTCTGGGATTTGCCCGGTTCCTTGGGAATCTCACTTCCAGATCTGGAGGCAAACCGAGGCAAGTCTAGCAGTACACAGGGGGTATGATTTAGGTCTGAAGGAGAAACATAAGAAACATGCACGCAACAGCCACCACTACCAATATTCCAGTGACCCCTGAAGTTTGAAACATTCAACCCACATTCTAGGCTTAAAAGTCCAGAATCTCACACTTTCCTATCCTGACGAGGCAACATTTGTTGCTTTATGTGGGGTATCTTCTAATATTTTTGTGTTAGAAAAATATGCCAAAGAACAATGGAATCAAACAAATCATATTAGTATTGGGTGGGTTTCACAACGGGAAAAGAGTCTTTTCTTTACAATCGGATTCATTCCTTGAGCATCCTTGAAATAGTGAATTTCTTCACCATGTTTAAAGAACTAGGTATCTTCTGAACTTCAAATCTTAGATATGCAGACCTATAAATACAGAGAACAAGCTGATGGCTGCCAGAGGGGTTGTGGGGGAGGTTTAAGGGAGTGTGGGCGGATGGGCAAAATGGGCAAAAGGCAGTGGGAGATACAGGTTTCCAGTCACCTAATAAATAAATCACAGGGGTGAAAGGTATAGTCTCGGGAATTTACCGTTGATAACATTGTCATAGCATTGTATGGTGACAGATGGCAGCTACACCTGTGGTGAGCAAAGCGTAATGTATAGAGAGGTTGAATCACTATGTTGCACCCCTGAAACTAATGTATCATTGTGTGTGAACTCTACTCAAATTTAAATTTTTAAATTTAAAATCTAAACTTCAAAATTCCTGAAAATTGAGGTTTTCAGGAACACATTATGAAACACACATTTCTATTGCTGCTCTAACAAATTATCATGAACTTAGTGGCCTCAAATGCATTCTCTTCCAGTTCTGGAGGTCAGAAATCTGAAATGGGTCTCACTGGGCTAAAATCAACTGGTGGGCAGGGCTGCATTCTTTCTGGAGCCTCTAGGGAAGAATCCATTTCCTTGCCTTATTCACCTTCTAGAATTCATCTACATTCCTTTCCTCACGGCCCCTTCTTCCGTCTTCAAAGCCAGCAGCACAGCATCTTCACATCTCTCTCCTCTGACCGATATTTTTATCCTTACATCTCTTTCTAAGACCCTCTTGCCTTCCTTTTATAAGGACTTTTGTGTATACTCATCCTACCCCAATAATCCAGGATAGGATTCTATCAAGACCCTTAACCTAATCATATCTGCAAAGTCCCCTGTGCCATTGTAAGGTAACACAGGTCCGGGTTTCTAGGATTAGGACATGGCCATCTTTCTAAGGCCATTATTCTGCCTACCACACACAGTGTCATCTTATTTTCCTTGTGATTGTTAAAAACCATATTAGTAAACTAATCCATAAAGTTCTATGCCCTTGCCCACGGAGCTGCAGTGTTGGAACAATTGATATTACTTGTCTATGGGCTAGATTTAGAATAATGCCAATGTCAGAGGACAGAAAGTCAAAAGCATTAAGTTATATTGAACTAAACCTGAATGAGTTGAATCCAGTTAGAATTTGTGACAAAAGTAATACATATTTTAATTAATCTCACACTTATTCTGTGAAGCTCATGTAAGCTATTTAGTTTTCGTTGCATCCATGGATATAGAGCAATGAATAACATGTAGATAATTCCCTTTTACATGTTTTAGTTACCCAAGTTAAGTTCCCCTGTTGAAAGAAGAGGCCGTATTATTTATTCTTTAATAGCAGAGAATCTAAACATATCTTATAGCTATTTGGAGGTCACTTAGACTTTAAGAAACTGTTCTGTCATTATTGAGTCATAAAACCTAACAGCCCATGAATGCTGCCCGAGTTCAATGCCAAAGGCTAAACAGGATAAAACAATGCATTAATTACAACCTATTATCATCAGCAGTTGGTTAGGGGAAACATGGTTGTATGGAAACTTCAAAATACATTTAAAAATAAGCCACTTTCATAATGGTAACAGCAAAAACATTTTTTTAAAATTTAAATTCCTACTCCACACCTCAAAACAGCTTATCTGTTATCACCGTTCCTTGCTCTGTTCTAGTTTCCATATATATTCATATATTGTTTTGACATACGTGTAATCATAACATAGATACAAATTTGCATTTGGCTTTGTATACCCTACCTGATATATTTATTTTTTTCAGATAACTATGTAATAGTCTTGGTTTTCATTTTAATGGCTACAGTGTATTCCACAGCACAGATATAACATAATCTTTGGGATTCCCTAACTGGTTATTTATGTTGGTCCCATTTTTTAGCCATTTATAAACACCGCTGTAGTAAGCATTTTTGTGTGTGTTTTTCTTAGGGAGTGGGGAGATTATTTTCTTGGGATAATTTTTGAAAAGTATAATAGTAGTAACATGGAGCTTTAAAACAAATAATGGGAGGTTTTGTTTCATATTCATACTGAGAGAAAGTCCCACTGGAGAAAGGGAAATTATTTTTTTAAAATATTAATAAAATCTTTAATCCAGGGGCGCCTGGGTGGCTCAGTCATTAAGCGGCTGCCTTCGGCTCAGGTCATGATCTCAGGGTCCTGGGATCGAGCCCTGCATTAGGCTCTCTGCTCAGTGGGGAGCCTGCTTCCCCCTCTCTCTCTGCCTGCCTTTCTGCCTACTTGTGATCTCTCTCTGTCAAATAAATAAATAAAATCTTTGAAAAAAAAATCTTTATTCCAACATTCAGACAGTGCCTGAAATCATATTCCTGAGAACAGAGATACAAGTGAAGAATATGACAAATGCATACGAAGGTGAAATTCTACACAGATTATTGTTGATAATGTGGAAAAGATTATATAGGGGCACCTGGGTGGCTCAGTGGGTTAAGCGGCTGCCTTGGGCTTGGGTCATAATCCCAGGGTCCTGAAATCGAGTCCCACATCGGGCTCCTTGCTCAGCAGGGAGCCTGCTTCTCTTTCTGCCTCTCCCTGCCACTCCGTCTGCCTGTGTGCGTTCTCTCTCTCTAACAAATAAAATAAAATAAAATAAAATAAAATAAAATAAAATAAAATAAAATAAAATAAAATCTTCAAAAAAAATAAATAAAATGAAAAGCCCTTGTGTTAGATGATTAAAAAAAACATTATATATGTGGTGGTGGGAAGGGCTTTTCCCTTCTTCCCTTCCAGATCTTTGGCTGGTCTAATAATGAAATTGACATGAGACAGATTACCAGGAGAAAAAATTGAATTTCATACATATAGGAACTTTGTATAAACATGAGAGGTTCAATGGCAGACAGTTGAGACTTACAGGCTATGGCGAGCTAAGCAGACAAGGGAGGGGTCTGGGGCTTCAAAGGGAAGGAAGACAGTTCACAGGAAGAGCACATGTTTGGGAACCCGCTGTGTGTCATGCCTTGCAGACAATGGGACAGAGGCGCTGTGGAGCTCCCTGCAGCTTACCACACCTACACGGACTCTCTCAACTTACCCCTGGTGACAGCTGTCTTCGTGGACCAGGCCCTCTATCTAAATTCTTAGAGGCAATTAAGGGGGAGATAAAAGCTCTTGCTGATTCTTTTGGGCTTTGATTGTCTTTCGCTTGAAATAATCCACATGCTAACGGGATACCTTCTGGGGCAGCCTGCCTTGAGCCTCATCATATGTATCTCTGTACACAACTCATTTATATAGTTAATAATAAATTACACATTACATATTTAATTTAATAAATATTACTCCTCTTGTGAGCATTAGTTCTTAAAGAATAAGGAATCAAGTTCTATATATGTTGTTATAAGCTACAAAATTTGGGTGGTAATAGAGACATGTTAGAATTTTCAAAGTATATATATCTTAGTGTCAGTAATCGTGTAATGCAAGAAATACATTTGGCTTTATCAGATGATGGAATGAGGGCAGTTTCTAACACATTCTTCATGCTGCTGGTCATTTTACTCTTAATTCAGATGTACAAGGAGGAAAGACATTTTGTTAAGACCGGCAGTAAAATACTTAACAAAAGAGGTGGCTATGCGTTAAAGGTTCCAAGAAGTAGGAGAAACACTGCAATACACTGAGACATTTTCCAGTTTTAATTTATTTTCATTATGTAGCTGCATATTGTTTACCTGAGGAATTCACAGTCAAATGTAATTTGACTTTTGGATAAGAAATATGACCAATATATACCAAGCATTAAAAGGGGTACTGCCTGTTCAGTAATGTGGGAGAGGAAAAATTCACACTAATGAGACAGATGGTTGGCTACTTTTACATAAGAGAATACCTTCCAGTGGAAAAGCCATCCCTGTCTACAATGAGCGAATACACCAGAAAATTCCTGGTGCAGCACCCTTTGCTTAATAAAAAAGAACACTGTTGTATTCAAACTTTACAATGTACTGGCTGAAGATCCTGTTATATAGCACTGGGAAGAAAAGTGGCAGACTGGAATTTCTGAGCTATTGAAATCATAGCATGATCAATTTCCTGAATTGGTTATTAGGTTATGAGGAGCTACTGCTAATTTGTAAAGAACTTCCACCAAGTGGCACGATTGATCTCAGTGAACAACACTGAGCTTTGCTTGAGAAACTAATTTGTTGTTAAAGTAACTTCATTTCTATATGACTTGTCATTTTACTCATCTTTTATTATTTTTAAAGATTTTATTTATTTGACACAGAGAGAGAGATCACAAATAGGCAGAGAGGCAGGCTGGGGGAGAGGAGTATAGGTTCCCTGTTGAGCAGAGAGCCCGATGTGGGGCTCGATCCCAGGACCCTGAGACCATGACCTGAGACAAGGGCAGAGGCTTAACCCACTGAGCCACCCAGGCGCCCCTCATTTTACTCATATTTTAAGCATGTAACTTTTCATTAATTTCTTTATTCCTTCATTTATTCTCTCACTTTTTCATTCAAAGTATTAAGTGTGGATGTATCAGTGACCAGCATGGATTAAAAAAAAGAAAATCCATGCTCTATGAAGTTTACCTCTAATAGATATCTTTTTATGGTACATATTTTTCTTCATACAAAACATCAAACAGGGCCCATTATTACTGGTGAAACAGGAAAAAGAACAACATAGTGGTAAAATTGTCAAATGAAGTGGCAGGGACTTATTCTAGAATTACATGGAGGAACATAACAAGCAGCAATATATTTCCATGAACATTAGATAGGAAAGAAATAATGCCCACTCAGAGAAGTATTAGAATTGACACCAAGTTTGTTTTTTAAGATGTCTGAAAGAGGTCTGAAATGCAGCTCACCTTTCTCTTGGGGGTGGGCTCAACCTGCAGAAAAAGGTTTTACATGCCTTCCTTTGCCACCAGGTCCTTTTCAGTTTGTGGACCCTCATAACAGTAGCACTGGCGGCCAAATAGAGAAAGGCAATAGCTAATTTTACTCACATCTGTTTTATTTTCATATCCCCTACTAGCCCAAGCTATGCCTGGCTAGGTCGTTTGGAGGAAGAATGGAGAATGAATGCAAGGCTACACTACCAACTATATCTTGCACCAGATTTCCTCTTCAAAGACAAATCTGGATAATCCTGGGATTGCAGAAATGCAGACTTGCCCTCCAACTAGCTGAGTTGACATCATTGGGAAAATTCTCTTCAGAGGTTGAAGCATGTAGCCAGCCCAAATGAGGGGCATGAAGTGAATAATCCACGTTGGCAGGGACAGAGGTCGTCATTTTGGGGGGATTTTAGAACAAAATGAATGCTTTTTTTTTTTAAATGAATGCTTTTGAGTGGGAGCAGAGTGTACTCACTTTGGCTTATTCATTACTTTGAATTAAAGTTACTTGAGAAACAGCCAGTGTAAGAACACTTTGACCGTCACGCTCCCCTGAAAGCAGGAAGTAAGTCTCCCATGTGAAGGTACCCTCCCTGTATCAGGAGGGTACAAGGCATCTTTATCACCAGAGATAGGGAATTAATTTATTTATTTTTTGTTGTTTTGTTAGTCACCATTCAGTACATCATTAGCTTTTGATGCAGTGTTCCAAGATTCATTGTTAGTGCACCACACCCAGTGCTCCATGCCATCCGTGCCCTCCTTAATACCCACCACCAGGCTCCCCCAATCTCCCACCCCCTCCCCTCCAAAACCCTCAGTTTGTTTCCCGGAGTCCACAGTCTCTCATGGTTTGTCTCCCCCTCCGAGTTCTCCCCCTTCATTTCCCCCTTCCTTCTCCTAATGTCCTCCATGCTATTCCTTATGTTCCACATATAAGTGAAACCAGATGATAACTGCCTTTCTCTGCTTGATGTATTTCACTCAGCATAATCTCCTCCAATCCCATCCATGTTGATACAAAAGTTGGGTATTCATCCTTTCTGATGGCTGAATAATATTCCACTGTATATATGGACCACATCTTGTTTATCCATTCATCTGTTGAAAGGCATCTCTGCAACTTCCACAATCTGGCTATTGTGGCCATTGCTGCTAAGAACTTTGGGGTGCACATGCTCCTGCTTTTCACTACATCTGTATCTTTGGGGTAATAGTGCAATTGCTGGGTCATAGGCTAGCTCTATTCTTAACATCTTGAGGAACCTCCATACTGCTTTCCAGAGTGGCTGTACCAGCTCACATTCGCACCAACAGTGTAAGAGTGTTCCAGAGATGGGGAATTTAGGCTTAAGAAGGATATATAAACAGCCTTGCTACTTTTTTACTAATTTACTACCCTAACCCTAAACTTCTTTGTCCTGTCCATTTTTCACAAATTTATTGTTTCCTTATCAAAAAGGCATAAAAGCTGCCTGCTTTGGTCACTTATTTGAGCCTTGTATCTTTGGGGCTCCTATACACGAGAAATGAAATTTTTTTCTTCTGTTAATATGATTTATGTCAATTTGATTATTAGAGCAGCCACAGAACCTAGGGCGCAAAAGGAAAAAGTTTTCCTCCCCTACAATTTGCATATGGGCTACAAAGGAAGCCAACCACTTTTCACGTATTTGAAGGGCACTTTTTACAACTAATGCAATCAGCTTAAATACTAAGTTTAGATACTCTCCTCTGCCCATGCTTCAAAGAGAAAATGCAACCTAGCCATTATTGCATCATCTTCAAAGAGATACTTAGTAATAATTAAGCTTGTTACCTGTGAATATTTAATTTCTGCCAACACACAACTAAATTATTATTTGAAATATTGTAGTCAAGGGCGCCTGGATGGCTCAGTGGGTTAAGCCTCTGTCTTTGGCTCAGGTCATGATCTCAGGGTCCTGGGATCAAGCCCCACATTGGGCTCTCTGCTTAGCAGGGAGCCTGCTTCCCCCTCTCTCTGCCTGCCTCTCTCCCTACTTGTGATCTCTCTCCCTCTGTTAAATAAATAAATAAATAAATAAAATCTTTAAAAAGTAAATAAAATAAGATGTTATAGTTAAGCCTATCAAAGTCAAGACTATTAAAAATCTACCAAATTATAAAACATTACAAAGTTTCCAGTCAGGAACAAAACAGCCTTTAGAGGATTTTCCAGTTTCACTGTGGATACCTTCCCAGTATGGCAGAAAATAATCACACAGTTTATCAATAGACAGGTCAAATTCCATTTGTCTTTTACCATTTGAAGTTGAAAATTCATCTGTCTGGACTTTTCCTGACCTACACAGATAATCACTGAAAAATTATATATTGGCAGAATTCTCATCACTTATAAGATGAGGCTTTGAATTTTAGTCGTTAAACTTGTAAGTTACTTATTTTTTGTTTGTTTTTGTTTTTGAAAAATAAATACAAATACCCAATTACATCTGTTTGACAGAGGAAGTGATGTCTTATTTTTGGCCTAACTGTCCAATGCAGGCCATTCTGCAAAACTTTTTCTGGATCTCTTTATAGTCAATGAATAATAGTTATTATATTGGCTATGGTTGCTTTAAATGATACATAGCCCAGAGCATGCTCATTGGTCCCTGGAGACTTAAAAAAAAACAAGTGCATAGCTTCTTTTCAGATATATTGATAATCTGAGAACAGACATCACAGACTTCCTGAAAGATTAAAAAATTTTATGTAATTTGTAAACTGTGGTAAAAACACTTTGGGTGACATATCTGTACGTTATTTAAAGCAGTATATGTTTGTTTTCTCTGCTGGAACTGTTTGATTCCTTTGTCACAATGAAACAGAGTTGGGTTTTTTCCTCGTACAAAGTTCCAAAACACAGTATGAACAATCTTAGCTATTTATAAATCGACTGACTTCAGCCTTTCCACTTTTCATTATTACCCATTTCCTCAGAGTTTTCTGCCCTTGGAAATTCTGAACATTTGCAAGTCTTTGATGTGGTAGAAGTTTTTATTTGGACAGCCATTAGGAGAATACCTGTACCACCTTCTGTGCTAAAATCAAATCCATGCAATTTCAGCCCAAATACCCCTTCTAAAAGCATGACCATTTTTCTTAAAGAACATTTTAATGTTCACTGACATTTTAATGCACTGACATTTTTAGTGCAACTTTAGGAGAAAACTAAGAAAATAATGCAGTTTCTACTCTATCATAGATGATAAATATTACAATTTTAAAATAAATATATATAGTACCCCGGGGGATAAAATTATATTATATAGTTTATTAAAAATAAAAAAAAATAAAAAAATAAATAAATATATACATAAAGATCATTCATGGTGTATCAAATATAATTTTTATCTTATAGAACCCAACAGAGAAAATACGGTTTAGCGTCATGCCACCATTATTAGGACCTAGGGTGTTCATTTTTCTTAAATATCTCTTATTGCCAGATATCTCTACTTGAATATTTCCTCCTCTCAGTCCAGACTGAGGGGCACGTAGGTGGCTAGGCTGGTTAGGCGTCTGCCTTTGCCTCAGGTCATGATCCTGGGGTCCTGGGATGGAACAATATGTCAGCCTCCCTGCTTGGCGGGGGGTCTGCTTCTCCCTCTCCCTCTGCCCATTTCCCCTTTTGCACTCTCTCTCTCTGTGTCTCTCAAATAAGTAAAAATAAAAAATCTTAAAAAAACAATTCCTGATTGAGTGCGTCCAAATGTCTACTCTTCACTGTCCCCGGAAGTCTGTTCTCCTTTACCACCTTTCTACGTTTGTCAGCGCCATCTTCACTTTTCATGAGTTCTAGTAGCAAACCTTAGAGCCCTCTCTGGATCTTTTCTCACCCTCATTCTCTGCAACCTTTTGGTGCCTTGCCAGGCCTTCTAGTGAATGCCTTTTATATCTGTTCACTGCTGTCACCCTAGTCTGAATCCTTGTCGCCTCACACTTGGACAAGTACAACTGATGCTTCCTGGCTTTAGAAGCTCTCAAGTTTCTTTTGCTCCAGTTCATCTTAGACGTTGCTGCCAGACTAACTTCCTTAAAACATAAAAGTCTCATGAAAACACCTTTCTATTCAAAACATCCAGTGTTTTTTTAATGACCTCTTTGGTGGAGCTAAAATGCTATGACATGTGGAATTTGTTCAACCTCCTCAGACTGACATGCAAAGCTCTGCATGTGCCAGCCTACACTTGCCACTGGACTCTCATCCTACTATTCCAAAACAAGGACCCAGTTCTCCCATCAAGGTACCTCTTTACTGCCCATCAACACCATAATCATTCCCAACTACAAGCTTTTCTTTATGTTTTACCTGGCTGTGTCCCTTACTAGGCAGTGTTCTTTAAAGTGTCATCCAAAGGTCACCTATATCAGAATCATCTGAGATGCTTGTAAATCTTGCAGATTGCTGAGACTACAGCTCAGACCTAGTGTAGTTGGAGACTTAGAATCTGTGTTTATGAGACTTCCGTCTGTCCCAGACAAGTGGAATGCTGCTTAGTCTCCTCTGTGGTATACTGTCTGGCACACATTAGAATGTGAATCCTTTTACAAATGGGTGAATTTACTTCAATATAAGATATCTTACATAGGAGGTTCTCATCAATTGTCAGATTTCTGGCATGGGGATGAATTGTCTCTCTCTCTTTTGGTCTCCAATGGTGTCCTAGTTTTTGGTTAAGATCAGGTGCTGTCCCTTAAGTCAAGTTTCTATTTGTACAATTTGACAACTTCATAGCAGGCACCAGATGGATTCAAATGTAGGCAGGGACTCTGTCTAGCAAGCGTGGAGATAAAGCTCCTTGTTGCAAACTCTTTCCAGTCAATATTAAGAAAAAAGTTAGGAAGTGAAGGCTAGTGGCAGGCTCACAACACAGTGAGTATGTTCTTCTGACTGACAAGAAAATGAAGCCCAGGAAGTGGTCAAATTCCAGAGATCATGGAAAACTTGATAGGCTGGTGAAGAAGCACGGTGTATATAGTTTTTGGTCAAAAAGAATAAACAACCACTACTGGACAAAACAAAGCATCTTCCTCTGACAATTCCTCACTCAACAATGGAAATACTCTGGTTAATTTTCAAAACCTGGGTGAAGCATCACAGAAGGTGAAAATGAAAACAAAGAAAGGAAATAATATATCTATATGGAGATTCCCTCAAGAGGTAACACTGAAGGTTAAGATCCCTTTGAAAAAGTCACTAGTTTCTGAAAAAGTAATAAATATGCATGATTAAAATAAATGTTAGTGGGGTGCCTGGGTGGCTCACTCAGTTAATTCATCAACTCTTGGTGTTGGTTCAGGTCATGATCCCAGGCTCCTGGGTTGGAGCCTCATATTGGGTTCCTGCTCAGCAGGGAGTCTTCTTGAGGATTCTCCCTCTCCCTCTGCCCTTCTCCTCTTTCTCTCTCTCTAAAATAAATAAATAAAACTTTAAAAAATATATTTAAAATAAATATATGATTCTCTCTCCCTGCCCCTTGCATTTTGTTTGGAGTTTCAGATTCTTAAATAATTGGCTCTTATACATTTATTACATATTTTTACCCTTTAGTACTACTACTGACATATAACATATATTGAGCTCTCACTGTATACTGGGCAGAATATTAATGGAACATAATTCTCACAGAAATTCTATTTTTTACAGAAACAATTTGAGATTCAGACATTATCAACTTCCCAAACTTTTCCATCACATGACAGACTTAGAAATTAATATGTGTATAATACAGGTAGATAAATAAGACTGGTCATGGCCATAGGCTAGAGGCTTAGGGCTCTAGATGCCCTAAGATGGACAAGAGCAGTATCTTGGCCCTCCAGTAATACCTGTGTGCACTGGTAGTCCTAGTTGAGAAGCTCTGCAACTTGTCCAAAGGGGAATGGTTAGTAGAGTAGGGCATGAATCTGAAACTAGGTTTGTCTGACATTAAATCTCTTTACTATGTTATCCTAACTTTCATTCCCAAACTTTTAGTTGCAAGCCATGTGTTTCACACTGGGGACTATTATAAATGCCACAAAACAACAGAATCAAGTAAAAACATGCAGGCAGTAATCACTTACTTTTAGTTCTTGAAAATGTAATGTTATAAATAATCATTTATCTCTCTGTGCCAGTAAGCCTTATAATATAGATTTTGTTACTTCTCTACCTAAATAAGTACTTCAGGCAAGAGGAAATGCTGTAAAATCAAATTTATACCAGCAAGTTCCAATAGTTTCATGAAAGATTTTGAGATGAGAGTTAGTGTCTTGAGTCCTTTAAAAACCGTTGGAAATACAACCTGGAAAAAATTATTTTTCTTCCCATATACCTTCCTTGTTCATGACTATAAATTGTTAAATTCTCATTTCTTAAGGCCAAAAATGTTCATGTAAGTATTTCCCTATTGGAAATACTTGCCTTTGGTTTACGAAATGAAACCATTAACTTGAGTTTTGAAATAAAAGTTGAACAGTCATTCAGAATAATGATTGCACTGTTTTTAATTCAGAAAGCAAAAATTGGTACTAAAAACCAAATGTTATTTACAGGACTTAACTAAACTTAAAATCTTATTAGAAAGATAAAAGACCACTTTTCTGGATATATATATATATCTCTATATAGATATAGATATAGATATAGATATAGATATAGATATAGATATAGATAATATGTAATTATGAGAATACTTAGCATTTTTACTTTTAAAATATTTTTTCAACTGGGGGCACCTAGGTGGCTCAGTCAATTAAGTGGTCAACTCTTGATTTCAGCTCAGTTCATGATCTCAAGGTCCTGGGAACAAGCCCCATGTTGGACTCTGTGCTGAGCGGAGTCTACTTGTTCCTCTCCCTCTGCTTCTCCCCCTGCTCATTCTTTCTCTTTCTCTGTCTCTATCTCAAACAAATAAAATCTTCTAAAAAATACTTTTTCAACTGTATCCAGCACCCTTCACTAAATGGTTCTCCATTTGTCATTAATAAAAAGGCAAGTAAGAATGCTGTTCAAATGACTAAATGGGGAACACTGATCATCTTACAAGCTGATAATGCAAAGAAAACTCAAAAAGCACAATTTCTGTAATGCAGCAGCTAAAACTGTATAGAGCAAAAAAATACCTCAAGGTGAATGTAGTTAGTAATTTTATAATCATGTGAGTAAAACCATATATTTCAAGTGGCTATAAAAATCTTGATTTATAAAATTTAAGTTAAATATAATACACTAAAAATTCACTAATGTAGTAATGACAAATTATGACATGTGTATATATTTCAAATATATTGCATGTTTCATTTTTTTCTTAAAATTTTTTCCTCATACCAGGCCATCATTAAAAACATACTTTTCCATGTTCCATTCTTCAAGATATCATAAAGTATATATTTATAAGATGAGAGCAAGCTTTATGTGGAAACTGCAGAGGAATAAAGTCTTATATCAACCTTCTTCAGTCTATATCAGGGTTTCTCAGCACTACTGATACTTGAAGTAAAGAGAGCAGAATTTGTCACCCCCAAATATTCCTCTTTGGCATAAGGATTATTAAAATAATTTTTAAGAAAGAGCAGATACATTAAAAGTTCTGAAAGCTCAGTAGAATGTACCCTTTTGTAAGAGACATTTACATTTGTAAAGGAAATCTCTATTTGTAAGGGGGTCTCCCTTTTTGTAGCAGGAAGAGGAGGACCAAATCTCTAGAAACTCTTACCAGTGAAGAGAGCAGCAACCTAAATCTGCATAACAACCTGACCCTCCCGCACAGGTCCAGATGATTTCTTGTTGTGAGGGCTTCCCTGTTGGGTGTTTAGCAGAATTTGTGGTCACTACCTAGTATCTACTCACGAGATACCAGTAGCAAATTTTTCCGGGTTATGATAATGAGAAATGTCCGCAGACATTGCCAAGTGTCCCCTAGGGGACAAGACTTCCCCTGGTTGAGAAGCCCATGTTTGAGATAAGACCCAAGTATTATTCTATGTCTTTAACTAGTGGGGATGGAAAATTCAGTTTCACACTTTGTACGGACTAACCTTAGATCCCCCCTTATTAGGGTGGAAACTGAGAAGGAATGATGAGTGTAATGCAAATGGGAGATTTTTTTTTTTTCTGACTTGATCTAAGAACAGTAAACAAAAACAGGAACTTTTCAGAACTAAGCAGATTTTAAAAAATCATTTTTTAGGTGAAGACTTCAAAACACAATTGATCACAGCCCATAACGTCGTTTGCAGATAGGCGAGTACATTTACCTTAGCGATTGTGCCAGTGTGTGAGCTGTGTAATCGGTATTCAGAGGGCAAGGTGACTAGGAGAAAAACTGGAAGTAGGAAATGAGACTGCAAATAAAATACAAGTCAGGACAGCAGTGAGGTAGAAAACCAGAAAAGCAAACAGAAATCAAGTGTGACCATTTTTTTACAGACACAGAGTCATCATACAAGACATCCCAGAAACTGAGGAAATGAAGCATGGCTGGGGGCAAATTATATGCACGGTCCCAACAAGAATAGAGGGCGCCCTACTGCCACAGTCTATGACTGCTTACCTCATCCCTGCTTGCTGATTTCTTCTCCCTTGGAGAGAGTCACCACTAGTAAACCTGGCCTAGAAACCTGCATGTGGTGATCACTGACAACAGCTTTCTGGGTCAATAGCATAGTATCAGACTCACTTGTTTGGCAAAGCCATTTCTCCAACACTCTGTCTAGCAACAAATAGCAAGTTAATAGATTGTGTCTGCCTGACATCACTGGTCTCCATCTCCTTGTTGAAATGATGGTCGCTGTTTTTCAATAGAGACTGTGGGCATACATTTAGACTGGAGATGTGATTGATTGTGTCTGTATCTTTCTCATTTGCCAAGTGGATTTCAAAAACTTACATGACAAACCCCAGAACACCTCTTTGATGGGCTGCAAGGCCCTGTTGAGAACATTTAAATAGTGTCCGAAGTCACATTTTTTTCATTTATGTATTTCTCATCTGTTTTATTGTCTTTATAGCACTTATCAGAAATGTGTCCTTGTTTATTGTGTCTCCTGCACAAAAACATGAGTTCTGTGAATGCTAGGGCCTTGTTGTCCTGTTCACAGCTATGCCCCTAGCACCTAGAACAGAGCTTGGCATATAGTAGGCATTCAATAAATGTTTGCTGAATGAATAAATGAATGAGTGAATGGGCAATAAATCGTTGGAGAAACATTCCTACTCAAGTGACAAGTCCTTTTGAAAATTTCAATCTCAGGGCACCTGGGTAGCTCGGTGGGTTGAGCCTCTGCCTTCAGCTCAGGTCATGATCTCAGGGTCCTGGGATCGAGCCCTGCATCGGGCTCTCTGCTCAGGGGGGAGCCTGCTTCCCTCTCTCTCTTTGCCTGCCTCTCTGCCTCCTTGTGCTCTCCTTCTCTATTTCTGTTAAAATAAAGAAATAAAAAATCTTTAAAAAAAAAAAAAGAAAGAAAATTTCAATCTCAATTTATTGTACCTACCCAGAAATACCACCTGATCTGCAGATACTGTCAGTCAACTGTTTTGGAGATGTCAGTGTTTTGGAGATGTCAGTGACAGCGTCAACAGAGGCTCTGAGGACTTCTCTGTGAACCACAGAAGAGGAAATCACTCGGATCTCCTCAATCTTGACACCAACCATTAAAGACTGCGTATCTGCCTGAGAGCTGGAAATAGCATTAGTGATTTTGGGTTAAAAGACAGATCACAGAGCAAAGCAAGTAATGACAAGTTGTGTTTTCACCTGCGCTCCATACAATTAAATCTTGACCTCCAGGTGTATCTAAATATGACATAGAAACATTTGAATTCAGATATGACTGTGGAGTCCTACTGATGCCAGATATGATGTATGGGATTAACACCTCTTATGGAACAAATCATAGCACTAATTAGATCCCAGGAGCCAACACCTGCAACGATAAACAGAGAATAGTAGATGGGATACCATATGTATGACTAGTTCAGTGAATGAATAAACACTAGTAGTTTAGTATCCACCCCCACTCCAGACTCTGCATAGTAAATATGTTAGGTCTGAGAATCTGTGGTGGGCCACCCAGTTAAAGCCTGGTAAAACCAAAGTGAATGGGTTGTGTAAGGGAAAAATTGCAACTAAAATATCGGCATTTTGAAGGAAGAATTCACAGCTGGGCAAGGCAAGCTGTAAAAATTCAGCTTCATTGAAAGGAAGAGGGCTAGTGCAGCCTTTGGAATGGCTTCTCATGACTAAGGAGATCACAGGATTCAACAGAGTTTTGTTTTGTTTTTTTTAATTGTGCTATTTGAGGGGCACATTGCTCTAGTTCGCCCAGTTTTGCTTTTATGCACAGTTTTTGCTTGTATTGAATCCAAACAATAGTTATTTTCCTTAATGGAGAAGCATTTTAGGAAAGTTCTTTGAATTGTTAGAATCACCATACAAGTTTAGACTATTTCTGAATTCAAAGAACAAACTGTATTTGGTTTAAGATATAATGGATGATGGGGCAATAGGAATTCAAGGTCTCTGTGGAATTTAAGATGTATTAAGTAAAACTAGAGTGGAGAGCATCAGTAAAAGTATGATCATTCTCATTCTTGAAAAAGAACAATGATTTTAACACACCTACTAATATAAAGACAATGAAGCAAAGAGGAAGAGAGTTTCCAATAGAAGATCTGCATACATATGTCAATGTCATTTATGTACAGCTCACTAAGTACTCTGTTTCTTATAGGGGCATAATGCAAAAGTGGTCTGGTCATCCTTTCTTGACAAACAAAAATGAATGTGGCTATGCATGTGTAGGCTTTGAAACTGGCTTCACTAATCTCTACCTTACAAGTTTAAGTGAGAGTCCATCATGGATTCATCATTAATATCTTAGCATTTTGGTACCAATCTGTGCATTAGCACATTATTAAAATCTCCAAAAACGTGGCACAATGCCTTAGTCATAAATAGTAAAGTAAAATAACCTTTATCCAAGGAAAAGGAACAACTTAGGTACTGTAACTCAGTGCTCAAGTGTTTTGAAATAAGTTATGCTTAAACCATAGATTCCTTCATTTGTAAGTAGTCACCTCTCATTTATACATCATAAGAATGAGCACTGGCAAAACGAAGAGATTGGATTATAAAGCCATGACTCAACAAAGGAACTCACAAACTACAGACTCAGCTATCTACTCTCCATTCCTTTTGCACTCATGTTGAAATGTATTAAGGTCATCAGTTAATTCAAGGGCAGAGAAATGTCAGGTTATTACCACAAGTGTCAAGTGCTCATGAATGTGGAAATCATTATGTTTTACTATGAGAGTGAGTTTTTTTTTTTTAATTTCAGAAGTAGGTGTACAAACCCAAGTGGTCTAAAATAAGCCTGATGTGGAAAAAAATGCTCTAGATGAAGGCATGACCATAGCACTGCTCTTCCTATCTATCCTTTGGACATTGTCTCCTTGAATTTTCTTCTTGCCTTCCTTAAGTTCCTCTGGTAATAATGTCGTAAAGATTGCTAGATGCTAACCCAATGTTTTTTTTTTTTTTCTTCCTTAATAATAGAACCTCAAACTTGTTTGGTTTATCAATATGCTTTACCAAACAACTGCATTTCCGAACTGCATTGAAGTAAGAACAAGTGAGAAGACTAAGTTCTGGCCAACATAATGTAAGTGTAAGTATGTGGGCCATTCAGGAAAGCTCCTTAAAGGTAACTCACTCATGGCCTTAATCTCTCTTCTTCCTTCCAATTCATGGAACACAGATGCAATGGCTAGAGCTTCAGCATCCATCTTAGATCACATTAGGAGGGTGAGACAGAAAAATGGAAGGAATCTCAATCCCTGGAGACTTTTTAAAATTGTACTACTAGCCTTGGGTGTCTACTCCTGGAACTATTTCAGATGAGAGAAAAATAAAATTCCCTATTGCTTAACTCAGTGATATTTTGGACTTTTTTGTGCCCCGCAGCTGAATCAAATTCTAATTGATATAAAACACAAATAAGAATTCCCCAGAGCTGGGGCGCCTGGGTGGCTCAGTGGGTTAAGCCACTGCCTTCGGCTCAGGTCATGATCTCAGGGTCCTGGGATCAAGTCCCGCATCAGGCTCTCTGCTCAGCAGGGAGCCTGCTTCCTCCTCTCTCTCTCTCTGCCTGCCTCTCTGCCTACTTGTGATCTCTCTCTGTCAAATAAATAAACAAAATCTTAAAAAAAAAAAATTCCCCAGAGCTAAAACAATGAACAAAATAGGAAAAGGCAGATAAAAGGTATTAAAGAAGTAAAGGAGAGAATTTATTATCCAAAAATATGTCTCCTTGGCGCAGGATTATTTTACTCTATTACTTTTGAAAAACAGCAGATGTGAGAGAAGTTCTAAAAACCAAGTAAAAGTTAGTTCCCCTTTTGTAAGAGTGATTTACATTTATAAGGGTGTTGGGGACAAAAAATTTTCCTTTACCCTTCAAGATTTGTCTAGGTGTTATAGATTCAATTGACAGGATACAGATTAACAGGACAAAAAAAAATTCAACAAAGTTTAATTACATGCACACAGATGCCCAATAGTAAAATTGAGACCTAAAGAAATGACCAAGGTAGACAATTCTTATACTCTTTAAAGGCAATGAGACACAAATCTGCGAGGAACTGACAGGACAAAGAAAACCTATGCTTAGGAGCTTTGATCAGTAAGGAATTCTAAACAGAATTTTGACTGGGATAATAAATGAGTAAAAGTAACAAGGTTTATTTATATAACCTTCTCAGTTGTGAATTCCCTATCTCTGGTGATAAAGATGTTTCTTTTGGCTTCTGTTACAGGGTGGGCATATTTCACATATGAGATTTATTTCCTGCTTTCTGGAGACAACAAGGGTTTGATGGGGGAGGGTCAGAATGTTCTAACTGCACTGTTTTTTTTTTAATTTTTAATTTTTTATGAACATATATTTTTATCCCCAGGGGTACAGGTCTGTGAATCGCCAGGTTTACACACTTCACAGCACTCACCAAAGCACACACCCTCCCCAATGTCCATAACCCCACCCCCCTTCTCCCAACCCCCCTCCCCCCAGCAACCCTCAGTTTGTTTTGTGAGATTAAGAGTCACTTATGGTTTGTCTCCCTCCCAATCCCATCTTGTTTCATTGATTCTTCTCCTACCCTCTTAACCCCTCATGTTGCATCACCACTTCCTCGTATCAGGGTGCACTGGTTATTTTTTTTTAAGTAACTTTAATTCAAAATAAATAATATGCCAAAGTAGCACATTTGGGGGCAGCCTGCCTTTGGCCTCATAAGGGAAATCTTCGTTGTACCAGGAAGAGGAGGATGACTAAATATGGAGAAACTTATCAATGGAGAGGCATGGACTTAAATCTGAATAAGAACTTAACCCTTGTTACCTATGCTTTTCCTGAAAACTAGCTCTACCCCACTGAATATTTTCTTTTTTCCATTAGCTGGAAATGGTATTTAAGGTGGTAGCTTGGACCATTTCAGGGAATTACTCAGTTTTTGAGGGTCTCTCCCATGTGTACAGGAGGAATACATGTTACTAAACTTTGTTTTTCTCCTTTAATCTTTTATTACGGGGGTCTCAGCCAAGAAGAAAAGTAGGAGCAAAATTATTCTCCCCCACGGGGCAAATAAAATACACATAATCAGGACTCCTATCTCAGAGAGCTGGCAGATATCTGCAATGACAATTTCCTCTTATTACATGACTCAAGAGAATACATACATGCATATATGTATGTATATATATTGTATATATTTTGTTCATGAAGATTTCAATCAGTACTGCAACAAATGTTTATAATGAAAAATATTGAGGATGGTACCATTTTTTATTTATGGTAGTATTGCGTACCTCCACATCATCAAATAATGCTATCTCCAGCATTAAGAGGGAACAAAATTTAATGGAGCTTCTACTATGGTTTAGGAGCTGTAATCGATTCAGTAGTGTTTTTCAAAAATTCATATTCATCCCAAAACTCAGAACGTGACCTTATTTAGAAGTAAGGTCTCTGCAGAAAATACTATTTGAGGATCTCTAGATGAAATCATCCTGAATTTGGGTTGGGTCTTAAGTCCAATCAGTGGTTTCTTTACAAAAAAGGAGATATGGACACAGAAAGACACACAGAAACAGAGACAGTGACATACAGAGAAGACCATGTGAAGACAGAGATTGAAGTTACACTGTTACAAACCAAAAAATGCTAAGGACTGTCAGCAACCAGCAGTAGCTAGGAGACAGGCATGATATGTTTTCTCCCTCAGAGCCTCCAGAAGGACCTAATCCTGCTGACACTGTGATTTCAGACTTTTGGCCCCCTGAACTATGAGAAAATAAATTTCTGTTATTTTAAGCTACTGCATTTGTGGTAATGCATTACAGCAGTCCTGGGAAACTAATAGAGGATCTTAACATACATTTGCTTATTTAATCCTCACAACAGTACTGTCAAACAGAAATCATTATATATATCTTATAGATACAGATGGTGAATCACAAAGAAAAGGTAGCATTTTATTTCTCTGATATGTATGCAGTACCTGTTCTGTGCTAGAGTCTGTTTATATATTGGGAAGCACAGATAGAAATAACTGCAAAGGAGCACAAATGATAAATAATCAAGTCAAAATTTGAATCCAGGTCTGCCTGACTCCAAAGGTATAAAGTCTTATCACATTAGTAAACAATGGTCCTACAATTGTCCCCAGTCCTGTGGTGCAAATGCAATTCCAGTGCTGTCTACAAGGTCTTCATATGTAGAAATTAATCTTCACTGATGGTCTCATCTGTGTCTCAGTGCTTTTTTCCCCTAGTAAGACCAAGCAGAGCCACACGTTTTCTTTTCGGCAGACAAAATGCTACAGGTGAAATTTCTGTCTTCAGATAAGGGGCTGAGATAATGGACTTCCTTCCTCTGAAAGTGAAAATGTTTTTGCAGATGCTTCCCTACTCTACTGCAAAGAGGGATTTGTTCCATCTGCTCATCACATCTGGGTCAAGGGCAGTATGTCTGAAGGTGATTGTTTGATTTCATTGAAAACAAAACTAAAAAAGTTTATTGGTTCCCAATTCTGAAACCATATGGTGCCAAACTTGATTTAAGAACGTTAGTGTGCAAGTATCAGCAGTACCTCCCTTTGATTTATTCTCCTAGCAGAATAAGGATCTCCAGGCATGAAGAGGCAAAAGGTAGAGTGAATGAAATCAAGACCTATGTTACAGTGAAAAAGCTGTAGAATCATAACATGCAAAAATTAGAAATCCATTCATTTTTCACTTTTCTGGTTCACAGATGATGAAATTGATACCAACAATGGGTTACAGACTTGGCCAAGGTTAAGCAGAAAGGTTAGAAGTCAGAGTTGGAAATAGAAAGCAAGGTTCATTACTTAAAAGCTGATGCTCTGTCTATAAATCATATTCCTTCTTTGAGCCTCAGAATCCTTGTTGGTAAATTAAGGCTAAAGATATCAGTTTGGTATACCTAATAACTTATTGCGATAATCAAATGAGAGAATCTACATGAAAGGCCTTGGGCCCAATACTTCCTGTCTCTGGGTCTCAAGTTCAACTACTTTCAAGTAAGAATGCTGCACTAGTTGATACTTCAGTTGCGATACTTATTTCTGTGTGCTTTGTCAGTATAAAGTGGTATATAAATATATTCTACTCCATATTTCCAGTTCCTGAACTGAATAATTTGTCTCTTCTTAATTCAGTTTACTTTAGCAACAATGAACAAAGTGAGGTCATATAGAAACAAAACTGGCATCTCTATCCCAAGGGCACTGCCATATTACACATTCCATTAAAGAATATAATTAAGTGAACACATGCAAAAAAAGTTCTGCTGAATGATCAAAAACAAAGTCTTTGCTATAATCCAAAAGTAGTGTCCCTTTCACTCCTAGTTTTGTGCCATTTTTTCATGCTTCTAATTTGGTTGAAAAAAAATACTTGGTTCTGTTTTAAATTCTATTATTTCTCAGGAAATTCAATTACAAAAATGGTTCTTTTGTTCTCTAAATGATAGTTGGTTAAATACTGTATTTGTGAGTGTTACAAAATACAATAGAAATAGAGATTCACCTAACTGCAATTGTTACTCACCCAGGTGCAAGATTTTGTTGGTGTGGGGAAATATGGAGAGAGGAAAGTAGGAGGAGATCCTTTTCCAATGGACATGTGTTGTGTTTATGTTCTAATATTAAAAAGGGTGTGAGGTGGGAGTAATTTTGAGGGTTAGATTGAAGGGAAACTCAGACCCCTAATGAAGACTTTTAATAGTTTTTAGAAAGGCAACTAAGAGGTATGTATAGAATGTTTTATCTGCCATATCCTGAAAGGCAGAATCCTAATATTAACCACTCATCCACCCAACCAGCTGTCCAGCCTTTCAACAAGTAGTCTTGAGTACATACCAGGCATCATTCTAGGCTTTGGGGACAAAGTAGTGAACAGATAAAAATCCCTGCCCTTATGGAATTTACTTTTATTTGTGTGTTGTGGGGCAGGGGAGGGTAGGGAGCCAGATAATAAACAGATACATAAGAAAAGTATATAGCAGGGGCGCCTGGGTGGCTCACTGGGTTAGGGTCTCTGCCTTCGGCTCAGGTCATGATTCCAGGGTCCTGGGATCGAGCCCTGCATCAGGCTCTGTGCTCAGCAGGGAGCCTGTTTCCCCCCTCTCGCTCTGCCTGCCTCTCTGCCTACTTGTGATCTCTGTCTGTCAAACAAATAAATAAAATCTTTAGAAAGAAAAGTATATAGCATGTTAATTGGTGAGAGCCTATGGAAAATAACGAAGGAAAGGAGATAAGGAAGACTGTTGGTAGGGATAAGAATTATAATTTCTGCAGCAACCTGTAGAGATGAAGGAGTTATCCAAGAATATATTTAAGGGAAGAAGAATGTCTGGGCAGAGGGATCAACAGCTGCAAACGCTCCGAGGCAGAGGCATGCATGGATGTTCAAGGAAGCCAGATGACTGGAGTAAGGTAGATGAGGAACAGTAGAGAATCAGACCATAGAGGTAAGGCAGTGGGAGACATTTGGGGGGCACATAGGATTCCAAATAAATGTTGACTTACCCACAATGACACGAGAAGCATCAGAGGTTTTTTTTGTTTTTTTGTTTGTTTGTTTGTTTGTTTTTTTGAAGCGTTTATTTATTTATTTGACAGAGAGAACAAGCAGGGGGATCGGGAGAGGGAGAGGCAGGCTTCCCCCTGAGCAGGGAGCCCAATGCGGGGCTTGATCCCAGGACCCTGGGATAATGACCTGAGCTGAAGGCAGATGCTTAACAGCTGAGCCACGCAGGCCCCCTGCCATCAAAATTTGTTGAGCAGAGAAGAATGTAATTTGATATATGCATTAATAGGATCCATGCGGCTATCCGCTAAGAACAAACTGTGGAGGAGCAAAGATGGAAATAGAAAGATCCATTAGCAGGCTGTGGAGGTCATCCCGGTGAGAAGTCATGGTAACTCAGGTCACGCTGGTAGGGTAGAAGGAGTGATGGTTAAAGAGAAATGGTCAGATTATGAGTGCATTTCAAAGACTAAACAAATCTAAACAGGGCTATATTTCAGCCAGACAATGTAAAACACTAATGCTCCAAGCATCTCTCATGCTCAGGCTAGAGGAATTGCAAACTTTAGAGGGACATCTTACATCGTCTAGGGGTGGGAATAACAAAGCTGATAGCCTGGCTTTTATCCAAAGGAGTCCACTCACTCTAAAATCTTAGAAAAGGAATTTGAGGAAACATCTACTCTACAAATATCTTAATGTACCTAAATGGTTTCTAAGTGGAGTTTGCTCCCAGTATTTTTTTTCCTTTTATACTATTAGCTCAAGTTGGTATTTTCATTGACCAGATATTAAAATATGTGCCTTGGGACCACACAAGGTAACTGAAGGGAAAACAACTACAAGCGGCTTTAAAAAATAAAGACTGCAAGAAAAAAAAATTAAAAAAAATAAAGACTGCAAGAATATAATGCAAATGAGAAGCCACATGTAGCAACATCAAACCATGCATGTGATTTCCAGCAAATATCAGCCACATTACCAAAAAGTCGCAGGTGTACATGGCATGTGAAAATGAGAAAGTACAAAGTGAAGAGATTTATGTCCACTACACTTTCATTCACTTGAGAGGTGTTTAGTTTAAATATAGTTTTGGAAATACTGGAGGATTTAAGAAAGGGAATATCAATAACTCTAAAACCTAAAAAGGGAAGTTGGGAAATAATGGATCAACAAGGCTTGCAGAACACTGGAAAGCTTCTGCTAAACAGGATTTTCAATTTGTTCCTTTATGAGGTCTGAGCACATTGTATGGGACTGGGTTCAAATTGTGTATTTAGCCAGACTGCAATGAAATTATAAATAAGAACGGCCATTGATTCATCAATATCATTATTAACATGAATGCCACATTTATATACACAAATGACTACTTCTCCAAAGTAAACTCATTGATTTTGCCATGCAGACACCTGGCCCAGGGCAAAACTGATGGCTGAAATCCCATTCACCATCCGCTTCTTTCCAAGTCCCAGCTCTGGTTGTAGGAGAGGGGCATCTATTTATAATTATGTAAGGTAGAGAGGTCTTTTTGTATGTCACACAAAACTACCTTTTGTGCTCACAGTGGCTCCACACTCCACTGTCTTAGTAAGTAGTCACTTTTTGGAGTAGTTAGAGACCAGGATTCTCAAACTTGAATGAGCATAGAGAGCTCTGGGGTGGTTGCTACTATTTCCGCTTCCTGGGTCTAGTCACCAACCACTTAAACTGACATCTTAGTTGAATGGGGACCAAAATTTACAACTTAAACAATATCACAGTGAGTTCTGATGCTGGGCATCCATGCATAAGCTGAGAAACACTGTCTTTTTTAAAAATGTAATTTAATTAATTTAAATTCCAGTATAGTTAACATAAATGTTATATTAGTTTCAGGTGTACAACACAGTGACTCAATAATTCCACACATCACCTGGTCCTCACCAGGACAAGTAAACTCCATAATCCCCATCACTTATTTCACCCATCCACCCACCTACCTCCCCTCTGGTAACCAAGAGTTTTGTTTTCTATAGTTAAAAGTCTGTTTCTTGGTTTGCCTCTCTCTGTCTCTCTCTTTCACTGTCTTCCCCCTGACCTTTGCTCCTTTGTTTTGTTTCTTAAATTCCACATATGAGTGAAATCATATGGTATTTCTTTTTCTCTGACTGACTTCACTTAGCTTTATACTATCTAGCACCATCCATGTCTAAATAGCAAGATTTCATTCTTTTTACAGCTGATTAATATTTTATTGTATATTTATACACCACATCTTCTTTATCCATTCATCAGTCAATGGACACTTGGGCTGCTTCCATAATTTGGCTATTGTAAATAATGTTACAATAAACACAGGGGTGCATGTATCTCTGTGAATTAATGTTTTTTTTTTATGGGGGGTAAATACCAGCATCATGATCACTAGATCTTGGGTAGTTCTATTTTTAACTTTTTGAAGACCCTCCATACTGTTTTCCTCCGTGGCTGCACCAGTCTGCATTCCCACCAGCAGTGTAAGAGGGTTTCCCTTACTCTGCATCTTTGACAACACCTGCTGTTTCTTGCAGGTTGTTTTTTTTTTTTTAATTTTAGCCATACTTACTGGTTTGAGGCGATATCTTATTGTAGTTTTGATTTGCAGTTCCCTGATGGTAAGTGATGATGAGCATCTCTTCATGTGTCTGTTGGGTATCTGAATGTCTTTGGAGAAATGGCTGTTCATGCCTTCTGCCCATTTTAAAATTGGATTATTTGGGTTTTAGGCATTGGGTTTTCTATGTTCTTTATATATTTTGGATACTAAGCCTTTATCGGATATATCATTTGCAAATATCTTCTTCCATTCAGTAGGTTACCTTTTAGTTTTGCTGATTGTTTCCTTTGCTGTGCAGAAGATTTTTATTTTGATGTCCCAATAGCTGATTTTTGCTTTTATTTTCCTTGCCTCAGAAAACATATTTAGAAAAATATTTCTATTGTCAATGTCAGAGACCTTACTGCTTGTGTTGTCTTCTAGGATTTTGATGATTTCCTTTCTCGCATTTAAGTCTTTAATCCATTTTGAATTTATTTTTGTGTATGGTGTAAGACAGTGGTCCAACTTCATTGTTTTGCATGTAACTGACCAGTTTTCCCAACACCATTTGCTGAAGAGACTTTTTCCCATTGAATGTTATTTCTTGTTTTGTCAAAGATTAATTGACCATAGAGAAACACTATGACTGCATTTTCTCAGTGAGAAAATAGCTCAACCTGGGGATAAATATATATGTTTATAAAAAATAAAAAATTAATTAAAAAAAACTATCTCAAAATATAAATGAATTCTAATCCTAGTTTTCCTATTTATTACATGTACAACCTTGATTCAGTTTGTAGAATAGGATAATACTTGGTATTCCTAAATCACAGGGTTATTTTTTAAAACCAGACAAGAAAAGATATATCCATGGTTCCTAAATCGGGTTTTGTATCAGAATCACCTAGCCTAGACTCATTAAAAATACAACTAAATGAGCCCCATTCCCAACCCACTGGACCAGATTTCTTGAGAATGTGTCTTAGTATTCATTTTACCTCTCTCCTATGTTAGAGACTCTGTTTTCTGGATGTTGTGTCCCTTATTTTCTTGTTTTTCACCCTTGTTTTAGTGGAACACATCATTCAGCAGCTACCTGAGAAAGGGTGCATGAGGGGCATTTAAAAAAATCTGAACATGAGATTATTTAACCCTTATAATCAATTCTTGGTTTGGCTAAAGATATAATGTCATATAGGAAATTACCTCCTTTCACAAAATTTGAACCATAGTTCTAATGCTTCTTTCTTCTTCTCTATGTGGCCTAAGGTTTCCCTCCAATCGGTCTGTTTCAAGGAGTCTTTGTATTTATTGACTGATTTACTATTTCTGGTGTTCTGTGTTCCTTAGTGTTGATCTGAGCTTCCATCCTGCCTCCTTTCCATCCTTTTGGCATTTCTTTGAGTGCAGGTGTGCTAGTGACAGAATCTCTTAGTTTCTGTTTATGTAAAAATGTCTTCCACTCTTTTGTGAAGGCTGTCATTATCTAATATAGAATTTTGGGTTGACTATTTTTCTTTACCACGTGATAACTGTGTAGCTCCATTCTCTATATAATTATATTATATAATTATATATATAATTATAATTATAATTATAATTATAATATCCCCCATTTTGGTGCAATTAATGATAGCTGTTAACAGATATGCATGTGCTTTTAGAAACCTAAAAATATTTTTTAGTTGTTACTTTATATAATTTTATGTAATATAAAGAAGCTGAGAGAAAAAGAAATTATATATTTGTGGAGTATATTAATCTTATTTACCATTTATGTTTTCTCTATTTTTTCCTGTGGATTTGAGTTCTCATCTGGTCTCATTTCCTTAGTCAAGTACAACTTCTCATATGCCACCTCTTTTGTGCTATTATTGTCAAATATATTACTTTTTTACATGTTATAGGCCCAACAATGCACTTATATGCGTATTATTCTATACAATTAAAAAAGTCACTTAACAGAAGGAAAGGAAATATACATTGATATCATCTTTTATAATTAAGCAAGTAACTTCACCAGTGCTCTTTGATATTTTGTGTGGATTTGAATTTCTGTCTGGTATCATGTGCTTTCAGCCTGAAGAACTTCCTTTAGTATTATTTGTAAGCAGATCTCCTAGCAAGATATTCTCTAAGTTTCTATTATAGAACTATTTCCCCCCTCAATTTTGAAAGATCATTTTTCTGGTTATAAGATACTTGGTTGAAAGTGTCTCTGGACCTCTGTCTGCTGTTCCAGCAATCCTGTGGAGCAGCAGCAAGTCATCCAGCTGTATTTTGTTCCGAGAGGCTCCCAGGCATCTAGACTATGCCAGGTCCCATCAGCACTCTGAGACAGGCAAGACAGAAATCAGTCCCTCAGGAAGCCCCCAGAAAACCTGAAATGTTGGATGCATGCTCTACTCTTCTCTTTCTCCCTGAAGGAGAGGCTGCCAAGCTGTGTCAGCTTCTGTCAGTTGTATCACAGGTCCTCTGGGGCAGTGACACACTGCCCAGCTCTTTTTTGTCCTTAGTAGCCCCCAGATATCTAGAGTATGCCATGTCCCATCAGCACTCTGAGGCAGGTGAGACAGAGTCAGTCCAACATGCAGCCTCCCTGAAAAGTCCAATCTTCTCTTTTTCTCCACAGAGGGCATCATCTGAGAACTGGGATTTTCTGCTCAGTTGGTGACACTGTTGCAGGGGAGGGATTGAGAGAGAGTGTCAGGAATTTTCCTATTGGCTTTGTTGTAGCTGCTTTTGCACTTGCCTTAAGTGCAAAGGACTTTTATTTTATTTATTTTTTAAAAAGATTTATTTATTCACCACACCAAAAAAAATGAATACTGTTATGCTGAAAATAAATAAATTTAATTTAAAAAAAAGATTTTATTTAATTCTTTGAGAGAGAAAGAGAGAGAGAGAGATCAGGAGCAGGTGGGGAGATGGAGGGAGAGCACGGAGGGAGGCAGGGAGACTGACATGGGGCTGATCCCTCATGACCTGGACTGAAGACAGATGCTTACCCCACTGAGCCATCCAGGGGTCCACAAGGAATTTTTAAATTGTTTCTGGACTTTTCACAAAGGGAATTGGTCCATGTATTTATATATATATATATATATATTTTTTAATTTATTTATTTCCAGCATAACAGTATCATTATTTTTTCACCACACCCAGTGCTCCATGCAATCCGTGCCCTCTATAATACCCATGTATTTTTAAATTAATGTCTCTGAGGGAAGAAGGAGAGTTGGGAGTTTCCTATCCTGCTATCTTGCTGTTATCCTGTGAGGATTTCTCTGGATTCTGTATTGAAAATACTTGAGGAAGGGAAGAAGCAGTTAGGTCAATTAGGAGGCTATCCAACAATTCAAGTGTGAGATGGTGGTGATTTTTAAAAAATTTTTTTAAAAGTTTTTCAGATTTTATTTATTTGAGAGAATGAGAGATTGAGAGAGAGAGAGAGAGAGAGAGAACACATGGGCATGCGTGGAAGCAGCGAGCAGGGAGCAGCAGGGAGGGGCAGAGGCAGGGGGAGGCACAGACTCCCCGATGAGGAAGGAGCCTGTTGCTGGGCTTGATCCCAGGACCCTGAGATCATCACCTGAGGTGAAGGCAGATGCTTAATGGACTGAGCCATCCACGCGCAGTTGGTTAGCCACCCGGGTGTCCCAAGATATTGTAGTGATTTAGACCAACATGGTAGCACTGGGAGTGTGTAGGAAATGGTAGCCCAGATAGGTTTTGAAGATAGAATATACAGGGTTTGCTGGTGTATTGGGAACAGGATTGTGAAGATCTGACTGACAATGATGACTCAAGGATTTTGGCCTGAACAACTGAATGGATGGAACTGTTTTTAATTGAAGTGGGGGGGGGCGGGGGGAGGCAATTTCAAGTGGAACAGATTGCATGGCAAGGGGGAAGATCAAGAGCTTGTTTTGGAGATGTTAATTTATAGTTGCCTATAATGCAATCAGTAAGAGTTGTCAAGCAGGCAGGGTTTTCTCTCCATATTTTTATTTAAATTACACTTAGTTTATGTGCAGTGTAATATTGGTTTCTGGTGTAGAATTTAGTGGCTCATCACTTCCATACAACACCCAGCGCTCATCACAACATGTGCCCCCCTTAATGCTCATCACAAGTCCCTCCTTAATCCCCGTCACCTTTTTTGTCCATTCTCCTGCCCGCATCATCTCCAGTAACCATCAGTTTGTTCTCTATGGTTAAGAGTCGGCTTCTTGGTTTGTTTTTCTTTTTTAATCCTCATGTTCATTTGTTTTGTTCCTCAGAAAGCATTATGATGGTAAATATTTTTCCCTGTTTAACTCTGTTTTGTTCACTTCCTAGAACCTGGCTTATATAAGAACTATTAGTATTTATTAAATAGAATTTGCATTGTTCCTATATGATAATATAGATTTAAACACATGTATTCAATCCAACATGTTGAATCAGAAGTTCATAGTAACAAATCTCTATCATTCAATTGCGAATTTGGCTTCCTAAGACAAAGCTAGTTATTTGAGGCACACATGGCGAAAAAGGGGTGATGATATTATATTAGGATCAACTTGTTATGACGTTATAAAGTCAGATGAGTAATTTTATCATTGCTTGAAACCTGGCTCTGAAGAACCTCTAGAAATGTCAATTCAAATACATTTAAAGAAATGACAGTATCCTTAGTTACAGTTACAAGGCATCAAATGGAATATACCAGTGTTAGTAAAACACTTTTGAACAAGGCCCTTCTCACTTAGAAATTATTAATTACACTGTTTATAATTATTCTAAATACTTGGAAGAGAAGAAAGTGTGGAGATATATATATATGTATATATATGTATACATAAGGAGAGAGAAGAAGGAGCTTGATATATATACTTGTGTGAGTGTAATTAGTTAGTCAGTTAATTCATTATCTTATTCATCCAGCCAACTGGCTAGCTTTAGTCTAATTAGTTAAATTAGTTAACTACTGAAGTTATGAAATCAATCCAGGGATGGGCTCTTATATTGAAAACACTAAGATCAGAATTCCCCATTTCAGTGCTCCCTCCACAATGCTTCAACCTTTTTCATATCCAATCTGTAACAGAGTGTGCTAAATCAGCATAACAAATTCTAAACATGAGTTTTCATCAGTGAAATAAATAACATTCCAGTTACATGAATTGCCGGAAAATATTGCGCTGACCTCACTGTCATAGCATAAATTAAGGGTAAAAGAAAAAAGTTGTCCTTGTAGTTTATGATCTTTGCAGTGGCTCTTGCGGTCAAAGACTCCATCCTATTCTCATGGAATTCTGTTGCCTGACACCCCTAGAAGTTTATAGTGAAATTCCAAATGACATTTTGCCACATCTGGTTTGAAACTTACTGCTCTATGTGGTTTGAATGAACCTCTCTTATAACATGCTTCTGGAGTGACTGTCCAAAGGGACAGACAGTTGGGATTCCATTCAGCCTACAGAACAGGTTGACTAACTCTGAGAAACTGGCTACTAAAATATGTGTATTTGGAAAATGCAGGCTCAGTTTTGCTGGCATTGTAACATACCACTCTGTAGTAAGGTTCTGAGGGAGAAGACCTAACACGCTCACTTGGCTAAAGAACATAATAGTTATGAAAAACCAATTCAGTTAATGTCTGTTTGCAATCTTGTGTTTTCTGTTCTTTTTATGGCACCTTTTTCCCATTTTATGCTGCAAGTTTTGGAAATTGAATCGCCTTATCTACACTAGACTGTGGGCTCCTAAGGGGTCCGGGACAGTGTTTTATTTGTTGAATGTTATGTCCCTCTATTCTTAGCCCCACGCATTGCATATAGTAAGAACCCAGTGGAGACTGAGCAAGTCAAACCTGTGAGATTATTACCAAAGCTAAAATGAATTTGACCCCATACTTTTGAGTCTAAGAAAATGCATAGCTATGATCGAAAGCTGTCTGTATTATCTATTGAAGAAAAATAATCACCTTCCTTTTGAAAAGGTCTTTTCTTTTTAAGATCTTTGTCACTTAATGAAAAACAAAAACTCAATTTTAAGTAGTACCAGTTTGGACCTAAATAATTAAAAAAGAGCCCCAAGAAAAAAGTAACTTAAGATTTAATTGGTATTATGCGTATTTTAAAGTCTTAGGAGATAATTTACTCCAAAGTAATACATAATTCATAATTTTCGAGTTTTAAAACTAATCTCTTCCTACATTTTCTATTAGCTTCACAAACTCAATGTTATTTCGTTCTGAATGTTTAGAACATGTTTAGTACAAGGCATTTGTTAAACTATGCCCAGTATCTCGTGTATTTTTTCACATTGTCTTATATATACATTCTATTTTTTTTTTTTTTTAGTAATCTCTACACCCAATGTGGGGCTCAGACTTACGACTCTGAGATCAAGAGTTGCACGCTCCTCTGGTTGAGCCAGCCAGGTGCCTGTATATACTTTTTTTGGGGTGAGGAGGATACAAATTTATATTTTAGAAATGAAAACAAAAAGAAAATTTCCCACTGCAAAGTCAAAACCATCCTTTTAAACAGTAAAACTCAAAGGGTATATGTATAACAGAAAGCTGTTTCACTCTTTTTTTGGTAGTAGAAACCTCAGAATAAGAATACTAGATGGATATGTATTTATGGGAGGCTTTTTTGTTTGCACTTGTCAGTGCATTTTAGACTAAAACTTTTACTTATATTGCTCCTTAGGAAAGCAAACGAACAATACTACACAGCACCTTAACATATAATTTTTGGTTCAAAATTTAAAATCCATTATCTCCATGCTATATGGCTTATTTTAAGAAATACTTTTACATGCTATATGACTTATTTTAAGAAATATTTCATTCCTTCTAAGGAAAACAAATACAAGTAATATTTTTCTATATTTATATTTTATAATACACACACAAAAAACAAGATTTGACTGGCTTAACAAAGTCATAAAATGAATCTTATCCACAGGTTTCAATAAATATATCCTTGCCAGTGATGTGGAACCACCCAGCACATGAAAAACAAGGTCTAGAGTCAGTCTAAAACTTCTATACCACCCAATTATGCCATGGTTGACTGTGAAGAAGGTCAGTGAGGTAAACTTATGTAGTTTTTGTAGGATGCTTACTGAGAAGAAAAGAACAGTTCTGAAATCTAAAAGGACTTTTAAGAAGGAAGTTTCAGCAGTATTTTCATATAGTTTAAGCAAAGCATAGATCAAAAGACATAATGGAGCTACTAGAGAGAGTCCATCATTATCCAGAAAAGAATGGGCTCAATAACAGTTGGAAATAGGATAAAATAGGATAGAAAAATTTCATGTTGTTTTTCAAGCATTCATTAATTCATTCAAAAATTAATGTTCACTTTCTCACAATCATTAGGATAGCTACTCTTAAAAAAAAAAAAGGAAGAGAACAAAAGAAAAGAACAAGTGTTAGTGAGGATGTGGAGAAATTGAAATTCTTGTGCACTATTGGTGGGAATGTAAAATAGTGTAGCTGCTGTGAAAACCAAGGTTTTGTTGTAGCTCACAAAATAGAAAATATAATCACCAAATAATCCAGCAATCCCAAAAGAATTGAAAATGGAGTCTTAAAAGGATATTTGTATACTCATGTTCATAGCAGCATTATATTCACAATAGCTAAAGGGTGGAAGCAACCCAAGTATCTATACATGGATAAATGGATAAATGAAATATGGTATACATGGACAATGGGATATCACTTAGCTTTTAAAAGGAAAGTATTAAAATAGCCAAGAAAGCAGAAAGTAGGAATGTGGTTGCCAGGAGCTGCAAAAGTGTGGGGGAGAAATGGGGTATTGCCATTAATTTTCAGTTATGTAATATGAGTAAGTTCTAGAAAGCTACTGTACAAATCACACCTAAAGTTAACAATACTGTGTTGTACACTTACAAGTTTGTTAAGAGGGTAGATATCATGTTAAATATTCTTAAAAAAAAAGAAGGAAATCTTGACACAGGTTATAACATGGATGAAACTTGAAGAGGACTTTATGCTAAGCAAAATAAGTCAGTCATAAAAAGAAATACCATATGATTCCACTTATATAAGGCACCTAGAGTGGTCAAATTCATAGAGACTAAAACTAGAATGGTGGGCAAATATCATTCTCAATGGAGAAAAACTGAGAGCTTTTCTGCTAAGGTCAGGAACATGGCAGGGATATCCATTATCACCACTGCTATTCAACATAGTACTAGAAGTCCTAGCCTCAGCAATCAAACAACAAAAAGAAATTAAAGGCATCCAAATCAGCAAAGAAGAAGTCAAACTATCACTCTTTGCAGATGATATGATACTATATGTGGAAAACCCAAAAGACTCCACTCCAAATCTGCTAGAACTTGCATAGGAATTCAGTAAAGTGTCAGGATATAAAATCAATGCACAGAAATCAGTTGTATTTCTTTACACCAACAGCAAGACAGAAGAAAGAGAAATTAAGGAGTCCATCCCATTTATAATTGCACCCAAAACCATAAGATACATAGGAATAAACCTATCAAAGAGGCTAAGAAAATATACTCAGAAAACTATAAAGCACTCATGAAAGAAATTGAGGAAGACACGAAGAAATGGGAAAATGTTCCATGCTCATGGACTGGAAGAACAAATATTGTGAAAATGTCTATGATACCTAAAGCAATCTACACATTTAATGCAATCCTTATTAAATCCCATCCATTTTTTTTTCAAAGAAATGGAACAAATAATCCTAAAATTTGTATGGAACCAGAAAAGACCTCAAATAGCCAGAGGAATATTGACAAAGAAAGCCAAAGTTGGTGGCATCACAATTCCAGACTTCAAGCTCTATTACAAAGCTGTCATCATCAAGACAATATGGTATTGGTGCAAAAAGAGACAGATAGGTCAATGGAACAGAATAGAGAGCCCGGAAATTTACCCTCAATTCCATAGTCAATTAATCTTTGACAAAGTAGGAAAGAATGTCCAATGGAAAAAAGGCAGTCTCTTCAACAAATGGTGTTGGGAAAATTGGACAGCCACATGCAGAAAAATGAAATTGGACCATTTCCTTACACCACACATGAAAAGAAAATAGACTCAAAATGGATGAAGGACCTCAATGTGAGACAGGAATCCATCAAAATCCTTGAGGAGAACACAAGCAGCAATCTCTTCGACCTCAGCCATAGCAACTTCTTCCTAGAAACATCACCAAAGGCAAGGGAAGCAAGGACAAAAATGAACTACTGGGACTTCATCAAGATCAAAATCTTTTGCACAGGACACAAAAGCAAAAGACAACTGACAGAATGGGAGGAGATAATTGCAAACGACATATCAGATAAAGGGCTAGTATCCAAAATCTATAAAGAACATATCAAACTCAACACCCAAAGACCAAATAATCCAATCAAGAAATGGGCAGAGGACATGAACAGACATTTCTGCAAAGAAGACATCCAGATGGCCAACAGACACGTGAAAAAGTGCTCCACATCACTCGGCATCAGGGAAATACAAATCAAAACCACAATGAGATACCACCTCACACCAGTCAGAATGGCTAAAATTAACAGTCAAAAAATGACTGATGCTGGAGAGGATGTGGAGAGAGGGGAACTCTCCTGCACTGTGGGTGGGAATGCAAGCTGGTACAACCACTCTGGAAAACAGCATGGAGGTTCCTCAAAATGTTGAAAATAAACTACCCTATGACCCAGCAATTGTACTACTGTGTATTTACCCTAAAGATACAAACGTAGTGATCCAAAGGGGCATGTGCACCCGAATGTTTATAGCAGTAATGTCTACAATAGCCAAACTATGGAAAGAACCTAGATGTCCATCAACAGATGAATGGATCAAGAAGATGTGGTATATATACACAATGGAATACTATGCAGCCATCAAAAGAAATGAAATCTTGCCATTTTTGATGACATGGATGGAACTAGAGGGTATCATGCTTAGTGAAATAAGTCAATCAGAGAAAGACAACTATCATATGATCTCCTTGATAGAGGAAGTGGAGATGCAGTGTGGGGGGTTTGGGGGTAGGAAAAGAATAAATGAAACAAGATGGGATTGGGAGGGAGACAAACCATAAGAGACTCTTAATCTCACAAAACAAACTGAGGGTTGCCAGGGCAGGGGGTTAGGGAGAGGGTGGTGGGGTTATGGACATTGGGGAGGGATTGTACTATGGTGAGTGCTGTGAAGTGTGTAAACCTGGCGATTCACAGACATGTACCCCTGGGACTATTAATGCGCTATATGTTAATAAAAAATGTTTAAAAAAATAGAATGGTGGTGGTCAAGGACTGAAGGAAGAGTAAATGGGGCATCATTTAATGAGTATGGAGTTTCAGTTTTGCAAGATAAAAAGAGTTCTGGAGATCTATTGCCCAATAATGTGAATATATTTAACAGTACTAAACTGTACACTTAAAAATAGTTAAAATGGTAAATTTTATGTTATGTGAATTTTGCCACAGTAAAAAGTTAAAAATAGCTTAAAAAAATATTGTTGAAGAGACATCTGGGTGGCTCAGTTGGTGAAGCATCTGACTCTTGGTTTTGGCTCAGGTCATGATCCCAGGGTTGTGAGATCGAGCTGCACATTGGACTTCATGCTCAGCGTGGAGTCTACTTGTCAATGTCCCTCTGCTCTTCCCCCTACATGTGCTCTCTCTGTCTCAAATAAATAAATAAAATATTTTTAATAAAAAGTTATTGTTGAATGTCCACTATGGGCTGAAAAACACATTATATGTTGAGGATAAGACAAAAAAAATATGATCTAGTAATTTTCACTACTGGTATTTACCCAAACAGTACAAAAACATTACTTTGGAGGGATACATGCACCCTTATGTTTATTGCAGCATTATTTACAGTAGCCAAACTATGGAAGCAGCCCAAGTGTCCATGGATAGATGAATGGACAAAGGAGAGGTGGTATATATACACAAGGGAATATTATTCAGCCATAAAAAGAATGAAATCTTGCCATTTGCAACAGCATGGATCTGGAGAGTATGATGCTAAATGAAACAAGTCATTCAGAGAAAGACGAATACCAAATGATTTCACTCATATGCAGAATTTAAGAAACAAACAAACAAAAAGAAAAACAAGAAAGGAAAAAAGAGAGAAAGAGAAACAAACCAAGAAAAGGATTCTTAGCTATAGAGAACACATTGATATTAACCAGAGAGGAGTTGGGGAGAGGGTGCTGGGGATTAAGGAATGCACTTGTCATGATGAGCACTGGGTGTTGTATGGAAGTGTTGAATATATATCACTATATCAATATCACTATATTGTACATCTGAAACTAATCTTTCACTGTATATGAACTACACTGGAATTAAAAAAAAAGATATGATTCCTTTCCTCAAGAGGTTTAGAGTGGAGACAGGCAAAGAAACAATAGCATTTGTGTATGCATGTGGAAAATTCACAGGGGATAGAGCACCTAAATCTATGTAAGGTGGTTACTGAGTCTTTGCAATTAAGACTGAAGAATAACCAAGAAATATTATATTTGAGATTTTCTTCCATACTAGCTGTCTGACCTTAAGCAAATTTTTAAATCTTTCTGAATCTCAATTTCCTCATCAATAAACATGGGACTGACCTATGTCAGAGATTAATTGAAAGGATTACATGAAATAATACATGTAAAGTTCCTAGCACAGTTTCTGGTACACAGTACTACACAGTAAATTATATCCATTACTATTAGTACTGTTCTTTCATTATTTTTATTACTGTTGTTTTATTTGGGCATCAGCTTTTCCTTTTGCATTGCTAAATTTTGCTGCTTTCAACCTCACTTTTACTTTGGTATCTATTCTTCTTTTCTTATCCCACTCTCTCAATCCAGTCTCTCTCTCATCATTTATCACCTGGGCAATTACAAAAGGATTCTCACTTTTCTTATTGTTATCTTCTAAACCATCCTTTAAATTGTAGCTAGAGCCCTTCGGATTTTGAATTTCTTAGAAAATAGTTCAGATCACGTGACTGACCTCTTTAAGAATTTTTGAACTTTCATTGCTCACAAAGTAACATCTGAATTCCTTAGCATGCTGGTTTGAGCTCTCCTAAGTCAACCACTACCTATCTTTTCATTTTTTTTTTTGGTCACTACAACATGTGATGCTTTTCTTTATCCAGCTACAATGGACTGTTTTCCATTTCCCAAATATGTAGTGCATTTTGCCACTTTATGCTTTTATATACAGCATTTCCTTTGGTTGAATTAACATTCTTCTTCACCTTTCCAAATTATTTTCTTCTTTCTTATCCCAGTTCAAATATCACCTCTGAATTTCATTGTGCATGGCAATTTGTATATCAATGTAATAGTTTATTCCCCCTAGGATTAACTTCCCTATTATTTTTGCGTTGCCCAAAAAATATAATGTAAAATCTGAACTTGGCCTTCTGAATCACCCATGATATGATTCTTTTAAGTCCATTTATAACTGTTCACTTGCAAATATCACTGGCTTCAACAAGCAGCTAACTCTTCAATTCTTCTCCTATACAAAGCCATTTCAATATTCAAGGACTACCATGAGTCCTCAGTGAGACTTTCCCCAAAACCTCCCCCGCAGAGATCACTCCTGATGTGAAATACTGTAATACCCTTGCCAGAACCACTCGCTTTTCTTTGGAATGCTCTGTATATTGGCATTCGGTTTGTATTAACCTTCCAATTAAATTGTTTTTCAAGAAAAGAAAGAATCTTAAGTTTCTTTGTATTCCCAGCATCTCACACTGTCTCCCAGATAATAAATGTTTGTTCAGGTGGTTGTTTTAGAGAAGGGCTCAAAGAGATTTCAGAGTCATTTTGTCTCCTTATTTTACAGAGGAGGAAATTAGAAAAACAAAGAACAAAAAAATTAGAACAAATTAGAACAAAGAACAGGGTAAGGTGTTTAGGAAAGTCCAGCCAGTTAATGGCAAAATGCAAAAAAAGAACTTCAGGTTTAAGATTCTTTTGTTGATAATTTGAGACTGCTTAAGATATTATTTTAAATTTTGTAAGAGTTTTTTAAAATTAACATATAATGTATTATTTGTTTCAGGGGTACAGGTCTGAATCATCAACACAATTCACAGCACTCACCATAGCACATAGGCTCTCTAATGTCCATTACCCAGCCACCCTATCCCCCCCACCCAGCAACCCTGTTTGTTTCTCAGTTTGAGATTAAGAGTCATAAGACAGATTTTGAAATATTTATTAAGAGTATATTTTCAAAATGTTTTCTTGATTAGTATGGAAGCCAATTTAGTTGTTTTTTTTTTTTTTCTTGACGATTCTATTTGTTTATTTGAGAAAGAAAGAGAGAAAGAAAGAAAGAAAGAAAGAGCGAGCATGATCGGGGGGCAGAGGGAAAGGGAGAAGCAGAATCCCCAGCGAGCAGGGAGCCTGATGCAGGACCCTGGGATCATGACCTGAGCTGAAGGCAGACAATTAACCAACTGAGTCACCCAGGTGCCCCACGAATTTAGTTTTAAATGGAAAAGGTGACTACATACAACCTGATAACATTGAGGCAGAAGAAAACCTGATAATATTAAGGCAGAAGAAAAAATTTGCCACTATTTTTTAAATAAAAAATAATTTTTAAAATAAAAAAGCATGAACTTAAAAAAAAAGATAAAAAGCTATGGTATAGTTCCACAACAACATATATGCAAATAATGCCATTGAATTATATACTTTAAAATGGTTAAAATGTCAAATTTTATGTTCTATATTTTTATCATAATTAAAGAAAACAAATAACATAATATAGCAAAACCCACTGAGTTGTCCACTTTAAGTGGCTGAACTGTATATGTGAAGCATTATGTCAATAAATCTGTTTTTAAAAATAAGAAAAAAGAGATTCATATTTTCTCAGACTTAATGTTATAGTTATCACTGAAAATAAATGAGAAATTTTGAAGTGTTACTCTGTAGTCTTCAACCAACTACCTATATTTTCTTCTGTAGATAAACGCTGATGTTTTGTGTTTATGCCATCAAAAGAAGATATACTTTCACATTTTAACCTATTGAATCTTTTGATCTTTGATTCAAAGATACACTGTTGCCTACTGACCTATGACAATTTGGCTGGTCACCAACTATTATACTCTTTTGGCAAATACCTTACTTTCCACAGTTAGAGGTCGGTAAGGGCTATGGTTTCTCTACTCCATAACCTGGTTAAAAGTAAGAAGTTACCGTGTTAAAATAAAACAATTTAGATTGGTTTATGTCCAACCTACGTTAATGAACAGACAGATACAAAGCCAGTTACATAATGAATTTTGTAGCTCATAAGAGTCCCACCCTCTATCCTCAGGTAGTCCAACAAGACCCCGGAGGCAGAAGCAATGATATTCCCAAGGTAGTAATGGTCAATCTTATTCTTGGGTCAGAGACTTTCTGGATACAATGGTAGGAGGGATGCAAGACTGACCACACAGATATTATAACATACAGAAGTAGTTTAGAGTGACTCATTTTAGCAATTAAGCCTCATTCACAATTTAGGTGATTTAGTGGTGATGTGGCAGACCACTTACAAATAACTTTAACTCACCCTTGATTTTAAAAGTGAGAAGTAATAATGCTAATAATAATCTATCATATAGTGAGTATGTACTATGGGTCAGGTATAGTCTTTTTTATAATTTTTAATTTTTTATAAACATATATATATATATATATATATTTTAGTCTTAATCTGGATTTCTACTACAGCAGGCATGAGAATTTATTCAAAGAAGGTTATTTAAAGAAGCAGGAGTATAGTAGTGGGTGGAAACAATGAAACAGGGAGAAACAAAAAGAGACTAAAAGGTGTATTATGAGTTCTCAAAATAGTAGGCCTCAGGGACCCCAGTACATTTAAAATTTTGAGAGCCTCCAAAATGTGTGTGTGTGTGTGTGTGTGTGTGTGTTTTATTTATTCAGGTGGCACTAGAATTGAGTCTTAGGTGGTAGACAGGGCTTCAAATGGAAAAGTTTTAGAAGGGACATTCCTAGATGGGTTAAAAATGTACAAAGTCATGTCTACTCTTTAATAGAAAACATAAAGAGAAACAAAAACAATGTTCACAGTTGTGCAAAAGATGAGAAATACCTTAAATATGTACAAATGAGAAAAATAGTTAAGTAACAATGGTAGTCTCACATTTTTTAATAATATGCAGTAATTAAAGCAATATTCTACACCAGCAATTTTTAAGTGTTTTGGCCTTAGGATTCATTTGTATTTTTAATAATGATTTAAGACCCTAAACACTCTAAGGAGTTTTTGTGTAAAGAGTTTATATCAAATGCTATTTACCATATTAAAAATTTAACTGGAAAAATGTAAAATAATTATTTACTAATTCACATAAATATGGCAATAATAAACTCACTTTATGTTAACATAAATGATGCACTTAAGATAAAAAATATATTTTTCAAAATGAATTATAATGTCGCACTAAAAGTGCAATTGTTTTACTTTTTTTGCAAAACTCTTTAATGTTTAATATAATACAAGTCCTTGCCTTCTCCAATGATAAGCGTTTCTTTTTTTTCCCCCACTGTTAAGAGTTTCTAGAAATTAGAATCATCCTTCTTTTCCCGGTATACAAGGAGAGACACCCTTACAAATAGAGATTTCCCATGCAAATGTAAATATCTCTCACAAAAGGGTAACTTCTGTTCAGTTTTCAGAGTTTCTACTGAGTCTGCTGTTTCTTAAAAATAATCAGCCTAAAATAATCCTTAGGCCAAAGAGACATATTTTGGGGTGGTAAATTCTGTTCCCATTCAGTAAGTGTGTGTTTGTACTACAATTATATATATAATCCTCACAAGTATGGTAGGTTAATGTTATATTCATTTTATAAATAAGGATATTAAAACTCAGTGAGGTAAATTTTCTTGTTCAAGTTTATACAGCTGGTAATTGGTGTATAATTACCAATAATTATAATTTCCCAATGCCTGAGAAACATTAGTTCAGAAAAGGAAGACCTCTGGGCAACCTGATACTTGTTTATATTACGTATCTCTCCATAGAAATAATGCAGAAGAAGCAAAGAGGCATTGACACAAAAAAAGTTAAAACCTCTGGGAGTGGTTCCTGCTCTTCTGGTATCATAATACCATGAGGCATTTCTATACACTTATCTACCAGCAAATAATCCCATAGGCATAATATCTTATTAAGACTTAACCTTTCCTTTATAAAGAAATATGAACTTAAAACTAAAGCCTTACTTATAACAGTTGTTATCAGGCATTTGGTATATGTTTAATGGTTCCTGCTGTTTCCTCAAAGTAAATATAATCCTATAGCACCTGATTTTCTTCCAAGTCTATCATCAGACCTCACCTACAGATCCTCAGGGACACTTAGCCCTTAACTACTTCCTTTGGTTTTCCTTTCAGTACCTTTATTTTATAAAACAATCATTGCTTCCTTTAAAATGTGTTCTTCGAAAATAAAATCGCCACTGTGTAAAGTAGAAAAAAAATAAATAAAATCACCAACTTAACTCCTGGGGAAAAGTAGAATCGAATCAAATGTTTAACAAGACTTTGAGAGTATCACCTAATCTACTCTCTCCACTGTTTCCCTCCTTTTATTTAGCAGATTTGGAAATACAGACCAAGCAAAAAAAAATATGAATTTTCAAGGTAATAAAGTAATTTAATGGCAGAGTTGGTAGTAGATAGGTTTACCTTCTAAGAACCCCCCAGGTAGACAAGAGAAACATACAATTTGGGACACAAAAGAAGAGTTATCTAGCAAGGTGAGAGCTAAAAGAGACTGTAGGGTAGTAACAGATGATTATGGGCATTTGTAAAATCAGTAAAAAAAAAAAAAAAAGTTATCTTATTTCTGGGAGTGCAGGTATCTCTATGAGATCCTGATTTCAATTCATTTGGATATATACCCAGAAGTGGGATTGCTGAAGCATATGCTTGTTTTATTTTTTAGGAACTCCCATACTGTTTTCTACAGTGCTGTACCAATTCTTGTATTTCCATCTTTCATCTGGGTCTGGAGGAGGAAAAAGCAGGAGGTGGGGAACTACAGAGTTAGAAAAATGAGAATGGAAATGATAATTGTGTCAGATGTTTAAAAATGCTGATTATTTCAATAACTCTTAAGGTCTGCTAACTCATCTGTTAGACCAGAGTTTAGGCAAGTCACTAAAAATATTTGGAATTCAATATGGTTATGTCCATCAAGGTAGACTAGGTTATGTTGCAGCAACAAACAACCCTCTAATCCCAGTGACTTAAAACAAGTTTACTGTATACTCAGATGATGTATCCATCAGTGTTCTACCGGAGCGCGGGTGTGGTGCTCTGTTATTCTAGTTACTCAGTCTCCTAAATTATCAGGAACAGGCAACTTCTTGTAACATTGCCTGTCACTGTGCCAGAGGTAAGAGAGAAGTGACACAGTCACTTCTGTGTACATTAATCAGAGAGAACCAGTCACACAGCCTACAGAATCACAATTCTGCCCTGCGCTCAGAAGAAAAACCCAATGTCTTTGGCAAACAGAATTAATGTTGATCTCAATGGCAAAAAGATTTCTTTTGTTCCTTATCTAATAACTCTCAGGAAAATGTTAAAGCATAACCATCTTAGATTCTTTGAGTTATATATGTGATGCTTACTATCATCTCCACCTAACTTTCCATTTAAAATGGTAATATCCACTGAATTATCCTGGTAGTAAGTCTGCCCTCTCCCTGATCTCTTTCAATGGCAGTGATCTCACTACATAACCAGGCAGGATAGTCTATATCTACATACCTATCATTGACATTCATGAATATTAATATTTATACTTGGCTGAAATTTGATTTGTTCTAACATTATTGGTCCAGGTTCCACCCTTTAGAAAAATAAGAAAATATTAATAGTAGAAATAATAAGCATATATAAATGTATGCATTTAATTATCAAAACAACGCTTCGCATTAGGCAGTGTTGTTATCATCCCCACTTAAACAATGACTGTGGTTTTTTACTCTTTCACATAACAGCTCTTTAAATATATGGCTAATCATCCCCACTTTCTCCAACTGTTTCTCATGAAATGGTTTCTAGATACTTCATCACTTGCTTGTCCTATTCTTCTTCTTCTTCTTTTTTTTTTTTAGTAGGCTCCATGCCCAATATAGGGCTTAAATTTACAATTGTAAGATCAAGAGTTGCATGCTCTACCAACTAAGCCAGCCAGGGGACTTTCCATATATACTACAGTTTGTTGTAGCTCTTACAACATTATAAAAATAACCATAGTCGTCTAGGTTGTTGGAACAGCACATAGTTCAAGAGGATTAGATTTATTTTCCATTAGTATATTATATTCTTAGTGGTACACACTAAGCACAAATGACTTATTTTATTTGTCTCTGTGTTGAAAATAGGGACAAATCATTCATTCTATTCCAGATCTAATTAGTTTCTATAATCTCAGCCCAGGATTTGAACTATATAGTCAACTCTTAATACTTAATGACAGATTAAACCCAATATGGATGTTACTTAATCTAAGTATAATATTTTATATTTTTTCTATTGCAAGAAGAAAATATTTTATGTTAATTGAATTCACTTTGAGAAAATGGCATCATCATATTCAGAAAGTAAAATACTATCAGATGGGATATTCTCAATACCAAGCATACATATGAACACACATCCTCTCTTACTTCTTTCTTACTGTTAAAGTAGCTGTTTCTCTCAACTAAAGCTAATCCCTCTGCCAGTAGTTGGATGCAATCTGTCTTTCCTGAGAGTTTTGCATCAATTTCCTTTTTACATTTTATGTATTTATCTTTTTCCTTTCAACTCAATGTTTCCTTTTCTGTCACCAATGTGCAAGTCCAATCTACCACCATCTCTGAGACTGTAGCCTCCTAACTATAGCATCCTCATCCACTTTGGACTTATCCCAGTCTAGTAAATTTTTCCATACAGGAACAAAAGTTATGTTTTAAAATCATATACCCAATATTGTGACCTCCATGCTTAATATTGTCCAATGTAAATACTTAAAATCTAAACTCTTGGTTGTGACCTACAAGGCCATACTTGATACAACCTGTGTTTTCCTCTCTGGCTTCTTTGCATTAGTTTCCTGTAGCTGCTGTAACAAATTACCCCAAACTTGGATGACTTAAAACAACACACATTTACTTTCTTACAATTCTGGATGTCAGAAGTCTAAAATAGGTTAGCAGGGCTGAATTTCTATTGGGAGCTTGAGGAAAGAATCTGTTCTTTGCTTTTTTATAATTTTTGGAGTCCATTTGCACTCCTTGGCTCATGGCCCCATGTTATTCTGACATCTCCTTCCTACACTGACCTCTTATTTCCCTCTTATAAGGACTAGTGTGATTACTTGCCACTAGCTGGATAATCCATGATCATCTTCTTATCACAAGATTCTTAACTTAATCATATCAACAAAGTTCCTTTTGCCAGGTGATGTAACATACTTGCAGGTTCTAGGGATTACCATGTGTACATCTTTCTGAGGCCATTATTTTGCCAATCACAATCTCCTAAAACTAATCTCCATTCCATTATGCTTCAGTCATACCAGCTATATAATTTAGGGTTCTAAATTAGAAGCAACAGAGACTTGTGCTGAATAATTAAAGAGAAAAGAAGTTTATTAAAACGAGTTTTCAGAATACTAGTGTGTGGGGGGAAGAGAACCAGGCTCCAGGCTAAGCTTTCAGAAACAACAATCAAAATCATCTTCAGGGATGCTCAGGTGGCTCAGCTGGTTGAGTAGTTGAGGGTCCAGCTCTTGGTTTCTGTACATGATTTCAGGGTTGTGGGATCAAGCCCCATGTCGAGTTCTGTGCTCAGCACTGAGTCTGCTTAGGATTCTCTCTCTCCCTCTTCCTCTGCCCCTCCTCCCACTTATACTCAATACATACATACATGCATACATAAAATCTTTAAAACAAAACAAAAAATCATCTTCAAAAATGATCTCATGAATAAATTTCCATCACTATAGCCATGGAGCACTAGATGTATACCACACCATATCTGGGCTAGGAACATGACTTTTCACTACCATTATGCCTGCCAAAGAGAAAAAGATCCCCTTCCTCTCCCTTGTGTGACACTACCTCCTGAGTCAAAATTTCAAAGAGTTGGGGGCACTTGGGTGTTCGGTTTGTTGAGCATCTGACTCTTGATTATAAGTTAGGTCATGATCTCAAGGTCGTGGGATTGAGCCCCATATCAGTCTCTATACTCAGCAGGAGATTGCATGAAATTTTCTCTTTCCATCTCCCTCTGTCCCTTCCCCTGGGATCTCTCTCTCTCTCTCTCAAGTAAATAAATAAATCTTGAAAAAAATTCAAACATTTGTATCTAATTGGTGGAGACTACTTTGCAAGAAAGGTCAGAAAGACAAATACTTAGTATTTAATCACTTGAAGAAAGAGGCGCACATTGTGTCCCACTAAAACTCACAAAAAGAAGACTTCCAACAGAAAGAAAGAAAGAAAGAAAGAAAGAAAGAAAGAAAGAAAGAAAGAAAGAAAGGTACTATGTTACCAAAATAAATAAATTGCAAATGTCTACATTCCCTTAGTTCTCTTTCTAGATTATGCTGTTTGTTCCTATGTCAAGGTCTTTGTACTTGCAACTATTTCCTCTTCCTGGAACATCCCTCCTCTTGTTCTGCAGATAGTTAGCTTGTTCTCGTTATTTAAGTGTCAACTCAACTCTCCTCAAAAAGGTATGCTGGAATACTTTAATGTTCTTCTCCAGTTACTCTCTATTATTAACTTGTTCTATTTTTTTCATATTACATATCACTATCTAAATTTATCATGCATTTTTTCTTGTTGACCAGTTATTTTTATGCATTTTCATAAGACCATATCTTCCACTACAGTAGTGACCATGTCATTTTTATACATCACTATATCTGTTTTCACTAGCATACCTGATGCTTAAGAGGTCATCAATGAATAATTGTTGAATTTAAAACAAAATGTAGTATACTAGAAAATGTACATGCTTTGGAACCAAGCATACCTGAGTTTCAATCCTTGTTCTACCAATTAAAAGTTTGTCACTCTATAAAGACTCCACTAACAAAGAGAACTATAGTCCAATATCCCTCATGAACATGGATGCAAAAATTCTCAACAAAATACTAGCAAATTGAATCCAACAATACATGTTGAATACATCCATTCAACATGATCAAGTGGGATTTATTCCTGAGCTGCAAGGGTGGTTCAACATTCACAAACCAATCAAAGTGATATACCACATTAATAAAAGAAAGGATAAGAACCACATGGTCATTTCAATAAATTCAGAAAAAGCATTTGAAAAAGTACAACATCCATTCATGATAAAAACCCTCCACAGTGGCGCCTGGGTGGCTCAGTGGGTTAAGGCCTCTGCCTTTGGCTCGGGTCATGATCCCAGGGTCCTGGGATTGAGTCCCACATCGGGCTCTCTGCTCAGCGGGGAGCCTGCTTCCTCCTCTCTCTCTCCCTGCTTCTCTGCCTACTGTGATCTTTGTTTGTCAAATAAATAAAATCTTAAAAAAAAAACCCTCCACAAAGTAGGTTTAGAGGGAACATACCTCGACATAATAAAGGCCCATCTATGAAAAACCTACATCTAATATCCTCAATGGGGAAAAACTGAAAGTTTTTCCTCTGTGGTCAGGAATAAGACAGGGATGTCCACTCTCACCATTGTTATTTAACATAGTACTGGAAATCCTGGCCTCAGAAATCAGACAACAAAAAGAAAAAGGCATCCAATCAGCAAGGAAGAAGTAAAACTTTCACTATTTGCAGATGACGTGATAGTCTATATAGAAAACCAAAAGACCACCCAAAAACTGCTACAACTGATACACAAGTTCAAATTGTATAATACAAAATCAATGTACAGAAATCTGTTGCATTTCTATACACCAATAATGAAGCAGCAGAAAGAGAAATTAAAGAATCAAACCCATTTAAATTGCACCAAAAACAATAAGATACCTAAGAGTAAATCTAACCAAAGATGTGAAAGACCTGCACTCTTAAAATTGTAAAACACTGTTGAAAAAAGTTGAAGACACAAAGAAATAGAAAGACATTCCATGCTCATTGATCAGAAGAACAAATATTGTTAAAATGTCCATGTTACCCAAAGCAATCTACACATTTAATGCAATCCCTATCAAATGTAAACAGTATTTTTCACAGAGCTAGAAAAATAATTCCAAAATTTATATGGAAGCACAAAAGACCCTGAATTGCCAAAGCAACTTTGTGAAAGAAAAGCAAAGCTTGAGACATCACAATTCCAGACTTCAAGTTATGTTACAAAGCTGCAGTTATCAAAACAGTATGGTATTGGCACAAAAATGGACACATAGTCTAGTGGTACAGAATAGAAACCCCAGAAATAAACCCACAATTACATGGTCAATTGATCTCCAACAAAGGAGGAAGGAATATTCAATGGGAAAAAAATAGTCTCCTCAACAAATGATGATGGGAAAACTGGATGGCAACATGCAAAGAATGAAACAGGACCACTTTCTTACACCATACACAAGAATAAATTAAAACCTAAATGTGAGGGCGCCTGGGTGACTCAGTGGGTTAAGCCGCTGCCTTCGGCTCAGGTCATGATCTCAGGGTCCTGGGATGGAGGCCCGCATCGGGCTCTCTGCTCAGCAGGGAGCCTGCTTCCCTCTCTCTCTCTCTGCCTGCCTCTCCATCTACTTGTGATTTCTCTCTGTCAAATAAATAAATAAAATCTTTAAAAAAAAAACAACCTAAATGTGAGACATGAAACCATTAAAATCCTAGAGAACACAAGCAGTAACCTCTTTAACATAGGCAGTAACAATTTCTTACTAAATATGTGTCCTGAGGCAAGGGAAACAAAACAAAAATAAATTATTAGGACTTCATCAAAATAAAAAGCATCTCCACAGAAAACTAAAAGGCAACCTACAGATTGGGAGAAGATTTTTGCCAACGAATATCTGATAAAAGGTTAGTAGGTTAGTATCCAAAATATAAAACTATATCACCCTAATTAAGTGATTTAACCTCACTGAATATTAAGCTTCTTATTTTTAAGTGATAATGATACTGCCAAGTAGAGATGTTATGTGAGGACAAAAGTAGCCAATTAAGAATGTGATAGATAGCTGTTCCTCTTAGTTGCCTGCCATCTGAATATATGACAAGTCAATTTTTATGACTTTATAAGTGTTCTGAATATCATATTAAAAAGGAAACACGTTAAGATTAGGTCCTAGAGGGGTGCCTGGGTGGCTCAGTGGGTTAAACCTCTGCCTTCTGCTCAGGTCATGATCTCAGGGTCCTGGGATTGAACCCCACATCAGGCTCTCTGCTCAGCAGGGAGCCTGCTTCCCCCTCTCTCTCTCTCCTTGCTGTTCTGCCTACCTGTGATCTCTCTCTCTCTCTCTCTCTCCATCAAATAAATAAATAAAATCTTAAAAAAAATTAAGTCCTAGAGCATGTCATCAGAAAACTTCCTAAAAGTCATCATTGATTCAGTAATTAATACTAAAAAGAGTACATGAGAGAAATACATATGCTTTAATGTTAAGAAGAATGGAGATGAGGAGGAAAAAAAAGAGGAGGGAAATGAAAAGTAGTAATAGAGCAAAATACCCAGCACTGGGTATGGTGCATGGAACTCGGCATTTCCCATAACATGTATGGCCATGATAAGTGAAATAACCACTGTGGAAAGTGATTTGTCAGTCTACACAGAATGTGTATAATATGTATACTAGTAATTATTCTTCTAGGAATTTATCCTAGGAAAGTAAGAAAGGATATACACAATTTTCTAACTATAGCAAAGCTCACTGAAACAATGATAATAATATTGAAAAAATCAAAACAACTTATATATTCAGCAATAGGAAAGTAGTTAAATAAATGCTATATATACCAGCAACACTAAGAATACATTAAATTGTGTTTTAAGAGACATCTAGTGACATGAAAAGATGTCTATATTATTATTTTCAACAGCCTTATTAAAATATAATTCACATACCATCCAATTTACCCATTTAAAGTCTACAATTCAGTGGCTTTTACTGTTTTTACAGTTGTGCAATCATCACCATGATCAATTTTAGAATATTTTTATCATCCCTAAAAGAAACCTTGTACCCATTAACAGTCATTCTCCATTGACAATGACTCTGGCAACCATTAATCTATTTTTTGTCACTATGGATATGCCTATTATGGAAATTTTATATAAACGGATAACACAATCTGTGAAATTGTTCAGACTTCTTTCACTTAGCATTGTGTTTCCAAGGTATGTCCATGCATTCCTCCATTTTTATTCCTTTTTATTGCCAAATAATATTCCATTATATAGATATGGCACTTTTTTTTAAAAGATTTTTATTTATTTATTTGACAGACAGAGATCACAAGTAGGCAGAGAGGCAAGCAGAGAGAGAGAGAGAGGAGGAAGCAGGCTCCCTGCAGAGCAGAGAGCCCGATGTGGGGCTCGGTCCCCGGACCCTGGGATCATGACCTGAACCGAAGGCAGAGTCTTTAACCCACTGAGCCACCCTGGTGCCCCAGATATGGCACTTTTTGTTTACCATTCATTCATCAGTTCATAGACATTTGAGTTGTTTTTCTTTTCTTCAATACATGACTAATGTTACTATGAACATTCCTGTACAAGTTTTTGTTTGAACATAGGTATTCAATTTCTTAGGTATATACCTAGGAGTGGAGTTGTATCATACGATGCTTCCATATTTAACTTACTGAGGAATAACCAAACTGTTTTCCAAAGCAGGTTCATCATATAACATACCCATAAGCAGGGTATGTGAATTCCCATTTGTCCACATGCTTGACAACACTTGTTATTATCTGTCTTTTTGCATACCTCCATCTTAGTAGATGTGGAGTGCTATCTCATTGTGGCTTTGATAATAACTAATTATGTTGCACATCTTTTCATTTATTATACATTTGTATGTGTCCTTCAAAGAAATATCTGTTTAGAGCTTTGACTACTTTTTAAAATCAGATTATTTATCTTTTTGTTTTTGAGTTGTAACAATTGGTCATATATTCTGGATAAAAATCCCTTATCAGATTTAGAATTTGAAAATATTTTCTACAATTCTAAAAGTGGTCTTTTCATTTTCTTGATGATGTCTTTTGGAGTGAAAGTTTTAAGCTTTGATGAAATCTAGTTTATATTTTTTCATTTATGTCTCATCTTTTTGGTGTGCTATCTAAAGATATTCATCTAACTAACCCAAGGTCATGAAAATGTACACCTATGTTTTCTTCTAACAGCTTTAAAGTTTTAGCTTTCATACGTAGGTTTCCTATTCATTTTGAGTTGACTTTTGTATATAGCATATATACTGAGTCCAAATTTATTCTTTTACATGTAGATAGCCAGTTGTCCCAGCATCATTTGTTGAAAACATATTTCCCTATTGAACTGTTGAAAAGCAACTGACTGTTTATGTGAGGATTTATTCCTGTTCTCTCAATTCCATCCAATTGATCTACATGTCTACTATGATTCCAGTACCATACTGTTTTTATTACTGTAGCTTTCTGGTAACTTTTGAGCATGTAAAATGTGTCTTCCAACTGTTATTCTTTTACAAGATTATTTTGGCTATTCTCTGTCCCATGAATTTCCATATGAATTTTAGGATTTGTTATCAATTTCTGCAAAAAGTGGTGTTGGAATTTTTTAAAATACAAATATATATATATATATATATATATATATATATATATATATACACACACACACACACACATATATATATATATATAAATTTAATTTCTTTTCAGTGTAACAGATTTCATTGTTTATGCACCACACCCAGTGCTCCATGCAATACATGCCGTCCATAAAACCCACCACCAGGCTCACCCAACCTCCCACCCCCTGCGCCTCCAAAACCCTCAGATTGTTTTTCAGAGTCCATAGTCTCTCATGGTTCATCTCCCCCTCCAATATCCCTCAACTCCCTTTTCCTCTCCATCTCCCCATGTCCTCCGTGTTATTCCTTATGCTCCACAAATAAGCGAAACCGTATGATAATTGACTCTCTCTGTTTGACTTATTTCACTCAGCATAATCTCTTCCAGTCCCATCCATGTTGATACAAAAGTTGGGTATTCATCCTTTCTGATGGAGGCATAATACTCCATTGTGTATATGGACCACATCTTCCTTATCCATTCATCCGTTGAAGGGCATCTTGGTTCTTTCCACAGTTTGGGACCATGGCTATTGCTGCTATGAACACTGGGGTACAGATGGCTCTTCTTTTCACTACATCTGTATCTTTTGGGGTGAATACCCAGGAGTGCAATTGCAGGGTCATAGGGAAGCTCTATTTTTAATTTCTTGAGGAATCTCCACACTGTTCTCCAAAGTGGCTGCACCAACTTGCATTTCCACCAACAGTGTAAGAGGGTTCCCCTTTCTCCACATCCCCTCCAACACATCTTGTTTCCTATCTTGCTAATTTTGGCCATTCTGACTGGTGTAAGGTGATATCTCAATGTGGTTTTAATTTGAATCTCCCTGATGGCTAGTGATGATGAGGATTTTTTCATGTGTCTGATAGCCATTTTTATGTCTTCATTGGAGAAGTGTTGTGTTGGAATTTTAATAGATACAGCATTGCATCTCTAGATCAATTGGAGGAGCATTGTGATTTAGTCAACATTAGATGTTTGCATTCATGGATATAAGATGTCTTTTCATCCATTTAGATCTTATTCAGTTTCTTTCAACAACATTTTGTAATTTACAATGTACAAGTGTTGCATTTCTTTGGATTCTTTTTGATGTCTTTTAAAATGTAATCCTTAATTTCCTCTTCTGATTACTCATTGAATATGTATAGAAATAACACTGATTTTTGTATTTTGATGTTATATCCTGGAACCTTGTTGAACTTATTAGCTCTAAGAATCTGTGTGTATGTGTGTGTTACTGAGGGTTTTCTATATATAAGATCATCTTATCTTCAAACAGAGATTGTTTTACTTCTTCCTTTGTAAATTAAATAACTTTTATTTCATTTTATGACCAAATTTCCCTGGTTAAACCTTCCACTACAATGTAGAGTTGAAGAAGAGTAGACATCTTTGTCTTACTCCTGAACTTAGAGGGAAAACTTAAGAGTTTTTCACCATTAAGTATGATGTTAGCTCTAAGATTCATGATAAAAATACTCAACAAACTAGAAAATTCAATCTGATCTTTTCAGTATTAATTATGTTTATGTTATTTTTTGTCTATTATTGTTTTTCCAAATACTGAACAATTCATACAATCTGAATAAATACTCAATACATGTTATTTTCAGTATATTGCTTAGTCCAATTGATAGTAATTTATATTGTATTCATGCATCACTATTTTGCATGGCTATAAATAAGATCCAGCTATAATTTAAATTATCTTTTCTTTCTTAACATTTTTATCAGGGTTATATTAGCTCCATAGGATTTACTGGGTTAATTTCCTTCTTTCTTTATGCTTTGAAACACATTAATAACATAGGAAAATATTCTGTGGAGAAATGAGATGACTCATTGTCAAATCTTTCTTAGCCCAGAGTCTTTTAGGAATTAGTTTATTTTTACATTTAAAAAATTTCTTTCATGTTTTTGGTCTTTTCAGATTTTCTATCTTTATGTCAATTTGGTAACTGTTATTTACCAAATTTTATTTAGTAATTTATTTATTTAAAACAACTTATGGGGGCACCTGGGTGGCTCAGTGGGTTAAGCCGCTGCCTTCGGCTCAGGTCATGATCTCAGGGTCCTGGGATCGAGTCCCACATTGGACTCTCTGCTCAGCAGGGAGCCTGCTTCCTCCTCTCTCTCTGCCTGCCTCTCTGCCCACTTGTGATCTCTGTCTGTCAAATAAAAAATAAAAAATAAAACCTTATGTTTTCCTAGAAAATCATTAGCTTCATGGATACTTTATAAGCTTTTCATTCACCTACAATTTTTATTTCTCAGCATTTTGAGACATCTAGGTTTTTTTAAAAATTTTTATTTCTGTTTTTGCTTTTGGTTATTGGATTTATTTATGATAGATTAATTTACCTTTATTTTTCTGGTCTTCAGGCCATCAGTCTATATATAGCAATCTTTTTCTTTGAAATAAAAGCAATTGTGATTTTATTTAAGATTCTGAATTTTTAGTGGAATAATATTCTAATCATTTTTTGTTGTTGTTAATTAAGTCAGTATGAAAGAAACCTGATTTTTCCATACTTGAAGTCATAACTTAAGCACAAGTGTGTGATAACAGTGTACCCTATTTTCAAGCAAAGTATCCAAAAGCAAATAACCAGCTTTTTGTTTGTTCAATGTCCAATTCTGGGGATTAAAATGAAAGTTGCTATCAACATTATGCTTCCCCATATTGAAAAAAATATCTGTTGTCATTAATGTTCCTATTTTTAAAAGATTTTATAATATTTTAACTGAAAATACATATAATTTAACTTATTAATTCCCTTGCATCTGTATATTATTACTCCTTCTCACCAGAAAGGATTTCTTCTAAATATCTATTGAACATAAAATAGAATATATATTTTATTACATTTCTATTCAATAACATTAGGGCCATGTTATTTTCAAAAGGTACAGAAGTAAGAAACCCACACATGCACATCTTAGAAATTACCTTTACTCATATATAAATAAAACTGACATTAGTTCAACTACATAGGCTCTTGAGTACATGAATCTCACCAATTTAGTTTATTCTCACCAAAATTATTACTCTACTATAGCTGCTGTTATAGACCTTGTCTCTGTGTATTTGATAATTGTTAGATTTCTTAAAATCTCAGCAAGAAAGATTATTTAGGCTTGAAATTAAATTCATGTATGATTTGACCTTCTTTGAAAGGGATTTAGTCTCATTATTATACATAATACTGGTTGCACAGCAAAGAGGCTAATATTCAAACATGAATTACTATAGACTGTCTGGATTTGATTTTTCCCAACCTACAACCCTTTCTTTGTGACTTTTTTGTGAACTGCAGTCCCATACAGAAGAGTTGAAACTCACTTGCTTCTGAAAATCCTAGTGGAAAGTGGGGTTTAATTTTATATTTAAAAATGATAAAGGGGCGCCTGAGTGGCTCAGTGGGTTAAGCCTCTGCCTTCGGCTCAGGTCATGATCTCAGGGTCCTGGGATCGAGCCCTGCATCAGGCTCTCTGCTCAGCAAGGAGCCTGTTTCCCACTGTCTCTCTGCCTGCCTCTCTGCCTACTTGTGATCTCTTTCTGTCCAATAAATAAATAAAATCTTTTAAAAAATGATAGAATGGTGTTTAAATACAGCAAAGTTTATTTATATGCCATAAAACCTGAAACGATAAGAAAAATTGACATATATGATAAACTATAGAGATGTTAAATTACTTTAAAACTTAATTTTCTGAACCAACATTTCCCAAACTTTTGGGCAGAAAACCTCAGCAACAGAGTGATTTGGGTGTTTGCTAAAAATGCAGATTCCTGAGATCTTAGATTTAAGGAATTAGAAATATGTAGGGGTGAGGTTAGGGAATCTGCATTTTAACAAATTTACCTGCTGATTCTTATCAATAATAAAGTGACTGACTCTCATTTCTTCCTGAATCAACTTTTACCCTTGCCTAGCATTTCCCTCAGCTTATAAACTCTAATCAGTTGTCAACTCTGGATGGTATCATTCAAGAAACAAAATTATATTGAGCCAGTCACAGTATTAGGCATTTGAAATAAAAGATAATTAAGACATAAGCCCTATCCTTAAGGAGTATAGCCTTGTTATGGAGCTATTCATGAAAATAGACAATTTTAATAAAATAAAATGTTTGTTATGTTAAGATGTGTTCCACGGATTATGGGAGGGTCAAGGAGGTCTACCAAAACTATTCTGGAGAAGAAATGTATGGTGATAACCCAGAGGAGCTTATCATAGGTTATTCCCAAAGGAAGAGGAGAAAGCTAGGTTAAAAGGTAAGTCAATGGCATTTTAAGGAGAGGAAATATATGCAAGAACATAGTGGGGAAAAAATCTTGTGCTTGAAGAAATATAACAACCACTTTTATTCAAGTGTGCACTGACAGGTAAGTAATAAATTAATCTGGGGTTATAGTTAAGGGTAAGTTCATAGGAACTGTTTTAAACACAGTGAGGAATTTGGACTTTATCCAGAGGGACATAAATATCCACTGAAAGGTTTTAAGCACAGGATAAAGATGATCATATATGCAACTTAGAAACACAATACTGGTTACTGTGTGGAAAATGGATTTTATAGAGGCAAGCTTGGAGCTAGTAAGTCTAGTTAGGTGACAGTTAAAATGATTCATATGAAAGAAGAAACTAGGGATGAGTTACTTAGAAGGGATATGGAAGTAGTGCAAATCTAGGAAATATTTAAGAGTTTAAATCAGCAGGAAAAGAGTTTAAGTGTGGAACATGGGGAAAAAACTAGATTTCTAGAATGAGTGACTCAGGAGAATGGGGTATACCAATCTGAGACAAAGTATATAAGACAAGGATCTGACTTGGGAAGTAGAGATGGTAAGTTCCATAAATGCCATGTTTAGCTATAGGTGCTTATTGGAATTTTGGGTAGAGATGCTAGGTAGGAAGTTGGCAATATGAGCATGGAACTCAGAAGACATATCTATACTGAAGATACAGGTTTTAGAGTCATTCATACATAGATTAGAGTTAAATCTGTGAGAGTAGATGAGATCATGCAGAGAAGTGTGTAGAGTAAGAACATTTGAACTAGAAACAGAACCCTGGAAAACACCAGTATTTTCCCAAAGCCATCCATGTATTTTAGGTGTGTGTTACAACATTATCCCACTTCCAGTCACCAAAATCTGTATTAGTTATCTATTGCTGTACAACAAATCACCCCAAAATTAGCACCTGATCATTTCATTCAGTTTCTGAGTGTCACTAACCTGAGAGAAGCTTAGCTGGGAGGTTCTGGCTCAGGTCTCTCATGAGGCTGTAGTCAAGAAGCCCGCCAGGGCTACAGTCATCTGAAGATTTGACTGAGCTTGGAGAATTCCCTTCTAAGCCTACAGACATGGATATTGGCAAGATTCTTTGGTTCCTCAGGGAATAGACCTTTTCATAAAGTTGTTTACTATATGGCATAGGACTTCTCCCAGAGTAAGTAATGACAGAGGGAGACAGAGAGGAAAAATTTACAGTATCTTTTATAACATAATTTCAGAAGTGACATGCCATAACTTCTGTTACCTTTTATTTGCCATACAAGCCAATCCTTGGAGAGATACAAGGGTCTGGATACTAAGAGGCAGAGATCACTAGGAGCCATTTTGTAGCCTAGCACCAAATACAAATCTCAATATCATCTTTTTTTATTCAGAGTTTCCCATCATTAGAAGAAGGATAGTTTGCAATTTCTCTTACCACATGATTGGTATTGTAATTACTGATATCATTATCATCATTATTTATAAATTAAGTCATTTCACATGTGCTTGCTATATTTTTTACCTTATTTCCCATTATACCCTTCATGAAATGTCAGTGAGTGTGATATATTGAAATGAGGTCAGATTCTCCAAATAAGACATCCTATGTTAAAAATCTGGTTTCAGTGTTACGGAGAGAAGATTAACATTCCCCTTGGCAGGAGTGAAAGAGGCTCTCAGGCCTGACAACATGCATATGGTTAAGGCCTTATGCATCTACTTCATGGCATCTAAGCACCATTTTTTTTAGAATGGGTTCAAACCTAAGTGACCATCAACTTAATACAGACTGCTATATGCATTAGATGTTATGTATGAAACTAATGGTAACCATAAATTAAAAACCTGTAATAGATACACAAAAAATAGAGAAAGGAATCCAAATATATCACTAAAAAAAGTCATCAAACTATAAGCTAAGAGAACAAGAGAAGAAAGGAACAAAGAACTACAAAACAACTGTAAAACAAGTAACACAATGGCAATAAATATATATCAATAACCACTTTGAATGTAAATGGACTAAATGCTCCAATCGAAAGACAGAGTAACTGAATGGATAAAAAAGCAAGATCTGTCTATATTCTGCCTACAAAAAACTCACTTCAAACCTAGAGACACAAGCAGATTGAAAGTGAAAGGGATGGGAAAATATTTACCATGCAAAGGGAAGTGAAAAAAAAAAAGCTGGGGTGACAATACTTATATTGGACAAAATAGATCTTAAAACAAAGACTGAGACAAAGAAGGATACTACATAATGATGAAGGGAACAATCCAAAAAAAGGTTATAATAATTATAGATATTTATGCACCCAAGATAGGAGCATATAAATACAGAGAGCGACTATAAGGGAGGACATAAAGAACATAAAGGAGGAAATTGTTAGTAATACAATAATAGTAGAGGACTTTAACACACCACTTATATTAATGGATAGATCGTTCAGACAGAAAATGAATTGGTGAGCCATTGTGGAAAACAGTAAGTTTCCTCAAAAAATTAAAAATTGAATTACCATATGATATAGTAATTCCACTGCTGGGTATTTACCCAAAGGGGAAAAAAAACCACTAATTCAAAAAGATATATGGAACCCTATGTTTATTACAGCATTATTTACAATAGCCAAGATATAGAAGCAACCCAAGTCTCTATAGATGAATGTGTATATATATACATACACACACACACACACATACATATATACATATGCATGCGCGCGCGCACACACACACACACACACACACATATATGTAATTAAATATTATTCTGCCATAAAAAAGAATTAAATCGTGTCATTTGTAACAACATGGCTGGACCTGGATAATATAATGTATAATGCTAATGAAGAAATGTCAGAGAAAGACAAATACCATATCGTTTCACTCATACGTGGAATTGAAGAAACAAAAAAAATGAACAAATAAAGGGAAAGACAGCTAACAAAAAAACAGGCTTAAATACAGAAAATGAACTGGTGGTTGCCAGAGTAGAGGTACATGGGAAATGGGTGAAAGAGATAAAGGCGATTAAGGTACACTTATCTTGACAAACACTGAGAAATGGTTTGAATTTTTGAATCATTATATTGTACATCTGAAACTAATATAACAACATTATTTATACTTGAATAAAAAAGAAATGTATAAAAATGATAAAAATAAATAAAATAAAACTGTTCTGTTCCCTGAAAAATAAAATAATAAAATACAATGAGGTGGTTTTCAAATTTTTAATCTCAAGTTTAAGTTCCATTTATATGACTTGCTAAAAATGTGATTTAAAGAGTCATAAATGATTTCAGTGAGTGAAATAAGGCAATTAAATAGAATATAGATGTATGTGACACTTATGATAAGATAAAAGATATAATATATCTTTATAAGATATAAGATAAACACTTAAAAATGTAAAATGTTTAAAATGGAAAAAATCTGGTTTCAGTATAACTTAGTTTTGTATCATAAGCAAAAGGCATAACTGAAAAATAAAAATTGTATATATGAGCCTATCCTTTCCACATTTTGTATTCTGGGCATTTTTGCCAAAGATCAGTTGACATATTATTTAAAGGTTTATTCCTGGGCCCTGTATTCCATTTTTGTATATGTATCTTTTTATGGCATCACCATACTGTTGTGGTTACTATAGTTTTATAATATAGTTCTAAATCAGGAAGTGTGATGGCTCTAGCTTTGTTCTTTTTTTTCTCAAGATTGCCTTGGCTATTCGGGGTCTTTTGTGGCTTCGTATAGATTTTAGGACTGTTTTTTTCTATTTCCATGAAGAATGCCTTTAAAATTTTGATAAGAAATGTATTAAATCTATAGATTGCTAAGATAGTATAAATATTTTAGCAATATGAATTCTTCTAATCCATAAACACAAAATATCTTTGCATTTTTTTGTTAATCTTCTCTCCGTAACACTGAAACCAGATTTTTAACATAGGATGTCTTATTTGGAGAATCTGACCTCATTTCAATATATCACACTCACTGACATTTCATGAAGGGTATAATGGGAAATAAGGTAAAAAATATAGCAAGCACATGTGAAATGACTTAATTTATAAATAATGATGATAATGATATCAGTAATTACAATACCAATCATGTGGTAAGAGAAATTGCAAACTATCCTTCTTCTAATGATGGGAAACTCTGAATTAAAAAAGATGATATTGAGATTTGTATTTGGTGCTAGGCTACAAAATGGCTCCTAGTGATCTCTGCCTCTTAGTATCCAGACCCTTGTATCTCTCCAAGGATTGGCTTGTATGGCAAATAAAAGGTAACAGAAGTTATGGCATGTCACTTCTGAAATTATGTTATAAAAGATACTGTAAATTTTTCCTCTCTGTCTCCCTCTGTCATTACTTACTCTGGGAGAAGTCCTATGCCATATAGTAAACAACTTTATGAAAAGGTCTATTCCCTGAGGAACCAAAGAATCTTGCCAATATCCATGTCTGTAGGCTTAGAAGGGAATTCTCCAAGCTCAGTCAAATCTTCAGATGACTGTAGCCCTGGCGGGCTTCTTGACTACAGCCTCATGAGAGACCTGAGCCAGAACCTCCCAGCTAAGCTTCTCTCAGGTTAGTGACACTCAGAAACTGAATGAAATGATCAGGTGCTAATTTTGGGGTGATTTGTTGTACAGCAATAGATAACTAAAAGATGGTAAATCATTTCATTTTGAGAGCTAACACCTGCATTTTCTGCTTTATTTCTTGCTTTGCAAAATCTCCTCTTGATAGCTAACAGGCTTTATTTTAATTGCCTGCTATGTTGACAACTCATACTATTTATTCTTTGATTACATGCAATGGAGAAGTGCTTCAAAAGGAAAACACTTAAGCCTCTACCCAAAGAAAGGCTTGAGAAGATGCAGGTGAGCTTAGGGTAAGCTAAAATGAAGAGATTTACCAACACGGAACAAAGACAAAATGCATAGAGGTCAATTTTGGGAAACTAGACAACCTTTTAGAATTTCAAGATTTCTTATGGAGTCATTCCCATTAATTCAATTTCTAAGTTGTGCAATAATGGAAGAATTGACTTTGTTTTGGAATAGGAAATAATTTGGAAGATGAGAAAGGGAAAATGGTAGTAATTTTATTTATTAAGGCACAACATTTATGGGATTTAAATTAAGCAACTTTAAAATGATGTTTTCTGTTCCTGAATGCTCCTGAAATTTTCATGTGCAAATGTGCTAATGAAGATACGATGTAATCAAATGCATAGTTAAAAGAAGTGGGACAATATTCTCTAGTGTATACAAAAAATGAATATTTCCAAAAAACACATATTTGTTTTACAGATTATTAGAACTGCAAGGGATCTTACACGTCATTCAGGCCAACCACTTAACCTTACATTAGGAAGACCAAGTACCTTAGAGAATTAACTTTCCAGTAAGCAGCCAGTCAGTGATAGAGCTAGTGCACAAAACTTTTTCCCATCTATAAAACTGTGCCTAGTGCCCTATGCATCTCTTTAACTGCCTACTATTTGGTTAAATGTTTTTTTCTCTATTTCTTTTTATCTTCCCATGGGTTGGAAGTTATATGTTCTATTTATATCCATGTACTATTAAATTTTTAGTGTGCCTAATTAATCTAAAGTCTAAAGTTAGCCAAAACTACTTTCCTCCTCTGGAACACTATAAGGACCTTAGGATACTTAGGCAAGCAATTTTGGTCGCCTAAACAACAGTGATTCTATCCTCTTCTTTCTTGCTAAAAGAACCACAGTTTTATTCAAATATTGAGAAAAAATAAGTTCAAGGATGCCAGGTGATAAATCATGGTTAGTCTAAGTGAAACAGGAAAATAACATTTTTTTTTGCCAATGATTGGTTGTGGACAATGGGATATGTGTGCCAGTTGTGGCCAATGGGCTCACAGGAAAACTCTGTTCCCAGGCTACTGGAAAGATGTCTTGACCTGATAAAAAGATGGAGATTCAAGAGAAGGTATTTTTCAATGCCTCCTTTCTTTCTGCCTGTGAATGTGCTTGTGTGAGAATATTGTTCTGACCATAAGGAAAAATAGCAGAGATGTACTATAGAAGAGACAGCAGAATGAGGAAAAAAGCTAATGTCCTTAATTGCATAAACGAGCTGCTGCACCAACTCATGGACTATCAACCTCTGGACTTCATAATATGCAAAATAATAATTATTTCCAACTGTTTAAGGCTCTTTTAGTAAAGTAACTGATTATTTCCAAACAAAACGAACTTAAATCATTTAAGTCACCCTTACATCTGATGTGTTATTTTTATACAATATTTTAGTAATTTTTAGTATGATTGCCTTTTTTAGTCAATGCTTATTTAGATTAACAAAAATGATAAACAGTTTCTTTTGACCATGACTTCTTGTGTCTCATTGCTCTCAGGCTTCAATTTTATCCTTCACGAAGGTCATCTTTTACTATTTCAGTGATAGTCTGTGAAAAATTCTCAGTCCTTACCTACAAAAGTATTTATTTTGGCTCACCCCTGAATTATAATTTATATATGTATACAATTCTAGATCGACAGCTATTTTCTCCTAACAGTTTAAGATACTATTCCATTGTCATCTGACAAGAATTGTTGCTATCGAGAGTCAATGATTAGTCTAATCATCATTCCTCAATAAGAGTTTGTGTTTTAAGATTATCTCTTAGACTTTGATATCTTCTAATTTTTTTTGTTTCAAGTTTTTATTTTAATTCCAGTTAGAAAACATATAGTGTAATATTGGTTTCAGGAGTAGAATTTAGCAATTCATCACTTATATTTAACAGTGCTCATCACAACAAGAGCCCTCCTTAATACCCATCACCCATTCAGCCCATTCCCACCCACCCAACCCCCTCCATCAAACTTTAGTTTGTTCTCTACAGTTAGGAGTCTCTTATGGTTTGTTCCCTTGCTTTTTCTCCCCTTCCCTTACATTCATCTGTTTTGTTTCTTAAATTCCATGTATAAGTGAAATCATATGGTATTTGCCTTTCTCTGACTGACTTATTTTGCTTGGCCGAATACAGTCTAGCTACATCCATAACAATGCAAATGGCAAGATTTCATTGTTTTGATGGCTGAGTAATATTTCTGCGTGTGTGTGTGTGTGTGTGTGTGTGTCTGTGTGTGTGTGTCCTCTGGCTAAATACCCAGTAGTGCAATTGCTGGGTCATAGGGTAGTTCTGTTTTTGAGTTTTTGAAGTTTGAAGCACCTCCATACTATTTTCCACAGTAGCTGCAGCAGTTTGCATTCGCACCAACAGTATAAAAGGGTTCCCCATTCTCCACATCTTAACCAACATCTGTTTTTCCTGTATTGTTAACTTTAGCCATTCTTACAGGTGTGAGGGGAAATCTCTTTGTAGTTTTGATTTGTATTTCTCTGATGATGAGTGATATTGAGCATCTTTTCATGTTTCTGTTAGTCATCTGTGTCTTCTTTGAAAAATACCTAATCATGTCTTCTGCCCGTTTCTTAACTGGATTATTTGCTTTTTAAGTGTTGAGTTTGGTAAGTTCTTTATATACTATTTATACTAAACCTTTTTTTTTTAAGATTTATTTATTTTTTTCCCCTTTGGATGTCTTAAGTCAACTATTTCTTTTTTTTTAATTTTTTATTTTTTATAAACATATATTTTTATCCCCAGGGGTACAGGTCTGTGAATCACCAGGTTTACACACTTCACAGCACACACCAAAGCACATACCCTCCCCAATGTCCATAATTCCCCCCCCTTCTCCCAAACCCCCTCCCCCCAGCAACCCTCAGTTTGTTTTGTGAGATTAAGAGTCACTTATGGTTTGTCTCCCTCCCAATCCCATCTTGTTTCATTGATGCTTCTCCTACCCACTTAAGCCCCCATGTTGCTTCACCACTTCCTCATATCAGGGAGATCATATGATAGTTATCTTTCTCTGCTTGACTTATTTCGCTAAGCATGATACACTCTAGTTCCATCCATGTTGTCGCAAATGGCAAGATTTCATTTCTTTTGATGGCTGCATAGTATTCCATTGTGTATATATACCACATCTTCTTGATCCATTCATCTGTTGATGGACATCTATGTTCTTTCCATAGTTTGGCTATTGTGGACATTGCTGCTATAAACATTTGGGTGCACGTGCCCCTTCGGATCACTACGTTTCTATCTTTAGGGTAAATACCCAATAGTGCAATTGCTGGGTCATAGGGCAGTTCTATTTTCAACATTTTGAGGAACCTCCATGCTGTTTTCCAGAGTGGCTGCACCAGCTTGCATTCCCACCAACAGTGTAGGAGGGTTCCCCTTTCTCCGCATCCTCGCCAGCATCTGTCATTTCCTGACTTGTTTATTTTAGCCATTCTGACTGGTGTGAGGTGATATCTCATTGTGGTTTTGATTTGTATTTCCCTGATGCCGAGTGATATGGAGCACTTTTTCATGTGTCTGTTGGCCATCTGGATGTCTTCTTTGCAGAAATGTCTGTTCATGTCCTCTGCCCATTTCTTGATTGGATTATTTGTTCTTTGGGTGTTGAGTTTGCTAAGTTCTTTATAGATTCTGGACACTAGTCCTTTATCTGATATGTCGTTTGCAAATATCTTCTCCCATTCTGTCAGTTGTCTTTTGATTTTGTTAACTGTTTCCTTTGCTGTGCAAAAGCTTTTGATCTGATGAAATCCCAATAGTTCATTTTTGCCCTTGCTTCCCTTGCCTTTGGCGTTGTTCCTAGGAAGATGTTGCTGCGGCTGAGGTCGAAGAGGTTGCTGCCTATGTTCTCCTCAAGGATTTTGATGGATTCCTTTCGCACATTGAGGTCCTTCATCCATTTTGAGTCTATTTTTGTTTGTGGTGTAAGGAAATGGTCCAATTTCATTTTTGTGCATGTGGCTGTCCAATTTTCCCAGCACCATTTATTGAAGAGGCTGTCTTTTTTCCATTGGACATTCTTTCCTGCTTTGTCAAAGATTAGTTGACCACAGAGTTGAGGGTCTATTTCTGGGCTCTTTATTCTGTTCCATTGATCTATGTGTCTGTTTTTGTGCCAGTACCATGCTGTCTTGATGATGACAGCTTTGTAATAGAGCTTGAAGTCCGGAATTGTGATGCCACCAACGTTGGCTTTCTTTTTCAATATCCCTTTGGCTATTCGAGGTCTTTTCTGGTTCCATATAAATTTTAGAATTATTTGTTCCATTTCTTTGAAAAAGATGGATGGTACTTTGATAGGAATTGCATTAAATGTGTAGATTGCTTTAGGTAGCATAGACATTTTCACAATATTTATTCTTCCAATCCAGGAGCATGGAACATTTTTCCATTTCTTTGTGTCTTCCTCAATTTCTTTCATGAGTACTTTATAGTTTTCTGAGTATAGATTCTGTGCCTCTTTGGTTAGGTTTATTCCTAGGTATCTTATGGATTTGGGTGCAATTTTAAATGGGACCGACTCCTTAATTTCTCTTTCTTCTGTCTTGCTGTTGGTGTAGAGAAATGCAACTGATTTCTGTGCATTGATTTTATATCCTGACACTTTACTGAATTCCTGTACAAGTTCTAGCAGTTTTGGAGTGGAGTCTTTTGGGTTCTCCACATATAGTATCATATCATCTGCAAAGAGTGATAATTTGACTTCTTCTTTGCCGATTTGGATGCCTTTAATTTCCTTTCGTTGTCTGATTGCTGAGGCTAGGACCTCTAGTACTATGTTGAATAGCAGTGGTGATAATGGACATCCCTGCCGTGTTCCTGACCTTAGCGGAAAAGCTTTCAGTTTTTCTCCATTGAGAATGATATTTGCGGTGGGTTTTTCATAGATGGCTTTGATGATATTGAGGTATGTGCCCTCTATCCCTACACTTTGAAGAGTTTTGATCAGGAAGGGATGCTGTACTTTGTCAAATGCTTTTTCAGCATCTATTGAGAGTATCATATGGTTCTTGTTCTTTCTTTTATTGATGTGTTGTATCACATTGAAAGATTTGCAGATGTTGAACCAACCTTGCAGCCCTGGAATAAATCCCTCTTGGTCGTGGTGAATAATCCTTTTAATGTACTGTTGAATCCTATTGGCTAGTATTTTGTTGAGTATTTTCGCATCTGTGTTCATCAAGGATATTGGTCTATAGCTCTCTGTTTTTGATGGGATCCTTGTCTGGTTTTGGGATCAAGGTGCTCCTGGCCTCATAAAAAGAGTTTGGAAGTTTTCCTTCCATTTCTATTTTTTGGAACAGTTTCAGGAGAATAGGAATTAGTTCTTCTTTAAATGTTTGGTAGAATTCCCCCGGGAAGCCGTCTGGCCCTGGGCTTTTGTTTGTTTGGAGATTTTTAATGACTGTTCCAATCTCCTTACTGGTTATGGGTCTGTTCAGGCTTTCTATTTCTTCCTGGTTCAGTTGTGGTAGTTTATATGTTTCTAGGAATGCATCCATTTCTTCCAGATTGTCAAATTTATTGGCGTAGAGTTGCTCATAGTATGTTCTTATAATAGTTTGTATTTCTTTGGTGTTAGTTGTGATCTCTCCTCTTTCATTCATGATTTTATTATTTGGGTCCTTTCTCTTTTCTTTTTGATAAGTCGGGCCAGGGGTTTATCAATTTTATTAATTCTTTCAAAGAACCAGCTCCTAGTTTCGTTGATTTGTTCTATTGTTTTTTTGGTTTCTATTTCATTGATTTCTGCTCTGATCTTTATGATTTCTCTTCTCCTGCTGGGCTTAGGGTTTCTTTTTTGTTCTTTCTCCAGCTCCTTTAGGTGTAGGGTTAGGTTGTGTACCTGAGACCTTTCTTGTTTCTTGAGAAAGGCTTGTACCGCTATATATTTTCCTCTCAGGACTGCCTTTGTTGTGTCCCACAGATTTTGAACCGTTGTATTTTCATTATCATTTGTTTCCATGATTTTTTTCAATTCTTCTTTAATTTCCCGGTTGACCCATTCATTCTTTAGAAGGATACTGTTTAGTCTCCATGTATTTGGGTTCTTTCCAAACTTTCCTTTGTGGTTGAGTTCTAGCTTTAGAGCATTGTGGTCTGAAAATATGCAGGGAATGATCCCTATCTTTTGATACCGGTTGAGTCCTGATTTAGGACCGAGGATGTGATCTATTCTGGAGAATGTTCCATGTGCACTAGAGAAGAATGTGTATTCTGTTGCTTTGGGATGAAATGTTCTGAATATATGTGATGTCCATCTGGTCCAGTGTGTCGTTTAAGGCCTTTATTTCCTTGCTGATCTTTTGCTTGGATGATCGGTCCATTTCAGTGAGGGGAGTGTTAAAGTCCCCTACTATTATTGTATTATTGTTGATGTGTTTCTTTGATTTTGTTATTAATTGGTTTATATAGTTGGCTGCTCCCACGTTGGGGGCATAGATATTTAAAATTGTTAAATCTTCTTGTTGGACAGACCCTTTGAGTATGATATAGTGTCCTTCCTCATCTCTTATTATAGTCTTTGGCTTAAAATCTAATTGATCTGATATAAGGATTGCCACTCCTGCTTTCTTCTGATGTCCATTAGCATGGTAAATTCTTTTCCACCCCCTCACTTTAAATCTGGAGGTGTCTTCGGGCTTAAAATGAGTTTCTTGGAGGCAACATATAGATGGGTTTTGTTTTTTTATCCATTCTGATACCCTGTGTCTTTTGACAGGGGCATTTAGCCCATTAACATTCAGGGTAACTATTGAGAGATATGAATTTAGTGCCATTGTATTGCCTGTAAGGTGACTGTTACTGTATATTGTCTCTGTTCCTTTCTGATCTACCACTTGTAGGCTCTCTCTTTGCTTAGAGGACCCCTTTCAATATTTCCTGTAGAGCTGGTTTGGTGTTTGCAAATTCTTTCAGTTTTTGTTTGTCCTGGAAGCTTTTAATCTCTCCTTCTATTTTCAATGATAGCCTAGCTGGATATAGTATTCTTGGCTGCATGTTTTTCTCGTTTAGTGCTCTGAAAATATCATGCCAGCTCTTTCTGGCCTGCCAGGTCTCTGTGGATAAGTCAGCTGCCAATCTAATATTTTTACCATTGTATGTTACAGACTTCTTTTCCCGGGATGCTTTCAGGATTTTCTCTTTGTCACTGAGACTTGTAAATTTTACTATTAGGTGACGGGGTGTGGGCCTATTCTTATTGATTTTGAGGGGCGTTCTCTGAACCTCCTGAATTTTGATGCTCGTTCCTTTGCCATATTGGGGAAATTCTCCCCAATAATTCTCTCCAGTATACCTTCTGCTCCCCTCTCTCTTTCTTCTTCTTCTGGAATCCCAATTATTCTAATGTTGTTTCGTCTTATGGTGTCACTTATCTCTCGAATTTTCCCCTCGTGGTCCAGTAGCTGTTTGTCCCTCTTTTGCTCAGCTTCTTTATTCTCTGTCATTTGGTCTTCTATATCACTAATTCTTTCTTCTGCCTCATTTATCCTAGCAGTGAGAGCCTCCATTTTTTATTGCACCTCATTAATAGCTTTTTTGATTTCAGCTTGGTTAGATTTTAGTTCTTTTATTTCTCCAGACAGGGCTTTTATATCTCTCGAGAGGGTTTCTCTAATATCTTCCATGCCTTTTTCGAGCCCAGCTAGAACCTTGAGAATTGTCATTCTGAACTCTAGATCTGACATATTACCAATGTCTGTATTGATTAGGTCCCTAGCCTTCGGTACTGCCTCTTGTTCTTTTTTTTTTGTGTTGAACTTTTCCGTCTTGTCATTTTGTCCAGATAAGAGTATATGAAGGAGCAAGTAAAATACTAAAAGGGAGGCAACAACCCCAGGAAAATATGCTTTTACCAAATTAGAAGAGATCCCAAATTGTGAGGGGGGGAGAAAGGGGATAAAAAGAGGTTCAAAAAGGAAGAAAGAAAAAAAAAAGAAAAGAAAAGAATTAAAAAAAAGAAAACAAATAAGAAAAATAAAAAAAGAAAAAAAATATATATATTAGGTAAATTAGTTAAAAAACGTTAAAAAAGAAAAAGGTAAAAGTTCAAAAAAAAATTTGCCAGAAGGCGAGAAAAAAAACAAAAAATGAAAAAGAAAAAAATTAAATTAACTGCAAGACTAAGAAAAATCACAGGGAAAAAGCCATGAGTTCCGTGCTTTGCTTTCTCCTCCTCTGGAATTCTGCTGCTCTCCTTGGTATTGAAACCGCACTCCTTGGTAGGTGAACTTGGTCTCGGCTGGATTTCTTGTTGATCTTCTGGGGGAGGGGCCTGTTGTAGTGATTCTCAAGTGTCTTTGCCCCAGGCGGAATTGCACCGCCCTTACCCGGGGCCGGGGTGAGTAATCCGCTCGGTTTGCTTTCAGGAGCTTTTGTTCCCTGAGCGCTTTCCGTGGAGTTCCGGAGGACGGGAATACAAATGGCGGCCTCCTGGTCTCCGGCCGGAGGAGCCGAGAGCCCGGGGCCCCACTCCTCAGTGCGCCCTCAGAGAACAGCGCCAGTTACTACCGTCTGCCTGACCTCCGGCCACGCTCCGAGCTCACCGAGCCTGCGACCCGTTCAAGGTAACCCCGAGCTGTGAGCTTACTGTCGGCTCTGTCTCTGTAGCCGGCTTTCCGGTTCCAATACCCGCAAGCTCTGCGACACTCAGACACCCCCGATCCTTCTGTGACCCTGCGGGACCTGAGGCCACGCTGACCCCGCGTGGGCTTCGCCCCGGTTTAGCCTCTGGCGCGATGTCCCTCAGCGGAACAGACTTTTAAAAGTCCTGATTTTGTGCACCGTTGCTCCGCCGCTTGCCGGGAGCCGGCCCCTCCCCCCGGGGTCTGTCTTCCCGTTGCTTTGGATTCACGTCTCCGCCGGTCCTACCTTTCAGAAAGTGGTTGTTTTTCTGTTTCCAGAATTGCTGTTCTTCTTCTCTTCGATCTGCCAATGGATTTTCAGGTGTTTGCAATCTTTAGATAAGCTATCTAGCTGATCTCCGGCTAGCTGAAGTAGTCTCAGCCTGCTACTTCTCCGCCATCTTGACTCCTTGATACTAAACCTTTATCAGGTATGTCATTTGCAAATATCTTCTCCCATTCCATGGGATGCCCTTCGGTTTTGTTGATTGTTTTCTTTACTGTGCAGAAACCTTTTATCTTGATGAAGTCCCAATAGTTCATTTTTGCGTTTGTTTCCCTTACTTCCAGAGACATGTCTTGGTATCTTCTAATTTCATTTCATTGTGTCTAGGTGTGGATTTATTTTTATTTAATACTGCGTGTAACTTGATGTATTTCTTGAATCAATGTTTTTTCAATTGTGAAAAGTTTTCAAATAGGATATCCTCAAATATTCACAATATTTGAAACCTTACTAAATATGTCAGAATTCTTCCTTTGAATCTTTACGTCTCTACTCCATAACTGTAATCTCTTAACCTTCTGTACTTTATTCTAAATGATTTCTTCAGAACTAGCTTTCATTTTTTAAAAATGTATCACTTTATCTTTTGTTAATCTGTTGCTTTAAAAAGTCTATTGAGTCATAAAAATTTCTATACATATACATATTATAGTAAAAATTATTTTTACAAGTGTTATTGGTACTTTTTTGTGTCAAAACTAAAAAGGGTTTCTCTTTCTCCTATGCATTGTTTTGGAATGTACTCGTAACTTCTTTTAGGTCTGCCACTTTAAACATGCTTATTTCTATCTGATAAATGTATTATTTGAAGTTACTTTGAGTTTAATTTTTCTTTTTGTTGTGACTGCTGACTATTCCTCAGTGATGGATTATTTCCTTACATACCTTGAAATTTAGGTTGCAACCTATTTTCTTTCAGCAAATAAATCCTACTTGTCCTAGTATGAATGTATATTCCTAAGATAAGTTTTGCCTTTGCTTCTGCCTGGAAGAATCACTGGATTTCTATGAGTTTTTAATGTTAATTTATTAGCTTGGTAGTTCCCAGATAAAATGAATATTACACATTCAAGTTCAAAGTTAATATGTGGTCAGGCTCATGATTACAAAATTATAGGGGCAGCTTATTCTACAGTTAGTCCAAACTGAGATATACAAGTGTCCTTCCCATCTCCCTTGGAATATAAATAGGTATTGTTATTTTTCACAATTTCACTGAATTTGTGATCCTTTGAAAATTCCAACTTTATGTCATATTCTCACAGATTCAATTCCCTTCCTTACAAAGTTCAATATCACCATTTTCTTATACTTGTGTAACCCTTGCAGTACAAATGTTGAAAGGGGGATAACACAAGAAAAACCCCATTCAAAATTCCAGTGATATACCCATTGAGGGTATATTGGCTTAGGTCAATCACAATTCATCCTCTGGGGCTAGGCACGTGGCACCTGACTAAGCTAGGGTTCTGTAGGCAAGGAAGAAGAAGAAGAAGATGGCTGATGAACAGATAAATATCAGGGACTACAATAAGAGGGCCAACTATTGAGCAACTAAAATATATAAAATGCTCTGCTAAGCAACCTACATACATTAAGTCATTTTTTTCTCACAATAAACTTGCAAGGAAATTTATGATTATCCCCACTTCTAGATGAGAATACTGAACTGAGCCTCAGTCTGAGAAAGATAAATCATTTCCCTAAGTTCGTATAGCTAACAAGTGGCATCACCACTGAGTTTCAAAATCAGTATGCATAGAAACTTCATGCATCCATAGAAAAAAACCCCACAAAACTTGATTTCTACACTTATAAAGAACACACAGTGCAACAACTATCTCTGTATTTCCTTCCTCAAGTTGATAGGTGACCAACATAGAAAAATCCTTGATGTCCCATGGAATTTAGTTCCTCATTGATTCTTTCAAGAATGGTGATTATTAAATTGCTAAGGCCATCCCTGAACCAGTTATAACTGGCTTTAGAATGAATTCTGACACCCAGCTCTGCTTTAAATAACCCACATTTTCAATATCCAGTGTAAACTAGGGTATTTTTACCACTGATATTTGAAAAACACTTTAAAAAGCCTCAGAATATGAAATATGCTGTAATACTGTATACATCGGTAAATTACATTTCCAGTTTGTCCTCAATTTCAAGAAAATCCTAAGCCAAATAAACTAGCAAGCAAATAAATCACTTTAATTATAACAAATGGCAGTTTCTCTAAATATATTTCTGGCAGCAAATAGCTTCTATTATTGACTTTTACAAGAGTAATTTAAGGGGAAACTATTCTCAGTAAAGTTGGGGATGCCTGGCTGTGAACTGCTATTCCTCATCTATGTATATTATACTCCATTTAGATTCCTGCATCATGGAAAAACTAATTTCCAATTTTAAGGCACTTAGGCTGATATATTTATTATGAAATTATTCATCTTATAAATTATCTTCTTCATAGTGCCTCATTGGCTAAATTTAAGATTGCAATTTTCTATAATGTAGATAGGAAATCATGGCTCAGGTCAGAAAAAAATTACTGCTTTTCTAGAATTACAATAATATATCATAGTATTAAAATGAGATACATTTTTGTTGAGTTTTTCCATTGGTAAGGAATTTTTTCCCATTAGAAACATTGTACACATAGTGATAATTGGTTAAAGATGATAGATGTCTTATGTGGTAAATAGAGGATGGAATTCAAAATCAAGATGACCTGGCTTTAAATTCCAGCTGTGCTGAGTTAGTTGTATGACCTTTAGCAAATTATTTAACAATTATAGACTTGAGTTCATTCTTCTTCAAAAAAGATATACTATTCAATTTAAAGAATTATTTGTGTTTGTAAAGTACCTATGTAATATCTGGCACCTCATGAGCATTTCATAAATGGTAGTCATCAATAATTGAATTTTAATATCATCATTATCATATCATGATAATGATAATCATATACTCATTTAGACTCTAGAATTCTTTATCTTTGTGCCTTGGTGGAATGTATAATCTCAATGATAATCAGATCCCCACTGGACCTGGTAGTCAACTAATTTGCCTAAAGGCAAAGATACATGAAGACCAGCAGTAAGTGGGGATGGTGAAGTTGGGATAAATTAAAAAGCATAAGTAGAATCCATATGATGTAATGATTTACTAGAAATGAGTTTTTGTAAGTAATAAGTTAGAATAAGAATAAGTAGTTAGGATTACAACTGAGTTTAGTTACTCAGTAAATAAGAATATCGTTTAATGGGACCACTTTCTTACACCATATACCAAAAATAAACTCAAAATGGATTAAAGACCAAATGTGACACCTGAAGCCATAAAAATCCTAGAAGAGAGCACAGGCAGTAATTTCTCTGACATCTGCTTTTAGCACCATTTTTCTAGATATGTCTCCTGAGGCAAAGGAAATAAAAACAAAAATAAACTGTTGAAACCACATCAAAATAAAAAGCTTTTGCACAGTAAAGGAAACAGTCAACAAAAATAAAAGGTAACCTACTGAATGGGAGAAGATATTTGCAAATTACACATCCAGTAAAGGGTTAGTATCCAAAATATATGAAGAACTTACACAATTCAACACCCAAAAACCAAATAATCTAATTAAAAATGGGCAGAAGGCATGAACAGACATTTTTTTCAAAGAAGATATCCAGATGGCCAAAGACACATGAAAAGATGGTCAACATTATTCTTCATCAGGGAGACACAAATCAAAATTACAATGAGAAATCACCTCACATCTATCAGAATGGCTAAAATCAACAACACAAGAAACAGCAGGTGTTGCCCAGGATATGGAGAAAAAGGAACACTCCTGTGCTGTAGGTAGGAATGCAAACTTGCACAACCACTGGAAAACAGTATGGAGATGCCTCATAAAGTTAAAAACAGACCTACTCTATGATCCAGAAATCACACTACTGGGTATTTACCCAAAGAATACAAAAACACTAATTCAAAGGGATGCAAGCACCCTTATGCTTATGGCAGTATTACTTAAAATAGCCAAGATATAGAAGCAGCTGAAGTGTCCCATCAATAGGTGAATGGATAAAGAAGATGTCATCTATCTATATATATATATATATATATATATATATATATATATATATATGTCACAGCCATAAAAAAGAATGAAAGCAAAAAAAAAAAAAAAAAGAATGAAAGCTTGCCATTTTCAACAACTTGGTTGGAGCTAGAGAGTATAATGCTAAGTGAAGTCAGTCAGTCAGAGAAAGAAAAATACCATATGATTTCACTCATATGTGAAATTTAAGAAACAAAACAAGTGAGCAAAGGGGAAAAAAAGAGAGAGGCAAACAAAGAAACAGACTCTTATCTATAGAGAAGAAACTGATGTTTACCAAAGGGGAGGTAGATAGGGGATGGGTGGAATAAGTGATGGGGATTAAGGAGTGAACCTGTTCTAATGAGCACTGAGTAATGTATGGAATTATTGAATCACTATATTGTATACCTGAAACTAATATGAGACTGGATGTTAACTATACTGAAATTAAAATAAAAACCTTAATAACTAAAAAAGGAGTATCATTTGATAAGAAAAGGAATTCAAAAGAAGGAACAGATTTGAAGAGAGAGAAAGACCTTTTTAACATTGTAGTTTTCAGTTTGAGGTGCCTGTAGGACATCTAAAAAGTGACCTCCCAAATGCAGTTGACTGAAGCTTCTGGAGTTTAATAGGTTTGAGAGAGATCTAGAAAAGTAAGTATTAATAGTATAGTATAGTAGATACAACTGGGGTAGATGAAGTAAATCTGGAAGAATAAGGGATGGGAAGAGGACTAAGGAAAGAAAATGTCTCCAGACATGTATATCTAACTGGTTATTTAACAGCCACATATCCCCTTGATATTTATGTTCTAGCTATAATGTATTACTTATAGTATTCCAAAAATGCCAGCGTATATGCTATTCCTTCTACCTAATACTACTTTTCTATTTCCCCCATTCCTCCCTCTTATTGTTCTTTAGTTAATTCCTTTTCATTTTCCAGGACTCCATTTAACATTGACTCAATCTGGAAACCTTCTTACGATATGCATGCATATTCCTATCATAGTGCCTGTTGGGGGCTGAATTTTGTCCCTACACATTTCATATGTTGAAATTCCAATCCTCAGTACCACAAAATGTGACTACATTTGGATATAGGGCCTTCAAAGAGGTAATTCAGTTAAAATGAAGCCATATGGGTGGGATCTGATCTAATAAAACTGATAAGCTTGCAAGGAGAGAAGATGAGGACACAGAGACGAAGGGGTGACCATGTGAAGACTCAGCAAGAAGGTGGCCATCTGCAAGCCAAGGAAAGAGGCTTTTGAAGGTAACAACCCTGGGCCACTTGGGTAGCTCAGCCGGTTAAGCTTCCAACTCTTGATTTCAACTTGGATCTTGATCTTGGGGTCATGAGTTAAGCTCCCTGTTGGGTCCCGGACTGGACATGGAGACTACTTAAAAAAAAAAAAAAAAAGAAGGTAACAATCCTGACAGTATCTTAATCTGGACTTCCAGGCTCTAGACCTTTGAGAAAATAAATGTTTCTTGTTTAAGTAACCTGGTCTGTGCTACTTTGTTATGGCTACACTTGCATACTAATACAGTATCTTAAACATATATACTCTAATTGCTTAAACATATACTTGAAGTGAATGCATCAACCCTGGAGAACAGCAATATTTAAGGTAGAGGGGAAAGAAATGATAGTGTGTAGCAGAATGAAAAAGAAGTGGCAGGAAGAAGATGCAGGAAGAAAATGAAGACAGCTATATCAAGAAAGCAAGGAAGGAGGGGTGCCTGGGAGCTCAGTCGGTTAAGTGACTCTTGATTTTGGTTCATGTGATGATCTCAAGGTTGTAAGATAGAGCCCCGCATCCAGCTTCAGACTCAGTGTGGAGTCTGCTTGAGATTCTCTCCCTCTGCTCCTCTCCCCACTTGTACATTCTCTCTCTCTCTCAAAAAAGAAAGAAAAAAGCAAGAAAGGAAAGAGTTGGCCAGTATGGCTTCTTCATGGGTGTAGATGCAGTCCAACTTAATTATATATTTTAAATATGTGCAGTTAATTATGTGTCAATCATGCATTAATAAAACAGTCTTGGGGTACTTGGGTGGCTCAGTGGGTTAAAGCCACTGCCTTTGGCTCAGGTCATGACCTGAGGATCCTTGGATCAAGCCCTGCATCAGGGTCTCTGCTCAGCGGGGAGCTTGCTTCCTCCTCTGTCTCTCTCTGCCAGCCTCTCTGCCTACTTGTGATCTCTGTGAAGTAAATAAATAAAATCTTTAAAAAAATAAAAATAAAATAAAACATTCTTAAAAAAGAGTTGACTAAGATCAAGTAACACAAAAGTGTCAAAATAAGAATTAAAAAAGAATATTCATTGTATAAAGCAACTAAGACACATTTACAAACATCTGACGAAAGTAGAGCCAGGCAACATGGAATGAAGAGCAAAACCCCTTTTCTAATAAATCTGTAACACAACTTGATACAAAAGAGAAGCCTATGGAACTATGTATGTTGTGGTTTACATAGGTATTCTTTTGGTTAGCAGGCAATATATCCTAGTATATAGCAGATCTCTGAATTCTCAAGGTACATATTTTGATTATCAATGATGTATTTTTACTCCTGAGCCTCTTTCTTTCTATTGCAATAGAAGCTATTCAGTTAGGACCATATATTGAAGCATCTTCTAAAATTTATGTTAGATCTGCAACATCCTATATGTTGATCTCAGTATGAAACAGGTACCTGATCTTAATTGCTTCACTAACACCTAGATCCAGCAATGTGCTGTGCTTGCAGACTTGCTGTGCCTGCCAAGGCCCCCTGAGACCACACAGACACAGATATCTATGGGTAATATCTAGGCATCTAAACTGCATTTTTTAAAGCTTCCAAGATGATTCCAAGTGTAGAGTGAGGGTTGAGAAATACTGGTTCTCAGGCCTTGGGCCATGAGGCTGATAATTGGCAGCTGGCACAAATCCTAAGACCCATGAAGGTTCTAAGAAATGGTTCTGCAAAATGAATGAATCAATCACACAATCATTCATTTAAAAAATTGATACTACTATATTTAAACAATTTTTTTAAAGATTTTATTTATTTGACAGAGAGAAATCACAAGTAGATGGAGAAGCAGGCAGAGAGAGAGAGAGGGAAGCAGGCTCCCTGCTGAGCAGAGAGCCCCATGCGGGACTCGATCCCAGGACCCCGAGATCATGACCTGAGCCGAAGGCAGTGGCTTAACCCACTGAGCCACCCAGGCGCCCCTGATGCTACTATATTTAAAATAAACATAGATATTTTGAGGAAAATAAAAATAAATTTAACCATGTTATTTGAATAATGATATCTTCCTGTCAAGTATTTTCTTAATCAACTGATACTAAAATGCAATTAAAATTATTGAGTGAGGGATGCCCTGGTGGCTCAGTCAGTTAAGCATCTGCCTTTGGCTCAGGTCATAATCCCAGGATCCTGACATTGAGCCCCATGTCGGGCTCTCTGCTCAGTGGAGAGTCTGCTTCTCCCTCTGCCTGCCACTCCCCCTGTTTTTGTGTGCTCACTCTCTCTCACACACACAAATAAATAAAGTCTTTTAAAAAATAGGGGCACGTGGGTGGCTCAGTGGGTTAAAGCCTCTGCCTTCGGCTCGGGTCATGATCCCAGGGTCTTGGGATCGAACCCCACATTCGGCTCTTTGCTCAGCAAGGAGCCTGCTTCCTCCTCCTCTCTCTCTCTGCCTGCCTCTCTGCCTGCTTGTGATCTGTCTGTCAAATAAATAAATAGTAATTAAAAAATCTTTAAAGTTTCACTTATTTGTGGAGCATAACAAATAGCATGGAGGACAAGGGGAGATGGAGAGGAGAAGGGAGTTGGGGGAAATTGGAAGGGGAGGTGAACCATGAGAGACTATGGACTCTGAAAAACAATCTGAGGGTTTTGAAGGGGCAGGGGGGTGGGAGGTCGGGGTACCAAGTGGTGGGTATTATGGAGGGCACGGATTGCATGGAGCACTGGGTGTGGTACAAAAACAATGAATACTGTTATGCTGAAAATAAATTTAAAAAATTTTTAAAAATCTTTAAAGAAAAAAAATTTAAAAAATAAAATTATTGAGTCATATGAATATTAACATTAAAAACATACCCTGAGACTCTAAATTGTTGGCACTCATTTTTTACCCAAGGTAGCATTTCCTAGTTTGGTTCCAAAGGTATTGGGAAACATTGCACATAACATCCCTTTTTAAAACCCTGTGATAAAATATTCTTCTAATTTTGTTTCTTCAGCATTCCAAAACTTATTTGAGCACAGAACATTTCCTCCATTCCCAAGAATACATATTAACATCTCAAGAAACACTGTTTTCCCAAGATATTTCCAATCCCCAAGTGGGATCACTGCAGAAGGGAGAGAGTAATGAAACCCCAGATGCTTGCATTTGCAATGAGAGAAATGTTGCAAGTGGTATAATTACCTTTAAAATGAAGAATTATACACTTTGAAAGATGGCTTGCAAGGTCAAAAGGATCAGGTCTTTGCGTTTTACCTTTTAAAAAAACCTAGATGTTGATAATGATAATAATAACAATATTGATAGCTAAAGTTATACAATGTTCCAAGCCCTATTTTAAAAACTTTATATATATGTAATATATATATATAAATTTATATATTAATCCATAACCATAGAAAGTAGTTACTATTATAATTTATTTTTAAAATGAAAAACTGAGCCAAATGTTTATGAAACTTGTCCAAGGTCATAAATCTAGAGACAGAGCTGGGTTCTTAACCTGTCTGAAAACCTCAAACCCTAATATCTCAAGTACTAACACTACATATATGAAATATATAAAAATGCACTCAAGATACAAATGTACACTAGGAAATTGAATTGAAATTTTCTAGCTAATTAAGATCTAGATTTTTTTCAAAGGTTTTATTTATTTATTTGACAGAGAGAGATCACAAATAGGCAGAGAGGCAGGCAGAGAAAGAGGCGAAGCAGTCTCCCTGCCAAGTAGAGAGCCCGAAGTGAGGCTCCATCCCAGGACCCAGAGATCATGACCTGAGATGGTGGCAGAGGCTTAACCCACTGAACCACCCAGATGCCCCTAAGATCTAGATTTTATAATTCAGGAATACAAGTTTAAATCTGGTATAACCTGCAAAGGGGTGAAACTGTTATTAATAGTGATTGATGGCCAGAATAAATGCTTTAAGGAAGCATTTTTCTAGCTTGTATCTGTTTGAAATTAAAACCTAATGTAATCCAGTACCCAGAATTAATTTCTATAGGAAGAACAAACACGTATGTGCTTATGTGTGCATGCATGGGTGGAAGGGTAGAGAGAAATTTTAGCAGATTCCATGCTGAGTGATGATGAGATCACATGACCCTGAGATCACAACCTGAGCAGAAACCAAGAGTTAGGCACTTAAATAACTGTGCCACCCAGGCACACTCAAATATTTCTTTATCTGTACTTTGATATATTGGTACTGCCTTCCACTATTATTTTTTTAATAGCCTTATTTTTCTAGAAGAAAAATTTGAAATTATCAACTATTTTACTGCTTATGAGATCTTGTTATAAAGCTTTGGGAGGAGCTTGAAAACAGTGAACGAATGAGTGATGAGGAAACTGAGTCCTAGAGCAGTGAAATGACTTGCCACATGTACATTTTACTTCTTTTTTTTTTTTTACACAAAAATCCTTTTTTAAAATTTTTATTTTTTCTTGTGTTATGTCAGTCACCATACAGTTTTTATTTTATTTTTATTTTTTATTGTGTTATGTTAGTCACCATATAGTACACCATTAGTTTTTGATACAGTGTTCCAAGATTCATTGTTTTTAAGATTTTCTCTCTTTTTTTTTAATTTTAAGAGAGAAAGAGAGAGAGAGTAGAGGGAGGGGGAGAGAGAATCTCAGGCAGACTGTGCTGAGCCCTATGTGGGGCTTGATCTCATGACCCTGAGATCATGACTTGAGCCAAAATCAACTGTTGGATGACTAATCGACTGAGCCACCCAGATACCCCACACAACTACTTCTTACATAGAAACTATCCCCCCAATTAGGAAGATAATTGGTAATTAAATATGTTCAATTTGAATGAGACACCAGTTTTAAAAGCCAGGGAAATTTAGCAATGTTTGTCTTCTAGTTCTATACTATGTGATCTCTCTAGTTTCCCTAGAATGAGATTAGGATATGATGAATGTTAGTCACAATTAAAACTAATCTGGCTTACATATGAATTTGTGTGGCCATTGAATATGGCTTATGTATCAACTTGTGATGCATGTCTTCCTCATTAGTTTAGATTTTCCTAACACTTTCTGAAGATCTTTTAAATAAATGCAATGTATTGGTTGAAGATGGTGAATGAATGATTACCTAATAAAACATTAAAATATGCTTATTCCTTGGAAATTCCAGTCAAGATGGAAACTAAGACATTTAACTCACCAACTTCCTCTCAAACCTATAGAATGGCAAATTTAAATCAGCATTGGAAGCTTGAAGGCATATGTTTCTGGTGGAAGTATAAATAGCTACTATTTCGAGGGAAAACAGGCAATTTACTTTGTTGAAAAGCCCTAAAAGCATTAATACACGTATCAATTACACTCCTAAGAATTAATAATAAAAAATAATCCAGTATGTTAGAAAACTGAAACATTCCCACTGTAGCTTTTATCTTAGCACAAGCTGCCATAATAAAATAGCATAGACTGGGTGGCTTAAAAAAACAGAAATTTATTTTCTCAGTTCTGGAGGCTAGAAATCTGAAATCCTGGTGTTGACAGGGATGATTCCTTGTGAGAATCATGAGGGAGAATCTGCTCCAGGCCTCTCTCTTATAGAGGATCATCTTCTCCCCGTGAATTCACATATCTTTCCTCTATGTGTGTCTCTGTGTCCAAACTTTCCCTTTTCTAAGTACATCAAACTTTCCCTTTTATAAGTACATAAATCATATTCTATTAGAACTCACTTTCATGACCTTACCTTAACCCAGTTACCTCTGTAAAGACCCCATCTGTAAATAAGGTCACATTCTGAGGTACTGAATGTTAAGAATTCAGCATATGAATTTTGAGGGGACACCATTCAATCCTTAACACATCTATTTGTTAATGGTTTTTGTTTTTGTTTTTCTGTATTTTTCAAATTTTAACAATGAATATGCCTCTACACTTGTAGTCAGAGAGTATAATAAATATTTTTTTTATTTTCATGAACTAACACATGCCAAGGTAAAAAAAAATTAATCAAATTGTACAAAAATGCTTTCAATGAATAAAGAGCAAGAGTCTCCTTCTCAAGATTTTGCCACCCTTTAAAACTTTCTTTAAAAAAAAAAAAAGATTTTTAAATTTGCACACGCACATGCGCTCGTGGAGAGAGAAAGGGGGTGGGCAGCGGCAGGGCCAGGCAGAGGGGTGGGGAGAAGCAGACTCCCTGCTGAGCTGGGAGCTCCATCCCAGAATCCTGGATCATGACATGAGTCAAAGTCACGACTGACAGACTGAGCCACCTAGGTGCCGTGATTTAAAACTTCCTTAAATAAAAGGTTTGTGGTGGCTACCTCCAAATCTCAAAATGTAACTTAAATTGCTATTTATGGATGCATCAGTTTTCAACATCATTCATCAACTTCCTCTTTTGATAAATGAAACAGTATATTTATATCCTCTATCGTCCTTTGCAATACTTATCAATACTTTCTAAGTCCCTCTCTTTAAAGTCACCTGTGTAACTTCAAATAATATACTTGAAACTAGATTTCTTATCCACCAAAAAAAGTTTGTGTTTCCTTCTTTATCTGTTTTTCTTTAGTAATCACATATGTTTTATTATTTAAAGCCAGAACTGAAGAACACAAAAGCAGTTTACTTTCCAAACCACTGTACTTACAATTGTGTAAGGTTTGGTTCCTCGCTGCTAAGATGTATAATAGGAGAGTCCCTTACTGTGAAATGTCACGAACACCGCTGTTTTACTTCCAAGCTTAGCATTTTAGATGCTCCTGAATAATGCAGACCCTTTCTAGTAGTGCCACCTTCTCCAGGGTAGGTCTAACATTTTGATATGCCATATGTGTTGCTGCTGGAAACTTCTGAGGTTTTCTATTGTACCATCAGTGCATCTGTTATCTACACTTGGCCAGATTCCTGGAATCTGCTAGCATTTGCTTGAGTCTGCCCTGTTGTGTTTTAGGTCTGCGGCACAGCTATCGTTCTGGGCTTCTCTTCATTGATACTTTATTCTGTGTCCACTGTTGCTTGAACTCCATGTCTTCTTTTTGCTAGACTCTCTTGGCATATTGGAGCACACTTTCTAGCTCCATCCCAAGGAAGGGTGCAAGAGAGATGAATCCATGAGTCCTCAAATTTCTGAAACTTTTTTTTGTATTGGTTCTCGGACTTGAATGTTAGTTTGGTTAAGTACAGAAATCTAAGTCGAATTTCATTTTCCCTCAGAACTTTGAAGGCATTCACATCTTTGCTAGCATCTGGTGCTGCTTGGGAGAAATCTAATGGCATTTGATGCCTCTCCTTTGTGAGGTGACCTTTTCTGTCCTCTCTTAATTTGTCCCCATTGTACTCAAGTTTCACCATGAGACTTTTTATGGGTCTTTCTTTCATTTGCTGATTATTCAAATGGGCTCTTTCAATCTGGAGACTTAACCCCAAGTAGTTAAAAAAATGTTTTGGATAATTTCCTTCTTTCCATTTTTTATATTGTCTCTATGGAACTCCTACTAGTTGGATATTGGACTGACTGGAGTGATTCTTATATTTTCTTCTCTATTTCCCATGTCTTTGTCTATTTGTATTAACTTCTGGGAGAATCCTTAGCATTCTCTCTAATTCTTCTGTTGAATTTAATTTTTAAAATTTGTTACCACATTTTCAAGATCTTTCCTTTGTGCTGATCATTTTTATAGCAACTTCTTGTTTTATGAAAGCATACAATAAAAAATAGCTCCATGTTTATGCATCTGCTTTTTAAATTTATTTCTTTGTTCATTTGTTTTGTTTTTTAGATTCCACATATAAGTGAAGGCATATGGTATTTGTCCTCTTATTTTCTTTGCATAATACCCTCTGGATACATCTGTGTGGTCATAAATAACAAGATTTTATTTTTATGGCTGAGTTATATTCTATTGTGTCTATATACCACCTCTTCTTTATCCATTAATCTACTGATGGACTCTTAGGTTGCTTCTATACTTTGGCTATTATAAACAATGAGGGAAGGGAGGTTGCAGATGGGCAAAACAGGTTAAGAGGCTGGAGAGGTGTAAACTTCCAGTTATAGAATAAAAAAGTCATGGAGATGAAAGTACAGCATAGGAGGCATACTCAATAATATCATAATAGCATTGTATGATGTTGGGTTCAGTCGGTTAAGTGTCTGCCTTTGGCTCAGGTCATGTTCTCAGGGTCCTAGGATCAAGTCCTGTGTCGGGCTTCCTGTTCAGTGGAGTGTCTGCTTCTCCCTCTTCCTCTTTCCCACCCTCCTCATGCTCTCATGTGTGCACATATATGCTCTCTCTCTCTTTCTCATTCTCTCTCTCTCTCAAAAATATAAATAAATAAAATCTTAAAAAAATTGTATGGTGATAACACTTATCATGGTAAGCACTGTGTAATGTATAGAATTTTGAAATCACTATGTTGTACACTTGAAAGTAATATAACATTGTATGTCACCCATATTTCAATAATAAAAATTTTTTAAAAATAGGGGCACCCAGCTGATGCAGACAATAGCATATACAACTCTTGATTTCAAGGTTGTGAATTTGAACTCCACAATGGGCACAGAGATTACTTCAAAAATTAAGAAAAATAAATCTTTAAAGACACTCCCCCTAAATTCATCATATATCATCTCCTATATGCCAGACACTATGCTAAATGTTTCATGCATATTATCTCATGTATTCTTCAAAAAAGTGTTATAAGAAAGATACAATTATTATCTCTAACTCAGAGGCATGGAACAGAAACTAGAAGTGGTCCAAATAAATATCCTCAGTAAATAAAACAAGGCAAAAAACTGGAAGGTGATAAGCATATGCCCTCTGGAAATACATGGCCTTGTTTTGAAAACTGGCTCCAACAATGATGAGCTTTCTATGTACAAAGGTGAGAATGGAAGTCAACTCTCAGGCATATAGATTTTCAGTGTACGCCCTGTGTTTTCTCTTGCAACTCTTCCTCTCCCTTTGCTTTATTTGGCACCACTAAGTCTCTCTTGGCCTCCATGAAGTAAATTGTCTCTTCCTACTTGAGGTCTCCTCTGTACATAACCTCTCCTCCATCTTTTTTCTGTCTCTCCAGAATGTGTTGAAAATGCCTGCCTGCTGATATTCCCTCTCTTGGTATCCTTGTTCCTGGGCATTTGCATTTATATTTTCAAAATTCTTTTACCATGACTTTAATGTGGTCAACCCAACATCTTCATCTGAAAGTCCACCCTGAGTAAAAACCCATTATTTTCACTGAAGGCTGATCATCTAGACAAAATTCTAAGTCTCACATGAACCATGATTCTGAATAACTAAGTATGTTTCATATAACTGACTTATTTCCTTCAAAATGGTTTATAATACTTTCCATTAGTGATTTTTTAAAATCATACTTTTTTCTTAATATTAGAACTTCTTTTACAATTACCATGAAAGGAAATTAAGCCTCTTAAATCTAATAACATTTTCACTGTTCTCAATCTAGTGGTATACATAAATTAATAGTAGTTTTATAAAAAACTTGAAAAGGGTGGCTCAGTCATTAAGCATCTGCCTTCAGCTCAGGTTATGATCCCAGGGTCTTGGGATCAAGCCCCACATCAGGCTCCCTACTCAGCGGGAAGCCTGCTTCTCCCTCTCCCACTCTCCCTGCTTGTGTTCTCTCTCTTGCTGTGTCTCTCTCTGTCAAATAAATAAAATCTTTAAAAAAAACAAAATAGGGGGGCATGGGTGGCTCAGTGGGTTAGGGTCTCTGCCTTCGCTTGGGTCATGATCCCAGGGTCCTGGGATTGAGCCCCGCATCGAACTCTGCTCTGCAGGGAGCCTGCTTCCTCCTCTCTCTCTGCCTGCCTCTCTGCCTAGTTGTGATTTCTCTCTGTCAAATAAATAAAATATTTTAAAAAAAATGAAAATAAACAAACTTGAAAAGAGCCACAATCTTGTCCATTTTGGCCTACTCAGAAATACAACTTGCCTTTTTCCTGGCATGGTACATCTCTGAACTATATTATAGATCATAGAGTTTTGTGTTGCAACAAAATATTCTCCAACATCATTAAAGTGCTAGAAAGAAACACTGACTATACCACTTATAAAGGAAGATGGCTTAGTGTTTGTATATACCTGCAAGATAGTTAAAGAATAAGCATAATGAGAATTTGTCTAGTGACATAATTTCTTCCCTAATGTTTGTGAATATAGTCATCCTGGTTACTCACATTAAAAACTCTGAAGTTGTTTTATAGCTGTCTATGGGATCTCCCAAATTAATTTGTAACCAATTCTGCTTCTAAAACCCAATCATGCCCTCTCTTCTCAAATTATCATAGCAGTCTTCTAATTCTGTGCTAATTTGACTGGTCACCCCCTACTCCAACTGCTATTCCCAGAGTAGTTTTTCAAAAGTACATGCTTGCCCACACTGCTCTTTAATTACAATGTATTGATGATTTAATATTTCTGTAGGACAAAGACCAAATTCCTAGACATAATATGTGAGGCTTCTGAGAAAACTTTCATGGTGTACTTACTCTGTCCAAGATTTTGAGATGGCTGTTAGTAATTCAAATATAAGGCATGCCAATGTTTAGAGCAGGGAGCTAGTGCCTAAAAGGGACTGAAGTCCTATTATTGTATACCCTATATGCTGTCTGGGTGCTAAGGATACAAGGTAAACAAAATTGCTAAAGCCCTAAATTCCTTACATCATGTAGCTCAAGGTGTAGAAGAGAAGTATACAGAGGCAACTATAATACAATGCAAGTACTATGAAGAAAAAGTAGGGAGAGTAATAAAGAGAGATTTTAAGGAGTACTGACCAGGGCAATAGGAGTTCAGGGAGGACTCCATTAAAGAAATGATGTTTGAGCTGAGACTAAAAGATGAGGAAGAGTTTGTCAAGTGAAGGGCAGGGGAAAAAAAACACTAGTGAGAGAGAATAACACGTACAATGCCCTGAGGAGGGAGAGAGTACGGTGTCTTTGAGAAATAGAAAAATGTCAGCATGGTTTGGGGAAGATAGTGGAATGAAATGAGGCTAGAGAGACTAGATATATAGAAAGTGAACTGGACAGGGACTCAGAGTGAATTCAGCAAGATGAGACATATGGTTGTTGCTTTAGTCCAGGCAAAAAATGAAAGTATAGCAACACTAGACACCCAGAAATGTGACCCAAACTACAAAATATTTAGGGAGTAGGATCCAAGTAGGAAGTGGAAAAATTTCAAAAGGGAAATTTGTGATTCAATGAACACGTGGGTACCCAGTGTTCTTCCTGACAAACCAAAAGTTGAATCTGTGACTAATTGTGATTCCTCAAATAGTGAGCTAAAGTTTCTGATATAAACTCTATGTCCTGGTCAGGACTGGTTTAGAAAATCATCTTGCAAATAAAGATAAGAGAGGGCAAAAACTGAAACAATGAAATATGAATTACTTGAGTATAGAGGATTTATCCAAATGATAAACATATGTTAAGAGTACCTAAGCACAGGACATAAACCACATTGAGATATCACCTTACACCAGATAGAATGGCCAAAATTAACAAAACAGGAAACAACATGTGTTGGAGAGGATGTGGAGAAAGGGGAACCCTCTTACACTGTTGGTGGGAATGCAAGTTGGTGCAGCCTCTTTGGAGAACGGTGTGGAGATTCTTCAAGAATTTAAAAATAGAACTTCCCTATGACCCTGCCATTGCACTCCTGGGTATTTACCCCAAAGATACAGATGTCGTGAAAAGAAGGACCATCTGTACCCCAATGTTTATAGCAGCAATGGCCACGGTCGCCAAACTATGGAAAGAACCAAGATGCCCTTCAATGGATGAATGGATAAGGAAGATGTGGTCCATATACACTACGGAGTATTATGCCTCCATCAGAAAGGATGAATACCCAACTTTTGTAGCAACATGGACGGGACTGGAAGAGATTATGCTGAGTGAACTAAGTCAAGCAGAGAGAGTCAATTATCATATGGTTTCACTTATTTGTGGAGCATAACAAATAGCATGGAGGACAAGGGGTGTTAGAGAGGAGAAGGGAGTTGGGGTAAATTGGAAGGGGAGGTGAATCACGAGAGACTATGGACTCTGAAAAACAATCTGAAGGGTTTGAAGTGGCGGGGGTGTGGGAGGTTGGGGTACCAGATGGTGGGTATTATAGAGGGCACGGATTGCATGGAGCACTGGGTGTGGTGAAAAAATAATGAATACTGTTTTTCTGAAAATAAATAAATTGAAAAAATAAAAAAAAATTTAAAAAAAAGAATGCTTTTAGAATTGGATTAAAACTAATTATGAGGTGAAAGTATGAAATAATCCATTCCTTTGTGTAATAAAGAGCCATGCTCCATTTATGTTGTTTGAATGCTGACAGCTTTCAAACCCTACCTTCTGCTTCTCTTTCTGGCCCATTTCCAGACAAAACTGGTAAGAAAGCACACTGGTCCCCTCCCTTGCCACAACAAAATTCAGGGCTACTCACTCCCATTCTCAGGCCACCCAAGCCATTTTCAGACGTGCTTGGGACCCTGCCCTGCTCCTCCAAAATCCTCAATATATGAATAATAAATGTCTTCGCATGCTTGTGGTGGATGTGTGACATCAGTAGTCTTGACATCCAAACTGAGTTTTGATGGGGGTCTGTCTAGTCTCCTTGAATATAACACCTTGAAAGTTGGAGAGAGTTGGTGCTTACCAAATATTCCACAAGCTCCACTACAATTTCCAGCCTCTTTATATTTAATTTGGTGCCATAGAAACAATTCTAGCCTAATGGACTGTGAGCAAAAGTGAATGTGACATATCCAGACTGAGGCAGTTAAAAACCAGACTTCTCTTTCCATGTCAGTGCAACCTTAGAGGGTACATTGTGTACTGATGGAGGAGAGCTACCTAACTAGAATTGGACTGTAGTGTGAGCAAGTAATAAACTACTGTATTAAGTCACTGAGACTGACTGAACCAATGGGGTTTTATCTGTTTCTCCAGCATAGGCTTTACCAATATGATTAATACATACTGAATTGGACCAATTCAGCACCGTATAGCTCTATACATCCACTTTAACAAAGTGATGTTCAAAAATTTTCATTGAAAACCAGTTATCAAAAATCATGGACACATAAAGTATAGCATATAATTATATTCTTTTAATGTCATTCACTCAAAAGGGGAACAATAGCATATGTCATACGCAGGTAAATTTATCTCCTCAAATAAACTTTTTCATTGATTTTTCTTTGAGATATTAAGGACCAAAATTTTTGATAGCATAAAAACACGTAACTCTTTTGCTATATTTTATTATTAATTTATGTTCAACAATTGTAGTTTTCTAGCACTGTTAAGCGTATCAAATCCACTTACACTTCAATCATATGCTCTTAAAATGTTAGACACAACACCAAAGTTACTGTATAATGAATTACAAGTAACATTTCACTCTGAGTTTAATCTTAAATTTAAGGTAAAAACTAATTTTTAGAGAAGAGGATAAAACCAAACACTTTGTACAAAGTAAGCAAATCTATTATAGGATTCTGTCAGTTTAAATAAATTTCAACAGTTATCTTCTGTATTTACTTTCTATTCAACAGAACAATTGAAATCCTCTTTGCTTAAAGGGAAATTATTTTTAACTTCAGACTGAAGATCTTGATCAATGGATGTTCAAAATGATTTGTTGATGTTTGACTCAAACACATTGACATATATTCTGCCCTCCATGACAGACTGTATTGATCAAGCTCAAAATAATTATTATAATAGAGTATACTTAATTATACTAACACTATTTCAACTCAACACCTTAATTAAGGAAGTAATTCTGCTCTTAAACACGTATCACAAAACAATTTTTCAAACATGATTGTTTTACCTTCTGGTTATCTATTCTGGTATAATGTTGACTCTCTTATCTATTTCTTCTTAGTTTAGCAAATTTATCTTTTTATGACATCTGGTAGTTCTCTTGCTCTGTGAATTACATATTTCTGCACAAAGAATTAATGTATCCATCCATGACGTCCTTCTTTACATTCTACTAATTTTTTTCAGCTCTTAGATTCCCTGTTGTCTCCTCTCTTGACCTTGCCTGAGAGTATTTTAAAATCATTGTCTATCTTAATTTCAATTGTAATTGTTCTGTCTTCATCTTGGATTGTCATAACATTTTTCTGCTTGTATTTCACTTTGTCGTCTTTTTTTCTGCTTTTCTTTTCCAAAATACTCACTTATAACTAGTACAAATCACCATTGGCTTTTTGCCATCCAGCACACTTCCATTTCTTTTATAAAAAATTTCCCTTGTGCCTCTGCACTCATTTCTGAGTCCCATTCATATTCAATGAACATTATAAGCTCTAGTCACAAGCACAGAGGTAAAATTAAATATCCTTACTATGACTCTATGCTTGGTAGCACATTAATTCTATTTACATGGTTAGTGAGATATATAACTATGATTTCTTAGATGTGTCACACATGTAGATATCTTTACCTCAGTGTTTCTTAAACTTGGTCATCTTAATTTCTAGCTATTGTGCTCAAAAGTCAACCCCATAAAAAGCTACCAATCTCTTTCAGAGTTTCCCATATTCATCCCCTTTCCTGAATATCTCTAGACTCATTCTCCACACTCTCCTTGAAACATATTATTTCAGTTGTCATCTTATTTATATAGTGTTTCATACCTCTGTGACTTCACACATGTTGTCCCCACTGTCTGGCATTCCATTCTATCATCTTCCACCTGAAGATACTCATCATTTAAGATTCAAGTCAAGTATCACCTCCTCTAGAAAGTTTTCCCTAAGCCTGTGTTGGGATGTCCTCCTTTTCACTTCCAATGAATCCTGCATCCCTCTATCATAGCACTTGCCACATGGCACTATTACTGTTTCCTTATCTGGTTTTCCCATTAAATTATACTCTTTCAGGGTAGGTCCTGGGCCTTTTATTGTTTATACCTAGAACTTAATCAGGCATATGACCCATATGAAATAGTCAATACATATTAAATGACAGATTTCTGATTGCCTAGTCTTTAATTACTTTGAAAACACATCATCCTTTTCTTCCATAAAATAATAGCACATGTATTCATTTTTAAGTTAAAATGAATTGAACCATATTTGCTTTATTATGATAAAAACACATATATTACCCTCTTAATTTTTAAGTGTATGTTTCAGCACTGTTAACTCTATGTACATTATTGTATAACAGATCTCTAGAACTTTTTCCTCTTGCGTGACTGAAACTCTATACTCATTAAATGACAATTCCTCATTTCCCCTCTCCCTCCTTTTCCCGGCAACCACTACTCTTTCTGTTTCTATTAGCTTGACTACTTTAGATACCTCACTAAAGTGGAATCATGCAGTATTTGCCTTTTTGTGACTGACTTATTTTACTCAGCATTAATACCAAGAAGTGGGATTTCTGAATTTGCATTAGTATTGTATATTTGTCAAAATTAATGAACCAATATTGATTCAATATTAATAACAAAAGTTTATACTTTACTCAGATTTCCTCAGTTTTCCCTAATGTCCTTTTTCACCTCTGGAATCCTATTCAGGATTCCACATTTCATTTACTGGTCATGCCTACTTAGGCTTCTCTTGGTTGTAATAGTTTCTCAAGACTTTCTTTACTTTTGATGATCTTTACAGTTTTGAGGAATACTGGTTAGGTACTTTGTAAAATGTTCTTCAATTGGCATTTGTCAGACTTTTTCCTCATGATTACACTAAGTTTTGGGGAGTTCAACAACAGATGTAAAATGCTGTTCTCATCGCATTATATCATTGTTACATACTAACAATGTGACTTATTAATATTTATGTTAACCTTGGTAACCAGATGAGGTAGTGTTTGTGAATTTTTTCCATTATAAAATTACTCCCTTGTATTCTTCCTTTACATGATACAATCTTTTAAAGAAAGTAAATATGCACAACTCACACAGTCTGTCTCTGCATTTATTTAGGTCTTATTTATTTCAGAGTGTAGAGTTATGGCCAAATCCTTAAGGATAGATCATTTACATAAATTATTTGGAAATTTTCTACACGAGAGATTTGTTTATACTCCTCCAAATTTATTTATTCGACCATTTATGTGACTATAGACTCATGGATATTTATTTTATACTTTGGGTTATAATTCAATATTAATTTATTTAGTTGTTCAAATTGTTCCAACTTTGGCCATTTCAGGTGGCTCCTATGTCCTTTTGACATACTCTCATAATTTACTGTGTTTTTTTTCCTATGTTTGTTTAACATGTTCTTTATTACTGTCACTATGGGCTCTCCCAGGTTTATCTTGTATATTCTGTGCACTAGTCCTATAATTAGTTATTTCTCTCAGGAACCCTGTTTCTTTTTTTTTTGGAGAATAGTCTCAGAAACCAAGATCTAGGCACTAGATGTGTTCATTGCTACTGAGGTGTCATTGCTGCTAGGATCTTCAGCTGACAAAACAAGAAATTATGATTGCATATACTAATCCATGTATATACACAGATCTATAAATATTCCTATATGTAACCATCTGTAACTATATTAAGCTAAGCATGACTCATACTGAGGTCTCCAACTCTAATCTTTTATCACATGGATCATTCTGGCCTCCTTCCCTTTTTTTACTCCAACATTGAGAAATCTAATTCCAGTATACATGTAAAGTGGTTTTAGAATTGCTACATGTACCAGCATGGGGATCAAATTTATCAAGTTGAGTACAATTTTTATTTAGAGTTCTTTTTTCTTTTAGTCTTACAGAATCCACTCATTTCCAATGTTACTTAGCTAATTCTTCCAAACACCCCGCCACGGTGAGGTTGTTTCATACATTTGCAATATGGTTATTTTGTCACATTATGTGTTTTATCTTTGGATCATTCAATCTCCTAAAAGACTTTCAAAATTTATATACATTAGGGGTGTCTGGGTGGCTCAGTCAGTTAAGTGTGTGCCTTCAGCTCAGGTAATATCCTGGGGTCCTGTGATCCAGCCCCAAGTTGGGCTGTCTGCTCAGCGAGGAGTCTGCTTGCCCCTACTCCCTTGTGCCCCTCCTCCCACTCATGCTTTTGTATGTGCTCTCTCTCTCAAATAAATAAATAAAATATTTTAAAACAATTTATATATATGAGTTTACTCTTAGTTCTATAAAGTTCAATGATTTTTGACAATTAAATCGACAGTTTAATTTTGTGTATTCACAATTAGAATATCTCACATAATAGTACACTGCCAATATAGGATCACCCTTGGTTAAAAGAAAAAATATATATATATATACATATACATACATATATATAAACACACACACATCATTCTGGTGAGTGATTTGTTTGTTTGTTTGTTTTACAGATAAATGGGTAATCATATATTTTTGGTGGAAATATGAATCACTATAAACTTTCAGATTAAGTAAAGTAGCAACATGTACCTAAAATTTTTATTTTACTTATTTTTTTCTTCCAAGTTTCTATTTAAATTTCAGTTAACATTCAGTATAATATTACTTTCAGGTGTAGAATTTAGTGATTCATCACTTCCCTACAACACCCAGTGCTCAACACATAAGCACACTCCTTAATTCCCATCACCTATTTAACCCATCCCCCCCACCCACCTCCTCTCTGGTAACCATCAATTTTTTAAATTAACATATAATGTATCATTTTCCCCAAAGTTACAGGTCTGTGAATCATCAGGCTTACACATTTCACAGCAAGGTGAGTGATGTTTATAAAGGGGGAGGCTATGCATTTGTGTTGGCAGGACATATATGGAAAACCTCTTCACCTTTCCCAACAATTTTGTTATAAACCTAAAATTGTTTTAAAATAGTAAAGTATTTTTTAAAATATAGAAATAAAGAAAACACCAGGCACTAATGGCTTCACTGGGAAATTCTATCAAATATTTAATGAAGAAATAATACCAATTATTTAAAAAATGCCTATTAAAGAAGACAAAATACTCTCAACATGTTTTTTGAGGCCAACATTAACTGATCACCAAAACCTGAAAAAAGGATTAAAAAAAAAAAAAACTACAGACAAATGTCACCTAGGAACATAGAAAAATACCTGACAACATTTTGGTAAGTAGAACCCACTAATATATAAAAAGGATAATACATCACAAACAAATGGGGTTTATCCAAGGATTATAAGGTTTGCTCAATATTTAAAAGTAAGTGTATGTAAATCACCATTTTTACAGACTAAAGAAGAAAAACCATATGATTATATAAAAAGATTTGTAAGAACCATACGAAAAATCAAATATACATTCCTGGAATAAACTCTAAGTAAACTTGAAGGAACCAGAAGAACTTCTTCATTCAGATAAACAGTGTCTATGAAAAACCTACAGTTAATATTGTATTTAAAGGCAAAATGCTGAATGCTTTATTTTATATGTCAACTTGGCTAGTCTGTGGGGTCAGTTGTTTAGTCAAACACCAGTCTCTATGTTGCCATAAAGGTATTTTTTTAAGATTTTATTTATTTATTTATTTGAGAGAGAGAGAGGGAATAAGGGAGAGAGAGCATGAGAAGAGAGAGGTCAGTGGGAGAAGCAGACTCCCTGTTGAGCAGGGAGCCTGATGTGAACTCAATCCCAGGACTCCAGGACATGACCTGAGCCAAAGGCAGCTGCTCAATCAACTGAGCCACCCAGGAACCCCCATAAATGTATTTTTTAAGATATGATTAACATTTAAGTCAGTAGACTCTTAGAAGAGCAGACTACATCCCAAAATGTGGGTGGGCCTCATCTAATCAGCTGAAAGCCTCAAGATTAAAAAGACTATGGTCCCACAAGGAAGAGGACTTCTGACTCCCTACTGCCTTCAGACTCTAGCTGAAACAACTCATGCTAGAATTTAGCCTGCCAACCTGCCTGAAGATTTGGACCTGTGTGCCCCTACAATTACATGAGACAATTTCTTATAATAAATCTATTTTATAGATGTAGATATCTATATGTGTATATCCATCTACATATCTGAAGTCTCTCTCTCTCTCTCTCTCTCTCCACACACACACATCCTATTGGTTCTATTTCTTTGGTGATACACTTATCTGTAGGATCAGGGAAAAAATGAATGTCTACTCTTACTAGTTCTATTCAGTTATACTAGAGTTCTGGCTGAGAAATCAGGCTAGAAAGAGAAATAAAAGGCAAACTGACTAGAAGGGAAGAAGTTAAACAATCTTTATTTTCAGATAAATTAACATCTCTATAGTAAGTACTAACAAATATGCAAAACAAAGCTACTAAAAAAATCAGTTTAACAAGGCTGCAGAATGAATGGTCAACATACAAAAATCAGTTGCATTTCTAAGTACTAAGAATAAACAATAAGAAATTGAAATAAAAAAAAATAGACCATGAACAATAGCACAAAGTATTAAATACTTGGGGATGAATTTGACAAAATATATGTAGGACTTATACACCAAAAACTACAAACAATGATGAAATAAATAAGACCTAAAGAAATGCAGGGAGAAACTGTGCTTGTGAATTGACTCAGTGATGTTAGGATGTCAATTTTCCCCAAATCAACCTATACATTTAACACAGTCCCAATCAAAACATAAAATTCAAGGATTTTTTTAATTGGGCAGGTAATTCTGAAAATTTTATGGAAAGTCAATGGACCTAGAATAGCCAAGCTAAATTTGAAAAGAAAGAAAAAAATTGAAGAACTCACATTACCTGATTATAATATTAATTATATCACCACAGTAATCAGGCAATGAAGTATTGACATAAAGATTGACATACAGATCAAAGAAACAGAATAGACAGTATAGGGGCATCTGGCTGGTTCATTCAGTGGAGCATGTGACTCTTGATCTCAGGGTCATGAGTTCAAGCCCCATGTTGGGTATAGAGTCTACTTAAAAAAAAAAAAAAAGACTAAAGGTTATAAAAGTAGACCCACATACACCTAGTCAGTTGCTTTTCAACAAAGATGTCAAGATAATTCAGTTGGGAAAGGTTAATAATTTCAAAAAATAGTTTTTGATGCTGGGACAATTTTATTGTCCAGGATAAAAATACATGAATCTAAATCCTTACTTCATATCAAGTAGTAAAACTAACTCAAAATGATTCATATATCTGTAAGTAAAAGCTAACACAATAAAATATCCAGTAGAAAACTACTGGAGAAAATTAGAGTCAATTTGCATTTGCCAAAGATTTTTTAAATACAACACAAAATATAAACTTTTATAAAAGAAAAAAATCAGTATACTAGGAATTCATAACATAAAAATACTTTTTATCTTCAAAAGTCACTGTGATGAAAATTAAAAGGCAAGCCCCCAAATGGGAGAAAATATTTGTAAAAAAATTGACCAATAAGATACTTACATCTCATTATAAAAATGATTAGAATATGAAAAACCCAATTAAAATGGGCAAAACATCTGAATAGATACTTCACAAAGAAAATATACAGGTATTACATAAGCACATGAAAAGGTATTCAACATCATTTCTCATTAGGGATATGTAAACAAAAATACACTGAAAAAAGAACACATTTAGATACTCCTGCACTCGCACGAGAATGTGTAAAATTGAAAAAGAATGATCGTATCAACCACTGGTGTTGGTAAAGATGCAGAGCAAATGACAATGTAAGATGGTACAGCCTTTTTGTAAAATAGTTTAGTGGTTTTCTAAAAAGTTAAAATACATAACTAGCATATGACCCATAATTTTTTTCTTATTATCTACCCACAAAAAAATTAAAACATATGTTCACAGGCCATACAAAAATGTTAACAGCAGCTTTATCTTTAGTAGACAGAAATTAAGAAAAAATGTACTATATATCAACAGGTCAATGGAGAAACATATTGTGATATATCTATGCATTGTTATATTACTCATCAATGAACACTACATCAAAAACTAAAGATGTACTGTATGGTGACTCACATAACATAATAAAAAATATTTAAAAATATAAAAAAATTTTCATCAAAAAAATGAACTATTGCTGTGCACAACATGGATGGACCTCCAAATAATTCCACTGGATTATAGAAACTATACCAAAAAATAATATGTAATACATGATTCAATTTATATAAAATTTTAAAAAGTGTAAACTAATCAATGGTGACAGAAAGGAGGTTGATCAATGATTGCTGGGAAACCAGGCAGGGTCAGAGATGTGTAAGAGAGAGGATAACAAAGGGACATGAAGAATTGAGGGATAATGAATATGTTCATTATCTTGATTGTGTTGATGGTCTGTGGATGTATAGTTATGTCAAAATTCATCAAATCATGCACTTTAAATATGTTCCCTTAAATGTGTATCAATTTTGCCACAACTAAGATGTTAAACATAAAAAGAAAAAAAAAAACACCTCAAGGAAACAAATTCAGGAGTTGGTGTGTACAATGGAAGCCTGATTCCTTCAAGTATTTGATGTTATTAAAAAGGAGTTGCTCTTGGGTCACCTGGGTAGTGCAGTCAGTTTAGTGTCTGACTATTGATTTTGGCTCAGGTCATGATCTCAGGGTCATGAGATCAAGCCCCACATCTGACTCCACCCTCAGCTCACAGTCTGCTTAGACTCTCTCTACCTGTCCCTCTGGCCCTACCCCCTGTGCATGTGTGTGCACTCTCTCTCAAATAAAAATTTTGAAAAAGAGGGATGCTCTTATATTAAACTGGCTTACAAAATATAGCAATGTAGGTAAAATACGCAGTCTTGAACAGAAGCCTGACTATAAAAAACACTTTCCTGCAAAAAGTGATAAATTTTAAGAATGATACTAAAAAAGTATTATCAATGTTTTAGGTGTTATAATGTTAACTGACTCCATAATATAATTTTCTTAGTTTTAACAATTATATAGTGATAAAAACTAATGATGTACTATATGGTGACTAATATAACATAATTTAAAAAATAAAACAAACAAAAAAAGAGAATTGTACAGTGGCATAATAAGGTAACAAATAGCAAGATATCTTAATTTCTTTTTAAGTAATTTAGTATTAAAATTAAAATATGTTAAGAAAAAAATATTGGGAACTAGGCTTCTGGGTAGTGTTTTATGCTGGATGCCTGATTTTCAAGAATAGATTACTAATGTTAAGTGGGATGATTATTCTACCATATACATAACAAAGATGTTAAAATGGGCTAATGGACAGAAGGTGAACACTTTAAATGGAGTCTCTAGTAATGGTGATAGCATTATCATGCTCCATTGGTGCCCTAAGGCCTGGCCTTCTATGTGTCAAAACAGAAGGTAATACAGCCAACTTTTATCATCTTTTCTCTTAAAAATAAAATATGAGGAAAAGAGGCTTCTATTAAAAATTTCTCTATTCTCTTTCTTTCTCTCATTCTGGCTGCTGTTTTACTCATCTTTTATAGTCTTTGTCATTCTTTTCATCTACATCCACTCTTTCACATTAATAGTTACATCATAAAGATACCTTCTCCTCTTATCCCATTCTTGAGTCAAAAAAAATGAATGAATTTAGTCATTCATTTAGTCAACAAATATTTACTGAGCACCTACTACAATGATTCTTAACTTTGTACATTATAATTATCAGTGGAGTTTTTAAGAACTAGAAATTCCTGAGCCCACCATTGAAATTTTGACACAGTAAATCTGTTGTAGGACCTAGACAACTAGGTTAAAACAAAACAAACAAACAGAAAGCTTCCATAGGTATTTCTCATTCCTTGGTATAGTTGAGACCCACTGGCCTGATAAGAGCTACTCTTGTGCTAAGCACTAAAAATAACACCTCTGTATCAGATAAATATAGTTCCTGTCCCCGCTGAGCTTGTATTCTTAGCCTCTTATTCATTATTCAGACTTACGATTTTTTTAAGTAGGCTCCACATCCAACACGGAGCTTGAACTCATGACCTTGAGATCAGGAGTTGCATGGAAAGGGCCTCTAGGTGGCTCAGTCAGTTAAGCATTGGACTCTTGGTTTTGGCTCAGGTCCTGATCTCAGGGTCATGAGATCAAGCCCCATGCTATGCTCCGCACTCAGTGGGGAGTCTACATCCCGCCTCTCCCCCCTACTCCCATTCATGAACACACATTATCTCTCTAAAAAAATAAATAATAATCTTAACAACAACAAAAAAAGAGTCACATGCTCTACCAGCTGAGCCAACCAGGAATTCTTGGACTTATGGTTTTAGATACCAATAAGTTGTATCTCCTCAGATATCACATTTTCACACACTCTCAATATGTCCAAAATAAATTTCATTTTTTCCTTAAAAATGGCTCTTCTTTTCCTTTCCAGCAATTTTCTAATCAAAAGATTCAGCCAAAAAAAAAAAGAAAGAAAGAAAAAAAGAATTCGGTCAATATGGAAAATCCTCTCTTACTAAGGACCATGTTAATGTCTGATTGATAGGAAGCCCCTTCATTATTATGGTATCATTATTATTCTAGTTCCCCATGCTAGATCACTTGGATGTATCTTCCCACTCTTCTTTGTCTTCTATTCCTTATGTACATCTTAACAAGACTTACCATGTATCCTTTCAAAATTTCCTTTGCATTTAGCTAATACTGTCCATTAGAACATCTGTTCAGACCTTTCATCATTTAATATATTTATAACAAATGAAATCATTTCCTTGTATGTGTATGGGGTGAGAGTATAGTTTCAGAAATGCCTTCCCCCACCCTGCCCCCACCAAAAAAAAAAAAAAAGAGAGAGGGAGAGATGCCTTACCCAAAGAGGTAAGATTTGCACCAATTCTTGAATAGTTAATAGGAACTAACTTGAAGGAAAGGTGTTCCAGGATGAAGTAATTCCATGAGTGAAGTCATGAAATTTTACAGAATGTGTAATAAATGATGGTCAGTTCATCAATACTAAAAAAAAAAAAATTTTAAGAAAGAATGTATTTTAAAAAGGCCTTTTTCTCATCCTAAAGCTATTGTATTTCATTCTTTATTCTTTGACAATGTCAAGGCATTGAAGTTTTTAATGCATAGCAGCGACTATAATATATAGATCACTATGACTACAGTGTGGATATTGGTCCAGAGGAGGATAAGACCCAATCAGCAAAAGTAGTCAGGATATTCTTAGAGTAGTCTAGAATAGGAGAGGACAAACTGTGTCCGTGAAGGTCCAGAAATAAATATTTTAGGCATTTCAGGCCATACAGTTTCTCTTGTAGCTACTCGATTCTGCCCTTATAGTGGGAGAGCAGCCATAAATGATATGTAAATGAATGAGCTTGACCACATTCTAATAAAACTTTGTGGACACTGAAATTTGAATTTTATATAATTTTCATTTATCAAAAAATATTATTTTTCTTTTAATTTTTTCAGTCACCTAAAAATGTAGAAACTATTCTTAGCTTCCCAGACATAGAAAACCAGGTGGTGGGCCAGATTTAGGGCTATGGTTTGCTAACGATTGGTCTAAATGAAAGATATTATAGGACAACTAGGGAAGAGATAGAGAGTCAAGGACATATTTTAGAGGAATTAAGAGGCTGAAATCAGTAAGACTTGATGTTGACTTGTGGGAAATAGAGAAGAGGAAATCACTTCTAGTTTCTGCCTTGAGCAACTAAATGCAGTGGAAACAGTAGGTTTACAGGGAATGTGGTAAGTTATATTAGGTGTTTTCTGATTGAATTGTCATATCCTCACTGCCTTCTCTTCCTTAAAGTCCTTGCATTCTTTCTTCCAGCTACTCAGATAAGCTTCATCTATTAAGGTCACACTCAAAACCCCATTTCCTTCAGAAAGCATTTTCTTAACACTATAGCTAACGCTAATTTCTTAGAATAAAGAATAATATAATGGCAAGAATGCTGGATTTAGTATCAAAATATCTGGCTTCAAGTCTGGGATTTGACATTTATGGCTGTAAGTTACTAGGCAAGTTATTTAACCTTCCTGAACATCATTTTCATCATCTGTAGGTAGAAGTAGTAATAACTACCTGTGGATATTTTTTTTAAACGGCCATAAATTTTTTGACATTCTTCTCTTCGAGAAATAGAGCCTATCTCCCTCCCCTAAATCTAGGCAGGCTTGTGGTTTAACAAAGAATACAGCCAAAGGAATACTGTGTGAGATACAAAACTAAGTCAAAAAAGGCAATGCAGCTTCTACCTTCTGCCACCTTACTTGAACTTCAGCCCTGAGCTGCCATGTTAGAATTTTGACTACTCTGAGGCCACCATGTTGTGAAGAAGGACAAGCCACATACAGAAGCTACGTGTAGTCTGTGTAACTGATAACCCCCCCGCCAAGACAAGACCCCAAACAACAGCCAACATCAAATTGTAAGCGATACAAGTGAGCCATCTTGGACATTCAACCAAATAGAGCCTTGATAAGACTAAAGTCTCTGACAACATGTGATAGCAACTGCATAAGAAACCCCATGAGGCATGAGGAATGCCCAGCCAAGCCCTGTCCAAATTCTGACCCAAAGAATTCTTAAGCATTTTAAAATGGTTGTTTCATGCAACTAAGATGTGAGATAGTTTATTACTCAGCAATAGTAACTGGATTACAACCTCTAAGGAGTGTTGTGAGAAATGATATAGTTATATAAGAGAGATTTGTTAACTTTTTAAATGTATTTCAGAAAATCAACCTTTATCATGAGTTCAACACACTCTTATATTTACAATAATATGTAAGTCCAAAATAGCATTAAAGAATTTGAACCAATTAGAAACTGACATCCTTCCCAGTTAAATAACCAATGATATTGCAAGAATTAACACAGCACTGATGCCTATGTATGTATGTATGTATTTATTTATTTATACTTGAGTATAGTTGACACACAATGTTACATTAGTTTCAGGTGTACAACTTAGTGATTTGACAAGTTTATACATTATACTATGTTCACCACAAGTATAACTAACATCTATTCCATTTTAGCACTATCACAATACTATCAACTACTTCCTTATGCTCTGCTTTTTATTCCTGTGCCCCATTCATTCCATATCTGGAGGCTTGTATCTCCCTTTCTTCTTCATGCATTCTGCCTACCTCTTCATCCTCCTCCCCTCTGGCAGCCATCAGTTTGTTCTCTGTATTTATAGTTCTGATCTGCTTTTTGTTTGTTTATTCATGTTTTTAGATTCCATTTATGAGCAGAATTATATGGTAGTTTTCTTTCTCAGTTTGACTTATTTCACTTAGAATAATACCCTCAACAACCCATGTTGTTTCAAATGGCATGCTCTTATCCTTTTTATGGCTGTGTATATATACCACATTTTCCTTATCCATTCATCTACTGATGAACACTTAGGTTGCTTCCAGATCTTCACTATATTAAATAATGCTGCAGTAAACATGGAGTCCATATATTTTTTAAAGTTAGTGTTTTTGTTTTCCCTGGGTAAAAACCCAAAACTGGAATTATTGTATCATACGGTACTTCCCTATTTAATTTTTTGAGGAAACTCCTCCCAGTTTTCCACAGTGGCTGTACTAAATTAAATTCCCACCAAGAGTGCATAAGTGTTCCTTTTCTGTGGAGGAGATGAGTTCACAGTATTCTTTTGTTGCTACTTTGAACTGGAACTCAAGGTTTATTAACTTTTAACTATTGTGAGTATTTCAGTCATTCTTTAATATCTACTGCATTTATTGTTAATAACATAGGTCACATATCAGTTGGTCATGATGTTTCCTACATATTGGTTTTGTCTTCCCAATTATACTGTGAACACATAATAGCAAAGTATAGGTTTTACAATACCTTTGTGTCACTGAGAGCCATTAGAATAGAGCTGGGTACAGATCAACAAAACCTTTTGGAAAGATTGTTGTCTTAAATGAATGTTGTCTTAAATGTTGCTAAAAGAATTCAGTCAAACTTGTTTGATATAATTCCAAAGTATCTATTTTAGTTTAAAATAATTTTACTACCCAAAATCTCATCACAGGTATTTACTCATATATGATTATTTGTGGTTAAGACTGGCTCAATTATACTACTTACTAAGTCATACTTAATTGATAAAAAAAATAAGTTTAACCAGATGGCCCATCTCAATCACTTGCCTTTTTAAAGGAAAAGTTATACCTCAGCATATAAACTATCTGAACAAGTAATTTTTTTGCAATTTTTATTTATAAGTATTCTAATTAAATTTCCAAAGTAGTGTAATATAAAATAACCAGTGAAAGCTGAAAAAAAAAAGGTCATTAAGATTTTTAATTCATTTCTTAACTTTTATTTTTAAAATTTTTCCCTCTATGGACTCTCTATTTTTATTCTCAATTTTTCTTTATCCTCTCCTTGGGAGTTTAAACTCCTACAGAGATTTACTCAAAGTTTATTTCTATATAAGCCAGATGAAAAGCTGCAAATAAGTGCAAACCACTGCAAAATATTGAGTTGGAGAAAACATTAGTTCCATTGGAAGCTTGACTGCATCCACACTAGACTTGTGATTTAATTTCAACTAGGTCTTTCCTGATGCTCAGCAATCCCGCATCCTTTTTCCTATCTCATGTTGACTTTGTATCACATTCTCCACAGCTATTGTTCTAAACCTCTCCACTCTCTTGCAAGTATACTAGAAGGAACTGACACTGCTGTTTACTTTACCTAGATGGAAGCTATCCAGAGCAAGCTCCTTCATTTTCTTACTTTAATTCACAATCTCCCTAAATGTTCACTCATTTTTTAAAAATATTACTTTATTTTTTTCAGTGTTCCAAAATTCATTGTTAATGCACCACACCCAGTGCTCCATGCAATATGTGACCTCCATAAAACCCACCACCAGACTCATCAATCCCCCTTTTATTTCTTTTTGTTGTCTGATTGCTGTTGCTAAGACTTCTAGTACTATGTTGTACAATAGTGGCGGGAGTGGGCATCCTTGTTGTACTCCTGATCATAAGTAAGAGGCTCTCAGCTTTTCCCCATTGAGAATGATATTTACTGTAGGGTTTTCATAAATGGATTTTATGAAGTTGAGGAATGTTCCCTCTATCTCTATACTCTGAAGAGTTTTAATTGGGAAAGGATGCTATATTTTGTCAAATGCTTTTTCTGCATCAATTGAGAGGACCGTGTGGTTCTTGTCTCTTCTCTTATTTATGTGTTCTATCACATTAGTTGATTTGCAAATGTTGAATCACCCTAGCATCCCAGGGATAAATCCCACCTGGTCATGGTGAATAATGTTTTTAATGTACTGTTGGATCTTATCAGGTAGGATCTTGTTGAGAATTTTGGCACCCATATTATCAGGGATATTGGTATGAAATTCTCCATTTTGTGGGGTCTTTGCCTGGTTTGGCATCGAGGTAATTCTGGCCTCATAGAATGAGTCTGGAAATTTTCCTTTTGTTGCTATTTTTTGAAACAGCTTCAAGAGAATAGGTATTATTTCTTCTTTGAAAGTTTGGTAGAATTCTCCAGGGAATCCATCAGGTCCTGGGCTCTTGTTTTTTGGGAGGTTTCTGATCACTCTTCAATCTAGTAACTATTGTTACTAGATATTGGTCTATTCAGGTTGTCAATTTCTTCCTGATTCAGTTTTGGAAGTTTATAGGTTTCCAGGAATGCATCCATTTCATCTAAGTTGCTTAACTTATTGGCATATAACTGTTGATAATTTTTGATGATTGTTTCTATTTACTTTGTGTTAGTAGTGATCTCTCCCCTTTCATTCATAATTTTATTAATCTGGGTCCTCTCTCTTTTCTTTTGGATTAGTTTGGCAAGTGGTTTATCGATCTTAATGATTTTTTTTTTAAAAAAACAGCTTCTAGTTTCATTGATGTGTTCTACTCTATCTCTAGTTTCTATCTCATTGATCTCTGCTCTAATCTTGATTATTTTCCCTGTTGTGTGTGGGGTTGGCTTAATTTGTTGTTGATTCTCCAGTTTTTTAAGGTGTAAAGACAGCTGGTATATTCTGGATTTTTCCAGTTTTTTGAGGGAGACTTGGATGGCTATGTATTTTTCCTCTTAGGACCACCTTTGCTGTATCCCATAGGTTTTGGACTGAATGTCTTCATTCTCATTGATTTTTATGAATTGTTTAAGGTCTTCTTTGATTTCCTGGTTGATCCAAACATTCTTAAGCAGGCTGGTCTTTAGCTTCCAAGTGTTTGAATTCCTTCCAAACTTTTTCTTGTGGTTGAGTTTCAGTTTCAAAGCATTGTGGTCTGAGCATATGCAGGGAAAAATCTCAATCATTTGGTATTGGTTGAGCCCTGATTTGTGACCCAGTATGTGATCTATTCTGGACAAAGTTCCATGTGCACTTGAGAAGAGTGAGTATTCTGTTGTTTCAGGGTGGAATGTTCTGTATATGTCTATGAGGTCCATCTGGCCCAATGTGTCATTCAATGCTCTTGTTTCTTTATTGATTTTCTGCTTGGATGATCTGTCTATTACTGAGAATGGCATGTTAAGATCCCACATTATTAATGTATTCATATCAATATGACTCTTTATCTTGATTAACAGTTGTCTTATGTAGTTGGCTGCTCCCGTATTGGGGGCATAAATATTTACAATTGTTAGATCTTCTTGGTGGATAGACCCTTTAAGAATGATGTAGTGTCCTTCTTTATTTCTAACTACAGTCTTTAGTGTAAAATCTAATTTATCTGATATGAGAAACACTACCCCAGCTTTCTTTTGAGGCCCACTGGCATGAAAGATGCTTCTCTATCCCTTCAATATCAGGGGAAAACAATATATTAAGCTCCCAGTATTGCCCTACAACTTTTATTTTTAATTTGTTCTCATTATTCTTTTTCTTTTTAATTTTTTAAACCTGCTTACCATTACAATTAGAGGCTTAATACAACATATTCCATAATAACCTTTTAGCTTGAACTTTTTTCATATATATACCTATGTTTTTCTTTTGATTTTCTATTTTTTTAATATACATATAGATATAAGCTTCAAGGTAATACTCCTTCCCTAATCAATACTACCCCTATATATAAACCAGTTTTAATCTCCCTTTAGCTCTGGAAAGTTGAGTCCTTTAACAAAGATATCAACATACACCCAGGAAGAATCAAAATAACTTTCCTCACCCACATCAAGAATTTATAATCACTCTCCCATCTTTTTCTTCTGTCAGTGTTTCTGTGTATTTGTTTTTGTTCTGGTATTATATAAATCTTATCCTTGGGGTTCATTTTGGCTGGGTTCTTTTTTTTTTTTTCTCTGTCATTCACTTTTGTCAGTCTTTCTGTTTGTCCATTTTTGTTTGTATACCTTATAAATCTTACCTTTGGGGCCCATTCTGGCTGGTCTTCTCTCTCTCTTTTTTTTTTTCTCTCTCTCTCTCTCTCCTTTTTTTCTTTTTTCTTTCTTTTTGGTGGTGACTTCGTTCCAGGATTCACCTTGCCTGGATCGTGGTTGATATATTCAGCTACACATCCTCTCAGCCACCTCTCACCAAAATGACTAGGAGGAGGAACACCCAACAGAAGACAAATTCAGAGACTGTGCCCTCTCCATCAGAACTATTGGATATGGACATAAACAGTATGTCTGAAAGGGAATTCAGGGTAACAATTATCCAGGTAATGGCTAGATTGGAGAAAGCCATTAGTGACAACATGGAATTTCTTTTTTTTTTTATAAACATATAATATATTTTTATCCCCAGGGGTACAGGTCTGTGAATCGCCTGGTCAACATGGAATTTCTAAGGACAGAAGTGAAAGCCTCCTGGGAAGAAGTTAAAAATGCTATCAATGAGATCCAATCTAATCTAAATACTCTAATAGCTAGGGTAACCAAGGCAGAAGATAGAGTTAGTGATGTAGAGGACAAATTGATAGAGAAAAAGGATCAGGAGGAGGCCTGGAACAAACAGCTTAGAAGCCATGAAAGCAGAATTAGGGAAATAAATACTGCCATGAGATGTTCCAAAGTCAGAATTACTAGGATCCCTGAGGGGGAGGAGAAAGAAAGAAGACTAGAAGATATTGAATAAATGCTCCATGAAAATTTTCTCAATCTGGGGAATGAAACCAGCGTTCATGTCCTAGAGGTAGAAAGAATACCCTCCAAGATCAACAAATCTAGAAAGACCTTGAGGCACTTGATTTGACTGATGAATCATAATTTTAGACAAGAGCTTTTGAGAGCAGTTAGGGGGAAGAGATTTCATATGTACAGAATAATGTCAGACTGTCCACAGAAACCTGGCAAGCCTAAAAGGGCTGGCAAGACATTCAGGGCACTAAATGAGAAGAACATGCAGCCAAGAATACTTTATCCAGCAAGGCTGGCATTCAAAATGGATGGAGTGATAAAGAGCTTCCAAGATCAGCAAGGCTTAAAACAGTACCTTAAAAATGTATCTTTCAATAATCACTCTCAATATGAATGGCCTAAACACTCCCATAAAAAGGCACAGGGTTGGAGATTGGCTAAATGGATGGAACTAGAGCGTATCATGCTTAGCGAAATAAGTCAAGTAGAGAAAGACAACTATCATATGATCTCCCTGATATGAGGAAGTGGTGATGCAACATGGGGGCTTAAGTGGGTAGGAGAAGAATAAATGAAACAAGATGGGATTGGGAGGGAGACAAACCATAAGTGACTCTTAATCTCACAAAACAAACTGAGGGTTGCTGGGGGGAGGGGGTTTGGGAGAAGGGGGTGGGATTATGGACATTGGGGAGGGTATGTGCTTTGGTGAGTGCTGTGAAGTGTGTAAACCTGGTGATTCACAGACCTGTACCCCTGGGGATAAAAATATATGTTTATAAAAAATAAAAAATTAATTTAAAAAAAACAACAACAACAACAGGACCCGTCCATATGTTGTATAAAAGAGACCCTTTTGGAACCCAAGGATACATCCAAACTGTTAACTCATTTTTATTATTTTTCTTTATCTCTCAAAGGAAGAGCAGCTTCTCTTCCATGCTGAGACTAATGTCCCCATTGGTAACAGGCAATATGTCTATTCCTGCCTCTTCTAGAAACTTACCTTATCAGTTATGCCTCTTTATTCTGGCATTTTCAGTTTCTGGACATTCGCTGCTTTTCTCTCTCCTAAAAACATGTGAAGATTTACTGATCCTTGAATAGACTTTACCTTAAATTTTCTAACACTCAGAGTTAATATTTTGTTTTCCCATTAAACAGAAGTTTGGAAGACATATACAAGAACAAATAGAACTGTCCCTATACTTTTAAGCCAACCTAACCCATTTAGGCCCTGGGTGTACCAAGTAATAGAAGATTTAAGTAAGAGTGAAGGCAATCCCATAGTTCTCATATTTTCCCTATTCCACTCTACCTCTGGCTGGCTTTTACCTACGTTTCTCTCTCCCATTTTAAATCTTATGTCTGCCCTGTGGACTGAATGATTTTTATTTCATCTCTGACTATCTCTAAGAAACCTTTCTGATTCTTCTCTTTCTTTCTTCAGCAGGATTCTGCAACACAACTCCAGACACCAGTTTCTTTGGTGACCTGCTTTTGAAGAAACTGTTCTGACACAAAGCCAATAAAAGAACATTTCCTAACCACCTGGCCTAAGAGAGAAAATGTTTCTGGAGCATGACCTATGGTTTTCTGACCTATGCAATACTACTCTTACTACTAGCTACCATTTAATGAATGCTAATGGCCAGTCACCATCCTAAACCTACTATGAGTATTGCCTCGTTTAATCCCCACAACAATGCTTTGAAGTAGGTACCATACTTGTCTCAATTTTATATAGGAGGAAACTGAGTCACAGAATTATTAATGTCCTTGTTCAAGATACTGACAGCTTATTGAGAGAAAAGGGAGTCTAAACTGCCAGCCTTTCTCTAGAAACTAGGCTATTCAAGCAAACTTTTCTAAGAAGTTTGTACACAGTTTAAAGAAGAGCTCTTAACTACTTCAATCATCATTTAATATGGTTTTTCCAATACTGTAGAATACCTCTTGGGATCCTCATGTTGAAAGAAGAAAATGACTAATAATCAAGTCAAGATCTAACTGGCTTGCCTCTTCTACTGATTGAATTTCATAATCAATAGTCTCAAGTGATTCCAACATATCTAAGCATACCAACTACAAATGAAGTCACAAGCACCACGATAATAACTATATGGTGTAAGAATTTTAAGTGTCAAGAACAACGATTTAAGGGCAATCACTAAATTTTAAACTTGACAAACTTCACCCATAAATTAGATTCATTTAAATGGCTATGCAAATAACTGATGTCTTCCTTAAGAACTTTTTACTTAATGTGCAAATTAGCCCCTGATAAAATTGGCCACACATCTACTGATTGAAAGAGCACTTCTGCAAAGGCAATATGGTGAATAGCTATAAGAATGAGCCCAAGAGACTCTAGAAAGATTTTCTCTACTGTATTATGTTCATAAAATGTAATTCACAGCCAAAGGAAGGCCCATTTAGTAGCTTCCCAAAGAAAGATAAGTTACGAATTTCCGGACTCAGTCAAATCAATCCCTTAAATTTATATGGCACTTTACATTGTATAAAGCATTTTTCTTTCCATTATTACAATTGAGGCTCTCAATTCCACTAGGGCATACAAGCTCTCCAGGAAGTTTTGTTCCTATTTTAAAAATTTATTTCCTCTTCTGTCTTGGCCTTCAGAAAACTAGAGATAAACTGCATGATCAATGGTAAAAATAAGTGCAACTTTGTATCTCTTCTATATTATTCTGACCTTTCTTCCTTACTGTCTATTTTTAAAAATATTTAATTGCTTTAAATATCTTGATTATAAGCTTCCACATGTTCTTTGTGAAGTGTGTGGGGTATTAATTTCAAAGAAATAAAAATTGATAAACCCTCTTCCTTGCAAAATGGTAGGCTGAAGGACTCATCAACAAGAACATTATACCCAAGCTAATCCCAGAGTGTTTCCATGAAAAGAGCCCTTCTATTTCGCAGCATCATAGAAGACACCCCATAACAACATAATATGATGTACAAAGAAAATATGCACTTAACATTAAGATAAATTAATAATTCACATATGGTTCTGCCACTGGTTTTCTTAACTATCAATATATCATGAACATATTTCCATGTAAGCATACAGAGATCTCATTAGTGATTAAATGGATTCATAGTATTTAATTTTGTGGGTGATTATTTAAATTTCTAACTTGCCCATCATTAATAGGCCTTTACAAGAAAGGTGGAACATACTGTTATAATATTGTTTGCTTTTGAAAAAAATCTGTATTTCCTGTTCCTACATTTATTCATTTTCCTATTTGGCCGTTTCCAGGGGTTTTTTAAATTTTATTTATTTATTTATTTATTATTTATTTGAGAGAGAGAGCCCAAGCAGGAAGAACAGCAGGGAGAGGGAGAAGCAGACTCCCCGTTGAGCAATGACCCTGATGTGGGGCTTGATCCCAGTACCCTGGGATCATGACCTGAGCTGAGGGCAGATGCTTAAGGACTGAGCCACCCAGGTGCCCACTTTCAGGATTTTTAGATTAACTTTGAGGGCATTATGCTATGTGAGATAAGTAAGATACAGAAAGACAAATACTATATGATCTTATTCATATGTGGAGTCTAAACAAGCCAAACTCATAGAAACAGTGAGGAGACTGGTGATTGCCAGTGGATGGGGGAGGGGAGAAATGAGAGGTTTGACAAAGGGTACAAAATTCCAGTTTTAGGATTAATACATTCTGGGAATCTAATGTACAGCATGGTGGTTATTGACCATTGAACAACACAGGTTGAACTATGTGGGTTCATTTATATGTGGATTTTTAAAAGTAAATATGGTACAGTACTGTAAATGTATTTTCTCTTATTATTTTTCTTTTTTTTAAAGATTTATTTTCATTTGAGACAGAGTGAGAGAGAGCATGCAAATGTGGGGAGGGGCAGAGTCCTGCTGAGCACAGAGCATGATGCAGGACTCAATCTCAGGACTCTGGGATCATGACCTGAGCTGAAATCAAGAGTCAGCCACTTAACCAACTGAACCACTCAGGTACTTCTCCTTATAATTTTCTTAATAACATTTTCTTTTCTCTAGTTTACTTTATTATAATAACACGGTATATAATACATTTAACATACAAAAACATGTTAATCAAGGGGCGCCTGGGTGGCTCAGTGGGTTAAGGCCTCTGCCTTCAGCTCTGGTCATGATTCCAGGGTCGTGAGATCGAGCTCCACATACAGCTCTCTGCTCAGTGGGGAGCCTGCTTCTCTCTCTCTCTCTCTCTCTGCCTGCCTCTCTGCCTACTTGTGATCTGTCTGTCAAATAAATAAATAAAAATCTTTAAAAAAAAACAAAAACAAACAAACAAAAAAAAACATGTTACTCAACTATGTTATCAGTAAAGCTCCTGGTCAATAGTAGGCTCTTAGTAGTTAAGTTTTGGGGAAGTCAAAAGTTAAAAGTCAATACCCCTGACTGTTTAGGGTATTGGCCCCCTAGCCCCTGTTTTGTTCAAGAGTCACTCATAGTTAATAATACTGTATTGTATACTTGCAAGTTGCTAAGAGAGTTGATTTTAAATGTCACCACCATCACTACCACAACAACAACAAAGCAAGAGTTGTAATTATATGAGGGGATGCATGTGTTAAGTAACCTTATTGTGGTAATTATTTTATAAAATATATGTATATTTTAGTTATATATATGTGTTAAACTTAAAAAAATGTCAGATATATATTTCAATAAAGCTGGAAAAATTAAGAACCACTGATTTTAATATAACTGTAGACTCAGTGACAGGTATGTCAGGAATCTTAAATATAATTTTCCTATATAAGCCCTTTAAAAATCTAATTTCTCAAAATCAACTGAACAACAATTTGCTAGTTCCTGTTTTAACAGCATAGGAAAACTATAAATCCTTGTAGAGTCAGAAGAAATAACAACCTATCAAAAAGTAAATTACAACTTTATATTAATAGAACTCATCAAGTAAATACAATCATTTAAATACAACAGGATTATAAAAATGGACTTCAATGTCACTAAACAAACTAAAGGTTCTTTCTCTTTGTGTGAGAAAGAAAATAGGAATGTTGTGGTAAACTGAACTACCTTGAGAGTAGGACCTCAATTTAGTACTCTCAAACACAGAGCTATATTCCTTTAGGTAACCATGTACTTTTTATCCAAACAGGAATATCTTTTTTTAGGAACATTTTTCATAGTGAAAAAATAATCACTTGATCCTAGCCAAAAGGTGCTAGGTCCAAAAGGAGAAGCAGTGCACTAAAAATAACCAAAAGTCATAAACTGGGATGTATGGTCATCCTAATATTGTTCAATATATTAGAAAAATTAAACTTGAGTTTTTGTTATGGTTTAAAAAAAATCCTTGTAGAAAAGTCAAGTAAATTATTAGAAATAAGTGGAGTTCTGAAGAAAGATCAGACTAAAGGTGTAATTTCAGGAGTCATTTCTATGGTATAGAAAAAATGGGAGCTTTTAGGTAATATATAAAACCTTATGGTTGAAGCCATCAGAGGAATGAGAGCAAATGGAGACGGGAAGAAGACCAATGACTGAGTGTAGAGGCTCTCCAGTGGTTATTAGTAAGATAAATGATGAGATATCAGTAAAGAGGAAGTGAACAATGAGTAGGAAGATGTACCCCTGAAGCCAAGTGAACAAAGTGATTCATGGAGGAAAGCGTAATTGTGTCACATAAAATGAAAACTGAGAATTAACCACTTAATTTAGCAATGTGGTACCCACTAGTGACCTTGACAGGCACTGTTTCAATGGAGTGACAATAACAAATGCCTGAATAGAGGAAGATCGAGGAAGAATGGGAGGAGCAGAAGTAGACAGGAAATGTAGAAAACTCTTTCAAAGAGATTTAAAGTGGAGAAGAAAGGGGTGCCTGGCTGGCCCAGTTAGTAGAGCATGCAACCCTTGATCTTGGGATTATAAATCTGAGTTCCATGCTGGGTGTAGAGATTCCTTAAAAATAAAATCTTAAAAAAGAAATAAATAAAATGGAGGAGAGAAATGAAGCAATAGCTTAAGGGTCATGTGGGGGTTAAGAGAAGGTTTTGTGTGTGTGTGTGTGTGTGTGTGTGTGTGTGTGTGTGTGTTGAACAATGGGAGAAAAAAGAACATGTTGAGTAAACCAGAATTCTCCACTAGAAAACGAAAGTGGATGAAAGTGAGAAAGGAGAGAAGCCCTGGAGATGTGTATTTGAGTTGTGAAAGTGTTGAGATGAGTACTTGAGTTGGTATACAGTAATGGTGCTGCTGCCCCCCAGACAGGAATAAGAAAAGTTCACAGCAGGCCAGAAGGTAGAGCACATGGCTATATATGCTAGTAGGTGGGTAGATGTGGGGGGTATATGAGGAAACTCACTTTGGATCCCTTCTGTTTTATCAGTGAAGGAGGCAGCAGTGTTGTTAGATGAGAGTAGGGGTGGGAAGAGAGACTGGGAACTTGAGCTAAGAGTGAGTGGACTGTGGCACATTAAAGACCTGCATGAATTTGGTGTCATGGATTTGGAGTAATAGCTTGGGCCATGGTCAGCTCAGGAACAAGACATTTATGAACAATTTATTAATTCCACATGAAGAAAAACTTAAATGGTAGGACACAGGACGTTCAGATTCTTAGAGCATATTCTTCTTAAAATATAGCCTAATATACTGAAGTGTCTAATTCAATTATTTTAAAATATGTCTGCTTGAAATTTTGCATTTCTGGGGAGTCACTTCCCCACTGTTCATTTATATTTATATTTTTATTTTTTTTACTCTTAAAGTTTGAGGAGTTCCCTTAAATACCTGGCTAACTCTGATTGTAAATTCATATTTAAGAATGAGGCAATAGATAAGCTATTGGTAAGTTATCTAAAAACATTGTGCACTGGGTGGTACTTTTCAACAGTCAGTCTTGCTTCAGAGTGAGTGGAGTCAGGGGCAGTCACTATGCCAGAATGGGTACTCGTTTTGTTACTAGTGGACAGTCTGCATTGTGTGCATGGACATCTTGGTTCTCAGATTTCCCATGAAAAGATTTATGTGAGGATCTACACTGGAAGAAAGACAGCCAGAAGGAAAGTACCAAGCACAAGGCACTTTATTAAAGCAATAGTACACTCAAGTTGGAAGAGGGGGCAGGCCTTGAGGAGGCAACTGCCCTGAGGCTACAGAGGTCCTTTCCTTTTACATGTGTGTGTGTTGGGGGGGGTCTTGCATCATGGGTAGGGTAGTCTGTAATGGAGGCTGTTTCCATCATTTGGGAGACTCCTCCCACTGGCTGGGACAGGGGGCAGGTTTTGACCCCATAAGTTTTGTACTGGAACCCTCATAGAAGGCTTTCCCCATGAGGGGTGGCTATAACTGCAACGTAAATGCATTATAACAAGCCTAGTGGTTACTCTGGGGCAGAGGTGGAAGAGGAGAGCACAGTGTTCTGCACCTTTGACTCTTGGTCTGTTAGCCCCAGAGCCTTGGAAGCCACACCACAAGGTTGTACCCTCAGACTTCATATGTGTAACCTATTTATCACCGTCCATGCCTCCTGCTCACATCTCTATCTTACCCCCTCAAAGATTTGGGACTTTGCCTTGGGGAGTTCCTTCTACTGCTCATATCTAGCTTGTATCTAACAGTTCATTCTAGACCAGGACTTCTTAACCCTGGATGCACATCAGAATCATTTGGGGGGCTATTAAAAACTATCCATGCAGGCTTTTCCCCCCAGAGATTCTGATTTAAGTACTCTTCTACAAAAGAATGCAGATGAGTGTCAGGTAATTAGAGGTGTATCTGCAAATCCTTTCAAAGGTTAATAGTAAACATTTCAACATTTCTCATGTTTTGATGTTTCAACTTTTGGACATTGTGTTACACTGTGTTTGAGAACTGCCTTTATCCTTCCCATACCATTGCACAGAAACCACTTATTCTCAGCTTTCAGGGAAAAAAAAAAAAGACCCCAAACTTAAAAACAAAGCAAAACTATCATTATATGACCTTTTAATATCACATCAGAGTATTTCCTATTAAGTCCATTGAAAGCCAGAACCTCTCTCAGGAAATGCACCTTTATCTGATCATCAGAGCCCAGATGTTCTACAGTGCCTTAAACTGCAGAACACTGAAAGAGTGAAATAATGTGTTTTTTTTTTCTCTGACAGATAGAGAATATAATACCAAAGGTTATGGTTTTATTCCCTGATAGGATAGTAACCACTTTTGTATCTAACCCAGCAAATGTATTTCAATATCTCTGTCCCCAGCAATTATATAAATCCAAGTTTTTAAAATCCTTTTGGAGCTAGGTCTGTTATTTCTCTGGTTCCTTCAGTAATAAGTTAGAAAAAAAAAAAAAACTTCGACACAGGCTCACTACATATTTTTATGAGAACTGTATTTTTAACAATTGGGTTATATGTTTTCAGAGTTTTTGGTAGTTTACCTAGATGTAATCACTGCCAGAGGAAGCACTGGAGAAGAAAGCAACCCTCAGTCAATGAATGTCATAACAGGAGCTCCTTGTAGGATTTTACAACTTTTTCTGACTTCCCTATTCCAGAGCTACTAAGATCAGCTGTCGGGTTTGAGCTGGGAATAGGCAAATTGGGCATATTTTCAGAGATCCGACATGACGAAGTCTGTCTTTAAGACATTTTCATGTTTTAAAATTGAACTCTGCTTTTATATGTTACTACTGTCTGCCAGTTGGAAACTGATAGGACCTGGTGATTGTTTTCCAAGAAATCTGAAAGACCTGTTATCAGTGCCGGAGGGGGTCTACAGATTAAGAATCTAGAAGACATCTGTGGTCATCTTTCAGTTTAAAGACCAAAGGCTTGAGCATGGTGTTCCAGCTGTGGCACCACTGTTTGTATCTGAAAGTTTGCACAATATCAAAAGTTGAAGCAAACACAGACTTAAGGACATGCAGGGCATGCTTCCTTTGTTTAAGAAATGCTGTAGATTGGTGGCTGCAGAATCCCAGCATGAATGGGAGGGAAATTAGTGTCATCAAGTGGTCTTTATCTCTTTCATCTGAAGAATACTAAATACCTCTATTAAAAAAAAATAGACTAGAATGAGTACACAGAGTCTCGGAGTTCTGCTTATGTCTAGAAGTTCTTTTCTTTTTCATCTGATTTTGCCTGCAGAAATTGTTCATGTGTATATATTTACACCTTTATTTTATATTTGTGTCTATGATCTACCCTATAAATGAGCAGTTTTGATTCTTTTTCACAGAGGAGAAGTAATTGACAATTGCCGATAATCTGCCTGTGTTTGCAGCCCTATGTATCTGTGAATGGCTTCCTGGGGGGCACTCTTGCAGATTAATTGAGCATGCAACTATGTCGTTTGTCCATAATATAGGGATAGAGAACTCAAAAGACAGATTTATGATCAAACAGAACGAAAATGCAAATTGGTATCAAGCTAACCATTACTTGTCATAAAATTGTACTAACGAAAATTTCTGTGAATCATTTTTAACACTTGGAAAGTAAATGCAGAATTATATCTGGATCTAAGTTCACATAATATTCCTAATCAAGGTGAATCCTTGAATATGCCAGACTGGTTTGAAAATTTGGGTTTATATGTATTTCTCCATGATTTTATCACACTGCGGAAGATAACACAAGCTGTGTTCATTTGCAGGCCTCCCTCCCCGCTCCCTGCCAAAAGATTCTGAGACTGAATTTGCTGGCAAGAAGTTAATTTGGAAGCTAATCTCAGAAAGCACTGTAAAAGAGTGGGGAATGGGGATTCAATCCCATTGTTCCGCTGAGGGATAAGGAAACTGGCTATTTAATTCATGAATTCCTTTCACTGTTTGGTTGTCACTCTGAAGTTAACAGCTGCCCCGAATACCTGGCTACCCCCACAGACAGGCTGAGCTTGCCCTAGTGGGTAGAAAACACCCTCAGCAGAGAGATACAAAAAGCTGTCTGCTTGCGCAAGAACTCCGTGTGGTGACTTCTGGGATACTTGAAACGTTCACTCAGGTTGTAGCATGGATCAGAACTTCATTCATTTTATAGCTAAACAATATTTCATTATATGTGTAAATTAAATTTTATGTATCTATTCATCTGTTGATGGACACTTGGTTCTTTCCATCTTTGGGTATTGTGAATAATGCTACAATGAATATTGACATAAAAATATCTGTTTGAGACCCTGCAAATTACTTTAGTGACATACCCAGAAAATAGGTGATGGGGCTTAAAGAGTACACTCACCATGAGCAGCGAGCAATGTATGTTGAATGGCTATATTGTAGCCCAGAAACGACCCCACCCGTCCTCCTACCCACCTCCCCTCTGGTAACCATCAGTTTGTTCTCTAGACTTAACAGTCTGCTTCTTGCTTGCTTCTCTCTCTCTTTTTTCCTCTGCTCATTTGTTTTGTTTCTTAAATTCCATATATGAGTGAAATCATAAATCCCATTTTATTAAAAAAAGATGTCATTAATAGTTGTAACACTCATACCTTGATTTGGGGGCTTATGAGACTCTCCTGTTCTCCTTGCCTCTCTTGTTCTTATCCCATTGGCTGCTTCTCTATCTATCTCTTTTGTGGCTCATCCTCTTCTACATGAACACAGAATATTGGAGTTTTGGAAGTTTCAGACCAAGGTAATCATTATGTATAGGCTGAATGTTCACACATTGCTACATTGCTGTTTGGTAGGCATAACATACTGCTCATATGACATTACTTTTCTGCCTATTGTTTCATAGTTCTCTTCAACTCAGTACATTCCAGAACAAAATAATTCTCTCTTCCAAGCCTGGCTCTTGTTAATGGGTGTTCCCTATCTCAGTCAATGATACCACCACAGATCTCATTACATATTCCAAACCTAAGGAATCATCTTTGGTAATCTGAACTCCCACTTACTCAACCTGTCATTGTATTCTGTCATTTTTATCTTCTAACAGTCTTTCAGATCAGTCCAGTTCTTTCTGTCTCCACCATCTGTTAAATCCAAGTAACCATCATCTATTAAAGATAAGCCTCAGAACTAACAAAAGACAGTTCTGCCTAGTGTTTAGATACATGGGTTCTGAAGTCAGTCTGCCTGGGTTCAAATCCTGCCTTTGCTACTTGTTACTGGTATGACTGTATCTGTGGAATGAAGATAAGAATAGAATCTATTCACAGGGATAGAGGAGTCAGGAGTTAAATGAGTTAATAGATGTAAGTCACTCAGTAAATGCTCATTCTTTGTTAGCTATTATCAGTGCATCTATGCACAAGCCCCAATATCTTCTTCACACTTCAGCCAGATTGATCTTTTTCAAAATACAAATTTGATCATTTTACCTAAATGTTCTTTCTCCAATTAAATAGGAGGTTTCCATTACAATTAATTTAGAGGAGAAATATAATATAGCCTACAAGGTCCTACACGGTCTAGCTTCTACCTCCTTTCTCACTTCATCTCCCATCATTCTTTCTCCTAATCTCTGTTTATGCCTTCTGCTCCCTCCTGCCATAGAGCTTATGCATGGAGTAGTCCTTCAGCATGGAAACCTCCTCCCTTTTTGTCTCTTTAACTCTTGCTCACCCTTTAGATCCCAGCTAAGGTGATATATCCTAAGAATTCTTTCCTGACATACCTCTCTGGAGCATTAGAGTGTTTAAGGACTAATTTTCCAGTTGTACTGGTGGAGCTAGGAGCACACTCTTTTCCTTCTGATGGGTCAGCCTTCAGCAGAGAACAGAATCATAGAAAATGGATAAAGATTGTGCACACTCAGACATTGTCTCCAACTTCCTAAGGCCTTTATGGAGAAAAGAGAGGGTCTCTAGACAAGCAGAGGGGTTAATGGTGACAAAACTTCCCCAGACAGAGTTTGATGCATACTGACAGTGAGGAAACGTAGACGAAGCCAGTCTGATGGCCCACAATTTCTCAGGGATCTTTTCTTGTCTGGTCAGGAGAAATGGCCATCAGTTGGTCTGAATGCTGCCACATCAACCACATGGACTTTATGCCTTAGGCTTCCTCGGGTAGATGTCCACCATGCCTCCCTCTAATGGGATCAACTTAGAGTCATCCTGACTTATCAGAAGTGATCAGGCAAGCAGGGACTGCATTGCCCAGGAACACTGGGGGTCACCAGACATTGCAGGCTGAGTTTCCTAGACACACGTATCCACTGATATATTTTGAAAACACATAGCTAGAAGTGGCATGAGAAGGGCTTTCTGGGGAACTGGTAATGTCCTATTTCTTCTAAATGCTAGTTAAGTGGATGTGTTCACTTTTTGAGAGTTCATCGAGACACAAGATTATGTTTGCACTTTTCTGTATATATACTTCAATCAGATGATTTTTAAAGGAATCTTAGATTTTTATTTCAAACATCAAGTTAACACCTGAATTCAAACTTTTACATTATAATCAAAGTATATAAACCAGTTTTATATATAAGGAATATAACTTTCTTCAACGAATTCAGGGACAGGTCTAACAATGAAAACACAGTCTTCTTATAAGGTAACATCTGTTTTAGGGGCCCTGGCATTGAGAGGGAATTGTTTCTGAGACTCCTTATTAAGAGACTAGGTCAAATTATCCTGTTTTAAGTTCTCCTAGCCCCATGTCATTTGCCATCATGCTACTTGTCTTGCTGTCATTTTATACTCATTCTTTTGGCTATTTAATTAATGCCAGTCTCTCACACAAGAATACACTCCACTAGCACTGAGACTGTATCTATTACACTCACTGCTGAATCCCTAAGATCTGGCATAATACCTGGAATATCATAGGTGTTCAACAGATATTGTTGAATGAATCAATCAATCAAACAAATATAGATGGACAAAAATGGCAGGGTATGGAGGGTGGGAATGAGGCTGCAGGTGTTGAAAATAGAAAATGCTACCTTCTTCAAATGGGTTTAAAAAGGATAGAATTGGTGAATCACAATATTGTACACCTGAAAATAATATAACACTGTATGTTAACTGTGCTGGAATTAAAATTAAAAGCTTTAATAAAAATTAAAATAAAAAACTGACATCTTAAGGGAAAAATACTGATTTGAAAAGACAAAAAAACAGGTTTGCTATGATTATGAAAGAATATCATTTACATCCCTTCAGTTCATAACTTCCTTCACTAGAACACCTGGACACTTTTATAGTTCCATCTTCCAAATTTCAACTTGTTTTTCATCAAAAAACAAATTGAAAGTGTACCATAAAAACAGTGTGCCACATTCTATTGCTACACTAACCACATAAGAAACAAAAGCATGGGAATGTGCCCTTTATGTGGATTTTCAACTGAGAGTGAAATATTGCTCTGAGCCTTCCAAATCTCTCTGTAATACAGTACTGATAGATTGGAAAGTTAAGTCATAACCTTGACACCTTTTTGCTCCTAAAAATCACAGAAAGAAGGGACTCATCTTTAAAAACATGCCTGAACCATCCAGATAGCATTATATATACTTGTAAATTGTTCCCTCCCATCTTCTCTCAGTTATTCCTTGTTATCAGGTATCTCTTTATATATGTAATTAAAATGGTCCTTCACTATCCTGACACTAACAGCAGTCTGATATAGCTTTCTCCTTCAAAGAAGCAACATTTCATTTGTCAATCAGCAATACCTTAAGGTATCTGTTAAAATTTGCTGAACAGAACATACAATGAACTGCACATCAGCCATATATATAGATTTAACTTGCAATCAAGAGCTACTCACAGCTAAATCATTACAAGAATGATGTAGCTTGTATACCACATCCTGTTGAAGTTTTTCACATTTCTCTAAGCTTACAGTAAGGTTCACAAAACAGAATTAAAGGACAAGACTCTTAGGAAAAGAAGGAGAAATCATAAATACATAGTGACAGATACAAATGATTTTTTTTCTTTTAGAAAACAAACCACTCATGTAATAATGTCTTACTAGAGAAAAGGCAAGACAATTCTCAAATTTTCCAAGATTCTTAAATGATGAAGAAAATAAATGTTTTGCTGCCTGGAACCAGCCTGTTTTCCTGTCATTGTGATTGAAGTGCCTATTATTAGAACTGCTCATTTTGTTTATCAAATGATATCCTTAAAAATCTTCTAAAATTCAAATGTGGTGTGATCAGGCTAACAAAGTAAATCACCAGTAACAGCGAAGGAGTGATCAGTGTCATATTGTTTAGCTTTCACATAACATAGAGAAAGGTATTGAGATAATGATGAGATAGGTGATCTCTGATGAGGAAATGATCTAAATTATGGTCCAGGGAGGTAGGCTACTAAAGACAAGAAGCAGGAGCATGATATAGGCACTTGGACAAACATGGTAGTAGAAAGGTATCACATAGAGGGTTGGCCCAAATGATATATGCAGATGTTATTCCCTCCTGGAGATGGAATTAAATCCCCAACCTTCAAATGAGTATGAACTGCACTTAATGACTTCTTCCAAAGGACAGCGTAAAAGGGGAAACCTTATAATGAAGAAACTTGACAAAAACTTCTGTCTTAGTCAGTGTGGGCTCCTATAACAAAATACCATATACTGGGTGACTTATAAATAACAGAAATCTATTTCTCACAGTTCTGGAGGCTGGAAGTCCAAGATCAGAGTGAGAAGATGGTTGAGTTCTTATGAGAGCCCTCTTGTGGGTTGCAGACTATCAACTTCATTTTGGATCCTCACATGGAGGAAAGAGGGCAAAGAATGTCACTGGGTTCCTTTTATAAGGGTACTAATCCCATTCATAGAGGCTCTACTCTCATGACCTAATCACCTCCTAATACCACCACATTAAGAATTAACATTTCAACATATGAATTTTGTGGGGACACATACGGTCCATTGTATCTTGACCAAATGATCAAAGTTAATATCACCAGTAATGATCATGTTGACAAAATGTACCCTCTGATATGATGTGATGGAAAAGGCAGTTTCGTTTGTGGTATTTCTCTAAAAACCCCTAACTTCCGTCTAATCATAAGAAAAATATGACAAATTTCAACAGAGGGATATTAAAAACACTTGACCAGCCATTTTAAAAAACTGGCAATGTCAGGAAAAACAAGGAAAGATTAAGAAACAATCACAACTAAGAGAAGCCTAAGGAGATACGATGACTCAATACTATGTGCTATCCTGGAATGGATCCTGAGACAGAAAAAAAGGACATTAATGGAAGTTTAGTTAGTAGTAATGTTGGTTCTAGTTTTTACAAATGTACCATGATAACGTAAGATGTTAACATTAGGAACACATGGTATATGGAAACTCTGTACTATTTTTGCATTATTTTCTGTAAATATAAAATTATTCCAAAATAAAGCTTATTTTTAAAATAATGCTAAAATTTCTTTGATTCTTTGTGACCATCATTAAAATAAGTAATAACCATTCTGTTTGGAAAAAGAAGGGGCAAGAATGGGGTTACAGGTAGTAAATGAAAGGCACACAGGCTTTGAAAAGCCTGTTTGCTAGAGCTGGTATAACAAAATACTGGATTTGAGGGTTAAACAAGATAAGTATTTTCTCACAGTTCGGGATATTAGCAGTCAAGATCAAGGTGTTGGTATGGTTGCTTTCTTCCAAGGACTCTCTTCTTGGCTTGTTGATGTCCATATTTCATGGTCATCCCCGTGTGTCTGTCCTAATCTCCTCTTCTTATAAGGACATTAGTTCAAATGGATTATGGCCTACCCTAGTGACCTCATTTTATCTTAATCTTCTCTTCCAAGTTCTATCTACAAATACAGTCACATTCTGAAATACTGGAGGTTAGGATTTCAATATGTGAATTTTGGGGAAAAAACACAATTCAGCCCATAAAAGAGCCCAAATAACCTGAGTTATAATCCCTCAACACACACACACACACACACACACACACACAATGGTTCCTGAAACAAAGTGATTGCTATATACCCATGTGACGTGGTGGTTATAATGATAATTTTCTGGGCAAAATCTAAAGCCATTCACATTCTATTATTAGAATCACATTCACAGTCTATTATTATCACATTCACATTCTATTATTCTGAGGGTGGGGAGCATCACACTAATGACTGAGATGGATTTTCATACCAACTGAGAAACACGTGGCCTCAAGGTCAGCATTAAGTTGATTTAAAAGAGATAAGGGGAACACTCTTACACTGTTCGTGGGAATGCAGGTTGGTGCAGCCTCTTTGAAGAACAGTGTGGAGATTCCTCAAGAAATTAAAAATAGAACTTCCCTATGACCCTGCAATTGCACTCCTGGGTATTTACCCCAAAGATACAGATGTCGTGAAAAGAAGGGCCATCTGTACCCCAATGTTTATAGCAGCAATGGCCACGGTCGCCAAACTATGGAAAGAACCAAGATGCCCTTCAACGGACGAATGGATAAGGAAGATGTGGTCCATATACACTATGGAGTATGATGCCTCCATCAGAAAGGACGAATACCCAACTTTTGTAGCAACATGGATGGGACTGGAAGAGATTATGCTGAGTGAAATAAGTCAAGCAGAGAGAGTCAATTATCATATGGTTTCACTTATTTGTGGAGCATTACAAATATCATGGAGGACAAGGGGTGTTAAAGAGGAGAAGGGAGTTGGAGTAAATTGGAAGGGGAGGTGAATCACGAGAGACTATGGACTCTGAAAAACAATCTGAGGGGTTTAAAGTGGTGGGGGGTGGGAGGTTGGGGTACCAGGTGGTAGGTATTATAGAGGGCACGGATTGCATGGAGCACTGGGTGTGGTGAAAAAATAATGAATACTGTTATGCTGAAAATAAATAAATTTAAATTAAAAAAAAGAAATTAGGAAGGTCATTTTTCTTGCATACTTGAAAGTTTGAGCTGAGACTTACATTTGCTACATTCACTCATGGGAAAACTGAGATGAACTCTGCTCTGAGAGGACTGAGAGCTGATCTATATGGCACACAACAAACCATACAGACTCTTAGCAATCCTGTGGAAAGCGAGCTCATAGTGGATGAGTGCTGTGCTATGAAAGGAATGGCAGTGCCCATGTACAGGGTGACTCTGCTGCCTACTCACAGACCTCAGAGGTAGAGGGTTTCTTGCAAAGACTGTCCAGAATCTCAGGGCTAAGACCTAAGAGGAAGACACAGGAAGGGCCATACAGTCTTTTCAGTGCCAAACAGAAATGAAAAGGTTAGAGAATGGTCGAGTTTCATTCTTCTATACAGACCAAAGGCTGATATCAAGATCTATAAAGAACTCCTTAAACTCAACACCCAAAAAACAGATAATCATGTCAAAAAAAAAATATGGGCAGAAGACATGAAGAGACACTTCTCCAAAGAAGACATGCAAATGGCTAACAGACACATGAAAAAATGTTCATCATCACTAGCCATCAGGGAGATTCAAATCAAACCACATTGAGATACCTCCTTACACCAGTTCGAATGACCAAAATCAACAGGACAGGAAACAACAACTGTTGGAGAGGATGTGGAGAAAGGGGAAGCCTCTTATACTGTTGGTGGGAATTCAAGTTGGTGCAGCCACTTTGAAAAACAGTGTGGAGTTTCCTCAAACAATTAAAAAGAGAGCTATCCTATGACCCAACAATTGCACTACTAGGTATTTACCCTAATGAAAAGAAGGTTCATATGCACCCCAATGTTCATAGTAGCAATGTCCACAATAGCCAAACTGTGGAAAGAGCCAAGATGCCCTTCAACAAATGAATGGATAAAGAAGATATGGTCCACATTTGCAACAGAATATTACGCAGCCATCAGAAAGGATGAATACCCAATTTTTGTATCAACATGGATGGGACAGGAGGAGATTATGCTGAGTTAAATAAGTCAAGCAGAGAGAGAGAGAGAGTCAATTACCATATGGTTCCGCTTATTTGTGGAGCATAAGGAATAACACGGAGTACATGGGGATATGGAGAGAAGGGAGTTGGGGGAAATCGGAGGGGAGATAAACCACGAGAGACTGTGAACTCTGAGGAACTAACTTAGGGTTTTGGAGGGGAGGGGGATGGGAGGTTGGGTGAGTGTGGTGGTGGGTATTGTGGAGGGCATGTATTGCATGGAGCGTTGGGTATGGTGCATAAACAATGAATCTTGGAACACTGAAAAAATAAAATTAAGATGTTAACAAAAGAAATGAAGAGGTTAATTAAATGAGGTAGCAAATGTATAAAATAATTTTAAAATAAGTTACAGAAAAAAGATTAGAACGCCAGGATACATTTTCAGTTTTCCTTTCTGATAAAGTAATTGAAAATCAAAAGCAGATTACATGCAGCTCTTTTCTAAGTATTTGGAAAAAAAAAAAAAAAGCTGGTCACTAAGAGCCTCTAGCCTTTCATCTGCCCTGGAAGAAAGTGCCACCTGCCAACAATTTGGCACCAGCTGCAGATATATCCATGTTTTATCTATTGTTTCTCTTATACTTTTCTTAAGTAGAGAAAACAATGTGAGAGTAGCAGGAAAGCAGTTGTGATAACAATCTATTCTATTTGTCTTCTATCAGGCCCTTCTATTAGGGTTCTCCAGAGAAACAGAACCAATAGGATATATAGATGATATAGATATAAAGGTAGATACTTAGAGGGAAAGTCATTAACAATATTTTTCCCAGTTTGAACACATTTGTTCTCCCAGTGATTTCTGAATGTAACTGCCAAGTTTAAAAACATCTGTTACAATTTTGATTGGGATCCCATTAAATTCATTACTTACTTTGGAAAGAAAGAAACATTTTTATAATATTTAGACGTCCAAATCAGCACCATAATATGCTTCTCTATTTATTAAAGTTTCCTTGATGACTTCAAATAGTTTTATAGCTTTCCTCATACAGGTTTCACACATGCATTAAGCTTATTTGTTATTTATTAGAGTTTAGGTTTCTCCTATAAAAGGAATTTTTTGAAAGATTTTATTTATTTATTTTAGAGGGAGAGAGAGAGAGAGACAGGGAGAGAAAGAGAAAGAGAAGAGAGGGGGAAGGACAGGTAGACTCTGCACTGAGCACAGACCTCCATGTGGAACTTGATCCTATGACCCTGAGATCATGACCCAAGCAGAAATCAAGCATCAGACCCAACTGACTGAGCCATCCAGGTTCCCCTAAATGGAATTTTGAAAGGATACTTTAACCGGCTATTGCTGAAGTATGGGGGAAAATATTATATTTGTTATCTTTATTATGACCAATTTATTAGCTCTGGAGTAAAACTGAAAGGGCATCCTGATTAATATTCAGTACACTGAATATATATTAATTATAAATATATAACTTATAAAAATATATTAGTAATAAAATTCAGTTACTTTGCTTTCTTGATCCTCTTGTTAACTGAGGTTTAATCAGTAGTATTGCAGTTTGGGGTGCCAAATGAAGATTAAATTGTACATAAAATTCAATAAATTTAATTGGATTGTGTATTGAACTATTCTGGGAGCATTCGCACACTTTTAGGGTCAGTAGTAGAATACTGATACTCTGAACTTCCCTTGTTACGGGAATGGTGGGCCAGGGCCTGAAACATAGTATATCCAAAAGAAATGTTTAATGTATACTGTGAGAAAGTAGTAGCAGTAATATTAGATCATGGTACAAATATACTATTGTTGGAGGATACTGTATTTAACATAATTGCACTTATTTATCACTTTAACTTCTTGGAGCTCATCTTTTCTTCATAATGCTCTATATGATTTCTAATTTCTTGGTATATCAAATAATATTATCAAAATAATATTTTGGAGAAATTACAGCTATATCTTCTAAGACTTTACCGTTTGTCCTCATTATCCACTCATTTAATCTTCACAACTAAATGTGGTGGCTACTTGTACCACTATATCCATTTTACTGATGAAGGAAATGAGATGTCTTGAGATTCTGGAAACTTCCTCTAGGTCACACAGAGACAGAGATTTTTGTCCAACGGTCTTGCTCTAAAGTCTCTGCTTATAGCATTCTAGTTGCCCCTTTTTCTCACCCATATCATCTCTTTCATTGGGACTTTTATTAATTATTTTTCTTAAAGATTGATTGATTTAGAGTGAGATAGAGTGTGTATGTGTGAGTTGGGAGAGAGACAGAGAGACGGGGAGAGAGAATCCCAAGCAGACTCTGTGCTGAGCATGGAGCCTGACCTGGGACTGAATTCCACACCCTGATCAGGACCTGAACCAAAATCAAGAGTCCAATGTTGATTGAAAGAGCCAGCCAGGCACCCCTTTGAGGACAAACGGTAAAAAAAGAGCCAGCCAGGCACCCCTTTCATTGAGCCTTAAAAAAAACTCTTTACAAGGTATATAAATCAAGTTGTTATCCATATTGACAAAGAGAATAAAAGTAAATTTGTTTATTTGTGGAGCATAACAAATAGCATGGAGGACAAGGGGAGATGGAGAGGAGAAGTGAGTTGAGGGAAATTGGAAGGGGAGGTAAACCATTAGAGACTATGGACTCTGAAAAACAATGTGAGGGTTTTGAAGGGGTGAGGGGTGGGAGGTTGGGGGAACCAGGTGGTGGGTATCAGAGACGGCACGGATTGCATGGAGCACTGGGTGTGGTACAAAAACAATGAATACTGTTACACTGAAAAGAAATTTAATAAATAAATAAATAAATAGAAGAATTTACTTCTACTGGCACAAAAACAGACACATAGGTCAATGGAACAGAATAGAGAGCCCAGAAATAGATGGTCACTCTATGGTCACCTAATCTTTGACAAAGCAGGAAAGAATGTCCAATGGAAAAAAGACAACCTCTTCAACAAATGGTGTTGGGAAAATTAGACAGCCACATGCAGAAAAATGAAATTGGACCATTTCCTTACACCACACATGAAAATAGACTCAAAATGGATGAAGGACCTCAATGTGAGAAAGGAATCCACCAAAATCTTTGAAGAGAACACAAGGCAGCAACCTCTTCGACCTCAGCTGCAGCAACTTCTTCCTAGGAACATCGCCAAGGCAAGGGAAGCAAGGGTAAAAATGAACTATTGGGACTTCATCAAGATCAAAAGCTTTTGCACAGCAAAGGAAACAGTTAAAAAAACCAAAAGACAACTGACAGAGTGGGAGAAGATATTTGCAAACAACTTATCAGATATAGGGCTAGTATCCAAAATCTATAAAGAGCTTAGCAAACTCAATACTCAATGAACAAATAATCCTATCAAGAAATGGGCAGAGGACATGAACAGACATTTCTGCAAAGAAGACATCCAGATGGCCAACAGACACATGAAAAAGTGCTCCACATCACTTGGCATACATATACTTGGGAAATACAAATCAAAACCACAAAACATACCACCTCATACCAGTCAGAATGGCTACAATTAACAAGTCAGGAAAAGACAGATGCTGGTGAGGATGCAGAGAAAGGGGAACCCTCCTACACTGTTGGTGGGAATGCAAGCTGGTGCAGCCACTCTGGAAAACAGCATGGAGGTTCCTCAAAATGTTGAAAATAAAACTGCCCTATGACCCAGCAATTGCACTACTGGGTATTTACCCTAAAGATACAAACGTAGTGATCCAAAGGGGCACGTGCACCCGAATGTTTATAGCAGCAGTGTCCACAATAGCCAAACTATGGAAAGAACCTAGATGCCCATCAACAGATGCATGGATCAAGAAGATGTGGTATATATATACAATGGAATACTATGCAGCCATCAAAAGAAATGAAATCTTGCCATTTGCGATGACGTGGATGGAACTAGAGGGTATTATGCTTAGCGAAATAAATCAATCAGAGAAAGACAACTATCATATGATCTCCCTGATATGAGGAAGTGGAGATGCAACCTGAGGGGTTTGAGGGGTAGGAAAAGAATAAATGAAGCAAGATGGGATCAGGAGGGAGACAAACCATAAGAGACTCTTAACCTCACAGAACAAACTGAGGGTTGCAGGGGGGGAGAGGGTAGAGAGAGTTTGGTGGGGTTATGGACATTGGGGAGGGTATGTGCTATGGTGAGTGCTATGAAATGTGTAAACCTGGCGATTCACAGACCTGTATCCCTGGAGCAAATAATACATTATATGTTTATAAAAAATAAAAAAAAAATTAAAGGTTGAAAAAAAAAGAATTTACTTCTAACAAACTTTAAACTGTCAATATTTTCCCCATGAATATTAAGGCTTTATTTAAACTTACTTAATCTTAGATGGTATCTCTTCTCATACACACAAGAAACCAAGACTTAGAGAGAAACAGATGATTATTCATGGTCACACAAGTAGGATCTAGGCCTCCTATCTAAGGCTGCTCTGTCTATAGCCACTTGGGAGGACACAAAAATTTGTTCTTAAAATCTCAAACGTCAGGAAGTGCACTACCTTCTGGATAAGCCAGAATATGGCTGGTTAATTCTCCCTTTCATGATGCAGAATTCTGATGCTAGGAATCAATTCATGTCTAGAAACAAAATGTGTTCTTCTAAGTAGCAAGCCCAGAAACAAAAAAGTTCAACGCATAAAAACTAAACATCTGTTTGTATTTGGCTCCCTCCCAGCAAGTGAACACTCATTGCAGTTGAGCTTTTGTGTTTTTCTTGAAAATGGTAAACCTTTGGAAAATGTGAACATTTGTTCTCTTCATAATTGTGGTGAAACAAAGGTTTGGAAGGGGACAGGAGGGAAATGCAAATATTTTTACAAACATCCCCCACAGGCCAGCCAGTAGAATTATTGGCAAAAGCACAGGCAAGTCGAGGTAAATGTAATTTTTTTTTAAAAAAGTGAAGTGTGTGTGTGTGTGTGTGTGTGTGTGTGTGTGTGTGTGTGTTTGGATGCGCATGTGCATGTGTGTTTCCAGGAATCTGTTTATAATAGAAATTAGCCTAATGAAATGTTTCAGAAAACTGTTACCTATCATCCCTCCAGCTGTGACATGGTGCTAGTGAGAATGACTGATTATTCTCTATGCTTGATCTAATGCAAAGTAGTCATCTCAGTTAAAATAGTTAGTGGTATGATAGCCATCATTATGTAAATCAATCTCCTCTTAGGGTTTGCAAAATATACTGGCTTCCAGCTACTGAATATGTAAGTGAGTGGGTCTTGTTTACTGTCCTGGAATAGCAAAACTTTTCAATTAAAAGATTCTCAATAGGGACGCCTGGGTGGCTCAGTGGGTTAAAGCCTCTGCCTTCAGCTCAGGTCATGGTCCCAGGGTCCTGGGATCGAGCCCCACATCGGGCTCTCTGCTCAGCAGGGAGCCTGCTTCCCCTTTCTCTCTGTCTGCCTCTCTGCCTACTTGTGATCTCTCTCTCTCTCTAAAATAAATAAAGTCTTTAAAAAAAAAAGATTCTCAATAATATCTCTGTGTCCAATACAAAGAATTTTAGGTCACTTTGGTCTCTTCGTGAAACTAAACATAAGCCAGATATACATGGCACAATATAAAATAAGGGTCATGTGTTTTACTTTGTGGAAACACCCTTAGACTGGCATGAAAATATATGAGAATCCTTGTAAAATGCTTTGCCCTCTGCAAACTGTATTCTCTGACTCACAGATTCCAGTATGTTATCTATCTTTTCTAAAATATACTACAATGATTTTATTGTTTGATGTCTTGTGATAGCATAAAAATCGTCTATGTGATGGCTGAATAGGAAGCAGTATCTGTCTGGTATATAGCATTTTTTTCATAAATTAAAATTGCTATTGAATTAGTCTTATGTGGAAATTCTGAACTTCAACAACCAGAAAATAAGCATGGAAAACAAACTGTGCCTTTGGATACAAGACTGCTGTCATTTCAAAAGGTATTTTTTATAAAAAGTTTCTTTTAAATTTTGATTCATTACCACACCTGTGGATGTATGATATCCAGTCCTATGCCTAGATCACTCTTTTCCAATACTCAGTAAGAACAACTGTATACAGAGGGCTGATAAAAATTAGGCAGTTCTTTCTTTTTCTCCTTTTATTTTACACTGTTCTCTGTCATCAGAATCATATTTTAGTTTAATATGCTTCAAAATAATTTGTGTTCTTTTCATTTCACTTACAAATATCCCCATTCAGATCTATGGGGAAATAAACACATATAAAGTGGAAGTTTAAATAATTATTTTAAATTACTCCAACTTCATGACAAATAGCTTCATTATACCTAATTATCAATTTAATATTCAAAAAGCATTTTAGGATAGGTAAGTTTTTTAAATAAAAAATGAAAACAAAGTAGAGATTTCGGGAGGGTATAATACATGAAAATTATGTTATACTACATCAGACACTTTTTATTTTCATCCTTACTGTGGCTCTATAAGCCATAATATCAATCCAAATTTAATGGCAAAAACACAAGGAAACTAAAAATGACTACAAACACTTCACCACCCCACCCCACATACATACACACATCAACATATACCTAATGCCCTTATACAAAAAGCAGAATATCATTGGGGGGGAAAGAGCATTGGCTTTGGCATTTACTAAATATAATATTAGGCAAAGGAATTTACCATTCTGAGTTGTATTTTCTACCCTGTAAAACACTGATGAGGGTTTTTTCATGTTGTAGTTAAGATAATCAAAGAAAATAATGTGAATGTTCATTGTAGAAAGTACAAAGTGCTATACGTATAGAAGATTTTTGTTTTTGCTGCCCTTCTCTTCCAAAATTCTGGATATAGAGTCAGCTCAAAAACATTTCTAGGGGTGCCTGGGTGACTCAGTGAGTTAAAGCCTCTGCCTTCCGCTCAGGTCATGATCCCAGGGTTTTGGGATCAAGCCCCGCATCGGGCTCTCTGTTCAGTGGGGAGCCTGCCTCCCCCTCTCTCTGTGCCTGCCTCTCTGCTTACTTGTGATTTCTGTCTGTCAAATAAATAAAATCTTTTAAAAAAACATTTCTAGGGCGCCTGGGTGGCTCAGTGGGTTAAAGCCTCTGCCTTCGGCTCAGGTCATGATCTCAGGGTCCTGGGATCAAGGCCCGCATCGGGCTCTCTGCTCAGCAGGGAGCCTGCTTCCTCCTCCTCTCTCTCTCTCTGCCTGCCTCTCTGCCAACTTGTGATCTCTGTCTGTCAAATAAATAAATAAAAATCTTTTAAAAAATAAATAAATAAATAAACATTTCTAGAATGAATCTATGCATTGATAAGACACAATTTTACTGGCTATATAACTGTGATGAATTTTCCCACATCATATTGTGGAATCCTGATTCTATTGCAATTAGTAACTTTTCCGTGTGACAGATTTGAGTTAAAATAGTAATATCCACTAGCTGCATGTGTAGACTTGATTAAAATAAGATTTTTGGAGGATCAAGAGGTACAAACTTCAAGTTATAAAATAAATAATTCATGAGCATGTCATGTACAGCACAGAGAATGCAGTCAATAATATTGTATTAACTTTGTATGGTGACAGTAACTAGACTTATTGTAGTGATTCAGTTCATAATGTATATAAATCTTGAATCACCATGTTGTACACATGAAATTAATAGATTATTATTTGTCAATTATACTTCAATAAAAAAAATAGTCACACCCCTGGCAATCCAGTTGAAAATACAAGAAAAAGAAAAAAAAACTATACATTTTTAGAAATAAAAAAGTGGGTATATTTACATAGGAATTTGAAGAAGTAAAGAATTTTTTTTTAAAGATTTTATTTGTTATTTGACAGAGAGAGACACAGCATGAAAGGGAACACAGCAGGGGGATTGGGAGAGGGAGAAGCAGGCTTCCCGCTGAGCAGAGAGCCCAATGCAGGGCTCCATACCAGGACTCTGGGATCATGACCTGTGTGGAAGGCAGATGCTTAATGACTGAGCCACCCAGGTGCCCCAATAATATTTATAACTATATGGAAATACATTTCAAAATCTCAGTCAAATGGACAATATTTTAAGAAAGCAGGTGACTGAAGTTAGAGAGCTAGAAAATCAAGCAAACTAATAACCATGAAATAAATGAGAAAATAAATGTTAACATTTTAGTCTTTCTTAATTCCTCTCTATATCTCATAACTCACACTTACTCTGTAAGGAAATCCTATTGCCTCTACCTTCAAAGTATATCCAAACTGTGACCATGCCCCTCAATCCACCCTGGGCCACCCATATCCAAGCCATCATGTTATCTAGTGGACTTTTTGCATAGTAGCTTCCTAATTGGTCTCCCTGTTGCCCCTTTTCAGTCTACTCTCCACATAGCCGCACCCAGAGGGATCTCAAAACCTAAATGTTGGTCAAGATGAAGTAATAAGAATTGGATTGACCCTCCTGCTTTAAGCAATAGGAAACCAGAAAAAAAGCAAGGGTTTCGGGTATTGGACAACAAACAGGAGTAGTATCCCTGACAGAAGGACAACAGATAAGCACTATTATTTTACCAGCTTATTTCCCTGTAGCCCTTTGTAGGCTACATCTCAGGGAGGGAGAACCCAATCAGAGCCCGCAGTAATCCTGAGTCAAAAAGATATAAGTAGAAACCTGGGAAGACCAAAGAGGCAAAAATTTGTGGGACGTACTACTGGAGAATAAGGAGCTGCACAAAAAGAAAGAAGGGTCTCTGGATTTACACAGAGGGGATCCTCAGGTCCTTGGCTGAGTACTGAACTATGCTTGCATGATAGGAAATTACCTGAGGTTTTGAATGGAACAAGCAGAAGGGACTAGGTAGGGCAGTTACTAAAGTCCACACACATCTAGGAACAGTTCGTTCTCCCACAAACAGAGGGAAAAGATTTTGTAATATATGGAATATATGGATCATATATTGGTTGAATCCTCAGAATGCTATCACCTTAGTAGTGAGGCTATATTATCTCTAGATTAAAAGTTGCTCTGAAAAAAAAAAAAGTTGCTCTGGAACATACCTAACAAGTTAAAATCAAGCCTTGAACTGACCTAATTGATTCAAAGTAACTAAAGTGAAGTCAGAATAAAACCGAACTGTTTTTAAATTGCAACAAATTCTAGTATCTAAAAAGAAAATTTCTCAATGGTGCAAAGGAGCAGGAAAATATAACCCATTATAATGAGGAGAAAAAATATCAACCAATAGAAACAAATCCAAAAACAACAAAGATGGTAGAACTAGCAGAAGGAGACAACAAAATAACTAATATGTGTATATTAGTATATCGGCCTCATGTGCTCAAGATGGTAGACAGAAATAGGGTGTTGCTAAATAGGAACATAAAGAGGAGAAGAGGAAAAATGTACCCAACGAAACTTGTAGAGATACAAAATATGTGAAATTTTAAAAATGCTGGATATAATTATTAGCAAGTTAGACTTGCAAAAGGAGATATCAGTGGGTTTGGAGCTATGACAATAGAATTTATCCAAATTAAGGCACATAGAGAAAAAAAGAATGAATTATAAATATGAATAGAGCATCACTGAACTGTAAAACAATATCAAACTGTAATTATGCCTAGAAATTTTCTATATTTGAGGAGAATTATACATTCACAGATCTAAGAAATATGAACTCCAAGAAAAATAAACCTAAAGAGAGTCACATCAAGGTATATTATAATCAAATTACTAAAAACAAGTAATAATGAGAATTTACTTTTTGTTGTTTATTCATTTAAAGATTTTATTTCTTTGATAGTGAGGGAGAAAGAGCACAAGCATGGAGAGGAGCAGAGGGAGATGGAGGGAGTCTGACACAGGGTTCCTGATCCCAGGATCCCAGGATCCCAGGACGGTATCATCACCCAAACTGAAGGAGGACACTTGATGGGCTGAGCCACCCAGGTGCACCAATAATGAAAAATTTTAAAAACAGCCAGAGTGTTTTTTTTTCTATTGTGTTATATTAATCACCATACAATACATCATTCATTTTTGATGTAGTGTTCCATGATTCCTTGTTTGCATATAACACCCAGTGCACCATGCAATATAGGCCCTCTTTAATACCCATCACTGGGCTAACCCATCCCCTATACCCCCTCCCCTCTAAAACCCTCAGTTTGATTCCCAGAGTCTATAGTTTCTCATGGTTTGTCTCCACCTCTGATTTCCCCTCTTTCATTTTTCCCTTCTTTCTCCTAATCTCCTCCATGCTATTCCTTATATTGCACAAACAAGTGAAAGCATATGATAACTGTCCTCTCTGTTTGATGTACTTCACTTAGCATAATCTCCTCCAGTTCCATCCATGTCGATGCAAAAGCTGGGTATTCATCCTTTCTGATGACTGGGTAATATTCCATTGTATATACGGACCATATCTTTTTTGTCCATTCATCTCCTGAAGGGCATATCAACTCCTTCCACAGTTTGGCGACCATGGCCATTGCTTCTATAAACATTGGGGTACAGATGGCCCTTCTTTTCACTACATCTGTATCCTTGGGGTAAATACCCAGTTGTGCAATTTCTGGGTCATAGGATAGCTCTATTTTTAATTTTTTGAGGAAACTCCACACTGTTTTGCAAAGTGGCTATACAACTTGCATTCCCGCCAACAATGTAACAGGGTTCCCCTTTCTTCACAACTTCTCCAACATTTGTTGTTTCTTGTCTTGTCAATTTTTGCCATTCTAACTGGTGTAAGGTGGTATTTCAATGTGGTTTTGGTTTGCATTTCCCTGTTGGCTAATGATGATGAACATTTTTTCATGTGTCTGCTAGCCATTTGTATGTTTCTTTGGAGAAGTGTCTGTTCATGTCTTCTGACCATTTTTGGCTTGATTATTTTTTTGGGGGGGGTGTTGAGTTTGAGAAGTTCTTTATAGATCTTAGACATAAGCATTTTATCTGTAGCATCATTTGCAAATATCTTCTCCCATTCCACTGGTTGCCTCTTTGTTTTGTTGACTGTTTCCTTTACTATGCAGAAGCTTTTGATCTTTTTTTTTCTCTGCAAAATTAAGTTCATTTATTAAGCACATATTTACAGAGCATGTACTATATGAAGGGTCTTAAGGGATAGAGCAGTAAACACAGGGGTTTGCATTGATTAAATTATAACGGATGTAAGAGTCCTAAAACTAGCTAAGAATTTAAGTGTAAAAATCAAATTAAGAGCCATTAAATTAATGGAACTCCCTATGTGCCTGGAATTATTTGAAGTGCTACCTAAATAACAATTAATTTACTCCTTAAAACATTGTTGTGATTTTAAAAATATAAAACACATGTACAGAAAAATTAAGTAGTTTCTTCACATAGTGTGTAACTGGCCTAACTACAGTTTTGCCCAAGTTGCTTAGCTCCAGAGCCCACCTTCTTTTTTTTTTTTAAGTTGAACAAGATTTATTCATTATTGAACTTGCAATTTTTAAAAAAATATTGTATTAAATTCCACTTAGTTAACATATAGTTCCAGGTGTATAATATAGTGTTATTAGTTATTATAGTTATATAGTTATTAGTTCCAGGTGTATAATATAGTGATTTGTCCATACAACCCACAGTGCTCATCACATGTGCAGTCCTTAATCCCCCATCACCTATTTAACCCATTCCCCCCACGCACCTCCCTTCTGGTAACCATCCATTTGGTCTCCAAACTTAAGAGATCTTTTCTTGGTTTGCCTCTCTCTTTTTTTTTCTTCCCCTTTAATGCTTGCTTTGTTTTTTTTTTTTCTTTTTTTAATTTCTTTTCAGTGTAACAGAATTCATTGTTTATGCACCACACCCAGTGCTCCATGCAATACGTGCCCTCCCCAATACCCACCACCTGGCTCCCCCAACCTCCTACCCCCCCGCCCCTTCAAAACCCTCATATTGTTTTTCAGAGTCCATAGTCTCTCATGGTTCATCTCCCCTTCCAATTTCCCTCAACTCCCTTCTCCTCTCCATCTCCCCATGTCCTCTGTGTTATTTGTTATGCTCCACAAATAAGTGAAACCATATGATAATTGACTCTCTCTGCTTGACTTATTTCACTCAGCATAATCTCTTCCAGTCCCTTCCATGTTGCTACAAAAGTTGGGTATTCATCCTTTCTGATGGAGGCATAATACTCCATAGTGTATACGGACCACATCTTTCTTATCCATTCGTCCATTGAAGGGCATCTTGGCTCTTTCCATAGTTTGGCAACTGTGGCCATTCCTGCTATGAACATTGGGGTACAGATGGTCCTTCTTTTCACTACATCTGTATCTTTGGGGTAAATACCCAGGAGTGCAATTGCAGGGTCATAGGGAAGCTCTATTCTTAATTTCTTAAGGAATCTCCACACTATTCTCCAAAGTGGCTGCACCAACTTGCATTCCCACCAACAGTGTAAGAGAGTTCCCCTTTCTTCACATCCTCTCCAACACACGTTTCCTGTCTTCCTAGTTTTGGCATTCTAACTGGTGTAAGGTGGTATCTCAATGTGGTTTTAATTTGAATTTCCCTGATGGTTAGTGATGATGAACATTTTTTCATGTGTCTGATAGCCATTTGTATGTCAGAAGCTTTTGATCTTGATGAAGTCCCAAAAGTTCATTTTCACTTTTGTTTCCCTTGCCTTTGTTGATATTTTTTGAAAGAAGTTGCTGTGGCCAATGTAAAAAATGTTACTGCCCACATTCTCTAGGATTTTGATGGATTCCTGTCTCACATTGAGGTCTTTCATCCATTTAGACTTTATCTTTGTGTTTGTGTAAGAGAATGGTCAAGTTTCTGTCTTCTGTATATAGCTGTCCAATTTTCCCAGCACAATTTATTAAGGAGACTGTCTTTTTTCATTGATATTTTTTCCTGCTTTGTCAAAGATTAGTTGACCATAGAGTTGAAGGTCCATATCTGGGCTCTCCATTCTGTTCCATTCTATTGGTCTATGTGTCTGTTTTTGTGCCAAAACCATCCTATCTTGTTGACCACAGCTTTGTAATATAACTTGAAATCAGGCAATGTGATGCCCCAGGTTTGTTTTTCTTTTTCATCATTTCCTTGGTGATTCAGGGTCTTTTCTGGTTCCATACAGATTTTAGGATTATTTGTTCCAGCACTGTGAAAAAATACCATTGGTATTTTGATCAGGATGGCACTGAAAGTATAGATGGCTCTCAGCAACACAGACATCTTAAGTGTTTATTCTTCTGATCCATGAGCACAGAATATTTTCCAACCTTGTGTCTTCTTCAACTTCCTTCATAAATATTCTGTATATTCTAGAGTATAGATCACTTACCTCTTTGGTTAGGTTTATTCCAAGATATCTTAGGGTTTTGGGTGCTATTTTAAATGGAATCAATTACCAATTTTTCTTTCTACAGTTACATTGTTAGTGTGTAGGAAAGCAACTGATTTCTGTACATTGATTTTGTATCCTGCCACACTCCTGAATTGCTGTATGAATTCTAATAATTTGGGGGTGGAGTCTTTTGGGTTTTCCACATAAAGTATTATATCATCTGTGAAGAGAGAGAGTTTTACTTCTTTTTTGCCAATTTGAATACTTTTTATTCCTTTTTGTTGTCTGATTGCTGTTGCTAGGACATCCAGTATTATGTTGAACAGTAGTGCCAAGAGTGGACATCCCTGTTGTGTTCCTGATCTTAAGGGAAAGACTCTTAGCTTTTCCCTTGAGAATGATACTTGCTGTGGGCCTTTTATAGGTGGCTTTTATGAAATTTAGGAATGTTCCCTCTATCCCTACACTATGAAGAGTTTTAATCAGGAAAGAATGATGTATTTTGCCAAATGCTTTGAAACTGGGACTCAATCACAAGAAAAAATTTGGAAGAAATGCAAACACTTGGAAGCTAAAGACTATCCTGCTTAAGAATGTTTGGGTCAACCAGGAAATCAAAGAAGAACTTAAACAATTCATGGAAACCAATGAGAATGAAAACACATCAGTCTGAAACCTATAGGGTATGACAGAGGTGGTTCTAAGGGAGAAATATATAGCCATCCAAGCCTCACCCCCCCCAAAAAACCCAGAAAATTCCAAATACACAAATTAACTTTACACCTTAAAGAACTGGAGAAAGAACAACAAATATAGCCTACGTCATGCATTAGAAGAGAAATAATTAGGATTAGAGCAGAGATAATGAATTAGAAACCAGAAATACAGTAAAGAAGATCAATGAAAGTAGGATTTGGTTCTTTGAAAGAATTATGATCGATAAAATACTGGCCAGACTTATCCAAAAGAAAAGAGAAAGGACCCAAATTAATAAAATTATACATGAAAGGGGAGATCACAACTAACACCAAAGAAATAGAAACAATCATCAGAATTTATTATCAACAACTATATGCCAATAAACTAAGCAACTTGGAAGAAATGGATGCCTTCCTGGAAACATATAAACTACCAAGATTGAAACAGGAATAAACTGACAACCTGAATAGACCAATAACCAGTAACAAGATTGAAGCAGTGATCAAAAACCTCCCAAAAAACAGAGTCCAGGGCCTGATGGATTCCCTGGTGAATTTTATGAAACATTCAAAGAAGAATTAATACCTATACTCCTGACACTGTTACAAAAAATAGAAATAGAAGGAAAACCCAAACTCCTTTTATGAGGCCAGCCTTACACTGATTCTAAAACCAGGCAAAGACCCCATCAAAAAGGAGAATTTCAGACCAATATCCCTGATGAATATGGACGCCAAAATTCTCAACAATATCCTGGCTAATAGGATCTAACAGTACATTAAAAGGATTATCCATTACATCCAGGTGGGATTTATCCCTGGGATGCAAGGGTGGTTCAACTTTTGTAAATCAATCAATGTGATAGAACACAGAAATAAGAGAAGAGACAAGAACCACATAGTCCTCTCAATTGATACAGCTGGAAAATTTTTTAAAAAATAACCTGTAACCTTTTCTCCACCCCAGCATGAACTACACTCTTTTCTCATTTCATTTTTCTCTGTAACATATATTGCCATTTGACACACCATATATTTAGCACATTGACTATCTCTACCCATTAAAATATGACCTCCTTGCATTAAGAAATTTGTCTTATTTGCATCGGCCCCACCCTCAGCACTCAGAAGAATATATGGCACTTATTATTTGTTGAATGAATGGAGTTATTTCTCTGTTTTCAAACACTTAAAGAGCATACAATAGGGGCCTGTCTAACCCTACTAAAGCAATTGACAAAACTGCATGGCTCTAATATGTCTACTTATTATATCCAATCTCATCACATTTAAATATAACATGAAAAAAACCATACTAACTCTAAAATAATCTTGAAAATTTCATCTATGAGTGCCATAATTGTCAAATCCAATTGCCAGTCTAAACACTTTTAATAGAATTGATCAATTCCTTGTTAAAATATTTTCTTCATTGGCTTCTAGGACATTAAATTGGTTTCCTCCCACTTCATACCATTTCCCTTAGTCTTTTTTTTTCCCCTTCTAATTTCTTCTGGATCTCTAAATGTTGGAGTGTTCCAAGGCTCATCCCAGGAAATTTTATCATCTCTGTTTATTCCTCCTCCCTAGGTGAAGTCACTGAGTCCTATGACTTTATATTGCATCCTTTTGTGATTCTTAATTTTTTTATTTTCAGCTAGTGCTGAAATTCAAACTGCATTCAAATACGTGTCCCTATATCCAAGTATCTAGCTAATATTTTCATTTGTATGTTTAATAAACATCATAAACATGCTCAAAATTCAAATTCAGGATTTTCTCACTCAAACCTACTCCTCCAACAACTCAATTTTACCAGTTGTTCTCACCAAAAACCAGAATTTATCTTTGACTTTCCCTGCACTTCTCATGTCCCATGCCCAGCCAGTTATTGAATTCTGTCAACTCTACTTCCAAAATGCATCCAAAGAGGGTTTATCACCCTGCTTTCAACTTTGCCCACATTTGGACTACACACCAACCAAACAATCCCTTTAAAAATATATATCACATTATGTTTCATGCCCATTTAAAACTCTGAAATGTCTTTATATTAATATTCAAAGTACAAAATCCTTCAAATGGCAGACAGGGCACTATATATTCTGATGCCATGCATATTCCAGACTTTGTTTCATATCAGTCACCCCTTCACTCACTGTGCTCCAAACATAATTGATTTTTTTTATGCCTCCTTAAATATAAGTTCATTTTTGTGTTTGCGGGATGATGTTCTCTTTGCTTACTGTGCCCTTACCTCAGATATCTACATGTACTTCTTTCTCTCTTTATTCAAACCTCTTCTTTGATGTCACCCTTTGAAACAGGACTTCCTTGATTACTTTATTTAATTATAACACCTCCATCACCATATTTTTTATTCCTTTACTTGGATTAGTCTTATCTCTTAAAAACTATCTAATATTTATAAATATATGCATAATTTATTTTTTTGTATCTATCTTTGTAGTTTAAGTTTCATTAGTGCAGGTACTTTGTTGGTTTTATTCAATTGTCTATCTCCAAGACCTAGAAATGTTTTTGGCACATAAATATTTGATGAATGATTGAATGACTGATCAAAGAATGAGTAAATATATGCATATAAAGGGAAAGGATATACAGCAATTGTATTTCTCACTGGGTAGATGAAATGAGTCATTTTGTTACCTCATTTTGCTTATCTGCATCTTTGATTTTTTGTTAATGAGAACCTGTTGATTTTCCTATAGGAAAAATGTAATTGAAATTCTTTTCCATTAAAAATTTTACAGACCAGGGAGAGTCAAGATAGTGGAGGAGTAGCAGACTGAGATGACATCAGGTCGCAGGAGTTCAGCTAGATAGTTATCAAACCATTTGGAAGACCTACAAATCCAACAGGAGATTGAAGAGAATAAGGGCAGAAATTCTTGGAACAGAAAATCGACCACTTTCTGAAAGGGAGGACGTGCTGAGAAGTGAATCCAAAGTGATGGGAAGATAGACCACAGGAGGAGGGACCGGCTCCTAGCAAGCGGTGGAGCAACAGAGCATAAAATCTGAAATTTTAGAAGTCTGACCAATGGGGGACATTGCTCCAGAGGCTAAGCGGGGATGGAGCCCTCACAGGGACATTGTGGTCTCAGGTCCCACAGGGTCACAGAAAGATTGGGGGTGTCTGAGGATGGCAGACCTCCCAGGTATCAGAGCAGGGAAGCCGGCTAAAGAGACAGAGATGAGGAGTGGGCTCTCAGCTCAGGGTTACCTTAAACTGTGATCTGCAGCACAGTCGGGCCACTGTTCTTTGAGCAGGAACCCCACAAGTGGCAGATCCGGGGAGACTCACCTTCCTCCTCCAGAGGAACAGCATGGCAGGAATCTGCTGGGTTTGGAGACTCTAAACAGTGCCTAGCACCAGAGATAGAAATGCTTGGTTACAGGCCAGGTGAACTCAGAGTGTGGCTGGAGACCAGGGAGAAGGGAGGGACTAACTGCTTTTCTCTGAGGGTGCACTGAGGAGTGGGGCACCAGCTATTGGCTCCTTCGGCCACAGACTGGGAGGCTGCCATTTTCATTCCTGTCCTCCAGAGCTCTATGGAAAGCATTCAGGGAAAAAAAGCTCCGAGAGCAAACCTGAACAGATTATGTAGCCTAGTCCCTGGCAAGGGACCAAATCAAGTGGTGCAATTCTGTTCCAGGCAAGGACATTTGAGAATCACTGCAACAGGCCCCTCCCCCAGAAAATCAACAAGAACATTCAGCCAAGAACAAGATCACCTATCAAGGACAATAGCAGACCTCCAGAGCTAGGGGAAAGTAACGCATAAGGCTTTTTCCACATGGTCTTTAAGTCTTGCAAAGTTAAATATTTTAAATTTTATTTTTTTCTTATTCTAATTTTTTAACCTTTCCCCTCTCCTCTTTTTACCCTCTTTGCTCTTTCAATATTTTTTAACTTGCTATATTAACAATACCTTTCCAAAAAAATCTTTTTAAACCTTCATTATTATAGTCATATTTTATCCTTCATTGTATCTACTTTACTTTTGTATAGTATAGGGTTTTTTTCTTCTAACAAATTTTGGGGTACGATTTCTTCTAATAGATCAAAATATACCCTAAATCTAGCACAGGGTTTTAATCTCGTCCCCAGCATGAGGAAATTCTCTCCACTTTCTTTTTCTTTCCTTTTCCAACCAACTTATCTTATCAATTCCTTTTTTAGAATACTTTTTAAATTTTCATCTTTACAGTCATATTCCATCCCTTCATTGTGTTTACCCTTATTTTTGTATATATATAAGTTTCTCTTTCTTTAAAATTTTGGGAGGTAGTTTCTTCTAAGAGACCAAAATACACCCAAAATCAAGTGGGTGACTCTGTTCTATTCACCAGTCTAATATATATATGTATATATATTATACAGCCTAATATATATACATATTTATTGTTATTTTATATATATATATTTATACCCTTTCTTCTCCCCCCAGTTTGGGGTCTCTTCTGATTTGCTTTCCAAACATTTTTCTGGGGGCTTTGCCTCATTTTAATATTTTATTCTACTTCATACATTCTTATCTGGATAAAATGACAAGGCAGAAAAACTCACCACAGAAAACAAACAAACAAACAAGAGGCAGAACCAATGGCTATGGACCTAATCAATACGGACATTGGTAATATGTCAGATCTAGGGTTCAGAATGACGATTATCAAGGTGCTAGCTGGGATCGGAAAAGGCATGAAATATATTAGAGAATCCCTTTCTGGAGAAATAAAAGCTCTTTCTGGAGAAATAAAAGAACTAAAATCTAACCAAGTTGAAATAAAAAAAGGTATTAATGAGGTGCAATCAAGAATGGAGGCTCTTACTGCTAGGATAAATGGGGCAGAACAGAAAATTAGTGATATAGAAGACAAAATGATGGAGAATAAAGAAGCTGAGCAAAAGAGAAACAACTACTGGACCATGAGGGGAGAATTCAAGAGAAAAGTGATACCAAAAGACAAAACAATATTAGCATAATTGGGATTCCAGAAGAAGAAGAAAGAGGGAGAAGAAGGTATATTGGAACAAATCATTGTAGAGAACTTCCCTAATATGGCAAAGGGAACAAGGATCAAAATCCAGGAGGCACAGAGAAACCTCGTCAAAATCAATGAAAATGGGTCCACACCCCATCATCAAATAGTGAAACTTATGAGTCTTAGTGACAAAGAGAGAATCCTGAAAGCAGCCCGGGGCAAGAAGTCTGTAACATACAATGGTAGAAATATTAGATTGACAGCAGACTTATCCACAGAAACCTGGCAGGCCAGAAAGAACTGGCATGATATATTCAGAGAATTAAATGAGAAAAACATGCAGCCAAGAATACTATATCCAGCTAGACTGTCATTGAAAATAGGAGGAGAGATAAAAAGCTTCCAGGACAAAGAAAAACTAAAAGAATTTGCAAATACCAAACCAGCCCTACAGGAAATATTGAAAGAGGTCCTCTAAGTAAAAAGAAAGCCTGAAAGTGACAGACCAAAAAGGAATGGAGACAATATACAGTAACATTCACCTTACAGGCAATACAATGGCTAAATTCATATCTTTCCATAGCTACCCTGAATGTAAATGGGCTGAATGCCGCAATCAAAAGACACAGGGTTATCAGAATGGGTAAAAAACCAAAACTCATCAATATGCTGTCTACAAGAAACTAATTTTAGAGGCAATACACCTCCAGATTTAAAGTGAGGGGGTGGAAAACCATTTACCATGCTAATGGACATCAAAAGAAAGCTTGGGTGGCAATCCTTATATCAAATAAATTAGATTTTAAGCCAAAGACTATAATAGATGAGGAAGGACACTATAACATACTCAAAGGGTCTGTCCAACAAGATCTAACAATTTTAATTATCTATGCCCCTAACATGGGAACAGCCAACTATGTAAACCAATTAATAACAAAATCAAAGAAACACATCAACAATGATACAATAATAGTAAGGGATTTTAACACCCCCTTCACTGAAATGGACAGATCATCCAAACAAAAGATCAACAAGGAAATAAAGGCCTTAAATGACACACTGGACCAGATGGACATCACAGATATATTCAGAACATTTCCATCCCAAAGCAACAGAATATACATTCTTTTCTAGTGCACATGGAACATTTTCCAGAATAGATCACATCCTGGGTCGCAAATCAGGTCTGCTACCTGCTACCAAAGGTTGGGATCATTCCCTGCATATTTTCAGACCACAATGCTCTGAAGCTAGAACTCAATCACAAGAGGAAAGTTGGAAAGAACCCAAATACATGGAGACAAAACAGCATCCTTCTAAAGAATGAATGGGTCAACCAGGAAATTGAAGAATAGAAAAAATTCATGGAAACAAGTGAAATGAAAGCACAACTGTTCAAAATCTTTGGGACACAGCAAAGGTGGTCCTGAGAGGAAAGTATATAGTCATACAAACCATTCTCAAGAAACAAGAAAGGTCTCAAGTACACAACCTAATCCTATACCTAAAGGAGCTGGAGAAAAAACAGCAAAGAAAGCCTAAATGCAGCAGGAGAAGAGAAATAATAAAGATCAGAGCAGAAATCAATAAAATAGAAATTAAAAGAACAGTAGAACAAATCAAAGAAACTAGGAGCTGGTTCTTTGAAAGAATTAATAAGATTGATAAAGCCCGGGCCAGAATTCTCAAAAAGAAAAAGAAAGGACCCAAATTAATAGAATCATGAAGGAAAGAGGAGAGATCAAAACCAACACCAAAGAAATACAAACAATTATAAGAACATACTATGAGCACCTCTACGCCAACAAATTTGACAATCTGGAAGAAATGGATGCATTCCTAGAAACCTATAAACTACCAAAACTGAACCAGGAAGAAATAGAAAACCTGAACAGACCCATAAGCCGTAAGGAAATTGAAGCAGTCATCAAAGATCTCCCAATAAACAAGAGCCCAGGGCCAGACGGCATCCCAGGGGAATTCTACCAAACATTTAAAGAACAATTAATACCTATTTTCCTGAAACTGTTCCAAAAAATAGAAATGGAAGGAAAACTTCCAAACTCATTTCATGAGGCCAGCATTACCTTGATCCCAATAGCAGACAAAGACCCCATGAAAAAGAGAATTATAGACCAATATCCTTAATGACATGGATTCAAAAATTCTCACCAAAATAATAAGATCCAACAGCTCATTAAAAGGATTATTCACCACAACCAAGTGGCATTTATTCCAGGACTGCAAGGTTGGTTCAACATCCACAAATCAACTAATGTGATACAACACATTAATAAAAGAAAGAACAAGAACCATATGATACTCTCAAGAGATGCTGAAAAAGCATTTGACAAAGTACAGCAACCTTTCTTGATCAAAAATCTTCAAAGTGTAGGGATACAGGACACGTTCCTCAAAATCATCAAAGCCATCTATGAAAAACCCACAGCGAGTATCATTCTTAATGGGGGAAAACTGAGAGCTTTTCCCCTAAGGCCAGGAACTCAGCAGGGATGTCCATTATCACCACTATTCAACATAGTACTAGAAGTCCTAGCCTCAGCAATCAGACAACAAAAAGAAATTAAAGGCATCCAAAATAGCAAAGAAGAGGTCAAACTCTCACTCTTTGCCAATGATATGATACTTTATGTGGAAAACCCAAAAGACTCAACTCCAAAACTGCTAGAACTCATACAGGAATTCAGTAAAGTGTCAGGATATAAAATCAATGCACAGAAATCAGTTGCATTTCTCTACACCAACAACAAGACAGAAGAAAGAGAAATTAAGGAGTCAATGTCATTTACAATTGCTCCCCAAACCATAAGATACCTAGGAACAAACTAACCAAAGAGGCAAAGAATCTGTACACAGAAAACTATAAAGTACTCATGAAAGAAACTGAGGAAGACACAAAGAAATGGAAAAATGTTCCATGCTCATGGATTGGAAAAACAAATATTGTGAAAATGTCTATGCTACCTAAAGCAATCTACATGTTTAATGCAATCCCTATCAAAATCCCATCCATTTTTTTCAATGAAATGGAAGAAATAATCCTAAAATTTATATGGAACCAGGAAAGACCTCAAATAGCCAGAGGAATGTTGAAAAAGAAAGCCAAAGTTAGTGGCATCGCAATTCCAGACTTTGAACCCTATTACAAAGCTGTCATCATCAATACAGTATGGTACTAAAAAAAAAAATGAAAAAAGACAGTATGGTACTGGCACAAAAACACACACATAGATCAGTGGAACAGAATAAAGAGCCCAGAAATGGACCCTCAGCTCTATGGTTAACTAATCTTTGGCAAAACAGAAAATAATGTCCAATGAAAAAAAGGCAGTTTCTTCAACAAATGGTGTTGGGAAAATTGGACAGCCACATGCAGAAAAATGAAACTGGACCATTTCCTAACACCACATAAAAATAGATTCAAAATGGATGGAAGACCTCAATGTGAGAGAGGAATCCATTCAAAATCCTTGAGAAGAACACAGGCAGCAACCTCTTCGCCCTCAGCCGCAGCAACTTCTTCCCAGAAACATTGCCAAAGGCAAGGGAAGCAAGGGCAAAAATGAACTACTGGGACTTCATAAAGATCAAAAGCTTTTGCATAGCAAATGTAACAGTCCGCAAAACCAAAAGCCAACTGACAGAATGGGAGAAGATATTTTCAAACTACATATCAGATAAAGAGCTAGTATCCAAAATCTATGAAGAGCTTGTCAAACTCAACACCCAAAGAACAAATAACCCAATCAAGAAATGGGCAGAGGACATGAACAGACATTTCTGCAAAGAAGGCATCCAAATGGCTAACAGACACATAAAAAGTTGTTCAACATCACTTTGCATCAGGGAAATACAAATCAAAGCCACAGTGAGATACCACCTCATACCAGTCAGAATGGCTAAAATTAACCAGTCAGGAAACACCAGATGCTGGTGAGCATGTGGAGAAAGGAGAACCCTCCTCCACTGTTGGTGGGAATGCATGCTGGTGCAGCCACCTTGGAAAACAGCATGGAGGTTCCTTACATAGCTGAAAATAGAGCTACCCTATGACCCAGCAATTGCACTACTGGGTATTTACCATAAAGATACAAATGTTGTGATCCGAAGGGGTACGTCCACCCGAATGTTTATAGCAGCAATGTCCACAATAGCCAAACTATGGAAAGAATCTAGATGTCCATCAATAGATGAATGGATAAAGAAGAGGTGGTATATATATACAATGTAATACTATGCAACCATCAAAAGAAATGAAATCTTGCCATTTGCGATGATGTGAACGGAACTAGAGGGTATCATGCTGAGTGAAAGAAGTAAATCAGAGAAAGACAATTATCATATGATCTCTCTGATATGAGGAATTTGAGAGGCAGAGTGGGGGATTTGGGAGTAGGGAAGGAAAAATTGAGACAAGATGGGATCAGGAGGGAGAAAAACCATAAGAGACTCTTAATCTTACAAAACAAACTGAGGGTTGCCGGGAGGAGGGATGTAGGGAGAGGGTGGTGGGGTTATGGACATTTGGGAGGGTATGTGCTATGGCAAGTGCTGTGAAATGTGTAAGCCTGATGATTCACAGACTTGTACACCTGGGGCAAATAATACATGATATGTTAATTTAAAAAATTTAAAAAAAATAAAAAGGAGAATGTGAAGGTAAAAAAAAAAAAATTCACAGACCATACTCTCAAGTGAATAAAGTAGTTAAGTCCAAAAGTCAGTGTATTAGTAACCCACTTATGAATCAATTTTCTGTACTTCTGAAGCCAACACTGTCATAAAAGAGGCAAGTTGATTGAACAATTGACAATGATAAATGGAAATATGAATAAAGGTAAGTATAAATTGTTTAAATATCATGCAGATGTCAATAATAACTTAAATGGGAAGGGACCCAAGTAAATTATATAAGCCTGGATAAATGCCAAATTGTTTACAAAAAATATTTTGTGATATAAAGAAGTCTTTAACAAGTTCACTAAAAATATTTAATACTCCATTGCATCATAAAAGTTGAAATATATGCTATTTGACTCTATTCAGAAATCAATGTACAGTTTTAGTAAGTGAATATTTGTTCTATTTCAATAATTCTAAAGATCCAGAAGTCATTTAGAAGATTTTCAAGCACTTGTACCACAAGATCATGAGCCATCCTGTTTCAGTCCATTTTAATTATTATTATATTATTATTATTATTATTACTAATGACTTTCTATGGTACAAAGCATTCTGTTGGAATTGCTGGAAGAAAGCAAGACAAGTATAAAACTAACTGTTTATGCTGAACTAGTATTCACACACTTATAAAGGAAGCAGCTATGTGGACAATTAAGCATCAAATAATATCAAAAATTCTACTTGCTTTCCATACTCTGTGAGTATGGAAGGAGATTGTTGGGAGGGATATATTATAATATTCATGGATGAAGGATTTGACTTGGATATGATTTTCATAGATAGGTAAGGACCAGAGGTAGGAGGAGAGCATTCCTAACAAAATGAACAAATTGAGGAAAGGTCAAGAATTAGGAAAGATAAGTAAAGGAAAAAAGACTGGAACGAACAAGGAAGAGGTTTCACTGGAAAAGTAGAATGAGAGAGAAACCTGGGAAAACAGGTTGGGCAATGGTGTGCTCATAAATTAACAACCAGCTCTCTAGGAAGCCCTGATATATAAGATTGAGCAATTTATATGGTATAGAATATTCTCACTATGGCCAGTTTCAAGCTTCCAACATCTGTCAGTGAACACAGGGTTGGGAAGAGATGCATATAATGGGCTCCCGAAAGCTGGTATGATCCAGTTTCAGCATGCTCCTGCATTTGAGTCAAAAGGTGCAGAGATCAGAATAATGTACTAAGAAAATCTCTTACAGGGAATGAGAAGTCACTGAAGGATTTTGAACTAGGGAATGGCATAATCAAGTTTATATTTTGGTACAAAGATTGATAGCAGATTTTTTGAAGAACTGGAGAATGAAAGCCTAGATTGGGAAACTAAAAAAAAACAAAAGACTATTTTTAAAAGTTTTGTTGAGAGACAATGAAAGCCTGATTCAAAGTAGATGCAAAGAAAAAAGTGTGCATTGTAAGAAGTATAGATGTCTGATCGATTATGAGCAACAAAGACAGAATTGAAAATAATTCTCAAGTTTCTGGCTTAGGTGCCTGAGTGGACAGTGGTGCCATTAATCATTACAAGGAACAAAGGGGGAACACATGTTGCTTATGGATGACTAAAATGGGAGTTAGAGAAGATAATTTGCATGTGCTGAATTTGGAACATATTATATGTCATTAAAATGTCGGGGGGGTGCACCTGGGTGGCTCAGTGGGTTAAGCCTCTGCCTTTGGCTCAGGTCATGATCCCATGGTCCTGGGATAGAGCCCGGCATCGGGCTCTCTGCTCAGCAGGGAGCCTGCTTCCCCTCCTCTCCCTCTGCCTGTCTCTATGCCTACTTGTGATATCGCTCTCTGTGTCAAATAAATAAATAAAATCTTAAAAAAATGTCACTGGGTCAGTTCATATTTAAAACTTTCTAAATTACAGGCCTAGTGCCAAAATGTCATTAATCACCATACTTAATAACTGTACAATATTCAAATATTCAGTAGAGATTTGCTATAATTTTTACTGACCCTTTTTCTTCTGGTTGGACATCTCAGACATGATCCATTTGTTCCTGTTACAAACAATGTACCAATATACATAGTTGGACTTAGATATTTTCTTTTTTATTTTTGATTTACTTAGATTACATTAGTAACAAAATTACTGGGTCAAAAGGCATGTATATTTTATGGCTTAATTAATATTGGCAATTTAGTTCCCAAAAGAGTTATATCAGTTTATACCACCACCACTAAAAGTACCAGTTTCACTAAATTCTCTTTTTATTTCGAGCTTTCTTGAGATATAATAGACATATAACATTATAAAAGTCTCAGGTATACAATAGGATGATTTGATACAGGTATATGTTGCTGAATAATTACCATGATAAGGTTAGTTAACATTTCCATCACCTCATATAATTATCTTTGTGTGTGTGTGTGTTGAGAACATTTAAGATTTACTCTTAGCAAATCTCAAATATATAATACAATATTCTTAATTGTAGTCGCTGTGCTATATATTAGATCTCCAGAACATACGCATCTTATAAGTGGAAGTTTGTCCCTTTGACCAACATCTCCCCACATTCCCCACTCCCCAGTCTCTGATAACTACCACTCTACTCTGTTTCTATGAGTTCAGCTTTTTTGGATTGATTCCATATATCAATAAGATCATTCAATATTTGTCTTTCTCTGAGTTATTTCAGTTAGCATAATGTTCTCAAGCTCCATCCATGTTGTCACACATAGTAGGATTTTGTTGATCTTTGTCTATTTTGTTTCTGGCCTCTATTTCTTCTCTGATCTTTGTTATTTCCTTCCTTCTGCTAACTCTGGGCTTAGCATGTTCTTCTTTTCCTAATTTTTAAAAAGATTTTATTTATTTATTTATTTATTTATTTATTTATTAGAGAGAGAGCAAACATGAGCAGGCTAGGAGGGGCAGAAAGAGAGGGAGAAGCAGACTTCTTGCTGAGCTGAGAGCCCAATGTGGGGCTCAATCCCAGGACCTGGAGATCATGACCTGAGCTGAAGGTAGATGCTTAACAGCTGAGCTACCCAGGTGCCCCTCTACTTCCCTGAGGTATAAAATTGTTTATTTGAGGTCATCTTTAAGGCAGGTATTTATACCTATAAACTTCCTTCTTAAAACAATGGCTCTGAATGACACACCAGACCAGGACTTAACAGATATATTCAGTACTTTCCATCATAAAACAGCAGAATACACACTCTTTTCAAGGGCACATGGAACATTCTCCAGAATAGATCACACATTAGGCCGCAAAACAGGCCTCAACAAATTCAAGAAGATCAAAGTCATATCATGCAGCATGGCACTATGAAATTAAAAGTCAAACACAAGAAAAATCCGGAAAGACCACGAATACATGCTACTAAACAATGAGTGGGTCAATCAATAAAGAAAGAAGAAAATAAAAAATACATAGAAACAAATGAAAATGAAAACACAATGGTCCAAAACCTTTGCTGTGGCAAAAGTGGCTTCAAGAGGGAAGTATATAGCAATACAGGACTATCTCAAGAAGCAAGAAATCTCTCAAATAAACAACCTAACCTTATACCTAAAGGAGTTAGAAAAAGAACAAAAAAATGAAGTCTAAAGCTAGCAAAAAGAAGGAAATAATAAAGATTACAGCAGAAATAAATAATATAGAAACTTAAAAAAAAACAATAAAACAGATCAATGAAACCAGAACCTGGTTCTTTGAAAAAATAAATAAATAAAATTGATAAACTTCCAGCTAAACTCATTAAAAAGAAAAAAGAAGGAACCCAAATAAAATCACAAATGAGAGAAAAGAAATAACAACCAACACCTACAGAAATACAAAAAAAAAAAAGTTAAAGTATATTATGAAAAACTATATGCCAACAAACTGGACAACTTAGAAAAAATGGATAAATTCCTAGAAATGGATAAATTACAAAAACTGAAACAGGAAGAAACAGAAAATTTAAGAAGACTGATAACCAGGAAATAAATTGAATCAGTAAAAAAATAACTTCCCACAAACAAAAGTCCAAGACCACATTGTTTCATAGGAAAATTCTACCAAACATTTAAAGAAGTGTTAATACGTATATGTTAATACCTATACTTCTCAAACTATTCCAAAAAATAGAAAAGGAAAGAAAATTTCCAAATTCATTCTATGAGACCAGCATTACCCTGATAACAAAACCAGAAAAAGACACAATTTTAAAAAAGAGAGAGAGAGAGAACTAGAGAACTATAGGCCAATGTCTCTGAATGAACAGAGATGCAAAATCCTCAACAAAATATTACAAAACCAAATCCAACAATACATTAAAAAATCACTCACCATGATCAAGTAGGATTTACTCCTGGGTTTCAAGGGTGATACTACATTCACAAATCAATGTGATATATCACATTATTAAAAGAAAGATCATATGATCATATGATCATCATATGATCATTTCAATAGACACAGAAAAAGCATTTTAAGTACAACATCCATTCATGATAAAAACCCTCAACAAAGATTTAGAGTGAACATAACTCAACATAATAAAGGCTATATTTGAAAAACTCACAGCTAGTATCATCTTAAATGGGGAGAAAACTGAGAGCTTTTCATACTCTGTGGTCAGAAACAAGACAGGGATGTCCACTATCACCACTGTTATTCAAAATAGTACTGGAATTCCTAGCCACAAAAATCAGACATTGGAAAGAAATAAAAGGTATCCAGATTGACAAGGAAGAAGTGAAACTTTCACTATTTGCAGATGACATGATACCATATAAAGGAAACCTGAAAGACTCCACCAAAACCATGCTAGAACTGACAAACGAATTCAGTAGTCACAGAATACAAAATCAACATACAGAAATCTGGTGCATTTCTATACAGCAATAAAGAAGCAGCAGAAAGAGAAATTAAGGAATCAACCCCGTTTACAACTGCACCAAAAACAGTAAGATACCTAGGAATAAACATAGCCAAAGAGGTAAAAGACCTGTACTCTGAAATAAACACTGATGAAAGAAATTGAAGACACAAAGAAATGGAAAGACATTCCATGCTCATAGATTGGAAAAACAAGTATTATTAAAATGTCTATATTACCCAAAGTCTACACATTTAATGAAATCCCTATCAAAATACTACCAGCAGTTTTCACAGAGTTTGAACAAATAATTCTAAAATTTGCATGGAACCACAAAAGACCACAAATAGCTAAAGCAATCTTGAAAAAGAAAAGCAAAGCTGGAGGTATCACAATTCAAGACTTCAAGTTATATTAGAAACCTGTAGTGATCAAAAAAGAATGGTATATAGACCTGTGACACATAGGTACAAATGGTACATAGACACACAGGTCAATGGGATACAATAGAAAAACCAGAAATAAACCCATGACTATATGGTCAATTAATCTTTGACAAAGCAGGAAAGATTATCAATAGGAAAAAGACAGTCTCTTCAACAAATGGTGTTGAGAAAACTGGCCAGCTACATGCAAAAGAATGAAACTGGGCCACTTTCTTACACTATACACAAAAATAAATTTGAAATGGATTAAAGACACAAATATGAAACCTGAAACCATAAAAATCCTAGAAGAGAACACAGCCAGTAACCTCTTTGACATTAATCGTAGCAACTTCTTTCTAGGTATGTCTCCTGAGGCAAAGGAAACAAAAGCAAAAATTAACTATTGGAACTACACCAAAATAAAAGGCTTCTGAACAGTGAAGGAAACAATCAACAGAAATAAAGTCAACCTACAGAATGGGAGCAGATATTTGCAAAGACTTACCTGATAGAGGGTTAGTATCTAAAATATATAAAGAACGTATACAACTCAACCCCCCCAAAATAAATAATCCAATTAAAAATGGGCAAAAGACATGAACAGCCATTTCTCCAAAGAAAACATCCAGATAGCCAACAGACACACTAAAATATGCTCAACATCACTCATCATCAGGGAAATGCAAATCAAAGCTACAAGGAGATCAATGAGATTTCCCTTTTGACTCCTTTGACTCTGTTTGTTCAGGAGTGTGCTGATTAATTTGCACATATATGTGAATTTTCCAATTGTTCACTTATTTTTTTCCCATTTATTTATTTTCAGCATAACAGTATCGTTATTTTTTCACCATACCCAGTGCTCCATGCAATCCGTGCCCTCTATAATACCCACCACCTGGTACCCCAAACCCCCACCCCTCCGCCACTTCAAACCCCTCAGATTGTTTTTCAGAGACCATAGTCTCTCATGATTCACCTCCCCTTCTAATTTACCCCAAACCCCTTCTCTCTAACTCCCCATGTCCTCCATGCTTTTTGTTATGCTCCACAAATAAGTGAAACCACATGATAATTGACTCTCTCAGCTTGACTTATTTCACTCAGCATAATCTCTTCCAGTCCCGTCCATGTTGCTACAAAAGTTGGGTATTCGTCCTTTCTGATGAAGGCATAATACTCCATAGTGTATAGGGACCACATCTTCCTTATCCATTCATCCGTTGAAGGGCATCTTGGTTCTTTCCACAGTTTGGCAACCGTGGCCATTGCTGCTATAAACATTGAGGTACAGATGGCCCTTCTTTTCACTACATCTGTATCTTTGGGCTAAATACCCAGGAGTGCACTTATTTTTGAATTCTTGCTTCATACCATTATTTTTGGAAAAGGTACTTGGTATGATTTCAGATTTCTTATATTTGCTAAGACTTGCCCTAACATATTCTCCTGGAGAATGTTCTGTTGTGTTTGAGTAGACTATGAATTCTATAGTTGTTATCTGGAATGTTCTGCACATGTCTGTTCAACCCATTTGGCCTAGAGTGTAACTCGAACCCAACATTTCCTTATTGATACACTGTCTGGATGATATATCAATTGTGGAAAGTGGAGTTTTGACATCTCCTACTATTACTGTATTTTTGTCTTTTTCTCCCTTCAGATCTGTTAGTATTTATTTAATATATTTTGGTGCTCTGATGTTGGGTGCATCTGTATTTATAATTGTTATATCTCCTTGATGAATTGATGCTTTTATATCACACAATGACCTTCTTTGTCTCATTACAGCTTTTGAATTAAAGTATGTTTTGTCTAATAAAGTTTTGCTATCCCTGCTCTCTTTGCATGAAATGTCTTTTACCATCCCTTCACTTTGAGCCTATGTCTGTCCTTAAAGCTGAAGTGACTTTCTTAAAGGTAACATATAGCTCGGTCCCGTTTTTTTGTTTTTTTGTTTTGTTTTGTTTTGTTTTACTTTTTTAATTGAGCCAGATAATCTATGCCTTTTGATTGGAGAATTTAACCCATTTATGTTTAAAATAATTATTGATAGGTAAGGTCATCCCATTGTTTTTTGGTTTATATGTAGTTGTCTTATTCCTTTATTCCTCTCTTGATGTCTTTCTTTGTGAATTGATAATTTTCCATCATGGTCTGCTTTGATCACCTTCCCTTGACCTTTTGTATATATACTGTAGGTTTCTTGCTTTGTGTCTTCTATGAAGCATTGTATAGGTATTCTACATTAAACTGATAACTTAACATTGATTGTATACAAAAACTTACCTTCTACTCTCCTCTTTTACTCCCACCCTTTTATTTTGTTGATGTCATAATTACATCTTTTTATATTGTTTAGTCATTAAAAATATTTTAGCTATAGTTACTTTTAATGTCTTGTCCTTTAACATTTACATTAGTATAAGTGGTTAACACACCACCATATCACAGTTAGAGTATTCTGAGTTTGACTATATTCTTACTGGTTCAGTGTGAAGTACATTTTTATATGTTTTCATGTTACTAATTAGCCTCCTTTCATTTCAGCATTAACTCCTTACAGCATTTCTTATAAGGCAAGTCTAGTGGTGAGGCACTCCCTCAATATTTTTTTTAGTAAGCTCTATGTCCAATCTGAAGTTTGAACTCATGACCCCAAGATCAAGAATCATATGCTCTACCAACTAAGCAGGCCAGACCCTCCTTTCAGCTTTTGTTTTGTTTGGGACAATCTTTACCTTATTTCATTTCTTAAGGACAACTTTGCCAGATAAAGTATTCTTGGTTGGCAGTTTTTTTTCCTTTTAGCACTCTGAATATATCATGCCACTCTTTTGTAGATTTCTGCCAAGAAATCTGCCAATAGGCATGTGGGGGTTCCCAGCTTCACCGAATCCTTGCCAATCCTGAGTAAACACTGATTTTTTTCTATTCAGATAATAGATACAATATAATATCTCATTTAAAAGTTCATTTACCAATGAGATTTAATATTAGCATATTGATTCTTATCAGTGTGCTTATTTAAATGCATTTCCAAATTATTAAGGTGAAGTTTCATGCTTCCATTCATGTTTAAACTTTCACTTGCTCACCATTACTAACTCATCTTCACATATGTTTTCTTTGTAACAACACTATCTTAAACAATCTCCTTCATTTGTTTGTTTATTTTTAGTTTCTACTTTATAACATAAACTTCCATGTAAGCAGGAACCTTGCCTTTTCTTTTTTCCACTATTGTACTCCCAGTGCTGGTAACAATGCCTGGAACATAAAAACAAATATTTGTTGAAGAAATGATGAAACAACAGGATAATTTAGACATCTCAGGACATAATTCCATCAGCTATTTTCCATGAGATCTCCTCTGTGGCTTGAAATAGTTAATGCTCTTTCGTAAAATCCTCATTACTCTTAGTGAATGTTTTAGACACTAAGAAATGAAATCGATGTGTCCATATCTTGTTCAATCTTGTTTCTTTTATTCTTAGTGAGACTATATTGATGTTGCCTTAAAAAATGTAGGTTGCAAGGACAGGGATGTGACTTTTCTAATTAATCTCTGTGTCCTCTTCACAAATACCTAGGGCAATATCACAGACACACTGGAGAGGCAAAAATTATTAACTTTTAACAATGGTGCTGATAATCTGGCTGTTACAAAGAAAAGAATGCCATTCTAGAAATCTCTGCCAAACTTTATTTCAATAGAATTAAAACATTGTGATAGGCGCATACAGTGTCAGGTCTAATTTTAGCATCATCAGAACTTCATTGACCTATATTTTTAAAAAAGAAAAACACTGCATTTGCTCTTCTACACAAATACATTTTCCTAGAGGGGATAAATCACAACAAGAAACAAACTTTAAGAAGGTATCACAGCACTTTTTAGCCTAAAGAACCAAAATCATTTCAAGGCATCTAGCTGACTGAGGAATATCCATTTTATTGTATTTCTTTTCAGTGTCCCAAAATTCATTGTTTGTGCACCACACCCAGTGCTCCATGCAATACATGCCTTTCTTAATACCCACCACCAGGCTCACCCAACCCCCCACTCCCCTCCCCTCCAAAACCTTCAGTTTGTTTCTCAGAGTCCACAGTCTCTTATGGTTTGTCTCCCCCTCCGATTTCCCCAACTCACTTCTCCTCTCCATTTCACAATGTCCTCCATGTTATTCCTTATGCTCCACAAGTAAGTGAAACCATATGATACTTGACTATTTCTGCTTGACTTAATTCACTCAGCATAATCTCTTCCAATCCCATCCATGTTGATATAAAAATTGGGTATTCATCCTTTCTGATGGAGGCATAATACTCCACTGTATATATGAACCATATCTTTTTATCCATTCATCCACTGAAGGGCATCTTGGCTCTTTCCACAGTTTGGTGACTGTGGTCATTGCTGCTATGAATATTGGGGTACAGATGGGTAAATACCCAGTAGTGCAATTGCAGGGTCATAGGGAAGCTTTATTTTTAACTTCTTAAGGAAATTAAGAAATTAAAGATTTTACATTAAGAAAATAAAAATTTTCCAAAGTTGCTGCACCAACTTGCATTCCCACCACCAGTGTAAGAGGGTTCCCCTTTCTCGACATCCTCCCCAACACTTGTTGTCTTATTAATTTTGGCCATTCTAACTGGTGTAAGGTGGTATCTCAATGTGGTTTTTATTTGACTCTCCCTTATTGCTAATGATGATGAACATTTTTTCATGTGCCTGTTAGCCATTTGTATGTCTTCTTTGGAGAAGTGTCTGTTCATATCTTCTGCCCATTTTTTTTTGGAGGAGGGGCAAGATGGTGAAGAATTAGAAGAGCCTGTTTCAACCAGTCCCTAAAGTGAGCTAATTATCTACCAGAACACTCTAAACACCCATGATATCAGCCTAAGATGTAGGATTATACACTTCTGGATCTCTACGGGGGCAGAAGATGTCAGTCGAGAGGTAAAGCATACTGGGAACGATCTCAATTGGACTGATATTAGAGGATAATCAGAAGCGGGGGGAGCCACCAGAAGTGACCCATTGGAAAGTAATACCCCAATATGAGAGCACCCTGTGATTGGGGACCAGCATTATCTTGGAGTCTGGTTAAAAGCACTCAAAAAGAGCAAAAGATCTTAATGGGCAACTGGTGGAATTGGGAGGTCAGGGGCACCAACCTAAACCCACGGACCCAGGACAACCACCGCCAGTGACCACCTGTGTCAGACAGAGTGCAACTGAGCCCCCGGGGTTGCGTGGCTTCCATCACGGCCACTCACGCCCCTGCATGAGAGTCGATGACAGTGCCAGCCTGTGCTACCTAGAACTTTTTTGCACTGTGCGACCAGGAACTGATCCACTCCCCGCTGGCCCTGAGAAAGCTCCATCCTGGAGCTAACCAGTGATTTCTAGGACTGGCCAAGGGTCTGGACTCTCCCAGCCTCAGTGCAATCACTGGAGCTGGCAAGCTGAGGTTGGCAGTCCAGGCAAAGGCAGCCACCAGAAGCGGGCTCCCTGGACCAATTTCACTTGCAGTTTTGGCAAGGAGGTGCAGAGACAAGTGGGCGCTTAAGGCAACCCCTGAGATGGTGGCTGGGGACATGTTTTGCCTGTAGGAGGTTGCACCACTTAACAGAACTTGTAGAGAGGGAGTCTGTGTACTCTGGACCACAGAGAGGGTAGCAGACTGAGGCTTCTCTCTGAGGTAGAGGACTGGGTGCAGTTTACTTTCCAAAAAGCTGCAAAAAGCCCCTAAAGAGGAGGGGGAGAAAAAAAAAAACCTCCAGAGAACAAAAGCCTGAAAAACTGGTTTCCACAGAGACCAGACCCCTCCTACCCCTTGGTAGGGGGCAGGAGCTCTCAACCCAAGCAAGACTAACTGAAAAACAATGCAACAGGCCCCTCCCCCAGAAAGCCGGGGGCGGGGCGGGGGGGGGGGAAACGAGAGGACAAGCACCACAGGGTCCCCATAAAACCATAAAACCCCAATATCAGGGGAAAAGAAGATATTAAGTGCCCAGTATTGCCCTAGAGCCTGTAAATTTCATGGATACAACTTTTATTTTTAATTCATTCTCACTATTATTGTTCTGTTTAATCTTTTTTAACCTACTTACCATTACAACTAGAGGTTGAATACAACATATTCCGTAATAACCTTTTAGCTTGAACTTTTTTCATACATATACCTGTATTTTCCTTTTTCTTTTCTATTTTTTAAAAATACACATATAGATATAAGCTTCAAGGTAATCCTCTTTCCCTAATCAATACTACCCCTATATATAAACAAGTTTTAATCTCCCTTTATCTCTGGAAAGTTGAGTCCTTTAACAAAGTTATCAAGATACACCCAGGAAGAATCAAAATAACCTTCCTTGCCCACATTGAGGATTTATAACCACCCTCACATCTTTTTCTTCTGATTGAGGAATATCCAAATAAGCCCATATGTTCCCACTTACAATGTATAATCATTTATTCATATATACTTATAAATACACATAATATGAATATACATGTAGATATACACACATATACATGTATACACAGTTAATTAATATATTCATATATTCCTTGTCACAGTTTTCAAATTTGCACCAAACATCCATGATTTAAAAGCACTATGCTTACATGTTGCTCAACATATAGTCAATCAGTTGAAAACATTAGTATAGCTGCTTCAAAACTGCTGTTAAAATACTAACTTAATGTCCTTTGTAAAAATACTCACGCAATACAATTTTATCCTAGAAATGAAGGTCAAAGAACACTTGGTTACTCCTACCTACAGTTAGGTTAATGATTCCCACTAAAGGATTTTACAATACACAAAATATTTTCTCTACATTTGATTATTTTCCCCTTGCAACAATCCTTTGCAGTCCATAGAAATTGATCCTTTACTGTGATCCATTATTCTGATGCAAATATTAAGCAAAGATTGTCAGGTGACTAGTTCCAGATCTGTAGCAGGTGAGGAGCAGAGGTAGATTAGCAAAATACAGGTTTCCTTATTTATGAAAAACTTCCCTGCCTTTCAACAGATGATGAGAGTTATATTTCTCTTTCCATTTTTTAACTCTCCAAAGGTACAGAACTAAATGTAATACTTATAGTAATTTTCCCAATTTTTGTACACTTATTTTCCCCTCTCTTAATGGTTTATCATTCTTTTTTATCCATGTTTTATATATGTTAATTAATATTAGTAGTAGATGGGATATAAGTTATTAACAATCACCACCTTTCCTTGACTACTCTAGCCCTCTCCAATGCCACCTCCGGTAAAATGGACGAATTCCACAAGAAAGACTTGGGGGCTGCACTGGTGGCATGAGGGCAGGGGCTGTTGTGAGGGCCACCTTTCTACATCTGAGAACATGCCTGTCCTGTTGAGACTAACAGAGTCCTCATCATGTTCATTTTTTTAAAGGAGGAGAAGCCTGGATCATGGATGCTTCATCTTTAAGAAATAATTTTTATTAAGTGGAAGAAAAAGTTTTGGACAAAGAAAGTATGGCAAAAATAATGCTGTGCATGAAAACGTGACAATAGTTTAAAACTCCATAAATCCTTTCAATACATGGTAGAAACTAAATATCTAAAGCCTTAGAACTGAAAAGTTAACAAATTGAATTTACAAAATGAGGAACTGTCCCAACTATGTTTTGATTAGTGAAATGTGTAGAATTTGTTCTCTTTACTGAGGACAGAAAATGTGACTTTCAGGAAGGCAGAATCTGAAGAGTCAAGTACATATCCTACTAATCTGTTGTTTTCCCTGGGTGTTCATACATCTTGGCCTAAAACATGTTATGGTTTCCCAAATGTAGTTGTTGAAGGAATTCTTTAGGGACCCAGCTACTCCAAGGTAAAATGAGAGTGCACTTTCAGTGCACTCAGCTCTTGTACCACTGTGTCCCACTGGATGGACTCAACTGAAACCAGCTTTTGAGGGAATCTTAATGATATGGTTCTCATAGGTTAGCACCTCAGAATACTAAGCAGAGCAGAAAAAAGAAAAGAATGGATGTAAAGTAGCAAACAGCAACACACAGAAGTATTCAACTGTTAACATTTGATTTTTAGAGCTCTTTATTTACTAAGGCTCTTACAACTTTGTTATCCTTATCACATGTATTTTTTCATTTTGTGATAACTTATCTTGGCCTTTGAAAAGGCCAAGGATTATTCCATAAAAATTAGTAGTCTTCTTTAAACATCAATTGCTTTGGATAATAAGGTCCTGGAAACATCTTGTACCTCCCAATTCACTTATCTCTCAAGATATTTTGCATAATCAGAGAGGCTCTGCTAACAACACTTCTGAGTATATAATAAGACAGAAGCTCCTACAGTTTACTCTCGATGCATTTTCCTTTTTAAAGTAGATGCACCAGGGACCTATGGTGGCTCAGTCAGTTAGGCGTCTGCCTTTGGCTCAGGTCTTTGGATTGAGTCCCTCATTGGGCTCCTTACCCACTTGGGAGCCTGCTTCTCCCTCTCCCTCTGCTGCTCTCTCTCTCTGACAAATAAATAAAATCTTTAAAAAAATTAAATAAAGTAGATTCACCTTCCCAATAGCAAGATTTTACTACTACCAGCAGTAGTAGTGATTTTCCCAGTGAGTTGTAGGGTTATGATTATACTTTTGCCTCTGTTCTCATAGTGGTCTGGATATTTCCTGTCCTGTGTAATAAGTCTGTAAGAGACTTTTTCTTTTTTTTTTAAGATTTTATTTATTTATTTGAGAGAGAGAGAGAGAGACCATGAGAGGAGAGAGGTTAGCGGGAGAAGCAGACTCCCTGCTGAGCAGGGAGCCCAATGTGGGACTTGATCCCGAGGCTCCAGCATCACGACCTGAGATGAAGGCAGTCACTTAACCAACTGAGCTACTCAAGCACCCCTGTAAGGGTCCTTCTTCAGCTAAACATGACATGCAAAATGTCTGAGTGGCTACAACACTCAACAACTCACTTTATTATTTTTAACTGTATTTCATTGTAGTAAAAACACTTAACATGAGATTTACCCTCTTAACAATTTCTTAAGTGTACAGTACATTATTGTTGACTACAGATACAATATTCTACAGCAGCTCTCTAGAGTTTATTTATCTTTTTAACTGAAAAGGGGATTTACTAATAATGGGCATAACTTTCATTTCAGCAGCTCACTTTATTTTTCTTAGAGAGAGAAAGAGAAAGAGAGAATGTGGGGATGGAGGAGCAGAGAGAGAATTTATTTTAAGATTTTATTTATTTATTATCAGAGGCAGGCCCCTGGCCAGGGCTGCCTCCGCCATTAAAAGATGGCGGCTGGCTAGTTGCCAGGTTAGGATTGCCTCGTGAGACTAAGCGAAACGCCCAAAGGGGAAGTAAACAGCATTGGTTGCTAGCGAAGTTGTTCGTTTAGGTGCACAGCCTGATTCGCTCCCTCCTGTACCCTGCTCGCTGATTGGTCACATACGCGTATATAAGTGTGTAGACTTGGGGAAATAAAGAGAGAGAGAAGAGAGAGAAGATGCATCCGAACCAGGGCGTCTTGTCGTCCTTGCGGGGTGAGGGCGACAATTTATTTGAGAGAAGGAGAGAGTCAGAGCACAATTGGGGGTGGGGGGCATAAGGAGAGGGAGAAGCAGACTCCCCACTGAGAAGAGAGTCCATGCAGGGCTCAGTCCTAGGACCTTGAGATCATGCCTGAGATGAAAGCAGTTGCTTAACCAACTAAGCCACCCAGCACTCTGGGAGAGAGAGAATCTCAAGCAGACTCCCCACTGAGCCCATGCAATGGCTCATTCTCATAACCCTGAGATCATGACCTGAGCCAAAACCAAAAGTTGAATGCCCAACTGACTGAGCCACCCAGGGACCCTTCAGAAACTCATTTTAAACTAAGCCTGTGTTCCCTTGATAAGAATGCTTGACAGTAAGGCAATAAAAACTCCAGCTTTTTTTGGTTCCAGGTCATACTGTCTCAAGTAGAGCAATACATGGTAATAAGTCTTGGGGACATAGTGAAAAGAATTCAGCTCCAAAGATGAGAGAGCTGGTAAGATTAGGTAAGGGCTTTTAAAACTCAAGCACCCAGGCTGGGATTAAGAATGTGGCTCTACTGGTGCCTGGGTGGCTGTCATTTAAGAGTCTGCCTTTGGCTCAAGTCATGATCTCAGGCTCCTGGGATCCTGAGATTGAGAACTGTGTTGGGTTCCTGCTCAGCAGATGTCTGCTTCTCCCTCTCCCTCTGCCTCTGCCTCCAACTTGTGCATGATCTCTCTCTCAAATGAATAAAATCTTAAAAAAAAAAAAGAACATGGATCTATGCTCCAAATGAATTACAGTACCTGTAGAATACCAAAGAAGAAGAACCTGGTTGTTCTGACAAAGTGAACAAGAAAAATTGCATTTTGGTGTGCAACATAGTACCTCAACGTTCATCTGTGACTGTAACTCAGATTTAAGGAAACAAAACATTCTGGGCCATGACCGCTAGGCACTGGGTTAACTGAGGTACTTCTTGACTAGGTCTACTGTGACTCAGAATTCAGACAAGGTTACACATACAGGGTACAACCATTTTTAATTTTTCCAGGTGCTATTAAAATGGAATCACATTGCTTCCTTAATTTATACTTCTTCCATTATAAGTACAGTTGTCAGATAAAAGGTACTCAAATTTGAATTTCTGTTACCAACAAATAATTTTTAGTGTAAGTATGGCCCTTGTGATGTTTGGGAAGTATGCATTCCTTATTTGAAATTCTAATTTAACAAGCATCCTGTATTTTTATTTGCTAAATCTGGCAACACTAATTATGAGCAGTGTTTAAGCATCTCTTTATATATTTATCATCTATTTGTATATCTTTTTTCTGAGAACTGCCTGTTCATGTCCTTTGACCATTTTTCTTTTAGGTTATTGCTGCTTCAATACATATTCAATACATATTAGTAAGAAAACTGTCCTTCATATGTCATATAAGATGCAATTCTTCCTCTAATTTTAATTTTGCATATTGTATTTTTACCCAAAAGTTTTCATTTTTAAAAAGATTTTATTTTTATTTATTTGAGATAGCATAAGGAGTGGAGGAGGCAGAGGGAGAGGAAGAGGAAGAAGCAGGCTCCCCACCAAGCAGGGAGCCCAACACTGGGCTCAATCCCAGGATTCTGGGTCATGACCTGAGCCAAAGGTAGATGCTAAACCAACTGAGCCACCCAGGTGCCCCAAAAGTTCTCATTTTTAATTACAGAATGCACCTTTTCTTATATGGTAGCAGCGTTTTTTCTCATGCGTGGAAAGCTCTTCCCAACTCTCTGATGTGTATATGTGTGTGAAAATTCACATATATTCATATACACACACACACATATATATGCAGAATGGCTCCTCAAGGATGTCCATATCCTAATCCCCAGAACCTGTGACTTTTTTATAGTTCATGGCAAAAGGGAAATTAAGGTTGCAGATCACATTAAGAATGATAATCAGTTGGCTTTCAAATAGAGAAGCTATCCTAGATTATCTAGGTGGGCTTAATGAATTCACAAGTGTCCTTAAAAAGTGGAAGAAGGAGGGAGCACCTGGCTGGCTCAGTTAATAGAGTATCTGACTCTTGTTCTCAGTGTTGTGATTTCAAGCCTCAAGTTGGGTATAGAGATTATTATTTTTTTTTTAAATGGAAGAGGGAGGCAGAAGAGGAGGTCAGAGAGAGATGCAACTACAGAAGAACAATCAGAGAAATGCCACACTGATGGATTTGAAGATAAAGGAATGTGACTATGAACTAAAGAATGCAGGTAGACTCCAAAAGCTGGAAAAGGTAAGGAAACAGGTTTCCCCTAATGATTTCATAAAGGAATACAGCCTTGCAGACATCTTGATTTTAGCCTCCATAATATCCATTTTCAGACTTCTGACTTCCAGAACTCTAATATAATAAATATGTGCTGTTTTAAGCCACTAAATTTGTGGTAATTTACTACGGCTGCAGTAGAAGACTAATATATCATGCAATTTTCTAAAACTTTAAAGAAATATTTAAACACCCTCTCCCCATCTTCACCCTTTTCATAGCTGGCCAATTATCCTGACTCAAACAAAACATGCTCCTATCTTACTGTTCTCTCTACATAGAATGCTCTTAGTATAGATATTGTCATGGTTTGCTCTTCACTCTACGGTGGTCCAAAGGTCACCTTGAAGAAAAGCCTTCCTTGAGTGCTATATTAAAATGCTTTCTAGGGGCATCTGGGTGGCTCAGTGGGTTAAGCCTCTGCCTTCAGCTCGGGTCATGATCCCAGGGTCCTAGGATCGAGCTCCGCATCAGGCTCTCTGCTCAGCAGGGAGCTTGCTTCCCTTCTTCTCTCTGCCTGCCTCTCTGTCTACTTGTGATCTCTGTCAAATAAATAAATAAAATATTTTTTAAAAAAATTTTAAATGCTTTCTAAATAGTATCCTCTCCACCTTCAGCCTCTGTTCCTTTACACTAATTTTTATTTTCAAACACATCACTATCTACCATATTACATGTATTTGTTCGTAATTTTGTCTCCAACCACTAAAATATTATTCCATAAGAACTACAGAAATCTTATTCCATAAGAACTAGGGCTTTATATACACTGCTATGCCCCCAGCACTTAGAAAATAGTAGACACAGGGGTGCCTAGGTTTCCATAGTCAGTTAAGCATTGGATTCTTGGTTTCAGCTCAGGTTGTGATTTCAGGGTCGTGAGATTAAGCCCTGTATTGGACTCCAAGGTCAGCACAAGTTTGCTTGAGTTTCTCTCTCTCCCTCTACCTCTGCCTCTCCCCTCACTTATACACATCCATTCTCGCTCTCTAAAATGAATAAATAATTCTTTTAAAAAAGACCTGTAGAACCTCAATACATATTTATTGGGTGAACTAATATATTACTCTAGGTCTCATTAAATTGAAGGGGTTTCCCCAATATGTCCAGATTACTTTCTGTATATATTACAGAGTATGTCCTCATGTTCCAGGAATCAAAATAAAAATAAATATTAAATATAAGTGAGATGTTTTCCTGTGTCTAGAGGTGGAGACAACCCATATTTTGTGTGTGTGTGTGTTCCCTACCACTGTCATAGAAATAAAAGGCTTATAGGTACCTGATGCTTTAAAGGAAAGGTGTGTTATGTGTATCTTGAAAAAGCAGCCCTTCCCAATATCATAATACCCTTTAAAAATAAAAATAATCTAATAAAAACATTAAATTTGCATAAAGATTAAGTAGACACTTAAGAAATTGCTAAACAAACAGGGTTTTGGGGGTGAGGGGATGGGTGAGCCAGGTGGTGCGTACTAAGGAGGCCATATATTGCATGGAGCACTGGGTGTGGTGCATAAACAATGAATCTTGGAACACTGAAAAATTAAAATTAAATTAAAAAAATAAAAAAGTCAAGTTTAATCCAAAAAAGAAAGAAATTGCTATAATTCTTATCCCTTATTTTTTAAAGATTTTACTTATTTATGTGTCAGAGAGAGAGAGAGCAAGTGAGCATGAGCAGGGGGAGTGGCAGGCAGAGGGAGAAGCAGTGTGGGGCTCAAACTCAGAACCCTGGGATCACAACCTGAGCTGAAGGCAGATGTTTAACTGACCGAACCACCCAGATATCCTTCTTATCCCTTTTTGAGTTTCAATATTATCTGAAATCTAGTTGATTGCACTGATAATTTCCTGAGATTCATTGAAAAGAAAGGATGTCAAGACTTCTAAATTAGACCTTAACTTGAGTTTAGAAGTTGTCTAGACTGATGACCAGAGCTTACACAATAACTGTGCAGCAGAATGGGACATAGAATGTCTGCACCAATGTTTCTGGATTAATAGCTGAACATGTAAGTACACACCAAAAGAATAAGACTTCAACCATAAAATCCAGGAAATTCAGGTCACTGTGGCAATAACAAAAGTGAAAACCTTGATAGCCTTAAAATACCTTTTCTCAGTTCTCTCTCTTCCTAATATTTAGAAGCAAAAATGATCTCTTTGTACTGAGTAACTATCCCGGGTTATTGGGTTTTAAGATGAAAGCAAGAGGGATGGGCAGGGATTAAAGGAGAAACTATGGAATTTCTGCTAACATCAGATGATAGATACTTAGAAGAGAGATTTTATTGATTTGTACCCAAAGTTGATAAAAATAGATCATATTGGTTATGCATAAATTATTTTTGTTATATTTTAATTATCTGATTATGTGACTTCCACACTAGCTTGTATTTTGAGAAGTCTTGTGTTTTATTCATCTTTGCCAGTTCCTGCATGGTGCCTGGCATATTGTAACACATAGTTTCCACTCAATATATGTTTGATCAATGAATAGATTAATTAATTCAGCAAAACTATTCAGAGGAAAAGGATGAATTTTAATGGGTTTGCCAAGCCATTATATTTTTTCTCATTTAGGATGACCTTTGAATTTCAAAACCAAGAAAGAAAATTAACAGGAAAAAGGAAGAGAATTACTTCATTAAATCAATTTTATTGAGCTGTACTAAGTGATTTAGGATATACTAAAATAAACAAAATATGCCTCCTGACTCTAGCAATATGAGAAAATCTAATTATACCAGAATATTATGTTTTGATGGTTAAAATACTGTATTTTAATTCAAATACTTTGGTTATATTATAGTTACTTTGAATTATATTTGTGGATTTTTGTTGAAATGATTTATAAGACATAGAAACTCTGAAATGGATGGAAAATATTTTCTGTACTTAAATTTCTTTTTACTAAATGTTCATTAATGGATAGATTTCATTTTGGTGACTATATTTGCCATTTGATATAAAAGACTTACCCTTTAAAATAAATGCACATGGTGTTAAAACATACCTTGTGTTAATGATACTTTTACTGTGAACTTTTGTGACTCATTTTTTGGAGTTAAAATATTCCTGGAATAACCTAATGGTATACTTAGTGTTTTTTCTGGGTAATTTATTTCTCAATTTTATTCTACATCAAAAAGAACACTTTAAAACTTAACAAACATGACATACTCCCTAAAGAAAGAAAAGCCTCCATTATTCAATCACACTTAGTTTCTCTTCAGAATGTATAATAGAGCTAGAGCCAACTTTGGTTTTTAAACAATAATGACTTTAAAAATATATCTCTATATGTGAATAATCTTACCTCCAAATTATGAACAGTGTGAGATAACCATCAGAATGTTCACATCAAAGATATTTTATCATGCCAACTAAACTAAATTTTAATCAATGAGAGCTGAGACAATTCATTTTATTAAAAACATTTGTAAGGTTAACAAAAACTGTCTATAGTATAACCTATGAGAAATGCAATGATACTTAGATTTCTTTTTTAAATTTTTATTTAAATTCTATTTAGTGAACATACAGAGCAATATTGGTTTCAGGAGTAGAATTCAGTGATTCATCACTTATATACAATACCCAGTGCTCATGAGAACAAGTCTCTCCCTTAATACTCATCAAGTCCTTCCCCCACCCACCTCCTTCCCTCACTTTTGCTCTCTATCGTTTATAGAGTCTCTTATGGTTTCCCTCTCTTCCCCCACTCCCAAATGCCCATCCATTTTCCTTCTTATGTTCCACATATGAGTGAAATCATATGGTATTTTTCTCTCTCTGACTTATTTTGTTTAGCATAATACACTCTAAGTCCATCTACATCATTGCAAATGGGAAGATTTCATCCCTTTTGATGGCTGAGTAGTATTCCATTGTGTATATATAAAAACCACATCTTCTTTACCCATTCATCAGTCAATGGACATTGGGCTCTTTCCATAGTTCAGCTATTGTTGTTAATGCTGCTATAAAGATCGGGGTGCAGGTACCCATTTGAATCTGTATTTTTGTATCCTTTGGGTAAATTCCTAATAGTGTAATTGCTGGATCATAAGGTAGTTCTATTTTTAACTTTTCAAGGAAACCCCATACTGTTCTCCAGAGTGGCTCTACCAGTTTATATTCCATCAACAGTACAAGAGGGTTCCCCTTTCTCTGCATACTCACCAACATTTGTTGTTTCCTGTGTTGTTAATTTTAGCCATTGTGACAGGTATGAGGTAGTTTTGATTTTGATTTGTCATCATTTTAATTTCTATTTCCCTGGCGATGAGTGACATTGAGCACTTTTTCATGTGTCTGTTGGCCAAATGGATGTCTTCTTTGCAGAAATGTCTGTTCACGCCTTCTGTCTGTTTCTTAACTGGATTATTTGTTCTTCGGGTGTTGAGTTTGATAAGTTCTTCATAGATTTTGGATACTCACCCCTTATTGGTTATATCATTTACAAATATCTTCTGTCATTCTGTAGGCTTCCTTTTAGTTTTGTGGTTTGTTTTCTTCACTCAACAGAAGCTTTTAATCTTGATGAAGTCCCAATAGTTCATTTTGCTTTTGTTTCCCTTGCCTCGGCGATGTGTCTAGGAAGAAGTTGCTGTGGCTGAGGTCAAAGAGGTTGCTGCCTGTGTTCTCTAGGATTTTGATGGATTCCTATCTCATATTTAGGTCTTTCATCCATTTTGAATTTATTTTTGTGTTCTGTGTAAGAAAGAAGATAGTCTCTTCAACAAATGGTGTTGGGAAAACTGGACAGCAACATGCAGAAGAATGATACTCAGATTTCTCCAGAATAAGGCAGTTTCAACTGAATGGTATGCCAAAGTGGGAGAGATATAAAACACTGGATGCTGCTTTGTGAGGAGTGTGGTGAAGTTGGAAACAGTATTGAATACCCTCCTTATAGTGCCTAGTTGAGACAGTCTCACCAGAGCATAGAATTGATTTAATGGTTGTTAGACAATTAGACAGGTTTTCCAAGCAGAACAGATACCTCTAGCATAGGATAAGGAAAATACATCACTTTAGCTAGTAGAAATAGAATGTGTCAGATTAGTGAAATTAGGCATATGTACAGGTAAGATACTGGAGAAGAGCAGACAGGAAAAGGAAGAGATAGCAGAGCATTTGCATTTTTATAGCCACAGAAGTGAGGCAAGTCAACAACACAGCTGAGTGTGATCAAATTAAGCAGAAGTTATAACTAAGACTGAACTGCATGGACCCCACCCTACTTGCCTTGGCTATTTCTTGCCGCTTTTATATTTACAATATAGTGAAGAATAGTTTATTCAAATGAAGTAAATAGTAATCAAAAAGCTGATCAGTAATTATAGTAAAATATAATCCATTCCACCTTCGTGGAAAGATTGGTAAGGAATTTGGTAAGGAATTTGGAAATTGGTAAGGTCTTGTTCAATAAACTGTAAGATCATAGAGAGATTTAAATTATACATAAAAGGAACTGTACTGAATCTGCATATGAGAGCATGGTTTAGATACCATATACTATTTTATCACTCAACTGACTTTAGTCAGTGTCAATAAACTATTTCGTGAGTCCACACTCTAAGGGAATGGGGTAGGAAGACAGGTGAGTCAAGAATGTTTTAGGGGCGCCTGGGTCGCTCAGTGGGTTGAGCCTCTGCCTTTGCTGGGGTCATGGTCTCATAGTCCTAGGATCAAGCCCCACATCTGGCTCTCTGCTCAGCAGGAAGCCTGCCTCCCCCTCTTTTTCTACCTGCCTCTCTGCCTACTTGTGATCTCTGTCTCTGTGTCAAATAAATAAATAAAATCTTTTAAAAAGAGAATGTTTTAAAAATTCTTTGTTTCAAGGATTTCAGTATATATTTGGGCAATTTTTGCTACTGAGATCAACAGTATTCCTTACGGCATTTTCTTTACAATTACTCCCATTTTTAAGATATATACTTCTCAGAACAGCTCAGTAAAGAGTCTTTTCTAGGGGAGACTGTCTTTTATTTTTGTTTTGTTTTTTGTTTAGTTTTTTTTAGTTTTACTGCTATACTGACAGGCACAAAAAGTTTACTGACAAGGTCAGGCAGTGAGTCAGAGAGTATCAAGGGTCCTGGGTACCATTAGATCTTGTCAGCGATACCACTTCACTTGCAAATCACAGTGTTTTATATTGGAAAAAAAAAACTTGGCAATATTTACTTAAGGAGATATCTTGAAATTATCTCTTTCTTAGACAATGCAATCATTTTTTAAAAATTTTATTTATCTATTTGACAGAGAGAGATCACAAGTAGGCAGAGAGGCAGGCAGAGAGAGAGAGAGGAGGAAGCACACTCCCTGCTGAGCAGAAAGCCCGATGCGGGACTCGATCCCAGGACCCTGAGATCATGACCTGAGCCGAAGGCAGCAGCTTAACCCACTGAGCCACCCAGGTGCCCAATCACATGGATTTTTAAGAAAATAATAATCTACCAGGTATCTCTTAACTTCTGAGCTGTTTGAAAGCCAAGTCAAACATCATTCTCACAGAAAAGTCACATAGGCATTTTTGTGTGGGTAGCAAGAGGCTAATTTGCTGTTTGGGAATTTCGCATGTGCCACACACTCAAATATATGCAAAGAATTATTTCATGAATTATTTAGAATAATTATCCAGTATATACATTGTTAAATATAAGAATATATTTCTCTAAGCAAAGCATATTTCAGACTAGATTTATTAATTTAATATTAATTTATCAAGTTCCATCTCAGAAAGGCTAGACAAGGATACATTAAAAACCAGTAAGATGTGACCCCCAGCTTGAGGGAGTTTACAGTGTAACAAGACTGACATACAAAGAAGCAAACATAAGAGTTTAAGGTACTACTGGAAAGTGGGGTGGGGGGTGCCATTCCTTAGGGAATGGTCAAGCTGATGTGTAGCAGCCAGAACTAGAAGTTGCATGTGATGCTCAATATAAAGATGCTACAGAAAAAAAGTGTGACATATAGATTTCATCATGTCCAACTTCCTCAATGTTCTAAGACTTTTGAAAAACCCAATATGAAAGAAAATGTTTGAGTATCTTCCAAAATTCCCTCCAGCAGTGTTATTATAATATAAAAGGTTTGTAGGGTCAAAAAATGAGAATTCTTAGTGATCTGAACCAACTAGATGTTTAGGCTCAATAGCTGAGATTGGCCGATACCATATGGAACTGCTTGAAAGTGAAAAACTTATTCATTGGAATAGTTCACATTTTGAAACTTTACATTATAATGCAAAGACAATAACCTCTTTTATTTGGGATCCATCCAGTTTTAATGGTCTGCACATAAATCTAAGTGAATAAATGTAAATAAATTTGAAATTGATATCTTCCCAAAACCTAAGCTAAATTCAAGTTCTGAAATCTTTCTCTGCAAAATAGAAAAGTATGGTGTTATTTTAAGAATGCTCACTAACAAAATCAGTACACCTTCCTACTGAAGGTATTGATTATTTTTTCAAGATAGTCCTTGAGATTCTTATTGAAGTTCCTTCCAGGCCAGCAATGTCAACAGCAATAGACCACAATGAGTTCTAATTTATATATTCCTCTGCTTAACTCCCATGATACTTCACACCTGAATAGATATGACATATCTTCTGGCAATATTTATATGAATATAAGATATTAAATAATATGTAACATTTCAAACTTCTTTTACCTGAACTGTTTCCATGGGAACCAAAGGCATGTACTGAAAATTAAAACATGTTCCGCCCCCCACAACTGGATAGGTATGAGGCATCTTCTTAGAAATTCTGCTGCACAAGTGCTAAAATCACTAACTTCATTAATTACAGGCACTAATAGCCTAACTAAATTTCTTAAAGGTTAAGGGAGGAAACATAAAATATATTTTAGGCAATTTGACTTTAAACACATCACCTTTATTATAAAAGGCCAAATCAAAAATTCTAAATTACCATGAGTACAAAATGGCTGCAAATGTTTTAATTTTAACTCACAGATCAAGAATCAAGGAGACTCATTCTAATTTAATCTACACAGTAGATTTTAGGCTAATTTTGTTATTGTTTAGAGTCTCCCACAAAGAAAATAAACTATTTTAATAGATTATCCTATCCTAGAAAATAGTATTTAGATGGCATTTTGATTGTGGGAAGGAGAAAGAATTCTATCCCATCCTAGAAGTTACAGTATTTTCTTTCCTTTCCCTTTTTTCTTCCTCTCTTTCTTTCATGAATAAATTTTTACTAAGGTTCTAATATCATGTTGAGCATAGTAGAGGAATGTAAAATGCCCTGTCTTCAGGGTGTCTATAGTCTAGTAACAGACTTACAAGTTAACAGAAAATGAGAACAGTGGACATTATGTGTTCTTTTCAGGGTAAGATTTGTCTCTTTGATTCTTCTTTGAATCTTGCATCTTAACACTTAACATGGTGCCTGGCACTAAGAAATATTAATATAGGTAAAATATGTTGATAATGGTTAAGGAATATAATATATGAAGTCTTTAGACACTAAGATAATACCATACACGATCAAGTATAAAAATAAGAAATAAATACTACAAAGATTCAAAAAAGATAAGCCACTGTGTGTTAAAGAAGTTTAAAAAAAAGGTTTTCACAGATGTGGTGAGACATTAGCTAGATTATAAAGGGCAGGTAGGGTTTTATCAAAAAGAAAATATTTTAAATATTTTTAGAGATTTTATTTATTTATTTGAGAGAGAGTGAGCACAAGTGGGGGTTGGGAGGGGCAGAGGGAAAAGTAGAAGCAGACTCCCCACTAAGCAGCAAGCCAGACAAAGGGCTCAATTCCAGGACACTTGGATCATGACCTGAGCTGAAATCAGACACTTAACCAACTGAGCCGCCCAGGCACCCCTTAAATATTTTTTAGTAGTAATAACATAAATAATCCTAGTTAAAATATGAGATATTAAACACAAATATAACTTTTCTCTAATCCTTCACAAAATTCCATTAAAATGTGTTAAAATATTTACTACTTTCCTTTTGCTGCTGTAACAAATTACTACACATTTTGTGGTTTACTACAATTCAAGTTTATTATCTTATAGTACTGGAGGTGCAAACTCTAAAATCTAGGTGTCAGCAACATTACTTCTGAAGGCTTCACAGAAGAATCTTCTTATTTACCTTTTTCATCTTCTAAAAGCTATCTGCATTCCTTGGCTCATGGCTTTTTCTTCATTTCATTTCAACCTATTTTTTCCATCCTCACATATATTAGTAATGCATCTGATCCTCCTTCCTCCCTTTTATAGGGACTCTTGTGATTACACTGGATCCACCTGAATAACCCAGGATAATTTCCTGGGTTATTATTCCTGTGTTATAATTTCCTAAATATAATTACAATTGCAAAGTCTTACTATGTAAGGTAACATATTCACATGTTCACATGGACATCTTTGGAGGCCCATTATTCAGCCTACCACAGTCCTCCCTCTGGGCCCTAAAGATTCGTATCTAACTTACATATAAACTGTATTTGTCTTATATCAAGGCCCACAAATTTTTTACTTATTACAGTATCAACTGAAGTCCAAAATCTCATCCAACTGTCTTCATGATATTAAAAATCACAAATCTCATCATCTAAATCACCTAATTTGTTATGAGTAAGGCTATCAGAATAATCCATCCTGGTGCAAAATTACTCTTCATCTGTGAATCTCTGAAACTAAGGGAACAGGTCATCTGATTCCAAAATACAATAATGGAGCAGACACAGGATAACAGTTATGTACCTTTCCATTCAAAATGGGAAAAAATGAAAGGAAAAAAGGAGTCACTGGTCTCAAGAAAATTTAAAATCCAACTGGGCAGACTACACTAGATTTTGAGGCCTGGGAATTAATCCTCTGTGAGTCCTGGTTCCTCCTTCTGAGCCTATAGCTCTACCCTCAGGGCCCTCGGCTTGGGCTTTGGAATCATCCTTCTTTTTTTATGAATCATAGCATGCGTTTGCCTCTAAGCAGTTTTACCACTATGCTCTTTGCCTATAGATTTTGGGGAGACTGCTAACTGTCTTTCAATTCATCTTCTCCCTGTCCCTTTCAGTACAGATGGCAATATTTCTTCTGATATAACATTCACAAAAAATCACAAAAAGTCTCTTTTGTACGTCAAGGGGATTCACTCCACTTATGGGTATGTATCCTCAGGCAGGGGAAGCAGAAGCAAAAATAAACTATTGGGACTACATGAAAATAAAAAAGCTTTTGCACAACAAAGAAACCATCAACAAAACAAAAAGGCAACTTACTGATCGGGAGAGGATATTTATGAATGATAAATCTGATAAGGGGTTAATATTCAAAATATATTAAAAACTTACACAACTCAACATGAAAAAGCAATATGATTAAAAAATGGGCAGAGGACCTGAACATTTTTCCAAAGAAGACATAAAGATGGCCAACAGACACATGAAAAGAGGTTCAACATCACTGGGAAATGCAAATCAAAACCATAATGAAATACCATCTTACACCAGACAGAATGGCTAATATCAAAAAGATAAGAAATAACAAGTCTGGTAAGGATGTGGAGATCCTGCACTGTTGGCAGGAATATAAATTGGTACAACCACTGTGGAAAATAGTATGAAACTTTCTCAAAAAATAAGAAATAGAAACAGAAATACCATATGATCAATAATTCCATTTCCATATTTACCCAAAGGAAACAAAAACATGAATTTGAAAAGATATATGCACCCTTACATTTATGGCAACATTATTAACAATAGCCAAGATATGGAAGGAATCCAAGTGTCTATCAATAGATGAATGGATAAGTAAGATGTGTCATATACATACAATGGAATACTACTCGGCCATAAAAAGAATAAAATCTTACCATTTGTGATAACATGGATAAACCTAGACCCTAGAGGGTACAGTGCTAAGTGAAATAAGTCAGAGGAAGACAAATACCATATGATTTCACTTACATGTCTAATCTAAAAAACAAAAACAGACTCTTAAATACAGAGAACAAACTGGTGGTTGCCAGAAGGGAAGTTGGTGAGGAGATGGGTAAAATAGATGAAGGGAACTAAGAGGTACAAAATTCCAGTTATAAAATAAAGTACTCATGAGTATGAAAAGCATAGCATAGGGAATAGAGTCAACAATATTATAGTAATATTGTTTGCTGACTACATTTTTTGTAGTCAGCATTGAGTAATGCATAGAATTGCCAAATAAATTATACATCTGAAACCAGCATAACATTGTATGTCAATTATAGTTCAGTAATTTAAAAAAAGAAAGAACCAGTGACCAGAGACTGAAAACAGGGAGGATTTACTCTGTTAGAGAAGAGGCCTCTCCAAAGGTCTTTCCTAGATAATCCCATATCTATTTTTGACTCCTGCTGAGATGGCTGACCGGATTCATGAATCACATGACTAATCTCTTCAAAGAGCCCTCTGAGTAAATACTCTGTTCTCTTGTGCCTTTGGAGGCACAAGCAAAAAGGTGTCTAGCCACAGCCTTCATATTCTCTCCAGAGTACAATTTCTGGCAGGGAATCTCCTACTTTTAGCATCTTTTATAATCTGGATAGGCTGGGAATTTCACAAATCATCAAGTCTGGTTCCATTTTGCATAATAGTTCTTCCCTTAATCTTTGGTTCGCATTTTATTATAGGAAGCAAGAAGAAACTAGGCTTTACTTTCAACACTTGGCCTGGAAATCTTGACTATATCCAAATTTATTGTTTACAAGTTTCACCTTCCATGCAACTGTATGTCACAATTCAGCAAATCTTTCTGCAATGATATAACAAAGGTCCCCTTTCTTCCAGTTTCCAATAACATGTTCATCATGTCCTTCTAAGCCCTTAGCAGTAGCACCTTTATTAACATCTATACTTCCACCAGAAGTCTCTTTATGACAACTTAGGTCTTCTCTCAGACAATGTAAGTTTTCTCTATCATGCTTCTCCTTTCCTTCTGAGTCCTCACCAGCAACACCTTTAATGTCCATATTTCTAAAAGTCTATTCAAGGCAAAGGAGGCTTTTCTTATTCTTCCCTCCTCTGCCAATTACTCAGTTCCAAACCTACTTCCACATTTTTAAATATTTGTTACAGAATCCCACAGTGGGTGCCAAAATCTATATTTGCTTCCTACTGATGCTATAAGAAATTACCATAAGTTTAGTGGCTTAAAGCAACACAACTTTATTTGGTTACAATTCTAGAAGTCAGAAACCTAAAGTCAAGGTGTTATCCATGGCTGTGTTAACACTTCCGGAGGCTTCAGGGAAGAATACTTTAGACTTTTTCAGCTTCTAGAGGAGGTCTGTATTATTTGGCTCCTGGCCCCTTCATTCCATTATTCTATCCTCTTGCTTCCACCCTCCTAACTCTTACTAGTTCCGACTGATCGTCCTACTGCCCTTATATAAAGACCACTGTGATTACATTGAGCTCACTTAGATAACCCGCTGCAATGTCCCAAGCTCAAGATCCTTAATTCAATCCCATCTGCAAGATCCCTTTTAATATGGAAAGTGACCTAAAGACACAGGTTGCTGGGAGTAGATGTGGATATTTTTGGGAGGTTATTATTCTGCCTACCACGGACTGTAAGGTATAAGCCCATAAATATTTCTCACACACACACACACACACACACACACACACACACACACATACACAAAGACAATAGATGAGAGATTTAAATTCTTTTCAAAGACAGGGGCCTAATACTTAATTTACAAGGACAGAGGAAGTGCGGTGCCTAGATGGCTCAGTCAGTTAAGCATCTGCCTTCAGCTCAGGTCATGATCCCTGGGTCCTGGGTCTGAGCCCCACATTGGGCTCCCTACTCAGTGGGGAGTCTGCTTCTCTCTCTCCCTCTGCCCCTCACCCTCTGCTTCTTCTCTCTGTCTCTCCCTCTCTTAGATAAATAAATAAAATCTTAAAAAAAAATCACAGAGGAAGCTAGAATGTGTCAAAAGAGGAGGGCACTGATGAAAACAGAACAATTTACCCTGTAGGACTCCTGTGGGCCTCAGTTTTTAGGGATACAGTTCTTAGGTAATACAAAAAGGAGAAGTAAGTTGTATGGATAATATCAGAAATTAGTTCCTCTCCTAACCTGTCAGGTAGGTGACCTCCAACTTCTGAGTGAAATTAAATCTGAGAGTCTCTTGGGGCACCTGGGTTGGCTCAGTGTGTTAAAGCCTCTGCCTTTGGCTCAGGTCATGATCCCAGGTCCTGGGATAGAGCTCCACATTGGGTCTCTGCTCAGCGGGGAGCCGGCTTCCCCCTCTCTCTCTGCCTGCCTCTCTGCCTACTTGTGACCTCTTTCTGTCAAATAAATAAATTAAATCTTAATAAATCCAAGAGTCTCTCAACCTGGGGGTGCCAAGTAGAAAGAAAACTTGAATGTAACACAGACCTAAAGGGAAATTAAGTAAAAATTAAGCTATTATATCTGTGCCATCATCTTCCACCTTGACCCCAGCATATAGGCAGTCAGGCATAGATATCCTTAATCAGGTCATTGAAAAATTCTTTTCTGAAGACACTGAACAACCAGTAAGAAAACTTTCAGACACTAAATATTTTCAACTTTGCATCCTATACCAATCCAGTGATCAATCAAATGGAAGATAAATGCTTCTAGACCTGGGAAGACTCAAAATTTTGCACACTGTGAACTCTAATTGAGAAAAGTACTGGGGGATATACTTCAGAAAAGAAAAGAAGAAACTAAGACAGGAAGACATAGGACTCTAGATATAGGAGATCCAAGCCTAGGGAATGGTGAAGGGAAGTCTTAGAATAACAGTTTTTGAAGCAGGCATAGGACAACTAAGCCTGGTCAGGAAAGGGGGAACTGAAACCTCTGGGAGGAAGCTAAGTTTGTTTTTTTTTTAATGGAAGTTTATGGGTTATATGATGTTTTTGGAACACTTGGAGATACTGTTAATAGGTGTTTTACACCAACAGGTGTATGTGGAGAAAAATGGAGCATCAGGTTCTTTTTTTTTTTTTTTAAGATTTTATTTATTTATTTGACAGACAGGGATCACAAATAGGCAGAGAGGCAGGCAGAGAGAGAGAAGGAAGCAGGCTCCCCACTGAGCAGAGAGCCCAATGCGGAGCTTGATCCCAGGACCCTGAGATTATGACCTGAGCAGAAGGCAGAGGCTTAACCCACTGAGCCACCCAGGCGCCCCAGGAGCAACAGGTTCTTAAAAGCCAATCCTATAGTGGAGATCAAGGACAAATGAAATGTTTTAAGAAAAAGAAAACATAATTATAGTTCAAAATATGGACCATCAATGAGCAGTATTTATGTCATTGATGCAACTGTTGAATATTGATTTAACAGCAACAACAATAAAAAGTGATACATCCACATGCAGAAACTGGCTTGGAAAAGGGGGGAGAAATGTAGTATAAAAAGATCATAATGCAGGGAGCCTGGGTGGCTCTGCTCAGCAGGGGGCCTTCTTCCCTTCCTGTCTCTCTGCCTGCTTCTCTGCCTACTTGTGATCTCTGTCTGTCAAATAAATAAATAAAATACTTTTTAAAAAAGTCATAATGTGTTTTCAATAGTCAGAAGATAATGTCTGAAACTGATGTATCCAAAAAGAGCAATGCATGTATATTCTTTGCATATATGGCAGTTAATACGAGCTGAAACATCTACAGTGTTGAATTGATTGCCTCTCAAAAGCAGAACTAAGAGACAGGGAAGGAGGGGATAGACAGAGATAGATTCTTACTACAAGCATTTTGTATTCTGTTTTTAAAAACTACAGGCATGATTGCACCACTGGGTATTTACCCCAAAGATACAGATGTCATGAAAAGAAGGGCCATCTGTACCCCAATGTTTATAGCAGCAATGGCCACGGTCGCCAAACTGTGGAAAGAACCAAGATGCCCTTCAACGGATGAATGGATAAGGAAGATGTGGTCCATATACACATCAGAAAGGACGAATACCCAACTTTTGTAGCAACATGGACGGGACTGGAAGAGATTATGCTGAGTGAAATAAGTCAAGCAGAGAGAGTCAATTATCATATGGTTTCACTTATTTGTGGAGCATAACAAATAGCATGGAGGACATAGGGAGATGGAGAGGAGAAGGGAGTTGAGGGAAATTGAAAGGGGAGGTGAATCATGAGAGACTATGGACTCTGAAAAACAATCTGAAGGGTCTGAAGGGGCGGGGGGTGGGAGGTTGGGGTACCAGGTGGTGGGTATTAGAAAGGGCACGGATTGCATGGAGCACTGGGTGTGGTGCAAAAACAATGAATACTGTTATGCTGAGAATTAAAAAAAAAACTATACGCACATACAACTGGTAAAATATAAATTAATTTCAAATGGCCAGAATATTCCATCATATATCTAAGTTCTAGCATAATTAGTGACTCACATTATTAATCAAACGAGCTATGGGTAATGTGCTAAATACATAGTCTGCTATTATTTAGTAACCCTGCATGGAACTTACAACCCTCAAGGTAGTTACATTTCTACAGGTGTATCATTTAATTAGTACATACACCCACTTGAGTATGTAACATTATTTTCACCTTAAAGATTAGGAAATAGAGGCAGTAATACCCCAAATTATATAGCTATTAAGCCCCTTGGGGAATGAAACCCAAATTTTCTTGGTCATAATGCCTCTTCTGACCACTAAATATAATATGTATTAAGTAACTAGCATGAGTTCTGGCAATAAAGGGTGCTTAATAAATAATATATATAAATATTAATCTACACAAAGAATTTCAAGAGATTTTTATAAGTCTCTTCCCATGTTATAGTAAAGGGCTATATTTGTTAAGGAGAATAAACAAAACATAAGTTTTCCACAGTGTGTCTGGTTTAGAACAAAAATCTCATTTTATATGTCATAGAAATGCATTTGTCATAAATTTAATATTCTTAGAATCTCAGAACAGGTCCATTTAAAAGAATAAAGTAAACACCTAAATACTGATTTAGAAAGCAAAAAAAAAAAAGCAAAATTAAATGTAGAAAAATATGCATAATACGGTTCTATTTTTATGGTAGAAACTGTGTGTGTATACATAGAAGATTTCTAGAAGGATATGCAAGACACTGATTAGCATTTGTCTCCAGGAAGGGAGGATGGCAGTATCAGGAAAGCAAGAAGGGAGACTGACATTTCACCACCCACCCTTCTTCACTGTTACAATTTTTTACCACGATCATGTATTGTATAACTGAATAACGTTAATTAATAAAAAATCCTTTATTATGCTTAATAAACAGTTAAAACAATTTTATGGTTCTCTTGAAAGCTTCTGTATTACCAACCTTATAAAGCACAGTGCTAGGCAACCAGACAATACTCTATATGACATTTAATATTTACTTAATGAAGAAGACATGAGTTCTGCTTATATCAGGTAGGAAAAAAAATTGAAAGTGACTATTCTGCTCTGTTCCCTTTAACAATTTATTTTAAAACAAAATATCTGTTGTTCACTTGCCAAAACTAGTACTCACCCAACAATGTAGCCTATTAATGACTAGTGTACAATAAAGAGACTACATAATCAGTAATGCTTAATAACAAGATCAAAAGCCTAAATCAAAACAAAACTTACAGGAATCATAATAACAGTGATTTGATTTTTGTTTTGAGAGACCCTGTACAAAGCTGAAAGCAAATTAAATATTACAAGCTGATGGCACAGAAAGACCTTTCTAAAGGTCATGGTTTAGAAAATTTAGTTCTCTATTATCTCAAAAGAACAGACCCATAATTTTATTTGAAATATTTTTTAAGTGGCATGGTTTATAATAAATAAAAGATAATGAACAACTATTCCAAAGAGAGGAAGTTGATTTTAAACCAACTTTTGTTGGTTTTAATCAACTTTTTGTTGATTGTAAATAGAAATGGGTCAAGAGTCTTGTTGCAATCCTTGATAGCCTCAGTGGCCTCTCTTCCTTAACAAGTGACTGGATGTCTATATCCCCTTGCTTTTGTAGAAGAGTGTGGAGAGAAAGATCTCAAAGAGGATAATCAAAATTCTTCAATAAAAAGCAATGGAGAGGGGTGCCTGGGTGGCTCAATGGGTTAAGTTTCTGCTTTCGGCTCAGGTCATGGTCTCAGGGTCCTGGGATCGAGCCCCACATCAGGCTCTCTGCTCAGCAGGAAGCCTGCCTCCCCACCCCTCTGCCTGCCTCTCTGCCTACTTGTGATCTCTGTCAAATAAATAAATAAATAAAATCTTTTAATAAAAAAGCAACTGAGCAACAATTATTTGAACTTTCATTTTTATTAGCTATAGAACCCTTCTGAATGCCACCACTTATTGTATGTACTGTATATATTATGAATGCTAACGATTTAGACAAATTTAAGAATCAAGTTGTCTTAATTATTATAGGAGAATCATAGTTCTTCTCATTTATTTATATATTAGTAAACATTTATGAAAGACATACTATGTGCACTATGGTAAATGACGGGGATACAAAAATAACTAAGACAATCCATGCCTTTCATTAGCTTAGAATCAAGTAATACATTTACTGCCATGCATGATGTCATGAAAGAAATGACTACTGGGAAATATACAACTATACAGAAAAACATCTAGTTTAGCTTTAGTGGAGAAGAAGTGGAGTTAATAGAAGGCTTCTAGAGATGATGCCATATATATGTTGTTCCCATTGATATTTTTAAGTTTTCTAAACTTGCCACTCTGGTGTGATATACTTTTTTTTTTTAGAATAAGATCTTTACTTTGGACAATTTTAGATTTACAGAAAAACTGCAAAGATAGTACAGAGTTCCCAAACACCCCACAGCCACTTACCCCTGCTATTAACATATTTTGTTAGTATGGTTCATTTGCTATAACTAATGAACCAATACTGAATCATTTTATTAATTAAAATCCATACCTTACTCAGATATCCTTAGTTTTTAACTAATTACCCTTTTCTGTTCCAGAATCCCCTCTGGGATACCACATTACATTTAGAGATCAGATCTCCTTAGGCTCATCTTGCTCTGACAGTTTCCCAGACCTTCTTTGTTTTTGATGACCTTGACAGTTTTGAGAACAGTAGTCACTTTGTACAATGACACTCTACTGAGATTTGTCCGATATATTTCCTGACTACTTGACTGGGGTTATGTGTTTTTGGAAGATCAGAAAGGTAAGGAGCTATTCTCATTACATCGTATCTGCAGTCGTTACTACTGCTAATGTTGACTTTGATCACCTGACTACATAGTGTTTTTCAGGATTCTCCACTATAAAGTCACTCTTTTTTTCCCTTTCCATACTGTCCTCTTTGGAAGTAAGTCACTATGCATAGTTCACAGTTAGGAAGTGGGGAACTATGCCTGACTTTCTTGAGGACAGAAGATCTACATAAATCTGTGGGAATTATTCTGCTTGGGATATTTGCATATTCACTTCATTTATTTACTTATTCAACCATTTATACCAATATGAAGTCATGGGTATTTATTGTGCATGTTTGGTTATAATCCAAATTTGTTCGTCAAAGATTTCAGCTTTGGTCATTGAAAGGTCTTCAGTTTTCTTCTCTGTTTCTTGAATATAACCCCAGCATTGTGGTGTGTCTTAAACACTTACTTTCTGGCAACCAGAAGATGATCCAGATTCATTTTGTGTATTTCCTCCTCTAGTCCTAGAATGAGCCATTTCTCCAAGGAGCCCTTTTATTGGACAATAGCATTTGAAACCAGGATCAGGGCGTTTGCTAATTGCTGCTAGGGTTATCATTGCTTCTAGTCCTCCTCAGGTAACAGTGCAAGGAAATATATGTCTGCAGACTAGGTTAGCCTTTTCCCCAATGTCACCTAGTTTGAACCACAGTATATAGCCTTTTTAGACTGGGTTCCTTCACCTAGCAATATGCATTTAAAATTCAGCCATGACTTTTTGTGGCTTGATAACTCACTTGTTTTTGGCCCTGAATAATAGTTCATTGTCTGGATGAACCACAGATTATTTATCAATTCATCTAAAGAAAGACTTCTTGATTGTTCCTGGTTTGGGGCTATTATGAATAAAGCTACTGTGAACATTCATTTTCTAGCTTTTGGATGAGTACAAGTTTCCATACCACTTGGAGAAATATTTAGGAGCATAATTGCTGGATTATATGGTGAGAAAATGTTTAGTTTTGTAAGAAACTACCATACTGTTTTCAAAGTGGCTGTATCATTTTTCATTCCCAGTAGCAATTAAGGAGAGTTGTCGTTCCTATGTAACTTAGTTAAAAACTGGAATTATCATAAGCAATCCTGAAAAAGCAAAGCAAAGCTAGAGGCATCATAATTATAGATTTCAAGTTATATTACAAAGCTGTAGTGATCAAAACAGAATGGTACTGGCAGAAAAATAGACACATAGATCAATTGAACAGAACAGAGAACCCAGAAGTGGACCCTAAACTCTATGGTCAACTAATCTTTGACAAAGCAGGAAAGAATGTCCAATGGAAAAAAGACAGTCTCTTCAACAAATGGTGTTGGGAAAATTGGACAGCCACACTTGGAAGAATGAAACTGGACCACTTTCTTACACCATATACAAAAATAAATTCAAAATGGATTAAAGATCAAAATATGAGACAGGAACTCACCAAAATCGTAGAGTAGAACACAGGCAGTAACCTCTTTGACATTGGCTATAGCACCTTCTCCTGAGGCAAAGGAAACAAAAGCAAAAATAAACTATTGGGACTACATCAAAACAAAAAGCTCAAGCACAGCAAAGGAAACAATCAACAAAACTAAAAGACAACAGAATGGGAGAATATATTTGAAAATGACATATGTAATAAATGTTTAGAATGCAAAATATGTAAAAAACTTATACAACTCAACACTCCCAAACAATTAATCCAACTTAAAAATGGCAGAAGACATGAACAGATGTTTTTCCAAAGAAAACATACAGATGGACATAGGCAAGAATCTCCCCAAACTGTAAAAGATGCTCAATAATCAGTGAAATGCAAATCAAAACTACAATGAGATATCACCTCATACCCAAAAAAATGGCTAAAAAAATTAACAACACAGGAAACAACAGGTGTTGGCAGGGATGTGGAGAAAGGGGAACCCTCTCACACTGCTGGCAGGAACGCAAACTTGTGCAGCCTCTCTGGAAAGCAGTATGGAGGTACCACAAAAAGTTAAAAATAGAAATACCCTATGCTCCAGGAATTGCAGTAGTGGGTATTATACTTTGTGTATTATACTTCCAAAGGACACAAAAATACTAATTTGAAGGGTACATCCACCCCAATGTTTACAACAGTATTATCAAAAATAGCCAAATTATGGAAAGAACCCAAATGTCCATTGACTGATGAATGGATAAAGAAGATATGGTATGTGCTTGTGTGTATGTGTGTGTATGTGTGTGTGTGTGTGAGAGAGAGAGAGAGAAAGAGAGAGAGAGAGACTATTACTCAGCTATAAAAAAAGAATAAAATCTTGCCATTTGAAATGGCATGGATAGAGCTAGTACTATGCTAAGCAAAATAAGTCAGTTAGAGAATGGCAAATATCATATGATTTCAAATGTGGAATTTTATAAATACAAAAGGATGAACATGGGAGGAAAAAAGAGAGAGGCAAATCATAAAACAGAGTCTTAATTCTAGAGAACAAACTGCTGGTTACCAGAGGGGAGGTGGGTGAGGTGTTGGGTGAAATAGGTGATGGGGACTAAGGAGTGCACCTGTTGTGATGAGCACGGGGTGTTGTATCGTAAGTGGTGAATCACTAAATTCTATACATGAAACTAATATTACATGAAATTCATTTTTTTAAGTTCTTAATTCCAGTTGGTTAACATTAGTGTAATATTAGATTCTATGTTAACTAACTGGAATTAAAATAACTTGGAAACAAAACAACTGGTAATGTCAGTTTTCTGAATTTTAGCCATTCTAATAGGTGTGTATCTGTATTAGTTTCCTGTGGTTGCTGTAACAAATCACAAACTGGGTAGTTTGCATAAACTCATTCTCTCAGAGTTCTTAAGGCTGGAAGTCTGAAATGACGGTGTCAGCTGCCTATGATCACTGAGTTTATGAGTCGTATCCTTTCTTGCCTCTTCTTAGCTTTGATCCTTGGTATTCCTTGGCTTACAGCTGCATCACTCCAGTCTCTGCCACTGCAACCACATAGCATTCTCCCTGTATGCCTCTGTGATTACCTGACATTTCCTTTCTTTTAAGGACACCAAGTCATACTGGATTAGGGTCAACTCTAATGACCTCAACTTGATTAAATCTGAAAGATCCTATTTCTAAATAAAATCACAATCACAAGTAGTGGGGAATATAACTTCAACATATCTTTGAGGAGTCACAATTTAAACCATAATTGTACTGTTATCTAATTGCTATTTTAAGTGCCAATTCCGTGATAAAAAGGATGTCGAGCACCTTCTCATATGCTTATTTACCATCAGTTTTTCTTCATTGGTGAGATGTATGTTCAGATATTTGCCCATATTCTAACTGGGGTGCTTACTTTCTTATAGTTGATATTTTAAATTTTTTTATATTTTCAAAAGAAGTACTTTATCAGATATGTATTTTGCAAATATTTTCTCCCTGTCTGTGGCTGGTCTGTCATATTCTTAACAGTGTATTTTGCAGAGCAGAAGTTTTTAATTTTAATAAAGTCAAATTTACCGGTATTCTCTTTCATGGATTATGCTTCTGAAACTGTTTTTAGAAACTGACCTTCAAACCCAAGGTTATCTAGATTTTCTCCTAACTTTCTTCTAAAAGTTTTGTAAGTTCGTATTTTGCATTAGGTCTATGATCCTACAATACAGCACGTAGCCTTTTAAGATGGGCTTCTTTCATTTGGTAATATGCATTTAAGGTTGTTACGTGTCTTTTTATGGCTTTCTAGTTCATTTCATTTATTGCTGAATAATATCCTATTTAATGAATATACCAGTTTTTTAATCCACCTACCATTTAAGGAACATCTTGGTTGTATTCATGTTTTAGCAATTATGAACAAAGCTGCTATAAATATTTGTGCACAGGTTTTTGTATGGACATAATATTTAGCTTTGTAAGAAACCACCGAAGTTTCTTCCAAGGTAGTCTACCATTTTGCATTTCCACATGTTCCTTTCTCCCAGTATTTCAATTAAATGTATATTACACCTTTGACAATTTCCTTAGAGTTCTTGGTTCTCTGTTTTCTCTTTTCATTCTTTTTATTATTGAATTACAGTTTGGGGAGATTCTTGCCTATGTCCAACCTACTGATAAGGCATCAAAGGCATTCTTCATTTCTGTTATAGTGTTTGTGATTTCTATAATTTCCTGCTGATTCTTTCTTGGAGTTTCCATCTCTGTGTTTACATTAAACATCTGTTTTTGCATTTTATCTACTTTTGCCATTAGAGCCCTTATCATATTAATCACAGTTAATTTAAGTTTCTCATATGATAATTCCTAATTATATGTCATATCTGATTCTGATGCCTGCTTTGTCTCTTCAGGCTGTGTTTCTCTTGCCTTTTAGTACACATTTTAATTTTTATGTTGAAAGGTGGCCATGATGTACTTGGAATAGGAACTGAGATAAAAGGACCGTTACTGTGAAGTATTATGTTATTATGGACAGGAGTTAGGCTATGGTTAAAGTTCCTATAGATAGATGTAGATTCCAAAGCCTTTGAATTCTTTTATTGTCCTTGTTTTTGTCTCCTCTGTTGACTTTTGACTTCCCTAAGTACTCCTCAAAAGAGTGTCTGCAATTTGCAATTCTTCCAGCATTAAAACCAAAGTTATAATACTGGAGCCCTATTGGTGTACTGGTAAGATGTTGGAGAAGGGAAGCATTCTATAATCTTTTGGTTAAATCTCAGTCATTGAGAGATCTTGTGTCCCTGGGCTATAAACTCTGCAAATATTTCTTAGTTACCATTCCTGCCTCAATCCCTATCTTCTGATACCAGAAACCGGGGTGGGGGGTGGATACAGTGGGAAAAATTCCCTTCCTAAGGTGGGATATGGGATAGGTAAAATTTTCCTCGGCATAGTAGACTTCTGTTATGGATATATCTCAAAATGGTTACTCTCCCCCCTCTTCCCCCCTCTTCTTTGTTGTTTGCCATATGTAATAGGTCAATTGTGTCCACTTCAAAATTCCTTTGTTGAATCCTTCACACTCAGTACTTCACAATGTGACTATGTTTGGAGATACAGTCTTTAAAAAGTTGATTAAGTTAAAATGAAGTCATTAGGGTTGGCCTTAATCCAACTTGACTTGTGTCCTTATAAGAGATTATCAGGACACACAAAAACATACCAGGGGCACATGCACACAGAGGAAAAGTCAATGTAAGGACACAGGAAGAAGGCAGTCCATCTAAACACCAAAGAGAGAGCCTTAAGAGAACCAAACCTGCTAGAACCTTGATCTTGGACTTCTAGACTCCAGAACTAGGAGAAAATGAATTTCTGCTGTGTAACATACCCATTCTGTGGTCTGTTGTTATAGAAGCCTGAACAAAATAATACATCATGAAAACATGGTAAGAATTAAAACCACCAAAGTTGGGGGTGATACCCTGAGATTGTGGCCAATAGGAGTTTCTCATTCTCAAACTAGTCCACACCCAGCCTCCAGAAACTTGTCAAATTACCATTTAATTGTTACCAGTTATGGCTTCAGTAGCGTGCTCCAGGTAAGAAAATATTGGCTAGAACTCTTTGGATTTATCTTGTCCCTCTAGGTTTTAGGATAGTAGTTTGCCTTGATAGCTCAATTCCATAATAGTTCCAAGGAATTTTATTGATTTTAAATACGTTCAGCTTTTTCTTATTATAAAGATGGAATGGCAACTTCCATGTTCTTTACATACTGGAGCTGAAATGGGAAGTCCTGATATTTTTACTCAAACCCTATCTGCAAAGACTTGAAATAAACTTTATATGAGAAGAGCTTATATTTTGTACCTTAATATGACATCTTAGTCATTTTGGCTACTTTAACAAAATACCACAAACTGGGTGATATAAACAACAAACATCTATATCTCATAGTTCTGGAGGCTGGAAGTCCCTGATCACAGTGCATAGCCTTGGTCATAGCACAGTAAGGTTCTGCTGAGGGCTCTTTTCTGGATCACAGATTGCTGCTTTCCTGCTATATCTTCACATAGGGGAAAGAGAAAGCTCTTCTGTCTTTTCCTTTTATTATACAGGCACTCATTCCACCTCAAGGGTTTCACTCTCATGCCCTTATCTAAACCAATTCACCGCTCAAAGACCTCTCTGCAAATACCATCACATTAAGGATTATAGATTCAACATATAAATTTAAAGAAGACACAAACATTCAGTCCCTAATATATACTATCCTTGCATCAGAAATATTAAATCACTTTAAAAATTATAAACATATAATTGATACTATTATTTTTCCCTTTAAAAATTCTGTCAAAATTCAGGGACTATGCCTTGGGAAATGTTGCCATTAGCTGTAGGATTTATTAGTGTCTCTTTTTAACATCACTACCCCTTTTTTCTGAGATTAGGTCAAGGGAGAAGAACTTAATTGGGCTTCTGTATATATTATTTCCATTCCATTCACCTGTCCTAATCTCAGATGTCAAATCCCTCTCTGCAAGCAATGCACAGTTGTTCAAAAGCCTCAAGGATATCAGAGGTGACAGAATATTATTTTCTTAGGTCAGAGATGGAAAGGTGAGTGAAATAGAATTCATCATCCTATAGTTGGGACACTGATATTTTCAGCAACCAAATCCTTCTCCTCTGGCAATTTTGGGAAAAACTACAAACTAACCAACTGTATTGACAATTTAATATTTCTACAAAATCATGTCATAAGACAGTGAAATATTAATTAAAGGGTTACAAAATTAATCAGAGAGGTCTCTGTTCTTGACCTCAGAGTAACATTAACCATAAAAGGAAGAGTTCAAATTAGTAACACCAGTGGCAATTCAGGTCTTAAACATATCAGATCATATATAGACTAGACATTTAGTCTCTTAAATTATCTTAGTTTTTATAACAAATGAAACATCTATTTCTGCTTAATACCAAAACATGGTACATGCACATGAAAAGCTTTAGGATAAATGTAACATATTATTTGATGAAATTCTAAGTCACATGATGAGTAGTTAGAATATCAGATAATAACAAGCAATTTATGGGAATTGATTTGGACTTTGAAGGAGGGATACATTCTGCATAATCACTTTATCCTAGCTTCATGCTTCAGTGCCTGGAATTCCAATCACTAACTAGAAAATTCTTAATCATCCCTTAAGCCACATTAATATTTCTCTAAATTTACAGGGAAAGTTAGTTGCTTTTTCATGTTTGCACCATGACACTTAATATGCTCCTCTCTTTTTTTTAAGTAGCCTCCATGCCCAGCATGGAGCCCAGTAAGGGGTTGGAACTAATGACCCTGAGATCAAGACCTGAGCTGAGATCAAGAGTCTGATGCTTAACCAACTGAGCCAACCAGGAACCCCCTCTCTCTTACAGTCTATTTTGTTTTCTTTATGTTCTCCCCAGTCAGTTGAACAAGTCTAGTACAGAGATGTAGCCTTCTGTCATTGTTGCCCATTTGATGTTTATTTTACCACCTTTTGATACTTCAATTTTCTTTTGGACAAGTACCTCTCTATCATTTCAGAAAGTCTTGGTGGAATGATCAATATAGGTAGTCTGCTATCTCCTGGAAGGGGAGAACCTGTGACCCACTGATCTATCATTTCCCAAGAATCTGAATATGGAGTAGTGATACGAGAGTGAAAACCATTTGGACCTCTCTGAGGACAACATTTACTAATCCCCGCAGAATATTGTTTGTCATACAATGTCATTTTTGTTTAAAATAGGAAAAAGGATGCTTAGTTATAGAGAGACATAGTTATCAGATGTAGGTATGTGTAAGTAGATGCCTGGGAAGAGATCTGGAATATTCCAAACCAGCATGTTTTAAGTGGTTATCTAAGGAGAGAATTTGGATTTGGGATAAGGCAAAGGGTGTTTTCCCTTCTAACTCTCTATATTACTGACTTATGATTTCATTTGAGGGGTTAAAAGTCATGTGTTACTTTTGTAATTTATTTATTTTACTTCAAAAAGTTCACTTTTAAAATTATATTCCCAAAAAAGAAAACATCTGAAGGTTTTTTTTTTCCTATTCATTATTGTTTTGTTTTCTTAACTTGATAACCAGCTAGTTAAAAAAAATAATAGTTGATTGATATTCTGTGCAAACTGCTTTTTTTTTTTTTACCAAGGAGATTTTCCTTCAATCCATGGTTGTAGTCATCACTAAGAAAAGGAAAATAGTTTTAGATTTCACAGACCCTGCATTTCCCATCCAGAAGCCATGTTTGGACATATTCATATGCTAAGTTCTAGGCCTAAATAATGTCTGACTTATGAATATAGTTTTCTAAGAAAAGTTCATCATAGGCTGAATAGTGGGCTTGCTAGGCATTATTCCATGATGAGAACATGAGTTAGCATTCAGTACCAGATAGACAGTAGACTTCATCTTACAGCATAAGTTAAGTTCTGAAGCAAGCTAATAAGGCCCAAATCATAGCCATCTCTTTCTCCCTTACTGAAACAGTTCTCTATTTCTTTGGCTGAATACCTGATGGAGGAGTTGTCTTGCATTTAAAAATAGAGCCTCCCTATGACCCTGCAGTTGCACTACTGGGTATTTACCCCAAAGATACAGATGTAGTGAAAAGAAGGGTCATTTGTACCCCAATGTTTATAGCAGCAATGGCTATGGTCGCCAAACTGTGGAAAGAACCAAGATGGCCTTCAATGGATGAATGGATAAGGAAGATGTGGTCCATATACACTATGGAGTATTATGCCTCCTTCAGAAATGATGAATACCCAACTTTTGTAGCAACATAGAGGGGACTGCAAGAGATTATGTTGAATGAAATAAGTCAAGCAGAGAGAGTCAATTATCATATGGTTTCACTTATTTGTGGAGCGTAAGAAATAACATGAAGGAGATGGGGAGATGGAGAGGAGAAGGGAGTTAAGGGAAACTGGAGGGGGAAACAAACCATGAGAGACTGTGGACTCTGAAAAACAATCTGAGGGATTTGGAGGGGTAAGGGGTGGGAGGTTGGGTGAGTCTGGTGGTGGGTATTATGGAGGGCACGTATTACATGGAATTCTGGGTGTGGTACATAAACAATGAATTCTGGACCACTGAAAAGAGATTTAAAAAATAAATTTAAAAATTTAAAAATAGGGGCAATATTATACAAAATTCTTATTTTCAAACCCTTGACTCACACTCAGCATGGTGAGCTAATTATACCTTAAAAGGCATGTAGGAAATGAGAGGGTTCTAAAAAACAGTGAATAACATCTATCATGTCATGCCGACTCAAGGAAACACGCATTTTGAAGTGGATGTCATTTTGCCCTCTCTCACACTTCATACTGAGTGCATATATTTCCATGAATCAGCAGTGCTAATAAAAGGGAACATAAATGTGGATATTCCATGCCAATATCATTTAGGAAATACCTTTCAAATTCATAGCAGAATGTCAATTGTTTAATGCATTACTTATTTTATCATATAACATCAAATTAATTACAAAGTGTTTAAATTAATTTTGGAAATTGCTTATTTTTTTCCCGTACATAGCACTGGTAAATGCCTGCCAAGGGCAAAAAAATGTTCAAGTTACTCAAATAGAAGTAAAAGGCATTATTGAGCTGATTCACTTCAGGAAGTACCTGGACGTCAGGTAACTCACCTAACTGACATGTCAAAACAGGATTATGCTTTTACAGGGTGAAGAAGAGAGAGAGAGGGAGAGAGAGAGAGAGAGGGAGGGAGGTGTTCTTGTGTTTTGGCTCAGGTAACAGTTCTCATCTCTAATCTCTGCAAGTCTTATGGTTGGAATATTTGGATATTGTTCCAATATTCATGCCTCATGATCAAGACTGTACAATCTCATACTGCTAACTGTCAAGAACTGTTGTGGCGGGGGTGTGGGAGGTCGGGGTACCAGGTGGTGGGTATTATAGAGGGCACAGATTGCATGGAGCACTGGGTGTGGTGAAAAAATAATGAATACTGTTTTTCTGAAAATAAATATATTGAAAAAATTAAAAAAAAAAGAAAAGAAAAGAAAAAGAAAGTCCTGCATTGGTTCTATTAGGTTTAGGGCTGAAAGCTGAAAGGATAAAATAAGGAAAGGAAGCAATGTTTGGAGACAAGGGAGCTGGAGACCTATCATATCTGGTTTAAATCTTCTATATAACAAAATTAACAAGTCAGGAAACAACAAATGCTGGCAAGGATGTGGAGAAAGGGGAACTCTTACACATGGCTGGTGGGAACGCAAACTTGTACAGCCACTCTGGAAAAGACTATGGAGTTGCCTCAAAAGTTAAAAATAGAGCTACCCTATGACCCAGCATTTGCACTACTAGGTATTTACCAAAAGAATACAAACATAGTGATCCAAAGGGGCACATGTACCCCCGTGTTTATAGCAGCAATGTCCACAATAGCCAAGCTATGGAATGAGCCCAGATGTCCATCAACAGATGAATGGATAAAGAAGAGTAATGGAATCAGCCACAAAAAAATGGTATCTTGCCATTTACAAAAACATGAATGGAACTAGAGGGTATTATGCTAAGCAAAGTAAGTCAATCAGAGAAAGATGATGATCATGCGATTTCACTCATATGTGGAATTTAAGAAACAAAACAAAGGATTGTAGGGGAATGGAGGGAAAGATCAATTAAGACAAAATCAGAGGGAGAAAAACCATAAGATACATTTAACTACAGGTGAAGAAAACAGGGTTTCTGGAGGGAAGGCAGGTAGGAGAATAGGGTAACTGGGCAATGGACATTAAGGGGGCACGTGATGTGATGAGCACTGGGTGTACATGCAACTGATGAATCACTGAACTCTACCTCTGAAACTAATAATATACTATATGTTAATTGAATTTAAATAAAATTAAAAATAAGATATAAAAAATATTTTATATACCTGGGGTAACAAACTTCCAGTGAATCCTAGTAATGCTGCAACTTTTCATGACTGTACAGTTTTCATTCTCCACGTATCACAGGTGGTGAGGGTTGTTTCCTTAGCTTCAGCAAAGATTTCAGCTACAAATGTCATGTTCAGACTTTCTGATATGACTGGGCAGGGATGAGGGAACTAAGAAAAAGAAAAAAAAAAAGAAAAGCAGCAATGATAAGGGTACATGGGTACCATAGGCCATGGAAAGGTAAATAATTCAGGAAGTGACATGGGAAGAGAAAATAGGTACTAGAACTTTGGCATGAGAGGAAACACCATTATTAGGACTATAGCTCATTGATGTAAGAAGGAACTACAGCCTGAAGCAAAACCATTCAGTTAATTGCCTCAGCTCTTTAAGTTCCAGGTGACAGAAATCAGAATTGGTCCCAGAACCTAGAGGGATCTTAAGGTAGACTGGTGTCAAATGTCCCCAACTGTGAGAAAGGCAAGTGGAGGAAGAAATGGGAAAAGAGGAGGAGGATTCCCAACAAGAAATTAGGAAACTGATCACCATTGAGGAAAAGTTATCTTCAGGGAAATATTTGTCCTCAGAGAGGCAGCACGGTAACATGGAGTGAATGAAGATTTGTGCCTAATGTTCTCAGTGTGAATCTTGAATCTGCTACATTCTTTAGGCAAGAAATTATCTCTTGATAAATTATAAGTTATTAGCAGATAAATGATTTTATTCACCTTTCTATTTCTAAAATCTAACATATCACCTGGCTAAAGGGCTGTTGCTTGAGTCTAAATCAGTGGATTGAAAATTGAGGGAGCCTCAGGATCACGTAGAGAGTTCGTTAAACTACAGAATGCCCAAGTTTTGGTCAAGTCAGTCTGGAGCAAGATTTGCATTTCTATCAAATTCCCAAACAACACTAAAGATACCTGCTCCAGGAATCAACACTTTAAGAACAAGTGAGCATTGTTTTCAACCAGGGGTCAACAAATTACAGCCAGTTGGCCAATCTACCTTTAGCCTCTTTTTATACAGCTCGTGATCTAAGAATTTTTTTTTTTTTACATTTTTAAAGGATTGTTAAAAACACACAAAGAAGGGGCATGTAGGTGGCTCAGTCAATAAAGCCATGAGGTGTTTGCCTTCAGCTCAGGTCATGATTTCAAGGTCCTGGGATCGAGCCTGTTTCTGCCTCTCCCTCTGCAACTGCCTCTGCTGCTCCCTCTGCTTGTGCTCTCTCACTCTTGCGCTCTCTCAAATAAATAAATATTTTAAAACACACACACACAAAGAATATGTGACAGACTTATATGTGTCCCACAAAGTGTAAAATATTTACAATCTGGCCATTTACAGAAAACATTTACCAGCCCCTGATTTAAACAATACAATTATTGCAAAAACAAACAACTTAACTTGAAAAAGGTTTAAACTGCAGAATAAAAATCAGATATTTATGTTCTGTGTTACCTAAATCACACTGTATTTCCAATATGCTGTCTCTGCCCAATTCTTGTTTGGCTGCTTATAGCCATTTTAGGAGCTGTAAGAATGATTTCAATTATTCTGTGGAAGCATTTCACTGAATTAAAATGTAGATATTTTTAGAAGCATTATTCTATAATAGTTTGAGGAAAATAGGCATGGCATTAGTACTTTCGATATTTAAGTTTCTCTATTTTAATTGCTCTTTAAATCCTTCAGTTTTTGGAATGTTCTGATAGGCCATTTCCAGATGTCAGATTTCTATCTAGAACATGCAAACTTCAAATACATCTCTAAGGCTTATGGGAGCTCATGCCAAACTTTTTACAACTGTGTATTCTGGCCTTTATATTGCTGAGGCTGCATACTGGAATGCCACAGTGTAGGCTACATACTGGATAGCTAGTTTGTGCAAGCAGACCCTGAATGCCTCTGTTAATCACTATCTTGAGAAAGTAGAGATCCCTTCCTTCCTCTATATTTCCATCAAGCAGAATATGCAAAAGGACTTGTTGTTCAGTGTTCAAGATCAGGGGCCTGGGGTGGCAACCTTATAACAAAGAGTGTCTAGGTGACCGGCCTCGATCTCTTTGAAAATGCCAGCCAAGGAAGGAGGGGAAGGGCCATGGATAGTTGCTAGCTTGAGTTGCTATGCTAAAGAAGCTTGATGCACAGAGATCTCAGCTGTGGATGCTTTGTCCAGTCTGCTGCGCCTGGACTCCCTGTATGTAAGTTTCTCCAATAAACCTATGTCTCAATGGCTCTCTCTGGGTCTCTTCTTTGGCCTCACTAGACCACTACCCTTCCTAGGCTTAGAGTCCGCTGGGATGTAATTGCACACACAGTAAGTCATCAACCCAGACTTCTGTTATTCTTTATCTAGTTTAGAACTGCACCCAAGATCAAGAAAGGAACCATAACATAATCAATCTCTTAAAAGTGTATGTATATCCAAAGACTCCTGCCCATCCACCTATTCTTAGCTCAAGTGATCATTAGTAGACTAATCATTAGTAGCACCAATTATGAGTGTTGAGATTTCAGATACCCAGATAATAATGATCAGAGGGACTTTCCCAGTGCTTTAATATAAGTCCTCAGGACTTCTGAACTACCCTGACTGGTCTGGGCCTTAGGAATGACTGAAATGGGTTTCCCTTCCTGGCTGGCAAGATGGAGGCTCTATATTAAACATATAGTAATAGAAATAAACAAAGAATGTGGTGTATCATCTCCAACTGAGTTTCTTTTTTTTTTTAAGATTTTATTTATTTATTTGAGAGAGAATGAGTGAGAGAGAGCATGAGAGAGGAGAAGGTCAGAGGGAGAAGCTGACTGCCCAAGGAACTGGGAGCCCAATGCAGGACTCGATCCTGGAAGTCCGGGATCATGACCTGAGTCGAAGGCAGTTGCTCAACCAACTGAGCCACCCAGGAGCCCTCCAACTGAGCTTCTCTATCGAAATTTAAATTTGCCTCATGGGGAGACTCTTTCCTTGAATTTCAAAGAATGTGTGTCCATCTTTGTCTACCTCACTATAGCCTGTAGAATTGAGGAAGGTTTAGTTTGAGACGATGGCTTTGATTGTTAGTTTGTTGGTATGCAGAAATGAATGTGGCCTCTCAGAAGTCACTGCTACTTCTGTCTATGAGAGTGGGCTGGGACAGCATGAAGTCTGACAGAATACATGTTTGAAACACCATCACCTCCCAGCAGGAGGATGTTTAGAAGGGATCCTAAGGAGGAAAAGAGAGCGCATGCATTCATACTCAATTTTGCTGATGGGATTAGCTTACTAATAGGTAGAAAGGAAGAACAGGTAGAAAGGGAGAGAGTCTGAATTTTCATATTTAAGGCCCTATATTAGATTTTACATGTTAAAGCCAAAAACAAAACAAAATAGGGAATTCTTTCCTGAGAGGGAGTAGTATACCACAGCAGATGGTGACAGGTCCAGAGTTATAAAAGATCCCTAACTGCCCCTTGCCTGTACGTGCTGCTCAAGACACATACTATTTCATTTGGACAGATTATTTTGCCTGCTGTGAGAATGATAACCTGTCTAAACTTGAGGATATTTGTAGAAGTATAAATTGTATTCATGGAGAAAAAGCTTTTGTATCTTGCTCAGGGTAGACACACAAAATGCTGTAGCAATGGTAGAAATCTGAAGTCAAGAAAGTATACAACCCGATGGAACTTGGGTTCTTAAAGCATACAAGTGGCTTTGGCTGAACCTTTGTGAGCTTTCACAAAGGGTTTTATTCTTGCTGAGAAGCAGAGTACATATTAGACAAGCTTCTTAAATACGCATCAGAGTGCTCTTCAGCATTCCTCTCCAAATGGATGCACCCTTGATTCTGCCATCAAGATGATAGCCTAGGGCACTGGAAGAAAAACTGTTATTAATGGCACTGCTGGGTCATTGATAGTTTAGAAAAATTAAAACATCTTTTTTTGCCTTGCTTGTAGAAAGCCACAGACATTTCATAGTAGACTGTGCTGATTAAGAGAACTCACAGGTAGTGATGCAGAAGACAAGGCTAACTTGGGGAACTTCAGGATATCTGGGGAGGACACACTAGTTCCACATCAGCATAGCTTCAGCCAATTCCTATATTGTCCCTTGGGTCAGACAACTGAGACCAAGTACTAGAGGAGAAAGGCAAGAACATTTAGTTACTAGACGAATGACAGCTTCATATGTCAACTATTCTCCAGCTCTGTACCTTAATGTTAGACAAAATGAGCAGATGATATTGAATATTTTGTTCCCAGAATCTAGGACATACATGTAAGGTACACTGTGGAAAAATTAATAAAAACATGAAGAATGAACATGAAAGAGATTAGGGGCGCCTGGGTGGCTCAGTTGGTTAAGCCTCTATTAATTTCAGCTTAGGTCATGATCTCAGAGTTGTGAGATAGAGCCCCATGTCAGGCTCCACACTGAGTGGGGAGTCTGCTTCTTTCCCTCTTTCCCTCTCCCTCTGCCCCTCCCTCTGCTCACACACTATTTTTCTCTCTCTAAAATAAATAAATAAATAAATGTTTAAAAAAAGAAAAGAGATTAACTAAAACAAAATGACCACTGTCAGGCAGAGTTATATTAGCAAAATTAGATGTTAGAAGAGATACGCAAAGGAAAATAGAGAAGATCAACGAACATAAAGACTAGTTCTCTCAAAAGACCAATAAGAAATTAAAAAATGAACAAAACAGATCAAGAAAAATAAAGAAGGTGAGAATGCAAAATTGAATAGGATAGGGGAAAAATTTACATAATTACAAAATCGTTTTGTAATTTATTTTTATTTATTTTTTTAATAAACATATAATGTATTTTTATCCATAGGGGTATAGGTCTGTGAATCGCCAGGTTTACACACTTCACAGCACTCACAATAGCACATACCTTCCCCAATGTCCATAACTGCACCCGCCTCTCCCAAACCCCCTCCCCCCAGCAACCCTCAGTTTGTTTTGTAAGATAAAGAGTCACATATGGCTTGTCTCCCTCCCAATCCCCTCTTGTTTCATTCATTCTTCTCCTACCCCCTTAACCCCCACCCCCGTGTTGCATCTCTACTTCCTCATATCAGGGAGATCATATGATAGTTGTCTTTCTCTGATTGACTTATTTCGCTAAGCATGATACCCTCTAGTTCCATCCACATCCTGGCAAATGGCAAGATTTCATTTCTTTTGATGCCTGCATAGTATTCCATTGTGTATATATACCACATCTTCTTTATCCATTCATCTGTGGATGGACATCTAGGTTCTTTCCATAGTTTGGCTCTTGTAGACATTACTTCTATAAACATTCGGGTGCACGTGCCCCTTTGGATCACTACGTTTGTGTCTTTAGGGTAAATAACCAGTAGTGCAATTGCTGGGTCATAGGGTAGTTCTATTTTCAACATTTTGAAGAACCTCCATGCTGATTTCCAGAGCAGTAGCACCAGCTTGCATTCCCACCAACAGTGTAGAAGGGTTCCCCTTTCTCCGCATCCTCACCAACATCTGTCATTTCCTGACTTATTAATTTTAGCCATTCTGACTGGTATGAGGTGATATCTCATTGTGGTTTTGATTTGTATTTCCCTGATGCCGAGTGATGTGGAGCACTTTTTCATGTGTCTGTTGGCCATCTGGATGTCTTCTTTGCAGAAATGTCTGTTCATTTCCTCTGCCCATTTCTTGATTGGATTATTTGTTCTGTGGGTGTTGAGTTTCAGAAGTTCTTTATAGATTTTGCATACTAGCCCTTTATCTGATATGTCGTTTGAACATATCTTCTCCCATTCTGTCAGTTGTCTTTAGGTTTTGTTAACTGTTTCCTTTGCTGTGCAAAAGCTTTTGATCTTGATGAAATCCCAATAGTTCATTTTTACCCTTGCTTCCCTTGCCTTGGCGATGTTCCTAGGAAGAAGTTGCTACGGATGAGGTCAAAGAGGTTGCTGCCTGTGTTCTCCTAAAATGATTTTGATGGATTCCTTTCTCACATTGAGGTTCTTCATCCATTTTGAGTCTATTTTCATGTGTGGTGTAAGGAAATGGTCCAATTTCATTTTTCTGCATGTGGCTGTCCAATGTTCCCAACACCATTTATTGAAGAGGCTCTCTTTTTTCCATTGGACATTCTTTCCTGCTTTGTCAAAGATTAGTTGACCACAGAGTTGAGGGTCTATTTCTGGGCTCTCTATTCTGTTCCATTGATCTATGTGTCTGTTTTTGTGCCAGTACCATGCTGTCTTGATGATGACAGCTTTGTAAAAGAGATTGAAGTCTGGAATTGTGATGCCACCAACGTTGGCTTTCTTTTTTAATATTCCTTTGTCTATTCGAGGTCTTTTCTGGTTCCATATAAATTTTAGAATTATGTGTTCCATTTCTATGAAAAAAATGGATGGTATTTTGATAGGAATTGCATTAAATGTGTAGACTGCTTTAGGTAGCATAGACATTTTCACAATATTTGTTCTTCTAATCCAGGAGCATGGAACATTTTTCCATTTCTTTGTGTCTTCCTCAATTTCTTTCACGACTACTTTATAGTTTTCTGAGTATAGATTCTTAGCCTCTTTGGTTAGGTTTATTCCTAAGTATCTTATAGTTTTGGGTGCAATTGTAAATGGGATTGCCTCCTTAATTTCTCTTTCTTCTGTCTTGTTGTTGGTGTAGAGAAATGCAACTGATTTCTGTGCATTGATTTTATATCCTGACACTTTACTGAATTCCTGTACAAGTTCTAGCAGTTTTGGAGTGGAGTCTTTTGGGTTTTCCACATATAGTATCATATCATCTGCGAAGAGCGATAGTTTGACTTCTTCTTTGCCGATTTGGATGCCTTTAATTTCCTTTCATTGTCTGATTGCTGAGGCTAGGACTTCTAGTACTATGTTGAATAGCAGTGGTGATAATGGACATCCCTGCCATGTTCCTGACCTTAGTGGAAAAGCTTTAAGGTTTTTCTCCATTGAGAATATTTGCAGTGGGTTTTTCATAGATGGCTTTGATAATATTGAGGTATGTGCCCTCTATCCCTACACTTTGAAGAGTTTTGATCAGGAAGGGATGTTGTACTTTGTCAAATGCTTTTTCAGCATCTATTGAGAGTATCATATGGTTCTTGTTCTTTCTTTTATTAATGTGTTGTATCACATTAGTTGATTTGTGGATGTTGAACCAACCTTGCAGTCCTGGAATAAATGCCACTTGGTTGTGGTGAATAATCCTTTTAATGTACTGTTGAATCCTATTGGCTAGTATTATATTGAGAATTTTCGCATCTGTGTTCATTAAGGATATTGGTCTGTAGTTCTCTTTTTTGATGGGATCCTTGTCTGGTTTTGGGATCAAGCTGATGCTGGCCTCATAGAAGGAGTTTGTAAGTTTCCTTCCATTTCTATTTTTTGGAACAGTTTCAGAAGAATAGGAATTAGTTCTTCTTTAAATGTTTGGTAGAATTCCCCCCGGGAAGCCGTCTGGCCCTGGGCTTTTGTTTGTTTGGAGATGTTTGATGACTGTTTCAATCTCCTACTGGTTATGGGTCTGTTCAGGTTTTCTATATCTTCCTGGTTCAGTTGTGGTAGTTTACATGTCTCTAGGAATGCATCCATTTCTTCCAGATTGTAAAATTTGTTGGTGTAGAGTTGCTCATAGTATGTTCTTATAATTGTCTGTATTTTGTTGGTGTTAGTTGTGATCTCTCCTCTTTCATTCATGATTTTATTTATTTGGGTCCTTTCTCTTTTCTTTTGGATAAGTCGGGCCAGGGGTTTATCAATCTTATTAATCATTTCAAAGAACCAGCTCCTAGTTTCGTTGATTTGTTCTATTGTGGGTTTTTTTATTCTATTTCATTGATTTCTGCTCTGATCTTTATGATTTCTCTTCTCCTGTTAGGTTTAGGGCTCCTTTCTTGTTCTTTCTCCAGGTCCTTTAAGTGTAGGGTTAGGTTGTGTACTTGAGACCTTTCTTGTTTCTTGAGAAAGGCTTGTACCGCTATATATTTTCCTCTCAGGACTGCCTTTGCTGTGTCCCACAGATTTTGAAACATTGTGGTTTCATTATCATATGTTTCCATGAAGTTTTTCAATTCTTCTTTAATTTCCTGGTTGACCCATTCATTCTTTAGAAGGATGCCGTTTAGTCTCCATGTATTTGGGTTCTTTCCAAATGTCCTCTTGTGATTGAGTTCTAGCTTCAGAGCATTGTGGTCTGAAAATATGCAGGGAATGATCCCAATCTTTTGATACCGGTTGATCCCTGATTTGTGACCCAGGATGTGATCTATTCTGGAGAATGTTCCATGTGCACTAGAGAAGAATGTGTATTCTGTTGCTTTGGGATGAAATGTTCTGAATATATCTGTGATGTCCATCTGATCCAGTGTGTCATTTAAGGCCTTTATTTCCTTGTTGATCTTTTGCTTGGATGTTCTGTCCATTTCAGTGAGGGGAGTGTTAGAGTCCCCTACTATTATTGTATTATTATTGATGTGTTTCTTTGATTTTGTTACTAATTGGTTTACATAGTTGGCTGCTCCCACGTTAGGGACATAGATATTTAAAATTGTTAGATCTTCTCATTGGACAGACCCTTTGAGTATGATATAGTGCCCTTACTCATCTCTTATTATAGTCTTTGGTTTAAAATCTAATTTATCTGATATAAGGATTGTCACCCCTGCTTTCTTCTGATGTCCATCAGCATGGTAAATTGTTTTCCAACCCCTCACTTTAAATCTGGAGGTTTCTTCAGTTCTAAAATGAGGTTCTTGCAGGCAACATATAGATTTGTTTTGTTTTGGTTTTTTTTTTTATCCATTCTGATACCCTGTGTCTTTTGATTGGTGCATTTAGCCCATTAACATTCAGAGTAACTATTGAGAGATATGAATTTAGTGCCATTGTATTGCCTGTAAGGTGACTGTTACTGTATATTGTCTCTGTTCCTTTCTTTGCTTAGAGGACCCTTTCAATATATCCTGTAGAGCTGGTTTGGTGTTTGCAAATTCTTTCAGTTTTTGATTGTCCTGGAAGCTTTTTATCTCTCCTTCTATTTTCAATGATAGTCTAGCTGGATATAGTATTCTTGGCTGCATGTTTTTCTCATTTAGTACTCTGAATATATCATGCCAGCTCTTTCTGGCCTGCCAGGTCTCTGTGGATAAGTCTGCTGCCAATCTAATATTTTTACCATTGTATGTTACAGACTTCTTTTCCCGGGCTGCTTTCAGGATTTCCTTTTGTCACTAAGACTTGTAAATTTTACTATTATGTGACGGGGTGTGGACCTATTTTTGTTGATTTTAGGGGGGTTCTCTGAGCCTCCTGGATTTTGATGCTTATTCCCTTTGCCAATTAGGGAAATTCTCTCCAATAATTCTCCCCAATAAACCTTCTGATCTCCTCTCTCTTTCTTCTTATTCTGGAATCCCAATTATTCTAATGTTGTTTCTTCTTATGGTGTCACTTATCTCTCAAATTCTCCCCTCGTGGTCCAGTAGCTGTTTGTCCCTCTTTTGCTCAGCTTCTTTATTCTCTGTCATTTGGTCTTCTATATCACTAATTCTTTCTTCTACCTCCTTTATCCTAGCAGTGAGAGCCTCCATTTTTTATTGCACCTCATTAATAGCTTTTTTAATTTCAACTTGGTTAGATTTTTAGTTCTTTTATTTCTCCAGAAAGGGCTTTTATATCTCCCAAGAGGGTTTCTCTAATATCTTCCATGCCTTTTTCAAGTCCGGCTAGAACCTTGAGAATCATCATTCTGAACTCTAGATCTGACATATTACCAATGTCTGTATTGATTAGGTCCCTAGCTTTCAGTACTGTCTCTTGTTCTTTTTTTTTGCAGTGAATTTTTCCGCCTTGTAATTTTGTCCAGATAAGAGTATATGAAGGAGCAAGTAAAATACTAAAAGGGTGGCAAAGACCCCAGGAAAATATGCTTTAACCAAATCAGAAGAGACCCCAAATCGTGGGAGCGAAAAAGGAGATAAAAAGAGGTTCAGAGAAAAAAAAAATTTTAAAAAGAAAACAAATAAAGAAAAAATATAAAAAGGAAAAAAATATATATATTAGATAAACTAGTTAAAAAAACGTTAAAAAAGAAAAGGGTAAAAGTTAAAAAAAAATGAGCAGAAGAAAGAAAAAAAAATTGAAAAAAAATTAAATTAACTGCAAGACTAAATAAAGACTCATGGGAAAAAAGCCATGAGTTCCATGCTTTGCTTTCTCCTCCTTTGGAATTTTGCTGCTCTCCTTGGTATTGAACCTGCACTACTCGGTAGGTGAACTTGGTCCTGGCTGGATTTCTTGTTGATCTTCTGGGGGAAGGGCCTGTTGTAGTGATTCTCAAGTGTCTTTGCCCCAGGCAGAATTGCACCACCCTTACCAGGGGCCAGGCTGAGTAATCCACTGGGGTTTACTTTCTGGAGCTTTTGTTTCCTCAATGCTTTCTGTAGAGTTCCAGAGGACGGGAATGAAAATGGCGGCCTCCCAGTCTCTAGCCCAGAGGAGCCAAGAGCTCGGGGCCCCACTCCTCAGTGCACCCTCAGAGAATAGCGCCCAATCACTCCCGTCTCCCTGGCCTCCGGCAGTGCTCCGAGCTCACCCAGCCTGCGACCAGTTCAAGGTAACCCTGAGCTGAGAGCTCATTCCTCAGCTCTGTCTCTGTAGCTAGCTTCCCCATTCTAATACCTGCAAGTTCTGCAACACTCAGACACCCCTGATTCTTCTGTGACCCTGCATGACCTGGGGCCACGCTGACCCCACGTGGGCTTCACCCCGGTTTAGCCTCTGGAGCGCTGTCACTCAGTGGAATGGACTTTTAAAAGTCCTGATTTTGTGCTCCCTTGCACTGCCACTTGCTGGGAGCCGGCCCCTCCCCACGGGGTCTATCTTCCTGTCACCTTGGATTCACTTCTCTGCCAGTCCTACCTTTCAGAAAGTGGTTGACTTTCTGTTTCTAGAATTGCTGTTTTTCTTCTCTTCGATCTCCCATTGGATTTGTAGGTGTTTGCAATGTTTACATAAGCTATCTAGCTGATCTCCTGCTACCTGATGTAGTCTCAGCGTGCTACTTCTACGCCATCTTGACTCCTCTCTCTCCATAATTACAAATTTTTTTAAATAATAATAGAATAGTAAAAATAGTTTTTTGGCAAAATTTTTGAAAATTATTAATTCTTAAAACATTTAAATAAATAAATAATCTACAATCATTAATAAAATTGAACTAGTAGTACAAAAAAAATTGAACTGGTAGTTAATTTCTTCTTTTTTCTTTTTTTCTTTTTAAAGATTTTATTGATTTGACAGAGAGAGAGATTACAAGTAAGCAGAGAGGTGGGCAGAGAGAGAGAAAGGGAAGCAGGTTCCCTACTGAGCAGAAAGCCCAATGCGGGGCTCAATCCCAGGACCCTGAGATCATGACCTAAGCTGAAGGCAGAGGCTTAACCCACTGAGCCACCCAGGCACTCCTGGTAGTCAAATCTATCTTTATTCCAATTAAAAAGATATGAATGACAAGAACTTAAGAAGTTTTACAGGTAAATTTTATCAAATATTCAAGCAGCTGATAGTATTTCTATAATACAAATTATGTCCAGGAATAAAAATGAGAGAAGGCTATTAAACACATTTAATGAAACTATTATAACCTTTGTACCAAATAAGAGATATACTTAACCAGTATAAAAATAAATGTAGAGGAGCTAATTCTGCCACTCCAAAATATTCCTCTTCCGCATACTGATTATTCTAGGCTAGTTTTTAAGAAACTGTGGATACAATAGAAGCTTTGAAAATGAAGTAGAAGTTAGTTACACTTAAAATAAAGATTTATTTATTTGGGGGTGGCAGAGGGAGAGAGACTGTCAAGCAGACTGTGTTGAGCACCATCCAATAACCCTGAGATCATGACCTGAGCTGAAATCAAGAGTCAGACGCTTAACCAACTGAGCCACCTACGTGCTCCTTGTTACCTTTTATCAAAGACATTTACATGTATGAGGAAAATCTCCATTTGCAAGGGTATCTTCCTCAGAAATAAAAAGAGGGTAATAACTCTATAAACATGCAGAAACTCAGTGAAGAAGGCATGGACTTAAATCTTCATAACCACCTTACTTTTGTTTACTGTGCTTTTCCTGGTAACCTTTCCTAACTGATTCCCCCTCCCATCTTTTTTACCTTTGGCTGGAAATGGTATTTAAAGTGATGGTTTTAGCCATTTTGGGGAGTTATGGTTTTCCTGGGTCTCTCCAATGTATATAGGTGGCATAAATGTAATTAAATTTTGTTTAATTTCTTCCTATATTTTTCACATCAATTTTGTTCTTAGACTAGCTAGAAGAACTTTGAAGGGAAGAGGACATGTTTTTCCTTCATCAACAAAAGCATATAGCATAAAAGGAAAATCCTAAGCATATTATCAAATTTAATCCAGCTATGTGTGCACAAGCATGCACACATGTACATAAACGTAATGATCAAGGATGTTCTATCTGAGGAATATAAGGATGCATCAAGATCAGAAATCTATGCAATTTATCACACTGATAGTTATAGAAGAAAACAGTATCAACAGAGGGCAAAAAAAAAAAACCCAATTCAGTAAGAGTTAATCATTCATGACTGAAATTATTAACTAACTAGGAAAAGATTAATACTTTCTTAATCTGATAAATGTTATCTATAAAAAACCTAAGACAAAACACATTTAATAGTAAAATATTATAATCATGTCTATTATACTCAGGAACAAAAGAGATATACCTGCTATCACTCGTACTATTTAACATTGTGTTGTAAGTTCTAAATGAAACACTATACGAAAAAGAAGATATTAAAATCAAAAGAACACTTGACTTTGGGAAACAAACTGAGGGTTGAAGAAACAGAGTTGAGTCGGGGGATGGAGAAACAAGGCGATGGGCATTAAGGAGGGCACATGATGTGATAAGCACTGGGTGTTACACGTAACTAATGAATCATTGAACATTGCATCAAAAACTAATGATGTACTATGTGCTGGCTAACTGAATTTAAATTAAAATAAATAAATAGAATAATAAAAATCAAAAGAACAAAGAGAGAGACAATATTATCATTTTTGTTGATGATAGGATTTCTTCATGGAGAAACCAGGAGTCATAGGCAAGTGAAACTGAAGCTTCTCAAAAGCATAACGTTAAACAAAAATTAAAATAGCTGCACTAATACTTCAGTGAATCTCTGTTTTATTTTTTATTAGATATTTATTTATTTATTTATTTATTTTAAAGGTGGGACAGAGGAGAGGGAAAGAGAGTCTGAAGCAGACTCTGGGCTGAGCCTAGAGCTGGGATGCCAGGCTTGATCTAAAGACCCTGAGATCATGGCCTGAACTGAAACCAGGAGTCAGACACTTAACTGACTGTGCCACCAAGGCAACCTGTAAATCTCTATTTTAAAGTAACCTTTTTCCTTCCTTCTGCAAACCTCTCCTCCTCCTTTCTTAGATAGTCTTTTCTTTTAGAAACCCAGTACCACCCTGGAAACATGATGACAAAGGCTGCCCACACATACACAATTCCTAGAGAAACAAGCTAGAACTTCTATTTCCCTAAAAAACTTCCAAGCCCCTTCGACCATGAGAGCTGTTATAGCTCCCTTTGTCCAACAGAGCAATAAAACTATTGTTTCTCTTTATCCCAAACTCTGCCTTCACGTTATATTTTGGCTCCAAATCATAGCAGTTGGTTTTCCAAAACAAAACTGACAGGAAAGTCCAGCAAGTTTACTAAACACAAGTCAACATAGGAAAACCAACAGTGTTTCTATACACGAGCAATAATCAATTTAAAAATGCAACAGAAAAGAAATAATAGTTTAAAGTATAACTTCCTTGGAATAAAACAAAAAGCATTTTAAGATATACCATTAGGGGGACCTGGGTGGCTCAGTCAGTTCATCCCAGGGTCCTGGGATGGAGCCCCACATGGGGTTCCCTCCTCAGCAGGGCATCTGCTTCTCTCCCTGTGTTCCCACTGTCACTCATGTTTTCTCTATCTCAAATAAATAAATACATTCTTTAAAAAAAGGTATACCTTTTATTTTATTTTGTTTTATTTTATTTTATTTTATTTTATTTTATTTTTTTTGACTGAGAGAGAGATCACAAGTAGACAGAGAGGCAGGGAGAGATAGAGGGGGAAGCAGGTTCCCTGCTGAGCAGAGAGCCTGATGTGGGGCTCAAGCGCAGGATCCTGAGATCATGACCTGAGCCGAAGGCAGAGGCTTAACCCACTGAGCCACCCCAGTGCCCCCAAAAGATTTAAAAAGAAAAGTATATAACATTTTTGAAGAACATCAAAGTCCTGAGCAAGTGGAGAACAAACCATATTCAAGAATGGAAGGGCTCAATCATAAAATGAAAATTCTCCTCCAAATTAATCTATAAACTCAATCCTGTGCCAATCAAAATCTTATAAGGACATTTTTTGCACTAGATAGATTCTAAGATTCATATTGAGGACTGAAAGTCCAAGAAACTTTAAAATTATCCTTGTAAAAAACAATACCAGGAGAAAAATGTATTCTTCCATATATCAAGGTTTAGGACAAAGTCATCTTAATAGTACTAATGCTGATCAATGGAACAGAGTAGATGACTCAAGTAAAGATCTGTATACATTGGTACATGACATGATTCATATTACAATTAAATGGGGAAATTGGGTTGTCATATGTTAAAAATAGAAAACTGTACCTTTACATACCCAGAATAAATTAAAATGCTTAACTATGTAAATATTTAATATAAACTATATAACTATAATAAAACATAAATGACATCTTTGTGACCTTGTGATAGGAAAGGATCTCTTAGGCATAACACAGAAAGTATACATAAAGAAAAAAATGATAGAGTTGATTATTTTAAAATTTTAAAGTTCTAAACAAAAAACAGCACAAAAAGAGTTAAAAAACAAATTGTAGACTTGGAAAAGCTATTTGTGACATTCATTTAAAGAAAATCAAATACATAAGACACAACAGAAAATGGTTATCTTGGAGAAGAGGGAATTGGAATGTCCAGAATAAACAAAAGATAAAATGCTCAATCTCACTAGCAAACAGAAGAAAAAACAATCATCTCTCAGATTTTTGAAAACATAAACCTCATAAGTGTTTGTGAGAAGGAATGTAGAACTGTAAATAAGACAAATTAACAATAGCTGGCCAGTGCTAAAAATTTTACATCTTAAATAGAGGCAACTCCTGTCATGTGAATAAAATTGAGTACCAGAAGGCTTTAACAAATTCATGCTGGTGACTGTGGCAGGTTAGGGAAAAGGGAAATTGGACAGTGGAGAAATGCAAAGAGGAGTTCAGCTCTATCCACAACATTTTTATTTCATTTAAAAAATATTAATCAAATGTTAACATTTATGAACAAAATAGGATTTAAATTGGGAAGCTATTTCTAGACTAAGGTTAAATTGAAGTAATCAGCAATAAAGGAATCAAGACATCTTGTAGAGATGGAGAGAAAGAGGGAGAAAGAGAAAGAAAGGAAGAGGGAGAGAGTGTGTCTCAGCTGGGATGGAATGTGGTAAGGTGACTGAGGGGAGAGTAATAGAGGGTACCATGGATATTAAGAAAGATTCATGTAGTGCTTGAAAACAGCAGAATGATAAAACTGAGTGATAGGGAGGATCATGAAGTCATGGATGAACCTCTTTTACCTAACAGCCTACTAGGGGGTAAAACATCATTTCTGAAATAGTAGGTGACAAAAGTCATCCCTTAGGAAAATCGCTCCAATAGGAGTTATGAGCTGGTATGACTCAAGTAAGCCCCCTCCCACCTGCTTCAGAAACAAAGGCAGAACACAATAGGAGCTTTCTTTCCTGAATTCCTTCATTTCCTTGAAGCCTTTCTATAGGAAAGGATATAGGATAGACCCTTCGAACATCCTGTCTGTAACTTTTCTATCCAAAGAATCACAGAGTTTAGCAGTTTGGAGATATTTTTCACAGACATTATTCACTGAATCAGAAAGTTCATCTATATGATGGCATTTTCAATAAAGGCATATTTCTTTTTGCCAAAAAAATTATTATGAATCATTTTGCTATAAGCTAGGATGAATTCATTGCTATCATATCTCTTTTGCAAAAAGAAGCAAAAGAAGAAATAAATTTTGCATCCTCAGCCTAGGTAAATATCACACCATTTCTACGAATACTTCCAACAATTCTGGTTATCATTTTTCTAATAAAGTGCAAAAATGATGAAAAAATGACTGTTTAAAATGTGATTCCAGGAGGGAGGAAGCAAGATGGTGGAGGAGTAGCTGACTGAAACAGCATTAGGTCCCAGGAGTTCAGCTAAAGAGTATCAAGTCATTCCGAACACCTACAAATTCAACAGGAGATCAAAGAGAAGAGCAGAAATCCTAGGAACAGAAAATTGACTACTTTCTGGAAGGTAGGACGTTTGGCGAAGTGAAGCTGAAGTGAAGGGAAGACAGACCACAGGGTGAGGTGCCAGCTCCTGGCAAGTGGTAGAGCAGTGGAGCACAAAATCACAACTTTCAGAAGTCTACTCCACTGAGAAACGTCACTCCAGAGGCTAAGCAGGGGTGGAACCCTCACGGGGACAGTGTGGTCTCAGGACCCACGGGGTCACAGAAAGACTGGGGGTGTCTGAGTGCAGCAGAGTTGCCAGGAATTGGAACAAGGAAGCCGGCTACAGAGGTGGAACCGAGCAGTGGGCTCTCAGCTCGGGGTTACCTTAAACCATGATCCAAGGCACAGTTGGGTCACGGCTCTTCGAGCAGGGACCCCACAAGTGGCAGATCCAGAGAGGCCCCCTCCTTCCTCCAGGAGGAGCAGTGCGGGAACCCGTGACAGGAATCTGCTGGGTTTGGAGACTCCAGACGGGGCCATGTGCCAGAGATAGCAATGCTTGGTCACAGGCCAAGTGAGTTTGGAGTGTGGCCGGAAACCAGGGAGACAGGAAGGATTAACTGCTTTTCTCTGAGGGCGCACTGAGGAGTGGGGCCCCAAGCTACTGGCTCCTTCAGGCCAGAGACTGGGAGGCCACCATCTCCATTCCCCTCCTCCAGATCTCTACTAAAAGCATTCAAGGAACAAAAACTCCCAAGAGCAAACCCAAGTGGATTACTTAGCCTAGCCCCTGGAAAGAGTGGGGGGGGGGCAATTCCACCTCAGGCAAAGACATTGCAGAATCATGGAAACCCCCTCCCACAGAAGATCTGCAAGAAGATCCAGCTGAGACCAAGTTCACTGAACAACAAGAACTGTGCAACTCCAGAGCTAGAGGAGAGCAATGCATAGAATTCATAGAATGCATAGACTCCACTCCAAAACTCCGAGAACTCCTACAGGAATTCACTAAAGTGTCAGGATAAAAAAACCAATGCACAGAAATCAGTTGCATTTCTATACACCAACAGCAAGACAGAAGAGAGAGAAATTAAGAAGCCGATCCCATTTACAGTTACTCCCAAAACCATAAGATACCTAGGAACAAACTAACCAAGAGGCAAAGAATCTGTACTTGGAAAACTATAAAGTACTCATGAAAGAATTTGAGGAAGACACAAACAGAAAAACATTCCATGCTCATGGACTGGAAGAACAAACATTGTGCAAAAGCTTTTGATCTTGATGAAGTCCCAATAGTTCATTTTTGCCCTTGTTTCCCTTGCCTTTGGTGATGTTTCTAGGAAGAAGTTGCTGTGGCATGTTTAATGCCACAGCATGTTTAATGCAATCCCTATCAAAATACCATCCATTTTTCTTTTTTCAAAGAAATGGAAGAAATAATCCTAAAATTTATATGGAACCAGAAAAGACCTCGAATAGCCAGAGGAATGTTGAAAAAGAAAGCCAAAGTTGGTGGCATCACAATTCCAGATTTCAAGCTCTATTACAAAGCTGTCATCATCAAGACAGGATGGTACTGGCATAAAAACAGACACATAGATCAATGGAACAGAATAGAGAGCCCAGAAATGAACCCTCAACTCTATGGCCAACTAATCTTTGACAAAGCAGGAAAGAATGTCCAATGGAAAAAAGACAGGCTCTTCAACAAATGGTATTGGGAAAATTAGACAGCCACATGCAGAAAAATGAAACTGGACCATTTCCTTACACCACACAAAAATAGACTCAAAATGGTTGAAAGACCTCAATGTGAGAGAGGAATGCATCAAAATCCTTGAGAAGAACACAGGCCGCAACCTCTTCAACCTCAGCCGCAGCAACATCTTCCTAGGAACATCACCAAAGGCAAGGGAAACAAGGGCAAAAATGAACTATTGAGACTTCATCAAGATCAAAAGCTTTTGCACAGCAAAGGAAACAGTCCACAAAACCAAAAGACAACTGACAGAATGAGAGAAGATATTCACAAATGGCATATCAGATAAAGGGCTAGTATCCAAACTTTATGAATAACTTATCATACTCAACACCCAAAGAACAAATAATGCAACCAAGAAATGGGCAGAAGACACAAGCAGATCTTTCTGCAAAGAAGACATCCAAATGGCCAACAGACACATGAAAAAGTGCTCAACATCACTTGGTATGAGGAAAATACAAATCAAAACCACAGTGAGACACCTGTGATCACTTGAGATACCACCTCACACCAGTCAGAATGGCTAAAATTAACAAGTTAGGAAACAATAGATGTTGGTGAGTACGTGGAGAAAGGGGAACCCTCCTACACTGTTGGTGGGAATGCAAGTTGGTACAGCCAGTCTGGAAAACAGCATGGAGGATCCTCAAAAAGTTGAAAATAGAGCTACTCTATGACCCAGCAATTGCACTACTGGGTATTTACCCTAAAGATACAAATGCAGTGATCTGAAGGGGCACTTGCACCTGAATGTTTATAGCAGCTATGTCCACAATAGCCAAATTAAGAAAGAACCTAGATGTCCATCAATAGATGAATGGATAAAGAAGATGTGGTATATGTATACAATGGAATACTGTGCAGCCATCAAAAGAAGTGAAATCTTGTCATTTGTAATGACATGGATGGAACTAGAGGGTATTATGCTGAGCAAAACAAGTCAATCAGAGAAAGACAATTATCCTATGATCTCCCCCTTATGAGGAATTTGAGAGGCATGGTGGGGGACAGTGGGAGGTAGGGAAGGAAAAAGTGAAACAAGATGGTATTGGGAGTGAGAGAAAACATAAGAGATTCTTAATCTCACAAAACAAACTAAGGGTTGCTGGGGAGTGTGGGAGTAGGTAGATGGTGGTTGTTATGGACATTGGAGAGGGGATGTGCTATGGTGAGTGTTGTGAAACATGTAAGCCTGATGATTCACAGACCTGTACCCCTGGGCAAATAATACATTGTATGTTAATCAAAATAATTTTAAAATAAAAAATAAATAAAACATGATTCCAAGGGACTAATATTCCACATAGTATTATTCCCTATTACTACCCTGGAGGTTCTTGAAAAATAATCAAATATTAATTAACATATTATCTATAGATCCATGTAGAAGAGAAAAATAGCATTTTTAGCTGAAATTTAGAATAATTAACACAGATTTTCAACAAGCACTGGATTAAGATTTCTTTATTAACATGTAATGTATTATTTGTCCCAGGGGTACAGGTCTGTGAATCATCAGGCTTACACATTTCATAGCACTCACCATAGCACATACCCTCCCCAGTGTCTATAACCCAGCCACTCTATACCTACCCTCCTAACCCCCGAGCAGTCCTCAGTTTGTCTTCAGATATTGAGTCTCTTATGGTTTGTCTCCCTCCTGATCCCATCTTGTTTCATTTTTTTCTTCCCTACCCCCTGTATCCCCACCCTGCCTCTCAAATCCCTCATATCAGAGAGATCATATGATAATTACCTTTATCTGACTGACTTATTTCGCTCAGCATAATACCCTCTATTTCCATCCATGTCATTGCAAATAGCAAGAGTTTGCAGGTTTTGATGGCTGTATAGTATTCCATTGTATACATATACCACACCTTCTTTATCCATTCATCTGTTGATGGACATCTAGGTTCTTTCCATAGTTTGGTTATTGTGGACATTGCTTCTATAAACATCCGGGTGCACATGCCCCTTCAGATCACTACATTTTTATCTTTAGGGTAAATACCTAGTCATGGATTAAGGTTTAGGGCACTTGGGGGTGTGGATCCAGTTCCAACAAGATTTGCTGCTGGTCCAAAATGGGGAAATATCATTCCTACTCATTTTAACTGTGAACCTAAGAAGATAATTAGTTACTGCTGGATTCATTATGAACTTTCAAATACTGTTCAAGGCCATTTTTCAGTTTATGATCTTGAGAAAGTTTACACATTAAAACTAAAGAATTTGGGGTGCCTGGGTGACTCAGTGGGTTTAGCTTCTGCCTTCATCTCAGGTCATGATCTCAGGGTCCTGGGATTAAGCTCCACATCAGGCTCTCTGCTCAGTGGGGAGGCTGCTCCCCCCACCCCCGCATGTCTCTCTCCCTACTTGTGATCTCTGTCAAATAAATAAATAAAATCTTTTAAAAAAAAAAACTAAGGAATTTAATACAAAAGGAATGCCAAGATGATAAGAGAAAAAGTCCTTGTGTTTCATTCGTTGCAACCTGTAGGTACCTGTGATCACTTGAAAAGGATTCAAGCATCTCACCAATAGTACTATATTTATATACATTATCAATATAAAATATATTTCTTGTATGCCCTTTTAATGCAGTGACAACATATAATGTAATTGTAGAGAATAACATTCATTTTAAGAATTGATGGAAGCTATTATGATATAGGTTAAATGGGATGATAATGGTAGGAAATGATAATAAAAATCTCTTTGCACCAATTGTAGAATGAGGAAAAGCATTACATTTTATTCCTCATACAAGACTTCTCACTAAAGGAACATTCCAAAATAAGTTAAATAAATACCATTCATTGAGTTGTTGGAAGAAAATAATAGAAATTATATTTATTTTTTAAGATTTTATTTATTTATTTGACAGAGAGAGAGCACAAGTAGGCAGAGAAGCAGGTGGGGAGGTGGGGGAGCAGGCTCCCCCCCCGAGTGGAGAGCCCAATGCAGGTCTCGATCCCAGGACCCTGAAATCATGACTTCATTTGAAGGCAGAGGCCCAACCCACTGAGCGACACAGGTGTCCCTATATTTCTTTTTGATCTTACATCTTTTAATTACTATCTTTCATTTGTTTCAGGAGTCACATAAATATTAACACAGTCATACATGTTTATAATTTATAAAAAAGAAAGAAGAAAGAAAAGCACCATTTCATGTTGTAGAGGATGGAAAATAATTTTCTCTCTACCCTTCTAGGTTCTTTGCTGAGATCTCCTATAAAAGAATAAAAAAGATGCAAAGAATAAGAACGCCCAATGAATGAATGAATAAAAAAGATTAACAAGAGAAAAACAAACAGAAGTTTAATAACATGTATACCTCCTGTACAATGGGAGAGACCCAGGAAAACTAACTCCTTGAATTGGGCCAAGCCACCACTTTAAATATCATCTCCAGCTAAAGACACAAGAAAGATATTGGGGCTGTAGAATAGGTTATGGGAGGTGACAAGGGTAAGGTTGTTACGCAGATTTAGGTCCTTGCCTTCTCTGGTGATAACAGTTTCTGGAAATTAGAGTCACCCTTCCCCCTTCCTGGTACAAGGGAGACACCCTTAAGAATGGAGGTTCTCCTCATAAATGCACATGTCTCTTACACAAAGGTAACTTCTACTAGATTTTCAGAGCTTTTCCCATTTCTTCTGTTTCTTTAAAAATAGCCAGCTCAAGATCATCTTTATGCCAAGAGGCATATTTTGGGCAAATTCTGCTCCCCTTCAATCTCTTTACCAAGTCTTGTCTTAATTAGTCTTGTAATTGGTCCCTTTGCCTCTAGTCATATCCAGATCCATCCAATTCTTTCTCTACATTGCCACTTGAGACAACTTTTTAAAGTGTGCATCTGATTTTGTTACTCTCCTGCTTAAAATCTATTCAAAGGCCCCTTATTTCCTAAAGAAAAAAAAATCCGTAAGGAATGTCATGATCTGGTCAGTGCCTACTTCTTCAGATTTATTTTTCATCAGAGCCCACTGACGCACTTCACTCAAACTGTACTGAACTACTTTGATCCATGTTAAATTTGTTCAGATTACACTTCACCTGTAACAGTATTTTAAATTGGAAGTTTGAACTGAGTTGCCACAGTACAATAGACATGGAATTTCAAAGCAAGGTGCCAGAATAAAAAGCAGACTTTCACAGTGTAAAATCTTTAGAACCAGTTAGAGATTAATTTTAGGTCAGATTTCCTGGAAATAGACTGTGAGATGGGTGGTTATATGCACAAGGTTCACTGGGAGTATTCTAGGGAGATGTCCTTGTAGAGACAGTAAGGAAGCAAGGTTGAAGACAGAATCTTATCTCCACTCTTTGCAAATGGGGACTTACAGAATATCCCAGAAATCTCTAGAGCTTGGAATGCCAGCTTTTCAAAGTCATACCAAATTGAAGAAATTGGGTTGGACCTTTGAACCCTCACATTAGCCAATCATTGTTGAACCCTTTGAACCCTCACATTAGCCATCATTGACCACCTGGTTGAAAGGTAGTTGTAATCTTGGATGAGAAGGCAATGCCTTTTGAGGGTCCCAGTTGTGAGCCATCAGCAGAAGATATTCCCAGCATTGGCACTGAAGAGGGGATCTGAGCGGATCAATATATTATGTACTAGAAAGTTTGAAAGCCCAAAAAGATATTAAAAGTGCAACTGAAAAGAGATAAGGGAAGGACTTGTGAATGATTTTTGCTAGTTAAAAGAGACTGCTGCTGTACTCAGGAGAAAAATGTTGGAGGGCACTATAACCTTTACTTCAAGCCTAGAAAAAGAAGCTTCAAGGAGACCAGTTTAAAAACCTAAAGTAGCTCTCCTGAAGTTTGAGAAACATAGTGATTAATATTGTGAACTTTAAAAGTTTATAATTTCTTTGACTTTTTGTTTCTTCATCTGTAAATGTTTACAAAAAATTTTATTGGTGGTTGTGAAGACTAAATAAGAGAATTGATCAAATTAATTTAGCCCAGAACCTGATGGAGTAGTTTATCAATTAATATTAGTTTCCTTCACATTATCTCCTCTGATTTGCTAAAATCACATTGTTTTTATTATGTTCAGTTAGCCACTGCATAGTACATCATTAGTTTTTAATGTAGTGTTCAGTGATTCATTAGTTACATATAACACCCAGTGCTCATCATTGAATGTGCCTTCCTTAAAAATCACACATTCTTAATGAGGCCTTAAATGACAATTCCTTAAAGATATCTTAATTCTCTACTATTCACACCAACATTTCTTTTCTTAATTTATTTTTTTTTTCAGTGTTCCAAAATTCATTGTTTATGCACCACACCCAGTACTCCATGCAATACATGTCCTCCATAATACCCACCACCAGGCTCACCCAACCCCCCGACGACCACCCCCCCCAAACCCTCAGTTTGTTTCTCAGAGTTCACAGGCTCTCATGGTTTGTCTCCCCCTCCAACTTCCCCCAACTCCCTTCTCCTCTCCATCTCCCCATGTCCTCCGTGTTATTTCTTATGCTCCACAAGTAAGCGAAACCATATGATAATTGACTCTCTCTGCTTGACTTATTTCACTCAGCATAATCTCTTCAGGTCCCATCCATGTTGATGCAAATGGTAGGTATTCATCCTTTCGGATGAAGGTGTAATATTCTACTGTATATATGCACCATATCTTCTTTATCCATTCATCCGTTGAAGGGCATCTTGGTTCTTTCCACAGTTTGGCAACTGTGGCCATTGCTGCTATGAACATTGGGGTACAGATGGCCCTTCTTTTCACTACATCAGTGTCTTTGGGATAAATACCCAGTAGTGCAATGGCAGGGTCACAGGGAATCCCTATTTTTTATTTCTTAGGAATCTCCACACTGTTTTCCAAAGTGGCTGCACCAACTTGCATTCCCACCAACAGTGTAAGAGGGTTCCCCTTTCTCCACAACCTCTCCAACACTTGTTATTTCCTGTCTTGTTAATTTTGGCCATTCTAACTGGTATAAGGTGGTATATCAATGTAGTTTTGATTTGAATCTCCCTGATGGCTAATGATGATATACTGCCTAGAGCCATCTATAATTTCAATGCCACTCTGATCAAAATTCCATGGGCATTTTTCAAAGAGCTGGAACAAACAATCCTAAAATTTGTATGGAACCAGAAGAGACCCTGAATCACTAAGGAAATGTTGAAAAAGAAAAATAAAACTGAGGCATCACGTTGCCTAATTTCAAGCTATACTACAGTGCAGTGATCACCAGGAGAGCATGGTACTGGCACAAAAACAGACACATAGACCAGTGGAACAGAGCAGAGAGCCCAGATATGGACCCTCAACTCTACGGTAAAATGGTCTTTGACAAAGCAGGAAAAAATATAAGTGGAAAAAAAAACATTCTCTTTAATAAATGGTGCTGGGAAAACTGGACAGCTATGTGTAGAAGAATGAAATTGGAGAACATAGGCAGTAACCTCTTCGATATCAGCCACAGCAACTTCTTTCAAGATGTTTCCAAAGGCAAAGGAAACAAAACCAAAAATGAACTTTTGGGACTTCATCAAGATCAAAAGCTTCTGCACTGCAAAGGAAACAGTCAACAAAACAAAGAGGCAACCCATGGAATGGGAGAAGATATTTGCAAATGACAGTACAGACAAAGGGCTGATATCTAATGTCTGTAAAGAACTCCTCAAACTCAACACACACAAAACAGATAATCACGTCAAAAAATGAGCAGAAGACATGACCAGACACTTCTCCAAAGAAGACATACAAATGGCTGACATTTCTTTATACAGCACCTCTTTACTATTCTCTGTAGTACCTACCATCTAACATATGATATAAACTTACTTATTCTTTGTTTGACTACTGTCACTAGAATGTCAGCTCAGTGAGAGCAGAAACTTGATCTTGTTCTCTGCTGAATTCTCAGTGCCTAGAACATGGCCTAGCACGTAACAGGTATTCAAAAAATACTTGCTGAATGAATGCATCTGGAATACAATTTGGGAAACATAATTAATTAGCACTATAACCAAGTCTATTTTTTATACTACATTAATAGTTAAAGATCATTCAACCCAGGGATTAGGAGTATAATTGATATACATTGAAAGGATTAGAAAGTTATTGCTGACAGGACATTAGTATTATGAATTACTTTACATTTCAGATTTGGCAGGTACATTAGCCCTATAGGACCAATAGCCAAGCTCACTGAAGAGTTAAGAAATTTTACTGTTTGTATTGGCATAGAGCTGACTTGTCTTAACTCTGAAAGTACAAGGTGACAACCTGTTATTGAATAAAGCAGACTAAAGCGCCAACCCAAAGAACTTTAAAATCCACACTGTACTAGACTTGCCTTGATTCTGACAAGATATGAATGAACATTAATAAAACCAAATATGGCAAATTATCTTATTTAGAATCAGACAGTATTTATATAGCAACTATTTGTGTACTAACATTTTTGTATATGTGTTAACCCAATTAATCCTCACAACAACCCTATGATGACAATATTATAATCTCTTCTTTATTGATGATAACACCTGAGGTTTAGGGAGGTATAGTAACACAATAAAGCTGCCTAACCAGGAAGTGTCATTCATGATATAAATCTGGGTCTTCACCACAGAGGTCATTGCTTTCTCTACCACATTGTCATTTCATCATTAATATTGCCTTCGGAGGATGTCAAGAGCACCATAGAATTATGAATTAGAATCACTTCAGGTCATTTTCTGATCATTTATATATTCTACATAGCCCAATAATGAATCCTGAGCACATGTCCAAATTCTGAATGGAGTAACTTAACAAATTCTGCTGAAAATAAAAAATATCAATTGATATAGCCAGTGGTATTAAGTATACTCCCCTTTTATGAATGCTTATGGTGCCTGAAGTAAAGGAATTCGTCTTAAGTAGATATTATTAATGGGCCATTATGAGTTCTCTACCACATGGGAATCTGCTTTCAAGCCCAGAAATAGAGGAAATATGCCCTTCCTTTTCTGATTCAGGTAGTAAACTTGAGAATAATTCCAGATTCAATTAGCTGTTTATCACTGTTCCAATCCAACATATTCAAGTTCTATGCAAAATTCTACATGGAATTAAAATTTTACAGGTTTTCAAAAAAATATTGCTTCAAGTATTAATTTAAAATTGCCAATGAAGGGCACCTGGGTGGCTCTGTCAGTTAAGCATCTGCCTTCAGTTCAGGTCATGATCTCAGGGTTCTGGAATTGAGCCCTGCATCAGGTTCCCTATGAAGTGGACAGTCTGCCTTTGCCTCTTCCCCAGCTCATGCTCTCTCTCTTGCTCTCTCAAATAAATTTAAAAAATCTTTTTTAAAAAGATTTTTACTATGCTGGTAACATAATTCTGTTCTCTAGCTAGGAGACAAAAGCTCCAACAAGAAAGGCAAACTGCACTCCCAATCCTGGACCCACCATTTAGTAACCACTTACGAGACTCATATTAAGCTGAAAATAATGTTGTATAACCTCATAAGATTGTTTTCAGGACTGCCTGGGTTAACATAAGTAAAGGGTCCAGAGAGTCTGACACATAGTTGGTATATGAAAGTTAAACACATTTCTATTTTTGTTGTCATTATTTTTAAAAGGCTAGGGAGTTCAAACAATATAAAGTACATTTATTGAAAAGTAATGGGTCACACCTTTGGTAATGAATGCTATTGTTATTTTTTCATCCCTGGGTATGAAGGATGAACTTTATTACCTATTCCAAAAATACTACTATCATCATAAAAATAATCTCTTATATCAGTTATATCCTAAGTGCTTTCACACTAACCCTCAAAAAAAAAAAAAAAAACAAAAACCTTGGAGTGAAATAGAGCAAGTTTTCCATCCCTATTAAACATAGCTAGTAAGGAATGGGGCGTCAATCTTCTGATACGAGGCACAGTGCTCTTGCTACAACATACAAGACTTCTGATCCCTAGGTATCTACCATTGCATTCTACTAAATCTTAGCACTGCTAAATAAGCATGTCAACTTGAGCAGGCAGGTGAAATAAAACATATCTGTATCTCTATCTCTATATTAAATTAAACAAAATGATGTTGCCTTTTTAAAGTCAAATCTCACTATCAATTTCATATGGTTCAATATGCTTACACATATGCAGTACAGGACCCTGTTTAAGAGGGTAGGTTTTGGTACAGGGCAAATGTTGGACCTGTAGCCAGCTCTTTCACATTAAGTTATGTGAACAAGGGCAAGATCACAGACTACTATGAGCCTCAAAATCCTCACTGTTTTAAATGAAATATTAAAATCAATAATACTTCTTAGAGTTGCAAGTAGCATATACTAAGCCCTCATAACTTAATTACTGCTAATAGTACTATTACTATTATGAGTGGCAGTGAGGATGCTCACCCAAAGGGAGAAGAAATCATCCTTACTTTAGTGCCCGATAGTTCTTTGAATAGGTATCTGGGGGAAGCATAGCAAATACTTAACAATATTTAGAGGAGTCCAATGCAGTGTTGTGTTAGAGCCATCTTATCCAACTCAAGAGCACTTAATTATTAAAATTTCCTGCAGTCATTATTATTATAATAAACTTACAATTGAATACATTATATTAAAATGTAAACATAATAAATGCTCAAAACTTATAATATCTTAAATATTTACTATTACCTATGCTCTTGACATTATTTAAATCTATTGTATCTGTATGGTGGAAATACCAATTGATAGTGTGCTACTGTGCATCTCTTCCTGCCTATAAATTCAGTGACATCAGTTTGGTACCTTTAAATTGGCCAATGTAGGAGTATTAACATCACAGAAGTCAGAAAATGCTATCAGTCAGGATCTTTCCACTCAGAAAGCCAGTTGTTAAACATCTACCAACACATAATTAGGCCAGTGCTACACCAGCTTCTTTCAACCACAGTATTATAACTGATTGCTTATAATATGCCCTTGCCCACCCCACACATCTGAATTTTAGGATCTGCTTACAACCATCACTAAAGTCTTGAGCAGAATATAAGGTAAATGAAAAATGTGTGGGTGTAGATAATTCCACAGCTTCAAAATAAGCCCCAGTTTGGGAAACTCATCAGCCTATATTGTTCCCTTTGGAGCAACTGATATTAACCACATTTCATTTTGAGGGTTAATATATGTATATGCACATGCATGTGTGCATGCACACACACACACACACACACACACATCTTAGGAAACTCAAAGTTAAATAAAGTTGAACACTTTAAAATCTTTATAAAGTTAAATTTTGTATAGAAAATTAAGGTATGGGGCACCTGGGTGGCTCAGTGGGTTAAGCCTCTGCCTTTGGCTCAGGTCATGATCTCAAGGGTCCTGGGATCCAGCCCCACATCATCAGGCTCTCTGCTCAGCAGGGAGCCTGCTTCCCTTCCTCTCTTTCTCTCTGCCTGCCTCTCTGCCTACTTGTGATCTCTGTCAAATAAAGAAATAAAATCTTTTAAAAAAAAAGAAAATTAAGGTATGATCTTTATAAATTTTATCAACTATTTCAGTATAGATATCTGTAAAGTGAGCTGATGCAATTCTGACATAATATATATAAAATAAAATTCAAAATATTTTTTTATTTTTGTAAGGATTTTATTTATTTATTTGAGAGAGAAAGAGCACATGTGAGAAAGCATGAGCAGCAGAGAGGGGCAGAGAGAGAGGGAGAAGCAGGCTCCCCACTGAGCAGGGAGCCTGATATGGGGCTCGATCCCAGGGTTCTGGTATCATGAATGGAGCCAAAGGCAGACGCTTAACTGACTGAGCCACCCAGGCGCTCCAAAATTCAAAATATTTCTAAGAGCAGGTATGCCAATGGTATACACCAATACTTATGCAGAACTTGGAAACAATGCACAAAAATGTTTTGTGGTGCTAGGACATTCTTTTCGCATAGAGTAATATCCAGAGGAGAAAGAAATTTTTTATCTTAGGAACGATTACAATGAGAGAACCTGGGCAGATATGAACTATGCCAAATATTTTGCAAAATAAACCTTGGGAATTTGGATGACATTGGGTAGGTCCCCAAGTAATTAAAAGCAAATTGAAAATGTTGAATTGGACACTCATCCCTGAACACCATATTGCAATTGGAAACTTCACAGAAAGCTGAGGAGAGAGAATAATCCAGACATATTAAAGATAACTGTTCAAGTTTACATGTGCAATTAGTTGTGTATGTTATATATCTAATAATCGATATAAATATATGATTTGCAGTATACTAGTTTTTAAAAAACGGAAATGGAGCCAGACTACCTCAGTTTAAAATCTGCTTTTTCTTTTAAAACACTTACTAGCTTGGTGACCTTGGACAAAATATCCATGCCTCAGTTTCCTCAGGTGTAAGGATAACAGTACTTCCCTCATAAAGTTGTAAAAATAAAATGAGCTAATACAGATAAAAGTGCTTAGAAAAAATGTTCAGCACATAATGAGCTTTCAATATATGTTGGTTATAATAACTATTATTGTTGCTCTTAAATACCATTTATTGAGCATACATCATGTATAAAGTGCTCTAAATAATATCACCTTGCTTAATCTTCTCAACAACTATGATAAGGTAACTATTATATTAAACTTACATTATTAATAAGTTGTTTGTGGCCCCATGGTTAGTCAGTTGGAGAATCAATCAAAGATTGATAGAAATGTCTCCCTAACATCAAAAACCCATGCTTTTCCTATTTAGTGTTTCTCAAAATAGAGTCTATACCACCTTCATAAGAATCACCTAGGGTGCTTGTTAAAATACCAATTTGCAGTCTTTATGGAATGATTACTGATTCAGAATCTCTGGGGATGGCTCCAGAAAAATCTTACTTTTTTTTTTTTTTTTAAAGGAGTGGTTGTTACTTTATTTTTACTTTTTATTTCCCAAGATATTAATAGTTTATTGAACTATAACTTACATGTTAAAATACCTTCAGGCGTACAACATAGTAATTTGATCATTCTATATGTTATGCGATACTTACCACAAGTGTAGCTGTGCTCTGTCAACATAACACTACTCCACTACTACTGACTATATTTCCTATGCTGTACCTTTTATCCCTGTGATTACTCATTCCGTAGCTGGAAATCCATACCTCCCACTCCCCTTCATGCATTTTGCCCATACCTCCACCACCTTCTCCACTGGCAACCACCTGCTTGTTCTCTGTATTTATGGGTATATTCTGATTTTTGGTTTGGTTTGTTTTTTAGATTCCATATATAAGTGAAATCAGATGGTATCTCTCTCTGACTTATTTCACTTAGCATAATACTCTCTAGGTCCATCCACATTGTTGCAAATGGCAAGATCACATTCTTTTTTACAGTTGAGTAATATTCCTCTGTGTGTGTGTGTGTGTGTGTGTGTGTGTGTGTGTGTGTGTGTCTCAAATCTTCTTTATCCATTCATCTACTGATGGATACTTGGGCTGCTTCTATATCTTGGCTATTGGGAAAATGCTGCAATAAATATAGGGATGCATGTATCCCTTTGAATTAGTGTTTTTGTATTCCTTAGGTAAATACCTAGTAGTGCAATTGCTGGATTATATGGCATTTCTATTTGTTATTTTCTGAGGAAATTCCATACTATGTTTCAGTGGCTGTACCAGTTTGCATTTCCACCAACAGTGCAGAAGGGTTCTGTTTCCTCCACACTCTTGCCAACACTTCTTATATCATCTTCTTGATACTAGCCAGTCTGACAGTTATATGGTGCTATTTCACTGTGGTTTTGGTTTGAACTTCTCTGAAGAGAAAAATCTTACTTTTTGACTAGTCCTTCAGGTGATGCTTACACACATTAATGGCTGAATAATAATGCATTGGCTATACTCATAAACTTTACCACTGGAACATTTTACCATTAACACCAATGCAAAAAGTCTATAAGTTAAGGCTCTGGCAGTATCAACCAAAGGACTATTCATTATTTTTTCTTTCCTCAGTTCTCAAGGCAGGTATACATAGAATCATTTAGACAAATTATCAGGTAATAATTAAAATCTTTTTGCTCACTAAAAATTAAGAATAATTTTCTCCTTTTCAAAGAGGCAGATTGATACTCAGGTCCATCCAATGATATGATTCCCCTTCGGCTTTAAGAAATAGTGGATGATGAGTTATTTATTATACTATAAATAAATAAGTCTTATTAATAAAAGTTGGGCTGCTTCTGTATTAGTGTTGTGAATATCATTCCTCAGTCTGTTTTATGAAATGGTAGGTGATGAGTTGTTTATTACACTATAAATAAATCTGATTAATAAAATTTGGGCTGTTTCTATGTTAGTGTAGTAAATATCACTTTGAGAAACTACCATGCTAAAATACAGAACCTGGTCTGTGTGTGTGTGCACACACACGCAATATTTGGAAGAGAAAATTTTAGAAAAATAAATTGATTTCAAAGTCACTTCCAAATATACTCATTATTATTTGTATAGTGTTAAGATATATAACTCATTTCCTGGATATCTCTACCTACTTTTGAACATAGTTATTTTTAACATAGTTATCAGTGTGTTTTATACACAATTTTATAGTCTTTTTCATTTACCACATATGCATTTTTTGTTATGAAAGGCTTCATATACATTTTTCAGTGACTGATGATGTTGCAACTATACTACATTATATACTATAATGTACTCAATTATTATACAATAAGTGTACATTTATACTGTCTTCAATTACTTTATTTTCAATTATAAAGTGTAAAATGCCAGACTGTTAATAATAGTTATCTTTGAATAGTATGATTGTGTGCAGTTATTCTTCTTGAGTTTTTCAAAACTCCTACCATTAACATATATAAATTTTAACAGGGAAAATGTTATTCAAAATAAAATGAATTGTATAATAAAAGGTGGTCACAGATAAGAGAACTGCAAATCTCAGACCCAATTTTAGAAGGAGTCTCTATGAAAAGCCAAAGACAACAGGTAAGATAAAATTAAGGACACCAGAGGAAACTTTAGACTCCTATGTCTCAACTACAGCCAATAGTACACACAGTCTAACTCCTACTCAGATAAAATAAAACCTCATGTTGAGGCCTATTTATCATAGTTCCATTTACCTGATACATCATATATGGCTCTCAAAAACCAAAAAAAATCACAAAACATACTAAAAGGCAAAAACATATTCTGATAAGCAAAAGTAAGCATCAGAACCAAACTTGGGTATGGCAGAAATTTCAGAATTATCAAATCAGAAATGTAAAATAATTATGATTAATATGCTAAGGGCTCTAATTTTCAAAATGGACATTATCTAAGAATAGATAGGTAATGTAAGTAGAGAGACTGAAACTCTAAAAATATCAAAAGAAAATTCTAGAATTCAAAAACTCTGTAACAGATATTTTAAAATGTCTTTGATAAATTCATCAGTAGACGAGACACAGGCAAAGAATCCACGAGCTTAAATATATGTCAATGGAAACTTCCCAAATTGAAAAGTAGAGGGAAAAAAGAATTTTAAAAAATGAGACAGAATATCCATACAAATATCCTTATGAAAGAATAACATACACGTAATGGGACTGTCAGAAGGAGAGAAGAGAGGAACAGAATAAATGAATAAAGTAATAATGGTTGAGATTTTTCTAAAATTAATGATTGACACCAAACTACAGATACAGGAAACCCAGAGAACATCAAGGATGATATTCCAAAAAAATATACAACTAGGCACATCACAATGAAACTAAAGAAAACCAAAGACAAAGAAAATCTCGAATAAAATGAGAGTGGAGAAACCCACATTACCTTCAGAGGAACAAGGATAACAATTACATCAGATTCCTTTTCAAACATCTTGTAAGCAAGAAGAGAGTAAAGTAAAATATATTAAGTGCTAAAAGGAAAAGAAAAAACCCACTAACCTAGAATTCCATATCCAGTGAAAATATCCTTCAAGGGTAAAGGAAAATAACAACTTTCTCCAAAAAAATTAAATGGAGAGAATTTGTAGTCAATAGATCTGGCTGCCTTGAAAGAAATGCTGAAAGCTCTTCAGAGAGGAAGAAAATTATATAGGTCAGAAATTGGAATCCATATGAAGAAAGGAAGGATATTAGAGAAGAAATAAATGAAGGAAAAATATTTTATCTTTCTTCTTAAACTAAAAGAAAATAATTTATTCAAAATAATAATAGAAACAACTTTTGAAATGATCATACATCATGGATAAATGAAACGAATGACCTAAAATTTAGGTGGGGGACAGAAGGGAGGAATTGAAAGTACTCTATGATAAGGTACCTGTACTGTATGTGAAGTGAAAGTGGACTTATAGTGGTTGTAAATGTATATCACAACCTAGGGTAGCACTAAAAATATATTTAAGAAAATAATTGTTATGCTAAGAAAGTGAAGACAATGGAATCATATAAAATATTTATTTACCCACTTAAGTACCCCTGGGGATAAAAATATATGTTTATAAAAAATAAAAAATTTTAAAAAAAATTTATTTAAAGCAACGGCAGACAGAAAAAAGAGTAAAACAAAAAGAAAAAAACATAGGGCAATGCATAAAAAACAATTACACGTATTATAGATATAAATCAAACTATATAAATAATCACTGTAAATATCAATGTTCTGAATAAACTGATTCAAAGACAGAAGTTTTCAGAGTGGATCAAAAACACAGGCCAACTATATGTTGCCTTCAAGAAACTCAATTTAATATAAAAATGCAGATAGATCAGAGTAAAAGGATAGAGAAAAATATGCCATGGTATTTACACTAAGAAAAAGAAGCTGGACTCGCTATATTAATTTCAGACAAAGGAAATTTCAGAGCAAGGAAAATCATCAAGAATAAATAAAGGCATTACTAGTAATAGGGTCAATTATCTAAGAAGACGTAAGAATCCTTAATGTTTATGTACCGACTGCCAAGTGTCAAGATACCAACATATATGCTGCAAAAACTGATAGAACTGCAAAAAGAAATAAATGAATCCCCTTTTAAAATTGCAGCGTTCAATATCCCTCTATCAGTAATTAATAGATCTCATAGGCAGAAAATATAGTTGAACTGAATCACACTATCAATCATCTGGATTTAAATGACATTTATTGATTTCTTCATCCAACAACAGAAGAATACACCTTCTCAAACTCACACAGAACATTTACCAAGACAGATGAAATTCTGGGCCATAAAACTCACCTTAACCGATTTTTAAAAAGAGACATCATATAAAGCATGCTCTCAAATAACAACGGAATTAAACTAGAAATCAATAACAGAAAGACTTCCCCAAATATTTGGAGATTAAACAACATACTACTAAATGGCATAGGGATCAAAGAAGTCTCAGGAGAAAAATAAAAATATTCTGAATGAAATTAAATTGAAAATACAATTTAAATTTAAATTTTACCAAGTTTGTTAAATGCAGTGAAACTGTGCTTAAAGGGAAATGTAATGCATTAAGTGCATATATTAGAAAAGAAGGCTGAGTAATATTCCATTGTATATATGAACCACATCTTCTTTATTCATTCATCTACTGGTGTTATTCACAACAAATGAATCACTGAACATTGTACCTAAAACTATTGATGTACCTATACATTGGCTCATTGAATTTTAGTTAAGAAAAGAAAAGAAGATACATCTAAAATCAATATAAGCTTCTACCTCAGTAAACTAGAAAAAGAGGGGTAAATTAAATCTGAAGTAATCAGAAAAAAATTAAATAATAAATATTAGAGCAACAACCAATGAAATTTTAAGCAGGAAAACAATAGAGAAATTCAACAAAATCAAAAGCTGATTTTTTGAGAGATCAGTAAAATAGATAAATCTCTATAGAGTTTAATAAAAAAGAAAGAAAAAATTTTTAAACTTTTTTATTATGGTAAAATACACAAAATAAGATTTACTATCTTAACCATTTTTAAGTGTACAGTTAAATATATTCACATTGTTGTGCAACAACCTTCCATCTCCAGGAGTCTTTTCATCTTGCAAAACTGAAACTCTGTACCCACAAAAGAGTAACTCCTCCCCTCCCTCGGCCCAAGGCAACCATCACCAACATAAATGCTGTGCCCATTAAACGACAGTTCCTCCTTTCCTCCCATTTCCTGGTAACCTCTAATCTACTTTCTGTCTCTATGAATTTAACAATTCTAGGTACCTCATAAAGGTAGAATCATATAATATTTGTTCTTCTGTGACTGGCTTTTTCACTTAGCATAATGTCATCAAGGTTCATCCATGTTACAGCATGTGTCAGAATTTCTTTTTTTTTTCATATTTTAAGGCAGAATGATATCCCATTGTATGTACATACCACGCCTATCCATTCATCCATGGAGGGATATCTGGGTTCCTTCTACCTTTTGATTATCGTGAATAACTCTGCTATGAACATGGGTGTAGAAATACCTGTTTGAGTTGTTGCTTTTTGGGGGGGGAGGGAAATGTACTTCCCTGAGTAGCTTTTGCATGGCTTTTACCACTGCCTGTAAAAGGTAAGAGACAAATTATTAATATCAGGAATGATAGGGGCCAACACCACTCATTCCTTAAACAGTAGAATAATGAATAAATAATAGGGACAAATCTTTGCCCAGAAATAATGGATCAATTCTTTGAAAGACACAAACTACAGAGTGTCGCAAAAGGAAAAACAGGTAATCTGAAAGGCCTGTATCTATTAAAGAAATTAAATCAATAATTAATAGCCATCCTAAAAAGAAAGAAGCAAGCTTAGATGGTTTCACTGGTAAATTCTAACAAATATTTAAGGAAGAAATTCTCAACTCTCTCCAATCTGTTCTGAAAAAAAAGCAGAGGGAACACTTCCCAATTCATTCTATAAAACCGGCATTACCCTAATACTAAAAAAGACAAAGACATTACAAGAAAGAAAATAAACAGGCCAATGTCTCTCATAAACATAAATGTAAAAATCCTCAACAGAATATTAGCAAATTGAGTCCAACGATGTATAAGAAGAATTATACACTATGACTGAGCGGGATTTATTCCAGATATGCAAGGCTGGTTCAACATTCCAAAATCAGTTAATATAGTTCTTTATATCAACAGGCTAAATTTAAAAAGCTACATGATCATATCCATAATTGCATAAAAATATTTACAAAACTCCAACACCCATTTGGGATAAACATTCTCAAACAACTTACAGGAGAAATCCCTCAATTTCATGAAAAGCACCTACAAAAAAATTTCATGTAATATCATGCTTAATGAAAAGAAATTAGATTCTTTCCCCCTAATTTTGGGAACAAGGTAAGCATGTTCTTTCTGCTCTTATTCAATACTGTACTGGAAATCTTAACTAATACAAGAAGATAAGGAAGGGAAATAAAAGATACATAAATTGGAAAGGAATAAATAGACTTTATTCAAAGACTACATGGTTGACTCTGTAAAAAATCCCAAAGAATTAGCCATAACAAAAAAGGAGACTCACAAGCAATTATAGCAAGGTTGCAGGATACAGGTTAATGTATATAAATCAGCTGCTTTTCTATATACCAGCAATGAACAATTGTAATTTGAAACTTAAAATGTAACACCACTTACAGTACTAAGAAAAAAAGGAAATACTTAGGTATAAATCTAACAAAATATGTATAAGATCTGTATGAGAAAACCTACAAGCCTCTGATGAAAGAAAATGAAGATTTACATAAATGAGAAGATATTCCATGCCCACTAATAGGGAGATTCAATATTATTAACATGTTGGTTCTTCCTAATTGATCTGTAGACTTAATGCAATCCCAGTAATAATCCCAGCAACTTACCTGCGGATACTGATTCTAAAGTTTCTATGGAAAGGCCAAAGACTCAGAATAGCCCACATGATATTAAAAAAGCTCAAAGTTGGGACACCAATAATCTGACTTTGAGGTTCATTTTTTATTATTAATTTATTTATTTTCAGCATAACAGTATCATTATTTTTTCACCACACCCAGTGCTCCATGCAATCCGTGCCCTCTATAATACCCACCACCTGGTACCCCGACCTCCCACCCCCCGCCCCTTCAAAACCCTCAGATTGTTTTTCAGAGTCCATAGTCTCTCATGGTTCACCTCCCCTTCCAATTTCCCCCAACCCCCTTCTCTCTAACTCCCCATGTCCTCCATGCTATTTGTTATGCTCCACAAATAAGTGAAACCATATGATAATTGACTCTCTCTGCTTGACTTATTTCACTCAGCATCATCTCTTCCAATCCCGTCCATGTTGCTACAAAAGTTGGGTATTCATGCTTTCTGGTGAGGTTCATTTTGAAATTTCTTTTATTGAAGTATAATTAACATACAGTGCTATATGTGTTTCAGGTATACAATATAATGATTCAACAACTCTATACATTTCTTGGTGCTCATCTTGATGAGTGTACTTTGTATATTTCACCATCCTTTCACCCACCCCTCCTCTGGCAACCACCAGCTTGTTCTCTTATTTTAAAAAAGTCTGTTTTTTGGTTTATCTTTTTGTTTCATTAGTTTGTTTTGCTTCTTTATTTTTAACAAGAGAAGAAATCTATACCTTTCTTTACTTTTCAGGAAGTTTAAATCCTTAAAGGGCACAGCATCACACAGATTCTGTGGCCAATGGCTTTAGCAGGAATGGTGCTTCGGAACTTGGCATGAACCATGCTGTTTCCACGGAGTAACTGTGTTATTCTTTGCTTTGTATGCATAAGCACATCTCTTGCCTAGTAGAATTCAGTCTTATCTTGAGCATTAACACCTTCATTTTAAGAAGAGCTGTGTGTTCCCTCTGGTTCCAGAGACCCCACTTAGAACCAGCAAAAATGGCCTTGGACCATAGCCTTCCAGATATATTTGTCATTTTAGAAGTCCTGCTCCCAGGAGGCCTCCACAGGTTCCAAGAAAGTGGAAAGAGAGGTTTTCTTTAATTCCACATATGAGTGAAATCATATGGTATTTGTCTTTCTCTGACTGACTTATTTTATTTAGCATAATACCCTCTAGTTCCACCCACATCAATGCCAATGTCAAGATTTCATTCCTTTTTATAAGTAATATTCCATTTTTATATATGTATATGCACACGCATGCATACACACACACATATCTTTTTTTTAAATTAAATTTATTTATTTTCAGCATAACAGAATTCATTATTTTTTCACCACTCCCAGTGCTCCATGCAATCCGTGCCCTCTATAATACCCACCACCTGGTACCCCACACACATATCTTTATCCATTCGTGCATGGATGGGCACTTGGGTTGTTTCCATATCTTAGATATTATAAATAGTGCTGCAATAAACATAGGGGTGCATATATCTTTTGAAATTAGTGTTTTTGTTTTTTTGTGTATGAATATCCACTAGTGGGATTATTGGATCATATAGAAATTTCATTCTTCATTTTTTGAGGGCCTCCCATACTGTTTTTCACAGTGGATACATTAATTTGCATTCCTACCAACAGTGCATGAGGGCTCCTATTTCTCTGCATCCTTGGCAACACTTGTTATTTCTTCTGTTTTCAATTTTAGCCATTCTGACTAATATAAAGTGGTATCTCATTGTGGTTTTAATTGCATTTCCATGATGATGAGTGATAATGAGCATCTTTTCATGTGTCTGTTGGCCATCTGGATATCTTCTTTGGAAAAATGTCTATTCAGGTCAGGACTTATTTTAAAGCTACAGTAATTAAGACAGTGTGGTATTAGTGAAATGACAGAGAAATAGATCAGTGGATCAGAATAGAGAGCCCAGAAATAGATTCAAACAAATATAGCCGATCAATCTTTGACAAAGAAGCAATGTCAACACAACGGAGGAAAAAAAGTATTTTCAACAAATGGTGCTGGAACAACTAGACATCACATGTAAAAAATAGTGAGTCTAGAAACAGACCTTATACCTTTTATACCTTTCACAAGGATTAACACAAAATGGATCATAGGCCTAAATATAAAACACAAAAGTATAAAACTTCTAGAAGACAGCTTTGGAGAAATTCCAGATGAACCTGGGTTTGGCAATGAATTTTTTTATCTAATTCCAAAAGCAAAATCCATAAAAGAAAAAAAATAATAATTTATACTTCATTAAAACTAAAATCTCCTGCTCTGGAAAAGACAATGTTAGCAGAATGAAAAAAAATCCACCAATTGGGATAAAATATTTTCAAAACACGTAACTAATAAAAGACGTGTATCCAAAATATTTAAAGAACTCTTAAAACTCAGCAGTATGGAAACAGACAATCCAACTAAAATGTGGGCAAAATATCTAAACAGACACCTCAACAAAAGGATACACATTTGGCAAAAAAAGTTGGGTGAAGATGCTTAACAGCATATATTAAGGATTTGTGAGTTAAAACAATAAGATACCCCTATACACGTATTAGAATGGCTAAAATCCAACACTGACAGCACAACTGCTGACAAGTATGTGGAAGAGCAGGACTCTCTCTCTCTCTCTGCTGGTGGGCATACAAAATGGAACAGTCACTTTGGAAGACAATTTGGCAGTTTCTTATAAAACTAAGCATACTTTTACCATGTAACATTTTTACTCTTATGTATTTACCTCAATTGACTTGATAACTTACATGCACACAAAAAACTGTACACCAGTATTTATAGCAGCCTTATCCATAACTTCCCCCAAATTAGCAGCAACCAGGATGTTCTTTAATAGGTGAATGGCTCAATAAGCTGTGGTATACATCTATACAAAAGAATATTACTCAGCAATAAAATGAAATGATCTATTAAGCTACAAAAAGAAATGGAGAATTAAAATCATTTTGCTAACGGAAAAAAGCCAAGCTTTAAAAGGTACCGTATTATTCCCACTATATGACATTCTGCAATGGCAAAACTATATAGACAGTAAAAAGATCAGTGATTCTCGAGTTGACGGGTGAGAGGCAAAGGGATAAACAGGTGGAGCGTAGGGATTTTTACAGCAGTGAAAATATTTTGTATGATCTTATAATGGTGGCTACATGACATGATGAGTTTGTACACCAAGTGTGAACCTTAAGATAAAATAGATCAAAGTGCATTGATCATCACTATAATTACCCTGAATTGCATTTTTTTTTTCATAAGATAGAGTTCTGTAAGTAAACTCAGTGAATATGTATGGCTACATTTAAGATGCTTGTTACAGCTGAATCAAATTCTTAAAGTGTTTTTTCAGTTTTCACACCAGTGACCAGTGTTTTATCTTAGACTCTCATACTAGATTTTACATTTGTCAGTATAGCTCTCCCCTAATCCTGGCAAGTCAACTCACAAGAGTATGTGTTGGTCATAAGAAAGAGAAGTCATGAGGATGCAGATAGATTAGCAAAAGACATCACTCTCAAGAAACAAGAGTAGTAGCTATTTGTCACTTCTTGGCTGCTCAGCATCCAAGCCCATTTGAACATTTAGCTCTATCAAGACATTGGATACTTCTCTTTGTAAACTAATCAGTAAAAAAAAAATCCCATAACTTAGTATAGACATAAAATAGCAGAACCTTGTTGTATTTTTCAGTTGTTTGTCCATTTCATTGCTGAGCTGTATTCCACTGTACGAGTCTAACTCAGATCCTTTATCCTTTCACCAGTTGAAGGGCATCTGCGTTGTTTGCAGCTTGGGAATATTTTGAATAATGTTGATATAAATAATTGCATACAAGTCTTTGTTGATGAATCTTAAAAGGGTTATGCTAAGTGGAAAAAGCCTCAGGTACAAAAGACTATATAGTATATAATTTTACTTATATGATATTATAGAAGAAGCAAAATCCCGGTGACAAAAATCTGACTAGTAGGGAGGAGAGAAACTTAAAATAGCACAAAAAAATTGGGGGGGTTATGCAAATGTCCTATATGTTGATTTTGGCTGTAGTTATATAATTATATTAATTTGTCAAAGCTCATCAAATTGTACACTTAAAATTGGTGAAACTTATTGTATGTAAATTATACCTTAGTAAAACCAACTAAAAGAAGAAAATACAATAATTCTCAAGGATAATACACTCTCAACCTATCAACTGCAGGACAGCTTCTGTCACACTGATGCTAGTTCATTATATTATACAGAGAAGTGCTAGTTCCTTTTCTCCATCTCCTTAATACCTTCTTCCCTTTCAGATTTTTTTAGCTGATTGGGAGTGGAAAATGATGTGATTGCTGAGCCATATACTTCTTTACGGCCTTTCCCTCAACTACAGAAAGATACAACTTGAAGCTTTCAAGATAATGTTTATAATGACTAAATTCTAAGTCAAGGATGATTCTAATTCACAGTCTCCATCTGGCAGGACTGAAGGGGATGGTTTCATGCTTTCAACTGTGTAGTGTTTATGGTTGTTTCCATGGTGCCTATCATAGTGCCTAGCACAGTAAACATTCCATAAATATTTATCGTCTGAAAAAAATATAGTTACATGGTTCATTCTGTTTTAAGTGCTCTATTGAAGAACTATTTAAGCTTGAAGAGAAAACCACCTTAACTACAATACAATCTATTATCACAGACTTTAGAAATCGTAATACATGGTGCCATTCTCTAGCCAGATATTCCCATGAGGATCAAGCCACTCTGTCCCCCATTTGCAGGACTGGGGTCTGCTAATGGTTCACAGTTGAGTTCCTCTCTAGGACTTGACCTTGACCCAAGAAAGCCACCTTGCCCAAAATTATGGCCCCTCCCAGACAGCAGCCTGCATCTAATGACTGGTTAGTGTAGGGGGACAAAGACCTGACCCCCTTGCCTCAATTCAGGATAATTCTAAGGAACAATTCCAGCTCCATCCAGATAGTTCTGTTGGGTAGCCTGAAGCCCGACTGCAGCCATATCAAGGTTTATATTCCCCTCTGCTCATCCGGCTTCTCACTCCCTTAAAGATGCTGCTCCTGGGATCATTCTCCAATTAACCTTCTATATGCAAATATTTGTTTTCTTGGGAAACATGACCCAAGACAATTGACATTAGTAATAATCCCAAGAAGTAGTATTACATCTGGGATCTTAGAGCTAAATCTCTCACTGGTCAGACAGATAAGAGGACTTCATCTGTAGTGGTAGGTGGGGTACTAATAGCCATTGGTATGATGTAGCAGTGCAATTGTTAACACAGTCACTTGTTACTGTTAACAAAGTAAACTGGAATGGGATATGGAATGGAGAGGAATACTAGAGTGTGCACAATATTTCAGGCATATGAATGACTTGAGGTGAATAGTAATTATAGGGAATATGGAATTGGATGACTTCTCTGGGAAACTGGAGAGAACAATAAAGGAAGAGGCTGATAAATCACCAATTTAGGCAAAACATGAAAGTCAAAGGGCATCCAAGCCAGCATATAAAGAAACTCGTTGTCTGCAGCTGGAAGGCAGACTTAATTATAAAAGTGGAGCAGTCTGAAAAACAATCTGAGGGGTTTGAAGGGGCGGGGGGTGGAAGGTTGGGGGAACCAGGTGGTGGGTATTAGGGAGGGCACGGATTGCATGGAGCACTGGGTGTGGTGCAAAAACAATGAATACTGTTACGCTGAAAAGAAATAAAAATTAAAAGAAAAAAAGTGGAGGAGCCTGAGAAGCTGGAATTCTTGATACTATATCAAAGACGGGCAATCATGAGGAAGAAAAGGGACTCTGAATCTTGGGATAAGGACATCTGCATCAAAACACTTGAAATTTTTGAATACCCAGATTCCCTTGAACCCACAGGGACTGCAAAAGGAATCCACTGCACACTGTTAAAGTTAGCATTCACACTTATTCAGCCATAAAGAATGAAATCTTGCCATTTGCATCATAGATGGAGCTAGAGGGTATTTTGGTAAGTGAAATAAGTCATACAGAGAAAGACAAATACCATATGATTTCACTTACATGTGGAATCTTAAAAAAAATAAGCAAACTAAACAAATGAAACAGAAATACATTCACAAATACAGAGAACAAACTGTTGGTTGCCAGAGGGGAGAGGGGTTCAGGGACAAGAGAAATACATGATGGGTATTAGGAAGTACGAAGTTCTAGTTATAAAATAAGTCATAATGATGTAAAGTAGGGCATAGGGAATATAGTCAATAATATTATAATAACTTTGTACGGTGACAGGTCGTAATTAGACCTATCATGGTGATCATCTCATAATCTACAAAAATACTGAATCACTATCTTGCATACCTAAAACTAATATAATATTATGTGTCAATTATAATTCAATTAAAAAAGTAGTACTCATCCATTTTTTAAAGACAAAGCACAGGCCACTGCCTTAGACAATTCAGGATCTTCTCTCAATCCCCACCTCCCTTTCTGGCCAACAGACAACTAAGGTGAAGTCGCAACATAATCTGACTGGGGAAAGTACTAGCCTGGCCAAAATAAGGAAAAGTATCTATACACTGAATGAACTAGAGGATCTAATCTAGCAAGAAAATATATATATGGGTCTAGACCCTGAAGATACTGAATCAAGGGGAACAGAATACAGTTGGAAGTGGTAAGTTTATCAGTGCAGGAGAAATTCCCAATTATTAAGGGTTTAATAATCTAGCAAAAGCAGGGGAGAGTAATGGCATGTTACTAGAATGGCTTCTGGAAACATGGAAAAAGTGCTCACTCTAACTGAGAAATACATGCCAGGACTGCTGTGGTAGGTGGTAGGAGAAGGAATCAAAAAGCGCAGAGAAGCAGGCATGCTAGAGTAGGTTTACTATATATGGCCAGAATACTGAACTACTCATCATATTCTGCATAAAGTTCCAGAGGATACTCTATCTACCAAAACAATATGGAGTACACTGGCAACAAAGGAACTAGCAGTTTTGAGAAACTCAAAGGGTTACTATAGTAGTTTCATATTTTTCTGTAGCAAACAACCATAAACTTAGTGCTTAAAACAATACATATTTATTCTACCACTTTCCGTAAGTTAGGAATCAAAGCATGGTTCAACTGGGTCTAATACTTCAGGATCTCTCACAGGGTACAATCCTTCCTGGGGCTCAGTATTTTCTTCAAGCTTGCACCTTTCTTTGGAGGATATTCTTCTCAGCTTGCATGGTCTTTGGAAGAATTAATCTCTTTATAAAACTGATCTTCTTACTATTAACTAGATACCATCCTAAGGTGATAGAAGCTGACTCTCCATATAAAGTTTAAAATCAGTTTGTTGATATCCACAAAATAACTTGCTGGGATTTTGAGTGTGATTGCATTGAATCTACAGATCAAATTGGAAGACCTGACATCTAGATAATATCCAGGATTCCTAACCATGAACATGGTGTATCTATTTAGTTCATCAGAGTTCTGCAGTTTCCCTCCTTTAAATCTTGTACATATTTGGTTAGATTTATATTTAGGTATTTCATTTATTTGGGTGTTGATGTAAATAGCATTGTGTTTTTAATTTTTTTTAATTTTTTATTTTTTATAAACATATATTTTTATCCCCAGGGGTACAGGTCTGTGAATCACCAGGTTAACACACTTCACAGCACTCACCAAAGCACATACCCTCCCCAATGTCCATAATCCCACCCCCTTCTCCCAAACCCCCTCCCCCCAGCAACCCTCAGTTTGTTTTGTGAGATTAAGAGTCACTTATGGTTTGTCTCCCTCCCAATCCCATCTTGTTTCATTGATTCTTCTCCTACCCACTTAAGCCTCCATGTTGCATCACCACTTCCTCATATCAGGGAGATCATATGATAGTTGTCTTTCTCTGATGTGTGTTTTTAATTTTAAGCTCCACTTATACATTGTTGGCTTACAGGAAAGCAATTGACTTTTATATATTAATCTTGTATCCTGTAACCTTGCTGTAATTGTTTATTGATTACATGAGCTTTTTGTCCATTCTTTCAGATTTTCTATATAATCATATCATCTTCAAGTATATATATATGTGTGTGTGTGTGTATATATATCTATATATCTTTTTCTTGCCTTATTGCATTAGCAAGGACTTCAGTATAAGTTTGAAAAGGAGTGATAAGCAGGTATACCCTTGCTTTGTACCTATCTTTATCAAGTTTAGAAAGTTCCCCCTCTATTCCTAATTTTCTGAGAGTTTTTATCCTGAATGAGTGTTGGATTTTGTCAAATGCTTTCTCTGCATCTATTGATATAATATGTGATTTTTCTTTCTTAGCCTGTTGATGTGATGGATTACATTATTTGATTTTTAACATCTGAACCAGCCTTGCATACCAGGGATAAATCTCATTTTGTCAGGTTGTATAATTCTATTTATATACTTTAAACATTTCAATTTGCTAATGTTTCCTTGAGGATTTTTGAATCCATGTTCATGGGAGGAATTAGTCTGTAGTATTCTTTTCCCTTTTTTATAATTTTTAAAATTTTTATTAACATATAATGTATTATTAGCCCCAGGGGCACAGGTCTGTGAATCGCCAGGTTACACACTTCACAGCACTCACCATAGCACATACTCTCCTCAATGTCCATAACCCCACCCCCCTCTCCCAACGCCTTTCCCCCCCAGCATTTTCTTTTCTTTTAATGTCTCTATCTGATTTTGTTATTAGAGTATCATTGGCCTCAGAATGAGTTAAGAAGTATTCCCTTTGCCTCCATCCTCTGAAAGAGACTGCAGATAGGTGGTATAATTACTTCCTTAACTGTCTCGTGATTCATCAGTAAGACTATATGGGTGCAATGTTTTCACTTTTAGAAGGTTATTAATTATTGATTCAATTACTTTAATAGATATAGGCCTATTCAGATTGTCTATTTCTTCCACTATGAGTTTTCACAGATTGTTATTCAAAGAACTAGTCCATTTCATCTGGTTATCAAATTTGTGAGCACTGAGCTGTTCAGAGTATTCCTTTATTAACATTTTAATTTCCACGGTTTCTACAGTGATGTCTTCTCTTTCATTTCTGATATTAGTAATCTGTATTATCTTTCTTTTTGTTGTAGTCTGGCTAGAGGCTTATTGATTTTATTGATCTTTACAAAGATCCAACGTTTGGTTTCATTGATTTTTCTCTATTAATTGCCTGTTTCCAATTTCATTGATTGTTGCTCTTAGTCTTTCTTTTAGCTGAGCACTCCACTGTCTCTCCTTTCCCCAGCAAGAGACAGAAATTAAACTGAGATTCATAAATGATTAAACACAACAGTAAAATCTGCAGTGCCTTTTTCATAAGCCTAGCAGATGCTTTGTTGAAATATTCTTGTTTCTATGGCCTGCTGAGATAAAAGATTCTAGATCCTATATAATGAGGAAAATAGCCATAGCAACTCAATAAAGTTGTTGTTTAACATAGAATACATATAAAGCAGAAGACATAGTACCAGATATATATAGGAACCCAATAAATAGTTGTCATTAACTTCAACTTGAAATTTTGGTAGCAGAGTACTTCAGACCAGGCTCGTATTGAGTTCAGAGACAAGAAATGAGCTACATAAACAAAATCATTCTGTTCTTCAATATTCTTGTGCTTTTTAGCATAATAAAGGGGTTTTAAATTTTTCATTATTGCAATATTTTCACTACTTTGACTAACTATACTTAATCTTGCATTGTACTTACGATAGTTTCATAAGAACATGAGACTTTAATTATAAAACTTCTAGTTGTGTGTGTACTTTATATAATTGTCATTTACTCTTGGATTTGCAGAGCTTTTATTTCATTTCTTTCACTCACTTTGGATTTAATTTGATCTTTTTCTAGTTTCCTAAGGTGGAAATTTAGATTATTGATTTTAGATCTTTCTTCTCTTTAATACATGCAGTCAATGCTATAAATTTCCCTCTAAGTACTACTCTCACTGCATCCCACAGATTTTGATAAATTGTGTCTTTATTTTAGGGGTGCCTGGGTGGCACTGTCAGTTGAGCATTCAACTCTTGGTTTTGGCTCAGGTCGTGACCTCAGGGTGGTGGGACTAATCTCCATGTCAGGCTCTACACTCAGCAGAGAGTCCGCTTGAGAGTCTTTCTCTCCTCCTCCCTATGCCCCTCCCCCAACTCTTTCTTGAATAAGTGAATAAATCTTTAAAAAATTGTGTCTTCATTTTAATTTAGTTCAAAATATTTTTAATCTTTTCTTTAGATTTTTTTGACCTAGATGTTATTTAGATATGTTTGATTAATCTCCACATATTTGGTGATTTTCCAGTTGTCCTCTTGTTATTGATTTCTAGTTCAATTCCACTGTCAGAGAGCAGACATTGTATAATTTCTATTCTTTTAAATTTGTTAGGATGTATGATATAACCCATGGAATGACTTTTCAAAAGCATAGCTGAAACTAGAGCTTGGAGATGACACTTTAAATCATTGACCATTATATGGTGCAGTGTTACCAAAAGGTAGAATTGATGAGTCTAGGAACTAATGGGTGATAATAAGAATGGCTCTGCTAATAATTACTTCCTGTGACCCACATAAGAAATTTGTGCTTCCCATCCCTGAAGTTTCTTTTTTTTTAATTTATTTTTTATTTATTTTCAGCATAACAGTATTCATTATTTTTTCACCACACCCAGTGCTCCATGCAGTCCGTGCCCTCTATAATACCCACCACCTGGTACCCCCAACCTCCCACCCCCCGCCCCTTCAAACCCCTCAGATTGTTTTTCAGAGTCCATAGTCTCTCATGATTCACCTCCCCTTCCAATTTCCCCCAACTCCCTGAAGTTTCTTTACTCTGGTTCTAGGGCTTTTGGTTCCCATATAAGAAATGCTTTCACCAAGGTAACAATAACACTACTACTGAACTTAAAATTTATGTCTGCTGCACAGTTACTTCAAGTCTTTCATGCTAAGAGAGCAACAGGTACAACAAGGACTGAGCATCACAATAGGGGTAATTGACCCTGATAATCAATATGAGATAAGGTTGCTGTTAAATAATGGGAGCAGAGAAGAATATGCTTGGCACCCAGGTAATCCAATGATGTGTCTTTTGCTACTTTACTCAATTACGATAGTAAATAGACAAGTAGAACAAACAAGATGACCCTTCAGAATAGTGTGTAATTGAGACAAGGGAATTGGACCTTTTTATTCCTGCATTGACTACTCATTGCATGTACTCTGCCCTTAGGAAGGGGACATAAGTGGGGAAAAAAGTGATTCCCTTTAGCCAAGGGCTAGTCCCAGAGAGGGTCTCACACTGAGCCTACAGCAGCTAACCATGTGGAGCCTACAAAAATCAGTGCTTTAGTCTTAGTCTGAGTCTGGTTCCCAGGCAAATTTGACCTAAAAGTAAGAAAAATTGTGTGCGTGTGTGTGTGTGTGTGTGTGTGTGTGTGTAAAATACATGCATATATACACACACCTATGTGTCAACTTGTGGACCACATGGTACCTAGATATTTGGTCAGACTTTCAGCATATTTCTGTGAGAATATTTTTAGATGAGGTGAACATTTAAACTGCGAGACTGAGTAAACGATTGTCCTCCCTAATGTGATTGGTCCTCCTTCTGTCAACTGAAGACCTGAATAGAACAAAAAGGCTAAGTAAGGAGGAACTTCTGCTGCCTGCATGCTTTGAGCTGGGACATTGGCTTTTTCCTGCCTTTGAAAGTAAACTGAAAAATTGCTTCTTCCTGGGTCTCAAGCCTGATGAGCTTTGGACAGGAACTATGCCACTGGGTCTCCTGGTTCTCATTCCTTTGGTCTCAGACTATAACTATACCAACAGTGCTCCTAGGTCTCCAGCTTGCCAACTGTGTGTCTTAGGACTTCCCAACTTCCATAAGCATGTGATCCAATAGCTTATAATGAAGCATTATACACACAGATAAAACACATACTTACACACATATGGTTCTGTTTCTCTGGTAAACAATGACTCATATATATTTTAATATATATATTATATATTTATATTATATACTTTAATATATATGTATATATGCAGGTGTGTGTATATATACATATGATCAATTTCTAATTGACTAGTGATGAATAAATGTCTAAATTATAGAGAAGATATAATATAAATAAAATAAATATCAATATCAAATACATGTTAAAGACCCAATTAGTTAGTAAAATAGAATTCTCTTTCCCCTGAAATATTGGTCTCATTAATTTCAAAACTGAATTGTAGTTCTCATAATAGCAGCTACTATTATTTAGCTGTCACTACTTCCCAAGATTTGTAATAAATTTTTATTAAATCTTGCTTTTACAGAAATATTGTTTCATTTGTAATTAACTATTCCATCCCATATTTCCAGAAGATAAGGATTCTCTCATTAAAAATTACCACTGTACCACTATCTCCCAGAAAAAAGGTTTTAATTCCTTATCATCATGAAATACCACTTGGTGTTCAAATTCCTTTGTTGTCTGCTGTTTTTTAGAGTGTGTTTGTTAGAATCAGGGTCAACAAGTTCCATATATTTAGATTGGTTTGCATAGATCTTAAATCTCTTACAATCTAGAGTTTGCCTTTCTATTCTTTCCCTCTTTTTTTAATAGAAAACTGGATTGTTTTCTGTGGTAGGCTGAAAAATACCTCCTCTCAAAGATATGTACATCCTGATCTATGGAAACCTAGAACATAAGCTTAAATGGCAAAGGGGGGTGCGCAGATATTGTTAAATTAGGGATCTTGTAAAAGAGATATTATCGTAGATTATCTGGGCAATCCCTAAATGCAATCACAAAGGTCCTTACAAGTGAGAGGCAGAGAGAGGTTTTACACACACACACACACAAAAATGCAGTCTAAGGACACAGAGATGGAAGTGATATGGCCACAAATCAAGGAATGCTGGCAGCCACCAGAAGCTGGAAGAGACAAGGAACAGATTCTCTTCTAGAACCTTTGGGGAGAATGTGGCCCTGCTGACATCCTGATTTCAGCCCAATGACACTTATTTAAAACTTCTGGCCTCCAGAACTGTGAGAAAATAAATTTGTGCTTTTTTTTTTTTTAAAGATTTTATTTATTAATTTGACAGAGAGAAATCACAAGTAGATGGAGAGGCAGCCAGAGAGAGAGAGAGAGGGAAGCAGGCTCTCTGCTGAGCAGAGAGCCCGATGCGGGACTCGATCCCAGGACTCTGAGATCATGACCTGAGCCGAAGGCAGCGGCTTAACCCACTGAGCCACCCAGGCGCCCCAAATTTGTGCTTTTTTAAAGCTATAATTATCCAGGTATTTGTTACAGCAACCATGGAAAACTAACACATTTTCCCTGAAGAAGTTTCTACTGTCTGGGTTTTGCTGATTTTATCCATTTGATTTTCATTAATATGCTTTTCTGCCTTCTGTGTTTCCTGTTTATTGGTATTTCTTTCACAAGATTATTTTATAGGATCTTTGTGTACTTCTATCTGGGGGTATACTCTCTCAGGTTGTTTCCTTTTGTAATTTTTTAGCACCTACTATTAAATGTTGCCTAGATCCATTTATTCATTAAGGATTACCAAATAGTTAAAATCTCTGTGACAGGTATTATATAGATAAAGTTATAGATATACATAGATATATACATATGTATATATAATCTTTAATCTTAGCAATAACATTGCATTTTTGGTATTATATGATCAGAAAACTAATAAACAAATTTTGAAAGCAGAAGATTAAAATCCAAAGTATGGAGTATGTCTATAATGCTCCAGTTTTATCAGGAAGCTTGAGTGAAGAGAGGTGAGAATTAGACATGTTTAGAAGACAGCACCCCCACCGCTGTCCTCGGTATCTATATTAATCGCTGATTTAGATGGAAACCAGGAGTCTCTGTGGGAAAAACATTTCTCATGTAGATATTATAAATAAAATATGCACACTAGAGATCTTTAGACTTCAATATATTTTTTAAAGGCTGTCTTAACCCAGTTTTGAGGCCCTGGCTAGAAGCCAGTTCCCCTTCTTGAACAGCTAATTAAGTCCATATCTCAACTACTTCCCTTATCAGACTCTCACATTCTGGGCCCCTATGTACCTGCCCTAACTACCCCAGGAGCCAGGTACCAGACAACTAGGAAAAGTCCCCACCAAGTACAAGAATTTATTCAAATTAACCAATCCACAGGGAGGCCACAAAACCTAGCTAACCCCACCCCACTTGTGATACATAAGCTGCCCTTTACAGCTCCAAGCTTGCTGTTACCCCATCCCCAAATGCAACCTGCTGTGTGGCCCTGCCTGGCAGTCTTCTCTCATTCAGAGCTGTAAGTAAAGAATTCTGCCTTTCATCTATCCCAGCATCAGTGTGTTGTGTCCCACTATCAAAAGAATTTTTAAATCTTATAAAAAAGACTATTCTAGCACTACATAGAAATGATAAAGTTAGGTCTTTCTTTGACTTGCTCTTCTTTTTCAATCACCTGTAACTTTGCACAGACCATTAAAAGTATTTTTAAAATATCACAGCTATTATTTTATTTTGATCTTTTTCTTCATAATAACCTACTGAGGAAGGCAGAAATAAGGATTATTGTTTCTACTTTATAATTGAGAAACTGAGACCTCAAACAGTGAAGGGACTTGCTCAAAAGCAAACACTTAATAATGGGTAGAACTGGGAATTATACCCAGATATTGTAATTCTAAGTCATTGTTTCATCATGTCACTTCCAATTATCATCTACCTATCCACCTATCCAACCATCCTTCCATCCAGCCAGCCAGCCAGCATTTTTTGAGCATATATTATAAAGCAAGTAGACACTAGGATCTGAGGTTATAGAGATAAACCTGGCACAATCTCTGTACTCAAAAGATCTTATGAAACAGAGATAGAAAAGAAAAATATAATATAATACATTAGGTTCTATTAGAAAGTTGGCATCACAAATGGGGTCTTTATCCCAAGTCAAAGGAAAGTTTTCCATTACCATTGAAGACTGAATATGTCACACTTGTGTAGAAGTCAGGTATATAGACAGAGGGACCAACACTCAATTCATTTTCCAAAACACTTCATAGTAACCATGCTAGGCACCCAGCTTCAAAGATTACCACCGGAGTTCCTTCCTTCAAAGAGTATATTAATTACAGGAGAGATGACTATGTAAAGAAACATGATACTATGAAATACGCTAAGTTCAATGATACAGGAATGTATGTACAAGTTACAGTTGGGTCACAAAAAGGGGATGAAAAACTTTACCTAGGAGAAAAGAATCGTAGTCTTCCACCATAAATGACTGTGATGATACCCTGAAGAATGAATAAAGGCCCACTGACAGGACTGTAGGAGAAAAGGCATACAGGAGGAAAATGATATTCAAAAGTAAATGTAAATATGCTTATATACACACAAAGAACTGCTAGCCAATGGAAGTGCCACCCCACTCCACACTAAATAACATCATATAGATCACACTCTAAAAATACCCAGATGGTGTACCAAGTACTTTTACTCTTGGCACAGGTCTTTGATAACTTCATCAGAGATTCCCCTAGTAAAAGTTTGATTAGATCCACTCTTTCTGGCCTACCTCTTTAAGGCCACATGGGATTCCCCAGCCAAGGTTGGTACGCTTGCCACTCAGGAAGGTATAATACCACTCAGCCATTCTGTTTAGTGACATGAACACAAGGACAAAAGTAAACAAGTCACATTATAATTTTGGAGACAACAGTATAAAAGATGACTTGAAAAGCAATGTACATATTTGCAGATCAAAACCCAGGTCATTCAAATTTATAGAGAGGCAAAAAGAAGCCAAACCCTCAGGTCAGGTTCATTTTACAAACATTATTGCTCCAACCTTTTTCTCATCAGTGCCCCTGACCTTGACTCACTCTCTCATTGGTGCATACTGCCTGATAGGACTATGAATCATGCCAGGAATCAGATGGGTCCAAAGGGAATAGTGCCATTCCTCATAAAAGTCATTTGGGAAGCGTATGTACAATGACCGTAACGCTAATGCTAAGGGGTGTGGAACGCTTTCTTTCACATTAAGACCAAGTTTCCTCCGGCATCAGAAAAGTCCTTCCAGTTATGTAAATGATATAGGACTTCAAAAAAAAAGGACAAGTTATAAAAGTACAAGGGGAGTTGGGAAGTGTATGATACGTGCAGACATATAATGAAGAAGTATGATTGAAAGTGGACTTTGATGTTTTTGCCCTCTAACTACTTTAGCATCCTGATTTTCATACAGCACACACATATTCCTGTCACTCATTCTAGAGATTTTCAAAAGCATCCTTTTTTTCTTTCAAATATAAAGAGATACTTTAATTTTTTTTTAAGTTTTCATTTAAAGCTTTACATCTTCAGTCTCCCTCACCTGAAATTACCTCCACCACTCATACATCCGTCCAAAACCTAGCCCATCCCCGACATCTTCCCATACTCAACGATCCTTTCATAAAATTTTTGGAACATTTTTAACCAGCCCCACATAGTTGCATCTAAGACTATTTTGCTACAAATCATTCAGGACTCAGCTCCAGCTTCTGGTTAACCTTCCCTGACCCTAGAGTTATTATTTAGTTACCCTTCTTGACTTTTCATAGGATCCAATCTATGCTGTTATCATACTATAACTAGAGGTTTGCAAATCCGTATCCTGCAATTAGCTCAGAGACTTATTATGGTAGGGAACTTGTTTGATCCGTTTGGCAAAGTACCTAGTACTTGGTAAGAAATAGGAAGTGACTGTGAAAGTTGAAAAAAAAAAAAGACAGCGATATAGACAAACCTCTGGCAAAGGTAATGAAAACAAATTAAAATTCAAAAACAAAAAATAGAAACAGGAAAGATTATGTTGAAGAAATAAGTGGTTTTTTTGAGAATATCAAAGATGCCAAAATTGGCAGAAGAAATAAAAAACTTTGAAAGATTAATAATCATGAAAGGTATAAGAAATAGTCTCAAACCCCCTTAAAAAGGCTCCAGGCCCAAACAGTTAGTGTTAGAGTTCCTTTATACCAAAGATTCTCAACTGATGAGTGGTATATGGAGAAGTTGCCTCCTACACCACCCTGAGGACATCTGGCAAGGTGGAGACATTGTGGCTTGTCACAGTTGAGGGGCAGGGGACCTACTGATATTTAGTGGGTAGAGATAACGTGGATAAAGCAAACTGGTCCTCTTACCCTCCCCAATGGGTCCTAACTCACACATTCCCCCCCCCCCCCGCCAATGGCGTGTTAGAACTTTTCTAATGGAAACATGCACTCCCACAAAGGCTCTCTTGTCTGAGGGTGACTGCCTGAGAAAGCATTCTCCAGGGGTTCCCAGATGGTGGCTGACAGGGCTTGGAGCTGGTTCTTGGGCCACTACAGGGTTCACAGCCAAAACTGAGGTCTGTATGCCTATAACGCAATTCACAGGTGGGCAAGGCTCCTCGCAGATCCCTTGGTGTATGTGCTGAATCCCACCGCTCCCACAGAGGCACTTTTGTCTGTGGGTAGATGCAAAATTGTTGATGTTGAGGTGGTGATATGATGAGAGATGTCTTTAATTCAGCCATATCACCAACATCATCGCCATGGAAAATTTTAAAAGATGAGAAAAACTTACTAATAGAGAAAATATTTGGGGCAAAATTAAAAACCTATTCTTGAAAAAATTTTTAGTAAAGGAGAAATAAAAAGGTAGCTACCTAACATGATAAATCATGGTCAACATCACAATTCTTTGTGAAATATTATAGTATAGGCATTCTTATTAATTAAATAATATTTTAGCAGAAGACTGAAGGAGGGTGTAGGAGTGCTGACAACACTGACTCCGTATTTGTCCCTTTACCTTATTCATGCCCATGCAAAGGCTCCCTCAGGGCTACATGTTCCAGGCTCATTGAAGGTTAATGTGTACCTTGACTGGAATGTGGGAAGGCTTGTTTTAGTCTTCCCTAAAGTGGCACACTTTAACCATCCTTCAGCCTCACCACAATGCCCCTGGCTCTATAAAACCTGATCCCCCATCAGCAAGTTACCCTTACAGCAAGTAAAACTGTAAATGGTCTGGAGTGAATTGTGTCATTTTGGGGTCTCAATGTGGCTTTTCAGTTTGGAGATACTTTCTCTCTTGTCCAGTTTCTAACAAAAGGGTAGAAGAAGCCACAGGACGTCTGGGAGAAGAGCATTCCAAGAAGAAAGAGGAGAGCTACTGCACTAGCTCTGAGGTGTGAATGTGCTTGGAGCCAAGAAAAAGCCAAAAGATCACTATGGCTGGAGCGTAGTGAGCAAGGGAGACAGATTTTAGTCTAAGCGATGAAGGGTTTGAGCTGGGAGTATTATCTGGTCTATATCCAGTATATTCTGGGTCCCTTTGTGAATTAAAAACACTGTCATTCTCCTACTTAGCCACAGAGGAAACATCAAAGGCATCCACAGCAACTGCATGTACATTCCATTACAATTGATCATCAGGGTTTGCTGATTCTCCTTCTCCAATAACTCTTTTAAGTGGTCCTTCTTCTTCAGCCCCTTGCGGTTGCCTAAAATCATGGCCATAATCTCTCTCTGGTCCATCACTATTCTCTCTCAGTGAGTCTTATTCCACCGATGCAGACATCATACTAACGAGAGTTAGCATCTTGAAATAGAGAAGGCATCCTCACGTTTCAAAAACTTCAATGACTAATGCTTCGTTATAAAATCCAAACACTTTAACCTAACAATTAAAACCCTCTTGGCCTTTGCTTACCTCTACTGCCTCACTTTCCCCTTCATGGCAAGGATGTCAAAAACTTCGTTGAACAAATTTCTATTATTTCAAACATTTTCTCTTGTGCCCTGCCTCTAGTCCTTTGCTTATTTTGGTACTTTAATGTCTCTAGGAGTAACTTCTGGATTGGCAGTTTCTCAAAATGTTTTCCTATTTTTCCAAATATCAAGCAGTGTACCATCTACCAAACATGCTAAGAAAGCCTGCTTCATGGGATATCACAAGAAAAATATACTCTGTTCTTAAATATGTTTGGGAAACACTGAAGTAATAAAAGCAACTTTTTCTGTTGTAAGACCTTTCAAGGTTTTAACATATACTGACAATATGAAGAAGAGGGTATTGAACACACAATTTTCTATTTAAACCATGGAATCATTAAAACTATGGAATCATAAAAGCATGAAACAATTTTTAATGAAATATTACGTGGAACTAGTGTTCCATGGATGAAATATGGAAGAGGTGATTTCTTATTCTCTAAAATGAATCAAAGCTCCTGTGTATTTAAATCTACTCTGTGAAATGATATGCTTCAACAAAACTACAAACCTCTCTAAAATTTCGAAGTCACCAGAATTCACTTACATTTCATTTGAGAGGGTGTCATTTTATAGCTCTCAACAAATTCAGCAAAAAAGCAATGTCAGATAGTAGTCATCTATCAGATTTATCAAAAAGCTAGAAGATACTTGTAATGAAATATTCAGTGTGTTAATGTTACTACTGAAAGTATGCTCAGAAATGTAAAATCACAGTGGTATGATTTCCATTCCTTTCTTCAAATACGTACAAATCAACCCACTTCATGCTGGTTACCATGTTTCCTCAGACTATACATAGTCTTCCCTTGACTTTACTCACACAGATGGGTTGTTCAGAGCCACATGAAATTCAATACAGAGAAGAACAAAGGATCACATAACTGTTTGATCCCAGCATATTCCTACACACGTTGATAAGTATCTCCAAACAAGAACAAGACTAATTCTGCTCCAAAACTCTGTGTGCTTCTGAATGTGTGTGTGTGTATGAAAGAGAGAGGAAGAGAAAAAAAGAATGAACACATCTCAACACCCTTCCAGCCCAACAAGCCTTTAACTAGTATCCATTAAAATAAATCTGCCACCTAGCTGAACCATTTCCTATGAAGTCTCTGTGTATATGAAGACGTGTCTTTTAACACTCTTTTTTCATAATACACATGCACTGTGACCTCTAGCTAGCAGTTTTGCCAACTTATACAAAACTCGGTACCCAACACTGTAATAAATGGTTTGGCTCCTTGCCAATACCACCTCAGTCATCTCTTGGGCAAAGTAATCCAGAATCTGAGACCAAACTGCTCCCACACAGGAAAAATACAAACAGGGTTACATCCTGATCTTCTTAAGCTTAACCTAAAGTTAGCCAGGCGGGCCAAGTCCCTCTGACATTCATCCCCATTGCTTTTAGCAAAGATATGTAACCGCAACGCACAGGTCCCAGGCGATGAAACATGATCCAAGACAATAATGGTACTCCATATCTTTTTGACAGTGATTAATGTAGAGGTTGGCATACGACTTAGGTCTAGCCAGTGAAACATAAGGCAGGTCTGCTGGGACTGAGGGGAGTGGGTTCTAGAAAATATTTCTTTTTACTGAATTTTTCTGAGGATAGACCAGTTCAGATTCAGTTTCTCCTTTCTTCCTCCTATTGTATGTGACTGTGTGAGGACAGAATGCTGAGAGCTGTGGCAGGCATCAGAAAGCAAAAAGAAACAGACTAGAAGAGCCAATCTAGAGCGTTGATACCATTCAGATGGGTTAACCTGAAAGAGCCTACCCCCAAATTCCAGTTATGAAATTGATTAACATCCTCTTAAGTTACTTTTAGTTGGGTCTTCTATTACCTGCATTCAAATCATCTCGAGTATTAAAACCTGATTTTACAAGTGGGCTTTTGCCTTGTTCTCATGCCAACCCCACACCTCCTAACTCCTTTGGGCCTGCAATGCGATATGATTTTTGTGTCAGAGCGCCCTCTTCTGTTCACTATCAAGTATTTCAGTTCCTCTGGGCATTAGATTCCGCTGTTATTCACTTGTTTCATTGTCTAGATTCTACGTACCAGGCATTTTTTCAAAGTCTTTTACTCCAAGAATTTTTCAGAGTCCAGAATACTGACCTAAACTGTATGCAAACCTAAGTCACCACAACTGCCAGTCTACCGTGGCTTCAAGTGAAACTTCGATTATACCTCCTGCTGCTTCGATCTATCAATGGCGTGCTTGTCTATTTATAGAACAAATGCCTATCATGACCTGGCCAGGTGTAGGTCAGAGATCACAGAATTTCAGTCTAGGGAAGTAGGTTTAAATTGTGGGTGAATATTAAAATCACTTCGGAAACTTAAAAATAATCCAGTGCCTAGGCCACACCCAAGAGCAATTAAATCAGAACTCCTTGAGGTGGAGTCTAGGCATCAGGTTTTGTTCTGTTTTGTTTTGTTTTTTAGGCATCAGTTTTTAAACTACCCAGGTAATTTCATGTGTAACCAACATCTTAAAAGCACTGATTCAGAAGTACTGAAATGAATATTAAAAGCACCTGGAAGGGGCACCTTGGTGGCTCAGTGGGTTAAAGCCTCTGCCTTCGGCTCAGGTCATGATCCCAGAGCCCTAGGATCAAGTCCAGCATCGGGCTCTCTGCTCAGCAGGGAGCCTGCTTCCTCCTCTCTCTCTACCTGCTTCTCTGCCTACTTGTGAACTCTGTCAAATAAATAAATAAATAAATAAATTTTTAATAAATAAATAAATAAACGCACCTGGAAAATTCCTTTAAACTATAATACATCTGGTGCTCAGTCATGTGGAAAACCACTGCCTTATAGGTCTCTATCCTCCTAGCCCCACAAACACTCGAAAAAATTTGTTCTGTTACTTAGTACACTTTGCCTACCATGTCCAATTCTGAATGGAAAGTTTGGGGCCTGCCTTGTTGGGACTAGACAGCTGAAAATTGTTCTCTCTTCAAACTCAGAGAAACTCAAACATTAAACAGAGAGCCAAATCCAGGTTTGTTTGACTATATAGAGTGTACTCTTATAACTACTCTTAAAACTCTTATCCAAAATTGCCTGAAAATAAGAATCACCTAATGTACTTATTCATAGTCCTGAGCCCCACCCAGAACTACTGAAGTAGAATTTCCTGGGGGGAAGGTCTGATAATTTATGTAGTTAACAAGTTGTCCTAAGTGATTCTTAGCAAGCACATTTTGAAAACACTGCATTACTGCATATTTTCCCAATTTTATCTGTTCCAGATGACAGAATGCAGCTTATCTGGAGTATGATCAATCCCCAAAAGGTAGCACTGAATTCTGAGAATATAAAGAGGCCCTGAAATTAATCAGAAAATTACTCCCTTGGATTCAAAGCTATGATTTTGTAATGTTCTTCCTGAATCTTCTCTGAAAAAAAAAAAAACAAAAAACGTATAGCCTTATTTGAAAGACGTGTCCATTAAAGTACATGTATCTATCCTCATGATCTTCCAAACCCATGAGAGTCTAAACCATGGATGCCTGAGCTGTTTCTGAGTACACACACATACCCCTTGACTGGAAATGTCCTGCCACATCTGCGTCACACAGCTGGTTGACCCAGGCATAGCACTGAAAATCAGTATGTTCCCTGGTACTTCCCAGACCCCTCACAGTTGAGGAGGGCCAAGTAACTTGTTTTGGTCAAGGGACTATGGGTCAGTGGTGCATCAAGATTATGGAGATGGAGGAGGTCCGCCAAGATGCATATAATAAGGATGCATGGTCTATAGAACATTTAAAACCAACCTATTTTCACATCATTCTGGCAATTCTAAACACGGTCAGTAATACATCATTCCTCCCTGAAAAAACACATTTTGGTATTCTTAAAGTTGGAAATAATTACTGTGAGTACTGTTGTATCTTAATAATATGTATCTTAGTCTCAAATTAGCACTTTGTTAATTATTCTTGAAGAAACATATTTTACATAGAAGTTAATTTGGAGAATTGCCATGTATACAGTCAGCCCTGACACACAGATTCAGCTATGTAAGTTCTTTTTAAGAGGTTTTCAGAGTTGGAAATCTTTTGAGATCCTTAGAGCACACTTTCTGTCTCCAACCCCTATGGCACTACATATTCTTGTGTTTAAGCAGTGAATACAAAATAAACCAGACAGCACAGTGACTGTGAACTAAGACCTAGAATTTAAGTTACCACCAATCTCATTCTATGTCAATACTTAACATTTTGATTTGTGATTGAAAAAATTTTTTTGACCACAGAAATACATAAAGGCCACTGGAATCAATCCCAAAGAAACAAATACATGGGTAGTATCAAAATTTCAGGAATTTATTGTGAAACTGGATTAAGTGTCTACCAAATTTATCCTTACATTTAAGGTGTTTTCTAATTATGTGTGAATATGTCATTGCATATTGAAAAAAATTACAACTGAACCTAATAAATGTATTTTTCAATCAACTATGAGTGAACACGAATATGAGATTGATTTGATGATTCACTGACAAATATGTAGAACTCTTAAAGTCAGAAACTGTAATCTTATTTTTTAGTTATTATTTATTAGTGGGTCATGCCCATATGTGGTTGCAATTTCTCCCTCTTTCCAAAAACCACCTTTATATAAATATGAAGTATTAATCCATTACTTTTTTTGCACTAATATATCTTACTTTTTATTTTTATTGGCTTGATATGAAAAAACCACAAAGAAAATTTTCACTGACTTTGACTTCTTGGCCATTTTTATTATTCACTTTATGCCATGATCATTACCAAAATGATTTTGTTAGAGAAAAAATACATAACAAAGTTATCCAAGGCAGGCATCAAATACACTAGGTAAACCACTTTCTGCACAAGTAAAGTGCACTGTCTCCTTTGAGTTGCAGAAGTGAAAAGCCCTTACTGAATTTTAACCTTCATTGTGATCACAGAAGCTTCCTGTTGAGTGGCAGAGCCACAAGATGGAAACAACCTGTCTTGGGGCATCTGGGTGGTGCAGTATGTTAAGTGTCTGAATCGAGTTTTAGCTCAGGTCATGATCTCAGGGTCATGAGATTGAGCCCCACAACAGGTTCTGTGCTCAGTGGGGAGTCTGCTTAAGATTCTGTCTCCCTGAAGTAGAGGGGAGGTGAACCATAAGAGACCATGGACTCTATGGAAACAAACTGAGGGTTTTAGAAGGGAGGGTGGTGGGGGAATGGGTCAGCCAGTGATGAGTTTTAAGGAAGGCATGGATTGCATGGAGCACTAGGTGTTATATACAAACAATGAATCTTGGAACACTACACCAAAAACTAATGATGTACTGAATGGTGACTAACATAACATAATAATTAAAAAAAAAAAAAGATTCTGTCTCCCTTATGGACCCTGGGAAACAAACTGAGAATCTCAGAAGGGAGTGGGGTATGGGGAGGGGGTAACCAGGAGATGGGTATTAAGGAGGGCACATGTTGTGATGTGCCCTGGGTGTTATACACAACTAATGAATCATTGAACACTACATCAAAAACTAATGATGTACTACTATATGCTGCCTAACTGAACATTAAAAAAAAAAAAAAGATTGTCTCCCTCTCCCCAATCCCTCCAGCGCATGCTCTCATTCTCTCTCAAACAAATAAATCTGAAAAAGAGGGGGGCTCTCAGAGGCACCTTTGAAAGGGAACCAGTCTGCAGAGTAAGCAGAGCAGTAGTGGCCTATTCCCTGCGCAAATGAGAATATCTCTATGTATTAAACCATTGAGATTTCAAGATTTGTTTGTCGTCACAGCAAAACCTACACAATCCTGATGGCTACAGAGCTGAAGCACAGTTAATCATGTCCTTCTGTAGGAAGATACTGTCAGGTTTATTGTACCAAAAGAAGGAGAGCAATCTTTTCTTTTTTTGGACATTTTGGTCTTCAAGCAAGTTTGGAGGAGAAAGTACTATGCAAAGAATATACATTACATTGGTATGTTTTATGCTCCGGGGCTGAAAAGTTCTTGCTTCATCTAAACTCCCAATTTTGTGTTGTCCTGATACAGTGATGCCTCATTCATTCAGAATCAATATGGAATGGGGGGTTCCACCATGGTCAAGGTGAGGGAGTGGTATACATCTAGCTAGAGACCAGACTAGTGATCAGGAGACTTACCTTGTCAAGTTTTTATCATTCACTGTGTGACTTTGAGCAAATCACTTTTACCTCCTAAGGCTATCATGTAAGCAGCTTTTCTGAAAACAAAAGAAACCAAATCTAACTTAAGCAATGGTGATTTATTGAAAAGATACTGAGATAATTCACCAAATTAAAGGAAGAGTTAGATGGTCAAACCTGGGAAGGCTGAGAATCAGAGTAGTCCTGGAGATTAGTGCAAATGGAACTCAGGAACACCCTCTCCAGGGTACTGCTTCCAACCACTCTCAGTCTCTGTTCATCTCTGTGCAGAATTTAAATTCCTGGAATAAGAGATCTCCTTGGTCCATCTTGAGTCAGGCATCCAGCCTAGAGATCCCAAGAATGAGTCTAATGGTACTGTCTAGTTGTCCCAGGGAAAGGGGGAGTAGGGAGGAAGGCTTGGGGCAACAGAAAGTGACTGAACCACATCACTATTGCAATGGATGGATGGATGGATGGATGGATAGGTAGATAAACAGGTAGACAGATATGTGGCATATATACCATACACAATATATATGACATATAGGCATACATACATTGTATGTATATACACATATATGGAACTCTTTTGTCAAAAGAAACTTTATATGGAAGCAGAAGCTATAGTCAGTGGCCTCCCAGGCACCTCTGTAAAAAAGAGCTGTTGAAAACAAGTTGGGGGGGAATGTCTGCCTGGCTCAGTGGGTTAAAACCTCTGCCTTCAGCTCAGGTCATGATCTCAGGGTCCTGGGATGGAGCCCCGCATCGGACTCTCTGCTCAGCAGGGAGCCTGCTTCCCCCTCTCTTTTTCTTCGCCTGCCACTGCCTACTTGTGATCTCTCTTTCTGTCAAACAAATAAATAAAAAAAATCTTTAAAAATTTTCTTAAAGAAAACAAGGTGGCTACATATCTTCCAATATTCTTTTCCACTGTCATGTTTCTTTAACCATTTTAATGGAATCTTTCTGACTTAGACGGTTTTTTTTTTTTAATATGTTCTACTCTATTTTTAGAAGGTCATCATTGTGAACATGAGTTGCTGTCATGGACTATAAGAATGTAGTGTTTTTCTTCCTCCCTTAAGCCCAGAATGTCAACTGTCACTTTTGGTGTCAGTATGCCTGACTCATATACTGTCCAGCCTGCCACCAATATGCTGTTTCTGCGGACTCACTAGCTAAGCAACAAATTGTTAAGAGTTTAGAGGAAGAAAAAATGGACATGGTGTCTTCAAAAGCTCTTGAACTTATTAGAAAACCTGTATCTTTGTGCCACTGTCATTACATATTAACCATATGACCGTAAGCAAACCACTTCCCCTCTTTGCCTTCTGTCTCTTGTAGATGCCGGACATGTTATAGCTCTTCGAGCATGTTATTAAATTGAATCTCATATCCTTCTAGTTGTATGAGTCAATGCTTTTATATGGCAAAATGTTTATTTTAGCTGTCTAAAATGACCACATTGTTTGCTAAATTCTTTTTTTTTTAAAGATTTTATTTCTTTATTTGACAGACAGAGATCACAAGTAGGCAGAGAGGCAGGCAGAGAGAGAGAGAGAGAGAGAGAGGGAAGCAGGCTTCCTGCGGAGCAGAGAGCCCGATGCGGGGCTCGATCCCAGGACCCTGAGATCATGACCCGAGCTGAAGGCAGCAGCCCAAACCACTGAGCCACCCAGGTGCCCCCAAGTTTGCTAAATTCTTCATTTAAGTATCTGTTAATGAGCGTAACTAACATCTAATGATCACACACAATATGCAATATATTCTAACTATGTTATCTTATTTGAACCCAAAACTCTTTGAGAAAATTGGTAACATTCACATTACAAGATAAGAGGAGGGTTCAGGGACCTGTACTGGTCTCAGTGTCCAAGGTCTTGAGGAAGAAGGGATGGATCACAATCATCACTATCTTTAGCTTGCAGAAAGTCTGTAGAAATGAAAATAATACATGTGAAAGGAATTTTGAAAATAAGAAATATAAGCAGAAGGTAAGATCATCTTCATTATTTTTATATTGGCATGTAAATTTAAAAAGGAAAAGTTCTTGAGTGATGACCTGAAGGCTTCTACTATGAAATAAAAGGCAAGTGACTCTGACATCTGTCAGGATTTCTTGGACACTTTTTTTTTTTTTTGGATCTAGACTGCTCTATGAGCCATCTCGAAGATCATTGTAAGACCTCACACAAATATACAATGCATGCCTGCAGCATAGTTATTCCAGTCACACACACTTTATCTAGGAGATACCCCAGCAATAAGAAGAAAATGACAAATCATGCTCCATTCTCTGCCAACAGCCTCTTCCAGATATTGTGATACTGTGCTTAAATAATCAACTAATCAAACTAACTGGAAGGGAGTTCATTTGAATTTTGAAATAAAATCACCTCTGATAAAAATTAGTTTTGCACAAACTGAGGGTTGCTGGGGGAAGGGGTGTGGGGGGGGTAGGGTTATGGACATTGCGGAGGGTATGTGCTATGGTGAGTGCTGTGAAGTGTGTAAACCTGACGATTCAAAGACCTGTACCCCTGGGGATAAATATACATTATATGTTTATAAAAAATTTAAAAAAATTAGTTTTGCAAAACTATGCCACATTGCAATTACCTGCAAGTAGGCCTAACTTAGACACTTGATGTCCACCTTGAGAAATCTTCCCTAACATTTGGATTTTGGAGAGCAGGAACTGGACTAAACATCTTCTTCCACCAGTTGGTCTGGGCTCTTTATGCAAATGAGTGCACTTCTCCACTAGTGACCTGTTTGCATGCCAAGGCTGGAGATGCTGGAGATGCTTTTTACTAAATCATTTTTAAAAGCCATATTACCTTTTTTTAAGCTTGCATTATCCAATATGGTAGCCATAAACTCTTAAAATGAGGCTAATCCAAACTGAAATGTGCTCTAAGTATAAAATTTATACCAGACTTCAAACACCAAATAAGAAAAAAGAAAACAAAATATCTCACTAATTTTTTTGTAAAATTAATTATGTGTTGTAATGGGAATATTTTAGATATATTGTGTTAAAGAAAACAAAATTACTTCCATTCATTTTTAAAATATCAGAAAATTTAAAATTGCATATGTAGTTCACATTATCTTTTTATTGGACAGAGTCCCTCTAGAGTAATGGGTACCTACTTGCCTTACTTCTGCTTATTACTTTCAAAGGGCAAATATAGACTTCCCTTTATAAGAACAAAACCCTAAAGTCAGATGAAAGTTTATTCTCACTTTCTTGGTGTACCCAAAACAGCTTGGAACAAGCAAGAAAATAGGTTGGTGGTTCTGGACACTGAAACCCTGCTCATGATACTTTGTACCATAAAGAACATTTATTCATCATGAACCTGCTATTAATTTGACCCTCCTCTTTAATCATGTTCATCCCGCTATCTAAATGTACCTAAAAGAAATGAAAAAAAATTATTTGGCATAACCACATTGTCCGTGAAAAATACTGACTTAAAATGGCTTTTATGCCAAAACTCTGGAATCATTTTTACCTCCTTTATAAAATAAGAAAGGACCTTGTTAGTAGAGAATGGTTGATCCTCAGAGATTATATATCAACCCATTCCTTTTCATGTGAGATGGAGACCTAGGACAGAGTAAGCAACTAGCTCAACAACGCCTATTAATAACTGATAGAGACACAATCTGAATTTAATTCTGTCACCTGATCAGAATTTCTTACTAACATGGCACACTTAAAACCTATTTTCAAGTCCCTTCTTTTCTTACCATAGAAACATAAGCTTCAGTTGTTTTAAGAACATCAAACACTTGAAAATGAACCACTAGTTACGCTCCTCTTACAAAATTCATGTCAAAAAAAGGTCTCCTTACTATAGAATATATGGATAGGACATAAAGTAGGAGAAATTTTCACACAATTAGACATAGACTTGGAAGTAGCCTGGATAGCACTCTTTCCTGCTGATTCGTAGCCTGCAATTCTAATGGGAGCAGTGCAAATGTAGTACATCTGTTTTGCTTGCCTTTTAAAATTTAAATGCAGCTTTCTCCCCAAACTGCTGAGATTGTCAAGGTGTATGACCCTTTACTTGACAGTCAAATGAATTTAAAACGTTTGCACACATAAAAAGCAGGCATTACTTTAGCTTCCAAATCATTTGAATGGATTGGGGTGGCTTTAATTCATTAATTTTAATATTTAATGCAATGCACTGTGATATCATTGGCAAGTAAATTAATGAACTTCCTATATCCAGAAATCTTAAACCTTCCCAAGTTATTTTTCTCTTTCTCCAATAGTATATGTTTTTCTTTTCTTTTCTTTTTTTAAGATTTTATTTATTTAGTTGACAGAGACACAGTGAGATAGGCAAAACAAGCAGGGCGAGTGGGAGAGGGAGAAGCAGGACCCTGGAATCATGACTTGAGCTGAAGGCAGATGCTTAATGACTGAGGCACCCAGGCACCCGAGTATATATTTTTCTTGTGAATAAATCCACCATGGAAATATTTCTAGAATTTAAAAAAATACAAGTAATACAGAAACATGTGTCTATCAACTAAATATAAAAATGTTAATATTTGCCATATTTGTCTCAGATTTTTAAAGATGTGGTAAAATATAATATAAAATGTGCCATTTTAACCAATTTTAAGTGTACAGTTCAGTGGCATGAATTACATTCCCAATCTAATTAATGCTGGGCAACCATCATTACCCTCTATTTCTAAATTTTTTTATGCCGAACAGAAACTGTCTATCCACTAAGTAATAACTCTCCATTCCCCTGCCCTCAAGGCTCTGGTATCATCTAATCTACTTACTGTCCTTATGTCCTATTCTCGGTACCTCATGTTCTACAGTATTTGATCTTTTGTTCTGACTTTTTAAACAGCATAATCTATTCAAGGTTCATCCAGGTTGTTGCATGCATCAGAATTTAATTCCTTTTTATGACATAATATTCCACTGTATGTATATACCACATTTCATTTCATTGTCCTACACGTATTTGAGTCCCTGTTTTCCATTAGAAATGGATATCCTGGGTCATAGATGTTTAGCTTCTGAGGAACCACAAAATGGTTTTTCAGAGTGGCCACACTATTTTACCTTCTCACCAGCAATGTACATGGGTTCTGATTTCCCCACATCCTTACCAACATCCTAGAATGTCATCCTAGTTGGTATAAGGAGGCTTTCATTTGCACTGTGGCTTTGATTTGCATTTCCCTAATTACTCATGATGCTGAACATCTTTTCATGTGCTTGTTGTCCATATGTAGATCTTCTTTGGAGAAATGTCTATTCAAGTCCTTTGTCCCTTTTCAAAATGAGGTTGTTAGTCTTTTTGTTGTTGACTTTTAAGAATTTGCCTCCAAAAATTGGAACGGGGGTGGTGGTGAAACATGAGAGACTATGGACTCTGAAAAACAATCTGAGGGTTTTGAAGGGGCGGGGGTGGGAGGTTGGGGGAACCAGGTGGTGGGTATTAGGGAGGGCACGGATTGCATGGGGCACTGGGTGTGGCGCAAAAACAATGAATACTGTTACGCTGAAAAGAAATAAAAAATTAAAAAAAAAAGAATTTGCCTCCAATTTTTAAAGAAAATGTTAAAAATTTTGTTGAAGTCCCTTTTATAGTCCTCCCTAATCCTATAATTTCACTCCCTAAACTCTTCTGGAAGTGAATACTACTTCAAAGAGAGTAGATCCTCTTCTGTTCACAAATCCATATTTATCAAATATGTTTGTATTGATAACTACCAGTACTTTGTTTTGGAAATTATACAAAGAATGTATGAATCCTTCGGCATTTTTGCTTTATCACATAATTTGATGTTCTAAGATCTGTATTAATACATGTAGATCTACTTAATCCTTTATTTTACCTGGCATATGGGATTCCATTATATGATGACCAACAACTTATTCACCCATTTTATACTAAAGAACCCTTAGGTAATTTTTTGAATAATAATTATTTTGTTATTAATTATTACCAAAAAATTGAATCAAGCTTTTGTATATGAAAGATATGATAGTGCTAGTTAAAAATGCACACTCTGGAACCAGACTGACTGTTTTAATCCCAAGTCTTTTGCTTATTAGCAATGTATACCCAGGCAAGTTATTAAATCTCTTTCTGCCTTGGTTCACTGTCTATAAAATGGGAACAACAACAGTGTCTGTCCCATGCGCTTATAGTGAAGGTTAAGTGAGACAATTCATTTAGTACTCAGAATAGTACATGGCACACAATCATCCCTCAATAAACTTTTACATATAATAGATATTCTCTATCCCTAGAATTGCTGAGGCATATGATATGCACATCTTCAACTTCACATGAAACTGGCATGTTGCCCTCCAAAGTAGTTACATAGCAATTTATCTTCCTACCAGCAGTGAATGAGAGTTCATTTCTCCACAATTTCTCAAGCCATTAGAAGTATCATATCTTCTCATCTTATCAGTCTAATGAATATGAAAGGATATTGCATTCATTTAATTTGCTTAGCATCTCTTCATAAATACTAACAAATATGGACCCAACCACTGCTCTTTTATCTAGTGCCTAGTTATTTTTTAAAATTTTTTATTTATTTGACAGAGAGAGAGACCACAAAGAGGCAGAGAGACAGGTTCAAGGGGGAAGTAGGCTCCCTGCTGTGGGCCCGATGTGGGGCTCAATCTCAAGACCCTGAGATCATGACCTGAGCTGAAGGCAGAGGCTTAACCCACTGAGCCACCCAGGTGCCCTCTAGTGTCTAGTTATATCTTTTCTTCTTCCATATTATCTTGGGTTGACTTTTTCTCATTTATTTGTAGGAATTCTTTATACATTGTGGTTATTAATTTTTGTAGGTACTGTGCTTTTCTTTTCCAAGTTTGTGGTTTAACTTTTTTTCTTATAGCGTTTTATTTAATTGGTTAAAGATTTCAAATTTTTATGTGGTTAAACTACCAATCTTTTCTTTGGCAGTCTTTGTTTATTCTGCTTAAGAAATTCTTTCATGCGTGTAGGTAACAGGGATATCCTGTTATGTTTTTATGTAATGACTCTAAAGTTCACTTCTTTTTAAAATTTTTAAATTTTTTTTTTAATTTTTTAAATTTTTTTTCTATCTTTAATACACCTGAAATTTATCCTTGTGTATGTTGTGATTTATCTTTGAATATACTGTGAAGTAGGAATAAGATTTTTTTCATACGGGAAACCAATTGTTCTAGCATCATTTACTGACAATCTTTTTCTTTCCCCTATGAGTTTTACTAACACCTCTGCTATATGCCTTGTTCCCTGGTGTGTTTCCATCAGTTGTTGGGTTAATTCTATTTCACTGGTCTGTCTATTCCCGTATCAATGATACATGGTCTCAATTACCACCATTTTGTAATAATCCGTGGTATACAGTAGGACTCCATAGTCATCTCCAAAATTATCTCAGATTTTATTGGCTCCTCTTTATTTCACATGTTAACATGTTTAACAAATACAATACACTTAATACATGATAAGTTCTATTAAATGTGCTTTAAAAATCAGTAACTCATTTATTCCTTACAACAAACAACACTGACATACTACCGTTATCACCTGCCTTTTATGGATGAAGAAACTAAGGCATAGAGAGGTTAATTTATTTCCCAAGGTCACACAGCTTATAAGTGGCAGAGCCTGGATCTGAAGCCAATCAGTCTGGCTCCAAAGTTTGTAATCTTAATCACTATGCTGTGTTTCTTCTGATGTGAATTTTTCAATATACATGAAAATAATATTGCATTGAACCCATATATTAATTAGGGTAGAATTAATATTTTGATAGTGAGTCTTCACATGTATAAACTATTCCTAGTTTTCCCTTGCCATACTCAGTAACTGATGGTAACTGATTGTTCCCTGTAGAATATCTAAACTGCCTTCTTCCCAAATAACAAAACTCCAGTTTTGTTCAGAGTAGCAATATACTCATGAGGAAAATTACATTTCACAGCCACTTCACAGGTAGGGAAGGTCATGTGACATATTTCTAGCCAATAAAATGTAAGTGCAGGTTGCTGGGCAGGACTTCCAGGAAAGCTCTCTACAGAGGCAGACTTTACCAGTACCAACTCTTCTTGCCCTTCTTCCTTCTGCTTCTCCAAGTTTGTAATGCTTAGTACTATGCTGGACACTGATAAGCCCTTCTTTGATGATGAAGATGATAAAATTCACGTGCTAAGGATGGTAAGCAAAATGTTCAAGAAAGCTTGGGTCCCTGAGAGCATTATGTAGTCATTGTACCCACACTAATTAACCTCTCCCATGGTTCATTTTGCATGAGAGAAGTAAAACGTGTTTTAATTAGTCTACTCTTGATGTTTCCTGTTGTGAGCACCTGAACACAGTCCCTGATACAATAAAGTCTTATGACCTGTGATAATTTTTCCTGTCGACTGGGCTACATGATGTCTCGACAGCTGGTAAAATATACTCCTAAGTTGTGTCTGTCCGTAAGGATGTTTCTGGAAAAGATTAGCATTTGAATTAGTGAACTGAGTAAACAAGAATATCCTCACTGATGTTGACAGGCATCATCCAATACCTTGAGGCAAATTTGGTCTCTGCTTGAGCTGCAACCTCCATCTTCTCCTGCCCTCAGGCATCAGTTCTCCTGGTTCTCAAGCTTTTGGAGTCATACTGGACTTTCACTATGGCACACCCTGGTTTCCAGGCCTTTAGCTTTGGACTGGAACTACACCACCAGCTCTCCTGCACCTCAGCTTGTAGAATGAAGATAGTGGGAATTAGACTCCATAATCGCATGAGCTAAGTGCATACAATAAATCTCTTTCTAATATGTATACCATAATTTCTATTTCTCTGGAGAACCTTAATAAATCACCTTCAATAATGTTTGCATCTTCTCCACAAAATATTCCACAACTTTGTTAACTTTTTTTTACTAGGTGCTTATAGTTTTTTGTTATTACCAATGAGGTCCTTCTGTTTATTATAATAATTTCAAGTGGTATATTGCTACTTTGTTATAAAGAAAGGTTATAAATTACTTCCCAGCAATTGTTTACCCCAAAATATTGTTACCTTCTCAGTTTTATTAGTTGGTAAAGGTTATTGAAATTTCTGTATAGATAACAATTATGTGTAAATAAAGACAATTTTATTTCTTCCTTTTTATTCTTTCTTTTGTCTTATATCTTAAAAACTTTTTCTTCTCTTATTGCAATGGTTGAGCCTTCTATTACAGTATTGAATAGACTTTCTAGCAGATTCCTTTTATTAGGCTAAGAGAATCTATTTGTGGTATACTAAGAATTCTTTTTTTTTTCTAATCATGAATGGGCAGGGGTGCCTAGGTGCCTTAGTCATTAAGCATCTACCTTCAGCTCAGGGCATGATCCCAGGGTCGTGGGATCTAGCCTCATGTCAGCTTCCCTGCTCAGCGTGAAGCCTGCTTCTCCCTCTTCCACTCCCCCTGCTTGTGTTCCCACTCTCCCTGTCTCTCTCTGTCAAATAAAATTTTTAAAAAGATAAATAAAATCATGAATGGGCATTATGCTTTATCAGATATATTTTCTCTATATATTGAGCTCATAACATGTTTTTTTCTCTTAGTCTTTTAATTTGTTAGTGTGGCAAATGAAAATAATAGCTTTTGTTTCATATAGACAGTTAATCTAAGACATAGGAGGCAAGGATATACGATAAGGAAAATACAGTCTCTACAACAAAAGTTGTTGGGGAAATTGGATAGCTACATGCAAAAGAATGAAACTGGACCACTTTTTACACCTACATAAAAATAAACTCAAAATGGATTAAAGACATAAATGTGAGAGAAAAAACCATTAAACTCCTAAAAGAAAATATGGGCAGTCATTCCTTTGACATAAGCCTTAGAAACATTTTTCTAGATATGTCTCTTCAGGCAAGGGAAACCAAAGCAAAAATAAACTACTGGGGCTACACCAAAAAAAAAGGGGTCTGCACAGCAAAGGAAACCATCTACAAAGCAAAAACGCAACTTACTGAATGGGAGAAGATATTTGCAAAGATATATATGATAAGGAGATAATACTCAAAATAAAGAAAGAATTTATACAACTCTGGGGTGGCTGTGTGGTTCAGTCAGTTAAGCTGCCAACTCTTGATTTTGGCTCAGGTCATGATCTCAGACTTGTGAGACTGAACCCCACGACCAACTTCATGCTGGGCATGGAGCCTGCTTAAAGTTCTCTCTCTCTCCCTCTCCCTCTGCTCTTGTCCCCCAGCTCACATGTTCTCTCTCCTAAAAAACAAAACAAAACAAACAAACAAAGAAAAAACCATTCTGCAGAGGAGGACCTGAATAGATATTTTTCCAAAGACATACAGCTAGCCAACAGACACATGACAAGGTGTTCAACATCACTCATCATCAGGGAATTACAAATCAAAACCACAATGAGATGTCACTTTACACCAGTCAGAATGGCTAATATCAAGAGGATAAGAAATAACAAGTGTTGCTAAGAATGTGGAGAAAAAGGAACACTTGCGCATTGTTGGTGGGAATGCAAACTGGTACAGCCACTATAGAAAACAGTATGGCAGGTCCTCAAAAAGTAAACAAAAGAAATACCATAATATCCAGTAATTCCACTACTGGATATTTACACAACAAAAACAAAAACACAAATTTGAAAAAAATACATGTACCCCTATGTTTATTGCAGCATTATTTATAATAGCCAAGATATGGAAGCAACCCAGGTGCCATCCATAGATGAATGGATAAAAAAGATGTGATATATATAACATATATATGTAAATGTATATGTATATGTATATGTATATATAATATGTATGTTAGACATAGACATATAACATATATATTTTATATATGTATATATAAAATTGATTATTACTTGGGGATCAAAAGGAATGAGATCTTGTTATATGCAACATTGTGGGTAGCCTAGAGGATATAATGCTAAGTGAAGTTGGTGGGAATGCAAGCTGGTGCAACCACCTTGGAAAACAGCATGGAGGTCCCTCAAAAAGTTGAAAATAGAGCTATCCTATGACCTAGCAATCACACTACTGGGTATTTATCCTAAAGATTCAAATGTAGTGATCCAAAGGGGCATGTGCACCTGAATGTTTATAGCAGCAATGTCCACAATAGCCAAACTATGGAAAAAACCTAGATGTCCACCAACAGATGAATGGATAAATATGTGGTCTATATATACAATGGGAATACTATGCAGCCATCCAAAGAAATGAAATCTTGCCATTTGCAACTGTGTGGATGGAACTAGAGGGTATTATGCTGAGCAAAATAAGTCAATCAGAGAAAGACAATTATCATATGATCTCCATGATATGAGGAATTCAAGAGGCAGGATGGGGGATTTGCGGGGGGTAGGGAAGGAAAAAATGAAACAAGATGGGATCAGGAGGGAGACAAACTGTAAGAGACTCTTTATCTCACAAAACAAACTGAGGGTTGTTGGAGGGTGGAGAGGGTAGGGAGAGGGTGGTTGAGTTATGGACACTGGGAAAGGTGCGTGCTATGGTGAGTGCTGTGAAATGTGTAAGCTGGATGATTCACAGACCTGTACCCCTGGGGCAAATAATACATTATATTTTAATAAAAATAATTTTAAAATAATAATAATGCTAAGTGAAATAATTCAGTCAGAGAAAGACAAATACCATACAATTTCACTCACATTTGGAATTTAAGAAACAAAACAATGAACAAAAAAAAAAAAAAAGGAAAAGAGAGAGACAAACCAGAAAACACTCTCAATGGGCACTTGGGTGGTTCAGTCAGTTAAGCATCTGCTTCAGCTCCCATCATGATCCCAGGGTCCTGAGATCGAGCCCCGACGTCAGGTTCCCTGCTCAGTGTAGAGCCTGCTTCTCCCTCTGCCCCTCCCCCTGGCTTGTGCTCTCTCACAAGTGATCTGTCTCAAAAATAAAATCATTAAAAAAAAAAGACTCTTAAATACAGAGAACAAACTTGTGGCTACCAGAGGGGAGCTCAGTAGGGGGATGGGTAAAATAAAGAGAATTAAGAGTACATTTAATGTGATGAGCACTAAATAATGTACAGAACTGCTGAATCTTTATATTGCACACCTGAAACTAATATAAAATTATATGTTAATTATACTTCAATAAAAAAATAGATTGATGGCTGAACCATACCAAAGGCCTTGGTCAGATTCACATAGAAAATTTCCTCACAATAATCTCAGGGCATTATTGAAAGGAGTTGTAGTCTCCCTTTTCAATGAAACAGCTCTTGAAGGAATTCTGCTTTATGTAAGAATTGTAATTTCTCTTCCCTGTAGATTCTGGGTCACATGTCTTGTACCCATTTGTGCTAGAAACTGATCTTCCTACTAAAGCATACATGGGACATTAAAACTTTATGGAACATGGCAATATCAGCTTATTCAATGCTAAACTTTAAAATTCTCTCTTAATTTCTAGTACCTAGAGGCTTTAAAAAATACCTTTAGAGGCTTTAAAAATATAATAAAATTTTCATTTTGATATATTTAATCTCATTATCTATGTGTTTCTACAAGAGTTTGGCACATTGCTGGACACTAATTTAATTGATATTTATTTAGACAGAAAACCAATACATGTCCTGTTAAAAAGACAACTTTGATGTAGGAAGAAGTAGAAATTTTGTCTAGTACTTCGTATGTCATGGGTATTGAACTGGTGGAATGCAAACAAAGTCCATACGCTTTGTTTAGTGACTAGAGCATTTCTCTTTAAAAATGTAATGGAAGGAGCACCTGGGTGGCTCAGTCTTTAGGCATCTGCCTTGAGCTCAGGTCATGATCCCAGAGTTTGGGGATCAAGCCCCACACTGGGCTCCCTTCTCAGTGGGAAGCCTGCTTCTCCCTCTCCCTCTCCCACTCCCTCTGCTTGTGTTCCTTCTTTCTCTGTCAAATAAATTTTTTAAATCTTTAAAAAAATGTATGGGAAGGGGCACCTGGGTAGCTTAGTTTTTAAGTGTCTGCTTTTGGCTCAGGTCATGATCCTGGGGTCCTGGGATTCAGTCCTGCATTGGGCTCCTTGCTCTGCGGGAGCCCTGCTTCTCCCTCTCCTGCTCCCCTTGCTGGTGTTCCCTCGCTCATGGTGTCTCCCTCTGTCAAATAAATAAAATCTTTTAAAAAATGTCTTGGAAAACCCTCAATCAGAAAATCTTTTCCTAGGTGTCTACCGTCCCCTCAACTCCCTCCTGCATTACACATTGCCATTCCAAGGATTTACTTGATCCACTTCACCACCAAAAACGTTTCAGTTCATGGAATTTTCAAATCTAACCCATCTTTGTAATATTATTTCCTAGAAATTACTAAATGCCTATCATACATTGATAAGTTCATGTTAAATCTTTTAAAAGCATTATCTCTTAATTGTAATCAAATCCATATAAGATAGATATTATCCCAAGGAAGCTAATTTCAAAAAGATCCAACTACCTGCCCACCAAAACCAGATATTTCTTCAAACATGTGTTCTTTGTAATAAATTGACCTTGCAATGTGAAATTTTTCTTGTTATATTTCATTTTATACTTAAACCACCCAAGAGCTATTATAATACCTTAATGGAGTTGGAAGACATTATTCTTTCATTGTGTCTTTCACCAAATTTCATGAAGTACTTTCATGATTACAATTTGTTAAGTGCAGAAGTTATGCTTGTGGCAGTGTTTGATATCTTCTCCCATGAAGTAAGGGAATGGATGGAAAGCAAATCATATTCCTGGATGTCCAATAATGTATAATCAACAGTCAAGCTTCTACAGGAGGAGCCAGTTTAATTCAAAGCCCAGCCCCCCAAATCAGTATTGGGTTAATTTGTGTTTGAAGTCTGCCAGAATGACTCTGGCACTGGGTACTAAGCAATGAAGGCATTAGGGAGTGGTCCTCAGAGGGGAACTTTGCCATTTCATTGATCAGAGCTAGATTCTTTCTTCAAAGTCAAACAGAAAGTCTGGAGGTAAAGAATACAGAGCAGCAACATGGATGAAAATGATCTTTCAGTTAAGATTTCGTCTTTTCAGAAACTTCAAATGAAATAACTTTTCATGATTTTTCTAAAGACATGACACCTAAGATGTATTTTTAATTAAGGAACAGAACTATACAAAGAAAAGAGTGCCATTGTTAATTTAACTTGTAGAGGAGAAAACTTTGAAAAATAATGAAAAAATGAAAGAGATACCAATTTTTAAAATGAACATTAAGGAAATCAAACTTAATTATATGACACAAAGATTTGATGGCAGAGTAAATAGATTCATAACAACTCAAGTATAAATCGAAATGTTGCCTGTTGCACATGTTAGCCACGACTTTGAGCTTCAGGAACCTTGGCTAACTCAATTGTTCTGTGGTTTAGAAACACCAGCACCAACTCCAAAGGATCCTTGTAAAGATTATATTGGATAATACGTACATGGTGCTTTTGTTTACTCCATTGTAAGCAATTGATAAATGCTTTTAAAATCTCCTTTTCCTCTCCTTAGTGAAAAAAAAAAATCCGTACAAATAGGATAGCATAACAGTTGAGAGAACACCTGATTTGAATTTAGAACTAGTAAATGACCTTGGAAAAGTCAGTTCCCCTCTTTGGCTTTTTGATTACTTATCTATAAAAGTAAGCACTGGTTCTAAGTGGGTAGGAGAAGAATAAATGAAACAAGATGGGATTGGGAGGGAGACAAACCATAAGTGACTCTTAATCTCACAAAACAAACTGAGGGTTGCTGGGGGGAAGGGGGTTGGGAGAAGTGGGGTGGGGTTATGGACATTGAGGAGGGTATGTGCTTTGGTGAGTGCTGTGAAGTGTGTAAACCTGGCAATTCACAGACCTGTACCCCTGGGGATAAAATATATGTTTATAAAAAATAAAAAATTTTTAAAAAAAAGAAAAGAAACACACACACACAAACAAACAAAAAAAAAAAGTAAGCACTGGTTCATTTGGCCTTTGTTCAAGGTTACATAGCTAGCCAGTATTCGATCCATACATAGGTCTGACATACAATTTTTGCTCTAAGCTTGCTGTTTTATGGGATTCTTTGAAACTGTCACCAAAAAGAAAACGTACTCTTTAAATGCAAGCCCTATCCCCAACTCCTTCCTACCCATCACCAACAAAAATGAGGATGAAATACTGTAAGATAGAGTACAGCAGAACTTAGGAGTGTTTTTCTAAAACCCTTGGTACTTATCAGTGAATAAGGCTAATGAAGATCCATGAGTATTTTCCTATGAGTACCCACCCACATACATACATGGTTTCTCTTCTCCAAAGAATATCTTACAGGTGCAAAACTTTGAAGGTGTACATTTATAAGATGACAAGCAAACCTTGGGGTTTGACAACCCAACTGCCATGTGGCCATAAGCAAGTCACTTTACGAGATGGTCTGCTCTAGCTATCTAGTGCTTCAAAAACAAACCACTTCAGACTCAGTGGTATAAAAAGCTGCAACCATCATTTATTATTTCTCACAATGCTGAGGATTTACTGTGCTCAGCTAACTGGTTCTCCCCTGTGATCTCTCACGCACTTGCCATCAGATGACAAGTGGGATTGGATTCGCCTTGCGGGCTCCTTCAGTCACATGTCTAGCAGTTAGTACGGGATGTTGGCTGGGCCCCAGAGCAATCTGTTAGCTGGAACACCCACAGATGGTTTCTCCATGTGGCCTAGCATTCCTCACAGTCTAGCAGCTGTTTCCCAAAGGTAAGCAGAGGGAGAGGTGAGAATGAGAGTGACAGAGAGAGAGAGAGAATATGAAGTGAGTGAGCACCACGTGGAAGTTATATCATCTTTTAGGATAGTCTCAGAAATCACATGGTATCACTTCTGCCAGACCTGATTAGATAGCGCAGTCACAAAAGCGCACCCAGTTTCAAGGGGAAGGGCCTAGTTTCTGCCTTTTGATGGGGTAACAAGATGCTCTGGAGCACTCTGAACCTAACAGTAAACACCCCTCTTACTACCCCTCACAGGATCATACATACATATTGTCATAAGAGGATACATTTAAAAAGTATCCAACTGACTATTACCTGACTCTTGTTATAGAATAAACAAAGACATCTTGCGCACCTATATACCTGGTGTCTTCAAAATGCCAACTAGGTGATGGCAGGTTTTCAATCCCTCTTGGCACGTTAATTTAAAAGGCTATGCTCCATTTTCCTTCACTGAAGATACTGCTCAAAAGCAGTGTTTATGTAGACCTCTTAGACAAAAGAGAACATGTTCATTTGTAACTGTCAAATTAATTGCAAATTATTTTTCATTCAACTGAGAACAAAAGAACCTCATAATGACAGTGAGAATTTTCTACATAGAAAAGTCATGGTGAAAAAAAGGCGAGAGTGGATTAGTTGAACCAGGTGCCATGTTCTGACAAATTTACTGAGGAAATGGACAGGAGGGTTGGCTTTTTTTTTTTTTTTTCTTAAAGGAGAAAATATTAAAAAGAAATCATCTAAAAATAAATTAGTCTGTTAAAAAATCTCAGAAATGACTAATGACGCTTTATGAAGAACCAATCTTTTTTCTATCAATCTGTCTTCCTTTTGTATATGGCAAGAACAAGGTTCTTCAATAAGTAAGAAGCAATACATAAAATATTCATCTGGACTCGAGTTCACATTTATATGTTACTATATAAGATGATCAATATGTTAATTCAATTGGGTGGCCTATACTCATGTTTTCAGCAAATATAAACTCATTAGCCATACCAACTGATATCCCAATAGAAACAATCCTAGGATCATAGTGATTATTTTCACCAATGATTTAATTGTTCGATATTTTATAGTTAGGATATATTAGGGTGTAATTCAGCAAAATAAACACATAAAACCTCAGTGACTTAAGAAATACTTATTTTAAATGCATATGATGTGTCCATTATAAACTAGCTCAGCGCTGTGTACATTTAGTTGCTCAGACATTTAGGCAAAAGGAGCATCTCTCGTCTTAAAGTTTGCTGTTATTGTGTCACATGGAAAAAGCAGCTTTGGAGGGTCTTAAACTTTGGAGGGTCAGACACATTGGCCAGTTCAAGTCAGTCCCATCAAACCCAAAGGAAGACAGAAAATCGTTCTGTGTACCCATAATGGGCAAGAAATATTTGTTGAACAGCATTAATGACTAGCACAGAATTTCATGATTAAGATTTTTAAAATTAGGTCAAAGAGCCAGGAAAAGGACAGCTGAGAAGTAGAAAAAAGATCCCAGGTAAATTCATCAGATGGAAGCTTCTTCCCCATCTAAAACTCTTTGCAGTATAGGAAGTGTACGTGCATTTGGAGTGCCAGGAGTGGAACATGATAAGCACTTAAGGGACAACTAACCAGGTAGTGAATCACTCTTCTGTGGGGCGATACAGTTCCTCACATTTGTAAAACAAATACCTCAATGATGTTATGGTCAAGAAAAGATAAGCCATTATATTTTTATTGTGGAAATATTTTTTTTGAGTTTCATATTTTCATATTAAATTAGTTTGGAACCCAGTATTAAGTAATACTTTTGTTTTGCTTTGATTTTTGGACTTAAGTGTAGTGAGTTGAGGTATTTGTAGTAACATATTGTACACCGAGGCCCCTCTTCTATTTATTTTTCCATCTTACTTGCATTTGTGTTTCCTATTTCCTTCCCTCCATATGGAACAATTCTGTTTATTTTTTTAACATTTTATTTATAAGAGAGAGAGAGAGAAAGAGAGAGAGAGAGAGCATGCACAGAGGGAGAGTGAGAAGCAGACTCACCACTGTGCAGAGAGCCTCATTTGAGGCTCGATCCCAGGACCCTGAGATCATGACCTGAGCTAAAGGCAGATGCTTAACTGACTGAGCCACCCAGGAGCCTCCATTCCAATCTGCTTAGTACACATACTTTCTATGATTTTGCAAAATGTGTGCGTACATTTCAATTTTATGAACATGGTATTTCACTATACTTCATTTTTTCCCCTTTATTCAGTGCTATGTTTTTTGAACCATCCGTGCATTATATTTACACCTAATAAATACCTGTAATTACTGCACAGTACTACTGGCATATACGTACCACATTTTACCTCTCCATCTTTTCAGCAATAAGTATTAAGATGGCTTCCAAGCCCCCAACCCCCCAAATGACACTGCAATGTACATCTGTGCGCATGTTTCCTTACAGACCTATATACGAATTTGTTTGGATACACACACACAAGAGATTGCTGCTCTAAAGGGGTGCATATACCTAATGTGATGAACTGCAGATTTTTTTTTTTAGAATGGCTATCCTTTAGTATACCAACCCCCTCTTCCCTTCCCCCACTCTGAATAGAGTCTGTTATTCATGTGCCCATATGTATATAAAGGCATCCAGCATATTAAAAGTAATATTTTAAAAGCAGTATAGCTTTGTTGTGGGCACTGGGGTCATACAGCCTCCATTCAAATTTCTATTCTGCCAATTACCACTTGTATGCCATTGCAACATGACTTACCTTTTTTTTTTCTTTTTAAAGTTTCCTTGTCTGTAAAGTATGATTATATCCAGCATATAGGATGGTTGAGTGTGTTTAAAGGAATGCTTAGCAGAGTGATCCACAGTCAGCTTCACTATTAACTATTACTGTCATTATTATTATTATTCCTACTTACTAATAAAGTTCTGATTGTGATACTGATGATGTTACTATCTTCCTGCTTCAACTCCAAAAACTTTATGGCATAGATACGCCTGCCTTGGCTAGCTATATAAAAACTGGGTGACGCAGAGAACACAGGCTCTCCTTCACAAATTCTGGACTTCCGGGCTTGCCAGCAGCACAAAAGAATTTATAGGTTTGTATACTTTTAAACTAGGGAAACAGTATGTATTCTCTTATGGGCCTGACTGGAATTTGTTCCCCTCAACCACCTAAATGCCCTGTCATCCATGGACTTTCCTGATCTTTCACTACAAATACTGCAAACCAGGGAAACTGAAATCAGGAAATGCCTTCTTTGGATCAAATGACCCACCACTCTGAAATTGTAAGACTCCGTTCTCTGTTAAGGACATTCCACCATTGGGCTAGGGCTATACTTCCTTCAGGAACAACACATTAATTAGAATCTTAGCTCTTATTCCAGTGCCAGGAACAATAAAGATGGCCAATAAATGCCAGGCATTTGAAGATCACTGAGTGAAAGACTGAGGTCACCTCTAAAAGCCACAGTGTTAAAAATGGACTGGGTCACTGAGGAGAATTAAGATTCAAGTTCACATCTGGATGCTGTTTCTATTCTCTTGTATTTAAAGAATTTGCTCTGAAGGCCATGGATCACTGTGGCTAGGGCACTTACTCTAGAGCAGTGGTCTCCACTGGAGGTGATTTTGCTTGCCAGGAAACATTTGAAAAGGTTTGGAGGCATCTGTAGTTGTCACAATTGGGAGAAGCTACTGGCATGTAGTGCATGGAGGCCAGGGAGGCTGCTCAACCTCCTGGAATGCACAGAACAAGCTTCACAACAGTGAATTTTCTGGCCTAAAATGTCAACATTGCCTAAGTTGAGACAGTCTGTTCTAGAGCCTGACACACCTGGGTTTAAATCCCAGCCACTACTAATGAGCTGTGTGACCTTTGATGAGTTACTCAACTTTCTTCATCTATACAATTTGGTTAATCATTGTAATGTTATGTCTGGCATATTGATGGTGTTCAGTGAATGCTAACTTCTGTTGCTTATTATTATTATTATTAATTATAGTAATTCAAGCATACAAACAATCTCTTTAAGGCCATGGACTAAATATGCATTAATGAGATACATAATGTGTTAACTACTATGTAGGAATTATGAAAAATTATTCTTCTTCTCCTTTGTAATCCTGAATTATACATGAATATTTTTGGTGTTATGCTGTAGGTCTAAGGATTTTAATATTCTTATTCTGAAATAGCAGAAACAAACCTAATATATTGAACAAAAATAAGAACTGATCATAACACAGCACAGATACACTAGGAAACTCGCAAGTGAGTTAATGTTTCCCAGTAGTTTTCTCTACAAACAAGATCCTGTTCTCGTTTTCAGATTCAAATTTTTATTATGAAAAGGAACTTTGGAAAATGAACCTAAAACTTTATTTGATCATATATATTCTGGTGTTTCTTGCAAAATAATTCCATTCAGATTCACCAGTTAGCTGTATCTGCCACTTTTATTTTTTTTAAGGCAGTGCTCTATTTCATTTATAATTCTCAGTGCTGCTTCAGAGTGCTGAATGATCAGCCTAACACTTTCAAAGGATACAATAGTCTTGAATTGCAAAGAGGTTTTTGTTTGTTTGTTTGTTTGTTTTGGCCAAGGAATATGAAAAATTAGATCACGGCCTTTCATTCACTTATAACTTCTTTCAATTCCTGTTTACTGTGAGCCTAACAGGGAGTTAAAGATGCTGAGCTAAAAGGAATGGTCTAGCTTCAAGGAGCTCACAACCAGGGGATAAAGACAGGTAATATAGCTTCAATGTGGTCAGTTTAATATAAATACTTTGTAACAAAAATGGTAAGAACTAGGAGCTGTGGGGCACAGGACATCTAGATTTAAGAAGTAAGGTCAAGATTCCTGGAGGATATTGGCCAGTCAACATTCTCAAATGTGTAGCTTTCACCCCACCCCCCTCAGGCTTCCCAAAATTTACTGTAGTCTCCAGTGAACTCCACATTGCTATGTGCAATGGATCCATCAGTAGCAATTGCTACGGATGTCCTACCTCCTTCCTGCTTCTTGATGTACTTTCTTCACTTGCCTTGAGAAGACTATACCCTCTGGGTTTTTCCTCCCGTTTCAATTTGACTGTTCCTTCTCGGGATCATTTGCTGGTTCCTCTTCATTTCCCCAACCCAGAATGAAGTTGAGGTGTCTCAGAATTCGGTCTTCCTTATCTCACTCCCTCTGTTGATTCACTCAATGCCACCTCAAATATCATCTATATGCTTATGATGCCCAAACACCTACATCTAATCTGCACCTCCCCCTAAAATCCCGATGCATTTAATGATCTTTTCACTATCTCCACCTGGATGTCTAATAGACATTCTGAATTTGTGATGTCCTGAACTCCCGGCGTCACTGCTTTGCCCCAACCTCCTCCTCCTGAAGTATTATTCATCTCAATAAATGGCATTCTTCATTGTTCAGATCCAAAGCTTTGGAGTCACCCTTGACACCCACCTTCTTTCTCTTTCTCATAGGTGATCTATTAGAAGATGCTTTCTGCTCCATCTTCAAAATAGAATGAACCTCAAAACATATCCAGAATCTTACCATGTCTTACCTCCACTATACCACCATCAGCTCTGGCCTGGATAATCAAAATAGCCTTCTGATCTATCTTATATCATCCTTGTTCCCTGACATACCAATTTTAACACAGTCTAATAGGCAAGATTTAAGATGGCCCCCAAGATTCCATGTCTTGTATAATCTCCTCTTTTTGAGCATGGGAACATTCCATCCTTTGACTGAATTACCTTATATAAGACTCCATCAGAGAATACTAGAGGAGGGTTAGAAGTCAGAAAGAAGTACCCCTCTGATCTTGAAAGAAAGTAAATAGCCCTGATGTGAAATGCCTATGGGGGCCACAAGACAAAGAACTGTGGGAGTTCTCTAGCTGCTGAGAGTGTTTCCTGATTCCAACCCTGATAATTCAGGACAATCTCCCCAACTCAAGATCCCTAACTTAATCACATCTACAAAGTACATTTTTCCATATAGTAACATTCTCAATTTCCGAGTATTAAGATGTAATAACCTTCCAGGGATCATTGTTCAGCTCACCACACTTCATTTTCAGAAAAAAAACACAAATCACTTCCCAATCACTTTCTCAACTTTCCTTCTGACCACTTACTCCTATCTAATACACGATCTTATTATTTTATCTTATCTCTATCACTAACATATAAACTGTATGAGGGCAGGAACTTATCTCTGTTTTGTTCACCACTGTATACCCTGACCCTAGACTTATACTTGGTATACAGTAGGCACTTAGTAAACTGTTAAGTGAATGAATAAATGACAAATTACTAGCCCTACCACTTCCCCATCCTCTTCTTCTGCCATTCTTTCATTTGTCAATAATATGTATTTCTTATCCTTACTATGGCTGGCTATCCTTACTATGAATAAAAAAAAAATTCCTTACCAAGATATTACTCCCTGTTTCTTACTTTTTTCATACCTTTTTTTACTAATAATTTCTAGCACAGTGCACGGGACATAAAAAGTGCTTAAAATATGATTAATTGGACTTTGAAAAGTGAAAAATGAAAAATAGATGATAAAATTTTGTGAAAGTGGAAGTAAAAGAAATTTTAGAAATAGTTGCCAGCTAATATATTTTTTTAGAAACTCAAATGCATAATGGTCAACCCAATCCTAGGATAATTTCTTAAATGAGAAGACCCTAATGAGAGAACTTCAAATGACAGTATGCATCACAACTTATTCATCACTAATGCTTTTTCTTTAAGGATAACTTGCTTTATAAATATGATAAACACACATTATAAGTAATGTGAAGAGAAAATTATGAAGGAAAAGTAAAATATCACCCCAGAAAATACCCAGAATACCCAGAAAAAAGGTATAGTCTTCTTTACGAAAACTATCATCCCACATATCTGTGTTTGAAAACAGAAAATAGACAAATATTTTTATAAAACTGGGATCATTCAACACACTTATTTTTATAGGTATTAATTCATTTCCATTTCCTGTTAAGATGGTGAATAGAGTGGACTGCTAGGTCCTTCTTCAAAATGAACCCTGGAGAAATTACACAAGTTAGCAAGAAATATAAATAAGAGAAACTAAGAAGAATTTAAAGAAAAAAAAAAAAAGGAAACACATGAAATAGTCCTAGTAAAATGGAAGGCTGACTTAAGATGGTGTAATTGTGTGTGTGGCAGGGAGTAACTGCAGTCCGGGGCAGAGGGCACTGAGGAGGGGACGCACAGGAGAGCAGTGACAGGATAGGATGGAAATGGGCTCCGAGGTTCTCTTCTTGCCTTTTCTCCATAGTTACCTTTAGCTGCTTATTTCCCATCAAGATTAGGAGTAATAGTCTAGGCTGCAGGTATCAGAGTAGTGCAAAAAACAAAACAGGTAGCGGTTACCAACTGCCTGCTACCATTGACTCTTCTCCCCCAGCCATAACACCATGCGCACCTCCCATTCTCCCCCACTCTAAGCTCCCAGGATATTCCTTTCTAACACTGCTTTTGTGAACAGAAAAGCTTCCTGATGGAGGGGCTGCAAAGTAAAAACAATAATTTTAGAGTGCCTTGAATTCTCCTGGGGCACACCATCGTCTTTCTTTTTAAACTCACCAGACAGGAGCTGAACAACATATACCAACTGAAATAGAATTATTATAACCCAGAAACACCAAGAATTTTATTTATGTGTGTGTGTGTGTATACCCAGAGATACACACATTCCAACACTCTAAGATAATGAATGGTACTAGCAAATTAAAACAGCAACAAAAATTTTCTCAGCAAATATCATCCTCAATGGGAAAAAGCTTGCAGCCTTCCCGTCGAGATCAGGAACATAACAAGAATGCCCACTCTCACCACTCTTGTTCAACATAGTATTAGAAGCCCTAGCAACAGCAATCAGACAACAAAGAGAAATAAAAGGTATCCAAATTGGCAATGAAGAAGTCAAAATCTCTCTCTTCGGAGATGACATGATTCTTTATATGGAAAACCCAAAAGACTCCACCCCCAAACTACTAGAACTCATACAGCAATTCAGCAACGTGGCAGGATACAAAGTCAATGTGCAGAAATCAGTGGCTTTCCTATACGCTAACAATGAAAATACAGAAAGGGAAATTAGAGAATCGATTCCATTTACTATAGCACCAAGAACCATAAGATACCTGGGAATAAACCTAACCAAAGAGGTAAAGGATCTGTACTTGAGGAACTACAGAACACTCATGAAAGGAACTGAAGAAGACACAAAAAGATGGAAGACCATTTCATGCTCTTGGATAGGAAGAATAAACATTGTTAAAATGTCTATACTGCCTAGAGCAATCTATACTTTTAATGCCATTCTGATCAAAATTCTACCGGTATTCTTCAAAGAGCTGGAGCAAATAATCCTAAAATTTGTATGGAATCCGAAGAGACCCCGAATCGCTAAGGAAATGTTGAAAAACAAAAATAAAGCTGGGGGCATCACGTTACCTGATTTCAGGCTTTATTACAAAGCTGTGATCACCAACACAGCATGGTACTGGCATAAAAACAGACACATAGACCAGTGGAACAGAGTAGAGAGCCCAAATATGGACCCTCAACTCTATGGTCAATTTAATTTTCGAAAAAACAGGAAAAAATATACAGTGGAAAAAAGACAGTCTCTTCAATAAATGGTGCTGGGAAAACTGGGCAGCTATATGTAGAAGAATGAAACTCGACCATTCTCTTACACCGTACACAAAGATAAACTCAAAATGGATAAAAGACCTCAACGTGAGACAGGAATCCATCAGAATCCTAGAGGAGAACATAGGCAGTAATCTCTTCGATATCAGCTACAGCAACTTCTTTCAAGATATGTCTCCAAAGACAAAAATTGTCTTAAAAGATCCAAGTAGAAGTGCTAGGAAAATACAGTATTTTTAATCACAAGCACAACAGGTGGAATAAATAAGAGGATGAATATAGTTGAAAAATAATGTGATAATGTAGGAAATCATACCTGACAAATTTCTCCAGAAAACAGGAAAATATAAAGAAGTAGAAAACACATAAGAAGGTAAAGAGATATGAAGGATAGAGTATTGCTGATAGGTATACCAAAATAAGAGAAGATAAAAAGAGATGGGGACTGTATTAAGCAGGGAAAGTAATTCCATCCTCTCATAACAAACCACCCCAATCCTCAGTGGCCTAACATGGTAAAGGTCACAAAATTATAGGTCAGAGTCATTCAGGGACTCAGGCTCCCATCATGCAGTGGTTCTTTTATCGTGCAGACCTTCCAAATCGGCCACTGGATCCTTTCCAGCCAAACAGTCAGTAAAGAGAGAATTCAAGGAGACCTATGTGAGGTATTTTAGAGGCCTGGCCTAGAGGTGGCACATATCACTTCTGCCTATATTCCACTGGCCAGAACTCAGCAAACCATTAGAGGTCTGGAAATTGTAGTTCAGCAGTGTGCAAGGGGAAAAGAAAAGAAGCATTTATAGTATGAACACTAGTATTCTTTGCTACAGAATTATATGAACAAATTATGAAGATAAACTTCTCAGAAATGAAGATTAAGGCTCTTGTATGTATAGAGTTAACAGAGAACCAAACAGGAAATATAAAGGAAACCTTACTGTACACATTAAAATAAAACTTAGAATTATCAAGAGCAAAGAGAAAATTCTAAAAACTTCTAAGAAGATCAAACACAAATATAATGAAAGTCAGATTGACATGAGATTTCTCAACAGCAACACTGAATTCAGGAGAATGGAATATTTTTAAAATATTGAAAGAGAAGAATATTAGACATAGAAATATGTATCTAGTCTATTTATCATTTCAATGTAAGCATGTAATATGATTTTTCTCAGGCACACAAACCTCAGAACATTTGTCACACAATAACCCATTTTAAAATCACTTTTAGAAGGACCACCAAAATGGCCAACAGACACATAAAATGATGCTCAACATCACTAACCATCAAGGAAATGCAAATCAAAACCACAAGAAAGTATCACTTCATACCTGTCAGAATAAATGACATCAAGAAGAGAAAAGACAACAGGTGCTGACAAGGGTGTGGTGAAAAGGGAACACTTATACATTTTTTTCCTTAAACATTCTTGATGGGAATGTAAATTGGTCCAACCACAATAGGAAACAATATGGAGGTTCCTCAAAAAACTAAAACTAGATCTACCACACCAATAAAACAATTCCATTTCTGGGTATAAACCCAAAGGAAATGAAAACAGGGTTTTGACAAGACATCTTTACCCCCATGTTTATCACAGTGTTACTCATAATAGGTAAGATATGGAAACAACCCAAAAGCCCATAACAGATGAATGGATTAAAAAATATGTGGTACATACACACAATGCAGTATTATTCAGCATTGAGAAAGGAGAATATCCCCCCCCATTTCTAACAATATTGATGGACTCTGAGTGCATTGTGCTAATAAGCAAGATAAGTCAGAGAAAGTCAAGTACCATATGATATCACTTACCTGTGGAATACAAAAACTTTAAATCTTTAAAAAAAAACAGACAGTAAAATGGTAGCTACCAAGGGATGGAAGCAGGGGAATCAGAGTGATGGTGTATAAGGGAATAAATTTGTAATGAGTAGTGAATAAGCCATGGAGTCTAAGGTATAGTATAATAAATACAGAAAATAATATCATACTATAATTATGCAATGTGATCAATATGGCTATATCAATCATAACAAAAATTTAAGCAACATGTTATACACCTTAAGTTTATAGAATGTTACATGTCAAATTTCCTCAAAAAAAAAGCCTGTTTTGTCTGGAAAAGAAAGTAAATAAAATCACTCTTAGAAAACTCTCAATTTCAGCCTTTCAACAAATATTTATTTAGTACCAATTACCTGAGAAATTTTAGTAATACAGCAGTGAAGAAAAGCAGGTAAAAATTCCTGTATTTAAGAAGATTGCATTCTAAAAAGTAAGGATCCATCACAAAACAAATTACATGCACGCACACATGTATAAACACACATACCTATTATATGTAGTATGCATGTGTATATAAGTATGTATTGTTTGTTTTTAAAGATTTTATTTATTTGATATATATAGAGAGAGATCACAAGTAGGCAGAGAGGCAGGCAGAGAGAGGGAAGCAGGCTCCGCACTGAGCAGAGAGCCCAAGGCAGGGCTCAATTCCAGGACAAAGATCATGACCTAAGCCGAAGGCAGAGGCCCAACCCACTGAGCCACCCAGGTGCCTCTGTAAGTATGTACTGTATACATTGTATACATATTATATATACACATATATGTATACTTACATATGTGTGTGCATGTATATACACACACATACATAGGAGATACAGTGAATTGTTGAGAAAAACAAATCAGAGAACAGAATAGAAATTCCAGAGTCAATTATCATATGGTTTCACTTATTTGTGGAGCATAACAAATAGCATGGAGGACAAGGGGTGTTAGAGAGGAGAAGGGAGTTGGGGGAAATTGGAAGGGGAGGTGAATCATGAGAGACTATGGACTCTGAAAAACAATCTGAGGGGTTTGAAGTGATGGAGGGGTGGGAGGTTGGGGTACCAGGTGGTGGGTATTATAGAGGGCATGGATCGCATGGAGCACTGGGTGTGGTGAAAAAATAATGAATACTGTTATGCTGAAAATAAATAAATTAATTTTAAAAAGAAAGAAATTCCAGAGGTATAGGTCTAATTTTATTTTATTTTATTAAAGATTTTACTTATTTATTTGACAGAGATCACAAGTAGGCAGAGAGGCAGGCAGAGAGAGAGAGCGGAAGCAGGCTCCCTGCCTAGCAGAAAGCCCGATGCGGGGCTCGATCCCAGGACCCTGGGATCATGACCCAAGCTGAAGGCAGAGGCTTTAACCCACTGAGCCACCCAGGTGCCCAGGTCTAATTTTAAATAAAAGAAACAAATTAGGAGAATTCTCTAAGATATATGAGAATTAAAGGTGATCAAATAACTTTAAAACTTTTTGCCTAACAAAGCTAGGGCCAAAAGACATTTAGAAAATATATTTATAGCATGCTAGGGCTAAATTATAGTACAACATTAATAAGGTAAATAATAGAGAAAGGATTAAAGATGTGTGAGAACATATTTAAATTGTTAAAGAGCATATAGATACTGGTAAGTTTCAGAAATCAGTAGAGGAAAATGAACTTTTAAATCAGAATAAAAAGTGTTACATTCGATGGAATTTATGAAGTAAAAAAAAAGGTATAAGAGATGGAAAATATGAAATGGGATGGTAAATATAAGCCTTGTAAAAACTGTAAAAACGTAAATATAAGTTGGTCAATTCTAGCAATTAAAATACATAAGTGCTCAATTTGGATAAAAAATGTATTCCAGGGGCACCTGGGTGGCTCAGTGGGTTAAGCCACTGCTTTCGGCTCAGGTCATGATCTCGGGGTCCTGGGATTGAGACCCGTATCAGGCTCTTTTCTCAGCAGGAAGCCTGCTTCTCTCTCTCTCCGCCTACTTGTGATCTTTCTCTGTCAAGTAAATAAATAAAATCTTAAAAAAATGTATTCCAAAAATACCCCCTAAAATCCTTAAAATTAAGACGGCTTTTTTAAACTGAGCAAATATGTGTCAGCCAAGTAAGAATCAAAATAAAACTAAGATAGAAATCTTACTATGTGATAAATATAAATTGAGCCAAAACATCATAAGAAATAAAGACATGATACACTGAAACAAGCGAAAATTAAGCAAGAAGGCTATTAATAACATATATGGAGTCTAACAATACTAGCTCGAAACACAAGTACTGCCTTTTTATAAAGAACAACTGACATAGGGAGTTTGATGGTAGGGAGATTTAAACATCTTTCTCAGACCCTGAGATATCAAGGAAAGAAAAAAGGAAAGTAGAGATACTGAAGTTATGAAAAATACAATTGAATTGGTTACAAAAGGCAACAGCAGCAGCAATTCCAAAGCATTAATAAGAGTGCAGGTTCGAAGTTCCTGCTAAAGCAGTGGTGTGACAGTGACAACCTCTATCAGGTTGTGGGGAGTGAGTTGTGGGCTCCAGTCCAAAGGTTATTGCATCTTCCTGAAATATGGGAAACTCTCATTTCCTTTGCTCTTCCAGTCCTTCTAATGTTTTTATAACTAATTCCTTGCTTATAATCTTTGGTGGATATATGTACAGTGGCTTTCCTGACTAGATACACTAAGACCAAGCATTTATGATTACACACCCTTGGCCAAACTCAGCCCCATCATATCTGAAGGGAAGACTAGGAAATACAGACTTTCTGCTGTGGAATGTAGAACTCTACTTTCTAGGAGGTGGAAGTGGAAGGGTGAATACATGGTATTGACTCTCTGAAAAAACACTATGGACTGATATCTAGCAAGGCTGATTCCTACAAAATGATAAAATATAAATAATGTAAAATAAGCATTTAAAAATAATGATAAAATATTTAAAAACCTAAAGTAAATATATAAATCATTAAAAGTTATTGATATCAATGTCAATGTAAAAAATAGAACAGCCATTAAATTAAAAGAAATGGTGGTAGTCAAAGAACTCCCTTTGAAATTAATGCCCAGGCTAATTTATACCAAATTATAAAAGAATAATAAGTCTTAATTAATATATTTTTTCACAGAGTACAGAAAGAAAAAGCTGCCAAATAAATTTTACTAGATATCTTTAATCTTGATTCTACAACCAGATGAGAAAATGAAAGGGAAACTTAAGCCCTATTCAGATAAAAATGCAGATGCAAATATCCTAAATAAAAAAGGAGTTAACTAAACAAGTTCAACAATTTAAGATGAATATAATACATAATGATTAAGTAGGATCCCCCCAATAAAATGATTTCAATATCAAAAATAACTGCAATTAAAAGCATTAATAGACTGAAGGAAAAGAAATCATATGTTCATCTCTACTAACACAGTTTCAATACCAATTTATGATGACAACAAAATTCTTAGTAATACGGGAAATCATAGAAACTTCCTAACTTGGTAAAATTTACATGCTAAATACCTACAGCAACCAATTTAACAGAGAAACATTATATATAAAACTTTAAGATCAGGTATAGTGCATATGTTCACTCGAAAGTGTTAATATTTAACATACTCTTTGAACTACTGGCCTATTCTATAAAGTAACAAATGAAAAGATGTAAGAATTGAAGGGAAGAAATAAAACTGTTAAAAATGTTTATAAAAAATAAAAAATTATATTAAAAAAAAAAGAAAAAAAAATTCGAATCTGATACAGGTACATGATATACCAGATACAAGACCATAGTTAAGAAACCCAAGATCTCAGTACACATGGAATTTACTTGATAATAAAGATAGACAGTAATTATAATATGTCCTGTGGAGTGGTATAGAAATATGAAGCAGAGTAAAGAAGTATAAAACATGGTGAGTGGGTCCTATTTATAGTACAGTAGCCAGAGAAGGTCATATTTAGAAAGAGACTTGATGGAGGTATACAATGGGGATAGGGAGGGAGCATTTTAGGCAGAGTGCATAGGAAATACAATGGTCCTAAGTGGAAGCTTTCCTGTTACGCTCCATAAAAATGCAGGCAGCAAGTAAGTCTGGGTTAGAATAATGGAAGATTAAGGGTGGTAGGAAATAGGGGGGAAGATGCAATATGGCAGGAGTAGTGGACTGAAATGACATCAGGTCACAGGAGTTCAGCTAGATAGTTATCAAACCATTCCAAACACCTACAAACTTAACAGGAGATAGAAGAGAAGAACAGCAATTTTAGGAACAGAATATCGACCACTTTCTGAAAGGGAGGACATGCTGAGAAGTAAATCCAAAGTGACAGAAAGACCACAGCGGGAGGGGCCGGCTCCCCCCAAGTGATGGAGCAATGGAGCACAAAATCTGAACTTTTAGAAGTCTGCTCCACTGAGGGACATCGCTCCAGAGGCTAAGCGGGGGTGGAGCCCTCACAGGGACAGTGTGGTCTCATGTCCCACAGGGTCACAGAAAGATTGGGGATGTCTGAGGATGGCAGAGCTCCCAGGTATTGGAGCGGGGAAGCCAGCTACAGAGAAAGAGCCGAGGAGTGGGCTCTCAGCTTGGGATAACCTTAAACCGTGATCTGTGGCACAGCTGGGCCACTGTTCTTTGAGAAGGGACCCCACAAGTGGCAGATCCAGGGAGACTCACCTTCCTCCTCTGGAGGTAGGAATCTGCTGGGATTGAGACTCCAAACGAGGCTGTGTGCCACAGACAGAAACTCTCAGTCACAGGCCAGGTGAGCCCAGAGCACAGCCAGAGACCAGGGAGATGGGAGTGATTGACCCCTTTTCTCTGAGGGCACACTAAGGAGTGGGGCCCCAAGCTCTTGGGTCCTCTGGGCTGGAGATTGGGAGGCTACCATTTTAATTCCCGTCCTCCAGAGCTCTAAGAAAAGCATTCAGGGAACAAAAATTCCCAAGAGGAAACTCAAGCAGATTTCTTAGCCTGGCCCCTGGCAAGGGCAGTGCAATTCTGCCTCAGGCAAAGACATTTGAGAAACACTACAACAGGCTCCTCCCCCAGAAGATCTCCAAGAACAACCTGCCAAGACCAAGCTCACTGTCAAGGAGAAGAGCAGAACTCCAGAGCTAGGGAAAAGCAATGCATGGAATTCATGGCTTTCTCCCCATGATCCTTTAGTCTTGCAAAGTTAAATTAAATTTTTTAAATTGTTTTTTCTTATTCTAATTTTTTTAACTTTTGCTCTTTCCTCTTTTAACATTTATTTAATTAGTTTATCTTAACAATATCTTTCTATTCACTGTCACCACCTCAGGCACGCCATGACATTGCATGTCAGCTGGTGTCAAGTCCCACTTAGAGCCCAGCTGTGAAGCATAAGCTTCAGGTTTTCAGGCCCACTTTTGGATCCACCATAGTTAAGTCCTTGGTGCCAGAAGCTGTATCCCATCCCATCCCCCCCACCGCCTTACCCACCCCCTCTCATAATTTCTCTTATGAGAGGTGCCTGTTAAGTCCCATATTTGAAACAGATGCTCCAACCCCACCAGGAGGTCAGGGGTTTACAACTACATGCACAGTCATACATGTCTCATCAGTCGTGACCCCAGCTGACATGCAAAGTCATGGTGTGCCTGAGGTGGTGACAGTGAATAAAGTGTATAAGATGTGCCCAGTGGTAGCAATGAAAAAAAAGTATACCAAATGGACTTTGAAGGACCAAAGGTTTTAAAAGTCAATTGGTATCATTCCCACACTGATAGGGTAGTGGGGTGCATTTGGTTTTCAAATTGGGTACTTTTAACACTTTAGTGCCTGACTGCTGTTCTTCACTGACTTGACCCAGTCACTCGTAGCTTTATTGGTCTGAACCAGCTCCTTGTTCCCAGGTTGCAGACCTGCCTATCGTTCCAATAATCCTGTTTCATTTGAATGAAGGGAGTATGTCTTAACTGTAAAGCTTCTGGTTCTCACACTGTACTCTGAGGTCCAAATGACTGTCTTTCAATGTATAACCTGTTGTATCAACCCTCAGTGAGAAGAGTCAATTCTTTGGTATTCACCAACGTGGGAGGCTTCACCGGAACAGGCTTTTGCTTTGGGCTCTGCTGTTTGTTTGCAGAATACCCAAGACCGAGCAAATATGCTCTCTTCACAGCAGTACCTTAGGGTTTTTCCATTGTAAATGGGTTTAATGTGATATGACAAGACCAGTGAAATTGGATGTAAATTTACATTTTTGAATATGCTTGTTGTTTCACATGATACATTTAGGGTATGCAGCTCCTTTTGTAGTTTTTATTTTTACTATTTAAGTTTGGAAATGATGCCAAATTTTTGTATTTCTTTAATCAATTTTTTTCTCTTTGGTGATATATATTGCATTATATATTGAAGTATGTATCAATATATACTGATATGTATTACACTTACACATACAAACACATAAAAAAGAGGGGGTGAAAACCGTAGCCTTTGCATTCTCTATACCCTCTACAGAGAGATCCTAAGCAGCAAAATCTTGGTGTTGTGATGTACAGAAATGGAGAAAAGTATTAAACCATATTTAAGAATAAAAAAAATCTTTCTCCCATCCAAGTACTAACCAGGCCCGACCCTGCTTAGCTTCCGAGATCAGACGAGAAAAAAATCTTTTTAAACCTTCATTATTATAGTCATATTTTACCCTTCAATGTATTTAACCTTATTTTTTGTATACATATAGGGTTTTTTTTTTCTAAAAAATTTTGGGATACAATTTCTGCTAATAAATCAAAATATACCCTAAATCTAGCACAGGGGTTTGGTCTAGTCTCCAGCCTGAGCACATTCTCTCCCCGCCCCCCAATCCTGTTTTTTTTTTCTTCTTCTTCTTTCTTTTTCCAACCAACTTGTCTTATCAATTCCCTTTTTAGAATTTTTATTAATGTTCATCGTTACAGTAATATTCCATCCCTTTATTGTGTTTACCCTTATTTTTGTGTATATATAAATTTTTCTTTCTTTAAAATTTTGGGAGGTAGTTTCATCTAAGAGACCAAAATACACCCCAAATCAAGTGGGTGGCTCTATTCTATTCACCAGTCTAACATATATATATATATATATATATATATATATATATATATATATATATAATATACACACATACATATTTTAAATTTGTTTTTACCCTCTTCCTTGTCCCCCCAGTTTGAGGTCGCTTCAGATTTGGTAAGCATACATTTTTCTGGGGTCTTTGCCCCCCTTTTAGTATTTTATTCTCTCGTTCACACATTATTATCTGGATAAAATGACAAGGTGGAAAAACTCACTACAAAAAAAAAAAAAAGAACAAGAGGCAGTACCAATGGCTAGGGACCTAATCAATAAAGACATTGGTAATATGTCAGATCTAGAGTTCACAATGATGATTCTCAAGGTGCTAGCTGGGATCAAAAAAGGCATGGAGGATATAAGAGAAATCCCGTCTGGAGAAATAAGATCCCTTTATACAGAAATAGAATAATTAAACTCTAACCAAGCTGAAATAAAAAAAGGTATTAATGAGGTGCAATCAAGAATGGAGGCTCTTACTGCTAGGAAAAATTAGGCAGAACAGAGAATTAGTGATATAGAAAACCAAATGATGGAGAATAAAGAAGCTGAGCAAAAGGGAGACAAACCACTACTGGACCATGAGGGGAGAGTTTGAGAAATAAGTGATACCATAAGATGAAACAATATTAGAATCACTGGGATTCCAGAAGAGGAAAGAGAGAGGGGGGCAGAAGGTATACTGGAACAAATTATAGTAGAGAATTTCCCTAATATGATAAAGGGAACAAGCATCAAAATCCAGGAGGCACAGAGAAACCCCCTCAAAATCAATAAAAATAGGTCCACACCCCGTCATCTAATAGTAAAACATACTAGTCTTAATGAAAAAAAGAGAAAATCCTGAAAGCAGTGTGGGACAAGAACTCTGTGACATATAATGATAGAAATATTAGACTGGAAGCAGACTTACCCACAGAGACCTGGCAGGCCAGAAAAAAAAAAAAAAACTGGCATGATACATTCAGAGCACTAAATGCGAAAAATCTGCAGCCAAGAATACTATATCCAGATAGGCTATCATTGAAAATGAAGGAGAGGAGTGCCTGGGTGGCTTGGTGGGTTAAGCCTCTGCCTTCAGCTCAGGTCATGATTCCAGGGTCCTGCGATCGAGTCCCGCATTGGACTCTCTGCTCTGCAGGGAACCTGCTCCCCCCCTCTCCCATCTCTGCTTGCCTCTCTGCCAACTTGTGATCTCTGTCAAATAAATAAATAAATAAATCTTTAAAAAATAAGAAAAAGAAAATAGAAGGAGAGATAAAAACCTTCCAGGACAAACAAAAACTAAAAGAATTTGCAAACACCACACCAGCCCTATGGAATATTGAAAGGGGTCCTCTAAGCAAAGAGAGAGACTGAAAGTAACAGACCAGAAAGGAACAGAGACAATACACAGTAACAGTCACCTTACAGGCAATACAATGGCACTAAATTCACATCTTTCAATAGTTACCCTGAATGTAAGTGCACTAAATGCCCCAGTCAAAAGACACAGGGTATCAGAATGGATAAAAATACAAAACCCATCAATATGCTATCTGCAAGAAACTCATTTTAGACCCAAAGACACCCCCAGATATAAAGTGAGGAGGTAGAACACTATTTACCATGCTAATGGACATCAAAAGAAAGCTGGCCATCCTCATATCACATAAATTAGATTTTAAGCCAAAGACTATAAGAAGAAATGAGCAAGGAAAATATATCATATTTAAAGGGTCTGTCCAACAAGGAGATCTAACAATTTTCAAAGAAACACATTGAGAATAATACAATAATAGTGAAGGACTTTAATACCCTCCTCACTGAAATGGACAGATCATCCAAGCAAAAGATCATCAAGGAAATAAAGGCCTTAAATGACACACTGGACCAGATGGACATCACAGATATATTCAGAATATTCCATCCCAAAGCAACAGATTACACATTCTTCTCCAGTGCACATGTAACATTATCCAGAATAGATCACATCCTGGGTCACAAATCAGGTCTCAACCAGTACCAAAAGATTGGGATCATTCCCTGCATATTTTCAGACCACAATGCTCTGAAGCTAGAACTCAATCGCAAGAGGAAAGTTGGAAAGAACTCAAATACACAGAGTTTTTAAAGAGCGCCCTACTAAAATTAGAATGGGTCAACCAGGAAATCAAAGAAGAATTGAAAAAAAATTCATGGAAACAAATGATAATGAAAACACAACTGTTCAAAATCTGCAATACAGCAAAGGCGTTCCTGAGAGAAAAGTATATAGTCATATAAGCCTCTCTCAAGAAACAAGAAAGGTCTCAAGTACACAACCTAACCCTACACCTAAAGGAGCTGGAGAAAGAACAGCAAAGAAAGGCTAAACGCAGCAGGAGAAGATAAATAATAAAGATCAGAGCAGAAATCAATGAAATAGAAACCAAAAGAACAGTAGAACAAATCAACAAAACTAGGAGCTTGTTCTTTGAAAGAATTAATAAGATTGAGAAACCCCTGACCAGACTTATCAAAAAGAAAAGAGAAAGGACCCACATTAATAAAATCATGAAGGAAAGAGGAGAGATCACAGCCAACACCAAAGAAATACAAACAATTATAAGAACATATTATGAGCAACTATACACCAGCAAACTGGACAAATCTGGAAGAAATGGATGCATTCCTAGAAACATATAAACTACCAAAACTGAACCAGGAAGAAACAGAAAACCTGAACAGACCCATAACCAAAAAGGTGATTGAAGCAGTCATCAAAAATCTCCCAAAAAACAAGAACCCAAGGCCAGACAGCATCCCAGGGGAATTCTACCAAACATTTAAAGAATTAATACCTATTCTCCTGAAACTGTTCCAAAAAATAGAAATGGAAGGAAAACTTCCAAACTCATTTAATAAGGCCAGCACTACCTTGATCCCAAAACCAAAGACCCCATGAAAAAAGAGAATTACAGACCAATATCCTTGAAGAACACAGGTGCAAAAATTCTCACCAAAATACTACCCAACAGGATCCAACAGTACATTAAAAGAATTATTCATGAGAGTCTATGGACTCTAAAAAACAATCTGAGAGGTTTGAATTGGCGGGTGGGTGGGAGGTTGGCGTACCAGGTGGTAGGTATTATAGAGGGCACGGATTGCATGGAGCACTGGGTGTGCTGAAAAAATAATGAATACTGTTATGCCAAAATAAATAAAAAATAAATTAAAAAGAAAAGAATTATTCACCACAAGCAAGTGGGATTTATTCCAGGGCTGCAAGGTTGGTTCAACATCTGCAAATCAATCAATGTAACACAATACATTAATACAAGAGAGAGCAAGAACCATATGATACTCTCAATAGATGCTGAAAAAGGATCTGACAAAGTACAGCATCCTTTCTTGATTAAAACTCTTCAAAGTATAGGGATACAGGGTACATTCCTCAATAACATCAAAGCCATCTATGAAAAACTCACAGTGAATATCATTCTCAATGGGGAAAAATTGAGAGCTTTTCCCCTAAAGCCAGGAACATAGAAGGGATGTCCATTATCACCACTGCTATTCAATATAATACTAGAAGTCCTAGCCTCAGCAATCAGACAACAAAAATAAATTAAAGGCATCAAAATCAGCACAGAAAAAGTCAAACTTTCCCTCTTTGCAGATGATATAATACTTTATGTGGAAAACCCAAAGACTCCACTCCAAAAGTCCTAGAACTCATACAGGAATTCAGTAAAGTGTCAGGATATCAAATCAATGCACAGAAATCAGTTGCATTTCTACACACCAAGAGCAAAACAGAAGAAAGAGAAATTAAGGAGTCAATACCATTTACAATTACTCCCCAAACCATAAGATACCTAGAAGTAAACCTAACCAAAGAGGCAAAGAATCTGTACTCAGTAAACTATAAAGTACTCATGAAAGAAATCGAGGAAGACATGAAGAAATGGAAAAACATTCCACACTCATAGATTGTAAGAACAAATATTGTGAAAATGTCTATGCTACCTAAAGCAATCTACACATTTAATGTAATCCCTGTTTAATACCATCAGTTTTTTTCAAAGAAATGGAAGAAATAATCCTAAAATTTATATGGAACCAGAAAAAACCTCGAATAGCCAGAGGAATGCTGAAAAAGAAAGCCAAAGTTGGTGGCATCACAATTCCAGACTTCAAGCTCTATTACAAAGCTGTCATCATCAAGACAGTATGGTATGGCATAAAAACAAGACACATAGATCAATGGAACAGAATAGAGAGCCCAGAAATAGACCCTCAGCTCTATGGTCAACTAATCTTCGACAAAGCAGGAAAGAATGTCCAATGGAAAAAAGACAGTCTCTTCAACAAATGGTGTTGGGAAAATTGGACAGCCACAAGCAAAAAAATGAAACTGGACCACTTCCTTACACCACACAAAAATAGATCAATATGGATGAAAGACCTCAGTGTGAGATAGGAATCCATCAAAATCCTTGAGGAGAACACAGGCAGCAACCTCTTCGACCTCAGCCGCAGCAACTTCTTCCTAGAAACATCACCAAAGGCAAGGGAAGCAAGGGCAAAAATGAACTACTGGGAATTCATCAAGACCAAAAGCTTTTGCACAGCAAAGGAAACAGTTAACAAAACCAAAAGACAACTGACAGAATGAGAGAAGATATGTGTAAACAACATATCAGATAAAGGGCTAGTATCCAAAATCTATAAAGAACTTCTCAAACTCAACACCCAAAGAATGAATAGTCCAATCAAGAAATGGGCAGAGGACATGAACAGACATTTCTGCAAAGAAGACATCCAGATGGCCAACAGACACATGAAAAAGTGCTCTACATCACTCAACATCAGGAAAACACAAATCAAAACCACAATGAGATACCACCTCCCACCGGTCAGAATGGCTAAAATTAACAAGTCAGGAAATGGAAGCCAAAGAATTGTTTTGAACAAGTTAAATTTTTTTGTTATAACTTCAAGAAAATAAGTCAACTATTCAGGTAGATATAGTGATGTGGAGTTTAGGGGAAATATTGGAGATATAAACAAACTGCAGAGATCATTGGTGAAAATGATAACAGCAGTTTCAGTAGACTGGTAGACTCAAAGCTTGACATGACTGTGCTTATGAAAGAATGAGGGGAGAAGGGACTAAGAAGTATTAGAAATAGTGGGGGGGTCTAAGTGGAACAAGTTAAGCAGAGAAAGACAATTAACATATGGTTTTACTCATATGTGGAACACAAGGGATAGTGCAGAGGACTGCAGGGGAAGGGAGGGAAAACTGAACGGGAAGAAATCAGAGAGGGAGACAAACCACGAGAGACTCTGGACTCCAGGAACCAAACTGAGGGTTACAGAAGGGAGGGAAGTGAGGGGGTGAGGGAACCGGGCGATGGGTATTAAGAAGGGCATGAGTTGTGATGAGCACTGGGTGTTATACAGAACTAATCAATCACTGAACACTACATCAAAAACTGATGATGTACTATATGCTGGCTAACTGAACATTATAAAAAACTTGAAAAAAATAAAGTACCATAAATTATTTTTAAAAATAGTGGAGGTTCAAAGGAGGATTTTTGTTTTGTTTATGTTTGGTCAGTGTTCATACAGCGTATTTGTATTATGCTGGATATTGACCAGTACTAAGGGTTACTGATGATGACTGACCAGTGATGAATAACTCCTTTTGCTTATTGTATGACTATAAGAAGCTTTTGTTCTCTGGTAGTAATTTGATTTTCAGTCATGGGTATTCTGTACCTTAATATGATAGGAAGGTATCTAGATACAGATATAAGTATAGATATATTGTCCACTAACCTTTCCCTTGTTCAACTCATTGTGATGCTTTATCATCTTTGAGTATTTGCTTTGCTGAATTCTTATTTCTATTTAATCTTACAGTGAGAGGTGCTTGCTGAGAATGAAAATTCTTTAATTGGAAACTAGTGTTTTTGCACAGTCAGGTGGTTTTATTTGCATAGTTTTTATGAATCTATATTTTTCTCACATGTAGGCATCTCTGTCCAGACTTTCTATAATTTTTTTAATATTTTTTCACCCCTTCTTATTTAAATATTTCATTGTACATATTATTTGCCTAGCTCTTGAAGGCACTTGAGTTTGCTAATCCTAGTATAATGTAGCTAGTTCAAATGGGTAGAGAGTAACCTCAAGACATTTTATTGAAATAATCTATCAAAACAATAAAAAAATGTTACCTTCATCTAGATGAAATCCTCATACATACTTGATTCTTTAGGTTATTCTTTTCAAGTCATTTCTCTGCCTTTCTTACTCTAGCACCAAACCTTCAGGATTGTTTTATTACTAAGTTATTTTTAAATATCTGCTAATGTAAGTCATCATTTATTACTGTTCAATTTTATGGTTTTATTGGCTAATTTCACATGAATATTTTTCTAGAGGACTTTGAAATCATTTTTGTCAAGTTTTGAAAATACTGTTGGAATTTTAATTGGAATTACATAAAATCTGTAGTTAATTTGGGGAGATATGACACCTTATTAATTCCTATTCCTGGAGTTGTTCTCACTTTTTTTTTAAATTAGAGTTACTAGAGATTTTATAGTCAGTCTTTTCCAAAAAACAGTCCTTGCATTCATTTAACCAATCTACTAAGGAATTGTTGTATTATTATTCTCCATTTCATATTTTCTGTGCCTTCCCTAGATTTATCTTTTTGCCACATTTCCAGTTTCTTGAGTTGAACATTTAGCTAATTTATTTCTATTCTTTGTGCCTGATGTTAAACCATTTAAAAATATATTATCCCTTCTGAGTACATCTTTATTTTTTTTTTCAATACACCACTATCTAAGAGGACCTAACTAACGTGGAGGGTATGAGCACCTGTTTTGCTAGAAAAGGTTTATTTTCAAGGAAACAGTAACATGAGAGACTTAAAGCAGGAGCCAAGATATCTAGATCAGGTTTAGTTCAAAATTATATCTGGCAAACAAACCAAGAGGCAGCCTCTCCTAGTCATCTAAAAAAGTAACAAGGAAAAAAATATGAAAAAGTACAAACTCTCAGCCCTAAAAACTAAGACTGACATACAATTATCAGTATCTGTAGAGGATTTCCGACTGAGTTAGACTGGAAAGAGTTGGGGGAGGGATCTCACTGGCCTTTCATGTTTTATCTTGGGAAACAAGGAAGAACATTACATCTCAAAGAAGAAGAGAATTTTACATATTCATGATGCTATGTACTCTTATTCCCAAATATAGGATCCATACCTACCATAAAAGTAAATAGCTGACCTTGGGTTTTAAATCAGATAATTTCAAAAACTTTAAAATAGACCTACCCTATGACCTGGCAATTGTACTACTGGGTACCTACCCCAATGTTCATAGCAGCAATGTCCACAATAGCCAAACTGTTGAGCCAAGATGCCCTTCAACAGATGAATGGATAAAGAAGATGTGGTCCATATACACAATGGAATATTACTCAGCCATCAGAAAGGATGAATACCCAGCTTTTGCATCAACATGGACGGGACTGGAGGAGATTATGCTGAGTGAAATAAGTCAAGCAGAGAGAGTCAATTATCATCTGGTTTCACTTACTTGTGGAATGTAAAGAACAGCATGGAGGACATTAGGAGAAGGAAGGGAAAAATGAAAAGTGGGGGGAATCGGTGGGGGAGAGGAACCGTGAGAGACTGTGGACTCTGAGAAACAAACTGAGGGTTTTAGAAGGGAGCAGGGTTGGGGGATGGGTGAGCCTGGTCGTGGTTATTAAGAAGGGCACGTATTACATGGAGCCCTGGGTGTTATATACAAACAATGAATCTTGGAACACTACATCAAAAACTAATGACATACTATATGGTGACTAACATAATATAATAATAATAATAAATAAGAAAGAGAAAAAATAAATATTAAAAAACTAAACTAAAAGATGAACCAAAAAGTTGAAAAAAATAATAAAGCAGATAATTTCAAAATAAAATGGGTCCATTGTTCTAAAGACTCAGGAAATACTTAGATTTGGTGAGGATCTACAAAAGGAACCAGAAGAATTATTTTTTTAGATCAAATTAAATCTCATTTGGATCCCCCATCTTGTCAGACTGCTAAGAAATTTAATTTCTTTCACTCTTAAGAACGTCAATCTTCTTAGCATTGAACCAGAACACAGGATTCTTCTGTAACACCTCCACAATGGGAAAAACCACAGTTGCCATCATTTTTATGTTCACAGTGATCCTTCTTATGTCCAGATCCTGTTTATGTCCTTCCCATTCTGAGATAAAAACATGGTCCTTGGGTCCATCCTCCTTAATTTTTCCAACTATTTCCCCAGAGCTCTGTAACTAAGTTGCATGCAACTTCCAGATCAGGTCACAGTCCCTCTCTCTTCCCAAATCTGGGGGATATTTTCTCAAATACATTCTCCTCACTCACTTCCAGCTTCTCTTCATTGTTCTTTTAAATAAACTTGGGCTTTTATGAAAGATATTTACTTTGGGCTGTTTCTGTCTTTAGTCCTATAAAAACATTTTAACTTAAGGGGCACCTGGGTGGCTCCGTCAGTTAAGCATCTGACTCTTGATGTTGGCTAAGGTTATGATCTCAAGGTCATGAGACAGAGCTCCACCTCAAGCTTGCTTAAGATTCTCTTTCCCTCTCCCTCTGCCCCTCCCCCATGCCCATCCCCACACTCACTCTCTCTCTAAAATAAACAAAAGCAAAAAACATTTGAATTTAAAAATTACCAAGGGAGAGATTCTGGATTCCTGTATAGGACAGAGGGAAAGGTAAATTATGAAAAGGACAACACAAACAAACATCTTATGAGCAACACATGATATAAATTCAAACAATGGAATATTATAGAGCAACAAGAATGAGTGAACCACAACTACGCACCCCAGCCTGGATACCTCTAAAAGACATAATGTTGAGCAAAAGAAGTCAAACACAAAAGACTGCATGCCATATCATTATAGTTATGTAAAGTACAAAGATAGGCAAACTAATCTATGCTGTTAGAAGTCAGGATAGTGCGCACAAGGGACTGAAAGGAGGTCCTAGGATATTGACGTTCTTCTCTCTCTTTAGCTGGGTGCTTGTTATGCAAGTATGTTCCACTTTGAAAACTTCTTTGAGATGTACAATTACGCACTGTGCATTTTTCTGTATTTTTATCATACTTCAAGAAAAAAAGTCTAAAAAACTAATGCATATTCATTAAAAATTTAAAGGAAATATATAGAAGAAATTTTAATTTTTAAAAACCATAATCCTGGGGTGCCTGAGTGGCTCAGTGGGTTAAAGCCTCTGCCTTCGGCTCCGGTCATGATTTCAGGGTCCTGGGATCGAGCCCCACAGCTGGCTCTCCGCTCGGCAGAGAGCCTGTTTCCTCCTCCTCTCTCTCTCTGCCTGCCTCTCTGCCTACTTGTGATCTCTGTCTGTCAAATAAATAAATAAATCTTTAAAAAAAAGCCATAATCCTAAAAAAAAAAAAGCCGTAAGACTTCCACTAGAGACAACAATTAAGACATTTGTATTGGATTCCTTCCAGTATCCTTTGGGCATGCAGACACACACAAACACACATGCAAATGTGTACATATCTATTTGTGTGTGTGCACACATGTGTATTATAGACATATAAACTCATTCAAAAAATACGCATTGAGTACCAACTAGCTAATGTTCTGGACCAGGGGTTGGCAAACTGTAGCCTGTATGCCAAATCCAACCTGCCACCTGTTTTTGTAAATAAAATTTTGTTTTGTTTTGTTTTTCAAAGATTTTATTTGAGAGTGGAAGAGAAAGAGAGAGACACAGAGAAAGAGCATATGTTGGGGAAGAGACAGAGGTAGAGGGAGAAGGGGCTCAAACCCAGGACCTTGGGATCATGACCCAAGCCAAAGACAGATGCTTAACCAACTGAGCCACCCAGTTGCCCCCTATTTTTGTAAATAAAGTTTTATTGAAACATAACATTTTCGTTTTCATACTCATTGACTTACATATTGTCTATGACTGCTTTTTTGCTACAATGGAAGAGTTAAGTAATTGTGGCAGAGTCTGTACGGCTTTGCAAAGCCTAAATTATTTAATATCAGGCTCTTTAACCTCCCCCCACAAAAGGCTAACTTCTAACCTACACTCCAAAGACACAATAGTGAACAAAGCAGTCTTGGCACCTTAGGATTTACAGTCTAATGAGGAATACAGACAACAAACAATAAGTCCATAATGTAACATCTGTTTGTGATACATACGGTGAATAAAGAAAAATAAGAATGCAGAGTGTGCTGAAGGGCATGGTTTTCAATGTAGGGGTCAGAGAAAGAGTGGAGCAGATCCCTGAAGGAAGTGGAGTTAGCCACGTAAATATCTGAGGCAACAGCAATCAAGGCAAAGGATAAAGCACATGCATTGTCCTGAAGGTGACATGCACCTGGTGTGTTTAGAATAGAGCATGTAGGATTGGAGTGCAGCCAAGAAAAAAGTAGCAGGACAGGAGGATGGAAAGGAAGGGAGGGACCAGGACAAGAAGGGTTCTGCAGGCCACAGTGTTAAGTTTGGGTTCAATTCCAAGTATGGTAAGTAGCAGAGGGCTGGTTAGAGAAGCGACATGATCAGACTTACAAATATTTGTATATTTATCAATATTTGTGCACTAGTTATTACACAGCAGTGAAAAGCATGAAGTCTTGGAGTATAACACAAACTTATTCAAATCCTGGCTTTGCCACTTGCTATATGAATGACCATGGACATGTTATAGGACTTCTTTAGGCCTCATTTTCCTTAAATGCACAATGGAATTAACAAGATCTACATCATATGATTGTTATAAAACGCTTAGCCCAATCTTTGGCATATAATAGTTCTATAAATGGTGGCAATGGATATAACTTGTCTGTATCTATGAGATGTAATGAAAACATACACAAACATTCTCAAAACTACAAACATAGGAGGCAGTATGCACAGTGGTTGAAAGGGAAGACATTACAGTCAGGTTGTTGGAATCCAAATTTGGCTCCACCTTTTATTAGTTGTTTGATCTTTTGTAAGTCACTTAACCTCTCTGGGACACCTTTTCTTCAAATATTTTTAAAATACAGAATGTTATGGTGTTTGCATCAAAGGATTTGTTCTGAAGATTAAAGGAATAAACACATGTAAAGTTCTTAAGGACACTGCTACCTGGTATGAGGGAAGTACCACGCATAGGGCAGCCACTAGGAAATGTAGTACCTTGGCACATAGTAGTAAAAGGTACTCCTTCTTCAAGATACTTTTCTTTCAACTGTTAGAAAATTATTCTAATACACTGATTTTGCTAGAATAAGATACTTTACTATTATTTTTTAAAGTAATCTTTGAAATGAAGTAAAAGATGGTATTTTAATTTGTATTTCTTTATTCATTAAATTATTTTTCTTTATACTCTGGCTGCTTATCAATAATTTGTTGTCATATCTGTTAATTAACTTTCATGCTTTTTTTTAAATCTGTTTTTCTTAGGTGGTTTCTCTTGTGTTCCCTGCTAATTTGTAACAACTCTGTCTATATTAGGGTATTAACTCTTAGTCATGTCCCTGACAAATATTTCCCCCAGATTTCTTGTAACTTAATATGCTAATATCTGCATAATAATTAAAGCATCAATCATTCCAAGCAGAGGGTTTTTTTTTTTTTAAGTACTTTGGCAGAGCTAGAGCAAAGCGTTTCATAAGGTGGGGGTGGCAGGGATGGAGACAGTGGCTATAGAATGGAGAGAGAAAATTATGCAAAATACTGTCACATGTTAAACCTATATGCTTACTAACGAGGTTTGGATTTTATTCTGCAGGGAACAAGAGACCAAAGAAGAACGTTAAACCAGGAAGTGGCATACTTAAGATTGAGATCATCCGGCAGCAGTGTGGAAAATAGATTGGTAGGGGGGCTAAAATGTTCCCAGCATAGGTTAATCTGTCTCTCAGTACAGCAGCTGTTCACAGTAGCAAAAATAACCAATAAACAAGAGAGCATCCCCCAGGTGGTGGCTAATGAATGGAGTGGGGCCAGAGGACAACTCTGCTTCCTGTCAGCCGCCATAGTCAGCAGTGCCAGTTAGGCCTATAGAGCAATTGCAATAGTATCAGTGGTGTCTGCACCAAGAGCAGCAATTACAGCAACAAGCAATCAGGCAAGATGGGACATGGGATCATCTCTGCATTAGCCAGTGCACAGGCAGGAAGTACTAAAGCAAAAAGAAAATTGTTGTTAGGCTCTTGAAATATGATAGAGATTCTGAGGTCCAATGACTTCGAGGAGTTCTCCTAAAACAGTCTTTGATATAGCTTTAGCCACACCGTATGGATTCTTAGATGTACTGATCTCAACACTATTATTTTTTAAATGTTCTATATTAGAGTTTTGATTTTCTTATTGTCTCAATTTCCTTAGGAATGCCTTTAAATTTGTCATTTTCATAGTTCATTTGTTTGCTGACAAGAATCTGGTCTCTACTATTTATATTTGTAACTTACTGGTTTGTGGCTTAATAAATGATCAACTTTGTGAAGATTTTATGGTTGCTTGACAAGAAAGGATGTTTTCCACTTGTCAGAGGAGTCTGTCATATCTGGTATCAATTTAGTAAATCCAGTAACTCTTATTCTGAATTAAATGTCCAACTTTATACTTTAATCTTCTTTAATCACTTTATTTGGGAGTATTCTTCTGTAGACAACATGTAGCCGGATTTTATATCCCGACCTAGCCTAATGAATTATAATTTTAAATGGTGAATGTATCTAGTATATATTGTATTATCAAGTGTTTCCTGTTTTTCAGTGTTTTCTTGCTCATTATTTGTCTACAATCTTCTGCTTTTACGATATGTTTTTTCTTTTAGTCTTCTCCATCCCTCAATTAATTTAGAAGGTAGAGAACAACCTTTTAATTCAACTAGCTCTTATTTTAGCTTTTGAAACGCATATTTAAGCCTCCATTTCTCTAATTATAAACATTAATAAGACATTTCTAATGCTTCCCCTAGGTATAGTGAGGAAATTAGCACATTTACTTTTCACCATCCCCCTCCCCACCAAGATCTCACACTTCCCAGTTTTTGTTGCTCTAATCTGGAAATTTTGTCCCAGTTACATATTATTATTATATTACTTTTCCATTATCTATGTTCTCTTTAGCCACTATATTTGCATTGTTTTATAACCAAATTTACATATTAATTTGGATTTAAACCTATATTTATCATTTCTCATTTAGCTGACTTAATTCCTCAAGATATTTTTCCCAAGAAGCACATATCCTGAATTTTTCCATCTATAGATAAGCTGATTTTTTGCTTAGATGCTTGTAGAATTCTCTCTTCATCCTCAAATATCAGTGTTTTCACCAAGAATATAGTAGATGTGGATTGTATTTCATTAACTATACCTCATCTACAGTTAGCCCTTTTGAGCTCCAGATGCAGCTCTTCTGTTCAATGAAAAGGACTTCAATTATATCCTTACAACATAATTCAAATGTCTAAATTTTATCCTCCTTCAGTTATGAATAAAGTCACATTTATTTTAGTTCTAATTCCTTTTTTTAAAGATTTTATTTATTTGTGAGAGAGAGAAAGAGAGAGTGTGTGTGCTGGAGCACGTGAACGAGCAGGGAGGGGGGGGGGAAAGGGAGAAACAGACTCCAGGCTGAACAGGAAGCCCGATGTGGGCCTCCATCCCAGGACCCCAGGATCATGACCTGAGCCAAAGGCAGATGTGTAAACCACTGAGACACCCAGGTGCCCCAATTTTAGCTCTAACTTCTATCACCAAATATAGGCATATGCTTCCTCCCTCTGAGTTGGAATTAGTTTGGCGGAGCGTCCCATGGCAGGGTTCTTTGGACTTTAAAGCATCAGTATTTACTGACACAGAGCTGCCAGTTTACATAGCCTCTCTGTCCTGTTTCACAACGACAATTATAACACTAGGCACATCAGTGATTACCAGTCATCTTCCACACAACTTACCACCTGGAGTCTGAGTCCTTTAGAAACGACTGTATGTATCTAGCCCATCATATTCCATGTCCCAAAGACTACAAGTATGTCTCTCTAGCCTGGACTTCTTTATGGAACTTCAGATATCTAGATCTAGCTGCACATTGATATAACAATGGAATCTAAGAATATTGAAGCTGGAAATGTACTTGGAGATCAATAACTTTTACAGAAAAAGAAGCCTAAGTAGGTGAGAGGACATTTTTTCAAGTTAACATTCATAAAATTCACAGAAGAAGGACAAACTATTCTTTCAAATCCCAGCTCTTAAGAGCCAGGTCTAATGCTATTTCCAAAGCATAGTTCTAAAATAATGCTGTTCCCGAATAAGAAGTTTCTACCTTCTCTGCAAGCATTTCCTTTAAAAGATGTGTCTACCATTCTGCTAAACCATATCACCTAGCATATGACCTTCATGTCTGAGAAGATCTTAGAGAAATATCAAGTAGAAGAACCACTTAAGAAAGAGATAAGGAAAAGGAATATGGGCATCTCGTGCAGTAGTCTGGAAAATGATCCCAAAGGATATCAGTTCTTTATCAATATCTACATATTGACTTATAGATGTTATCTTACTTGGGAAAGGGTCTTTTCAGATGTGGTTAAGTTAAAGATGTATCCTGGGAGACACCAGTTATATTTATTTAGTTCTAGAAAACATTTTACTACGGTAAGAAATTACCAAGAGGGGGCACCTGGGTGGCTCAGTGGGTTAAAGCCTCTGCCTTCAGCTCAGGTCATGATCTCAGGGTCCTGGGATCGAGCCCTGCACCGGGCTCTCTGCTCAGCAGGGAGCCTGCTTCTCCTCTGTCTCTGCCTGCTGCTCTGCCTACTTGTGATCTCTGTTTGTCAAATAAATTAAAATCTTAAAAAAAAAAAGAAATTACCAAGAGTATGGAAAGGGATTCTATCATGAACACCTTGGTATATTCTGTGAGTGTCCTATGGCGACTGTGCCATGGCTAATTACCAAATTCAGCTGCTATAGACTGAATGTCTAGGTCCCCACAAAACTCATATATGGAAGCTTAATCCCTAATGTCATGCTATTTGGGGGTAGGGCTTTTGGGAGATAATTAGGTCATGAAGGTAGAGCCTTCATGATGAAATTAATGCCCTTATACAAGATGAAGAAACAAAGGATTTCTCTCCTTGCTTTCTACCATGTGAGGATACAGTAAGAAGACAGCCATCTTTAAATGAGGAGGTGGGTCCTTAACAGACACTGGATCTACTAGCACCCTGATCTTGGACTTTTCAGCATTCACAATGGTAAGAAATAAATGCTCGTTGTTTAAGTCACCTAGTCTATGGTAATTTGTTATAAACAGCCTGAACTAAGTAAACAACCAATGACCACATACTTTAGTACAAATGAAACAACAGGGCAGCAAGGAAGGAGGTTGCAAGATATTAAATTTTGGAAAACATACAGAAAAGTTATCTTGGGAAATTGGAATCCATTGAATCTTCTGGTTTTGCCCCAGTATGCACCAATTTACACTTCAGAAGTCAAAGTGCTTTTCTAAAAGGAAACCTAAAATCCAATTAATACAGAATTACAGAATGTTGGCTCCTGAAAGCACTACTGGAGATGGTTTAGGTTACCATGTCATTTTAAAGTTGGAAACTGAGGGGCGCCTTGGTAGCTCAGTGGGTTAAAGCTTCTGCCTTCAGCTCAGGTCATGATCCCAGGGTCCTGGGATTGAGCCCCGCATCAGGCTCTCTGCTCGGCAGGGAACCTGCTTCCTTCTCTCTCTCTGCCTGCCTCTCTGCCTACTTGTGATCTCTGCCTGTCAAATAAATAAATTAAGATCTTTAAGAAATAAAATAAAATTGGAAACTGAGGTCATAAGGGTAAATTAATTTGTCTAATGTCACCTAGTTAGTTTACTGCAGATCTGGAGAGAGTAATTAGGTCCCCTAACTTATAGCTCGGTATTTTGTTGACCTCATTCTAAAATACAAAAGACAAGGAATATGAGACATAGTCTCATAAATGTTCTATGTCACTGGATCTCATGATGTCATATTATTTTGAATTTAATTTCCTCATTTTGTTTCAGTTATGTACAGCTCTATGAGCTCCCATCCCAATATGGTAGAAGGATAAGGGTCACAAGACAGTCAACTAACTGGATGCCCCATAACAATCTATTAGAAAGCTGAAAAGCCTTCTCTCCATTAGACACAATTATAGTCTGCTAATTCAGCTATTTATTCACTTCAAATTTTGGCAACTAGCTTACTATAAAGTATTTTATATCACTGATAAGTTTTGGAGTAGTATTTATTTGCTGAAAACAAGCTATTAGGAAAATACGATTCTCCCCCTTGGTGGTAAACCAGGGATCAAATTTCCAGCTTTTACAAAGGAATGTTATCATTATAGCAATTAATCTACAAACAAAAATGGACAAACAGAAATTTTGCCATAAAATGATCAGTCCTTTGGACTATTCATGTAATAAGTTTACTATAGAATCCAAAGATAAAGAGTAGATAAACTGAATCTGGACAAAGGTTGCACAGCAAAAATAATGGTTTTAGTCAACAGGTGAACACATTTGCTTGTCAAGAAAAAAAAAGCAAACATATGATGTCCCTAACTCCTGAATCTTATTGTGACTAAATTCTGAACGCCCTTACATATATTAACTATCCAGGGGTAGCAGCCTTTAGGCAAAATTCTCCATGTCTCCATACATTGAGCTATTTCCTAGAAGAACTCTTTTTCCTCATCCCCTACTTTCCATTTCCTCTTTACCTTGCCCAGGGCTGAAGTAGGACAGGACTATGAAAAAAGGACTGATCATGAAGTAGGGAAAAGCCATAAACTACTTCAGATACCACTTTGTAGTCTAAAATCAGAAGCAATTCCATCACAGTTCCAAGCCTTCACTCCACTCTCCTTTCCCTCACCTCCTGACCAGTCAAACTCCAATCATGCTATTTACCTCAGAACCCAAATTCCTTTCTTAAAAAAAAGTCCCTAAATCATCAGTTCCAGTTTTAATAATAGCAGTTATTAAAAAGACAGTTACCATTACAAAGATAGTTACTATATATGAAATATCTAGTATATTCCTAAAACCACATTGATATATCACCTTACACCAGTTAGAATGGCCAAAATTAGCAAGACAGGAAACAACATGTGTTGGAGAGGATGTGGAGAAAGGGGAACCCTCTTACACTCTTGGTGGGAATGCAAGTTGGTGCAGCCTCTTTGAAGAACAGTGTGGAGATTCCTCAAGAAATTAAACACAGAACTTCCCTATGACCCTGCCATTGCACTCCTGGGTATTTACCCCAAAGATACAGATGGAGTGAAAAGAAGGGTCATCTGTGCGCCAATGTTTATAGCAGCAATGGCCACGGTCGCCAAACTATGGAAAGAACCAAGATGCCCTTCAACAGATGAATGGATAAGGAAGATGTGGTCCATATACACTATGGAGTATTATGCCTCCTTCAGAAATGACGAATACCCAACTTTTGTAGGAACATGGACGGGACTGGAAGAGATTATGCTGAGTGAAATAAGTCAAGCAGAGAGAGTCCATTATCATATGGTTTCACTTATTTGTGGAGCATAACAAATAGCATGGAGGACAAGGGAAGATGGAGAGGAGAAGGGAGTCGAGGGAAATTGGAAGGGGAGGTGAATCATGAGAGACTATGGACTCTGAAAAATAATCTGAGGGGTTTGAGGGGGCGGGGGGTGGGAGGTTGGGGGAACCAGGTGGTGGGTATTAAGGAGGGCATGGATTGCATAGAGCACTGGGTGTGATGCAAAAACAATGAATACTGTCACGCTGAAAATAAAAAGAAAATTTCAAGATGAATTTCAAGTAGGACTGAAATTTATAGATTGAGATTTAATTGCTCAACATCGTTCCATGCCACAAAGTCTTTAAAAATAAGCAAAAATTGGGGTACCTGGGTGGCTCACTTGGTTAAGCATCTGACTCTTGATTTCAGCTCAGGTCATAATCTTGGGGTCCTGGGATCGAGCCCCAGGTCAGGCTCCTTGCTCAGTAGGGAGTCTGCTTGAGATTCTCTCTCTCCCCCCTCTCTCTGTCCCTACTCCCCACTCACGTGCATACTTTCTCCCAAATAAATAAATAAATCTTTTTAAAATGTAGGTAATAACTGAGGAATTAATCCAGTTTTCAAAATTAAATGGTGAAAAAAAAATCTGAGGTACCAACATTCTCAAAAGTTACAAAATAAAGGTACAGGAGCCTTAGCTAAATGATCCAGTCACAGAATTGCAATGACGAGAATCACATGATCCAGTAAAAATAAAAAAGTACAAATATTAGAAGGATATAAATTTATCAATGGTTCACTAATAACAGGAAAATGGATAGTTGATATCCTATGAAAGGTAGAAAATGATGAAGAGAACATCTGAGGAAAACTAAAAGTGATAATTGGTGGAAACACTTTGTCACTTGGATATGTCAACTAAAGACAAAAACCTAACAGCTGGGAATCATTTGAAATGAAAGAAAGTGTGCTCTACTTATCAGGATAAGTACCATGAATTGGATGCAGTACCTTCATTTTTAGATGGATTTAAAGCTTTACAAAATGCTACATTTATTACTTTAAAATAATATTTCAATAAAAATCATAGCATTGTTGTGATAATGTATCTAATGTTCTCATTATCCGGCTCATCACTGCAACTCTGCAAGAAGTACTCTGGCCTCTTCTGATCAAGGTCATGCAGAAGGCAGGAAAAAAAAAAACAAACATCATCAGTGCAATCAAATAAGCTCTTGCCATTTCTGTGTCATGTACTTCTTCTGTAGGATAAATTCATATGGAGACCTGAAAGTCTTACAGGATATTTATAAGAAAGGGTGTGGCACTATCCACTAAAAAACCACCCCGACTTTAAATCCCCTTGGGGCACATTATATTTTTACTAAGTATTTTGTGATTATTTTCTAGAAAACAGAAAAATGTTACCATTTAACTTTTATAATTTTTGTAACTAGTAAGTCATTTTCTTTACTATTCTAAACATATGTCAGTATAAATACCATGAGAACAAAAATTAATATTCTGGAAAAAAACTGGGACTCCCCATTGTATTCCTTTTCTAAAACTTGCTTTTAAGCTACATTTAATTTTACTAATGAGAGGAAATACTGACAAACAAATTAAAGTTATAAAAGTTTATTTCCTAGTTCCAAAATCCACATTGATTAACGATAGACCTAAAATTATTCATGGGAACATGATTATTTCAGGTAGCAGAATTAATTTCCTAGGATTTTTAAAAATCATTATCAAAAGTCTATACACACGACCAAAAAGAAAAAGCCAAATATATTTTCCAAACCAATTATGTAGAATGTCCTAATTCTAGTTAGCCCACTTCCAGGTTCTCTATGCTGACAAACTCCAATGAGAACATACCTGAAACCTCATTTTTTCCACTAAGAAGCTTTCCCACTTCCCGGACTGTCTTTGGATTCTGCCAAATGCAAGTGATGATGGCTGGCTCTCTTGCTAGAGTGAGCTCTGAAAACAAATGCCCTCTGCTTATTCTCATTTGTGTGGTTTCCATTATTTCCACAAAGCAATGAGTTTTTATTTGGTCCCCTACACCAAGTGAGACACTTGTAATTTAATGCCTTTCACCTCAAGAGAAAAGAAAACTCGTACACCCCAGCCTACTTCGAGATCTAGATGCTTGGATCAGCTTCACTTACAGAAAGATACTTCTTTCTGATCACAAATAAATAGTTTTAATTTTTTTTCATTTATCCCTTATCTATTCTATATATGTGTCAGGAACAGAGGACTCCACAGCATAAATAAGTGATACCATCTTAAATAAAAGTTCTACCCTTTATTCCATAATTTTTTTAAACATCTGACAGTGATAGACAAGAGACAAAGTTCATGAGTACCCTGTTTATATGAGATAACACATGATAATCATCACACTAATTAAGGTACAAAATGCTGACATTTTGTTAATAACTATTACACTGGTGATAATCACCATGAAATAATGGCTTACAGTGTGTGTTCAATGATGACTTTAATAAGGTAGAGGATGATTTTTGCCAATTGAGGGAAAAAGGTGAAATACAGAGCTGTGAATAAATAACCTACACTAGATAATTATCATGTAGAAGTCAATGTAAAACTTATTTGCAATCAGTTTTAACCACAAAAGGCTGACAGTTTTGATACAGAGATTTACATAAGGACCACAAGGACCGCTTGACTAGAGGAACGGAGCAAACAGAATACCATGACACTGAAAGATCTCAGTAGGAATGATACTGGTCCTTCATATCCTTTCTATTTTACAGAAAATTTAGCAAATTCCCTGCAAACAAATCAATAAAAAGAAAATCTTTCATAATATTCTAATCACACAGTCTTGTAGAGTAACATTAGTGAAACATTCAAGAAAATGTGTGCGTGCATGTGTGTGTATAAAGATGGTATAAGGGAAGAGCGAGCAACAGATAAAACTATTAAAATAGAGATTGAGCACACATGGGTGATTTTTCTTGCAAACTCCTTGCTGATATCCCCCACCACAAAAGAAATCAGCTGTTTAATGTGACAATCATTTTTCCCACCAGTTCACTAAAGCCTGAAAAATCACAATGAGAAATGAATTCCTGTGTCCTAAGGTTTTGTTCACTGTTCAAATGCAAGCCCCAGGAAATCTCACTGTGAAGGCAGTGAGAAAACCTTAGGCAAGTTACTTAACCTCTCTGAGACTCAGTTTCCTAAGCTATAAAACAGAAATTTTGCAACCTGCCTAGCAAGGAAGCTGTGAATACTAAATGAGATTCTGCAGGTGTGAGTGTGTGTGTGTGTGTGTGTGTGTGTGTGTGTGTGTGTGTGTGTGTTTAAAACATGTGCTGTAGACTGAATATTTGTGTCTTCCCCAAATTCACATGTTGAAACCTAAGCCCTAATGTGCTGGTATTTGGAGACGGTGCCTTGGGGAGGTAATCAGATCATGTAAGTTATTACTTACATCATGTAAGTTATAACTGTCCTTATAAAAGAGACCCCAGAGAGCTCCCTTAATCCTTCTGTCATGTCAAGATAGAGGGGAAAGAGAGCTGTTTATGAACAAGGAAGTAGGCCATCACCAAATGTGCTGGTACCTTGATCTCGAACTTCCAACTTCAAGAACTGTGAGAAATAAATTTCTGTTGTTTATAAGCCACTCAGTCCGTGGTATTCTGTTATAGCAGCCTGAATGGACCAAGAGGATAGAAGTCAGAGTATGCGCATAGAGCATACTCCGTAAATGGTAACTTAACATTCAGCTATTCATCCTTCCCATACATCTTAAAACACATAAATACTCTTGGTGCTTAGCACACGAGCTTTTAACTTGCTCCCACCTTCTCTGCTCCATTATTAACCCTTGATTTTGTAGGAGTTCACCAAATCCTTTTTCGAGTACCTGTACTGATGAGGAAAGAAGATCAAGAGGACACTGAAAGTCTTCAGGAATGAAGAAGAGCCACCGAGTGGTAGAACACCTACTGAATGAAAGGCTGGGAAGGATAAAGATTATATGCACTTGACGAGCTGGCCTTGTAATGCAGGAGAAACCTCATTTTTTTTCTTTTTTTTTCCATATAACTACTATCCAACTACATGGCTTGTATATTTTCTATAACAGAAATTGTAATGTGTCCAATATAACTGTCACCTACACTATAAAAGTGGTAGTTAGCTTATGATGTACCCTAATCAGGAATTCACACTCTAGAGGTTATTAAGCAATTCCAATATGGATGTAAATATCTATATCCTGAGGGCATGCTAATCAGCATGAGAGATGTTAGAGACATTTTCATTGGTGAAATAAATGATGTTCGAGATATGTAGGTGGTTAGGACATTGCTTAGGTCCCACTGTCCTTGCATGAACAAAGTTTAAGAATCTGGCAAGCCCAGCAGCCTAATACTTTCGATGCAGTTCTTAAGATCTAAAGTCCCATTGGTTCTACGTCACTTTGTTTCATGTAAGACTCTTCCCTGAACTATGCACAAAGCTGGTTGATCCAGCCATCAAGTAACAGCAGAGCAACTAAAGGCAGAGAGCGAGACTCTTCTGAACTACAAGAACAGGTAGAGTAATTGCTCTGCTTGCTTTTGTTGATAAGTGTATCTTTGGCAAAACTGGATCTAAGATTTGCTTTCATACCACCTGATAGAAAGATTGTGGGGAAGCAAACATAAAGCAACAGCTATTTCTGATTTCCAAAGGCTAAAGACAAATGCCAGAAGAACCAAACAATTGCTGAATGGCTAAATTAACTTGGGTCAGTTTTTGTAACACCTGGTGCAACCCAGTGGGTAGTTTTTACCTAGATAGAGAGCAAAAGGAAGAAACAGATCACTTCCCAAAAGAGATAAAATTTAGAAGTTATTAAGGTATTAGGAGTTTATTGCCATTTCTAAGTTTTCGTGCTGTATAAAAGGGAAAAGAAAGAATCCTGAAGGATATTTCTAAGTAAGTCCACAGTACCACATTCTAAAAAAGTTGGAAGAAGAACAGAGATCAGAAAGCCAACTTAACATAGGGAACAATTACCACCATTCTGCTGGAGGTTTTTGGCTTGGCCTTAAGATTTTAAGAGGTAGGAATTAAAGGCTTACACTCTACTCAATAATCATTACATTACATACATACTAATCATTACAAAAAAATTGTCAAAGAGAGGAAAAGGAGTTTTGGCTTGGTTACTCTGCACCACAGAAATAGGCACATTATGTCAATAAAATAAAATTAGAAGTCTGGGAAGTCTCCCTAGTCAAGAAGACTTGGAACATACTTAAAAGAACCTAGAGCCCCCTTCAAGGATGGAGAAGCCCTCTCCTGCTCCCCATAAGGTAAATATTTACAGCCTGGTCAAACAGAGGGTTCCCAACCTAAACAATACATGTAGTGGCAAATGAAAAAAGTTATTACTGAAGCCAAAGATGAAGCTAACCATGAACAGACATGTTTGACAAGATATACTCAACCCCACTGGAACTACCGTAGAGTCAGGATACCCTAACAATGGATTTTAATGAAGGAAAAAGAACTCAAAATACCTCTCACTCAGCGGACTTCTCTAACATATCAGGGAGCTTAGAGAGGGAAGTGACTGCTCTACAATTAGTAGAGAACGCTCACGTGATTATAGGTTCACTTTAGTCACTCAACTAGAGAAACTGGGCAAGAAGTTAGATAGAAGAAAACAGGGATAATTTTTACAAGAAAGTTGGGTCTTGAAGCATAAAATTTACAGGTAGCCAGACAAGGTAGTCAGAGAAGTACCAAGAAAACTTTAGATTCAGAGGTAATTCATGATGAAACCATCCTAGAGGGCAGTGAGGGGAGATAAGTTTGCTCAAGGCCAAATAAACCAAGCTGAGCTTGTCCCTAAATATCTCAGGCTGAAAGAGGCACCGCCCTCTACATTTACAGAGTTGGTAAAGGATCCACAAAACTAGTCCGAGGGTGAAGCAGGCCTTGATCATCCTGTGAGATTCAGAAGGCCAATAGAGGGAATTAGTAGTAACTAACAATAGCTCCAAGGTGATGATCGCTCTGGGAAAGAGTATTGTTTAAAGGTGTGTGTAATACAGGCACACTGGTAATGAAACCTAAGAGTAAACTGGAAAAAGGTAACCAAGCAGGCAAGCTGAGCTGGTAGTAGCCAGGACTTCAGAGTGAATATCTGAAATAGATAATCAGATTTAAATGCCTTTCACTACCTTAAAAAAGTTCAATATTTTATGATTATGGTCCGAAGGCTAAATGGCAGCTGTTGTGGAAAACAGTATGGCAGTTCCTTCACAAAATTAAACAGAATTGTCATATGATCTAGAAATCCCACTTCTGGGTATTTACTCTAAATAATTTAAAGCAAAGCTCAAAGAAATATTTGTGTATCCATGTTCATAGAAGCACCATTCACAATAGTCAAATGGCAGAAGCAATCCAACTGACTATCAAAGAATAAGTAAATGAAACGCAGTCTATCCATGCAATGGAATATTATGCAACCTGAAAAAGGAAGGATATTTTGACACATGCTACAACATTTATGAAGCTTGAGGAGATACTAAGTGAAATTAGCCATTCACAAAAGGATAGATACCATGATTCCCATTATAAGTTACCTAGAATCAAATTCATAGAAGCAAAATGGAGAACGGTAGTTACCAGGGGTTGGAGGATGGGGAAATGAGAAATTGTTTAATCAGTACAGAGTTTCAATTTTGTAAGATAGAATATTTCTGGAGATCTGTTGCACAACAATAAATATACTTAACACTGCTGAACTATTGCTTATAAATAAATAAAATCACTTATAAATGGTTAAGATGCTAAGTTTGCTTCAAAGATTTGGGAGAAAGTGTGTGTGTGCGAATATGCAAGGGTGAGGGGCAGACGAAGAGGAAGAGAATCCTCAGACAGACTCCTGCTAAGCATGGGCCACCCCCTTCCCCCCAACTCGAGGTTCAATCCCAGGACCCTGAGATCATGACCTGAACTGAAATCAAGAGTCAGATGGTTAACCAACTGAGCCACCCACACACCCCAAAATGGTAAGTTTTAGGGTATATGTATTTTATCAAAATTAAAATAAAACTCAAGAGATAATGATCAACTGAACATTTGTGTGCTTACCACACAAATCAAAAAATAAAATGTAACAAATGGAAAAAAAGAAAAAAAAACAGTGCATAGTTAATAATACACAAAAATGATTTAAAGGAAACACAAGCCAAAACCTCCCCAAATATAAAACATTTGAAAGAGATTGGGGTGATTTGCTAAACCATATCTTCATTTAATTCTGTAGGATAAATGTTTAAAAAACTTTAAATTATTAAGGCAGTGAGTATACCGACCATACTGTCTAAACCACTAATGAATTAAAGCCCGTGAAAAATACTTAGCTCAAATTGACTTACCTATTAGGTTTATCAATATACCAGCTGAAAAGGAATGTAAATTAACCTGCCATCATTTTTCAAGTAATGCAATATACTTTTGTCTTCCTCCGGTAGGGTTATGTCAACTTTAAAGATTTTAGTCATTTATTTATTTGACAGAGAAAGATAGTACACAAACAGGGGGAACAGCAGGCAGAAGGAGAGGGAGAAGCAGCCTCCACACTGAGCAAGGAGCCCAATGTGGCGCTTGATCCAGGAACCCTGGGATCATGACCTGAGCCAAAGGCAGAGGCTTAACAACTGAGCCACCCATGCGCCACGGGTTATATCAACTTTAAAAAGCAAGTACTTTGGGGTGTCTGGATGGCTCAGGTGGTTAAGCATCTGACTCTTGATTTCGGCCCAGGTCATGATCTCAGGGTCATGGGACTGAGCCCTGTTTTGGGCTCGCTGCTGGGTGTGCATAAGATTCTCTCCCTCTCTCACTGCTCCCCTCCATGCCTCAAAAAAGAAATCAAGTATTTTGGGGGGGAGAACAGGTAAAAGAAGGAGGAAACAACCATCTACACTAATTTAAAATAGCAGTCAAGTATGCTATTAGTGACAGCCCAGTAGACGAAGCATTTACTACAGACGTATCAATCACCAGGCATCAAGAACTCTGGAAATGGTCCCTGCAGAGTTGAGAAAGGACCAGCTGTATATCAGTCAATTGATGGCAAATAACAGAAATCTATCTAGCTATTAAAAGCAAAAAGGTATCTATCACAGAAAATTAAGTGTTTACAAAATTGTGGGGAGCTGAAAAAGCAGGTCCTCGACCGAGTCTTGGATTAATTCCCAGAACACCACCACAAAACTAACCTGTCAAGGAAACCGCTAGCTCTGGGTCAGTCAAGAAGATGGTGAATCAAGAAGCTGACACAGGAGGCCACCATGTAAGCTGCCGGATCCAGGGCTCGGCAAGCTGCTGCTGCTGCAACCGTGGTCGTCAGCTGTGCCTTCGCTGTAACTGCAGGACTCTCGAGGCCATTATGAGCCATGCCACATCTGCTGGATCTGCCTCTGCAGAATGGAAGCATACCTGGCTGCAGCCTCCCTACCATTTAACAAAATTCCTAATTAAGATCTTAACTGAAAAGCCTACATTTCATACTTTTTGGCTTTCTACTCCCTGTGAGATAGGGAGGAGGTGAGGACCAATGTGGAATGAAGCCACTGTGGCATCCTCCGAAAGTCAGCAAGACTTCAAATGCAAGAAATTCCAAGGGGCAAAGACAACCTAATACCCCCCTAGAAAATCAAATACTTCTCACCTCCTTGAGTTTATTAGAAACTAAAGACTTAATGAGACGGACCCTCAAAATCTCAGAACCATTTTAAATACCACAAAAAGGGCTTCCAGTTATGCCACGGGTCCAACCCAGTGGGGGTGGGGGTGAGTTCCGACCATCCGGTGAAAACTGTTAGAGCAGGAGCGCCTGGGTGACTCAGTCGGTTCAGTGTCCAACTCTTGATTTTGGCTCAGGTCATGATCTCAGCGCTGTGAAATCGAGCCCCACGTCAGGCTCCATGCTTAAGATTCTCTCTGCTCCTCCCCCATCTCATAAATAAATATAAAATTGCAAGAACAGCTTCAGAAAAGAGCCAGAGCAGACTCCTAGGCCACTATACATGGCCTCTCAGCCACTTGGTCCCCCGCTGCTCCAAGGAGTGTCCGTGTTATCAAGTAATGAAGAAAAGCATGGAGCACATGGTGAATAAACAATTAATTCTGGAACACTGAAAAAAGAAAATTAAATTTAAAAAAAAAGAAAAGAAAAGAAAAGAAAGGCCTCTTACGAACTGCAGGCAGCCCTGGGAGAATTTTCTGGAGGAAGTTAGAGACTATGTTTTTGCTCATGGTTAGTAAACAGTCCACTCTAGCCAGGGGCAGGGATAAATGAAAAGCTCCTGCCCTTCATCTTAAGATGGGAAAACAGGCAAAGGGCTGGCCAGACCAACCATGCTGAATTTTAGACAATCCTAATGCCTGTGTAAGATGCAGACAACAACTACACAGAGGTCCACACGTTCATGAATTTGTATTTAGTGACTACTGAAATGACTTTACTATCAAGTATATTGATAAAAAATAGTGGAAAGACATAAAAATAAAGACTGGATAATTAATGGAAAACAACCTGGGGAAAGTAACTTTTGCAGTACACTATCAAAACCAATGCAATGTGTCATGGATCAGCCTACTGAAAAGGTGAAGCAGCAGTCTTATGCTAGAGACACTAAAGCTATATGGCCTTTAAAATTTTAAAGAGCACAGTTGAGACAATGGAATGTCTGGCATCTGATCCTTTCATAGATGTGTTAAAAATGTGGGTTCACGGGGCACTTGGGTGGCTCAGTGGGTTAAGGCTCTGCTTTCAGCTCAGGTCATGGTCTCAGGGTCCTGGGATCAAGCCCCGCGTCGGGCTCTCTGCTTGGCAGGGAGCCTGCTTCCTCCTCTCTCTCTCTCTGCCTACTTGTGATCTCTCTCTCTATGTCAAATAAACAAAATCTTTAAAAAAAAATGTGGGCTCACAAGGTATCTTCCTCCGTGGCCACTGCCCTTTTAAGTGAGTGGAGTACATTAAAGAGAATTAGGATCACCTGTCCTGCAGGTAAACTGACCCAGAGATTTAAGAATAAGTCTCAAGGAACAGCATCCAGAGAACTGGTTTCTGGGCAACACTGGCAGATTGACAAGAAGACCTCTAAAAAGGTAACAACAAGGTGCCTGGCTGGCTCAGTGGGTTAAGCCTCTGCCTTTGGCTCAGGTCACGATCCCAGGATCCTGGGATTGAGTCCTGCATCTGGCTCTCTGCTCAGCAGGGAGCCTGTTTCCTCCTCTCTGCCTCTCTGCCTACTGTGATCTCTGTCAAATAAATAAATAAATAACATCGTTAAAAAGGCACCAATATACAGTTTGGTTTTACTACTGTTTACTTGTATTTGGAGTCTGGAATTTCACTTGCTCCTTCACGATGACTAGATGAACCAAAATAAAAGTTGTGGAGAAACTGCACAAAAAATATGGGCCTGTGTGGGGCGCCTGGGTGACTCAGTGGGTTAAGCCTCTGCCTTCGGATCAGGTCGTGATCTCGGGGTCCTGGGATCGAGTCCTGCATCATGCTCTCTGCTCAGCGGGGAGCCTGCTTCCTCCTCTCTCTCTCTCTCTCTCTCTGCCTACTTGTGATCTCTGTCAAATAAATAAATAAATAAAATTTAAAATAAAATATTGGGGGAACATACAAATAACATAGATAAACAGTGGAGTTTTCAAGTCCCCTTCTATTTGACTTCAGCTGGAATAGGGGAAAGATGACATGGTCTCTTTAAAAAGATAATTACAAAAGCTACTGTCCCAGTAGTAATGGGAAACAGGCAAAAGATATTAGTGCACCATGTAGGGAATCAAATGAGAGACTACATCAAAATGGGGAGCACTACAGCTCCAGAGAGATACTCATAAACAACTTAATGCTGCCACAATAACGATTCCCAGAGCAAGGTCAAGGGAGATAGATCCCTATCAGAAGTAGCTAAAGAATGGAAAAAATGAGCTTAATTTCCACAAAGTCATATGACAGTCCCCAACCACTATAATGCAAAACAAATGTCCCCAGTAATATTAAAGATATCTTGTACTCAGTCAATATGACAGGATGTGAATTTTCCTCAGGATGGTACATTACTGGGAATGGTTCTATAATGCTATGATTAACCCATTCATAGGGCTGCAGACTGCACAGGGTATGATATATCTTCCTTTACAGCGGTTCTCAATTTTCACTGTCCATTACAAACCCCTAAAAAAACCACTAATCCCCAGTCTATACTCCTGCAACAATTAAATCAGAATCTCTGGATGTGGGGCCTGGACATCATTAGTTTAAAAAGCTTCCCAAGTGATTCTAATGTGTAGTGATGGCTGACATACACTGCATTAGCACCAGACCAACTAGAGCCATTCTCTGATTTTGTAGGGGCACTGGCCTGGCTGTGTATCAATGCCCCACCTAAGTAAACTGATGGTTAAACCATCTTGTGTGTCATCAATAACTAGTTTTATATATTTTCTTTTTTCAGGATTTTATTTATTTATTTGACAGACAAATCACAAGTAGGCAGAGGCAGGCCAGGGAGGGGGGACAGCAGGCTCCCTGCTGAGCAGAGAGCCCAATGTGGGGCTCGATCCCAGGACCCTAAGATCATGACCAGGGCCGAAGGCAGAGCCTTAACCCACTGAGCCACCCAAGCCCTCAGTTTTATACATTTTCAAAGCAATATTGTTTGCTAAATCCTCAAAACAGTAGTCTCAAGGCATTAAAAATGGATTGTTGGAGACACTTCCTTATTCTCTACATTATGCTGTTTTTAAAAATCCTGATTCATTTATATGAGCAAACTAAATGAGTTATTGGAAAACAATACTTGAATCCTGTCTCAGGGGTTCCCCCAAGACCACCCTCAGGATCAATGATTTGCAAGGACTCACAGAACCCGAAAAGCTGTCATACTCATGGTTACAGCTATAGTCCCCAAAAACAGGAACCCAGCTAATGATTTATGTAAATCACCAAGTATTCAATAATTTTATAAATCAGGGATAAGTTTAAACCAGTTTATTCCCAGGATATGTACATAATACAGATGGCCAAACATGTGGCCAACCACTGAAATACTTAATAAAAAATATTTTTAAAAACTCACAAAGATATGTCAACATTAGAACTTCTATAGGGATGTTCATAGCAGCATTATTTATAATAGCCAAAAAGTAGAGACAAGCCAATGTCTATCACCTGATGAATAAATTTAAAAATTCAGTATGTCCATACGATGGAGTATTATTCAGCAATAAAAAGTAATATGTCCTGATACATGTTACATTATGGAAGAACCTTGAAAGCATTATGCTAAGTAAAGAAGCCAATCATGAAAGGCCTCATGTTATATTGTTCCACTAGTGTGAAATGCCCAGAATAGACAAACCCATACAGATAGAAAATAGATTAGTGGTAGCCTAGGGCTGTTGGGAAGAAGAGGGTATGTGGGGCAGGTAGTGACTACATATGGGCATGAGAAGTCTTTTAGACTAATATAAATATTTTAAAACTGGCTTAGGGTGATGGTTGTATAGGTCTGTAAATTTACTGAAAGCCAATGAACTGTATACTTAAAATGGATGAATTTTATGGAGTGTAAATTATATCTCAATAAAGCTACTGAAGAATAAAATAAATAATATGTGTCCACATATTGCTAATAACATAGTCATTGGAAGATTCCAAGGACTAGAGCACTAAATGTATTAGGTGGTGATATTTCATAACTGAAACTAGCAGATTAATATAAGGGAAATAGGGCTATCTCCTTTACCTTGATTTGATGATATTTTACTGAAAAGTCTTCCTAGAAAATACACTTATCTGTGCCAGTCCATACAAAAACTTGAGTAGGCATGGGCCAAAAAATTTAGGCTTTTCATCCTTACTATGCATAAAGAAAGATGATATGAACACTTATGTCCCCAGATTAATTAAGCAGTTTTGCTCTCATTCCAATTGTATAGGTCCATTTTATCCCTATTTTAAGATGTGATCATTGCAAAGCACTTAGGATAATTTGAACCAGGCACATAAAATGGATCGGTTTGATCAGTTCCTCTTGAATAGTGTAAAGAAAGTGGTAAAGATTGTGCCCATGATGGAATAAATACCAGAGGCCTAACCATTTATTCATAAGCTGGTATGTCAAATTATTTTATTTTCAGTACACCACCAACAGATCAGCTGGTAGTTACAAATATATAGTAACATTTTATTCTTGGTTGCAGACCTCTTTAGAAGAATTCCTCTCAATTAATATAATGCCATTGGGGGCGCCTGGGTGGCTCAGTGGGTTAAAGTCTCTGCCTTTGGCTCAGGTCATGATCCCAGAGTCCTGGGATCGAGCCCTGCATCTGGTTCTCTGCTCAGCAGGGAGCCTGCTTCCCTTCCTCTCTCTCTGCCTGCCTCTCTGCTTACTTGTGATCTCTATCTATCAAATAAGTAAATAAAATCTTTAAAAATATATATATAATGCCATTGTAGTAAAGATATTTTAAGATCAGAGTGAGCTGCCACCATTTTACAGCACCCAACCCAGATACAGAAACCAGTCCCCAATGTAGCAAGAAATATCAAACCTGAAGCCTACCTGTTTATTCACCTGGCAAGAAAACTAGGTTACTTCATGGAAAACACCCTTGCTGAAGGGGGAGACAAGAAGGTCACTTCCTAATTAGTCAAACTACTCATTAATAAACATACATATATTGTTTCTGTAGTTAAGATACCCAGCTATACAACTTCACTATAGACAGGGGTCCTGTCAAGACGTGATACTTTTTCTTCACCCAGCTCCATGTGATACAATGACCAAGTTGATCTTGACACTAATCAGTATCTTTTGGATGTTTATTGTGATTTTAATAACAAAAATAACAGGACAATGATGTGTTCTGAGACCCAGTACACATCCAAGGCTCCTGTAAAGTACTATATAACAAATTCAGGACTCCCCTTTCATATGTTGTCTATCCACTTATGCTGACTTTATTAAACAGTCTATGGCTGCCATAACAGGGTCTATTTCAAGCTGGTATGTTAAATTAGTCCAGTTTCCATCACAATATAAAATTATAAACTTACGTGAACCTATACCGACAAACACAGATATTATCCGATTTAGGGCAGTTCTACTCAGAGTACTATAAAGTTCAATAATAAGGATTTCATGGAAGGTGTAGTAAACACTAGGTATTAACCCTGAAATGAATATTAGTCATTGAAATTACTTCTAATGTCAACGCAATTCTCTGGATGGACAAAGATAGCCCTAGGTTTAACTGGATGGACACAGCAAAGGGATATCAGGATTTGGCTATGGCTACCTTACTACTTAATAAATGATAAACTGAAATATTCAAAATATAACCTAAAATGTGAAATGTCACAGGAATATCCTGGCAGAAACATAACCTTACACAGGGATGTATTAGAGAAAATAACAGCAGGAATTAAGACATCTTCAGATATTAAAGGGGGCTTATACCAAAAACAACAGACAAAGGAAGAAACTATTATTCCCAGAAAAAAGTGATTTCCTGGTATAACGGGAATATTTCTTGTATGTTATAGATTGTGACAATATTGAAAGCTACCTGGGCCCTGTGATTACAAATGTCCCCCTTATTTACCTAGGACAAGGCTACACAGAGACACTGCAAGTTCCCATTCTTTGCCTCATAAGCAATTCATTGAACTGTTTTGTCTAGTGGTCAAGGGGAACAAATGTGTATTAACCAAACTTTGGTTAAGATTCACTCCAATAAAAATACATTATATGTTTATAAAAAATAAAAAATAAATAAAAATGAAAAAAAAAAAAGATTCACTCCTTTCCCCAGGGCCTTGAATGTTGGCCCACCTACAGTCTGAGCTAGCATACATTAACAACCCCTTCTGAGAACCTTCTGAGAACAGGCTGACCTCAGTGTAAAACATTCTCTGACCTACTGTCTGGTCATGCCACTCACATTCACCTGCTTCCCTGTACTGGTTCTTTCTAGACGAGTTTATTCCTTCCTATAAAAGAACATTTCTTCTCTGACTACTTAGACATTTGCAGATCTCATGATCAAAGCCTTCTCCCAACAGTCCCTTTCCCACTCTTGTAATAGTTTCACATACAGTCTCCCCTTATCTATGTCATTTGCTTTTTTATTTGATGGATGTTAAAAAATTCCCTGCCTTCAGAGCAAGAGGAACTGGTAGCAGTCAATCAGCTAGATTTCAGAACTGTTATGAGCCAGTAAATTCTTAGTTTTTTTGGCCTCCCATTCTATCCCTTTTGGGGAAGACAGTGCCTATTGTGATTATCATGATTTGGTCTTGACACTGTATGTTGGGTGTGTGGAGGGAAGGCTATTCTTTGTGTTCACAGGTCTCTAGAATTGAGGAGATGCAACCAAGGAACTTCATCTGCACCAGGATGAGATTTAGATAAAAAGATTCCAGGCTCAAACCTAAGCCCAAGACCTTAATGGGATAAGATTCCTTACAGGAAGGATATGAATCACAAAGAGAAAGATGGCAAACTGGTAGACTGTTACATTGGTGGTCTCCTATCCATCACACCCCTTGGTACTTCTACCATTTTCTAGAATTTTCCCACATTGCTTCTGGTCATGCAATTTGCTTTGGTTAATGGGAGATGTATTGGTTTCCAAGGCTGCAGTAACAAAGTATCACAAACTGATTGGACTAAAACAGAAATTTATTCTCTCACTGAAACAAGATGTCAGCAGGGCCATGCTCTTTCTGAAATCTCTAGGGAAGAATACTTTCTTGCTTCTTTCTTTTTTAAAAATTTTTTATTTTGGGGTGCCTGGGTGGCTCAGTCATTAAGCATCTGTCTTTGGCTCAAGTCATGATCCCAGGGTCCTGGGAGCAAGCCCTGCATTGGGATCCCTGCTCAGTGGGAAGCCTGCTTCTCCCTCTCCCAATTCCCCTGCTTGTGTTCTCTCTCTCACTCTCTCTCATTCTCTGTCAAATAAATAATTTTTAAAAAAAGATTTTATTTATTTGAGAGAGAGAGAAAGAGAATGTGTGAGTGCACGAGCAGTTGGGGGTGGAGAGGGAGGAGCAGAGGGAAAAGGAAGAGAGAATTCCAAGCTGACTTTACACTGAGTGTGGAGACCCATGCAGGACCCGATCTCAAGACACTGAGCAGAAATCAAGTCAGAAACTTAACTGACTGAACCACCCAGGCTCCCCTTTCATTGCCTCTTTCTAGCTTCTTAGCTCCCTGCAATCACTGGAATACCTTCTCTTATCGCTGCACCAGTCCAATCTCTGTCTTCACCTGGTATTCTCCTCTGGGTGTCGCTTTGTCTTTTTCTCTTTATAAGGACACCAGTAATTTGATTTAGGCCCACCCTAATCAAGTATGAGCTCATCTTAACTTGATTATATCGGCAAAGATCCTATCTTCAAATAAGGTCATATTCACAGGTTCCAGATGGACATGAATTTTAGGAAAACACTATTTTTTAAATTTAATTTTATTTTTTCAGTGTTCCAAGATTCATTGTTTATGCACCACACCCAGTGCTCCATGCAATCCGTGCCATCCTTAATACCCACCACCAGGCTCACATAACTCCTCACCCTTCTCCCCTCCAAACCCCTCAGTTTATTTTTCAGAGTCCACAGTCTCTCATGGTTCATCTCCCCCTCCAATTTCCCCCAATTCACTTTTCCTTTCCTTTAGGAGAAGGAAAGGAAAACACCGTTTAATCTTGCTATCAGGAGAGAGACATGTGAAAAGTCTGGGAGATGAGATATCTTATGGAGAGAGAGGTCACATGGAGGAAAAAAATGAAGAAACTCCAGCTAATTATCAATACCATGGTTCCAGATATATGAAAGAAATCTTCTTGGATCTTCTAATTTCAGGCCAACCATCAGCTAAAAACAGTTGAATGACGGACCGAGAGATCCCAGTTGATGCTATGTGGAGCAGAAGAACGGCCTAGTCTACAGAATCATGAGAACTAATAAACAGTTTCTGTTTTACACATCAATAGATAGCTGAAATGATGGGGAACTTTACCGAATTAGCATGCCAGGTATTGTAAAATGATCCAAAGGAATCAAAACTGGTTGGAGACCTAGAGACACATGCTTAGCAAGTTATGGTCAAATGCCAGTTTGAGAGGTAATTAAAGATAAAAGGAAGGATTGAACATTTATTGGGCTTTTCCAGTGAAAACTGTGTTCTGAGACAACCAAGTGTGCTAGACAGAATTCTAAGAATGACCCCCAATGGATGGAACCTGTAAATATGATGAAATATCACTCCCATAATTATGTTACCTTATATGACAAAGAGATTACTCCCATTTATCTTATCATGCAAACATATTTGAAACAAAGTTTTCTCTGCATGGTGTCAGAAGAGGAAGTCAAAGAGATTTTTTAAAATTTCTTTTCAGTCTAACAGTATTCATTGTTTTTGCACCACACCCAGTGCTCCATCAATACTCACCACCTGGCTCCCCCAACCTCCCACCCCCCGCCCCTTCAAACCCTCAGATTGTTTTTCAGAGTCCATAGTCTCTCATGGTTCACCTCCCCTTCCAATTTACCCCAACTCCCTTCAAAGAGATTTTAATTATGAGAATGACTTGATGCAGGAAACATCGAAGAGCAGAGAGTTGGCCCCCAGCTAGCAGGTAGCAAGAAAAATGGGACTTGAGACTATAACTGCAAGGAACTAGATTCTTCCAACACCTCATTCAACACTGACTTCAGCCTTATAAGCAGAGAACCCAGTTGAGCCCACTTGGATTTCTAAGATATATAAATGTGAGCTAATAAATATGTGTTGTTTTAACCATTAAGTGTGTGGTAACTGGTCACACAGCAATAGAAAACTAACACACTGAAGTACCCCAAACAGATGGGGGAAAGTTTCACTTTGCAGAAAACAGCCAGCTAATATTGGAATATCACCATATACAATCCCTAATGAGATTATGGGCAAGGGTTTTCAACTATGTGGCAAGGGTTTTCATCTGATACTAAGGGAATGGATATTGGGACACTGGACATTTGTATGGTGCCAGCAAACACCTATGGCTTTTTAGCCACAAATAGAGAAGCAATGGAGGAATCAGGCTTTTATCATATAGCCAAACTCAGCATGACTAATAGCATGGTCAGGTACCATGTTTCCCCATAACATAATATAAAATACAGAGTATCACCTGTATTCTCTTGCTGGTAAGGATAATTCAATTTGAGTTTAATTACAAAAGATAAAGCAATGACCTACATTACAAGAAGATAGCAAAACAAATTTATAATATGGGACATTCAATGAAGCAAATTACATGGAATTTTCAGCAAGTCGAACATTCTTAAAAAAGCGAATATTGAAAAAAATTTTTTTAGATTTAGGCAAAGCTATGCAACTTGTGATTTGGAGTAAATATGACTTAGTTTACACTGAACCTGTTACAAAGAGCATGTTTGTGATAACTGAGGTTGTATGTTATTTTTATCCTTGCTTTGTAAATACCTAGTTCTAAGAACCCAGCTGTTTAGTAACTTCAGAGCAGTGTCTCAAGTTTAAACACTGATAGTCTTTTGACTCTCCATGTGATGGATGTCACAGTAAGGAGTCAGACTCCAGTCCAAAACCCTATATGTGATCCTTCATGGCCAGCCATATGCAATTTAAAAAGTTTTACCTTAAAAAAAAAGAAAAAGAAAAATATTTATCTAGCAGGCCTCATAGGAAAAAGCTTCCTTCCCCATACCAGACTTGGTGTACAGTCTGGAGGGAGTCATTGTCAAGGACTCAGGTCTCCTGGCAGATCATGCTTTTATGCGTATCTGCATTCCCAGCCTAAATGCCTTTCCTGGAGGGCCTCTGTATCAATGGCCCCTTGCTAAAGCCTCTCTCAGACACTTCTGCTAAGATACTTTTCTTCAGTCTGACTCAGTACTCAGGAATTTTCCACTATTAGACTTTCCTTTCTACCTCTCCTAAGCCTTTTTTAAAAAGATTCATTGATTGATTGAGTGAGTGAGTGATTTGAGAGAGAAAGAGAGGCACATGTGCACACGCACACACACAGAGGCACACACACAAGCAGGGCGAGTGGCAGGCAGAGGGAGAAACAGATTCTCCACTGAGCAGGGAAGCCCGACATGGGGCTGGATCCCAGGACCCTGAGATCATGACCTGAGCTGAAGGCAGACTCTTAATGACAGAGCCACCCAGGCGCCCCTCTCCTAAGCCTTCTGAGGTGACTGAATGGTGGGAGCCCTTTGTTCAGGACCCCTTCAGTAGTGAGATGATCCCTCCCGCCTGTTCTGATACATCTGATCTTTACTCAGTGCTGCTCCATGGGGAAAACTGAAAGACTGGGGGAGCTGGCATGTTATGCATTGAATTTTGTTCCCCAAAACTCTTATGTTGAAGTCCTATCCCTCAGTACCTGAGAATGAGACCTTACTTGGAGATAGGGTCTTTAAAGAGCTAATCAAGTTAAAATGAGGTCAGGAAGGTGGTCCTTATTCCAATATGACTAATGTCTTTGTAAAAAGTGGAAATTTGGACACAGACACACACACACACAGGAAGAATGCCATGTGAGAATAAATGCAGAGATTAGGTTGATGTGTGCACAAGCCAAATAATACCAAAGATTTCCATGAAACCACAAGGAGAGGAATGAAACAAATTTACCCTCATGGCTGACGGAACCAACACTGCTGACAACTTGCTCTTGGACTTCTGGCCTCTGGAACTGGGAGACAGGAAGTTTCTGTTGTTCAATCCACCCAGTATGTGGTACTACATTACAGCAGCCCTAGAAAACTAATACGTGGCACTGTCTCTCTGGTCTCTTGCTTACGCCATCACAGTAAGTGAAAAAAGGCTAATTATTACTTTCACTCTGGCTTGCTGTTTTAATCGACCACCTCGACACCTGGCTACTAAGCCTTCTCTAGCTGAGCTATTGATTCTGTATTTCCTGACTGACTATAAAGACAGCTACTCTTGCCATGTGAGTACCACTGCATCCACCAGTAAGTGATATCCATTATACAAGGAGAAAGCAGATTGCCTAAAGGCAGAAATGGGCTTCCTCTGAGCTACATACATAGGCTATATGGCTGTCTCCAGGCCTGCTTGTTTACAGAAGTTAGCTCACTTGTCAGAATCAAGAATTTCTTTTCCTTGTAATATATCACTTGCTAAGGAGGCTTGACAGGAGGGGAGTATAGTAAGGAGCAATATATAACCCTCATTTACCCAAACTACTAGAGGCTACCTAAATATTGACTAAAGAGCCTGTGAACTGGCTCAGTCAGTTGAGCCTGGGTGGCTTGGTGAGTTGAGCGTGTGACTCTTGGTTTTGTCCTGGGTCATGATCTCATCATCATGTGGCTGAGCCCTGAGTCGGGCCTGACACTCAATGCTGAGTCTGCTCGAGATAGTCTCTCTCTCTCTCTCTTTCCCTCTCTCAAATAAATAAACAAATCTTTAAAAATTAAAAAAAAAAAACTTGTGAACTGGTGAATAGTCAAATTGGCCTAGGTCATAAAACTTGCATTTAAACATTTCTATTTGAATGATTTACTTCTCCTCAAATATCTTCATTCAAAATTAATGACTCTTAAATTTTAATTGCCATGATCTATTCTTAATTTTTTTTCTTTAGATTTCTATTCTCTGAAAATTCTTCTCACCTTCTGTGTGATCCCCTGGAGGGTCCCATTTCCACCTCTAATAAGGACCATATATGCAACTTTCCCATAATAGTTTTTTTTTAAAGATTTTATTTATTTATTTGACAGAGAGAGATCACAAGTAGGCAGAGAGCAGGCAGAGAGAGAGAGAGAGGGAAGCAGGCTCCCTGCTGAGCAGAAAGCCCGACGCAGGACTCGATCCCAGGACCCCAAGATCATGACCTGAGCCGAAGGCAGCAGCCTAACCCACTGAGCCACCCAGGTGCCCCTCCCATAACAGTTTTAAAAAGACATTACCCATAAGATCTAGTTCTTTTCTGATATCTCCTTACAAACAAGAAACCCAAACAATGTTTTAATAGCACTGCCACAGTAGGAATCAGGGAACATGGGTTTTAGTTCTTGCTTTGCCACAGGACTACAGTGTGACCTTGTGCAAACTAAACGTTCCTTTTCTTTAAAGTAAATTACACTGATTTTTCAGCTTTATTAAGGTATATCTGACAAAATTTAAACAATAAAGTATACAATGTGATGATTTTATATACATTGAAATTACACCTAATTTTATTATGTGGTTTTCTTTTTCAAATTGTTTTATTATGTAAAAATGTACTTATCATACTGGAAAGCAAACAGGGCTAGTATGATGTTTTGATTTTGTAGATAAGGACAATGAGTAACAGGTTAGGTAACCAGTCCCAAACCATACAAGTGTGGTAGATATAGAGTTCAATCACAGGCCTGAGTATGTTAAAACATACTCTCAGGTTTCATCTAGCTCTATAATTCTAGGATTCAATAAATGAAGGCTTATTAAACAAACAAAAAATATACTAGCAAAATGTAGATCTCTCCTGTAAATGGAATAAGATATGTGTAAGGATAAGTGTACCAAGAGTAGAATATTTACACAGCATATTATTTTATTGAATGCAGGAATATTTTATATTTATACTCACTGGTATATGAAAAGTGAGAACAAATTCTAAAAAACAAATAGAAATAGTCTTCTTCTGGGGGGTACTTGGGTGGCTCAGTGGGTTAAGCCTCTGCCTTTGGCTCAGGTCATGATCCCAGGGTCCTGGGATAGAGCCCCACATCGGGCTCTCTGCTCAGTGGGGAGCCTGCTTCCCCCTCTCTCTCTCTGCCTGTCTCTCTGCCTGCTTGTGATCTCTCTCTCTCTCTCTGTTAAATAAATTTTTTAAAAAAGCAGTAGTCTTCCTCTTTTAATTTCCTCTTTTAAAAATGACTCCAGGGTACCTAGCTGGCTCAGTCAGTGGAGCATTTGACTATTGATAAGATCTTTTAAATCTTTTTTTAAAAAGTGACTCTACATCAAATCTTAACATAACAAACAGTATTATAATATTATCCTATAACAAAACAAATGCCAAAGCTCCCATTGATATGACACTAATATCAAGCAATTTTGAATTCAACAAGCTCCTAGTACACAACAGGAGAACTGATAATCTCTTGGAATTATTGCCAACAAAACTTGACCAGTAGATAGATATATTCCCCAACACACCACAAATCAAAGCAATAAGGATGATAATTAAATTTCAGTCACTACTAGGAGAACCTAAGATTAATTGTAAAACAACTCCTATTAAATCATGCCGCTATCTGCTGTGCAAGATAACCTGTGAATTTCAGAGTCATCTGTAGCCAAGTCTAAATGGCAAATCAACTTATAATGCCCAGTCCCTACCAATATCACCTGAATGTTTGAGAGAATACACTGAATAAGAATAAATTGCTTCTATTCATCAGTATTAATGAGTCCAGATCCAGGCCCAAATCCCATGTGTGACCTTTCAGGCCTGACCACAGGCCATTACAAAGCTCTACCTTGCAGGCCGCATGGGAGAAAGCCACACTTCCTACACCACAATGAGTACACAATCAGTGCTGTTAAAAAGAAAATCACAGGCCCCACATGGCATCACTTAGTTTAAGGCCCCAAGTAGTAAACCAAGCTTAATACCTAAATTATAGTTTCAACCCCCCAGAAATGTAACCTTTAACCAATCAACATGGGAATTTCCTGGTCAGCACTAGGAAATTTACTGATATCCCTCTTCTGATCCCCTTAGGAGGGAGACCTTGCCTAAAACAAGGAATTCTTTGCTAGTAATTCCTTTTTTCCACTCCTGCGTTTAAAAGCCTTTCCTTTTCTGTAGCCCTTTGGACCTCCACTCTATTTGCTAGATGGGATGCTACCTGAATCATGAGTCAATTAATAATGCAAATTAGATCTTTCTAATTAACTCCGTTGAGTTTTTGTTATTTAACAGTACCCCACAACTTACTTGAGGGAGTTGCAGTCAAGGACTAGGGCCCTCCTGGCCCAGCCATGCTCATATACATTATCTGCATTCCCAGGTGCCTCCAGTGAGACATCCTTATTCATGGCCTCAAGTGAGGCACTTTCCCTTATTCTGAATTAACACTTCCACTCCTGCCCTCCCTCTTCTTGCCACCAGCAAACTGCATCTACCTTTTTAAAGATTTTATTTTTAAGTAATCTCTACACCCAATGTGGGGCTCGAACCCACAACCGCAAGATCAAGATTTGCACGCCCCACCAACTGAGCCAGCCAGGCACCACAACAACCTGTATCTATTGAAAGGAAGGAGCTTTTTGTTCAGGGCTCCTCAGCAATGAGATGATCATCCCTGTCTGCACTTAATGCCATCTAATTCTTATTCAGCGTCACTCTGGTGGGGGGATGAAACACTCAGGAGCTGCCACCTCTTTTTCTCTCCCGACCATTATTTCAGTTTAGCATGTTGTTCAACTGACCAGTGACAACCTCGACACTGGGCAGGCTGACACACTGTCCTAGTGAGTGTGATGGTCAGTTGAGCACAATGCCATTCTGAAAGAGAAAATGCCTTAGGGTCCCATGGGACACTCTTAAGGAATGCTACAGAATTTTTTGCAAGAGAGTAAAGCACTTAGGTCTTGGGAAGAGCTGGTGGATTGTTTACAGGAGATTTTTGCTTTTGAAGAGGTCCTTCTCTTTAGCCCTTGATGGATGAGTTCACCAGTGGAGAGGTCAAATTAGCAATTCAACAGAGGGACTCTAAACAAACTAGGGAAACCATTCCTTAGCTACTGCTCAAGATCTTCCCGCAATGGGACAAGAGGCCGTCAGTTGCCCCAGAAGCTGAGTTGTGCCCAAGTACTACTGTTAACTTGAAGTAGGTCCCTGATGCCAATAAATGCCATGTGTCGCAGTGGGAAAAAAATCTTCCCTAAGAATCACTTTCCCCAGCAGCCTAAAGAGCCGTTAGAGACTTGGTTAGTTCACCTCCATGATAACCTTACTAAAACTAATGAGAGACAGTGGGGACCTCTCTTTCAGACCCTCCTCCAGACTGCCCTGACTGCAATCACCACCAAGACAGCAGAACATAAGCATCAGGGACAGCTGCCAGAGAAGCCCACACTGCCTTCCCAATGCTGTGCAGCCATCACCACCATCTATCCCAAGACTTTTTCACTCCCAAGTCACTTTTATTGTCGTATATTTCTTTCCAGCTTTATTTACACACAATTAACATCTAACACTGCCTAAGTTTAAGGTGTAAAACATGATGACACATATGTATTGTAATACACATATGTATTGTAATATACTTACCATAAAAGGTTTAGTAAACACCTATATCACCTCATAATTACTATTATTTTGTGTAATAACATTGAAGACTATTCTTTTAGCAACTTTCAAGTATACAATGTCGTTAACTTTAGTTACCATGTTCAATATTAGAGCCTCAGAACTTATTGCTATTATAACTGGAAGTTTGCACCTCTTGCCTACACTCCTACACTGCCCCCTCCAGTTCCTAGTAACCACCATTCTACTCTCCATTCAGGAGTTTGGCCTTTCAGATTTCACACACAAGTGAGATCATACAGTATCTTTCTCTGACTTATTTCACTTAGCATAATACCCTCGATGTTCATCTATGTTATAGCAAATATTGGGATTTTCTTCCTTCTCGTGGCTGAATAATATTCCATTGTATACAGGTGTGTGTGAGTGTGTGTGTGTGTGTGTGTGTCTGCATGTGTGTATGTCTGTATGTACATCCCATTGTCTTTACCCATTGACAGACACTTAGGATGCTTCCATGTCTTGGCTATTGTGAATACTGTTGCAATGAACATGGAACACAGATATCTCTTGGAGATTCTGACTTCATTTTCTTCAAGATATATACCCAGAAGTAGGATTTCTGGATCATATGGTAGTTATACTTTTAATTTTTGAGGAACTTCAACACCATTTTCCATAGTGGTTATGCCAAATAACATTCCCACTAATAGTGCACAGGGATTCCCTTTTCTCCACATCCTTGCCAACACTTATCTTCTTCTTTTTTTAATTAACAATAGCCATCTTCCAGGCTCCAGGTGTGAGGTGATAGCTCACTGTAGTTTTGAATTACATTTTTATGATGATTAATGAGGTTGAGCATCCTTTTGTGTACAAAATGACTATTTGTATGCTTCATTGGGAAAATGTCTATGCAGGTCCTCTGCTCATTTTTAATTGGATTATTAGTTTTGTGCTATTTATTTGTATGAGTTCCTCATATATTTTGGATATTTACCCTTTAACAGATAGATAGCTGTCTTTTCATTTTATTGACTGTTTCTTTTTGCTGTGCAGAAGCTTTTTAGTTTGATGTGGTCCAAGTTTTTTATTTTGCTTTTGTTCTTTGTGCTTTGGTGTCCTATCCAAAAAATCACTGCCATGACCAACATCAAATAGCTCTCCACATAAGTTTTCTTCTACAAGTTTTATAATTTCAGATCTTACACTTAAGTTTTTATCCACTTTAAGTTAATATTTATAAGTAGTGTCAGGGGTCTGATTCCATTCTTTTGGATGTGATTATCCAGTTTCCCCGGAAACATTTATTGAAGAAATTATACTTTCTCCATTGAGTATTCACAGCTCCCTTGTGAAATATTAGCCATCTATGTGTGGGTTTATTTATGGGCACTGAATTCTATTCCATTCATCCATGTGTCTAGTTTTATGCTGGTACCATATTGTTTTGATTACTAGTGCTTTGTACTATAGTTTGAAATCAGGAAGTATGAGGCCTCCAGCTTTATCCTTTTTCAAGCTGTTTTTGTCTATTTGGGTGTTTGTGGTTCCATACAAATTTTAGAATTGTTCTTTTCTATTTCACTGGAAAATGCCCCTGGAAATTTGATAGGGATTACACCAAATCTATAGATGACTAATACTAAAGCTTCCAATCCATGTACATGGGCTATCTTTATATTTATTTCTATCTCCTTCAATTACTCTCATCAAAGTCTTACAGAGTTTTCAGTGCACAGATCTTTCAACTCCTTGGTTAAATTTAAATCCCTAAGTATTTTATTGTTTTTGATGTAATGTAAATGGGACTGGTTTTTATTTCATCTATTTTCAGATATTTCATTGATACTATATGGAAACACAAGTGATATCTGTCAATTTTGTATCCTACAACTTTACTAAATTTGTTTATTCTAGTAGGTATTTTTTGGAGGACTCTTTAGAATTTTCTATATGTAAGAAAATATTATCTCCAAAAAGAATTTTATTTCTTCCCTTCTTATTTATCTTTTATTTTGTTTCCTTGACCAAGTGCTCTGGTCTGTACTTCACATACTATATTGAATAGGAGTGGTGAGTGAACACCCTTTCTTGATCTTCATCTTACAGGAAAAGCCTTTGATCTTTGACCATTGAGTATGATGTCAGCTGTGTGTTTGTCATATAAAACATTTATCATGTTGAGGTATTTTCCTTCTTTACCAAATTTGTTGAGAGTTTTTACATAAAAGGTTGTTGAATTTTTCCAAATGTTTTTTTCTGCATCTACTGAAGTGATCATATTGCTTTTATCTCTCTTTGTATTGATGTGATACATCACATTTATTGATACCCATATGTTGAATCATCCTTGAATTCCAGGGATACATCCGACTTGATCATGTTGTATGATCTTTTTAATATATTGTTGAATTCAGTTTGTTAGTATTTTGTTGACAGTTTCTGCATCTATATTCTTTTTAAAATTTATTTATTTTTTATTTATTTTCAGCATAACAGTATTCATTATTTTTGCACCACACCCAGTGCTCCACGCAATCCATGCCCTATATTCTTTAAGGACTTTGGCCTCTGGTTTTCTTTTCTAGTAGTATCTTCATCTGGCTTTGCTATCAAAGTAATACTGGGCTTATTTTTTTAAGATTTTATTTTTACTTATTTGACACACAGAGAGAGAGAAAGAGAGAGAGAGATCACAAGTAGGCAGAGAGGCAGGCAGAGAAAGAAGGAAAAACAGGCCCCCTACTGTGCAGAGAGCCTGATGCGGGGCTCAATCCCAGGACCCTGAGATCATGACCTGAGCCAAAGGCAGAGGCTTAAACCACTGAGCCATCCAGGTGCCCCAGTAATGCCAGGCTTAAAAAATGAGTTTGGATATTTTCCTCTCCTCAATGCTTTTGAAGAGTTTGAGAAGAATCAGCATTAATTTTTGTTTAAATGTTTGATAGAATTTCTCACTAAAACCATTTGGTTCTGGGCTTTTGTTTGTTGGGAAGTTTTTGATTACTGCTTCTATGTCCTTAGTTGAAGGTCTGTTCACATTTTCCACATCTTCCTGATGCAGTCTTGGTAGGTTGTATATTTCTAGGAATTTATCCATTTATTCTAGGTTATCCAATTTGTTATCCTATAATAGTTCTAATAGTCATTATGAGCATTTGTATTTCTGTGGAATCAAATATACTGCTTTCTTTTTCATTTCTGAGTTTTTTTATTTGAATATTTTTCTCTTTTTTCTTAGTTTTATCTAAAGGTTTGTCAATTTTGTTTATTGTTTCAAAAAACCTACTCTGGATTTTGATGATATTTCCTAATGTTTCTCCGGTTTTACTTTATTAATCTCTGCTTTGACATTTGTTATTTCCTTCATTCTGCTAACTTAGGACTCAATTTGTTCTTTTTCTAGTTCTTAGAGGTATAAAGTCAGATTTTTTTGAGATCTTTCTGTACCCCTAATATATGCATTTATCACTATAAAATTCCTTCTAAGAACTGATTTTGCAGCATCCCAGACATTCTGATGTGTTGTTTCCATTTTCATTTGTTTTAGGTTCCTTTTTTTGAAATTTTTTAAAAATTTTAAGTAGGTTCTACACCAAATGTGGAGCTCAAACTCAGGACCTTGAGATCAAATTGCATGCTCTGGTGACTGAACCAGCCAGGCAACCCCATTTTAAAATACTTATAAATTTCCCTTTGATTTTCTTCTTTAAACCACTGATTATTCAGTAGTGTGTTGTTTACTTCCTAAATGCTTGTAAATTTCCCAAATTTCCTCTTGTTATTGATTTCTAGTTTCATACCACTGTGTTCGGAAAAGATACTTTGTATAATTTTAACGTTCTTCAATATACTAAGGCTTGTTTTATGACCTAACATATCATCTAGTCTGGAGAATGTTCCATGTCCACTTGAGAAGAATGTGCACACTGTTGCTGTGGGATGAAATGTTTTATATATGTCTATTCATTCCATTTGGTCTAAAGTATAGTTCAATTCACGGCGCCTGAGTGGCTCACTTGGTTAGCATCTGACTCTTGATTTCAGGGTAGGTCATTATCTCAGGGTCCTGGGATTGAGCTCCACATCCAGCTTGGTGCTCAGCATGGAGTCTACTTGTCCCTAGCCCTCTCCCTCTGTGTTCTCTCTCTCTCAAATAAATAAATAAAATCTTAAGGGAAAAAACAACTCTTTAAAAATATATAAAAAAAATAAATATAGTTCAAGTCCAATGTTTCCTTACTAATTTTCTGTCTAAATGATCTGTTGCTGGAAAATGGGATATCAAAGTCACTATTATTGTATTGTTAGTATTCAGATATGTTAGTATTTACTTAATTACTTAATTTACTTAATTAGTATTAATTAATTAGTTTTATTTATTATAAATATAATACATATATTATAAATATAAATAAATAATATTATTAATTAGTATTATTAGTATAATTAGTTAGTATTCCAATGTTAGATGCATGTATATATTTATAATTGTTATATTCTTTTGATGGATTGACCCCTTTATCATTATTTAATAACCTTTGTCTCTTATTACAGCTTTTAAGTTAAAGTCTATTTGTATGATTATAAGTTAAGATACCACTGCTCTCTTTTTGTTCCCATTTGCACGGAATAACTTTTTCTATCCCCTTATTCTGAGCTTATGTGTGCCTCTAAAGTTCAAGTCAGTCTCCTGGAGGTACCATGTAGTTGGGTCTTGTTTTTTAGTCAATTCAACCATTCAATGCCTTTAGATTAGAGAATTTAATATATCTACATTTAAGGTAATTATTGATAGATAAGGATCTACTAATGCCATCTTATTGTTTTCTGGCTATCTTATAGTTCCATTGTTCCTTTCTTTCTCTCTTGCTGTCTTCATTTGTGAATTGATGATTTTCCATAGTGATCTGCTTTAATTCTCTGTCTTTTGTGTATCTACTCTAGGCTTTTGATTGATAGTTACCATGAGGCTTACATAAAACATTCTGGAGGACAGCTTGGCACCAAGCTTCCATCTAGGGGAATGTTCTAAGCCTGGGAAAATGATTGGGCCACCTTGAAAAAGGGCAGCAGGTTGAATAATTGCTGTTCTCTCAGCAGATCTCATGAAAAAATTATCAAGTGGGATTCTTCCTGGCTCCTCTACATGGTATTCATTGGCAAAATGTCCCTCTCTCTGAGAGCCATACTTCAGTATAATACCATGAAAATGCAAAAACTGATAAAACTAAGACTATACAACATAAACTGATGATTCTCCAACTGAAACAACTTGAAGGAAATTATCCCAAGATCTTTGAGCCACCTTAGATTAGGCAGCTCCTCTTGACCAGGATATCTGTAGATGTTGCAAGGGATGTTGAGCTAAAGTTTGTCCAAAAAATAAGTCAACTAACTGAAAAATCTTAATGACTTCCCTCCAGGAATATGCTCTTGTCTGTCCTCAGATAACTTCAAACACATTGTGTGAAATAATATTCTCGGTCAATAGGTATCATGCCCCCCTTTCTGCTAGACATTGGAGTCACCTACTCCATCCTCAGCACCTCACATCTTCCCACCATCATCCCTCAGTATGGCCAAATAATCTCAGTGGGGGAATAACATGATTTACCTTAATCTTTTCTCCTTTCTAAATCCCTTTTCCTATTTCTTGGATCCCAAGATGACCAACATAGTCTTTTTGTTACATTCCACAACCTCCATTAATCTATTATGCAGAGGCTTTCTTGGAATGTTATGTTAATAATATGTTTACCACTGGACTAACACTTGACATCTAAATAACCTCCTCCACTCATCTTCACCCTCTATATGTTGTGATAGATCATTCCAGTTTCCTATGGGTGTGTGTGTGTTGTGTGCGTGTGCACACAACACACACACACACACACACAAACTTCCACAAGCCCTTGGCAGTCCTCACATTCCTGAGTTTCTTTGAGCTCCAGGATAACAGTCGTAGGATTTATTGGGAAGCCAAGCCCTTAAAAGGCAAATAGACTCCAATACGCCCCTCCCTAAGCTACCTACATATCCTTCAATACCTGAAGAAATTGAAAGTCTCAGGCCTATAATTTAAGGGCTCCTTGAAAAAAAACCCTATCCCCCTACACTGTCTATGCAAAGGTCTAACAGGAAAAGATAAATTAACTCAAGATCTCTAGGCCATAAATAAAATAGTAAAATCTAGGTTCCCTTTAGTCCCAACTCCTAATACTATACTACTCACTTGTATATTCCCTGACACTACTTACTTCACTGTTGTTGACTTGGGTTCTGTCTTCTTTCGTATACCCCTCCACCTGGATTCCCAACACCTACTTGCCTTAACCTGGGAAAATCATGACATTTGGATTTTTATACCTCAGGGATTTACAGGAGACCTACATATTTTTTCCAGACTTTAAATGTAAATTTAAAGGATTTGACTTTCCCTTGTAATTCAATCCTCACTCAATATGTAGATGATATCCTTCTTTGTTCCAGAACATTCTGTAGATCATTGACAGGTAACAAATAATAAGATTCAAAAGAGACATAAAGTTTCCAGAGACAAAATACAACAATTTTGTCCTCAGGTACATTATGTAAGACATAACATCTCCCTTAAGGAAAAATAACTTTGTCCCCATAACACATTAAGACTTTCCTCAATGAGTCTTTACCTAAAATAAAGACAGAATTCCAGGGTTTTCCAAGACTGGTGGTTATCGTAAGAGGGGCTTTACACCTCTACTATAGCTTCCCCTTCATTTAGTATGACTATGGAAACAGTGTCTAAACCCTTACCATAGGACCTATCTTCTACAATACCATCTGATCCTTAAAAATCTCCTTTTCCTCTGCCCCCACCTTGATCCTCCCAAATTATTCTTGCCATTCGTGCTAATCAAGAGTGGCTGGTTAGTACCAAGGTGGAGAGTAAGAGTATCCTACAAAAATTTGGGATTGTGTGTTTTGGTAGGTCTGGTGGTTGTCTGAGAGACTACTTTCTATGTTCACCTTTGAAATGGCACTTGGACTACAGTGAATACTCATGGACATTTAAAATGTGAATGTTTCAGGAATGTTACTCAGCCATTAAAAAAAAAAAAAAAAGAATGAGATCTTGCCACTGGCAACAGCATGGATGGGCCTAGAAGGTATAATGCTAAGTGAAATAAGTCCATCAGAGAGAGACAAATACCATATGATTTCACTCATATGTGGAATTAAAGAAACAAAACAAATGAACAAAGAAAAAAGAGACCAAAAAACCAGACTCTTAACTATAGAGAACAAACTGGTGGTTGCCAGAAGGAAAGTGGATGGGGAGGGGGGCAGTGGTGAAACAGGTGAAAGGATTATGAGGACACTAACCTTAATGAACACTGAGTAATATAACATAGTGGAATCATTATATTGTATACTTGAAACTAATATAACACTCTATGTTAGTTGTACTTCAATTAAAAAAATGTGAATATTCTAAAAGCCACCAAAGCATGCATACACTTTAAAAATATTTAAAATGGTAAATCTTACACTAATTTTTCCACAAAAAATTGTGCTGTTTTCACTGCTTTCCTTTTTTTTCTATTTTATTTTTTTATTTTTTCAGTGTTCCAAGATCCATTGTTTATGCACCACACCCAGTGCTCCATGCAATATGTGTCCTCCTTAATACCCACCACCAGGTTCACCCAACCCCCCACTCCCTGCCTCCAAAACCCTCAGTTTGATTCTCAGAGTCCACAGTCTCTCATGGTTTGTCTCCCCCTTCAATTTCCCCCAACTCACTTCTCTCCACCTCCCAGTGTCTTCCATGTTATTCCTGAAGCTCCAGAAGTAAGTGAAACCATATGATAATTGACTCTCTCTGCTTGACTTCACTCAGCATAATCTCCTCCAGTCCTGTCCATGTTGATACAAAAGTTGGGTATTCACCCTTTCTGAAGGAGGCATAATACTCCATTGTACATATGGACCATATCTTCTTTATCCATTCGTCCGTTGAAGGGCATCTTGGTTCTTTCCATAGTTTGGCAACTGTGGCCATTGCTGCTATGAACACTGGGATACAGATAGCCCTTCTTTTCACTACATCTGTATCTTCAGGGTAAATACCCAGTAGTGCAATTGCAGGGATATAGGGTAGCTCTATTTTTAATTTCTTAAGGAATCTACACACTGTTTTCCAAAGTGGCTGCACCAACTTGCATTCCCACCAAAAGTGCTTTCTTAGAGTTATGTCATGATGCGCTTTGATTTTTATTCAACAAGCTCTCTTAATTTTTAGTACAAAACATTTTTTAAAATTTTTTAAAATATTTTATTTTTAAGTAATCACTACACCCAAAGTGGGGCTCGAACTTATAACCCCAAGATCCAGAGTTGCATGCTCTACTGACTAAGCTAGCAAGAAGCCCCGTCAATAAATTTTTTAAAAGGTTATATAGAAAAACAATATGGGAAGATTATACATTTTGTCTGAAAAATTTGCTTTTCTTCAATTTCCCAACATAACTTTTCCTATCTGAACAATTCAAATTAAATTCAGCAAGTAATTTCTAAATGTTGACTTCATCTACTATTGCCTAGCTCTGATCCATGGTACCACATAAAACAGGTAGCATACATAACACATGTACACACTTCATAAGTAATGGAATAGTGAGAAATCAGGACCATTCAAGCTCTACTTACACAAGTAACTATGATAGGATCATCTATTTGGCAGTTGTTCAAAGAAACCAAATAATATATGCAGACAAGTTGTTAATGTTAACACATTACACATAAAAATATTTGACACGATCCACGAGAAAATTCTGGCAGGACTAGGATCTTTCAAAAATATATGGGAATATATTGAAAATATGTGGGAATCAGATACACAAGAAGCAATCAGAATTGGTGGGACTATAGTACTTTTCAGTAGCACAAGAAATTTCTGATTTTAAATTGACATTGAACTTTCTCATTGGCTTCTGTTGAGAATATATCAATTACTTTTCAAGTTATACTATCTTTCCACAGAAACATATACTACAATAATGATTCAGAAAAGGAACTAATTAAATTGCACTACTACACAGAAGCCTTCAGATGAGTCTTAAATTAAGTCCAGAGGTTGTAAGAAAAGTAGGAGAAACAGAAGGAAAATTGGGGACTGCAAATGAACCAATCTCTTGGTTTCCAAACTTCAAACCACCTTTTGTCTCTTCTCTGGGCCCTAAATTGAAATTATTTTTTCTACTAAACTGCATTTAGTAAGTCATAATTAATTCATGCCATCTGTATTATTACTATTTTCCAGGTTCACTGCTGATTCAAATTTTAACCAACAATTCATAATTAAGATGGTTTTATAATAATATTATGAAATCACATAAATCACTGTAATGTTTGTGATAAGTGATAAAGTCAAGCAAGCCTACAGAAACTTATGTACTATTCACTGATACCAATCATTGGATGTGGCCATCTATCTGTGCTCAAGTCCAAGATCACTCACCCACTGGGCATGTTTAAATATCATGACACTGACACGGGGCTCTGCTCTCCATGACCACTGCACTGACTACCCACCCAGAAATTCCTATGATGTCACCAAGAGCCAATCAGGTGTTCTTTCTCTGATACTGATTTTATATAAACCAGACAAAAAGCAAAGATATTTGACATTTTGGTTAGCTTATTCAGTCCCCCATCAGGGAACATGCACAACAGTCATTAAAATTTGAAATAGTGTAAACAAATGCTTATTCTTTTATTTCTATACACATATAAAAATAAGGACGTTAATAAGTTTTTAGTTAAACTATAATTACATATTAGTTAAATTATATTAAATTAGTTAAATTATATATTATATATATATAAATTATATGGCAATACTAGTTTTTAAACACAGAAAAGAAATTGCATTAGACTTAAATTTAGACAAAATACATTCAAAGTAATCACTCAGTTGACTGTGTTCTTACAGCACTTAGTACCTATCTTTATTATAGGAATGTCATTATATTATTCCAATAATTTTCTTATCTTCGTGATCCCAGTACATATTGCAGCACCTGGTAGGTAATAGGTAGTTAATGCATATCTGTTGAACAGAGGGCCTGAAGAATATCAGTCTTTTAAACTTGATTTTGTTCCACAAAAGAGGAATGTTGTTTCCTAAGACAAAATGCGCATGAGAAAGACATGAGAATGTCAAGGAAGCAAAAGTAAACCCCAGTTCTACATCTAAATGTTTCAACAAATAATTGCACAATAAGTTTCTTCCTTCCCCTCGGGCCCACTACTGCTCAATAATGGCATGAAGTCCTGCAGTTTAAACTAGTGATTAGAAAGGAGGCTTGGAAATCACACAGACCTGGGTCCATAGCCTGGCAATGCTATCTAGTATGTGTTTGGGGGCAAGTCACCTATTGTCATCAAACATAATTTTTCTCATCCATGAAATAACATGATAATACCAGCTTCAAAGGGCATCTGAAGGCCAGAACTACCCTAGAACCATTAAAGTCTTAGTGAAGATATTTATGACCAAATAAAATGCAGGGCACTTTTTTTTCCCTTTCTTAAATCTATGTATAGTTGACACGCATAGTTGACACAAAATACCATATTAGTTTCAGATGAACAATAGTGATTCAACAATTTCTCTGTTACACACACACACACACACACACACACACACACACAGAGTTATAAATGAGGCCAGACAAGTATTATCGTTTCTATCTTTTGGATGAAAAATGAGAAGTCAAAATATTTTAGTAGAATAAAGCTTAGACTTCAGAGTCAGACCTGGATTTAAATCCTGGCTCTCTGCAATCTAGAGCAAATTACCTAAACTATCTGAACCTCGGTTTTCCTAATCTGTAAAATGGGTATAATGTTGCCTACCCTCAAACAGCTGTTTGAGGGTATTTATTTATTTGACAGAGAGAGAGATCACAAGTGGGCAGAGCAGCAGGCAGAGAGAGAGGGGGGAATCAGGCTCCCCACTGAGCAGAGAGCCCAGTGCAGTGCTCCATCCCAGAACCCTGAGACCATGACCTGAGCCAAAGGCAGACACTTAACCCACTAAGCCACCCAGGTGCCCTGAGTTTATCTTCTTAATAATAGGACCTAGTCTAGAATCTAGGAGGCCTCACTCCTATAAGATCTTTTGGAAATAGCTATTGCTGGGATTTCATATTTTAAAAAGAAACCAAATTTTAGGGGCACCTGTGGCTCAGTGGGTTAAAGCCTCTGCTTTCGGCTCCGATCATGGTCCCAGGGTCCTGGGATCGAGCCCTGCATCAGGCTCTCTGCTCAGCGGGGAGCCTGCTTCCCCCTCTCTCTCTGCCTGCCTCTCTGCCTGCTTGTGACCTCTGTCTGTCAAATAAATAAATAAAATCTTTAAAAAAAAAGAAAGAAAGAAAGAAAGAAACCAGATTTTAAAAAGTGGTCTTATTTATTTATTTATTTATTTTTAAGGATTTTATTTATTTGTCAGAGAGAGAAAGAGGGGAGAGACAGAGAACACAAAAGCAGGGGAAGAGGCAGGCGGAGGGATAAGCAGGCTCCTCGCTCCATCCCAGGACCCTGGGATGGTGACCTGAGCCGAAGGCAGACGGTTAACCAACTAAATCACCCAAGCATCCCTATTTTATTTATCTATTTTTTAAAAAACTGGTTTAAAAAAAAATTAGGTTTCTGCTGGTTTCCTATGGCAACAAACATTTATTAAATTCTCTTCATTTGTTCAAATTCTTAGAAACATGCCATGTTTACACAATACCAAATCAATCAGTGTAAGAGTGATACATTCAATCAATGTATGGCATTGTTCTCATGGCATCAATCTGAATTTTTTGCTATGGAGTTGCTGTTACAGTATTAAATATGATGCCAACAGAAGAGAACTGCCCACATGAAAGATCTGCACACAGAGAAATTCTGTATCATTAAAGGAACTATATTAACAGCGTCTCAGGACACACAGTATCACAAACTAAAAGTAGAATCGAGAATCTGGATATATTTATAAATGCAAAAGTATATTAACTGTGCAAATATTCTCTAATAAAACATCAGAAAAAGCTAAGGAAACTGTTTCCACTACTATTTGAAGAGTAAATTGGTATATCACACACTTGAAAAGAGTAAGTACAATGTGCAAAACAGTCTGCTTAAAAACGAAATAAATAGTCTTTCCACCATCTTTGAGGGCCGCCATAAGGGTATGCTCGAATGCCCTTGCAGAGGCTCTCAAGAGCACTAACAATGCTGAAAAGAGAGGTAAATGGCAGGTTCTTATTAAGTCATGCTCTAAAGTTATCATCCAGTTTCTAACTGTGATGATGAAGCCTGGTTACATTGGGAAATTTGAAATTCTTGATAATCACAGAGCTGGGAAAACTGTTGTGAACCTCACAGGCAGTTTAAACAAATACGGAGTGATCAGCCCCACATTTGAGGTACAACTCAAAGATCTAGAAAAATGGCAGAACAATCTGCTCCTGTCTCACCAGTTTGGTTTCATCGTCATGACAACTTCAGCTGGCACGATGCACCATGAAGAAGCAAGACGAAAAGACATAGGAGGGAAAAATCCTGGAATTCTTCTCTAGAGATGTAATACATACATGTAAATAAAATGCCTCAATGGAGAAAAAATAGAAATGAATGATAATTGAATGAATAATTTTTTACCTACCCTAAAAAAAAGTCATGGCTCTTGCCAATTAGTTTGAGATTGCTCTTTTTTAGATACATATCAAGATTTTATAATTTTTAAAAATTAAAGTTTAAAAACAAATTTATTTGTAAGATTTCATTAAATTATCCACAAAGTTCATTAGATTAAATTTTTAAATTTCATAAAAATATCTCAATAATCTTAAGAAACCAACAGTAGTAATTACCTTTCCCCCATCACAAAATTCCCGAATTTATCCATGCAGCTGACTAGCCAAAGTAAAAATCTTCGGAAGAAAACTGAAAATTTGCTGAGATAACACAGAAATTTGGGAAAATCCTATTCATAACCTCATGGTTCCCAAGCCTTCTACTTTACCTATACCGAATTAGAATCAGCTAGAACAATGTTGTAATGTGGTAAGTTCTGGGTGTTACATGCAACTAATGAATCATTGGACATTATATCAAAAACTAATTGTGTTCTATACGTGGGTTAATTGAACTTAGATAAAAAATAAAGTAAAATGAACCTGTTTTTTAAAAATCCTCCAAATGGAGCAAACATAAAAAAAATATTAAACACAAATGATGCTGCCACTCATACTAACTCCCATTAAACATCCTATTCACTTACATTCCTTTCTTGTCTGGACTGAAATGCAATATCCCAGGGCAATATCCCATATTTGGTGGTGTCATGGGGGCACATTTTTCACTTGATAAACAGTTGGCCAGGGGTTGATGATACATCAAATAAGCAGATGCTCCCTGCTTACAAAGGGCATAGAGTCTAAATGGGAGAAGACCTAAATAAAATTGTGCAAATGTTATTTATAGGAGCATCCTAAATTGAAAGAGAGGATAGAACAGGCACCTGACATGTATTGGGGTCCATGGGCAGCAGATTCACAGACAGAAATCAGCATGCAACAAATGTGTTGAGAGTGCTCTCAGAAGCAACACCCGGAAAGGAGTAAATGAAGCAGGTTTAGGAAGAGGAAGGAGTTGGTCTGTGATACAGTCAAGACAAAAGCCTCAGTTCATCTGATGGGGAGCTTTGGGGATAGAATGGCCTTTAAAAGTTTTTTCAAACTGAGGCAAGAAATCTGAGTGTATGTATCATTGCATCAGCCAGTCACTGGATATGGGGTCCCTCTTTCCCCAGCCACTCAGAGAATATAAACCCTGAAACCCTGGAGAGGAACTCAGCTGAGAACTGCCAGCCACCTATACTCTCAAGAGCTGAGGTGATGAGTATTTCAGTTGTGTAAGCTTTGGAGAGAAAGGGAATTGGGCAACACAAGACAGCATCCGTTACCACCCAACCTTTGTTTCACTCAGATCTATGTGCTTCACGTTATTTCTGAAAGCAGGTCCTTTAGGAATTTTGTGGGCTTTTCCTGAGGAAAGCATCGAAGAAAAGAGTTACCAGAATGAGCCACTGCCCCCATGCTGAAGCTGGTCTCCAGGCCCCATCTAAGTCTCACTCATCTCCCTTTTACACTATCCATTCTAGATAAAACTTGCCCTCAACTATCAGCTCTCCAAGCGGGTCACCTGGGTGCCAGACATATCCTCTCAGCACCCCTGTCTCCTGATGGTCAGGGTCAGTGATTCCTGCCATTTAGTGACTCCTTTCTGTGCTGGCTCACCATTAACGTTTGATGAGAGCCTTGTTATGCGCCCTGGTCGAAGTATTCCCCTCTGGGAACCAAGACTCCTGAACCAGTAGGCACAAGGGTATTTCAGAAAGAAGGGGAAGTATGAAAAATGTATAATGTCCTGAAACAGCTGGTGGTTTAATGTGATTTGCAAGCACAGCAGCAGGGCTGGAGCACAGGATTTTGGGGGTAGGGGAAAGTGAAGTGAGAGGTAGGAAAAGGGCAGGTAATATAGACCACTGAACGGAATGCCTAAGAATTTTGACATTATTTTAAACAACAAAACACCGTGCTAAAATTTAAATTTTCTAGTAGTTTTAACAGCAAAATATTGTGCTAAAATCTGCATTTTCTAAGACTTTACTCTGCAACAATGTGAATGTTAGATTGGAGAGGGAAAGGCTTGTCAGGAAGACTTGTATAAGAGAGCATGTGGGATGCGAGAAAAAGTGTATTCAAAAATCACCATAGGTTTTTGGCCTGAGAAACTAGAAGTGAACTGAGATGGAGAAAACTGCAGGAGGAGCTTGTCTGGGGGAGAATATTAGCCGTTCAGTCGGACATATTAGGTATCTAAGTGAAGATGTCAAGGAAGCAGTTGGATATATTAATATGGAGTTCAGGGGAGCGCTCCAAGCTGGCAATATAAATCTGGGGAGCACTAGCAAACAGATAAAATGTAAAATTCAGGTACTGAAAGAGATCTCCAGTGGAATGAGTATAAATAACAACAGAGGTCTGAAACTGAGCCTGGCACTTTGCAGACTTCAGAAGACAGGAGGGTGAGGAGCAATCGGGAGAATGAGAAGGCGCGGCCAATGAGAGAGTAGGAAAACCAGGCCCTGGAAGCTGAGTGAAGCAAATATTTCTGAGAGGAAGGAGGAATCAGCTATGTCAAATGCTGCTAAACCCAGTGGGCTGAGAAATGAGGACTAGCCACCGGATTAAGCAATGCAGAGGTCATCGGTGACCTTCACTTCACCGAGAGCACTTTATGGAAGGCAGAAGCAAGGATCTGGATTTTAAGAAGAATTTAAGACAAGCTATATAGACAACTATCTTCAAGAGTGTTGGTCTGAAGTAGGACAGAGAAATGTGGTAGCAACTGGCTAAGGGAGAAGAGTGATCAAGAGGTCAAGACAGCTAATTTTTGGTTTTGGTGATTTTGTTTTGTTTAGTTCGATTTTTTTTTGGATGGAAGAAGTAATAGCATAGTTGTCTTCTGATGTGAGAAATCTGGCAGGAGAAAAGGCATGATGTGGGAGGGAGCTCATAGGACTGCGGGAGAAGCATTGGCATGTTCGAAAGTGAGGGAGTTCAGGGTCTGGTCTAAAAAGTAGGCAGACTGGTCTTTCTGTGGGAGCATGGGTCATGGCCAGTCAGAGCAGGAGAGACAGATACAGGCAGGTGAGGAGGTACAGTACTGGAAGGCTGGCAATGTCTCTTCTAATTGCTTCCACCTTCCTAGTGAAATAGGAAGCACAGTTGTTTGTTTCTTTAAGTGTTTGCTTGCTTAGTTTTTGAACTTCAGAGCACACTGCCTTAATCCATTCACTCTGCCAGCCTCTAATTGTCTTTTTATTCCATCTGAAAATTCCCTGGTGACCAGAGGTTTCTGCAGTCAATAACATCTATGGAAAGAGAAGACAGGAAGTGGCCAAATAATTCCAATTGATATTGTGGAGCCGACTTCAGCCTGTAATACACAACCAAGAAGTTTCAGGGGAAATTAACTTCTTGAGTTGGACCTTAACATGGAGCATATTTGATCCAGTTCTGTGATATTTCTCCTTCTACCCTGCTCTGCTAGCTTCACTGCAGTATTCAAGGCTTTGGCCTTGGGCTGTAAAAGTCTTTCTAGTTCTTATGGTCCACATTAAACAAGATCCTACGCTGCCAGCTTTCATCCTCAAGATCAGAGAAATCATCTCTTAAGGCAGTGGATATAAAAGACTTAGAGAGGTGGTTCTCAAACTTGGCTGATCACTGGACTCATCTGAATCACTCATTAAAAAATATATACCCCTGGGTCTCTCTCTTAAGTATAGATTAAAGCAGAGCTCAGATATGATGTTACCTAAACTCATGCAACCTTGGGGGACTCATCAGTAACAGGAGATTGAAACACATTTTTATTTCTAGTACAGTGCCTGGAATACTGTGGAAGTGAAAAGAATGTTCAAAAAGTGATAGTTCTTTTCCCTTTTTATCCCTCTCCCCTAGCATACCTACTCCTTTCCCTATTTTTTATTGTGTCAAAATACACATAACATAAAATTTACCACTTTAACTATTTTTAAGTATACAATTCAGTTGCATTAGTATATCCATACTGTTGTGGAACCCCTCCCTGGTTTTTATTTGTATATTTTTAAGATTTATTTATTTATTTATTTGACAGACAGAGATCACAGGTAGGCAGAGAGGCAGGCAGAGAGAGAGGAGGAAGCAGGCTCCCCACGGAGCAGAGAGCCTGACTCGGGGCTCGATCCCAGGACCCTGGGATCATGACCCGAGCCGATGGCAGAGGCCTTTTTTTTTTTTTTAATTATTTATTTTCAGCATAACAGTATTCATTGTTTTTGCACCACACCCAGTGCTCCATGCAATCCGTGCCCTCTATATTACCCACCACCTGGTTCCCCCAACCTCCCAATCCCCGCCACTTCAAACCCCTCAGATTGTTTTTCAGAGTCCATAGTCTCTCATGGTTCATCTCCCCTTTCAATTTCCCCCAACTCCCTTCTCCTCTCTAACTCCCCATGTCCTCCATGCTATTTGTTATGCTCCACAAATAAGTGAAACCATATGATACTTGACTCTCTCTGCTTGACTTATTTCACTCAGCATAATCTCTTCCAGTCCCGTCCATGTTGCTACAAAAGTTGAGTATTCATCCTTTCTGATGGAGGCATAATACTCTGATGGCAGAGGCTTTAACCCACTGAGCCTCCCAAGTTCCCCATCCCTCCCTGCTTTTTAAATTTTTTTATTGGAATACTTTCAGATTCACAGAAAAAAATGCAAAGTAGTACAGATTCCCCACATACTACTTATTCAGTTCCCATATTGTTAACATTCTATGATATGATGTAATATTTGTCAAAACTAAGATACCAACACTGACTATAGACTTAATTTACATTTCAACAGCTTCTTTTTTTTTTTCATTTAAATTTTTTTTTTCTATTCCTGGATCCAATCCAGGACATACCTCTATTAAAAGAATATGTGTTAACTTTTTAGCAAGGGCTTTCTAAAATCATTACACTTTGAATACCTGAGATCATGCTTTATTTTTCTATTAACAAGTTGAATTTTTCCCTTTTTATGTATTAGGGTAGAAACAACCCATACTAGGGCACGTAGGTAGCTCAGTTAGTTAAGCATCTGCCTTCGGCTCAGATCATGATCTCGGGGTCCTGGAATCAAGCCCCATGTGGGCTCCCTGCTCAGCAGGGGCTCTGCTTCTCATCCTCTACCTCTTCCCCTGTCCCTCCCCTTGATCATGCTCTCTCTCTCTCAAATAAAAAAAAATAAAATCTTTAAAAAAAAAAAAAGAAACAACCAATGCCTTCTAGGCACCAAGAAAAAATATTGTTCCTTATGGACAAGTAGTGGATCCCTCAGATGCAAAGACAACTGTGCCGCCAGCCACTGACACAGCTTCAGAAGCAACCTCTATACCCTGACTTGAGCTTATAAAGAGGGAGTAAGGAATGGCATATATGAAGATATACTACATAACAAACACTAAGCATTATGAGCAAGACCCTACTCCTTGGCAGCAAAAATCAACCTCTTAAAGTGATCCTTTATCCATCTAACATTTATTGTGATCCTACTACATGCTAACGTTATGGTAGGCCCTTGAAATACAAAGACAAATGAGGCTAAGTCTGTGTTCTCGATGTGCTCAGTTTAATGTAAGAGATGAACACATAAGAAATCAACTCTAATACATCATAATAAAGGCTAGACTCGAGGCAAATGTAGGTTCCAATGACTATGATGAGGCCAAGGAAGACTTTTCCTTGAAAAGATGGATGGCTAAGCTGAAAGAAGAGAAAGCCCATCAAGGATGGGGAGAGAAGAATGTATTACAAGTAGAGTGAATGTGAAGAAAAGAACAGGGACCTGAGAAAATGTGTCAAATCTGGTCCTTTAAGTAGTTTGCTACGGTTCAAGTGCTAGTGTATGTACTTGGGATTAGATGGTATATGACTGACAGCAGATGAGACCAGTTGTGTGGGAAAGACTGAAAATGGCATGAGATGTTCATGAATTTAGCTTAATTCTGAATGGGATGCAGGTTCATTAAAGGAGTGATCAGCTTTTTCTTTCTACTAAATTATACCTGCTTGGATGCAATGTTGAACCAATGCCAAAAATCGCCTATCTCTAGGCTTCTTATTCTATGAGAAAAGCTAACTACTATTTGTTTAAACTATTGTCAATAGATTCTAGCAATTGTAGCCTTATGAATTCTTGTCTTATAACCTACATCCTCCACTACTGCCTTACGCTCCAGTCTCCCATTGAGGTTATGACTTTGTGACACCTGGCAGTACTATCCCATCCCCAGACTTATTCCCAGTAAAGCCAATGTAGCCTGATAAAAACAAAGCAGGCACACATGGAAAATATACTTGAGCGCTAGAGAAAGCACATAGAATTAACATCCTGTAAGAAGAGAGATAAGTGAAAATAAGGAGTGCAAAATAATCAGCTGACATTTCCACAGCTGTCTTATGTGTAAGCCATACTCAACGACTTCCTGGAAGTTCTGCCTCTGAAACAATACTTGCTGCAGAAATTAGAATCAGAGGTACCAACGGCTCTCTGCATCGGGTAAATTGATCACAAAGAGTTTTTGGCCAGTTAGTCAGATATGACCAACTAAGGTGAGAGGGTGAAGTGCATGAGGGTTATGAGCAGGGCTGAACCTTCTGTGTTATTTAGGTGGGATGGTGGGTCTGTGTGAGCACTTTAAGCATACTCATTTAACAGTTCAGTTCTATTAACTCTACAACATAAGAGAGAAAGGAGTTAAACCAGAAAAACTCATCTCACTGTAATGAAGTGCTGTGTTTTCAATTATCTGAACTGCTATATTTCACCAAAATGCTTAAAAGTGGAATAACAAGCACGTCTTGTGTTTTTTACTGCTCAACTAAAATTAAAAAAAAAGATAATCAAGGTTATATTCAATGCCACCATTTCAAATGAAATAGTATCAATAAATTTTGAATTATTGAGTGCATTTTCTTCATTCTATTAATTACACTCTTCAGTGCAATTCTGGGCTATTATAAAGGAAGTGTGCTTAGTAATACCAAAGAGAGAAATAAAAATCTTCTTAGAGGATTATCAGTATAGGTATTTAGACCACAAAAACTAGTAAGTTTTGGTGAATACTTGTTCCAAATCATAGTATTAACAATTACTGAAATGTTGAAAGAGTATACTTTTTATTTTTAAAAGACTTTTATTTTAGAGAGAGAGGAGGGGCAGAGGGAAAGGGAGAGAAAGAATCCCAAGCAGATTCCACACTTGGCATGGAGCCCAACACAGGGCTCAATCCCAGGACCATGAATTTGTGACTTGAGCCAAAGCCAAGAGTTGGACCCTAAATCAGCTGAGCCACAAGGTGCCCCAAGAGCATGCTTTTAAAAGATGGTTTATCTGCTTCTTTTGTATATTACAATGACTTCTCTTGCTAACATGATAATAATAGTACCATCTATGAGTCTTACTTTTTCTAACTGTGAAATTGTTAAAATTCTTGCTAGGTTAGGTATTATGAGAACTAATGAGAAATTTCTCATAAAGTGGTTAGAGCCTTGGGAACAATAATCTTCTCTATATGGAATGTTTTTCTGTCTTTAGGGAGGCATCTCAGTGCAGTAGAAAACCACAGGTTTTGAAAGTAAAGAGACTTTGGTACAAAATATTAACTCTCCTTGGACAAGTCATTAAACCTGAGCCTCAGTTTCCTCCCTTTCAAAATGAAGACAAATACTCATTCTGTTAGAATGATTTTTACATAAAGTAAGCTTATTTTGAGATGATTTAAATATTAGGCATCATGTTGCAAAACAAATGTGCATAGAATTTGATTTATTATCCACAAAAGGCAAAACCGGAAATGTCTCAAAATGACCATGAGAGCTGGGTAAGATTTCAGGGACATAAAGGACCAAGATCAGCTTAGGATCAAAGCAGGCCAAGGAACTTCAGGGTACAGAAAGAGAGCAAATATCCCATTCCTTATCCCCATCAATAGGTGATATGAACCCGATACAATCTACTACCTAGAAGCAGGGATCTCAAATGGAAAGAGTTTCAAATTTGGACTTAAAAAATCATGTACCCCACATTAAGCAGCATTTTTCTGCCTCTAGCAGCTTTGGTAACCTCTTTGTAATGGGTATTAAAATTTACAAAGTGACTGGTAATGGCTTTTTCCTATTACTATAATTTTTAAAAAATACCCTCAAATTCTCTTTAGCTTCAAAAATGTTCCCATATTGCAGATGCATATTTTTATTTAATTAAAGTCATTTTGGGGGCATGTGAGTGGCTCAGTGGGTTAAGTGTCCAACTCTTGATTTCAGCTCAAGTCGTGACCTCAGGGTCGTGAGATTAAGCCCTGCATCAGGCTGTGCACTGGGTGTGGAGCCTGCTTAAAATTCTTTCTCTCCCAGGGTTCCTGGGTGGCTCAGTCAGTTAAGCATCTGACTCTTGATTTCCCCTCAGGTCATGATCTCAGGGTTGTGAGATTGCACCTGTGTCTACTCTGCAATCAGCACAGAGTTAGCTTCTCTCTCTCTCTCTCTCTCCCTCTCTCTCTCTTTCTCCATCTCTCATAAATAAATAAATAAATAAATCTTAAAAAAAAATACAGTCGTTTTCATTTTCCAATCCAAGGTGACTGAGATGCCTTGAAGTAAGCATTTTAACTGCTAATAGTGCCTTGGAAAGAAATTACCGTATATTTTATAAAGAAAAAAAAAACCTGAAAATACTGGAAAACTGACCTCTGGCGCTATGCAAACTTATCCAGCCCATATGACTTTCCCAAAGGAAGATTATTCCCTAAGTGTCCCTAGTAGTAATGTTTGAGATTCTACAAAAATGAAAGAGAAAAATTAGGCTTTAAATTATGAGACTTTAAAAGGCTTTACTCTTAACATATTTTTTTAGTTTACCTTTCTTCTTTTAACAACATGAAACTGGTTTATGAGAGATGCTCACTGCAGCATTATTTATAATAGCCAAGATATGGAAGCAACCTAAGTGTCCATCAATAGACAAATGGATAAAGAAGATGTGATGTGAATACCCACACACATATACACACACACACAGGAATATTACTCAGCCATTAAAAAGAATGAGATCTTGCCATCTGTGACAACACAGATAGACCTACAGGATATTATGCTAAGTGAAATAGGTCAGACAGACAAAGACAAATACCATATGATTACACTTATGAGTGGACTCTAAAAAACAAAATGAACAAACAAAACAAAACACTCATAAAATAAACATGATTGCCAGCAGGAAGGAGTTTGGCAGATGGATGAAATAGGTGAAGGTGATTAAGAGATACAATTTTCCAGTAATAAACAAGTCATGGGGATATAATATACAGCATAGGTAATGTAGTCAATTTTGTAATAACTTTGTATAGCAACAGATGGTAACTAGGCTTATTGTGTTGAGCATTTCATAATGTATAGAATATGAAATCACTATGTTATACATCTGAAATTAATACAATATGTATGTAAATTATTATTTAATTTTTTTAAGTGTTTATTCATTTCCATATATAAGCATGGTACTATTTAAGATTTTTTTAATATTACTAATATGATTTACAAATATAAAATTAAGTAAATAGTTAATGATGCAATCTAATGCAATAAAAATAGAATAGAACTAAATTCATCTTGAATCAAATTATCTTTCACACACACAAATCCTGATTTATAAAGACGAGAAACATGTTCTAATTATTCTGTCCTTATCCTTTATTTCACTTAACCTCCCCACCCTGAAACATCTGGTCATTATCAGAGCTCCGGGAATATCATTAAAAAATATTCATAGGGTATTTGAAAAGTAGGTCTTCCTCATTCCCTTCTACATTAAGTACCATTTGGATTTTTAAAATATTCTCAAATTCATATTTAATTCAGAAAATCACACACACACACAAATCCTAGTAAGAACCTGAAGAGTTTTCAGCCCAAAGAAATACTAGAATCATACATTATGCTGGATACTCAAATTTAGGATCCTGCTCATAGATAAAAGAATTATAATACTGAGAGTAATAATACAGATATAAGGTAACTTTGGGAGTATATTATTTCAGAGAATGAGTATGAGTATATAAACTAGCCATTGTAAGAATAAGATTTTGTTCAGGTTTAGAATAAATGGCCTTTTGGAAGTCAATGTGGTAAGGAAGTTGTAGTGTCCATCACAAGATTATGGCTATCCTCTGGGCATAGGACAATTGCACTTCTCTACCCTTTAGAAGTTAGGTGTAGCCAGGGTGTCTGAATGGCTCAGTCAGTTAAGCATCTAACTCTTGGTTTTGATTCAGGTCATGATCTCAGGGTTGTGATCTCAGGGTCCTGAGACTGAGACTTACATTGGGCCTGTGCTCAGCATGGAATCTGCTTAGGATTCTTTCCTTCCCTTTCCCTCTGTGCGTGCCCCCCAGTGAATGAATGAATGAATGAATAAATAATCTACTGGGCAGAATGGAAGCTTCAAGAGCCTTTCCACTCACTTTTTCCCTTTGCTACAACATTTGGCAACATTCCATATGGTGGCTGTTTCAACAGCCTGGGTTCTACAGGGAAGACAACACATAGGAGCAGAGCCTTGAGTCAACACATAGAGGGTTTGTAGTATGAATGAGGCATGAACTTTGTTGCTTTAAGTCATTGAGATCTGGGAGCCATTTGTTACTGCAGCATTCTCTAGCTCATCCTGTCTCTCAAGAAACAGCTGTTTGAGATTCTATGATTCCACATTATTTGCAGGTTTTCAGAGTCTGAAATACTGCAAAAATGAAATCATTGCTCACAAAAACTGTCACTACTAGCTAGCTGGTAAAACTATGTCAATCAATGCCTATTAAATGTACAATCTCTCAATCCCATCTTCTGAGTCCTTGAAAACATCTAAGTCAGTTATCAAAATACTTGTGCACCTTTCCTAACCTGACAGTATGCAGCAAAAGACTGAAAATACTTATAGTTCAACATTCTCTTTTTCAATTCTGTCTTTTGACTGAGATGATAGAAAACATGTATCTCTTTCTTCCAACAGTGTCCAAGCTTTGAATTCAAAGGATTACACAGTATCTGGATTACACTGTCAGCTTGTACAAGCTCGAGCTGAGAAAAGGAAAAGTATTGTTCAGTGTCTGAAAAAGTATAGCCCGTTTAATATAGTTATGGTGGCCCTTGACAAATGCAGGAGGTGGTGGTATGGAGGAAGGAAAAGATAAACTTTAACATCAGAAACCATTAGCACCAAGAATGTATAAGGAATATTTGACAGAAACATTATCAAAATGGCAATATCCAGCATTCACCAAATCAATAGAATACACATGAGAAGAATGTGGAATGTCTACATAATCATTTCTAAACAATTTGGGGGTGCTGAATAATGGTAAACAATGTGACATGATACTTTATATGAATAATGGTAAGCAATGTGACATGATACTTTAGTTATATATTTAATAAAGATACAGAACCAGAAAGTTATAATAATGTATCTATCAGAGGACAATATTAATATATTCATATTCACTGATTAAAGCATTTCCCAAAATGTCCTGCAAAATACTCTTTCAAGGTGTGTCATGAGAATGTATTTTGTATAATGTATCCTTCTCTTAAAAATCCACAGTGTATATTTAACATATTGGGGTTTCTATGAAGGCCTCTGTCTTATGAATGGAATACTATTTTAAGAGGAGAGAGAATACTATTTTAAGAGAAGAAGAGCAGCCCTGTCATTTCTTTTTTTACCTGACTCTAACATTCCTCTCTCTTCCTCCCTTCCAATATCCACCAAACTCCAGTTAACCTTTGTTAACAACTTCATATATAATTCCACATTGGGGGGGGGGGGCTCATATAATTCCACACATGTAACAAACATATAAAGGAGATGTTTCACTCCTTGATTACTTATTTTATAACAGTGAAATAATTTCCTATATATCTTACTGCATTGGCCTTTTTCCAAACACCAGTACTCATAGAAATCCCTTCCACATCAACTGGTATAAATCTGATTGATTTTTTAAATAACTGCATAATATTCTATCATGTTATGACTCAAGGTTGTTGAAGCCACTGCCATATTTCCCATACCAAACAGCATTATATCCTCTGCCAAGATGCATTATATCCTTCCCAATTCTTTCTATTCAGTAAGCTCGGTTCTTTAGAATATTTGTATCTTCTTTTTTTCTAGCTATTCCTACAGCAATACCACTACTACAATTACAAAAAGACATTTGTTTTGGCCTTTCCTCACTTCCTGTTTCAAACAGCTTTGCAGTTAAATGGGTGGCGGCCCTAAGGAGGGCACTTGTTTATGATGAGCACTGGGTATTATCTGTAAGTGACGAATCAGCAATTTCTACTTCTAAAACTAGTTCTAGACTATATGTTAACTAACTTGAATTTAAGTAAAAACTTGGAAAAAAAATTTTCCTTACATTATATCCTATTTCTAGAGTCCTTATTTTGCCCATTAAGGTATATACTCAAACCTTTCTAACCTATACCATTTATTTTATTTTATTTTATTTCATTTAAGTGTTCCAAAATTCATTGTTTATGCACCACACCCAGTGCTCCATGCAATACATGTCTTTCTTAATACCCACCAACAGCTCACCCAATCCCATACCCACTTCCCTCCAAACCCTCAATTTGTTTCTCAGAGTCCAGTGTCTCACAAAATCTTGCTTGCCATAGTTTTAACTCCTTTTCTATCTTGAGGTTTCTTTTCTGGTTCCTTTAGTGTTTGGTTATTACTATTTTTATTCAAGTATTTTACTCATACGAGGTTCATGGATGATATAATCTCTAAATTCTCATATATTTCCACATGTCTTTGACATATCATTGATATCGTGGCTACAGTATGATTCTTGGGTTATGATCAAGCCTTCTTCCAACATTTGTGGGGCCCAGAGCAAGAATAAAAACAGAAGTCTATATACCATATATTTAAATATTTAAAAGGTATAAACCAAGCTAATAAATCATTAAACATGTTCTATACATTGACTTTGTATCCTGCCACGTTGCTGAATTGTTGTATGAGTTCTAGTAGTTTGGGGGTGGAGTCTTTGGGGTTTTCCATATAAAGAATCAAGTCATCTGCAAATAGAGAGAGTTTGACTTCTTCATTACCAATTTGGATATCTTTTATTTCTCTGTTGTCTGATTGCTGTTGCTAGGACTTCTAATACTATGTTGAACAAGAGTGGTGAGAGTGGGCATCCTTGTCATGTTCCTGATCTCAACGGGAAGGATGCAAGCTTTTTCCCATTGAGGATGATATTTGCTGTGGGTCTTTCATAGATAGATTTGATGAAGTTCAGGAATATTCCCTCTATCCCTATACTTTGAAGCGTTTTAATCAGGAACGGATGCTGGATTTTGTCAAATGCTTTTTCTGCATCCATTGGGAGGACCATGTGGTTCTTCTCTCTTCTCTTATTAATTTGTTCTATCACATTGATTGCTTTGCGAATGTTGAACCATCCTTGTAGCCCAGGGATGAATCCCACCTGGTCATGGTGGATAATCTTTTTAATGTGCTGTTGGATCCTGTTGGCTAGGATCTTGTTGAGAATCTTAGCATCCATATTCATCAGTGATATTGGTCTGAAATTCTCCTTTTTGGTAGGGTCTTTGCCTGGTTTGGGGATCAGGGTAATGCTGGCTTCATAGAAAGAGTTTGGAAGTTTTCCTTCTGCTTCAATTTTTTGAAACAGCTTCAGGAGAATAGGTGTTATTTCTTCTTTGAAAGTTTGGTAGAATTCCCCAGGGAATCCGTCAGGTCCTGGGCTCTTGTTGTTTGGAAGGTTTCTACCGCTTCAATCTTGTTACTAGATATAGAAACATGTTCTAATAGTCTACCTTGATAAGCATACCTTTGTAAGGGCCTGAAAGGACAAGTTCCCCCAAAATCCCTTGATTCCAGTTCTGTACCAGAAAACAGTGGCACAAGGAGGGCCCGTTGCTGACCCTAGAACACTGGCTCCAAGTGGACATGGCCCCTTTACTCATTCTACTCACTGCCCAGTGAGGAAGGTAATACCCAGAGGAAGGTCACTGTGTTCCCTTTAAAGATCAAGGTTTGTGGCAAAGAGTCCTTTTGCTTTGATCTAAGAGTGCTACTTGTTGTGGCATTTTTTTGATCAGTAGTCTGTAGATGCTTTTCAAGAGCTTTCTAGTTTCAGTGTTGCAAATGAGAAATCCAATTCCAATCCGATTATTTTTTCCCTTCTAGGTAATTTATTCTTTCTGCATTAATGTTTCTAAGAGTTTCTCCTTATCCTTGCAGACGTTCAGCAAACTACAGCCCACACATCCTATTTTTGTAGTCTATAGCTATGAGTGGCTTTCAGTATTTTAAAGGGCTACCAAAAATAAAGAATATGTGACTGACAACTTTTGTGGACTACCAAGCCACATTTACTCTCTGATCCTTTACAGAAGAAATTTACTTTATATACAACTGATGAATTATTGAACTCTATCTCTGAACCTAATAATATGTTACATGTTAATTAACTGAATTTAAATTAAAAAAATAAAATAAATAAAACCACCTTTTTGCACAAAAAAAAAAAGAAAAGAAAATGACCCCTGGAGTAGAGGAATGTTAGCAGAAAATGCTAAGCTGTGTGTATTTCTCACCAACCCAACCTTAAGCTCAGTGAACTGTCAACCAAATGATTCAGCTCATTCCCTAGTTCAAGTAGGTTTTCCTGTATTATTTAATTTTCCAGAACCAAACATTTTAAGTACAGTGCTATGGCATCCACAGACAAATTCTTTAAAAAAAAAAGATGTACTGGGGCACCTGGGTGGCTCAGAGGGTTGGGCCACTGCCTTCGGCTCGGGTCATGATCTTGGGGTCCTGGGATCGAGTCCCTTGTTGGGAATCTCCGCTCAGCAGGGAGCCTGCTTCCCTCTCTCTCTCTCTGCCTACTTGTGATCTTTCTCTGTCAAATAAATAAAAAAAAAAGATGTACTGATTTATTTGAGAGAGAGATTGTGTGGGGGAGGGACAAAGGGAGAGGACGAGAGAGAATCCTCAAGCAGGCACCCCACTGAGTGTGGAGCCCAACATAGGGCTCAATCCCATGACCCTGAGATCATGACCTGAGCCAAAATCAAGAGTTAGATGCCTAAGTGACTGAGCCACCTAGGCATCCCTTATTCCACAGGCAAATTCTTATAGAGGATACCCATAATAATGTGCTTTGGTGAGTGCTGTGAAGTGTGTAAACCTGGCGATTCACAGACCTGTACCCCTGGGGATAAAAATATATGTTTATAAAAAATAAAAAATTTAAAAAAAAAGAAAAGAAAACCATTGGACATGAATGGGTGTTTAAGAAGTCTGATGTTTTACTTCTTTGTAATTTTCTAAAGAGTTTTCTTCAGGATTATCACTTATTGTCACACAGGCTGTGCATTGTGCAACTCCAGTAAGTGTCATCACATAGACTAAGCTGGGAATTATGCTCCTCAGAGTTGTGTAACACAGTAGCCTTATTATAGAGGCTCTCTCTGTTGCAAAGAACACAATATTACAAATAGGTTCATCTAATCTAGTGGATTTATAAATGTGGCTGCACATTAGAAACAAAGCCTAGGTCACATCTCCAGATATTCTGACTTCATTGCTTTGGGGTGGGGCCCTGGCATGAGTATTTTTCTGATGGAGGGAAAGAGAGAGAGAGAGAGGTAGAAAGAGAATGCATGTGAGGGGAGAGGGACACAGGGAGGAGAGACAGAATCTTAAGCAGGCTCCATGCCTAGTGTGGAACTTGACACAGGGCTTGATTTCATGACCCTGAGATTATGATCTGAGCCAAAATCAAGAGTCAGATGCTTAACTGACTGAACCACCCAGGTGCCCCAGGAGTATTTTTGTTTTAAATTCCTAGATGACTTTAATATGCTGCCATGGTTGAGAACCACTGATGTAATATTTTCAAGATATAAGTGATTACATTCTGTATTAGTCTGTTTGGCTTGCTGTCACAGAATACCATAGATTGGGTGGCTTATAAACAGCACAAATTTATTTCTCACAGGTCTGAAGGCTGGAAAGTCCAGATCAAGGTGCTAACAGATTCAGTGGCCGGTGAGAGTCCTTGCTGTGTCCTCAAATGGCAGAAGGGGCAAGGGAGCTCTCTAGGGCCTCTATAAAGGCACTAATCTCATTCATGAGGGTCCCAACCTCATGACCTAATCATGTCTCAAAGGCCCCACCCCCAATATCATAGCACTGGGGATTAAGTGTCAACGTATGAATTTTGGAAAAGTACGTTGAGTCTATAGCACATTCTATGGTCTGTGCAGTTAATATAAATGTCTATGAGGAAATGGGCACCTAGGTCTTTTGAACCCCAGAACCCAAACTCCTACCCATTATGCTTTGGCATCCACATGTACGGATGCATAAACAAACTACTGATACTTCAGCTTTCAGTTATCTCGATTTAATCACAATAGGCCTATCATTATTTCTTTAAATTCTAGAAACTCTAGACCTATTACAATTATCAGACATGCTAGGCAGCTCTTTCCCTTATCAAAAATGGATATGAACTCTACTAGTCTAAATAATCCTTGAACAGAATATTAGTAACTAAAACCCAAAGCTGGATATGAACCTTTAGGTACCTCACCTTTCTAACTGACGAGGTAATAATTGGTAGCAGGTACTTCAATCCTCCCCTGGTCTATATAAGAAGTATAAAGGGCAGAATCACTAACTTAATGAGTTGTACAGTGTTTCAAATGGAAAATTACTTCTTCCTTTCCCTATGGGAGAGTGGATGGTACACTATCTGTCATTAACAAAGGCCAAGTCAGGCCAAGGGACAGCTTTAAGAAAATCAGTCAGAGAAACTAGGGGTGTTTGCAAGAAGAAGAGATGCCTCCCACGTTCTGCATGAGCAGCAATCTCATCCTAATAATGCCATGAGACAGGAGAATGGTGTAAGAGTTCTTGGGAAGCATAAGAAATTATAGAAACATATCTTTTTGGTACAGATATTTCTAAATATGGAGTTGTCTGCCACAGCAGGGCCAAAAGAGAGTATGTCAAGGTATGCCTTGGAAGAATATGAGAAACACTCTTTCAGTCATGGACCTGGGAGGACTTAGAAGAGAAAAGTAGCACAAAGGATAGAAGTTATAGGGCTAGCTAAAGGAAATAAGATGTCTCTCTACCTGAAGAACTGAAGAAAGACAAAACTGCTCTTTTCTGAGGTAACCTTCAATGGTAGAAGGAGCCAGGATGAACTCAAACAGCACCTCAAGAAAGCCACACACTGTGGCCTACACACAAGGCCACAAAGAAGGAGAGTCTACCAAACTGGATAAATGGATCCCCAGTCACAGAAGGTGAACAATAAGTCATGTAAGAAGAGCTCTGTGTCGCTCTGTGTCCATTATACCACCCCCCGCCCCTTTCCCCAACACCAAAAGAATTGATTTGGGAAAGGGAAGGAGGTAAAATGCATCTCAGAACCAGTTGACACTGAGTCTCCACACCACTCCCTACTACCAGCCAGGGTCATGGCTCTCGTCTGCAAGTGCAGCAGAAGGCAGAAATGGCTTCTGGACTTTAACAGTAAATTGAACAAAATCTGAAGAAATGTAAATGGATGAAAATTAATAGAATCTGCTAAAGATGTTGCTAAAGGATAGGCTGGGGGACTGAGAAAATATGGTTAAAAGCAGGGCCTGAGGGGCACCTGGGTGGCTCAGTGGGTTAAGCCTCTGCCTTCAGCTCAGGTCATGATCCCAGGGTCCTGGGATGGAGTCCTGCATCGGGCTCCCTGCTCAGTGGGGAGCCTGCTTCTCCCTCTGCCTCCTACTCCCCCTGCTTGTGAGCTCTCTCTCTCTCTCTCTGGCAAATAAATGAAATCTTAAAAAAAAAAAAGCAGTACTTGAAGAAAAAAAAATCTGCTTCATTTTTATATTTCTTAGAATCATCCGAACATTGGCAAGACACTTACGGTTCTATCTGGAAACCTTTGCCACGTCAAATAAAATGCTTGGTCTTGAATTATCATTATTTGAGTATTTCTCTTATCCTTTATGACTGTGGAAGCCCTTATAGCCCTTATTGTCAATACCTATATTTGATCATATTTCTATTTTTTAATGTGATTAAAAGATCTTTGAGATAACAACTATTCTCATTGAAGAGTATGGTTTTGAAGGTTTTGGAATCATAAAGACCTAGGTTCAAATCGTTTTTGCCATGTATTAGACATGCCTAACTTACGTAACACAGCCCACATATATTATCAGCCTCACAGTTGTGTGAGGGTTAAATAAGACACCATGTGTAAAGTGCCTAGAATAATGCCAGTCGCACAGTAGGTACTTAGAAAATATTAGCTTTCTTTCATCCCTTCTCTTCCCTGTGCAATGAAAAATATTGATTTACCTAGCTAATTTATTTGTTCTGGCTTTCAGAGGTGGTTACAGTGAAATTAATGGAGCTTCAGCTTCAGGGCCTCTCACTTATATTGGCCCTATAAAATACTCTTTCTCACCCTTCATTTTGTATTTTGATGCCCCAGTTGTATTAGCTTCAGGCTCATAAAACCTAGATCTGCCTCTGATGGTATTTAAAGCTTTTTTTTTTCCTTTGGTCAAGCCTTGATAACAGAGGAAAACTGAAAAAATCTTCAGTAGGAACAAACCAAAAGAATATGCAAACTAAACAGAAACTCACTATCCGTTAAATTAGTAATGTCTATTGCTAATTGAACCCTAAGTACTAGTGTCATCTAAAATACTATAAATGCAATTTAAAAATATAGAACATGACAGGTTGCAATTGAAGTCCAATCAGATAATGAACAAATGTCAAAACTAGAAGAACCCAAGTGATAACATAGGCCAGGAAAATGAAATCTTTCTTTATGGCTTTTTGCATGTGGAGAACAAAGGCAGCTTTTAGACATACTGGTTTTGTGTTTCACTTATGCATGTCTCAGGAAGATGTGACCTTGAAGAAGCTGCTTTCTTTTTTCAAGGCCTCAATTTTCCAATCAGTAAAATGAGATGGTACTAGGAGATCCATAAGGGACCTTTGAGATCCAACATTCCGTGAGTGAGCCTATTAATCAATATTCTATTATCCTATGAATTTGTTAGCAACGAAATTCTTCATTATCTCATCACATGACTTGAATCAATTTGGATACTCCGCTTCCCCCTCACTATCCACTACTACAAGTATCACTGAGCAATGAAACAGACTAAATAAAGAAGAAAAAGAGACAATGGGCATCAATGTCCACCAAGAAAAGAGTGAAATCAACTGTGGTTATTTTTCTAACAGCTTTATTTATTTAAATGTTTAGTTTTCCCATTGCTTCTAGTTTAGACTAAAGATCCAAACTTTACTTTTGGCCATGGTAAGTTTAAGAAGGCTCTCCAAGTGGAGATGGCATGTAGGCAGCTGAGAATATAAGTCTGGAACTTATGAAGAATTCAAGTTAAAAATATAAATCAGCAAATCATAGTAATATAAATAGAATTCAATCATAAGACTGAAAAGTGAGTGTCGTTAAGGGGGAGATGGCCAAGTATAAATTGTAAGACACTCCAAACTGTAAACCTCAGAAAGAGGAAGAAGAGCACATAAAGAAGACCAAGAAATAGCAGTCAGTAAAGAGAATATGATGTCACAGAACACAAAAGGAGATGAATTTTATAGTGGGCTTGGCCAGGTCTGTGGAATAACTGAGCATTAATCCCTGCACTTGGCACCATGGAAGTTGTTGATCTGGACCGGAGCACTTTTAGTGGAGTGGAAGGGACACAAGCCTAAATGTGTGGAAGCTCAAAGAGATAATGTTGAATATGGAGGTGAATACAAACATGGAAGTACTGATGTGATGGAAAGACAGAACTTAGAAGCAAGGCATGAAGAAAGAGTTTAACTTTAAAACGGGAGATGTTAGAGCATGCTTTTTTGCTCCTACAAACAATCCAGCAGAGAATGAGAAACTGATGACACAGGACAGACGGTAGTTGAGTGAAGGTCTACCTTTCTTGAGTGTGCAGAAATGGATGGGATACAGAGTGTAAGTGGGGAAGAATACCTTTAATAGGAATGATGTTGTTTCTACTGTACTTAAAAGGTGGAGACTATGTGTATGAGAAGACACAGGAGTTCCCTTCTGAATGCCTTTATTTATTCAGCTGATATTAAACATGAACCTAATAGTTATCAATGGCCAAAATCACAGTGTTTATTAGGTAAACTAGAAATGAAAAGGTTATAAGAGTGAATTTCAGGCCTGCTATAGCCAGAGGACATGGAATTGTATTTCTATGAAGTACTATAGTGTGTATGCCTCTTTCCACTGGAAGATACTTTTGTAAATCAGATACCAATCTAGATGCTAGGCTACCCACAAAACTGAAAGGAATATAACCATCCCCCCACTCTTACATCAACTGTCTCAGCAGGGAAATCACTAGCTGTAGAGGGAGAGGTTCAGAGAAGCAGAAATCTGCAGACCCGTACAAATAGAGAAATAAGCCATTTCCTGGGTAATGAGAAGTCATCGTGCAGATCCAATTTAGAGGGAAACAGCCTTCTTTGGAATCAATTGAGGAAGAGTTGTTATTTAAAAATCTGAACTTTAAACAATTCCAGATGCAGAAGACACATAGACTCTTCTGCAATTAGTAATTAAGATCCTACTATAAGAAAGACATCATTTCAGGATCGCCAGTGAGACCCTGAAGTGCAGATCTAACAACATGCTAAGCAGTACCTGGATGAAGAGTCTAAGAAAAGTTTCAAGAGCAAAGCAGGGAGTCATATCTTCTTCAGGGTTTCAGCATTTCTTGTTGAATGGGAATTATAAACGCATACCCGAACACTGCTTTATTCTCAATCATTTTATTATCATTATAAATTACAAATCAAAGGAGCCCTTCCAAAAACAAAAATTCCTGTTATATATGTCTAGGTATATGTGTGTGTATATATATGTGTGTGTATCATACATACATACATACATGTGCATGTATTGTGAGTATATGTGCCCACATATATACACATGTGTATCATACATACATAGATGTGTGCATCATACATACATACACATACCTGTTAAATATGTATCCTGTTCAACAGATGTGTATATATGTGCACATATATACACATGTGTGTGTCATACATACATGCATGTGTATCATACATACGTGCACACGCCTATTAAATATGACACACACACAGAGACTAGTTATATGTAACTAGCAATAACCCAGGTTTGGGGACTAAATTGTCATACTCATGTAAGCAGTATGTACCATACATGCACACACATACCTGTTAAATATGTGTCATATTTAACAGGTATGTGTATGTATTGTGTGTATATGTGCACACATGTATACACATGTGTGTCATACATGCATGTGTGTATCATACATACATGCACATACCTGTTGAATATGTGTCCTGTTTAACAGTTGTGTATATATGCACACATATATACACACGTGCGTGTCATACATACATGCATGTGTATGTATCATACATGCGTGCACATACCTGTTAAATATGATGCGTGCGCACACACACACACACACACACACAGACTAGTTATACGTAACTAGCAATAACCCAGGTTTGGGGACTGGATTGTCATACTCATGTAAGCAGTGACTCTTACGGAATGATATCATAATGATGATTACTCTTTTATGGGTTTTCTATACATTGAACACACATCAGCAATTTAAAGATTGTTCCTGGGTCAATCTCCACATTTGGAAAAGGAGGGAGTTTGAGTAAGTGAACTTTATGGTCCATATCACAGGTAACAATCTATCATTCTAGGCATTAATACATATTTTACAATATTTATCAACACTGGTTACCTTGTAGCTTAACCCACATCTTCCTCAGGAATTTACAACCATCATTTCTCAATCTTCATTCCTAATTTAACTGTTCCGCTCATATTACCACTGTAAGTGATCTTTGGTAATGTGAAGGTTAAAACAAAGGTGGATCTCTGTTTGTTTGCTTTTTTTTTTTTTTTTAATAAAAAGAATGTCAAGCACTTAACCTCTCAGATGTCCTTAGCACTGCTCTGTGAAGTATATAGGGCAGGATGTATAATGAACTGATCATAGGATAGTAACAGCCAGACATTAATTCCTTGGTCTTGAGCCAAAAATGCTCTTTACACATTTTGCTAATACGATGACTCAACTAAGTCTAGCCTGTGCAACCAGAACCTATGTGTTGAACACAGGAGACTCTGCCATGGGGCCAAAATTGCTTTAGGAGTGGAGCAAGGTAGGCTTTTATAACTCACTAGTCTGGGGATGTGATTTTTAGCAAGTGAAGACTAAATACTGAAGTGGTAAAATTGTTCTTCCCAAACAAAAATTGAGAGTCTTTTAAAATAACTGCTGTGGCACTAAAACAGACACACAGAATGGGATCATAAAATCTGTCTCCAAATGGTACTTATTTCTTCTTGCGAAAAATATATGCTAGGGTATAGGCATATAGGTTACCATAATAAAAAAAACGTATGTTTTTGAATCCTCATTAGCCATTTGCTAGCTGGCAGTATTTGGGTAAATTACTAAGATTAAATTATCTTATCTGTAAAAATGAGGTTTTGTTATAAGGTCAAATGAGATTTAACATATAAAGGTCCTAGAAGGGAGCCTGCCATTAAACAGATACTTAATGACTAGCTTTTGTCACCACCATTTTAGTATGTCACCTGCTTAAGTATATCGCTATAATGGTATGCTAACAGCTTTTTATCTCTGGCTGTCTATGTGATATGTGTATGTGGGAACCTGCTTATTCATGTGTGCATATGTACACATAAAGAAAGGTCCATCTGAAATATAGGGACTTTTTAACAAGTCCTCTAGAGAAACTATATTATCTTTTTAAAATCGTAGAAGGATTGCAGATGAGAACACTGAAACATGGCAGGAAAGCAGTTATTAGCCTCCCCATGAGAATTCAAATGGACACCCTGGCTCCCACACTTAAAGAGCCATCTCAGAAGGATATAACTTATGCAATGAAATTCTGGTTGGCTTCATAAAATCCATCATTTCCCTCTGGCTTTAATAATTACATTAAATACAAACTGTGAGTTGGTAAGGCCTTATTATTTCTTATTTTATACTGCCCCCTGGAGTCAAAGTGACTACAACAGTGAGTTAGCCTTTTTCTCTGAAATAATTTCATGGGGATTATTTTGGTGGGGTGGGTAATAATGCACATTGAATAATCTGTTTTTACCCTTTGGTCAGAGATACATATAGATCACATATATAACTTATATCTGTTGGCTACGATAAATACAGGTCAGCCTCAATGGAAATGGGAAAACAAGGAGATATCCTAAACTCCAGAACAGTGACAATTTGAAACTCTTTGGTAAAATAGTTTCTGAAAATTTTGCATTATCTCCAACTTGTGATCACACTGATGTAAAATAATGGTGCAGAATTTAACTTAAAATATATTAACAGATACAGGGAAAGAAAAAGTGGCATATCTTTACAGAGAAATTATGCTGTAAAAATCACTTAAAAATAGGCAAGGTCCACTATGTAATACTGACATTAAGTTAAGAAAGAATAAAAACTAAGCAAATTGATAATCAATGGCATATAAGCAAGTCCTCAATGACTTTTTAGGTCAGAAAATAAAATTAACTACTATATAATAAGAAATTCATTTGAAAGACATTTCTTTGAAATAATCCCTTCAACAGCCTCTCAATTATGTCCTCAGTGTTAATCACTTCATTTGAAACTCTTCTGAGACTTCTAACTTTTCATTCACTTTAATGTTTTTTTCTGTGTACAAAGGTTCTCCTGTAAACGGATTCAAATTATGTTTAAATAAAATGTATGTACAATTAATTACAATCATTGTTACTATACTAAAGGAGGAATCTTGTCTGTATTAACATTCTTTAAATGAGTCTGTCAGAGTAAGAATTCTTACTATAGAACTATTCTATAGTAAGAACTCATTCCAGGTCAATTCTTATTAACCAAGTAGTAAGAAAGTAAGAGTCTGTCAATACCTTTTCAGCTTCTCTACTTCACTATTAACAATGTATAATACTGAAAGATAAGAAACTTTTTAAATCAAATATTTTAATTCAACTTGATTATTTTTTCAAATCTATATTCCTCTAAAACTCATAATGAAAATGTACCAAGAAATTCAGCAAATATTTTTCTAGTCACTAGGCATACAGAAATAAAACACAGGTCCTGTTTCCAAGAATGAAAAACATACTAGAGAAAATGTGTTTACCTCATTCCCCAACCTTCCTTCCCTGCCAGAAACGCAGAGCATGATATATTCAAAGGCACAATTATGTATAATACAAATAAATTGCCTAGAGGAAAGAAGTATCACCTCTTTTGTCAGAGTGATATTTCACCAAAATTACCTGACTTTGGACTGAAGTGGAGGCCTCTGTGACTGGGTAGAGGCAATTGTTTAAAAAAATAAAAAAGCTTCCCCTTAAAAACCAAAATATAAAGCCTGTAGAGATCTATATTACTAAGAATAATCAACAAAATCAATCATGAATAGGAATTGACTCCAGATGAAATTAGTTGTAGAGCGTCAGTCCCGTGGTCCTCATGCTAAATGCAGCTCAATGCCCGTTTTTGTCAATTTTAATGGAACACAGCCACGCCCATTCATTTATGTGTGGTCTCTGGCTGCCTTCACAGTACTTAAGCAGAGTTCCATAGTTGTCCCAGAGTCTGGTCCACAAATCCTACAATATTTCATGTCTGGCCTTTTACAGAAAAGGTCCTGATCATTGAATTAGAGAAAGATGTTAAAGAAAGTACTTTAGGGACACGTGGGTGGCTCAGTTGGTTAAGTCTCTGCCTCTGGCTCAGGTCATGATCCCAGGGTCCTGGGATCCAGTCCTGCGTCAGGCTTCCTGCTCGGCGGGGAGTCTGCTTCTGCCTCTGCCCTGTTCATGCATGTGCTCTCTCTCTATTTCTCTCTCTCAAATAAATACATAAACAAATAAAATCTCTTTTTTTTTTTTTTAAAAAAAAGGACTTCAGGGTGCTCAAAGAGATAAATAAAGCAATTACCTGCATTAAAAAAGAAATTACTGATATAGGATAAATGGATCAAGAGCAGATAAATGAGAAAAATGAAACATTTAAAATCTTCTAAAATAAACAGAAAAATGGGCAAAGAGAGAACACACACAGAATGAAATCCAAATAGTCAATAAATATGAAAAATATGTTAAACCTCATTAGTAATCACAGAAATGTGAAGTAAAATGAGCTATCATTCAATAGCTCTAAGAATGGCAAACAGATGAAATTCTGAAAACAGTAATTGTTAGTGAGGTGGTGAAGAAACAAACAAAACATGGTTCATTAGTTACAATTACTTTGCAGAGGAAACTAACACTGTGCCTAGGAAAGTTGAAAATGTGCATACTCTCTAACATAGCGATTCAACTTCTAGATGTGTAGCTCAGAGAAACTGACACACATATACAAGGAAACCTGCACAATACTTATAGTAGAATTGTTTCTAGTAGTAAAAACAAATGTAAAATCTGTCTCAATTAGCTATGCCCACCCCCAAATTCAGGGGCTCAAAGCAATCCTCATTTATTCTTGCTCACTTGTATGCAGGCTGCCTAAGGAGATCTTAATGATCTCTGCTAGGCTGATCTGGTTTTGGTTCCAGGCCACGGATTTGCTCTATGTGCCTCTTTTTTATCTTGGACAAGTGGACTAGCCCAGGCTTTTTTCTGCCACGAAGCTGGCGGAGTACAAGAAGGCAGGCTCAAATGTAAAAGCACATCTCAAGCCCCATCTTGTGTCATGCCTGCTAACATTCCATGTGTCAATGCAAGTCATATGGCCAAGAGAAACATTAATTGGGCAGGAAAATACATTCTGTCTCTAATGGAAAAAATTTAAAAATCACATTGAAAATGTGTGGACATAGGGAGTGGTAAAGAACTGGGAACAAGAATGCTATCTACGACAGGGCCATAAATAAGAGAACAGGGGCAGTATATGTTCACTGGAATATTCTCTAACATAATAAAAATGAGCAAATTCCAGCTCTATATATTCATAAGACTACATTTCAAAAACTGTTAAGAGTAAAAATAAACTATACAAAGTTGGCCAAAAAAACTTCTATGTATTATCTATGTATAAATACAGAGAGAAATTGTAGAAACATGCATATAACTGATAAACACTGAATTCAGGATAGTTGTTACCTTTAGGTAGATAGAAGAGGAGAGACTGGGTAGGAGTACCTCATGAGGAGATTTAAACTGTATTCTGTAATTTCTTTATAAAAAGATCTGAAGCAAATAACCAAGTGTTAACAATGACACATGAAACGCAGTACATTGTAAGTGGTTAAAAGGAAGACTGCCTCCTAGTTGGTTGATCCTGAATAAATTACATAAACTCTTAGAGACTGTTTTTATCTGCAAAATAATAATACTACTAATAGCCTATCTCATAGCATTGTTCATGGATTAAATGAGTTGATACACGTAAAGCACACAGAACAATACCTGGTACAAAGGAAACATACGGAGTCTCAGCGATAACGTTCTCCTCCACACTTTCTCCGTCTTTGATACATTTCACAATTTTTAAAGTATATCAGATAGAGGAGGGAGATGGTAGATAAGGCTAAGAATTTAGGAGTTTAAGTCACATAGTTCAAGCCTTACACTGGAGACAGATTTTTATATCTTAACTGATCCAATTCTAAGCTGAGAGGATCTTTCAAAACTAGTAGATTTGATGCTTCCTATTCCCCCATTGGATACTGTAGCTCAATCATAAGATTTATGCAAGAACCCAGGGTTTGCAGGGAAGGATTCAACAGTGAGATATATTTCCCGATAACTCCCGGATCTAGCAGGGTTACCAAGTACATAGAGATGATTCAACAAATATTCTTGGAATTGAAGACTCCACTTCCCAAGACTGATGGTACTAGGTACCGGCACTACTTCACTGAAATGGAAGCAACACATGATAGATCTCAGAGTTCTTTCCTTGTAGGGCTAAGACCCACAGTGAATCCTTGTGAGACAACTCTACAAAAGCACAGAATAACAACAGAATATATTTTAAATGGCAATTAATTTACCTTCCTTCAAGTCCCTCACTCTTCATGTAGATAGGACTTTTCTCTCATCAGCAAAGTAGAAGGTGTGGGTAGAAGAGCCCCCCTAACTTTGTCCATTCCTTTCCCACCTCCAACTTCCACTTTACTCTTGCCACTACTAAAAGACCGAGCTACAGCGTCCCAACACCAGGAGAAAAGCCAATGAACCAGACGGACAGCTCTGGCATGCCAACTAATGCCCCATCACCATGTTCCAACATGGTGGCCTCAGGATTCCATACTATACCACAGAGATGAACATTTCCAGGTTTCTAATTCCAGCTTAAATCAGCTAATGCCGCTAGGCCTTATGTCTCTATTATCTTTGGTCATCTCCTTACCGTAACTGACCAGCATCACCATCACCATTGTAACCTTTATTTAGCACTTACTACATGCTAAGCAGCAAACATGCATTAATTCACTACTCTTTATAATAATCCATGACCTGCACATAACTCCATTTTACAAGCAAGGAACTCACGTTAACAACTTGTTTGCTATTACAGGGCTTTTCACTGCTGGAGCTAGGACAGAAGCCAAGTCAAAGTGATACCAGAGTTCACACGTGGCCCTATTACTCTCTTCTCCATCCCACTCTGTACTTCCTTCAAAAAGACGAGAGCACATCCTCTCCTCCCCCATAAAAACCCCATTCTTTTCACCAGACCTGTCATAAACCTCACTCAGTGTATGCTCCTACATCCCCCTCAAGTCAACTTAGTCACTAAAGTGAAATGAAACCTGACTTCCCTCAGAGGACAACATTTCTGCGAAGCTCTCTCAATCAGAGCTTGTTTATTATCCAATATTCCACATCCCTACATAGTTTTACACTTGCGTTGAAAGAAAAAGTAAAGTTTTGCTTCTTTGAAACTCATGCCACCTCACTAAACCATGCTCTAACCCCACTGATTACTGTTTTCTAGAGGCCTCCTCCCAAGGCAGTCACTAATAATCAGTGCACATTTGGGAATATTTGTGATTCAATCCACCCACCACCCTAGGACAATTCACTGTGTGGACTCACCATGCTGCTACTGGGCCTCTTGGTTCCTTCATCTTTTAAGCGTCACTGACACTCACTGCTACACATCCACAGCCATCTGCACCTAGGGCCTCACTGAGAAACACTCTGGAATAGATTCGTCTGCCAAAAGAATGGGAATAAATCACTGGTATTCTTCCCAGGTCTCACATACCCACCCTGACTCTGACCATCTCTCTTCTTTAGCTTCATTGAGACCATTATTGTCTCTCTTGATTTTACCTTTTTTTTTACAACGATCACACAACATCTGTACCATACATGTCTCTATACAGAGTCTGGTTCCCACGGTTTATCATGTAGACCCCTCTCTCACTTGCACTGTTTATTCCTATCCACTTCATACTGAGCTTGTAAAACCTCTCCTGTGGACTGGTGCTATGCCACGCATCTGCCACTCATGAACCCAGGTATCTGCACACAAATGGGAAGGATCCAACGATGATAAAGACCAATTGTCAGTCTTAACAAGGCCCTCAGTACTGCTTGTGAGTATCCTTCTCCTTTGTCAGCATGTTGTCACTATTCACAACTCTCAAACTCTATGCTCATTTAAAGCTGTTGACTTTGCTTCTAGTTTATCATCAGGAAACACAAGACTGCCGCATGAGTTCTCTCTTCCCCTCCTGTACACTACTCCATGATTTGCCGACATCTCCATTCCCACGTCACGCATCCAGTCTCCCTGCGCTTTCTCACGGCCAGTTCTCCCCTGTGCCTTCAATTTCATGTTCTTCAGAAAGACCAGGACTAGGATAAAACAAGGCAGGTACCCAGGGCACAATATTTATGGAGTGCTTACTTTTGTGGTGTCAGCGCTGTACTTACACAACGCTGCGAATGAGTGCCTCCTTTAACTCTGGGCCCTGGACCCTTCACACACCTCACGCATCTACTCCCTGCCTGCCCGTCTCTCCCAGAACCTTCATTCAACATTCATGTCCACTTTCATCTTCAACCTTTCCCTTCTACACTGTCTTTCCCTCACCCTACACAATGTTCAAATCATGTTCTCTTTCTTCATGTTGTAAATTTCATAAAAGGCTTCTCCCTTCTGTGGAGACTGTAAGTAGTCTATAATCTTTTGTAACTAGGCAGGTAAATACGACTAATTCTGGTATTCAGTAATAGAAGTGATTTTGGCTTTCATGCCCAAGTGACATTGTCCAGTAACAACTTTGTCATTAATAAAGATGATACATGAGTCATCTTTACAAAAATCATCTATCAGATGAGAGAGAGAGGGGGAAGCAGGCTCCCTGCTAACCAGAGAGCCTGACGTGGGGCTCGATCCCAGGACCCTGGGAACATGACCTGAGCTGAAGGCAGAGGCTTAACCCATAGAGCCACCCAGGCACCCTGCACTATGGTTGTTTATGACTTCATCTCCATGACTATATCCTGACCTTTCTGAAATCAATTATGTCATTATATTCACCTTTGAATCCAGCACAGCCCCATCCCAGGATAGGGGAGCAAGAAATTTTTACTGAATGAATTAAATTATGTAGGCTTTATTGTATAACAAAAGTAGTAATCTTCAAAACTCAGACAGCAGTTAGAGTTGGTGAATATAGGTCAGTAGGTCTGGGTCTATAGCTGTGGAAAGTTAGCAAAGCTAATCCTCGGAAAAGTCTCTGATGTTTAGAGCTGATGACATGGCAGATCAAAGTAAATGATGGGGAAACAAGCCTTCTCTCTTGTTTAAATAACCAGTTTGTGGTGTCTTTTTTTTTTTAAACCAATGTAGTTATCCAGCTTTAACACACTTTCCAAGTGCCTCAGGTACCCAAAGAATGAAACCACTGCCAAAAAAATGCAAAAAAATTATTAAAAGAAAATCAGAACCAAGTTAAAAAATGGAACATATCAACGTGACCAACATCCCTCCTAAAAAATAAGATTTCCAAATGCCTTCATCAGAAATGTAAGGACAAATATTTCTTTTCCAAATCTGTAAGTGTTATAACCATACCCAAAGAAAGGCTCAATACTAATAACCCTGAAAACTTATAGATGTATATAGCACTGCATAAAACTATTGCATATTTATCCTATCATTTATGTTACAAAAACTCCAGAGAAGAATCACTATTGTTCCCATTTTATAGCCAAGAAAACCAAGGTAAACAATGCTGAAGAGATTTAAAATAACATGGTTACTAAGTCTGAGATTCAAGATGTGCTATACTATCTCATGCTGCCTCTGTAGCAAGGAGAGTAACTCAATGGATCTTTATCTCTCTCCTGAAATTTGGAGGTCAGCATGTAAACTCTAATAGCTAAAACATTTTAATACTATATGTCTATTAGTATGATTCAAATTTTTAGAGAAAATGGTTAGAAATGGCTTTCATATGTTTGGTGACACTCCGGAAAAGTTTGTACTGTGATGAACAGCAGGGATTCTTTTTAAGGCTTTTTATGGCCAAATAATTTTCTTTCAGTCTTGGATGTCTTGATCCTTGTTATTATAGTTGCCTAAGAAAATCTATTCTGTAATAACACTTTCCCGTTTCAACTCCAAATACAAAACCTTAAAAAAATCTGATATGGTGATCTTTTATTTTAAATGTTTCAGAATCAATAAATTATCCTTAGCAAACAATCCTTAAAAACAGATGCTGGGGGCACCTGGGTGGCTCAGTTAGTTAAGCATCTGCCTTCACCTCAGGTCTTGATCCTGGAGTCCAGGGATCGAGTCCCACCTCGGGCTCCCTGCTCAGTGGAGAGCCTGCTTCTCCCTCTGACCCTCCCCCTCTCATGCTCTCTCTCTCTCAAATAAATGAATAAATAAATAAAAATCCTTTAAAAATACCTGCTGGGATACTGTTTCATAGTTTATCACTTTGACTATTAGATAAAATAAGACAGTGCTAACTGCTCTTTTCTTTATAAGAATGCCTACTTGCGGAGGGCCTCGGTGGCTCAGTCAGTTGAGCATATGACTCTTGGTTTGGGCTGGTCATGATCTCAGGGTCCTGAGATCAGCCCTGTGTCTGGCTCTACACTCAGCCAGGAATCTGCTAGAGATTCTCTCCCTCTGCCTCTCTCCTTCTTCACATTTGTGTCCTCTCTTTCTCTAAAAATACAGAAATCTTTTTTTTTAATGAATGCCTATTTGTAAGTGTTAAGAAAGACTTTAAAATGGCTTACTTCAAAAAAAACATAAACATGTTCTATCAAATCTAGTCATTTATTAATTAAGGCAGATGGTAGAACAAGTAAGGAAAGAGAAACCCTCGCTCCCATCAGTAAATAAAATAGATAGCTGCCATGGGATCAGTTTATTTGGAAGGAAAAACATGTCTGCCCCAAATATCTCTGTTGGGTTTGTTACACTACTTTTTTATAGTTATATGTCTTTGTATACATTAAATACAATATGCACAGGTATTCTAAAACTGTAGCTAGCACATCAAAACTGTGATTTCATGTTATTACTGCCTAGAACAAAATAAAGATGAGTGGAGATGTTAGTCATGAGTTGCTTCAAAGGAAAATGTTTAGTAAATGATATTACAGGTGATACAACAGGTATGGTAAAACCGTGAAGATGGAAAACAAATGCCAGGCATTACGGGCAAACCTGGTTTGGAAACTATGTAGTGTGGTAGTCCCCTTTGTAAGCCTAAATTCTAAAGTAATGAGGGTGATGACTAGCATAAAGCTTTTAGCATCTACTGTCACTTCTAGAGGAAGTTGCACAGGATAAGAACTGTGGGGCTGGCAAAAAGGAAGGAACAAGAGAGGGAAGAGAAAGGGAGGCCTGAAACATAGGGCTCTAGTTCAAGGTTTCAAACAAAGAATGAGTGCTCCTGGGAGAAAGAAGTGGGCTGTTAGAAGTGGTAGAGGCTCTGCATGACAGGATTTTCCAGCTCCGGTTGGAGAGGATGAGGCTGTGTACAGTGTATTTTTTATCACTCAGATTGTCTACTGACCCAAGGTCCTTGAAGTGATTTGTGTATCTAAAATGTGTCTTGCCTTTGGATGAATTCCTTCCAAGAAGACTCCACAGCCACTCATGAAGAATGCATCCCCAGAGTTTTTGCCTGATAGGCCCTTCAAATGTGCTCAGATGTGTCTGAGTCCTAGGCTAAACACAATGTACACTGCCAAACAGAAGTGCTACAGAGAATGCACAAATAATACAACTTAATGTAGCAAAAATTATGCAAACCTGTTTTAGGTAATGGAATTAAAGGAGTGAGGAAGGCTTAAAAGAGAGAAATGAAATAAAAGCCAGAGTGCACTGTCTCTTATGTATGTGTAAACTTTCCGTTAGGAGTGTATTTTTGGAACACTTGGGGCCTAAAAGTTAAAGGCAAAAAAAAGGTAAAATGACAATATAACAGTGTATATAGATGGAGATTACAAAAACATGCATATACAATTGCAGGTTTATTTTAATCAGCAATTATTTTCACTGACATTGTGACTGGAATAAAAACAAAAATGTTAAATCTCTTTTCCAATACAGGTGCTATCTGAGGTTTTGATAAATTTTTTCAGTATTTTCAGTATTATACAGTGCTATATGCTTTGAAGGGTGATTGGAAAACATCAGTTACCTAGACTCAACCTTCAAATTTATTTGCATACAAAGCTACCTTTCCTCTTTTCCCAAGTGTAAGGTTTATTCCTACTGTGGTCAAAATCCTACCCCCATGACCTCATCACATACTTTTCATCATTAATTGCTCAATCTTCTAATATCACTTGAAGATTTCTATTTTTACTGATGTCCTATCAACATTTGAACAGCCTACCTTGGTGGTGCAGTAAGTTAAGCAACTGACTCTTGATTTTGGTTTGGGTCAAGTCATCATCTCAGCGTTCTGATCCTGAGCCTTGCATCAGGCTCTGAGCTCAGCGAGGAGTCTCCTTCTCTTCCTCCCCCTCAGCTTCCCCACTATGGGTGCTCTCTCTCAAACAAATAAAATCTTTTTTAAAAATAAAATAAACAGCATTATTTGGTTCTATGTTGCCCTACATCTAGAATTCTCTTATTCCTCCCCTCCACAGAAAGTTATTGTACGAACTGTCTACACTTACATTCTTCAGTGTGGAAGGTTTTCTGGGTTCCTGGTTAACAAATGGCCTCGTATCCCTAGGAGAGTCTCATTTATGCCTGCTGCTCAGTGTTATAATCAATAGTGGCCCCTTTCACTCTCACAGATGAAATGGTTTGGGGGATACTTGGGTGGCTCGGTCAAGGCTCTGCACTCAGGCGGGGAGTCTGCTTGAGATTCTCTCCCTCTGATCCCCCCCCCAACCTGTGCTCTCTCTTAAGTAAATAAGTAAATCTTTTAAAAAAATAAATGAAATGGTTTGGATGGTAAGATTATACAGTGACCCTATAAATGCAGTAGCCTATTAAAAATAACTTGGAAAAAAGAAAATATCAAATCTCCATAGTAGCAAATGCATATATACAGTCCCTAGAAGTAACATAAATCATTTCTTGCAGTCATTTTCAAAATTCTACCTAGAGACATAAAGATGACAAAAGTTATACAATGAGAATTAGAAGACTACCTAAAGACGGCAACAGAAAAAAAATATAAGTTGAATGATACCACAATTACAGTCCAAATGGGATTTTTCAGGAAACTTTACAAAGTGATACATGTGTTTACATAGAAGGGAATGTCAAATAAATGTCTGAAGAAAGAATAGTCCTGAGGGGAAAACTCAATATAAGGGAAATTAAAGCATGTTATTAAGCTTAAATAATAGAAATCATATGATAATTTCCCCAAAAAAATTACCAGTGGTGGGATAAAATATATTAAAAAGTATATTTCTACTTGATCTTAATATATAAATTAATATAAATGTTACCATATGAATTGACAGTAGTACAAGTATATAATAAAACTAATGTACATAGGGGCACCTGGGTGACTCAGTGGGTTAAGCCTCTGCCTTCAGCTCAGGTCATCATCTCAGGGTCCCGGGATCAAGCCCCGCATCAGGTTCCCTGCTCAGCGGGGAGCCTGCTTCCCCCTCTCTCTGCTTGCCTCTCTGCCTGCCTCTCTGCCTACTTGTGATCTCTCTCTGTCAAATAAATAAATAAAATCTTTTTTAACTAATGTACTTATATCAATGGAACATACACAAATACTTTGCATTGGTAGGCATGTGATCAAAAAATTTTGGAGACCTCTCTGCTCCATAATTCAGAAAAAGATCTTGCCATATGTAAAATGTAATACATGATGAACAATATCATAAAGCAGTGAGGAAAGGATAAATGATGCTGATACTATTTCTTAATTTAGGGAAATGAGTTTACATATTCATTTTATTTTAAATCATGTACCAAAATATTTATTTTGTATATTAATTTTGCTTTTTTTAATTTTTAGTTTTGTATATTAATTTTGCTTTTATTATTAATTTTATTAATTTTATTTTATTAATATTATTATTAATTTTACACAATCCAACTGGATTAGAAAAATAAAAGCAGGGCACCTGGGTGGCTCAGTGGGTTAAGCCGCTGCCTTCGGCTCAGGTCATGATCTCAGGGTCCTGGGATCGAGTCCCACATCAGGCTCTCTGCTCAGCAGGGAGCCTGCTTCCCTCTCTCTCTCTCTGCCTGCCTCTCTGCCTGCTTGTGATCTCTGTCTGTCAAATAAATAAATAAAATCTAAAAAAAAAAGAAAGAAAAAGAAAAGCAAAATTAATCAACAAAATTCTAGAACAAGAGATCAATATTTTTTCAAGTATGGGAAGGGGGTCTTCCTCAATTTCTTAACAGAAAGAAATCACAAGTAATGTTGATATAAATGACTGAAATAAATCTCAAAATTTCCAAATTTCAAATTATAACTAGAAAAGCTAAATGGTCAACAATATACTGAGAAATGTAATAAATATGAAAACATATTCTAAAAACTCAATATAAATGTTTAAGAAAGATGTTAAAAGCCTTCATGTACAATTGAGCAACTGACATAACAGAGAGAATTCACAAATGATGAAAACCAAATTGTTAAAAAGTTCGGAGGAAAAAGGTTCAAGATTAGTAGAAACTAAAGAAATAAAAATGTAAAAAATAGTCAAATTTTTCTCATCAAAGTAACAATATGTGGTTCTACTTTATACCTACTAAGATAGCCAATTTTGAAAATAAAACATTGAATAATGCATGTGTATGAATCTAGCTCATGAAAATAATCACGAGTTTGGGAAAATCTTGATATAGGTAGATATTTTATTATATCATAATTTACATGGTGGAAAACAGACATTCAGTACTTTATTATTCCAACTATAAGACATTCTGGAAAAGGCAAAATTATGGAGGCAATAAAAAGATCAGTGATTGACAAGGTTGGGAGGGAGGGATGAACAGACTGAACACAGAGGATTTTTGAGGCAGTGAAAATACAATACACCACAATGATGGATATATGTCATTACACATTTGTCCAAACGCATAGAATGTACATCAAAAATAAACCCAAATGCAAATTATGGACTTTGGGTGATAATGATGTATCAATTCAGGGTTATCAGCTATAACAAATGTACCACTCAGATGAATAATGTTTATAATGAGAGAGACTATGCATGTGTAGAGGTAGGGTATTAGTGAACTCTCTACCTTTCCTATCAATTTTGCTATGAATGTAAAATGCTCTAAAAAAATTAAGACTTTAATATATAATTACACAAACACAAAACTTTAAAAAATAGTGGAATGATATTTATCATTGCGATATCAGGCAATGATTAAAAAGATGATTCAAAGTTATTTTATAATCAGATGGGGAAAGTAATTTTATAGTGTTAAAGTAAAAACAATCAAGGGGTGTCCGTATGGCTCAGTTGATTAAGCGGCCTCTCTTAGTTTCAGCTCAGATTGTGATCTCAGTGTTGTGAGATCAAGCCCCACCTCTGGCTCAGAGTTCAGCACCAAGTCTGCTTGAGATTCTCTCGCCCTCTCCCTCTCTCTCCGCCCCTCTCCCGGGCTCCTGCAGGCTCCCGCGTGCATGTGTACACACTCTCCCTCCCTCTCTCTCTAAAATAAATTACTAATTAAATATTTAAAGTAAAACAATAAAGAATGTAAAATTACATATTCTCTGTGATCTCAACCACACAATTAATTTTACACATAGGAAAAATCCTCAGCTAAGGAAATATTAGGCTTCAAATATGTCATGCTGTACCAGAAAAGTTCATATTTCTATCTTCACTACCCAGATAACTAGGTTGGGTGATGTTTTTCTCAGAATAAACCAGTATATTTGGTGGTAAGAATACTAAATTGAAATCTCCATTAGCAAAGTAAATCAGAAAACAGACTGTGGTATGCAGATAATCATGGACAATATCCTCTGTTGAATTGATTTAATTGGTAGCTGAAAAAGTACCTTTGATATTTGTCTCAAATTTCTATCTACTTGTTTCACAGTTGGACAACAGATACTAGTTTTTTACACTGTTTAATGTAATGCTGTGCCCAAAGTAAATGCTCAAAATATACCTATTAATGAAGACTAATTGAGGCACTGGAGTTAAAAGTTATAAAACCAACCCAAATTTTTTGGATGTCCCTTGGAAAGTATTATACTTTTGAAACAACTTTTAAATTATTCAGAACATTTTTGAAAATGAGAACACTGTTTTATAAAAGTAAAGAACAAGGCAAATGGTAGTCAAATTTATGGGCCATTAAAGGGGAAAGGATTAAGTGGTGGGGAAAGGACCCTCCTGAAATATGCCTTATTATTTATGGACTGCAGTGGAGAGGAAACTGTAGGCAAAGAGAAGCAATAAACATGCAAAAGCATTAGTTTATGTCTCTAAGTTTAATGTGGCAACGGTCATGTGCCCAAATTCCATTAGCACTTGGCACAAAAGCCAGATAAGTAAGTTAAAAGTCATCTGGCAGAGACAAAAATGACACAGACTCCTTAGTGAAGAAAGATTCCCTTGTATACCATATACTTTAACGGGAAGAGAAATACACAGACCCGAAGAAAGGTGACAGCTGCAGATAAAATTGTTATGAGGATGAGCTATTGGAGACAAGGACTTGGTGTTCTGCATTTAGATCATAGAGCATCATACTAGTAAACAGAGTCCTGCAAATAGCAGTGAGTGTGGCCTCTAATTTGTAAATCCCAGACATCATCTCTAATTCCTTTTTTTTCATTTATTTACTTTCAGCATAACAGTATCATTATTTTTTCACCACACCCAGTGCTCCATGCAATTCGTGCCCTCTATAATACCCACCACCTGGTACCCCGACCTCCCATGCCCCCGCCACTTCAAACCACTCAGATTGTTTTTCAGAATCCATAGTCTCTCGTGGTTCACCTCCCCTTCCAATTTACCCCAACACCCTTCTCTCTTAACTCCCCATGTCCTCCATGCTATTTGTTATGCTCCACAAATAAGTGAAACCATATGATAATTGACTCCCTCTGCTTGACTTATTTCACTCAGCATAATCTCTTCCAGTCCCGTCCATGTTGCTACAAAAGTTGGGTATTCATCCTTTCTGATGATGTGGTTCATCTCTAATTCCTTTTTAAATCTATTTTATTTCTTTTTTTTCTTGATCTCAACCTACTAAAGATTAATAATAGGAAAAGGAGACATCACAGATGTTTTAAATTCCATCCTTAGTCATTGTTTTCTAACCTGCCTATTTCTATAAATAAATATTTATTGGAACACAGCTATAGCTATTCATTTACTTATTGTCTATGGCTGCAATGGACTGTAGAGCTCAGAAATCCTAAAATATCTGATATCTGCCCTCTTACAGAAAAGGTATGCAGAACCTTTAATTAGATAAATTAATGATTCTAGTAATTACATAGCAACCAGGGAAAATATGAAAATATTCTCAGGCAAAAGTAAACACAGAAGCCAGGAACCTTACAAGCTAAGCATCTACCTCCTCTGATGATTGCTTTGAGCACATGGAACCAGGTGGGTCTCCTAGGACCTTTCAAGAGGCAGGAGACAAAGTGGTCCTCCCCAAAAATGGAAGGACTTCCTTCCACTGGCTGGAATTTTTCACAGATTGCTACTTTTCCAGGTACTTTGTAGGAAACATGATGACAAAAAGGAATCACCAGCAGTCTCAGTAACAAAAAATGTCATAAATACATGGTTGGGATTCCAGAATAAGAAAGTATATGATTACTTTATGTGTAAAACCTGAAAGACTCCACTCCAAAACCACTAGAACTCACATAGGAATTCCAAAAAGTGTGAGGATATAAAATCAATGCACAGAAATCAGTTGCATTTCTATACACCAACCACAAGACAGAAGAAAGAGAAATTAAGGAGTCAATTCCATGTATTCCATTTATAATTGTACTCAATAAGATACCTAGGAATAAATCAAAACAAAGAGGCAAAGAATCTGTGCTCAGAAAGCTAAAGAGTACTCAGGGCACCTGGGTGGCTCAGTGTGTTAACCCTCTGCCCTCGGCTTGGGTCATGATCTCAGGGTCCTGGGATCGAGCCTCGCATTGGTCTCTCTGCTTGGCTGGGAGCCTGCTCTCCCCCGCCCCCCCCCCCCCGCCCTGCCTCTCAGCCTACTATGATCTCCATCTGCCAAATAAATAAAATCATAAAATCTTAAAAAAAAAAAAAAGAAAACTATAGAGTACTCACAAAAGAAACTGAGGAAGGCACAAAGAAATGGAAAAATATTCCATGCTCATGGACTGGAGAACAAATATTGTGAAAATGTCTATGCTACATAGAACAATCTACACATTTAATGCAATCCCTATCAAAATGCCACCAACTTATTTCAAAGAAATGGAACAAATAATCGTAAAATTTATATGGAAACAGAAAAGCCAGAGGAATAGCCAAAGGAATGTTACAAAAGAAAAGCAAAGCTGGCAGCATCACAATTCCAGACTCCAAGCTCTATTATAAAGCTGTAGTCATCAAGCTGGTAAGGTACTGGCACGAAAACAGACACATAGATCGATGGAACAGAAGAGAGAACCCAGAAATGGACTCTCATCACTATGGTCAACTAATCTTCGACAAAGCAGGAAAGAATGTCCAATGGAAAAAAGACAGTCTCTTCAACAAATGGTGTTGGGAAAATTGGACAGCCACGTGCAAAAAAGTGGAACTGGACCATTTCCTTACACCATGCACAAAAATAGACTCAAAATGGTTGAAAGACCTCAGTGTGAAACAGGAATCCATCAAAATCCTTGAGGACAACACAGGCAACAACCTCTTCAACCTCAGCTACAGCAACTTCTTCTTAGAAAGATGGCCAAAGGCAAGGAAAGCAAGGGCAAAAATGAACTACTGGACTTTGTCAAGATCAAAAGCTTTGGCACAGCAAAGGAAACAGTCAACAAAACCAAAAGACAACTGACAGAATGGGAGAAGATATGTGCAAATGCCATATCAGATAAAGGGCTAGTATCAAAAATCTATAAAGAACTTACCAAACTCAACACCCAAAGAACAAATAATCCAATCAAGAAATGGAGAAGACATGAACAGACATTTCTGCGAAAGAAGACATCCAAATGGCCAACAGACACATGGAAAACTGCTCAACATCACTCGGCATCAGGAAAATACAAATCAAAACCACAATAAGATACCACTTCATAACAGTCAGAATGGCTAAAATTAACAAGTCAGATCTTGGTGAGGATGTGGAGAAAGGGGAACCCTCTTAACACTGCTGGCCGGTATGCAAGCTGGTAGAGCCACTCTGGAAAACAGTATGGAGGTTCCTCAAAAAGTTGAAAATAGAGCTACCCTATGACCCAGCAATGGCACTACTGGGATTTTACCCCAAAGCTACAAATGTAGTGATCCAAAGGGGCATCTATGCCCCAATGTTTATAGCAGCAATGTCCACAACAGCCAAACTATGGAAAGAGCTGAGATGTCCATCAACAGATGAATGGATAAAGAAGATGTGGAGTGCTGGAATACTACTCAGCCATCCAAAAAAATGAAATCTTCCCATTTCAACAATGACATGGATGGAACTAGAGGGTATTATGCTAACTGAAATAAGTCAATCAGAGAAAGATAATTATCATACAATCTCACTGATATGAAGAATTTGAGAAACAGAAAAGAGGATCATAGAGGAAGGGAGGGAAAAATGAAATAAGACAAAACTAGAGAGGGAGACCAACCATAAGAGACTCTTCATCTCAGGAAATGAACTGAGGGTTGCTGGAAGGAAGGGGGTGGGAGGGATGGGGTGGCTGGGGGATGGGCACTGGGGAGGGGATGTGCTGTGGTGAGCACTGTGAATTGTGTAAGACTGATGATTCACAGACTTGTACCCCTGAAACAAATAATACATTATGTTAATAAAAAAAACCTTTTTGAAAAAAAAAAAAGAAAGTATATGCTTTAGGATATCAAACCCTAAAGTTTAAGTGACAACTCACAGAAGTCTATGAGTTTACATTGGTATTCACTTAGTTTGTATAAGTGTCTTGTGTCTAATGATGTCAGACACAAAAGATAGTATTTGAAATGCTGCTTGGAGCCCACTGTATTATTTCTTAGTTCTATTCCTTTTTGGTAAATAGGACAGTAAAAAAAAAAAAAAAAGTCCAGGGACTTGTCAGGTTGCATTCTTAAACACAACCTTCAAAGGATTTGTATTATGATGCCGTAACTACCTAAAGTTGTCATAGCTTTGGAAAACTTTCTCCTTTTCTTTGTAATTAAATCCTTTCTATTTTGAGTAAAAAACATTTAACTGGACTACTTAAAATATTGCATCTTCAAAAAATTGCATTTTCTCCACAGGCCTACAGAAATTCAATATATATAAAGACTTTTTTTTAACTTCACTCAAAAAATTACATTCAAATGTTTGTGCCTTTAATATCTAAGCAATAAAAATAATACCTCAGGGGCACCTGGATGGCTCAGTGGGTTAAACCTCTACCCTTGGCTCAGGTCATGATCTCAGGGCCCTGGGACTGAGCCCCGGATCGGACTCTCTGCTCAGCAGGGGGCCTGCTTCCCCTCCCCCTCCGCCTGCCTCCCTGCCTATTTGTGATCTCTCTCTCCATCTCTGTCAAATAAATAAATAAAATCTTTTAAAAAATAAAATAGTAATACCTAAATGTTATGAGAAGAGAACTGACACATTTGCCTTTGGCTAAACTGGTAAATTCTGTATGCTTAAGGGTTAAGGCATCCCCCATCCTAAGATTCAGTTACATAATTACTTATTATTACTATGATGGTCCTAAGCAAGTTGTTTTTAACAATTCCTCATTTATTTTTTTTCAATGATTTATTTATTCTTTCACTTGAGAGAGAGAGAATGTGCACACAAGTGGGGAAAGGGGCAGAGGAAGAGGGAGAGAATCCTAAGCAGATTCCCCACTGAACACAGAGCCCCACGCATGGCATGATCTCACAACCCTGAGATCATGACCTTTGCCAAAACCAAGAGTTGGATGATCAACCAACTGAGCCACTCAGGTGCCCCAATTCCTCACTTCTTCTATCCTAAAAACTGGGAAGTGTTAATTTTGCTTTGCTTTTACCTTTCTCTGGGCACATAATGGTTAAATGCATAGCAAATTTTATCATGCTGTTTCCGAGAAAAAATCAGAGGATTAGAACCCAGCCTAATTAATGTCTACTGCAAAATGCTTTGAGACCTTTGTTTTTCTTATGAAAAATTATTGTTAAATTTTTCCATAACTGGTTTTTGGGTGGCTCAGCGGGTTAAGCCTCTGCCTTCCACTCAAGTCATTGCCTCAGGGTCATGGGATCGAGCCCTGCATCGGGCTCTCTGCTTGGCGGGGAGCCTGCTTCCCTCTTTCTCTCTGCCTGCCTCTCTGCCTACTTGTGACCTCTCTCTGTATGTCAAATAAAAAAAAATAAAATCTTTAAAATAAGTTTTTTTCCATAACCTAGTCACTGAAAATGATAAAGCTTCTTTCAAATAGGTTCGTATAACCTGTGTATTCTTTTTTCTTTCACCTGTGTATTCTTATTTCACAATTTTTAAATTTCATAGTATGTTATGATATAAAAGTGTCATACAAAAGAGATACCATATTTCTTGACTCCTATCCCATCCCCAATTTACCAATGGGGTGTAGATTCTTACAAATTTTTTAAAAAATAATTTTCACACTGAAAAAGTAAAATAAATTTTTTTTAAATTTTCATACTTGTGAACTCCTTAGAACTTGCCAGTTGTTCAGTTTTTACATTTGAAAAATATTCAAGGTGATAATTTTTGCCTGTTTATATATTTAAAATAATTTTTCACATATTTGGAAACTATTCCCTCCAATTAAACTGATTTAACAAATGCTGAATTGATTTAGACTTTTGAAAGTGAAGGCAATTTCTGACAAAGATCTATTGCTTTGGATTTCTATTGACTCAAATCCTCTAAGTTTTGTTGCTCTAAGTTTATCTTAAAAATACACTTCTGGGCGCCTGGGTGGCTCAGTGGGTTAAGCCGCTGCCTTAGGCTCAGGTCATGATCTCAGGGTTCTGGGATCGAGTCCCGTATCGGGCTCTCTGCTCAGCAGGGAGCCTGCTTCCTTCTCTCTCTCTCTCTCCCTCTCTCTCTCTCTGCCTACTTGTGATCTTTCTCTGTCAAATAAATAAATAAAATCTTTAAAAAAAATACACTTCTAGGGGGGCGCCTGGGTGGCTCAGTGGGTTAAAGCCTCTGCCTTTGGCTCAGGTCATGATCTCAGGGTCCTGGGATTGAGCTCCACACAGGGCTCTCTGCTCAGCGGGGAACCTGCTTCCTCCTCTCACTGCCTGCCTCTCTGCCTGCTTGTGATCAGTCTGTCAAATAAATAAATAAATAAATAATCTTTAAAAATAAATAAATAAATAAACTTCTATCTCATTTGTTCTGTCTCGGGTGAATTCTTTCACCACTCACGCCATGGGCCTCCACCCAGCTGGGTCGCCCCACATTTGGTGGCCTTCACGAGCAACCTCTGCCAGACCAGGACCTTATCCAGATTCTTTGGAAACTTCTTGGGACGCTCCCTCAGCGGGCCAACTCTAGTACTCCTTGGAGCACTGACAGAGCTCACTCCTCAGTGAGGATCCAAAGTCCCAGGGAAACCAGGCAGACTGCGCTTCCCTAAAAGGGTGAAGGATTTCTCCTCTTGCCCCTTTCCTCCCTCTCCTTTCCCTTTCAGGCCCTTAGGCAGTCTAACCCTAGTACTCCTCAGACAACTGAAGATCACAGGCCAGGTTACTCCCTGATGTGGTCTGAAGGCAAACAGGTTGGAGCCCCCCTTCTGTCCCACTCCCTCCCCCGTGAGGTCTCCGTTCCCAATGTGTGGGGCAACTGGCAGTGGAAGCTAGGCCAGGGTGAATCTACACACGTTAGAGACTAAGTTGGGACCCTTCCCTGATTCTCTACCCCCTTCTTTCACCTCTTTTTCCTTTGTTCCTGTGGATCCAGCCATCATGTTGATCTATAGGGAAAATACATTCCTACACATCTGAGTGACTTCCTCCTCCTAGGACAGGGCAACACAAGGATGATTTTTTTTGGAAACAAACCTGGTCGTGGTTATCCTGGCTTATTCCTTTCTAAGGACCCCTGGCCTTAATACAATACTCCTAATTACTGGTCCCCTTCTTTTAATCTGTTTATTAAATTTGCCTCTTCTAGAATCCAACAATTCCATATTCAAGTGATGACTCAACAAGGATTCCAGCCCATACCATCAGAGGATCCCTTCTCTCTAAATCTCATGGGCCAGGCACCAAATCATTTCACTCAAATCACCTATCAGCACATTAATCTAATACCATGCTCTGGTCTATAACAGCACAGAACCCCTGATAGACAAGTTTAGGTAGGGAGAGCCCCCCCCCCCCCCCCCCCCCCCCCCCCCCGGTCTAGCAGGAAGCAGTTACTGAGAATGAGATACCCACCCAAATGCTAAAAATCTGTCATTGTCCATCTGTCATGGGAGAATGCAGAGGCTGCTTTTAGGCAACAGGCTTGAGCAATGGAAACCTGAGTAAGGTAAAAGGGCCCCCAGTGACCAATCGGCTGAATGAAAACAGGCTCATTATGCAATCCACTTCAAAATAGCCATAGGCCATTGCTGACCAAGGGCTACTTACAATCGGGCACTGGTACCAGAAAAAGGAAAATTCCACATGTTCCCCTATCTGCTCACTCCTCCCCTTAACTACAGCCCCTACCACTTCCTCTTGGCAGACAGCCTTTCCTTTGCTATACTGTCCACTGCTCCCCTGCACTATAATCAATAAACTTCAGTCTCCCTAAAACAAATTATTACTGTTTAATTCTATGATGATCTCTACTAGATTACTGGTTATTTAGTAGTGAAAGAAGTACCTGCAGAATAAGAGGGTGAGGAAGAGAAAACAATTAGGAAAACAAAAGGACTCGGAATAGAAAATAGAAACATTAAAATTAGCAAGCTTAAAACAAGAAAACTGAAGCAAGACAATAGTGCAAATGGATGAAACCTATCTATTAAAAGAAAAATAACAATATAGTAAGCTAACAAAAAAAAATACCTGCCCCCCAAAACAACACTAAAGTTTTACGAATGAGAGAACAGACAAAGTAACACTAGATGCAATACCATCAGCAAAAGAAAATACTTCCAGTGAATCTTCCAGAGTCTTTCAGGGACTTGTTATGATGATAAAAAGGAAAAATCCATGATGTGTAACTAACCACTTGTTAATAATGTAAGGAATAATGAAAATAAACCAATTTTGTTATCCTAAAGAAAGTGAATCATCAATTCAAAGAGATATATGCACTCTTATGTTTACTGCAGCATTATTTAAAATAGCCAACATATGGAAGCAACCAAGTGTCCACTGATAAATGGATTAAAAAAGATGTGAGATACATATATATATATATACATATATATATATATGCATACACACACACACATACTGGAAAACTAGCCATAAAAAATGAAATCTGGGCATTCGCAACAACATGGATGGATCTAGAGGGTATCATGCTAAGTGGAATAAGTCAGCTAGAAAAAGACAAATAACATTATTTCATTTATATGTGGAATCTAAAAAACAAAATAAATAAATAGACTCATAGGGAGCAAACTGGTGGTTGCCTAAGGGGAAGGTCTGGGGGGATATATACAGTAGGTAAAGGGGATTAAGAGGTACAAGCTTCCAGTTATAGAATAAGTCATTGGGACAAAAACTAAAACATGAGGAATATATTCAGTAATACTGTAATAACTTTCTATAGTGACAGACGGTGACACCACGGTGAGTATTTTGCATTATATACAAACATAGGATTACTATGTTGTATGTCTAAAACTAATATTGTATGTCAACTATACTTCAACTGAAAACAAAAGAAATGAAAAAAATTCCAATCACATCACAGTTCTCTCTCTATATTATATATATACAGGTCACATGCATATGTTTATATGTATATATAAACACATACAGATGAATGCAAGTATGGAAATTTAGGTGAGATACATTTTCATCCTTTAATTTAATAAAAACATAAACAATAATATTCAGTTTTGGTGAGGGTGCAATGAGTCGCACAACTTTATACCCTACTGGTAGGAATTTAAAATAGTACAAACCTTCTGGAAATTATCTCCTGAAGGTGTAGCATGTGTCATAAAAATATAATGAGATGTGATTAACTACACATTAACTTCAATGAATATTTTAAGAAGTTAAAATGTTTACAAAGGACATTTTATTTAGGGACGCCTGGGTGGCTCAGTTGGTTAAGCCGCTGCCTTCGGCTCAGGTCATGATCCCAGGGTCCTGGGATCGAGTCCCGCATCGGGCTCCTTGCTCAGTGGGGAGCCTGCTTCTCTCTCTGCCTTTGCCTGCCGCTCTGCCTGCTTGTGTTCTCCCTCTCTCTCTCTCTCTCTGACAAATAAATAAATAAATGGGGCGCCTGGGTGGCTCAGTGGGTTAAAGCCTCTGCCTTCAGCTCGGGTCATGATCTCGGGGTCCTGGGATCGAGTCCCGCATCGGGCTCTCTGCTCGGCAGGGAGCCTGCTTCCTCCTCTCTCTGCCTTCCTTTCTGCCTACTTCTGATCTGTCTCTGTCAAAATAATAAATAAAATTTTAAAAAAATGCATATTCAGGGTTAAAGCCTCTGCCTTCAGCTCAGGTCATGATATCAGGGTCCTTGGATGGAGCCCTGCATTGGGCTCTCTGCTCATCAGGGAGGCTGCTTACCCCTCTCTCTCTGCCTGCCTTCCTGCCTACTTTTGTGATCTCTGTCTGTCAAATAAATAAATAAAAATTTTTTAATGTATATTCAGCAATTGTTTACTTACTGCCTACAATGTACAACAATGATAAATGTATTTAGGAGAATAACCTGGAATAAAATAATTGAAAGAGTCAGTAGTCATTACTGAAAATATTAGTGTTTTTTCTTCTTTGTACTTTTCTATATTTTTAAAATTTTCTCTAATGAACATGTATTTTAGAATCAAAATGTACAGACTTCCTCAAAAAAATGATAATCAACAGTTTTTCGACTAGTGATTCTTAAATTATACAGTCTAAATAAGCCTATGTAAGGTAGGGGAGTATAAACATTTTGGATATATAGCAGCCAATCTTTCAGACTGGATCTCTCTTAGAAAAAAATTTTAGAAATCTCTAAAGAATTCTCAAAGTTGTGCAGAAAAACATTTGTCTTAAACAGAGTAACAAAATTTAAAATTATAAGAAAATATTCTGCAAATATACAGAATGGACTTTGGGGGCCTGGTGCAGGGGAGAGGGAAGAATGAGCTTTGGGGTCTTACAGAGAAAACCTTTAAACCTCTTCAGGACTGAGTGAACCTGTTTTAAGAGGGATTCCTGTAGTACACCAAAAGTTCCACAGGGGGGCAGGATAACAATAGTTTTTTTGGTTTGTTTTTTTTTTTAATCTCATCCTGGAAAATGTTTTTTTTAAAGATTTTATTTATTTGACAGAGAGAAAGAGACAGCGCACAAAAGTAGGCAGAGCACATCAAAAGAAATGATATCTTGCCATTTGCGAGGATGTGGATGGAACTAGAGGGTATCATGCTTAGCAAAATAAGTAAATCGGAGAAAGGCAACTATCATATGATCTCCCTGATATGAGGAAATTGAGAGGCAACATGGGGGATTTGGGAGGTAGGAAAAGAATAAATGAAACAAGATGGGATCAGGAGGGAGACAAACCATAAGAGACTCTTAATCTCACAAAACAAACTGAGGGTTGGGGGGGTCGGGAGAGGGTGGTTGGGTTATGGACATTGGGGAGGGTATGTGCTATGTATGGTGAATGCTGTGAAGTGTGTAAACCTGACATTCACAGACCTGTACCCCTGGGGCTAATAATACATTATATATTAATAATTTTTTTTTAAGTAGGCAGGGTAGCAGGCAGAGGGAGAGGGAGAAGATGACTGAGCAGGAAGCCCAATTTATGCAGGGACACTGGGATCACGATCTGAACTGAAAGCAGACCTTTAACCTACTAAGCCACCCAGACACCCTCATCCTAGAAATATTGTTCTGAAGCGTGATTTTAACAATGACAGAAATATCAATATCAGTACTCTTAAGCTGCAGTGTCACTGCAACTTAAGTTCAAAGTGTTCATCCAACTCTTTAATATTCCATTCCAAAATGTTTACCCTATACTACTGGTAAAAATGAAAAACAATAAATGACAGAGGAGAGTAGTAGGATCAGCTATACATCTAGAGTACATGCTTTTTCTTAGACTTTTGAAAGCCTCAGCCTCGATATGCCTGCTGGGATTTTTTGTTTGCTTGCTTTATCCATTCATTTAATAGACGTGGGGATGGGCCCTTCACAAAAGTACCTCAGAAAGGTGCCATGAGAGTAGATGAAATCAGCTAGAATCACACAAACCTAGCATGTCTGACCTCCAAGGAGCCTTCAGAGATCACCTGATCCAAATCTTCTATGCTACCGATGGAGAAACTGAGGTCCTGAAAATAACGTACCCAAAGGCACATGTTGTGTTAAAGTCAGAGATAAGTCCAGAAAGCCTGTCTCCTGACAACCAGGTAAGTGCTGTGACAATGGGAAAACTCTTAAGGTTTGATGGTTTGAAGATGTCCTCTAGAAGGAGTAACATTCTGACTGCTCTCCCGGCCAGATCTGAGGCCCAACTCTGGTTGAAGTGTCAGTGTCGCTTCAGGCATGGTCTAGGACGACATACAAGTCTTTTTGTCATGTCAGATTCTCCAGGTGGCCTTCAGAAATCAAGTCTATCCTTCCTGATCCAATCTCAGAAGCAACACTTCTCCCAAGCAAGGACTGAGGAAAATGTGTCCAAGCGAAATTCCTCTGGGTTGGGATAGTTATGTAAGTGGCAGTAATTAACTCTGCTTAAAGTGCTCTCATTTTTGTAAATTTATATTCTTTTAAAAATCAGGCACAGTTATAGAGGAGAAGGGAGTTGGGGGAAATTGGAAGGGGAGGTGAACCATGAGAGACTATGGACTTTGAAAAACAATCTGAGGGGTTTGAAGCAGTAGGGGGTGGGAGGTTGGGGGAACCAGGTGGTGGGTACTGGAGAGGGCACGTATCGCATGGAGCACTAGGTGTGGTGCAAAAACAATGAATACTGTTATGCTGAAAATAAATTTTAAAAATTTTTTAAAAATTGGACAGCCACATGAAGAAGAATGAAAATGGACCATTTCCTTACACCATACACAAAGAAAAACTCAAAAATGGATGAAAGACCTCAGTGTGAGACAGGAATCCATCAAAATCCTAGAGGAGAACATAAGCAGCAACCTCTTTGATTTCGGCCACAGCAACTTCTTGCTAGACATGACTCCAAAGACAAGGGAAACAAAGGCAAAAATGAACTATTGGGACTCCATCAAGATAAAAATCTCTGCACAGCAAGGAAACAGTCAACAAAACCAAAAGATAACCAACAGAATAGGAGAAGATATTTGCAAATGACATATCAGATGAAGAGCTAGCATTCAAAATCTATAAAGAACTTATCAAACTCAATACCCAAAGAACAAGTAATCCAATCAAGAAATGGGAAGAAGCATGAACAGACACTTCTGTGAAGAAGACATCCAAATGGCCAAGAGACACGTGAAAAACTGCTCAACATCACTCGGCATCAGGGAAATACAAATCAAAACCACAATAAGATACCACTTCATAACAGTCAGAATGGCTAAAATTAACAAGTCAGATCTTGGTGAGGATGTGGAGAAAGGGGAACCCTTTTAACACTGTTGATGGGTATGCAAGCTGGTAGAGCCACTCTGTAAAACAGTATGGAGGTTCCTCAAAAAGTTGCAAATAGAACTACCCTACAACCAGCAATGGCACTACTGGGATTTTACCCCAAAGCTACAAATGTAGTGATCCGAAGGGGCATCTATGCCCCAATGTTTATAGCAGCAATGTCCACAACAGCCAAACTATGGAAAGAGCTGAGATGTCCATCAACAGATGAATGGATAAAGAAGATGTGGAGTGCTGGAATACTACTCAGCCATCCAAAAAAATGAAATCTTCCCATTTCAACAATGATATGGATGGAACTAGAGGGAATTATGCTAAGCGAAATAAGACAGTCAGAAAAATAATTATTATATGATCTCACTCATATGTGGAATTTAAGAAACAAAACTGAGCATCATGGGGAAGAGACAAAAAAAATTAAACAAGACAAAATCAGAGAGGGAGATAAAGGATAAGAGACTCTTTTAAAATTTTTATTTATTTATTTATTTGATGGAGGGGAGAGCATAAAGAGAGGGAGTAGCAGGCAGAGGGAGAGGGAGAAGCAGACTCCCCACTGAGCAAGGAGCTAGATGTGGGGCTCCATCCCAGGATCCTGGGATTATAACCTGAGCTGAAGGCAGACACTTAACCAACTGAGCCACCTAGACTCCCCAAGGGACTCTTAATCATAGGAAACAAACTGAGGGTTGCTGGAGAGGAGGGAGTTGTGGAAATGGGATAACTGGGTGATGGACATTAAGGAAGGCATGCCATGTAATGAACACTGGGTATTATATAAAACAGATAAATCACTGAACTCTACCTTTAAAACTAATAATACACTATCTGTTAATCAAATTGAAATAAAAATAAAAACTATTGGCCAAACGAATCCAAAAGAAAAGACAGAAGACCCAAATTAATAAAATTATGAATGAAAAGGGAGAGATCACAACTAACACCAAAGAAATAGAAACAATCATCAGAAATTATTATCAACAGTTATATGCCAATAAGTTAAGCAACCTAGATGAAATGGATGCAGTCCTGGAAACCTATAAACTTCCAAAACTGAATCAGGAAGAAATGGACAACCTGAATAGACCAATATCTAGTAATGAGATTGAAGCAGTGATCAAAAACCTCCCAGAAAACAAGAGCCCAGGACCTGAAGGATTCCCCGGGGAATTCTACCAAACTTTCAAAGAAAAAGTAATACCTATTCTCCTGAAGCTGTTCAAAAAACTTGAAGCAGAAGGAAAACTTCCAGACTCTTTATGAAGCCAGCATTACCTTGATCCCCAAACCAAGCAAAGACCTCACCAAAAAAGAGAATTTCAGACCAATATCCCTGATGAATATGAAAGCTAAGATTCTCAACAAGACCCTACCGGATAAGATCCAACAGTACATTAAAAAGATTATCCACCATGACCAAGTGGGATTTATCCATGGGATGCAAGGGTGGTTCAACATTTGCAAATCAATCCATGTGATAGAACAAATCAATAACAGAAGGGAGAAGAACCACATGGTCCTCTCAATTGATGCAGAAAAACATTTGACAAGATACAGCATCTGTTCCTGATTAAAATGCTGCAAAGTATAGGGATAGAAAGAACATTCTTCAACTTCATAAAATCTATCCATGAAAAACCCACAGCAAATACCATTCTCAGTGGGGAGACGCTGACAGCCTTCCCTTTGACATCAGGAACACGACAAGGATGCCCACTCTCACCACTTTTGTTCAACATAGTATAATGAGTCCTAGCAATAGCAATCAGACAAAAAAGAGAAACAAAAGGTATTAAAATTGGCAATGAAGAAGTCAAACTCTCTCTCTTTGCAGATGACATGATATTTTATATGGAAAACCCAAAAGACTCCACCCCAAACTACTAGAACTCATACAGCAATTCAGTAATGTGGCAGGATACAAAATCAATGTACAGAAATCAGTTGCTTTCTTATACATTAACAATGAAAATATAGAAAGGGAAATTAGAGAATCAATTCCATTTACCATAGCACCCAAAACCATAAGATACTTGGGAATAAACGTAACCAAAGAGGCACAGGATCTGTATTCGAGGATTTATAGAACACTTATGAAAGAAATGGAAGAAGACACAAAAACATGGAAGAGCATTCCATGCTTAAGTATCAGAAGAATAAACATTGTTAAAATGTCTATACTGTCTAGAGCAATCTATACTTTCAATGCCATTCTGATCAAAATTCCACCAGCATTTTTCAAAGAGCTGGAGCAAACAATCCTAAAATTTGTATGGAACCAGAAGAGACCCCGAATTTCTAAGGAAATGTTGAAAAGGAAACACAAAACTGGGGGCATCACGTTGCCTAATTTCAGGCTTTACTACAAAGCTGTGATCACCAAGACAGCATGGTATTGGCACAAAAACAGACACATAGACCAGTGGAACAGAGCAGAGAGCCCAGATACAGACCCTCAACTTTATGGTCAAATAATCTTCGATGAAGCAGGAAAAAATATTCAGTGGAAAAAAGACAGTCTCTTCAATAAACAGTGCTGGGAAAATTGGACAGCTATATGTAGAAGAATGAAACTCAACCATTCTCTTATACCCTACACAAAGATAAACTCAAAATGGATAAAAGACCTCAATGTGAGGCAGGAATCCATCAGAATCCTGGAGGAGAACAAAGGCAGTAACCTCTTCGATATCAGCCACAGCAACTTCTTTCAAGATACGTTTCCAAAGGCAAAGGAAACAAAAGTGAAAATTAACTTTTGGGACTTCATCAAGACCAAAAGCTTCTGCACAGCAAAGGAAACAGTCAACAAAACAAAGAGGCAAGCCATGGAATGAGAGAAAATATTCGCAAATGACAGTACAGACAAAGGGCTGATATCCAATATCTATAAAGAACTCCTCAAACTCAACACACACAAAACAGACAATCATATCAAAAAAATGGGCAGAAGATATGGACAGACACTTCTCCAATAAAGACATACAAATGGCTATCAGACACATGAAAAATGTTCATCATCACTAGCCATCAGGGAGATTCAAATTAAAACTACATTGAGGTATCACCTTACACCAGTTAGAATGGCCAAAATTAACAAGACAGTAAACAGCATGTGTTGGAGGGGATGTGGAGAAAGGAGAACCCTCTTACACTGTTGGTGGGAATGCAAGTTGGTGCAGCCACTCTGGAAAACTGTGGAGATTCCTTGAGAAATTAAAAATAGAGCTTCCCTATGACCCTGCCATTGCACTACTGGGTATTTACACCAAAGATACAGATGTAGTGAAAAGAAGGGCCATCTGTACCCAAATGTTCATAGCAGCAATGGCCACGGTCACCAAACTGTGGAAAGAACCAAGATGCCCTTCAACGGACGAATGGATAAGGAAGATGTGGTCCATATACACTATGGAGTATTATGCCTCCATCAGAAAGGATGAATACCCAACTTTTGTAGCAACATGGACGGGACTGGAGAAGATTATGCTGAGTGAACTAAGTCAAGCAGAGAGAGTCAATTATCATATGGTTTCACTTATTTGTGGAGTATAAGGAATAACACGGAGGACATGGGGAGATGGAGAGGAGAAGAGAGTTGGGGGAAAATGGAAGGAGACATGAACCATGAGAGACTGTGGACTCTGAGAAACAACCTGAGAGTTCTGAAGGGGCGGGAAGGGGTGGGAGGTTGGGGGAGCCAGGTGGTGGGTATTAGAGAGGGCACGTATTGCATGGAGCACTGGGTGTGGTGCATAAATAATGAATTCCAGAATACTGAAAAGAAATTTAAAAAAAAAAGTAAAAATAAATAAAATAAGTAAAATAAAAAGCATTCTGAAATACAACAATGAAATAATAATTTAATATTCCACCTTTGTCCTGGTTCCCCAAACCCACCCCAACATGCCCTTTGCTAACATAGAAATACACTCCATTGACTTTTTTTTGAGGGACAGATTTTATGCTGAATAGTGAGCTCATTATTAAAATATTGCTTTTGAAAGTCTTAGGCTCTCTTTTTTTTATATATACATTTTTATTTTTTTTATAAACATATAATGTATTATTAGCCCCAGGGGTACAGGTCTGTGAATCGCCAGGTTTACACACTTCACAGCACTCACCATAGTACATACCGTCCCCAACGTCCATAATCCCACCCCCCTCGCCCTCCCCCCCTCCCCCCAGCACCCCTCAGTTTGTTTTGTGAGATGAAGAGTCTCTGACGGTTCGTCTGATCTTAGGCTCTCTTCGCATTAGCTTGCAGAGCTCCCTCCTTATATTCCCCTTCCCCTTGCCAGCCCCTGTCTGCACAAGAACCCTGAATTATCTCTGATGTGCAGGCCACCAATTCCCCTTACTCTCTGAAGAGTCTAAGAGAAAAATCATCCCATTCTGGCTGATGCACACCTTTGAATGCTGTCACGTTCTGGTTCAGCATGGTTTTGTTTGTTTGTTTGTTTTTTAGTTTTTGGTTTGTTCAGTTGGATTTTGTTTGTTGCTTATTTTTCCTAAGGGATATTTATGAAACGTGTGGAATATGAGACACAATAATGTATGCTGCTTGTGATTTCCTAGCTCATCCTCCTCCCACCTCTTCAGCCATCCACATAATAGGAGTTTTGCATTTATTAGTCCCTTACTTTTCTTCATATAGTTTTATTATATGTATTTGTATCTTTAAACATTATATTACTTTTGTTTATTTTTGAATGTTTTATGAATGGAAACACACTGAATGTGTTCTTTTTTCCCCTTAACTCAGAGTTATTTTCTTACAGTTTCTTGTAGTAGAAACCATATAGTTTCATGACTATAATTTATTAATTTTCATTACCACTTAACATTTAATTTTGTGACTATATTATTTTTTCAATTTTATTATATTTTTTCAGTGTTCCAAAATTCATTGTTTATGCACCATACCCAGTGCTCCATGCAAGACGTGCCCTCCCTAATACCCACCACCAGGCTCCCCCATCCCCCAAGCCCCCCTCCGAAACCCTGTTTGTTTCTCAGAGCCACAGTATCTCATGGTTTGTCTCTCCCTCTGATCTCCGCCAACTCACTTCTCCTCTCCATCTCGCAATGTCTTCCATGACTATAAATATATTTATTCTACTACTGATAGATACTTGGGTTGTCCTAGGTTTCTGTAATCATAAGCAATGAAATTATGAAAATTCTAACATCTCCTGGGTCACTGGACATAATAGATTGGGATAAGAATTTGAAGGAGAACTTTCTTGGTCATGGGGGATATGTACCTTCAGTTTTTTTAGATAATGCCAAGTTATCTCAAACTTCTTGAACAAAATTACTCGCCCATGTGCAGTAATGACTAATTTGGGTTACTCCATATCCTAACATTTGATATTATTAGATTTTTATATTGTTGATAAGCTTAAGGGTACAAAATGTTGTTCAATTATTATAATGAGCATTTTCTTAATTACTAGTGAGGCTACACATCTTTTCAAATACTTATTTGCCATTTGTGCCTCTTGGGTAAAGCACCTATGAATTATTTGGCATGTTTTTCTATTGGATTGTTTGTGCATTTTGGGGTGCATTTTTAAAATGTGTTCTTCACATATTGTGGCTACTGATTTGTTGCCAGGTAGGTGTGTTGCAGTGCTTTTTTCCTAGATTTATGTCTTGTCTTTTAGTTGTATTTACAGGTCTTTCTAAGAACACCTTTTTTGGGGGGTGGGGTTTTATTTATTTATTTATTTGACAGAGGGAGAGGGGGGGGGACACAAGCAGGGGGAGTGGGAGAGGGAGAAGTAGGCTTCCCACTGAACAGGGAGCCCGACAACACGGGGCTCTATCCCAGGCCCCTGGGATCATGACCTGAGCTGAAGACCGACACTTAATGACTGAGCCACCCAGGCACCCCCTTTCTAAGAACATCTTAATATGACTGAATCTAAAAGATTTTCTTTGTGGTTTGTGCTTTCTATGTATTAAGAGAGTTTTCGACCCCATTCTAATAACCTGCTTTTCTAGTTTCATTCAAAACCTTAATTCATCTGGAACTGATCTTTGTTTATATGAATAAGCATTTGCCCCATCAGCATTTATTGAAGAATCTTCCTTTCCCAAGCAAACTGCAATGCCATCTCTGTCATAATTCAAGTTTCTGAATATGTGGATTCCACCTCTAGTCTTTCTTTTTCTATACTGTTCATCTGTTTGTCTCTTTCTCGGCCAATATCCCATAATGTTTTAATCGCTACAGCTTCATAAAAATTCCTGAAACCTGGTAAGGTAACACCTTCCCACACCTTGGTGGCAATTCCAGGAGTATTCTAGGACTACTGATTTCCCAAGTAAATTTTTAAGAATTAGCTTCTCAAGTTCCACAACAAAATGTGTGGATTTTGACTGGAATTTTATTGTCTTTATAAATCAACTTGGGGATAACTTCTATCTTTATAACATAGAGTCTTCTAATCCATAAATGTGGTGTTGCTCTTTATTTGCTTAGATTTCCTTAATACCTTTTCACTGAAATTATACAGTTTTCTTCTCAAAGGTCTTACATATTTTTGGGTGAGATTTATTCCTGGATAATTTATAGTTGTTGATGCTTCTACAACTGGTAACATTTTTATTATATTTTGTAACCTCACATAGTTGGAGGATAGAAACACCTTTTATGTGTATTTATTATGCATCCTAACATTAACAATAAATTATTAATTCAAATAATTTATCTGTATGTATTTTGGATTCTTTACATAAATTATTATCATATGCAAATAATGAGTAACATTCTTCTAATACATCTTCTCTTTTCTTGAATTTGCACTGACTCAGGTATTAAGCACAATGTTGAATAGAAGTAGTACAGTTGGGAAAGTAGTTTTCTCATCCCAGGTTTTATTTTTTTTTTAAGATTTTATTTATTTATTTGACAGACAGAGATCACAAGTAGGCAGAGAGGCAGGCAGAGAGAGAGGAGGAAGCAGGCTCCCTGCTGAGCAGAGAGCCCAATGTGGGACTCGATCCCAGGACCCTGAGATCATGACCTGAGCCAAAGGCAGCAGCTTAACCCACTGAGCCACCCAGGCACCCCTCATCCCAGATTTTAAATAGAAAGTTTTCATCACTTCACTATTAAGTATGATGTTTTCTGTGAATTTTTCATAGGTACCCTATATCAGACTAATAAACATTTCTTCTTGCTTTGCTAAATTTTCTTTTTTCTATTATAATGAAGGATGGATGTTGAATTCTATCAAACATTTCTTTCTGCATATATGAAGATAGTCTTATTAGTTTCCCCCTTAATAGGTAAACATGACAGATTAATTGATTTTCAAATATAAGGCCATCTTTACACTCCTGAAGTAAAACTAACTTTGTCCTTTTAAAATACTGCTGGATTTGTTTCACTACCATTTTATTAATGATGATTACATCTATGTTCATGAGAATGTTGTCCTATCATTTTCCTTATTATACTCTCCTCACTCACTTTTGGTTTTAAAGTTTTGCTAGTTTCGTTAAATGAGGTTTTTTTTTTCCCACAACAGAGGAATCTATGTGAGATTAGAACTTATCCCTTGTGTCTTCAGAGAAATGTTGATAAAACAAAGGTTGACACACATGTGAAAAGTTTCTCTTTCATATTTTCCTAGGACAGCCATTGAGATTTAGTTGCAACAACTGTTTTTTTTTTTTCGTTTCCAGAAGTTCTGTTGACCCGCCTTTTATATTTCACTCTTTTTTTTTAAGTTTCTATTTATTTAAGTAATCTCTGTACCCAATGTGGGGCTCGAACTCACAACCTCAATATCAAGAGTTGCATTGACTGAGCCAGCCAGGCACCCCAATAATATCTCATTCTTCTATCATATTTTTGGTTGATATCTTTATTTTTTAAAACATTCTCAGTTTATGGACTTTCATGTGAAGCATTGTCTGAAATTCTTAGAAATATAATCCTACTGTTTTTCATGTCATTTTATTCTCATGTTGGATTGTTTTTCTGTGGTTTTGGAAATCTGGATTGCAAATTCATCTTCAGCTTTATGCTTGACAGTTGTTGATGTTCAGGAGTTCATAGCATTTCTCTCCAAAGAGATCATGTGTTTGCTTCTGCACATACTATCTGGTAACAGTTTTTATATGGATATCCCATCCTGAGGGTTTCTATGCTTTGCATATATTGTCAGTTTAACCTGAAAAGCCACTGAGGGTAAGCCCCTGGTTACACATATTCAAGGAAGCTCCCTCCCCACCAAAGCTCAGGAGACCAACAAACTCCTGTCCTCTCCATGTGTCTCTACCAGTGGATTTTTGCTGTTCCTCTATTTTACTTACACAGAGGCTAAAATTCCAGGTCAAAAACTCAAGTGGGCCCATGTGAGACCACTAAAACCTGAGCTTCTTGTTTAAGGATACTAGCCATCATCCCTTCTTGCCTTTGGCCTCTAGGATTGTCCCTTGTTTTTTTCCAAGCTCACTGTACCTTTAAAAGGATGTTATCTCTGTTTCTCTGTGTTTTTCAGCATACAGGTTATCAGATTCCCTAATGTACATCTTTAGGAAACAATGAGTAAGACCTTCCTCAAACTTATTCTTCAGAAATGACTTCAATAAGATCAGTTTGTGTTATACAACATGCAAAACAAACATAAAAAAGGAAAAGGCACACTCCAAACTGCTTTTTACCTTTTATTCTCCTTCCCCCCAAAATGATTTGGGTCTGTATCATCACTAAGAATTCAAGAAACTGAGTCTGCCCAATGTCTACAGTTTCCAGAAGTTAATTGTGACTTACAGATATAGATACAGAAGCAAAGAAAGCAGAGAGAGTCTACTTTATTTTTACTCTTGTTGGGATAAGTTCATACCTTCCTCAAAGTCCTCTGTTTCGATCATTTATCTTTTATATATGCCAAGAGGGGAATGCTTGTAGGAAATCACAATGAGACAGAGAAAAGAAAAATCTAAGGTAGTCACATTTCTAAAACTGGGATTTAAACTTTAAACTAATGAAAAGTACACCAAACATTTCTAACAAATCTTCTGCATTATATTTAAAAGATCAGTGGACCAAAGTGCTTATGCTGCCTTATAGTGTTCTTTAATTACTTCTAGTTATCTACTCAGTAGAGATTCATGGCTCATTTTCTGATTTCGAAAGCAATCCATTTTTGACTCAAGCCATACATAGTATTTTTCAGATGCCTAGTAAACATGTTAGGTACTGCAAATTAATATTAGAATCCATTTTGGGAGGACATTTCCTAAAATATGGTGGTTGGGGGTGGGGGGCAGCTGTGTTTTATTACATCTCTCTAGCATATACTTGAAATTTAAAATTATATCTCACAAATGATGGCCCTTTGAATGCTGTACTTATTTTACTGCTTTTTGACAAAACTTAGTCCCCATAATTGTCACTGAGTGAATTAATACTACATCTTTTAAAAATTCTGTGTTTAGGGGGCACCTGGTTGGCTCAGATAGTAGAGCATACAACTCTTGATCTCAAGATTGTGAGTTCAAGCCCTACATTGGGCATAGAGCTTTCTTAAAAAAAAAAAAAATTCGTGCAGTATTCCCACTGTGAAAGAGTGGGTATGTGAAAGGAAGCCAGACGAGGAGGAAATGAGAGGCCTACTGGGAGTAAGGGGAAGATTTACCAGCTGTGCACAAGGCCAGGAATTGTGTTCTGTGCTTTCACATTTTACCCATAGCAATCTTGTGAATCAAAAATTACTCTTGCTATGAAGTGTGTAAACCTGGTGATTTACAGACCTGTACCCCTGGGGCTAATAATACATTATATGTTTATAATTTTTTTTTAATTTTTTTAAAAAAGACATCCAGATGGCCAACAGACACATGAGAAAGTGCTCCACATCACTTGGCATCAGGCAAATACAAATCAAAACCACAATGAGATACCACCTCATACCAGTCAGAATGGCTAAAATGAACAAGTCAGGCAATGACAGATGCTGGTGAGGATGCGGAGAAAGGGGAACCCTCCTACACTGTTGGTGGGAATGCAAGCTGGTGCAACCACTCTGGAAAACAGCATGGAGGTTCCTCAAAAAGTTGAAAAGAGAGCTACCCTGCAACCCAGCAATCGCACTATTGGGTATTTACCCTAAAGATACAAATGTAGTGATCTGAAGGGGCATGTGCACCCGAAAGTTTATAGCTGCAATGTCCACAATAGCCAAACTATGGAAAGAGCCTAGATGTCCATCAGCAGATGAATGGATAAAAAAGAAGTGGTATATATATACAATGGAATACTATGCAACCATCAAAAGAAATGAAATCTTGCTATTTGCAAGGACGTGGATGGAACCAGAGGGTATTATGCTGAGTGAAATGTCAATCAGAGACAGACACTATCATATGATCTCCCTGATATGAGAAAGTTGAGAGGTAATGTGGGGGGTTTGGGGGGTAGGAAAAAAATAAATGAAACAAAATGGGATGGGGAGGGAGACAAACCATAAGAGACTCTTATTCTCACAAAACAAACAGGGTTGCCGGGGGGAGGGGGTTAGGGAAAGGGTGATGGGGTTATGGACATTGGGGAATGTACATACTATGAAGTGTATAAACCTGGCGATTCACAGACCTGTACCCCTAGGGCTAATAATACATTATATGTTAATAAAAAAAATTTTAATTACTCTTGCTTTACAAATGATGAGAACATGGCCAAAATAAATATGAAATACCTGAGTTCACATTTTTAACAGGCAGAATGTTCAATCCCTAACTCAGAATATAGTGGGATTTTTTTATGACATCATAGCTGTCCCTGTTCTACTGTGGGGGCCTAGGGTAGGCTACCCCAAAATATGTCACAATAGCATATTATTTTGAATTAAAGTTACTTAAGAAACAGCTGGTGCAAAAAGGACACTCTTTTGTCCCACTGAAAACAGAAAATAAATCTCCCATGTGAAAAGTAACTTCCCTGTACGAGGAGGTGAAGAGACATCCTTATCACTAGAGATAGGGAATTCAAGGCCAAGGAGGCTGTGTAAACCAACCTTTGTTACTTTTACTGATTTACTACACCAGCTTAAATTCTATTAAGAATTCCTTACTAGGGGCACCTGGATGGCTCAGTGGGTTAAAGCCTCTGCCTTTGGCTCAGGTCATGATCCCAAGGTCCTGGGATCAAGCCCCGCATCGGGCTCTCTGCTCAGCGGTGAGCTTTCTTCCCCACCTCTCTCTCTGCCTGCCTCTCTGCCTACTTGTGATCTCTCTCTGTCAAATAAATAAATAGAATCTTTTTAAAAAATTAAAAAAAAATAAATATAAAAAAAGAATTCCTTACTAAATGAAGCTTCCAAAGAAGTTTTCTCTGTTGAGTCAATTCCTCACAGATTTATGTTTCTTTGTGTAAAATGAATAAAAGGTGCCTGCCTTGGTCATTTCTTTGGGTCTCAAGTTTATTATTGGGTCTTTGAGTACATATAATTAAACTTTGCCCCCCCTAAATCTCTCACATCAAATTAATTCTTAGACTAGCTAGAAGAATCTTAAAGGGTAGAGCAAAGCGTTCCTCCCCAACACTACCTAACCCCGGACCCAGTGCAGGCATCCAGCACTTTTTACCAAGTACACATGGTTCAGCAACCAACTATATTAAGTGGGAAGGGACTGGGGATGGTTGGTAATATTAACAGCACAATCTGCCTAATTGAAACCAGAACCCAGTCCCAGACCTCAGATAATTCAACAAGCTCCAAAAAGTTATGTATTCTAAGAAATTCTTTATCCACTGAACAATGTATATTTGTCAAAACTAAGTAAACCTATGGTACCAGTTATCTAGGGTTTTACTATCAAATTATCCAACTGGCTGGCTTACAACGGAAAATTATTATCTCACGATTCTGGAGGCTAGAAGTGCAAAATTAAGATGCAGGCAAGGCCATGCTTTCTCTGAAGACCAAAGATTGCCTAAGACCAAGGCACCTGGCTGGCTCAATTGGTAGAGCATATGACTCTTGATCTCAGGGTCATGAGTTCAAGTCCCACGTTGGGCATGGAGACTACTTAAACAAAGGAAACAAATAAACACTTAAAGATTGCCTGAGACCAACCTACCCCTCTCTGAACTAACCATTTGGCTAGCTAAACATTTGTATAGGCACTAACAAATATATTCTCTTTCTCAAAACTCTTGCAGTACTACTCATTTGACATTTAATATACAAAGAGAAGGAAAAAGTATTAATCCCATTCCAGATTTATTTTTTCTATCTTTATCTCCACTCTTAGACGATAAGCTGATTGAGGACATGGGCATATTCTTAAAATTTATACCTTCCATGATATTTAATCTACTTGTCATTTATTCACTAAGCATACATTTACAGTGTGACTCTTTTAAAAAGTCAGCTTATATACTCATTAATTCTATAAGCGCATGTAAACTTTAGGTATATCAGAGTAGAATTTGTATTATTCATTAATTCATTTATTTATTTATATCGGTGAAAAGGAATGGATTTAATACTTCTCCCTTCTTGTTGTAAGTTTCCTCCACACTTGATGGTCATTAAAATGGATTCCTATAGGAAATCCCTCTGAAAATGAAAAATGATCCTACAAATGATGGATGGAAGCCACAATATGGAACTAAAATGATAATATGGATATGCAAACTAAAACATCTCATACTCTGCAATAGATTTTGACTGCTTATTTATGAAACCCTGAAATGTGTGGTCTATAATGAAATTGCTGCTAGACCCTCAGCTGTAACATCTATCATGGAGGGTGATGGTACAAAACTAAATGATAAATTGTTAAGGTCAAGCTGCAATCAATATGCAAACACTAGATAAAGAAATGTGTGACTTATGCACACCAACAGCAATAGATTAAAATATTATGGATTCAATCTTTTCTTCCTCCCAATGGAGACCATCTTTAAGATAAATGATGTAAATAACTTTACGATAAGGTCACACTTGATTTTATTTATTTAGCCTTTTGAGTACGTTTGGGTAGCACAAGGAAATTACTTTTTTAAAAAAGGAAAACCTTTGATTTTTTTTGTTTCAGTCATTATGTATACTTCAATTTAGCATATGGAGAAGTCTGACAACTCAGAATTACACATACTTACATTGAAATGCTTTTCACATAGTTTTTGTCCTGTTTCTCCTATGAATTCTTTCCCTTCTAAACTGCAGCAATTTAGATTGTCATCAGTTCTTTTTATAGTAGCATTCTAACTTGTCTTCCCTACATTTAATCCCTTTTGATCCATGTTGTACCCACAAATGCAAACATTGTATGTATCATCCCTTCAGGTCAAATGTGGAAACTAGCCAGTCTGATAGTATAGTTTGGCTGATGTGTTTCCCTAGGTAATACATTAGTCAGAATTCTCCAGCGAAACAGAAAAAACAGATTGGAGATATATGTATATATGTATGTGTGTATGTATATATATACATACATGTATACATACATATATGTGTGTGTATGTGTGTGTATATATACATACATATGTACATGTATATATGCACACATATATCTCCAACCTAAATATTTATATATTATATAAATATAGATATAATGATATGTCATACAGTTCAAGTTTTTATATGAATTGGCTCCTGCAGTTATGAAGGCCAAGAGGTCCCACAATCTGCCCCCTGCAAACTGAAGAACCTGGAAGCCAGTTGTATAATTCAGAACTGTATAATTCAGTCTAATTCCAAAGGCCTGAAAACCAGGAGTTCCGATATCTAATGGCAGGAGAAGATGGACATCCCAGGTGTAGAAGAAAAAGCAAATGCATCCTTCCTCTGCCTTTTTGCTCTGCTTGGGCCCTGGATGGATGGGATGATGACCGCCTGCATTGCTAAGGTGATAAACTTTACTTAGTCTACTACTTCAAATGCCAATCCCCTTCTGGAAACACATTTTTGGACATACCTAGAAATAACATTTATCACCTATCTGGGCATACTGTAGCCCAGTCAAGTTGACACATAAAATTAACCATTACAATATTCAAGCATTTAAACTGGGGCATTCTATAGATAATGCACCTTCATTCCATAATCAGCTAGAAATTATGGGAATTTCAGTAAAGGTAAAAGAGATGCCCACTGCTATGGAGACTACTGAAAGAGAATTTGCGGAAAGACTGTGGGCATGTAGGCAATAGCTTAGTTTACTAAATCACTCTGTAGTCTAGGGTTTATTTTTTATTTTTTTAATATTTTATTTATTTGAAAGAGAGATAGAGAACACAAGTAGAGCAGCAGGCAGAGAGAGAAGGAGAAGCAGGCTCCAGCAGGGTGCCCAATGTGGGGCTGGAACCCAGGACCCTGGGATCATGGTCTGAGTGAAGGCAGACGCTTCACCGACTGAGCCACCGAGACACTCTTAGTCTAGGGTTCAAGCATAATCTTTTTTTTTTTAAGATTTTATTTATTTATTTGACAGAGAAAGACACGGCAAGAGAGGGAACACAAGCAGGGAGAGCGAGAGAGGGAGAAGCAGGCTTCCCATGGAGCAGGGAGCCTGACACAGGGCTCAAGCCCAGGATGCTGAGATTATGACCTGAGCTGTTTAACGACTGAGCCACCAGGCACCCTAAACAAAATCTTTATCCTCAGACACATGTGGTTTATATCTCAGCTCTCCCATTTGTTATCTGAGTGACTAGTCAGGTTTCTTAATCTCTCTAAGCCTGGTTTCTTCATATATAAAAGGGAGATAATAATCCAACCTAATGGAGTTGTAAAATTTAAAACAGATCATTCATTTATAAGCTGCTTGACCTTGCGCAAGTGCCTTCATCTCTCTGAAGATTAGTGGGCTGATCTAGAGAATGTTGATAGCAGTATTTGTATTAATAATATATTGTTATAATGATCATATCTATGTTCCTTCAGGTGGTAAAAATGCTTAAATATGATACTTATACAATTCAACAAATACTTCCTGAACTTCACCATTGGTTCATATAAAGCATTTAGCAAAGGACTTCTCGCCCATGGTCAATGCTCAGTAAATGTTAGCTATGTGACCTTGATTATTCCTGGGATACATTGCAGCTCTGCTCCCTTCCACATATTGGCATATGGTTAAAATGCCAGAGAATCCCCTTTTACTAGCAGGCATCCTGGAGCTCACCTATATTAACAACACACTTTGGGGTTTATTATGCTTCTGGGAAGTTGTTTACAAAAGGGAAGGACTTATTTTTAGGAGCTATTTCCTGGTAGGCAGCTAATAGAAGATTGAGGAAATGCTATTTTCCCTTTCTATAATCTATTATGGATTTATACAAGTTGTTGAGTGTCCAGAAATGTGTTGTTTGCACCAAATCGGTGCCAGGGAGAAGTTGATACTTTCCTAGTGACTTGAACATTAATATACATGTCTAGCACCAGCCTCTCTTACCTTTCCAATGTTTGTTCCTATCTTTAATAAACCCTTAGATTAAAAGACAGCAGCTCTTAAGCTAAGCCTTTGAGGTACCTGAGTGGCTTAGTCAATTAAGCATCCGACTCTTGATTTCAGCTCAGTCATGATCTCAGGGTGATGAGATCTAGGCTTGCGAAGGCTCAGTGCTGAACGTGGAGCCTGCTTAAGATTCTCTCTCTCCCTCTCCCTTTGCCCCTTTCCCCCGTTCATGCTCACCCAGTCACTCTCAATAAATAAACCTTCTTCATATGGTCACCTTCCTTTAAACTACAAAGAAATTTAGAGAGAAAGGAGATGGAATGCTCTTTTTTCAATGTATGTTTAAAACGCCAAACTGAATAAAAAAGAGTTGGACCTTTCCTCAAGCCATGGCTGTCAGAATAATGCATTTTGTCACACGCCATGGAAATACTGCTGCTCTGGTTTGGTGTCTTCGGTGTGCTCTTTTGCCATTCCTACTTTTATTTTTAGAATTCTAGCAATGCAATTCCCACTGCTATTCATCAGGGTCTATGAGTATTTGCTTTCATTGAACGAAGTTTGGGGATCGGAGAGTCAGCTCGTTCCCTCTGCTACTGATTGGCCACCTATGCTGCTTGTCTCTTGTCCTAGAGAATGCAAACAAATGTAAATGTGAGCTGCAGAAAAAGAAAATTAGATAAAGGACATCTTTTAACCAGAAAAATCATTCTATGATTCATAAATAAGTAATTTCTGGATGAACTGTTCTTTAGGGTTATTCATAGCACAATTTCAGGGCAATATGCCTGTGTGCCTGTTGGTTGGCCTATGTATCTACCTATCTATCGATCAATCATCATCAACTACCTGTCTATTCATTTTCACTTAAGTGGTCTAAACAAGACATAGGCAGAGAAGAGTTCAAGACTTTGTGAAAATGAGAATTCCAGAATAAGAAGGAAAACTTAGTAAAATGCTTATATGGAAATAAATTCAGAGACAGGAAACCCTCCCCAAGTAAATGTGGCCTCTATGGATTTATGACCCCATGTATTCCCTCCTTTCTCCATAGCCATTATGTTTTGGGTGGCAATCTTTTTGCACAAATGGTAAACTTTTATCACAGATCAATTCTATGCAATAAACATGTAGTGAATACCTACTGTGTTAAGTATTGGAAAACTGAAGGTGAAAAATGCAGTTTCTCATTCTCATGGTCGAAGTGTACAGATTAATATGTTTTAAGAAAAGGGGTGAGATGGTCATAGGTTTAAAAGGATTACTAAAATAACAGTATGGAGAAAGGATTTGAGGGTGAAATAATGGAGGTAGGTTATCTATTAGGCTTCTGTGTTTTTTCCCTTAGAACAGCATTTCTTGATCTATTTTTGTCTTATGATCACTGATAATAATATACAGACTCTCAACACAAATTATTTTGTTTATCTCCCACACACAGAGTAAAAGACTTGAATAAATATTAATGCAGGATCTAAAAGCCTGAGGCCACATCCTAGGATGATACGAGCCCTCCTATAATTGCCTTCTTGAGAAAAGTCAAAGTTGCCAAAAGAATGTACTGTTTGTGGGGCGCCTGGGTGGCTCAGTGGGTTTAAGCCTCTGCCTTCAGCTCAGGTCATGATCCCAGGGTCCTAGGATGGAGCCCCACATCGGGCTCTCTGCTCTGCAGGGAGCCTGCTTTCTCCTCTCTCTCTGCCTGTCTCTCTGCCTCCTTGTCATCTCTGTCTGTCAAATAAATAAATAAAATCTTAAAAAAAAAAAAAGAATGTACTGTTTGTGCGAGCCAACACCTGAAGATAGAGCCTGTTTCCCAGCCTCAGTGGAAGGGGAGGAACCTAACTTTGATAAGCACCAGTTAACAAATCCAGATACATTTCACAAAGACCAACCCTAGTTTCCTGCTCTCTGTTATTTCCCACTTCCTTAGCTCAAGCCTCAACCGTATCTACTCTCCTCCCCTTAAGAACCCTATCATCTCTGTAAAAAAGTGAAGTTGGGGTCTGTTCATGCTGAACTTTCTAAACTACTCCTGGCACATACATTATTCATTTATCTTCTCTCAGCTACCTTTATACAGATTCCATAAAATTTAAAACTTAATATACAAAACAAAAAAAAAAAAAAACCCTTAATACACCGACAGAAAAATGAGACAAGGGCCAGTGGTTGAAGATTTTGTAAAAGATGGTGGCAAGCATGAACGTGATCACAATATCAGGAAAGTTCATCTTCACAATGTAAAATTTCAATTTATTTAATTCCATATTCTTATAATAAAAGAGACATAATACAAAACTAAAGTCCTACTTTGCCAATTCATGTCTGGATTGTTGGCAACAGCCCTCCTCACATACAATTAGAACGCACCAAAAAGACAAACTACGCAACTTCTGTCTAGGAAAGCAGATGTGAGAATTCCGGCAAGGGGAAGATAACCCCTATCGCTCAGTAACTGTACGATTGTGGCAATGTGCTATATAGTAAAATCAAGCCCATCCCTTGAAGTAAGATTCCAGTTTCTATCAATAGAAGTTCATTATACACACACACACACACACACACACACACGTATATAACTCCTCAAGTTCTACTTTTGCTGTCATCCACACATTTTGACACGTAGTGTATTTACTATCAGTCCCATTTAAGATCATATCCTGTATGAGGCCAAATCCTTAAAATTTACTTTTCTTTTGTGTCATGCTCAAACTTTATGAACATTCCATTTGTATTAAAAATTGCATATATTCTTGTACACCTAAAATTAATACAATATTATATGACAAGTTTATTTCAATAAAAAATGTTTAATCTCCTTTGCATATAAATCAATGCACATTACTGATGACAACTAATGTATATCTGATACTGTCTAAACACTTTACATATAACTCATTCATTCCTCACTAAAACCCTGTGGGGACTACATTATCATTTCCATTTTAAAAAGAAAAAAAAAAAAAAACCCGAGACAAAGAAATGTTAAACAATTTTCCAAAAGTCACATAGCTAGCAGAGTAGATGGTACGTGATCCCAGGCTTTCTGTCTTCAGAATCCACGCTTTTAGCTACTACTTTATATCACCTCTTACCTCTTATTTTAATATTCCAGTCCATTAGGGTCTTTTTGTATCCTTGTCCATCAATTCACAATAGAAGTGTGTTAAATGTTTGAAATGTCTATTCTCTGTGGTTCTATCATTTACAGCTTTATAGTTCTGTTGTCATGATCTTTACATCTTCTTGATCCGTTTTTCCTGTTAGCATTAAATAATAACCCATTTGTCTTTTATGATGTTTTCACTTCAAATTCTATTTTATCTGACATGAAGTTGTTATATCTTTCCTTTAGCGTATACGTGTCTCATATATAATTCGCCATCCCTTTATTTTCATTGTATGTACACTTCAGTTTTATGTGTTTCATATATGGGGTGACCATATAATTTACTGTTGCAAATGCCTCACCTGTGGAGTAGGGTGGAGGCAGGATGAGGAGAGAAAGTTCAGGAGAGGACCAGCTTGCCTGCTCATATTATTGGTCCCCATCTCAGTCAGGTTGCAGCACCGCTCGGGTGGTACCCCTCTGCCTCTAGCTAGCACTGCCCTGGTGTTAAGCTAGCTGCAGCTTTCTCTCCTTACAGGAGCAGTGGGGCCTGGAAGGTAATATTTCCATAACAATGTCATAGTGTGGGAATGGGCTATGGAGTAAAGCACCAAGAAGCTCTTCCCCAACTTTGCATCCATCTATGACCTCTTGGTACATTTACTTTCTAAGTGATTTCATCTTTTCTCATGATATTAAATCCATCTATAGTCTCATGAATCCCAACTACATGGTTCCAGGCCAGACCCAACATCTCCCAGAGCTCCAGAAGGAAATATCCAACTACATACTTACCACGTCCACTTGGATACCTAATCGGCATCTTAAATTGCCATGTCCATAATGTCCTTGAATACTCACCATCATCATCACCCTTAATGGTATTTCCATTCTACCAACTGCTCAGGCAAAAACTTTGGGTTTACCTTTGACTCAGTGTCATTCACACAACCAATCTAATCCATTAGCACTTCAAAAGATTTCTAGAAACAAGTTCATTCTCAACACATCCCCAAAACAACACTTAGTCTAAATATTATCTCTTGACCCGATTATTCCAACAGCCTTCAACCCGGTCTCCCTGCTTTTGTTCTTTTGATCCAGGACAATCTGATCATTAAACATTAGCCAGGGATATGTGATTAGAACATAAGTCAGACTATACAAAATCTCTGTCCAAAACTGAGATGGCTTCTTATTTTTTTCTGAATAAAATTCAAAATCCATACTCTACCACACAAGCCCCTCCACATTCAACCTTCTGGCTACTTTTCTGAAATACTCTTCTAACACTCATCCCCGTACTGATTACCCTCTTGATCAAAGGGCTTCCTGGGGGATATCCCCAATCCTAACCTAACCCTAACATGTCATGCACGTCTTACCAGGATCAGTTTATGACGTGGGACTGTTGGCTATTGTAGGGATACCCAAATAGTTACTGATTTTTTAAGATGAATGAAAATTTTAGGCCCATGTTCTAAGTAACCAAAGTATGAAACTAGCATACCTGAGAAAAGGAGTTGCTTTATTATCTACAGGTTCCAGAGGGGTTTTCTAGAGTCAAGATGACTTTCAAAGCACTTTTCCACCAGGCAGTGGTTCTGGCATTGTGGAATATTATACCCATGTGCTGAGTCAAAACTACCTTCAGTTTCAAATTTTCTGGCTGAGGTGATGGAGTACTTTCACAGCTTAAATTATACTGTCACCTTTTCACTAAAAATGTTGCAAAATTTTCTCATTTCACTCAGAGATAAATCCAAAGTCTTTACAGTCTCCTAACACCCCCCTCATGTGCTATGGCTCTGCGTTACCTGACTTCACCCCCTTTGATTTTCCATTTTGCTCACTCGGCTCCAGCTACCTTGCTATATTTAATGCCACAAAAGCTTCCACCCCAGAGCCTTTATAATCACTTTTCTTTTCCTAGAGTGTTCTTTCTTATATGTTCCGCGTGATACTGCTCATTTCCTGCAGATCTTCACTGAAAAATCACCTTATCAATAAAGCTGTACTAGTGATCACACTAATAAATTAACAAAATCACATTTCCCAGCACTCCTTAACCCCTTTCCTTCATTTATTTTTTCTCCATAGTGCTTATGATCACCATCTGAGATATAAGAGATCTAGATATCTTGATAGATATACATATCCACACAGATCTACAAAGGATATCTACCTAGATAAACATACATACTCTGTTTTTTCATTGTCTGTCTCAATCCCATTAGAAAATAATATCTGTGAGAGCAGAGAATTTTATCTATTTTTTTTCGTACTCAAATCTCTGATATTCAGGATGATGTCAGTCAGATATTCAACAAATATCTGTTGAATGGATAAAAAAATAAATGAATAAGCACTTTTTGGCATCATCCCCATTTCAAAACTCACTTTTAAAAGAAAATTTTCTGGGGCACTGGGGTGGTTCAGTGGGTTAAATGTCTGACTTCAGCTCAGGTCATGATCTCAGGGTCCTGGGACAGAGCCTATGTCAAGCCAACATCGGGCTCTGCACTCAGAGGGGAGTCTGCTTGTCCTTCTTCCTCTGCCCCTACTAGTGCTCTCTTCCTCTCTCTAAAATAAATAAATAAAATCTTTAAAAAAATAAAAATAAATCAATAACAATAAAAGGAACTTTCCTATATAGCATAGGGAATAAAGTCAACGCTGTAACAGTGTCACATTGTGACAGATGGTAACTACATTTGTGGTGAACATAGCATAAAGTACAGACTTGGGGAATCACTATGCTGTATACCAGAAAATAATGTAACTGTGTGTCAATTATACTCAAATAAAAAAAGGAATTATCCTAGTGAATATTTTAAATCATCTATAACTCCTTTATTAATTAAACATATTGGAAAAATATTCTAATCCATTTTGTTTGATAGGTGACCTAATAATATTAACAGCTAGTATTCTGGGTGTTTTCTATTAGCAGGTACAATGTTAAGCCACTTACATGCATATCATCTTACTAAAGACCATGCAAGAAAGGTATCAGTATTCTCAATTTATAGATGTGAGAAGTGAGACACGGACAAATTAATTTAATCAAAGTGATATGGCTACTATTGTAATACTGTGTGTCAACTACATTCAAATAAAAAAGTGACAATGCTACTAAAGGTTGCACAAGAACACAAACTAAGGTGTGTGTTCACCAAAACTCTTTAAAGCTCCTTATAAAGTCCACTATAAAAGTCACATCAGCTTATCCCTGCAGATAATGAAACTAAGAAAGGATCATCTAGCATCCATTCCTCTACCATTACCAGCTTTCCGTAACTCACATAATAGATTGTTTTTAATGGGCAAGAACCTTTACAGTCAGAATATTAAAAATAGAACCTGAGAATAATACACTGTAAATAATCACTTAAGTTGCCTTGGTTTATGTATTTAGTGCTAAAGCTACGATATTATAGTTATCTTTATTCATAAAGCTTTGTATGTGTGAGATAATGACATCTTTTCTTCTCTTTGGTCTCTATTAAAATGTACAATGCTTCTGAACTCAAAGGGCTTTAATCTCATGTGATATGGAAAATTTCCAGTCAGGGTTAATTACGCAGGAACTGTAATACTTATGGTAATGACTAATGGACCTTAACATCCTGTGTTATTTTTCCACTGGTTTTGCACATTTGGGACTGAGTGGCCTGCCAGACACACACTGCCACTATACTATCCTGATATTGATTTGAAATTGATCTTTTTTTATTTTACAAAGTCCTGTTTTTTAATGGGTCTTCACACAGTTGCAGCCACAAAAGTCATAATTTCACACTGAGACCTTGCTATAGTCTGGATGTTTGTGTCTTCCCATTTGAATTTTGGGAACCCCCTAGAGGTGTTTATATTAGAAGGTGGGGACTTTGGGAAGTGATTAGCTTGAAGGGGGAGAATATGTCATTTAAAAATACGCCTCTTTGGCCAAAAAAAAAAAATATGCCTCTTTGGCATATGTATTTTCTTGAGCTAGTTATTTTTAAGAAAAAGCAGACAAAGGGGAACTGAAAACCAAGTAGAAGTATCTTATTTACATTTATAAAGGAAATCTCCATTTGTAAAGGTATCTCCCTTTCAGTACCAGAAAGAGAAGGATGACTTTAATCTCTAGAAACTCTTATTAATGGAACAGGCAAAGACTTAGATCTGCGTAACAAACTTAGCCTTGTTGATGTGCTTTTTCTGCTTACCTCACATAACTGGCTCCCGCCACCTCCCAGATCTTTCTTGTGCCTTTTGCTGGAGACAGTATTTAAAGCGGTGACTTAGGCCATTTTGGAGAGTTACTCAATTTTCCTGAGTCTCTTCTATGGATACAGGAGGTACATGTTATTAAATTTCTTTTTCTCTCCTGTTAATCTATCTTTTATTACTGGGGGGGGGCAGTCTCAGCCAAGAACTAAGAATAGTAGAAGGAAAATAATTTTTCTTCCCCTACAAGGTCATGAGAGTAGAGCCCTCTGAATGGAATTAGTGCCTTATAAAGGAGGCCCCAGAAAGATCTCTAGCCCCTTCTGCCATGTGAGGACATAGCAGGAAGTCTGCAGCCCAGAAGAGAGACCTCACCTGACCATGCTCGCACTCTGATCTCTGACTTCCAGCTTCCAGAATTATGAGAAATATCTCGCTCTTGTTTACAAGCCACACAGTCTGTGGTATTTTGTTATAGGAGCCCAAATGGACTAAGACAGACATGATACTCTATATAACATGAAAGAAAAATCAACTGGCACAACTTAGCCACTTGAACTAAAAAGAATGATGAAAATATAATGGAATATGGATAATACGAAAATCATTTAAACATGCTAAAAAAGGAAAAGCCAAGGTTGAGTAATACCAAGTACACATAATTATACTATCTTTCCACACGCTTGCAAATATGTTATAGGCTTTAGTTCTTATATTTGTGTGTTATCACAATAACCATTCTAAAAAATAAAGCAACAGAAACCCAGAAATATTAAACAAATTCACCAAGTTCATGGTGCTAGTAAGTGTTAGAACCAGACTACAATTCTACAATTCTATGGTCAATTAATCTTCAACAAAGCAGGAAATAATATCCAGTGGAAAAAAGACAGTCTCTTCCACAAATGGTGTTGGAAAAACTAGACAGCAACATGCAAAAGAATGAAACTAGACCACTTTCTTATGCCATACACAAAAATAAATTCAAAGTGGATCAAAGGCCTAAATGTGAGACCTGAAATCGTAATAATCCTAGAAGAGAAGACAAAGTAACTTCTTTCACATCAGCTACAGCAACTTCCTTCTAGATCTGTCTCCTGAGGCAAAGGAAACAAAAGCAAAAATAAACTACTGGGACTACATTAAAATAAAAAGGAAACTATCAACAAAACTAAAAGGCAACCTATGGAATGGGAGAAGAAAGATATTTGCAAATGACATATCCAATAAAGGGTTAGTATTCAAAATATATAAAGAAGTTACAAAACTCAACACCCAAAAAGCGAATAATCCTATTTAAAAATGGGCAGAAGACAGGAACCTTTTTTAAGGAAGACATACAGATGGCTAACAGACTCATGAAAAGATTCTCATCATCACTTATCATGAGGGAACTACAGATCAAAACTACAATGAGATGTCACCTCACACCTGTCAGAACGGCTAAAATCAACAACACAAGAAACAACAGGAGTTGGTGAGGATGTGGAGAAAGAGGAACCTCCCACTGCTGGTGGGAATGCAGCCACTGCGGAAAATAGTACGGAGTTTCCTTAGAAAGTTAAAAATAGAACTACCATACGATCCAGCAATCACACTACTGAGTATTTACCCAAAGATTACAAACTCACTAATTCAAAGGGATACATGCACCCCTATGTTTACTGTAGCGTTATTTACGATAGCCAAGATATGAAAGGAGCACAAATGTCCACTGGAAGCTGAATGGCTAAAGAAGACATACATATATAGAAAGAGAGTCAGAAACAGAGACAGAGAGAGGGAGAGACAATTATTGAGCCATAAAAAAGAGTGAGATCTTGCTATTTGCAATGACAGGTGTGACGCTAGACAGTATAATGCTAAGTGAAATAAGTCCGTTAGAGAAAGACAAATACTGTGATTTCACTCATGTGTGGAATTTAAGAACCCAAACAAGCAAGGTGAAGGGAGAGAGAGAAACCAAGACAGACTTTTAACTCTAGAGAACAAACCGCTGCTTACCAGAGGGGAGGTGGGAGGGGCGATGGGTGAAACAGGTGATGAGGATTCAGGAGAGCACCGTCCTGATGGGCGCCAGGTTATTAAAGTAAAAACTTTTAAAGTTAGAATGAGGGGCGCCTGGCTGGCTCAGTCAGTAGAGCATATGACTCTTCATCTCAGGCTTGTGAGTTCAAGCCACATGTTGGGTATAGAGATAACTGAAAAATAAAGACATCTTTTAAAAAAACAAACTGAATCATTCGGTTGCCTGAGGTGCAGACTGAGACTCTGCACACTTTATCACCATGTGCTTCTGTTTTCCCGGCATTTCTTTCATTAATGTGGTTCAACTGACCTGACCGTCAGTGCGTGAGCCCGCACCACGTTGGGCCAATTATTCCAACTTTACAATGGAAGTGAGTGCCTGGTGTGGTAAATATCTTTCATTAGGCTTGCCGTTTCAGGTTTCATCAGAATGTATATGTACCCAAGTGTATTTCTGGATGACTTTAACACCACTTTGTCAAATTCAGGGAAGACTGTGTATGTTTTTTTAGTGCAATTATCATAAAACATGCATTGAATTTAGGGGGGCCCTCTTTACAAATATCAAATGTTCCCTTGCAGTAAAATGAACACCTCTTCATTCCAGTCTCCTTTCATATAACTTGGGAGATATTGTGGTTTCTCTTTATGGGTTTAGAACAATTCTTGATAGATTTATTCCTATAAATGCATTAGATATTTTTCCTTTCATGTGTGACCTCATACATACACACACATATACACACATATGTATGTATGTATGTATATACATAATAAAGATTCAGAATGAACTTCCCCAAAATGTGCCACTTTGGCACATGGATCATTTCAGCCGAAGACAATCAAGGCCCAGAAGATTCAGGAGAAGCTTTTACCTCCCCCTTAATTGCCTCTAAGAATTTAGAAAGAGGGCCTGGTCCGGGAAGACAGCTATCACCAGGGGTGAGTAGAGAGAGTCCAGTCTAAGTGTGGTAAGCTGCATGGAGCTCCACAGGGCCTGTGTTCCCCCACCTGCCTGGCATGACAGACATTTGTCTACCAAACATTTGCTCTTCCAATCTTCCTATGAACTGTCTTTCTTCCCTTTGAAGGCCCAGACCCCATACTTCTGTCTGCTTAGCTCAGGACAGCATATAAACCTCAACTGCCTCTGAGCCCCCAAGTCTGTATAGGGCTCCAAAACATACAATTTTTTTCTCCTGTTAATCTGTCTTATGTCAATTTAATTAATAGACCAGGGAAAAGAATCTAGAAGGGGAGAAAAAAATTTTCCTCCCCTGCAATAATTATAATAATATTACATTATAGTTTTATTAATATGTATTACATATATAATTGGTTTCAACTTACCTGATTTGACTCTCAATAGTTTTCATAGTTTTTACTTTATTATCTTAGGATTTCTAACTGTAAAGTACACTCTGAGTTTGCATTGCATCGTTAAAATCAAGTGATTTTTGTCCATTTAATAGAAAAGATGTTTTAAAAACAGCCATCACATTCTCATGCGTACTAAGTGCTACACATATCCATACAGGAAGAGTCAAGTAGCATCCCTGATTTGGGTGCTCCCTCCCCAAATGAAACCCCAAATGCTCTGGAAGACACCCTCAGCAGGCCTTAAATCACATCTATTAGGAATAGGTTGTTCTCTGTACTCACATACCTGAAGGTGAGTGGATTTTGTATAGCAAAGGAACATGTTATTCATAAATATGGGCTATAGAATTAATCATATTTTGGTAATGCAACCCCTTAGTGTGTTGGCTGATTTGCAGTTTAGCAAAGTATTTTCAGGTAGCTCCATTCTTGACCTGAAGATGGTATAATGATCACATCTGATTTTTAGGAAAGACAAATGGGTTCTTAGAAGAACAGATGGGAGGTATGATGGTTTGCGACATTTGTCTGAGTGTACTGTTGACCTATAGTCTCCTCTTCTGTGACAAAAGTCAATCTTCCCATGAAGATGAAACTCTCTGAGAAGGGATTTAGGATAACTGAGTTCTTTTTGAAGGATATGCCTTTAGGTAGATAAGGTGAGTTCAGAGAAAGTCTCTCCAAGTTTGTTATTTTTCAAAAGGCGAAACCTCAAAGAAATCAAAATACCAAAATGGCATATTTTATACTGGTATATTCTGCTACCCTTCAAAGCTTTCCTTGATCACTTTAATTTTACAACCTGGGCCCATATCAAAACTCTAGATCCCTTTTAACCTGGATGTATATTTTCCCCTTGACCTTTATTTTATTTTAATTTAAATCCACTAAACAACATAAAAAGCTACACTAGTTTCGGGTGTACAATAGAGTGATTCAAGAATTCTGTATATTACTCAGTGTTGATCACTTCCTCCCTCCCTCTACCTCACCCATGCCCCCCACCCCCATACCATCGGTTTGTTCTCTACATTTAAGAGTCTACAGGGGTTTTTTGGGGGGCTTTGTCTTTGTTCATTTGCTTTGTTTCTTAAATTCCACATGTGAGTGAAATCATGTGGTATTTGTCTTTCTCTGATTTATTTTGCTTAGCATTACAGTCTCTAGATCCATCCATGTTGTTGCAAATGGCAAGATTTCACTACTTTCTTATGGCTGAGTAGCATTCCATTGTTTATATATGCCACATCTTCTTTATCCATTCATCCATCCATGTGCACTCAAGGTGCTTCCATATCTTGGCTATTGATAATAATGCTGCAATAAACATGGGGGTGCATTTATCTTTCCAAATTAGTGTTTTCTTATTCTTTGGGTAAATACACAGTAGTGGAATTATTGGACCATATGGTAGTTCTATTTTTAAATTTTTTGAGGAACCTCTATACTGTTTTCCACAGGGGCTGTACCAGTTTGCATTCCCACCAACAGGGCACTACAGTCCCTTGACCTTTATTTTGACCACCCTCTAATGGTATATAACTTAAGTCTGCACCCCTTCCTCCCACCTAGAATGCAAGTTCCCTGAGGACAAATATTCTCAATTCTTTTGTTTAATAATAGCATGTAATTGTCACTGATAATTTGTTGAACAAATACCAAATGGCACTGTATAACTATTATAATTAAAACAACGGAAAATCTGCTTCAGGAAGTGACTGAAGGATCAGTGTAACAAATTAGAAGCTCAAAGAGACCCAATTTCACCCTGGCAGAAAAAAAAAGTAACTGAAAAACCTCACCTTCCCAGTATTTACCCAAATAAATTCCACATGGATTAAGGGGTAGAGTACAAAATATGAACCATAAAATCATAATCCAGAGAGGGACATACACTATCTATTGTTAAGGAAAGAAAGCTGAAAAGGAAAGAAGTTGCAGAAAAATAGAATGAGCTCATACGTGCACAATCAAAAACGAGGTGGAAAAAAAGTGTTATGTGTGTACATATATGAGTTAGTAGATGGTTGTGTCAGCAAAGAGTAGAATGTGGACAGATAAATACAAGGTATTTGGTAATGATTGAGGCTGGATATATGGATTGAATACTAATTTTTTTCTTTATATAGTCATGCATTGTCTCAAGTATTAAAATAAGCAAGTAGTGTTTTTAATTAAAATCACACACACATTTTTTTTTATTGAAGTAAATTTATCTCCTACTACATTAAACAAAGTCTTCAAGTCTCAATCTTCCCAATCTGTAAAAAGGGATATTCCTGGCCTTACAACTAGGAACAATTATGATAATGACTATTATTAACATTTACCCAGTTCTCACTGACATTTCAGGCACTGTGCTAAGAGCTATTATGTGGTTCTACCCATTTAATCTGCATAATAAAACTCATGACAGAAAATATTATTACTTCTATCTCAATGATCTGTCAAGAGGATTAAATAACCTAACACACATGAAAATACTGCTATAAACTAAACACAATTGAGAAATGGAAGTAATTACATCATTTTTATATGCAGTCACACATCTACTGAAACAAATTTATTTATAATTTAGTTTGTTTAGTCCTTGAGGACTTACATCCTTGGCTTTCACCTTGTGAGCGCTCTGAACAATACAACCCATTAGCTGAGCTTAATCACCACTCCAATATCACCATGTGGTTTAACATGGTAGTAATCAGCCCACTTACAGACTTCATCAAAAATAAAATATGTGGGGGCACCTGGATGGTGCAGTCAGTTAAGCATCTGACTCCTGGTTTCTGCTGAGGTCATGATCTCATGGTCATGGGACCAAGCCCTGTACCGTGTACTGTGCTCAGTGTGGAATCTGCTTGAGGTTCTTTCTCCCTCTCCCTCTACCCCTTCTGCTAGTGCTCTCTAATAAATAAAAATCTTTAAATAAAATAAACAAAATAAAATAAATATCTGGGATGATCAAGAGATACAAACTTACAGCTATAAAATAAATGTCTTGGGAATATATGTATGAACACAGTCAATAATATTGTATTAACTTTGTATGTTAACAGACAGTAGGTAATTAAGCTTACTATGATCAGTTTGCAATGTATGCAAATGTCAAATTGCTATGTTGTAACATGAAATATAATATTGTGTGTCAATTATACTTCAATTAAAAAGATAAAAATAAAAAATTGTGCTTCAAAGACACTATTAAAAATGAAAAGGCAACTCACAGAATGGGAGAAAATACAAATTATATATTTGATAAGAACTATTATCCACGATGTATCACTAACTTTTGCAACTTAACAATAAGAAGACAGTCCAATTTTTAAAAATGCGAAAATGATCGAAGAGCCTGGGTGGTTTTGTCACTTAAGTGGCTGACTCTTGGATTTGGCTCAGGTCATATTCTTGGGGTAATAGGATCAAGCCCAACTTGAGCTCCCGACTCAGCGGGGAGTCTGCCTCCTTTCTTCCTCTGCCCTTCCCCCCTACCCCCCAACCCTGCTTGCATACTCTCTCTCTGGAATAAATAAATCTTTTTAAAAAATGAGAAAAGGATCTAGATATTTATCCAAAAAAGACAAACAAAAGGCCAATAAGTACATAAAAAGATGCTCAATGTCATTAGTCATTAGGGGGATGCAAATCAAAACCAAAATGAGATACCATTTCACATCCTATAATTTGATGAAAATTAATTAGAAAAAGACAATATCAATTCTTTTTTTTTCTTTTTTTTTTTTTTTAAGATTGTAGTTATTTATTTGAGAGAGACTAAGCCAGAGGGAGAGGGAGAAAGAATCTGAAGCAGACTCCACACTGAATGCAGAGCCCAACTCAGGGCTTGATCTCACAATTGCGAGATCATGACCTGAGCCAAAACCAAGAGCTGGATGCCCAACCGACTGAGCCACCCAGGTGCCCGGACAATAGCAATTCTTTGCAAGGTTGTTGAGATAACATTGCTGGTGAGAATTGAAACAAAGTCTGGCATTTCCTCAAAATGTTCAAATATATCTACTATATGACCCAGAAATTCTACCTAGGTCAATTCCACATATGTCAACACAAAATCTTGCACACAAATATTCATAGAATTGTTATTCATAAGAGCCAAAAAATGTAAATAAAGCACATAACCATGAATAGATGAATGGACAAATTCAATATGGCATAATCATACAATGATTCAGAGTATCTAGTGATAAAAAAAAAGAATGAAGTAACAATGTATCAATAAGCCTTGAAAATATGCCAGGTGGAAGAAACAGATACAAAAGGCCATATTCTGGGACACCTGGGTGGCTCAGTTAATTAAGCGTCTACCTTTGACTAGGATCAGGATCCCAGGGTCCTGGGATTGAGCCCCATGTGGGGCTCCCTGCTCAGTGGGGAGCTTGCTTCTCCCTCTCCCTCTGCCTGCATCTCCCCTGCTTGTGCTCGCTCTCTCAGTCTATCAAATAAATAAATAGAATCTTTTAAAAAGGCCATATATTGTGCTATTTCATTTACATGAAATGTCCATTATGAGCAAATTCATAGATATACAAAGTAGAATAGTGGTTGCCAGGTGCTGGAGGAGGAAGATACCCAGTGACGGCTAATGGCGATAGAGTTCTTTTGGGGGTGATGAAAACATCCTAGAATAAGGCAGTGGTGATGACTGCCCAATTCTGTCAATAAACTGAAATCTACTGAGTTGTAAACTTTAAGGAGTAGGTTTTATGGTAGTTATATCTTAATTTTTAAGAAGTCAGTGCTGGAAGAGGCCATATGTATTCAGTACAGCACAATCTTCATTTCACAAATAGACAAGGGACTTTCATAAAGAAATAGGATGATCTAAGGATAGATTAATACTAACAACATAAATGGTGGAAACAAAAGTCACACAGAATGCTTACAGTGTGCCAAGGATTATTCCAAGTTGTTCACATCCCTGCGTATCTTGAGTTCTTACAAGAACCTATGAGGTAGAAGCTGGGATATAGATCTTTTTTTACTGATGACAAAAAAAATAAGGAAAAAATGTTTAATAATGGTCTACATCTCACAGCCAGCAAACTCATCCCTGACCAGTGTTTGTGTCTGATTGCCTCACTGAAGCACCTCGAGTCCTCTCATGATTAATCCTGCACTAGCACATACAAAATATTTGAGGGAATCACTGAAAATGTTCAGTTTCTCTTGTGGAGTTTGGCCAATCCCAGATACCTAAGGGAAGTATCCGTGAAGGGTGGCAAATCATGAGCACTGTCCGTCCATCCTCAGCTGCTTGACTGGTTTGGGCTGACCTGGGTTAAGGACGGGGGAAGGAAATGAGATTTCTGTGTCTTCTGTACTCACACGCTTGAGCCATCTCCACTTTCATAACCAGGACCGTGGTCACTGGTTTTCTGTGATGTGAACTATAGGGATTTGTGGGACACAGAGAAGGATGGTGGGGGATTGCTTTTGTCTTTTTGGAAAAGTAAACCATTTTCAAAGTTCCATTCTTAACAATGTGAACACCAGAGGTTAGAGAAGGTGAAGATACTTCTTAATTAAAGAAAACACGGGAATAAGACTGTTCTCTCTGGGTCCTCATAATCATCCAGGTAAATGGAGAGCAGGTGATTAAGATCCCCAATGAGGGAAGTTTGTAAGTTGGAGGGCAGTGCGTCGGCATTTTCCAGGGTTATGGGAAAATGCTGAGTACATTCATGATGATGATGAAAGCTATATTGAGAGTGCGAGGGAGTGGGCATTCCTCCATCTACAGCCCTGCTGTGCGTGGTACACTAACCAGAGAGCTTCTCTGGGTAGAGCGATGCTCAACAAGAATAAAGTTTGTGGTGGCTTTTAGACCAGTGATGGGGGTGGAGCTGTACATGCCCTTTCTGCTTTCCCTGAACTCAGGAGTGCCATGGCAGCCATCTGCCTCTCGGGCATTCTCAAGATGTTTAGGCTCTAAAACCAGAAGGCCAAAGAAAGTTTGTTTTTTGTTTGTTTGTTTTTAGGAATATATACATTCATTTACGTGTGTCAACATACCAATGGAAGTTAATCATAATTTATAGGATGGGGCTCTCAGGAGAAATAGAGCTTCGCCCCTGATTTAAGTACAAAATAAGGCAAGAAATCCAGCTTTGCTTGTCCTGGAAAGATATCCAGCCTTCTTTATATATGTCTAGAAAGAGTTAAGATAAACTTATGTCTAATAATTCTTTATATTTGGGGTTTTGGTATGAGTGTTTTCTCATTTTTTACATTCATTCTCTATGTTGATTATTAATTGTGAAAAGTAATCTTCTAATTTGTATAGATTTCATTTTTTTGCCCCACCACCTTATCTCTCATACAATCTAGCCATCTGGCTTTCTTGAAGTACTAATCTTTACACGAATTTGGAATGGAGAAAAGGGAAATTTCATCTTGTTTCAAGAATTCCTGAAATAACTTATTATGGCAGAAAATATTTGTAGTTCTTATATATGATAAGAAAGTCTTACACAGGGGCGCCTGGGTGGCTCAGTGGATTAAAGCCTCTGCCTTAGGCTCAGGTCATGATCCCAGGGCCCTGCACCGGGACTCTCTGCTCAGCAGGGAGCCTGCTTCCCTTCCTCTCTCTCTCTGCCTCTCTGGCTACTTGTGATCTCTGTCAAATAAATAAATAAAATCTTTTTTTAAAAATATTTTATTTATTTATTTGACAGAGAGCACAAGCAGGCAGAGAGGCAGGCGGAGAGAGAGAGGAGGAAGCAGGCTCCCTGCCAAGCAGAGAGCCCGATGCGGGGCCCGATCCCAGGACCCTGAGATCATGACCTGAGCCGAAGGCAGAGACCCACTGAGCCACCCAGGCGCCCCAATAAATAAAATCTTTTTAAAAAAGTCTTACACATATTATATAAATAATTCCTATATCCCAATAATAAGAAGGCAAGCTAATAATTTTTGTTTTTTTCTTATTTTTTTCTTTTTCTCAAGTTTTTATTTAAATTACAGTTAGTTAACACACAGTATAATATTAGTGTAGAATTTAGTGACTCATCACTTACATACAACACCCAGTGTTCATCACAAGTACCTTCCTTAATCCCCACCACCCATTTAATCCATCCTTCTGCCCAACACCCCTCTAGTAACCTTCAGTTTGTTCTCAATAGTTAAGAGTCCCTTTTCTGGTTTGCCTCTCTCTTTTTTTCTCCCCCCTAGGTTCATCTGTTTTGTTTCCTAAACTCCACATATGAGTCAAATCATACGGTATTTGTCTTTCTCTGACTGACTTATTTTGCTAGCAGTATAGCTTCTAGATTCATCCATCTAGTTACAGATCAGAAGATTTCATTCTTTTTATGAATAATAACCAATTGTGTGTGTGTGTGTGTGTGTGTGTGTGTGTGTGTAGAGAATGAGAGAGAGAGAGAGAGATACACAGATATAGACCACATCTTCTTTATCCATTCGTTAGCCAGTGGACATTTAAGCTCTTTCCATAATTTGACTACTGTTGATACTGCTGCTATAAACATTGGGGTGCATGTATCCTTTCAATCAGTATTTTTGTATCCTTTCGGTAAATACCAGGTAGTACAATTCTGGGTCGTAGGGTAGTTGTATTTATAACTTTTTGAGGAACCTCCATGGTATTTTCCAGAGTGGCTGCACCAGCCTCGCATTCCCACCAACAGTGCAGGAGGGGTCCCCTTTCTCCGCATCCTCGCCAACACCTGTTGTTTCCTGTGTTGTTAATTTTAGCCATTCTGACAGGTGTGAGGTGGTATGTCACTGTGGTTTTGATTTGTATTTCCCTGATGCCAGGGGATGTTGAGTACTTTTCATGTGTCTGTTGCCATCTGTATGTCTTCTTTGGAAAAATGTTTTTAAGCTACTTAAAAAGTAGGGGAGTGCTGCCTGGCTGGTTCAGTCAGTAGAGCATGACGCTCCTGACCTAGGGGTTGTAGGTTCAAACCCCACATTGGGTGTAGAGAATACTTAAAAATATTTTTTTTTAAGTAGGCTCCACACCCAATGTGGGGCTTAAATTCACAACCCTGAGATCAAGACTCAGATGCTCAACCAACTGAGCCCACCCAGGTGCCTCCAAAAATGACCTTTTAGAAAAGTAGAGGAAATGGATTAAAATAGATATTTCACCAAAGAATATATGCTAATGGTCAATAAGCACATAAAATGATCAGTATGATTAGTCATCAGGGAAATATAAATTAAAAATACAATGAGATACCACTTTATAGTTACTAGGTATGGTATAGAAGACTGTAACAAGTATTGGTGAGGATGGGGAGAAACTAGAAAAATCATACATTGCTGTTAAGATTATAAAATAATTCAGCCGTTTTGGAAAACATCATAGCTATTGCTCAAAACGTAAAACGTAGAGTTTACTTATGATCCAGCACTTCCACACCTAGTTACATACTCAAGGTAAATAAAAATAGGTCCAGACAAGCACTTCCACATGAAAGCTCATAGTAGCATTATTCATAATAGCTAAAAATTGGAAACAACCCAAATGTCCATCAACTGATGAACAGATATGCAAAATGTGGTCTAGTTATACAACAGAATAGTATTCAGTCATAAAAAGGAATGAAGTACTGGTACATGCTACAATATCTATGTGCCTTGAAAACTATATGATAATTGAAAAAAAGAAACAGCCATAAAACACCTCATATTATATGACTCCATTTATATGAAATACCCAGAAATTCAAATCTAAAGCAAAGGACAATGATTGCCTGGGGCTAGAAGAGGAAGCCAAATACAAATGAGCAATAAATTTCTTTTAGAGTTGAAGGCAATGCTGCAAATTTAGTTATAGCAATGGGTGCATGCATCTAGATTTACTAAAACTCATTGAATTGTATGTATAACATGAAACCAATATATTTTATGGTATGTAAATTACACCTCTGATTTTTTCCTTTTTTTAAAAAAGAAAACAGCGCGGCTATATTCAGCGTTCTACTTGGGAAGGTGGCCTTGCATAGATTATAAAATGAACTGCACCTTTCTGAGTAGATAATGCTTAACAAGGCAAAGCTTGTGGTGGGCTTGAGAACAGGGTAAGGATAAGGCACAGAGGTGCCCTCTTTTGAGGGCCTGGTTTTTAAAAATTAGCAATACAAAGCGGGGTGCAACTTTTTTTCTTTCCCTCAAGCTATGATATAACTCCATGAAAGGCTGGCTAGTCCCATTTTTTTTTTTTTTAATTTCACTACTATATATGTGTTTCCCTCTGTCTGAAACTGTATCATGATTTCTCCCCGGAAGCAATCTTGAATCCTTAAAAATAATATAGAATGTTAAGAATTCGACCCTTAAAAACCCTCAGTGAATGGATCATTTTGCTAGTTAATTCTTGTTAACATTTTATATGAGAAGGTAAAGAATAAACATGCGGGAACATTCTAGAAAAGGAAAGGTTCTATACTCACTATTTAGAAAAACGTCCGGGAAAACTGCAGCAAAGACCCGTCCTCAGCCGGTCAGGGCCGTGGGCAGGGAACTTCTTCTTCCTGAGGTCTTGGTCCAAGTTTCCCGAAGCTGCTGGAGCCACCTCGTTAGTCCTGAGGAAACTTAAGTTCGGTCACTGAAAAAGGCGCCGACATCAGCGGGCAAACTACGCATGCGCGTCACAGGAGCCAGAAACGGTGGGTTCGCGCGCCCCCTGCTGGCCCTAAGGACACAATGCAGGAAACTCAAGCCAGGTTGTTAAAGAGTGGCTGTGCCCTTTGGTGTTGGTCCTGCTAGATTGCTGAAATTCAGTATTGGGATCAATCACTGCCATGGGAAGTTGAAACGGAAGTGGAGCTCTTTCTTCTGTGCCCAGATGGGAATTTATAGTAGTAACATGAAGCTAAGTTCAAAGTCAATATACCAAATTCACTTGATTTTCTATATCCCAGTAATAAGTCATTGAACTATAAGAGGCACAATACATTTACAGTACACCAAACAACAACAGAAAAAGAAATCCTCAAGTATAACTCCAACAAAATATTTACAGACATTTATGGAAAAATATGAAACACTTTTGATATCAAATGAAAGAAAAATAAATCTGTTGGGATATAGTCCTTGTTCATGATTTTTTTTTCCCTTTGGTGAGAACATTTAAATTCTTAGCGAATTCCTATTATACAATACAGTGTTATCAACTATAGTGCTATGTTTTATATTAGATCTTCAGACCTTAATTATCTAATAGCTGGAAATGTGTAGCCTTTTATCAACCTTTCTCTATTTCCTCCACCTTCCTGCCCCTGATACCTACCCAGAAGTTCTTATCACAAGAAAAAAACTGTAAATATGCTGATGGATGTTAACTGAACTTGTTTTGATAATCATTTTGCAATATATACATATATAAAATCATTCTGTGGTACAGCTAAAACTAATACAATGCTGTATGTCAGTTGTATCTCAATTTAAAAAAATAGTATCTTCATCTTATTTGTAACTACAGCCAGATACTTTAAAATACTCAGTTGGGTGAGCTTCTGACTCTTGATTTCAACCCACATCATGATCTCAGGGTCATGAGATCAAGTCCAAGTGGGGCTCCATGCTTACCATGGAGCCCCAGTCTCTCCCTCTCCCTTTGCCCTTCCCCCATCCAGGCTTTTGCATGTGTGTGTATGTGTGTGTGTAAAATTTATGTGTTGTAGTCTGAATGCTTGTGTCCTCCCCAAATTCATACCTTGAAACCTAATCCCCAGTGTGCTGGTATTTGAAGGTGGTGCCTTGGGGACGTAATCAAATTATATCTCCCGTGCTCTCAAAAAATAAATAAATAAAAGATCTTTTCTTTATTAATGGCAGACCAAAATTAATTACATGAAACTTAATACAAGTAAGTGTGAAGATCTCCACATAAGTTCATGAACTAATGTAGACATATAAAATAGGGAAAACTGTCTTAAGAGTAGTAAAGGAAAAAAAGGTGGGAATATGGAACAGCTGAGCACAGAATAAAGAGTTGAAAAATGGGGACGTCTGGGTGGCTCAGTCGGTTAAGCATCTGCCTTCAGCTCAGGTCATGATCCCAGGGTTCTGGGATTAAGTGCCACATCAGGCTCTTTGCTCAGCGGGAGGCTGCTTCTCCCTCTGCCTGCTGTTCCCTCTGCTTGTGCTCTCTCTCTCTCTGACAAATAAATAAAATCTTTTAAAAAATTGAAAAATGTAAAATATCTGTTTCCTTTTAAATCATTTTATACTTTTATCAATTATTAATTAATTAAATTAATTTTATTTAGTTAATTTTACTTTTATTAACTTAGAATTTTCTTTTCCCCTTTGGTTTTTTTCCTCTTTAAATATTTTACCGATTCATCCCTTAATGGATGTTGGAGATCATTTAAAGGGTGTTTGCTAGAATTTCATAATCTAAGAATTATTTCTGGAAATGTCATTAATATGATCATTTTTAAATATTTCAAATCAACTAAAATGTATTGAGGATAAGTAAATATTTTCACTTCCTAAATAAAATCTATTTCTGTGACAGTTATTTATTTAGGAAATTTTAATGAATAGGGTATCTCGGTGGCTCAGTCGATTAAGGGTGGCTTAAGTAATGATTTTAGCTCAGGTCATGATTTCAGGGTTATTAGATTGAGCCAACATTGGGCTTTGTGCTGGACATCGAGCCTGCTTAAGTTTCTTTCTCTGCCCCTCACCCTTCTCTGAAAAACAAATTAATTAAGTACTTCTATGTACCAGGCACTATTTTGTTTTCTTGGATTACAACAGTGGTTGAAGACAGACCAAATTCCTGTCCTTGTAGAACCTACATTGTAGAGAAACACACTAGAAAATTAATGATTAAAGAGGTAAAATGCATCGTATGTATATCAGGTGGCGATATATGCTATGGTGAAAAAATACAACAGGTAAGAGGGAGTGCAGGGTGCCTGGGTGGCTCAGTGGGTTAAACCTCTGCCTTCAGCTCAGGTCATGATCCCAGGGTCCTGGGATCAAGCCCTGCATCAGGCTCTCTGCTTGGCAGGGAGCCAGCTTCCCCCCTTCCCTTGCCTGCCTCTCTGCCTACTTGTGATTTCTCTCTGTCTGTCAAATAAATAAATAAAATCTTAAAAAAAAAAAAGGAGAGGGAGTGCAAGGAGAACTGTGTTTGTTAGTTTTACAAAACTAGAATTAGTTTTACAAATAGGATTAGCAGTATGTGTAGAGTCTCTAAGCAGCTGCAACGAAGATTGGAATTGGGCGGCACAGTTTGTTTGGTCTCAAAGGAATGGATTTATAACGAGAGTTACGAGGCATGAGAAAGAATGGTATGGAAGCGGCAATGCGGAGCGTGAGTATCATGAGATCCAGGAGTGAGGAAAAGCAAACCATCTCCCCTTGAGAGGGATTCAAGGGAAATCGTATCCTCAGAGGAGAGTCAGGTTTTAATTAGAGCAAGAAGATAAACTCCAGGGAATAACATAGGGACGTTCACTTTGTTCTGGGACATCTTATTATTTTACAATGCAGTGATTTTCTCAGGTTTGCTGAATTTCTAGAGTTGGGTCATATTTTTAAGCGAATTTTCCTTGGTTGATGTAGAGAAATAGATCATAAGAGCTTTTGAGTTTCCTTTTGTAGCATTGTGTGTATATGGCAAATACCATTGTGCACATTTGAAACTACTAAAATTTGAAATAAGGAGAAATTAGTAGGCAGAAATCCTTTCATCATCTTGATAGAAATATAATTATATGTAAATTAAACAGTAGCCAATATGCACTTTTAATATAATAGTAATCACTAAGACCATAGAGTATAATAGGAAAATGCAGAATAGGGAAATCTGACCCTGTAGTATATATTTTTAATTTTGTCAGAAATCATATTTCCTATCATCCATTTATATATGAAACAAGGCAGAGTTTTTAACTTTTGTCTTTTCATTTTGCTTTTGCTAAGTAGCTTTTTAAAATATTTACAGAAAGTGCTCTATGATAATATATGATATATAGACACACATGAAACGTGTACATCATCCCCCAAAATTTCTTCAAGCAGTTTTGTAACATCTCTCTCCTGTTAATCCCTGCTGCCTTTCTCCAACCTCAAAGCAAAACAAATACTAATATACTTTCTGTGGCAACAGATCAGTTTGAATTTTCTGGAAATTTACACATACAGAATCACAGAATATGTACTCTGTATTGTGTTCTGACTTTCACTCTGCATCATTATTTTGTGATTAATCTCTGCAATTGCATGTATCCATAGTTTATTCATCTCTGTGGCTGAATAGTGGTCCATTTTATGAATATACCAAAATTTGATTTCCATACACTTGTTGGTATACATTTGGGTTGTTTATAGTTTTTTGTTATTATGAATAAAACTATTGTGAACATGTATGTATAATTCTTTACATCACATTTTCATATTTCCTGAATAAACATCTAGGATTAGAGTGGATCGATCATAGATCATACGGTAGGTGTGTGTTTAACTTTTTTTTTAAAGAATTTATTTATTTATTTTTCTTTTCTTTTTTTTTTAATTTTTTATTTTTTGTGTTTAACTTTTTAATAATCTGCCAAAATTTTTTCAAAGGGATTGTGCTATTTACATTCTAAGCATCAGTATAGTAGACTTGCAGTGTTCCACAGCCTCGCAAACACTTGGTATCATCAATATTTCCAATTTCAGAGTACCTTATAATAGGTACACAGTAGTGTCTTATTGTGATATTGAATTTCCCTAATGACTAATGAAAACCATGTTTCCATATGCTTATTGTATCTGTTCAAATATTTTGCCTGTTTTTATTGGGTCATTTAATTTCTTATTATTGAGTTTTGAGAATTCTTTGTGTATTCTCTATACAAGTTCTTTATCACATATGTGGTTAACAAATATTTTCTTTTTTTTTTTTCTTTTTTTTTTTTAAAGATTTTATTTATTTATTTGACAGAGAGAAATCACAAGTACACTGAGAGGCAGGCAGAGAGAGAGAGAGAGAAGGAAGCAGGCTCCCTGCTGAGCAGAGAGCCCGATGCGGGACTCGATCCCAGGACCCTGAGATCATGACCTGAGCCGAAGGCAGCGGCTTAACCCAATGAGCCACCCAGGCGCCCCAACAAATATTTTCTAACAATCTAAGGTTTTCATTCTCTTTACAGTGTCTTTCAATGATCAGAATTTGAATGAGGTCCAATTTATCTCTTTTTCTCATCAATAGAGTGTTCTTTTTTAATCTTAGAAATAGTTTCAAAGTAGCAAATATTTCCTTCTATGTTTTCTTATTGAAGGATTATTGCTTTGGGTTTTTTGCTTAGGTCTATGATCAATTTTCAATTAGTTTTTATATGGTAAGATGCATAGATCAGTAGTTATTTTTTGCATGTGAATATGCAATTGCTGCAGACCAAATTTTGAAAAGACTATGCTTTCTCTTCTAATCATCCTTTGAATCTTTGTTAATAATCAATTTTCTATATATGCATATATGTGGTTTCATTTCTGGACTTTCAGTTACATTTCATTTATATATTTTTATCATTATACCAATTCCGGGGCGCCTGGGTGGCTCAGTGGGTTAAAGCCTCTGCCTTCGGCTCAGGTCATGATCCTAGAGTCCTAAGATCAAGCCCCGCATCGGGCTCTCTGCTCCATGGGAGCCTGCTTCTCCCCCTCCCCGCCTGTCTCTCTGCCTACTTGTGATCTCTGTCTGTCAAATGAATAAATAAAATAAAATAAAAAAATTCTCATCACATGAAAAAATAGAAAAAAGTTCTGTAACTATGAATGGTGACTTATAAGTAAACTTATTCTGGTGATCAGTTTATGATGTATATAAATATCAAATTATGTTGTATATCTGAAACTAATATAATGTTATATGTCAATTATATCTCAATTTTAAAATTATTTTAAATTTTATTTATTAATAAATTACACTTAAAATTAATAATTTAAAAGAATTTACTCTCTTAGCAACTTTCACATATATAATACAGTATGACTATAGTATACAATATACAGCACACATGCAGTATAATACAATACAACACAGTATAAAATACACAGTACAGTAACTATAGTCAGATTCTATAGGTAAGATCTTAAGTATTTGTTTTTCTCTGCATGCCTTATTTCACTTTCCATAATGCCCTCAAGGTCCATCCATATTGTTGCAAATGGGCAAGATTCTATTCTTCTTTATGGCTTAATATTCCATTGTATATTTACCACATTTTCTTTATCCATTCATTCATTGATGGACACTAGGTTGTTTCCGTATCTTGACTACTATAAATTATGCTACAATAAACATGGGGAGTGCATATATCTTTTTGAATTAGTGGTTTTGTTTTCTTCAGGTGAATACTCAGAAGTGGAATCTCTGAATCATATGGTAGTCCCATTTTTAACAACAAATGTGCTGTTACCTCAACATAATTATAAAGCCTGGACAAATATATGAAAATGTCATTTGTTCTATACCTCTTTATCAATCACTTTTAACTTGCAGTTAAAATTTTGGTTAGACAAACAAATTTATATTGTGACTAATAAAAGAAGTTCAGTAATTTTGACCTTATGTATGATAAATATTTTCCTAACAATTTTTAACATTTTATTTTAAATAATTATCAATTCACAGGAAGTAACAAATATAGTGCAGAAGGGTGTCATGTACCCATCACCCAATTTCCCTCAGCGGTTGCATCATGGAAACCACTAATATGTTTTCTATCTCTATGGTTTTATCCTTTCAAGAATGGTATATAATAATGTGAAGCATAGGGAATATAACCAATAATACTATAACAACTTTGTATGGTGACAGATCGTAAGTTAACTTATTGTGGGGATTATTCTGTAATGTGTATAATAGTGAGGGGCACCTGGGTGATTCAGTGGGTTGAGCGGCCAACTCTTGAATTCGGCTCAGGTCATGATGTCAGGGTCCTGGGATGGAGCCCTACGCTCAGTGGGGAGTCTGCTTAAGGATTCTCTCTCTCCTTTTATCTCTGCCCCTTCCCCTGCACACACACACAAGTCTCTCTCTCTCTCAAATAAACAAATAAATCTTAAAATAATATTGAATCACTGTGATGTTTACCTGAAACAAATAGGATATTGTATGTCAATTATACTTCAATATTTAAAAATCTCTGTATACTTGTAAGAAGTAGAATCATGCAATATGTGACCTTTTGAGATTGGCTTTGTTTCACCCCACGTAATACTCTTGAGAGCCATCCGAGTTGGTGTGTAATTGCTGAGTATAATGCCACAGCTTATCTAGCTTTTTACCTACTGAGGGATGTATTGTTTGTTTCCCAGTTTGGACTATTACCATGAGAACTGCTACAGGAAATCATATACAAAATTTTGTGTAAATATATGTTTCCATTTTTCTGGAATAAGTACCCAGGAGTGCAAGTGCAAAGTGAGATATGTTTAATTTTTAAGAAATCATCAAACTTGTCCAGCGCAGCTATACCAATTTATGTTTACACCAGGAATGTATGAAAGATCATTTCACTGCATACTTGTCAGCATTCAGTGTTGTCACTATTTCATATTTTACCTTTTTTAATAGGTGTATGATGATATCTAATTGTGGCCTTAATTTCTATTTTCCTAATGTCTTTTGATGTTGCTTTACACCTGTATCTTCTCTTCATTGAAATGTCTCGTGTCTTTTCCCATTTTCTCAATGGATTTTCTTTTTCTGTTGAGTTCTTGGAGTTCTTTATAAACTCTCGAGATGAGTCTTTTGTCACATACATGGCTTGCAAGTCCCTTCTCTAAGTCTGTAGCTTGTTATGTTACCACTTAAAAAGGTCATACACACAACAAAAGTTGTTAATTTTGACAAAGTCTAATTTTTCATTTTTTTATTTTATGGATTATATTTTTGGTGGCATACTTAAGAACTCTTCACCAAGCCCTAGGCCCTGAAGTTTTTCTCCTGCGTTATTTATTTTTTTTTAAGCAGACTCCTACCCAACCTGGGGCTTGACTCAAGACCCTGAGATCAAGACCAAGCCAGCCAGGCACACTGCCTGTGTTCTGTTTGTATTATACCCATACATTTTGTTTCTAAATCTTTGATCCATATTGAATATTTTTTGTATGTTTTAACACAGTTTTTATTTGGAAATGATTTTAGATTTACTGAAAAGTTACAAATACAGTACATTTTTACCGTTTCTACTAATGTGAATATCTTACATTGCCGTGATACATAGTTCAAAACTAAGAAATTAACATAAGTGCATTACTATAACCAAACTCCAGTTTTAATTGGATTTCAGCATTTCTTCCACATTGTTTTTTAATTTTCCAAGATTCAGTCCATCCCTGTCCTCTTTTTGAATTAACTATTGATATCTTGTTAATATAGCTACACAGTTTTCTTTTATCTATTTTTTGCCTAATATGTCTTTTTCCATGTTTTTACTTTCAACTCTTACGTGTTCTTGTGTTTTAAGATGTGTTTTTTGTAAACCGCATATATCTCAATTCTGGGATATACTCTATTTCAACCTGTTGCACTATCATATCATTCATATTCCCCATTTACTCCATTCCATCATGTTGATGTTTAAAGATTTATTTGACAGAGAGATCACAAGTAGGCAGAGAGGCAGGCAGAGAGAGAGAGGAGGAGGAGGCAGGCTTCCCGCTGAGCAGAGAGCCCGATGCGGGGTTTGATCCCAGGATCCTGAGATCATGACCTGAGCCGAAGGCAGAGGCTTTAATCCACTGAGCCACTCAGGTGCCACAATCATGTTGATGTTTAATAGACTTTTATTTTAGTGTAATTACGGTTATTTTCACTGTCTCTCTCATTCTCTCCTTGCTTTCTCTCATCCATTTTGCCACAACAAACTTTACCCTGAGAATTTATCAGTTTTCTTCTATATGTCCTTAAACACTGCTGGAATTTTTTTTCTCTCAGTTTACTGATTTATTTTTCTTAATTTTATTTAATCTTTTTTCAGTGCTCCAGAATTCATTGTTTTTGCACCACACCCAGTGCTCCATGCAATAGGTGCCCCCCACGATACCCACCACTAGGATCTCCCCATCCTCCATCCCCCCTTCAAAACCCTCAGTTTGTCTCTCAGAGTCCACAGCCTCTCATGGTTCGTCTCCCCCTCCACTTTCCCCCAACTCCCTTCTCCTCTCCATCTCCCCATGTCCTCCGTGTTATTCCTTATGCTCCACCAGTAAGTGAAACCATATGATAATGACTCTCTCTACTTGACTGATTTCACTCAGCATAATCTCCTCCAGTCCCGTCCATGTTGATACAAAAGTTGGGTATTCGTCCTTTCTGATGGAGGCACAATACTCCATAGTGTATACGGACCACATCTTCCTTATCCATTCGTCCGTTGAAGGGTATCTTGGTTCTTCCCACAGTTTGGTGACCGTGGCCATTGCTGCTACGAACATTGGGGTCCAGATGGTCCTTCTTTTCACGACATCTGTATCTTTGGGGTAAATATCCAGTAGTGCAATTGCAGGGTCATAGGGTAGAGGGAGAACAAGCAGGGGAGGGGGAGAGAGAATATTAAGCAGGCTCCATGCCCAGCGCAGACCCGACACAAGGCTCAGTTTCACAATCCTGACATCATGACCTGAGCCAAAATCAAAAGTGGGACACTTACCCCACTGAGCCAGCCTAGAAGCCCCTGGAATTTTTTCTTCTCTTATTTAAGTACTTCATCTATAACTGTTTTGACTGTAAATGTCTTGTAGCAAAACTTCTAGGGTTTGCCTGAGAATTTCATTTTGCACTTCTATTTCAATGACAGTTTGGATAAATATATGCTTCATTTTATACTCTTTTTCTTCAATTCCTTGCATCACGTGACACTATTCAAAAATGTTATTAGTATGACTTGGTTTTGCTTTATATCTCTCTGTAAGCCTCTAGAATTTCCTCCTTTTCTTGGACATTTAAAGAAATGTGCACTGGTGTGTATGTTAATTTATTCCTCCTTTTTTGGTATACTCTGAATCTCTTCTATTTTGTTTACATTTATGTTTCATTCAATCTAAGAAATTTATCTTTATTGGCTTTACAACTATTACTTTTTCTGTGTTTTCTTTTTTTTTTTTTTTCTCTGTTTTCGTTTCTCTATCTTTCTGGGACTCTTATGTCCAGGTAGCAACATATCAAAGCATCTATCTTTGCTTCTTTATTCTTTCTCCACTGTTTCTCGCTTCTTCTAAAAGAGTTCCTCGAGCTAAAATTTCTTATCTATGTGATTGCTTTATGCCTCTCAGGACAAAACAGCATCTTCAGCATCTGCATACAATTCCTCTTACTGCACACAGGGATTTACTCATTTCCTAACTCAGGCGCCTGTCTTCAAATTCAAGAATTGTTCATTGTCATATACCTCATATACCTCTGGCATCTGCCTGTGTGGTGTATCCTCTCTGCTTAGTACAGGTTATACTACCGTCCTATCTCCACTGCATTTGGCAGCCCTAACATCTTCTCATTATTTGGGGTTTCAGCTGCTCGTGTGCATTTCCACTGCTTTATTCCCCTTGTGGATTCCAAGAGGAGAAGGAAGATAAGTGACTTTAAACTATTACAGTATTTCGTTTCAAGTCCCAAAATGATGAAAGCAAATTTATAATCCTCTTAACTGAACAAGACACAAGGGGAAAGTATGGATTGCCTACTTCTCTAATTCCCTAAGACAAATTGTTTTTCTGCACATAAGACCCTATGAGCAATGAGTCTTTCTATTTGCACTAGTTATGGTCTTTTATTTGTTCTTTTATCTCCACGTAGTTCTTGAGACATCTGACTAATTTTAAAATATTATTTCCTGAGGAATCAAATTGTATTTTTCTGCTTCATACAATCCCCCCAGAACTTTTACTTATCTACCTTCTACCTAAGTTGACTAGATATTTATGATGTTTCTATTTTCTCCATTCCCAATACCTGGTAGTTAATAGCTCTAAATGTTAGCCAGTATGGTGCTGGCAAAGAGGCACAAGTAGAAAACAGTTTCTTTATCTAAGTGCAAGGGAGTTTTAGGAATATCAGGCTCATTGTAACATTTCTGTAGCTGATAGCTCACAAAAAAAAAAAAATGTATGTTTTCCTAAATCTGTATTATTCAGTGGTAGCTTTCCCAAAATAAGCAAAAAAGAAGATACCCAGTTATAGTTGAACTTTAGATAAAAACAGATACTATTTTGGTACAGCTATCTTATGAAATATGTAACTATGCTATTTAATGGTAATCATTCTCACCATTTCCACATACTTTTTTTTTCAAAAGTAGGCATACTTTGCCTGACTAAATAAGTGTGGTGTCTTTACTAATTCAATGCAGGCTTTTATTTATTTTTATTTGTTTTATTAACATATAATGTATTATTTGCTTCAGGGATACAGGCCTGTGATTCATCAGTCTCAGTGCAGGCTTTCAGTATAAATGAAAACATTAGGAATTTGGAGCTTAATTAAAACTTTACTAATCCAATTGAATCCCTGTTTGTGGTAATAATGATTAATTTATATAGTGACTGAAGCATTTTGTTATATTTTACAGATTTAAAATGACCCCAAATTAAGTAAATAAACATATTTGTAGGCATATATAATTTTAAACACCAATACCTGCCTTTAACATCTTATCAAAACGTTTATATACAATGGCGCCCTTATTTTTCTCCAAATTTTATAGCAGTGAAACCAGATGCTGAAAGAATTCAAGAGGATTGAACATTGCCCAATTCTTACATGATTATGTTCACATGGACATAACTCCCAATAACCCCATTAATAGATATAATATATTCTTTTTGGTAATATGGGGAAGATCTATAAGAATATTGGAGAAAACCTATTAACATTTAATACTCTATTCAGTACTGTTATGTCAGTGAATGATTATCTATAAACTCAAAAACATTTGAGTCTATTAGTGTCCATGAAATCTTTTATAAATATATAAATTTTCTTGGAGAATGTTACTGATAATTTCCCTTTTCTAAACAAAACTGACTCCAGTAATTTTGAATTTACATTTCCTTAAATTCATTATTCTCATAAATTACTTCATATTATTGTGACTGTAATTCTAATGGAAACTCTCAAAAATTCTTAATAAGAATTTCCTCCTCAATAGATTGATTTAAAAATCTTATTGTTCATATTTACTTTGTACACTTAATGACCACAAACAATTAAGTAAGCTAGCTGAAACCTATGTGAGTTATGAATTATGTTATTTTGGTTGAAATGAGTTAATTTGGGTATAAACCGTGAAGTTTAAGTCGAGGTCCTTTTTCTTTCTTTCTTTCTTTCTTTTGCCTATGTATAATCAATTTGTCTAACACCATTCACTGAAAGACTACACTTCTTCCATTGAATTGTTTTTTAACCTATATCAAAAATCAGTCGTCCATACTTGTCTGGGGTCATTTCTAGGTTCCCTTTTGTTTGCTATTTATCATTGTGTCTATTCCTCCACCAACGCCACATACTCTTGTTTAGTTTAACTATACAATATGCCTTGTATTTAGGTAGACTGTTTCTTCCTATTTTCTTCTTTTCCAGAATGTTTTTTTAGCTATTCTAGTTCCTTTGTCTTTTCATGAACATTTTAGAATAATCTTGTCTGTATCTACAAAAAAAAATCCTGCCGGTATTTTAATAAGAATTGCCTAAAACAGGTAGGCTCAGTGAGTTAAGTGCCCAGCTCTTGATCTGGGCCTAGGTCTTGATCTCAGGGTTGTGAGTTCAAGCCCTGCATTAAGCTCCATGCTGTGTGTGGAAACTAGTTTTTAAAAAAGTATATATCTAAAACTTGTATAGCAGAATTACCTAAAACCTGTAGAGCAAGTTGGGGGGAATAAACACTTTTGTCATGGTAACTTCCAATTCACGGATATGATGTGTTTCTTCATTTACTTAGATTTTATTTGATCTTTTTTAACAGCATTTTGTAGTTTCCTGCATACAAGTCCTATACATGTTTTTTTAGATTTACACCTAAGTATTTCATATTAAGTGATTATAATGGTATTGTATTTTAAATGCTAATTCCTGCATGTTCACTGCTAGAAAATCAAAATAAAATTGATTTTTGTATGTTGACATTGTATCCTGTGGCTTAATTAAATTCATGTATTACTTTCAGATTATTTTAGGATATTCTCTTCAGATATTCTATGTGGAAAACCATGCTTTCTGCAAATAAAGGCAATTTTATTGCTTCTTTTTTGATTTGTATGACATTTGTTTTTTCTTATTTTATTGTGCTGGATAGAATTTCCTGTACTATACTGATAAGCAGATGAGAAATATTCAGCTAGATATTTTTAACAAGTTATTTTAAATGAAGGGTCAAGAATTGACACTGAGAGTACTTGAGAGTATAGAAACCCTGGGAGACAGCTCTTAAACATGTGCAAGGTGATCTCCATGAAAGGCATGAAAAAGAGTGCGGTAAGGGTTGAAGGAGGTGAGCAGCCATTGTTGAGTGAAAGTCAGGAAGCTCTGCCCCAAATCTTCTCCACTATGGAACAAATGCCTCAAGCTTCTGGAGGAATGGCAGGAAATCTTATTTTACCTAGGGTACAGAATAAGACCCACCAAAGCTGGGTGAGAGAAAAAGTAAAATATTCTCTACGTCTGGGCAAAGGAGTGAACTATGATCTGGGCTCAGACCATTCGGGGTTTCCTATGACTGCAGGAAAGGCAACATTATTGAGAAAGGCTCACCCATGAGAACCCAATATTGGGCTAATTTAAGATAGGTTGTACCAGGAAAACAGAGAAAACCCCCATCATTAGGCTAGAACGCGGTGAATAACAAGCTACAGAAGTCTACTGATAGAGGATGGGCAAGATCATGTATAGTGAGGATTAGCAATCACAAACAAAACAAAAACAAAAACAAAAACAAAAAAAACCCAGCAACAACATTGTATAGATAATGGTGAAAGACTAAATGCCTTCCACCTAAGACTGGGAAGAAACCAATACTGCTGTTACTACTTTTATTCAACATTGTATTAGTGGTTCTAACCAGTGCAGTTAGGTAGTTAAAGGAAATCAGAGACACCCAGATTGGAAAGAAAGAATTAAAACTATTTTTATTTGCAGAAAACATGATCCTGTATGTAGAAAATCCTGAAGAATCCACACACACAGAAATACTGTAACTAATAAGTAAGCTTAGCAAGGTCTCAGCACCAAGACCAGCATAAAAATATTAATAGTATGTATAAATACTAGCAATGAACAATCCAGGAAGGAAATGGAGAAATAAATTCCATTCACTTAAAAAGAATATCATTTTTTAAAAGTATCATTAAAAAGAATAAAATACTGAGAAATATGTTCAACAAAAACATCTGTCTTGTACACTGAAAACTAAAACTGCTGACATTGACGGAGATGTAAGTGGAGGAACATCTCATGAATCAGAAGAATCAATAATGTTAAGACGACAATACCCTTTAATTGATCTGAAAATGCAACACAATCCCTGTCAAAGTCCCAACTGTCTTTCTTCACAGATATTGACAAGGTTATTCTAAAATTCATATGGCATTGGGGTGCCTGGCTTGATCTCAGGGTTGTGAGTGGGAGCCCCATGCTGGATGTACAGATTACTTAAAAAAAAAAAACGTTAAAAATAAAATAAAATTCATATGGCAAAGTTAAAGACCTATAAGACCGAAAACAATATTTAAAAAGAAGAACAAGGGATGTGTGGATGGTTCAGTTTGTTAAGGGTCCTACTCTTTGTTTCAGCTCAGGTCATGATCTCAGGGTCATGAGATCGAGGCCCACATAAGGCTCTGTGCTCAGCATGGAGTCTGCTTGAGACTCTCTCTCCCTCTCACTCTCTCCCTCCCCCTGGCACATGCTCTCCTTCTCTCCCTCCTTCTCAAATAAATAAATGAATGAATACATGAAAAATAAAAGAAGGAACAATATCCAAAGACACTGACCAATTTAAAAACTTACTACAAAGTTACAGTCATCGAGACAGAGTGGTACTGGCAGAAGGATTGACATATATAGATCAATAGAATTACATAAAATGTCCAGATGACAAATCTATAAAGGAAAAAAAAGTATGTCACCAATTTATTTTTGGACATTACCATTGTCTCACTTTATTAAATTCACCAAAATCACATTAGCTTATAGTAGAACTTTTAATTCTAAAATGACTATAAGTTAATTCATGAAATATTAACAACTTTATAACAGTAAGCCTTTTCTCTCCATATGTGTTTATTACTATTTTCCAAACTTCTTTTTTTTATCTTTCTGTGAAAGTTTTTTGGTTTCATCCTAAATGCCCTTGAAAAATACCTGATAAATTATCTCTCACAATTTTAGATTGTATCTCTCCACTTTTGGTTTTTGTGGGGTTTTTTTTCTGCTTTTCCATTTTCATTACTGACATTAATTTTGGTAATTGGAAAAGCTATTGGTTATTATACAATTTCTGTCTGCCTGTTTCCTTCCTGAACAAGCTCTAAGTTCTCAGTTTTTTCACCATGAATTTCTCTCTTTCACGGATCACAATTTTATAAAGTTCATTATACCCATCATCACAAAACAAGTATGTGCCTTCTGTTCTTTCAACCAAGTCAGGTGGTATTTATTTGGGGGATTATGCTTGATATATGCGTCTTAGACCATTGATACTCTTCTGTATTTTGACATCCAGGGCCTCACAAAACAAGTTTGTAGTGACTTTGATGCCAACTCATCCAGGGTTGCTTTTGCAGTTGCCTGAAAGACAAAAATTGCAAGAAAGGAGTTTAGTAGTGGAACTTAAAGTTAGCTAGTGACTAGGGGCGCCTGGGTGGCTCAGTGGGTTAAGCCTCTACCTTCAGCTCAGGTCATGATCCCGGAGTCCTGGGATGGAGCCCCACATCAGGTTGCCTGCTCAGCAGAGCATCTGCTTCTCCCTCTTTCATCTGTCTCCCTCTCTCTCTCTAAAATGAATAAATAAAATCTTTAAAAAAATGTTAACTAGTGAATAGACTTATTCCAGTTACTTACTTAGTAGTAAGTTTTAGGTACAAACTCTGCATTTCTTAAATGTATAGTGTTGATGAATTGGATGACGATATAGTTGCTTATGTGCATATGTTGTTTCAAAGCTCACAAAACTATCCTTCAAGTGTTCTTACTCATGCTCTTAACAAACCTGTGGCATAAAATTATAGTGTCCACATCTCCAATTGCTTGTGAGGGGTTAATTATTTATTTGAAAGCACCAAGAACTCTAACAGTTAAGTAAACATTAAGTAACATTTAATGAAAAATGTATATAAAGTTATTAATAATATGAGGTGGTGTTATATTCTTTCAACACTAGAAAGACATGGGGTTGCTAGAGATCAGGTGGTTTACATTTATCCTTCGTTTTGAATGTATTATCTCTGTTTATTTCGGTCTCAGTAGGGTAAATTTATATAATAAAAAAACTCTAATAATCTCTTTCCAGAAATCCATTTTGCAGTTTTAACTGCATGTTAGCAACAAAACAAATGTTCAAATGTATTGCTACTTTGTTATTGCTGTTTTGATGTTAAAGTTACAGGATTACTGGGGCACCTGGGTGGCTCAGTCAGTTAAATGTCTGACTTTGGTTCAGGTCTTGATCCCAGGGGTCCTGGGATGGAGCTCAGGGTCTGGATCCCTGTTCAGTGGGGAGTCTGCTTCTCCCTCTCTCCCTCCCCATGCTCGTAACTGGTCTATGGCACCAATTTTTTTTGTTATTTCCTATAATAATTTTCTTAATAGCATTGTAAAGGCTTTTGCACTGTTACTAGTAATACCTGGCAACATGACATAATAGAGAAAAGTAATACCTTCTCCACTGACCATTTCATATTTCTTCTTTAATCAACGTTGTCTTGTTCATTCTATTCAAAATTTGTCACATTTAGAACGATATCTGATACTTCAAAATTGCATGTATTCAGGCATGTCTTTGGATAGAATCATTGTAATGATGACATTTATATTTCTCTTTCTCTTTAAAGCCAGTGCACGGAGTTTGGCCTTGGCAGCTATTGGAAACATGGGATCATACTGTACACATTCTGCAATGTGTTTTTTTTCCCCGACTTCAACACTTGTCCTTTAGCTGGTCTGTTCAGCACTGAGCTTTCAGGTAATCAATTTGGAGTGATTTTCCAAGAGAGTTTATAGAGTTTGACCATATCTACACCCTGATTCTGAGACTCAAGGGAGACCTTGAAACAAAATGACATTTGTCAAGTGGAATTAATCTCACATAATACATCTTTTTCATTAACTAACTCACCATGAACTCCATCTAGGTGAAAATAATTGATTTTTTTAATTCAAATTTTAACATAGGTGGACTGAGTTTGAGTATGTTATAAATCAACAATATATCTGTGGGTGCTGACTTCTGTTAAATACCTACCTTATGTGAGAGCTGTTGAACTCAGTTCAGTTTATTGAATTTTCTCAATAATTAAGCCACTAGCTCAAGGTTTCGTTACTGTAGCCTTTTATTTTACTTATTTATTTTTTTTAAGTGATCTCCTCATCCACTATGAGCACCGAACTCACTTCCCCAGAGATCAAGAGTCGCAGGCTCTACCAGCTGAGCCAGCCAGGCCCCCCAAGGTTTCATTACAATAGCGTTATAATACCATTGAGGATCTGGTGTTTTATATGCCTGCTACAACCTCTTTCTTTAACGATTTCATTAAATATTTCACCCGTTTACTTTTAGATGTTAACATAAACATCTTCCATTTTTATGAATATGTCACTTTGGGCTTCTGTCTAGAGTTGAGCTTGGCATCGTGGCCTCAGCAGCCATTTTGTTTGGCCAAGAGGCTTGCAGTGGTCTGAAACCAACATACCTGAATACCATGCATACCGCATACATGCTAGCCCCTCATGCAAGCATCAGCAGTCTCCCCTGTCTCCTAGAGCTTTTCCCTTGTGTGCCCCTTAGACAGGACAACTGTGGGGCTTGCCAAAACTCCATTCTTTTAGTTTGAATTGACCAGCCTTAGCCTGGAAATCCCCAAAGCACTCCACCCATGGACCCTAATAAAGACATGTGCCCCAGGTCCTGTCTCTCATTCTGGTTACTCTCTACCTTTATCTCCCTGTGTGGTCCCTTGAGGTGTGCTGATAACTTCCCCCAGGACCTGTGAATAATAAACTTATCTATTTCAATTTCTTTTGTGATCTGGCCCCCTGTGCTTCACTTAACAAGTGTTAATTTGGTAAATTCCTAACAGTGTTTTATTCTGGGATGACTATATTAATTAAAGAAAATGCAAGATCTTTCTAACACAGAGCTCTCTCCCTTTCTGATATGTGCAATTAGCCATTATTATTAAACTTCTTTTCTACTCTTCAGTGAGATTTTCTTCCTCTTAAATATTTTAACAATATCTAAGTCTAATCCTAGGAATTTGGGACTTTTTTTGTTATGATAATCTTTTTTTTATTTTATTGCCTTTTCAAAAAGGTGTTTTGTTTGCTCAGAGATCGAGACACTAATTTTAATACAATTATATTCACAGGTTTAGCAGTTTGAATCATTCTTGGTATGTACTTTTTAGATATTGGGCGTTGACCTCTACTTGAGGATCAATTTGGAGTGATTTGATTGCCAACATATCCAAGTTTACTCTGGCAATCACCTTGAAAACAAGTCACAAGCTTTTCTACTAAAATAATAATATAATGGTGGAGTTTTTTTTATTAACATATAATGTATTATTTGTCCCAGGAGTACAGGTCTGTGAATGATAATAGTGGGTTTTAGTAATAGCTAATTAACTGTATTACTTAAATTAATTGAGCATCAAAATATATCCTCCAGGTAGATAATTCTGTTGTGAATAGAAAAAAAATATGTATTAAGAAAACTTTTTGTTAGGGAATCAAATGTTGGAATAATATAATTGCTTCTGTTTTAATATTGCTTGGCAGTTTACAAAAATATTTTCTCATATTATCTCATTCAATGGTCACAACAAATTAGTGAGGTAGAATTAATAATACTTTCAGTACCTCAGTGCCTGGGTGGCTCAGTCAGTTAAGTGTCTGATTCTTGATTTTAGCTCAGATCTTTATCTCAGGGTTGTGAGTTCGAGCCCCATGCTGGGCATGGAGCCTACTTTAAAAAAATAATAATAATTTCAATGCTATTTTTGTGGGTTTTTTGTGCCAATATTTTTGAAAGCTCCATGAAATAATCTACATAAAGTTTTGAAGTACTCTACCTGTCAAGGATGTAAAAACTAAATAAAGATTTTTTTGTACTATTTAGTAATATAAGAACATAAATCATTGTTTTATTTTAATTGTAGAAGAAGTTGTATCTTCTGGAGATTAAGTAGATTAAGTTTATTTTCATTTTTAATGTATACTGTATTGATTTTGATTAACATATTAATACATTTCAGTCTAAACAGTGAAGTAAGGCAAAGATACACAATGAAAAATTAATAATATTTTAAACTTTTAAACTAAATTTACTGTACTGTTTTTTTCATTCAACAGTTTGCCTTTTAAAAATAAAGCATCTGGGGCACCTGGGTGACTCGTCGGCTAAGTGTCTGCCTTTGGCTTAGATCATGATCCCAGGGTCCTGTAATCGAGTCCTGCATCTGGCTCCCTGCTAAGCAGCATGTCTGCTTCTCCCTCTTCTCACAGCCTATGTTCTCTCTTGTTATCTCTCTTGCTATCTCTATCACTGTCTCTGTCTCTCTTTTTCAAATAAATAAATAAATCTAAAAAAATAAAAATAAATATAAATAAAGCATCTACTAATGTTATTAAAATGTATAGCTCCTTTTTTCTTTTCACTTTTATGGATTTTAAAACTTTTTAAATTTTAATTTATTTATTTGAGAAAGAAAGAGAGAGAATGAGCAGGGGTGGGCAGAAAGAGAAGGAGAAGCAGACTCCCCACTGAGCAGGGAGTCCGACATGGGGCTCTATCCCAGGACCCCAAGATCATGACCTGAGCCTAAGGCAGATGCTTATCCAACTGAGCCACCCAGATGCCCTAGATTTTAAAACTTTTAAAACCTTTTTATTTTGAAATAAATACACAGACAAGAAGTTGCAAAATATATACATTGGAAGGTCTCATTCACTCTTTCTTCAAACTCTACCAATCTTTCATAAGTACAATATTATATCAAAACTATGTAAGTAATGATGTATCTATGCAGTCAACATAGATACAGTATTACAGGTTATTTTTAATTGATAAGATACAAAACAATATTATACACATGTTTCTACAAATCACTTTCTATCTTAAACAAGAAGTGTGGACATTTTTCTAGATTAATGACTTTCAAAAAATAGGTTGTGAGCTATTTATGACTTGTGACATCAATAGACTCAATTGACCTTATTTTTTAAAAGAATAAAAGAGGATTAAAAGGAATAAAAGAGATTTCATTGCATATAGCATTTCTATATATTGGGCTTCAATTTCTGTATGTGTATGTATAGTGTGTACATGTATGTGCACACTTTTATAGGGGATGTGTACCAAAATTTGAGCTATATTGTGATATTACAATGGCTTATCTTACCATGTTGCTTTTAGTCTTGCAAAAGAATGTTCTTAATGACACCTCATGGTAATCCTATGATGTAGAATTAATATTTTCTAAGTCATAGGATTGTTGTGAGGATCATGTGAAATTATCCATTTATTAATACTAACAAATAATAATCATTATTCTAGTTATTTTTATCATTATTTAATTTTATGACTTTATATTTTGAAATAACTTTCTATTCACAAGAAGTTGTAAGAATAGTACAAGAAATAACCACATATTCTTCATTTAGCTTTTCCTTGTGATAACATCCTACATACCACAGTGCACTATCAAAAACAGGAAATTGACATTGGTAGAATACTATTAGTTATACCACAGATTTTATTCAGACTTCAATAGTTATTACATGTACTCATTTCTCTCTCTTTCTGTGTATGTAAGTTCTATGGAATAGTATCATATGTATGGATTTGTGTGTCCACTGCCACAATAAAGATACATAACCATTCCATCACCACAAAAGAACTCCATCTTACTCTCCTTTATAGACACATTCTTCACACTCTTTTTACCCACCTCCATCTGTCGCTCTCGCCAGCAAGAACGACCAGGAGACCTCAGCGAAGCAAGCTTTATTTCTGGGTAGCTGTTGGGATCTCTTTCTCCCCGGCCTGTGCATGTCTATATATACCAAGGTTGCACAACCAATCACTCGCAGCCACATAGATACAAAATCTTAAGTTCCGCCTACTGGCTCGCATCCAGCCGCCATCTTAATGGCGTGTTTACTTTCGGGCACCGAAAAAGTCATGCTGCGCCCGAGGCCCCCACGGGCCCAGCCGGAGCAGCTCCGCATCGGGCGGCGGCGAGGGCTTGAGGCAGCAGCGGCCGAGGCAACGAGCGGGCACGGCGGAGCCCAAAAGCATCACTGCGCATGCGCTACAAGCCGCTGGGGCACCGACATCCATCCTTCAAACCTGGGAATCTGTTTTCTATCTCAACTCTTTTTTCATTTATATCTAAATGATAATCCATTTTATACAAATGGAGTCATAAATATGTAATCTTTCGAAGTTCTATTTTATCACTCAGTGTTATAATCTTAAGCTCATCTAACGTGTATATCAGTTCATTTTTTAAAAAATTTTTTTAAAGATTTTATTTATTTATTTGAGAAAGAGAGAGTGCATGACCAGGGGGGAGGAGCAAAGGGAGTGGGAGAAGGCAAGAGGCAGACACCTGACTGAGCATGGAGCCCAGTAATTCAGGACTCAATCTCAGGACCCCAGGATCATGACCTGAACTGAAGTCAGACACTTAACTGACTGAGCTACCCAAGAACCCCAGTTCATTTATTTTTAATGCTGAGTAGCACTCCATAGTAAGAATGTACCAGTTTCTTTAACCATTCACACATTATGGACATCTGTGTTATTTCCACCTTTTAATTATTACAAATACAGTTGCTATGAACATTCATGTATAACCCCTTTGCCAACAAATTTTTAGTGCTCTAGGATAAACACTGAGGAGTACAATTGAGGAGCCACATGGTAAGTGTATTTTTAGTTTTAAAATTATCTACCAAACTATTTTCCCAAGCAGCTGAATCATTTTACATTCCCTCCAGCAATATATGAGAGATCTAGGTTATCTGCATCCTCACCAGCATTTGATATCATCACGGGTTTTTTTTTAAGATTTATTTATTTATTTATTTGTCTTTATGTATTCTCCACACTCAGTGTGGGGCTCAAACTCATGACCCCAAGATCAAGAGTCACATGCTCTTCTGACTGAACCAGCCAGGCACCCCTCATCATTGTTTTTAAATTTAGCTATTCTAATAGTGCATAACGGTCTCTCATTGTAGTCGTAATTTGCATTTTCCTTGTGGCTAATGATATTGAACATCTTTTCATCTGTTCATTTGCCATCCATTAATTTTCTTTAATGAAGTGTCTGCATGTTTCTGTCTGGACATTTTCTTCCAGTTTATTAGTTTCCCTTTCTTCTGTTTCTGATCTGTTGTTAAAACCATCTATTAAGTTTGTGGTTTTTGTTCTAAGATTTCCATTTGACACTGTTTTATGTTTTTAATTCTTTTTTGAATTTTTTTCTCTTGTAATATTAAACATAGCAATAATTTTTTTTACTATTCATGTCTGCTAATTCCAATATTTTGATACTTTGTTTGTGATTATATATGTGCATATATATATATGTACTTATTTATATAAAATTCAGCTGAGAAAGAAGAAAATGCTGCCATTTGTGGCAACATGAATCAATCTTTAGGACTTTATGCCAAATGAAATAAGACTGACACAGAAGGACAAATACTACATGATCTCTCTTACATATGGAACCTAAATAAGTTGAATTCATAAAAGCAGAGAATAGAATGGTGGTTGCCAGGGATTGGAGAGTTGAGGAAATGAGGAGATGTTCATCAAAAGTAAAAAGTTTCAGTTAGGGGCACCTGGGTGGCTCAGCTGGTTAAGCAACTGCCTTCAGCTCAGGTCATGATCCTGGAGTCCTGGGATAAAGTCCCACATCAGGCTCCCTCGGCTTCTCCTGCTGACCTCTCTCCTCTCATTCTCTGTCTCAAATAAATAAATAAAATCTTTTTTAAAAAGTTTCAGTTATAAGATGATTCAATTCTGGAGATCTAATGTACAGCACAGTGACTATAGGTTAATAATATGGTATTGCATACTTGAACTTTACTGAGAATAAATCTTAACTGTTCTCACAGATTTAAAAAATGGTAACTGTGATTAATTAGCTTGATTATGATAATCATTTCACAATGTAAAACATTACATTGTATACTTTAAATATATACAATTTTTATTTTTCAGTTATATCTCAATGAAGCTGGAAAAAAGACAAATAAGATATTTATTAAACACACTTTTTTCTCCTACATTTATTTATTTTAAAAATATCTGGTTACTGTTGCTAGATACATAGTACAAAATTAGGTTCAAAGAAATTATTAATGTCTTTCATTGCCTTTCTGATTGTAATTAGCTCCCCAATGTACTTATGGCAAGCATCCTGATAAATACCTTTCCACACAGTACTCCATGCTTTAAAAAACTCCTCACTTATGTTTATTTATATATACACATTATACTTCTCTGTACAGTCAAAAGAACTTTTTTATTTGTTGATTTACTTCACAATGAAATCAATAATTGTTCATTTTGTGCTGTATTTAGTCATAATAAAATACTTAATAGGGAATTACAGATTTTAATTTATAGATTTTACATTTGTTGTGAAAATGAAGTGAGCATACTTCATCTGAAACTATATACAAATTTTCTTTAGAGTAATCACAGACTAGGTAATTTAGGTCAACTTTCTCAATGAGAACAACAGATTTGCCGAACAAAACCAAAGCTAAATTTGGAGGAGCTCATCAGGAGGACATGACTTCTAATTGACCTAGGATCTGGCTTAGTACAGTGGGAGGCTTCCCCCTCCTCTCTCCTGGAAATGTTCACTCCATAGTGGGACTCACATTCGAGGATGCCACACTGAGAGAGCATGTGTTGTTGGGGTGCCTGGATGGTAGACACAGTTAAGGCTTTTATATAAACTTTTAGGATTCTGGTGGGTGGTCCAGAGATCTGTCTTGCTGTTGCCCAGATAAAACTTGCAGATAAGTTCCCTTGCTGCTTAAACCTGCCACCTGCCAATCTGGAGTGGCCTGCCTCTTTTCACTTTTTCCTGCCCTTCGTGTATAGGGCCCAGTCTGAGAACCAACAGAAACCCAGAGGTAAGCCTGGCATCTGGGGCTGAATTTTTATTAAAAACATCATCATTCTCTATCTCTCCTTAGTTTCCTCTCTCCTTCGCAGAAATGCATACTGGTGCCTTTGGGGTGCCATTAATTTTTTCTGCTCTCGGCTGTTCTTTTATTATTATTATTATTATGTTCAGTTAGCCAGCATATAGTACATCACAAGTTTTTGTTGTAGTGTTCAATGACTCATTAGTTGCATATAATACCCAGTGCTCTCTGCCTTTCTTCCTGAAGTGTTTTACTGGTAGACCTCAATTTTTAGGGGTTTGCTTGGATTTTTTGAGTGATATATATTTATAACATCTATATATAGTTGTTAAGCACATTGTTTGATATGTACTGATTAAGTAAAACTTAATTTTCCTCTTCTCACCATTTAATTTCAGAGCAATTATTGTCTTGTTAGAGAATACACAAATGATTGTTTTAAAGCTCTACATTTGGCTCTAAGGTTAACACACACAAACTTGCAAGCAATACACATATACATTGTGTACACAAATACATTGTATATACTTATATATGTGTGTGTTTGTCACATTGATATTCTAAATAGCAAGGGTAACTTACCCTTTCTCACATTATTTAACAGAAAATGCAAAGTTACATAATAAAAAATAAATAATAATCCTCAGCCCTCACAAACACATACCTTTCATGCTATACTTCTTCCTTAATCAGTGCTAACTTTCCTGTGAATTTCATTCAGTATTATTTTACATGTTGGTCTTCTCCCAGTGAGGTCTCTCTCTCTCTGTTTGAGTTTTGAACCAGATCCACCCCTTTTCATCCATTACAATTTTGCTACATGATTTCCTACCTAATATATCAAGAGATTTTTATTCTTGTTTTTTTATTATTGTTATTCTTGTTTTTTCTTTGTTTTTTATTCTTGTTTTTTCTTTGTTTTTTATTCTTGTTTTTTCCCCTCTGTGGTTTATCTTGACTAACTCCAAACATATACATATAGGTAATAGTTCATCAAATTACTTTTTTGAAATGAGCGCTAAAGGCACATTGGAATTTTAACTTAGGAAACAAAAGATAAATTAGTTATACAGAAATCAACCCAGTTTCACCAAAATTCCTCCTTTGCAGGAAAATAATTATTTCCATCTAAATTTTTATAGGTTTTAACAATTCATGATTCACCTATTTCTGAGTGTTTTGCTTTTTCTTTCTGGTAAGGTTTTTTTTTTGTTTTGTTTTTTAGTATTAAATATTTTATAGCTCTTCTCTGTCTATACACTTTTCTGAGTTACCTTGTAATTTATTGTTTTTCTTTTTCTGATGATTCTCTGGCTTTTTTTAAAAAAGATTTTATTTATTTATTTGACAGAGAGGGAGAAAGAGAGAAAGCACAAGTAGGCAGAGAGAGAGGGGGAAGCAGGGTCCCTGCTGAGCAGAGAGTCCAACGTGGAGCTCAATCCCAGGACCCCAAGATCATGACCGCAGCAGAAGGCAGAGGTTCAACCCACGGAGCCACCCATGTGCCCCGATTCTTTGGCTTTTTGTAGGTAAATAATTCTACTAACACTTAAGGGTTTGAAACTTTGTATTTGGGGGAACATTCCTATTTCAATAAATCATAATCAGCTGATGCTATATTTTGTCACACAGAACAAATTAGACAGATATACTTCTAGCACTGATTCCCTCTTCTTGACCCAGACAATCCCTTTCTCATACAATTGGGTTTTATATCTAAACTATGATATAGGTTCTCAGATAACCTACTTGGTGTGCACTGTAGTACCTATACATAAAACCTGAATTTACTAGTGAGTCTTCTTTGTGGGAGAATAAAAAGCAGAGAGAATTAAAGGTAAAATGTTAGTGGGATGATTTTATTATCTTATTCAGTGGTAAATACGTAGGTCCCCACAGAAGCATACAGTATATGCTCATGTATTTTTATTTATTTATTTATTTATTGAGAGAGAGAGAGAGATCACAAGTAGGCAGAGAGGCAGGCAGAGAGAGAGAGAGAGAGAGAGAGAGAGAGAGAGAGAAGCAGGCTCGCTGCTGAGCAGAGAGCCCCATGCGGGACTTGATGCCAGGATCCTGAGATCACGACCTGAGCCAAAGGCAGAGGCTTAACCCTCTGAGCCACCCAGGCGCCCGATCATGTATATTTAAATGGTAAAACATTTTCAGGATACTATGCCCCTTTAATTTATATAATGATTATCAGTTTACATGATTCAATTATGTATATGAGCATTTATCTTTTCAACAACTCTATAATATAGTAATAATAGTTTCTATTACATATAAAGTTTGACAATCCGTGTAACTGCATGAAATGGTACCTGAGCTCTTGCAAGTGATGAATAAATGGAGGCTGCTATTGTTCTTTTTATTTGTGGATTTTTAAAATCTAAACATATTTTTAATATTAAAATTAAAATTAAACTAAAAACAGGGGTGCCTGGGTGGCTCCGTGGGTTAAGCCTCTGCCTTCGGCTCAGGTCATGATCCCAGGGTCCTGGGATCGAGCCCCATATTGGGCTCTCTGCCTAGCAGGGAGCCTGCTTCCTCCTCTCTCTCTCTGCCTGCCTCTCTGCCTACTTGTGATCTCTCTCTGTCAAATAAATAAATAAAATCTTTTTAAAAATTAAATTTATTATTATTATTATTTATTATTAGTGATTTTTTTCAGTATTAGAGATTTTTTTTGTTTCATAAGGACACTTGAAGTAGAAGAGATTACCTTATGTAAGATCACAAAAAGTGACAACCCAATATTTTACTCCCCTTAAAATATATTTTTTTCATTTAATATTGTTATTTCAACAGGATTACATGGTCATTGTTGCTAGAGGACGGCAAAAATTAATGCCGGGGCATCTGGGTGGCTCAGTCGCTCAGGTGTCAAACTCTTGATTTCAGTTCAGGTCATAATCTTGGGGTCCTGAGATCGAGTCCCATGTCGGGGCTTCCTGCTCAAGCTCAAGCGAGGAGTCTGCTCTCCCTCTGCTCCCCCAACCCCCCGTCGCTCACATACTCTCTCGTTCTCTAAAATAAATTTTAAAAATCTTTTTAAAAAAACAAATAAATAAATGCAGATAAGTAATGATGTTTCACTATTCTGCTTCTGTTCATAACTTTCCCATTATCACAACCCACTATACTCACCCCAATGTACCCAAAGTTAATAACCAGCTACATACCCTTGAACATCTTTCTCCAAGCTCAGACAAATAAATTAGTGCACAGTTGGGCAAATTCATGCACAAAGGAATGTACATTTATTCCCATTTAAGTACACAGAATTGTTATTGTTGACTCTCTTCTTATAATAAGAGCACTGCATGTGTATTATTCTGCAAATTATTTTTTTAAAGTAATCTCTACACCCAATGTTGGGCTCAGACCTACAACCCCGTGATCAAGAGCCGCATGCTGTACCCACTGAGCCAGCCAGGCACCCCATATTCTGCAAATTATTTTAATCTTAAAAATCTTATGTATATTTCCCTACATTAATTTTTTTTAAAGACTATTTATTTATTTGACAGAGAGAGATCACAAGCAGGCAGAGAGGCGGGTAGAGAGAGAGAGGAGGAAGCAGGCTCCCTGCAGAGCAGAGAGCCCGACTCGGGGCTCGATCCCAGGACCCTGGGATCATGACCTGAGTCGAAGACAGAGGCTTTAACCCACTGAGCCACCCGGGCGCCCCTCTACATTAATTTTTTATGTGTTTGTGGTGTAAGTTGCATTTCTATATTAATTTTTCCCTCAAGTGTCAACTTCTTTCCAAAGAGCCCAAGCCACGTATTTTGTTTTTTGTTATATCTAATAAGTATTTCATCTCATGTAAATAAAAGTTTGATCTTCTGGTGACTGTTCTTGAAAATGCCCTCATTTTTTGTTTTGGAATTTATCTCAGTTTAAAGTGGTGGCCCTTTATTCTTTTGTGTGAGCTCTAACAATGCACGTTCATATGCTCATTATAGTCTACTGACTTCAAAAAGAATAATTATGGTAATGGTTATAACATATGGATCAAAAGAAAACTTGAGTCCATCATGATACCTTAGAACAATGTGAATCTCCAACTAAGAAACGTATACGAAATGACACTAGAATTTTAAAATCACCAGTGTGCAATTTCCAATGTAATGATTCATTCAGTCAAGTATCTCAAAAGATTCCAAGGGGGTGAAAGGTTACTGAGCAACACAATATTCACGTAGTCTTGAATATCACCCCAAAGATTACATGCTAATTACAAAGAAACAGAAGTACCACTAAAATGGAGAGAATTCACAGTCATTATTTTAAACCAATATTCAAAACTATTACCACTAATATGGGACATTTGATATTATGTGTCCCTCTGATATGATATAGGAAACACAGAAAATCACTCATAGAAAGTCTTTGTCAGAATGTTTAACCCGAGTCTATTAATGTGGAAACAGACAAATCCAGAATATGGAACATTCAGAGGACCATAGACACGGGTTTGTCAAAATTTTCAGTATCATAAAAAAAAAAATAAAGTCAGGGATACTGGTCTAGATTAAGAGACGAAAGAGATGTAACAATCAAATGCAAAATATGACCCTTGCTTCAATCCCGGATTGGAAAATTAAATAGCTATAGATGAAAATTCTGGAGACAATTGAAAAAATATGAATATAAACTGTATTTAGATGACATTGAATTTATGGTGACTTTCTTCGGTATGCAAGGAAATAGCTTTATTATTAGGAAGTACAGGCTGAAGTATTTAAGAGCAAAGTGTCAAAATGTATGTAATTTATTTTCAAACAGGTCAGCAAAAAGATGCAAAATCACGTATGCCATTAAAAATTGGTGAGTCTAAGTAAAGTTATACAGGTATTCACTGGAGTATTTTTTGCAACTTTCCCCAAAATAAAAAGTTTTGGGAAAAATACATTGGAATTTTTAGTCTCTCCCGATTTCTTTGCCTTAAAACTATAATGCAGTTGGGGAAAAAAATGAAAAATGAAACATTTTTAAAACATTTTACAATGCTGGGTCTTCCCAGGAGTGTTAAATGTGCTCTTCGATTCAATCCTTGGGCGTTCCATTCCACTCCCTTGGTTTTCCTCCTACCTTACTGGTTTTTCCTTCTAAGTCTCTTCTGTCAGTTCTTTCTCTTCTCTTTGACTTCTAAATTCTGAGTATACTAAGGCTTTGGTCTTCTCTCTCTTCTTTGATTATCTTATCTAGATGTAAGACTTTAAAATGCCATCTATAGGTTGACAACTCCCAGACATGTATATTTTGGCTGGACCACTTTCTCCATCTCTAAATTAGTATATCAACTGCCTACTCTATATCTCCACTTGGATGTCTAATAGGCTTCTTAAGTTCAGTATGTCGCAGATTGAATTCCTGATATAACCCTCATGACTGTCCTTCACCTAAATCTTACTCCATCTCAATTGTTAGCAACTGCATCCCTTTATTTTTTTAAAGATTTTTTTTAAAAAAGTAATCTCTACACCCAACATGGGGCTCAAACTCACAACCCTGAGATCAAGAATTGCATGCTCTACTGACTGAGCCAGCCAGGCACCCCAGCAACTCCCATTCTTTAAGTTGCTCAACCCAAAATCTTGGAAATTGCCTCCTAACAGGACTCTCCCTATATCTTACCTTTGACTCTGTACAGTCTATAATCAACACAATAGCCAGCATAATCCCTTTAAAACTATTTTATATTAATGTTCTTTCCAAAAACTCTTTGATGACTTTTCTTTTCATTTGATGTAAAATCAAATCCCACAAGGTCCAGGAAGACCTATTTGATCTGATCCTCTGTTACTTGTCTGACCTAATCTCTATTTCAGTTTACCGACCTTGAGCTACATTGAACTTGATTGTCCTAGAAGGCACTCATTGTAAGGGCCTGTGCCATATTTCCTCTGCTGTGAAACATCATCCCCCAGATATGTGTATTACTTTATCCCTAATGCCTAGTTTTTGCTGAATACCCAACCTCACAATGGGCCAAGCTGACTACATTATATACCACCTGATCTACTATGCCATATCTCTATTATTTTATCTCCTTCAATATTTTCATTTTCCACAAGTCATCAAATTCATTTTTTAAAGATTTTACTTATTTGTCAGAGAGAGAGAGAGAGAGAGAGCACAAGCAGGGGAAGTGGCAAGCAGAGGGAGAAGCAGTCTCCCCACCAATAAAGGAGCCTGAGTGGGGACTCAGTCCCAGGACCTTGGGGTCGTGACCTGAACCAAAGGCAGACCCTTAACAAACTGAGCCACCAGGCGTCCCAACGGTCATCAAATTCTAATATATTATGTAATTTTCTTACTATTTATGTTTGTAGTTTATTACCCTTCTTCTTCAATATAATATAAAGTCCATGGAGATAGAGATGACTGAATGCTTTATTCTCTGCTATAACCCAAACAATTCTAATGGCGTAAGACATATACTATGTATGCAATACATGTTTGTTAAATACATTAATTAATGTCAATGTGAATTTTTGTATTTTATACAGTACTTACCCTGAGCTTTTCTTTTTTTTTTTTTTAAAGATTTTATTTATTTGACAGACAGAGATCACAAGTAGGCAGAGAGCCAGGCAGAGAGAAAGGAGGAAGCAGTCTCCCCGCTGAGCAGAGACCCCCCCCCCCATACAGGACTTGATCCCAGGACCCTGAGACCAGAACCTGAGCTGAAGGCAGAAGCTTAACCCACTGAGCAACCCAGGTGTCCCTTCCTAAACTTTTCTTGATAAATATTCTTTGTTGCTTGTTCTGTGTTCAATGGGTTCTTTTACCATTTTTTCCCAGTTGATTAGTAGTACTACTATAAAACGTTAATGTTACCTTCATCTGTCTTTGTTCTCCCCATCTTTTTATGTATCCAAACCATTGTAAAATCAAAACCCAGGCAGACTCCCCACCATCATAATTAAAAGTTCTATGTATGTTAATTGAGGTCAAGAGTAATAACCCCTCTTTCATTTCTGGTGTTAGTATTTTGTATCCTGTCTTTTTCTTCTTGATTAGCATGGAATATATTTATCAATTTTTTTAAAAGATTTTATTTATTTATTTGACAAACAGTGAGAGAGGGCACACAATCGGGGGAGGGGAGCCCCTGTGTTTATCAATTTTATTGAACTTTTCAAAAAACCAGCTCTTGGTGTCTTTGATTTTTCTCTATTATATGACTGTCTTTGATTTATTGATTTTTATTCTGTTTTTCATTATTTCCTTTCTTATGCTTGTTTCAAATTTTAATCGCTTTTCTTTCTCTGGCTTCCTATAGTGCAAGCCTAGTTACAGATTATAGATCTTTCTGGGGGTCCTGGGGAGCTCAGTCTGTTAAGCATCAGACTTCAGCTCAGGTCATGATCTCAGGATCTTGGGATTGAGCCCCATGTCAGGCTCTCTTCTCAGTGGGGAGACTGCTTCTCCCTCTCTCTCTGCCCTTTTTACCACTGGTGCTCTCACTCTCTTCCAAATAAATAGATAAAATCTTTTTTAAAAGATTATAGAACTTTCTTTTCTAATATATGCACTCAATGTTATAAACACTTTTCTAAGCATTGTTTTCACTGTATCTCACAAATTGTGATAGGTTGTATTTTCATATTCATTTGGTTCAAAATACTTTAAAATTTCTCTTGAGACTTTTTCTTTGGCCTATATTTTATTTAACAATGTGTTGTTCAACTTCCAAATATTTGGAACTTTTCTAAGTGCCATTCTGTTATTCTAGTTTAATTCTACTATCTGAGAACATAATTAGTGTAATTTCTATTAATTTTTTTAAGGTGTGTTTTATGATCCAGGATGTGATCTGCCTTGGTGAATGTTCTGTGTGAGCTTGGGAAGAATATGTATTTTGCAGATGCTGGGTAGAGCATTGTATAAATGCCAATTAGATCAGTTTAATTGATAGTCCTGTTCATGTCAACTATGTTCTCACTGAAAGATGAGTGCTGAAGTATAATAGCTGATTTGTCTATTTTTCATTTCAGTTCTATCAGCTTTTGATTCCTATATTTTGATGTTCTCTTGGTAAGATACATACACATGAAGTATTTCTATGTCTCCCTGGAAAATTGACCTTTTATGATTATGTATTGACTCTCTTTATTCCTGATAATTTTTCTTGTTTCAAAGTCAGCTTTGTCTAATCTAAAATTAATATAGCTACTGCAGCTTCCTTTTTCTTAATGCCAGCATGCTATATCTTTCTTCATATACTTCTTTTTTTAACTTTTATTTGCATTTACTTTATGCAGAATTTATTCCCAGGCTGTAAGTTTTTGCTTCTTCATTTTCTTCTGGAATATTTTTTCCTTCTGTGCAACTTCCTCTTCTGGTTTAGGTACAATCTGCTCTTTTTCTGTAAGGATCACGTCAGCGTGGCAGGGAGTCGTCATGTGTGGGTGGATCTAACGATGAGCCGTGTAAATTCTGCGTGGCATCTTGGGGACTTTGTCCATCTAGGTGTGCTCAATGATCAATCTACATCTAAACCCTGAAGTTCAGCATGACTCTGCATTTTTAAGCATGTGAAGTCCAAAGTCTGCACTCTTTTTGGGCCACTGACCCTGTGTCCAGCCCCACTGTTTGGCCTGGGGACATCTACCAACTCCACCATTGTAGTGACAGAATGGTGCACATTGTTTCTGCGAAGTGACATCCTTCAATACTTGGTGGCTTTTTGGATCTGCATACCCCTGATGGCCTGGGTAGTTTCACATGTGTTCTTAAAGTGAACACGAAGATTTGAACCTCTTGATTTGTATGATTTTACAGGGTTCTCTGGGTCAAGTGAATCGCGAACCATTTTCAGGGATCACCTCAAGCCACTTATGGGAAGAGCTCCATATATTTGCTTTTAACCTGCGTCTTTAGAGTAAATACCTTACAGACAACATAGAGCTGGGTTTTGGTAAATTCCCTCACTGTCTACCAGAGACAGGAGGGGTTTTTTTTTTTTTTTTGACTCTTTTACATGAAGACCTGATGGGATTCCTGGAGGTCAAATTCACAAAAGTGTAGAGGTCTCCTTATGACCACAGCCTGCAAGAGTTTCTCGCTCTGACATTCATCTACACACTGATTCCAATAATTTCTCAAAGTTACTATTTAAGTTTTCTTTTTTTAAATAAAATTAATTTATTTGACAGACAGAGATCACAAGTAGACAGAGAGGCAGGCAGAGAGTGGGGGCGGGAGCAGGCTCCCCGATGAGCAGACAGCCTGATGTGGGGTTTGATCCCAGGACCCAGAGATCATGACCCGAGCGGAAGGCAGAGGCTTTAACCCGCTGAGCCACCCAGGTGCCCCCTATTTAATTTTTCTTATCAGTTTATGCCTCCATTGGCTTCTAATCCCAGGAAAATTATCTCTGTTGCTCTACGTATTTACCTTTCTGTCCAGACTTTGAGATAGAGTTTGACCCCCAACTTCCTATTCTCTGATGGTTCCAAGAAAAGTCATGGGCTTTTAATTTCTCCAGTGCTTTTCTTGTAGGTAGGGGAGTGATGATTTCCAAGCTCTTTACACAATGGAGCTGAAATAGGAATTTGCTTTGTTTTTTAGCACTTTAAATATGATATACCAATGTTTGTTTAGGTTTTTGTATATGCTTATTCTCTGAGTTTCTTGCATCCCTTGCTTGCTATAACTAATTTGGGAAACTTCTTGACCATTTTTTCTTCAAATATTTTTTTTCTGTCATTTTCTGCCTTTCTTCTGGGGTCCAGTTGTACATATGTAAGACTTATTTAATATTGTACTACATCTGTTGGTACAGTCTAGATGTCTTAGCTCCTAAATAATTAATGATTAAAACCAAATGTCACTTTTAGAAGAGAGCAAAATTTTGCAGAGTAATTTGACAGATTAAAGCTTGAAAAAGAAATGATATTGTAATTGGTGTAAAACTGGAGGAAGAGCACTCTTTAATAAGGGATATTGACTTGAGAAAAGTTATTAGCCTATAATTGTAAGGTATTTTTAGCATTGAATAGAGCAATCTATATATAGGGTTCATTTTAGAAACTAAGAAGGCATATGTCTCATTTTTGCTGAGTTAATGCTTACTTACCCTTCGAACTTGTTTTAAATATCAGATCTTTTAGGAAGCATTTTCTGACTCCTCTGAAATTGATTTAGTCCTCCAGCTTTATGCTTGCATAGAACTTTGCATTTAGTTTTTTTTAGTTTTTTAACTCTCTGTATCTATTTATTTTTGTATCAGTAATAGTAGTAGTAGCTGACATTTGTTGAAAAATTGCTATATGCCAGGTATTATGTTAAGCACCTAAGAATTATCTTATTTAAGTATGCATTTAAAAGTTGTCTTTTAGGGACATCTGGGTGGCTTAATCAGCTAAGCATCTGCCTTTGTCTCAGGTCATGATCTATGAGTCCTGGGATCAAGCCCTGAGTCAGGGTCTGTGCTCAGTGGGCAGTCTGCTTGAGGATTCTCTCTCTCCCTCTCCCTCTGCCACTTCCCCTCCTCATGTGCTCTCTCTCTTTAAAAATAAATAAATGTATCTTTGGGTAAATACCCCAAAGATACAGGTGTAGTGAAAAGAAGGGCCATCTGTACCCCAATGTTTATAGCAGCAATGGCCACGGTCGCCAAACTATGGAAAGAACCAAGATGCCCTTCAACGGACGAATGGATAAGGAAGATGTGGTCCATATACACTATGGAGTATTATGCCTCCATCAGAAAGGATGAATACCCAACTTTTGTAGCAACATGGACGGGACTGGAAGAGATTATGCTGAGTGAAATAAGTCAAGCAGAGAGAGTCAAGTATCATATGGTTTCACTTATTTGTGGAGCATAACAAAAAGCATGGAGGACATGGGGAGTTAGAGAGAAGGGGTTTGGGGTAAATTAGAAGGGGAGGTGAACCATGGGAGACTATGGACTCTGAAAAACAATCTGAGGGTTTTGAAGGGGTGGGGGGTGGGAGGTTGGGGGAACCAGGTGGTGGGTATAGGAGAGGGCACGGATTGCATGGAGCACTGGGTGTGGTGCAAAAACAATGAATACTGTTACGCTAAAAAAAAATTAAAAATCAAAATAAATAAATAAATAAATGTTGTCTTTTACTTTTGACTCTATGTACCATAAAAAGGCATGGCAAATATCATATCTTTTTGCTCATCATTGTGTTCCCAGCCCCAGCATAGAGCCTGGCACATAATAGGTGCTTAATACAACTTTATTGACCGATCAAGTAGTTAAAGGTGTTATTGCTACTTTTATTGTTTAATATTAATTAATTAAGATATTTTCCTTTCTAGCTCATTGGAGTCATATGTTGAGATTGCTAAATTATGACTTTGGTCAAAATTAAGGCTAGTAACTTTTATAGCTCCTTGAATGCCCCTGCCATGGTGAATGATTTCAGGTTCAAATAGAGAAATAACTGCTGACTAATTCACTGTGCTCTGCTGGGGCCACATAATCATCTGTGAGGTAGCTGCCACTTTTAAATGATTTGAATTTTTGATAAGTGATTTCATTTGGGATTTTAAAGTTAATTTAACTACAAGTTTCTTACGGGAAACTGAACTAAATGCATAATGTTGTCAAATTTATTCTTCTGCATTCTGTTCATACATGTATAGAGCTTCTACTTGGTTGAAATAATCTTGGTATAAAATAAAAAGGTTCTAAATCCACTTAATAACCATGTGTAAAAAATACCTATGTTTCTCCTATCTGTCAGCAAAACATTAGTCTTTTTTTTTCCCAGTGACCTAGATACACCCAAAGCCTGTGAGAGTTACTCTGAATTTATTTTGCAAAAATCAATACCAGTTTTCACTTGCTTATTTCTATAGGGAATATTTTCTTTTTGCCTTCCATCTATCCACAGTAGAAACTTTAGTCAGAGATAAATAATATGACAAGCTTTCCAGATTCATCTCCTAGAAGAGAAAGGGATTTTTCACATTGGTTCATTAAGTTGAGATATTCTATCTTGAACAAAGTCCCAAGCTAGCAGTTGCTAGCTGGTGTTCAAAATAGATAAAAAACAGATAGGTAAATTTATATCATCTAGTGTAGTATTTGCGTAGACCTTTTTCTCAGTAATTGAATCATAATTTGAGTTCAGTTAGTTTCAAAAGAAGAGCATAATAATCTCTGATATTTGTTTAGCATTTGGTAGATTTTAGAGATGTTCAAATCTAGCCTCACAGTTGATCCTCATATGAAAATAAAGGAAATCTCGTTTAAGATGGAGTCGGGAAGCCACAAAGGGGCAGCTCTCATGTACACACCACTTCTTGCAGTCTGCGGAACCTGCAGGAGGAAGGAAGATAAGAATTATCTTGACAAGGAAGGACATTTTTCACTTGGGAATTTTATCTCTTGCTTTTAGGAAGGAAGATTACTCCGTGCCCTAGCAATGATGCACTAACTATGGCTTGCAGCCAATGAGAAGCTGCCACAACTTCAAACTCTTGTTCTTCTCCAATGAACTTTCGTTCACAACAAATCTCCTCGATTTCCACCTGAAACCTAATAAAAGCTGACCCTCCCTTTGTCTCCTGGACTTTCTTATGTTTTGTCACAATTTCTATGTCTCAACTTACAACTCCTTTGCTATTCCTGAATACACTCATTTTGCTGGTAAAATAACTGGCCATTTCATGTTTAAGGTTGACATTCATAACAACCCTGTGGGGTAGGTAAGGTGAATGTACCCAGCGTTTTATGGACTGATGCAATCGTCGTTACTTAACCCTTTGTCTTTTGTATCCTTCTGCTCCAGAGATTGCAGTGATAAATTCTTGGTTTTCTCATCTCCCCCGCAAGTGAGGCTGACCTTGCGACATACTTCTAGCCAGAAAGATGAAAGAAAGGGAAAGCTGAGTAGTGTTCTGAGAAATAATTTTGATTGCTGATGAAAGGACAAATTCAGCCTCTTTCCTTATCCTCTTCTCTTTTTTAAGATTTATTTATTTATTTTAGGGAGAGAAAGCACAAGCAGGCGTGAGTGTTGGTGGGGGGAGGGCCAGCAGGAGAGAACCTCAAGCAGAATCCCTGCTGAGTGGGGGGCCCAGTACAGGGCTGGATCTCAGGACCCATGAGGTCATGACTTGAGCTGGAATCACAAGTCTGACCCTTAACTGGCTGAGCCACCCAGGGGCCCCTCCTTATCCTTTTCGGCCTGTAATACACAGGTGTGATGCCTGGGAGGCTAGGAGCCATCTTACAATCACAGGTAATGCTGGTGAAAGCCTGAATTTCTTCATTCATGGTTGAGCACCTGAAGCAATGTCTGCAACTGCTCATTTTGGGGATTTTTGTTGTCAAGATGAGATAACTTCTATGTGAGCCATTGCTATTCAGGTGTTCTGCTATGTGCTAATGTATGCCTCATTAATAGAGTTAATTCATCACCACTAACTAGGTGACAAAAATGTTCCTTAAATGGCATGCTCATTAACATAACAGTAGGGGATTGCTGCCTTAGTTTTGTGTGGCTTTTGATATGAGAATCATTTAAAATACTTTAAATGGACTCTTAAGCTAAGAAAATGAAAATTTTTATGCTTTTAAAAATATATCATGGGTGGGGTACCTGGGTGGCTCAAGTGGTTGAATGTCTGACTATTGATTTCAGCTTAGGTTATGATCTTAGGGTTATGGGATCAGGCCCTGCATTGGGCTCTACAGTGGGTATGGAGCCTGCTTGTGATTCTCTCTCTCTCTCTTCCTCTGCTCCACACCATCCCCACCACCTTGTGTGCTCTCTCTCTTTATCTCTCTCTAAAAAATCAAAAATAGAGCAGGGGTGGAATGCCTGGGCAGCTCACTCAGTAAAACATCAGACTCTTGATCTCAGCTCAGGTCTTGATCTCAGAGTTGTGAATGGAGCCTACTTTAAAAAAAATTATAGCGTGCCTGGGTGGCTCAGTCAGTTAAGCATCTACCTTCAGCTCAGGTCATAATCTCAGGGTCCTGGGATCAAGTCCCACATCAGGCTCCCTGCTTAGCAGAAAGTCTGCTTCTCCTTCTGACCCTACTCTCTCTCATGTGGTCTCTCATCCTCTCTCTCTCAAATAAATAAATAAAATCTTTAAAAAATATTATAAAAAAATAGAGCATGGACACCTGGCTGGTTGGCTCAGTCAGAAGAGCATGTGACTGGATCACAGGCTTGTAGTTTTGAGCCCCCACTGGGTATAGAGAGTACTTAAAAAATAATTTAAAAAAAAGTAGAGCAAATCTGGGAAAATATCTTAGTTACTACCAGACTAGATTACATTAACGTTCTCTGGCACCTTCTCTGAGCTCCAAGATTTTATACACACACACACACACACACACACACACACACACACACACACATACATAACTATATATATGATATATGGGTATACTCCCACATATTTAGAGTTCTTATAGTCACCAGGAGAAGAAATACTACATTATTATTCCTAGCTTCACCAATAATGTGCCTATGGATTATTTCTGGTTTGGGTCATTAGAAATTCTTTTCAATGTCTTCTGGTGCATATGTACATATGTTTGTCCATGGTATTTACCCAAGACTAAAATTTCTGGGCTAGAGATTATCTATGTCTTCCGTTTTACTACATAATTCTCAACTGTTTTCCAAAGTGGCTATATTAATTTTGTAATCCCACCAACAGAGTATTAGAATTATAACCTCCTCACCACAGTATATTATCAGATTGTACAAATATACCAATCTGGAATGTGGATAATGGTCTTATATTATGCTTTGATTTATATTTTCCCGATTGCTAATAAGGTTGTGCTCCATTCCATAGTGGTTGGATATGTAGAATTCCTGTTTTGAAGGAACTGCAAATTGTTCTATTTTCCTGTAAAGGTGTTGTCTTTTTCTTACTGATTTGTTTCTCATTATTTTGATTCTCATTATTCATGGTGTTTATGTTCTATAACTACCATCATGAACAGTGCATTAGCCAATGTTGAGCTATGCTCTTAGGAAAAATACAGGATTAAGTTCCTGTGAGTTGCTGGTCACGTTTCCATTAACTGAAGCACCATTTGTGTTATATAGGTTCATTTGCCAATGTCCTTGTAAACCAGCCAGACTCATCAGCGTTGGAAAGCTGCTCTTCTCATTACCCTTTTCCTGTATAACTCTTAAAATACTTTTAAAATTCTTCCATAACTTCCCCCATCTGCCTCACCTACAAGTCTAGCATTTTTCACACCATATTGTCTTTTGAAACATGCAAGCCAGCCAGCTAGCATTAGCCAAGAAGAGTTTCATAATTTCCTGACCCTGAGCAATGTGAGTATATTTCTTTGGTGTTCAGTCTCACAACTGTCCTTTATGCTTTCATTAATTCGTCATCATGTCACCAATCCACAAGTTTAACCACTTTTCCATCTCTTCGTCACACACTGTAGCTGTTACTTTAGCACTTTCCAGAGCTGCCTCATGGAAAGATTGACGAATTTCCTCTTCCTGTTTCTGAATATACCTGCGGAACTGTATAAAACTTCTGGACACGAGAGATGCCATTTTGAGAAAAGCTCCATTTTCTTTTCTAGGAACAAATGGCTAATGAAGTCTTGAACTAAGCTAAAAGACTCTTGGCTGCGCCAGAAGCAGCATTTGTTTCTGAAGTCTGTTTATGGACTTTTTGACAACAGAATGGTTGATCAGGGGGTCACTGATAAGGGAAAAACTGTACTCTAAGATGGCCAACCAAACCAGCAAGGGAATTCCAGTCCCTGCCTCAAAGCTCTTCTGGGTTCATCTTCCCTACCTGGTTCCTGCGCAGCAAAAGTGCAGAAGTAGAAGGGTATAAATTACCCTCCCTGCTTGTGCTCGGGGCTCAGACCTTTGGAGAACAATCTCATCTGAGCCCACCAGTGTTAAATAAACCTCCAATCCTCCAAGGTCTCTGAGTGCTGCTTGGTTCTTCCTCCAGGATCCAGTCCAGGTTCCATAACATCACCAGCAGCTTAGCCTGTTAGTGCCAATGACAATATAGTTTTTGTCTTCTATCCAAGTCATGTAATTGCCTCCTTCCTTTCTCTTCTTCATAAAATCCTCTTGCTTCTACACCACAGGTAGGATACTTTTCTGGCTGCTTCTGGAATCTGTGCTCCCCAAATTGTAATTCTTTGATCCCAAGTAAACACTAGTTTGCTTCTCATTGTTGCTCTTACTTTTAGACATACCATATTGTCTCATTAACCTTGAACTCATGGCCAACAGTGTTCATGCCTGAACAAAGCTTATTAAGACTTGTATTTTCTCTAGGATGGACATCACAACCTTCTCAGGAACACTAGACATCACTTCAACACAGCTGGAAGCTGCATTAAACAGCAAAAGCACCATCCACAAGCAAAAAATTTAAAAAATGTGGCATTCAACAGACCTTGAAAAGAACACTTGTTTATAGTGTGAGAGTTGAGTCAAGAAGGCAGGGCGCTGCCTTGTTCAGTGTCACCTGGCAATGTATGTATCAAGGGACTCGAATACACTGCCCTTCCCATGATCATGAATGTCTGCAAAGTACTGCAACTATTGATTTTGGAATTGTAAATACATTTTTTTTTTTTTTTGTCAGAGAGAGTGAGCACAGGCAGACAGAGTGGCAGGCAGAGGCAGAGGGAGAAGCAGGCTTCCTGCTGAGCAAGGATCCCGATGCGGGACTCGATCCCAGGACGCTGGGATCATGACCTGAGCCGAAGGCAGCCGCTTAACCAACTGAGCCACCCAGGCGTCCCTGTAAATACATTTTAGTCAGCAGATGAATTCGCAAATACAGAACTTGTAAATAATGAGGAGGGAAAAAAGTAATGAGGAGGGGCTACGTATGTTGATATGCAAGTATACATTGTTTTATTGTGTCTTGCTTTATTGCACTTTAAGATAATTGCATTTTTTAGGATTTATTTATTTATTTGAGAGACAGAGTGCTGGAGAGAGACAGAGAGAAAACTCATGCACAAGTGCAGGAGTAGGGAGTAGCGGCAAAGGGAGAGAGAGAAGCCACTTGCAGCTGAGCAGGGAGCCCATGTCCATCCCAGGACCCTGGGATTATGACCTGTGCTAAAATCAAGGGTTGGACTTCTAAATAACTGAGCCACCCAGGCGCCCCTTAAGTTTTGTTTTTGTTTTTGTTTTTTAATATATATTTACATCATCTCTACATCCAAGGTAGGGCTTGAACTCATGAACCTGAGATCAAGAGTAGACTGCTCTTCCTACTGAAGAGGCTGGTGTCCCCAAACATAAACTCTATATGCACTGGGAAACCAAAAAATTCGCTTGGCCCCATTGATTGTGATACTTGCTTTATCGTGGTAGTCTGGAACTGAATCCGCAGTACCTCCAAGGTATGCGTGGATGTGTGTGTAGAGAAGTCAGGGTTAATTTTTTTTTCCATTTTTTTCCCTGTGGATACTAACCGTCTGAGCACCATTAGAAAAAAATTAACCTTCGCCTCTCCCTGCAGTGCTACTTTTGTCATATAGCAAATATCCATTGATGCAAGGCTCTATGTGATATTGGGATTTACAATAAATATATTTTATTTCCCTTGCATCTCTGGTAAAGAGCTCCTAACACCCTGGGAATTCCCTAAGTGCCGAGAACCATACGGGTGTCTTGTTGTGTTAATGAGGTCACTTTTGGAAAGCCCCAGGGTAACCTAAAGGTGGGGGCTGGTTGCCAGAGGAACCGACCGAGATTGGAGGGTCGGAACTTTTAGCCAACCCCCTGACTCCGGGAAGGGGGGCGGTGGGGATGAACCTGCCAAAGACTTAATCTTGCCTCTGTTTCCACGCCTCCATCAAACCCCAAAGGAGGCGTTGGGGAGAGCTTCCGGTCGCTGAACACGTGGATGTTTGGAGAGAGTGGCGGCCTGGGGAGGTCGGGGAAGCTGCTCGCTCTTTCTCCAGACCTGGCGCTACCTAACTCTTGCGTTGGGCTGTTCCTGAGTTACATCCTTTTGTAATCAGCCACCGGTCAGGTAAGGAAAATGTTTCTGTAAGTTCTGTGAGCTGCTCCAGCGAATGAACTGAACCTGAGGAAGGGTTGGTGGGAACCTCTGGTTTAGGGCTGCTTAGTCCCGAGCACCTGGGCCTGCGCCTGGGGTCTGAAGTGGGGGTGCGGGTGGGACAGTCTTGTAGGACCGAGCCCTTAACCCGTGACGGTCTGACGCTCTCTGTGGGTTGCTAGTGTCAGAATTGGGTTGAATTGCGGGACTCCCAGCTGGAGTTCTAAGAATTGCTTGCTGGTGTGGGAAGTCCCTCTCTGCGCACATTGGAAATGGGTGATCTGAACCTTTATACTCGATTTCTACATTCTCTTTGCTGTTCTGTCCATTTTACTATCCCTACGCCAATATCGCATTGCCTTAATTACTATAATTTTGATGCAGTTCTAGAACCTAGGTGAGGTTCGGTGGGCTGAGGTCCAGAGCCGATGACCCAGAAAGAATTCTTGAGGCATCTTTGGTGCAAAATGGTGGTTTATGAAAGCACGGGGACAGGACCCGTGGGCAGGAAGAGCTGCTGCCCCGGGTTGTGAGGGATGGCAGGGTATATACCTTGCTGTTGGGGGAAGGTGACGGGAAGGGAGGTTTCAATGGAGTTTTCATATGTTAAAGAGGGCCTACAAGGTGCCAGGAGGAGGCCTTGCCCTTGTGGCTTGATCAATGTCGTCTTTAGGTCAGCCATTAACATCAAGATAGTTGGGAGATTCTTGGTGGGGTGTTATGATCCTGCTATCATTTACATTCCCTTCTACCTCAGCCTCCTCCAGTTTCGTTTATGATGGGGAGGGAGACATTAGGGCTTGAGGAACCGAGAGTTATTTGCCTCTGGAAATTTGTGCTATTGATAAGGTAACCTCCCTGTTTAGATCTCTAGGACATCTGTAGAGCAAGGGAGATTCCTGTTCTGCAGGATTGTGATCTCTGCAAGTTAACTATTTATTGTTTTATGGCATTCAGGGGTGTCTGAGGAATGCCACACATATTACGGAGGGGAGCAGGTGGAGAGGGGGTGCAAGGCGCCAGCTTTTGCTCTGTCCTCAGCCAGCCTCCTGCTCCCTCATCAATTTTATAATTATTTTTGATATCTGGTAGTTCAAGTGCTTACACTTCAGTCTTTTTCAAAAGTGCCTCAATCATTTTTGCTACTTTGTGTTTCTCTCTCTCTATATATATTTTTAGAATCATTTTGTCAATTGCCGCTGTAAGACCCACTGATGAGGTTTTCACTGAATTTATAGACCAACTTAGGGGTAATTGCTGTTTTACAAAAACAAGTTTTTTGGGTGCGTGGGTGGCTTAGTTGGTTAAGTGACTGCCTTCGGCTCAGGTCATGCCCAGAGTCCAGGGATCGAGTCCCATGTCGGGTTCCCTGCTGGGCGGGGAGTCTGCTTTTCCCTTTGACCTTACCCCTCTTGTGCTCTCTCTCTCTCCCTCTCAAATAAATAAATAAAATCTTTAAAAAAATGTTTTCCAAACCATAAATATATCAAATATTGATTTAGGTCTTCCTTAGATTTTCTCAGTGATTTTTTCTGCATAGAGGTCTTCACATGTATCGCTATGTTTAATTTTAGCTAGTTGATATATATATAAAATATATATACCAATTTTGTTATATATAATATATAATATATAAATATACATATTTATATATTTTGTTACATATAAATTTTGTTATATATATTTTATGGATATACTATATGTATAAAAATATATATTTTCTATATATATTTTTTCTTGGGGCTTGAACTCATGACCCCAAGAACAAGAGTCACATGCACCACCAACTGAGCCAGCCAGGCACCCTGATAATTGATATTTTTTGGCCCCGTATATGTTATCTTTTTAAATATCATATTTTATTTGCTGATGGTACATAAAAATTCCATTCTCTTATGGTTTTATTATGGAGAACTTGCAGAACTTATTATTCTGATAATTTGTTTCTATATTTTATATTTTATCTACATAATCCTATAATATATGTATAATGCCATCTTTCCCCTTCTTTCTAATGAGTAAAGCTTTACCCTGTACTTCAGTATAAATGTGAGTGTGAAGTGGTGGTAGTGGACATCTTCGGGTTTTTCAGATTTCAGTGGAAATTGCTCAGTGTGTCATGATAAAGTATGTTTTGTAGCTGTCAGTTTTCAATTAAAGGAAGTTCTCCTGTAGGTAAGTAGCTAAGTGTTTTTATTATGAATGAGTTATTAATATATCAAATAATTTTATTCCACTTATTTTAAGAATCGTGTGATTTTTTTAAAAATATGGTGATCTGGTACATTACATTAAGTAAAATTTTAAAGTGAAACAAAACAGGCATTTGTGAAATACCTCCACAATCTAATGATGTATCATCCTTTTGTGTGTGGCTGATACTTTGTGAGGACTTCTACTTGTATACTTTTGGATGAGATGCACACATAATTTTCCTCCCTTATACAACTCTTGTTAAGAGTCTGTTAACATGGGCGCCTGGGTGGCTCATTGGGTTAACCTGCTGCCTTCAGCTCAGGTCATGATCTCAGAGTCCTGGAATCAAGCCCCGCATCCGGGCTCTCTGCTCAGCAGAGAGCCTGCTTCCTCCTCTCTCCCTGCCTGCCTCTCTGACTGCAAAAAAAAGTCTGTTAACAGGGGTGCCTGGGTGGCTCAGTGGGTTAAGCCTCTGCCTTCCTCTCAGGTCATGATCTCAAGTCCTGAGATGGAGCCCCGCATCGGGCTCTCTGCTCGGTGGGTGGGGGGGTGCTTCTCCCTTTCTCTCAGCCTGCCTCTCTGCCTACTTGTGATTTGTCTGTCTAATAAATAAATAAAAGTATTTTAAAAAGAGTCTGTTAGCAAAAGAAAAAATCTGTTAACAAGGTGCTAGACTCATTGAATGAGTTGCAGTTTATACCTTCTTATTCCATTATTGGGAATAATCGTTTGTGTAATGTGGAATTACTGGTTTTTTGAATAGTTGGTAGAACTACCAATGAAGTTCTTTGCACCTGTAGCTTTCAGTGTAGGAACATTACTATTATTCCTAATGCAAGTTATTTAATAATTATAGAACTATTCCGTTTTAAAGATTTTATTGTTTTATTTATTTGAGAGAGATAGAGAGAGAGAGAGCGCACAGGAGAGGGAGAAGGAGAAACAGACTCCCCGCTAAGCAGGGAGCCCAATGCAGGACACAATCCCAGGACCCTGAAATCACAACCCAACTCGAAGGCAGACCCTTAACTGACTGAGCCAACCAGGTACCCCGGAACTATTTAGTTTCAAATTGCTTCTGAGTCGTTTTGGAAAATTATATTTTTGTAGGAGTTTTTAAGTTGTACCTAAATATTCAGTGTATTGGCATAAGGTTCATAGAATTTTCTTATTTTATTAATATCTGAAGGATCTGTGAAGATGTTCTGTTCCTTCTCACTGTTCTGTCATGGAAAGACAGAATAAAGTTTTTGAACTTTTAGAATAAACCTGAATTGTAGAGCAGTTTTAGTTACAGAAAAATGGCAAAGATAGTACAGAGAGTTCTCATATACTCTGCATGCAGTTTCCCTTTTTATTAACATATTACATAAGTATCATACCTTTGGTAAAAATAAGGCACAAATATTGATACACTATTATTTTTATCTTTTTTTTAAAAAATATCTTATTTATTTGTTTGACAGAGAGAGACAGAGTGAGAGAGGGAACCCAAGCAGGGCAAGCGGGAGTGGGAGGGAGAGAAGCAGGCTTCCCGCTGAGCAGGGAGCCTGATGCAGGGCTCGATCCCAGGACCCCGGGATCATGACCTGAGCTGAAGGGAGATGCTTAACTACTGAGCCAGGAGCCCCAATTTTTTATCCCTTTTAAAAAAGATTTTATCTATTTATTTGATAGATTTTCTCTATCTATTTATTTATTATTGATCTTAACAGTGTGTGGCTGCAGGCACCAGGAAGGAGGGTACAGGCAGAGGGAGAGGGAGAAGCAGACTCCGTGCTGAGCAGGGAATCCTGACTTAGGGGCTCAGTCCCATGACCCTGGGATCATGACCTGACCCAAAGATAGACACTTCACCTACTGAGCCACCCAGGCGGCACTATCCTTTTTTTTTTTTTTTTTTAAGTCAGCACCATGCCCAACGTGGGGCTCTTAAATGATAATTAAAGAGTCGCTGGGGTGCTGCATCAGACAGGCTGCTGGGTGGGAAGCCTGCTTCTCCCTCTCCCATTCCCCCTGCTTGTGTTCCCTCTCTCACAGCCTCTCTCTCTCTCTCTCTGTCTAATAAACAAAATCTTTTAAAAACAAAACAAGGGCTCCTGGGTGGCTCAGTGGCTTAAAGCCTCTGCCTTCGTCTTGGGTCATGGTCCTGGGTCCTGGGATTGAGCCCCGCATCGGGCTCCCTGCTCAGCAGGGAGCCTGCTTCCCCTCTTTCTCTCTCTGCCAGCCTCTCTGCCTGCTTCTGATCTCTGTCTGTCAAATAAATAAATAAAAATCTTTAAAAAATAAAACAAAAAAAACATAAAATAAAACAAGAGTCTCTACAGAGTGAGCCAGCCAGGTGCCCCACTGAGATACTATTATTAACAAAAGTCTGTACTTGACTTAGAGTTTCTTACTTTTCACATAATGTCCTTTTTTTGTTCCAGGGTCCCATCTTGGATCCCATATTACATTTAGATGCCTGAGGGTCATCTAGGCAGTGATAATTTTTCAGACATTCTTTGCCGTTTTTGTGCCAACATTTTTTAGGCTTATTGGTCAGGTTTGGTTTTGTTGTTGTTGTTGGTGGTGGTGGTCAGGTATTTTATAGAACATCCTTAAATTGGGATTTGTCAGAGCTTACCTTATAATTAGACTGCAGTTAGTGAATTGCTATCAATATGATGCATGACTTTTGATGACTTGATCCCTTGGCCGTGGTAGGGTTTTTGAGCGTTCTGTGTGGCAGAGCTACTCTTCCTCTTTCTATAACTGTGCTCTTTGTAAGGAAGTCACTATGTGCAGACCACACCAAGGAACAGGAAGTTATGCTCACCCTTAGGTAGGATGTAAATCTGCATAAGTTATTTAGAATTCTTCCACAGAGGTCTGTCTCCTCTACATTTAGGCATTTATTCAATCATTTTTTAAAATATCAGGACTCATGGATATTTATATTATAATTTGGATTATAACCCAATACTACTTTATTTTGTTGCTCAAATTGTTCCAGTTTTGACCACTGGAAACTTTTTCAGTTGACTCCTCTCTCCCTTTGACATCCCTCAACATTGTGTGTGCAGGTGTGAGTATGTGTGAATGTGCTTTGGTGATGAGTTCTTTCTTTTCTTTTCTTCTTTCTTTCTTTCTCCCTTTCTTGCTTTCTTTCTTACACTGAGCTTTATCCCTAAGGTGGGGTTTGAATTCAGGACTCCAAGATCAAGAGTTGCATGTTCTACTGAATGAGCCAGCCAGATGCCCCTATTTGTGGAGGCCAAGAAAAACAAGGCTGTACCCACCTCAAGACTAGCCTTGACATAAGTGCAGCCATCTTGGCCCCGGCAGCCATCTTAGGTCTCTGTGACTGGTAAATGACCCCTGGAAGACTGACCATAGGTTTCGTCTCCACGACCAGTAAATGACCCCTGGTTCCAGGAAGACTGACCAAAGGTTTCAAAAACAACATGCCATACCAAAGATCAATCAGGAATAGGATAGCTTAATGTTGTAATAAATCATGTCAGAGAAAAAAAAAATGAAACAGGAACATAGGGCTAGCAGTCATAGCCCAACCACCTACTGCTGAGCCAGCAGTCATGGCCCAATCACCTACTGCTGAGTCCACCCCTACTCTACCTTTAAAAACTCTGACTGTAATCTGGTTCGGGGTCCAAGTCCCCATTCCACTGTGTCGGGTATACTTGGGCCCAAGCTTAAGCTTGTCAAATAAAGCCTTGTGTGATTGCATCGGTGTTGGCTCCTTGGTGGTCTCTTGGACACGAAAACTTGGGCACAACACTATTTTTATCTTTTTAAAGAAACCGATTTAGGTTTCTTTGATTTTTAATAAAGATTTTATTTATTTATTTGAGAGAAAGAGAGCAAACACAAACAGGAGAAGTGGCAGAGAGGGAGAAGCAGGCTCCCCACTGAGCAGGGAACCCAATGATGTAAGGCTTGATCTCAGGACCCTGAGATCAATACCAAGATCATGACCAGAGCAGAAGGCAGATGCCTAACAGACTGAGCCACCCAGGTGCCCCTAGATTCCTTTGGTTTTTTTTCTATTTTCCCTGTTTTCAATTTCATTGATTTCTGCTCTAATATTTGTTATTTCTATTTTCATGCTAGTTTTAGACTTATATGTTCTTTTCTCCCACTCTCTCCCCCACGCCCTACCCCCTGCTTTCTTTCTCAAATAAATAAAATCTTAAAAAAAAAAAAAAGAATTGCAGGATATGTTAGAACTGTAGGACTAGCAAGACCAACCAGTCCTCTCTAGGGAGCCACCTTGAAAATGGCTGGGTAGCTGGTTGTGTGAACCAACTCCTTCCCTACCCTGGCTGAAGCTGGGAGCTAAGGGATCTGTTCATGCTGGTACATTGCTGGGACTGAGTCAGGACTCAGCGAGAGAGTGTTCCAAACCTTCCTACTGGCTTCAGGGAGTCTTATTCTGCCTTCTCCTGAGTTCAGGAGACTTTCAGTTAGTTTCCAGATTTCTCACAAAGGGAATTTGTCTGTGACTTATTGCTGAATTGGTATGTGTGGGTTTTCCTACTTCAATATCTAGCTGATGTCACTCCATATGATTTTTTAGAAAGGGGATACAGTGTGTATTATGGCCCCGAATGTTGTTTATCTTGGAGAATTGTGCGGGTAACTTGAGAAGAAGGTGGATGCTGTTATTGTTGACTGGATTATTTTATAAATCTCAGTTAGCTCAAGTTGGCTGATGGTGCTGTTTAGGTCATTTACTGAATTTCTGCCTTGTTGATCTATCAGTTGCCAAAATGGAGTTTTGAAGAAACCGAGGATTCACAGTTGCCTATTTCTTATTCTTTGCTTTATCTTGACCAAAATTTAGTCAGGCTTCTCTCCTCCCTAGGGCCCCTGAACTTTGCTTATCCCCAAGCTTGAGCAGGGACTAAAATGCAGAGCATCTCTTATCAGTTTATTTTGCGAATTGGCTGACCACAGTGAGATACTTCTCTTGTCAAACTTGCTAGACTTTCCTTCTCATTTGCTCAACGTATGTTTGATTTTGAGATACTTGCAGGTTTCTGAAATAGGGGTAGATGTCCCTATTGCAATAGTTTTTCTTCTGAATAAAGTCTCTCCTTATCTAAGTCCAGATTTGTTTTTATTTGACAGGCATATCCAACTCCAATACATGATTTGTCTATTTTTTCCTATATTTTGATCAATTTTTCCCATGTATTTTGGCAATCTTGTTAGCTATATACACATTTAGGATCATTATGTCTTTTTAGAGAATTTAATTCTTGACCACTAGGTAATTGTACCTTTGTGGTGATTAATTTTAAGTGACAACTTGGCTAGGCTGTAGTGCTCCAGTATTTGGTCAAACACCAGTCTGTGGAGGTATTTTTTAGATGTGATTAGCCTTTAAAACAGCAGACTTATGGAGCCTGGGTATCTCAGTTGGTTAAGTGTCTGCCTTTGGCTCAGGTCATGATCCCAGGGTCCTGGGATCGAGTCCCACTTCAGGCTCCCTGCTCAGCGGGGGGCCTGCTTCTCTCTCTCCTGCTCCCCCTGCTTGTGCTCTCTCTCTCTCTCTGTCAAATAAATAAAATAAAAATATAAAAAATAATAAAACAGCAGACTTTGAGTAAAGCAGGTTATGTCCCATAACATCGGTGGGCCTTATTCAACCAGTTGAAGACATTAGGAAAAAATAAGAGAGGTCTCCTGTGATGGTGAATTTTTATATGTCAACGTGACTGGGCTGAGGTATAGCTGGTAAAATGTTATTTCTGGGTATATCTGGGAGGGTGTTTCTGGAAAAGATTACCATTTTATAGACTGAGCTAAGACTGTAGGTGAGCATCGTTCAATATGTTGAGAGTTTGAATAGAACAAAAATGTAGAGAAATGGTAAATATTTCTCTTTGTTTAATCTCAGGATTTTGGACGTGGACTTAGACCATTGGCTACTCTGGTTCTCAAGCATTAGGACTTGGATTGAATTATACTAACATTCCTGGTTGTCCCACTTGGCAGATTGAGGGGCTACTGGGCCTCCATATCTACCTGAATATATTCCTATAAAAAATTCCTTCTGTCGATCAATCCATCCATCCATCCATCTATCCATCCTATTCTATTGGTCCTATTTTTACTAAGGTGGTTCTAGAGGAACAGAATTTTAGGGATGGCTTTTCTGAATTGGTTCTGTTGTTTCTGGGCTTGATTCTCTAATCTTACTGATTTAAAGACACTAATAACTCTATTTCTAGTAATAAAGAGAGCACTGATAGTCACAGCATGAATTGTTTATAGAGTTAAGCAAAATATCTGTGTTGAATATTCCCGATTAACCACTAACAAAAGGCATCAAATCTGTTACCATTCAGTTTTTCTCATCAGTTTATGGTTCCAGTGGCTTCTGCTACAGGTTAGCAGATTTGGGGGTGGAAGTTTGCCCTGATATCTCAGTTCTCTGAAGGACCCAAGCAAAGTTGTTGATTTTCAATTTGTTCAGCTTTTTTCTTTTTCTAAGAATGGAAATGGTGGAGCGCCAGGCTGACTCAGTCAGTGGAGCATGTGACCCTTGATCGCAGGGTTGTAGATTTGAGCTCAATGTTAGGTGCAGAGATTACTGAAAAATGAAATCTTAAAAAAAAAAAAAAGAAAGGAAATGGCAAGCTTTAAGTCCTTTTCACATCAGTAGTGAAATCAGAAATCTATCCATTTTATTATTTATGGCAAAGGACCAACTTTTGTGTTTTTGGAGCCCTTTTCTTGTGTATTTATTTTCTATTTTTTAAAAAGATTTTATTTATTTATTTGAGAGAGAGAGAGCACAAGCGGAGGGAGAGGGGCAGAGGGAGAGAGAAAAGCAGACTCCCTGCTGAGCAGGGGACCCCCCCCCACATCTGGGACCTAGTACCCAGAGATTATGACATGAGCTGAAGGGAGTTGCTTAATTGACTGAACTGTCCAGGCTCCCCCAAAAGATTTTATTTTTAAGTAATCTCTACTTTCAATGTGGGGCTCAAACCTACAACCCCGAGATGAAGTTCCCCCAACTGAGCCAGCCAGGTGCACTCTGTTTGCTGTTTTATTAATTTGACTTTCATCTTTAATATTGTCTTCTATTTATGCTTTTGGGGTTTATTTTTCCATTTCTTTTCTAAACTTATTGAAGTAGATGTATACATACACTTTTTAAAAAAGATTTTATTTTATTTATTTGACAGACAGAGATCACAAGTAGGCAGAGAGGCAGGCAGAGAGAAAGGAGGAAGCAGGCTCCCCACTGAGCAGAGAGCCTGACGCCGGGCTCTATCCCAGGACCCTGAGATCATGACCTGAGCTGAAGGCAGAGGCTTTACCCACTGAGCCACCCCTTACCCAAAGATTTTTAAAGTGTACTTTTTATTTTCTAAAGACATGAGAATTTTCATTTTAAATTTTTGAAATTGATTTCTGATATAACTTTGTAATCACAGAAATATTCCATAATTGAAGTCATTTGATTTTTACTGAGGCTAGCTTGTGGCCAAAGATATAGTCCCTCTTTATAAGTGTTCAGTGTGCTGTTATTAGAATTTGTATTCCTCAATAATGCAGCAGTTATGATGTTTAAATTGTTAATGGTTTAATTCTAATTGTCAGTATCTTTACTAATATTTTTATCTGCTTGACTAATCCATTACCAAGACCCATATGCTATGTTTGCCAATTTTTAAATTTTTCACTATCATTTTACTAATTAAGTTTTTTATACATTGTGGCCATATTCTCAGCACAAACAAAATGACAGACAGCAGTTACATATTCCTGATGGATTAAGGGTTTCATAACTATGAAGTTAAAGTCTTTACCTCTACTAATTAATACTGCTATAAATTTTATTTTATCTCTTGCTAATATAGCCATGCCAGTTGCAATTGCAAAGGTACTTATATGCTTTCATCTCTTTGGAGTCAAGGTTGCGTAGGAAGGAGAGTGCAGGAGGGCGAAAACGATGGCCACCATGACAGGGATCAAGTCGGCGAATGCGGGACTGGAAGCGGGAGCTGCTGACATTTCTTTCTTTGCTCCCTCCTGAGATCAGAGGACAGACTGTTTAATGGAATTCATCAGCTCAAGTGAGAAGCCTTCGTTAAGAATATACTAACTTTCTGTTCATTCCACAAATATTTATTGGGTACCTGGACTGCGCCTGCATGTACCACACATATGCATAAAGGGGTGTGTGGAGAGAGCACGTGCGTGCACAGGGGCACATGGAACCTGCCCGGAAGGAACAAGGGACAAGATCTAGAAGCGGTCCTGTCACCCCAGTCCCTTTTGTTATAAGGAAATTAAGGCACGGAGAGGTTAGAGGACAAGCCCGAAGTCAGACTCCTAAATAGATGTAGGATTTTCAGCAAAACCTCCGTGACCCCCTTTTCCTCCTGCGGGATACCACCTCCTAATGTCACGAGAGAAGAATGAAACGAAAGCGTTCTGGGGCTTTGGAGGAGGAACCGAGGAATCCCTTCCCGGGGGTCAGAGAAGGTCTCCGTTGGCGGAGGAGGCTCTGATGGGCTTTTGAGGGAGAAGACGGGGTCGCGGAGGGGCAGAGGCTGTTCAGGCTGGAGGAAGCGTGCGCAGAAGCAGGGAGCGAGGAGGTCCCCGAAGGTTCGCGAGAAAGGCAGCGGCCAGCTCCTGGGCCCGGAGCCCGGGCCGGGCGGGGTGTGGGGGCGGGCTCCGAAGTCGCCCCGGAAAGCGCTCGGAGCTCCAGCGCGGAGCCCCTTCGAGGGTCGCGTGGGGGTTTCGGGTCTCGTGGTGTCTGTGTTGCCCCGGGAGGGCGTGGGGAGACGTGAGCGGTGAGAGCCTGGGACCAGATCGCCCGAGCAAGCGGACGCAAAGGCTCCCCGCATTGCAGAGCCCCCCTGGCGGCCGCAGGGGCCCGCACCTCCGGGCTGCTTAGAGACCCGGCGGCGGAGGGTGGGGAGCCGGGGTCCCTCCCGCCAAGAGCCGCGCCTCCAGCTGCGGGCGGTTCCCCCAGCGCTTCCCGCATTCCCAGTGCGGGCCGCCAGAGGACAGAAGGGTTTCTGGAAGGGTAACAGGTTGTACTGAGCTATCCCTGGTGTGTGGTTATATTAGCTTCCCGGGTGCCACACAAGGACACACGATTCGTGGTCACCTCCGTGAGTCTCGCTGAGTCTCTGTCGCCGCACGCAGCTGCCACTTTGTTTTCTCGGGATGAGCCCCGCGAAGATGGATGGCCTTGGCAGCTTTCAGATCGGGAACTCGGTGTTATTGGCTCTCGTCGCCGGGCTGGGCAGGACATCTCCGGGGCGTCTTCATCTGATAACTGCAAGTTTGCACCTTTTGGCCCCTTCACCATTTTGCCCCCCTTCACCGCAGGCACCCACCATTGGTTCTGTGCGTCTGTGAGCTCCTTCGGTTTTGGTGGTGGTGGTGAAGGTGCCACGTCTGAGGGAGATCCTAGGGTCTCTGTCTCGCTCGGACTTCCTGCACTTGGCATAATGCCCTCAAGGTCCATCGTGTTGTTGCGGAGGGCAGGAGCTCATTGTTTTTCATGGCCGGTCATCGTCCCTATTTTCTTTTATTAACCCATTCATCTGTGGGCGGACACTTGGGTTGTTTCCGTGTCTCAGCTGCTGTAAATGATGCTGCGGCGAATAAGGGGGTGCGGGGGCATATATTTGAGCTAGTGTTTTCCTTTCCTCTGGATAAATACCAGATGTGCACGTGCTGGAGCACTGGTTCTGCTTGAACTTGTCCCCCCAAATATAAAGGGTTTATGCACTTCTGCCCTCGGTACCAAATATAAAGTAGACCTGCCCGCCGCCTTCTGAAACGTTTTGAAGAACCTCCTTCCTGTTTTCACAGCGGCTGTAGCGGTGCGCACCCCCCGCCCTGCACAGGCCTTCCCTTTCCTCCACAGCCCTGTCAACGCTTGTTGTTTCTTGAATTGTCTCCGACCAGCCATGCTGGCAGGTGTGAGGGGATGTGTCACTGTCCTTTTGATCGGCATCGCTGTCTCCCTTCCGAGCGTGCGTCCTCATCTGTAATACGGGGAGACTGGCAGGGCCACCTCCAAGGCATTATGGGCGGCGCCAGAGGAGTTCCATGCCTTGAAAGCGTGGCTGCACAAAGGAAGGCCCCAGAAGGACACAAGAGTTGCCATCGTTGTGGTAAGAAGAACCCAGTCTCTGCTGCACCGCTGGCCTTTTGGGAAAGCCCCAGAGCATGGGTCGCCCAGGGTAAGGAGCCCGAGGTCAGGTTTCACCGGAGACTCGGAGGGTCTTGTGATCAGCTCCCTGAAGCAGCACCGCGCCCCCAGCTTGTGCATCTGTGGGGTGCTTGGGGACCCTCGCTGCGCGTTGGGTGGCCCTCCAGGCCCTTTGCCTGTCCGAACGCAGATGCAGGTTGTAAAACCTGGAGCGAATGGACCGATACCGGACACCTGGGACGGCTGGGCCTTCGTCAGTGACAATGGCCCTGGCTGCCGCTCCGGGTCAGGCCAAGTGGGCTCGCCCCCCACGAACAGCGGCCTGCCTGACCGAGTCCCGCTGTGGACAAGCCACCCCGGCTCCGACACGCGCTTGCCGCTTCCAGGCTTCCGCTCGAGGCCTCGCGTCCCCGGGGGGCAGGTCCCCACACCTGTGAACCTCAGATCGGCTCCGAACGTGATCCGTCCCCGAGGCACATCTGATGAACGGCCCTGCAGACCCGGAGAGCTGGCTCACCTCGGCCGCTCCTGCCTGGGGATCTCCGTCGCGGTCGTCCTTCCTGACCTGAACCGCGGCCCAGGAAGGCCGTGCGCCTTGGTCCCGGCCCCTCGAAGCGCGTCCCAGCGGTTGTGCGCACCGCCTCCAGCTGCGCACCGCGGGTGTCGCAGACCTTGCCCCGGTGGAAGCAGAGGCCTAGAGCTTAGTGCGTGTGTCCCCAGGCACCGTGGGCAAGGGGCCTGGCAGGAATTTGAGCCTAGGTCTGTGGACTTCAGAGCCCAGCCCTGATTTCACGTTCGTGGTCAGGTTGCAACCACATTTTCCCAGGGTAGCATCGTCCTGTCCGATGGACAGCACGGGGACTGATGGACTTGGCTGTGTCGGGAAGCCTCCCCACTGCCCACAGCCATCACAGTTTCCACAGCCCTTGTCTCCTGCCCCATAATAAGGAAACAGTGAACGTCGACGTGGTGGGACGTTTGAGATTCCTGTGACACAGAGAGGCAGTCCTTTGTCCCCCACCCCCCATCTGCTCTGGTCATCACGGTCTAGCATGAGCCAGTGTTTTCCATCTGCCCGTCTGGAGTTAGTGGAACGCGTGTTTGACTCCCAGCTCTACCCCTCCTAAGTGTGTGTGCAGCCTTTATCTCGTATCTCCCTTGATCTCTTGGACTTTCCCTGCTTGCCCCGTGTAGCAATGGGTGATGAGTATCTTGGTACCGTTGCCACAGGCTGCTTTAGGCTGGAGGTGGGGATCGGGGATGAACCCATGGTGGTCCCTGTTCTCATGGCTTCCCGGCCCCGGGACGGAGACGGACGAGCAAGTGCAGGAGATACAGGGGTGAGAAACGTGCAAAAACGTGCGGCGCTGTGAGGGCGTGGGAGAGAGTCAAATGGACCCTGCCCTTCCCCGAAGCTGCCCCTTCTGGACTGTGTCCGTATTTCCCCCCTGCAGCGTATCTCCTGCACCCATGCAAGTCCTTTCCAGCGGGGCGCCTGAGCGGCTCGTCCGTTGAGTGTCCGGCTCCTGCTTTGTGTTCAGGTCACCACCTCGGGGTCATGAGGTGGAGTTCTGTGCTGTGCTTGGAGTCTGCTGGTCCTCTCCCTCCCCATCGGCCGCATTCCCTCCCTCCACGCTCTGTACCCCGGGGGTACAGGTCTGTGAATGGTCAGGCTTACACACTTTGGAGCACTCACCGTAGCACATAAGGACATTAGAAATTAACTGCAGGCTTTTGTTCACACAAGTCAGTATTAGTGAAAATCATACTTTCCTCTGTCGTCGCCCATGGTTAGTTATCATTCATCCCAGAGCCAAGCTGGGCCAGGTGAGAACTTTGCTGATTGTAAGCCCAGTGTTTGGAAATCTGGAACTCTCTCTGCCTTGACTTGCCTCCTTCTCCTGGAGTCCGCCAGCAGAGCATGTGGTGTCCATGTCCCACTATATGACATCCTGGCAGCTTTCGCCAACCTAGCTCTTGGTAGTGATTGAACTAAACGGGCTTCAGCGGGAGTGTGTGAGTCCCACGTGAAAGATGGATCGTGTCGTCCGTGGGAGGAACAAAACGGCTCCGTTTGAGGTGGAGGTCTGTGTATGTTCATGCGGCTGCACGGTGCAGCTGGCTGGTGTGCTGGATGTCCGTGGGGGAGAGACCGCCACCTCCTTTCTTCCTGTCCCTGTGTGGGGCTGTGTTAGGAAGGTATGTTTTATCAAGTGCAAATGGCCTCTACATAGAAAAATACCTGCAAAACAAAACCGTCAAGGACAGCAAATCGCAGGAGAAAGTTGTGTGTTGTGTAATGATGGAAAGGCAGTTCTAAAGCAAAGTTTTGATGCTTCTTCAGATGTCCCGAGGTAGTGAACTCAAGGGTCTTTAACCACGGGAAGTATGCCTGACAGATGTGTTGGGATCTGCAAAGGGCGCGTATTCAAAATAGCCGTTCGCTGGGAAGAGGCAAGTAAACCGTGGTCGGTCCGCGGAGCTTTGTTTCAGGCTGAACGTGGGCAGCGCCATAGTGCTGTGGGCAGCCGTGGGTCACCTTTTATGCCAGCCTGGGCGCTGCTGGCTTTATGACATTTCTGCTTGGTATTATAACTTCCTGAAATTCACAATTTAATGAAGGCTATAGAAATTGATAGAATGACTTTTTAAATGTCAAACAGTTTAATCTTCATAGTTTTAAAAAAAACTGTCTGGTTGGATACACATCATCACTGCAAGGGAGAGACACTGCAGGAGTTCACCTGGACGGAAAGTGCGGACGGTGTGCCTCAGTTTCTCTGGCTCAGAACTGACCTTCCCGCCGTGTCTGTGCATTTAGAGTTCGGAAGACCTGTGCTCGCTTGGGCAGCACACATACTCAAGTTCAGAAGACCTGGGGAAAGGAACTGAAGCTAACACATGGGTAGAACAGGAAGCTCTTCTCATCCGGATGGGTGTGGGGGTAAAGAAAACTGGAGGGCAAATTGTGCATTCTAATGATTTCTGGTTGTACTGTGTTAGGGTCATCGTTGTCCCTGATAAGAGGACAAAATTAAAATAGAAAATAGAGTATGCTACCTCTATAGACACAGAAAACTGTTGTTGTTGGAGTAATGTTTTTTGAAATTGACACACAGCAAACTGTTTTTAAAGATTTTATTTATTGGACAGACAGAGACCCAGCAAGGGAGGGAACACAAGCAGGGGGAGTGGGAGAGGGAGAAGCAGGTTTCCTGCCGAGCAGGGAGCCCGATGCCGGGCTCCATCCCAGGACCCTGGGATCATGACCTGATCCAAAGGCAGATGCTTAATGACTGAGCCACCCAGGCACCCCCACAACAAACTTTTAATAGTGCATTTTTTATTTTTCTCCCTCAAAATACCTGAATATCTACCGTTGTTTCCCGGAAAAGTCTCCCACATAGCTTTTATGGAATAAAAGGATGTCCTTTCAAGTTGTCGGGCCATGGGGTAAAAAGAAAAAAAAAATCATCGTACTTTTTTTCTCTCTCCTTGATGTGTGCAATTGAAGGTGTTCCTTATTGCAAACTAATATTTCCATTTATCATGTGGCATTAAAGCATTTTTCGCATTTGGCATAGATAAAGGATCCCACTCCTTAGCCTCAGGCATGTGAGAGGAATAAAAGCTGAAAATGTTGAGCATTGTAGAGAATGTCTGGAAATTCAGAATGCCTGATAGTAAGGGTTGAGGTTTATTTTCCAGTAGGATGGAAGTGACTTTTCACTCTGCCAGGAAGTCTACACTGGGAAGGCCGAGGGCAGACAGACTTTCAGAAAGGGCATGGCAGGGCCCCTGTCGTGTCAGTCTGTCCCTCCCGGTGCGCAGCGCGGCCGTCCACACACACCCTGTGCTTCCTCGGGTTGACTCAGTGAATGGTCTTGGCTCTGTGGCGTCCTCCCGTCGCAAGCCCCCGTCACTGAACTCATCCTCCAGATTGAACCGAGGGCTCGGCTCTTAGGTGCCACCAGGGTCCGGCGCCCTTCCACGAAGGACTGAATCAGGAAGAGCCGGAGTGTAGTTCGAGCCACGGGAGCCCCACACAGAGTTTTACACGCTGGGGTTGCAAGCGGGTTGGTCGGAATCCTAATAGGGTCTGAAGCTTCAAGGAATTCTAATAGGACTAAAAGGGAGAATGACGGGAGGATAGCCTGTTTTTAAAAGTTACATCCGTGACTCCAATTTCCTCATTTTGTAGAGGAGAGATTGAAGATGGGGTGGGGTACGTACTGTTTACCCAGAGTCCCAGAAAGCACGCGCGACTTGGGACCAGGAGTTCGACCTCGTGTGTCACGGTGTCGTACGAATGATTCTCAGGGCCTGTGTGCCCTCTTCTGCCCTCTGAGCGAGAATGGGGGCGCCTCCTGGCAATGCTGCGCATCTTGCTGCTCGGCTCACACCGGCTCTGTGCCCCTCCAGACCCTCTCCCCACTCTTCCGACCCTGCTCTCGTCCAGGGAAGCCGTTTCCTATGGATTAGATCATTCCTGGACCCTCGGGACTCCGCTGGGTTTGGCTACTGGGACACCCCAAGGTGAGGTGAAGGCTGGGTGCACATTTATCCATCGGAGCCTTGGCAGCACGAGGGCAGTGAGCTCAGACTGGAAGACAGAAACCTGAGATCTACATGGATCTTGAGGGAAAGGAGGTAGGATGGATGAGTTTTCTCACAGACTCTAAGAAGTAAATGGTCTGCAGTGAGCATAAGAAGGATTTGTAGGCAGGAAATGGTTGAGTTCAGATCTCCATCAAAACTGAAGTAAGGCCGCATTGGCTTGGAGGTGTTTTATTTATTTTATTTTATTTTATTTATTGGACAGAGAGAGACACAGGGAGAGAGGGAACACAAGCAAGGGCAGGGGGAGAGGGGGAAGCAGGCTCCCCAGGGAGCAGGGAGCCTGATGCGGGGCTCAATCTTAGGACCCAGGATCATGACCCAAGCTGAAGGCAGATGCTTAACAAATGAGCCACCAAGTCATCCCTTATTTTACTTTTTTTAAGATGGGCCACCCAGGCACCCGCTAGGTAAACTGTACAAAACACTGGGTGATGGTGAGGCTTGGGAGAGGACAGCATGAACCGCGGACTAGGGGTGGCCGTAGGAAATGGCTTGGAAGAATCACCTTTTGCCTGCAGTGTGCACCACATGGGGAGATGAGAAAGGGCGGCAGGTCAGGTTGGGACACATCTTTAGAGGGTGTTGAGGAAACCCTCCCTTTCTTCCACCACAGTGTCTTGGCTGCGACCACCATGGACATGTGTCAGGAGTGGTACTTTCTGGAGGCTGAGGCTTACCCTTAGCCTCTCCTCCCCGGGGCAGTGCTTGCTGACCTAACAAAGCAAAGGGTGTGGGTCCTCACTGTCCAGGCAAATGGCACACATAAGCGCAGGCTCCCTGTGGTAGACGCATAGGAGACTTTGCTGTGACTGAGACCCACATCACAGGAGGCAGTCACCCGTGTAGAACAGGTAAGTCCAAGCTTCAAGAAGGATGGAAAAGAAGATGCCCTGTCACCCCAAGATCAGACAAGTTACAGTGTCAAATGGTCCTACTCATGCTCCTTCTTTTTTCCCTAAAGATTCTCTCTGAAAGTTTCCTACCATGTCCTTACCAGGCCCAAGTAACCTTGTAACCCCGCACCCCTTCTTATAAAGCTCTGTTCCCATTCATTCTCTATCCTCTTTCCCAAAGCAGTGCCATTCGGGGCTCATCCTGCTCCCGGTCTAGGTGTAGAAGGAAACCATGGAGGTAAAAAGATCCCCTTCAAGGGGATTTGAGAAAACCTAAGAGAGCAAAACACCAACAATATTAATCTTGCACTATAACCTGAATAAGAAAATGAATCATGTGTAAGCCTGATGATTCACAGACCTATACCCCAGGGGCAAATAATACATTACATGTTAATAAAAATAATTCAAAAAAAGAAAATGAAGTAGAATCACCTAGAGAAGGACCAAGAGAAATCTACCATCCCAAGTAAAGATGGGTAGAGCTATTTACTGTGCAGCAAACGTAGAGGCCTCAGAAACACTTGCTGTACCTCCGGTAGCCCACCTAGTGAGTTATGGTAAATCAGGGGGAGACCAAATCTTACATAAACAGGAATGGTGAAAATAAAATCAACAGTATGTGAAAAGCTCCATCCAGGGAATGAATGAGTGTTTTCGCAAGTTTTCTGAAGATGCGGAGGGAGGAAGGGAAGAGGCAGATGAGGGGGAAGGGATGGAGGTAGGGTTTTTCATGGTTGAGGGCTACAGGCAGGCCATAAGCGTGGAACAGCCATTGAGAAAAGCTCGAGAAAGAAAGACGAGGATGACCTCTGCCAGTGCAAGTGCAGAGCTAGTGCCAAGGTCAGATAGCCCTACCCATGCTCCTCCTCCTCTCTACCAGTCCTCCACCCAAGAACCCTGCCCTGTCCTGCACAGCACCGACTCCCCCTGAACCTGCACCCCTTCTTAGGAAGTCCCCTTCCCATCCAGTCTCTATCCTCTTCCCCCAAATGCATGCCCTCTGTGTTCACCCGGTTGCGCTTCCAAGTGCAGAAGACAGCCAAGCAGGTAGAAATGTCCCTGCAAGCAAGCACATGCGACCAGAAGATCCTTTGAAACCTCGATCTCGTGTTCAGGAAAGAACAAGAGAGAAACAAGACCAATGATATTTGTTACCAATGAAGAGAGTGAATCAAAATAAGAGACCACAGCTTCAGCTAAAGCAGAATAAAGAAACTCAGGAGAACGCCGCTGATCCAAGTAATACATCGAGTATACAGAGCCCTCAAGACTTGGAACTGTAATTTCCAGAGAAGTCTGTGGAGAAATGGCCAATCATGTAGAGAGCAAATGTTATACCAGTGGGGTACACAGATGATTAAAATGCAACACTTTTGCATTTTGCATTTAAAATGCAACATGATTAAAATGCGATGATTCAAAGCAACAAGATATAAAAAGATGCGTGTATCTCTGTGAGTTCTGTGGCGGTGGGGAGGGGTGGGGAGGGCGGGGAGGGCGGGGAGGGCGAGGCGTGTGTGTTAGAAGGGTGGGAACGTCCCGCAGGGAAAGGGGCCGGACCAATCAACGGGTCCACCGTCAGAGGGACACTGGAGGATAAGTCCTGGATCAGCACTGAAAACTGGACAAGTTTACCTCTAACACCTTATACCACTGGCGAGGAGGAAAATAATTTGGTGTTTGCATGAGTGTGTTGGGGTGGGGAAGGAGGAGTTGCAGATAGTGAATGGGGTGGAGGGTTGGAGAGTGTCCGAGTTTAGATCACCATAACCCGGATGAGGACGGTGTGATGCGTGTGGAATGGCATTCCCATCCACTAAAGGTGATTTGTCTCCTGACCGCCTCATAATGGTGTCGGATGCTCCTCACCCTAAGCTGGAAGCAAGAAAACTCATCCTGCTGAAACTTACCAACCTCACACCACTTTCATTGAAGATGTTTGGAGGCCACAAACCCAACACTGATTATGCTGCTTTCTTGCTAGGAGGCTTGGGGTGATCTGAGTGGACTGAAGACAGGGCCGTCGTTTGCCTGGGGAGCAGGGAACAGTCTGCGAAGAATTTTTTTTCAAGATTCTATTTATTTATTTGACAGACCAAGATCACAAGCAGGCAGAGAGGCAGGCAGAGAGAGAGAGGAAGGGAAGCAGGCTCTCCGCTGAGCAGAGAGACCAATGCGGGGCTGGATCCCAGGACCCTGGGATCATGACCTGAGCCGGAGGCAGAGGCTTTAACCCACTGAGCCACCCAGGCGCCCCTACAGAGAATTTTAATACAAGAATAAAACCAAGAAAAAGCTGGTACTGTTTTTATCATCGCGTCTGTCCTATAACATTTCTAAATAGTACCAGTTGTCAGTACTCTTCCTCCTTGGTTTGTTATTTTGGGTGAATGGTGGTGAAGAAGTTTTGGCAAGTGTAGAGTTGAAGTTACTCATAATCCTAAAGTATTTGATGTGTTTCCTTTCCTTCGTATAGGAAACTGATACCAATGTCACAGACCCCACCTAGTGGTCTGATTAAACTCCTTTCTTCCTCAGAAACTTGGGGTGGACCAGTGGCCTCTCAAGGGTGAGGAGTGGGAGTGCTCTACTCCCCCATGCTGGCAATAAAGGGGGCATTGTCTATAGAGAATTTTAAAGCAAGAATAAAATGACATATGAGTCTTCCTTTTTAAAATCTTCACTATGCTAAGCTTTGCACAGTGGCAGTATCGTAGCCAATGAGGTTTGTCCGAGGTGCGATTATTGCTAATTAAAATCTTCACTATACTATAGCATTTTTCTTTAATTAAATTTTAAATTGCAGGATAGTTAACATACAGTGTTATATTAGTTTCGGGCATGCAATTTAGGGATTCAGCACCTCCATATGTCACCCAGCGCTCATCTCAACAAGTGCGTTCCTTAATCCCCACCAGCCGTTTAATCCAGTCCGCCCACCTCCTCTCTGGTAACCATCAGTTTGTTCTCTGTAGTTCAAAGTCTGTTTCTTGGTTTCTCTCTCCTTTTCCTTGGCTCCTTTTGTTGTTGTTGTTTCTTAAATTTCACTTACAAGTGAGATTAGAGGGTATTTGTCTTTATCTGATTTATTTTATTTTATACTAATTCCATGTGTATTGTTGCAGATGGCAAGATTTCATTCTTTTTTGGCTGAATAATATTCCATTGTATATATATGTATATACAGTGTCTTGTTCTTTTTTTAAAAACATCTATTTGTTTATTTGACAGAGAGAGAGAGAGATCACAAATAGACAGAGAGGTAGGCAGCGAGAGAGATGTAGCTGTTGTTTTCCCAACACCATATTTATTTTAAAGTATATTTAATTATTTGACAGAGGGAGAGAGAGATTACAAGTAGTCAGAGAGGCAGACAGAGAGGGGGAAGCAGGCTCCCCGCCGAGCAGAGAGCCCGATGCTGGGCTCGATCCCAGGACCCTGAGACCATGACCTGAGCCAAAGGCAGAGGCTTTAACCCACTGAGTCACCCAGGTGCCCCTACACCATGTCTTCTTTATGCATTTGTCAATCAATGGACACTCGTGCTGCATACAACATAGGGTACGTGTATCCCTTTGATTTAGTTTTTGGGTAAATACTCAGTAGTGTGATTCCTGCATCATAGGGTAGTTCTATTTTGAACTTTTTGAGGAATCTCCATACTGTTTCCCACAGTGGATGTACGCATTTGCATTCCCACCAAGGAAGCAAGAGGGATCTTTTTTCTCTACTTCCTCACCAACACTTGATTCTTGCGCTGCTGATTTTAGCCATTCTGACAGGTGTGAGGTGGTATCTCATTGCAGTTTTGATTTGCATTCTGAGGATAAGTGATGTCGAGCATCTTTTCATGGGTCTGTTGGCCATCGGGATGTCTTCAGAGAAATGTCCACTCATGTCCTCTGCCCATTTTTAATTGGGTTATTTGCTTTTAGGTGTTGAGTTGTATCAGTTATTTATATGTTTTTGGATACTAACCCTTTATTGTATATGTCATTTGCAAATATCTTCTCCCAGTTGGTAGGTTGCCTTTTAATTTTGTCATTTCCTTCAATGTGCAGAAGCTTTTTATTTTGATGTAGTCCCAGTCACTTCTTTATTTTTGTTTTAAAGATTTTATTTATGAGAGAGAGCGAGAGTGAGAGTAAGAACAAGAACAGAGGGAGGAACAAAGGGAGGAGAGAATCCCAAGCGGTCTTACTGCCTAGCAGGGAGCCCGATGTTGGGCTGGATGGATCCCATGACCCTGAGATCACGACTGGAGCTGAAACCACTCAGCTGACTGAGCCTCTCAGGAACCCCCCAATAGTTTATTTTTGCTTTTGTTTCCCTTGCCTCAGGAGACAGATCTAGAGGGAATTTTGTATGGGCAATGTCAAAGTAGTTACTGCCTGTGCTCTCTTCCTGGATTTTTATGGTTTCAGATTTCACATTTAGGCCTTTAATCCATTTTGAATTTCTTTTTGTGTCTGGTGAAAGCAGGTAGCCCGGTGTTAGGCCTTTGCATGTAGCCGGCCAGGTCTCGCAATACAATTTGTTGAAGAAGACACCGTCTCTTTCCTGTTGGATAGTCTTCCTGCTTTGTGGAAGGTTAATTGATCATATAATTGTGGATTTACTTCTGGATTTTCTATTCTGTTCTATTGATCTATGTGTCTGTATTTTTGCACAAATACCATACTGTTTTGATGACTGCAGCTTTGTAATATAACTTGAAGTCTGGGATTGTGGTACCTCCAGCTTTGCTTTTCTTTTTCAAAATTGGTTTGGCTATTCAGGGTCTTTTTTGGTTTCATACAAATTTTAGGACTTTTTGGATCTAATTTTGTAGAAAATACTGTTGGTACTTTGATAGAGATTGCATTAAATATGTAGATTGTTTTGGGTAGTACAGACATTTTAACAGTATTTGTTCTTCTAATCGAATCTCTACACCCAATGTGGGGCTTGAACTTACAACCTCAAGATCAAGAGTCGCACACCTTACTGACTGAGCATGCCAGATACCCCTCTTTCATCGGTGTTTTATAGTTTTCAGAGAACAAGTCTTTCATCGCTTTGGTTACGTTTATTCCTGGGTATCTGATTAATTTTGATGCAATTGTAAATGAGATTTTTTTCTTAATTTCTCTTTCTGCTGCTTCATTATTAATGCATAGTAAGGCAACATATTTCTGCACATTGATTTTATATCCTGTGACTTTATTCATTTCATTTACCAGTCCTAGTAGTTTTTTGGCGAAATCTTGAGAGTTTTCTATCTATAATATGTCATCTGCAAATAGTGACAGCTTTACTTCTTTACCATTTTTGGATGCGTTTTATTTCTTTTTGTTATCTAATTGCTGTGGCAAGGCCTTCTAGTACTATATTGAATAAAAATGATGAAAGTGAACATCCTTATCTCGTTCCTGACCTTAGGGGGAAAGCACGCAGTCTTCTCCATTGAGTATCCTTTCCTTTGTATAGAAAACTTTCCTACAGAATAAAATTTTCCTTTGTATAGGAACGACTGGCACCACAAACCCAACACTGAGTAGACTGCTTTCTTGGTAAGAAGCTTGGGGTAGAGCATTGGCCTTCTGAGCATGAGGAGTGGGAGAGGTCCAACTCCCCAGGCAGGCCATAAAGGGGAGCACTGTCTGTAGAGAATTTTAAAGCAAGAATAAAATTGAGTAAATGTCAGTCTTTTTATAAAAATTATCACCATGCCACAGAATTTCTAAATAATGCCAGTGAGAAAATAATTTCCTGTTCCCCAAAATCTTGTGTTTCTCATAGAAAATACTATTTTAATCAACAGCTTTATTAAGATGTAATTGGCATGCAAGAAACGACACTTGGTTTCATTAATTTTGACCTACGTATTCACCAGTGAAATCATCACCCACTTCCAAAAAGTGAACATAACTGGGTCCTCCAGAGAATGACACAAATGGGTTTCATAAACCTAGGTGCAGAAACCTAGGAATAGATCAAAGAGTTTCAGGGCAACTCCAGTATGTTCTAGACTCAGACCTAAGCTGCAAGCATGTTTGAAGATGTGTTGCTACTCTGGCATCTTGAATTTCTCTCCAAACATTGCATGCATGGGACCCCACGCATCCAGCCCTGCTGTTCCTGATCATGTCTCCAGCTTCCAAGAGCATTTGACATAGCTTGAATGCATACGATACTTCCATTGTTTATTAAGACACATAAACGGAATGCCTGGGTGGCCCAGTCGGTTAAGCGACTGGCTTTGGCTCAGGTCACGATGCTGGGGTCCCGGAATCAAGTTCCACATCGGGCTCCCTGCTCTGTGGGAAGCCTGCTTCTCCCTCTCCCACTTCCTGCTACTCCCCCTGCTTGTGCTCGCTCTCTCTGTCAAATAAATAAATAAAATCTTTAAAAAAAGACAAACATTTGAGCCTTGTGTTTCTTGCACATCTTGTGAGCACTAGAATTATATGTTTTAGTCAAGTTTTGCTTTGAAATTTTGCTTTTGTGTGAACAAGCAGCTGAAAAACACTTGATTAGTTCACTATTAACAAAATACTTTGATTCGTAGTTTTATTGTTATTTGTTCTTTTTTACATTTTATTTATTGAGAGAAAAAGTGAGAGAGCACAGCGGGAGGGGGACAGCAGAGGGAGAGGGAGAGAGAGAAGCAGGGTCCTGATGTCGGGCTCGATGTGGGGCTCAGTCCCAGGACCCTGAGATCATGACCTGAGCTGAATGTGCAGACACTTAACCGACTGAGCCACCCAGGCATCCCCTGATTTGTAGTTCTAAAGGTTAACTATCAAAGTTTTCTTCATCACTGCCTTGATGTTTTGGTTGTTCTATTAATTTTATTTTGATTTTTTTTGTTTCATTTTGCATTTAAGACCACTAAATCTGAATTTGTTTTGCTTAGGGGAAAAAGTAAATACTTGGGCAGTTTATTCATGCCTCTTGGTAATACTTGGCTTCCTCCTTTCTCTGCAATTTCATCTAGATGCAACCAGTATTCTGCTTTCTGCCACCATATAATAGTTTTCATTTAAAATAATTTTCTTTTGGGGCACCTGGGTGGCTCAGTGGGTTGAAGCCTCTGCCTTCAGCTTGGGTTGTGATCTCGGGGTCCTGGAATCGAGCCCCGTATCAGGCTCCCTGCTCAGCCGGGAACCTGCTTCCGCCTCTCTCTGTCTCTGCCTGCCTCTCTGCCTACTTGTGATCTCTGCCTATCAAATAAATAAATAAAAGCTTTTAAAAAATAAGATAAAATAATTTTCTTTAAATGGAATCTTAAAGTGTTCACTATTTTGGGCTGGCTTTTTTCACTCGATGTGATTCTCTTGAAATTTCCTCCCCATGGGAGGGTATCAATGGTTCATGACTTTTTTTGTTGAAGTCGACTTGACACACACTGTTACATTTGTTCCAGGTGTACAGCAGAGTGATTTCAGCTTCTCTGTACGTTGTGCTATGCTCATCATAGGTGTAGCTGCGGTGCGTAGCCATATAATGTCATTACAATAGCACTGGTTTCCTCTTGCTATACTTTTCATCCCTGTGACTTAATTCTTTTTAACTGCTGAGAATTCCACTGGAGGGATATTGACCATCTGTTAATGAATATTTGCCTTGTTTCCTCTTTTTGACAAAAAAAAAAAAAAAAAGAAAAAATATGGAATGTTTGGCTGTCCTAAATAATGAGTGCTAATAGGCATACAGTTTGTTTTTGGAGTGTTGAAAATGTTCTGCCATTAAATAGTGATGATGAGGGTACTTGGGTGGCTCAGTGGGTTAAAGCCTCTGCCTTCGGCTCAGGTCATGATCCTGGAGTCCTGGGATCGAGCCCCACATCGTGCTCTCTGCTCTACGGGGAGCCTGCTTCCTCTCTCTGTCTCTGCCTGCCTCTCTGCCTGCTTGTGATCTCTGTCTGTCAAATAAATAAAATCTAAAAAAAAAGTAGTGATAATGAGGGCACAAGTTCGTGAACTCACCAAAACCCATACGATTGTACCCTGTAAAAGGATAAATTCTATGGTGTGTGAATTATATGTCAGTGGGAAAATGCGCATTTTTTTAGTTACTTTACTTCTAGATATTTTTTAAGGAAATAATTGTGCACATGTCCAAAAATTATGAGCAGGGATGGTCAGGACTGTATTTTCTTCAATATCAAAAATTTTAAAGTAAAGAAGCGAGACTGATTAAATATAATCCCCGCATATCTATCTACAGTGTGCATGTATACAGCACTAAAAAAGAAATGTAGATGCTAAATTTAGTTGCCATGGATCGATCATTTGTTATGTGCCAGGCATTGTGCTTTGTGCTTTGTGATTTACAGATATTATTTCAGTTAATCGCTCCCCCTAATGTGGGGCTTGAACTCACAGCCCCGAGATCAAGAGTTGTATGCCGGCTGAGCCAGCCAGGCACCCCACCCTCATACTCATTACCTCCCAAAGGCCTCACCTTGTAATATCGTAACATCAGGGTATAGGGCTTCAATATATGAATTTAGGGAAAACGCATTTACTCTTTAATATTACCCCTGTAACTCCTCAAAATTCATGTCCTTCTGGCGTGCAAAATATGTTGATTCTACCCTCCGACTCTAAAAGTCTTAACTCATTCCAGTATCAATTCTAAAGCCTAAAGTTCAAAGTCTCATCTAAGTGTCACCTACATCACATGTAAGTGAGATCCAAGTTAGGATTTACCCTGAGATAAAACCCTCCTCCGGCTGTGACTACATGAAACCAAACAATTTATATTCTTCCAAAACACAATAGTGAGACAGGCATAAGAGAGATGGTCCAGTTCCAAAAGGAGACATAGGGAAAGCAAGAAAGAGTGATGAGTCCCAGGCAAGTCCAAAATTTAGGAAGGCAGACTCTGTGAAATCCTGTTTCTAGAGTAAGTCTCTGGCTCCATGTTCTGTCCATCAGGCTCACGAGAGCAACAATTCAACCTTCTGGATCCACTGGGGTAATTGTCTGTCCTTCCAGATCCCTGGCGTGGAGATCTCATCTTCTGAATTCACTGGGGCAGAAGTATTACCTCTGAACTTCTAGTCTACTGGGCATGGATTGTACCTCAAGGACTCTGCCCTGGGGCCCTCCCTACAGCTTGAAGCAGCCCTACTCCCATGCCTCTGGGACACCGGCTTATTGAAAGCATAGCGCTGGCCCCCACCCTTTTGAAACTGATGAGGCAGTCATGATAATATCTGAATCACCTTCAGGGTCATTTCTTGTTTTTCAGAATAGTGCATGTTCTCAGCCATACAGTTCCGGAGTCCCATGTGCGTAATCTAATAAGCTCGACAGTCTTCTTTCGTTTTCATCTCCTTCCCCTTCAGTTCAGAATGGCACTTTTCCTACGGGAGTGCCTGTAAGTAAGTGGTTCACATTCACACTAATTTCCTATCCGATGGTCACTTGGCCACATGCTTAGTGTTCTCATTTTTTTGCAATACAGATAGGCTGAGAATTTTTCCCAAATCTTTACATTGACCTTCATTTTTGCTTACCAATTCCATCCTTAAGTCATTGCTGTCTTGTCAACTTTTGCTAGAAGCAGTCAGGAAGAGTCAAAGCAAATGAGTATATTTCAATAATAATTTCCCTTGGTGTTTTCAAGGCAGAGTTATGCAAGTTTACTTACACCTACTTAACATGTTTTATATTTTAATGACAACTGAGAAAATTTTATGCTAGCGAATGTTATATATTGTGGCTTGCAAACTCTTAAAAATCATACAATCTTGAAAGCTATTATAATATTTGAGATAATTTTTCAAACAACATTAACGGAAGAATGCATACTTGCTGTAGGCATCATCTGTAAATGGTTTAGTTTGTATGCAATTTTTGGCATAGTTTGGGGGAGAACAACTAATTATAGTTTGCAATGTATTAAAGTCACAAATATTAATGTTTTCTCTTTTATTATTGAAATATACTCATTTGCTTTCATTAGCATGATTTCTATTTTCCCCTTCACTGACAGTTGTGCAAATTAAAACATTAATTAAAAAAGAGGTAACAGCATTTTTGAATTTATTAGAGTTTTAAGGGCATTAGCTGTCTCCTTGAAAATCAAACATACACCTGAAATTCTAGAACAGTTTGCTGTGATCTCATGGTTCCATTTATAGAATCCAGCACTTTGGAAACATTGGCGGCAATTTCCATAATATCTGAAACTGGTTTAGTGGTGTTTTTCACATACATTTTTTTAACCATATGTAACCATAAGTGTCTTTTCATGCAAATCTATGAGAAAGTACTTTTGGGGAGAAACTTTCTTAGGAAATAGTGTTCCGCTTTTCTTCTAAAGCTGAGAAACCAGTGTTCCAGTACATTGTTCCCAAACATATATTTTATTTTGTTTATTTTTTAATGGTTTTATTGACTTATTTGAGACGGAGAGAGAGAGAGAGAGCGTGAGTGGTGGGGAGGAGCAGAGAGAGAGGGAGAAGCAGACTCCCTGTTGAGAGTCTAATGCTCTACATTTTTATTTAATCACTGCTTTGGCTGTATCTCACAAATGTTCATATGTTATGTTTTCATTTTCATTCATTTCACAATGCTTTCTAATTTTCTTGATGATTCTTCTTTGACCCATGGGTTATTTTGAGGTGTATTTTTCAGTTTCCAAGTATTTGTGTATTTTCCTGATTCTTGCCCATTTTGGAATTTTAATTTCATTCCTTTGTTGTCAGAAATGATATTTGGCATGACTTGAATTCTTTTAAATTCATCGAGCTTTCCTTATGGCCCAGAATATATTCTCTACTGATAAATGTCGTATGTTCAATTGAATAAACGTGTATTCTGATGTTGAGTGGAATGGTCTATAAATATCAATTAGAGGAAGGTAGATGAGTATTGTTTAGGTCTTCTATCTCTTTACTGATTTGCTTTCTCATTATTCATTCTAATTATTGCATCTGTAACTACAGAGGAGTGTTGAAGTCTCCAAATATAATTATAGTTTTGTCTATTCATTCTTTTAGGTCTATTATTTGAAGCCCTATTGTTGGGTGTGTATGCACACAGCATTGTTCTATTGTCTTGGAGAACCAGCCTCTATAAATAGTCAATGTCCCTCTTTATCTGTGGTAATATTACTCATTCTGAAGTCTAGTTTATCTGATATTAAGTAGCTACTCCACCTTTCTTTCTATTTTTGTTTTTATGTTATCTATTTTCTATCCTTTTTTAAAAAGATTTTATTTATTTATTTGACAGAGGGAGAGATCACAAGCAGGCAGAGAGTCAGGCAGAGAAAAAGGGGTAAGCAGGCTCCCCACTGAGCAGAGAACCTGATGCAGGGCTCGATCCCAGAACCCTGAGATCATGACCTGAGCTGAAGGCAGAGGCTTAACCCACTGAGCCACCCAGGCACCCCTGTATCTATTTCTTTTTGTTTAAAAATGACTTCTTATATACAACCTCTATTTGTTCTTGCCTTTTTTTTTTAAATATTTTATTTATTTATTTGACAGAGAGAGGTCATAGTAGGAGAGAGGAAGGGAAGAGATCACAGAGAGAGAGGAAGGGAAGCAGGCCCCCTGCTGAGCAGAGAGCCCGATGTGGGACTCGATCCCAGGACCCTGAGATCATGACCTGAGCTGAAGGCAGAGGCTTAACCCACTGAGCCACCCAGGCACCCCTGTATCTATTTCTTTTCGTTTAAAAATGACTTCTTATATACAACCTCTATTTGTTCTTGCCTTTTTAAATCCAACATGTACTTAACTTTGTATTTTAGGAACTTGATACTTAATGAAATTATATTTATGGTTGGATTAAAATCTACCATCTTGCTAGCCATTGTTTATAACATTTGCTCTATGTATATTTTTCCCTCTTTCTATGTTTTCTTTTTGGTTGCATATTTTTATTCCATTTAATCTCCACCATTAAGCAGGGGTCAACAAGCGATGAATAAAAAAATAAAAATAAAAATATTAAAACATTTTTTAAAAAAGATATTTATTTATTAGAGAGAGAGTGTGTGTGCACAAGTTGGGGGCGGGGATAGGGGCAGAGAAAGAGGGAGAAGCGGACTCCCTGCTGAGTAGGAAGTCTGGCATGGGGCTGTATCCCAGAACCTTGACACTTATGATGTGAGCCAAAGGCAGATGCTTAACCAACTGGGCAGCCCAGGCACCCCTATATGAAAAAAATTTTTATCAGAACACAGCTAAACCCATTACTTTACACACATAAACCAGAAAAGTGCAAAGGACATTTGCAAACCCATGCACTACTGAGTCATTGTCCTGAGTTTAAAACGTGCATCTGTAATTCATCTTACCCTCAAATGAGGTTCAAAAGTATTTGACTTCAGGCAGCAAAGTCCTTCACCTGTGTGTGGAGCCACTCTGGGCCGTGCCGTGAGTCCATGTCTGGTGGTACCCAATATGGAAGCATCGGCGGCTCCCTGTTTCCACATGGCTCAACTGCTTAGGCACTGGGGTCCACTGACATTACCTACTGCTTGAACCAGATGGTTCCTGGTGGCTGCGAGTGTCATTGGGATCTTTAGAAGTGCTTCCAGGTCCGATGACTAGGGACCAGGAGAGGGGGTGGCCCGATCCAGACATGTGCACACACTTGACCACAGCAGGGAGGGGGCTGGTGGTGTGTGCTTGTGTGGCGGTAGAGGCGGTAGAGTGCTCATATGCGGCACAGGTGAGGGGCGGGCTGGGCCAGCAGCTGGGCTGGGTTCAAGCGTAGGCACACTGCGGCTGCAGGGGCCTGTCTGCGAGGCACACCGGTGCAGCTCGGGGCCTCGCCCCCGGCCCACACACGGCCGTGGAGGCTGGTGACAGGACCTGGGCTGGAATCGTCCAGGTGTGCAGCTGCAGCCGTTAGCTCTGGCGAGCCCAGCGGGGCAGGCCAGTGACAGGAGACGGGGCAGGATCCAGGCCCACCAGCCATTAGGTGGCCTTGGCTCTTGGCTTCTGTGGCTGCGAGGTCTCGCAGCAGATGTGTGCGTGGCCGTGGAGGCCAGTGACAGGAGTCGGGCTGGCAGCATGCGGGCGAGTCACTCCAAGGGCTAGCGGTGAGAGCACGCACAGTGCTGGGGCTCTGCCAGGCGGGCCGCGGCTGGCCTTTCGCCCGCCCGCAGCTGCAGAGCCTGGGCCCGGCTGCCAGTGTAGCTCCTGGGCTTCTGCAGGAGGGGCGGGCTTGGGGCAGGGAGCGACTCTGAAGGCTAGTGTTTGCCTAACGGTTTGCTGGGGTCTGCGATTCAGGCCTCGGGGATGAAAGCTGAGGGGGTCTGCAGTACCCACGAGGGTCGTTGAGGTCCTAAGCAGCACGGGCTGCCGAAACCTGGGTGAGTCCTCTGTGCGTTGCTGACACTGGGTGCTCCCTCTTGGTCCAGAGCAGTGCCACCAGGGGACTGGAAGTTGTGGGCCCGTGGAAGCTGTTCTTTCTTAGCCTTTACTACGCAGTCGTTCTCAGGTTTTTTGTTCTGCATTGCCGCAGCTCAAGTGAACTCCTGATCTTTCTCAGGTGTGTTTCTGTTCGTAGCTAGCTTTGTCATTGTTGATCCTTGTGGATGGATGGATTCTGGGGTCTTCTATGCTTCCGCTTTGGTGGCATCCCTCTCTAGTTCCCAGGGATCTTGATCATCCTCCCCCCCCCCCCCACCAACCAGAACACATCACGCTGGTCTGTTCCATTGCTGACCTTATGCTGATTGTACCTAGTGAGCGAGAAAGGGCGGCTGCTCTAGCTTATGGTCAGACACCCGCACGTCAGCAAGTGGGATATAAATCAGACTAAAATTAAGGGCCTTCTACTTCAGTGAGATTTCTAGGGCTCCAGTGGCCTGGAGCATATGGTGGAATCCCTTCTAAGGTAAAGGAGAAGTTGTTGTATCTCGCGCCTCATATAAACATGAAAGAGGTGCAAGGCCTAGGGGGCCTCCGTGGATTCGGAGGCAACATCGTCCTCGTCTGGGCATGTTACTTGGTTCTATTACTGAGTGACCAGAAGAGCTGCTCATTTCAAATGGGGCCCAGAACAAGAGAAGGCTCTGCAAGGCATCCAGTTTGCTGTGAAAGCTGCTCTGTCACGTGGACCACATGATCGGTCGGATCCGATGGGCTTGAAGCGTCAGTGTGGTTAGAGCCGCTGTAGGTGAGTCACAGCGCAGGCTTTTAGGATTTGGGAGCAAGGCCCGATCATCACCCTCGGGTACCTACTCTCCTTTAAGAACTAGCTTTTGGTCATCTACTAGGCCTATGTAGAGACTGAACCCTTGACCATGGGACACCAATTTACACTGCTGTCTGACCTCACATCACGAGCTGCAGGTTTGCTGAACTGCCAGGCTATAACATGGAGCAAACCCAGCAGCGCTCCATCATTCAGTGGAGTGGAATCTCCATGATTGTGCCTGAGCGGGCTGGGAAGGCACAAGGAAGTTACATAAAGAAATGAACCAAATGTCCCTGGTACCTACTGAGTATACTGCCCTCTCTCTGCTAGCCCACACCTATGACATCATGAAAGAAAAAGGAACAAAGTCAGTTGATGCTGATACAAAACCTTGTATCAGCAACAAGGGATACAGCTATCAAGGGATGCCTGGGTGGCTCAGTCAGTGAACCGTCTGCCTTGGGCTCAGGTCATGATCCCAGCGTCCTGGGATCAAGTCCCGCATCAGGGTCCTTGCTCAGCGGAGCCTGCTTCTCCCTCTGTCTGCCACACCCCCTGCTTGAGCTCTCTCTCTCTCTCTCTCTTCCTTTCTGACAAATAAATAAAAGAAATAAGTAAAAATTAAAATTAAAAAAAGAAACACGGTCATCTAAAAGCTTCTGCTCTGTAGGGCCAGAGTCTCCCTAATTCCTCCCCAAGTAAGTCTTGTTTTCCATTTCGCCTGTTACTTTGATTTCGTAGAACATCTCAGTGCAGCCTTGCATCAGGACAGAAGCTCGAAGATACCCATTGCCAGAAGTGAGAAGAAACCTAATTGTATCTTTAACAGCTCCCATTCTGTCTTTATTATAGTCAGTCACATATAAAGTCAGCCATAAGTCCAAGTTACAAAATATCAGTGTCAGTTCTAAACAAGTCTCCTACAGCTTCCTAGAAAGATCACAGTCTGTCAAAATGAGTTTCTTCTCTGGGTTCCTTCAGTATACCCCGAGGCTCTTGGAATTTTGTGGTATGAACTACCTAGTCTGTTTTCATTGCTGATGAAAGTTGTTTTTCCTATTTATATATTTCTTTAGCTGATCAATGATAATTTAGGAGTAGGGAATTGTGTGATTATGTGGGAATTGTGTGATTATGCTTATGCTCCTACTGCTATCTTAGCTCAGGATTAATGCCAGCTTTAGTAATTTGAATAAGCTTGCCATTTAGCGTGTGTGTGTGTGTGTGTGTGTGTGTGTGTGTTGTGTGCATGCATGGATATGTCCATAGGATTAGGTGAATGTTTTCTTTCCAAGCCCATACCAGTGTTCAGTCTATGTCCAACTACCTAAGTACTAAAAGAGTGGACAAAGATGTATTCCTTTGGTCTCCAGATGAAAACCAATGAGGGGGTCCAGCAGCAAACAGTCTCTGTCTATTTTAAACATTATAGTAATTCCAAGGACAAATATGTCTCTTATTTTTGCTTTTGAATGTTTAACAATACTATTTGTCTTCAATATAAGGAAGAAAGTGACCTAATAATAATGTAGCTAATTTTTGCATACATAAATTTATTATATAAATATAAATTTATATATATAAATTAATTTTGTATATATAACTATATAATTTATATTGCATATATAAATATATAAATTTTCCCTTATCCCGTTTTCCTGTATTACTTAAAGTATATTTCTTCCAATTTAAAATTATAAACTCCTATTTTAAAAGACAGCAAATAGTAAGTGATAAATAAACACACCCATAGTCCCAAACACCCAAAGACAACCCAATTAATATTATATAATCATGTCTTTATGTTGAAATGTGTTTGTGATTGATGTTATATAACATTTGGTGTCTTGCCATTATTTCTAGGTACTGCGATTATTGACTCATACCTTTTGCCAATTTCAGAATATAATTTCGGAGGGAAAGCTATACATGTGCACTTTGTCTTATTTTTGCAAAAGTAGGAAATAATTTTTCTGTATTTTGGGGTTTTTATATTTTGAGTAGTAGAAACTGGAAATTCCCCCCAGTCAGAGAGAATGATTAGGCCAGATATGAGAGTTTATTTGATTCTCCAGCCCCAGTGCTGAAGTCATTTCAGACATACAGGTTCTTAGCCAAGAGAACTTGTCAATTCTTCTATGAGATGACATATTTGGGCCTTTCTTCCTAGTTCCTGCACATGCATGATGGAATTGATACCCTCGGCAAAGACTGTGTACTAATACCCCAGAAGCATAAGATGGTTAAAGTCAACACTAGTAAGGTTCCAAATGAATTGTCTCAGATTATAATTCTATGGAATCAGTTTCATCTCAATTAGTCTAATAAATGTGGCCATGACACAATTAGGAATTATTAATTATTCTTTAAATTGGTCCAACGTTACTTCTTTGATGTAAGAGCTTCTTAGAGGACTACAAATCGAATCTCATCTCATTCCCTCAGTAAGTTCTGGACTAAACACTAAGTAGTATGCCTTGTAAGGAAATTTCTAACTCCTGCTATGGCTGACAGTGGAGAAAAATGTCTTTTAAGAACATCCTTTTTAAAAATATGGGGGGTGGGAGGTCGGGGTACCAGGTGGTGGGTATTATAGAGAGCACGGATTGCATGGAGCACTGGGTGTGGTGCAAAAATAATGAATACTGTTATGCTGAAAATAAAAAATAAATTTAAAAAAATTTATTTATTTATTTGACACAGAGAGAGAGATCACAAGTAGGCAGAGAGGCAGGCAGAGAGAGAGAGGGGGAAGCAGGATCCCTGCTGAGCAGAGAGCCGGATGCGGGGCTCAATCCCAGGACCCCAGGACCATAACTCAAGATGAAGGCAGAGGGTTTACCCACTGAGCCACCCAGGCGCCCCAAGAATGTTCTTAAATAGATCTGGAAGCAAAATGTTTAGAGGCAAAGCAGTGCATGTATATAAAACAACTTTAACGTTTTCAGTAGATTTAGTGGGTCTTATTTACAACATTAATATCAAAGCTCTATCTAGTGGTCAAAACAAGAACTTCTAGTTTCTGTATAAATCAAGTATAATAATAAGCAACTAAGTTAAACAAGATTCTGTTTAAAAAATATAAATATTAATAAAAATGCTGCATTTCTATTATAGAGTTTACATATATATAATTCAGTAATATTTTATATAATTTCCTTCAATAGATTTGAATTTATCATTGAAAATGCAATACTAAAGTACATGATTAATTACATTATAATAGTCCATTCATTTTTCATTTTGTGGATACGCAAACATACAGAATCATTTTGAGATTACTAAGTTTATTTTGCAAGAAAAATGGCTTCATCTATAGCTAAGTTTATATTTGTTTGTTGTTCAACTGTATCCATATTTGCTGAATAAGACTCTTTCCATCTACAATATACTTAGTTTTTACCATTCTAGAGAATGCCCAATAATGCCTAGTTTTTTGTACTTAGAATCAAAAGAGGTTCCTGTAAGTGTTTGGGGCCTAGGGCCTTAGGGAAAAATTAGAGTTAATCTTCTTTTGTCCTTCAAAAGCTTTTTTCTCATTCTGGATTTTTTTTTCTCTCTCATTTAAAAAAAACTATTTGAAGACGAATTAACTTAAAATGCATCCATTTTAAGTGTACATTGTGATGAATTATGATAAATTTATATAACAAGTATTATAGGAAAAATTATTCCTAACACTTATAAAAGAACAGTAAGGCAGTCTTTTTTCAAAGATTTTATTTATTTGTCAGTGTGAGAGAGAGAACAAGTGGGCAGAATGGCAGGCAGAGGGAGAAGTCGGCTCCCTGCTGAGCAAGGAGCCTGATGAGGTGCTGGATGCCAGGACCCTGGGATCACGACCCAAGCTGAAGGCAGGCGCTTAACTGACTGAGCCACCCGGGCATCCCCAGTAAGGCAGTCTTTATTCAGGACTGTCACGATGGGTGCAGGGACCACTGCAATGGGGTCTTGCTGTGGGTTCAACTCTGAATACAAGGAAAAGTGCGAATTTATAGTCAAGGACTAGGGTAGGGTTCCATGGATGGAAAACTACTAAGCAAAAACATTAGGAATTGGGGGTGGATTCTGGCTAAACCAACCTAACAGGAGTCTTGCTGAAGACAGGTCATTCCCACAGGGTCATAGTAGGAGGTAAGGAACTTGATCAGATTTCAAGGGTGATTAGATAGGAAGAATGAGGGATTCTGGCTAAACTGGCTTAGGACTCTTGCTAAGATAGCACCATGCAGAGACGAACACAGAAGTTCAAAAGTAGAAGCCTACATGGAAAACTTCATAGCAGAGCTTGATTAGAGTCTGGTCAAAGAGAATCTTTGTCAGTAACTACCATCATAAGAAAAATACACAATATGTACAGCAATCCCCAAATAGTCCACTGTGTCTTTTTATAGGCAATCCCCATAATCCTTGGCTCATGCAAAATAGCTGAGCATTCTGCCAATATTACTGTAGACTGTGTTCTCTCCCTGCTTGTGTTCCCTCTCTCTCTGTGTCAAATAAATAAATAAAATCTTTTTAAAAAATTAAAAATAGACCTATCCTATGATCCAGCAATTCTGCTTCTGGGTATTTATCCAAAAAAGATGAAAACAAACACTGATTTGAAAAGACATATGGGCCCCCATGTTCATTGCAGTGTTGTTTATTTTTTTAAAGACCGTATTTATTTATATGAGACAGAGGGAGAGAGGGAGTGGGAGAAGCAGACCTCCCCCCTGAGCCGGGAGCCTGATGCAGAACTCGATCCCAGGACCTCGGGGTCATGACCTGAGCCAAAGGAAGATGCTTAATACACTGAGAAACCCAGGCACCCCTCATTGCAGAATTATTTACAATAACCAAGATACGGAAACAACCTAAGTGTCCATCAGCGGATGAATGGATAAAGAAGATGTGGTATGCACGCGCGCACACACACACACACACACACACACACACACACACACACACACAGGAAAACTACTTGGCAATGAAAAAGAACATCTTGCCATGCCATTTGTGACAACATAGAACTAGAGGATATTATGTTAAGTGAAACAAGTCAAAGACAAAGGCCATACTAATAAACTGGACTTAATCAAAACTAAAAATTTTGGAGGCAGTTGCCTGGCTCACTAAGTAGAGCATGTGACTTTGATCTCGGGATCATGAGTTCAAGCCCCACACTGAGTGTAGAGCTTGCTTTAAAAAAATAACTAATAATGAGACAAACTGAGAGAATAAAACGACAAGCTAGAGGAAAAAAATTTGCAAATCATGCATATGTCTGACAAAATTTTTTTTCTTTTGGTATTCTGATTAGTGTTCTCAGACTGTTGAGAATATGGGTTTTTTTGTTTAAGCGTTTTATTTTTATTTTTTATAATAATTTTAAAAAGATTTTATTTATTTATTTACTTGAGAGAGAGAGAACGAGAGACTAGGGGGTGGGGAGGAGCAGAGGGAGAGGGACAAGCAGACTCCAAGCTCAGTGCAGAGCCCCACACGGGGCTCGATCTCACAACATTGAGATCATGACTTGCGCTGAAATCAGGAGTCAGACACTTAACCAACTGAGCCACCCAGATGCTCCTATTTATTTTTAACAATTTTATTTTAAAGTAATCTCTACACCACCCAACCTGTGGCTCAAACTCAGAACCTTGAGATCAAGAGTCATATGCTCTACGAACTGAGCTAGCCAGGTGCCGCCGTCTGTGTTTAAGCATTTCAAAGGAGTTACTTTATTGATTTCTTTATAGTATGTTTTCTGATTCAATGTTTGCTATAATTACCATCTCTGTTTCTCAGTACTCTTCTCTGGCTGCCTTCAAGTCTACCTTTTTCTTTAGTATTCAGAAGTTTGAATATTATATACATGAATATTTTTATATTTATCCTGCTCACAATTTTCCATATTTCTTGGGTCTTTAATTTTGTTATCTATTAATAATTTTGGAAAATTCTCCACTTTTATTTCTTCAAATATTTCTTCTGCCTTGTTCTTTCTTTCTTCTACTGAAATTCTCATTATTCATTTATTAGGCCATTTGATATTGCCCAACAACTTATAGATGCTCTTCTTTTTCCCCCATTTTTTGATAATTTCTATTACCTACCTTCAAGCTCACTGAGTATTTCTTTGGTTGTCTTTACTGATAAGTCCCTCCAAGGAATTCTTCATCTGTGTTACTGAGTTTTTCATTTTTAGCACTTTCATTTTATTATGGTTTCCATCTCTTTGCTGAAATTACTTATTTTCTCACTTCCATTGTCTCTTAATATATTAATCATGGTTATGTAAAATTCACTGATAATGCCAATATCTGTGTCATATTTGAGTTTTATTTTGATGATCAAGTTTCCATTCAGACTGTGTTTTTTCCCTGTTTTTTTTGATGGGCCCTGTAATTTTTTGTTGTTGTTGTTGAACTCTTGATATTTTGTATAGGACAATCTATATTAGGGTAAATTGTTTCCCACTTATATCTGGATGTGAGCATGCCTTTCCTGTGTTATGCCTTTAGTGTAGAGTCTTGCGTGAATCCACTCGAAGAAAAGACTGGGTTGGTTGATGTTCCCTTGCTGCTTGGGTTTGAATCTTCTCTTTCTGCCACGGCTCCCCAGAGAGTATGCAGTTCCCATAGTTCTGTCAGCTGTGTTTCAGTGTTGTTTTTACTTATTGCTTCTTAGCTTTGGGGTGGGGTAAAGGAGGTCTATTTTGAAGTTCTGAGTAAACCTTGATCTCAGGCACTGTGTAAGGTGATTTCATATGTGGGACCTTTACACGTGTTTCTGCCTCACCACCAGATGTAATGCTGGTTCTAATAGTCATTCATGTCCTTCTTCGTTTCCCTCAAGTTCTAGTACTATACTGTATTATTCTTGTCGATGATAATACCTTTCAGGCTGAACCATTTCTGCATTTTCACTTTTGCCCCTATATTGTAATTATTATAAGACAGGAAACTAAGCATGGTGATAGTTAATGCAGGATGCTCAGAGAGGTTCATTGATGTGGATAAAAGAGCCTGAATTTCGGAGTCCACCAGCCCGGCATTTCAAACCACATTCTGCCGCTTACTAGCCTTGGGAACCTCGTCAAGTAACTTAAATATTCAGCTTCTGTGTCATAACATGGTTAGCTAGTCTCTCCCCTCTGTTCTTACTATTAAGGGTGGCCGGATTGTAAATTGGCAAAATTTATGTTATAGCAAAACAATAGTTTGGCTTCCCATGGCTAAAAGGTGTTGCATTCAATTATATGAGTATACACATTATCTTCTGTGGCTGCTGTTAACATTACCACAAACGTAGTGGCTTAGGACAATAAGCATTTATTATCCTGTAATTCTGGGGGATCAGAAGTCCAAACTGTTTCTTGCTGGGCTAAAATAAAGGAGTCAACATGATGTGTTTCTTCTGGAGGCTCTAGGAGGAGATCCATTTCTTGGCCTTTTCCAGGTTCTAAGAGGCTCCCTGCAGTGCTTGGTTCATGGCTCCTTCTTGCATCACCAAAGTCACAGGTGTGGCATCTTTAAATCTCTCTCTCTCTGGCTATGACTCTCCAGTTTCTACTTAAGAGGACCTTGTGATTCCATTAGGCCCAACCTGATAACCCAGGATAATCTTATCTCAAGATCTTTAACTTAATCATATCTGCAAAGTCTTTTTTTTTGTTTTTTTGCTATGTAAGTTAACATATTCAAAGGTGTGGGGGATTAAGACATAGTCATCTTGGAGGGGGGCATTGTTGTGTTTATCATAGTATATATAAAATTGGGGGGAGGTGATATAAATATGCTTTAGGCTATGATAAAGCAATGGTATTTCCATTATACGATGGTTCTAAAGCCTAGCTCTGCCACACAAACAATAAGACCCCTCTCTCACACCAAATAAATGATCCTGGACCCTATCCTAGATTTGTAGGTGTAGAACCTTGGAAAATGTATTCCCGAGAAATCTTCCTACATCTCCTCCCCAAAATGACTTCCTAACACAGCAAGTCTATAAACCAGCATTTGAGGTTTTTCTTAACCCTCTGCCAATTTTAATGACTTATGGCATCACATCGTTGATTTCCAAAACATGTTTGTGCAGTAATTTTCCCACATTGGCATGCTCCCAAACAAGTGTGTGGCCAGAAATTTTGAAGGTTTCCTCATATTTTATTCTGCTCCTGGAGATTGTTAGGTATTAGCATCTAAAGGCTCTGCAAATCCCACAGTACACAAGCCTGGCTAACTTCATTTAAACTAGTTTCTCCCAATCTTACTTGACTACAGAACACGTTTCTGCCCTTAAAACTTATCAATATTCCATAGAATACACTTTAATAAATGCTTCCTTAGGATCTAGTGAAAGCAAGATCAAGAGTTTTGATTCCAAGGAGAAAGAGAATAAATTATGGTTGCTTTTTGGGAAGTGGGGTATGACTGTTTTTGAGAAACTAGTGATATTGATTTACATATACCGACATTGGGTCTGAAATATACATGCAAGTAAAATGTTCAGCCCAGACTACCAGATACAAATTCTTCCTTGCCAATATTTTGCCTTGTTTATTTCAACTCTCAGCTTCTTGACTTACTATTACTTGGAGTTCTGGGGAACAAACGATAAGCTACTTTTCTCATGATAAGAGACAGTACCTATCTTTCCAGGTGTATTTTAGAGAAAACAGATTGCTTCAATCTTAAAACATGTATTGGCATTGGACACATGCTGTTTTATGCTTGTCTCCAGAAGGTTCTTGATAAAAATCAGAATTGAGATGAGCTGACTATTGAGACTTGTGTCCATAGAAATGTCAGCAGTATTTCTGATGAGGTTTTCCAGAATGTAGACGAAAGAATTGTGTTCTTAAAATATAACTAATGAACATTGAGTAGTAAAATATTGGGACTAATGAAGGTGATATTCTGAATTTAACCAATATCAAGGTTTAAACATTTTAAGTAGGTTTAATGTCTGTAAAACTATGAGAATAAAGGCAATCAATGTGCAGTGGATAAAAGTGCAAATACTGGAGCTAGCTTCTCTGGATTAAAAGACCCCAGTTTTGGGGCACCTGGTTCAGGTCATGATCCCCGCGTCCTGGGATCGAGTACTGCATCCGGCTCCTTGCTCAGCGGGAGGCCTGCTTCTCCCTCCGCCTTGACCCCTCCCCCTGCTTGTGCTCACTTTCTCTCTCTCCAACAAATAAATTTAAAAAATTCTTGGGGCGCCTGGGTGGCTCAGTGGTTTGGGCTGCTGCCTTCGGCTCGGGTCATGATCTCAGGGTCCTGGGATCGAGCCCCGCATCGGGCTCCCTGCTCCGCAGGAAGCCTGCTTCTCTCTCTCTCTCTCTCTCTCTCTCTCTCTGCCTGCCTCTCTGCCTACTTGTGATCTCTGTCTGTCAAATAAATAAATAAAATCTTAAAAAAAAATTCTTTATAACTGTTGATAATAACTTCTGATGATTGTTTCTACTTCCTTGGTGTTAGTTGTGATCTCTCCCTTTTCATTCATAACTTTATTAATTTGGGCTTTCTGTCTTTTCTTTTGGATTAGTGTGGCCAATAGTTTATCTAAATAAAAAATAAAATAAAAGACCCCAGTTCTGCTGTTAAAAGTTGTAGGGTGTTGGATAAGTAACAGTCTTTCTTTCCTTCAGTTGGTTCATATGTAAAGTGAGGTAACACTAGTATCCACTTTGTAAGATGTTTTTGAAGATTCAATTAGTTAACATATGTATAACAGAGCATTCCTGGTTTATATCATACCCTAATCCCTGCTATTATGATAATTACTACCCTGAAAATCATACACCAAATAACAGTGAATCCTTATGAGGTTTTTTTGGTTCTTGTGTTTTTTTTAAGATTTTATTTTTAAATAATCTCTATGTCCAACGTAGGGCTCAGACTTAAAAACCCAAGATCAGGAGTCACCTGCTTCACTGACTGACCCAACCAGGCACCCCTCATGAGGTTATTTTAAAGTTTTATGCTGGTCTTTGTCTCAGAGAATTATAAATTCCAAATAAGTAAAGCTCAATTTGGTGGGGTTTTGTTAAAATTGGTTATTAAATAGTTCTCAAAAAGTGTGGGGCCTTTTCTTCTTTCAATCAATATATTTAAGAATTTTCTAAATTTTGATTTTCAAAAATTGTATTTTTTCAAAATCTCTTTGAAGATTGATAACAAAGTACAGAAAATAAGATCGTTTTGCAGTTTTCTTATAAAAATGTTTACAGAAAGGAAAGTCAACATCCTGAATGTCTTAATTTGGTAAGGGCAAGCTGGTGGGCTGTGCTAGATCGTCTCAATTAGTAAGATCCAGATTGAAATTGAATCTTACTTAAAAAAAAAAAAGAAATTGAATCTTACTGTTTAGGGGCTACCCAGTTGCAAAACTAAAATAGCCTTCAGTTCAGACACCTGAAGCACAGTCTGGACAAATTCCAATGCTAGATTTAGGATCAAGTTGAGTATGGGAAATTTATCACTTAGTGTATTATTAATTTAAATTGTTCTGTTTCAATAGCATTATAAATCATTTATCAATTTATTATAAAATTTTCAAATAAAATCTAACTGAATTAGAATAGGCAATCCAGTTTTGATTAAGAAACTCAGGCAAGTGAGTCTAGGGACATCATGATGTTATCATTATTTATTGATGGTAATATTATAATCCAGTACTTACTGTGTGTCCGATTGCTTCAAGTGTTTTATTTGCATAATCACATTCAAGCCTCACAAATATCTTCCTGAAATAAATATTTTCCCATAGTACAGATGAAGAAATAGGTTTTAAGTGATTAAAGGACTTATCCTTTGTTACATAGCTAGTGATTTGCAGAACCAAAACTTGCATAATATTGTCTGACTCAAAGATGTATGCCATTAACCTCTACAGTATTAACTCCATCACAAAGCAAAATTAATTTTCTATTAAAAGTATCAAGATTTTTTTTTTTTATTAAGAGAAAGAAACATGTAGCCGATGAGTATATGGTGACCTTTAAGGAAATGGTATAATGTTTCAGTATGAAGAGGGAAATGTGAAAAGAACAGAGATTTTGGTGGTTTGTTTAAAGATTTTTTTTATTTATTGGACAGAGAAGAGAGTGTGTGAGTGAGCACACAAGCAAGGGGAGTGGCAGGCAGAGGGAGAGGGAGAAGCAGGGTCTCCACTGAACAGGGAGCCCTATATGGGGCTCAATCCCAGGACCCTGGGATCATGACCTGAGCTGAAGGCAGATGCTTAACTGACTGAGCCATCCAGATGCCCCAAGAGCAGGGATTTTGGAATGAGAAAGACTCCTTGGAATGAGAAAGGGATTTGGGAGTGAGAAAGACTGGCTTGAGTGCTTAGGAGCTGTGTGATCTATAAAACAGATAATAACAACAACATTAATTGTCAGGAGGAATAATATAAGAAGATCTAGCAGAAAGCCTGAAACATAGATTACCCAGTCAATAAAATTAGCAATTTAAAGGTTCTGAGAAATACTGCAGTAAAAACCCCACCAATATTTAGGCTCATGTTTCTCAAGGGGAACTCCTTTTGAATGTCATTTACTCCATGGAACCCAGTGTTCCAGAGAAGCAAGATTGGGAAACTGAGTTTTAAAAATTGCCCTCTTTCTGCAGAGAGGATATTAATAGGAGTGTGATAGGCGTAGTAATAGAAAGCGAAAGGAGGGCAGAGCTGCAGAGCGTACCACTTAAGTTGATTCTACCAGCTTGCATTAATGATGAGGCATCAAGAACAATAAAAGAAGTGGCGGGGGGTGGGGAGGTCGGGGTACCAGGTGGTGGGTATTATAGAGTGCACGGATTGCATGGAGCACTGGGTGTGGTGCAAAAATAATGATACTGTTATGCTGAAAATAAATAAATGAAAAAAAAAGAATGATAAAAGAAGAGGAAGGGTAAATGATGCAAAAGTTGGAGCCGGAACTGAAGTAAAGTGTCCTCAGTTTTGACTTGAGTATTCTTTAAAGATGTATTTTCATGTCTAATGTTGGGGTTTCTATTCGGGCCTCCAGCATTTTGCAGGGAGACGTCATTGAAATAACGGGAATGGTAGGGCACCTGGGTGGCTTAGTCCGTTAAGCAGCTGACTCTTGATTTCAGCTCAGGTCATGATCTCAGGGTCTTGGGATCGAGCCCTGCCTTGGCTCCATGCTCAGTGAGAAGTCTACTTCAGGATTCTCTCTCTCCTTCTACCCCTCACCCCCTCGCTCACTTGCTCTATAAGATAAGTAAACATATCTTTTTTAAAAAGAAATAACGGGAATGGAATTAGTTGAATTTACTGACTATGGCTCCAAGAATATTCTTGCTATCATGCCTGAATGTTTAGGCATATTGTATTTCTACTTTGTTAGTACTGTGTGGAGAGGACATAGAGACAGAAATAATCTCACGAGTACACCGTGTTTCTGAGAAATGCTAAACGTTTAGAGACCTTTGGATTTTGGGAATGAAAGAATGAATGGTTTAAGAACATGGTAAGTGGGTGCCACGGGATCCATCATGATTAAAGGAACCCTGTCTAATGGAGCATATTTGGATGTTTCCAGCAACGTGGTGGATGACAGCGTCTTAAGGCAACGGTTGTTTTCTATATATTTCCTTAACTGAGATATTAGCGGAGAAAATTGTGATATGTATGAATGGATTTGAATAGACTATAATAAATATTTGATTGGGGTAACCTGCTGATTTCTTAATCAAGAGGACAATAAGACAAAATCTTACAGCTGAAGGAGAAACAAAGGTTGGAATGATCTCACTGCAGCAACATTTTCTCAGAAAATCATAATTATGTAATAAATCCCCATGTACAACAATATTTCTTAATAGGAAAAAATGAGATCCATTGAAAATGAAAACATTCAGAATGCATAGAAATGGAGCTAATTTTATAGCATTTCACTATTATGTATTGAAGTTTTTATTTTATAAACACAAGCAATTTATTTCATAAAAGCAAACTAATTATTCCCTCTCCCTGCAAAAATGGAGAAAAAAATCCTATAATTTACTCATTCCTACTCAGAGTTAAAGATACACTCCACAGATATGAAATGAGCCCACTCTTTTGAATGCTACTGGCTGACATTTACTGTTTAGGTGTGATGATCTCTCTAGATTTCACATTAGGAAGCAACACCATCCTTGGAAGAGGGACAGAAAGCAAATAAAGGAAAAAACAAAACACAGCCTGAAAGTAATTTCAACAGTTTCCTATGCTTTGTTCTCTTACAAACATCAAAGAGTCAACTGCTGTTTAAGATGATAAGATGTGGAAAGGGAAACTTGGTAACATCCACTGGTTTGAGCCAAACTTCTTTTTATTTCACAGGCAGGGGCAGCGCGTTGTGGAGATGATCGCAGACACAGCATGGCCACGCACATTCATCATTCTTTCATGCTAGGAATTAAATGCTGAACTGCCTCTCCCCAGCCATCTTACTGAATAGTCTTCCTGCTCCAATGGGTGGGTATTGTTTGGTTGAGAAGAGTACTCAGAGGATTTCTTGTTGGAGCAGAATCCTGCCAAGGATCACATTTTTACAGCTTTTTGAATCCTCTCAATTAGAAATAAAGCTGAAGGGATGGAAGCAAAGAGGGTTTCATAGGCGTACCAGCGTCGTACCAGCGTTCGGGTAAGTGCTGGTGAAGAAAATCAAGAGTCCTTGGAATTGATGCTGAAAACGTATAAATAATAGAAAAATAACTTCACTTTGTAAACATTTCTAAGCTTTAAAAACATGGACCTTGACATATAAGGAGTTAAGCCTTGCCTGGAGAATTTGAAAATTTAGTGCCCATTCTTTTGAAAACTGAAATTGTGCATTACAACACTCCCTGAGTGGAAGTCAACTGGCAAGGTCATTCTACTCCCTGATAGTGTTTCGTTTACTTACCGTGTAACAGTGGAAAGATCAGTGTATGTGGATTTTGAAGGCACAGACTCATTTACCGACTCTGCCATTTATTATCTAAATGAGTTTAGAAATGTGAGTTTTAAAAATTGTTTTTACTAAAAAGTTATAAAATATATTCTCATAGTACAAATTCAAACTGTAGAATAGGGTATACATAGAAAAGTCATTTTTCCACTCTCCAGTCCTACTGTAGTGTGTGTATCATTCCAGAAATGTCAATGTATTTATAAGCATTTAAGTATTTTTCATTTAAAAAATATACATAGGGTCACATTAGGCATATTCTTCTATAGAGTGTGTTTAAAAATAATATTTCATGGATATTTTTCCACATTACCACATACAGACTTTCTTCATCTTTTTTTCCTTTTTTCTCCTATGGTTAACATTTTATTTTATTTTATATTTTATTTTATTTTACTTTATTTTATTTTATTATTAGTTTCATGGTAGAATTTAGTGACTCACCGTTTGCATATAACACCAAGTGTTCATTATATGCGCACCCTCCTTAATGCGCTTCATCCAATTAATGACCCCTTCCCCCCCCCAACCCATCTCCCCTCCAGGAATCCTCAGTTTGTTCCTTATAGTTAAGAGTCTCTCGTGATTTGCCTCTCTCTGTTTGTATCTTATTTTGTTTTTCCTTCCCTTCCCCTATGTTCATTTGTTTTGTTTCTTAAATTCCACGTATGAGTGAAATCATATGGTATTTGTCTTTCTCTGACTGACTTATTTCACCTAGTGTAATACACTCTGGTTCCATCCATGTTGTTGCAAATGGATATTTCCCCACATCTCCATCATCATCTTCTTCATCATTTCAAAGACTGGATAATTGACTTACTCAATTGTCTATCAATGGACATTTGGATTAAACCCAGTATTTTATTCATAATATCTTTCTGTACTTGCTCGTTGTATGGAAGTGCGTGAGTACTCTGGAGCGCCTTCTAAAGTTTACATTTTCATTGACTAGAAGTACAGATGATTGGATTTTTTAATGTTCTCTGGCTGGATTGGCAGTTGAAACTGAGCACCCATGATCTCATCAGTACTAGAAGAATGGCGCCATTCCCATGACAGTTCTAAACCAATGAATTCATGACATGCTAATGTGGTCTTGGATCACTTCAAATGGTGAAAGTGTAGCTTATGTGTACAAAGGTCACTGTCACATCATGTAGAGGAAATAACCAAAATATCTCAATGTAGACAGCAAAATAAATAAATGTTTTCAGTATAAGTTCTAATATTCATTTGGTGTCAATACAATGGTCCAAAATAATCTTGAAGACCACAGCAATTTTTAGCTGTATTGATGAGACATGACATTTACTGTTTAAATTCAGCTGCTCAAAGAATTCCTTTACAAGAAAGATGGAAAGTAGGAAATTTATAATGTACAACTTGCAGACTGCGTTACTGTTTGGACACACATGACTAATCAAAATTTTGTTAATGTTACATCTTTTTACTCTATGTCCACACCATAATGATAAACTAAAGCTCTTCTTTTCTTTTTTTTTTTTAAGACTATTTTTTTTTTTTTTACTTGGAGAGAAAGAGAGAGAGAACAAGCCAAGGGGAGTGAGAGGGACATGCTGACTTAGGGCTGAGTGTGGAGCCCAGCATGGGGCTTGATCTTAAAACCCCAAGATCATGACCTGAGCGGAAATCAAGAGTTGGACACTCAGCTGACTGAGCCATCCAGCCACCACTTCTTTTCTTTTCTTTTTTTAAAGCTTTTAGTTTCTGAGCATGTTCTTCTCCATGGAAGAGAAATAACAGTGAAACTTTAGTGAAAGTAAGTTGAGAAGCTAAATGGCCTTTGGTGTTGAGGCAGTTATTTACATTCTAATAGAAGTACTCAAAGAAGAGGGGTGCCTGGCTGGCACCCGTGGTCAAGTTTCTAACTTTGGTTTGAGCTTGGGTCGTGATCTCAGGGTGGTAATTGAACCCTGAGTCGGGCTCCACACTCAGTGGGGATTCTGCTTGAGACTTTCTCTCCCTCTCCTTCAACCCCTCTCTAAAATAATAAAATAAATAAATATTTTTAAAAAGTACTCAAAGAAGAATCTTCTTTGCTCGGTGGCTATTATAAAGGGAAAGGAATAATGAATCCTTAGGTACTAAGTAGTCCTCCTGCTTTGGCTCAATTTCCAGACAAATTCAAAAGCAGTTTCAAAACTTGAACTTTGGTATTTCCATTTCCCACAAGTAACACATTGAAAAGGTATGTAATATAAATGTTAAGTATGTGGTCATTGGTAATAGTCATGTTTGTTAACAATCCGGCCCAACCAGTTGCATAGTGGAATTAAGGGAACCACAGAAAAAATTCTCATAGACTTGATGAATATCTTTAACTTACTCTGATTTTTAACATTCACATTTAGGTTATTCATTGCATTTAAAGCTTTGCCTTTGGGACACCTGGGTGGCTCAGTCGTTAAGTATCTGCCTTTGGCTCAGGTCATGGTCCCAGAGTCTTAGGATAGAGTCCTGCATTGAGCTCCTTGCTCAGTGGAGAGTCTGCTTCTCTCTCTACCTGCTCTACCTGCTGCTTCCCCTGCCTTTGTGCACATGCTCTCTCTCTCTCTCTCTCTCTGACAAATAAATAATAAAAAAAAAATCTTTAAAGCTTTGTCTTTAATACTGTGGTTAGGATTGTTGATTACATTCCAACAATTGGAATACCACCGAATTAACAGATTACAGCTTGGTTAGCTGAAAGGCTACATTGTTGTCCAGAATAACCAAAATTTTTCAATAATTACAGAATAGTGGGTTTTGTTAGATTTTAATAATGCCTCTATTCATAAGCATGTATGTACATACACAAAATAAATGAAATATGGTACTCATCCTTGGCAAATAGCTTGATTGGCTGCCAGTTTGAATAAGACATTATTTTGCCATGAAGTCTATTCCTCAGTTTTATTTTTTATTTTTCATTTTAGTTGGAAATGTAAAAGACTTTATCTTTTATATTTAAAATTTATGAATCTAAATGTTTTTTTTTTCTTCTTGCACCAAGACATAAACTTTGGATTTCCAACTTTATTGATATATATTTTACAAATAACATTGTGGAATCTTAAGGTGTGCAGTGGGATGATTTGACATATGTGTGTGTATATATGTGTGTGTGTCTGTGTGTATATATATATATTGTGAAATTACTACAAGGTTGTTTAACACATCCATCACCTCATGTAGTTACCATTTTATTTTTGTGTTGAGAATATTTAAGATCTGTTCTCTTAGCAAATTTCAAGTGTACAATATAGTATCATTAACTATAGTCACCATGCTGTACATTAGATTTTTAGAACTTATTTATCTTACAACTGAATGTTTGTATACTTTGAATCAACATTTCCCCATCTAAAAAGAAAGATTTTATTTAATTATTTATTTAGCACAAATTGGGGGAGGAGTAGAGGGAGAGAGAGAGAGAACCTCAAGCAGCCTCTGAGCTGAATGTGGAGCCTGATGTGGGGCTCGATCTCAAGACCCGGAGATCCTTGAGCTGAAATCAAGAGACGGGCGCTTAACCAACTGAGCCACCCAGACGTTCATTAACATTTCCTCATTTCCCTCACCCACCAACTCCTAGCAACCACCAATTTACTCTGAGTTCAACTTTTTAGGATTCCACATATGAGTGAGATCATACAGTGTTTGTCTTTCTCTGCCAGACTTACTTCACTCAGCATAGGGCACTCAGGACTCATCCATGTTGTTGCAAATGGTGGGATTTCCCTCCTCTATATATTGCACCTTTATCCATTCATCTGTCAACAGACACTTAGGTTGTTTTCAAGTCTTGGCTATTGTGAACAATGCTGCGATGAACATGGAAGTGCAGATATCTCACTCTCTGTCTCTTTGTCCTGGGAGCAGCTCTCCACAGCCCCTCGTCCCCTGAAACTGTACACCTGTGCAACGTTTGTCTCCACCCCCTTCTTGGCTAGGAGCACCTGTCAGCTGTTAAGCCAATCACTGCAGTCTGCTAAAACCACCCAAGACACTGACAGGTGCGAGCCTCAACAGTTTGGCAGCCCCACATCCCCTGACGTCACTTATTCCTACCACAGGTTCTGATCAGCGCCATTTCATGGGCCATTGAAGTAGCAGCCATGTTCCTTGAGGCTGAGGCTCAATCACGGGTGGCTGGCTCTGGGGCTGGAATTGGGACCGTGTTTGGGAGCCTCATTGTTGATTATACCAGGAACTCCTCTCTGAAGCAACAGCTCTTCTTCTACGCCATTCTGGGCTTTGCTTCCTCCGAGGCCATGGGGCTCTTATGGCTGCTGGTGGCCTTTTACATCCTCTTTGCCATGGGAGGGAGCCGTCTCCACCTCCCATACATCTTTCTCCTGTGTTTCTTGTGCCCTGTATGTTCCTTTTCCTATACCTCCCCAGGCAGCCTAGGGAAAGCGGCTGTCTCGGGGTTTGACAGAGGGAAGACAAATACTATATTCATAAGAAAAAAAAATAAGTATAGAGATACTTATTTCATTTCCTATGTATATATACTCAAAAGGGAGATTAATGGATGATATGATGGTTCTATTTTTATTTTTTTCGGAATCCTCATACTCATTTCTACTGTGGCTCTATCAATCTGCATTCCCACCAACTGCACAGGGGTTTCTTTTCTGTACATCCTGGCCAACACTGGCTATCTTTTGTTTTTTGATGATAGCCCTTTTAACAAGTTGAGGTCATCTCTCACTGTGTTTTGGATTTATGTTTCCCTGATGATTAATGAGGTTGAGCACCTTTTCATGTTTTTATTAGCCGTTTGTATGCCTTGTTTGGAAAAATGTCTATTCAGTTCCTCTGCCTAGTTTTAAATCAGATTACTTGTCTTTTAGTATTGAACAATATGAATGCCATGTAAATCTTGATATTAACCCATTATCAGATACATGAGTTGAAAATATTTTATCCTATTCTGTAGATTTTCATTTTGTTGATTGTTTCTTTTACTGTGAAAAAGCTTTTTAGTTTTATGTAGTCCTACTTGTTTATTTTTGGTTTTGGTGAGTCCAAAAAATCTTTGCCAAGACCAATGTCAAAGAGGTTTTCTGTTCTTTTCTTCTAGTTTTATACTTTCAGGTCACATTTCAGTCTTTAGTATATGTACTAATTTACTATTAATTTTTGTGAGTGATGCAAGCCAGGGTCCACTTTTCATTATTTTGTATGTGAATATCCAGTGTTGCTTTGGCTGGGATGCAGTGCTGGGCTGGGTGCGGGAGGCTCCTGTGGGCTGATGCTAGGGTCTCCAGACACATTCCTCATCTTTTGAGGCCTCAGTTTTTATATATGTTTAACAAAAGTAATGCTTTGTAAATGAACAACAGAGCACTGTTGGCTAATCTGATATTCCAAAGGAATAGTTCATTAAAGAGGAATTAGAAAATGGATGACAGCAGGCCAATGAGATATTTGGAGCCAGTGAGAATTCTACGGAAGTCTTCCTAATATATTTTTACACACTAAATCGATTATTCTGTGTTCCCCAGATCACACCTAAAGTGACCATATCCTCCTTTGTTGATTGATGTATGCATGTCTTGCCTATTTCCAAATTGGGACTTCAGATGATATCAGATAGCATGATGATACAGAGTACAATCAGAAGTACTCAATACAAGGAGAGAGACAGAAACCAAAAAATAGTGATAGGAGAGGATAAAAACAAGGCCCTGAATGAGGAAATCATGCTTTTTAGAGACCAGGGCCAATTTGGAAATGAAATAGGTTCCAGAACTCTATAATTGTTACTAGGAGAAATAATGTTAATTTTTTTTTTTTTCCTGAATGGGCTTACTTTTAGTTTTCATTTCTGAGAGAAATTTGTCACAGGAATCTTTGTCTAAGGGGCTTTAGGTAATGCCCCTTATATTATAAATGATAGTTTAACTGTTGTATTAAAAACTTTGGAAGACTTCCGTGTATATCCTCTTTCAATGCTTTGATCTAGGCCTAATTTCTTCTCTATATCCCAAAAGCAGGACTCATTCCAACATTTCCTGTTCACAGGGAGCTTCCCCTAAACTATGTTGCTTTTGTCCCATTATAAACTTTGCATTTGTTTGCATAACAAATAGCATGGAGGACAAGGGGAGTTAGAGAGGAGAAGGGAGTTGGGGGAAACTGGAAGGGGAGGTGAACCATGAGAGACTATGGACTCTGAAAAACAATCTGAGGGGTTTGAAGTGGTGGGGGGGTGGGAGGTTGGGGTACCAGGTGGTGGGTATTAAGGAGGGCACGGACTGCATGGAGCACTGGGTGTGGTGCAAAAATAATGAATACTGTTTTTCTGAAAATAAATAAATAAATTTAGTTAAAAAAATAAAAAATAAAATACCTGAAATGATTAAAAAAAAAAAAAAAGAATGCTGAGTCCACAAGTGCTCGAACATTTAGCTCTGGTCAAGGAAGCTGGTTTGGTTGTACACAGATGAGTATAATTTTGCTACTCACATTTTCTCTTTCCTCAGCTGGTTACAGAATTGAGGTTTGGGATAATGAGTCTTCGGAGAAAATGTAGATTATGAAAAACAGGTTAAAGAATATAAGGAAAATATTCAGATAATTCTGGAATACCTTGACATAGTCACTTCATAGAAATGTCTCCCCTAAGTTGTTCATTGCAGTGAGGGCAACTTCAATGATGTTTAAAAATGTTTTCATTACCAGACCTTCACATATTTGTACTCATTTCTAAAAATTAGGTTGAATTTTCTGCCAGTAGACCATCTGGTTAGCTTTTATGATTACCTATATTTCTTAATATTTTAGTAACCATCCTCCCCAAACTAGTATATAGAATGTATGTGTAGCTATTATAATAAGAAAACAAAACTCATAGGACGTGCTTAGAAAGGAACTATTTTGTTCTTCCCACTGTTCTTTTAAATCTTTTATCTGGTCTTGGTGCTTCCCCTGCCACAGATTACAATTCAGGCAGACTTTTTCTGGTCATTCCTACATAATACAGTCCCTTGATCACTTCAACTAAAACCAAACCAGACAAGCAGAACCACTCTCAGTTTAAGAATTACAATGTCCTGGGGCGCCTGGGTGGCTCAGTGGGTTAAGCCGCTGCCTTCGGCTCAGGTCATGATCTCAGGGTCCTGGGATAGAGTCCCTCATTGGGCTCTCTGCTCGGCGGGGAGCCTGCTTCCCTCTCTCTCTCTCTCTGCCTGCCTCTCCGAGTACTTGTGATTTCTCTCTGTCAAATAAATAAATAAAATCTTTAAAAAAAAAATTACAATGTCCTGCCCTGGGGCACCTGGGTAGCATCTGATTCTTGGTTTCGGCTCAGGTTATGATCTCAGGGTCATGAGGCCAAGCCCCAGTTTGGGCTCCACGCTCAGCCTGGAGTCTGCTTGAGATTCTCTCTCCCCCTCCCGCTTATGCTCGCTTGCACACTCTCTCCCTCTCTCTAAAATAAATAAATGACAATGGCCTGCCAGATATAATTGCTATTTCTTGAATTATCTTTTATTTTTACTTATTTATTTTTTTAAAGGATTATTTATTTATTTATTTGACAGACAGAGGTCACAAGTAGGCAGAGAGGCAGACAGAGAGAGAGGAAGGGAAGCCGGCTCCCTGCCAAGAAGAGAGCCCGATGTGGGGCTCGATCCCAGGACCCTGGGTCATGATCCTGGGCCAAAAGCAGAGGCTTAACCCACTGAGCCACCCAGGCACCCCTTGAGTTATCTTTTCAGTCAGACTTTTACCCTCCCCCAAATTCTGCCATGCCGCAAAAGGAAGCCTGAAGTTGGGGCAAGCAGGAGCGGTAGCTTTTTGGGGGCTTTTTCCATCTCCAGCTTCTATTCTTTTTCTTCCGTCTTGCCAACCGTATTTCTGACTTTTCTGTGGCTGGAGTACAAGAAGCAAGAAGAAATAAAGGAAGGAGGAAAATTCTTATTTGCCATTGTCCTGGTGATCAGCTACATGTGCTTTCTGTGTCCGGCATTAATTTAAAACTTTTTGCCTTATGGGTGCTTCAGGGAAACTCGGAAGAACACCCTCCATGAGGCTTCTTACTCGTGTGGTCCACTTGACAAGGTAAAGCATCTGCTCCGTTATTTCACTCCTAGCACCTTGGGCAACGTGTGTTATCTTCAACTTCCCTTTTCTGGATCTTTCTTATAGGTAACGCACATCCCAAAACATTCCAACGCCCTCTGCCTGGACAGGATGTGGGGTTTGGGTCACCAGGTTCAGTGACTCAGTCCTTCACTGGGCCTTTAAATCAACTAACCTCCCATGTCTCGTACATTCAGTTTTCTTTAAAAGTGCGAAAAACCGGTTGATTGTGTCCTGCAACCTGCTAGGGACATGTGGATTTCTTGGTTGAAGAAGGGTGAGCACTGTCAGGTCTCCTGAAACTTGCCTCTAGGATGTCCTTGACTCCCTTCTCGGGAGATCTGTCCTTTCATCCTACTTCCAAAGATGCACATAGATTCTCAAACGCCTTTCTTTTTTTTTTTTTTTAAGATTTTTTTATTGATTTGACAGAGAGAGACACAGCGGGAAAAGGGACACAAGCAGGGGAGTGGGAGAGGGAGAAGCAGGCTTTCCGCCAAGCAGGGAGCTCGATGCGGGGCTCAATTCCAGGACCCTGGGATCATGGCCTGAGCCAAAGGCAGACGCTTAGTGACTGAACCACGCATACCCCCCTCTCAAACATTTTCCCACATCTCCAGAGAACCCCCAAGCTACTCAGCCTATGTTTTCTTTCATTTGCTCTCACTTTTTTTTTTTTTTAAGATTTTATTTATTTATTTGACAGGCAGAGATCACAGGTAGGCAGAGAGGCAGGCAGAGAGAGAGGAGGAAGCAGGCTCCCTGCTGAGCAGAGAGCCCGATGCGGGGCTCGATCTCGAGACCCTGGGATCATGACCTGAGCCAAAGGCAGAGGCCTAACCCCCTGAGCCACCCAGGCGCCCCATTTGCTCTCACTTTATCTGTTGCTGGGGAAATACTTCTTACCGTAGTACTTGGCACTTCGGACATTTCCCTGTCCCCAAGTCCCTGGCAATCACCACTCAGCTCTCTGTCTCTACCGGGAAGTTTTCTTTTGCATCTCATGGCACTAGGATCTCCGCACACTGAAGCTCCTTCCTCGTACATACAAGCAACACGCCAGACAGTTTGCCGTGGACAAATTTGTAAGTGCTTTTTAACGCTATCACTAACTTAATCCTAATGTAATCTTTGGCTTTTAACATAGAAGATAACAATGGTAGCAAAAATAGCAACAGCTAACCTTTCCTCAGCATTTAGAATGTTCCAGGCACTGTTCTACGTGCTCGTGAGGTAGTAACGTATGTCATGTGCACAGCAACGGAGGAGGAAGGGTTAAGTAACTTCTGCAAGGTCTCACGGCTCATGGTGAGTCTGGAATCCACACTCTTGGCCAACAGGCTGCCCCTTCGTTGTGCTGATAAGAGCAGGGAAACAGCTTGCCAGGGACTGTGTGCCCTTCAAGCTCGCACCATGACTTCCTTGTCAATCAGTCTGCTTCTCAGGGGTATCTTCGGAGTTTTGTTTGCAGCCCTCTCGTGCTTTCCCACACCACGATTTTAAGTTTTGGGGAAACGTTCTTTGGTTCCTCATCCCCTGTCTCATGGGTCTCATCAACTGGTCGGCTACAACTCAACTCTGTCCATTTTCTGCTGAAAAAAATTTCTCTGTGAAGACATCCCTCATTCTTGTGACTGGGCCAAGTCCTTCTGCTTAAAATTCATACAGCCCCACGAATTTCTTCTTAGTCTTTAATAGAAGAATCATTATTTTAAGGGGCCGTGTAAATGCCTGTCTTATACTCTGTACTGGTTACCCAATAAGAGGAGGAATTGTGCCTGCCTTTGTACTAAGTACCGCTAAACAACGACTTCTCTTTTTTTGTTTATTTGTTTGTTTGTTTCCATGTAGGATCCCTTTATATGAATCCATTTCACTCCTTCCCTTGGTCATGAACTGATCCAGGCTTGACACTACTTTCTGGTTTTCCTTTACTTCTGGTTAATCTAATGGCTTGTCTCTCAGTTTTATTTGATTCATCAAGCACTTAGTCTATATGAGCCTTGACCTCAAGAAACTATAAGTCCAAAGGAAAAGACAAGTAAAAAGTCCAGAGAATAATGCTGAGATGCATCTTAGAGCAGAGTCTGGAGAATTTATGAAATGGACTAACACATTAGACCCCAACATCTGTGCTGCAGAGTGTGTAGTGAATCTTCCAGATGCCCTCATTAGTCTTCTCTAAAAACATCGGGAGAAAGAAAGTAAAAAGTAGACTTGGGAGCCTATTTTAACCTATGATTGCTCTCTCTAAAATAGTTTCTCACTACACTGCACCTTCCTTCCTCAGGAAATCGAAATGGTGCACAAAAGCATCTCTTTCCTTTTTAGTTGTTCTTACGTGACTTAAGCACAGGTTTCAACCTTGGCCGGATGAAGCAGGTTGTTTGCAAAAACAAAAAAGGGATCGGTGTTTTCTCAAATATAACTTCAGTCTAAAAATAGCTAGTGGCTATTTTATTTGCACTTCACACCTACCAGACCTTCTTCTTGTTTGTTAAGCCCCATTCGGCTTTCATGACACCCGAGAGACGAGTTCTGGGTGAGTGGCGGGCAAGGACTCCATGCCTCTTAGCCATGCCTGCTGAGGCATACCCTCCCCCATCTGTAGCACAACCAACCGTCCCCACAGGGACAGGACAGTTGCTCTGCAGGCGGTGGCCACCAGCCCTTCATTGGGTATTCATCCTCCCCCAAATTTCTAGAGATGGGGTGATGAAGGTGCCTGGGCAGGGCTCAGATCCTGTCTTGCACATGCGTGTCTGTCACGCAGGGTCCTGGGACCTGCCTGCCTCCGCATTTGGAGTCTACAGTCGTTGAATGAGGAATTACTCTTTTGAGACATTCAATATTTCCTCTGCCGCTCCTGGAGAATAGACTATCCATTACCTTCATGTGAAATACAAATTAACCTGTTAACAAAACTCTTTAGGCAGTGCGGTCTTCGAGCCTCATAAAAAGCCTGGGACTGAGGCGTGGCAAAGTCATCAACTGCTTATTACACATGAGGAAAGAGGCGAAGGGAATAGCCAGAAACCTGTTCTTCCTTAGCTTTTCACCAAATGATGTCCTCAGCCAATTCCAAAGGGGATTGAATCATATGAATGTGGACTGTCAGATTCCTTATTTCCCACCCCAAAATGCCCCCTAACCCTCTCCGTTCTACGTCAGAAAAATGAGTTCATTTTCTGTTCTAAGGATGATCCCATGCTTGTATTTGATTTGTCTTTTCCTGACTATCTCACCTTAGAGGGAAGACTTCTGAGTCTAAATCTTCTGTTGTGTTAACTATGACCTTTTATTATTGTATTTTGCCCTTTTGATTTATTTCTGACAAAATGTATTTCTGGCGAACTTATTGGTGAAGGCTCTTTCATGGGCCACTATCGGTCAGGAAAGTTAGCCAAGTCTGGTTCATGGTATCACACTCCTGGATCCACGTGCAATGCAAACATTGAGTGTTCTTTGGGCAAAGCCTTGTACTGGCAGGAGGGCAGCATGGTGGTCAAGAAAGGAACTCCGTCTTTGCTTGGCTCCCTATTTCAGTTGCTGGATTTCATTCTCTTTATAAAAAGTGTGTCATTGAGAAAATGTTATTTGTCTTTCCTAATATGTTAACCCAATAGCCTATGCTTTGTGGAAGTGTGTACTTCGACCTTGCAGTTAGACCAATGTGTAGGACGTTTCTGTCTGGGATCCTCGATTATGTTTGCCTCAAAATCAAATAATTCCTGTAAATGTATCCCAGGAAAGACAGAGTGTCCCCATTCTCTCTGACTTTTTGGTAGTTGTCAAGGAACAGACACTATTTTTCTTCCCTCTTTATTCTCTAAAACATGTTTGTGAAAGAAGGCTCTCTGCTCCAGAGTTACGAAGTAGTACTGTTTTTACCATGTTAGGGTAGCTGATTCAATAGGCAAAGGAAGTGTCCAGAGGATGGAAAAATGAAAATAATTCCTTATGTTTATATACTAATGTGCGGGGCAATAACTACCACACCCCCCACGTTTAAAATCCAATATGCCTAAGAAGAAGGTCATTAAATATACAGACTGACTTGTACTGCCCCTCATTTACTTCCTGGTTCATGAATATTTTAGAGCCTTCTGTGAGTCAGGTGCTGTACTTGACGCTGGGGCTAGGTAGTTCACAAAATTGACAGAAATCTCTGACCTTCTAGACCTGACCTTATAGAGAAGGGAGACAGATAACCAATGGAATAAATGAATAAATTATAGCAATTTCGATGCTAATAAGTTCTATGGATAAAAATAAATCAGTGGAAGGGAAAAGGTGTGCTGAGGGGTAGTGGTCACAAATTTAAATAGAGTGGTAGTGAAGGCCTCACCGAGGAGGTATTATCTGATTAGTCATAAAAAGGTGAGGATAACTTGTCACCTCTTATTTAGCTGTGTATTCCTTTTTTTTCTAAAAGATTATTTATTTATTTATAAATTTATTTTTTACTTATTTGCAGCATAACAATATTCATTATTTTTGCACCACACCCAGTGCTCCATGCAATCCGTGCCCTGTATAATACCCACCACCTGGTACCGCAACCTCCCACCACCCTTCCACTTCAAACCCCTCAGATTGTTTTTCAGAGTCCATAGTCTCTCATGGTTCATCTCGCCTTCTAATTTCCCCCAACTCCCTTCTCCTCTCTAACTCCCCATGTCCTCCATGCTATTTGTTATGCTCCACAAATAAGTGAAACCATATGATAATTGACTCTCTCTGCTTGAGTTATTTCACTCAGCATAATCTCTCCCAGTCCCGTCCATGTTGCTACAAAAGTTGGGTATTCATCCTTTCTGATGGAGGCATAATACTCCATAGTGTATATGGACCACATCTTCCTTATCCATTTATCCGTTGAAGGGCATCTTGGTTCTTTCCATAGTTTGGCAACCGTGGCCATTGCTGCTATAAACATTGGGGTACAGATGGCCCTTCTTTTCACTACATGTGTATCTTTGGGGTAAATACCCAGGAGTGCAATTGCAGGGTCATAGGGAAGTTCTATTTTTAATTTCTTGAGGAGTCTCCACACTGTTCTACAAAGAGGCTGCACCAACTTACATTTCCACCAACAGTGTAAGAGGGTTCCCCTTTCTCCACATCCCCTCCAACACATGTTGTTAATCCAAAAATTTGTATGGAATCAGAAGAGACCCCGAATCGGTAAGGAAATGTTGAAAAACAAAAATAAAACTGAGGGCATCACGCTACCTGATTTCAAGCTTTACTACAAAGCTGTGATCACCAAGACAGCATGGTACTGGCATAAAAACAGACACATAGACCAGTGGAACAGAGTAGAGAGCCCAGATATGGACCTTCAACTCAATGGGCAAATAATCTTCGACAAAACAGGAAAAAATATACATTGGAAAAAAGTCTCTTCAATAAATGGTGCTGGGAAAACTGGGCAGCTATATGTAGAAGAATGAAACTCGACCATTCTCTTAACACTGTACACAAAGATAAACTCAAAATGGATAAAAGACCTCAACGCGAGACAGGAATCCATCAGAATCCTAGAGGAGAACATAGGCAGTAACCTCTTCGATATCAGCCACGGCAACTTCTTTCAAGATATGTCTCCAAAGGCAAAGGAAACAAAAGCGAAGATGAATTTTTGGGACTTCATCAAAATCAAATGTTTCTGCACAGCAAAGGAAACAGTCAAGAAAACAAAGAGGCAACCCACAGAATGGGAGATGATATTTGCAAAAGAAAGTACAGAAAATAGTTTGATATCCAGGATCTATCAAGTACTCCTCAAATTCAACAAGTGCAATGCAGACAATCATATCAAAAAATGGGAAGAAGATATGAACAGACACTTCTCCAATGAAGACATACAAATGGCTATCAGACACATGAAAAAATGTTCATCATCACTAGCCATCAGAGAGATTCAAATTAAAACCACATTGAGATATCACCTTACACCAGTTAAAATGGCCAAAATTAGCTATGTATTCTTGCTGGGTTTTCTTTTTTTCAGATTTATTTATTTATCTGAGAGATAGAGAGCAAGAGAGAGAGAGAGAGCCAGGAGAGGAGCAGAGGGAGATGGTTGAGCAGATACAGATATAGGGCTTGATCCCATGGCCCTGAGATCATGACCTGAGCTGAAATCAAGAGTCAGATAACCGACTGGGCCAGCCAGGTGCCCCTAGCTGTGTACTCTTGAGAGTGTTAACTTCTCTGAGCCTCACTTTTCTCATTTTTTAAATTAATTTTTTACTTAAGTGTAGTTGACACACAGTGCTACATTAGTTTCAGGCGTACAGCATAGTGATTCCACAAGTTTAAACATTATACTATTTCACCACAAGCGTAGCTTCCATCTGTCTCTGTATGTCTCTATGACAATACCATTGATGATACTCCTTATGCTGTGCCTTTCATTCCCATGACTTACTCATTCCATAACAGGAAGCCTTTATCTCCCACTGTCTTTCACCCATTTTGCCCATCTCCTACCTACCTCCCCTCTGGCAACCATTAGTTTGTTCTCTGTGTTTACAAGTCTGATTCTGCTTTTTGTTTATTCATTTTTTAAAAGATTCCATATGTGAGTGAAATCCTGTGGTATTTGTCATTCTTAGTCTGACTTATTTCACTTAGCTTAGTATCTTCGAGGTCTACCACGTTGTCAAAAATGGCGTGGTCTCATACTTTTTATGGTTATATACTATTCCATTGTATAAGTGTACCACATCGTCCTTACCCATTCCTCTATTGATGGACTCTGAAGTTGCTTCTGTATCTTAGCTATTGTAAATAATGTTGCAATAAACGTAGGAGTGTATATATCCTTTCAAATTACTGTTTTCATTTTCATTGTAACTGGAGGATAATAGCTACCTAGCAGAGTTATTTTTAAGATTAAACGAGAAGACATTAATAAAGTACCTGTCACCCAATAAATGATTAATAAATGGTAGCTTTATTAAAAATGAGACACTTTCAGTAATAGTCATCTGAGCTCAATATAGTTAACTTTTCAGTTAACTTTCTCTCTTGGCTTCTGTATTTGAAAGCTGCCAGGTTGTTAAGAAGCATTAAAATTGTTATCTCCCATAATCAGTTACACTGTCTGTCTAGGTAATGGAACTTAATGAGTGGATTAGACTTGTCAGCCAGCTCCCTTAAGTTCATTGTTTTCTATGGAATAATGGCAAAAGGAGCAATAAATAGAAAGTTTTTTAAAAAAAGTTTCGATGAGATAGACAGCCTGAAACACAAGCATGGCTTTAAAGCGATTGAAACATGACCTAGCTATAAATAGACATTTGCAGAATCAATCTAGGATAATAAAATGAACACATAGTTTTTATTCTAAATGCTGGAGTTATCTCGCTCAATGCCAACAGAAAAAAGAAATTGAAATGTTACAAGAAACAAAATAGTCAAACATAATTATGAGTAGAAAATGAATCCAATAGAAACATTTCCAGTCTGAAAATTGATATAGTAAACAGTAATAATGCATCCATGTCTAAGGAGACACATAATTTAGGGAACCAGATTTTCCCTGGAGAATTCTCGCAGTGATTTAGATGTAGGATTTTTCTCTGAAGTTTTCCAAAATTTTAGGTGTTTCTAAATACTTGGCATTTGTCTTGGTAGTGTAGGCAGAAAAATAATTTTCCTTCTACCCTTCTAGGTTCTTGAATGAACCCCTCCCCCATGATAATAAAAGGCAGATTAATGCAGGAAAAACAAAGTAAAGTTTAATAACATGTGTATATCCTGTATACATGGGAGAGACCCAGGAAAACTGACTAAATCCTTGAATTTGCTCAAGCCATCACTTAAATACCATCTCCAACCAAAGACTAATGAAAGGGAGCAGTTATGAGAAGTTATCAGAAAAAGCCCAATAAACAAGGGTACAGTTGTCAAATAGATTTAAGTTGTTGTCTTCTCCATTGATGACAGTTTCCAGAGATTTACAGTCAACCTCTTCCTCCTAGTGCAGAGAGGGAGACAGCCTTACAAATGGAGATTTCCCTTATACATGCATGCGTCTTCTACAAAAGGTTAACTTCTACTTGGTTTTCTGAGTGTCCCCTGTGTCTGCTTTTTAAAAATAACCAGCCTGGGGTACCTGAGTGGCTCAGTTGGTTAAGTGTCTGACTCTTGATTTTGGCTCAGGTCATGATCTCAGGGTCCTGGGAATGCGCCCTGCATCAGGCTCTGTTCTCAGCAGGGCATCTGCTTGTCTCCACCCTCTACTCCTCCCCCTGTTCTTTCTCTCTTTCCCTCTGTCTCTCTCTGTCAAGTAAATAAATAAATCTTAAAAAAAAAAAAAAACAGTCTTGGGCACCTGGGTGGCTCAGTCAGTTGAGCATCCAACTCTTGTTCTCAGCTCAGGTCTTGATCTCATGCTGGACTCTGCACTGGGAGTGGAGCCTACTTCAAAAAAAAATATTAGCCAGCCTAAAATAATCTTTATGCCAAAGAGGAATGTTTTGTAGTGGTAAATTTTTTAAAGATTTTATCTATTTATTTGACAGAGAGAGATCATAAGTAGGCAGAGAGACAGGCAGACAGAGAGGGGAAAACAGGCTTCCCACTGAACAGAGAGCCCAAAGCAGGGCCTGATCCCAGGACCCTGAGATCATGACCTGAGCCGAAAGCAGAAGCTTAACACACAGAGCCACCCAGGTGCCCCCTGTAGTGGCAAATTTTGCTCCCCTTGAGTAACATGACCTGAAAATGTGACATTTACTTCTATTCAGGAAACTTGAAGGTAGGAGAAAAGGTTTGTAATAAATGTAGAGGTTAGGATGGTCACAGGACAGTGAACTTCAAGGTTCAAACAATGAAAAGAACAATGGAAAAGTGTATGAACTCTGGAGCTAGGTGTTGGTATAATGGCTGTTTTGTGTGTACTAGGTATTTAACTTAGCCTTTCTGTGCTCAGGTCTTCTTAAATCTCTAAAATATTATGTTCAGCAACTTCATATATTTGAGCCAAGTAGCACCTATCCTAAAGTTAGGCTATAGAGGGATTGAGTTACTTGGCATGAAGTGATTAAAATAGTGTGTGAAAGATAGTAAGTCCTATCTAAATATTATTATAACCAGGTCATCTAGCAAAGCAAAAGTCTATTGGCTGACTGGTGACAGTTTGCTCCTCTGGTTGATAGTTCACCATGAAGCCTACAGGTCAGCCCTACGGAAAGGGAACCTATAAAAGATGATTCCAAATGAAACAGGTTGATCCCATTTTTCGTACCCTTTCTGTTTGGTCAGAATAGTGACAGTAGGCATAATGTACCTACTGGAATTTACTACATGATAGCTTTGGAGTTATCAATGAAAGAATGCATTTGTTTTTTGTAGTTGTATATACTGGGAGAAATAACCTCTAGACCTGGTTTTATTTTATTTTATTTTTTATTCTGTTTTATGCAATTTGCTTTTTCCCACCTTCTTGAAGTAGTTTTACTCCCATGTTTGAAATTATATCTATAAACTTAGGTCTCCACAATGTGTGCATCCGTCACCTGAGTTCTCTCCTGAATCCAGATGTTTATGTACAAAGGTCTAGTCCACATCTCAACATAGATGTCTAATTGGGATCTCAAACATGTATCCAAAACTAAGCTTCCAATTGCTTCTGTCAGCCCTCTCTAACTCATTAAATACCAACTCCATGTTTTCAGGTGGTAGGCAGAAAAATATTGGTGTCATTCTTGGTTTCTCTCATTCTCTCACACCTCATAATAAATCAGACGTATTTACCACCTATACATTCAGAATAAATCTGGATTCTGACCACTTCTCACCAGCTACACCAGTGACATCCTTGTCTAGATAACCACTTATCTGTATGATGTGTGGTAACTACCTAATAGCATTTTCTCCTATTCTCATCCCACAGAACAGAGAAAGTAATCCTTTTAAAATATAAAACAGCTCATGCCACATCTTTACTTTGAATTCTCCAACAGCTTCTTGTCTCATTCAGAACAAACCCTGATGTCCTGACCATGTTCTCAGAGTATCTCATGGTACATTCTCCTGGTGTCATGGTATCTGGCCCCCGATGACCTCTCTGACCTGGTCTCTTACCACTGTCCCTCTTGTTCATTTCACCCCCGCTGCAGTGGCTTCCTTCCTATTCCTCAAACTTGCCTACCGATTTCCTTTCCCAAAGATTTTGCATTGCATTTATTTTTATCCGGAATGCTTCTCCTCGGAATATTTGCAAAGATTAAATTACCAGTGTATTGAGGTCTCTTATCAAATATTATCTTACCAGAGAGACTTTATCCACCTCATGAAAAATAGTGGTCCCTATAGATGCTCCTATCCTCATTATTCTGCTTTGGTTTTCTTCAGAGCACTTATCACTCTGACTTCTTATAGTTTGCATTCGTTTATTTTTGAATTACTTACACATCACTTATTGAAATGTACTAATATATTGTATGTGTAGGTTTTTGATTATTTTTTGTAATCAGAGGTGGTTTATACAAATGAAATAACATTTCAATTGAACAAAACATTGCAAATTATTGATATGTGATGAAAAGTTGCCTTGTGCAATTTCTATAAATTATACTTGTTCTGAAAAAGGTATAATGCTCTAATGATAAAAAGGTTTCTAAACAACAAAAACGAGAGAGAGAGAGAGAGAGAAAACCAATTCTGTAACACCTTGATCTTGGACTTCTGGCCTCCAGAACTGGAGACACCAAGTTTCTGTGGTTTAAGCTACTCAGTTTACAGTATTTTGTTAAGGCAGCCTTAGCAAACTAATACAATGTTGTTGTTGTTGTTTATCATGATGAGGAAATTCCCTCTTATTCTTGTTTTTGAGTCTTTTTCTCATGAGGCCAAGAACACAGCACCCTTAAGGATATAGTAACAGTTGTGTTGGTACTCACCCAGTTACATTTTGAATGGTCAGGATGCATACCATTTGCCATGGCTATGTTTTCCCTTAGTTTTGATAAGGGACTTTACTTTTTATCTTTCTTAAAGATGTTATTTATTTGAAAGAGAGAGACAAAGATAGTGACAGAGAGCACACACAGAGGGAGGCGGGGAAGCAGAGCCCCACTGAGCAGGGAGCCCGACACAGGGCTCGATTCCAGGACCCTGAGATCATGATCTGAGCCAAAGGCAGATGCTTAACCCACTGAGCCACCCAGACACTGCTGAGATTTTATTTTTTAGAAGAGTTTTAGGTTCACCACAAAGTGAAGCAGAAGGTATGGACATTTCCTATATACCCTCTGTCCCCACACATGCATTGCCTCTCCCATTATCAGCATCCTCACTGGAGTGGTACGTTTATTACAATTGAATGGTCTACAATGGCATATCGTTATCCCCCAGAGTTTTATGTCAGGATAACATAGAAGAAACTGACATTAGATTTCGCTTGTGGAATTGCACATTCTGTGGGTTAGGACAGATTGATAATGACATGACATCTACCATTAGAATATCACTCAGAGTAGATTGACTATCCCTACCCTGACAATCTTCAAAGACTGAAGGTTGCAACCTATTGCAACTACTAATCTTTTTATGGTCTCGGTTTTACCTTTTCCAGAATGTCATATATTTGGAATCCCACAGTGTGTAGCTCTTTCACATAGTAATATGCACTTAAGATACCTTGCCTTTTCATGGCTTGATAAGCTTATTTCTTTTTACTGCTTAATAATAATGCATTGTCTGAATGGACCACAGATTGTTTATCCATTCACCTACTGAAGGACATCTTGGTTGCTTCCAAGTTTTGGCAGTTATGAATAAAGCTACTTAAACATCTGTGTGTAGGTTTTTATTCAGACATAAATTTTCAGCTCCTTTGGGTAAACACCAAGGAGTAGAATTGCTGGATCAAATGGTAAATGTATGTCTAGTTTTGTAAGAAACTGCCAAACTGTCTTCCAAAGTGGCTGGGCCATTTTGCATTCCCACCAACAATGAAAGAGAATTCTTGTGGTTCCACATCCTTGTCAGTATTTGCTGTAGTCAGTGTCCCAGGTTTTAGTCATTTAATAGGGATATAGCTGGTGGTATCTCATGGTTTAAATTTGATTTTCCTGGTGATATATGACGATATATGATGTGATACAGGTTTTCATGTACTTATTTGCCATTTGTGTATCTTTTTCGGTGAGGCACCTGTTACGGGCATTGGTCCCTTTTTAAGTTGGGTTGTGTGCTTTCTTATTGAGTTTTAAGAGTTCTTGGTATATTTTAGATAATATTCTTTATCAGATATGTCTTATGAAAATATTTTCTCCCCAGTCTCTAGCTTGTCATCTTCTTTTTTTTAAGATTTTTATTTATTTATTTGACAGAGAGATCACAAGTAGGCAGAGAGGCAGGCAGAGAGAGAGAGAGGAGGAATCAGGCTCCCTACTGAGCAGAGAGCCCGATGTGGGGCTCCATCCCAGGACCCTGAGATCATGACCTGAGCCAAAGGCAGAGGCTTAACCCACTGAGCTACCCAGGTGCCCCAGCTTCTCACTTTCTGTTGACAGTGTCCTCTTCTCAGCAGAAAATTATAATTTTAGTGAGGTCTAGCTTATCAATTCCTTATTTCATGGATTGTGCCTTTGGTGTTGTATCTGAAAATAATTGTCATGCCCAAAGTCATTTAGGTTTTCTTCTATGTTATCCTGTAGAAGTTTTATAATTTTGTGTTCTACATTTAAGTCTGTGACCGATTCTGAGTTAAGTTTTATGAAGGGAATAAGTTCTATGTCTAGATTCATGTTTTGCACGTGGAAGTCCAGTTATTTCTGCACTATTTGTTGAAAAGACTGTATTTGCTCCATTGTGTTGCTTTTTCTCCTTTGTCAAGGGTTAGTAGACTATACTGATATGGGCCTATTTCTGGACTCTATTTGATTCCATTGATCTATTTGTCTATTCTTTTGCCAATGCCACATTGTCTTTTTTTAAAAGATTCAAAAAATTTTATTTATTTGAGAGAGAGTGAGAGCTTAAGCAGGTGAGGGACAGAGGAGCAAGGAGGCTCCCCACTGAGCAAGGAGCCCAACATGGGGCTTGATCCTAGGACCCTGAGATCATGACCTGAACCAAAGGCAGACACTGAGCTGCCTGAGACAGCCACGCACCCCAATGCCACATTATCTTGATTACTCTATATATAGTATAGGTATATAGCAGGTATATGCCTTCTACTCTTGCACCCCCAAGTAGATGGTATTACCTCTGGAATCACAGTTTTCCTGGGCTGGAGCCAGATCATAAGGCTGTTGTTGGGCCCACAGTGGACTCCGTGGTTGGCTTATTGTTAGTGGTTCTGGCAGGCAAAGACCCGTCTGTTCTTTGGGTAGATGGAATGGCCGATAGGATCTTGTTCAGTAGGGTGGTACTAGGACAAGAGTCAGCTTCAGTGTTCACAGTTGGGTCCTCAGACAGTGAGCACGTTACCAGTTGCATAGATGGGAGAGGCTCCTGCAAGGTCCCTGGGTGTGCTTTTCCTGGGTCGCTGGGTGAGTCCCTGGGCAGGGAGAATTTTTTTGCAGACTATGGCTGGAAAGGCCGTGGCCTAGTTATAGGGCCATTAAAAATAGGATCTGCAGGGACACCATCACTGGATGTCTGTAGACTGCTTCTAGAAGGAGCTGAAGGTGGGTATACGGCACCGTTAGGATCTCCGGTGGCACAGATAGGATTGTCTCCTGCAGGACCCTGGGTCACCTTATGGCCTGCAGCTGGGATGAGCCAGAGCCTAGTTACGGAGCTGTTTCATCACCTACAGTTAGACCAGGTTTGGCTGGCTTGCCTCCAAGGGCTCCCAGGCTGGAGTTCGATCATGGACCCTGAGATCATGACCTGAGCCGAAGGCAGCGGCTTAACCCACTGAGCCACCCAGGTGCCCAAAGCAAATTTTATTTTAATCTACAGTGCTTTGAATTTTTTCTTATTCTCTTAATTTTAGGTTGATCCTTCTCTATATGGCACCATTGCCAATGGATTCAATCAAAGTCCTTTTAATCTACTGGAAGAATAAAAAGTAAGTTTTCTTTTTCTTATTTACACATTAAACAAAAATGATTTGACCACATACTTCTTTTTAGCTTCCTATGCTGATATTTTTAAATGTATTAACAGAAAATAGAGTTAGTTTATTCTGGAGTAGATTTTAGAGAATGAATTTTTCTTGTTCTGTACTTAATTTTGTAAAGTTGAGAACATGATGTATGTAAATTTATGGCCCTTTGATCAACAATGAATAACAATGATATATAATAAGATATTCAATATTCATAAAGATGCTAGGCATTTAAATATAGCACTTTGATAATTTTTGCTAGAAACATTCATTATTTATATATAATAACAAATAAGAATAGAATATACTCATTAATGTGAAAAAGGAAAAAATGTCTTCTTGTTATCTCTTGATGAATTCAGTCAATTAAAGGCCTTTGTCAATTAATGTTTATTGTTTCACTCTACGTTTCCTATTTGTCTGACCCCCTTCACTGAAAACCGATTTAGATTGCAGTTTCCTCTTATTCAAACTTTTCACCAATGGTAAAAGCAGAAATAAATTTGTGGCAGTGATAAGTGGGTCAATATTTGAGAAAATGGTAATGGCATTAAACAGAATTCTTCTGATGTATACTATAGGACATACTCCTACATGGAGCTAAATATCTCTTTCAAAAATCCCCCTCTAAATAATATCACTTCTTTCTTATTCCTCTTCTTTTAAATAACATCGTTAATGTATTCTGAAATTGAATGAAGCGTCGTATCTTTCATTTTTTTTCTTCTTATTTACTTCCTCACCATTTTTCATTGTGTTTTTCTAATACCTAATCAATCTTAAATAACTAGATAATAGCTCAGTATATCTTGATGTATAAGCTCATCTACAAATAAATCCTTTTTATTACCATTTTCTGGGATCGTATATGTGTATTTGTATATATAAGGCATCACTGAGTAAAATTGCTTAATATCAAGATTTGTTTTGGGGTGACTTTATATTGCGCCTGGGTGGCTCAGTCATTTGAGTGACTGATTCTTGGTTTTGGCTCAGCTCATGATTTCATGGGTTGTAAGATCAAGGCCCCCATGAGCCTCCCCCCGCCCCCCTGCCATGTTCAGCAGGGAGTCTGCTTCAAGACTGCCACTCCCCATATTCATGTACCCTCCCCCCATCTCTTTCTAAAGCAAGTAAATAAATCTTTAAGAAAAAGACTTGTTTCTAAAAAGGAAAAAACAGGCATTTCAAAAATATTACTTCAGAAGCCATCCATCTATGCCAAGAAATGTTTTAACATTTCTTAAATCAAATTTTCTTTATTTAAAGATTTATTTATTTATTTTTAGAGAGAGAGAGAGCAAGTGCCACTGTGGAGGAGGAGGGGCAGAGGAAGAGAGAAAATCTCAAGCAGACTCCCTGCCGAGTAGGGAGCCTGATGCAGAATTTGACCCCACAACTTGAGCTGAAACCAACAGTTGGTCACTTAACAGAATGAGCCACCCAGGTGTCCCAACATACCAAATTTTCTAACAATCAATAGGCACTATTCTTCTGAAATGTTACTTTTTTTAAAAGATTTTATTTATTTATTTGACAGACAGAGATCACAAGTAGGCATAAAGGTAGGCAGAGAGAGAGGGGGAAGCAGGCTCCTTGCTGCACAGAGAGCCCGATGTGGGGCTCGATCCCAGGACCCAGGACCCCAGTACCATGACCTGAGCCAAAGGCAGAGGCTTTAACCCACTGAGCCACCCAGGTGCCCCTGAAATGTTACTTTTAAGCATGGAAATTGTTCAGTGGTTTGCTGTTTTGTGGAAATAATCCTGCCCGAGGCATAAATTTTTAAAAAAAGTTTTAGAGGGTGTCTGGGTGGCTCAGTCATTAAGCATCTGCCTTCAGCTCAGGTTGTGATCCCAGAGTCTTGGGATCAAGTACCACATCATGCTCCCTGCTCAGCTGGGAGATTCCTCAGGGGGAGTCTCCCTCTGACCCTCACCCTGTTTGTGCTCTCTCGCGCGCGCTCTTGCTCTCTCAAATAAATAAATAAAATATTTTTAAAAGGTGTTTTTGAGATGTAAGGTCTTTTGGAAAGGATAGGTGTAATGTTGAAAAGTACTTCCTTGATCCATGATGACACGTCTCAGGTGAGACAGGAGTCTGGATGAGTCCCATATCCTAAGATAAAAACAGTCCTGACTTTATATTAATATTGGACTTAGAATCATTGGACCCATTGCTTTCAATGAGTTGCATTAAGCTCATTGTTACCAAGGCCCTCAGTCTTCCTCCTGCTTCACCTGAATTTCAGGATTCTTAGTTCCTGCATGTACCTATGCATCCATTCAAAGTGTCTTCCAATAGGTATTTATTGAGTTCCTATAAATTCCAGGTGCTGTTGTAGGTGCTGAGCATAAATTGGAGAACAAGAGAGTTGAGGGACATTACATTCTCTTGGGAGAGGGGACCTGAAAATAGGTTATTCAGTAAATTAATGTATTGAAAATTGTTTTAGATGGTAATGAATATAATAAGAAAGGAAGAAACGAGATGTCACAAACCTACTTCTACTCAAGCTGTTCTTAACACACATAGTAAAATGCCATAGCAGCTGTTTTCTATTTAAACAGTTTTATGCTATTCCCAAACTTTAATAAAATTAACAGTCAAGAAAATCTGTCTTCTTTCTATAATGCTTATGCATTAATACTTAGAGTATGTAATTATCATTAGGGTAACAGAAATATAATTAACTATTCAGTATACTGAATGAATTGAACAGAATAACTTCTATACAGACTGTAGAGTACGTAATTTATATTGTAAGAAACACTTTTCATTTATCACAAAAGATAAATGTAAATACAGCCTCAATCAAAATTCTCACTGATTGTAAATCATAGAGATGAAATATAGCAAGGTTTGTTGTATAATCATTTAAGTTTTTCAAAAGATCCTTATTACATAAAGAAAACCATCCCTATATATAATCTGTTTATAGATTATAGATAATCTATCTATTATCTATAATCTATATTATATATTATCTATAAACAGATTATATATATATATATATATATATATATATATATATATATAAAACCTATATATAATCTACTGGTATTTCATTGCTCATCCCATAATACTAACAAGTACATGATAATTGCTATGTGTCAGTAACTCTTCTACTCACTTTACATAAATTTATGCAATACTCAGAATGACCCTGCAAAGTAGATTTTTTTTTTCAGCATAACAGTATTCATTATTTTTGCACTGCACCCAGTGCTCCATGCAGTCCATGCCGTCCATAATACCCACCACCTGGTACCCCAACCACCCACCCCCCCGCCCCTTCAAAACCCTCAGATTGTTTTTCAGAGTCCATAGTCTCTCATGGTTCACCTTGCAAAGTAGATCTTACTATTATCCATATTTTATAGATGAGGAGGCAAGCATTGAGTGATTAAGTAACTTGCACGAAGTCACAATAAGGAGACTGTGTAGCTGAGATATGGAGCTGAGATGTCATATTCTACTTGAGGGGTTTCCTGGTTCTGCCATTCATAATTTAGCTTTCTTTTTTCCTGTTCTCTTTCAAGCTGCTTGGGCCTATACCATTGTTTGGCAAGGAAAAAAGCAGGGAGAATTTTAAAAAGAGGTTATTATAGAAATACAGGCTACAGAAGAAATCCAGGCAAGAGGTGGTGGTGTATTGGACCTGGGTGAGAGCATTGTGGAAGTTAGAAATGATGGGATATAAATACAAGATAAAGCCAACAAGGTGTTTGGACATGGGGGACATAGAGAACGAGAAGGAAAAAGGAACAAAGGATGATACCAAAATGTTTGTCCTTGAGCACTATATGCATAGATTTGTCATTAATTAAGATGAGAATGACTCTTGAAGGAGTGGGATAAGATGATGTTGATGAAATAATCACTATTCATGGCAAGGATAGTGTTAGAGTGCGTGTCAGTGAGTGGCTGCCCAGGGAGATGTAGATTATTTCCATGGGAAGGAAGAGTGGGTGGCATATCCTAAAAATATCTGATTCAAAATTGGGTGTTTTAGGGAAGTGGGTGGAAGAATAATCTAGAAACATCTTTAGGCCTAATAGTAGGGCTATGGGAAAAACATATATAAGTTAAGTGTTGTCCAGTGGAGAGATCCAAGATTCCATAAAGTGAGAAAGTGAAGTGTCAGAAGCCCTGAACAAAGAAACCATTAAAGAAACTGACTCCTTAGTTAAAATCTATTCTTAACTACCACACAAGAACCCGCAAATAGACTTTGCTGGCCTCACTGGCAATTGCAATAAAATATTCAGAAAGAGTATTTTCTTTCCGAAAGAAACAGGTAATGTCTGTCTCCTACTACCTTTCCAGACTTTGTACTATGTATTTTACTTCTTTTGTACAAGGTGAAGACTTTGTTTTTGGCAATCATCAACACCTTAATTAGCATAGAGGTTGGCCCTACGAGGGGTGGGGGGGAAGCCATGTGATTAGGCTACTACCCATAGCACACTTCAACTGGCAGAGAGTTTATTTCTTAGTCTCGTTGATGGGTATAGGCATGTGTATTTTATTATTTTTTTGTAGTGTATATTTTATTATTTTCGTAGGCTTTTTTGAAAATAAAATATTCCTTTTTTTGCAAATAAAATATTTCATAATAATGTTTTAAAACCAAATTGTGCTGAGGAAGTTGATGTATTATTTTTAAAGTATTTTTTTGGTTCAGTCTGTAGAGCATGACTCAGTTTCAGGGTTGTGAGTTCAGGCCCCACCTTGGGTTTAGAGCTTACTTAAAAGTATATATTCTTTTTTAAAAAGATTTATCTATTTGAGAGAGAGAGAGAGAGAGCTGGGGCGTGACAGGGGAAGAGGGAGGAGATGGACAGATAAACTCACACTGACCATGGGAGCCCAATGCAGGACTCGATCTCATGACCCTAAGATCATGACCTGAGCCGGACACTTAACTCACTGTACCATGCAGACTCCCCCAAAATATCTCTTCTTTTTTAAACAAAATTTTGTTTATTTATTTTTGGGAGAGAGAGAGAGAGAGCAGTAGGGAGGGGCGGAGGGAGAAGCACGTTCCCCCTGTACAGGGAGCCCATCGCAGAGCTTGATCCCAGGACACTAGGATCATGACCCCAACCCAAGACAGACACTTAACTGACTGAGCCACCCAGGCACCCAAAAAGATATATTCTTTTGAGGACATTGCTATGAAACAAAAGAAGAGAGTAGAGCAACAATGTCCAGGGCCATGTAGTCCTACAAGTCTTGTTTTTTCACAATAGGCGGTTCTTAGAGCATGTTTAGCTTTTATAGGGAAAAGGTAACTGAAAGGAGAATTTGAAAATACATGATGGAAGTCACAAAGACTCCTGGAAGAGACGGAACAATACTGATCGGTGAATTTTCTCAAAACAAGGGAATGAGAACCTCATCCTCTGAAGTTGGGGAAATTCGTAGGTATTTGGATAAGAAGTTAAAGAAATTTATGTCTAATATGCTTGCATTTCTCTACAGATTGGAAGGCATTAGTACTACAAGATAGTCCTTAACCTGTGCTCAAATACCCGCAGTGTTTAAATGCTAAGAAACTACTTCCTGAGCGGACCAGTCTGTCTTTGGCTGGCCTTGTCTATTTTGTACTTCTGGTTCCTGACCTTGTTTGCTTGTTTGTTTTTTCTTTGTTGATTTAAGCTATAGCTTCTAATAGTGGTTCTACATCTACCCTTTGGAATATCGCATAATAGCAGGCCATCACTTTCTGCAAACTCACATTTTACTTGTCACATTTAAATTATTCATATTTTCTGTGTCCAATAACAGTTTATAGCGAAAAAAGAAACAAGCATTTGCTCTCATTGATTTAATCACCTTAAGCTTGAAGGATACTTTGGCCACTTCTACATCCCTAGAAATCATTAAATTTTATGGTTTGATATGAATTACATATTCCAAGTATTTTATTTTAGTTGCATCTATAATAAAATTATCATTTGGTTTTGAAATTCCTTGAACTATGGTAGTACATTATATTTGCTATGCTTTTATGGGTTTCACCGAACAGAATTGAAAATTTGTCATTGACGTAATTTTTAAGTGGGTTTAAGTTTATTACACACAATTTAAATGACTTTTTCATTTTTTAAAAGATTTTATTTATTTATTTAAAAGACAGAGATCACAAGTAGGCAGAGAGGCAGGCAGAGAGGCGGGGGAAGCAGGTTCCCCATTGAGCAGAGAGCCCGACGCAGGGCTCGATCCCAGGACCCTGAGATCATGACCTGAACTGAAGGCAGATGTTTAACCCACTGAGCCACCCAGGTGCCCCAATTTAAATGACTTTAAATGAAAAACAGATATCTGGCAAATTTTTAGCATATTCAAGTAGCCAGCACTAGTACCACATTCTCTATACTGATTATCATCTCATTTCTATGCATTTTTGTTGTTCCATTAAAAAAGAAACAGTTATAGTTCCAGTATGTAGTTTATATTATTTTATTACTTCTAACTTTTGGGGAGGATGATACTCTACAATTTCTATGATTACCCTTTCATTGTTGTGTTAATTTTTCCCTTAGAAAACTAATTCAGTACTGTGGAAAGGCTGTGGGCTCCAGTGGAATCTGAATGAAATTTATAGGAGCCAATAAAATAGTAGATTCACAGAAAAACACGGAAGGCCATTTTCACTCAAGCAGCATTGTGTTCATTTGAATATCCAAATTTCTTTCCCTAAAATTAACTTTACATTATATTTCTTTCCACATCACTGCGTCCTTCTGTCTTACTCCATACCCCGACCTGTTCTTTTCTGCTTTCCGTTTCCCCCCTCACTGGCCTATTTCAAAATATTGGAACTTGCAACCGGGACTGTTGGTAAGATCTCCTAAATGACCTCTGACTTCAGTCACCACCTTCCTCCTCAAGCATCTGTCTTTCCTACAACACCAGGGACACATTCTTTAAAACCAGGTAGAGGATAACATTCCACTGCCCAGCAATCTTTAAGATAAACCTCCCCCACCTGGCATTCAAAGTTCTTTACAATTTTGCACAAACCTGCCCTCCCAGCTTCTGCTTTTGTGATACCTTCCCGGTATATGGGTTTTGCTCCCAAATCAATTGCAACATTCTAGCTGCTGTGACTTTGCTCAAGCTTTACTCCTCGTTTCTCAAAGATTCCTGTCAAGTCATCCTGTCCTTTCGAAGGCACAGCTTTGATTCCATTTCCCCTAGAAAGACCATAAAGTAAAAATATTACAAGCACAGCTACCGGTGTCAGACTGACTGGATTTACACTGTGTTCTGCCCTTTGCTACCTGTATGACTTTAGATAAATCACTTAACTTACTGCATTTGATGGTTTGTGGGACACATCCAGATTGTTGAAGGATGACTTGGGAAAAACAAAACAAAATTGAAGAACGTTTCATCGTGCTTGTATCAAATTTTCTTTATAAAGTAGCAATTTGGAAAAATGAATCTAATGTAAAAACATTATCTGGGAATCTGGTAGGAAATTGTAATTTATGGATGTACAGTAATCTTCACAGTAAAAACCACATTATTTGGCATCCAGTCCAAAATTACAACCCAAAATGCGGAGGGGGAAAAAAAAATAAAGCTAACTCAAAGGACATGGGGAGTTAGAGAGGAGAAGGGAGTTGGGGGAAATTGGAAGGGGAGGTGAACCATGAGAGACTATGGACTCTGAAAAACAATCTGAGGGGTTTGAAGTGGTGGGGGGTGGGAGGTGCATGGATTGCATGGAGCACTGGGTGTGGTGCAAAAATAATGAATACTGTTATGCTGAAAATAAATAAAAAACAAACTAAAAAAAAAAGATAGGCTTGTTGGTGGGGGTGGGGGTGGGGGAAGAGGGTTGCTGTGTATTTTTTAGGCCAGAAATTGACAAGCTTGTTCTAAAGTTCATATGGAAATTGAAGGACCTAGAATATCCAGAACAACTTTGTGAAAGTAAAATGAAGTCAGAATATTCACTCCACCTGGTTTTAAGATTCATTATAAAGATACAATATGGCAGGGGTGCTTGAGGGGCTCAGTCAGTTAAGCATCCAACTTGGTTTCGGCTCAGGTCATGATCTCAGGGTCTTGAGATCAAGCTCTAAATCCGGCCCCACACTCAGCAGGGAGTCTGCTTGAGATTTTCTTTCTCTCCCTCTGCTCCCCCTCAAAATAAATAGACAGGCCTTAAAAAAAAATAAAGATACACTGTGGTATTGATTATATAAAGATAGACACATAGATCAGTAGAACAGAATAGAAAACCCAGAAGAAAACTTATGCACATGGTTAATGGATTTTCTACAAGTGTTTCAAGGCAATATAATGAATAAAATTATTCCTTTCAGCAAATTGTGCCATAACAATTGTCTGTCCAGATGCATTAAAAGTGAACCACAGCCCCATATAAAAATTAACTCAAAATGCATCACAGACGTAAATGTAAAATCTAAAACTTTAAAACTTTCAGGAGAAAGCTTGTGTGACCTTAATTAAAGGAAAGATTATTTCTGAAACAAAAGCATACCAGAATCAACAACCAGGACAGAAAAATTTAATGAATTGGGCTTCATTAAAATTAATTCCTATTCTTCAGAAAACTACTAGAGAAGGAAATGAGAAGCCATACACAGAAGGAAACATTTTTAGACAAAGCATCTCCAAATACAAACACAGGAAAAGATGTTTAATATCATTAGTTATCATGGAAATGCAAATCGAACTCTGAGGTACTGCTACACACCTATTAAAATGGCAGAAATTTAGAAGATTGTTGTACCCAACTGGTTGTAGCATATAGAGTAACTCTTACACGTTCCTAAAAGAAGGCAAAATGGTCAGTCACACTGGGGAAAAAGCTATCAGTTTATTAAAAAGCTGAACGTCCACTTAGGATTTCACACAGCCATTATGCTCCCAGGTCTTTACTCAACTTAAATGAAAGCACGTGCACGCACGCGCGTGCACACACACACACACACAAGCTTTGTTTTCATTTTTTATTGAGGTATAATTGACATATAACACATTAATTTCATGTGTGCAACATAGTGATTGGATATTTGAATACACCGAAATCATCACCACGATAAGTCTAATTACCATTCATCACCATACATAGTTATAGTTTTTTCCTTGTAATGAGAAGTTTTAAGATTTACTCTCTTAGCAACTTTTAAATACACAGTACAGTATCATTAACTGTAGTCACCGTGTCGTATATGACATCCCCAGGATTTACTTGTTTTATAACTGGACGTTTGCACCTTTTGACCTATTTTGATCTATTTCACCCATACCTTATCCCTGACCTCAGGCCGCCACCAGTCTCCTCTCTGTACCTGTGAGCCTTTTATTTGTTTTGATATATTTTGCATTTTTTTAGATTCCACATATAAATGGAATCATATGGTATGTGTTTTTCTCCGTCTGACTTATTACAGTTAGTAATAATGATAGCAGCTTTATTTAGAACAGCCCCAAATGGGAAACAACCCAAATTTCTATCCACGTGAATAACCAGCCACAAAGATGAACCATTTGACACATGCAATGATAATGAATCTCAAATTAAGTATACAGAATGAAAAAAAGTGATACTGAAGAGTCATACTGTGTGAGTCCATCAGTGTAAACTTCTAGACACATAAATTAATCTATAGGGTCAGAGAGAAGTTCAGTGTTTGGATATGTGAGGTTAAGCTAGGTTATGCATGAAGGAGGGTTACAAAGAGTTTGGGGGAACTTTTGAGGATAATGGTTATGTCCATTAGCTTTATGGTGGTGATGGTTTCATAAGTGTATGCATATTTTGAATCTTACCAAATTATATGGTTTAGTGATGTGCATTTTATTATGTATCAGTTGTATCTCAGAGTGTTAAAAATGACAATAATTAATAGATTTAGGCAAGTATCTGATTCTAAAGTTCCATTAACCACAATAGTATACACTCTTAAAGGCAGTGACAGTGTTCTTTTGTCTCCTTTGAAAGCTTACTTTCTGGTGTAGCATCTTAAATATAATAAATATGGTATAATCCCTCTCCAAATTGATTGAGACACAGGTTTTCAGATCACAAACCAACAAAAAGGAAGGATAAAGTAATAAATTTCTGATATTCAGAAATCATGGTGGATACTGTCGCTGGTATTTTAGCTTGGTGTATTATATATTGTCATTATGAGACCAAAAATGCATGGTTCATACCACTTTGTAAGTGGCAAAGAGATCTTTCGTGGCCACAGGTTAAACCCGAATGTCTAAACAATTTCTTTGTGAAGGAGTGTACCCAACCACATCACTAACGGGCCATTAAGGTATTAATGGTGCAAACAACCAACTCACATGAACTATAGGAACACATCACGAAATACATCCCACTAACAATCAGTTGGTGGCCTAATTTCAAATGCATGGTAGAGAGCATGTTTTTATTAGGTTTTATTTTCTCTGTTTCTTTGTTGTTGTTGATGTTTTCTTACTTCCTTCCCTTTCTCCTTCCCTTCTTCTGGCCTGCCGGCCTGCCTGCTTTAACCCTAGGAACGATTGATGATTAATCATTTTCCATTTTAGCTGAACAATCTGATAAATGCAAACACTACCTTAAAATAAGAACGTAGAGGAGGTTTTCCAATTAGCTAATAAATCCAGACATTATAAACACCCTTAGTTAAGCCATTTTGGGGGAAAATGTGACTTTATTGTACCAATGGGCCCTAGGTCTGAAATAAGTGATAGGATTCCCAGACTCCACCCCATCTCTGAGCTTTACACTCAGCCAATTTTCTCACTGCAGAATATACTTGGGGAAGAAAATGTGACCTGTTTGTTTAGTAATTAAGTTATACCTGTTGGTTATTTACAAACCAGAAGCAGTAGATAGGTGATAGCATATACTGAGCTAACACGGTTCTAGTTCTTTGGTGTTGAGGCTAACAATAAATCATTGGTTCAGTCATTTTTTTCTGAGTATAATATACTAGCCACTGAGTTGAGGGTTCTTGGTGTGCAACAAAGACAAATCAGAAACAGTTTCTCTCTCTCTCTCTTTTTTTTTTTTTTGAGTTTGCAATAAAATCAATGAGACAAACAGCTAGAAAACATATAGAGCAGAGTCAAGTAATGCTAAGAGTGATGCAAGAAATTTTCGGGGAGAGTATAGAAGGAATAATTATCATAAGATCACGGTAGTTCCTGAAGCCCAAGAAGATATTTTTCTCATTAAATGTGGCTGTTATTTGGCTTATTCATGAAGCAAAGGCATGATTCTTCACCTGCTCTGGTACTGCTGCTGTGAAAACATTCATCAACTCTGTCTTTGCCTAAGTTCTCTACCTTTAATAGAGAAAAATAATATCAGTGTATTTCAAAGAGCTTTTATGATGTGAATCGTTGCCACAGAAATGACCACTGAATACCAGAACACTAAGGACAATTGCTATGGAAAGTTAAACATCTGTAACCATGGGAAAATGACTTTCAACATATCCTTTGCCCTCATAAGTGAAACTAGTCATGTAAATCACATAAGAGACTCCATTTTAGTAATGCCATCTTGTGTCCTTATTACTACTAATCCTGCCATTTGAATAAAAGCACAGTTATTTGATGGACATAATATAAATTATGTTGTTTATGAGCAAAATATGACTCATTCTGTTATATTAAATTTATGTGCTGAATTCTACTTTATTTGATTAAGGAAGTAACTAAATATCAAGAGTATAATGTTGAAAAATTTGACCTGTGAAGTGACAGATAAAATATAACTTGGAATTTCAAAATGTGATACACAACATAGTACTAGAACTTCTAGCCAGTGCACTAGGCAAAAAGAAAAGAAAAAGTAAAGAAGAATAAAAAGTATACAGATTGGAAAGAAAGGAATAATATCATTTCTATTTTCAGAGGACATAATTGTTTATGTAAAAAAAATCTCAAGGAATCTACAAGTCTCTTAGAACTAATAAGTATGTTTAGTAGTGTCATAGTGTACAAGGCTAACTAACACACAGAAATCAATTGTTTCTGTATGTTAGCAATGAACATTTGGAAACCAGAATTAAAGATACAATGCCATTTATAATCACTCCAAAGAAAATGAAATACTTAGGTACTCACTTAATCAACATTTACAAAGTTGTTCTGTGAAAGGCACTGTTAAGAGAATGAAAAGAGAAGATAGAGACTGGGAGAAAATTTGTAAATTGCATATTTGACAAAGGACTTGTACTCAGAATATATAAAGCTGAGTACAAGCTCTACAGCGGGAAAAAAAAACCAACCTAATTAAAATATGGGCAAAAGGTTTGAAAAGACCTGTTACCAAAGAAGATATACAAATGACAAATAAGCACATTTGAAAAGATATCAGTATCACTTACCATTAGGGAAATGCAAGTTAAGAGCACAATGAAATATCACTATAAACCAATCGGAATGGCTGAAATAAAGCAAAGTGGTAACTGGGATGCCTGGTTGGCTCAGTGGGTGGAGCATGTGACTCTTGAAGTTTGAGAGTTTGGGAGTTTGAGTTCAAGCCCCACATCGGGCCTACAGCCTACTAAAAAAAAAAATAGTGTGACACTACGATGAGGCTTCATCTCACATCTGTTGGAATGGCTATAATCCAAAACACTTGAGATAAGTGCTGGGGAGGATGTGGAGAAAGGGGAACCCTCATGCATTGTTGATGGGAATGTAAAGTGGTGGAGCAATTATGGAACACAATATGGAGGTTCCTCAGAAAATTAAAAACGGAACTATATGTTCCCATTTCTGGGTACTCATCCAAAGGGATTGAAATTAGGATCTCGAAGAGGTATTAGCACTCCCATTTTCATTGCAGTGCTATTCACAATAGCCAAGACGTGGAAACAACCTAAACATCCATCAGGGGGTGAATGGATAATGAAAATGTGGTATATACAAACAGTGGAATATTATCCAGCCTTGTAACAGGCAGGAAGCCCTCCAATATGAGATAGCCTGTATGAACCTTGACGACATTATGCTAAGTGAAAGGAGCCAGTTGCAGAAGGACAAATTCCACTTGAGTTCACTTATATGAAATATTGAAAATAGTCAAACTCATAGATGCGAAGAATAGAATTCTGGTTGCCAGGGACTAGGAGAGGTGAGGGATGGGAAATTGCTTATCAGCATGTATACAATTTCATGTATGCAAAATGAGTAAGTTCTAGATATCTGATGTACAACATTGTACCTATAGATAACAATACTGTATTTTACACTTAAAAATCTAAGAAGGTTGTTTTTCAGAGTCCATAGTCTCTCATGATTCACCTCCCCTTCCAATTTACCCCAACTCCCTTCTCCTCTCTAACTCCCCTTGTCCTCCATGATATTTATGCTCCACAAATAAGTGAAACCATATGATAATTGACTCTCTCTGCTTGACTTATTTCACTCAGGATAATCTCTTGTAGTCCCGTCCACGTTGCTACAAAAGTTGGGTATTCATCCTTTCTGATGGAGGCATAATACTCCATAGTGTATATGGACCACATCTTCCTTATCCATTCGTCCGTTGAAGGGCATCTTGGTTGTTTCCACAGTTTGGCGACCGTGGCCATTGCTGCTATAAACATTGGGGTACAGATGGCCCTTCTTTTCACGACATCTGTATCTTTGGGGCCAATACCCAGGAGTGCAATTGCAGGGTCATAGGGAAGCTCTATTTTTAATTTCTTGAGGAATCTCCACACTCTTCTCCAAAGTGGCTGCACCAACTTGCATTCCCACCAACAGTGTAAGAGGGTTCCCCTTTCTCCACATCCTCTCCAACACATGTTGTTTCCTGTTTTGTTAATTTTGGCCATTCTAACTGGTGTAAGGTGATATCTCAATGTGGTTTTAATTTGAATCTCCCTGAGGGCTAATGATGATGAACATTTTTTCATGTGTCTGATAGCCATTTGTATGTCTTGATGGGAGAAGTGTCTGTTCATATCTTCTTCCCATTTTTTGATATGTTTGCCTGTTTCATTTGTGTTGAGTTTGAGGAGTTCATTATAGATCCTGGATATCAACATTTTGTCTGTACTGTCGTTTGCAAATATCTTCTCCTATTCCGTGGATTGCCTCTTTGTTTTTTTGACTGTTTCCTTTGCTGTGCAGAAGCTTTTGATTTTGATGAAGTCCCAAAAGTTTATTTTCGCTTTTGTTTCCTTTGCCTTTGGAGACATATCTTGAAAGAAGTTGCTGTGGCTGATATCGAAGAGATTACTGCCTATGTTCTCCTCTAGGATTCTGATGGATTCCTGTCTCACATTGAGGTCTTTTATCCATTTTGAGTTTATCTTTGTGTACGGTGTAAGAGAATGGTCGAGTTTCATTCTTCTGCATATAGCTGTCCAGTTTTCCCAGCACCATTTATTGAAGAGACTTTTTTCCACTGTATATTTTTTCCTGTTTTGTCGAAGATTAATTGACCATAGAGTTGAGGGTCCATATATGGGCTCTCTACTCTGTTCCACTGGTCTATGTGTCTGTTTTGAAGTGGCGGGGGTGTGGGAGGTTGGGGTACCAGGTGGTGGGTATTATAGAGGGCACGGATTGCATGGAGCACTGGGTGTGGTGAAAAAATAATGAATACTGTTTTTCTGAAAATAAATAAATTGGAAAAAAATAAGAAAAGAAATGGTAAAAGGGAAAGATTAAAAAGTTAAAAAAATGGCATAAGAAAAAAATTAAATTAAAAAAAATTAAATTGAAAAAAACTAAGAAGGTACATGTTATGGGATTTTACCACAACAAAAATATAAATTAATTTTTAAAAATTGTGTAGTGAGGTACGTAGTTGATGACTATGATTGCATCTCAATATACTCTTTATCAAAAAAGATATCAATACTAGGGTACCTGGCTGGCTCAGTCAGTAGAGTATCTGACTTTTGATTTTGGGGTCATGATTTCGAACCCCGTATTGGGTATAAAGATAACTTAAAAAAAAAGATACCATTGCTTATCCTTTCCAGTGTTTTTTTAACCCTGAATCCTATTTTGCCTGATATGTCTGATAACCCCTCTGCTTTGATTCTTTTAGCACTTCATTAATAAATCTGTTCCCATCTTCTATTATTAAGTTCTTTGTATCATTACACTTTAAGAGTAACCCTTGTGAACAGATTATGGTTGTGTTATTTTTGTATGTTTTGCTTTGTTTTCTTCTATTTCAATTTCTCTGAATTTTAATAGGGGAATTTAATGTATTAACATTTGTTACAATTTCTGGAATGTTTTATTTGAACTCTTCTATCTTATTTTATATATTTCAAGCAATTTTCCATGCTTTCATGTTTTTGCTTCCTAAAAATAGACTCTTGTTGAATTGATGAAATTCTTTGTTTTATGTTTTTCTTTTTTTTTTTTAAAGATTTTTTTTATTTATTCATTTGACACAGAGAGATCACAAGTAGGCAGAGAGGCAGGCAGAGAGAGAGAGAGGAGGAAGCAGGCTCCCCGCGGAGCAGAGAACCCGATGCGGGACTCGATCCCAGGACCCTGAGATCATGACCTGAGCCGAAGGCAGCGGCTTAACCCACTGAGCCACCCAGGCGCCCATGTTTTATGTTTTTCTAATGCCTTAGAACTTATGCATCTTACATTGTTTGACAAACTGCCACTTAAAGTCAAATGTTCCATCAGCATCTAGAATTAATACTTATATCTTAGTCCCAAAGACAAGCCATTTATCATGAAACCACTTTCCCCTGCTATATTTCCTTGGTAGTAAAAGCATGTATACAGATAGGATCATTATAAAAAATGAGAGTATATAAAATTTTTGCATCTTCAAATATCATTGACTACCAAATTAAGTGTTTCCATTAATAAATATTAACAAAGACCAAAGCAAAGCACAAGTAGCCATTTAAGGAGAAAATCTGAAATTAATTCACTGTTACTAGTAACCATTATCTTAGAATTTGTTTTCTCAACACTAGCATTTCTATACTTCAATTATAAATTTATATAGAGATACATAAATATAATTATATCTATGTGTGTATATATATAATTATATGTTATATAATTGTATATTATGAATAAACATAATTCTATATACTTGGCCTTGGAATACCACTCTCAGTTGTAAGGCTGACACTCTCAGAGTTCTGACACACCTTCTTTAATTCAATATCATCAGAAATTTTATAAGAGTATTTAATATATATGTTCCAAAGACAGTGCCCAGTGACTTCTACTACCTTCCAAATAGCTGAATTTATGCATATATTTAATATAAATGAGATTTGTCATATCTCCAATCAAAAGGGATAAAGATTCATTTTAAGAGATAAATCTGATATACCAAACTATGTTAAGATATTTACAGCGTGAAAGCTATAGTTATGCATTTCCATTTGATTACTTGTATCAGTAGTTATGCTAAAGGACCATTAAAATATTGTAAACAGACTTAGAATAAAACAAAATAATGGCCTTAAGTACAGTTTGGTTGAGCAACTGAAATGTGTCTAAATCTGACATCTGTAGAATGTTGTAAAGAAAATCAAAACCCTTGTGTGTATGTTTTAAAGCATGCTCATAGTACCTATTAACATTGTGAGCAAGTATTTGTTTATAACTTCATAAATTTCATTTTCTTAAATCAGAGCTATGAATTAAATGTATGCAAATCATAAATTTCATTTTCTTAAGTCACTGAGTTGACTGTGTCACAGAGAGAGAGAGTCACAGAGAGAGATCACAAGTAGGCAGAGAGGCAGGCAGAGAGAGAGGAAGGGAAGCAGTCTCCCTGCTGAGCAGAGAGCCCAATGTGGGGCTCGAAACCAGGACCCTGAGATCATGACCCAAGCTGAAGGCAGAGGCATTAAGATCATGACCCAAGCCAAAGGCAGAGGCTTTAACCCACTAAGCCACCCAGGCACCCCAATGTCAAGCAATTTTATACTTAAAAGAATTCCAAAGCTTTTTGTGCAGAGTTCCTGGATACCACTTAGTGATCTTCCCCTGGTGCTAATGTCTTACATAATAAGCATTATAAAATTATCAAAACCAAGAAATTCATGTTGATACAATACTATTTACTAAACTGTTGACTTTATTCAGATTTTACCAGATTTTCCACTAATCTCTATTTTTGATTTCAGAATCCAGTCCAGGGTCCCACATTTCATTCAGTTGCCATGACCCCAGTCTCCTATCTAGTCCCCAGTCGGAAACTTCCCCAGTCTTTCCTTACTTTCTGTAACCTTGAAATTCTGGTCAGGGGTTTGTTGAATGCCCCTGATTTGTTTTTTCCTATTATATTTTCTTCTTGATTTGACTTGGGAATGAATACCACATAAATTCTGGGCCCCTAACCTTGCAGCGTGTAAGGACATTCACGATATGAATAACTCCCATTATGGAGATGTAAACTTCAGTTGCTTAGGTGAAGTTGGTGTCTGCCAACATTTCTGCACTCTAAAAGTTATTTTTTTTCCTTTCCATGTACTACACCTAAGAAGCTTATCACTAAGTCCAGTCCCTGCTTAAGTGTGTGAAAAATTAAGCTACAGGGCACCTGGGAGGCTCAGTCAGTTAAACACTGGACTCTTGATTTCAGCTCAGGTTGTGATCTCAGGGTCCTGAGATCAGCCACACACTGGGCTCCACACTCAGCATGGAGTCTGCTTCTCCCTCTCCACCCCACCCCTTTCTCTGAAATAAATAAATAAAATATTTTTTTTTTAAAAAAAGGAAAAGAAAAATTAAGCTACATTTCCCAAGGCATGATGAAAGTTTGGGGAATATATGTTAAAACCACCGAAGTCAGTAACTTTGGGGGAGAGACTTTGAGTCTATGCAAGTATCCTGTTTCTCTTAAAATTTTGCCAACAATTATTACTTTTCACAGTGTCTCTTGCCTGCCACAGTTATCCCTGATGTTCTTTTATTTTTTGAGATTTTATTTATTTATGTATTTATTTGAGAGATAGAGCACAAATAGGGGGAGGAGCAGAGGGAGAGGGACAAGCTGACTCTGTGCTGAGCAGGGAGCCCAACGTGGGGCTTGATCCCACAACCCCGAGATTATGACTTGAGCCGAAAGCAAGAGTCAGTCGCTTAACCAACTGAGCCACCCAGGTGCCCCATCACTGATGTTCTAATGGCGGTTATCTATTTCTCACATTCCCATTCCCATTCGTTTAGGATTCCCTTCATTTATTTACATTGGTTTGGGCTCACAGGTATTAATTGTATTCTTTGGGTTTTAATCCGAATCTACCATTATTTCTTTTACTTTTCATATTGCTCTATCTGTGGCCACTTGGATCTCTTTTGGGTTGGTGCCTATGTCCTTTTGGCATTCCTTCTATCCACTCCTTTCTGCGCTTTTGCACTTGTGTGTCTTCTGGCATCACAAGATGTTCTCGGTGCACCACTGAGGCCTAGAAATAACCAACACCCAAGGCACCCTGGCTCCTTTTATTAGCAAATAGTATTTAAAGATGGAAATCCGGGAGTTATGTGTGTGCTCTTACTGGATTGTTACTGGTTCTAGGCCCTCTAGACAGAGCTATGAATTAAATGTATGTGAGCTAAGTATACGGAATATATACTTATATAAGTATAATTATCTTTATACTTGGTTACTTATATGAGTATAAACATACTAAAATAAACATGAGTTCTTAAGATATTTCCAACTATAATCCACTACCATAAGGTTCATTAGAACATTCCCTTTTGCTTAATTGTAACTTCTTTCTTTGACAATGAAAAACTTGGCTCTCGTTACTACAATGTATTTTACTTATTTTTCACAACTTAGAATACATGTATAGTGATTTCAGATTTGCTAACCCTTAGTCTTATGAAAATCAAACTTAACAATTAGAATGCAAGACTGGGGTACAGGTCTTCTTGTCTTTAACCTTATAATATCTAAACAGAACATCATTTTCAAAAACTTATATGCTGGCTAACTAAACATAATAAAAAATGCATCATTTTATTTTTTTTAAAGATTTTATTTATTTATTTTTGAGAGAGAGAGTGTGTGTGCAAGCACAAGCTGGAGGAGGGGCCGAGGGAGAGGGAGAAGCAGACTTCCTTCTGAGCAGGAAGCCCAGTGCGGGGCTCAGTCCCAGGACCCTGGGATCATGACCTGAGCCGAAGGCAGACGCTAACCAACTGACCCATTCAGCACCCAACACAACATTTTCAAAAGTCGCTTACATCAGCTTCCTTCTTCCACACCTCTTCAGTATGCTTATGACCTACGTTTTACCATTAGATTCATTTGTCAAGTCTGCATTTCATCTCTTCTGTGACATCCTATTTGATCTTTAAAATTTTTTTTTACTAATATTAAATCTTTGTAGTGTATAGTTCTAAGGGTTTTGACAAATGCAGAGTCATGTATCAACTTCCACAGAGCCACACAGGAGTCCAACACCATGAAAGTTAGCTTGCGCTGACCCATTGTGACCTACCTCCTTTCCCCACTGCCTGAAAGCCATCAGTCCTGTTCTCCATTCCCATACATTTGCCTTTCCCAGAATGTCATATAAATGGAGAAACACAATATGAAGCTTTTCTGGCAGGCTTCTTTCAATTAGAGAGATACATTTGAAAACCATCCATGTTATTGTATAGATTAATCAATGGCTCCTTCTCTTTGATTTCTGAGAATTGTTTGTTGGGAATGTACTGTAGTTTGGGTTATATATATATTTTTAAAGATTTTATTTATTTATTTGACAGAGAGAGATCACAAGCAGGCATAGAGGCAGGCAGAGAGAGAGAGAGAGGAGGAAGCAGGCTCCCTGCTGAGCAGAGTGCCCGATGCGGGACTCGATCTCAGGACCCGAGATCATGACCTGAGCTGAAGGCAGTGGCTTAGCCCACTGAGCCACCCAGGTACCCTAGTTTGGGTTATATTAACTTGGGGAGAGACAACTGGTTAGTTTTCAGATTTTGGCGATTAAGAATAAAACTATAAACATTCATATACAGGTTTTTGTGTGAACCTAAGTTGTCGACTCACTTGGGTAAATGCCTAGGAATGCGATTGCTGGGTTGTATGGCAAATTTCACCTAGTAAGAAAGGGCCAAATTTTGCACTCCCTCCAACTGTGTGTTAAGTTATAAATACTCCACATCCTCACCAGTACCTTTTTCCTTGTTTTGTCTTTTAATAAATGTGTAGTGATATCTTACTGTGATTTTAACTTTCATTTCTCGAATGAATAATGATGTTGACTAGCTTTTCCAATGCTCATTTGCAATCTCTATATATTCTTTGCTGAAATGTCTGTTCAGAACTCTGGCCCATTTATTATTTGTGTTGTTACTGAGTTTTAACTCAATTGTATTGTATAGAGAATATATAATCACATAAATAAATTGAAAAATGTTTCCTAGTCTGCAGTTTGTCTTTTCATTCCATTAGCACTGTCTTTTGCAGAGCAAAAGTTTTAAATTCTCATTAAGTCCAATTTATCAGTTTATTATTTGAAGGGCTATGCTGTTTTGTGTTTTGTCTAAAAGCTCTTTGGCACACCTGTCACACAAATTTTTCGTTATTTTTAGTATAAGTTGTGCACGATTTGGCAAAGCTCTATTGTTCCACCACCATTTGAATTGCTTTTGTACCGCTATTAAAAATCACTGATCTGTGTTTGTGTGTCTCTCTTTTTGAGTCTGTTGTTACATTAGACAAGCGATAAAAGTGTCGCTCCCAGGGCCAACACTATGGTGCTCACTGTAGCTTTATAATGTCTTGTGATTGAATAGTTGGAGTATTTGAACATTGTGCTTTTTCAGAATTGTCTTGGATATTCCAGTTTCTGTGCCTTTATTTGTACATCATTCTAATCTCTGATTAAGGTATATCTCCCCACTTACCTAAGTCTTACTTTCATTTCATCACTCTGTCTTGTAGCATGCAGCACAATGATCTGGCACATATTTTGTAAAATTCATATCTAATTATTTTTATCTTTGTGCTGGTGTCAGTCGTATTGTATTTTTAGTTTCAAACTCTGGTTGTTCATTGCTGTTAAAAGAACATGCTTGGGCGCCTGGGTGGCTCAGTGGTTTGGGCCTCTGCCTTCGGCTCGGGTCATGATCTCAGGGTCCTGGGATCGAGCCCCACATCGGGCTCTCTGCTCAGCGGGGAGCCTGCTTCCCCCTCTCTCTCTGCCTGCCTCTCTGCCTACTTGTGATTTCTGTCTATCAAATAAATAAATAAAAATCTTAAAAAAAAAATAAAAGAACATGCTTTATTTTATATTTGACCTTGTGTTCTGTATAGGCAATAATGTTTTCTGCTATAGAAACAGTTTGAATTGCTTTTTTTTTAAATTTTTTATTTGTTATAAACATATATTTTTATCCCCAGGGGTACAGGTCTGTGAATCACCAGGTTTAAACACTTCACAGCACTCACCAAAGCACGTACCCTCCCCAATGTCCATAATCCCACCCCCTTCTCCCAAACCCCCTCCCCCCAGCAACCCTCAGTTTGTTTTGTGAGATTGTCACTTATGGTTTGTCTCCCTCCCAATCCCATCTTGTTTCATTGATTCTTCTCCTACCCACTTAAGCCCCCATGTTGCATCACCACTTCCTCATATCAGGGAGATATGATAGTTGTCTTTCTCTGCTTGACTTATTTCGCTAAGCATGATATGCTCTAGTTCCATCCATGTTGTCGCAAATGGCAAGATTTCATTTCTTTTGATGGCTGCATAGTATTCCATTGTGTATATATACCACCTCTTCTTTATCCATTCATCTGTTGACGGACATCTAGGTTCTTTCCATAATTTGGCTATTGTGGACATTGCTGCTATAAACATTCGGGTGCACGTGCCCCTTTGGATCACTACGTTTGTATCTTTAGGGTAAATACCCAATAGTGCAATTGCTGGGTCATAGGGCAGTTCTATTTTCAACATTTTGAGGAACCTCCATGCTGTTTTCCAGAGTGGCTGCACCAGTGAATTGCTTTTTTTTTAAGATTGTATTTATTCACTTGACAGAGAGAAAGAGAGAGAGCACAGGCGGGGGAAGGGGTCCTGAGGGAGAGGGAGAAGCAGACTCCGCATTGCAGGGAACCCGATGCAATGCGGGGCTAGATTCCAGGATCCCAAGATTATTACCTGAACTGAAGGCAGACGTTTGACTGAGCCACCCAGGTGCCCAAAGAGAGTCTGAATTCTACTCCAGATATTTTTTTGACTTATAAAATAGCTTAGAATTTAAAGCATGATGTTCAAGGGAAGACATCTTTGCCTTGTTCTTGAACTTAGGGGAAGAGCATTCATACTCTCACCATTAAGAATGTTGTGAGCTGGAGGATTTTTACATATGACCTTTATTCGGCTGTGCACGTTGTCTCCAAGTTTCTTCAGACATTTTATTAGAATTTGCTTTTGAAGTTTGTTGAATGTTTTTTCTGAACCTATTGACGTGATCATATGATTTTTTCCCTCTATAGAGTCTGTTCCCATGTTAAAATATATTGCTAGATTTTCAAATGTCAAACCAGTCTTTCATTTTTGGAATGAAACCCAACTTGTTTCTGATGTTTTATCTTTATTATGTATAAGTAGATTGGATTTATAAAAGTAGCTTGTGAATATTCTGTTGAGGGTTTTGCATGTATGTTCATGAGAGTTATTGGTCTATACAAATATTGGTCAGTAATGTCATTATCTGTTTTTACTGTTGGGATAATGCTGGAATCATAATGGGAAAAGAGGTGTTTTCTACTTTCTGGTTGATGCCATGTACAATTGGTATTTCTTTAAATGTTTGGTGGAATTTGCCAGTGAAACCATCTAGGTTTGGAAATTTCTGTTTTGGCAAGTTTTTCAACTACAAATTCTATTTCTTTAGTAAAGATGTAGGATTGTTTAGATTCACCTATTTAATTTAGAGTGAGTTTGGTAATTAGTAGCTGTAAAGGTATTCATCATACATTTTACCTAAATTATCACATTTTCAGACAGTTATTTATAACATTCCCTTATTTATTTAATTTCTCTCTGGGCAGCAGTGATACCTTCTCTTCCATTGTTGATAGTGGCAATTTGTGTGTGTGTTTTTTCCCCACCTTGGTCAGAATGGCTAGAAGTTTACCAGTTTTGTTGATCTTCTTGAAGAACCAACTTTTGATTTGATTTTTTTATTATTATCTTTTTTTTAAGATTTCATTTATTTATTTGACAGAGACAGCAAGAGAGGGAAAAGAAGTGAGGCAGAGGGAGAGGGAGAAGCAGACTCTCCGCTGAGCAGGGAGCCCCATGCAGGGCTGGGTCCCAGGACCCTGGGATCATGACCTGAGACAAAGGCAGATACCTAATGACTGAGCCACCCAGGCGCCCCTCTATTGTTTTCTTTTATCAATTTAGTTTTCCTGCTCAAATCTGTGTTATTTCCTCCCTCCGCTTGTTTTGTATTTAATTTGCTCTTTCCCCATAATTTCTTAAAGTTAAAAATTAGTTTATGGCTTTAAAATTTTCTTCCTTTAGGGGTGCCTAAATGGCTCAGATGGTTGGGCAACCGCCTTCAGCTCAGGTCATGGTCTCCAGGTCCTGGGATCGAGCCCTGCATTGGGTTCCCTGCTCAGCGGAGAGTCTGCTTCTCCCTCTCCCTCTGCCTCTCCCCCTCCCTGGGCTCTCTCTGTCTCTCTCTCTCTCTCTGTCAGATGAATAAGTAAAAAAAAAATCTTAATAAAATAAAATTACTTCTTTTAATATGATATCTAATTAAATATAATAGATGCCATTAAACATAAACATTTAGTATTATATAAAGATGTTATTTATTTATTTATTTATTTACTTATTTATTTAAGAGAGAGCAAGAGCAGGAGAACACAAAGTAGAGGGAGAGGCAGAGGGATAAGGAGAAGCAGGCTCATGAACTGAGCCAAAGGCAGATGTTTAACTAATTGAACCACCCTGGTACCCCACATTTACTATTATAAAATTCTTTATAAGTTTTGCTTAGATGAGGAGTGCCTGGGTGGCTCAGTGGGTTAAGCCTCTGCCTTCGGCTCAGGTCATGATTTCAGGGTCCTGAGATCGAGCCCCGCATCGGGCTCTCTGCTCAGTGGGGAGCCTGCTTCTCCCTCTCTCTCTGCCTGCCTCTCTGCCTATTTGTGATCTCTCTCTCTCTCTGTCATATAAATAAATAAAATCTTTTTTAAAAAAAGTTTGCTTGATGCATTCCATAAATTTTGATTTTTCATATTATAATTTTAATTCATTTCAATAATTTCTTTTACTTTAAGATTTCAGTGTATGGTATTTAATTTTAATTGAATATTTTCTAGGTATGTTTTTGTTACTAATTTCTAGTTTAATTCCTTTGTGGGCCAAGAACATAATTCATATGTTTTCTACTTTTAAACACATTAAGGTTTATTTTGTGATTCAGAATATGGTCTCATTTGGTAAACATTCTATGTACACTTGAGAATTCTTCACAAGCTTTTTGTGATCAGTTCCTCATTTTTAAAGGGGTAATAAAAATAGTACCTGTGTATGACAGTTGTTTGCATTCTGCTATAAGTGAGAGAGAACCTGAAAAATATTTGCTTAATAAGTAGGATTTTTTTTTTCACTCAAACAATCAAAAGACAGGGGTAGGCAAAAGAAGATTGGTATAAATGCTCAAAGAGGTCATCAAAAATTATTCTTAGATATCTTCCCATTCATAACAGTTTCATTTAGAGCTTTTGTTACTTGTGATCATAAGATGCCCATTCTATCTCCAGGCATTATGTTCTCACTCTAGAAGGAAAAATAAAGGATGAAAAAGCAGAATCATTCCAGAAATCCTCAATTTCCAGGGAACATGGGATGAAGGTAGTACACTTTTATTTGAAGGCAGACCAATATTTATTAAAACATATACTGTAGGGGCACCTGGACAGCTCAGTCGGTTGAACCTCGGAGTCTTGGTTTTGGTTCAGGTCCTGATCTCAGGGTGGTGAGATTGAGCCCCAGGTCAGGCCCCACACTCTGCTCTGAATCCACTTCGGATTCTTTCTCCCTCTCCCTCTGCCCCTCCGCTTGTGCTCTCAATCTCTGTCTCTCTCTCTCAAATAAATAACTAAATCTTTAAAGTGTATAACTATAAACCTTAGGGCAACAGCGAACAAGTTTCTTTAAAAGGTATACACGGTGAGCAAATAGAAAAGGTAAAATCGAATTAAAATGCTCAACTAATAATCCAGGTGAAGGTAGACAGGTGGAGAAAACAGTAGAAAACAGTGAGATACAGATTTTAACCCACCCAAATCGGTAGCAATTTTAAATGTGAGTAGTCTAAACACATCACTAGGAATTCAGAGATTGTTCAATTGAATAAAAAAGTAAGATAGAACTAGATGCTGTCTTTGTGAACCCCACTTTATGTATAAAGATGTAGATTACCTACAAGTAAAAAAAGATGAAGAAAGTTATATAGTGCATATACTAACGAAATGAAACTTGGAGTAGTTCTGTTGATATCAAAGTAGAAATTAGGACGAGAAACACCATCACGGATAAAGAGAGGCATTACATGGTGATAATGTGGCAAATGATTCAAGGGGATAAAACTTAACATTTTTTTTCACGGTTATAGCCTTAAGAAGTAGAAGAGTTGAGGTTTAAACTAAAGCACTTTCATAATATATTTCCTATGTATATTCAAAATTCCTCCTGAGCTTGCAACTCGGTTTCACTAAGTTATCTGTTAATTCCTGCAATGTCACAATCTTGATTAAAATTGCTTTATGGTGCATTTTAATTCCTGTAAAGGTTAATTCCCTTGCTATTATTTTTTAAACAATTTCTTGGTGTTTCTCATAAATATTCTTTCATATTAACTTTAACGAATATTCTGTTGAGTATGAACAATTCTACACACATAAATTTCACCACTTAGATGAAATAAACCAATTCCTCCAAAAATGCAAATTACCACAATCTATTCAATATAAAGTAGATAGCCTGAATAGCCTTATAACTAGTAAAGAAATTGAACTTGTAATTCTCATGACTGCTCTGCTTTCAAGGAGCCTCAAATGAAGACATGTAAGAAATAAAATAGCCAGCTCAGAAAAGATGTTGATTAATGAGGTTGATGTCTTTCAAAACATTGTGGATTGAGAATGATCTGTACTGTGTGTTGATAGACTCATTTTTGTATTTGTGAGACAGTGTGTTGGGGCCCTGGGCTAAGTTCAGGAAAGTGAAGAAAACCAAATATTTATTCTATGAGGTTTTCGGTGATTGCTTGATATACTTTATGTACATCATCTCATTTAAGGCTTCCCATAATCCAATGATGTAATTGGTATTATTATTTTCTCTATTTTATAATAATAACAAGTTCTTTTTTATGTTCAAATAGTCAACATGCAATACATCATTAGTTTTTGATGTAGTGTTCAACGATTCATTAGTTGCATATGACACCCAGTACTCATCACAATGCATGCCCTCCGTAATGCCCATCACCCAGTTACTCCATCTCCCACCCCCTCCCTTCTATAGCCCTCAGTTTGTTTCCCAGAGTCCAGAGTCTCTCATGGTTTGTCTCGCTCTCTGATTTCTTCCCATTCAGTTTTCCCTCCCTTCCCCTGTGGTCCTCCACACTATTCCTTATGTTCCTCATATGAGTGAAACTATATAATCATTGTCTTCCTCTGATTGAATTACTTCACGCAGCAGAATCCCCACCAGTCCCATTCATGCCGATGCAAATGGTAGGTATTCATCCTTTCTGATGGAGCCGTAATATTCCATTGTATATATGGACTTTATCTTCTCTATCCATTCATCTGTTGAAGGGCATCTTGGTCTTTTCCAAAGTTTGGCGACTATGGCCATTGCTGCTATCAACATTGGGGTACAGATGGCCCTTCTTTTCACGACATCTGTATCCTTGGTATAAATACCCAGTAGTGCAATTGCTGGGTCGTAGGGTAGCTCTATTTTTAATTTCTTAAGGAATCTTCACACTGTTCTCCAAAGTGGCTACACCAACTTGCATTCCCACCAACAGTGTAAGAGGGTTCCCGTTTCTCCACATCCTCTCCAACACTTGTTGTTTACCGTGTTGTTGATTTTGGCCATTCTAGCTGATGTATGGTGGTATCTCATTGTGGTTTTGATTTGGATTTCACTGATGGCCAATGATGATGAACATTTTTTCATCAATTACAGCAAATTCTTATATGGTGCTTATCATTTGTGAAGTATTATTCTAAACCTTTACATAGATGCATTAATCCTGTCAGCAGTCCCAGGAGATTAGCACTATTTATATCCCCATTCTTTTTTAAAGGCATCCGAGATACAGAGAGTCGTACACTATACCCCGGGTTATCTAGCTATTGAGTAGAAACATCTGGAATTTTTTTTCTTAACCAGTCTACTCTGCTACATTGGGAAGTATAAATAATTTTCCCCAGCCAAGGTCAGTAATTTGGAAAGACAGGTTACAGATCCAGCTGTGTCTGACTCCAAAACCTGTGTTCTCTCCACTCTCGCCGTGAGCAGAAGCGAGAAGGGCTAACGGTCTGTAATGATCTTGTGCTGTAGACATTTGTAAGTAATCATAGTTTTTCATTTTGTATGTATTTTCACAAGAGCTATGACAGGCATAGGGCTCTATGACTGTTTAAATCTGCCATTAGCAAATAAATTAATAGCTCATAGGAAAGTTGTGGTCTCAACAGTGAGCTTCCCATTTGTGGTTGGGTGGATTTTTGGATTTTTTTTTCTATTCAAAACCGGAAGTAAAGACAATAACAAAAATAAACAAGTGTGACTACATTACATTAGAAAGCTTCTGCACTGCAAAGAAAACTATCAACAAAATGGCAATTTACAGAAGGAGTAAAAATATTCTCAAATCATATATTTCATAAGGGCTTAGTATCCAAAATATATGAAAAGCTTACACAACTCACTAACAAAACACAATCTGATTTTAGAATGGGCAGAGGAACTGAATAGACACTTTTTCCAAAGAAGACATCCAAATAGCCAACAGGTACATTAGAAAGTGCTCGACAACAGGGAAATGCAAATCCAAACCAGAATGAGATATCATCTCACACCTGCTGTTTTGCTCTGATCAAAAAGAAAAGAGATAATAAGCCCTGATGAGGACGTGGAGGAAAAGGAATCCTAGTTCACTGCTGGAATTGGCGCAGCCACTATGGACTCCCTAAGGAGTTTTCTCGAAGAGTGAAAATAGAACTACCAGAGGACCCAGCGATCCCATTTCTGGGTATATATGCAAAGGGAATGAAAACAGCTGGAAAAGCTAGCGACACTGTCATGTTCTTTGCAGTATTATTCACAATAGCCCAGAGAGTGAATACATAAAAAGTTGTGGCACGTGTGTGTAATGGAGTTTTCCTCAGCCATGAGACAGAATGAAATTCTGCCGTTTGTGACAACATGGATGGACCTTGGAGGTGTTAGGCTGAGTGAAGGAAGCCAGACAGAGAAAGATAAATACTGTGTGTTATCACTTATATGTGGAATCTTTATTTTTTAAAAGATTTTATTTATTTATCTGAGAGAGATGGAGAGAGAGATATCACAAGCAGGGAAGAGGGAGAAGCAGGCTCCCCACCGAATAAGGAGCCCGATGCGGGGCTCCATCCCAGGACCCTGGGATCATGACCTGAGCTGAAGGCAGAGGCTTTAACCCACTGAGACACCAGGAGACCATATGTGGAATCTTTAAAAAACAAACAAACAAACAAAAACAAAAAGCCAAAAGAAGTCAAGCTGACAGAAACAAGAGTAGAAAAGTGGTTGCTGGTGGTTGGGCTGGGGGTGGAAATAGGGAAGGCAGGTAAAAGGGTATAAACTTTCAGATAAGAGATGAATAAAGTCTAAGGATCTAATGGAAAACATGGTGACTGTGGTTGATAAGAAGCACTGTATTATATAATTGAAATTTGCTGAGACGATAAACTTAAATGGTCTCACCAAGAGAACAAAACAAAATTAGTATGTGAGGCGATGGACGTGTTAATTAACTAGATGGAGAGAATCCTTTTACAGTGTGTAAGTATATCGAATCACCATGATATATGTACACTTGAAATATCTTACAATTTTACATGTCAATTATGCCTCCATCAAGCTGAAAAAAAAAAAAGAAACAAAAGACTACTACTTTTTTAATTAAAATATTTAAATACTCCTCACCACAGAAATACTAGCTCTATGTTACTAGTTAATGTAACTGCTAGCTGATGCTAGTAATAAAATTTCTTTTGTTCACATAAATTCTGATGGCGGTTGGTGGGGCCATTGCTCTCAGGTGACGCAGGGATCCAGGCTCCTTCCCTCTTTTGGCTTCATCCCTGAAACACAGGGTCGCCATGTTTGCTGCTGAGTGGGAGAGAGAGCATGGAAGGAGCCCTCTGGCTTCTGCCCAACGACATATGGACTGGCGATGTAGTTTCGCCCTGTGTCCAGGAAGGAGAGAAAGAGAAGATGTGGATAAACACTTTAGTCTCTCCCGTAGGCCGACACATTGGTAGGTACTCAATAAAAACCCACCATTAAAATTTGTTGTGAGAACAACTTCCTTTCCAACACAGGATCTTGTGGTTTCCAGAGGCTCCTGTAAAGGTCAGAAGGGAGCATTTACCCTTCTTCACTCACAAGCTCTTTTGAGCCCTGCCCTTCACAATAACCGCTGTAATGTCAGTAGGCTGAGAATTTTCCCCTTCCTTTTGATGCATGGTCAGAATCTTAACTTGTGAGTCTCTCTTCTCCACAGGTGCCCTTAGCCAGACTGAAAACCAGGATTTTCCTGTGTGGAAGGTCCACAGACACACAGGCAATAGGAGGATATATTATTATTTTTTTTCTTTTGAGAGAGTTAGCATGTCTACCAGGGAACCAATTTTTACTTCTAGGAGCGTTCCTGGGTTTTAGGGATTCACCTTCAGTAGATGTTTTTAATCTAGGTAAGCGGACTTATCTGGGTGTCTGTTCCCTGTCCAGTTTCAAAAAGACATCCATTTAAAATTCTACTGCAACTATCAGAGTGGTTTTAAAGGAAACTCTAATTTCAGGGTTAGAGCCTCCAAACCAGGAGGTTATGTGTCAAGTCGGACTGTACTCACCAGCCCACTTGGAAAACACTTTGAGTGTGTGTTTAGGAGGCCAGCGGGGAATGACTAGGCATTGAAACACCATGTCCAAAGTGAACATCTAGTTCGAAGGGGCTGTTGCTATCACAGAGGTGCCAGGGTGAGGGACGGGGGGCATGGGGGGTTCTGCAAGGAACAGCAATGCGTTATGTCAGAGGAAGAACAGGCGATTCTAGGCTGTTCCACTGGGAGAAAAGCATAGCCTTCAGAGGATGATTTAGCAGGGAGCTAGTGACCTGATCAGGTTCCAGAGTTGGACAGGAGGGCACAGTGGGGAAAACCAAGGGACAGTACCGCCGTGTGGGAACGTGCTGGAACCAGACAGAAATAGAATCCGCTCTCGAGGGGGACCCTGGGATTTGGAGAAGAGGAGTCTACGTTGACGTCCTGCTTGATTTGCATTGTCACCTTCCTTCTTAGGTCTGCCTTCAGTATCTTGGGACAGAGACCTTGTTTTTCTGGCCCGAGAGACATTCTAGAGAACTGAGAAGAGAAATGAATGAACTAAGAGATGCAAGATGCCTCAGGCTGGGAGTGGGAACCGCAGGGCCACCAGATGAATTCGGACTACGGGTCTAGTCCCAGCTCTGTCTCATGGACCTGGGGAAATCATCAAGTGCTATGAACCTTCGGCTCGTCCTCTCCGAGGTAAATTGGGCGAGCCCCTTCTAGTCGGACTGCAGGAATGTGTGTGACGCGAGTCAGACCAGCATATATCACACCCCGATAAAATGCTGAGGAGGCTGCCTCCTGGGTAGAAACCCTAACGTAGGATTTTTCAGGCCTGACCCAGGCCATTTCAAAGGCATAACCTGGCAGGCCTCATGGGGAGAAGCGACCCTCTCCACATCCACATCAGACTCGGCCCTTCTCATAGGTGCATTCCTGGCCCCCGGCTTTCATTCTCAAGTGTCTTTATCTGAGGCCTTGGGCAGAGATCTTCTGGGCCTCTACTTAGCCCTCCGTAAGGGGGGAGGGAGGAGGGATCCTTGAAGACACTTTTCCCACCTGCCTTAGCCACTCCCCCTTGCCTTCCTCTGACTTCAGGGTGCATACGACTGCCCTGAGCATTTGTTTTGGCTCTTTTGACAGTGAGGTGACCCCCATGCCCGCGCTCGCCCACCTGACTCTTGGCTGGGACACTGTGACTGGGAGAAAACGACCTAGAAGGAATGGCGCTTTCCCCTGTTCTTGCTCTTGCTTAAAGTAGCACCGGAAGCGATCGGGCTTAGCTCTGCTGTGTCTGGCTTGTGGCTTCAGTCGCAGCTCTGACACCTGGCAGCTTAGCTCTTGGTCCCCCCAGCTCCTGAAAATGACCGTTGCTCCTACTGTGACTGCGCCCCAGGGCCTTCCATCCTCTCCTGCTTGATTTGCATTGTCACCTTCCTTCTTAGGTCTGCCTTCAGTATCTTGGGACAGAGACCTTGTTTTTCTGGCCCGAGAGACATTCCAGAGAACTGAGAAGGGCATATGTTTGGTTATCAAGTCTCCTTGAATTCACTCAAGTCAAAGACCAGCTCCTTCCATCCCCGCCAGCTGCTCCTCCATCCAAAACACTATTTCCGTTCATGCCAGCCCCTCCTCCAAAAAACCAGTCCTTGCTTAGAGAGAGCTAGCATCCACTCACAGTGACCTGGGCCTAATGGCATTTTAATGGAGCAGGTCTAGCTTGAATAGACCAGGGAAAGGGCACCTGGGTGGCTCAGTCATTAAGCGTCTGCCTTCGGCTCAGGTCATGATCTCAGGGTCCTGGGATCGAGCCCCACATCAGGCTCCCAGCTCAGCGGGGAGCCTGCTTCTCCCTCTCCCACTCCCCCTGATTGTGTTCCTGCTCTTGCTTTCTCTCTCTGTGTCAAATAAATAAATAAAATCTTAAAAAAAAAAAAAAAACAGACCAGGGAAAAGATGCCTTCCTAGTGGCTTCTTGGCGTCACTTCAAGGAATATCACCCTATTTTTCTAGCAATCCTTGTGGAACATCTGGTTCATTCGTGGCGCTCAACTACATATTCCTAAACCTGATGAACAACTATGAATGTGTGACCACTATCATTCATACAGTTAGATTCTGAAGCTAATTAAACTTTCTATTACAAGAGATTGTATGAGGGGCACCTGGCCTGCTTAGTCAGTAGAAATGTGACTCTTAATCTCAGGGCTGTGAGTTTAAGTCCCACACTGGTTGTAGAGATTACATAAAAATGAAAATTTATTTTTTAAAAAAAAGAGAGGGTGCTTGGGTGGCTCAGTAGGTTAAGCGTCTACCTTCAGCTCAGGTCATGATCTCAGGGTCCTTGGATCGAGTCCCATGTTGGGCTCCCTGCTCAGTAGGGCCCAGCTCTATGCTACTTGGACATTTGGCTATTGTCTTCAAACGAAGAGAGAAGAATCTTCTCCAGATTTCGCTTAGGGCAGGAGAAGCTGCAGGATGGAACACTGGAACTTTCACTGGCCATGGCAGTAGTGCCGTCAGTGACAGCAACTCTGGCCTGGGTTCTCTTTCTCATCTTGCAGAACTTCCTCATACTAGCATGGGAAGGAAGTGGGATCAGTGCCAATGACCTTGGCCGAAAACTGTCAGACTTCCATCTTGCTGGTTTCCACGTGGGCCCTGGGACCCCACAGGAACTCGTAGCGGGCAGGGTCACTGCCGGGCACCTGCCGGTACTCCAGGTACCCTTTCTGCACCCAGACGTTGGTCAGGAGCTCCCGGGGCTCCCCGTAGATGATGTGCTCCTCACCGGCATACACCCCCATGACCCCCAGTGCTTCCCACATCACCTCCTCGGGGGCACGGTCACCCTCCAGGAGGATCACCACCAGGAGCACCACCAGGAGGCCGGTCTTGGGTGGGCCCTGCTCACCGCTCAGCATCGCATCGCATGGGGTCTTCTTCCTTCACATTGATGCCAAAGACAACCTCCGTGCACTCATAGGCTTTCTTGAAGATCACAGCGAAGTGGCCCTTGTGCTCTTTGGTGACACTCTTCAGCATTTCTGCCTCTGTGGTAGGCTCCTTTGTTATCTACTTGACACTCAGGAACCACCCTTGTTTGGCCACCTTTTTGTAAAGTGCATCCCTGAGCAAAGATTTAGGTGCTGGTGGAGCCCCTTTTCTTGGCTTCTAGAACTCTTATCAGATTGAGAGCCACTCCATCAATGGAGTGGCTGTGATGGCAGTGGGAAGGAAGCTGGCTCTCTGAGAACCATTGGGAATACTTGGTTTTCCAGCAGCAGGCACCACATCTGTGGGGCCCGGGATCGAAGGAGAGAGAGGAGGAGGTTGTGGCTTCTACCTCCTGAGACATGAGACCCTGCACACAGATTCCAGGGCTGTCTTGGGGCCTGAAGGTCCTCCTCAGGTTTGCAGCCCTCCCTCTTCCGGCCCAGAGGCATGATGACTTATACTGGGGGTAGCTTGCAGGAAGGTGGGCAGTGGGGATCCCCAGACGTTGGCGAGAGAGAGGGAAAGCATCAGTGGCCTCAGCTGAGAAATTCATCCATGACAGCTCAGGTAAAGGCAGCTTCCAGCTCTCCTTTTTAGTGGCGCTCATGGGCCTCACAGGGTTCCTGTTCTCCTGACTGGCTCATTTCTGAAGAACTGAAAGAGGGATTGAGATAGCCCCTCAGGGAGCAGCTGGCACAGCCTGAGGTCAGGTCAGAAGCCTGAGGTCAGGCTAGAAGCCTAAGGCTTCTAGGGCTGAGAGTAGGCCATGGACAGTCAGGCACTGTGGGTCCCATCTTCTGGGGCCCTTGGTAGACATTCAGGGCATGCCCCTCACCTTGACTCCTGGCACTGTGTAGGCCTTCAATGATGAGCTGACCTGACAACATGGGCCTCAGACCAAGGCTTTCACCTTCCAGTTTCTAGAGCTCCTAGAAGGAGAATTGAAGGGGCAGATCAGGGTGTGACTACAGGCTCAGTCCTGGGTCCCCAGAGCTGACAGGAGGGCTAGGGCCAGACTCTGAGTTCCCCACTGTTCAGGGGTAGACGGTTCTCTTGGTGCTCAGAGTCCTAATCTTTCTTCTGCCAGGGTCTGGGCCCCACCACTCTGCTGAACTCCTCTGACTTTCTCCTGAGGAAGACGTGAGGGGCACCACATCGGGTATAATTGCCCAGAGTCTCCCAGGGCTTATAGCAGGGGCCTCCTTTATCTGTGGTGGGAGGGCCCATTATGGTATTAATATTTCCTCCCGATGGGGCCTGCTCCATCCTCTACCTCAGCTGACCCGACTTTGCACCCTCAGATTGAAGGCTTCCCTCTCTGAGAGGAACTACCAGCTGCAGCCCCTTGGGGAAAGGGATAGCTCAGGACCGCTGGCCACCTCTTATCAGAGTCTTCCAGGTATGACAGCAGGGGCTGGGCTCTTCTGTTCTGGGACAGGGGTACCTGCAGTCCTTTCTTGGGGTATTCAGCTTTATATCTGTATCCCACGCCCGCCATGTCTTTTTCTCAGACCTCCCTGAGACGACTGAGACATGAGAAGATGCCACATCCAGCTACTTTTGCCTCCGGTCTCCCAGGCCTGGCAGCAGGAGAGGGCGGGTGGGGTGGGGAGGTATTCTCAGTCCTCTTCAGTGTAGTCACAACTACGGCTGACAGGACTTCGGCCACCCATATTCCTTCGACCCAATAATTCTTCCCTCAGGCCATGGCCCCAGTCTCCCCGGGCCTCCTCTGTCTGTAGTGGGAGTTTCCCTGCTTTTCCTCAGAGCCCTCACTTTGATACCTAGAGAATGACTGAGATACCCCAACTCAGAACTAGAGGGGTCCCCACAGAAATCTGCCCTGACCCCTGTTGTCAGTCCTGGAGATCCTGGCAGGGATCCTATTTCCACCTGACAGGGCCTGGGACCTGGGATCCCTCCCTTTGCTGACCCGAGTCCAGTCACCCCGGCTGAAGCCTCTTCTTCAGACTCCAGAGGTCGAAGTCAGGAAACACTAAATCCAAGGACCCCACCTAGGGCCTCCCTGGGTCGAAGCAGGCCCACTGGGGCTGGGGTCCATTGGGCTGTGCGGTGCGAGGTCAGCTGAGCCTTCCTCAGGATCATCGCTTTGCTGCCTGGAACTGCCTGAGCCCTCTTCCTCCGCACACCCCGAAATCAAGGCTGCACGTCCCAGTTCCCAGAACTGCCAGTGAGGGGGGCGCTTTACTTGTCCTCAGAGCTTGCTCAGTGTCCTGTTCTTAAAGTTTATCTCCTACTCCGCTGTGGCTGAGCAGCGTGATTTGGGGGAGTCCCTGCTCTTTGGAGGTTATCCAATATTGCATCGTTGCCCTAATACCTGCTATTCCCTCTTCAGAACATTCTTTCGATTCTATTACAATATTTTTTTGAAGGCCGGGCTTCACTGACTAAAGTGATTTCAGGTGATTATTAATGGAGTCTGAAGCCATACAGCATCAATCAACCTAATTTCTCCTGATACCTGATACTCCCCCGGGGTTATTGGCCTCCGTGCTCTGAGATGATGTCTCAGATTCCTTCAGTGAAACAGCGCAGAAGTTTAAACAAGTTTCTCCCCCTATCCCGTCATCTGCCATCTATTGAAGACCGTGGGCCCTCCTGAACTTCACCGCTGCCTCCCCCTCCCAGCCCCCAAACACAGCTACCAGTTCAACACAGGGACTTCTCATGGTCTGCTTCGATTTTGTTGTTGATAGGCTGAAAAATGTTCCCCCAAACAAACCATCTCCCAGTCCCTAGAACCTGTAAATGCTGCTTTCTTTGGGAAAAGGGTCTTTGCAGTTGTGGTTAACTTAAGAATCTTTCGATCCTTCATGATTACCCAGGTGCACCCTAAATGCAATCACTTGTATCTTCAGAAGAGGGAAGCAGAAAGATCGTCAGAGAAGGCAAGGTGAAGAGAGAGCAGGGGGAGATTTGAAGATGTTGACCTTGAAGATGGCCGTTACGTTGCCACAAAGACAGGAGAGCCAGTAGCTACCAGAAGCTGCAAGAAGCAAGGACAGGATTCTACCCTAGGGCCTCAAAGGGAGTGTGGCCCTGCCAGCGTCTTGATTTCAGGTCAGTGAAAGTGATTTTGGGCTTTTGGCTTCGGGAACTGTAAGAGAGTTTATTTCTGCTGTTTAAGCCTCCGAGTTCGTGGCAGTTTGATACAACAGATCTGGGAAGCTCATACATCGTGGTTCCCATTCTCGCTTCTGTAGTTTTCCAGGGTTGATTTTTGGGAATGGGAGACAATAGCACAAACTTGATTATCACTAACTATAGTTAAGGCACTACATCTGTAAATAATTTAGGGAGAATTAACATCTTTATAGTATTTTTCACATTAGATAATATGGTATATATCTCTATTGGGGACTCCTTTGGTCTGAATCCATCAGTTAAATTTTGTATTTGTCTTTATAAAGATCTCATACTTTTTTGTGATTTGAAGTTCTTCTTAGGAAACTTTTGGATTTTGTTCCTATTGTGAATGGAATATTATGTATTACATACCGTAAGTAATTACTGCTTTTGCGTGGTCAGGCTCTGGATTTTGCGATATACCGCCTTTCTGAAGTCCCTTATCCGAGTGTATTCCACACACCTCCTCCTTTTAATTTTCTAGGCAAATGGTCATCTTGTTAACAAATGGTATCTCTCTTCAATATTCATATCTCTATTTTGACATCCACATCTCTGGCTTTGTGTTCCAGTGCAGTTTTAAACACTAACAATGAGAGTACAGATCTGCCTTGTTTCTGACTTTAAGGAGAATGCTCCTAGTATTTCCCCTCTAACTACGCAGTAGAATTTAAGAAAAGGGAGCTCCATTCTATTCTTAGTTTGCCGGAGTTTGTACCATGAACACATGTTGAATTTCTTTCAAAGGCTTTTTCTATGCTCACTGGCAATAACACTTGTTCCCCTCTAATTTGTTAATGTAGGGAATTAACAGTTGAAAGTCTTCAGTGTGAAGTCGTATTTTCATTCCTTGGACACAGCCTGTTTGCTCACTTAATTCACGCTCTCTTGACTGTTATATTTTATTTAAGAAATTTATTGCCATATGAATGACCTTGGCTCAAGTGTTCTGTTAGTAGGATTGGGGGGCAAGGTCCTCACTTGATTTTTTTTTTAAAGATTTTATTTATTTTATTTGACAGACAGAGATCACAAGTAGGCAGAGAGGCAGGCAGAGAGAGAGGGAGGAGGAAGCAGGCTCCCTGCCGAGCAGAGAACAGGGCTTCATCCCAGGATCCCGGGATCATGACCTGAGCCGAAGGCAGAGGCTTTAACCCACTAAGCCACCCAGGCGCCCCCCTCACTTGATTTTTTTAATCAAGAGCTGCTGACTGGGGAAAAATGAGTTGAATAATATCCCCCTCCTTTCTGATTTGCTTTGGAAAAGTTTACAAAAGCTGGCAATTAATTTTCCCTGATCATTTGGTAGAAGTAGTCTCCAAAATAGTCTTATCTGATGGGACACCTGGGTAGTTCAATTGGTTAAGAGTCTGCCTTCAGCTCAGGTCATGATCCTAGGGTCCTGGGAGTGAGTCCCACATCAGGCTCTTTGCTCAGCAGGGAGGCTGTTTCTCCTTCTGCTTGTGTTCTCTCTCTCTCTCTCTCTCAACAAACAAATAAATAAAATCTTTTATTTTATTTTATTTCTTTTCAGTGTTCCAAAGATTGGTTATCCTGGGGGGAGCTTTTGTTCCCTTATAATAAACTCTCGTCATCTGAGTTTTGTACAGATTTATTTAACTTGTTTGTTTCTGCTTTTCTCTTTAGTAATTGATCATTATTGCAAAAGTGTCTACCTTATGGGGCACCTGGGTGGCTTAGTCATAAAGCATCTGCCTTAGGCTCAAGTCATGATCCCGTGGTTCTGGGGTCCAGCCTTACATGGGGGTCAGGGGGCGTCCTTGCTCAGCAGGGAGCCTGCTTCTCCTCCATCTGCCTGCTGCTCCCTCTGCTTGTGCTCTCTCTCTATCTCTCAGTCAAATAAATAAATAAAACCTTTAAAAAAAAATCTACCTTATAGGTATTCCCAAAAATCGCTTGTGTTAATTGGCTCTGCTGTTTTCAATTTCATTGTCTTCTGCATTTATCTTCATTATTTCCTGGCTTCTACTTCTTTAGGTCAAACGTGCTATTCATTCCATACCTTCTGAAGTGCCTGACTGTTTTATGGCCATCTGGATGTCTTCTTTGGAGAAATATCTTTTCATGTATTCTGCCCGTTTTTTAATTGGATTATTTGTTTTTTGGGTATTGAGTTGTTTAAGTTTTTTATGTATTTTGGATACTATAGCTTTATTTGATATGTCATTTGCAAATATCTTCTCCCATTCAATAGGTTGCCTTTTAGTTTTATTGTTTTCTTCACTGTGCAGAAGCTTTTTATTTTGATGTAGCCCCAATAGTTTATTTGTGCTTTTATTTCCCTTGTCTCAGGAGACCTATCTAGAACAATGTTGCTACAGCTATGTTAGAGAGATTATTGCCAGACTTAAAGCTTTTCCCCTAAGGTGAGAAAGAGCAAGGATGTCTGCCCTTATCCCTTAATAGTCGGTGTTGTACTGAGGGTTCTAGTCTGGGCAATTAGGTGAGACTATGAAGAACAAGCCATCCAGATTGGAAAGGAAGAAATGAAACTATTCTTATTCACAGATGAGATGGGATTGTATAAAATAAGTCCTATGGAATACACACAAACACACACACACACACACACACACACACACACACAAACTTAGAGCAAATAAGTCAGGTTGCAAGATAGAAGATCAAATACATATATCAATTGTATTTCTTTTTAAAAAATATTTATTTATTTTAGAGAGAGAGTATGTGTGTGCATGTAGGGGGAGGGGCAGAGTGAAGCAGCCTCCTAGCTGAGCATGGAGTCTGAGACAAGGCTTGATCTCATGCCGTGGAGATCACGACCAGAGCCGAAATCAAGAGTTGGGTGCTTGACCAACTGAGCCACCCAGGTGCTCCCAATTGTATTTCCATAAACTAACAAGGAATAATAATAATAAACCTATGTAATTTCCATTTGCAGTAGCATCAAAAAATCCAAAATCTTTAGGAGTACTTTAAAAAATAAGTACAAGACTTATACATGTACATTTACAAAATATTATTGAAAGAAATTAAAGAAGACCCAAATAAAGACACCCTGTCTTCATGGATTGGAAGACTAAATTTTGTTAAGATGGCAATACTCTTCTAAGTGATTTACAGATTCAATCTGATTATCTAAATCCTAGCTGGCATTTTTGCGGAAATTGGCAAGCTGGTCCTAAAATGCTTGTGTAAATTTAAGGGGCCTAGGGGTGCCTGGGTGGCTCAGTGGGTTAAAGCCTCTGCCTTCAGCTCATGTCATGATCTCAGGGTCCTGGGATTGAGCCCAGCATCGAGCTCTCTGCTCAGCAGGGAGCCTGCTTCCTCCTCTCTCTCCCTGCCTCTGCCTACTTGTGATCTCTGTCTGGATAAATAAATAAATAAATATTTAAAAAAAATTTAAGAGGCCTAGAATGGCTAAAAAAAAATCTTGGAAAAGAACGAAGTAGAAGGACTTACACTTTCCAATTTCAGCTACAAAGCTACAGTAATCAAGCCAGTGCAGTATTGGCATAATCTAGACATAGAAATCAATTGAAAAGAATTTAAAGTATAAGCATAAACATCTACATCTATGGTCAGTTAATTTCTCTTTTTCAAGAAGCTTAACCAGACAATTGATGTGAAAACAATCATCTTTTCAGTTATTTTACTGCCATTTGTTGTCAAGTCACATGCAAAAGAATGAGTTTGGACCCCTATCTTACATCATATATGAAAATTAAGTCAAAATGAGCCACAGACCTAAATATAAAGCTAAAACTATTAAACCCTTAAAAAGAAAACCTAAGTATAAACCTTCATGACTTTGGATATGGCCATGCTTACAAATTACATGCTTACAAATTACAAGCTACCAAGAGAACATTTGACTTCATCAAAACTGAGAAATTTTGTGCATCAAAGCACGATTAAGAAAATGAAAAGACAACCCACATAATGAGAGGAAATACTTGCAGATCTTTCGTAGCTGAAAAGGGTCTGCCATCCAGAATATACAATGAATTTTTACAAATCAGCAATAAAAATAACTCAAATAAAAATGGGCAAAAGGGAACCTGGCTGGCTCAAGTTGGTGGAGCATTTAGCTCTTGATCTTGGGGTTGTGAATTTTACACCTTCGTCAGAATGTCACAGTCATCTTTGGTTTCCAAGTCCTTTGCTTTGTTACATTCATCCATGTGTCTATTTCTTCGCTAATATTATGATGTTTTGCTTACTATAGCTCAAATCCTATCTCTTAAAACAGGCTAATACAGTTCTTCCCACTTTCTTCTTTTTCTGAAATTATTTTATTGACTCTAGATCCCTTTACCTTTTCATATAAAGTTTAGAATCAGTTTCACTAAATCCATAAAAGTCCTGTTGGGTTGTGTTTTTTTCGTTTTGTTTTGTTTTGTTATTTTGGTTTTTTGTTTGTCTTGTTTTTTGTCTTTATGGTTTTTGTCTTTTTGTTTTTAAGTAAGGTCTGCACACAACATGGGGCTCAAACTCACACTCGGAGACTAAGAGCTGCATGCTTTACTGACTGAGAGCACCAGGCGCCCCTCTTGTTGGGATTTTGGTTAGAATCATGTTCAATCTATAGATCAATTCTACTATTTTGAGTCTTCCAATCCATTAAAACACTGTCTCTTTGTTTAATGTAGTTTTTTTTTCTTTCATCATTATTTTAGTATTCAACATACAGTTCTAGTATATGTTTTCTTAGATTAACTCAAAAAATGGAAACACTGAGGTATTATCATAAGTGGTATTTTAAAAGATTTCACTTCACAACTGTACATTTGCAGTATATAGCAATTTCATTGACTTTTACATATTGGCCTTATAACCTGTTACCTTGTTATACTTGTTAATTCTAGGGGTAATACTGAGATCTGAATATAGATATTAGTCTGGTAGGCACAGATAGAAAGAGGGCCCATATTACTATAGTCTTTTATGTGGTATAACGTTCCTCAGCATGGTAAGAAAGGCAAGTGAGAAAGTTCTTCTGTCAAGCAGCAGCAAGCCCTCTCTGTAGGCTCGGAGGATTTAAGAAAATCTAGAGCTTCAAGATTCTCAAATGCATTTATGCAAAAATTACTATCTCATATTCCAACTTTCAACCATTTTAAGGCTCTGACTTTGGCCCAGGATGCTTGCTGAGTATGAGAATCCATTCAACACTTTCTGAGATTGTGCTACCCGAACAGTTAAGCCTTGGGTCTGTCTGATCTTTAGCTTAGCCAAACCTGTGGTAATAAAAGATATGAGTTTCTTTGAACACTGCTAAGGAGCCCTCTAACTTAAACTTTGCTTTGAATTGATGATTAATTGAACTGAATCTTGTTTTTTTTTCTCTTCAAAGCATCACTGGCACCCAGCAATGACCAACCAGTTTCACAATTATTATTATTATTATTACCATTTCCCTGTCTTTGTTTAAATGCCAGAGATACTGCACAGGTCAGTTTGTTCCCTTTTACCTGTATCTCATCTCAGTTCACCACAGTGAATAACAACTGTATTGTCGAAACTTTCTGGGGAATACCAACACCCAGTCTGCAAGTAGTGATTTGCCAGCCAGCGGGGAGTAACCAAATTCTGTCTCCCCATTCTTAGAATCTGCTTCCTAGGCACACTTATGTTACCAATTGTCTTAGTATGTATTTCTCAGAAGAGAGCATGAGAAGGATATTCTTGTGCAAGCGATTTAATGGTTGAGTGCTTTGGGGAGATACTGGGACGTAAGTGAGGGAAGAAGTTTAGGGTAGGAATGAAGTGTAGCTGAGTTGTGAATTTAGCTGAAGACCAGCTTCAGCTGTATCCCAGTCGGAGCTCTCAGGGGGGAATGGCACCAGATCTGTGTTGCCTTGTGCCAAGGGAGTAACCACTATATCCGTGTATCAGTAGTCCGCTATATGGATATCCCACATTTTAGTTATCCGTTAATGAAATGATGAACATTTGAGTTGCTTTCACTTTTTGGTTATTATGAATAAAGCTTTTCAGATAAATCTGTTACCCACATTTATATACTGCTCTTTGTATGTATCTAAGCTTTCATTCTCTCGAGTGAATACCTAGGACTGGGAGAGCTGGTTCATACCATGTTTATTTGAGGTTTCAGAAAACCTTCCCTGGATCTCTACCATCCAGAAACTTGATGTTCTCAGACTCCTTCCCATGCTTCTCCCTTAGAGAAATGTTTTATTTTGGAGTTTCATGCAGTGTACCCGCCCTCAGGATACAGCGTGTGTCTGTGTGCGCACACACATATATACATACACACACCTAACAACTTCACTCCATGCCGATCGCTTGCTCCAAGTGTTGACTCCCCTCCAAAATTCTGCCTGCCCCTGTTAAATCTCCAGAGCACCACTTATTTTAAAAATAATTATAGCATTAGTTGTTTTAAAAATAACTCATCCAGGGCTTATCAGTATTATTTCTGGGAGGATTTGTTTGTTAAAAGAGCACTCCTTCCTTCTGGAAGTGAAACTTACCTGGTATACTTATTTACTCAATTGCTTTTCTTTCTAAATGACACAAACTTCAGTAGTATTAGTTCAAAAGTACTAAGGCTATTATTCCTTTGGTCACCTTTGGTCACCAATTGCTGCCTAGTTAAAAGATCAGATCCTACATTTGATCTCTTAAAATACTTTCCTAGTATAAACAAACTTCATGTTCATTCTCCTTTGCTGACCTCATGATGTTACAATCACATCACATAGACACGTACAAAACATTAAGAAATTCTCTCTGTGTAATAAATAAAACTATTGCTGGAGGGAAATGAGACCCAAAGCACAAAAGCCATTTTCAAGGTCATACAATGAGTCTATGGCAGATGACTCAAGGTTTCTTAAGTGCCCAGTGAATTAATTTTTTTTCCCAGTTAATTTATCAGTAGCCTTCAATCAAGGGAGACAACAATAAACCATTTCTTTTCGTGCCCTCCCACTTTGACTCTGAGGTTGTAGCTCTGAATTGTTTTAGCTAATCACATATTTGCAAATATGACACAAGCAGAGGCTTGCGAAGTGCTTTTGGGCTTGCTTACTCTGGATTTCTGCTGCGAGAACATGACCAGGCAGGCTAGTTACATAGAGCACAGCTGGGTCATCCCAGTCTGCTCTGATGAAAAAATTCTAGGTCAGCCAGAGCCTTCTGACTCCCAGTTATGAACAAGTGTAGCTAAGTTTAACTTAGCCCAGCCTAGTTTAGCTGTACCTTATATTCTTGTGAGTTACAGAAATGATTATCATATGCCATGGGGTTTTATGATGGGTTGTTCTGCAGCATTACTGTGGCTAAAAGTAGTTGGTACAAGTATATTATTTTATCCTTAAAATTCTCTACATGCCGCTGGCTTGAGGTCTCAGGAGGCTTCCTGATGAGGAAAGGAGCTCTTGGTTTCTAAAGTTACTTATTTGACTGTTTGGAGATTTTCAGTTCCTAACTACAAGGGGGGGTCCTCCCAGGGCTGCCTCATGAAGCAGGTGATTCCATCAGAATAAGAGATCTAAGAGACGGAGGGTGACAGTGCTCACGCTGGAAGGCGCAGACTTTTTTGTTTTGTTTTTACAAACTTTTCCCTCAGCTTCATTGAGCTATAGTTGACATATAACATGGAGACAGTTTAAGGTGTACAATATGTTGATTTGAACACTGATGTGTTGCAGTATGATTACCACCGTAGCAATATAGCTAACACATTCCACTCATCACATAATTCCATTTCTTTTTTGTGAGGAGACCATTTAAGGTCTATGCTCTTAGCAACTTTCAAGTACATAATTCAGCATTGTTAACTCTAATATATTATGCTGTACCTTAGATCCCCAGAACGTATTCATCTTCTAACTGGAAGCTTGTACTCTTTGACCAGCATCTCCCTATTTCCCCTACTCCTTAGCCCCAGGTAACCACCATTCTACTCTCTGCTTCTACATTATGCTCCGAGATCATGACCTGAGCAGATGCTTAAGTGATGGAGCCACCAAGGCACCACCTCCACCAAGGAGGAAGTTATTTTTAAATCTAGTTGTTAGCAAATGTCTGACTGAGAAGGTGACATCAAAGCAGTATTTGAAAGAATGAACTCTGTGGAAGAGATTTTCTGGAAGAGCAAAGAACAATTGTGAAGGTCACAAAACTAGAATGTGCTTACCATACTCCCGAAACACAAAGTGGGCCAGTAGGGGAGAGTTTTTGGAGATGGGGTCAGAGAGCTAAAGAGGGAAGAGTAGATCAGAGGGTGTTAGGAAAAGGGAGTTGGGTAGAGACTTAGAGAATATTGTCCAAACATTGGCTTTTATTCTGAATCTAGTGGGACCTGTTCGAAGAATTGTCGTCATATGACCTGTCGTATATGTGTGCAGAATCAGTCTAGCTACTGTAAAGAGGAAGGAATGAAAGGACTAAGAGAGAGAAAGCAGGGGACTGGAGAGGAGGGTATCTCAGTGATCCATGCTAGAGATGATGGTGATCCGGACCAGTGTGGTAATGGATAATGTGAGAACTATTTAGTTGGATTCTGGGTAATTTTTGAAGCTAAATTCATGAGGATTTTATGGCTGATGGGAGACGAGTTGTTAGAGAATGAGAGGAATGAAAGATGAAGGAGAAACTACGTGGATGGATTTACCATCAACTGCGATAGAAGATGTGGTAGAGGCATGTCGCAAGGCCACAGATCGGAAAGGAAATGGTATAAATACAACACATCAATATCAAAAATTCTGTCTAATAAGAGTAGCTATAACTAACACTGAAAGACAAGTCCCAGGCAGGAACATATTTCAATTACTATCAACAACAGAGGTAGTAGCTACTACAAATCAAGAATTAAAGTAATAAAAGGCAAGTGAGAGATGAGAATAATACACTTATAGTAAAGGGAGACCAAATGGCCAATATACACATGAGATGTTCAACATTACCAGCAGGAAAATGCTGTAGAAACAAAACTGAAGTATCATTTCAAGTGTGTCAGAATTACATACATTTTAAAATCTGGTAAGACCAAGTGTTGGCATTGATGTGGACCAAAGAGAACTCGGGAAATTCTGACAAGAGTAGAAATGATCACACCACTTCTGGGGGAGATTTTGCAAATATCTTACAAAGTGGGCCTGTATATATAAACCCTGTGATCCTGTAGTTTCACTTAAGTGTTCATCAAACACGAATAAAGGCATTGAGTTTATTCAAAATGGAGGATCATGTACAACAGTTAAATAGAACTAATAAGAGCTGGATGTAACAGCATGGATGGGGGGTGTCTGGGTGGCTCAGTGGGTTAAAGCCTCTGCCTTCGGTTCAGGTCATGGTCCCAGGGTCCTGGGATCGAGTCCTGCATGGGACTCTCTGCTCAGCAGGGAGACTGCTTCCCTCTCTCTCTCACTGCATGCCTCTCTGCCTACTTGTGATCCATGTCTGTCAAATAAATAAATAAAATATTTTTAAAAAAGCATGGATGGAAATATTTACAAACATTATCCAACATTTAGAATACTCTTACAAAGTTAGATACATTCTTCAATGTACAGATAAAGAAACTAAAATATAAAGGTGTTCAGTTTCCCTGAAGCCAGGATTTAAATTCTGACCCAGAACTATGTGAATTCCAAGTTCATATTATTTGCACTACTGAATGGAATGTTCAGGTTTTTTCCCCAGTCAAGATGGACCAAGGGAAATGATGAAAATGTTTGCCTTTTTTCCACACCCCAAATCATCTGTCATTGAAAGGCTATTCAGTTTTGAAGACCTAGCGTGACTAAAATGGAAGATTGACTTCCAGTTTGTAATATAAAATGCAAATACCAATATTTATTTTTGCAGACTTGGGTCTATTTTTAATTATACACTTAGAGATGCATAATTTGCTCTTCTATGTAGATCAATACTCAGAATGATATTGATTCTTTCCGTAATCTCCTCCCCAAACCTTTCAACATCACGTGTCCATACAGTATTGATGAATGTCTGCTCCAGCGGGCAATTACGGCAATAACATCCGTGCATTCTATGGTTTTCTCATTAAACTTTTTCCTAAAGTACTAAATGCAATCATTTAATACATAATAATTATCTTTCCTATTATGTATGATCCATAACTAAACAATGTAAGATGCATGGATTCAGCTGAATATCAGTACTGATACTGACAGGTTTTTGATGGGCTGTCTTACTACAAAACACACTCTGTAAGTTAATAGTTGACTTTCCTGCATTCCCTTTGTTAAAACTATTTTTCAAAGATCCAGTAGTATGGAAAGAAGAAAACAAATAAAAGAGTTTTCATAGATGCATACAAATCTATGATTTACACATAGAGCTACTTCTAAACTTAAATACTGGTAAATTTGTGGAAAACCAAATACATAGAAAACCATTTAAAAATCACACATTTCTGGGTAAAGCCATAAGAAAACTGATATTTCTCAAATTCAGACTGAATTAATCTTATCTGAATGTCTACACATGAAATAATTTTTCATGAGCATAATTCCCAATAAATATAATTGTATAGAAACTAAGAGGTAAGGATAAAAACTTATAAAGAACTTTTTGAACTCAGCAATAAAAGCAGACACTTTAATTAGAAAGTGGTCAGGAGCCTTGAAAGACTTGAACAAAAACCTGGCCAAAGAAGTTTGAAGAATGGTAAATAGGGGCTCCTGGGTGGCTCAGTCATTGACCGTCTGCCTTTACGGCTCAGATGATGATCCCAAGGTCCCGAGATCGAGTCCCGCATCGGGCTCCCTTCTTGGCAGGAAGCCTGCTTCACCCTCTCCCATTCCCCCTGTTTGTGTTTCCTCTCGCTGTGTCTCTCTCTGTCAAATAAATAAATAAAATCTTAAAAAAAAAAAAAACAGTGATAACACAAAAAGTGAGCAAGGATGCAGGGAATCTGGATCATTCACACCTTCACACATAGAATGGCACAGCTATCCTGGAAAACAGTGTGGCACTTAATATTCCAAATTTCTACATCTGTTTCACAGCAGTTATTTTTTTTCTTTTTACCCTTTGACTCATGTTACCTATTTTTGCCACCCCCAACTCTCGCAATCACTATCCTGTTCTCTGCATCTATGAGGGTTTGTTTTGTTTTGTTGGTTTTTGGTTTTGGTTTTTGAAATTCCATATGTAAGAGAGATGGTATACAGATTTGTCTTTCTTTGATTTATTTCACTTAGTGTAATATCCTTGAGGTACATTCATGTTGCCCCAAATGGCAAGATTTCATTCTTTTTAATGGCTGGATAACAGTTCATCATACACAAATACACACACACACACACACTACAATTTCTTTATCCATTCATCCTTTGGTGGACACTTAAGATGTTTCCATACCTTGGCTATTGTAAGTAACAGTACAATGAGTGTGGAGGTGCATGCATCTTTTAGAATTACTGTTTTCATTTTCTTTGAGTGAATACTCCAAAGTGGAATTGCTATTTTCTATTTTTTCTATTGCTAATTTCTATTTTTAATTGTTTGATGAACATCCATACTGTTTGCCAGTGTAGCTGTACCCGTCTACATTCCTACCAACAGTGTACTAAGTTTCCCTTTTCTGTCTGTCCTCACTAACACCTGTTATCTCTTGTCTTTTTGATGACGGCCATTCTAGCAGGTATGAGGTGATATCTCATTGTGGTTTTGATTTGCATTTCCCTCATGATGAGTGATGTTGAGCATCTTTTCATGTACCTGTTGGCCATCTGAATGTCTTTTTTATAAAGATTTGTTTGTTTTGTTGAGGGGGAACCGGCAGAGGGAGAGGGAGAGAGAAACTCAAGCAGACTCCATGCTGAGTGTGAAGCCTGACCAGGAGTTGATCTCATGACCCTGAGATCATGACCTGAACTGAACCCAAAAGTCAGATATTTAGCTGAGTGTATCAGCCAGGTGCCCCTGAATGTTTTTTTTTTTTTTTTAAAGAGGAAGGTCTGTTCAAATCATCTGCCTGTATTTTAATTGGGCTGTTTGTTTTTGTTTTTGTTTTGCTATTGAACTGTATGAGTTCTATATATTTTGAATATTAGCCCCTGATCAGATATGTAATTTGCAAATATTTTCTCCCATTCTGGAGATTGCCTTTACATTTTGTTGATGGTATCCTTTGCTGTGTAGAAGCTTTTTTGGTGTGTGTGTACAACAGTCCCACTTACTTGTTTTTGCTTTTGTTGCTTTTCCTTTTGTTGTCAGATTAAGAGAATCATAACTGAAACCTATGTCAAGGAGCTTATCACCTATGTTTTCTTCTAGGCTTACGGTTTCAGGTCTCATTCAAGTCTTTAATCCATTTGAGTTCATTTTTGTGTATGGTGTAAGATAGTGGTTGAGTTTCATTCTTTTTCACGTTTCCCAGCCCCAGTTATTAGAGAGACTATCATTTTCCCATTGTTTATTCTTGGCTTTTTTGTCACAAGTGAATTGACCATATATGCATCGGTTTATTTTCAGGCTCCCTATTCTGTTCCACTGATTTATGTGTGTGTTTTTATGCCAATGCTATACTGCTTTAATTACTGTAGCTTTGTAATATAGTTTGAAATCAAGGGGTGTGATAACTCCAGCTTTGTTCTTTTTCCCCAAGATTGCTTTGGCTATTTTGTTTTTGGTGTGTGTGTATATGTGTGTAGTTCCATACAAATTTTAGGACTATTTGTTCTATTTCCTTGAAAAGTGCCATTGGAATTTTAATAAGGGTTGCAATGAATCTGTAGATTGCTTTGGGTAGTATAGATGTTTTGACAATATTGATTCTTCCAATTCATGAGCGTGGAATATCTTTCCATGTATTTGTATCTTTAATCTCTTTCATTAATGTCTTGTAGTTTTCAGTGCACAGGTCTTTTACCTCCTTGTTTAAATTTATTCCTAGGCATCTTACTTTTTTTTTTGATGCTATTGTAAAGGGGATTCTTATTTGTATTTCACTTTCTGAAAGTATGTTATTAGCGAGTAGAAATGTATCAGATTATTGTGTATTGATTTTGTATCTGCAACTTTACTGAATTTGCTCATTTGTTCTAACAGTTTTTTTTTTATAGTTGACCAGAAAGGGGAATTTGGAAGATATAGGACTATATTTTTATCTTAACTGTGGTGGTGGTTTTATAATTATATGCATTAATTAAAACCCACAGCACTGTACTCTAAAAAGAGTGAATTTTAAAGTGTGTAAGTTATATCTTAGTAAGACAATTTAAAAAGATGATTAATTTAAAGTAGAAATTAATAACCATATTGTGAAAGCTTTGTAATATATGTTGTAGTAAAAGATGCAAAGAGGACAATGGGGAGAATAAAAGTATCTTTTGTAAGCATCTGACAATATAAGAAAGAAGATGTAGTATTATTTGCATCTAAAATAAATAATTTTTAAATGCTTATGGTAAAATCTTACAGCAACTTCTGAAAAAAAATAAAGAGGAGGAAATTATAAGTCAATTGTGGAGCTGAAATTAAATACTAAGAATGCATATTTAATCCTAAAATCAGCAGAAAAATGGGAATGAAGGACAGAAAACAAGTAGAAAGATGCTGCACTTAAAAACTATCATACCAATAATTATATTAAATATAAATGGACAAGGAGTGCCTGCGTGGCTCAGTCAGTTAAGTGTCTGACTATTTTAGCTCAGGACATGATCTCAGGGTTGTGATATCGAGCCCCACATGGAGCTCCACACTCAGCAGGAGTCTTCTTGAGATTTTCTGTCTCCCTCTCCCTCTGCCCCTTTCCCCACCATGCTATCTCTCTCTCTCTCTCTGTCTCTCTAAAATAAATAAATAAATCTTTAAAAATATATAAATGGACTAAATATTTAATTATATAATTCTATAATAGAATATAATAAGTATAAGTACTTTTAACAGTAACTGTTAAAATATTTTAATTTAAAAATCAACAATTTTACAATGAATATAAAACACAAGACCCAATGATACATTGCCTTAAAAGATTCATCCTAAATACAAAGATACATGTAGATTAATTATAACACATAGGAAATTATATACTATACAAAAACTAACCATATACAATATCTAGTGTCTATTGCAAAATCAAACAAACTACACTTTAGGACAGGGCATATTAATAAAAATGAGGATGTTATATAAGAATGAAAATGGAAATTCATCAAAAAGGTACAGTGATTCTATTTATGTCTGCAAAAATAATAGAAACAGATGAAGAAAACAGAATTGAAAGGGAAAAGAGACAAATCTACAATCACAATTTTAGTTGGACAATTTAACATAATTTTTTCAATAATTGATAGAATAAGTGATCAGAAAAATCACTAAGTACATAATATACTTAAAATATCAACTAAATTGGCCTAGTTGACAATTATAATTTCACACAAAACCAGCAGAATAATAATTTTTTCCATGATCACAGGTCTGAAAGTCTTCAACATAATGTTAGAAAATAAAATCCAGCAATGTGTAAAAAGATTTCTACACCATAACCAAGTAAAATATATTCCAGCTATATAAGGCTGGTTCAGTGTTCAAAATTAACAAATGTAATCCAACTCATCAGCTGGCTAAACAAGAAAAATCATATGGTCTTATCAATTAGTAGAGAGAAAGCATTTAACAAAATCCAACACCTATTCATAATAAAAACTATCAACAATCCAGGAAAAGCAGGAAACTTCTGAAAATTAAAAAGGAACAACTACATAACTATAGCTTGCATTATGCTATATGCATAATGTTGAGAAACTGTAAGCTTTCTCCTGAATATTGAGCTAAGGCTGTTTTTCCTCACCATTCCTATGTAACATAATATTAGAAAAGGGAAGAAGATGAAACAAATGACATCTGTAAGAAGGAAAGAAATACAGCTATCTTTATTTGAAGATTACATGATTGTATATGTAGAAAATCTCAAAGAACAAATACAAAAACCTCCTGAAACTAAAAAAGTGAGTACATCAAAATAACAGCATATAATGTTATTGTACAAAAACAATTGCTTTCCTATGTACTGTTGGTGTACAAATTGCGACAAAAAAGAGAGAAATACTTAGGTATAAATCTAACATGATATGTACAGGATCTAAAGGGGAGAAAACTACAAATCTCTTGATCAAAGAAATCAAAATAACAAAATAACTCCATATAAATGGAGAGAACATTCTGTGTTGATGGACTGGAAGTTTTAATACGATGAAGATATCAATTATTCCCAACTAGATTTATAAATGAAGTGTACTCCTTATCAAAATGCCAGCAAGATATTTTATAAATATTACATTTTATTCCTAAAGTCTACATAGAAAGGCAAGAGACCCAGAATAGTCAAGACAATACTGAATTAGAAGAAAAAGCTTGCAGGAGTCATACTAACCAGTATAAGACTTAGTATTAAGCTGTAATAATTAAGACACTTCTGTATTGGCAAAATAATAGACAAATAGATCAATGGAACAGAATAGAGAACCCAGAAATATAGCTATACAAATATAGTAAATTGATCTATGACAAGGTCTAGAAGCCATTTAATGGAGGAAGATAATCTTTTCGACAAATGACACTGGGAAAATTGGATTTCCATGTGCAAATAAATGAACCTAGACACAGAACTTTCATAAAATCTAACTCAAAATTTATGATAGATCTTAATGTAAAATTTAAAACTTCTAGATGTAAAGTGTAAAATTTCCAGAAGAAAACATTGGGGAAAATCTATTTGACTCGGGGTTTGGTTGATGTTTGTAAATTAAATACCAAAAGCATGATCAATAAAATAAGAAAAAAATGGTAAGTTGAATGTTTTTAAAACTATAATCCTCTGCTTTGTGAAGGATACAGTTAAGAAAATGAAAAGTACATGTTACAGACTGGGAGGAAATATTTGCAACATGTATCTAAGAAAGCACTTTCATTGAAAATATACGAAGAAGTCTTAAATAGCCAGTGTTGGCTAGGATGTGGAGAAAAATGAACCTTTGTGTATTGTTAGGTGGAATGCAAACTAGTGCAACCACTGTAGAAAACAGTATGGAGGTGCCTCAAAAAATTAAAAATAGACTACCTTATGATCCAGGAATCACAGTACTGGGTATTTAATAAAAAAATACAAAAACACTAGTTCAAGTAAATACATGCACCCCTCTGTTTATAGCAGCATTATTTACAATAGCCAAGATATGGAAGCAGCCCAAGTATCTAGTGATAGATGAATGAATAAAGATGTGGGGTGTGTGTGTGTGTGTGTGTGTGTGTGTGTGTGTGTATGGAATAATGGAATATTATTCAGCCATTAGAAAGAATGAAATCTTGCCATTTGCAATGCATGGAGGTATCTAGAGCATATTATGCTAAGTGAAATAAGTCAGCCAGAGAAAGACAAATACCAAATGATTTCACTCATGTAGAATTTAAGAAATAAAACAAGTGAGCAAAGGGAAAAAGAGAGAGTGAGGAGCCAAGAAACAAAATCTTAACTATAGAGAACAAACTATGGAGATGGGTGAAATAGGGGACGGAGATTAAGGAGGCACTTGTGATGAGTGAATCACTATATTGTACACCTGCAACTCATACAACACTGGATGTTACTATACTGGAATTAGAATTTAAAAATACACAAAAAAAGAAAATATGCAAAGAATTCCTAAAATATGCAATAACTAAACAACCCAGTTTAAAATATTCACAAGGGGCGCCTGGATGGCTCAGTGGTTAAGCGTCTGCCTTAGGCTCAGACCATGATCCCAGGGTCCTGGGATTGAGCCCCGCATCGGGCTCTCTGCTCAGCAGGGAACCTGCTTCCCTCTCTCTCTGCCTGCCTCTGCCTACCTTTGATCTCTCTCTCTGTCAAATAAATAACAAAATCTTTGAGAAAAAAAAAATAAAATAAAATATTCACAAAAGATCTGAATCCACACCTCACTCAAGAGGTTATAGTGATGGCAAGTAAGCAATTAAAAGAAGCACATTGTTATTTGTGAATTACAAATTAAATCAACAATGTGATACTACTACATACTTAAAAGAATAGTTAAAATACAAACAGAAAATTAAAAAAAAAAAAGCCTGACAGTACTAATTGCTTGCAAGAATGTAGAACAATAGGAACTCTCATTAACTGCTACTGGGAATGCAAAATAATAATTTGGCATTTTTTACAAAGTTAAAAGGACAAAAAAAATATGATTATCTTCAATAGGTGCAGAACTACAGAAATGCAGAATACTTTTGACAATATCGAATGCCCATTATTGATTAAAAGCTTTTGTGAAACTGGAAGCAGAAGGAAATTTCTGTTACTTGAAAAATGGTTTCTATGAAAATCCTACAGCTACCATCACAGTTTATGGGGAAAGACTGAATAAAGTTTCCCCCAAATCAGGAGGCAGGCAAAAATGCTCACTCTTGTACCCCCTCTATTGAACGTTGTGCTTGTAGGTCTGCTAATGCAGTAAGGGGAAGAGAAGGTGTTCAGGTATCTAAAAAGAAAGAAAGAAAACTGTCTCTGTTCACAGATGACAAAATAATATATCTCAAAAATCCTAAGAAATCACAGCAAACCTTCCAGAATTAATAAAGTATTTTATCTATGTAAAGATACATAGTAATAAACAAAAGTCAACTATTCTTCTATATATTAGTATTGAATAGCTAAACGTAAAATTTAAAAAAATCACTCACAATAACATCTAAAGAATAATATCTTTAGAAATAAATTTAATAAAAGATATATAATATTTATTTACTGGAAAGTATAAAATATGCTGAGATAAAGAGATTTAAATAGAAGGAGAGACATTCATGTTCATGGGTTAGAGAATTTAACATCATAAAGATGGCAAGGCTTCCATAATAAATCCTAGGTTAATTGCAATCACAATCAAAATCTCATGGGACGGACACCTGGGAGTCACAGTATTAAGTGTCAGCCTTGGGCTCAGGTCATGACCCTGGACTCCTGGGATCAAGCCCCACACCAGGTACCCTGCTCAGCAGAGAGCCTGCTTCTCCTTCTGCCCCTCACCCTGATTGTGTTCTATCTCTCAGACAAACACGTTTTTTAAAAAAGCTCATGGGAATTTTTTTTAGATTTTATTTTTATTTATTTGACAGAGAAAGAGAGAGAGAGCGCACACAAGCTGGGGGAAGGGCAGAGTCCCCACTGAGCAGGGAGCCCAGGACCCTGAGATCGTGACCTGAGCTGAAGGCAGATGCCTAATAGACTGAGCCACCCAGGTGCCCCCCCCCATGGGAAATTTTTATAGACGTTGACAGGCTTCTCCTAAAACTTATTTGGAAATTGAAATGACTGAGAATAGTCAAAGTGATTTTAAAAAAGAAAACAAAGTTGAAGTCTTACTTTACCAATTTTCAAAACACACTATAACGCTACAGTGATTAAGATGTGAAGTATTGATTGAAGGTATGATGAATGGAGAGTTCAGAAGTAAATACTTAAACTTAAGGTCAATTGATTTTGATAAAAGGACCAAGGCAATTAAATGGAAGAAAGGATAGGTTTTTCAACAAACAGTGCAAGGATAATTGGGTATCTATTTGAAAAAATATATAAATTGGATTTCATCAAAATTAAAAACCTCACTTCAAAAGGCACTGTTAAGAAAATGAAAAAAATCCATAAACCAGCAGTAAATAGTTGCAAATCATTATATGCTATAGAACTCCTATCCAGAATATAGAAAGAACTGTTACAACTCAAGAAAAAGACAACCAAATAATAAATGGGTGAAAGATTTAATTCAACATTCACCAAAGAAGATTTATGAATAGATACGTGAAAATAGGCTTAACAAAGTTGCTAAAGTCATTGGACAAATTTAAATTAAAACCACAGTGAGGGCGCCTGGGTGGCTCAGTGGGTTAAAGCCTCTGCCTTCAGCTCAGGTCCTGATCCCAGAGGCCTGGGATCGAGCCCCACATCGGGCTCTCTGCTCAGCAGGGAGCCTGCTTCCTCCTATCTCTCTGCCTGCCTCTCTGCCGTCTTGTGATCTCTGTCTGTCAAATAAATAAATAAAATCTTTAAAAAAAAAAAAAACACAGTGAGAGGGGTGGCTGGGTGGCTCAATGGGTTAAGCCTCTGCCTTTAGTGCAGGTCATGATCTCAGGGTCCTGGGATCGAGCCCTGCATCAGGCTCTGCTCATTGGGGAGCCTGCTTCCCCCCTCTCTCTGCCTGCCTCTCTGTCTACTTGTGATCTCTCTCTGTCAAATAAATAAATTAAATCTTTTGAAAAAAATAAATAAAACCACAATGAGATAGCACTTTATATCATGAATGGCTAAAATAAAAAAGATGGATAATAACAGTTCATGGCATTTTGGAGAAATTGGAACTTTCATAGATTACTGTTAGGAATTTAAATTGTACACCTAGTTTGTAAAAATTAAGCCACCAGCTTACTAACACTCAGTACAAAAACTTATATCCATACAAAGACTTGTAAATAAACATTCATAGCAGCATAATTCGTAATAGCCAAAAAATAGAAGGAAACGAAATATCCATGAACTGGCAAGTGGATAAAAGAAAGCAATAAATCGATGTAATAGATTTTTATGGTTCAATTCAAAGGAACAAATTACTGATGCATTCTAGAGCATGGTTGAGTCTCAAAAACATAGTGCTACATGAAAGAAACCAGACCCAAGGACCACATATTAGTATTCTGTCTTCATAAAATACTTGAAAATGCAAATCTATAGAAACAGAGAACATGTATCCTTGTGGCTAGAGTGTGAATGGATATTGTCTGCTAATTAGTTTGAGGGAATTTGGGGGGATGTTTTGGTCTGAATATACCCCCCAAATTCATATGTTGTAATACTAACCAACAAAGATGATGGTATTAGGTGTTGGGGTCTTTGGGAGGTGTTTAAGTCATGAGAGTTGAGCCTTCTTGAATGGGATTAGTGCTCTATAAAAGATGATCTAGAAAGATCTGTAGGTTCTTCTACTATGTGAAGACAGAGTGAGAGGCTGTGAACCAGGAAGAGGGCCTTCAGGGGAACATAACCAAGATCATGGCATTAGTAAAAGATTTGAAAATCTTTGTTTTCCAGATAATTTTTAGCATAAAACAACAAAGAGTTTTCATTTTACTCAACTTAAGATGTGTTTGCTGAGAGTTTGATGTCAATGGAGGTTAGGAGCTTCAATTGGAGACATTTTAGAAACCTGATACCATGATATCTTGAACTCTTTGGCTCACTGTCTTAGTCCATTTTGGACTCTGTGACAAAGTACCATAGACTGAGTGCTTCAAACAACAGAGATTTATTTCTTACAGTTCGAGGGGAGGGTGCTAGCATGGTCAGTTTCTGGTCAAGGCCCTCTTCCACATTGCAAACTGCTGTCTTCTCATTGTATCCTCACATGGTAGAAAGAGCTAGAGAGATCTCTTGGGGTCTCTTTTATAAGAACATTAAACCCATTCATGAAAGATCAACCTTCATGGTCTAATTACCTCGCAAAGACCCCACCTCCTAGAATCATCCTATTGGATACAGCATAGGAATTTTCATTCCCTTCAGTCTGTAACACTCACAGAAGCTGCGAGATTTTAGCCATTCATCAAGGCATAGGAAAAGTGTTACAAATTCATCTCAGCTTCCTGTTAAGAGCGTCATCTCCTGTCACCCCATCCAGGCCCTATACTCCAGCCATACTCCCCCTCTCATTGTACCTTGAGAAGGCTAAACAGTTTTACAACTGCATTTAGTGCATATGTTATTTCCTAGGCTAGCACGACTCAGCTCGTCCTTCCAGTAAGGGCAAAAATAGCACATCTTCCAACCTTCCGTCCCATTTTCCTTCCTCCAGTTCACACAGCTATTTATACTTGTTTTCTTTTGTTGCACCTGTCATAGTGTATTATGCCTTTTTTCCTGGTAAATGATGCATGTCTCAAGGAAAAGAACATACCTTTCTATGTTTTTTGATCCTTAAGTTCCAGCATAGTATATAATACATGTTAACCGTTGAGTGACTGGTTGAATGAATTTGGGGGTGAATGAGTTTCCGTTACTGTTTCTATCTTTAAAAAAAAGGACACAGCCAAAAACCTCCAAGTCACTTCTTCCTTCAGAGGAGGAGAAGTAAAACAGCTTGACCTATATGCAATCTGTGAGAAAGACAGTATTTAGAAGAGCTAGAGGTGAGTGGCAGAGCGGGGGTGTCTCAAATATTCATATATATGTGGCATCTGTAGTCAGAAAAATCACAAGACCAGAAACTTAACAGCTGAAAAAAGATGACCATGCAAAGTGATCGATATGTTACCTACCTTGACTGTGAGGAGGCTCTCAGAATTTATACACACATCATCCCATTGTCCACCTCATGTATGCTCTAATTTTGTCAATTACATTTCAACAAAGTGGGAAAAAAAAGAAATTTACAGATAAAAAGCTAATAATAGTTTTAGAAATATTGTTCCAAATTATGCTTTATCAAACAAAAATTGTTCCAAAATATGTTTTATCTCAACTATCAATAAACAGCTTTTGAAATTTTCTTCAGTATGAAATACAGAACTGGTCAGAACTGGTCATACTATCCATTGTTAAAATCACTGCCTTGACTCTTGCCATAAATAACATTCCATTTGATGTCATCATGATGATAATGAGAGCTGTTACCTATTGAACATCAGCCCTACACCAGTTAATTGTGGTTGCTTTGCATGTATCATTCCAAATCTTAATGCTGACTATATGAGGTCATTTTACAGATGAGTAAGTTGAGGCCCAGAACGCTGTAATAAATTGCTCAAGATTAGTTAAGCGGAAGAGCCAGAATGTGAATACAGAATCATCTTATTCCAAGTTCATGAGCTGTCCTTTATGTCACAAAGATAGTTTTGCTCCATAGCTGTTAAAATGGAGCTAGAGTTAGCCAATAAAAAAATATATACATATATATAAAAAACATGTGTATATTATATAAATATATCATACCTGTATTATATATATAATCATAAAGAAGAATTATGAATGCAAGTTGTTTCAGAAATAATTATTAATTTGGTAACCAAATAATTAAATTGGATTCCTATAAGTAATAATACAAGTTATTCTAGAAATAAATAATAGCTATAGTTAATAAGTAGTGCTTTTATGTATTGTATATTAATAGATTTTCACATATAAGAATACTTGAAAAAATATAAGCTAGCACTGTGGGTATTAACTACCTTTAGAGTAATCCAAACACTGGACAGGATGCTTTACAAAGTATACCTTTATTAAACAGAACAACCTAAACATTGAGAAATAAAGTCAAATCTAGAAGCAATCTTATAACTTTTATCTGTGCCTCAATGCACTTCAATTGCTATTTTAATAGTATCAGAGGGCACCTGGGTGGCTCTTTGGCTAGGTGTCTGCCTTCAGCTCAGGTCATGATCTTGGGGTCCTGGGATCGAACCCCGTATCAGGCTTCCCCACTCAGTGGGTAATCTCCTTCTTCCTCTCTTTCTCCATTTTCCCCTCCCCCTGCCTGTGCTCTCTCTCTCACTCTCTCTCTCTCGTTCTCAAATAAACAAATGAAATCTTTAAAAAAATAGTATCAGAAAAATGTGTATCTATAATTCCAAAAACATGTATTTTGTATTAAAATTCCCCAAACAGTGCACTGCTTAGGACAAATATGTACTACTCGGCATGTTTATGAAGCTGCAGGTCTTGAAGTATTGTCAGAGGATCTTTCCCCTCTCAATATAAGCAATGGATTTTCAAATAGGTAAAAACGTTAGAGCCCTATGCTTATTGGAGAAACACTATTCTAATAAGATGAATTGAAATCATGACAGAGTAACAAGGTCATAAATTTAAGAAATAATGAATTTTTAATATTTTTAAAGAAAAAAATTTGCTGTTTACATAAAATAGAGTAACAGATGATTTCTGCCTCTCTGCTTGAGGATGCGGAGAGCCAGAAAGAGTGTCACTCCCACAAGTAAAAAGAAACCTGAACAATCTTCTAATTCATAATTTTTCATGAACTCATGAGAGATTTGAGATCGAAGAGCAACCACGTATCCTAAAACCTATGGAAAAGAGCTGGCAGGGTGGCTTACTTGGAGAAGACAACAGGCAGATGATAGTGAATAGAATTCACCTGAGGTGGTGGTAGTCGCTGGCAAGACTGCGAATGCCATGAAGACCACAGAAATTGGGGAAGTCTGCAACATCTTCAAGGCTTTTCCTGCATGTACCTTAGTAGGTGCTCACAGAAGAGTTTGGAGAGTCCTTGGAAAGTTCCCTTGATGGTGCAGACCAGGAGAAAGGGAACATCACCGTCATGAGAAGAGCTGGAAGAACACTCAGACCCTGACCCGCATTGTCCCTATTAAATAAAAACGTCCATCTGTGGAAGGAAAGGAAAACAGGGCATTGATGAGAATCTGTTGCTGTTGGGAGACGCAGAGAAGGGCGACGAATTATCAATAGCCCATCTCTGGTGTTTTTGCACCAAAAGGCACAACTCCAATCTATTCACAAGAAAGCATCAGATAAAAGATAACTGAGAGACATTCTATAACATCGCTGACTAGTATTCTTCAAAACTGTCGACATTTTGAACGATTAGGAAAGGCAGAAGAACTGTCATGGAAAGGAAGGAGACATGACCACCAACTGTAATGTGCTATTGTGGATTGGATCCTTGAACGGAAGAAGGAACTTCGTGGAAAAACTGGTAGAATCTGAGTACAGTCTATAGTTTAGTCATATTATACAAATGTCTCTTCATTTTTATCATTGGGCTACTGTTAAGAAATGGTAACATTTGGATGAAAGGTGTCCAGACATATCTACTGCATTTATAAGTCTTCTGTAATTTTAGAATCTCAACCGTATGCAATAGCTTGTGGTTTCAGCTATGTATTTCAAGGGTATTTGGTTTAGTTTGCCTTGCATTTATTTGTTTTATAGTAGGTGGCTGTTCATATTACCTGTTTGTTTGTTTTTTCTCTGTGGTTGGAAATCAAACCACCCATCTACACTGAGGTGTCCATTAAAAATGTTCTGAAAGAATGCCCAGGATACTAGTGATTTACTTGATGCCAAATCTGCTAATTTTTAAGTCCCTTCTTAGCATCACTTAATATCAGTTGATACACTACCAACCTTCTTGAAACACTCTTTTCCTTTAGATTGTATGCCACCATACTTTCCCGGTTTTCTTCACACTTCTCTCTAGTTGCACACAGTTGGGACTCTCTGTAGATAACTGTTTCTTTGTTGTACCCATCCCCCAAACCAAGAAGTCTTCTTTTTGTTCATCTCCTACATCTAATCAATCACCAACTCTTGTTGCTTTTATTTCTTAGATACGTCTGTATCTGTTCATTTATCTCCATCACCACTGACCCCAGCTTTGCCCAAGAAAACATCATCCCTGTTACTGCAACAATCTCTTAAGTGATACCTAGGTCTCTGGCTCTTTCTTCTAGAGTAATTGTTCAACAACAAGCCTGCTCATGATTAGCACCTGCTTAAAATCATTCCACAGTTTCCCCATTGCCCTGAACATGGCTTTCAAGACCCTTTCTAACCTAACCCCTTCTCGCTTCCCCTGTCCCATTTCCTTCCTCCTTAGGTGGGTTTCCAGAATAGCATCATCTTCTCCGTGTCTGGATTTGCTGCTACTCATCACCTGTGTCCTTGGGGCTTTGTTCCTTGCTCTTCTAACCTGTCACCTGGTTAGTTCTTATTCCTCCTTTGCATCTCAGCTTGACTATTATATCCTCCTCAGGCTACCCTGGACTCCCACAACTGGGTTAAATGTCCCGCTAAATGAACTTCCATTGTAACCTTTAACTGCCTTGACCAGTTCCTGCTGCACCACTTCTGATTACTTGTTTGCATCATTCATTCACTTCTGATTACATGTTTGCCAATGAGGCTCTGGCTTTTGGTCAGTCAGCCCTCCATGATTCAAGGACTAATTTCTCATAATATTCTGAGTGCATGTTTCCTCCCTGTGTTCTGTCTGCCATGTAGTCATTTTAACATTTTTCACAATTTCTGGAGAGTTAGTAAGTAGAAACCAAGCCGGTGACATTTATGGGGACTCTCCAAAAAGCACTGTCATTGTGAACAATGGCTATTGCACATTTATCCCACTTCCTTCCATACTGCCTACCCCCAGCTAGTATAATTCAGTGAATGGAAATAGTTGGTTTGGGTTGTCTCAAGCATGTTGCAAATGGTATGATAGTGTGGGGACGTAGTAGAAAATCTATGGATTGTTTGTCCTTTACGGAGCACCATTTATGGCTGTTTGCCCTTGGCACTCATTTCCCCCTTGTTAAATGGAGATGTTGTACTGCAGTCAGTAAATTAGTAATTGTTTCCATCTCAATTTGGGGACAATCTTCATAATGTGGGCACACATAGACTCATGCCAAGAGGATGAGGTCATGTGTTTGAACATACTCATGTTTTTTTTTTTTTTTTTTAATTCAAGCCTTTTCTTTCCTCGGCCAGGGAATCCAAATCACTTAGTTCTTGGCCTTGTTTGATTGTTGATTTTTTTTTATGTTATGTATCATCCTACCAATTAAGCTGTAAAGCTTTCAAGGACAACAAGCAAGTCTTCTGCATTTCATATAATGATCATTTGACACATTTTTGAAGATGAAGATCATGTATTATATATCAAATTATTCTGTATAATAACAAATACAAATGTTACCCTTTATTAAATACCTGTCATATTCTAAGTACATAGATGCATGACTTCATTCATTCATATTTTACAGATAAAGAAACTACAGTTTAGAGAGTTCAGTTACTCACACAAGGTCACATAGTTTTGGCCAGGATTGAACCTGATCTGACTGATTTCAAAACCTCTGCTCATTGTACTGCCCAGTGATGTAAAATAATCTTTTCCCATGGACCCTTTTTAAAGTATTATCCAAGCACAGTTTATAAAGACAAAATTGGAAACTGCTCTGTTGAAGCATGGAGTCAAGCCTACTCTTAATGGCCCCTTTCCTCACTTCCTACAGTGACCTGTAAACATGGACATAGAACTCCAGAGTGTCAAGTTGGACAGATCCTCACTATTTCTTGTTACCTCTTCAGCCTGACAAGCTCTCATTTGGATGAGGAAGAGACTGTACCGAAATGAAGAAATCACATTGTATTCTTGTCACACTTTCCTTACGAAGAGAGGATGTTTTATGAAATAGTTTCTATGCAACAACTTTAGCCAAGCGTTTTAGGTAGGTCATAATAATTCGAGTAGCAATGCAGATTTTGTTTCCATCAGCAGGGGTTTCGAGCAAAAACCATATTTGCATTTCTCAGTAATGAGGAATACCTGGAGAAACAATTCAAAGATGGCAATTCCCTGCAAATGAAATTTAGGTGATTGCAAAAGGTACTATAACATAAGGAAAAGCCCATGTACATGGGATGCCTGGGTGGCTCAGTTGTTAAGTATCTGCCTTCGGCTCAGGTCATGATCCCAGGGTCCTGGGGAGTCTGCTTCTCCCTCTCCCACTCCCCCTGCTTGTGTTCCCTCTCTTACTGTCTCTCTCTCTTTCAGATAAATTTTAAAAATCTTTAAAAAAGAAAAGCCTATATGAAGACAAGCTGGTTTACAAAGGAAAACCATCAAATTGACATCTCCCATTTTCAACCCGTAAGAATAGAATGTACTTTATGATGTATGTCAGACACTGGATCTTCTGGAATAGGTGTCACTCACATTCTCAGAAGCCAGGAGCCAGATGTCAAAGGTGTGGGTGAAGCTCTTGGAATCACAGCAGAGCATGCAACAATCTAATATGCGTATTTGTCCCTAACAGATGTTAAGGATGATACATTATGGTCTTAAAGTGCCCTATAAAGCCATATAAAGCCTAGTTTCTAACATTTATCTTAGAGTTTTCTTAAATGACATTTTAAGTCATTTAAGTCATTTAAGTGTTGTTTATGCACAAACGTACATAAAAAGACCAGTTCTCATGACCCACTAGTGCACCTTCAGAAGATGCATATTCCTGTTTTCTCTTCATAACAAACAAATGACTTCAGGAAAACACTCATTGTGGCTTGGATAAAAAAGAATTCTGAGAAAATAGTAACTGAAATGAACAGAGGTTGTTAAAGTTATTTATATAAAAGAAGAATGTTACTTCCAACCCTGTAGATTTGAAGACTCACAAACTCTATGATTACAAATATGTCTCTAATCACACTGACCCACATTCTTCTCTTGAAAAATGAGAGTATTTTGAGAATGAGCCACGAGGGTAATCAAAAGTAATGACTCTTAAAGCCTCCGCATGGAACTGTTATACTGTAACTTTCATTCTTATTCCATAGATTGCAAAGCCTCAGGGCTAAGCCCCAAATCAGTGGGACAGATGAGAATCTTCTGCTTGCATGGAAGGCAGAACAGAGGTTTGAAGGGAGTAATTGTGAACAGTGTCTACCGCACCACTGTTCAGATAACCATTGTTAAAATGCTTGTGTATAGCTTTTGTATTATGCATATTTGACCTGAATTTTGATGGACAGGTAAAGATTAGCAGTACTCTAAAAGTCTTGACTTTTTGTTCATAAATATATTGCCTCTCTACAAAAGCCTTTTTAATCCTTAACTAAAATCTCCATATATCCCAGCTTTCATTTCTAAATATTATATAGTCACATCACATTCAGAGATCAGGTCCTACAATTTTAGCAGTAATATGTATATTTTCTCTTTCAAGTTTACTGAGAAACAAGATTTAAATTAGAACTGAGGAATATCATAAATGGGGTGCAAGTTCAGGATAACACCTAATTATTTTCACCAATCTATTTCTTTCATTCAAATTCTTTTGACTCTTTGAGGAAAAAAAAATTCCTTATCTACCTAATCATTCCTCTATCAGTCTACCCGTATACTGTAGAACTTAGAGCAAAAAAAGCAACAGACAAATTTACTCTGATTAGCAATGCTGTATGTGAATATATTTCTGGCATTCTAGCAATAATGAGTCCACATAAGAGACCAACTTGAAATAGTCCCTCGGTGTTAAATTAAAACAATGCACTCTGAAAGAATGTACTCTTCACATAAATACTAAATGTGGAAGGGTGAGCCTCCTGATTGAAATTAATGACTTATTTGCTAATCTCTTCTTGAAAATAGTTTTAAAAATGTCAGTCATAGGGCGCCTGGGTGGCTCAGTGGGTTAAAGCCTCTGCCTTCGGCTCAGGTCATGATCTCAGGGTCCTGGGATCGAGCCCCACATCAGGCTCCCTGCTCAGCGGGGAGCCTGCTTCCTCCTCTCTCTCTGCCTGCCTCTCTGCGTACTTGTGATCTCTCTCTGTCAAATAAATAAATAAAATCTTTTTAAAAATGTCAATTGCTGTCATCATTTTAAAAAAAGATTTATTTATTTAAAGAGAGAGAGACCATGAGTGGGAGGGGTAGAGGGAGAGAGAGAGAGGGAGGGAGAGAGACTGTCAAGCAGACTCCTCGATGAGCGTGGAGCCTGACGTGGGCCCAAACCCACAACCCTGAGATCACAACCTGAGCAGAAATCAAGAGTTGGATGCTTAACGAACTGCACCACCGAGGTGCCCTGTCTTCATTTTTCTCATTTGTGAGGGTCATACTGGATACCAAAGAAGATTCATACTATGAAGATAGGCCCAGAAAGCACTTCAAGGCAAATACTAGTGCATCTTCCAAAAAGTCCTATATAGGAAGGGTTTTTTTTTTTTAATAGATACTAACAGACATCCCAGGGACCTGAGAGTGGGGATAATCGTTACATTGACCATTTCATTCCTGATGAGATATAGACCTATTGTCCAGAATATGCCTTTACAAAATATACTCCCAAATTGAACTTCTACTAACTAGCCCTGTGACCTTGGGCCTCTCTCTATCTTCATTTAACTCCATTTCCTCACCCTGGCTGTGACATCACAACACCTCTGACATTCGACCAACCATATAAAACATTCTTTCCAAACTTGTTTCCTTTCTATGCAATGAAAATAATGCTAACCTCACGCTTACAAAGCGGTTGTGAGGGTTACAATGAATGAGGCAGTGCACAGGCACGCCCTTTGTACAGAAGAAGGTGCTATGGAAGGGCTCAAAGGAGCATCTACCCAGTTTACCTTAAAAAGGTTGTGAGAAAAGTATGAGTTAATTTATATCCCCGAATGAATGAATGAATAATAAGAAAGATAACTTCCTTTTCTATCTTTCTTTCTTTTTATTTTTTTTACATTTTAGCTATTTATTTGACAGACAGAGATCACAAGTAGGCAGAGAGGCAGGCAGAGAGAGGAGGAAGCGGGTTCCCCGTTGAGCAGAAAGCCCGATGTGGGGCTTGATCCCAGGACCCTGAGACCATGACCTGAGCCGAAGGCAGAGGCTTTAACCCACTGAGCCACCCAGGTGCCCCAAAGATAACTTTTCTCATCCCTCTAATCTTGATTTGGGGCTCTATTACGGCACTTGTTATAGTGTAGCATATAAGGCAGATACTTATGTCTCTGACTTGCCCACTCAATTGTGGATACATAAAAGGCTTAAACCACTTTTAATTTATGTCTTTGTTTCCCATAATGCCACTGGGCACATGGTGGATACTTAGTTGGTTGAATCATGCTGTTCCAGATACTGTTCTAAGCACCTTATGTATACTAATTCATTTAATCCTCAAATGCTCATTAATCCTCCAAGTAAGAATGATAACAGCCTAGATGATTTTGGTGACAGTGACGATGGAATTCAATGATGAGTATAAAAGTACAAATAAGCAGGCCTTCTTAACAGTTTTTTAAAATGTGCTACCGAAATCAAGGCAGTAGCTGGGGTAATACTTTATCCAGGAGAATTTTGAGACTTTATCATCTTTAGGAATTTAACCTTCTGTTCCCCATGATATGCTTCCACCTTATCAAACAATGTACAGAACACAAATTCCCAAGTCCTCTGATTTTTAATTCAATGCTTCTCAAGATCCAGAGAAAATTCGGTGTTAGGACAAAATACATCCTAGTTCCAGTTCCAGGTCTTAAATTTGAACAAATCCCTTCCTCATGTTTTTCTCTCTATGTATCCTAAATTGTTGGAAATTATAATGGCTGTTTCTTCTCAGGACAAAACACAAATAAATCTTAGCCATATTAGCAACTGCCTTGGAGCAGAGCTACTGTATAAAGTGTGACTATTTTATGGTGTTCATATCAGAAAAAATCCTGGTTTCTCTTTGACCTAACTAGAAGGAAATGCATTTTTTAGATTGCAAGTGCAAGCCTGAATATTAAAGAATAATCAGACATAAAGAAATTGCAAGTAATTCAGCATGCTATCAAGAGTTTCATTAGCTACTTAGTAATCATTTTCAAAATTACCAGTAGGACAACAGATCCCATGGATTCTGTAAAGGGAGGGTGTCCTTTCTATCCCAGAGATTTGATGTTAAGGATAAGCCTTTACTATAAGCACAAATGGGAAGTTGATTATATTGTAATGCCTGATTACAGCAAGAGAAAGGATGACGCAGTTTACCCATTTACTGTTCACATGGAATTCTGGGGTACCTTGGAGAAGGAACCATGGCAGCACTAACTGGCTTAAAAATACATGGGTTAGCCTCAGGATATCCTAGTAGTTGAAACTCCTAGGATAGTCATCTTTTTATTGCACTGTGCTCCTGGGAATGGCAGAATTCCAGGGCTTCAATCCAGTCCTTGTCCGCTTGTTCTGTTTTGTTTTGCCCTCACCGAATGTGTATTGCACCCAAATGATTGGCCGAAAATTGGAGAAATTCACACAAACTCGTTACCCAACATTAGATAGACCACCAACAATTCCTGGCCATTTTACTGAAGTCAATCCATTAGTTAGTGAGTTTTGCTAATTTTTTCTTGATTAAATGCATTAGAAAAACCTGTTGAAGAACCTCATGGGAGCCTTGCTATAGTGGCAGCCTGTTAATGGGGTAACTTCCATAAAAAGAGGGCAAAGGATATGAAGAGTTTCTCATGTTTTTCAGTTGTATTTGAAAAGAACTGGTGTTAAATATTTTTTCACTCCTAATAAACCAACTTCATGTTACTACATGTATTTCTATTACCCATGCATTATTTATAAGGCAGTAGATCACTTCTGATTTGCCTTACAAAATATAAAATCCATTTGAATAAATTCAAATTCTGAAAAATCTTGGACTAGAAGTTAAACTCTGAATACACCAAGTGTGACTTAAAAATAAGGTGATTGATTTTATAATGTGAAGATTTGAATTCATCCATCCGTAGAAGTGTCATCCCCTTCTAAGTAGCACACATGGGAGAACATAAAGTCCTTTCAGTGATGAAGCTACTGCTCAAACAATTCATGAAGCTTCTTTCTTGGAATTATCTCTGGAGCCTGTGTCTCACTTATTCATTGACCCACAAAACATTAATTTAGCATCTCCATGCACCAGTCACCATTTTGGTATTGCTCTCATCATTTGCAAGTGGATAAGAATGTTTTAACTAAACACTAAAAAGTAGTGTGAAATTACTCCACTAAGTGGAAAATTGACAAAATTTTTTTCTGAAACAAAATAATTATAAGACAAGTTTCTCAAGGGGTTTTCAGCTGGCTTCTAAGAGAATTCTAAATGAATTCCAAACGTGTTCTGAACATGAGCGGTAGTATTGGAATGTATTATCTTTTTTTCGATTTTATTTTTAAGTCATCTCTATACCCAACATGGGGCTTGAGCTCACAACCCCAAGATCAAGGGTTGCGTGCTCTCCTGGCAGCCAGCCAGGTGCTCCGATAAGTGCTATCTTGAAGCAACACACTCATTGGATGGATAAGGCTTGCTATGTATTAAAATTAGTATCTTTGATTTGCACAGAAATGTGTAAATTCTTATATATATGTAATGAATGGTGAAGTTATATTTTCTGATTACATTTTACAATGTGCTTTTGTTTCATAACATTAAATGAATGTCTATCATTTCTGTCATCTAGTCATGCTATTAATGTGAACCCAATTCCAGAGACTGTCAGCACTGGGGCAATCATTTGTTTTACTCATAGCCTACAAAATCTTGGCAAGGGGACTCCCTGCCAGAGTATACGATGACCTATGCAAACCAAACTGATATGAGAAGTAAATCTTCAGAATTATGCCTTTAATACCACAAATTTAGGATTGATGCTTCATTCTGGGATGATATGATGCTCTTAACTAGAGCATCTTGTTTTATTGCCGGGATCTACTGCTAACTTACGACTGGGCTGTTTTGGTTGGGTACGTCTCACCAGCATAGTTGTTAATCCTCTCTGAAATTTGAAATCAGGTTGACTTTATTTTCTTCCATGAGCAGCTGAAAGATGAAATTTGGTTGTCTTTGATTGTATTTTCCTTTTCTACATATCAAATCATGTGTCAATATGTCCACACTGAAAAGATTAATTGAAACATCAGGAGTATTAATAGTCTGATTAAAATGAGGTGGGTTATAAATACTTTCAGAGCTAATCAGTGCAGCATATCATTATGGAAAGAAATCCTGCTGACTGAAGAAATGATGCATGTTCTTTTCAAACATTGAATGTAGCAGAATGACTGAGGTTGATTTCATTCGCAGCTGAAGCTGTGCATTTCCAATGGTAAGAATAAATAAATTCTTGAAAAACAAAAGCTCCAACAGAGTGTAGGACATAGATGTTCTCTGAGTACATAATGGGCATCCGGTACTTTCCATCCTGGCCAATTAGAATAATTTGGCAACAAAGCTCTGTGGACTCCCTAGTATAATCCAAATAGTCTGTCAAAAATACAGAAAGGATGAAAATCAATGTAAAAAGGCTAAACTCCATCAGTGAACAATCATTCTAATGCTTTTTTACCAAACTCAAGAAGAAATCATAGTGCAACTGTTAAATGCCTGGGCCCTAGAGTCACACACACACAACATGAATCTAAAACCTAGCTCTGTCATTAACTAGTTTCATGTTTCATGTCCTTGAATAGATTTACTTTTCCTCCCCACACCTCAGTCTCAGTGTCTACAAAATGGATCATATTTAAGAATAATATCTTAGTCTTCATCCAGGATTGTATGAGTTCATACATGTAAGCACTTAGAACAACCCTTGGCATGTAGTAAGTACCCATTACTAAGCTCACTGAGATAGTGATTTGGTTTTTACCTAAAATTTTTTTAAATGATCATTTTTCCTCTCATGGCTGCTACTGGCAAATATCTTTCATTTTATGTTTTGCTGAGTGGTCTGGGTCACAGCTATATATTTTGAATAGGGATTATTTAAAGAATTTAAAAGTTAAATTTGGTTCATTGACCTATAAGGCTTTTTCAAACTTTAATATGTAATGATAGTTTAATTCTGTGAAATGTGCATATATCAAAATATCATGTGTGTCCCAGGAGCAATTAACCTGTTATTAAAGATAATGACAACAATCAATAAAAATGTCAGTTCTGAAATTAGGTTCATATACTACCAGCAATTGGCAGATATTTAGCAATTATGTTAAGACAGAGCTTGGTTTTTATAATGCAAATCAACATAAAATGTGAAAGAACAGACATGTTCATTGTGCTTAAAAAAGCTAACTGTTGAAGAAGTGGAACAATTGGAAACTTGCAAATATTTAGGTTTCCTTGAAAGAATTGGACATCCCATAACTAATTGGGAAAAAATAGAAAGAAAAACAAAACCACAAATGTGTTTATTTTGGTATAGAAATTATAAAACTGTTTAGTTCCAAGAAACAAAATTAAGACAATATTTATTAGAAGTATAATGTATTCTAATTACTTGGTATTCTAAAGCAATCCAGTGTAGACTTGGAAGTGGTCACATCTTAATTGGAAGTGATCACATCTTAATACAGCAATTCTATTTCTCAAATCTGCCCCCACATTTTTATCCACCCTGTAAGCCACAAATAAAAAACTCATTTAACCACTTGGAGTAAGTAGATGGAAGCAATGAACATTATTTTTCAGAAATCACAGTTACAGGACTTTGGCAATTCAACTCTAATGTACTTTGGTTAACACATTTTTTTCAAATGGGAAAAAATAATACCCATCTTGTAGGGTTTTTATGCTTTCATTAAAATAACACATATAAAACACTTGTGCCGGGCATAGCGGAAATGCTCAACAGAGGGTGTTGTTTTGGTGTACACACAAAAAAGGAATAGGATAGCATTCATGGTGGTAGTTTCTTTGTAGGATGATTAGGAAAACAGCAAATCAAGGTATGGAGAGAATTCAGCATGGTCAGAGGAAAATGATGGCCTGAGAGAAGAGAAAGGTCTGTGGTGTCAAGTGATTCATGCCCACACTTGTAACTTCTAGTTGCTGAGAGGTAAAACTAATGTTTCTTTTATCCTCCAAATCACTGACTGTATGTTAGATGTTCAATTCCTATTGAAAGGGAAATCTCTTATTTTAAAGATTTTGTTTACTTTAGAGAGAGAAAGAGCTCGAGCACAAAGGTGTGAGCACAGGCGGTGTCAGAGTAGGAGGGAGAGGGACGAGCAGACTCCTTGCTGAGTGTGGAGCCCCATGGCGGGGCTTGCTCTCGGGACACTGAGATCATGACCTGAGCAGAAATCAAGAGTCAGATGCTTAACCAACTGAGCCACAGAGATACTGCTAAAAGGGAAATTTAAATAGCAGATTTAATATGCATAGTTGAGGCGAAGTGAGGTTGTGCTTGAAGAGGGAGGTATTGAGTTGATTATATCTAAATGGGAAAACGGATCCATAAATATGAAAGGCAGGGTGGGCTCATATTGGCAAGTATATGACATATACTAGAAATGCACAAAAAATAAGATAGCATAAAGGTTAATTCCCCGAAAAATTAGCAAAATGAATATTGTTTTATTTCATGTCTTGTATCAGTCACTGTTTCCTAACTATTTGTCTCCTGGATATATTTTTAATCTGTCCCCTTTAGTTTAGGTTCTTCTCTCTCCCCTAGGTTACTACAATAACCTCTCAGCCACTCCTCCCGCCCTTAAGCCTTTATTCTCCACGCTGTAGGTATAATATTTCTCGTTCTTTAATGCCTTTTTTATCATATCTATTTTCCTTTGGAAAACATTTCATTGGCTTCACATGAACTATATACATGATTAAGCTCCAATGACAGCATTGTCAACGAAAGATCACTTGGGGCTCTGTTCATGTCTAGGAAAGAGACAATGAGATCATGAAACAGGATGGCATTGATAGGGATAAAGAAGAGGATGCAGATCTAGGAATATTTAGAAGACAGATTGTTCATAAATTGGTGACTAAGCAGATGGTGAGTGAGAAGGAAGTATGAGTTTGGAGGCCTAGTCGGCACCAGTGGATATGGAAATAAGAGCCGGAATAAAAGTTTGATAAAGGTAGAAACATCCAACAGGTCAAAGTTGTAGTTGAAGCCAAAGAGTTGGTGGGATTGCCTCTAGACAGTAAACTAAAAAGTACATTGAACAACTAAAATGTTTTTCAGCACCTGCATTTAAGGAGTGAAGGAAGGAAGAAGAACTAGAAGGCTGGTATGAAATCAACGTGCGGCATTAAGGCAAAGAGAGTAGAACGTCTCAAGAAATCAGGAGAATCCACAGTGTCAAATGCAGAAATGAGGATGAGTAAGGGAAGGTGTGGAAAATGTCTTTGGATTTGAGGTAAGGAGCCCACTGATAATCTGAATCGAAATACCATGAAGCCTAGAATTCAGATGCAGTAGTAAGGTGTAAAGTGAAGTTTACTAATATTTTGTTGAGAATTTTTGCATCTGTATTTTTCAGAGATACTGGCATATGCTTTCTTTGCTTTGAGGGTCCTTCCTTGGCTTTGGTATCAGGGTAATGTTGACTGCATAAAATAAGTTTGGGAGTGTGGCCTACTCTTCGTTTTTTGAAATGTCTGCATTTATTTTACGTTATCCATTTTGTTGGTGTATAATTGTTCATAGGAGTCTCTTATAATCCTTGCAGTACTGTAGTATCAGTTATAATGTGTCCTCTATCATTTCTAATTTTATTTATTTGAGTCTTCTCTCTTATTTTCTTAGTCTAACTAAAGTTTTGCCAATTGTGTTTATCGTTTCAGAAAACCAGTTCCGGTTTTTCTGGTCTCTTATTTATTTCCATTCTGATCTTTGTTTACTTCTTTCTGCAAATGTTGGGCTTAGTTTGTTTTTCCTAGTTCCTCGAACTGTAAAGTTTGGTTGTTTATTTGAGAGCTTTCTGTTTTCTTAATATATGACTTTATCACTATAAACATCCTTCTAAGAACTGCTTTTGAAGCATCGCATACATTTGGGTGTATTTTCATTTTCATTTGTTTTGACAGATTTTCTTTTTTTTTTATTTTATTTTTTTTTTAAAGATTTTATTTATTTATTTGACAGACAGAGATCACAGTAGACAGAGAGGCAGGCAGAGAGAGAGAGAGGGAGGGAAGCAGGCTCCCTGCTGAGCAGAGAGCCCTATGCGGGACTCGATCCCAGGACCCTGAGATCATGACCTGAGCCGAAGGCAGCGGCTTAACCCACTGAGCCACCCAGGTGCCCCATGTTTTGACAGATTTTCTGATTTTATTTTTGATTTCTTCTTTTACATAGTGTGCTCATTCAGCAGTATATTTTTTAGTATCCATATGCTTGTACATTTTCCAGTTTTCCTCTTGTTGATTTCTAGTTTTTTATCATTGTGGTAGGAAAAGACACTTGTATGATTTCAATCTTCTTGAGTTTGCTGACTTGTTTTCTGGCCTATCATACAATCGATCCTGGAGAATGTTCTTCATGGCCTATTATATCTAAATTGGAAAACTGATCTGTCTCTCCTGGATAATATGCCACGTGCACTTGATAATTGTGTGTATTCTGCTGCTGTTGAATCAAATGTTCTGTATATGTCTGTTAAATCCACTTGGTCCAATGTGTTGTTCAAGTTCAGTGTGTTCTTGTTGATTTTCTATCTGGATTCTTTATGCATTGCTGAAAGTGGGGCATTGATGTCCCCTATTATTACTGTATTCTCTGTTTCTCCCTTCAGATCTGTTAGTATTTGCTTAATATATTTAGGTGCTCCAGTGTTGGGTGTGCCTATAATTATGACTGCAATGTTTTCCTGACGAATTGACCCCTTTATCATTATATAATAATCTTCTTTGCCTCTTGTTACCTTTTTTGGCTTAAAGTCTATTTTATCTGGTAAAAGTATAGCTAGCTCTTGTTCCTTTTGGTTTCCACTTGCATTGACTATCATTTTCCATCCCTTCTCTTTGAGTCTATGCAGGTTTTTAATCTGAAGGGAGTCTTTTGCAGGCAGCCTATAGTTCAGTCTTGTTTATTTTAATCCATCCAGCCACTGTGTGCCTTTTGATTGGTGAGTTCAATCTATTTATGTTCAGAGTTATTATTGATAAGTAAGAAGTTACTGATCCCAACTTATTCATTGTATTATCTGTTTTGTAGTTCCCATTGGTTTTCTTCCCCTTCTCTTCCTGCCTATCTTTATGAATTGGTCATTTTCCATGGTTATGTGCTCTGCTTTCTCTTTCTTTTTCTCTTTCTCTTTTGGAAGTGTAGTCTGAGCACTTCCTTTGTAGTAACGCTGAGGCAAACATAAAACACCTCAGAGATAAAACAGTTCAGTTTAAGACGATAGCAACTTAACTTTGATCACATACAAATGCTCTACATTTATTCCCCCTTTTATGGTTTTGATATCACAATTACCTCTTTTTATAGTGTGTATGCTTTAACAGATTATTGTAGCTACCGTTATTTTTGATATTTTTTTCTTTAACCTTTTTACTATAATTAAATGGTTAATACACCCTCCTATTACAGATTGAGAATTTTCGAAATTTGACTGTGTGTATATTTACCTTTACCGGAGTGTTGAAAACTTTTAGCTTTTCTTGCACGGCAGGTATCGTGGTGATGAACTCACTTAGCTTTTGTTTTTCAGGAAAAGTCTTTATTCCGCCGCCCCTTCATATCTGAAGGATCACTTTGCTGAGCTCTGCTGTTTTATATTAGAAGTATTAGAAATAAAATCCTTCTGAAATCCTTCCTGTTGTCTTCGGGTGGGAGATTTTTTTCACTGATAATCGCTTATACCTGTACTTGCACCTGATGGACACTTTGTACTCCCTCTTGTGGCAGCATTCTTAAGCTTGTATGTCTTCTCTGGTGCTTGCAGATCACCAAGCTGGTTGCCAGAAGCCTCTCTTTTGTTTTCTAGAAGGTGGCACCACAGCTCAGATCTGTGGTTTTTCTCAACCCCAGAGCCCCTGGCCTGTTTTATTGGAGTTCACTCTCACAGTTGCATCAAGGAGCCAACCACGGGCAGGCCGAGGGGTGGTCGTGGTGGTGCTGGTGTGGTGGTGGTGTGACTTTAGAACTTGAGGCCTTGGGGGTGTCCATGGGCCAGGTGATAGGATCCTTGGGTGAGGTTCTCCCATTGTCTAATGGGTGGGCCTCCCACTGGAGTCTTGAAAGCAGTGAGCAAGAATTGCGTCTCCTTAATACCCTTTGATATTCTTATCAGCCTCTTTTCTGACCCCTCACCTTACACCAGTCCTGGAGGTCCCCCTGCTTCAATACTTGGTGTTCCTGGAGAGAAACAGGCTTCTCCAGCAGCTTCACACACAGCTGGAGCACCCAGGCACTCACTTCTCTCCCTTAGCCCCATAAGAGCATTCGCTGTCCTCTAGTGGTCCCTGCATTCTGCTGCCCTTGAGCTGGCCTTGGGCTGGCCAAGTTCTTCTTACTTCTCCACTGCATCCAAACTTGCTTTTTATTTTTGGGTGTTTTGGGTTTTTCCCCCTCTATCAAAGTGCTGGAATCTCTTCTTAAGAATGCTGAATTTTTGCAAAAGCTCTCTCATCCATGGTGTATGCCCAAGTCAGCATTTGTGGGGTTTTCCCCCAACTCTGGTCTACTTTGGCTGGTTCTGCAGCCAATGCTATGGTCTGTCTGCCTAATACCCAATGCAGAAGTAGGTGAGGCTCCTCCCAGGCCCCTTGGCCCAGAGTCCCAAGTCCCACAACTCCCACAGAGATACTTTTATTCTTTTTTAAAATTTTGTCATGATCATAGCTCTTACCAGATGGGCTTATTGTGAGGTTAAAGCTACATAAAGTACTTCACACTGTGCTAAGCACCTGGTTAGTTGAGTAAATGCTAGTTGTAATTTTTATTGCTGGTAGGAAATGTTGAAGAAAACTGTATAGCATAGTGTTATTATAGTGTTATTCTGGAGAGATTGTTGGGAGCTTCTGAATATATTCCTTGAAAATGTCAGTAGACTCTTGTCTGAATGTCATTTAGCTTGTTGGTCAAGCTCCTCTGTTCTGTGTTGAAAGATTTAAAACCACATTTGTATGCATTGCTCATGCACACATACACATTCATGCAAATATTGGGCAAAGTGTTTGACAAATTGGTGTCTTTGTAAAACTTGGTATTGTTTACAATAATGACTGGATAAAAAATGTTAAATATTTTAGGAATTCATTTCCTTGAATCTTATTTCTTTTAACTTTAAGAAATTACTGCATATACTCATTAAATTAAAGTATTGACAAAACAAATTACTGCATATACTCATTAAATTAAAGTATTGACAAAACAAATTCAACTTTGAGAATTAAGGATATTCCATGCTTTTGAACTAATTATGAAGAAGCAGACAAGATGAATGTATTTCAAATTATACTGAGTATTTCAGAAACAAGTCTGTTCTTGTCTCTTATTCATGTACTCATGGCTTTTCTAATCATGTTGCTTATACTATTTTCAAATAGATTTTTTTAAAGATTTCGTTTATTTATTTGAGAGAGAGAGCAACTGAAACAGAGCAGGAGCAGGACGAGGGGCAGAGGCAGAGGGAGAAACAGGCTCATAACCTGAACTGAAGGCAGACGCTTAAACAACTGAGCCACCCAGGTGCCCCCATGGTGTTTATACTTCAGAATACACAAGAATTTTATGGATAATGATGAATAGAAAATTCCTCCTTTGCTACTTGTGCAATGACAATAGACTAATTCATTGATGGGATTGGGAGGGAGACAAACCATAAGTGACTCTTAATCTCACAAAACAAACTGAGGGTTGCTGGGGGGAGGGGGTTTGGGAGAAGGGGGTGGGATTATGGACATTGGGGAGGGTATGTGCTTTGGTGAGTGCTGTGAAGTGTGTAAACCTGGTGATTCACAGACCTGTACCCCTGGGGATAAAAATATATGTTTATAAAAAATAAAAAATTTAAATCAAAAAAAAAAAAAAAGTAAATCTCACATACTTGAATTTTGCTGTTTCTCCAGAGAAAACTTCACAGACCATCCAGGGATGCTTGTTTTGTATATACTTTCTGTCGTATATTTGGGTAAAAAACTACACTACACTTGAAAAAATTCTCTGAAATAATTTATCTACTTTAAAGTCTTTTGTATGTTAGTGTTACAAGGGATGAGAGGTAAAACACATATAAATTATGAACTATTTAGAAAGGGATATTTTGGGGAAATCCTTTAGGTTCAGTTAACTGAAAACACAAATCTTCTTTAAAAGATTAAACTATAGCATATGAGTTAAACAATCAAAATAAAGCATGCAATTCCCACTATATCTAAGCTATGGCCTTAAACATACAGCAACTATGTACCTATGAGAATAATACTTTGAAGAACATCTAATATCATGGGGAAATGGTGATGGTGTATTGTTAAGTGGAAAAAAATCTATAAAGTTGGAACTTATAGAGTAAGATTCCAATCTGTGGGTAAACTGTAGGCATGCACTACATTCAAGTAGAGAAAATGTGGAAAATATACACTCATGTTAGTTTCCATCCTTGGATCATTAAACTATAGGTGTTTTCCTGGAGTATTTTTCTCAGTTTTACGTGTTTTCTCGGCATTTTTCTCTGTTATTATTCAAGTATAATTGACATGTAATGTTGCATTAGTCTCAGGTGTACAATACAGTGATTTGGTAATTCTATACATTACTCTGTGCTTATCAAGATAAGCATCGTGACCATACAATGTTAACTATGGTATTCACACCAATATTCTCTATGCTGCAATTTTCATCTCTATTTATTTTATAACTGGAAGTTTGTACCTCTTAATCCCTTCACCTATTTCACCCATTTCCTTCCTGCCTCCCCTCTGGCAAACTACCAGTTTGTTCTCTGTTAATCACAGGTAAAAGTTATATATTTAAATTTTTTTTGAAGTACAAATCACATATAGAAAAACCTGGGCTGTTATAAGGGTATGCTGATATGCTGATCCTGTCCCCCAACATTCAATGCTAGTTTTGTAATGGGGTTCACTGCCAGTAGAATACTTTAATGCTGCAGTAATAGAAATTGCTTTCATAGGGATTTGTCAGTAATTCTATAATGTCTCGGGGGGAACTTGGCAAGGTCCTAAAATTGAAGTTACAGATTTAGGATTTTTACATTACCATTCTCATACAGTATGAAAATAATGAGTTGCTTACAAGCCTTAAAGACATTCATGAATGTTTCAAATCCCTTCTCAAGTAGAATTGCAACACAGACTACAATGGAAACAATTTGGATATAGAGAGAATAATGATATCTTCCCATTTCCACATGTTAATTAACAACCACGGCTTGATTTAGAAATGCTATGGAAGTTTGAAAAGCAATTATAGATCACATAGATGCAGGGTTTTCCTGATAAAACCAATCACAGTTTCATGAGTCAATAAATCCCTAAATTATCTTGAAAAACAATTTTTAAAAAACCTTGTTAAATTAATGCTGGCCAGTATTCTACCTAGAGCAAAGGAACAAGTTAAAAAAATCCTTTGAAGTTGCTGTTGACAGTTTCTCATTTGGGGTATAATTTTAATACTCTCTTTCTTTCCCAATTTTTCATTAATACTGAAATTATGCAAATTCTCATCATTTAAAACTGGACGTTTCATTTGGCAGCACTACACAGAATAGGAGGAATACAGAAGGAGGGATATTAACAGAGAGACTTATGCTCTATTCTTTGCAGCCACCCCCTTGTCCACCACTGCAGTGATCTTTCCAACAAAGGAAATTAGTTTTTCTGACATGGTTTATTGCAAGTGTTCACGAGTGCTCCTACATATCTTTCCAAATGCTCGCAAGACATCTCTCTAACAGTCCAGTAAACATGTGTCCAGTATTACTGTCAAATACATTGGATGATAGTCTAGAGAATATGCTTTCTTAACTAATTCCTTATGAAAACTATGATGTGGTTTGCTTATCATAATTTTTTCATCAATTCTTTCATTCTTCATGATGTCTTAGTGATTAAGGAGAGTGCTTTAAAACTCTTGTCTGAAAGTTCTTTCAATGACCCAGAATACAATTTGTCATTTCAGGAGCTTAAAATAAATTTCAAAAAAGGGAGTTCCAAGAATATATGTAAAAAGATGAAAAATAAGTTGGAGGATATTTATTGAGTAAATAAAATGGCATGATTCAAAAATAAATGAATGTAGGAAAAATAATTAGGCACTTTCTATTATATTCTATTTTGTGTTTATACTATTCTAAAAGAAAAATTGGAGGCTAAAAATGAAGTCAGTCTCCTCTGGTGAGAAATCTGAAAAGGATATTTATTTCATTATCTAAACATTATTTTCAGAAGAGGTCCTACGTGTACATACATTTTATATGGTATGTGATGCTGAGAAGTCAGTTGTCATCCACTTCGTGCATCAGTTGCTTTATCTGTATAATGGAAAATATACTACAACCTCAGAGGGTTTTTTTGATGTATATACAGTATCATTTATTAAGACCTCTGGCATAGTTATTTTTATTTAATTTAAAGCTGAATGCAAAATAAATGAATGGGATATCTCTTGGTTTGCATTTTCTGATTTTTTATATAATAATGTATATCAGCACCTTAGTATGTAGAATATTTTATTAGGATTTCATCTTAGAACATATCATACTTTTGACAAAATATTCTTTTTTTTTTTTTAAAGATTTTATTTATTAATTTGACAGAGAGAAGTTACAAGTAGACGGAGAGGCAGCCAGAGAGAGAGAGAGAGAGGGAAGCAGGCTCTCCGCTGAGCAGAGAGCCCGATGCGGGACTCGATCCCAGGACTCTGAGATCATGACCTGAGCCGAAGGCAGCGGCTTAACCCACTGAGCCACCCAGGCGCCCCTTGACAAAATATTCTTGAAGGATTATTTATGGTTTTGTTTAGAATTTGGGAGAAGTGTTAATTTCTGAAATATTTATTCTGATTTTTAAAATTTTTTTTTATTTTCAGCATAACAGGATTCATTATTTTTGCACCACACCCAATGCTCCATGCAATCCACTACCCAAATTTGTTTCCCTTTTCAGATGATCTTGGACTATAAATGTCTCCTTACATGGAATAGTATAAATATTTTAGATATATAAAATAAAGTGCTTCTGGGGCACCTGGCTGGGTCAGTTGGAAGAGCATGCAACTCTTTTTTTAAAATTAAATTTATTTATTTTCAGCATAACAGTATTCATTATTTTCCACTGGGTGTGGAGCACCCAGTGCTCCATGCAATCCGTGCCCTCTCTAATACCCACCACCTGGTTCCCCCAACCTCCCACCCCCCGCTGCTTCAAACCCCTCAGATTGTTTTTCAGAGTCCATAGTCTATCATGGTTCACCTCCCTTTCCAATTTCCCCCAACTCCTTTCTCCTCTCAAACTCCCCATGTCCTCCATGCTATTTGTTATGCTCCACAAATAAGTGAAACCATATGATAAATGACTCTCTCTGCTTGACTTATTTCACTCAGCATAATCTCTTCCAGTCCTGTCCATGTTGCTACAAAAGTTGGGTATTCGTCCTTTCTGATGGAGGCATAATACTCCATAGTTTATATGGACCACATCTTCTTTATCCATTCATCAGTTGAAGAGCATCTTGGTTCTTTCCACAGTTTGGCGACCGTGGCTCTAACTCCTTTGCTGATATTAGTAAGAAAGACTTGAAAAAGAACATAAATTATTTAAACTACTATAACATTAGGGATACCTGGGTGGCTCAATCAGTTAAGCATCTGACTCTTGATTTTGGCTCAGGCGCAGGTCATGATCTCAGGATAGTAAAGTGGAGCCCTTCATTGAACTCTGTGTTCAGTGGGGAGTCTGCTTCTCTCCCTCTGCCCTGCTCCCCACCCCCACTCAAGCACATACTTGCTCTCTCACTCTCTCTTTCTCTCTCTCAAATAAATCAATCTTTAAACTATTACAACATTAAAATATTGTTAAAGTAAGCCAGGAGGTAATTTTTAATTTCTTCTCAGGTGCTGATACTATTCCTCCCACTAACCAAATTTGTTTCCCTTTTCAGATGATCTCGGACTATAAATGTCTCCTTACATGGAATAGTATAAATATTTTAGATATATAAAATAAAGTGCTTCTGGGGCACCTGGCTGGGTCAGTTAGAAGAGCATGCAACTTTTTTTTTAAATTAAATTTATTTATTTTCAGCATAACAGTATTCGTTATTTTTTCACCACATCCAGTGCTCCATGCAATCCGTGCCCTCTCTAATACCCACCAGCTGGTACCCCAACATCCCACCCCCCGCTACTTCAAACCCCTCAGAATTTTTTCCATAGTCTCTCATGATTCACCTCCCCTTCCAATTTCCCCCAACTCCCTTCTCCTCTCTAACTCCCCATGTCCTCCATGCTATTTGTTATGCTCCACAAATAAGTGGAACCATATGATAATTGACTCTCTCTGCTTGACTTATTTCACTCAGCATAATCTCTTCCAGTCCCGTCCATGTTGCTACAAAAGTTGGGTATTCGTCCTTTCTGATGGAGGCATAATACTCCATAGTGTATATGGACCACATCTTCCTTATCCATTCGTCCGTTGAAGGGTATCTCAGCATTTTCCACAGTTTGGCTATTTTGGACACTGCTGCTATAAACATTGGGGTACAGATGACCCCTCTTTTCACTACATCTGTATCATTGGGGTAAATACCCAGGAGTGCAATAGCAGGGTCATAGGGAAGTTCTATTTTTAATTTCTTGAGAAATCTCCACACCATTCTCCAAAGAGGCTGCACCAACCTGCATTCCCACCAACAGTGTAAGAGGGTTCCCCTTTCTCCACATCCCCTCCAACGCATGTTGTTTCCTGTCTTGTTAATTTTGGCCATTCTAACTGGTATAAGGTGATATCTCAATGTGGTTTTAATTTGAATCTCCCTGAGGGCTAGTGATGATGAACATTTTGTCATGTGTCTGATAGCCATTTGTATGTCTTCATTGGAGAAGTGTCTGTTCATATCTTCCGCCCATTTTTTTATATTATTATCTGTTTTGTGTGTGTTGAGTTTGAGGAGTTCATTATAGATCCTGGATATCAACCTTTTGTCTGTACTGTCATTTGCAAATATCCATTTACTATAGCACCAAGAACCATAAGATACCTGGGAATAAACCTAACCAAAGAGGTAAAGGATCTGTACTTGAGGAACTACAGAACTCTCATGAAGAAAATTGAAGAAGACACAAAAAGATGGAAGACCATTCCATGCTCTTGGATCAGAAGAATAAACATTGTTAAAATGTCTATACTGCCTAGAGCAATCTATACTTTTAATGCCATTCCGATCAAAATTCCACCAATATTCTTCAAAGAGCTAGAGCAAATAATCCAGAAATTTGTATGGAATCAGAAGAGACCCCGAATCGCTAAGGAAATGTTGAAAAACAAAAATAAAGCTGGGGGCATCACGTTACCTGATTTCAAGCTTTATTTCAAAGCTGTGGTCACCAAGACAGCATGGTACTGGCATAAAAACAGACACATGGACCAGTGGAACAGAGTAGAGAGCCCAGATATGGACCCTCAACTCTATGGTCAATTAATCTTCGACAAAACAGGAAAAAATATACAGTGGAAAAAAGACAGTCTCTTCAATAAATGGTGCTGGGAAAACTGGGCAGCTATATGTAGAAGAATGAAACTTGACCATTCTCTTACACCGTAAACAAAGATAAACTCAAAATGGATAAAAGACCTCAACATGACTTATTTCACTCAGCATAATCTCTTCCAGTCCCGTCCATGTTGCTACAAAAGTTGGGTATTCATCCTTTCTGATGGAGGCATAATACTCTATCCCCAGGGGTACAGGTCTGTAAATCACCAGGTTTACACACTTCACAGCACTCACCAAAGCACATACCCTCCCAGTGAAATAAGTCAAGCAGAGAGAGTCAACTATCATATGGTTTCACTTATTTGTGGAGCATAACAAATAGCATGGAGAACATGGGGACTTAGAGTGGAGAAGGGAGTTGGGGGAAATTGGAAGGGGAGGTGAACCATGAGAGACTATGGACTCTGAAAAACAATCTGAGGGTTTTGAAGGGACGGGTGGTGGGAGGTTGGGGTACCAGGTGGTGGGTATTATAGAGGGCATGGATTGCATGGAGCACGGGGTGTGGTGCAAAAATAATGAATACTGTTATGCTGGAAATAAAAAAAAAAAAAAAAGACCTCAACATGAGACAGGAATCCATCAAATTTTAAAAAAATATATTGATTATGCTGTGGCCCAGTAGGAATCTTTAAGGTAAAATTTTACTTCCATAGAAATAGTGTCATTTTACTTTCATTAAATCCCTTCCATTTTTTTTTTTTTTTAGCTATGACCATGCATTCTGCATTGACACCTCAAGAGTTACAAAATTCCAAAAGTGCAATTAATTCAGGAAATATCTTAGAAACAAAAAAGTGAGGTTGTGGATACCTAAGACTGATGACTTCCCTGAAGGGACCACATCATGAATAATTCTTCAGGAAAGGTCTTCTTCACCCTACAAACTAGGTTAGGTTCCTATATCGTGTGCTTTCATAGCACCATGTATATTGGGATGTAATATTTTACTCTCTTTTTCTTTTCTTTTTTCTATTTTGTGCTGCAAAAAGTGTTATTGTATGCATTTGGCCCATGGCCTGGGATAGTGATCCAGGTGGTTGAAAAGCTGCCTGGTGGTTGGAGAGAGAGGCTTAGGCAGAATCCCTGATGCCAGCGGAACAAGAGTGGCCTGTCAAAGGTTGCTGGGCTCCAGGGGCTCCTAGGTGTGCCCTTGGAGGGCTCCTAGCTTAGGAACTGACTAGCCTATTAAGATTAGACAAGTGGTCACTCATCTTCTTGATGAGTTTTACCTCCTCATCTAGGCAGCCATTTTCCAGGAAGTCACAGAGATGAGTTATGTGAGGGCAGAACTCAGGATATATAAACCTAAAATGGCCTGGTTCATGTACTTCCTCAGGACTGTGGCAGCTTCCATTTAGGCTGCCACTTTAGTTGTCTTGGGAGAGTTTCTGCCTGTCCTGGAAGAGGGCACAGTTGCTGCACTGGTTTGGTATCTTCAAGAGACACTCAATACACTTCCATTTTCCTGGGTCATCTTGCAGAAGAAGTAGCCCACACTCTTTATGGCCATGTGGTTTTCATCTAAATAGAAGCCCAGCAAGTGGGAGGAGGCCAGCAGCTGCAGGCTGACCATGAAGTTGATGGCAGCCTCCACCTTGGCGGAATAATTCTGATAAGTCTGGAAGCTCATGGTTGGTAATAATAAACTAACCACACACACACAAAAAACCAGTTTTGGCTGGTCCCAGAAGCAGATGATAGACAAGAGGATGGCCCCAGAAGCAGTAACTGCAGAGAAGGTTAGAGATTGGTTGGAAGGTGGAGGAAGGGGAGTCTCTGGGGGTGTTCCATCCCAACAATTTCAAAGCACAAGACACATCCACAGGACCACTAGGTGCACTGCCTACTTTATTTTTATATAATTTCAAATGTGCAAAAAATATTTACAGGCATTGTACAATAAATCCAGAGTAGGTTTTATCCACTTTTGCTAGTTGTTTACCATTCATCCCATCACTTGCACACTCTCTCTGTCTCTTTCCCTCTCCCTCAGTTTCTCTTTTACTTTTCCTGCCCCCCATCATGTGAGAATAAGTTAAACACGTGCTCATTTGCGTCTAACTATTTAGGAGTCTTTTCCCTAAGACATCTCTTACTTAACTACCATAACCACAATGGAGTTATCAAAATAAGGACATTCAACACTGATACAATATTATTATCTAATTCACAGAGGAATTCAAGTGTCAAATGTCTCAATGATGCCATTTATAGGTGTTTATCATCTAGTGCATGAGACAGACAAGAATCAGGCATTTTACATCAGCAACATGGCTGAATAATATGTCCTTCATTTTGTCCCTCCATAACAACAATCTGGCATCCATCCATAGATAAAAGTGCCTTTGTGGGAACTGTGGGATCCAGGGCCATATGCCAAGGAACCCTAGAGGAGTCTTCCCTGCCTGTGCATTGGGTAATAGCATACAGACCTCAGTCCTAGCTGTGGACTCTGCAGTGACCCAGGAACCAGCTCCAGCCTCTCTTGGCTGCATTATGGGAGCCCCTGGAGAATACTGTCTTAGCTAATCACCCACGGATGAGAGAGTTTTGTGGAAGTCAAGGTTTCCAGTAGAGAAGCCCCAGAATACCATTTGAGGGGGGGAAAAAAAAACCAAGTTCAAATGCATTAGAGAGTTGTACTGAGTCAGGAGCTACATGACTTGGGGGTACGGTGGGAGGAGGCTAGGTGAATCGCAGAAAGGGGATGAAGGTTCTACTCACTGCATCATGGACTCCATCCAGAAGCTTGCCCAGGAGTTACGGGGGACACTTCACATGCATATCCCTCCAACTGGCCTATGGGCACACCCAGTGCTTGGCATGCCTTATACATGCACCCCCACATTCTATGGTCAACTCCTTGTGCATGCTCTCAGTGGAAACAAAAGTGAACTTTCGCAGGTGGCTAGTGAGCATACACAAAAAGCCAGACTAAAGATGGATGCCAAAGAGAGACTACAAGCTTGGACTTCAGTTCCACTTTAGAGAAACCAAAGGAAGGCTGTTAGTTCTCGGCCTGGTGCATTGCAGGATCGAAAGAAATCCAAGCTTGGGAATTCTGCTACAGGAGGGGGAAGGAAGTATAGATCAGATGTATCCATAGGCCTGAAAAAGCCTCAGAATCTCTAGGAGGGGGGCGCCTGGGTGGCTCAGTGGTTTAAGCTGCTGCCTTCGGCTCAGGTCATGATCTCAGGGTCCTGGGATCGGGTCCCGCATCGGGCTCTCTGCTCGGCAGAGAGCCTGCTTCCCTCTCTCTCTCTCTGCCTGCCTCTCCATCTACTTGTGATTTCTCTCTGTCAAATAAATAAATAAAATCTTTAAAAAAAAAATCTCTAGGAGGGCTGACAGACAGTCTCTCTCTATATATATACATATTTATTTTTATTTAAATTATAGTTAGTTAACATACAGTACAATATTGTTTTCAAGAGTAGAATTCAGTGGCTCATCACTTACATGTGACAGCCAGTGCTCATCCTATCAAGTGCCCTCCTTAATACTTATCACCCATTTAGCCCATCTTCCCCGCCCACATCCCTCCATCATCCCTTAGTTTGTTCTCTATTGTTAAGAATCTCTTATGATTTCTTTCCCTCTCTTATTTGCCCTGCCATATGTTCATCTGTTTTGTTTCTTAAATTCCACATACGGGTGAAATCGTATGGTACTTGTCTTTCTCTGACTGACTTATTTTGCTTAACATAATATACCCTAGCTCTAGCCACATCATTGCAAATGGTAAGATTTCACTCTTTTTGATGGCTGAGTAATATTCCATTGTATGTATGTACCACATCTCTATCCATTCATCAGTCTGTAGACATTGGGCTTTTTTTATAGTTTGGCTATTGCTGATAATGCTGCTATAAACATTGGGTGCATATACTCCCTTTGAACCTGTGTTATTGTATCCTTTGGCTAAATTCCTCGTAGTGCAATTGCTGGATCAGAGTAGTTCTGTTCTTAACTTTTTGAGGAACCTTCATACTGTTTGCTACAGTGGCTGCATGTATGCATTCCTACCAACAGTGCAAGAGGATTCCCCTTTCTCCTCATTCTCACCAACACCTGTTGTTTCTTGTGTTCTTAATTTTAGCCATTCTGATAGGCATGAAGTGGTATCTCATTGGTGTTTTGATTTGTATTTTCCTGGTGATGAATGATGTTGAGCATCTTTTCATGTGTCTCTTAGCCATCTGGATGTCTTCCTTGAAAAGTGTCTATTCATATCTTATGTCCATTTCTTAACTGGATTATTTGTTCTTTGGGTGTTGAGTTTGGTAAGTTCTTTGTAGATTTTGGATGCTAAACTTTTATCAGATATGTCATTTGCAAATATCTTCTCCCATTCCATCAGTTGCTTTTTAGTTTTGATTGTTTCCTTTGCTGCGCAGAAGGTTTTTATCTTGACCAAGTCCGAACTATGCATTTTTGCTTTTGTTGTCCTTCCCTCTGGAGACATGTCTAGTAAAGAAGCTTCTACAGCTAAGGTCAAAGAGGTCGCCACCCATATTCTCCTTTTAGGATTTTGATGGTTTCCTATCTCACATCTAGGTCTTTCATTCATTTTGGTTTTATTTTTGTGTATGGTATAAGAGAATGGTTCAGGGGCACCTGGGGGACTCAGCTGGTTAAGTGTCTGCCTTCAGTTTGGGTCATGACCCAAGGATCCTGAGATCAAGCCCCACGTCAGGCTCCCTAGAAGGGAGCTTGCTTCTCCCTATCCCTCCCCCTTCCCCCTGCTGTGCTCTCTCACTCTTGGTCTCTCTCTGTCTCATGAATAAATAAAATTTTTTTTAAAAAGTGGTCCCGTTCATTCTTAATGCATGTTGCTATCCAGCTTTTTTAAAAAAGATTTTTAAAATTTATTTGACAGAGAGAGACACAGCAAGACAGGGAACACAAGCAGGGGGAGTGGGAGAGGGAGAAGCAGTCTTCCCACTGAACAGGGAGTCTGATGCAGGCTTGATTCCAGAACCCCGGGATCATGACCTGAGCTGAAGGCAGATGTTTAACAACTGAGCCACCCAGGCGCCCCGCTTTCCAGTTTCTCTTCAACACCATTTGTTGAAGAGACTTTCTTTTTCCATTGGATATTCTCCTGTTTTGTCAATGATTAGTTGACCATGTACTTGTAGGTTCATTTTTGGGTTCTCTCTTCTGTTCCATTGATGTATATGTTTGTGGGGTTTTGTTGTTGTTGGTGGTGGTGGTGGTTTTTGTTGGTTTGTTTGTTTTGTTTTTTGCAAGTATCATGCTGTCTTGAAGACTACAGCTTTTTAATATAGCTTGAAGTCTGGAATTGGGAAGCTTCCAGTTTTGCTGTTCTTTATCAGGATTGCTTTGGCTATTTAGGGTCTTCTATGGTTCCATACAAGTTTTAGAATTGTTTGATCTAGTTCTGTGAAAAATGTTGTTGGTATTTTGATAGGGATTTCATAAAATATGTAGATTGCTTTGGGTAATATAGCCATCTTAACAATATTTTTTCTTCCAATCCATGAGCATGGAATGCTTTTCCATTTATTTGTGTCTTCTTCAATTTATTTCATAAATGTTCTTTAGTTTTCAGAATACAGATCTTTTACCTCTTTGGTTAGGTTTATTCCTAGGTATATTATTGCTTTTGGTTCATTTGTATATGGCATTGATACCTTAATTTCTTATTCTGATGCTCCATTATTGGTATATAGAAATGAGGGGTTTTCCTCTCCTGAAGGCAGTTAGTAAAGACTGGAGAAGTCAGTTGCTACTTCAAATGTGAAATACTACTGAGAACATGAAAAATCAAGGAAACATAACACTATCAAAAGATCACAATAAACTTCTAGTAGCCTATCCCAAAGGCCATGTATTTATCTTAAATGGAATTCAAAATATCTGTTTTAATGAAGGTCAGTAAACTACAAGAATATAAAGAATGTCATTTCAGGGAGACAGGATGAAAACAATATAAGACTAACTGAGAAGTTTAACGAAGAGATACAAATCATAAAAAAAATACACAGAAGTTCTGGAGCTGAAGAATTTAATGAATTCAATGGGAAAAAATGTACCAGAAAGCATCAACATCAGAATAAATCCACAGAAAAAAAAGAACATGAAAGTAAAAAATAGGCCTTTGAGATAATCTAACAGAGAAGAACAAAATTTAAAAATTGGAAAAAAAGTGCTTCTGAACCACTTTCTTACATCATTCACAAAATCTATTTGATTTGTGGGATACCACCAAAATATACAATTTGTGAATTATTGGACTTCCAGAAGGAGAAAGAGGGAGAAATGATCAGAAAATTAATTTAAAGAAATAACGTCTGGGAACATCCCTAACCTAGTGAGATTTGGATATCCAAGTTCATAAACTTTATAAGTCACCAAACTCAAAAAAAGTCTTTAAGATGTATTACAAGAAAACTTTCAAAAAATGAAAGACAAAAGGAGAACCTGAAAAGCAGCAAAAGAAAATCTTGTAAGTTAAAAAGGAATCCCAATAAGGCTATCAGCAGATGACTTAGTAGAAATTGTGCAGTCCAGGAGAGAGTGGGATGATATTTACAATGTGACAGGGAAAAAAAAAAAACTGTTACCCAAGAATACTCTGACAAAGATTTCTTTTAGAAATGGAGGAGATATAAAGACTTCCCAAACAAAACCTGAGGGAGTTTATCAACACTATACCTACCTTACAAAAACAATGCTGAAAATAACTCTTAACACAGAAGTTAAGGGATACTAATAACATGTAAGTATATAAAAATACACAACTCACTCGTGAGGGTAGTATGTTGTCAAATTTAGAATAATACTGTAATATGGTGGTGTATTTATCACTTAACTCTAGAAAGGTAAAGGATGAAAGTGTTAAAAATAGCTCTAGCTATAGCAACTTGTTAATAAATGTACTATATAAAATGTAATTGTGACATCTAAACATGGAGGTAGGAAGGAATAAAAAAGGTAGAATTTCCATATGCGATCAAAGTTTAGTTTTATCAGCTTAAAATAAACTCATGCGTATAGGATGTTTTATGCAAGCCTCATGGAAACAACAAAGTGAAAATCTACAGTTGATACACAATAGATAAAGAGAAAGCACTGCACTAGAGAAAATCATCAATACACAAAGGAAAGGCAGCAACAGAGAGAGGAAGGAACAAGGGAACTACAAACAAACCAGAACACAGTAAGATGATGCTAGTAAGTCCATACCCATCAAAAATTGCCCTCAGTATACATTGATTAGATTCTCCACTTAGAAAACTTAGGGTGGCTGGATGTAGAAAAAAACAAGACCAAATTATATGCTACCTACAGCAGAATCACTTCAGCTTTAGGGACTTACATAATTCAAACTGCAAGGATAGAAAAAGATATTTCATGAAAGTGGAGACCAAAAGAGAGTAGAGATAGCTATACTTATATCAGACAACTAGATTTTAAGCCAAAAGCTGTAACAAGAGACAAAGATGATTATTATAATGATAAATCCATTGATTCATCAAGAAGATATAACAATCAGAGTTAGGGGGCAAGATGGCAGAGGAGTGGGGAACTCTGTTTCAACCAGTTTGGCTAGATTTCAACCAATTTGGCTAGTTATCTACCAAGCCACTCTGAACACCCACCTAAATCAGCCTAATATATAAGATTATATGTCTGGATCTCTACAGGAGCAGAGGATCATTAGTCAAGAGATATGAAGGATGGAGTTGTGATTGTGTAAACAGATGTTGGAGGATAAACAAAACGGGGAGAAGACCACCAGAAGCTAGCCATTGGAAAGTAATACCCCAGTGCAAAAGTGCCCTGTACCTGGGGACCAGTGATAGCTTGGAGAGCAGTGGCAGTGGGATGGGAAGGGACTGATAACAGCGTTCAAACAGAACACAGGGGCCTAAGGGGCAAATGCTGGGACTGGGCGGCCAGAGGCACGGACCTGAGTCCGTGGACCCAGGGTGCTGCCCATCACCACAGCCACAGGTGCTGTTCACACCCACCCAGGCTGGGATCGCTTGCGGTTTTGGAGGCACAGTGGGCAGAGACTAGTGGGGACCAGAGCCTACTGCTGAGAGGATTGCTGGGTGCATGCACTGCCTGTAGGAGGCTGCAGTTTTCTGCTGCTCTTACAGAGGGGGAGACTATTTTCTGGACCATTCAGAGAGAAGCAGACTGTGGCTTCTCTCTGAGGCGGAGGTCTGGGTGCAGACAGTTTACTTTGCTCTGACCCTCCAAAAAGGCGCAAAAAGCCATTAGAAAACAAAAGCCCAAAAATCTGGTTTCCACAGAGCCCCTTGCTACGGGGCAGGGCAACTCTGCCCAAGCAGATTGACTGAAAAACATTGTGTCAGGCCCTTCCCCCAGAAGACAAGCTGAAAGAAAGGGGACAACAACCTGAGGGTCTCCATAAAATTGTAAAACCTCAACACCAGGGGAAAATAGGATATTAAGTTCCTGGTGTTGCCTCATGGCCTGTGTGATTCTTAGATACAACTGTTTTTTTTTTTTTTTAATTTGTTCTCATGTTTCTTCTCTGTTTTTTCTTTTTACATACTTATCATTTCAACTACATGTTTAAAACAATGTATTCCATGGTAATTTTTAACTAGTACTTTTTCACACCTATACTTTATATATATATATATATGTATATATATATATGGATATAAATATATAAATATGGATATAAATATATATATGGATATATATATATGGATATAAACTTTAATGTAGTCCTTTCTTCTCTATTCAATACTGCCTTCATATATATACCAGTTTTAATTTCCCTGTAACTTTGGGAAGTAGTGTTCGCTAACAAAGAGAACAAAATATACCCAGGAAGAATTGAAATGCCCTACCTCACCCACACTGAGAGATTATAGCCCCCCTTCCCCTCACCCCACTTTTTTTTTAACTTTATAAATCTTACTCTTGGGTTTCATTTTGGCTGGGCTTTTTTGGTGGTGGCTTCCAATCACTCTGAACTTTCCCGGGGTGCACTTTGCTTGGATTTTGGTTGATATCTTTGACTCTGTACATTCCCTCAACTACCCCTCAACAGAATGACTAGGGGGAACTCCTAAAAAAGAGAAGAACCAGAGACAATGGCCTCTCCCACAGACATAATGGATATGGATATAACCAAGATGTCAGAAATAGACTTCAGGGTAACAATTATGAAGACAATAGCTTTGCTTGAGAAAACCATTAACAACAACATAGGTTCTCTAAGGGCAGAAATGAGAGCTAATCAGGCCCAACTAAAAAATGCTATGAATGAGATGCAGTCTAAATTAGATATTTTAACAGCTAGGATAAATGAGGCAGAAGAATGAATTAGTGATCTAGGAGATAAACTGATAGAAAAGAAGGAACAGGAGGAGGCCTGGAACAAACAGCTTAAAATCTATGAAAACAGACTTAGATAAATCAATGACACCATGAAATATTCCAATGTCAGAATTATTGGGGTCCCTGAGGGGTGGAGAGAGAGAGAGAGAGGAGACTAGAAGATATATTTTAGAAAATTGTAGCTGAGAACTTCTCTAATGGGGAATGAAACAAACATTCCTGTCCTAGAGGCAGAGAGGACCTCTCCCAAGATCAAGGGAAACAGACCAAGGCCCCAGCATGTAATAGTAAAACTCACAAATCTTAGAACCGAAAAAGCCATCCTAAGGGCAGTTAGGGGGAAGAGATTCCTTAAGTACAAAGAGAGGAATATCAGAATAACATAAGACCTGTCCACAGAGACCTGGCAAGCCAGAAAAGGCTGGCAAGACATATTCAATGTATTAACTGAGAAAAACATGCCACCAAGAATACTTTATCTGGTAAGGCTTTCATTCAGAATGGATGGAGATATAGAATTTCCAGGACTGGAAGAATCTGAAAGAATATGTATCCACTAAGTCAGGCCTGCAAGAAATATTAAGGGGGGGTTCTATAAAAGAAGAAAGACCCCAAGAGTAATATGGACCAGAAATTTAAAGAGACAATCCATAGAAGCAGGAACTAAACAGTCAATGGGATGACAATAAACACATATCTTTCAGTAGTAACTCTCAATGTTAATGGCCTAAATGCTCCCATAAAATGGCACAGGATTGCAGATTGGATACAAATACAGGACTCATCCATGTGTTGTCTATAAGAGACTCATTTTGAAACTAAAAACACCTCCAGACTGAAAGTGAAGGGATGGAGAACCATTTTTCATGCCAATGGACCTCAAAAGAAAGCTAGGATAGCTATTCTTTTTTTTTAAAATATTTTATTTATTTATTTGAGAGGAAGAAAGTGAGAGAGAGCATCAGAGGGGAGAAGGTCCGAGGGAGAAACAGACTCTCTATGGAGCTGGAAGCCTGACACTGGACTCAATCCCAGGACTCCGGGATCCTGACCTGAGCCAAAGGCAGTTGCTTAACCAATTAAGCCACCCAAGTGCCCTTGGATAGAAATTCTTATATCAGACAAATTAGGATTTAAACCAAAGACTGTAGCAACATATCCAGAGGGACACTATATCATTCTTAAAGAGTCTATCCAACAGGAAAATCTAACAATTGTAAATATCTATATTTCCAGCATGGGAGCAGTCAACTACATATCACAACTATTAACCAAAATAAAGAATCAGATTGACAATAATATATTAATAGAAGGAAATTTCAACACTCCACTCTCAGCACTGGACAGATCATCCAAACAGAACATCAGCAAAGAAATAAGAACTTTGAATGACACATTGGGCCAGATGGACTTCATAGATATATACAAAACATTCCACCCTAAAACAACATAAAATAGACCACATACTGGATCACACATCAGGTCTCAGCCAATACCAAAAGACTGAGATTATTCCCTGATGATATCAGACCACAACGCCTTGACACTGGAATTCAATCACAAGAAAAAATTTGGAAGGAATTCAAACACTTGGAAGTTAAAGAGCTTCCTGCTAAAGAATGAATGGGTCAACCAGGAAATTAAAGAAGAACTTAAACAATTCATAGAAACTAATGAGAACAAAAACACATTGGTCCAAAACATATGCAATACTGTAAAGGTGGTCTGAAGGGGGAAATACATTGCCATCCAAGCCTCTCTCAAAAAATTAGAAAAATCCCAAATGCCTGGGCTAACCCTACACCTAACGGAGCTGGAGAAAGAACAAAAAAGAAAGCCTAAACCCAGCAGGAGAAGAGAAATAATAAAGATCAGAGCAGAAATCAATGAAATAAAAACCAAAAGGACAGTAGAACAAATCAACGAAACTAGGAGCTGGTTCTTTGAAAGAATTAATATGACTGATAAACCACTGGCCAAATTTATTCAAAAGAAAAGAGAAAGGACCCAAATTAATAAAATCATGAATGAAAGGGGAGAGATCATGACTAACATCAAGAAAATAGAAACAATTATTAGAAATTATTACCAGCAACTATATGAACAAATTAAGCAACCTGGAAGAAATGGATGCCTTCCTGGAAACTTACAAACTATCAAGACTGAAACAGGAAGAAATTGACAATCTGAAAAGACCAATAACCAGTACCAAAATTGAATCAGTAATCAAAAACCTCCCAAAAAACAAAAGTCCAGGGCCAGATGGCTTCCCAGGGGAATTCTACCAAACATTTAAAGAATAAATAACACTGATTCTACTGAAGCTGTTCCAAAAAATAGAAATGGAAGGAAAACTCCCAGATTCCTCCTATGAAGCCAGCATTACCCTGATCCCAAAACCTGGCAAAGACCCCATTAAAAAGGAGAGTTATAAACCAATACCCCTGAAGAACACGGATGCCAAAATACTCAACAAGATCCTAGCTAGTAGGATCCAATGGTACATTAAAAAGATTATTCATGGGCGCCTGGGTGGCTCAGTGGGCTAAGCCGCTGCCTTCGGCTCAGGTCATGATCTCAGGGTCCTGGGATCGAGTCCCGCATCGGGCTCTCTGCTCAGCAGGGAGCCTGCTTCCTCCTCTCTCTCTCTGCCTGCCTCTCTGCCTACTTGTAATCTCTCTCTGTCAAATAAATAAATAAATCTTTAAAAAAAAAAGATTATTCATCATGACCAAGTGAATTTTATGCCTGGGATGAAAGGTTGGTTCAACATTCACAAATCAATCATTGTGGTAGACCACATCAACAAAAGAAAAGACAAGAACCATAGGATCCTCTCAATGGATGCAGAAAAAACATTTGACAAAATACAACATCCATTCCTGATTAAAACTCTTCAGAGTACAGGGATAGAGGGAACATTCCTCAACATCGTAAAAACCATCCATGAAAAACCCACAGCTGATATCATTATCAATTGGGAAAAACTGATAACTTTTTCCTTAAGATCAGGAACACAACAGGGATTCCCATTCTCACCACTATTGTTCAACACAGTACTAAAAGTCCTAGCCTCAGCAATCAAACAACAAAAAGAAATAAAAGGCATCCAAATTGGCAAAGAAGTCAAACCCTCCCTCTTCAGAGATGACAAGATACTTTATGTGGAAAATCAAAAAGACTCCACCCCCAAATTACTAGAACTCCTACAACAATTCAAGAATGTAGCAGGATACAAAAGCAATGCACAGAAATCTGTTGCTTTGCTGTATACTAACAACATAACTGTAGAAAGAGAAATTAAGGAATCAGTTCCATTCACAATAACAGCAAAAACCATAAGATAACTAGAATAAAACTAACTAAAGAGGTAAATGATCTATACTCTAGAAACTATAGAACGCTCATGAAAGAAATTGAGGAAGACACAAAAAGGTGGAAAAATATTCCATGCTCATGGATTCGAATAATAAACAGTGTTAAAATGTCTATCCTGCCCAGAGCAATTTAATAGAGATATTAAAATACCATTGGTATTTTTCAAAGAGCTGTAACAAAAAAATCCTAAAATTTGTATGGACTCAGAAAAGATCTCAAATCACCATAGAATGATGAAAAAGAAAAATAAAGCTGGGGATATCATGTTACCTCATTTCAAGCTGTATTACAAAGCTGTATTACAAAACTATATTACAAAGCTACCAAGATAGCATGGTATTGGCACAAAAACAGACACATAGACCAATGGAATAGAATAAAGACTCCAGAAATGGACCCTCAACTCTACAGTCAACTAATCTTTGGCAAATCAGGAAATATCCAATGGGAAAAAAGCAGTCTCTTCAAGAAGTGGTGCTGGGAAAATTGGCTGGCTACATATAGAATAATGAAACTGGAGCATTCCATTACACCATACACAAAGATAAACTCAAAATGGATGAAAGACCCCAGTGTGAGACAGAAATCCGTCAAAATCCTAGAGGAGAACATAGGCACTGACCTCTTTAACACCAGCCACAGTAACTTCTTTGAAGACACATCTTCAAAGGCAAGTGAAACAAAAGCAAAAATGAACTTTTGGGATTGCCTCAAGATAAAAGCTTCTGCACAGCATAGTAAATAGTCAGTGAAACTAAGAGCATCCCACCGAATGGGAGAAGATACTTGCAAATGACATTACAGATAAAAGGCTGATAGTCAAGATCTATAAAGATCTTCTCAAACTTAACACTCAAAAAACTAATAACCCAGTCAGAAAAGGGGCAGAAGGCATGAACAGACACATCCCCAAAGAAGACATGCAAATAGCTGACAGACACATGAAAAAATGTTAATCATTACTAGCCATCAGGGAGCTTCAAATCAAAACCACATTGAGATACCACCTTACTCCAGTTAGAATGGCCAAAATTAACAAAACATGAATCAACTGATGTTGGAAAGGTGGTGGAGAAAGGGGAACCCTCTTACACTGTTGATGGTAAATGCAAGCTGATAAGGTCACTCTGGAAAACAGTATGGAGGTTCCTCAAGTTGTTAAGAATAGAGCTACCCTATGACCCAGCAATACACTACTAGGTATTTTCCCCAAAGATACAGAGGTAGTGAAAAGAAGGAGCACATGCACCTTAGTGTTCATAGCAGCAATGTCCACAATGGCCAAACTGTGGCAGGAGCTGAAATGACTTTCAACAGATGAATGGATAAAGATGTGGTCCATATATATACAAAGGAATATTACTCAGCCATCAGAACGGATGAATACCTACCATTTGCGTAGACATGGATGGGACTGGAGGGGATTATGGTAAGTGAAATAAGTCAAGTAGAGAAAGATACTTATTATATGGTTTCACTTATATGTGGAATATAAGACATAGCACAGAGGACATTAGGAGAAGGAAGGGAAAAATGAAAGGGGGAAATCGGGGGAGACGAACCATGAGAGACTATGGTATCTAAGAAACAAACTGTGGATTTCAGAGGGGAGGGGGTGGGGGAAGTCTTAGCCCAGTTGAGTATTAAAGAGGGCACATATTGCATGGAACACTGGCTTTTATATGCAAACAATGACTCGGAACACTACATCAGAAATTAATGATGTACTGTATGGTGACTAATGTAATACAATAAAATTTTTTAAAAATGAAAAAAAATTTAAAAACTAAAAAAAAGATATAACAACCATAAATACATTTGCATCCCAAATCAAAGCACCTAACTATATCAAGTAAATACAAACAGATCTGTAGGGAGAAATAGACAACAATGCAGTGTGGGGGTTTCAATATCCCACTTGCAGCAATGGATTGATCAGACAGAAAATCAACAAGAAAACTTTGGATTTGAATCACAGTTTAGACTATATGGACCCAATAGACATATACAGAATATTCTATCCAATGCCAGCAGAATATACTTTATTCTGAAGCACATGCAGAACATTCTCCAAGAGAGACCACAATAGGTCACAAAATAAAGATCACAAAGATCAGAACAGAAATGAATGAAATAGAAACTTAGAAAATCAATAGAAAAGATGACAAGCAGGTTTTTAAAAACTGTAAACAATTGATAAAACTTTAGGTAGTCTAGCTAAGAAAGAAAAGAGAAAGGACTCAAAATAAGAAATGAAAGAGGAGGCATTACAACTGAACATATAGAAATACATAGGATCATAAGGACTACTATGAACAATAATACACCCAACAAATTGGATAATTTACAAGAACCAAAAATTCCTGAAAACACAGCATCTACCAAGACTGAATCATGAAGAAACTGAACCTCAGAATAGACCAATGATGAGTAAGGAAATTGAATCAGTAATCAAAAATGTCCCAACAAAGAGAACCCAGGACCAGATGGTTTCCCTAGTGAATTGTACCAAACATGCAAAAATAATTAACACCAATCCTTCTCATAATCTTCCAAAATATGGAAGAGGAGGGAACAAGTCCAAACTCATTTTACAGGGCCAGAATTACCCTGCTATCAAAGTCACTGAAGGACACTACAATATAAAGAAAACCACAGGCCAATATTGCTGATGAAAATTTTAACAAAATACTAGCATACCAAATTCTACAATACATTAAAAGATTATACCTCGGGATTGATTGGCATTTATTTCTGGCAAGCAGGGATGTTTTAACATATACAAATTAGTGAAACCACACTAATTGAAAGATAAAAATCATGATCATCTCAATACATGCAGAGAAAGTATTTCATAAAACACAATAGCCTTTCATGATAAAAAAATCAATAAATTGGATATAGAAGAAATGAACATCTACATAATAAAGCCATATATGACAAGGCGACAGCCTGTATCATACTTAGTAGTGAAAGATGAGAAATGTTTCCTCTAAGATCAGGAAGACAAACCATGAAAGACTTTTTTCTTTTTAAGATTTTATCTATTTATCTGACAGAGAGATAAGTAGGCAGAGAGGCAGGCGGTGGGGGAGGGGGAAGCAGGCTCCCTGCTGAGCAGAGAGCCTGATTTGGGACTCCATCTCAGGACCCTGAGATCCCAGGACCCTGAGATCATGACCTGAGCCAAAGGCGGAGGCTTAACCCACTGAGCCACCCAGGCGCCCTAATGAGAGACTCTTAACTATAGGAAACAAACTGAAGGTTGCTTGGGGGGTAGATAATGGGGTAAGTAGGTGATGGGCATTAAGGAGGGCAATTGATGTAATGAGCACTGGGTGTTATATGCAACTGATGAATCACTGAACTTTACCCCTGAAACTAATAATACACTATATGTTAATTAATTGAATTTAATGTTTTAAATAAAATTAAAAATAGAACTACCATATGATCTAGGAATTCCACTTCTGGGTGTATATATCCAAAGGAAATTAAATCAGGATTTCAAAGAGCTATCTACACTCCCATGTTCATTGCAACATTATTCACAATAGCCAAGATATTGAAACAACCTAAGTGTCCATGTCTGGATGAATAGAGGAAAGAGATGTGATACACACACACATATGCACATATATAATTAGGTATATATACATAAGCACATATATATACGTACATGCATACAATGGAATGTTATTCAGCCATGGGAAAGAAGGGAATTCTGACTTTTGTGAAGATGTGGCTGGAGCTAGAGGGTATTACGCTATGTGATAAGTTAGAGAAAGAAAAATAATGTATGATCTTATATATGGAATGTAAAATCATCTAAGTCATAGAAACAGAGTTAGAGCAGCGGTTGCAGAAGGTTGGGAAAATGTCAGTCGAAGGGTACAAACTTCTATTTATAAGATGAATAAGTTCTGGGGATCTAACAAACAACCTGGTCACTATAGTTAACAGTACTGTACATATAATTCAAAGTTGCTAAGAGAGTAGATTTTAAATGTTCTCACCCTAAAAAAGAAATGGTAATTATGTATGGTTATGGAGATGTTAACTAACTTTACTATAGTAATCATTTCACAATATCAAAATCATTACATTATATATATCTTAAACTTACACAATGTTATAGGTCAGTTAGGTCTCAATAAAGGTGGAAAACAATAAAATAATCTAATGATATTTTTAAAAGAATCGGGCAGAGGCCCCTGGGTGACTCAGTGGGTTAAGCCTCTGCCTTCGGCTCAGGTCATGATCCCAGGGTCCTGGGATCGAGCCCCGCATCGGGCTCTCTGCTCAGCAGGGAGCTTTCTTCCCCCTCTCTCTCTGCCTGCCTCTCTGCCTACTTGTGATCTCTCTCTGTCAAATAAATAAAATCTTTAAAAATAAATAAATAAAATAAAAGAATCAGGCAGGGGTGCCTGGATGGTGCAGTTGATTGGGCACCCAAATCTTGGTTTCAGCTTAGGTTGTGATCTCAAGGTCATGGGATCAAGCCCCTTGTGGTGCTCTGCACTCAGTGCAGAGTCTGCTTGGGATTCCCTCTCCCTCTCCCTCTGTCCCTCCTGGTGATGTTCTCTCTCTTTCTCTCTTTCAAATAAATAAATAAATCTTAAGAAAAAAATAATCAGGCATTGTATTAAGTTAACATATCACTTTAGTTTCCTTTAGTTAGTTATTAGGAGTAATGGTCATTATTGTTACCCTTAATTCCACCCCCTTTTCCCCCAAACCCATGTCTTCTTACTGCTGTAGATTATATAAGTGCCCTACTACTCTTGTAACAAATTACCATACTGCTCAGAAGCTTAAAAGAACACAAATTTATTCCCTTATACAGTACTAGGAATCAGAAATCAGAAATCAGTTTCACTTGGCAAAAGTCAAGGTGCTGACAGAACTGTTTCCTTATGGAGGCTCCATTTTTGTTCCCATTTCCTTGCTTTTTTCAGCTTCTAGGGTCACCTTTGTCCATTGGCTTGTGGCTTCTTCCTCCATTGTCAAAGGATATCACTCCATTCTCTGCTACTGTCATCGCATCAGCTTGATTGCTTCTGTAGTCAAATTTCCCTCTACCTTCCTCTTATAAGAACACTTGTGATTGCATTCAGGGTGCACCTGGATAATTTAGCATCAATGTCCCCATCTTAAGATCTTTAATCATATCTGCAATACCCTTTTGCTATATGACATAACACAGGTTCACAGGTTCTGGGGATTAGGGCATGGACATGTTGTGAGAGGTACTATTCAGCTGGCCACATGGACACAGTGTTAGATAAAGTTCCTGATTCAGTTTATATACTTTGGCCTAAAGGATGGTGTCTGTAAGCTGGTACTTCAATTACATCTCCAGCTCTTTCTTTTTCCAACTGTTCTACCAGTTACTTAGGGAAGAATCTTAAACTCTCTCTTTGTGAATTTGTCTGTTTCTTTTTCTAATTATGTTGGGTTTTTTTCTCCATGTTTTTCAAAGCTCTGTTATTAGGTGCATTCACTTATATAATTGTTACTTTATACTTCATAATAATATTTTATAATTGTTACATATACAAGTGATACATCATTCCTTTTATCTTTATGGGATAGTACAAGCTCCCAATAAATATTTGTTGAGTTAGTCTCAACAACAAAATACAAGTTATTATGTTCAATGTAAATATGAATTAAGGTGATATACCTTTATGTTTCTGGAAGAAAAGACACTAATCAGAACTCCAACCTTTGGAGAAACTTTCAGAATACTTTCTGAATTCTTTAGATCCCTATTTTCTCTCTTGTTTGTTTGTTTTCTTTTGGTTTGATTTTTAGGAAAAAAAGCAAAGTTTATTGAAATTTCAAGCTACATTTGTAAAATCCAAATCCTTGAGACATACATCAGGATAAGTTGTCAGAAAGTAGTAAATGTTCACCACCACAGAGCTCCCTGGAGACAAGATCACCCACAGGCTGTCAGGTCAAAGCCATCCCTTGTCCATAAGGGTACAGCAGCAAGCCAATCATTCTGTTCACTTGAACAATTCCATCACTTGAACACTTTCCCTCGCCATAAAAACAAAAATTTTTTCAGGACAGTGTGAAGATCAGAGTCTGGCCCCCCTCCCTGCCTTTACTCTGTAGTCTTACTTAACATAAAGGACAAACTGGACAACTTGGTTAATGAACAGAAAGAGTTAGCCTGGACGGAGAAGTGACCAGTTGATACTCCCAAAGCCAGTTAGGCCCTTCAGCACACAGGTGTATGTGTATATGTATCCATCGCTCTGCTAAGATAAAGCTTTAGTCCCATGGGTTTGTATACGCATGTATGGCTATATCGAAAATCAATGCCAATACTAACTAAACAGAGCTTTGTAAGCAGTCATCCTAAAGCTGTACCCCCACACTGGGCTATGCAAAAAGCCATGCATTCCACCATACGAACCAGCAGAAGGCTGACTTGGCTCCGTTTCTCCTATCTTGGGCCCTGCCTTGGCCAGGCAGGGGAGGAGACAGGAGTTGGCTCTTTTCAGAACACAAGTGGCTTCTTCATAGGAACAGAGGTTGCTCAGGTAAAGCTGCAGAAGACATTCATGGAAATGAAAAACAGACCCCTTATGCTTTCTGCGGGAAACTGGCATCACATCTCTCACTAAATTTATTTGCCAGCTAAGTTGCCCAGGCTGTGGGAGGCCCCAGGGCACGATGGCATGAGAGGCTTCCTGGCGGGGGGTGACAAGGCCCATGCAACTTAGCCTCCAGAGACCTGCTCTTTATCAGGGGCCTGTCACTGGAGTGGACCCAGGTAGCCATGTCCTTAGCACGTCTCTTGGCACCAGCTAGGCTCAGAGTAAAGCTCTCCATCTAAGATGATGCCTGGGGAACCAAAAACAAACTGGAAAGAACTAGAACAAGTTTAGTGACTCTGGCCACCCTGAGAACAGAGCCACTTAACCTGTAAAAAACCCCGGGGGGCCCCAGGTGCTTGTGGGGTTTTGGGAACTGACTCTTCACCAAATCCCTGGCTCAATTTTATCCACGGCCACCACGCTGGCTCCAGAGGCCCCTGCTCCGAAGCAAGCAGAAGCTGCAGGCCTGCACCCCAGCGGTGCACAGCTAATGGCCGGCCCCCCACCCAGCCCAGCCCTGCCTGTCCCCGCTGCCCCTCTGCCTCCGGCTGCCTCTCTCAATCACTATTTTCTTATTGTAAATATACTGTGCTCGCTATTTGGAAGGAGGAACGCTGAAGAAAGTCACTATTATATATATTTGTAGCATAAAGAATGGACCACAGAAAAATGAAACATCCAGCAAAATTCTGCCTCATTAGGCTGAACACAAATAGAGTTGTTGATGTTAACATTATAGTTGGTTTTGGCAGGTTCTTTCTCAGAGCCTCCTGGAGACCAGTCTTTGTGGTCTGCAGTTTGGGTGGCCCCCACTAGAGGGCAATCGTAGCCTCTGAAGTTCAGTTTTCTTTTTAATATGGTATTTAAAAGGTATGGCTATACAGATAACAAATTAATCTGCAGAAATAATTGAGTAGACCAAAACTGTGGAGTTCAGTGTCGAACAACAGGGGTCTTAGGCATCCGGAGGATATCCTATCTCCTTGCGTATGTTAGAAGCCTGGTTTTTTATTCATTGAACTTCCTGCCTCAGAAAAAGTGACAAATCCAAGATATCTCTCATTCGTTACTGGCAAGATATGTCAAAACTAATCTTAGCTTTATAATCCTTGTTAAAATTCAGCTGCAGGATAAAGGTTAACCTGCTCAGGTTTATATCCTTATTACCTTAAGTATCACTAACAGAGCATCTCTGTATGCTATTCTAAGCAAAATGGTAATAGAACTTACTTTGTCCCTTACGGTTCAACTATGCCACCAAAGAATCGATATTCCCTTCTTAAATTCAAACTGAACTTCTCAGGCTGGTCAACTTGGAGGAAGCCCATTAGAGCCCCTTCTTCCCACTGGTTACTACTAAAAAAGTAGGGGCTGAATATAAAAAGCAACTACCCGAGGACTTTGAAAAGTAGAAATAACAGGCTGTCTGGAGAGGGAAGTCCAAATGACCAGGACAATCACCATGGCTGTTTCCTGGGGTTTTTTTCTGTTTTGTTTTTTGGTAGTTTGCTGTTTTCCTCTTTGATCTCCTGGCTTTGGCCCAAGTCGTAGAAATCCACAGATGGACAACTCCAAGAGAAATCTCTTTGTGGCCAGAGGACCAAGGAAAAGATTCGCCCGAGAACTGGGGAATGGAGTAGAATCTTCCTTCCTTCCCTCCTTTCTTCCTTCCTTTGCTTCTTCCTTCCTTTTTCTGTTTCCCTCTTTCTTTCTGCATGATTAGGATGGGCGAAAGGTTTCTCTCCAAAGAGGCATGTTGAGGGGATTTGAGGGGAGCTGTAGAGCCGTTCCTATGTTTTTGGTGGTGCTGACATGGCTCTATGTGTTTGTCAAAACTTACACACCAAAAGATGACTCTTATTCTATGCAAATTCAAAGATAACTAAAAACTTGAACTGGCCCTGGATGGGTGGTGTGCTGTTTTGAGTACTGCAGGTTTTAAATCGGAATGTCTTCTGTTCAAATGCTAATTCTGTTACTCACCAGTGTACCTGATTACATGAGAATATGGATAATAAAGAAATTATTGAAATGGAAGTAAGCTGAAAGAATATATGTATATATTCATATGTAAAATATTGTTAGATTGTGAAGTCACTAATTTTTACCTCAACCCTGACTTTCTCAATCAGACCTGGCCCAACCTGCTAGCTTCCACCTCTGCCAATAATACATTACTGGCAGGATAGGGGTTCTCAAACCTTCTTTAGCCTTGTAGAGAAATGGCTAATGGTTTAAGAACCTAATAGACTCTCGTTCCTTCTTTATCCCAGACTGGCTATTTCAATTTGAATTTGCATAGGAAAAGTCCCCATTACAAAGCTAAGTGCATTTAATATTAATATCTGGTTTATATATGTAAGTTGGTATCAGCAATGAAAGGTAAAATAAAGCTGCACTAACAATATAAAATGACAGGGCACTTGGGAACCCTGATAATTACAACAATAATTAATATGATATGATATAATATAAATAATATATTAGAGCAAACCAAACATTTAAGTGATAGCTTCCCCAGAGTTGGAGTTAGAAGGGATTTTAGTTAATACTATCTCACTGCTCAAATAACTCTAAAGAGGTTTCCGTTATTTTATTGTTTTAAATAGGTTTTTGTTTTCCAGTGAGAAATACAACCTTTCACGAGGCAAAAGCCTGGACAGCTTTGGGGGAAATTGACAGGATATTAACAAAACCCAGGTTTTTGCTGTATCAGTGTAATTAACTGAGAAATACTTGGAGTTTTGGTACATCGATTAATTCAAACATTTTTGACAGTTCTATACTGAGGATAAATAAATTACATTAAAATTGTAAAACTCAAAGACATCTGAAACTGTTTTGAGTTCAGACATAGGACAACCTTTGGTTATAGCTTCTTCCTAAACTGCCCTCTGGACTTGGCCACAAATGAGGGTACTTTGTCCAATAATATCTTTTCCAAATTCAGAACACACCCTCCTTTGTGAATAGTTTTTCTACGAGAACTTCCACCACAAAAGAGAAATGCTATATTGTTTTGATCCACGATAATGTTCATTAACTTTCTCTGATTCAGTGATTACAGAATGATGTATTTTTTTTATGAAATGGCATGTTCTTTAAGGAATGTACCTGTGAGCTAGAATAGAGGCCGGGGGGGGGGGGGGCGGGGAATGACAGCCGAGTTTACATACACCATAGTGTTTTGTAATGCTGAATTACAACCTAACCCTACATGAATATGATGATAAGGTTAGAAATAGCTCAGCCATGGTGATTAGTGACAACAAGCACAGCAATGTAAGCTGACTATGCTATCATATACATGGATGGCCATCCTTAAGTTAGAAAGTAAAATCATAGACTCTTCAAGTATAGAAGGGACCTACAAGGCCATTTCTAATTCGGTCTCCTTTCTAATTCAGAAATCCTTTTTCAAAATGGTTGGCAGGTTGATATGCAGCCTTTGCTTCACCCCTTTCAGTGATAAGAGAGCTCACTGACTTAATTCTTTGTGAGGCACTAGACATCCCATACATAATAATATTGGAAGAAGGTCCACACTAACCAATCTTACAAAGACAGAACTCAATCCCCAAAGCTAAGTTCATCAAGAATGCTAGTGAGCATCATTTATACAAATAGTACATTGAAAGATTAAGCTTTATATGAATTTAGGAACAATAGAGGAACTTTTTATAAATTAATATAGTATAATTAAAGATAAAAATGATGGCTGTTGGATTTTTTATGTATTATTTACATTTTACAAGCAGTTTGATCACTAAATGATTCTGAAGAGGCTAAGCCTTGATTTTTAAAATTCTTCCATTTGTGTTTCCAAGATTGCTTCATTGATTATTTATAACCAATATTTAATGAGTTCTGCTATGTGCTCCAGACTGTGGGAGATGGAGAATACTGTTTGAACATTTATCATTGGTTATTGAAGAACCATATTTTAAAAGATGAATTTAACTCCAAATATAGCTCCACTCAAAGCTAGATCACATTCAAATTTACAAGTCTGATTATATACACATATTTTAATGAACATTACTTGAACCAGATGCATATAAAATGATCTGTCTCATACTATGGCATAAGCAAAACAAAATTCTGAAATATTTGAACACAATCATGTCTTGAATGATATTTGTGTGTCCAGTATACTGTGGCACACATTGCAAATTAAAAAGAGTTATTTGAATAATAGGCATGACTATCTCAGTAGGACCAGAGGACATATAGCTGTACCGGATACCTCAAGGTTAAAGTGTTGTGTAAGTTACCATGTCACTCCCTTGATGATATATCTGTTGAAAGGGGTACAATTTAAAGAGGCAAGAAGAGTCTTAAGTGGTAGTTTAGAACCGTCATGGGAAGAGATTCTGTATTAGTTTCTACTGATGCAAACTTACTAATTTAAAATAACACAAATTTATTATCTTACAGTTAAGGAAGTCAGAAATTTAAAATGAGTCAGCTGGGCTGTCTTCTTTCTGGGGGCTTGAGGGAAGAATCCATTTCCTTGCATTTTCCAGCTACTAGAGGCTGCCCACATTCCTTGACTCATGACCCCTTCTTCTAAATTCGAAGACATCAGGATAACATCCTTAAATCTCTCTCTCCCTTTCCCCTGTCTCTCTCTCTCAAGTCTTCCTTCTTCTTTCTCCCTCCATCTCTCCCACCACCCCATACACAGACCACCCCTCTGCTTCCATCATCCTATCTCCTACTCTGGACTCCAGAGACTCCAGTCTCTTTATTAAAGGACCCCAGTGATTACACTGGGCCCACCCACATAATCCAGGTTAATTTCACCTCTTTGAGATCCTGAACCCTAATCACATCTGTAGGTTCTTTTACCATGTAAATTAACATAGTCACAAGTTTTGAGGATTAGGACATGGACATCTTTGGGGACTATTATTCTACCACATCAGCCCAAGATGACCGAAATGTAGTAGTTGTGTGTATGTGCATGTTTAAAAAGAAAACAGTCCATCAAAGTAATAAAAGTTATAAGATGTTCTATATGTTTATTTTAGGTCAAACTTTTCTAAGAAGTAAAATGTCATGAGAATAATTAAATAAATTAGTGATGATTACATCCTTATATATTGATAAGAATAGTCCAACTAGAAGAGTTTAAATTGGAAATTCCAATAGAATGTTAGAAGGTCATTCTGTCATTGATTTACTTATGAAGAATACCATTTGCACAAGCTTATTTAGACAGTTGTTTGAATCGTGTTCCTCACATTACTCATTTTCTATGCTCTTTGCCCCAGGTTAGTACAACACTGACAAATATTTGAAGAGTAATCATTTGCTTCAGTACATATAGATTTAAAATATAAAGATTGTACTTTCTATTAGATAGTATAGTCCTTGAATAATAAATATATTCCTTGTCAGTGTTGCTTTCTAACTATGCAAATGATACACTTTTGATGTTTAACTGGTCTTGTATGCTTTATTTGTGCACCATATGGTTTTCATAGATAACTGTAGTCTAATTGGTTTGAATCAAGCCACTGACACAAATATGCTAATATAGTCAGAATAGAAAATATTTCAACCATAGTTCCCTTCTGCACTATTGATTGAAATATGAATGCTTAAAAATAGTTCTATAGAGCTAGTCTATGTGAATAGTTTGTAGTTACATCCATTCTCAATTGTCTATGTTCAAAAGGATGACACTAACAAGGGAAAATGACTGACCAAGTGCATTTATTTAACACAGCACCAACTCTAGAAGGACATTATGCTTGTGATTATTTGTATTGGGTTAGCAAAAAATCAGCATGTTTCTCAGTAAAACTGCTATTGTTGTTGTACTTTTGTATGACAAAATTCTATGTCATTAGGCTAATGTTAGATTACGTTCTTGGTAAAGTCATTATTTTGTAAAGGAATCCATATTATAGAAATATTTTTTTTCTCTTAGGCAGCTTCTCTTTTTGTTTTCTTTTTAATAGAAAGCCAAGTAGAATTGCTTTAATTAAGGTCTCTAGCTGGTTCTATCTCTGTGCATCCTTTTTATTTTCCTCTGACCTTCCACAATCTGTTCACATTAGATATGAGGTGGACCATGTCATCAGTGAGCATATTTTCATTTGAAGGACTGCCAGCATAGCTTTCTGCTGTTCCTTTCCATTTGCTCAAAAGTATTGATGGAGCTATAGTATACTCCACTTAGGGTTTAGTTCCTGTACAGGTACCAAAGTCTTTCAGTAAAAGCTGAGTCATTCTTGATCATTCCTTACTTTATGTCTTGCCATTTTCCTTCTCATTGAGGACCATTTCTTTCCTGTTTATTAATATTTTGTTTGATATTAATTCCAAAGTCTATTTTTCCCATAAATATGAGCTCTTATGAAACTCAATGAGACTCAACATGTCAAGAAGAGGAAGTACATTTTCTACTTCGTGTATCACCCCATAGTAACTCACACAGACTTTCCATATAATAGGAACTCAACAAACGCTCATGCCTGGCAGCCCATGTATATTCACATATTGTGAAATAATGCATTCTGTCAGCCAATTTTCCCCAGCATATTAGCTTCTGAGTGGAACTGATACGGTTTGTGAGGAGAGGGAGACAATTTACTTAGGTCGCTGAGATGCTATCAGAGAACAACATTCTATAGTCAATTAATTGATACTGTAATAATAGCTTGCAATTATTAGGTTGTCTCCAAAATTTCAAATTGACTAATAAAACATACAAAATCTTGACCTGATTTTCCCCTTCAGTTTGATCAGCATATAAAGCTAACTTTAAAGCAGCTGCTTATTTTGGGGGGACAAATCTGTGTCCAAGTAGACTTTCAGTGGATTTGTGCCTCATTCTAAATTGATCCAAAAGTGAAGCATAAAGATAAGCAGAAACTGAAAACAACTCAATAAAGTACATCCCTTTGGGTTCATCACCTTCCATTTTTTAATGATCTAGGAATAATAATGATAACATGACCTTGATATTATTACTTGGTTAAGGAGGGCTATATATCAACTCTCAATCTAGAGGATAGAAAGTATGGTCACTGTTACATTCTGGGTGTTTTTTCCCTTAGAGGGAAGTCAACTATTGTTCCCCTAAGCAGTGGTTCATCAGTCATGTTTTGTAAAACACTGAATCACTTCTTAATTTCTCCTTTTTATGCAGGCACTATTTCCTAAAGCAGGTGATTCTTTTTCAATGATAAGAGTTCTGTGTTCAAGATAAAATAATAAGGATATTGGGAAAAGTTCTAAAGAATAAGATTTCTTTTTATACATATTTATTCTTTTCATTGATGTGAGCATTACTCCTTACATACTCTCAATTACATACAAGTGGAACCAAATACATGTACATTTCAGTATATGTCTGGGATATTTGCTGTGTTTGAACTGATTGAGAATCAGACCACTAAAAACTGGATTAATGCTATTTGACATAGAAACCAGATGGAAGGATGAGCAAGGGTTGTGTGTAATGACCCCACTATATAGGGGACAAATTCATCTTTTGCCAAGATGCACTTTCAGTTCTCACTAGGGAATCTTACTCACTTCTGTATCCTCATGTGCCATCTGAGCCCTGTCCATCTGTGACTCACCTTCAGGCCAAGAATCACTTGTGTTTTTAATCCACAAAAAAAAAAAAAAAACCCAATCATATCATATAGATTCTTGTTTCTCTAGCACGTGTACTCATGCGAAGTCTGTCCCTTGGCAATAGCCTCCTTTGTACCACCTTGAATTAGGAGAGAATAATCTACCTACCTATCTTCTGACCAAGAAGAAACCATTGCTATAATGGCAGATCATATTTAGCATTAAATGTCTTGCAGTGTATCATGCATGATCCCTACTTATTCACAAACACAGAGCATTAAGACATCCATATGGACCATGGTTAATTGGCATAAATCTTAAACTGTTATCTGTAGTCAACTGAAAAGGAAGATAATAGGTAGTGAAAAAGATTATTAAAGTTAAAAACTGCATTATAAATATAAACTGCTTGTATTAATTTTAGATCGTATATAAAAGATGCAGAGTTTGACTCATCATCCAATAAATATTTATTCATAGAAAGTTTCTGTTCTTAAAACTGACAAGATTGATGTATGGGGAACTTACTATTTTATTTTGGTGTTATATATTGGTTCATCAGAAAACATTGGTCAAATATTGGGTAGGGTGATGTCTTCCTCATGTGCCACACTAGTGAGATTTATTCTGTGTACATCCCTTCTGAAGCCTTGTTACCAAAGAGGACAGGTTTCCCACATCATGAAGGAATGTTCTTTATTCAGGAGTATACAAATAGCTGTAATCCTTGATCAGAATCACAGCTAGTAAATACTATTAGAGTTCTTTTTTAAAAAAGATTTATGTATTTATTTTGAGAGAGGTGGGGAAGGGACAGAGGGAAAGAGAGAGAAAATCCTCAAATTGACTCCCTGTTGAGTGCGAGCCTGACAGAGAGCTTGAATCTAGGGCCCTGAGACCTGAGCTGAAACCAAGATTTGGACACTTAACTGACTGAGCCACCCAGGTGCACCCTTTTAGAATTCTTTAAATTGAATTTACTAGGATGTTCAATTCATTGCTTCAACGGTTGATGACATCTCAAGTGTAGTGTGCTCCACAGGTAAGATTATGCCTATAAAGCCAAAATCACTCAGTTCAGTAATTAACAAGCACACAAACAAAACAGTCAAGCCAGTAGTTGGAGGTCATAAGTACTGGAAAAATTTATTTAGTTAAATTTTTATTTCTAAGTAGGCATTTTACTTTCTTTCTTTTTAAAAAAAAAGATTTTATTTATTTATTTGACAGAGAGAGGGAGAGAGCACAAGCAGGGGGAGAAGCAGAGGGAGAGAGAGAAGCAGGCTCCCCACTGAGCAGGGAGTCTGATGTGGGGCTCAGTCCTGGGGTCCTGGGGTCATGACCTGAGCCAAAGGCAGATGCTTAACCAACTGAGCCACCCAGGTGCCCCTATACTTTCAATTAGACATTTTCTTGACTCTATCATTATTTGCTTATATTTTCCCATTTACTACTTACAGATATAAAGAAACTCAATTCTTTATGTATAAACTCAGTATCTTGTTTTATTGATAAGAAACTGCCAGTAATTCTTCCTCATTCTTTTTTTTTAATATTTTATTTATTTATTTGACAGACAGAGATCACAAGTAGACAGAGAGGAAGGCAGAGAGAGAAAGAGTGAAGCAGGCTCCCCACTGAGCAGAGAGCCCGATGTGGGGCTCGATCTCAGGACCCTGGGATCATGACCTGAGCTGAAGGCAGAGGCTTTAACCCACTGAGCCACCCAGGCACCCCGAACCTTGAATCTTTAGGTGATTCATTCACAGTAAAGAAAGAGTGGCTGAAGAAATATGATTAACCATATTTCCTTCTTTTCTGTATGCTTGAAACTGTGGTATCTGGGGCCATGCTGACCAACTGGGGAGGGACTACCCTTTTTGCATTAGCTAATTCCTACAGCTAGCAAAGAGCTCACACTTTATCTGCAAACCAACCAGGACCAAACCTAGATTCCCCAACTACATCCTTTATCTAGTTCTTGAACTCTAGGTCACTGTCCATTTGTCCTACTCACTCCAGGGCCAGGTACCAGACAAACAGGGACAACATTATACACCAGAGTCCACTAAAATTATTCAAACTAGACAATTTTAAGCTTTATTACCCTGCTTTGTCTTGCCTTTTCCACAGGAACAACAATAAATTTCTTGTGTATGTTTTCCCTCCTCTCTCTAATTCCTAATTGGCCCTGATGCTTCCCCATATGGTACTACATGGTATATATACCATACCTCCTGTTTCTAGGGAACTATGAGTAAACTCTCCCTTCATGACAATCATTTCCATGTCTGTGTCTTATTATACCTAAAACAAATCTCAGGTACATTTTAAAATAGCAATAGCATACATGAAAGCACAGAGGCATAACTGTGCATGGAATGCTCATAGAATGTCTGGAATCTGGAATTATGGCAGGCAGGGTAAGGAATAAGTGATGAATTTGGTTCTGAAGCAGTTAAGAAAGACTTTTACTGAAAAAATAAAGCATAAGATTTAGTGTTTTTTTTTTTTACCAAAATATAGTTTTACCATCTGTTACATAAAAGGGAAATAGAGCAAATAACTTGAAGATATAGTGCAAAGATTGAGTATAGGAAAATACTGTCATATATATCAATACTTGTCAAATCTAGGTATGGACCCTTGGAATTTATTCTTACCCCTACCTTATCCTTTCCAGTGATGTCAGAATGATCATCCTAAAACAGCAAACTGAGTTTTGTGGTTCCTCTAAAGACTTCTGGTGGCTATTAATTACGTATAGACTTCAGAATATCACCATATCCTTCCCTAGACTTTTCTTATATTGCAGCTCTACCAGTCAACTTGAACCTTGTGTCTTTGTAGAATGACTGCTCATTACCTCTTTGATTGCATCTTCTACTCCTTTTCCTCTTGCTCACTTTGCTCCATTAACACAGGCTTCCAGGATTTTCCACTAAAACACTAGCCACTCTGTGGTACACTAACAGGCACACTCTTGCTCAGGTCCTTACAGTGTCTGCTCTTTTCTTTCTTTGAAATTTGAATCCAGTTTTGTCTTGTCACTCTGAAAAATCATTCTTTGTTACTACCCTATACTACCACTAGTACTTATAATTCCCTGTACAGTCTTTGTATTTCTCACATCCATACCTCAGCTCATTGTGTTTACACTTATATTGACCCTTCCCCACAACTCTCTGCCTAAATCTTCTCACAGCTAACAGTTACTCCATAAATCCCATCAGCTCCTCTATTTCTCTCATACTCTTTACCCAATCCATCAGCAAACTGTGGGGTTTCTACTTTCAAAATGCGTCCAAAATCCAGCCACGTCTCACCACTTCCATTGCTACCATCCTGGTTGGAACCACCATCTTCTCTTACCTGAATTCTTAGTAAGCCTCTAAACCTGTCTTCCTATTTCAATCTCTTTGCCTCTCCTTAGTCCATTTTCTACACAGCAACCATAGTTATCTTCATATTAAAATAAGAGCAAAAAATGAGCCAAATTCTGTCACTTCTATGATTAGTATCCTACAATGGCTTCATATCGAACCAGAGTCTATATTTACTGTTTTCAACATTCCCATTCCCTGTTCTCCCTTAGAATCACTTCACCAAAAGGACTCTCATCAACAACCCTAACAATCTTAACATTTCTAAAAGCACTGATCATGTCTCAGTCTTCACCTTACTTGGCCCATCACCAGTGTTTGACTCAGTTTATCACTCCCTCCTTTTTTGATACACTATCTTCACTTGGGTTCCAATATGCCACACATTTCGTCTTCCTCTTATATAACTGGGTGCTAGATAACGATAAATGATGCTCTTTCATAATCTCCTATGTTGGATCTTCCACTTCTCTTCAGACCTTTAATGAAACATAAGGAAAATGCATAATCCTTAACACTCAGTCCTCTATCTTCATTACTCACTCAGTTTGTTGATCTCTTCCAGTCTCAGGCATCTAAATACTGTCTTTATGTTTACAATAATAAAATTCATTTTTCTAATCCAAACCATTCTCAGAAACTCCAAACTCGTGCTCAACTACCTATTCAGCATCTTTACTCAGGTGTCTCATAGGCAGCTTGAACTTAACATATCTCAGTACCCAAATCTCGATTTCTTTCCCTTGAACCTACCATTCCCACAGTCTTTCATATCTCAACAAATGGAAAATCCATTCTTTCAGTACCTCAGGATACATATGTGGGGTCATTCTTGACTCCTCTCCTCCTCTCATATACCATGTCATCAGAAACACGTGTCAAAATATATCCAGAATCCTACCACTTCCCACACTCCCACTCCTATAGCTTGGTTTCAGACAGCCGTCATCTTTCACCAGGACCTTTGCCATGGTCTTCTCATTGATTTCACAAATCTCTTCCCTAACCTCTTCAGTCTTATCAATATAACATTTGAGTAATTCTGTGAGAATATAGGTCAGATCATATTATTACCCTGCTCTAATCCTTCTGATTTCATTCAGAGTATAGTTCAAATCCATACACTGTCCCTCAAGACCCAGATTCTTCCCCCATTTTCTCACTGACTTGAACTCCTACTATACCCCTCATTCACTTTGCTATAGACATACTGCCCTACTGGTTGGTTGTTCCTGGAAAATGCATAATCCTGCATCAATGTTTGCACTTACTATTTCTCTTGCTTGAAATGATCTTCCCTTAAATATGTGCATGGCTTAATCCCTCACTTCTTTTAGGTCTTTACACACATTTCACCTTTTCAGTAAAGATATCCCTGGCCAACTTAATTAAAATGTGCCCACTCTTTCATATTCCTTTTTTTATTTTTCTCTCTGATTATTTATCATTATTTAGTATACTATATATTTTATTTATATCCTCCATTTTTTATATCTTCTACTACAATATAAGATTCACAAATATAAAGATTCTTATGTGTTTTATTTACAACTGTCTCCCTAGCACTTAGAACACTGACTGGTATATAGAATAATAGAAACATTTGTCCAAGCAATTTTTGGCATTTTTCTGTACATATAAACAAGACAGGAAAAATTTTAAATAGAAAATTGAAGTGACTCATCATTTTATTTTACCATATATGTTATCTTAAAAAATAAAGAAGTAAATCTAACCAGAGAACCTTCCTGACAATGCTTCTATCCTTACTTCTTACCTATAGCACTCTTCATTTATACATCTAGTGATATGTTCTTCAAACTAACACCAAAGAAGAAAAAGTGTATAACCTCAACTCATCAATTAGACATAGTCACCAGTAATCAAACACAGCTTTTTCAACATGTAAGTAATATGGCTGGGGATGGGGGGGTGTTAAAGGAAAGGAAGTATAGTGGAACCCTAGAGGGTCCTCTTACTGGGCTATCCTTACTGACAAAACTATAGTAAATGGAAAACCATGGAGTATCGGGCTTTAATTCAATGTCTTCTTGTGCTTTAGCAAAGGGAATTGGTGATCAGAAAAACTTAGATTCTTATTATAAAAACAACTTTAATAACTTTATGGTTTTAGAGAAATCAAAATACTTAATAGAGAGGTTATTGAGTATAATTCACATATTATCTTATCTTATTGTAGACTATTACCTATATCATTCAATTGATCTTCCTAAGATAGAAATAGTTAAAATACAGAGCTCTGTATTAAATGCATTAGCACATAGAAGAATGGCCCCATTGAATATCCTTGTTGATAGTAAAATGAACTTTCTCTACAAACAAGAGGAGATGTCTGGTATTATCAGAATCAAACTAGCTTCTTAGTGCTAGGGGTTCAGTGGGGCAGACAAGTTTATTCTGTCTGTTGACATGGTGATACAGAGTTTTTATTGTCAGATGCCTAGAAATTTGTCAAGGTCCAGTATCTTTTATTCTTTTTAAGATTTTATTTATTTATTTGCAGACAGAGATCACAAGTAGGCAGAGAGGCAGGAAGAGAGAGAGGAGGAAGCAGGCTCCCTGCAGAGCAGAGAGCCTGATGCGGGGCTCGATCCCAGGACCCTGTGATCATGACCAGAGCCGAAGGCAGAGGCTTTAACCCACTGAGCCACCCAGGTGCCCCAAGGTCCAGTATCTTTGCTCTTCTTTTCTATACCACACAGAAAGGAAAAAACAGAATGGCTAATCAACAAACCTTCATCCGTTATCTTAAATCATTCTACATGGTCACCATTTCAGGAATAGTAAACCTGGAAAAACAATGCAGTATAACTTGAATATCTTCAAACTAAATGGAAATTTTTGTTTTTCTATGAGTCTGGCTTAAAATTAGGCACATAGGCAAATAGGTTCCAAATTGTGAGCTCTTCAAGAACAACTCATAAAACCAAGCTATACACATGCCCAGAAAGGTCAGAATAAAAAATCTTTCTCATTTCTGAAGCTTGTAGTATGTAATGATTCCAAATGCAGTGAACTTCTTAGAGTAGAAGCACTTCCTTTTCATTCATATAGAAAACTATTGCAGGCAAAACTAGATTGAAATTGAAGTGAGGATTTCCCAAATGAAAATGATCCAGGCACTAGTTGGGTTTAATCCCTCTGTGGTCCCAGAGTTCACCAGCAATTTATAGAAGTACATGGTAGGCATTCAGGTTTTTTAAATAGCTCTGAAGTGTTTGTTTTGTCTCATTATTATAATCTACGCACTTCCAAATATCAAAGGGGATATAGTCAATTTTAAAAAACAGCAGATATCTAAGGATAAACATCTAAGAGGGCTTAGAGATTATAGGGGAAAAAAGGAGATAAATGAAACAAATGATCTGGAGATGTAATTATTAGCAAAATGAAAATTTAATCATACTTCCCAACAGGAAAAGTGACAACTTCAACAACAAAGGTTAAACACAGAAAAAAAGACCATGGCGTTTTTCCACAAGGCAAGCAATTTCTTTATTATAAAATTAACAAAAGTTTTATAAGGTTGCTCATCATTGAGCCTGAGGGTTTGCTTTCACCACTTCGGCCCCCTCCCTGAGTAGGCTTCCCTAAAAGCAGATAATCATTTTACTTAGCATAGAAGAATGGAAAGTTTAGGAATCTTTTATTTATTTATTTATTTATTTATTCATTCATTCATTCATTCAGTGTTCCAAGATTCATTGTTTATGCACCACACCCTGTTTAGGAATCTTTCCAGCCACTTTTTTCTTTTTTTCTTTTTTTCTTTTTTTTAGAATCTGTGCCATGTACATTGCAAATACATTGTGTACTGCAAATCAGTAGGATACACATGATGTCATTCTTTGAGTCAGTTTGCTTGACTATTTCAGGAGGGAGGTGTTTTAAAGCAATTTCATGGGTAATTTAAATTATATTTGGATTTCAAAAGGTGCAGATTTTTGTGGAATAAAAAATGCACATGACCATGATGAGTACCAGGTGATATATGGAATTGTTGAATCACCATAATGTATACCTGAAACTAATATAACACTGTATGTTAACTCACTGGAGTTAAAATAAAAACTTAAAATAATTTTAAAAATGCACATGAATGTTAAAATAGAATACATAAAGAAACCTCTTACTTTTTTGTGTCCTACTTTAGACTCTTTCTCCCAGACCCATCTGTGCTTCAAGTTTCCTCTCATTTATCATAGAGACATTCATTGGACACAAATAAACAGCCCTTTTTTACATTGTTTACAAAATGTAAATGATTTCGTCCCTGTTGAGAAGTCCAGTCAAAGCTATATTCTCTGATCAATATTCAGAAATGTAAATGAGATTCTACCAATATATAAAATGTATGCATTGGAACGGGTTTATTAGTTGTTGCAGTAGTTTTTTTGCGTGTGTGTGTGTGTGTGTGTTTAACGTGTGTTATTTAGAAAGAAAGTATAATGTAGAATTTGGGAGCATAGGTTTTGAAGTCAGGTCAGCCTCATCTCTGGCGTATGATGGTCATTGTATGACCTTTGGAATATTAATTACCTCTCTGTGCCTTAGTTTCATTGATGTATGATGTAACAAAAATAGGGGTGCCTGGATTGTGCAGTTGATTGAACATCAGATTCTTGGTTTCAGCTCAGGTCACGATCTCAGCACCATGAGATCCAGCGCCACACTGGTCTCCATGCTCAGCACAGAGTCTGCTTAAGATTCTCTCTACCTCTGTCCCGCATGCTCTCTCTCTCTCTCTCTCAAATAAATAATAAATCTTTAAAATAGAAAAAATAACTTTGCCAACCTCATGAGTTTAGGGGATGGTTAAATAAGGTAATGCATAAGAAACACTTTACAAAATATCTAGTACACAGAAATGTGTTAGCCATTATCGCATATGACTATTTAAAGGATACAGAAAATGATGGGAAAAGTTACCCATCCTCTCAATATGCAAGGTCAACCTCTGTGTGTGCCCATTTTTGTATGTGTAGTGTGTGTGTGTGTGTGTGTGTGCGCGTGCGTGCGTGCGTGTGTATGTATTTTAGATATGAACTCTTAAAATTTCATCATGGAGAGGATTTCACTTCACTACTCTAATAAATGAATACTAAGGTATCTAGTGATCATGTGAAAACTATGTTTATTAATCTACAAATAAGTACACATTGGGATGGCAAGGTAGTAATTTTATAAGATACATTTATAAGTGTTTTATTACTTACTATAAAAATTATTTACAAACCTAATAACTGTTGAATGCCTACTAATTTCCAGGCACTGAACTAGACTCTAGGGATATGGTAAGGAATGAAATAGATAAAGTCTCTTCTCTCAGAAATTCTAAAAGAGAAATTGACGGTAATCAAGTAAGTAGAAACATACAGGGAGTATATATTGTGCTCTGAGGGCAATAACAATGGTCTTGATATGGTGAATAACAGAGGTGATCCTTCTTTAGGCAGAATAGTCAGGAAAAACCTCTCTGAATAGAGAATATTTGAAATAAAATCATACAAAGTTGGGGGAAAGCACCCCAAGCAAAAGGGGAAAAAATTGCAAAGACTCTAATGTGGAAAAGTACTTACTGTGCTTTGCAAAGAAACTGAAAGAATATTGACCTGGCTGGAACTTAGGAAAACAGGAGAGAGTGGTATCAAATGAAACTGAGGAAGTAGACAGAGGACAGCATGTCAAGAATTTCACTGGGCATGGAAAGAAATTGGCATTTATTCTAATTATAATTAGAGGCCACTCAGAACTTTACGCAAGGGGGTTAATGTGATCCAATTATAGTGAAGAAAATGTTTTGCAGGGGATGATATAAGTTTTTGTCAGGAGATTGCTACAATAATAGAGTCGACAGGTATTGAAATTGGAACAAGGTGATGGCAGCAATGATGGGGAGAAAAGATTTGAGATCTATTTTGGAGTTTAAAGCAATGATTCTTATTGATGTAGAATAAAAAGTGATAAGGAAGGGAGAGAGAAGAAAAAGGAGGACTCAAAGATGACTTAGTTTCTAGCTTGAGAATTTAATCAATTTAGATCTCATTTATTGACATAGGGAATATTATGGGAAACAGGTCTAGGAGAGAAAAGTGTTCTATAACAGACAAGTTAGGCTTGTGATGTTTATGAAATCTCCAAATGGAAACAAGTAAGTGGTTGAGGAAAATGAGTCTTAAACTCAGAGCAAAGGGTAAAGATATTAATTCATGATCATCACCATAACCATTGCATTTAAATCTATCTGTCTAGATGAGCCCACATAGGAATAAGACGTAGAGAAGAAAGGAAGGCCTAGAACAAAAACTTGAGAAACTCCAAACATTTCCATTTAGAGATGGAGTATCTTTAAAAGGAAATGAGGAGGAAAATGGCCCATGGGGAAGAATAAGAATTTATCTATTTCATTTATTAAGGGTAGTATGTAAAAATCAACAGAGGTGACTATTTCAAGAAGCCAAGCTGAGAAAGTTAGATGTTAATAGAGGCGCTCATTAGATTTGGCTATATGGGGATGGGCTGCTTGACCTTAGCACCTAAATTTCAGTGAAGCAATAAGGTTGGAAAATAAGATTCTAGAGCACTGGTCTTCAAGTGTGGTTCCCAGGGTAGCAACATCAGCAACACATGGGAACTTATTAAAAGTGCAAATTCTCTGCTCCCCCCACCCCAGATCATTAACTCTGGGGACAGTGTCCAGAAATCCATAGTTTAGCAACTCCTCGAGGTCATTGTAGCATATGTTTTGTTATGTTATATCATGTCATGTCATGTATGTGAACCCTTTGTTCTATGGGTTGAGGTTTAAAAGGGCATCAGGGATTATATTGAGAATGTATAAACATCTAAAAAAACATAACTTTAAAAATATTTCAGTTACTGTGAATGGATTCTGGTATATAAACACCTTCATAAGAATGGCATGAATTCCTGGATTTATTCTTTAATCAGGTAATTTATCCTTTTTGAACATTTGTTTAGTTACTAAAATGTTTAAAATTCCACTGGCCAGTGTTGTGGACTACTCTGAGACATTGTTGAAGAAATGATGATAGTATGACATTAGAACAGATTAAATATACTAGAAGGCGAAAGTAAAGTTTTAAGATGATACCAAAAATGAGGAAAGTGCAATGAAGAAAGAGAGTAGTTGGAAAGGAGACATATAAAATGTCCCAGGACTCCTCAAATAGAAACATTGGAAACTACATCAGTATGGAGGCTCAGTGGATAGGAGATCTATATTACAACTGTAAGCCCTGTGATAACTTTATCTACTGGTCTTAATCAATGCATGCCTCCCATATCATGTGATAAAAATTTGCCTTTCATTTTTTATTTAAATTGTTACCCAACATATAGTACATCATTGTTTCAGATCTAGTGTTCAATGATTTGTCAGTTGCATATAACATCCAGTGCTTTCATTTTCAAAAGAATTTCCTATTTCCTTTTCAGTAACCATCAGTTGGTCTCAGGGATAGATTCTTTTTTTTTTAATTTTTTATTTTTTATAAACATGTATTTTTATCCCCAGGGGTACAGGTCTGTGAATCAGCACTCACCAAAGCACATACCCTCCCCAATGTCCATAACCCCACTCCCCCTTCTCCCAACCCCCCTCCCCCCAGCAACCCTCAGTTTGTTTTGTAAGATTAAGAGTCACTTATGGTTTGTCTCCCTCCCAATCCCATCTTGTTTCATAGATTCTTTTTTTTAATAGTTTATTTATTTGATAGAGAGAAATCACAACTAGGCAGAGAGGCAGGCAGAGAGAGAGGAGGAAGCAGGTTCCCCGCGGAGCAGAGAGCCCGATGTGGAGCTTGATCCCAGGACCCTGGGATCATTACCTGAGCCGAAGGCAGAGGCCCTAACCCACTGAGTCATCCAGGCGCCCCTCAGGGATAGATTCTTGACATCTATATGCTATATTTATTCACAGGGACTATATTACATTAATTGTCACGAAATTCAAACACTAGAGTCACTAATTGTTAGCTCTTGGAAAGATAATATTGCTGTCTTTAAAATACAGTTTATCAATAAATACCTAAAATGCTATAACTTTTTATTATTAACTATTCACATTTGGAATGTCGTAACATATGTTGGGTAAATTTTCTTTTTTTCCCCCTTTTTAAAAGATTTTATTTATTTATTTGACAGATTGAGAGAGAAAGAGAGCACAAGCAGCGGGAGCAGCAGGCAGAGGGAGAGGGAGAAACAGACTCTCTCCTGAGCAGGGAGCCCAATGCAAGGCTTGATCCCAGGACGCTGGGATTATGACCTGAGCTGAAGACAGATGCTTAACCAACTGTACCTCCCAGGCACTGGATGTTGGGTCACTTTTCTCCCTTCCAAGTACTAACCAGGCCCGACCCTGCTTAGCTTCCGAGATCAGGTTGGGTCACTTTTCAATGTGATTTTGTTTCAGTTCCTTTTTGGTTTAATTACTTCTGTAATTGTGGTAATAGTATATGTACAATTGTATTTTCTATCCATTTCACGTAACAAACCCTCTCCATATTGTTACAAATAGTCCATATGTATGAATTTAACAGCTACAAAATGTTCTGAATTTTTTTCCTTAACCATTTTCCAGTTGTTGAAATTATTGGGTTTTCCTCATTTTTTTTTTATATTTATAAAGCTATATGAGGACATTTATGTATAGAGCTTTGTTCCATATTTGAGGATGCTTCCTTGGTATAAATTCCCCAAAGTAAAATCAATGGTTTTGTTAGTTTAGATCTTGTGAGAATCAGATATCAAGAGACAGAAATGCAAGAGATTTATTGAGGGAAATAGCTATGAAAGATACACAGTAGAGGATAGAGCAGTAGGCAAGGAGAGCCTCACATCACAATATAAATCAAACACCTGTGAAAGGATAGAGGGTTTGGGAAAATTCTCGGACTGTGGTGTGACTCTGAGAGTCTTTCCTGGCCCAAAAGAGGAATTGTGGTGATTGTTCATAGAAGTGTCCTATGTTAGGCAGAAATGGCCAAGCCTGGTACCCATACCCTATGCTGTCAACTGCGAGGGAAGAGCATGGCCTTGGATCAAACATTGCAGCAGATCATCAAGGTGCTGGGACAAAAGGCTGTCCGCTAGTCATATTCCTCTCCCTGAATTGCAACTTCTTTCTGGATGCTCTGTGAATTCCCCAACAAACAGATATGGATATTTCAAGCTATAATGTAGCATCATATTATTTTCCAAAGGTCTGTAAAAGTTCACACTATAACCCATGTTCTGTTACCAGCTTTCACTATCATCAATAGTAATCATAAGTATTTTGAAAAATAAAATTGTTACTTTCATACGTATTTTTTATTAGTAATGATAAGATTTTCCCCATTGCTTTGTTAATGAGATATTTTTCCTTTTATTGATTCATAGCCTAGTGGAGATGGAATATTATTATGGATTCACATCAGTTACATTACATGTGGTATTCTGTTGTTTGCCTTACTTTTTAATTAGTTAAATATAGAGATTTAATGTTTTAGTGATTTTTTGTTTCTCACTCCATAGATTTGAAAACCATTTGTTTCTGTATTCTTTTATTTTGTAATTACCAATATTAGACTCCATGTAAAAATTTATATTGATAGGAGTATGATTTTACTATATCCCAAGTTGCCAATTAATGTTTTCAGTTTCCTTTCTTGAATAGATTTTCCTTTCTCCTTTGGTTTTTGACACAACATCAATGAGTTCAGATTCCCATGAGCCGTGTATCAGAGCACCCATTATCCTCATCCTATTATATTGGATTTCATTGATCTCTTCACCTGTGCAGTACCACTAAGGATAATTGTATTTCATTGTTATTTAATTTGCATGGTCCTGACTGCTAGTGACACCAAGCATCTTTTCATTTATTTGTTCATTCATGCATTTCTTGCATTTATTGAGTGACATGACAAAAACAAAATGACAAAGATCCCTTTTCATAGGATAGAATACTTAGGTTTATTAAATACTAGATTTATCTTTCTTTGTGAATTAATCATTCACATGTTAAAATTTTTTTCTACTGTTTTTGGTCTTTCTTTAATCTTGATTGAATTTTCTTTGTATACTAGAAATATTACCCTTTTCCTATTTTATGCAATGTTAATATTTCTCCCAACTTTTGATATAATAGAAGTTTTAAATTTTAAGGTAGCCAAATCTGTCAAATGTTGTCATATCGCATTCTGACATACAACTAAATAACATGTTATAATATAACATAATACAGAATAACACAACATGACAAAATATGATATGATGTGATAGAGCATGAGAATATTAACACTTGCTTGATGCCTAGGACATCCAAATGCTTTCCTATCTCTACAGCACCATCTTGCATTTTTTAATTTTAATTCCAATTAGTTACTTTACAGTGTTTTAAGTGTTTAATTTAATTTTTTATGCTTTAAATGTTTAATTTAAGTGTTTAGTGTTAAGTATACAATACAGTGATCCAGCACTTCCATAGAACACCCTGTGCTCTGCAGGATAAGTGCACTCCTTAATCCCTTTTTCAAAGTGCATACCTTTGCCTCTGCTGCATTTCTGTGGGGCTGTGTTATGCTGTGGGAACTCAGTTTCAAGTGTAGGAACTCAGTTTCCTATAGCCCTCCAGCTCTCCCTGAGCTAAGCACCGCTTTTTAAAGTTCTGGGTAATAAGCCCCAGTGATTTTAAGAACTCGTGATGTGGGGCCTCTATGGTTTTCAAAGCCAAATATGATGAGGATTTGTCTTCCTGGTGTGAGTCCCCATGCCTGGGGTGCCCGGTGTGGGGTCTTCTCCTTTCCTTTCTTCATGCCTGTGGTGCACCTTCCTCCTGTGGACAGTCTTGCAGATTAGTTTGGTTTCTGACTGTGTCTTTACCCTCCTTACCCTTTTTGTTGTGGCCTCTTCTCTACATTTAGCTGTGGAAAATCTGTATTGCAAGTCTTCATCTTATTTTCTCTGTTATTTACACTGATGTGGGTGTTATCTAGGTGTATGCTTGAGCTGAGCTGAGCTGAGGATGCTCCTATTCTGGGAACTCTCTTAAGAGTTAAGCTTTCTAGATTCCACATTTAAGTGAGATCATTCAGTATTCATCTTTCTCTGTTTGAGTTACTCCACTTTGTATAATGTCCTCGAGATCCATCTGTGTTGTCATGAAAGCTAGGATTTTCTCTTTCTTGTAGCTGAATAATATTCCATTGAATACATATATCACATATTCTTTATCCGTTCATCCATATATGGACACATAGGTTGTTTCCATATCTTGGCTATTGTAAGTAATGCTGCAGTAAACATGGGATGCAGCTATCTCTTTGAGGTCCTGATTTTGTTTCCTTTGAATATGTAACCAAAAGTAGGATTTCTGGATTATAGTGTGGATTTTTTTTTAAAAATTTTGAAGAATTTCCACAGTGTTTTCCATAGTGGCTATACCAATTTATATTCCCACCAACAATGCACAAGTGTTCCCTTTTCTCCACATCCTCGCCAGCACCTGTTATCATTTCTTTTTGATGATTGCCATCCTAACATTTCCCTGATGATTAGAAACATCAAGCACCTCTTCATGAACCTTTGGCCATTTACATGCCTCCTTTGGAAAAATGTATATTCATATTCTTTGCTCATTTTTAAATCAGATTGTGGGAGCTTTTTTGGCTATTAAGTGAGTTATTTATATTTTTTAGTATTAATTCATTATCAGATACACGGTTCACAAATATATTCTTCTATTAAGTAGGTTGTCTTTTTATTTTGTTGATTGTTTCTCTTGCTCCACAAAAGCTTTTTATTTTGTTATAGTCTAACATTAATTTTTGCTTTAGTTGCTTGTGTTTTTGGTCTCATATTCAAAAAAGTCATTGCCTAAGATCAATGTCAAGGAAGTTTTCTTCTAGAAGTTGTGTATGATTTCAGGTCTTATGTTTAAGTCTTTAATTTATTTCTATTTAATTATCATGAGTGATGAAAGATAGGGGTTGGTTTCATTCTTCTGCATTTGGTTATCCAATTTTTCAACATCATTTATAGAAGGAAATATTCTTTCCCCATTAAGTATTCTTTTTTAAAAGATGTTATTTATTTATTTGAGAGAGCAAGCAAGAGCAAGCATAAGCAGGTGGGGGAGGTACAGAAGGAGAAACAGACTCCTCTCTGAGCAGGGAGTCCCACCAGGATCTCAATCCAGGAACCTGGGATCATGACCTGAGCTGAAGTCAGACACTTAACCAACTGAGCCCCCCAGATACCCCTCCCCATTAAGTATTCTTAACTCTCTTGTAAAATATTAGTTGGATGTATAATGTAAGAGTTTCATTATACGCTCTTGATTCTGTTATATTGGTCTATGTGTCTACCTTTATGCCAGAACCATACAGTTTTGATGACTTTGGTTTTGTAGTATAGTTTGAAATCAGCAAGTCTAAGGTCTCCAGCTCTGTTCTTTCTCAGGATTGCTTAGGCTATTCAGTATCTTTTGGGGTTTTATACAAAGTTTAGGATAGTTTTTTTTCCTATTACTGTGAAAAATACCATTGAAATTTTGAAAAGGATTTTACTGAATCTATAGATGACTTTTCATAGTATGGAAACCTTAACAAATTAATTCTTCCAGTCTATGAACTTGGAATATCCATTCGTGGCCTTTTCAGTTTCTTTTGTCAAAGTCTTGTCATTTTCTGTGTACAGATCTTTCATTTCCTTGGTTAAATTCATTCCTAAGTATTTTATTTTTTTCTGGTGTTCTTACAAATGGGGTTGTTTCTTTATTTCTATTTTAGATGTTTTGTTGTTAGTGTATAGAAACAACCATATTTTATCTGTTGGTTTTCTATCCTACAACTTTACAAAATTTGTTGATTACTTTTTTGGTGGGTTCATTAGGATTTCTTCTCTATAGGATCATAACATCTGCAAACAGAGACAATTTCAATTCTTCCTTTCTAATTCAGATGCCTTTTATTCCTTTTTCTTGCCCAGTTGCTCTAGCTAGGACTCCCAGTACCATGTTGACTATGAGTGGTCAGAGTTGGAACCCTTTTCTTGTTCCTGATCTTAGAGGGAAAGCTTTCAGTCTTTCACCATTTAGTATGATATCAGCTCTGTGTTTGTCATACATGCCCTTTAATATGTTGAGGTTTGTTCCCTCTATACACAATGTGCTGAGAGGTTTTTTTTGAAAGGATGTATTTTGTCTTTTGTTTCTGATTTTATTTATTTTAGTCTTGGCTTTGTTAGTCTAGCTATTGATTTGTCAAATTTTTATCTCTTTAAAAAACCAGTTCTTAGCCAGGTCTTACTGATATTTTTTATTGTTTTTTTCTGCCTATTTTATTTATTTATGCTCTTATCTTTGTTCTTTCTTTCTTTATGTTCACTTTGGGCTTAGTTTGTTCTCAGCTTTCTTAGTTCATTGAGGTTTGAAGTTAGGTTGTTTATTTGAGATCTTTCTTTGGTTTGGGTTTGGGTTTGGGTTTGGGTTTGGGGGAGATGTTTTGTTTTGTTTTGTTGTTTTTTGTTTTTAATATAGACATTCATCACTCTAAATATTCCCCTTAGGATTGCTTTTACTTCATCCCACAGGTTTTAGTATATTGCATTTCCAATTTAACTTGTATCAAGATATCTTTTGTCTTTTGATTTCTTCTTTGACCCAATAGTTGTTCAGGATTATATTGTTTAACTTTCACATACTTGTGAATTTTCCTGCTTTTCTCATGTTACTTATTTCTAGTTCCATACCATTGTGGTCTATGAGGATAGTTGATATAATTTTAATCTTCTGAAATTTGCTAAGACTTGTTTTGTGACCTCTGATATGATGTATCTTGGAGAATGTTCCATGTGCGCTCAAGAAGAATGTACTCTGAAGCTATTAGATGGAACGGGCTGTATAAGTCTGTTAGGTTCCTATAGTCTAAGTTATAGTACAGGTCCAAAGTATAGTTCAAGTCCAAAGTTTCCTTGTTGACTTTATGTTTGGATGACCTATCCATTGCTCTTACTGTAGTATTGTCTGAATGACTTATCCATTCCTATTATTGTAGTGTTGTCTCTGTCTCCCTTCAGATCTGTTAGTATTTGGTTAATATATTCAGGTGCTCCAATTTGTATGCAAATACATTTATAATTATTACATCTCCTTGATGAATTGATTCCTTTATCATTATATAATACTCTTTTTCTCTTGTTTCTGTTTTAGCCTTAAAGTGTGTTTTGTCGGCTGTCTTTTGGTTTCTACTTACATGGAATATCTTTTCCCATCCCTTCATTTGGTGCTTATTTGTTCCTCAAGCTGAATTGAGACCCTCATAAGAAGCATATAGTTGAGTTTTCTTTCTTTTTTCATCCAGCCACACTATCTATTGGTTAGAAGAATTTAATGCATTTTCCTTTGGTAAAGGTAAAGACTTACTAATGTCATTATATTATTTTTTTCTGTATGTTTTATAGTTCCTTTATTCATTTCTTCATCTCTTGCTACCTTCCTTTTTGAGTTGATGATTTTACCTAGTGGTATGTCTAGATTCCTTTCTTTTATCTTCTGTGAATCTACCATAGGTTTTTGCTTTGTAGGTACCATAAGGCTTACCAGAAATATATATATAGTAATTTATTTTATGCTGATAACAACTTAATTTCAATTGATACAAAACTATGCCCTTTTACTCTCTTTTTTTTGTTTTTGATTTCACAATTTATCTCTTTTTAAATTGTATATTCATTAATAAATAACTGTAGATATAGTTAAATTTAATACTGCTGTCCTTTAATCTTTATACTAGAGTTAAGTGGTTAATATACCACCATATTGCAGTATTAGAGTATTCTGAATTGATTATATACTTACCTTTAACAGTGTGTTGTATATTTCCATGTGTTTTCAAGTTACTAACTAACAACCTTTCATTTCAATTTGAATAACTCCTTTTGATATTTCTTATGAAGCAGATCCAGTTGTGATAGATTGCCTCAGCTTTTGTTTGTCTGGGAAAGTCCTTATTTCTCCTTCATTTCTGAAAGATGACTTAGCCAGATAGAGTATTCTTGCTTGGCAATTTTTTTCTTTCAGCTCTACTATATCAACCAATTCTTTCCTGGGCTGCAAGGTGTCTGCTGAGAAATCCATTCTCAATCTCAGGGGTTCCCTTGTAAGTTTTAAGCTTCTTAAAATCTCTCTTTGTTTCCAATAATTTTATTATAATGTATCTTAAAGAGGATCATTTTATGTTGAGTTTGCTTGGTGACCTATGAGACTCATTAACTTGGATATCCAAATCTCTCTGCATATTTGGGTGTGCTCAGCCATTATTTCCTTAAATAAGCTTTCTCACTCATTCTCCTCCTCTCCTTTTTAAACTTGAATAACTCACAAATTGGTTATTATGATGGTATTCTATACATGAAGTAGGTTGTTTTATTTTGTTTGTTTGTTTGTTTGTTTGTTTTTACTTTTTTCCATTCTTTTTTCTTTGCCTACTCTGCTGGATTTCTTTTCTTTTCTTTTTTAAGCTAATTAGTTTTAATAAGAGGTGATCTTCCCCTGCCTTTTTTTTTTTTTAACAATGACTTTCACTTAAGAGACAACTGGCAAATGGTGTGAACATGACTATCAGACACTATAACAAAAGGAATTCATCAAGAATCATCAGCAGGACACCTGGCTGGCTCAGTCAAAAGAGCCTGTGACTCTTGATCTTGGGTTTTGAGTTCCAGCCCCACACTGGGTGCAGTGATTGCTTAAGAATAAAATCTTTAAAAAAAAAAAAAAAGAATCATCAGCAGTGGCAAAAATCACCAGAACAATACCTGAAAGTGTTCAACCCTGGGTGTGGGGGCTGGGACTCCCAGAATCCCAGCTTGCTGAGGAAATTATGAGATCAGAGCATTACCTGAAGACAGACTCTGGCTTCAGGAGAGGTAGTACGGTAGGGAGAATGAATGGGGATTTTGAAATCTGCTGGGTAATTTCAAAGTTTCCTTACTTCTGTTTCAGATTCTTTTTTCTTTAAATCAGTTCTGCTGTTGTTGCTCTCTATTGTGGAATTTATGTTAGGTTCTTTTTTATGATTTCTGTACCTTTGTTAAAGGTCTCATTTTGTTCACAAATTCTTTTCTTTATTTCTTTGAACTATCTTCCTGTGTTTTCTTATAGCTCACTGAATTTCCTTAAAACAGCTATGTTGACCTCTTTATCAGGTAAATCGCAGATCTTCATGTCTTTGGGATTGGCTACTGGAAGATTATTATGATCCTTTGGTGGTGTAAGATTCCTTGATTTCTCCTACTCCTTGAAGTTTTGTGTTGCTATCTCTACATTTGAAGTCGTAATCACCTCTTTCAGTTTTTACTGCCTCTAGGAAAGAATACTTTCTGTCAGCCTTGCTAGTGATTTGGAGGCTTTCTCAGGCTTTCTTCTTCTCAGACCTGCTCCCTGCTTCTTGCTACCTCTTGAAGTAGAAATCTTAAGTTCATACTCTAGATCTTGCAATGCACCAAGCTGGTTGCTGACAGCTTCACTTTTATTTTCATAAAAGTGGTCCTGAAGCTGAAGCTTATGGTTTCTCATTGGCCTGCAGATTTGGGCCAGCTTTCTATGCATTCACACTAGTCATTTGCCAAAACACTCTGTCACTGCTGCAGTTGGAAATGTGTACAGGGAGCTAGCTACAGGGTAAGGGTGTTTGTGGGTGAGGCATTCTTCGCACTGGGGGTGCTCATGAGCCTACTGGAGGGGTCTTTGGGTGAGGTATTCCCAGCAACTCCTAGGAAGGCTTCTTTTTTTAAAGTTTTTAAGTCCAGTAGGTTAACATACAGTGTTACATTAGTTATAGGTATATAGCACAATGTTTCAACAATTTCATACATCACCCAGTGCTCGTTACAACAAATTCACCTCTTAATCTCTTGGGCAGTCTTCTTGATGGAGTCTGTGATGTAATTAGTAGGATCTGCATCTCTCTTTTATTTTTGTAAAGATTTATTTATTTATTTTAGAGAGAGTGTGTGTGAGTGGTGGAGAGGCAGAGGGAGAAGGAGAGAGAGAGAGTATCTCAAGCAGACTCCCTGCTGAGCCCTGAGCCTGATGAGAGCTCCATGTGGGGTTTGATTCCATGACCCTGAGATCATGACCAGAGCCAAAACCAAGAGCTAGACACTTAAAGGACTGAGCCACCCAGGCACCCCAGGATCTGCATCTCTTTAATGTCTTTGAGAGTCCCAGCCTCTTCCTCTTCTCTACTTATGCAGCTCTCAATTCTGTATTCTGGATGGGATGAGAGAGTAATCAAACTCTTTGTTTAGCATCTCTTATAGCTGAGGATGCTGGGCATTCACACTCTCACTTTTCCCTGGGAGAGAAATCCTAAGTCAAGTATGTCCCTCTATGCCCTAAGCTGTGCTGCCTTGGAGGGGGGGTGATGGAGTAAAGTCAAGCTGTTCCTTTCACCCTCTTCAATATTTCCAAACTCCTATTTTTGTTCCAGTGGTGTGCTGCAACTTTTCTTCTGTAAACCTAAACTTCTACAAGGGTTCTCCTTTTGCAGGTGACTGTCTAAGACAGGATTTTCCAGACTGGCTGAGAGATACAGGAGCTGGTTCACCACCGCAGGGGCAACAGTCAGGACCAAAGTCTTTATGCCTATTATTTGATGCACAAGTGGGCAAAACTCCTCCAGAATCCCTTGGTATATGTTGCTGGATCCCATAGTTCCCACAAAGCCACTTTTGTCTGTGGACGGATGCCAAATTATTTTTGTTGGGGGAGAGAATAAAAACTGGGAACACTTCATTTCACCATGACACTGATGTTCTTTGCCTCTGTTTTTATGCTTTTGTCATATAAAAATGTTAGTTTATTGAAGATAAATTTATTACTATTATCATATATTCATGTTTCTTTGTATCTTTTTGTATCTTCTTTATCTTCTTTAAGAACCCATTCTTTACCTCAAGATTTCATTGTCTTGATTATTTAGTAATTTTAAAACCCTGTTTTTATCATTTACATCCCTAATCCATATATAATTAATTTCTGTAATAGATGAGAAAATCTAATTTTAGATGGTTAACCAGTTGCCCAGAACCATTTATTGAATAGCTCATTTTTTCTCCACTGACTTCCTGACCTCTCTTTTATATATCATTTTCATGTATTTTTGTGTCTTTTGGGGGGTTCCCAACTCTATTTAATGGCTTATCTCTCTATGGAAATAACAACATTTTAAAGATTTATTTTAGAGAGAGTGGGAAGGAGGGGCAGAGAAACAGGAAAAGAATCCCAAGCAGACTCCCTGATGAGCATGGAGACAGACACAGGACTCCATCCCACAACCCTAAGATCATTACCCAAGAAAAGCAAAAGTGAGATACTCAATCACCCCAGCTACCCAAGTGCTCCTGAAAATAACAATTTGTAAATAACATATCCTGATTCTTTTAGGATCTATTTTATTACTCTTCTATTGTCATTATTGCTATCATTGATAAATTTTCCATCTCTCCTTTCTCCTCCCCCTCTTCTTCTGTCCTGTGAAAAAGATCATATAAGTCTGGACTTTCTCCTCACCTACTCAGTACATATCATTACTAAAACTATTGAGGCTTATTTGAATTTTATTTTGGGTTTTGTTTGTTGTTCTCTTTCTGTGGTATTATTTTCTACAAAGTGGAATACTTACTTTCGCTTATTCTTCCAAACTTCTATCAGGCCTCCAATGCTGTCTTTGGTTTTAGAACACTGGAAGCTTATGGCTTTGTGATTCTATTGTATGTCTGGTCTTCAAAGATATGTATCATATTTTTGAGAATGGACATGGCTATTTTTTTGTTTTGATTTGTTAGATTGGAAAATATGTGTGAAGGTGAAAATGAACTCACTGAGACATATTGACCAGAAGTTTAATATAGACATTTTCTTTAAAAAAAAAATATCATTTTTTTTACAATTTTTGTTAAAGATCAGGAAACCATGACCCAACAATTAGGGGTCACATCTGTTAAAATAGTAATTATTTATCCCAGGAGTAAGCATCTTTTAGACTAAGCTATGGGTACAAATGCATGTAATATCACTCATGCCTTTAATATCTATGGAGAATTATGGACTTAAGAAAGGAGTGGAAGAGGGGAACCTGGGTGGCTCAGTTGGTTAAGTGTCCAGCTCTTGGTTTCAGCTCAGGTCATGATCTCAGGGTCATGAAATCTCAGGCTCCACGCTCAGCAGAGAAGCCTGCTTGCGATTCTCTCTCCCTCTCCCTATGCCCCTCCTCTGGCTTGCACACTCTCTTGTTCTTCCTCCTTCTCTCTCTGAAATAAATTATTAATATTTGTTAAGAGAAAAGAGTAGGGAAGTAATAATATATTCAGTAATAATTAATAGTGAGCGCCAGGGAGAATAATGTAAGAGGGAGCTGTTATTTGTCATCCTGGTATGATATACATCCTGTGTGTATTAAATGACATACTAAGATAACAAGATGATCAATCCCAAGAAGGGTTTCTTCATAAAAGAAAACTTTCCAGAAAAATAGCAACAAATCAGATAAGAGGAAAATAAAGTAAACCCAATACGGTAACCAATATTTGTCACCGTCTAAGACTCAATAATTCCACCTCTATGAATCTGTTCTAAGTAAATGGAAATGCAGCAAAAAAGTGTTTGTAAAAAGATATTCATCACAGTGTCAGATATAAGGATTTATAAAGCATCTAAATAACTCAAAAGAGGGGACAGATAAATCACAATGCATCCTTGAGTAGAGTATTTTTGAGTTCTAGACAAAAGATACACTTAGAAAGCCTATTGTATGTAAAGGGCAGTTATAGTAACAATAAGAGCAATCACGACTCATATTTATTGAGCACTTACTCTGTGCCAGGAACTGTGCCAGGGGCTTTACACTTAATTACTTAAATCTCACAATTCCCCTCTGAGTCAGGGAAAGTTATTTTCCCCATTTTAAAAATGAGGAATCTGAGACTTACTGAAATTGCATGATTTGATTATTATCACACAACTAATAATAATAGGGCCATGATTCATGAATTCATGTGTGTATGCATGTAATATGTGGGAAAGATAACTAGAATGAAATGCACCAAAATGTTAAAAAAAAAAAAAAAAAGATGGGTCATTTCCTTTTCTTTATATAGATATACCTATGTGGGCTGCGGGTATATATATGTACACGTGTATTTATTTTTAAAATTTTTTAATTTTTTAGATTTTATTTATTTATTTGACAGACAGCACAAGTAAGCAGAGAGGCAGGTGGGCGGGGTGGGGGGGAAGCAGGCTCCCCACAGAGCAGAGAGCCCGATGCAGGGCTCGATCCCAGGACCCTGGGATCCTGACCTGAGCTGAAGGCAGAGGCTTTAACCCACTGAGCCACCCAGGTGCCCCAGGTATATATATTTATGTACATTTTTCCAAATTATCTTCCTTGAGAGAATATTCTTTACAATCACAAATGAAAATTATTACAAATGTTCCATGACCTTCACTCATCTGTTTCTTTGCCTTCATCTCATTGGTGTGGTCCTTTAGTGAAATCTCATTGTCTTTCTTATAATAACAGAGAAGTCAACAAAATAATCATGATTGAATTTGCCATGGATATTTGTAAACCCACTGTCTTATTTTTTTAAATAAATTGTGTGTGTGTGTGTGTGTGTGTGTGTGTGTGTGTAAGCAAGCTAGTGAATTTCAGTTGAGCATTCCACATTCTGAATGTCTTCTATGAGAATACAGCACTATAGTATGCTGCACAAAAGCAACCTCTGAGCTAGAGAGATGAGGCAGTAAGTGGCATTATAAATGCGAAGATGAATTTGATAGACTAGGATTTAAATGAAACGTATTATGGTATGAAGTGAAGTGGAAACTAGTAATAGCACAATAAGACATAAGAGTGCTAAGAGCTTTGTGATAGGAATTTGAGCATACAAAGTATTATTAAGGAGTAGACTAGGATTAACTGTATTAACTGTATCCTCCTGGTACATTCATACAATTGCAGGGAATCGCGTTTCCTCACTCACCCATTGCATCCCATTTATCACATAAATATGTTTTTATACTATTACTGCCAAGACAAAAGAAAATTACAGGATGAAAAGTCTATGTTCTTCTCTTTAGTGTGTAGTGTTCTACAAACACCATACTGTATTTTACAATGTTCAGAAGAACTCCCAGCACACACTGAAAGAGGGGGTCTTTAGATATTTGCATGAGATTATAGTGCTTCGGAGAAGAGAGTTTGGTCTTCAGAAAGAGGGGTTAATTCTCCTGGGGATATTTCTTTCCCAGATGACAGTCAATCTACTATTTGTGATTATTCAACCAAGACCAAGATTTCTTACTTCTTCATCTGGTGCTCTGCAGAGATTACTAGGTGTCCATGATACATAACCCAACACCTTGTTACTTCCTAGGACTTATTCACACATTTCTACGTGTTTTTTCAACCTTATGAGCTGTTCTAAAGTGCGTATTTCCTATTAGGATTCCATTAATACCACCCCACCCAGATTGATAGCCATATACTTGTTTGACCACCAGCCGGCTGGTAGCTACCCCTAACTTTAGGGCAGTGGTTCTCAGTTTGGGGGGAGGGTCCAAAGATCACATTGAGAATCTGATGAAAGCAGCAGATCCTTCCCCCTCGAGTGTTTTTGAATACGTATATGCTAGGATTCACATAAAAATTTCGCATACTGTCCAGATTCCAGTTCTAAGACTTGTGCTCAAGCAGAGTTCAAGCCCTTTTCCCTCACTTTACCCAGCACTGAAGAATTCTCCCTGCTCTCATAGGATGCACCGTGATAAACCGGACTGTGGAGACAGAAGGTTGGGCTTTCAGTGTAAGTGATCCTAGAACAGCAATATCCTGATACAAAAGACTAGGGTGAGGCCTGGAAAATAGATGGGTTCAGTGAGTTTATCCCAGCTCCCCGGGGGACTGGGGCTACATGGCTGAGGCTGAATCCCTAAGTGAGACTTAATCACCTAGGATATCCTGTGTTTCTAAGCCCCTGTATACAGGATGACAGGAAGTGGTGAGAGGAGAAATGGGATTTTGAAATGTGTCCCTACCCCTCTTTTAGGATAGGCAAAATTAATAGCAGCCAACTAAGAATAAGAAACTATGGTGACAGTAAACAGAGCCTTGAACTACACTTGAAGATTCTTAGAGGGATGGTTGTGGCAGAGCTAGTGTGGGCATGTGACCTAAGACGCAATAGACTTGGAATCTGCCTCAGTCTTCATGGCGTATAGACTCTGATTTTTTAAAGAGATTTTTTTATTTGAGATGGGGAGAGAGAGGGGGCATGTGAGAGAGCATGAGAGAGAGTGAGTACCTGAGTGGAGGGGCAGAGGGAGAAGCAGACTCCCTGCTGAGCAGGAAGCAGGATGCCGGACTCTATCCCAAAACCCTGGGATCATGACCTGATCAAAGGCAACCGCGTAACTGACTGAGCCACCCAGATGCCCTAGAGTCTGATTTTTTATTAAACAGTATAATTTTGGAGCAACATACCTTAGTGAAAAAAATACAGGCTTTGGAGTCAGACACAGTTGGGGCTGAATTGTAGCTCAGAAACTGCTATGATTTCTTTTATTTTGTTCTTCATTTATGAGCCTGTTTCCTAATCTGTGAAAGGGGTATAATACCTACCTGAGGATCACTGTAAGAATTCGGAATAACTTAAAATGCCCAATCTTAACTCTCAGTAAGTAATAGCTATATGTGATAATCATCTTGGGGCCAATGCTTGTGTGTGCCAGTTTGATCCATTCAGGGTAATTATTCAAACCACCGTAACAATTGTGGTCGACCTTAATACCAGAATAAGAAGCCCCCGTGCTTTCTTTCATAGATAATGGGGAGTCATTGAAGATTTCTCTCCTAATTTTTCATGTGAATTAAGACCAAAACAAAATAAGCTAATGGAAAATTATGAGAAAGTACTTCTTCATTCTCAAATTTAGATTGATTTAATTACATTCTGCATGCCTCAAAACATAGTCATATTTCAGAGGAATGACTTAGCATTTCCTATTGCAGCTTGTGTCTTCATCATTAGAAAGGCATGTTGTGGACAGTGAGCTTGCACCTAAGTGATGGAATTTGTTCAGAAGTTGCCAGCCTAACTCACAAAAATCTGAGCTGTATTAATTGAAGAAAAGTGAGACTAGAAGGTGTGAGGTTTTCTGTAAATCATATTTACTTCTACAATAGGAGTCACAATTAGCTGGAAGCCTTCTCAGATGGCCCAGGTGGGGGAAACTGAGGCCCAGGCAAGAGGAGTGGAATTGCATAGTACGGTAGTACCACATCAACATAGAACACAAATGTGAATTTTCTTTCTAACATTGATAAATGTGAGCAAGATCTTTGCAGGGAAGTCTTTTCCTTTAGTAAATATATGAGTTCCTACTTATATGGGGAGAAGTCAGTCATGCCATAAATATGTGAGTTGCTACTATGTAGCAGGCACTACACTAAGTCAACAGGTCAGACAAAGCCCAAACTTGAGGGAGCTCATAGGTTAGAGGAGTGAGTCAGACAGTAAAAAATTGACAATTTTTTTAAAATTTAACTACAATTCTGTAACTCTGATGCAGGAGATGCACAGGGCTAAGAGAGATGATCAAAGAGAAAGCTTATTTGGTTAAGGAAGCCAATATAAATTAGTACAATCCAAAACAAGTTTTTTAGTGTTTTTAGGGGCTGCTCTATCTAGGAAAATATTTCTCATGGCTATAGGAGTCTTTATACATCAAGTAATTCACAGTTTATTTGTATCCCTTAGAAAACCATAATGTATGGTCTCAGTCAATATGTTACCTTACTTGAATGTATATTTGCATATATAATTTCTTACTACACAAGTGAGAAAATTATCCTCTGATTTAATTTTTTGTTTCGCTGATTCGAAGCTATTACCCTCACCAGGAGTGCTCTGGGCAGGTGTAACCACTAGGGGTCGTCCTTGGGCCAGGGCCGCAGCAAGAACACCTCAACCTACATCTGTGGCTGTAGTCAGCATGAATCCAAAATACGTGCCTAAGATTCAAGTTGGGCCTGGAAGAGTGGTAAGACTGTGAATATACAGAGTTGGATTGAGAAGAACCTTTGTTATTTGTTCCTATATTAGCAAAAGCAGAAAGGGGGAATATGGAGGAGGTTAATGGAGAATAACAATTAAATCAGTTGGGCGGGAACATTGAGCGTGTGAAGGATAGAAATAGAATATAAGGTTGGAAGGGTGGTTTGAGATGGAATTCTTGAAAGTCTTGAGTACCAGTTATCATATTAGCAATTGGGTGTTTGAAAAAACTTTAAGAAGGAAACATAAACAGAGTTAGCATGGTTTAAGGAACTTTTGAGTGTCCCAGTGAGACATAATGACAGAATTGTCATAATGGCCAATCACTGCAATAGCAGATGCAGAAAGAGGAGGAGGACCAGGAGAAAGTGGTGGTCAAGTTTGTATACTGCTCTAGACTATGGGATATAGACTAGGCAGTCAGAAATGGAAATTTGGACCCTAATAGAAAAGGAGACTTATCCAAAAATGCAAGGAAAATAAGCATAGAGACAATAAAGTCCCAGAATAGAGCACAAGAACAGAAGCAGAGAAAACCTACAATACACATTTGGAAGATTGCTACATTTGGGTGTAGGATGTTGATGAAACAACAGAGGAGACAGAGAAAAAGTAGCCAAAGAGGTTCTGATTCTACTGAAACAGTAGATGTTGGAAGAAGGCTGACAAAAACAATTTTGGGGTGTAGAGTTAGAAATTGACACAAAGAAAAAAAGTCAATGAAAAAGAAGCTTTGCTCCTAGGCTTTGAAAGACATAGAAACAAATCAGAACCAGCCAAAAGAAGAGACATAGTGCAAGGTCTGGGAGTGTCCCAAATGAGAGGGTTCAGCAGCCTTCTCCTGATGGAGTTAGGATGGGTCACCCTCCTAGCACAGAGTATTGTTAACCCAGAAAGCTCACCCAGGCTTTGGTGTCAACACTTCCTGGGGTTTTTTACTGAGGTTTCATTATGTAGACATGATGGATTGAACCACTAGTTAAGAGGTTGAATTCAACTTCCCCTCCCTAGAGGCTGGCTGTCATCAACACTTTAATCACATGACTGGTCTTCCTGACATGACCAACCCCATCATAAATTATTTCCTCAGTAAAATTTATCTAGGGGCTCAATGCAATTCACCTCATTAGCATAACCTTTCAAGTGCATTATGTGGGACCCAACATGAATAACAAAGCCACTTCCATCACTGAAAAAGACCAAGGTTTTAGAGGCTACTTCCCCCATGGAAAGAGAGTGGGGCAAGAGGGACAGGGGGAGAGGGAGAGTGGGATGGAATGAGGGATGGGAAGACAAGGGGGAGAGGGGCTCTAGGTGGGCTCATGTTGGTATTTAAATGCCCTGACCCAACTGTGCCATGTTACAGTAGTGCAAACTAGCCATGTACATGACTTCACAGAACCATAAGGGGATCGTGAAGTGCAGTCCTTCCCATGGAACTGGAAAGAGAGAGTAAAAAAAAAAAATTTTAAATAATGATGCCAATAATTTATAAGTTCTCCCACTGGCAATCATTTTCTTAGCGTGATCACATTTTACCAGTATTTTCATTCACATTATTTTTCTTACATGAGTGTTGCTTTTAAACCTAGCTAAAATACCATTATAATCATCTTATTTGGAAACTCATGATTATTTTTATAGGTCCAAGGTCTTTTTAATGATATAAAATGATTTCCAATATAAAACATCTGTATTCATCTTTTATTCCTATTAACCACACTAAATTGTGTTGAAAATAGAAATGATATGTAGCAAATTGGACACTTTAAATATTTTTTTGTTTCTTTATGAAATTATTTCAATAAAAATACTTTTAAAAGGTAAAATATAGCCATTTTGTGATATTAAATTAAAAACTAGGGCTTGAGAAACAAATGTTTCTTTTATTTGTGAAGTAATCTAAATTGCTATCTAGCTGGATTTCGATACCACAAATACTAAGGGGAATGAAGTAATCTTAAACCATTAGTCATAATGTCATGCAAACACACAGATAAGTAGTTATTAATATGACCTCAGGAGGTAATAGATTTTTCCTTTGAAAAATAGTACTTATAAATAGATTAAATGAAATACAAGACTCAAAAGCAGTATTCATCTGACATTCCAATGCTCAGTATATATAACCATTTCTGGATGATGTCAAGGGTATCACATCTGTGGGAAAGAATAAAAAGAACTGAAAAGGGGAAAGATGATTATTTTAGAGAACAGACTCACTTTTGTTTAGAGACTTAGAATAGTTGAATCTCCTCCCTTTCCCCATGCCCCAGGCCTATGTGAATAATTGCTGGGTATATTACTTCACATCAGTCATCACCTAATAAGATGGCACTTCTAGGATCTCCCTGAAATTTCATCAGACTCCCGCATTTACTCTTCTGCTAGAAATTTAAAGAAGGAAATGCCTAACTAGTCAGGCAGCATGGGAATTATGTTAATTTTTAAAAGGCTCTTACAGTATTAGAAGCTTTAATGAGCACCTCAGTTAAAAAGAAAAGATATTCTGAAAATCAACTGGGCTCTCCCAGGTCAAGGGAGATCAGATGGAAAAGTTAAAAAATACTGTAACAACAACAACAAATTCCCATGGGACTCTGATCACCAGTGTTTAGCAGTAATGAAAAGAATGATAAAGATTTCCACATACTGAGGGTCTAACATGTTTGAATTAGATTCATTACCTCTAAGGATCCTAATAACATGTAAAATAGATGTTAAGATCCTTAATTTGAAGGTGAGGAAATTGAGACTCCACCTAGTAAAGTCACTTCATCAAAATCACACTTGCTGGAGCCAACGGTAGACCACAGTCACCAGGTCCGTGTCTGGGACCATTCTCCTTTTCTTCCAATCAGTGGCTTGCTGGAGTGCAAGGGACAATCGTTAAATTTTCAGGATGTTTCAAGCCATTATGAAAAAATAAATTATATAAACCTCCAGGCAAAGAAAGTATATTTCATAAGGTAATAAATACTCATAATGTCCTAATTCTTTTCTTATACTTTATTATCTGAATTATTGAGGTGTTTATGCCTGTTGTATCTGTTTAGTAGGAACAATACACAGTGGTGTACTCCTGTGTATCTCTTTCTAGCTCCCTTTCCAGTGGCATGTTGGTAGCTTAAAATCAGTCATAGTGGGAGTATTCAGACCCTGGAAATTAGTAAATGCTACGAACCAGAGCTTGGATTATTGTTCTGGTACTTTTCTAGATTTAATCAAGTGATAGAAAAAGTGTTAATAATGCAGATTAAACATAGAAGTGTTCTAGACCTGTAACCATTATGTTGTTAATAGCAGAAATAAATGACATATTCTTCCAATGTTAGAAAACTGTCATCCGATTTAGCAAAAATTCACTCATGTTCTAGGCAGAATGAGTGAAGTTTTAACGTTGACCTTTAATGTTTCACTCTCATCTTCTTAGCATAAATGAAAATAGCACCCAACATGGATGTCAGAACTACATTCATTCATTCATTCATCGGTTGTGGCCAGAATGTAAGAGTTAGGCAAAAATCAACAAAAGTATTCCGTCATGATAACTTAACTAAACAACACTGACAATTTACAATATAGAGTGTTGTATGTTATATTAGTATTTATAAATTGAATTCTGTACAATCTTTAATATCATTGAAATTCATTAAGAATATATGTATACCACACTTTTTTCAGAGAACTGGTTAAGCATTTCTCAGAACACCAGAACATTCAATGTCATGATATTGTCAACACTGCTTTTGCCAAAGTCACCAACTCCTAGTTGTTAAATTCAATTCTTTTTAATTGATTTCTTTTCAGCATTTGGCACTTCAACAACTCTTTTTGTGTGTGAAGTATTCTTAGCTTCCAGAAACTACTCCTCCTTTGCTTTTATCATAGTTCAATCTAAGTCCCTCATTTTCATGTCTCTTCTATTTCCTACACCCAAAATATTGGTATTCCAAGGAGTTCTATTCTAAGGTCTCTGTTCTTATAATATTCACTCTTTGACTAATCTCAACTACTAGTATGGTTTTTTTTAATTTATTTTATTTTCAGCGTAACAGTATTCATTGTTTTTGCACCACACCCAGTGCTTCATGCAATCCATGCCCTCTCCAACCCACCACCTGGTTCCCCCAACCTCCCACCCCCCGCCACTTCAAACCCCTGAGATTGTTTTTCAGAGTCCATAGTCTCTCATGGTTCACCTCCTTTTCCAATTTCCCTCAATTCCCTTCTCCTCTCCATCTCCCCTTGTCCTCCATGCTATTTGTTATGCTCCACAAATAACTGAAACCATATGATAATTGACTCTCTCTGCTTGACTTATTTCACTCAGCATAATCTCTTCCAGTCCCGTCCATGTTGCTACAAAAGTTGGGTATTCATCCTTTCTGATGGAGGCATAATACTCCATAGTGTATATGGACCACATCTTCCTTATCCATTCATCCGTTGAAGGGCATCTTGGTTTTTTCCACAGTTTGGCGACCGTGGCCATTGCTGCTATAAACATTGGGGTACAGATGGACCTTCTTTTCACGACATCTGTATCTTTGGGGTAAATACCCAGGAGTGCAATGGCAGGGTCATAGGGAAGTTCTATTTTTTAATTTCTTGAGGAATCTCCAGGCTGTTCTCCAAAGTGGCTGCACCAACTTGCATTCCCACCAAGTGGAAGAGGATTCCCCTTTCTCCACATCCACTCCAACACATGTTGTTTCCTGTCTTGCTTATTTTGGCCATTCTAACTGGTATAAGGTGGTATCTCAATGTGGTTTTAATTTGAATCTCCCTGAGGGCTAGTGATGATGAACATTTTTTCATGTGTCTGATAGCCATTTGTATGTCTTCATTGGAGAAGTGTCTGTTCATATCTTCTGCCCATTTTTTGATATGGTTTTCTGTTTTGTGTGTGTTGAGTTTGAGGAGTTCTTTATAGATCCTGGATATCAACCTTTTGACTGTACTGTCATTTGCAAATATCTTCTCCCATTCCGTGGGTTGCCTCTTTGTTTTGTTGACTGCTTCCTTTGCTGTGCAGAAGCTTTTGATTTTGATGAAGTCTCCAAAGTTCATTTTCGCTTTTGTTTCCTTTGCCTTTGGAGACATATCTTGAAAGAAGCTGCTGTGGCTGATATCGAAGAGGTTATATGCCTATATTCTCCTCTAGGATTCTGATGGATTCCTGTCTTACGTTGAGGTCTTTTATCCATTTTGAGTTTATCTTGTGTACGGTGTAAGAGAATGGTCGAGTTTCATTCTTCTACATATAGATGTCCAGTTTTCCCAGCACCATTTATTGAGGAGACTGTCTTCTTTCCACTGTATATTTTTTCCTGTTTTGTCCAAGATTATTTGACCATGGAGTTGAGGGTCCATATCTGGGTTCTCTACTCTGTTTCACTGGTCTATGTATCTGTTTTTATGCCAGTACCATGCTGTCTTGGTGATCACAGCTTTGTAGTAAAGCTTGAAATCAGGTAACGTGATGCCCCCAGTTTTGTTTTTGTTTTTCAACATTTCTTTAGCTATTCGGGGTCTCTTCTGATTCCATACAAATTTTTGGATTATTTGCTCCAGCTCTTTGAAAAATACCAGTGGAATTTTGATCGGAATGGCATTAAAAGTATAGATTGCTCTAGGCAGTATAGACATTTTTTTAAATTTATTTTTATTTATTTTCAGCATAACAGTATTCATTATTTTTGCACCACACCCAGTGCTCCATGCAATCCATGCCCTCTCTAATACCCACCACCTGGTACCTTGACCTCCCACTCCCCACCCGCCCCTTCAAAACCCTCAGATTGTTTTTCAGAGTCCATAGTCTCTCATGGTTCACCTCCCCTTCCAATTTACCCCAACTCCCTTCTCATTTTAACAATGTTTATTCTTCCAATCCAAGAGCATGGAATGGTCTTCCACCTTTTTGTGTCTTCTTCAATTTCTTTCATGAGTATTCTGTAGTTCCTCGAGTACAGATCCTTTACCTCTTTGGTTAGGTTTATTCCCAGGTATCTTATGGATCTTGGTGCTATAGTAAATGGAATCGATTCTCTAATTTCACTTTCTGTATTTTCATTGTTAGTGTATAAGAAAGCCACTGATTTCTGTACATTGACTTTGTATCCTGCCACGTTGCTGAATTGTTGTATGAGTTCTAGTAGTTTGAGGGTGGAGTCTTTTGGGTTTTCCATATAAAGAATCATGTCATCTGCTAGTAAGTTTTAACAATTTATACTTTGATAACTTGCAAATCTGTATTTCTGGCCTAGATATCTCTCTGAGCATTATATAGGCAAATGTGTAAATATCCTTAAGTGGCTATCTTTTACAAACTGCCATAAACTGAATGCTTGTGTCCCCCCAAATTCATATCGAAACAAAATCCCCAATGTGATGGTATTGAGTGGGGGGCTCTGGGAAGTGATGAGGTCATTGGAATGAAGCCATCATAAGGGCATTAGTCCTCATGAAAGAAATCCCAGGGAGCTCCCTCATTCTCTCTACTCTGTGAGGACAAAGCAAGAAGAAGGCCATCTATGAACCAGGAAGCTGGCTACCAGACACCAAATCTGCTGGCACTTTGATCTTGAAATTTCCAGCCTCCAGAACTGTGAGACATAATCTTCTGTTGTTTTTAAGTCTCCCAGTCTAGGGTATTTTTGTTATAACAGCCCAAATAGACTAAGACAGAAGTCTTGCACTGCATAGAGCAAAAACCCAATACGTTTTCCCTTGCAATTGTGCTCCTTCTTTGTTATGTTCTAATCTGATTAATGGCATTATGCAGCCATCCAAGAAATATGTGAGTCATCCTAGCCTTCTCATTCAACTCCAATTTCAATCAATTATGAAGTCTCTTTATCTGGTACATCTCTCCTTTTCTTTCTAAAGCTAGCTAATGTTTAAGTTGGGCTCTAACCATCTGTTGTCCGGACTATTGTAATAAGTTTCTAACTGTTCTCCTCACATGTACGTTTGCCCACCTGTAATCCATTCAACAAACTGCTACCAGAGTTGTATTTCTAAAATGCAAATGTAATCATATTATTCCCCTACATGAGACCTAATTTTCTAGAGTGGTGCTTTACGGTCTTTTTCATGTCAACTTTGTAGGAAAAGATACTTCATGTATCAAGACCCAGTGTATGTACACATGCATGTATGCACATGAATCTGCTGGGCACACATGTGTGCACACAGGTATGCATGCACACATATGCGCACACCCACACAAAATTGAAACAAAAATGTAACAAAACAACAGCTAACTTTCTTATATGCTTGCATTCTGTTTGGTACCTATTGTGTAATTTTTTTTAATTTTTTATTTTTTATAAACATGTATTTTTATCCCCAGGGGTACAGGTCTGTGAATCGCCAGGTTTATATTGTGTAATTTTTTAAATGCTAGTCAGCTACAGTCCACTGAATTCATTCTAAGGCCTACAAATTATGTGAACCTTCATACTATAAAATACCAAAGTAGAAGAAAAACAATCTGCATCCATGAAGCATAGCAAACAAAGCCTTTTGTGATCAAAAGTAACACTACAGGGGCACCTGGGTGGCTCAGTTGGTTGAGCGTCTACCTTCGGCTCAGGTCTTGGTCTCAGGGTCCTGGGTTTAAGCCCCACATCAGGCTCCCTGCTCAGCTGGGAGTCTGTTTCTCTCTGCCCCTCCCTTGGCTCTGCTCTCTCTCCCAAATAAATAAACAAAATTCTTTAAAAAAAGAAACACTTGAAAATGAAATGAGTGGTAATAAAATATAACCTATCAAAATTTGTTGTATGGTTCTGTAAATCTAAAACTATTCTAAAATAAAGTTTATCAAAATTGTGTTGGATATAACTAAAGCAGGACTTTGAAATCTAAAGTAAAGGCAAGGTTAGACTAAAAACAGGCATGAGGAAGCTTTCTGGAATGATGGCAATATTATATACCTTGAAAGTTTAGGCAACACAGATGTATGCATTTGTCAAATTTCAACAAAGAATATTCCTAATATCTGTACATTTTATTATATGTGAAATATACCACTAAAAGAAAAAAAAAGGAACTATATGAACATGTTCAACTATAAAGATATGCATGTTGAAGTATTTAGAAAACATCGTATTAATATGTGTGAACTGACATTAGTATGCACCAAAATCTACTACGTGTTGATGAACAGACAGATATGTGAGAAAGCAAGTATGGTAAAAGTTTAGCGGTAGACTCTGCTTTGTGGCTATGCGGATTTTCACATTCAAACCCTTGTAACTTTTTAATATGTTTAAAATGCTTTTAATACAGTGTTTAAAAACCTGCTGTGTGAAAGAATACAGACACAGAAGGGTACATACTATAAGATTCCATTTCTGTGATGATCAAAAACAGTGAAAAGTATGTGGAGAAAAATGAGAATAGTGACTGACAGGAGGAATGGGAATTGACTGAAAGGGGTAAAAGGAAATATTCTGGTATGAGGGAAATGCTCTGTGTGGTGGTGGACAGATATGTCGATTAAAATTCACCACATTGACATTTACAATCTGTGCATTTCACTCTACATAAATTTTAACTGAATAAAAACAAAAATTCTAAAAACAATAGGTTATGCTATTGGTATCAGACATGTTGAATTCAGAGACAAAATATTAAATAATACAACAAAAATACTTCATGATGAGATATGAGTAATTAGCAATGTGGATTTTAGGTTATGAGTTTTGTGTGTCCAATTACATAGCATCAAAGTGTACAGGGTCCTACCACAGGTATCGTTACAGGGTCTGACTCCATTGTTGTTTATCTGCTGAGAGTTTTCAGGCCCCAGTAGTCCTCCTCCTCTGGCCTTAGGTCTGAGCAAGGTGTTAACAACAACAGTGGGTGCCACTGTCCATGGTACTGGTGGAAAGTTCAAATCATCAAGCCCTGGCCCACACAAGGGAGAACCCCCACTCCAGGCCCATCCCCAACCCCTAATCAAGATGAAAAGGCCCAGCCGGTCTCCTTCCCCAGTCCCATCAAGCCATTTGTAGACCTCCTTGGGAGCCACCCATATCTCTCTGGGAAACCTTATTATGTGAGTGGTAAATCATTTCAAACCCATTTGGTGTGTGTGTCATGTTGTTTGGACCAACTTCTGGGTGAGAGGATCCATCCCATTTCCGCAGAGTGACTACTTAAAACAGAGCATGCAGTAGGTAGAAGGATCTCTCTTTGCCCTTGAAATGGCACATAAACAAATAAGAGCTTTTCACTTTTGCTGCATGACAAAACATCTCATTACCTCAAGCTGGAAAAATAATTTATGATTTCTCACAGTTCTTAGTGCTGACTGAGCAAAGGTGAGTGGTTCTCACTAGCTTTCCATCAAATGCCATGGATAGAATCGATTGGAGTCTTCTTTACTGGCATGTCTGGCTCATGGGCTGGGGTGGTTAAAAAAGCTGCGAGCCGTCATTCTCTCTACATGCTTTAGGGCTTCCTCACAGCAAGCCGTTCTCAAGTTAGTCACGCTTCTTACTGGTGTCTGGCTTCCAAGAACCAGGAGGTAGAAGCTGCCAGGTCTGTGCTGTGCCTGGAACTGGCACCCTGCCACTTCTGTAATATTTTATTGGTCAAAACGGTCACAGGGCTTGCCCAGTTTCAAGGGGTTGAAGAGGCAGGCTCTTTTATTTAAATTTAAATTTCAGTTAGTGAACATGCAGTATAATATTAGTTTCAGGTGTAGTGTTTCAGCGCTTCCACGCCCATCTCCTTAAGCCCCTCCCCTGCTTCCGCCACCCCCCACCCACTTACCCTCGGGTAACCAGCAGTGTGTTCTCTAGAGGTAAGAGTCTGTTTCTTGGTTTGCCTCTTCCTCTCTCTTTTTTTTCCCTTTGCTCATTTATTTTATTTCTTCAATTCAACCTATGAGTGAAAATAATATGGTATTTGTCTTTCTCTGACGTACGTCGAGAAGCAGGCTCTTTTGAAGGGAGAGCAGCAAGTGTCATAGCAGGAGAGCGTGGGGGATGAGAGTCATTGCTATTGCGGTCTTTGGAAAATGCTTTCTCCCATGATAAGGACAAAGGCCTGAAAACTTAAACCCTATGCCCTATTTGTGTACACATAAAACATTTGCAACACTAACCATAAGTAAAAATTAATATATTCTAAATAGTTAGAAGCAGGGCAGGGAACATTTTCTGATCAGTATAACTGAACAATAATACTTCTTGATTACCAAACTAAGAAAGCAAATATTTATCCCCCCCCCAGAAAATTAAATGCAATAAAAAAATTAAGTCCTTTATGAAATAACTTGATCCACAGAACAAATCACAACTCAAATGTTGGAATCTCAGGAAATAACAAGGAAAATGTTATATATAGGAAACTTTAAGATCCAGCTCAATCAGAGATCAGAGGTAAATTCATACAGAAGTATTTATTGGGTCGGATAGGCTGACGACTGTAACAACTGTGCACACCTGTAATGGCCCAAACAACAACAGAAGTGTGCGTATCTCTTCCATTCAAGGACAGCACTGGTGAGCAGCTCATAGTGCTGTACTCCTCCACATAGTCATTTGGAGTCTCTGGCTAATAGAGCTTCTGCTATATTGAATTTCTGGCTTTCAAGGTTTTCCTAGGCGTCATCCACATCCACACAGAAGAGCAGAAAGGAATGGATAGGGGGGGTTTTCTTTTTTAAAGTGCACAACTCATTTTGGCTTACATTCCCTTAGTTAGAATTCAATCACATAGCTACACAGAACTGCACCTTTAGGGAAGATGAGCTAAAAGAGCAGAGTCAACATCTATGAAAGCGATCTTTTTGTTAACAAGTGTTTATTGAATGCCTAATATTTACTGGGACTTGTGCTAGGAATCTGGGCTTTAGTGATGGATATAAATAAGACACACCATATTCTCATTAATCTTAGAGTCTAATGAGAAAGCAAGTAATTATAATAATATATGAGCTATAATATATTCATACAATGGAATATTTCCATCAGGAGAAGTAAATGGATTAGAGAAGTATCAATGTGTATACATCTTAAAAGCATATTGCATAGTGAAAAACAAGTTGCATAAGGTTGTATTTTACATGATATATTAAATATGTATTATTTAGGAATCTTACATATTAGTGAACTTATTAAGACATGTGTGTGTGTGATAAATACCAAATTCAGGATAGTGGTCAGCACGGAGAAGGTGAAAGAGTATAATCTGAAGAAAGGTCAGTAGACTCGCATTTGTAATGCTTTATTCTTTTTTATTTTTATTTTGAACAAGTAAAAATTGTATGTATTTAAGGTACACAGCATGATATTTTGGTATATGTATACACTAAAATAATTACCAGAATCAAACTAATGAACAGATCCATCTCCTCTTATAGTTACCATTTGTGTGTGTGTGTGTGTGTGTATGTGCATATATGGTGAGAACACTTGAGAGCTCAGCAAATTTCAACTATCTATTATTAACTACAATTACTATTACCTATAGTTACATGCTGTGAATTAGTTTCCTAGAATTTATTCATCTTACTGCTGCAAGTTTATACCATTCAATCAGTATCTTCCCTTTTCTCCAGCCACCATCCCCAGCCTCTGGTAACCACCAGTCTTTTTTTTTTTTTTAAACATTTTATTTATCTATTTGAGAGACAGAGAGAGGAGCAGGGGTAGGAGAGGAAGGGGAGGGAGAGGGACAAGCAGACTCTGTACTGAGTGCAAAGCCTGACATGGGCCAATCCCAGGACCTGGAGACCAAGACCTGAGCTGAAACCAAGAGCAAGAGACTCAAATGACAGCCATTCACGTCCCCCTGGTAACCACCATTCTATTTGTTATTATGAGTTAGAGTTGTTTTTTGGTTTTCTTTTAATACTTTGTCTTTTACTATGGTCATGGGAATGCAAGTATTCATAATATTATACCTTCCATGTTTTGTATGTCTGAAATTTTTGTAATAAAACTTCAAAATAAAACCAGAATCCTATGCATATATTCAGTAGTAAATCATATGCAAGTGCTTTTGTCATAGTCATCAGTAAATATTTATGGAAAGCTTTTTAAGACTGTGGGGGAAGATATCACGTTCATTATTCACTGGTACAAAGAGTGATTGTATTATGGACAGGAATGGAATGTTCAGTGACTGAATCAGTGACTCTCATGAGCATCTCCTGGACAAGAAGTAAGTTCCTTATATGGCCAATCCAACCATCTCTGCATCTGCCTGTTCAGATTTAACCTGTCCCTCAATTCCACTGACAAATTAGTAAAGGTTTCCCCATGGATGGACCAGGGTGGGAGTTTCTGCTAACAGATAGCCATCACTTCCTGGTGCTGGCCTTGGGGATCTAGGATTGATCGAGAGGCTGAGCAACCATAAGTCACCGCCAAGTTTTTTTTTTTTTTTCCTAGAATTATTTATCGAGTAAAACTTCAGTTGACTGCCCCAAAATTCATTCTGGAGAATTGTTAATAGCAACTAATGCCCATAGCACCATTGGGTCATGCTGTTTGAATCCCTGATGAGCAAATAGAAAAACCAAGGATGTGCTAACTCCCCAGGGTTTCTCTTTTCTCCTGTATGCAAAGCTTTTTTTCTCTTGTTCCCTGCTTAATGGCCTGGTCTCAAAGTTTGGATAAGAAAACCATTAGCCTGGGGGCACCTAGGTAGCTCAATGGGTTAAAGCCTCTGCCTTCAGCTCAGGTCATGATCCCAGGGTCCTGGGATCGAGCCCCACATTGGGCTCTCTGCTCAGCAGGGAGCTTGCTTCTCCCTCTCTCTCTGCCTGCCCCTCTGCCTACTTGTGATCTCTCTCTGTCAAATAAATAAATAAAATCTTTAAAAAAAAAAAGAGTGAGAAAACCATTAGCCTGGTATGTTGAGTTGAGAGACCTCTCTAATCTTCCTTAGAATGTAATGTTGGCTTCCAACACCACTTATCAATTATTTTTATTTAGTAGAGGTAGTTCAAGAGGTGTTTTGGAGAGGCCTTAAGTTTCTGGGTTCTCTCAATTCCACCAGCTCCTCCCAAATAACCCTATTCAAACCAATATAGTGCATGATTACCCAACCAGCATACCTATATTAATTTTAGAAATAGGATTCAGCAGAAAACTGCTGCTTCAGTCCAGCAAAATTCATGATTATAGAAATTTCAGAAGTCCCAATAACACTGGCTAAAGTCAGAAAGGACCTCCTTGATAAATGTTTCCTATCTTTAATTCTAGATTTTCATGTAAACAACCATTGGTTGCAGCACTTTTATTTAACATTTTTTTTTAATCTTTTTAGTGCCCTGGGAAGAAATTTATGGCATGCTCAAAGTGAGTAATATGAAAATAAATTGGTAAAGGGACTATTAATACAGGTGTGTTCAGGGTTTATGAAAACCAATGACAGAGAATGTGGTATCCAAGGACTAACACCAACAGGTAGCTCTTATGAACCTTACACCTAACAGTACAAAGGGAGGGACCATTTAATGAAACCCTAGTAGGTAGATGTATGGAGAAGGCTGCTGGGCAGGAGCTGTGGGCTTCCACAGATGGACTCAACCATGGTGACCCAAAAGGGTGAGAAACATGAATATAAAAGCCCTGCCTTCATTTCTCTCCTTCTGTCCTTATTGTGTCAGATCACAATCAGACCCAAAGGTCAAGGGAAATCACTGGTGCAATGAATCCATATAGGCCAGCCTACCTATAGGCATAGAGCTGGGTAGGGCAGGGTGAAGGGTAGTACTTAAAGGGACAAATGTAAGATATCCAGCGTGCCTCACTCTTATCGTTTTTTTTCTTATAGTTTCTTTTTAAGACTTAATTTTTAGAGTAGTTTTAGATTTACTGTAAAACTGAGGGGAAGATACAGAAATTTCCCATGTACCCCTTCCCAGAAAAGGCAAAGCTTCTCCCATTAACAACATTCCCCACTGGAGTGGAACAGTTGTTACAACTGATGAGCCTACCTTGACATATCACAAATACTCAGTGAATAATGAATGTTATGTCTTCCCCGTACTCCTTAAACCCATAGTTAAATTTAGGGTTCACTCACAGTGTTGTACATTCTAGGGATCTGGATAAAGGTATAATGATATATATCCATAATTATAGTGTCATACAGAGTATTTTAACTGCCCTAAAAATCCTGTGTTCTCTACCTATTCATCCCTTCCCTCTACCCCAATCCCTGGCAAACACTGATCTTTTTATTGTCCCTGTAGTATTGCCTTTTCCAGAACGTCATATAGTTGGAACCGTAGAGTATGGAGGCTTTACAGATTGACTTTTTCCCTTAGTAGGATGCACTTAAGGTTTTTCTGGGTCTTTCATGGCTTGATAGCACCTTTAGTTTTAGCACTGAATTATTCTTGTAGTTTCTTACTGAAGAACGCAAGAATAGGTTACACACTCTGATACAATGGCAGTTTCCTAGAACTCTCTCTTAAGCTTAAGCCACATTGGTTATTACATATGGTGCATCTTATACTGTGATTCACCCAAAACTGCTCAATAGTGGCCATAATATTTATCTATTTGATATATTCTCCCATAATATAAGTTAACATTATAATATATTGAAATGAACTCTAGACTCAGGTTCTTAAATCTTGTTTTGAATCACTGCTCTATGACTTACAAGCCATGTGTTATTCAGTAAGTCACCAAGTTCTCTGAACCTCAATACTATGATCTCTAAAATTGGCTTTAATAATACCTTCTCTGACTACCCACTGGGTTTTCATGGCAAACAGGCTGTAAATAAAAGATATATGAATAAAATGAGATTATGTATGTGAAAGTTCCTTCAGAAAATATAACTCAAGGCAATTTTAAGTTGCTTGCATTTTTAAAGAGCTATTTCTTCCACTCTTTTTCTTACTTCTCAAGCTAAAGGCATAGATCATTAACTTTTAGTCCTTCTTTCTTTTAAATATAGGATTAAGTGCTACATTTTTCATTTTAAGCATGACAGTAGAATCCCATGAGTTCTGATATGATTATTTTCACTACCACTCAGTTCTAAACGTTTCTTGATTTCCATTTTTATGTGTTCTTTGTTTCATGAGTTTTTGTAGATACGGTCTTTTAAAATTCCAAATCTTTGGATTTTTAAAATTTATCTTTTTCTTATTAATGGCCAGAGAATGAGGTCTGTATTCTCTGAAATATATCAAGGTAGACTGTTACTTTGGTGGCTGTCAATGAACTACAATTCCCTTTATTCATTCCCTTCCCTAATATCCCTACTATATTAACTCTGGGCTCGTGCATGTGACAATGGAACATTAGCAATTATGATTTAAGTTGGACCTTGATAAGCACTAGCAATTAGATTTGCCCTCTTGGAACATTCCTTCTGGGAACCCAGCTACCACATTGTGAAAAGACACATGGAAAAGACTTGTGTTTTGGTTATCTGTTGCTGTATAACAAAACATCCCCAAATTTAATAGCTTAAAAAAAACTTCCTATTTCTCACCATTTTATGAGTTGGCTAGCTGGTCCTTCTGCTTAATGTGGTGATGGCAGCTGGGGCACTGTAGCAGCTGGAATGTCCAAAGTGGATTCATTCATATAGTTGGCTGATGTCTAGGAACACAGCTGGAGATGTTGGCCAGGGGCCTTTTTTCTCCCACATGGGCATTCCCAAAAGGTTGCTTGGGCTTCCTCCCAGCTTGGCAGCTGGGTTCCAAGGAGTGTTTCAAAGGGACATGACATTACTTAACAGCAGAGCCAATACTCCAAGGGGAAAGGAGCAAACAGGCAAAGATAACACTGTATTTAAGAAGCATAAATTAAAAAAAAAAAACTAGCATTCTAGGTACAGATTCCATGAAGGAAAAAGGGAGGCAATAGTATATAGCCTAATAAACCTACTAAAATGGATAATGGAAGATATAAGCAATACAAAAGAAGAACATAAGAAGATGAAAAAAATCCCTTTAAGTAATTTATCATTATTAATAATTATTATTATATTTATATTTATTTTTGTACATTTTATTATAAATTTATTAACATTAAATTATATTTACTAATAATTATAAATAAATTTATTATTTACTTTAATAATAATTTAGGTTATATAATGTATCTAATAATTGAAATTAACTATGCAATACATGAGATAAAGAGCAGATAGATAAAACTGAAGAAGAAATTGGGAAATTTATAGAGCAGATTGAAGACATCTCATAGAAGGAAGAAAAACAAGAAGTAAGAACTATAAAAGAAAAGCTAAGAAATATGGAAGATGGACATAGGATATCAGAAAAAAATAGTAGAAAATTTTGAAGCAATAACAGAGATAAATTTGCCCAAAATCTAAAAGAAAGTTCTCAGAGTGAAAGTCCCCCTAGGGGGCCAACATGGGAGAATAGGGGAAAAAAATACACCTAGACATATCTAGAGGGGAAAATATTAACAGAAAGCAGAAAATAGAAAAATAAAGGATAAATCTAGTAGTGGGTTTATCTTTAAGAAAGAAAAGATCATATATAGAAGCACAAAAATCAAATTGACAGATTTTTTTTCAACAGTAAAACTGGAAGCAGAGAGAGTCAATTATCATAGGGTTTCACTTACTTGTGGAGCATAAGGAATAACACAGAGGACATTGGGAGATGGAGAGGAGAAGTGAATGGAGGGGATTGAAGGGGAAGACAAAACATGAGAGACTATGGACTCTGAGAAACAAACTGAGGGTTTTGGAGGGGAAGGGGGTGGGGGGACAGGTGAGCCTGGTGGTGGGTATTAAGGAGGGCATGTATTGCATGGAGCATACATGGGTGTGGTGCATAAACAATGAATCTTGGAACACTGCATCAAAAACTAATGATGTATTTTATGGTGACTAACATAACAATTAAAAAAACTGGAACTACAAAAACAATGGAATAGAATTTTTGAAGTACAGAAGGGACGTAACTGCCTTTCAAATATATACTCATAAAAATATCCTTAAATATAGAAGGCCACCAGAATTATGCCACATGAAGCCTCACATCATAAAGTTTGTATGACATGCTTAAATAAGAGACAATAAAGAGGAAGAGATGAAGAAAATTAAGGTTATCAAATATCTTGGTAAAATATATTGATATCATTTAAAAATCTAAGAGTAAAGAAAAAGAGAACATATATTTGTAGTTACTTGTAATTAAACCTTGTAGATAATATTTACATGATAGAATTTGGGAGTAAGGAAAACCAACACATGTGTGATCCTAATAAAATATTTGTCTTATTAAAGAGGTAAGACAGATAGCATTTTTTTAAAAAGTAACAAAGGATAAAGATAAAACAAAAATTATGGGACAAACAGAAGTAATAAATTAGTATGATAGAAATAGTTCTAAATATATCTGTAATTAGACTAAATGCAAATAGATTAAACTGGCTACTGAAAACAGATGGACTAATTGTGGGAAAATGCAAATATATGCAGTTTACTAGAACTACATCTAAATATATGGAAAAATTCAATGTAAAGTGATGGAAAAAGACCTGTGAAACAACTATAAATTCTAAGAAAGTTATAGCTTGCTTAGCTATATTAATATGCAGCTATATTAATATCAGAGACAATAGGCATTAACACACATGCACAAAACCATTACTTAGGGATGGTAAAGGTCACCACATTATAAATGTCTACATTCAAGATCAAACATGGTTAAATGTGTAGGCACCTACTAAAACAGCCTTAAAATTCATGAAGTAGAATTTGTAGAACTCCCAAAAGTTGAAGGAAACCATCTTCCTTTTGAAAATTCCAACACAGCTCTCAATTCATAGCTGAATCAGGGAAAAGGGTATATAAAAGATGAATATGATTAACAATCTTCACCTAATGAATATTCAGATACTGTATAATGGATATTAGGATACTGCATAGTGGAAATTAGGATATCTGTATGTACATATATAGGTAGTCAATGGATAATAGATGATAGTCTTCCAGCTGTTAGAAAATCCACATTTTCCCTGTACATATGGAACATTAAACTGTACCAAGCCATGCCATACAGAAAGCCTCAATAAACTTCAAAGACTGGGTGTCATACAAACTATGATCTCAGATTTTACTTCAATTACATTAGAATTTAATTAAAAATACACTTACCATATTTAGACAATAAAATATATATTACCAACTAACTCATTGGTTAATAAATTTTAAAAAAGCATTTCAAATATAAATCCCTATTTTCTGAGTTCCAGTTTTTCCTCTTGTCCTATGACCTTTTACATACAAGCTTTTTGCTAATTAAGAGAAGAAAATTACCCCAAAGCAACTAATTGCTATGAATTTCTGTTCTCTCTCTTCATTTTGTTCCCTGAGGAATTCCTTAATTTTATTGTGAGCTCAGATATTAATTTAAAATGATGTCTTATTTTATCCAGCATTTCTTGGTGGGTTTTGGAGTGGATTTCTGTTTAGCTGAAGGGTTTTCAGAATATCTAGTCTGCCATATTGTTGGAACTTGAAGTCTGTACTCTCTTTTACTCAGTCATATAAATCCATCTACCTTGTTTCCTTCAAACCTAAATTAGTACATATAATGCCTTCACTAAAGATTATTTAGCAGATATGATCTCTCTAATTATAAAAGCATACAACACTCTAAAATATGTATCATTACGATTTTAAAATGTAAATTGAAAGATAGATGTTGGAACAAATTGAGAAAATAACCAGCATTTTTCTAGGTATAACCATATGATGCTCAGTAATTCACATCTGATCTATTTCCTGCTTTCCTGATATTTTCTAGATTTTGATATATATTATGTGCAATTCCTGCCTCTGGCATAGCTAGAAACATAAAACAATTGGGATTTTCACTGCTATGACTATGAGTCAAATTACTTTGTCATTTGGACCAGAAAGTGAACAATAAACTCAGTGACAGTTAAGAAAACCAAAGACTTGACAGGTAACCAAACCAGCGCTGTCCCTCAGCATATGGAGATGGCATCAGAGGTCATAAATGTCAAAGCGTCCTGCCCAGGATGTGGACGTAAACACAGGCTTAACCTTGAAACTGGTGTCAGGGACAGTTTTATGATATTTATGGTGTGATATGCTTCTTGAAGAAGCACCTTTCAGAGTTACCAAAACAAGGAGAATTCACCTGTGCTAATAACAACCCCGGAGTTACATTTTCACTCATTTTTTTCTTATTTGAGTCTAAGTTACCCAGCAAATTGCCTCTGAAGCAAAAACAATTCAGTAATTTCTTTCTATATTTCCCTGTCTCATCCAGGAAGCCCATGGGTGTCTCGTGTGTGCTCTGTATCTTTCCAGTGGCTCTTCTCACATCCTTGTGTTGACTGACTGATGGCTGAGCTGTAGCTTATGAGTATAAAACAAGAAATTGCCCCTCCTTTTTACCTGACAGAGTTCTGTTAAGAGTGATAGTAAAGAAACAAAAAGTGATTTTAAAACTTCAGCAAAATAGGGCGCCTGGGTGGCTCAGTTGTTTGAGTGACTGCCTTCAGCTTGGGTGATGATCCTGGAATCCCAGGATTGAGTCCGGCATAGGGCTCCCTGCTCAGGAGGGGGTCTGCTTCTGCCTCTGACCTTCCCCCTCTTGTGCTCGCTCTCTCCCAGATAAATAAATAATATCTTTTAAAATTTTTAAAAAGGGGTGCTGGCTCAGTGGGTTAAGCCTCTGCCTTTGGCTCAGGTCATGATTTCAGGGTCCTGGGATCGAGCCCCGAATTGGGCTCTCTGCTCAGTGGGAAGACTGCTTCCCCCTCTCCCTATGCCTACTTGTGATCTCTCTCTCTCTCTCTCTCTGTCAAATAAATAAATAAAATCTTTTTTAAAATTAAAAAAGAATTTGGGGCACCTGGCTGGCTCAGTGGGTTAAAACCTCTGCTTTCAGCTCAGGTCATGATCTTGGGGTCCTGGGATCGAGCCCCACATCGGGTTCTCTGCTCAGTGGGGAGCCTGCTTCCTCCTCTCTCTCTCTCTCTCTCTTTCTCTCTCTCTGCCTGCCTCTCTGCTTACTCGTGATCTCTCTCTGTCAAATAAATAAAATCTTTTAAAATTTTTTTTTAAAAATTTAAAACTTCAGCAAAATAGAACAATTCTGGAGCTTTTACTCTTGGATATGGTGTGTAATATGTGGTTTGGAGACTTTAAACAAAGAGTTTCTCCTTCATAAAATGTGTTCATTACAATGTTGACTTGAAAGAAATCATCATAGAATTATCCATTATTTCCAATTTATTGAATCTTTTAAAATGCCAATGACAACCTCATGTATCTTATTTAATGTTCTCATGTGTATAGGTAGGCAATGTAAAAGGTCAATTTAATTTTACTAAAGTTATCTAGCACAAAACATCCCATAGTGTCATTTCCCACTAATGAAGCACTCTAGCCTAACTGGCCTATAGATTCCTTTCATCAGTTACCAAAATACTCTCCCTATCCTATATTAGCCTCTCAGTTCTTAGTAGCAGCAAATCTGCTCTTCTTTTTTTTTAAGATTTTATTTATTTATTTGACAGAGAGAGATCACAAGTAGGCAGAGAGGCAGGCAGAGTGTGAGGGGAGAAGCAGGCTCGCCGCTGAGCACAGAGCCCGATGTGGGGCTCGATCCCATGACCCTGGGATCATGACCTGAGCTGAAGGCTGAGGCCTTAATCCACTGAGCCACCCAGGCGCCCCAAATCTGCTCTTCTTATCTCTAATCTTCCATGGTGTCTAGTCTTTCTTTTAAATGCAGGTGTTTGTTAAGTGTTGAATTAAATTAGACATGCTTAAAATTCTACTTGACAATGTTTATTTTTGTTTCATAGAGAATAAAATTGCCACACATTAGTTACATAGAAATCAAACTAATTCATATTTCATCTTTTACATTCTTATTCTTCTGTTCTCTTTTCTTTATGAACACGAAGCTGAAACTTCAGGCAGGTCTGACGCCTACGTCCAATGAGGTAGATGTCTGGAACTGGCTTCTGATTTCATCCAGGCCCCTATGTCTTGTACTAGCTCTCTTACTTACAAGACAAGTGAGTGGACATGAACATTCATGGACAAGGCGCATTAATACCCTAATGCAATTGATTTATACATGGTTGCATCAAGCCAGCAGGCTGGCATGGAAATCAGAATTTCTTCATGCCTCTCAGAACAATTAGAAGTTGCCACAGGGGAATAAGACCTCTCCCAAACAACAACAGAAAGATGATGGGGAGGGTGCTTAGGCTTGTCTTCTTGGAAGACTTGACGGAATCCTAATCCTGATCACACAGTATCACTGACAATTGTGTGGCCTTGTGTGGGGCCAGAAGAGCTGCACCTCCAACTGCAGAAATGCTGCTCCATCTCTTTCTGTACGTAGCCATTTTAGGTCAGTTCATTTGTTGTAGCTTTTACTTATATTAAAGGAACTTGTATCATGTGTATCTGGATTAATATTACTGCAAGCCTTGTGACACCTGTCTTAGCTCTTCTCTATAATTTAAAAGCATGATTATTGAAATATGAGTGGTAGTTTTATACTGAAACCCCATAACTCAAACAAACAGATGGCTGCTGTCATTTTTTTTAACTCTTTAGAAATTTGTTTTCCAAAATTACATTTCCTCTAAATAATTACTTTGCTTTAATTTTCTTATTTTCTACAGCATCTTAATGATACTTCCATTGCAACTTAATAACTGTATGACCTTGGGTATGTTAGTCTCCTGTAAACCTCTTTTATCATCTATAAAATTGAAACAACGGCACATATTGGTGGTGAGACACATAGTCTGAGTTTTAGGGAAAGGATATTCAGATATTTCTGGAAAAGGGTCTACTATCAGATCCCCTGATAGGGAATATGAAATCTAAAAAAGACTTCCAGGAGTCTAATTAGGTGGCTCTTGCAATATTTCTAGGACAGATGTGATAAGGGTCTGAAGGAAGATAATGGCTGTAGGGATGGAGACAAAGGGTCGGATTTAAGACATATGGCATAAATGTCATAGTTGTAGTTGGGAACAAGAGGGAGAAAAATCTAGGATCACTGCCAAATTTCTGACTTGGGCCACTAGCTGGATGAGAGAAGATTAACCAAGACAGAGAACATTGTGGAAGGAGAGACAATGGGTTCAATTTCTTCCAAATCTAATATTTATTGAATTATTATGTCAGATCCTAAGTTAAGTGCTTTATGGGGAATATCTCATTTAACATATACAACTTTCTTACTTTAGTGACACAGTTATCCTCAATTTCAAATTAAAAAAACTAAGGCTTAGAGAGGTTAAATATCTTGCCCACATCAGAAGGCAAATGAGTTGTGTAGCCAAGCACAGAAACTACATCTGCCCAATTCTAAAGTAAATGCTCTTAATCATTACTAGTACAGCATGTCCCAGCTCAATCAATGGTGGATAATGCCTTTGTTTATTTTTGAATGTGTCCAGATTTCCCATTATAAAGCTAGCACATACTTACTCTTCTTGTTGGATAGCCTTTACTTCTTTATTAAAGAAATTTTCTAAGATTGTGATCGTAAAATATACAAACAATAATTCTATGTTCCTTACTGAATGTGTTTGAATTAATGTAGTTACATTTCACAGACGTGTCCTCTGATGTACAAAAAGTAATATTGTTTGTAACTGAAGGTTCCATTGGGATTCAATGGTGGTAAAACTATGAAGGTGATTCACAATAAACTTTGTCACCTCCATCTTCTACCTTAGTTTCTTTCGCATAATCAGTTCAGGAGTTTCCCTTTCCCTTTCCCCTTCCCTTCTCCCTAGGAGGTTGGAAGGTATTTTTGTCTTGAAATCAGAGGGGGCTGGGCCATCTGGTCTACAATAATCAGAAGTCTACACTGGCTTCCTCTGAGATATACTGCATATTCTTCTGTCAGTTTCATTGTAATTTACTCTCTAATGCTGATGGTTGTGGTCCTGCCATGATCTCTAATCACTGAACCCTGGGGATCTACCCTGGGACCTTGAGTGTCTTCAGATAAGTATGTGAGGCAGGCTCAGACACATTGGCCTAAGCCTACACGCAGCCATGGCTACTCTACAACTCTGGCTTCTGTTAGTAGCTCTCCATGACCCAAGTACTACAGTCTGTGCTGGCAAACCACTGTTACCTTCTGCCTTCATTCTCACTCTACATGTTATGAATTCAGTTTGAAATTTGCAGTTTGTTGTACTTGTGGGAAAGTCAAGAAGAGTTGGTTAGTGAGCAATTGGAAATATCATTCTGGAACTCAGGAGAGAATTCTGGAATTGAGATGGTTCTTACAGAAGCATCAATAATACATGGTGGTTTCAGACAGAGATGCTGATAATATCACCCAGAAGCCATATATGAAGTTATGAAAATGGAAGAAATAGCCATGAGCCACAGTTCTACTGAAATGTATGTACAGGAAGCAGAGTCATTGAGACAGATACATATCTGTCTGAGGTCGCTGTCAAATATTATACTCTGATATTTCAAACAGGCCAAATAATGGTGTCTAACAAACTAGAGAAATCTTTAACAGGGATGGTTTGTATTTCCATTTAAAAAGCCCATTGTACACAGGTATAGGAGAAGGGAAGTCTGGTTTGATACAGTTTGGTGTTGAAAAGACCCAGCGGGATTGGGATTAGTTGACCTAAACTCAATGCCTGGGGTGAAATATAATCTATTTGATCAAAACAGATTTTTCAAAATGGCTTTCTTTCTTCCCTCTGTCTTTCAAGGCCACTTCTCTTAAAATTAGCAGTCAGCTCTTTTCTGGCTCTGATGGATACAAAGTGCGTATCACTTAGCGTGCTTTTTGCCAGCTTCTGCTTTAGGATTCCTGTAACCATCATTTCATAGTAACAGTATCCTCCAGTGTCTCAAATTTTCCTCGCTTCATAGTGGAATAACTTGGCTAACGTACCCTATGCCATTATCTCTCTTAGCCATGTTAGTACTTTTTTATCCTCAAACTCATTCTAATTCAGCATTGAATTCATTATACGAGGACCCCTGTGCCTCAACAACTTTAATCTAATAGCTTATTTGTCAAGCTGGGATGAATGTCTCAAACTGATACACTTCCTTGGCCTGCTACTGAGCTCTGGCTGGGCTGGCTTGCCAATATTTGAGTCTTTCACTCAACATGTTCCTGGGTAATTGAAAAAAAATGTATTAATGAGCCCATTACAGATCAAAGACATCAAAAGTTGGAGCCTTGGGAAGTTGATCATTATCCCTTTGTAAACCCACCCCAAACTTGTCTCTCAATTAGCCTCTTTAGATCATTTTACTTTCACAGTTGCTCCCAGTAATATCCTCTCTACCCTTATTGACCTGATCCTGACAATCTGGACTTTCTCATTTATTTATTTATGGCAATTCTCAGAAATCATTGTCTGCATCTTTTGTCTGTAATCTCTGAAAACTTTATTAAATTGTGGATATATTTGTTTTTGTAAATTTACTACTGCTACTATAATGATTACTACCACTGCAGCAGTAATCTTCACTCACCTCAGCTAGAGCAGCAGCTCTTACTCATTACCTTGGTACTGTGGTTGCTAGAGGTCCTTTAACATATGTTTGCTTCTGAAATATGTAACTTCTTTTCTTTTTTCTTTTTCTAAAGATTTTGTGTTTAGGTAATCTCTACACCCAACATGGGGCTCAAACTCACAATCCCAACATCAAGAGTCACATGCTCCACTTACTGAGCCAGCTAGGAACCCTTGTAACATCTTTTCTCTATCAATATTTTAATTCATGTAGGGGTGCCTGGGTGGCTCAGATGGTTAAGTGTCCAACTTGATTTTGGCTCAGATCATGATCTCAGGGTTGTGAGATTGAGCCCTGTGTCAGGCTCAGTGCTGAGTGTGGAGTCTGCTTGAGACTCTTTCTTTCTCTCTTCCTCTGTCCCTCCCATACCTGTTTCCAAAAAAATTTTAAATTTATGTAAATGGTATTATGTATAAATTCCATCATCTTCATTCTGTCACTCAACTATACAATTTTTTTTTTTTTTGGTAAAATGTTCCTTTATTGGGATTTGTCTGTCTTTACCATTTTTTTTAATTTTTTATTTTTTATAAACATATATTTTTATCCCCAGGGGTACAGGTCTGTGAATCACCAGGTTTGCACACTTCACAGCACTCACCAAAGCACACACCCTCCCCAATGTCCATAATCCCACCCCCTTCTCCCAAACCCCTCCCCCCAGCAACCCTCAGTTTGTTTTGTGAGATTAAGAGTCACTTATGGTTTGTCTCCCTCCCAATCCCATCTTGTTTCATTTATTCTTCTTCTACCCACTTAAGCCCCCATGTTGCATCACCACTTCCTCATATCAGGGAGAAACTATACAATTTTTAACGGTTTTATTTATTTATTTATTCATGAGAGATAGAGGGGGGCTGGGGAAGAGGCAGAGGGAAAAAGAGACTCCCTACTGAGCAGGGAGCCTGATGCAGGGCTTGATCCAAGGACTTTGGGATCATGACCTGAGCCAAAGGCAGACACTTAACCAACTGAGCCACCTAGACACCCCTCAACTATACAATATTTAAAGATATCCATATTGATATGTTTACCTAGTCCATTGCTTCTCACTACTCCATAGTATTGCACAGTACCTATCCATCACATTTTGCTGTTTCTTTTACCAAAAAATGATGAATTAACATTATGTGTTGTTTTTTTTTTTAACAACAAGCCTTATTGGAAGAGAGGGCTATACTCATTGTCTTCACTTCTTCATCTCTCATTCTCTCTTAAATAAAATAATCACTCTCGTCATCAACACTATACTGAAACACTACACTATAAACACATTTGTCAAGGTTGCCAATGCATTCTGAGTTGCCAAATCCAGTTGTCATTTTTTTAAAAGATTATTTATTTATTTATTTGACAGAAAGAGGCCACAAGTAGGCAGAGAGAGGGAGGGCAGCAGGCTCCCTGCCGAGCAGAGAGCCCCACGTGGGGCTCGATCCCAGGACCCTGGGATCACGACCCAAGCGAAGGCAGCCGCTTAACCCACTGAGCCACCCAGGCGCCCCTCCAGTTGTCATTTTTTAGTTGTCATCTTACTGGACCTTCCAGCTGCCTGATCTGTCTTACCTCTTCAACCTCATACTCCACCACTTTCCAATTCATTCACAGAACTCCAACTACATGTGCTGAATTGTTGTTCCTCAAACACATTAATCCTGATTCAATATCATTTTTACTTTAGCTGGTTGTTCTGCCTGAGACCCCTATCTCCACACAGATAAACCACTCATTTCCTCCACTAAGTAGCATCTGATAAGGAAAGCCCTGTTGCTGTCATTTTCTCTTCCTTTATCCTACTTTGTTAATTCAGAAACTTAGTATTATGTGAAATCTCATTATATCATTACTTATTTATTTTATTTATTGTTTGTCTCCCCTCACTAGAATGTAAGGCCCCTGAGGGCAGGGATTTTTTTCTATTTCTTTCACTGCTATATTTCCATTGTGTAGCACAATGCTTGGTTCACAGTAGATTTTGAATAAATTTCAGTTGAATTAATAACTGAATCGTATCACATGAAATGCTCTTATATTTTCTGTAAGAAACACAATTTGCTCATTCTTTTGTTTGCTATTTTACTAGTGTTAGTAGAAAAGAGGCAAACCAGACAATTGAATTATGATTGGCTGTTACCGTAGCCAATCATTTCTGCCTGAGGAGAAATCATTATGGGTCCCTTCAAAATATGCAATGAGTTAGAAATTACAGGAATCAAGACATTTAAACTCATTAAATATTTTTCTTCTCCTTTATCTTCTACCTTAAATAATAATAAATAGCATTCAGATGCTATACTATTATTCAGATGGTTGGGGCCCTTTCCTTGTGAGATTTTTCTATTTTCCTATTGTCTATATAGTTCTATGCTTCCTACAAAGAGTGGAGAGATGGGTGAGAGACACAAAAGGTTTTGGTTCCTGAAATTTCTATCTCATTGCTTATTTTGATGGGATCAGAATTAGATCTAACCAAAGAAGGGCATCACCTTTGAATTTGGTAAGTGCATAAAAGAATTATAAGCATGTAAAGGACCATAAAATATTCATTAGATAGTAAATGTAATGAAAATTTTACAGAAATAAAAATATAGCTCTTCCTCCTATGAAAACCTCTAATCTTGAAAACAATTTACAAGTAATATATTTGCCTCAAAAATAATAGCCTTATTGTATATGTCAAATTATAAACCCAAAGAAGAAACTAGCTATTTCATAAATACATAATTTTTTCCTTTAACAGATAGTATTGCTCCTCTATAAAGAAATAACAATCAGTGCATTATCAATTATTTAGAGGACAAGATGGCCAGATTGACCTCTAGTCTAGAAGACCTACTAAACCATATCTGGAAAACACAAACTAGTAATTATGTCACTTGGTATTGCCGTTTGCACTCTAAAATTAAGCTGTCTTGTTGTTTCAGCCTTTGTTATACTAAATGTCATTTGTTCTTGAAACAGATGGGCCCGGCTAATTAAGAAAACTGCTCCGGTTCATTAAAGAAATAGCAAACAACCAAATGAAGTGTCAGTTCTTAGGGTCACTCAATGTGCAAGGCTTGATCACATTACTCATTTGTTCCCTCTTTCTCTGAAACATTGACTAACTTAATGATTTACCATCTATTACTTTTAAGTATTGTAATTGCAAAAACCACAGCATACCGAAAGGTTTAAGTATGTGCAGTATTATTTGGGGGGTGAATATTTCATATTTGTTAGACCCTTAAAAAGATAATTTATAGAAGTATTATACTGGGAAGAGACCTTAGGCATCTTTTAGTTCAATGTCTTTCACTCATTCAAATGTTCATTACTTATTGGACTCCTTCTACTTGCTGAATTTGTGCTAAAGGCTCATGATGCAGATATTAATAGGACTATCCTTTTCCTCAAGCTTTCAAAGTCTATTTGGGGACAGAGATACATATAAAGTACTCAAAATAGGTTGTTTTGTTGTTTAAATGTATAAGAAATTTTATCAGTGCAGAAAGAACCACTTAGCTCTAATGTTGTATAGGATGGTTAATAAGGTTTTTGTGGAAGAGATAATGTTGCAGGTATACAGGAAAGCTCCTAATTTTTCTGTTTTTCTTGCTGCTACCTTGAATGTCATGTTATTGTTATCTCCCACTAGTTCTAATTATTTGTTAGTATATTCACATCTATTTTCTATGCAGATGAAAATATTACCTATAATGATGATAACTTCAAACCTTCCTTTCATGTTTATCACTCATTTTTTATTTTATGGCATTGGCTAAGATACTCAGAACTTCAATGTGCTCTGGGGCACCTGGGTGGTACAGCTGGTTAAGCATCTGACTCTTGGTTTAGGCTCAGGTCATGATCGTGGAGTCATGGGATTGAGCCCCACACTGGCTTCCATGCTTAACAGGGGGTCTGCTTCAGGATTCTCTCTCTCTCTCTCTCTCTGCCCCTCCCCCTGCATGCTCTCTTTTTCTAAAATAAATAAATCTTTTTATAAAATAACTTTAATGTGTTCTGTGTTCTAATCTGTTTGATAATGAATAAAAATTTTATTAGTTCAATTCCAGTTAGGTTATAGGAAGTCAAAAGATATTGTCCTTCTTACCCTATCAATTAGAAAAACCTAGATAATATGCAAAGTCATAAGTTTTAAAAACCCATGAAAGAGCTGGAAATGTCTCAGAGAACAAAATACATAGATTTCAAGCCCTTTCTAGGCGATACGATAACTGTTGCTGCTTCCATCTATGACAAAGTGGGAAGAGGTAGAAAAAATACCTTATATATGGGGGTTAGGAGAAACGAGCAAAACTTTTAATAAACACTTACTGGTTACAGGTGACCTGGAGTTATAGAATTGAATTTATTTTATTCATTCATTCATTTATTCATTTTGAGAGAGAGAGTGTGTGTGCATGAGTCAGGGGGTGGGGCGCAGAGAGGAAGGGAGTGCTCCACACTCAGCATAGGGCCTGACACAGGGTTCAATCTCTTGACCCTGAGATCATGACCTGAACTGAATCAAGAGTTGGATGCTTAACAGACTGACCCACCCCAGGGCCCCCAGAATAGACTTCCTTTTTTTTTTTTTTAGACTTATTAAGAGCTCCCACCTCCAAGCAAGTCTATATTTGCCTGCCAACTCTTTTTTATGGGTCTTCAACAAGATCACAGGAGTAGTCCAGGAAAGACTACGTGGAGGCAGGAGAGCTGAGAAAGATAGACCCCCCACTGAGGCACACATTGAGCATTCAGTGAAAAGCCAAAGTCTGAAGATATGACAGGAGAGCTGGCTTTTCATCAAGGTCAGTGCAGCGGCCTTCCAAAAGCTTAAGGCAAGGCAACTCAGAAGAGATCACCCAAGGGCCTGAAATCCCAAGACAAGATTGAAGAAGATAGAGAATTCTAAGGCAACCCAGTCATTGTCCACCAAGCCACTCTGTAAGGCAGAGTGATTTTCCACCATGGATTGGAAAGCTGGTGACTGCAGTATTAACCATAAAGTGTTCCCTAGTGCTTGCTGATACTTTCATATTCTTTGAAGGGAGTTTCTGACCCTACCTTTGAAATATTTGAAATTCATGGTGACATAAATCTAACTGAAATTGAAGAAAAAGCTTACACTCATGTCAACTTTAGATTAGAAAGACTTAATTCCCTACCTCTAATACATTTAGTGACTCAACAGAAGAAGAGATATAATCTCTTCCTGGGAAAAATATTATCTAATTTAGAGTCTACTGCATTCTTATCTTTTTTTTTTTTACCATAGGCTCCACACTCTATGCCCATTGTGGACCCCAACATAGGGCTTGAACTTATAGCCCTGAGATCAAGACCTGAGCTGAGATCAAGAGTAAGATGCTTAACCAACTGAGCCACCTAGGCACTCTTCTACTGTGTCCTTTTATTTGCAATATCCAGAACACAATAAATTATGAGAAATGTTTAAAAAAAATAAGTTAAAACCCATGATCAAGAGAGGAAATAGTCAAAGGGAGCATATGCAGAGATGGTTATAGGTTGAAGTTATCAAGTAGGAGCTTTACAATGTCTATGATAAATGCATAGAATATTTATTTGAAATGGTGAACAACATACAACAACAGATGAAGAATTTTATGAAAGTGATGGAAAGTATTTAAAAAAAACCTTCAAAATGCTAGGATTGGAAAATACAAAATCAGAAGTGGAGAACTTATCCCATGGAATTAATAACAGGCTGGACACAGTACAAGAAACTGTTCAGGATGAAGACAGAGTTCTGTAAGAATGATCATAGTGTCATTATTCGTATCTGTCAAAAATAGAGAACAACTCAAATGCTAACCAGTTGGGAAATATATAAACAAATTGTGGTATATTAATATTTAAAATAACAACCACAATAAGTAAGAATAAACCATTCCATGTAACATGGATGAATCTCAGAAACATGCTTAGTGAAGCCACATACCAAACAGTACATAGTGTGTTTTTCCATTTGTATCAAGCCCTTGAGACAAATCTAATTTATACTGACAGAAATTAGAAAATGGTTGCCTATGGGGATTGATGGGGAAAAAAGACAAGGGAAATTTCTGGGATGAAAGAAATATTCTGTATATATTTTTGGGGGGGTGGGATTATATGTGACTCTAAACTTTAACAAGCATTGAACACTTCAGATCTATACAATTGATTGTATGTAATTTAAGCCTCAATCATTAAATATATATTCTTATAGTTGAGGCTATATAACAAAGAAATACCAACATATATTGGCTTACATAAAGCTAAAGTTTATTTTTTTCTCATGTAACAGTTCAGTTGTTCTGAACTGGAGGAGATACTCTGCTCAAAGTAGTCACTCAGGGAACAATATTTATATGTTCTTTTCGCTCTGACAGTCCCTAAAGTTGTCTTCAACTGCATGGGCAAAGCAAGGTTGCTGCTATGTCTGTGTTCTAGTTCATGGGTAGAAAAAAATAGCCATGGAAGTTTGTTTTCTTTGAGATGATCCAGAAATCAAGCACATGATTTCCACTCCCATTCCAAAAGCTCAACCTCAGTCACATGGCCACTCCTACCTGAACACTTATCACCTAAGAGTTAAGGCAAGACGGCTGAAGGGCATTAGGTAAAAGAAGGTAAAATATAGTCATGCTCACTCTCGCTCGCTCTCTCTCCGACAAATAAATAAATAAAATCTTAAAAAAAAAAAAAAAAAGAGTGGGAAAGTAAAACTGAATGGGGAAAAATGTATGGCTTTAGACGGCATTGAAGGCCCACTTGAGGTTTGAGATTAGGAATTTCAAGTGAGATTAGCTAACAAATTTGTTCTGTTTCTAGCCATGTTCAGGTCCACCATACACACATGGAATAGCCTGAGAGTTTTGTTCAACCAGAGGTAGATTTGCTGAAGAAGTATAATAAGTTGAGAGAGGAACAAGGCAATTGTGAGTGTGTGCATGGGAAGGATTATAATGATTGTCCACTTTACAGATGAATAGAGTCTCATAGAAGGTGAAGGATGCACCCAATGTCATAAACGTACAAATGCGTGGAGCTAGAGGTTGAACCCTGGTTAAATGATGAGAATTTCTGTGCTTACTATATTGTAGCACAGAGAATCCTCGCTTTAAGTCAGAGCTGAACAACACAATTTGATAGATCAAATAATACCTATGTATCAGGGAAGTAGATGTATAACTCTACGCAATAGTAATCAAGTGTTTGGCTTCATGATTAAGGAGGAAATAGTATTTAGATGGAAAAATATATGAACGATATAAAATAAACTAAAACAACTCCCTGATGAATATATCCGGGTAAGGCAAATTTATTTAAAATGTACTTTGTTATAATTGAGTGACTAGAGAAGTCCAATTACTTACTTTTAAAATGAAGAGACTGAGATCTAGAAACTATAAAGCACAGCCTGAACTAGAGCAAAGGTCTTTATATAACACCATGCAATTTCAGAGGGTTTAGATGTAGTCCCACCTAATGCCAAGATGATTGGACAGATGACCTCCTGACATTGCCTTTTTTCTTTTAAGATACATTCCCTGATTCTAAAATACCTGCTACAAGATTATACACACTAATATCTAGTAACATTATCATCTTAGCCTCTTTTATCCCAGATTTAGTGAGGTGTAAATGATAAAAAACTTATATATTTAAGGTATATAATGTGATGATTTGATATCTGTATACATTGTGCAATGCTTACCACAATAAGCTATCCTAGCCTCCTCCTGACTCTTTGTATCCTTTATCCTGAAGGCTCATGGATGCTAAGAATTCACTGTATTAATTTTACTATTTTGAGAAAAACTGAGAAAGATAAATAAGGGATAATGATTTTACCTAAGATTGTAATAGAAAAGGTAGTGAGTTTTCCAGAATCTCCTAAGTAATTTTCTACTGAAGAACTCTGAAGATGAGCTTAAGAACTGTAACTGGTAGGCAGTGCTTATTGAAATTTTTCTTACATTGCTGAATAATTTCACATTACTTAGGCAGTGTCATTATGTATTTCTATCACAATAGGGGAAAAACATTAAACTAATGAATGCCGGGCCTCGTTTGTCAAGATCTGAGTCACTGGCATGAAGCATCTTTCATTGTAAATGCAATTTGGGAGATTCAACCATACTTCTCCTATTTGAAAATACCCAAGTGGTTAGTACTGAGCCATTTTACTAATACATTGAACATTAAAAATAATTTGACATATGGGAAAGCTATTCGAGACTAGATAATTAAAAAGGATGACTAAACGAGAGGCTGAATGTTTTATTTGTATAGGCCACAGTTTTTCCTTTTGTGAGGAACAGCAGGACTTTTCTGAAAACGGGTACTTTTAGAATGTCATATTGTATAAAATGTTATGAAGAAATCAATTTCCGTTTTCCTAGACACGTCTTTCAAGATGCTGCTTTTACAAGCATCATGTGGGAGTCCTTCATTGTAAACACCTTAGGACATGAAAAAAAATCAATGTACACAGTTTAAGACAATGAGCAATCTGGCTAGTCCATATTTGGAGTGTCAAACTATTGGGTCCGGGAAAATATTCAGGGCAGGGGAGGTTCAAAACAAAACAAAAACAGAAACACTGAATGAAGAAGCAGGTGTCAGACCTCCCTTTTTCCATCCCTGTTTCTGAAATTAGGAACTCCAACTTCCATTAGGAAAGGAGAAGAGAAATTAAGCCTAGGAAAGAAAATGGGAAGGAGCATTGGTTTTATAGGATTCATGCAGTTTTTCTGTTAGATATTGGGTATGAATTTTTGAATATTAGAATATCTGCCTAAATCCTGAAACATGTATAGGCCTGGAAGAAAACAGAGTTGAGACCTGCCTGGACATCAGTTCACCAAGGTTGGCTGGTCTGGATACCACTGATCCCTGAGGTCTAAGTGGCCCACTATGCAGGGGTGGGGTACAAGAGTCTTTTACGTTAAATGTAATCCTGCCGTACTTCTGATGACTCCCACCTCCTGGTATTCGTGCATTTGTATAATCCCTTGAAGGTGGGCAAAACCTGTGACTTGCTTCTAACCAACAGATTATGGCAAAGGTGATGGGATGTCACAACTGTTATTATTACATTATGTAAGACTCCATTTTAAAAGACTTCAATGAGACTCCTTGTGGACACAAAGTAAGCAGCTATGTTGAAGAAGCCCGTATGGGAAAGAACTAGAGTTGGCCTCTAGGATCTAGAGACAGCCTCTAGCTAATAGTAAATATCCAGGGCTCTTAATAGTATAATTTCAAGAAAGTGAATTCTGAAGATTCCCCAGGCAAGACTCCAGATTTCTTGGCTTCAGCAAACATTGTTTGTGCAGCTTTGTGAGACTCTGAAAGAGAGGACCCAACCCTGGTCCACAGAACCCAAGACACCACGTTTGTGCTAATTTCTCAGACAGCAATAGGAAAACTAACTTGATGCAATATATGTGTTCCTGGAAAACCTCACAGTTGGTGAATTAATGCATAGAATATAAAAGTACGCACAGATCACAAATAAAAACTAACAAAATCCTGAGAAATTTTATAAAGATAGGGTAAATTACTGACAATAAAAGGACATTATATTAGATATATACTTTAATCTCACCCAGAAGGGTTAAAGGTAACTTGATGGAAGGCAGTGGAATGGTTAGAACTGCTGAGTTATGTGAACAAAGGTAAAATGCACACAGATCCGAGAGAATGGGCTGATAAGCACTTCTAAGTGGAGCAGGTTGTCCAAGCCATTAGGAAGAGCAGGCAGGGAATGGACATAGTGTACAGTGTGTTAGTTTCGTAGGGCTGCCATAACAGAGTGCTACAAACATGGAGGCTTAAACAGGATTTTATTATCTCTCAGTTCTGAAGGTTAGAAGTCCAAAGCAAGGTGTCACAGCATCGGTTGTTTCTGAGGACTCTGTGGGATTTAATTCCAGGTCTCTCTCTTTGGCTTGCAGATAGCTGCATTCTCCCTGCGCCTGTTTCTATCATCTTGCCGTAATCTGTTGGTTAGAAGATGTGTGTGTGTGTGTGTGTGTGTGTGTGTGTGTGTGTGTGTGTGTGTGTGTCTCCAGATTTCCTCTTTTTATAAGGATATCAGTCGTATTGGATTAGGGTCCACCCTAATGACCTTACTTTATTACTGCTATAAAAACTCTGCAAGTAAGTTTCACATTGTAAGCTATTGGGGGTTAAGACTTCAACATATATTTTTGGGGGGGAGGGGACAAAATTTGGCCCATAATACACAGTAATGGACCCCTCTGCAGCTTGCTGGGTTCACTGCTGTGCATTCAGCTGCCGTTACATGGTACAAAAGTTTCATCCCTGATGGGGGGAGAAAAGAACATAAGCCAAATCAACTTCCTCATCATACTGACATTATTACTAATCCCCAATACAGAAATCTACCCTCTCGCAGAACAGTCTAGAAAGCATCTAAACCTCTTCACTCTCACATAATGACCTTATATATATGTGTGTGTACATATACACACGTATGCATAAAATGATGTTTACTCAGTGATCACCACATCCAATTAAATAACTTGCCCAAGGTCAGGCAGCTAGTAAACGAAAGAGATATAATTTAAAAATAGGAGGTATGCCTGGCTGGATCAGTCAGTAGAGCATGCAACTCAAGCCCCAGAGCTGGGCATAGAGCTTACTTTAAAAAAAATAACAGGAAGCAAATGCAGGTAGTTTGGCTCAACAGCCTATAGGTTTTTAAATTTAATTTTATTTTAAATTCCAGTATAATTAACCTGCAATGTTATGGTAGTTTCAGGTGTGCAATACAGTGATTCAACACTTCCATAAATCACCCAGTGCTCATCATGACAAGTGCCATCCTTAATCTCCATTACCTATTTCACCCATCCCCCTAACCCCCTCCTCTAGCAACCATCAGTGTGTTCTCTATATATAGTTAGGAGTCTGTTTCTTGGTTTGCCCCTCTCTTTTTCCCTTTGTTCAACTGTTTTGTTTCTTAAGTTCCACATATGAGTGAAATCATATGGTATTTGTCTTTCTCTGAATGACTGACTTCTCTTAGCATTATACTCTTTAGGTCCATCCATGTTGTTGCAAATGGCAAGAGTTCATTCTTTTTTATGGCTGTGATATATCTATATCGATATCGATATAGATATAATCACATCTTCTTTATCCATTCATCAATTGATGGAACACTTGGGCTGTATCCGCATCTTGGCTATTGTAAATAATACCGCCATAAGCATAAGGGTGCTTGCATCCCTTTGAATTAGTGTTTTTGTATTCTTTGGGTCAATACCTAGTAGTACAATTACTAGGTTGTAGGGCTAGTTCTATTTTTAACTTTTTGAGGAAATGCCATGCTATTTTCCACAACAGCCACACCAGTCTGCATTCCCACCAATGCACTAGTGTTCCTTTTTCTCCAAATCTTCGCCAATACCTGTTGTTTCTTGTGTTGTTGATTTTAGCCATTCTGACAGATGTGAGGTAATAGCTCATTGTGGTTTTGATTTGTATCTTCCTAATGATGAGTGATGTTGAGTATCTTTTCATGCATCTGTTGGCCATCAGGATGTCTTCTTTGGAGAAACATCTCTTCATGTGTTCTGCCCATTTTTTAATTGGATTATTTGTTTTCCGCGTGTTGAGTTTTATATGTCCTTTATATGTTTTGGATACTAACACTATTGGATATGCCATGTGCAAATATCTTCTCCTATTCCATAGGTTGCCTTTTATTTTGTTGTTTCCCTCAACTGTGCAAAAGCTTTTTGTTTTGATGTAGTCCCAATAGTTTATTTTTGCTTCTGTTACCCTTGCCTCAGGAGACAGATCTAGAAAAAAGTTGCTATAGCCAGTGTCAGAGAAATTACTGCTTGTATTCTCTTTTAGGATTATTATGGCTTCGGATCTCACATTTAGGTCTTTAATCCATTTTGAGTTTATTTTTGTATATGGAAAAAGAAAGTGGTCCAGTTTCAGTCTTTTGCATGTAGCTGTCCAGTTTTCCCAACACCAGTTTTTGAAGAGACCATCTTTTTCCCATTGCATATTATTTCCTGTTTTATTGAAGATTAGTTGACCACATAATTGTGGGTTTACTTCTGGATTTTCCATCTCCTCCATTAGTCTATGTGTCTATTTTTGTACCAGTACCATACTGTTTTGATTACTACAGCTTTGTAACATAGCTTTAAGTCTGGAATTGTGATACCTCCAGCTTTGCTTTTTCTTTTTCAGAATTGCTTTGGCTATTTGGGGTTTTTTGTGGTCCTATATAAATTTTAAGAGTTTTTTGTTGTAGTTCTGTGACAAATAACAATCTTAACCATTATACTGTAGTATATCTCATGACACAGACATTAGAGTAGCCATCCTCTGGATGTACTGACCCACCATACTGGGACTAAAGGGACTGCTCTAGGCCAGTGTTTTGTGTTTTTTTATACTGAGATCTCTATGAGGATTAAATACTTTATTTCCATGTTAATAATTTTAAAATGTTAATAAAAGCATATTATGAATTATTTGATTATTACCTTTGAAAGAGTTCTGCCCATGTACCAGAGCGCCTGCATTTCCATTTGTGTTTAAAGGGCACACTAAATGACCTTTAACCTAAAGTAACATCTTTTATATTCTCTTGCACTTTTTCTCAAATTATGATCCACAGACTCCTGAGAATTGAGTTAACTTGCCAAGTTTATAAAACACTTACCTGGCCTAGGATGAAGGACTGTTTTGAATAAATGATAAAAATGGGATATTATGTGCCAGACTTAAATTCACAGTAGACTTACAGTATCCTGCAGGCATGGCCCACCGGATAGGTACTTTGGTCAAAAGTCTGAGGTAGTGATGTACAATCACCACTTCCTGCCCCCTGGGGTGCCTAGGTTAGTGAGTGAGGATATACATGTGCACCCGTGCACACACACTTGTACAAAGAAGTATTTTGAGGGGTGCCTGGGTGGCTCAGTTGGTTAAGCATTTGACTTATTTTGGCTCAGGTGGTGGTCTCCAGGTTATGGCATCAGTCTCTGCACTGGGTGTGGAGCCTGCTTGGGATGCTCTCTCTCCCTCTGCCCCTCCCAAAGCTTGTGCATTCTCTCTCTCTAAATAATTGTTTTCTTTTTAAGAAGAGAAGTATTTTGATTATAGGGAGGAAGAAATGTGACTTTGGGGATAAAAGGGGGAGAAGGGATTAGGAATGTCTCTGAAGACTGATGCCCTAAGGTAAGTCTGGTTGTCAACACTGAGGAAGCCATAGGAGAATCTAACCAGCTTAACTGGAACCTCAGATATGGGAGGATGATTTAATTGTAAATCCCAGACCTATTTTACTGAAGGCCTGGAGCAGCAGCATCACAAAGGAGCTTACCAGAAATGCAGATTGTCAGGCCTACCCCAGACCTATTGAATCAGCATCTGCATTTTAATATATTAAAAAACAGATTTTGGACATCTAATTTTGTGTTTATAATTTAATACATCTGAGGTCAAGGATTTCTAGTAAGTTCTCATATGATGCTGATCCTTATGCTGCTGGTCCATGTGCTGTACTTTGAGAAACACCGCCCTCATATATGGGGGCTGGAGAGAGCAAAATAGAGGGTATAGATATACTTCCGGTTTTATTCAGGATTCAAACAGAAGATGATTATGTGCTTGAGCCTGCAGGTACAGTTGGTTCAGCCTTGAAGAGCTAGCTATATAATTTCTTCCTATACATGAGCAGGTCTTCTACGTTATTTTAGTAATGCCTGGACACACTGTATTAGTCAAGTGTTCTCCAGAGAAACAGACCCAGTAGGATGTGTGTATATGTGTGTATATATTCATCGGGAGAAAGAGAGAGAGCCGTTCATTATAAGCAATTGTCTGAGACAATTATGGAAGCTAAGGAGTCCCAAGATCTGCAGTCCATAAGCCAGAGACACGGGTGAGCTGATGCGCAGTTTCCAGTCTGAGTCCAAAGGCCTGAGAACCAGGAGAGTCAATGTTGTAAATTCCATTCAAACAGTCAGCAGGCTGGAGACCCAAGAAGAGCTGGTTTCAGTCTGAGTCTAAAGACCAGTAAAGATCAGTGTCCTAGCTGAATAATCAGGCAGGAGGAGTTTCCTTTTACTTGGCCTTTTTTGTTCTATCACAGTCTTCAATTGATTGGACGAGGCCCAACATTATGGAGGGCAAATTGCTCTACTCAGTCTACCAATTCAATGTTCATCTAATCAAGGTACACCCTCAGAGACATACCCAGAATTCTGTTTGGTCAAATGTCTGGGCACCTTGTGGCCCAGGGAAAGTGAGACATAAAATGAAGCATCATCCACCCATAGTTTTGGTTGCTACTGTGAATTGTTAAATCATTATTACCTTGTTTAATTGGCTGTGGTGGTTATATAGAAACATTTTTGGTGCTTTGATCTTGTATATATAAATTGCTGACAAAGTCATTTTCCTAAAATTTATTTTTTTAAGATTTATTTATTTTATTTGAAAAAGAGAGAAAGAGTATGAGAATGGGGAGGGTCAGAGGTAGAAGGGACTCCTCGCTGGGCAGGGAGCCCAACACCAGCCGATCCCAAGACCCTGGGATCATGACCCAAGCCGGAGGCAGAGGCCCAACAACTGAGCCATGCAGATGCCCCAGTTTCTATTAAATCTTATCCAGTATTTCTGTGTTTATAGCAGGATGGGGCCTATTGGCATCAGCTCATTTCTCCAAACTCTAGGATGTCATCTAGGTCAGTTTTCCTTACGTTGTAATCTAAGTACGACTTGTACCAAGTCACCTGGGATGCTTGTTCAAAAAGGCCTATTCCTGCCACCCTAGGCCAGACCAACTAAAATAGATATGACTCTGAGGAATCTGTATTTTTTTAAAGACTATTTATTTGACAGAGCTCACAAGTAGGCAGAGAGGCAGGCAGAGAGAGAGAAGGGGAGAAGCAGGCTCCCTGCTGAGCAGAGAGCCCGATGGGGGACTTGATCCCAGGACCCTGGGATCATGACCTGAGCCGAAGGCAGCAGCTTAACCCACTGAGCCACCCAGGCACCCCAGGAATCTGTATTTTAAATGAAAACATGCACCTTTGCACATTAAAGTGTAGCAGCCACCTTTTTGGGGTTTGTGCACCAGGACAGAAAAGACAACCAAAGCCTTCCGGGGTGTAGAATGCCAATTAAATAGCTCTCTTTACTGGATTTCCATATGAATAAATTTTCAGTCTCACAAATGTAAGGGGAAATCCTCAAAATGCTAGAGTAATTGTGCTTTTTCCCTGAATTTCAGAGCACTGTTGACTTTCTGATTCTGCTTGCCTTAATAATGAATTCTTAAGTGGTGGAGTGCCTGTTGTGTACACTTCCCTAGCGGAGCTGAAAGAAGCAAGGCGATTTCAAGTAGAGCAAAGAGACATTGAACGACAAATCTGGTTTAGTTTAGGTGAAGAAAAGAAGGAGGAATTTTCCACTTTAAGCTTACTGGAGGTTGTAGTGACACTACATTCCATCTGTTTGAAAAACCTTCTTACACCAATTAAATGTGGCATATTTTGATTTAGCTTCCAATAAGTTTAGATTGTGTAATTCAAAGCTTTTCTTTTCAGGAGACATTATCTGCCACATTACAGTTTAGTACCTAACCCAGTGAGTTCAGTGGTTGCTAAGGGACTAGTCAATGCATGTTTGAATTATCAAAGCTGTACCTTCAATTGACAAAGAGTTAAGGTTAAGAGATGCAATCAGGAAGTTGGGGAATGTCCTCCTGAATGTGAAAGGGTGATCAAGGGTAGAGTGTAGAGGCATAGTGCTAATGAGTATTTTTTTTTCCTCTCTTGACAAATTGAAATAAAGAATCAGATATGCTTAGCATTCATCTAACTAATTTTGAACTTTGGGAAAGAAATTCAGCATTTTGTTACTGATTATTTGAGGAACTGAGGTCTTTATCAATAGAGGGAAGATTCCTCCTGCACAGTCAACAGCTGAGAACGGTCCTATAATTGAGAGAAGGAGGCCAAGAAACATCTCTGAGGGGACTGAGATGTGCAGGAGGCAATGATACTTCTTATACGTAAGGAAGATTCCACTGGCAGAAGTGTCTTACCCCATCCTGATCTCAGAAAGGCTCTATATAAACTCCCAGTTCTTGCCAAGTATTCTGATGATTGAACACAAGCCACACCTGCCCATTCACTGGGTACCAGCAACTAACAAAACATACACACATATACACACACGCAATCTCTTTCTCACTCTCTCTCTGCCCTCCTCCTATTTAGTCAGAGTTAAGGTGACTGAAATAACAATTTCCCAAGTGTAGCATCCCTCATCAGGTCCAGTTCTTAGGACCTCTTGACATCTATTTTTAAACTACAAAACCTTTTCACAGAAAATTAGCCAAATATGTCAGGACTAAAACCATTCTTGCAAAAGTTTGAACTATTTTAAGGAAAAGGGTAGAGTTAAAATAAACATTCTATTTATGAAAGATTACATTGATTATATTAAGTAGGGTTGATTTGAAGGATTAGCAAGTAAAAATATGAAATTTGCCTTAGGTATGTCTGTTCTTTTAATCTTGCTTTAGATCATAACCTATTAGGTCAATAGCATTTATTAGTGAGCAATTTTAACAAAGAAGAATTTGGATATTTTCCAAAAAATAGAAAGTAAAACTGAGTTTGAAAGTATACCAAATATATGTAATACACTTTACTCATTTATCAAGTAACTAGAGAAAGAGGGACAAAACCATAAAATTTCTTGCTGAGCAACAGATTGGTAGTTAATCAGAGCCCAGGTTCCTAGGTGTTCATCCCAATGCCTATACTACACTATGTTTTTTAATCTTTCATTCACTTTATTTTGCCTGTGAAGAAACTAGTTCCTGGGGCACCTGGGTGGCTCAGTGGGTTAAGCCTCTGCCTTTGGCTCAGGTCACAGTCTCAGGGTCCTGGGGTAGAGCCCCGCATCGGCCTCTCTGCTCAGTGGGGAGCCTGCTTCCTCCCCCTCCACCTGCCTCTCTGCGTACTTGTGATCTCTCTCTCTGTGTCAAATAAATAAAATCTTTAAAAAATTATTTTTAAAAATAAAAGTAAAAAAAAGAAACTAGTTGCTTAGAGCTTGAAGCCATTACCAAGGATTCATATCTATCATAAAGTATAATCTAAATATCGTCTAAGCAAAAGAAATAAAAGGGATCCAGACTGAAAAGGAGCAAGTTAAACTGTCTCTGGTTGAAGACAACATGATCTTATATGTAGTAAACCCCAAAGACTCTATAAAGAAACTCTTAGAATAAATGAATTCAGTAAATGTGCAAGACACAAAATCAATGTATAAGAATCCATTTTGTTTCTATACACCAACAGCGAACTCTATGAAAAAGAAAGAATGCAATCCCATTTACAATAGCATGATAAAGAATAAAATCCATAAGAATAAATTTAACTGAGGTAAAAGATCTATACACTGAAAATTATAAGATGTTGATGAAAGAAATTGAAGAAGATACAAGTTAAATGGAAAGATATCTGTGTTCATGGATTGGAGGAATTAACATTATTAAAATGTCCATACTGCCCTAAATTATCGACAGACCCAGTGTAATCTCTATCAAAATTCCAATGGCATTTTTTATAGAAATAGGAAACATAATCCTAAAGTTCATATGGAACCACAAAAGACTCGAGTAGGCCAAGCAATCTTGAGAAGGAAGACATAGGTGGAGGCCTCACACTTTCTGATTTCAAACCAGATTACAAAACTATAATAATCAAAACAGTATAGTACTGGCATAAAAACATAGACCAATGGAGCAGAAGAGAGAGACTGGAAATAAACCCACACATATGTGGTCAACCAGTCTATGACAATGGAGAATACACAATGGAGAAATAAGAGTCTCTTCAAGAAACAGTGTTGGGAAAACTGGATAATCATATGAAAAGGAATGATATTGGACCCTTCTCTTACACCATCCACAGAAACTAAAAGGCATTAAAGACTTAAAACTTAAAACTCCCATGGCAGTTGGAGAGGGGACAGAGAAAAAGCTCCTTGACATTGTTCCTGGCAATTTTGGGGGGCATGGGGAGGAATTGACACCAAAGTACACATGGTGAAAGCAAAAAATAAACAAGTAGGACTACATCAAACTAAAAAGCTTCTGAACAGTGAAGGAAACTTTCAACAAAATGAAAAGACAACATGCAGAATAGGGAAATTATATTTGCAAACCATATCTCCAAAAATGGTTTAATATCCAAAATACATAAGAAAGTCACACAACTTAGCAAAAAACAAATCAAAAAACAAACAACCCAATTTAAAAAATGGACAAAGTACCTGAATAGACATTTTATCAAAGACATACAAATAGCCACAAATACAAAAAAAAGGTGCTCAACATCATTAATTATCAGGGAAATGGAAATCAAAACCACAGTGAGAAATCTCTTCATACATATTATAATGGCTAGTATGAAAAAGACAAGCAAAAACAAGTGTTGGTGAAGATGTGGAGAAAAGGGAAACCCTTGTATCACTATTGGTGGAAATGAACATTGGTACAGGATCTCAAGGAGATATCTGCATTCCCATGTTCACTGCAGCTTTAGTCACAATAGCCAAGATATGGAAACAACTTGTCTGTCAACAGATGGATAAAGAAAATGTGATACACACACAGGCACACAAAGAATGGTTCTCAGCCATAAAAAGAAATTGAAAGAAATCATGCCATTTGTAATAACATGGGTGAACCTGGAGGACATCATGATAAGTGAAATAAACGAGCCAGAGAAAGACAAATACTATATGTTCTCATTAATATGTCAGAATTTGAAAAGTAGGGATCATGGAATCAGAGTAGAACAGTATTTATCAGAGACTGGGGTTGGGAGAAATGGTGAGATATAGGTCAAATAAAACAAACTTTTAGCTATACAATGAATAATTTCTGGATATATGATATGTAAGAGGGTAATTATATTTAATTTATATTGTATTATATACTTGAAATTTGCTAAAAGAGTAGATACTAAGTGTTCTCACCACACCAAGAAAAAGGCAACTATGTTTTGTGATGATGTGTTTGTTAATTTGATTGTGAAAGTCATTTTACAATGTGTACATATATCAAAGCATCACTTTGTATGCCTTAAATATATATATATTAATTTTTATTTGTAAAAAAGATAAAAACTTCAGTCATAACAGCCTCATTTCAATTGCTCAGTAGCAACATGCGTCTTCTATTTTGGACAATGCATTATACAATTATGTTTTTAAGGGACTTGCAATAATAACAAAACACGCAATCTATGATTTCTATAGAGGAAAGGAAGTCACTGAAAATAAGGATATAATGGCTTAGGAGTTTAGATTTATAGGGGCACCTAGCTGGCCCAGTCATAAAAGCATGCAAATCTTGATCTTGGGGTTGTGAGTTTAAGCCCTACGTTGAGTGTAGCAATTACTTAAATAAAACTTTTTAAAATTTTAGAAGTTTAGATTATAAAATATCTGAAAGTATAGAGGCACAAAGCTAAAAGCATGAACAACTAAGTGGAAATAATGAGAGAAGGAGGCATGCTTTGGAGGTTCACACTGACAACATGTCATAATGGCAACATCCAGAGTCGAACCTGATGTCTTGGCTACAGAAGAATGGGAATGGGAAAAAAGATCATTAGAAGTAAAGAGGGTGAGGAACTGAGGTTATAGAGTTTTGGCTGGGTTGCCCACCAACGATGTTTAAGACATGGCAGGTGGTAACAGGAATAGGGGAGAAGGGAGAGGCCATGAACCAAGAGTCCAGGACTCCACTGAAGAAGGAATTTTGAGCAAGATGTCAATAATACCACGGAAGTGGAAGCTTGTGGCATAAGCTTACAAGGGTTTTATGAGCTACAAGGATTCTGGGCATCGAATGGAGGTGGGAATTAAAAGGAGTCTGAAAATGTCGGGAGATGTAGTTTCTAGTGTTCATGGGAGAGCAAATAGGAACAGGAGAGAAAAAGTTTAAGGACGACATTAGAAAGGACAATTTCCTACTTAAGACTTGTCATAGTTGAGTGCAGAGTAACAAGCCAGACATGACCTTGGCCAGCAGCCCCTGGGGCCTTAGGAAACACCTGGTAGGAAAAAGTGAAAAAAGATTAAATAAAATACAGTTGTGTTGTTCCAGGGATGAATGTTGACTTAGAAAAAATGGAAACAGAGACTAGAAAGGGTTTGTAAAGTGGCTGATATGAGTATATCTCTCAGTTGGCACAGTAAGGCCAGTAACTAATGAACAGTACAATCTCCCCGCTGAATATTAGCCATGGTGTCAAGGAGAACCATAAAGGGAGTTGGCCTGGGAACCAGAGTGAACAACCATCTCTAATCTTCACAGGAAACAACTTCCTATATAAGCAGTGACTCTACTTGGGGACACAAACACATCCACATGCACCAATACAAAATGCAAACAGTTTTATTAAATAGTTTTCAATAAACGAGAACCTAACAGATGAGGTAGCAGAACCAGAGCAGCTCCCTGCGGAATCACAAAGAACCGGACACATAGGGCTCAGAAAGCAATTTGAGTCCAGGGGCCACTACCCTGATGAGGTAAGCCCAGACTCAGGGATGCCCTACCCCCCCTCACCAGGGGCAGATGCTCTGAGGATGTGGCTCTGAACAATCTTGAGGCCAGAGTCTGGGTAAAGCACTGCCGGAAGAAATGAAAAAGCTACTGATGGGGTCTCAGGAAGAAGCAGAGAAGTCTGATAGTTTCCTTCCATCTGTGTCTCCCTGTTCCCTGATCCCACTCAGACCTCTGCTCATGACTATGCAGGCCCCCGCTGGTTGCATTCAGATGACTCAAACCCAGCAACTGTCCTAGAGCAACTCCCCGATAAATGCTTCAGGTACGTCCATGCTCTCAGAGGACATGCCTGTGGGTTTCACTGTGTGAGGCATCTTCAAGGGCAGCCTTCCCACCAGAACCTTCCAGAACAGCACAGCACCTGTTCCTCCTGCAGTCCCTCCGAAGGGGTAGGAAGCCCAGACTCTGGCATGATGGTCCTTCCCCTTTCCCTTCCCCTTCCCCTTCTCCTTCTACTATAGGCTAGAAGGAAGGAAGCTCTGGACCAGCTCCTCCTTGGAAGGGATACTGTGCTAGAATGAAGTGTTTCAGGAGAGAGACAGCCTCCAACTCTTCCCCAGCCCAAGGCAGTCTGCTACAAGCACAGCCACAGCCACAGCACAGAGGCACTCCTGGGCGAGCTGGGCAGGGCCAGAGGCCCAAAGAGGCACTGATCGTCATCCATGAAGAGAAAACTTGGCACCAAGTTTTTACAAAATTATACACGTACAGACAAAATGATAGGTGGGTAAAGTACACAGGAACAGCATGTGTCTGCTCTGGTCACTTAATCAAGCTACTGTGTGATCCTTGAACCAGCTCCGAAGAGGGCTCAATAGTCTGAAAGTTAGCCTCAAGTTAATCACAAAAAGGAATTCCAAAACACCCTAACCAGTGAGAGCAGCATCAGAGAAAACCCATGATGATAACTGTGAAGCCAACACAGAGCTGTGCGTATTCATTCTGGTCCACTTATGAACGTGCTCATCGCTTCAACACAAAGAAATGCAATGAAATGTTCCATGCTCATGGATTGGAAGAAAAAATGCTGTTAAAATGTCTATATTACCCAAAGCAATCTATACATTCAATGCAATCCCTATCAAAATATGAACAACATTTTTCACAGAACTAGAATAATCCTAAAATTTGTATGGAACCACAAAAGACCCCAAATAGCCAAAGCAATCTTTTTTTTAAAAAAAGATTTATTTATTTGAGAGAGAGAGAACATGAGCAGGAGGGGCAGAGGGAAAGAGAATCTCAAGCAGATGCCCTGCTGAGCGCAAAGCCCAGTGTGATGCAGGGCTTGATCCCACAACCCTGAGATCATGACCTGACCCAAAACCAAGAGTCAGATGCTCAATCGACTGTGACACCAAGACACCACACCCCCCAAAGCAATCTTGAAAAAGAAAAGCAAACCTGGAGGCATCACAATTCTTGACCTCAGCCGATATTACCAAGTTGTTGTAAACGTGGTACTGACACAAAAATAGACACATAGACTAATGGAACAGAATGGAAAATCCAGAAGCAGACCCACAATTATATGATCAATTAATCTTCAACAAAGCAGAAAAGAATATGCAATAGGAAAAATCTCTTCAAAAACTGGTGTTGGGAAAATGGACAGCTACATGCAGAAGAATGAAACTGGACCACTTTCTCCCACCAGACACTAAAATAAATTCAAAATGGATGAAAGGCCTAAATGTGAGACCTAAAACCATAAAGTCCTAGAGGAGAACACAGGCAGTAACTTATCTGACATAGGCCGTTGCAACTTTTTTCTAGCTATATCTCCTGAGGAAAGGGAAACAGAAGCAAAAAAAAGCTCTGCACAGTGAAGGAAACAATCAACAAAAGTAAAGAGCAAACTATGGAATGGGAGAAGATATACACAAACGACATATACAATAAAGGGTTAGTGTCCAAAATATATAAAGAACTCATGAAACTCAACATGCAAAAACCAAATAATCCAATTAAAAAATAGGCAGAAGACATAAGCAGACATTTCTGCAAAGAAGACATCACGATGGCCAACAGATATATGAAACGATGCTCAACATCACTCATAATCAGGGAAATACAAATCAAAACTACAATGAGATACCACCTCACACTGGTCAGAACGGCTAAAATAAACAAGATAAGAAACAACAGGTGTTGGTGAGGGGGTGGAGAAGAAGGAACCCCCGTGAAATGCTGGTGGGAATGTAAACTGGCGCAGCCACTGTAGAAAATAGTATGGAGGGTCCTCAAAAATAGAAGTGCCCTATCACCCAGCAAATTGCATTACTGGGCATTTACCCAAAGAATACAAGAACACCAATTTAAAGGGAGACATGCAACCCTGCATTTACAGCATTATTTACAAGAGCCAAGATATGGAAGCAGCCCAAGTGTCCCCCAGTTGATGAATGAATGAAGATACATATTATATATTATATATAAATTATATATTACATATATGCACACACATAATGGAATATTACTCAGCCATAAAAAAAGAATGAAAACTTGCCACTTGCAATGACATGAATAGAGCTAGAGCGTATAATGCTAAGTGAAGTCAGTCAGTCAGAGAAAGGTAAATACCATAGGGTTTCACTCATACATAGATTTTAAAAAACAAACAAACAAACAAAGCGAACGAAGGAAAAAGGGGGGCTGGGCAAACCAAGAAACAGACATTTAACTACAGAGAAGTTCATGGTTACCAGAAGGAAAGCGGGTGGGGGGGATGGATGAAACAGGTGATGGGAAGTAGGAGGGCATTTGTCCTGATAAGCACCGGGTGATGCATGGAAGTGTTGAATTTCTATATCGTATGCCTGAAATAATACAATACGGTATGTTCCCCAACTGGAATTAAAATAGAGACTTTAAAAAACAATTTAAAAATTTCTAGTCACTTTACAGTGACACTCATAGTTCTTTACCGGATCAAATAATGAGATTTCTCCTCAGTGTTTTTGCTGAGTTGATCACAAGTTCAACTTGGCTGTAGTATTTTGTTTTAGTTCTAATTCCACCCCTAAATAACTGCTGAGTCGGGCATAGAGAAGCCCCCCCCCCCACAGGGGATTAAGGAAGCTGAGTGACACCGGTTAGCAGAAAGACTTGGCGATCAACAGGGAAGCCCACACGGTGACACAATCACCCCCATGCCACACAAGAGATGGTCAAACAAGTGGACCAGGAGCAAAAGAGAGTGAGTGACTGGCATTCCAAACCACATAAAGAAAGTGACAGTTGATTTTTTTTTAAATTAAAGCCCTCAACTGTGTTCGGTGCTGTAGTATAATGTGCTGATTTGTGCTGGGGATCCTCACCTCCCGAACTACAATAAGCTCTCTTCATAAAACACCATACTTAGTATTCTAATTTTGTACAAGTTTCAATTTCAAAAGTCAGGACTTCATATTTCTTACAAAGAGTTATGCTCCTCAAGGGTAGAGACAACGTTTTGGAAGAAAGAAGCCTTTCAGGAAATGTTTGCTGAGCTGCCTTCAGGTAGCACACCAGACACTGGACGGCAGTACACGCTTCTAAAAGATAGAGGGAAACCGGCCCTTTTGGCCTCCCAACCACCCCGACCCCACCCTCAATACTAGTTTCCTATTGTTGCTCTAACAAATTACCACACCTTTAGTGGCTGAAAACAACACACATTTATTGTGATACAGTTCCATGGGCCAGAAGCCCAACACGGGGGTCACAGGGTTGAAGCTGTCAGCAGGACGGGGTTCCTTTCCGAAGGCTTGTAAGGACCAACTTGTTTTCGAGCCTGCAGTGGCCTGTTGAGTTTTTCCCACCTGACGTCACTCTGACATTTGCTCGTCTGGCTCCATTTTTAAGGCCCCTTAGGATTGTATCGGGCCTACCTACATTATCCAGGACAACCTCCCTGGCTGACGGTCAGCTTAATTCCATCGGCAGCCTTGATCCTCCTTTGCCATGTAAGGTAAACCTAGTCACAGGTTCCAGGGATTAAGACACACACACACACACACACACACACACACACACACACACCGGTGGCCACTGTTTGCCTAGCATGCTCTCTCAAAAAAATAAGCAACGATAAATCATCCAAGGCACAGCGCCCATGTCAGGGAGAAGTCATGTGTGCATTTATTCTTCCTTATTGTCAACATCTCTTTCTCCTTTGTCGTTTAATATTCTAAAGAGAGCTTTCCGGGGCAACCTAGAGATCAAACTATGAAGGTTTTTCCCAGCTCACAACAACCACTAAGTTTCTCTCCTGGACGAATTCGTAGATAGAAAGGCTCCAGGCTGGGTCCTTTCCTAATAAAAGTCTTTAAAAGTAGGCAATGATCTGTCACAAGAAGTTGTCTCATGGCAATGACAGTTTAAGGGGACTGCCCTTCAGCATGAATTTTCCGAAGCAAGAGGATTCACAGGCCCAAAGACGTTCCGTGGTAGTTACATTCCAAAATTCTTCCCCTAGTGTGAGTCATGTCATGTCAGGCACGGAGGGCTCACCAGCACGAGGCCTTCCCGCGTCTCTTCCCTTCACCGTCCCAGGCACGAACCCTCTAGTGCTTGGTGAGGGCTAAGCTGAAGCCAGATGCTTCCTAACACCATGTGCTCCTCGGGCTTCTCAGCAGTGTGGCTCCCTGTGGCCCTCCTGCCTTCTCTGCCCTCAGAGGGTTTTCGTCCCGGAGTTGTTATGCAGGAGGAAACTGAAGCGTTGGGTGAAGGCCTCGCTACGTTCTTCGTGCTCCCGGGGTTCATCTGCAGGTGTAGTGGACTCCACTGGGGCTGCGTGACGTGCGATCTGCCTCGAAGGCCTTTCCACGCTTGCTGCTTTCCCCAGTGTGGACACTGTCGTGCTGGCTGGGAGAGCTGTCCTGACAGCCATAGGGCTTCTCCCCAGCGTGAATGTGCTCGTGCCGCATGGGGTGCGACTCGTGGATAGAGGCTGCGCCCCACTCGATGCTTCCAGAGGCTTCTCAGTGTCCTCCTTGGGTAAGAAGCTAAGGAAAAGCTGAGACAAAAGGCTTTTCTGCATTCCCTCTACCCAAAGGGTTCTTCTCTGGCGTGCATTCCTTTACGCTGGATGAAAGCAGAGTGGCAGGTGAAGGCCTCTCCACATTCACTCCCCTCATTGGGCTTCTCCCTACTATGGACAGGGTCAAATGCGGTGCACTCTGTTGAGAAACTCTGTGGGGCTCGTTGTGCTGCCAGGTCGTCTTTCTGGAGTCAGTCTCCCGATCTTGTAGAGGAAATTCCCCTTATCCCCTTCCCTGAAGTGCTTGAACTTTTAAGAATTCTTCCCTGGATGAAGCCTGGGGTCTTCCCCTGGTGGGGATGAACCCTGTTCGTAGGCCGAAACTCCCGGAGAGAACTTCTGCCATAAAGCTCTTGAGCGCAGACCTGTCGGCAGACTGTGCATTCGAGGCTCTTCTTCAAGGGAGTCTCCTGGAGGACTGGCCATGCACTCAAGCACCTTTCCTGCATTTCTGAAGGCCCTTCCTTGCTGATCCCTGCCTCAGCCCACTCTGGACACCCCCTGAGGCTCCCAAAGTCAGTTGTCCATGGAGCAAGGCTCCTTGGTGGTAGGCTCTGTTGGGTCAGGTTTTGCTCGGTCGCTTAAAGGGGATCCTGTATATAAAAGCCAGCTATTAGGAGACAGACAGAGAAGCAGCAAAATTACCACTTCAGGGGAAATGAAGATGAAAATAGTGTCTCTGTGCCTGCTGTGTTTCGACATTTCTGAAACCTCTGTTTGCAATTTCTTTCTTTTCTGATCCTTGGATCTCTGACATCTTTAAAGGGAAATCCAGGAAGATAGACTCAGGCAGGGGACAGAGGGACTAGAGTGAAAACTGCTCCTTGAAGTGCAGATTGGGAATGAGTGGATATCATCTCAAAGTCAAGGGCCATCTCTAAATTGGGACTCACTATACTGCCCAACTTTTCCTTGCTTGCCAAAGCCCGAGAGTCTAGGGTAATAAAATGAGTGGGGCAGGGGTGACACGTGGGTGACAGTGGGTGACACTCGCACAATGGTAGCTGCTTCTCTTGACACTGACCCACAAGAGACGGAGGGGAAAGGAACCGTTTTTTCCAGACGCCAGTGTCATTTAATGAGTGGTCTGTGCATTCTCTTGTGTAAGTGGAGATTCTTGGTCCATACCTTAGGAAACGAGGAACAGCCCTCGAGGTAGGCCTCTGGGAATGACAGAGCTTTAAACCTTTAACTGAGACTGTGTTTTCCTCCAAAGGGTACCAGGTAACAGTGATGGTAAATGCCTCTGGACGTCAACTCACCTTTCTCCTTGGAAAATAGCTCATCACCAAGGGCCCCTGCTGTGGGGGCTCTGAGGACCCCTTGACCCCTGGACCAGCCAGCTTCCTTCTTGTGGAAGTCTGGGATGAGGATCTCAGATTGAGGCCAGCCTATGAAGTGCACTGGGGTGAGAAGCTGAGGGAAATCGAGGCTCAGGTAGCCCTTTCCTGCCTGCCTCCAGGATGTCCATGCAGAAAAGCCCAACTACAGAGAGAAACTGAAAACAAGGATGTAGAACTCGTGGACAAAAATAGAGGCAAGGAATCTAGGGTCCTCTGAGAGTGATCTGCACCAGAAAGAGCTAATCAGCTGCATAGAGGACACACAGAAGCCATGACAAGAGACACAGAGGCCAAGGTGTATCATGGTTCCTTTCGGTTCTTGACTGCAGTCTCTCATGGGCCACAGCTGGACATTCTGCCCTTGGCTTCTGCTGTATCTCCCCATTCCCTTCCAATAAATTCTCCATTTCTTTTGAACCATTTTGAAGGGGGCTGTGCTCCTGGCCCCACCAATCCCTGCTAGACACACAGGGAGACCAGGCAGGATGTGAGACACAAACACAGCAGGAGCTGTGGGGAAGAGAGACGGAAGGTCCCCATACTGTTTGGCCTAGCCAGGCCTGAAGTGCAAGGGCAGAATGAAGGAGGCTGCAGGTTCCCCCCAGGAGACAGCTTAAGTGAAAACCTACCCAGTGAGAGAAGGGCATCCAGGTCTGCAGCATCACCTCCTGGTACAGTGGTCTTTGGGCTCAATGTGTGGAGCTAGGACCGCCAAGGGAAGGTCATGGCCACATCCTCAAAGGTCGCTGATCCCTAGGAAGTCAAAGAGAGGCAGGGATTAGAGACTGTCACTCCACCACTGGAAAAGATACAGCGGGTACCCAAGGTCTGAATCACTAGGCATCTCCTGAGGGCCTCGCTCTGTGCTGGGCTCAAGGGCAGTGGTAGATGCTGCCTTGGCCCAGAATGCAATTTTGTCAGAGTCTGACACAGAAGTCTGCTAGGGGGGCAGCCAGGGGAGAATGGCACAAGACAATAACACGCCTCGGTGGCCTGAGAGGAGCAGAAAGTATGCACTAGAGGATGTCAAAGGAGGAAATAATAAGAGCAATCATCCCACCAGTGATGGTAACAGCAGCAGCTGCTGAGTCTCATTGGTCCTCGCTGTGCACCTGGCTCTGTGCTGAGGGCTTGCCTGCTGTGTGACCTTGGGGAAGTCACTTCATTCCTCTGAGCAGTGAGTTCTGCATCAGTAGTACTAACCTTCCCCGCTTCAGCAGGCTGTTGTCAGAATGCAAGAGAAAAATGTTCATAAGGCAGACACTGGAATGCCTGGCCCACACCTGTGCCGCTATGTTTTTACTACTTGTGTTCATCTTCCCACAGCCCAGGTCAACACTGTCATCATCTCCGTGTCACAGCCAGTGTGCTGAGGCTCAGGGAGATCCAGCAAGTCAAGCAGAGTCACATCTAAAAAGCAGACATCTGAACCTAGGTCCCTCTGGCTCAGGGTCTATGTGTATAAGCCCCATACCCCTCCACCACTACAGTGAGAGTGAGATGAACATGCAGCAATTCCAATAGCACAGTCTTGCCCAATGGGATGGGTCTCAGCAGCTGGAAGGGGCCCTCAGCAACCACACCAGCCCCCTCGTGCCTTTTTGACCAATCCATATCCCTACTTTTGCCCATGTGGTTCCCTCTGCCAGAAATGCCCCTTATGCCTTCCTCATTAGGAAGCCTAAACCCATTCTGCAAAGTAGATTTCAGGTGTCATCTCCAGGCCTCCCCAGCCCGCGATGGGTACTGTTGTGCTTAGGAGTGGAGGCTCTGGGGGTTGGCATACTGAGTTGGAGCTTCAGCTACTTAAGGGCTGGGTGACCTTGGGCTGGGAAATTGACTTCTCTGAGCCTCAAGTTTCCCTTCTGTGAAGTAAGGATAAGAACAGAAGCAAATTCTTTTTTTTTTTCTTTTAAAGATTTTATTTATTTATTTGACAGACAGAGATCACAAGTAGGCAGAGAGGCAGGCAGAGAGAGAGGAGGAAGCAGGCTCCCTGCTGAGCAGAGAGCCCGATGCCGGGCTCGATCCTAGGACCCTGGGATCCTGACCTGAGCTGAAAGCAGAAGCATAACCCACTGAGCCACCCAGGTGCCCCCAGAAGCAAATTCTAAGGAGGTAAGACTTAAATGAGGTGGCACATAATAATTGTCCCTCAGTGCATATCAAGGGCTTGATGAAGGCCAACACTTCACGGTTGTTTTGTTACTCCTATTTTTCCTATTTACTCCCTCAGCACAACCTGGAAAAGCTCAACCTAACGTGCATCTTTGCTTTTGTAACTGTGCCATGTCCCCTGCACAAAAATGCCAAAATGAGAGCAGACTGGGACAGGGGATGTTTTAGCTAGAACTGCCAGGAAAAGCCTCATTAAAGAGGTGATATTTGAGCAGAGCCTGGAAGGCTGTGAAAGGGCCGCCAAGGAAAGATCTGGCAACAGTGTCCCCATCAGAGGCAACTCCGAAGGTCAAAGCTGGGAGGAAGTGGGAAAGTTTGGCATATTCAGGTTGGCCTGGCTGGATGGCAGAGAGCAAGGGAAGAACAGAAGGGGGCAAGATCGTCTCCAAGCATGGAACTTCCCAAGGCATGGTAGGGAGTCCGTGAAGGGTAGCATCGTGCGCTCATTTACTCCTTTCCTGAGCACCTGTTACAAACCAGCACTGCTCTAGGCCTGGGGTAGAGCACAAGGAGAAGCTTACATTCCAGGGCTGGAGACAGATCATCTGCAAGGAACTAAACAAAAGATCAAGAAAGTCCTAAAGACAACAAAAGAGTAAGGAAACAAGAAACTGGGGGCAACTTTCCATGGGGCAACCAAGGAAGTCATCTTGAAGGAGGGGACACTGGGTCAAGCTTGCAATGAAGTAAGGGTTTGGATCGAGTCATGTGACAGCAAAGGGAAAAAGAAGGCAAGACCTGACAGCCATCAGGGCTGTGATGAGAGTAAACAGGATGTCCGCTAGAGGAATGAACGGGCCCGGCGTATGTTTACATCCAAACCATAAACGAAAACTGGGTTCAAACTACAGCACTGCCTCGTACCAACTGCACAAACTTACAGAAGGACTCAACCTCCCTGTGCCTCAATGTCCCGATCTGTCAAACGGGCACAGTGGTACCTATCCCATAGGGCTGCTGTTGATATCAAACACTTTAGTACATGTCAAGAGTGACATATCAGCTTTTACTGTCTACAGGATTAACACCTTGGTGCAATGAGGCGATGAGCCTTTGAAAATGTGGGTGGCTTTCTTGCTTTTAAGCGTTTAAGAGGGTGTGATAGCTAATACTTTATTTTAATCAAATGTTTAGAGGTATAGTTACTTTTCAAACAATTAGTAGGAATTTATGTGAATTTAACTAGTTAAATCTGTAAATTTAAACTTCTGTTGTGTGTTTCTATTTAGAGAACTATTTAAAGAAGCAGTCATTTACTAAATAAGTAAATAAATTCTTGGGGGGGAGGGGTCTAAGCAGACAATGCAGCCTGTGTGTTCCACCCGGTCTGGAGGAGAACCTGCTCAAGAAATGTCCATTAGAATAGTGGACCAACCCTCCTGCTGAGGGGCTAAAAGAGCTGGAGAAGCTGATGAACCCGTGCCCTAGCCTGGTCTAGGCTGTTCCACTGGCCTAGCTAACTCTTCCCTTGCTCCCAGGGATTAGACACAAGGTCCTGCTGAGCCCACGCGGCACTGGACAGACACCACCCCACAGCTCTGTCTCTAACCCTGTCCAGCTCTTCACCCACTACTCCTTAACCCTGGCCTCCTCTCCCTCAGATAACAGCCCGAACCCAATGGGACTAAAGGCTCCCTCCTCTTTGGAGGCGGCCTCGGGGATGTCCAACCCTGCGCGTACCCTCCAGCACTTCCACCTCTCACTTTCAAAGAACGACCTTAAGCTTCCCTCTCCTAAATGCACTCCCCGGGCTATGTCCTGGTCCAGATCTAAAACTCCCTTGGACTTCCCCCGTGTAGACTCCTCCTGGAACTTCAGACTTGCTTGTCCCTCTGTCCATCTCTTTCTCTTTCTTTCTCCACCCCCTCCCCAACACTCTTCTGGAACATCTCAGAATCACTAAGTCCAAAATGGAACCTCTGATCTGCCTCCCCACCCACCGGGCAACCTGCACCCTCCACCCATGGTCTTCTCCATTCTCCCAGATGTTCAGAAAGAAAAAAAAAAAAAAGGGAACAAAAAACCTGGGGTGGGCCTTCACTCCCTACTTTCCCTCACAGCCTCTGATGCAGCAGGAAGAGGGCTCTATCCCTGAACGCCCCATCTGTCCTCGAGGTACGTGGCCCTCCTCTGCGGCCGTCACGGGTCTGGACCCCATCCTGATGCCGCTGGACTCCACTGCAGCAGCCTCTTCCTTAGTCTCCCCGCTCCCCCCAATCTCCCCTGAGCAACCTTTGGGGAAACTTAAAATCCTAAAGCAGATCGCGTCCCGGCTGAATTCCCGACTCTCCATGGCGGGTAGCGCCCCAGGTAGAAAGGTGCAGCTGTCCGGGTGCCTTTCCAGGCGCGACCCGCCCGTCACGCTCCAGCCCGTGCAGACAGCGCGCGGGGGCTCGGCTTCCCTCGCAGTCCCCCAAGCGCTCCCTACCCAGGGGCACACCCAAGCCTCGGCACACGCTCGTCCTTCTGCCGGGAGCACCCGCCACGCCGTCTCCCACTGGCCGTCAGAAATGGCGACGTCCCTCAGGGCCCCCCACTGTCCGCCCGGGCTGCAGCGGCCTCAGCAGGCGCCCCCATTCGGAGCTTTAGGATCGGGAGGCGGCGTCGGGCGGGCGACCACCCGGGAACCGCAGCCCCCACCTGCGCCCGGTCCCACAGCGCAGCCGCCGCCGGCAGAGCCTGCGGGCGGACCGAGGCCCGGAGACACGGGCGGGGACCCGAACTCCGTGGTCCCCAGCTCGGCCCCCGCGGCGGGGGATACGGGGAAGCGACACTGCCGAGCCCCAGACCCGGGTCTGTGCAGTGAGGACAGCAGTTTCTCTTCCGTCACCTTGGGCCGGACGCGGTGCTCCGGCGCCGGGAACGAATAAAATCACCGCCGCGGGGACAATGCCAGAAGTCCCGCCCCGACACGGCGCGTAGTGCACGGTTTCGTCCCTCTCCGGCTTCTTCATTGGCCAGCGACGCCGCCGCTCATGGAGGAGAGCCTTCTGGGTGATGTAGTTCCCCAGCTCCAGGCAAAGGCCAAGAGTCTGGGCGCTAATAAACATGAACTCACTCAATACAGTATTCTCAGGGACAAAGAGAAAAGACTTCAGACAGGACCATGGTTGCCAAGATGGAGGAGGCATGCCAAGGGGTCCTGAAGCAGGTAGACAAGGGTGGCTCCAGCCTCTAGTTCCCTCAGGAAAAAAAAAAATCTCCCCTCCCTGTATAGTTAAAAATTGTGTTCTAAACTAGCCAGCAACACCATTTTATCCAGATATGTCTTATTCCATATCGTGATATATATCCAAGTCATTTTACACATATGAGACCTACATGGAAAAAAAGTGACTTACCCAGAGCCATCTCCTGGAGAGATAGTAGCTGCTGTGGTCACGGTCAGCAGGTGTGGAAAAGGGGCCATCTGAACCCTGGACATTCTGCCCTTGGCTTCTGCTGTATCTTCCCATTCCCTTCCAATAAATTCTCCCTTTCCTTTGAACCATTTTGAAGGGGACTATGATCCTGGCTCCCCCAATTCCTGCTAGATTCCTGGTCCCAAAGTTTGGGACACCATGATTTCCTCTTCTTGCTGGGAAGTGGTTATAATTTCACTTGAAATCTCAGTGACAGGGTCTGCAAGGGAGTTGAGGTTATCTCAGAAAAAGCTGTGAAATATCTACTTAATTAAAGCTACTAATAATAATTATGCTAAGAGAGTGGCAAAAATAGCTCTAGATAAACATATCTCTGACATACGAAAAGTCTGGGATCTCATTTAGTTTGACCAGGGAACACAGAAGTCTGAGAAGCTGAAGACATGGGCGCAGTGGAAACTTGGTTACTCTGAGGCTTTGACTTTCTTAAGTATGATTTTTTTTAAGGTTTTATTTATTTATTTGAGTGAGAAGGGGGGGGGTGGTTGGGGGAAGGGCAGAGTGCGAGGGAGAGAGAAACTCAACCAGACTCTGTTCTGAGCACAGAAGCTGAGGTGAGGCTCAATCTCACTACCTTTAAGATTCTGATTCGAACCCAAGAGCCAGTCACTTAACCGAAAGGGCCACACAGGCTCCCCCTAAAGTATGATATTTTAAATCATTCTTGAGAACACTGAGCAATACCAACTTGAGAGAGGCAAAGGGCAAACTCAGGGAGTCTTCAGAATGATAAAGACCAAGTACTCACTCAATTACTCATAAGTAGCCCACTGGATTTTTTTTCTTTGTTTTGTTTCCATTGACTTGATAATTTCCCTTCTCCCACAGATCCCTAAATTTTGTCTCACTCTGAAGCTTAAGCAGGCACTGAGATGCAGCTCATTCGGGGCTGTCCTCAAGAGAAACATTTTCCATTAACCCCTCACTCCCATCCCCACCAAATCACGCAGGCCACTCACCCCCACGGCCCCCTGGCAAAGTTCCTGCTAGCCCTGCTTACCCTTCCCTATTTAAAAACAAAAAAAACAGAAAAACCATTTTTCCTCTTCTATTTTGAGGTGCCTGTGGATCTTGTGGTCAGAGCATTCTCCCTCTTGCAACAGTCTTTTCAAATAAATTCTTTCTTTACCTAACTCTGGATTTGTTTTATTGTTTGACAGTTTTATAGTGCTATGACTCAACACAAGATTGGACTTCACTTTCCCCCTGTCTACCTGTCCAATATCTAATGGCACCTTGCAAATTCTTTGAACTCCTCTCTCGTTCATGATTTTGGGGATCCTTTGGTAAATTCAGTTCTCAAGCCAGTGCTCTGGGAATCATGTCTATGCTCAATAAGGAGTTACTTTGACTGTTTGGGCAAAGAATTTTTTCTTCAGCGTTTTGAGGTCTCATTCCCTAACTCTTTTTATTTTTATTTTTATTTTTTACAGACAGAGATCACAGAGAGAAAGGAGGAAGCAGGCTCCCCTCTGAGCAGAGAGCCCGATGCGGGGCTCGATCCCAGGACCCTGAGATCATGACCTGGGCCGAAGGCAGAGGCTTTAACCCACTGAGCCACCCAGGCGCCCCTCATTCCCTAACTCTTGAGAAGAAACCTTCCCTACTCTTCTGTGTGAGGACTCCTTCATTTTCTTTGGGAACTGGGGTAGGGAATTTTCTTGGCCCTTCAGAACTGTACCAGGGGAATAATCAAGCAGGACTCCTGGCTTCTTTAAGGTCTTATCTCTGATTTCACTGACTAATGCTATGGGTAACTCTCCCTCTATTTTCCCTGCTGACTATCTTCCCCACCATGGTGGCATTAACTCAGTTCAATATCTTCAAAAATGGCAAATTTCCCTATAGTCCATTTAGAATTTCAGTGGCCTCTTTGGGAAACATGTCATCTCTGCGTCCTGGCTCACCAATTCCTTAACCCTCTCCCCATCCTCCTTCCTCTGTGTCATGACCTTCAACTTTTCCTTCAGCTCCCTTGAATCCCTCGGTCTGTCCCTCGTTAACACTCCTACCTCCTCCGTCCCTCTATCCACTTCTGCCAAACTTTTCCCATCCCCCTTGGGCCCTTCGACATCCTATATCACTTAAGCTTTATGCCCCCCCTCCCTCTTAGGAGTTCTTGAGGGATTCAGCGGACACCTAATGCTGAAAAAGCTAACTGGAAAGAGGCTAGATGTTTTATCAAGTCGGATGAGCTTTAGACACCCAGATGGTCACTTGGCATCTCCTCAGTCCCTTGCCCAAGATTTTAATCCACAGCCTCTGTGAGATTACATATCAGGGCAAAGAAAATTTTAAGGGTTTCCTCCACTAATATTGTCAGGAATGCTTCAGCTCTCATTATGAGTAGATAACTTCCACTTGCCCGATCTACCAGAAATGCAGTCCTGAGTTTTATAAAAATGTAAAGGTGTCCAGGGGCAAGAGCCAACTCTTCTTAACCAATGAGTTAAACATTTTAAATTAAAGCTATTAATTCTCTCTTTGTGTCTGGCTGTATATGTATTTACGTATGTTCTTTTCCTACACCCAGATAGTACTAACATATTAGATTATAAAATGCCTTAAAGGACTCTATTATAATTGGCTTAAAGATAAATAAGCACGTCTCTAAATTAAATATTCCTACAATTCTCAAAAATTAAAGAACTTTAACATCTAGGATTTTTAAAAATACTCTTATGAAAACTAACTCAAATATTTTTTAAAATTTTTATTTAAATTCCAGTTATTTAACATGCGGAATATTTGTTTCAACTGTACAACATAGTAATTCAACACTTGCATACAATATCAGGTGCTAACCCAAATATTTTTATTTTTATTTATTTGTTTGAGAGAGAGAGAGAGAGAGAGAGAGAGAAAGCACACATGCACACATATGGGGTGGGGCTTGAGGGAGAGGCAGAGAGAGATAGAGAGAGAATCCTAGGCAGGGTCCACAGCCAGCCTGGAGCCTTCCACAGATCTCAATCCCACGACCCTGAGATCATGACCTGAGCTGAAATCAAGAGTCAGACACTTAACTGACTGAGCCACCCAGGCACCCCAACCCAGATATTTTTAAAACTCAAGTTCACACAAATGAATCTTGACAAACAAGACTAGTTTAATATTATTGGTTTAATAACATCAAGTATGTTTTCTGAGTTATCAAGTTTAGGTAAAATGTAAGCAGACATTTAAAATTCTATTTGGAATATTCTTCCTAAACTTATTCAGGTTTACTGATTGAATAGACTAATACTACATAAATATTTAAGATTATAAAAAATGGAAATTTGTGTTTAACCAAATTAAATCATTATCCTGACAAACCTTATTTTAACACTAATTATGTTTTGTAATATGTCAACTTGAAAACAGTTTTCAAAATCTTCTGGTAAATTAAAACCTCAGACTTATGCTAAATTAATTAATAAATATTTATTAAATAAATAGATCATTTTTAAATAAGATAAATATTGAAATGCTAATTACTAAGCATACTTTTAAAGCTATATCTTTGGGTCTATTAATGAACATATTCATTTTTGCCTCACTGAAGAGTTGTGCTATAAGAGATAGTTATGACTGTAAAAATTGTAAGAGGTATATATTCATAAGCTCTGGTGATTTGCTACAAAATACTGGTGTATGACAGTTCACAATGTCTAAAATAAAAGTTACTGTGGGTGAATGTCGTAATCAGTATATGTGAGTGAAACTGTAGCAATAATAACACACAGGAACAACTTTGTATTCAAAGTTAAAAAACACCTTTCTCCGTTCAATTATGAGACACCTGCAGAACTTGCGACCAGAGCATTCTCTCTGTAACTGTGGTCTTTTCGAATAAAGCTCCTTCTAACATAAATCTAGATGTTTTTACTTGGCAGTAAAAATGAACAGGAATTCTGTGGTTTAATGTTTATTCCTATTTAACAGAAATTAATTAAACCCCTAATGTGTTTCAGGCACTGTTGTGGCTGCAGGGGACACAACAGAAGCCAACAGGCATAGACTGGTATCTTGGGGAATAAATTCTAGGCGGAAGGAACAGCCAGGACAAAAGCCCTAAATTGGTACTGTCTGTGCCCTTCTGCGGCTGGTGCTAATGGATGCAGGTGAGTGAGGAGGAGACTAGAACGAGATGAGCTGCTGGTGAGAGACAGCAGGCAGGAAAAGGAGGAAAGTAATATTAAATTTATTGTTCCATTTACATGATGAATTGGTCCACAGTACACAAGTGTGCTGTGCTGTGGTAGTAAAGAGGAGAGGCATTTGTCATAGTCCGAAGGCAAGGAGATAGGGGAGGGGTGCTTTTAAGGAAAGACAGCTGAGGTGACTCCTCAACCGCCAGAAGCAGGTACACGAGTGAAAGGGTGGGAAAGTGTTTTTCAGACAGAAGGAGGCGGGGAGAGTTCGCAAAGGCACTGAGTCCCAAGAAAACTCTGGGTGTTCCGGAGGACATGTGTAGAATAGGACTACGGTCTGAGCTAGGATGGGGGAATTGGAGGGGAGGGGGGCCCTGCAGATATAAGGAGGTCAGAACTTGAAGGGACACCAGGAATATGTTAATTTAATGGCTGTATTACTCTGCTTGGAAATAGCTTTATTAATGTTTTCTAAATATAAACCTGTACTCGGTGCAAAATAATCTGGAAATGCAACAAAAGTTTTAAATAATAAAATTAGAAAGTGCTGATAATGCCATCTCAGAAGTATGTACTGTTAATATTTTGGTATTTATTTTTCTACCCTAAATGTTTATAATGTAGATACTATTTACAATTAGATGGGTCCATATACATAAATGAATGTACATTTTTATTTCCTAGAAGTTGAATCAAACTCTACATGCTGTATTGAAGTCCTTTCTTCCATAAAATATTTTGGGAAACTATTTCCATGTCAAAAAATATATATCCGTCATTTTTTCTAATGATTGCTATAGCATTCAGATTGTTTACAACCCCATAGAGGATGCAAGTTTCGTGAGGATAAGTATCATGCATTTCTATTTCATTGCAGCGTCCCTAACATCTAGCAGCATCTAGAACCTTAAAAAAAACCTTAATAATATGTTTAATTGTGAATTTTTAGTTGTATTTACAATCGTTGCTATTATAAACAATGCTGCTGCGGTAATGTTTTTAGATTAAATGCCTCACAGTTAAAATGTTAAGCAAAAAATATATGTTCCTTTTAAGGTTTTTTATATCAATTGGCAACTGCCTTTCAGAAGAGTTTTTATCGCCAATTCATAGTCTGCCTGAAAATAGAAGAGAATGCCATTTTCCTCACGTACTTGCCAACCTTTAATAGGAACAGTAGTACTGATGTTTGCAAATATGATGTGTGAAAAAGTAATCTCACCTTAAAATAGGTATATTTGATTACTAGTGAGGGAAAATATTTTTTCATATTTTATTGATGTTGATCACTGGTATTTATTCTTTGGTGAATGTCTTGATTACATCTGTTGCTGTTTCTCATTTTGTGTTTGCCTTTTCCTTATTTACAACTTTTTACCTATGAAAAGCTTTTGGCATTTTGTCTAAGCATTGAATGTTGTAGTTGATATCCAACATATTAGGTAATTAGAGCATACGGATAAGTGAAATAAAAGGCAGCAAATGTTATCAGGGCCAGGAGGGAGAAATTGACAACATTCTATTATTCTATTATGTGACCTTCACTATCCATATGTGATAGAATGGTATTTGAAAGTTGACTTGGATCAGTCATAAATTTATACTGTAAACTCTTGAGCAAAAACTAAAACAATTTTTTAAAAGTACAATTGGTATGGTAAGAGAGGAGAGAGAATGGAATCATATAAACTGTTCAGGTAAAACCAGAGAAGGGAGAACAAGATGGGAAAGGGGAGAAGCAACAAAAACAAGTGCAATTAATAAAAACAGTTACAAACATCGTAGGCATTAATCAAATGTAACAATAATCACTTTAAATAAAAATGGTCTAAATACACCAATTTGTCTATAAAACAAAGTAACACTGAGAAAATATAGTATACTTCAATGGAAGAGGGAAAATTAAAATGAATTCAGGGAAACATATCTGAACCACTGAAACAGATAAACCTGTTAAGAAGGACAGGCAGTCAACATTTAAACAAAAGCAAGGGAAAACAAATTTATGAAAAGTAAAAGATCTTTATAAAATGGTGTTGATTATCTCCAGTCTGATATACAGATAATTTAAAAATAGGCCCATTTGCAACATTCACTAATGAAAAAATTCCCCAGTACCTAAGCCTCCCAAATTAAAAACCATCTGCTGCATAGTAATCACAGGTGGTAGAGTTGAGAGGTAAGAAATACTTGATAATGGCAAAACCAGTTTCTTAGCTTATGAAAGCAATGGAAGAAAATACAGAATTTGGGAAACACTCCCAAGAACGCATAAAAAGAATTGTTAAAAAAAATCCTACCTCCTGGTAAAAGATTATTTTGTTTTTATTTTTGTTTCTTACTGTAAGCTCATTTTAAAATCGAGGTGACTAGAATTTATGGCATGGGGAGTTTCACCTCATTTGTATTTCAAGATTTTCTACTTGTTCCGATTTGATGTTTCCCATTCAACAACTAGATTTATTGTGATCTCATGGCCTCTATGAAGTATTTTTGTCCATTTTTCTTGATGTAAATATTTTTCCACATGTCTTCTTTTTTGCTTTTTATTTAGCATGCAATTTGAAGGATTTTAAAAGCCAGATAAAATAAAGTCAAATTAATCAATTCATCCAAGAAATATTTATTGAATACCTCCTTTATGCCATGTATTCTACTGGGTACTTACATCAGCAAGCACAAGAAAGAAAAACTTTTGTTTTCATGGAACTACACTGGAGAGCGTTAATACCTTACATGTTACTCAACAGTCTTTTGTGTTATTTATAAATATCCTCTTGACAATTATATTAAGTATTTAAAAATATTTTGTATAAGGAAACTGAGTCTTAGAGAGGTCAGTGACTTGTGAATATCACATGGCTAAGAAAAAGCTGGGCCAAGTTTATAACCCAATTTTGCCTTTGACTTTCAGGATAACTTCAGGAAATGGCATTGTTCTTGTTACAGGAATGATGATGCTATATTTGAATGAAGAATGTTTCTGAAAGCAAACGGGAAAATGACCAAGCACAACTACCAAGCCCCAGCCTGTGTGTTTAATCTTTTAGGATTTAATGAACATTTGCTGATTTCTGATAAATCTCCCTTTCTTCCAGTAGAGATATAATCTCTTCCAATGCTGGGCTTTATATAAGAATCAGAATAGTTCAGGCATTTGGCCCAATATTTGGGAAGGGGCTTTGTTTACAGAGATCCTAACACAAATAGTTCAATGTTTATAATGGATCTTAAATCATAGGGAAAATGTCCTTAGGACCAAAATATATGAGAATAAAATAAAGCTATAAATTTTCTTATCATAACAGTTCAGGTTCTCATCAGAAAACATTTTTTTCTAATAATGCATCATTTTGGAACTATGCAAAATGTATTTTAGAAGAATTATATAACTTGTTATTATAGAGATAAATGTATCTCTATTTTTCTATAATTTCCTTCTTTGGGGAAGAATTAGATAATAGTATGTTGATTACACACTGTGATGGACACCAAAAAATAGTAAAAACAAAAATAAGCCAAACATTCCCAAAGCAGGTATTGTTTTGTTCTTGATGCAGTTTTTTCTTACATTCTGTTTTGTTTTATGTGGTTTCCCTTGAATGATTTCTTTCACTCACATGGACTTAACTTCTTACCATTCTTCAATAACTCCTATTCTGAATTTTCTTCTGAACCCTGAGACCATATTTTTCTACTACTACCTAGACCTCTCCACTTGGATGATGCAGTGGCAATGAAAACTCCAGTAGGACTGGAAGCAACTTAATTAACTTTTCTCAGACATATGTCTCTCCTTGTATTAACCTAAACCAATTAATGTCTCCACTAGCTATACTCCCATCTCCCAAGAGAGACATAGAAGCCATTCTTAGCTCCTTGCCCTCTCTAATCACCCATTGTCAGCAGGTTTTGTCAATTCCATTCCCATAACTCAAGGGTGCCCCCTCTCCTACCTACATCTGCAATGCTTTAGTTCATGTACTACTGATCTAGTGGCCAAACTTTTGAAATATTAACCTCTCATGATTATGATTAACCCAAATAAGTACAACAGTACAGCTATAAAGAGGCATGCATGCAATTAATGATTCTGATAGTTGACTATATAATATAATCTGGATAAAGAGGAATCTGACAGTATAAATGGGTGACAAAAATCAAAAGGATGTAAATTCAATGTATTAGATATGTTAGAGGGTGGTCAAAAATATTTTAGATGTGGTACTAAAGAGAGTGAGTTGGAAAGTTAGAAGGCTATGGCCAAGGAATGGGATCCTGGAGGAGTTATGGTTATTGGAAATGATAAAGTCTAGGATGTGGCCATGGGAATGATTATAAGGAAGTGAAAAACAAGTTCACTAGAGGAAAGGAAAAGGAACTGAGAAGACAGACGACTGGTAGGACCGTCTGTGTTAATACTGAAACTGCCCAGAATTAGGGAAGGAGTAGAGTTGGAGGAAGTGACAGGGAATCAAGAGTCTGTAAATGAGGACAATGGGGTCCATGTGTTGAAAACATGAGATCTTTTTCAAATGATGAGGTATGTATTGGTGGTGATAATTTCCAAAGGATCCAGCAAATGAGTTTCAGGAGTTGAGAGAAGGTAGGAGAAACAGAAAAAAAGATGCAATATGGCTTTTAGGGTCCAGGAGAGAAAGGATGAATGACTCAGGACTCGGCTTCTTACGGCAACTAGCATCAACATAAATAAAAACCAAGATGAAATCTATTTTTTATTGTGGTAAAAATACATAACATGAAACCTAACCTCTTAACAAATTTTTAAGTGTTAAATACAGTCTTGTTTACTATTGCCCATTGTTGTACAACAGACTTCAAGAACTTTTTTATCTTGCATGGCTGAAGCTCTATACCCCCCCCCCCATTTATTATTTTTTAGGAATTTTTTTTTACTATTTTACATTAGTCAACATACAGTACTTCATTAGCTTTTGATGTTGTGTTCCACGATTCATTGTTTGCATATAATACCCAGTGCTCAAGGTGAAACTATACCTCTTGAACATCAACTTTCCATTTCACACTACCCTCTGTCCCTGGTGACCACGATTCTTACTTTCTGCTTCAATAAGTTTGACTACTTGAATTATACATGATTCCACTTATATGAAGTATTTGCCCTTCTGTGACTGGCTTATTTCACTTAGTATAATGTCCTCAAGTTTCATCCATAGAGTAGCATATGACATGGCTTCCTTCTTTTTTAAAAACTGAATCATATTCCAGTGTATGCATATACCACACTTTCTTCACCCAGTCATCCATCCATGGACATTTATATTTTTTTCACCTCTGTTCTATTGTGAATTATGGTACAAGAAAGATGGGAATGCAAATGCCTGCTTGAGATCCTGATTCCAATTACTTTGAATAAATACCCAGAAGCTGGACTGCTAAATCATATGATAGTTCTATTTTTAACTTTGGGGGTAAGCTCCATATTGTTTTCCTGTTTTCCATAGTGGCTGCACCAACTTACACCCCCACCAACCACACACAAGGGTTCCCACATCCTTGCCAACACCTTTTATTTTCTGTTCACGATGTATATTTATATATTTATGTAACTCTCTGTCTAAGATGGCCATCCTTGCAGGTATGAGGTGACACGTCATTGTGGTTTTGATTTGAATTTCCCTCACAATTAGTGATGTTGAGAATCTTTTCCTATATCGTTTGGTCAGTTTTTAAATTTTTTTCCAGCTTTATTGAGATAGAATTTATATATAGCATTCTGTAAATTTAAGGTATCGATAGTCTTAACTTGACACATGTATATATTGCAAAATTATTACCACTAAAGTCTTAGCTAGCACCCATGTTACATAATTACCATTTATTTTATGTTGCTAATATATATATATATTTATTTATTTATACATACATACATACATACCTTTTGGCCCCCGCATCTATTTTTCTTATCCCCCTGCCATGTCTCTGACAGGATCAATCTTCTCTGTATTGATGAGCTTGGTTTATTTGTTTGTTTATATTCTACAAGTAAGAAAGATCTTACAATATTGTCTTTCTCTGTCTTACTCCACTTAGCATAACACCCTTGAAGTTCACCCATGTTGTAAATTCTAGTCTCTTAGTAGCTTTCAAGTATATAGTGCGATACTATTAACTATTATCACTATACTCTACATTAGATTTTGAGAACTTGTTAATCTTATACCTGAAGTTTATAAACTTTGACCAACAACTCCCCATTTCCCACTCCTCTACCCCATAGCAACCACCACTCCGCTCTGTTTCCATGAGTTCTGGATTTTTAGATTGTACATATAAATGATATCATACAGTATTTGTCTTTCTCTGACTTACTTTACTTAGAATAATGCCCTCGAGTTCCACCCATGTTGTTGCAAATCACAGGATTCCCATCTTTCTGATGGCTGAATGATATTCCATTATAAGGGCAACATATATATAACAAGTATACAACATAAATATAAATATATCACATATAAAATATATATAACACATACAATTGATATATGTAACATATATGAAAATATTTATATATTAAACATCTTCTTAATCCATTCGTCTATTGACAAACAAAGGTATTTCCATATCTTGGCTATTGTGAATAATGTTGCAATAAACATGGGAGTTCAGATATCTCTTCAAGATCAGAATTTATAGATATATACCCAGAAATAGAATTGCTGGATCATATGATAGTTCTATTTTAATTTTTGAGGAACCTCCATATTGTTTCCCACAATGGCTATACTAACTCACATTCTCACCAACAGCACACGAGGGTTACCTTTTCACCATATTCTCACCAGCATTTGTTAACTGTTGTCCTTTTGATACTAGCCATTCTAACAAGTGTGATGTGGTATCTCATTGTGGTTTTGATTTGCATTTTCCAGATGACTAGTCATATTAAGCATCTCTTCATGTACCTGTTGGCCATTTGTATGTCTCCTTTGGACAATGTTTACTCAGGTCCTTTGGTCATTTTAAAACTAGATTTTTAAATTTTTGCTTTTTGTTTGTTTGTTATTGAGTTATATGAATCACTTATATATTTTGGATATTAACCCCTCATGAGATATATGACTTGCAAATATTTTCTCCCATTCTGCAGGTTTCCTTTCATTTTTTTGTTTCTTTAGCTGTGCAGAAGATTTTTAGTTTGATGTAGTCCTACTTTTCTATTTTTGCTTCTGATGCCTGTGCTTTTGGTGTCACATACAAAAGAATCTTTGCCAAGACCAATGTTATGAAGTTTTTCTCCTGTGCTTTCTTCCAGGAGTTTTATAGTTTCATGTCCTCTATTTAAATCTTTAATCAATTTTGAGTTTATTTTCATGTGTGGTATAAGATAAGGGTCTAATTTTATTCTTTTGCACAGGGATATCCAGTTTCCCGACACCTTTAATTGAAGAGAAGGCAGGATGAAATTTAACCATGATAATCACAAGGCAGAAAGAGGTGACAAGCCTGTAGGAAAGGCACTGAGGCGAGGGGCCTTGCCAGGAGCAGGTGGAATTCTGGGGCACTCACTTGATCACTGATGATAGATAGACAGAGTCCTGCAGAGGTGTTATCACTCTTAGCACATAAGCTCCCTCTTGACCTCTGCTGAAAAAAGCCTCAGAGCCAATAGTATGGCACTCACATTGTGAGTCCATGAGCACTTTGTTGGCTTCTGCCCTTGGTTTCTGCAAAGAAGTGGTGTTAATACAAGGACATGGAGTTCTTCTTGACTTCTGGTAAAAGAAAACTCTGATTAAAATAGCTTCCACATCTTCAATATCAACTATATTTCAATATTAATTAAATTAATTAATAACTGTCAATTCCTACCCACATGCCAGTTTGTTTTTTATTCTATTTTCAAAACCGATTCTTCAAGGTAGTTTGCAGAATAGAATGATTCTCTCCCCCTTAGACTCCTAGACAACTCTACTGCTAATAACATACATCACAGTGTTGGTTTTTAATAAATTTACCCCTCTGGCATGTTTTTCTGAAAAGCTACATATTCAAATAGCTATCTCATAGGCAGCACGTAGTAAATAGTAAAATAAATGAGTAGAAAGAATTTTTTAAAAAACGAATACTTAATGGGATAATTGAGAAAAGGACTCTGGGAGGTAGCTGTTAGTCTGGGCTTTGAAGAATATTGGGTTTCGGTTCACAGAGGATAGCATGGATATAGGTAAAGAGGAAAACAGGGGGTCTTAGGGAAACCACTGCATTAGTCATCTTTTCTGGAGCATAGGTCACTTGAATCAAGGTTGTCTTGGATGTGGCTAGAAAGATAACTTGAAGCCTGTTCATAGGGGATCTTTCCTGTAAGTCTAAAGAATTTGCGCTATATTTTGTAAGTGCGAAGGAGCAAATAACAGTTTTTGCAATAGGAAATGACATGTCAAATATGCTGTCCTTTTCAAGGGGAATAACACCCATTTGATACTGATCTTTTTTGTTATTGTTCTATTTGGATATATTCTCTCTCCATTTGTGGCTTCTTATTTATGGTTTTTTTTTTCTTTTTTAAGCCTTCATATCCCTGGATCCTTTTAAAACTCCACATATTGTCAGTTCTTTGTGGAATATGACAAGATATACATGCATATTTAAGTATGTATTAGAGTCCTTTGGGAAACAAAACACTCTAACATTTGCTTTTGGTTAACCTCAGCTCTTGAGACATGGAAATCTGTTACCTTCCACTATAACAGCAAGCATTTCAGCATGTCCTACAACAGAGCATTAAAGTGCAATAGTGTCAAATGGTTATAATGTATGCAGATCAGGAATAATAACATCGGCCTATCCCTAGACATAAGCTCTCTCCGTCCGTATCAGTCCGGTAGCTGCTTGAGATAATCGATTTTCTACAAACAAGGCATGAAAGTGCTCCCACTTCCTTTGAAAGGACAGCACACCCAGGATGTCTTTCACTCTTATTGATTTTAAATCACATTTGGTGACTGACTTTGAATCATCAACTGGGTTTCCGTGGAGTTAAAGTGCCAGAAAGATTTAATTAGAGAGCTGCAGTCTAGATAAAAGATACCATATCATTGACTGAAAATCTGAACTGAGCTTTTCTTTAGATGCTGATGGGTGAAAAAACTCTATGTTTTAGTTTTTTTCTAAAATGTTTTCTGAGGTCAAACAGGCTTCTTGAGGTCAGGGACTCCACCTTATGCATCTCCATATTTGCAAAGCTTAGCAGAGGCCCTGGTATTAAGTGGTTACTCTGGAAGAATCTTCAGTTCATTTGACTGAAAGGTCTTTTACTCTTTCAAAAATTTTTTTTCAAAATGAAAGTTAACATAAAATTCCACATTCTAAAACAATTTATAAAATGTCTGCCTAAAAGCATATAAATATCTTTAAGGCTTAATAAGAGCAGGAAGTATCTTGCTATGTTAAGCAATTAGAATGTGAAACTGGAAAGAGTTTCTGGTGTCACCGGGGAATGATTTCAGCAATGTGTGTGGTTCTTACCACACTGTTATAGTTTTCACCCATAATGTAGACACTGCATAGAATTTACGGAGCCATGTGAAAATGTCTCTGGTAGAGATCCCCACGCACAGAATGACGGGATTGTAAGGTTTGCATGCATGTGATTAATTACTGTTGGATTATTCTCGATAAGTGCTGTACCAGTCCACATGCCTTCCTATCAGCAGTGCAATGTCCCAACAACTCAACCAGGGCTTGGTAGTATCCAACTTTCTCGTTTTTGCCAGTCTAATAATAAGTGCACTGTTATTTCATTTTCACGTCAATTTATGGAAGTATTTGAGATGCTCTAGTTTACACACAGGAAAGCTGAGGCACAAAAAGATGAAGCCATTTGCCCAAAGCCATACAGCTAACTGTATGCTGTCAGCCAACAGAATTGTTTTGCTCATCTCACTTGGAAGTCCGGGTGACCTCTTCAAAGAATTTCTTTCTCTGGGGAATTGTGTTACACAGAATATTGCTCCAGCTCTCTGTAGTTAATAGCCTGTATGTTCTGGATTCATGCAATTGTCATCCTTCTAATATTCTTAAGATTCCTCATCCATTCCAGGATGGAACTTGCAAATGACTTGTACCAAAACAACCAAGTGGAGTTCTCCACTCAGCAGAGAGGGGGGTAAAAAAATACTGGCTTTAAAACCAAGTATTCGGGGCGCCTGGGTGGCTCAGTGGGTTAAGCTGCTGCCTTTGGCTCAGGTCATGATCTCGGGGTCCCGCATCGGGCTCTCTGCTCAGCAGGGAGCCTGTTTCCTCCTCTCTCTCTCTCTGCCTCTCTGCCTACTTGTGATCTCTGTCTGTCAAATAAATAAATAAAACCTTTTAAAAAAAAACAAGTATTCACACATACGTTGGCTGTTTAATGGTGGGCAAATAACATCTATGCAACTCAATTGATCTTTCTGCAAAATAAGGACAATAAAATCCAAGTCACACAGAATGTAGTGGGATTAGATGGGTAATCATAAATTAAAACTACCCCAGCACAAATCAATCTGACATATTATAAACAGTAAATAAGTGGTTTATAATATGTTTGTTATTATCTTTTTAAAGATTTTATTTATTTGAGCAAGAGACAGAGCAAGAAAGCAAGCGAGTGAGAGAGAGAGAGCATGAGCAGGGGGTAGGGACAGAGGGAAGGGGAGAAGCAGACTCCCCACCAAGCAGGGAGTCCAACAGGGAGCTCGAACCCAGGACCCCGGGATCGTGACCTGAGCCAAATGCAGATAGTTAACCAACTTAGCACGCAGGCGCCCATGTTTGTTATTATCTCAATACCTTCAAGATAGTATCAGCACAATAAGTTTATTTTCCTGAAATAAATATGCATTAATTTTAATATATGTAAGAATATTTATTATAAAAGTCTAAATAAATACAAATGTGTATAATTTTTTTAAAAATCATAGGACACCTGGGTGGCTCAGTTGGTTAAGCATCTGCCTTCTGCTCAAGCCATGACTCCAAGGTCCTGGGATCCAGCAGCCACCCCCCACCCTGCGTCAGCTCCCTGCTCAGTGGGGAGTCTGCTTCTCCCTCCTCCCTCTCCCTCTGCCCCTTCCCCCGCTTGCACGCGCTCTGTCTCTCTCTCTCTCTCTCTCTCTCAAATAAACAAATAAAATCTTAAAAAAATTTTAAATAAAAAAAATCAGATCATTTCCTAATCACATTTCTCAGAGGCAACCATAGTTCTTAAAGATCTCTTTCTTTGCATATGCATATAAATTTATTATTAACAGAAATAGGAACATAATACATATATTTTCTGTGACTTGACTTGACTTTTTCCTCATCTATTTCCATCTTCATTTAATAGCCTTGTGTTCTATGGCATGGCTATACCCAGAGGTACACGAGTATATCTAATAACGGGTTCTCTGGAATAAAAAGGCCCTTACTTGTACCATTTTCCCCCTTTCTGTGTGGTAGAGACTCCTGTGTTATAAATTAGCTGAATTCAAGCCAAGTAGTATGACAGGATTCCAGCACACCACTGACTGTACCATCATTTTTTTTTTAAAGTGAGGTTTCTTACAAGCAACTTCTAAACAAAAGAGAGAGATTATCTTAGGATAGACCAAAATGATTATGGCGTGAAATAGTAAAAGGATTTCTTTTTGAGAATTAAAGCAAGTACATGAAAACAAGTCTATATTTTCTCAAAAACCGTCTTTATAAAATGGTACAAGAAATATAAAATATAAAACCTTATGGTTTTGACAAGCACATTACAAATACAATATCAACATAAGTTTATGAAAAACTTAAGTATGTACACATATACACACATTCAGCTGAAGATTCCAAGTTGTATTTAGATAAATACTGGTTAGATATAAAGTTGACCATGAGAATTCTTATCAGTAGGTGATGGGATTATTGGTTATTTTCATTTTTCTTTAAGCTTCTGTGTTTTAGAGGCGCCTGGGTGGCTCAGTGGGTTAAATCCTCTGCCTTCGGCTCAGGTCATGATCCCAGGGTCCTGGGATCAAACCCCGCATCAGGCTCTCTGCTCAGCAGGGAGTCTGCTTCCCCCTCTCTCTCTGCCTGCCTCTCTGCCTACTTGTGATCTCTGTGTGTGTGTGTGTGTGTGTGTGTGTGTCAAATAAATAAAATCTTTTTAAAAAAGCTTCTGTATTTTTAAAATATTTTACAAAAAGCTCATTATGTTTATAATTTATAATGCAGGTTTAAAATGAAAATTCCACTTTTATGATCAGTTTCTGTAGTCTCAAAATACCCTACTTTTAGAAAGTGTTAGAAATATAAGGCAAGCAAAGTCTTGTAAGTACTGAATCTATGTAAATTATCACTGAAATCATGCATAATTATTAGGCACTGAATGTCCAAATGTCCGTTGTTTAAATTTGCTAGCATTTAGAACTTGTTTAGCTCCTGGTTTAGCATCACTACTCCTTATACAGTAATAAAGCATAGTTTCAAATAAATGTAATCGAATTACATATACATGTAGTAAAAATATTAAATAAAATTGGTAATATTCAGAGTCAGCTAATATTCACTGAGTCATTTTACTAAATGTGTACTTTGCCCTTAAACAGTAAGTACTGAATAAATGTTAGCTTCCAATTGTGTTATTACATCATTTATTTCAAACTCTAGGCATACCTGTAGTCAATGTCCCAGTAGTAAATAGGAACCATTCAAAGTTATTCAGACAGGAAAAGTGTTTTGTTTTGTTTTGTTACAGTAAATTAGCTCTTTTCAAAACCATTACAAGGGATAGGAGAAAAAATTCTGAGAAAAATGAAGTAGCAAGAACTTCTGCACCTTCCTGCTTGCAACAACTGAAAAAACAAAGTATATTGACCAACCGCTTTCAAGACATGGGACATTAGCTAATTAGGGATGGTGATATCCATGACACAGGATACAAACAAGGTGAGGCTCAGGAGCACCCAGCTTATGGCCTGGAGTGAGTTTCCAGGTTGTGGTACAGAAGCAAGAAACCTGATGAGAGCCTGGTGGTTCCGCCAAGGTGAAGAGACAGAGCTGCGCCTCCGGATAGATCAAGGTGGCTGGAGTTCAGGGGGCAGATCGCCAGACGGGAATGAGATGAGGGGGTGGAGAATGGGAGAAGGAGAGAGAGAGAATTCAGGGATCTACAGATGCCCCCCCACCCCACCCCGGGGGTACTCAGCCTACTACTGATTGCAAATGTGTGTGAGGGCACTTCCCTAGGCGGAGGGAAGAGCTACCCAAGAGGTTTGGGAGGAACAATGCCCGGGACTCAAACAGGACGGAGGATGGTGCGCAGAGTACTCGGTAGTACACAGGGTAGCGTACAAAGAGGGGTGTGCCGCCGAGCTGGGGCAAAACTATCCCTAGACTAAATATTACTCTCATCCCACCGAATGAAGCTTACATTACCCAAAAGTATTGTGGCTTCCTAGCAGCTCATTAAGCAAATTAATCCAGCGTGACTTTACCTTTACAGTCTTTGTGAAACCATCATGTACTTAGACTCTTCCGTTGAAACGAGGGATGTGTGTATTACATGCAGGACCTCTGGGATTATAGGCTGGGAGTGGTTTGGAATTCATCGCAAAACAGTTCCAAACCATTAGGAACTTTCTATAGACCAGTGGTAACTTCCAGCCTGTGTTGGGGCCAACAGTACAACAGGACCTTCTCCAAATGAACTCTACGGCAGAAGACAATGATTTTTTTTTTTTTTAAGGATGAATACTAAAAATGTGCTATTTTGAATATTACAGAAACTTTTTTGCATTTTTATTGCAGTGAAATGTACATAAAGTAAATGTACATAAAGTAAAATTCCCCCTTTTAGCCATTTCTACGTGTGTAGTTCAGTAGCATTAAGTTCATTCACAATGCAGCTATCACTGGTATTCATTTCCAGAACTTTTTCAAACAGAAGCTCTGTAACCATTGGCACCCAGAGTACGAAGAACTCCCCACTCTACCCTCCCCTGAAACCCTCAGTAATTTCTATTCTACTTTCTGTATCTATGAATTTGTCTCCCCCAGTTACCTCTTTAAGGGGAATTATACGGTATTTGTCCTTTTGCGTCTGGCCTCTCTCACTTGACATAATGTTTTCAAGGTTTATCCATGTTGTAGCATGGATCAGGACTTCATTCCTTCTATGGCTGAATAGTATGTTTCATTTAGCCAGTCATCTGCGATGGACGCTTGTGCTCTTTTCACCTTTTAGCTATTGTGAATCCTGATGCTATGAACAGTGGCATACAAGTATTTGTTCGCATACCTCTTTTCAGTTGGGGTGGGGGGTATGTACTTAGGAGAGGAATTGCTAGATCGTTTGGTAATCCTGTGTTTACTTTTTTTTTTTTAAGGAACCGCCAAACTATTTCCCACATCCTTATCAACACTGGTTAGTTTCAATTGTTTTGCACAGTAGCCCTCCTGGTAGGAAGTTGTATCTCATGATTTTGATTTGCATTTCTCTAATGTTTAATGATGTTGCGCATCTTTTCATGTACCTATTGGCCATTTGTATAACTTTTCTGAAGAAATATATACAAAAATCCTTTGGCCATTTTGGATCAAGTTAAGTTTTTTATTTAGTTGTAGAATAAACTTGTGCCTCTGAAACCTAAATCACAAAAATGTTTAGAATTTGAACTAGCAAAAGGCTTTACTGAAGAAGACTGTTTTACCACTGTAATTATTTAGAAATGCTGGGGTGTGGTGATAATTAAAACATCAGCTTTTATTGGGTTTTATAGTTGTATTAAAACTTTGCAGACAAAGATCCTTTTTATCACCTGCCCTGGGAGTGGACTACTCCCACTCCCTACCCCCCAGTTTCTTAAATAGAAAAGAGCCTAATCAGTATTGGTAGGTGACCAGGACATGATTTCTTTGTTTTGTCTTTTTTTTTCTTTTTTGAAACTATCATAGTCACAGTCACTGTCCACACATCAAACCCTCTTCCCATCTGGGCTGTGGCAGTCTGGATCCTAATGTTGTTCTCTACCCCAAACAAATGCAGTAACAGCATCCATATATTACTTGCCCCTTTGATAAAGTGTTCAGGAGGGGAATTTATCTTCAGTGCTCAGTTCTGAAGCTCAGTCCTTATCCCTAATGTCTGGCTAACAGTGGACCTGAGGGTCTGGTCCCCAACCATTCAGGACACCACCTCCCTTCCTTCTCACACACCTGCCTTGGCTCCTGCTTCCCTCCCCACCAATGCAGAATTCACAGAGACACACAGGATTTCATCTTTTTGCAACTTGATTTTTATTTTAATCATAACCATCAGTTTTCCCTTTTTGTATGAGATTCAGCTTCTACGTGGTTGGCCATTTCCCAGAAAACAGGCCTCTGGAGATGCAACAAATATTTCTTTCCTTCTTTTTTTTTTAAAGTTCATTGATTTAAGAGAGAGAGAGAGAGAGAAGGGAGGGAGGGACAGAGGACAAGTGTGAGTGAGAGAAGCAGACTCCCCCCTGAGTACAATTTTATAGTGCCCAGGGCCTTGATCTCAGGACCCTGAGATCATGACCTGAGCTGAAATCCAGTGTCTGAAGCTTAACCGACTGAGCCACCCTGGTGCCCCTCAACAGGTATTTCTAAGGTCTTTGGCCTTTTTTATTCAGTTACTGGCGCACAAGTTATGTGAAGTGGTGGGCTTCTCCAGGGTCTCTTCTTCTGAGAGCTTTGATCTTGTCTCTTATTTTGATTTCTTCTCCTACTTGGATGTCATTTCAATTCAGCATATGGTGACAGTTGCATATTGGCTTTATGCTCTTTTCAGCTTTTTTGAATGAATGGTAGAAGTCTCAGACTGCTTTTCTCGGGTTCCCTTGAAGGATATTTTGGTCTTCCTGGTTGTTCTTGGTGCCTGGATGGCAAGAGAGTGAGGCCAGGGCATTAGTCTGGAGAAAGAGCATGAGGACTAAACGGGAAGGGGGGCCTTCATGAAAAAGGATGGAGACCGATGAGGGGCTTTGTGCCAGGCAGAAATAGGGTAAAGGACTTGGGAGACAAAGAGGAAGTCATCTCACCTTGACACCATCTCTGGACCTCGCTTGACAGAGGGTCTTTCTCATCTTCCTCCCTTTGGTCCTTGGGGTTGGTTGTATTATAACTATCCCAGGCCCCTGTGTTTTCCTGGTTACCTTAGCCATGATGAAGGCAAGAACCAGCCTAACCCAGAGCCTCTGACCTGCCTATATGTACTGTCCCCAGGGAATGAGGAGCCATGTTCTTCAGTTTGATTTATCACCTAAGCACTACCCAGCCAGTTGGGCACATTAGATGTCACTGAGCACCTCTTTGGACATCAATATAGCATGGCGGATACTGGGGAAGGCATGATATGGCTTTGAAATCACCAAGTACCACTCTTAACACCTCTGTGGGTGTGATTCTGGGGAGGCTAAGGTTCTCTGGTTGGATGAAAGGAGCTTTCTTTAACCCTCTAGAGAGCTTTCTCACACTGACCTGTTAACCTTCCTTATCACTCCTCATTCAATTCTGGAGGCTCACAAAGCAAGGAGAGGTATTTTCTCCAAGTCATTCCCATGGCCACCACTATTCCATGATTCATTCTCTTCTCTCTCACCCTTCACCATTACCTAGTACTTTGTTTCTCTTACCTAAGATCCTCCAGGTTAATGTGGCCATTTTTAAGTCTTCATGGAGTTGTGGATCATCCTACTTCTCTCCTATTAGAATAGATACAATTAAAATGACAGTTACAGACATTGGTGAAGACACAAAGCAACTAGAAATCATAGACAATGGTACAATCACTATAAAATAGTGCAAGCACTTAGGAAAACTGGTATTTTCTACAAAAGTTGAACAAAACTCCCTATGATCCAGCCATTGCACTCTTTTTTTTTTTTAAAAAAATTTTTTTTAAGATTTTATTTATTTATTTGACAGAAAGAAATCACAAGTAGACGGAGAGGCAGACAGAGAGAGAGGAAGGGAAGCAGGCTCCCTGCTGAGCAGAGAGCCCGATGTGGGACTCCATCCCAGGACCCTGAGATCACGACCCGTGCCGAAGGCAGCAGCTTAACCCACTGAGCCATCCAGGCGCCCCCCATTGCACTCTTTTAAAAAAAAAAAACTCTGATCTTATTTGTTATTCTAGATAATCTCATTTTTGACTAGACTCAGACTTAGAGATAGAAGGTCTCAAAGAGGACTGCCTCCATCTCTTGGCAATTTGTTGCTGGTATTTTTCTTGGGCTTCCTTCATTCTCTTGGCCAAAGTTTAGTATAGTCTACAGCCTCTTCCTTATTTTTCTTCGTCTGTTGTTTCTTCAGAGTAGTACACAGATGTTTGTGTTGGAGAACATGTGGAGTTACAAGATGCTGAATCTTAAGTGCTTTAGTTCTAGGTTTCTTACCTTCTTTGTTTAGGACATTTCTCACAACATACTCGTGGACATCATCTTCTTTAGAGAGATCAAAAAATTTGCAGATTCTGCTAGCTCTTTTGGGCCCCAGGTGATGAGGCACAGTAGTATCCATGAGTCCAGGAATATCCTTCTCCCCCTCCCCTTTTTTTTACAATGACCAAACTGAAAACACTGGCATCCATAGAGCAACCCCAGACTTTTGTTCTCTAGTCCTACTTGGTCTGTAGCAGGAATTCCCATTACTCAGCAACAGCCAGACACGGCCATGGGTCAAGACACCGCAATTCCTGCAGGAGGCTTGCTTGTCATTGCTACCACTGATTCAGACCACGGAACCTTCCATTTTTCCTGGAGCATCAGTAGCAACTTCTGTAGCCATACACTTCTCACATAAGATACAAAGTTTATGTTCATCGTCCACTTTAGTGATTTTCTGGCAGCTAGGAGCTGGGAAAGAGTGTTCAGCTTTGTCCTAACAGCCCGCTGCCTTTGATGTACTACGAAAAAGAGCCAGCCACTGCAATCTTAAATTATTTATTCAAGGGCAATGAAAACATGTCTCTACAAAGACTTGTAGGAAGGTTCCTAGTAGCTTTAGTTGTAATAACTAAAACTGGAAAAAAAATGAGTGCAAATGTCCATCAGTGGGTTGTGTGGGTGAATAAGGTATTTTCATAGACTGGAATGCCACTCAGTAATACAGAGTAATGGAATCTGATACGTGCAACAACATTAATGCATCTCAAAAAAACATTAAAGAGTGAAAGAAGCCACACAAAACAGAGTACATGCTGTAAGATTCCATTTGTATGTAAAACTTAAAAATGTAAGCTAATCTATAGTGACAGAAAGCAGATCATTAGCTGCCCGGGGCTGGGGGACAAAGAGGAGGGAGAGGGTTAATTAGATCAATTATAGCTCAATAGATGTGTTAGAACATCAATAAGCAAGCAAACTACAAAGCCCTGGCAGGAATAAGGCAGGGACAGGCAAGCAGTGGCTTAGAGAGATGATGCTGCCCGGGGTTAGGGATCTGCAGGAAGTCACTACCAACCTCACAGATCACCTTCAGCCTCAAAGCCGCTTACGTGGCTGGGAGATGCAGAGCGTGCAATGAAAAAACACCCTCTGTTTGAAATCACAACGCGATCACAAACTTGATCCCAGAGTCTGCTTGCCTCTTGCAGAAGAAGCGGCAAAGGTACCTGTGCTTCTCATTTGCACCCCAAAGCTCATGCCAGTGACTAAGATTCTGTGGAACTCAGCTGGGAGATCCCAAGTTCGCATCCTGTGCGATCGAGGGGATGCTACAGGGCAGAACGTAAAAGGGTCCTGAATGCCAACAGAGAGTCAGCAGACCACGCATAGGATTGGGAAGCCCGATGCAATATATAGGGTTCTCTATCAGAAGCAACTTTTTGAAGAACTGCTCAGGCAAAGCAAGGGAACCAGTGTAACGTTTCTTCCACACTTGCTGTTTAGCTTTGGAAAGCTAAAGTCATCTGCTTATAGCTGACTGTGTAATTTCTCATACAAGCTAGGAGACCTCTTTTAAAGTGAAATTGAGGGTATTAATGATCACACCTGGATAAACAAGAGTAAACCAGGCTTGTGCTGGGCAAACACGGCCCAGTCGTCCAGCAGTCTAAATGAGAAGAGTCCTTTGGATCAATTAGTTTGTGATATGGGATTCAGTGCTCTCCAAGTCACAGTTCGACAGATGGTCATGAAACAACTCCGGGGTTCTCTAATTGCAGTAAGCTTTGGGGAAAATTGTTTCACCTAAATTATCATGTTGAGTCTGTGATGAGGCCTAAGAGGTTGTTGCTTTGTGGAAATGTGAGCCTCAAATATAAGAATATAACTGATGCAAAGTTGCCTAATACTTTTGAGGCAGCAAACTACAAAATGAATCAGAGAAGGGAAGTTCATATCGAGGCTCTGGGCGGAAATGTAGACATGGTCCTCAGGCAAGAGATCAAACCTAGAGATTTATTTAAGCACTCTGCTTGCGTCATCTCAGTCCATTCTCTTAACAAATCTGTGACACCGGGAGTATTAACCCAATTTTGTAAGTGAGAGAAATGACGACTAAAGAGCTAAAGCATCCTGTTCAAGTTCACACAGCTAGTGGTGAGTCAGGAATTGAACATAATTCTCTTTGACGCCAAGCTTAGTGTTTGTTCCACTAAAGGCCATCCTGTCCTTAGTAGTCATTTACCACTAATGGCTCTCACTGCCCAGAATACAGAGACAAACCAGAGAATGGACCGACTGGAAGATTCATGAAACTGAATCTGGAATTGAATCTGGAAAGTCTGAAATGTTCTTTTGGAGAAATTATAGCGCAAGTAGACCCTAGAACCTCATGGTCTGTTGTGTCTGGGGCAGTGCTTTTTAAGCTTTAATGTACTTACAAATGACTTGATAAAATGCAGAGGTCTGAGGTGAAGCTTGAAATTTTGCCTTTCTTTTTTCTTAAATATTTTTATTTATTTGAGAGAGAGAGAGCAAGAGCACATGAATTGAGGGGGGGAGGCAGAGGGAGAAGCAGACTCCCCACTGAGCCCGATATAGGGCTCGATCCCAGGACCCTGGGATCATAACCTGAGCCGAAGGCAGACGCTTAACTGACCAAGTCATCCAGATGTCCCCCAAAGCTGATGTTCTTTTGCCTTCTGGTTTGTGGAACATTCTTGAGTAAGGAGACTGCAGGATATGAATGGATCTGGGTGATTCTTGAAGTCCACTTTAAGAAAGTTTAATTCTGCCAGTGAGAAGGTCATTCCTTTGTGACTTTGGTTAGTTTTGTTTCTAATGCGAATCTATTGGTATTAGGACAAACCACTAGTATATATATTTCTTCTTCTTCTTCTTTTTTTTTTTTTAAGTAGAACTTCTCCTGTTTTCTCTCCTCTACTGTCCAGCACTTATGTGAATGACCGGGCTGACCATTATATTCTCCAAATAGCCACAGTCATTTAAATATTAAAGAAGAATATCTGTTTGCCTTTATAGAGAATCAGCACTTTCAGAACACTGCAATTATCTAACATAGATCGGCATTGGATCTATTAAGTAGAAAGGATGGCTGCATCATTTCTGGGGTAACTCAAATACAATACACTTTCAGTGCGGTTTTCTCCCTTACTGAGATGATACATACAACTGAATAGTGAAAGAACTAGAAGAAAAATGGAAGAGTATTCTGTCCTTTGGTTTATTTAGGGCTCTTGGTGGGGAGGGGGTTGTCACCAAAGGGCAATTGTACAAGACACTTTTGATAGGAATGACTGAAGTCTCTTCCAAGTTATTAAGCATACTTACACAATCTAATTCTTTAAGGAGAGTCCCTGAGGAAGATAACCAAGAAAAGGATAGCAATCTTAAACAAGGAAAAAAAAAACAAATGACATTTTGGAGATTGTAAAAAAAAAAAAAAAATCTAGGGAAATGAGTTTTGTTTAGAGAGAGAAAAGGGACAGAGGGCAAGGATCTGCCTCCACACTGCTTCCACCTCCTCCCTCGCTTCTCTTTGTTTCTACTCTACCACAGATTACCTCATTACTTTGAAAGGATTTTTTAAAAATCTTGAGTCATTCTGGAAGTCTTTCCAATTGTGGTCTGAACAACCAATATTAGGAATTACTTTTTTTAATCTTTAACCTCTTGGAAACAAAGAACATTTTGAAAAATTGACTTTGCTTGTGTCATTTATTTAATACTCATTCCCTTATAAACATCATTCTACTCAAAAGGCAGCACGTAGAAATACAGCTGCCCTTGTCTGTAATGACTTTCCCACAGTTCCAATAAATGTCACCGGTGCTTTCAGAAAGGAAACATTACCCCCCACTCCCTTGGATCTTTAAATATTTATTCACTGATAACCTGAACACATGTGTTTCACTCGGAGAAGGTGTGTTGGTTCCTCGAAGGCTTTTCAAAAATCAATAGTGTGCAAAGTGATCCGTGAGATCATAGGAAAATTCTGTAACTTTGAAATTTCGAAGTGTTTTCATCTATATTTCTGATGGATCTTCAATTGTCAGAAGACTCTTCGATGGACCCCTTTTAGCCATGCGCAAGAAAGGACCTGTAAATAGGCATCAGGGTGAGGCTAGCGGAGAATTTAAAGGAGGTCTTTTATTAAGTCAATCTTTGAGGTCTGTTTGTTAAAATTTTACAATATCGTTCCGGGTTTTGGTAACACTCCCCTGTATTTAGGTTGGAAGAAATTAATAATATCAGCCCACTACCTCTTTTACAATCCTCAGGGAAACAGTTTCAATAGAGAAGGGCTTTCTGACTTCTTCCTCCCCTCTCCTACTATTCACTTTTCAGCTACTTTTCTAAAAGCGTCTTTGAAATCACATATCCTTTTGGTCAGTGCTAGAAGAAGAGGGCTTTCTGACTGCGAAGCCAGCTCCTTCTTAGCAACAGATGACCCCCACACACCCGGAATAGCTACAAGCTCTGTGCTTTCTGTGTGTCTCTTGTATGATCAGTGACAATTTGCTTAGTTTCCCCTCACCTGCTTCCTAGCTAGTAATTACCGAGAGACAGAATCTTTGTGTAACCCTGACTTACAGCTATTAGAATAGGATGTAATTGTACCAAGTGTAATTGGCTTCAGTAGCAGAGCCCCATTAACCTGGCACGGCCGTTCTTAAAGCAGCCTGTGATCTAGCTCATTAAATTTTATCTTCAGTAATAGGAAAAGTTATGACCTTTGCTGTTCCCTTCTTCATGTATTTATGCAGACATGTCACCTAGGATATCAGTACATACAGTGTCATCGAAATGCAGAGGAAGGCCAACCTTGTGTACCGGGAGTGACTAAAAATTGAGTTCCAAATGTAATGCCAATGAAAGACATGACCCATATTTAAAGAGGGTCCTGAAAGGTCTGAGGCAAGAAAAGAATTCTGCTGGGTGACGTGCCCTCCTGCCCATGTATCTTCCTCTCCAGCAGCGTGGACGGCACCCAGCAGTTGAGCTCTCTGTCCTGAGAGAGGGGCACTGGGAATTTCTCAGCACACACATGTTCCTACAGTAGAATGACTGGAAGAAGAAAGCCATTGGGTTTATCTGACACCCACAGTAAAAAAAAAAAAAGAACTGGACTGGGTTGTTACCTCAGGTTGGGTCTGAACCTGTCAGCAAAAATAGGAGAAGGTGCTTACCCAAACTGGGCCAGTTTGCCCATTGAGAAAGTAAGAATAATAGCTTAGGTACTCTCTAAGATCACTTCAAAGTAAAGATTTCAAGACAGCCAAATAGGCATTATGTTTAAGTTCTTAAAATTAAGTTAGTTCTGAACAATTAAGTTGCATCACATCAATTCTCCCTTTCATTCAGAGACAGGACTCATAATGATTACCTCATGGCTGATCAAGAAAAATTTGTTAATTAAGAAGAAAAGAAAGCTTTTATGTGCCTAAGAGCTTTAGAATGTGCTAGAACATCAGGAGTCTCCTGATCTGACAATTTTATGTTTGATGGTTAGTTTTCTGTGTCGACTTGGCTAAGCTGTAGTACCTAGTTATTTAATCAAACACTAAGCTCAATGTGGCTGTGAAGGCATTTTATAGATGTGTTTAACATCTACAGTCAATTTACTTGCAATAAAGAGAATTACCCTTGATAGTGTGGGGGGGCCTCATGCAATCAGTTAAAAGGCTCTCAGAGTAAAACTGGGGTTTCCATGAAGAAGAAATTCTGCCTGCGGATGATAGTTTCAGCTCCTGCCCAAGAGTTTCCAGCCTGCTGGCCTGCCCTATATATTTCTGACTTGCCTAGCCAGATGCTACAATTGCATAAGCCAATTTTTTGATTGATAGATAGATAGATATTTAGATGAAAAATATTTCCTGCTATTGGAGCTTGAGTGTGTCCCCAAAATGATATGTTGAGGTCCTAGTTTCCAATCCCATATACTCTGAATGTCAAGTTCTTCAGAACCAGGGTCTTTACTGGTGTAATTAAATGAAGATGAGGTCATATTGAATTAGGATGGGCCTTAAATTCAATGACCAGTGCCCCTGTGAGGAGAGGGAGATATGAAGACACAGAAAAGACAAAGAGAAGAAAGCCAAGGAATATCAAGGATTGTCAGCAACCCCCAGAAGCCAGAAGAGCTAAGGAAAGATTCTTCCCTATAGCATTTAGAAGGAGCATGACCTTGCTGACACCTTGGATTCAAACTTCTAGCCTTTACAGAAGTGTGAAAAGACTGTTTTTGCTTTTTCAAGTCGCTCATTTTTTTGGTCACCTTAACAACCACCCTAGGAAACTAATACACCCATTTAACTATTGGTTATGTTTCTTTAGTAGACTTCTGACCAATGCAACGTTCTTTTGGTGAAAATTTATCTTTCTAAGTGAAATTACAGGACTTTTTTTCCTCAGGCTATCTCTGTAACTACTTTTCAACAAATGGAACTACTTTTTTTGGAGACTTTTTATTTTCAAGGGTCTCCTGGGTGGCTCAGTCCATTGAGCTCAACCCTCAGGGTTGGGAGACTGAGATCCACAATGGGCTCTGCACTCAGCAAGGAGTCTGCTTGAGATTCTCTCTCTTCCTCTGTCCCTTGCCCCCTCTTTAGAGTAAAATACATAAATCTTTTTTAAAAAGATTTTTTTTAATTTTTATTTTTATTAACATATAATGTATTATTAGCCCCAGGGGAGATTTTTTTATTTTTAAGTAATCTCTACACCCAGTTTGAGGCTGGAATTCACAGCCCTGAGATCAAGAGTCACATGGTCTATTAACTGAGCCAGCCAGGCACCCTACAAATGGAACTACTTCTAAGAAATGTTTGCAGGAAAAAAGTTAACGGTCAACAAATGTACAAGCACCTGGAAAAAGTAACTTTGGCTTCTTTCTTGCACTTCTGCTCAGAGCCTTTAATATGATAATATATGCCAAGTGTCTCCAAGGCAGATCTATAGAATGTAATATTTTCCAAAATTATAAAGGCTTGGAAATTCTGTTTGGGTATATGTATTAATATCTCCCAAAAGTAGTGCTTCTTGAAAAACACTTTGGAAAATGCTGGATTAAAACCAAATTAAATTATTTTCAATGCCATTACCTTTTTTTAATTTTTTAAATATTTTTATTAACATATAATGTATTATTAGCCCCAGGGGTACAGATCTGTGAATCGCCAGGTTTACACACTTCACAGCACTCACCATAGCACATACCTTCCCCGATGTCCATAACCCCACCATGCCCTTACCTTTTTTTAAGGGATATGATCAATATAGAGAAAAATGAAAAGCTAAAATTAAGGAAAAGTTGACATACAGAAGAGCACAGCCAAGCATGCAACATATAGTAGTTCTTGAAAATTTATGAAATCATTGAAAAGCTGACAAAACCCATTGCCATCTACGTCCGTTAGAACAGGCTATCTCCAGTCAGTGAGTCAGGATCTATGCTCCTTGCAACTTGTAACAATGCCATCTACAAATCTATCACTTACAGCCATCGAGGCTGGAGAGAGAAGGCATGTGGAAAACGTACAGACTCCTAACTGCCTGGATCCATAGCCCATTGGTCACATTCTGATGGCCAAAACTCAACATGTAGCACTAATTCATTGCAGAGTTGTGCCTTCCGTTTAGTGGGAAGTAGGAGGCCAAATATATAGGTACACATAGAAAAGCATGGTAGATTTGGTGGCGGGAAAACAAAGCATTTCTTGGCTGATAGCTTTTATTCCCATCTTTGCTTTTTAACTATAGGATCGTATTTACTGTCGGTCCACAACTTAGCCTGCACCGGCAAAGCGTTCATCCCCTTGGGATTGGAAAAGGTGGGCTTGCTTTGGTTTTGTTTCTGTTTTTATCTTTTTGGGGATGGGCTTTGTTGATAATGCTATATGGGAGGGTCCCATTCAGTGATGTCAGGTGATAGTTAAATTGAAATTGCAAGCTTTGTCAATCCAAATAGAAGTTACATAAACAGTGAGCACAACACATTATTTCCTTAATTTCTTCCCATATTTTTAAAGCAAACTTTGCCCTTTGGCAAAAGTAGTATAAACCCATCAATCTCGAAGCCAAGGTTTAGATCTGTATAGCCTTTTCTAGTTATCTCAAGTCAGCAATTTCAGGATCTGTTCTTTTTTTTTTCCAATAAAATTATTAATTTAACAAATGATCTCCTTTTTTCCTATAAATTAAAATATTTAACTAAAAGCAGTGACATTGCCTAAGGAGCAATTACTGCAAATTTAGGAATTCAGTCTTAGATACCAGTGATGAATGAAAATACAATTTTAAAGCCAGGCATTCCCAGGTCCAAATGAAGTACCTTCTCCTAAGCTTAACTTGGACACTATCTAACCTCTGAGTTTTCTTTAGACACTTGGCTATAAGTCCCCTCTGGCCATGGTCCTGTGGTTACACTCTGGCTACGTGCCTACGGTGTTATTTGTAGAAATACAGAAGCTTTTGTAATCAGCGTTTCCCTGACAACTTGAGTACCTCAATAAATAGAGAGAAAGGGAACTCATATTTACAAAGTGTCTACTGTGTGATATTACATAGTATTTATTCTCACCAAGCTAGGCACTTCCTGCACATTCTCTCATTTGCATGCGCCACCTTACTCCCCATTCCAATAGGCATACTGAAGGAGTTACGAATTTCTCTTTGCTTCTTGGAATGTTAAAAATAACTGGCACTGACTAAATTAATTCAACAAAATTATAAGGTATTTCCTTCACATATATTCCCTGTTGCCTGTGTAACAACAGCCTTAATAAGGGATGTGGCAACAGGGCCAAAGTCATGTCTCCCTGAACACAGCTAAGCCAATTACAAAAATATTCTGCCATCCAGAACTCCATAGGCCACATCAAAAATGTGGTTTATAATTATTTGTTTAGAATGGTCTCTTAGGAAGCAGACAGCATTTCTCCTGATATAACAATTTTCCTCTCTGAAAGAACATTTACTTTGAATAATTTTAAATATTATGCATTCACACTCACACCTTTTTCCTGGCAACTGCATTCTTTTTCATGACCAGGAAAATGTGACTTTTATGGGAAGAAAAATGCAAGATAGTAAAAAGGTGGTTTTTAAACATAGTTTTCGGAGACATTTATTTTTTATTTCTTAGACAGAAACACAATTTCTATGATGCATAATAATGCCAGCAATGATTTTAGCTCAGACATTTCAAGGACATAACTTGAAAATACAAATAAAAAAGATTGCTTTACTTGCAAGATACATGAAGAGCCAATATAAACTGTGGCTATCTCATTGTGTGTTTTTCTGCACAGAGAACCGAGTAATAAATTCACAATGGATCAAGAACCCACACATTCTAATGCATGCATCTTATTTGGTATTAACATCCTGAACTGCGGTTGAGGTGCACAGTGTGCCTTTTGTAGGTTTTCTTTCTTTCTTTCTTCCTTTTTTTTTTTTAAATAGTCTCCACACCCAGCTTGGAGCCCAACATGGGACTTGAATTCATGACCCTGAGATCATAGACCTGAGCTGATATCAAGAGTCAGGCATTTAGTGGACTGAATCACCCAGGTGCCCCCACACAGTGTGTCTTTTAAAAAAAATTGTTAATTCCAGTAGAGTTAACAAACAGTGTTATATTAGTTCCACATGTACACATATATCTTTCAACACTATGACTATTTCTTGAAAGCCTATCACTCGTAAGTGCTGAGTTAGGGCCTGCGATCCAATGGTGAACAAACCCAGACAAATTCCTTGCTTCATGGTGCTTATTATGTAGTAGAAGAGATGGAAATCAAGCGAATCATCAAATGGATAAGAGTAGAATTTTAAACTGAAACTATTCAATGAAGAAAATATACACGAGACAAGCAAAATGTATAAAATTGGGTAGCTAACTGGATCTAGGAATTATGTGAAGGCTTCCATGTGGAAGTGCCTTTTAAGATGAAATATGAGGGATGAAGAAACATTGACTAGGAGACAGGGAAAAGCAGGAATAATATTCCAGGAGGAAGGAGCAACATTTCAAAGATTCAGAATTCGGCAGGAAGCAAAGAAAATCAGTCATGCTAGGGGGAGCTGAATGCAGGAAAGACTGAAGGAATAGGCTGGAACTAGACCTAGTAGGACACCACAGGCCCTAGAAAGGACTGCAGTCTCTGTCCCCAAAGCAACAAATCTGCAGAAACTTTCAGTGCAGAGGGGAGGGAGCAGCAGAAGGCAGGGAAGGTAGATGTTCTTTACCCCATGCAGTCACCTTTATTGATGCCAATTTTTTTTTCTTTTTTTAATTGAAGTATAGTTGACACACATCATGTTGCATGAGTTTCAGGGATACAACATAGTGATTGGACACGTCTATCCATAATGGCGTGTTCACAGCAAGCCATCTACTGTCGGTCACCATGAAACGCTATTACAATACCATTGGCTATATTCCCTACTCTGCCCCTTTTATTCCTGTGAATTATTCCTTCTCTAACTGGAAGCCTGTATCTTCCCTAACCCTTCACCCATTTTGCTCATCTCCCATCCCTCCATCCCTGGCAACCATCAGTCTGTTCTCTGTATTTTTAGGTCTGTTTCTGCTGTTGTGTGTTTGCTTCTTCATTTGTTTTGTTATGAACTGATTTTTCTGGACTCCATGGTGTTCTGATTGGATGGAGACACACGTGTGGATGGAGGGAGACTGGTTAGGATAAAATTACAAAAACAGTAAAGTCAAAATGTATGCTGATTTGTTCTCCGTTCCTCCACTTCACCCTCTGCAGGTCTGCGTTACACCCTTTTCTGCCTGTTCTGTGTATTGGACATGGAGCCCTGCTCCCTTGCTGGCTGGCTGCTGGACGGGTTTTAGCCCACTGGAGGCACCAACAGGACATTGAAGGGCAGGAGAAGAGAAAGGTAAGGGGAGTATTTCTCCCCAACATCTTCCTCCACACCACTCCTCTGGCAGTAGTTCCATTTCTTTACAATGACAGCTCCTGCTAGGTGACCTCTCCTTCATGGCCCTTCTCAGCTCCCAAGCCTTTAGAAATACCAGTAATTTTTTAAAAATAAGATACTTTGTCCATCTCCTGAAGCAGTATGATTATATATGCAAGTATGTGATTAAAATAAATCTCTACCTAGATTATTAAGTGAATCATGCTATTAATATAAAATAAGAAAGTAGCAAAAGAACTAGTTCACGTTAGTAAATCATGTAAACTTGGGTGTCAATCTACCTCCAATAAAATCCCAGCTTAGTCATTTCTTTGCTGTGTGACATTGTGTAAGTTACTTTGTCTAGAAGCACCCTTACCTTAAAAAAGCCAATGGTATTTTAATAAGGATGGCATTTAAAGTATAGATCGCTCTGCGAAGGATAGACATTTTAACAATCTTCCAGTCCAGAAGCATGGAATGTTTTTCCATCTTTTTGTGTCTTCCTCAATTTTTTTTCATATGTGTGCTGTAGTTTCTCAAGTACAGATCCTTTACCTCTTTGGTTATTCCTAGGTATCTTGTGGGTTTTGTTGCTATTGTAAATGGAATCTATTCCTTGATTTTTCTTTCTACAGTTATATTGTTAGTGTATTGAAAAGCAACTGATTTTTGTACCCTCCCACATTGCTGAGTTCTAGTAATTTGGGGGTGGACTCTTTTGGGTTTTCCACATAAAGTATCTTGTCATCTACAAAGAGAGAGAATTTGACTTCTTTGCCAATTCGGAGGCCTTTTATTTCTTTTTGTTGTCTGGTTGCTGAGGCTAGGACTTCTAGTACTATGTTGAACAATAGTGGTGAGAGTGGGCATCCCTGTGGTGTTCCTGACCTTAAGAGAAAATTGAGAATGATATTTGCTGTGAGTTTTTCATGGATGGTTTTTATGATATTGAGGATCCCGATACTCTGAAGAGTTTCAATCAGGAATGGATGTTGCATTTTGTCAAATGTTTTTTCTGCGTCAGTTGAGAGAATCATATGGCTTTTGTCTTTTCTTTTATTGGTATGTTCTATCACGTTGATTGATTTGCAAACGTTGAACTATCCTTGCTTCCCCAGAATAAATATCACTTCCTAGTGATGAATAATCCTTTTAATGGGTTCTATTGGTTAAAATCTTGTTGAGTATTTTGACATCCATGTTCATCGGGGATATTGGTCTGTAATTCTCCTTTTTTAAAATAATTTTTTATTATGTGAGTCACCATACAGCAGATCATTAGTTTTGGATATAGAGTTCCATGATTCATTGTTTACATATAACACCCAGTGCTCCATGCAATATGTGCCCTCCTTAATAACCACCACCACGGTCACCCATGTCCCAACGCCCCTCCCCTCTAAAACCCTCAGTTTGTTTGCAAGGGTCCATAGTATCTCCTGGTTCATCTCCCCCTCTAATCCCCTCCCCCCACTTTCTTTTTCCCTTCCTTCTCCTAATGTCTCCATGCTATTCCTTAGGTTCCACAAATAAGTGAAACCATAGGATAATTGTCTTTCTCTGCTTGACTTCTCTCATTTAGCATAATCCCCTCCAGTTCCATCCATGTTGATGCAAATGGTGGGTATTCATCTTTTCTGATGGCTGAGTAATATTCCATTTCAATTCTCCTTTTTGATGGTGTCTTTTTCTGTTTGGGGATTAGGGTAATGCTAGTCTCATAGGACAAGTTTAGAAATTTTCCATTCATTTCTATTTTTTTGAACAGCTATAGTAGAATAGGTATGATTTCTTCTTCAAGTGTTTAGTAGAATTCCTCTGGGAAGCCATCTGGCTCTGGGTCCTTGTTTGTTGCAAGCTGGAACAAACAATCCTAAAATTTGTATGGAACAAGAAAGGATCCTGAATCACCAAGGGAATGTTGTAGAAGAAAACCAAAGCTGGGGTCATTGTGTTGCCTGATTTCAAGCTATATTATGAAGCTGTGATCACCAAGACAGCATGGTACTGGCATAAAAACAGATACATAGACCAATGGAACAAAATAGAGACTCCAGAAATGGACCCTCAACTCTACGGCCAACTAATCTTTGACAAATCAGGAAAAATATCCAATGGAAAAAAGACAGTCTCTTTAATAAGTGGTGCTGGGAAAACTGAACAGCTACATACAGAAGAATGAAACTGGACCATTCTCTTACACCATACCCAAAGATAAATTAAAAATGGATGAGAGAACTCAATGTGAGACAGGAATCTATCAAAATCCTAGAGGAGAACATAGGCAGTATCCTCTTTGACATTGGCCACAGCGTCTTCTTTCAAGACTCGTCTCCAAAGGCAAAGGAAACAAAAGTAAAAACGAACATTTAGGACTTCATCAAGATCAAAAGCTTCTGCACAGCAAAGGAAACAGTCAACAAAACAAAGAGGCAACCCATGGAATAGGAGAAGATATTTGCAAATGACATTACAGATAAAGGGCTAGTATCCAAGATCTATAAATAAGTTCTCAAACTCAACACTCAAAAAACAAATAACCCAGTCAGAAAATGGGCAGAAGATAGGAACACACTTCTCCAAAGAAGACATACAAGTGGCTAACAGACATATGAAAAAATGCTCAACATCACTAGCCATCAGGGAAATACAAATCAGAACCACAACGACATACCACCTTACACCAGTTAGAATGGAAAAAATTAAGAAAACAGGAAACAACAAATGTTGGTAATGATGTGGAGAAAGGGAAACCCTCTTACACAGTTGGTAGGAATGCAAGCTGGCATAGCCACTCCAGAAAACAGTATGGAGGTTCTTCAGAAAGTTAAAAATAGAGCTACCCTATGTCCCAGAAATTGCACTACTAGGTATTTACCCTAAAGACAGAGATGTAGTGCAAAGAAGGGACACATGCACCCCAATGTTCATAGCAGCAATGTCCACAGTAGCCAAACTATGGAAGGAGCCAAAATGCCCTTCAACAGATGAATGGATAAAGAAGATGTGGCCCATATATGCAATGGAATATTACTCTGCCATCAGAAAGGATGAATACCCACCATTTGCATGAACATGGATGGAACTGGAGGGGATTATGCTAAGTGAACTAAGTCAAGCAGAGAAAGACAATTATCATATGGATTCACCCATATGTGGAACATAAGGAATAGCAAAGAAGACCTTAGGGGAAGGGAGGGAAATCTAAAGGGGGAGAAATCAGAGAGGAAGACCAACCACGCGAGACTGTGGATGCTGAGAAACAAACTGAGGGTTTCAGAGGGGACGAGGGTGGGTAGAGGGGGTAATGGGGTGATGGGTATTTTTTTTAAAGATTTTATTTATTTGACAGACAAAGATCACAAGTAGGCAGAGAGGCAGGCAGCGAGAGAGGGGAAAGGAGCTTCCCTGCTGAGCAGAGAGCCCGATGCAGGGATCGATCCCAGCACCCTGGGATCATGACCTGAGCCGAAGGCAGAGGCTTAACCCACTGAGCCACCCAGGCGCCCCTGTGTGATGGGTATTAAAGAGGGCATGTATTGTGATGAGTACTGAGTGTTATATGTAACTAATGAATCATGGAACACTATATCCAAAACTAATGGTGTACTATATAGTGGCTAACTGAACATTAAAAAAAAATAGAAGCACCTTACCACTCTTCACTCTTCTAGCCCTAGTGATGGTAATGGCTTCTTTCTGTTGCCAGTCTCTGGGCCCTCAACATCCATTGTCAGTCCTCTTAACCTGGCCTCACATCTCTAGGAAGTTTATTCATTAAAGTGGCTTCACTTGCAGTGCCTGGGTAGCACAGTTGGCTAGGCATTTGACTCTTGGGTTTCAGGTCAGGTAATGATCTCCTGGTCATAGGATCAAGCCCTATGTAGGGGTCTGCACCCAGCATAGAGTTTGCTTGGGTTTGCTTGGGATTGTTTCTCTCTCTCTCTCTCTCTCTCTCCCTTTCTTTCTCTCTCTCTCTCATATAAATAAATCTTTAAAAAAATAAAGTGGTTTCACTTGAGCCACCTAAGGGGGAGGTTATTCCCTCCTGGAACCATGATTACACAAAATACGATGGAAATAATCATTTCCAAAAGACAGAAACCTCAATATACTGAGGGATGAAATAGACCATAACTGTAGAGTGCAACACATCCATATAAAATGTGACAGTGTGTTATCATCAGCCACCTGAAGTGAATACGTATGCTTGAAGATGGAATTAGGTTGAAACATAGCCTTGAACAACACATACCAGTGATAGAATACTGGGCTGCCTAAGTTTCATATGTATATCTAGATGCTTGAGATCATCTAGAAATAGCATATCTGGGTTAGTCCCTGGAGTTCTACCTGTTCCATCACACATTTTGGCTATGTAAATGGATTTAGTCCATTTGGTCAATTATATCCTCTGGTTGACATATCCCCAGTCTGCTGAGTGGGAATAAAGTCTTTTTCTTCAGTTTATGCAGGGTAATGGTCGGTGAATGAAGTAGTTTTGGATATATGCAGTGGTATAACATTAGAAACATAATGACCCTGGGTCAGTCTTATAGACAAAAAGCAATAAATGGGACAATTGTATGCATATAATGGGAAAACCATGTGAATGATCTCAGAGTTCAGTTTCTATGTGCATACCATTCACATTGCTCAGTCCCCTCATAAATGAGTAGATTTCTTTTCTAATTCAGTATTTGTATACTCTCTTGGCACACACATTCCCAAATACCATACTAATTCCTTCCAAGACCTCACTAATTACCCAAAGCAAGACATAAACTGTTGATGAGAAAATGAATGGCTTTAATAATATATGCTCTATCTCTGGCAGTTCCTTTTGCTTGTCAATAGCTATACTATACCTCAACAGTAAACTGAGAACACTAGACTGAAGTACTGACAAGAGGTCAATACATGCTGTTCTCAGCATAGACTATAAAACAGTGTTCTTGCATTCCATTATAAAGTAGTAATGAAGGAAGAATATAACATTTGCAGAAGACCTTAGTCTCCATTTCACTAACAGTTGCCTGTTATCGTTTCAAGAGACTTGATTTCATGCAAAGAAAGCTTTCTAGCGTCTTCAAATTCACCACTTAGTACTCAAGGACAATACAACAGTGACGATGTCCTTGATAATTGCACTCCTCAGAAAAAGATTAGGCTTAGTGCAAATCAGAAAGCCATTGTTAAAAGCCATTATTCTTCCATGTGACAAAAAAAAATGCTTGCCCTTCAATTTTATGGAAGGAAATGAAAAGGCAACTATTAAGATGAGCCTTCTAATGTGATTTATAAATGCTATCCAATATACATGGACATTTGCTAAGGCCTCCCCCTACTAAGACACTCTCTGTAGAAAAGTTACCTGTTTGGGATATTTTCTCATTTGGACCTGCACTATGGAAGGTTGCATATGCTAATTGGAGGTTCTGTTTTGGTTTTGGGGGTTTTTTTTTAATCTATTTATGGTCACGGTGCCAGACTTTTACCTCTACACACAAAGTTATCTTCTGGGAGCAGAGGTTCCTAGTAATATATGTTACCCCAAAAGATTTACATATAATTAAAAATGGAATTCTAACACATTCTAGGTCTGTGAGTTGACAGATATGAGTATAATGCAGATGGGGCTATTTAGTTCAGTCAGTTCTTTGGCCACAACCTGAAACCATCAACCCAGGCAAACAACTGTCAATAACACAGCATGTTGGTCAGAACTACAACCATATAGGTTTAACACATCCCCACCTACTGCGTACACCCTAATAAGAGGTTCTCAGTTGTGACATTTTTATAGTAACATGAAACTATTTGTACTAAAGGGAAATTTTTTTATTTTGGGGTCTATTAAATTCCTTAAGTTGTATCTTGAGTAGGAGACAGTATGGAACATGCTGTGTCAGTGAAGAAAAACCAGAATCTTAGGCTCATTAATGCCTACTCGTGGGAGAAACACACTGCTGTGGGGCCAGACTCAGAGGGAGTGAGTTGAGGATTAGCATAATGGGAGTCCAATGCACAGTATGTAAAAAAGATATGATGAAAGGAAAAATAAATTAATTCATAAACAGTTGGATATTTAAAAACTCCTTTGTTAGCAACTGCTAAAACACATAGACAAAAAAGAAAAAACATCATATAGAAGAATTGAACAGCCAATATGACATAACTGATATCTATTGAACAGTATATCTCCAAACTGCAATATACATTCTAGACTATAAAATAAATTACAGTATATTTAGAAGTATTTATATCATCCAAAATATATTCTCTGGTCACCATGGAATTGAATTAGAAATCATTAATAATAAGATGTTTAAGAAATGCCTAACACAAAAACAGACACAAAGATCAATGGAAGAGAATAGAAAGCCCAGAAATAGGCCCACAATTATATGGTCAATTAATCTTCGACAAAGGAGGCAAGAATATGCAAGAGGAAAAAGTCTCTTCAATAAAAGGTGTTGGGAAAACTGGACAGCAGCACGCAAAGGAATGAAACTAGACCACTTTCTCACACCATATACAAAAATAAATTCAAAATGGATTAAGGATCTAAACATGAGACCTGAAACCATAAAAATACAAGGCAGAACAGGTAGTAATTTCTCTGACATTGGCCATAACACCTTCTTTCTAGATATGACTCTCTTTTTTTTTTAAGATTTTATTTATTTATTTGACAGAGAGAGATCACAAGCAGGCAGAGAGGCAGGCAGAGAGAGAGAAGAAAGCAGGCTCCCGGCTGAGCAGAGAACCTGATGTGGGGCTCGATCCCAGGACCCTGAGATCATGACCTGAGCGGAAGGCAGCGGCTTAACCCACTGAGCCACCCAGGCGCCCCTCTAGATATGTCTCTTGAGGCAAGGGAAACAAAAGCAAAAATAAGCTATTGAGACTTCAACAAGAAAAAAGTTTCAAAAAAGGAAACAACCAACAAAACTAAAAGGCAACCTACAGAATGGACAAATATATTTACAAATGACCTATCTGATAAAGGGTTAGTATCCAAAATACATAAGGACCTTATACAACTCAACACCAAAAAAACCCCCAAATAATCCAATTAAAAATTGCAGAGGACATTAACAGACACTTCCCAAAGAAGACATCCCAATGTCCAACAGACATATGAAAAGACGCTCAACATCACTCATCTTCAGGGAAGCACATATCAAAACCACAATGAGATATAACCTCACACCAGTCAGGATGGCTAAAATCAAAACTCAAGAAACAGCAAGTGTTGATGAGTATGTGGAGAAAAAGAAACCCTCTTGCCCTGTTGGTGGGAATGCAAAATGGTGCAACCACCAGTATAGAGTTTCTTCAAAGAGTTAAAAATAGAACTGTGTTGGGGCGCCTGGGTGGCTCAGTGGGTTAAGCCGCTGCCTTCCGCTCAGGTCATGATCTCAGGGTCCTGGGATTGAGTCCCACATGGGGCTCTCTGCTCAGCAGGGAGCCTGTTTCCCTCTCTCTCTCTGCCTGCCTCTCCGTCTACTTGTGATTTCTATCAAATAAATAAATAAAATCTTAAAAAAAAAAGATAACATTTACAAAGAGCTCGTTTGTTTAAAAAAAAATAGAACTGTGTTATGATCTAGGAATCACACTACTGGATATTTACCCCAAAGATACAAAAACACCAATTAAAAGGGATCCATGTATCCCAATGTTTATAGAAGCATCATGAGCAATAGCCAAGTTATGGAAAGAGCCCAAATGTGCACTGAATGATGAATGGATAAAGAAGAGATGGTATATGTATACAGTGGAATACTACTCAGCCATAAAAAAGAATTTGCAACAACATGGGTGGATTTAGAGGATATAATGTTAAGTGAAATAGGTCAATCAGAGAGAAACAAATACCATATGATCTCATATGTGGAACTTAAGAATCAAAACAAATGATCAAAGAAAAAAGACAAAACAAAAACAGACTCTTAACTATAGAGAGCAAACTGATGGCTACCAGAGAAGAGGTGGATGAGGGCATGGATGAAATAGTTGATTGGAATTAGGGATTGCCCTGATGAGCACCAGGTGATGTATGGAAGTACTGAATCACTGTATTGTACACCTGAAACTAATATAACATTGTATGTTAACCACACAGGAATTAAAAATTTTTAAATGCCTAAACATTTGGAAATTCAACAGCATACTTCTGAATAACCAATAGATCAAAGAAGAAATCACAAAGAAAATTATAAACTGCTTGGATTGAACAATAATAAATTCATAACACATCAGAATTTAGGAAGGAGCTAAAGCAATGATTAAAGGAAAAAATATAACTATAAATGCACATATTAAAGAGGAAGAAAGTTTCATCTTTAGTGATCTGAGTTTCCACCATGAAGAGCTAGAAAAGGAACAATTGATCCTAAAGTAAGCTGAAGGAAGGAAATTACAGTGAAAAGTCAATAAAATAGAAAAGTGACAAAAAAATAAAGGAAGTCAAAAAAGAAGAACTTTGGTCTTTGAAAAGGCTAATTAAAAAATTCTGAAAAGACATTAAAAATTGATAAACACCTGGCCAGACTGATCCAGAATAAAAGAGGGAAAACAGAAACCAATATTAGGAATGAAAGAGAGAAAGTTATTATTGATCATACAGGTGTTAAAATGAAAATAAGGAAATACTATAAACAATTTCATGCCACTAAATTAAATAACTTAAAATGGACAACATTCCTTTGGAAATACAACTTACCAAAACCTGATAGGGAAGAAATAAAAATATACATAACACTATAGCTGTTTAAAAAAATCTGATGGTACTTCTCTGGCCAAGATGGAATAACAGAGACTGGCTTTACTTTGCCATTTGAAATGAGAAATAAAAGCCAAAAATATTGTATGAAACAAAGGTTTTCAAAATGATAATGACAGTGATCTCTGAAGGACAGGAGACAAATGGAGTGAGTCCTATGATTGCCCCCAACTTACTGCCTTGAGAAAATTTCCAGGCCATAGCACAGGGGGAATCTAGAAGAACCTCTAGGCTGAAGAGCTGAAACTGAGACTGCAAGTAGAGCAAGACACCTACAGTCCAGAGCAACATGGAAGGAGGAAAGCTAGGGAACTGCCAAGTATTCTGAAGAATACTCATCAGCAGGTGCATGTGAAGGCACTACCCAAGGGCATCTTGAAAGGATTAACAGTAGTAGTGCTCACTGCTCAGGATCAGGAATAACTCGGTTCCACCCACCAGCCTGGGAGAGTCCTAATTCACAGGGCATTTCTTAAGTGTTCAGAAAGGACTTGCTTCTGGAGTGAGGAAAAATTAAGCCTGTACTAAATACTGCTCATATCCTGCTTATAAAATATAAAAGGAAGACCCTGATAGATCAAACTATTTCCAAGAAAACAAATAGTTCAGGGGCACAAAAATAATCAGAATGCAAAAGGTAAAGTTCACGATGTCTGGCATCTGATTAAAGATTACTAGACATGAAAAGAGGCAGGAAAACATGACTAAGGAGAACAACCAATCATTCAAAACCAACATATAATTGACCCTGATGTTAGAAATAGCAGACGGGGACATTAAAATAATTATAACTGCATTCTATATGTTCTATATGTTGAAGCTAAGCAAATACATGAAATATAAAGAAAGACTAAAATGTCAGAGATGAAAGGTAGAAATTAATAGAAATGAAAAAGGTATAAATTTCCAGTTATAAAATAAGTAAGTCAGGAGGATGTAGTGTACAACATAGTGGCTATAGTTAATAATATTGTCTTACATATTTGAAAATAGCTAGGAGAGTGGATCTTGAAATTTCTGACCATGAGGAAAAAATTGTAACTTTGTATGGTGATGGATGTTAACTGGACTTATTGTGGTGATCATTTCACAATATATACAAATAATGAATCATTACATTGTATACCTAAAACTAATATAATATTATATTAATTATACCTCAATTTCAAAAAAGGTATAAGTGTATTCTGTCTGTTCTAAAAGTTAAGTAAATACATGAAATATAGAGAAAAATTATAATGTCAGAGATGAAAACTATACCAGATGGAAATAAGGTACATTGACATTGTAGGGGAAAAAATGAATTAAGGATGAGATTTCTAGGAAGAAAGATTTTAAAGAGATTTCTTAAGATGTCTTTGTAAAATATGGAACGTGCCACCCGAAAGTACTCAAAAAATGTTTTTTTTAAAGATCTTATTTATTTATTTGACAGAGATCACAAGTAGGCAGAGAGGCAGGTGGAGAGAGAGGCAGGGAAGCAGGCTCCCCGCTGAGCAGAGAGCCCTATGTGGGGCTCAATCCCAGGACCCTGAGATCATGACCTGAGCTGAGGGCAGAGATTTTAACCCAGTGAGCCACCCAGGTGCCCCTGAAAAAATATTTTTATTATTATTATTATTGTTATTTATAGGGTTTGGGTCCAAAAAGATGGGATGAATTTTATGATAGGTCATGGCTTTAGTAGAGGAATGAAGTGCTAGATCGGGACAGTGAGAGAGGAGCATAATCCCATGAATTGGGTCAACATGGAATGTAAATTTTTTATAGCAAGAGGACACCTATGATTCCTGGGATGCAGGAGCAGACACAGCTGTGAAACACAGGGAAAATTAAGCATGACGATAATTTCATTATTTTTTAAATTACTTGTATGAATAGACTCCTGATAAGCCAAAATTTATTTCAGTACCAGGAAAAATGTTTTAGACATTAATACTGCCTAGCAATTCAATGGGTGACCTTTTGAGGAAGTATTTAATCAAATGCAGATGAAGATTGGAGAGATATACATGGAGAAAACTGTTTTAGGAAATGAAAATTTTGAATAGCCCACATTCATCCAAGATATACCTCTTGCCTGATTATAAGCTGTACGTCCACATAAAGGACATAGAAAAGCTCCTACGGGCAACCATATTAACTCAGCAACTATTTAGTATCAAGTCCCATGTGAAATACAAAGATGAATCAGACATGGCCCCAGTATCCGTGGAGTTTATGAATCAAACTATGACATACTGTTATCTGATATCAGTCCCCAGAGTTATTTTTATATCATGCATTCATTCTATTAATTATATTTTACCCAGTCTCCACAGCATTGAATGAACATCTTTATATATATTTACCGCAGTGTATGAAATCATTTTTCTAAAATTCTGTTTAAATCCAAAGGACATGGGAGTGCGTTGGTATATAGACTTTATGTTATCTACGAGATAGAATTGCTAGTAGGCAAGTGTTTAAAAATATCCCCATTAGCTTTATAAGGGATGGAATCTGATATTTCATGATTGGCATGTGAATCATCTTTAGCATGAGAGAAGATGTTGGACTGGTAACCAGATGAACAAAAAGAGGCACTCACTGAAAAGCCACTGGAATAGCACAGGTATCATCAGCCATCCATACTGAGACACACAGAATGGATTCAGACCATGTTCCTGAGATTTTCTAAATCCATTAGAGGATTGTTACAACTAGTGGATTTTTTTGCTTGCACCAACACACAAAAGCCTTTTTTGGAACTTGAGACCAAGTTGAATTTATCGAAATTCCCAAACCCTTTCTCTAAATGTTGCCAGTAATTTGAACTAAAATATATTGTCCAGTCCCCTTTCCTGAAGCAGTATGGCTGTGTATGCAAGTCTGTGATTAAGATAAATCTCTATCTAGATTATTATGTGAGTCATGCTATTAATGTAATGGAAGTAGCCACAGAAGGACTAATTCAGGTTAGAAAATCATATAAACTTTGGTGCCAGTCTATCTCCATTGGAATCCCAGTCTACTCATTTCTTAGCTATGTAACATTGTGCAAGTTACTTTGTCTCAATTTCCTCATTTGTAAAACAGGAAAATAATGATCTCTACCTTATAGCACGGTAGTGAGGATTAAATTACATAATTCATGTAAGCATTTAGTACAGTGCCTGGCACATGGTACGAATGCAATAAATGGCCGTCATTACTAGCATTATTTCCTCCAGGAAATATCTCACCATAAGCAAATAATTACTCAGATTATAGGAGTCCTCATGGCCCTTGATGTTCTTCTGGCCCATGACTGTTCATATAGAGCCTCAACTTGGAAAGGGAGGCCCACTTTAACTCTGTAATTTGACCTTCCCTGGTGTTATTACAATGGCAGTGATGGCATTTTCTACTTATTGAATGGCTATTTGTGGCAGTTCCTGTCTTCTTGATAAATTCCAGTTGCTGGTTGGAGCATGCTTCTGTGGATATTAAAACAGCATACTTGTAAGGTCTGTCTTAATACAAAGGTTAGGAAGCAATGTGACTTTTTGTTTAGCAATAGAATAACTTTTTTCATTTCTTTTGTTCCCTTAATGTGTGCACAGTTTCATATAGGTATCATTGAGTAGGGAAGTAATTGTATAAATAGCTCTAAATCAAATCAACAAATATTTACAAAACGTCTACTATATTGTGTGCTGTTGAGAATGCATAGATGTATGAGGCATCCCTTAGGGAGCTAATGATCTGGTTGGAAAAAGATAAGAGATATAAGGATTTAGAGAAATTTAAGTAAGTAACAAATATTGAGTTACTGTGTCAGGAACAAGATAAATATTTCTAGCCTGCAGGGAACCCAGAATTGGCTCTTATAAGAACTATATGGCAGGGTGCCTGGGTGGCACAGTCAGTTAAGCACCCACCTCTTGATTTTGGCTCAGATCATTGTCTCAGGTTTGTGAGATCAAGCCCTGTGTGGGGCTCCATGCTGGATGTGGAATCTGCTTAAGATTCTCTGTCTGGGATCTCTGGGTGGCTCAGTGGGTTAAAGCCTCTGCCTTCATCTCAGGTCATGATCCTGGGGTCCTGGGATCGAGCCCTGCATCGGGCTCTCTGCTCAGCAGGGAGCCTGCTTCTTCCTCCCCTGTTTAACCTGCTTGTTTTCTCTCTTCTCTCTCTCTCTGTCAAATAAATAAATAAAATCTTTTAAAAAATAATTGGAAGTAGACAGAACTTATGAGACAGTAAGACTTGAAATGTACTCTAGGTGGTGACATTTGGAAGCGTGAGAGTGATGGAACCGAGCAAAGGGAGAGAAGAGTTTCTAGATAAAGACCAAACCTTGAACAATATCCACAACTTAGAAGAACTAGCAGAGCAGAGAGCCATTATCAAGCACTGTGGGGTAGGAATATTCTCAGCCAGTTTACCTTTTCTACTTGATTACCAGGAAGTCCAAAATTAATTTGGTGCCAAAATAGAATGCCTGTTTTATCCTAAATAGCTGCTATATCCCTCTCATTCCTAATGATTTCAGATTTTTTTTTAGCTTTATCTAATCCTCTTCCACCTGCAGCTCTGTGTTTCAAATTGACACATATCTTTCCTGACAATAGAGAGAATATAAATGACAGATAAAGAAAAATAACAGAACAATGGAGGAGAAAGTTCAAAAAAGGTGAAATCTCTAATAGCTTCAGATGCCATAAGCATACAGGGTAAGCATTAAAAGGCAGCATTGCATTTAGCCAGTTAGGAAACTATATGACTTGAGAAGTAAATAAAATATTGGAAAAGCTGGGGGTTGGGGTGAGAATGCCACAGGAGAAGGGTAAAGCATGTCATAAGGAATCAAAAATATATGAATAAAATACCGCAGGGAACATTACATGTGAAGGTATCTTGGGAGTTCTACCTTAAAAATCATGTTTTCATAACATTGAATGCACGTTGCCCCACACCCAAGAAGTAGGCATCTGGCCCTCTAGTTGCATTGTGACAAGGACTGCTATGAGAATACACTGAGAACTAGAGATACCAACTTCTGGGTCTATATATCCAAAGAAAATGAAATCAGGATCTCAAACAAATATGTGCATTCCCATGTTCACTGAAGCATTATTCACAATAACCAAGACGTGAAAACAACCTATGTGTCTGTCTGTGGATGAATTGAGAAAGAAGATGTGATATTTCAGCCTTTGAGGCCTTCGCATGTGCTTCATTTTCTATCTACAGGGTCCTTCAGAGTAGAGAAAAACTGGGAGAATGTTGATTCCCTTCTCATAAATAGGGAAGTCTTGAAGCCTAGTTGGCTTAGAAGTGAGTTCAGATGATACCTTCCATTTGGGTTGTGTTGAATTTGATTGCAATATTTGATTGCAATATCCTAAGTGGTGATATCCTGTCACCACTAATGAACTCAGTTTCTACCAAAACAACTGAACCACATTCTCTTTAAGTCAGGCTATTTCAGCCATCTTACCAACTAAATGGGATGAACCCTGTATCCACAAAATGAAACTATATCTTAAAGATTTGGCTTATGCCCTTTTCCACTTATTTCTGGTCATAAAAAATGCTTCCTAGTTTGGCAAATCTAATTACAAATATCTTCATAACTGTTAAGTTATGAATATGTCATCAGATGGTTTGCGTGCCAACATAGAATAGAAAAAGTCAAAGAAATACCATGGCTCTTGCCCTTATGGAATTTATAGCTACAATTTAAAAGTTTGCATGGGGGATCTTTTTTGGGTCACCAGTCTCTTGGAGAATATCATAAAAGTTATGGATTTTCTTTTTTGTGTCCATTTATAGACAAACAAAATTGTACACATAAATTTAGGGGAGATTGTGAGAACCCTGATGTCTATATTTTGACTTTTTGAGAGTCCATATGCCTGGGATGAATCATCCTTAGTGAAGGGAAGTTAAATAGTTCTATGTTCCACTCAAAATAGCTCTGTAAGCCTCATTTTTTTCATCTGTAAAATAACATAATATGGCCCAATTTGTGAGATAATTATGATAATTTGAGATAATGTGTGTAAAGAATTTCTTATGTTGTTGTTCTTACTACAATTTACAAACCTCATACCTTTCCAGCCTTTGTGGATCCATCAATAGTATGGTACCTTTGGATGTTGTTAATCCTAAAATAAAAGATATCTATAATTATGCATTGTGTAAGTTTCATAAGAATCACATATTTTAAACAAATATAGTTATAAATTATATAATCATATCCTGCTAGAGAACAACACCAGGAAAGACATGCTATTTACCGTCTGACACAAGCATAATTTGAACTGTTTAGAACATCTCTTCCTGTCCTGACTTTTTTTTATTACTTTTTAAAAATTTTAATTAACATATTGTTCTGACTTTTTTTTAAAAAAGATTTTATTTATTGATTTTAGAGAGAGAGAGAGTATGAGCAGGGGGAGGGGCAAAGGGAGAGGGAGAAGCAGACTCCAAACTGGGCAGGGATCCCAACACAGGGCTCAATCCCAGGACCCTGAGATGATGACCTGAGCTGAAGGAAGATACTTAACCAACTGAGCCCCACAGGCACCCATCTTTTGTACTGATTTCTTAAAGTAATGAACTCCAAATTCCTTTAGAAATTTCAGGTAAAATGACATGGTGATACAGGATTGATTCTTTTAAATTTTGAAAATCATCCTGAAATATTACATGTATTTATTCATAGAAGCTCATTCTTTATTCTGTTTCAATATTTATAAATATGTTTTTGCATCATATTGTGTAGACTCTGATTTGTAAGCTCAGCAACAGCCTTTGGACAAAACAATTCAATATGGAACTGACCTAACAGAAACATTGATTTCTTTTTTTCCTCCACTGTAAGAGTCAAGAAAGCTTATCAGCTTATCTAAATAAAGTAACGTAGATGACACAATAAATATCACAGTGATCATAATTGAAGAACTTCTGTGTGTTTCTCTGTAAAGGGACGATATAGAGAAAGCTAATGTCATTTTTTTCAAGTCCTAGGAACATCATGAAACTGCATGATTCAGACGGAACATATGTCCTTTAGTACTGAGGCAAACAGAATATATTAATGACAGATTTTGACTTTGAATTTTCAGGGATTTAAAAGTCTCAGAATAATATCTTGTATTTTTCCATTCTCACTCTATCAAAATGTGTTACAATAATGGTTCAGATAGATAATAATGTTTGAATACCATATACTTGACACTCAGAAAAAAAATATATCTCACAGTCAAATATTTATCAGTGCTGTTTTGTGTGTTTGTTTTAAATTTTATCTTAACAACTCAGTGTATACATGTGTGTGTGTGTGTGTGTGCACGTGCGTGCGCGCATGTGTGTATGTGTGTATAGAAAGAGGTTTTGGGTAGCAATATTGAATTGTATTAAATATTCAGTATGAAAATATAATATCCGCTCCACACATTCTCTGTAGGATTCCAATTATGGAGTCCCTTCAACATCAAATGTAGATTGTAAAGACCCATGGGATCTCAATTGTCTGCTCTGCAGCCAGTAGGTCAAAGTATCTAAGTTAGTCATTTTGAAGGGCAAAAGAGCTAACCCTAATAGACTTAGTATAAGCCCATGGAAGTATTCTAATCTCTCTTTATCTTTTTTTCTTTCTCTCAGAATCAGATTCTGAAGATCATCTGCTTCATTTTTAGTGCCTAGAGATTAAATAGAAACATACATGGCAGGGCTTATTTCACAGAGGGTTATAGCGTTAGGACAAGGAAGATTGCAGAGAACAAAATGCATAAAAATAAAGACCATTCTTTAAACAACCTTCTCAGAACATGTGAGATTATATGCATCTGTATCTCAAGGAAACAAATAATGTTTCGTTTTTAATAATGAAAGAGTTCCTTTGGTGTTCTTAGTCTAATTGAGAAGTCAAAATAGCTTGCCCTCAGCTTATAAGTGTGTTTGACCTATATAGCTAACGTTTTAGGAAATAACATCTACTGATCCAGAAGTTTCACATAAAATTCCAAATTTGTTGCATCTCTGGGAAAACAAGAATATTTGGCAATGCTGGAAGAACATCCCCATGTGGTATTGATTAGAGAAAGCTAAGCCATTGCCAACTGCCCTTTAAATGGGGGCATGCATTATCCCTTCCCTGCTTCCTTCACTTGCCTGCTCCATGCATTTACATTACCTGCTCAGTTTCTGTGAGCATCTCAGTCTGGGAGACCCTTGTCCAAATATTCTACACGTTAATACGCAAGTGTATTTTAGCACTTCCCACAAATAAAACAATTAAAATCTACTTATTAACTCCCAGGACCCAGACTATAAAGATTCACCCATCTCTTAAGGGAGCAGCAGATCCCTCAATGGAGCAATGGCCTCTGGGAAATTAATCATCCTTATCCTTCCAGATTTTTTGCCTGGCATTTTTAGCTTATTGACCAATATGAATTAACTCCAAGATTCAGTCCCATTTCCAAGGACAGCTTACAGAGGGTCTTCAACCATTCCAGTGGGTGGTATTTGCTATTTCCATAGTTCTTGCCACTATCTAAAAATAACACAGTAATTGTCCCTATCTGAAATCCATGTGTTGGTTTATATACATGTTTTTCTCCTCCTCCACTGGAATGTAAGCTCCATGATAATATTTGTTTGCTCATCACTGTATCAGCTGCACCTAATATTAGCCTATAGTAATACATAATAGGCACCAGTGATGCGGAATTTATCACACAGAGTTGTCCTGGTTGTGTACTGTGCAATACCGGGGGTACCATAGAATGGATGCAGTAACACAATGCACAACCTACATAACTCTGCCAGTCTGGAAACAATTTCATTTTCCCAGGCAGGGGATTTGTGGCTTGTATTAGAATGATAACTGTGGAGATAGAAATATGTCATCAGATCTAACATACATATTGGAGTTAGAGCCAACTACCCTTGCTGATGAATGAACAATGGTGATGGCATTAGAAGGATCACTGTCTATTCCCCATGCTTCCATTAAAGTGACACTCTCAACCTCTTTCCACCCCCTCACTCTTCCTTCTCTTTCACCTGCTGGTCCTCAGGTAAGGAGAAAAAACTTAGCTAATCAACTTAAGAGAACTAACTAGTCATACAAGGCTCACTCCCATACCCTTTCAGTCTCTCCCTTAGGATATACCTGCCTCCAGGGAGGATGAATTTGGGTCTTCACCCTTGGCCATTGTGGTAAAGCTCTATACTGCACATGCATTAGCCTCTCCCAGAAAGCCTGATGTGTGAGAAGAGTGTGTCCCCTTCAGAAAGTGAGAGTAAGACCAGTTAGCTGCACACCTAAGCCACATCCTCTAATAGAGCTTTAATCAGTAATCAAGCTGATTACTGGTCTCTGTCTCTGTTCTCTCTCTCTCTCTCTCTCTCTCTCTCTGTCCCAGTTCAGAACTAAGGAGAGGAAGGCAGGAAAAATATTATTTACTGTCCTAAATAGTGAGAGCTGGAATATTTTGAAAATTAATATGATGTTGGCTCTTAGCTTCAAACCTGTGGAAATAGCCTTATATAACTAATGTCCTTCTAAAAGTCTTTTTTTCCTTTTCCTTGTGAGTCAACTGAGCACTAATTCAAAAAATATTTATGGAGTATACACAATGTGCCAGGCATTGTAGTAGGTGTTGGGTAGATATGGAATGTTATTAAATGACTTCATACATCTGTTATATTAATAGTTCCTTGTTGGAACTACTGATGTTAAGTGCTAAGTTACTGCATCATGCCTAACTTCAAAATTGAAATCTGGATACCAACTTAAACTACCTTTCTGTCACTTCTCCTTGTTGGTTTTACCTAGACACAAACTAAAATGCCATGCCAATGTTTGCATTTAGCATTCTTTTATTTCATAAGACAAGATAAACTTGCAAGAATGTATTTTTCCAGTAGAGTCAATAATTGTATTTTTTAATGGTAAAAAAATCTATAAACCATTGTTTGTTTTCTCTATTTGGTCTTGGGCAAAAGCTGCTCAGTATCACACTGTAGATGTCTCAATACTACATTATCCTGGACCTTTGGGGGAAATACTACTTAGTTGTGACTAAGTTGTTTAATGTATTGATGAACTTATTTGTTTGTAAACCGTGTGTTTCCCTAAGGTCACATTTGATAATGCTTAATTACCAAAATATGCATTAATAATGCATATTTTTAAAGATCTTATTTACTTATTTATTTGAAAGAGTGAGAGTACACATGGAGGGGCAGAGGGAGAGAGGACCTTAAGCAGGCTTCATGCTATGGAGCTTAATCTCAGCACCCTGAGATCATGACCTGAGCCAAAATCAAGAGTTGGACACTTAACCAACTGAGCCACCCAGGTGCCCCAAATGGTTGCACGTTTTAAAAGAATCCATCATTTTCTCTGGCTAAGAGTTGTTGCTATAGACTTTGCTTAGCTCTCTGAGGCCCTAGTGCCCAGTTTTCACTACACATGTAAATATCCTTCTGTAGGGTGAATCCTTTTAGCTAGGAACCTTAGGATCCTCTCAAAGTCCAAGGTCTTTATTGTTGACTCAGATTTCCCCAAGGCAGAATCTCTGGGCTACCAGAATATGATAAAGAATCAATATTACTCTTCACTATGATAAAATGTAATATCCCACAATATCTAATGATGTGCTTAATTAAATACCGAAGTAGACACCATAACAATAATAGAAACGATAGGCAACATTTACTGACCACTTGCTATGTGCCATGTCAGGAAAGTAGATAGATAAAAAAAGATTAGGTAAAATCTGAGATTGGGTTTCTTGGAAAATGCACTTGACATAAAGATTCAGGTAGATGGGATTTTTTTGCAAACATACGCTTCAAGTGGAACCTGTGTGGTAGGGATGGAAACAAAACAGGGATCAGGGAAGAGTGGAGGAAGCATGTGGGCTTAAGCACAACTTAGCTTTGGATTAATCCCTGGGGGTGGTATGTATGGAAGGCCAAGGGGCATAAATCACACCACAGAGTTATCCCACCTTGTGACAAGCAGACCACAAGGCTTTTGTAGGCCTCCACCTCCAAAGTCAGTCATTCTCCATCCCCAGAGGTGGAAGGTTAACCTCATAGGCATCTCTTGGCCAGACAGCTCTCACTAGCCAAGAGAAATTCTCAAGAGCAGGTTGCAAGCATAAACCATTCGTCCCAGCACTCAAAAAGGTCGTGGTTGGGTGTAACCAGCTTGTCATGGGATGAATTGTGTTCTTTCTTCCTTGGTTTCTTATGTTGAAGTCCTAACCCGTAATATCTCAGAATGTGACCATATTTGGAGACAAAATTGTTACAGCGGTAATTAAGTTAAAATTAGGTCACTAGGAGGGGCCCTAATCCAATGAGTGGTGTACTTATAAGCAGGAGAAATGTGGACACAGGTATGCATAGAAAGAAGACAATATAAAGACACAGGGAGATGATGGCCATCTATAAGCCAAGGAGAAATGCCTGAAACAGATTCCCTCTCATAGCCCTCAGAAGGAACCAACCCTGCCAACAACTTGATTTTGGACTTCTGGCCCCCAGAACTGGAGACAACACATTTTTATGTTTAAGTGACCCTGTCCATAGCAGCTGGTTACAGCAGCCCTAGGAAACTAATGCATTACCTAAGATTATACAATAAGTGGCAGAAGCAAGATTAGAATCAATGCATTGGAAAAGTCATCCTGAGACCAGGGGATTGGAGGGGCAGAGGTCTAACAGAAATGCTTCATTGAGAGACATTGTGTAGACTCTAAATTCCCCCAGGCTGACATTCTGCCGCCTTCACCAGTCACCACATCTCAGATCCATCTCCTCCTCTATTGCTGCCCCTGTCCCTACCTTTTCCCCCCTAGCTAGTCCCAGAGTCTATATGCCTCTCATCCAGTCTCCATCCACACTAACGTAACAGCCCTATGGAAACTTATTTAGCCCAACCTGCTTTTCCAGCCTCTCCTCTCTTTGCTTCGCAAGTGCACACACATGCTGACCACTTGCAGCTGTCAGATGTGCTGTGGCTCCTCTGCCCCCTGGCCTGTTCCCCACACAGACACTGGCTGCGAGCAATGCTGCCTGTTGCCTATAATAGCAACTTCCCGTCCTGCACCGTCTTTCATCCGCAGTGGCCCTAGGCAACCACAGATCCAGGTTTTGCTTTTTGCCCAATGACCCGCTCCAAGGCCTCCTCAGTTCTCTCTTGTTCCACAATGCCCCCAAGCAAAGTTAGTCTCTCCCCTTCACACTTTTATGATGGGCTTCTTGTCCCATGGCAGAATAACTTCATTATACATTGATGCATCAATACAGTCAGTTTTCAGATTTAGACAAGACATGGATTCAAATCTCACATATCCCATTTTATAAACTCAAGCTTTTAATTAGACAAGTCTCTTAACTCCTGTACCTTTCAACTTGCTCATCTTTAAAATGGAGATGAAGGTGGCTACCAGATGTGGTTGCCTTAAGAATGAAATGCATACAACCAGTATTTATCTTCCTACTTTCTGCCTCTCTGTGTTTAATGTTTAATTGATAAATATATTTTATACTTGAATGGGAGATAGTTCCCTTTAAAAAGAGCAGCATATTAAAATGGATTCCCCAGTAAAAATCAAAAGTAAATATTCTAGGGGAAAAAAAAAAAAGAAATACACCTAAGGTGTTTAAACCAATTCTTGGCACATAGGTAGTAATAAATTGTACCTATTATTGCTTTTTAAACTTGTTCTTTTGCATTCAAGATATATAGAGTACCTATTTTGTTTCACCTTTCTCCCTTCCACTAGACATTGAGGTTCCTAAAAGTGTAGACTCTGATTCTCTTGAAAATTTTTGAAAGAAAGAAAAGTACAGAATGCATATGAAAATAAGGTGCCAGAAAGAGCTAAAATGTCTTATAGTCCTCCAAAGGAAATGTACAAACTGAAATACAAAAAAGAGAGACACTGAAATTTCAAAAGCATGGAAACTTTTTTGATGTTCTGATATTCAGGCAAAGAAACTCAGAAGTTAGAAAATATCAGCATAGACAAGAATAAAATCATGAAAATTAGCTTAAATTGTATTTTTGTGGCACTTGATTGAAACCTATGATCAAAGAGATTGAGACCCCTAACTGTTGAATTAGTTTAGTGTTGGAGATATTCTGTTTAGTCAAAATACATAATTCAACTCAAGGAAGCACTGGTGTATTTATGGCAGACTATATCCATCTCGGACCTAGTTGAGAACTGAGAGAAATAGTCATTCATGGCTTCTTTACAACTGTGGCAAGACCCATCCTTTTTACCCAAGCAATATTGTAAAGTACATATATATACCAAGTACAGACAAATGAAAATAAATAGTGAATTCCAAGCCAAAAAGAAAGAATGTATCCAATCTAGTAGATGTACATACGGGGTGGAGATTTTAGTAATATACAGATAATTGGCTCCTAAAGAGAAGATCAAGAAAACATAATTAGGGGCATCTGGGCAGCTCAGTCAGCTAAACATCTGACTCTTGGTTTCTGCTCAAGTCATGATCTCAGGGTCCTGAGATTGAGCCCCACATGGGACTCTGTGCTCAGTAGGGAGCTTGCTTGAAATTCTCTCTCCCTCTGTCTCTGCCCTTCCCACTCATGAAAGAAGCCTGTCACAAAGGACCACACATTGTATGAGTCCATTTATATTAAATGTACACAGTGAGCAAATCTATATAGACAGAAAATAGATTAGTGGTTGCCCAGCGCCAGAGGGGCTGAGGGGAGATTTGGGGGTGACGACTTAATAGTGCAGGGTTTATTCGAAGGAAATGAAAATATTCTAGGATTGATGGTAGTGATGGTTGCACACCTCTTTGAATTGTATGCTTTAAATGAGTGAATTGTATGGTATGTTAATTGTATTTCCATAAAGTTGTTATAAAGAAAGAAGAAACATTTCATCCTAGGGAACCCTTAGGTCAGGGATCAGATCAGACTCTTGCATATCTTGAGGCCTATTTTAGAATAGTTTATTTCTCAATCTCTAGAACCTTTTAGATTTAATGATTACAGCTGGCTCTGCTATGCCCCATTTCTCTATGTAACAATGAGATTTTTTTGCCACAAAAACTTCATGTTGTAAAAACTAAATGCAAGGTGCCTGGTGGCTCAGTCAGTTAAGCACCTGACTCTTGGTTCTGGCTCAGGTCAGGAACTCAGGGTGTTGGGATCAAGCCCCTCATAGGACTCCACACTCAGCATTGAGTCTGCTTGTCTCTCTCCCTCTGCTCCCCCGCCCCCAACTCTCTCTCTTTCTTTCTCACTCTTGCTCTCCCTCTGGAATAAATAAATAAATAAAATCTTTTTTAAAAAACCTGAATGCATTTATGAGGATATGAATTGACAAAAACTGATCCTTTTTATTGGCAATCTCTTGCAAGACTGTTTTCTGCTTCTAGGGACCCTTCCGAGGCAAAGGCCACAATCGTCTTCTGTGGCTCCTTTGGCCACACTTTTTAAAATATGGACATAGGAAAAGGAGGAGTTGGTTCACACATATAAATGTGGGTTTCTGCTGTGCATTTAGTCCCTCCATGGCTGTCACTGCCAGGGGGAATTCCCGCCATGCTGGTACACAGTAAGCGCTCATGCTAATGTAATATAGTATAGAGCAGACAGATTCCTGCCTAGTGGAAGCCCAAAGGGACATTAATTCTCTTTATGTGGATATTTTTATTTCAGATGGAGCACTATGTAGGACATGGGTTTTTTCCCCTAAGATTCTAGAATCTTAAATGTATGACCAATTTCATATAATCTATAGTGTCTATAGTCCATGAGTTAGAAAGTAACATTTTTATATGCATGGATTGAGAAATGAATACAGAGAAAAGAGATATAAATAATATCATAATCAATTTTCTCTGAGCACTGATATAAATTGTATTTGGCTATGCTTTTCTAAAGTCTTGATTGCATTGTCACACCCGAGATTTCTCAGCAAATATTCCTGCACTTCCAAATGAAAAGGCAAACCCAACTGAGGTCCTAATGTGTTTTAATTTTGGTTCAAATGCTAATTAAAATGAGCAGGACACAGGAATGGGATTGAAAATGGACACGCCCATGCCACATCCTTATGGCCACTCATTCTTCTGTATTCCCCTTGTAAAATATTAAATATTAAAATATCTTTGAGCATTTACCATACTGGTAAGAGCCTAACCTCTTTGATTCACTGGAGTCATATGTAACGTTTAGCTGATTCTTGACTTTTCACCATCAGGGAGAGCATAGGATGATAATGTAAGCTGAGAAAAATAATCCAGTCCCTTCATAGGAGTTTTACATAAATGAGACCTTACATCTACATATTTCGTTGTCTTTTGAGAACCAGTTCAAAGCACCCCACTACAGGGTCTGCCACAGCTTAGGAGCCAGGATTCTTAGAAATGGTCATTTAGGAAATAGACACTCTGGTCTCTTTTTCTATTCATAAATACTTCTGACAGCAAATTTGTGAGGTTTTGTTCCCCACACCAGCCAATTCACCAACTCTCAGATGCTAAGACAGACATCAGACTCTCTAGGTGAAAGGCTCAGTCCCACAAGACTGCCTTCCAACTTCAGACGCCAGTCGCTGGTCTCTTGGGGCCTCCCACACATCAAATGGGATTGAAGCGATTCAATGACCTCCTCCTCAGGTTTGATAACTTACTAGAATGGCTCACAGAATGCAGAAAAACAGTTTACTTACTATTATATAAAGGATGCAACTCAAGAACAATCTAAACCATCTCTGGGTCCACCACCCTCCTGGCACCTCAACATGTTCCCCAACACAGAATCTCTCTGAGCCCCATCATTTCATGTTTTTTTTAATGATGTTTCTATTACATGGATGCAATTGATTAAAGCTTTAGCCATAGGTGATTAACTTAATCTCTAGCCCTTCTCCCACAAATGGAAGTTGGTGTGGGGGGTGTGTGGCACTGAAAGTTCTAACCCTCTAATCCTGCTTTGGTTTTTCTTTCTCTCTGATGTTACCTAGGGGTCCCTAGCTACCAACCATCTCATTAGCATATAAAAAAAGACTCTCATCACTCCTGAGATTCCAAGGGTCCTGGAAGCTCTTATGTCAGGAACTGGGACTTAGACCAAATATTGTAACAGATGATGCTCCTATCACACCTATCAAGGGTTTTTAGGGGCTCTGGGCCCAAAAGCAGGGACAAACCCAAAACCTATTTCTTACTGTATCACAACATTGCAGACCAAGGTTGCTTCTTTATGTGTTGAAGCAAGGAAATATCTAGGAATGCATTTTATGACCAAAATAAGGCCAGAAGATGGTATGTTTGCATTTCTGTTGAGATTACAACACACTGTTCTAGGCCCTATACAAAAAAAAAAAAAAAAGAAAAAGAAATCACTAGGATACGGATCATTACACCTCCTCCCATGCAATCCAATGGGAAAAACGAATGTGATATGTGAAATTATAACATGAGGCCCAATGAAAGGAACAGTGCCATAGAAATGGAAGAAAAATACTATTGTGTGTAAACCTGGTGATTCACAGACCTGTACCCCTGGGGATAAAAACATATGTTTATAAAAAATAAAAAATTAAAAAAATATATATAAACATAAAAAAAATTAAACTGTTGAATATTTGAATAACACAATAAACTTGGCTTAATGGACTTAAAAAAAATACTATTGTGATTACTGACTAGGATGGAAAAACTGAACTGATGCCATCACTCTTTGCTGTTGCTAAGTGTTTATCTTTTCCTGCCACTGAAAGTGGGGTTACCCAAAACCAAAGAGTTCCTTTTATCTGCTGGAAATTTTTGATATTTGAGTGGTAGCATATTTTCCAATGTGCTTAGGGTAGCAAAAGCCCAAGAGACAGCCTTATAGATGGGCTATAATGGTGAAAAGAATCTTTAATGTGAGCACCCAAAGCAAAATTTATGGTGTGGAAGCGCAGTAGAGATTCTGGTTCAGGGCAAAGACTAGAGTCAGACTGCTTGGATTTAAATCCAGGTTTCTCCTGAGTAATGAAAGGATCTTGAACAAGTGACTAAATTCTCCTTTGCCTCAGTTTTACCATATGTAAAATGGGTATAATGGTAGCACTTATTCAGATTAATTATTTACTTTTAAAGTACCTCCCCAAATATAGGTGAGAAATCAAGGAACAGGAGTACACAAGAAGTAAACTTGCATAGCAATTGGAATAATATTTAGCACATGGTAAGGGCTCAATAATCTCAGCTGTTATCATTATTGATGTTACAGACCAGGATCATCCTATCTTACTTTATTATCTCTCATTGTAGCTATCCAATCAAAAGAATACCTTAAAGGAAATCCTTGCATAAATAGATACAATAATATCCTACGGAGTGTTCTTTATGATGGTGAGTGAAAATGTAAGCCTAAATGTACAACATCAGGAGAATGGTTAAATTAATTCTAATTCATCCACACAATGAAATATTATGCAGCCTTAAAAAATTACAAAATGAAAAAAAAATTACAAAATGTATGCAAATGTGTCTGTTGTGAAAGAAAACTTTGTATCTGTTTACATGGAAAGAGAAAAACCCATTACAATTATGCTAGGTAATCTCATTTTAATATACATATGAGTGCACGCATGTGGAAAGGACTTTAGTAGTCATATGGGACCCCAAATTCCCTGGTGGTATATATCGCAAAATTTAACTGTAGTTTCCATGGCTGGGTCAACAATGATTTTTTACCTTCTGTTTGATTACTTGTACCTGATCAGTTTTTTATAGTGGACTAGTAAAACCTGTACAGTACTTTTAAAATATATCTTTCAAATTTTACAATGAAAAAAAGAGATGTTTTTGAGTTTTTCACAGAGATAACTTGTGGGAGGATGATGACACCATGTTTTTGGTACAGAACATAAACTTGCTTAGAATCAGTTAGTTCCAATATTATATGAACTAGACTCCAGTAAGAAACTATGTCTATTTAGACAGATTGCTTTAGCTTTATTTATGTCTCTTTAAATATAGAATACAATAAAATGTTTTTGTTTAATCTGCCCATAAGGCAAAATTAATAGTTCCAACTTTTAGTGAAAAGTATATTCACTATATATATATATACAGTGAATATATGTGTGTGTGTGTGTGTATATATATATATATATATATATATATTCAGTATAGCTGAAACTTTTACATACCTTTGGGTAAAATGCTTTTACTCTGATTCCTCCTGCAAGGGATGCAAGGGCTTCTTCCCTCCCCCGCCATCGCTTTTTTAAAGTAGGTTTCGCCCCCTGCAGGGCTTGAACTCAGAGCCCTGAGATCAAGACCTGTGGTGAGATCAAGAGTCAGACGCTTAGCCTACTGAGCCACCCAGGCACGCATCGCCCCCTTTTAACACCAAGTCATCCTCTAGACAGATTCCTTCCTGTGAATCCCCTGAGCCCAAATCAAGCCAAATGGGATTTCACAAAGGACCTCTCCAGATGCAGGTGAGAATTCAAGGAACAGGAGTGTGTAGGAAAGAAGTGGTGCCTGACTAGCAGCGGCAAATTTTGCTTCCTTCCACAGGGGCCTCCTTTCAGACTGTCCCACCATGTGCTTCCCACCTAGCTCCCGCCCCATTCACTTCCAGGGGGAGGGTCAGACCCACTACCGGAGAGCTGCTCCTAAGCACCCCGATGCTCTCGCTGCGCGCTACGGAGGATGCTCGCCGTGCGCAGTTATTTAAACTTAAGTGTAAATTAATTAAACTGAAATAAAAATTCAGTTCCTCGGTCCCACTAGGCTGATTTCAAGCGTTCAGTAGTCAAATATGGCTAGACGATACTATATAGAACAGCACAGAACTCCTCTGTCATCAAAGAAATCTGTCTGGGGCCCTGTGGCTCCAGCATCTGGACCGAGAGCTCGCCGGACCGCCTAGCATACCTAAAACCCTCCCAGAGTTTGAGTTTCTGTTACGAAGATTGCATTTTCCCTCCAGATAACTGGCAGCGGCAGGATCTCCTTCAGGTGAGACACTGCCTCCCATATCCATACTTTAGCTTCAACTTGACAGAGACCTTTCCTATCCGTTTACCACAGAGCAACTGTGTCACTCAACCAGAGTTATCCGCTTCGGTAATAAGTCTGTTATTTCACAGCAGCTTTTATTCAGAGACTGAATCCCTCCTCTGGAGCAGAATTCCACTAACCAGAGGCTCATGATACTCCCGCGGCACTGACTGAAGGAATTAGCTTAGTTGTCCGTTCATAACTACGTCATCCTGATATTTCACTTTATTTTCCAAAATGAGTCTTTTCGCACGCCCATTATCGTGCTATGATTGTGCACTCATCACTGCCTTGATTCTATTAACTTCCTCTGATTCTTCTTCGTATTTTGCATAATATGGAGATTTCACACTAAGCCAATCACCTGGGTAATTGGATCTCTTGCAGCTTGTGTGGCTGTAGCTACTGAAAGGAACCTCTTTCTGGCCTTTTGGTTTCCAGTCCTCACCAAATTCATAAGCATGAATTATTCCACAGTGTCACTCTGGGCAGACTATTTCGCTACAAGTACAGAGAAGTTTCTTTAATGACTCCGCCTTTCTTGAGTTTTTCTTTCACCACCCACGTACCTGCATTGCTCATTATAAACAAAGTGATCTAGACTGATTTCTTACACTCTTCAAGTGCCTCCACTGGGTCACAGATTCAAATGCTTTCATGCCAGGGCTTTCAAACACTTTTGAGCATGATAATTTTAGTGATCCAACATGTGCGTGCAACACACACACACAGACACACACACACGTGTCAAGCCAACACTTCATGTGATACACTCAGAAATATTCTATTAATTTTGTTCCATTAATTTTTTAATTTGTAATTAGTAATTTCATCACCAAATAATGGATTACAAACTAGCGTAGTATATGGGTGTGGACTGTTGTGGTTGTTAGACAAGAGAAACCTAATTTAAAGTAGCCCAGATAAAAGGAATATTTTTTGGAAGGCTATGAAGTGTTCATGAAAATGAATGAAGAAATGAACAGAGCTTTCAGAAGGCAATAGCCAGAACACCCTGGAACTAGAAGCAGGGGTTTGTCTCTTTCTTCTTTCTCCCCCTCCCTCTCTCTCATTCTGTTTTTCTCCACCCCGCACTTCTGCTTCTGAGCTGTCACATCCTTCCCTATGAAACTAGATATATGGCTACCAGAGGAATATGAAAAATCTAAGGAAAAATAATCTGATTAGATTACTTTGAGAGAGAGAGAGCACATGAGCAGAGGGAAGGACTGAAGGACAGGGACAAGCAGACTTCCCGCTGAGCAGAGAGCCTGATGTGGGTGGGGCTGGATCCCAGGACCCTGAGACCGTGATGTGAGCCAAAAGCGGATGCTTAACCAGCTGAGCCACCCAGGTGCCCCCAAATGTGGTTTTTTATACGTATGACAAATTTCCCACCCACAAAACAATCAATATATAATAGTGGGAACAGAAAATAATATCAATAAAGACTCCCATTTGATAAAGGGAGAAAGAGAAAGCTCACAAGAATGTACATACTTCACCCTGATGAGCAGTGCCAACAAAATGAGTTAAAGACATTCCTTTGTTGACTAACTTTTTGACTGGATAAGGAATGATTTGATCAGGTAATCACGTGGTTCTAGTATCTGTTCTCATTTTCCAAGTCCTCCAAGGCTGTTCTGATAAGAGAGTTAAGGAGAATTCGAGGCCACATGCTTTTTAGGGTCTGGCCAATTTCTCCCTTCTTTGACCACTAACCATGACTAAGGAGGTACGTGATATAAGAAAATAGATTACATTTAGATGATGTGTTTGGGGGCAGAAGAGAATTCCTCCAAAGGAAGGCAAAGAACACAACAAGTATGTTCACTGAAGGGATTGCCATGAGTCAGGAAGTGACCCCATTTTGTATTCACTATTATGAGTGAATTCAAATGAGCAAGCATTTATTGAATGCCTATTGTGTCTTATTCCTCTTCTTGGGGACTGGATTAAGCCAATATGAGTGGATGCCAGCCATGGGAGCAAATTCTGGAGAAGATTATGGCATTTGATGGCCTTATCAAGAAATGGAGTCACTGAGGGTGGCCAAACCAGCCTGGATAGACTACAAAGTAATTTTAGCACAGTCCTGTGACTTTCAGAGCCAGACAAACAATCGTAGATTCAAGGGAGTGAATGCGGGGTCCAAAATGAGAAGTAACACAAGAAAGAAGAAACCAGGGGAAAGAGGAACAAGTCAGGAAACAAAGCAAAATCAAGGAGAAATGGTCAAGGACTCTAGCCATGAATAGGACTTAGGAGCTTGAAGCTCTCTCTTGCTGGGTGCTGGCTATAAGGGCATGAATCAGTTAGAGTCATAGCCATGGGTAGACAATGTGCCAACATATAATCCAGTTTACAAACTACACTGATGCCAAGATTCTGGCAGAAGCTATAGCAGCCTCCTCCCTCTTGGGAATTTTGCACATGCCCTATGAAACAAGCAAGAACACAGTGCATAAAGTAGTACAAAGAATCAGAACCTAGAAATTAGAAAACTGATTTCTTGTTTTTTTTAAGATTTTATTTATTTATTTGACAGAGAGAGATCACAAGTAGGCAGAGAGGCAGGCAGAAAGAGGAAGGGAAGCAGGTACCCTGCTAAGCAGAGAGCCCAATGCGGGGCTCGATCCCAGGACTCTGGGATCATGACCTGAGCCGAGAGCAGAGGCTTTAACCCACTGAGCCACCCAGGCGCCCCAGAAAACTGATTTCTTTGTTAACTTCTTAACTCAACTGATATTTCTGGAGTGCCTGGAATATTCCAGGCACTATCCTAGGCACTAGAGATACAGCCATGAGCAAGATAAGACTCCTGCCCTCCTAGCTTGGATCCTTGGTGAGTGAGTATGAAACAGATGATACACACAGTTACCTCCATAGGATCTCCTCCCAAGTTGCCCACAGCCTAACGGGGTACTCCTAATTAGCCTGCAATTCAATCTGGTATGCGAACTAGCACCATGTATGTGTAGAATGCTGGGGAAGATAAAGGAGCAGGGACTGATTTCATTCTCCTCAGCGCTGAAATCTATCTTGGGAGGTGAGCCTTTGGGTGTACCTTGGGAGCTAGCATCTACTTTCCCTGAGGGTGAGGACTTGGTCTGGTTCATGTATGCACATGTCCCAGGGCTAGGAGGACTACCCAGCACTCAGTAAACACTGAGTAAAAACTTACTGAATGAGTGAATTCATCTATGGAGATGGGTTAAATGCTAACCATGGCAGTTGTTTGCACAGTACTTATAGTAAGAGAGCCCGCTAGTGAAAAAGAGAAAATTTAGTGATACAGGCATTTGAAGACACAGGGCTGTGAGTGAAGGGGGTTAAGGATTTTAGAGCCATACCCTGGTAAACAATTTATATTTTCATCTATTCGCAACAAATTGATTCATTCTTTGAGGTGACCAGAAGTACCAGCTGTCTTCACATTGCACCAATTTGGCTTCATAACACCAAACTCTTTATGAAACAGGCCAAGACATCAGAGAACCTGTCACTCAGCAGTGACAGCTCCAAATGATTCATTTGGGTTCTTTTCAATCATTGCTGACACATCATCCAGTTAATCTTCTTCATTTTTTCTTCCCTACTCTTGAAATGGGTTGTGGTGTTATTTTTAACATGGTTAAAGCAAGAGTGTTCGCAACCTGATAGTTCCCAGGGACAAACCACAGTAGCCATTTGAGAGCTATGGAGTCTCTCCACTGTCCTTATTTAATTACTTGGGTATTTTGGAAATACACACACACACACACCCCACCTTAAATCTCAAGTACACATTTATTTGGATGTGGCTTTCATGCTACTTTTTTGAATGCTATTGCCATGTTTATTGTATATGTTAATAAAAATTATCAGTTTTTGATCATAGGATATCCTAGATCTGTCAGGGTCTACCCAGAAATAGCCCCAGACATTTCTGCAGTTTGTAAAACCAGGAATAAAAGTCTAGCCTCAAAACATATTGAATGATTCACCTGCAAATATATGCATATGCTGTTATATAACACACCAAAGTCATAGAACCTGAGGACCCAGGAATAGCATATACCTTTCAAAGTGGGTGGTCTTCATGACTGGCTCCCCTTTACCCAGGGCATCTGGATCTAGGTCTCATGCAGTGTATATACGAGGGTAACTAGCCCTGTTTCTTGCCTCGTCCCTGCTGGCTAGCCCGCTGGCACCTCATTCTCTCCATTCTATGTGTATAGTCCATGTCACCCCCCAGATCTGCCCCTACAGTCTTAGTTCTCAGACTTGAAATGTTATTACCAATATTGTTCTCTAGGATTTCAACTCCTTGGAATTCTGTCCTCAACTTAGGATTCTATTGAAGTTTAATATTCTCAGATGTTGTTTTGTTGAAAACTTCTGGCCTCTGACTCCTAAGGGAAAGGAAGACTGCCAGTTCCATGAGGGGAGATCTCGCCTCCTTCTTCTTCTGGGTCTTCCCCTATATCACACTCCTCTACCGCCCTGCTCCAAGCACTTTAGATGGCCAAGATTGAGTCCTCGTTTGTAATAACTTTTTTTAAGAACCACATCTGACTTGATCACCATATCCTCATTTTTGGCTTTCTTTCTTTCTTTCTTTCTTTCTTTTTTTTCATTTTTGGCTTTCAATTAATATTCGGTAAATATGGTTGCCTTTATTGTCACCATTTGTAAATGAGGAAACTGAAACTCAAAGAGGTTAAAAATAGACATATTGTCTAACAATACACCATAAGCTACTGACACAAGGTTTCCTTTCTCTGAGGTTTCTTCCTTCCATCTTCCTTGTACAAGATGCTGGTGTTTCTGATTGGTATTAAAAGTATCCACCAAAGTATCCACCACTGTACACCTGGGTGGCAGAGTTGGTTAAGAATTGAACTCTTCATTTTGGCTCAGGTCATGATCTTAGGGTTGTGAGATCAAGCCCCACATCGGGCACTGTACTGAGCACAGAACCTGCTGAAGATTCTCTCTCTCCCTCTCCTACTGCCCTCCCTGCTTGCTCATGCTCTCCCTCTCAAAAATAAATAAATCTTTTTTTTAAAGTAGCCATTGATAGCCAAATGTGTATTAAAGGCCACTATGACATTTTAAACCACATAAACACTTCTTGATTTTAATGATGTACTTTTTAAAAAAGATTTTATTTATTTATTTGACAGAAATCACAAGTAGGCAGAGAGGCAGGCAGAGAGAGGAGGAAGCAGGCTTCCCACTGAGCAGAGAGCCCGATGTGGGGCTCCATCCCAGGACCCTGGGATCATGACCTGAGCCGAAGGCAGAGGCTTTAACCTCCTGAGCCACCCAGGTGCCCCTAAAGATGTATTTTTAAGCAAGTGTTTATTTAAAATTTATTTCAAGCTATATGATATGATGTCTAAGTTGCTACCATGTTTCCAGGGTTTTTTTCCATCTGTACAGTAAGGTCTGAGCCCAGCACCTTTCAGAAAACTCTACTGCCTATATGCTCATCTCAGAAGAGTAAGAGAAAGCACTTTTCCACGATACAAAATAACTGAATGGGAACTTCTAAAAATGAAGAGAGAGAATAAGGTCAGAATAGGAATGTAGGACAGAGGATAAAATCATAATAATGAAATTGGATTTCTTTAGTACATAAAGTGTATGAACGATGTAAAACACAGTTCTTAATCATTGACCAGCGCATCAAAAACTAATGATGTACTATATGTTGGCTAATTGAACATAATAAAAAAAGGAAATGGAAACAATTTTTAAAAACGTAGTTCTTAACTTCTAGGAATGTATAAGGGAGTAGGAAAATAATAAATACACAAAGTCAACATTCATCATTTCGATACACATTTATTGAGCACCTAGTATATGGTAAGCATTGTTCCAGATGGAGTGCAGGGCAGGGGATATGGCAGTGAAGAAACCAGAAAAGATTCTTGCTTTCAGAGACTTTGTATTTTTTTAAGATTTTATTTAGTTATTTGAAACAGAGAGAGAGCGCGCACATACACAAGTGGGGAAGAGAGGGGGAAGCAGAATCCCTGCTGAGCAGGGAACCCAACATGGGGCTCCATCCCAGGACCCTGAGATCATGACCTGAACTAAAGGCAGACCCTTAATCAACAAAGCCACCCAGGAGCCCCTGGAGATCTTGTACTTTAGATATAAACAAAATTATTATGTCAGGTTGTGTGAAGTGTTAATAAGGAAAGGAAACTAAGGAGGGGGAATATACAGAGAAAAGAAGGTATGGTATTGATGCCTCAGAGAAGGCATCGTTGACTAGATGACATTTGATGAGAACTTTAAATGAAGCAAAAAAATACTACATTTGGGAAGTATGGTTTCCAAAATAACAAGCCCCAAAGATGCATGTCTTCATCTCTGGAACCTGTGAGGATGGTACCTCACATGGCCAAAGGGACTTTGCAGATATGATTAAGAATCTTGAGGTAAAGAGATTATTCTGGGTTATCCAAGTGAGCTCAATGGAATCAAAAGGATCCTTGTAAGTGAAAGCGGAAGACAGAAGAGTGGGTCCAAGAGATCTGAAGATGGGCTTCTGCTGGCTTGAACATGGGCGAAGTGCCTCTAGTGAGCAGAGAAATGTCATAAGAGAGAAGGTCAGAGAGGTAACACTGCCCAGATCAGGTACAGTCTCCTGGACGATGGTAAGGCTCTTGTATTTTATCCTAGATGACAAAGGAAACCCTTGGAAGATTTGGGCTGGAATGATTAGGGCAGGTTGATTGGGGGAGTTCACATTTTCACTGACTAGGAAAAACAGGAGTCTATTCAACAGATAGAATATCAGCTAGAAGAAGTTAGCCTGAGTAAAAAAGCAATTGCTGACAGTTCGTGGATGGTTTGGTGGTTGGGAGATGGAATTAGACTAGTTTACATAGACAGGTACTGTAGAGGCCAGGGCTGGGGGGACCTGCAATGCCAAGGTAAGAAATCTGGGCTATTTATTAGTAAATGAGGAGCTGTTGACTGTAAGAGAAGGGAATTGGAGGAAATATGATAAAAAGTGTTTTAGGAGCACCTGGGTGGCTCAGTCGGTTGAGTATCTGCCTTTGGCTCAGGTCATGATCTCGGGGTCCTGGGATGGTGCCCCACATCTGGCTTCCTGCTCAGGGGGAGTCTGGTTTTCCCTCTACCCCTTCCCCCACTCGTGCTCTCTCTCTCTCTCTCTAATAAATAAAATAACGTCTTTTAAAAGGGGAGGGTTAAAGAAGATCGATCTGGTATATTATGAATTCACTGTACATGACACTGGACTCATGGACACAGCATAGGAAACTGTGACCATAATACCCATGAAATTGAGTGCAGGTTAAGGTAATTTTCATGGTAATTTGAGGGAAAACCACAGTGTTATTAATTCTGAAAAACAGATTGAGCTCCTATAGTGATGGCCTTCTTCCATTTTACCTGTGTAGCTCAAGGCAGCCAAAATAAGCTGGATTTTTTCCTCTCTTAAAATCAATTATGGCCTCTGAAAAACAATTTGAGGGTTGTAAAGGGGCAGTGGGTGGGAAGCTGGGGGAGCCTGGTGGTGGGTATTATGGAGGGCACGTATTGCATGGAACACTGGGTGTGGTGCATAAACAATGAATTCTGGTACACTGAAAAGAAATTTAAAAAATAAAAAATTTTTTAAAATCAATTTGGAAACTCTAGTTTCTAATTAGAAACTCTCACATTATCACTGATCATACATCTATCTTTGAAGTTAAAACGTCTCTCGACTGTTGCTTAACGTGGGTAGTCCCAATTTGGAGATGGTATGAGGAAAAATTGCTGATGTTGTTATGAAAATACTTGACCCTGCTTTATACTGCTACATGAAATGACTTTTCTAGGAGTGTCTTACATTTATAATAGGAAAATATCAAAATTGATGGAGGATGTAAAAAATATCAGTACTTATTCTACTTGGATGATAAATTATATATTTTAATTTAAATATGACATATATTAGAAATCCATAGGCAAACCATGAACCTTTACCTAAACCTCACATCTTATACAAAAATTAACTCAAAATGGATCACACACTTAAACATAAAATGTAAACCTACAAAACTTGTAGGTAACAACATAGAAGAGACTCTTCAGGACCTAGGGCTATGCAAAAAAATTCTTAGACTTGAAACCAGGAGCATTATCTATTAAAAAGAAAGATTGATAAACTGGACCTCATCAAAATTTAAAACTTTTGCTCTGTGAAATACGGTTAAGATGATGAAAAAACAAGCTAGCAAATGGGAGAAAATATCTCCAAGCCATATATCTGGTAAGACATTAATGTCTAGAATACATAAAGATTACCCAAAACTCAACAGAAGAAAAACAAGCAATCCAGTTAAAAAATGGGCAGGGGCACCTGAGTGGCTCAGTCATTTAAGTGTCTGCCTTCAGTTCAGGTCATGATCCCAGGTCCTGAGATGGAGCCCCTGTTGGGCTTCCTGTTCAGGAGGGAGTCTACTTCTCCCTTTCCCTTTGCCCCCCTCCCCCACTTATGCTCTCTCTCTGTCTCAAATAAGTAAATAAAATCATTTAAAAATAACAAATAGCATGGAGGACATAGGGAGTTAGAGAGGAGAAGGGAGTTGGAGGAAATTGGAAGGGGAGGTGAACCATGAGAGACTGTGGACTCTGAAAAACAACCTGAGGGTTTTGAAGGGGCGGGGGGTGGGAGGTTGGGGGAACCAGGTGGTGGGTATTAAGGAGGGCACGGATTGCATGGAGCACTGGGTGTGGTGCAAAAAACAATTGAATACTGTTACGCTGAAAAGAAATAAAATATTAAGTAATAATAATATTAGTTAAATAAATAGGAAAGCACGTGAAAGAATATTTTACCAAAGAGGATATACAGATTGTATATAAGCACATGAAAAGATGTTCAACATCATTAGCAGTTTAGGAAAATGCAAATTAAAACCACAATGAATTATCATTATACACTTATCAGAATGGCTAAACTTTAAAAAAAAAGTGACACCACCAATTGTTGGTAAGGATACAGAGAAACATCTCTCTGCCACTCTTCACAGAATAACTTGTCTAAAATATTTTCTATACTCTGTCACCATTTCATTCCCTGCTCTTCTTTCCTTCTAATCCTGCCTCCAACTGCTACCATTTCCTTGAAATTATTTTGGTCACCATGGCCTCCATGTTTAAATCATGGCCCCCATGATATTGCACATATTCTCCCCTAGGTCTCTGGCTATTCATTCTCAGGTCCCTTTTCTCTTCCCTCCTCCTGAGCTTTAACTCTTAAGGTTGAAGTACCCAGTGGCTCAGTATTAGATCCCTCTTTTTCCTTCCATCACTAACATAACTCAGTCTCTTGCTATATTTCAGCCATAGTAGATTTCTTTCTAATCCTTGGACATGTCCATTCCATTCTCAACTTAGGGTGTCTGCCCTATTCCCTAGAACATTATTCCATCTGACCTTTTGACTTTTTGATCTCACCTCGTACCATCCTTGATCTTCTGTCATTCACATTTGAGTTCACATACCCTCACTGTGGGTATTCCTGACCACCCAGTCTAAATTAGCTCCTTTGATCATCCTCAGATGATTTTTGAGAAACTAATTTCTTTTCTTCCTAGTACTTCTAACTGGCTAAATTATCTTGTTTATTTACTCATATATTTTTTTCCTATCTGGTCCCCATCCCACCAGAATATAAACTCACTGAAAGCAGAGTGACTCAGAACCTAAGAGTGCCTGACTCATATCAGGGACTCAACAATATTTGAGGAATAAATGGAAAATATATTATAAACATACCTTTTAAATGGAAATCCTGTAAAAATTGGTAGATTAGCTGGTCTTTAAATATGTGCTTCATTCGCAGCAATGAGTAGATAACAAAAGTGGAATTATATTTGTATGGTGTTCTTAAGTATCCTATCTGCTATCACATGTTTAATGAATTCAGTTAATGCCACTTCAATATGTCAAGTTAGAAGCTTTAAAAGAGCCTTAGGGAATGGAATCACCCCTTGTAATTTTCTTAGAAATTCTGTGTTCAACCAAAGGCTCAGTATTTGAACTTTAATTGGATTTAGAGTGATCATTTGGGGCCTTGTTTATTTCTTGGTCAAAAGAGCAGACTTTGTATGGTTATTTTGCTTCCCACTGCAACCAAGATTATCCGTTCTGAGCATAGTGGCCCAAGTAAAAGAAATAACAACGTAGCTAATGATCATGATTATTTACTTTAAAAGTAAATTAAAAAGTATATGTAACAAATTAATCAAAATACAGTAACATGAAAGCAGGATTAAATCCATCAGCAGGGAGCATGGGGGTCAAAGAAGGAGAGAAATCCTATGTGTTATGAAATTAGAAAAAGGAAAATGAACACTGTAGCTTCTTACTCATCCATCATCTGCAAAATCATTTGTAAGATAAATGAAACTTAACTCTTTATGCATTGATATTTTTATTTGCCAAATGAAATATTTTAAAAAGGCATTGCATCCTTTTTTTTTGCCTGGCAACCCCTCCACTTGTCCACACTCAAAAACAACATATTTTACTTTTTGAAGCCTTCTCAGCCTGTCATTCCATTCATAAGCAGCCGTTTCCTGCCACCCAGAATCAGCTGGAAATTTTTACATTTAAAATATTATGTTGATTCATTTCAAAACTGATGACCTTTCAAACAAAAGCATCAGTAATCCCTGATGGTCGGTTGCTCCAGTATAGTGAATTTAGTCTTAAGTTTGACACCAATATTCTAAGCTGTAAAGTGAGGTGGTTGATTTTGTTTTATTTCCAAAATTCCTTCTGCCTCTAAAATTCAATGATTCTATCACTAGGCTTCAATTAACAATAGTATTATGTAAAAATGTCCTGGAATGTAACAATGGTTTGGGACAGAAACTTTATTGTCAACGTTTTATTTTCTTTCTTTTTTTTAAATTTAATTTTTTTTCAGTGTTCCAAAACTCTTTTTTTATGCACCACTCCCAGTGCTCCATGCAATAAGTGCCCTGCTTAATACCCACCACCAGGCTCACCCCACCCTCCAACCCCTCCCCTCCAAAACCCTCAGTTTGTTTCTCAGAGTCCACAGTCTCCATGGTTTGTCTCTCCCTCGGATCCCCAACTCACTCCTCCTCTCCATCTCCCAATGTCTTCCATGTTGTTCCTTATGCTCCACAAGTCAGTGAAACCATATGTTTATTTTCTTTCCTTAGCAAAACTGTACAGACTCAAGAGCATGCACAAAAATTGCTCCAAAGCAGACTTACCTGCAGTCTTTAAGAACAGCATTGGCCGTTTAGAAAAACAGGAACTCCATGAAGAGGACTCTTTGTGTTTGGTAATCCTGAACTTACTACAAAGGAGATTTGGAAATCCTTTTCTACTATGACACTATTTTTACTCTAAGATAATTGAAATGTAGTTTGAATATTGGAAAGACAAAGGACACAAGAGATAGTATTGTTTATTATTTATTCCTGTGTTGTTACAGATTGTAGATTAACTAGGAGTAATAAATTTGTTACCAAGACATAGGTCTGCTTTTGGGGGAAAAAAAAGAATATTTTGTTGTCCTCATCTCTGCTTTTTTTTTTTTTTAGAATTAATAAACTTGGCTATCTGTTCCAAAGCCCACATTTTCTAATTCTTTATTATAATGGAATTTTTAACCAACCCCATACTTTGTCCTTCAATTTACTTTATTCCTCTCACTTCTCCCTTAGACAAAGTTAAAACAAAAACCTGTCAGCTTGAGTAATTCCAACTGAGCTGCCAAAATGAGAAAACCACTCCCATATCCACCTTTTAATTTCAGGTGTTCCTGGAAGTGAGCCCTGTAGTTTCAACAACGAAGGAGGTGACATTTAAAAAATAATGCTTCTTATTTTTCTAATTGCAAAAGCAGAGGGAGTTTAGTATGGAGAATTTGGAAAAATACAGCGACATAAAAAAAAAAATACTCAATCACAGAGATCCCATCATTTTATAGAATTCCTTAAATGCTTTTCCCTCTGCATGGGGTCAAACTGTGAATAAAGTTTTGCATCTTGTTTTTCACATTTAAGATTATATCATAAGACTGCCAGCTGTCATGAAGTATTCTTCAAAAATAGGATTTTATTGGCGGCATATCATTCCATCTTATGGATATACAAAAACTGACAGTTAACCAAACCAAAGAAAGAGCTGATTGAAATGAATTCTGTCTTTCGCTCCTTTCCACCATTCCTGATGGTAATGAAGCAATTGATGTAGTTGTATCATTTCTCTTCTATGGGCCATAGTGACAAGATTCCCATTATCATCTGTCCCTGATAACAAAGGTGAAAATCACAGCGTCCTCTTAACCCCTTCTCAAATGTTTCTGTCACTTGTTACATCTTTAGGCCCTCCCTTACCTATGGTGTGGAATCATTTAGCAATCAGTGGAGAGGAAATGACAGGGACTTGGGCAGAGAGCGCTGGATGTCAGCATCTCCCCCCCTGCCCCGCCCCCAGACTACAAGACAGAGAACAGAGGTCCTGTGAATAAAGTCACTGAGACATAGCCATAGCCACGTCACACTTGGAACAGGCAGCCTCCCTCCCTGGATCCCAGAGAATACCCATCAGTCCTCAGGGTCTAGCATCAGCCATCAGAGAAAATTGACATCTGTTGCCAGGAAAGTTGCAAAAGAGTGTTGAGGAATCATGATAGCGCGTTATATATTGTTCTAGTTTTAATGAAATGTGAATTTTCTTCCTCTGGTATCCAGAGGGGAGTAATGACCTCTAAACCTCTCCTTCACCATATTATCACCAGAATTGAGCTTGTTACCAGGGTTCTCAGGAGTCTCCCAGCACCTGGCTGGCTTAGTCGCTGGAGCATGGGACTCCTGATCTCAGGGTTGTCAGTTTGAGCCCCACATTGGGGGTAGAGGTTACTGAAAAATAAAATCTTTTGGAAGAAGATGGGTATCAGGTATCTGGTTGGTCTGGGTTCATCTTTCTGCAAACATAGCCTAAGCTATGTGTTCCTTCAAAGATTGTGTAGCACTCAGGCAGAACATCTTCAAAATTGAGTTTAATACAACTTTAAGTCTCTCCTGTGTCCCAATTTCTCAAATATCTAAAGACTTACCAGGGTAAGTGCCCAACACTTACAAAACTGGAAAAAAAATAAGAACCAAATTTCCAGCTACTTCAGCTGCTTATAATATTTTCTTCAGCTTTGAGGTATAATTAACAAATAAAATTGCAATATATTTAAAACATACAATGTGATGATTCAAAATATGTATCCATAGTGAAATGATTCCCATGATCAGGTTAATTAACACAACTATCACCTCACATAGTTACCTTTTTTCTAGAACGTTTAACATCTACTCTTTTAGCAAATTTCAAGCATAGAATATAGTATTATTAACAAAAGCCACCACCCTGTAAATAGATCCTTAAAACTTATTCCTCGTATGACTGTTCTTTTTAATTGCTGCTCCATTTATATTCTCATCAGCCCTGTACAAGAATTTCCTTTTCTCCACATCTGCACCAGTATTTGTTATCTCTTGTCCTTTTGACAATAGACATCCTAACGGGTGTAAAGTGATAGCTCCTTGTGCCTTGATTTGCATGTCTCTGATGATTAGTGATATTGAGCCCCTTTTCATATATCCATGGGCCACTTACACATAGTCTATTAAAAAAATTCTCTTTTTTAAGTCCTTTACCCATTTTTAATGAGGTTATCTGTTTGGTTTTGTCTTTATGGGGGGGGTTGTATGTGTGTGTTTGCTTAGCTATTGAGTTGTAAGAGTTTCCATATGTTTTTAATATTAACCCCTTACCAGATATATGGTTCACGGATATATTCTCCCATTCTGTAGGTTGCCTTTTCATTTTGTGGGTTCTTTCATTTGCTATGCAGAAACTTTAGTTTTGTGGAGTCCCACTTGTTTATTTTTGCTTTTGTCGCTTGTGTTTTTGGTGTCAAATCCAAAAAATACATTGCCAAGACCAGTGTCAGGGAGCTTTTCCCTTATGTTTTCTTCTAGGAGATTTACACTTTGAAGTCTTATGCCTAAGTCTGTAATCTACTTGCCGTTGATTTTTGTATGTGCCTTAAGATAGAGGTCCAGTTTCACTCTTCTGCATGTGAATATCCAGTTTTCCAGTTCCATTTATTGGAGAGACTATCTTTTCTTCATTGTATATTCTTGTATCTTTGTCAAATTTGTTGGCCATATATACCTGTGATTATTTGGGGGCTCTCCATTCTGTTCGATTGATCTCATGATAATAACATACTGTTGTGATTACTGTATCTTTGTAGTATAGTTTGAAAACAGGAAGGGTGATGCCTCGAGCTTTGTTCTTTCTCAGGTATGTTTTGTCCATTTGAGGACATTCTGGTTCCATAAAATTTTAGTAGTATTTTTTCTATTTCTGCAAAAAGTACCACTGGAATTTTGGTAGGGATTACACTTGATATATAGATCACTTTGGATGGTATGGACATTTTAATAATAATAATTCTTATAATCCTTGAACATGGTTATCTTTCCATTTCTTTGTGTCTTCTTCAATTCCTTTCAACAAAGTTTTATAGTTTTCACTGTATGTATCTTTCATCTCTTTGTTAATTTTATGCTTAACTTTTTACCCTTTTTGGTGCTATTATAGATGGGATTGTTCACATAATTTTCAGATAGTTCATTGTCATTGTATAGTAATACAACTAATTTTTGTATGTTGATTTTGTATCCTGCAACTTTGCTGAATTCATTTATTAGTTCTAACAGTGTTTTAGTGGAGTCTTTAGGATTTTATATACATAAGATCATGTCAGTGCAAACAGATGATTTTATTTCCTTCTTTCCAATTTCAGTATCTTTTTAATTCTTTTTCTTTTCTAATTGTTCTGGCTAGGATTTCCAATACTATGTTTAATAGAAGTGGTAAGAGAAGGCACCCTTGTCTTTATTCCTGATTGTAGAGGAAAAATTTTTAGCTTTTTGCTATTGAGTATGATGTTGGCTGTGAGCTTGTCATATATGGCCTTTATTATATTGCTCTCCATCTGTACCTAATTTGTTGAGAAATATTAGACTGGAAAGATACTGAACTTTGTCAAATGCTTCTCCTGCACCTATTGAGATGATCATGATTTCTGTCTTTCAATTTGTTAATGTAGTGTATCATTTTTATTGATTTGTGTATGTTGAACAATTTTTGCATCCCAGTGATAAATCCTGCTTTATCATAGTATATGATTCTTTTAAGAATACTACTGAATTAGGGGGTGCCTGGGTGGCTCACTCAGTTAAGCATCTGACTCTTGATTTTGGCTCAGGTCATGATCTCTGGGTTTTGAGATCAAACCCTGCGTTGGGCTTCATGCTGGGTGTGGAGCCTGCTTCATATTCTCTCCCTCTCCCTCTGTCCCTCCCCTACTTCCTCTCTAAAAAAACGCTGCTGAATTGGGTTTGCTAATATTTTATTGAGAATTTTTGCATCTATGTTCATAAGGAATATTGGCCTGTGATTTTTTTTTTTTTTTTTTTTTTTTTTGTATTGTGCTTGTCAGGTTTTGGTGTCAGGGTAATGTTGGCCTCAAAAAAAAAAAAAAAGGGAAAAAAATGAGTGTTGGAAGGTTCCCTCCTTCCCTCCTTCCTCCTTCCTTTCTTCTTTTCCTCCTTCCGGTTCCTTCCCTCCTCCCTCTACACCTCCCCCTTCTTTATTTTCTTCTTCCTTTCTCTTCTTCCTCTTTTGATACTAGAGAAACATTGTGATAAATATCTTTGTTTATATATTACGCTCTGGTGAATTTGTTTCTATGCAATTGATTCTGAGTGACCCATCTCACTACCATAGATAGCCTAATGAATGTCGTGGGATAACTGTAATCTTACCAACTCTATTCCTTGAATGGGCACATAGGGATCAATGAGGTGGGTGGAAAGATATTCTTTTTCCACCTAAAATGTTTTGATGACCATATTGGAGATGGGAAAATGGAAGCTCAGGGCAAGTAATGGACTAATCTCATGCATTAATTAGGATACGGTCAATTGCTTTAATAAATAAATCCCAAAGTCTCATTGACTAAAACCAACAGAAACCTATTACTCATGTATCAGTCCAATGTTGTTGTCCGTGTTTGTCAGACTGGTCTTCCACACGATGACTCAGGAATCTAGGCTGCTTCCATATGTTGACTGCACTTTTTCATAGGACCTCTGTGTCATCTAGAGCCAGCCATCACATGAAAAAAGAGAGATTAGAGAAAGCACATCTGCATAAGTGGCTTGGCCTGGAAATGTCTCACGTCACTACTACTCTGTCCACTGGCAAGAACCAGTCATTTGATTACATGTAGATGTAAAAGGAACTGCAAAATGTAGTCCACAGCTGGATAGCCACCTCTAAGTAATAATTCTTTTTTTTAGCTATTACCAAAAAATTTTTTTTATTTTCTTGTGTTAGTCATGATTTGCATAATTCTAAACTGCCCTAGAGAGAACACTGATTTTCCGTTCTGAACTTTTGCTATACCTAAAGGCACAAAAATATTAAAGAAAGGAGTCATGAAGTAAACATTCTTTCTGCTATTCAGATTCCCATGTGAATTGGTCTTTAGGGTTTTTATGGTATTTTTTCATTTGAGGATTATGGTCACACCACTCTCATAAAATGAAATGGAAAGTATGTCATTGTTTTCCATACTCTGAAAATTGTTCATACCTTGGAGTTTGAAGGAATTTGCCTTTACCATCTTCTGAGGTTAGTGCTATTTTGCTGGTAGCTCTTTGATAATTTTTCAACTTTTTTCTGTGATTGTTGTCCTATTCCAACTTTTTACTTCCTTAAAATACTTGTGATAATATCTATTTCCCTAGAAAATTATTCATTATGTGAAGTTTTTTAAAAGATTTATTTATTTATTTTAGAGAGAAAGAAAGTGAGCAGGGGAAGAGGCAGAGGGAGAGAGAGGGAGAGAAGACTCTTTGCAGAGTGTGGAGCCCAATTCAGGGCTTGACCTCACAACCCTGAGATCACAACCTGAGCCAAAATCAGGAGTTGGACACTTAACTGACTGAACCACCCAGCCACCCCTCATTATGTGAAGATTTTTTTATGTATTAGTCTAAGTATCTATATATAATATTTAAAATATTCTCCAACTCTGTGGTTGTATCCTTTCTTTTTTTTTTTAAAGATTCTATTTATTTATTTGACAGACAGAGATCACAACTAGGCAGAGAGGCAGGCAGAGAGAGAGAGAGAGGAGGAAGCAGATCCCTGCTGAGCAGAGAGCCCGATATGGGACTCGATCCCAGGACCCTGAGATCATGACCCGAGCCGAAGGCAGCGGCTTAACCCACTGAGCCACTCAGGCGCCCCTTGTATCCTTTCTTGATTTCAAATATTATATATGTACATTTTCTCTTTTCCTATTTTGTTCTTTATTAATCAGAAGTTTGGTTTTTTTTATTGATCTATCCAAAGAACGTTTTGGATGTATTTATGGGCCTTATTGATTTTCTCTGTTCTAACATATTAATTCCCACTTTTGTTTATATGATAATTCCCATGTTTGTCTATATTAGTTACCTGATAGTTCCTGCTTCCACTTTCCAAAGTGATTATTTACACCTTCTCCCCACAAACTTCCAAAATCCTCTCACCTTCCTTACTGTAAGCTGATGAACCCTCTTCCTAATTCACTGAGAAGTTTGAAATAACTAGAAAAGAATTTGAACAAACTCCCAAACCACATCTGACCATCTGCGTACAGATGGGCCCATGTACTCTACCCCCTTCTCTGCTCCTTTTTACAGAATAATTTCTTTAAAAAGTAGTGGATTCTCATTGCTCATATACTCCCTTACTTCCTATTCTCTCATCAACCCACTCCATTCAAGTTGAGTTTCCAATCTGTCATAGACTAAAGGTTTGTGTACCTGCAAAATTCTTAGGTTGAAATCCTAACCCCATACAACGTGGTATTAAGAGGTGTGGCCTTTGGGAGATAATGAGGTCCTAAGTGTGGAGCGCTCATGAATGGGATTAGTGTCCTTGGGCAGAATTTGCTCTGCTCTTTTCAGCATGGGAGGATACACCAAGAAGTCAGCAGTAAGCAACTTGAAAAATGGCCCTCAGTCAGAACCCAGTCATACTGACACCCTGATCTCAGACTTCCAGCCTCCAAAATCATGATAAATAAATTTCTGTTGTTTATAAGCCACCCAGTCTATGATATTTTATTACAGCAGTCCAAATGGACTAAGATACCATCATTCCAACAAAATTACATCTGTCAAATTCATCGGAGACCTTCATATTCTACATATAATGATCAATTCTCAGTCCTCCTCTTCTATGACCTATTAACAATAGATTCATTGGAATTTCCCTTTGCAATATTCTATATTCTTGGCTTCAGAGATAATTGTTATTTTTTTTCTCCTTTCTCATGTATCACTTTTTCTCTGTTTCCTTTGCTGGATTTTTATGTTCTCATTGATTTCTTAACTTTTCAAGGCCCTGGAGCTTAATACTCAGATTTCTATATAGACTCATTCTCGGGAATCTTACCTAGTTCCATGACTTCAACTACCAGCTACATATTAGCATCCCAATTTCTCTCCCAAAGTCTTGAGTAAATGGCCAACTAGTTGACATTTCCACATAGATGAATTTAAGAGTAAGGATGACTGGGATGCCTGGGTGGCTCAGTTGGTTAAGCAACTGACTCTTGATTTCTTGTGTTGTTTTTCAAAGGTCATGATCCTGGGGTCCTAGGATCAAGCCCAGTGTCAGGCTCCCCACCCAACAGGGAGTCTGCCTGAGATTCTCTCTTTTCCTCTACTTCTGTCCCTCCCCCTGCTCATGGGCTCTCTCTCTCTCAAATAAATAAATAAATCTTAAAAAAAAAGAATAAAGATGGCCTAGGCTATATGCAGTAACAAAAGCATGGAAACATCTGTGGCTCAAACAATGTTTATTTCTCAAGCAAGCTAACTATCCACCATAAGTAAACAAGGGGTCTCATGGACTCTGGCAGATGGAGGCCCTATCTTGACACCATTTTCCATGATCATAGAGGCAGAAAAAAGGGAATATAACAAATCATGAACATTGATTCTTGAAGCTTTTGCTGAGGAGTAGTACATGCCACATCTTTCTATACTTCAGTCATTAAATATACTTTCTGTTACCCTGACTTATTGTTATTCAAAAGCACTTACCACTTAACACATTATTTACTTGTTTATGTGTTAATTTTCTGTTTCTCCTACAGTGTAAGTTCCATGAATGCACAGAGTTGGTTACCTTTACTGCTGTAGCTTTAGTACCTAGCAGTGTCTGGCACATAGTAGCCATTCAATAAATACTTACTGAATGAGTAAATTAATTCCTCCTGTTTTTTTTAACATTTATTTCTTTTAATTTTTATTATTTTTAGTAAATTCTTATCTTTGTTCTTTCACATAATAAAATATATATGGCTGTAAGTCTTCTAAGTTCATCTTTGACCACCGTCCACATATTTTGAGACGTAGTGTTCTCATGTCATCATATTCTGGTCTGTCACCAGTTTAGAGTTCCACTTTGACCTAGCGCTATTTAAGAGAATGTTTTAAAATTTCCAAATGGTTGGATTTTTCTATGAATTTAATCCATGCACAATTTATTTATTTTTTTCATTTATTTATTTTCAGCATAACAGTATCATTATTTTTTCACCACACCCAGTGCTCCATGCAATCCGTGCCCTCTATAATACCCACCACCTGGTACCCCGACCTCCCACCCCCCACCACTTTTTTTTTTTAAGATTTTATTTATTTGACAGAGAGAGATCACAAGTAGGCAGAGAGGCAGGCAGAGAGAGAGAGAGAGGAGGAAGCAGGCTCCCTGCTAAGCAGAGAGCCCGATGTGGGACTCGATCCCAGGACCCTGAGATCATGACTTGAGCCGAAGGCAGCGGCTTAACCCACTGAGCCACCCAGGCGCCCCCCCCACCACTTTTAAAAGATTTTGTTTAGTTATTTATTTGAGAGAGAGAGAAAGCAAGTGGGGAGAGGGCCAGAGGCAGAGGGAGAAAGAATCTCAAGCAGACTCCACACTGAACGTGTGAAGGGCTCAATCTCATGACCCTCAGATCATGACCTGAGCTGAAAACAAGAGTCAAACACTTAACCAACTGAGCCACCGAGGTGCCTCTGTACACAATTTAATTTCTAACTTTATTTCACTGTGGTCAGAGAGTAATAGAAGAGGGTACCAAAATGCAGAATTTCTACTACCTACATACTCCCCCCATACACACACAGTTAAAAGTGTGTAATTATAACAAATGAATGTGAAGTGCAAGATAAAATATCAGATCTTTTGGATTTCCATGCAATCTTACCATGCTAAATATTCCATTTCCTGTATTATTTTGCAAGATTTCAGCATGCAGCCCTATGACAGTCAATGCCTTTGAACAGAGTTAAGACATCCTGGCTTGGTATCACAGATGAGTATAAGTTCATTTGGTTATAGGAGAGAAAATCAGGTTGCTCCTACCTTGGCTATGTTTGATATTTAACAACTCTGTCCCTCTAAATTTTTCTCAAAAGAAAAATGATGCTATGGGATTTGCTTGGACCTATAAACTTGTGAGAGTTTGGTGGCTGCTTGAGCTCTCTGATTCCTATTATTCCTTGAAATTTGAATTGCCAGTCACTTTTCTCAGGTGCTATTACCAAAACTGTTTCTTCTCATAGTGATAGTCCTATAATTTCTAGCCCATCTCTATTCCCAGATGGCTCACCAGAGAGATCTCAGCTTGTTCAGAAGCTAGGATCCACAAAATATGGTGAGAAAATGCATGCTGTTGTGGCCGAGGGTGCTATGAGAGCATAGATGCTCAAAGTCATTCTGCAATAGGAGTGTCATCTTGGTGGCTGAGGGAGACAGTGCTGTCCAAGGTCACCACATGCTTTAGCAACACCTGTCAGGACAGAACATGAACAGATAATTTGCTTCTCCAATCCAACTCTTGATTAGAAATTTAACCAACTTTTGGGGGGTACTTATGAAAATAAAAATAAGGGTGAACAAAGAAATAATAAAATGAGAAAAACTGCATTACATCAAAACTGCTTCAGGTCCTTGTAATAATGGTATTATACAAATTGATCTCAAGCAGATTATAGTGAAATTTAATAATCGATCTTAGGAGGATTCAGGCTATAAGGAATCTCCTAGTGTATAAAAAGGAAGAAAACAAATTCCTTCAGTACCTATTATTTTCTAGCATTGTGTGGGTACATGTGTATATTCCCTGAAATGTTGTGAACTAAATATTATATATAGATATAGATATTATAGCCTATCTATATATAGATGTAGACATTTAAGGATACTGAAACTAAAAATTATCTAAGGTAACATAACAATTCACTGACAGTTCTAAGTTTACAGCTCATTTCCATGGGCAGATGGCAGAAAGGAAATTTACAAGTCACGTCAGTCTGCCTTCAAAGCCTATATTTCTTTTCAACCATTCATTTGCTTGTACTATCCCACTTAGCTGCCTCCAGGAAGATGTTAGACAGATACCTGGGCCTTAGTATGGGTGATGCAACCATCCACCTAAGCTTTTATGGTTATCTTGTGTAAGTTGGAAGTGTGTTGATATCACTCTTCGTACAATGATTACTTCTCTTAGATTCTCACTGGGTCACCAGAACTCACAATTTATCATGACTTCCTGATTAGTTAACATGGAAGAACCAGATCCCTCTTTTCCTCTCCTCTCACTTCATTATCATACTCTTTTCAGTAGATATCACAAAATAATGTAGATATATACAAGGTATAGAAAATAATGTACCCACCATCTAGCTTAAGAAACAGAGCATTGCATATATAAGTGAAGCTCCTTGAGTACCTCACCCTGATTGCATGCTTCTTATCCTCTTATGCACACACCCCCACACAAACACACACACATACATACACACCTTGCTTAGAATTAGACTTGATCCTGAATTTGGTGATTATCATTCCTATCCATGTCTTCATAGTTTTACCATATATTTTTTTCAAACAATATGTAGTATGGTTTTGTAAGTTTTTAAACTTTATGTAAATAGTCTTTATATTTTTTCTACCTTATTTAAATTCAATTAAATTTAGCATATAGTGTATCATTAGTTTCAGAGGTAGAGCTCAGTGATTCATCAGTTGCATATAACACCCAGTGCTCATTCCATCATGTGTCCTCCTTAATGCCCATCAACCAGTTACCCCATCACCCTACCCACCTCCCCTCCAGCAATCCTCAGTTTGTTTCCTAGAATTAAGACTCTTATGGTTTGTCTCCCTCTCTGATTTCATCTTAGTTTATTTTTCCCTCCCTTCCCCTATGATCCTCTGTTTTGTTTCTTAATTTCCACACTTGAGTAAATCATATGATAGTTGTCTTTCTCTGATTGACTTATTTCACTTAGCGTAATACTCACCAATTCCAACCATGTCATTGAAAATGGTAAGAGTTGATACATATTGATGACTGAGTAATATTACATTATGTGTGTGTGTGTGTGTGTGTGTGTGTGTGTGTGTATAAATATATCACATCTTCTTTTTCCATTCATCTGTCAATGGACATCTGGGCTCTTTCCATAGTTTGGCTATTGCAACATTGCTGCTATAAACACTGGGGTGCAGGTGTCCCTTTAGATCACAATGTTTGTAATATTTGGGTAAATAACTAGTAGTGTAATTGCTGGATCATTTTTAACCTTTTGAGAAATCTCCATACTATTTTCCAAAGTGGCTGCATCAGCTTGCATTCCCACCAACAGTTTAAGAGGGTTCCCCTTTCTCTGCATCCTCACCATCTGTCATTTCCTGACTGGTTAATTTTAGCCATTCTGACAGGTGTGAGGTGGTATCTCATTGTGGTTTTGATTTATATATCCTTGATGCTGAGTGATATGGAGTATTTTTTCATGTGTCTGTTAGCCATTTGTATGCCTTCTTTGCAGAAATGTCTGTTCATGTCTTTTGCCAATTTCTTGACTGTTCTTTGGTTCTTTTTCTTTGGTTTCTTAACTGTTCTTTGGTTCTTTGTTCTTTGACTATTGGGTTAGATATGGATCTTGGCTACTAGCCCTTTATCTGGCAAGACATTTGCAAATATCTTCTCCCATTCTGTAGGCTGTCTTTTGTTTTTGTTTTGTTGGTTTTTTTTTAATGTTTTCTGTGCAAATATTTTTTATCTTGATGAAGTCCCAATAGTTCATTTTTGTTTTTATTTCCCTTGCCTTTGGAGATATGTCTAACAACAAATAGCATGGAGGACATGGGGACTTAGAGTGGAGAAGGGAGTTGGGGGAAATTGGAAGGGGAGGTGAACCATGAGAGACTATGGACTCTGAAAAACAATCTGAGGGTTTTGAAGGGACGGGGGGTGGGAGGTTGGGGTACCAGGTGGTGGGTATTATAGAGGGCACGGATTGCATGGAGCACGGGGTGTGGTGCAAAAATAATGAATACTGTTATGCTGGAAATAAAAATAAATAAATAAAAAAAAAGAAAAAAAAAAAAAAAGAAGTTACTGTGGCCAAGGTTACAGAAGTTGCTGTCTGTGTTCTCCTTTAGGATTTTGATGGATTCCTGTCTCACATTTAGGTATTTCTTCCATTTTGAATTTCTGTTTGTTATGGTATAAGAATTTGGTTCAGTTTCATTCTTCTACATGTAGCTGTCCAATTTTCCCAACACCATTTATTGAAGAAACTGTCTTTTTTCCATTGGATATTCTTTCCTGCTTTGTGGAAGATTAGTTGACCATAAATTTGAAGATCCATTTCTGGGTTCTCTATTCTGTTCCATTGATCTATGTAGGGCTTTTTTGGTTTTTTTTTGGTTTTTTTTTTAATTTTTATTTATTTTTAAAATTTCTTTTCTGTGTTCCAGAATTCATTGTTTATGCACCACACCCAGTGTTCCACGTAATACGTGCCAACCACAATACCCACTACCAGGCTCACCCAACCTCCCATCCACCCCCCTCCAAACCCCTCAGTTAGTTCTTCAAAGTCCAGTCTCTAGTGGTTTGTCTTCCCCTCCAAATTCCCCCAGCTCCCTAGTACAGACAAAGGGCTGATATCCAAAATCTATAAAGAACTCCTCAAACTCAACACACACAAAACAGATAATCATGTCAAAAAATGGGCAGAAGACATGAACAGACACTTCTCCAATGAAGACTTATAAATGGCTAACAGACATATGTGTTTGTTTTTGTGCCAGTACCTTTTTCAACATTCCTCTAGCTCTTTGGGGTGTATATTTTTAAAAACATTCAATCATGTTGATAGGTAAGTTATACAATATAGTTCGTTCATTTTACTGATGCATATATCCTATTTATTAGGTAAATCACAATTATTTTATTCACCCTTCAATTGATGGACTTTTAAAAAAGATTTTATTTATTTATTTGAGGGGGGGAGGGGCAGAGGAAGAGGGAGAGAGAGAATCTCAAGCAGAGTCCCCACTGAGTGGGTAGCCTGATACAGGACTTGATCTCATGACCCTGAGATCATGACCTGAGCTGAAATCAAAGGTCAAATTCAGGCCCCCTCAGTGGATGGACTTTTAACTTATTTCCAATCTTTCATTTTTATAAACAATTCCGCAATTAGCATCTCTGTTCATACCTCACTTTGGACATGTGTAAGAATTTCCATAGGGTGCATATCTAGGAATAGATATGTTAGATCATAATGTTTAAACATTTTCAACTCTATAACGTAATACTAAATCAATCTCCTTACTCTTTTTATTTATTATGCATTTCTAACTGTGGACTATCTAATACTATTTGATGGTTCTATAAGATCAGCATAACCTCCAAATTGGGATTGCAATTCATTCTTCTTCCAGTTGGAATCTTTCATAATCTCCTTTCTCTCTTTCTCTCACTCCCTTCTTCCCTCTCTCTCAATTATATATATATATATATATATATATATATATATATATATATATATAGTATTTTTTCTCTTGAGGGAAGTTTGAATCAATTTGTCAACCAGTAGGAATATAGTATCTATACAATTCATTCTTTATGCAGAATTAAAATAAATACTAACTGCTTTAATAATAGCTACTATTCAGTGGTCACCTAATAACCTACTGACTGTTAAGGATTTTCCTTAAACTCACTTAGCACTCATAATAACCATGCAAAAAGAACCATTTTGACCCAATTGTATAGGTAAGGATTTCAGAGACATTAATTAACTTGTTAAGTCACAAAGCTATTTATCAAGTATTGACCAGATTTCAAACCTAGTTCTAAATGATTGCAAAATCCATGGTCTTTTCACTTTCCCACTTTTCCTTAAGAGTTATAAGGTACTCTCATAACTTTACCAAGTGTGATTCATTGTTTGTATATTGCCTTATGGAATTAGGTTATTATCTTTCTTATTTTACAAATGAGGAAATAGAGGCTTCAAGAATTTATATGCTCTGCCAAAAACTTATATAGCTAATGAGTGGTAGTACTAGGACCTAAATCCAGGGCTTTGGACCCCTGTGTCAGTTCTTTTCTATTATCCAATACTTCCACTGAAATAATGAGACAGTTAACATAGTACTGGGCTAGGTCACCTTGGGTAAAGAATGCCTAATTAAAGAATTTGCAATATTGTGCTATTGATAGAGAACCTGGAAAGTCTTTGAGTATAAGGACTTGCTCATAAGAATTCTGTAGGAAAATTATTCAAATGGCACAGGATATGAAGATGAGTATGAGGGCTGGGACAGACATTGGATTCCAGGAGGACAATTTTTTTCCTTCCACGATGGCAAGGATTTTTGTCTGTTTTATGCACTGACAGGCTATCAGTGCCTACTAGCACAGTCCTTTGTACAAATTAGGCAATAAATACTTGTTGAGGGGTGCCTGGATGGCTCAGTCAGTTGAGCGTCTGCCTTGGGTTCACATCATGATCCTGATGTCTTGGGATAGAGCCCCGTGTTGGGCTCCCTACTCAGCGGAAAGTCTGCCTCTCCCTCTCTCTCTCTCTGCCCCTCACCCCACTACAGTCTTCTTTTCCCTCTGCTCCTTACCCTTCTTGTGCTCTCCCCAAATAAATAAAGAAATCTTTTTAAAAAATAAATAAATACCTGTTTAATGAATTTAGAATTTTGGCACTGAAAGAAAACTTGAAATTTACCTAGCCCAAACCATTTGTTTTATCAGTGAAGCAAATGCAACTCAAAGGAGCTAAAGTTTCACAGCCAGTTTCCAGTACAACAAATATATTAGAACCCTATCTTTGGATAAAAGAGTCTATGAATAAATAAATAAATAAGATTCTTTCCACTCATCAATACTATCCAACACTAATACATTTAAAATAGAATTCATGTTTAGTTTTCAGGCATTATAATAATCACATAGTCAGTTTATTACAGCAAATATACATACTGTGATATCCTATAATATTTTCCCCCTCAATGTGTGCAAAACTTCCCCAAATAAAAATCCCAAATTTTCAACAGTTTCTGTATATAGATACAAAAAATTAGTTATTATGAGTTGGAAAACTGTGTATAAAATTGTACAAAAAGCATCTATGTATGAAGAATTCTTTGAAAGGCACATGAAGATGGGTTAGGGTCATTATATTAGAGCACTCAGGATTTAATGAAGGCATTTTCAGAATTGCAAGACAGCTATAATTATAACTCCTCTGTAATTTTTTCCTCATCCAGAGTTGAAAATGTCTATGTTGCATTTTGTTCCAAGTTTACTTCCTTAAAGGGAAATGGAATTTGCTCACATAATCATGTAAGAACAAAACATCTAGTGGATCTATTTGATTTTCATGCAGTCAACAAAAGCATCTATGAACTACCCAGTGAATCTTTGTGACTTATGAAGCAGTTATAAACTTTGTGTGGAGTGTTAATCTTTTTTTTTTCTTTAGCTCTATGAATACTACAGGTCTTAAGTTGAGAAAACAACTAAAGTCTTGCTAAGCTGAATTTGCCAGGACTTATAGAATGTTACAAAAATCACTTTGTTTATTCTTTAAATATTCAGTGATTGAAGCTTGGCTAATATGTTTTGATATAACTGGCCATGAATAGACTGACAGTTCAATACTACCCACCTTCCTACACACACACACACACACACACACACACACACAACCTTGAAAGGTCTATTCAGAAGAGTTTAATGTATAAGAGAAACAAGCTCTTCTCTGAGAGGAAAAAATGTGAAGTTTGATCTCTTCATAAAACTATATCCTCTTCTTAGATTTGAGTCCTGACTATGCTCAGAGAAGACAACTCATTTTATCGCATTCCGGTTCAACCTCATAATGTTTCAGATACTTCTGGTTTAAAATTTCATCTCTCTTGGATACGTATGCAATCATATTCAAGTCACTGTCAAGTTCACCATCCCAGGGCTTCTCCTTCTTGCAGGTATTTTCTCCTTCATCTTCCCTGGTTCTGCTTTAATTTAAAAAAATATTAAAAATGTCTATATAAGTTTTCTGGGCCTGTCATTACAAAGTAACACAGACTGGGTGGCTTAAACAACAGAAATATATTGTCTCACAGTTCTAGAGAACCAAAGTCTGAGATCCTGGTGTGGGAAATGCTCTTTCTTCTAAGGGCTCTGAGGGAGGGAACTGTTCTATGCCTATCTCCCAGCCTGTGGTGGTTTGCTGGCCATCTTTGGAATCCCTAGGCCTGAAGCAATATCATAACCATCTCTGCCTTCAACATGGTTTTTACCCTTATGTGTGTGTCTATGTACAAATCTCCCCCCTTTTTATAAGGACACTATTCACATAGGATTGGGGCCCAACCTCATCTTAAATGATTAGACCTGCAATGACCCAGTTTCTAATTAAAGTCACATTCTGAGGTACTGAGCATTAGGACTTCAACATATTTTGAAGGGACACCTGCCTCCTGGAAGTGGCTGGCAGGGCATGGGTGGGGTGGGTGAAAGGGAGGTAGTTGGTAGAAACAGATGGCAGCTTTCTATATCCTCAGTCTAAAGCAGCAGTCATACATCTGTTGATGTTTGTGACTGTATCATTCAGTGTGTTCTATTCAAGGATGGAAAAAACAAAGATAGTCCAAAGCTGTTATTTGTATGTGGAACAATCAGGGGCTTATAGGCATCTGCTAGGCAGAGCCTCCACAGCCTTTGGATACCAATGATTCTACAGAGGCATAACTGTTACCCCAAGTTTGTGTTTCACTCCACAACTCCTCTTTGAAATCCTTTCATCCCACTGGGATGTTTATAAGCTATAAGCCTTCTTGAATGGATCTGACAAGCCAGCTAGAGCCCCGTGCTACTACTTCCTATAGCCCCCTATGTCAACCTTTGCATAAGTGGGAAAAATCTTTGCCCTGTGTTGATTTCTTGGGCTACTCTGTCCTCCCTATGCTGCTCTAGTCTCTCCTTCAGCCAGCAGTGTCAGGTAATTTTGTGACTTCTAGCAGTGTGAATTTCCGACAGTTTGCAGGCCAAATCCCTCTAGCAACAGCCCCCAGATTCTTAAGGGAATTATTTGGTGTTGAAGAGAGAAGTCATCCAAAATGGAGGAAAAGGACAACAATATATTTGCTATTCTTCTTTTTGGAAGCTGTTCAACAGACTTCCTTTCATTTCCGTCTTTGTGAGGATTAAAAAAAGCTAGCCCCCTAAATGATAGTTCTTTGAATTTAGAAGCTCAAGGACATAACTTATTTTTGTTCATAGCTCTGAGCTTTTCCCAAGGCAATCCAGTACTTTGCATTTAGTCACCAGATAGAGAAGAATCCAGATCAGTATTTCAGGGAGCGCCAAAGAATATTTGTCTTCCCCAATACGGCTGAACATAACTGGAGAAAATACAAACCATGCAAAGTGGCCTCACTTTCAAATCCTGATCATAAACCTTAAGGGCTAAGAAGGGGTCCTAATGCTGCCAAGCAATCATACTATGCATCCCTAGTTCATGGCTTCTTGCACTACCCTACATGAGCATTTAACATGCTGTCTTCTCTACTCACTCTTCATCCATCACCTGGATTCCCACTTTGGTGAGAAAGTTGAAGCAATCAGGAGAGAATTTCAAAAATATCCCACAACCACATCTACCTACCTGCTTACTTTTGGGTCTCTGTCCTCTGTATTCCCACTGGTTTCCGTGACTGAGCTGCCCAAACTCTTAGCTAAGGCCAATGGGGCATTAGCTCTCCAACCTTCTTGCTCATTCAAGGACTTTGCTTCTCTTCCCAATCCTGCATCAACTCCCTGCCCCCTTTACTGGATCTGTCCGATCAGCATACAACCATTCTTCTCTCATGTTAAAAAGAGAAATAAAGAATAACTAACCCTCATTTAACCCCATTTTCCAAGCCATCTACTGGTCTTTCCTTAAAACACAAAAATAACAGGTTTGTTAATACTATCTCTAAATTCTCTGCCCTCATTCTCTCTTCAACCATTCCAAAAAGGCTTTTCCCCTACCACTCCACATAAACTTCACTTGTCATAGTCCCCATTGACCTCCACATTGCTAAACCTGATGGCCATTTCTTGCACACCAGGGCTTAAGCCAGCTGATCGCTTCTCTTGAAACAATTCCTTCACATAGCTTCCCGGATCCCACACTCACTTAAGTTTCCCTCTTGTGCCACATTGGTTACCCACTTGTACTTTGTCTCTGTTGTTGCTTTCTTAAACTTTCTCCAGTCTGTAAATGTTGGAATGTTACAAAGCCAATCCCTTGGTACATTGTCTGTCTTCTATATACATGGACTCCCTAGATGATACCATTCAGTTTCATGGATTTGATTATCATCTATTTTGTAATGCTTCCTAAATTGACATTTCTAGCCCCACATCTTTTCTCTTAAACTCCAGATTCATACATCTAAATGCCCAATCAACATCTCCAATTAGATGTCTAATAGACATTCTAAACTAACATATTCCAAACTAAGTTCTGATTCCCATCCAATTTCCCAGTCCTCTTTGGTTGCCACTTTTCCCACAAGTTTCTTAATAATGTTGATTCCATCCTTCCATTAGAAGGCAAAGCTAAACTAGCAGAGGGCACATCTGAATTGGATATATCCCCAGAACTTTAAATCCCTGGATAATTCATTATTGCTAGACTCTTAACCCCATGCTACATATTACCTTGTGTTATATGACCTAGCCCCATTCTTGTTATATCTTCCTGGTGAATTGAACTTTATCATGATCTGATATCCTTCTTTGTCTCTTGTAACAGTTTTTAACTTAAAGTCTATTTTGTCTGCTATAATTATGCCCATTCTGCTCTCTTTTGATTATCATTTGCATGGGATTGAATATCTTTTCTCATCTCTTTTGCTTTCAGCCTTGTCTTATCTAAATGCATAATTTCCCTCTTAGCCCTGTCAAGCAGATGCTGTTTCTTATTTGTCTTTTTTGTTATTACAGCTGCTTTTCTTGTACTCTGGGCACCTCAAGAACAAGAGACAAGGTAGCCAGCACTCTCAATCTCAATTGCTAATTCTGGTGATTTGTTCTCCTACCTTTGCTGCTTTGAGGCACATGTCATTCAACCACATCACTCTTCTTTCTTGTCCCTGTCATTTCTCACTACTTCCTTGTCAGTCAATTTTTTTTTCAGGGAAGATTTAGCTTCTTGCTCACTCTCTTCCACTCTACCTCAACTCTTGTCATTACCCTGGGTAACTTCAATGTCTATGTAGTTGACCTATATAGCAATCTGGCCTCAAAGTTCCCTATTCAATTCATCCCAAATGAACTTTATTTTTAAGTCCTTGTCAATCAATCTTTCCATAGTTATACTCTGGATCCTAGCCATTGCTAGTTACAATACTAGCTTAATAAAATTTTTTTTAGTAGGCTCTATACCCAACATGAGGCTTGAACCCATAATCCCTAGATAAAGAGTCACATGCTCTACCAGCTGAGCCAGCCAGGTACCCCTATCTTTCAAATTTTGACATTAAGCATCCTACTTTCTTTTTTTTTTTTTTAAAGATTTTATTTATTTATTTGAGAGAGAGACAGTGAGAGAGAGCATGAGTGAGGAGAAGGTCAGAGAGAGAAGCAGACTCCCCGTGGAGCTGGGAGCCCGATGTGGGACTCAATCCCGGGACTCTGGGATCATGACCTGAGCTGAAGGCAGTCATCCAACCAACTGAGCCACCCAGGCGTCCAAGCATCCTACTTTCTGACCACCACTTCTTAACCTTCCAACTCACTTACGTAAGTGCATATGTGCTCATCATTATAACCATTCCCTTACTGACAACTTCAAATCCTTTGTTCCCCCTCTTCTTCTGTCAAACTTGCATGGAAAATATCAGACTCTGGATGAACTTTGTTAGCTTACTCTCTTTATACCTATATCTCAGTAGTTGACCACTGCTGGAGAAAATTGCACAACTGAACTGATTGTGTTTACTTTTATTGTATAATAAAAATCCTAAATGAGAAAGAGCTGACCAGTAGGCCTACTAGGTTGCCCTAGAAATTTTGTCTTTCCACAACCTAAAATTACTGTTTCATAAGTTCTCTATCTAGAGACTTCTCATACCTTCTGTTATACTAACAAATTTTTCTTGTTGACACCACTACATGGTGAATTGAGAAATCCAAAGCTTCTTCCAACAGCTACCAAAAAATCCCAAAGTTTATCTGTTTATGCATTTATCTCTTTATGTTGTAGTAGGGACAGTATCACGCCTATAAAAGGTCAACTCCTTTCATTAGATCTCTGGATTCCATCACCTCTCATTCTCCTGAAATTTTCTCCTACAGTTGTCCTGCAAATTAGGCTCTACCTCTTTATTGACTGAGTCACATTAGCTTATAAACATGCTTCAATATAGTCTCCAACTTGAAATTGTTGAATGCAACAAAAAAAAGTCCCTGGAGCCCAATAATAACCAACTATAATCTATTTAACCAACTACTCATTATGACTAAAATTCTGGAGTTGTTTATACCTCCTTTATTAGCATTATAGTACAAACTAATAGTACATCTTCCTGTCTGAATGCAAAACAAATTGAGATAGGGAAAACATATAAAGATGAAAATAGCATCATCATTACTGATAAATGCTGAGCTATACTTTGTGGCTTAAGTGTTCAAGCAACAATTGTCTAAACACTGAATCCCAGAATTAAGAACTTACTTTCAGATTTACAGGCAGTACAAAATAATCAGATGCCATCATAATTGCCCTCTAATCATCAACACCTAGAGCAAAGTGTTTGCCATTAAGCATATGGCATACAAGTAAAATACCCTAAAGAACATTCTCTTTGCAATAAGATAGGTCCAAAAAGGATGGAGAAAATGATTAAGCTACCTTTGTCATAAAGAGGTTAGCTACCTTTGCCATTTCTTCCAACAAACGCATCATTTAGGTGACTCTTCATTTCCACGGAGGAGAACAAGGGGTCGAGCAAGAGTACAGGATTATTTAAGAAAAGACTCTCCCCGTGGAAACCTGAAGTGTTGCTGAAAAAATCTTATTTTCAATCTGTACATCTTTGGTGAGATGTCTGTCTGGCTTTGCTCATTTTTAAGTTAGGTTGTTTCCTTATGCAGATGGTCCCTGACTTACAATTCAACTGATGATTTTTTGACTTTACAGTGGCAAGAAAGTGATGATATACATTCACCAGAAATTGTACTTGGGATTTTGAATTTGGATCTTTCCCCAGGTTAGCGCTCATGATGCTGGGTGGGGACAGCAAGACACAGCGCACAGTCAGCCACGCTATCATGAGGGTCAATAACCCATATGCTGATAACCATTCTGTCCCCATACATCCATTCTGCTTTTCACTATCAATACAATATTCAACCAATTACATGAGATAGTCAGCACTTTATTATGAAGTAGGCTTTGTGTTAGTTAGATGGTATTGTCCAACTGTAGGCTCTTGTGTTTGGTGGGTTAGGTGTATTGAATGCATCTTTTTTTTAAGATTTTATTTATTTATTTGACAGACAGAAATCACAAGCAGGCAGAGGCAGGCAGAGAGAGGAGGAAGCAGGCTCCCTGCAGAGAGAGAGCCTGATGTGGGGCTCGATCCCAGGACTCTGGGATCATGACCTGAGCTGAAGGCAGAGGCTTAACCCACTGAGCCACCCAGGTGCCCCTTGAATGCATCTTAAACTTAGTGTATTTTCAACTCACAGTGGGTTTATCAGTTAAGAAAGATCTGTAGTTCAGTTTAAAGAGCTCTTCATACATTTTGTTTACAAGTCATTTATCATATATATTTTGCAACTATTTTCCACAGTTATGTGTTGTCTTTTTATTCTTTTAACAGTGTCTTTCAGAGACCAGACATTTTTAATTTATATTCTTTCATGGGTCATGCATTTGGTGTTATATCTAAAAACTCACCACTAAATGCAAAGTCATGTAGATTTTCTCCTAAGTTTTCTTCTAGAAGTTTTAAAATGCAGTTTTCTGCATTTTACATTTATGTCTACGATCCATTTTGAGTTACTTCTGCTATAAAGTGTAAAGTATCTAGATTCATTTTTCATATTGATGTCTAATTGTTCCGGCACCATTTGCTGAAAAGACTATTCCTTCTCCAGGAATTGCCTTACACTTTTGATAAAAATCAGTTAATTGTCTTTGTGTGAGTCTATTTCTGAACCCTCTATTGTATTTCATTGATCTATGTGTTTGTCTTTCCACCTATACTATGTGGTCTTGATTATGGTAGCTTTATAGTAAGACTTGAAATCAGCTACTGTGAGTTCTCCAACATTGTTCTTCAGTATTGTGTTGGTTATTCTGGGTCTTTATCTTTCCATATAAATTTTAGAAGCAGTTTGTCGATATCTACAAAATAGCTTGTGGGAAATTGATTGAGATTGTGTTGAATCTATCTATCAATGTGGAAAGAATTGACATCTTAATAATACTGAATCTTCCAGTCCATGAACACAAAATGTCTCTATACTTAGATCTCCTTTAGTTTCTTTCATCAGTTTTGTAGTTTTTTACATATAAATCCTATATAATTTTTAGACTTTTACCAAAGAATTTCTGTTTTTGATGTTATTACAAATAATATTTTAATTTAATTTCAAATTCCAAATGTTCAATACTTGTGTATAGAAAATCAATTGACTCTTGTCAGTTTACCCTGTGGGACCTTGCAGGTACTGAAGGCACTACAACAGTTTGTGAAAAACTTCCCCAGGCTGCCAGCACTAAAGAGGTGACTTGGTCTCTAGCAAGCCACTTGACTAAAGCTCTTCTTTTTCGGACAGAACAGAACAGCAACAATAGCAACAACAACAAAGAAAAAATAAAACAAGGGAAGATTTTCTTCTTTATACTTGAATTTATCTGTGAACACAGACATTGGAATTGATAAGTGAGGAGGGTGTTAAATTTCACATATGACATTTCTAGATATGTATATTTCATATTATATTTTATATATTCTAATATTACTAAAATGGTAAAATTATAATCTAATGCACACTGCATAACCTCACATGTTAATTGTGAGTGAATGAACCAACTGAGCATAATTAATGAATAGAAAGAACAGACACTGATTTTTTACTTAATATGCATTTTGGCCTTAGGAGAAAACTTAATAGTCTAATGTCTAAAATGTCTAATATTTCGGAGGCTTCTTGGAGAAATACCCGTCATTAAGTACAGCCTTGAGAGGCTGAAATGGTTTTCTTATTGGTCTGAGGTAGACTCAAAAGAGCAGCACTAAAAAATGAAGTAGCTTCCCCAAGAGACAAGCAGGACCCTTTTTTTGAGAGAGAGAGAGAGAGAGAGCACGAAAGAGCACGCAAGTCAGGGTGGGAGAGCAGAGAGGGAAAGAAAATCTTCATACCCAGCGTGGAGTCTAACATGGGACTTGATTTCACACACCTGAGATCAAACCCTGAGCTGAAATCAAGAGTCAGACGCTGAACTGACTGAGCCACCCAGGCACTGCAGGACTTTTCCTATCATCTATAAATTTCCTTCCTGAAGGGTCAACCTTGTACCAGATTGATTGTAAGTCTGACTCGTAGGCCTTTGTGCTAACATAAAGCAGCAAAATGTAAAGATCTAACATTTGGGTAAAACTCAACATTCCTTATCCCCATTTCATCCCTTACAAAGAAGACAAAGACATAGATATGTCCAGGCCATGTATTTATTAGAATTTATTAGAAATTTATTAGAATTTATAAGAAGCCGAAACCACGCTTTTCTATGTTTGACTCCTGTATTAGTTTCCTAGAGTTGCTGTAACAAGTACCACATACTTGGTGTCTTACAACAATAGAAATTTATTATCTGGAAGCTGGAACTTCCAGAAAGCAATGTACCAGCAGGGCCATGATTCCTCTGAAACCTGTGGAAGGAGGATCCTTCTGTGACTGTTCCTGGCTTCAAGTAGTGGTGACCAGTAATCCTTGTGTTCCTTGGCTTGCAGCTGTATCACTCCAGCCCCTACTTACTTCACCAACTGGCATGCTCTCTTTCCATCCATGTCTTCACGTGACCATTTTCTCTTTTTCTCCATCAGTCATATTGGATTAAGGTCCACCCTTGATGATCTCATCTAAACTTGATTACATCTGTGAAATTCTTATTGCCAAATAAGGGCATATTCTGAGATACTGGGGGCTAAGGACCCCAGCATAAGTATTTTGGCAACCCATGTGTTCCATTTGGATTCTCTTCTCAATGTCTGCCTTCCTATCCAGTCAGTTTCATGAAATAGACTTGGGCAAGCCTCTGCATCAGAAGGGTGCTGTTTCTACTCTGGGAAGACCTTGAAGTAGAAAGTAAGCTCTAACATTGCAAAAAACTCACTTTTGCTAAGCTCAAGATAAGTGACCAAGAAACACTTTTGATATCAAGGAAAAGGCAACTTCTTTATAACTCGTATACTGACCAGCTGAGCTAACCATAATAGAGAGGCATTCATACATAATATAAGGGCATTTTCTTGCTTTTACAGTCATCATTGTTTCTAGAGGGTGGTTCCAGCTAAATGAAAAACCGTAAGTGTTCTGCTTAACACTTTAGTGCTTTCAGATGGCAGAGGTAGACCTGAATTTGAGTTAGCTTATAATAGCAACATAGAGTTGAATGGCTACATATAATAAAATAAGATAATTTTGAAGTTATCTAGGGACATCTGGGTGGAGAGGTGGGGTGAAGAGGAAAACTGAAGGATGGAAAAGAGAGGGGGAACTATTAAGATGTATGAGCCTGTGGGACTACATAAATTGAACCAGGCAGTCAAAATTTCCTGGTAATGGGAAAGTAAAAGAACTTAAAAAAAAAATTTCATCACTGTGGTAAAACAAACAATGACCACCCCAAGATGTTGACATCCTAATCCCCAGAATCTGTGAATATGTTACCTTACATGGCAAAAGAGACTTTTTAGTTGTGATTAAGTTAAGGATCTTAAGATGGAGATTATCCCAAATTATCCAGTGAACAAATGACATCACAAGAGTCCTTATAAGAGGGAGACAAGAGATTCATCACCAGAAAAAGGAGATGGGACAAAAGAAACAGAGGTTGAAGTGAAGCACTTTAAAGATGGGGAAAGGGATCATGAGCCAAGGAATGCAGGCAGCCTCCAGAAGCCGAAAAGGCAAGAAAACAGATTGTTCCCTACAGCTTCTAGAAGGGACTAGGCCTGCGGACACTTTTACTCTAGTCCAGTGAGACTGCTTTTAGATCTCTGATCTCCAGGAATGTAAGAAAATAAATCATTTCTTAAATCCACCAAGTTTGTGACAATCTGTTACAGCAGCCAACAGGAAACTAGTATAATCAGGGATGCCTAAATACTGAATTTTACCTCCTTTCTGTTGCTGAAAGGCAAACTATTCCTCTGTGCCCTCCCAATCCAATCAAGTTTGTGAAATCTAGCATACTGGTATGTATTTTATGGGAGGAAAGTTTGTGTGTGAGCATCTCTGGCAATTGGAGAAGAAGCTGCGGTCATGACTAGGTCAGTGTTATTCTGGATGGAAAAGTAAATCTGCAAGCAGGGGCTCTGGAGCCAAGCGAGCCTGAGTGCATAAGACCCCATCCACAGTCCAAAACTATCCAGGAGGAGTTTGGGAAGCTGATGTCACAATAGAAGCCTGTCAAAGGCGCACTGCTCAAGATCTCCATGAAAGACAGATTTCACAGGGAGGTCTCACTGAAAGAGAAAGTCCAATGTGCAGAGGGACATGAATTGACCAGATCGCGATTTTCAGCCGCATCTAAACTTTTGTTTTCATAGATTTTCTTTGTTGAAAACGTTTTGCTCTAGGAAATAAGTAGATGTGATAGGCTGATTGATGTGTGCAAACATGAACGTCTCCTCAGCTAAGATAACTAATTATCTTAGGATTTTAAAAATCCCTGAATCTGTTTGAGCTTTGCATGTAATTGTTTTGTTTTGTTTTGTTTTGTTTTAACTCTGTAGTAATAAAGCACCACAAATGGATACACATTTAAGTGGGAATTTATACACACTGGGAAGGACTTCAGAAGTTATGCTTAATGGCGATTTAAAATTCTCCACATAGTTCATGTAGTTTAATTACCAGAGCATTTGAGGATAAAGATTTTAGTACCATGATGAAATGTCACCCAGAGAAGAAGTTAGAATAAATTGAATTCTATCTTGCAATAGTGAACCACAGATGGACATTTGAGTGTATGGGAACCTGATTGGGCCTTAGTCCTGTGGAGCTTGCTGTAGTTTAGGAAAGCGTATAAACTTTATCCCATTGACTACGAGTGTGTACGCAATAGATTTCTTGTGTGGGGGGGCTGACCTAGAGGTTGCTTATGATGAGATGAGGTTTTAGTGCCATCTCCCTTGTGCCTATTTTGCACCCCCCATTTAATGTCGTTTCCCCTAATATCTAGCTTGGTGCTTAGCACACAGCAGGCTCAATGATTTAATAATTATTTGCTAAATAAGTGAATAAATTATAGCTATCGATATTTTTATTATTGGGTATAACAAATTCATTTCTTTCCATGGATTTAGGATAATTTAAGGTTACATATTTTGCTCTGAGTCAACATGCCATCTCTAAATAAATATACAGGAATACGGTTGAATTCTCTATTACTTTCCTATTGCCGAAGGAACATGTTTGCTTCCGTATTCTTGTGTCAGTGGCTGATTGATACACATCCTTACAGTCTGTTAACAGCATAGCCATCTTTTAGTGCTTAGAGCAAATTATTGCACTCCACTGCCCTCAATTTTATAATAGCTGCAATCATGCTTAGAATAATTCAGTGTCTATAGCACCATAACCAACCTCCTACATGACTCTGCTTCCTGTGACTTCTTGCTTACTACATGGCAGGTACCTAGCTTAAACGAAGTAGGCTCCCACCTAAAGGAGTTACAGTTTCCTCAGTGTTGATCTCTTTCCAGAGACATTTGAATGATTTACTCTTTTACTTTATTCAAATGTTGCCTCTTCAAACACACTTTATCTGACTATCCAACCTAAATATCTCCTAACTCACACTGCCAGGAACCACTCAAGGAATGGGAGAAAATATTTGCAAGTCATACATCTGATAAGGGGTTAATATCCAAAATATATGAGGCTAATAGCAAAACCTAAATAATCTGATTAAAAATAGGTCAGAGGAACTGAATAAAAATTTTTCCAAAGAAGACATACAAACAGCCAACAAGTACATGGGAAGGTGTTCAACATCACTAATCATCAGGGAAATGTAAATCAATATCACAATGAGATATCACCCCATACACGTTAGAATGGCTATGGTCAAAAAGACAAAAGATAACAAGTGCTGGTGAGGATATGGAGAAAAGGGAACCCTTGTGCACTGTTGGTGGGAGAACAAATTGGTATAACTATTATACAAACCAATATGGAGAGTCCTCAGGGCACCTGGGTGGTTCAGTTGGCTAAGCATGTCCTTTGGCTAGGCTCAGGCTATGATCGATCGTAGGGTCCTGTAGCTCCGCTCAGCATGGAGCCTGATTCTCCCTCTTTCTCTGCCCCACCGCCCTGCATGCATGCACTCTGTATCTCTCTTTCTCTCTCAAATAAATAAACAAAATCTTTAAAAAATATGGAGTTCCCTCCAAAAATTATAGAACTACCACATGATCCTGTAATCCTACTTCTGAGTATATATTCAAAGGAAATGAAATCACTATTTTGAAGAGACATCAGCACCCACATGTTCACTGCAGCATTATTGACAATAGCCAAGGCATGGAAACAATCTAAGTGTCCACTGACAGATGGATAGGTTAAAACTGTGGTGTTTTATTCAGACATAAAAAATAAGGAAATTCCACCATTTGCAAAAACATGGTTGAAACGGAGGGGGGTGCATTATGCTAAATGAAATAAGTCAGAAATATAAATACTGTATGATCTCACTTATATGTGGACATAAGAAAAAAGGTAGTCTTTTTTTTTAAGATTTTATTTATTTATTTGACAGAGAGAGAGCGATCACAAGTAGGCAGAGGGGCACTCAGAGAGAGAGCGGGAAGCAGACTCCCTGCTGAGCAGAGAACCTGATGAGAGTTTTGATCCCAGGACCCTGAGATCATGACCTGAGCTGAAGGCAGAGGCTGAACCCACTGAGCCACCCAGGCACTCCAGAAAAAGGTAGTTATAGAAACAGAGCAGAATGGTGGTTTCCAGGAGTGGAAGGGTGGGAAAAATGGTTACATGTGGTCCAATGGTATGAACTTCCAATTATAAGATGAATAAGTTCTAGGGATCTAATGTGCAGCATAGTGACTATAGTTAATAACAAGAAAGCATTCTGTAACTAGGTGAGGTGAAGGATGTGCTAACTTTCTGTGGTAATCATTTCACAATACATATGTAAGTCAAATCATCATGTCTTATTAAACTTATCCAACATCATCACTAAACTTATCCAAATTACATGTCAATTATATCTCAACAATGTTGGAAAAATAATATATTTTTGACTGTTGGTTAACTTAGATCTCTCCCAATAAAATGAAAACTCTTTGAGAAATTGTTTTGTCTTGTTCATTTTCATATCTACAGCATCTAAAAAACTGCATGGCAAATAGTAGTCACTCAATGAACATCTGTTGAATACAAGCGAAGGAAGGGGGCTTTTATAGGATGTATTAGTGAATGGCCATCTAAGACGCCATTACAAAAGTTTGGGTGAAGGGCTCTGGTTAAAGGAAGAATGATTGGAAAGGAGGGAACTATGAGACTTTTTAAAAGAGGAATCCATGGAATTTTGTGGTTGATTGAATGTTATAATCACACAACAGGGAGAAATCAAATATAGCTTCAAGGGTCAAGTTTAGGAACCTGGAAGGGTAATTGTGATATACATATATGATCTCATTTCAGCAAATACCAGCTCTGTGTCTTATACTATGCTAGGTCTTGGGAGCACAAAGATAAATCAAACATAGCTCCTGTTTTCTGAAAGTTGTTAGCTGCTTATAGAGTGTGCTAAGTGCTATGATAGATATTTGCACAGGAGGACAACACACTTCCACTCATGAAAACAAAGGTAGAAAGCACAGAAACAGAAGAACATCCACAAGAAGATAAGATGAGTTTGATTTTAATGAACATGAACTTGACACTCAAAATGAAGACACCCAGCAGTTCACACCATCTGAAATTTGAAGGTGAGGTCTCTGGTAGTTGTATGATTTCATCAGAACCATCAACAAGAAGCTGACTGGGTTGGAAGAAACCATTTCTGGAAGGTACATAGAACAAAAGAAGTGTGGTCTGGGAGCAAAACTCTGGGAGACTCAATACTTATGAGATGAGCAGAGAAAGAGAAGCCTATGAAGGGACTAAATAGAAATTATCAGATATGAGAAAGGAAATAGGGGAGGAAAGTTTGGAAACAAAAGCACTAGTTTTAAATAGAAAGAAATTGTTAAGGTTGCAGGATATCTTCTAGGAGGTCACCCAATTTTTAGTTGAACTAAGATAATAATACAGCCATCCATCCATTCGTCCACTCAACAAGTATTTATTGAGCAGTTATTATTATGAGTCAAGTACTGTGTTCAGCATTGAAGAATATAAAGTTCTAATTAAAATATATACATAATTACAAATTGTGCTGATTCACATAATGTAGAAAGTGCTATAAGAATTTCCCCAAGAAGGGATGCCTGGGTGGCTCAGTTGGTTAAGCGACTGCCTTCAGTTGAGGTCATGATCCTGGAGTCCCGGGATCAAGTCCCACATTGGGCTCCCTGCTCAGCAGGGCGTCTGCTTCTCCTTCTGACCCTCCCACTTCTCATGCTCATTCTCTTTCTCAAATAAATAAATAAATTTTTTTAAAAAAAGAAGATAGGACACTACCAAAGCTGTTCATCCTTCTGTTAGTGCATTTTGCTTTTGGCATTACAAAAATAACTCTATTCTGGCTCTGCCTCTGAGACACTGGGGTAGTTTCCACAAGTACCCTGATCTCTAGTAATTGTCGTGAAATATTGAGCCTGGTTTTCTCTACCCTCAGTACTTGCAAATTCTTCATTTTTCCTCTCTGGCTAGGCTTCTGACATTTCTCCTGCCCTGTGTGTACTTCTACCGCACAGTACTGATTCATGACTTCTTTCTGAATCTTGATGCCTAGCTTGTTTCTCAAGTTTCACTTTATTATCATTTTAGCTCCACATGATAGACTGCGTAAACTGGAATACCATGAATAGAAGCTGATGAACAGCAGATAAGGCAGCAACAAAGTGCTGGAAAATCACCAAGGGAAAAGACAAGAGAAAGTTTCCTTAGACCATCTCTCCTGTCAACTTGCATCCAAATATGCAAATATGACACCTAGAAATTTTTTGATACTGTTAATATTGTTTGAAAAATGAATATATAGGGACACCCGGCTATTAAGTTATTAGAGCACACAGCTCTTGATCTTTGGTTCATGAGTTTGAGCCCCATGTCAGGGGTAGAATTTCCTTAATATAATTTAAAAAAAAAACTAAACTAAAGATATAGTTTGACGTTACATGGTGTTATGTGGGGTGAGATCTTTAGAACAGAATAAGAGTTACTTGGTTTCTGTGGTAGAGACTAGCCAGCTACTCACCAAAACATTTCTTCTTACTTCTCCATTTCTCAGCTTCTCATGGAGTTAAGCGTAGTGATTCGACTGGGTTCTAGCCAGTGAATTATCAGAGGAAGTCATATCCATTCCTTCCAGGACTGGTCCATAAAATCCTCCACAGTGGTTTCCTCAGGTTTTATTCTTTCCTGGTGGAAGTAGCAAAGCCTGATGACCTTGAAAGTCATTTATTAAAGACAGTGGATCCATGAGATAGAAGAATCCAAGGAAAAAGAACGACTTGCTAATCAGAAAGACCTGTTTTAGAATTTATGTGAGTAAGCTTCTAGCAGGTTTGAGCTATTTGTATTTTAGGATATTGTCAAGAACTAGTATCAAGCTACTTTACAAAGTTACCAAAAATAATAATCAGTATTTATTGAACCCTGAGTATAAAATGAAATAAAAATTAAAATGAATTAAAATAAATTTTTAAAAACAAAAATAAATAAAAAGTAGTCATGGACATTGTCCTGGCTGCTACAGTTAGTAAATAGAGTAGAGATAGGGTTTCAAACCCGGATGTCTTTTCACTACCCACCCACTGAAACATGCCTACTAGAGTTTCAAAAGAGAGCACAGTGTGTTTATAACAAAAGGCTGGGAATAAGAGGCCCAGGTGAATGACTTCGAAGACAAACAGTCTAAGGGACCATGAGAAAAGTTGGTTTGAGTCAGCTTTAAATCAATGTGATTTATGCCTGAGTCTGTCTCTCTCACTAATACAGAGGCCCTCTAACCTCTAACCCTGTATTACTCGCATTTGCATTTCCTCCTCCTCCCAGTGACTTGTTCAGTATCTTGCATATAGTGGATGTCCACTGAATGACTTCACAAATGAATTGGTTGAATACAAAGTACAAAGCTCAGGACTGTGGTAAATTGGTTTCATGTTTCGGCTCCTCTCTAGATTCATCCTCCACAGAGTCGTCCTGTGCAGAAGCTCAAATCTAAAACTAGGTTTTGAGACATCTACAAGCTTTTTTAAAGTGACATTTTGGTTTATAATACGTGTAGCTCTCTGTGCCTTTAAAATCAGATAACCATGTAAAGCTCTTAGCTTAGCCTAGAACATGGAAAGTTCTCAATAAAACGGTAAGTAATGTTATCATTAATCTTGAGTTTTATTGTGAACTCTCTTTCACAAAAATGTCTTGGGACATTTTTCCTGCCTGGTGCTGGTATGTTGTTGTTGTTTTTTTTAATTGGGGTATACTTGATGTACAAGAAGTTACCATATTTAATGTACACATTTTGAGGTGTTCAGACAGATGCATACACCTGTCATACCATTACCATAAACAAGGTAATAAACACATCCATCACCTCTAGAAGACTTCATGTGTCTCCTTGCTCTTTTTTGTATATTAGTCTCTGGACAAGTTTTTAAGCATATAGTACAGTATTGCCAACTTGAGGCTCAATGTTATGTAGCAGGTCTCTAGAACTTATTCTCTTTGTATAAATGTACTACCATACCCGCTGATTAGCAATTCTTCATTTCCTCTCACCTGGCCTCTGGTAGCCATTATTCTATTCTCTGCTTCTATATGTTTGAGAGTTTTGGATATCTCACGTAAGTGGAATCGTGCAGTATTTGTCCTTCCGGGACTCACTTCACTTATCATCTCCCAGGCCCTTCAATGGATAAATGTAATATACACATACAGTGGGATACCACTCAGCTTAGTGCTGGTGTTTTTAATGTTATGACTGCTATTGTTTTTCTCTTTCATTTCTTATTTAATTCATTTGCATGTTACAGATAGTAGACACTCTGCTAGGTACTCTATAGACATTCACTCATTACTCCTCACTAAAAAGATGTGTTTTGTTTACAAATGAGAAAGCCAAGATCCATAAGCTAATTGTCCTTTCAAAGGTCCAAATGGTGGGGCTGGAATTTAAAAGTCTGTCCAACTACCAAGTTCAGGCTCTCTTCATACCACGAACGACTGACTTTCATTTTCTTTAAAGAGGAGATACAACCATTACTAACTCGTTAACTGCATAAAATGGAATATAGACATTTAAAGTCAGGGCTGAGCTGGAGCTAGTTTGTACTAATTTGGGAGAATCGAGTGTTTGCATCTCCTCTCAACTCCATGTTCACTGATACCACGTTGATAGCTTGAAAGTGGCCATGGCAGGTGGGATTATTTGTACCATGCAAACTGGGAAATGCTGCACACACTACAAATCAAGCCTTCTTTTTCTTTTCTTTTCATCAGCACACTATTGGATCTAGTAGTACAGACTATTTGTTTTGTGAAGAAGGAAACTGAAAGCAAGAAGAAGCTAATAACTACTGGATGTGGTACAAAAACAATGAATACTGTTATGCTGAAAATAAATTTTAAAAAAAATTAAAAAAAGAAGAGGCTAATAACTTATCTACAGCAACAGCGAGTGTGTGCCAGAATGGGACCATAACCCAGATTGTCTGACCCTTGATATAATGTTGAAACTGGTATCCCCTCCCTTATTTGGATAGTAGTGTGTGTGTGTCGGGGGGTGACAGAGAGAGAGAAAATCACAAAGTGTGTGTTGGTAATACAAAACTCTATAAACTACATTGGAAGGAGACTTGACCACCACCTAATCCAGTAATTCCGAGCAGTAGTTGAACATCAGAATTACCTGGGGACAACTGATAAAAATAACAATTTCGTGGATGAGGAAACCTACTGAACCTACTGAATGAGACACTCCAGGCGAATCTGCACGTTAACTATGTATCTTATTTGCAGGCACAGACTGACCTTCTGGAATTGCTCTATATAGCTCAATCGGACATCACCTGTGTGAAACATCTCCACATAATTTATGCTTTTATCCTTTATGGCTTTAACCTTAACCTCCAAGCTTTAAGCAGTTCATTCCCTTAAGTCAGTTTTGTGTGTATGTGCGTGGCATAAGTTTTGGACATGACCATATAGAACAGGTTTCCAGAAACTAATTACTTACAGTTTTTGTAATGTAACAAGTTGGTATAAAAAGACTATGTTTGCTCTTGGGGGCTTTGTATTCACTGTCTTCTTTGGGATGCAGGAAAAGATGACCAGAAAACCATGCTTGGATTTGTGCATGCAGAATGGGAGAGGAGGTAGACTCCAGAATGGCCTCATTTTGGGGCTCTGTGAGGAGCTTAGAGCACTTACGGGATGTCCTGCTTTGGCACTCAGCGCAAAGGCATGGAATGTCCCACTGAAAGAAGCCAGTCGCAATCACTGGCCGGGAGAGCAATAAAAACAGAGACTTTGTTCTCAAAAGCTTGCTGAAAGCATAACATTGGCTATTGAGACAGCTCAGGCTCTCACACACACTCTCACTAGGCTTTGCCAAGGTGCAGGGAGGCCCCGCTCTGCCCAGGGCGCAGAGATTGCTCCCTCTGAAAGGAACCGAGTAACTCACAGACAGCAATAAAGAAGTTTTCAGTCTTTAATTTGTTTACAGCTGAAGCCCAGGGTTTATCAGCGAAGATGACTAGGGAGCATCAGGATTAAGTAAGGGTTGGGAGAGCTAGGTACCACTGTTGTGGCCAACAGTGTGAATTCTACTCTGGCTGTCAAGTTTTAGCTAGTCTAACATGAATAAATAAATGGATGATCTAACAAATGAATGGAAATCAGTCATCTACCTATTGATAGTGCCTGAAAAGCAAGCAAGAAGAAACAACACATCCCAAACCTCACATAAAGTAAGAAATACTGATTCATTCATTCACTCATCATAACTTTACCAAGGGACACCTGGGTGGCTTAGTCGATTAAGTGACTGTCTTCAGCTCAAGTCATTATCCCGGAGTTCTGGGATCGAGTCTGGTGTCAGGCTCCCTGCTTGGTGGGGGGTCTGTTTCTCCCTTTCCCTCTGCCCCATTCCTCAGCTCATCCTTTCTCATGCTGTCTCTCAACAAATAAATTAAAATCTTAAAAAAAAAAAAAACAAAAAAAACACAAAACTTTACCGAGTACTTACTATCAGCTAGAACATGCAGACTCCTAGCAGTACATGTCTCAATGGTTCTCAAACTTGGGCATGCATCAGAACTACTCAGATGGTTCCTTTAAACACAGATAGCCAGGGGAACCTGCATGGCTCAGTCAGTTAAGCGTCTGCCTTTGGCTCAGGTCATGATCCTGGAGTCCTGGGATCGAGCCCCGCATTGGGTTTCCTGCACAGTGGGGAGTCTGCTTCTCCCTCTCCTTCTGCCTCTACCTCCTGCTCATGCATGCCCTCTCTCTTAAAATAAATGAATAAAATATTTTTAAAAAAATGAGCCGAGATTGCTGGGTATACTCTCAGAATCTCTGATTCCTTAGGCCTGGAGTAAGGCCCAAAAGTATGCATTTCTAACAAGTTCCCAGGTAATTCTGATGCTCCAGGAACCACATTTTGAGAAGCACCCACTTAGTACATGAGCCCAACAAGCCAATAATTACACTGCAAAGTGATAAGCAGTAAGTGCCATGAAGGATACTGTGGGGCACAGAAGAGGGACGTTGCATCTAGCCTTGGGATAAAGGGACAAGGGGATGTGGTCAGGAAGGCTTTCCAGAAGTGGTGACATAGCATTGAGTCGTGGAGGCCCAATGGGCTTTTCTGTCGGGGAAAGAAGAATTAGAAAGGTATTATGGGTGGGGGAAATAGCATGTGTGAGGGCAGAGAGGTGAGAGGTAATATATATATATATATATAATCACATATATATCTTATATATGTGTTGGAGGCCACGGCACAGTTGGAGTCGAGGACCAAACCAGGCCCTGACTTGTGTCTCCTTTAAAGTCCGGACACCTTGACAAGGGGTTAAGGACGGGAAAGTTGAGTAACACTGAGAAAGGGTCTGTGCTATGTGGCGTGCGCTCGGCCACGTGACTTCCCACACGCTTTCCCTACAGAAGGGAACAATGTGGTCAAGGTCATGAGTTCTTAGTTGGTCCTTGTTGTTCCTGTACTTCCCATAACCCACTCCCTGGTTGATTGTCTTGCTAATGGCATTAGCCGAGACTACCTGGCATCACGAGGTTTGCTTGTAGTTAATGTAAACTTGTTATAGGAACTGTAGTCATCTGACTACGTACTGATGTGTTACTCCTTCTATTGAGGTCTGCCTTATAAATGCTTGTAAGCTGTGGAATAAACTCGGCACGGTTGGACATCCTCCTCAGTGTCCCTCCTGCCCCCATCTCTTTGTCTCTTAATTTCTTTTCACCAGCCTCTTACCCTCACGTTTCCTGGTCGATTTGTCACGCTGGCCGCGACATATATGCTATATTATAATATATAATGGAATATTATTCAGCCATCAAAAAGAACGAAATCTTGCTATTTGCAAGACATGGATGGAGCTAGCGAGTATAGTGCTAAGTGATGTCAGTCAGTCAAAGACAAATATCATATGGGATTTCACTTATATGTGGAATTTAAGAAACAAAGTAGATGAACATGGGTGGGGAGAGAGAGGCAAACCATAAAACAGATCTTAACTATAGAGAACAAACCGAGGGTTGTTGGAGGGGAGGTGGGGGAGGATGTGTCGGATAGGGAATGGGTATTGAGGAGGGCACGTGGGTTGAGCACCGGGTGCTTTATGCAGGTGACAAACACCGGATTCTACACCTAAAACTAGTAATGCACTGTGTGTTTGCTAGCAGGAATTTACATAAAAACTTGGAGGAAAAAGATGGTTGTGGAAATAAATCGAATTGCATGGAACTATACTAAGTACCACAGGGATTCTAGAAGGATAATATGTGGTCCTGGGCTCCGCCCTCGAAGAGCTGAGGAATGTGATTGGGCGAGGAGATGCGAGCAGAGTGAACAGGCGATTCCAGTGTGTCTCCGTAGGGGACACCAACCAGTGAGGCTACCCAGATTACAGGGATTTCCTGTTTGCTCTGGACAGGACACACAGCCCGAGGTTCCCCGTGATGGGGTCTCTGTTAAGTGATTCTGCCCCAGTCGGTAGGAGATTTGTCTGGAAATAGGTGTGCAGAGCAAGCAGGCCCACTCGAGCAGTCCTCTAGAATTACTTGAAATGAAATGGAGGAGAAAGTCGTCCTCTGGTGGAAAACCCGTGGGACGTGCAGCACAGGAACTGTTGATGCCCATGTTCCCCAGAACGTGGGAGAAGCTGAGAGAAAAAAGGTGTCAAGCCAAGGGAATTAAAGATAAGAGAGGGGCACAGTACTGGCGGCGTTTGAGCCTCTGATTCCAGATGCCCCTAAGGCCCAGCTGCCCTTGATCTTCCCACCTGTTGTTGGGATATGAAATTCCTCAAGGGTCTTCCAGTACGTTTCTCTTTGGGCCTTAGCAAGATCGAGTTGAACTTCAACTTCAAGTCGGCCACTTGCCGTGGGATCTGTGGCGACTGCTATGGACAGCAACCTCCCAGGATCCCTCATGACAGTCTGACACCGTGTGGGCCTGCAGCCCCCAGGGCAGGCCTGTGAGCCCAGTCAGCATCGGCACACCGGGGCAGGGTTTAGTCGCAGGCGAGGAAATGGTGGCCTAGCCAATGGAGGGAACAACATAGGAGAAAGTGTGGGGTATTACAAATCAACGTGGTTTCAAATGGTGGAGAAGGCTTCCCTTTGGGTAAAATGGGGTAAAGCATCAAACATGGAGGAGCTTGAACGTCGGGGTCACGGGTGTGGACGTGCAGGTCCACGTCTCGGCGAACCATTGGGAAAACAGACAGAAGAGGTGGCATTTTTTAAGAGCTTTAGTCTCTTGTCATATTTTCTTTTTCTGATGACAGGTTTTGTTTTCCTTCTCTCTCTCTCTCTCTCTCTCTCTCTCTCTCTCTCTTTTTCTCTCTGAGACCAGGTTTTCTGTGGGGGATGCTAATCGCCAGCCCGCACAAAGCACACAGCAGAGCCATAGGGGAGGGTTGCTGAGGTCTGAGGATGGGCAGCAGGATGTACCCCTCTCAAATGGGGGGTGTGACTCCCTGCCCGCCTGACTTGCCTTCCTCACCCGGTGGCTATGCAGAGAATTGAGATCAAATGTATGCAGAGAATTATCCGATAAGCTGTGAGGATGGCCCCGTGACTCAAGATCTTACCGTTCGTGGAGAAAAATCTGTGCCCTCCTGAATCATCACCCGTGGTGTGCTTCGTGGGACACCTGCACCACGGCCCGAGCAACCACCCCTCTCTAAGGAGACCGCTTTCTCCTGCATGCTCTGGGCCTCTCCATCTCCAAGGTTCTCTTCTTTGCAATTAGAAATTATTTTCAAAGCATTTTACATTGACTGGTAAAGTATGCACACGCAGAGACCACATTTGCTTATCAGGTTGTCTCCTCTTTACTGATGGTGTCGCGGGCTCCCTTCTTGAGGCAGCTCCTTCTCTATCATGGGGGCGTGGGAAGGAGTGCTGCCTCGCAATTGACAATATGCCTCGGAATTGACAATACTCTTCCGAGAACTCTTTGTCTTTTCTTCCCCGTGCCCTGCATTTAGCATCCCTCTTGTTGCAGTCAGGGGATCCCGGGAGCGGGGCACCCCTGTCCTCCGCTGCCACTCCTGCCAGGATCTGTTCAGACACAGAGCCCGAAGGCTCTGACCATCTTCAGTCCTAGGAAGTCCTTGTCAGTGCTGTGATCTATCTATGCCTTCAGGGAAGCATCCTAGAGACTCAGCCCCATCGGGGATCTTCTTTTAACATGAATGAGGCAGGAAGGGTCTCAAGTTACAGGAGGGTGAGAGCGTCTTTAACTGTAATGGGGAGGTGAGCCAACCTGCTGCTCCCACACTTCCCTACGCCTTGGCATTGGCAAGATGTCTGGCTCCCTCATTCCTTCTATAGCTATGCGGCAATGGAATAGAGATTTCAATTGTAAAGTAAAAAGGCGCTCTGCCACTTTTATCTTCACTGATTCAAGTCAGAACATGTCTAGAAACTTTTCTGTTATTGGGCCTGCATTTTAAATAGGATGATTCTGAAAAGTGCCCATTTTCCTAATTATTTCAGAATTATGTGGACAGTAATTACCATCTTCCATTAGCATCACGAGTGGTGGTTAGGACAAATTTCAAATGCATCCAGCAAGTGCTTTACACTAATATGTCTGCTTCATTAACTTCAATCAAAAGACAGCAGTGGTTCCTCATAGCAATAAGTTTGCTTTGATACATTCTCATCAAATATTGATCTGAATAGTCTGTAGGAGTGCTTAGCTGGGCTGTGTGAAATTTATTTACTGAATACATTATTTCTATCCCCAAACTGCCAGTTGCTATCTCAGAAAATCTATTTTTTATGTTAAAACTTTATTAGCTTTTAGGAAATCACTGTATTTTTTGGCCATTTAGACATGCCTGTAAAAATGTTTTCGGTGCAAAATCTTCAGCCAAAAAAAAAAAAAAAAAAAAAAAAAAAGATAGAGAGAGAGAGAAAGGATCCAAAATTGTATCCGATGATAGATTTTCTTTCCTTCTTGGTCTGAAAAAAAAAAAAAAAAACTTTTTTTTCCCTCCCAGAGAACCAAGTGTAGCTAAGAGTGACTGGCCGTTCATTACCCACCCACCCCCAGGCAGGTTTACCTCAATATTACTTGTATGGCTTGAAGTTACACAGAAATTCTGTTAAAAAAGAAATCCGTTTGTAATTTTTTGGCAACTCTTTCACAGAGACACAGACTTCTGATATTTAAAACTTCATGGGCTCGGGAAAGAGTGGATGTTTCTCTTCGAAATGTGTCATGGAACTCAGTCGCCTTATTTCGCTTATTTGGCTCCTCAGTGGCGGCGGCGCAGAGCAGGGGAAAGAGCCCGGCTCAAGAGTTCTGAGGGAGGAGACAGGCGAGGTTAGTAAATCGGTTCTGACAGTCTTGTAGAGCCAACGGGGGACAAAGCACCGGGCATGAAATGGGAATTAGAAGGCCACTTAGCAATCCTGATTGGCAACCTGATCGGCAACTGAGAGTTGGCAGACAAAGGAAAATCCCCAAGATGCTTCCTACCTGATTTCACCAGTTTTGAAAGTGAAGTCGCAAGACAGCACAAAGGAAGGCCGTCTCTGAGTGGGGAGAAAGGACAATTGAGAAAATTTCCCCAGGAATGAAGCATGAAGTCTTTCTTGAACGCTGCACGTCGAGACCGAATGGAGAGTCAGTGGACTCTGCATGGTTTGATGTTTTGGGCTCATGAAATTTGAGATGGCCCATATTTACTAGTCACCTACTGTGTGCTGTGCTCCGATTTGGTTGCTAGATGGTGATAAACAGAACATGATTTCGAGGTTGTGTCTGCTTTCCCTGAAAATCTCTGCGTTCAGCCCAGCTGCCTGGAACAGGCGCCAAGGAGTCTGCACCACTACCTGCCCATCGCCATGTCCAGCGCCCACGGGCTCATTTCCCAGACTCCTGGGTGAGATAGGGCTGGACACAGCTTGCAACTGTGGCAGTCGCCCCTCGAGAAACAGAATGGAGAAGCTTCACGCACACAGGGCCAGAGGATGTTGTCAGCCTTCAAGTCTAAGACTTCTCAGCCACACACCAAGAGGGCCTGCCTCTGGAACTGCTTCCCCAAGGCAAAGGACACTAACAGGGTCTCACCCCTTCATGGTTTATAAACACCCAAAGAGCTTTACGTACAATAGCTAATCCTTTACATGGATTAGCACACCAGATGTCTGGGGCACTTCCTATGGCCTCTCTCTTGCAGTCATAGACGCTCCAGCTCCGAAGGTTACGTGACTTTCCCAAGTTCATCTGGCTAACAGCAATCGTAGTCAAGATTCACACACTGATTTCCTGATTCCCAGCCAGGCCCTCCTTCAATTATTCCAGACTTTACAACTGCCCACATGTCTTTGCTTGACAATTCAAATGTGTACAACATATGTCATGCTTACACTATTTTTGGCAAAATGACTGATAGGTCTGTGTGGCTATCAGACAGCATAGTAGGCATCTTAGAGCTTTATTTCGTTGGGTCCTCCTCCACTCTATGAGATAGGTATTCTGAGTCTCATCTTACAAATGCGGAACCCGAGGCTCAGAAGATAAAATGTTTGACTCAAGGACCATTGCACGTGAGTGTGAAAGTCGGCCCTTTCTATTATACAAAAGTGCCCCATTTCTCTCCCTCTCTCCTCTTCTCCCTTCCTCTTTGTCCCTCTTTCTGTCTTAGTATGCATATCTTGCTCTCATGGCCACATAGGCTGTAGGCTGTTCAGGTTCGCTCTGTTATCTAGTAAAATATCAAATGAATATGTAGTGTTATGTAGTAGACAGGCAAACGCAGGACAAGGAAAGATGATGGTCTCCATTTGGGCCATTTTAGCTACTGAGCTGAAATCATCGTTCCTTGCTTATTCCTGGAAGTTCTGAAAAAGGTCTTGAAGAAAAGAAAACTTTGGGAGGAAGCAGACATTTTGCCTGCCTGATAAAAATTTGTCTAGGGAGGAGGGAATTTTTTAAAAGCATGAGAAGTGACTGTAATAAAAACATACTAGTGATTCAGTATAGAATCAAGTTGTATGTTGTGGAAAATTAAATGGGAAAAATTGCTTGTTACCTTGCTGTTCCTTCAGAATTACACGGAGACTCTCCTGAAGGTTTATAATTACACTGCATTAGGGTGGATAATTACTGACCTGATTTGGATCAAGGTGAATTCAGCTTCTTTTCATCAAAGTGTAATTATTCTTTATCCAAGCCCTTTCCCGGTCTAGATTCCTTTTGATAGAAGGGGAAAGAATGCATTCTTTCCGAAATAATACATATATTTATCGAGTACTGCAGGTTCTTAATTGTAAACTGAATTTTTCCCTTCCTGGGGTCACCAGAGGATTGCTCTCCATAATTGAACAATGCCTTAATGAATGTAATTTCGTGGCTCCACTTGCTAATGTGACCAATTCTTACTGTTTATTTCATTTCAAAATTGGACGCGATCGGATATGGAAACATAATTACACAGATTTCCAGACCTGACAAGAAGAAAGCTTGTGGGCATGTAATTAAGAAAGAGGGGGGAAAGTTGACCTACTTTTTCGGAGTTTCAGGGATCAACCTGTACATCTGACTGTAGATCAATTCATCTCCTTGTCTATTCTTCTCCTAATAATCCTGACCCCATTTTCTATTGTTTGCACTAATGAATTAATTTGTAGTCTAATTCTGTTGATTTAGAAATCCAAATAAATGAGAGATTTGGAAGTGTCAATTAAGCAATCTGTGGAAGTCCTATCACAAAGATTGCTTTGTTAGCCTCATTCTGCATCTAGTATGTGAAATTAATTTGGGGACAGGGGTAATGGGAGGGAATGGGTGCCATTTACAGGGTCATTGAAAGCGATGACTCAACTTAGAAACTGTCAAATGCCACACTTGAAAACTGGAAGTCTTCTTTTAAAAAAAAGGAATAAAATTTAAAAAAAATAAAGAACTGTCAATTTTGAATTTAATTACCTGGAACAGTCAAAATTCTTGATGGCTCTCCTCTTCGTAAAGAATACAGATGAAATTCCTTATCTCTGCATTCAAGGCCCCAATCAAACTTTCAGGAAAGGAGCAATTTGGGGGAAATGATTTATCTGTGAAGCCTATGGAACATTCAAATGCAGATGTCCGGTAGGCTCTTATCAGTCCGAGGCCCCAGAGACATGCCTGGACTGGAGACCCATCTAAGAGTCACCAAAAAACAAAACAACATTTTCTAATAGAGCTCTCTGTAGTGATAGAAATGTTCTGTATTTGCATTGGCTGTGGCCATGTGTGGCTGTTGAACCCTGGAAAAAAGGCTGGTGCGACTGAATTTTCCTTTATCTCATTTTCATTAATTTAAGCTTCAAGAGCCACGCCTGGCTAGTGGCTACCAGAATGGACAGCACAAATGCAGAGGAAAAGTGAAGGCCTGTGGAAGATGAGATTGCCAGAGAGCTCGTGCAGAGGAGAGAACAGAGCCTACAATACAACAGGGAAATAAGTAAGCATTTCGGGGACGTGCAGAGAAGGGGACCCCAAGAGGGGATAGGCATGGAGCTCAAGTAGGAACACAGGAAGTCAACAGACAATGAAAAACATAGTTGCAAAACAGGGAGGCCAACAATGAGAATGCGGCTGAGAGGCCGGGCAGAATGAAGGTTCTATAAGGACCACGATTTACGCCTGCAATAGTTGTAAAGCAGGTACTAAAAGACACCCAGAAGCCCGTCCTCCCCAGATAGACATAAAATGCTTGGCAATTCTTGTTTGTTTTTAAAAGATGTCCAAGATTGTATTTCTGAGAATTCTCTTCAATTCGAGTGGCCGGCATATGGTGCATTTTCTAACAGGTGTTTGAAAACAAGCAACTTAACTCAGTCAAGGCCCTGCTTGGTGACAGGATGCTAATGAGTCATTTCAAAGTAACCACTTGTTTGATGAAATTTAACCATTTGGGGGCCTTTTCAAAGCAGTTTATGTGCTGTGTGGAGTTAACTATAAACTTGTCTTGAGGATGGATGTGGAAACTCTATTCGGCAAAAAGCCCAAAGCAATAACATGGATATTTTTTGACCATCTATTGAAATCCCCAAGGCCTGGGCTGTGCATCTCTGAAAGGAAAGCCCTTTGAAATCAATGGCCATGTCTTTCAAACAGAGCCCGAACCCTCTTCGAGTTGTCTCTCTGCCATTTTTTTCCTTGACTAGCCTGAACTCTTTACAATTCCACGTAAGATCCCCACGGTTCACTAACTTTTAAAGAGCAATATTTCTTCCCCACCTCATTTTGTGACGACCCGCACAATGAAGCCACACAACTGAAATATCTTGTCTTGAGTTCCAGAGCTTTCAGCTGAGGAAAAAAAAAAAAGCCATGTAGACCTCTCCTCAAAAGCATTCATTGTGCAACAGTCATTCAAGGGGAAACACGAATGCAGACGTTTTAATTCACCAACCAGTCACTCCTAAGGGATAAGTCCAGAGAGTTCTTTTTCGTAAGCACGACTCAAAGATCTGTTTTCTCATTTCCCAAGTGTATGCACCCCAGCAGCTTCCCCCTGCCTCTCATGGTCTTCCCTGGTGATTTATTCCAACCACTGTCTGATCCTGATGAATTCAGTCTACTTTCTTACAAACACCAGCTTCACAAAAGCACTGGGATTTGACAATCTGAAGTTCTTCTTTTTTGCCAATGTATTACCATGCTCTCCACAATGTAACAAACCAGAGAAAGATGTGGGAATCTTACCTCACATTCACTTACTCCCTGGAGGCTTCACACAGAGATGCTAGTGGATGTGGAAATTTAAAAATAAAAAGATACTCATTCCAAAGGTGCCCGAGGGACAGGACAGAAGGTCAACCAGAAGCTACTAGTTCTTTGGAATATGCAGGAAGAGAGCCTTAAAAATAGTCGCCCCTCACTAAAGGTTTTTAAATGTGTCTCTGGTGAGAAGATGTCTAAAATAATATTATCATGCTCAAGTGTAATTGGTATGAGTTTTCACCAGTGCACTTCAGGGCTAGTGACTTTTTCTTTTTTCTTTTTTTAAGTCAAATAAATCTAATTTAGCCCATCTGTTACACCTTTTGGGAAAGTCAATCTCAACAGGGCTTTGGGAGACTTCCTTTCTCTTTGGGTTTAAACTGGAGACAAAGGGGTTATTCAGTCCAGAAAAATGTGATGATGATGTAGCCATCTCCCCACTGGAGATGTGCCCAGAAGCAGAGAGCAAGTGTCTTCCACACAAGGAATTCGCTACCAAAGGGAAAACCCAAACCCACTTGCCATCCCTAGGGGAATCCCCTGAGTATCCGAGGGCAGATCACTCCCTTTTGGTGCAGACAGTAACTTCCCTTTCCTCAAGTCCAGCATGATCCCTTGAATGATCTAACATTGAAACCTATAAAATCTTAACCCAGAGGAAGGGAATAGTAAGGAAGGACTAGTAAAAATAGTTACTATTTTAGAACAAAATAGAACATTTTACCTAAAATTATTCTAAATATATAAATACATATTCTAAAAATATTCTATCTAAAATGAATTTTTTTTAAAAAGAGGAGGCTAACAAAAGAAGCTTTAGAGAGGTTGTGATAGACCTCAGGGAACAAGATCAGAATGAGATTGAAAACCAATAGGCAGCATCAAAATTAAAATTTTTATATGAAATATTTACAACTAAGATGTCTAATTAGACTAATTATTGTATTGCAATAATAGTATTAATAATATACTTAAAACAACCTTTATGGATAAAATTTAATGAGATCACTGCAATTCATATATGCTAATTTAGTAATATTTATTTCCATTGAAAGGACTTAGAAGTAAAATTTTCCTTTTAGCTATTTGCATAAAGCAGTTACAAATGCAGATACAGTTTCCTCAAATATGTCTAGCAGAATTGTTATCTTATCTTGTGATGTGGTGAACAAACCTCAACAAGTTTCAAACAAAACTGAAGACAGGGTCTCCTATTTTTTTTTATGGAATTTTGCATCTCTCTGAAATTTTAATGGTTATTAAAATAGACAACAAATCTTTTAGGTGTTTACCTAAAATTGAGTTTGGTTCCACACTCTGATAAACAGTTTTTACACCTACAATAATGTTTAAGGGGACATTCAAAAATAGTGCAGAAAATGGCAGAATTTTTTGCAATGCCTGCCCTAGCTTTGCAGGACGTCTGCAAAGGGGGCTGCCTGGCCCCCACTCTCTGAATGCCAGTAGTTTCCTAATCTCCAACCAGAAACACCCCAACCCACTTCCCAAGTACCTCCTGGTGGTGTGCATGTTGCAGGGGAGGGGGGGGTGTGACATACCACTGCAGCTTAGAACGAGTGGCCTATATCTTAGAACACAAGGCTTGAGTGTGTGTGGTGGGGGCAATATTGCCTTTTCGTGTTTAAAATTTCCTACAGTAAGAACAGGGCAAAATTTAGTATCCCAACACACCCTAGATTACCTGATTATACAGGTTATAGAAATAATGAGAACAACAATGCAAACACCAGAATTTATATTAAGCTTAGCACATCCAGAAAAAACTAAGCGACCTTCTGTGTTCCAGCTTATCTACCCATTTGCACAGTCATAGCGTGGACTCTGTTATTACCTGAAATTCTGCTGCTCCTGAAAGCATTGATTCAAACATATCATTCTTGAACACTATCTCTAACTCTAAGCTGGCTTAAAGCATCCCATTGTGAGTTGTAAAACTTCTTTACTCTCTCCCTATTGATCAGTCCTCAACTTTCCTCACTGCCCTCTTGACCCAGCTTAGGTTCCACATCCTCTCACATCAGTAACACTGATTGATAATCACTGTCATTATCCTAATCTCTCTCACCCATCTGTCTTTCATTGCACTTATCTGGCAAATCCCAACAGAGCTAAAATTCAAACATCCACCTTTTCTCTCCTTGCAATGAAGAATCCCAGGGCTGCAAGAGAAAATTCTAAGAGTGCAGGTTCATATTACTATAAATATATGATCACAAACCTTAAATAAATCAATCTTCAACGCTGCCAAGCAGTTCTATTGTATTTCCCTTCTCAACTGACTCTTCCACTCTCTCCAAGGTCTATTTCAAACCTGATCACCCTCTTCCAAAACTCTGACCCCACCTTCTTTTTTCTTTCTAGAAGATGATCTTGTCTCTTCCTTCACAAAGGAAATAGATGCCATTGGACAAAAAGTGCTTCAGTTTTTGCCTATCAAATGTCACAAAGTGACCTATCTCTGCACTAGTCTTTGCTTTGTTCCTTCTTAGAGAGCTCCTTTCTTTAGTTAAAAAAATTTCATGCAAAAAATTATCTCCAAATATGTTTCCCCTGCTCCTTAGCTGTACTTTGACCTGTAGGTTTCTCTTTAACCTGTTCCAACCTGCCCCCCATTCCTATTACCTACCCAGAGCATTTCTGTCTCAATCACCAATGTCCAGCCAGTGAAGTGCTGGATGAATTAATCTGTAAGCTTTAGCTATTTCAGTGATAAAATAAAAATATGAATATGTATCACTTAGAGTTCTCAGAGAGATGGAGTGGTATAATATGAATAGAATTTTTAGAAAAAGTTCTGGAGCAGGGAATAAAAACTCCTTAAACATTATCTACCACTAGTAGTAGCAGCAGCAGGAGTAGCGATGGTGGTGGTTGTAATATTAATGAATCCAATAAGCAATCATTACTTCTCCTATGTGACTGCTCAGCCCCCTTGACCCAGCTGACCACACAAAATACTGGTTTCTAGCTTTGCTGATTTATAGGAATGGCTTCATAACGTAGTTATATTTTCTTTTTAGCCCAAATGATATACACTTGCTCTGTCCAATCCATTCTTTCTATTTTATCTGTATTCTCCGAGCACTGTGGCAACATAGAGAATGTCTTAAACCTTCCTTAGAAAAAGCTACACTTCCTATCTCAGTCTTTCTGAAAACTGGATACTGAACAGTATCATAGTATTTTGTTTGATTGTTTGTTTGGCCTCCATCATACTCTGCATTCTCAACTCACCTTGAGCAGCTCAGAAACTGTAGGGTTTAATCATTTGGTGCAGAAGACACTTGATCTGTAGGTGACATATTCCAAGCTCCTTAAGTGTAGAAACCATGACTCATTCATCTGGATGCCCCATGGGATGAGATAGAGTTCTTGACATATACCAAACCCCAATAAATGCACCCTGAATCAAACTTAAATTGAAAGAAACAGATTGAATATTCAACTTGACATTCACTAACATACTTTCCATGCTTAAGATTTAAACTGATCTTTAGAAGGCTTTCTTTTGCTGATTAAGCATCCTATTTGCTAAAATGCTATCTTTCCTTTTCTTGGTAGCTAACATTGAGAGTGTTTCCCATCAGTCCTCTTTATAGAGCATCTATCCCTGAAATAATTAGTATACTCATCAGTCTTATTTAGATGTTGCCATCCCTGGTTGGCAATTTTCATTTTAGGGCATCAGCAAAAGGCTTTAGATGCCATGACAGATTAAATAGATGTGGGGTTAGAAACTCCAAGATGCATCAAGTTTAGGCAATGGGGTAAAGGAACATATTTTTCCTGTGAGTGAGAACGAGGCACCACTGAAACCAGCATACTGCATACCATCTGAGGCCTTACATACAACGCTTTATTTGTCTCTACAGAGGATTTGCGCACGAGGAGCATTCAGATATCTGAAACTCAAAATGATACCCACACTTTGTTTCTTAGTCGCAGGCTCAGTGCAGCTATTGGACTAGGCTTGTGTGTGCATGTATGCCAGTGTGTGTGTGTGTGTGTGTGTGTGTGTGTGTGTGTGTGTGCCTGTATGTGTGTGTACATATAAATGTGAATATGTGCAGAAAACATTTTTTACCAATAAAATGTTATATGAAACTCCAATAATATAAATCAGATCATGGAGCTGGCCTGAACTGAAACCCAGCACAGGACCTGGAGTCCCATTAGCACAGCTTTCTCCGTGATCCACCCCGCTGTTGCCCCGGCAGCAGGTGCACAGAAGTCAAGGCTGGATTGTAAGGAATCGGAGGTAGAAATTTTTTTCCTGGACCCCATCTATTTATGGCATCTTCTCTTACTATGTAAAACACCCAAACTGCAAAGGAAAGAGGAATCTTGAGGTTTGGGGTGAAGGTTGAGGAAAAGATTGCACTTGCTACACAGGTGGAGAAAAAGGAAGGTAAGAAATGAAGAAGGAAAACAAAACAAAACAAAAAAGTTGTATAAAAAAAAGAAAGAAAAGAAAAGAAAGGGTTGTATCGTAAAGCTTTTATTTTTCTCAAAAAAAGAGGAATTGGTCAACAGGTTGAATGTTAATGAGAAGTCAAGTAAAAGAAGAATTTTAATTTTTTTAATTTGGTGACAGAGTCCATTAATGACTTTAGCAAAAGCTAGTTTGTGGCATGATGGGATGGCAGTTGGATTGTGTTGGGTTGAGGAGTGAATAGGAATAGGAAGTGGGGGCAATGAGTATAAACAACCTATTTAGAAGTTTAGTTGTATAGGGGAGAAGAGTGATCAGTAAATGAATGCTTATTTTGTTTTCAGTGAAAGAGAATTGAGCATGTATAAAAGTTGATACAAGTAGTCTATTAGAGAGGTTGAAATAATAAAGAAAAAAAGTAAACAGTAGTTTAAAGTTCCTGAATGTAAAGGTCTTGGGAAAATGGAAACTGATGGATCTGAAGCTCTAGTTGACTCCTCAGCCTTGGATTGAAGGACAGACAGGTCCTATATTATGACAAAATGGAAAGAAGATAAAATGGGTGCAGTTCAGATATAGATCACCTTGCACGTTTGGTAGGGGGAATGCAGACGTTTCCTTCTTGTATCTTTGTTTTTCTCAGTAAGACAGAATAAAAGGTCATCTACAAGATATGACCTGAGACGGGGTTAGAGTTTGAAGAAAAGTTTTGAAATAGTTTGTGAAGAGCGAGGGAATAGAATGACCATAGAGATATAATAGGTTTCTTTCATTAAAATTCAAGGGTCCACAGGAAGTTCAAGATCATGAATTCTTATTAGAATTCACCTGTTCTGTTAAATCACAGTCTTTGTAGTATTCAACTGCATTTTGGCACAATCAGAGAAGGTGGACAGTTGGATTGATACAAGGTTGGGTTTTTTTCAGGTTGACAAAATGAAAAGACAAATAACATAAAGTGGGTTGTTGACAAAGATGTTATTGAACTGATTAATTCTAAAACTAGGCTGCTTACAAAGGAAAGTGAAGAAAGCAGAAGGTTGATTGGGAAAATAATAGCATGGTAAATGGCTTGATGTCTTCCAGAGGTAAAGTAACAGTAGTGAAAGGAGTAAACTACAAAGCTGGAAGGAAAGGTAAGTGTGGTATTAAAATGGGATACATGTGGAGGTGAAGCAGTCATGCGTGATGACAAAATCCAGTGTGATCCTCTGGGGAGGGCTAACTGAGGTGGACTGGATGAGGTCCTTAGAACTAGGAGGCCAGAGTATTTGAACAGGTCATCCATGTAGGCACTGATCTTATCCTAGGATAACTGGGACTTAGAATGTAGAGGACAACTGTGAAGCAGGTGTCAGAGTCTTAGATAAATGAGTAGACTAGTTGATCGCAGTATGAAGATGGAAGAGTTTTTAGCAATAAATGATAGAACTTTCATGATAGCAAAGGGATTCAACCACAGCATAAATGAATAATAGTCCAGAAAAGGCCATGGAGAACAGTGGTGATGCTATCATTCTACGTCCACAACTTGAGCAGTGACAGAGCAAAAGTAATTGATGCTCAGGTTTTTTACTCAAAAACGTTTGTGCCTTCCCTATGCCAAGCTAAGATTTGCCTAGAAAATAATAAGTTGCTTGTGAAACTAGAGTGCACTTCTTTATTCAATTTTTATAAATGTCATTCATTTTAATAATCCAAATAAAAGATGGACAGAAGACATAAAGAGACATTCCCCAAAGAAGGCATCCAGATGGCCAACAGACACATGAAAAGATGCTCAACATCACTCAACAACAGGGAAACACAAATCAAAACTACGATGAGATGTCACCTCACATTTATCAAAACCGCGAAAATCAGAAACATGACAAACAAGTGCTGGCAAGGATATGGAAAATAAGGAAAACTCTTGCCCTGTTGGTGGGAATGCAAACAGGTGCAGCCGCTCCAGAAAACAGAATGAACATTCCTCAAAAAATTAAAAATTGAACTACCATATGATCCAGCAATACCACTACTGCATATTTACCCAAAGAATACACGAACACTAATTCAAAAAGACGTATGCACCCTAGGTTTATCTCAGCATTATTTACAATAGCTAATTATAGAAGCAACCTACGTGTCCATCAATAGATGACTGGATAAAGAAATAAACTTGCCAAATTTTTCTTATCACTGTGCTCATATTCCTCTTTCTGTGTAGAATGCCTCTCTACAGACCTTGCCTTGTGTGCTTGGCTACCTCATGCTCTCCTTAAAGATTCAGCCCCAAATAGTTCCTCCTTCGGGAAGTCCTCCCTGGTACCTCCACTCCAAAGGCCAAATTAGAAGTACCAATCCTCTGTACATTGACAGAACCAGGTGACTCCCTCTACTACCATAGCACTTATGAAACCATATAATGATAATCTACTTACTTGCCTGTCTTTCCAACTAGAATGATGATTTCCAAATAGTAGGCACTCAACAGTTAATTGATTAATATAAATGCATTGCAGGATCCATTTGGGGCAATTGCAAGAGATAACATTAAATACATCCAGCCTGAGTCTGAAATAATTACATGGATTTTAAATGTAGAAATGGGCTTGGAGAGAAGTAGCTACCAGTTTCAGATTCCAGTTGATACTAACTGCATTTTCCCCCCCGGGAGAAGTGGAGCACTATAGCTTTTCCAATAGAGGATTATCCAATCATTGCATTGCCCCCAAGAGTACGCTTTGTTTCTCTCCCATAGCTCTACTATGTGCAGATTATAGCTACTGAGTGCATAGTCTATCATATAATGGTTAATGGCTATTAACAAAATGTAATTTTCACAAAATGATAAGAGGAACTTATCAAACTTACTGTGTTGCTGCAGTATAAGGACAGAATTTGTACAGAACCTTCTGAGGAATATACACACACATTTTCTTTCAGGAATAAGGTTAGGTAGGAAAGCCATCAGTATATTTCAAAATCCTGCTTATTCAATTTTTTAAACCTTTTTAATCTGAGCTAAATTTAGACACACAGGAAAGTTGCAAAAATAGTATAGACTTCCTTTATATCCTTTACCCAGATTTCTGTGTTAACGTCTTACATAGCCACAGTACAATGATCAAAACTAAGGAATTACCGTTGTTTAATTTTGAAGTTGTATCTTGAATTAGCTGTCTTATTATCTGAAGCTTCTACTCTATTTTCTCCTGTTCTGTTGGTAGGAGGGCAAAGTGTTGCAGCTCTCGTTGAAATAAGAGAGCGTTGAAGTCGATGGCTCTGCAGGAAACTTCTGTCGTTCGCGTTCAAAGATCAGACCTTGAACTGCACTACACTTGCTTGGAAAGGAAGAGCAATGACACTTCCTGAAAGAAAACTAAATCTCATGTAAAGAGAACAGCTATTTGGCTGACATAATGCCAGGCTGGGCACAGGAGGCCAGTGTTCCAGGCTTGACTCTGCCATCAATTAGTTTTGTGAACTTGAGCAACTCTCAGCACTTCCCTAGACTCCACTGAGCTCACTGACTTCTGACATCCCTCCCAACCCCCAAGTTGAATGGCAGAGGAGGATGTTGTTTCAAGCTGGTGTCACATTAATGCCTAAGAAGCTCAGCACCTGAGTACACAAGTATAGAGGTCACCTGTGTGTCTAATTGGAACAGAATTGCCAGGGGGGATGATTGTATTTATTTTATGCTGCTGAAGTACCATACTTCCTGGTTCTCTGTTATCTTTCCTAGATATTGACTTCTGCTTTGATCTTTGCCTGGTACAGCAAAAAAGACCCAAATTTCTAGTTGGGATTCAGATAAAAGTCTATACATGTAGGTCTCAATTTGGAGGCAGAGGAAATAATCCTTAATGTCTTCAATAAAAGCAAACTGAGTTTTTTTCTTAAATAAAAGTAAGAGGAAATGAAAGAGCTCATAAAAGTAATCATTGCTTTACCCCATCTGCTTTCATCGTCTACAATAAATCTGATCTACGAGGGTCATGTGGAAGACCTCCATTCCTGCAGACCGAAGCGGGGAAGGGGTAGAGAGTGGAAGAGGACAGGAGGAGAGATGACCTGAGTTAAAATTCATTCACGACACAGTACCAGTGACAGAGAAGCACTGTGCTGAAAGCAGTAGCATCTCGAGGAAGGGAAGTAAGTGGGGCAAATAGAAAGCCCACAGTGACAACCCGCCATCTAAACGGTGATCTTTCATAACCTGTTGGCAGCCCTCAACGGAAAAGAAGTGTATTAGCTTGATAGGGTTGTTGTAACAAATCACCACAAACTGGGGGGCTTAAAACAACAGGAATTCATTGTCCCACAATTCTAGAGTCTAAAGGTCTGGAATGAAGGTGTCAGAAGGGCCATGCTTTCCCTGAAGTCTTTTAGGGGAGACCCTGTACCATGCCTTTCTCCTAGTTTCTGGTGCCACCAGCAATCTTCGCATTTCTTGACTGAGAGATACATGGTTCCAAGCTCTGCCTCTGTCATCACACAGGATTCTCCCTGTGTATCTTCTCTCCTCTTCAGGTAAGGCCATCAGTCTTAGTGGATTAGGACCTACCCTAATCGAGTATGAACTCATCTTGACTGTACCTGCAAAACCCTATTTCCAAATAAGGTCACATTCACAGGTATTGGGGAAAAAGACTTCAACATATCTTTTTAGGGAGCAGGACTCAACCCACAACAATATGGCTCCAAATTTTCTTGAGTGTGAGAACACCTTATTAACAGCTTCCTCCTCCGTTATATTGATCTCCAGATGAGAGGAGTTATAATCTTAATGTTTGTTGATTGGGAAAAAAATACATTGACTTTTATAAAGTTTTTAAAAAATATTTTATTTATTTAGTTGACCGACAGAGGTCACAAGGAGGCAGAGAGAGAGGGGAGGAAGCAGGCTCCCTGCCGAGCAGAGAACCCAATGTGGGGCTCGGTCCCAGGACCCTGAGATCATGACCTGAGCCGAAGGCAGAGGCTTTAACCCACTGAGCCACCCAGGCGCCCTGATTTTTAGAAACTTTTATAAACTTCCTCTCAGTTTAGGGATGCTTTTAAATGCATCTATGCTTTATTATTTTCTATCAATAACAGTACCTATCTGCATTTGGAAGCCAGTCATACATAGAGGTGTGAGACAGTCTGATGAGCACTGGACCCAATGATCTCAAAATTAATGACTTTAAATCGTGGCTCTGTTCTAAAGCTGCCATGCAACCACAGGCAGGTTCCTTAACCCTGTAAGCCTTAGTTTCATCTATGTCTAAAAGAGGGCTGGATTGGTTGACCTTTAAAATGTCATCTCTGACATTCTCATAAGTTTATATGAGAAAAAACATTTTAGGCAAAAACACTTCAGAAGCTGTGTTCTTGCCAGATCAGTTCATGTCCGATTTCACAATCAAACTTCACCCCTTCTAAGATGATATGTCAGCTTTCAGTCCTTGGCAATACTCTCACAGGGCAATTTAAAAATAACTCAATCAGGTAAATAGTTCAGGGCAGCAAATCTTCCTACCTTTTTTGAAGTTGTCCAACTGAAAAGTTAGGAACTCAGCTTAGCTGTAATTGATTGTCAAGAATAAGGCCAGAACCTGGCAAGGGACAATTAATGAATCCTCCACTTATCATTCTGTCTACAGTTATCCTATATCTAGTTATTCCTTCAAGTAAAAATTTCCTGATAAACAATAAGACTGGACATTAGTTAAATAGCTTTCTTATTTTTTTTTTCATTTCCACAAGTTGTTACAATTGTATGTGTTTGGCATTTCTCACCAGAAATTTGGGCTCGCTCAAAGATTTCAAATTCTGCATGCTCTAATTAAGACAGATGGTATCCTTAAACAACTACCTTCATTGCATAAACCCTTTGTGAAGGTACTGAAAGGATTGCTAACTATGTAGAAAGGATTGCTAACTATGTAGACACTATTTTCCCAAGGCATTGTTGGAACTGGACAAAAAGTGTATCCCTACCAGATTCCTGGGTTCATCTTTGAGTCCCTCTTCTCACCTTCCCATGTCCCATCCAAGCAATCATCAATACCAGCAGACTGCCCCTCTTAATTTTTTCTCTAATGTTTCTCTACTCTTGTATAGCCTCACTATCACCCCAATGTCATTTACCATCTACATTAATGCTGGACTTTGATGTCCTTGACATTTCTTGTTACCCCACCACCACCACCACCTACAATCCATTCTCCACAAAGCAACCAGAATCATCTTCCCAATATAAAAAAATCAGATGGCACCATTGCCATTCAATGGTTTTAATTGCTCTTAGAATAAAAAATGAGTTTCCCAGCCCTGAACACAATATTCTGTATGACCTGATCCCCACCACCCTCTCCAGCTTTGTTTTCTGGCTGTGCTCCACTCTCCTTCACAACACTCAACATTCGAGTCCTGTTCAGTTTCTTACACACACGCACACACACACACGCGCGCGCGCATGCAATAGGCCCTTTTCTCTTCTGGCCCTCATGCTTCTTGCGCGGCTCAGAATGGTCTCCTTCCTCCTTCCTGTTGTTTCCTAGTTCCTACTCAGTCTTGAAGTCTATGCTAAGCCATTACTTCTTTTCTCATCTGTCCCATGTGCCCCCCCTTCACGCACACTGAGATCACACCTGCCACGGCAGTCGGTGTCCGCTACGAGTGGGATTCTGTTGCTGTCACTCTCTTCAATTCCTTTCTACTCCCACTGAAAAGGAGAGACTACTAATCAGAATGCGTCAACTTCAACAACACCAATCTGGCCACGTTTACCATTGTGTGAGGTCACTATGCACTGAACAGCCGTACCCACGTACAGAACTCTTTCTTCTGCTTCCTGCCTCTTTGAAACAGGTTGAGTCAGAAAACACGCCTCCACCTTGATTTTTTCTGGTGCCTTCTGAACACTATCTGAGAAAGCTGAGGGGTAGGTCCAACCTCATGTTCCTCTCTCGTTCTCTTTTCTCCTGATTGCTTTGGCCTCTCCTGGACTGTGGTCTTCACAATTCTTGTAATCCTTTATTTTCTACCCTTAGGTTAACCAGGAAGGCCAGAGGCAGATGGAATCAAGTGAATGTCCTTGCATGGGTGGAATAAGGTTCTGGCAAAGTCTTTCCCCTGTAGAGTTGGCCTTCTCGTAGAGAACGGCCTTGAGGATTTCACAATGATTACTCTGCCCCTGCCAGATCCAGAAGGAATCCTTCTTGGCTCTTTTGTGTGAGGAAGTGGGCACAGCCAAGAGGAGCCTAAGTCACCATGACCAGTAAATAGAATCCACTATTCTGGATAGGATCCTGGACTGTAAAAAGACTCTGAGGGGAAAACCACAGAAATGTAAATAAAGTATGGACCTCGGTTAATAATAAGAATATATCCATATTGGTTCATTAATCATAACAAATGCACCATTAAAATATAAGATGTTAGTAGTATAATAAATTATATGTTAATAATTATAATATATATACTTTATTTTTTAAAAGAATAGAATAGGAGAAGAGTCACTGGAACATGGGAAGGGGTAGGAGGGGGCAGATGACAATATTAGATGGTGTGACCAGAAGAGGCATCCTGTGATCAGAATTCTGAGAGGGCACCCACTGTTCTCACGTCCCCTTCTTGAGTGGGGTCAGAGCAGCGAACGCGGTGGGCATCACTCCTACGACTGGGTGATGCTACGTGGAAAAGGAGAAGGGACTCCTGCGGATGGAATCAAGGTCCCTGATCAGCTTCACTTTGAGATGATTAAAAGGGCCATCACTCTTGGTGGCCCTGACCTAATCAGGTGAGCTTTTTCAAAAAGTATCTGGAAGTCAGAGACTTGGAGTGGCAGAGACTCTGGGTCTCAGTTACGGGCTTTGAGGAAGGAAACTGTCAGGAATTCTGCAGCTGCGAGGAAACAACGTCTGTCCCTGACCTGAGGGGGCTTGGAGGTGAACGCAGCCCAGTGGACACTTTCATGGCAGCCTGGGGAGGCCCAGAGCAGGGAACAGAGCGAAGCAGTGTCCAGATTTCTCACTCACTGAAGTTGTGAAATAATACATGGATATTAGTCAAGCCGCCGGCTCGCCAGTACTGTGCTGCACAGCAGTGGACGGCTTGATGCAGGAGCCGAAAGAGGCAGCCTGGCAGCTACGTGGGGAGGAGAAAAGTGATAGCAGCCGAGGACTGGCCTGACCTGACACGGCTTTCCGCTGGGTCACGGTGACGTTTGTGTCGGGAACAAGACCGAAGCAGGGAGAGGAGCTAATAGCCGGCTCGCAGGGGAATCCGGGTCCGAGGGGACCGGGACCTGGGCCCGGAGGGCGGAGGTGGAGGTGATGGAAAAGGGTCAGATGGAAGGAGTCCAGGATGACGCTGAAGGTTTTACAGAGCAACCGAAGAATGGGACCGACATCTGCTGAGACGGATGACGATCAAGGGACCCCGGGGCTGGAGCCCACCCCGGCCTGGGCCCCAATCTTCTCTCATGAGTTGTGACCTCATTCCGGGAGGTACATTTTAAAGTGAAAGCATCTCGGGCAAAAATGACCGGAGTCCTTGAACACTCACTAGCACTTACTAATGTCTTGTACGTCTCATCGAATTCTCAGGACAATCCTAGACCAAGGTCCTATTAACTCTGACATTTTAAAGATGAAGATACAAGGGATGAGAGGTTCCTCCGGCCACAGGGGCTACAGAGGGTCAGTTTGGGAGCATAAGAGTCAGGAGAACAACCTCAAGCTTCAGATCGACAGCATTCAAATCTTCGCTCGGGTCTTGTCTACCATCGTGATTGGGGACGAGCTACTGAATGTCTCCAAGTCTCGGTTTCCTACTCATAGCGGGTGACCTGTGTGCCATTGCCTGGGCTCGTTCATCCAACCCTCAGAATGATTCAACAGAGCCTGTTCGAGCCGCAGGTGTAGACTCTGGGGGTGAGAGCAGCGAGGCGGTCCGCCCATGAGTAACTCCTCTCCAGGTGTCGGGGCAAAGGATCCCAGGTGGGAGCGGGTCAGTGCCAACCGGCTTCCTGTACCAGACTGATGGCAACGTGCCTGCATGTCTGTGGGAGATCGTCAGCTCTTTTGACCGCAACGCTGCGTTGACTTTAGAATAGAAATAGCGTAGACTTTATTAATTAAAATCTCTCTTGTTCCTGAGGTTTCTCAAACGGATTGCTGTTTACGCTTCTCAGGTAGTAAGAGCTACCAACTGTCGAAAGCTCCCTATGGGCAGGGCACTGTGATGAGTGTTTTTACCGTATAGGTACACATGTAGGTAACTGTCACAGTCTAGTGTAGCAAATGTTCATGCTGTCCCGTTTTTCAGATGAGGAAACTAGATAGGTAAAGCTGCCCAGGATCATTATGTAACAGGTATGTGACCCATCGAGGTGAACTAGACAGCTGTTGGCTCTTAACCAGTATAATTTTGGAGGTTATTAGCTAAGTGATGTGGCAAATCCACGAAACCTTCCTGTTATATAAATGGTCCGGAGATGGCCCCTGTACATTGGCCTAAAATGATACCTGGGTCATTTATTTATTCCCAGGAGGCTAGACCCATTAGCTCAGAGCCCTGGGGTTTTGAACTCAGGTTCCTACACATCACATTGCTTTAAATATGGTCCAAATAAACATATTTTTACCATACAGAACCTAGTTACTTTATATACTCTGTGAAACTACACCTAACATCTGCTTGCCAGAGATAAGGCAATCCGGGTGCCTAAAGAGGACCCCAAACCACCACTGCCCTTCAGAGCTCTCTGACACAGAGACTCTCCACTTTGGTGTTGAGCAATGCTGCCTAGATATGTAAGCCCCATCTCCAATTCCCTCTCCCTCAGGGGGTCCCTTGCTCTGTTCCTCTTCGGGGTGATAGCCCCATGCTGCTGTCTCTGGAAGGTCTCCTGCTGAGAAGGACATCTCCTTTCACTCTATCCTGTCCATGTACTGCCCAGTAAAGCTCATGTGCTACTACCTCTCATGATCCTATCTCTTCCTTAATCAGCCCAGAAATACTTAAACTCACACTTCCCATCCGGACTAACTCATAAGCCTTTATTAATTTCCTTTGTGTTTTTAACACCTTTTCTGAGGTCTAATTTAATACCAGAACATTCACTCATTTTTTTTTATATTTTATTTATTTGACAGACAGAGATCACAAGTAGGCAGAGAAGCAGGCAGAGAGAAAGGAAGGGAAGCAGGCTCCCTGCTGAGCAGAGAGCCCGATGCGGGGCTCGATCCCAGGACCCTGAGATCATGACCTGAGCCGAAGGCAGAGGCCTTAACCCACTGAGCCACCCAGGCGCCCCACATTCACTCATTTTAAGTATACAATTCAAGATTGTTAGTAAGTGTTCAGCATCACGTGACCATCACCAGATCCAATTTCAGAACATTCCAGAAAGAAGTTTATGCCCCTTTGCAATCACACCTTGCTCTTTCTCCTAACCCCAGGCAACCACTAATCTACTTTCTATCCCTATAGAGTTGCCTGTATATTTTCTATTACATTTTATTTAACTGATTTTGAGCAAATGACCCAATTTTTAGTTATAGTTACTTCCTTCGATCATGCCTCAGTTAGCTTTGAACAGGTTCATAAAGACTCAGTCTGCTGTAAGATGGGTGTGTGTGTGTGCGTGTGTGTGTGTATCACATACATAACCCAACTTCCTTAAAGAATATAGCAGTTTTGCATTCATTCACTAATCTGAGCCTAACAATATTGTAAGGAAAGCAAAATTCTATGGTATTGCAATTGGATATGAGCTTTGCAAACAGCTGAATTCCATTTAAGTTCCATGACAACAGAGAATTTGTCCATTGTATTCACCACTGGGTCCCTAATATTTAGTGGAGTACCTGGTACATAGCAGATTCTCAGTGAATATTAGGACGTTAAAAGGAGGAAGAGGAGGAGGAGGAGGAGGAAGAGGGGGGGGGAGAAATGAATTCTAACTCACTACCAAGCTAAATCATGAACTTGGGAAGGTCACTTCAGTTCACTGAAACTCAATTCCATCATCTAAACTAAACTGGTGACAGTGTCCGCCTCCTGGAGCTGGGGCCGGGGGTGGGGGGTTTGACAGGGACGGTCTGGCACGTGGATAGGGAGAGTGGGGTTCAGCAAGCTCTAGTGGCTTGTCCAGTGCTGTAGCGCACACCAGTTTTAGAAGAGGGGCTCAAACCTAGCCATCAAACAGTCCCACTCACAGAATGCTTCCACAAACAGCTTAAACAAGCAAGGATAATTGTAGTCATGTGCCGTGTTATTAAAGAAAAGCACGGTGATGATAGAATTAAAAGCTGCTAAAATGTCATTTTTCCTTTCAGTAATGGTTGGAGGAAAAAAAAAAATCCCTGAGTGCAAGCCATGTCATTTCAGAGCCCATCCTTTATAGAAAATGCCCTGCCTTGTCTATTACTTATCTACAGCCCATAAAATGGTGTTTGATCACTTTAAATCCTCTTCTCTGCCTGGCTTTGATTGCAAAAAGTGGTCAGGTTAATTGGAACAATTAAGGTGCTCCTGGGGGATAATTACCCCTTTTACTTTCTGTGTGTGAAGAGGAAGGAGGATGGCTGGTCCCGAGACTGGGACGTCCGTGGCACGCTGCGAAGGAGAATGAAAAAACACAGTGACATGGGACTCAGAATGCATTTCCTCTTGTACTTAATATAATTAGCGAATAAAAGCATATGCTGTCTCCCACCTCTCTCTCTCTCTCTCTCTCTTTTCCGTAATACACACACACCTTAGAGGATGTGGAAAGAAGAGATTCGGCATCCGAGCCAAGGGAAAGTCACGTCTGTGTCCAGGAGGCCGGGGGTGGGGTTTCACTCTTCCCCACCAACCTCACCCTCCTGTCCCGCCTGCGACACCATCACACCGAGATTAGCACCAGAGACCTGTCCATGGTGCTTTGAGGAACGACGGGCACCAGTGAGCTCCCCTGTTCTTTCTGGATTCCATTCCATTTCCTTTTAGGAAACCCGTGCAAGCAGGTGTACTTAGAGCAGGACTGAAAGTCCACTCCGAGGAGTGGAGAGACCACATCCTCTTCTGCTTTCAAAGTTATGCACTGCAGCGTCTAGTAAATTGGATTAGGGGTGTGAAATTGGAAAACACTCGCTTCACCCTCCGCCTTGTCTAACAGTCACATTATGAAACTGCCTCATGTTCAACTTGAGCGACTTGGGCCTGATGTGACGTGAAGACAATTTAGGTGTCGGAGTGAATGCGCTCATTTATACAATGGAGGCATCTCTCGCAACCAGCCAATAATTGATGCTCCAAGTTAGGTGCGAGAACCATGTTGGGGTCGGCATCCTTTAAAATGACAACCTGCTGTGTTATCAAGGGAAAAGAAAGCAGAGAAAGTGCACCAACCGAATGATAAGTAGATGGCTTACTGGCTTCTACCACAGCGAGCTAGAATCACCCGCCCACTGACTTCCCCAATTATGCTAAAATGCTTGAATGGAGACTGTCAAATCATGGGAAGGGGTCGTGAAGCAACTGCACCTTTAAGGATGCTTCAGTTGGTAGTTAAAGAGGAAGAAGTGGGAAAGATGGCAGAGAAGAAACGGCTCTGGGAGCACTGCAGGAATCACCCTATGTGACCTTGAGAAAGCACTTAAGTCCGTGAACTTCAGTTTTCTCCTCTACAAACGGAAATGATCGATCCTCTGCTTGAAGGCAATTATGAGGGTTAAATGAGTCCTTGGACAACCCTGGGGTGCTTGGGCGGCTCAGTCATGAATGTCTGCCTTTAGCTCAGGTCAGGATCCCAGGGTCGTGGGATTGAGTGCCACTTCGGGCTCCCTGCTCTGCGAGGAGCCTGCTTTCCCTCTCCCTCTGCCTGCCACTGCTCGTGCTTGTACTTGTGGGCACTCTCTCTCCTTCTCAAATAAATAAAATTTTAAAAAATAAATAATAAATGAGGGGCGCCTGGGTGGCTCAGTGGGTTAAGCCTCTGCCTTCGGCTCAGGTCATGATCTCCGGGTCCTGGGATCGAGCCCCACAACGGGCTCTCTGCTCAGCGGGGACCCTGCTTCCTCCTCTCTCTCTGCCTGCCTCTCTGCCTGCTTGTGATCTTTGTCTGTCAAATAAATAAGTAAAATCTTTAAAAATAAATGAAAAAATGAACCACTGGACATACAGCGCCTAGCAGAAAGCCTGTCGTCGATGAGGTATGTACTGAACATTACTTCTGATGCCTGCCTCTGAAAGACAGGCCATAGCTCTAATGTCACAAAGGGCTGTGGAAATGAGTGTACCTGTTTTTGTGTGGCCATGTGTTTTCATTTCTGTTGAGTATATGTTCAGGCGAGGGAAACGTAGAAACGATCAATCTTTATGGAACTCAAAGTGTTCTGGGACTGAGCAAAGTAATCAATAACCATTAATTTATTTAATCAGCGATGTTATGAGGTAGCCATCTGCCCATGCTATGCAGGAAGTTGAGAAACACCTCTATCCTGGAGGAGCTTGCCCTCACCTTGCTGGGAAATTTGCACTGGACAGCAAGTGCTGCGGCCGTAAGCAAGTCCCTAACATTCTCTAATTCCATATATTCATATATTTAAACACTCTGGAGAATGGAGAAGTTTGAAGTCACCTTAGAAACGGTGTGACAGCTCCCCGAAAATCAACCACAAAGGAGGGACAGAGGGATGGATTATAAGGGAATGTGAGGAAACTTAAGGTTTTTCCTTAAGATTGATTGATTGATTTGAGGGACAGAGAGAAGGGGGAGGGGCAGAGGGGAGAGACACTCTCAAGCAGACTCTCCACTGAGTGCAGAGCCTAACGTGGGACTTGATCCCGCCACTCTAAAATCATGACCTGAGCCAAAATCAAGATTCAGATGCTCAACCGACTGAGCCACCCAGGTGTGCCCTGGAAAGGTTCGCTTATCTTGGTCATGGTTTCATGGGTGTATACACACATCAAAATGAATCAAACCATACACCTTAAAATTTATAGTTTGTTTATACATCTCTTATGTCTCAAGAAGTTAAATTTTGAAAAATGGGGATAATGCTACCTACACCCTCGGGTTGTTAATAGCCTTAAATAAGATCACCTTTGTGCCAAGCATGGACTTTCCACAATTGTGCCATACACAATAATTTTTAGGAAGAAACTAATGTTAAAAAATTAACTATACAGGGGCACCTGGGTGGCTCAGTGGGTTAAAGCCTCTGCCTTCAGCTCAGGTCATGATTCCAGGGTCCTGGGATCAAGCCCCACATCGGGCTCTCTGCTCGGCGGGGAGCCTGCTTCCTCCTCTCTCTCTGCTTGCTTGTTCTCTCTCTCTCTCTCAAATAAATGAATAAATAAAAAATATTTTAAAAAATTAACATACAAACAACACTGAAGAAAATAAGGGTTCTAACTTCATTTTAAAGAATGGAGAGCCATTGTTTGTTCTGGGTTAGAATCTCATTTAAGCCATTACAGCAGCCTGATTTTACTGTCCCTCCATATGTGCTGTAACAGTGAGCTAACGATGAAGTAACCCAGTGTGCAGGTGTGTGTGTGTGGGGGGGGAGATTATAAGTCTATATATATATATATATAGAGAGAGAGAGAGAGTATATTGTGTGTGTATATATAGTATATATATGCAGAATATATATATAGAATATATATATGGCTTCTCTACATATTTATAGTGTGTATATATATATATATGTATATGCTATATATACATAATATACAGAGTCTGTATATATACCATAGAGAACAAATAAATATATCTACATATTTAGCAATTGCCAAAAATTCTTTCCACATTACGCATTAGAAATGATCTACTTTTTCCTCACTTTTTTTTTTTAAGGTTTCATTTATTTATTTGAGAGACAGAGAAAGCGAGCACGAGCAGAGGGAGGGGCAGAGGGAAAGAGAGAAGGAGAAAGAATCCGAAGCAGACTCCACACTGAGCACAGAGCCCAAGATGGGGCTGATCTCACGATCGCATCTCTTATGTCCTGTTTCCAATAAAAATGGAGTTTATTTTGTGTCTGTGCCCTTGATGTACATCATACCATCTCTCCCGGGAAGAAAGTATTATGACCCCCATTTTATAGATGGGGAAATGAAAGGTCACTCACCTTAAATGATATATTCGGAATGACACAGCTAGTATGTGGCAGGGTCAGTAATCATATTCAGCATTATCTACCCGAAAACCCCATGCTATCTGAGCTCTGCCAGTCTTTCTCCCAAAATTGCTAAATCGAGCACGTGGGTACATTGCTAATACTTCCTTGGTATTCACATGTACTTACAAATTACTAAAATGAATTCAAACCTGGTCTCAAGATTAGTGTCACTTCGGCGCTGGCGAAACTAGGGCTCTGATGAAGAGAGGAAGTGGAAACAAATTCAGCAAGGCATAAAAAATAATCATTAAATGTATGATTCAAAGTGAAATTATAGATATTTTAAGTCCAAGCTTATATCCGTGTGATAGGAATTAAAATGTTGAGACATTCAGAATTCTTAGAGCTATATACAGATTTCTGCATGCAGTCATTTTATTTTGAAATCTCATTTTTGTCAGTGTTCTCTGCTCTTAAACCAAACATTTAATTTAAAGAGATGCTAAAGAGGTAGCTAAGTGTATCAAGGTAATTTATCAAGTACTATAAATTGAAGAGTTTAATCCTGAACAAGAAATTTTAATAATAGTGCCTTAATAAATCTTTAAGTGTATAAGGAAAAGTTACTTATAATCATTTTGCTTTAAAAGAGATTTTCATAGTCTTTTCTTTGAAGTCATAATAGACATAAGACCCCTAGGGAAATATAAAAATAAGGAATAGAAGGATATCTTTTATAGTTATTGTTCCTATTACAAGAGTCTCAGATCTGGAGACTTGGAGCCCAGCCAGACCGAAGTTCAAGTCCCAGCCCTGGCACTTACTAGGTTCCCCGCTAGCACGAGGCCGGGGCTTACTCTCTGCACCTCATTGTCTTAATCCCTCCACTCTGGTGCTCGTCACAGTGCCCACCTTCCGATTGCTCTGTGGCTGACAAGAGATCCTGTCCTTCGGGAGTCAGGAATGACGCTTGGTGCATAAAAGTGCACTCAACACATAGGAGATGTGTCTAGAATTGTGATTTGGACCACATGGGAGTCTAACGGGATTCTGCTTCTGGCCTCAGGCAGCCAGATCAGTGATCAGTGTATGCAGTGGCCTGAAGGCCACATCTGGAACTGCGGAGAGGGACTCTAGCCCCAGTTCTGGATAAGCAATGCCAATTGCACCCTTTACGATGACTCCACTTTTCGAAACCTGATTAGGTAACACCTTTATAATAATGATGCAAATTCACATTTTTGATGACTTCCTCTGTGCCCTGCCCTATGGGAAACACTGTAACGCGTATTCTCACTTTGGCTCCTCCAAAGTAACCCTATCAAATAGGTACTATGATTATCCTCAGGCGACACATGAAAAAACTGCCGTCTTGTCGAAGGGAAGCTGCTGTTTGGTCTCCATCCCAGACAAGCTGCCTTCCAACCGGCAGACACACACGCGCACCTGACTGGGCCCTCTAGTCTGTGAATCTGGGCTTGTATGTGGAAGCATTGTCTTCTCCGCAACCCAGTGATGCTTTTTCTCCCAAACCCCCATGGAAACAGCCTTTCTTTGTGAACTAAAATAAGTTTGATATGAATCCTCAAACTGGAGTTTTGACAGGTAAGAAAAACAGATCAGTGAGTACATTACACCCACTGTGCTGTTAAGATAACCATTTTCTTGCATAAAACATCATTTCGTTTTCTCCTGCCTTGTCTTTAATATTAACATGCCGGCAAAGTGCCTGGCTGGCTGAGGCCAGTGCTGTTTCCCCAAAGGCCAAACCCATCCTGGGGAGGAATGAGTGGTATCAGCAGCATGGGGCCGGCCAGAGGCCAGTAGACATTCTTTTGTTGCACACAGAGCTCCCTCCCTGGGACCAGGAAGGTTGAGCAGTCCCTAACTCTCTAGGGACCCCAGGTCTGCCAAGTGCAGAAGCACGTTTGCGGTTCTCCCCAGCTTCACCCCTCCAACTGAGCTTTAGCTCCATGTTTCATGAGATCAAAGACTGTGTGCCAAGCTTCCAAGAAGAGGGAGATTTAGAAGTCCACACGAAGAAGAGAGAGGGAAAACAGAGAAAAGGGGGGGGATCCTAGGAAGTTGGTATGCAGAACGCAGACTAGAATGGACCCCAGAAATGCTTCCTAAAGCAGGAACTCAACATGCCAGCTCCAAGAGGAATGGTCAATGATGTCTCAAGACCTGGGCTGATGCAAAAGAACAGGATGTTCCCAGTTAGGTGTAGGAGAGACTAGCCTCGAGGCGGGCACATGTGGATAAGTCAGGGGAGACAGATATTGTAAAAGTAATTATAAGGCAGCTTAGGACTGAGATGGAGAATGTTATGTGAACATAAATCAGAGAAACCCAACAGGGTAATACCACATGATGACTGCAGCAGCGAGTATACGAAGCTTAAAAGAGGAGAACGCGGAGGAGAAGGAACACTAATGCCTATGGTTTAAAATACATGTCAGGTTTGCTGATGCCCAGGCTTACTACATGAATATAGGAAGCTTCTGGAAAGCAACAGCCCTGTTCTGCTAGCTCTGCTAAGGGCAAAGAAGGGCTTTCTTATGGAGAGAAGGTATCTTCCGAACAACTTCTCTTTCAACAGTGCCACAGATTCCCCAGGGCACTTTTGATACAGGTCAGGAAATCTCTTTGACACAAGAGGCCAGGGGCCTTGTCCTGAAATTGCTGTCTGGGTACCACAGAGGATGGCTCACAATTAAAAAACCATGATGCAAATGCAAAATCAACTTCGCCCTTTCGGGAGAAATGTGGTCAGAGAGCCTGGAGGAGGAGGAGGCCTGTGGGAGATTATGTTACTGTCCAGACGCGCGCTGCTCCTCCCTTAGGGAAGGTTACACATTTCTGCCCTGGCAGGCTGAGCCATGCAACTTAGTTTGGCCAAGAGAAAATGACCCATCCCCGCGTCAGGACAGAAGCCTCGAGAGCCATCATGCCCTTTACCGCTGCCTTTTTTTCTTTCGGCCATGAGATGAGCAATAGCAATGTCCTGGCTAGGTAGGGGCTGTTCTAGAGGGCATGGAAGTCACGTTCTAGTGGGCTCACGCCCACTAGAGCAAGAAATCAATTAGCTAAGGAGCTAATATAAGCCACTTAAATTTAGGAGGTTTTTGTTACCACAGTCTAACCTGGCCAATCAAAGTTTTTCTTCCAGGATACTATGGAGAGCTCAGTTTGGGGGAAAATTTTTTTTTTCTATTGATGAACTAATTTCTACCCAAGCAAAACCCACAATCAGGCTCTAAGCCCGCTGATGGTTACTCTCATCAGCACATAGCAGAGTTCCATTTAAAATAACAAGGAAGTGCGCACCTGGGTGGCTCAGTGGGTTAAGCTTCTGCCTTTGGCTCAGGTCATGACCTCAGGGTCCTGGGATCAAGCCCCACATTGGGTCTCTGCTCGGCGGGGAGCCTGCTTTTCCCCCACTCTCTCTGCCTACCTGTGATCTCTGTCTGTCAAATAAATGAATAAGATCTTTTTAAAAATAAAACAACAAGGAAAATGGAACTATGCTGGTTACCTTTATTTGGTTCTTAGTGAGTGTTGTAACAAAACCTCCAGTGTTATCTAGCAACTAAGAAGAGTGGTTTGATTGAAGAAGAAAAGGTAACATACCCAGACAGAATCTGAATTCCCACTAGATCTCTAGGAATGCCTCACCTCCATTCCCTGCTTCATAACCTGGTCTAACGTCTTTAAAAGCTGGAAGTTTCAGAAGGAAAAAAAAAAAAAAAGTTTCATGTCCCCTGCTAGGTTCTTCCGGCGGGTCTAATAATCAAATTGACCCAAGACAGATTACCACCAGAAAACCAAACTTAATTCTGTACATGCAGGGGCCCCGTAAGACTGTGAGGCCCACAGGCAAGCAGTCAGGCAAGGGAGGCTTTTGTGCTCTTCTGAAATAAGGAGAAGAAGGTAGGGCCGGGACTTCAAAGGGGAGAAAGACAATTCACAGGAAACTGGGAGGAGCAAAGGTTCCCTAAACAAATGTTTGCTGTGCCAAGCAGAGAATTCTTTCTAATGCAAAACAAAGTCATCTTCGGTGAGGGCTCTTTTCTGGTACAAGCTTCCCAACTAAATTTGGAGGGGCAGTTAAGGGGGTGGTGGGAAAAAAAAAAAAACCCTCTTGAATCTTCTGTTTCTTAAAAAATAATCAGCCTAAAATAATCCTCATGCCAAAGAGACACATTTTGTGGTGGCAAATTCTGCTCCTCCGCAAAGCGGATGATGGGAACCAAGGCAGACTTCTAAGAAGAGGCTTGAGAATGTTAAATCCGGACGCCACGTGTTCGGGGACCATCTGAAGGTGCCGTTTCGGGCCGTTTCCACACATGGCTTCACAGGGACTTAAGCCCGTCACTCACATCGACTCGCCCCTCGGCCTCTGCCGTGTGATCCCCCTGGGAGTTTTGCCACGACGGACGGCCACATCAGAGCCCGCACCTTCCGGAAAGGGTTTGTCGAAATCCTCGAAGATGCCGACCCCAAGGCTTTGGCGACCCTGCAGGAGTGGGCGCGCCCGGGAGAGCCCGAGCCACTGAGCTTCGGAACCGGGCACGGGCAGGAATCACAGCCCCGAGGACCAGCTCTGGGGAAAGAGCCGCTTTCCCGCCGCTGCTCCGCCCAGGATGGGGTTTAGTGCGCCGGGGGATGGGGGGGTTCCCATGGCCCCTGCTCAGGACACCCCCAGGGCGCGGTGCGCGGGGGCCAGACCGAGCGTCCGGCCTTTTCGCTGCCGATAGTGCCGCCGTGGCCCGCGGTCCCGGAGCGGGTGCCTCGGGGTCGTGGGGACGCACGTGCACGGCCACCGCAGCCTGCGGCCTTTCCGAGCTGGCCACGGAGCAGAGACTGGGGCTGCGCCATCGAGGCTAAGCAGGGAGAGCGGGGAAGGGCGGCTCCTGCCTCTGAAAGCGGAGGGAGGCGCGAGCTGCAGGGAGGCAGGCGAGGCTTGGCGCGTCGGCCTCCGGTGACCGGCGCCCAGCTGCTGCGGCTTTTTATAAGCCTCCCGTGGGTGCGAGCGAGGTTGTGTGGGACGCCCGCGGCGCCGCGCGGGAGCCGAACTGAGGCGTCCCCAGCTAACACGGCCCGAAAGCCCAGCCGACAAGGCTGCGACGCGGAGCCAGATCCGGGCCCAAGCAGCAGCGGGCGGCGCTCGCCACGGCACCCCCCCCCCATCTGCCCTCCCCACCCCCCCGGAAAGGCGAGCGAATTCAGGGGGAGGCGCGCGTCCTGTCCCGAGAGAGAGGCTCGGGGACGCTCTCCGAGCTGCCGCGGGGCTCCGAGCTCGTCGGAGGAAAAGCCCCCTTGGAAGCAGCTCGGGAGCAGGCCTGAAATAGACCAGACAAGTTGTGCTTTCTAGGAGCATCCAGTCAACCGAGACGATGAGAATGTGCAAATGCACTCGCAGAGCGAGTGGGTAAGATGCCCGGGATGAAAACGCGCTCTCAGCTTCCCCTGGGGGGCCCTGCGTTCCTCACAGATTCTCTGGGCTTCAGAGCCCCCCGAAGTGCCTGAGGAAATGCAGCTGATGGAGGCAAATGCTGCTGCCTGGTCTTCGGGTTTAGACAAAGAGGGCGCACCCTGAGCCCCAGTATTGGCAGTGGAATCGCCCCGCCGTTCCCCAGGCTCTGACTTGGTTTCCCGGCGATCCACACCGTGGGCAGGAAGCCTGGTTGAAGGAGATCGTGGGCCCTGAGACCGAGCTGAATGATCTTAGCTAGACGGGCTGTGGTCCTCGAAGCACCGGCACTAAGAATCCAAAAGAAACACCCTTAAATGCACACGCAAGGTTGGGAATATGGCCATCAACATTTATTTTCATTTTGCTTTCACAGTTTAGAGGGGTTTATTTATTCTCAAACTGGAGTGACTCATTTTAAATTAAAGTGTTGCATACAATTAATTAATTGCCACCAGGAAGTTCTTCCTTAATCTCCAGAATCAGCAGGACTCCTTCAGGGGAATGCTTCTTAAGCACAGAGTGAAAAGGATTCTCTGACATCCAAGCCACTGGGATGGCTTTGGAATCCGGTCCAGCTAGAGAGAGACCTGCTAAGTCTCATGGCCTCCAACAATGCCGTTTCCTTTAGGATCCTCACTCTAGTCCTGCGAAAGGAGCTCTATTTTATAGATAAATCACCACGTGAACTATACTCAGCCCCTTCCCTCATCCACGCTCACCCACACCATCACCAGATCAAAGGATCAAAGCCAACTCCCAAGTATCACCAGTATTTGCTGCGCCAGAAAATTAGTTGTCAAAAACATTTCACCGATGGGCCTAGATACTCACTAGATATTAAGAGAGATTCCTCCTGAAAAAGTTAACACTATTTGAAATCGGTAGGTTTTGACAGAATTTGAAAGATTATGCAACTGTTGGGTGATATGCAGCACCGTCACCTGATATGTCTAATGTAATTTACACTTAATTAGCATAGAGGGTTATTTAAATATTGGAAATTTGAGTATGTCAGTATGGCTTTGAATTGTTAATTTTGGTGTATCAAAAATAAGATTGGAAACTGACACCGCAGTAAGGGACTAGATATCAAAATGAATTAAGACAAGATTCCCTACATTCTTGAAGGTTCTTTTTTTTTTTTTAAACCCAGTGATGCTGCAATTAACAAACCCTGGGAGAACAGAGCTTCTTTTATGACAAGCTCAGCTGTGGGAAAGCAACCAACAAAACACCACTTCTGAGAAAGGGGAAGCAATGTCAGGGGGTGTCATCTGCTGACGTTCGTTCCCACTCGGGCTCCCCTCCCCCTCACAGAGCTAGGAGTCTTCTTGTGCCGTGATCTCTGAACTCCCAAAACAGGGCAGGCCCTGTGGGGGCAGGGCTGCCAGGAGTCCCGTGTCTGGGGAGCCCATCTGAGAAGCCTGGACGCATGGGCTGTGGCTTAGATTTTCCTCCAACAGAGCTGTTTGGGATAAAGGACCTGCTTAAATTGGTTGAGCCAGGCAGGGTGTCCGCGGGCGGGGATCCTGAGACTGGCATATACCGACAGGAGCAGAAGAAACTGAGGAGGCGTGGCTGGGAGAAGACCCAAGCTGGAGGCTACAAAATACATGTCTTCGGATGAGGAAATGTTGTCGTGGACGAAAGGACAATATACGAAGGTAGCCGCGCCAGAAGGTCGTGCCGTATCTAGCCCCCCAAACCTCCACGTGTCCATCAGCCAAGGCAGTTACCCTGGCTCGGTGACAGTGATGCCAAGCAACAGCCAGCAGGTGGGGAAATGTTTTAGGCCAGCAAAGAACCCCAGAAATCACACTGCCTTCCCTGTTATTCAGAACCTCCTCACACCCCAAGTCTAGTCCCTGATTTTCCTAAGTGAGGGAAACACCAGAAACAACACCAAACAGACAAAACTCGTTAGCTTTTAATGTCACGGTCTTGAAGATGGCCAGGGGTGGGGGATCATTTTTATAAGATGTGTCTGTGTTGGTCAGTACTTGGTTTGGAAGCCTTGATGCAAGTGTTTGCACAGCCCGGCGTTCAAGAAGGAAACTTCTGCTAGCTCGGCGGGGCTAACTCACCTGCCTGGTCCCACGGCTAATAAACTCCAAAATGGCCACTCGCCGTGACATCCCCACTCCCAGACTCAGGGCAGTGGCATGTCCCCACATCATTTCGACACAGGTGATAACAGATGGATGGGAAAAGGGTCTGAGATCAAATGCATTGGGAACACTGGTTCTGGGAAAGCTGAATGGGTTTCTTTGCAACAACGTTTCTTAGGGTCATTCGTAGACAAAAAGACACCGGCTTTGTTCTTGTTGTTCCTGTTCTTGAAGAGTATCACCACCGCCAGAGCAGGAAACCATGCCCTGGAAGAAACCTCAGACCGCTTTAAACTCTGCCTCACCAGCAAGCACCGTCCCAGAGAAGCGGGGGCAGGTCCTTCTGAGGCCAGGAAGCATGAAGATGCTACGCTTGTTTGCATCTTGGCCCCGGGCCCACGGAGATGCTGCCGACCCACGTCCTGGCGGGGGGAGGGGTTGTGCTGGGAGAAGAGGTAGCAGAGTTTACATCCACAAGATCCTCCTCGCAAAGGCACTAAAAGCTTCGCTGCCTCCGGGACCATCCGTGACCCCCTAAACAGGAGGGCAGCTGAACGTGATGAGGAAGGGCACTGTCTCTCTGATTCCCAAGGCCTGTCACTTCCCCAGGGCCAGGGGAGCCCAGGGATTGGAGGGCAAGGAGCCCAGCCGAGTGTGCTGAGCAGAGAGGAGGGGGGGCTCTCCTCGCTGGCCACTTGCCAAACCCGAAGTAAGTACTATATATGGTGAATCATTGTCGCTCTGGGCACCGCCAGATGCTGGGCATACAGAAGAGCCCGCATTTGGAGACTTCGACTTCCTCAACAGAGCTTGGCCCTCTCCTCTCCACTCCTGCCTCCGGCCCTGCCTCCTCCAACCGCTCTCCATGGGGATGTTTGAGAGATCTTCCCAAAGCACATAGCTGACTCTACATTTCCTCTGTGCCAAACCTTTTGGTGGTTCAGAAATGGCTGCTCCGAGACGGTGATGGGCTTGCCCAAGGCCTCGTGGCTCCTAGGTCCTGAAATAGAGCCTTGGCCCCAGTCGCTGCTTTTAGCCACAGCTGCCAGCCTGGATCCCACCCGGGCGGCGTTTTGCCCTCTTCTGGGGACCCGGACCACAGATGTACCCTCCTGCTGGCATTAACCAGCTCCGCAGATCTCGCAGGATTCCCTCCCTGTGTTGTAACTCATCCATCTGTGTCTTCCCCTCCCACCAGACTAGACTGCAGGCTTGCTGGGCCAGGGAGAGAACTTCTTGAGCTTCATACCCCAGCCCAGAGCCCACAGCCTGGCCCAGAGTTAGTGTGTGCTGAATGGATCATATAAGATTTCCCAGGGCCCCTGCCCTGCCCTCTCTGTCTAAGTCTATACACTGGAATTCAAAGGGGCTTTGTGGTTCTTAAGACCCACGCCAATAAAACAAAATTGATGTCGAAACCAGACTAGAAAAAGCAGGATGGGGATTAAAATGACTCAGAGTAGAGGTACAATATGGAATCCTCTGCCAGACTCCGAGATAAGTATGATACAGTTTCCAGATAACAGCCTGCACTCCGCTGTACAAGGGCTTCCCACACGGTCCCGATGAAATCTGTTTTTTCAAAAGATAGTGTTTTCTTCCCTCCTGTAGTGATCTTTAAAAATTGAATTTTCGGTTACTCGCTATTGAGCTTGAAAGCAAGAACATTTTAAACATCCATCTACCTTGTTCTCTCTGTCGGTTTATCATCAGCTCTGCTTTTATTCTAACTAATAAAGTTATGCTCAAATACGAAGCAGGCGCCATAATAATGTAGCAACAGACAAATACAGCTGGCCATGTCTTTTCATTTAAAAATGCCCCCTTCTGATCCTCTGTGGACACTGGTCCACGCTGCTGGGGGCGGGGCAGACAGATGCTCTCAAGTTTACACTTGAATTCCCTCTCATCTGAAGGCTGAATAATAATAATAATGATAATAATAATTATTATTATCATCATCTTTCCTGTGTTGGCATTGAGACTCCGGGGCTGTAGAGGAGGGACATGACATGTTCCTGAAGGGAACAGGTGGAGTGTCATTGCTTTGTCTAATTTGATGAGCCACTTAACAGCCCGTCTATCTCGGACCGTGTTAGAACCCTGCCTATCTTCTTTACCGTTCGTTCCATCCCCAGCAACAAGCCCAATGCTCAACACCTAGTGGGTTCTCGGTAAAGATGTGGTGAATGAATAAATGCTACTGGGTGAACGGGAAACTGAGAGAGTTGGCGCATTTAGAAGTTAGGAACTCAAACTCTGGAGCCAGGCTTCCCAGGTTCCAATCCCAGCTCTACCCTTGACAAATGGTTTGCCCTTGGGCAAGCCCCTCACCTGTTCTGTGCTACTGTGTCCTCATCCGTAATATGAGGACATTCACCATCCCTCTGTTAAAGAGTTGTTATGAGGATAGAATGTTTGAAAGCACAGAAAGCACTCAGAAAGGCGCCTGACCTATAGTGAGTGCTCAGGAAGAATGTTCTTCACGTTAATTCCTGCTGGGTAGTCACGGATACAGGGCCCTGTGAACAGCCACCGTGCACCAAAGTTCAGCAAGCATGGAGAATCTTCTTTTCTGTGGCTCCAGAAGACCCGGCCAGCTTATCTCTGTATCTTTTGCTTAGCGGCAGACCAAGAGAAAGTTTTCAATAACGGAGGACTGTTGGAATGGACGGAGGCTTAGTCAGCAGTCTGGGTTGATTGGCCTTCTTACAAATCCATGCGATGCCGCAGCTACTCTTTCCAGTTCAATAATCCCTCGAGACTCTGGCTTCAGCCCTCCCCTTGAAACCTTCTTGCTCTTTGCCAGTTCCCCTGGCGTGGCGCTGGATTCGGAGTCTCCGTCTGCCTGGCCCCTTCGGTTTGATGCCTGAGTGGGACCGTCCTCCCAGGATTTAGACAAGTAAATGTGGTATATACGGATAAATCCTGATAAACTAAAGATCAAAATAACAGCAAAGTTGTGCTTACCAAAAACAACACCAAAAAGGAGTACGTACGAAGGGTTTTAGAAGTTGTTAGGGGTTTCTTCAGTCTTTTTTAATTTATTTTGTTTTAGAGCGCACGTGTATGAGCAGGGTAGGGGGGCAGAGGAAGAGAGAGAATCTTAAACAGGCTCCACGTCCAGCATGGAGTCCAACGCAGGGCTCGATCTCATGAGCCTGAGGTCATGACCTGAGCTGAAATCAAGAGTCAGACGCCTAACTGACTGAGCCACCCAGGCTCCCCCGTGTTCCTTTGTCTTGATAAGGGAGACCCATGTACTGGGTCCATCGGTCAGAGTACCTCTGCGGGACAGACAGACCACAGGAACCATGCTAAGCTACAGTCAGTTGTTGCACACGCCTTCCAAGCCAGCACGTTGTCCTCTGAAATGATATCTCTGCATATTTGTGAATGTGGGCTTTGGGGTGCAGTCTGATCGTTGTCTCTTATGAGCTATGAGAAAGGGGCACCGAAGAGAGTCACCGCATCTCCAGCTGGGGCAGGGAAGGAGCAGAACGAAAACCTTTCCCTCCCCCTTAAGAGATGAGTAGAAGGGAGCCTGGGAAGAGCATCAGGACAGACAGTCTGTGCCACATTAGCTTAAATGGATGCATTTTTGGATCAAGGGAAAAGGGTAAAACTTCTGTCCTTGTTACTGGACAAGCCCTTAAAACCAGTGCCAGGAATAACTTAGATAACAAGGTGGGCATCTCTCTGTCCACAGCCTAACTTCCATTCATTGGGGGTAAGATTAAGCACAAGATGAAATCATAATCACATGAGCTAGGAAAATGTAGTTTACATCCACCAAGCAATCTGGTATGGACAAATTTAACGAGTCCCAGAATTATGTGTGTTTAATTGGCCTAATTTCACCTGTCACATTCCACCCCTGTGCATATTGCCACTGCCTATGAATCACGGCCCCCCAGAGGGCCGTCCCTTCAGCGGGGTCTAATGAAGGCATAATCATAGGGCATGTGAATAAGGTCTCCAGCAGCCCGAATAGGCCAATTATCACCATTACTTTGGATGTAATTTTATTTTTCCATTGGTTGTCTAGTCAGGTAATTGATGTTAAGCCTTTTTAATCCTCTTACTGATTGGTAATAAAACAACCAAGGATATAATTTCTAGTGGGTTTTCACTTCTGTATGTTTCCATCCTAACACTAAAGATTCAGTTAACATGGAGAAAACAAGAGAAGCAAATTCTTATTTTAGAAAACATTCAGATACTTCCTCAAAGCTGAAAACAAAGAAAATGCTAACAATAATTATAATTCATTTCCCACAATGATCATTTCATTTTCTTTTACCTCTTCCTCATTCTAGTACTAAGTAACTGCATTTGGACCCCCTGGAAATGTACAGTAGTACACACTTTACTGCAGCTGAGTCATACCCTTACCTCCTTAGAATTTTCTAATGTCCTGCCCTTAAAAGAAAGTAAGTGAACGCCAAGTACTTATCTCAAAAAGCAGCTTCGTATGGACGTATTGAGAAGAATAGAGATATAAATGCTAATCTGTGACTTCTTGATTCATAGAGGTAAGTGATGAGAATTATGTTAACTGAGATTACCCTGGGTGCCTAGAGGGCATGAGATCCGCAGGAGGTCACTGCCGCAATCAAGGAGAAAATAGCACACACAGTCCACGGTCCAGGTGATGGGGCCAGAGACAGGTGTCCGAACTAATCCTGTCCACCTCCTCTCTCAGATGAGGCTAGGCCAAGGGTGAACTTGGCTGGTCCATCCAGGGGGCTTTACATGGGATACGAGGTACCTCTTGCCCAGGGCTTCCTGGAGTGTAGCTAGGTTCAGATACTGAAATTCTTGCTCTAACATGGTTTTGATATCAGATTATAAGAATTCCAAATTACGTTGCTTGTCCTCAGGGGCAAAGTGGAGAGCAGACAATAATATCCAGAGTCAAGATGGAGGCCCACCCAGGATGATAATCAAGAAAGCGTAAGGATAACAAGGCACAGACAGGTGGCCTGGGTTCCTACCTGGGAGTCTTTTTCGTCTACAGACGGACTTAGGAAAGTGGTAGGTTGTTACCTGCTGCTAGCACGACTTGAGTGGAATGATCTAGCCAACCACAAAAAATAAGGATTCCAGGCAAGAAGAGACAGAAACATGGAAGCCGCGGTGAGCGGGACCCAACCAACACCACCAAAGTGTGCTTTTTCACTGCCCTTTGCTTTAAACCAGTCACATGTGTGTATGTCTTCAAGACACCAGTCGGAACCTGCAGCTCAGTAAGGTTGGAAAGGGGGATTGATGGGTTTTCCCAGCAGGATGAAGCAGAGAGGATTTTTATCTCTAACCTTCAGTTAACTATAATGTTAACTCCATTGATTGTTAAAACGCTCAAGCTAGTTTAGATTCAATTCGAGTCTCCCTATTTTATTCTGCTTACTTAATTGAAAACTTCTGTTTATACACTTTACCAAGCAGAAATATTGATGCTTCCTGCAATAGCATTAGGTTCCTTGATCTTTTCTCTGTGTGAGCGCACACACACGCCTATGCGCAAGCCTGAATTTAGCTACGAAAACAGTTCAATTTGGGAAATAGTCACCATTGCATAAAAATAATTAATCCACGGGCATACCTCAGCACCTGACTATGGAGCTGAATATTAAGAATGCTAGCCAGGAAAGTCGGAATTTTAATACCACATATTAAAGAAAGTCTCTTTAAAGCTCACCCAAGGTCATTCCACTAAATTCCTGCCATTTTGCCTTTCGTTGAAAACATTTTTCTTCCTCTTTTTAAAACAGATTTGTTTATCTGTTTGTTTGTTTGTTTGTTTGACAGAGAGAGAGAGAGAGAGAGAGCACAAGCAGGGGAAGAGGCAGGCAGAGGGAGAGGGAGAAGAAGAGTCCCTGCTGAGCAGAGAGTCTGATACGGGACTCGATCCCAGGACCCTGAGATAATGACTTGAGCCAAAGGCAGACGCTTAACCAACTGAGCCACCCAGGTGCCCCCAAAATATTTTCAAGCAAACATAATAACATTGGCATTTACCGGCCATTCCCTGCACCAGTTTTCTTCACAAGGATAACGAGGATCATAGCAACATCTACCCTCTCGGGTTGACGTGAGGGTCTGATGTATACGAGGAGCCTGATGTATACGAGGAGCCTGGTAGAGTACCGGGTCCACACCAGTCCTCAGAAAATGGTCAGTCTTATTCTCTGTCCAAAGATTGTGGACGGAGCTTCCTGCGATGATTTGCAAAGCTAGAAATCTGCATGAATGGATCCCAGGATGTGAAAACCATGGCGCGGGGGGGGGGGGGGAACCCGTCATTCCCCCCTGGTGTGTAACTCAGGTATGGATCATGTTGGGGCGCCCTGGCCTCGCTCGCACTAAGGAGAACGTGACTGCAGGAGGCAGGCGTTCAGCCTCCTTCTCTGTGTCTTCCCTGCATGGCCGCTCCTCGGAGACTCTAGTTCCATCCTTAGCGCCCAGCCCCTGGTCCACAGATGAAACTACTTTGAAGTCCAGCAACACAGCCTGCTAATTGGTACTCTGATAATCTTTTATATTGGATTTTTACTAAATAAAAGAGGCTTTATTATCGATGCCCTCACCAGTCCTTTTCATACAGGAAATTGCCTAATAATAAAGATTTTCCTGAACACGGGGGAGGTGGGGGGAGGGATCCACTACTGAACAGTCTTTGCTGTCAAGAAATCCAGATGTCGGGCGCCTGGGTGGCTCAGTGAGTTAACGCCTCTGCCTTCAGCTCGGGTCATGATCTCAGGGTCCTGGGATCGAGTCCCGCATCGGGCTCTCTGCTCAGCGGGGAACCTGCTTCCTCCTCTCTCTCTGCCTGCCTCTCTGCCTACTTGTGATCTCTCTCTGTCAAATAAATAAAATCTTAAAAAAAAAAAAAAGAAATCCAGATGTCTGAGAAATTTATATCGTGTTGGTCACCTTCCTTTTCCTGCGAGAACGCCCCGTGAACTTAGAACCGGGATTAAACTGCCGTCGTTTTCTTGGTTAAATCACACGGATATATTTGTCTTTTTTCCTTTAGATTTGATCTTTCAACTTTGAAAAATCTTGAAGCGCGATCACAAGATACCCATACTGAGTTTTAGTAATGTTTTCCCTTGTTTAGGCAAAGGCATTGGCTAATAACATAAATTGGGATGACTGCTTCCAAGTTTCATGTTACTTCATGTCACTTAAAATGCAGCCATAAATGTTCACTGAATTCCAGTTCGCTAAGACAGAAAATGCAGGTGTTCACCCACCATCACAGCAGTTTGAGTCAAACAAAATCAGAATAACAGCATAGATTTATTTTTTATTTTTTTAAAAGATTTATTTATCAGAGAGAGAGACAGAGAGCAAGAAAACAGGGAGAGAGAGAAGCGGACCCCCCCCTCCCTTGCAATCAGGGAGCCCAACGTGGGGCTTGACGCAGGGCTCGACAGCAGGGCCCTGGGATCATGACCTGAGCTGAAGGCAGACGCTTAACTTAACGGACTGAGCCACCCAGGCGCCCTAAAGGCTCAGAATTAAATCAAGCCTCAGCTTGAGCCACAAACACTAGGTCAGGCATGTCTTATTCAAGTACGAAGGAAGGAGATGCAGGGCTAAGCGGGCCACATCCTGTTTCCTATCTCAGTGGTTTGCTTTTTGGACTTAACAGGTCCCACCTGCTGCTGGGGGCGGCAGGGTGGGGGGTGGGGGGGGCACCTGCCTGTCAGACGGCTCACTGCGTACTCGTTCCCTTTGGAATACCTGTCGTCTCAAAGGGAAACAGAAAATACAGATGATAGCTATGACAGTTTGTGTCCCAAGGAGGGACACAAGCCCTGGGTTTAGAGTCTTTTATGGGGATGTAGCATCGTCAGTTGCCAACCTGACAGCCCTGTACTTAGAATGAAACAGAACACAGGAGGCAGGTGGTGGCCTGAGTTCTAATCCTACTTCTGCCTCTAGAAATTATTCCCAGGGAAAGACCTTGATCTCTCTGGCTAGAAGCTACTCCAATTTGCCAGATGACAGCTGTGGATTAGGAATTTTTTAAATGCCCCTCCCAGCTCTAGTCTTGCGGGAACATATACTCTTCTTGGTTTTTCTTCTTTTAAGATTTCATTTATTTATTTGAGAGGGAGAGTGAGAGAAAGTAAGAGAGAGAACATGTGGGTGGGGGGAGAGAGAGGGAGAAGCAGGCTCCCCGCTGAGCAGAGAACTTGACGCAGCCCCCCCCCCCCCCCCCCCCCCCCCCCCCGCCACAGAAGGCTCCATCCTGGGACTCTATGATCATGACCTGAGCAGAAAGCAGATGCTTAACTGACTGAGCCGTCCAGGCGCCCAGTTGGAGAGAATGTAAATAGAAAAACCAAGGAGAGTGAGGCGCCTGGGTGGCTTAGTCGGTTAAGCATCTGCCTTCCCCTCAGATCATGATCTCAGGGTCCTGGGATCACCCCGCACTGGCCCCCTGTGGGCTCTCTGCTCAGCGGGGAGTCTGCTTCTTTCTCTCCCTCTGCCCCCACCGGAGCTCCCTTTCTCTCTTCTCTCTCTCCAATAAATAAATGAAATCTTTAAAAAAATAAACTAACCCATTTCAAACATTAGATGCCCTGTACAGATTAAGTAAGCAAAACCCAAAAGCAGTTAAGGTAAATACTCATTTGAGACCATTTGTCACTACTGAAGTAGCAGAAAAATATGTTGAAATTAAATGGTAGAGACTGAGAAAAAAGACACCTCAAGAGAAAGTATTTGAGCCTCACGATGGTTGTTTTATCAGTGTTCATTTCCTCCTGCTACACTTACCACACAAATGTATCTGTCTACCTACAGTCTCTTCGTATTTAATATAGGAGATGATTCAATATGCAAAACCCTAATTTGTGGTACCATAGCAATTCACACATTCATACTTTAACTCCAAATCCACTGTCACACATTAATAATGAATATCACAGCAGAGAATAATGGAGTCCTGATTTTGATCGTTAAAGATAAGAACATGATAATTTCCCTCTATTAGAATGTATGTAACGCTGGAAGATCTTACCATCCCTTCTGGAAGCCAAGTTTTATTGACTCAGAGAACAACATAGCTGAGCATGATTAATTCAGAAAGAGGGGAGAAATTCAGTATCTGTGCACATTATAATTATGAGTAAAAATTATACAGAGGCGCCTGGCTGGCTCAGTCAGTAAGACATGTGACTCTTGATCTTGGGGTCATGAGTTCAAGCCCCATTGGGAGTAGAGATTCCTTTAAAAAAAGATTTTTAGAAGTTATACAAGTAAAACGTTTAACCCAGCATATTTAATATACAAGCATGCTGGGTTAAAGGATGTTTGGGGAGTGTTGAATTCCCAGAAATGAATCTTTTTGCCTGCTCTACTATTTTATTTTTTTAAAGATTTTATTTATTTATTTGACAGAGATCACAAGCAGGCAGAAAGAGAGAGAGGGAAGCAGGCTCCCTGCACAGCAGAGGGCCCGATGTGGGGCTCGATCCCAGGACCCTGAGATGATGACCTGAGCTGAAGGCAGAGGCTTTAATCCACTGAGCCACTCAGGCACCCCCTGCTCTTCCATTTTAACAGTTGCTTTTTATTTATAATTTACTATGTGCTGGCATTGTGGTAGGTGGGCTGTGTATTTTCTCTCATTTAATCCTCACAACAGTGCCATAAGGTAAGTGTTGTCCCATTTTTCAGAGGTGACTGTGCCTTTTCCAAGTTTACAGAGCTAGGAAGTAACAGAGATGAGACTCAAAATGATGTATTTCTGATTCCAAATGGGTGTCCTCTGTTTTATATAACGCACCCTTTTGCATGATGTCAGTGTTGAAGATGATGTTAATACAGAGTAGCTGAAGCCCACCATCCAAGAGACTCTTTCCCACTGCTGCGCTACCTGGCCCCTTCCTCTGAAATTCCCCCAAAGCTGCTAAGAACTATGCTCTCCTTGCTGCAGGGGGCAGGGTGTGGGGGATGATATGGAGAAAGTTTAAGTGGCTTTCAAACATGCAAAAATAAGTCAGGCTAGAGTCAAGGACCAAACCTAACTGCTTGCCATAACAAGAGGGCTAGTTATCTACACACCTGGATGCTCTCTAAACCTCCTTCCGAAAAGCATCTTTGGGGCTATTGTTTCCCATATATCCTTTATAAGGAAGCAGATGTTATCTGCATGGAACATCAAGCAGTAAATTGCAAATTATTAAGTGTAATTAAGTGTCCTCTAAAGTAACAGAGTTTGACAGTTTCCCAAACTTGTCTCGCTCTGACTCTCAGTCTCTTAACTCTGAGGAACTTTCCTGGACTTTCTACCAAAGCAAGAGTCAGTCTATAATTAAATTTCTTGCACCCACGTGGGGTCATAAACGACTCCACTTTTTTCAAATATATGCATAGTCAGTGAGCCAAAGAAAGGAAAGACAGATGTACCCTCTCTCTATCCAGGAGAGAGCTGGGGAAAGTAATTAAAAATAAAGCAAGAAATGGGGCACCTGGGTTGCCCAGCCGGTTAAGCGTCTGACTCTTTATTTCAGCTCAGGTCATGATCTCAGGGTCCTGGGATTGAGCCCCACACAGGGTTCAGTGCTCAAGGGGGAGCCTGATTGAGATTCTCTCTCTCCTTCTCCCTCTGTCCACCCCCCATAGTCTCATTCTCAAAAATAAGTAAATTCTAAAAAAAAATACAGCAAGAAAAGTACCATTGAAATATGTACCAGCCATACCTTTCGGCAATCATTGAGGGTGTCCACGAATATCCCAGTTTTCTCTTCCTTTCAGACAAACAATAGGATTATACTTCCTTACTCCCTTTTGAATTAGGTATGGTCGTGTGACTGGTTTTGGCCAACGAGCTGCTGGATAGGTTTGGAGATGGAAAGAAGAGTATAGTTGAGGAAGCATCTGCCTGATGGTCTCCATTTTCTTAATGGTGTTGGAGAGCTGGTGGGAAAAGGTCTTAAACTAATACCTGGTTCCTACTGGAGTCAAATCTTGAGTGTGCTTCAGGAGGGACAAAACTTGGGCCTGGGTATGGATCTGGCCCTCGGGTTGCTCATAGGCTAAAAGAAATGGAGACACAAGAAGCTATGATACAAAGTTGAATATGATAAGAGCCATCAAAGAGGAACACATTCATTTGGAGGAGAGGTCAGAAGAAGGGGAAATCATGGAAGGCTGCATGGAGGAAGCACCACTGAACTGGATCCAAGAAGTATCATTTGAAAACAACACAAATGGGGGAAAAGACATTTGAACCAGAGAAATAGCACAACTAAAGTGAAAACATTTGGGCTGTGGAGTGTGTATGAGGAGTAGTAACTAGTTGAGCCCACATAAAGCGGAGGGCATGTGGGGGCGGGGAGCAAAAGGAAAAGAGTTCTGGGTCGGATCCTGGGAGTCTGTAGGTCCAACTGTCAAAAAATCCTCAGAAATAAGACACAGATATTTAAAGTCAGTCTTTCCCAAACTTCCCTGCCCACAAAAACCACCCAGTCTGCCAATTTAAAAAAAAAAAATGAGATATGGGGACTACCCCCAGGCTTCTCTGCCTAATTATCTATATTTTTAGCAAGCACTCCAGGTGAATTTTATGATCAGACAAGTTTAGGAAACACTGATCGAACTGAACCCAGAGAAGACAACAGGCACGGTTGCATAAGAACCCAACATTTGCATCCGTGCCTCCGCTCTCTTTCATTTCCAAAACCAGATTTTCATTGAGTTTCTTGCATGCCTGGCACTGCGCTAGGAGAGGCAAGCGTGAGCAAGACAAAGCCCCTGCTCTCTCCGAATTTACATCCTACGAAGAGAAAGTGAAAATACAAATTACATAATCAATTCTTTACAATTATGTGGAGTGCCACTGGGTGTTTTAGTATGCTGCGAAGGTGGGTACTGGGGAGACCTGACTCCCTAAGGAGTGCCTAAAAGCCTACGTGCGGAAATAAAACTGAAGCTGGCGCTTGAATGATGAATCGGAGTGAGCTAGGCCGAGAGCTAGAAAAGATCATTCCAGGCAAAGGGAGGATCACTGGCATCTGCCTGGACGGAGAGAGTTCAGAGGAATCGTAGCGAATTCCGTTGGGACTTGGCTGCAGAAAAGGAGTTAAACAGCCGACATGAGCTATAGCCTGCACTGGTGACACAGTCGAAGTATGTGCCAACCAGACAGGACTCAGACCTTGGCAGGAGTCCCAGATTACACTTCCGAACTTCCCCAGCCTGTGACCTTTCCCATGAAACCGATATGCTTCAATACCGAGAGAACAATATTCTATTCTCTCGCTCGCATTTCTCATTTGAACATTGTGAGGCAGCGTGGCATTGTGGGAAAGTGTGTGGGCTTTGGAGCCAGCAGGCGAATAAAATCCAGCCCTATCACCCGCTCGCTATGGCCTTAGGCAAGTCACTTCATCTTCCTGAACTTTAATTTCTCCCGCTGTAAAATGCAGCTCGTGATCGTCTCTACCCCCTACGATGGTTGGGGGTTTTCCTGAGATAAGGTGTGTCTAGCATGGTGGATAAGAGACCTGTGTTCCCCCACGGACTCCTGGGTGACATTGGGACATGGTGATTTACCTTTCTAAGGCCATTTTCATCACCTGTAAAGTGATAATAATATATACACACAGATGTCATGAGGAATACAGATCCCGTGTGAACAATGTCTTCTTTGGGTATCGGGTCAGCATTGTTTTTAGTGAGCTGGGAATAAACCTTGGAGCATGGTAAGCAACAGACCCGAAGGGAGAGCCACGAGCCCTTGGGCAAGTCACTTCCTGCTCTGGATCTCAGTCTCCACAGAGGTGACATGAGGGTTACATGCTTCCCCTACTCTCTACACTGACCTTTTTAGCCCAATATATCATTGACCAAGGCTTTTGAAAATAAAAAAAAATCACACCCTTGGACATCACCGCAGTGCCAAATTACTTTAAAAGTCTGTAAATGCTTCCTCTCCGGGTCTGCGCTTAGCACACTGTGGACAGAGAGCTGCCTGAGACCCATCCCCAGTCCAGGGACCACCTGTGGAGCAGCCCTGGCCCTGGTGATCTCTGAGGGCTCTTTTGGTTTGGATACTAATGCTGAATGGACTCCCATCACTTCACAACAACAGTCTGTTCCGCCACAGACAACTCAAATCTGAAGACCAGGAGGCCCAACCGTGTTCCTCCAAGGATGCCAAAAATGTGCTGCAGATTAAGCTGGTAAGGGATTGCGATGTTCGCTTTTAAGTACTCGCTACTTGACAGGCTCCTTCGGGATAAGGAGCTGGTCTCATTCACTTCCGAAGCCTGCCACGATGGACACTCTATAAAATATTGATGGAATTCGATCGTGGGGTCTTCCCAAGTGTCAGAAGAGCCCGGCTCTATTTGTCCTACAGAAAGCCTGTAGGTTTTGGCTCCATGTAGTGAAAACCATTTGTTGCAGGAGGAAGGGAAAGAAGTGAGTGAAAGAGATGGGCGTACCCGCTAGGCGCGCATCCGGTACTCGGCCTGACCACTTCAGAGAGCGCATGCGCTGGTGCTTGAGAGGGCGTGGACAAGTGTGCCTGCGCATGCGCACCGGTCACCAGGAGCATTCTAGGTGACTGCAAGGGGGAGGAAAGAGTGCGTCCAAAGCAGCCAACCCAGATTGGTGCACGCAGGTATGTGCGTGGGTGTGTGTGCACGTGTGTAGTGACATATGCACAGCACGTATATTAACTATACAAGTGTCCTAAACTGAGAGTGAAGACTGAAGTTCTTCCATCCTGCCTTTTCATCAACAGGTTGTTTCTTGCCGTGAGATCGTAAACTCTGTCAAAACAAGTTCAAGTGCCTAGAACAGGACCTCGCATAGAGCAGCGCCTTGATAAATATTTGTTAAAAGCACAAATCCACAGAAAGTATTTAGCATAGTATCTGCATGCAGTAAATCGTCAGGAAATGTTAGCCACTATTGTGATGATCATAGTGCCTTGTATTTAGTAAGAGCTAAACAAATAATAGTTGAATCTTAAATTCTAAATTAGATGGTTGTCTATGTGGAGTGATTTTACTTGCTCTTATTAGGAGGGCACCTCTGCTATTTTTTTTTTCTTTTAAAATCAACTTTATTGACATTTAAGTTACTGAAAATAAAATATACTCATGCTAAGTGGCTGGTTTAATGTATCTTGATAAATATATACATACATATACTTATCACCCAAATGAAGATATGGAATATTATCCCCCAAACTTCCCTCCTGCCACTCTGGACTGCAATTCCCCACCCAGGCCCCAGGCAGCTGCGGATCTGATTTTTGTAACTGTAGGTTGGTTTTGCCTGTGCTCAAATTCCATATAAATTTCATATAGACTTTTTGAGCCTGGCTTCTTTCACCAAGTATAATAGTTGTTATTGCATATGTCAGTACTTCGTTCCTTCTAGTTTTATTCTATGGATTTACCACAATTTCCTGACACAGTCCTCTGTTGATGGACGCTTCGATGGACGCTTTGGGAATTTCCGGGTTTGGGCTATTATAATAAAGCTGCTGTAAGCATTTGTGTGCAAATCTTAGTATAGGCCTATGCCTTAATGTCACTAGGTGAAAAATCTAGAAGTGGAATGACTGGATCTTATGTTAAGTGTACATTTAACTTTACGAGAAACTGTAAAATATTTCTCCGAAATGATTATAGGAAATAAAATTACACAGAATTTCTGTTTGTGGCCATGGTACCATATTTGTCTTCACACAGTGAACAACTAGGAAATTGGACAAAATAAGTGAAACAACTGTTTTCAGATATTGGACATCAGGCAACATCAGAACTGAGTTCTCTGAGACAAGGGAAACTGAGCAGTTTAGCCCTATGATCACATTGTTCTGGCACGTATTAGCCCTGGGATAGATATTTCTGGAATGTTGGCATCATTATATGTTAGTCATCATTACAGCTGGCACGATGGCTTGCATGCAGTAGGTGCTCAAAAAACGATACCAGAATCTAAATCAAAATTACGCAGTTTCTTATAAGAACTTACTTTATTACTTTAGTGCCTTTAAAAAAACTGTATTTTGGGGGTGCCTGGGTGGCTCAATCAGTTAAGCATCCGACTCTTAGTTTCGGTTCAGGTCATGATCTCAGGTTGAGATCTCAGATTGAGCCTGGCGTTGGGCTTCCTCGGTGGGAAGGCTGCCTTAGGCTCTCACTCTTTCTCCTTCTACCCCTCCTCCTGCTTGTGCTCTTTCTCTAAATGAATGAATGAATGAATGAATGAATGAATAAAATCTTTTTTAAAAAACTGCATTTTGAATAATGCCAAACCTGCATAAAAGTAGCAAGAAAAATTGGCAAGGAACTCCCATATAGCCTTTCTCCAGGGACCCCATTCAAATTTCACCAGTTGTTGCAATATCTTTTCTAGCAAGAGAATAGAGTTCAGGCCCACAAGTTGCACCTGTTGATACAACCTTCCAGTCTCTTAATCTGGACTCATTCCTCAGTCTCCACTTGATTTTCATGACTTCGACTTTTTCAAGATTATGGTGTAATTTTGTAGAATGTCCTTCATTACATATTTGTCTAAGGTTTCCTCACGATTAGACCCAAGTTCTGTGTTTTTGACTGAAATATCACAAGAGTGATGCTATGTTCTCATTCTGTCCTCGCAGGTAGTACATGGTGTTGCTCTGTCAGCCTAAGGTGTTAAATTTGGTCACACGATTAATATGGTATCTGCCCTGTATTTCTACTGTGCAGTGACTTTTTTATCTTCTTCTTAAGGAATAAATGTTTTGGGGGAGACATTTGGGAACCACACAAAATCCCACCCCTCACTCCATTTTCACCCACTTGTTTTAGCATCTGTTGTTGTTTCTTACCTGAATTAATTCCTTTTTAAAGTTTTTAAAAATTTTTATTTTTAAATAAACTCTACACCCAACAGGGGGTTCGAACTCACAACCCTGAGATCAAGAGTCATGTGCTTCACCAACTTAGCCAGCCAGGGACCCCATCTTACCTGACCTAATTATTTCTATGATGGTTGTCAGATGGTGACTTTTTTTTAGTGGGATATAGTCCATCACCATGATTATATATACTATTGCTCAAATTCTCCTAGATTTGGCCTTTGATCCTCTTTAAGCTGCATGTGTATCCTTTATACATAGCCCCTTCATTCGTAGAGAACCTCCTTATTGTGGGAACAATAAAAGGTTCTAGGTCCATCTGGTTCTTTTCTTGCCTCAATCCTTGATGCAGTCATTTCTCAAAGGTGCTCTGGCTTTTTTCACTGGACAGTGAGTGGTATTTAGAAACCAATAGCTGGACAGTAAGGGTGCTTGTTGCTACCGCACTATCACTCTTCTAGGACTGCTCAATGAACCGAGTTAGGAAATACATGTGTGTATGTGTGTCAGGGGGTACGTCTATACATATGTATATTTATATACACACTCACATATAAATATATATTACACACATTTACATTGATATTTATTTCTACATTGTATTTACTGAATACTGAGTTCATATCAACACCTCTAATCCCTACCCAACAGCTCAGGGTTCAGTCTCACTTTATCCTTTAAATATTTATAACTCCCTTCTTGAACAGTTAAAACCAACTGGCTCCCTTTGTTCTCAATATATTTACTTATTTCCTCAAGATATTTACTTCGTTTATGTACTCACTTGCTTGATCTCCCTATACATATGAAATCTCCCAACCCTGCCACCGCATTCTAGCCACCACCAGACTTCATTTCCATTACATTCATGTCTGTCTGCTTTTTGGCAAAGAAGAAAGGAGGAAAAGAAAAAGAAAGGAAGGAAGAGAGAGGGATTTCACGAATGTAATTTTAAAGTTCCTTGAAAGAATCACAAAGCACAGCTACAGCAAAATCACATATCACTCAAGGACAATGTTACAAAGCCAGTCTAAGGTGAAAATCAAGTACAGTCAAAATCACCCTTGAAAATCTCTTAAGATGGTATCATCTTGGAGACCTCCATACCATCTCTCAATAAGCCCAGCACAACCGTTTCCTCCCCAGTGTCGGAACACAGCTGTGCTTCTTTGGTTGAGCACCAGAACAAGTAGTTTGGCTTGACTTTAAGGGCTTTGTTGTCTAAAAATCACATACAGCATGGCCATACCCTCAATCCATGTGTGGCAAATAGGAACTGAGACCAACTAAGAGTCCAGACTGCCAGTTCACACCTACTTCTGGGCATAAATGCGTTAAGTGGAAGGCACCTGGGTGGCTCAGTCAGTTAAGGTTCTGCCTTCTGCTCAGGTCAGGATCCCAGAGTCCTGGGATCGAGCGCATGTAGGGCTCCCTTCTGAGCAGGGAGCCTGCTTCTCCGTCTCCCTCTCCCCCTCCCTGCTGCTCTCCTTGCTTGTACTCTCTCTGTCTCACTGTCAAACAAATAAATAAAATCTTTAAAAAAACCACCTCATTAGATGGAAATTGTGGACATGATCACTTAAATCACTCACATTTTTTTTTTAAAGATTTACTTATCCACTATAGAGAGGGAGAGAGAGTTTGAGAGCATGGCTGGTGGGGGGTTGGGGGGGTGACAGAGTGAAAGAGAAAGAGAGAATCCTCCAGCAGACTCCCCACTGACCACAGAGCCCAAGGCTGGGCTCCATCTCAACACCCTGAGATCATGATCTGAGCTGAAACCAAGAGTCCACCGCTTAACCGAGTAAGCCACCTAGGCACCCCCATTCACATTTTTCCTTTATCAATCCAGTTCTCCTGACTCGTAGTTATGGTTCTTTTAACTAATTATTCATTCATCAAACGTTTGGTCAATTACTACTATGTGCCAGGCAGTATTTTAAGTGTAGGGGATACAAATGTAAACAAAACCAACAAAAGTCTTATCTACATGGAGCTTTCATCCCAGTGGAGGAGACAGACAATAAGCAAACAAATGTACAGGGTAGAAGATGGTGGTAAGGGCTCTGGAGAGAAATAATGGTGATGTTATGGAGGGACTGGTTGGCTACATCATTTTTTTAAGATTTATTTATTTATTTGAGAGAGAGAGAGCAAAAGCGAGGCAGAGTGTGTGGAGGGGGTGGGGGGGAGGGACAAGTAGATCCTCCACTGAACAGGGAGCCAACACTGGACTCAATCCCAGGACCCTGGGATCATGACCTGAGCTGGAAGCAGACGCTTAACTGACTGAGCCCCCAAGGCACCCCTGGTTGGTTACTTCAAATTAGCCTTTTGTAACGGTATCTCTGAGCAAGTGTCACGTTCCACTGAAGTATGACGAATGACGAGATGGTGGCAATCACTTGAGAGCCACAGTAAAGAATGTTGCAAGCAGAGGAGACAGAACAGTGAGTGTAAAGGCTCTAGGGCAAGAAGGAGCTTGATGTGTTCTAGAAAGGGAAAAGAGACTAGTTGGGCAGAGGGGAGAGTGGAATGAGGTGGTGGGGATGGGGTGGGCAGAGGTAAACACAAGAGCACCAGGCAGACGAAAAGCACGCTGTGTCCCAGCTGCAGTCTTTGATTCGGTAGGTCTGGGGAGGGGTCTGAAAATATGCCTTCCTAACAAGTTCCCAAGTCACGTTGATGATATTTGTCTGGGTACCACACTTTGGGAACCACTGTGCCAAAGTCTTATTCCTCCAACAGAGATATATGGATACCTGGGGGGTCGTTGACAAAAATGAATTGCATGGCTTCTTGTATAAAGGATACTGTGTACTGTTTTAGACAGTATTTGTTACTACACTTTGATAAAAGACACAGGTGTTTTCTTCACATAGATTTTCCTGAGCCAGGCCTCTATAAAAATAGACAAAATAACATTAAATCATAGTGAAGGCATTTCTTTGGGGAGCTAAGATAATAGCGTCCAGACACTTTTTTTCTTCTGATTATCTAAGATATGTAGTAAACAATCTACAGGACACATTTGTTGAGGGAAAAAATCAATATCCCTTGAGGACTTGAGGGAAAACCTTATTTTAAGTTAAAATAAAGATATATAATGAATAAGAATGCAAAATTTGCACAGCATTTTTAGATAACGTAGGAGACTTTAAAAACATTTTATGCTTGCTTTAAGTTGCTCCCGGCTCCGTTGCAATCTCTCTCTTCTGCCATTGGGGACATTTGAAAGGAGACTGAAAGGCACTGTTCTGAGGCAACCCTTCTTAGGCATCAGTCAGTGGTGAATGCATTTTTATGGTTCAGTGGAAGTACCAATTTTAGTTGATGGCAACCCTTCAAGCTGGGGTAAGTGGCCGTGGACAGTTGAGGAAATCCACCGCGCCAGTCCTGTGAGGCAGAGGGGTGAGCAGTAAGAAAAGGAGAGACTGGCAAATGAGATGAACGGGAAGTAGAAATCAGGGAGAGATATTATTACTCAATCAACAACAATTGCTCACTCTACCAGGCAGAAAGGACTAGGCTTTTCTAGAGTTACAGACTACCTCTGATACTTGGTGGCTTCAATCAATAAAAGTTGATTTCTCCTTCAAGCCCTGCGTCCACTATATTTCGGCAGGGGTGAGGGACTGTATCTTTGCTCCGTGTGGTCACTCAGAAAGCCAGCTGACAGAGGCTCTGCCATCTTCTAGGTCTTCTGTCTCAACAGGAGACTCCAAGCTTTGCCACAGCAAAGGAGGAAAGCATGGAGAGTCACACGGCGATTCTGAAAGGCTTCCACTATGAAAGCCAATCGAATAACTTCTGCTCGCTTTTCATTGGCCAATGAGAGTTCTAGAACCAGAAACACTGGTGTGACTAGTACACCCACGAAATGCATCATCTCATTTTCTGCACCAAATCCCATGATAGGCATTAGGCACAGAAATGAGAAAGACTCAGTCCCTAACCTTAAGGAGCTCCGAGTCTAGGCGAGAAGACCGACAGGCCATATAAGGGACACGCGTGATAACAAAGATAGCTTCTGGCCTGGAGCTGCAGACCGAGAGGCCAGAGACGATGAGGGTAAGTAGACAGACGGCGTTCACACGGTGTGGAGACACACCCTAGCTCTGCTATGTGTGTGACCCTGGGCAACTTAATTCCTGTGTGCCTCACAGTCCCCATCGGTAAAATGGTGACGAAAGTTAAACCTACTCTTGGGAACTCGTGCGCATTACGTAAAATAATCTATGTGAGGTCGAGTGGCTGCACACAGCAGGCACCCAATAAATTACGGCTTTTATGAAACATCTCCACTTTGATAGAAGTACCTCAAACTCAAAAATAGTACCAATAATATATAATAATGATACGCAATAGACAACAGACTCTCCAGTATATCATAGGAAATGTCATATATGCTATCATTAGCATATACAATATTATGATGTATAAAATATACAGTTGGAGATGGAATAATGTATGATAATAGTCTCCCAACTGCTGCTTCTCGAGTTTTCTCTGTCTCAGTTGGTGATGCCATATATTATTGTCCCCTTGCAGAGTTTGCCATGCCACTTTACAGGACAAAGTTCAAATTCAAAGTCCTTAAAATCTGGCCTCTGCCTAGCACTACGCGTCATCTTTGCCTCTCTCCCCACATAACAGCTATGTTTCAGTCACACAGATCTGAGGGAATTTCTTTGCATATGGTATTTGTAATGAATACCAAGTGGTATCAGTCCCGGCACTATACACTAGGGATCCCTCTCCCTATCCAAGGGCTGGTGACCTAGCTATTACGTCTCTGCTGCGTGAGCCTGGCCCCTAGGTATAGCATATTAGTTTAGGGGTATACACTGACCTTAGTAGGGCCAACCAGATTCTCTTTTCCCCAGGCTGCCTGGGTGGCTCAGTCGGTTAAGTGTCTGCTCAGGTCATGATCTCAGCATCCTGGGACCCAGCCCCAGGGAGCACGTTTCCCCCTCTCCCTTTGCCCCTCCCCCTGCTTGCACTCACTCTCCTCCCTCAAATAAATAAATAAAATTGTTAAATTAAATTTTTTTTTTTAAATAGATTCTCTTTTCCCAGGAAGCACTCTCTAAGTGAGGCTGTGAATTCAAACGGCCATATTTCACGATGGGTATGTTGAAGTATTGATAGCTAGTTGAGTGAGGAGGGAGAGAGAGAGAGAGAGATTGAGGTCAACCCTTCAAAAATAATAGAGGTAAGAAGCACAAAGCCAGAATCCTTCCAGGAGCACCTGGGTGGCTTGGTTAGTTAAGCCTCTGACTCTTGGTTTCAGCTCAGGTCATGATCTCAGGGTCATGAGAGCAGGCCCCGCATCAGGCTCCATGCTCAGTGAGGAATCTGACTGGGATTCTCTCTCTCCCTCTCCCTCTGCTCCTTCCCCTGCCTGCATGAACTCTTCTCTCTCTAAAATAAATAAATAAATAAATCTTTAAGAAAAGAATCCTTCTAGTATTTCAACTTCTGGTTTCAATTTCTTGTTCTTGGAATCCTTGAGACACCTTTTGAAATCTTTTAAAAAATACTTGTGTTTGAAAGGGGAACCCTCTTACACTGTTGGTGGGAATGCAAGTTGGTGCAGCCACTTTGGAGAACAGTGTGGAGATTCCTCAAGAAATTAAAAATAGAGCTTCCCTATGACCCTGCAATGACACTACTGGGTATTTACCCCAAAGATACAGATGGAGTGAAAAGAAGGGCCATCTGTACCCCAATGTTTATAGCAGTAATGGCCATGGTCGCCAAACTGTGGAAAGAACCAAGATGCCCTTCAACGGACGAATGGATAAGGAAGATGTGGTCCATATACACTATGGAGTAGTATGCCTCCATCAGAAAGGATGAATACCCAAATTTTGTAGCCACATGGACAGGACTGGAAGAGATTATGCTAAGTGAAATAAGTCAAGCAGAGAGAGTCAATTATCATATGGTTTCACTTATTTGTGGAGCATAACAAATAACATGGAGGACATGGGGAGATGGAGAGGAGAAGGGAGTTGAGGGAAATTGGAAGGGGAGGTGAATCATGAGAGACTATGGACTCTGAAAAACAACCTGAGGGTCTTGAAGGGGCAGGGGGTGGGAGGTTGGGGTACCAGGTGGTGGGTATTAGAGAGGGCACGGATGGCATGGAACACTGGGTGTGGTGCAAAAACAATGAATTCTGTTATGCTAAAAAGAAATTTTTTAAAAAGTAAAAAAAAAAAAAATTTGTGTTTGCTTAGGTAAGGTCAAGACTTAGTTCTATCACTTCTTTGGAAAAGTCTTCCATAATTTTCCCAGGCCAACTGGGACACATTTTTATTATTACATTATTAGATATTATGATTAGAGCAGCATCTCATGGTAATACTTTGGGCTTCATGTTCATGTGTCTATCCTCCCTTCCGTACTGTGAGATACTCTAGAGCAAAGGTCTTATTTTATCGTCTCTGCTTCCTACAGTGCTCAGCATACAGATAGTACCATAGAGGAGCTTATGACCATTCCCAGAGGTTAGCAAGACTTTCACAGTGAAAAATATTTGAGCTATGTGAGGCTCTCATAGATGAGAAGATGAGTTTGCCAAAAAAAGAAGGAGGAAGAGCCCTTATCCTATTAAGGGAAGAAAGTGCTTATGTCTACCCCTCTGGGCATTTCTCTTGAGTAACTTACTATAACAGCATCACTTCATCCCTTTGTATCTGACTTCTGTGGAGTCTGCAGTGAGCAGGAGGGAAAGCCACGGGTGTCCTGGTACCGCACTACTATTTTGCATGGTTTCCCCAGCCACTCATGCCACAGTGGGAGCAAATGTGGGAAGGACATGGGGCTTGAATTAAGTATGCTCAGACCCTTCATAGGATTTACAGAAAAGGATGGAGTGGACATTAGAGGCACCTTTAGCACTTAGTCCCCATTACCATGAGAGCGAGCAAATGTTCTCTAAATATGCTGTGAACTGTAATCGAGCCCCTCGGGAGAAATCTTCCAATTCCTCTTGACACTCCTCTTGATGAACCCAGCTGATCTGTCCTCTGGCCTCACTCATCTGAAATGTTCAAGCTAACCTGTGAGCCTGCAGCTTCCTTTTCAATCAGCAGCTCTATCAAGCTGTTGCACCCCTGAATAAACATCTGGGTTTAACCAATTTTACTAAACATACCTTTACATTTCAGATGACATTGTTTGAATTTCTCAGCAGGTTATGTGAACACAAGGAAAAAGGATTTAGCTATTACTTCGGATAGAAAAGGTCACAGTTTGATAGAAAATATTTAAGACAGGTTGGCACTGATACACATTTTTATGTTATTATGTTCATAAAAATGTCATGTTTGTGAGAATCAAAAAAGTCATCTGGTTTACAAAATCTCAAGCCAGATGGGTTGGTATCAGGAAAGGAAAAAATACTATTGAAGGATTTCTGTATGCAAATATTTTGCATTTTTCAATGAAGGGATTGAATAACTTAGGTCAGGACATTATGTTGATAATATCACAGGCCATTCTTCACGACATTTTTCAGATCTGCTGGGCCTTTCTCCATGTACTTATTCTATTTGTTGAGACTGACCATCAGAATTTGATATTCTAGAAACGAGAAATTAGACAAAACTGGTAGACATCTCTTAACAGCAGAGGGGATGAGATACTCATTTCTACTATTACCTTGACCACGGAAGTGCTTATACTGGCCAATTATCCAGTCCATTTGCTTCGGGCTTGGTCTCTATGGGAAGCAGCAGCCCCAAGTCTAGTCATTCGGCTCACCATTACGGTCAAACTGTTCCATAGTCATCCCTTTCCCCCAGAGGACAACTGACTTGCTCATTTCTCGGCCAGTCACACTGATTTATCGCTGATTGATTCGAATGGTCCAGTCAGCTTTCATCTATTCACTCAAACCCACTCACTGAATCAGAGTCAGCGGCTTTATACGCATCTCCTGCATTTCAGGCAGTCTCGCAAGGAAGGCAGATGCATAAAGAAAAAGTGACAATACAACGTCCAAAGTACACGGAATATCGTGGGAGCCTGAAGGAGAGCCTCCCAACCCTGATAACTGAGAGCTACTACCGCCTTGTAGAAGTCCAGTGTTCAGTCCACATTCGACAAACCTTCCTTATGAAACTTTATGTCCCAGGCACTATGCCAGTGATGAAAATTATGTGATAAATCCAATGTAGTCTCTGCCCAGAGGAAGTTTTGGTATGGAGAGAGGAGACAAATATATGAACAATTGTAACAGAAGTCAGAACGTTAAAAACAAAATACTATATTAGGAGTAAAGGCAGAATGTTGTGAGAACACAGCCGAAAATGTCATGAATCCTGCCCAAGAGCACTGAAGCTTTCCTGAAGGAAGTAGTAATGAACTTGAGCCTGAAAATTTCTAGGATTTTTGATAGTCTAAGAAGGAATGTGTACGGCCCGCAGAGAGGGAGCACATGCAAAGCTACAGCGCACTGTAGTCCCTAGAACACGGGGGGCGGGGGGGGGGGGGGGGGGGGGGGGCAGACAACTGGTTGACTTGGACGGTGAATTGTCAGGGGTGATTAGAAGGGAGATAAGGATCTGAGGTAGATGGAGCTAGGTCAGGAAGATCTTTAAATGCCAAGGTTCAGTTTTGCAAAGGGGCTTATGTTTTGGCAAGATGAGAGGCAGGTATGAGGTGGTACAAAAGTCATGAGCCGTCACCTTGCTAGGTTTAGCGGAAAGACCTAGAACAAGTTATCTAACCCCTCTGGACTTGCTTCCGCATTTGTAGCAGGAACTATTACGAGTCCTCCGCTCAAACCGTGGCTGGAAGATCAAAGGAACGATCAAGGTGGACTGCCCGGAAGCGAGTGTGGGATGCAGTCAGCGCTCGGGGCTGACGCCAGAATGGGACTAAGTGGCGGCAGGGCGGATGCTGGGTTTGGGCCGTGGGAGGACGAGCTGGGACCTGCCACAGCGCTCCTGCTCAGACGTGCAGGGGCCCGAACGGGAGCGGTGGCCGGAGACAGGAGGTAACACAGGCAGGCCAGCCTGATCTTGGAAATGAACGGGGGCGGGGGAGTGCAGGGAAGGAAGAAGGGATCTACAATGCCTGAAACCGGGCGCCTGGGTGGCTCAGTGGGTTAAGCCGCTGCCTTCGGCTCAGGTCGTGATCTCAGGGTCCTGGGATCGAGCCCCAAATTGAGCTCTCTTCTCAGTGGGGAACCTGCTTCCTCCTCTCTCTCTGCCTGCCTCTCTGCCTACTTGTGATCTCTCTCTGTCAAGTAAATAAATAAAATCTTAAAAAAAAAATGCCTGAAACCTCTCACGTGGTTGGATGGAAATACTGCGCAAGCTGAGACAGGGCAGACCGGGCATCTGAAGAGGCACGGTGTGTGCCCGCGCCCTGGGAGACGGCTCCAGCGGTGCTCATCGTGGGATATCCTCGAAACTTCTTCATGCTCCCTTGCCAGGCCCTTGTAGTTAGAACACAACATTATTATATCCTCGACCAACGCCTTTTGGTGTGTCCTCTTTGGCAATGTCTCTTAAGGGCGCCGTGGTCTCTATTTCCCTTGCTACACTGTCCCTTATGTTCATCTTTTTTCTTTAAGATTTTATTTATTTGAGAGAGAAAGTGAGAGAAAGAATATGAGCAGAGGGAGGGGCAGAGGGAGAGGGAGAAGCAGACTCCCCGCTGACCAGGAAGCTTGACGTGGGGCGCCATCCCCGGACTCCAGGATCGTGACCTGAACTGAGGGCAGATGCTCTACCAACTGAGCCACCTGGGTGTCCCCCCCACACTTATGTTCACCTTTAATTGCCTCTTACCTTCAGAAAGTTCAGGTCTTGAGAGTCTATATTGAGTGTGTGACAAAATGCCAACCATGGACAAAAGGGGTTTCCAAAGATCACACACAGGTTTTCCTAGGCTATGCTTCCTAGGGCTTGTTGGCCATATGTAGCCAATATTTCCTGGGTGTTCCCTGTGTCAGGGCCCACACTTTACTTTTTTTTTTTTTCATTTTTATATAGTGAGTATATATAAAAATATATAAATTTATATATATAGATACATATAAATCAAATCTTTATAATATCCCTGGAAAACCGGTACTAGCAAAACCCTGGCATGAGTGATTAGGAGTATTTGGAATTCCAGATGTGGAGGAGACAATAAAACAAGCATACAGAAGCGAAATGAAAGGTTAAGAGCAAGTCGGAATGTGAGATGGATACCCAAAGAAGGCCTCACTAAGAAGATGACATTTCAACGAAAGGAAGTAAAAAGGCAAGGAAGAACATTCTAGAGAGAGAAAACACGAAGTGCCGAGGCCTAAAGCCGGCACCCACAGCACATGTGAGAACAGCAAGAGTACCATCGTGCACGAGGTGGTAACGCTAAAACCCAGAGTGCCAGTTAGCAATTTCTTCCCTCTCAGTTCCAAAATCTGTGTTGTCTGTCTCTTGGCTGGACCCGAACCAATACACCTAGCTTAAACTACGTTAATTTGTTTGAAATACTCATCCCTCTCCCTCCAACCCCGCCAGTCCTGAGTGTCTAATCTTCTGGGGAAACTATGGGAGTAAATGAAGTTTAGCCCAACATTCAGCCATCAGGGGCCCCCTCATTCCTTAATCACTCTCTATCTGGAGATATAACTAGCCGAGCTATAGCCATTGCTTAAAGGGTTCTCCAGCTGCAACTAAATTAATTCACATTAACACATATTTAGATGAAGACATGATAGAGAAAATAATGTGGTGCTAATAAAAAGGAGCTATAGAAAAATCAACTAAAATATTCATAAATGCCATTTCCAACTAACAGTACACAGATTTTCCTGCTGCTTCTCTTGCGAAACTTTTCTTCAGACCTAACGTTGTTGCTAGATATGAAAAGGAATGCTCATGAGAATAACTAAGAGTAATCATGTGCTTTACAAACACATAATTGAGAAAATAATAACAAAAAGGATGGATTAAAAAAAAATCAGTTTTGCTTTTAAAGGAAAATTCAAACGATGCTTCACCCAGAAATACTTACGTAATCAACACTTAATGAGCTCCAAAATGCAGTGCTCTTCTTAATTTCCAGCAGGTATTATAAGCTCATAAAATCATGTTATTTTAAGCGAGGAAAAAACTCATAACTATTACAGAGAGGAAAACTCTGTGCTATTTTGCCATAATAAGTTTTTCCCCTTCCCGACACTCTAAATGCCTATAATTTTAGTCACCAAGACCCTACATAAAGTTTTACTAGCAGAAAGCTGAAGTGCCTTATTATCTTTTCTATTTATAGGACCCAGGTTCACCTGATATCTGGGTCTCTGGCATCCTTATTTTTAAAGCCAATACCACAGATGCAAAGAGACAACACCCTATTTAATCGGAGCTGCTAATTGACCTTTGAGGGACTGAACAGCAGAGCTGAATTAACTTACATCAAAATTGCTGTTTTAAAGGGAAGAAGGAAATTGCCACACAATAAAGGAAACTTATAATGGAAAGACTTTTTAAAATGCCTGGTTAGAAGTGGTGGGCAGAGATGTCCATAATTTTTTTTTTAATTCCACCCACAATAGATGTGGCTGATTTCAGGTGTCGTTGAGGGGCTTACTGAAAGCCTAATGAGGAAAGGCAACGTGCCTGCCATTCTTCCTGCTCTTGGGAAGTGTCTGGCATGTAGAGGAAGCTCAACCAGCTTAGATTAAATACGTTGTATCACAGGAAAAACATGGTATATGATGAATGTGTCGACTGGGTGGAGATGGGAGTTAAGCATCAGGGTAGACCCTACTGTTTCCCAGACTTTGGTCATTCCTGGGACATGTACAGGCTAGTTTCCACATCCCTTATTCTTACTTTAAAAAAAAGAAATTTATTTATTTATTTATTTGAGAGAGAGCGACGGACAAAGATAGTGAGAAAGAGCCCAAGCAAGGAGGAGAGGGAGAAGCAGGCTCCCCAAGGAGCAGAGAGCCCAACACAGGGCTCGATCCCAGGACCCTGGGATCATGACCCGAGCTGAAGGCAGCCGCTTAACCCACTGAGCCACCCAGGCGCCCCTCCCCCATATTCTGATTTGCTCAACACTGTTCTTTTCATTGACCCCCATTTTCCACTTAAATAAATTGTGCTTCAACCTAGTCCCTAAGATCCATGAAGTCGGACGTGTTCTCACGCTCATTATTTTTGCCACACATGCAAACAACTGCAGAACTTTTAAAATTGAAAAGGTCCCTACATGTACACCCCAAAACCTCTGCCACTTCCTAGCTCTGTGACCTCAGGGCAATTGCCTCATGTTTGGAGTTCCACCACAGAGCAAGGTGTCTTATGCACAGGAAACACCTCTTTCCGGTTGGGGCTACGTGGCCGATGCTGGGAATGTAGATTCGCCGTGGATCTTGCCTTCATCAGGTTCCCGTTCTCAATGGAGAATGCGATGCATAAAAGCTTTTCCACACTCCCCTCTGTGACACACAAGCAATATCTCGTTGTGTTTTGCTTTGCTTCAGTTTAGGGCTTAAGACAAAGTTTTCACAGTGAATTCAAGTTTGGTCATAATATGCTCCATCTCTCCGTAGATACGTTACGAAGAACTGGAACATTTTCTTCTGAGTTCGTTTATAATCGTGGTTCACATTTTTATCTTTTCAGGATTCAGTATTTGGACTATTTCCCAAAACATTAGAGACAGGTTGGAAGTCTTAAAAGATGCAAATCTGGACAATCGGGGGATTCAATGGCACAGGAACGATTTTAAGTCAGCAGCGAGAGAAGATTCTAGCAGGCAGCTGAGTCAAGTCAATGACCACGGTTTGGCAGTAACTTGGGCACCAAGATTTCTGGCAATGAAAGTCCAAAATGGGAAACATGGTGGATCTTCAGTGACTGAAGAAAGAAGGTACATGTATTAGTCTGCAGAAACGAGCTTTGTTTCCACAGAGGACAAAAGTCTGATGCTAATCCTGTGAGTCCCCGTATAAGAAGCACCGAGGTGCAGAGCGGGCGACACTTTCAACTGTAACTGCGCAAAAAGACACAGAAGCACTGTTCGCAAATAGGCCATTCTTGTCCAGACCCTTCAACGAGCCAGAGAACATCACGTTCCCCCATAGTTAAGGAAGGCATCTCGGCAGAGCCGAAAACAGACTCTGAGCTCCTAAGGCACCCAGAGATGTTGGTAGCCCCGCAGCGAGAGGCCTCACAGATTCCAGAAATGACTAAGCCGCACCCCTGTCACAGCATTTCGGTCAGGTTACAGCTTTCTGACCTCAGCTTCAGATATTCCGGAATTACCTCAAATGGGAGCCTCATGCTTGAGAGACCATATGTGCTAAACGGTACCGCTGTAACATTTGCTGCTCCCAGACTTGCCCAGAACCCCACTATCGGCTGGCTCGGGCCGGCGGCAAAGTAGCACTTCGCATCTCCCTGACACCAGACTCAGGCCTGTAACTTGGTGTGGCCAATGACGAGCTCAAGTGTCATGGGGCAATTTTGGGTAGAAGCGTTCAGGGCCCCGGCGGGACACAGGATTCTTCTCTTTCACTTTGCCCTCGGCCCTGAGGCTGGTGTGGCTCAGGAGGGGCCTGCTCCCCTAGCCTGCTTCTCAGGATGAAGGAGCTATGGAGGAGGACAGTGCTTGGCCCGTAAAGGTTGTGCAAGGTGAGTGAGGAAACTTTTGCCTCCGGAAGTACTGAGGTTTGGAGGCTGTTGACTGTAGGACAACTTCACAAAAACGGACTGATAGGCAAAAATACACTGGAAAGTAAATTGCTTTTCTTTCATGAAGTAACTCTCGGTTGAGCTTGTGTTCTACCAGAATGTTCCGTGCTACATTATGTGGGAAATACAGCTTCCATTCTTACCGTTTTTAATTGAGGGATATAGCTAATTGACTTCCTCAGTTTATAGAGCAAATAATTTTAACAAGAATCCCTGATAAGCATGCCAAAAATGAGTGCTGAGCTAGCTGTGACGCGTCCAGAGGGGTAGGTGGAGACGGACACAAAGACACTAACATGTATTTGCATTTTTTTAATGTGCTAGGTGCTCGCCCTGTATTGTTTCATTTAATGCTGACGGGGACCCCAGGCTTGCCCCCCTTTTACAAATGTCATTCCGAAGGGCTACGAAGTGAGACAGCTGGAATTTGAGCCTCCATCTGACCGACTCCAGAGTCTTGACTCTTCCCATTAGCTTCTTTCTATTACAGGTTCGCTTCCCGTCGCTCAGCACAGGATGATCTGACGACACAGACACAAAGCATCAAAGCATCGTTCCGGGGACTACTAGAGAAGTCTCTGGAAGCCTAGTCGTGCACTGAGTTTGAAGACAAAGGGGTCAGGCTGTAAAGGATTATCCGATAATGTTTATAGGCCTGTAATTTGGGTTGAAGATTAATTCCAGTATTAACTGTAGTTTATTATTTTAATCGTCAAGGTAATAGACAGTCATAGAAAATTTGGAAAATACAAAACCACCACAGAATGGTGAAATCAACGTTCTTGAGGGTCAGGAATTTCTAAACTTAAAAGCAGTGGGGGACTATCAAAGAAAAATACATATTTGACCACACAAATGTTAAACAAATGCTGTTATCTCAGGTAGAGGCTTTAAATTTCAGCAGATACATGGCTTTTGATATATTTGGTAGGATTCCATTCATGGACAATCTGATATTTCTATTCACTGTTGTGATAATACAGTTTTATATAATATAGTCATTAATATTATATAATATGCTGATTTCAATGTTACATTAACATATGTTAATATATAATTATATAATATACAATATAATTAATTATATAATTAATATATAATATATTGGCGTTAATTGACATTATCAATAATGTATGTTACACCTTTTTCACATGTTTGTTGTGAACTTAGAACTAGAAACTGGGAGTGGGGAACATGGGCAGCGTAGATACATGAGGAATCTAACAACAAGAGAGGTCACAACCATTGGCCTGACGTGAGAACAGGAAGCACTGGGTCCCAGCTCTGCAGTTACCGAACGGGGGCAAGGACGCAGGATGGTTTCTCTCGGACCAAATGTGACATGCGGGCCAGGTGGTAGGGAGAGCTAGTCACCTGAAGCCTTTCTGAGTCTTGCCAAGGCAGACTGCCTACCGGGGTAAAGCGATCCCAATAGAGGATAAAAATGCTGAATTCTCAGGATAAAAGGCAGGCACGTAGTGTTGATCGATTATTGCCCCTGGGGGAACCTCTAAAGCAAAGAGTCAGATCGGACCATCCACCAAGCCCAAGGAAAGGCAGCTGTAAACATCTGCCATAAGCAGACACCTGGAGGTCTGGTCAAGAGGGAACTTCCCGACCCTGACCTCCCCTCTTTCTATCCCAGAGAGGTCGGAAACTGTAACTACACTCTGGTGTGGAGAAAGGAGGAAATGGATGAGGGAGAGTCACGCACATGGAGGCTAGAATTCTTCATTTTGAAGTTCAGCGTTTTGTTATTTTTACCCTAGACTAGACTAGACTAGTCATTACTAAAGCAGAACGATCACCAATGAAAGCAACCAGTGGACTTCATAGCGACTAAGGCTGAGTGAATAAGGTACAAAGACTGCCTACAATTTCATTCATGGACTCCAAACCAGATTCCCCAAGATGGATTTACAGTAATAGCGGAGAAAAAAAAATTACTATTTCTCGTCAGCGTACTCCCAGGTAAATGTACTTCATACAATTGCTTTCATCTTCCATGACTTGAAAGGTAAGCACCTACTTTTTTGCACTAGTGTCCATTTAAGCATTCTTTCCTCTTTTGGACGCAGGCGCTGAGTACGTACCATGTGCCAGGTCGTGTTCTAGGTATTCAGGAAATTTCAGTGATTAAAAGATGAAGTTGACATCCCAGTGGGGAGAGAAAACCAAAAATGATTTAAATATAAATAAAATATAAACTATCAGATAAAAACATTTATACTGAAGAGGATTAAGATAAGAGGATATGATAATGACGGGGGGGGGGGGCGCTGTTAGTCAAATAAGAGTCTCAAAGGTGGTCTTGCTCAGGAGGGACGATGTAAGCTGAGATCTGAATGAGAAGAAGTAGACAGCTGTGTACACTTTTTGGAGATGATATTATTGGCAGAAGGAAGAACTCGTGGACAAACCCCAAGGAAAGAACTAGCTCGGTTTGCTCGAGGGACAGAAAGAAGGCCTGTGTGACTGGAGCATTGGTGAGCTAAGCAGAGAGCGTTGGGGATTGACTCTGGAGAGGCAGAAGGTCCAGGTCATGTAAAGAAAGGCTTGTTTGTAAGCCAGGGTAAACAATTTGGATTACATTCCAAGGCAACTGGCAAGCCACTGGGGGAGTTTCAGCATGGCGGTGACATGATGAGGATTACATTTTAAAATCACTCTGGCTACTGCGAGTAAGCGAAAATATGAGGAATGGGAGCAGAGAGATAAGTCGAAGCAAGGGTGCCTGGGGGGCTCCAACGGTTACGTGACTAACTCTTGGTTCCAGCTCGGGTCATGATCTCAGGGTCATGAGCTAGAGTCCTGCATCGGGCTCCGCGCTTAGCATAGAGTCTGCTTGTGACTATCTGCCCCCACCCAAATAAATAAATAAATCTTTTTTTAAAAAATTTCGAAACAATATAATGGTGACTTAAACCAGAGTGGTCTAATTACATTAATGGCACTACTATTTGCTGACACCTGAACAGACTGGGAGAGGTACAGGCTTAGAGGGAAATCCAAAGGTCTGTTTTTCATGTGCTGGGTTGGAGATGCCTAGCTGGCACCCAGGAAAGGGTATCATGTAGGATGTGGTTATGTCCCATTAAGGCAGAAGCTCAGCAGAGATGTCACAGCAGAATACAGACTTGGGATCTTTGGAATATGTTACGTAAAACCACGTAACAAATGAAATCACCTGAGAAGGGAGTAGAGTAAGAACAGAAAAGTGGCCCAAGATTAAATTCTTGGGACACCATATTCTACAGGTCCAAGAGAAGAGAAGCTAGGAAGAGAGACCGAAAAGGATCAGCCAGTGAAACAGAAGAAAAAACACAAGTGTGTGGGATCAAGGAAACAGATAGAAGCAAGTGTTTCCACAAGTAGGGAATAGTCAACCACGTGAAATGCTACTGAGCAATTAATTGAGAGGGAGATAATGAAGTGACTACAAGCAATCTCAATAGCAAGTATCTGACTTCCCTTTATGGACCTTAATATCTTCTGTGGTCGCACAGTCAACAAATGTTATCGGAAAATGCAGTCATGTTTGCAGTTATTTATCAACTTTTTAAGTTGCTGTGCTTTCTTAGCCTGAATAAATATTCACTTTCATGCCTCAATTTGTATTCTTTTTCCTAAATGGGGCCCCAAAATTGTAAACGCTACTGGGGGCACAAACCCTAGATCTATACATGTTGAGGACAGATAGAGATAGATCAACCATTTCTTTCCAACATAGTCAAAATGAATGAGAATTTGATGTCTTGGCCTAATCTACAATTTTTAACTCAAACTATCTGCCCTCTCAGCTCTGTAGTTGATGATCTACTGTTTTCTTCAATTTAGTATTTTGGAGAAGACTAAGGGTAGTCTGAACTTGTTTCTTTGTGGATGACTGCTATTAGGTTACTATGTTTGTTTTTTATTTTGGTGGGCTGTAGACACTTGACAACTAGGATTCTTTGTGACATTTAATATTTTTACCTGATGTGAATCTGTTTTTATTAATTTTTTATAGAAGCCGGTGAACACCCTTATTTTCTAGATTTAATGTCTTTCTTGAGATCAGAAACATTTTTCCCATGTGTTTTTCTGCAATATTGCTTCTGTTTCATCTTTATTTGTAGCTCTTATCTACTGGACCCCTCCACCATATTTACTATCACCACCTCCATTATCTTCATGTCTCTTCTTCTCTGGGTTCTTGAAGTTTTTTAAGTTCAGCTTCTTATTTACTAATTCAATTTTCTGAGATGTTAATTCTACTCATTGTTTCCACACAGTTATTTTTACACTGTGTTATTCATCTTTCAGTAGTCTATCCTTGATTCATATTGACAAAAATAGCAAGGGAAAATGTGATAGGAACTTGAACTTGGTCACAGAGGACCACAGAGATGCTGGCACTGTCCATTATATTCCCCCCATGCCAATCGCCCCAAAGAGGTCTTAAAAGTTATCTCTGAAATTAATTCTAGTGTTGATAATATATCAAGAAAGCACTGAAAGGAGGTAGTTTTAGGAGAGTTGAGAGTAGATTTCTGACTGATGTTGCATGGAAAATTTAGGGCTAAAGAAAGACTCTGAGGCTTTGGCAGGTCTTGACGCTCCATTGTTCATTTGCAAAGCCAGAGAAAAACTTAATAGGGAGAAAGTCCAGGGAGCAGAGAGCTAAAAACATTACTTGAGCATGCTCACATTAGCACAGCAGCATTGCAGGGGAATGCAAGAAGGTTGCCATCATCCGCTCTGACTGCTAAGTGACTCCAGCAGCAAGCTTTTGGGTATGGTCCTCACCAGATAGCCCACCAAGAATCTTCCGACAGGCCAACTTGTGAAGGGCTTCCCCTGCTGAAGACAGTCTGTAAAGAATGGAAGAAGTACCTACTTCCTTAAACGTAGGGACACCAACACAAGGCCCCAAGGATAATAATCAAGGAAACATGACACCACTAAAGGAAACTAACAAAACACTAATTACTGCCACTAAAGAAATGGAGATCTATGAACTATCTGACAAAGAATTTAGAATAATCTTCTTAAAGAAATTCAGTGAGGGGCACCTGGCCAGCTCGGTAGGTGGAGCGTGCAACTCTTGAATTTGGGGTTGTGAGTTTGAGCCCCATGTTGGGTGTAGAGACTACTTAAAATATTTTTTTTTAAAGACATTCTGTGCACTACAAGAAAATACAGACAACTAAATGAAATTAGGAAAACAAAATGACAAACTCAACAATAAAATAGAAACCATTAAAAAAAAACCTAGAAATTCTAGCAGTAAAGAATACAATGAGCGAACTGAAGATTTCAATAGAGAACTTCAACAACAGACCTCGCCAAGCGTGAGAAAGAATACGTAATTGGGAAAACAGGTCATTGTAATCATCTAGTCCGAGAAGACTTAAAAAAAAAAAAAGAATGAAAAAAGTCTGCATAAATTACAGAATACCATTAACAGAAACAATCTACATGTTATTGGAGTTCCCAGAAAGAGAAGAGAGGGGGAAAGGGGCAGGAAGCTTATTTAAACCAATAATGACGGAGAACTTCCCAAACCTGAGGAAAGAGTTGGACGTCTAAGTTCATGAAACTAACAGGTCACTCCCAAATTCCAACCAGAGAGGAGTTGGGTGGGGGTGGGCGATGGGTGAAATAGATAAAGGGGATTGATAGTGTATTTGTCTTGATGAGCACTGGGAAAGGTAGAGAATTGTTGAATCATTGTATTGTACACCTGAAACGAGTATAACACTGTATGTTAATCACAGTAGGATTTTTCAAATTCCAACAGAAAATTATCTTCTCTAAGACACATTAAAATAAAACGATCTCAAGTCAAAGACAAAGAGATAATGTTAAAAGAAGCAAAGGGAAAAAAAGTTCTCACATTTAAGGGAACACCCATAAGGCTATCGGCATATTTCTTAGCAGAAATCTTGCAGGACAGAAGCAAGTGGGATGATACATTCAAACTGCTGGAAAAAAAAAAAAAACCCACCCTGCTAGCTGAGAATGCTTTACCAGGCAAAACTGTGTTTCAGAAATGAAGGCAAGATACTTTCCCAAACAAATCTGAAGGGGTTCTCAACCACTAGTCCTGCCTTACAAAAAGGAGTTCTTTGAGCAGAAACAAAAGACCAATGACTAGTAAAGTGAAAATATATGAAAAAGTAAAACATACCAGTAAAGGTGAGTATACAGTCAAATTCAGAATATTCTAACACTGCAATATTGCACTGTGTCAATCACCTCACTCAAGTATAAAAGATTAAGTACAAAAGAACTGAAAATAACTATAGCTACAGTAGTTTGTTAAATGATACACAAAATAAAAAGAGGTAAATTGCGACACCAAAAGCATAAGTATAGGGGAAGAGTAAAAGGGTAGAGTTTTTCTATGTGATCAAAGTTAAGCTGTTAGCAGTTTAAAAAAGACTGTTATCCATAAGATATTTTATGTAAGTTTCGTGGTAACCAAAAAACAAAAAGAGGAGATACACAAAAGATAAAGAGAAGGGAATCAAAGCATACTATTATGGAAAAGTGTCATTTCACAAAGGAAGACTTCAGAAGAGGAAGAAAGGAACCTGGCAAAACAGCCTGAAGGCAATTAATAAGATGCCATCAGTAAGTCCTTATCTGTCAAGAATTACTTTAAATGTAAATAGATTACGTTCTTCAATCAAAAGGTACAGAGCAGCTGACAGGATTAAAAACCAAGATGTAACTATATATACAAGAGACTCATTTGAGAGACGCATTTCAGACTGAAGGACACGTAGAAACTCAAAGTAAAGGAATAGAAAAAAAAAAATTCCATGCAAATAGAAACCAAAAGAGACCAGGGGTGGCTATACTTATCCGACAAAACACACTTTAAATCAAACCCGTAACAAGAGAAAAGATGACTGTATAATGATAAAGGGGTCAGTTGCTCAAAAGGATGTAACACTTGTAAATATATGTGTGCCCAACATTGGAGCACATAAATATATTAAGCAAATATTAGCAGACCTGAAAAGAGAACTGGATGATGTGGTTGGGGTGTGTGTGTGTGTGTGTGTGTGTGTGTGTGTGTGTGTGTGTGATGGAATATTATTCTGCCACACAAAAGTAGGAAATGCTTGCAACGGACTGTGCAGCCACCACCAAGATTGAGGCTCAAGACCTTCCTGGCAAGAAGGAGGGACAAAGGACAAAGGAACAAAGTGACAGATGGCATGGCTTCCGAGTTCTCCAAGATCTGACTTGTTCACAGATCCATGGCTCGCATTCTCCCCACCATCAACCAGAACCAGCAAGGGAACCCCAGGAAATTCTATGAGGGTAAGAAGGACAAGACCCTGATCTGCACCCCCAGAAGACACATGCCATGTGCCACCGACTGAACAAGCACGAGGAGAACCCGAGACCAAGAAGCAGCGGCAGGTGCAGCGGCTGTACCCGCTATGGAAGGATGCGGCCCAGGCCTGAGCAGCAGTGTCTGTACCACACAAACACACAAGAGAACAAAGCAGGAAATCCTTTGGTGACAACACGGATGGACTTTGAGGGCATCAGGCTAAGTGAAGTAAGTCAGACGGAGAAACACGAGCACGGCCTGTTCTCACTCCTATTTGTTATCCAAAAAGGCTGAACTCAAAGAAGCACAAAGCAGACTGCTGGTTGTCAGGGGTGGGGGTGGTGGAAATGGAGAGGTGTTGGTCAAAGGGTACAAACCTCCAGCTATAAGATGAAAGCGCTCTGGGATCTGAGGTACAGCATGGCAACCAGAATTCACAGCACTGTATTGAACACGCGCAAGCCAGAAGAGAGCAGACCTTCGCTGTTATCACCGAAAGACAATGGCAATTTATATAAGGGAACTGACATGTTCACTAACCTTATGCGATCATCATTTCAGTGCATACGTGTTATATCCATTCTCTAAATCCATTTCACTACGCATACACAGACATCATCCGCACCGCGTACACCTGATACTCGTATTTGTTATATGTCACTATACCTCAGTAAAGCTGGGGAAAAGTAATAGCAAAGGAAATAGAAATGCTTCAGAGAACAGAAGAGGAGGAGGAATGGAATGAGAGGGACCAGCAGTGTTTTGCATCCAAAAGAAAAAAAAAAAAAAACACCAAGATGTTACAAAATCGGTAGGATCAGAAAAAGTTCTTGAAACTTAAAAATACGACCGCTGAAATTTAAAGTATAATTAAAATATAACATAGACATCTTCTAGGCAGAACAAAACTGAAAGAAGAAGAAAACTGTGAGGAAAAATATAAAAGAAATTCAATACAGGCTGTCTCACACTCGACAAACAGGTGTTCTGGAAAGACAGAAGTGCAGGGGACAGATTGTGAGAAGAAACAAAAGCAAGCTTCCTGGAGCTAACGGACTTCAGCGTTCCCAGCACAGGAGCCCGGTGAGCGCCCAGCCCAGATTCAAAGTGAAAAGTTCCACACGTGGACCCATCATGACATTTCAGAACAGCCAGGACGAGAAGATACCACAGCCCTTAAGAGAAAACTTTAGGTTACCTACAAAGGAATGACAGGACTGGATTTCTCACCATCAAGAGGAGATTCGAGAAGATAATGGAGCAATGCCTTTGAGACCCGGGGCCACTTTTTAAGCGAAAACCCCCCACACAGCCGAAGTACTTCTCAAGGTTGAGAACAGGATAAAATGAGTTTTCAAACGATCCAAAATTCATGTTTCTCTCGGGAAGGTAACCGAATGTAGACAGCAGTAAGCAAAGGAAAACGTGTCATCAGGAGACAGTGTGTGTTGTCAACGGAAGTGAGCGTCCCACTTCCTCTCACCAGAGGAGTAGCTCAGAAATACTGTCGGAAGTTGTTCAGATGGGCAATAAAATCGTTAATATATTACTTAAACTTACAAAAGGAATCAAGAGAGGAGCTAGGAAAAAATGGGAAAAAACCATCCTGGGGGAAGGTTGGGGAGCAAAAAGTGAAGATGTATAATGTACGCCACAAAACAGTGATGTATATACGGTTATTTAGAAATATATCACTAAAAAGAAAAAAAAAGGAAATTTATTACTAACCAGAAGCAAGAGTTAAAAGAGCTAAAGGAACGGGATTGATGGTTGAGAGATGAAGAGCAAAGGAACGTTGTTTTTCATTTTAAGCCGAAAACATTGGTGGTGAATGGACTGGATCACCATCAAGACCAGTGGGGGCCACTGTAACTGTTTAGCTACAAAATGGGAAGGTCTCGAAGGAGAGCCCTGGCTGCGGGTATAAAAGAGATGACTTTGAGAGAGCCTACTAGTGGGCGACAATCACTCCAGTGTTTCCAGATCGAGGGATTTTATTTGTTTAAGACTTTATTTATTTAGGGTCGCCTAGGTGGCTTAGTCCTTAAGCGTCTGCCTTCAGCTCAGGTCATGATCCCAGAGTCGTGGGATGGAGCCCCACGCGTAGGGCTCCCTGCTCAGTGGGAGGCTGCTTCTTCCTCCCCCACTCTCCCTGCTTGTGCTTCTTCTCTCGCTGTGTCTCTCTGTCAAATAAATTAAACCTTTAAAAAAATTTTTTTTTAGATTTTATTTATTGGGGCACCTGGGTGTCTCAGTGGGTTGGGCAACTGCCTTCGGCTCAGGTCATGATCCCGGAATCCTGGGCATGAGTCCCGTATCGGGCTCCCTGCTCCGTGGGGAGTCTGCTTCTCCCTCTGACCTTCTCCCCTCTCATGCTTTCTCACCCTCTCCCTGTCTCAAATAAATAAATAAAATCTTTTTTTAAAAGATTGAGCGGGGCTGAGGGGCAAAAGGAGAGAGAGAAAGAGACTCCCTGCTGAGCAGGGAGCCCAATGCAGGACTCGATCCCAGGACCCTGAGATCATGACCTGAGCCAAAGGCAGAGGCTTAACCCACTGAGCCACTCAGGGGCCCCCAGATCAAGAGCTTTTAATTAAGAAGTAAGATTTCTGTGCAGTAGGTGTTTGTTTTCTGTTTACGTGCAGCCCTCTTTTGCAAATACAAAAATTGCTACACCTGTGGAGGAGACCTCATTGGTCCTTTTTAATTATTGATATTTTCCAATATACTGCTCACATGCAGAAGTGTCAGGTTGTACAACCCAAACATGTCATGGGTACCTATAGCTCAATCGCTCTGAGTAGAATGGGGAAATAGAAAGAGAATGATTTGACAGACTGTTGTAGAAAGAGACTTTTTCTGGTGGTGGGCAGACTGGGGATAAAATCACGGTGGCTTGTATCTATATATTCAAAAATAGTCTGTGTTCCACAGACCAATAGTAAAGCAATGGTAGGAAAATTGATGGTGTTGTGACATTCTTTTGCTCAAACTAAATACTGCAGCTTATCTCTGTAATTATGATATTTAGAAAGGACATCACCAAAAAAGATGGGGACATAAATCACCACAGAAAGCTATGGCATCGGCTTTGGGCAGGAGCAAGAAAGAAGTCCCACAGAGCACCCACTGAGCTCCAAGAGAAGCTGACTGAAAGGCCATTAGCTCAGACGATGATGATGTAATCAGATAGGTTAGCTGATAATGTGTGCCAAGTGCTTAGGAAGCTCCTTAAACTAGAATAGTTAACAAGGCTGACTTCTTTCTGTCTGATGGGTAAGGCCTGAAGTACATTCCCCCAACAGGTGACATTAAAAAGACATAAAGAGAAATCTGGGCTTGGAGTTTTAAAAAAATGCACTAAGCACACATCTACTTGTGTTTCCTCCCAAGATCCTCTGGGAATCATCGAAAAGATTTTGGGGTGGGGGGAGCAGAAAAAGCCTTCCTAGTGCTAGAGGAACCGGAAAGGCAGCGGGCAGGAGCCTGGCATGTCTGAGGAATGGCGGGTTGTGGAGAGACAGCAGAATGCACCCAACATGGAACTGAGCAGGAAACCCCAGAGAGCACAGGCCGAAGGAAGGAGCCATGCGGACAACGACTACAGAGCCGGGTACCTGCGGAATGGCACAGCCAGCCCGCCCCTCGGTTCTAGTCCGTCCCCCCCCCCTTCTGCCCAGAGTGCCGTGGCCAGGGCTCGGGGGTCAGAGTTCGCAGGTTTGGGGAGGGAGGTGGTTTGCCCAGGGAGGGCTCTTGGTGTCTGTGAGCGCCTGCCAGAGAAGCAGAGCGGGAGGTCACCCTGAATCTCCATATGAAGCTCTCGGGGGCAGAAAGAAATAAAAAGACAAAACCGAACTATAAAGAGCTCTGCTCAGACGTGCAACATACTAAGACCCACACTTCCATCTCCCCCCCCCCACAAGTAAGACCCCCCCTTCTTTTGACACTTGTGGGCATTCCACTGGTCAGCAGAGTCTTAGGGAAAAAAAAAAAAAAACCAAGCAAAATAGATGGGCGATTTTATAAGCTCTGTAAGAATTGAGGCACTTAACTAGCTAAGAGGAGGCTGAGACTTGGACAGAGCGGCCTAGGACTTGATCTGGAGAGTCCTTCTCGGTTCGCGCCCCCCCCCCCCCGCCCGTAACAGACAGAACTCCTTACCTTTCGATGAGGAGGCAGGCCCCTTCTTCCCTTTGCCATCAAGAATCTCAGGAGTGCTCTTTAAACGTGATCGTATAAAGGAGAATTCTTATTCCTGCTCAGAATGTGGTTTGAAAAGCACTGTGCCCAAGAATTCCTCTTACAATCTTCTCCTGATGATGAACGTGACCCAGTGATCTCCCCCACCCCGCCCCCGCCCCCGCCCGGAAGCCCACTCTATTTCTGGAAATGCACATAAAGGGCAATGCAGGGAAACTCAATGCAATTTTTTTTTCCTTGAAGATAAGGAGTTCCATAATCAGGAGTTACCTGTCACGGCGCACACAAATGTTGGCAGCTCGGGGTGTGAACCCCAAGGCTTTCTTCTCTCCTCTCTCTAGGGAGTGCACACTTCTCCAGCGAGCACAGGGGCGGCTAGGTGTTGAGATTTGATAGATAAAGAGATCTTGTGGTTATTTATAAAATCTACTTGTATAAAATAGCTTCTGAAGTGCTCGAGCGTGTGTATTTCCTGTGAGTTTTGCCTCTGGAGCTGTAACGCGGCGTAAAAGCTGGAGAGCCGCACAGCGCCCAGGCGGCACACTAGGTCCGCGAGCGACCGCTAGCCCTGTTTTTCCGTGAAACTTTGCACACAAATAATTAAGTGCCTTGGGATTAATCTGCAGAGCCAAGGACGGAAGTTTCACTCCGGCCATGACTGGGGACTGCTTTATGAGATGGGATGGTATTGAAACAGGACCTTCCACAGTGAGCAGACGGTACTCTCTTAAACCCAGCAGTCTCCTCACAAGCATGTTCAACACTCACTGATCTTCATCCTCTGAAGGTAAATTTTCAGAAAAATCCAGATGTCATTAGAAGGGAAATCTGTTGTTAAAAAGTGAATGATTGGGGCACCTGGGTGGCTCAGTGGGTTAAGCCTCTGCCTTCGGCTCAGGTCATGATCTCGGGGTCCTGGGATCGAGCCCCGTATCGGGCTCTCTGCTCAGCAGGGAGCCTGCTTCCTCCTCTCTCTCTGCCTGCTGCTCTGCCTACTTGTGATCTCTCTCTGTCAAGTAAATAAATAAAATCTTAAAAAAAAAATGAACGATCAACCTAGGTATATTCTTTAAGTCTAAAGCTATATCTGGGGGCACCTGGGTGGCTCAGTCACTGGGCATCTGCCTTCAGCTCAGATCATGATCCCAGGGTCCTGGGATCAAGCTCTGCATTGGGCTCCCTGCTCAGTAGAGAGCCTGCTTGTCCCTCTCCCTCTGCTGCTCTCCCTGCTTGTGCGCTCTCGCTCTCTCTCTCTGTGTGTCAAATCAATCAATCAATCAATCAATAAAATCTTAAAAGAAAAAAAGCAGCACCTGGTGATAAAATAATGAAATTTGTCTGTTTCTGGAAAAATAGTTCGGAAGGCGATTCCAAAGTACACTGACTCAACGTCAACAGAATCAGTATACAGTGTCCACAAGAAATAAAACAGAAAGGACTGCCACACTGGGGGCAAAGTGGCCCTTGTCAGTTGCCTCTCCAGAGGACAAAAACACATTATTACTGATCACCTGCGAGCAAGGGCAATAGACTCATTAGGAAGGAAAGCTCTGGGAATGCTGGCAGGCAAGGGAGGCAGGCAGAAGGTACGTACAGCACTGGGAGCAGGACAAAACTCACCTAGCACAGATAAAATCCAAAAAGACTTACGGAAAATTTAACACCGTTACAGGCTGAGAATGATTCTAGGTGAAAACAAAACAAAACAAAACAAAACAGGAAACAGTTGTGTAGAGTGTACCTTCAACTATAATAAATATTCAATGTGGAAAATCTGTGTCTGTCTGAGAGAAAGAGATGCTTACAAATCTGCCACATTTCACAAGGACTCCCACCGCCGTACAAACTGGCAGTGGGCCCCAGATGCCCAAGAAGATCAGGCCAAAATCACTGTAATGCTAACTGGGGGTTATTACACACAGGAAAGAAAGAAGACTGTACCTCGCACCTAGGGAACAGAAGGGTGCCGCAGATGTTTACTCCACGAGTGCCTTGTGCGTGTCCAGCTCTTTGGCCCTCTGACATAGGATTGCTGAAGGTCTTGCCAAATACTTTCAGTGGCTATGGAAATGTTTCCTCCTGCCTTTATTGAGTCCTGGTGATGGGGGAAATTAAATAGATCAAGCTGTGAACATCGAGGATGAACTACGAGCGTAGAATGACAGCTCTAGTTTCTTGAATTAAAAAGTCTCATTATTGGGTTGTCATATTCAGGGAAGAAATGCCAAATGCTTAAGTGAACCTGCCTGGAGTTACACTGCAAACCATTAAGAAGAAATTAAGTAGAGGTGCCCAGAAAATCTGCAGCTATTTTGGTTGATGTTCATTATTTTTAAGTACAAATACTAATGGAATTTTATTTTCACTTCAATATTTAGAGTTTGAAAAATGCCTTCAAATTAGATTCTCTTGATCTCCACTCCATTCTCCCTGGCTACTGTGGTAAACACTGTTGGCTTCCTACCCAATAGCCTGACCTTTCCCTTCTCCCTTGCCAGCACAACCCAGATTTTGTTCAACCTCCTCTGAATTATAATTTCTTTCCCCATACTTGGGTGATGAGTTCTGATTGGACTTTCTAAGCCAAGCATTCCTCTCGGTAAATGCTTGGTTTGGCCTGGGCAAGTGATGTAATTCTGGCCAAGGAGACTTTAGGGGAAATCTGCCAGAAGCTTCTGGGAAGGTTTTCTTTGTTCTTAAAAAGGAATATATGAGAGACGCAGACTCTTGTTTTGAGAATTAAATAAGCGAATATATATTGCTTAGAACAGTGACTGGCAGACAGTCAATAACTGGCCCATAACATCTCAATAATCCTTAGGTATCCAGAGCTGACACCTAGGACTCCAAGATGGCGTCCCCCGTACCAGTGAAGGAGAGGAAGCTCGTGGCCGTGAAACTAGGAGAGCTGCCAAGCTGGATACTGATGAGGGATTTCACCCCTAAAGGCACTGCTGGAGCATTTCAAAGAGGTCACTGTGGGTATTACAAGTATGTCAATGTGAAGAAAGGGGGCGTCGCTGGTGCTGGCAGCTTCTGTGCTTTTCAACTACTGCCATTGTTACAAGGAACTCAAACATGAGCAGCTACTTCCTGGCCGTGACCTTTGCCTGGCACCCTTGAATCCTTTCATATCCTCACTGAGAATTAACTTCCAATAACAGATGACTGGTGAAAACAATCGTTAGGTATCAGTGCTGTTTTGTTGCCGTTGCTGTTATTGTAAATGTGTAGCACCCTACAGTGGCCAGGGTCCCCTAGATGTGGTAGTGGATGTGAACGCTGCATTTCTATCCATGCAGTGAGGATGAACACTAACCCACAACGGAGGCACATGGCCACAGAAAGCGTTTTGACAATAGCTAGGAAAACAAAGCTCTTCAAGCAAGAATTTTTCAACCGAAACATGCAGAAACTGGCTCAGAGCTAACAGGGACATAGATATGGAGCAACAGTATTTATCGCACTGTAGCCATAGAGAGAGCTCTGATGCTCCCTCAGTAGGAAGAAGGAATAATCTCATAGAACTTGTGTTTATTTTTCTTTATTCTCCATTTGCCACCTCACTCCAAGCCCCCAAGCCAAATCTTCCATATCTATAATTTATGTATTATGTATTGGTCGCATGGTAAGAACAAGAATATTAGAGCTGAAATCATAGAAAAATATATTCTGGAAAATGAAAACTTCAAATTTAATGAAGAAACATTTCAATTTCCAGATAATTTTAATTTTTCTTCACTTATCTCTAATGTGAATACTAAAGGAAAGGTTTAGAAATACTGGCATATACAGGACACAAATGTCATTTCCTTTCCGAACTCTTAGGCAAGATATTAAAGCATAACAAGTATAGATATTAAGCATTCTAGTTTTATCTCTCTCAAGCATATATTTCAAAAATGGTACTTCATGGTTACAAAACTCATTAATGGACAAAAAAATGTTCAGCACCATAAAATAAAATAATGTCACACTAGTCCATGATGGATAAGATCAAACTTACATTACAATATTAAGAAATTACATATACATTATCTTGGCATTTGTAAACTTGTACCTCTCTTCACTTTTTAACTAAAAAAAATAATAAAATAATAAAATTAATTAATTAATTAATTAAAATAAATAAACAAACAAAAATAAAATAATAAAAATAAATAAACTTTTCATTAGAGCGATGGTAGCGGTGCTGTTCATGGGGTTTCATTTTCCACCAGGTAGATGCTAGGAAGGGTCTGAACCAATCCCGATTGTCATCTACATACTAGGTGTTAGAATTTTGGCCTGGCACTTTCCTTATAGTCTTGTACAAAGCTTCCTCCACAACTGTGCCTCAGTTTCCACTTCTGTAAGATAAGATGCTGAGCCTCAAAGTGTCTTCCAGATCGGAGATCTGAAAACTCTCTTCACAAACTGGAAGAGACCACTACTATGTGTTCACACAATTTCATTTTCCTCGAGCGCACGCAGGACGACAACATCTTCTAGTCTCCCCCCACCCCTTACATGTGGGTGGGACCACATGGCCCAGTACTGGCCAATGGAGTGCGGCGGAAGTGAAACACGTCACTTCCAGGCCTGGCCCCTACACTGCTCCGTGCAATTTCCCACATTCTCCCTCTCCCTCCCCACTGCGAGGGAGGGAGTGAAGCCATCCGAGATGATGGACGATGATGATGGCGGGCAGCAGGGCTGCTCAAGAGAACTTCCGAAACAGAAATATCCGCATCAGATTTTATGCAGGTGTGAAATAAGCCCAAATTAGGTTAAGATATCACAAATTCCCTGTCATATGCTACCAAAATGAGCATTAGTTTGACTAATACAAACACATACACATACAGAACACACAGAGTCAGATCTACTGTCACTAACACTGACAGCAAAAGCTTGAACACTGGTCTGAACACCTCTCCAGGCTGAAACTTCCGATATTGTTAAGTCCAACAAGGCTCTGGGAATAAATAAAAGCAAGGTGGTAACACAAATGCAAAACGCCATCTCCTCATAATGGAGCTATACGAAATTTTTAAAAAGCTTTCTACATTGTGAATCTTATAAATTTGAATGAAAATGCATACAATCCAAGTATTTTCTGTTTTAAAACTGTGTGTCCTTGGGTTTAATCGTGTAAATTGTCAATGTCACAATATGTGCATATGTCAAATCGACACTTTGTACATCTCAAACTTATACAATGCTATATGTCAATTATAGCTCAATAAAGCTGGGAAAATATAATGTAGATTGTCTTAAAATATAAACTACAGTCCAAACATGGGATTTGTAAATAAACTTTTAACAGACCATAGACTTAAAAATTGCAAGCTCTGAAAAATATTTCCCACAAATGTGCTTTTCAGAGGTATTCTTGCATACATGAGGATTCAGAATATTAGTTTTTTTGTGTCCTTCTTACTTTTTTTGATTTTTAAATATAATATTCTGCCTTAAGGGTGCTTAGAAGTACTATTTCACATCACTTATGACCACTATAGATATTAAAGTCTACAAAAATGTTTAATCAACACTTCATAAACTTAATCGATAGTGTTTATATAAGAAGTGGAAAAAATTCAGAAATAAAGTTGACTAGTATTTACTGTATGAAATAAGGTTTCAACCACTCAGAGAATAACCCTTAAAAATGAACAAAGTCCAAAGGGTGTCTGCCTGACTCAGTTCATAAAGCACGTGACTCTTGATCTTGGGGTTCATAAAGCACGTGACTCCTGATCTTGGGGTTGTGAATTCAAGCCCCACACTGGGCCTAGAGCTTACTTTTAAAAAATGAACTAAGTCCAAAGTTCAGGGATGGGTAAATGGTGATTTATTGTACTTTCTGCATACATAGTTTTGTGCATATTTGAACATTTGGGGGAAAATTGTTAAAGGGTGTGGGGTAGAATTAGGTCCAGGTCCTAATCCCCAAATCGTGTAAATACATTAGGTTATGTGGCAAAGGGAATTAAGGTTGCTGATCACCTGATCTTGAGATGGGGCGATTATCCTGGATTATCTGGGCAGATCCAATGTCAACACAAAGGTCCTAATAAGTGCGAGGAGGCAGGAGAGCAAGCCAAGGAACAGAGGTGGCCTCTAGAAGCTGGAGAGGCAAGGAATGGCTCCTGGGCTACGCCTCCAAAGGAATGCCACAGTGAAACCCATTTCAGACTTCCGACCTACAGAACTGTACAATAATAGCTCTGTGCTCTTTAAGCCACTAAGTTTGTCAGCAATGGAAAATGGTCACCAGGAGAGACATGCGTCCTCCCTGCTTTCTCCTTCCCATGTGTGGAGGGGCACTGAAGTGGCCCCGGGAAGATGCCCACACTCTAATCCCCAGAAACCGTAGTAGGTTCTGTTCCACAGCAAGGAGGAATTAAAGTCGTTCCATCAACTGACCTTGAGATGAGGAGATTATGCTGGATTATCTGGAGGGGCCCAATGTCATCCCAAGAGTCCTTAAAGCTGGAAAGAGAGGCAGAAGAGAGGCTTCGAAAATGGAGGCAGGTGCCATGAGCCCAGAAATGTGGAAACGGATTCTCCCTTACAGCCCGCAGAGGGACCAGGGCCCAGCCGACATCTTGACCATAGCCCAGTGAGACCCCTCTCAGACTTCCGACTTTCCGGAGGACCAGGACGTTCACTCTGTGTTGTTTGAAGCAACCCCATTCACAGTCACCCGTTATGGCAGCATTAGAAAACAAAGAGCCCCCAAATTCTTGCTGACTGTCTCTCTGCGCTTAGCACTGTGACAGTCACCCAGAGAGATGCCAGAACGGTTTGGTCCCTGCCTTTGAGTCGTTTGCTTGAGGGATACCTCAAGGAATACCTATGGGTAAGAAAAGATGATGCCGAAGTGAGCAAGACGGAGGATAAGGGCTCCTTGAACTCCGTGCTGTCACAGAGAAAAGAATCCCTGAGCGTGGCAACAAAAATCATCTATGAGGGGGCACCTGGGTGGCTCAGTCGTTGGGCATCTGCCTTCGGCTCAGGTCATGATCCTGGGGTCCTGGGATTGAGCCCCACATTGGGCTTCCTGCTCGGCGGGAAGCCTGCTTCTCCCTCTCCCACTCCTCCTGCTTGTGTTCCCTCTCTTGCTGTGTCTCTCTCTGTCAAATAAATAAATACAATCTCTAAAAAAAAAATCATCTATTAACCCACAGTCTCCTGGCCTCTTAAGAAACCCTTTCAGCCCCAAAACACAGCCTGCAGGATTCATCTCTCCCGTCACTCATTCCCTCCTTGCTTTTGAGCTGACACCCCCATTCACCCTCTCCGCATCCTTGCAATTTGTCTCGCACGTGGGAACCTAGCCGTGGGGACTGCCGTTCCTCGTCTGTAAGATGGGCAGAGATAATAGCAATATCCGATAGGGTCATCGACGGTGAGGATTAAATAAGACACTGTAAGTCTAGTGCTTAGCGTGGTGGCTGGGGAGCCCTGGCTCAAAGCGCGGGGTGATTATCATTCGCGGGGGCCGGGCACAGCCTGGCCATGAGTAGAGCGATCGTGTGTCCAGTTTGCACGGGGCAGCCCTGGAAAGCCTTTCTTTCCCAGGTTAGTTATTAACAGCACCTCTCTTCGTTCACAAAAACGTCCCCAAATGGCACCTTCATCATAAGGAATGAGGCAAGAAGCCAACTGGTAGAATTCGCTGATCAGATCAGCACCGACAGGAGAGCTGATTTACAGTAAAACATCTGGCTCAGGCTTCTTGCATCTTCTCCGCCTAAGGCACAGGATCGGTGCTAGGACCAGAGATGAGACCGAGTCCCTGGAACAGGCCAAAGGTATGGAAAAGGCTTCGGACAGAAGACTTCAGAGAGATGTTCTGTTTCTCTTCTCCTTGAACAATTTTTTCTTCATCCTCCCTTATCCGGGGAGAGCGCGGGGATTAGAAAGAGCCAATTCTCCTGCCATTTGATTATTTCAAGCAGGCATTTTTGTCTGTCTCCCTGGAAAGAACAAAGTCCAATCCTTTTGATATCGAATTGCCTCGATGCTTTAAAGCTCCAGAGCTGTGATTATGGTCTGAAAATAGCTCTTGACATAAAACAAAGATTAAAGATTCAGGTGAGTTTAAAGATGGGCTCTCCTTAGTTCTGAGGAGGCTAAAACCAGGGTTAGTCCAAACAACAATTTATTACAAGGATAAGATAAGGAGCTGTGCGTGAACATTCCTTCTTTACAACAGCTTTCCCTTCAGAATGACCTCTTTCAATCTTTACATTCATGATTTTGTATGAATACGGATATGTGTAGTTAAATTTATATGTAAATACACACATGTGTGTGTGTGTGTGTATATATATATATATATTTTTTTTTTACATGTATATGAGAAAGAGGAGTGTCTGTAGGTATTGACATGGAAAAATGCCACTATCCACGGTGAACTGTAGAAAATAAGCATGCAAAATAAAAATATGGAATATCTGCATCTGCATATGCTCAATAAAGAATCTGAAAGAATATTTCTTGGGGGGCAAAAAAGAGGGGGTCGGTGGCAGACGGGACAATTTCCCATTTTACTCTATTGTCAGTGGGCTTCTCTATCATTTTACTTTCTCTAACTAGAACCATGTGTTCATTTTGTACTTAAAATATTAATGCCAAAGTTATCATTTTTATTTTTAAGCATCGTTGGGTTTCAAAAGCATGAAAATATCCATTTCAAGACTATGCATTAATAGACAAATGGTGAGACCAAAAGGCCAAGGTTTCTTTTCTTTTTATTTGAGCCTAGATGACACACAATGTTACACTAGTTTCAGGTGCACAACACGGTGATGCAACAAGTGTGTAAGGTGATGCTGTTGTCGCCACAGCTCCCGTCTGTCAATTTCATTGACTAGCCTCGCTATGGTCCACCTTCCGTCCACATGACATAATCAGTCCAGAACTGGAAGCCTGTATCTCCCACTCCCTTTCATCCATCAGAAGGCCAAGGTTTTTCTTAAATATGCATTTATTTATTTGAGAGAAAGAGAGAGAGAGCTCATGGGAGCAGGGGGAGGAGTAGAAGGAAAGGAAGAGAGAAAAGTAGACTCTATGCTCAGGGTCAAGTCCCATGTGGGGCTTGATCCCAGGACTCTGAGATCATGACCTAAGCTGAAACCAAGAGTTTGATGCTTAACCATTAGAGAGGGGCAGAGAAAAAGAGAGAAGCAGACTCCCCACTGAGCAGGGAGCCCGATGCAGGGTTTGATCCCAAGAGCCTGGGTGGCTCAGAAGGCCAAGGTTTTAATGTGACACTTGTTAACTTGAGACCAAATAACTGAAGGGGAACAAACAGCCTCTTGAAAGCATAACAGCCCTATCTTCCCACCTTGTTGTCAGAAAACCCACTTCCTTAAAACACATAGAGTTGTGGCAGATGGATTGCTGAAACACCCCTTTGGTGAGTAAACCCTGTATAATCCTCTCCCCTGAGTGTGATCAGGACCTATAAATAGGATGGGATTTCTTTAATATGAGTATGAGTATGCTATGTACATGGCAAATGCAAAGGAATTTTGCAGATGTTATTAAGGTCCCTCTTAAGTTTCCCTTAATTTAATCAAATGGGAGGTTTTTCCTAGGTGGGCCTGACCTAATCAGTTGAGTCCTTTAAAACTGGGACTGGGGCATGCTGGGTGGCTCAGTCCATTGGGCATCAGACTCTGGTTCAATTTCAGCTCTGGTCATGGTCTCAGGGTCATGGGATCGAGCCCCACATCCAGCTCCATGCTCAGCATGCGAGTCTGCTTGTCCCTCTCTCTCTGCTCCTCCCCCTCCTCATGTGCATGCTCTCTCTCTCTCTCTCTAAAATAAATAAATAAATATAACCTTTTAAATAAGTAAATAAATAAGCAAAACTGGGACTAGAATTCAGATACCAGAGGGGCAGCGGCCGATACTTTCCCAGTGAAGAAGCAAATCGCCATGTTATGTAGAGGGTCACGAGGGAGGGAACAGCAGGCAGACTGAAAAGCAGGCCGACTGGTGCTGAGAACCTCGTCTCTGAAGCTTCAAAAAACTGAATTCTGCCAATAACCAACAAGCTCAGAAGAGGATCTCAAGCCACGGATAAGGCAGAAGCTCTGGCTGACGCCTTGATTGCCCCCTGGTGGGACTGCACGGGCTCTCAGCTAAGCCGAGCCTGGACTTCCAACCCATATGAGCTGTCAGTTGCTAATTTTGGTAGCTAGCTACATAGCAATTTGGTGGTGACTTCCAATTGCTCAGAAGCGTTCCAGGGTGCACACTGCCTGGATCGTGGTTGATATATTCAGCTACACATCCCCTTGACCACCTCTTATCAAAATGACTAGGAGGAGGAACACCCAACAGAGGAAAAATTCAGAGACTGTGCCCTCTCCATCAGAACTATTGGATATGGACATAAACAGTATGTCTGAAAGGGAATTCAGGATAACGACTATCCAGCCAATGGCTAGGTTGGAGAAAACCATTAGTGACAACATGAAATCTCTAAGAGCAGAAGTGAAAGCTGCCCAGGAAGAAGTCAAAAATGTTATCATGAGTTCTAATCTAATCTAAATACTCTAACAGCTAGGGTAACTGATGCAGATGATAGAATTAGTGCTCTAGAGAACAAACTGATAGAGAAAAGGGATCAGGAGGAGGCCTGGAACAGCTTAGAAGCCATGACAACAGAATTAGGGAAATAAATGATGCCATGAAATGTTCCAACATCAGAATTATTGGGATCCCTAAGGGGGAAGAGAAAGAAAGACTAGAAGATATAGTTGAACAAATTTTCCATGAAAATTTTCCCAGTCTGGGGAATGGAACCAGCATTTGTGTCCTAGAGGTAGAAAGGACACCCCCCAAGATCAACAAATCTACCAAGACCTCGAGGCACTTGATTATAAGACTAATGAGTCATAATTCTAGACAAGAGCTTTTGAGACCAGCTAGGGGGAAGAGATTCCTTATGTACAGAGGAAGGTCCATCAGAATAATGTCAGACCTGTCCTCAGAATCCTGGCAAGCCAGAAAAGGCTGGCAAGACATATTCAGGGCACTAAATAAGAAGAACCTGCAGCCAAGAATATTTTATCCATCAAGGCTGACATTCAAAATGGATGGAGAGATAAAGAGCTTCCAAGATCCGCAAGGTTTAAAAGAGTATGTGACCGCCAAGCCGGTACTATAAGAAATATTAAGGAGGGTTCTATAAAAGAAGAAAGAACCCAAGAGTGTCATAGAACAGAAATTTATGGAGACAATCTATAGAAACAAAGACTTCACAGGCAACATGATGTCAACAAAAAGATATCTTTCAATAATCACTCTCAATGCGAATGGCCTAAACGCTCGCATAAAATGGCACAGGGTTGCAGATTGGATAAAATGACAGGACCCATCCATATATTGTCTATAAGAGACCCATTTGGTACCTGAGGATACGTCCAGACTGAAAGTGAAAGGATGGAGAAGCGTCTTTCATGCCAAAGGACCTCAAAAGAAAGCTGGGGTAGCGATTCTTATATCAGATAAATTAGATTTTAAACTTAAGACTGTAGTCAGAGGTAAAGAAGGACACTACATCATTCTTAAAGGGTCTATCCACCAAGATCTAACAACTGTAAATATTTATGCCCCCAATATGGGAACAGCCAACTACATCAGCCAACTGTTAATCAAGATAAAGAGTCATATTGATATGAATACATTAATAGTAGGGGATCTTAACACACCACTCTCAGTAATAGATCATCCAAGCAGAAAATCAATAAGGAAACAAGAGCGTTGAATGACACATTGGACCAGATGGACCTCATAGATATATCCAGAACATTCTACCTTAAAACAACAGAATACTCATTCTTCTCCAGTGCACATGGAACTTTCTCCAGAATAGAGCACATACTGGGTCACAAATCAGGGCTCAACAAATACCGAAAGACTGAGATTATTCCCTGCATATTCTCAGATCACAATGCTTTGAAACTGGAGCTCAATCACAAGGAAAATTTCCAAAGGCACTCAAACACCTGGAAGCTAAAGACCATCCTGCTCAAGGATGTTTGGATCAACCAGGAGATCAAAGAAGAACTTAAACAATTCATGGAAACCAATGAGAATGAAGACACTTCGGTCCAAAACCTATGGGATACAGCAAAGGCGGTCCTAAGGGGGAAATACATAGCCATCCAAGCCTCCCTCAAAAAAATTGAAAAATCCAAAATATACCAGCTCTCTTTACACCTTAAAGAACTGGAGAACCAACAAGAAATTAAACCAACTCCATGCACAAGAAGGGAAATAATGAAGATTAGCGCAGAGTTCAATGAGATAGAAACTAGAGATTCAGTAGAACACATTAATGAAAGTAGAAGCTGGTTTTTTGAAAGAATCAATAACATTGATAAACCACTGGCCAAACTAAACCACATAGAAGAGAGAGGACCCAGATTAATAAAATTATGAATGAAAAGGGAGAGATCACGACTAGCACCAAGGAAATAGAAACAAACATCAGAAATTATTTTCAACAGTTATATGCCAATAAGTTAAGCAACCTAGATGAAATGGATGCATTCCTGGAAACCTATAAACTTCCAAAACTGAATCAGGAAGAAACTGACAATCTGAATAGAGCAACAGGAAACCAGTATAGGGACTAAGCCCAGTACCGGGCCCAGTATTCAAAACTAGCCTCCACTTCTTGCTTTTGGCTCTATCCTGAAGCAACTTTCTCTGTAAGGACTTAGAAGCATGCAGTCACCCCCATGCTTGCTTGCATCATTACCCCAGCAAGAGATAGTGCAGAGAAATTGTTAAATACATGGACGGTAGGCCAGCACTATCCACCAGAAAGTTCTGCGATGCTGGAACTGTTCGATCTGTGCTAGCCACTGCGGTAGCCCCCAGCCACCTTTGGCTATTGAACACCTGAGATGTGGTTAGTGCAACTGAGAAAGCTGCCACATTGACCAGTGCATTTCTATTTATTTTTAAATATTTTACTTATTTAGGGCGCCTGGGTGGCTCAGTGGGTTAAGCCGCTGCCTTCGGCTCAGGTCATGATCTCAGGGTCCTGGGATCGAGGCCCGCATCGGGCTCTCTGCTCAGCAGGGAGCCTGCTTCCCTCTCTCTCTCTCTGCCTGCCTCTCCATCTACTTGTGATTTCTCTCTGTCAAATAAATAAATAAATCTTTAAAAAAAAAAATATTTTACTTATTTATTTGCGAGAAGAACCACAAGTAGGGGAGGAGGGGCAAAGATAGAAGCTGGGACCCTGCTGAGGAGGGAGCCCAACCAATCCCAGAACCCCAAGACCATGACCTGAGCCCAAGGCAAACACTTAACCGACTAAGCCCCCCACGTACCCCCAGTGCATGCCTAGAGTTAGACGCTTCTCAGCTACCGGACCTCGCACAAGCTCCTCCACCTGTCTGTGTCTTTGTTTTCCCATAATTTGATCTACCTCAAAGGCTGCTTATGAGCATTCGAGGAGTTCTTGCTTGCGAAGTCCTCAAAAGAGTGCCTTGTATCCAGCAGGCATTATTTACCTTGTCAAACGAGTAAGTAGATTCTGCCACCTTTCCTTCTCATCTCAATTCTATCCACTTATTTTTTTTAAACCCCTCATACTCGAAAACTTTGGGACAACTGCAAGCCACACAGTACTTATTTTCTGTCTTTCTCCAAGATGGAAGTGTCCCCAGTGGACCCTGCTATAGCAAATGTGATTTTTGGTATCCCTTATAGTGCCAAATACACGTCAATTTCTCTAAAAGATAGATAGATAGATAGATAGATAGATAGATAGATAGATACATAGATAGATAGATAAAAGACACTCGATAAGTATTTGTTGATGTTTGTATAAGGCCTTGACTTCGAGATGGAGAAGACAGAGACAAGGCCCAGAGATACTGGTAATGCATTTCTTATGTAGCTAATATGTCACTAGGCTGAAGTCACACAGCATCTTAAAAAACACATGACCAAAACAGAAAAACCCATACTGCTAAGAGTCTAGCTGTCAAGACCTGAGAGAGAGGAGGAAGTTAGAATCATGGACTGAGAAGTTGGTAAAGGAGCAGATGGCAGTGACCCAGGGAGATGCTCCCCCAGACCAAGCCCAGCCCGTAATACATCCAGAGAGTGTGGTATCACACGCAGCGGGCACTGGGGGGTGTCCCAGAGGACAGAGACGCAGCCTCTTTCCCTGGAGATGAAGGCTAGTAGGTCCAAAGTGGCTTTGACCCTTTCCACCCCGGGATGCTGACTGCTGTAAGCTCCGGCAGCAGCCACAAGACTCACTGGAAACTAGTCGTGTTGAGATGTAGACCCAAGTCCCAAAGTCCAAGCCCCAGCCTGCTTCATTCCTGCCTTAGGCACAGCCTGACAGTCTCTGGTCTGCTGACCCTGCCCAGACTTGCCTTAGGGATCATTCCTGATTCTGCCAAATCATTTTGAAACTGCTTCACTTCCTGCCTGCGAACAAGCTTTTGGTTTGATTGCGCTCAGAACCCCTGCCCCTCCCAGCTCCGTGTAGGACTGCAGGCCCGGCTAAGCCCCATCCACACTGCGACTCGTCCTGTCTCCAGGCAGCCTGACCCCCACTCTCTCTCCTTTGAAGCCTCGTGGACCTGACAGGTTGCACTGTTGTCCCCCTACACTCGACCTACCTACCTAGGACTCCAGGGGCTTCCTCGGGAATTACTTAATGGGGAGTTAGGAGGTACAGGGGTCAGGAGAGTGATCAGAAGACCATAGCATCCCTTTCTCCAATCAAACCAAGTCACCAGCTCAATGCCGTGCCACCGCACATATGACAAAGTGACAAAAAGGTCCCTCAAGGGGCTTGCGTAAGGTCACACTCTACTTCTTGTAATCAACCAAATCTGCTTTTTGAATGGCTATAAATATTCCTCCTAATTTTAGGAAAGGCCAATCGACCTTTACTGCCAGGCATTTCCGATTCCGCTTGAGCGCACTTCTGCAGATCATCTTGGGCCGTCTGGCTGGTTAAAGAAGAGCGGAGAAACGTGTTCAACCCTCTACAGCAAAACAGTAGTAAACCAGCTAAGAAAAAATTAAGAAAAGCTGCAGACTCAGCAACTGTGATATTGGTCACCATTAAGAGCTTCCCTGACTTTATTATCCATTACTAATGGAGCCTTTTATTTTATTTTTTACAGCCTTTTACTTTTGCTGCATTTTTTCGTTATTAAATCTGTATACAGTGTCCTGTCATTGGAGAGCATGGCAATAACACTGAAACCATGAAGCTCCTGAGTAAATAGCACTCACTTTCGGTCCTTTAATACCAGAATATAAAAAACCCTCGTTGTTATTCTGCATCGTGATTCAAAACAAAATATAGCTGACCCCTGAAGAACATGGGGGCTGGGGTGTCAACACTCCCAAAGGCATTCAAAACTCCATGTATAACTTCTGTCTCCCCGAAAACATTAAGTACTAATAGGCTGCTGTCCACCAGAAGCCTTGCTGATAACATAAACAATAACCACAGATCTTGTATGTTCCATGTATTATACGCTGTATTCTTGACAGAAGGTAAGCATGACAAAAGAAAATGTTATTAAGAAAATCATATGGAAGAGAAAATGCGTTTATAGTACTTTACTGTATTGATTGAAGAGAACGATACAAGGGGACATGCAGTTCAAACCTGTGCTGTTCAAGGTTCAACTGCATCCAATCGTAAAATAAAATAAGAGTTTAGTTTCTCTAAGCTATAAAGATGTTTCTCTCTCCTACACTCAGCAGAAATACTATTTTTTTAAAGACTCTGGAATTGCAGAAATATTTCCACGTTCTTCCTGGAAATGAATCCTATTGATAAGTAATTCTGACAAAGTTGCAATCTGACTACCAAAACATCACCAATCCGCATGAACTATAAGGCAGTGCAGTATGAACTAGTGAGAAAAGGTAAACACAGATCTCCAATATTTCTATGCATTTGCCTTTTCTGGTAAAAAGAATATGCTTTTATTCTTTTTACCAGAATATGCTGCCTTTCAGGTGTTGTGAGCAAGGACAGTTGATACACAAGGAGATCATGTGTATCAACTGTCTTCTACTCAGGGACCAGAATTTAGTGGGCATTGAAGAGAAATGGCTGTATTATTGGGGAACCCTAGTGCCCCATCTTTTAGCCCTCTAGGAATCCCATTTCTTGAATATCTAAAGAAAATGACTTGAGATGTCACCCCAGGTAATCCCTAGTAATAGAGGCCACCTGTGTATTTCAGATGATTCCTGGGGACCATGTATCTCCCCTGCTTGTTCCTTGTGACATTTGGCTCTAAACCGCAGCCTCCTTCTTCGTTCGGGCCACTGCTGCCTTCAGTCCACCTAGTTACCACTAAGAGGAACTCCTCCAGTCTTCACAGACTTCTGTCTGAGGGGCATCTGGCAGGCTCAGTGACTCTTGATCTCGGGGTCTTGAGTTCAAGCCCCAAGCTGGGTGTAGAGATTACTTAAATAAATGAATGAATTTAAAAATAAAAAAAAAAACCCTCTGTCTGAATCCAGAAGCAAGACCCCTCTGTCTTCCTTTCCACAGGGCAGTACTAACACAAACCTAAACCCAAGTAGTAATGGTCAACCCATTGCGCTGGGAATGACAATTTCATCAGAACGCTACAAGGCAGAAAAGGACAATTCAGTCCATCGAATTCACAGGACACACCCCGATATGGAGGGTCTCGGACAGGTCAGCGGCCAGAGTTTCTTCTCCCATCATCTGTCTGTCCCCTGTTCCCAGGTTTCGTTCCAGAAGTGGAAATCCCCTGACATCCATGAGGGTTTAATCCGCCTTCTGCCGCCATCCTCCACCAAAAGTAAACGTTTGCGTTATTCAAATAAGTTAGCATTCCACTCTGAATTATTTACACTTAGATGACTTCCAACATCAGAGGACAAAGAATAAGTACTTAGCTTACTTCTGCATGTCAGCGGTGCTCCCAGTTAACCCCTTCCAGAAGGGAGAGAAAGACCACCTACTTCAAATCCAAAGGGACATTCCCGCCTTACTCTTCCGGCCCTGGGGGAAGCAATTCCTGCAATTTTTGAAAAGCAGCTCTATCCGTGCTGCCCGTCTTCAGGAAACCAGAAATACTGAGGTTCAGTCTTGGACCACCTCACTACAAAACGAGTAACACTAATAATGTCTTGTCAGACTATTTTTTTAAGATTTTGTTTTTAAGTAATCTCTACACCCAACGTGGGGTTCGAACCATCAACACCAAGATCAAGAGTTGCATGATCTAGCGACTGAGGCCGCCAGGCCCCCCACTGTCAGACTGTTTTAGTAAATGGATTTTTAAAAATAATTGAAAGTTAGTACATTAACTGTTTCTATGCAAATAGGAAGCTGCCAACTTTCAATTAGAAAGCAGTTAGTTTCTAAAGTAAGCCAACAATTACCCTGCAGATTTGTTTAGGGGCCTTTTTTTTTTTTTTTTTTTGATAGTACAAAGATAAACTTCAGCCTAGTCTGCATTCAAACGATCAAAAAAAAAAAAAAATCCAATTAACGAGCTTTTTGCCAAACTATAAAGACGGGCTTCATTTCTGACTAATGCTAGTTTCACCATCCAGAGCGATTATATTTAAATATGGTCACAGGACTGTCTAACAGACAAAGATGTCAGTCTTGAGCTTATCCTGCTGTTCCATAGAAGAGAAAAGCTTAGTGGTGAGACAGAGCTGCTGAGGTTTACACAGCTACTGCTTGGCACTGTACCAGCAGGTCGAGACATTTACTAGTAAATGGCAAGATTGTTAGGATGATATTGCTTTAGTTAAATGTATCTGTTTGGATTAGTGTCACCTGACTCTAGAAGTTTAATTCTCACATTAAAGAAAAAGGTAAACAGTTGAGGACTGTTGTGATGGTTCCACTTGGCCCTTAGGGACCTGAGTCCCTTCCGGGGACTTGTTCCTCTATCCTAGAGAACCGCAGTCTCTATGGTCCAGGATGACTGCAGAACAGAACAAGAAGTAGTGGCTGCTTATAGGCAAACAGGCTTGAGTGATGGATTGTAGGAAGGGGTCAGCGAGCCCCTAGCTGAATACAAACAGGCCCATCAGGAGACCCAGCTCAAAATATCCAGAGGCCCTCACTGACCCAGGGACTACTTACAACCAGACACAGTGACCAACAAAGGGAAAACGCCATAGGCCAGCAGACCTCCTCAGCTTCCCCCTTTAAATACAGCCTCCACTCACTCCCGGACACTTCCGCTCTCCTTAGCCAGAACTCAGTCACAGAGTCCTGCTTAGCCACGAAGACGTGCGGTAATGATCGTCTTTATTCTGGCACAGGCTAGAGTGAAAATCTGGCTTCTTTGACTAAGCAAGCAATGGAGAACAGACACAGAAAGGCTGCAGTAGCTCTTGCTTGTCTTAAGGTCTGTCTGAAGACTTCTGGGGACAACTTTATATTTAAAAAGAATGACAGTCACTTCTATTACCAGTGACTCCAGGATTCAGGGAAATGACAAGCCCATCTGGGGGTCTGGTTTCTTGGCCTATTACACAGCACCCAGCAGAAATGTGAGCTTAAATCGAAGCCACATGTACTACGGGGAACCAGACAGGTCGGGTATTTTTAGCTAACCCATGGCGCAGACTTGCCAGAAGCCTCTTTGTGTGAAGGACGGAGGAGATTCCCGGCAGAGAATTCACCTTAAAGAAAGTCACTTATTTGTTGTTTTCATTCCATTCATTCACTCAACAAGCATTACTGAGTACACGCTACGTTCCAGTGCCTGCACATACAGACGTTCAGCCAATGGGGGAGGCCACCATTTTCAAGAAGTAAACACAGAGGGGCGCCTGGCTGGCTCCGTGAACAGAGCATATGACTCTTGATCTCAGTATCCTGGGTTCCAGCCCTACTTTAAGCGCAGAGCTTACTTTAAAAAAAGTAAACAGTGGAGCGCCTGGGTGGCTCAGTGGGTTAAAGCCTCTGCCTTCAGCTCAGGTCATGATCCCAGGGTCCTGGGATCGAGCCCCGCATCGGGCTCTCTGCTCAACAGGGAGCCTCCTCTCTCTCTGCCTGCCTCTCTGCCTACTTGTGATCTCTCTCTGTCAAATAAATAAATAAAATCTTTAAAAAATAAAAAAAATTAAAAAAATAAAAAAAGTAAACAGTGAATAAAATAACTCAATACATGGTCAGAAACAGCATAAGATGCCCTGCAGAAGAAGAAATCTGGAGTCTACACTATGGAAGGAAAACCAGTGCCCGCTCAGAACACTGAAGACAAGTGACAGGTAAAGGCGTTCGTAACAAGGATGTGGGTTGTTCCTATTGGTGGTTTTAAAAAAATGGGGAAAAAAATGGAAACAACTTAGATGTCTATCAATCGGGGAATGGTAAATCTAATTTGACACATTTATATGATGACTATTAATTCACAGTTAAGCTGAATCAAAGGATTCCTATGCATCAACATGGAGAGTTTTAAAAATGTTAAATTAGAAAAATGAAGAATAACATGTATGGTGTTTTCTTCACAAAATGAGCCTATATATTGTTCATGGATGAATACATAAATATACATAAATATATACACATTTATATGTAAAGATACACAAAAGGGACCGGAAATATACACATCAATGTGGTGCCTGTGGGCAGAGGAGAAAGGGGAGAGATGTCATCTGAATCTTCACATATTTCTTTTATATTAATATTGTTTGGATTTGCTTTAGGTCTTTTTTCCATCATCCATTTTGGTGGCGGGAACAGAGGTGTTTGCAATGGTGTTCTCTGTATGTTCTGCTCTTGTCTCTCTCTGTCTCTGTCTGTCTCTCTCCTTCTCTCTCACAAACCAGCTGAAGCTACATTGGGAGGGTTGGTCTCCCTATGACAAACATTATCCCCTCATAATACTTCTAAACTCCGTTACTTTTGATATATCGGGCATTTTCTGAGTTTACAAGGAGTGTATACAATGTATGACCAAGCAGCATTCACCTAGAGGAAGCACCAAACATAGTATTTCTTCTGCCTTTGAAATTGTAGAAAGAATTTCAGTTTTGACAAATCATGTTGTTCACTTAGATAAAAGATAGAAATGGGCATTTTTTTCCTCCCAATTAAGGAATAAAGAATCAGAGTATATGGTAGTGTCCCATAAACAGTGCATTGGAGTAGAGACATCTGGTATTGTGAGATCGAATTACTATAGAAAGCTATGATAACAGACTATGATAACAGCAGCTTCAATTTTTTGATTGTCTATTGTTGGCAATTTGGGAGTGATAGCTGTTTGCTCCTTTATTTTTTAAGAAATTTTTTTAAAGATTTTATTTATTTATTTATTTGACAGAGATCACAAGTAGGCAGAGAGGCAGGCAGAGAGAGAAGGGGGAAGCAGGCTTCCCGCTGAGCAGAGAGCCCGATGCATGACCCTGAGATCTTGACCTGAACCAAAACTAAGAGTTGGACACTTAACCCACTGAGCCACTCAAGCACCCCAACAATGTTTTATTTTTAAGTAAGGTCACCCAACATGGGGCTTGAACTTACAACCCTGAGATCAAGAGCCATATGCTCTACCCACTGAGCCTGCCCGATGCCCCACACGGTCCGCTGCTTCAGTTTGCACCTACTGAGAAGGAAACGAAAGCATCAGGTTCGTGGATATTTAGAATATCAGCTTCTATTAACCTTGAATTCAATATGTTAGTGAGGTCTATGGCCACAGTCAATTCAATTTAATTCAGCCACCCAATTCCAGGCAGTGCTAGCCATATTCTACAGGTAAGTAGACCTGAAAGAGAGAGAACACAAAAGGCACCGAGCTAAGTTTATTCAAATTCTTTACTCAAAGTCACTTGCAAGGTCACTTCTCTTTTGGGGGTTGAGAGAGAGAGAGAGAGAGAGAGAGCCAGCACGAGTGCCCACAAGTCCTCTCTTCTTCTTCTTGGCAAAAAGACAGTATTCCTCACTCTATGGACCAAGCTAAGGACACCAGAAGGAGAACATGGCTCCCCCTTCACCTCCTAAATGTCAGGCACAATATGAAAAATTTCGTATCTGTTTTCTGTTTCTCACAACACTCACAAAATCAGCAGAATTGCCCAGACTTCACAAAAGAGGAAAGCAGGACTCAGAGAACTTAAGTAACCTGCCCAGACTCATGCTTCCGGTTAGGTGGCCAACCTGGGATTCCCACCTAGTTTTGTACGGCTCCAAAGCCCATCACCATGCTTCATACCCTGAAGTTACCCAATTTCCCTTGAAAATATTTATAGTAATACAGATGAAGCACAAAATGCCACTAGTCCTTCCAACTTTCTTGGATAATTGGTACTTGTCAATCATACGCATCTGATGCAGTATTAGAAGATTGCAAATGAAATGTCCCTTCACAAAAATTTATTGTTTAATTTCAAGTTAATTCACCTTTGGAACTCTGCTAGGTTAACCCCCATTCTGCCTTGGGTGTGTACACACAGTACCTATTAGCAATTAAAATGAGTTACAAATGTGTCAAGAAGAGATCCTCTGCTGAAATCCAGGTCAGGTTACTTGAAATGGATATATATCTTCCACTCCTAAATGTTAATTAGATGTTCTATTTTATCTTCAAAGTTTCGAGCAGAAATCTTCTTGAAGTTGACACTTACAGGTCAAGAGAGTTTCCAGCCCTCACGTGGCACCCTCAGCACCCACCCACCCCCGCCGCGCCAAAGCCTTTTCCGAAGGGTTTATATAACTTTGCTCAAAATCTTGAAGAAGAAAGCAAAAGACAAAAGAAAAACTATTATGGACATTGGTCTCCCTGCAATGTCTTCATAGCGATTCGGCTGACCCAGGAAAGGAAAGGATAACATGAAATTAAATTTAATTAAATTTAATTTCCATTAAATTTGCGATTTTAGCATCGATGTGCTGATAAGAAAGGAAATCTTTTCCAACTCAACAGCAAGGTCTGTGTTCTTTTCTTCCCTTCAATTCAATAAGTATTTATCAAGCATTTTTTTCCATTTTATATAGTTTATCACCCAAAGCACAAATAAATAGCAATAAACTTGCAGTCAAAAGAGTTTGAAATAAAATGTTGTCTCTTCATGTGGCTGACCAGCAAGCCACTTCTTACAGGCCTACTGTAACATGGTTCGTAAGCAAAGTGTATTTGCTGCATTAAATTTTAAAGCTGATTGTCACTGAAAAAAAAAAAAAACACAAAACAATTTTAAAACTAAAGTAGCAGGGGCACCTGGGTGGCTCAGCCAGTTAAGCATCTGCCTCTGGCTCAGGTCATGACCCCGTGGTCCTGGGATCTAGTCCTGCATCGGGCTCTCTGCTCAGTCTGCCTGTCCCTCTGCCCCTTACCTACCCCACTGGTGCGCACTTGTGTGCTCTCTCTCTCTCTCTCTCTCTCTCTCTCTCCCCGCTAGAATTGGTCCTGCAATTTGCATCAAAGTCCCTTGAGAATCCTATACAAACAGCATTCCCTAGCTGCACCTTCAGAGAAGTCCATTCAGTGAGTCTGGGGCAGGGCCCAGAAACCTGCCCCTTTACCAAGAGCCCAGAGGAGGTGGATGCCAGTGGTGTCCCTAGACCTTCCCATCCAAAGCCCCGCCCAGCACTACCATTCTACTAGCCAAGGGACAACTCAAGTGGAAACAGCAATCACGATGGCATCTTTCTGGGAGAAACCACTCTGCGGTGTTGGCCCATTGCAATGATCATTTTCCTGGGAGACAGACTGCTGCCTGTGGTGTTCATAGTTTTCTTTGACAAAACATCTGATTGTGGAGGAAGGAATTCGCAGACCAACTTCAAGAGGAAAAAGGAGAGAGAAGAGGAAGGCAGGCAGGCAGACATATAAAAGACAAATTCTTAGGCTATCAAGTGCTTTTAGTCAACATCGACCCAAAATAATCACTGACATTTTACAAGTAGAAAATTCTTAAAGATGACTAATTACTTTGGTATTTCAATGAAAGATAACAATTGAACATGCATGCAAGCAGCTTTGTACATCTGCAAAGTGTAACTGTAGATCACTTGCCCTACTCCCCTGTATTTTGAGAACTTTCTGCATAGAATATTTGTTATATTAATATGTCACAGGAATTTTAAAAAATTATTTGAGGTGTTAATGAATATTAATACTGAAAATGGATCAAGAATTTGGGTAATTTGGGACGCCTGGGTGGCTCAGTTGGTTGAGCAGCTGCCTTCGGCTCAGGTCATGATCCCAGCGTCCTGGGATGGAGTCCCACATCGGGCTCCTTGCTCGGCAGGGAGCCTGCTTCTCCCTCTGCCTCTGCCTGCCATTCTGTCTGCCTGTGCTCGCTCTCTCCCTCTCTCGCTCTCTGATAAATAAATAAAATCTTTAAAAAAAAATTAAAAAAAAGAATTTGGGTAATTTAAGGCCACATGGGTATCATGGTTCACTCATGTTCCTAGACTTTATTTTAGATAAACCACTTATTTAAAGGTCAGTGGAGATGTACAATTTGACATTACTATAGCTCAAGATTGAACTTGGCTAGTGGCCATAGCAGGCATAATAAACGAATTTGGTTATAGCCTAATACATTCCAATATTATCAATGTAAATCATAGCAGCTCTGTTCAGACCCTTGAGTAAATCATGTATTTGAATTCCAAGCAACTGGAACTTTACAGCGGGGACTCAGGATTACCTAAAATTGTTTCGTACTGTTTATTTGTATTCAAGAGATGGAAGTTAGAGGCGCCTGGGTGGCTCAGTCAGTTAAGTATCTGCCTTCAGGTCAGGTCATGATCCCAGTGTCCTGGGATCGAGCCCCACTTTGGGCTCTCTGCTCAGTGGGGAGGCTGCTTCTCCCTCTCCCTCCCCCCGCCCACTCTCTCTCTCTCTCCCTCTCAAATAAATAAAATCTTTAAAAAAGGAGATAGAAGTTATCTTAGGTTGACTAATGATTATATTTTACAAAAAGTGTATGCAGAGAGGCTCCTGGCTGGCTCAGTCAGTAGGGCATGAAACTCTTGACCTCAGGGTCATGAGTTTGAGCCCCACATTGGGGTGTAGAGATTACTTAAATAAATAAATATTTTTTTTTAAATCGTGAGCAGAACATGGATTCATTCATGTGACAATTGTACATGCTTGCTGCAAACAATAACCAGCACTCATCATTTCATAATACTGTACACATCTTATGATATACGTCATGGGAAAAAATGTCATGGGAAAAATGCTTTAAAATAAAACAATTCAATATATTTAAAGGATGGCAAATGAGTTCTCTAGTTCCAAGAGTGCCATTTCCTGACCTGTGCCAACCAGATCTTTATATAAAGAGCTAAGGGTTCAGCACACTGAGCTCATTATTCTGAAGCACTGATGTGTAGCAAGCAATGAGCTTGCTTTTGCCTTCTTTCAAAATATTAATAAAATGACATGGACCCTACTACTGCACACCAGTTGCTGTGGTGATGCCCACACTGGGGGACAAATCCGTGGGTGATTATGTCTCTAGGTCTGTCATGGTTTCCTGGGGTTGCTCCAAAGTGCTTACAAGAAACTCCATATGGTTCCCCCACTCCAAAGAGACTTTGGGCTAGTTTTTCTGAAAAAGCCTCAGGGATATCTAATGTCATGGAATCTGAAGCTTTGTTTTTTTCTTTTTAATCTGCCCAGGAAGCACAATATGGCCACAGACAGAGACAAAAGTCGGACATACGTTCCGGAGCCATCCCATTTGACTTCTGGGTGACCCCACCTGCAATCATTGGGTGAATAAGGTGCGTGCCAGGTATCCTTGTCATGTCATTTAGGAAACTTCCCAGGAGAAGAAAAATGGAGGGAAGAAAAAAAGAACTGAAACCACATCTGAGTAATAACTCATCAAGACTCAAGGCAAAAAAAAAAAAAAAAAATCCATTCTCCTCTCATTGATTTGCAATGATGGTTGAATGCTGCACTCAGCTACTACTTGGAAATGATTTTATTTACTTTCTAGATTTCGCTCACCTCCCCTCTGAACCCACAATTTCTACCTTGCTTCATTTTGTGCAAATCACAACTTCAGGCTAGATCTGGAGTGTGCCATCCTCGCTATTTTTGAATATTAATAGCCTGGTCCCCTCCACGAATGATGACTTTTTTAAAAAATCAGAAATACTTAATGCAAATCCTTAGTCGCTGCTCTTTGGGCTGTAAGTCTTTAGAACTGGGCATCTTGTGAGCAGACATTTTTGACTGTTCCAGCAGAGTCAGCACTAAACTCTCCATTACAGCACATACTTTACCATATATTTATACTAGTCAAACATAAATACATAAATAAAATCAACAAAACTTAGTACAGAGGCTCAACTGCATTATATCGTTCCAATAATGTGCAATGTCGAACCCAATAAATTTGGTTTCCTCCTGGACGCATTAGGTTGTAACTCCAGACCAAAATATCACTTCCAGCTCCAGGGAGATTAACAGGATGAAATGTGTCAGGATAAATGAAATACCTGCTAAGGCTGTCCTAAGCCTTATCTGCAAAATCTGTGGCTTTTGCCATGTATATTCATTCCCAAGGCCAGTGAGCTTAAATATAGTTCTTACTGATGAATCACCCCACTCGATCAATAAGGACGAGGCTCGAGGCTCTAGAACCTTCAGGGAGCAGATTGCATCGCTAAGTGACACTCGATACAATTGGTTGAGCACCGTAAGTATTTCCTTAACTTCTTTTTCCTCTACTTCTCTTCTCCCCACCCCCCCTTTTTTACTGCCCCCTTTCTCTGTTCGCCCCATCTTTCCTTCCTCCCCTTCCTGATTCTGTATGTCAGTGTTTTTGGACCTCTGAGATCCAACCTATTAGTCATTCATGAAGTCAATGTAGTAGGCCATGGCTGGCGATTTTTAAAGTATACAGCGATGGAATATTTCAGGACACATGGCTATGACAAGGGGAATTGGTTCCAGAAGCTCTTGCTTCAACACCCAAGCAGATCACAAAGCAGGGCCTCAGGGAGCCTAGGGTCTCCCTCTCACTCTGTTGCTGGGTCATAGTGCAGATCGTGTTCCTTTGATTTGTTTGTATTTGTTAAATAAGTGTAAGCTGTTTATACGTACATACACATTCTATATACATCAAATATGTATATATATATATATATATATATATATATATATATATGGAACAATCGAGGGAAACGGTGGAATGTTTTTGTTTCCTTTGGAATGTTCGACATCATAGAATGCCAACCAAAATCGTAAATAACTTCCTAATCATGAGTTCATTATCCAATTTCAGTTAAAATGTTGCTTTCTCACTAAAATCACTGGTTTTGTATAATTTAGTTATTTTAAGAAGTGAGTTTAGGAATCCCTCGTGTCAAGATTTCCCTTCGTACGTATGTACCACTTCGCACTTTTCCGGGGCTTTTGCACAAATCCCATCTCTACCGACTGCACATGGCAGGTTCTAGCACCCAGTTTTCCACATGGGGAAACTGACAGAGGTGCCAGTTCAGGTCCCCCCTGCAAGTCGGAGGAAGAAGTGAGATTTGAACCCAGGTTTCTAAGGGTTTGGAGGTGTGCTGGATTAAAAGACAAACTATTTGGGTCCTGGCCCAGCACTCTACCAACCAAGCCAACATGCCTGCCAAAATAATCAAAATAATGGAATTGAATTTAAAAATATCCACACTCTCAATAGCATTGCAGAACCGAAGTCTACAGTATCCTCTAAACTATGAATAAACCGGTATTAATGGCATGTCCTCTGTGTTGCGTTTCTTTATTTAGGAATTTGTATCTGTCTGAAATCTTTGAAACCTCTGATTCCAAAGAGACAGTCTACTCTGAGAACATCTCATATCTGTCTTAGAATTACTCGCTCTGCATGAGGTTCCTACTTTGTCTTTTTTTTTTAAGAGCTTTCCAGCTTTGCATAGGTGCAGAGAAGGTAGAAAAATAACATTCTCAAACTGTGCACTACACAGTAATCGGGCAACATTTGCACCACCTTAGAAATGCATGCACATGTTTGTTTTTTGATTAATTCTAGGTGAAATTTCTGGTTTTCCCTGAATCTTAGAATGAAAAGAAAAATTTCATTTTCTTGCTCTGTTTCCCTACTGGCATCGCAGTCAAGGATCTCTAAGCCCATGGATAAGATGAAATGATCACTAGAAAAGAGAGCACAGAAAGAGATGTTTATAAGGTCACTACACCAAAGAATTAACAATGCCACTTCTACTCATTAGCAAAAGTACATTAATATGCATGTCTTTGATATTCAAGTAAAGCAGGGCATTTTCCCCTAATGCAGAAACTTTTAGAAAAGTCAGTACAAAGAAACTTTCAAATAAATTTTTACATTTGAAACTCACACACTTGGAGCTCTCTCCTACCGTAATTATCTATGCCGCAGCCCTCACACAAAGTTTTGTGTTGCTCGTCATCCTGTCTGTGTGTGTGTGTGTTCACGACACCCTTCGGAACAGCTACCCCCCTACTGGAAAACTGTATGCTGACGAAAAGAAAAATCGGCTCTTTCTCCTTTTATCTTACCATCAGTGTGGTCCCCTGTGGAAAGGCAGCCTGCTGAATGCTTTTCTGAGGGCTGGTAAACACATTAGCCTTGCTTCCAAGGCTAATTAAAATTGATGCATGCCATATTTTACATGTTTCTACCGGATCAAAAATAAAATGTCGGTTTTTATCATTGCTACTCTGTTCCTCATCTAATCTGCATACAAGTTACTGCTTTTGTGTGTGTGTGTGTTCCCTTTGGCTGGAGACACACCACCGTTCTCAGTAAACTGTCTCCTTTTTCCAGCATGACTGTCTCATTATTTCTGCCTTTGAATAGCCTCTTAGCTCTGTGTTTTGTGGTTGTTTATAGCACCCATTAAATAACTACAAGAAAAGATGACACAGTCAGAAAGGAGGTAAAGACACAGAGGAAACAGCATGAACTTTTCCTAGTTAGTAACAATATGATGTGCCCAGATCACAGCTGTAGTCTGTGGCAAAGAGCGCGGTTAGTATTTTGCACGAAAAAGGACATTAATGAAACAGGGTAATGTTTCTGGGTAAGTAACTGTGAATAGTCTGCCCCTGTGCCCATGTGAGAACGCTGTTATGCCCAAATTGTTGATCTGAATGGCAGGGAAATCGCAAAAGGAATGAAGTGAAAGGAGCAGCAATGATCCTTAAGACCTCAGAGCTAAGATTATACGAGATAATTCTCTGGACTATTCCAAAAGTAAACTTTGCATACAGTCACAATATAAGATTACCAGTAATTTTCTCTTCAAAAGGCCCAGCACCCGCTCCTTAGAAAACCATTATGAAAAGAGTGGGGAAAAGCACAAAAGACAGCCCCCACCCCCTATCCCCCAACCCCGCCCCAGGGGAAGGCTAAGAATGAGGTGGGAGTCAGTGCAGCGAGAACTGGCTTCATTGTATAGGAAATAACCTTGAAAACACACAAACCCTAAAGCAGATTCATTAGCGGGAGAGCTAATGTTTGCTCTAACTTGGGGTCCCTCTCATCGCCCCCCCTTCTCCATCATCAAACTGCAGATTCGAACAATTGGGGGTTTTACAGACTCTGGAGGGGGTGTAGGAAGGACCAGAGGCGGCGAGGGCGTTCCTGAAGGCCCCCCTCCTCCCGGATCGAGGGGGAAATGTCTTCTGCCCTTCAGAGAAACTCCCTCTTCCTCGCTGACACGAACACAAGTGCAAGTTCATGCCGAACACCCTGGGGAAGGCAGGTCTTGAAGTCAGCGGCAACGTTCCTGGCGAGCCCCGCACCTCCCTCTGGAACTACAGTGAGTCTTCGGCTGAGCGCCTTCCTGTAGTCGCATCACAGCCACCTGGACTACTAACCCCAGGGGAAAGGAAGGGGGGGGCACAGTGCGCGCCGTCGGTCCGGGCCACGTCGCGCAGAATAGGAAGAATCAAACGAAAACAGGGACTGGCACGCTGCTAAGGGCTTGCTTCTGTTAACACGTTTGCCCAAGCCGCGCTTCGCTCCATATTATATGGAAATTCCTTGTTGGCCATCCTCGTAGGAGGTCCTTAAACATCGGCCCCCGAACTCCGGCGACTGGGCGCGGACTAGTTAGGGGAGCAGCCGTCCCGGACGGCGTCCAGCTCCGGGGCTCGCGGCCTCCCCGTGGTCTGCACCTTCCGCCCAGTGGTCTTAGTCCCCCGGGGGGATTTGGTACCGACCGAGGGCCATCCTCATCTCTCCTGACCCAGTCCCGGCCGCAGCCCACGGCCGGCGCTGCAAGGCGGGGCAGAGTGCCAGGCGCGAGGGGCCGAGAGGCGCGAGCCGCGCTCCGCGGCGCTCGTCCGAGAGATGGAGCGGCGGCTCCTTTGTGGGCTGCCACAGGCCCCTCCCGGGAGCGCGGCGGGGCCATTTGATCTGCAGGGTGATTGATAAGTGCGGGAGAGGGGCGGCCGCGCCTGCCTCCCCGCCCCCCATCCCCCACCCCCGCGCTCCTTCCCCCCTCCCTCTCGGCTCCCTCCCTGCTGCCTGCGAGGAGCGCTGCCCGGCGGCGAGCCGCTCCAGTGAGGATCTGCCTGCCCTTGGGGGCGCCGCCCGCGCTCGCCGCCGAGCCCCCCGCTCCCGGGCGCGCGGGTCCGAGGCTGTGCCGGCTCCCGCGCCTCCCGGCTGGCCGGTGCTGCGGCCGCCTCCGGGGGAAGCTGCGGGTGGCGCGCTCGCCGGGTAAGTTCTCAGCGCTCGGGAACGCGGCGCTCAGCCCCCTGCCTTTGCCCGCCGCCTCCCCTCGCGGGTGGGTGGTCGGGTGCGGGAAGCCTGGGCGCGATCGGCCGGGGACCGCGCGCGCCGGCAGCCGCCCCCTCGGTGGCCGCCCCCGCCCGCCCGGGCTCGCCGGCTCCGAGACTGCCCGCGCGGGCGTGGTCGGGCTCCGGGGCGTCGCGAGGTTCCGGGGCCACCGCCGGCCGGGCGTCCCCGTGAGCCGGCTGCGAACCGCGGGCCCCGAGGAGGACGGTCGCCGGGGCGAAGGCAGCGCGCGTGGCCGTCGCGGCTGTGGACCCCAGCGCCGGGCATGAGGCGTCCGGCGGCCCGGGGGAGGGCGAGGAGGGCTGAGCTCGCGGTCGGTGCCCGGTGCCCGGTGCCCGGAGAGCGGGGAACCGTCCGGCGCGCTGGCCGCCGGACGCGGCCTCCGGGAACCGTACCTGCCGCGACTGGGGGGAGACGGGCGGCCGGGCGGCTGACACCCCTCCGCAGCGGGCCCGCCGCACTCCCGTTAAGCCCCTGGAGGCCTGGCGGGCGGCCGGGCGGCGCGGGCTCTAACCCCGCCGGCCCTCCCCGCGCGCCGTGCAAGCCCCCGCCACCCGCGCGGGGCTCCACTCAGATGCGAGGGAGCTCGAGGCCACGGAGTCCCCGCGGCTGCCTCCCTCGGCCCGGAGAGGAGAGGGAGCGTGGGCCTCTGGGCTCCCCGCCTCTGGGCTCCCCGTTCGCCCAGAAGCTTTGCGCCGCCGTCCAAGCCCGCTCTCCCTAGCGGGGTGCCGCGGCGGTTCCTCCCGAGACGCGGGGCCGGACGAAACTTCCTTGAAGGGCTTCTCTCGGGCTGAGGCCGATTCGTTCCCTGTAACCGTGTTTGCGGAAAGCGGCTGTGGAGGCTCAGGGACAGCAGGCAAGAGGCCCAGGAGTAGTGCGAGAGTCCACCGACCCGGGTCGGAAGCTAACCAGGGGAGGAAGATGTGTCACACCATCTCCGGGTTCCCAGTGTCGCCCCCCGCTCCAGCCAGCTTACCTCCGCCTGGCTTTCACTCTAAATAATAATGTTCACGGATTTCGAGCTGCCCCCATCTATCTGCCCGCTTTCTGTCTCTCCCTCTCCCTCTGAAATTCTTAAGAAAATCGTCGCTGTCCTCAAGGAGTCCTGACAGCGTCGTCAGGGTCTTGCAGGAAATTGCTTGCGAACTAAAACTAATATTTAGGATTTCACTTTCAAATACAATTTTTTCAAAAAGCACACATTCAGGTAAGACACCAGCACCACTCTGTAAGTGTAGGCAGACGGTTCTTCTCCAGTTCACACTAAGCAGTAGTGAGCTTGGGGGAAAGTTCCTGGCCCAGGACTCGGGATCCCTGGGTTCGGTTTCTCATTTTATAGATGCTTGAACTTAAGCAAGTCAGCGCTTCTGGTGGAAGAACGTCCTCATCTGTAAGATGAATCTGATTGCAAAAGTCCTGTCCAGCTCTCATGTTGGCTTCTGCCTCCATGAAATATTAACCTAATTAGTTAATGTTTTGTTAAATGAATGACAACGAATAAGCCACATCTCTCTAGGAACTACGTGTAATATTTAGAAATACGGAGGAACAAGTGCCCCTTTGCTGTGAAAGGAAGCTTCATCGGGCACGCATCCCTCCGCACCCAGTGAGGAGACTGCCATAGCGAGTGGGAGGCCATCACAGCTGCCCCTCCCCCGCCGGGGACAGCTCAGCTCCCCGCCGCCCTTTGGCACAGAGAAGGGAAATTTGAGGCCCCAGAGGGAAAGGATCTTGCCCAACACCAAGCAAGCATTACAGGATGGGGAGAGGGCTCTCCACGTCAGGGGCAAGGCTCTTCCCCAAAGGAAAAGCAGAGGGCAAGGTGAAAGCCATTAGCAACATTCTGGAGGAGACTGGCGGAGCCACAGGTTGTCTTAATGCCTAAGTCTGCAGACTCTCAGAGCCCTTCTGAGGGAGGAAAGAGCCCGTGCGGGCCGAACGATCCAGAGCCTGAGCTTGCCGGGGAGGCAGGTGGGGAGAAGCAGGAGGCTTTCCGTTCTCAGGCGGCTCGTTTTGCCGGTGGGGTTATCTCTATTCCAAATGTGGCCCAGCAAAGGGACCCTGTGCCGACCCTGTCCGCAGCAGGCTGGGACTGAAGAGGCGGGGAAAGCAAGTGTAAGTATTCCGCGGGACAGGCGCAGCCTCAGTGCGTCGCTTCGCCCCCTTCTCTTCCATCGCCGCCTTCTCCTGCCTCTCGAAGAGGCTGCCCCCGGCCCTTCCGGGCAACAGCAGACGTTCCTGTCCTGCAGATGGACTCCACACCAGGAGCCACCTGGTTCCAGGGGACCTTAAGATAATTCAGGAGGCGAGAGATAATGAAGGCAAAAATCCAACACCTGGCACTTAAATGCCTCCTGGAGGCTTAGGCCCCCTCCGGGCGCCCCCCCCCCCACTCCTGGGCTCCCACACCCCGCCAAGTGAGGCTCAGCCTGGCAGGGCCTTTCTCACACCCACTTCTCCTTCCTGCAGGCAAAAAGCACACGTTTAAACTTCATCATCTGCCTAACTCAGCCTCGAGGAGAATGGTTTTGGTGTGGTTTCTCTCTGACGCTGAGCTGGCTTTCAGAATCCCCGCAAGTATCTGTTTGGCCAGTCACCGCCCGGAAAGTAATTCTCCCAGCGCCGAAACAAAGCTCGGTCTGTAAAGCACAAAGCCCCTCTTCGCCCTCCTACACAGCCACTCCGGAGCGGGCACACCCCCACTCCGCACCAAGAGCATCGGAGCACAAGCGCCCCTGTCCTGAGGCAAAGAGGCACATCTCCTACACACACACTCACACACGCGCGCGCACACACAAACACGCTCACACACACACACCCTCTCTCACTGGGAGAGACCTCCCCCCCCCGGAAGGGCCAGGAGGGAGTCGCAGGTGGGAGAAACCAGTCGAAGGGACCGGAGGCCGGAGGAGTCCCTGCGGTCCCAGCCCCTCCGCCGGGCCCCTCCCGGAGAATCCCTCTCCCGGAGCTTCGCAGCGGCTCGCCGCCCGCCGGGTTGGAGGTGGAGTAGTTCAGAAGCAACTGACGCAGCCCGGATTTGAGCTTTGCAAACCGCTCGCAGGGAAGGGAAGCATCTGCCCCTCCCTCCCCCACCGCGCGCCCTCGATCCGCCGCCTGCCCCCTCCCCGCGTGACGTCACCCCAGCCCTGTCCGGGGGAGCCTGCAAAACCTCTCAAATTCAAACTGCTCCGCGCACTGCCGCCGCCGCCGCCGGATTGGAAGCGCGCGCCCAGGCTCGGCCGTCGCCGCCGCCGCCGCCGCCCGCCCGCCCGCCCGCCCGCCGGGGCCGGCCGGCTCCCCGACCTCCCTACGCAATCGCACCCCCCGGGTCCCCGTCGCCTCGGCCTCCCGCCGCTCGGGCCCTCCTCTCCTCCCCTGCGGCCTGCCGGATTTCTAATTCCTGCGCACCCCTCCCCCCCCCAACCCTGCCAAATTAAATCCTCCGGCAGAAAGCAGGGCATCCCCCCGGAAGCGGCGTCTTCCTTTACCTTGCTCTTCTTCTCTTTCCGAAGATGCTAAACTACTGGCGGACTGCAGAGGAGAGGGGTCCCGTCTTCTCCTGATGTGTGAGTAACCCCCACCCCGCGCTGTCTTTGCTCTTCCATCCTCTCCCCCTCCCCCACCGCCAGTCCCGATTTTCCCACCCCCTTTTTGCGCAGTTCAAAAAAAAAAAAAAAAAAAAAAAGTAAAGCGTTTTCTGCTGCGAGCTAAGACGGGCGAGCCGCCCGAGATCTCTTCAAGATGCCCCAGGGGAGGAGGTGATGGGCTGGATTTAGTAGGACAACTCGATTACTAATGACTCCGCGGCTGGCTGCGCCCCGCCGGGAAATCAGGTGCAAGCATGTGTGCTCCGGGACGCGCGTGTGGGTGGGCTGGCGGGGGCCGGGCGGGAGGGGGCGGGCGAGGCGAGAAGAAACCGCTTTGAGAAACGAACGCAGTGATTTCATGCTGCCGTGTTGCCCACTCCCCGCATTCTCCCTGCCTCCCACTCCGCCCCCTTGCTTTGCCATTTTAATCGGGCTTCCTTGTTTCTCTCTCCCCCGCATCCTGCTCTCTCCGGCACCCTTCCCCAAGGTTTGCCTGTAGGTACCTGAACTGACACCGACGGTGCCTAAAGATGCTGAGCGGCGTCTGGTTCCTCAGTGTGTTAACCGTGGCCGGGATCTTACAGACGGAGAGCCGCAAAACTGCCAAAGACATCTGCAAGATCCGCTGCCTGTGCGAAGAGAAGGAAAACGTCCTGAATATTCACTGCGAAAACAAAGGATTTACAACCGTCAGCCTGCTCCAGCCCCCCCAGTATCGAATCTACCAGCTTTTCCTCAATGGAAACCTCCTGACGAGACTGTACCCTAACGAGTTCGTCAATTACTCCAACGCCGTGACTCTCCACCTGGGCAACAACGGGCTGCAGGAGATCCGAACCGGGGCGTTCAGCGGCCTGAAAACCCTCAAGAGACTGCACCTCAACAACAACAAGCTCGAGGTGCTGAGGGAAGACACCTTCCTGGGCCTGGAGAACCTCGAGTACCTCCAGGCCGACTACAATTACATCAGTGCCATCGAGGCAGGGGCCTTCAGCAAGCTCAATAAGCTCAAGGTGCTCATCCTGAATGACAACCTTCTGCTGTCGCTGCCCAGCAATGTGTTCCGCTTCGTCCTGCTGACCCACTTAGACCTGAGAGGGAACAGGCTGAAGGTGATGCCTTTCGCCGGCGTCCTTGAGCACATCGGCGGGATCATGGAGATCCAGCTGGAGGAGAACCCGTGGAACTGCACTTGTGACTTGCTCCCTCTCAAGGCCTGGCTGGACACCATAACCGTGTTCGTCGGGGAGATCGTCTGTGAGACTCCCTTCCGGCTGCACGGGAAAGACGTGACCCAGCTGACCAGGCAAGATCTCTGTCCCAGAAAAAGCACCGGCGACTCCGGCCAGAGGGGCGGCCATGCCGACACGCACGTCCAAAGGCTGTCGCCCACCATGAATCCCGCTCTCCACCCAACCAGGGCGCCCAAAGCCAGCCGACCCCCCAAAATGCGAAATCGCCCGACTCCCCGGGTCACCGTGTCAAAGGACAGGCAGAGCTTCGGACCCATCATGGTATACCAGACCAAGTCCCCCGTGCCTCTCACCTGCCCCAGCAGCTGCGTCTGTACCTCTCAGAGCTCCGACAACGGTCTCAACGTAAATTGCCAAGAAAGGAAGTTCACGAACATCTCCGACCTGCAGCCCAAACCTACCAGTCCAAAGAAGCTCTACCTGACAGGGAACTATCTTCAAACTGTCTACAAGAACGACCTCCTAGAATACAGTTCTTTGGACTTGTTGCATTTAGGGAACAACAGGATCGCGGTCATTCAGGAAGGTGCCTTCACAAACCTGACCAGTTTACGCAGACTTTACCTGAATGGCAACTACCTGGAAGTGCTGTACCCTTCGATGTTTGACGGACTGCAGAGCTTGCAGTATCTCTATTTAGAGTACAACGTCATCAAGGAGATTAAGCCACTGACCTTTGATGCTTTGATTAACCTCCAGCTGCTGTTTCTGAATAACAACCTGCTGCGCTCCCTACCTGACAACATATTTGGGGGAACGGCCCTCACCAGGCTGAATCTGAGAAACAACCATTTTTCTCACCTGCCTGTGAAAGGGGTTCTGGATCAGCTTCCGGCCTTTATCCAGATAGATCTGCAAGAGAACCCATGGGACTGCACCTGTGACATCATGGGGCTAAAGGACTGGACGGAACATGCCAATTCCCCCGTCATCATCAACGAGGTGACCTGCGAATCTCCCGCAAAGCACGCGGGGGAGATCCTGAAGTTTCTGGGGAGGGACGCTATCTGTCCCGACAGCCCGAACTTGTCAGACGGAACCGTTTTGTCCATGAATCACAACACAGACACTCCTCGGTCGCTTAGTGTGTCTCCCAGTTCCTACCCAGAGCTCCACACTGAAGTGCCACTTTCCGTCCTGATTTTAGGGTTGCTTGTTGTCTTTATCCTATCTGTCTGTTTTGGGGCCGGCTTATTCGTCTTTGTCCTGAAACGCAGAAAGGGGGTGCCGAGCGTGCCGAGGAGTTCCAACAACCTAGACGTCAGCTCCTTCCAGCTGCAGTATGGGTCTTACAATACCGAGGCTCAGGACAAAACAGACGGCCACGTCTATAACTACATCCCCCCGCCCGTGGGGCAGATGTGCCAGAACCCCATCTACATGCAGAAGGAAGGAGACCCGGTAGCCTATTACCGAAACCTGCAAGACTTCAGCTATGGCAACCTGGAGGAGAAGAAAGAAGAGCCGGCCCCGCTGGCGTACACGATAAGTGCCACTGAGTTGCTCGAGAAGCAGGCCACGCCGAGGGAGCCCGAGCTGCTGTATCAGAACATCGCTGAGCGAGTCAAGGAACTTCCCAGTGCAGGACTGGTCCACTATAACTTTTGTACCTTACCGAAAAGGCAGTTCGCCCCTTCGTATGAATCTCGACGCCAAAACCAGGACAGAATCAATAAAACCGTTTTATACGGAACTCCCAGGAAATGCTTTGTGGGGCAGTCAAAGCCCGACCACCCTTTACTGCGAGCTAAGCCGCAATCAGAGCCAGACTACCTCGAAGTTCTGGAGAAACAAACTGCAATCAGTCAGCTGTGAACGGAAACCATTTACAACCCTCCCGCTTCCAAGGACGCTGCTCCAGACTGTTGGAGACACCGCGTTTGCTTTTGTGCGTGTTTGCGTCCCCTCTCTCTCTCTCTCTCGGCATCAGTGGGGGACTTTGAAAATGTCTGGGGGATGGGGTGAAGCAATGATACTGCTTTTCCGAGTTTTCCTTTAAATTATTTCTCTCTTGCTCCCCCCACCCCGCCTTCTCTTCCCCCCACCTTCCCTTCTCTCCTTAGGAATCATCAGTGAACATGAATGTTTCTACAGTGCATTTTTTTCATATATTTTGTTTATGGTTTTGTTTCTTTTTTCTTCTTTGATTTTTCCAGTGTGGGAATGGGAAGAGGAGATTATAATGAATGAAGAAAGAGTAAGCAGACTTTTCACATAAAAATGGATATTCAGTGTATTTTGTAGAAGATCTCCAAAGATCTTTTGAGACTATAAATTCTTTTGTAAATAATGATATATGGTATTTCCGTCTTCAGTTACCAAGTATAGCCACTAGGCATCACTTCTTTGTGTTAAAGTGCCTTTGCACTTTAAGTACATTACTTAAATGTTGCTTTTAGCTTTGATAAATTGAACATATTTTAATGTGTTGTATTTTTGAAATTAAAAACACTGTAAAATAGATCAAAATGTCAGCTCTATTAAGTCAACGTACAGTTTGCTTGAGTTATAGAAACCAGCCTGTCATCAAATGATTCTAGTTGTAGGACTATTAGAGATTTAACTGTAAAATATTTCCTTTCCTCTGGGTTTGTTCTAAGTGATTTTATTTAAGTCAACTAAGGGGATTTAACAGTGGACTAGAGGTAAGAAACTGCCTCAGTCGGGATTAGTAATTCATTAATAAAATATATTTAACCCAATCTCAGAGTGAATTGAACAATTAATGCCCTTCCGTAAATCATTTTACACTAACGTGGTCAGTGTTTTAGATTATTTTCCTAATTAAGAGTGCATTACACAACGTGTAATATATTTTTTCTGCATTAAATTAGATATTTTTGTATATTTCAATGACAGAGTGTGTATTTCTAACTTTTTAATTGAAATTAGTATTTTTTCTGCCTACTGAAACATTTTCTATAAACACACACCAGTAGAGGCCGCCACACACCTCATTTAATAAAAACATATGAGCCATTAAATACCTTGAAGGAACCCTTCAAAGGTGAGATTCAAGCATCCCAACTAACTTCTTTGCAAATTCAAGGCAGCAGAAACAAATGTGTGCATCGCTTTCTATTTCTTTTAGGATTAAAGATTAGGCTCCGAATCCTCAATCTGCACATTTTCTGGGAAAGCGGTGTTTTCCTCTTACATTTATGGGAGCACTAATGGGGTGCTATCTGATCATGTACTATTTGCATCTTCAAATCAATTAAAAAGTACCTAAACCAAGAAAGGAAACATCTTTTCTCTTCTGCCTTCTTTAGGCATGTGGTTAATTGAATTTTTCCTGGTCAGCTCCAGCAAGCCTTTCATTTTGGTCTTAGCGTTAGAATGATTTTAACTAACCAAGTCTATGTAACGTTTATGAAGCCTTATTCGCCTGTAAAGAATTTTTAGATGCAAACATTATTGTGCGATTTAAACAAACGGCCCTTCTTTACAACAAAAAATAGTTTTGTTTTGTCTATTGTAAATCCTTATGCAACTGGGACGGTGATCTGCATGTAAAGTAGCCCCGCTTTTCAATTCCTTATTAAAGCAATTGATGGCGTCTGAAAGAAGCACACTGTTTCCTTTTCATAAATAGGTTACTGCACATAATAATCCTTTATTATCATGTGGAGATTGAAGTGGATCCTGATAACTCACTTTTAGAGCTTTAAAATGACTAATAGTATATTGTCTGTCACCATAAACAATTCATGTGATAGGCTTTTCAATTAGAAATTACTTAAGTCCAAATGATTTGGATTAAGAATTACTGGTACAATATCTTTTTTTTTTTAACAATAGAAGTCAATTATGTCAATTATGTATATTTAAACGTAAAGGGCATTCGGGGAAAAATGCCTTTAACAACCTAAAATCTCTGAATAGCGAAAGGGACAATCTAACATGTTCCCTCTTTGATTAGAGATCATAATTCCTCTCCAAATCCATTAGATTGAGGTAAAAAATGGTGGCACGAAATGATCTACAAGAAAGTTAATGTACTGAGATTTTACATTGCATACAAGAAGAGAGAGAGTGTTCTGGTAACTGAACTTGGAGACAGCTCCCGGAAAAACCATCTCCTCCTTGAGTGAAGTATCTATATATGTGTGTGTGTGTCTATATACACATATATGTACACATACACACATGTATGTACACACATATACATACATATAGACACATGCATGCAAATATGTGTACATATACATGCATGTATGCACATACATAGACATATATGTACACACATATATACGTACATACGCACACACACAAACACACACATATATACATGTAAGAGTTTCAAAAATCCTCTTGGGGCTGCTCTCATTTGGTGCAATGATAAACACAGAATACCGAGGTAGGTATTTTGGGAAGTGATTATAAAGGCAAATTAGGATACATATCCTGTGAATAGTTTTTAGGTTCCAACTACACATCCAGCTAGAACTACTGAGGTAGTGACCCCACTTCAGCATTTGCCCTTATTCACCTGAAAGGAAAGTCATTCCATTATCCATAGAAAAACCCATTCATTGATCTTAAATAGAGACAGCTTAATATTTACGTAGTTACATGATCCTAAAGAGGCCTCCCAGAAGAAGGCAGATTCATTAACTCTCTCACTTCGTTAATTCTGGTATAAATCCAGATTCTCATGCTCCTTAGATTTTTACTTTATTTGTATTAGGTTTTAAGTTGAACTGTTCGAATGCGGTTCAGACTATTTCGTTTAAAGGCATCATACACCGTAGACTCTGAAGCTTTATTTCCTAACACAATCACGAACGCTTTTACGTTTATTAACTTATGAGCATGCCCACTGAATATATTGGTTTGCTTTATCCACTCAAGTGCTATTTTATTTTCGGATTTTGTTTTTGTCTCCTACAGCTGGATTTTGCTATTTCACTTATAGTTCCTATGCAACCTGTAATGGGTATGAGCATCGGCACAGCGAAATGGTTGCAGCCAACGGAGTGTGATCTCCCCCGGCCCTGCCTGGAACAGATCTATGTGTCTGGCCCTACAAAATGGCAAATGGTAATTTCCTTCGATTCTAGCTCTTAATGAATTGCCTTCACTGTTTCTGAATATACCTGTGGCTAAGTTTATATTGCAACACTCAAAAGTACTATTTCTGGGTCTGGACACCATGGCCAACAGCTTGATTTGGTTTTGGACTTTGGTCAATCTGTGTGCCTTTTTAGTTCCCTCTAGCAGTTGGTGAGTAAGGAAACACTCTTCAATTTTCTCTGCTTTGCCCTCTGACCTCTAAGGTGATTTAATTTTTCTAAATCTGTCTATGTCATCAAGGGCTCCATATTTTAGTGGATTCTACCAAAAACAAAACAAAAAATGTATAGGGAACAACAGAGGTTCTGTGATTTTTTTCAGATTCTGGAAATTCATTTTGATTGTACATATTCCAGAAACATACTGGATTGGATGCTAGAGTGAAGAAAGCTTTCCAGACGTTTCTCCCAATTCAATGATTTCTTCATTCCTTCATTCATTCAATAAATATTTATTGAGAGCTTGCTTCCTAGGTGCCAGGCTCTATGATGTGTGCCGAGGGGGGACAGAAATAGAGTAGACAGGATCTCTGCCCCCCCCAACACCCACCCTCCAGGGAGCTTACAGCTAATAAAAGAGAATCTTATTTGAATGAAAATCACCCCGGGTCAACAATGGGAAAAGTAATGAAATGCAGGAAGTTGCATTTTTAAAGGTGATTCTGTGCAATGAAGTATAAGAATGAGACATCATAAATAGACTAGCTACAGTGTAACCACAATTAACATCTCTTTAAAATTACACAGCTAAAAAGGGGGAAAATCCACAAAAATAAAACAAACTTCTGCAGGATAGGGCCCAACATTGTGGCCTCTGGATAGCTATGTACTTGGGCTATCTAAAGATCTATGCTATAAAGTTGAGTCCCAAAACTGTTTTAGAGGCAGTATTTGCTCCATATTTTAGTGGCTCAAAAGGTAACACTTCGGCTTAAGTGTCCTTTTCCAGTACAGTGATATGACACTTACCTAGATCCTGAGAGAGAAAATTCAGTACTGTATATAGGCGTTACTTTGCTTCTCACAATGGTTGTGCAAAAAGTCACATGTAAACTGAAGTTCTGTGAATCAAACTGTATTTTCAGTGCATCAGGGGAACTGCCACTTAGACAAAACTTGTGAATACTTTCATAAAGCAGAAGACCATCTTAGAATACAAGTCATCCCTCTACTTTATTGGTTTTGTGTGTTTGGATTTTCAATCTTGACTTTGCTTAATGCAGAGCCCACCTGCAGAATAAGAGTGTGTTCCGCCAGTGCTGCTTGTGCTGCGGGTCTCTTGGTTGCTAAGGGCTTGTACCCGAAACTCTGGGGCTGTTTTGTGTGAATTGAGCTATCGGGCGATTCCATGATGGCACAGTAGCATTCCTGTACAGTTAGAGCAGCCAACCCATTTCAACCCGTTTCAACCCAATTGAGCACAGGACTCTCGCCAGCAGAATCGCCTCTCTCAGATGTGGCCGTGTTTTCGTAGAGGGTAGAGTGACTCCTGTATTCACATCCTATAAAGAGCTTAGAGTCACACGCTTTACAATAAATACGTTACTTTGTAAATATCTTGAACTGCATGTGTATTGGAAATTTTTAGCAGTTTTAGCTTGAAAGTACTTGTACAAATACTGTTAGAGTTAGATGCAAATAACTGTTGTCAAGTTATTGGAATAAATGGCAAATGAAACGAGCTCTCGTGTAGACTTCTGTGCCAAGTAGGGACACCGTCTCAAAAACTGAATGTTATGGTTTGGGCTGTTAATAGGCAAAATGAAAAGTACTGAAAATGTCATCAACGGCATTGTTCCATTAGATAAACTGTTCACACAGGTATTTATGCTAGAGTTACCTTTTAGTAAATAAATACAGTCAACAAATAAATAGCCACCAAAAAAGAACATTTGAATTCGTTAGAAAAGTTTCTTTATGATTTTAAGAGGAATTAATGACAATATATTTTAAATTAGAAAAATTCTTTAAGATTAGAAAAATTTAAGTGGAATTAATGAAAAAGAATTACTGGAACTTTGTTGTAAGGTGTTCAAATGCTTACAAATTAAGGTCTTCTGCTCCTTATATGATTATAGTTTACATGTTAAGGGTAAACTGAGTCTTTTGAAAATATATTACTACTTTTCCATGAATGTTCATTAGTATCAAACTTAAAAAATTGGAAGTAAAAAAAAAACCCAATTTAAACACAGATGTCTCTCTAAGACCTGAAGAAAAGTCTACTGATTTTTCACACACCCCTACCACACACACACACACACACACACACTCCACAGCCAACTGGCTTTCACGATAAAATTCTAATACTGTAAGTAATCTGATAACTTCATAGTTTATAAAATAAGACAGATTGACATGCAAATCCAAGGAATGGAAATTACAAATTCATCTCTAATGTAGATGGTATCACTACATTTGAATAGAGTAGTGTTAAAATGAGAGAGAGAGAGAGAGGTACATTTGTGGCTGCAATTGTGGCATTTGGTTGAACATCCAAATACATCGCCATGTCAAAGGGTCTGGGATTCCTGTGGTGGACGCGAAGACTTCGGACAAGTTAGCCCCTCTTGAGATTATTAACTCGCTACATGCAGAATTCATTCAGCTTTTTCATGTAGCCTTCACAAGGTGGCTAAAACAATGGGACTAGCCTCATTTTGAACTGTTTTGTGGAAGAATGAGAGCTGGACTTGATAGGCTAGATCATCTGCTCCTTTAAAAAGGTGCCTGCCTAGGTGGCGCGGCCCACTGAGCACGTGACTCTTGGTTTCAGCTCAGGTCACGATCTCAGGGTGATGCTGGGTGCTGAGTCTGCTTGGGAGTCTCTCCTCTCCCTCTGCCCCCCAAGCCCTCTCTCTCTGAAATTAATCAATTTTTTTTAAAAGATAAGATGAAAAGGAATGGGAATGAAAATAATGCACAGCTCCCTATTGTGAATGCAGGTAATAGAACATCAGCAAGACAGATGTGTCTGTTGAGACTGGAAAAAGACCATCAAAATAGATGCTTCCTTCAGAAGGGGGGCTGGAAATGCACCTGATCCCTGTTTCCCTGAGCAACCACTGGGTAATTAGTACACATCATTTTTATTAATTTAATTTTCAAACATTATTTTATATTTGCTATCAACATTATCCTAAAAAGGAACATTTGAGCTAATTATCTGTCAGATCCAGTTACCTGGCATTTTTCGACAGATCTGATCTTGGCAGAATGTTGGCTCCAACAGGAAATACAAGGTACTTTCCAGCTCACGAGTGACTCTTGGACAGACAAGATAGGTGAGTGGATAATCCTTGGCCAAGTCCCTCGCTTGTCAAGCCCCTTTCATCTTCAAATTATTAACACCTGATGCAGTGTTTTGGAACACAATAACTCTCCAGTAAATATTTCCTTAATGAATAAATGAAAAAGACTCTGGCTTTCATGTGAACAATGAAGACAAGGTTGAAAACTGGAGGATATAAGTTCAAAGCATAATTGCAACTGATTCTTAGCTATGCCAGGAAATCTGAAACAAATGTTCACTTGGAACATTTTCAGAACTCATTTTCAGACAGACAGACAAACACACACACACACACACACACACACACACACACACACACACACCATGAGGATGGCAGAGAAGTTATGGTAACACACAGCCAAGATCCAAAGTCTATTACACGCAGGCAGGCCCAATTTTAAGTGATACTTGAGTCTGTCTATTGAACCCAATGATCTCATTCTAGATTTAAAAGTAGCTTTACTGCTGAGCTGTGAGATTGCCTTGTTATTGGCTTTTAGAATTGGGAGATTCTGACTTGAGAGAAAATGCACTCCATGACAAGCTTGAATGATGAATTCTTCTAGCGCTTATCATATAGTTCTTCCTATGGCTCTGTATATGTAATTAGTTTGTTTCTTAAGTCTTCCAGATAAGAGAGAAAGTCTTTGGGTTCAAGACCATATTAAGCCACATTTCTGTCACAACACAGTTGTCTCGTAAAGTCCCATTTAAACAAAATAAGAACCCATTGGTAGTGTTTCATAACGAGGTGTCCTAGGATCTGAGCTTCTGATCTTCGTGAAGCTAAAAAACTGTGAGGAAGACAAGCCATAGCCCTCACTGGGTTCCATTTTCTCCAACTGGAAGCAGCATTGGAGAGGATGAACTCAATGGACATATCTAAACTTATACTCTAGGATTCTAGGCTACGACTCGGACATAGCTTTCCTCTGATTTTATTTTTATAGGATTCAAATGCACCATTTGTCTTGGATCAGTTTCACTTCTTGAATGACTTCAAAAATGTTCAATCCACTTTTCTTATTTCTTTGTAAATCACAACATCCTACTGCTTTTTTTGGTGGGGTGGTGGAGCATGGGAGGTGATGGGATTTTCATGTAGCCGTTTTGCAGGGGAGTGCGCTATGGGGCTGCCATATTTAATTATTCTGTGTTATTATTAAGAGAGTTAAGGGCACCTGGGTGGCTCAATGGTTTAAAGCCTCTACCTTCGGCTCAGGCCATGTTCCCAGGGTCCTGGGATCGAGCCCCGCATTGGGCTTCCAGCTCAGCAGGGAGCCTGCTTCCTCCACTCTCTCTCTCTGCCTGCCTCTCTGCCTACTTGTAATCTGTCTGTCAAACAAATAAATAAAATTTTTTAAAAAAGAGTTAAACTACGTGTCTATCTAGGGAGATCCTATTACCACATTTAAGGGCATAGCATAGTTTTCTCAATCAGTTGTTCCTCACCCCACCCTTTTAGCCAACACTGCCAAGGTTCTTATCATCAGAGATACCAACAAACCCTTGTACAACTCAGTTGCACTTCAGAAATGCAATGTTTCATTCCAGCGAGCACAGCTCTTAGCTGACAAGTGGCATTTGGCCTCTTCCTGATCATAAACTTCAGCCATAGTTTTATTGTTGGGCCCATGTGTCTCTAACTGGACAAACAGATTTTAACTGGAAACAAAGAACTAAAGCTCCCTCAATCTTGCAATATTCAGCTGACAGGATCTTTGGAAGAGTGGAAAAGAAAAATACCCATTCAGAAACTTCCTCTGCTTTCCAGAGGTTTCTGAGGGGTTTATTAAAAACATTAGTGAATGAAGGGAAAACCCAGCTACACTTTGCAGTGTGTTTCCTGTCATGTTACAGAAGCTTATGAAAAAGGAAGTGTAGGTTATCCCAGTCCAGGCTGTCATTTTTTTTAAGATTTTATTTTTTTTTAAGTAATTCTACCCCCAGCGTGGGACTGGAACTCACAATACTGAAATCAAGGGTCACATACTCTACCCACTGAGCCAGCCAGGCGGCCCCCCAAGCTGTCATCTTAAAAAAAAAAAATAGGATTCCACCCAGATACTAAAAGACTCAGAGTATGATTACATCTCAAGTGTTCAACATGAAGTTTTGGAACAAAATATATTTTTTCATTTTTTGGGTGGGGGAGGAGCAAGATTTTGGAGTAGCAGGCTGAGATGACATCAGGTCGCAGGAGATCAGCTAGATAGTTATCAAACCATCCCGAACACCTACAAACCCAAGAGGGGATTGAAGAGAAAAGCAGCAATTCTAGAAACAGAAAATCGACCACTTTCTGAAAGGGAAGTCGTGGGGAGACGTGAATCCGAAGTGACGGGAAGATAGACCATGGGGGGAGGGGCAGCTCCTGGCAAGTGGTGGAGCAAGAGAGCACATAATCCGAACTTTTAGAAGTCTGCTCCACTGAGGGACATCACTCCAGAGGCTAAGTTGGGGTGAAGCCCTCACAGGGACAGCGTGGTCTCAGGTCCTGCGGGGTCACAGAAGGATTGGGGGTGTCTGAGTGTCGCAGAGCTCACAGGTATTAGAGTGTGGAAACCAGCTAGAGAGATGGAGCCAAGGAGTGAGCTCTCAGCTCGGGGTTACCTTAAACTGTGACCCGTGGCACAACTGGACCACCGCTTTGTGAGCAGGGACCCCACAAGTGGCAGATCCAGGGAGACTCACCTTCCTCCACCGGAAGAGCAGAGCGGCAGGATCTGCTGGGTTTGGAGACTCCAGGCAGGGCTGTGCACCAGAGACAGAGACGCTCGGTCACAGGCCGGGTGAGCTCGGAACATGGCCAGAGGCCAGGGAGACGGTAGGGACGAATCGCTTTTCTCTGGGGGCGCACTGAGGAGTGGGGCACCGAGCTCTCCGCTCCTCTGGGCTGGAGACTGGGAGGCCGCCATCTTCATTCCCGACCGCTGGAACTCTACGGAAAGCGTTCAGGGAACAAAAGCTCCGAGAACGAACTTGAGCAGATTTCTTAGCCTGGCCCCTGGTAAGGGCCGTGCAATTCTGCCTCCAGCAAAGACACTTGCAAATCATTACAACAGGCCGCTCCCCCAGAAGATCAGCAAGAAATCCAGCCAAGACCAAGCTCACTTACCAAGGAGAACAGCGGAATTCCAGAGGAGGGGAAAGCAAAACATGGAATTCATGGCTTTCTCCCCATGATTCTTTAGTCTTGTAAAGTTAATTAAATTTTATAAATTTTTTTCTTTTTCTAATTTTTTTAACTTTTCCTCTTTCCTCTTTTAACGTTTTTTAACTAGTTTGTCTTAACAATACCTTTCTTTAAAAAATCTTTTTAGGGGCGCCTGGGTGGCTCAGTGGGTTAAGCCGCTGCCTTTGGCTCAGGTCATGATCTCAGGGTCCTGGGATCGAGTCCCGCATCGGGCTCTCGGCTCAGCAGGGAGCCCGCTTCCCTCTCTCTCTCTCTGCCTGCCTCTCTGCCTGCCTCTCTGTCTACTGTGATCTCTCTCTGTCAAATAAATAAATAAAATCTTTAAAAAAAAATCTTTTTAAACCTTCATTATTATAGTCATAGTTTATCCTTCATTGTATCTAACTTTATTTTTCTATATAAATAGGGTTTTTTTTCTTCTAAAAAATTTTGGGATATGACTTCTTCTAATAGATCAAAATATACCCTAAATCTAGCACAGGGTTTTGTTCTAGTCTCCAGCCTGAGCAAATTCTCTCCACTTTCTTCTTTCCTTTCCCAACCAACTTACCAACCCCTTTTTTTAGAATTTTTAAAAAAATGATCATCTTTACAGTCATATCCCATCCCTTCATCGTGTTTACCCTTACTTTTGTATATATATGTTTTCTTTCTTTAAAATTTTGCAAGGTAGTTTCTTCTAAGACCAAAATACACCCCCAAATCAAGTGGTTGGCACTATTCTATTCACCAGTCTAATATATATTTTTTCTTAATTTTTTAAAAAATTTTTTAAAGATTTTTTTAAACTTCTTTTTACCCCCTATCTTCTCCCCCTGATTCGGTGTATCTTCTGATTTGGTTAGTGTACATTTTTCTGGGGCCTTTGCCACACTTTCAGTATTTCATTCTCTTGTTCATATATACTTATCTGGATAAAATGACAAGGCAGAAAAACTAACCACCAAAAAAAAAAAAGAACAACTGGCAGTACTGAAGGCTAGAGACCTAATCAATTCAGACATAGGCAATATGTCAGATCTAGAGTTCAGAAGATGATTCTCAAGGAGCAAGTTGGGCTCAAAAAAGGCATAGAGGATATTTGAGAAAACTTGTTTGGAGAAGTAAAGAGACAAGAGAGCTCTGGAGCAAAAGAGAGACAAACAACTACTTGACAATGAAGGGGAGAATTCAAGAGATAAGTGATACCATAAGATGAAACAATATTAGAATAATTGGGATTCCAGAAGAAGAAGAACGAGAGAGGGGAGCAGAAGGTATATTGGAGAGAATTATTGGAGAGAATTTCCCTAATCTGGCAAAGGGAACAAGCATCAAAATCCAGGAGGCACAGAGAACTCCCCTCAAAATCAATAAGAATAGGTCCACACCTCATCATCTAATAGTAAAACTTACAAGTCTTAGTGACAAAGAGAAAATCCTGAAAGCAGCTCAGGACAAGAAGTCTGTAACATACAATGATAAAAATATTAGATTGGGAAAAAAAAATATTAGATTGACAGCAGACTTATCCACAGAGACCTGGTAGGCCAGAAAGAACTGGCATGATATATTCAGAGCACTAAATGAGAAAAACATGCAGCCAAGAATACTATATCCAGCTAGGCTATCACTGAAAATAGGAGAGATAAAAAGCTTCCAGGACAAACAAAAACTAAAAGAATTTGTAAACGCCAAACCAGTCCTACAGGAAATATTGAAAGGGGTCCTCTAAGCAAAGAGAGAGCCTAAAAGTAGTAGACCAGAAAGGAACAGAGACAATATACAGTACCAGTCACCTTACCAGCAATACAATGGCACTAAATTCATATCTCTCAATAGTATATAAATGGGCTAAATGCCCCCAATCAAAAGAAACAGGGTATCAGAATGGATAAAAAACCAAAACCCATCAATATGGTGTCTACAAGAAACTCATTTTGACCCAAGGACACCTCCAGATTTAAAGTGAGGGGACTGAAAACCATTTACCATGCTAATGGACATCAAAATAAAGCTGGGGTGGCAATCTTTGTATCAGATAAATTAGATTTTAAGCCAAAGACTAAAATAAGAGAGGAGGAAGGACACTATATCATATGCAAAGGGTCTGTCCAACAAGAAGATCTAACAATTTTAAATATCTATGCCCCAACATGGGAGCAGCCAACTATATAAACTAATTAATAACAAAATCAAAGAAACACATTGAAAGTAATACAATAATAGTAGAGGAATTTAACACCCCCTCACTGAAATGGACAGATCATCCAAGCAAAAGATCAACAAGGTAATAAAGGCCTTTAATGACACACTGGACCAGATGGACATCACAGATATATTCAGAACATTCCATCCCAAAGCAACAGGATACACATTCTTCTCTAGTGCACATGGAATATTCTCCAGAATAGATCACATCCTGGGTCACAAATCGGTCTCAACCGGTACCAAAAGATTGGGGTCATCCCCTGCATATTTTCAGAACACAATGCTCTGAAGCCAGAACTCAATCACAAGAGGAAATTTGGAAAGAACCCAAACATATGGAGGCTAAAGAGCATCCTTCTAAAGATGACTGGGTCAACCAGGAAATTAAAGAAGAATTGAAAAAATTCATGGGAACAAATGATAATGAAAACACAACTGTTCAAAATCTGTGGGACATGGCAAAGGCAGTCCTGAGAGGAAAATATATAGTGATACAAACCTTTCTCAAGAAACAAGAAAGGTCTCAAATACACAACCTAACCCTACACCTAAAGGAGCTGGAGAAAGAACAGCAAAAAAAGCCTTAACCCAGCAGGAAAAGAGAAACAATAAAGATCAGAGTAGAAATCATGAAATAGAAACCAAAGAACAGTAGAACAAATCAGTGAAGCTAGGAGCTGCTTCTCTGAATTGATAAGATTGATAAACCCCTGGCCAGACTTATCAAAAAGAAAAGAGAAAGGACTCAAATAAATAAAATCATGGATGAAAGAGGAGAGACCACAACCAACACCAAAGAAATACAAACAGTTATAAGAACATATTATGGGCAAATATACACCAGCAAATTTGACAATCTGGAACAAATGGATGCATTCCTAGAGACCTATAAACTACCAAAACTGAACCAGGAAGAAATAGAAAACCTGAACAGACCCATAACCAGTAAGGACATTGAAGCAGTCATCAAAAATATCCCAACAAACAAGAGCCCAGGGCCAGACGGCTTCCCAGGGGAATTCTACCAAGCATTTAAAGAAGAATTAATTCCCGGGGTGCCTGGTGGCTCAGTTGGTTAAGCCTCTGCCTTCGGCTCAGGTCATGATCACAGGGTCCTGGGACTGAGCCCCCCATTGGGCTCTCTGCTCATCGGGGAGCCTTCTTTCCCCTCTCTCTGCCTGCCTCTGCCTACTTGTGATCTCTGTCTGTCAAATAAATAAATAACATCTTTAAGAAAAAAAAGAAGAATTAATTCCTATTCTCCTGAAACTGTTCCAAAAAACAGAAATGGAAGGAAAACTTCCAAACTCATTTTATGAAGCCAGCATCACCTTGATCCCAAAACCAGACGAAGACCCCATCAAAAACGAGAATTACAGACCAATATCCTTGATGAACACAGATGTGAAAATTCTCACCAAAATACTAGCCAATAGAATCCGACATTACATTAAAAGGATTATTCACCACGACCAAGTGGGATTTATTCCAGGGCTGCAAGATTGGTTCAGCATCTGCAAATCAATCATTGTGATACAATACCTTAATGAAAGAAAGAACAAGAACCAAATGATATTCTCAATAGATGCTGAAAAAGCATTTGACAAAGTACAGCATCCTTTCTTGATCAAAACTCTTCACAGTGTAGGGATAGAGGGCACATACCTCAATATCATCAAAGCCATCTATAAAAAACCCACTGCAAATATCATTCTCAATGGAGAAAACCGAAAGCTTCTCTGCTAAGGTCAGGAACATGGCAGGGATGTCCATTATCACCACTGCTATTCAACATAATACTAGAAGTCCTAGCCTCAGATATCAGAAAACAAAAATAAATTAAAGGCATCCGAATCGGCAAAGAAGAAGTCAAACTCTCACTCTTTGCAGATGATATGATGCTTTATGTGGAAAACCCAAAAGACTCCACTCCAAATCTGCTAGAACTTGTACAGGAATTCAGTAAAGTGTCAGGATATAAAATCAATGCACAGAAATCAGTTGCATTTCTCTACACCAACAACAAGACAGAAGAAAGAGAAATTAAGGAGTCAATCCCATTTACAATTGCACCCAGAACCATAGGATACCTAGGAAAAACCTAACCAAAGAGGCAAAGAAACTGTACTCAGAAAACTATAAAGTACTCACGAAAGAAACTGAGGAAGACACAAAGAAATGGAAAAATGCTCCATGCTCATTGGATTGGAAGAACAAATATTGTGAAAATGTATATGCTACCTAAATCAATCTACACATTTAATGCAATCCCTATCAAAATACCATCATTTTTGTATTAACATGGACAGGACTGGAAGAGATTATGCTGAGTGAAATAAGTCAAGCAGAGAGAGTCAAGTATCATATGGTTTCACTTATTTGTGGAGCATAACAAATAGCATGGAGGACATGGGGAGATGGAGAGGAGAAGGGAGTTGGGGGCAATTGGAAGGGGAGATGAACCATGAGAGACTATGGACTCTGAAAAACAATCTAAGGAGTTTGAAGTGGCAGGGGGTGTGGGAGGTTGGGGTACCAGGTGGTGGGTATTATAGAGGGCAAGGATTGCATGGAGCACTGGGTGTGGTGAAAAAATAATGAATACTGTTATGCTGAACATAAAAAAAAAAGTTAAAAAAAACATCTTTTTTTTTCCTAAGAAATGGAACAAAAAATCCTAAAATGTATATGGAACCAGAAAAGACCTCAAATAGCTACAGGAATGTTGAAAAAGAAAGCCAAAGTTGGTAGCATCATAATTCCAGACTTCAAGCTCTATTACAAAGCTGTCATCATCAAGACAGTATGGTACTGGCACAAAGACAGACACATAGATCAGGGGAACAGAATAGAGAGCCCAGAAATGGACCCTCAACTCTATGGTCAACTAATCTTTGACAAAGCAGGAAAGAATGTCCACTGGAAAAAAGATCGTCTCTTCAACAAATGGTGTTGGGAATATTGGACAGCCACATGCAGAAGAATGAAACTGGACCATTTCCTTACACCACACAAAAATAGACACAAAATGGATGAAAGCCCTCAATGTGAGACAGGAATCCATCAAAATCCTTGAGGAGAACACAGGCAGCAACCTCTTCGACCTCAGCCGCAGCAATTTCTTCCTAGAAACATCGCCAAAGGCAAGAAAAGCAAGGGCAAGAATGAACTATTGGGACTTCATCAAGATCAAAAGCTTTTGCACAGCAAAAGCTAAGTCCACAAAACCTAAAGACAACTGACAGAATGGGAGAAGATATGTGCAAACGACATATCAGATAAAGGGCTAGTATGCAAAATCTATAAAGAACTTCTCAAACTCAACACCCACAGAACAAATAATCCAATCAAGAAATGGGCAGAGGACATAAACAGACATTTCTGCGAAGAAGACATCCAGAAGGCCAACAGACACATGAAAAAGTGCTCCACATCACTCGGCATCAGGGAAATACAAATCAAAACCATAGTGAGATACTGCGTGACACCAGTCAGAATGGCTAAAATTGACAAGCCAGGAAACGATAGAGGCTGGCGAGGATGGGGAGAAAGGGGAACCCTTCTGCACTGTTGGTGGGAATGCAGGCTGGTGCAGCCACTCTGGAAAACAGCATGTAGATTCCTCAAAAAGTTGAAAATAGAGTTACCCTACAACCCAGCAATTTCACTACTGGTTATTTACCCTAAAGATACAAACGTAGTGATCCAAAGGGGCACTTCCACCTGAATGTTTATAGCAGCAATGTCCACAGTAGCCAAATTATGGAAAGAACCTTGATGTCCTTCAACAGATGAATGGTGTATATATATACAATGGAATACTATGCAGCCATCAAAAGAAATGAAATCTTGCCATTTGTAATGATGTGGATGGAACTAGAGGTTATTATGCTGAGCAAAATAAGTCAATCAGAGAAAGACAATTATCATATGATCTCCTTGATATGAAGAATTTGAGAGTCGACGTGGAGGGTCTGGGGGGGTAGGGAAAGAAAATATGAAACAAGATGGGATCAGGAGGGAGACAAACCATAAGAGACTCTTTATGTCACAAAACAAACTGAGGGTTGCCTGGGGGAGGGGGTTAGGAAGAGGGTGGGGTGATGGACATTGGGGAGGGTATGTGCTATGGTGAGTGCTGTGAAGTGTGTAAGCCTGATGATTCAAAGACATGTACCCCTGGGGCTAATAATAAACTATATGTTAATAAAAAAAATTTTTTAAATAAATCTTTGAGATTAAAAAAATATTTTATCTATCAAATTGATCTCTGAAAAGCAAGTACATGTTAAGCAATCATCTGGGTAATTTGAGAGACAAACTTGTTACCTTTAACAAGGTAACAAGGTACAGGGTAACAAGGTAACAAGGTAACCTTTAATCTTATTAGTTTGAAACTATTTATTCAGATTTTGCTTTGTGCAAATTCATCAGAAAGTTATTCAGTTCTGCTATGCAAACAGATCAAATGTTCTGAAATTTCAAAACTAAGCTAATTTTTCTGCTCGTACAGATTAAAATGGGGGGAGCCTTTGCCTATGTGGATGCAGTTCATTGTTTTTGGATTGGACTTTCTGAGTTTCTCTCTAGACCAAAAAAATATCCAAGGATGGATCAGGTGAAGTCTTAGGAGAAGGGTAAAGACATATTTCCCCAAATTATTTTTTTATTTATTTTAAAACATTATTAATTAGTTAATTTATTTATTGAGAGAGAGAGAGCATTAGCTGGGGGGAAGGGGGAGAGGCAGAGGGTGAAGCAGACTCATCGCTGAGCAGGGAGCCCAACACTGGGCTCGATCTCAGGACCCAACTAAACCTTGCCTGTCCAAGAGAAAGCTTTCCTAAGCTTTGGTCCCCGTTCAAGAGAAAAACATTTTCCTGTGTAAGACTTCGAATTTTATGGGCTTCTATTTTGTTTGGGTCTTCAATCACACTGATTCCTTCTGATTTGCTGACTGAGGAGGGCCTGAGAACAGTGGCGGGACCATTCTCCAAAGGATAAGGAGCCTCCAGGTCTGTGAATGAGAATGTAGTTAGACATAGCCTTCCCAGTCAAGGAAGCCATTGAATTAAAATGAGCTTCTTTCTGGGGAAACCTGGAATCCACTTCAATTCATTAAAAAAACAGTAAATCATCTGCAGACTTGACAAATTAACTCTCATTAATAACAAATTATTTTCAACAAACCTCACACCTGTTCTGCAACACACCAGTGAAAACATTTGGACTCGAAGTTCTATGGTTCTTTTTGCCTTAAAAAAACAATCTCGTGATTTTCTTTCCCTCATCTTTATTTCAGCTCCTAAACATTATAATTGTATAAATCCATTTACACAAAGAGTATGAGTAATTTCTGGTAGTCCTTATGTGGTAACAGATCGTCTCTAAAAATACAATTTATGGAGTGCTCATTGTGTGCTGAACACCCGAACAGATGCTATGCACATCTAAGACAGATCCACAAGTGTTCCTGAAGGCCCAGCAGGTGCCCCACACTAGAACGAGACTCGGGGGAGAAATGAAGACATCGCTAGCTACTGCCTGTGTGTCAGGGACCTCCTCTCTGTGCCGGGGACACGTAACATAAGCACTCAAAAGAAGACATGACTCCTGCCCTCAAGGAATTTATAACCAAGTTGGGAAGATGAGCTCCTTATTCTTGAAAGGGATAGGAGAGGTCAAGGTCAGAGAAGAAAAAGATCAATGCGCACTGCACTGGCATTATCTGAGAAGGCCGCTTTGAGGAGGAATGACACAAAAAGCGCCTTGAATTGGGGAAAGGCTTGAGGAATGAACAAGCTCGAAAATGTAAAGACAGAAATAAGCCTGTGAAGAACAGCGAAGAGCATGGAACAACTGGCTCGACTTACCTTTTGATGGCTTTGAAAGCCAGAGTCAGACATTTGGACTCAATTCTATAAATAATGGAAAGGCCTTCAAGCACAGTAAAAATCATAAAACTGTTAATATTTATACAGTGCCTTATAAAGTCTTTCATACGCATTTCGGATATGAGGCCCTGTAATCACTACTGAGATAATCAGGGCTGGGGTGCCAGGAGGAGCCCGGAGGTCAGAGAGGGAGCGTGCTTGCCCCGGTGACCCGCGGGCTGCTGGGAGGGGCCACCTCATTCAGCGCGGGCACACTCAAGGACAGGCCCTCCAGGCCCGCATGCCAAGATTGGAAACCCAGCTCTGCCACTCGCCCACGGTGTGACCTTGGGCAAGTCACTTAACGTCTCTGGGCTTCTGTCTCTCCATCTGAAACAAAGTGACTAAGATATTTGCCCTCACAGGATGGTTATGAGCAGCGATGAGTTCGGGTTTCCAAAATAGAACATAGTCGTTAAATCAAGGCAAAGGTGTAATTTGAAACCAGTTCTGACTTGACTTCAAACCCGTGTCCTGTCTGCTCCATCCCTGGGTCTGGCAAGATAAACAAGGAAGCAACGAGTCATCTGGCAAAAAGAATGATCTGAGCATTTGGGCCGAGCGGAGACTGGGGCCCAGAAGCTGCTGTGGTAATCTGGGTTTAAGGAAGTGAGTCCTCCAGATGGAGAAGACGAAGCCAAGTGACCCCGCTCTTCCCTCTGACCATGGGCTGTGCACAGCTGGAAGTACAGATCGTTCTGCTGGGGGGGCCACGCATGTAAGCCTTCCCCGCTTACCATCAGGGATTAATGATAGTCACATTCTCAAAGGGAAAAGCAGAAGGCAAGTCGGGTAAAGAAAACAAGGACTGTCTTCTTCGTGGAATCTGAAGGGAAAGCACCTCGAAGGGAGTCGGTCACGAGAGCAGAAACCCAAGGCCACGTAATGAGGGGACCCCCCACCCCCCCACGCCCGGGCCTCAGGTCTGTGCAGGGCCCACGTCGGGGCTAGCAGCCCGGGCAGGCAGCGGCTCAGGGACTCCCACTAACCAGTGTCCCCCCTCGGTCCCACGCTCTGCGGCGCTGGTGGCCCCTGAAATTAACAATGTTGGAACAGGAGACCCTGCCTGCTCCCTTCGCCGGGGGCCTCGCCGATGACGCAACCAGTCCTGGGTCTCCGACAGCAGCGACCCCATCAACCTGGCGCAGACGTCCCCCGCCCAAGGCGGAGCTCGCTCTGCTGGGATCGCTTTTCCTGAACGTCCCGCGACCTCTTATTTCTCCGGCCGCCCGGCTCTCGTTCCGCTGTCCTCTCGCGTGGGGAAGGGTAGATGCTTCTCCTTTTATGAATGTTGTGGTTACGTTTCTCCACGCCTGCATGAGCACGTGTGTTCTAGAAGAGTCGTCCTGGCTTCTGCAGGGGCAGGTGAAGAAAACGGCCTGGCGTGCCGGTAAGCTCTGTGGGGAAGAAATTGTGTCCTTCCGGACACTCTCCATTTACCTCATCTAAGCTGTGAGCACAAGAGAAACTTCCAGTGGGCCCAGGCGGCACTCATCAGAAGAGCCTCAAGAAGAAAGGAGAAAGAAGCGAGCAGAATTTTCTCCATCTGAGAACATGAGAAACTGGGGCCGCCCAGGTGGCTCAGTGGGTTGAACGTCGGACTCTTGGTCCCCGCTCAGGTCTTGACTTCACAGTCGTGAGTTAGAGCCCCGCATTGGGCTCCATGCTGGGCATGGAGCCAAAAAAAAAAAAAAAAAAAAAAACCACCAAAAAAAAGGAGCATTTTGAAGGGAAGGGAGCTTGGAAAATTTGAAACAGTAAGTGAAGAGATTCACAGAAGCCGGATATTTTTATTGCATTCTATCTCTTCATTGTAAATGAAATTGTTTCTGAAGCCTTTGAGGATTTCCATTAAATGGCACCCGGGTAAATTTTAACAGTTATTCATAGCAAAACTCTTTAAATAGTAAATGAGAAAGGTCACATCATGACAGCATTGTACAAGCAAAAACTCCCCCGACGCCCAGGCAAAGATTTCTGTCAAGCATTCGTCAGGCACAGAGGAGGAGTTCGGAGGCAAAGCTCGCAGCTGCCTTTGGAGCCTGGAGCTCTCAGAAGCCTGAGACGTTGGGTCACATAGGGCTCTTCCGTTTACACCTGACCCTCCAACCATGGCTCTTCCTTAATGCAGATGAATGAGACCAGGGGACAACGGTATCTTTGAATGATGTATTTGATCTTTCTGACCTGGAAACCCATCAGTCACTGCAGGGCCACCGTGGGCACTGATGTAAGGTGGGGAGTCCAGACTGTATCTGGGGCTCAAAACTTGGGCTTCCATTCTTATTCTGAATCTGCTTTTCTAAATAAAGCGCTCAGCACACTGCCCATTGGTTCCCTAGGCTGACAAAATCCCAGTAGTGCCAAACAGCACAAAGGCCCTGAGCCCTGAGGCCAGAGCAGAAGTAGGTGACCCTCTGGGCCGGCTGTCTTGCTTCCCCACACACTGGAGTGCAGACTCGGGCACCTGAAGCCTCCCCCCATCGAGCTCTGAGACGGGTCAGATGGCTAGAGATTCCGAAAGCTTTGCTCGGCAACTGCTCAAAGTTGCTGAATCACAGCAGAAAGGGAGCTTGTGACTTAATAAAACTTCAAGCACTATTCATTTCGTTTTCTCTGAATAGCCCTAAAGTTACTAAATTCCATTCATGATTGATTGTTATAAACAATAGAACCAAGTAAAGATGATAGAACTAAAACTTAAAGACTGGTTTGGTAGGTAAGTGTATAGGTCTCAATTAATTCTTCTTCCTCTCTCTCTCTCTCTCTCTCTCTTTTTCATTATGAGAGAGAGAGAGAGAGAGAGCCTGGGCGTGGGCCCCGGAACAGGGTGGAGGAGGAGCAGAGGAGAGAGAATCTTAAGCAGACTCAATGCTCAGTGCAGAACCCGACACAGGGCTCGATCTCATGACCCTGAGATCATGACCCTAAGACCATGTACCTGAGCTGAAATCAAGAGTCGGACACCCAACCAACTGAGCCACCCAGGTACTCTGGCTTAATTCTCAAATAAATAAATCCAGAATTCTTTATGTGTATTTTGGTTATCCCTAGAATTGGTAGATTAAAAACTCTGTGTGGCTTTTTTATAACATAACATCTCTTACATTGCCAAGTAGTAACGACATCAAAGTCTCCTCAAATTTGTCACCTACACTGGACAAAAATGGTTTTAAGACCTCTTTTGATCTAAAAAAAAAAAAATACACAGTTCTGGGGCACTTGGCTGGCTCGGTCAGTGGACCATGGAACTCTTGATCTCAGGATTGTGAGTTTGAGCCCCACAGGGAGTGTAGAGATTACTTAAAAATGAAATGAAATATTTTAAAAGTTTATTTATGGTTTTTTGTAATATCTACATCGATATGGAGGCTTGAACTCATTATCTCAAACTAAGAGTTGCACACTCTTTCGACTGAGCCAGGCAGGCATTCAAAAAATAAAATCTTTAAAAAAATTAAAAATGCACAATTCTGCGGTTTACTTTACAAATTGTGCCATGATTCAAATTATACCAAAGCAAACATATAAATTAAGTTTTGGATGGAGAAATTTCCAATTTTGTAAACTGGACGAATAATTTTTACCTACAGCAAGCAACTTATTTTTAAACCATGTTAACACATTTGCAAATGTCACCTGATCTTCATAAAATTAAGAAAATCAAGAACAATGAAAATGAACGTATTTCCTTTGTACTTTTCAGAGACCAGAAGTCTGGATGAAACCACTCAGTGGATCTTTTTCACTTGGTAAACACTGGCAAAAGCAGGTAGAGAGAGGGGACTGAAATGTGGGTTGTCACTTTATTCCCAGGGTTAAAGAAAAGAGCTTTTGGGGGGTACCTGGCTGGCTCAGTCCATAGAGCATGGGACTCGATCACAGGGCCATGAGTCCAAGCCCCACACTGGGTCTACAGCTTTAAAAAAAAGGAAAAGAAATGAACTGTTCACCCGTAGCTATTACTCAGCAAACCATTTTCCCCACATTCTCATTTACAATGTTTTCCTGAGTATAACTTCTGTCTTTAAAAGGTTTAAGGTAGGGGTGCCTGGGTGGCTCAGTGGGTTGAGCCTCTACCTTCAGCTCAGGACATGATCTCAGGGTCCTGGGATCGAGTCCCACATCGGGCTCTCTGCTCAGCGGGGAGCCTGCTTCCCTCTCTCTCTGCCTGCCTCTCTGCCTACTTGTGATCTCTCTCTCTGTGTCAAATAAATATTTTTTTTTAAAAAAAAGGTTTAAGGTAATGCTCACACATGCCTACTTAAAAATACTTCCCCATTTATTACATTTCCTTTTCCCAGGCCCCTGGTAAACTTAACAGCCTTCATTATACTATATGGAAATAAAGGGATTCCCAAGTGGAAACGGACTGTTCTAAATGTTGACTAATGTCCACGGTGGGGGAAAATAATTAATTTATTGACTCATTCATTCATTCATATAACAAACATTTATTAAACACTGCGCGAAACTCCTGCTCTAATCCTCCAGGAGTGCACGAGCAAGCGGTGCACAAAACGAATGCTAACGCCGAGCTGGAAATGCGTGCTACAAGGAGACAGGGTGCGCGCGCTGAGACCAGATGGCGGCGAAGCAGCCACCAACTCGGTCTGGGCGGGAGACCTAGCAAAAGTCATCCTCGAGCTGACCTAGGAGAGGGAGGGGCCCTGTGCTGACTGCAAAAGGCGGGAAGGGAACGGCAGGTGCAAAGGCACAGACCTGGGCAAGCACGGGACGTCTCATGGTCACGGTGACACTAGTCCGGTGTGACTAACTACAGGACAAGGCTGAAGGAGAGAGAGGCAAGGATGCGGCAGATCAGGTGGGCAACAAACTGGGGAGGACCTCGAATGTCTTCTACGGAGACTGAGGGCTTTGTGGGTTTGAGCAAGGTGGTACCACGATCAAATGTACATTGAGAAAAATCACTTTGGGGCCTTGGATAGTGGACTAGAGTAGGGAGAAACCGGAGGTGGGAAACATATGGAAATGAAAGCAGGAGCCAGGGCTGCTGATACTAGGGGGTAAGGGAGTCCAAATGAGAAAAGGCGGTGAGGAATTGGGGGGGGGGTCAGATCTTTCTAGAGTCTTGTACGTTTATATCATACAGGATGTTCACATATATTTAACCAAAGTCGTGGCATCAAAAGCATTTACTAAACCCTTGTCTCCTTTTATATGGAATTCCGAAGTACCTACGAGAAGCATACTTTCACTTCTTCACATGCACCGAAGGCTTCTGTAGATAAATGACTTGCTTCAAATAAACGGCTGCACTTGCACAGGAACATCTACGAATGCCCTAATGAATGAATGTGCCAGCCGGTCCTCCATACCCTGAACATTAGCTGGCCTCTGGTTTGTAGCATGGATGTGTGGTGACTGTAGGAGCATAGAAATTCTATACGGAATATGAGAACCCTGCAAGGTGTGAATTTATTGTGCATCCAGGGTTATTCTTGGGTGAAAGGTCAATACAGTCTGATGTCCGTCACATCTTACACACGGCGATGGTTGGGAAGAGTTCAAGCAGAGAAGTGTAACTGAGTCATGACTCACATTTGATCCTTTCTCCAATTTGTTACTTGAAAGGGCCGTCTTATTTCATAGTGAAAGGGGTGATCCTAAAACCTAAAAACGGTTGCTTTGCTGAGTGGTTTCTCTAACGTATCCGTTATGCCTTTACACAGATATTCAAGTGAGGACAGCATGGGAGGTACTGGAAGCCTGAATGGATGAGGCAGACAGGTAATGACCCTTATAAAGGTCAAGGGCCAGGGGGGGGGTGCCTGGCTGGCTCAGTCAGTAGAGCGCGTGCCTCCTGATCTCAGGGTTGTGAGTTCGAGCCCCCCACATGGGGCATGGAGCTTACTTACAAAATAAATAAATAAATAAATAAAGCTGGGGGGGGGTGTTGCGGGAAAACACTCCTAGGAATATGTTCTTCCCGGTTTCATATGAGATCCCAGCCACTCAGCTCTGCAAAGAACTGGGGCCATAATCCTACCTCGACGCGCCTGAGTGGGCAACAGCACAGAGCTTCCGGCGGCCCAGAGAGCACCGGCCGCCGATTCCGAGTGCGCAGGCGCCCTGGGCGAGAGACCGGAAGTTCCCAGGATGCAATGGGCACTTGGCATTTCTATGCATGGTCGTATGAGAGTGTAAAGTTACGCCTATCCTAATTTTACCTAAATTCTACCAGATTATCGAAGTCCTGTGTGCAAGGAAACAACGCAGAATGAAATAAGAAGAGGGGAGAAGAGCTATACAAGGTGCACCTCCTCCGTGAAGCCTTCCTGGCTCCTTTTGAATGGAAGTGACTCCTCGGGATTTACAGCTCTCCGTTCTGGACCATGTCCTCCAATTCTCGGGCCTTTTCTTTCTTGACAAGGAATAAAGAAAATCTTACATGATATCCAGTTATTTCCGACTCCTACTTTGACACAAATCTGGAAAGAGTCATTTGTTCTTCCTAAATGCTCTTCGGAGAAAGAGCTAGCAGAACGCCGTGCAGAGCCCGGAAGACAGAGGAGGACCATCACCTGCCCGAAGCTCCGTGTTCTGTGACTGTCGATGCTTTTTCTCCACCTCTGCCTCCCCTGCAGTCAGCCTCAGCCCGGAGAGCACTGGAAAGATGCTGATTATACACAAGTCACCGCGTAATTCACCCTTTTGACCTTCCTTGAGCTCTTATAAGTCTCCCGAGTGCTGGGAGGCTGGTTTTGTTCTTCTCTCCGCGACAAAGGCCTGACGCTTCAGAAGCCGCCTCGCGCGGCAGCGGAGAGGAACAGTGAAAACTGTGTGTGAAGCCGGCTGGGGGAGGAGGCCGATGACCTGGGCCTCCGTGAGAATGTGGGGAGGAGGAACCTGTCCCATTTTCCCAGTGTTCGCGGCCCCAGCCATGCCAGGAGCGGTGCCGATGACAAACTGGGACGCAGCTCTCAGCCGTGGGTGTAAAACGAGGAGGGTGGACCAGTTGATCTCAGTGGCCCCTACCGGCTGTCGCCTTCCAGGGAGTGGAGTAAACACAGACAGCCCGGCTGGCTGTCACACTCACCAAAACGGGGCGGGGGAGGGGGTGACCTCCAGGAGAAGGGAAGCAGGCAGGAAAATCATTTCACGTTTGACTTCTAGAAACCCAGGCTTCCTTCAGCTCTGCAATGACCCGGCTGCTCCCCCAAACCACTAAGATTCGAGATGGGGAGACGTGGGGGGGGGGTCTCCAAAGGTTTTCTCAAGTCTGCCTGGTGATGTTATTTGCTCAACCGAGAGCAGCTACTCTCTGTGGAGGGATTCTGCTGGAATAGTGCTCGAATTCTCTGTTTCCTGCGCTTAGTTAGCAAGAGCCCAATCCTTCCATTTTTTCTTTCATTTTGCTGTTTATATTGATTTTGATGTGCAAAGGTGAGTGCCTCGCAACTCACTCTATTCTTGGTCAAGACTTGATAGAAGCGAATTATGTTGAGCAACTCTGCGTGTTTTATTCCTTTGAAGGATCCAATAGGGATGTGGGGCCACCCTAATGTAAGGAATGATAATAGCAGTTAGGGGCGCCTGGGTGGCTCAGGTCATAATCCTGGAATCTCGGGATCGAGTCCCGCATGGGGCTCCCTGCTTGGTGGGGAGTCTGCTTCTCCCTCTGACCTCTTCCCTTGTGTGCTCTCTCTCTCTCTCTCTTTCTCTCTCTCTCTCTCAAATAAATAAATAAAATCTGTTAAAAAAAAATTATATAGCCCTCCATTTGTGGTAAACAGCATCTGAAGTGCTCTGTATGTGTTAATTCATGCCATGTTCACAGCCACCCTGTGAAGGGGGGGGTGTAGGGGGCCAAGGGCGTTTCCCCCAGTGCTGGTTTGTATTTGTAGTAGTGCAGTGTCCTCTGTTTTATTTTTAGTTCAGGGTTCTGAGAAAAGGAAAGAGAAACTCCCTTCATTGGTGCATTTCTCGCCTCTCTTACCATGGCACTCAGCCCTGGCCTGGCAGCCTTTTATGCCCAAGAAATATTCTGGCGCTGCCAGGAGCCCAAGCAGCTGTGCTGCGGGAGGGGAGGGAGGGCAGCGGAGCACCCTGTGCCCCCCGCGCGCCGGTCTGCGCACGCGCCAGTTCGCGCGGGCTTCCGCGGGCAAGAGCATCCGCTCGTCCTCCGCTCCTCTTGCGCGGGGACATGCACGACGCGGGGACAGAGTCCTTTCACGGAAACATGAGAGCTGCTCTCCCCCAAGTGCCTGAGATCGCGCCCCCCCCCCCGCCGTTCCACAAGCCTTGCTGCCACCGAGAGGGTCGTGGAGTGTCTGAAGGTGACCAGGGAGCACAGGTCCCGTGCGGGTCTGCAACGATGCAGCCCGTCTTGCCATTGTCCGGGATGGGTCTTTGGCGTCCTGGGTGCCGCCCTTGCCACGGCCTTACCGAGCACGTGTACAGCCTGTGCAGCAACGCAACGCTCGTAAAAGCCACGTGCTCGATGATGTTCGAAAGCCAGGCCTGAAGAGTCACCAGGAGAGGGAGAAGACGCGACATTATTCTGAGAGACACTGCAGAGCCCTCGTCTGCGCGGGCTGCGGGGAGAGCCTCGCCAGAGCCACGGGCCTCTCAAACCTACCTTGGCAACCCGAGCACGAAGGCCTCCTCCCGGGGCGCGGGAACCGCAGGGAAGGAGAGCTGCGGGTTGTTCGAAGGACTTTGGGGACGATGAGGACTGCATCCGCCCCACCCTGCCCCCTGCCTAGCAGGAGTTACTTTGGGGGACAGGGTAGATGTCACATGAGCCACTCCTCCCCGAAGTCAGCAGCAGAGTATCAACCGTGGAGGTCGCAAGACCAGGTCTGTCCCTCTTTGGGGACGAATGTCTTGGGAGTCACTGTGCATGTGAGTGTGCTTTATTCTAAAAAGCCTCTCACTCAATGGTTACCCCATTCTGCTGGCAAGTCACGCTGGGAAGGGCAGCTGGCACGCAAGTGGTAGCACCTTGTAGGCAGCATTGTGACATTGACTTTTCCCTCGCAGTCCCCATAACAATCCCAAGCTGAAATCTGGTTCGCCTTTTATTTCCTCTGACACCCTACTCTGGCTTTTCCTTTGCAGAGACTTTCATGAGCACATTGGACTGGGAATGGGCTGCCAACAGACAAAATAAAAATACCCCCATCGCTCTGGTTCCACCTTCAAGTGCACGGAAGTCCGCGCAGGCCAGGGCTGCAGTCCACGTACGAGGGCACGGGCACACACTGTGCCGACGGCTTCCTTTCGATCTCAGATGCAGCCCAGACAGACAGGCACAACGTTGTCGGAAATTTTTGGTTACTTTAGAAGAAAGTAAATACATATTTTAGCTTTCGACAACAAAAGAGCAGAAATGTATTCAACACTGCCTTGCTAATTTCAAGCCATTGTGGAGAATGTTCAGCAAAGACAGAAACACAGCATGCGCGGCTCCGGTTCCACGGGAGTCATTAAAAGGCGTGCTGAGAAGATGTGCTAAGAATGAGACACACTTCTTTGTGCCTGTTCTCCGGCAAAACTCATTACGGGAAGTGATTTCAAAATCCTAAGAGATGACATGTTCATACCTCCTGGAAGGGAGACGGCTGAATGGCAAGTGCCTTCCTTCCCTTCACGACAGTCCCTGCTGCTGCTTTGGCAGGAAGATGTGCTGGAAGCGGACAGGGAAGATGAGGGAGAATGGAACCAGCATGGGGAACAGACTGCTCTAACAGGTTCCTGATCAACATCCTGAGGTTTTTATTTTACTTAATTTATTGATGAGAGAGAGAGAACATGAGCAGGGGAGGGGCAGAGGGAGAGGAAGAAGCAGACACCCACTGAGCGGGGGGCCCAAGGGCAGGGGAGGGCTCCATTCCAGGACCCTGACATCATGACCTGAGCCAAAGGCAGATGCTTAACCTGCGTCCCCCAGGCGCCCAACATCCTGTCTACATGGCACAGGAGCGACAGTCGACTCATCTTGTACAAGGGCTTTTCCTTCGCACCATGATGTGGTGGAAGAGGTCCCTGGACTCGGGAGTAACCTGCAGTCTTGCTTCAGCCCTTCCTGTGTGATCTTGGGCAAGTTCATCAGCTCGAGTCTGTTTCCTCAGTGCTAATGCGGGCACAGTCACAGCGCCCACCCCGGCACGCAAGGGTCTAACGCACTCCTGTGTGGAAGCGCCTAGCCTAGGTTCGTGCGCAGCACCAACACGTGCTTCAGAAATTTCCAACCAACTTCTCGGGAGTGAGAAGGTGCCCGGGACCCTGGGCTGTGGCCGGCCGGGCTCGTGAGCGTGCGAAGCTGCGAGCTCCGGCTCGAGAGGGCCGACTCCCCTTGCTCTCAGAGCCGGTGCCCCCAGCCAGGCCTCCCTTCGCCTGGCAGAGCGATGTCCTGCTGAGCCCTCGCATTGCGCGGGAGCATGGTCCTTCCCACACTCGTCATGACTGTCACAACACGCACTCGGAGCGCGGTCACTAACTGAGGGGCATCTCACAGCCCCCCAGGGCACCACTCAAGCCCAGACCCTCCGGAGATTCTCATGCAGCTTGCTAGGGTGGGTCCCGGAGCACGGTCGGCGCCGGCACCTTTCACCACCCCAAGGTCACTGCCACGCGCAGCCGAGGCCCAGCACCGCCACTTTACACGGCTCACCACACGCCCCCTTCGCGGTCCCTTCCAGCCAGAGTGGCAAGGGGCTGAGTCCAGCGCAACCTCCGGCTTATTTCTTCTCCCCCTTGGACTCTGCACAGTGCTTGGCAAATTACATAACTGCTCAGTACATATATCCCTTTTTTAAAAAGATTTCATTTATTTGAGAGAGAGAGAGAGAGAGAGAGAGAGAGACAGGAGAGCGCGCGCGTGCACACAAGCAGGGGGAGCAGCAGGCAGAGGCAGGAGGCGGCTCCCGCGGAGCAGGGAGCCCCATGCGGGACTCGATCCGGGGACCGCGGATCATGCATGACCCGAGCCAAAAGCAGACGCTTAACCGACTGAGCCACCCAGGCGCCCCATGAATACGTATCCCCGGAATAAATAAACGCATCAATGAGTCACCAGTGGCGGCTGCTTGCAAGGCTGTGTGCTGACAGCGAGTGAGCAAGTGAACGCTGACTTAGGTCTGGGAATATGGGCTTTCATTTTGATTCAGTCACAAGCCTAGTGGCTTTTCATGATCAAAACACTTATCTGTTCGGAGCCTCAGTTTCCCCATGTGTAAAATGAGAGGAAGAGACTAAACAATGTCTTGGGGCCTTGACAGCTCTAGCATTGTTATTCTGTGAGTCAATGAAAACCCATGGCACTAATAGCTCGATTTCTGCCACCCTCATAAAATGACATGTACACGGGAAAAGGGAGTTTAATGAATCTTGTAAAAAGCACTTTCTGGAACCAGAGAAGCCATTTTCATAATGGAGAGGATTTAATGGACTTCGCTTGTAAAGAAGCAATTTAGTAGCTTCTGTCCATTTGGAACTGTCGTCGGGGCCAGGCGGCGGGGGAGAGGGCAGGGAGGTGAGGCGCGGCCTCTGGAACCCGGCAGACTGGGCCCAGCCGGGCCGCCCGCTGCGAGCTCGGTGTTCTCTGGGGTTCGGTCAAGAGGAAATAAAGTAACACGTGTCAAGCACGTACAATGCATCTGGCAAGTAACAGGGACACAATAAACGTTAATGAAAACATAACCCAACTGGAATAAAGCCCCGAGTCCACTCCGATCCATCTCTATATCGCAAATGCAGAAATCGAAGCTCAGGGAAGCCAGAGAAATTTGCCCAGGGAGACCCAGCCGGGAGGACACTCATCTGGGATTTCAGGCAAGTGCCCGAGATGGCCATCGGTGCCCGAGACGGCAGTCGGTGGCCTTGTCCTTACTGCTCGCGGCTTTACTGGGATTCCTACCACGGCTGCCGCGGCTGATCGGGCTTTGCTCACCCGAGGAGTCCACGCTGCGGGTTTGCGCACTTCCACAGCCTGTCCTGGGTCCTTACTGGTCCCGTTTGGTCATTGATCCTCACCTTGTGCCCGTGGCCCGTCTTCAAGTACCTTTACCCCGCCAGAGTGACGGTACTGCTGGCTGTTCTAGGTGGGGCTGGAGTCAGGCACGCGGCTCTAGCTTTTAACACAACAACACCCCTGTCTAGGCAGAATTGCTTCTTTAGGCACAACAGCATGAAGACCTTAGCAAGGGAGAAGCCGGCCTCGGAAAGGTAGCGCTATGCCCTGCACACCTGCCGTGCACACCTGCCCTGCACACCGAGCCCGCGCTGGGAGCTCGAGCGCGTCTGGGGCAGGGCCTGAGCGTTGCGCCGGGAAGCTCCCCAGGTGACGTCACTCCGCTGTCCCCCCACCCCCATTCTAGTTCCAATCCCGCGTTACGCAGTTGGGGAAACTGAGCCAGACTGACTCAAGACTCAAGGTTGCCTCAGAAGGACTCAAATCTAGGTCACCGGAGTGCAGCCACGGATCTCCCCCGCCGGCCAGGCCAAGGTGGATCTAGGCCTCTGGGGCGCCCACACTGCTCTACGCGGGCAGTCCAAGGTCAGCAGTGCAAGGAGTTGTCTGTACGAAATGCTTCGTCGGTTCATGGCCCTCTGCTCCTCTCCAAGATATCATTTTGGGGTCATGAGAAAAGCTTTGCCACGAGGAGACAACGTATTATGGTGGTTAAAAACGTGGAATCTGGCCTAATAACCAGCTGGTTGTAAATCCCAGCTTCATCAGTTTCTAGTTGTGTGGCAAACTTCTTAGCTTCTCTGCTCTTCTCTCTCTCCATATGGACAATGGGTACAATATTGGTTGATGTGACAAACGAGATCCTGCATGTAAAGTCCCATCAACAATGCCCGGCAAAAGTCAGTCGTCACTGAACCTTCACTTATAATAACCTTTCGTCTTATAACTTACTTCAGCTGAGCTCTTCTCTCTCATTCCTCAGGTTTCAGGAAAAGGAAGGCTACCTTACTGCCAGGTCTCCCGCCTCCACAAACGTGTAGGTCTGGCAGTACATAAATTCACCTGCGCCACGAAGCAGCCGAGCTCTAACAGTTTACCGGGAGAAAGATCCCAGCTCTGCGTCGCTCAGTCTTTGTCAAAAGCGGACTTAAAAAGAACAGCTCCTCAAATGGGAGGGCTGCTGGGAGAAGCCACGATCGGTCCACTCTTCCAGACATCCCTGGAGTCAGGCGTGTCAGCAGAAGCTTGGACACAGAGATTGAATCATACTGGCCCTCCAGCCGAGCAGCTTTTCCTACGTTAAGCTTTGGTATGATACTATGCCACTAACTTCTTTTTATTGTTTATTTTTTAGGACTCTATTTTATTTTTTTAAGTAATCTCTACACTCCCCATGGGGCTTGAATTTAGAACCCGAGACTAAAGAGTCACACGCTCCCCCGACTGAGCCAGCCAGGCGCCCCTGCACCATGAACTTCTAAGGGCCATGTTAAGCAATGGCCCGATGGAATTCAACATCACAGGGACAGTGTTTGAGACCTTTGTCATTACACTCCCAGTACCACTGGTTATGCGGATGCCTGGGGAAACTTCCTGGCCTCTCAACCAAGAATAATTATACATCCATTGTATAATTGCTATGTACGTACTTCATCGACATTGTGGCTTTTTCAGCATACAGATTCTCTCTTTTCCTAGTGACTGCTAGGCTTCCTGGAAACAATTCTGGGACCATATCCTTAGCAGATGTGTAGAACACCATGATCTGCGATTTTAGTTCAGAACTAGATGGCTTTGTTTTTATACATTTCCCCTTTTATCCCTTCTTTTAAGCTACCAAGTCATATTTTATGAATTTTTGTTCCTTTCCCAATATTTAGTATCTGACTATGGAAAAGCAGGAGGAGAAAAGAAAAGGAATTATTAAAAAAATGAAAAAGGCTTTCTCAGGGCGCCTGGCTGGCGCAGTCAGGGGAGTGTGTGACTCTTGATCTCAGGGTTGTGAGTTTGAGCCCCACAGTGGGTGTGGAGATTACGCACGAATAAAATCTTAAAAAAAAGACTTTATCAAACCTTCAAAACCCAGCCCAGAGGTGTTCCATATATCAGGATTTACCCACAAGCCTAAATCCCACAAGACAAAGATGCATTTTCAAGATGCTCTTACAGGCATTAAAGTTTAAAAGTCAAGAGCAATATTATGACTTAGAAGAAAGATCCATCAGGCATCTATTGTGTCACTCACTGCAGGCTCACGGGATGGGCTCATTTTACTCGTTTCCTTTCCGAGGCAGTGGTGCCCTTTGAAGACCACGAAGAAAGAGCCATCCACCACCATCATGACAATTGGCTTTTCCAGCATCTGGAGCTTTCTATACTTCCCAGTTTCTGTGATGAATGAAAGTTTGAGGACGAGATGACTTAGCACAGCCCACATTTCATTGCATTTTATTTGTTTAATGGTGTTTATGCTCAGAGATATTTTGAAAATAAGATCAGACGCATGACATGTCTTCCCAAATCAATAGTTTAATATCTTGGTTACAGATACTCCTACCATCAATCTTGGTCTGCTTATAAAGCTATGGGTCATACTTGATGTAGCAAGCAAATAAGCAGGACTCTTCATTGGTTTGGGGTCAGAAAGATAAACATATTTTTAGATGTGCTTTATTTTAGGGAGGTGAGTGTCCTCATTAACCATTTAAATAAACCTTTCTTGCTCACAAATACAATCTCCATGTCACTTTTTAAAAATGCCATAGGGTTTTTTTTTTAAGATTTTATTTATTTAACACACACACAGAGAGAGAGAGATATCATAAGCAGGCAGAGAGGCAGGCAGTGAGAGAGGGGGGAAGCAGGCTCCCTGCTAAGCAGAGATCCCAATGTGGGGCTCGATCCCAGGATCCTGAGATCATGAGGCTTAACTCACTGAGCCACCCAGGCGCCTCATCCGTGTCACCCTTTAAAAGTACATGAAACATTAAAAGCTTGCTTTATGGTGTGCTCAGTACCTACAGACATATGACAAATTTAAATTTAAATGCATGAGCTAGCTCAATTCACTTGTATTTCACCTTTAAGATACTCATCTGTACAACAGAAATCTAACCCTTTAATAGCATTCTCTAGGCTATGAGGAAAAACTTATCAATGTGGAGTGGATTTTGTAGATGGCCATAAATGTTAACCACTAATTTCCTTACCACAATGATAATCTTCAATTTAGCAACCTGGCAAGCAAATTGCTTCTTTAAATGCTAGGTGCATGAAATCATATTCATTATGAAAATGGCTCGTCTCATTTCCAGGAAGTGATTTTTACAACATTCATCAACCTCTCTTTTCCAGAGTACAGGTCATTTTAAAAGGGAAGTAGCAGTGCGAGTATTAGCATCATGTTTATTCATAGGTTTTGAAACAAAAGAATATTAGGACGGACAGGGTCTCAGCGATCACTGAGCCTTCCTCACTTTACAGAGAGTGAAAGTGAGGTCAAGAGAGAAGGACCTTAAGTGGAAAGAAGCCCTGCGCGTGTTGGCGGGGGGGGGGGGGGGGGGGGGCATGACATAGACACGCAGAGAGAGAGAGATTTAAGACCAGTGGCAGTTCTCTGTTTCCTTGGAGCAGCTTAGGACTTCGGTGACTTAGGGCTCCCCTGAATATAGCCAAGTCTGTTTGGCGGTAAGCAAAGTCTGCTACAACGACGTGGGGAACTGCCCTCATGCTCTCTACATGCATTTTCACATCGTCCATCAGCCTGGATGCAGAATGACCCAAATTTTAGGACAGACTGCAATTAAGATCATGGAGAAATCCAAAGATCACGAGGTTCAAGGAAGGAAGAACTTCAGGAAAAGCCTCAATGAGAATGTTTGCCTTTTCAGACGTAGGTCTGTAAGAGGGTGAAAGCTGTATCGCCACTAAGTGTTCAGTGTTTACTTATTTAGTAAATGCCTTAAAAATCCAAACCAGTAACTAACCTTCTTAAGAACGCAATAACTAACTGCAATTTGCTTTTATTGGCCCAACACTCCGTCCACGTGAACCCTGTCCATAATATTCCACCGTGAATGTGTTTCAGGGTAACTCCGATGTATCCACCTGCCTCAGTGAGGGAGCAAGCGCGGCGTCTCGCCGGGTGTCACGTGCGCCCGCATCTGCTCTTCCTCTCCGAGCCATCGGTGGGGCCGAGAAACCGTTAGGACGACACCTGGAGGTCGAAGGAGGGCTGAGGTCTGGGCAAGGATAGGGATCAGGGGAGTAAGAAAGATGGAAAAGGGGGAAACTTGACTTTGAAAGGAGAGTTCGAAATACAGGTGGAGGGGCGCCTGGGTGACTCAGTGGGTGAAGCATCGGATTCTTGGTTTCAGCTCAGGCCATGCTCTCCGGGTGGTGGGATGGAGCCCTGCTCTGCTCGCAGCAGAATCTGCTTGGGGTTCTCTCTCCTCTCTCTCCTTCTCCCTCTACCCCTCCCCCTGCTTGTGCATACACTCTCTCTCTTTCAGACACATAAATAAATAAATAAAAATTTTTAAACCATAAGAGACTCTAAATCTCACAAAACAAACTGAGGGTTGCTGGCTGGAGAGGGCGGCTGGGTGACGGACACTGGGGAGGGTATGTGCTATGGCGAGTGCTGGGAAGTGTGTAAGCCTGACGAGTCACAGGCCGGTACCCCTGGGGCAAATAATACATTATACGTTAATAAATTCTTTTTAAATAAAAAAAATTAAAATAAGAATTAAAAAAATAGAGATGAGAAAAATAAGGGGATTAAGAAAGGGCATCAAATGTCAGAACATGACGTTACGGCAAGCTGCAAATTCTTACGCTAGCCTGCTATGAAATTTTTGGGCTATTCCCAAGGTTTCTAAAAGATCTTTTTAAGAAAATGAATGCTGGGGACGCCTGGGTGGCTCAGTGGGTTAAGCCGCTGCCTTCGGCTCAGGTCATGATCTCAGGGTCCTGAGATCGAGTCCCGCATCGGGCTCTCTGCTCAGCAGGGAGCCTGCTTCCCTCTCTCTCTCTCTCTGCCTGCCTCTCCATCTACTTGTGATTTCTGTCAAATAAATAAATAAAATCTTTAAAAAAAAAAAAAAGAAAATGAATGCTGTATTTTAAAACATAAGCTATTTTGAAAACTATGAAATATTCATTGTAATGCTATTGAAGCACCACTTTTCTCCCATAATCCACCCAAAGCCTACAGAATTTTATACATCTTTACTAGGTAAACTTCCACGTGACCTTATGGAATTTACATCATCAAAAGTATGAAGTTATGAAGTGTCTTGGGTGTTTTAAGAGAGAACCTGCGCTGGGGGCCTTGGTGTATCAGTGGCTTAAGCATCTGCATTTGGCTCAAGTCCTGATCGCAGGGTCCTGGCATTTCACTCCGTGTGGGGCTCCCTGCTCAACGGGGAGTCTGCTTCTCCTCTGCCCTTCCCCTCTGCTTGTGTTCTCTCTCTCTCTCAAATAAAGAAGTGTAATCTTAAAAAAGAGAAAGAATCTGTGCTGCTGGAATTTTGTTTATTTTAAGCCAATAATTATCACTCCAGTAAAAAGAAAAAAAAAGATAATTATCAAAACTACAAGCACCCAGGGGCACCTGGGTGGCGCAGTCGGTTAAGCATCTGTCTTCGGTTCAGGTCATCATCTCAGGAGACTGGGATCCAACCTCGCATTGGGCTCCCTGCTCAGTGGAGAGCCTACTTCCCCCTCTTTCACTGCCGTTCCCCCGGGTTTTGTCCTATCAAACAAATAAATAAATAAAATCTTAAAAAAAAAATCCTGCAAGTGCCTAGAGAATGCATTAAAGGAGTGCCGTCCTTCTGCTTCCAACAAACTAGCAATCCCGGCACCTGGCTTTTCTTGCCCCTTTTGCTATTTGCTCAGGAAACTACTGTGAAGAGGACTTTCCTGGTATTCCAGAAACTTTTCTTTAGCACAGTTTTGGTAACCTAGTTCCAGAGTGTCTAGGAATCTCTGGTTTTAATTCAGAAATATGCCATTATATCCCAAGTGTCCACTGATGGGTGAACGGGTAAGCAGAATGTAGTAGTTCATAGAATGAGACATTACTCAGTCTTGGAAAGGAAGGCGGTTGTGATACATGCTACAACAGAGATGAAGCCGGAGGACATTCTGTTGGAGAATGAGCCCATCACCGAAAGACACATATTCTAGCATTCCACTTGTAAGAGGTGCCTAGAGTAGTCAAACACATAGAGACAGAAAGTAGAGTGGAGGTTCCCTGGAGCTGGGGAATGAAGAACTATTTGATGGGGACAGAGATTCAACTGTACAAGAAGAAGAGTTCTGTGATGGCTTCATGCTACTGAACTGGACCCTTAAAAATGATCAAGATTTGGGGGAGTGGCTGGCCAGCTCAGTTGGTAGAGCCTGAAACTCTTAATCTCAGGGTTGTGAGTTCAAAGCCCCGTGCTGGGCGCAGAGCCCACTAAAATTTTTTTAATTAAAAATAACAAAAATGAGGGGCGCCTGGGTGGCTCAGTGAGTTAAGCCGCTGCCTTCGGCTCAGGTCATGATCTCAGGGTCCTGGGATCGAGTCCCGCATCGGGCTCTCTGCTCAGCAGGGAGCCTGCTTCCTCCTCTCTCTCTCTCTGCCTGCCTCTCTGCCTGCTTGTGGTCTCTGTCAAATAAATAAATAAAATCTTTAAAAAAAATAACAAAAATGATGAAGATGGTAAATGTTATTGTAGATTTTACCACAATTGTTTTGAAAAATGAAAAGAGGTCGCTGAAGTATCTCCCAGACTCGACCTCCACATCTGATTTCTTGAATCCTTCAAGGTCCCATGAAGGTGTTATAACTCTTAAGGAACATCCCCTAAACTTACGAGGAATGTGTATGCCCCACTGCTGCTTCTAGAGCTTTCCTTGCATGATGTGTTTTTCCGTGGAGGATATTTATTAAACTCAGGCATGAGAGCCCTCCTCAAGTTAGACCTCCCTCAATCAGTAGCCTCCTCCTTGTAACTGCTAGTTCTCTCAGGTTAGAGACCTTCCTTGCTGGGGAGTTAACGGGCGGGGTGGGTGGAACACGAGCTTCCCCGAGGAATGCAAGCAACAGTGTGACCCAGTCATCTGGTATTTGATCACTTCATGAAGTTCAATAGATGGCATCTAACCTTTGGGAATAGTTGTTCATCTGCTTTCTTTCTGTGTGAGGAAAGCATGAGTCATTGTCCCCAGTTTGATAGGTCAAAGCCCCTTGAAATGTTGCCTTTTAAGAAAGAGTCGACTTGCTTACCTTCTGTCTAACCCTCGGGGTCATGCACAGATGACCGCCTTGAGAGCGGATCTGTCCACTGCTGAGCTGTCACGACCCATGAGGCAGAGCCGCTTCTACTCAGGGACCCGAAAGGGTTACAGAAGCTGGGTACCCGAGGAGTTCCCATGTATTAGCCCTGTCATTCAATGATTTCCTATTTATTCAGGCCTATATGAAATCCTTGAATTTTTTATGAAAAATCCCATTAGCACAGAAGGATAGAAGTATTATTAAGCTAATAAAACAGATTTCCAATGAAATTAGCTGGGAAAGTGAGAGAAATTAACATAAGAAATATAAAACTAATTAATTCCTGGCTTGACACAGTTAAGGATTGTTTAGATTAGACACAGCAAAATGGGAGGTATCCGTTTTTTTAATAATAAACTAAGCCTACATACCAATATGCATTTTAAACAAGCCTGACAGAATGAGGGCATTATGATTTAGATACTTTGAGCACACTTGGAACGATACATTTAGTAGACTTGAATAAATGGCCAGAAGATCTCACAGCAAGTGTCATATGGAAGAGACAGCAGGGGGCACCTGGCTTACGGAGCGCAGAGTGACCACCACTGGACCCAAGAAAGAACCGGAATCTTTTCTCCTCCGACTTCGTTCCTGGTCGCCAGGAACTATGGAAAAGGGGACTTCAATTTATAAAGAAGACACATGGCCAGAAACCTCTGGATACTGAAAAGAGAAGTTAAGATCAATTCTGTTCTATTTTTTTTTAAATTTTATTTATTTATTTGTGAGAGAGTGAGAGAGAGCACAAGCAGAGGGAATGGCAGATGGAGACAGAGAAGCCAGATCCCCGCTGAGCAGAGAGCCTGATGTGGGGTTCGATCCCAGGACCCTGGGATCATGACCTGAGCCGAAGGCAGATGTTTAACTGACTGAGCTACCCAGGGGTCCCAATTATATTCTATTTCAATGAGATAAGCTGGAGAGGCTGAAATAATATTTACTGAAGCTTTTCTGTTTGCTTCCTTCTAAAGATTATTATATAATACACATTTGTTTTAGAAAATGGAAAATGCAGATTATCAATGATGGAATAAGGAATAAAATCACTCCTAATCCTGCAGTCCAGAGATAGTATCATCCTTTTGGATGACTCTATGTCTCTAGCTTTGTATTTTTGTAAACCTATACATACGTGTAGTGAGGTAGTAAAGTTAATCACTTGAAAAGCCAATAGTAGAGATCTTTTAAAGGAAGGCACTGTATCTGATTAGCTAAATGCCTTGGGGTAAGTACTTGGAGACAAGAAAGATGAGGTCCCACGCATGTGATTCGAAGAAGTATCGGAAATGAAATTACTGAAGTCTTCTGGAAAAATTTAAAAAATTAAGAAAAGGAAGGGCAGGGATTCAATGAGAAGGCGAGAGTGAGAGAGAAGTTCAAGGCTGAGCAGCCCAGCTGGAGGAGGACACCCACGAGGAGAGCTGGTCGTACAGTGTTTCTGTGACGGGGTGGCCAGAGAAAGTTCACAACAAAGATGGCCACTGGCTGCCCCTGCCTTCACTCAGGTCATGTGAGTGAAGCTACACACGCCCTGAATTAGAAGGTAAGCTCTCCCAGGAAAGAGCCTCCTCCTCAACAATAAGCCAGGCGCCTGTATCAGTAACCGGGGCCTGGTTAAAGGAGCGGCTCGGGGGGGGACACTTGGGGGCCTCAGTCAGTTAAGCGGCTGCCTCCGGCTCAGATCATGATCCCGGGGTTCTGGGATCCAGCCCCATGTCGGGCTCAGTGGGGAGTCTGCTTCTCCTTCTGCCTGCTGCTCCCCCTACTTGTGCTCTCTGACAGATAAATAAAATCTAAAAACAAAACAAAAACAAAAACTTGTGGTTGGGGAGAGTAAAGAATAGGGGCTGAGTCTGGGCCAGAGGAGAGGAAGCACAAGAGTGGGAAAGAACTGAGACCTGAGGCCTGAGGCCTGAGGCCTGAGGTGCTGACAAGGCAGAATGTCTTTTTCTTAGAGCAGGAAAAAAAAAAAGGACCACTTAGAACTCAGAATCAGAAGTAAGCATGGGAACATAAATTGTCAGGGATTCATATAAATATTGGGGGAAGATACTGGAACTCCCACAGGACATGGGAAGGGAGATCAAAACATTTTCTTCACATCTCAAAGGTTGGAATGCCTTCATCTGACATCGGGATTTTCTGTATTCCTCAGCTTACATATAATTTTACAAAAATTTTAATAGTCATGATACTATGCCAGAAATACTATAACATGATTTTTTCACTTAAAAATAAATAGAGACCTTCAACTTTATGGTCAATAATCTTCAGCAAAGCAGGAAAGAATGTCCAATGGAAAAAAGAGAGCCTCTCCAACAAATGGTGGTGGGAAAATTGGACAGCCACATGCAGAAAAGTGAAACTGGACCTTTTCCTTACACCATGCACAAAAATAGGCCCAAAATGGATGAAAGACCTCAGTGTGAGGCAGGAATCCATCAAAATCCTAGAGGAGAACACAGGCAGTAACCTCTTCGACCTCAGCCACAGCAACTTCTTCCTAGAAACATCACCAAAGGCAAGGGAAGCAAGGGCAAAAATGAACTATTGGGATTTCATCAATATCAAAAGCTTTCACACACCAAAAGAAACAGTCAATAAAACCAAAAGACAACTGACAGAATGGAAGAAGATACTTGCAAACGACATACAGATAAAGGGCTAGCATCTAAAATCTATAAAGAACTTCTCAAACTCAACACCCACAGAACAAATAATCCAATCAAGAAATGGGAAGAGAACATGAACAGACATTTCTGCAAAGAAGACATCCAGATGGCCAACAGACACATGAAAAAGTGCTCCACATCACTCGGCATCAGGGAAATACAAATCAAAACCACAGTGAGATACTGCCTGACACCAGTCAGAATGGCTAAAATTGACAAGCCAGGAAACGATAGAGGCTGGCGAGGATGGGGAGAAAGGGGAACCCTTCTGCACTGTTGGTGGGAATGCAAGCTGGTGCAGCCACTCTGGAAAACAGCATGGAGGTTCCTCAAAATGTTGAAAATAGAGTTACCCTATGACCCAGCAATTTCACTACTGGATATTTACCCTAAAGATACAAACCTAGTGATCCGAAGGGGCACTTCCACCTGAATGTTTACAGCAGCAATGTCCACAGTAGCCAAACTATGGACAGAACCTAGATGTCCATCAACAGATGAATGGATAAAGAAGATGTGATATATGCAACCATCAAAAGAAATGAACTCTTGCCATTTGCAACGACGTGGATGGAACTAGAGGGTATTATGCTTAGCGAAATAAGTCAATCAGAGAAAGACAATTATCATATGATCTCCCTGATATGAGGAAACTGAGAGGCAGAGAGTGGGGGGGGTTGGGAGGTAGGAAAACAAAAAAATGAAACAAGATGGGATCAGGAGGGACACAAATCATAAGAAACTCTTAACCTCACAAAGCAGACTGAGGGTTGCCAGGGGGAGGGGGGGTACGGTGGGGTTATGGACACTGGGGAGGAATATGCTATGGTGAGTGCTATGAAGTGTGTAAGCCTGATGATTCATAGACCTGTACCCCTGGGTCAAATACTACATTATATGTTAATAAAAATAATTAATCAAAAGAAGAAATCAATATAGATTTACAGTCATTGAAATGGCCTCATATTTAACAGATATAAATAATTCAGTTAACCTTTTATTAGTTTCCAACTTTTCACTATGAAAACAATGCTGCAGTAGACATTCTCGTTCAGTAAAAAAAAATGCTCACATAAATATAAAAACTAGGGAAAGTCTACATTATTGCTAGAAAACAGAGGGCACGAAAGGGGACATTCTGAAAGGTTGGGTGGTATGGATAGGACAAATCAAGAGACACATTATCCCTACCCTTTTCTTGTTTTGCACATGAATGAACCCGCCCCCCCCCATTGTGAGGTTAAGAGGTAAGTGGAGGGTAATCCATGCACAGCAGCTCCTCAAACCACCATGCGCAGTGCGGAAGTGCAGGTAAGCTCCTGGACGCGGGAGGCAGTGACAGGAAGGAGACAGGACAGTCCAACAACTGCCCCCTACAGAGGCTGAGTGGCAGGCTGGGTGCTCACTTGCCTGCTTTCTTCCTCTAGCACTGATGATGAGCTAGGAGAGGGGAATGTGCTTAACAGACCCAGAACGGGCAGTCAAGACAATCCTGGAAGAGGAAGTCCTCTAGCTAACTTTATGTAGCCATCTTAAACAGAAAAACTTTTCCATAAGAACCCCCTCCATATTTACTTATAACCCCTAGATCGTCACTGTAGCAAAATAAAAGTGCATAAATGAGAAACTCCACTTTTCTTGCCAGAAATAAACTATCTGTGCGGACACCCACCCCAACTAGTAGAACTCAGTAAAGATTACTGTTAGGATGTAAAAAGAAAACAACTTCCCATGGGCACCTGGCTGGCTCAGGGACATGGGGGGAGGCCTAGGATGGGCATGGAGTTTACTTAAAAAACACACATACAGAACTTCCCAGACATTTGAAGAGTTGGTAGTCCCAAAGACAGGGGCTAATCCAAGGAATAAGGGCAGGTTTCTCCCAATGGAAGAGACTTACTCCATGGAACTGGAGAAAATACCAAAACATTTATATTTTGTGTCTTTCAAGAGTTTAGAGAAAACACTTCATAGGTAAAGACAAAGCAATATAAAGTCAGGCAAGATTGCATCAGATGAAAAACCCAAGTATACAACAAAAAACACTAGCATGGGGGCAGTGAACAGATTATTGCAGAAAACCAAGTCCATAAAGAGGAAGAATTCAGAAAATTCTCCCAGAACTGAGAAAAAAGAGTTAGAGAGAAACATGATACACAAAGATATAAAGGCCTGGGATTATAAGTACATAGGATCGGGATTCTTCGAAGATAAAAAGGAACAAATGAAGGAGAAGAAATAGGGATATAATAGGAAAAAACTCAGCTTAGGCTAATTAAGTTTTAGCTAGTTAAATCTTCTCCAGATTGGAGGAAAAATACAGGATGTTCATTCATGCTGCTGAAAGGAATACATAGTGTAGCCAGTCTTTTTCTTTTGACATTTGCCAAATAGCAAAGAGGAAACCAGCGTTTTTCCCTTGGGCAAAGACACAGGAAGCTACGAATATCAGCTGGCGCTCCAAAGGACAATTACAGTGACTCCTTGGATGAGGTGTAAGGAGGAAGATAAAGAAAGATCTGAAAGTAGGAAGAAAGTCTGAATGGAAGCTTGCTGGTTTCCTGCCAAAGGGGAATACGTCTGAGGATCCCCGTACACCTCCAGGCAGGCCACCGCAATTGTAGGCTCCTCCACAGAGCACACAGTCCCAGTGATGCCTTCTCAAAGGACCAACGGACCGGACTGACAGACAGCAGACGTGACAGAATTTCTCACTCCATACACCTAAGGATGCATAGATGCACACACATACATAGGCATGTATACAGACTCACATACACGATAATCACAAGTGATAAGCCACACTCTCCCGTATCAATACTTTCTGTCAATCAATTCTTAATTTCTTTGTGGGTTATATACTATTTCTTATATAATAGCGTCAAAATTCCAATTCCATTTAACTCAACAAATTTAATTCAACACATATTAACTGTGGACTTACCGTATGCCAAGCATGTGCGAGGTGTTTCATATTCTTTTCCCTGTTGAAGTCAATGACAGACTGATATCACAAAAATAGAACTTAATCCAATATCAGTGTGAAATTTAGTCGTTCAGCTGTGAGATCACACGGTAAGAGGATGGTTCTCACTCCTATGAAAGATTATTTCAATAGTTATTCTTGTTTCTCCCTTATGAAAATGACAAAGGCATTTTAAAATATTGTTTGAAAGGATCGTTTGCATAAAAACATATACACCTCAGATGTCCATCTGAGTTCTCTTCACTCTAAGGTTAAGGTGGACTTGGAAGCCCTTTCTATATCTTGCCAAAGTCCAAGATTTTCCCAATAATGATGATTTTCAGGCATCTCAGGCTCCCATGGTACAGTCTCCCAGCCCCTGCTGCTCTCTGACCAGCTGACAGGCTGTCTCACTCTCCTAGGGAGACCATCACTGCTCCCATAAAACAACACATATGGAGAGCTTGGTCTTTTCTTTCAAAAAGAGAAAAAAGACCTAATCCCACAAAGCTTCCTGCGGCATCTCTCTTCCAAATGAAGGACATGGGAGGAGGGAGTGAGGACTGTGGGTGAATATGTCGCTCAGGAGTGGGAAAGAAGCCTTCCCCTTGCAAAGCCACAGCAAAGGCTGGGTTTCCTTGCTATCCCTTAAACACTGCTTAGTTTCAAAGATCATTTTCTTTTCTTAAAGATTTTTTTAATATTTTATTTATTTAAGAGAGAGAGAGATCACAAGTAGGCAGAGAGGCAGGCGGGGGGTGGGGGAAGCAGGCTCCCCACTGAGCAGAGAGCCCGATGCAGGGCTCGAGCCCAGGACGCTGGAATCATGAACTGAACGGAAGGCAGAGGTTTTTTTAACCCATTGAGCCACCCAGGCGCCCCTCAAAGATCATTTTCATGTCACTTTTAACACTTAGCATCATTCTCTTCTCACGTAGGTCTTTTCCCCATGACAGTGACTGAGACCCTGAATTTGCGGAGTCCACATGGCTTGGCTTCCAATTCATTTGTGGATAAATCATTCCGTTTTCTCATGTATTTAGAGCTCTATCATGAATCCACATCCACTGAAAACCTCAAAGGGCCGCAGAGCCCTATCTGGACTACTTGGTCAGGAGGCTGGACCTGAACTTGAACGGCAACCAGGCACCTAGCACTGTCCTCCAGCTCTCTCAACTCATCTGAAAGCACCCAAGGGGACTCAAAGCATTCTTCCCCAACCTCCGAGGGCCTGTTTGCTTTGATGAATTGACCGAGGATCTCCAACGCTGGACATCTCGGATATTCCATCAGCTCAGAGCAATTCTCAGACTGTGCGTCGGAGTCACTTTTCAAAGACAGACAACCTGGTCAGCCAATAATAGCCCCCCAAACTAATCTCGACTTTAGATACTGGTTTCTCCTAGAGGTGGGGAAAATGATTCTACCAAACCTCTGCCCCTGGGTACACACTTTAGACCCCGTATCCACAAATGCAACCAGCTTATGAAGTGCACTGAAACGGTAAGACACAAATAGGAAATGACTTGGTTTTTTTCCCCCAAGCATCATTCCTGCACTGTTCTGAAGGATCTCCCTGCTCCACAACTGGAAGTGCAGACTTCCTAGTTTTGGTCAAACTTTCCATGACTTGCCTTCAGGGACTCCGAAGTCCAGCCCAGTCCACATCAACACTTGAAGCTCACACCCAGTGTAAAGCTTCTCTCCACCTGGCCCTCACAGCTCCCTCCAAGTTCAGGCCTGACCTCTGGCTTGGGTTCCTGTAGCCAGGGCAAGTGGCTAGTGTGTTTTGCTTTCCCTCCATTCTTTTCCATTAAAAAAAAAGATTTTATTTATTTATTTGACAGAAAGAGAGCACAAGCAGGGAGAGTGTCGGGCAGAGGGAGAGGGCGAAGCAGGCTCCCACGGAGCAAGGAGCCCAATGCGGGGCTGGGTCCCAGGATTCTGGGATCACGAGCTGGGCCAGAGGCAGATGCTTAATGGACTGAGCCATCCAGGTGCCCCACTTGTCTGAATATTTTAAAGGAGAGCGCGAGCTGTGTGTGAACACGACTTCGTCACTTTTGTCTTGACCTGGAAGGGTCTACCTAACCGAAACTTTTGACAGTATGCCATATAGACAGGGAGGATGACCAGTAAAGCTCAATGACTAATCAGATTAGCTAACCAAAATCAAGGTGATGATTATAGAAATTAAAGCTCCAGTGATTCACTTTCAGTTCTGCTGGCCAACAGCAGGATGCCAAGATAAAGACTACAGACTCTGGAGCCTGATGACCTAGTTTGGAATCCTGGCATTGCCTGTTCACCTGTGTGACCTTGGAAAAGTTATTTCACCTCTGGGCCTCAGTTTCCTCATCTGTAAAACTGGGACAATAGGGCGCCTGGGTGGCTCAGTTGTTAAGCGTCTGCCTTTGGCCCAGGTCATGATCCCAGTGTCCTGAGTTCAAGCCCCGAGTTGGGCTCCCTGCTCTGTGGGAAGCCTGCTTCTCCCTCTCCCACTCCCCTTGTTTATGTTCCCTCTATGTCTGTGTCAAATAAATATAAATTCTTAAACAAACAAACAAACCTGGGACAATAATCGTACTTACATTTTGATTTTTGCAAGGATTAAATGATTTAATGTACATATAAAATAATTAAAACAGGGCGCCTGGACGGCTCAGTGAGTTAAACTTCTGCCTTCGGCTCAGGTCGTGGTCCCAGGGTCCTGGGATCGAGCCCATCAGGCTCTCTGCTCAGCACAGGGCCTGCTTCCCCCTCTCTCTCTGCCTGCCTCTCTGCCCCCTTGTGATCTTTCTGTCAAATAAGTAAATAAAATATTTAAAAAAAAAAGAAATAATTAAAACAGTGCCTAGGGGCACCTGGGCTTCTTGCTCACGGGTGCCTGCTTCGCCCTCTTCTCCCTGCTCATACTCTTTCTCGCCACCTCTCTCAAATAAACGAATAAAATTTTTTAAAAATTAAAAAAAAAATAATGTGCCTGGCAAATAGTACTTTTATTCAGGAGGGAGTTCCCCATTAGAGTGAAGCCCTGGAAACTTGACGTGACATCATTGCCAAGTATTTTATCACTGTCTCTCTCATCACATATACTAGAATATTTGAAGTATCTCAATCACTTAACAGCTGTGTGATTCTGGATAAAGTGCATCATCATCAGTTCCATGGTTTGTAGAGCTGTGATAATAACAGTACTTGCACTGCAGGGCGGTTATGATTTGGTAAGATAGTGAACATATGAACGTTTTAGAAATCTTAGACATGATTGACATTGGCTGCCATTTTTGAAAATCCACAGCAAATTGAGAGGCTATGTTAAGACTGAAAAAACACAGGGTGTTAAGTTGTGATTTGAAGGACTGAAGTCTAAATAATGAAAAGTCATAATAACGAGGATCATTAAACACTGAAACAGAATCTTCTTCAAACTGGTAAGTCGATTTTCTTAGGACTGACCTATAATTGTTAAAGGTCTTTTACAGGACAACAGGTTTGACAGCTTTAAGATTTTATGAAAGCACTTTCGGCAATGCTTAATTTCTTAGAACTCAAAGTTCAATCACATGATCAGTTAAGTAGTTATCAAAAATCTTGGGGCACCTGGGTGGCTCAGTGGGTTAAAGCCTCTGCCTTTGGCTCAGGTCATGATCCCAGGGTCCTAGGATCGAGCCCCACATCGGGCTCTCTGCTCCACGGGGAGCCTGCTTCCTCTTCTCTCTCTGCGCCTGCATCTGTGCCTATTTGTGATCTCTGTCTGTCAAGTAAATAAATAAAATCTTTTAAAAAATCTTTAGTAATTTCTGTACCCTAATTCTAGATACCTTGCTTGTACCCCGGACCTTGAAAATTCATTAGGGAGGTATTTTTTTTAAAGCTTTGATACTTGGGATATGTTCTTTCTAAGATAATGCGGAGCTAAGATTTGTAATTTCAATATTATGAGACTTCAGGGATTTTCAGCAAACATTTTATAAGGGCTCTACTCTGGACCACCTGATGTGACCATTCAGATCAAATCCTGGGAGATCTTACCCATTAGATGCTGCATATTTTGAGTCTGTTTTGCAGCTAGGCAATTTTTTGCATAGATTCTTTAGTTATAATGGGAGAGTAAAGAACCTCGATGCAGATGGCTTTCAATTATCCATAATAATAGAGGTAGTCAAGGGTGAATGAGGCAATGTTGGAACGTACCCACACCCCCCACTGACTAAAGGGAAAGAAAAAGCTCATCCATGTTTAAAAGCATCTTATTGCTGGTATTCTTCCAGATCCTTGTGCCCCTGCTCAACCATCTTATTATTATTCTCTCCCTTGATCTTTTCAGGAATCCAAGCCCTTGGCTTCAAACTGTATCCCCCTTAACCCATCTTAAGATTTCCTCAATTTGCCAAACAGCAAATAATTCCTTCACTCTATAGATAGAACTCATTCAGGCTTCTGCACTCTCAACTTGGCTACTTCCTGAAGCTTGAGCTGCAGATCGGAGATGCTATTGATACTTGTTCCAGCTAGACAGAAGGGAGAAAGCCTGGGCCAGGTAAAATAGAATTGTACACATTATGAGAAGCAACTTATGTCACCTTAGTTACTTCTTTATAAAAGTTAGTAAAATTTCTTTTCTCTTCACTGTGCCCAATACTTAGAGCTACCTGAATTTGTTGTCCATTATTTGGAGAAACACATGCACGCGCGCGCACACACACACACACACAACCTTGACATGTATGGAAGGTCTATCAATGGTCAGCAAAATAGTTAATAGAGTACACGAGATAGAAGTTTCTACAGTTAGGGGCGCCTGGGTGGCTCAGTGGGTTAAAGCCTCTGCCTTCGGCTCCGGTCATGATCCCAGGGTCCTGGGATCGAGCCCCACATCGGGCTCTCTGCTCAGCAGGGAGCCTGCTTCCTCCTCTCTCTGCCTGTCTCTCTGCCTCCTTGTGATCTCTGTCTGTCAAATAAATAAATAAAATCTTTAAAAAAAAAAGTTTCTACAGTTAACTTACAGAGTATGAACTATTAAAAGAGCATAGACAACTAAGTATATAACTATTATATATGTATTTACATGTACATAAATAAAACTTTTAGACAAAAGGATAAAAACCCCAGCTTAACAAACATGGTTCTTACATGCAAATACCTCCAATATCATTATTTCCCATTAGTAGCTCACCAAAACACTTACTTGTCATCAGAAATCCAAACTGCTCATCTTTTGTTAGTCTCCTGATGGAGAGCAGGTGAAGTACATCTGTGTGGGTGTGTCTTACTTCAAGCATAACTTCTCCTTGACATAAATTCACAGCAGGCCATTAACTGTCTTTTTTACTATCTTCAATTAAAATGTTCTTTGGTTATACTGACGTAAGATAATGTGCACTTTTTGTATATCCATAAAAAGATTTGTCAAGTCAAACGTACAAGTCACTTACAGAACTGGTTCTCTGAATCTCCCTATTGTGTAAGTCACTTCTTGTCAATTATAAAAGCATGTGACCTCTTCCTCAGCGCTATCAAACCTACCTCCTCCATTACTGAACAATCACTTATTTGAAAAAAAGCAGCTAGTAAATTTTTTAATACAGCATGGTTTTTTTTTTTTAAAGATTTTATTTATTTATTTGACAGAGAGAGAGATCACAAGTAGGCAGAGAGAGAGGAGGAAGCAGGCTCCCTGCAGAGCAGAGAGCCCGATGTGGGACTCGATCCCAGGACCTGAGATCATGACCTGAGCCGAAGGCAGCGGCTTAACCCACTGAGCCACCCAGGCGCCCAATACAGCATGGTTTTTTAAGCTCCCAAGGAAAGGAGCAAATATAAGCAGGGATTTCTTAGTGAATATTGAAAGCTCTAGAAATTCAGCTCCTTAAACCCGGCTATATTTGTTACAAAGATATCCATTCAGCTGGCCTCGGTGTAATGAGTATGGTGATGTAAATTTAGCTCAATTCAAGTAAATTAAACTATCTGCTAAAATACAGTAACCAGAGGTGCCTGGGTGGCTCAGTAGGTTAAGCATACAACTCCTGGTTTCGGCTCAGGTCGTGATCTCAGGGTCATGAAACCGAGCCCCATGTCAGGCTCTGGAATGGGTCTGGAGTCAGCTTAGGATTCTCTCTCTCCCTCCCCACTCCCCCACTTGCAAGCATGCACAGGCTCTCTCTCACATTTTTTTTTTAAAGAAATCTTTAGAAAAAAATACAGTAACCACTTGTAATGCATTTCTTTCAGTGTTTGGACCAAGTTATTCTCCTAAATCGTCAGACAAAATGTGAACATCTATTATTCAGCCTCAATTATTCCCACATCTAGAATAACATTCAAGTGGCCCTTCCAGCCATTAAAAACACGAGTTGCAGAATTACTTTCAAATCAGCACTATTGACTTTTGTATAAAAGGTTTGAAAATACAATGGATGAACAAGCAAATGGCAAAGTTTTGTTCTGGATCCTGAACTGCCTGCCCCGTGGGGGTGCTTCCTCTTTCAAAAGCTCCCCTCCCAAAAATTGCTAAATCTTTGCACAAGGTCACCTGTTGTCTGCTTCGCTATGAGAATGCTAGTTACAAATTCTAAGGTTAGTATGTGGGAATGAATAAGACATGAGCTGATTTTATTTGTCCAACTTGACTTAGGCTGTTGCTATGAACTAAAGTGTGCTTAATAGCCACTGGAGAGAAGAGTTTGTTTAAATGAGGTAAATGATTGAAGAGGAGCTCTGGGCTGTGCAAAGGAAACTACTACCTCAGATGCAAAGAGAAAAGTTGCCTCAGATGTCCAGGAAAAGTATATCTGGTGGACAATTTTACCTTCTTTTCCTTTTAGTTACAAAAATTCATTTTGAAGACAATTAAACCAGTAGTTTCTTAACTGTCCCAAAAGCCCTCATCGAAAACCCTACAGGAGGGGCCCTGGAGAGTGGGGACAGGCTCTTCCTTGGACCCAAAATAGTTTTTTTTTTTAAAACCTTTTCTACATAGCGATGCCCTTTCAAGAACTTTTTTTTAGATTTTATTTGAGAGAGAGAGAGAGAGAGAGAGCATGAGCGGAGGTGGGAGGGCAGAGGAGGAGGGAGAAGCGGACTCCCAGCTGAACAAGGAGTTTGACCCAGGGCTCAATCCCAGAACCCCAGGATCATGACCCCAGACCCCAGGTGCTTAACCAACTTAGCCACCCAGATGCTCTTACACAGTGACCTTCTATACAATCTCTCAATGAAGTCCTTTACTCAACAACGTAGAAACCATCTTACTGAATAACTTCCCTTCCTAGAACCCAGGATTTTAATTTACACAACATTCTCTTAGTTGAGAATCATTTGTTCTCACTGTGAGCTGTGTGTAATTAATGAACATAATTAGGATGCCCGCTCTACAAAGAAGCTATTGCTTTTCTGCTAAGATGAGACTTGAGTTCAGACTGAAGTTATTGCTTTTGGCATTGTGCATAATCTGTCTGAAAAGCCTCTTCTTTCTTCTTTAAATTCTGGGAAGGCATTTCTAAATGACTATATTGTCTCAAAAGAAATTATAGACAGAAAATATCACCTGGGTTTTCTGTACCAATAAAACTACCAGACAGTTGAAGGTGTGTGTCTTGAATACATCTACTTAATTCCAATGCTGTCAAGTTGGACCATGTACAAGGCTTGTTGATAATCTACATGATAAGCTATTTAACTTGCCATGGCCTTAGTTTGCTAAAACTCAAAGTCCTTTGCTCTTAATTTTTAAACAGTTTTCATAGGCCAACACAACGGAATGTATTTAGTGCTAGAAATTCTATCAATCCCTGGGTCCAAGTGTGCTCCTTCTTCATTCAAGGACAAGGTAAGTTGGAGTGGACCTTGTCTGGTTCCTGTGCACTGGGTTTTCCAAGTCTCATCAAAAACATTGCTCACAGGATTTCACAGGGTTGACTCTAGGTAGAAGGACTCGAAATACCCAATCAATTTGCGAGCATATCGTTTTGGTAGAGAACCGGAATCACTGTTAAGAGAAGTCAAGGTAGAAGAGAAGAAAATGGTGCAAACGATAAACCTGAAAGACAACAAAAACAGGAGACCAGCAGATTAAGGAACCTGGCAGGGGAGGTTAGAACGGAGGGTAAAGCGGGAGTCCTGGGTACACTTCAGCTGTAATGCCAACTCTGTGAAGGAGAAAGCTGCATGGCCTCTTTCAAAATAATGGCTCAAAGCTGCTACTGATGGTGTGGCTTCAGTTTCTACCAGTAATTCTTCCATGCACTGGCTTTCACCCCTTCAAAATGGGTCAATGCGTACCTTACAGTGTTGTAAGGAGTCAATGCGTAAAAAACACAAGCACCATGGTGTAGGCACGTAAGAGATACTCAGTTAACAGCCACTACTATGTTTGAAGCCACTTTGTACTACAGGAGACATAGATGTAAGGAGACACAAGAAAAAAGCAACAAGAAAGTGGAGTCCAGTCCTTAAGAAAGTGGAATAAGGGGGCGCCTGGGAGGCTCAGTCGTTAAGCATCTGCCTTCTGCTCAGGTCATGATCCCAGGGTCCTGGGAGATCAAACCCCACATCAGGATCACTGCTCAGCAGGAGCCTGCTTCTTCCTTTCCTGCCCACCCCGCACTTGTGTTTCCTCACTCTCTCTGTGTCTGTCAAGTAAATAAATAGCCTTAAAAAAAAGTGGAGTAAGATTTAGTGGTAATGCCCAAGAACACTGCCTTGGTCGGCGCCGCCTCTATCCATCTATCCCCAGCACGGTGGTAGTTAGGCACTGTGCACATGATCTCACGGGGCCCTCACAACGTCTGACAGGACAGGTGCCTAACCCACCTCATTTCATAATAAAGAAACCCAGCCTCGGAGAAGCCAAAATTTCCCAGCGCCCATAGTAAGTGACAGGAGTTGGAATTTAATTCCAAGTACATGTGATCCCAGAACCTATGTTCATTTTATCAGAGAACACTGCTTCTCCGTGACCTGTGCATCCAAAAACACAGGATTTGTCTTGCCTTAGAGGTTGCAGACATGCTGTTTGCTCTGTCTTGCATACTCTGCCTGGTATCAGCTCCTTGCATGCCCAGTATTGGCTGAAATGTCATCGCTGCTTGGCCCTACCACCTGCCCAAACTGCGTCTCCATAGCTAGTATTTCATAACATGCAGTTCTTTACATTGCTATTTAATAAGAGATAACCACATCTCTAACTGCATACCATTTAATTATCTGTCTGTCCCCAACATACTGGAAACCCCATAGGAGCAGGGACCAGATCAGTTTCCTTGACGTTTTGTCCAGCACCCAGCACAGTGGCTGGCCCACGATAAAAGCAGGTTCCCAGGCATCAGGTGTCAAATATTCATTGCGTGATTACTGGTGGCTAAAGTTAACAGGCAATCTCAGAACAACTACCTCCTAGAGGAGGTAGGGCTTATGGATAATAGTGATGTCTGTGGATCATCCGTGTAAGACTGCCTTGTGTCTGTTACTTCATTTCAAACTCTAAACAAACCCTGCAGGGAGGCACTGTTATCCTCGCCACTTTACAGATACAGCCGGTGGGGCAAGTGGGATTACATAACTGTCTACATTACACAACTTATTAAGTGACCTCCCCACTCACAAACAGAAGAAAAAACTGTGAAATGTAGAGTCAAGTACCAACATCAGACTGGGGCTTGTATGTAGAAATCTAGAAATTGTTCCTGAGGGACATACAGCAGTTTCTAGATAGGACACTTCAATATCACAGAGATGCCAGTTTTCCTAGTTCATTTCTAATTAAGGTAATTGCATTAAAATCCAAATATTACTTTCATATTTTCTTTTTAACAAAGTGATGCTCTAGTTCAGAAAAAATGTAAAAAAAAGGAAGCAAAAATGAGAGCATATTTGCCATATCAGCTATTAAGTAAATGCTGGAAAGCCAAAATAATTCAAATACTGTGGCAGTGGCTTAAGGAGAGACCAAATGAAAAGTTGAGCAAAACAGCTGAAATTTGGTTGGTTAAGTTGGATATACCAGGGGACAGAGAAACTTTCACTGTATCCCAACAAATTTTAAGTGGGTTGAAGAAAGAAAATTTTAAAACATGGAATTAAAAAAGACATAGGAGACAATATTGATTACTATTTTAAAGATTTGACGGCAGAGGCTTACTAAGCCTGAACGTATTTATAAAAAAAATCATTATACTTCACTAAATAAAAATTTAAATCTTCCATAAATAAAGAAGCCTAGCACTGAGAAGCTAATCTTTTTTGGAGAAAAAAAGGAGAACAAGCTTTATGTATGTAAAACCAATATTCAAATGGGAGAGATTAATATGCCCTCATGTGAAGACACAGTTTTCTTTTAATTAAAATAATTTAAAGACTATGAACAAGAATGACGAATAACAGACCAAGAAAATAGCTTACAGTATCCCAGATAGAGGGGTAAATCTAAGGACTAATTAATGATTAAGTGTTGAATTACTAACAACCTGCTTCAGGAAACAGTTCTGAGGTGGGAATTTATGTCATCAGTGTATCAGGACCAAACCCCGTAGTGTGTGAAGAGAGTGTGCACAGAGGAGTCCACTACTTCCCTCTCCTCCGGGGAGAGCTCAAAGCTGGACTAGCCCTTTGGAGGTGACCATCTTTAAGGTGGGGAGCCAAGCCTTTACCCCTGCATTGAATAGTCACGGAAGAGAGCCAGCCCCCCCGGAAGAGGAATGATCTTGGCAAGGCATTGGGACATCGACATTTTTACCAACTGAGAGAAAGAGTGCCTCAGTCTTGAAAGGGGGATCTGGGGGGCACACCATGGCATACGCCACATATCCCGGCGGGAAAATGGATGAATGCTAGGCATTAAGACTAATCTGCCTTAATTCAATTTAAAAAAATGAAAAAATAAATGGCACCATCACCACTACTTAAAGACATACAAATAAAGGCAGCAAGATACCTTTTTAAACTTATTTAACCAACTAAGTAGCAATTATTTTCAAATAATATACTCAGCCACAGAGGATACACTGATCTGGACAGAACCACACTCTTTAAAGTAGGTATAAATTAGAACAACTGGAAAACATTTGGATGTATATGCCGTAAGAGGTAGGCTCATACATTATAACTCATTTTAGTAGCAAATCGAAAGAAAAATGGAGGGGAAGCTATGGCATTTTCCAGCTAGAAGCCCTGCAGTGCTATGCCGGTGTACCTAGAGCAATGCCGGATGTCCTTATCATGATCCATGAGGCCCTCAGGGCTCCACTTCCCAGTCTCCTGCTGCTTTTCAGATTTCCAAGTTCCAGCCCACCTCAGCCTCTTGACCCTGACGTCCCCCAGTGCTCAGAACATACTGTCTCCAGAGCCGTCCGCTGGGTCCTTGTCACTGAGGTCTCAATTCGGATAATGCCGTCTCAAAGAGGCCAGTCGTGACCACCCTGTCTGTAAGGTGGTGCTTCCTTCCCCAATCCTGCCTACTGTTTCACTTCTTTGCACTGTTTACGGACAGACAAATTGGTCTTGATTTGTTTACTTCAATTCCTGTGTTTCCTGCTCCAACCTATTCCCAGGGAGGGTGAGCTGCGGGAGACAGGGTTCTGAAATAGAGTTTATATGAGATTTTGATAGTTGCTTTACACAAAATAAATGCCCGTAACTTAACAACTCTCCCTTACATCATTGAGAACCGTTTGTTAATAGAAAGGAGAGTTAATCTTATCCAAAACACAAGTCTCAGGACTCTGGTAACTTCTATCTTCCCTTCAACCTTCAGGCGCAGAGGTGGCACCAGCCACTTGCTCCCGGTAGCCCCGACCTGCCCCGCCATCCCCCCGCATGACTCACACACGCCCCTTCACTAAACTCCAGTTCTCGAGGTGAAGGTGTCCTTTGTCTTCTGCCAGGGCCCTGGTTGATACAGCTTTATTTTTAAAACTTGGTATCATGATTTCAGTGTTTACTGAAAAGAATGATCATCCAAGAACTAAGGCCTTAGTGAAAAAGAATAGCAAAGAGAGATCTGCATAACCAGATAATGAAAATTATCATAAAACTAGAACACCCCATAGGGAAGGCACGTGATGTGATGAGCACTGGGTGTTATAGGAGACTGATAAACTGTTCAACACTACATCTGAAACTAATGATGTGCTATAAATTGGCTAATTGAATTTTTTAAAAAAACTAAAGTACTATAGAAAACTAAAAAAGTACTATGCCGTAGAAATAAAAAAAAAAAACTAAGAAAAAAAACCTAAAGTACTATGCCATAGAAATAAAAAATAGAGGACTACAATAAAATTAAAAGTATAAAACAAAAGATTCAGCGGGCGCCTGGGTGGCTCAGTGGGTTAGGCCGCTGCCTTTGGCTCAGGTCATGGTCTCAGGGTCCTGGGATCAAGTCCCGCATCGGGCTCTCTGCTCGGCAGGGAGCCTGCTTCCTCCTCTCTCTCTCTGCCTGCCTCTCTGCCTACTTGCGATCTCTGTCTGTCAAATAAATAAAATCTCTAAAAAAAAAAAAAAAGATTCAGGGATATATAGGAACAAGTTTTTACATCAATGAGGAAAAGATTTGTTAATTAACTGTATGGAAATTATCTAATGAGGTAGAAAACTAATGTGGACTCTTATTTTTGACCAAGTAAAACACAAATTCCACATATATTAAGGATCTAAGTAGAAAAAGTATTAGGGAAATGTGGAACAATATGTGTATGAAGCTAGAGTGGGGTATGCTGTCCTAAGGCAAAACAAAAACTCACCAACCATTAAAAACTTAATTACTAGAACTCATACAGCAATTCAGTAATGTGGCAGGATACAAAATCAACATACGGAAATCAGTTGCTTACTTATACACTAACAACAAAAATATAGAAAGGGAAATTAGAGAATGATTTCATTTACTGTAGCACCAAGAACCATAAGGTACCTTGGAATAACCCTAAACAAAGAGGTAAAGGATTTGTACTTGAGGAACTACAGAACACTCATGAAATAAACTGAAGACACAATAAGATGGAAAAGCATTCGATGCTCATGGATCAGAAGAATAAACATTGTCAAAATGTCTATACAGCCCAGAGCAATCTACACTTTCAATGCCATCCTGATCAAAATTCCACCGGCATTTTTCAAAGTGCTGGAACAAAACAATCCTAAAATTTGTATGGAACCGGAAGAGACCCTGAATCGCTAAGGAAATGTTGAAAAACAAAAACAAAACTGGGGTCATCACGTTGTCTGATTTCAAGCTTTACTTGATTACCACTCACCAAGACAGCATGGTACTGGCACAAAAACAGACACATAGACCAATGGAACAGAGTAGAGAGCCCAGATATGGACCTGCAACTCTATGGTCAACTAATCTTCGACGAAGTAGGAAAAAACATACAGTAGAAAAAAGTCTCTTCAATAAATGGTGCTGGGAAAACTGGACAGCTGTGTATGGAAGAATGACTCTCAACCATCCTCCTACATCGTACACAAAGATAAACTCAGAATGGATAAAAGACCTCAACATGAAGCAGGAATCTACCAGAATCCTAGAGGAGAACATAGACAGTAACCTCTTCGACATCAGCCACAGCAACTTCTTTCAAGATGTCTCCAAAGGCAAAGGAAACAAAAGCAAAAATGAACTTCTGAGACTTCATCAAGATCAAAAGCTTCTGCACCGCAAAGGAAACAGTCAACAAAACAAAGAGGTAACCCACAGAATGGGAGAAGATATTCGCAAATGACAGTACAAAGGGCTGATACCTAAGATCTATAAAGAACTCCTCATACTAGGGTACCTGGGTGGCTCAGTTGGTTATGCAACTGCCTTCAGCTCAGGTCATGATTCTGGAGTCCCAGAATGAAATCCCACATCAGGCTCCCTGCTGAGCAGGGAGTCCGTTTCTCCCGCTGACCTCTCTCCTCTCATGCTCACTCTCTCTCATTCTCTCCCTCTCAAATAAATAAAATCTTACAAAAAAAGAACTCCTCAAATTCAACACACACAAAAAACAGATAATCAGGTCAAAAAACATGCAGAAGACATGAACAGAGTCTTCTCCAAAGAAGACATACAAATGGCTAACACACACATGAAAAAAACGATCATCATTAGCCATCAGGGAGATTAAAATCAAAACCACAGTGAGATACCACCTTACACCAGTTAGAATGGCCAAAATTAACAAGACTGTAAACAATGTGTGTTGGAGAGGATGTGGAGAAAGGGGAGCCCTCTTACACTGTTGGTGGGAATGCAAGTTGGTGCAGCCAGTTTGAAGAACAGTGTGGAGAGTCCTCAAGAAATTAAAAACAGAGCTTCCCTATGACCCTGCCATTGCACTACTGGGTATTTACCCCAAAGATACAGATGTAGTGAAAAGAAGGGCCATCTGTACCCCAGTGTTTATAGCAGCAATGGCCACGGTTGCCAAACTGTGGAAACAACCAAGATGCCCTTCAACAGATGAATGGATAAGGAAGATGTGGACCATATACACTATGGAGTATTATGCCTCCATCAGAAAGGACGAATACCCAACTTTTGTAGCAACATGGACGGGACTGGAAGAGATTATGCTGAGTGAAGTAAGTCAAGCAGAGAGAGTCCATTATCGTATCATTTCACTTACTTGGGGAGCATAAGGAATAACACGGAGGACATTGGGAGTTGGAGTGGAGAAGTGAGTTGGGGGCAAATCGGAGGAAGAGATGAACCACGAGAGACTATGGACTCTAAGAAACAAACTGAGGGTTTTGGAAGGGAGGAAGGTGGGGGGTTGGGTGAGCCTGGTGGTGGGTATTAAGGAAGGCACATATTGCATGGAGCACTGGAGCACTGGGTGTGGTGTATAAACCATGAATCATAGAAACCAAAATTTGTTAAATGTAAAGAGCTATATAATAGAAGACAAAGAATGAGAAAAATATTTGCAGCACATGATAGATAAAATGCATTAACCACAGTATAGAATGTATTTCCAAAAATTGTTATAAAAGGACAATAGAAAAAAGAAATCAACGAAAGTTATCAGTAGGGATTAGGGTAATATCCAAATAGCTAATAAATATATGAAATGCTGCTCAAGCTTAATGATAATTAGGTAAATGCAAATTAAGGTAAAATGAGACATAATTTTTTAACACAAGTGGCTAGCTAAAATTATAGAAGATAGATAATAGTTCCTAGCGGAATGTTGGGGAAATGACACTCTCACTTATTAATGATGGAGTGTGAGTCATTCCCCATAATTTGAAAAGTGATTCAGAGAACTATTAAAATCTTAAACAGTAAACCAACAGTCTCACAGTGGGGAATGTATCCAAGAGAAAGAAACTTAGCATCTGAAGGTCTATGAACAAGAATGTCTACTGCAGCATTGTCTGTTTTGGCAAAAACTGGGGAAACTTCTCAAATGACTCATCATGAACAGAACTGAACACACTGTAGTCTGTCACTATTATATAATATTTTACAACCATTTAAATAGTTAGCTATAGCTCTACTGACCTACAAAAGGATTTTTCAACCTTGGTACTACTGACATTAGGGTGAGAGAATTCTTTGTTGGGATGGCGGGGGTGTTTCTGTGTGTGTGTGTGAACGAGAGACTGTCCTGTGCTGGGTTAAACCACATCCCTGACATCAACACACAGAATGCCGGTGGCATGCTGCCTCCAGTAATGCATTCTGGTCTACTACTCTGGGGCTGGGGTGGGGCGAACAAGCCCTCTCCCTGCTGAGAACCACCGACCAGAAGAGAGGTCCTGAAATATTGCGGCATGAAACAAGTAAGCTGCAGAGTAATGTATTTATGATAAGTTTTGTAAAAGTTGGGACACCTGGGTGGCTCAGTAGGTAAAGCGCCTGACTTGGTTTCAGCTCAGGTCATGATCTCATAGGTTGTGGGATCGAGCCCCATATCAGACTCTGCGCTTAGCAGGGAGTCGGCCTGAGGTTCTTTCTCCCTCCGCCCCTCTCCCTGCTCCTGCTCACTCTCTCTCTCAAATAAATAAATGAAATCTTCTAAAAAAATACATCTTTAAAAAATGTAAAGGCAAATGGTAATAATGAACATCCCACATATGTATGTAAGGTTTGTGTTTGTTTGAATGAAGACAAAAAACTAGTACAATATGGGCCAAGATGTAGGCATTCCACCATCTCAGGAAGGTGGAAACAGAGAGGATAAGAAGAAAAATTAGCAGCTCCTGTTATTTATCTGCCTATTTCACCAGTTACAAAATGAGAGTATTACAGTTGTGAATACTGGCAATTTAAGAAAGAAAGGTAATTTTGTAATTTAGCAAAAAAGAACCCAGGACACCCATGTGTTATGCCAACTAAAAGAAACCACTTTAAGGTTTCAAGGCTTCAAATTATTACATCCATAAAAACAGATAATAAAATCACTCAAGTAATTGCTAAAAGACTTTTATAAGAATGATACCATTTAATCCTCATGAGAACACTATTACTACATTAGACTCACAAGTTTCTCACAAGGTTCAATTGAAAACAAAAAAACTGGCAAAGTACTTCTGGTGAAAACCAACATAGATGCAAATGATATAATTTCTGTAACAGATTATGTACATGTATTTATTACTAAAGAAATGGCTTCCTATTTTTAATCTATGCACCTGACTACCAAAGATGTGAATGTGTGTAAACTAGACACTAGACAATTTCAATCTTCACTGTTAGACTGCGTTCTTTTTTTTTTAAATTTACTTATTTGACAGAGATCACAAGCAGAGAGAGAGGGGGAAGCAGGCTCCCCACTGAGCAGAGCCTGATGCGGGGCTCGATCCCAGGACCCTGAGATCATGACCTGAGCCAAAGGCAAGGGCTTTAACCCACTGAGCCACCCAGGTGCCCCGTTAGACTTCATTCTTTTTTTTTTTTTTAAATATTTTATTTGTTTATTTGACAGCTAGAGAGAGAGCACAAGTAAGCAGAGTGGCAGGGACATAAGGAGAGAGAGAAGCAGGCTCTCTGCTGAGAGCCTGATGCGGGGCTCGATCCCAGGACCCCGGAATCATGACCCGAGCCGAAGGCAGCCGCCCAACCAACTGAGCCACCCGGGCGCCCCTAGACTGCATTCTTAATAGTCACCATTACCATATGTTTCATTTATTCTATGTGGCAGGCGCCGTTCTAAGTAGCTTATATGTATTAGCTCACTTAATCCCCAGTATGATTATGATCCCCATTTAACAGACAAGCAAACTGAGGCATGGAGAGTTAAGCAAATTGCAAGATGACGCATAGCTAGAGAGTGGCAACTTTGGGCTGGCAGTCAGACCCAGGGATCAGGCTATGTTGCCTCTCTGTTCAAAAAGATTGGCGTGTAAGCTTAGACTTCACACATGACTACCCATCCTCTGCTCTGTCCCTCTACCTGGATTCACAAACATCACTGAGGTCCTCTTCTGCATCCTCTAAAGCTAGAGAAAACTGAGTGGAGATGCTGTTGTCTTGTTTCCAAGTCCATTCCCGATGCTGTTGCTCTCATCCAGAGAACTGCTTTCCCATCTCGGGCAGCAGTGCTAGTCAATCAACATTTCCCCACCTTTAAAATGCCCAACAGTTCCCTCTCTATAAAAGGAAGCCCGTCTGTGACTGTTTTCCCTACCTGTCTTCATTTCTTACTTTCCTATTATCATTTTGCTTCTAAATTATGATGATGATACCTATTAAAATTTCAAACACAAAGTCATGCAAAATACTAACCACTGTTCCAGTCTCTCAAAAGATAATAGCAGCAGAGCCTGTATTTCACAAACCTCTCATTAGACCAAGAAGGTTCTGGCTGCATTTTAGATTTTTAGCTCTCTCCCAGAAGTTCCAAGTTGTGTTATCAGGTTAGCTAAGACAACTCCAAAGATAGTTTTAAGATATGTTTATCAGTCAAGGTTCTACAGAAAAACAGAACCAGAACAGATTGATATATAGATGATGTAAGTATAAACCTGGAGAAGATATATAGTGTATATGAGATTCATTTCAAGGAACTGCCTTATTAGCGTGAGGGGCTGGCACGTCTGAGATCTGAAGCCAGTCATCAGGCTCAGGTAACTGGAGATGCAGTTCCTGAGGTGGAATTTTTTTCCTAGGAAGCTTCAGTTTTTGCTTTTAAAGCCTTCAACTGCTTAGATGAGGCATTAAGGACATAATGACACATTAAGGAGGACATTCTACTTTCTTTAAAGTCATGTGATTAAAGCACATCTACTAGGGTATGCTGGTAAATACAAGGGTTAGGAAACCATGTTGACATGACTAGAGCAGGCAGTCAGGAAGGAGGAAGCTTCGACAACACATGACCACTTACCAATGACAACTGAGCCTACGACTTGGTTTTAACATTAACAATGGATCCACAACATTGATGACGTGACCATCATTCTAGAACCAACAGAAAAGTAATGAGAACCAGTGAGACGAAGGGTGTTAGGCAGAAATAAAATACACTGGTATCAGTACCTTTCCTATATAACAGCAGTAGATTAGTACGATGGAAAAATAAGTAAATTTGCAAGAGAAACAAAAGTTGTAAAATATCTAGAAACAAAATCATCAACAATATTTTTGGAGTTATGTAAAAAACATTAATGAATTTCCTTAAATCTGAAAAATTAGATTGGTTCAGATATCTGCCAATTTCTATGCCACGGTTGCATTTTTTACTCATCATAGCTTTATAATGGTTTATTATAGGATATTTTAAATATTCCTCTCATTTCTCTTCTCATATTTTGTATTTTTAAACATCCTCAGTCATTTAGTATTACCAGTGAACTTTAAAATCACTTTGACGAATTTCCAGAGACATAATGGAATGTTAAATTGAAACTGCTGTAATAATGTAGATGTGTTTGAGAAAAGGTAACATCAATTTAACATTGAGTTTTGCTATCCAGAATCACTTGTATATACCTTTTAAATGTTAGGGCTGTGGCATAGGTGGGTGGGAGATGATTACGTACTTCCCCAGTTTGTAATCTTTCACAAGTTGGACTAAAAATTCAATTTTCTTTATTAAGTAACTTGGGCCTCTTGGCGATTAAAACAAGAACCTTTCCAGGGGCACCTGGGTGGCTCTGCTGGTTAAGTGTCTGCCTCTGGCTCAGGTCATGATCCCAGGGTCCTGGGATTGAGTCCCACATCAGGCTTCCTGCTCTTCGGGGAGCCTGCTTCTCCATCTCCTTCTGCCTGCTGCTCCTCCCATTTGTGCTCTCTGCCGAACAAATAAAATCTTTAAAAAAAAAGAACCTTTGCAATCTCATTTTCTGTTCTGCACAGAGCAGAAAATAAAATAAGTTCTTAGAACTGGTACTAATAATTTCAACAATTATTAACATTTACTGACCATTTACTTACTTCTCAGGCAGTATGTTCACTGAATTTACATGGAGTGTTTCAATCTTTATAAAGATTTATACCATAAACTCATCTTCACTTCTAACGTATGGTTTCAGGATTCAACAAAGCAACACGTGGAAAACACTTTTAAAAGTGAAAATCAACATGCAAATATAACAAAATACATTTTTCAAACATTTGATTCCGTCCCCAGTGAAATACATTTGTAGGTATTTGCTTTCCTCCTTAGACTTTATACTGTTACCTGCTACTGATATAAATACCTTGAAATACACTTTCCTTCTCGCTGAATTAAAGCTTTACTATGTTTTCTTAAAGATTTTAGTTTTTAAAGATTTTATTTATTTATTTGACAGAGATCACAAGTAGGCAGAGAGGCAGGCAGAGAGAGAGAGGAGGAAGCAGGCTCCCTGCCGAGCAGAGAGCCCGACGCGGGGCTCAATCCCAGGACCCCGAGATCATGACCTGAGCCGAAGGCAGAGGCCTCAACCCACTGAGCCACCCAGGTGCCCCAAAGATTTTAGTTTTTTATTTATTCAGAGAGAGTGAGTGAGCAGGGAGAGGTACAGAAGGAAAGGGAAACAATCTCAAGCTGACTCCGCTGAGAGACTAAAGCTCAATCCCCTGACCCTGTAATCACGACCTGAGCTAAAACCAAGAGTCCGACGCTCAACCAACTGAGCCATCCAGCCGCCCCAAAGCACTCCTGTCAAATTGTTATTTTATATGAAAAGGCAGCAAATCCATCCAAAAAGTTTACCTGAGGGTGTGGACCTACTGCAATTTCAAAAGATAAAGACGGAAAAGGCGGAGGGAACTAAGTTATTGTCTGATGTGCTCTGTGTTACATGTAGCCTTTACCAATCATGGTGAGGTGTAACACTGCCGTGCAAGTTATAAAAAAGATTATGGCTGGGCGCCTGAGTGGCTCAGCTGGTTAAGCATCTGCCTTAGGCTCAGGTCATGAGCTCAGGGTCCTGGGATAGAGTCCCACAGCAGGCTCCCCCCCGCTCAGCTGGGAGCCTGATTCTCCCTCTCCCTCTGCCCCTCCCCCACTGCTTATGCTCACTCTCTCAAATAAATACAATCTAAACAAAAGAAGATATTATGATTAATGAATTCTTTAAAAAATTCTAGTGAAAAATGGTGAAAGCGCCTATCTTAAGTGAGCAGACAAAACAATAAAATAGCAGCTCATCTATATAGCCAAAAATTTTTTTTAATAACTAGATAAAAATAATTTACATAACACAAACTTGGTGAGTCACTGTTATACACTAATAACTAATGTGATATTGTATGTCAACTATACTCATATTTCAAAAAAAGGGAACAAAATCCACTCACATTAGTATGTCAACCATACTCGAAGAAAAAAAAAGGAAAAAATCCATTCACAACACTGTGTGTTCAACTATACTTGAGCTAAAAACAAATGAGGGATGGAGTCAGTCAGTAGAGCATGGGAGTCTTCATCTCAGGATCTTGAGTTTGAGCCCCACACTGGGGGTAGAGTTTAAGTTTAAAAAAAAAAAAGGAGGGACACCTGGGTGGCTCAGTCAGTTAAACATCTGCCTTCAGCTCAGGTCATGCTCCCAGGGTCCTGGGATGGAGTCCCAGGGCTCCCTGCTCAGTGGGGAGTCTGCTTCTCCATTTGACTGCTGCTCCCCTTGCTTGTGCTCTAAGAAATAAATCTTTATTTAAAAAAAAAAAGAAAAAGTCTTCCCAGCTGAAGAAAAATTTTAAGTGAAATAACTAGGAAACAAATTAGCAAGGATTGGTCAGGATTCCTTAAAAAAAGAACTTTCAAACTATTCTGAACACAGAAAACAGCTGTATATACTTACGATTCTAGAAGATCGAATACTGTAAAGCTAATTATATTAAATGTTCCAAGGTGATTTTACTTAAGTAAAAAAAATGACATTAATTTCATTTGAGTAACAAGAAAAACGATAAAGAAGTCCTTCAAAACTTGGAGGATTTTGTCTTCAAATTTTCTTCTAAAGCTCTAATACATAAAACAATCATGGCACCAAGAACTGACCAGAATAGTTTAACAGAATCGACAGTCCAAATGCTGTGTGGAAACATAAGTCACAGGGAATAATGTTAAAACCACATTTACTGTATACTTGCAAATACTTCCCACATAGCTGATGAATTTTAAAATCTAAAACCTTAACCTGTAAGAACATATACTTTGTTTTGGGAGCAAAGAAAAGTATGATGCAGAGTACTTTAGAGAATACATCAAATATAATTACATTTTAATACTAAGAACCATATATTATTCTTCAAAGGATGTAACTCTACATGAAGAAACTGCTAAGAGTTTTTAAAAGCTAAGTTTCAGAAAGAGCAAGAAAAAAAATTACAGGCTAGTATCTCTGAAGAACATAGATTCAAAAAATTCTCAGAATATTAGCAAACTGAATTCAATAGCATATCAAAAAGATTATGCACCATAGCTAAGTAGGATTTTTACATGGAATGCAAGATTGCTATAACATATGCAAATCAACTAATGTGATACACCACACAACAGAATGAAAGCTAAGTATCACAAGATCATCTGAAAAGATTCAGAAAAAGACTTCGACAAAGTCCAACATCTGCTCATAATAAGAACTATAAACAAAGTATAAATGGAAATTTACTCAGCATGAATAAGGCCATTTATGAAGCCCACAGCTAACATCAATGGCAAAAAATTTGAAAAGTTTCCCTCTAAAATCTAGTATGAGACATAGATGGCCACTATTGTCACTTAGCCCTGGAGGTACTAGCAAGAGAAATGAGACAAGAAAAAGGAATAGAAGTTATCCATATTGGGAAGAAAGATGTAAAATTATTTGTTCGCAGATGACATGATTCTATAAGTAGAAATTCCTAAGTCCCCCCACCCACACACACAGAGTTAGAAAACACTAATTCAGTAAAGTCGCAAGATGCAAGATCTCAGCTGCATTTCTTTACATCAACAAGGATCTATAAGAAAAAGAAATCAGGAGATCCTATTATTTGCAACAATATGAGTGAACGTGGAGGACACTGTGCTAAGTGAAATAAGCCAGACACATTAAGGAAAAATCTTCAGTCTCGTTTATACATGAAATCTAAAAATGTCATATACATAGAAGCAGAGAGTAGAATGGTAGTTAGCAGGGGTGGGGAAGTGAAGAAAATGGGGAAATGTCGGTCAAAACTACAAAATGGCGTTTATATTGCATGAATAAGTCTACAGATCTTATGTACAACACGATGACTACAATTAATAGTACTATATTGGATACAGGAAATTTGCTAAGAGTAGTTTTCAGGTGCTCTTACCACAAAGCAAAAAAAAGGTAACTATGTGAAGTCACTGTTATGTTATCATCTTGAATGTAGTAATTATCTCACTATGTCTATCAGGTCACCAAGTTGTATGCCTTAAATATGTACAACTTTATTTCAAAAGTCAGGAAAAGCTTTCGGAGAAGAGAGCAGAGGAGGAGATTTGTCATGGTACAAAATATTATTTTAATCAAACTATGAAAATTTAAACCACAGATGTGCCTCAAAAATGGCACTAGTCAAGAACCATAATTATCAACATGAATTTGTCAAAATACTGTGTTAAATGTACAAGTTATTCAGTTACATCCCACCCTGTACTACTATGATGTTTAACTAAAGGATAAACTATTAAAGCATTAACCAAGTTTTTGATACTGATAGTCTATTATCTGCACTGGCAAAAGGATGGTGAAATATAACTATTTGTGTTGACAAACACAAGACAGCAGAAATGTAAGCAGAATGATTCCATCTTTAAACAAATGAAAACCAGAGAGGGAGATAAACCATAAGAGACTCTTAATCACAGGAAACACACTGAGGGTTGTTGGAGGGAAGGGGGTGGGTATGGCTGGGGTGGCTGGGGTGGCTGGTGTGACTGGGTGACGGACACTGGGGAAGGTGTGTGCTATGAGCACTGATGAATCGAAGACCTGTACCTCTGAAACCAATAATACATTGTATTTTAATTAATTGAATTTGAATTTAAAAAAATTAAAGACACACTCCCATCAGGAAAAAAATTAAAATAATAAAGAATGAAGGGAAAATATAAACTTTCAAAACTCACCTTTGTATAATTTCCCAATTGAGCATGACAAAATACTGCTTTATTTTAAAATATAAATGAAAACCATAATTTGAGATGCTTACTTTGTGTTTTTCTTGAAGAAATCCCTGAATATTCTCAACTCTGAAGTTCCCACACATATCATAAGGTGATCAGGCTTAAAATGAGAATAATATATAATACATTATATAATAATAAATATATACCAACTTATTTATCAGGCATTTTGCTGAACAATTTCCCATGATTTATTTCATTAGTTTCACTATATTCCTACCAAACAGATATTTATTCTTTCTCTCTCGAAAGAATTCCCTTGAGGACCAAGGAAACCAATGCAATAAAACAATTTTTTGGAAAGTTTAATATAAGGCTCAAAAAAGACGTCATATTAATAGGAATTGATATCTAAGAAATCATGATCATAGAGAAGATACTAGCATCCTATTTTGAATGTAGAAGCCTACATCCAAAATTTTGAATCTGGATAATTCTGCGCAGTAAGTTTACCTTTCTCATCTTCTAATCAAAAAAAAAAAATCACTATTTTTTATCTAAAGGTCAGTACTGAATTTGAGTTTCATGCATTTCTGGTGCAGTTTATCCTTTTATATTTTCTCCTGGAGTGCCCAAGTCCCACTCTTCAGGCAAATGTACTATGTCTAAAACATGGTGTGGCCAGGCAAGGCCAGCTAGGGACAGAGACCAAAAAAGACAATTGTTCCAACTGATTTGTTCTAGTTGGCAGTGCATGCTACTAATTAGAACGGTGAAGCATTTTTAACTTCCGTTTTAATGGTCCATCAATGACAGTTAAGATTATATACACAAAAGCACATGTATTAAGTATTAATGTAAAGAGGGATAGTCAGAAAAAGTATGCAAGTCATTGCCCTGCTGTACCAGTAACTATCCCCTGAAGAAAATCTACTGACAGCAAAGATAAGCATAACATATCTAGAAACTAATGATATAGAGTTATTCTAGTGGTGTATGAAGTACTCTACAGAACTTTTCTAAATGTTACCAAAGGACTTAACATTGAAACCATAAATAACCTATCCTGGGTGATTACTTAGAGGTCAGGCTCTGACTACTCTTACGAGCATCACCCCATTTAACCCACCAGAAAACCCTTGGCTGTTTCAGGATGTTCTTTCATCTGCCTCCAGATCTGTTGTGGGGATCGAATGAGTCAATTATATATCCCAATTATCTTGGCAAATCAAGGTATGACAGCACTATAGGCATGTATATGGAAAAAGTCAATCTCATGTTAAAGGATATACATTTACTCATCATGTTAACTTCCTATTTGAAAACTAATGGTCATTTTTAGGATGCACGAGCTTTAAGTAAATTCATTTTAGCCAAGATTAAGCTCCAGCTTGAAAATGGTCATTCTTCCCCACCAGTTCATTGTGACTTTCACTCTCATGTTGCTTCCAGGGCAACTGCAGGAGAGCTGATCACAAAAATCACTGCAGACCTGTTTTTTTTAGAGACCAGGTGGGAAAATAGATTCTGGAATCCCATTTCCACCATTATGCGAGTCCAGGTAGGAGCTTGCTACTTCAAGTGTGGTTCAAGGACTAGCATCACAGGCGATCCCTGAGGACATGTTCAAATTGAGTCTTGGGCTCATCAGAAGAGATACTTAGTGAAAATCTGCATTTTTACCAAAATCCCCAGGTAATTCAGTCACATTTTAAGTTTGAGAATCACTGATGCAGATATTTAATCTGAAGATAGACTGATCTTACAAAGTTAGAAATATGGAGAAAATATAACAAAAATCTTTTTTAAAAGATTTTAATTATTTTAGGGGTGCCTGGGTGGCTCAGCCATTAAGTGGCTACCTGCAGCTCAGGTCATGATCCCAGGGTCATGGGATTGAGCCCTGCATCGGGTTGCCTGCTCAGTGGGAGGCCTGCTTCTCCCTCTCTGACTCCCCCTGCTGTGTTCCCTCTCTTACTGTGTCTCTCTGTGTCAAATAAATAAATAAAATGTTTACAAAATTTAAAGAAAAGATTTTAATTATTTTAGAAAGCAATAGAGAGCACAAGAGGGGGTAGGGACAACAGGAGAGGTGGAGGGGGAGAGAGAGGGAGAATCTCAAGCAGCCTCCTCACTGAGCATAGAGCCCAACACGGGACTCGGTCTCATGAATCTGAGATCATGAACCTGGGCCGAAATCAAGAGTCGGACACTCAGCCACACAGGCACCCCCACAAAAATCCTTTGGAATGTAGAGTTTGAGTTCGTAATAAAGTAGGGTCCAAATCCACGAAGAGAAAACAACTGGAGGGTAAATGACGATGAAGACGCGAACGGCGGGAAGGCCCCGAAACGCTGGGTGATCTTAAAGCCTTGGGTTTTTGCAACAGGGAGTAGGAGAGGGGTATGGCTATGAACCTTGGCAAGGTAGGAAATCAGAATGGAACTTTCATAATAAAGGCAGCTAATGAGCATAAAGATTCATTCCTAATAGCACTCTTAGAAACTAGGGAGTAGAAGAAAACTCACACTGAATAACAACTCACTGCAAAAAAACCAAAACCTTACAGCAAAGATATTCTGATGGTAATAATTCATTCATAGTATTAATAACAAGGAAATTATGAAGGAGTGTTCCATGTCATTATTAATCAGAGAAATGCAAATTAAGACCCCAAGGGGGTACCTTCTACCTATATCTCAGTAGCAAAATTTTAAAGGACCAACGACACCTAGTGCTGGGCTGAAGTCAATTCACAGCATCTCCTTCGCTGCTGCTGGGAGTGTGACTTAGTGGAGGTAATCTGGGAAATTATTTAGCATTACCGCCTGAAGTTGAACATTTACTTAACCCAGAGCCCACCTATTTCCCTCCTAGGGAAGGCCCAAGAGAAACTTTTATTCATTAGAGCAGGCAGCATCAGGCTGTTCACAGCAGCACTTCTCACAATAGCAAAACCCAAGTTCATCACCCAAAGCCTCACTGAAATTAGTGGTAAAGAGACCCAGCAGAATGCTCCACAGTTGTCAACTGTAATAAACCACACCAGCACACAAAAATGAGGATAAAACTTCTAACAAAATGAAAAAAAGAAGAGCCAAATAAGATTACACACAGCAAGAGACAAGGAGGCGAGGGAGTGCTGAACAGAAATCAGAATGATGACAACCCCCACTGGAGGGAGGCCAGGGCAGGAGCTCCTAGGGTGCGCATGGAGTTAGTGCGAGTTATTATCAACGCCGTGGCTCTGATTTTCAGTGACAGACTTGTGTTTCTACGTTATTACAACTAAGTAAATAAAAGCAGGGCAGGCGTAGATGAATACGGACAGCATGTCATGGAGGAAGAATTATAACAAATTTAATTCCTTGCACCCAAGGTGCATTTGACACTATGACTCTTTACTTAAAATAATGAGGATTAGTAACACTTAAATTCTTATTTAAAGGTCAATGGGTTAGCTCGTTTAATCCTTACAATAAATGTCTCCCATGCACAACATTAATTCTTAAGTGTTCTCTCACACACACACACAAAATGGTAATTTTGTGAAAGAATGGACATGTCAATTTTCTCGACAGTGATATTCACCCCACAATATGTACGCCGCCATGGACTCCTTAAATAGAATTTTATTTGCCAAACATATCTCAGTAAAGCTGGAAGAAAGGAAGAAAGAATGGTCCAATGCAGAAATGTGAGAATACAGAATATATTCTTTAGAAAATGGACCGAAGGTATAAATTTTAAAATATCAATAGTCCTTACATTACAGAAAGAGGTACAAGCAGAAAAGAAAAAGAAACAAAAATGCAGCAGAAGGGGACGCCTGGGTGTCTCAGTTGGTTAAGCGGCTGCCTTCGACTCAGGTCATGATCCCAGTGTCCTGGGATCGAGTCCCACATCGGGCTCTTGCTCCGCAGGGAGCCTGCTTCCTCCTCTGACTCTGCCTTCCACTCTGTCTGCCTGTGCTCGCTCTCTCGCTTGCTTTCTCTCTGACAAATAAATAAATAAAATCTTAAAAAAAAAAAATGCAGCAGAGGTAGGAGGAGTCAAGATGGCGGAGAAGTAGCAGGCTGAGACTGCTTCAGCTAGCCGGAGATCAGCTAGATAGCTTATCTAAAGATTGCAAACACCTGAAAATCCATCCGCAGATCGAAGAGAAGAAGAACAGCAATTCTGGAAACAGAAAAACAACCACTTTCTGAAAGGTAGGACCGGCGGAGACGTGAATCCAAAGCGACGGGAAGATAGAGCCCGGGGGGAGGGGCCGGCTCCCGGCAAGCGGCGGAGCAACGGCGCACAAAATCAGGACTTTTAAAAGTCTGTTCCGCTGAGGGACATCGCTCCAGAGGCTAAACCGGGGCGAAGCCCACGCGGGGTCAGCGTGGCCTCAGGTCCCGCAGGGTCACAGAAGGATCGGGGGTGTCTGAGTGTCGCAGAGCTTGCGGGTATTGGAACGGGAAAGCCGGCTACAGAGACAGAGCCGACAGTAAGCTCACAGCTCGGTGTTACCTTGAACTGGTCGCAGGCTCGGAGAGCTCGGAGCGCGGCCGGAGGTCAGGCAGACGGGAGTAACTGGGCGCTGTTCTCTGAGGGCGCACTGAGGAGTGCGGCCCTGGGCTCTCGGCTCCTCCGGGCAGGAGACCAGGAGGCCGCCATTTGTATTCCCGTCCTCCGGAACTCTACGGAAAGCGCTCAGGGAACAAAAGCTCCTGAAAGCAAACCCCAGCGGATTACTCAGCCCAGCCCGGGTAAGGGCGGTGCAATTCCGCCTGGGGCAAAGACACTTGAGAATCACTACAACAGGCCCCTCCCCCAGAAGATCAACAAGAAATCCAGCCGAGACCAAGTTCACCTACCAAGGAGTGCGGTTTCAATACCAAGGAGAGCAGCAGAATTCCAGAGGAGGAGAAAGCAAAGCACGGAACTCATGGCTTTTTCCCTGTGATTTTTTTTAGTCTTGTAGTTAATTAATTTTTTTCTTTTTCATTTTTTGTTTTTTTTCTCGCCTTCTGGTAAATTTTTTTTTTAACTTTTACCTTTTTCTTTTTTAACATTTTTTAACTAGTTTATCTAATATATACATTTTTTCTTTTTTATATTTTTCTTTATTTGTTCTTTTTTTAAATTCTTTTCTTTTCTTTTTTTTTCTTCTTTTTTTTTCTTTCTTCCTTTTTGAACCTCTTTTTATCCCCTTTCTACCCCCTCACAATTTGGGATCTCTTCTAATTTGGTTAAAGCATATTTTCCTGGGGTTGTTGCCACCCTTTTAGTATTTTACTTGCTCCTTCATATACTCTTATCTGGACAAAATGACAAGACGTAAAAATTCACCACAAAAAAAGAACAAGAGGCAGTACCGAAGGCTAGGGACCTAATCAATACAGACATTGGTAATATGTCAGATCTACAGTTCAGAATGACAATTCTCAAGGTTCTAGCCAGGCTCGAAAAAGGCATGGAAGATATTAGAGAAACCCTCTCGGGAGATATGAAAGCCCTTTCTGGAGAAATAAAAGAACTTAAATCTAACCAAGTTGAAATAAAAAAAGCTATTAATGAGGTGCAATCAAAAATGGAGGCTCTCACTGCTAGGATAAATAAGGCAGAAGAAAGAATTAGTGATATAGAAGACCAAATGACAGAGAATAAAGAAGCTGAGCAAAAGAGGGACAAACAGCTACTGGACCACGAGGGGAGAATTCGAGAGATAAGTGACACCATAAGACGAAACAATATTAGAATAATTGGGATTCCTTGGGACGCCTGGGTGGCTCAGTTGGTTAAGCGGCTGCCTTCGGCTCAGGTCATGATCCCAGCGTCCTGGGATCGAGTCCCACATCGGGCTCCTTGCTCCGCAGGGAGCCTGCTTCTCCCTCTGCCACTCTGTCTGCCCGTGCACTCCCTCTCTCTCTCACAAATAAATAAAATCTTAAAAAAAAAAAAAAGAAAAATTGGGATTCCAGAAGAAGAAGAAAGAGAGAGGGGAGCAGAAGGTATACTGGAGAGAATTATTGGGGAGAATTTCCCCAATATGGCAAAGGGAACGAGCATCAAAATTCAGGAGGTTCAGAGAATGCCCCACAAAATCAATAAGAATAGGCCCACACCCCGTCACCTAATAGTAAAATTTACAAGTCTCAGTGACAAAGAGAAAATCCTGAAAGCACCCCGGGAAAAGAAGTCTGTAACATACAATGGTAAAAATATTAGATTGGCAGCTGACTTATCCACAGAGACCTGGCAGGCCAGAAAGAGCTGGCATGATATTTTCAGAGCACTAAACGAGAAAAACATGCAGCCAAGAATACTATATCCAGCTAGGCTATCATTGAAAATAGAAGGAGAGATTAAAAGCTTCCAGGACAAACAAAAACTGAAAGAATTTGCAAACACCAAACCAGCTCTACAGGAAATATTGAAAGGGGTCCTCTAAGCAAAGAGAGAGCCTACAAGTGGTAGATCAGAAAGGAACAGAGACCATATACAGTAACAGTCACCTTACAGGCAATACAATGGCACTAAATTCATATCTCTCAATAGTTACCCTGAATGTTAAATGGGCTAAATGCCCCTGTCAAAAGACACAGGGTATCAGAATGGATAAAAAAACAAAACCCATCTATATGTTGCCTCCAAGAAACTCATTTTAAGCCCGAAGACACCTCCAGATTTAAAGTGAGGGGGTGGAAAAGAATTTACCATGCTAATGGACATCAGAAGAAAGCAGGAGTGGCAATCCTTATATCAGATCAATTAGATTTTAAGCCAAAGACTATAATAAGAGATGAGGAAGGACACTATATCACACTCAAAGGGTCTGTCCAACAAGAAGATTTAAGAATTTAAAATATCTATGCCCCCAACGTGGGAGCAGCCAACTATATAAACCAATTAATAACAAAATCAAAGAAACACATAAACAATAATACAGTAATAGTAGGGGACTTTAACACTCCCCTCACTGAAATGGACAGATCATCCAAGCAAAAGATCAGCAAGGAAATAAAGGCCTTAAACGACACACTGGACCAGATGGACATCACAGATATATTCAGAACATTTCATCCCCAAGCAACAGAATACACATTCTTCTCTAGTGCACATGGAACATTCTCCAGAATAGATCACATCCTCGGTCCTAAATCAGGACTCAACCGGTATCAAAAGATTGGGATCATTCCCTGCATATTTTCAGACCACCACAATGCTCTCAAGCTAGAACTCAACCACAAAAGGAAGTTTGGAAAGAACCCAAATACATGGAGACTAAACAGCATCCTTCTAAAGAATGAATGGGTCAACCGGGAAATTAAAGAAGAATTGAAAAAAATCATGGAAACAAATGATAATGAAAATACAACGGTTCAAAATCTGTGGGACACAACAAAGGCAGTCCTGAGAGGAAAATATATAGCGGTACAAGCCTTTCTCAAGAAACAAGAAAGGTCTCAGGTACACAACCCAACCCTACACCTAAAGGAGCTGGAGAAAGAACAAGAAAGAAACCCTAAGCCCAGCAGGAGAAGAGAAATCATAAAGATCAGAGCAGAAATCAATGAAATAGAAACCAAAAAAACAATAGAACAAATCAACGAAACTAGGAGCTGGTTCTTTGAAAGAATTAATAAAACTGATAAACCCCTGGCCCCACTTATCAAAAAGAAAAGAGAAAGGACCCAAATAAATAAAATCATGAATGAAAGAGGAGAGATCACAACTAACACCAAAGAAATACAAACTATTATAAGAACATACTATGAGCAACTCTACGCCAATAAATTTGACAATCTGGAAGAAACGGATGCATTCCTAGAAACATATAAACTACCACAACTGAACCAGGAAGAAATAGAAAGCCTGAACAGACCCATAACCAGTAAGGAGATTGAAACAGTCATTAAAAATCTCCAAACAAACAAAAGCCCAGGGCCAGATGGCTTCCCGGGGGAATTCTACCAAACATTTAAAGAAGAACTAATTCCTATTCTCCTGAAACTGTTCCAAAAAATAGAAATGGAAGGAAAACTTCCAAACTCATTTTATGAGGCCAGCATCACCTTGATCCCTAAACCAGACAAGGATCCCATCAAAAAAGAGAGCTATAGACCAATATCCTTGATGAACACAGATGCGAAAATACTCAACAAAATACTAGCCAATAGGATTCAACAGTACATTAAAAGGATTATTCACCACGACCAAGTGGGATTTATTCCAGGGCTGCAAGGTTGGTTCAACATCCGCAAATCAGTCAATGTGATACAACACATCAATAAAAGAAAGAACAAGAACCATATGATACTCTCAATAGATGCTGAAAAAGCATTTGACAAAGTACAGCATCCCTTCTTGATCAAAACTCTTCAAAGTGTAGGGATAGAGGGCACATACCTCAGTATCATCAAAGCCATCTATGAAAAACCCACCGCAAATATCATTCCCAATGGAGAAAAACTGAAAGCTTTTCCGCTAAGGTCAGGAACACGGCAGGGATGTCCATTATCACCACTGCTATTCAACATAGTACTAGAGGTCCTAGCCTCAGCAATCAGACAACAAAAGGAAATTAAAGGCATCCAAATTGGCAAAGAAGAAGTCAAATTATCACTCTTCGCAGATGATATGATACTATATGTGGAAAACCCAAAAGACTCCACTCCAAAACTGCTAGAACTTGTACAGGATTTCAGTAAAGTGTCAGGATATAAAATCAATGCACAGAAATCAGTTGCATTTCTCTACACCAACAGCAAGACAGAAGAAAGAGAAATTAAGGAGTCAGTCCCATTTACAATTGCACCCAAAACCATAAGATACCTAGGAATAAACCTAACCAAAGAGGCACAGAATCTATACTCAGAAAACTATAAAGTACTCATGAAAGAAATTGAGGAAGACACAACGAAATGGAAAAATGTTCCATGCTCCTGGGTTGGAAGAATAAATATAGTGAAAATGTCTATGCTACCTAAAGCAATCTACACATTTAATGCAATTCCTATCAAAGTACCATCCATCTTTTTCAAAGAAATGGAACAAATAATTCTAAAATTTCTATGGAACCAGAAAAGACCTCGAATAGCCAAAGGGATACTGAAAAAGAAAGCCAACGTTGGTGGCATCACAATTCCGGACTTCAAGCTCTATTACAAAGCTATCATCATCAAGACAGCATGGTACTGGCACAAAAACAGACACATAGATCAATGGAACAGAATAGAGAGCCCAGAAATAGACCCTCAACTCTATGGTCAACTAATCTTCGACAAAGCAGGAAAGAATGTCCAATGGAAAAAAGACAGCCTCTTCAATAAATGGTGCTGGGAAAATTGGACAGCCACATGCAGAAAAATGAAATTGGACCATTTCCTTACACCACACACAAAAATAGACTCAAAATGGATGAAGGACCTCAATGTGAGAAAGGAATCCATCAAAACCCTTGAGGAGAACACAGGCAGCAACCTCTTTGACCTCTGCCGCAGCAACATCTTCCTAGGAACAACGCCAAAGGCAAGGGAAGCAAGGGCAAAAATGAACTATTGGGATTTCATCAAGATCAAAAGCTTTTGCACAGCAAAGGAAACAGTTAACAAAATCAAAAGGCAACTGACAGAATAGGAGAAGATATTTGCAAATGACGTATCAGATAAAGGACTAGTGTCCAGAATCTATAAAGAGCTTAGCAAACTCAACACCCAAAGAACAAATAATCCAATCAAGAAATGGGCAGAGGACATGAACAGACATTTCTGCAAAGAAGACATCCAGATGGCCAACAGACACATGAAAAAGTGCTCCATATCACTCGGCATCAGGGAAATACAAATCAAAACCACAATGAGATATCACCTCACACCAGTCAGAATGGCTAAAATCAACAAGTCAGGAAATGACAGATGCTGGCGAGGATGCGGAGAAAGGGGAACCCTCCTACACTGTTGGTGGGAATGCAAGCTGGTGCAGCCACTCTGGAAAACAGCATGGAGGTTCCTCAAAATGTTGAAAATAGAACTGCCCTATGACCCAGCAATTGCACTATTGGGTATTTACCCTAAAGATACAAACGTAGTGATCCAAAGGGGCACGTGCACCCGAATGTTTATAGCAGCAATGTCCACAATAGCCAAACTATGGAAAGAACCTAGATGTCCATCAACAGATGAATGGATCAAGAAGATGTGGTATATATACACAATGGAATACTATGCAGCCATCAAAAGAAACGAAATCTTGCTATTTGCGACAACATGGATGGAACTAGAGCGTATCATGCTTAGCGAAATAAGTCAAGCGGAGAAAGACAACTATCATATGATCTCCCTGGTATGAGGAAGTGGTGATGCAACATGGGGGCTTAAGTGGGTAGGAGAAGAATAAATGAAACAAGATGGGATTGGGAGGGAGACAAACCATAAATGACTCTTAATCTCACAAAACAAACTGAGGGTTGCTGGGGGGAGGGGGCTTGGGAGAAGGGGGTGGGATTATGGACATTGGGGAGGGTATGTGCTTTGGTGAGTGCTGTGAAGTGTGTAAACCTGGTGATTCACAGACCTGTACCCCTGGGGATAAAAGTATATGTTTATAAAAAATAAAAATTTAAGGGAAAAAAAAAGAAAAAAATGCAGCAGAAGCACAAAATGCGGTTAGTACATATTAAGAAAATTTCAGAATCTACAATTAAAATACAAAATTTTATTATATAGTATAAAGGGTTTAAATTATAGACACATAGGTATGCTCTCAAATACAAAGTTGCTATTTTGGAGATACTAAATTTTCTCTTATTTGCAATTTTGAGGTAATCAGATTAAAATTCCCACAGGAAATTTTTGATAACTTGACAAACAAATGTGAAAACTCTACCTGTAAAAACTGATTAGTGAGGCGTGCCAGGGTGGCTCAGTTGGTTAAGCATCCAACTCTTGATTTCAGCTCAGGTCATGATCTCAGGGTCGTGGGATCGAGCCCCGTGTTGGGCTCACACTCAGTATGAAGTCTGCCAGCCCACCTCGTACACACGCAGAACTTTCTCCAAAATAAGTAAAATCTTTAAATACACACACACACACACTCACATATGTGTGTATATATACACACATTAGTGAGAATTAACAACTTAAGCAAGATCCTGAAGGCCAGCGTATTATTTTCCTAGGGCTACTATAACAAAGTACCACAAGCTTGCATGGCTTTAAACAACAGAAAGTTATTCTTTCATGGTTATGTATACTGGCTCTTTTTGGGAAAATATATTTTTAGGGAAATCTTCCACTTTATGAATCTCATTTGCGTTTGACTTGTATTTAAAAATCTAAAACCATAAGTATATGATGACCTAGAGGAATGCGTATGAAAATATATCCAAGGAGAAAGCCAATTTCTAGGGAAATGTGTAGTACAGTATTACCACAGATTTTATAAAATGATTCTGATCCTGTAAGATGTATAAGAAACAAGAAAGTATATATAGTGTGTCTATGTGTGTGTGTTATTGTTTATTTTTGTGCATAAAGGGAGGTGGAGCACAAGTTTAATATAGATAATGAGAAAGGTATGGAATGGCTTGGGTTTTGGTCTATTACGGATTTGCCAATTTATATCCGTAAGCTGTCTCCTTAGGTAAACTGACAAACAATGACTTTTAATATTAAAAATATTGACAAAGAGCATTCATATTTTTAAAAATGAATGAAAACACAGCCACTCTCTTGGCTTTGTATGCTTAAACACATCATTTATCCTGAGCACACACTTCCTATCTAGAATGAAGAATGAAACAACTGCCTTTAATAACAATGATAACTGTAATATTAAGAATGACTTAAAAAATCAGTAATATTCACTGGAGGTCTGCTCCCAGGTCAGGGAGTGTGGAAATGTCTTTTTATATACTATCTTATAACAGACGTCGGAGTCAGATACCACAGTTAATTCCATGTCATAAGATTCATGTTAATTTTTTTAGACATTTATTTGAGAGAGAGAGAGAAGAGAGGAAGGGAGAGAACGAGTGTGGAGGGGGCAGAGGGAGAGGGAGAATCTCCAGGTTCCCTGCTGAGCATGGAGCTTGAAGCAGGGCTCCAGCTCCTGACTCAAACCATGACCTGAACCAAAATCAGGAGTCAGATGGTTAATTGACTGAGCCACCCAGGCGCCCCCTAATGTTCAATTTTAATCATGATTCAACATATGGAAAAACTTCAGTAAATTTAAAAGCTACTCAGAAGCATAAAAAATGATGTCATCTTGACTAACGATCCCACACATAAAGCATCTAAATATTATCTCCTGTCTTATTTAGTATCTACATGCCCACTCATCAGTATGTGAGTACTCTGTGCAATCTTTCTCACTAGCTAAGTTTGCTTCTATTGTTAAAAACCATTCCTCATTTATTTTCACCCAGCAATTTAACGAACACCTCACTATGTGCCATGAGTTACCACTGGCACACAGTTATTATCTGTAAACAAAATAGAAATGAATACCTCTCTATTGGACTTTTGGCTCTATGTTGTGTACGGGGAGGATACGATAAGGAAAGAAGAAAACAATATAACAATAAAACTAGGTTGGAACATGTTAAATATGCCAAAAAGACTAAAGAGTCATTTAGAATAAAGAGAGTAAGACTGGCGTGAGGATGGCGGGCGGGCTGCTCTTCAAAGGCCCCACCAGAATGGGGATATCTGAAGGCAACTTGAAGAGAAGGATGAAATTAACAACACAAAATTGGTTCCTAGAAGTTTGCTCTGAATATTAGCTACTTAGGAGGAAAATGTCAAGTCTGACTGTATTTGAAAAAATACACGGATGAATGGGTTAGAGAGATATATTCTAAAAGATGATGTATGTATATATCTTAATTTTTATTTCCAAATATATTTCTTAAAGATTTTATTTATTTGACAGGGAGAAGCAGACTCCCCACTGAGCAGGACCCTGAGATTATAACCTGAGCAGAATGCAAATGCTTAACTGGCTGAACCATCCAAGCACCCCCACCAAAATTTTTTAAGTAAGCCGTGTTCCCAACTTGGGGTTTGAACTCATGACTCGGAGATCCAGACTCATATGCTCTACTGACTAGGCTGGCGGGGACCCCTGTATATATTTTAAAGGCATTTAATACATTTTATATACACAGACTCCTCCCTTTTTTTGATTTACAGACACACGTGGGGATCTGAAGAAATCTATGATCTGTCTATTCCAAAAATGTATGTATGATCACACATACCAATTTATTTTTTAGAGGGTTCATGAGCCTAATAAGGCACAGCCACTGACACTCTGTGCATGATGTGTAAAATCTGTCCATCTAGACAATGGAAAATGATGCTTAATTTTCATTTTGCTACAAGCATATGAGTATTTTTTATGTTTCAAATAACATGTGAAAATCGAACGAACCAAGACTTTAAACAGTGTTGAACAAATTAGTAAGTTGACCACTAAGAAACCAGAACTGCCACTTTCACTATATACCAATATTTTCTAACAATATCCTCATTCACAACTAATTCACAACAGCAAGGGATCGCTCACCAATACACTTAGAAAGACTGATTCAGGCCTTATATAAAGAAAGTAACAAAACTTCTCTAAGGGATTTATAAGGACAGCTTTGGAGGACATACCACCAACAGACACGAATATAGAAAAACAGTTGTTATTGAGTGGTTTCTCAAAAATACTCTCATAGCAAATAAATTAAAAAGCCAAATATTATTAGAAATTTAAAAAGTGAGGTTAAATGTTAGCTTTAAGCCTTCAGTAGGTGAGATTATATAAAGAAACCCTCAAAAAAGGGTAATGAGGAGTATTAAATGGACCACTAATTAAAACAGTATAGTACTGGAACATTACCGTAAAAAGATAACACTACAGCAAAATTGATTATTTAATGGTGCTGGTCCAATCTGGCATTTCTGCGGTGTGAAGCAGACTGGGGAAATGAATGAAAACTTCACTACATACAATGCAAATGTATATAATCAAAATGTATTCAAGATGTCCAATTGCTTTGTATAATGAGTATACCTCAATAAAATGGGAAAAAAGAAGTAAAAAGAGCAATCTTTCCTTGGTTGCATTTAAATTGACCAAATATCTTTAAAAACATTAGCATCAGCCATTCACTTGTTTCGTGACTTTATGCAAGTCAGCAATCTTCGCTAAGACTCAAATTTCCCCTTTCAAAGGAAAGGACAATGACTACCAAAGTAATAAAAAAATTAACATCGGAAGCAATCATTATGAAGTTAGGAACGTTCACGGAATGCTTAATTACTCCAGTGTCGGTGGGAGAAAATGCCCTTATGAGAAGAATTCTTTTTACACTCGCAAACATTGGAAGCCATAATGGTATTATTCATTCCATGCTGTAGGACAGTCACTAAGATTAAGTGAAGCAAGATCTGAGGAAATACTACGTATGTGAACTAAAAAGTGACTTAGAAACTTTTTAGTAATTATTGTCTTATTCACTTTTGATTCTACCCTTCAAAAGGAACATAGAGCAGGTCCATTTAGAAGCTACGTGCCTAGCTACCAGATGGAAGCCCTGTAATTCTTATTCTTCATTCCTTCCTTCATTCAGCGAAGATTTATTAACTGCCTCCTATGTGTGAGGCACTGTTGTTGATGTGTGGGATAAATCACTGAACAAAACGGAGATCTCCATAGTTGTGAAATGGCAGGAGAAAGACAAGGAAGCAAGGTGGCCAATTCATCTCCGTTTGCTGTGACTTTCTCAGTATTAAAACTGAAACGTCGCACACCCTGGGAACCTTCCCAAGTCCCAGGCGAACTGGGACAGTTGTGCACTCGAGAAGACAGAGTGAGCAAATGATAAGCCATGCTAAAATGTGACAAGTGGCATAACATCAGAAAATGTGGGGCAGGGTAAGGGGCGTGGGAGAGCCAAGGACAGGGACGAGGATGCTGAATTAAGAGGTCAGCACAGGCCTGTCTGAGGTGGTGACACTTGGGCAAAAATTTGCAGGAGTTGAAGGAGTCAACCCAACTAATATGGATGCGGAGAATAAGAATTCAGGGAGAAGGACCAGTAAGTGCAAAGGCCTGAGGTTGACTCTACTGGGACAATCTGAGGAGAGTCCAGAGCAGCTAGAGATCTAAAGGACTCTCTTGAGTTTGGTTTCAGACATCTGCCTGCAAATCTGGAGAAGCTGGTCAAACTCTCTCCACATAGAGCTCAAAGGAGGGGACTGACTCCACAGCCAAGTTCTGGAAGAGTGGGAGGAGCCTTAATGCAATCAAGGCCATTATGTGCCTTTGTTTTATGGCTGCCTGTTGAGACAATGGAAGAGGAACCACAAAACAAAGTTTTCAAAAGTTGGGGCGCCTGGGTGGCTCAGTCAGTCAAGCACCCAACTCTCGATCTCAGCTCAGGTCTTGATCTCAGGGTCATGAATTCAAGTCAAGCGATGGGTTCCAGGCTGGGCATGGAGCCTTCTTAAAGTTAGGGTGTCTGGGTGGCTAGGTTGGTTGAGTGTCCAATTCTTGGTTTTGGCTGGAGTCATGATTCAGGGTCCTGAGATCAAGACCCGACAGGCTCTGGGCTCAGCAGGAAGCCTGCTTGAGATTCCATCCCTCTCCCTCTCCCCATCCCCTCACATGCTCGCTCTAAAATAAAAATTTAGAGGCATCTGAGTAGCTCAGTTGTTAAGCTTTGCCTTCGGCTCAGGTCATGATCCTAGGGTCCTGGGATTGAGCCCTGCATTGGGATCCCTGCTCGGTGGGGAGCCTGCTTTTCCTTCTCCCATTCCCCCTGCTTTTGTTCCCTCTCTCGCTGTGTCTCTCTCTCTGTCAAATGGGTAAATAAAAAACTTTTTAAAAATTATAAAAAATAATTTAAAAATTTAGAAAGTTTTAAAAAGTTAAATGGTGGCATCTGGCTGGCTCAATCAGTAGAACGGGTGACTTGTGATCTTCGGGAAATGGGAAGAGAGAGAGATCCTCAACAATGCTATTGCGGTATTTTTTAAGAAAGAAGATGCTACAAAACAATTTATCGTAATGTGGAAAACAACTCCACACTACGGTTTAAATAGGTGTTCATTTAAGTATAAATGCGCTGTTAAATTTATGAATGAGGCAGTTAGTGGGTTAAAAACTGGGTATGAATTGGAGAACTTTCAGGAAAACATTGATTTTTCAGATTTTTTTAATGAAAAAAAATTATTTTATATTTTCAGTGTCCCAAGATTCATTGTTTCTGCACCACACTGAGTGCTCCATGCAACACGTGTCCTCCTCAATACCCATCACCAGGCTTCATTGTGGATCATTCCCCCATGTTATGCACGAGGTTGAAAAAATGTTAATTATTAACAGAAAACAAATTACATTTTTTTAAAAATTTTTTCTAGTTATTGATTTGACAGACAGAGAGCACAAGTAGGCAAAGAGGCAGGCAGAGGGAGAGGGAGAATCAGGATCCCTGCTGAGCAGAGAGCCCAATGTAGGGCTCGATCCCAGGACCCTGAGACCATGACCCGAGCTGAAAGCAGAGGCTTTAACCCACTGAGCCACCCAGGCGTCCCGTAAACAAATTACATTTAAAACATGAACACATACTCAGGGTATTCCCTTGTTATGGGATGCACACACGAGTGACGTAACAGATGAAGGAGGCTCCTAGTTTTCCCATCTCGAGGAACAGTTTCTGCTTTTCTGACCTCTAACAATCGTGATTCACAACCTAATGCGTACTTACGTGGCAGCTGGAATGCATGTAGCAAGCATTGTGGCTCACCATATTAACTTATAACAAGATCCTGAGCTGTGGACACTTTTAATTCCATACCTCGGATTTCTCATGAGAATTCAACAAATCAGTGTACACAACTACTCTGAGAAACTCAAGAGCAACAGTGAAATGAGCAACTATATTTACACATTATTTTCATACCTAACGAAAATTCTTTCAATGTTCCATTTGTAATTAAAAGCCAAATGCCCACCTGTCAACGTGTAAGTGCTTGGACAGCAAGAGCCTGTGTCCTCACGCTCACACTTGCCGTTCCAACATCAGTTTGCTGCATGATACATATGCTGTGCTCAAGTTTTGCTAGTTTAAAAAAAAGGGGAGAATGACATCAAAAATCTTGGGGTGGGTTTATATATATATATATATATACACACTATATATATATATATATATATATATATATATGAAAGATTTTCAGAACAATAAACATCAACTTGATAGCTTCCAGGTACTGCAAAAATAATCAACTAGCACATACAATGACAAAACACCCCACAGACCAAAGAAAGTAAAAAAGTAAAATTACCAAGCAATAAAATTATCAAAGATAACTCAGGGCCCATATTATGTCAATTAAAACTTCATACCAAATATACATAGCAATATTCAGGTATGGAAAGATATGATGCTGCCAAAAATCTTCATCTTCCTGGAAATGTTTACAATTTTAGGTCAAGGATATAGGGGGGAGGAAAAAAAGTTCAACTCTCTTGGTATTTGGCAAAGTGTTATTCCAGGTTAAGAGCAAATACAAGTTGGTGAGATTAACCAGGCTGACCTCAAAACTTAAATTATAAAAATTTCTATACCATCACGAAGTGGTAAGGCACTTTGTCATAACGGCAAAGATAATTTAAAAAGATGCATCAAAGGACCAAATTTATAAGAAGAATTCTGTTGAGGAAATTTTATATAGGAGGCTTTTTTTTTAAGATTTTATTTATTTATTTGACAGAGAGAGAGAGATCACAAGTAGGCAGAGAGTCAGACAGAGAGAGAGAGAGAGAGAGAGAGAGAAGCAGGCTCCCTGCTGAGCAAAGAGCCCGATGCGGGGCTCGATCCCAGGACACTGAGATCATGACCTGAGCCGAAGGCAGCGGCTTAATCCACTGAGCCACCCAGGCACCCCATATAGGATTAATCCACTGAGCCACCCAGGCGCCCCATATAGGACGCTTTAACACAGTTAAATATTAGTTGCAATATAGGAACAACATATGTCCTAGAAGAATAAAATGGGTAACGTATTTGAGCAGAGAGACTATTTCCTGAAGAACAGATATACTATAATTTTGTTTCCCTGAGGTGAGCAAAAATGAAAAGCAACTTCACTGTAGGTCTACACAAGAGTAAAGTAACAAAAGCCCAAGGTCAATCAAGAGTATGGGTGAGCTTGAACAAATGGCTGTGGACACGGCTCAGGATGGGCACTTATGAGTGAGGCTGTGTGTGAACCAAAGACAATGGTGACTGACGTCATCACTTTCCGTGTATCTGTTTTCATTGACAATAATTATACTTTCTTTTTATCAAAAATATTTAAATGAGTGTATTCAAAAGTGTGAAAAAATACTTGGATAGGGCATTTTTTTGGGTGACATTACCAAATGGCATTTAATCAAACCAGCTTCAAGTATACTTACTGAGATAGGAATGAACAATACCTATTAATAGTAATAACAACAGCAGCAGACCACAATTACATATTGCTTCTGGAAAGGTCAAACACTCTGCTCTGTGTATTTACATGTGTTTTCCAATTTCGTATTCATAAAAGTGATAGGGAATATTTACCACAGGTGTTACCACGTCAGAGAGGTCATGCACACAGAAGACGAGGAACCTGAAGTGACAAATACTTACAATGAAAAATAACAAGACAAATTCAAAAGGTCATTAAAATAATGGCTTAAATTCTAAGAATGGGCATTAATGGATAACATGTTTGGCTCCTCCTTGGAACCCGAATGTCCACTGAGCAAGAACTGAACACTAGTTTTCACCCTAATAAATAAATAAATATTTTTGCATATAACTGTACATTTTTTGAGCACAGTAATAATTCTTCAAAAATGTCTATACTTTTCAACTGCCAGCACAAGACTGAAAGACCTGACCCGATGTATACACCAACATGTTCATCTATGTGCCAGATCACAGATACGATATTTTTTTTAAGATTTTATTTGTTTATTTGACAGACAGAGATCACAAGTAGGCAGAGAGGCAGGCAGAGAGAGAGGGGAGGAAGCAGGCTCCCTGCTGAGCAGAGAGCCCGATGTGGGGCTTGATCCTAGGAACCCAAGATCATGACCTGAGCCGAAGGCAGAGGCTTTAACCAACTGAGCCACCCAGGCACCCCCACAATATATATTTTTTAAGATTTTATTTATTTATTTGAGAGAGAGACAGTAAGGGAGAGCATGAGCGAGAAGGTCAGAGAGAGAAGCAGACTCCCCGTGGAGCTGGGAGCCCAATGCAGGACTGTGATCCCGGGACTCCGGGATTATGACCTGAGCCAAAGGCTCCAACCAACTGAGCTACCCAGGCGTCCCTCACAGACACAATATTGAACAAGACACTGCTGCTTGACTTCCACAATATGACACACACACACACACACACACACACACACACACACACACACAGCACCTACAAGATAAATTGGGATTTGACATTTATAAATATCACAATGCATCAAACAGCTATTTTAATACTGTCTTTTAATAAACCTAGAGAAATGGAGAAAGTTAGGTTAATGTTCAACTCTAGGAGTAACAGGTAAAGTTAATAAACATAATCCTGGAAAACTGAGAGCAATGCAGGACTTTCAATTCTGGGATGGCAGCATGAGGAGCTTTGCAAGCTTACTAGTCAGAGAAAGAGGCATCAGTGGCAAAAACTATTTTATTTTTTTAAATATTTTTTCTAAATATTTTACTTATCTGTCAGAGGGAGAGAGAGGGAGAGCACAAGCAGGGGCAGGCAGAGGGACAAACAGACTCCTTGCAGAGCAGGGGGCCCGATGTAGGGCTCGATCCCAGGACCCCAGGATCATGACATGAACCAAAGACAGATGCTTATTCAACTGAGCCACCCAGGTATCCCAGCAAACACAATTTTGAAGAACTGTCTCCGGAAACTGTCTTAACTGCATTCGTCAAATTAAGACACGTTTATTCCAGTTAAATGTACTAAACTGTAGGAAGATGGCAAGAGTCGATGATGCGGGCACCACATTGCGCTTCCTCACTCGTACCCATCTTGTGTTGATGGAGCCTCAGTTCTCACTGACTGTGACTACAACAGACTCTCCTCTCAGATGGCCAACAACTAGTAAGATATTTAAGCGAAAGGGCAGGTTTTCTGCACTTGTCATTCCCATTCCAAGTTGAAGAGGTCCTGAGTCTTCATGAGTGCAGTCGCGTATCAGAGGCTCCGTTCCTACAACCATCCCACGCGCATATGATGTAGATTCCACTCTAGGTACCCTTGTATGAGAATTCTGGGGCTCTAAACTGCCCATTCCCTAGTTTGTTCCTTGGGGTGCATTCCAACTGGAAGGGGTAATCTAAAAGAAAAAACAGTTTAACACCCTGCCCAGTATCCAGATTCGTAGCACAGGCACCACACAGAGAGAGAGAGGCAGTGTGTAAGAAAAGAGAAATCCAAAGTTCTTCCTAAAGGAACTTTAAAAAAAAAAAAAAAAAAAGGAGTCTGAGGAAATTAGAGACTAAAGGTGCTATTGAAAACAAATGAGATTTTGGTAATAAGAAAAAAAGGAGGCAAAAAGTTCCTCTTAATTAAGAGCAACAAAATAAACCATAAACCAGCTACTTTAAGAAAGAGAATGAAGCCAAAGGGACAGGTAAGAAAAGCCCTCTTGGCATCAGAGCAAGCCTCAAAGATAGGCCTCAAAAATTATCCCTGCCTGATTTTAACTGGGTCAGACTTCAGAGCATTTTATGCCCGGGGGCATTGTTAAAAATAATAGTGCAATCAGCGGGCAATTAGTGAAGCCTAATGAATGGCTGTGATACCAAATGAGGCAGCGAGCTAGACAATGAGAGCCTCGCTAAAACCACTATCATTCCAAGGTAACTCAGGGCAGTCCCAAATCTTCAGCCTCTGGGAAGCAACATCAAAGACTTTACATTGAAGGGGAAATGTAATTCTCTGAGACAGGCCAGCCCCGTCACTAAGATAATAATAATTAAAACAAGAAAACAATAAAAACAAGACATGGGGGTAGAAATCCAGATTTCAGTTGATCACAAAAACATCACAAAACATACAAAGATAAAGCATGACGGCCACACAAGAATGAAAGCAGACAGACAACAAACTATGGGTCAGAGAGCCCACTACTGTGTTTAGAAAGAGACAGAGACTTTAAGGAAGAGAAGACATTACAAGTAGGTCCAAAGCAATAATAACAATCAGACTTAATGAGGTAAAGGAAGCTATAATGGTGATGTACCATTGAACACAGCAAGCAAAGAGACAGGCACTGTTTTTTAAAAAAGCCACATAGAAAGAATTGAAAATTGTAATAACTGAAGTGAAAATTTCACCATGTGGAATTAACAACAGAATTGAACTGGCAGAAAAAAACCACCAACTACCATGAATAGGGATAGGGGATGACAGGAATGACAGGAATAACACGATGAACGGATAGGGAATATCCAACATGTCAACCAAAACAAACAACCGCAGAAGAAGTAAACTTGAGTCTCAGAGCGATGTTGGACACCATTAAGACCATCAATGTCAGTGTACTGGGGATGGGGGAGAAGGAAGGAAAAGAGCAGAAAAAATACTCAAAGAAATGACAGCTAAAAGGTTTTTTTTCCCCAAATCTCATGAGAAATGTAAATTTAAACATCAAAAAACCCTCAAATGGACTATAGGTAATAAAAGTACACAGAGACACTTATACAGTCATCGTTGTGAAAATACTGAAATACAATTACTAAGACAAAAGCATGAAGCCTGCAAGAGGAAAGTAATGGGTCAAGGGTAAAACAATGCCACTAAGAATAATGGCTGACTTACCAGCAGAAACAATGGAAACCAGAAGGCATTGGATGTCCTGTTCAAATCACTGAAAGAAAAAGTAGCTGCTTATTGAACATTTTATATCCAGTGAAACAATCTTGCAGAAAAAATGGAGGCAAAATAAAATCAATCCCTGATATACAAAAACCAAGTATGTTGCTAGTGATTCCACCTTACAAGAAATACTAAAGGAAGCTTTTCAACCTGAAATAAAAAAAGTGTTTCAGAAGGCTAATTCAGGGGGCACCTGGGTGGCTCAGTGGGTTAAGCCTCTGCCTTTGGTTCAGGTCATGATCTCAGGGTCCTGGGATCAAGCCCCGAGAAGGGCTCTCTGCTCAGCAGGGAGCCTGCTTTCCCCCCTCTCTCTGCCTGCTTGTGATCTGTCAAATAAATAAATAAAATCTTAAAAAAGAAAGGCTAATTCAAATCCACATTTAAAAAAAAAAGAATTGATGAAATTATTTAATTATAAAAGACACTATAAATACAAGTCTTCAGGCGCCTGGGTGGCTCAGTGGGTTAAAGCCCCTGCCTTCGCTTAGATCATGTTCTCAGGTTCCTGGGATCAAGTCCCACATCAGGCTCTCTGCTCAGCGGGGAGCCTGCTTCCCCCTCTCTCTCCACCTGCCTCTGCCTACTTGTGATCTCTGTCAAATAAATTAACAAAATCTTTTAAAAAATAAATACACATCTACTCCTTCTGATTTAAAAAGAATTGTATGGAGCAACATAGATACCAATGCCTGTCCATCATCAAAAAACCTGAAAAAACACTATCCATTCTATTTTAGGCATATAAAATGCACAAAAGCAATAATACATTTGAAAGGAAGAGTAAAAAAGAAGTGAGTGGAGGGGCGCCTGGGTGGCTCAGTGGGTTACGCACCCGCCTTCGGCTCAGGTCATGACCCCAGGGTCCTGGGTTCGAGCCCCACATCGGGCTCCCTGCTCCGCAGGAAGGCTGTTTCTCCCTCTCTCACTCCCCCTGCTTGTGTTCCCTCTCTCACTGTGTCTCTCTCTGTCAAATAAGTACATAAAATCTTTAAAAAAGGAAAAGAGAAAATAAAGAGGGAACAGTTGATACATAAATAGCATCAGGCATCAAGAAAATGCAAACTCAAACCTCCAGATAACACGATACCCTCCCCCACAATGGCTGAAAAGTACAGGAAAACTGACAACTGCCATGGTTTGTGAAAATGCTGAACAGTCAGAGAACTGCCATCCATTGTTGGCGGTAGAGGAAACATTTTTAACACTTTTGACAAAGGCCCGTCAATTTTTCAGAAAACTAAAAATACTCCTCCCCCTGTATATCAGCGTTTATACACTTAAATACTTGGTCAAGAAAAGTGAAAATAGAATTCCACAGACTTGTACATAAATGTTAATAAATGGTTTATTTATAATAGTCCTGAAATAGAAATAATCCACTTCTCTGGGGCGCCTGGGTGGCTCAGTTGGTAAAAGCCTCTGCCTTCAGCTCAGGTCATGGACCCAGGGTGTCGAGGGCCATAATAAAAAAGTGCTGAGCCAGGCTATAACAAGCAATTGAGGAACGGAGTGTGATTGGTCAGAGGCTTGAGTGAGAGATGCGTGATCACTGCATGGGAGCAACGTGACCATATATAGTTAGATAGGCGCTCACGAGGCAGCTGCATGCACAGTGCGGTGATTGGCTAGGCGGGCTAAGCTGCCGGTGTATATGTGCGTGAATGTACTTGTAGAGGGGCGGCCCGCCGGGAACCAGGCCGCGCCGCGCCGGGCTGGCCGGAGGGGACCACAGCCCGGACCATGGCGGCGACGGCCGCGGTGGTGGCGGCGGCGGGCGCCCAGGGGCGGCGCGCGGCCCTGGAGGCGGCGGCGACGCCCCACCGCCCGAGCGGGGCGGCGGGAGCTGCGTGCTGTGCTGCGGGGACCTGGAGGCCACGGCGCTGGGCCGCTGCGACCACCCGGTGTGCTACCGCTGCTCCACCAAGATGTGGGTGCTGTGCGAGCAGCGCTACTGCGCCGTGTGCCGCGAGGAGCTGCGCCAGAGGGGGAAGAAGATAAAAAGAAGCCATTAAAGAAGCTTGCCTCCACGCGTGTCTCCGTGTCGTTCTTGCTGGCGAGAGCGACACCAGGGTCCTGGGATGGAGCCCCGCATCGGGCTCTCTGCTCAGCAGGGAGCCTGCTTCCCTTCCTCTCTCTCTGCCTGCCTCTCTGCCTACTTGTGATCTCTGTCAAATAAATAAAAATCTTTTAAAAAAAATAATCCACTTGTCCACCTGTAGGAGACTGGGTAAGCAAAGTAGAATATATTCACAAACTGGAATAGAACTCTGCAATAAAAAGTGCTAAAATATTGATACATGTATCAAATGGACAAATCTCAAAAGCAATTTATGAAAGAAAAAAGCCAAGCACAGAAAAGTAGTCACTGTATTATTCCATTTACATGAATTTCTAGAACATGTAAAATTAGTATGTGGTAGGAAAAAATGAAAATGTGGATTACCTCTGGGAATGGATTGGGAAAGAGGATGAGGAAATTTTGGACAAGATGGTAGTCTTTTTTTTTTTTAAAGATTTTATTTATTTATTTGAGAGAGAGGGAATAAAAGAAGGGGGAGTGGGAGAGGAAGCCGACTGCCCACTGAGTGGGGAGCCTGAGGTGGGGCTTGATCCGAGAACCCTGGGATCATGACTTGAGCCAAAAGCAGATGCTTAACAACCAAGCCACTCAAGCGCCCCCCAGGATGGTAGTATTTCATAACTTGATAGGGGTTTGTGCCACACTGCAAAGTATACTTTTACGAATTGTGAATGTTGGGGCACCTGGGCGGCTCAGTGGGTTGAGTGTCCAACTCTTGATTTCGTCTCAGGTCATGATCTTGGGATCATGGGATTGAGCCCCTTGTCAGGTTCTACCTGCTCAAGATTCTCTTTCTCTCTCTCCCTCTCCTGAGAGCTCTTGCTTCTTCGAAAAAAAATTATGAATGTTACCTCAAGAAAAATAAGAGAGTCAACAAACATTAAACTCTAGTTAAAAATGATACATAAGGGGCACTGAGTGACTCAGTTGGTTAAGCGCCTGCCTTTGGCTCAGGTTATGATTTCTGAGTCCTTTTCTGAGTCCTGGGATCAAGCCCCGAGCAGAGTTATCAGGCTCCCTGCTCAGCAGGGAGTCTGCTTCTCACTCTTTCTCTCTCAAATAAATAAATAAAATCTTTTTTTTTAAAGATAGGTAAAAACGATAAAATTTTCTTTTCTACCAATAAACTTCAGTGAATGGGATATAAAAACTAAGAGAAAACTTTATGTTTTAAACTTCAGCGGTGACTTTCAGATTTTTTAATGTGACCCCCACCAACACACACACACACACACACACACACATATTTAACATGGACAGTGATGTGGAAAAGCTCAAGTTCTAAAACATGCCTAAAGAGAATCCTTAAAAAGATAGTTTGTGTAAAAATGCTACTTTTTATTCAATATTTGGTTTTCCAGATTTTTTCTAATTAGCCTAGACAACACTGTGTTTCTCAAAAAAAAAGAAAAAAAATCAATGCAGAAAATCAATACTAAAAAACCCAAAGATAATATTATAATCAACACAGAGAATCCAATGAAAACTTTTGAAAAACAATAAAAGTAATTCAGAAAACTGTAAGGAGATTAAATATATATACAAGATATTAATATTCATTGTCTAGGCTAAAGCTATCATTACTAAATGGTATGGAATAGGTTCAAAGAGTCAGAGTTAACTGGAAGAAAATGGAAACTTAAAATAGTGTTTAGTTAATTCCTACTTGAGAGGGAAAATAAATAAAATCCTCACTTCATTGCCCTCATATTATACATTCTGCATAAAGTATAGGAATTCACAACAAACCTTAATAAATCATATTGATGAGTGAAGATATCCATGTTATATTGAATTAAAGGTAGATAGCATTATCCTATTTTTATAAACACAGAATTAAAAATAATATAAATATATGTACGTATAGGTGTATTTTATTTTATTTTATTTTTTTTCCAGCATAACAGTATTCATTATTTTTGCACCACACCCCGTGCTCCATGCAATCCGTGCCCTCTATAATACCCACCACCTGGTACCCCAACCTCCCACCCCCCGTCCCTTCAAAACCCTCAGATTGTTTTTCAGAGTCCATAGTCTCTCATGGTTCACCTCCCCTTCCAATTTCCCCCAACTCCCTTCTCCACTCTAAGTCCCCATGTCCTCCATGCTATTTGTTATGCTCCACAAATAAGTGAAACCATATGATAATTGACTCTCTCTGCTTGACTTATTTCACTCAGCATAATCTCTTCCAGTCCCGTCCATGTTGCTACAAAAGTTGGGTATTCATCCTTTCTGATGGAGGCATAATACTCTATCCCCAGGGGTACAGGTCTGTGAATCACCAGGTTTACACACTTCACAGCACTCACCAAAGCACATACCCTCCCCAATGTCCATAATCCCACCCCCTTCTCCCAAACCCCCTCCCCCCAGCAACCCTCAGTTTGTTTTGTGAGATTAAAAGTCACTTATGGTTTGTCTCCCTCCCAATCCCATCTTGTTTCATTTATTCTTCTCCTACCCACTTAAGCCCCCATGTTGCATCACCACTTCCTCATATCAGGGAGATCATATGATAGTTGTCTTTCTCTGCTTGACTTATTTCGCTAAGCATGATACGCTCTAGTTCCATCCATGTTGTCGCAAATGGCAAGATTTCATTTCTTTTGATGGCTGCATAGTATTCCATTGTGTATATATACCACATCTTCTTGATCCATTCATCTGTTGATGGACATCTAGGTTCTTTCCATAGTTTGGCTATTGTGGACATTGCTGCTATAAACATTCGGGTGCATGTGCCCCTTTGGATCACTACGTTTGTATCCTTAGGGTAAATACCCAATAGTGCAATTGCTGGGTCATAGGGCAGTTCTATTTTCAACATTTTGAGGAACCTCCATGCTGTTTTCCAGAGTGGCTGCACCAGCATGCATTCCCACCAACAGTGTAGGAGGGTTCCCCTTTCTCCGCATCCTCGCCAGCATCTGTCATTTCCTGACTTGTTGATTTTAGCCATTCTGACTGGTGTGAGGTGATATCTCATTGTGGTTTTGATTTGTATTTCCCTGATGCCGAGTGATATGGAGCACTTTTTCATGTGTCTGTTGGCCATCTGGATGTCTTCTTTGCAGAAATGTCTGTTCATGTCCTCTGCCCATTTCTTGATTGGATTATTTGTTCTTTGGGTGTTGAGTTTGCTAAGTTCTTTATAGATTCTGGACACTAGTCCTTTATCTGATATGTCATTTGCAAATATCTTCTCCCATTCTGTCAGTTGTCTTTTGATTTTGTTAACTGTTTCCTTTGCTGTGCAAAAGCTTTTGATCTTGATGAAATCCCAATAGTTCATTTTTGCCCTTGCTTCCCTTGCCTTTTGCGTTGTTCCTAGGAAGATGTTGCTGCGGTTGAGGTCAAAGAGGTTGCTGCCTGTGTTCTCCTCAAGGATTTTGATGGATTCCTTTCGCACATTGAGGTCCTTCATCCATTTTGAGTCTATTTTTGTGTGTGGTGTAAGGAAATGGTCCAATTTCATTTTTCTGCATGTGGCTGTCCAATTTTCCCAGCACCATTTATTGAAGAGGCTGTCTTTTTGCCATTGGACATTCTTTCCTGCTTTGTCGAAGATTAGTTGACCATAGAGTTGAGGGTCTATTTCTGGGCTCTCTATTCTGTTCCATTGATCTATGTGTCTGTTTTTGTGCCAGTACCATGCTGTCTTGATGACGACAGCTTTGTAATAGAGCTTGAAATCCGGAATTGTGATGCCACCAACGTTGGCTTTCTTTTTCAATATCCCTTTGGCTATTCGAGGTCTTTTCTGGTTCCATATAAATTTTAGCATTATTTGTTCCATTTCTTTGAAAAAGATGGATGGTACTTTGATAGGAATTGCATTAAATGTGTAGATTGCTTTAGGTAGCATAGACATTTTCACAATATTTATTCTTCCAATCCAGGAGCATGGAACATTTTTCCATTTCTTTGTGTCTTCCTCAATTTCTTTCATGAGTACTTTATAGTTTTCTGAGTATAGATTCTGTGTCTCTTTGGTTAGGTTTATTCCTAGGTATCTTATGGTTTTGGGTGCAATTGTAAATGGGATGGACTCCTTAATTTCTCTTTCTTCTGTCTTGCTGTTGGTGTAGAGAAATGCAACTGATTTCTGTGCATTGATTTTATATCCTGACACTTTACTGAATTCCTGTATAAGTTCTAGCAGTTTTGGAGTGGAGTCTTTTGGGTTTTCCACATATAGTATCATATCATCTGCGAAGAGTGATAATTTGACTTCTTCTTTGCCAATTTGGATGCCTTTAATTTCCTTTTGTTGTCTGATTGCTGAGGCTAGGACCTCTAGTACTATGTTGAATAGCAGTGGTGATAATGGACATCCCTGCCGTGTTCCTGACCTTAGCGGAAAAGCTTTCAGTTTTTCTCCATTGGGAATGATATTTGCGGTGGGTTTTTCATAGATGGCTTTGATGATATTGAGGTATGTGCCCTCTGTCCCTACACTTTGAAGAGTTTTGATCAGGAAGGGATGCTGTACTTTGTCAAATGCTTTTTCAGCATCTATTGAGAGTATCATATGGTTCTTGTTCTTTCTTTTATTGATGTGTTGTATCACATTGACTGATTTGCGGATGTTGAACCAACCTTGCAGCCCTGGAATAAATCCCACTTGGTCGTGGTGAATAATCTTTTTAATGTACTGTTGAATCCTATTGGCTAGTATTTTGTTGAGTATTTCGCATCTGTGTTCATCAAGGATATCGGTCTATAGCTCTCTTTTTTGGTGGGATCCTTGTCTGGTTTTAGGATCAAGGTGATGCTGGCCTCATAAAATGAGTTTGGAAGTTTTCCTTCCATTTCTATTTTTTGGAACAGTTTCAGGAGAATAGGAATTAGTTCTTCTTTAAATGTTTGGTAGAATTCCCCCGGGAAGCCGTCTGGCCCTGGGCTTTTGTTTGTTTGGAGATTTTTAATGACTGTTTCAATCTCCTTACTGGTTATGGGTCTGTTCAGGCTTTCTATTTCTTCCTGGTTCAGTTGTGGTAGTTTATATGTTTCTAGGAATGCATCCATTTCTTCCAGATTGTCAAATTTATTGGCGTAGAGTTGCTCATAGTATGTTCTTATAATAGTTTGTATTTCTTTGGTGTTAGTTGTGATCTCTCCTCTTTCATTCATGATTTTATTTATTTGGGTCCTTTCTCTTTTCTTTTTGATAAGTCGGGCCAGGGGTTTATCAATTTTATTAATTCTTTCAAAGAACCAGCTCCTAGTTTCGTTGATTTGTTCTATTGTTTTTTTGGTTTCTATTTCATTGATTTCTGCTCTGATCTTTATGATTTCTCTTCTCCTGCTGGGCTTAGGGTTTCTTTCTTGTTCTTTCTCCAGCTCCTTTCGGTGTAGGGTTAGGTTGTGTACCTGAGACCTTTCTTGTTTCTTGAGAAAGGCTTGTACCGCTATATATTTTCCTCTCAGGACTGCCTTTGTTGTGTCCCACAGATTTTGAACCGTTGTATTTTCATTATCATTTGTTTCCATGATTTTTTTCAATTCTTCTTTAATTTCCCGGTTGACCCATTCATTCTTTAGAAGGATGCTGTTTAGTCTCCATGTATTTGGGTTCTTTCCAAACTTCCTTTTTTGGTTGAGTTCTAGCTTGAGAGCATTGTGGTCTGAAAATATGCAGGGAATGATCCCAATCTTTTGATACCGGTTGAGTCCTGATTTAGGACCGAGGATGTGATCTATTCTGGAGAATGTTCCATGTGCACTAGAGAAGAATGTGTATTCTGTTGCTTTGGGATGAAATATTCTGAATATATCTGTGATGTCCATCTGGTCCAGTGTGTCGTTTAAGGCCTTTATTTCCTTGCTGATCTTTTGCTTGGATGATCTGTCCATTTCAGTGAGGGGAGTGTTAAAGTCCCCTACTATTATTGTATTATTGTTGATGTGTTTCTTTGATTTTGTTATTAATTGGTTTATATAGTTGGCTGCTCCCACGTTGGGAGCATAGATATTTAAAATTGTTAAATCTTCTTGTTGGACAGACCCTTTGAGTATGATATAGTGTCCTTCCTCATCTCTTATTATAGTCTTTGGCTTTAAATCTAATTATTCTGATATAAGGATTGCCACTCCTGCTTTCTTCTGATGTCCATTAGCATGGTAAATTCTTTTCCACCCCCTCACTTTAAATCTGGAGGTGTCTTTGGGCTTAAAATGAGTTTCTTGGAGGCAACATATAGATGGGTTTTGTTTTTTGATCCATTCTGATACCCTGTGTCTTTTGACAGGGGCATTTAGCCCATTAACATTCAGGGTAACTATTGAGAGATATGAATTTAGTGCCATTGTATTGCCTGTTAGTTGACTGTTACTGTATATGGTCTCTGTTCCTTTCTGATCTACCTACCACTTGTAGGCTCTCTCTTTGCTTAGAGGACCCCTTTCAATATTTCCTGTAGAGCTATTTTGGTATTTGCAAATTCTTTCAGTTTTTGTTTGTCCTGGAAGCTTTTAATCTCTCCTTCTATTTTCAATGATAGCCTAGCTGGATAGAGTATTCTTGGCTGCATGTTTTTCTCGTTTAGTGCTCTGAAAATATCATGCCAGCTCTTTCTGGCCTGCCAGGTCTCTGTGGATAAGTCAGCTGCCAATCTAATATTTTTACCATTGTATGTTACAGACTTCTTTTCCCGGGCTGCTTTCAGGATTTTCTCTTTGTCACTGAGACTTGTAAATTTTACTATTAGGTGACGGGGTGTGGGCCTATTCCTATTGATTTTGAGGGGCGTTCTCTGAACCTCCTGAATTTTGATGCTCGTTCCCTTTGCCATATTGGGGAAATTCTCCCCAATAATTCTCTCCAGTATACCTTCTGCTCCCCTCTCTCTTTCTTCTTCTTCTGGAATCCCAATTATTCTAATGTTGTTTCGTCTTATGGTGTCACTTATCTCTCGAATTCTCCCCTCGTGGTCCAGTAGCTGTTTGTCCCTCTTTTGCTCAGCTTCTTTATTCTCTGTCATTTGGTCTTCTATATCACTAATTCTTTCTTCTGCCTCATTTATCCTAGCAGTGAGAGCCTCCATTTTTGATTGCACTTCATTAATAGCTTTTTTTATTTCAACTTGGTTAGATTTTAGTTCTTTTATTTCTCCAGAAAGGGCTTTTATATCTCTCGAGAGGGTTTCTCTAATATCTTCCATGCCTTTTTCGAGCCCGGCTAGAACCTTGAGAATTGTCATTCTGAACTGTAGATCTGACATATTACCAATGTCTGTATTGATTACGTCCCTAGCCTTCGGTACTGCCTCTTGTTCTTTTTTTTGTGTTGAATTTTTCCGTCTTGTCATTTTGTCCAGATAAGAGTATATGAAGGGGCAAGTAAAATACTAAAAGAGTAGCAACAACCCCAGGAAAAAATGCTTTAACCAAATTAGAAGAGATCCAAAATCGTGAGGGGGGAGAAAGGGGATAAAAAGAGGTTCAAAAAGGAAGAAAGAAAAAAAAAAAGAAAAAAGAAAAAAAAAAAGAAAAAAGAAAAAAGAAAAGAAAAGAATTAAAAAAAAAAAAAAGGAAAACACCTAAGAAAAATGTAAAAAAGTAAAAATATATATATTAAACTAGTAAAAAATCGTTAAAAAAGAAAAAGGTGGGCGCCTGGGTGGCTCAGTGGGTTAAGCCGCTGCCTTCGGCTCAGGTCATGATCTCAGGGTCCTGGGATCGAGTCCCGCATCGGGCTCTCTGCTCAGCAGGGAGCCTGCTTCCCTCTCTCTCTCTCTCTGCCTGCCTCTCCATCTACTTGTGATTTCTCTCTGTCAAATAAATAAATAAAATCTTAAAAAAAAAAAAAAAAGAAAAAGGTAAAGTTAAAAAAAAAATTTACCCGAAGGCGAGAAAAAAAAAAAACAACAAAAAATGAAAAAGAAAAAAATTAAATTAACTGCAAGACTAAAAAAAAATCACAGGGAAAAAGCCATGAGTTCCGTGCTTGGCTTTCTCCTCCTCTGGAATTCTGCTGCTCTCCTTGGTATTGAAACCGCACTCCTTGGTAGGTGAACTTGGTCTCGGCTGGATTTCTTGTTGATCTTCTGGGGGAGGGGCCTGTTGTAGTGATTCTCAAGTGTCTTTGCCCCAGGCGGAATTGCACCGCCCTTACCCGGGCTGGGCTGAGTAATCCGCTGGGGTTTGCTTTCAGGAGCTTTTGTTCCCTGAGCGCTTTCCGTAGAGTTCCGGAGGACGGGAATACAAATGGCGGCCTCCTGGTCTCCGGCCCGGAGGAGCCGAGAGCCCAGGGCCGCACTCCTCAGTGCGCCCTCAGAGAACAGCGCCCAGTTACTCCGTCTGCCTGACCTCCGGCCGCGCTCCGAGCTCTCCGAGCCTGCGACCAGTTCAAGGTAACACCGAGCTGTGAGCTTACTGTCGGCTCTGTCTCTGTAGCCGGCTTTCCCGTTCCAATACCCGCAAGGTCTGCGACACTCAGACACCCCTGATCCTTCTGTGACCCTGCGGGACCTGAGGCCACGCTGACCCCGCGTGGGCTTCGCCCCGGTTTAGCCTCTGGAGCGATGTCCCTCAGCGGAACAGACTTTTAAAAGTCCTGATTTTGTGCGCCGTTGCTCCGCCGCTTGCCGGGAGCCGGCCCCTCCCCCCGGGCTCTATCTTCCCGTCGCTTTGGATTCACGTCTCCGCCGGTCCTACCTTTCAGAAAGTGGTTGTTTTTCTGTTTCCAGAATTGCTGTTCTTCTTCTCTTCGATCTGCGGATGGATTTTCAGGTGTTTGCAATCTTTAGATAAGCTATCTAGCTGATCTCCGGCTAGCTGAAGCAGTCTCAGCCTGCTACTTCTCCGCCATCTTGACTCCTCCCCCCGTATAGGTGTATTTTAAACATGTAGTTTTTCTGTTTAAACTGAACTTCATCTCAGCATTACTTATAAAATTACTCATACTAGCACACTCATAATAGTTGTATTAGTATAGTAGTTATAAAAGTAATAAGTATCATTTGGTGGAATAATTATCTACTTGGGAGACAAGGTCCCTCATTCATTTCTGTGGTTAGGCACTCACAACAAACCAAAAGTGAATCAACTTTTCGTTATTTTATACTCCCGTTTTGTAATGAGACAGCACGTGAAAACCCTGTTGGAAACTGATAGCAAAACCAAATTTATCACAATATTAGATACATAAGTACAAAAACCAATTTAATTAGGACATGTGGATTTCTACTTGCAAACTTACCTATCGAGAAGGAACTCAGGAACTTGTTTCCGGCAATTTCTCTGATGAGCTAAAAAGTAACCCATATGATAAAGTGCCCTGTTTTTCATACCAGAAAGTCCCCAGATGGCAGGGACTGAGAACACAGTGGGTAAAACAGGATGTGCTGGAAACCCAGTCCTTCAAAACTCCAGATGTCACTACCAGCTTCTCTGAAGCACAAGGAAGCCTTACAAAAGAAAGCCTGGCAGGACCCGAGAAAGACGGAATTTACAAAGTTAACAGTGAAGGTGCCATCCACCTCTTGCTACTCCACCGTCAAGCAGGTCCTAACAGGTCAATGTGTTTGGAAAGTTTATTTAATTCCACTTCCTAAAACCTTTAAATGAAATTATCTACCTAAAGTGGGCTAAAACCTAAGAACTGATAGAAAGGTTACATAAGCTGGCAAAACTGGGCATGTTACCGTTCTACCACCAATTATCAGGCAGCAAACATGAGGAGTATGAGAATTTATTCAACCTAAAAAGAAAAAGGAATAAAAGTGCTAGGGATAAACTTGAAACATCCATTCTACATATCTACGAAACCCACAACATAACTTTCCTGAAGGAAACAAAGTCTGTATGGCATATAAGTTCTATTATATAAACCTTTTCATTTTGTTTAACTCCCATCATCGCAAAAGCAAAGGAAGAAGGCTAAAACTTACATTCAGAGAAATTTGTTGAAGTGATGCTATTTTTTAATGCCTATATATAAATGAATCAGATTTTCTGTAAAATCCTTAAACAGGAAAACTAAGGAGGATCATTTCACATTATCTTCAATAGATAAATTCCATTTTAAAACTTAAACCAGAAAACAAATTTGATGTAGGAGATCAATCTGTTCACTTTCACAGTCTGACATGTTACACAAAGAATGCTGTGTGATCCCGTTTGTTAAAAATGCAGCCACGTCACAAATACAGTAACACGTGAGCATCTTTTTTTTTTTTTTAAGATTTTATTTATTTATTTGACAGACGGAGATCGGAGAGAAGCAGGCAGGGAGAGAGGAGGAAGCAGGCTCCCTGCTGAGCAGAGAGTCCTGTGCAGGGCTCGATCCCAGGACCCTAAGCCGAAGGCAGAGGCTTTAAACCACTGAGCCACCCAGGCACCCAACATAAGCATTTTTTAAAGAGACCCGTTAGGGTTCTTGAGAGAAACAGAACCAATCAGATTTACATACACACGCGCACACACACACACACACACACACACACACACACACACGAGAGAAAGACAAAGATCCACGTAGAGAACAAGAGTAAATGCAAGAATGAGATCTTTACTTTAAGACACTGGCTCCCAGGACCACTGTGTTTGGCAAATCTGAACTATGCAGGGCAGAGAGGCAGGGTGGGGTCCCAGGTAGAGGTGATGTTCCATCTTGAGTTCCAAAGGTAGCCTAAAAGCAGAATTACATTCTCTCTCTGCCTTTGGCTCAAGTCATGATCCCAGGGTTCTGGTATCGAGTCCCGAATTGGGCTCTCTGCTCAGCAGGGGACCTGCTTCCCTGTCCCCTTCTGCCTGCCTCTCTGCCTGCTTGTGCTCTCTCTCTGTCGAATAAATAAAAAAAAAAACCTTAAAAAAATAAGCACACTGAAAAAAAGTATATGAAACAGTAAAGAACCATATGCCTTTGAAATCTGTGGGGGGTTTTTTGAGAGGGAGAAGGAGAGAGAGTGTGAATATTGTGTGTGGGGGAGGGGGGTTGCTGGAGAATCTGAAGCAGGTCCATGTCTAGTGCAGAGCCTGATGTGGGGCTTGATCTCACAACCGGAATCATGACCCGAGTGGAAATCAAGAGTCAGATGCATGACCGACAGAGCCACCAGGAAACTCCTTGAAATTCTGATTTATCTTGGGTGTCTACAGATTTCCTGCCGCATGAAAAATGCAGCTTTGTGTTAAGTACCAGGCATAGGGAATTGATTTCAAATGTGCTTTAAAGAAGCATGTTTCTTGGGACGCCTGGGTGGCTCAGTTGGTTAAGCAGCTGCCTTCGGCTCAGGTCATGATCCCAGTGTCCTGGGATCGAGTCCCACATTGGGCTCCTTGCTCAGCAGGGAGCCTGCTTCTCTGCTTCTCCCTCAGCCTCTGCCTGCCATTCTGTCTGCCTGTGCTCGCTCTCTCCCCCACCCTGAAGAATAAATAAAATCTTAAAAAAAAAAAAAGCATGTTTCTTGTGTGACGTTAATAAATTATCAAAATTATTTCCTCATTTGAATCAATTTTCTGAGATTTTTAAAATATCTATAAATATCCACAGAACAGTGTAATTCTTAACAAAAATATGTCCTACATGGTATACCCAAGCACGGTGGTCATTACCATCTCCACGGATACCATCCTGTTCAAAGGCGGTGACATCATGCGTTCTCTGCCTGGCTAATAAACAAAGCAGGGGTAGTGGCAGTAGTCAGCATGAATCACTTACTGAAGGACTGCTTAACTGGGAGGTAACATGCTTTTATTTCCTTTCAATGCATTTACTGAGATATAATTGCTATAAAAATGACTGAACATATTTAATGTGTACAACTGGATGAGTGAAAACATGTACAAACAGGACTAAAACCATCACTACAATCAAGGGGACTGATGTGTCTAGCAAGACGGGTATGTATTTGGGGGTGGGGGACCTGGATGGCTCAGTCGTTAAGCGTCTGCCTTCGGCTCAGGTCATGATCCCAGGGTCCTGCGATCCAGCCCTGCATTGTGCTTGGTAGGAAGCCTGCTTCTCCCTCTCCCCCTCCCCGTTTGTGTTCCCTCTCTCACTGTGTGTCTCTCTTTGGCAAATAAATTAATTAAGTCTTTAAAAAAAACAGTATATGGAAAAAAAAAAAGGTCATGTACTTTGGAATTTTCATGTAGATTTTCTCATTCAGCTGTCACAAATAACATCTCTTTAAAAAACTTCTCTAATCATAGGGCACCTGGGTGGCTTAGCTGGTTATGCACCTGCCTTTGGCTTGGACCATGATCCCAGGATCCTGGGATCAAGCCCCACAAGGACGGGAGGCATGGGAGTCCCTGCTCAGCAGGAAGTCTGCTTCTCCCTCTGCCTCTGCCCCTCCCCCATTCATGCTTGCTCTCTCGGTCTCTTTCAAAATAAACAAATAATCTTTAAAAACATTTGTTCTTAACATGAGTTAAAGCCACCATTGTTTGCTGCTTTACTCTGTATTAGTGGATGGCCGAGATCTACTAGAAGAACCCACCCTATCAGTTCGGAGAAGCCTCACTGGCCCGATGGCCACACTTAAAGTGTAAAGATCTTGGTAATGATGGATACCCAGCTGTGCTCTGGAAAGGGACCTCAAATGATACCTGCCAAGCCCACCCCATCAGTGGTCCATAGGCCACTGGAAATACTCTTCTGGAGCATTACTCTACCCAAAAAGGTACCTTCCTGGGCCGGACACAGCACTGAGCATACCAAGTCCCTCTTCCATTCTCAATGCAGGCCTCGTTGCTCTGCCCACCACAGGTCATGAGGACTGCACCCAGGACCATCCCATAAACCCAGACGAAGACATACACTGTGCCTCCACGTGCATCCTTCCCTCACACAGGATTCCCATGTTCTCCCGTTTACCTGGATGATTCTGAAGACGCAGAGACCACACTGTTCCTGCGCTCTCTTCTTCTGATAGGAAACGTCCTCATCTTCTCTCCCAGGTTTTCACCAGCAAAACCGTCAAGTCACCCTGAAGGTGCAGAAGATACAGGTGGCTGCGAGAGCCCTCCTGAGTCACAAAGGGCAGCTAGAAGACAGAAACAAGGACAGCCCCATCACTGGTCTGAAGACCACCACAAATGCCGTTCCCGTTAGGATTTCGCCTACTCATAACCCGAGATGATGCCAATGTGCTGCCCTCCAACTTTCAAACCTGCACTTGGTGGAGTTGCCCTCACTTTTGATACATTTACCTGGATAATTAGGAGGATACAAAATGAACAAACTATTATCTGTGTATCTATATACTCATTAAAACTCATTAAAAAAAAAAGCCTGTCTTCATGTTCTCCAGCCTTTATCTGTGTCCACTATTAGAAATATCCCGATGAAAGCATTTGCAAATGCCTGCCGTCATACCCAGAGAGCTTCTAGGCCCCTCCTGGGCTCAAGACGTGTGCATTTCCATGCCCGGCTGCGGCTGAAGCCACCGAAATGCTGCTCTTGTTCAGTAGTGAATTGGCCAAGACAGGTGCGAGCACCATGCAGCCTAAGTGATCAGCACCTTTCTGCGTGGACAGGGGACTTTGCAGACCGTGGCTCAAGCAAGAGGACCCACGAAGTCGAACATGGCCTCAGAAATGTACTTTCCTCTCGTCCCATCAGAGCATGAGGACTGTGCAGATATTACCGCGTAACTCAAGAAAATGCCAATGCACTCGTCCTCCAACTTGCAAACCTCCCTTGGGGTGTGCTCACCTGGCCTACCTTTATGGAATGAGCTTGTATCTGTGCTACTCCTATTTCTTTCCTGATCTGGAGGTGTTCACAACCTTATAAGGCATGGACACTGCAACTATTTTGAGGATGCCAAAGACACATGTGGCTCCAAGTACTTTCCTGAGTTCAAGGCAGAGCTCAAGGACACTTATCTCTCCAACCCCATCACTGATCCGAAGTGAGTACAACATCTTTCTTGTTGAGTATTACTGTACCCAAACAGGCGCCAGTCTCAATGACTAGTATCTTTCTGGGCAGGGCATTGTACAAGCGAGGCTTCAAAGTAAAGGACATGCCCAGTTCCTCTTTCCCCGTCCAAGGTAGCTTTCCATCTCTCCATTCATATCATGAGGAGTGTCCCAGAGAGTTCCCCATACATGTCAATAATGCTGACACACTACACCTCAACTGGTGTTTCTCCCTTAATGATGATTCTCTCGGGTCTCAATGTTTGCCTGAAAAGAATTCTGGGGCCCAGAGAACGAGCATCTTTCTGTGTGGTCTTCATCTATAAAAAGTATCACCATCTTCTCTAAACTATATTCACCTTGTTAAAAACAGAACACTAAAAACTTCTTCATGATGTTTATGATCAGACCCAGGTGGGTAACAGTACCGTCTAGTTTTAAGTCTTCAACCACAGAGATGGATTTCATCTCATCACTTATAAAGACCATCTCAAAAACCTTGTTCTTGTTAAGCATTACCCTAGACAAGCGCTAGGGACACGAAACCTCAGTGATGAGCCCCTTTCTGTGGGCAGCACTGCAGAGAGAATGAGGCAGGGCAGGGCAGGGCAGGCTCCGTCCCTCTTGCTCTCCGCAGTGCACTTTCTCTCCTTCCCCTTCTCATATTGCCTGGCCAAGACTGGCCAAGATCTTTCTATAACCTCAGAAAATGGAGGCCCACTCCCCACTAGCTTCATACCTCGGTCACTGGGCATACACACCCTCTTTCTCTACATTGACTTGAATCATCTTGGGACTCAAAAAAAACCAACCTTCATCTGTTATCTTGTATATTAGCAAGTGTCTTTATTTTCTCTTATCTATAGGTGTTCACATTATTAGCAACAGAACACTGAAATCAGCTTGAAAATACCTGAGAACAGACCCAGATGTCTGCCAGGGCCCCCTGTGTTGAAGGCAGTCAGCCTAAGGACAGAAGCACCTCCATCCCAATCGTGGATTTGAAAAATGCCACAAATGTCGCTTATAGTGAACATTACTCTACCCAGAAAGGCACTGATCACATTTAATAAACGTATTCAGTACCTTTCTGGGCAAGGCACTGTACACACCACGGCTCAGATGCTGTCCAGTGTCCCTCTCATGCTCTAAGATGGCTTACCTCACAGCCACAGCGTCACAATGACTGTACCCACGAACACTCTATCATCGCTGATGATGATGACCTACTGCCAGCCAACAGGCATGTTTTCATTAGTGAGGACACCACCAAGAACACCATGTTTGCCAGAACAATTGTGAAGACTTAGGGAGAACATGCATGTTCCCCTGTACACTTCTATCAACACTTGTCTTCAGGGGTGCCTGGGAGGCTCAGACAGTTAAGCGGCTGACTCTTGATTCTGTCTCACGTCATGATTTCAGAGTCATGAGACCGAGCCCCACAACAGGGCCTGCGGCTTCCCCGTACTTCTGCTCTGTCAAATAAATAAATTACTCCAAAAACATCTCACTCTGACAAATAAATAAAATCTTAAAAAAAAAAAGGAAATTGAACAACACATACTATGTGTAAATATTACTTTTCTATATCATGCACTCCACACACCATAGTTCGAGTGAAAGGACCTACCGCTTCGGTTTGACTCTACTCCCCTACAGCCTGCACCTCCCGGAGTGGTGACTGCCTCAGATCTAGCGTCATGCAGACAGTTCTGAGGACTCAAAGGGAATAAACTAGTTTAAGAAGTATCTTCATTTTATCTCTCTGTAACTGTTCACATTATTAGGAAAAATGACTGAAAAAATGTTGAACATGCCAAGACAAGGCCCAGGTGAATGCCAAGGCTCTCTTAACTTCAAGGCAGGCAGCTCAGTACCACACTCAACTCACATCACTGTTCTGAAAGCCATCACATCCATGGCCCTTGTTGACCATTACACAGAAAGGCACAGATGACATGTAGTCTCTACCTTGAGTACTTTTCAGAGTAGGGGACAACACAGCATGGGTCACGTTAATGTAAATGTCCAGTCCCACTTAAAATGTCCACTGTTCCTCTCATCTCTCTCTCCACCATATTGCGATGGGTGTTCTCCCAATTTTTCCAGGCCAGTAGACAGCAGAGACATACCGTCTTCCAACGTAAACCTTCCCTCTGTGAAACGACTATCAGGTGCTTTACATTATCCAGCATCTCTATGAGGACTCGCAGAATGAAACGGTTCCTGTTCCTCTACTTCTAGAAGTAGCCTCATTTTCACTAAAATCTTAGGTGTTCATAAGCTGAGGACAAAACTACACAAATATTCTTCTGGATGTCTCCTATCACACGCAAGAAGGTACTAGGGTTCTTCTGGGTTCAAACACGAATCTCAAGGACACAAACCTCCAGCCAAATAACTGTGGTGAACTTCTCATGGGCTCAATGCATACCAGGATGGTGATGGAAACAGAGTAAGACTGTTACCGTATTCTCTTACATAAGGAAGCATAATCACTTTCTCTCTGAGCTTTAGGTATTCACACGGTCAACACTGGGCCCCTGAAACAACATGAGAAGGCCTGTATTCCAGGTCACTGCCTGCACCCTCCTGAGTTCACAAAGGTCATCACAGAAACTTTTATTCATGATCGTTATTCTACCCACACAGGCACTACCATCCCTACGTTGAAAGTGACCGGCACCTGTAGGGGAGAGCAGCGCAGCCAGCATGACTTCATGGTGAAAGACCATCCCAGAAAACCGCCTCTTCTCACAAGGAGCTGTCCTGGTTCTACCCACTACATATCCCAAGGACTGTACCAAAGATTTTCCCAGAACCTACACAAGCCTGACCCAAGGACCTCCAGCATCCGACTTCCCTCGGCAAGGGTCACCTCCGTTGCTCTCCAGTGACCCTCGTGTGGAGAAGAACCAGTGAGAGAAAAATTTCCTCCCCGGTTTCTTCTCCTATCAAAGGAAGGACCTTCATCTCCTCCAAGCTGGAGGAGATCACAAGGTTCCAATGGACAAGGGCGATCATCGTGAGGCGACCGAAGGTCAGAACCAGGCAGCAGACCAAGGCCACCTGAGTCCCAGGCAGACAGCTCGGGGTCCCAGACAGCTGCGGCCCTACCGCGGTCTTCGAGGCTCGCTGGTGCACGACGGCAGAGCTGAGCGTTACTCTACTCGGAAAGGCAGACATTACAAGGCACTCTTAAATGCCTGCCAGTCCGAGCAGGGCAGCACACACAGTACAGATCGAGGAGGAACCAGCCAAGGCCACCCTACGGGCTCAACGGGAGCGGTCTGCTCGCCCTCCGCCACATCGGGAGGGCTACACCCGAGATTTCCGCACCAGCGTACCCCATTCCGGCACCCGGTCTCCAAGCTGTATCCCTCCCTCGGGGGAAGCCCTCCCCTTCTCTACCTCTGCCGGGAGGAGGAGGAGGGCCAGAGACAAGAAGCCTGTTCTCCCTTTTTCTCATCCTTCGTGAAGTTTCTTCATCATCTCTAACCCACAGGTGTTCTCGTGCTTCCAAATGGGAACACGGAAACCATCGGAAGGATACCTCGGATGGGAGCCGGGATGTGGACAGGGGCCAGCATCTTCTCCCCAACCCCGAATTGAAGGCCACCGTCACTGTGCTTTTCTCTTAATAGACCTGCGATCGCCTGTCTGGCCCGACAGGCGCTCAAGAGCTGCAGTGCACTCAGCCCTCTCGAGGGGGAACAACGGTGGGCGGGGCTCACAGGGAGGATGGGAGCAGTCCCCGTCACAGCTGAAGTCACCGCATCTTCCCTAACCCCACGACACGCCCGGCCACTGCCCGCCGACTTCATGCCCTCCAGCGTGCAGGAGCCCGCCACCTCCCTGTGTGCCCCGCAACCAACAGAAGCAACGGAGCCGAAACCTCGGGGCCGAGGCTTCCTCTTCCAACGGGGAGCACTCCTTCTAGTCCCTCAGGTGTTCCCACCATGGGAAACGAAACGCTGAGGAGCCCCTGGGTGGCTCAGTCGGTGAAGCATCGGTCTCTGGCCTTTGGCTCCGGTCGTGAGCTCACGGTGGACACGGGGACCCGTGTCTGGCCCTGCGCTGACCACAGTCCCTACGCTTTCCTCTCCTTCCCGCTCTGCGTGCGTGTGCTCTGACTCCCTTCCAAGTAATCAATCTTTAAAAAAACAAAAAGAAAGGAAACATGGAAATCAGCTTCAGGAAGGCGGAGATCCACGTGCCTCCCAGGGCACTCGCTCCTCACTTCCAAGCAGAAGGCACCGGCAAACAGCATGTCCGCCATCCTACTGGTCCCAAGGCCACCCGGAACGCTGTGCTGGTAGAGCGTCACTCTGCCCCGGAAGGCGCTGACTACACCCAGACTGTGGTATCGGCACCTTTCTAGGCAGGGGGCCGCACACCGGGCAACTCAAGGGAGGTCGCCAACCACGTCGCCACTCACCTGTCAACTGTGGCTCTCCTGTCTCACCACCACGGCCACGTGACGTTCTTCCCCAGTTTCCCGAGACAGTTCAACAGTGCCGACTCGCTTCCCCTTCAACACACAAACCTCCCCGGGCGTGCGTTACCTGGCCGGCTTTACGGTGACTCCCGGGACTCTGCGGAGGCAGGGACCAGCGAGCTCCTACGTTCCTTCTTCTCTTAGGAGGAATCATCATCTTCGCGATCATCTACACACTCACGTCGACGGGAATCCACCCCTGAAATGCACACAAGGATGCCGGAGATGCAGGTGGCAGCCAGGGCCCCTCCTGAGTTCCAGGCACACAGCACAGGGACACAAGGGGCTGTACGCGCATTACCAGTCTGAAGGTCACCAACACAATGTCCTTGTTGAGTGCGACTCCTCGGGGACAGGTGCTAGTACAACGTAGTCCAAGGTATGAGCACATTTCTCGGTAGGTGGGCCACGGACTGGCTGGCCAGGATGGCACAACTTTAAGGAACTGCCCAATCCATGGGCTCTCAAGACAAGTTTTCATCTCTCTCTTCACCCTGTCATATTGCCTGTCTCGAAGATTTACCCATAACGCTCAGCAATGCACAGCCACGACCCACCAACATTCTTACCTCTCCCAGGTGATCTACTGTCTCCCTCTACTTCCGCTGTGATGGTCGGAACCCAGAAAGGAAAAACCATTTCATGTGTTAGTCTCCAGGAGTAGGAGGCATTGTCATTTCTGCGATCTGCAGGTTTTCTTCAGGTTACCAATAGACCACTAAAACCAACTTGAAGATTCCTGAAATCACAACCAGATGACTACCAGGGGCCTCCTGGTTCACCATAAGGAGCGCAGAAACAAATATACCTCCACCACCGACATCACTCTGGGGATCCCATAAATGTTTGTTCCAGTGAGCAGGACTCTGCCCAGGCAGGAAGTACTCACTCTCAGTCCATGAAGTGAGCACCCTCCTGGGCAGGGCACTACACACATCCTTCCTCATCACAGATGCTGCCCAATGCCTGAGCACTCTCCTATGTAGCTCTCACTCACCCGCACCTCTCAGGATTTTCACTGACCCTAAGAGGATGCCAATCCACTATCCTCCGGCTCTTGCAGTATTTGTTTAGTTTGGAATCCACGATCTTTTCTCCGGATAATTATGAAGACCCAGAGATCAAGCTCGTTTCCGTGTTGTCTTCTTCTATTACAAGCATCCTTATCTTCTTGAATCTGCCATCATTCACACTGGAAAGACAGACTGACTGCTGAAGCCATGGTGAGGATGAATGTGACACAGCTGGCTGTCCAGGCACCCAGGTGTTCAAGACTGGCAGACAGATTCATGTGCATCTCCACGTGCGTCAGTGGAATAAGAAACACGAGTGACTTTTTGGAGCAGCACTACAATCACAGAGACACCGATTACACACAGGCTGTGTGATATGTGTCTTAGAGGGAAGGATGCTGCACATGGCTTTGCAACAGCATAGACTTCCAGAACATGCCTCATGACCTCAGATGCATCCTGTAGCTCTCTCAAAACCACGGTATGAATGACTACACCCAGCATTTGCAGTAGCCCTAGACAGTGCCTGCCCTGCCCTCCAACTCCGATCCCTCTCTGCCGGGGATCCCGAAACCCACTGAACATTTACCTGGTTGACAACAGGAACCAAGAGAGGACAAGAGTATGTCTTGCTATTATCTTTTATAAGTATTTTAGTCTTTCCTAATTTGAAGGTGTTTTACCTCATTCAACTGAACCAATGAGACTATCGTTTGAATGTCTGTGATTACACTCAGGTGGAGGCCAGGACCCTCCTGGTTTCAAGAAAGGCAAATCAAGGACTTTTCCACTTTTCTACACTGGCCCGTTAGTCACAGCAGTTTTCTCGATGAGCACTGTTGTCCCCAAATGGAAACTGAGGGCACTTACTGGACGTCATGATCACCACCCTGGTCAGGCACTGTACACAGTAGGACTGCAATGAGGAAGAATTGCAAGATACCCCTCACACCGTCAGCTGCACCTTCCCTCAGTCTCCCCGCTGCCAGGATGACTTCACAAAAGATTTTCCAACAAGTCTGGACGATACTCAACCACTGTCTTCTCCCGCTGGCATCTCTCCTTAAATGAAGATCCCCTCATCAGCACTGTTTATACACAGATGATTATGAGGACAGAAAGAAGCTGTTTCTCCATGTTCTCCTCTGCAATTTAAAGTTACCTTCACATTCTCTTAACCCTCAGGTGCTCACATGGTGAGGAATGGATCACTAAAATCATCTAGAGGCTACCTGAGATCCAGGTGAGTCCCTGGCTTCTCCCGAGGTCATGACAGGCCATGTTGGGACCTGTGCATCTCCTCCCCTTCAGGGCTCCAGAGGCCACAACAAACTGAAATGAGAAAAACACTAATTTCACACAGTGTAATGTAACTGGCACCTTTCTGGGAAGGGCAATCCAAATAGAACGACTTCAAGATGTACGTCTTGCACACCTGGCCTCAAATGCTCAGAGAGCTTTCACCTTTCAATTTCTCATCCACTAGATCATGACTGTATCAAACATTTTTTTAAAAGATTTTATTTATTCATTTGACACAGAGAGATCACAAGTAGTCAGAGAGGCAGGCAGAGAGAGAGAGAGGAGGAAGCAGGCTCCCCGCGGAACAGAGAACCCGATGCGAGGTTCGATCCCAGGACCCTGAGATCATGACCTGAGCCGAAGGCAGCGGCTTAACCCACTGAGCCACCCAGGCGCCCTGTACCAAACATTTTTTGAGAACCACAGACAAACCCAAAATACGGCCCGCCAACTGGCACACGTACCTCTACGTTGATCCCCTCATTTGCTCTACATTTCACTGGATGATTCTAAGGACACAGTGAGAAAAAGATTGTCCCTGTCTTTCTTCATCCACAGAAGTATTTCATCTTCTGTAGCTTAAAGTGGTACAAAATGTTAGCAGTATTCCATGGAAATCATATGCAGGATGCCTATTATCAGAACAGAGAGATGATAAGCCCTCCTGGGTTCAAAGTAGGCATCTCGAGATCACACGCACGTCCAGCCTTAGCACCCATGGTCTTCCTTCCCCATGATTAACCCAGATGAACAGGGATACTAGGATAAGAAGGCATCCCCCCATGCTTCTCTTGCGCTAGAAAGGATCTTCATCTTCGCATCATGCCACCAGGAATGGTCCCGACAGGCTCCCGTACGATTAATCGCCAACTACTGCTTTCCAATGTGGAGCACCCTTCAGGACCCCGCCAGGTACCTGGGCGATGAGGACGCCCCAGGGAACACGAGCTGCTTCCTGGGTTCTGTTCTTCTATCAGGAGGGATCCCGGTTCTTTGCATCTGAGGAAAATCACACCGTCAGGACCGGAGCAGTGAGTGCTCTCTGAGGACACGCGACACCCAAACCAGAGATTTCCCGGCATCCGCTGGGGATCGACACAGGCAGCTCAGGGACTCTGACCCCCACCCCGTCCAGCAGCGAGGACACGGCAGAGGCAGTGCGTGTTGGGCGTTGCTACACTCAGAAGGGAGCTGTGGCACTTTGTCTCTGCGACCAGCCCCATTCTGGGTGGGCAGCGCCCACAGTGGGCTCCAGGCTCACCTGCTGCCTCCCTCCTCCCGGCCACCTCCCTCCCTGCGACCCAAGGTGACGCCGCACGACGCCGTCTCACGACCACAGCCCGCGCGGACGTGGGGACGTGCTCACGGCAGACCTCACTCGCAGCTCATCAGCATCACGTCCGGCTTCCACAGACCCCGCCGGGAAACACGCCACTCCACCCGTCCCTCCTTCCGTTTCCAAGTAACCTCACCACCTCCGATCGCGTCGTGCTCACACTCTTAGCGACACGCAACTGAAATCATCGCGAGCGCACCAGACGCTACACAAGAGTCGGGGCCAGGGCCCTCCGGTGTTCAAGGCAACGGGTCAAAGTCCTGCAGCTCTCACCCCGTCGGGGGTCTGAAGGGGACTCCCCCGGACACACATCCAGGATCAGGCCGGCAAAGCCATCGGCACGTGACTGAGGGGAACACTGCACTCGGCGTGGATCAAGGGAGGGACGGCTCACCCCAAGCCGCGCGGAGAACCTGCCACGTCCCCCCGCGCCTCCAGCGTGGGTTCCCCCCACCCCCAGCACATCCTGAGGCCTGTGCCCTGTGTTTCCCACTCAGCGAAAACGCTGGAGACCGACTGTCCTCCAGCTCGCACTCTCCCCTCTGCGGGGATCCCGGCACATCTCTACCTCGACCAGCTACACGCGTAAACCCGCAGAGGCGGCGGCTTCGGTGGCCCCCTCTTCTAGAGAGAGCCCTCATCTGCCCTCGCTCCTAAGTGTTCACACGGGGAAGAGGAGGACCGCAGACCATCTTGAGGATGGCTCAGAACACAGCCCGGAGTCTGACACGGCTGCCTCCCGTCAAGGCAGCCCGCCCAGGGGCAAGCGACCCTCCGAGGCGACCCTCCGAGCCGATCCCCGTGGCCCACCGTCGGCGGACGCCGTTCGTAGCGGGCAGTGCTCTGTCCAGGAGGGGACTAATCACTCTTAGTGCACGTCATCAGCACCCCCCTGGATAGAGCACCGCGCACAGCTCGTTCCAGGTCCGCGGCCCACGCTTCTCCGTCCTCACTCCCCAAGAGCTCTCGGGTCTCCGCGCCACGTCCTGCTCGCCATCGGCAAGGACTCCCCAGATCGTCGTCACAGGTCTAGCCCCCCTCACTCCCGCCGCCCTGCCCTGGCCCTGGGGATCCCCTCGTTTGCTCCCAAAGACCCGGACGACGAGGACGATCCACCGACGACGGGCTGGGTCCCGTACCCCGTCTTCAACAACAGGTCGCGGCCGTCTGCCTCTGCAACAGAAACAGAGTCACCGTGTCGGCAACGGGACACAGAAATCGTCTGCGGGATCCGGGACACCAGGACCGAGACGGCGGTCAGAGAAGCCCGTCTTCCCGGTGCGCAGCTGGCTCTCCCGCCCCCTCCCGGGACGCAGGACACCGCACGTTGGTCCTGGTGAGCCTTGCTCTACCTGGGCTGGCAGTCACTGCAAGCGAGTCCAAGCGATGACCCCCTGTCCAGGCAAGGCACGGCACACGGCCTCGGTCCGCGAACGGAACCGTCCCCCAAGATCCGGAGCTCTCTGGTCTCTCCCCCACGAAATCACCAGAGCGGTAGCCCAGACTGTCCCCCCGCTCTACAGGGTTCCAACGCCTACAACGCCCGCCGGCAGCTCTCCCTCGGAGGGGAGGCCCTCATGCCCTCGGCTCTGCTTGGCTGGAGGACTACGAGGACCCACAGAACCACCTTCTTCCCCTTTCCTTACTCTTTGCCCAACTTCTGGGTCTTCACCGCTAACACCGCGACACGGAAGTCACCTGAACGACACGGAAGAGCACGTACGGGGCCGCGGCACGGCAGCCACACTTGTGCTCGGCATCCCGGAATGAGAAGCTCGCCCGATAACGGACTCCTATACCTAAGCCTGAGGGGACTCTGTGTGCCAGGTATACGCAGAAAACGTCGTCCCAGTGTCGACGGGGATAGGGCCCAGGGGGCTGCCCGGACTCGCCTGGCTTCGGGCCCAGAGCCTCGAAGACGGCAGCACCCTCCTCCCTCGCCACTGACGTCACCACCACCGTGAGCAGGATTTTACTGCTCGGGGGCCTACCCAGTCAGGTGCTAAGAGTGTGCACTCTGCTTCCTTGGCACCTGTCTGCGTAGGGCCCCCAACGCAGCACGGCCCCGGGGAGAGGAGCTTGCCAGGCCCCGTGAGCTCAGAAAGGCCCTTCTTCTTCTTCTCCCGCCCCCAACCACAGGAGCAGGGTCACTAGAGCCCCCACACTCCTGCAACCTGCTGCACGCCGGTCCTCCCAAGGAGCACCTTGCCCTCACCGCGCGCCCCTCGCCGCTCCCGTTTCCCTGCAAGGATGGCAGGACTGACCGGCGCCACCCGGTTCTCTCTCGGGTCCTCTTCTCCTGGGAAGAATCCTCATCTGCGCTACCGGAGACGGAACATTCAAGTCCCCTTGGGGATCACAGATCCAGGGGGTGGCCCGGGCGAGCGCTCCTCCGGGGAGGGCGGCGGCCCAGGGACCGCTGCAGCGCCAGAGGCCACCCCGATGTTCTTGGAGAGCAGTGCGTTACCGGGAGAGGCACCCGCAACACGCAGGCCCTGGTCTGGCTGGGCTCTGGGCGGGACACTGGCCCCAGCCTGACCCAAGGCGGAGGCCCCGCCCGCATGCCCTGTGCTCTCACAGGTAGCTTTCGCCTCCCTCCCCGCCATGTCAGGATGACCGTGCCCCCTGCTGTTCATCAATCCTTATAACGCCCCACCTACTGACTTACCATGGGCACTGGTCCCTCCGTGGAGATCCACTCACACAGGCTGCGGGGCCCTGGTATTGATGAGGACCAAGAACGACCAAGGCTGGGTCCGGACGAAGTGTCTTCCTTTTTCTTTTATAGAAACAATGAGAACTGACCAGTGACATCATCTGGACAATACCTGAGATCTTACCTAGTCGTCTGCCAGGACCCTCTTGTATTCACGGTAAGGAAGCACAGGGACAAATACATCTCTATCCCCATCACTGCTCTGGAGGCCACCACAAATGTTGTTCTACCGAGCATTACTCTACTCAGGCAGGAACTAATCATTCTTCATCAATGACATTAGCACCTTCCTGTGCAGGGCACTACACACGTTATGGCACTAAACACTTGATGTCCAAGGCCCACTCACTCACCTATGTGCCTCCACCTCACCCCCAAAGCAGCATGATGACTGCAACCATCGTTTTTCCTTAACCCTTGACAATGCCAACATAATATTACCTCATCTGCATCTTTCTTCTATATGGGATCCCTTACTTTTTCTAGATTTACCTGAATAGTCAGAACAACCTTACTTCCGTGTCTCTTCTTTGGAAACTACCATCGTTTTCTCGAATCTGTAGGTGTTTACGGTTTTGGGTACTAACCATGGAAATCATTCCTAGTATGCCTAGGATTCAGGAGGCTTCCAGGGCCTTCCTCAGTTCAAAGTAGGCAGTTCAACAACACATGTGTCCACAACCACATTGCTGGTCGCAAAGATACCAGTCACTTCCTTTTGGAAATTCCCTCCAACCGTAAAGTCACTGATTAGATGTAAGTAATTCACACCTCTGAGAAGGGATGTCACACGGCTTGGCTTCAAGGTGGAGGACCTACCCATTCCTCGTCATACTCTCAAATATAGCTTTCGTCATTCCGTGCTATCAGGAGGACGGTACCCCAGATTTTTAAAGACTACATATGTTACTGGCCTCCATCTTTCAATCCTTCTACAGTGTGAATCCCTTCAACTGTACAACGAGGACAAAGAGAGAACAAAAATTTTCCTGTGTCTCTTCTTCTGTAAGAAATTATGTTTTGTAGGGTCGCCTGGGTGGCTCAGTGGGTTAAGCCTCTGCCTTCAGCTCAGGTCTTGATCCCAGTAGCCCCACATCGGGCTCTCTGCTTAGCAGGGAGTGGCTTCCCCCTCTCTCTCTGCCTGCCTCTCTGTCTACTTGTGATCTCTCTCTGTCAAATAAATAAATAAAATCTTTTTGGAAAAAAAAAAGAAATTACATTTTCTCTAAGGTTTACATATTCACCCTATTAGAAACGTACCATTGAACTTGTGATAGAAATCCCTGCTATCAGACACAGGCCCTAACTGTATTAAGGCAGTCATCACAAAGACCCATGTATCTCCAAATCCATCATGGGACAGAAGGTGACCACCAGTGTTGTAATTCTTGAGTGTTCCTCTACCAAGGCGACCTGGGCGGCTAGGTCACTTCAAAATGCATGGTGCATGGGGCGCCTGGGTGGCTCAGTGGATTAAGCCGCTGCCTTCGGCTCAGGTCATGATCTCAGTGTCCTGGGATCGAGCCCCGCATCGGGCTCTTTGCTCAGCAGGGAGCCTGCTTCTCTCTCTCTCTCTCTCTCTCTCTGTCTGACTCTCTGCCTACTTGTGATCTCTCTCTCTCTGTCAAATAAATAAATAAAATCTTCAAAATGCATGGTGCAAAAGAGAGATCCTGCAAAGCCCAACTTGACTACAAAAATGCAGCCTTCTTTTTCCCCCATACAGTGTGAAGACTATACTAAATATATTCCCATTACCCAGAAAAATGTTAGTCCCTGCCCTCAAACTTGCTAACCTTCCTTGATCATAATAGCCTCATTTGGTCGACCTTTACCTGGAGGATTAGGAAGACTCAGAGTAAAACCTGTTTCTGGTTTCCCTTCTTGCTTATAGAAAGTATATTCATTTTTTCCCTAACCTACAGGTTTTCACAACATTGTATTGAATCAACCACCTAGATCTTTTTGAGCATGCCAGAGATACAGCTGGCTACCAGACCTTACTTTCTTCAAGGCAAGCAGCTCAAGGAGACATACCAACCCCACCAAGGTTTTGAAGACCATCAGAAGCCTTGTTCTTGTTGAGCATTACTCAACCCAGAGGGGTGCCAATTACTGTTAGTCTAAGCAACTGGCACCTTTCTAGGCAGGGCACTGCACACACAATGGCTTCAAGGGGAAGGACATGCCCAGATACTCGTATCCTCACAAATCCAACTTTCATCTCTCTCCCCAAAATACTGTGATGGATCTATCATTTTTCCAAAACTCTAGACAAGACAATCCCACTGCCATTTGACTTGTGCTCCTCCTTCTGTGGGGCTGCCGTCACCTAGTCCACATACTTAAGACTTGCCAGCATTACTATAAGGCTCCACAAAGAACAAGATGGTTTTTTAATTCTAGAATTCAAAAGTATCTTTTCTAACATATAAGTATTTACACTATCAAGAATGGACCACTGAATCCCTCTTGAGGAAACTGGGTATATGAACCAGTTGTTTATGACTACTCCCCAGGGTCTAAGAAAGCCAGTTTAAGGACATATACCTCACCCATCCCCCAGCTACCCATCTGAAGGCAACCACCAACTCGTACCTGTGGAACATTATTCAGCCCAGAAAGGGACACTAAAACTTAGCCTATGCCATCAGCACATTTCTGAGTTGAGCACCACACACAGCATGACTTCAGAGAGAACATATCTTGGGGCACCTGGGTGGCTCAGCCGTTAAGCGTCCGCCTTCAGCTCAGGTCGTGATCCCAGGGTCCGGAGTTCGAGCCCCGCAATGGGCTGTCTGTTCGGTGGGAGGCCGGCTTCTCCTTCTCCCATTCCATCTGTTTGTGTCCCCTCTCTCGCTGTGTTTCTGTCAAACAAACAAAATCTTAAAAAGAGAGAGAGAGAGGGACGCCTGGGTGGCTCAGTTGGTTAAGCAGCTGCCTTCGGCTCAGGTCATGATCCCAGCGTCCTGGGATCGAGTCCCACATCGGGCTCCTTGCCCCGCAGGGAGCCTGCCTCTCCCTCTGACTCTGCCTGCCACTCTGCCTGCCACTCTGCCTGTGCGCTCGCGCTCTCTCTCTCTCTCTCTGACAAATAAAATTAAAAAATCTAAAAAAAAAATAAATAAAATATAAAAAAAAAAAGAGAGAGAGAGAGAACATACTTGTACCGCCTTTCCCTCTGAAATAGAGCATTCAATTCCAACACAGCCAATCGTGATAACTGTATCCCAAGTTTTCTACTTCCGTATATAGGACAACCCAGTTCCCTCCAAATAGCATCCTTCCCAGAGTTTCCCCGCATCTGTTCTAGGTTTCCTCAGGGGACTACAATTTCTGAGAGAAAACAAGGCCGTTACTGTGTCCGTCGCTCCACAAAAAAGTATGTTTCTACTCTCTCAGCTGCAGGGGTTCGCACTGCTCCCCACGAACCAATGACACAAATACACCGACCGTGCCTGAGACGTAAGTGGGCGGCAGGTATCCTCTGAGTTCAAGAGACGCAGATACGGGAGAAAAACACCTCCACTAAAATCAGTGTCCAAATAACGCCACGTTCATGGTTTTTGTTGAGCAACACTACGTAAGAGACAGAACCATAACAGCCGGCAATGTGCGGCCCCTCACTAGTTAGTGAGAGCTCTGAGCTCAGCACAGAACAAGACCGAGACGGGCTGAGTCCCGAAACTCCGCAACGTAGCCGTCTCGTCCTTCCACTGGGCCACGGGCACGATACCAAAGATTTCTAATGCTTCGCAAGAACGGTGTACGGCCATCCTCCAACTTGCAAAACTCACAAATTTGGGTTCCCCTTCACTGATCCAAGTTTCCCAGAGAACTGGGAAGACCCACAGAAAAATACATTGCTCTGTGGCCTTTACTCTAATTTATCTTCATTTTCTCTAATGTTTCGACATTCCCATTACTACAAATGACTCCCTGAAATCCCCCTGTAGGTGCCTCAGAAAAGACAGGGATGGATGGCAAGGGGCTTCCTGGGTATAAGATAGGGAGTCAAAGACACATGAATCTCCATGCTATCACCCCTCTGAAACCAGCCATAAACATTTTGTTGCTGAGTAGGATTCTACCCAGACAGGTACTAGTAACACTCAGACTAAGTTGTCGACACATTTTTCAGTAGGACACGACACACAGTGTGGCTCAAAAGAAAGGACCTGTTTGGTCCCCCCATACTCAGAAACGTGGAGAGGGCAGCAACTAAGTATTTCTCCTCAACACTGCAAAGTGGAAAATTGCTGCCCTCCAACTTCTATTTTTCTTATTTTTATTTGTTTGGGAAAAAAATCAACAGCTTACTTATTTCTTAGCAATGGCAACCTGGTGGGAAGGAACAAAGGGGGTACCGGAAATCGCATCCCTCCGGGGAAGGAGAATCAAACTGTGCACAGTCCCTTGTCCCTCCCCATTTGGGACATTTGGGGATGGGGGTAGAGGAGTACAAGGGAAGAAGTCGGGTACGCTTCACCAATCTAACAGACAGTAGGCACGGGTAGGCTAGGCATCAACCTGTGGGAGGCAGAGCACAAGTACGGGCTCCTTGGCATCTAAACCTGGGGGCTAGTCTTTAGCCCTCTCTTTTCTTGGCTTTGGCCTTGGCTTTGGTCACAGGGTGTGGGGCTTGGTCACATGGATGGTCCCCTGACACTGGGCATTATACCACACGTTATTCAGGTTGCCTCGGAGGGCTTTGGCGCCAAGCCCCCACTATCCGGCCCCAGCCCCCAAACTCCCTCAGCTCCGAGCTCCTCCTCCCAACTGCAGGGCACCCTACTCCAGCTACGTGGAGTCTGCTCTGCCCGCTGGCTCTCCGGCAGTCCTTCTCCACTTTGATTTCCTTTTGGCCACCATGGTGGTGAGCGCCAACAGGGAGGAAGGAGCCTTGGTGCTGCATCTTCCTCGATGCCAGGCCCGGCCTGCCTGCCAACTCTGAATCTTCCCTCATCTGTTCCACCTTTCCTGGATGATGATAAGGATGCAGAAAGAACAAGCTTGTTTCTGTGTTCTCTTCTAAAAAGAAGTATCTTCATGTTCTTCTCTCTGTGCTCCTATTTATGAAAAATCACACACCATTAAAATCACTCTGAAGATGTATGTAATATAGGTGGCAGCCTGCAGTCTTCAGAGTCAAAGCCATGAAGGATAAATGAACCTCTATCTCTGTTCCCTGATCTGAAGGTCACAGAAAATATTGTTCCTACGGATCATTACTCTACCCAGATAGGCACCACCCATCACACCTGGTCTGTTTGATCAGCCCCGGTCTGAGTAAAGCACAGCACATTGCAGAGCTCCGGGCAGGCCATCCGCCCAGCCTCCCCAGCCCTGTCAAGTGTAACTTTTCATTCTCCCAACCACCCCGAGATTTATACCCAGTCTTCACCTCTAAGCCTAAGTAACGCCTAACTACTGCCATCCAAACTACAGCCCTTCCTTCAGAGGGAACCCCTTCCACTGCACTAGGTTTCCATGGATGATGAGGAAGGAGCAGAGAGAAAGAGCCCGTCCCAATGTTCTCGTCAACTAGGAAAAGCTATCTTCACCTTCTCTAAATTGTACTCTTTCATGTTGCGAGGAATGGGCCACTGACATCACCTTCAGTATGCCTGAGATCGGGGCCAGGGGTCCGCCAGGGTACTCCTCATTCAAGGCATGCAGGTTAGGACACATGCTGTCCCATCCCTAATAACTGGACTGAAGGCCAACAGGGTCCAATGAGAATGTTCCCGTACAGATACAGCTACTAAACAGATGGAATCTGAGTGATGGGCATTTTCTGAGAAAGGCCTCTTCCCGCGACAAGATTACATGAAACAGGACTTAGCAGGCCCCCGTACAATCTCAGGTGTAGCTCTCGCCTCTTCCCGTGGTAACAGAGTACCGAACAGGAGACTTGTCTATTTCCCCAGATAATGCTGATAACCAACCCTGTGACCTGAGTCACTGCAGCAGTGATACGCCCTCTTCTACTCCACGTTCCCCTGGCTGTTTCTGAGCACCAAGAAGGAAGCTGGGGCTGTGCTCTCTTCCTTTATTATGGAATATCATTACGTTCTCAAGCATGTAAGTATTCACATTGTTAGCAGTAAACCCATGAATCATCTTGTTGGCTTCCAGGGCCTTCCTTCATTATTACAAAGGAGCAACTCAAAGACACATCAATCTCCATCCTATCATTGGTCTCAAGGCCAAGACAGCATGGTTTTTGTAGAGTGTTGCTCGGTCAGGATGGGGACCGAATCACGAATATAGGCCCCCGGCAGGCTTTGCTTAAGAAGCCCAGGATACAGGCAGAATTCTACATGTAGGACATTCTCAGTACCCCGGCACTGCCAAGTATGTATTTCATCTCTCCCTACCACATCATACTGACTACCACACAATTTTCCCTGAGCCATCTACCCTCCCACACTGCTCCGCCATTTGTAAACCTCCCTCATTGGGGATGCCCATTACCTGCATGATGATGAAGCCCCAGAGAGAATAAGCTCACTCCAGGACTCTTCTACTAGGTCACATCTTCATCTCCTAAAATGGATGCATGCACATTTGACAAGTGGACCTAGGAAAGCACTTTTGAGAATTAGTGACATGCAACTCAATTAGTGGCTGCAAGAGTTCAGTGTAGCCCGAAGACCCTGACATTTCCACTGCCAACACTGAGGGCCACCACAAGCCTCGCTTTTGCAGAACACTGTTCTGCCCACAAGAGGCTCAAATTACATGTAATCTAATTGATCGAGAGCTTTCTGAGTAGAGCACTGCACACAGCATAGCATTACTGTGTAGGACCTGGCCTTTCCCTCTTGGACTCTGAAAGGTAACTTTCCTTTCTCTCTCCACAACCTCAGGAGCATCCCAAGTATCTCTCCATGAATGGAGATAATGCCAAAGCACTGACCTGCCCCATGTACTCACGCCATCTTGGGGATTCCCTCAACGTTTTCCTTTTACCTAGGTGATCACAAGGACGAAGTGAGCATAAGATTTGTACTGTGTTCTCTTCTGTCAGGGTTACTCCAACCTCTCGAATATACCTAGATGTTCACATTGTCAGCAATGGACCACGGAAACAACCCTGAAGATGCTGGTCCTCAAGGTGGTTGCCTGGCCTCTCCAGAGCTCATTGCAGGCAGCTTAAGCACACGAGCATCTGTATCCCCATCATGGGACAAAAGGTTACCATGACAGCTTTTCTTCATATTATTACTCCAACCAGACAGGTGATAAACTACATGTTATCTAAATGGTCCCCACATGTTGGGGGGCCCAACCAATGGCATGGCATCAATCTGGATGTGCCTTGTCATTTTCAAGTCTCAAATGTAGCTCATATCTCAGTACCCCAATGTCACGATGACTGAACCAGTCATATTCTCTAGAACCCTAATAAATTTCAACTGAGTGCCATACAAATTCCAGTCCCCACTTTGGAGATCCCCTCACATACTATACATTTTCCTGGATGATGATGCCCCAGGAATTAAGCCAGCAAGTCTGATTTGGTTTCTTCATCTACTATACACTTACCTCCATCTTCTCTGTATCTCAGATGTTCAGGTTGTAGGAACAGATCACCAAAACCTTAAGTCTGCCTGAGATGAGGCCCAGGTGGTTAGAAATCCTCTACAGAATGGAAACAAGCATGTCAAGGTCACACAAATTCCATCTCCATAACCAGTCTCAAGGCAACCCCATACATTATTCTTGTCCGTCATTATTCTCCCAAGACAGACATTAAATACAACTAGTCTGGGCGATCAACACCTTCCCAGATAGGGCACTGCACGAAGCTTCCTCACATTAAGCAATCTGCCCAGTAAAACTGACATTAACAAATGTCCCTTTCTCATCAGTACCCACCCTATCACCACTTACCAAGCAAAGATGTTTCCATGATCCTAGGAAAATCCAACCCAAGACTCTCAGAACTGTATGATTTCCTCAGGTAGCACCCCCTCACTTGCTCTACACTTTCCTGGAAGATCATGATTGCATCTGTGCTCTTTTATATTGAGAAGTATCTTCATATTCTCCTTTCTAGGTGTCCACTTTAGTAGGAAGGGAAAACTGAATTCATCTGGAGAATGTCTGACATACAGTTAACGGGTACAGAATTTCTGATTTCAATGTAGGCAGCTAACCCATGTCTACAGCCCCAATACCTACACTGTCCACAGGCCAAAATAAACATTTCTTTTAAAGATTTTATTTATTTATTTGACAGAGAGATCACAAGTAGGCAGAGAGGCAGGCAGAGAGAGAGGAAGGGAAGCAGGCTCCCCACTGAGCAGAGAGCCCTATGTGGGGCTCAATCCCAGGACCCTGGGATCGTGACCTGAGCTGAAGCAGAGGCTTTAACCCACTGAGCCATCCAGGCGCCCCTAAACATTATTTTTTTTAAGCATCACTCTACCTCAAGAGGCACCAACTGAAGACAGGATGTGTGATCAGAACTGCAGACAAGGACAGTACAAACGGGATGATTGACACATAAGCACTTCCAGGTCATCCTCAAACGCTGAAAAGTAGCTTTCATCCCTCCACCTAAGCACATCACAATACCTGTAACCAATGTGGTTCCTTAAACGTACACTGTGTCACCTGACTGCCCTCTAAACTTCATTGCTCCGTCAGTGGTGTTCTTAGAGGTCTCTATTTTCAGGGGCACCTGGCGGGCTCAGTGGGTGAAGCATCTGCCTTCAGCTGAGGTCATGATCCCAGGGTCCTGAGACAGGAGTCCCTCACCGAGCCCCTGCTCAGCAGAGAGCCTGCTTCTCCCTCTCAGTCTACCTGCTGCTCCCCCTGCTTATGTGCTCGCTCACTCTCTTGTCCAATAAATTTTTTTTAAAGAAACTTTAAAATCAAGTTTCTATTCTCACCTACACCATTATCAGGACCCAGGAAAACAGGCTTGGTGCTGTGTTTATTCTCTTAAAAACCATCTTCCTCTCCCTTAAACTGCGTCACATTGGGGGGGAGGGGTCACTGCCATGAGCCTGAGGATGCTGCAATCCAGGTGGCTGCTAGGGATCCTCTCAGCTCAATACACAAACTCAAGGACACGGGCATACCCACCATCATCACTGCTCTGGAATCTACCGAAAAGAGTTACTGCACTTGAGCATCACTCTACCTAGACAGTCGCCAATTACATGTAGGCCATGTGGTACCTTTCTGACCAGGCACTACACAGAGCACGACTGGACCAGTAGGGCCTGCCCAATTCACCTCACACTCGGAAATGTACCTTTTCTCATCCTCCACACCACATAAGAAATACTCTACCAAGGACGTTCTCATAAGCCTACACAAAGCCCAAGCGGTGCTGTCCACCGTGAAACCCTCCGATACTTGAGCATGACCTTCACCTACTCTGCTGCTTAACTGCAGGATTATGAGGAACCAGAGAGAAAACACTGCTTTCTATGTTCACTTAGTTCAGTAAGAGGCATCTTCTGTACTCTGGAAAGAAACACACTGTTAGGAATGGAATGCTACAAGAATCTGGAGATTCCTCCCAAGAACCTCTTGAATTCACGGTCATTCAAGAAGACCAACCGTTCCAGTGTCATTCAGTGATACAAATGCCACCAGATACATTCTCCCTGGACATTACACACAGAAGCAGAGTTACATGTACGACTGACTGGCACCTTTTGCCAGCGCTGTATATACAGCACGGCTTCAAGCTGCAGCACCTGTCTGGCCTACTGCACACTTGGACATGGAGTGCTCTCGTCCCTCTACTCACCACTTTGTGAGGACAGAATCAAGTATCATTTCATAATCCAAGACAAGGCCATCTATTGCCCTCCCGTTAGCTAATCTCACTGAGTGGGAAATTCCTCCGCAGATCTAAGTCTACTTGGAACATCATGAAAACCAGGGAGAACAAGGTTTTTCTGTGAGTTAATCCTCAATTCTGGTATGTATTCACGGTACAGGACCTACAAGCATAAACACTGGTGGAAGAGGCGCAGATCACAGTGCGACTTCAGGGCGCACGCTCTTCCGTGCCCCGCTTGCCCACTTAAAGGTAGTTTTCATCTACTGCTCCAAGTTTCTTAATAACCATACCCAACATCTTCCATAACATTCGACAGTGTTAAACCAGTACACTCCAACTTGCACTGTTCACACAGTGAAAATACTTTCAAAAATGAAGAAACAAAACGAAACACTCTCAGCTTGTCCCTGTTAACCTGGATGCTGAGGAAGACTGAAAAAACAATGCAGGTTATGCATTTTTTCTATGGGAAGAAATCTTCTGTTCTAAAGGTGATCACATGGCTTAGAATGGACCACCGAAGTCACAGTGTGGAGCACTACCATCAGAAGCAGCTAACAGACGGTCCTTCCAGGATTGTACTTCTAGTCAACATTCCTGTATAGCCATATACACTATAAACAGAACTTAAAAGGTTCTTGGTGATTGTTCCTCTACCCAATTATTAAAAACAGAATCTAAGCAATCAAAAAACATACTACCTAAGGCACAGGGCATAACAAAACAATAAACAGAAGACCTACCCAGTCCTTTCTCATTCTCAAATGTACTCTGCATCTCTCTACCAAACACACGGTGATGCCAGCCGAAATTTTTCACAACCCTAGAGAATGCCAATGCAATCTGATGCCCTCCAACATGCATCCTTCCCTCTGCGGGTGTCCCCACACTTGCTAGAAGATTACCTCAGATGAGGAGGGCACCAACTGAACTAGCATGCTCTGTTCTTCTCTGCCTTCACTACAAAATATCTTTATCCCCTGTAACGTGAAGGAATTCACAGTATTAGAAACTGGTCATTCAAATCAGTTTACAGATGCCTGAAATCACAACCAGGTGGCTTAAGAGGCACTCCCAGGATTCCAAAGCAGGCAGCTTGAGGTCACCTATACCTCCCAAGCCTATTACTGCCAGAAGTATACAACAAATGTTGTTCTTGGTGGACATTACTCCACCTAGCAAGGTACTCATTACACTTAGCCTATGTGATGAGCACCGTTCTGGGTGGGGCACTGCGCACAGTACAGATGAACATACTGACCCTATCCTAATTGTGCTTGCGTCACCAACAGTAGCTTTCTTCTCCTTACTATATCATCTTCACAATTACACAATTTTTTTCCATAATCCTACAAAATACGAATATATTCTCCTCTACCTTATGTTTTTCCCTCAGTGAAACTCTCCTCAAATACAAGGTCTCTCCAGGCTAACATCAGTACCAGAAGAAAACAAATGCATTTCTGTGCTCTTTTCTTACCTTGGAAAAGACCTTCATCTTTAACATCTTAACTTGGTTTGCCTATGTTGAGGTACGGATCATTAATATCATTATGAAGATACCAGAAACCACACCAAAGTGGCTTGGCAGGGAGCTGGGAAACTGGAGTCACCCAACAGAGAGATCAATGCAGCTCCACCATCATCAATGGGCCAAAGGCCACCACCAACAATTTTACAGATGACCCTTCTGTTTAGAGGGGTACATACCCATTATACAAAGGCTAAGTGCTGGGCACATTTCCAGGTAGGCCTCTGCAAACAGCACAACTCAAGGTGGAGGACCAACCCACTGACCCTCACAAGATCGACTGCCCCCTAATCATCATGACCATGCAGAATATTTTTCCAAACACTAACCATTGGAGATACACTTCCCTCCAGCTTAATAACCTCACTGAAGTATCAACCATCTCACGAGCTTTACCTCTACTCAGGGGATCAAGAGCATCCAGAAAAACCACAAAATAGTTCCTATGCTCACAAATTCTATTAGCAGATCTTCGTGTTCCCCATCCTCTAGGTATTATAGATGACTGAAACCATTTTACTGAAACCTGCGATCCAGGTGGCCCCCAAGGCTCTCCTGAGTTCAAGGAAAGCACCATGAAGACAGCTGCAGATGTCCTGGCAACATGCTCAAGTCTGGTCCTCCAATCTGCATACCTCATGAGACACCCTCACGAGATACCCTCATCTCTGATAAGATCACCCGATAAAGGACAAGGACCCAGAGAGAACAACCTTGTTTCCGGAATTCCTTCCAGTTGGAGAATCCTTCATCTTCTCTAAACATTACATGTTTACATTATTCTGAATGGAACACTGAAGTCACCTAGTATCACCTGTAATCGAAACCACCTGTGAGGACCCTTGTACCTTTCAAGCCATCACAAGGACACAGGAACACCACATCCACCCCCATAACGGATCTAAGGGGCATCAAAAATCCTTGCTGAGTATTTGTGTACATAAACTTGTGCTGATAATGGTGCCTCCTCTGAGGATGATCCATCTGCGAAGGACATTACACACAAACCGGTGCAGGAAGACAAGAACTACCCATCCCCAGCAAAGCCATCGGCACGTGACTGAGGGGAACACTGCACTCGGCGTGGATCAAGGGAGGGATGGCTCACCCCAAGCCGCACGGAGAACCTGCCACGTCCCCCCGCGCCTCCAGCGTGGGTTCCCCCCACCCCCAGCACATCCTGAGGCCTGTGCCCTGTGTTTCCCACTCAGCGAAAACGCTGGAGACCGACTGTCCTCCAGCTCGCACTCTCCCCTCTGCGGGGATCCCGGCACATCTCTACCTCGACCAGCTACACGCGTAAACCCGCAGAGGCGGCGGCTTCGGTGGCCCCCTCTTCTAGAGAGAGCCCTCATCTGCCCTCGCTCCTAAGTGTTCACACGGGGAAGAGGAGGACCGCAGACCATCTTGAGGATGGCTCAGAACACAGCCCGGAGTCTGACACGGCTGCCTCCCGTCAAGGCAGCCCGCCCAGGGGCAAGCGACCCTCCGAGGCGACCCTCCGAGCCGATCCCCGTGGCCCACCGTCGGCGGACGCCGTTCGTAGCGGGCAGTGCTCTGTCCAGGAGGGGACTAATCACTCTTAGTGCACGTCATCAGCACCCCCCTGGATAGAGCACCGCGCACAGCTCGTTCCAGGTCCGCGGCCCACGCTTCTCCGTCCTCACTCCCCAAGAGCTCTCGGGTCTCCGCGCCACGTCCTGCTCGCCATCGGCAAGGACTCCCCAGATCGTCGTCACAGGTCTAGCCCCCCTCACTCCCGCCGCCCTGCCCTGGCCCTGGGGATCCCCTCGTTTGCTCCCAAAGACCCGGACGACGAGGACGATCCACCGACGACGGGCTGGGTCCCGTACCCCGTCTTCAACAACAGGTCGCGGCCGTCTGCCTCTGCAACAGAAACAGAGTCACCGTGTCGGCAACGGGACACAGAAATCGTCTGCGGGATCCGGGACACCAGGACCGAGACGGCGGTCAGAGAAGCCCGTCTTCCCGGTGCGCAGCTGGCTCTCCCGCCCCCTCCCGGGACGCAGGACACCGCACGTTGGTCCTGGTGAGCCTTGCTCTACCTGGGCTGGCAGTCACTGCAAGCGAGTCCAAGCGATGACCCCCTGTCCAGGCAAGGCACGGCACACGGCCTCGGTCCGCGAACGGAACCGTCCCCAAGATCCGGAGCTCTCTGGTCTCTCCCCCACGAAATCACCAGAGCGGTAGCCCAGACTGTCCCCCCGCTCTACAGGGTTCCAACGCCTACAACGCCCGCCGGCAGCTCTCCCTCGGAGGGGAGGCCCTCATGCCCTCGGCTCTGCTTGGCTGGAGGACTACGAGGACCCACAGAACCACCTTCTTCCCCTTTCCTTACTCTTTGCCCAACTTCTGGGTCTTCACCGCTAACACCGCGACACGGAAGTCACCTGAACGACACGGAAGAGCACGTACGGGGCCGCGGCACGGCAGCCACACTTGTGCTCGGCATCCCGGAATGAGAAGCTCGCCCGATAACGGACTCCTATACCTAAGCCTGAGGGGACTCTGTGTGCCAGGTATACGCAGAAAACGTCGTCCCAGTGTCGACGGGGATAGGGCCCAGGGGGCTGCCCGGACTCGCCTGGCTTCGGGCCCAGAGCCTCGAAGACGGCAGCACCCTCCTCCCTCGCCACTGACGTCACCACCACCGTGAGCAGGATTTTACTGCTCGGGAGCCTACCCAGTCAGGTGCTAAGAGTGTGCACTCTGCTTCCTTGGCACCTGTCTGCGTAGGGCCCCCAACGCAGCACGGCCCCGGGGAGAGGAGCTTGCCAGGCCCCGTGAGCTCAGAAAGGCCCTTCTTCTTCTTCTCCCGCCCCCAACCGCAGGAGCAGGGTCACTAGAGCTCCCACACTCCTGCAACCTGCTGCACGCCGGTCCTCCCAAGGAGCACCTTGCCCTCACCGCGCGCCCCTCGCCGCTCCCGTTTCCCTGCAAGGATGGCAGGACTGACGGGCGCCACCCGGTTCTCTCTCGAGTCCTCTTCTCCTGGGAAGAATCCTCATCTGCGCTACCGGAGACGGAACACTCAAGTCCCCTTGGGGATCACAGATCCAGGGGGTGGCCCGGGCGAGCGCTCCTCCGGGGAGGGCGGCGGCCCAGGGACCGCTGCAGCGCCAGAGGCCACCCCGATGTTCTTGGAGAGCAGCGCGTTACCGGGAGAGGCACCCGCAACACGCAGGCCCTGGTCTGGCTGGGCTCTGGGCGGGACACTGGCCCCAGCCTGACCCAAGGCGGAGGCCCCGCCCGCATGCCCTGTGCTCTCACAGGTAGCTTTCGCCTCCCTCCCCGCCATGTCAGGATGACCGTGCCCCCTGCTGTTCATCAATCCTTATAACGCCCCACCTACTGACTTACCATGGGCACTGGTCCCTCCGTGGAGATCCACTCACACAGGCTGCGGGGCCCTGGTATTGATGAGGACCAAGAACGACCAAGGTGGGATCTGGATTCTCTTCTTCTGTTAGGAAATACCTTCACTGGGATCCTCAGAGGTTCAGTTAATAAAGTGTCTTGTGTTCAATGCACGTCATGGTGCAGGGGTCCAGAGCCCCACATCTGGACTCCTGGCTCTGTGGGGAGCCTCTCTTTCTCCCCCTCTGCAGCTCCCCCTGCTTCTGCATGCTCTCGCTCGCACACACTCTGTCAAATAAATAAAACCGATTAAAAAAAAAGTGAACTATCACTGGGTGTGGTGCATAAACAATAAATCTTATAAATAATAAACAAACTACCTTATTCCATCCTAGAGAGTATGTCCTATCTAGGACATACTCCATCCCATTTTCAGGATACTTGTGTTCCATGTGGCCAGCAGGAATTCCCGGTATTCAAGACTGAAAAATCAAGGACACATGACCTCATGAATTTTCACCTCTCTGGGAACAGAGAGGCACGAACCTCCAATGTGAATGGCACATTTCTACGAGGGTCACTGCACAAAACAGGAGTTGGTAATGTTAGAATGGCGCACTGCGGTCATACACTCAAATGTAGCTCTGCACAGCCTCAGACACCAAAGATGCCTGTCCCAGATTTTCCCAAACACTAGACAGAGCAGGACCCCTGCACTTCCTCCTGCATGCTTTCCTGTAGGACAATATCCGAAGCTCTCCTGATTTATTGAGGTGATGAAGACCCAGGAGATCAAGCTGTCTCTTGTGTCCTCTTCTACTGGCAAGTTCCTTCATCTTCTCTTCAAAAAGTGCACCCATGGTTGAGAAGGAACCAGTGACAGCGTTCTGTGGGTGTCTGACGTCACACTCAGGTTGCTGATTCACAGCAGGTAACTCACAGACATCTTCATTTCTATCGGCATACCCACTGTGAAAGGAACTGCAGATGTTACTCTGCGTAAGCACCCTTTGACCTAAGCATTACAAACGTACACACCAAGGAGTCCTGGGGGGCTCAGTCAGTTAAGCATGTGCCTTCAGGTCAGGTTGGGATCTCATGGTGCCCAGGATCAATTCCAGGGCTGAGCTCTGCTCAGCAGGGAATCGGCTTCTCCCTGTCCCTTACCGCTGCACCTCCACCTGCTCCGGCAAGCTCTCTCGCTTTCTCATGCTCAACCTCTTTCTCAAATAAATAAAATCCTTTAAAAAATATACTTCAAGGGGCGCCTGGGTGGCTCAGTGGGTTAAGCCGCTGCCTTCGGCTCAGGTCATGATCTCAGGGTCCTGGGATCGAGTGCCGCATCGGGCTCTCTGCTCAGCAGGGAGCCTGCTTCCTTCTCTCTCTCTCTCTCTCTGCCTGCCTCTCAGTGTACTTGTAATTTCTCTCTGTCAAATAAATAAATAAAATCTTTAAAAAATATATATATATACTTCAAGTGATAAGCACCAGACTGCAGAAGGCACTATAAACGTTTACTAGATGATTGTGAGGACCCAGAGAAAACACGCTTCTTCCCGTGTTCTCTTATACACTTACCTAGTGGCTTCAACTTCTGTAACCTCAGGTGGCCACCGTTGTCACTGCATCAGTGGAATCACGGTCACAAAGCCCGGGCCCACGTGGCCGCACAGCACGTTACAGGCTCACGGCACGAAGCGCAGGGACCTCTTCATCTCCATCCCCTCACGGCCCGAGGCCATCGCTCTCCTTGCTCTTAGGGAACAACACTCTGCCAACAGACACTGAGGACACACGCACGCCACATCAGCTGCATGGGGAGAGCACGGCACGAGCAAGTCTTCGAAGTGGAGGGGATGCCCAGTCCTTGTCTCTCCGATAAACGGAGCCCTCACCTTCCCACCCACCAATCAGGAGGAGCCTATCTAGGATTTGCCAAAAACAGAGAAAATTCCAATCCAATGCACCAAACTGGAACCCTTCCCTCAGTGGGGACCTTCTCAAAGGCTCAGCGATCAAAACAACGAGCAAAGGAGCCTGCTCCTGTGTACCTTCTATAAAGAACGACCATCCCCTTCTCTCCGAGCTTGAGGTAGTCACACGGTCAACACTGGGCCCCTGAAATCGACACGAGAAGCCCTGTACTCCAGGTCACTGCCTGCGCCCTCCTGAGTTCACGGCAGGGAGATCGAGCACCCATGCTGCTCCATCCCCAGTGTGGGGCCAAAGGTCATCACAGAAACAGAAACTTTTATTCATGATCGTTATTCCACCCACACAGGCACTACCATCCCTACGTTGAAAGTGACCGGCACCTGTAGGGGAGAGCAGCGCAGCCAGCATGACTTCATGGTGAAAGACCATCCCAGAAAACCGCCTCTTCTCACACAGAGCTGTCCTGGTTCTACCCACTACATATCCCAAGGACTGTACCAAAGGTTTTCCCAGAACCTACACAAGCCTGATCCAAGGACCTCCAGCATCCGACTTCCCTCGGCAAGGGTCACCTCCGTTGCTCTCCAGTGACCCTGGTGTGGAGAAGAACCAGTGAGAGAAAAGCTTCCTCCCTGATTTCTTCTCCTATCAAAGGAAGGACCTTCATCTCCTCCAAGCTGGAGGAGATCACAAGGTTCCAATGGACAAGGGCGATCATCGTGAGGCGACCGAAGGTCAGAACCAGGCAGCACACCAAGGCCACCTGGGTCCCAGGCAGACAGCTCGGGATCCCGAACAGCTGCGGCCCTACCGCAGTCTTCGAGGCTCGCTGGCGCACGACGGCAGAGCTGAACGTTACTCTACTCGGAAAGGCAAACATTACGAGGCACTCTCTACAATGCCTGCCAGTCCGAGCAGGGCAGCGCACACAGTACAGATCGAGGAGGAACCAGCCAAGGCCACCCTACGGGCTCAACGGGAGCGGTCTGCTCGCCCTCCGCCACATCGGGAGGGCTACACCCGAGATTTCCGCACCAGCGTACCCCATTCCGGCACCCGGTCTCCAAGCTGTATCCCTCCCTCGGGGGAAGCCCTCCCCTTCTCTACCTCTGCCGGGAGGAGGAGGAGGGCCAGAGACAAGAAGCCTGTTCTCCCTTTTTCTCATCCTTCGTGAAGTTTCTTCATCATCTCTAACCCACAGGTGTTCTCGTGCTTCCAAATGGGAACACGGAAACCATCGGAAGGATACCTCGGATGGGAGCCGGGATGTGGACAGGGGCCAGCATCTTCTCCCCAACCCCGAATTGAAGGCCACCGTCACTGTGCTTTTCTCTTAATAGACCTGCGATCGCCTGTCTGGCCCGACAGGCGCTCAAGAGCTGCAGTGCACTCAGCCCTCTCGAGGGGGAACAACGGTGGGCGGGGCTCACAGGGAGGACGGGAGCAGTCCCCGTCACAGCTGAAGTCACCGCATCTTCCCTAACCCCACGACACGCCCGGCCACTGCCCGCCGACTTCATGCCCTCCAGCGTGCAGGAGCCCGCCACCTCCCTGTGTGCCCCGCAACCAACAGAAGCAACGGAGCCGAAACCTCGGGGCCGAGGCTTCCTCTTCCAATGGGGAGCACTCCTTCTAGTCCCTCAGGTGTTCCCACCATGGGAAACGAAACGCTGAGGAGCCCCTGGGTGGCTCAGTCGGTGAAGCATCGGTCTCTGGCCTTTGGCTCCGGTCGTGAGCTCACGGTGGACACGGGGACCCGTGTCTGGCCCTGCGCTGACCACAGTCCCTACGCTTTCCTCTCCTTCCCACTCTGCGTGCGTGTGCTCTGACTCTCTTCCAAGTAATCAATCTTTAAAAAAACAAAAAGGAAGGAAACATGGAAATCCGCTTCAGGAAGGCGGAGATCCACGTGCCTCCCAGGGCACTCGCTCCTCACTTCCAAGCAGAAGGCACCGGCAAACAGCATGTCCGCCATCCTACTGGTCCCAAGGCCACCCGGAACGCTGTGCTGGTAGAGCGTCACTCTGCCCCGGAAGGCGCTGACTACACCCAGACTGTGGTATCGGCACCTTTCTAGGCAGGGGGCCGCACACCGGGCAACTCAAGGGAGGTCGCCAACCACGTCGCCACTCACCTGTCAACTGTGGCTCTCCTGTCTCACCACCACGGCCACGTGACGTTCTTCCCCAGTTTCCCGAGACAGTTCAACAGTGCCGACTCGCTTCCCCTTCAACACACAAACCTCCCCGGGCGTGCGTTACCTGGCCGGCTTTACGGTGACTCCCGGGACTCTGCGGAGGCAGGGACCAGCGAGCTCCTACGTTCCTTCTTCTCTTAGGAGGAATCATCATCTTCGCGATCATCTACACACTCACGTCGACGGGAATCCACCCCTGAAATGCACACAAGGATGCCGGAGATGCAGGTGGCAGCCAGGGCCCCTCCTGAGCTCCAGGCACACAGCACAGGGAACAAGGGCCTGTACGCGCATTTCCAGTCTGAAGGTCACCATGACAATGTCCTTGAAGAGCGCGACTCCTCGGGAACAGGTGCTAATAAAATGTAGTCCAAGTGATGAGCACATTTCTCGGTAGGGAGTCACTTCACGAAGATTGGCTGACCAGAGAACCTGCCACGTTCCCCCTCTGGAGCTCAAAAATGTGCCTTTCACTCCCTTCACAGCACAGTAGGAAGACTGAACCAAGAGGAGAAAATGCCAGATTAGTGCCACCCAATGTGCACACCCTCCCTCAGGGTCACTCCCCTTGGTTCTCTACCACTATGGATGGTACGATTTTGAGGATCCACAGAGAAGCTTGTTTCTGCATTCCACTCCATTACTGGGAAATACATTCTTGTTCTTATCTGTAGGCGTTCACTGTTCAGCAAAACCAAGGAAATCACCCTGAACGAACCCTTGATCTGACACAGGCCTTGGCAATGCCTTCTATTTTACAAGGCAGATGATTCAAGGACAAAGGCATCTGTACCCATCATGCTTTGTTTATCAGAAACATCATTATGGTTGAGCTTTCAACTACCCAGAGAGTTACTCACTGCACTTCAGCTGGGTGACTAATACCTCTTCTGGGGTCAGATGGGATTCATCACAGCTTATGCTCAAGGGCCTGCTCAGTTCCCCATAATCCCAAAATGAAACTTTCACTCTCCTTCTATATCATTGTATTATACCCAAGGTTTTTCCATAACTCTATACAAGGGCCATTCACTTCCCTACAACTTTGAGAATTCCCAATGAGAATACACCTCAACTGCTACAAGTCTATGGGGAAGATAATCACGAACCAGACAAAAGGAACTATTTCCAGTTCTCATCTCTACATAAGGAAGTCTCTCCATCTTTTTTAATCTCTTGGTGCTCACAGTGTAAGGAATGTACCTCTGAAATCCTCAGGAAAATGCCTGAGAGCAGACCAAGGCCAATATATAAGGCCTCGTGTGTTTAAGGAATACAAATGCAGACCCTCATGTATGCATGGCCACCAGCAGAATAACGGAGAACATAGTCCTTCTTCTTTTGGAGTGCTGCTACAGTAAAATAAGGCACTACTAAGACACAGTCTAAGTTATCAGCAGTACCTTTTCTGGCCAAGGCATTGCACGAAGACTGAGTCTAGGGAGAGGTCCGGCCAAATGTCCTTTCTACTCAAAAACTGAGTTTATGTCTCTCCGAACCCCCATCATAATTCAGGGCTCCCCATGTTTTGATATAAATCTCGATCATACTGACTCGGTACCCTTCAATATGTATCATTACCTCAGTGAGGAGGCCTTCCTTCAATCACCTGGAGGATTATAAGGACCCAAGGAGAACAAGCTTCTTCCAGCATTCTCTCCTATTATGAAGTCATTTGCTCCAGTGTTCTACTTAGCATTCCTCATCTTCTGTAACTTGTAGGTGTCCAGGATATTAGAAACATACCACTGTGAGGCACCTGGGCGGCTCATTTGGTTAAGTGTCTGACTCCTGATCTCAGCTCAGGTTCTTGATCTCAGGGTTGTGGGATCAAAGCCCATGCTGGGCTTTGTGCTGTGTGGGGAACCCACTTTGAAACATAAAAAAAGAGAAAGAAAGAAACCACTGAAATCATCTTAAGGAAATCTGAGCTATGGACCAGATATCTAGAGGCATCCTCTGGTATTCAAAATAAGTAGTTAAAGGGCACCTGGGTGGCACAGTGGGTTAAAGCCTCTGCCTTCAGCTTGGGTCATGATCCCAGGGTCTTGGGATCAAGCCCCGCATCGGGCTCTCTGCTTGGCAAGGAGCCTGTTTCCCTTCCTCTCTCTCTGTCTGCCTCTCTGCCTGCTTGTGATCTCTGTCTGTCAAATAAATAAAATACTTCTTAAAAAAATAAGTAGTTCAAGGAGACATGCACCCCTCTACCCTCATCACCTGTAAGACCACCATATGAACTGATCCTGTTCACCATTATGCAAATCAGAGAGATCTTGTTAGAGTTAGGATACGTAATCAGCACCTTTCTGGCTCAGGCACTACTCACCTCGTAGGTCAAGGTAGATCTTACCCAGTCCACCTGACATACTGACATGTACCATTTCTCTTCCAACCCTGCTGATCATGCCATCTGTGGCCAAGCTTCTTCCATAACCCTAGACAATGTCAACCACTGCCGTTCAAACTGCCAGCCTCTCTTCCCACTGAGGATCAAAAACCTGATGTAGGGACGCCTGGGTGGCTCAGTTGGTTGGGCAGCTGCCTTCGGCTCAGGTCATGATCCCAGCGTCCCGGGATCGGGTCCCGCATCGGGCTCCTTGCTCAGCAGGGAGCCTGCTTCTCCCTCTGCCTCTGCCTGCCATTCTGTCTGCCTGTGCTCGCTCTCTCCCCTCTCTCTCTGATAAATAAATAAAATCCTAAAAAAAAAAAAAAAAACCTGATGTAAATTACCTAAATGATTTTAGAGATCCACAGAAAGACTATTCTTTTCTATCTTCTTCCGGAGGGAAGTATGTTTATATTCTCCAACCTCTGCATAATCACCCTGTTAGGAATGAACCACGAAATCATCTTGGGGGTACCTGAGATCAGGCACTGGTACCTGCCAGGGCCCTCCTGTATTGAAGGCAAACACGCAGACACACGCATCTGCATCCCCTTCCCTGATCTGCAGACCACCACAAATGTTCTTATTGGAGGGAGACTCACCCAGACAGATCTTATTAACCAGTAGTCAGCTATGCAGTTCTGGACCTGGCACTACACACACCATGCCTCTAAGGCAAGACTTAGACAAGGCCCCTCAAGGTCTAATATAGAGATTTCAGGGGTGCCTGGGTCAGTCAGTTAAGCTTCTGACTCTTGATTTCGGGTTGGGTCATGATCTCAGGATTGCTGAGATCCAGCTCCGGCTCCAGCCCCGTGTCAGGCAAAGAGCCTGCTGAAGATTCTCTTTCTCTTCCTCCGCCTCAGCACCCCCCTTTACATATGCATGTTCTCTCTCTCTCTAAAAATAAGAATAATAATAATAAAATAAAACGTAGTTTTCAAATCTCTCCCCAACACAGCAAAAAGAGTAAGTATTATTCCATAACCTTAGAAAATGGTAACTTCCTGCCCTTCACCTTTGCAAACCCCTTAGGTAGGAATCCTCCCTACTCAACATCTACTGACACGGCAGTGAGGATCTAAGGAGAACAATCTTGTATTGGGGTCTCTTCTACTATGAAAACTTATCTTCTTGAAGTGAAACATACACATTTACTATGAACATACTACTCAAATCATTTTGGGGACGCCTAAGATACAGGTGGTTCCATGGACCCTCCTATCTTCAAGGCAGGATACCAAAAGACACAGGGAACTATATCCCACCACCACTGATAGAAAGACACCATAAACATTGTTCTTCTTGAGCACTATGCTACACAGAAAAACACCAGATACATATGGTCCAAATGGTCAGCACCTTTCTAATCAGTACACTGCACACAGTTGTAGCTTTTAACGTGGAGGACACATCGTCTGAAGCCCTCATACTCTGAAACACAACTTTCATCTTTCTCCCCACCGCAGAATGAAGAATGATACAAAGAATCTAGTCAACCTAGGCAATGATCAATCCCTGTTCCCCACCCTGGAAAGCTCCATCAATGGGAAGATTTTCCACCTACTGTATGCTTCTACACCTGCATGTTTTTGAGGAACCAAAGAAAAGAAGAGAAATGTTTGTGTTTCTTCTTCTAATATGAAATGCCTCTATCTTTTCAATTCCGCAGCTGGGTGACACAGTGACAGTAACAGAGCACCAAAATCATCTGAACGAGGCTGAAATGCACATTGCTACCAGGATCCTCCAGAGTTCAAGACAGGCAATTCAGAAGTCTTGACAACTCCAACCCCTTTCAATGGTACAAATACCACCAGGACCTACTATAGAAAGAACAATAACAAATACTCTTATCTGATCAACATTTTCCTGTTACTGTATTGTACAGAGCATGCCCTCAAAATGAAGTAACTTCCCATTCCCCTTCGAACTATGAAGAAATGTAGTTTCAACTCTATGTACCATATCCTGATGGTAACAAAGATTTTCCATGGCCCTAATGAGACAATCCCCTACTTTACAATTTGCAAACCTCTATAATACAAAATCCCTCATAGGTTCTACATCTACCTAGATGGAGACCATGATCACCAAAGAGAAAACAAAGTGTTTCTGTAAACTATTGTATTAGAAAATACAGTCACATCATATAATCCAGAGATGTAAACATTACTAGAAATACACACCACTCAAGTGAACCTGAAGAGGCCTAATATCCGAGTGGTTTCCAGAGCCCTTCTGAGTTCCAAGTAGGCAGCTCAAACACACAGCCATGTCCTTCTCGAACAGAGGTCCAAAGACCATGACAAACATTATTCTACTTTCACATTACTCTACATGAAAAGACATTTATTACATATATAATAAATGATCAGGAACTTTCTGGGTAGGGGACTGGGTACTCCATGTCTTCAAAACAGAATACCGGCCAAGTTTCACTCACACACTCAGATGTACCTTTCCTCCCCCGCCGCCACATCAGCATAACTGCACCAAAGATTGTTCCATTATTATAGACAGCGCCTAGCCACTACACTCTACCTTGCAACCTACTCTCAACCTTCATCTTCTCCATATTTAATTTTATGATGAGGAAGAACTATAGTCTTCATCTTGTCTTCTAAAGGTATTCACCTCATTAAAAATGCATCACTGACGTCATCTTGTGGATGCCTGAGATGAGACCCAGGTGGCTGACATGGCCTTCTAAGATTCAAGCCAGGTAGCTGAAGTTTACGCTTATCCCCATTCCCATAACTGTTCTGGGGTTACCACAAAAATATTTTCTTATCGAGCATCATTCATAGAAACAAACATTAAAACCAAACCTAAGTGATTAGCACCTTACTGGATAAGTCCGTACACACTAGAAAACACAACATACAGGACCTATCCACTCTCCTTCTCATTCTTAAGGAGAACTTTCATCTCTCTCCTCAAAACACTACAATTTTCCTACTCAAGATTTTTCAAAAACCTGGAAAATACTAACCCAATGCCCTCCAACACACGATTCCCTCTGTGAGTACGCCTTTATGTACTCTGTGTTTATCTGGATCATCATGAGGGCCCACAGTGACCAAGCTGTTTCCTAAGTTTCCTCATTTTATTAGAAAATCGCTCTCCCTGCAAGAAAATGAAGGCGCACACAATGTTAGCAGAATCAAGTATCTGAAGAGGCCCATCCAATGTTCCAGGCAGACGACTCATGTCACTTCCACCTTGAAACTGATCACCCACAGGAAAGCCACTAAACGTTGTTCATCTTGAGCATTACTCTACCCAGACAGGTGCTCATTACGGTTTATCTTAGCAATGAGCCCCTCTCTGAGCAGGGCACTGCACACAGCAGAGATCCGTGCAACCTGCCCAGGCGTCCGGGCATCCTCCATCGCAGTTCTCCTCTCTCCCCACCACATCATCGTGTCTGTACAGAAGATTGTTCTAGAATCCTACATAACGCAAACCTACTCCAATCTAACTTACTCTTTTTCTTGACTGAGACTCTTCTCAAATTCTCTGTTTACCTGGATATACATGAAGACTCAGAAAAAAGATAAGCTTATTTCTATGTTCTCCTCTTATCTCACAAAGAAACTGCATCTTCTGTAAGCTGTTTGTGATTACATCATAAGACATGGACCAGTGACAGCATGTAGGAAGCGCCTGACAACAGAAGCAGGGGGCCTCCACAGACCTCCTGAGTAACAAACAGCACGAGCCCTTCTGCAGCTCCATCCTCATCACCGATCCCAGCGCCACCATAAATGTCATTCTTCTGGAGCAGAACTCTACCTGGAGAGGCACCGACTACATACAGGCTAAGTGATCGGCATCTTCCCAGGTAGGGCTCTGCAAACCTGAGGACCAGATCATTTGCCCTTGAACTTCTTTTTTTTTTTTTTAAGATTTTATTTATTTATTTGACAGAGAGAAATCACAAGTAGACGGAGAGGCAGGCAGAGAGAGAGGGAAGCAGGCTCCCCGCTGAGCAGAGAGCCCAATGCGGGACTCGATCCCAGGACCCTGAGATCATGACCTGAGCTGAAGGCAGCAGCTTAACCCACTGAGCCACCCAGGCGCCCCTGCCCTTGAACTTCTTAAATGTACCTTTCATCGTCGTCCCTCTCACATCATGGTGACTGCACTAAGTATTTTTCCATAATATTAAATATGGCAGAACTATTTCCATCTGAAGTTAACAACCTCACTCATTGTCAATCCCCTAATCTCTTTTTGTTAAAATAGATGATCACTGGGAGCCAGAAAGAACATGATAGTTCCTGTCCTCCCTTCTTCTATTAGTAACGTATTGATTTTCCCTAACTTTTAGTTGCTTTTCTTCTTACAAATGGATGTCTAAATCATCTTGATACCCTGGATCGAGTAGCTTCCCAGTGCCCTTCTGAGTTCAAGGAAGACAGTACAATAATACAAGTATTTCTATCTGCATTACTTATCTGGAGGCCACCAAAAACACTGTCCTTCTTGGGCATTAATTTCCCTAGGTGGGAACCAATGAACTTTACTCTAAGTAAATGGGACCTTTCTACACAATGAAATACATGTTTCATTGCTCTGCCCATTAAATCACGATGGAATCACCCAAGGTTTGCTCTTATCCTTAGGACAATACCATTACTGCCTTTGAACTCAAACCTCTCTAACTGGGAATTCGATCAACTGATCTACCTTTACCTGGATGACTGGGAGGACCAAAAGAGAAAAAAAAACCACTTGCTGTATTCCTTCTCTATTAGGAAGTATCTTCCCCTACTCTAATTTGTAGTTGCTCATATGGTTAGGATGGACCAATAAAATCATGCAGAGGAAACTTACAAACACCTGACATGCCAACAACTTCTATGCTGTGCAACAGTTCAAGGTCATTCACATCTCCATCCTATCACCAGCCACGGAGGCGTTAAAGCATGCTGTATCCACGGACAGATATTCCACCCATAAAGTCACACTCTCCACTTAGTGCATGTGATGAATACCCTTCTGGGTTCTGCGCTGCAGAGCACGTAACTCATGACAGGGAACTGCCTCAGGCCCTTGTTTAACCCTAAAATGAACCTTGTGTTTTCCCACCACATCACTGTAGTGTACCCAAGATGACCCCATAACCCATGACAATGAACACTCACTAGTCCACGGTTTGAAAAATTACTAACATGAGTAAACCTCAACTGCTCACTGTGTAGGAGGACTGTGGGGCATCAGACAAGAACAAGGTCTTTCAGGTTTCAGTTTTCCTCAAGGAAGTCTCATCTTTTCTCCTCTCCTCATGTTCGCACTGTCAGGAATGTACCAATGAGATCATCTTAAGGATAACTAAAAACCACCAAAGCAGCAGCCAGACATGTCCCAAGTTAACGGATACAACTAAGGGCATACACATCCCATCCATACCAGCAGTCTAAAGGAGAACTTAACACTTCTTCCTGAATATTAGCATCCTTAGAGATAGGCTACTAACAAGTAGTCTAGTGCTCAGCACCTTTCTGGGCAGGAAATTACACAGAGCAGGATTCTAGGTAAAGAACCTGCCCAGTATCCTTTCTACTCAAGAAATATACTGTTAAAAAAATAAAAAGAAATATACTGTTGATCTCTGTAGACCACATCCAGGTGAGTGCTCCCAAAACATTTCCATAAACCTAGAAAATGTCAGGCCCACGCCCTACAGGTTGCACGCGACCCTCAGGGAGGATCCCCTCAAACACTCTACGTGAGCTCAGAGGATTAGGAGGGCCACCAGAGAACAAGCTTGTTCCAACGCTGTCCTCTTCTACTACGAACTACCTTCCACTTCTCCAAAGAGTGGGGGTTCACATTACTCACACTGGACCACTGCAATCATCTTGAGGGAACCTGAGGTGGCAACCAGCCGGTCACCAGCTGCCTCCTGGGTTCAAGACACGCAGCTCAAGGACACCTGCACCTCCGTCCCCATCACTGATCTGAAGGCTTCCACAAATGTCCGTATCGAGGGTCACTCCACCTGCAGAAGCCCTACTACTCTTACTGTCTGTGACCAGCAGCGTTCCGGGCAGGGCGCTGCACACAGCAGGCCTCAAGGTCAATCCTGCCCCATGCCCGCTTTGCATGCTCCTGTGTAGCTTTCGTGCCCCAACAACCCCATCATGAGGATGGCTCTGCCCAAGGACTTCCACGAACGCTAGTTGACACTGACCCCGCGTTCGCCGACCAGCACCCCATCCTCTCACTGAGGATACCCTCACATGCTCATAGTTTACCTGGATGATGACAAGGTCCCACGGAGAACAAGAGAGTTCCTCTATCTCTCCTGTAACAAGGTAGCCTCCTTGGTATTCATATTCCAAGGAACTGAACACTGAAATCATCAAAGGGATGCCTGAGAGCAGGCAGAAGCCTTGCTAGCACCTTCCTGGGGGTCAGGGCAGCAGACCAGGGACAAACATACCTCTATCCCTACCACCCATGAGAAACCTAGTGCCAGGGTGGCCCCTGGGTCGTTAAGAGTCTGCCTGCAGCTCAGGTCATGATCCCAGGTCCTGAGACTGAGCCCCGCATCACGCTCCCTGCTCGGAGGAAGCCTCTCCCAGGTGATCCACTGTTTCCCTCTGCCTGCACTGTGATGGTTGGAACTCAGAAAGGAAAAAGCTTACATGTGTCAGTCCCCATGAGTAGGAAGAATACTTATTTTCTCTGATCTGTAAGCTTTCTTCAGATTAGGAATAAACCACTAAACTCGTTTTGACGCGATCAGACCAAGAGAATCCTCAGGAAGTTCTGGATTTAAGACACACACCTCAACTACAAAATAAGCTTCCTATCGCATCATTCATCCAAATGCAACCAAAAATATAGTGTTTAGTGAGCATTACTTTGACCAGGCAGGGACTAATTTCGCTTAATATATGAAATTAGCCCCTTTCTAGACAGGGCACTGCACACATTGGGGGCTAAGACCCTTCTGGCCCAGTGCCCCGTTCACGTGCATATGTAGCACGCATCTCCAGCCACCACATCATGATCGCTGGACCCATGATTCTTCCTTAATCCTGCCGGATACCAACCTACTGCCACGCAACTGAACGAGATCTTCAGTAAGGAGTCCCTTTCCTTCTCCAGCATCACCGGGAGGACGGTGAGGAACTGATGAGATCAAACTTGCTTCTGTATTCTCCCCTTCTTTCAGGAAGCATACTCATCCTTGAGTAGGCCAGTGTTCATGGTGTTCAGGCACAGCCCCCTGAAATCACCGTGAGGATGCCGATGGTGCAGGGAGCTGGGCAGGGCTCATGTGCATTCAAGGGTAGCAGCTCAATATACGTGTGCTTCCGCTAACACCGCTCCATGGGAGTAAGTCGCAAATGTTCTTAAGGAGCAGCCCTAAACACACAAAAAATTATCGGCTACACACAGGCTAAGTGACTGGCACCACTCTCGGCAGGGCAGTGCACACAATACGGCTTCCAAGTGGGAGACCAGAGCAGGATGCATCACACATCGGAATCCGTGTCCCCACCATATGATGACAACTGTACCCAAGATTCTTGCATAATCTTTTGTCATTCCAGACTAACAGCTCTCCGAAATTGCATCCACCCTTCTACGGTGATTTTTCACATGATCTCCATTTACCTGGCTGACTACGGTGAGCCAGAGAGAACATTATTTTCCCCATGTCATCTTCTTCTTTTTTTTTTTTTTTTTTTTTTTTTTTTTTTAAAGATTTTATTTATTTATTTGTCAGAGAGACAGGCAGAGCGAGAGAGGGAACACAAGCGGGGGAGTGAGAGAGGGAGAAGCAGGCTTCCCGCGGAGCAAGCAGCCCGATGTGGGGCTCGATCCCAGGACACCGGGACCATGACCTGAGCTGAAGGCAGACGCTGAACGACTGAACCACTCAGGCGCATGTCATCTTCTTCTATAAAAAAAATTACCCTGGGGCACCTGGGTGGCTCAGTGGGTTAAGGCCTCTACCTTTAGCTCAGGTCGTGATCCCAGGATCCTGGGATGGAGTCCCATATCTGGCTCTCTGCTGAGCGGGGAGCCTACTTCCCTCCCTCTCTCTCTGCCTGCCTCTCTGCCTATTGTGATCACTGTCTGTCCAATAAAATAAAATTTAAAAATCTTTAAAAAATAAAAATGAAAATACATAAAAAATATTTTAAAAGTTACCCTTCTTGGGGCACCTAGGTGGCTCAGTTGGTTAAGCAATTGAGTTTTGGCTCAGGTCATGATCCTAGAGTCCCAGGATCGAGTCCCGTATCAGGCTCCCAGCTCCACAGGGAGTCTGCTTCTCCCTCTCGCCTTCTCCCCTCTCATGCTCTATCTCAAATGGATAAATAAAACCTTTTAAAAAAATTACCCTTCCTGCGGTACCTAGATGACTCAGTTCAGCATCTGCCTTCAACTCAAGTCATGATCTCAGGGTCCTGGAATCGAGCCCCACGTTGGGTTCCCTGATCGGTGGAGAGTCTGCTTCTCTCTATACCCCTCCCCCTGCTCATACTCTCTCTCTAATAAATAAGTAAATTTTTTTTTAATTACCCCCATTTTTTATTACTTTTCTTTAGGTAGTCACCTTTTTTTGGAATCAACTGCTGAAGTTATTTCCTGTGGATGCCTGACTCACACACAGGTGGCGGCCAGGACCCTCTCACGGATTTAAAGTAGACAGCTCAAAGACACACAAAGCCCCATCCCCATGGCAGAACAGAAAGCCACCAGAAACACTGTTCTTGGTGAGCACTGTTCTAGCAGGGCACATGCTGCCACACTTATGTATGTGCAATCACTACCTTCCTGGGAAGGGCACTGCTCACAGCAAGGTTCGAGATAGATCCTGCCCAGTCCAATCTGGGCTCTAATCTCTCATTATCCTCAACCACATCATGATGAGTATTCCCCAAACTGACCCATCGACCTAGTCAACGCAGACGCTCTGACCTCAGACTTGGATCTCTCCTGCAGTGAGGATCCCCTCAAGCCTTCCCTACTTACCTCAAAGATAATGAGGCTCCAGAGAGAACAAACTTGCTTCTATGTTTTCTACTTCTATTAGGAAGTTTCTTGATCATCTGTAATTTGTACCTATTCACATTGTTAGGAAGGAAACATTAAAGGTCTTGAGGAAAACTAAGATATGAACCAGGATTTACCAGCACCTCCCGACAGGCAGCTCCAATACAGAACCATCCCCACCCTGATCAGCACACCAGAAGGCTGTCACCAATGCTGACTTTGTTGAGCATTAGTCAACCCAGAAGGAAGCGGTTAAGCTTGGTCTGTATAAGCCGCCCCTCCCTGGGCTGGGCACTGCACACACGGTCTCAGCACCGGCACAGCCTGCTTGCCCGTTCTACTGCACACAGAGCTCCCTCCCAGCTCTACCGCGTCTCACTGACTTTACCCACGGTTCCTCCTGCATTCTGGACACTGCCAACCTGATGTCCGGAACAAGCATCGTTGTCCCTTAATGAATCCATTTCCTTCTCTATATTCTCCTGGCCGGTAATGCAAGCCCAGACATAAAAGGTTTGGGGCTTATTTTCCCCAGTGCTTCCTTCTATCAGGAAGTATCCTCATCTCCAGTCTGCCCATGTTCACATGGTAAGGAACTGACCCCTGAAATCACTACAAGGGCACCTCTTGAGACTAGCGGCTGCCCGGGTTCTCGAAGAGGTCAAGGCAGGCAGTTCTGTCCCGCCTGCCTCTCCGTCCACATCCGCAGAGTGAAGGACCCACGAACCCCAGAGACCTCCATTACAAAGAGTCCTCGTCTGGCAGCCTGGGAGACAGGCTCCTGCACACACCAGAGACGCCCGGTAGAGGACTGCCTCAGTGGCCCTCGCAATGTCAAGGGCAGCAACTTTGCTCTTTCTCCGCACGTCATCGCGACGAGTCCACCTGCTGTTTGTCCTAACCCTGGGCAGTGTGGACCCGCTGCCCCCAACCTGCATCCTTTCCTCAGCGAGGATCCCCTCACCTTCCTTAGGTTTTCCAGAACGAGTAATAGGACCCACACAGGAAGGTTGGTCCAGTCTTCGATTTTTCTAATAAAAACTATTCTCTTGTATAACCTGTGACATTCACAGTCAGAAAAGGATCACTGAAAACTGCACGCGGACGTCCACGGCCCGCGGGGCTGCTGGGGATCTCCCGAGTTCAAGGCAGACATATCTAGGACACATGCCTCCCCTTCTCCGTCACAGTTTGAGGGCAACCACTTCGAGGGTTTTTCCTCGTTCAGCTCTATCCAGATAGGGGCCACTAACGTATTTTATGCGCGCTCAGCATGACGCTGGGAAGGGCACTGTACACACCCTGACCTGGGGACTCCCCTGCCTTCCCACAGGAAGTCTGTGCCACGGCTTACATATCACTCTCACCATATCAAGACAATTGTACGACTCTTCCGGAGTCTAGAGGAAACTGGCACGTGTTCTCCAAACTGCAAACCTCTCCCTTAAGTATCTTCTCACACACTCCACAGTAAATGTACAATTATGAGGACGCAGAGAGAATAAGCTGGTTTCTGAGTTCCCTTTTTACAGTAGAAAGTATCTTCTACCTTTCTAATGCTTCACTCTTCAGCTTCTATGCTGGCTGAGCATTCCGCTCCGCACACGAGCCTGAAGCGCAGCTAGACCAAGTCCTTACTGTCCTCCTCGGTAGCATGCTGCACGAGCCATCGCTAGCACGGAAGGATCTGACCGAGACCACGCACACTAACACACGCAGCTTTCACACCTACCCCCTCTACCACGATCACTCCTCAGAGACTTTCCATGACGCTAGAAAACTCGGAACAAGTGCTGGCAAACCTGGACCACCACCCTCCGCCCCGTAGCAATCCGTCACCTGCTCTGCGTTTCACTGGGGGATTCAGGGGCACACACAGCTTCTTTCTCTGTGCTGGGTGGAGTTCTCTATGCTCTCGAACCTGTGAATATTCACACTGCTAGGAATGGACCACTGGAATCACCTGGAGACTGAATGAACTATAGATCACCGGCAGGAACTTTTGGATTACAATTCAGAAAACAAGGACAAAACAATGTAAAACCACTGTTTGAAGGTGACCAGAAAAAAAATGTTTTTGTAAAGACCAGACAAATCAGGGAGGTACAAAATGCAGACAGGAGAATGACCAGCACATGCACATTTCTGGGACAGGCAGTGCCCACACAATGGCCTCAATGTTGACGACCTGCCAGGTCCCACTCAGACTTCGAAAAGAACTTTCCCCTCTCCACCCACCACATCGCGATGCCAATACCCAAAGTGGTTGCTCAGCTAGAACATGCCGACCCACTGCCTTCTAAACTGAACCACTCCCTCAGTGAGGATCTCAACTTATTTTCACCAGGGTAATTATCAGAACCCAGAGAAAACAAACTTAGTCATCTGTTCTCTTTCTTGTAGAAAGTGTCTTCATCCTCTCTCAAGTGTATCCCACAATGAGGAACAGATTAATGAAAACGTCTCAAAGATCTGTGAGATCCAGGTGGCTACCAAGGAGCTCCAACACTTCAGACAAAAACACAAGGACCTAAGAACCTCCTTGACCACAACCAGTGTGGAGTCCACCAAAACAGGCTGTCTTCTTGTGAGTTCCTGCTCCATGCGAGACACCAACGATACACAGTCTAAGCGACTGGCACCTTCCTGACCACAGTACTATACGGTACTGTACACAACCGAACTACCCATGACAGCTCACTCTCGAAAACGTAGCTTTCATCCTTCTGCCCACCACATAACGAATTCGGTAACAAATGGGACTCATAACCATACTCGATGCCCAACCAGTGCCTCCGAGCTCACGAGCCCACCTCTACCTCCATGATTATGAGGACCAAGTGAGAATAAGTTCGTTGTGTTTCCTCCTTCTAGTACAAAGTGCCTTCCTCTTCTCTGCTCTACGTGCATGTACATAACTTAGTAATGAAGCACCAATTTCATTTTCAGTTAAGTCTAGAAAGCAAAGTGTTGCTTCACTTCAAAGAAGGCAGTTCCGGAAGACCTGAAACCCAAGCTCCATTTGGTGACACAAATGCCACCACTGATGTTCTTAAGCAATACTCCATACACAACAGCAATAAAAACATGTACGCTTAGTGACTGGCAACTTCCTGGAAATGTACTATTCAAAGCATGGCTTCCAGTTGAGATACCTGTCCAGTTGGCTCCCGAATTCTACCTCTCATCTCCCTACCCACCACATCGTGCCTGTACAAAGATTTTCCATTACACGAGACAAAGCCAATCCTCTACCTTCACGGAGAGGAGGTTCTCCACCTGCTCGAAGATCACCTGGTTCATGGTGAGGTCCCATAGACATAAACTTCCTTCCACGAACTCTCTATTCTCCAGAATACACAGGGCATCCACTGTTAGAAACAGATCAAACAAATGAACTAGAGGAGTTCTAAGATCGTAGTGGGTTCCACGGCCCTCTGAATCAAAATCAGAAAGTTCAAAAGCACAAGTCTTTCCAAAACCAACACTTGCCCAAAGGCCACCAAGAACATCTGTCTTGTTGATCACTACCCAGAGAAGCATTTATTTCACATACTACAAATGACAGACACATATCTGAAGACACTACATACTGCAAGACTAGAAGATGTGTGAATGAACACGTGCCAGTCACACACTCAGATGTAGCTTTCACCTCCATGCACAACACATCATGACTAGAACCAGATTTCTGCAGAAACCTAGATGATGCTTACAGACTGCACCCAAACATGCACCTTTCCCTCAATGAAAATACCCTCACCTTCCCTACACTTACCTGGATAATGACAGGTCCCCAAGATATGAAGCTTCTTCCTGCATACTCTACTAAGAAACGCCACTTTCTCCTCAGCGGCTCTCTGCATAGAATGGTCACTGAGGGCGCCTGGGTGGCTCGGTGGGTTGAGCCGCTGCCTTCGGCTCGGGTCATGATCTCAGGGTCCTGGGATCGAGTCCTGCATCGGGCTCTCTGCTCAGCAGGGAGCCTGCTTCCTCCTCTCTCTCTCTCTCTGCCTGCCTCTCTGCCTACTTGTGATGTCTCTCTGTCAAATAAATAAATAAAATCTTTAAAAAAAAAAAAAAAGAATGGTCACTGAGATTATCTTGCTAGTGCTTGAAATCGGACCCACTTTCCTGATACAATCTTCCAAAACTGCACCCTGCTAGCCTGAGTACACATTCGTCTATGTCCCTTTTGTTCTGACGGGAAACACAAAAGCTGTTCTTGGTCAGCATTATTCTACCAATCACACACTGAAACCACACAGTCATGAGCAGGTCCTTAGGTAAGAACCTGCATGAAACAAACCATAAAGTAAAAAACCTATGTACTCCCTTTCACATTCTCAAATATACGTTCCATGTCCGTACTCAAAACATAGTAAGAACTCCGACCAAGACCTCTCCTAATCACAGAGAAGGCCAAACCAATACCCTCCAATGGACATCTCTCCACCTCTGTATCCCCTCAGCTACTTAACGTTTACTAGATGATTGTGAGGACCCAGAGAAAACACGCTTCTTCCCGTGTTCTCTTATACACTTACCTAGTGGCTTCAACTTCTGTAACCTCAGGTGGCCACCGTTGTCACTGCATCAGTGGAATCACGGTCACAAAGCCCGGGCCCACGTGGCCGCACAGCACGTTACAGGCTCACGGCACGAAGCGCAGGGACCTCTTCATCTCCATCCCCTCACGGCCCGAGGCCATCGCTCTCCTTGCTCTTAGGGAACAACACTCTGCCAACAGACACTGAGGACACACGCACGCCACATCAGCTGCATGGGGAGAGCACGGCACGAGCAAGTCTTCGAAGTGGAGGGGATGCCCAGTCCTTGTCTCTCCGATAAACGGAGCCCTCACCTTCCCACCCACCAATCAGGAGGAGCCTATCTAGGATTTGCCAAAAACAGAGAAAATTCCAATCCAATGCACCAAACTGGAACCCTTCCCTCAGTGGGGACCTTCTCAAAGGCTCAGCGATCAAAACAACGAGCAAAGGAGCCTGCTCCTGTGTACCTTCTATAAAGAACGACCATCCCCTTCTCTCCGAGCTTGAGGTAGTCACACGGTCAACACTGGGCCCCTGAAATCGACACGAGAAGCCCTGTACTCCAGGTCACTGCCTGCGCCCTCCTGAGTTCACGGCAGGGAGATCGAGCACCCATGCTGCTCCATCCCCAGTGTGGGGCCAAAGGTCATCACAGAAACAGAAACTTTTATTCATGATCGTTATTCCACCCACACAGGCACTACCATCCCTACGTTGAAAGTGACCGGCACCTGTAGGGGAGAGCAGCGCAGCCAGCATGACTTCATGGTGAAAGACCATCCCAGAAAACCGCCTCTTCTCACACAGAGCTGTCCTGGTTCTACCCACTACATATCCCAAGGACTGTACCAAAGGTTTTCCCAGAACCTACACAAGCCTGACCCAAGGACCTCCAGCATCCGACTTCCCTCGGCAAGGGTCACCTCCGTTGCTCTCCAGTGACCCTGGTGTGGAGAAGAACCAGTGAGAGAAAAGCTTCCTCCCTGATTTCTTCTCCTATCAAAGGAAGGACCTTCATCTCCTCCAAGCTGGAGGAGATCACAAGGTTCCAATGGACAAGGGCGATCATCGTGAGGCGACCGAAGGTCAGAACCAGGCAGCACACCAAGGCCACCTGAGTCCCAGGCAGACAGCTCGGGATCCCGAACAGCTGCGGCCCTACCGCAGTCTTCGAGGCTCGCTGGCGCACGACGGCAGAGCTGAACGTTACTCTACTCGGAAAGGCAAACATTACGAGGCACTCTCTACAATGCCTGCCAGTCCGAGCAGGGCAGCGCACACAGTACAGATCGAGGAGGAACCAGCCAAGGCCACCCTACGGGCTCAACGGGAGCGGTCTGCTCGCCCTCCGCCACATCGGGAGGGCTACACCCGAGATTTCCGCACCAGCGTACCCCATTCCGGCACCCGGTCTCCAAGCTGTATCCCTCCCTCGGGGGAAGCCCTCCCCTTCTCTACCTCTGCCGGGAGGAGGAGGAGGGCCAGAGACAAGAAGCCTGTTCTCCCTTTTTCTCATCCTTCGTGAAGTTTCTTCATCATCTCTAACCCACAGGTGTTCTCGTGCTTCCAAATGGGAACACGGAAACCATCGGAAGGATACCTCGGATGGGAGCCGGGATGTGGACAGGGGCCAGCATCTTCTCCCCAACCCCGAATTGAAGGCCACCGTCACTGTGCTTTTCTCTTAATAGACCTGCGATCGCCTGTCTGGCCCGACAGGCGCTCAAGAGCTGCAGTGCACTCAGCCCTCTCGAGCGGGAACAACGGTGGGCGGGGCTCACAGGGAGGACGGGAGCGGTCCCCTTCACAGCTGAAGTCACCGCATCTTCCCTAACCCCACGACACGCCCGGCCACTGCCCGCCGACTTCATGCCCTCCAGCGTGCAGGAGCCTGCCACCTCCCTGTGTGCCCCGCAACCAACAGAAGCAACGGAGCCGAAACCTCGGGGCCGAGGCTTCCTCTTCCAACGGGGAGCACTCCTTCTAGTCCCTCAGGTGTTCCCACCATGGGAAACGAAACGCTGAGGAGCCCCTGGGTGGCTCAGTCGGTGAAGCATCGGTCTCTGGCCTTTGGCTCCGGTCGTGAGCTCACGGTGGACACGGGGACCCGTGTCTGGCCCTGCGCTGACCACAGTCCCTACGCTTTCCTCTCCTTCCCGCTCTGCGTGCGTGTGCTCTGACTCCCTTCCAAGTAATCAATCTTTAAAAAAACAAAAAGGAAGGAAACATGGAAATCAGCTTCAGGAAGGCGGAGATCCACGTGCCTCCCAGGGCACTCGCTCCTCACTTCCAAGCAGAAGGCACCGGCAAACAGCATGTCCGCCATCCTACTGGTCCCAAGGCCACCCGGAACGCTGTGCTGGTAGAGCGTCACTCTGCCCCGGAAGGCGCTGACTACACCCAGACTGTGGTATCGGCACCTTTCTAGGCAGGGGGCCGCACACCGGGCAACTCGAGGGAGGTCGCCAACCACGTCGCCACTCACCTGTCAACTGTGGCTCTCCTGTCTCACCACCACGGCCACGTGACGTTCTTCCCCAGTTTCCCGAGACAGTTCAACAGTGCCGACTCGCTTCCCCTTCAACACACAAACTTCCCCAGGCGTGCGTTACCTGGCCGGCTTTACGGTGACTCCCGGGACTCTGCGGAGGCAGGGAACAGTGAGCTCATCATCTTTGCGATCATCTACAAACTCACGCTGACGGGAATCCACCCCTGAAATGCACACTAGGATGCCTGAGAATCAGGTGGCTGCCAGGGCCCCTCCTGAGTTCCAGGCACACAGCACAGGGACACAAGGTCCCTGTACGCGCATTACCAGTCTGAAGGTCACCACGACAATGTCCCTGTGAGCACAACTCCTCGGGGACAGGTGCTAGTAAAATGTAGTCTAAGTGATGAGCACATTTCTCGGTAGATGGGCCACTTCACGGATTGGCTCACCATAGAGATCCTGCCAAGTTCCCTTCTCATCCTCAAAAATGTAGCTTCCAACCAAGAATCATAAGATACCTGGGAATAAACCGAACCAAAGTGGTAAAGGATCTGTACTTGAGGAACTACAGAACACTCATGAAAGAAATTGAAGACACAAAAAGATAGAAGACCATTCCACGCTCTTGGATCGGAAGAATAAACATTATTAAAATGTCTATACTGCCCAGAGCAATCTATACTTTTAAGGCCATTCTGATCAAAATTCCGCCGGTATTTTTCAAAGAGCTGGAACAAATAATCCTAAAATTTGTATGGAATCAGAAGAGACCCCAAATTGCTAAGGAAATACTGAAAAACAAAAATAAAACTGGTGGCATCACGTTACCTGATTTCAAGCTTTACTACAAAGCTGTGATTACCAAGACAGCATGGTACTGCCACAAAAACAGACACATAGACCGGTGGAACAGAGTAGAGAGCCCAAATACGGACCCTCAACTCTACGGTCAAATAACCTTTGACAAAACAGGAAAAAATATGCAGTGTAAAAAAGACAGTCTCTTCAATAAATGGTGATGGGAAAACTGGGCAGCTATATGTAGAAGAATGAAACTCGACCATTCTCTTACACTGTACACAAAGATAAACTCAAAATGATAAAAGACCTTAATGTGAGACAGGAATCCATCAGAATCCTAGAGGAGAACATAGGCAGTAACCTCTTCAATACCAGCCACAGAAACTTCTTTCAAGATATGTCTCCAAAGGCAAAGGAAACAAAAGTGAAAATGAACTTTTGGGACTTCATCAAAATCAAAAGCTTCTGCACAGCAAACAAAACAGTCAAGAAAACAAAGAGGCAACCCACGGAATGGGAGAAGATATTTGCAAATGACAGTACAGACAAAAGGTTGATATCCAGGATCCATAATGAACTCCTCAAACTCAACACACACAAAACAATCATATCAAAAAATGGGCAGAAGATATGGACAGACACTTCTCCAATGAAGACATACAAATGGCTATCAGACACATGAAAAACTGTTCATCATCACTAGCCATCAGGGAGATTCAAATTAAAACCACATTGAGATATCACCTTACACCAGTTAGAATGGCCAAAATTAGCAAGACAGGAAACAACATGTGTTGGAGAGGATGTGAAGAAAGGGGAACCCTCTTCCACTGTTGGTGGGAATGCAAGTTGGTGCAGCCTCTTTGGAGAATAGTGTGGAGACTCCTAAAGAAATTAAAAATAGAACTTCCCTATGACTCTGCAATTGCACTCCTGGGTATTTACCCCAAAGATACAGATGTCGTGAAAAGAAGGGACATCTGTACCCCAATGTTTATAGCAGCAATGGCCACGGTTGCCAAACTGTGGAAAGAACCCAGATGCCCTTCAATGGACGAATGGATAAGGAAGATGTGGTCCATATACACTATGGAGTATTATGCCTCCATCAGAAAGGACGAATACCCAACTTTTGTATCAACATGGACGGGACTGGAAGAGATTATGCTGAGTGAAGTAAGTCAAGCAGAGAGAGTCAAGTATCATATGGTTTCACTTATTTGTGGAGCATAACAAATAGCATGGAGGACAAGGGGAGTTAGAGAGAAGGGGGTTGGGGGAAATTGGAAGGGGAGGTGAACCATGAGAGACTATGGACCCTGAAAAACAATCTGAGGGTTTTGAAGGGGTGGGGGTGGGAGGTTGGGGGAGCCAGGTGGTGGGTATTGGGGAGGGCACCGATTGCATGGGGCACTGGGTGTGGAGCAAAAACAATGAATACTTTTACGCTGAAAAAAATTAAAAAAAAAAAAAAAAAAAAAAGATCAAGAAATGTAGCTTTCAGTCTCCCCAGGCCACAGCAGGAAGACCGAACCAAGTATGTGCCCATAATCTGAGAAAATTCCAAAATGCTGCCATCCAATGTGCAAACCTCCCTCAGTGCTGATCCCCTGGCTTTGCCACCTTCAACTGGAGGACTGTGGGGACCGACAAGAAACAAGCTTCTGCCTGCATGCCATTCCTTTACTGGGAAATACATTTTTTAAATCTGTAGGTGTTCATCTCAAAGTAAGGCATGGACAACTGAAATTATCATGGGGATAGGCATGGCTCACAGGACCCTACTCTCTTCAAGGTGGGCAGCTGAAGGACACCTGTCTCCGTCTCCATCACGGTTTTGAAGGCTCTTTACATGCTTTCCTTGCTGAATGTTACTCTGCAAGGGGAGCACCAATGACCCTTAGGATTCGAACTGTTGGCTCCTTTCTGGACAGGACATGGCACACAGCACAACAAGGCAGAAGACGTGCACGGATCCTCTCACACTCGCAAATACAGCCTTCTGCTCACTTCGCTCAGCAGGACACCCACTCGACACACTGTTCCTTATCTCTAGGACAGTGCGGACACCCCGGGATATAGCTCACAAACCTCTTCGCGGGGATCCCCTCATCTCCTTTCCCCTGACCTGGATGGTGCTGAGCAATCAGAAGGAGAAAGACTGTTACTCTGTTCTTGCCCTCAAGCAACAAGTGTCTTCCTCCACTCTGATCTCTAAGTGCTCCGTGTTAGGAAGAATCCAGGGAAATCATCCAGAGGGAGTGAGAGATCAGACACGGGTCTTCCAGATTCCTCGGTTCCGGTACAAGGGAGACGGTCTGGGGACGCAAGCACATCTATCTCGTCCCATTCTGCCCCCCAGGACATACGGTCATGCTGGTACCTCGTATGCCCCAGCCAGCACGGCTCTGATCAGAGGACCTGCTCCAGCGCACTCCTGACCCTGAAAGCAAGCTCTTCCTACCCCTCCATGTCAGTACTCTAGTGTACCTGAGACTGTTCGAGGACCCTACACAAGGCCATTCACTGCCTTGCAACTTGCACAATTCCCCATGTCAAGTACACCTCAAAGCCTCAGCCTTCAGGAACAAGGATAACACACCGACAACGATTCTGCCACTTTCCAATTCCCCTCAGGATGTTTATTCAACTGCTGATCACTTGGGGTCACATAGTTAGGGGTGTACCACGGAAATCATCGGGTTGAGGGGGAGGGTCTGAGCACAGGCCCAGGTGGCTTCTAGAGACAGGACTCCTGACATCAAAGAATAAAACTCAAGGCAAACTAACCTCCAGCCCTCACCGCTCTAAATGCCAACAGAAACGTTATTGTCCTTGACATTACAAACATACAATCACTAGTAAGGGCTAGTCAAAGTGATCGGCAGCTATCTGGGCAGTGCACAAAGCCTGACTAGAGAGAGAGAACCTGCCCGGTATCCTCTGTACTAGGAACTAAACTTTTGATCTTTGTGGACCACATCCTGGTGAGTGCTCCCAAAACATTTCCATAAACCTAGAAAATGTCAGGCCCACGTCCTACAGGTTGCACGCGACCCTCAGGGAGGATCCCCTCAAACACTCTACGTGAGCTCAGAGGATTAGGAGGGCCACCAGAGAACAAGCTTGTTCCAACGCTGTCCTCTTCTACTACGAACTACCTTCCACTTCTCCAAAGAGTGGGGGTTCACATTACTCACACTGGACCACTGCAATCATCTTGAGGGAACCTGAGGTGGCAACCAGCCGGTCACCAGCTGCCTCCTGGGTTCAAGACACGCAGCTCAAGGACACCTGCACCTCCGTCCCCATCACTGATCTGAAGGCTTCCACAAATGTCCGTATCGAGGGTCACTCCACCTGCAGAAGCCCTACTACTCTTACTGTCTGTGACCAGCAGCGTTCCGGGCAGGGCGCTGCACACAGCAGGCCTCAAGGTCAATCCTGCCCCATGCCCGCTTTGCATGCTCCTGTGTAGCTTTCGTGCCCCAACAACCCCATCATGAGGATGGCTCTGTTCAAGGACTTCCACGAACGCTAGTTGACACTGACCCCGCGTTCGCCGACCGGCATCCGGCTCTCCTGGAGGACAGCTTCACGTGCTGTACATACTGATGAGGACCCTAAAGAACAAGGAATTTTCTGCATTCCCTCTCTTAGGAAGTATTTTCATATTCTCTAATTTGTATGCATTCACATCACTAAAAATAGACCACTGCAGGGGTGCCTGGGTGGCTGAGTCTTTCAGCGTCTGCCTTTGGCTCAGGTCGTGATTCCACTGTCCTGGGATCGAGTCCCATTATCAGGACTTCCTGCTCCACGGGAAGCATGCTTCTCCCTCTCCCACTCCTCCTGCTTGTGTTCCCTCTCTTGCTTCGTCCCTGTCAAATAAGTAAAATCTTAAAAAAAAAAAAAACCACACACACACCACTACAATCATCATGAGGATGCCTTAGAGGGGTCTGCCAGGGTCCTCCTGGTTCAAAGCTAGCAGCTCAAGGACACTCGCTTCTCCAGTCTCACCACCAATTCTCTTAGGTGTTAAGCATTTGCATTATTAGCACACTGGATCATTTCTATTCCCACGGAGAATACCTGTGTGTTCCAGGTGGCCGCCTGGCACCTCCCGAGTTCATAAGAGAAGCAACGAGCCATGCATCTTCATCGCCATCAGGGATCCAAAGTCCATCACAGCAATTTCTTGATTATTACTTAGGCATCAATTTCACATAGTCTAAAGTGACTCCCTTATGGCAAGCTGGTAATAATGCAAGCTGGTAAAACCACTCTAGAAAATATTACGGTGGTTTCTCAAAGGGTTGAAAATAGAGCTAACCTACGACTTAGCATTTGCACTTCTAGGTATTTACCCAAAGAGGCAACTGCATCCCAATGTTTGTAGCAGCAATGTCCACAATCGCCAAACTGTGCAAAGAGTCCAGGTGTCCACTGACAGATGAATGGATAAGTATTACTCAGCCATCAAAAAAAAAAAAAATCTTACCATTTGCAATGACTTGTATGGAACTACAGGGTATTATGCTAAGTGCAATAATATCAGAGAAAAGACAATTACCTTATGCTAGCGCTCTTATGTGGAATTTAAGAAATAAAACAGGATCATAGGGAAAGGAGGGGAAAAGTAAGACAAAAGCAGAAGGGAGAAAAACCATAAGAGACTCAACTCTAGGGAAAAAATTGAGGGTTGCTGGAGGGAATGTGGGTGGGGGGAATAAGGAACACTGGGTAACAGACATTAAGGATGTAATGAGCACCAGGTATTCTATGTAACACAGAACTGAACTCCTCTACCTCTAAAAACAATACACCATACTTTAAATAATTTTTTAAAAATTAGGATTAAATAAAATAAACTGACTGGAACCTTTTGGGGAGGGCCCTGCAAACAGCATGGCTTCAAGGAAGACGGCGTTCACAGAATACCCAATGCTCTCCAATGCAGCTTTCGTTTCTCCACCCACTACATCACGGTGACGGTCAACAAGATTTTTTCGTACCAATAAACAAGTCCAACCCACTTCCCTCCAACTGGATCCCCTCACTTGCTCCAATTTTCCAGGCTGATTAGGAGGACCTGGTGAGAACTGGCTGGTCCCTGTGTCTTTTCTACAAAAAAATAATCTTCTCCTTTAACCTGGAAGTGTTCGGAATGTCAGGAATGGAACACTATAACCATTTTGAGGACATCTGAGGTCAGAATCAAATGGCTGACATCGATGGTCCGACAGGCCCCTCATCTACTGTTACTGGTGAGCTTTACTCTACCCAGGCTGGCAGTCACTCCAAGTTATGTCTATGTGTCGACCCCCTGTCTGAGTAGGGCACTGCACACAGTCCGGAACCATGTACAGACCCAACCCAACCCCCTGTATTCTTTAATGGAGCTTTCTTCTCTCTCCCCACAAAATTTATGCTATTTAAGAGATTTTCCTAATCCCAGACAGTTCCACACTACTACCCTCCAACTTGTATGCCTTCTCAGTGGGGATGCCCTGACCTTCTCAATGTTTATCGGAACCATGACAAGGGCCCAGGAGTACCAGCTTCTTTACAAAAAGTTATCTTAATAATATCTAAGCTTTGGGTATTCACCTTATTAATAACAGACCACTGAAATCCCCTTGATGATTGTGGAGATCTAGGTGGCTCCCAGGACCCTCCTCAGTTCAAGGTGGGCAGCACAAGGACACTGGCCTCCATCCCAGTCAAAAGGCCTCCACAAACGTTGTTCCTGAATGCATCCCTCTACTCAGAGAGGCACCGACTGCACACTGTCTGCGTGATCAGCACCTCTCTGTGCAGGGTGCCGCAGATAGCGTGACTCGAGAGCACCACCCAGGAACCCTACAACTGTCAACTGGAGCTTTCCTCTCTCCCAACCACGTCATGATGACTGAGGACACAAAATAAGGCAGTCTCCCTCCCCGCAACAGATGAACGTCCCGCACTGTGGATCCCCTCCCCCACCAGACATTTACCCTGGTGATTATGAGGCCCCAGAAACAACAAGGCAGTTCCTAAGGTAATTTCTTCAGTCTGACAAATCTTAGGAAGAATCCCCTGAGGCACTCAGTGCTACTTGGAGGATTCTGCGCACCCAGAGAGAACAAGCTTAATCCTGTGTCGTCTTCTTATTCTCACGTTCTCCCATCCGTAGGCGTTCACAGCGTCAGGACGGTGTTGGGGCTGTGGAAGATCGAGCCGCGTGCCAGGGCCTCCTGGGTTCACAGCAGGCCGCTCAAGGATATATGCTTGTCCACCCCCATCACCGTTCTGAAGACCACCACAAACATCATTCTTGTGGAGTGTTATTCTACCTAGAAGGAATGTTCCGTGTCAACAAGAGACCGGCAGCTTCCTGGGTCAGGAACCCCACAGCATGGTTCACTGGGCAGCGCCGGCCGGTCCTGCTCTGTCTCTGAAATGGGGCTTTCATGGCTCTCCCCAGCACATCCTGAGGACTATGCCTGTGTTCCCCTGGGTAACGCGGACACACTGCCTTCCAATGGTCATCCTTCCCTCAATGAGGACCCCCTCACCTATTCCATGTTTACCTTGATGATTAGGAGGGCTGAGGGAGAACAAGCTCATTTATGTTGTCTTTTTTACTGGGAATGCACTTAATTTTCTCTAACCTGTAGGTTTTTACATTGTTAAGAAGGCAACTTTTAAAATGGTTTGCTTCTTCTGAAGAAAACAACAACAAAAAAACCCTGTCTGACATACCTGTCCCATCTCTTTCCCCCTCACATCCCTTCAAGCCACCTACACAGAAAAACAGTGTCAAGACACCCAAAATCCCCTAATGAGAAATTGAGATACATTCGAAATGGCAAGGACAGAAATTTAATTTCCTCCCCATCCTTTGGGAGGCAACTGAACTTTTAATTCATCTCTGCTGAAATCCAGACAAGAAATGCATTTAGATCCAAAGGCTGGCCTTTTCTTCCTATCATCTTGCAATTTCTTCTACCCTTCCCAGGGGTTCTGAGTGTTCTAAGCATAGTTTCCGATTTTTACATTCTGAGACTGAGGCCTGTTTCGCCCACTTTCCCTGAAGCATCTGAGTCCGAGGCTGCTGTGAGAAAAGGGAGGAGAGCCCTTACCGTGGGCCAACGTCTGTCAGGACCGGAATCTAACTCTCACTCCCAGCTGAAGCTACAACCTACAGAAGGCTTCCCTTATAAGCCCACGGCAAAGCTGGACACAAATGTGGACAAAGACTCGTGTCTTTTCTTTACCAAGGCAAATTTAAGACTTGATTCAGAGCAGGAAGAAATATGCCAATACTCCAGCACTCTGGACGTCAAAAAATGCTTGAGGATAAACATCGTAAACAATCCCCCAGAATTTTAATCTGCCACGGATTCTTAGGCAGCATATTCAGCACATACAGGAGCCGGAAGATTGTTTACCACGGGGCAAACAGATCCCAAAGTTATCAGTGACATCGAGTGAGATGCTACTAAGTATTTCATTATATTTCGTTGCTCTGTAGCTTAGGTTACGTGGAAAAAAAAGAAGAGCAAAAATAAGAGTAAAAACCACAAGAGTTTGTACTTCTAAAATGCTTATGGATATAGCAGGTAATGGACCTGAAGGTTTCTGTAGGTTTTCTCGTTTACCCTCATGACAGATTCATGTCCATTGTTGTGCTTCAAGTAGCTACAGTTGTCACAGTTAGTATTAGGTGTACTTAGTTATCGTTCGATCCATGATTAGAGGAGTACCTGGGTGGCTCAGTCGGTTAAGTGTCCAACTCTTCATCTCGACTCAGGTCTCGATCTCAGGGTCGTGAGTTCAAGCCTCGTGTAGGGCTCTCCATGTGGGGGTATGGAGGCTACTTAGGGGGGAAAAAAAGGAAGAAAGAAAACGCGGGGTGCCTGGGTGGCTCAGTTGGTCAAGCACCTGTCTTTGGCTCAGGTCATGATCCTGGGGTCTTGGGACTGAGCTCCGTGACGAGTTCCCCACACAGCAGGGTGTCTGCTTTTCCCCCTCCCTTTGCTCCTCCCCCACTTGTGCTCTCTCTCAAATAAGTAAAATTTTTTAAAAAAGAAAATGAAACTGTACCCCTGGGACTAATAATACATTATATATTAATAAAAAAAAAGAAAATGAAAATTAAAGTAATACAAAAACTATACAATATGTTCAATAAAGGGTTAACTCAACAGGCCAGAATTGCTTAAGTCCTACACACACCCAAGAAAAACCCATTTTCAGTGCTGGTCTTCAGCACATGCCTAAGAGTTTAGCTGTGTGTGACAGAACATTTGAAATGTTCTGCCTGGAATTCAGGCCATGTCCCTTTTCCCTTTACTGATTTTAACCTGTATCCTTTCATAGTAATAATCTAGACAGTGACTAGAACTGCTTCTGGGTACTATTAATCCTTTTAGGGAAAACACTGAGCCTCTGTATGGTCTTTGGAACCCTCTTATCAAAACAAAATCCCATACTTGGGGCACCTGGGTGTCTCAGTTGGTTAAGCATCCAAGTCTTGACTTTGGCTCGGGTCCTGATCTGGGAGTTGTGGGGCTGAGCTCCCTGCTGGGCTCCACATACTCAGTGCAGAGTCTGCTTCCAACTCTTCCTCCCTCTGCTCTCCAGCCCACGCTCTACTTTCTCTCTCTCAGAAAAGAAAAGGGCAGGGAGAGCCTGGATGGCTCAGTCATTAAATGTCTGCCTTCGGCTCAGATCATGATCCCAGGGTCCTGGGATCCCTGCCCCCTGCTCCCTGCTCGGTGGGAGGCCTGCTTCTCCTGCTCCCACTCTCCCCGCTTGTGTTCCTCTCTTGCTGTGTCTCTGTCAAATAAATAAATAAAATCTTTAAAAAAAAAAAAGAAAGAAAAGAAAACGCCATACTTAACCAAATATCACATACCTATGACACGGTACTCTCCCCCTTACTTGCACAACAGGAATTCACTCAGGCATTCTATGTAGATGCTCTCACTCACTCTCACAAGAAATCTGCTTTACTGACTCTTCTAGTAACTCATCAAGAGACTTATCATAAGGATTAGGGTGAAAACACACAAAGATACTTTTGGATCCTTAAAAACAACAGAAACACAAAGATACTATTTTATTGGGACATACCACAGCACATCTGAAAGAGAAAAATCACTTATGGCATATTCAGCTCCAACCACTCTACTTTATCCACTAGGAAGAAGGCTCTCAGTAATTCTGTTGTTTATAATTCACCATCAATATTCAATTATATTTCTGTAAGCCAAATTGTCTCAAGAGTTTGTTGTTTCAGACACAGGATAGGACACCTCAGGAGCCAGCAGGAAAGTGCTTCTGAATTCACAACAGGAAGACACTGCTCTCGGAACAGAAGTATTCCCGAGCCACATTACTGATCACGACGGTGTTATCCATCTTTCAGGATTCACATGCTCCAGTCTTACTGTGTGCATGTGACTGCAAAGGCCCAAATCCATCAAGTGGATACAGTGTGGTTTCAGTCACTGGATGCCAATGTTTTGCTACCTGACATCTCTGGATTGATACATGCATGCAGTGCTAACTTACAGCGATCAACCCTGTTTATCCTCAGACAACGAGGACCAATATAGAAGCTGGCCAATGCATTCAAATGCATTAGCATTCCATAATATTTTCAGTGATAGTGGACGATACATATTGTTTAAGATAATTATGACAGGTTCAAGGCAAAAAGAACAGATGGCTGACAAGACCCACTGTATCAGCTTAGAAGTAAAGTTATTCAGTTCCTTATACTCTACACGTTGGCCTCATGGAACCCATCCAGATTAATCTCAGAAAACGTGAAAATTAAGGAGTACGTCATTTTGCCTCTACAGGTCCCCTGATCCTTGATCCAGTAGAAAATAATTATTAAACAAGCTCTTATTTTTACCAAAGTTGTAATACTAATCTATTTCATACTACTACTATTACTTCAACTTAGTTGCTGCTAAGTTGATATGAATTACTACCAAGAGAAGTTCTGTTTCAATACTGATAACTCACCTGGCACGCAACAACCATGATGCTTTAAGGTAGACTGTCTCATCTGACCCTCACATCAAACTTGGGTCACTAAGTCATTTACTACCTCACTGACATGGGTAAGTTTTGATGATTCATTGGGTAACGTGGGTAGAGATCCTCCTAGAACCTACAAAGCAAGAGAGAAAAGGAATAATTTTAACTAACATGCAATACTTAAATTATTATAGGCTAATTTCCTTTTCACAACCTACTTAACTATCAAAAAACGGTATTTTCTTGTCTAGTTCCATTATCGATAATTCAATGTCACCACTAAATATTGCTATTCTTTAAAGCAAAAGATCTCTAGGTACTGGTTCTTCAACTGGAGGATTAGAAAACCTTCAAGGGGCTGGCAGCAAAGGTTTACCAATCCATTAGAGGAATGTGGACTTGTTAGAATTGAAGAGATCTTTGCAGCAAATCACTATGATGTAAAATGAGTCTGTATTTACTAAAATCAATTCTAAAAATAGATTATCATTCCCCACCCAAAACATAAAATAATTCCACCAGTAGATAACTGTGACTGGAATGAAGAACACCTACGTTTTAACAACACTGTTTTCAAATTCACTTATTACCCATCTGGAATCAACAATGTCAACTTATTTTAAATGAAGTTTGAAAAATGCTCTACTCTCCCCCCCCTTCATATAAATGGATGACAGCAGCATCAGGAAAATCAGAGACAGGAACACAGATGTAGGGAAGTGGCCACATTAGCTTAAAAAAAACGGCATTATCGGAACAACGGTAGCGCGAAGTGATTTTGGTTTACAAAGCCACAGAAAATTTCCTACAACAAAACTGAACGCTCAACTGACTTCTGCATTTGAGCAGGAAATACAAATATTGCCTGAGGGGAAAAAATAAATCAACTTAAAATTTTACGGAAAGATAGAAACCCAAGAGCCCAGCAACATGGATTGCAACAAAGAGGAACTCTGAGGTATCAGATCAAATCACCAAAATCTGAATTGCATCATCTACTAGGAAACTATAGCAAGGATGAGCTACAGCTACTCTAAGAAGCCCTTAATTTTTGAGATTTACTCCAACTGTCCCAATGTTAGGGCCAAGAAGTCTAAAGAAGGCCTCAGGTTCCTCTGACCATCAGGTTTCAAACGGCAGCAGCATGGCCTCAGGGCTGAGGAATGGATTTCTTGCTGACAACATTTAAATTCCATCTGCATTCCTTCTTGTGCTGACAAAAATATCTTCAAAAATAAGACTACTAAGAAATACAGGACAGGGGGGTCATAAAACTACACATAGTGGTGGTATTAGGTCTTAGTCATGAGACTAAAATGAAGAGAACAAAAAGATCACATGAAACAGGAATAGGAGAGAAAGGAGGAGGAAGCAAAAAGAAAGAAATAAAACTAGCAGAAGAAAACGTAGCATTCCTTAGTTCCTACTTAAGCAGCGAGAAAAGGACTGGGGCTTCCGTGTCGATTTTCTCACTTACCCTCACTACACACCCAGGTCACTGACGAACCCTTGTCACGGAATCGACTACTAACTCAATGATACAGATTTGTTATGAAGATTAAAGGGGGAACATGAGAAATCTGAAAAGCAACGGATAAGCAAAGGTATCCTGTTACTACAACTTAATTGAGCGTAACTAAAAAAGTACTGAGGACATGTTTGTTTCCTATTTATAATCTATTTTATAAACCAGATGTAATCCTTTCAGTAATTCTACTAGTTATAATTTGCCATAACTATTCAATTCTATTTCTTTACCTCAAATGGTCCCCAAGAGTTTGCCATTTCAGCTACACGCTAGGCCACACAACATGTCTCTCAGCTGTGACAAAATCCTTCTCACAACCACAGCTTCCCTCTGCTACTTACCTACTACGACACTGTCAATGTTCAGGAAATAAGGTTCTCTAGTTTTGATGGTGTGCAGGTGAATTCCAAAGACTCAACTTCAACTGGAAGCAAAGTGGTCCCACTACTTGAAAACCAATGTTTTGCTACCCTGATGTCTTGAATTAATACCCGCAAGCCGTGCTTACTTGGAAAGACTGAACAAGTTTATCCTGACACAAAGGACTAACTGAGCAAACGTTCAGAAAATGTATTGAAATAGGGAACATTTGCAGCGTGTCTGGGTGGCCCAGTGGTTAAGCATTTCACTTCAGCTCAGTTCATGATCTCGGGGTCACGACATAGGGGATTGAGCCCAGCATTAGGCTTCCTCTGTCAGCAGAAATTCTGCTTGTCCCTTTGTCCCTGCCCCCTGCTTGTACACTCATTCTCAAGCTCATTCTCTCTCTCTCTTAAAGAAAATCTTAAAAAAAAAAGGGGGGGTTAATCCACAATACTAGGCCACTCACTCATGAAAACTAAACTTCTGTACCAAGGAAATATCATTTAAAAATGGAATCTAAATTATTGTGTTAACCTTATGAAGAACTAAGTTCATTCAGAAATTGTTAATGGGAGCTCAAATGTTTTGAGTTTTTTCATATCCAAAGTTCATTAGATGTTAATGTTTCAGAAAGATGCTTAACAAGGTTAGACTGAAAAAGAGGCAAAGCTCTTCCAAATTATGACTTCAGGGTTCAGGTCTCTCAACATGAACCCTTACAAGAAAATAACTAAACATTGCTAAAAACTTAAAGCCCTTAACAAAGTGTTAGGTTACATGATGCTTTACTGCAAATTATTTCAGAACTCCCATTGGTTTAACTGTGAAACTAGAACAGTCTGAAAAATGAGCATTGTCAAAGAGGTAAGGTAGTGAAGCAAAAGAGAAATACTTAAAAATCAGTAGTTTTCTTGTCCACAAACAGTAATTAGAAGAGACAATGAAAATAAGACAGAAGCAAAACAGAAAACTAAATGTAAAATTTCTAGGCATAAACATATCGCATTCTTTCCAGACACCTATGAAGAAAATACCAAATCTTAACCACAAGCTCCCAAAGGCTGGAGACTGCATAGCCTAGTAGGAGGATCAGGAGAGGAGTTAGACTGATTTTGGGAAACCCTTCCTAAGTGTTGAGATGAACTCCTACTGTCCCATAGGTCACTGTGAAACCCAAAGGTGTAGAAGACCACGGAGGGTCACAGGTCAATGAAACCATCACAATTCTAGTGGCAAGATTGTCCTGTGCTACAAACGCATTTCCTTTTGATGATATTCAATTAAGTCCCATATACATCCAATCTTTGTCAGAATAAACACAAATTACCTCAGAAAAGTAGACTAATAACAAGGAAGCCAAGTATCCTTCCTTGAAACATCCCAGGAGATCAACACAAAGCCTGGGTGGCTCAGTGGGTTAAAGTCTCTGCCTTCGCCAAAGGTCATAATCCCAGAGTCCTGGGATTGCATCTGGGCGCTCTGCTCATGGGGAGCCTGCTTCCTCCTCTCTCTCTCTGCCTGCCTCTCTGCCTGTCAAATAAATAAATAAATCTTTTTTTTAAAAAAGTGGTCATTACCTTTCCCTGCTTTTGATTTGAAAAGGATTCATTAGATCTACTCAGAGTTGTAGTAATACGACTTGGTAGACAAAATACTAGAAAGATGGAGAAAGAAGGAAAAGGAAGAATACAGGAGGATGAGAAGGAATTAGAGAAGCACAGGAGGAGGGGCCAGAAAGGGAAAGTAAGCAAAGATATATAGTGGAAAGAAGAGAAAGATGAAGTATTAGAAAAAGAATGATGGGGGGGGGAACCTGTTAATTTTGGCTCAGGTCTGGACCTCAAGGATCAGGAGACTGAGCTGGGGCCAGGCTCCACACTCAGGGCTCTCCATCTGTCTCTGTCCCTCCCCCACCACTCTCTCTCCCTCTCTCTAAAAAATTATAATAAAACTAAGATTTTTTTTTTTTTTAAAAAGAACAACAGAAGAAATTACCTTTCCTTGCTCCTTATTCAGAGCGCGGGCAATGCCCCTGGGGCTTCAGTGTCACTCTCTCCTTTACCCTCATGACAAAACACGTGCCACTGGATCTTTCACTAAGTCATACAGCTCTGTACCGAGGATTAATGAGGACACATGCACCCTATTACCACAACACAGTCTGGCATATCTAAAAAAGAGAAATAGTATGACAGGTTTAGTTCCTATTTGTATTCTGCCTATCCACTAGATAGAAGATTTTCAGTAATCCTTTCCAGCAGTCATAACTCACCATCACTGTTCAATTATATTTCTTTAAACCAAAGGTCCTAAGATTTTGTTATTTCAGATGCATGACAGACAGCCCAGAGCCTGCAAGAAAATCCTTCCAAATTCAAGATAGGACAAAACTCCTCTGAGAAGTATCCCCTTGCCACCTCCGGATTATGTGATGTCCATGTGTTAGACAGTGACACTCTCCAGTTTTACTGTGTACAGGTGACTGTGCCAAGGCATCAACTGGCAAAGTGGTTCCAGTCACTCTAAACCAACATTTTGCTACCTGACACCTTGGATTTATTAATACATACAGTCAATGTTAACCCAGAGATAAGAATTTCATTTTATCCTCAAACAAAAGTGACATATAAGAAACACTGGTAACAATGCATTAAAATGTGATCATTCTGTAATAAAAATAATAGTGTAAGGGGCGTCTGGGTGGTTCAGTGTTTTAAAGCCTCTGCCTTCGGCTCAGGTCATGATCCCAGGGTCCTGGGATCGATTCCCGAGTTGGGCTCCCGGCTCAGCGGGGAGCCTGTTTCCTCCTCTTTCTGTCCCCCACCCCCTGCCTCTCTGCCTACTTATAATCTCTGTCAAATAAATAAAAATTAAAAAAAAAATAAAAATAATAGTATATGAGAACATTGTTCAAGACAGTAATGGCAAGTTCAAGGGGGAAAACATGAGTTTAAAACAAAAAAAAGAAAAAAAGGAAGTAACTGCTGGGGCCCTGGCTGACTCAGTCAGTAGATCTTGTGATTCCTGATCTTGGGATCATGAGTTCAAACCCCACATTGGGGACGGAGTTTACTTTTAAAATTGTTTAAAATAATATAAAATTAAAAACATGTATATAAATTCCAATACTGGCTACACAATCCTCAAAAGAATCTCATTTACAACCAGAAAACCTCCAATGCATTCCTTGCAGTTAATGGGAGAGTTAACACCTACAATTACATATTTTAAAGATTTTTATTTCTTTATTTGACAGACAGAGATCACAAGTAGGCAGAGAGGTAGGCAGAGAGAGAGGGGGAAGCAGGCTCCCCACTGAGCAGAGAGCCCAATGCAGGGCTCAATCCTAGGACCCTGAGATCATGACCTGAGCTGAAGGCAGAGGCTTAACCCAGTGAGCCACCCAGGTGCCCCAAAGGTAACCAAGGGGGCACCCTATATTTTTCTCTATTATAATATTAATATAAAACAGTAATCATTAAGGATATACATAACAATCATGTACTGTATGTTCATCATATATATAATCAATATGGATATATAGCACCATGGATATCTATTTGAGTATTCTGAGTAAACAAATAGGGTCATTATGGGCAGAACTGGTTCCAATATTCATGGGGAAAAAAAAAAAAGCACAACCGTGAAATAACTAGAACCAAAACAAAGGCCTATACACATTTCTAGACATATCATGTGACATACTAATGTATATACATTTTCAATATACACCCAGGAAGATACCAGTCAACATGTGAGATTATAAAATATCATAAATATCACTGCCTTCTTTCACAAGTTGTAGGAATTACTAATAATTTTATTAACACAGCAATCCTTTTCTTTTTTAATCACTTTCTGGGGGGCACCTGGGTCTCTCACTCGTTAAGCATCTGCCTTTGGCTCAGGTCATGATCCCAAAGTCCTGGGGACAAGCCCCGCATTATCATCAGGATCCCTGCTCGGTGGGAGGCCTGCTTCTCCCTCTCCCACTCCCCCTGCTTGTGTTCCCTCTCTCGCTGTACCTCTGTCAAATAAATAAAATCTTTAATTAAAAAAAAAAAATCACTTGCAGGGAAACATGTTAGAAGCTTTAGCTTCTCCAAGTCTCCGGATTTCCAGGCTCTTAATATTTCATAATGGGAGATTTCTGCTTCCAGACTAGATTAACAAAATTTACACACTGCCTAGAACAATTTAAAAACCAAATGAAATAGATGACAAGAAAGGCTGACTGACTTTGTGCGTAATAGTGACCCACGAGGGAGTCAACAAATGGGGAGATCCCATCCATTGTCCAAGCCAACTGCTCAGAGAACAGACTCCAGTGGAGACAGGGGACTCAGGCAAAGCCTGGCCATTTTCCGTATTAGCTAACTGACATGGAAAATTTATGATCATCAACATATTTAGAGAAGTATTTGGTAAAACCTAATACCCACATCTCAAAAATATTTTCAGCAAATCAAACAGAGCAGATTTATGTCACATTGAAGGGCAAAACTGTTACAAGAAACCTAAAGCTAACATCAGACTTAACTGTGAAAAGATTCAATGCTTCTGAGACTGAGTATCAGGCCAGGTATCTGTGTCTATACTATTTTTATGCCATGCTGTTGCTGAATTTATAGTCACAGAAGCTGATAAAATCCTTCCTTGTAATTTTAAATCTTAGGTGGACAAAAAAATGAAGAAAAGTTTGACATTTAGAACCATTTACTCTCCCCATACACATGTGGTTACAGTGACTTCAATGTTTACAGTGTACGAAGACGATCTCTATTGTAGGGCTGTCCAGAGTGTCACAGAAAAAGGCAAATTGAGTAACAATGAGCAGAAAATACTCTAACATGCACAGGAGAAGCAAACCACCTATGTGTGGTAACTACACCTGCTCCTCTTTACCACTATTAAAAGTAGTGCCTGTGTTGTTAGAGCTGAGTGCAGTCACTCTCTCAGTAGTGTAATAACGCACAGGAAAAACGTGAATAATTACTGCCCTGGCAGGGAATATGGTTTAGATATTGGAGTAGATTTCCTTATTTGACACAACATACCTACACCAAAGAAATGGTTTGGAGCAATGTGGTGGCTCAGCTGGTTAAGTGTCTGCCTGGGGCTCAGGTCATGATCCCGGGGTCCTGGAATCAAGCCCCTTCTAGGGTTCTCTGCTCAACAGGGAGCCTGCTTCTCCCTCTGCCTCTTGCCCTTCCCACTCGTGCACTCACATGAGCACTCTTTCTCTAAAATAAAACCTTTTAAAGAAAAAGAAATGGCCTATAACTCTACAGCTTAGAATTTTCATGTTAATTTATTGTTTTGAAAAACAGATAATTTTTGAAACTAAAAAGCAACAGAGGGGCACCTGGGTGGCTCAGTATGTTGAGCCTCTGCCTTTGGCTCAGGTCATGATCTCAGGGTCTTGGGATCAAGCCCCGCATTAAGGCTCTCTGCTCAGCGGGGAGCCTTCTCCCCCCCCCCACCTACTTGTGATTTCTCTCTTTCTGTCAAATAAATAAGTCTTTAAAGAAAAAAAGCAACAGAAATGGAAATGCAATTATCAAATTACAACCACAATTTCATAGCTACTGAATATCATTTAAGCATGATACATCTAATTCCTATTTATAATCTACTTACCTAACTGCCAAGTTCTTCTAGGAAATCTTGATAGGATCTAAAATTGCCATTCTTTTTAAACTTTTTTTTATATTTTTTAAAATGTAATCTCTGTTTGGGGCTTGAACTCACAACCCTGAGATCAAGAGTTGCATGCTCTACCAACTGAGCCAGGCAAATGCCCCCAAAACTGTCATTTCTGTCATAAAATACGCTCCTCTAGACATTAGTGCTTCAGGATGAGCCCTCAGTAAGGCTGGATGAAAAGGATAGAGAGTCCCTCTGAAATTATGATTTTAGAGCTCAGTTCTTTTGATAAAATGAGCCCATGAAAAAGAGACCTGAGAACCGATGAGGTACAACCCAAAAAATGGTTTTCTGTGCTACAGTTTAAAGCATTTAACAGTGTTTAAGCACTATGTTGATCCACTTAAAATTGCATCAAAAACCTTCGGGTAGGGGTGCCTGGGTGGCTCAGTGGGTTAGGCCGCTGCCTTCGGCTCAGGTCATGATCTCAGGGTCCTGGGATTGAGTCCGGCATCGGGCTCTCTGCTCAGCAGGGACCCTGCTTCCCTCTCTCTCTCTCTGCCTGCCTCTCCAACTACTTGTGATTTCTCTCTGTGAAATAAATAAATAAAATCTTTAAAAAAAAAAAAACTTCGGGTATGATCGTTCTGAACAGTTGTTAAAATGGGAAGGGTCAAGGGGCACCTGGGTGGCTCAGTGTGTTAAGCCTCTGCCTTCGGCTCAGGTCATGATCCCAGGGTCCTGGGATCAAGCCCCACATCGGGCTCTCTGCGCTGCAGGGAGCCTGCTTCCTCCTCTCTCTCTGCCTGCCTCTCTGCCTACTTGTGATCTCTGTCAGATAAATAAAGAAAAAATCTTTAAAAAAAAAATGGGAAGGGTCAAGGGGTACCTGGGTGGCATAGTCCGTTAAGCAGCTGCCTTTGACCCAGGGGTTCCTGGGATCAAGCCCCAAACTGGGCTCCCTGCTCAGCGGGAAGCTGCTTCTCCCTTTCCCTCTCCCTCTGCTTATGTTCCTTCTCTCCCTGTGTCTCTCTCTGTCAAATGAATAAAATCTTTAAATATTACATATGTATGTGTGTCTGTGTCTGTGTGTGTATACACATATATATGTATATGAAATCAAATGAGAAGGGTCAAGAGATAAGGTAGTATGGAAAATAGTAAACGTGCCTCAATCTGTGTGTTTCTTGCCCACAAGCAATAATCAATCATGACAATAAAAGAAAGAATAGAATGAAATAATGAAATGGTAAAAAAAAAAAAAAGAAAATAGCAAAATTAACTGTACCTCTATAAGAAAACAATATATCTTTATCTATATGAAAGACATATATCTATAAGAAAGACAACATAATCTTGAAGAACGCAAAAGCTGAAGTGCATAACCTGTTACTGTATCAGGGTAAGACCAATATCTCTTTTAAACTCCTTTCTTAGCTGAGATTGATCTGCATTGGCCCTGGGTCCGTATTTGGAACTTAAAGGTCTCCACTGTCTGATTGTCCAGGTAGCTGCCAAGGTTCTCCTTAACCAAACGGCAGCAAAATCACCCGAGCAGAACAAACAATTTCTTGTCTACAACTTTGAATCCTCCCACATACACTTTCTTTCCCCATCAGACTCAATGAGAATTACCTCAGAAAATTCGATTATCTAAAAGATTTAAGTACTACATGAAGAAGAGGGGAAAAAAACAATGGGAGAAATTAGATTTTCTTAATCCTCACTCGCAAGGCAGGCAGCATACTTAGGGCTTTTATGTAGACTTTTGCATTTGAACTTCCTAACAGCCTGATAAGCAACAGAGGAACAAGGCTATTGTACCATCAAAATGTAATATTCCCTAGCCTCCCTGCCCCCAGAAATCACTTATGACATGTTCATTTCCCATTTACAACTATTTTCTCTTCTGTGTCACCCACTGTTCCTCCTCTGTCATCTTGGGGTCCCTCTGGATTCTCTGATTCTCCACCATCTGAAGGTTGGCTGTGCCCCTGCGCTCTGGCTTGGAACACCTCTCCCCTCTGCCTACACTCACCCTGCAGATTGCAGACCTTCAGTCTCAGGCCTTTAAATACCATCTCTAGGCTTCTGACACCCCTCTGAAGAACACAATAGCCTGCCCAACATCTCCATTTGCATTCTAATAGTCACCTCAAAGGTAACCGATCTTCTAACCAAACCCCCCAGGCTTCTTAAAATAGTCTTCCTCATCTCAAATGGTAGCAATTACATCCTTGAGTCAACTAGGTCAAAATCAAGTTCCTTTTTAATTCTTTTCTAACTATTAAGATTTATATTGGTCAATAAGGTCACCACTAACAACTTAGCCACGTGGTGAAATGTGGAGATGAAAAGTGGCTTGCCTAAATGGTGATGAATTGTAAGAGCAAAATATATACCCTATTTCAAACTTAGAAAAAAATGAATATAAATTGTTTTTATACTGATTACACGGTGAAATTGGGGAATACAGCAAATTAAATACATTACTAATATTAATTCCATCTGTGTCTTTTACCTGCTTTAATGTGATAGTTAGGAAATTTTTAATTACATATATTACTCATATTGTGTTTCTATTCTGAACTGATTCCAGTGAGTTTGCTTTTCATGCGGTTGCTAAGGCAATCCTCATCAATTGGAATACTAGTCTCTGCCAAACATCTAACTGAGAGCCTTTTCCAGAACAGAGTGGGGAAAAAAATCTAGACTGAAATAAATGTTTGGAGTTTGGGGAGGGGAAATGGGGCATACAAAATATATCAAGGAGTCTTCAAAACTTGTTTTGTTTGTTAATTTAGAGTAGTACTTAAGTTGTATTTTACTGAAGGTGAGCTGCATAACTATACTACTGGAATGCAAACTACACTCAGGCAATATTATATGCACAGAATATTCAAAAGTGTTCATAGAAAAACTGAGAAATAACAAGCCACACTGGAAAACTGAGCAGAAATAGACTAACATCAATAATTTCCTTATAACCCAACAATCTAATAGAAGATGAGGGAAAAGCCCATTCATAACAGAACTTATTAAAATTTTAATACCCATACTGAGAAAAATTTAAAACTTTAACAAAAAATGTAAAATGAGTCTTGAATCAATACACGGGCATCTTCATTTAAACGCACTAAATTCCTTATAAAGCTACTTAAATTTGGTCAGTACCAAACTTAATTCTTTAGTCAAGATTTCAGAGCTTTAACTGTAAAACAGAACTGGTAGTTGCAATGAAATAAGGCAAACTCCAGACTTGCTGAAAGGGAAAGTACAACTGAACACAAACCTTTCACATTCTTTTTTTGGGGGGTGGTGCAGCAAAGCAAGGTTTATTGAGCAATAGCAAAGTGACAGTACAAACCTCTGAGGAGGGAGGGGACCGAAGACAGTTGCCACGTATTCTTTTTTTTAAGATTTTATTTACTTGACAGACAGAGATCACAAGCAGGCAGAGAGGCAGGCAGAGAGAGAGGAGGAAGCGGGCTCCCTGCGGAGCAGAGAGCCGGACGCGGGGCTCGATTCCAGGACCTTGGGATCATGACCTGAGCCAAAGGCAGAGGCTTTAAACCACTGAGCCACCTAGGCCCCAGGTGCCACATATTCTTTTTTTAACAGTGATAAAGAAGAGTAGGTATAGTTATCATAAATAGGTGGTTTGCTTCTCCTATGCATATTTGAATATTTTCTGTTCATTATTACTCAATTTGTCTTTTTCTACGACACTCTGGACAGCCCTACAATAGAGATTATCTTCGTACACTGTAAACATCGAAGTCACTGTAACCACATGTGTATGGGGAGAGTAAATTGTTCTAAATGTCAAACCTTGATTTTTTGGTCCACCCAAGATTTAAAATTACAAGGAAGGAGTTTATCAACTTCTGTGACTGTAAATTCAGTATCAACATGACACAAAAAGAGTACAGATATCTTGCTTAATTATCATTCTCCGGAGTTAAGCACTGAATCACTTGCACTCTCTCTCAAAATAAAATTTCTAAAAAAATTTTTTAGGGGCACCTGGGTGGCTCAGTGGGTTAAAGCCTCTTCCTTGGGCTCAGGTCATGATCCCAGGATCCTGGGATAGAGCCCTGCATGGGGCTCTCTGCTCAGCCGGGAGCCTGCTTCCTCCTCTCTCTCTGCCTGCCTCTCTGCCTGCTTGTGATCTCTGTCAAATAAATAAATAAAATTTTTAAAAAATAAATAAATAAAATAAATAAGGCACTCAACTTCTACCTACTACTCATTTTCCTATCTCTGAAGAGAAGACAATACCTTCCTTCTACTTTGATTAATAACAAAAATCACAACCATACAATTTACCTGCCATTTAGGATCTGAAGGTCTCAGAGTAGAAGGGTAAGGAGTCCCCCAAAGCCACAATACATAAGCCAGTAGCAAAAGCCATCCACAATAATGACCAGAAGGCTGAGACCTTTGAATAAAAGAGAACACCCTGGTGCTACAGGGCAAGTGTAGAGGAGTACGAGGACATTAAGCGTGCTTTCTGACTCACTACATCATGACAACTTGTGGAGTTCACTTTTTAAGATTTTATTTTTTAAGTAATCTCTACATCCAACATGAGGCTTGAACTCACAACCCTAAGATCAAGAGTTGCATGTTCTACTGACTGGGCCAGCCAGGCATCCCCAGAGTTCTTTTAATCTTGCAATGCCTCAAATACATGTTTATTATGCAACAAAAAAAAAAAATGAAGAAAATTACCACAAAATGGTAACTGTTCAATTTTAAGTTAGGTGTACAAATAAGACATACAAAAACAAAGAACTTCCCTTAGTACCAGCCATTATTTTTGGAATATATTTGGGAACTACTCATTTTGATATTGATGAAGAAAGGTAATTCAGATCAACATTCCTACTTTGGACAAGTAAATATGGTAAGCAAATTATATTTTACAACTCCTCTTGTAAGTCTCAGAAACCTAACTAGTTAGGAAAAGCCTGGCCAAAATCTAGAGAACAGAGACAGGTAGGCCCAGGACTCAGAGGGCCTTTGCTGGTTGGGACCTTCTTCCACTAGGAACAATTTCAAGTCTTTTTCCCAGCAGCTACCAGAGTTTGTTTTTGTTTTTGTTTTTTCAATGTAGTCAGAACAAGCTTATCCTCCAATCAAACGTCTTCAAATGCTTCTGGTCACTCAGGATAAAATCCAAGCAAAAACCTTGAAAGAGGCCTTTCTGTGACCTGCCCCGCCCCCTCTACCTGGGGTTTCTCACCTCTGGCTCACAATGTTCCTTCCCCCAACTGTTCTCTCCTCCTCCTTCAGAGATGGAGCAACCACCCCCCCTCTGCCCTTCAGAGGCAGAAAAACCCAAAAGCTGAAATTTGAAAATATAATTATCAAAACTTATTGATTAAAAGACATGTCGGGGCACCTGGGTGGCTCAGTGGGTTAAAGCCTCTGCCTTCAGCTCGAGTCATGGTCCCAGGGTCCTGGGATCGAGCCCAGAGTCAGGCTCGCAGGCTCGCTCCTGCTTCCCCCGCCTGCCTCTCTGCCTACTTGTGATCTCTGTCAAATAAATAAATTTTTTTAAAATCTTAAAAAAAAAAAGACATGTCAATGAGGTATTAGTGAGAACATTACTGCAGAATCATGTATGTACCGTAATCCCATTTATGTAGAAAAAATGGGCCACAGTAAATACATATAGAACCAGAATTAAATACAGAGAAAAAGACTTATCCGTGCACATCTGTGGGGAAGGAAGTATTTGCTTCGGTCTGGAATAAGCTGTGGAAATGTTCCTGAGTGCTTAACCATGTATGTCAGGAGTATTAGAATTCTGGAGCACAGACAGGAATGGGAGAACTTTTTTCCTGATCAGTCTTGCATCTTACACCTAACACACAAAAATTAATTTAAAAATGATGGGGAAAAAAAATCAAGAAAAGTTGAAAGCAAATCAATGCACCTAATTATAAGACCTTAAGCACACCTCTTATCCTCTGCAAGCCCCCAGATTCCCCACTTCCAAAAGTGGAGATGTTTATGCACATCCTAATTAGCAATTTACATCTAGGGAATGCTGAAGTAGAAGTCAGATGGAGAACTGAACCCTTTACACTCACTGTTTTGTTAAATCCTTATCCCCCCCCACACAAACACTGTCATATATAAAATCTTCTCATTTGAAATGAAACGATGTAATATGTGAATCTTGCCAACTGCAAGACAGCACACAAATTTGGAGGCTGATCATCAAGACATTTCAATGTTTTTTACGTAACAGTAAACACACACACACACACACATCCTTTTCCTAGTTAATATTCTATATCCCTTTCTAACAGGAGTTCAGTTTTATGCTTACTAGCTGAATTCAACCCCAAAAGTTCAGACTATTCTTTTTGCCCGAAGACCCCAAGTGGCTCTGTGTTTCATGTGACTATCAGTCAGAGCAGTACTCCTGCAGCTTCAAGGTGCAGGCCATTATTTTTGAAATAATTGTCTGGCTGCTTAACTGAGCCACCCAGGCTTCCCCAGCTTGGGAATATTCTTGGAATTTATGGGCCAGGCAGAGACATGTATTAAGAAAAAGGGGTAAACTGTCTCCCTGAGGGTCTGGTCCTATCTCTGCAAAAAGAACTGTGGGCTAGCCTAGTCCAGAAAGCAACAACTCTGCCTGGCTTTGCCAGCTCCTACTATTAGTGAGACATGGTTTGGGTTGGAATTCTGCAGCATTTTCAGACTCCAAAATTCTATTGCTGGCAAACCACAAATAGCAAGAGAATCAACCGCAGGGTTTTGAGAACCCAAAAGATTTTCTGGTAAAGAGAAAAGACCAAAACACAAAACAAAACAAAACCTATACACATGTAATATTTAAGAACTGACTTTTCTACATAGAGGTGATAATTAGAAAAAAAAAAAAAGAGATAATGGAACCACACACCAGGGCAAGGAAAAAAAGTATAAAAGAAATCCCTTAGTTAGAAATCTTAACAAGGACTGTTGAGAACTTGAAGACAACTAGGATTTTTAGAAAGGTTCTACAAGGGGGCTTGACTAGACAGACATAGACACGTGAGCCTGGATAGGGAGCGTCAGTATTATAAATCACTTCTCTCCAATACGTGATGTCCGGACATCATTCTAAAAATCTCAATGTGATTTGAAAAAGAAACTAAAACAAATTAAAGTTTACCTATAAGTATGGAGCACTGAAAATATTTTTTGAAGTCACAAAAATAAAAAGAGCCAGAAGGGAGACCTGCCAGGTGTAAGGACTGGGTCTAGGTCAAGGAAGACTAGGGCGGCGGGAGGGGGTCAAAGGCTCAGGAGTTTAGAGTTCAGCTCTACCTCTGAACCTGAAAATACAGTACATGTTAATTAGCTGAATTTTAAAAACAGCCTGTTTAAAAAAATGAAAAAAAATCTAAGTAAATAAATAAGTTTCTGGTTGAGGAAAAGCAAGTAGAGCTTTCAAAAGATAATGAGGAAGTTCTATATTGGGAGAGAGAAGACTCCAACTCTCACTATGCTCCGAACTACATCTTACAAGAGCTTAAAACCTTGAACTCAAGTAAAGAATAAAATGATTTCAGGGGCGCGTGGGTGGCTCAGTGAGTTAAAGCCTCTGCGCTGGGCTCGGGGCATGATTCCAGGGTCCTGGGATCGAGCCCCACACTGGGCTCTGTGCTCAGCAGGGAGCCTGCTTCATCTTCTCTCTCTGCCTATTTGCGATCTCTGCCTGTCAAATAAATAAACAAAATCTTAAAAAAAAAAAAAAGATTTCTGTAAAAACCCCAAAGCATGCCTAGTGTATATGTACTTCTGACTGCGCATTAGCAGAGGCAGCAGACCATAAACGGTAACTGCCGAGTCTGGTCAGCGCGGAACATGGTGGCGGGGAGGGGGGCTTTGGGAGAGAAGTGGGAGGGTCGTTTTACTCCGGATCTTTGCTTGTCTTCTATTTTTGGACAAGTAATATAGAAATATGTTCAAATACTGACAAATATTTAATGTGAGTTAACTTCGGACACATGCCAAGAGTAATTTACTCAGAAACAAGGGAGAGCAGACCGACAAGACGGGGCGGGAAGGGCGTCAGAAAAGAGGGCAGGAGAGACCGCGGAGGGACAGTGAGAGGCGAGGGCAAGTCTGGGGAAGGGAAGGGGGTGGGGAGAGAGGAGAAGAGAGCAGGGAAGAAGGGAGGAGAGAGGAGGAGTCGGAGGAGAAAACGCAAGGAAGCCACGTGAAGCTGTACCGCGCTGGGTGCTGGGTCCGCTGACCCCTCAGCCCTTGCAGGCAGCGCTGTGACAAGGGGGACTTCACACGCTGCTCACTGCACACGCACCTATGCTGTGCGCTACGGAAACAGACCACACGCACACTCAACAGGATTCTACTAGCACTTTTTAAAACTTTCATCAGGAGGACAAAGTGAGCCAACAAATGTGAAAAGTTTTGTGAACTGGGAACGGGCCTAAGAAGATGAGGAATGATTTATAGCATTGTTTCTAGGTCTAATTAAACACTTTACATCCCTGTTCTTTTTTACTAAGAACCCACCCACCTGGCTAGGAGCAGCAGGAACAAGCCCCTTAAGAGCCACGAATCCAGCACCAAGGCTTAAAGACAATTTATCTCCTGCCAGCATTACTAGTGTGTCTGGGTCTCACCAGCACCGCCTGGACAATCCTGGCGGTGCTGGTGGCAGGGACCCTCTCCGTGTCGATCTTGTGGGGGAAAGCTCTTGTGGGAGCTGCAAAGGAGGGGACAGCGCTGGAAGCCAGGGAACCCCGCAGTGCTAGGCTGCTGTCTGACTCTGCGTTGCCTCTGCAGGGCCCTTCTGTTGAGGAGACAGCTTTTCTCAAGATTTTACAGTGCATCCCACATAAAGGATAAAACCATCCCCCTGAAAACTCAAGGACGTAAAGGGAAAATCTCTAAGACCTCAAAAGATGGGTCAACAAGGTAGACAGGGGGAAAAAGACACAGATGAGCATGCTCTTGAGCGGTGAGCAATGAATGTAAACATTCTAGTGAGACAACAATTAAGATTTGTCCAGAACAGGAATACAGCAATCCTCAAAATTTGCACTGAGAGTTTGAAACAAGCAAACAAATGCACTTGACCGCGTCTGGCATCCAGGCCCCTGTGCTCAACAGGAACTCTGCTGGAGGCATTACCTTTCAATCATAGTACCGAACACCAAAACTAACCTGCAACAAGTCATCAGGGAGGAAATTCATGAAATTATCAACAGAAGTGGAGTCATGAGAGACACTGGCCACAGCAAATGTGCTATAAAATGAAGGTATTTAAAACGTTACCACAGAGGCTTGGGTATTGACAGAGATCACGGCATTAGAACGAAGAATTCATGTGACACTGGGCAAATTGGACATTTGTGGATCACTCTCAGCAGGGGAAAAATTAATCCTCAATCTCACTTAAATTCTCAAAAAAAAAAAACAACAACAAAATTCTTCTAATGAAAGTCTGCCAAAGTCAGGGCGCCTGGGAGGCTCAGTTAAGCGACTCAGGGTCCTGAGATGGAGGCCTGTCAAGCTCTGTGCTCAGCAGGAAACCTACCTGAAGATTCTCTCCCTCGGTGCCTAGCCCAACTCGCGTGGGCACACCGTCTCTCGTTCTCTCTCTCACTAAAATAAACAAACCTTTAAAAAAAAAGATCTGAAAAGATTTTGCACAGCATCAAGAGCTGGGACTTTTATGAAAACATCGAGCATATTGGTAAAACGTCCATACCACCCGAAGCAATGTACAGATTCAGTGCAATCCCTATCAAATTACCAACAGCATTTTTCACGGAACTAGAATATTTAAATTTGTATGAAACCTCAAAAGACTGTGAATAAAACATGAAGGAAGGTCCTGGAGGACCTGGAGGAAGGTCCACGGTGTTCTCACTGACGGAAGCGAGTAGTAGAAACAACGCGCAGGCTAGGCCCCCGACAGGCGGAGGAAGCAAGCTAGTTTGCTTCCCCAGTGCGGCAAGAGGAGGCGAGGCTGCAGAGGCAGAGAGGAGCCGCAGTGCAGGGAAGGCCAGACCAGACCAGAGCAGCAAATCAGACCGGGGAGGGGCGGCAGGGGAGGGACGGACGTCTTGGGCTAGACCCCCGGATACCATATTTCACCAGTTAGAATGAGCAAGTGGTAGCTTTAAGGATAATCTCAGTGAGAATACCTAACAAAATAAATGTGAGCTCACTCTAGGCCCCGACCCAAGTCCTTCCGTCCCTCTAGGTCTCAGACCGTCCCGTCGTCCCTCAAAATCAGGGAACACCAGCTCTTCGAACACTAAGTACCAACAGCACCAAGTACCACTTCATAATAATAACTGCAGCACACACAATAGTGAGGTCAGACCGGTGGTGATGCTGGTAGTCCTAACATACTTGGAGGCGGGCTGGAGCCCCGGAAATCAGGTCAGCAGGAAACTCGGGTATCTGTATGGGACCTCCTCCCCGGAGCAGGAGTGGGGAGGCCAGGTTGCCTAAGAAGGGTCAATCAGTGTGGGTTGGAAACAGAACCCATCAGCAATAACAAAAGTACCAAGAAACCATACATAAATAAAGCCACCAAACGATGCTGTGGAAATTTAACAAAAGCTTCAATGGACAAATCCCTAATTCTGCAGAGCAAGACTGTGTTATTGAAGATGCCCATTTTTATTCCACTTGCAGTTGATAACTACGTTAAAAAAAAAAAAAATCTCACAGTATGTGACACTGGTCAAGAGCACCTTCTGCAAAGACCATGAAAGTATGATACCATTCGCACTGCCCGAGGCAGTAGCCACAGGCCACAAGGGGCTTTTAAGCGCTGAAGGTGGAACTCGATTTTATTTAGTTTAAAATAAATCCAAATTTAAATACTCATATGTTGGTCAGCTCAGCCTTGGGGAATTCACTCACGAAATGAAATTAAGGAGTAATCATACTCTAGTATCTACTAAGTATCTACAAATTCAAACTGTATGGTTTTGGATCAGGTACTGACAGCGTTGGAAAAAAGTACTAAGAAAAAATACTGCCGCGAAAACTAGGTATTTGTGGAAAAATTAAACTGTTAAATTAGCACTTCCCAATTTACACTCAATATATTATACACAGGTTAGATCGCTGAATTATATAAGTAACACAAGCATAGCTCGTTTTACTGCATTTCACTTTGTTGTGCTTCACAGATATTGTGGGATTTTTTTTTTCCAACAAACTACAGGTTTGTGGCAACCCTGCATCCATCGAATTTATCAGAGCAACTTTTCCAATAGCAATTGCTCACACTGTCTCTGTATCTGACAATATTTCTAACTTTTTCATTATTATTATATTTGTCATGGTGACATGTGATGAGTAACTATAACTCCTTGAAAGCTCAGATGATGGTATTTTTTGCAGTAAAATCTTTTTTTTAATTTTTTTAAAGATTTTATTTATTTATTTGACAGAGAGAGAGATCACAGGCAGAGAGAGGAGGAAGCAGGCTCCCTGCCAAGCATAGAGCCAGAAGCGGGGCTCCATCCCAGGACCCTGGGATCACCACCCTAGCCAAAGGCAGAGGCTTTAACGCACTGAGCCACCCAGGCGCCCCTGCAGTAAAATCTTTTTAAATTAAGATACGTACATTCGTTTTTTCAGACATGATACTATGACACACTCATTAGACTACAGTACAGAGTAAATATAACTTTTATATGCACTGGGAAACCAAAAAACTCATTTGACTCTCTTATATTGCGGTATTTGCGTTTATTATGGGTGGCCTGGAACCAAACCCCCAATACCCTTGAGGTACTCCTGTGAGAGATACAACTACTGATCTGCTGAACTTCCACAGCATAGTTCGAGTAAGAAAAAAAAAATCAGAAAAATCAAAATGCATAGCATGATTCCTGTTTTTAAAATGAAGTAATTCTTAAAGATTACCTGAGTGTTGGCACTGTCGGAGATGTCTCTGCAAGGGTCGAGGGAGAACTGAGGATCAGAGCTAAGGGAGGGCGGACTGGGAGGGAGGGGAAATTTAAGAGGTGTGGGTGTGCATATGCACATGTGTAAGTAACTTTGTCTGCTTATCTGATCTGCTTTAACAATGAATGCCTTAAAGGTGGGCTGGCGGGAGCTGAGGCTCCAGAAATCCTCAACGGCTTTTAAATCTCTTTGTATTCTTTCTCTAGGCATTTGAGTACGTGTAACTCCTCTAATTAAAATAATTTAAATCTAAAATTGCAACGAAATAAATGTCATTTATTTGCTCTCCTACCTTAATATCTCCAACTTTAATTTTTCAGTAAAAAAATGGTATGTGCCACAGAGAAGGACTGTTAACTGTGAGGGTTTATTGAGTGCTCTCTCCAACTCACACATTGTGCCCTGACCTGAGGATTCCCTTCTAGAATCTTCACAGTCCGTTCGGCAGATGTAATCATTACACCACCTCCCTGAAAGTGCTCACACAGATCAAGAGCATACCTTTAAAAAAAGAAGAAGAAGAAGAAGAAGAAGAAGAAGAAGAAAAACAAAAATAGTGACCCTACTTGAAAATACAGCTGAATAAGTTATTAATAACATAATTAAAGCCAATTTTGCATGTCATATATATGACGCATTCTATTCTTATCATAAGGTAAAAGGAAATGTTACTAAGAAAATCACAAGGAAAATACATTTATTGTACTGTACAGAAATAAAACCATGTACCCATACATGTAAAAAAACCAAGTGCACCCATACAATTCAAATCTGTGTTGTTAAAGGGTCGGCTATACTTTGCTAACCTGTAAATCAACTACACGTGCTAAGGGGTTGTATTACTAAGACAGGATTCCAGTTCTAAAGCCACTATTTACCGATTTCATGTTGTTTTTCAATCCAAAATCCACTCACCTTCTGGTACGTTTTGTGCAGGAAACAACCTGTCTCTAATACTTTGCGGCTTAAGGCCCCACTGAGGGTGGTATTAGCATAGACTAGGACCAATAGTTTTCCAGGGCATTTGGGGTTTTATTTGGGGAGGGGACAGCCAGATCAGGGATGCTGCCTGAGTCATCCTATATGGGCATGTGCAGCACTTCGTATGAATGAGAATGTGGTGGCTCTCTTTCAAAAATCTGTTTTAGGGCCGCCTGGCTGGCTCAGCAGAAGAACATCCTTGACCTCAGGGTCACGAATTCAAGCCATACATGGAACACAGATTACTTAAATACATAATAAAACTTTAAAAAAATAAAAATACTTTTTAAATTTTTAAATGTATAGCAGTCACTTGATTTTAATAATGCAACGCAGATTCATAGCAGATATTATCTGAGTGGAAATCCCAAAAAAGTAAATTAAAAACTATGAAAACTACTTTGTCAAATCAGTTACTTAGAAACCAATTACATACCTTTAACATATACTAATAATAATGTTCCTATATAATGATACATAGTTCATCTATATATGTAAGTTACACATGTAACTCATATGCACCTACATATACACAAAGTCATCTGTGAAAGGAGAAAAATCAAATGCAACAGGAATAATCCGATCAAGAGTTTTTCTGATCCTGTAAGGAAAAACTACAAATATTTCCTAAATGATATGAAAGGATACTTGAATGAATAGATGCATATTCCTATTAATTTTTGAGGATATCATCAACAGAACTTGACAGCTGGTTGACCTATGAGCTGCCCCAGGGCAACTGAAGGCTGCTTGCCTCTCCCTCCCCACAGTGGAAACTGTTTTCAAGGATGTGACCTTGACAGACTAAGGTGATGTTGAGACCACATGGATGGTAGACAGACTGAGCCCCCTTAAGGTCTCTGGATAAACTTTTAGGATTCTGGGCGGGCTGAGATCCACTTATTTTGAGGCTGCCCAAAACAAGTCTTACATTTAAATTCTCTTGCTAGTCAAAGCTGTACCAATCTGGCCTGTCTGCCTCTTTTCTTCCATCCGTGCTTACCTTCCAAATATGGGAAGGCCAGTTTCAGATTTCATATGGGAACTCTTGAGGTTTCAAACCAATAAATACTGAAAGGGAAATTTTGATATTTATAATGAATGAGGAGGGGTTTTGGGGGTTGGTTTTCTTTTTTTATGTATATTTCACGGTAATGGCACTAAAAAAAATCAGTCTTTCCTGAATTAAGCAATGTGGTGTTAAAGTCATCTAGAAATACACTTGGATACATATATATTCTGATGAAATCTGCAACAGCAAGCCTAATGAAAGATATTTACCACACCAGGCACTCACTTCCAATTTAAAGTTGGTATAACTGGCCCAACGTGGTGCGGGCTCACACATTGACTATCAGGTCATTTGAACCATATTAATGAAAGAAATGCTGGGAAAACAGAAGGACATGGTGATAAAGTGTGCAGAGTTATCAGTCTGAACCTCATGAAACTGAGGGGGACCAGAATATCTCACCCCAAAATATGCTGTTTGGGAACAGTGATTATTTTGAAACAAAGTTACTAAGGAAACAACCAGTAGAATAACACTCTGACCCTCCTTTGTCCCTTGAATGCAGGAAATAAATAGCCCCTATGCAAAGTATCTTCTTAGTACCAGAAGAGTAGAAAGCATTCTTACCAGAAATAATGAATTTAGGGTGGAGAAGGCTATATAAACAATCTTGTTATTTCCTCACTAATCAAGCACCACAAGCCCTAATTTCCTTGTCTTCTCAATTCTTCATCAACTTATCGTTTCTTTGCTTAAAAAGCAGTCTGTTTGGTCCCTTTTTACATTCTTTATGGTACAAAATTAAATTCATTTTAAAAATTTATGTTTTTCTTCTATTTGTTTTCTGTCAATGTAATTATCAAACCAGCCAGGGATGCCTGAGTGGCTCAGTTGGTTAAGCAACTGCCTTGGGCTCAGGTCATGATCCCTGAGGAGTCTGCTTCTCCCTCTAACATTCCCCCTCTTGTGCGCGCTCGCTCTCATTCTCTCCCTCTCAAATAAATTAAATAAAGGTCTTTTTTTTTTAAAAAAAATACAGCCAAAGAACCCAGAAGAGAGGGGAAAAGGTTTCTTCCCCTACATGACAAAATGATGCAGTCTGATGGTTTTTAGAAATTAGGACGATAAAATATTAGAGAACATAAAACTACTGACACAACACAGTTTTAAGCCAGGAGAGAATGTTTCTCTTCAGTTGCAAGGTACAAGAGTGTTTTCAGCAGGAGTTTGCAACAAATGGCAGTGAAATGGACATGAATGGTACCCAGAGTGAGCTGTGTTCCCAGAGGATGGTTAATGATCACAGGTGAACTTGCTCAGTTCATTTTGCTCAGTTCACCATCCTTTGAAGTAGATACAGTGATTATTTGCAGTTCTGTACATTCCAGCAGATGAAAACACATTCACTGACTTGGTATTTGAAAACCACAGAACTGCCAGGATGAGGGCTATGAGGACACCTGTTTACCTAACTAGGTTGAATCTCTGTGGTTACACTGCCAGTCTATCACTGTGTTCCCAGGAGTGTGGGTGCCAGGGCAAACGTGGGCCAACTGGCAGCAGAGGCCTATCAAATTGTTCACCTAAAGGTCCAGGTGCCAAATTGGAGCACGAGAACCCGGGTCAGTGTCCAGGGAAGAAAGGGCTCCAAAGCCCGGGCCTGTGTGCTCTACCTTGCAATGTCTAGCTCCTAAAGATCATGATGTGCTCAAACGTCTCACTACATCAAAAGCACAAATAGCATTATCTGTTTTAGGCCCTGAGGATACAGCAGTGAACAAACAGAAAAAATTTCTAATATTTACAAAAACAGAGAACATGTCTGTCACGAGGTAAATATTAAATAGGTATTTGTTAAGTGCAACAAATATGTAAGCTATATAGAAAACGGGTATTTGATTCTTACAGACAAGCAAAAACTCCATCAGTAAGTACGGTGGGGAAAAAAAGAAGCTATTTGTGACAGTGATAAAATCTAAAATGCCTAGAATAAAGTCTTCAGAGGCACCTGGCTCGCTCAGTCACATAAGTGTGCCACTCTGGATCTTGGGGCCCTGAGTTTGAGCCCCACCTTGATTACGGAGATTACTTAAATAAATAAACTTTAACAAACAAATAAAAGAACAGACTCCTCAGCAATATTTGTTCAGGATTAATATAAACACAAACTAAAATTTAATGCAGAATGTGAGAGAAGATTTCAGTACATGGTTATTTATTCCAAGAATCATCCTAAAAGGTGATGATGTTGAGCTAATGGTCAAGGAGTTCTTGAGATGTTTTCACCGGAAAAGGTACTTTTATTATAGTACAAGGACAAGACCAATGAGCAGAAAGAGTGCCTAGCAGGCTCAGTCGGTAGAGCATAGGATTCTTAATTTGGGGCTCATGAGTTCAAGCCCCACATTAGGGTTAGAGTTTAATTAAATAAATACTTTTTTAAAATATTTTTTTTAAAGAGCTGTCCTGGGATTATGAAGAGTAACTGATTATGTATTTTTTAATTAGTGCCAGTTAGGGATAATGCCTTTGAGGAATTTAAAAGCAAGGTTTCCAGAACCCTGAGGGGCAAGCTATTGTTAAGATAAGATTGCTTTTAGTCTTTAAAGAAACATCAACATTACCGTGGCCACGAGTTCCTTGAGGAATCTCACACTCTGCACACCTCAGGGACTGAACAGCATGCTGCCAGTTGTAAGGAAATTGCTTTAATTTTTTTAAAAAGGATTTTATTTGGGACACCTGGGTGGCTTAGTCATTAATCTTCTGCCTTCTGCTCAGGTCATGATCCCAGGGTCACAGGATCGAGTCCCACATCAGGCTCCCTGCTTGGCGGGGAGCCTACTTCTCCCACTCCTACTTTCCCTGCTTGTGTCCCCCCTACCCCCAATCAAATGAATAAATAAAATCTTTTTTCTAAAGGATTTTATTTATTTGAGAGGTGGGGTGGATCATGAGCAGGGGAAAGGGTAGAGGGAGAAGCAGATTCCCCGCTGAGCAGGGAGCCGGATGCGGGGCTTGATCACAGGACCCTGGGATCATGACCTGAGCTGAAGGCAGAGGCTTAACCACCTGAGCCATCCAGATGCCCAGGAAATGTCTTTTTAGCTGTCTTTCTCTTTCCTTTGTTCTCTTCATCATCAATCACACACCTAGTAGAGAAGGGGATGCCCATGCCACAACAAATCTGTTCCTAGATTGCCAGGGTCCATTCTGCTGCCTGACATCTGAAAATCACAGCTACCAGAGCCAAATATATATTCCATCTCTTCAAGAAAAATGATACCAACAATTTATAGAATAGAAACCAAGGGCCTTTTTATGTGTCTTACACGACTATCTCCTTCAATCTACCCAACAGCCCTGCAAAACAGGTACTTTTACTATCTGCTTCATACAGATACGGCCCCACCCTAAGTGACAAAGCCAAGTTCTCTGAGCCCAGATCTCCCTGACTGCAAGACATGTACCCTTTACATTTAGTGCATCGGGCGTGGAACCTCCTTAAAATTCTCTCTCCTTCTCCCCTGCCCTTCCCCCGCCCCAGCTTGCACGCATGCACACATGCATGCTCGCCCTCTCTCTCAAAAACAAAAAAATAGTAAAGTAAAAAAAAAAAAAGTAACTAAAGAACATACTAATCAATCTCCCCAGTGTGGCTTATATATTTCATTTCAAGAGGAAAACTTAAGTTGGAGACAAGATAATAATAACAACAGTGTTGGGGTGCCTGGATGGCTATGCTATTTAAGTGTCAACCTTTGGCTCAAGTCATGATCCCAGGCTCCTGGGATCGAGCCCTGTGTCAGGCTCTCTCTGCTCAGGGGGAGCCTGCTTCTCCCTCTCCCTCTGCCCCTCTGCCTGCTTGTGATCACTCTCTCTCAAATAAATAAATATTTTAAAAATAATGACAGAGACAACAGTTATTGAGTACTTATTCTGTAGCAGATATTATCACTTTATCACAATAACTCTTTAAAAGATTTTACTTATTTGGAAGAAAGAGCACCACAGCAGAGGAGCGGGGCTACAGAGGAAGAGGGAGAAGCAGGCTCCCTGCTCAGCAAGGAGGCCAATGCCAGGCTCAGGGACTGATCCCAGAACCCCGGGATCATGACCTGAGCCGAAGGCAGATGCTTACTGACTGAACTACCCAGGTGTCCTTATCACAATAACTCTTTAAAGTGGGCACAGTGATTATCCCCACTTTACAGATGAAGAAACAGAGGCTCAGAGGTGACACAATCCATGTTTAAATAGCGATCACCTTCTTTGATTTCAGGGCCTTTACGGCTTCCCCACATGCTACACTGATTTCCCACTGAAGCACTGTGGTTAAGCAGTACAGGGGTCACACTGCCTGATGACTGTACATTCAACTGGAAGGTAAGAAGAGGTCAAGATGCTCTGAGGTTGATGGGTAATTGTCCAGGCTGAGTGAGGCCCTAGAGATAGAAACAAAACATTCTCCAAATGACACTGACCTAAGCAAACCCTCTTCTTTCTGTCTGAAGGCACCTTTTTTTTTTGATTCTTTATTTATTTGACAGACAGAGATCACAAGTAGGCAGAGCAGCAGGCAGAGGGGGGGGGGAAGCAGGCTCCCCACTGAGCAGAGAGCCGGATGTGGGGCTCGATCCTAGGACCCTGGGATCATGACCTGAGCCGAAGACAGAGGCTTAACCCACCGAGCCACCCAGGAGCCCCCGAAGGCACCTTTCTGAAGTATGCTGGGGACACAAGAAATGGGTTAGGAGATTCTCAAGCCAAAGCCCACCAGGATTCCCTCTAGCAAACAGCCTTCCTTTCAGGTCAGGTCAGCCTTCATTTCCACATTGGCTTTCCAGATGCTAGAACTGTGCAGGTTGGAAACGTACCCTACACGAGCATCTGCTCTTGTCGGGTATTGTTCTATTTAATTCAAACAGAAATGTATGCACAGTCCAGGATATACGGGGTAAAATGAGAGAGGCTTTCAGGGAGTATGTTCATCATCATATGAAAAAAAACTGCAGTGTAAAAATGGAATTTAAAGATCAGGAGCAGAGAGGAATCTCAAGGTTTCATGGAAGTGATAAGAAATCAGGAATTTGAAAAGAAAGAGTCTGTCTCACTACAATGCACACTGAGTACCAACTATATGCTAGGTATTGAGGTCAGGCACTCTCTCACAGTGACACGGGATAATCAAATGACCCAATGTGACCCACCAAGGGAGTGAAACAGCTGGGATTCAAACTAATTGGGTCTGGCGCCAAAATGTGAAATCCTTTCTTGGCACCTTAGCTATTTGGGTGATGTGTTTATCTGTTTGGTAAAAAGAAATCAATTCTGATTTTATGAACGCCACCTCCTCCCTTTCCTTTTATGTTTTGCTACAGTGGCAGGTTGTTTCTAAGTGTAGGACTGACTACTTCAGACCCAAGTGTTGAGATTTCAAAAGAGTCTAATCCCGATAGGTCTACAAGCGGTCTTTAAACAGGCTTTCCAAAGTTAAATAAAGTACGGCAGATGGTAACACAACAAGAGCAGAATATAATAATGATGTAAATAAAAATACAAAAAAGCGGTATTTGTTTCACAAAATAAAAACCAGTTTTAAAGGTTACTCTTCTTAAATCTACATAAAAGCAGATTACAGAGACAGGATCCAAAATTATCTCAATGGGCTGAAATGATAGAACAGTAAATTTAGCAAAGTGAAAGTTAATGTAGTTAAATGTGAACCCAGTATCTGAACCAAAAGGAAAGGAAATAAAACAAGCAGAAGTACTGCCTAAGTATGGAATTAAGGATAACTAACTAACCAATAACTATTTTTTTAAAAAAAGTCATAATTTTCTCCCAGTCCTGAATGAGTCAACAGTGTGGCAAAGTTGCTGAGTAGTGATTATGATTTTATGTTATATCAGAAGATGCATTCTGTGTGTAACAAGAGAAATGATAGTCTCTGTTCTGTGAGGACCAGGCCTTACCTAATGTTTTGACTTACGTGTTTAATTCCACATTCTAAGATGTTAACATGCTAGGTTATATCTAGAGAAAAATGGTAAGGATGGTAAAGAGTCTAGAATCCTTGGCAATGGGAAAACAGAGGTTGTCTGGAAAAGAAAGAAATTAGCATGGGCAGTACTGATGCCTTCACATATCGAAGGGAATATCATGCAAAAAGAATAGTGTGATTCAAGAGGGGCAAACTAGGATCCTAGCTCACCTGGTGAAAATTTTAAGACAGCGAGATTTTTGCCTGACATTCAAATAAACTCTACATTAGTTAGAATAGGCCCAGAATTAACTTCATTAGAGAATTATCTGAAATCTTTAGAGGACAGATAACCACTTAACAAAACTGAAACTGTTACTTTAGAGGGAAGATCAGGCTTGGAATGGAAAATTTCAATAGGAATTTCTGTTTCCAAGTCTCAGTATTCCTACCAGGCCTGCCCAGCAGGTATCTGAGGACTGTCTTCCATGATGCATGGGGTCTCTATCTCATCATGTAAACTTTACATAACTGCATGGAAAATGAGACACCAGAAAAGAGGAGTTGACAGAGAGATGAGTCTGGAATCACTTTAGCAACTGTGTCTTTAGAAGCACATAGTCTCTCGGACTAGGGATAAGGGAAAGACAGCCAGAGAATTATAGTTACACTCTCTGTATTAAGAACAGAGAGCAGTAAGTTAGTTTTGGATTTTGCCAGCTAGAAAATAGGCATCATGAATGCACAAAGATCGTGAGAAATGTGGATGGTTCTACATGCCTGGCAGAAGTGGTTATGGCTGAGCCACTGAGTGAGACTAGAGCCAGGAACTTGGAAAACTAGTATACGATGGCAAAAAGGATTCCTCAGAAGCTGAAGCTATCTCTGGAAGAAAAGAGAACAGATAAATATTCGAGTAAGTGAGATTTTGCAACACCCCTGAAAAACTGGGAACTAGAGTTAACGAATGGCCCAGGTGCTGATGTCCGAATGTGGAGTGGCCACTCGGCTAGTTGGCAGGGTACACACTATGACAGATGGTGTTTGAGAACACGTAAGAGGAAGAGAAACCAGACTGGTTACTTCAGGATATAAGGAGTAAAGAACGGGAATTGAAAGTATCTAAAGAAAGGGAGCCTAATGACTCAGTGAAGCCTCCAACTCTTGATTTTGGCTCTGGTCACAGTATCAGGATTGTGAGATCGATCCCCGCTTCAGGTTCCATGCTGCGTATGAAGACTGCTTGGGATTCTCTCTCCCCCTCTCCCTCTGCTGTCCCCCAACTCATGCTCACACATGAGCTCGCTCTCACATGTGTGCGCTCGCTCGCTCTCTCTCTCTCTCTCACACACACACACACAGTATCTGAAAAAGAATTGGAGGTAAATTATTATTTCATAGAAGTCTATCATGTTTAGGGAAGTCACTGAGAAGCACGGGTTTCCATAGCAACCAGTGACCCAAACTGAATTCTGGGAATGGACTCTAGTTTCACTTGGGTAGCTTTAGAAAAAGCCTTTCCAAATATGCCAGAAAACCCTACTGAAGCAAAGCTTCCTTGACCCGATGGAGAGACATGTTTTGTGGAACCATGAAATGAAAATAACCCATCATGCTTGTTTATACAGTAGAAAATGAAGGGGGGCAGAGGACAAACTGAGCCCCACTGTGCATCAGGCATGTGCAAGGCATTTTCACAGGTAGTTTCTCATTTAATCCTCACACTGACAATATGATAAATGCATTATCATCTGTATTTCACACGGAAGGAAACAGGCTCACATATTCCAAGAGACTTGCCTAATAAGTTAAGAGGAAAAAAGTCAGGTTTCAAATCCAGGTCTCTGTGAGAAGGTCACAGAGGGGCTGAAAACAGAAATAAAGTATGAATGGAAAAAAATGTCTTGGTGGAACATTCAGTGCAGTGGAGAGTATCAGACACAAAAATCCATGATCCTATAAACAGAAAGCAAGAAAGTGATATAAAAACCACACAATGGAGACAACATGAAGAGAAACTGGCAGTGCATCCCAGGCTGCTTCCCAGGACTGGAGCCGTTGTCATGGACCGGTCACAGATGAAGACTGCGACAGACGAAGTATTCTGGTAATCCCAGCAGTTGGCAGCTGTATCACTCAGCACCTTGCCTCCTTTTCCCTCCTAGCTCTGAGTAGCAGCCACAACCGCCCCCCACAAGGCACTGGCAATCAAACGGGGGTGGGGGGGGAGGGGGAGACAACCCCAAGTGGAAGCTGGGCAAATTCCCAAGGAAGAAAACAAAGACACAGGGATAGGTTCAAAGAGTCAGGTCAGAAAAAGCCAAAGGAAGAAGTGAAATGCAGCTTGTAAAGACACAAAGGGACAGAGAACAAATAATCATTGACAAGAAAATGGGTTTTCCGGAGTGGTTGCAGAGGGAAGTGATACAAGTCAGTACACACTGTACACTCAGTACATATCCGAGTCTAGACGCCAGAGCTTGGGAAAGGGACCTGGGTGTTATAGGAAGTAACTTGCCCTAATGCTCTGACAATTACAGTGATTAAGTAATACAGATCCCCAATTACTTCTGCAAGGAAACAGCAGTGCTGCATAAAAGGAGTACAAGCTGCTGTCTGGGTAAGAGAGACCAGAGCTGGTGTCATGGACCCAGGAACTTGGAGATATTCCAGCTAGCTCTCTCATTCTCAGATATGGAAACCAAGATCTGGAGAGGTTCGGGTACGCCATGTTCTCTCTCTCTCTCTCTTTTTTTTTTTTTTTTTTTAAGATTTTTTCTTTATTTATCTGACAGAGATCACAAGTAGGCAGAGAGGCAGGCAGAGAGAGAGGAGGAAGCAGGCTCCCTGCAGAGCAGAGAGCCCGATGTGGGGCTCGATCCCAGGACCCTGGGATCATGACCTGAGCCGAAGGCAGAGGCTTAACCCACTGAGCCACCCAGGTGCCCCGCCATGTTCTCTTTAAAGGCTTATTCAGGATGGCAGAAGCCTGGAAGTGACAGGAAGAGGAAGACCCGCTGCTGCCAAGATGGCGGGTGAACACTGAAATTTAAAAATCCTAACCCAAGGACTCTCAGAGCAAGCCCCTCAAGACTTTCAGCCTGCAAAGAGGAACATTCTTACTGAAGATACCATGAAAATGACAAAACAAGACGGATGCTACAACTCTTTTAATTTATCTAAGTGTAAAAAGAGTAAGAAAATTCAAAAATAGCACAGAAAAGGAGAAGTTTTAAATGCGGCTAATATAGCCCTAAGTGCAAAAGCAGAGATAAACAAGTCATTGTGAATGTGTTAGTATCATCTTGCCTGAACTGTCAATCATTGTATTTTATGATTTGAAGCTTTCTTTTTTCCTTAACTTTCTACACTGTGATTTTCTGAGTCCCGCACGTGGCGTGGGAATACCTGTTAACAAAAGCAGAGTGAGAGAATTTAGGATGGCAAAATAAAATGCACAGAACTCTACTTTCCTATGTGCTGGGGTTGGGGGGGAACATGTTCTGATCAAAACCATCGCGCCAGCTTGGGTCAGGTGTGGTCAGGCTAAACTGAACTCTGAATTACTCCCAGCAGAGGGGAAAGTGTTTGCTAAGAAGAAACGGGCTTGTATTCACCTGCACGCCACCTGCTTCTTCTGACAAAGGCAGCACGTTATGAAAAACGCGTGAAAGTGCAGTTATTCTGGAAAACATCATAATGAAACTAATTTCCTGTTATCAGTTTTGTTGCTTACATGAAAGAGAACACTACTGAGTGGCCTGGCATTCTGGATGTTTCTGCCTTCTGATTGGCCGCGGAGACTAGTGCAGCCCAGCAGGTGGGATCTTCTGAGTTTAAAGTAACCATCAGTGATTTCTGAATTAAACTCCAAATTGGCCAAAAGCATGCTGAGCCTGTCCCAAAAATAACTGGAAGGCACACATTTTTCAAATGGAAGAAATGGCCAAATCAATGACATTTCAGTCGCTTTCCCTTGGTCCCAAGGGGATCTCATGACAAAAAGTTTACAACATCAAAACTGACAAATGATACATAAGGATGTTAATGTCTGGTCTTCATAACTGCTCTAGGCTTTACAGAAAAGGGAACTCCAATATTCCCTTGCTGTTCACAGCCTTAAGTTCTCAACTACTCTGCCATATGATTTCCAAACATCTCTTGCCATCACCCCCTTTTCTGACTACTTCAGACTAGATGTCCGGGCAGAGTCTTCTTGGCGCCTCCGCAACTGGGATTCAGGTTGTGCTTCTGCTAGACTAGGTTAGGTACAAACCCCCGCCCAGCTGGACCGGGTCCTGTGACTGCCAATCTCGGGTGGACGGCCTCACTGCTTCTCCCTTCTGCTACCTTAAGCAGCAGTCCATCCAAGTTGCCAACCAACATAGCATGGGAAATAAGGCGAGTCTGATAGTCTTCATATTAAAGCTCCTACTGGGGGTGCCTGGGTGGTGCAGTTGGTTAAGCAACTGCCTTCGGCTCAAGTCATGATCCCAGAGTCCTGGGATTGAGACCGGCATCTGGCTCCCAGCTCCATGAGAGTCTGCTTCTCTCTCTGACCTTCTCCCTTCTCATGCTCGCTTGTATGTGCACTCTCTCTCAAATAAAAATAAAATCTTAAAAAAAAAATAAAGCTCCTAGTGGGATGGATTTATTGGTGGCAAAGTTACAGGGTAAAACTGCTATCATGGGCTACCAAGACACCCTATCATTGTCATCACTCCAGGTTTCCCAGACCTAGCTTCTGGTCTCTGAGACTGTATTTCCTGCTTCTTCACAGTCTTGAGGGAAGCACCAAAACTCCATTATTCTGAGCTCTTCTTCCAGTGATTCCTGAAAATAAGGACTCTTAAGGCATACTGGGGAATTGGTCCGTGATTCATGTCATCTATAGACAGAACACTTTCTCAGATTTTTCATCAAATAATTGCACTGATGGTCTGTGTAAGGAGTCATATTTCCCTCCCTTTCAATGGGGAAACTGCTTGGTTTTATAAACCCCAGGCATCAGAATATCCTAGAAATTCTGATCCCTAGAAAGGCAGAGGCAAATTGCTCCTCATGATGACCCTGTGTGACCAGTATGTGACACATCTGGAATGCTTCCAGTTGAGGCAAACCTTTTTTTTTTGGAGAGAGAGCACACCATGGTGGGGGTCAGGAAAGAACAGGAAAGGGGGAGAGAGAGAATCTTAAGCAGACTCCACACCCAGTACAGCGCCAGACACAGGATTCAACCCCACGACCCTGAGATCATGACCTAAGCCAAAATCAAGAGTCAGACAACTTAACTGACTGAGACACCCAGGTATCCCAGTTGAGGCAAACTTTTCAGGTGCTCCTGGGTGAACCACATTTTTTTTTGGCAGACAAAGAAGGGGTAAGTGATGTTTCTGGCAATGAAAAAGGCATATCCCAAGTACACAGGTTCCAGAGTTGACGGTATGTTCGAGAACTAGCTAACAGGCCTTCGTGGCTGGAGCATGGGACTGGGGGTAACACAGCATTCAAAGTCTACAAGAAATAACTCCGAACAGCTGATGTGCTGCTGCTGATGAACACACCGACTGCTGTGCTGGGCTCTAGACCCTCCTCTCTCCAGGCAGTGGGAAGCCACTCATATTTTTGAGCAGAAGAACGGCATGACTAGAAAGGCTGCTTGGGTCACACGAAACAGGATGCCCAAGAGGGAGAAGGAGACTGATGTCAGGTACACCACTTAGGAAATAACAGAGACCCAGGCCAATGTTTTAATAAAGGGCAAGTCCACAAACCTGAAAGAAGGAAGAACTAAGATTCAAAACGACCACATACTAGCTAGGCGACCCTGCAAAAGGTTCACCTTGGGTGGCCGACTTGCAAGATGGAGATCTTAATCCCTGTCCTGCTTCCTTAAAAGAGACATGGGGAGGACTCCATGACACAATCGAATGCATAACCAACAGAAAAATGTCAGAGAAACAAAAACAACTACACCGATCATGATACTCGCAAGAGCTTATATTAACTGCTTATTGGGTCCCATTCTGGACCCCCTGGCAGTTCTTCCTGTCTTCCAGAAGCCTCGAGCCGGTGGCGATGGCGTGGAAGGACTGCGTGGTGGTCATAAGCGAGGGAGCCGGTCCTGCCCACTCTGTGCGCGCTCTCCTTCCTGTGCTTCTCCGTACCCGTCCTCCCTTGACCGTCCCAGTCCTTCTGACCTTCTGCCTCTCAGCTAGGACCCCTCGCTTACTTCCCAGCGCCATTCCACAGGCTCTCAGTTTCCCAACAGCCCACTGTCTCCTTTCCCCACGTCCCCACCAGACCGTGCCCTCCTCTCCCAGGCTTAGATCAGGCCCCCTTTCATTCATCCACACTTGTGCCCCGCTCTGCAGCTCTCTGTGCTCAGGAAGAGAGACCATGTACTCAAATTCCTCCCACCAGGTGTGCTCAACAGCAAAAGCCCCAATAAATGCGGACCTGGTGTCTTGAAACGGCGCTTCTCTGAGGGACAAAGTGTGCGCTGCCTGGCCTAGAGCGCCTGCGAGCATCGGGACTGTAGGAGTAAGATGACAGGAGCATGAGCGGCACTTCGCTTCTATGATCGCATCTCATCCTGCCGACGTCTCTGCGACACAGGTTACAGACGCGCTACGGATGAAGCCAAGAAGTCACAGATTAAGAAACTTGATGCCGTTTGTCAGGGAAGATACAGTAGTCCCTGGAGCGTCTACAGCACTTCACGGTACAAGTGTGCACGGGCCGCTGTGGGGAGCCGGGAAGAGGAAGTAAGAGAGCAGCCCTGCCGGCACACATGCAAAATGGTTTTTCTCGCACAACCCACTCCGAAGTGACAATGTGGATGTTTTGCCTTTAAAACAATATAGTATGAGTCTATAATACGAGTTTCCTACATGAGTTTAGATTCCTTTTGCCATGAATGAAAGAAAACGAACCCAAACTAGGTTCGGCAAGCAGAGCTCATGGGCCCACATACCTGCCGAGTCCGGGGCTGAGGCAGACTTACAGCGTGGCTCGATTCAGGACTACAGTGACAGAGGTCATCGGGGCCGTTTCTTCATTCTGCCCTCTGCTGCGCTGGCTGCAGTCTCTGGAGGAACATGCCCACGAGATGACGGCCATGGCTCTCCAATCTTCCTCTCTTAGGTTTAAGACCAGCGGGAAGGAGGGTAGCTTCCCAAGATGTCCCAAACACTGTATCTCACTGGCTGTTATTTCACTGTATGCCCAAATCTGAATAATTACTATTGTCATAAGGGTCAAAGGGGATGTGGCTGATGGTTCAGTCCACCGTCACACAGTCTGCAAACTGAGTTGTGGGACAGGGTGTCACCTGAGTCAAATGAGCAAAGAATGGGGAAGGGCGGAGTCTCAAACGACTATTTCCTATTAATGTAAACAGATGCATGTAGCCAAAAAACAGAAGTCCTCTATAGGTCTCTATTAAATAAATGTCCCAGAGAGGGGGTTAATAACTATTGAACTAATAATTCATACCATCTACTGAATTCTTGCTGTTTACCAGGCACCATGTTAAGCATTTATAGATATTATTCTCAACATACCTCACAACCACCCTGTGAGGCTAAATACTAGTAGGATCTAAATCTTACAAATGAGAAAAATGAGGCAAAAAGCAGTGAAGTCACTAGTCCAAGGTCTCCTAGCTAGTACATAGAGGAACAAAGATTATCAACTCAGGATCCTGACAAACTTTAACACTTTCCAGGTTAATGTATTTGTTAGTTTAAGAGAGTTCTGATGGAGAAAGAGAATCATGCTCATGGGAATCCAAGTCTTTACAAGGAGATGGAACAAAGCTCCATGTGTAAGGGCTAGAAAAAGACCCTGCTTAATAGTTGGATTAATCTGACCAAGAGGTAACAAAACCGTGGAAATGTATTATCTTACCACTCCAGAAGTCTTGAGACAGGTAGTTCCAAGTTGGAATTCCTTTCCACCATCTGCTATTCAGCCATCGGTCTGTCCCCTCATAGCTGCAAGATGGCTGCAGCAGCTCCAAACATCCCATCTTCACAGTACTCTGTCCACACACAAAAAGTGAAATTGCCCCTTCAGTGTCTCCTTTTTATCAAGAAGAAAAACCCTTCCTGGGAGTCCCACAGCTGACACCCTCTTATAGCTCACAGACATGTACTGGGCTACAGGCTTTGCCCTGAACCAATCTCTGCTCAAGGGGAATGGGTGTCCTCCCTTCAAGAGTAAGGCCCAGCTTCTCAGTACCAGGGCCAGGAAGAGGGCAAGGGAGGTAAAGAATCTTGGGTAACAAAAATAAAGGAGGTGCTGACTCTCCAGGCAATGCACCCACAACAACCCTCTGAGGGTTGTTGCCTCATCCATCATGTGCCCTTCCCAGTGACCTTGAGAGAACGGCATCCTTCAGTTTTGTGCCCAACATGATTCACCCACTTTACCTAGTCCCACCTCTGTCCAACATCCTTGCCTCCTCGCCATACTTGAACAAAGTCAGGAGTCCTTTCAGAATAAAAGATGAGGAAGATGGCCATCACAATCACAATCCACGTTTCATTATTAGCCACAATTCTGTCATGTCTCAGCCACCAAGCAAGCACACTTGGTGTGCTTCCTACTCTAACATCCAATGTTGGGCTTTTAACGTCTCTGGGGCTTTTCACTGGAAGATCGTCAAGGTTCCTCCTAGCTTTGAAGTCTGGGTATCTTCTTAGATACTTTTAAATCAGGTGACATTTATGGCTCTATCTGCTGCTTAAGAAGCGGAACAATAAGAAGACCACAACTGATTCCTTCTCCATTACCATCTCTTTCATTCCCCCATCACCAACACGCACATGGCAATAAATCATAGAGGAGGGGAGCTTGGCTGGCTCAATCGGAAGAGCATGTGACTCTTGATGTCGGGATTGTGAGTTCAAGCCCCACGTTGGGTGTAGAGATTACTTAAACAAAAATCATAGAGCAGTTAGTATATTTGCCAGATGGAGAACTGTAGTGAACACTATGGGGCACTGCCCAGCTTCCCCATTTCCAGGACCAAAATACTCATTCCCTCAACTGCTGGGAGAGTTGACTGATTTTTCTCAGCTGAGTAAATTTCCAGAGAGATGAACTGCTCCCCCAAATTGCATCTCTTCCTCTTGGGCAGCCTATTCAATGAGTGGTGAATTTTTAGGGGGTGGGATATGAGGGGTGGTAGGAGGAAAAATTTGCGAGAAGGGTAGTAATGGTCCTGGCTCTTACCCCAATTTGGGACAAATGTGCAGGGGTATTTCAGCTCCATGATTTTCTAAAGTGTTGGGCTGAAACCTTCGTTTTGATTGCACCAAGTCTCCTTCTGCTCAATCTTCCGTCCATTACACCCCCACAGGTGTTGATCCTGAGAACATTCACAGGTAGGGACACCTGCATGGCACAGCTGGTTAAGTGTCAGCCTTTGGCTCAGGTCATGATCTCGGGATCCTGGAATCAAGTCCTGCTTTGGGCTCTCTGCTCAGCAGGGAGTCTGCTTCTCCCTCTCCCCTGGGCTTACTTGTAAGCTCACGCTGGCACTAGCTCCTGCACTCTTTCTCTTTCTCACTCTCTCAAAATAAATAAAATCTTCAAAAAAAAAACAAAGAACACTTCCTGCATACAATTCCCAACCTCAGGGTTTGTTTCCAGAGAACCCAAACTGTGATGGAGGAACTACAGACTTTTTGTGGAAACTGTAGGATTTTCTTTTTTTCCTCTTTCCTATTTTTTTTTTTAAGATTTTATGTATTTGACAGAGAGAGATCACAAGCTGGCATAGAGAGAGGGGGAAGTAGGCTCCCTGCTGAGCAGAGAGCCTGATGTGGGGCTCCATCCCAGGACCCTGGGATCATGACCTGAGCTGAAGGCAGAGAGAGGCTCAACCCACTGAAGCACCCAGGCACCCCACTGTTTCTTTCCTTTTACTCTGGTCACAAATACTTACATAGGTGTCACCTCTAAGTAAAAGAGCACATAGTAAACACACACAGCTGAAACTATTTCTTAGTGTTAAAGGAATAATGACATTCTCCAAATTATTTTTGTAGGATTAACTTGCTCTGAATAGTAGTGCCTGGAGTAAAAAACCACATGACACAAATCTGGTGCAATTTTTCTCTCTGGGTACGATGAATTTCTCATTTTCAGAAGAATGCCTTAAATTGGAGTCCTGGTCCTAAGAGCCTGTATTCAACTATTTGGAAGAATGGTTTCCTTATTGGGCTCTTTATATAGATATGGAAGAAAAAATCCTCGTCATTTAAAACATTTTTTCCTAAATGCATTTGTGTTGTTAAGTTCCTGCCTCAAAATTAAGCAGCATTTCCTAGGTCTCCTTGACCTGAGTGTTTATTAATACATATTTTCTACTAATTTCAAAAGCATATACTTTATTGGGCTTGAAATTGGTCCTGAGGGGGATTCAAACACCAAGTGAGCAAGCCTTTTCCCGACGGGTCCTGTGTCTGCATTTCTAACCACAGGAGCTCAGGCTGACTGCTGAATTCCTTACACTGGAACCTAAGCAGGAATGGTATTTCCAGTGACTGCCCTTAATGTTTGATCAAAGTAACAAGACTGCAGCACATTCATTAAATTTTCAGTTGTTATTCTGATCAATCACAAACAATCTACTTCGTTTGCATGACAGAAATAACAGGCTGTCCAATCACCATGATTCGTCATCCAGTTTCTTGCTCTCTTACTCATTTCATTTATCAGATGAGATAGAGACCGCACTATTTTACAGATAGCAATAACTGAAAACTGATTGGGAAATCTGATTTTTCTAAATAGAGTATCCATAGGTAGGACCTAGATAAACCTTTGTCTCAGTAAGAGCATTATCCTCCTATAAATCCTCCTATTGCATCAGGATCTTCAGACGCTCTTGTCCTCACAATGGCCAAGGTGTTTGTTTTAAAGCCTAATTTTACCTAATACAGAAACTGATGCCAGAAAAGAGATGAAACTTATTAACAATAACAGGTAGCACTGCCTTGGTCAGGCAGCTTGATGACAGAAACAGGCTGGATAACTAGAGATCTGTATTTCATTCAAGGGTGAACATTTGGTACCATCAGTGCACCAACTTAATGACAGATGTGAGCTTACCTTGGTCGGCATTATAATGGATGAGGATGAAATGCAAAACGTTAGCAGCATGTGTTAAGTTCTGTTGACTGGGGCGCCTGGGTGGCTCAGTGGGTTAAGCCGCTGCCTTCGGCTCAGGTCATGATCTCAGGATCCTGGGATCGAGTCCCACATCGGGCTCTCTGCTCAGCAGGGAGCCTGCTTCCTCCTTTCTCTCTCTCTGCCTGCCTCTCTGCCTACTTGTGATCTCTCTCTGTCAAATAAATAAATAAAATCTTTAAAAAAAAAAAGTTCTGTTGACTCTGTTTGGCAAGATAGTGCATGAGAAAGATGACCTAAGAAAGAAGTGGTCGGTTTCCAAGAAGACACAAAAGGATATATAGGAGGATCCAAAAAACAGAGGCGGGATATGTAGGGGCAGGGGAAGGCTTGCCAAGTTGGAAAAACCATTTGGTTGCACAACACAAATGATAAAGAGACTGCATAAAATGGGCTTAAAAACTAGTCAAGCTTCTCAAAGTGACTCAGGACAGAGACCAAATTAAAGGGGGTGGTCTTTTCAAATGTTCTAAATGTTTTTAACCATAAACTGAGAGAGGTCTGGGTTAAAGAAAGAAAGAAGGGGTATCTGAGAATTATGTCCAGAAAAATCTTTGTACTAATGACACATAGAACTACATATAAATAGATTACTAAATTTGGAAATAATTATACTGTTAAAGAAACTATAAGCCTAGACTGAAGCACCCTGGACTACTGCAGACAAAAAACAAACCTGGGTCTTCCAACTTCCCGTGAGTAGGAGGCCAACTTCAAAGGCTCTGCAGCACTGAAAGAGAGCTTTCTCCCCAAAATACATTTCAGATGTGCCCAAGGAGAATAATGAGTAAGAAGCACCCCCATCCCCAAGGGCAGATCCATAAGACATGGACATCAACGAAAGGGAGTTCTCTCGGAGTGCAGAATCAAGAGCGTAAGCAAGGAACTTTCCCAGGGCCAAGGGTAGGGAACCTTCACAGCATCTTCCTAGGGGGATTTCAAAATTATCACAGCCTGGGGCACCTGGGTGGCTCAGTCGGTAAGCATCTACCCTAGGCTCAGGTCATGATCCCAGAGTCCTGGGTTAGAGTCCGAATCAGGCTCCCAGTTCAGCAGGAAGTCTGCTTTTCTCTCTCCCTCTGCCCCTCCCCCTGCTCATATTCTCTCTCCCTCTCTCTCAATTAAATAAAATAGTAAAATAAATAAATAAAAAGTCTGCATGTATTAGTAGCTTGTGACAACATGCATTCACCTCTCACTTATAGGTTTGGGGGTCAGCCGTGGCTCACTGGGGTTCAGCTCCAGGCTATGGGTCGCACTGTGGTCTGCTCGGCACATCTAACTGGGGGACGCAGGGCGAAGGAGCAGCAGTTACCAAGGACATGCTCTCATCATGGGGCAGGAAAAGAGCACGTGAGTAGAAGCTAAGCCACACAAACACATCTAGCAACCCTAGTCCAGCATGGCATTAAGTTGTATCTGCTCACATTCCATTAGCCAAAACAAGGCGCAAACAAAATCAGTGGGTGGGGAAATACACTCTGTCCATAGGGAACTATTGTTAAGGAATGGAATGAAAGGGGAAATTGTGAATGCCAATTACAATCTGCTACCAAGATGTTTATTGTAGTTACTTGCATATTGGATATGGGTAGTATGGGTAGGTGACCTATCTTTTAACCCAGAGGTTGCCAGACAAAAAGAGATCACAAATGAACCAGATAGAAAATACTACATACATCATCCTGACAGCTTGGACTCTGGAACTAGAGACAGTGAGCACACAGAATTTAGGGCTATATCCCTTAGGGAGTGGTGCATTGTCTTCTATGAGTAGGAAGAGAAATGAAACAGTTTAAAGACTAAAAGAAAGACTCACAAAACAATGCTAAGTGTCAGAGTAAATATAATTCACCCAATCATTCATCCATTCTTGTTGAACTTGCACATGTGAGACCAGTCTCCTGACAAGTCTCCAATTTTAAAATTAAATTCTTTTTTTAAAGGTATTACCTATTTATTTTAGAGAGAGTGTGAACGATTGAGAGTATGAAGTAGGGGAAGGGCAGAGGGCTAAGGAGAAGCAGGCTCCCTGCTGAGCAGGGAACCCAATGTGGGGCTCAATCCCAGGACGCAGGGGTCATGAACTGAGGCAAGGGCAGACGCTTAACCAACTGAGCCACCCAGGCACCCCAAAAGATTTTATTTTTAAGTAATCTCCACCTAATGTGAGGCTCAAACTCACAATCCTGAGATCAAGAGTCACATGCTCTACCAACTGAGCCAACCGACACCCCACAAAAATTAAATTCTTAAATGTACTCTAGAACAAGTCCCAAATTGTAGGTACTGCTTTTCTAAGCATTTCTACTACCCAGTTATTCAACTGTTTTCATACGTTTACTGGTTATTTGTACTTTAATCTTCTCCCAATTATTTATCTGTAGCTATCAATTAGGGAAGGCTAGATGTTTGTGACACAGACATCTCCCAAATCTTAGTAGCCTGTATAAAGAAAAGTTGGTTTCTCACTCAAAATGACGTGTTCACTACAGGTCAGAGAGCCCTTCGTCACACCTCAGGACCCAAGCTGAAGGAGCCACCACTAGTTAGAAATCACAATGGTGATGGTTGTCATGCTGACAGAATATAGAATTTGGTGAGGTATGCACCTGCCTCATAATTCTCCCTAAGAAGGGATAGATGTTAATTTGGCTCAGATTTCATTGGTTGAAGCAGGCCACATAGCCCTGTCCAGTTCTAAAGTGCTAGGGAGTATGATCTTCCAGAAAGAAGGGAACTTCCTACTATGGAAGCATAATAAAGGCCTGGTTGACCAATATATGTTCCCTCCCCTTTCCCCTTCCCCTTTCTCTAAGGGAGATAACTTTACCATCTACTCATTGCTTCAAGCTCAAAGTGAAGAATCTCAAGTCATAGGGTATTCTCTACATCAGAGATCCACACGTCCAATAAATAATGATGAAACAGGCATAGGGCTATTTTCAACCACATTCCACTCTGAGAAAGCAGCAGCATGGAAGTTATCCAGCAGTCCCTGGCCCACAGCAACAATGACATCTCATTGGGCAAATGCCTGGATGGTCCCTTGGCTCATGCTTAGAGAACGGGCCTGAGAACAGGCCCTGGTTGTTCTTCCTTCAAGTAGTTTCTCTGCCTGCCCACTGTTTCCCTGTGGCTCTTGACTCCACCAATCTACAGGTTCTTCATTTTTTTTTAAGTAGGCTCCACACCCAGGGTAGAGCCCAATGCTGGGCCTGAACCCACCACCCCAAGATCAAGACCCAAGCCATGATCAAAAGTCAGATGCTGGGCGCCTGGGTGGCTCAGTGGGTTAAGCCGCTGCCTTCGGCTCGGGTCATGATCTCAGGGTTCTGGGATCGAGTCCCGCATCGGGTTCTCTGCTCCGCAGGGAGCCTGCTTCCTCCTCTCTCTCTCTCTGCCTGCCTCTCTGCCTACTGGTGATCTCTCTGTGTCAAACGAATAAATAAAATCTTTAAAAAAAAAAAAAAGTCAGATGCTTAACTGTCTGTGCCACCCAGGCACCCCAATGTTCTTCCTTTTAAATTATACTTCTTGTCTCTTGATGGAGTTGGGCTGGTATGAGAAAACGACCTTCCTTGGAAATCCAGCAGCTTTTGCAGACTGCTGCTCATCCAAAAGAGGTTGAGGTCCCAAATATCTTAAGCCTTAGCCACAAACTATTTAATCCAAGCTCCCGGTCTCTTTGACAGTATAGTATTTTTTTTCCAAAAACTTAACTTGGCTTCTTAGCAACTGTATTCCAGTCAGCTCTATGGGCCAATAACCATATCACCACCACTTTTCTAGATCTCTCTCTCCTTAAGTTTGAGTACCTTCAGTCCATCAGTCTTCTACAGAAAGGTCACACCCTTAGTCCTTTGTTCCTGAGCCATTTCACCCAAATGGCAAATATATCACACACTTAGTTGAAACTTTAGGAATGTTAATTTACTGAGTATTTTTCTACTACTGAAGGTTTTATTTTTAAGTAATCTCTACTCCCAACATGGAGCTCCAACCCACAACCCCAAGATCAATAGTTGCACTCTTCACCAGCTGAACTAGCCAGGCACCCGCCCCTCTACTGAGTATTTTTTATAATGGGTGTGAAGATTATACCCTTAATTTGATACTTGCACTGAGATAGTATGTAAAAAGGATTTGGAGATTTTAACAATGGTATGGAGGAACCCCTATCTTTTGATTTTTCCTTGGTGTAATTCTTGAAATTTGCCTTTATTGCTCAAAACTTTATTTCACACTGTTTGAAGTTTAAGCTCATTTTTAAGCCTGAAGGCCCAATTTCTAAACTCTCAACTGTCTTTCATTTATGTTCAACTATTAGCTAAGTACCTTATCTAAGCTCATTTCTTTTATAATTGGAGACATGTAGACAAAAGTTAGCCATACTTAAAACTAATATTCTGTTTTTCAACCTCCCTCCCCAAAACTACAGGCTCATTATATCTGCCTTTCAGGCTACTATAGATCTGTTTTACTAAAACTTTTTCTACTATTTGACTTGTTCTCACTGGCCTAGCTTCTGATGGTTTCCTCACTGCCAAAAACACAACCTTCGAATCAAAGCCATATATTTCATAGATTTTATTGCAACAGCACCTCTATTCTGATGCTGATAGTAATTTCTGTATGCATCAGGACAGGCAAGGTTAAGCCATGGTGTCAAAACTCCCAGATCTCAGCGGTTTAAAACAAAGATTTCTCTTTCATGCACAATGTATTTCCATCTTAGGTTGGTTGGGAGCAGCCACTATCCAGAATATCTGTGGTTGCTGTGACAGAAGGTAAACAGAACGTGGCAAATATCAAGGTTTTAAGCTTCTAACTGTGACACATTTCACTGACCCAAACAAATCATATGGCCATGTTTGAGTTTGCCAGGACGGTAAAGCATTAATTCTCATACAGGGAAGCAAAACAGATAATTGTAAACAGTATACTACAATACCCTTTACTTTTCTGTTGTGTTGTCATTTCCTTATTCATTTACTGGGGCAATGCGCAGATTGGTAATATTAATCCTATGTCTCATGTATTGTCCAACCTTGCCAGTTGTCTTTTAACTTCGCTTATGATAAATACTGATGAATTTTGTCATGCAGAAATTTTCATTTTGATGGAACTATGCCAGATTACGTCTTCCTTCCATTTTTCCTCCCTACTGAATCCTTTATTTGGGGTCAAAATTGATGGCTTTTAGATTTCAGGTAGTTCTTGGAAAGGTCTTAACAATTTCAAATATTATAAAGGTGATCTGCTATAGATTCTTCTCTAATATATGTACTTTTAAAATGTTTGACTCTTCATGGGACGCCTGGGTGGCTCAGTTAGGTGTATGCCTTGGGCTCTGGTCATGACCCTGGGGTCCTGGGCTCGAGCCCCATGTTGGGAATCCCTGCTCAGCGGAGAGTCTGCTTCTCCCTCTCTCCCTCAACCCTGCTCATGCTTTCTCTCTCTCTCTCTCTCTCTTTCTCAAATAAATAAATAAAATATTTGAAAAAAAAATGTTTGGGTCTTCAATATAAGTGGACTTTTTTTGTGCATTTGTGATGTGAAGTTAAGACAGTAACTTTCCTTTCTTTTCCACAAATAAGGTTAAGTGATAGACAATTTTATCAGTACTATTTATTGGGGAAAACACCTCTCATGCTCACCTGATAGGCAATTAGACAAACAGATACATGGCAAAAGGAGAGGGGTCCCACAGGCCTAGCTCTTTCAGAAGAAAACGGTACTATCTGTACCACTGCCCAGCATCCATGCCTCATCTTCATATCTATCATTCAAGCCTGTAATTGAAAAGCACATTTGTGGGGTGCCTGGGTGGCTCAGTGGATTAAGCCTCGGGTCATGATCTCAGGGTCCTGGGTTTGAGCCCTCCATCAGACTCTTTGATCAGCGGGGAGCCTGCCTCTCTCTCTCTGCCTGCCTCTCTGCCTACTTGTGATTTTTCTGTCAAATAAATAAATAAAACCTTTAAAAAGAAAAGAAAAGAAAAGAAAAGCACATTTGTGGCAGCCTTTTCCTATGGCTGCTTTGAGATTTCCCCTGCTCTAGTTTGTTAGTCAATACGATGTCTTCTACTTTTTTATTACTTATATAATTACTCAAAATGTCTGATCTCCTAAAAGCAGTCTTTGTTCTTTTTCAAGGGTACTTTATTTTCTGAAACATTTTATGTCTAGTATTTTAACAGAATTTTGGAGAGAGGAAGAAGTAAAATATATGTACTCAGGATGCTATCTCAAACCCCTGGTCAATTTCTTCCACGACACTTGGCTAGTGGATTTGAACCCTAGATAGGAATGTTTCCTGGGTTCTTTTTCCCCCATTGTTCTCTTTTAGGCTTATCCCTTCAGTTCACCAAATATGCCCAGGCATGCTTCCGTGCCAGAAATGGACAATCCAAGGCTAGGACTCCTATTTCCCTACTACTCAATCAAAATTAGCATTTCAATCTCGCTCCACAATTATACTAGGCGTTATACCTGAAGCCTGAGTATAAGAATGGAAAAGGAGATGCTTAGTTTGGGTTTCTCCCATAAAGCAGAGGTAGGGAGAAGAATCAGCAAGTAGGTAATGATCCCAAAGTCCTGGAGAGGACAGGGAAGAATGAAAACAGGGAACGGTGAAAAACCAAACCAAGGCTTTGTTAATTAGCTACTCATGGCTGTGGTCAAGCATGGCTTGATCCTGTGGGGACCCTCTGAGAATGATCTCCTAACTGTCCACCTAAGGAACAATGCAGGGGAGTATATCCACTGGGTCCCCTTCATCCACTGCTCACATGTTGCAGCCAGTGGGTAGTAGCCCATCCACACCTCCAGAACTCCTGCCGGCCCCCAGGAACCTCTGTCTATGCTATGTCACTGCTTATTTGACTACTCTAAGGTACTTCATGTAAATAGAATTGTACAGTATTTGTCCTCCTGTGTCTGGTTTCTTTCTGGCAATTAAAGCTTCCAGCTTTAGAAAATCAAAATAGAAGATTCCTGGTTATATTTGAATTTCAGATAAGCCATAAATGTATTTAGTGTAAGTCTGCTCTAGACGTCATTTGAGACATACTAAAAATTGTTTTCTATCTGAAATATGAATTGAACTGCGGGTCCTGTACTTAATCTGCTAATCCCATCTGAGAGACAACCAAACAGATGGGCAAGCAAGCTGCTGAAGGTTTACCACGCGGCAGCAGCAGCAAGTCTGCCGGCAAAAAGCCGAATTATATGGTGCGGCACAGGTGAGTCGCTCTGAGGCCGGCAGCTGTTTCCCACGGCAATAACGAAGCTGAAAAGTTAGCCCCAGAGGAGACGAGGTAGGGCAAAATTGGTGTCAATGCCACTTAAAGGTGAAACTCCTGGGCACCTGGGTGGCTCAGTCAGTTAAACATAGGCCTTCAGCTCAGGTTGTGAGCCAGGGTTCCTGGGATCGAACCCTGCATCAGGCTCCCTGCTCACTGGGGAGCTTGCTTTTCCCTCTCCTCGCCACTCATGTGCTCCCTCTTGCTATCTCTGTCTCTCTCCTAAATAAAAATCTTTTTAAAAAATTAAAAATAAAATAAAGGTGAAAATCCTCAGGGTGGCTGGCTGGCTCAGTGGGAACAGCATGCAACTCAATCTCGGGGTTGTGACTCTGAGCCCTATTTTGGGTAAAGACATTGCTAAAAAGTAAATAAATAAGATTAAAAAAAATAGAGGTGAAAATCCTAATGATTATGCAACTAAAATAATTAAATTGAAGAGGACAGGAAAAATCCAACGTCATACTAGGGCAAACCCTGCACTGACGGTTGTGGAAGGCGGAAGATGGAGACGAGGGGTCTCACTGCTGATGGCCTAGTGGGGAGACAGTACAGAGAATGCCCCTGTGAACCACCGGAGGCCAGGGACAGTCTGGACTCCTCTCTGTATCTATCATCCAGTATCTAGAATATACCCGGCCCAGAGAAGGCCAGTAAATGTTTGGTCAATTAACATATAAATGAATGAATAAAGGAAAAGATATAAGGGAAAGAGAAAAGTACCTCAAAAGGAAGAAAGAAAAGGAAGTAGGAATGAATGATTGCTGAAAGCCTTAAAGTTGGATTCTTTTTTTTAAGATTTTATTTATTTATTTGACAGAGATCACAAGCAGGCAGAGAGGCAGGTAGAGAGAGAGGGGGAAGCAGGCTCCCTGCTGAGCAGAGAGCCAGATGCGAGGCTCCATCCCAGGACCCTGGGATCATGACCCGAGCCAAAGGCAGAGGCTTTAACCCACTGAGCCACCCAGGCGCCCTAAAGTTTGATTCTTAATTTAAAGAGATCCTGATGTTCCAAGAAAAGAATTTTGAAAGTGAGAAAGTAAGTTACCATTCATCTAAGTATTTAAAATACAGCATTAAATAAGGCTTTTTGAGTGGAATCCTTGCAATACCTCTATCTGTAATGCAGCCCATATCAAAAGATCCTGAGGGGGGCGCCTGGGTGGCTCAGTGGGTTAAGCCGCTGCCTTCGGCTCGGGTCATGATCTCAGGGTCCTGGGATCGAGCCCCGCATCGGGCTCTCTGCTCAGCAGGGAGCCTGCTTCCTCCTCTCTCTCTCTCTGCCTGCCTCTCTGCCTACTTGTGATCTCTCTCTCTGTCAAATAAATAAATAAAATTTAAAAAAAAAAAAAAGATCCTGAGGGATAATCCCTGGTAACCATAATCAGAAAACACTAACTCTTACCCTCCAGAAATTTCCTGGATAATTATATGCAATTGTGAATGTCTTTTTTTTCCAGATAATGTTAATTCCTTTTACAAATTTACTCTGGATTAATAAACTCAGTATCTACAAAATGCTATCAAATCAACACTCGTGAGACCACTGAGAGGATTCATCTAACAGACACTAATTCATGAAGGAAAACATGAAGGTGTGATTAGAAAGATGTGCCCATCCCCTCAAAAGACATCCACATAAAAAAACAAAAAAAACGGGATGTACATATCATAATCCCTAAACCTTGAAAATAAGCTATCGGTTATAATGGTTATAAATAACCGGTGTTAGCGGTTGAACTCTGTCCCCATGAAAACGTATGTTGAAGTCCTACCCCAAGTATCTTAGAATGGGATGTTACTTGGAAATAGGGTCTTTTCTGAGATAAGTTAAAATGAGGCAGGCCCTCGTCCAATCTGACTAGTACCCTCATAAAAAGGGGAAATTTAGACACAAAGATAATAGGAAGACGTGCAGGAAAAGGACACCCGTGTGACTGCAGTCGCATGACTTAGAGCACAGAACAGCACCAGCCAGCCAGGAAAAGGACTGCAATCCAATAAACACTAGGAATGGATTTCAGCCAACAAACTAAACGAGTCTGGAAGCAGATTCACCTGACACCTTGATGTGGGCCTTACGAGATTCTAATCAGAGGATCCAGCTGAGTCATGTTGTGCCCTGACTTTCGACTGACAGAACTGTGAGATCATAAATCATGAGGGCTTCTTCTTAATTGCAGTAAGATATACGTAACATTTACCATTTTAAGCATTTACTTGAGTAGTACTCAATACATTTACACTGTTTGCAACTGCCACCACCACCCGTCTCCAGAACTCTTTCATTAAGCAATAACTTCCCATTCTCCCCTCCCTGCCGGCCCCCAGGAGCCCTCTATTCTGCGCTATGTCGCTGCGTATCTGACCACTCTAAGGTACTTCATGTAAATGGAATTGTACTGTATTTGTCCTCCTGTGTCTGGTTTCTTTCACATAGCATAATGTCTTCAACGTTAAGGGGGTCTTTTTGACCCACTAAAAAAACCCAAATTATGCTAAGAGTTTTGCTGGCAAAATGAGAATGTCTATTATGTCTGCATTCTTATACCGGAACCTCTTGTGCCTCGCATCCGGTAGGCCTACCTTTTTACTCCAGCCCTTGTTGTGGTGAGCAGTCCGTCCAGCCACCTTTCCATATCTCTGGCTCCTGGTCCCAGGGCTTTTAAATGCTGTCACAGCAGGGGCGTCTATGGAAACCTGCTTGGCACCTGCGTATGTCCAGACATAGAATGTCTACGAAGTGAGCACCGCATAAGGCAGCCAATGACCCATGGAGCAGCGGGAGCTGGTGGATAAATGCTCCTTTTGTCCATCTTCTAGAAGATAATTGTGCAATGAGGCGGGTGGTTCACAAGCACCGAGACTCTAGGGAGCCAGGGGTAATTCCTTCCTCGGTTTGCTCTTCTCTCATTTTCTACTCCTATTCTCTGAGACCACCTCCCCCAAAGAACACTTCATGTGAGCCCCCCTGTCCCAGGCTCTGGATTCTGGGAGTAAACACTGCTTATTAAGATCACAAAAACCAGGGGCACCTGGGTGGCTCAGGAAGTTCAGCCTCAGCTTAGGCCCTGATCTCCGGGTCCTGGGATCGAGCCCTGCATTGGGATCTCTGCTCAGCAGGGAGCCTGCTTCTTCCTCTCTCTCTGCCAGCCTCTCTGCCTGCTTGTGATCTCTGTCTGTCAAATAAATAAATAAACTCTTTTGAAAAAAAAGATCATGAAAACCATACTTGCTCACTGTGAACAATTTTGGAAAGACAGAAAAGTGAAAGGAAAACAATCCATAATCCCACCACCCAGAAAGAGTCACTGTTAATCCTGGAGGCCATGTGCTCCCAGACTGCTTTAGGAGTACTTCATCGATCTGCATAGAAACCCAACATCTTTGAATTCCCAAACTAAGGTGACAGTCTTGGTGACTAAGATGAACGGACATTCCCGACTTCAGAATGGCCAAGGGATAATGTGTAATTAGCACTCTGAGGAGGATCTGGAAGGGACAGTTTCACATTTCGAATTCAGGCCCTGTAACATCTTCTATCTGAAAGGTCTAGATTTTATTTGGTCTTTAGAGGTTTCCACTTGTCATTATATTCCTTCATACTTTAGTTTTAAGAATTTATTAAGGTGGTAAAAGACCTTTTCTGGAGCACTGAACATGGTGTTCTGATAGCAATTTTCCGTTCTTCTTCCTGCTTTTTTTATACAACTGAAACCCAAAAGGGACATTTGCCAAACATAGTAATTAAAAAATGCAGTTGTAACTCCCATGACTGCACTGATATGCGGATAATTTGGAAGGAGTACATCCCTCAGGATAATGTGAAATTAAACTCTCAACCATGATGATGGCATAATCCTTTCATTAAGGAGCAAACAAGATGGAGTCATTAAGAAAAAAGATGGAAAACATGGGGAAAGCAAAGCATTTTTGAGGGACTAAAACAACAAAAAACTTTCCTTATTTTGCCTTTCTGGAAATCTTCCATGTTATACAAAAAGATATTTTCAGAAGGAGATTTTCCCTGGAGGCGCTATCACAGCAAGGCCAGTGAATACAGAAGCAGGAAGGCTCTGGCTCAGAGGCCAAGGCCTCGCACTGGCTAGTAGAAGAAGACCCGCTGGAAAGCCAGTCTTTCAAATCCCCAGATGCCCAGCCCCATTTCACTGAGTGCCGGAGTTTTCTCAACTCCTGTCACAGTCCCCTTCGTGAGAAATCAGGGCCGGAAAATGAAGCACCCTCCTGGGGCCATAGGGGGAGAACGGAGCTGCTGCCAAGAGACCATAGCTGCTTTTTCTTTCACACCAAAGCCACTCTCCCTTGGGTAAAAAATGTGTCCATGATGTTGATATATGGCTAATAAAGTGTATTATTAATAATTCAAGAAAATAAAATAAAACTCATTCTGGAGTGAAAAACTGTCCACTTCATAGGATTTGTGCAAAATAAATAGTAATGCTGTGAAAGACATGAACAAATGGATAATAATTTATTCAGAAGGCACCTCTAATGTGCTTTTTTTTTTTTTTGCCGTTTTACTAAAAGTATTTTTTTGTTATGTGTGTAGTTTACACTAAAGCCAGTATCAGAATGAAAGATACTTGTGTTTATTGGTTGTTATGCTTTCTGGAAGTTTTTTTTTAAGGTTTTCCTTATATGTTTTGTGTCCCCAAAGTCATTCTGTTGCCTGTCCAATTAACACTCATACCATTTACAATTTACATTTACAATTACAATTACAAGAACAATCCCTGCTTCCAGTTTTTACTTGTCATGTGGTCCAGAACAGCTGATTTGCACAGCAAGTAAGAACGCAGGGCTCTTCTCCACGTTATTTGTTTCCAAGGGGGAATTCAGTGGAGTTTTCTGGCTCACTACCCTCCTGGGCTTCGGTCCATCATACTATCTTCAAAGATAGCTCCATTTCAACCAGAGCATGGAGACCCTTCTGCCTCCTTTGTGCCACCTTCTCCGATCCTCCATCGTAGCAAAATTACTACACTTGGGAAGCACTGCACACAGGACCTGGAGTCCAGACAGTGCTGGGAATCCAACCACTACGGCCTTCCTTCATCCGTGAACTGACCCATCCCCAAAGAACTTCCACTCTTCACAGAAAAAAAAAAAAAAGGGACAGCAATGCAAATATGGTAGCTATGCAAACTATCAAAACATAAGGACTGATAGCAACATCGATCACTGTGTCTACTTTAAGCCTTCCAACCAAAATGAAAGATTACATAGGAAGTGAGCCTTAAGGGAAGAGAAGGAATTTGTAGAGACTTTACACATTTGGAGTACGGTAGGAGAGGAAAAGATGCTGAAAGAGGAGCAAGAGGGCCAGAGAGGAAGGGAGAGAAATGAGGTAGGAGGAAGGAGGAGAGAAGTGGGGGAGGGAGGGAGAGAAGCGAAAGACTGGATGTATCAGGACATACTAAAAGTTATGGGGGGTAAGAAAAATAAAAAATAAAATAAAATAAAATAAAAGTTATTGGGGGCACCTGGCTGGCTCAGTCAGTAGAGCATACAACTCTTGATCTCAAGGAGGTGAGTTTAAGCCCCATGTTGGACACAGAGACTACTTAAAGAATAAAACAAATAAATAAATAAAAATAAAAACTACTGTAGTGGTACATCAAAAGACACTATCAACAAAGTGAAAAGGCAACCCATGGAATGGGAGAAAATATTTGTAAATCATGTACCTGATAAGGGCTTAATATCCAGAATATACAAAGAACCTGTACAACTTAACACCCAAAAAACAAATGGCCTAATTCATAAATGGGCAAAGAACTTGAACAGACATTCCTCCAAAGAAGATATATGAACGCCCAGTAAGCACCTGAAAAGATGTCCAAACCATTACTGAGCATGAGGGGAATACAGATCAAAGCCACAGTGAAATACCACTTCACACCCAGTAGGATGGCTATTATAAACAAAAAGGGGAGGGACTAAATAACAGATGTTGGTGAGGATGTGTGGACACTGGAGCTCTTGTGCACTCCTGGCGAGAATGGAAAATGGCACAGCCACCACAGAAAACAATATGGTGGTTCCTCAAACCATCAAATACAGAATTACAATATGATTCAGCAATTCCAATTCAGAGTATATGTCCGTAAGAATTGAAAGCAGGAACTTGAACAGACCTTTGTACACCCACATTCATAGCAGCATTGTTCACAGTAGCCCAAAGGTGAAAGCAACCCAATGTCCATCAACTTCTGAATAATTAAAGAAAATAGGGTATATACATACAACGGATTATTACTCAGCCTTAAAAAGGAAGGAAATTCTGAACCGTGCTACCACATGAAGGAACCTTGAGGACATTACAGTCAGTAAAAAAAGCCAGTCAAAAAGGATAAATATTGCATGATTCCACTTACATAAGGTACCCAGAGGAGTCCAATTCATTGAAACAGAAAGCAGAATGGTGGTTTCCAGGGGCTGGAGGGAGGGATGAACGGGGAATTCATGTTTACTGGGTACAGAGTGTCAAGTTCTGCAAGGTGACCAAAGTCCTAGAGATGGCTGACGGTGATGGTTGCACAAGGATGTGGATGTAATAATACCACTGAGCTGTACACTTAGAAATAGTTAAGGTGGTAAATATTAAATTTTACCACAAGTTTGAAAATCTACAAATATAAAAAACCAACACAGAAACAAGTCTCACTGAAGTATGCTTACAGAAATGGAAGAGATTAGGTCGAAATTTCAGCAACCTCAGGAGATGCACTTTTTATCTTTTATCCAAAAGGAACCAAGCAATGTCATGTTTAAAAATTCCATCTTTGATCCTTTTTCCATAACCAGTCCCAACCACTCATCTGATAAAGTTGTAGTTACATAGAAATTACATTTCAATGAAAAAAATTTTTTAAAGTCTATTGCAGTAGCACACAGAATGAAAGGGAGAAAAGAGGGCCCACAATCTCTTGAAGGAAGAATCCACAGATCCCAGATAAATCCAGTAGTAATCCTATGGGCACACACTGGAAGAATACATAAATCTGTGAGACTGTTTTGTGGATGTGTATGGGTGGTATTTTAACATCAAATCATTTTCAAGAAATTACATGCAAACAGCAACAATCACCCCATCAGAAATTCCCATTTCTGGTTCTGGTTCAAAAGGACTAGATTAAAAATTCAGAGAGTATCGTGCTCTGCTCAGTAGGTGTGATATTCGGGAGCACCTATCCCACCACCCCAGGGGATGATTTTTACCCTCGGCACATATCTTCCATGAACTACAAACACAGAATTTTATTAATGTGCTTAATCAAACACACACCAAGGTCAACACTCTCTCAGTGGCTGACAAGAAGCTTATAAATCCTAATTTCCCTGTGCTCGTATCGTAGTGCCAAGTACTACCCTTCCGAATATGCTAATCATGCTAAAAATGAGGGGAAGGTTTCCACGCCAGTCCCTCAGTTTTGCCCCTTGCCCATCAGAAACCCCCTAGCCATCGATTATGCTAGTTGACCTTAGCAAGATTTCTTCTCTGCAATCAAGAGAGAGTACATGCAAAACCCGTACCTTATTTTCTGTAAAGGACCCTCCCTCTGTCTCTCCCTGCACGCGTCCAACTACCTACCCATCTCCATCTGTCTATCTCCTGCTACTGGCCATGAAAGAACTTCAAATGACTGAGACCACGTTAGACTAAGGAGTCCCCAAAGAAGTCTGCCCAGTCCTCCAAATGCTCCCCCCTACTCCCCCAGTAGCTTCCTATAGCAAATCCACTTCAGGGGAGGCTGCCCCACTTGCTGTCCACAGAGGTAAGCCTCCTGATCAACAGGAGGGGTGGGAAAAGGGAATTCCTGATGGAACCATGCTCTCAGCACCTGAGCTTCCTGTACACACCCATGGCAAGGAAGGAGTCATCAGGGGAACAGAATGTAGAGGGAAGTTCACAGTGTTATCATTTTGGTGGGAAACGTGTATTGTTTATCTGGAGCCTCCCAAGTAAGGGAAGGAGCCCAGTGAAGGCATACTCACTGTTTCCCACTCTAAGGAAGCATACTTTCAGGACAACACGATCGGATGTGGGGCCTGGACCCACTCAACTACAGAACAAATGGATAAGACTCGGGATAATAATGAAAACAATGATCTCCTGCAGCTGTAAAAAGCAGCTCCCATATTTCAGATATTCTGCTGCTTTTATCTTATCGGCTTTATGTCTGCTGCTAGACTGTTTTTCCCACTGCTGTTTACAGGTCAATTTAAAATCATAAAACTTACTACCCTCCTCCATACAATGTTTCATGTCAGTAGTAACTCCCATAATTCCTTCATAATTTTCACTAAAGATGAGAGACATTTTTTTCCACTACCTTCCTCTGCGGGATGCCCTGGGGCTTTCAATTACTGGTGTAAAATCCCAAGAGATCGGATTCCTGTTTCAGACTGTCACTATTTAATGCAAAATGATAGGCTGAGGGAAACATTCACTCCAACTCCTTATCACTGCTTACCCTGAAGGTAAAGGGAAAAATGTAAACATGGGAATTATTTTCTTGTGGCAATTAATGGGACTGTAAATTTTATCGCTGTGGCTCAGAACAGGATACATACAAGTGTGATTACTTAAGAACTTTGAAATCTAAAAAAAAAAAAAAAAAAGAACTTTGTAATCTATTCATCCTTTGGAAATACATCACCTTCTGAATAAAAGCAACCTGGTTGAATTCCAAGCCTGTCTGCTCCTAACAGCATCCTTCTCAGGACTAAAAAGAGCAAACACTTTTTAGCACCACGGATGAGGTCAGAGCTTACAAGTGGACCGTTCTCTATGACTGAAGACTGAAGGTGTATCCGCAGTGCGTTCTGTATGTGCGTGACATGACTTTCAGCTATCAGGGCCATGGGCTACAGACTCTGGCTACCTGCAGACCTGACTGAACGGGAGCAGCTCCAGGAGAAACGTGCACGTGTAACTACTCCAACCAGCCTGCAGCCTGCAGCCTTGCGTCCAGCTCTGCTGGTTCCTGTAATGGGTCCACTTTATAAAGTACGCTTTCTACAAAGTTAAAAGGTGAAGCCTCAGTAGGAGAGGTCAATTACTGGAACAGATCAGTACTTCTTCACTTGGCAGCACAGAACTGCCTGGGGGGTTTGCAAAAATCCCAAAGCCTGGGCCTCACCCCTGATGGATTAAATTAGAATCTCTAGGGGTGGGACCTAGGTAACAATATTTTATCCACACTCCCCTCTTGCGATTTTAACATGCAACCAAGGTTGAGAACCACCACTGTAGATGTTACCCAAAGCCTTATTAGGGGAATAGAGCAGACACCTACAACCTAATTCTTAAAAGGTTGTCTGGGGAAACCAACATTTAACAGTGCTTAGTAACAGACATACAAAAAAGCAGTAAATTTTTCCAAGGGTTGTTTTTTAAAGTAAGCCATGTTTCCAGCTAAAAGCAGGTGCTTTTAAAATCTTAGGGGTGACTTCCCTTTGACCTCTATAAATTAGCCTACTTCTTCCTTATGTAAGGGACTATAGAATTTTGTTACCATACACACTAAAAAAATGACAGGTTTCTTTTACACTATTCACACTGGCAGTTATTTTATTAACACAAAGCTGGGTGTCTCCTTCAATTTTTCATGATTTTTCAGCTTTCTTCAAATGGTCTAGGCTCCCAGTTTCAAGTTTAAAAAATGCCATTATTAGTTAATTAACTTAATATGAAACAAGACGTGACCAAAAGTAAAGTATGACTGAGAAAGATCTCCCTCTCAATCTCCCCCTCATCCTCCTGCTGAATTAACCTGACCCTTAGACTCTGAGCAGATTTCCGGGCTCCGGAACCTTCAAGCCCTGGCAAAAAGGCACTAGGCAGCGACGACTCTGCTACATGGACACGACAGTGTGCGCTCTATAAAGCCATCTACCACTGCGGTTTTCCCGGACAGACTAACACTAACCCCCCTCCTGCCTTCTTAGAAAGGTTCGCTGTATGCAAGAAGATGTGTGCTGAAGCCTCATCCCATTAGCTGAGCGAGCTCACCGTGGTAAGAAACGGCTTCTAGTAGTGGAGCGCTTCAAACGGTTTCCTACAAGGTCATCGGGCAGCGGACGCAGCAGAGTGGGGAGCTCAGCTGCCGGGGCAGGGGGGGCATGGGGGCCCTTTATTCCAGGTCCCTGCGTCAAGGCAGACACGAGAAGTGAGACGGCATGTTCAAACAAGAAGCATGGCTGAAAAGCAACGTGCAAAGGAGGAGAGGGGGTACAGTGAGAGAAAAGGTTGTAGAGGCGGGCGGGGGGGGGGGGGAGATGACTGTAAAGGAACCAGGGCAGAGTGAAGACCGCCCCGACAGCGACGGCAGGCTGACGCTGAGGAACCTAAACACAGGCAGCAGCATTAAGCCCGGAACGTCTTATTTACTTTACTTTTGGTCACGTCTTGTTTCATAATAAGTTAATTAACTAACTTAACTTCGTGGTAGCAAGTCCATGGAATGTACGTGACTGAGCAAGGGAGCCGATGTCAAGAGGGAAGCGTCTAGCCTTCAGCATGTCCTGCCGGTGCTGGGCTGGAGGGGCAGAGCTGTGCGCCTCCCTGCTACCCACTCCCAGCAACAGAAACCCGGCCAAAGGAACAGTTTAGGGCAGGGGGGCCAGATAAAATGCAGAATCCTCAGTTAAATCTGAATTTCAGAAAAATAAAGTTTTAGTATGCAATACGTAGGACACACTTAAACCAAAGAAAGGTCAGCAAACAGGTGGCCTGTAGCCAGGTGGGAGCAGCCTTGAGCTGAAAGATGACTTTTCCACAGGAACCAGAAACAACAGTCAACAAAAGACCTTGCTCTTGAGCACGCACAGTGAGGTCTTTGTTTACCGTACCATATATATGTTAGAATTTTCCCAATTCAGTCCGAGCCTGAGTAATTTACTTCATGTTGCCATAGTGAAATATTCAACTTGGGCTTAAGAAGCAGTGCTGTGGAAGTGAGGAGAAAATAGAATCTTCCTGACAGCACATTTATGTACCAATTTGTTTTTCAAGATATTCTGGTCATATTTAGACCTAGGAAATCATGATTTCCTAAAAATGTACTCAGTTGGATTGATGTTCTTTACTATCCATCTAATTCTGAAAATGTTAATGTTCGTGGCTCATTCGATTTCCTTCTCATTAAAGTGGCATTTTTCTTCTTAGCAATTCTGACTTACGTATGGACTGGGAAAATGAATTTTTATAGAAGGAGAAGGAAGTCGCTAGGCTGACAAGAAAAACTTCTTGTTCTGCTTTTCTAGAGAAATACTACCTAGTTATTGTCCCCGAAATATCTCCAAGTGAAAATAGATACTTCTTTCCCATTTGTTTAGAGCAGGGATAGCACAGAAGATAGGAAGTTGAAATTTGTATCAAGTAACTACACACAGAGCGGGCTGCTGCCAGCGGTCCCTGGGGGTCCCTGGGGATCCCTGCGGGTGCAGAGCCTGACCCCCTGCGGATGCCCACCTGCCCTGCCCCTGCAGCCTGGGGTGCAAGGAGCAGGAGAGGGTGGCCACGCAGCCGCAGAGGAATGACCCGCAGCTGGTGCTCCAACAGCGAGAGGCCTGCGCTCACTAGCTCATCCCGCTGCTCAAGTGCCACTTCCTGGCCTCTGCGGACGCCGTCATGACTAGCACGACTGGGACGGCTGCAACCATGTGGACTACGGGACGCGCACGAAGGGTCTGAGCCGGAGCAGCGCTGCTCCTGCGGAAAAAGAGGTGAAGAGACAGCAAAGAGGGAAGTGGCTCCCCAGGGTGGCCCTGTGCCGGACCAGCCCCCACCTTGCACACCAGTTGAGAAAAGTCTACAGGCCCCTCAGCCTGGGGTGGGGGGGGGAACCCACATATATATATATATATATATATAAATTAGAACAAGAGACTCTACCAACAAAAACTGTATTTTTAAGTAATCTCTATGCCCAATGTGAGCTCTAAACTCATGAGACCGATATCGAGTCACATGCCCTACCAACTCTGGCAGCCAGGCGCACCCCGCTACCAACAAAAATCACTGATTGGCAGGAGCCCCGGTGGCTCAGTCGGCTGAGTGTCAGCCTTTGGCTCAGGTCATAATCCCAGGCTCCTGGGATCAAGGACAGCATCAGGATCCCCGCTTGGGGGGAGCCTGCTTCTCCCCCTGCCCACGCTCCCCCTGCCACTTTCCCTGCTTATGTTTTTTTCTCTCTCTGACAAGTAAATAAAATCTTTAAAACAAAATTAAAAAAAAAAAAACCCTACTGATTGGCATCTCTAAGGCTACCACAAGCCACAAGCCGTATGCTGCGAGAACGGAAGACTGGTCCTTGGCATGGAGCCGTCTATGTAGGCTGGGGGGCGAAGAGGAGTCAGAGAAGTGGGATTCTGGAGCTGGAGCTGTAGAGGCAGGAGATGGGGGAGGGAGAGGACGACTCGAGCCGGACGCAACAGCTGAGCTGTGGGGCTCAGCGAGGACAGAAGGGAGTCTGCTTAACCATGCCTTGCAGGAGCCGTGACTGAACCATCACAGCCCTTTGCTCTTTCTAGAGAGCAAGGGTCAGCAAACTGCATGTGGAAAGGGCCAGGAAGTAAATAGTTTGGGCTTTGTGTTCCAACAACTCAACCCTGCCATTGTATCAAGAAAAGCAGCCATAAACAATACCATAAACAAATGGGCAATTGGTCTTCCAATAAAATTTTATTTATAAAACCAGGCCGTGAGGTAGATTTGGCCTGTGGGCCAGAGTTCGCCTACTCCCGTTCTAAGGCATCAGGTGAGTATAGGTGTACAAAGCTGCTAGAAAACGTGGACGGAAAGCACAGCTCCATAATTATAGTTGCCGCTTTTCCTTGCTATAAAAACAGCTAAACCCCTTAGACTATAAACAACCTATGTGGGAAGGAAAAATTCCTTCTTGGATTGTTCTTCTCTGGAGTGGAATTAGTGCTATTATCATTGTGAGTATATTGTTCCCTAGTCATCTGTCTCATTATTTTTATGACTCACATCCCTAAGATGGAGGCAATAAATGGAATGAGCTTCATAGAATGTGAACATATGAGGGGGGCAACGTGGCATGTATGATGGAAATTATCCAAATCTATCTTGAAATATTAGGGCAATACAAAAATAGGACCACATAGATCATTGTAATATCAGGCAGATTTCTAAAGGTAGATCTGTCAAAACACATGGATATTTTGATTCAGGTTCTCTCCTTCCATTTCAGCGACTCCCAATCCAGGGGGGAAAAACACAGGAAGGGGGAGAAGACAGAGGTCAGTAGAAAGAGATAAGGATCTAGGTATAGGAGGAAACAAAAAGGAAGAGAGAGAACAAAGAAGAAAGGAAGATAAAGGGATAAAAGATAGTGAGATTAGTGGAAGAGCACAAAAGGGGGCTTCCTGTTTCTGGGCTGGCTCAAGGCTGTCAGGAGATCCCTGTGCACAGTTAGGCAGGCTTGTAAAAAGAAAGCTAGCAAAGGGAATGGTGTGAATATTTACAATTCTAGCACTTTCCTTCCATTCATCTCAGTCTAGTAGGTACCTGTCCCAGGCTCTGGGTTAGGCCCTGGGTATACAAAGATGGCTACTACCAAGCAGTTTACAGTCTAGTACAAAGAGGTAAACCAATCCCCAAGCCATTACTATATACGGTAAGAGTAAGGCACTCCTCAACTGTACTTCTTAAATTTCTAACTTAGAGAAATTCTAGCACACCTGCACAACAGAAATATATCAGTATATTAACTAAAAATCGTCAATAGCTGAAAAGCTCACCAGTAGAGGAATGGATACATATGCATATACACCACCCAGACATGTTGAGTGAAAAAAACAAGTTCCAGAATATATGGAGAACATAATACCATTTTTGTGAAAATCATGCACACAAAATATCACATTTTTGAGTGTTCCACCACACACGAGATGTTCTAGAATGATTACTATTTAACTTGTAACAATGATTACTTCTTTGAAAGAATACTGTTGGTGGTGGTCATACAGATATTTTTATAAGAACAAGCATATTACTAATGGAATTTATTTTTTATTTAAATTTAGTTACCAAAAATAGTACTTTAAAAATAATTTTTATTTTTTTTTAAAGATTTACTTGACAGAGATCACAAGTAGGCAGAGAGGCAGGCAGAGAGAGAAGGGGAGGCAGGCTCCCCACTGAGCAGAGAGCCCGATGCGGGGCTCAATACCAGGACCCTAGGATCATGACCCGAACCAAAGACAGAGGCTTTAACCCACTGAGCCACCCAGGCGCCCCATAAAAAAATAATTTTTAAAAAGTAGACCTACAGAGACAAACCATAAGTGACTCTTAATCTCACAAAACAAACTGAGGGTTGCTGGGGAAAGGGGTGTCGGGAGAGGGTGGCTGGGTTATGGACATTGAGGAGGGTATGTACTTTGGTGAGTGCTGTGAAGTGTGTAAACCTGGTGATTCACAGACCTGTACCCCTGGGGATAAAAATATAGGTTTATAAAAAATAAAAAATTAAAAAAAAAAAGTAGACCTACAGGTAGGATACAGATAATTATGAAGGGAGTCCCTCAAAAAATGACTATAGGGGTGTGTGGGCAGCTCAGTTGGTTAAGTGTCTGATTCTTGATTTCAGCTCAGGTCATGATTTCAGGGTTGAAATCTAGCCCGGCATTGAGCCTCCAGCCACACTGGGCATGGAGCCTGCTTAAGATTCTCTTTCTCCCTCTCTACCCCCTCCTACTTCCCTCTCTTTCTCTCCTCAAAAAAAAAAAAATGACTACACATTTTCCTTAACTTCTGATGGGTTCCATGATATACGGAAATATCAGAAGTCAAAAAAAAAATGCACTTAAGACACCTAAACTACGTGGGCACCTGGGTTAAGCCGCTGCCTTCGGCTCAGGTCATGATCCCAGAGTCCTGGGATTGAGTCCCGCATCGGGCTCTCTGCTCAGCAGGGAGCCTGCTTCCCCCCCCTCTCTCTCTCTGCCTGCCTCTCTGCCTGCTTGTGATTTCTCTCTCTACCAAATAAATAAATAAAATCTTTAAAAAAAAAAAAAGACACCTAAACTACGAACATCATAGCTTAGCCTAGTGTACCTTAAATGTGCTCAGAAGACTGAGCCTACAGTTGGGCAAAATCATCTAACACAAAGCCTGTTTTATAATAAAGTGTTGAGTATCTCATGCGATTGACTCAACACTGCACTTACAAGTGAAAAGCAGAATGGCTGTGTGGGGACAGATGGCTGTCAGGGTACAGGCTGCTGACCCTTGTGACTGTGCAGCTGACCGGAAGCTATGCTCCATGCTCCCATCCAGCATCATGAGAGCGGATCAGACTGCATATCGCCAGCCCAGGGAAAGATCCAAATTCAAAATTCCAAGTATGGTTTTTCCTGACTGCATAGGACATTCACACCATTGTAGAGTCAAAAAATCCTAAGTCAAACCACCTGATCTTTTGTATAAGATCAGAGAAGCCAGCGCTGCCATGGAAAATGCGGAGAGCGTTAGGTCAGACAGGCCCAGCTCCAAAGACTGACACCTCTTAAATGTAACCCATGAAAATTTAACTTTCCTGAGTCGTGGTTCCTTCACTTGTGGAAGGCAAATACTAATATCCATACTTTGGTTCCTACTTCACACCATCCCACTTTTTATGGTATTTCTTGTTACCTGAAATAAATGTGTTCATTTGTTTGTGCTCCTACTGCCCAACCCTCCCATCATACCTTGTGAGAGTACAGCCCCGGCCTGCCTTCTGGATCATAATGTCAGGCCATCAAATGGTAGTTAAAGCATACAGAAGGGTCCACAGCACACTTGATTTAGCCTCAGGGCCACTGCATACATTCATTCCTTCGCCTGTAAAACACTTCCTCCCACCTCCTCAGTGCTTGTTCTTTCCTGCTGCTCAGCTCTCAGCTACAGTGTCATCCCCACAAAGATCCCTTGCCTGACAACCTTAGAGAGCACGGTCTTCCATGCCATCACTTTCTAATACATGCCGCTGCTTCTTTTTCTTCACAGCACCTACAATTAGAAATTCTTTATTTACTTACACTAATGTTCTATTTTGTGTCTCCCCCAACTAAAATGGAAGCTGCCATTAGAGCTATGGCTTTTTATGTCCTACTTGACAAGTACAGCCCCAATACTTAAAATGCTTGAGACAGAGTAGGTGCTAAATATTGAATGAACGAATGAATAAACGAATGCAGGCCTACAAACAAGCCAATCTAGCTATAAGGGACATTAATGAGAGAAAGTATGATAGAAGATGAGATATAAAAGATTTAGAACATGAGTTTTGTACATCATGTTCATTTGTGTGTGTGTTTATGTAATTTCCACATCCAACATGGGGCTCAAACTCACAACCCTGAGATTAAAAGCCACACATTCTTCCAACTGAGCCAGCCAGGCACCCCTGCAGGTCATGCTAAATAGTATTATAATTTTGCTGCACGCTCTGTGTGCATCAATATAGAGATTTATTTTGGAATTATCAGAACATTGTAGATACCCATTACTATTCTCCTTGCCCAAGTCACCAACATTTTTGTTAGCTGGACTAATGCACTAGCTTTTCATATGATCATGATTTGCTATTCTTCCTCTTTGTTCGTAAGTATCTAGCATGCGTCATGCCTTACATTAGGTGCTAAGGATACAAAGAAAAAGCAGATGATCATCCTTGCCTCAAAGGGCTCAGAGCAGTGTCAAAGATAAATGTACCTTTATCAGCCATTAGGTCCAAGGACAGAAATACCCTATGAAGAGTATAAGCAAAGTGTTAGAGAAATGGAAAGGTTTTTGAGCAAGGAGTCCTGGCTGGGCTTCATAAAAGGAGCATTTCAGCTGGACCTAGAAGGGTTTATAGCCTTTTGCAGAGATGATAAGGGTTGAGGAATGCCGGCAGAGGGACCAACAAGAGAAAAAGCCTGAGACTGGGAAGCCAGAGAGGCTGTCACAGAACTGACTGAAGCAGAAGTAGAACAGACAGGTTGTAAAAGTAGGTGAGGAGGCTCAAAAGGAATAGAGTTGCGGAAGAGAAAGTGGGGTGGAGAGGGGGTACACAAATAAGGACACGAAAGAGTTCAGCTGATGTTGGGCATTGGAGTTAGTAGTGAAGCTGGCTGGAGGGGTGGGTCTGTGTGTCAGGATTAACTCTCTCTGGGGTCAACCACAGTGGAAGATGGCACAGCCATTAAAATGACAGAACAAGGGGTGCCTGGCCAGCTCAGTCAGCAGAGCCTGCAACTCCTGATCTCAGGGGTTGGGAATTCAAATCCCACAATGGGTGTCAAGCTTACTTAAAAAAATTAAAAGTAAAATACAATAAAGTTAGAGATCAAAGAGGCAAGGAATCTTGAAATAAAAGCAGGGACATGGCTGAAAGAGCCAATTCAGGGGTCCAGGCTGCATTAGGTGGCAAAAGAAATCTGAACTAAGTGGTGGTCTGAGAAAAGAGCAAAGGGATAGGATACCGCTGGGAGTCCGAGGCCTTGTGCATACGCAGTACAGGTGAGGTAGCAGGAGCTCTGAGAAAACAGAAGGTGTGGATTTCAGAGTCTGAGAACCGGAAGATGGAGCATTTCTAAGTGATAATGACATTTAAGGTGTGGGATTGCATATGCATAAATGAAGTATAGGAGAGATCAAGTTTCTGAAAGTTGAAGGTGTTATAAATTTGCCTAGATTGAACAAGATTTGAAAGAGGAGTGTTATGGAAATCAATTACGCAAGAAAGAGTTAATGCAACTTCCCAAAGGGCAAATTCTTAGTAAGTAATTTGTGCATGAGTGAATCTTGACTTAATTTACTTTATTCCTATTTTAGGGATCTATCAGTTATAGAACTTTCAAAGACAAGCAATTGTCAGTTATGTCTTACTTTTTGTACAACGTAGTTCAGAATATTCCTTTGAAGTATAATAGGATGCAAATCACAGATTGTACATTAACTGTACTGCTTTCTTGGAATTTCTAAGCCGGGTGATTTGGGGAGGGGTTAATCCGCTCCCAGTGAGCTATGAGAGTTTAAGCAGATCATGTAACAAACTTCACCACTGAATCATTAGAGTCACAATCATTAGAGAATTACTATTTGGTTTGAAAGCTGATGATAGCAACATGTTATTTACTACGGAGAACAGCAAACACCTTAAGTAACATTATTCTATTCCACCCACACAGAGTACAGGCATTTTTTAAAGCAGGTCCCATGCCCAGGGTGGAGCTCAGCTTGGGGCTTGAACTCACAACCCTGAGCTGAAATCAAGAGTCCAGTGCTGAGGGGCACCTGGGTGGCTCAGTCGTCTGCCTTCGGCTCAGGTCATAATCCCAGAGTCCTGGGATGGCGCCCCATTTCAGCCTCCCTGCTCAGCATGAAGCCTGCTTCTCCCTCTCCCACTCCCCCTGCTTGTGTTCCCGCTCTTGCTGTCTGTCAAATAAATAAAATTTAAAAAGAAAACAAGAGGGACGCCTGGGTGGCTCAGTTGGTTAAGCTGCTGCTTTCGGCTCAGGTCATGATCCCAGGGTCCTGGGATCGAGTCCCGCATCGGGCTCCTTGCTCAGTGGGGAGCCTGCTTCTCTCTCTGCCTCTGCCTGCCTCTCTGCCTGCTTGTGTTCTCCCACTCTCTCTCTCTTTCACAAATAAATAAATAAAATCTTTAAAAAAATAAATAAATAAAATAAATAAAAAAAAAAAAAAAACAAGAGTCCAACGCTGAACCAACTGAGCTACCCAGGTGCCCTGAGTATAGGCATTTTTTATCTGTAATGTTCCCAGTAGGACTAAAATGACTGGAGAAACTTTTCTCAAATGATTGACACTTTAGGTGAGCTGTTTATCACTTGACATTACCAGGAGTTTAGGGGAAAAACCCTCAGTCTAACTTTTATAATTACATTAATTGAACATGACTCAATAGCACAGATTACTCATACTGTCATAACCCTACAGTGAAGTTTCTGGCAGTACCCGAAAGACTGAGGCAAATGGAGACAAATAGCTTGAGTTTTAAAAGATTCCATGAAGTCATCAAATATCTACTATGGGTTTCTTAAGGTTTCTCAGATATAGTGGTATGACTTAACCATAAAATGAAATAATTAACATCTCTTTGACCTTGGCAGCACGTTAGTGGTGGTCTTTGCAAAAATACAAATTGTGTTTTCACAATTTTTCCTCACCTATAACATAAAAGCAGCCTTCCTTTCAACATGCAGCCATTTTTAGGGCTTTCTAAGGCAGCTGAAGACAACCAAGTCCACCTAGGCCTCCATCTCTCAATGTTTCCTCCAAAAATAAAAAAGGACAAGAAAAAAACACACAAAAACCAAGCAAAGGGAAGAGAGGAAATAGCAACCAGGCCTAACTAAACTCAGATGGACCCAAAAAACTGGGACAAAGCATAAATCCATCCTCAGTCTGAAAACTACTTAAAAAACAGGTATCTGAACATAGATGATAGGGAGAGGACTTTAAGTACAGGCAATTTGAAGAAGCACTCTCCAAAACCCACAGCTTCTAAGAGAAATAAAAGGTAAAAGCTAGGGAAAAGCATCAAGTGGCAATTGGTTGGTGAAGTAGAGAATCAAGAGAGAAAAGGTAGGGTCATCTAAGACAAGAGACCCATAAAAGCACAGAAAACACAACCTCCCTGTACCAACTGAAATAAACAAATCCACTTAAAGTATCTGGACTCTGCTGTACTGACAGAAGCGTGTGTCATTAAACTAGAAATCCTACAAACCGTACACCACCACAAAAATGCACAAGATGATGATCAGCTGATCCATACATAATTTTGTAAAAAAACTTTAAAAATTAAATACAATACATATCAACTGAAGTAACCCCAACTCCAGAAAAGCAATCATGAAGCAAAAAAATATCGGGGTACCTGGGTGGCTGTCAATTAAGCGGCTGCCTTCGGCTCTGGTCATGATCTCAGGATCCTGGAATCAGCCCCACTCTGGGCTCCCTGCTTAACGGAGACTCTATTTCTCCCTCTCCCTCTCCCTCTCCCTCTGCCCGGGCCACTGCTCATGCTTTCTCTCTCTCTCTCGCTCTCTCAAATAAGTAAATAAAATCTTAAAAAATATTAATGCAAGATAATACTCCAAGTGGAATTAGACACAAATGGCCAGGTGGTGACATTTTAAAAAAATATCTTAAATCAAATCAATCTATCTTAATTCAGAAATACGAATGGTAAAAACAGAAATGGACAAAATACAGGAAGAAAGGAAAATACGTTGAACTCAGAAAAAAAAGTGGAAGAAAAAAAAGAGTTATTTTACAAATGAAGACTAAATTACAAGGTCCCCAAGTGAGAACAGAGCTTAGTAAAATTTAACAAGGAGCACTGAAGAATATTAAGGGGCAGGAAAACAAACAACAGAATGAAAATGTAATAGGCAAGTAAAACAGGCAGAGAAGGTAACAGAACTAGAAGCCAAGCAAAGAAGCAATGACATTATTGCAGTCCCAATGAAATGATAATCAATAGAATAAATTATAATCCAAGAAAATTTTCCAGAACATTACCTATCCATTGAAAATCCACAATCGGGCGCCTGGGTGGCTCAGTGGGTTAAGCCGCTGCCTTCGGCTCAGGTCATGATCTCGGGGTTCTGGGATCGAGTCCCGCATCAGGCTCTCTACTCAGCAGGAGCCTGCTTCCTCCTCTCTCTCTCTGCCTGCCTCTCTGCCTACTCGTGATCTCTCTCTGTCAAATAAATAAATAAAATCTTTAAAAAAAAAAAAAAAAGAAAATCCACAATCAGTGGGGCTCAACTGGTTAAGCAACTGCCTCGGCTCAGGCGGTGATCTTGGGGTCCTGGGATCCTGTCTTGCACCAGGCTCCCTGCTCAGCAGAAGCCTGCTTCTCCTTCTTCCACGCCCCCTGCTTATGTGCTTTCTCTCTGTCAAATAAATAAATAAAATCTTTAAAAAAAAAAAAAAAGGAAAGGAAAATGCACTATCTGGTGCCTTGATGGCTCAGTCGGTTAAGCATTTGCCTTCAGTTCAGGTCATGATCTCATGGTCCTGGGATCCAGCCCACATTAGGCTCCCTGTTCAAAGGGGAATCTCTTTCTCCTCCCTTTGCCCCCTCCCCTTTCCTCCCCGATTGTGTGTGCGCTCTCTCTTTCTCTCTCATGCTGTCTCTCAAATAATTAAGTGAAATGTATATATATATATAAAAACGCACAATCAACTCCAAGATACAGTTTTTCATCTATTAGATTTCAAAGATAAAGATAAAATCTTAAAGGCCTCCAGGTAAAAAGATCAAGTACCATATGAAGGTGAAAGAAATGGACTGGTATCAGACATTCAAAAACAAAATAATAAAACAAAACAAAAAACCCAATATATAAGCAAGGCAAAAATGTAACAGCATTTATAAATATTCAGTGAAAGGAAACATGAACCAAGGATTTTATATCCAACAAAGCTGCCTTCAAGTATCAAGGCTATTAACACACACACACATAGACACACACACACACACACACACACACTTTTCAACATATAAAAGCTTAGGGATTTCTGTACCCAAGAGCCCTTTTTGAGGAATCTACTAGAACAAATGTTGGCAAATTGTGCTCATGGACAACATCCAACCTCTCCCATTTTGTATGGGACTGAGCTAAGAACAGTTTCTGCATTTTTAAATGGCTAAAAGAAAATCAAGAGAATAACAATTTTTCGCAGCCTGTGAAAATTATAAGCAAGTCAAATTTCAGTGTTTACAGATAGAGTTTTATGGAAATACAGCTACACTCCGTTGTTTACTGTCTACAGTCGCTTTCGGTCTACAACAGAGCTGAGTAGTGTGGCAGAGACCATATGACATGCAAAGCCTAATATATTCATTATCTGGCCTGCTAGAAAAAAAGTTTGCCAACTCCTGTACTGGAAGATAAGCTTCTTCCAACCAAGAGATACCTGTGCACCTCTGGCAAAATGACCTGACAGGAGAGTATTTTGGTATGCAGTAAGTAAGTGGATGGAAGGATAGATGGATGATATAAAGAACAAAACAAATTTGGGACCAAGAGAGTGAAAACTCATGTATAAATATGGTATGTTTTGACAAGTAAAAGCAATGCAACCAATAAATGGGATAAGGGAAAGTGAAAGAGCAAAACAAAATAAGGAATGGGTGGAAATTATGCTACTAATAAAAAAGATGATAAACCAGACCCTACACAAGAAAACAAGAGACTGTATTTAAAAAGGTATAAATACTGGCGTGCCTGGCTGGCTCAGTCAGTAGAGCACTTAACTCTTGATCTCAGGGTCTTGAGTTTAAGACCCATCTTGGGTACAGAGATTAAGAAAATCTTCTTTGAAAAAAGAAGAAAGGTAATAAATACCCAGATAAGCACTAGAACAAAAATGCAAACTCTTCTAAATACCTAAAATATGTGTTAAAATCAAGAGCAAAACATAGACATCTTATAAAGAAACAGCAAATAAAATACACATGATTACAGAAGATTGTGACAAAATGTAAAAGACTATTTCAAAAAAATAAATAGAAATGGGCTTTCCTTGGTGAGTAAAAGAAAACAATTTTCAATTTTACACACACAGCAAAAGCCAACTCTGTTATATATGAGACACACCTCAAACAGTGATTCAAAGAGACAAAAATAGAAAGGACAGGACAAAACTATACCAGACAAATGGAAACAGCAACAAACAGAAAAATAGAAACAGAAACTGCAGATATCCTGGTATCACCAAAGTTAAATTCAAGTCTCAAGGCAAACAGACAAGAGAAAAAAGGATAATTTTTATACTAAAGACCACTATGCAAAATGATACATTTAAGAATATTTATTACCTGGGGCACCTGGGTGGCATAGACCCGTTAAGTGTCTGACTCCTGATTTCAGCTCAAGTCATGATCTCAGAGTGCTGAGATGGAGCCTGCAGTCAGGCCCCACAATGAGCATGCGGCCTGCTTAAGGTATTCTCCCTCTCTCTCTCCCGTCCGCCCCCTCCTTAAAAATTAATAATAAAAAAGAGTATTTATTACCGAGTAATAATACCAACATCCTTAATGAAATAAAAACTCAGAAGTTGCAAGGAGACAGAAACAAACAGTAAGAACATTCCGCTCCCTGCAAGTCAGGTCAAGTGGACAAAAAATAAATAGGAAAAAAGAACACTTAAGCAGCAAAAGCAACAAGGCAGAACTTAGCAGTATATGTAAAACTCTAAACTCTGATCATACAGAACATGACTTTTGTTTTCTTTTTTAGGATTATTTATTTATCTGAGAGACAGATGACAAGCAGGCAGAGAGAGAGAGGGAAGCAGGCTCCCGGCCGAGCAGAGAGCCAGATGCAGGCTCGATCCCAGAACCCTGGGATCATGACCTGAACCAAAGGCAGAGGCTTAACCCACTGAGCCACCCAGGGGCCCCCAGAACATGACTTTTCAACTGTGCATGGCATGTTCACAAAAACTGATTACAGATTAAGTTGCAAGATAAAATCAATAATTTCACAAAGGAGAAATACTACAAACAACCCTCTCTGTTCATGAAGCAGTTAAACTAGAAATTACTAATAAAAATAAGCAGTATTCCAAATTGGCATGTAAAGCAAACTGATACTTGCCATCCTTCCTCCATTAACCAATATAAGAACAAAAAAAACACAAAATCACAGGCACTTGCAATGTCCTAGGCATAGGGATTCAGAAAAACTCAGCTATGTTCCGTGCTAGTGCTATCAAGAGCATTTAGCCTGGCTGAAGGAAAAGAAAGACCTGGCTGGCTCAGTCAGTGGAACCCAGGATTGTGGGTTTAAGCCCCACCTGGGGTGCGGAGATTAAATAAATAAAAATTTTAAAAAATCTTAAAAAAAACAAAGGGAAAATAAAGATAAACTATTATACAATGTAGTGAACCTTACTACCACAGGTGTAAAATGCTTAGTTTCTTTCTCTTTACAGCAGCAGGTACTATGTACATACATCTTTTTTTTAAATTATTTTTTTTAAAGATTTTATTTATTTATTTGACAGAGAGAGATCACAAGTAGGCAGAGAGGCAAGCAGAGAGAGAGAGGAGGAAACAGGCTCCCTGCTGGGCAGAGAGCCCCATGCGGGACTCGATCCCAGGACCCTGAGATCATGACCTGAGCCGAAGGCAGAGGCTCAACCCACTGAGCCACCCAGGCGCCATAAAATTATTTTTTAAAAGATTTTATTTGAAACAAATAGCATGGAGGACATGGGGACTTAGAGTGGAGAAGGGAGTTGGGGGGAATTGGAAGGGGAGGTGAACCATGAGAGACTATGGACTCTGAAAAACAATCTGAGGGTTTTGAAGGGACGGGGGGTGGGAGGTTGGGGTACCAGGTGGTGGGTATTATAGAGGGCACGGATTGCATGGAGCACGGGGTGTGGTGCAAAAATAATGAATACTGTTATGCTGGAAATAAAAATAAATAAATAAATAAATTAAAAAAAAAAAAAAAGATTTTATTTGAGAGAAAGAAAGAGCGAGAGCACAAGCAAGGCGGGGTGGGGGGGGGTTGTGGGCAGGAGAAGCAGATTCCTCACTGAGCAGGGAGCAGCCACAGAGCTCCATCCCAGGACCCTGGGATCATGATCTGAGCTTGAGGCAGATGCTCAAGCACTGAGCCACCCAGGCGCCCCTAGATATAATCTCTTTATGAATATCCCTATTTTTAGCAAGGAAACACTTTATATTTAGCAGGAAAAGGCCATGATGACATAGAATTGACTCTCAAGCGGCTCAGAAAGATCGAGTAGATGAAGACGACAACTAAGTAAAATGTAAAATGCAAAAGTGAAACCTGGGTAAAAGGGATAGTTTGAAATCATTTCCAAAGAAAAAATTTCAAAATAAAAAAAAGCATTGGCGCCTGGGTGGCTCGATTAAACATCTGCCTTCTGCTCGGGTCACGATCTCCGGTTCCTAAGGTCCTAGAATCGAGCCCCGCATCGGGTTCTCTGCTCCGCGGGGAGCCTGCTTCTCCCTCTCCTCCCCACTAGCGCGCTCTCTCACTAACTCTTGTCTCTTTCTCTCAAATAAATTAAAATTTAAAAAAAATCACTTTTACAGCGAGGCATTTCATCCATGAACAATTAGTATCTGATATTAAAGAGAAAAAGAATCTGAACATTTTCCGTTTTTAATTCAATTTATTTATCAAGATTTTCAGGTTTTTTTTTTTTTAAAGATTTTATTTATTCATTTGACACAGATCACAAGTAGGCAGAGAGGCAGGCAGAGAGAGAGGAGGAAGCAGGCTCCCCGCGGAGCAGAGAACCCGATGCGGGACTCGATCCCAGGACCCTGAGATCATGACCTGAGCCGAAGGCAGCGGCTTAACCCACTGAGCCACCCAGGCGCCCAAGATTTTCAGTTTTTTTTTTTTTTTAAGATTTTATTTATTTATTTGACAGAGAGAGATCACAAGCAGGCAGAGAGGCAGGCAGAGAGAGAGAGAGGAGGAAGCAGGCTCCCCGCTGAGCAGAGAGCCCGATGTGGGACTCGATCCCAGGACCCCGAGATCATGACCTGAGCCGAAAGCAGCGGCTTAACCCACTGAGCCACCCAGGCGCCCCAAGATTTTCAGTTTTTGATTTACGGGTCATTCTCCTTAAATCTTCCCTGTTTTATTCTTCCTTACAATGTTGCATACATTGTTAAAATACCTGTTTTTAGACCTTGTCCAAATATTTGCAAATAAATCCTGTTATTTTCAAATTCTTTTCGCTAGTTTGAACTTTTGGTATTTAAGCTAATATTCCACAATACGAACTCAAAATTTTAAAACTATATATTTTAGGAAACTCTTTGAAATTTAGAAATTATGTAATTCATGCTGCTAACAAGAAAACCCGTGTCCTTGAAGAGCTTAGTTTTTGAGGTGGAAGGACCGGGGAGTAGAGTATTACGGAAACACAGAATCATCTTACTTTCTGCATCAGGTACTGAGTTCTAGAGGGCTGCAGAGCTAGCTCTACCGTGACAGACACGTCAGAACACAAAACGGTAAAAACAAAAGAAACGGCATTTACTGGTAAACAGCCCAGCGGGCTTACGAAGAAAATAAAAGCTTCTTTACTCCTTTTTTTTTCTTTACTTACCCAGAACCAACTTCTCCCCAAACGTAGCCAGGACTGCTAGAGCTTCCGAGGACCAACGGTCCCATCAGGAAGATCAACGGTCGCGCCGAGAGGGAACAACGACCTCGTCAGGAGCACCAACGGTCAACCAGCTTTTCCTTCACAGCTGGGCGCACAAAATGTCCGAGCGCCCCTCGGTGGGGCTTATATCCGCTCACGTGGCTGAGTCCCCGCCAATGAAATGTGGCGGGGTGAGAACCACTTCCGGTTGGGGCCCCACACCCTCCCCCATCTTTAGGCCACAGGAGGGCTTATTTTGTTTCCAAAGTAGGGAACATGGTCTACCTGTTTTCTTGCGCTGCTGGGGTTAAAGAGAACAAGCTGGCCCCTAAAATCCATGGAATGTCATGGAACATTTTCTCTTCCCTCGCCTGCAATCCGGAGGCCAGTACGAATTCTGAGGTCCAAGAGGCTTGCAGAGCCACGTGGTGGGGGAGACCTCTGACTGCCTGGAACTGTGAAATGTACAATGAATCAGTATCATTTGTTAATCCTCCTCACCTCCCCCGCTGAACACACCTTAGCGTGGTTTTGAGGATTAAGTGACCCCAGTGCCTGGTACATATTGTTCGAGAAGTGGTTACTATTATTCTTGGTTTGGAAGAGATTTTTCTCAGCTCCAGAGACATTTGCTAGCTGTATAATTCAAGGAAAATTCTATGGCTTCTTTAAGCTACCTTTCTCATATGAAAATGGAGAAAGCCCACTTAGCAAATGTTTCCTAATACATACCATATATATATATATATATATATATGTATATATATATATATATATATATTTGAACATAATTATCCCCTAATATATACCAAAGAGTCATCTAGGTTCAGAGTACAAAAAATTAAACAAGATCTATAAGGTCCCTGCTCTCATGGTATTTATATTCTAGTAATGTGCAATGTTGTAAACATAAAAAACAAATAATTACAGAGGATAAAAATAATACATGATCTGCCTCATATTGGACAAAGACCAACTCATTATTGAATTTTCTATAAAATCAGTTAGGAAACGGTGGAGATTAGGGTCAGTCCCATCCAAAGCTCATGAACTGATGTTGGAAGTGTGATCCCTTAAAGTAAAATTAAGGGGTCTGTAACATGCAGAATTGCAAACTGGTCCCCAATTTCCTGCCCCTGATATACACAGGCTCTGTAATTTTTCTCTGCGTGAGTGTGGGCGTGGCCTGTGAATATGATGTGATATCACTCCTGTGCTTATGTTATATGGCAAAGATGAAAGGATTTTTCAGTTGTAAGTGAAGTCCCTAATCCATTGATAAGGAGTCACTCAAAAGAGAAAATATGCTGAGTGGGCCTGACCTAATCAGGTGAGCCCTTTTAAAAAGTAGCTAGGCCTTCCTTTGAGTCTCCAAAGAGCAGAGGTGTTCTCTTCTGGCCTCGAAGAAACCAACCAGCAGGTTATAAACTTCCTACAGAGGGAGGGAAACCGCTAGGAACCGAGGTCCTCTGTCCTACTCCAGCAAGGAAGTAAATCCTATTAACAACCTAAATGAGTTCGGAAGAGAACCCCAAGCTTCAGATTAGCAAACAACCTAGTGGACACACATGACTGCTCCTCTATGAGCCCCTGAGCAAAAGATGCAGTTCAGTCTTCTGACCCATGCAAACTGTGAGGTGATAAACATGCATTGCTTTAAGCTGCTAAATGTGAGTAATTTCTCGTGCAAAAATTAAAAAAAAAAATAGGCTTCTTCTCCTGTTTGGGGCAATCTGAAATATCCAAGCCCGTCTCCTGTTGTAGCTGTCCAGGTGACTGCCTGAAGAAGATGGTACCTAAGTTGAGACATAAGATGAGAAGCAGTTATCTAGGCCAAGAGGAGTGTGAGTGTGTCAGGAAGAGAGACGTCTCATCGTCACCTGAGATATCCCAAAATGCTTTTCAAAAAAGCTGACACTGGGGCGCCTCGGTGGCTCGGTGGGTTAGAGCCTCTGCCTTCCGCTCAGGTCATGATCCCAGGGTCATGGGATTGAGCTCATGGGCTCTCTGCTCAGCGGGGAGTCTGCTTCCTCCTCTCTCTCTGCCTATCTCTCCACCTACTTGAGATCTCTGTCTGTCAAATAAATAAATAAAATCTTAAAAAGAAAAAAAAAAAAAGCTGAGACTTACCACAGTGGCGACAAAGGAAAAGAAGACCCCTCCCCCCACCACTGCAGCTTCCTTGGCAGAACATCCGACTGAGAGTGTCCCAGAGCACATTTCCTTGACCCCGCCAGCTTTTAGGATTTTGGCAGAGGGCAATGAAGTAATTCATCACCAACAGAAGTTTAAAAACAGTCCATTCACTGGGGAGAGAAAGAAAAATTCTGTCACCTGGCTTGGGGACCACACAACTTAGATGGTTGAATTCCTTCCCTTAGAAAGAGGCCGGCTGACACTTCGACTGAGAGAAGCAGCATCTGCTATTTGCTTCTACCCCTAAAGAAGAAAAAGGTTTCATTTTTACAGTTGATAGATTCCCTCTGAGTGGGGAGACATTTCATCCCCTCATTTCATGTTGTGAGTTAATTTCATTTCTCCTCAATTAAATGATATCTAACTCCTCCCTCACTGTGTATAGGGAGGGGAGATTTTAGCTTGACCTCTTGATACCTTATGTCAGAAGACCAGAATCTGGAAGAGGACTCTGCAGCTTTTAAAAAAAATTAATTTATTTATTTGCGGGGTGCCTGGGTGGCTCAGTGGGTTAAAGCCTCTGCCTTGGGCTCAGGTCATGATCTCAGGATTCTGGGATCGAGCCCCGCATCGGGCTCTCTGCTCAGCAGGGAGCCTACTTCCCGCTCTCTCTCTCTCTCTTCCTGCCTCCCTGCCTACTTGTGATTTGTGTCTGTCAAATAAATAAATAAAATCTTAAAAAAATAAAAAAATAAAATTAATTTATTTATTTGAGAGAGAGATAGAGAGAGAGCAAGTGAGAGAGAGCAGGGGTGGGGAGGCAGAGGGAGAGAAAGAGAATCTCAGGCAGACTCCGGGCTGAGCATGGAGCCGCAGGTGGGGCTCAATGTCATGACCCCAAGATCGTGACCTGAGCTGACACCAAGAGATGGATGCTCAGCCAACTGAGCCACCCAGGTGTCCTGTTGTTTGTTTGTTTGTTTTATTAGAGAGAGAGGGTGGGGGATCAGATGGAGAGGGAGAGAGAGAATCATAAGCAAGCTTCATCCCCAGCATGGAGCCCAACTTGGGGCTTGATCCCACAACCCTGAAACCACAACCTGAGCTGAAATCAAGAGTCAGAAGCCTAACCGACTGAGCCATCACAAACATGGGAGTATCAACAAAAGTGGCAGAGATGATGGCCCCCTTGACCCCACCCTTCAAGGGAGTCCCAGCCTTCTCCATGGTGGTGAAGACCCTAGTGGACTCCACAACAGACTCAGCACCAGCCTCACCCCATTTGATGTTGGCAGGATCTCACTCCTGGAAGATGGAGACAGACTTTCCGCTGATGACCAGCTTCCTATCCTCAGCTTTGACTGTGCCACTGAATTTGCCAAGGGTGGAAATCATCCGGGAAGGTGGAGACCATGTAGGTGAGGTGAACGAAGGGGTCATTGATGGTGACAGTATCCACTTTGCCAGAGTTAAAAGCAGCCCTGGTGACTGGGTGCCCAATACTTCCAGATCCGTGTTCTCTGACCTTCCACATCATGTCTCGGGGATGTGGCTGGCACTGCGTCAGAAGATGTGGCGGTCTGTCAACCAGAGAGGAACAGAGAGACTTGACTGCAGCTTCTTGAAGTAAACTGAGCTTATAGCCACAACCCCCAGTTCCTTGCCATTTAGTAGTACTTTTCGTTTTTGAGAGGGTAGAAGTGAGGGCTGGAGTAGACCACAGGGCTACCAGTTCCGGGGCCTCAGGACTTCAGTGGGTGTGGGCAGCAGAACTCCCAAAGGAAGCAGCAAGACTCCGAAGTCCACATCTCAGACTACAGGACTCGCTCAGCGATCTGGTTGCAAAGCAGGTTCCCATCTAGTAGGTCTTGGGGCCTGAAACTTACTTTTTCCTTTTAATATTTTGTTTGTTTATTTTAGAGAGAGAGAGAAAACCAGTTTGGAGAACAAGGCACAATTGCCCTTAGCTTTTGTCCAGTAGTCCAGAGCAGGAAGCAGAGACATCACTTGGATATATCATTCAGATTGTTCCTTATACAAAAAGAAATTGGCGGGGGGGGCAGCGGGGGGAAGAAAGGACAAGAAAGCTAGGCCTCTGCGGGGAACAAAAGGGACTTAGCGAAGTCCACAGGACCAGGTAGAGACAAACACTAGAAATTCAGGTTTCAGACTCTTGATTAAGTTTTCATTTCCCCAACCTGTGGCTGCCTCCAATGTCCATCACCTTCCCTTCTGTCCCAGAGCACCTATCTTTCCCGCAGTCTTGAGTCGATTTCTCCCTCTTTTGCAGCTTGCTTTTGGAGTATTTGCTTAAGATAAACATTAGAATTAAAAAGGAGCATTTGAATGTGTTGGGTGTTCTCACAAGTTACTATCTGCATTCCCCTGGGACTATCTCTGGGCACAGAACGAGGGGAGAGACCATATGTATGTATGCAAAATAGTTAAATTCCGTCTTTTCCAAAACATACAGAATTATACATGTTATGTGAAGGCAGAACTCTGAACTGGTCCCCAAGATTCCCCACACCCTGGTGGTGTATGTGCACTTCCTGTATAGCCCAGAGATCGCGAATATGATAGATTTCACTCCCGTGAGTCAGTTATGTTCTATGAACAGTTGATTTTTACAAGAGTAGAATCTCTGAGTGGTCCTGACCTAATCAGAGGAGCCCTTTAAATCGAAAGTTAGAGACCAAGAAGTCAGAGATTTGAAAGACAAGACAGCGCTGATACACTATTGCTTGCTTGAAGATGGAGGAGTGCACTTAGCAAGGAAATTGGGATTTCAGTCCAACAAGGTCAAGGATCAAAATTCTGCCAACAAGAACACAGCTGGACTTCTGACCTGGAGAACCATGACTCAACCGTGTTTCTATTTTGCCTTCACTGTCAGGGAACTCAGAGTCAAATCTGAGGCAGAAATGTTAGAAGTTTTAGCGGTCATTACAGTCTCTACATCTATTTTCAGTGTTTTTCTCTTACTCATGGCTTCCTGCATTTTTATGTATTTTGCCTGATTTTCCTATTCTTAATTGTGTTTAACATTCACTTTTATGTAATCTTTTTTTAGTCTCATTAGAAAAGCAATATGTGCTCATTGTGAAAAATACAGTTAGGCCCAGGAAGAAGGAAAAATGAAGCATTAGAATTCTATCACTTCTGCTGGAGAAAACAACTGTTAATGTTTTGATGTATTCTTTCCAGCCTTTTCCCCTATGCCCATATGTGTATTTTTACATAATGAGATTGTGCCATATTATTATTATTCATATTCTTATCGGGAGCTACCTCTGAACATCTGAGGAATGAACGAGATAGAAATTCACATGTATTCAGTGGTTTGAAGGTATTTTTTTAAAGATTTTATTTTTTTTTAAAGATTTTATTTATTTATTTATTTGACAGACAGAGATGACAAGCAGGCAGAGAGGCAGGCAGAGAGACAGGCAGAGAGACAGGAGGAAGCAGGCTCTCCACGGAGCAGAGAGCCCGATGCGGGGCTCGATGCCAGGACCTTGGGATCATGACCTGAGCCGAAGGCAGAGGCTTTAACCCACTGAGCCACCCAGGTGCCCCTAAAGATTTTATTTTTAAATAACCTCCACTCCCAATGTGGGACTTGAACTTACAACCCTGAGATGAAGAGTTGCATGCTCTATCTCACCTGAGCCAGCCAGGTGCCCTTGAAGGTCTTCTTGTTTGTTTGTTTGTTTGTTTGTTTGTTTGTTTTTTGAGAATGTGTTTGGTTAGGTCAGCAGATCTCACCTCTTTGTTTCTTTTTCTGTTCCTCCTATGACACTTGGCGTCGAGAAGACCCCAGGTTCAATGATTTGGTAGGATGACGCACAGGACTCAGCATAGACTCACAGCTGTGACTTACTAGAGTGAAAAAGCTACAAAGCAAAATGTGCGAAAAGTAGCACAGGTGCCAAGTCTAGAGGAAACCTGGCACAGGCTGGCAAGAGTTCTCTCCCAGTGGGGTCACAGAGGATGCATGTAATTCCTCCAGCATGAAATTGTGACAACACACAGTATGTAAAGTATTGTCTACCAGGGAAGCTCATTAGAGACTCAGTATTCAAAGTTTGGAAGAGGCTAGTGTTGTAGGCACCCTTCGCATGGAATGTACCAGAATTCCAGACTCCCAGAAGGGAAGCAGATGTCCAACCTCAATCATAGTTCTTGCACAGTTAAGGCCCAGCCAATGGCAGATGCTGCAAGCAGCCCGAAGAGAGCAGTTTCAAGCCAACTACGTTCAACCTTTCTTGCCCATTGCCTAAGCACCGCATTCCCAAAATCCTACTGCAGGTGTGTGTAATAATCCATGCCCTGGTTACAAGTTCTCTCTCCACAGAGTAAATCAGAAGGTGCGTGTCTTGGAAGGGGAGGTGAACCATGAGAGACTATGGACTCTGAAAAACAATCTGAGGGTTTTGAAGGGGCAGGGGTGGGGGGCAGGAGGTTGGGGGAACCAGGTGGTGGGTATTGGAGAGGGCACGGATTGCATGGAGCACTGGGTGTGGTGCAAAAACAATGAATACTGTTACACTGAAAAGAAATTAAAAAAAAAAAAAGAAGGTGCCGTGTCTTAGTTCTGAGTTTTGTAACCAATTACAGCAGAGTGGGCAGTTTAAGCAACACATGATTTCTCATGTTTCTGGAGGCTAGGTGATATAGACCCAGAGTCTACCTCTTGGTTCTCAGATGGCCATTTCCTTCAGGTAGCCTCACCATGGTGGAGAACGTAGAGGAAGCAAGCTCTTCTCATGAGGGCACTGGTCCCACCATGAAGGCTCTGTCCTCGTGAACTAATCACCTCCCACTGACCCCATTCCTGGTATCCTCATGTTGGAGGTCAGGAGTTAAACATATGTACGCTGGGGCGATATAAATATGCAGTCCGTAACAGTGAATGAGTATCACCTCTCCACATACACATTTTTTTTTAAGGTTTTATTTATTTATTTGACAGCGCTAGTAGGCAGAGCAGCAGGCAGAGGGCCAGGGAGAAACAGACTCCCTGCTGAGCAGGGACCCCCCCCCCCCCATGCGGGACTTGATCCCAGGACCACGGGATCATGACCCGAGCCGAAAGCAGATGCTTAACCGACTGAGCCACCCAGGCGCCCCTCTCTATACACAGTTTTAAAGCCAATCCTGAGCAAATGTCTATGAAAGCTATAATTAGGTTAGAGAAGCTGATCACGAAAGACAAATACCAGGCTGAAAAACTGATCCTTTGGTGTCCCTCCTCGAGAGTCTGGGTCTGGAGAGCTGCCTCTATTTTCCCAAGGTTTCTTTTTGCCTTTCCCAGCCCCACCAGCCCCAGAATTCCTCAGCAGAGGCCAGGCACAGGGCCTTATGTTGTGCCCGATGCCTAGGATCAAGCGTTGTCTCAAAGAGGAACAGGCCATCACCTCAGAGGCCCTGTCCCCTTTCACTCAGGCCCGTGTTGAGTAGCTTTTTCTGAGGTGACAGAAGCAAAGGACTGCCTTCGTCTCTGCGGTTAGGTTTCTGTGTTTTGTGGGCTCCAAAAATCAGTCTCCTGTATGGTAAATCTTATTTTGGGGAGAGCTGACAGGGACGGACTTTGCACAGGTGTTTTTATTTTTTCCTGGCACAAGAGTGACTTTTACTCTGGGATTAAGGTGTGCTTTTGGGGAAAAAAGATCAGAACACAGAATCATAAAAGCACGTGCGTAATGAAACAAGATAGGATTGGGAGGGAGATAAACCATAAGAGACTCTTAATCTCACAAAACAAACTAAGGGTTGCCGGGGAAAGGGGTGTCGGGAGAGGGTGGCTGGGTTATGGACATTGAGGAGGGTATGTGCTATGGTGAGTGCTGTAAAGTGTGTAAACCTGGCGATTCACAGATCTGTACCCCTGGGGCTAATAATACATTATAAGTTAATAAAAAATTTTAAAAAAATAAAAAATAAAAATTAAAGTAAAGGCAAAAAAATAAAAATAGGGGAAAAAAAGCACATGCCTTTGAAAGCAGAGGTGAACCACTAGACAATAGGGTGCCTTGGCATGGGGACCTTGAATTAGTAGAAGCTACCCTTCCTGGGTTTAGCAGTGCCCGGGGGGCGGGGCACAGAGTCTGGGGACTCTACAGTGCCCTTGGGCAGAGTGGCAGAAAAATGCTCCCTCTGGTAGCAAGTAGCTCCATGTCATGGTGCCAGGCTTGGTAAGCAGCCCCGTGTATGGATTTCAATGGCTACTCACCTGCGTCCCCGGGCACCTTGTGTGCTAACACAATTGAGAACAAATAGGTATGCTGGGAAGGTTGGCCAATGTGGGGCCTTATCTTCCTTTATCCTCTTATTTCAAAAGAATCAAAAACCCGGTCCTATAACTTGTCTTCCGCATCAGTTGAGCAAGGCTTTGCCTCCATGTGGGTTATTGGAGCTCGCCCTTGTTTCAGGAATATTGCAGAGGGGCTGCTCGGTGCAGGGGGGTAGCGTGGATCCTCATTAGTTGATTTCACCGTGGAATCTATGTAGCTCATTATTGAATCATTGTGCTCAAGGGATTCTCTTAGCTACCTTTGAAATATGATGATCTGTTAGCTTGAACATTGAGACATGGAAAATAACATTTTAGGATGGAAAAGCTGTTTTATCTATTACGATTATTTTTTTTCAAAATTTTATTTATTTATTTGTCAGAAGGAGAGAGAGAAAGACTGAGCACAAGCAGGGGGAGCGGTAGGAAGAGGAGAAGCAGGCTTTCCCGCTGAGCAGGGAGCCCGATGGGGGACTCGACCCCAGGACCCCAGGATCATGACCCGAGCCAAAGGCAGACACTTAACTGACTGAGCCACTCAGGCATCCCATCTGTTATGATTACTGACATAATTTAAGAGCCTCTGTTTTGTCGCCTGTAAAACGCAGGGTGAACCAATGTCAATGTCCCCTTCAACCCTTTTCTCCTCTACTTCCTCACATTTACACAGATGTCGAGATTACAAAGTACTCTCATTTCCAGGTCTTGTCTGCCCCTCAACAGAATGAGGACAAATAAAAAGCCTCAGTTTCCAGCAGGCCTAGATACACTTGCTCATGGGTTTCAAACCCGATCTCCAAGATTCTTCTCTCTCGGTTGTCAGTATCACAAATAGGACACGAGGAGGACCTTTTTGAAAAATCAAGCACATGTAAAAATCATATCAAGTGGCAATGGGTTCTGGTTATTCCCTGGGCAAACAACAGGGGGAAAGGAGACTTTAAGTAGATGAGTCTAGCATGTTCGATTGAGTTTCATACACAAAGGCATCTGTACTATATGACTGCTGCTTCCCAGCCTCTGCTTCTTTTACCTATAACTGTTGAAACCGGCAGTCCTGTAACAGAGGATCTAAAAATAGGGAACAGAGTGCAGAAAGAGAAATGTTAAATCATATTACCCAAAGCACTTAAGTTCTTATTCTTTAATATTACAGTCTTCTGTGAAAAAATTTCATTGTCTGCCAAATTTTGCGAAGTCAGAATACACTGCTGTGAATGAAACACAAGCTGGCACGCTGAAAAGTTCTCCTCCTGAAAAATAATTGCCCAGATTCCTCTTTTATGTCTTAAGTAAGATTCTCCGGGTTGCAACTAACAGAAACTGCTACTTGAAACTACCACAAGCCGGAACCCGGGATTGTGACTGGTAAGCAACTGAGGCAGCTCATGGAGTCCAAGGGCAGGGGGACGGCTGGGCATCCCAAACATAAAGCAAGCAGCGCAAAGCACTCGGGAGACCCAGGCTGCTATTTGCTACCGTTGCTTTAATTTGGCTTCTGTCCAGCATGTTCCACTCACCATCTTGGCACCCACAAGGTGGAAGGTGGGTTCCATGGTCCCATCGGCCAGGGCTATGGATAGATTGGAAATACACCGAAGCTGTGCCAATAAGGGACACCTGGGGGGCTCAGTCGGTTAAGCGTCCGCCTTCGACTCAGGTCATGATCTTCGGGTCCTGGGATCGAGCCCCGCTTTCGACTCCCGGCTTGTCAGGGAGTCTGCTTCTCCTTCTGCCCCTCCCCCTGCTCATGCACACACACACTCTCTCTCTCCTTCTCAAATAAATAAATAAAAAGTCTTTAAAAAAAAAAAAAAACTGGGGCGCCTGGGTGGCTCAGTGGGTTAAGCCGCTGCCTTCGGCTCAGGTCATGATCTCAGGGTCCTGGGATCGAGCCCCGCATCGGGCTCTCTGCTCAGCAGGGAGCCTGCTTCCCCTCTCTCTCTGCCTGCCTCTCTGCCTACTTGTGATCTCTCTCTGTCAAATAAATAAATAAAATCTTTAAAAAAAAAAAACTGTTCCAATAAGATTGTCTCAGAGACCTACTATGAGCTGCCCCTATGAGCTGTTTGGACTAAGGCTGTGTGACCTTGAGAGAAAACGTGCCAGCCTTGCTCCTTTTCCCTCGTGAGCTCCTTCCAGCCGCTCATCTTCCCTTCCGTCTGCTCGTGCCCTCACGCGGCCGCATTCTCGGACTCCGCCGTTCCCGCAGGATGCTTGGGACGGCTTCAGGGCCCGCACAGCCTGACGTGGCCCATCCAGGCCTCTGGCACGTAGGTGTCTTTGGTCCGGGCCACTGGCAGAGACTGACCAGTGTCTCTCGATCCCCATTGCAACCTCCAGGGAAAGAGAGAGACCGGGTTGTTGTGAGGATCAAAGGGGTTAATGTGGTCATCAGCTGCTCTTCTAAACCTTCCTGGGGGGCTTCTCTGCCCAGGCGGTGTTCCGTTAGCCTTCCTCCCCGGGCCCCAGCTAGAGTGAATCCCTTCTACCCCACTCCTGCTGTTGAACCTTGTACATGCGGTTCCGTTTTGATTGCGGGTGTTCTGCATTATGGTACCTCTGTTGGCCCATCTCTCGTTCTAGACTGTGAGCTCCTTGGGCTTTGAGCCACACGCTGCTCCCTTTGGAGCCATGCCTGGAGCTGAGGTGAAATGCTTGCCAAACTGAAGATAAGACCGGGCTACCACGCCTTGTTGACTTCCAACCAGCCAGTCAGAAGGCAGACTTCCAGATGAGAGGTTATCTCTGAGCAATTAATTAATGTGGGTCAGATGTGTCCCGGGTCATTTTTATGACTCACCAGTGGAGGAGGATTTCATTCCAGATGGACTTCCTAGGAAGACAGTGTGACTCCGAGTCAAGCCTCTTCTGGCTCTGCAAGGGGACTTTGGAGTGGGAATGCTGGGGTCCAACGCCTGTCGTTTACACACACTGTATCCCTAGTGATCCGCACGGTGACGCGGGCCGCGCTGCTGACAACGCAGGGTTTACATCCTCAGCCTCCATCCTTGTCTCTGGCCTCTCTTCCTGGTACTGCCTGCTCTCTTTGCATGCCTCTGCCTGCAGCCCTCATAACCCTTTCTCCTTCCCCTGCTGCCCAGCCGCCATTCCCTGTACCCTCACCCGTGCCTCTTGGGCACTGGGCTCTGTCGGTTGCAGGTGTATGGGTATCCATTTCCAGCAGTTTCGGTTTTATGATGTACAGCCCTTCAAAGCACACTGGCACCTTTTTCCCAAGATTGATGTTGACACAAGTCCACATAAATTAATGTTCTCATCGCAACTCATTTGCCTGGAGGGAGTAAATTTGTATGCAAAACAGAACAAAGGAGGGGGTAGAAGGAAGGGGAAGAAACGGGAAGATCTTTTCCCAGTTAACCTGCCCACAACCCAGGAACTTAAGGGGGGGCAGGGTTTTTGTTTTTGTTTTTTTGTTTTTTAATCAACTCCAGTAAATAATTGGAAAAAAAAAAAAAGGCCGCGGTAGAGAAGTCATTTTTTAAAAAATATTTTATTTATTTATTTGACAGAGACAGATCACAAGTAGGCAGAGAGGCAGGCAGAGAGAGGAGGAAGCAGGCTCCCTGCTGAGCCGAGAGCCTGATGCGGGACTCGATCCCAGGACCCTGAGATCATGACCTGAGCAGAGGCTTTAACCCACTGCGCCACCCAGGTGCCCCGAGAAGGCATTTGTTAATAAGGAACTTGGGTAGGTCCTGAAACCTGGAGTTTCTCATCCCTCTTCCAGGCCCTTCCCATCCCAAGATGTTTTTAAAATATGCTGCTTCTTCAAAAAGGATTACAGGGCTGGGCCCCAGACGGGATGGTCTGCAAAGGCTGAGAGCACAGGAGACTTCCTCATGGGGGTTTTGCTTTGGGCCTTTTCAGTATTCCCCCCCACCCCCCCACCCCGCAGTCAACCAGGGTCAGATACCACGTGATCCCTCCTCCAGCCACGTCAGAAGGTCGACGAGAGCCTGACGCTGCGTCACGATGCCTACGTCATTCACCTCAGTGCGTCTCATCCTGTGGGCATTTTGTCATCTCGCATCCTCATAAGGGTGAGTACAGTGACGTATTTTGAGAGAGACCACATTCACATAGCTTTCATTATAGTATATTATAATTGTCCTATTTTGTTAATTTTTATTGTTAATCTCTTATTGTGCTTAATGTATAAATCGATCACAGGTCTGTATATAGAGGAGAAAACAGTCGATATAGGGTTTGGTACTATCTGAGGTTTCAGGCATCCACTGGTGAATTTGCAATCCGACTCCTCCTAGAATACTTTTCTGGCTGCTGATTTAGGTCCTCGCTACCCAAAGTATTACCTAAGTGCTGACCTATGCACCATGTTGGAAATGTAGAATATTAGGCCCCTTCCAGACCTATGGACCGCAGTTGGATTTTAATAAAGCCCCCCCCCCCAGGCTCTAATGCGTATTAGAGCTCGAGAGGCTCAGGCTTGGAAGGCAACTGAGGAAGGCTTTTTCTTATTCCACAACAGTCTGTTATTGAATAGGGAGCGAGGCTCAGTGCCAGACAGGTAGGGATTGAAATTCTGTTTTCTACTGCTGTGAGGCTTCAGCTTCCTCACCTGTAAGGAGGAAGCACGTGTTTCTCATAGATTTGTGATGACTGGATGGTATATTCGTTTCCTAGGGCCACCTGAACTGATTACCACAAGGTAGATGGCTGAAAACACCAGGAAGTCTTCTCTCCCAGAGCTAGAGGCGGGAAGTTCAAAACCTCCGTGTCAGCAGGGCCTTGCTCCCTCTGCAGGCTCCAGCGGGAACCCTTCCTTCCTCCTTCCCGCTTCAGGGGGTCCCAAGTGTCCCTTAGCTGTGGTGGCAAAACTTCAACCCCTGCCTCTGTCCACCTTGCCACAGCCTTCCTCTCCGTGTCTTCTCCTGTCCTGACGAGGATGACAGTCGTTGAATCAGGAGGTCACCCTAATTCCAGTGTCATATCATCTTGAGATCCTTAATTATATCTGCAAAGACCTTATGTTAAAGTCAGGTCAAATTCTGAGGTTCTGGATGGGCAAAGAATTTGGGGGGCTACTACAGATGACATCAGTATAGGTCAAATGTCTGGCGGGTCGTGGGCACTTAGCACACGTTTCCTCTACCCTCTTTCCCCTTTTATTCAAATGACTCGAGGGTCGCGAATTGAGCGGGGAATTGTTATAGAAAGCTGGTTCTTCCCCATTTTGACAGAGGGCATCTCCTCCACGAGGATACACAGAAGATGCTCTCAAGACCTGTGTTCTGGAGGCAAACCTGTTGTTTTTCCCTCTCTAAAACTTTGGGTTAAAGGTTCCTTTCAAGCGAAGGAACACCGGCAAGGAGCCGTAGGCGAGAAGAGCCTCCCAGAGCAACTCCAAGGCCTCATTGTCTCTTCTCTCTGTGGCTGCTCTGCCTGCCTGGGGAAGGGCTTCCTATTCTCAGTGAAATTCTTATAGGCCGTGGCTTTCTGTCGTACCCCTGAAGGAGAGCTTTTCCTTTACCCTGAAACCCATGTACATCTCAAGAGAAGGTGGGACAAATATTACACTTCAGCTTTCTCATGAGCAAATCTTGCAGGTGTTTGTTTGGGAGTGAATCATATTTGGGGTCTCCTAGCCAATGCCGTCGTTGGCAATTTTCGGATCAACCCGACCAACCCGGTAGTGGGACTAGCTGTTCAGCCAATTCCACCACCCCGTTTCCCATTGCTTTTGTATGTAGATCAGCAACATCTTTCTGAAGTTCTGGGTCACAGTGAACTCTTCTATTGCACCATTATACAGATCTGGTCAATTCCGCGTTAATGACGCAATTAGCTACATAGTCTGCAATAGGGGTTTGTGAATTTCCTGTAAACTGTCTCCCTCAGAGAAGATACCTGGAAATCTCCTTGGTACCCAGCAACCAAGTGCTGTAATTCTCAACGCAGTACCTGTCTTAGAGCTGAAACAAATCAATAGCTAAATGTGACTGCAGCTAGATTACTAACTCAATCTTCTGGTCTCCAAGGGAGAAAGAGTTGCAACCTTTAATACCGAGCAGCCTGCTGAACCAAGAGTGGGAGCTGTATTTATTCGTAAAACGAAATCTGCTAGGAAGGGGAGATCCTAGTTTCGGAGAGTGCTTCTGTATTTTTCAAATTTATCTTTTTTAAAAAGGATTGTTTGGTACTTATTTCTGATCCTGTTTCAGAGATTGATAAAGGGTATTGACTCCTAGCCATCAAAACTCTTTGTTCCGCATGTAGCAGTTTAAAGAGAATATACTTTATTTTCCGGCTGAAGAATTTGGAGCGCAAGGTATGTTGCTCCCAAAATAGGAAGATTGCCTTTGAAGAATTAAACTTTAAGCTCCACATACATTGTATTAAAGTCAAGTCACCTTAAAACCAAGATTCTCAGCTTTGGCTGCATATTAGAATCACCCGGGGAGCTTTTAAAAAATACTGATGCCCCAGGCTGGCTACCAGACATTCTTATTTAATTGGGCCAGGGTGGGGCCCAGGTGTTTTATTAAAAGCTCCCCAAGGGATTCTGCGGCACCCTGGAGGTTGCAATTGCCTTAAAGAGAAACAATAGCTTTTTAAGGTTTCAGGATTTCACTCACACCACTGGAGGCTGCTGAAGTAAGAATGTGGCAAGTATAAGTTGGGGGAAGGGTATAGTTAGCTAAGGAAACCGGGGAAAAGCTTGTCCTAGAGACCTTCCCTGATCACCCGCTTAACCACCCCCCCCCCCGCAAATCTTTATCTCCCTTCCCTGCTTTGTCTCCCTTTTTGTTATTGTCCATCTGAAATACAAGCTCCACGAGAATAGTTTGGTTTGGGACCTGTTTTTGTCACACTTCTATGCCTAATGCCTATTAGGGAGAGCCTCGTACATGTTAGACACTTACATATGTTGAATGAGTGGGCAAATGCATATATAAATGAAATTGTCAGAAGCAAGTTTTCCTATTTCTTTAGCAAGCAGTTCCTACCGCGAAAGCCTTACAAAAAGTTATCTTTAGCTGACTTCATAAAACATCACAAAGTACTCATTTGATTAAGGTTTGGATTCAAAAACATGTTTGCCAGAGGGGAGAATATGCTGTCCTTAAAATGACCTAGGTCCTGTGACAGTAGTAAGTCTTCCTGTGTATAAAATTGACATTCAGATTACACTTTGAATTATAGGTAGAAATACCTATAGGGAGAAAAGGAAGACAAGGAACTAGTTGTGCCAGCTGTTTGATTCCTGTGACATATTTTTCATTGTACATTAATAAATTAGCATTTGGGTTTTATACATTATTCTTGTGAGCTTGATTCACATGAGTGCATTCTTGAGCAGTGAGTGGATTCAACCCCCGCCCTCCACACGGGACTCATTCAGGTTTCTGAGTCTTCAATGCCAAGTTAGACCTTGGACCAGAGCAAATTCCCCAAGGTTATGAGGATAACCCTGTGAAGCCATTTCCACCTCCACCCAGAAGAGACCTTTAGAATTTCAAAATTCATTCCACGTTTTAATAAACACAAAAATCTCTCTGCCCTTGATTGTGACTCCACATTTCTAAACATCTTGGTGAAGATCACTTCATAAGGTTCTTTCTCAGGTGACACAAACTGCCCCTCTCCACCCTCGCACGCGCCCCCAGCGATTCGGGTTTGTCCACTCGGTTGAAAATCTAGGGCTCCGATAGAGCCCTCCCCCAGCATGCTGGCAGGGTTGACGAGTCCTCTGGTCTGCAGCTGCGACAAGACAGACGGACATTTGCATCTTCTTTACTGCTGGGCATCACTCTAAGCCGCTGGAACCCGGCATCCTTTCCAGAACAGACTTAGTTGAAGACTGTTCTCCTTCCTCCTCAGTCTTGAGTGTTCTGAGGCCAGAATAAACAGGACAAAACAAAACAAAAGCCAGAAGGCATTTCGGCTCGTCTGGTCTACAGACCGATTGCTCCGAAGGGAGCTTGAGCCCTAGGCTGAAGACACTCCAACACCAAGGAACATCTCCCTGCTCTGCTCTCAGCCACACACATGCACACGGCCCTCAGCACTGTCTCAGGGCTTGCCAAGCTTTCATTTTGCGCAGCTGTCCTCAGATCGTGACGTGGTCAGGAGCCTTAACATTGACGGTAATGATAACAGCAACAACACAAAATCGAAAGGCCTTCGCCTTTCTGGACCTCATTGGCTTGGATGCTCCCACAATTACGGTGCCTGGTTTCTGGCAGCGGCTCGCAGTGGGTGCTCAGGGAAGGACAATTGGTTTGCTAGCACAGCCTCTGTCGTGGGGGACCTTTCTGGGTTTTGTTCCTCCTCGGCGATGGCATTTTCCTCTCGTTACTGAGTCCTTGGCTCCCCTTCTATTTACCCTCCTCTTCATTCCCCTGGAACTGCTGCTCCAACATTAATATGCATAAGAATCACCTGGGGATCTTGTTAAACCTGAGAATCTGATGTAGTAGGGGGCCAGCATTCTGCATTCCTAACAGACTCACTAATGACAAGGGTTCGGTACAAATCTGCAGGTGAAATGTGGCTAGGGGGAAGGAGGAAGTGAATTTTAAATTTTATTTAATTTTAATTAATTTAAATGTCAATAGTCACTCGGGGCTAACGGCTACCATATTAGACACTGGGTCTAGAGGAGGGACCGAGCAGCAGACTTTGTCTGGGAAGGGCCAAACAGTAAATGCCTTAGGCTTTGTGGGTCACAATGGACTCTGTTACAAGTATTCAACTCTGCCACTAACGTGGAAAAAAAAGAGAAATCTGTAGGCCGTACATATATAGAAGCCGATGGGCACTGTAAAGCATTATTGATGAGGGGGTGGTGGGCTGGATTTGGCCTATAGGCCGTGGTTTGCAGACTCTGCTTTAGAGTATAATTTGGTGATGCTAAAAGAAAGATTTAAAAAAATAACCTGAAGCATATTCCTGAGACTGAAATAAATGCCTTTTTTTTAATTTAAATCTGAATGCATGAAACATTAGTTTTGCTTTTAATCCATAAAAACTCCATAAGCAAATTGTCTCTTAAAAATTGAAACTTAATGTCCTATGTCATTGTATAAAATTATTGCCCACGAATGTTTATTACTGTGAGTCCATCGGATCAACTAGCTGTTCTGTACACATGCACGCATGCCCATACACATACTTTCTGCATACTTTTTTTTTTTTTTTTTGGTCTTGAAATCTTCAGTACATTGTCATTCCTACAATGTTAGCAGGCTCTGTGTGCTAATTATGCAGTGAAACACTTCTGAAATGCTTACCTCCCAACTTAATGGTTGTGGCGGTGAAGTCACTTTCCCCTGGTATGCATGCTCTACGGACACAAGACAAATGTGTGTAGTCGGTTCCTGTGAGTCTAACTGCGCTCCTTTTTTGTTGTTGATTTTTGCGATAGCTGCCTGAACTAATATTTCATATATTTTTTTTATTAAGTTGGCAATATTTTTCCAGTTATGCTATCCATCTTGAAATGATGAATGTCATGTTGGGGCGTTGTTAGTCTGCATCATTAACCATTAGAAACAGTGAGGAGTTACGGAGTAATCTCTCATTGTGCTAAGTACAAAATATTTTTCTCTAAAATGAGCAATCTAAAGATAATCACATTTTATAGATGCAAACGATTTCACATTTCTTATGAACACAATCTGTGTTCGAAAATCATTATTGTGCCCGTTTAATAAGCCATTACACTGAAATGGCTGTAAATGTGTTTGATGCAGATGATAAATATCGATGGGACACTGATCCCAAGTCACACCTCTGGGCTAGTAAGGAATAGTTGAGAACTCTGGTCTCACCAAGACGGCTTTAACTGAGGTGTGTGCTGCCACTTCAAGGGGTGAGATCCTGCAAAAGAATTGACATTATCTATCATTTGGCCCCAAAGGCAGTCAGTGGTCCAAATCAGTTTCCAAAGATGATTCAGGGAAGTTGTATTCTGTTGGGGCTGATACTGATATCTGAGGTATGCACATTCCAGGGGAAGTGAAAAGGTAGCAGGTACCTGGGGCGGGGGGCCGTTCTTGGCTGGCCCAGTCCGTAGAACATACAATTCCATCTCGGGGTTGTAAGGCCAAGCCCCATGTAAGATTACTTAGAAATTAATTTTTTTTGCAGATTTTTTTAAAAGATTTTTTTTTTATCTATTTACTTGACAGAGATCATAAGTAGGCAGAGAGGCAGGCAGAGAGAGGAGGAAGCAGGCTCCCCGCTGAGCAGAGAGCCCGATGCGGGGCTCAATCCCAGGACCCTGGGATCATGACCCGAGCCAAAGGCAGAGGCTCTAACCCACTGAGCCACCCAGGCGCCCTTTTTGCAGATTTTTATTTGTTTATTTGACAGAGAAAGTGAGAGAAAGCATGCACAAGCATGGGCAGGGACAGAGGGAGAGGGAGAAGCAGGCTCCCTGCTGAGCAAGGTGCCCTGTGCCGGTCAATCCCAGGACCCAGGGATCACGACCCAAGCTGAAGGCAGCCGCTTAACCAACTAAGCCACCCAGGCACCCCTTAAGAATAAAATCTTAAAGAAAGAAAAGAAAAGGTAGCAGACATCTGGGCAAAAGAGCTACTTGTAGCCAGGAGGTTACTGCATCATGGTTAACTTGGCAAGGGAAGCACGGGGCCTTCTATGAGCTTAAGTCTCATCCGCTGGGGTTCCAGTCTTCCCAGTGAAAAAGTTAGAGATAACACTAGAGACTCCGTGTGGCACGTGGGCTCCAGCGTAAAGACCTCATGGGTACCTGTGGCTCTAACCTCGGCCTCGTAGATTCTAGCTTTAGGGCACATAACTATTCTCATGTCCAATTGGGGAATTTTTATGCTGCAAGCTCCTGTAACCCTTTCAAACTCAGAACGAGTCTCCTCATTGTTAACCTTCGCTTGGCCATCCTCTTCTCCCTGCTTTCCGCCGCTCTTCAGCACTTCGGGTGTGGCTCTGTAGCCCGCTGCGGTACCGGTGCTGCCTGGCGATGGACTTGACGTAGTTTGCTCCCTCATTTGGCTGTGAACTTCTTGAGGTCAAGGACCATCAAGTCCACCTCTGTATCCTCAGTACACACCTGGCGTCTGACTAAGGTAGATAGTAATAAAGACAAAAAGAAGTTTAGGGGCGCCTGGGTGGCTCAGTGGGTTGGGCCTCTGCCTTCAGCTCGGGTCATGATCCCAGGGTCTTGGGATCGAGCCCCACATCAGGCTCTCTGCTCTGTGGGGAGCCTGCTCCCCCCTCAACCCCGCCTGCCTCTCTACCTACTTGTGATCTCTGCCTGTCAAATAAATAAATAAAATCTTTTTAAAAAGACAAAAATAAGTTTAAATTTGAGTCTCAAAAGCCAAATGATAATTATTCAAAAATAATCTTATTATAAAAGTAAACCAGGGATGCCTGGGTGGCTCAGTCAGTTAAGCATCTCTGCTCAGGTTATGACCCCGGGGTCCTGGGATCAAGCCCCATGTCGGGCTCTCTGCTTATCGCAGAGCCTGCTGCTCCCTCTCCCTGCTGCCCTGCTTCCTTGGGCTCTCTCTCTGTCAAATAAATAAATAAAATCTTTAAAAAAATAAATACATGTACAAAAATAAAAGTAAACCATTTTATTGAAGAATATTTTCAAAATGCATTAGAAAGGAGGATGATATTTTTTTATAAGTCTGAAATTACATTCAACACATTAAGCCTGCTTTTCCACTTTCTTATCATGAGCATTTCATTCTGTTATAACTTAATAAAAATGTGTTCTTTTTAACTGCTGTGATAGAGATATTGGTGCTTACCAAGCATTCCCATTTGGCCCTGTGCATTTCCCATCCTCTCTGCTGCTAGATAGGGCTACGTGATTAATTCTGGCCATTGGGCATAAGAAAAAAAGGACAAAAATCAGGAATAAACTTCTGGGCCAAAGTGGAGAAGAGTCAGCATGTGCTATCCACCAATTTATTTCTTTTTCTGCTCAGTGATGGGGTCATTCTATGGTGGATTTTCCATCAGCCTTTGTTTCACAGTGACTGTGTGGAACTGAGATTCCTGCTACTTCATGTCGAAAAAGGAGCACAAGTGAGAAATAGACCTTTATTTTGGTAAAGCCACTAGGGTTTCCGGGTTAATTTGTGATGGCAGAATAACCTCTTCTCTTCTCACTAATACAGGTATATTGAATAGTATTATATGGATAGATTATGGTTTGATAATTCCTGATAAATATAAGTTAAATTCCTAGAAATGAAATTACTGGGTAAAAGAATTTGGAGCTGTTGAAGGCTGAAGTATATTTGGTAAAATTTCCCCTCAGAAAACTAATGCTGATTTATAGTCTCGCTAGTAGTACCTGGGAGCACTGGTTTCACCACGCCTCACCAAATTGGCATTATTGTTCTTTGGAATACTTGCACATGTGAAAAGGGAAAATCACATTGGCTTCAAATCTGGTTCATTTGAATAACGAAATGGCCATAATCCTGACAGATTTTCATTGAAACTGCCTCTTAATGGGCCTTGATTTCATGGGCCTCAGTGACTTGAGGATAGAGGTAGAATCTATCTAGTATAATGACCTTGGAAATGAAATAGAGATGAACCTGCCAATATAACCAACGTTATGCCAGGCCAACAATAACAGAATTGAATCATTACATTTTTTTCCTGGAATTTTTTCTTTTGGTCTGTCCAGACATTTATTCTTAAACTATGAGGAAAAAAAAAATACAGGATGGCTGATTTTCTGAAATACCAGAAGTTCTAGGACAGCTCGTTGCTGTAGCCTCTGCTTATGAAAAACCAGTAAGATTCCTGACTCTGCCACTGAGTCTGACCCCAAAGACTTGAAGAAACATACCTCGAAATGGCAGAGTCCCCAAATGGATGTATTCCCATTAAATGAACGAGGTCACGAATGAGCTGTGTTTTGAATGCCTAGGTACTTAGTAAATAGTGGTTAAGTGCTTGGAGGGAGGGAGGAATGAAGGAAGGGAGGAAGATGGGAAGAGAAAAGTAATGTGTCGTATCGTAGCTAGAATAAGAAGGCAATGGAGACGTTATCGCGTGTAAGCTCTTCATTTTAAAGCAAACTCAAAGTAATGAAGTGAGTTCTCTAAGGTCCCAAGCTCAGAGCTAAGTAGCTAGAATGGGACCCAAATTCGGGGCTTTCAGCTCCCATCCAGGCTTCTGTAGCATTGCATAGTCGGCTGGTTTTCCTCTGCCACCTAGGTAAATTTGGTTGAGAAGCATTCACTCAATAGTTATTTTTTAAATTTTTTTTGAAAATTTTGAAAAAGATTTTATTTTTTGAAAATGTTTTGAAATTTTTTGAAAAAGATTTTATTTTTTGAATTTTTTTTATTTTTTGAAAAATTTTTTGAAATTTTTTGAAAAAAATTTTTAAAGATTTTATTTATATATTTGACAGACAGATCACAAGTAGGCATAGAGGTAGGCAGAGAGAGGAGGAAGCAGGCTCCCCGCTGAGCAGAGAGCCCCATGTGGGGCTCAATCCCAGGACCCTGAGATCATGACCTGAGCCAAAGGCAGAGGCCTCAACCCACCACCCCTGAAAAATTTTTTGAAAAATATTTTGTTTATTTACTTGACAGAGATAGTGAGGGGGGAACACAAGCATGGGGGAGCTGGAGAGGAAGAAGCAGGCTGGAGAAGGATAAGCAGGCTTCCCACTGAGCAGGGAGCCCCACACAGTTCGATCCCAGGACCCTGGGATCATGACCGGAGCCAAAGGCAGACGCCCAGTAACTGAGCCACCCAGGCGCCCCCACTCAATGGTTATTGAACACCTACATATAGGACATTATGATAGATTCGGTGAATTCATAGGGGTCTCCCCATTCCAATAGGGGAGACAGATGTGCAATCAGACAATGAGCTTGATAGAAACTCCTGCAAGATGGTGTTGAAAAAAGCCAATAGGGTAGAGAGGCATTCCAACTGGGCATTAGGGAAAGCTTATTTGAGGAGCTGGCTTTTGCATTGAGCTTTCAATTTGAATTTCAATAACAAGAGGAGGCAAGGAGAGGTACTCTAAACTAGGAAAATGCTAAAACAAACAAAACTTTTGAAAATAATGCACATGGCAAACCCTCTCTTATACGGTGATGATCGAGCTCAGTGAGTTAGAGTTGATTTGAGTGTTACCTATATTGTTTACTGGTTTACTGACCTTGTAATTTGGCTGAATTAATCAGCTCAGTTCAAAGAACAATCTTACTTTCCCTCAGTAGTGGTTTCACCTTGTATAAATAGGGCCTTATTAAAGTAGATCTAAATATCGGGGAGCCTGGGTGGCTCAGTGAGTTAAAGCCTCTGCCTTTGGCTCAGGTCATGATTTCAGGGTCCTGGGATCAAGCCTCGCATCGGGCTCTCTGCTCGGCAGGGAGCCTGCTTCCTCCTCTCTCTCTCTGCCTGCCTCTCTGCCTACTTGATCTCTGTCTGTCAAATAAATAAATAAAATCTTAAAAAAAAAGTAGATCTAAATATTAAAAAAAAATTTCTGCCAAAAATAGGACTGCATTCAATCAATGATTTGTGAACAAAATTCCTTACTATTTTCCTTCCCCCCTTATCATAGAAACTCATAATATCAAAATCTATTCCAATTCTTTTTTTCTTAATAGTTTATTTATTGATTTGGCAGACAGAGATCACAAGTAGGCAGAGAGGTAGGCAGAGAGAGAGAAGGGGGAAGCAGGCTCCCTGCTGAGCAGAGAGCCCGATGCAGGGCTTGATCCCAGGACCCTGGGACCATGACCTGAGCCGAAGGCAGAGGCTTTAACCCACTGAGCCACCCAGGCACCCCCAAATCTTTTTTTTTTTTTTTAATTTTTTTTTTATTAAATCTTTTTTTTTTTTTAATTTTATTTATTTTATTTGACAGAGAGAGAGATCACAAGTAGGCAGAGAGGCAGGCAGAGACAGAGGGGGAAGCAGGCTCCCTGCTGAGCAGAGAGCCCGATGCGGGGCTCGATCCCAGGACCCTGAGATCATGACCTGAGCCGAAGGCAGCAGCTTAATCCACTGAGCCACGCAGGCGCCCCGGCACCCCCAAATCTATTCCATTTCTTTACAAATCCATTTCTCACACATAAGTGGCTATACATTAACTGAAAAAAAAAGACAAGAAAAAATTCTTAAACCATTAAATTCTGAGAAATCGCATGCAATTTTAATGAAATGATATAGAAATAGTTTCCAATACTAGCAGATCACAAGAAGAGAAAGATGTGTGTGTGTGTTTAAATTTAGGAAGCAGAATAAAATGTGCTTAGATGTTAAATTGAAATTCAATTTCTTTTAATGATGTTTTTCTTTATAATCATACACAGGGCAGCAGGGCAATGCTAACTATGATGGCTAATTTTACATGTCAACTTCACTGGGCCACAGGGTGCCCAGATATTTGGTCAAACATTATTATCTGGGTGTTTCTACGAGGATGTTTTTACATAAGATTAATATTTAAACTGCCAGACTGAGTAAAGCAGATTTCTCTCCCTAAAGTGGGCGAGATTCATGCAATACATTGAACAAAAAGACTGATCCTTCCCTGAGTAAGAAAGAACTCCTCCTGCTCGTCTGCCTTCGAATTAGGACACATTTTCCTCCTGCCCTCTGGCTCAGACTGACACGTGGGTTCTTCTGGGGTCTCTAGCCTGCTGACCTTCTGACTGTTACTACATCATCAGCTCTCCTGGGCCTCCTAACTTGCCAACTCACACCGCCCTTTAGACTCATCAGTCTCCATAATCATGTGAAGCAATTCCTTATTAGAAATCTTTTTAGGGGCACCAGGGTGGCTCAGTGGGTTAAGCCTCTGCCTTTGGCTCAGGTCAGGATCTCAGGATCCTGGGATGGAGCCCTGCATTGGTCTGAGCTCTCTGCTCAGCAGGATTCCTTCCCCCCACCCCCCCCGCCTGCCTCTCTGCCTACTTGTGATCTCTCTCTCTGAAATAAATAAATAAAAATCTTTAAAAAAAAAAGAAATCTCTTTATATATATATATATATATCCCATTGGTTCTGTTTCTCTGGCAAACCCTGAATAATGCCCTAACTTTCCTCATTAACCATTAACATAAAATATCTTGTCCTGAGCTTTAAGTTTTAGCTAGGGAAAAATGTGCCTGTAAAACGAGACATGTAAATATAATGGGTTATACATGGGTTTAACTCCTCCCTCTGCTCATGATATGCTATGTGATCCTGGATAAGTCTCTTTAAATTGACATGTAGTCATTTTCAGATACTTCAAATACAGTTTTTTTTAAAAAGATTTTATTTATTCCTTTGGCAGAGACAGATCAGAAGTAGGCAGAGAGGAAGGCAGAGAGAGAGGAGGAAGCAGGCTCCCTGCCGAGCAGAGAGCCCGATGCGGGGCTCGATCCCAGGACCCTGAGATCATGACCTGAGCTGAAGGCAGAGGCTTTAACCCACTGAGCCACCCAGGAACCCCACTTCAAATACAGTTTTAAAGATTATTTATTTATTTATTTATTTGATAGACAGAGAGAGATCACAAGTAGGCAGAGAGGCAGGCAGAGAGAGAGGGGGAAGCAGGCTCCCCGCTGAGCAGAGAGCCCGATGCGGGGCTCAATCCCAGGACCCTGAGATCACCACCTGAGCCGAAGGCAGAGGCTCAAACCACTGAGCCACCCAGGCGCCCCCAAATACAGTTTTAAAAGATGTTCCTCTGAAGTGGAGATGCAACATAGGGGTTTTGGGGGGTAGGAAAAGAAAAAATGAAAGAAGGTGGGATTGGGAGGGAGACAAACCATAAAAGACTCAATCTCAAAAAAACAGACTGAGGGTTGCTGGGGGGAGGGCGTTTGGGAGAGGGTGGTGGGGGTATGGACATTGGGGAGGGTATGTGCTTTGGTGAGTGCTGTGAAGTGTGTAAACCTGGCGAGTCACAGACCTGTACCCCAGGGATAAAAACACATGGTATGTTTATTAAAAAATTTTTTAAAAAGGTGCTAGAAAATGCATAGATATTAACTTCTCTTGGTGAGTTAAATAGCTAGTGAAAAGTCAGAATAAACATGTTTGTATAGCCTATCTATACCATTAGATAGTTTCTGAAATAAAAAAAAGAAACCTCAAAAAAAAAAAGATGTTCCTCTGCAGAATTGTTGGGAGGATTCAATAAATGAACGTGTATATACTGTACACTGGTGGTACCCGGCCCATTACCAAGTTTTACCACCTCTGCTGGAGGCTGTCCATGGGCCAGGGTTGGCAGGCATGGGAGTGGGATAAACTCTGAACTGTAATTACAATTGTAATTGTAAATCTGAATTGTAATTCAGATAAACTCTGAATCCAGGGTTCCTCTTGACATCAGGATGAAACTGGGACTTTCCTTGAAATGGCACCCTGACGTGGCTTCCTTTCCCTTCCTTGCCCTGGTTCCTCCAACTTGCCTGCTCCCTTCTCCTGGGAATACTACCTTAAGAAATCACATGTACTCAAATCCTTGGTTCACAATGTGCTTCTGGGAGAACCTGACCTAGGACAGTATGTGAGTCAAGTGCTCCGTAAGCTGTAACAGGGCAGTCATGCATCCTGATTCGTCTGTGACAGTCCCGCTATATGCCTGTTGTCCTGATCTGCTTATTAATAACACCTCCTTGCACTTACAAAAACATAAATCTTATCGTAACATTTCGCGTAAAGCACACTAGAGATGCTCGAGAAACTAGGAAGTGAAAATAATGGTCACAAGAACAATAGAACGCAGTCAAGCCACTCATTTACCTAACTTCTCCTAAATCATGAATTGTTTGAATTGGCATCACATAGACATTTCGAGATTGTGAGTACTGTGATTTTTTCTAAAATAACATTCAGAGGGTGATATGCTTCTTTTTAAAAAAATTTACTTTATTTTTTCCGTGTTCTAAGTTTCATTGTTTGTGCACCACACCCAGTGCTCCATGCAATCCGTGCCCTCCTTGATACCCACCACCAGCCTCACCCATCCCCAACCCCACTCCCCTCCAAAACCCTCAGTTTGTTTCTCAGAGTCCACCGTCTCTCATGGTTTGTCTCCCCCTCTGATTTCCCCCAAGGACTTCTCCTCTCCATCTCCTAATGTCCTCCATGTTACTCTTAAGCTCCACAAGTAAGTGAAACTGTATGATAAACAAGTGTTGGAGAGGATTTGGAGAAAGGGGAACCCTTACACTGTTGGTGGGAATGCAAGTTGGTGCAGCCACTTTGGAAAACAGTGTGGAGATTCCTTAAGAAATTAAAAATAGAGCTACCCTATGACCCTGCTATTGCACTACTGGGTATTTACCCCAGAGATACAGATGTAGTGAAAAGAAGGGCCATCGGTACCCCAATGTTCATAGCAGCAGTGTCCATAGTCGGCAAACTGTGGAAAGTACCCAGATGCCCTTCAACAGATGAATGGATAAGGAAGATGTGGTCCATATATACAATGGAATATTACGCCTCCATCAGAAAGGATGAACACTCAACTTTTGTATCAGCATGGACAGGACTGGAAGAAATTATGCTGAGTGAAATAAGTCAAGCAAGGTGAAATGCTTCTTATTACCTATAGGATGGATGTGAGAATAAGAGTGTACTTGGAAAACTAATATGCTTTAAAAGTGGATATCGGCAAAAGTATTTATTGGTAAAATTACTTAAAACTTTTTTTAAAGATTTTATTTATTTATTTGACAGACAGAGATCACAAGTGGGCAGAGAGGCAGGCAGAGAGAGAGAGGAGGAAGCAGGCTCCCCCACAGAGCAGAGAGCCTGATGCAGTCTCAATCCCAGAACCTTGGGATCATGACCTGAGCCGAAGGCAGAGGCTTTAACGCACTGAGCCACCCAGGCGCCCCTACTTAAAACTTTTAAAAACAGTACGGATTCCTATGAATCATCTTTAAAACCATATATTCCGTATACAATGAAATCACTGTAAAAGAAAAAAGAAATCAGCAGTCATATTAATAACCATGGTAACAATTTTTTTTATTCTCAACATTCTCAGGTTTTACTTATAAGTAGGTTTCAGGGCACCTGGCTGGCTCAGTTGGTAGAGTGTGTGATTTTTGATCTCAGAGTTATGATTTCAAGCCCCACGTTGGGCACAGAGCATACTTAAAAAAAAATCATAATACTAGGTTTCACTTCCAAATAGGCATCAAAAGAGACACCTCAAAGCCTTAGGCCACTCACACAAGAGCATAGAAAGTTGGTTTGGGAGGCTGGACAGTACCTTGTGGCTTTGCGTAGATGTTTGTTTTGTTACTTGGCAGCTAACATGTTAACAAGGGTCAGGATACTTGCATGGACCTAGGGGCACCTGGGTGGCCCAATCATGACTCTTGATTTCTGCTCAGGTCATGATCTCAGGATCATGAAGTCAAGCCCCTCCTTGGGCTCCACGCTCAGTGGGAAGTCTGGTTGAGATTCTCTCTCTCTCTTTCCCTCCGCCAGCTTGCACTGTCTCTGTCCCTCTCGCTCTCTCTCTCTAAAAATAAATAAAATAAATCTTAAAAAAAAAAAAAAGATCCTTGCATGGACCTAAGTTGCTATATCAACATTTTCCCAGCTGATGGACTGAGTGAGACATAAAGCTTATTTCTCTCAAATTGTTTTGAAATTCTGGTATAGACTGATTAACATTTCATTTCTGTAATTTAGAGCCATGATGAGCATCACGGCTCTAAATTACATTAAGGCAGATTGCTTAAGTCTTCATATAGTAATACAGGAATTTGTGCTAAGTATCTTTAAGAAAACTGTTGCAATTAAGTGTGAAAAAGACCTTATATATCTTTTCTAGCAATTATTAGCCTTTTAATATACTTAAAATGGTGACTTGCTGATGAGGTATTTATTTGTTCAAAAAAAGTTCTTTAACATTTATATAATGATCGCCTATTATGGGCCAGACACCACACTGGGACTATAGCAGTGAATAAGATAAACACAGTCTCTTTCTTCATGGAGCTCAGAGTCAAGGAAATATGCCTACTAAAATTGTTGCTTTATCATTCTGCTTGGGATGTGTGTATGTGTTTAAAATGTAGGGGCCTGGTTCCCTGGGCGGCTCAGTTGTTTAAACACCTGCCTTCAGCTCAGGTCATGATCCCAAGGTCCCGGGATCAAGGCTCATATCGGGCTCCTCGCTCAGCGAGGAACCTGCTTCTGCCTTTGACTACCACTCCCCCTGCTATACTCTCTTTCTCTGACAAATAGCTAAGTAAAATCTTTAAAATATTAAAAAAAAATAAAATTTAGGGGCTTATTTTTAACTTGAAAACTGTCACCATCTGAAATTGATTTATTCTTTTTATGGCCTTGTATTGTCTTTTGCGCCCACAGGAATGGTGACCACGTGAGAGTGGGAATCCTGTCTGTCTGTCTGCTGTTGGATTCTTGCTCTGAGAACAGGGCCAAGGCAGAGTCAGGTCTTGATTTGCATTTGTTGAAGAACTGAAGGAGGGAAAAGAATAATAGAATGGAATCTTAAGAATTCTAAAATACTTAAGTCACAGAGTATTTGAGTCGGAAGGAGCCCTTGGAAATCATTTAGTCACACCATTCAATATGGCAACTGGGTAAGCCGAGTCTCAGGAGAACAAGTGATTTGGTCCGCATCTGAGGCCCCCGGGATGCCGTTCAGTCAGGAGAGGGACCTGCTGTGTGTATCAGGTGATGAGTGGCTACTGGGGCTTCTTTTCCCCTTGACATGTGGCCAGCAGAAGCAGGGACAGAAGGCACAGACCCACTGAAGGTTAAGTGACTAAAAGCAGGGGTGTTCGGAGGAGATGGAGATACTGGTGGGTGGATGGTGGCATGGGAAGGCTCCCCAGACATGAGGAGGTCGAGTGGCTTGAAGAGGAGGTGAACCCGAATCTGATGGTCCAGCCATGTGAGGGGCGTATAATTGGACGAACTTCAGTAAATGGTACCTATAGCATTTCTTTTACAGAATGATAATTGGATAAATGTTTCACTTCTACCAAGACTGTAAGTCCTGGTCGCCGGATGGTGTTTTACTCACAGCTGACATGCTTGGTTTTAATCTCACACCTCCTGAGTAGATTGTGTAAATCAGGAATTCAAAAAAGCACTGGCATCGGGGGGCCTGGATGGTCAGTGGGAGGACCATGTGACTTTTGATCCCAGGGTCGTGAGTTCGAGCCCCACGTTGGGTGGAAAGATTACTTAAAATAAATAATTTTTTAAAAAGCATTGGCATTATGGGCTAAGGCAATTCTCATCTTACAAGGAAGGCTTTTCCATCTTGACCTATATGGACAGTAGCTTAATTCTAGAACGCTGGGAGAAAAAAAATATTTGCTTGATTTTTACGGTCCCCAGTTAGGAAATGTTACAATATTATTGCTGCAGTTCCTGAAAGATATTACTATTGGGGGAACCTGGGTAAAGGGTACCCAGGATCCCTTGGTATTATTTCATATGAATGAATGTCAGTATGCAATTGAATCAAAGTCAGGCTGGTAACCGCAATGTCCCCCCCAAACTCGATCTATTTTTATAGATGATACTACCTGAGAACAATAGCAATAGTGACTTTTTCAGCAGATGGGATGCAGATGCCCTGATCATGAAGGCAGGTACGGTAGGAACTGTACTTATACAGTAAGTAAGAACAACTTGATTCCAAATGGAAACACATTCCTTAAAAGCATCTTCTTTAAAACCATGAATACAGGGCACCTGGGTGTCTCAGTGGGTTAAAGCCTCTGCCTTTGGCTCAGGTCATGGTCCCAGGGTTCTGGGATCGAGCCCCACATTGGGCTGTCTGCTCAGCGGGGAGCCTGCTTCCCCCCCGACCTCTGCCTGCCTCTCTGCCTATTTGTGATCTCTGTCTGACAACTAAATAAATAAAATCTTAAAAAAAAAATAGAACCACGAATACGATGTGACTTGTTTGCTTAGACTCTAGAGCATGAGGCCATGAATTTACTCCTCACCTAGGGACTTTTTATAAACACTGATTCTTGGCCACAGATTTCGCATCCTTCATCTCTGGTGATTATCTGGCAAATGTGTATCTTTTGTCATGAGAGAGAAAGGCTAGGGATATGAAAATAACTTCAAACCTTGCAGAATCTCGTGCAGGGTAATGAATATAAAAGGGTTCTTAAACAGAGACCTAATGTTTATTCCAGCAACATAGTCATCAGAGAATAGGACTGAGTCTTCCGCTCTAAACAGGTGTCCATCATGATTATCTTTCCTTAGTCTCCCAAGTTCAACAATCATAAAATGCAAAGGAATCAGGTGAACCAGCCTAGGAGAGACACTCAGTAAATGTTTGCCGAGTGAATTAGAGTTGCATAAAAGATTAGACAGAGAAGAACCAGTCATTCTAGTAATTAAGTTCGATGGAGTTTATGAATAAGGTAGATACTAACAGATAATGAAAATGAGTGACAGAATTGACAGTACCTACTTTAGACTAGATTTTCTGGGAAATGGCTCTCAGAGAGTGGCATTAAGCAGAAATTAGAATGGTAACAAGGAAAAAGCTATGTGAAAATGGCAGGGGAAGAGAAGTACAGGCATAGGGAACAAAAATGTCAAGGTTTCGAGGCCAGAATGAGTTTGCCTGGTATGAAAAGAAGCAAGACAGTTGAGCGAGGAGTAGATTAACACTTGATGATGCAAAGATTTGCAGTCTTTGGTGAAGAATCTGATTTTTATTCTAAAGGCAATGAGAAGCCATTGGTTGGTAATAAACATGAAAATGACATAATCTGAATTGATTTCTCTCTCAGGGATCAGAACACCTATCTGTACTATCCCCATTGTCATGACCGCTGAGTTTCCTTGGCTAGCAGAGCCCAGGATCACGAGACGTGGACATTCCCTACTCTCATGGGAGTGGTAGGCAGACCCCTTTAGCAATACAGTTTCCATGAAAGTGCAGTACATTGGACAGACTTGAGTTTGAGTATTTACTTTGCTGTTTCCTAGTTGTGAGGCCTTGGGTGAGCTACTTAATCTCTCTGATTCTTTTCTTCATTTCTAACATAGAAAGAAAATAGTACTTTCTCCCAGTTGCTGTGAAGATTAAATGAGTTAATGGATGAAAAGTGCTTAACGAAAAAGTGCTTAACGACATGCCTGATACATTCTTGGTGTTCAGTAAATGGTAACTATATCGTTTCTTTTCCAGATGAGGGTATACAGAAAAGTACAGAATAGAAATGTAACTGATGTTTACTCCAAGCCATAGATGAATATGCTTGTGTGTGCACACATCCCACAGGCTGTGCACATACAAATCATGCTGGAGTTCAAATCATGACCTGAGCCGAAGGCAGACGATTAACCAACTGAGCCACCCAGGGGACCCCTTGCTTCACCATTTAGTAGCTCTAGGGCCTTTAGTGAGTTAATGAACCTCTGTTAAACATCACTTTTCCAATCTGTAAAATAAGAGTGAAAATAGTGTCCTCCTGCATGAGTTGGGATTGGTGGGGTTGGATTTCATAAAACAAAAAACCAAAAATAATAGTAGTTAAAAAAATGGAAGTTTATCTCTCATCTCATCATCTTCATGTGGAAGAGGTCTAGAAGCAGGAAGTCCACGACTAGCACGGCGTTTCCAGGATCAGCAGCAACCCAGTCCCTAGCTGTCCCACCTCACTAGCTCTTGGGCTTCCATCTTCAAGTCACTTCATAGTCCAAGAAGGCTGCTGACATGCCAGCCATTTGGAGTATATTCTAGGCGGCAGGAAGAAAAACTTGTCGGATGTGAAAAAGGCTCACTTCTGTGTTGACACCCCTCCCCAAAAAAAGTCTGTTTTGAAGTCTGACATAATCGTAATACTTTCAGGTATGTGTAATTGACCAGACCATACACGACCACACGTAGTTGGAGGAGAAGCTGGGAAATGTGTTTAATTAGTGACACTGTTACCCTAAATAAAGTCTTAGTTCAGCAAAAAAGAATGGATATTTGACAGGCAGCCAGCAGGCTCAGCCACACCTTCACTCAGGACTGTTTTAAAGGTTATATAGGGTAATATAAGCATAGCCCTTAGCTCATTTCTGACAGATAATAAGTGCTTAATAAAGAGGATGAGATGCATGTCCTGCCAGCACACTCTTCTTCTAGAGACACTTAGGAGAGGGGCGCCTGGGTGGCTCAGTCAGTTAAGTGTCTCCCTTTGGCTCAGGTCATGATCTCAGAGTCCTGGGATCAAGCCCCACGTCGGGTTCCCTGCTCAGTGAGGAGCCTGCTTCCCCCTGCCTCTGTACCTCCCCCCCACAAACAGGTGGCTAAAACCTTTAAAAAAATTAAAACACTTAGGAGAATAAAAGAACCATAAATGTTGTGTTGCTTTCAGAAGAACACTACTCATCTCAGATGGTGTGCCTTGCACCGGAATTGGGTGAAAAATCTGTGGAGCTTTATCCTTGAAAAAATATCTGTGGCTTCATTATGACGATCTTTCTTCCTAGAGAGTTAGGTCATCTTTTAGGTCTAATAGACTATACAACGGTACTTGAGAAGATGGGAAAGCAGCGTATCCTCACCCCCGAGCTTGACCCATACTTTAGATCTCTTCTTCCGGGCTCCTTTAGCTGGGGCCGGTAACAAACGAGCAATGGGCTCCTTTACAATGGGTGACCTCTGAGAAGAATAGGGAAAGAAAAATAAGAGAAGAGAATCCTGGATTCCAGCAGGTATTTTGGGCAAAGAGTATGCCATTTCTGTTCATTTTGACAGGATTACCTTAATTGTTTCTAGAGCTCTGTCACTAGCATTGTTCATTTGAAGCAGGCACGTCAGTTAAAGCTGCCTTTAATATTATAATTAAAAAGTAAGGTTTTGAAACTATAGCCTGATTAAATGATTTATCATAAAGCCGTAAGTTTTTCTAATATTATTAATGCCGGCAGATAAATGATTTCCCCTGATGCAGGTATAATGAGTTTTATATGACCACATGGGCACATACTAGTACCCATAGTCCTTGTGTCTTAATTTGAATACATTAGCGGCAGACACCTCAGTTTGAATAAAGAGGCAGAAAAGAAAGGAAAGATTCATTTGTGAGTTGAATTATGCTCTATCACTAACCCTAACCACGTTAATAGGTGGGTCGCTCTTTATTTATTTATTCACTCATTTGACAGACAGAGATCACAAGTAGGCAGAGAGGCAGGCAGAGAGGAGGAAGCAGGGTCCCCGCTGAGCAGAGAGCCCGATGCAGAGCTCAATCCCAGGACCCTGAGATCATGACCTGAGCCGAAGGCAGAGGCTTAACCCACTGAGCCACCCAGGTGCCCCAGGTGGGTCGGTCTTAATTCAAATTCCCTTTTATTTTATTTTATTTTTTAAAGATTTTTATTTATTTATTTGACAGAGAGAAATCACAAGTAGCCGGAGAGGCAGGCAGAGAGAGAGAGTGAAGCAGGCTCCCCGCTAAGCAGAGAGCCCGATGCGGGACTCGATTCCAGGACCCTGAGATCATGACCTGAGCCGAAGGCAGCGGCTCAACCCACTGAGGCACCCAGGCGCCCTCAAATTCCCTTTTAAAATATTGGATGACTCACCGTCTTCTGAGTTATGAGTTTGCGTCTTGAGACTTTCCTTTCCACAATCCACAGGTGTCAGGCTCAGGAATGGGATATCATACATAAGGACCTCTTCTTGTCAGATTTACTGGGGCAGAAATGTACCCAAAACAAATTTTGCATGATTTTTAAGTCACAGAAGGAACACAGTATAGCACAAAATTGATCACATTTAAATGATCTTAAGTACCTAGTTTAGATTTAATGAGACAGTTGTTGTAATGGATTGTGTCTCATCTGGCTATTACGTGAAAATATCTGGAAATTTCAAAGAGATGTTGAAGAGGGTCTAAGTAAGCTCTGCCCTCCAAGGAGTGCAAGGACCGTTCCAAAAAGTCTTCACTTTTTGTTTTTCATTGGACTTGGATTGTCGTGGTGATTTGCTCAAATCCGTGGTTCTTTTTAACCCTCTTGACTGTCTCTTTCCTTTTCCTCCCCAATATTGGTCTCTAGTGCATGTAAACTAATAGAGCTTCTCTTGAGTCAAATCTTTGAAAATGTTCATTAAGTACATCTTGCTGGAAAAATCCCTGAATGTTGATGTTTTACTTGCTGCAGAGAGCGGTGTCACAAGCACCCTCAAGCACAGTCGAGACAAGAATTTGTAAATATTAGTTACCATATGAGAAACCTAATCGAAGATCTACTCCGAAACTCATGCTGGGTTGGCTGGGTTGGTGAGTGAGCTGAGCCCAGAGAGGGCAACTTCCTGGCAAAGCTGCACCGAGTTGTTCCTCGTCTCTTGCCCTACCCTAGTTGTGATTCTTTCAGAAAGGACAGAAAGGAAAGTGAGCAGCCAAGGTTTGGGCACCTACTCTGTGCTGGGACTTTTGTGTCCCTTGCCTCTCCTGTGTTCCCCGAGTTAACTTTGGGTAGTAGGGATCTCTCCACTTTTCGAACGTGGAAGCGGAGGGAAGGGGCTTGTCCAGCATCTCAGAGGAAGAAGAAAAATAGGGCTTTGAGTTCAGACTTGGCTGGTTCTAGAAAGTATGTTTTTGATGACTGACCTTCGTTGCCTCCTGAGGGAGCCTGGCTCTGACCACCAAGTGTGTCACCTCCAGAGGCCAGCGCGCCCGCTCTCCGGACTTTCCTGTCTTCCCTTCCTCTCTCTAGTCGTCTCTGCTTCTCCTCAGAGACAGAGCTCTATGTTTGTTTCTATGCTGGCCATGTGCCCGTGTTCCCTATTGATCTGTTTTGCCATAGGACCTTGAGTGACCCCGGCCAGAGGCGAGCGAGCGCCCGTCACTGACGCCGAGCTAGTCAGCCCCGCCGGAGCCCGTGCAAGGAGGGCCACCTGTGAGGGCCATAGCGACATGGCCTTACCCGCTGGGGACAGAGAAGTACCTTCCTGCGAGGCTGGAGGGCAAGACACGGGAGAGAGAAGACAAGACGATGCCTGGGAGAGACTTGTAACCCGTGACTGACTGTCGAGGAGCCGGAGCTTGGCAGAGGAGCAAGAGGGAGGGCTCTGCCTCTGGTCACGTACAGAGAAGGACCGTGGGAACAAATGCTTGCTGGTGTCCCGTGAGAGACGGTTCCCGAGTAGAACACAGATCCAAGAGAGCAGGATACTCATCCAACAGCCGCCGTCCGCGCCTTCTGTGGCAGCAGACACATGCCCTCCATGTACTTGAAAAGAATATTTCAGTTGGAGAAAAACTCAAAAATTCTATCTTTTCTAGCTAGGTTAGCCCCTTGCATTCTGCCCTTTAAGTAAATACCACCACGCTCTTTGTTCCTTCTGTCTTCAAGCAGAACATCTTCACGAAACTTGGACGTGAAGGGTCCCCAGACGTTGCTGAGACCCATGCCAAGCTTGTCAAAAGAGGAGCAAAGGAACCAGATACGGGTCAGTGGTTGAAACCCAGATGTTCCCAAAGTGACTTTTTGGCCCCTCCCTTCACTTTGTGATGTGATCATTCCTTCACCAAGTAGCTGCCAGAGACAGTGGAGTTGTGTGTGTACCAAGAGCCTGAGGTTTAGACTCACAGTTGGGTTTACATCCCAGCTTCGACGTCTACTCGTTGGGCAGGTCACATCAGCGCTTTAAACATTTGGTTTTTCTCATCTGTAAAATGGGCACGACAGTAGTACTCACGTATCTGTCTTTGGAATGGGACAGTGATGTTGGCCACATGCTAGTCAAACTTGAGGAAGCTACTCATTAACCCTAGTCTGTTTCTTCATCTGTAACATGGAGAAGATAATAGAAGAGTCGTTGCAGGATTGTTGTGAAGATCCAGAGAAATAATATGTGTAAAGCCTTAGCACGGGGCCTGGCAAGGAGTGAAAAGGCCATATATAGAAACTTGTTTTGTATTAATTTTTAATGCCAACCCACTGTACCACCACTGGTATTCGTATATGTATTATCTCATTTGGTAACCCCCCAATAAAAGATCTATGAGGGTGCTAGTGAAATTATAATCCCCATCGTCCAGATGAGAAGACTGAGGCTCACGAGGTTAAGTGAGCAGTACTAAGTCCAACGAGTGACTAGTAAGTGGCATAGATGGAAATCCAACCGAAGTCTCCTGAGGCCAAGTCTTTTCCCGCACTGCCTCTCTGTTAAATGTGGATGGTGTCTGGAGGGTGGAGAAAGAGAGAAGGCAGCTGTTGCCGGACATCTTCCTTGAACGGAGTCTCAATTGTCTTTTTTTTTTCAAAGGAAGATAGGGCTGTATTTCAAAGAACGGAGAATTCCTCCCCAAGATGTACAGTGAGGTATTCAATGAGTGGCTTCCTCTGTGGGTCCCCATCATAGGTGAAGTGGATACTTTACATAATACCTGTTTGTGGCTTCAGAGTTGTATACATTTCATAGCCTTTTTAAAAAAAAAATATTTTATTTATTTATTTGACAGACAGAGATCACAAGTAGGCAGAGAGCGAGGAAGGGAAGCAGGCTCCCTGCTGAGCAGAGAGCCCAATGCGGGGCTCGATCCCAGGACCCTGGGATCATGACCCGAGCCGAAGGCAGAGGCTTTCACCCACTGAGCCACCCAGGTGCCCCTCATAGTCTTTTAAAAAAAGTAATCTCTGGGGCGCCTGGGTGGCTCAGTGGGTTAAGCCTCTGCCTTCAGCTCAGGTCATGATCTCAGGGCCCTGGGATCGAGCCCCGCATTGGGCTCTCTGCTCTGTAGGGAGTCTACTTCCTCCTCTCTCTCTCTCTGCCTGCCTCTCTGCCTACTTGTGATCTCTGTCTTTCAAATAAATAAATAAAATCTTTAAAAAAAATTAAAAAGTAATCTCTATGCCCACCATGGGGCTTGAACTCGCAACTCCGGGATCAAGATAGCTGCATGCTCCACTGACTGAACCAGCCAGGCGCCCTTACATTTCAGCCTTTAAACATATTACATTTCTAGAACCTCTAAGGGGTCTGCGCTCTTAGCCTCTTGCTTGATCAGTTACACCACCTTTAGTTCTAGACCCCCCGCAAAGAGGAGCCTCTAACCATGGTAACTTTGTCTAAAAGCGAGACTACTACTGAGATGTTTTTGAAAAACACCCTAGGTGACTGGGTTGCAGGTGGGTCCTGGAGTTACATTGTTCTACATCTCTGCCTCAGAAATGACCAAAATGCCACGTGGAGAGACATCGCCCGTCCTGACGTAGCTGCTTGGGAAAGATTAGTCACTGGAGTCAAGAAGATGCAGGCCCAAAGCCACGCTCCGTTGCTGGGCAGCTGGCCGACCTTGGAAATGTCCTGTCCTGTCAGAGCCTCAGGGATTTTCCTCATACGGAAAACATGGCGATAACACTCGTGTAAAAGGGTTGGTGGGAGACTCAAAAGACAACGTGTGTGGTAAGGGTCTTCATGTTAGGACATTTCCGAAGGCCGGCACAGGCCTCAGAGAAGTTCCTGTTGAGGAGGGACTGCAGGTGGGGGCCCGTACCCAGGGAGGGGGAAGAGTAAGATCTATTCCTGTTTGCCTGAGAGTCCAGGGCCTCGTAAGAAGGAAGAGAAGGTGGGAGACGAACACGCCTGTGGACTCAGGTCTGAACTCTGGGCAGAGGGGCTACCATCCATGAGTCTCTAAAAAGAATCATCAAAAAAACCCACAGAAGAATCATCATAGGCTTTGAAATTTTATACACATTTTGGTATCAGTTAAGATTCTTGACTCTAGGGGCGCCTGGGTGGCTCAGTGGGTTAAAGCCTCTGCCTTCAGGTCAGGTCATGGTCTCAGGGTCCTGGGATCGAGCCCTGCGTCGGGCTCTCTGCTCAGCGGGGGGCTCTCTCTCTGCCTGCTTCTCTGTCTACTTGTGATCTCTCTGTCAAATAAATAAATAAAATCTTAAAAAAAAAAAGATTCTTGACTCTAAAGCCAACTCCTCTCTCTCTCTCTTTTTTTTCCTTTTTGATCAGTTCTTCTTTTTCAAGATTGCTTTGGTTGTTCAGGGTCTTTTGTGGTTCCATACAAATTTTAAGACTGTTTGTTCTAGGTCTATCATAAATGCTATTAATATTTTGTTCAAGATTGCATTAAATGTGTAGGTTGCTTTGGGTTATATGACCCAAGTATTTGTTTTTTTAATCCATGGGCTTGGAATATCTTTCCATTTGTTTGTGTCATCTTTAATTTCTTTCGTCAGTGCTTTATAGTTTTCAGAGTACAGGTCTTTCACCTCCTTGGTTAAGTTAATCCTAGGTATTTATTTATTAAGTTATTCTAGGTATTCTATTATTTTTGGTGTAATTGTAAATGGCATTGTTTTCTTAATTTCACTTCCTGCTACTTCATTATTAGTGTATAGAAATGCAACAGAGTTCTATATATTGATTTTGTATCTTGTGCTTTCCTGAATTCATTTATCAGTTTTAATTTTTTTTTTTGGTAGAGTCTTGGGGGCTTTCTATATATAGTATCATGTGATCTGATCTGCAAATTGTGACAGTTTTACTTCTTTACCAATTTGGATGACTTTTTTCTTTTCTCGTCTGACTGCTGTGGCAAGGACTTCTAGTACTATGTTGACAAAAAGTGGTGAGAGTGGGTATCCTTCTTTTGTTCCTGATCTTAGAGGAAAAGCTCTCCATTTTTCACCATTGAGTATGATATTAATTGTGGGTTTTTCATATATGGACTTTATTGTGTTCAAGTATGTTCCCTCTAAACATACTTTAGTGAGAGGGTTTTTTTTTATCATAAATAAATGTTATACTTTGTCAAATGCTTTTTCTGCATCTATTGAAATGATCGTGTATTTTAATTCTTTCTTTTATTAATGTGACTATTACTCAGCCATAAACAAGAATGAAATCTTGTCATTTGCAATAACATGGATGGATTCAGAGATATAATGAGGGGAATAAGTCGGTCAGCGAAAGACAAATACCATGTGATTTCATTCAAATGTGGAATTTTGGAAACAAAAATGAACAAAGATAAAGAAAAAAGACTGTTTAAAAAATATGTTTTTTAAAGATTTTATTTGTTTTGACAGAGAGATAGCACAAGTAGGCAGAGCAGCAGGCAAAGGGAGAGGGAGTTGCAGACTCTCCGTGGAGCAGGGAGCCTGAAGTGGGGCTTGATCCCAGGACCCTGGGCTCATGACCCAAGCTGAAGGCAGATGTTTAACCAACTGAGCCACTCAAGTGTCCCAAAAAAAAGATATTTTAAAAAATATTTATTTATTTATTTGACAGACAGAGATCACAAGCAGGCAGAGAGGCAGGCAGAGAGAGAGGAGGCAGCAGGCTCCCTGCTGAGCAGAGAGCCCGATGTGGGGCTCGATCCCAGGACCCTGGGACCATGACCCGAGCCGAAAGCAGAGGCTTTAACCCACTGAGCCACCCAGGCACCCCAAAAAACAGATTCTTTTTTTTTTTTTTAAGATTTTATTTATTTATTTGACAGAGAGAGATCACAGTAGACAGGCAGAGAGAGAGAGAGAGAGAAGCAGGCTCCCTGCTGAGCAGAGAGCCCAATGCAGGACTCGATCCCAGGACCCTGAGATCATGACCTGAGCCAAAGGCAGCGGCTTAATCCACTGAGCCACCCAGGTGCCCCCAAAAAACAGATTCTGTTTTTTTTTTAAAGATTTTATTTATTTATTTATTTATCAGAGAGAGAGGGAGAGAGAGCGAGCACAGGCAGACAGAGAGGCAGGCAGAGGCTGAGGGAGAAGCAGGCTCCCCGCTGAGCAAGGAGCCCGATGTGGGACTCGATCCCAGGACGCTGGGATCATGACCCGAGCCGAAGGCAGCTGCTTAACCAACTGAGCCACCCAGGTGTCCCCAGTTTCTTAACTATAGAATAAAAACCAGTGATTGCCAGAGGGGAGGTGTGAAGGGGTATGGGTCAAATGAGTGAGAGGGATTAAGAGTACATGTATTATGGGGGCACCTGGCTAGCTCAGTCAGTAGAGCATGCAAATCTTGATCTTGGGGTTGTGAATTTGAGCCCCACTTTGAGTATGAATACTTAAAAATAAAATATTAGAAAAAAGAATACACAGGGGCACCTGGGTGGCTCAGTGGGTTAAAGCCTCTACCTTCAGCTCAGGTTATGATCCCAGGGTCCTGGGATCGAGCCCAGCATCTGGCTTTCTGCTTGGCAGGGAGCCTGCTTCCTCCTTTCTCTCTCTGCCTGCCTCTCTGCCTACTTGTGATCTCTCTCTGTCAAATAAATAAAATCTTAAAAAAAAGTGAATACATTTATTGTGATGAGTACTAAGTAAATTATAGGGGGAAAAGGGGGAAAAAAGAAAAAAACAACTCAAAATGGCTTGGTTTTCATGGTCTTCAGACCTGAGTGTGCATCATTACCTGAGGGCTGCTTATAGCACAGCATGCTGGCCTCTAATCCCAAGAGTTTCAGAGTCAGTGCTTAGGGGGTGGGGCCGGAGAATTTGCATTTAAAAAAAAAGATTTTTATTTTTTTATTTATTTGACACAGAGAGAGAGAGAAATCACAAGTAGGCAGAGAAGCAGGCAGAGAGAGAGGGGCAAGCAGGCTCCCTGCTGAGCAGAGAGCCCGATGCTGGCCACGATCTCAGGACCTGAGCTGAAGGCAGAGGCTTTAACCCACTGAGCCACCCAGGTGCCCAAGAATTTGCATTTCTAACATGGTGATGGTGATACTATTGGAGAGACAGCAGCCTAAACAATAAAAAGAATAGCTAGCTTACACAAGAAATCTCAAGGAAAGGAAGCTTGCTGCTAATTTGAAATTTCAGTGTTGTCCTTGAGGGAACTTCCCCTTTCTGTCCTTCACTCTGCCGTTCTCAGTGGAGTGGCTCTGCCTTAGGTGACCTCACACTTACAAGATGGCAGCCGTTACATAGATGCGCCCAGGGAGAATCCAGTGGAGGAAGAGCAACTGTCTCTTCCTCAATATTTTTTTTTTTATTCATACAACTTTTCCCCCAAATTCCTCAGCCCACTTCTCATTGGTGGAATTATTTTACAACCGCAGTCCAAATCTAATACCTAACCAGAAGAGTGAGCCGGGGCGGCTGGGTGGCTCAGTTGGTTGGGCGTCTGTCTTTGTCTCAGGTCATGATCCCAGGGTCCTGGAATGGAGCCCGGCATCTGGCTGCCTGCTTGGCGGGGAGCCTGCTTCTCCCTCTCCCCTGGCTTGTGTTCCCTCTCTTGCTGTCTGTCAAGAAGAAGGCAACTGCTTCCTCATGTGCAGGTGCCTTGGATAGTAAATTTGAACATGCCGTGGGCACGGAATGGTTCTTTTTAAATTTTTCATAGTTTATTTATTAACATATAATGTATTATTTGGCTCAGGGGTACAGGTCTGTGATTCATCAGTCTTACACAACACCCAGCACTCACCACAGCACATGCCCTCCCCACTGTCCATCCCACAGCCACCCCCTCCCTCCCCTCCGCACCTCCAGCAACCCTCAGTTTGTTTCCTGAGATTAAGAGTCTCTTATGGTTTGCCTCCCTCCCTGGTTTCATCTTGTTTCATTTTCCCTCCCTTCCCCTATGATCCTCAGTCTTGTTTCTCCAATTCCTCCTATCAGAGAGATCGTATGATAATTGTCTTTCTCTGATTGACTCATTTTGCTCAGCATAATACCCTCTAGTTCTATCCACATCATTGCAAATGGCAAGATTTTGTGTGTGTGTGTGTTTTATAAAGATTTTATTTATTTATTTGACAGACAGAAATCACAAGCAGGCAGAGAGGCAGGCAGAGAGAGAAGGGGAGGCAGGCTCCCCACTGAGCAGAGAGCCCGATGCGGGGCTCAATATCAGGACCCTGGGACCATGACCCGAACCAAAGACAGAGGCTTTAACCCACTGAGCCACCCAGGCGCCCCATGTATTTTTTTTGATAGCTGCATAGTATGCCTGTGTGTGTGTGTGTGTGTGTGTACCAATGATTCTGATGTTGTATGTTAGGTACTCAGGGAGAATTTGTGATGCCACTCAAAAAGATTTTGACCTGTTTCATGCTTTTTTACTTTATTTCCAGTGTGGTTAACATACGGTGTTGTCAGTTTCCCGTGTACACTGGAGTGACTCAGCACTTGCACACATTACTCAGCGCTCAGCCTGGTGCGTGGACTCTTGGTCCCCTTTGCCTGTTTCACCCATCCCCCTCTCATCTCCCCCGGTACTTGTTCGTTTCTTCTCTACACTTAAGTCTGTTTCTTGGATTGTCTCTTTTTTTCCTTTGCTTATTTGTTTTGTTTCTTGAATTCCACATACACGTGAAATCCTATGGTATTTCTCTTTCTCTGGCTGACTTATTTCACTTAGCCTTTTACTCTCTAGATCATGCATGGCATTGCAAATGGTGAGATTTCCTTCTTTTTGATGGCTGAGTAATATTCCAGCATAGATATAGATACACTGGATATAATCAGATCTATCACATCTTCTTTATCCATTCCTTTATTGATGGGACACTTGGGCTGCTTCCATAATTTTGCTGTTGTTATTAATACTGCGATAAACATAGGGGTGGATGTATCCTTTCCAATTAGTGTTTTCACATTCTTTGGGTAAGTGGTCAGTAGTGGAATTACTGGATCATAGGGTAGTTCTATTTTTAATTTTTGGAGGAATGTCCATACCATTTTCCACTGGTATGGACATTCCATACCAGTATCTACACCAGTGTGCATTCCCATCAACAATCCAAGAAAGTCCCTTTTTCTCTGCATCCTTGCCAATGCTTGTTGTTTCTTGTGTTGTTGATTTTAGCCATTCTGACCAGTGTGAGGTGACATCTCATCGTAGTTTTGATTTGCATTTCTCTGATGATGAGTGATGTGGAGCATCTTTTCGTGTGTCTGTTGGCCATCAGGTTGCCTTCTTTGGAGGAATGTCTGTTCATGTCTTCTGTCCATTTCTTAATTGGATTATTTGGGTTTTGGAGGTGTTGACTTGTGTAAGTTCCTTATGTACTTTGGACATTCAGCCTTTATTGGTTTGCAAATATCTTCTCCCATTCCATAGGCTGGCTTTTAGTTCGGTCGATCGTTTCTGTTGTTGTGCAGAAGTTTTTTGTTTTGATGTAGTCCCTGTAGTTTATTTTTGCTTTTGTTTCCCTTGCCTCAGGAGTCATATTTTTTAATGTAAGAATGATTCTCACTTTCAAAGTATAATCATAATTTTGTTTCATGTCTTTATATTTACACCACCATTTGGGATGATACTTCTGCATGTATAACATGAGAATTTTTCTATTGACTCCATGCCTGAAATAAATAATTTAGGAGGAGCAACCTCTGGAAAATCCAAATATCTAAAAAGACTGTCTTTGATCTCCACGTGCATGTGTGGTCTTACCAAGCATTTTCAGGAAAATTCCAGCAATTACCGGTGGCTCTTTTCCGTTCCCATGACCCCTTGTGTAATCAGGACCGTGCAACTGGAAGAATGCTGTTCTTGCCCATTTCAAGCACAGGGCAAGTTGGCCTCTTCAAACAGCACTTAGAATTGAAATGGCAATCTCCAGACCTCTCTGTCCTGTTGCATTCATGAATTTTCCCATTTGCTAAACCCATTGCCGTTGATTCCCTTGTTAGTTTGTTGTTGTTATCATTGTTGCTGGAGACGGACATTGGGTGAGGCATAATTTGGGGATAAACTTGCAAGTTCCCTCAGTTTAGTGAAACAGAGCTTGTTGACACGTGGGCAACAGGCAAGCCCCTGTGGAGCAGCAGTTTGCGGAGGGACTGTCGGCATGTGGACTGGGCCTCAAGGAGAAACTTCTTTTATAACCTCAAATGGCTACTCTCGCCTTGCATTTACTAGTGAACAGATTTCATTCGAGACTAGAGATCTGAGGATTGGCATTTATGGAAACTTGTCTCGGTGAAACAAAACAAGGGTATTATTTTCACTTATAGCTAGCTTTGTTCAAATCCATGATGTGTTTATTCTGGGAGTTACTGAATACGTCTAGGAGCAGAGTTTGGTATGGGGAACAGACCCAGAAGTGCCCCCCCCAGTGACCCCGCCTCTGCTCTTCCTGCCTCTTGAGAGTGGGTGACACCGTGACTTGCTTCCAGCCCCCAGAAGATGGCTGACAGGGTGGAGGGAGTTTTTAAAAAAGATTTTAATATAAATTCAACTTAGTTCACATAGAGTGTGTTATGAGTTTCAGGGGTAGAATTTAGTGATTCATCAGTTGTCTGTAACACCCGGTGCTCATTCCATCAAGGGCCCTCCTCAATGCCCATCAGGGTGCAAGGATTTCGCAGACAGATTTAAGGGTCTCTAATCAGCTGATTTTGGCTTAATCAAAAGGGAGATGATCCCAAGTGGGCCTGAGTGGATCTGGCAAAAGCCTTTATAAGAGCGACCAGAACATCCTTCAGGTCAGAGAAACTCTCTCCAGTGCAGGCCTTGAAGAAGCAAGCTGCCGCCTTGTGAGAGGGCCAGGGATCAGAGATGACAGATGCCCTTCGGGGGTTGAGTCGTCTCCTGGCCAACGGTCAGTGAGAAAATTGGGGACCTTAATTCTGCAATAATAAGGAGATGAATTCTGCCAACAACCTGGGGGCTCTTGGAGGTGTCGTGGACCAGCACAAGAAGTCCCAGGGAAGACCGAGAGAGAACGGTGGGGAATTAAGAAAAACAAGAGACAGAAAGCTGGGGTCGGGAAGTCTCCATGGGCTGATGACCCAGTAGAGTCCCAACATGCACAAGAGACTTTGTTTTATAGTTTAATAATGAGAATGTTTATCGAGGAGCTTGAGGTCAGAGGACCATAAGTCCCACGTGACTGCCTTAATTCAAAACAAGAGAGTTTTCTGGAGCATATTTACAGAGGAGCTCGAGGAGTGTCAGCGTCAGCGTGATCCAGAGCGCTCAGCTGAGCCAAATCAAGTAGCGAGTGAACTGCCGAGATTGCAGGAGGCAGCCGGTGGCAAAACTCCCTGCACTGCAAGGACCGTGTCAGCTTGCACTTAGTTCCCTACATGGAGGGACCCCGTTCCCCAGTAGACCCTCTGAAGAGACCACAGCTCTGGCTGTCCCCCGGATGACAGGCTCATGAGACCTGGCCCAGAGGTGCTGGGTGAGCTGGACTCCTGAGCTACAGGAATTTTGAGAGAATAAAAGTAAGGTCTGATTGTTTGTGAAGCAACAATGGGTAACTAATCCACTTGGCTTTGAGAGTAGTAGATCTGGACATTTCCTGGGTGTCTTTTTCTAGGAAGAAGAAGAGGAAAAAGTCAGGGTTGGATCATTTTTTTGTCAGAAGGTTAGAAATTCGATCTTTACTCTCCTGGAATTGCGCTGTAAACAGGAGTCAGCGGGGAACCTTTCATCTCCGGGTCAGAGGGCCACTTCTGCTGTTGCCCCACCCAGCGACCCGTTTTCGGTGGGATTCAGTTGGTGTTTGATTTTTTTTTCTCTATTGTCTCCCGAGCTAACCCAGATACCTGAGAGCTTCTCAGGCCTTTCTGGATTTTAAGAAGCGATTCTTCCCCCTTTGTTTTCCATTTCCACCAATGTCATCTCGGCTCTGCTGCCTTGCCCGACTTTCTGCCTGCTCTCCTCACCCCGCCTTTTGAGCGGGAGCCCCCGATTCTCCTCCGGCCTGCCCCGCCGTTCTGGCTGCCGCCGCCTCCCTAGCCCCTCCCCTGTCCTGCAGCCGCCGCACCCTGGCCGGCGCCCCCCGCAACTGCTCAGCCTTCCTTGCGCACGCTCCGGGTGCCCGTCGTTCCGTGTTCGGGTGGCTGCTTCTGCCAGAAATGCCCCCACTACCCATCCGTCTCCCCCACCTGGCAAACGGGCCCTGATTCTCCGGGACAGGACTCCCATGCTCTGTCTCCTCCCAGGCCTTCCTCTGCTCCTTCCTCCTCCTCCTCCTCTCTCCCCACTTTCTCCCTCGAAGTTGCCCACACCCCACACCCAGGCGGGGTTAGCCATGACCTCCGCTCAGCTGCCACAGCAGACAGTTTTCACTCTGTTATTTATTTTACTTTTTGGAGAGGGGTAAGGGGTAAAGTGTAAGGGGAAGCAGGCTCCCCGCTGAGCAGAGAGTCCGATGTGGGGCTCGATCCCAGGACTCTGGGATCATGACCTGAGCCGAAGGCAGAGGCTTTAACCCACTGAGCCACCCAGGTGCCCCAAGAGAGAGAATCTTAAGCAGACTCCACGCCCAGCACAGAGCCTGATGTGAGGCTCAATCTCACAACCCTGAGATCAGGACCTGAACCGAAATCGAGTCAGATGCTTGGGCACCTGGGTGGCTCAGTAGGTTAAGCATCTGCCATCAGCTTAGGTCATGATCCCATGGTCCTGACATTGAGCCCCATGTCGGGTTCTCTGCTCAGTGCGGAGTCTGCTTCTCCCTCTCCCTCTGTGTTCTCCCCACCCCCGTCTCAAATAAATAAAATCTTAAAAAAAAAGCCAGATGCTTAATTGACTGAACCATGCAACCACTCCTGTTTTCATTCTGTTATAAATAGTTACTATGCTAGTCTTAGAATTCTATTTCTGTGTCAAAATCATCATGCTCCCACTGACCCTGAGCATCAGGAGTGTAAATCTTGTTCATCTTGGGATTTCCATGTACTCAGTGCAGTGACGAACACAGAAGCTGAATTCTAACCCCACTAATTTGTGCTGTGGATCCTGCCCCTTGGGATTCTGCACAATTCACGAATAGAAATAAGGATGATAAACTTTGCCAGAAGCTTCCATAAAGTATCATTGTGTTATGCCCTGTCTTCTACCCCTATTTTAGCAATAAAAGATGTGACATGAATGGAATCATTCCCATGAGGAGGGGTCAGGCCTCTTGAATATGACAGACTGATTCCAGCTCTGTCTTTTTTAAAGTTTCATTTATTTATATAATCTCTGTACCCCATGTGTGGCTTGAACTTGTGAACCCAAGATCAAGAGTCACGTAGTCCAGCAACTGGGCCCACCAGGCGCCCTGATCCCAGTTCTGTCTTAAATCCCAACTTCGCTCCATCTTCTGGAGACCTAAGATCCCCTGTTAACATGACCGCTTCTCTCTGTGTATTTATGTTATGGTTTCCCCTATGAAGTGCTGTGTAAGTTTTACATACAGAAATAACCACAACACATTCAGCTCTGCTTTTGAGAAATTCAGTTGCCTTTTTCCTCCATCACTCAGGGTAAAATGCCGTCGGAAACTGTGAGAAGCAGAAGGGAGCTCACAGCTCATTACCTAGTGCCAGTTATGTGCTGAGCACCACTGTGGGCCCCAGGGATGCAGAAATGAGTATGACATGCTCCGGAACACTAGGGAATCTATAGGGCGACAGGCAGAGAAGGAACAGGAAATGAACATTGACAACACTGAGCGCTCCATGCTATGTTAGAGTGAAGCCCGTACGTCAGTCGTGGCCCAGATGAGGGGCCCTTTGCCCACACTGGGTGGGGAATGGGAGTTCACAGTGGCAGGCACATGACGCCCAGAGAGGGGCAGTGATTTGCTCAAGGTCCCGTGGCAGCAGTAGCACCAGCTCTCTTGGCACTCATTCTGGGGTTCTTATTGATACTCTGCATTATTGCAGGAGGCTGTGTACTGTGATTTTATAGCTCCTATGGGGAAGGCTGGGCAACGTAACTAGGGAATTGTATTCAAATAAGTTAATCACAACCTGGAGCTTCCAGAGCGTGGACATCTTAGGAATAGATACTTGTAATTCAGGGAGTATGTCAGGCAACCGACAGCTTTAAGGCTTGGCCAAGAACTTAAACGAGGAAACAAAGTGCCAGCCTTGAGCCTGAGTGGATGAAGTCAGTTTTCAGGAAACTCAGCAACTCAAACGTGGAGTCCCAAATGAAAGCACAGAGAACAGCACAACTTTGTGGCCTGCAGTGGCACTAGCTCTGACTTTCCTCTTTCTGCAGTGTTGGTCTGCGGATCACCAAGCATGGCGTGGTAGAGCATGGGGGCGGCGGGGCAGGGGGCATGCAAACATCACAAGCTTTGGAGGGGTCAGGTCTAGACTGAAATCCTGGCTCTTGTACTTTCTAGCAGTGTTGGCTGGAATTAGTACTTTAAAAAATTTTTTTATTTATTCATTTGAGAGAGAGAGAGTTGAGGGCGGGGGGAGCAGAAGGAGAGGGACAAGCAGAATCTGTACTGAGCGTGGAGTCTGATGTGGGGCACGATCTCATGACCGTGACATCACGACCTGAGCTGAAACCAACTGAGCCATCCAGGTGCCCCTTGGATTAGTTTTTAAATCTCTCCGTGCCTCAGTTTCTCTACTTACAAAAAGGGATCGATAATAGTACCTAAGAAAATTATGAGGAGTTAATGATATATAATATTATAATATTATAAGATCCACCTCCCTCCTCCCCCAGTATACAGTAGGCACTCAAGTTGTAGCTATTATCTCTGATCACTTTTACTGTTTTTTACCTCTGGCTCTGATACTTGTGGCCTCAGTTTCTTTATTTGTAAAATGAGTAGGTTGAACTAGATCATTCCTAAGGAGCCTTCTCATTTCTAGCATTTGAAGATTCTGGTGCTTAAATCAACATACACCCTCATTATCTATGATTTTGTTTTCGGCCCTACAGCCTCTGAGGCAGACTGAGCGGCTGCTGCTGTGGGGGGGAGGAAACAAGCTCTGACAGCCTCAGGTGCCCAGCTCTTGTTTCATTTCTACTGGGGTCCCCACTGCAGAGATTGTGAAGGTTACTGTCTGCTGACCTCATTCATCCAGAGCAGAAGCTGAGGAATCGGAAGGAAAAAAGAAAAAGCCTGTACAGCTACATAGCTTCAAGGGCCATGATGGTGCCAGGCTGTGCTGCTCACCAGTAGGCTTTGCGGGGCTGCTAACCGGAGTTCGTTGTACGAGGCATGAGAGCTAAAGTTTGCTGACTTTTCGTTCCACATTAAGCCTTGTGCTAAGTAAGGGCTCTGCGTGCTATTTTACTGACTCCTTACAGTATCCCTACGGAGTATTGTTAGCTCCATTCCACAGGTGAAGAGAATTTGACACAGAGAAGTTAAATGACTTGGCCGAGGTAGCACAGCCTGCAAGTGGCAGAATGCAGATTTGAACCCAGGTCTGTAGGACTGCGAAGCCCAGGCTTTGTATAGCTTATCACGGCACTACGTTCCATACCATGGCTGATATCACAGGAGACAGAGGAAGTTTAAAAACTGCAGAGTCAAACAGGGTTTGGGACTTTGAGTCATCAGGGAAAGTTCCATTTGCTTTAGATTTTTCTGAAGATGAGGTCATGTGTAACATATTTTGGAAGAATTCTCTTTTGAAACGATCAAATGTTCTTTTAAAAAGTTTGGAAGCCTGGGGGCCTGGGTGTGATCAGTCAGTTAAGCATCTGCCTTTGGCTCAGGTCATGATCCCAGGGTCTTGGGATCGAGCCCTGCATTGGGCTCTCTGCTCAGCGGGAAGCCTGCTTCTCCCTCCCCTGCTCATGCTCTTGCTTGCTCGCTCTCTCTCTCAAATAAATAAAATCTTAAAAAAACAAAACAAAACAACTCTGGAAACTAAATAAGAAGAAAAGGATGAGTTTAAAAAACAAACAAACAAACTGAAAAACACAGGTTGGGAGTTGCAGTCCTGCCTCTATTAAAACCTGTCCTCATGACCTTGATCTGGTCACTTCCCCTCTCTGGACCTCGGTGTCCCCATCTTCAGCAAGAGAGAAGTAGACTTGCCCAGTTATTCTTCTGTTCAATGTGCACATGAATCACCTGAAAGTCTTGTTAAAAGGCAGGTTCTGATGCAGCAGGGCTGGAGTGGGGCTGAAATTCAGCCACTCTCAGTCTCTCAGGTGGGGACAGCGCTGCTGGTCCCGGGACCACACTTTGGTGCACTGAGGGGCAGGATCACCTCAGATTTAACTCTAAAACCAAGGTATTATAGTCAATCCACAATTGCTAGGTAAACAAGGACTGTCCATTTTTCTCTTTATGGGACGGCGTGTGTGACTGTTCTCCACACTTGACCTTCACTGCCTCGGACGCATTTCAAGTCCCCTGAGTCTGGAGCTCACAGGCTTTGACACTGCCCTTGGGCGACTGTCCTAGCAGGTGGGAAGTGGCTAGCTAACCTAGAAAGGCAACGGCTCAGAGCAGGGTGAGTCTCGCGGACTCCCGGGCACGCACGGTGTCCCCCCCCCCCCCCGCCCCCACCCGCCGCTCAAAACCCATCTTTTCCCACCGCACCAGAAGGCGCTGCTGGATGTGCGGTTGGCGGGGGCTCGAGTGCTGCCGGCAGGGAGGGCTTCTAGAAGAAGTCAATTCGTGCTCGCCCTGCGGAAATCCAGCCTGTCGCTCCCGCCACCTGTGCAGTTGGCAGAGTCAGAGAGCACTGCTCAGCCCATTTTCCCAGCAGCCCTGTTCTCAGCCTCCTCAGAGTGAGGTTTTCCTCTCCCTGACAACGAATTCTTTGGGGTGGTTGAAATATCTGCTAGAAAAAATAGGATCGATGTCAACATAAGCCTGAATTATTCTGGAAACCTGAGATCGTTCAAAGTTTAGGGATATTTTAATGCAATCAGCTTCAAGATCCTGCAGTGACGGGAACAAGTATCTAATGGCTCCTAAACGGACTTGTTAAATTTTGCTCTTGTTTGTTTCCATTCATTTTCTATCCTTTCCTTTTTGGCACATTTTCTATTTTGATTTTTTTCCTTTTAACTTTGTATTCTAAATGAAGTCTTTTCTCAGCTTCCTTAATTTCCTGTGTCTATAACTGGGACGGAAATGTGCCGCGTTTAGCAGAACCCTCCTCCTGAGGGATGCTGACACGCAGAACTTTCTGGTCTCTGAGCTTGTCTTATTCAAGTGACCTCATGAGGCACAGAGACCTGCTCTTTCATGTCACTGTTGGTCAACGAGAGAGTTCTGACCCCAAAGTTAAAGGCTCGACTTGGCAACTCCACAGAGCATCCTGCTGGCTTGAGGACAACGGGCTTAGGCTGAAACCTATGAGAAACTTCAAAGTGACTGGAGAACCGGGCTGTCATTATGGAGTCTGGATTGGGCTATGGATTGTGTCCCTTTACCCTGCTTTGGCTCTGACCTCCCAGGGCTGGGGCTGGCCCTCCTCCGTGGTGGTTTCCCACTGAACGTGCGCATCTACACTTTCAGCTGCCTTGGTTTCGTAATTAACCAGGACTGTCTTCATCAGACACTCCTATCCTTACTTATCAATAAGTAGCAGCACGGTGTCAGCACGGTGTCAGCACGGTGTGTTGGTTGCATATTGCTACTGTAACACACCACTACAAAGTGGCTTAAACAATACAAATTTATTGTCTTACCATTCTGGAGATCAGCAGTATCACTGAGCTAAGAATAAAAATGTCAGCAGGGCCATGGTCCTTCTGGAGGCTCTAGGGAGAATCCCTCCTGCGGCTTCTTCCAGCTTCTAGAGGTTGTCTGCCTTCCTTGGCTCATGGCGCCCTTCCTCCAACTTCGAAGCCGGCAAAGGAGAGTCAAGTCTTCATATTGGAATCACTCTGGTTGCTTCTTCCTCTCTCTTCCCCCTTTTAAAAGTTTATTTCTTTTAATAATCTCTATACCTGATGTGGGGCTTGAACTCAGGACTCTGAGATCAAGAGTCACATGGTCCTCCGACTGAGCCAGTCAGACCTGTCCCTCTCTCTCCCACTTTTAGAACCATTTGTGATTATATCAGGCCAACCTGGATAACTGAGGATCACCTCATTGTCTCATCTCGTCTCATCTTTATTTTTATTTTTTTAAGATTATTTATTTATTTATTTGGCAGAGAGAGAGAGAGAGAGATAGCGATAGCACGAGAGGGAACACAAGCAGGAGGAGCGGGAGAGGGAGAGGCAGGCTTCCCGCTGAGCAGAGAGCCCAATGTAGGGCTCGATCCCAGGACCCTGGGATCATGACCAGAGCTGAAGGCAGACGCCAAATGACTGAGCCACTCAGGTGTCCCCTCATCTCATCTTTATTTTTTTTTATTTTTTTAAAGATTTTTAAAAATTTATTTATTTAACAGAGAGAGAGAGAGAGAGAGATCACAAGTAGGCAGAGAGGCAGGCGGGGAGGGGAGGGGAGCAGGCTCCCTGTTGAGCAGAGAGCCTGATGCGGGGCTCGATCCCAGGACCCTGAGATCATGACCTGAGCCGAAGGCAGAGGCTTAACCCACAGAGCCACCCAGGTGCCCCCTCATCTCATTTTTAAATTAATTTCTTAATTTAATCAAAATTATGATTTGTTTGTGATTGCAGTTCTCTTTTATTCTCCAAAACCCCCTATCTTTTGCTAGTAAAATAATTGGCAGGTTTTACTTTAAGGGTAACAATGGCTCTATCAAAAAGCACATTGCCAGCTGCGGGGCTAGATAAAGAGGCCGATTCCCCACCTCTCCTCCTGGCTCCTTTGCTCTAGACATCTTGGTTGATTTCAGTGAGTGACCATTGGGGCCACTTGTTTTCTTTTTGTTGCTGTTTGTTTGTATGTTTTGTTTTTTAATTTTTTATCTTTTTCCACTTTAAATTCTGGTTCTATGTCTTAAAATCCACAATAAGGACTGAGTCTGTGAAAGCCAAGTCCCCTTACCCCAATCCCAATAAAAGCAAAACTCCAGGCCTGTGACCTTGCCGTGTGGCCCCAGGTACACCATGTCATTTGCAGATCCTGCAAGTAATAAACCTCCCCCCGCCACAGAGTTCTCGGATAGTTATTTTTGGAGGGTGTCTTATGATTATAAGAACTATTTATGGTGACTAACATAACATAATTTAAAAAATTTAAAAAAAAACTGGGAAAAAAAGAACCACAAAGGCAGGTCTAGCCAAAATTTTGGTTATTTGTAGGCTGAGATTGGCACAAAACACCTGTGGAGGTGATTATGGTGGATACCACACGCCCTTGCCTATCTGCACTTCTTACCAGGGGCGCCTGACAAATATGATGCCTTCCAGAGGCACCTGGGTGGCTCAGTGGGTTATTATTATCCTCTGCCTTCAGCTTGGGTCATGATCTCAGGGTCCTGGGATCGAGCCCCACGTCAGGCTCTCTGCTCAGCGACGAGACCACTTCTTTCTCTCCCTCTTCCACTGTGATCTCTCTCACTCTCTCTCAAATAAATAAATTTTAGAAACCCCATAAATATGATGTTTTCTAGTCACCAATGTGTTTTCACTTCCGTTTTCAAATTTACGATGTCAACTGAAGAAATGGAGTTTCTGTTATATTAGGTACTTGTCTGAGGTTATTTACCACCTATAATTAGTAAGTGGTGAAGGTGAAACTTCAGTTTGGATTCTCTGACTTTAAATTACCTCTAATGCCACAAGATTAGTGTAAAAAGGCCAAAATTCCATTTGTCCTTGGTGAGGGGATATAACCAGGAGGCAGTTTTTTTTTTTTTTTAAGATTTTATTTAATTTTTAGAAAGAAAGAGAGAGTACAAACACAGAGCACAGCAGAGGGAGAGGGAGAAGCAGGCTCTCCGCTGAGCAAGGTTCCTGATGCGGGGCCTGATCGCAGGACCCCAGGATCATGACCAGAGCGGAAGACAGACACTTAACCTACTGAGTCCTCCAGGTGCCTGGAGGAGGTTTTATGTGGAGAGTGTACTTGTGATGATCATTGATTTCATATTGACCTAGGGGGTCTGTTGTCTTCTTAAAACTGTGGGATATTGTCCCGTCTTTGGCATGAAAAGGAATCTTTGCCTGGAGACCATTAGCTATCATTTAGGGGTACAGTCCTAATATTAAGTGGGCTCCTAATAAGCATTAGATGTTGTATTAGGCTGGTGAGTCTATTAATTTATTGAATCTTGGTAACTTATCCTACATTATTCTCCTCCTCCTCCCCTTCCTCCTCCTCCTCCTTCTTCTATTATTATTATTATTATTATTACTACTACTACTATTGTCATTATTATCCCTGCTTCAAATATGAGTAAAATGGGGCCCAGGGAGTTTAATCCCTTTCCCAAGCCAAGACTCAAGACCAGGCAGTGTGACTATGGAGCCTGCTTTCTTTACAATAGCTAATCAAGGACTGATCATTCTCTCCCCAGCATTTAACTCACATAGATCATAAATATCTGACTCCGAATTTTCAAACAGTTGTATGACTTTTCGCTTTTCATAATCCATTTCCTGTTTGCTTTTCTCAATGACGTAGGCCCTCTCCCATGACCAAGTCTGGCTTTCCTAATGATGGAATCTGCTTCAAGGTTACTTGTCCATCCCTCTCAGTGGCCCTTGTACTAACGTTGCCTCTTGCTTACTTTGTACTGAGCACCTGACTTTGTCGAAATCCCTCGTTTGGCAGACAGCAATTACACAAGGTCGCACGCTTGGGCCTGGCCCTTTCTCTTTGCCTTATCCTGTGGTCTTCTCAAGTCCTGACCTCATCAAGGGCCAGTGATTGGAGTAATAGATGTGAAATCAGACAACGAGTGCTCCAGTTCTGAGACGTAAACCCACTCTGCTCTGGGAAGGAGCTGGGGACTTTGAAGTTAGCCACCTAGTCACAATCCACATACCCTAGAGGGGCCAGTTCTGAGGTGCCTTGGCCTGGGGCATCTGTTCATGCCTTAGTTTCGGCCATCTATAATATTAGATGCTTGACAATCTTGTCTACACTTCTTTCCAGCACTACTACCCCTTACTTCTCAGATTCCCCCAGTGAGAGACAGTTTTCTTTGATCTTATCCAAACTGAAGAGTAAGGCACTAGGCATGTGTGAAAAAAGAAGGCATTTGGGACCCCACAGCAGAGTTATCCTTTACAACTGGACAGACCCTGGGGAAAATGACCTGGTGTAGACATCAGCTGTGAACGAATGCCATGGGTGTGCAGCTCAGCTTCCAGTGGTTGGCTCTGGTGTGTTTAAGAGGAGCCAGACTGGGGTCCTTTGGGCAGGAGGGAAACTTGGGAGTCAAACAACTGAATATTTCGGATATCCATCTGTGGACCCCGCCCAGGACAAGCAGAGGCCCTGTGAAGAGCCAGGCAGGGCTAGCCACCTCTGGGCAGGAGTTAGGGGGTGGCAGCAGTCCTGAGGTAGCCGTTCAGTAAGACCAGACAGAGCACCAGGGAGCAGGGGGACAACCCTGTCCTGGGAACTTAAATGGTCCACTGGGTGAGAAGAGCAGTGCTTCCTGAATGTTGGAGAGAGGGACAGGAAGCAGCAACCCAGGGACCCACGGTCAGCACGGGGGATGACGCCAAAGGTGGGGAGAGGGGCAAGTGCGTTGTCTTTCCTTTGTCCAGAAGACTCGAGAAGAAGCTGAATGGGGCTAAACTTGCAGGTTGAAGGACAAGTAAGCCCAGCTAAAAGGAACTGGGGAGGTGCCTGGGTGGCTCAGTGGGTTAAGCCTCTGCCTTCGGCTCAGATCATGATGCAGGGGTTCTGGGATCGAGCCCTGTGTCGGGCTCCCTGCTCAGCGGGGATCCTGCTTCCCTCCCCTCTGCCTGCCTCTCTGCCTACTTGTGATCTCTGCCTGTCAAATAAGTAAACAGAATTTTTTAAAAAAATTATTTATTTATTTATTTTTAAAAAAAGATTTTATTTATTTATTTGACACAGAGAGAGAGATCACAAGTAGGCAGAGCTGCAGGCAGAGAGAGAGGAGGAAGCAGGCTCCCTGCTGAGCAGAGAGCCCAATGCAGGGCTCGATCCCAAAACCCTGGGATCATGACCTGAGCCGAAGGCAGAGGCTTTAACTCAGTGAGCCACCCAGGCGCCCCAAATAAACAAAATCTTAAAAGAAGAAAGTAAAAGGCACCGGGAATGGCAAAGTCGGAAGTCCTGGGACCGCATCAGCCACAGTCAGACAGACTGTCGTTGTCCTCTCTCAGCGTCTGCTTCATCTTTCCATCGTTCCGTCGATCACAGAAACCACCTCCCCGCCCACCGTCTGATAGTCTGATGGCTCCCCACCTTATCCTGCGAGCAGCTTTGAACTGGATTTTGCTGCTTGAACTCTTGAATTGCACTGACTTTGGTTTTGAACATATGAAAAGCTGGCTTTCTTGCTAAGAGACTATGAGTCATAGTGGTGACGATCCTCCGGAGTCAGACAGACCTGGATGCAAATTAGAGCTCCGCGGCTTAGCTGCTGTGTGAACGCGGGCAAGTCACCTCCCCTCAACGGGCCTCATATTCCTTCTGCATAAAATGATGGTGATAATAATAATACTAATAAGACCACCAATGTGCCAAGGTTGTTGTGAGGATGAAACAAGAAATTGTGCTTGGCTCATGGGAAACCTTGGACAAATGGTGGCTGAGGCTATGATTGGCTTGTCCAGGCTGACTCTACCCTAGCATCCGCTCCTGTGTTCCTTGTATTGGCTTTTGAGTTCAGTTCAGAGTGTGCTGACTTTTCACTGAAGCTACATGAATGAAACAAGATTGACCACATTATAAGATGACATTCTTCATGTGTTTTCTGAATACCTACCATGGTCCAAGTCAACCGTTAGTTTGAGGTGCTTAGAGATCCCCACGGAGTATGCTGGAACTGAGGGAGTGTAATGTAACGTTCTGGAAGATGCCTCCCTTCTGTTCCTAGATCGTGATATTTCTCTGAGACATCTAAGTCAAGTGTAATTTTAAGGTAAAAATAGCACCAAATTTCTGGAGTTGAGTAGAGTAGATCAGGAAAATGTACTGTATCCTAATTGTTTAGTGACATGAGTAAAATCAAAGGGCCTGACAGGGACTCCATTCTGGAGACCACAAATCTGTACCAGTCATCACTGTCCACAGGTCCTGAAATCCAATCTCGTTTTGGAGGGTTTCCCAATTGAAAATGCTGTAGACCTTCAAAGGGGTCTATAGACTCCAAAAAAAGTCAGAGCCCGTAGAGTATATCTGAGGAAAGGCTCCTCAGATATACTGGAAAGGTACACAGATTTCTCAGATGTTTCTATAGCAGAAGAATCTGAGGGAGAAATGCTCCCCCTGAGAGATCCAGGTTTTCTAGAGGGAATAAGAATCCCAGAGCACTGATGTCAGATTTCCATGAAAATTTTTGCCTTGTGTCATCTTACATCAGCCTGAGCTGTGATGTCAGAAACAGTGGATCTTAGATGTGCAATATGGATCTCAGAAAGGCTTAGCCACAAAGCTCACTGGGAACTCAAATGTGGGCATGTGGAAAATGAAGAAGTCAGGGATGGGTCCGTGGGACCAGGGAACTGAGAGCCTCTCAATACAGGGCCTGAGCTGTATGACGCCATCTACTTCTACCCCCAGCGCGTACAACAGCACGGAACAGGTTGATACTGCAAGTAGGTTTGTTGTATGGGTCGACGAACAGACCAAGGCCTGGGTGGGTGAATAAGAACTGCCTGCGCTTGCACCGTATCTTGGTGGTTTACCCACGTACCCCCACCTTTGAGCAGCCCGGAAACTCTCCAGGGCATCTGTGTATGTCCAGCATGGAGCGCGGGAGGCCTGGCTCGGAGCCGAGTGGTGCTGCGAGGGGGCGGTACTGGTCGTCTGGCAGGTGCTCTGATTGTTTAAAGATGCGACGTTCAGGATCTGATCTTCTGATTGGGGGGGAGGTCAGGGTCCGAAAGGGGCTCTGTCCTTGGGCAGACGGGGTCGAAGCTAAAGGGTGAACTGGTAACAGAGACAAACCCCAGTCCCTGGGTTTGTCATTTATTTATTTTATTTTTTATTTTAAAATATTTTATATTATAAGTAAACTCTCCACCCAGTGTGGGGCTTGAACTCATAAGCACAAAATCAAGAGTCATGTGTTCTTCTGGCTGAGCCAGCTAGGAAGCCCTTTAATTTTTCTAAATATATTTTTTAATTATTTATTTTTGTGTGTGTATGTGTGTGTGTATATGTGTGTCTGTCTGTCTCTGAGAAAGAGAGAGAGCACACACAAGCAGGGGGATCAAAAGAGAGAGAAGCAGACTCCCTGCTGTGCAGGGAGCCCGACATGGGGCTTGATCCCATCACCTGAGCTGAAGGCAGACACTTAATCGACTAAGCCTCCCAGGTGTCCGTCCCATCCTTTTATTTATTTTTTTAAAACGTAAGCTCCACATGGGAAAATTGGACAGCTATGTATAGAAGAATGAAACTCGACCATTCTCTCACACCATTCACAAAGATAAACTCGAAATGGATGAAAGACCTCAACGTGAGGCAGGAATCCATCAGAATCCTAGAGGAGAACATAGGCAGTAACCTCTTCGACATCAGCCACAGCAAGTGCTTTCAAGACATGTCTCTAAAGGCAAGGGAAACAAAAACAAAAATGAATTATTGGGACTTAAGTAAAAAGCTTCTGCAGAGCAAAGGAAACAGTCAACAAAACAAAGAGGCAACCCATGGAATGGGAGAAGATATTCGCAAATGACAGTACAGACAAAGGGCTGATATCCAAGATCTATAAAAAAAAACTCCTCAAATTTAACACACACAAAACAAATAATCACATCAAAAAATGGGCAGAAGACATGAACAGACACTTCTCCAATGAAGACATACAGATGGCTACACATGAGAAAATGTTCATCATCTTTAGCCATCAGGGAGATTCAAATCAAAACCACAGTGAGATACCACCTTACACCAGTTAGAATGGCCAAAATTAGCAAGATAGGAAACAACATGTATTGGAGGGATGTGGAGAAAGGGGAACCCTCTTACACTGTTGGTGGGAATACAAGCTGGTGCAGCCACTTTGGAAAACAGGGTGGAGATTCCTTAAGAAATTAAAAATAGAGCTACCCTATGACCCTGCCATTGCACTACTGAGTATTGACCCCAAAGACACAGATGTCGTGAAAAGAAGGGCCATCTGTACCCCAATGTTTATAGCAGCAGTGTCCAAAATAGCCAAACTGTGGAAAATGCTGAGATGCCCTTCATCAGACGAATGGGTAAGGAAAATGTGGTCCATATACACTATGGAGTATTATGCCTCCATCAGAAAGGACGAATACCCAACTTTTGTAGCAACATGGATGTGACTGGAGGAGATTATGCTGAGTGAAATCAGTCAAGCAGAGAGAGTCCATTATCATATGGTTTCACTTACTTGTGGAGCATAAGAAATAACATGGAGAATATGGGGAGATGGAGAGGAGAAGGGAGTTGGGGGAAATCGGAGGGGGAGATGGAGCATGAGAGACTGTGGACCCTGAGAATCAAACTGAGCTTTTGGAGGAGAGGGGGGCAGGGTATGGGGGAGCCTGGTGGTGGGTATAATGGAGGACACGGATTGCGTGGAGCACTGGGTGTGCTGCATAAACAATGAATCTTGTATCACTGAAAAAAAACCCCAAAACTACAACGTAAGCTCCTCGAAGCGCCCCTCCCCCCTGCTCGTGTCTCAGTCATTCTCTCTGTCTCAGATGAATACATAAGAACATCTTTAAAAAAAAAGGTCAGCTCTATGCTCCACATGGAGCTTGAATTCACGACCTAGAGCACAAGAGCATGTTCTACTGACTGAGCCAGACAGGGGCCCCGCCTGCTTCATCATTAGACATTTTTCTCTAGTAAACACTTGGCCTGCACGTGTGTAGTGTAAGGAGCGGCCGGACAACTGAACGGTTAGCCTCCAGCCGCACTGCGCAAGGCGGAAATGCCGCCTCCGTGGCTCTGTGTCCTAGATGTCCCGGGATCCACCTTCCTGTCCCCAGTCACCACTCCTAGGGCCACTACTGGCCTGTTTGTGCACATGCTACACGTCCTCGTTTTACAGTTAGCCAGAGGAAAGCTTTTCAACAGAAATCGATTTCAGTCTCTTCTTCAGAATCTTCCAGTGGCTCTCTGTGTGCTACTTGATGAAGTCCTCACAGGACGTGCGCTACCCTTCCTGTCGTGGCCCTTTAGTACCTCAACGCGGTCCACGCCCTCCTTCCTCCGCACTCCGCCTTTGCCCTATATTCTAGCCATCAGGAGCTACTTAACTATTTTCTGACACTCTGCTATAGCTCTTTTCCGCCCCCCAAAAAGCTGGGATTTTATTTTTTATTTTTAGGATTTTAAGGGATCGTTGCACCCAATGCAGAGCTCAAACTCACATCCAAAGTTGGATGCTCCACTGACTGAGTTGTGATTTTATTTTATTTTATTTATTCAAAAATATACTATTTATTTGGCAGAGTACAAGAGAGCAAGCACATGAAGGAGGAACAGGCAGCGAGGGAGAGGGGGAAGAGGCTCCCCACTGAGCAGGGAGCCTGATGCCTGAGCAGAGATCCTGACGTGGGGCTCAATCCCAGGCCTCTGGGATCATGACCTGAGCCAAACGCAGACACTTAACTGGCTGAGCCACCCAGGCGCCCCCGAAACTAGGACTGTAGACAGGGGTTTGGAATCGGGTCTCCACGCTCATCTTGAGTTCATATTCAGATACTCCGACCCCCAGATGCGTCCTTCGTTCTAGTCCCACCTGCTGCTCTCTGTTCACTGACCGACCGAGGGTTTCCCAGAGCTCACAGTCCAGCCGAGGAGGTCAAGGATGAAACAAATTCTTAGATGCTAATGAGACAAAGGTTTTGGTGGAGGTAGGATCCAGTTGCCAAGGGATATGGGCAAGATAGCTGTCAGTTCGTCTGCCGCGTCGGCGAAAGCCGCCGGAGACTGGCACTATTTAAACCCGGACTTGAAGGCTAACAGGGCTTTGTCACGCATTTCTAATGTGCTTGGTGCGACTTGAAACCTTTTTTTTTTTTTTTTTAAGCGTTGCCCACATACTGCCCCTGATTGTGTTTTTACTGCTAATGTGTCCAATCTCTGAAGAAGGAGTTGCCGAGTAATAGGTAACTTCAGTCGAACATCTATCTAAATTATTATTATTTCCCAATTAGCGGCAATTGAATGAATGAGGCTTTGTTACAGTGCGAATAGCACGGAGGAAGACAGAGGTGATCCAGGGAATGAATAGATGCTCAGAAGGGAACATTCTGACCTGGCCTTCTTCCCTCCCATCTTGCCTTATTTTAGGTCATGGCAGCAATCACGGCAGTTTTTTTTTTTCATTTTATGTCTAATGGATTTCTGATGTAGTTACTTCTGGAAGATTCATTTTCACTCCTGGTTCTGCCCTGCCCCGACTCTGAGGCGCACTCCTTCTCTGGAAGTCGGTGCCTTCATCTGACCAGGGAAGGATCTGTTTATTGAGCTCCAGGCCGAGCTCGCCCACGGTCTGTGCTGCACTTGCTCCTGCTTCCTTGGGAGGAGACCGTGTCCACTTTTCCTGCAGAAGCTATGTACAGCAGGGTCTGCAGACTTAAGTGTACATCTCAATGCCTTTTGACAAAATGCGCACAGCCCTCGAACTGCCACTCAGCTCAAGATCCCGAACGTTTTGTTCTCTTCATTTGGCCCCGGCCAGGCTTCCTGCCCACTGCCCCCAAGGTAGCTACTGTTCCCGCGGGCATTTTCATAGCTTTGTTTGACTTGGTTTTGAGTTTAATAGATAAGGAATAAATCAGCTCATTTGTATCTGACTTCTTTTGCTCCACATAATATCTGTGAGATTTATCCAAGTCATTTCCTATAGAGGAAGTTCGTTCTTTTTCACTGCTAAGTACTACTTCAGTATTCTGTTCTACGAACACATCGCACTTTCTTTCGTCACTCTGCTGCTGACGGCCATCCGGGTTGCTTATAGTGTGTGGCTCTTAGGAACATGTGGACTCATTGCTGTTGTGCCCAAGAGTGTGAAGAACATTTCTTCTCTTTTTATCATCAAACAGTTTCTAGATCTAAAAACAAAAACGAAAACAAAAACAAAAAAACCAAACATTGAAAACCTCTGGACCAGGTCAGTGATTCCCAAACACGAGACTGTGGATTGACATCATGATCATCTGAGAAGTGTTATAAAACATGAAATCTTTGGGTCAAGTCCCCAGATATTCTGACTCAGTATCTGGGGTAGAGGGAATATGTCTGATTTTACAATTTTACAATTCCTGAGTGATGAATGATTCTGATAGGGGTTAGTGCTGAGAATCACCAGACTAGAGGAACTTAAAGGCATTCCTAGATCAAACATGCTGTATTTCTATCACATGCTGTCTCTGAGCATTACATCCTTGGGACCAATCATTGTCTGGGACTTCCTGCACTATACTGAGGTTTTTTTTTGTTTGTTTGTCTCTTTCTCACTGACTGTGGTCTTCTCTGGAGAAGAACTTTGTTGGCCTTGTTTATTTATGTATTGTCTGAATCTAGGAGAGGCGGATCACACAGCAGGGGCTCAGTATGTGTGAATGAGTGAATGGAAACATAACACAGGTAATGTATTTTTGCAATACATCAATAGAGGTCCATCTCTGCAGATTTCATTTCCTTACTGTTGCTAGACTTGAGGGCAAGGACTAATACTTGTTAGAACTGAGAAGTCATTGCTCACTTGAAATTCTATTTTAGGTTGAATCCACAGCAGGACAATAGGCTTTCCACCAGCATCCAACTCAAAGAGACAGTTCCGATTATGAATGGGGATGAATTTATTGGATTGAATTAAATCTAGTGTCTAGTTCTCTCCTTCCCACCGACTACATCAGGATGTGGAGGGGGGTAGGGACAAAAAAGAGAGTTTCAGAGAATTCCTGGCACATCTGAATTTAGTATGACCATATTTGGGACCCCACAAACAAAGGAATGAACTAGATTGCCTCCAATGTGTTCTGTGCGCATTGTGGAGGATACTAGAAAAGTAATTTTTTAAAAAAGATTTTATTTATTTCTTTGACAGACAGATATTACAAGTAGGCAGAGAGGCAGGCATGGGGTGGGGGGGCGGGAAGCAGACTCCCCGCCAAGCACAGAGCCCAATTGGGGCCCGATCCCAGGACCCTGAGATCATGACCTGAGCCGAAGGCAGAGGCTTCAACCCACAGAGCCACCCAGGCACCCCTAGAAAAGTATTATGAAAGAGCTCCTAACCTCAGTTTTCTCATGGCCTCCTGAAACCATCACAACACTCTGTAGTGGTTACAGAGCTGTGCACGTGCATGTCTGTATGTGCATGTGTATTTGTGTTGTTGTGCAGAGAGAACAAACATCTTGCAACCAGAAGGCACATATCCTGGGCCTGGTTGAGCTTTCTTTCCTTGCCTGCTATTCCATGGGCTTTTCAGAGGTAAAGTTTTTTGGGTATATTTTAAAGGTTTCTTGACCCTCCTAGACAAGGGAACAAGTAGGCAGTCTAGTGGTAAAGTGGAGACCCCGCCATATTCTGTGCAAACTTCTGAGTAAAATGCTTGCACTCTGTTCAGTGCTGGGATGGTTCTGAAGTTTCTGACGTTTGAGGGTCCATTCGTTCCCCTCAACCTTTGAGGGTCCATTCACTCTGGATTAAGAGAGCCCGGAAATACCTCTAGTGGGGCCATGAACTTCCTGGTATTCTAGTAAACTTAAACCGGCTCCAGGTAACCCAGCACCCTTCCTGCGACAGTTGTATCCTAATTTCCCGTAAACGAAGATTCTCAGAAATTGTTAGAACTGGTATCTGACCCTTGCTGAAGCTCAAATTTCAAGTCATTTACTGAGAACCTACGTCAGGTCCTACACAGCGCAAGATCAGGGGATTCAAAGATGAAGTATTTCCTGAGAAAAATCACAAGCAAATGGGAAAGGCAAACATACAGGCAGGCGACTGCCGCTCAGTGTGACCAGGGCTGAAACAAAGGTAGGTGCCCAAGCTGGAGTGACACGGGGGGAATGCGACAGATTCTGTGTGGGCCGGTCAGCGAAAACCACAGAACGCAAGATGAATTTAAGCTTATTTCCCAGGACTTCCTGATTGGTGTGTGCACGTGTGTGTGTATGCACGTGTGTATGTGGGTGGGCGTGTGTGTGTATGTGTGCGTATGTGCGTGTGCGTGCGCGTGTGTGCGCGGGGTCACCATTGTCTTGTTTCGTGCTTGTTCTGTTGAACTTTCCTCTAGCCACAGTTCACTGTGTTCGCCATTGGGATTTTAGCTATAACCCAGTCAGCTTGCCCTGATGATTTTGTTCCCACTCCCCACCCCAGTACAGGTCTTTAGTCTGAGATGCTTGTTTTCTTTATTTCCCTATTAAAGCAGGGCTGGTTACTCTGGAAGGCCTACTTGAAATCTTTCCTCCTTCTCTCTGTGAGTCTAAGCGTCCAGCACACTGCTGACAGTCAGTCAGCAAGTCCCTTTCTTCGTCTCCCTCTTGCCAAGCCCTCTGACCTTTCTCTATGCCTGCTTCTCCCATGAGTCCTTGAGAGCCACAGGGCCCTTCTCAGAGGAGGTTTAGGGGAGGGAGAGAGGACATGCCCTAGGGAAGGTGCTTCCTGAAGCAACGTGGCCAACCAGTCTACTTCTGCTTCCACCGGCAGAAGAGAAACCTGTATCTTAACGGAGGACTGGACTTCCAGAGTTCCTGTGGTTATTTTTCACATTTGTACATGGGAGAGCTGATGTCCACAGTGATATGTCCAAGATCACACAGTCAGTTGATGGTAGGGCCTGGACCTAAAGCCAGGTCATATGACTCTCAGTGAAGGTTTCCTTCTGCTATACCATACTGTTCTAATACCTGACTCTCTATGCCTCACTAAAGACAGGACAAAACAAACAAAACTGCCAAGATTCTGCCTGTACTCAACTACCAAAATGTAAGAACCAGAAAATTTGGACAGAGTTTGAGGGTTCTGGGCTCCTTCCGTTTGCCAATCTGTTGTGTTCTCTGTCACATTGAGAAGGTAAGATTCTAGATTTCGGTTCTGATACTGATTTTCTTTCCATCCTTATAGCCCCACAGCACAGGGTAGGCCTTCAGGAAAATGTTTTAGGAACAGGTGCCTGGGTGGCTCAGTTGGTTAAGTGTCTGCCTTTGGTTCAGGTCATGATCCCAGGGTATTGGGATCGAGTCCCATATCGGGCTCCCTGCTCAGCGGGGAGCTTGCTTCTCCCTCTGCCTCCCGGCCCCGCTTGTGTTCTCCCTCTCTCTGTCAAATAAATAAGAAATAAAATCTTAAAAATGTTTTAGGAAGAAAGGAAGGAATGATATATCCTTTGTATTGCTACCAGATTTAACAAATGACTTCTTTTTTTAAAAAAAGATTTTATTTATGTATGTGAGTTAGAAGAGTAAGAGAGAAAAAGAAAGAAAAAGCGTGAGCAGGGGGGTAGAGGGAGGTGGGGAAAGCAGACTCCCCGCTGAGCAGGGAGGCTCGATCCCAGGACCCTGGAATCGTGACCTGAGCCAAAGGCAGATGCTTGACCAAATGAGCCACCCAAGCACCCCTTAACAAGTGACTGCTAAAGCTCCCATCTATGCCATATTATGGACTAACTGTGTACTGCCTTCCCTTTTACCCCTAGAGTGAAATGCAAACTAAACCAGTGCAGACTTAGTGTCTGCGGTTCAGAGAAGCTATGGGTGAGCGAGAGCAGCCAGAGGAGGGTGATCATGATAGCAAAGGGGATTTGTAAAACCAGATGAAAGGATGGCGTGATTTAACCTGGAGAAGAAAAGTTTCAAAGGGAATATGGTAGTGCTTTCAGAATTGTTATGTGGGTAAATGCCTAGACTAATATGACGTCGCCAAAGGGCAAATTGAGAACCAATGGATGGAAGTTAGAAGGGAGTAAGTTTCATCTAGGTAGAAAGGAATCATCTGCCCACAATTCGAGTGTGTTCAAAAACAGCTGCCTTAAGAGGTGGTGAGCCTTCATTGGCTGGATTTATGAGAGCAACGATGCTGAAGAATGAAGTTGTACTTTATGATAAAGGCGAGAGTAACACATAGCTTTTGAGGCCCTTTGCAAGTCTGAGATTTTCTGATAGATTTCCGGTGGGGAAGAGCACAGAGGTCTCTGTTCTGAAATTCAGTCTCGTTTTTGTCTGACTTCTACTGTGAAGAATCCTTAAAAGGATTCTATGCAGAGTTCAGTACAATATAAATGTCGGGGTGCATATAACTTTATCCATAGCCAGCCATGCTTTTCCTGAGTCTTGAACTTGTTTCGGACCAATGAGTAGGTCTTGAGATCTCTCTTACTGTCAAGGGTTTTGTTGTACCTGAGCTAAAAATGTCACTGTGACTTTTCATAGTTCCCCATCGACTTCACGACTTCACTCCTTTCCCCTACTTATTTCCAAGTGTAGCGTGATGTATCCATCAACCCAAATCACCATACTGATATTGCTTTACAATAAGATTAATGTGAAGTAGAACTAGGAAGCAAAATTATAAAATATTTAGGAGATTTTTCCTTACTTTTCCTTTTTTTTAAAGTTTGGTTTATTTAAGCAATCTCCACATCCAATGTGGGGCCCAGACTCATGACCCTGAGGTCAAGAGTCACATGCTCCCCTGACTGAGCTAGCCAGGTGCCCTCCTGAGTGATTTTTCATTACTCATAATTTAGAGGACAAACTTGAACTTCACATGTAGAAGCTAAAAGTCAATCAAAGCATTAGATTAGTTGCTGAGAGGATTTCCAAAGTATAAATTGTCAGGAAATGGCTTGTTTAATATCACTGAAGTAGGTTACCCAGAACTACTTTTCCCAGAATCTTGTCAAACCCAGAAGACCAAGTTATAACTTCGAAAGAAAATGATGGTGTTCCTCAGCTTCATATTTTCCTTCTAAATGACTGAAATACCCTAAAAACTGCTTCTTTGGGGGAAAACACTCTTCATTTGTTTCAACGTTTATCACACAGAGTTCTACCAACAGGAATAGGGAGGTTTCTTGCAACATTTGAAGAAAATTCAGACCCATCCATTTTTTGGAAGCTTGTTCTTACCTTTCCTATATATTCTCAGATTGAGTTCATTTTATTTCATTTTTTTTTTTTTTTACCACGTACTAGATTTTTTATATTTCAAAATGGATGAAATAAAGCTGTCAGGAAAGTTTCCAATCCTGGCTGAATTTGATTGCCATTATTGTAAGGAAACTGAAAGTTCAATTAGTCCAGTCCTCTGACTTTGTAAATGAGACAAGTGTAGGAAAATTCTTCGCTAAGATTACGATGCTAGTTAGCAATAACTCCAGGACTCTCATTCTGTGTCCTGGGAAGAGGAAGAGAATGGGCTCCTTGCGAAATCCTTGCACTGCCATCTCCATGAGGCCAGACCTGGACACGGGAAGGTTGAGGATTAGCTGAAAATCTGTGCAAAGATTAAAATTAAAATTAAAATTAAAATTAAAATTAAAATCTGTGAGTCGGTCTCTTTCCTTCCCTTCCTTCCCTGAAGAGTTGGTGGCCAGGAATTTAGTTCCAAGCAAAACTTTGAACAGAGACTTTCCTAAAATATTTGAACTCTTGGTATAGGAAGAACTAAGGCAGTTATTTTGGGGAGTGTGTCTCAGCAGAATGACCTTGTCATTTGGGGTTTAGGGACAAGCCAGTTCCCTGGTGATTCACCCTAAAATCTGTCAGTCCCCAATCCTCTGCGCTCAAGCCCAGTCAACCTTCACATTTTCTCATTTGAGCACTGACATGAACAACTGTTCATTTCTCAGTATGGAGGAAAGCCTGCAGCGGAACCAGTGAAGAGCTCGGTGAAAGAAGAGAGAGTGACTCGGGAGGCAATTTAGAAACAAATGAATTAGCGTCCTAGAGAACGTGTTTGTTGTAAGGATATGTCCACATCTTTTGGATACGCTTCCCCTTAATTGTCTCCTCTTGAGTGTGACCTGAGCTTAGTGCATCATCTGTAGAGAGCAAACAGAATATGGTGGGAGCGATGGCCTTCCGCTTCCAATGTTAGCTGAAAAACTACAGAAAGCCTGGGGCTTCCGTTTTGCATTTGTTTCTCCCTCCCTACCCTCCGAATCAATACTCAGTCCTCCAGAGGCAGCTTGTGAAAGAGGTCCACGTGGGAAGGAACAGAGAGGTTTGTTGGCAATCACGTGAATGAACTTGGGAGCGGATCTCCGGAATCCCGCTCGTAGTCACGTGTGTGAGCTTGCATCCTTGTGAGAGTCCCCAAGCCAGAACAGCTCAGCTAAGTGGCTCCTGGATGCCTGGCTTACGACAACTGTGAGTTGAAAAAAGTTCTTGTTCTTAACCACTAAGTTTGGGGGATGTTACCAACACACACTGATAGAAAACTACTACAGAGTGAATCAAGAAGAAATTGGTAGGCAAGAACAGGATACTATGTACAATGAGGAAGCAAGAAAGCTCTCAGAACTTAAAACATGGTTGCCCCCTTTTAACTCAGTAGAAGGATTGGACATAGGACATATTTTAAAAGAAAAATGGTGAAAGAAATAGGAACCTTAGCCTCAAATCAGGACTAACATCCAACTAGTAGAAAAAAGGATTCTACTAGAAACAGAATGGACAAAAGAAGAAAGAATAAATAGAAATAAAACAAGAATCTTAGAGTTGAATGAAGAGATGGATCTTTTTTCCTAATTTTTCAAAGATTTTATTTATTTATTCATGAGAGACAGAGAGGCAGAGGTAGAGGGTGAAGGCTCCATCCCAGGACCCCGAGAACATGACCAGAGTCAAAGTCAGATGCTTAACAAACTGAGTGTCCCAGGCCCCCAATTACAGAAATTCTCTTGACTCTCAAACTTGAAAGTCTCCCTTTCACTCTTCTTTCTCCTTCTTCCTCCAAATTCTACCCACTGTAATTTTACTTTTACTAGCTGTACAGGTTGACTATATTTATATTCCTTTTGTTAACATCATTTTCTGTGCTTTGCATCCAAATTGGCACTAAAAGTTAAAGATGAATTAATAGCATTCACACTATTATGAATAAGTCAGTCAGTATTATAAGGTATTGAACCAAAGTATGTGCTATGATTACATTTTCTTCTTAGCAATTTCTATGGCTTGACCATTGTGACACTAGAGAACATTCATAGATTTTCTTTTCTTGCATTCAAAATTATGCGGCAGTTTAGCTCGTTTCATAATGACACAACACCTGTCATTTTCTTTTTTGTGTGAATTTTTTCTGTCCTTTATGATTTCCTCTCCTTTTTTTCTTATTGGGAAAGTAAATTACAGACAGTTCCTTCTTCACCGCATCCCCTGATGACTTCCAGTTCCTCACTCCCCTGTTTGGAATGTCTTCCTCTCTTTTTTCTGGAAGTGCAGTCACCACCCGAATCGGTTGCTTCATATTTGGAACAAAGTCTCTTATACAAGCTTTTTTATCCTAGAGTTTGAAATTGTCGTTCTCTTTGTATTCTAGTTTTTTGTTTGTTTGTATTTCTGCTTGCCATAATCACATCTCCTTATCCTTCGTTTGTGTCCCTTTCTAAGGTTCCCCTATTTTCCCTGAAGCCCTTCCTCCCTTCTGCTCCCCTCTAGACTGATCGTCCTGAACATCTACGGCAGAGTCTCAATCCTGGGGCTTCCGCTCACTCCTCTCAAGAGTTAGGACCATGGTTTTGTTGCGTACCCATCCTCTATCCTGGCTTACTCCCTGGGTTTGATGGCTTAATCCCTAAACCTTCCTAAGGAAGAGGGCAGGAAGGGTGAATTTTCTGAGTCCTTGAGTATCTGAAAAGTGTCTCTGTTCTGACCTCACACTTCATTAAAACCTCAGCCGGGGTGACGAAACCTATTAGTAGTCTCTTCTCCCTTAGTAATAAAATATGGAGCCGGTCACGGGCTGCCCAAAACGAAGACGGCACTGCCCAGCCTACCTTGTCAGCAAGTATGGGCAGCAAATCTAAGAAATGTCAGATGGCAGCTTCCCGGAATCATCCGGGAGAGGAGTTCACAGGAACTCTTGGGATTCTTCTTTATCAACCTCCCTTCCACACCGCTGCCTGGAACATGAATGCCATCATCTTGTACCACGGAGTCAAGGCCGTGCATCGTAGAGAAACGAAATAGGGAAAGCCTAAGTCTCTGAGTGTCATTGGTGCTTTGGGATGTTTACTGAGACCTTTGCGTAAGAGGGAAAGAAACTGAATTTTTTCAAGCCACTGTTGTTCTGGGGTTTCTGACCAAGCTACACCTAATCCTGGGTAAAGCAGGTTACGTATAAAAACATATGATCAAATCATTTTCTCTAACAACACAGAAAGCATAATTCCACTGATTTCTATCATCCAGTGCTGCTGATCTACAAAAACCCATTCTCATTCTTTATATATGACCTGTTTTTTCCCTCCCCTGAGATCTCCAAGAGACTTATCTGTCTCTAATGTTCTGAAATTCACAGTGGGTCTTGATTTACTCTTCCTGATTTGCACCCATTAGGCGCTTTCAGTTAAAAGATTCACCTCAGGTGCCTGGGTGGCTCAGTCAGTTAAGCGTCTGCCTTCGGCTCAAGTCATGATCTCGGGGTCACAGGATGGAGCCCTGAGTTGGGCTCCCTGCTCAGCGGGGAGTCTGCTTGTCCCTCTCCCTCTGCCTTTCTCCCCGCTCTCTCTCTCAAATAAATATATATTTTTGAAGATTTTATTTATTTATTTGACAGAGAGGAAGATCACAAGTAGGCAGAGAGGCAGGCAGAGAGAGAGGGGGAAGCAGGCTCCCCGCTGTGCAGAGAGCCCGACGTGGGGCTCGATCCCAGGACCCTGAGATCATGACCTGAGCTGAAGGCAGAGGCCCAACCCACTGAGCCACCCAGGCGCCCCTCAAATAAATATTTTTAAAAAGAGGATTCTATACTAATAGACCAAGAAAAAAACCATGAGACTCTTAAAGATAGAGAAGAATTGTCTACGGCCATACCACCCTGAACGCGCCCGATCTCGTCTGATCTTGGAAGCTAAGCAGGGTCGGGCCTGGTTAGTACTTGGATGGGAGAAGAATTTGAGGGTCGAGGGAGGGAGGTGGGTGGAGGACGGGCTAGATGGGTGATGGGTGCTAAGGAGGGCACCCGTTGTGATGAGCTCCGAGTGTTGTATGTAAGTGATGAATCACTGAATTCTACTCCAGAAACCAGTATTGCACTGTATGTTAAGTAAAACTTAAATGAAAAAAACCTTCGATTCTATAAAAATTAAATGATTCAAGTCAGATGACATGAATTAGATAATGTTGCTCCCAAGCATCCCAAACATAGATGATCTTTATGGTAAGGAAACACATCAAACTGTGCCTTTTTTGGGGCACTTGGCTGGCTCCGTCAGTAGAACATTACTCTTGATCTTGAGTTCGAGCCCCACATTGGGTGTAGGGATAAGTAAATAAAACTTTAAAAAGTTGTGCCTTTTTATAGATAGGATTTTTGAGAATACATTGGTGGAGATAGGATCTTCTGGATTTCCATTAGCAGAATCATCACATATTGTTGGGCAGAAGGGTTTTTCTAAGTTGAGTCTAAATTGCATTTTATCCTAAGATTCAAACTTCTCTCTTGCAAGGAGTCCGACTCCACTTCTAATGTCTGACTGCTAACAGGATTCCAGTCTCGCCATTCCCCCTTCCCCTGACCAGAAAACCCAGGTGCTCCCTCCCACGGGGCCAGGCAAGCCACACGGTCCCAAGGTTGCCTCCCTTCCCTGCTCTCAAGCCATTTGAGAACATCCTGGTAGGCTGTCCTGCTTTCCCTGGAGAGTAACTAGGTAATAAGCATTTTATATCCTCCTGGGGTATGTGTAGCTTCATCGGTGTCAACATTCACTGCAAATTTGGGGTGATGCTGGTTCTTCTGGAGGCAGTCACAGCACCTGTGCCGTCTGGAGTAGGATCATGTGGGTACGTGAGGGAACCTTTATAGGGGGTTTGAGAAGCTCCCTGGAAGGAACAGTTGCAGAAAGTAAGGCTGGAGAGGAGGTGGTTGAGTCAGACAATAGGCCAGTGGCTCCAGAGGACAGCGATTCCAAGAACAGTGGAGTGTCCTCAGATGAATGCGTATCTAATTCCCCTGGGAGGAGAGAGCTTCTGGAAGGGTTTCATCTGGCTCCGTGACCGTGATGACAGCAGTAATCTTTCATTATGGACGTTGATGACCCAGACCGTGACATCAACAGTGGCAGCCCTGGCGTCGCTGCCTCCAGTCCAAAGTGCTGGGTGTCTGGCATCCTGGCACAGACGCGGGTGCCCGGGACTGCTGGTCTCCCATCAGCCGGTATGGGAGTAGCAGCCCCCCTGGACGGCAAAACGTTTGCCTGAGATTCAGCTGGTCCGAGCTAGACTCTTGGCTCCTCCACTTCCTATTTTGGGTGAGATTATTTCCCAGACCCTCAGTTTCTTCCCAGGGTTGTTTTGAGGACTAAATAAGCTCTAAATTTACAATCAAATGCAAATCACTTAGCACAGCACTGAGCACATAGTACACACTTACTAAGCGTCACCTATATGAACTTTTTTGGCTTGTATTGTTCATATCAAGTTTTAGTACTAATGTTTCTGCCACTTTCGGTATTGTCAGAGACCAGAAGCAAAACTTACATAAGGTACGGAGCTGAAAAGAAACACTGGCATCCTTTCAGTAGTCAGAGCATGTGTGGAAGAGAGTAAGACTTTTCCTGAGGATTCCTATAATGATTTGGAAAGAGTGAAAAGTTGTCTGGAACCCGAGAAAGACCATTTTGAACCTGTCATTCTTCCCATGGGCAGGGGAGGCCTGAGAAGCCCTTGTTACAGTAAATGGGCTGTTCTGGTTACACTGGCCTTGGGACACTTTCCTTTGATGACTTGTAAGGTAGAGCAGGTTACCCCCCACCCTGCTCTTTATCCAAGGGTGGTTTTGTTTAGTTGATCTCAAACAGAACCTGATACGCTTGATGGTTTCGAATAGCATTGAGTTGGTTCTTGTTACTTCGGAGTGCTAATTTCCAGAGCTTTGACATTTGGCAAGTGTCTCTCCACCCCGCCATGCTTTTTTGGTGTCTTTAGAAGCTAGCCCTGTGCCAGACATCTGTTTGGCATTTAATTAACTCTTTGTTAAATGAATAAATGAGTTACACAGAACACCTGGTTGAGATCAATGAGCAATGCTATGGAAAATAAGAAAAACAAATCGAAAGAGTCATTCAATGTGTGGTGGCTCTCCAACTTTGTATCCTTTCCAGGGTTCAGTGACCAGTGCATACGGTCACCCACACATTGATTACTATGCTATTCCCATCAACGTGGTCATTGGAGACAACAGCATTAGCTCGCTGGAGAGGCTCTTCTTCAACGTAATTCTGGAGAAATCAAAGGAAGGCACTAGAAGTCTCTCCCAACATACGGCATCAGAAGCTGACTTGTAGGATATTCACGACATCTATGAATGTGGGTGGGGACCACCTGACTCTTCATTGGCTATAAATGGTATAAATGTGGTATTTCTGCCACAGGATATGGAAACTGCATTTTCTGGGAAGGCATCTAAAGCATTTCCCTTCGTGCATGGACCTCTCATCTCAACCTCTGGTCAGAGTCAGATTGCCCAGGTGTGGACATGGATGTTGACTCTCATCATTCTCCCAAACATGGTCACCTTCTTGCCCTTCCTAGCATGTAACCGCAGCTGGAGGAGGGACTGTTTTTCCTTGCACTACCCCTCACGTCCCTGAGTTCAGAGGACATCCATGGTGGGCTGGCTCCCCAATGCATCAGAAAGTGCCAGAAGGCATCTAGAGCCATGTTTCTCTCTGGTGGCTATCTCCTTGGGGATTGGTTGAGGACTGGTTTGCCTACCAGGGCCCAGTGGGCAGTGGGAGAAAGCAGGTCCAAGCGGCTCCATCTTAGGAGGTGCGCCTGAAGCAAACAAGGGGAGGGAAGCCGGCTCGTGAACCTGCACTTGAGCAACATTGATCCGGAGGGCCCCTATCTCTGAGGTCTCAGTTAATCATGCATTAACAATGGTTTAAAGGCCCCCTGCTTCTGTTTGAGTAAGCATTGTAAGTTATCTGCTTTTCAAATTGCTTTGGAAACAAACTCAAGTGGAAAGCATCATCAGAGCTTGGGTCTGGCGTAGAGTGCATTAGCTTTGCCATTGCCCTGCTGATTTAATTGGCCCAGTAAGCACGCTGGAGGTGTTTGGGATTGTAATTAAAGTTGTGGCGCCTGGAAAATCCTCCGTCTGTTATTATAATTTTTTTTTTCTAAAATAAACTATCCTAGCTCACCAAACTTATGGGGCTAATTAGAGCCTAATTAAAGTTACTTGTTTCTATTTTAAAATCTGCCCACTGAGAGAGCCGCGAGGCAGGAGGGAACATATTTTGAAAGTGACAGTTCTAAAAATGCTTCCCGCCCCGGTCCCTGAGCTGCATTGCTCTGATTCGTGCATTGATTTATTTCCGATGAAAATGATGGTCTGCTCCGTCTTCGCTGCGGCTCTGCTCCCAGAGCCCCCTCTCACTGAGCCGCGTGAAAGCATTTGTTTCACGAACAAAAGACTCTTCTTTGCAATTTGTCTTTGGGCTGGACCAGCTGACCATTGCACTCAGAAGGTTAAAAAGGTTAAAAAGGGCCCATGGCTAAAGCAGGAGCCAAGAGACCAGGAATCAGTGCAATACTGAATCCAAAGAGGAGAGGAGGGTAGCACTGGCTGAGGGCTTGCTCTGTACTAGATGGCGTTCTGAACAGCTTGTACCGATTTAATGCTCGCTCTAGCCAAGCAAGCTCTGTGCCGTGTGTCATAGATGTTACGGGAACAGAAGCAGGAAGTGAAGATCCGCTGCTGTGAGGCCACAGAGCTAATTGTGCTGACTCCAGGATCCAAAGGAACTTCTGACTCAAAAGTACGCTTCTCCAGGATGAACAGTCACCGCTCCGCCGTGATCCCTCCTAAAAGGTCGCATCACTGAGGCAGTAGCGCCCTCTCTGTCTCAGGCTTCTTCTTCTGTAAAATGGAAATAATAGCACCTAGGTTGCCACTTGTCCGAGTGGTAGTGAACAGATAACATGATGAATTTGAAAGTTCTTTTTTTTTTAAATTTATTTAACAGACAGAGACCACAAGTCGGCAGGGAGGCAGGCAGAGAGAGAGAGAGAGAGAGAGAGGAAGGGAAGCAGGCTCCCCGCTGAGCAGAGAGCCCAATGCGGGGCTCCATCCCAGGACCCTGGGATCATGACCTGAGCCGAAGGTAGAGGCCTTAACCCACTGAGCCACCCAGGTGCCCCGAATTTGAAAGTTCTTTAGAAAATGGGAAGTGACACTCCCAGATTCATCTTAGGAGATCTGCGAACCATATGCCTTTCCATGAATCACCTCTTTCGGGGGAGCTGCTTTCATGCGCTTTGTGCCAGAGGCAAGTAACACAATCTAGATCTGAGGCCATTTGCCTTGGCTCAGGTGCCTCCGACAAAAGGCAGATCTTCCTTCTGTGTCTCGGAGCCTTTCACCCGGGAATGCTGCAAAGCCCGACTCGAGGGGCCGTCTTTCTCCTCCCTGCTTGGCCCCTTGCTCGTCTTTCTCTTGTGATCCCCGAGTGCGAACCCCCCAGGTCAGAGTGTGCTGCTGGCGGCTGGTCTGCCTCGCCTGGGGCCCCTCTGCAGGGCACACCGCCCTCTCTCCTACCTGCCCTGAAAGGAAGCAGAAGGCGGGGGGACCCCAACGAGGCAAGGGACCCCACTTGAAGAAGTCAACTCACTCTTAAGGTCATGAGAGTGCCTCACTTGCCTTACCCTAGTCCGGGGCCTGCACAAGTCCCACATCCTTCTGTCACCGGCACAACACCTACCTTAAACATGTTCGTGACCATGTTCTGGTCATCCAAGCATCCAACGGTGGCTCTCATGATCTTCGGGTCTGTGTTTCTGGTCTAGCCTGTACCTCTTTTTCCTCATGTGTTCCAACCTTGGTAGAAATTCTAGCTTAGGAGCAACATAAAATTAGTAACAGTTTATGGATTGCCTACGGAAAGCCAGGTCTGGACTTAGCTACTTCGCATGCATTATTTCTAATGATCACAACAAGCTTTTCCTCTTTCAGGGAGGTGGTGCTCCGAGCAGTTCCAGGCAGTTCGGCGATGCCCACACTAGATTGGTTGTCGCAGGAGGGCACTTGGCTAGACTTCCAACCTCCTTTCTGGCGAATCTTCCTCTGGGGATGCTCTTCACCAAGAGGAGGACGAAGGACAGGGAAGTTTCCCGATTCACTTGGTGAGAAAGGAGGCTGAGGTCCTTGGGCAGGTTTATGCCGAAGCGCTCACCAGCCCCGCTCCTCCAAGGAGACTAAACAGGCATAGCGGAAGGTCTTTGGCTTGAGTTACAACACTGTGGAGATCGCACAAGGGATCGGCTTCTGTAATTAACCTCTTACTACCCGATGTCCCCTTACAGTGACTGGAACCCTAAGAAGACGTGACAAGGTTTTGATGGGCAAGGGAGATGTTGAAATGTATCATTTTGAGGTGTGACCAAGAAAACATGGAAGAAGTCTAAGCGGGGGACTCTCGGCTGAGGGAAAGCTTTGGCCTTCCTTAGCAGCTCGCTCTTGGGTTGTTTTCCTTTTGCAGTCACCACAGCACAGGAAATTGAGCACTCACGCAATGCTCGTGCATGGAGCTTTGAGAGGGTCTTAGCAGGCGGTGATGTGTTAGGTCACAGTGGTGACATGTGACGGGACAGGGCATTCCAAGTGGCATTTGTCAGGGCTGATGGGCTTACAGTATTTTCTCTGCCATCGTAGGGGCAAACCTAGACTTCACATGGTATTTGTTTTGCTGTAGGAAAATAGCATCAGGGGCACCTGGGTGGCTCAGTCAGTTAAGCGTATGCCTTTGGCTCGAGTCACGATCCCAGGGTTCTTAGATCGAGTCCCACATTGGGTACCTTGCTCAGTGGGGAGCCTGCTTCCCCCTCTGCCCCTCCCCCCACTCATGTTCTCTCTCTAATAAATAAAATCTTAGAAAAAAATTCCACAACTAATCACATGTTGTAAAAAGGGAAAAATAGTTATCTACAACTGAACACAATCTATTTTGAGTATTTTCTAGGTTTTGATCATCTTTTTTTTTTTTAATTTGATGGAGCACAAGCAAGGGAAGGGGCTGCAGAGGGAGACGGAGAAGCAAGCTCCCCACTGAGCAGAGAGCCTGATGTGGGGCTCGATCCCAGGACCCTGTGATCATGACCTGAACTGAAGACAGATGCTTAACCAACTAGGCACCCAGGAACCCCTGAATCATCTTTTTATTTTACAAAAACTTTTATTTATTTTTGAGAGAGAAAGAGAGAGAGCACAAGTGGGAGGGGCGGAGGGGGAGGGGGACAGAATCTTCAGCAAACTCCCTGCTGAGTGTGGAGCCCGAAGTGGGACTTGATCCCATGACCCTGATGTTAGGACCTGAGCCAAAACCAAGAGATGGACACCCAAGTGACGGTGCCACCCAGGCACCCCAATCATAGGCATGCTCCCTTGTTGCTTCCCTTGGGCAGATTATACTCCGGTGAGAGACATATGGGGCAGTGTTGGGGGTGGAACAATATGGCCAGTGTCTGAGAGGGTAGACAACTGACCTTTCTGATGGTTGCAGCACTGATTTCGGGGGTGACGAGGAGGTTACATTTTCCAAAGGGCAGAAGTTTGCAGGTAACTTCAGAGGACGTTTCCCAGCACGAAGTGAGCAAGAGCCATTCCTATCTACCTGTGACTTTGACTCTGGATACCCCTGGACTGGGGACTCTGTGTTTCCTTCATCCGGTTTCTGAAATCTTGTTGTCACAGCAACTGAGGGCATCGCTGGCAGGTGTGGCTTCTTCTCTCCTCACCTTCTGTGCCAGTCCGTGCACAGATTGTATCTAATTACCTATTGGAATAGCCTTCCAGAGCCTGACGGCAAGCCTTGCTTATTGTGTGGAATCAGAAAAAAAAAAAAAATCCAGATTCACCCAAATCTCCAAGAACCATTTTGTTATTGTCATTATGTAAAATGTTACCACCTTACCTTGGTGTAATTGTTAGAAAACATGCTTTTGCCTTTGATTTCAAGTTGCCTAGTTAATACTAATCAAATTATGATGGCTACATAGTCTAACAGAATTACGGGGGGCACGAAATGCAAAAGGTCCACTTACGCATCTTTTCCCCATTTCATAGATACATGTATTCAGGCCTTACCAGTGTGTGCGTGTTATCTGTGGATCAGCTAGCTACAGTATTATCCTGGGGTCAGAGAAGAGAGAGACCTTTTCTCTTCTTACTCTCATGGTCTACAGTATCAGTAGAGAAGGGGGCTGTCAGTTGTGTGTGTATATGTATTCACACACATCTATATTTAACATGTAGATGTATACAAAGATATGAAGATGTGATTCTAAACCCACACACATGCACGCACGCTTGTGTACGTTCCCGTAGAACAAGGGGCTGAGTAAGTGAAAATTGAAACCCAGACTACTGAAGAGATGTGTTTTATGGGCTCCTTCCTACTCCTTCCAGCTCCTTGACATGAGCAAACAGACTTAGGCACAGATAAATGATATATTAGTACCATTCAGGGTGGACCTTTTTGCCAATTATTGATGCATGCTAAATGTGTTACGGGAAATGTGTGATAGTAAAAACATGTGTGTTATGATTTATATTGCCAGAAGAGAGTTGCCTGTATTCTGGCTACCGTGGGCAAGTTAAAGAGCTGCCCAAGGTCACATGTATTTGTCACCCTTTCTTGGAAGATTTTATTTTTTTTAAACATTTTTAAAAATTTATTTATTTGGATGGGGGAGAGCACAGAGGGAGGGGCAGAGGAATTAGCAGACTCCCCGCTGAACAGGGAGCCCAGGGTGGGGCTCGAACTCACAGCCCTGAGATCAAGAGTCACACGCTCCATGCTGACTCAGCCAGCCAGGCTGTATATGCGTCATTTTCTGATGGGGACAAGACCTATTTTAATTAAATAACAGTGACTGACAACTCATCTAGGGTTTAGGGACTGGAAAGGAAGGAAGTCCTCTAGAAGATTTGCGAGAATTATTAGAGCTGCTCAAAAGATCTAGCCTTTGCTTCCTTGGCCATCTCTCTCACTGCCTCACTTGCCACACATTTACTGAGCCCCTGTTATGTGTCAGGGGCTGTAATGACCCGGGACGCTGTGATGGGTGGTCAGCGAGAGTCATGGCCTTCCCTAGGTTACGGCCCAGTAGTGCAGGTAGACAGTCATCAGGTGTCCCCACAGCTGGATTTATAAACCGTGAAAAGTGCTTCTGAGAAAATATATTGGGAACCATCACAAGTGATATCGGGCAGATAGGATCCGGCTTGGGAGCCCAGCGAAGGCCTTTACTGAGGTAGTGACATTTTGGCCGAGAGCTTGAACACGAGGAGGAGAGAGGTGGGTGGAGAGTGGTGCGGAAGATAATTTCTTGCAGATGGGTTAGCCCAGGAGCAGGAGCTTGAAATATTGCAGGAAGCACGGAAATTCTAGCGTGGTTGACACGGGAGGAGCAAAGAGAGGAATGGCGGAGTGAGCTCGGAGGGAGGTGGGGGGGCTGGACAGCAGCCTCCCCGTAGCTGGGTTTAGAGGCTGTGACGTTTTCTCCTAGGTGGGACTGGAAGCCTTCCAAAAGTTTTGAGCTGAGGAGTGACGTGAGATTTATTTATGAGAAGACTCACTCTGGATGCTAAGTGGAGAATGGAGGGGGTCATGGAAAATGGAAGGCCCGCGGTTGTACCGACGGCCGGACTTGAGATACGCGCAACGGTGTAGTCTCCAGTAGCCGGTGGTGCTCAGAGCGGGGAGCTGGGGGAGGCAGAGCAGTCAAGGAGGGTTCCAAGGTTTCTGGCTTTAGGAGTTGTGTGAGTAGAGGTGCTTTCCATTGAAACACGAGCAACTGTGAGAAAGATAACACGTTCTGTTTTGGACATGTATTGTGAGATGTTTATGAGACTCAGATGGCGCTATCAAGGAACGCAGTTGGAGTTTGGGGTTCAAATGCAAGGTGTGGTCAAAGTTACGAAAATGGAAGAACCGCCTGGAGAGTTTGTTGGAGAAAAGGGCGTGGGACAAAAATGACACAACATTGGAGCAATAATGGAGTCATTAAAAAAAACCCAAACAAACGAACAGTGGTTGGTGACATAGGCGAATCATCAGGAGAGCGTCAGGGCATAGAAACAGAAAAGGACAATATTTCACAAGGAACAAAGTGCGTTACCTTTACTGAATGCTAATGAGAGGTCAATAAAATGTGTGGCCTAAACCATGAAGGTCGCTGATCTCCTCAGAGAAAGCAGTATTGACAGAGTGATGGGGCGCAAATGGTGGAGTATGTGGAAGGAAAATCTGAGCTGAAATATCCTTACTCAACATCCAAGTTCATCATCTTACAAGTTCTGCTTTCTACACATCTATAGGTCTCAACTTGGCTTAACTTTCTGCCACTCTCTAACCAGAAGGCCCTTTCCTTCAACTTCCAATAACAGCTTCCTCACTTCTTTCGAGCCCTCACCGGCAGCACCCCGGAGGTCCAGATTTCTAGCAACAGTGTTGGAGGTCATTCAGGCTTTCTCCACCATGCTTTTCAACATTCTTCTAGACTCTTCCCACTGTCCAGTTCCAAAGCTGATCCCACATTTTAGCTATTTGTTATAGCAGCACCCTACGTGCAGGTACCAAAATCTGTGTTAGCTTTCTGTGGTTACTCACGAAAATTTTCATGGACTTAGCAGTTTAGAAAAGCACAAATTCATCATCTTACACTTTCTGTGTGTCAGCAATCCAGGCATGGATTTGCTGGGTCCTCTGCTCCTTGTCTCAAGAGGCTGAAATAACAGTGTTGGCCTGGGGCTCTAATTTCATCATCCAGAATTCAGTTCCAAGCAGCTATAGGAAGGAGGTTCCCGTTTTCTTACTGTCAGCCAGGATTAACTCTCCACTCCTCTAGGCCACGGTCAGACCTTAGCCATGTGGTCCTTACACAAAATGGCAGCTAACTTCTTAAAGTCAACAGGAGATCATCTCTCCGGTTGGCTACAAAGGAGTCTTATGTAATGTAAGATAATCATGGGAGTACCTATCCTATCACTGTTTGCCACACTAACAGATCTCACATACACCCAAGGGATGGGGATTCTATAGGGCTTGTACACCAGGGAACCAGGAATCCTGGGGGCCACTTTAGAATTCTGCCTAGCATAGAGAGGATCGAGTGAAAGAGAGTCTTTGAAAAGGAGAAAAATAGGATTGATTTCTTTCTTCTTTTTAAAGATTTTATTTATTTACTTGAGAGACACAGAGAGTGTGAGTGGAGAGACGGAGAAACAGACGTGCAGCTCTATCCCAGGACCCTGAGATCAGGACCTGAGCCAAAGGCAGACGCTTAACCCACTGCGCCACCCAGGCGCCCCAAAGATTAATCTCTGAAAAAAGTGCCGGTGCTTCTTTTGAGTTGGAGGGACAGGAGGCTGTGTGGTTATGCATGCAGTGAGGATATCAGGTCAGGAAATAATGTCGGAAAGATGTGAGAATTCTCATCTGTAGTTTGTATTTTCTCTATAAAGTGAGAGAATTAGTCACCTCTTGGGAGCAGACCCAGTCTGCCTGGGCACAGCAGATGGGAGCTTCGGGCTTAGCCAGAGGACGGATAGCTTCTCGCCTGGGAAAGGAGGCTTGTGATACTTGCTTGGTTGTGCAGACCTGTCCACGTACATTAGATACCAAGAATCTGATTTTGGTCTTCCCCAGTGCCAGTTCTCGACTTGTGAAAGCGTTCTCCCAAACGAGGCCCAGGTGCCAAACTCTGTTTGCATTTTGGGTCTGCTTCTGCCCAAGGTTTCCTGTCTCTTCCGGCTTTCTGTAACCCAACCGCAGCCCACCGATGTGCACTTGACACATTTCCTACCATTTCTCCTCTGGCTGCTGGATTGAGAGTGCCCGAGCCATCTGGCTTAATTTCACCCACACCTAGCACCTCGCGCCAGTCACTTCCCTGTTTCCTTTGCCAAATTATTTCTCAGAGCTCTTCCTCAGTCCTCTGGCTTGTGACGTCATTTTCTCTCTTTCAGCCTGTGACCTCTGCCTTCATTTTTGACTCTTCATTTGATTCTAATGCATTCTATGAGGAAATTTTTTTTTAAGATTTTATTTATTTATTTGACAGAGAGAGATCACAAGTAGGCAGAGAGGCAGGCAGAGAGAGAGGAAGGGAAGCAGACTTCCCACCAGGCAGAGAGCCCGATGCGGGGCTCGATCCCAGAACCCTGGGATCATGACCTGAGTTGAAGCCAGAGGCTTTAACCCACTGAGCTTTAACCCAGGTGCCCCTCTATGAGGAAATTTGCAGGAAACTTGTCTCTAAGCTTGTCCTGGTCTCTGAGAGTTTCCAAATATCTCTGTTTTGGTATTGTGACCATGGCTTAGTCATTAAATTTTTTTTTATCTTGATGCAGAGCCTGTCATTCAGTCTCATTATTTTTTTTCAATGTTAACCCCAGGTGTTTAATCAGGTCTTTAAACAGTTTCTCTTGATATACTTATAAATTCATTGATTCAGCAAGTATTTGTTGAGTACCTCCTGTTCTAGGTTTTTGGGATACATCCATGAGAAAACTCTTTGTCCTCATGCAGCTTATATCCTACTGGGGGAAATATAATAAATGAATATGTAAATAATATATTGGATAGCAGTAAGTGCTTTGGAAAAATAATAAAATGGGAATGTGGATAGGGAGTGTTTGAGCAGTGTTGCTATTTTCTCTGGGCCATTCAAGGCTGGGAAAACCTCACTAGTAAGGTGCCAACCGACCAGAGCCCTGAGGTGAGTGAGGGATTGGACCCTATCAGCTTGTGGAGGGCCATATCATCGATCTGTTCCAAGCAGAAGGCGGAGCGAGCGTGACGACCGTGAACATGACTGCAAGAGGCAGTTACTGGGAGATAGAGCTGAGAATTGAGGTTCTAGAAGCAAGGAGTTCTGGGGCAGATCATGCAGGGTCATGCAGGCCAATGTAGGGACCTTGGATTTTACTCCATGGGAGAAGAGCCTCCAGGAGGGCAAGGGTTGAAGCATGGAGACCCCTGAGGTAGGCAAATGCCGTACGCTGAGTGAGAGTGACGTTCGCTCCAAACACGTTAGTTGGAGAGAGAGCACTGCTTCTGACTCTCAGTACTGCCCACTTCCTACTGTCCGAAGCTGGCCTCTCAGAGCCCCTACCTGTGTAGGCATTATGTACATACATGAAATATGTGGGTATGCATCTTGGTATTATATGGAGAAGGAATAAATCAGAATTTCAAGATTTCTCCTGATCGACTCCCAAGTCAGCCATCAGCAGCTGACAACAACACGTGTCTCCCCCTGAAGCCAGACGGTAGATGAGAGCTTTGAGGCGGTCACCACATGACAGTTGAACGTGACACACAAGAGAACAGAGCAAGCTCGCCCTGCAGAGCAATGTGGCATGCAGACCGTGGATGAGCAGATATGGCTTCAGCCATGCTGGGCTTTGGGGGAAGTTTAAACATCAAAATATGGGTTTTTTGGTTGGTCAACTTAGCAGATGAATCAGGTTATTGTTCCTCTAAAGAAATATGTTGACTTAAGTAAAGCCTCATTTTGAGCAAAGAACCTGGACTTTCCAGATAAACTCCATAGGCAGTTTATCTAGGTTATTTTGATTCAGTGCTTTTATCTGTTGCCAACAAAGCTATGGGGAACCTTTTTTCCCCTTAAAAGTGTGAAACCCATTACTAAAATCCCTCTTTGATGTTTAAATTACTGTATGTCAAAGGTGGAGATCAAACTGTAGCTCTTTCTTTTTTTAGAGGGAGAGCGAGAAATGGCGAAACTTTGAGACTTATTATTGATCATAAAGTCCATTTAAATCCCTCCATCAAGCTCTGACTTGCTCTTAAGAAAGGATATGATGAGCACTGGGTGTTACACGCAACTGATGAATTATTGAACTCTACATCTGAAACTAGTGATGTACTATATGTTGGCTAATTGAATTTAAATTAAAAAAAAAAAAGAAAGAAAAGCTGTGGGAAGAATTTATGAATCCGCAGCAGCCCTTCAACCCATTTCTTCTTGTCTCCTCTGAGACAATCTTTGTTACTGAGAATCAAGACAAAAAAATAAGATAAAGATCTTTGTGAAAGTAACTCTGGATGAAAGTAATAGAAAAACACACATATTTAAAGAAGTATAAAATATATATAAAATATCTATGGTTCTAAAAAACAAAAAGTATGAGGGTTCAAGGTTATTATTATTATTCTTTAGGGTTATTATGTTTTTATTCATTGTCTTTTAACAGAAAAAAAAACTGCAGTTGGGTCAGTGGTTGTAAATGAGGTCTTAATCCTGGAACACAGTAGGTGTCAAATATTTGATGAATGCATTAATATCTCAATGGGCTAATTTATTATTATGGGGCCACATTTATGTCAAAGACAGATTGTCTTCAAGTAAGTCCGCCTCTCATGTCATATGTAGACTGAGCTTTTATTACTGTGGTAGCAAAGTTCACCACAAGTGGAGGATTAGAAACACCTACTTTAATTTAACGGGAACATAATCAGGTCCTACTGTATATGTAGAATGTGCTGGGCATAATAGGAATAATAGAAGGCACAAAGGAAGTGACAACACTTACAGACATGACATAATAATACGTAATAATACGAAATAATGCCAAGTAAGTTCTAAATTGTATATTCAGTTTTTAGGTACAAGAAGGTGAAAATATTAAGTGCTGTGAGGATTCAGGAAAATTAAAGAAATCAGCTTTGGCTGGAGAGCTTAAGAGTTTTCATCTCCATTTAGCAATTCAGTACTGCTAAAGTGGAGTGCGCAGAGCTGGGGATTCAATGACTAAGTCCTCATCCCATTTCTAGGACAGCACTGTCTAACAGAACTATAATGTGATGGAAAGAATGAAACTGGACCCCTATCTTACACCGCTCACAAAAATTGACTAGAAATGGATAAAGGACTTACACATAAGACCTAAGTGTAAAGTTCCTAAAAGAAGGCAAGGGGAAAATCTTCTCGACATTGGTCTTTGCAAGGAGATTTTGAATGTGACACCAAAAGCACAAACAAGGAAAGCAAAAATCAACAAGTGGGACCACATCAAACTAAAAAGCTTGTGCATAGCAAAAGACAAAAAAAAAAAAAATCAACAAAATGTAAAGGCAACCTGGGGAATGGGAGAAAATATAAACCATATGTATTATAAAAGGTTAATATCCAAAATACATAAGGAACACATGTAACTCAATAGTGAAATACAAATGATCTGAAGAAGCAAAAGGTAGGGCGCCTAGCTGGCTTAGTCAGAAGCACATACATCCCTTGATCTCGAGTTATGAGTTTGAGCCCCATATCGGGTGCTGAGATGACTTAAAATAAATAAGTAGACTTAAACAATGAGCAAAAGGTGTTGAATAGACATTTCTCCAAAGAATACATACAAGTGGCCAGCAAGTACAGGGAAGGGCTCAGTATCGCTAATCATCAGGCAGATGCAAGTCAAATCCACAATGAGACATCATGTGTTAGATTGGCTGTTATCAAAAAGACGAGAGGTAACAAGTATTGGCGAGGATGTGGGGGAAAGAGAGCTCTCCTGCACTATTGATGGGAGTGTAAAATGGTGCAGCCACTGTGGGAAACAATATGGAGACTCCTCAAAAAATAAAAAAATAAAACTACCATATGATTGAGCAAACCCACTTCTAGGTATACATCCAAAAGAAATGAAACCAGTATCTCAAAAGAGATAATGCGTACTCCCAGATTTTTTGCAGCATTAGTTGTAACAGCCAAGGCATGGAAGCAATCTAAGTGTCCACAGACCGACGGATGTTAAAATGTGAGATACATATGTGTTTACACATATGTGTGTGTACATATGTATATACACATATATGTATACACATATGTGTACATATGTATATACACATATATGTATATTTATACACACACATACATGCACACATATACATGTATATACCCATGTGTGTACATATATGTACACATATATACACACAAATATATACATATACAGAGAGTGGAATATTATTTAGCCATAAAAAAGAAAGGAAATCCTGCCATTTGCCACATGGACCTTGGGACCATTAAGCTAAGTGAAATAAGTCAGACAGAGAAAGACAAGTACTGTATGCTCTCACTTAGAGGTGGAACCTAAACACTGAACTCAGAGAGTAGAGGTGGTTGCCGGGGAATGAGGGGTGGGGAAAATAGGGAGATGTTGGTCAAAGGGAGAAATTTCAGTTATAAGGTGAAGTTTTGGGGATCTAAGGTACAGCATGGTGACTACAGTTAGCAATACTGTATTGTATACTTGAAAGTTGCTATGATAGGGAGCTTTAATATTTTTACCATAACAACAATAATGTTGTAATGGTGTGAGCTGAAGAATGTGTTAACTAAGCTGATTGTGGAAATCACTTCACAGTATATATGTGTATCAAATCATCACATTGTACATGTTAAACTTACCCAGTGTTACATGTCAATTATACAATAAAGCTAGGGAAAGAAAAGAAATACAATGTGAGCCACATAATTTAAAATTTTCTAGTAGCCACATTAAAAAAGATCAAAAGTAACAGCTGATAGCGATTTTTTTTAAGATTTTATTTATTTATTTGTCAGACAGAGATCACAAGTAGGCAGAGAGGCAGGCAGAGAGAGAGGAAGGGAAGCAGGCTCCCCGCTGAGCAGAGAGACCGATGTGGGACTTGATCCCAGGACCCTGAGATCATGACCCGAGCCGAAGGCAGCGGCCCAACCCACTGAGCCACCCAGGCACCCTGATATCGATTTTTTAAAAACCTTATTATTTAACCCAATATAGCTGACAGATTACCATTTATAGTCTCATGATTATAAAAAAATACTAATAATAAATAAAATAAATAATAATAAAAAATACTAATGTGAGGGGTGCCGGGCTGGTTGTCAGAAGAGTGTGTGACTCTTGACTTGGGGTTGTGAGTTCAAGTTCACAATTGCTGCATTGTGATGCAGCAATTACTTAAATAAATAAACTTAAAAAATATACTAGCATGAGGACAGAAGCGTGGACTCTGTGGGCTTGTTCCTGGCATTTTGGTCTTCCCTGTTCCTTCCTTATGCAATGTGAGGGGACCATAGTTTCAGATGAGCTCCCAGAAGGGGAATGTGGCTCGCTCCAGGCCTCAGAGGCATCAGAATACAGTTAGCTTCAAAAATGACGAGTTTGGAGAGACTGCTTCTCCCTCTCCCTCTCCCTGCTACTCTGCCTGCTTAAGTTCTCTCCCTGTCAAATAAATAAATAAAAATCTTAAAAAAGTGACAAGTTTGATAAGAGTGTTCAGACCAAAAAAATTAATGCAAAGCTTCATGATGGAGTTTTTCAGCAGCATAAAGAAGGTCTTGAAATGTGTGTAACATACAGCAATTATAAACCATTGTCAAAGCCTTAAAAATATGTTAAAATTACAAACGTCAGTGAAGGATTCTTATCACATAGTGTATAGAGTATGTGCCTGTGAATTTGGAGTTTGTGGAAAATATGGAAAGAAAGAAGACATTGTGGGATGCCTGGGTGGCTCGGTCCATTAAGCAGTTTGCTTTGGCTCAGGTCATGATCCCAGGGTCCTGGGATGGAGCCCCACATCCGGCTCCCTGCTCAGCGGGGAGTCTGCTTCCCCCGCCTCCTCTCACTAGTGCTCTCTGTATCTCTGTCTCTCTCTCTCAAATAAATAAATAAAATACTTTTAAAAAATTAGAAAAGAAAGAAGACGCTGCTACTCCATTTAATAAGCGATCAGAAAATACTGGAAGTAATTCACATTCCAACCACAGAAGTTGCAGAAAAAAATGAAGATAGGGTGATGATTTAGATTTTGATACTGATTTAGATGACACAAGGACAATCAAATAGATTAATACACTAAAAATCAGTTGGAAAACACGAAATTCTGAACAACTTTTGATTTTTGAGGGTTTTACAAAAAAACTCTGTGAAGTCCTGATAAGAGAAATAGCAAAAACCTATAGAAAACAGGCTAAGTTTATACATTGATAATATAAATTATGTATGATACTGAAATAATTATGAAACTTTCATCCAGAGTTTTCTCATAATAAGTTTTTAAGTAGTATACATCAGAATACATGCCAAAATGAGTATTAGGGTATCATATTGCAGTTCATGGAAATTATCTAGAAGAGTATACTACCTATCATCCAACTAAACAAGATTCAGAGTTGGTGGTTGTGTAAGAACTACCTCATGGGGAAATCAGATGATATCATTACAGCGTAACCTCAGAAATCCTGTCCTCAGTAAGTGCCTTTTGTTCGACTGCTCTCCCGTAAATGGCCCACATGACAAAGCCCCCTTACTCATTACGTTTGCTTGTTATAAAGAAGCTTGTTATAGACATGCTTGTTATAAACTCCATTTGTTTTTTATTTTTTATAATAATGTTTAACAAGTGTATAGCAGTTTTTCTTTGAAAGTATTTTTACGTACCCGATCACATTTTTACCTTTCTTCTCTTGTGAAATATACATATGAGGAAATTATATAAAATGCACATGTAAAGTTTAATAAATAGTTATAAAGAAATGTCACACATCTATCATCCAGATGAAGAAACTACTTTTTTTTTTTTAAAGATTTTATTTATTTATTTGACAGAGAGAGATCACAAGTAGGGAGAGAGGCAGGCAGAGAGAGAGGAGGAAGCAGGCTCCCTGCTGAGCAGAGAGCCCGACGCGGGACTCGATCCCAGGACCCTGAGATCATGACCTGAGCCGAAGGCAGTGGCTTAACCCACTGAGCCACCCAGGTGCCCCTGAAGAAACTACTTTTTAAAAATTTTTTCTTTTTTATAAACATATATTTTTATCCCCAGGGGTACAGGTCTGTGAATCGCCAGGTTTACACACTTCACAGTACTCACCATAGCACATACCCTCCCCAATGTCCATAACCCCACCCCTCTCTCCCGACCCCCCTCCCCCCAGCAACCCTTAGTTTGTTTTGTGAGATTAAGAGTCACTTATGGGGCGCCTGGGTGGCTCAGTGGGTTAAGCCGCTGCCTTCGGCTCAGGTCATGATCTCAGGGTCCTGGGATCGAGTCCCGCATCGGGCTCTCTGCTCAGCAGGGAGCCTGCTTCCCTCTCTCTCTCTGCCTGCCTCTCCGACTACTTGTGATTTCTCTCTGTCAAATAAATAAATAAAATCTTAAAAAAAAAAAAAAAAAAAAAGAGTCACTTATGGTTTGTCTCCCTCCCGATCCCATCTTGTTTCGTTGATTCTTCTCCTACCCCCCTAACCCCCCATGTTGCATCTCCACTTCCTCATATCAGGGAGATCATAGGGTAGTTGTCTTGAAGAAACTACTTTTAAACAAACAAAACTACTGACATATATTGGATTTTTTTTCCTTTTAAATCTTTGAAATCCATTCTGGATTTTATTTGATTTTACTTTAAAGATCTTTTAAATTTATTTAATGGAAGGAGAGAGAGTGCACAGAAGAGAGTGAGCGAGAGCGAGAGAGAGAAAGAGAGAGAAAAAGAACACAAGCAGCGGGAGTAGCAGAGGGAACAGCAGAGGGAGAGGCAGAAGCGGTGTGTCCCACACTTTCCCTCCTTTCCGTTCGTTTGTCATTCCCACGGGCTCTGGCTCCCGTACGGTTTGGATAATCGGAGAAGCCTTTTTAAGTGCTCACCTTTGATCTGCCGCCCTCGGCTCCCCTTCTCTCCCTTCCCCATGTACTACGACTAGGAGTAAAAGGAGCTAGCAACATCTGAATTAATTTTTTTAAAAGTATGTGGACTTTCATTTTTTTTTAAGGTTAGTTATTTTTTAAGTAATCTCTTAGCCAACATGGGGGCTCAAAATCACAACCTTAAGATCAAGAGTCTCCTGCTCTCCCAAGAAAGTCAGCTGGGTGCCCCCATATCTGACCTGATTCTACTAGTGAGATGAGCAAATTTACATACTATTGCTATAAAAATATTGTTTAGCTTAAGTGTTCAGAATGAGAGTCCCTACAGACTCTCCAATGGGCTTTTGCTCTGGGTTGCAAAAAGCTGCTGTGGGACTATTAGGGGTCTGGGGAGGCAGAAAACTGAGCTCTCGGGGTGCCTGGGTGGCTCAGTGGGTTAAAGCCTCTGCCTTTGGCTCAGGTCATGATCTCAGAGTCCTGGGATCGAGCCCTGCATCGGGCTCTCTGCCCAGCGGGGAGCTTGCTTCCTCCTCTCTCTCTCTGCCTACTTGTGATTTCCGTCTGTCAAATAAAAAAAAAAGTACACTTATCTTGGGGCACCTGGGTGGCTCAGTGGGTTAAGCCTCTGCCTTCGGCTTAGGTCATGATCTCAGGGTCCTGGGATCGAGCCCCACATCGGGCTCTCTGCTCAACAGGGAGCCTGCTTCCTCATCTCTCTCTCTCTGCCTGCCTTTCTGCCTGCTTGTGATCTCTGTCTGTTAAATAAATAAATAAAATCTTTAAAAAAAAAAAAAGAAAAGAAAACTGAGCTCTTTTCCGCCTTTACTTTTATTGTGTGGCTTTGGACAAGTCACTTCTGAGCCTCATTTTCTCCTGAAGTAAAGTGAGATGGGTAGGCTGAACTATCATTTTCCAGTCCTTTCCCCCCCACTCCATTGGCAGATAACTTAAAAAACACATCATATATCATGTTTGATTTGGGGACTAAATGCCTGTTAACATGGCCAAATTAGATCAGTTTCTCCATCTGGCTACAGCTCATAATAGGTAGTTTTATTTCACTTGTCTTACAACAATAAGCCCAACAACTGTATTCATACCATGAGCCCCTCAAGATGACGTGTTCCAGAAAAACATGCCCTCGCCCACTTCTTTACCAAGTCGCTACCTGAGCGCTGACAATACCTTCTTTCCATGAAAACACCAACTCTGCTCTGATCGTACGAACTTCTCCAGCTTTTCCACAGTTTCACACCTTGCTAGAGAGACGTCTTAACATTTAAGTGTCTGGATTCCTGATTGATAGACATTTGAAAATGTTGCTCTCTGTACTTATCATTTATTTTTGAAGACTTTTTAAAGAGCAGTTTTAGGTTTTGTACACAGGCTCCTCTTGCGTCCATTGCGCGCACACACACCGAGCCTCCTCCGTGCCCAGAGTCCCCCACCGGAGTGGTGCACTTGTCACAGCCGATGAGCCTGCACTGACATGTCATAATCATCTCCCTTCCAGAGTTTACCTTAGGGTTCGCTCTCGGTGTCGTGCCTAATGTAGATTTGGACCAAAGTATAATGACCCTAACCCTAACCACTGATTTTTTTATGGTCTCCGTAGTTTTGCCTTTTCCAGAATCTCCTACAGTAGGCATCACACGGTACATAGCCTTTTTTAGTTTTTTTGTTGTTGTTAACTTAGTAAAATATATTTAAGGTTCCTCCATGTCTTTTTGTGGCTTGAAAGCTCATTTATTTTTAGCACTGAATAATATTCTATTGCCTGGAGGTACCATAATTTGTCCATTCACTTACTGAAGGACATCTTGGTTGCTTCCAAGTTTTGGCAATTATGAATAAAGCTGCTATAAATATCCATGTGCAGGTTTTTCTGTAGATATAATGTTCATCTCCTTTGGGTAAAGACCAAGTAGCGTGATGGGGATTGTATGGGAAGAGTATGTTTAGTTTTGTGAGAAATCACCAAACTGTCTTCCAAAGTGGCTGTACCATTTTCCATTCCCACCAGCAAAGAATGAGATTCCCCGCGGCTCTCCATCCTTGCCAGCGTTCGGTGGCTGTCAGTGTTTGAGATTTTGGTTGTTCGAATAGGTGTGTGGTGGTAGCTCATGGCTCTTTTCATTTGCATTTTCCTGATGACATACATGGATTATCTTCTCATATGCTTTTCTGTCATCTCTATATCGTCTTTGGCGAGGTGGCTGTTTAGGTCTTCAGCCCATATTTAAATGAGGTTTTTTGTTTTCTCGTGATTGAGCTTTAAGAGCTCTTGGTATATTTTGGGTATCTCCAAATATACCATATGTGTCTTGTGCAAATATTTTCTTGCAGACTGTGGCTTGTCTTATTCCCTGGACAGTGTTTTTCATGGAAAACGAAGTCCAACTTTTCAGTTATTTATTTTGTGGATCATGTCTTTGGTGTTGTATCTAAAAAGCCATCATCGTACCCAAAATGATGTAAGTTTTCTCCTGTGTTATCTTCTAGGAATTTTACAGCTTTCGGTTTTACAATTTAGATTTGTGATTCATTTGAGTTAATTTTCGCGAAGGTTGTAAAGTTTGAGTCTAAATTCTTTTTTTTTTTTCCTTCCGCATGTGGCTGCCTAGTTGTTCCAGGGCCATTTCTTGGCTCTATTGTATTGCCTTTGTTCCTTTGTTAAAGATCAGGTAATTGTATATGTTTGGGTCTATTTCCAGGCTCTCTATTTTGTTCCATTGATCTATTTGTCTATTCTTTCTCCAACACCACACTTACAGTAAGTCATGAAGTTAAGTAACATCTGTCCTCCAACTCTGTTCTTCTTCGATATCGTGTTAGCTGTTCTGGCGTTTATCTTTATATCAGTCGTTTAATATTGACATAAGAAGGAAAGCTTCAGGCTGCTCTTTGAAACATTTCTTTGCAGATGACACTTTCTGGATGGGGGTAGTTTTTATTCCTAGTAAATGAATAGACAAATTATATATTCATTACTTTATTATCTCTTTTAAGGCTGGCTTTTGAAGTCTGAGAGATAGTGACCTGTTTTATCTGAGAATGTTGGTTAATCCCAGGTCATGGATCATAAGAATTATTATCATTTTTGTAATCCTCAGTCACAGGCTATACATCAGCATCAGTGTTCCTTATATTTTCTGTCTTTAACCTAGTATACTGGGGCCTGGGTGGCTCAGTTGCTGAATCTTCTGCCTTTGGCTCAGGTGATGATCTCAGGGTCCTGGGATCGAGCCCACATTGGGCTTCCTGCTCAGCGGGGAGCCTGCTTCTCCCTCTCCATCTGCCTGCCTCTCTGCCTACTTGTGCTCTCTCTCTGTCAAAAAAGTAAAATCTTTAAGAAAAAACCTAGTATATTAAAGATGAAAATTAAACATATATGATAAGGATAAAAACAGTTTCTGCTCTTTACCAACCAAAACCCTGAAGTCAGCTGTTGATAGAGATGCATTATGAACAAGCTCATCTATTTTTTCGAGATTTTATCTGTGCATTTGAGAGAGAGAGAGAGACTGAAGGCAAAGCAATAGAGAGAACTCTGGATTGGGGGAGGGGCAGAGGGAGAGGGAGAGAGAGGAGAAGCATGTTGAGCCACTGAGGCACCTCCAAACTCATCTGTTAATCAACCACCACACTCACACTTGATACTTAATTTGAAATGGAAACCAAACATTAAAATAATTAATTAAAATGGATCATTTGCAGGGGTGCTTAGAGGGAACAGGAAAAAGAGAGAGAAACTTTTTCTTTTATTTGACAGAGGGAGCGAGAGACTGCAAGCAGAGGGAGCAGCAGAGGGAAAAGGAGAGGGAGAAGCAGGCTCCCAGCTGGGCAGGGAGCCTGACGGGGGGCTCGATCCCAGGACCCTGAGATCATGACCTGAGCTGAAGGCAGATGCTTGACAGACTGAGCCACCCGGGCGTCCCTATAAAGGACTGGCTTTTAACAAAATTTAATTCCAGTATAATTAACATACAGTGTTACATTGTTTTTGGCTGTACAATATAGTGATTCAACAAGTCTGCACATTACACAGTGTTCATCACAGTAAGTGTATTCTCTTTTTTAAAGTAACCTCTATGCCCAAGATGGGGCTTGAACTCAAAGACCCTGAGTCCACGAGCAATGCGCTCTACCAAACCGAGTCAGCCGGGTGCCCCCATTTAGTTTCCTAATCCCCTTGACCTATTCCACTCCTCCCCTGAGCCCCCTTCCCCTCTGGCAACCGCCACTTTGTTCTCCATATTTAAGAGCCTGGTTTTCTCTTTGTCTCGTTTTTAATCTGTTCCTTTGTTTGGTTTTTAAAATATAGCGGACTGATTTTTAAACATAGAAATGAAAACAGGCACAGTGGCCGCCATTACCACCCGAACTCTTAGGACATGTTTGCAGATCCCTGAGTGTTTGTGAGAAGCACTGGGGTTAGTGATCTCTCAAGAATATTCTAGCTCTAATGTTTTATGTGACTATGGATTAAATTGCTAAAGGGCTCCATGAACTGGAGAGATGCAAATTACTCTACCTTGTTGGAATTCTGGCAGTTATGGTTGTTATGAGAATAAAGACTCAATGTTTTAGAATCCTTAATTTCAGTTATCCTGAGAAATTGGACGCCTCTTCCATAGTGTGGTGGTTTGCTTCATTTCTCACTTTCATTTTAGTTGCGCTATTATATTGTGTTGGGAACTTCTAGGAGGGGGAGGGGAGTCCGCAAGGGCGACAGCTGAATACAGGAGGAGAGATCTCTGACATTTCTAAAGGTAAATTAAGTGTTATAAAATGTCAACAGGAAGTAATACTTTATCTCATGGTGATTTGATTTCTGTCTTTGATTCAAGGTTGCCTTTTTTCTCATCTTGGTCTTGTGAGAAGACAGCATTATATCGAGCATTTCACAAGAAATGTCAATTCTGTAGTTATTCTCATTTGTGTGTTTTAACACAGAGAGCTTGTGGAAAGTGTGAGAAAATGCTGCCTGTTTAACTTGACTGAAAACAAACTGGATCAGACTGAAACAGACAGGAGATAAATATGAGAAGATTAAAAACGTTTTTGCCTTCTGTGCTTCCTCACCAAACCTTCTTGGTAGTGAATTTTCTTAGATCTTGTGTTTGTCTGTTTGGTATCCATTCATTGATAGGCCAGACTTTATGATCCAGCTTTGGATACATGGATAAAGAAACAGTAGTGTGTGTGTGAATGTGTGTGTGCTCTGTTTCACAGAGCAGGCTGTTGTGGTCAGTTCTGAGAGAGTATATACTCTAATATGGTATATTATATATATACATGTATCATATATTCCATACAGCATGTTGTATATGTATATATAGTAGGTATAAAAATGTATGTATAGTAGGTCAGATGGCAGTAAGTGTTATGGAGAAAATTAAAACAAGCTAAGAGGACAATGACTGACTGAACAGGATTTCCTCTGGATTGGCCAAAGGGCTGATATTTGAGCCGAAGTGACAGTGACACCAAGAAGCAAGCCACGTGACCATAGAGAGGATGCATGTCCATTGGCAGAAGAACCAGCAAGTGCAAAAGCCCCAAGACAAGAAGGCATCTAGACTTATTGAAGAACATGAAAGGGACCTTTAGGCAGCAGGTCCTAGCCTGGGAGCTGGGGACAACTGAAGACACCCTACCGGATCTAGGAGATCTTGACTTCAACCAGCCCCACGATGTGAAGTTGTTCTCTGTGTTAGTGCAGAGAATAAGGTAGTCTTTCTGAAGCTCTCATTTCCAGAAACCTCGTGGATTTCAGGTCTGTTGCCACTTCTTAAAAGGTCGAATGTGGAGTTAGAGGACCCAACAGCGCCACTCCCGGGTATATGCCCAAAGGAAATGAAAACATATGCTAACACAGAAACTTGTGCATGAATCTTCGTAGCTGCATTATCCATTGTAGCCCAAAGGTAGGAGTAGCTCCAATGTCTGTCAGCTGATAAACGAATAAGCAAAATGCAGCGGGCCAGTACAATGAAATAGCATTTGGGCGCCAAATGAGGGAAATAACAGTAGAACGTGAAGGAGATGCTACGCCAAGGCCGGACCTGGGAAACGTTCTGCACAGTGGAGGGCGCCAGGCCTGAAAGACAGCTGGTGAGGTTTTCCTTGGCGGGGGGCGAGGAGAAAGATGAAAATGATTGTGATAAAAATTGAATGTGGGGATGGTTGCACAGTTCTGTGAATGTACTAGAAAGCATTGACTTGTACTCTTTAAATAGGAGCCTTGTATGGCATGTGAATTGTATCTCAATAAAGCTGTTACAGTAAAGATCTATTGCTGATTCCTTGCATGAAAGGTGCAGGAATCCTTTGGAGTCTTTAATACAGACTGAAACAACACATTTGTCGCCATGCGCTTTTTCAGTGAACCAAGTACTACAGAACAGGATCTCAAAGTAGACTCAACCCATAGTGTTATTGACATGTACATCTGAGAAGTCCTGAAAGGTCCCCTACAAATCCCAGGTCAGTTGTCATATGGATTTTTGCCTCATTCTGCCACTAGCTCCTAGGAGAAACTCTGAATTTGGAATCCGGATCTGGATTTGACACATAGTTCTCTCATTTACTAGCTCTGCAACCTTGATCTATTTACTTAAACCTCTCTGAGCCTTAGGTTTCTTTCTCTTTCTTTTCTTTTCTTTCTTTTTTTTTTTGGAAATAGGAAAAGTAGAACACAGGTCTACAATATTCTGAGAAGCAAATGAACAAATGCATATAAAAGTGGCTTAGAAGTTATGCAATTATACAGATGCAGAGTGCTCTTGCAGGACTAACATGCGCGCTCACATACGTGTGTGCACACACACTCCAAATGACCCCCAAAACGATGATGTTCTTTCGTTTAGTAGAATGTTACCTAAATTGCATTTCTCCAGCAAGTCTGCTCTGTAGGCTTTGCCCTGCAAAACTGACCAATCAGCAAGCCAGTTGGTTTATTTGATCGACATGATTGCTGAAACTTTCCTCACCATTTTGCAGGAAAGGAGGTCGAACTGAGATAAGGTGAAATGACTCTACTTGAGTGGCCACTCGGTCATGGAGGTGTGCCACTCAGAATTTTTAAGAGAGAACATTCTCTAAGGAGTCCACTGCTCTCTAGATGTGGTGCCTTTGGTCTCATTGCAACATTCAAGTCGGGGCAGGCTCTCCTTGGGCAACTCCAGCCTGCGCACAGTGGTGTCCCAGGGTCTGGCTATTTCACCCTACCACTCTGGAGCACCCCCTTAGGCTGGATGAGACATTCTGAAACCTACACAACAGTCTGAGGCTCTTTGGAACCGATCCTTCTTCCTTCCTCCCTCCTCACACACATGCCATCCTGGTGTTGCTCTCTGCAATCTTCCCGTGCCTACCCTTGCCCTCTCCTCCTGCTTAGCTAGCCCAGTGGCTACTTCCAATGACTCTTCTGCACTTCTAACTCTGTCTTGGTATCTCATTCAGGAAAACCTAAACTGACATTCTTTGGTGGGGCCAAGGCTAAAACACAGTCCTCTGATTCCAAGCTCATTCCACAGAGCTCTCTGGAACCATTGTGCATAGCTCCCTGAGACTAAATTGAAGAGACCAGCTACGTTCATGAACTGTCGCCTGGGTTTACCATGACCTGGTCCCTGTATAGTCCTGTATGGATAAAACCAAATTTAAAAAAATATTTATTTGAGAGAGAACAAGCAGGAGAGAGGGGAGGAGCAGAGGCAGAGGGAAAAGCAGGCTCCCCACTGAGCAGGGACCCTGACATGGGGCTCGATCCCAGGAGCTTGAGATCATGACCCAAGCCGAAGCAGAGGCTTAACCCAGGGAGCCATCTGGGCACTGCTAGATAAAGCCAGTTTATAAAAGAACAGATTCCTGTGGCTGAATCCAATGCAGTCAGGGGCATTCACTCATTGGGCAAAAGGAGAGAAAGGAACGAGTAGTTGACATGCTGGCAAGGACTGCTCTGAAGCTTATTCGTGGCTGCCCATGAAATCCTTCCCGTGGGCGTTCAGTGTCCCCCACCCACACCCCTGCCAGTATTACCTGTGCTTGAATGCCCAGCCGAGATCAGCTGCACAGAGAATGAAGGTTTGGAGTCAGATCTGAGATGGCAGCAGGGAAGGGGTAACTCTGGCGCATTGGGGAGATTCCAGATCTACCAGGATGAGAAGATCAGATCTCAGAGGTGAGGAAATATGCAGAACAGAAAGGCAATACCAATTTGTGTTGGCTGCTTTGCATTTTTTCCCCAGAGCCCCAAGACAGCAAGATCTTTTGTGTCCTCTTCCGTACCTGTATCCTCAATTAAAATGCAAACAAATCAACTTTATTGAGCACTTACTATACGCCAAGATCCATGTTAAGAATCCTGGGGATTCCCAAACTTGCAATCAAGTGGAGAGATGTACGTGAAGATGAGCTCTAAATGCAAGGAATTACGTGAGCACGACTCTAATAGCAGTGCCAAAGAGGGACAGCGAATGGAGACAATTTTTCTGAAAGGGACTCTCTAGGAAGGCTTATTGAAATCAGGGATTAAAGGGCTGGGGACCCAAAGAGGAGGAGAAGTTGAGCAAAGCAGGCATTCCAGACAGCAGTGACAGCGCACGGAGAGGCACCAAGGTGAAGGATGACATCACATTTATGGGAACAGACAAGGAGGGTTGAGTGTTTGCAGAATCAAGTCAGGGCACAGGGGAGCTATAAAGGCCAAAGAGGTCAAATCACACATGGTCTTAGATGCCAGGGGAAGGAGCCTGTGTCTGAACCCTAGAGGTGACCAGGGGTCGCTGACAGGTTAAGTGTGTGAGTGGAGGGAGTGGTGTTTATGTAATTTTTTTTACCACGAGCCTGATCGTGAAGCTTACAGGGCCCTGAAAACAGCTGCTGAAATGCACATCTCCGGGCCATCCTGCCTTTACGTACTCGAAGGGGCCCTAGCCCGAGGTGGGGCAGCTCCGCGTCTGTACATTTCCCTTCTCCCATCTGTAGAATCAATACGGCCTCGGAAGTTCCTCCTACCCTACACGTGTACGACTCTATTTTTACCAGCTCCTCGCGAGACAACGTAGGTGATGATCGCTCTGCTAGCACCAAAGTGAGAATCTGCTTGGTTTGGGTCTATACCATTAGCGTGAAGTAGTTAAGCAATTAGCAATTTAATCTGACGGTGTCACGGAGGTTCCAAAGTAGGTTTATTTAAATCAAGTCAGCTATCTTGTGAAGGCTCGTCCACTGTCTCAAAGGCGCACTCCGCAGCTTATGTGTTTAAAGCCACCACTTTGGTTCCGCATTTGGAATCTGATGCCTGTTTTGCATCGGTCTCAATATTTCAAGAAGCAGGGGTCTTTCGGGCTGTCTGAGTTTTCAATGCGTGGGGAATGCCCCCAGCTCTCCCCAGTCATTACATCGGATGGCTTGTGGGGTCCAGGAAGGCAGCCCTGGGCTGGTAGCTACATAATGGAAGGTTGCAATGGGGTTTTTGTTTTGTTTTGTTTGTTTGTTTCCTTTCTTTCGTCCTTTATTTCTTTCTTTTAAAGATTTTATTTATTTATTTAATTTATTTATTTGACAGAGAGAGAGATCACAAGTAGGCAGAGAGGCAGGCAGCGAGAGAGGGGGAAGAAAGCTCCCTGCTGAGCAGAGAACCCAATGTGGAGCTTGATCCCAGCACCCTGAGATCATGACCTGAGCCAAAGGCAGAGGCTTTAACCCACTGAGCCACCCAGGTGCCTGTCTGTCTTTCTTTCTTTCTTTCTTTCATTCTTTCTTTCTTCCTGTCTGTCTGTCTGTCTGTCTTTCTTTCTTTCTTTCTGGTACTTTTGCCCCAGCGCTCTCCAGGTAAGCATTTCCTTGGTGACGATGAAAACTGGGTTTCTCCAGCAGGTCATAGTTGCAAAAGGAGGAAGCCGGGGCTGGGGAGATGGGACTTGTCGTGCCTGTCTCGACCAGAGCCCGGGACTTCGTTTCTCAGCAGACCGTGGTTTGTCGCCAGGCCCGGTCCTCCCGAGGGGCGGCTGGCGGCTGCAGGAGGCCGTCAGGTGACTCGTTTAGCTGGTGGCGAGGTCTCCCGGCCGAACATCTCTGCCGACTCGTCCGACATTCATTCAGCAGCTGCTCTAGAACTGGCATCGTTCTCTCAGAGATGAGGGAGCTGTGTTCTCTGCTTTGAAGAGCTCGGTCTTTAAGGGGGCGGACACGCTAAACAAGCGACTTCAATTTCATGTGACAAGCGCTATTAAAGGGAAATGCACGTAGGGACCAAAATGAGGGAGCAATTAGTTCCAGCTCAGGGAGGAGAGATGGAAACAGAGTGACACATGAGCTGGCCTTGGGAGGGACAGGTTGGCAGGTAGTGGAAGAGCGGAGGCTTGATGTGGGGGAGGCCGTGCTAGACGGGGGCGGGGGACGGGGGTGCTCAGAGTCCCTGAGGCATATGAGATATGACAGCGTGCCGGAGTCCGGGAGCTCAGGTGATAGGGCTGGGGTTTGGAGCGTCTGGGTGCACAGTGGCCCGTGACTGTTTGCAAGCTGACATCCTTTAGGAAAACACCCTGGCAAGTCCGGGAACGGCGCATTTCTGAAATGCAGGGGCGCGGCTTCCTTGTGCTGCGAGTGTGGAGCCTGGCTTGGCACTCACCCTCCTCTGGAAGATCCTGGGCAGTTGTGCGAGACTGCGCAGGCTGCCATGCCACAGGCTGGGTGGCCCGAACTACAGATTTATTTTCTCACCGGCCTGGAAGCTGGAACTCCCGGATCGAGGCGCCGCTGGCAGATTGCACTTCTGGTGAGAGGCTCCTGGTGGCTTGCAGACGGCTGCCTTCTCGCTGTGTCCCCACGTGGCCTCTTCTCTGTGCATGTGCAGAGAGAGATCTCTTGTGTCCCTTCTTCTTATAAAGTCACCACTTCTGTAGGACTAGGACCCCACTTTTATGACTTCCTTGAACCCTCCATTACCCCCTAAAAGATCCTGTTTCCCAAAACAACCACACTACGGTTTGGCACTTCCAACACGTGCATGTGCAAGGGGAACACAATTCGGTCCATAATAGCAGCGGACCTTCCTTCTTGTCCTTAGCAACGACCCACACAAACATGCAGAAAGAACTTTGATGAACAGACACCATACCACAACTGTCATTTCTGCAGATAACAAAAGGCCGCCAAAGGTGCCACGTGACGATGCCAGGTTTGGCCACTGTGACCAACATTGTAGCTCTTTAAAAAAGATTTTATGTGTTTGAGAGAGAGAAAGAGAGAGAGAGAGAGAGTAGGCAGGCACAAATATGAGCAGGGGGTGGGCAGAGGGAGAGGCCGACTCCCCGCTGAACAGGGTGCCCAATGCAGGGCTCCATCCCAGGACCCTGGGATCATGACCTGAAATGCTTAATGGCTGAGTCACCCCTGTACCTCAGCAGTGTATCTTCTGATTTTTCTCCTGGCAGAGGGGTCAGAGACTCCTTCTTTTCCCAAGCATTCAAAGCACAAGCATCACTGCCCATGGTGGCGTTGGACCTGCACCTGGGACATCTCTCACTCAGCCCCAGTGACCATGACCTGGCTGTCTGAACAGCCTGCCTTTCCCCAGTTCTAGCACCGCCTTCCATGGTTTTCTGTCTCAACTCTCCCCACAACAGAGAAAAGACTTCTCTGTTTCCTGGAGTCCGTACTTCCCTTCCCTTCCCAATCTCCAGAACTTGCTGGAAGTGGCAAGCCAACCTCTTTCATCTGAATTGTACATACTGAGCTTGGCCCTTTAGTCTCAGCTCCCTTTTCTGCAGCCTGATAAGGCACGTGAGCGGTAAAGGCCACACTGTTTCCGGAAGGTCACACCTGCATGACTCTTTGCTTAAATGCCTATTGAATGAGGGCCATGGAACAAGGTTAAGGTCAGTAAAGATGGGAGCTAGAAATACCAGTTGTTTATAATCTTAGCATGCACAGCTCCACATAAAAGAAAAGTACTTCAAATATCACATACTGGCTAAGGCTAACGTATATTTTTATTTGATACAAAATTATTCCTTGGCCACTATTTATAGGTAGAAAAGTAATATATATTGGAAGAATAGTGTTATTTTCACTTGGAGAATAGGATAAAAATACCTAGTTGTGGTAAAATGTTCAGTAGCAATGATATCATAATTACATGCTGTATCCCATGCCCCTATAACAGTGACTTGGCACAGATGAGGCACTTAGATATTTGTAGAATAAATGAGTGAATGCCAAATTGAGATAATGTTTAACACAGATTAAGTCAACGAAAATGCACTGTGTACCAACTAAACTGTGATCACACCTGCTCCTATGCTCTCCATCTATGCCAGGTGGTCATGCCCTTTGGAACTACAGTTTTGGGGGCATCCACAGGGAGGACCAGCTAGATTAGCCTAATCCAGAGATAAACTTCGTAAAGGGCCAGAAAGTAAATATTTTAGGCTTTAGGGGCCTCACAGTCTCCGTTGTGACTACTCAGCTCTGCCTTGTAGCATGAAAACAGCCATTCACGATAGTATAAATGAATTGGAATGACTATGTTACAATAAAATTTTGTTTATAAAAACAGTCGAGTCAGGCCCATGGGCTATAGTTTGCCTACTGCTGAAATCAATGTGGGAGCCATGAGGGTGAAATACCACCTTCATACACATAAAATTATAGAATTTTAGAACAGAATGGACTGTACAGATGCTGCCCTCTGTTTCACTCAAATAGCAAAATCCCAACCCCAGTAAACCCAACACTCCACATACCCACTGCTCACCTATATTCTTACTGTTCAGCTATTGGTAAACATAAACTGATAAAAGTATTTACAATGGCACCCAAAACCATAAGATACTTAGGAATAAACCTAACCAAAGAGGTAAAGGATCTGTACACTAGAAACTACAGAACCCTTATTAAAGAAATTGAGGAAGACACAAAGAAATGGAAAATGTTCCATGCTCATGGATTGGAAGAACAAATATTGTGAAAATGTCTAAGCTACCTAAAGCAATCTATACATTTCATGCAATCCCTATCAAAATACCATCTTTTTTTTTTTTTCAAAGAAATGGAACAAATAATCCTAAAATGTATATGGAACCAGAAAAGACCCCGAATAACCAGGGGATACTTAGCAAAGAAAACCAAAGTTGGTGGCATCACAATTCCAGACTTCAAGCTCTACAGCAAAGCTGTCATCATGAAGACGGTATGGTACTGGGACAAAAACAGATGCATAGATCAATGGAACAGAATAGAGAGCCCAGAAAAAGACCCTCAACTCTATGGTCAACTAATCTTTGACAAAGCAGGAAAAAATAGCCAGTGGAAAAAGGACAGGTTTGGTGTGCCTGGGTGGCTCAGTGGGTTAAAGCTTCTGCCTTCAGCCTGGGTCATGATCCCGAGGTCCTGGGATCGAGTCCTGCATCGGGCTCTCTGCTTGGCAGGGAGCCTGCTTCCTCCTCTCTCTCTGCCTGCCTCTCTGCCTGCTTGTGATCTCTGTCTGTCAAATAAATAAATAAAATCTTAAAAAAAAAGGACAGGTTCTTCAATAAATGGTGCTGGGAAAATTGGATAGCCCCATGCAAAAGAATGAAACTGGACCATTTTCTTACACCACACATAAAAATAGACTTAAAATGGATGGAAGGTCTCAGTGTGAGATAGGAATCCATCAAAATCCTAGAGAACACAAGCAGCAAGCACTGTGACCTTGACCGCAGCTACTTCTGGCTACACACATCTCCAAAGGCGAAGGAAACAAAAGCAAAAATGAGCTATTGGACTTCATCAAGATAAAAAGCTTCTGCACAGCAAAGGAAACAGTCAACAAAGGTAAACAAGGCAACTGACAGAATGGGAAAGATATTTGCAAATGCCTTATCAGATAAACGGCTAGTATTTAAGATCTATAAAGAATTTATCAACCCCAACAACCAGAAGACAAATAATCCAGTCGAGAAATGGGCAGAAGACATGAGCAGACATTTCTCCAAAGAAGACATCCAAATGGTCAACAGACACATGAAAAAATATTCCACATCACTTGGCATCAGAGAGATACAAATCAAAACCACAACGAGATACCACCTCATACCAGTTGGAATGGCTAAAATTAACCACTTAGGAAATGACAGATGTTGGCGAGGATGTGGAGAAAGGGGAGCCCTCCACTGTTGGTGGTAATGCAGGCTGGTGCAGCCACTTTGAAAAACAGTATGGAGGTTCCTCAGGAAGTTAAAAATAGAGCTGCCCTACAATCCAGCAAACGCACTACTGGGTATTTACCGCAAAGGTAGAGATATAGTGATCAGAAGGGGCACCTGTATCCCAATGTCTGTAGCAGCAATGTCCACAATAAGCAAACTGTGGAAGGAGCCCAGATGTCCACTGACAGATGAATGGCTAAAGAAGGGGTGATATTTTGTGTGTATGTGCGTACACACACACACACAGACACACACACACACAGACACACACACACACACAGACACACACACAGACACACACACACACACACACACACACGATGGAATATTACTTGGCCATCAGAAAGAAGAAATCTTCCCATTTGCAATGATGTGGTTGGAAATGGATGGTATTACGCTGAGTGAAATAAGTCAATCAGAGAAAGACAATTACCGTGTGGTTTCACTTATATGTGGAATGTAAGAAACAGTGCAGCGGATCCTAGGGGAAGGGGGGGAACATGGCATGGGAAGAAATCAGAGGGGAGATAAACCATGAGAGACTCCGAAGTCTAGGAGACGAACTGAGGGCTGCTGGAGGGGCCGTGGGTGGGGGAGGGGATAGCTGGTGATGAGCGTTAAAGGCGCGAGATGTGACGAGCGTGGTCGTTCCGCGCAACTGATGATGAACTGAACTCCACTTCTGAAACTAATGATGTACTACATGTTGGCAAATTACGTAGAAGTAAAATAAAAAAGGAAGAAAGGAATAAAAAAGGAGGAAAAAGCACATGATCGTGCTGACTGGTTTCTGTTTAGTAAATACATGACACTAAGGCCAAGTGAGTCCTCAGGGTTGCCCAGAAATCTTAACTGCCTTTCCTTCATGTATTCATTATCTCTCCTAGAAGACTTGTTTTTTAAGGTTTTATTTAAATGCGAGTTAGTTAACATCTACTGTACCGTTGGTATCAGGAGTAGAATTCAGTGGATCATCGCTTAGACGTGACACCCGGAGCTCGTCCCAAGTGCTCTCCTTCATCCGCATCACTCGTTCAGGCCCCCCTCCCCGCCCCAAGTTTGTTCTCCATAGTTAAGAGTCTCTTATGGTTTGATTCACTCTCTCTCTCTTTTTTTTTTTTTAAACGCCCTTTCTCACCAGACCTCCAGCACCTCTGGGACAGCCGTGGATGTGTGCGCCTGCATCTCCCTGCAGGAGAGGAATGCAGCTCCTCCACAGTCTCCCAGCGGTTAGCTTCTTTAGGAAACATCTCAGCCTTCCAGGCGAGGCGGTGCTCTTCCCAGGTAAGCCCGAGCCACTGGCTGAAAAGGATGGAGGTACAAGGGCCTGCCCATTGTGGCCAAAGGACAGCCCTTTAACTCCTCCTCTTTGCCCCAAAGCTCTGCTGTGCGTTGCCCAGGACTTCTGCAAATCTCATCTGAGGTTCTCTCCTCCTGATTCTGTTTCTCGAGCCTTCCTTTTCACAGGTGTCCAAACCTACAGCCTAGTTTATTTTACACAGAAAGATCATATGCAACATGGAAAAAAGTTAAAGCTAACTTGCTTTTTTTTTTCTGGTCTTAGCATTTAAAATGTTTGTTGTAGCAAAAGATTTTTGAAAAGATTTAATGTTCAGTCTAGTTAAAGGAAAACGCTGAATCATCATCCTGCTAATGGTTGCTGCTGTTTAGCTCTGTTCTCTGCAAACCTTTCCTTGCACCAGAAGCACTGAGCCTTTCTCCTGGGAGACGAAAGTAGCAGTTCCAGCACCAAAGAGCATCACTGACCGAGAGATAACTGAGTGTGACAAGGACTGACAGCTCTTTTTCCGCACTATTCAGAATAGTAAGGGAGTCTGTGCTCCTCTATAGGGCTCTGTCTCCCCAGTGGCTGTGACTTGGAAATGCATTTATTGGATTTTATACTTGTGACTTGACTCTATGATACAACAATTTTTTTTTTTTTAAGAGAAGCACAGGGCCTAAATAGTTACTTTAGCTTTCTGTTGGCTGAATCAGTAGCACATCCACTGGCTGATGCTCGTGTAATATTCACACCTCCCATGTGCACAGTGCTTTGTGGTTGGAAGACTTTGCTGTCCAATATTTTATGTGAATCTTTTTATAATCTCATGGGGGGAGAGGATGAGGTTCATAGAGTTTAGGTCCTTTCCTTTCAATGTCACGTAGCAGGAAGATGCAAAACTGTCACTAGATCCTAAGCTGTTCACGTTTGATCAAGGCCCTTCTCCTGTACTGCATGGCTTGAGAGCTGGTAGTCTGACAGCATACCGGAAGACATCTGTTGTTTCAGCCTGAGTTTTATCAAGTGTGGCTTAGTGCATGTTATCAAGGAGGTGTATAAGGAACATTTGTTTCTTTAGTTTCATGAGGCGCAATAAATAAATAAATAAATAAATAAATAAAATATGCATTAATAAACTTTCCTTTGAAGTACCATACTTGCATGCCCTGCTTTGGTATTAAAAGATGCTAATTGTTCATATTCATTAAGACTCTGTTTTTTTTGTACAAAAACTAATTTGATTGGGACTCTAAATGAAGGTTTAGTGGATACGGTAGTTCAGGAATGGAAGAAACAGAATTATGCCATTGCCATTTGGCTACCAACCAGCATGCCAGAATACTGGATTCAACTCATCAATAAGCCACTGACCATAATATGACCATTGAAAATATGTCCAGTGATTTATTTGGCCCAGGGAAGCTAATGAAATCGAGCAATTATGCAAGGGTTTTGTTCCTTTTACTAGCTCTCCAACTAAGCAGAATAAATTCACTGGGATTAAAAAGTTGAATTTACAATAATTTAATAAAGCCAGTGAAACTTCTAAATGGGTAATTACACTTACCGTATTAAAGGGAAATAAAAAAAGATATAATAAAGCTTATGGAAATATGATTTCTCCAGGAGAAGGAATTAGGAAATAGAGGAATCTTCATTTGTGTTTAGGCAAGCAGTATGTACATACCATCTTGTAGTGAAAGATGACTTCAAACATGCAGAATATAAGACAAAAATAAAAAATATGCCTCTATTTCCCTTTTCTTTCTCAGAGATAAAAACTGTGAACATGTACAAATGAACATCTGTACGTCAATTGGACTTTATTTTCACTAAATGATTTATATTACAGATATTTCTAGGTCATGGCATATGTCACTGTGTTTAAATGTATCATAGTAGAGGGGCGCCTGGCTGGCTCAGTCAGTTAAGCGTCTGACTCTCAATTTCAGCTCAGGTCATGATCTCAGGGTTGTGGGATCGAGCCCTGCGTGGACTCCACACTGGATGTGGAACCTGCTTAGATTTCTCTCTCTCCCTCTCTCTCTGCTTCTCCATGCTGTGCTCACGTGGATAAAAAATTAAAAAAATAAAAATAAATAAATGTATCACATTGTCTGTAGTATAGATGATATTATAATTTATTTACGCACTCTCCCATTAATCACCGTGTAAGTAGTCACTCAGCAAAGATGTGGTGAGCAGCATCGTATATGACTCTTGGTTCACATAAGGATAAATACTAAGAAATCAAACATCGATTTGAAGCATCTGTGCATTTAAATTGTATATAGACCCCACCAATTGCTCTCTAAAAGCACTAACCATGTATGTTATCCCCAATAACATATGAGACTAAATGTTTACTGACAAAGGTGTATATTATTATAATTCAAAAATTTTGCTTATAATTTTATTTGTGTCCTTTCCATTTTTGTCTTGGTTTGTCTGTTTAAAGGTTTGCCAATTTTTAAAAAATCTTTTCGAAGAACCAACCCTTGGTTTTTGTCAGTCTTTTCTATTATCTTTCTATTCTCTATGTCATTTATTTCTGTTCTAATCTTCATCATTTCCCTTCTGGTAACTTTGGGCTTAGTTTGTTCTTATTTTAAAGATTCCTTGTGGCATAAAGTTAGGTTGCTTATTTGAGACCTTCCTTTTTCCTTCATGTATGTGTTTATCTCTAAAAACCTCCTTTTAAGGACTGTTCTCTTTTTTGTTAAATCCATAAGTTTTGGTATGTTGTGATTCCACTTTCATTTATCTCAAGATATTTCCTTATTTCTATTTTTTGTTTTGTTGGTTGTTCAGGATTGTGTTGTTTAATTTCTTTGCATTTGTGAATTTTCCAGCCTTTCTTCTGTTACAGATTTCTAGTTTCATTCCAATATCGCCAGAAAAGATACTGGATATAATATCTCCCTTCTTGAATTTGTCGAGACCTGTTTTTTGGCCGGGCATATGTCCCTTCTAGAAAATGTTCCAAGTGTGCTTCAGAAGACTGTGTGTCTTGCTATTGTTGGATAGAATGTTCTGTATATGTCTGTTAGGTCCACTTGGTCTATAGTGTTATTTGGACCTGCTGTTTCTTTATTGATTCTCTGCCTGGATGATCTATCCATTGTTGAGAGCGGGGTAGTGAAGTCCCCAAATATTATTGCTGCTTGTTTCTCCTTTTAGCTTTGTTAGCATTTGCTTTGTATATTCAGGTGTTGTATCTTCTTGATGTTGTTGCTACATCTTCTTGGTGGGAAATAAGTAAAATTATGAGACAGGAGACATTATAGCTGATACTATGGAAATACAAAGAATCATATGAGACTACTATGAGCAACCTATGCCAATAAGTCACACAATTTAGTAGAAATAGATAAATTTCTAGAACCATACCACCTACCAAGACTGAATCATGAAGAATCAGAATATCTGAACAGACCCATCACGAGTAAGGAGATTGAATCTGTAATCAAAGAACTCCCAACAAAGATAAGCCCAGAACCAGATGATGTCACTGCTGAATTCAACCAAATATTTAAAGAATTAGTGCCAGTTCTTCTCAAACTCCTTGAAAAAATGGAAGGGGAAAAAACACTCCCAAACTCATTTTATGAAACTAGCATAAACGTGACACAGAGAAGGACACTGCAAGAAAAGAAAACTACAGGCCAGTATCCCTGATGAATATAGATGCAAATATCCCCAACAAACATACCAACAAACTGAATTTAACAGCATGTTGAAGAAATCATACACCATGATCAAGTGGGATTCATCCCTAGGAAACAAAGATAGTTCAACATATGCAAACAAATAAATGTGATGCAGCACATTACCAAAATGAAAGATAAAATTAGCATGATTGTTTGTATAGATGCAGAAAAAGCGTTTGCCAGAATTCAACATCCTCTCTCTCTTTTTTAAAAGATTTATTTGAGAGAGGGAGAGTGTGCATGGACACACATGGGGGGAGGTGCGGAGGGAGAGGGAAACTCTAAGCACACTCTGCACTGAACACAGAACCCAATGCAGGGGCTCAATCCCATGACCCTGAGATCACGACCCAAACTCAAACCAAGAATTGGATGCATAACCAACTGTGCCATCCAGGTGCCCCCAGAATTCAACATCTGTTGATAAAAGCTCTCAAACAGTTGGGTAGATAAGGAACATATCTCAACATAATAGAAGCCACATTTGACAAGCTCACAGCAAACACCATATTCAATGGTAAAAGGTTGAAGACGTTTCCTCAAAAATCAAGTACAAGATTAGTATGCTCACTGTCACCACTCCTATTCCACACAGTACTGGAAGTCCTACTCAGAGTAATTAAGGAAGAAAAAGATAAAAGGTGTCTGAGTTGGAAAGAAGTAAAATTGTCTCTGCCAATGACATTATCTTACATGTAGAAAACCCTAGAGTCGTCACCAGAAAAATTACTCAAACTGATAAACAAATTCAATAAAATTACAAGATATAAAATTAATATACAAAAATCACTTTTATTTATACGCACTAAAAGGAATTATCTGAAAAAGAAAGGGTGAAAGAAAGGGATGCTATTTGTAATAGCATCAAAAACAATCAAACACTGGGACGCCTGGGTGACTCTGTGGGTTAAAGCCTCTGCCTTTGACTCAGGTCATGATCTCAGAGTCCTGGGATCGAGCCCCACATCAGGCTCTCTGCTCAGCAGGGAGCCTGCTTCCTCCTCTCTCTCTGCCTGCCTCTCTGTCTACTTGTAATCTCTGTCTGTCAAATAAATAAAATCTTAAAAAAAAGAATCAAACACTTAGGGATGAATTTAACTGAGGAGGTGAATAATCTGTACACACAAAACTGTATGATACGGATTAAAGAAATTGAAGAAAACACAAATAAATGGGAAGACCCCATGTTTATGGATTGGAAGAATTAATACTGTTAAAATGTTCATACTGTGTAAAGTAATTTATAGATTCGTGAATCCCTTCTGAATTCCAATGGCATTTTTTATAGATATAGAAAAAATAATCCTAAAATTCCTGTGGACCTATAAAAGATCCCAAATGAACAAAGCAGTCTTGAGAAATAATGAATTTGGAGGTATCATGCTTTCTGATTTCCAACAATATTACAAGGCTAGAGTGATCAAAATATTATGGTACTGGCATCAAAACAGGTACCAATAGATCAGAATGAAGAGCCTAGAAATAAACCCATGCTTTTATGGTAAATTAATATTTACAATGGAACCAAGAATACGTAATGAGTAAAGGGAACTATCTTCAATAAGTGGTGCTGGCCAAACTGGGTATTTACATGGAAAACAATGAAATTGGGTCCCATTCTTATCTTACTCACAAATACTAGCTCAAAATGGATTAAAGATTTAAACGTAAGACCTGAAACTATAAAACTCCTATAAAAAATAGGAAAAATCTGCCTTGACATTGGCCTTGACAATGATTTTATGGCTATGACACCCAAAGCACAAGCAACAAAAGCAAAAAACAAAACAAAATGGAACAAAAACCAAAACCAAAACAAACAAAAAAACCCAAGTAAGACTACATCAAACTAAAAAGCTTCTGTACAACAAAAGAGTCAACAAAATGAAGAGGCAACCTACAGAATAGGAGAACTCATTTGTAATCCACAAATCTGATTAGGGCTTAATATCCAAAATATATAAAGAACTCCTACAACTCAATAGCAAAAAACCAAGAAATTCAATTAAAAAATGGACAAAGAACCTGAATAGACAGTTTTCCAAAGAAGATATTCGAATGGCCAACAGGTGCATGAAAAGCTGCTCAGTATCACTAATCACTGGGGAGATGCAATTATATGCCCCAATGAGATACCACTTTACACCTTTCAGCATAGCTGTTATAAAAAGGGCGAGAGATAGTTAACAAGGATGTAGAGAAATGGAGCTTTTGTATACGGTTGGTAGAAATTTAAATTTGTGTGGCCACAATGGAGAACAGTAGAGAGGCTCCTCAAAAAAATGAAAGATAGAATTATCAGGGATCCATTAATCCCACTTCTGGGTATATATCTGAAGGAAATAAAATTACTATCTTGAAAAGATATCTGCACCTCTGTATTTATTGCCACAGCATTATCTACAACAACCAAGACTCTATTAGAATCAAGATAAGTGTCCAAAGACAGGTGAATGGGTAAAGGAAATGTGCTCTATATATCCCAGGAAATACTACTCAGCCATTAAAAGAAGGAAATCCTGCCGTTTGCCAAACACGGATGGACCGTGATGCCATTATGCTAAGTGAGGTGAATGAGAGTAAGACAAATACTGTAGGAGCTCATTTATATGTGGAATAAAAACAAACAAACAAACAAAAAAAGAAAAACAAAATGGGGCTCCTGGGCGTCCCATTAGGTTAAGTGACCCACTCTAGATTTCAGCGCAGGTCATGATCTCAGGGTTGTGAGACAGACTTGAGTCAGGTTTCATGCTCAGCCCAGAGTCTGCTCGAGATTCTCTCTCTCTCGCCCTCTGCTCTTCCCCTGCGTGCGCTCTCTCTTTCTTGTTCTCAACAAAGATAAAATCTTGAAAACAAAACATTACACCACACATGCACTCATGGGAACAGAACAGACTAGAGGTTGCCAGAGCTGGGGGATGGAGGTGAGGGAGATGGGGGTACGAACTTCCAGTTATAAGATGGATAAATTCTCGGGGCGTAACGTATAGTATGGTAGCCATTAGTTTACGGGGCTCTATAACATATTTGAAAGTTGTTGGGAGAGTAGATTTTTTTAAAAGATTTTATTTATTTGACAGAGAAAGAGAGAGATCACAGGAGTCTGGGGGTGGGGCAGAGGGAGTGGGAAAAGCAGGCTCCCTGCTGAGCAGTGAGTCCAATGATAGGCTTGATCCCAGGACCCTGAAATCATGACCTGAGCCAAAGGCAAACTCTTAACGGACTGAGTCACCCAGGCACCCTGGGAGAGTAATTTTAGAAGTTTTTATCATACACAGACAAAAATGGTAACTATGTGAGGTGATGTGTTAACTGACCTTATTATGGTAATTATTTCTCAGCATATACATATATAAAATCACTACACCGTGTACCTTAAAGTTATACAGTATTATATGTCAATTGTATCTCAATAAAGCTGGAAAAAAATTAAAATTTTGTCTGTCTGATGGACAACAGATTCTTATGCTTGGTATTAATTCTAATTTTCCTAATTAATGTTTACAGTAGACATAAATTTTAGATATTTATTGCCCTTATGATCCTCTTATGAAATGTCTATGGTTTTGCTTCATTTCTGACTGTTTTGCCTTTGGCTTTAGGTTGATAGATCTGCACATATTCTGGATTTTATTTTTTTTAAGATTTATTTGTTTATTTGAGGGTTAAAGAGTCTTGAGCAGAATCCATACTGAGTGTGGAGCCCAAACTGGGCTCAGTCCCGTGATCCTGAGATCGTGACCTGAGACAAAACCAAGAGCCTGACACTTAACAGACTGTGCCAGCCAGGTGCCCCATATTCTGTATTTTAATCATGTCTCCAGTTTATATTTTACATATTTTCCATCAGCCTTCCACTTATATTTTGTTTTTCTTTATGGTGTCAGTAATTAAACGATAAGGACTTACATACTCAAATCTGTTGTTATTTTTCTGTAGGCTTCTGGATTTGTGCCCTACTTAGCAAAATATTTTCTACTCTGAAACAATGAAAAATATTCTCTTAATTTTTCTAGTATGTTAAAAATTGTATACTTTTCATCCCCAAGTCTTTAATTTTTATGGAGTTTAATTTTTTAATGACCCATTGAAAAGATCCAATCATGTTTGATTGTTCTAAGACTATTTGATAAATATTTAGTTTATTTGATAATAGTTTATATATCTATATATCTCTAGATATATATCTATAGATATCCATATCTATATCTAGATAGATAGATAATTAGATGTGGGTGGCTTATATATCTATATATAGATATATATCAAACTTTTCTATAAACCTGTATTTGTTTTTAGACTTTGATGTTCCACCGATGTATTTTTCTAGTCCTGTGCCAGTGGTACACTCTCTGAATTACTATAATTTTATAGGTAACGTACTCTCTCACTCCTTTGGTGCTATATGAAATATACTCCCTCTATTCCCATGCATTTTCTTTTCCAAATAAATTTTTGAATGAGCTGGCAAAGCTCTATAGCCAAAAGCCTAGATTTTTTTAAAAATTGGAACTTGCATTGATTTTACAGGTGATGTCTTGTTCCATTCTCTTTCTCCTTCCTGAAGTTAAATACTTGTGCATTTATGTGGTCTTATCTTTTTCTCCAACAATGCATTCTGACTTCATAAAGACTTGCCTGTTGTGTTTTCTTAAAATCTTGGCTTTTATTTATTTATTTATTTATTTTTAAAAGATTTTTATTTACTTATTTGACAAACAGAGATCACAAGTAGGCAGAGAGGCAGGAAGAGAGAGAGAGGAGGATGCAGACTCCCCAGGGAGCAGAGAGCCCGATGTGGGGCTCGATCCCAGGACCCTGAGATCATAACCCGAGTTGAAGGCAGAGGCTTTAACCCACTGAGTCAGCCAGGTACCCCAAAATCTTGGCTCTTATAAAGGCAACAGAAGTAAAAATATATAAACTGGACTACATCACAAGAACTTCTGTGTGTCAAAGGACAAAATCAACAGGGTGAAGTCAACCTGCAGAATGGGAAAAAATATTTGGAATTCATAGATCTGATAAAGGTTAATATCTAGATGTTATAAAGGGATCCTACAACTCAAGAACAACAAAGACCAAATATCTGAATAAAAACTGAGTGGGGTGCCTGGGTGGCTTAGTCAGTTAAGTGGACGGCCCTAGGTTTCAGCTCAGGTCATGGTCTCATGGGTCACCATCTCATGTGTTGCGAAATCGAGCCCCTGGTCAGACTCTGCTCTCAGTGGGGAGTCTGCTTGGGGATTCTTTCCCTCTGCCCCTTCCCGCCACTTGCACTTTCTCTCATTCTCTAAAATAAATAAGTAAAACTTTAAAAAAAATGAGCAAAGGACTTAAATAGAAATTTTCCAAAGAAGATACACAGATGGCTAACAATCGCGTGAAAAGATGTCTGACATCACTAGTCATTAGGGAAATGCAAACGAAAAACCCCAAATGAGATATCAACTCTCACCCAGTTAGAACGGCCAATATCAAACAAACGATCAAACAGACACACCCGAAGATCACAAGTGTTGCTGAATATGGAGAGAAATTGGAACCTTTGTGCGCTGTTGGCGGGGATGGAAAATGGTGAAGCCGCTATGAAAAGCAGGACAGCAGTTCCTTAAAACACTTCTGTTTTAAGTGTGGGTGGATGCCCCTTCCGCTTCTGGGGGGATACCCCCAACGTTACAACATTTGTACCCATGTTCCGAGCAGCATTATTTACAATAGCCAGAGGGTGGAAGCAAACAAATGCCTGCTCCGATCGATGAGCGGATAAACCGAAGGTGGTCGGTACATGCATTGGAATATTACTCCGTAAAGAGGAAGAGAATTCTAACATGTGGTTCAGCACAGATAAACCTTGCAGCCATTATACTAAGTGAAATGGCCAGGCACAAAGAGACAAATACTGTGTGATCCTGTTTATGTGGGGTATCTAGAGTCAAATTCATAGAAAATAGGAGGTAGGATGGTGGTTGCCAGGGGCTGGGGGGCAGTTAGTGTTTAATGGCAATGGAGTTTCAGTTTACAAGGTGCTCAACTTCTGGAGATTGTAAACAATGTGAAAATACTTTACCCTACTGAACTAGACACTTAAAAATGATGCATATGTTGAATTGTGTATTTTATCACAATTTGAAAAACTAGCTTTTTAATCAAGTCTATGTTTCTAATGTTTTCCATAACTTAATTTTGGCTTTTATTTGTTCTGTGTCGTCCCTTTTTCTTTCTTTGAAACAACTTCATTCTTTTTATTACCATTTAGAGTAAAAAAGAAATGTGTTACTATCTCTCAACATGATTGTGAACAAATGCCAAAAATTTCTTTTATTTCCAGAATGTTTGCTTTATGTTTTTGTATTTTTTAAATTATTTATTTATTTATTTATTTATTTGACAGAGAGAGATCACAAGCAGGCAGAGAGGCAGGCAGAGAGAGAGAGGGAAGCAGGCTCCCTGCTGAGCAGAGAGCCCGATGCGGGGCTCGATCCCAGGACCCTGAAATAATGACCTGAGCCAAAAGCAGAGGCTTAACCCACTGAGCCACCCAGGTGCCCTGTATTTTTTAAATTATTTTTATTTTAAAAAATTATTCATGTATCTTTGAGGGGGAAGGGGGAGAGGAAGAGGGAGAGAAAGAATCTCGAGCAGACTCCCGCTGAGCGTGGTGCCCCACGCATGTTTGAACTCACAACCCATGAGATCTGAGTGGAAATCATGAGTTAGACACTTAGCCAACTGAGCCAATCAGGTGCCCCTATTTTATGTTTTTTAACTATTGCTAGGCTCAGAAAGTCTTCTGGATGCTTTATCTTTTAGATTTTAGATTGAACATTTTCTTAATACTAAAAATTATCCTAAATGCTCTTTATGCAATTCAATCTTTTTGGATGTGAGTTCTCCTCTGTATTAATAGCAACACACTCGTTTTGTCTTAGTAGGTTTTTAGCTGGTATACTCATTATTTTTTTCTTTCTGTCCTTTAATTTTCAATCATTCTCTGTCCTGTTGTAGAGATATGCCTCTTATCAATAAGACACACCTGGATTTTGAAAACTGACTCTGGAAGTCCCTACTTTGTAGTAGTGGAATTTAACACATACACATTTACTGTTATTGCCAATTTGTTTGATCCTTTTCCTGCCTCCTAATTTTTTTTTTTTTTTTTTAAATTATTTTTTTTTATTTCCAGCATAACAGTATTCATTATTTTTGCACCACACCCCGTGCTCCATGCAATCCGTGCCCTCTATAATACCCACCACCTGGTACCTCAACCTCCCACCCCCCGTCCCTTCAAAACCCTCAGATTGTTTTTCAGAGTCCATAGTCTCTCATGGTTCACCTCCCCTTCCAATTTCCCCCAACTCACTTCTCCACTCTAAGTCCCCATGTCCTCCATGCTATTTGTTATGCTCCACAAATAAGTGAAACCATATGATAATTGACGCTCTCTGCTTGACTTATTTCACTCAGCATACTCTCTTCCAGTCCCGTCCATGTTGCTATTCCTGCCTCCTAATTTTATATTGTCTGTTTGCCATGCCTTTATTATCTTGCTTTCTCTGCCTGCCATTTGTTGAATTGATTGAAATTTCCTCATTTCATTTTTCCTACTAGTTCTATTTTCTAATATTTAAAATTTTTTAAAAAGGTTTTAAAATTTTATTTATTTATTTATTTATTTATTTATTTGAGAGAGAGAGAGAGCAGGAGTGGTGGTGGGGAAGAGGCAGAGGGAGAAGGAGAAGCAGACTCCCTGCTGAAAAGGGAGCCCAATGTGGGGCTCCATCCCAGGACCCCAGGATCATGATCTGAGCTGAAGGCAGATGCTTAACCAGCTGAGCCACCCAGCTGCCCTAATGCTTTAAAATTTTTGTACATTCTTAAGCTTGTATTTTAAAAAAATATTTTATTTATTTATTTGAGAGAGCATGAGAGGGGAGATTAGAGGGAGAAGCAGACTCCCCACGGAGCCTGGAGCCCAATGTGGGACTCAAACCCAGGACTCCGGGACCACGACCCTAGCTGAAGGCAGTCGCCCAACCAACTGAGCCACCCAGGTGCCCAAGCTCATATTTTTTTTATAAGCATCTAGAACTAATCAGTATTTTTATGCTCCCGCTGAAAAAGAAGAAAGTCTATTACTTTCTCCCATTCCCCTAAGATCCCTCTGTAGTCTTCGTCTCCGGATTTTGTTCTATATTGTCATCAGTGTAAGCACATTTATTTAGATGCAACCAGAAATTATACTGCATTCTTTGCGCGCCACTCATGTGTCTAGTACCCTATTCTTTCCTTCCTTCCTTCCTTCCTTCCTTCTACTTTTGTTAGAATGAGTTACCAGACTTCTTTTGGAGAGGGTCTCTAGTCAGTAAATTTCCTTATTGTTTGTCCAAGCATGTTTTTAGCTTACCCTCACATTTGAATAGTGGGTTGGCTAGATACTGATTTTTTTGTTCAAAATCATTGTCATGCAGAATTACTAATGATAAGTCTGATGCTGGTCTGATTCTGTTTTCCTTCTCTGGAAGCTTTTCAGACATCTGAAATACTGCCAAGATGTGTCCAGACTGGGGAGAGGGGTCCTTCCTCTCTTCATTTGTTAACTCTGTGACGATGTTCAGTGGGTCCATTCACACGGAAATATTCGGTGTCTCCTCTGCTGTGGGGACTGTTCCTCTGCTAGCTCTCAAGATGATTTCCTTTTACCTACTCTCTAGGTTCTTCTTCTCTTGTCTTCTGTTAGTGGTTTTTAGAATTTATATCTCTGAATATTCCCACCTCCCAGTATTCCGTGCCTTGTCACTTTTTTTCTTTATTCTGAGAGTTTCCCTCAACTTTATCTTCCAGATCATCAATTTAGTTTTTCCCTTTTTCTATTTTGTTATTCAGCCCTTTCATTAAACATTATATTTCACCATGGTTTTAGTTTTTTGTTTTAAATATTTTATTTATTTGAGAGAGAGAGAGTGAGAGCATGAGCAAGGGGAGGGCAGAGGGAGAAGCAGGCTCTCTGCTGAGCAGGGAACCTGATGCAGGGCTTGATCCCAGGACTCTGGAATCATGACCTGATCCGAAGGCAGATGCTTAATCTACTGAGCTATCCAGACATTCCCATATTTTTAGTTTTTAAATACTTCTTCTTACTGTTGGATTGTCTTTCATCATAAAAGTCTGTTCTTATTTTTTTTTTAGATTTAGTTTATGTATTTAACACAGAGAAAGATAATGAGAGCAGGGGGAACAGCATGCAGAGGGAGAAGGAAAAGCAGGCTCCCCACTGAGCAGGGAGCCTGATCATGGTCTCGATCCCAGGACCGTAGGGTTATGACCTGAGCTGAAGTCAGGCACTTAGCCACCTGAGCCACGTAGGCGCCCCATCTGTTCTCTTTAATGAATTAAGTCTCCATTCACATTCTTCTAAGATGTACACTTCTCCTCTGCTTCCTAAATTACCTATTTCCTATAGAGTTAGCTGTGGACCTTTGTCCAGGCTACACATCTTGGTTCTTTTCTTTCATCTTCCTTGTTTTTCTTAGATCTGAAGATCTTTATTTTGAATGAAGGTTTACACAGATTAGTCTAGATCTGAAAGGAGCAGGTCTGTTGGCCCCATAGTACTCTCCTCCAAGTTATGGCAGATGGGTGATGGGCTCTGGGTGAGTAGTTGGAGTGTGTCAAGTGGAAGGCCTCTCTACTAGGCGGGTTGGCTTAGAGGCCTCTGTAGTCCACTGCCAATAAGAGGACACTATGCTGCTCATGGACTATGTCTTTCTTCTAGATGCTGCTGCTCTCCTCACTCACCCACATACCATACACACACACACACACACACACACGCACGCACACGCACATGCACATGCACACATGCTTGCTGTGGAGGCCCATAACAATTGCCTGGTATTCTCTGCTTCTCTATCAGGTTCCTACACTCCTGTAAGGAGCTTTGTCCAGTCAGATCATTTTGGTTTTATTTGAAGGTCAAATGCCACACTGTGTGTGTGTGTGTGTGTGTGTGTGTGTGTGTGTCTGTGTGTGTATAACTTTGGGGATTGCTGGGAGAGGATGGCTTTCTCTTACATTTTTATTATTGCACATTAATTTCCTTGAAAAATTTCCCAGGGATCCCTTGGGTTCTTTGTCTTCCCTCTTTTGGGAGCTTCTCTCATCCTGCCATGCCCTTAGAAGTGGTTTGTTCCTTCCGGTCCTTCAGGCTGTGTTTTCTCTTGCTTTGGTGTCTTAGAAAATTCAACTGCATTTCCTTCAAGAAGCTCCTCAGAATGTCTGAGTCCTCGGTTGTGTTTCCTCTTGTTTTTCGGGGCCATCGTGGGCACGTGTGCACTGGGTGGGGGGTAGGTGAGACGGGTGTAACATACACGTACAGGAGTTCCGTCAGCGTTCACAATTCGAGCAGAAGTTCAGGTAGACCGCATGATGAGTCCAACACCATGTAGCTGAAAAACGATAGCCATCCTTTCCTCAGCCCCTTTTCTAGGCCCTGTCGTGGGTACTTCATATGCATTTTCTCTAATGTTCAAACACCATTAGAACCTAAGCTCCATGTGGATGGGGTCCGGCAGATGTCTTTGTCCACCATTGCATTTGTGGCACCTAGCACAGCACCCAGCACAGAGTTGCTGCCCAGTAAATCTTTGGGGAATGAAAACCCTAGCACTAGGGTTTTACCACCATTTAGCAGATGGTGAAACTTAAGCTCAGATAGGTTTATTAGCCTCCTCTAGAGTGTAAGTCCTGGAGAAGGATGCAAAGACAGAGCTGTATGTCCTAAGGTTGCTCCTATGTACCTCAATACTATTAGAAGGGGTCCTTTCAGTGAAACTCTAGAAAAGAGATACAAACAATTGGTCCAGAACTCAGTTTTTCTCTCTATCATGACATTGTGTATCAAGATTTGCTCTCGTATGTGATGCCAAACAGCGCTCTCTTCTCTAGCGCAATGCAGACAGACTCCGGAGGGCAGAGAAGTGGCTGTCGCACAATATATATTAATAAGGTCTGAGACTTAGTTTTTTCTGGGTTTAAAGGGACCCCATAATGTGACATGATTAATGTAAAAATTTACTTCAGGGCAAATGTATGAAAATATGATGCCCAACTCAAGTCCCATTGTGTTCTGTACTCTGAGAGTTCTGTCGATCTCTGGGACATTAACAGACCATGTCACATCGTGACATAGTAAAGGACCAGGTTCGTTTCCATCTGGCCATATTTGCATTTCCGGTTTATACTTCTCTCTTTGTACCCCCAGACACTGCCTTCCTTCAGGACCATTCCAACAACCCACCGACTTGTCTCTGTTCCCGGTCTTGTCACCTCAGATCCATCCTCTCCCAGCAGCCAGAGCAAACTTCCAAAAACAAAGATCAGATCACTGCATACCTCTTATTAAATCCCTTTAATGACTCCCTGAGGGTCTAAAATAAAATAGCATTAGCGGTGATGACCCGTATGGTATGGCCCTTCTACTCTCTCTGGCCTCATTTCCCGTCACTTCTTTCCCTCACCCTGGGGGAGGAGGAAATGCTGAACTGCAGTTGAGGTAATTGGATGAATCAAGGTCATGTAGTGCGGATACTCAGCGTGAATACGTTATATCGTCTAACTCTGGGCTTTCTGACGTTATATGGCTCAGGGTTATTTCGTGCTGTGGATATTAGGGTCTAGGTCTCAGAACCCAACTGGATAAATATAATCAATATGATTACTTGCAAATGCTCATTCGTCAAAAGTGGCAAATTGGCTCGTTTCCAGAAAATGTTAATCTCCTAAGCCTTTTTCTTTTTTTTTTAAGCTTTTTTTTTTTTTTTTTTTTTTTTTTTTAGATTTATTTGACAGTGAGAGCGAGAGAGCACAGGCCGGGGGAACAGCAGAGGGAGAGGCAGGCTCCGTGCTGAAGAGAGAGCCCAATGCGGGACTCGATCCCAGGAGCCTGGGATCATGAGCTGAGCCAAAGGCAGATGCTTAACTGACTGAGCCACCCAGGCGCCCCTCCCAAGACTTTTTCTCAGTTACAGACATATTAGAATTCATCGGCATATGGGAGGTGGTGGCTAAGGGCAGGCCAGAAGGTCCAGGCTCTCAAATCTAGAGAAATCAAAGGGGCCTGGGTGCCTGAGGCTGTGCCCAGCAGGTTAGGGGAAGGAGCTTGGGTAAGACAAGTCATCACAGTCTGGTTTGATTCTTGTTTTATTTTGGGTTTCCTTGTCCCCTTTCCAGCTTTCTGGAACCAGAAAGAACTCAGGGTCTTTCAGATGAACTTCCTTCCTCATTTAGCCAACAACAATACATGCAGTCATTCATGGAGCCGTTGGCTCATTTGTCGTTTTCGAGGAGACTACAATGAGGCCTCTCTGTTGGGAGCTGAGGTAGCTTAGTTAGAGTGCAGGTTCTGTAACAAATAGCCCGAACCTCTGGGTGGCTTAACCCTAGAAATCGGAACTTCTGCTCCAAGCGCAGGCCTGTGTGAGACAACGGGAGAGACTTCTCTCCGGGCAGCTGGTCGGTGAGCTGGGCTCCGTCCATCCGGAGTCTCACCCTCTTCTTGGTCTGTGAAGCTTCTCTCATTCGGTGGGCACCTGGGGAATGGGAGAGATGTGAGCCAGGCCCGGAAGAGGCAAATATCACTTCTACTCACACCCCTTTGGCTGAACGTAGTCACGTCGCTGTTCCTAAATATAAGGGAGGCTGGGAGACGCGGTCTTCTGTAGGTGAAGGAAGAAGAGAACCCAACCCCGGTGACCGTCAGTGGTGTCCAAGCATGGCACGGCTGGAGATCTGGCTTTATAGTAATACGCAAAGAAGCTGGGGTCTAGAACTCTGACTGCCAAGGGAATGCAGTGGCAACATGCGGGGTGGGAGCATGACAAGCATAAAGAACTACTCCTTCTCCCACTGATTACCTTTATCCTGAGAGAAAGAAAAGTAGGGTCAAATGTCTAAATGTCATTATTGTCCTTGGACAACCAGCCTCATGGTGAACGCTGGTTTTGAGCTACACAAGAGTCTTGCCATTCATGCTTTCTTAGTACCCTTGACTGGGCAAGAGGAAACCCAAACAAAACACGTCACTTTGCAAGTCCTTCCGCACTGGCTGAGCTGTGCTCTGCCCCGTCCTGGGCTCTGTAGGCTCAGAGCACGCAAGAGGAAGGAGGCCAGTCTCTGCCCTCACACGGTTCTCAAGCCGGTGAGGAGGGATGGGTGCAGGCAGCTACCCAAGTACCACTTTGGGGCACGCTCTGCACTTCTGGTATAGGGACACGCTGTCACGTGGGAGGGCAAGCGAGGAAGCCACTCATCCCCGCTTGGGAAGGGGGCATGGGTAGCAAAGACCACGTCTGCATTGGAGACTTCAAGGAAGCATGGGGTTGGGACGAGAAAAGGTGGGTTCCAAGGACATTTGAAGTAGAAATAAAGGAATGAGCAAAGACATGGGGAGATGAGAGTATGTGACATCTCTAAAGCATTTCTTTTTATTTGTTTGCTTGCTTGTTTATTTATTTGACAGAGATCGCAAGTAGGCAGAGAGAGATGGAGAAGCAGGCTCCCCACTGAGCAGAGAGCCCGATGCGGGACTTGATCCCAGGACCCCGGGATCATGATCCGAGCCGAAGGCAGAGGCTTTAACCCACTGAGCCACCCAGACGCCCTCTAAGGCATTTCTTAGGAGCTGATGGCTTATTTATAAAACCTCAGTGGTCTCGAGAAAGACCTTATGAGTCAACTGTTTGTTCTAATAGTGAGCGGCCGAAAACAGCAACATTTGAGTCCATTATGACAGACAAACATTGTTTTATATAAAATTGTGGTGGTCATTTGAGATATTTTGAGTTTTCGTTTGGCCAAGAATTGGCGCCTGATGTAGATATCAGAGCAGCAGAAATATTTGCAGCCGTATTCATGCTCCTTCCTATTTATTCATTTTTATTTAACCCCATGTAACATGTACAATCTGTCAGGCACTGTAGTAAGAACTTCACATATTCACCTATTAAGTTTGCAAAACTACCTTGTGAGGTAAAGATTATTATTATCTGGGTTTTTCAAATGAGGAAACTAAGGCCCAGAAATGTGAAGGAAGCTGCTTGAGCTCATGCAGCCAGGAAGTGGTGACACATGGGTTTTAGACCCACCCCTCCCCGGGGGGAAACCAAGGTCCCAGAGTCTGGACTTTGAGTGGGTAAGCAACTCTCTATCGTTTTATCGCATAATGAGATGTATCCTGCGCCGCCAGACACCTTGAAGTTCATGGAAGAGGATATACTTCAAGGAATGAGCAGGGTAGGAGGGCCCAAATGTCAACTTCAAAAACCTTGACTTGTGACTCATGCCGAGGCCCGGAAGATGACCTTGGCCGAGTGGGGTGGGCAGGGGAGAGTGGCGAGGGGAGTGCGGCTGTGGCCCCCGGGGCGCGGCGCTGGCCAAGCAGAGAACGCAGAGCCACGCGGCAGACTGTGCAAGAGCAAAAGCTGCAGGCTCTGGCAGCGGGTGGGAAGGAGGAGACAGCGAGAGGCACGACTTTCCGGCAGTGTCCATCTGTTGTCTTGTCGCTTGTCTGCCAGTCGAATTTAGCTGGATGACTTCTGAAAGCCAGCTGCCCTTCACCTCAGAATGTCCTGTTGACGAACAATAGTAGTGCTTACAAGGGAAGAAGCGAAGAGCTAGCTCCCTCCATCAGTGGTTCTGGAAGACACAGGGATGGAGCATCTCCCATTTGCCAACTCTCAAAATGCCCGTGACCCTCCGGCATCTTCCCTGGAGGACCCCGCTGGGCCCAAAGCCTCTTGTACGAATGATAAATCCTGCCCCGCTGTGGCTCTCAATCCAGAGATGATCAGAGGAGACAGGAGAGGGGAGAACCACGGCCCGGCCAGCCTCCCCTTAGAGCAGCCCCAGCGATCCCCAGGCTTGCAACGCACACCCGGATGGCTTTGCAAATTAACTGGGTGCTGAAATGCACTGAAACTGAAAACCAGTGGCATGTATCAGCCCACTCAACTCCGCTTGCCCAGGTAGCTGGTTCCGTTTGTTTTAACGCTTTTTTTTTTTTTTAAAGATTTTATTTATTTATTTGACAGACAGAGATCACAAGTAGGCAGAGAGGCAGGCAGAGAGAGGGGGAAGCAGGCTCCCCGCTGAGCAGACAGCCTGATGCAGGGTTCCATCCCAGGACTCTGGGATCATGACCTGAGCCGAAGGCAGAGGCTTTAACCCACTGCGCTTCCCAGGCGTCCCTGTTTTTAACTCTTTCATTCCATTTTCCTTTGACCAAATTGCCTCTCCTGAGGTTCTAGGACAAATGCTCCTTGTTGAGGGCCTCTTGGCCTGGTGGTTAGGACAAAGAGGTCAAAGTTTCTCCATTCTGGCATCTTCGAGACCAGGTTGACTAGCCTTGGGCAAGCTGCTAAACTTTCTAGGCCTCTCTGCTCTTCTGTCAGCTGCCCAAAAGCATGCTGAGTTTACGCAGTGAAAGACCCACTCAAGTACAAAGAGACAAGATGTGACATTCTCCAAGCCCTCTGTGCCTGGTGTTGTCCGCACGCCCCCCACTCTGCCCTGAAGTGACTAGTGCAGATGGGTGTGCAAACTCACAGACAGGAACCCTCGCAGCCTTCAGGTGGGCGACGAGCCACTCCGACCCAGATCTGCGCGCTCTCCTGTTCCCAAGGCTTGGCGAGGGGATGGGGAAGTGGGCATTGGCTGTTGCTGGAGTGGCATATCTCTGGGGACATTTCCCTTCCCTTTGTTTCATACTCAGGACACGACTTGGCAAGTGACTCATCTGATCTATCCCAATGACTTGCTATTTCATTTTAATCTATTTTTTATGATTATTATTTTCAGAACGACTATAACCTTCTTGACAGGACCTGCATTTGCAGTTGGGTTGGGAGACTGCTTTCTCAGCTCGGCTATTTTACCCCATCTTTCTTTTTAATCGAGGTGTGGTTGACATAGGGCAGAGTTATTTCACTTTGTTTTACTCCATCTTAAACCACAGAGGAATTTGTTCTCAGATGCGAGTTCATGGGAGCGCTAAAGGTGTTTGCTTGCGGTGGAAGCGGAAGGCAAGGAGCCTTGATGGAAACGTGGGGTGATGGGTTTCTGCCAGTTTTAAAGATCAGCCCACCCTCCTTCCTGCTCCCAGACCCCGGGTTGAGGCTCCTGTAAACTAATGGGCAATTTTGGTTTTGCCAGGTTTCCTTAATTCCCAGGCCAGATGTGTTAAATCTCCCCCTGGTTTCTCTTAACAAAGTGACAGCAGGTTCTAATCTTTCTGTACACACTGCAGCAGCTGTGCAAACATTTCATTAACAAAAGAAAAGTGGGAAGCATTAAACCTGTGGGTAACTTGTGCCTAGCATTTGATATCAGTAGACTTTAAGATGCCCCAAAGTAAGGATAAATCTGTGTGCCTTAAATTCTATTTTATTTCAAAAAGCTTGAGTAGTCATAACAAAGAAATTAAACTCCATCTAGGGAATTAAAAAATGTAAGAAGAATCTCTGAATTAGTATTCAGCTGCACAATTCTCTAAAAGCATATGTGGCAGAAATAATAAAACAAAGCAACTTCCAGGCAAAAATTCACATTCTGAATGGGAAAGCTATAAAACGTGAGGCAGGCAAGTCTTTTAAATGAAACACTGTTTAATATAATATATTTACATGCTGTCCTTCACAAGTTTGGAATTATGTTGACATTTGTTCTCAGGATACAAAATTGTTCAAAGATAACTGGAAAGTCAACACTGAGACTTTGATTTGTCTTGGTCTTACTACCATTAAAGTGATTTATTATGTTTATTTCGATGTTTTATTAGTTGGAGAATTTTTTTTAATACCAAAGACTCTGCCTATGGATTCTGTACTTACTGGTATAAAAAGGACAGATTTCTACTGCCTTCCTTGCTCATTTTTATTTGAACATAATTCATCCTATATACAAATGGAAATATTTATTGCCTACTTTCTATCTTTTTTTTTCAAGTTTTCTTTTGTTGATTTTATTTTATTTATCTGTTTTTAAAGTTCTTCTTTAAATTCCAGTTAACACACAGTGTAGTATTAGCTTTAGGTGTACCATATAGCGATTCAGCCCTTCCATACACCACCCATCCCACGGTGCTCAGCAGAGCACGTGCACCCTCCCGTCTCCATCACTGTTTCAACCATCCCCTACCCACCTTCCTTGCATACTTTCTATCTTAAAGGACACAGACTACTGTACTTTTAGGTGCGTGCCCCCTCCTCCATGCAGTCCTCCCTAATCCAGTAGTAGAAAATCGTTTCCCTTAATCCTCTGGTAGAGCTTTTTTATACACCCCTCATAGGGATCATCACAGCGTTCGCTGGATGTGTTAGTCGTCCTACTGCGTACTGAGCTCCTTGAGGCCAGGTGCTGGGGGTGATCCAGAGTTGTAGGTGCCCACAACCGATGCTTGGCCACGAATGTTTGCTGAGGGAAGCTCTTACTGTCCTCCTGTTCGGCTGTTTGTTTCACTGAGTATACCCTTTCCCCCCAAGCTGGCTGCTGAGTCTGGAGAAAGGGAGGTGAAAGACACAGTCTCTACGTCTAATGGGCCAACATTTCAGGAAGGAAATTTGTAAATCCACAATAAATATATCTGGCAGGTTTAATAAAAATAAACTTGTAGTTATTTTGGATTAAATTCATTTAGGTTACATTTAAAAAGTGTCCATCAAAAGAAAATTTCTTTGTTATCATTTTTTTCTAAGTACATTCCATTTTTATTTTTAAAATTCATTTAAGTTCAATGAATTCACATAGTATATTATTAGTTTCCGAGGTAGAGGTCAGTGATTTATCCGTCTTCTATAATCCCCAGTGCTCATTACACCCCGTGCCCTCCTTAATGCCCGTCTCCCACTTACCCCATACCCCCAGCCTCTCCCCTCCAGCAACCCCCAGTTTGTTTCCTATGATTGAGAGTCTCTTTTGGTTTGTCTCCTCCCTGACTTCATCTTATTTTATTTTTTTCCTCCATTCCTGTGTGCTCCTGTTTCGTTTCCTAAATTCCATATATGAGTGAAATCATATGGTAATTCTTTTTTTTTAAAAAGATTTTTATTTATTTTTTTTGACGGAGTGAGATCACAGTAGACAGAGAGGCAGGAAGAGAGAGAGGAGGAAGCAGGCTCCCTGATGAGCAGAGAGCCCGATGCGGGGCTCGATCCCAGGACCCTGAGATCATGACCCAAGCCAAAGGCAGAGGCTTAACCCACTGAGCCACCCAGGTGCCCCCATATGGTAATTCTTATATGGTAATTTTCATAATGGTAATAATAATATGGTAATTTTTCTGATTGACTTATTTCACTTAGCATAATACCCTCTAGTTCCATCTGCATTGTTATAAATGGCAAGATTTCATTTTTTGATGGCTGTATAATATTCTATTGTATATATACACCACATCTTCTTTATCCATTCATCTGTAGATGAAAATCTGGGCTCTTTCCATAGTTTGGCTACTGCGGACATTGCTGCTATAAACATTCGCTATAAACATTCGGGTGCACGTGCCCCTTCAGATCACTACATCTCTACCTTTGGGGTAAATACCTAGTAGAGCCAGTGCTGGGTCATAGGGTAGTTGTATTTTTAACATTTTGAGGAACCTCCATACTGTTTTCCAGAGTGACTGCACCAGCTCACATTTCCACCAGGAGTGGAGGAGGGTTCCCCTTTCTCCACATCCTTGCCAACACCAGTTGTTTCTTGATTTGTTAATTTTAGCCATTCTGACTGGTGTGAGGTGGTATCTCATTGTGGTTTTGATTTGTATTTCCGTGATGCCGAGTGATGTTGAGCATTTTTTCATGTGTCTGTTGGCCATTTCTATGTCTCCCTTGCAGAAATGTCTGTTCATGTCTGCTGCCCATTTCTTGATTGGATTCTTTGTTCTTTGGTTGTTCAGCTTGAAAAGTTCTTTATATATTTTCAACACTAAGCCTTTATCTGGTATGTCATTTGCAAATATCTTTTCCCATTCTGTCAGTTGTCTTTTGGTTTTGTTGACTGTTTTCTTTGCTGTGCAAAAACTTTGTATCTTGATGAAGTGCCAATAGTTCATTCTTGCCCTTGCTTCCCTTGCCTTTGGCTACGTTTCTAAGAAGTTGCTATGGCTGAGGTTGAAGAGGTTGTTGTCTGTGTTGTCCTCAAGGATTTTGACAGATTTCTGTCTCACATTGAGGTCTTTCAACCATTTTGAGTCTATTTTTGTGTGCAGTGTAAGGAAATGGTCCAGTTTCATTTTTCTGCATGTGACTGTCCAATTTTCCCACCACCATTTGTTGAAGAGACTGGTTTTTTTTTTTTCCCCATTGGACATTCTTTCCTGCTTTATTGAAGATTAGTTGACCATAGAGTTGAGGGTCCATTTCTGGATTCTCTGTTCTGTACCACTGATCTATGTGTCTGTTTTTGTGCAGGAAAATTCCTTTAAATCTAAACAAAAAGGCTCGGTCTCTGCAGTTCTTTCCTTTTCCTGTAGGTGATACTGATTTTTTTATTATTAACATATAATATATTATTTGCTTCAGAGAGACAGGTCTGTGAGTCATCAGTCTCACACAACACCCAGCACTCACAACAGCACATGCCCTCCCCAGGGTCCATCACACAGTCACCCCATCCGTCCCACCCTCTCCCCTCCAGCAACCCCCCGTTTGTTTCCTGAGATTAGATTGTCTCTTACGGTGATACTGATTCTTGTTTAGAAGCTGTTGAATTCCACCTGGGTACCATACTTCTGGGGAGCCTGTCACCAGGGATGCTGCGTAGGTCTTACCAAGGTTCTCAGACTTCCGTGTCTTTAGGAATGGGGTGCTTGCGCATTCCAGGGGCTTAGTACCAGAGGCTTTGTTTCTGTAAACCTGGAATGGGGCCCAGGGAGAGCCCCTTCCCTCTCCCCATCAACGCACACAGACTTGGCACCAGCAACCCAAGTGACTCTGATGCCAGTGATCCACAGTCTACAGAGAAACGTCATCTCAGACCTGCCTAGCACAGCGCTCACCTACTAGTTCACTTCCAGTGTGAGTATAAGGACTTAGCACTGAGGACTAATTATGAGTTCTTGGGGGGAAGCGGAGGGGGAGAACATCTCAAAGGAAGCCATATTTGAGCTAGGCCCCGAAGAGTGAAAACAGTAGATTCGGAGAGAGTTTCCACACAGAAGGACCAGAGAATGAAAAGGTTTGGGGCATCAGAAGAGGCCTGGGTGGCCCGGGATCAGCAAGCAGGCTGGTGCAATCCGAGTCAGGGACCGAGGGAGAGGCCTCAGAGTCTCAGCTCTACTGGTTGCCCATTGACCTTGGGAAGACACGTAACCCCTTTGAACCTGCAAGATAACGCTAATACTGCCTACCACGCCTCAGGAATAAGGCAGGCCTTTCAGAAATGGTCCTTGTTCTTGTTAGTGCTCTCCGTGTGGTTGGAATTTTCCATCAGTAAAATGAGCACAGGAACATAAAGTAAACAAAAAAAAAAAAGAGAGAGAGAAAGAGGCTCTAAAATTCAAAAAGCCACATCCATTTATTCATGAATTATCAAGAGATTTGAGGCATGCCTGCGATCTAGGCTTTCATCCTGCTCACTGAATGGCCTCTACAGACGACTTTAAACGTGTCCAGCACTGGACAAGTCTCTCAGTTCACTTTCCCCTTTTCACTGTGTATAGACTCAGCCAGAGACAGCTCTGTTCTCTTTCATCAACGAATAAAACCTCTTAATCCTGAAATCCCGGCCGCGTCCTAACCCACACTCCCGCTGTACAAACAGGACCCCGTTTCTCCAGTGAAGGAAAGTCTCCACTGTCCTCAGCGAAACTAGCACTGACGTCTAGTCCCCAGCGGCCAACTGCTCCCTTTTCTCCCAGCAGCGACCTGAAGTGACTGCTGGTGGCTCTGGAGGGTGCGTCCGACCGGCCCATAGCGGCAGCCCACACACCTTGTCCCCTGCCCCAAACACGAACCTGTTAGCTATAGACTATTCAGTGTTGCTTCTGTCAAATGAATTCATTCTTGTGTTTGCAGCAGGGTCTGGCTCTTGGTAAGTGCCATCTACGTGTTAAATAATACAAAATATCTCCAGCCTTCCGAGGACGGGGGCCAGGCTACATGCTCGCTCTCTTCCCTCTTTCTGAAAACTGCCCGGAAGGGCATCCTGTGCTGTGTTTGTTTGTTTGTTTTTGTTTTCGTTCCTTTTCCTCAACTGATTGCTCCAGACTAGATCTCTTGGAGCAGCCTTTCCCAGCCCAGGGATCGGAGCCGCGCGCACTTGGGTAAATTACTGCAGTGGAGAAGGGAAACAAGAAGCGAGCGAACAGATGTTCAAGGACAAATGTTATTTGCTGGTTTGTAGACAAGTGCTCGAGAGTCAGAGTTCGTGGGGTGCCTGGGTAGCTCAGTCAGGGCCTTAGTTGGTTACGTGTCTGTCTTTGGCTCAGGTCATGATCCCGGGGTCCCGGGATGGAGCCCCTGCTAGCAGGAAGTCTGCTTCTCCCTCTCTCTCTCCCTCTGCCTGCCTCTTCCCTGCTTATGTGCTCCCTCTCTCTCAAATAAATAAATAAATACTTATATACATAAATAATATCTTGAAACCTTGAAATCTTAATTTCTTGTGCTTCCCGTGGAGGCCGCATGATGTTCCCGCTCCGGTTTTCACAGTCTGTGAAGGGGCGGAATCATCCTCCTGTTCTAGACCGTCCCCTTTGGCCCTGCCTGGGCTGTTGTGTCTCAGCCACGTGCCACCAGCCGTTGTACAAGGAGCACCCAGCTTGCGGGCCGTTCTTACGCCTTCCCTGAAGCTGGAAGAGGGAGGTCAACTTTCCAGTGTACGTCTATAGTGTCAGGGAACGCAGGAGCTTCTTTGGGGTTGTTCTAATTTCTCTCCTCCCGTCCAAGAAGCATGGGGCTTTCCCTTTGTTTCTGTTTCTGTTTTTAAGATTTTATTTATTTATTTGAGAGAAAGAGAGTAAGCCTGAGTGGGGTGGGGGCGGGGGGAGGCAAAGGGAGAGGGAGAAACAGATTCCCTGCTGAGCAGGGAGCCCCACACAGGGCTTGGGGCTCAGTCCCGCGACTGCGGGAGCATGACCCAAATCAAAGGCTGTTGCTTCACTAATGAGCTGCTCAGGCCTCCCTGGGCTTCCCTTTAGAGGGTTACTTTCCTCTCTTCTTCAGAAACTCCTCCAATTTCTACTCCACTTACTTTTGTGACTTCATAAATTGGTGTTTTTGCTTATGCCTGTGAGTATTTTAATTTATACTTTTCAATACGGTTATTAATAACCACCCGTTCTGAGCCCTTGTCCTGTCGCTGGGATTTAGTGAGCAGGCAGAGCTCACCATCGGAGAAATCCCTGATCCCCACCCTTGGTACCTGCGTGGCCTAGTGGGAGACACAAGACATTTAAGAGTAGCTAGAGTACACGTTTCAGGTACAGTACTCAGGAGTACTCATTTTGTGCTGGTAGTCTACTGAGTACTTTTCAGTGCATCAGGATATAGCTCGAGGGGTGCCTGGCCCAGTCCAAGTCCGTAGAGCACGTGACTTCTCATCTTGGCGGTTGTGAGTTCAAGCCCCAGGTTGGGTATACAGATTACTTAAAAACAAAATCTTAAAAAGAAAAAGAAAGAAAGAAAGAAAAAGAACACCCATTTGAATCCTATACTGTAATATTGTTCCATAATTGAGAATCATTGAAGAATCTTCCATAGAAGATGCTGTAGAATGTGGGAGGAGAAAGTGTCCATTAATGAGTCTAAAGTCATGTAAAGATTCTGTTTATTTCGCCAACATTTTGGGGCACCCACTATGCACTAGATTCTCTGATAGGCACTGGGGATAGAGTAAAGGGGAAGGAAAAAGTTCTTGCCATTTAGAAGCTTGTTGCCTGGCGGTAAAACCATAAGCAGATGACTACAAGACGGTGTGGCAAGTCCTGTGATCAAAACCAGCAGCGGCGCTGTGGGGAGCCGGAGGGAGGACCTGGGCCAGCCTCCTGTTTTGCTAAGAGGATGAGAAAAACTCACAGAGCACAGCCCAGGCCCACTCACCCTGCCTCACACTTGCAATGTGGTAGCAGCCTGCCAACACTTCTCCATGGCTCCACCAACTCCCACCCGTTTTGGGGCAGAAATGAAGGTGAATTTGTCAAAAAGATATTGGCAAAGAAAAGAAATTGATAAAAATCAAACCAGACAAAGCAGCATGTCAAAACTGTGTCAAAATTGAACTATCTTTTATAACCGTACACACACACACACACATACACACACACAAGCACACACACACACACGTGTGCACGTGTGCATGCAGGGAGTAAAGTTTTGTGTACCCTGAGGCAATTTGAAATGCGTTTATGTGCTTTTATGCATTCCTGGCCATGTATCCCTCATAAAATATTTTTGGTAATTTCTATAAATGATGGGAAACTTTGCAGTGGGTTTGTGTGTTCATAATTTTTATTCATTTTTTGAATTGAAAAAAGTTTAATTCATTTTCCAATTATACCAGCTCTGCATGTTTTTCAATGCTGCTTGAATTTTAAAATTTTGCCTCTGGCCCTAAATGAATTGTCAGGAAGTAAAGTAGTCGAAAGCAATGTTAGCAGCCACTGGTTCCTTATTAATGACTTTAGTTTATCTCAAGGTGATTCTAGAACATGTTTGATATTGCCAAAATATTTTTTCCATTTTCTAGATAATTTTTCTTTGCAAATTTTAATTCCTTTTTAATCAGAGAGGCTTACTCTACTTATTTAGTATTTTAAACCATTGCAAATAGCTTTTTACTTTGGACTTAAGTAGGTTTAATAGTCTTCATAGCAAAGAAAAACAGAAAGAAATCTTTTAGTAGGAATAAGAGGATTAGTGGTTTGGTTTTTGGATATTTTTTAAAAACTATTTTATTTATTTGATAGACAGAGATCTCAAGTAGCCAGAGAAGCAGGCAGAGAGATAGGGGAGGCAGGCTCCCTGCTGAGCAGAGATCCTGATGCGGGCTAGATCCCAGGAGCCTGAGATCATGACCTGAGCCAAAGGCAGAGGCTTAGCCCACTGAACCACCCAGGTGCTCCGCTTTTTGGATAATTTTGAAATAAGCATTACATTTATAAATCTTGACTTAGCATTCACATCAAACTGTGAAATGAAGAGACAGGAAATCGGTGCTGTGGATCACTTCTTATTTATTAATCCTTACCATATTAGTAAGCATTTCGTAGCTTTCATCAGACTTAATTAGATATTCTACTCCCTGAGCTTGGCCAGTCGTAGTGAATAAAGATAATGTAGACAAGACCCACTAAATTCTGCCCCAGCCACTACCTAGAAACATTCATTGTCTGGCAATTCATTGTGTCAGCTTATCTGCCATTTCAACCAATTGTTTTCAAACAAGATATTCTCTTTCCTTTCTACTGTCCCCAGAGTTCACTGCTTAAAACCTGCCTGTCACCAAGCCTCTTTCTTGCTCCGAAAGTCCTCAGCTTATTAGCAGGATGAATTGCAGCTTTCTCAGCCTGGCATTCTGCATCGAGGACAGGAGAGGTAGTCGATGACTTTTGTTGGTCATGAGGATATGACTGTATTTTGGTGTGTTTAACACGTGTTAGACGCTGCGCTAAGGGCTTTTCCTGGATTATGTCCTAGAGTCCCGCAGAACAGTTCTGTGTGACACGTGCTGTCACTGTCCTCCTCTTCTACATAAGGAAGTGGAAACTCAGAGAGGTTAATAACTACTCCAGGGATACCTTGAATTTGAACTTCTCTCTGTTGCACTCTTACGTACTTTTCCTTGCTTTCTGCCGTCTCGCTAACCGTATTTCTGTGGCTCTAAATCCCAGCTCTGCCAGTGAATTTTAATTTTTTGACTTTTTAAATCATGCTGAAATACGCATAACATAAAATACGTGCTTTTAGCCATTTCGAAGTGTATAATTCAGTGGTGTTAAGTAATTTGCAATGTTGTACCCCCATCATGATTATCTGTCTCCAGAACTCTTTTGTTATCCCAGACAGAACCTTGTTCCCCGTTAAACGATTACTCTCCAATCCCCCATATCCCAATATCTGGTAGCCTTCCTTCTGCTTTCTCTCTGTTTGGATTTGCCTGTTCTGGATGTCTTATATGAGTGGGATCGTATATTATTTGTCCTTGTATGTCTGGCTTATTTCACTTAGCATGGTGTTTTCAAGATTCGTCCACAGTGTAGCATGTGCCAGAATTTCCTTCCTTTTTCAGGCAGAATATTTCATTGTATTATATACCACATTTTGTTTATTCATTCACCTCCTGAAGGGCATTTAGGCGGTTTCTGTCTTTGGGCTATTATGAATAGTGCTGTGTGAATATCGGTGTCCAAGTATCTGAGTCCCTGCTTTTCTTTTGAAAATACAGTTAGGAGTGGAACTTCTGGTTCGTATGGTAATTCCATTGTTAATTTCTTGAGGATCCACCGTACAATTTTCTACAGCAGCGGCACCGTGTTGCATTTCCGATAACGACAGTGGCGCACGGAGACCAGTCTCCAAAGAGTGAAGAGGTAAGGATGAGAGGTGCCTGAAGAGGCATCGATGGGGGAGGACACATGACATCTCTTTCAAGTGTTTCGAGAAGCAAACAGAGTAGCCTGCAGGATGAGTTTTAGCAGATAGATTGCATCTCAACAGGCACCGACAGGCGAGGGAGGACATTCATGTAGAAACTGCGGCGTAATGAAAACTTGGACGTAGGAAAGCTCAGGTCAGGTTTGTGTCCCAAAAACTCATTCAGTTTGTTCACAAAGGGTGGGTAAGGCTTTACAGCACAGGGCCGTGAATGTCGGAATAACAGATTTCTGTTACTCATAAGACTTTAACAAGCAGTAGGAGCTCGTGGAACTTTCTGAGAAGCAAAGAGATCTGAAGAGGGCTGGGTCTTGAATAACGTTCCCTCCGTTCTCATGTTTCCGTCTGGCTGGATGTCACATACCCTCTAGTAGATACGTCACGTGTGTCCCACATCCAATAAATGATTGATTGATAGCACAGAGCCCTAGGACCCCGTCCATTTTCTGATGTGTTGTTTGTGTGAATATGTAGAAAATCAATGGATTTTTTAACAGTCTGACTTTCTATATAATTATTTTGTCAAAGTTACAAATGCTTTTCCAGAATAATGAATGGGTTACCTGAGTATGCCTTTTATTCCGATGGATTTTATAGGAATGACAGCTATTTTGTTAGAGCGTGTCTTTGCCAGGACAATGAAAAAGAAAACAGAGCAATTACAAATAGAACGCACGCCTCCAAACCAGTCATGCTCTGGCTGCAGACAGGAAACCCCAGTCGGTCCCAGCCTGCACTGGTGGCTCAGCCCTGTGATGGCAAACCTGAACAGTAGGTTATTTGTTTATTTTTCAGAACAGGCACGATTCATGTTGAAATCAACATAGAGAAGGGCAAGGTTTTCTTCCGGTCACCAGATTGGGTGGCACATTTTTTCCCCCCCACACAAGAAGAGTGATTGTGTTTTCTGAGATCAGCAGAAACTGGGGCGGTGGCGGATTTGTTCAGTGTCTATGACAGCTTCAGCTCCACACTGTACAGCAAGAGACCACAAGGCCACTTACATGTATCTGTACCTATTTAAAACAAGTCAGACTCGGGGCACCTGGGTGGCTCAGTGGGTTAAGCCTCTGCCTTCGGCTCAGGTCATGATCCCAGAGTCCTGGGATCAAGCCCCGCATCAGGCTCTCTGCTCAGCAGGGAGCCTGCTTCCTCCTCCTCTCTCTTTCTCTGCCTGCCTCTCTGCCTATTTGTGATCTCTCTCTCTCTCTCTGTCAAATAAATAAATACAATCTTTAAAAACAACTCAGACTCACTCTGAAGGGCCAATTTCCACCACATAAAGATGTTATCATCAGGAGGCGAAAGGAAAAACGAATATTCAGAAGTAGCAATGACTTTGTGTAAATACTTAAGGATGAAGATCACTACGTTTTTGGTTTTTTTCAAGATTTTATTTATTTATTTGACAGAGAGAGAGAGAACACAAGCAGGAGATAGTGGCAGAGGGAGAGGGAGAAGCAGGCTCCCCGCTGAACAGGGAACCCAACACAGGGTTCAATCCCAAGACTCCGGGATCATGACCCAAGCTGAAGACAGACGCTAAACCAATTGAGCCATGCAGGTGCCCCTGAAGATCACTATATTTACAGAGAACTTACCATGGGCACGTTTACTTCTCCCAACTTCTCCATATTGGGCCTACCCTACCCTGTAGGGTAGGTGTTATTCTCCCCAAATTGTACCTGAGGTGACAGCTGGGCAGTAGGTCATCTTGGCTCCATGATGTATGGCTTAATGCAACGGAGGTTGATTTCTTATTCCTGTCATCGGCGGCCTGGCTCAGCAGGGGACTCTACCTCATGCAGACCCTGAGGTACTTGGGGTTCTTGTATCCAGAGCTCTCACACTCTGAGAGGGCCTTGGAATTCTCCACTGGGTTGTTGCATCCATCTGGTAGGTAATGGAGGAAAAGCCATAGAGAGCGGTGAGGGGCGCTTGACAGGTAGAGAATAGCCCAAAGCCCCGTCGGGTTCTTGCATCAATCTCAGGGGAGGTGAGCCACGGTCCTTTCCATTGGGTCCAGATATGGTTCCGTTTGACTCTGTGCTTTATGAAGTGACAAGTCACTTGTTCCCCATCCCAACACCCCTCTGGATACAATGGCGCCACCACAGGACATTTTCTTCTTATTTATAAACAATAAATGGATATTTGGAGAAGGCACGTGACTTCCTCTGAGGTGGAGCTGGGTCATGAACCCAAGGCTCCTGTCTCTCAGTGTATGTTAAAGGTGGTATTACCTTCCCTTGATCTGGGCGCCAACTATTAAAATGTATGCCGTTAATATGAGTCACCAAATGGGAAGAGAACTTTAAGATCCAATCCAGTCCCCCATCCAATGTGCCATGCCCTTCTGTTTACCTTATGTGTCTGCGTCTGCTGGGAGGCCACCCTTAAAGCATCACCGGACCTCATTGCGAAAGGCAGATAGGTATTTGAAGGCCATTAAATTTAGAATGTTGGCCATGAAAGGGTTTTCTGTTTCTGTCAGGACCTCAGTCTGCTTGCGGCCATGGGCACATCGTAAGGAATGATGGCAGGAATAGCACCAGCTAGTAGGATTTCCTGAGGATTGCTGTGCACCTGGCATTGTAGGAGGACATTTTGTGCACAATTTTTAAAAAAGATTTTATTTTTAAGGAATCTCTACCCCCCAACATTGACTGAGCCAGCCAGGTGCCTCATTATGTGGATTATTTTAATAAATCTTCACAAACCCCCATGAAAGTGGTAATGTTATTCTTCCCATTTTACAGATATGGAAACTGAGACTCAGTGTAGAGCCCCTTGTTCAAGTTACTCAGCTAGGAGGTAGCAGAGCCAGATCTCAGCCCAGGGCTATCTGTCACTGAAGCCTGTGTTCCTAAGTACCAATGACAGTTGCAAGTGTCACTGGAGCTTTCTGCCTCCCTTAGAAAAAAATGGAGCAACACTGGTTTGGGGGTCCTGGAGCATGATGCTTGCCTGACATGCCCACGGGACAAGTTGGAAGGCAGGGGAGAGGCAGAGCATCGCTGCTGAGCAGTGACTCCGAGAAAGTACAGAACAGTGTTCATCTCAGTGTCGCAATTCCTAATGGTCAATGCAGGGTCAGGCCTTTTGAAAGTTGCAGGGCATGGTGCTGGAGCTAAAATTAGAATTTGCTCCCCGTACTTTGGAGACGAGTTCCGGTCCTCTGTGAAGGGCACGTTGTTGGCTCTTCTCGGTGGTCAAAAGCCAACAAACATTTAGCAAGATGAGCACCGAGTCATGTATAGAATTGCTAAGTCACTACATTGCACACCTGAAGCTCATGCTCACTCTCTCTTAAAATAAAATATTTTTTCAGAAAAAAGAATAAATTATCCAGCCCCAAATGTCTGTAGTGCGGGAACTGAGAATCCCTGGTGTAAGACAGTAGTGTTCATGAGCGCAGGGATTGCGCCTGCGGTGTTTATCATTCTGGTCCGTGCTCCCAGAACAGGGCCTGGCATGATAAATACGTGCCAACCGAATACAGGAATGGATGGGTGATGACGGAGGGACCCCAGGTAAGGCTTCTTGATTCCACATACTGCCCTTTGTGTTCAGAAGGTGCCAAGACAGGGTGCTGCGTTCTGCGCCGCTGTGCTCTACGCTGATGGCCAAGATCAAGGCTGCGCAGCCCCGTGGGATGGGGAGACGCTTTAAGGCCAAATTCTAGGTCCATCGGGGCAGACAACCGCAGTCATCCAAATCAAGCAGGCAAAACAGACAGTTTCCAAACTGTTTCTCATCTTACAAATCCCTGTCATTCGCCATTTCCATGACATGATTTTGGCAACAGGAGACAATTGAGACAGAAAGGTTGATGAAATTATGAGATAAATCGAAGTATGTCATCAGTCGTGCGGCTGCACACCCACACACTCAGGCTGTTTTGTTTTCCCCAATGGCAGTCGTGCTCTACAGTCAGTTTTAGGACTCTGCCATTCACTTAATGGTGTTACGTGGTGGCCTTTTCATACCAGTGTGTGTATTAATAGATGTACATTAGTTTTTTTAATGGTTGAATAGTATTCCCTGGACTGCATGTTTCAAAATTTAACAATCCCTTATTGGTGAACATTTAGGTCGTTTTCCGCTTCTCATTTTGACCCAAAAGCAAAAAAAAAAAAAAAAAAAAAAAAAAAGTTTTCATTTACTTTTGGTCCCCAGCCTTCTAGAAAACTTAATTTAGCAATTCCAAGCATTTCCTCAGTCTAGTCCAATAATTTTTTGGTAAATACACGACTTAGACTTCAGCCTCTCTTGGTAAATAATGAAGAAATTGTCCTGCTTCTTTTCCCTCCTCTCCTGTTTTTGTCCCGGGGCAATATTACGTGGCAGTGGGGACCGCCTAGCATCTGCTTGCTGTCATTTTTGACATTGCATATTCATCCCTTATCCCCATTCTGTGGTTTATGGTCAGCCCCCCCCCCTTTTTAAAAAAAGATTTTATTTATTTATTTGACAGAGAGACAGATAGTGAGAGAAGGAACACAAGCAGGGGGAGCGGCAGAGGGAGAAACAGGCTTCCCATGGAGCAGGGAGCCCGATGCGGGACTCGATCCCAGGACCCTCGGATCATGACCTGAGCCGAAGGCAGAGGCTTAATGACTGAGCCACCCAGGCGCCCATTAGTTCTCATTCTTATAGTCTATGAAACTGCCATGAATGCAGATTGTATTAGCGTCAACTGAACCAGTCACTGCTCAAACACACACACACACACACACACACACATGTAGATTAAACAGATGGGTGGATAAGTATACATGTATCTCACATAGATTATAATCTTTTTTAAAGATTTTATTTATTTGGGAGAGAGAGTGAGCACAGAGGGAGAGTGAGAGGGAGAAGCAGATTCCACGCTGAGCAGGGAGCCCAAAGCGGGGTTCTATCCTAAGACCCTGGGATCATGACCTGAGCCAAAGGCAGATGCTTTACCCACTGAGTCACCCAGGTTCAACTCCCTCCGCCTGCCCCCTCCCCCGGCCATGTAGATTATAATCTTAAATCAGAAGATCAGGTCATCTTGGTAGTTTCCATTTTCTTTACAATGTCTTTAAAAAAAGAGTAAACCAGATTCAACAGTTTTCCAAAACACACACACACACACACACACACACACACACACACACACACACACCCCTAAAACTAGGTTCAAGGGTGACTTGCTGGAAGCTGTCTCACTAAGAAGTGATGGAGTTGGGATTCAGAACTTGTCCAGCTCGCCCCAAAACTGGAATTCCTGGCACCATACGGCCCTGCCCCTCGCTGGCTTCATTCTCTGGTGATCTCCGTGGAAGAGCTGACATAGGAAAGGAGCTGGGAACTTGTGGGGGAAGACACTGCAATTTTGGCTGCTCTGCCCGTATCTGCCAGTGACCAGGAAAGTGCTCCAGTATCGATTTTGCAGCTAAAAGAACTATTAATGAGTAGGCAAATTCACAAATATAGAATCCACAAGTAAGGATGATTAACTATGTCTTTATTGTTATGGCTTCTCTGGTTATTTTGAAACTCAAAGCTGAAAATGCAATTCGTTGCTCTTTTTGAGTTATTTGGGGATCTCCTCTAGGGCTGGAAACTTCAGACTTTATATCCAGTTGGTGGAGAGCAACCAACATGATTTCACCAGATTATCACTCAAAAGCCTTCCCTTATTCAAAAATATGAATAACTCTTTCCTTAGTTTTCTCTACATTAAACATGAGGGTTGAATGCGGTGGCCTGAGGTCATTTCTAGATACGATTTTACTAGTTTCCTGTGGTTCTGGTGACAAAATATCACAAACTTAATGGCTTACAACAACAGTAAGATGTTCTCTCAGCTCTACAGGCCAGGAGTCCAAAATCAGTATCCCTGGGCCAAATGCACAGTGTTGGTGAGACCATATGACCTCCATGGGCTTTAGGGAAGAATTCCTTCCTGTCTCTTCCAGCTTTCCGGTGGCTGCCAACAGGCCTTGTTTTGTGGCCACATCACTCCGATTTTCAAGGTTAGCATCTTCAAATCTCTCTCCGCTGCATTTTCACATCTTGCTTCTCCTTTCTGTGTCTGTCAAATCATTCTCTACTTCCTTCTTATGATATATGTGATACCAGTTAGGGTCCCACCTGGATAATTCAGAATGAATTGCACATCTCAGGATTTTTAATCTAATCACTTCTACCAAGAACCCTTTTCATTATAAGGAAATATTTTACAGGTTCCAGGGATTGGGACCTGATGTTTTTGGGTGACCGTTACGCAGCCGACTATAGTAACCATCTGTGAATTTTAGTCTCTCTACAAAGTCAAAGATGAGGACTTAGAAGCCAAAAGAAAATGTGATTCACGGTGCTTCTATACGTATCTTTATTCACATGAGCTACCAGACTTGGTCTTTACCTGCAGTTATAGAAGTTTACCTAGGTGGGTTATTCATTCCAAATGAGATTGGAGAATGTTTCCGATAAGATCTAATGTGCAGCTGGACTGGGCTCTCGTCACCAAGAGCCATCTGACAAGGCATTTGCACCTGGTAAGGACTCCGTCAGGCGAAAGTCGCAGGAAAGTGGTAGTTACTTCTTCAGCTTCCATGACTGGCTAAAGTGAAGTGTGTTGTTGTGGTATATTGACATGTTATTCGAGCAGGAATGTGGTATGGCATAGGTTTAACGTGAATCATATAGAGATGTATTGTTCAAACAAAATGAATCAGACTGTCCTTTCTCTGTCTGGTTCGGCCACAAAAGTGGAATTGAAGTGGCTTCAGTAAGTACGATGAACTCTTTGACTTTGTAGCTACTATCTTCATCTGCCCCTTCACTTGCACTTCCGAATCTACAGGAGTCCTTGTTCCCATTTCTGATGGTAGAATTATCTTCACTTTGTTGTTGTTTTGTTTTGTTTTTAATCAGGGACCCTAAGTAGCATTGTTTATAGACTCTGGAAGTTATCAACAGCACAGCCTGTATTATTTTTTGGAAGTATAGTTGAGATACAATTAGTTTCAGTTGTATAGCGTAGTGATTTGATAATTATCTACATGACAGAATGCTCTCCATGATAAGTGTAGTCACCATACGAAGTTCTTAAACTATTACTGACTGTATTCTCTATGCTGTAATTTTCATCTCTGAGACATCTTTCTTTTTTCAAATTTTTGATCTTTAGTTAGTTAGCATATAGTGCAGTATTGGTTTCAGGAGTAGAGTTTAGTGATTCATCACTTACATAGAACAACCGGTGCTGTCCTTAATACCCACCACCCATCTAGGCCCTCGCCCACCTGCTTCCCTCCAGCAACCCTCATTTCTTTTATTTTTCTTCCAAATTTTTACTCAAAGACTTATTTATTTCATAACTGGAAATTCTTACCTCTTAGTCCTCTTCACGTCTTTTGCCCATCCCGTACTTCTCCCCCTTCTGGCGACTACTAGTTTGTTTTCTGAAACAAACTTTTATGAGTCTATTTCTGTTTTTTTTTTTAACTATTGTATGTTTTGTTTTGTTTTATTCCACATATAAGGGAGATCATATGGAATTTGTCTTTTTTTTTAAGTCTGACTTATTTCACTTAGCATCAAAGCCTCTAAGAGGATGCATCCATGTTGTCACGAAGGCAAGATGTCATTCTTTTTATGGCTGCATAGTATTCCATTGTAGCTATACATCACATCTTCTTTATCCATTCATGTATCGATGGACACTTAGGTTTATCCCATATTTTAGTTATTTTAAATAAACCTTCAATAAACATAGGAGTGCATATGTCTTCCAGAATTCTTTTTTTAAAAAAAGATTTTACTTATTTATTTGACAGACAGAGATCACAAGCAGGCAGAGAAGCAGACAGAGAGAGAGGAGGAAGCAGGCTCCCCGCTGAGCAGAGAGCCCTGTGTGGAGCTTGATCCCAGGACCCTGAGATCATGACCTGAGCCGAAGGCAGAGGCTTTAATCCACTGAGCCACTCAGGTGCCCCTAGAATTCTTTTCTTTTAGTAAATACCCAGAAGTAGAATTATTGGGCCATATGGTAATTATATTTTTAATTTTTTGAGGAATGTCCATAGTGTTTTTCGCAGTGGCTATACCAATTTCCACTCCCACCGACAGCGCACAAAGGTTCCCTTTTCTTCAGATCCTCACCAACAACACATGTTATTTCCTTGCTTTTCCCATATTTAACCCCCTAATAACGCACTAGGGCTGACTCGCTCCCGGCCCTTCCATCAGCTATCATCAGTTCTCTTAGGATGATCCTAGCACCGCCCCCCAAGAGCCCCCAACCGAAAATCCTCTGAACTGAAATGACCAGATTATAGTTTGGGCCTGGTTATGACTGGGAGGTAAAGCTCTCAAGGGAGTTTTATATCTAGTTAGATAATAAGTAGGGCTGCTTTTATGATTTTTCTCTGCATTTCCCAGAGTAGCTTTCAGAACAGACTGTCTATGCTGATAAACTAGGCGTTAACTAGTTTAACTAGATAAACCAAATGCAAGACACTCAGCCCTGACCCAGTGCAAGGAGAATTTGGGGCCAGCTTCTTCAACTAGGCTACCTTATCTTCATTAATGATGGTGATTAGATGCTCTGTTATCTGTATTCTGCTTGTTACAAGGATGATTTGAGGTGGTTTACAATAAAAATAAGTTTATGATAAGACTGTTAAAAAAAGCTCCACGTAGGTTGAGAAAACACAATGTATTAGTTCCTTTTATCTGATACAAAGAAAACGTACACCTTCTTTATGGGGGCCAAACCACATCCTGTTTACTAAGTTCTTCCTGGCGTCACTGATTGGGAGGGGGTGGTTGAGATAGATATCACCTTCTAGAAGTTATTTATCGTAGGGATCCATATGCATGAGACACTGGACAACAAAATTGAAAGCTGTTTATCATAACATGCAGAGAAGCATCATTCATTGTCATTTTGAGCATTAAATTTTGAGCATTTGTACCGAGCATTAGTAAACGCCAAGGGCATAACGATAAGGTTTGTTTGTTGCTACATTTTTGTGGTTGTTGTATTTCAGGTTTTTTTTTTTTTTTAAATAATCTGCTTTGGATAAAAGTTTCACATTTCGAGGGTGCCTGGCTGGCTCAGTTGATAAATCAGGCAACTCTTGATTTCGGAGTCATGAATTCAAGTCCCAGTGTTGGCTGTAGAGATGACTTAAATAAATAAACTTTAAAAGAAAGTCCCACATTTTATACTTCATGGGTGGAACAGACAAAAAATGATATATAGTCTTGGATGGGCTGACCTTTGAGAATTGTGTTTGAAAAAAAAAAGAATTTTGTTTGACTTGTTCTATGTTCTCTCGGCATTTATAAAAATGGAGGGGTAATTTTTTCAGGAACATACAGCCATGTACTTCTGATTCTTAATAGCATTACTTATTAGACTGTAATTTAGTGATATTGCTTCTGAGGGCTGAGAGGCCATATGCAGTCTTTTTTTAAGCCAATAGATAGATCTTCACTATTAGAGCAGAGTGAATCAACAAGTTCTTAAGATGCAAGAAATTGCCTGCTATCTAATAGCTTAAGAGAGTAGTGTCATCAAACTGACAGCAGGCAGGCATGTTTTCAAAGGGCAATACTGCAGAATAAATAAGAGTTTCACTTGTTTTGCGTCTGAGGAAAATAAATGTTCAAAAAGGCTAAAATGTCTGGTGATTGCAAATCCAAGCTCCGTACCATTTGGATTGGAAACCAGGAGGCTCTTATTTACCCAGGCTGCTTGTTCTTTAGGTCCCAGTTTGCCCTACACAATAGTAGTGCTGGATTGGAAGTTATCTAAACATCTTTTAATTGTATTATTATTACTCTCTAATGTTTTCTTTTTAAGTGATCTTTCCATCCAGCGGGGGGTCTTGAACTCAACCCTGAGATCGAGAGTCACTCCACCACTTGCTCCACCAACGGAGCCAGTCAGGTGTTCTGCAATGTTTTTTCATTTCTTAAAATTATTTTTAAAATCATTTAAAAAATTTATTTGAGAAAGAGAGAGAGAGAGCGAGCAAGCAAGCACAAACAGGGAGAAGGGCGGGGGGGGGGAGGAGACTCCCCGCTCAGCAGGGAGCCCGATACGGGGCTCCATCCCAGGACCCTGGGATCATGACCTGAGCTGCAGGCAGACGTTTAACTGACTGAGCCACCCAGGCGCCCCTGTCTTTTCATTTTAAAAGCTGGTTTTATGAAATCCAAAAAAGATAAAATCGAGCTATAGCCGAAGAATGAGTATCAGAACGACATGTAAAAATGGGTAAATGCCTGGTTCTGCACTTGAGTCCAAAAAGCAAACTCTACACCTACAGAATGTGGGAGATACCACTTCTTCTTGACTGCTGGGGCTGCTGGGCGGACAGGTCAGGACTGAACATCACAAGGGGTCGTTATATCCTGTAGCCACTGAATCAGTTCTTCGGATCCGTCACTTGAGAAGCATGTTACGGAGACCAAGAGAGATGCAAGTCCCATTCCGCTGGCGTGGGTACGGCCATGTCGGGTGGAGAGGAAGCATCTGGGTCGGAGACGGGGCTTCTGTATATCCTTCGAAGAGAGAATGGAGAAACAGACGATGGTTGCTGGGGAAGCGAAGACTCAGGAAGGACATGAATACCGCCTGTGCATACGGCATGTGCTCTTGAGCTGGCTTTCCCAGCATTCTCCACTCCCGTATCCCTGGCTTCTGATGACATTCAGCGAGTGAGAAGTGCCAGCAAGAGATTGCTAGGGGAGGCACCAAAGAAAGACCCGGTATTTCTCCCCGCCCCCCCCCCCCCCCCCCAGTCCTCCTTGCTGAGCTTTGGTTCCGCAGTATCTGTGCTCCTTTCCTGAAGGTTGTAGCTCCTGCTGGGCTTCCTTCTCTGAGGTGCATCTCTCTCTGTAATTTCTCTTCTTGTCCCCTCAGCAACTTTCCAGCCCAGAGGTTCTTTAACACCCTTTCACCTGCCCCCCATACACGGGCTCTCTATTCAACTTCTCAATTCCATCTTTGAAGGCACCATCTGTTTCCTGCCTGTCTCCTGATGGACGTATGTCTTCATGTAGAAGATGTCGACGACACCGTGGTGCCCGAGCAAAGTGCTAACGTGAAACTGTGGAACGTGGGAGGAGAGAGAGTTTGGCTTCACTTATCTGCCTCTGGAGTTCTCCTAAAATGGAGCGGGTTACCTCGGAAGGTAGAGAGCCCCTGTGCCTGGAGGGGTTCAAGCCAAATATCTGAAGTTTAGGGAGATGAAGAGAGTGAGCATAGGTGAGACTTTGGACGAGAAAACTTTTAAAATGCCATTTAATTTGATGCTGTAAGAAACAGTAAATTTTGTGGAAATATTTTCTCTTTTGTTCCCTCCCACATGACTTCTTTTTTTCCCAGTTTTATTGAGGTGTAATTGACAAAATTGTAATATATTTAAAGAGTACAGTATGATTACATATATATATATATACACACACATATGTGTGTGTATATATATATATATAAAGGATTCCCACAATTGAGTTAATTAACACATCTATCACCGCACAGATTTATTTATTTATTTGTTTATTTAATTTATTTATTTATGGTGAGAAGGCTTAAGCTCTATTCACTTAGCAAATTTCAATTCTACAATATCTTATTGCCAACCATAGTCACCGTGCCATCCATTAGATGGAAATATTGTCTTTCTTCTGCGTCGTATCTGAGCTCAGCACTGCCGGGGAAGCAGAACTCGGGAACCAAGCGACACGAGCGGACTCTCCTCTCGCGCGGAGCACCGTCCACGTGTGTGGCGTGCGAAGACGCGCTGCAGGGGAAGGGGCAGCAATGGGCAAGTTGTCCTTTTTCCTTTCGCACAGAAGCAGAGCACCCGATGTCTGCCTGTCCTGGACGCCTGCCGTGGTCTCCCCCCTCCCCCCGTTCTTTCCCCCTCCCCCCCTTTCCTTCCTCCCTCCCTCCCTCTCCCTCCCTGCCTTCTTTCTGTTCATGCATTCGGTCCTTCGGCGCACCCTCCCTCAACGATACACGGGTCTCGCAGTGTGCAAGCTGCCGTCTTAGAAGGCGGCGGGTGGGGGGCCGCCGTCTGTCCAAAAAGTAGAGAAGACACAGGCCGGGCGGCTCACGCCTTCGGCGAGTTCCCGTTCTCGTAGGAAAGACAGACAGGCAGATGCTGACGAAACGTTTGATTCTTGTTTCTCAAACTGTATATTTTGGGTAATTCTCCCTTGCCATGCCACACATGAAGCCGTCCTCAAACCCTTCCTCGCCCTGTGTGAATGCCTGTTTCTACTGATGAATCATTGAACGCGACACCAAAAACCAGTTATGTACTATACAGTGCCAAACTGAGCATAATAATTAAAAAAAAACCCTTCCTCACCCTTTGCTCATGCGTTCTTCACCTCTGCCTGCGCTTTTTCATACTCCGGAAGGCCACGTCTAGAGCCCCTTCTTTGTAGCTGCTTCTCACCCCCTCTCGGTCATCTCTTGAGTCCCCCCTAGCAGCGGCACCAGGTGACACTCAAGAGTCTGGACAGAGGGAAGCGGCCGCATCTTGCTCCTCTGCTTCTGCCGGTGTAACGAAAAGCTGGGGTTCTCTTTTCTCTGAGAAAAGAAACCTCATCATAGTCAAACAAGAAGACAACCTGTAGTTATGATAAGACCTGGGAAAGGACATACAAAAGCAAGCCCTGCTCATTAAAACTGAGAAGGGAAAAGAAACACATTGCTAGCGTTGAGAAGCCCGATACAGGACCAGGCCTTCAGAATCACTGGAGCTGCCCTCGATTAGAATTCCCTTTCTTCTACGGATTTTTAACGGTGACTTTCAAGTTCTTACACTAGTTTTCACCTTCACCACAGTCACAGCAGTGAGATGGGCATTCAGCTCGCAGGCGACTCGTACCCAACTTGCTGGGCTGGTTTTTGAAACTTCGAATACGCCCCTATCCCTTTAGGTACGTTGGTACATTTGTACCTGGGTACACGTAGAGGTACTGGATCATGGGCTTAGAATGTAATAATAATCTCTGTCAGTCACATTGACTGAACACACGTTGCAGAAGAAAGAAGGAAGTGAGATGACAGACATTGTCCTGAGAGAGTGCACAGAGATTGTTCCCAGCAGAGAAAGCGGTCTTCCCTTGACTGGGACTGGTGTTGAGGACAAGCGTGTGCGTTGTTCCGGGCTCACCACCGTCCGAAAGCTGTTGATGCTCCACACTCTGCTTGTGTTGTGTTTCTTATCTGAATGACTAAGAGTAGTGCCGTCTCTAGACATAGCAGCTGTGTGATGTGCTGACAAACATCCAGTCTAAAGCAGGGCTCATTTCCAAAGGTATGACTGGGAGTTGGGTTAACGTCTGCATTTGAGGGAATATGAGAAGCGTGTGTCTTCCACATCTTCTTCCATTTCCGCAGAAATGTCCTCCCGGCTCTGTGTGCTGGACTTTGTCTTATTGGAAGAAGAGAATGTAGCTGAGTAGATGTCACATCTTAAATGGAGTTTTTTGGTGCTCTTTCTTTCTTTCTTTCTTTTTTAAAGATTTTGTTTATTTGACAGACAGAGATCACAAGTAGGCAGAGAGAGAGGGGAAGCATGCTTCCCGCTGAGCAGAGAGCCGGATGTGGGGCTGGATCCCAGGACCCTGGGATCATGAGCTGAGCAAACGGCAGAGGCTTTAACCCACTGAGCCACCCAGGCGCCCCTCTTCTTCCTTTTTAAAAGATATTTATTTATTTGAGAGAGAGAGAGAGCGAGCGAATGAGCAGGGGGGAGGAGTAGAGGGAGAGGGAGAAGCAGGGAGCCTGACACAGGGCCTAATCCTGGGACGTCAAGATCATGACCTGAGCTGAAGGCAGATGCTCAACCCATTGAGCCAGCCAGCTCCCCTCACTTTTTAAAAAAGATTTATTTGAGAGACAGAGTAAGAGTGCATATGAGCGGAGGCGGGGGTGGGGGGGAGAGGGAGAGATTCGCAAGCAGACTCTCCACTGAGTGCAGAAGCCAACATGGAGCTTGATCTCACAACCCTGAGATCATGACCTGAGCCAAAATCAGGAGTCAGGCACTAAACCGACTGAGCCACGTAGGCACCCCTGGTGCTCATCTTTTACTGTGATATAGATGAGTCTTGAAGTTAGAAAGTGACCGTAAACATCTTTGGTATAGACCTGCCCTTGTCAGTATAATAGTCACTCTCCATATGTGGCTATTTAAGTTTAGTTCAAATGAAATTTAAAAAAATTCAGGGGCACCCAGATGGCTTAGCCAGCTGAGTGCCCAACTCGATTCAGCTCAGATCATGATCTCAGGGTCCTGGAATTGAGACCCACGTTGGGCTCTACACTCAGCATGGAGTCTGCTTGACCCTTTCCCTCTGCTCCTGTCCCATCTCGTGCTCTCTCTCTCAAGGTATAGATATGGAATATTTCCATTATAACAGAAAGTTGTGAGTTCTGGTATAGCCAGCTCCCTTATTTAGCTTTATTGTAGGACTTCAATGGAAATCCCCACACCCCCACTCTAGGGCGAGTAATAGAGATCTAGTACACGTGAAAACTCTGAAGTAATGAGTATTTAGCTGACTGAAGGGGAGTGGGGTCAGGAAAGGCATGCCATTCTAATCTTGTAAGATTTGGAAAAAATATTTTTTATTGTCTGTATGCTATTTAATTGGAAGAATTAATAACATATTAAAAGCAAAACAATAAAGAGAGTTGGGAGGTATTTTGACATTTACTACAGAGCCTTTTACAGTTGAAGAACCAGATGTATAATAATATATGAAAAGCTTTTAGCAGGCTCCAAATGTAAGTGCTATGGTTTTTTTCTTTTAGGACTTAACAACTGGTTTCCTGAAATGGTTCTTAAATATTGACCTAGCTAGAAGCAAAGCCTTGGGGACCTGAGCTTGCCCAAGTGTGACATTTTGTGTCATATTGTGTTAATGTCATGTAGCACCACAGTATGGCAGGTTCGGTTACAGATACGAGAACGTGCGAATATCCTTTGCAACTAACACGTGGCATGTATCTTACTTCGTGGGAATGTCCGCTGAAATAATTGCCCATCACATCTTAAGCATCTTTCCCCAACTACCTATGCATTAGGAAAGGAGTACTACGTGGTAGAACTGAAGCATATACAGGATCCACGTGTAATTTCTTAGTTCCTCTTAGAGGAAATGGAATTTCGAAAACCTGGAGGATGTTGCACACAGATCTGTGTACATGCCCATGTATGCGTGTGTGTGGGCACCTACATACACACACATCTCTGAGGTTATATTAAAGGAGATCATTAGAACATAAGATGGATAATAAAAAAATTAAAAAATTAAAACAAAACCAAAAGATACATCTATCAGTGACTGCTGTATGTTGAATGGCCACTCTCCTCCCCCTCTTTTTACCCCCCCTCTTCTTTGTGACAAATAATAGTGTGAGAAAAGTCTGGCATACGTAATTTTCTTTATTGTCCACAGTCTTAAATCGAGCCATAAAACCCATCCTTTACAACCAGCAAATCAAAGATTGGAAAGATTTTCTAAATAAAGTCCATCTCTTGTGAGTGCTTTTAGTGAGGAAGATGAAAAACATGATTCTGGAGTCTCATTAGGTGTGGTTCAGTTGTCTGCGGCTTCTTGTTCATATGTTCCACTATTCACATTGAATGATGAAGGCTCTGTAAATGAGTTATTTCAAGGTGCCCAATGCTCTACTATCTAGCAAAGCATTTTATTTCCATGGGATTTTTTAAAAAAAGATGATTTTATTTATTTATTTGACAGAGAGTGAGCAGGGGAGCACTGCAGGGGAACTGGCAGAGGAAGCAGGCTCCCCACTGAGCAGGGAGCCCCACATGGGGCTCCATTCCAGGACCCTGGGATCATGACCTGAGCCGAAGGTAGTTGCTTAACCAACTGAGCCACTCAGGCTCCCCTCCATGGAATATTTTATTCAAGTTGGCAAATTATGGGCACAAAGACTTTGAAAATCGCACTTATATGTCAAATAAAGGAAAGGAGTGTGAAAGTTTATTTTTCCGTAAAATGTGCCATTGAAATGCAATCTGATTTTTACTCTCAGGTCATAGATGTCATTGCACGGTCGTCTGTCATCAGGGAGCACTCCCTAGTACCCACTACAGACCAATTACTAGCAATGAAATTGAATCAGTAATGAAAAAACTCCCCCAAATCAAAAGCCCAGCACTAGATGGCTTCACAGGTAAATTCTACCAAACGTTTAAAGAAGAATTAATACTGGGGCACCTGGGTGGCTCAGTTCGTTGGATGTTTGATTCCTTTTTTTTTTTCCAAAAAAAATTTTAAATTTTATTTATTTGTTTGACACAGAAAGAGAAAGAAGGAGAGTGCAAACCCAAGCAGGGAGCGTGACAGGCAGGGGAGAAGCAGGATCCGCACTGAGCAAGGAGCCCGATGACCTTCGCTGAAGGCAGCCTTTTAACCAACTGAGCCACCCAGGTGCCCCTGGATGTTTGACTCTTGATTTCAGCTCGTGCCATGGTTTTGGGGTCATGAGATTGAGTCCCGTATTGGGCGTTACACTGGGCATGGAGCCTGCTTGGGATTCTGTCTCTCCCTCACCCTCTGCCCCTCACCACCCTCATGTGCTCTCTCACTAAATAAAACAAAACAAAACAAAACAAAAATAGCAACAACAACAAAAGAAACAAAAAAGGAAGAGTTAATACCTATTCTTCTCAAACTATTCCTCCCACCCACCAAAAGAAGAGGAGGATGGAAGACTCCCAAATTCATTCTATGAGGCCAGCATTACCCTGATACCAAAACCAGATAGAGACACTACAGAAAAAGAAAACGACAGACATAGAGGCAAAACTCCTCAACAACGTATTAGCAAAACAAATCTAACAACACATTAAAGAAATAATTCACTGTGATCAAATGGGATTTATTCCACTGTTACAAGGGTGACTTAATATTCACAAATCAATGTGATACCTCACATTAGCAAGAGAAAGGCTGAAAACCAAATGATCATTTTGGTGAATACAGAAAAAGCATTTGACAGAGTACAATGTCCATTTATAATAAAAATTCTGAACAAAGTGGGTTAGAGAGAACATACCTCAATGTAATAGAAGCCATATATGACAGAACCACAATTAATGTGGTTTTTGATGAAAGAGCTTTTTGTTTAAAATCAGGAACAAGACAAAGATGTCCACTTTCACCACTTTTGTTCAACATAGCATTGAAAGTCCTAACTACAGTGATCCAACGAGAAAAGGAAATAAAAGGCATCTAAATTGGTACGAAGTAAATCTTTCACTGTTTGCAGACGACATGATACTCTATATAGAAAACCCCCAAAGAACTCCACCAGAACACTAGTAGAACTTATAAATGAATTCAGTAAAGTTTTAAGACCCAAAATTATTATACAGAAATCTGTTGCATTTCTATACATTAATAATGAAGAAGCAGAAAGAGAAATTAAGAAAACAATCCCATATACAATTGCACCCAAAATAATAAAACGTGTTTTTCACAGAACAAGAACCAATAATACTAAAATTTAAATAGAAACACAAAAGACTACAAATAACCAAAGCAATCTTGAGAAAGGAAAAAGCTGGGGCATCACAATCTCAGACTTCAAGATACACTACAAAGCTGAGTCATTAAAGCAGTATGGCACCAACACAAAAATAAGCACACAGATCAATGGAACAGAATAGAGAGCCCAGAAATAAAGCCATGCTTATATGGTCAATTAATCTATGATAAAGGGGGGAGAAATATCCAATGGGAAAAAAAGGCAGTATTTTCAAGAAATGGTGTTGGAAAACTAGCTACATGCAAAAGAATAAAACTGGACCACTTTCTTCCACTCTACACAAAAATAAACTGATTAATGGATTAAAGATGTAAAAGTGATACTTGAAACTATAAAACTCCTGAAAGAAAATATCAGCAGTAATTACTTAGACATCAGCCATAGCAACATGTTTAAAGATCTGTTTCCTAAGGCAAGGGAAACAGAAGCAAAAATAAATGGAAAAAAAAAAAGTCCAAAATAAAAAAAGCTTTCACACAATAAAGGAAACCATTAACAAAACCAAAAGGCAACCTCCTGAATGGGAAAAGATATTTGCAAATGATATATCCAATAAGGGGTTAATATCCAAAATATATAAAGAACTTATACAATTCAACACCAAAACCCCCAAATCATCCATTTAAAAAATGGGCAAATGATCTGAATAAACATATTTTTCATAGAAGACATATAGATGGCCAATAGACACATGAGAAGATGTTCAACATCAGTCATCATTAGGGAGATGCAAATCAAAATTATAATAAGATATCATCTCACACCTGTCAGGCTAAAAAAAACAAGAAATAACAAGCATGGGAGCGGATGTGGAGAAAAAAGGAGATACCACCTTATATCAGTCAGAATGGCAAAAATCAACAAGGCAAGAAACAAGTGTTGGTGAAGATGTGGAGAAAAAAGGAACCCTCTTGCACTGTTGATGGGAATGCAAACTGGTGCAGCCACTGTGGAAAACGGTATGGAGTTTCCTCAAAAAATTAAAAATTGGAAATACTATATGAGCCACTAACCCTACTACTGGACATTCATCTAAGGAAAACAAAAACACTAATTCCAAAAGATATATGCACTCCAGTGTTTATTACAGCATCGTCTACAATAGCTAAGATATGGAAGCAACCCAAGTGTCCATCAATAGATGAATGGATAAATAAGATTAGTATATACATATGTAACAGAATATTACTCAGCCATAACAAAGAACGAAGTCTTGTCATTTGCAACAACATGGATGGAGCTAGAGGGTATCATGCTAAGCGAATGACGTCTGTCAGAGAAAGACAAATACCATAGGATTTCACTTGCATGTGGAACTTCAGAAACAAAGCAGACAAATAAATAAAAAATGGACAAATATGATCTAGCAATCCCACTTCTGGGTATATATCTGAAGGGAATGAAATCAGGATCTAAGACACCTGAATTCCTATGTTTATTGAAGCATTATTCCCAATAGCCAAAACATAGCAACAACACAAGTGTCTACTCATGAATGAATGGATAAAGATGATATAGCATATTTATATAATGGAATATTATTGAGCTTTGAGAAGAATGGAAATCCTGCCATTTTTGACAACCTGGGTGAAACTTGAGGGCATTATACTAAAATTATACTAAAATAAGCCAGTAAGTCAGACAGAGAAAGACAAATACTGTATGAACTCATTTATGTGTGGAATCTAAAGAAATAAGAAAAAAAAAAGGAAAAAGAAAAGAAAAAGAAAGTTGGATTTGTAGAACTACAGGGTGGAAGGGGGGTGACTGGGGGCTGCAGGCGGGGGAGAGGCTGGTGAAAAGGCACAGGTTTTCAGTTCTGGGATGGGTGAGTTCTGGGGATCTGCTGTATAGCGTAGTGACTGCAGTTCTAACACTGCACTGTGTATGTGAAATTTGCCAACATAGTAGATCTTAAGTGTTCTCGCCATAAGAAGGTGACTGAGGTGATGGATGTATTCATTAGCCTGATTGTGGTAATCATTTTTACAACGTATACGTGTATCAAATCATCATAGTGTACGCTTGCCATGTGTCCAATTTTATTTGTCAGTTACACCTTAGTACAGCTCTTATGACGCAGGGAGAAATGCGTGATTTGCAGTAGTACAATCCAACACGGCAAGGTATTCCCCTTACCACTTTTGATAGCCTTCCAGTGAGAATGCTGAAGATCCCAAAAGAGATCACAACTGGTGTTTCAGATTTGCTCTCTCTTGGAGCCTTTAGAAACATGTAGTGATGGATATATTTTATTACCAGGTGTGGAAGAAGAAATTGGCCCTCTCCTCCTGGGGAGGGGAAAAGATGAGCTTGCACCGATTGCTTTTCATAATTTTCTCCAAAAAGGTGATAAACAAAATTCATTAAAAACTTTCTCTGGATGCCTCACAGTGATATTTTATGCAGAAAAAAACATTAAGTACACTTTGTCTTTTAAGGCATAATAAATGAAAATGAATTTGCACATTTTATGAAAGCTTTGTCTTATAATTTCAATAGGTTTTCATGTGGAATTGTTTTCCCAAGTTCACTTTTTGTAATTCTATTTTTGAATGTGTATTGTGAAATACTTTAAGCCTATATATGTCGTAAACAAATAATAGCTGAAGTAGCCCTTGGGGAAACGCCATAATATTGGTATGGCTATTTTAGTGTATTCATAATTGAATGGGCGAGCAGAAGAGCCACGAGTTTGTGTTTCTTATTATACAAAATTTGCTGACACAATGGAATATATATTTTGCACCACCGTAATGGTGCAGTGTTGTATGGCACCAATAGGAAAACTCTATGCCTTCCAGGTGTCTGTTCCTTCAAAAACAAAACCAGAAAGGGAAATGAAGCACAGACTTTTCACCCATTTTCATTTGAAGGTGCTTTCTCCTGGGGAGGTAGCAGTATCGGGTTGCTTGTGCTTGGTGTCAGAGAACAAGGCTGGGTTGGTAATCCTAAGACAAGGGTTTAAAACAAGTTTTGTTACTGTCCTGTCGTAGGCAAGTCACTTTCTCTCTTCAGGCAAAAGGAGTTGGATTAAATGTCCTTTGAGATCTTTATGTCGTAGAACTTCAAGAACTCCTTCTGGCAAAATTGAGGGAATACGAAAAGAAATCCGGCGAGAATCCTTTTTTTTTTTTTTTTTAATAGATGCTATTTATTTATTTGACAGAGAGAGAGAGAGAGAGAGATCCCAAGTAGGCAGAGAGACAGGCAGAGAGAGAGGGGGAAGCAGGCTTCCTGCTGAGCAGGGAGCACGATGCAGGACTCGACCCCAGGATCCTGTGATCATGACCTGAGTTGGAGGTAGAGACTTTAACCCACTGGGCCACCCAGGCACCCAAGAATCCTTATTTTTTATTCAAGTAAACCTTAACACAAGATTAACCATGGAAATGTGAAGTTTCAGTGGAAAATTAGTAAATTCTAAAAATGCCACATTTCTTTTGAGTTGACCATAAAGGAGCAAAATGAGATATTCACAGAACAAAACAGAAGAACATAGAGGAAGGGCAGGAAAAATAAAACAAGAGGAAAACAGAGAGGGGACAAACCACAGGAGACTCCCAACCATAGGGAACAAACTGAGGGTTACTGGAGGGGCAGAGAGCTGGGGAAGGGGTAACGGGTTGATGGACATTAAGGAAGACTTGTGATGGTTGCATGCAAGTGATGAATCACTAAACTGAAGGTGAATGATACACTTTATGGTTAATAATATACTCTGTGTTAATGGAATTTAAATTAAAAAACGAGACATTCAACAGTGCAGACTGAGGGAACGGTATGAGAGGATGAATATTTCAAGTGAAAAGCTATGGCTGGTTATTATCGCAAAGTATCTGTAGCAGCCAATATTGCTCAGATGTAACAATAACAATTCAGTGCATTGAGATAGAGAATGACAGTTCACAAATTTCTTTGTTACATAGAGCAGCATTCATTTTCCATCCGAAGATATGGAAAGTGAAATTAAGGACTGACACATCACTTGGAGGGTCAGAGCAGTAGCCAAGGTCAAACGGAGAGCGTGTGAACATGGATACATCCACACAGATGTGTGGGGAGTAAAACAGCAGCTGTAAAACAAACCCAAAGTGGTATTGGCCTTAAGGAAAGAGTCAATTCTTTTCAAGGTCTGTGATACTTTTTGCAGTTACCATTTGCAGCTGAGAATGCATATGTAAGGCTCCTCCAAATGACCCTTTAAAGAGAGGGGGGCTATTCCTCCTTTCATGTGTTCCCTCAATCAAGAAAGTGAGCAGTGATGCTGCTTTTCAGTAGAACCAATGATTGAGGAAATGAATCAATGAGTATATTGTAGACGTCCTGGGAAAAGTGCTTGACAGTTTTTCACTAAATCCTGTTTTGAAAATGGTGTAGAAGGATATCCAAAGCGGGTTTTTTTTTTCCTCATTGATTAATAATAACAGGTCTTTGCTCTTTGTCTGTCGGAAAATGCCATTTTCCCAGTCTCTGCAAACAAGCAGGTATGTCTCCTGTAAGTTAGTTATCTCGCTGAAGGGACAGCAAGTTCTGGGATTTCCAGGAAGGTCATGAGTAATCGTGCTCTTCCTCAGTAGCAATTTATGGAAATGAATGTAATTTTATAAAGAATGAGGTACAAGTTCTTCTTGGAAGAAAATAGTCCTGATGCTTACCCCTAATCAAAGAAAAGACATTCAGACATGCTGCTGGGAGTGGGAGGAAGTTACTGGATGAAGGCGGGCACTTGTGATGAGCACGGGGTGAGGTGTGGAAGTGTTGAATCGCTGTATCGTACACCTGAAACTAACATTACCCTGGATGCGAACTCACTGATCTTTAAATGAAAATATAAAATACAAAAGAAACTAACCAAAAATTAGGAGAACTAGTTTTTAGGTCTAGTTTGGCCACTTCCTTCCTGAGCCCCCAAATCTTTTTCTGTAAATAGGGATGCTATTATTAACCCTGCCCAACTCCTAGCAAAGCTATAAGGAACCAGTCATGAACACACACACATAAAATCACAGTGCTTAAAACTGTCACGCAGTATAGAAATTATGTTCACAGTATATAAGATGACAATTTACTTGTAGCCTTGAACTGTATGCTAACTATAATGATAAGAGCTTTAGGTGTAGAGTAAGACAGTGCCGATTTTTTTTTAATCCACTCCCCCCCGCCCCCCCAAAATCCACTTCAGGTCTAAGGAGCTATTCAGGCCTGAGTGAGTCTTCTCCCTAAAATGGACTCACATTCCTTATCTGAAAAGTGAGTGAGTTGAACCAGAACAATGATTTTCAAGTTGTTATAATATATGGAACAATATATTGAAATGAGGCCTCATGAAGAAGCTTATTATTTAACCCAGATAAAACCAGAACTGCTCTGGTTAAATTAGGGGTAAATCTCTGAGGTTATTGCCCTTGAATTCTATGTCCGCCTTCGTCCATGGTCCCTGAGACAAGTCTTTGAAGCTACTGGACTAGGTTTCTTGGGTTCTGTCCAGGTTTAAATTTTATGGTTCATGCCATTGTAATATACAACCTTGCTCTTGGTCTTAACTCCATACAAGTGTTGATCGAATTACTAAAGAATGAAGTGTGTCAACAGCATCGTGTCTTCAGATCATGAAAACCTCTTTCCCCTTGACTTTTTGGTGAGGAAATTTACTTTGCAATATATGTTTTGATCTTGCAAAGATCCAGCTTAGAGCTTGGTTTTTCTTCTTGAGCATGGATCAGTCAAAAAGTGAGGGAGGTAAGATTTTGTCTATCTAGCATGAATGGAGTATTTTCTGAGTGGGTATCTATAAAGAGAAGGGGATACTGGAATTTTTATTCTGGTTTAAAGCCAGTACCCTCAATTTCATTTTTTTTTTGCTATAATTATGATTTAGAGCCAAAATTATTGGCACTGGAATCCTGGATCCATAACTTAATTGTTGTGTGACCATTGGCCAATTATTGAATGTACCCGAGCCTCAGTTTCTATGTCTATAAAGTTCCTCTAAGATTGTTGAGAGGATTAAATGAGATAACGCATCCAAAGCTTTGTGACCTACAGGGGATGATAAATGAGTGCTCAGTCCGTTTCTCCTTCTCTTTGAAAACAGGAGTGTGGTTCGCTGCTAACGTGGCTATCATGGTCAATCTTTCCGTCACTCTTATGGGGAAGATGGTATCAAGAATGAATTTATGTGCAGTTTCCACATTCCGTTCGGCCTATGTTAATATCCTTCTCTGGAAGAAAACCTATCCAGAAGGCTTTCCTGTCAGACTCAGCTTGAATGGAGATTTCTCCGCCTTCGCCACTTCTACTCTTGTATTTGAAGGAGGACGAGCAATACGAATGAGTAGAACGTCGTCCCACATGGAGATCTTGGTAGTGAGGAGGAATTCAAAGGCTTTTATATAATCCAGACCTTGGTAAAATCAGCCTTTCATTAATTAAAAGTATTCTTTTCTTATGTATTAGATCTTCAGGTTTATGGATAGCCTTATAGACATAAGTCCCGGTGAGAGCTATCTTTTAGGATCATAAAAATGCACAGGGAAATGGAAAAGTATTAGAATATTGAATTAAAATGTGTTTACTATTCTCACTGTAACATTACACCAATTTTTATTACATTTATTCTGTTTCTTAGAGCACAACAGAATATTATATCTAAAGCAGAAAGCCCGATGAAGATTGCAAGGAAATTTGAATTACATTTTCATATATCTACAGTGTCATATGACAAAATGAAAAATGTAAATAATATAGTTAGTTCTCAGAAAGATAGCCATTAGAATCCATCTTATTTTATTAAGATACATCAATGTCAGCAAAAACCAGCTTTTATTTTCTCAACATGCTAAATCATAGCGTGACTTTGTGTTGCAATGTCCATGGATGGTTTGTAGCAATCCAGAATGTGATCCGTCTGCAATGGCTCTCTAATGCAACTATTTTTTCTTATTTAATTAATATCATCAAGAGGTGTTAAAGTCTCATTACGACTGGATCCTCAAGGGCTGTGTCTGTGCTTTCCAAATCCCATAGCACCTGGGGTGTTAATAGTCGCTTGAGGATGACATTTTATATGTCAATAGACAGACACACAGCAAAGGTGTTTAATAATACACGCAGAGAAAAATATTTGCTGCTACACTTGTGACATTTTCAGACTTCTTTTATTCTAAGATAATACCTTAGGTCATATGAAAGGGAGACCAACCAAGGTACCACAGGATTTGAGTGAGAACCAAACAGTTCTAATTTGGAGTAATAGATTACTTTATTATAAAAGAGTTGAGACATACAAAATGTACTGTGCAAAGTTTTATGACACCCACATGTACACTACTGAAAATAAGCAAAAGTGCTAATATGTTGCATATTTGCTTCAAAAAAATTTTTTTTAGAAAAGAAAATGTTTCAGATACATTTCTTCCTTTTGAATCTCTGTTTATCCCTTTCTGGAGGCAGCGGTTAGGCTGGACTTGGTATACAGAATTCCAGCCCACGCTTCTGGGGTTTTACTGGGCACGTATGCAGCCGTAATCAATATATCATCTTGATTCGCTCATTTTAAAATACACATAAATGGCGCCCCACCATTCGACTCATCTTGCTTACTTCAATCACATTATTGAGTGTTTCCGTGCAACCGGCTTGTTTGTGTGTCTGTGTTATTTTCTCCCTTCTCCAGCCCTTCTTTGTCCCTCTCTGTATCGATTTGGAAGTTGCTTGTTTGCATCGGGAAAGGTCCAGTCCACAGGGAAATATGGAGAGTTCACACTCAAAAGAGGTTATTGAAAAGAGTTTAACGAAGGAACTGCACACAATGCTGTGGGCAGGGTTAACAAAACAAGCATTCGTGGACAATCTTGGGGCTCCTACAACAGGGTCAAAGAGACAGAGAGAAGCTATTGCCACCCTGAGTTCTCACGGACATGGGGAGTGAGTATTTGCAGGGATCCGCAAGTGCAGCTATGGCTTTCAGCAGAGGAACATTGGGCCAAACCAAGAAGTCAGGCAGCCAAAGAGGCCCCCTGGAGGTAAGCCTTTGGATGCACAGAGCAGGACCGTCAAGGCGGAAGACTCATCTTAATGGCTAATGGAAAACAGACGGTGTAGGCATCCATTTCTCTTCCTTTAATGGCAACGGTTAACATTTTTAACAAGGTATTTATTTATTTATTTAAAGATTTTATTTCTTTATTTGACAGACAGACAGAGATCACAAGTAGGCAGAGAGGCAGGCAGAGAGAAGAGGAAGCAGGCTCCCCGCTGAGCAGAGAGCCTAATGCGGGACTCGATCCCAGGACCCTGAGATTATGACCTGAGCCGAAGGAAGAGGCTTAACCCACTGAGCCACCCAGGTCCCCCTAACGCAGGTATTTAAACTCTAAAAGCTAGTCAATAGCTTTACTCCTTAAGCCTTCAGGAAGATTCAATTTGAACTCTCCCATTCCATGGATGCCTAATATTTTACTCTGTTAGTGGCCCTTCATAATTTTTTCACCGTTGTTACTGTGGGTTACTCACTGTCAAAAGTTCTTTAGGTGCAACAAGGTATGTCAACTAATTTCTTTGGTTTTTCATCCACCTTTTCCCCTTATGGGTCCAGTTTCCTTTATTTACATCAAAGAGTTTTCCTATGGAGGCGGTTCGTGTCCTTCACGTGGGAGCCGAGCTCTGGGCGGGGGCAAGTCCGTGTGAACTGCGGTGGGGTTTCTCCAGTTCTGCTCTCGTGTTAATTCCCCGTGTCCAACAGGCGCTGCATCTTTGTGCCTTCCATTTTATGAAGGTCTCTCTTTTTCACCCAAGGTCCAGGAAGGCTGGGGTAAGACAGGACAGGGAAGACTCCTTGTCTTGTCCTTGGACCTATAGAATACTTTTTTTTTTCTCCTAGTTTCACTTCTGCTAGAATTTTTAGGATAGGCTTTATTCCGGGAGCCCAGATCCAGCTCCTTAGCCACATGCATGCCTCAGGGCATCTTTCAAGTTCCTATGCCTCCTACTCACCTTCTGCCGTAGAGGTCCAGCTTTATTTTTGTTACTAAGGGTTTCCCTGTCTTGCTTTTTGCCTTGGGTATATACTTTTTCAAAGAAAAATGCATTTCATTCAGTACATTTATTTGTTTTAAGGCAGAGGGGATGTTTTCTGTGTTAGCTTCGTTGACCGTGATGACTGGAAGTTCAATAACGTAATCCTACGAAGGCCATTTCTGCTTTGTGCTGCTCGTTCTGTTGCCAGTTTGCATCCACTTTTCCACTTCTTTCCTTCCCTTGCTTGGCTGTTTTGATATCTTTACCTTACTTGGCTTATTTTTCTTTCTCCTGCCTTTTTTTTATACTTGATTCAGATGATTATTTTTATATGTTAAAGAAAAACGGAACGCTGCCATTCTACTTATTATGCCTTCCGTTCTAGTTTAGGCTTTTCATTTTCTAGTCGTCTCCACTCACTGAATGTCTCCCCTCCACCGTGCGAGTTCTTCAATTAGTCACATTTCACCATCTCTCCCTATGCTTATGCCCATGTCTTGTCACTTGCTGATTCCATTTGCTCCCCAGCTTGCTGCATTTGGGTAGTTGCCTGGAGACAAATTCTGGGCATTTTTTTTTCTCTCTAGATATCCAGGATGGCAAAACTGAAGCACTAAATAAAACTGCCATCAAGTTATTTTTTAATGGAAATCATTTTTCCTCCCATATATGGGTAGCGTTGCTCAGCTTCTAGAAGAAAATAAAGGTTTTATTTTGGAGTGAAAACAAAAGGAAGGTATAAATTGTAAATACACACTCACCTGGCTGTAGCTTGTTTTTATTTAGTGTTGGAACCCAGGAAATCCCTAAGACGTTGCCGATGTAACCGTAGGAGGAAATCAGCACTTAGATTCGTGGTATTGTACCGAACAGTCATTTGAAGAGACTTTTGTAAATTATTAGGTCTACACAGTCCGTTTGGCAGCCAAAGGGGATTATCATTTCTACTTTTTTTTTTTTTTAAGATTTTATTTATTTATTTGACAGAGAGAGATCACAAGTAGATGGAGAGGCAGGCAGAGAGAGAGAGAGAGAGAGAGAGAGAAGCAGGCCCCCTGTTGAGCAGAGAGCCCGATGCGGGACTTGATCCCAGGACCCTGAGATCATGACCTGAGCCGAAGGCAGCGGCTTAACCCACTGAGCCACCCAGATGCCCCTCATTTCTACTTCCTATTTGATTCTCGTTTTCTTCCTCTGTGTTGTTATTTTTCGTTTTCTAACATCAAGTGTATCTTAATTAAAACCATACATGTACAGAATTGAAACCAATCCGAAGGCTCAGAAAAGAACATGGCACTCCTCTGCCCACATCTCTTGGCCCTGTTCCTCAGAGGCAACCTAATTCCAAATCTTCTGGAACTGCCTTCCACATTTCTAAATCCCATGCACATGCTGCCAGTACTTGAGTTTTTTTTTTTTTTTTCAATTTTAGACATTAATTGTTTTCTTTGTCCTGCCAAAAGTGTAGATTTCTCTCTCCCACGCCACCCCTACATACTCTAGTTACCCCGCCTCGCTGTTCTAATACGATCAGACTGTTCTGTTTCCTGCATTTTCAGTGTTTCATCTTTATAGGAATTGTTCACAGAAGAGCCACACACATATCTCTGATCTGTTAGGACATTCTGTTTGGCCTAGAATTTAAAATTGCTGTGTGTTGTTTCACTTCACTACTCTTCAATATACAGTCACTCATTGTCCCCCTCAATATCCTGATATCCTATCACTTTAGGGCTTTTTCTTCTTCTCGGAGCCACCTGTCACAGCTATTCTTAGAGTCCAGAGGCCTGTGGCACTGTTGGAATCCTATTCCCTCCCACTGACCCCACTCTGGGTTCGTCCGTCGTGTTGGCCAGTTTCCTCCGTGAGGAGTTGTCCCATCGCCTGCTTTTGGGTTATATATCTGTGCTCCAAGCATCAAGGAGAGAAGACACTGATCTTCAGAACGGATGTGCTGTTTTTATCTTCTTTCTGTTTTGGGGCCTTTCTCTTTCTTTTATCGTCGTTTTGCTGGGGATTCTGGAAGGAGTGGTAACAATCGTGGATGTTTAAATCCACCATTTTAAAATCACACATTCCCCACCACCCCCTCTTTTTTTAAAAAAATCTCTTTCAACTACTCTCCTACCTCAACAACTCTTATTTGGGGCTTGTTTATGAAGAGGGGTCATGTAGCTACAGCCACATGTAACCATGCTCTGTTCTCAGTAGGGTGTTGTTCTCACTGCATTTGGCCTGGGGTACTTTTATGGTTCTGTCATGACACGGCTATGTTCTTTATTAAAAAGAATCTGTTCATTAAAATCTGAAAAATATACTGGCAGTTATGGGGTCAGAAGTAAAATGAGATTTTTTGCTTTGGCTTTTGTTTTTGTTTTCTTTTTCTTTTTTTTTTGTTTTTTAAAGATTTTATTTATTTATTTGACAGAGAGAGATCACAAGTAGGCAGAGAGGCAGGCAGAGAGAGAGGAGGAAGCAGGTTCCCCGACAAGCAGAGAGCCTGATGCGAGGTTCGATCCCAGGACCCTGAGATCATGACCCATGCTGAAGGCAGAGGCTTTAACCCACTGAGCCACCCCGGTGCCCCTGTTTTTGTTTTCTGTAGACAGTGGGGTGAGGTATGTAGTTGTAAGATGAAGTCCTCTGGGGTGGACCTGGACCCAAGGGGAAAACAGACCTTTAAATCCATCACCTATAATCTGAGAAGTTGTGAGCTTTGACCTTAGGAGGACAATGGAATGTAAGTGAGGAGAGTAAATGTTTTGATCTTGGACTTCCCTAGATTAGACTCCAACCCTCCCCACATACTATCTGACTTTGAGTACTTTACCATTCTGGTTCCCAATCGCCTTGCACCTCAAGGTAAACATACCTAAGCCACAGGCTTACTGTGTCGACAAAATGAAATATTACACGTAAAATAACATCTCTAAGTGTAAGCTTTCTGGACCATTTTATTCCAGAAAGGGTAGAGATTTATTCCTAGAAAATACCTTGACAAATATGCAAGCATTTTAATACTGTAATATTCACTGGAAAGTTTATGATCTCCCAAAGGATAAAATTACCTAAAAGTAAGTGATTGCTTACACAAACTTTATGATCCATAGTACTGAGAAAGCAACACTGTGCAAATTTTAAAAAGAAATTTAATTATTGTTTTAGGCACATAACATAGTGGTTAAAAGTATCAATTCTAAAGGCCAGCTCACTGGGTTTGCATTCTGGTGAGCCACTTACTAACTGTGTGACCTTGGACAAGTCACTTAACTTCTCCGTGTATCAGTTCTTCTGTAAAGTATGAATAATAATATTAGCTAATTCATCAGGTAAAGCATTTAGAACATTACCTGGCATCTAGTAAGGCTACACAAATGTTTTCCATCATCATTTGTAGCTAGATAAGAACAGATATATGTTGCTGCATTTTTAGGCATGCTTTGGCCATTTTGTCTTACAGATTTAATTATTTATTTATTTATAAAGATTTCATTCATTTATTTGACAGAGAGAGACACAGCGAGAGAGGGGACACAAGCAGGGGGAGTGGCAGAGGGAGAAGCAGGCTCCCCGCTGAGCAGCGAGCCCGATGCAGGACTCGATCCCAGGACTCCAGGATCCTGACCTGAGCCAAAGGCAGAGGCTTAACAACTGAGCCACCCAGGAACCCCAGATTGATTTCTTTAAAGTACTTTTGCGTATCCCAACATTTTTGAAAAGAATTATTTATTTACTTATTTGAGAGAGAGCATGTATACACAGTGGGGAGGGGCAGAGGGGGAGACTCTTCACATTCCCCACTTGGTCGCACGACCCTGAGATCACGACCTGGGCCAAAGCAAGAATTGGACACTTAACCGACTGCGCCATCCCGGCGCCTCTATCCCAGCATTTTTTATGAGTCAGTTGAAGAACCATTTTCTCCAAGGCATCGGCATTTGACATAGGGCAGACAATAGGAGAAATGTGCTGGAAGCATTAAGTGTCTCCTTATTCTAGAACATCATTGACTCCATAAACATTTTCTTAGAGCAGATGTTCAGTAATACATCTGACCTTTGGGAAGAGAAAAAATATGGATTTATTCAGAAGGCATATTGCCAACACAAAAATCATCCCTGAATAAATTCATGGGTAGATTGATTGATTTTGTATTACCATAATGAAATATGGGAAAATAGAAAATCTGCAGTGATCTGACTTACAGCTAGAAAAGCTAGGCAGATGTTTATTTCCATGATCTTGGGAAGGTCATTTCATGGCTTTGCCTTTGTACTTGCTGGGTTTCTCACACAATGACACTAAATCTTATGCTTCCTTTAAGTGCCAGGTGGATGTTTTTCAAAAATATTACTGAATTTTATCTTTACAACAACCAATAATACTATGAATTAATTAGGATGGGTAGTTTATTCTTTTTTTTTTACAAATAAAGGAATTGGCACTCCTGTCTAAAATCACCTGTGCAGAAGAAGAAAAGCTAGTAAATGTTAACCTGAGACTTCAATCCTGGTCTACCGAATTTAAGTCCAGTGGTCTTTTTTTTTTTTTTTTAAGATTGATTTATTTGAGAGAGAGAGCCCACAGTGGGAGAAGAAGCAGCAGACACCCCACTGAGCAGGAAGCCTGACCTGGGCCTCGATCCCAGGACCCTGGAATCATGACCTGAGCGGAAGGCAGATACTCAACCGACTGAGCCACTCAGGCACCCCTAAATCCAGTGGTCTTTCCACTATATCTTCACTTAAACATCCATTCATTCATTCAATTAGTTCTGTTAACTTTGTGAAGCCCTACACTAACTAGGACCCAAAGAAGTAGAAGGCAGTCATTACCTGTTATTCTCTATTACTTTGATTGAGGAGACAAAATGTAAAATAGCTTAAAAAGGAGAGTATTAGATACAACAGTGGAAATGGTCACTTTGAGCTTGAGACCTTGTGTGAAGCCTCAATGGAGGAGAAGGATCGTACACTGTCCTAGAGGTCATTATGATCTTTGGGGTATTATATGAGGGTCGAAAAAAGGTCACAGACAGCAGTAGCAAAGGTCTGGAGTACAAAAAATTCTTTTTCGTTGTTGAGAGGGATAGAAGGAGTGGAAGCAAGAATGGAGGAGAGGACCAGTGGGTTGAGAAGATGGGGCTGGTGAGGATGGTGATGACGGTGATGATGGTGATGACGGTGATGATGGTGATGACAGTGATGACGGTGATGACGGTGATGCTGGTGATGATGGTGATGACGGTGATGATGGTGATGACGGTGATGATGGTGATGGTTGCCTCTGTAGGTGAGGAGCAGGCATTGGCCATGACGTTCAAAGGAGCAGAGAATCACAGAAGCTATTGGATAGAGAAATAAAACCAGGAAAGTCTTAGGAAGAGTACCTTGGCCATAGTGGGGGAAGATAAAACAGAGGGGGTACCTAAAAGGAAGAAACCGATATTCCAGTTGTAACTGTCTCGCATGTGAATATTTAAGGAATAAATCCACAGTAGGGCAGGCAGCACTTGCCGTGGAGATCATTTTGTTTTATCCCCCGTCAACTCCAACTAGGGGAAGGTTTGACAGTAGAAAATGAGAAATAAGAGGGAAGAGGGAAGAAAAGCTCTGCGTACCATGAGGAATTAGCTTTCAAGCAGTGCTCTCTCCCTCTCTCTCTCAATAGGTTGTCCCCTGTCTAAAACCACCGGTGTCCAGAAACCTTCACTCGCTTCACAAAAGTCAAATATGACACATTCGTGGACAATTTGTCGAAGGCAGTGGTGGCTTGGCTTCATACTGGAGGGGCGCCACAGCTCTGAATTTCAAGAGTGTGCGTCTGTGTTTGGGTGAAATAGCGAACAGACCCAGTTTAGCTACCATTCTGCACAAATGACATCTGTGTGGCCCAGGCAACGGGCCTCTCTACTTCAACTGCAGACCTTAACTCTAGGGGCGCTCTCCTGTTCCAATCTCTGTTCTAGTGTACAGACATGTGTAGATCCATGTGGAGCCACGAGAGATGTAAATACAAGGGATTTTGAACAGAATTCTGAAGGAACAGAAGGGGATCGAGGCCAATACAAGTGGCACAGAATATACTTCCATTTCCTCGTTGCCTTACCTACCACTGGTTGATATTTAACATATGTTCATCCCTGCTCAGTGGTTACTGCTGAGAATGATGAGGGCTTTCCGTCTACGCTCATACGCATTGCTTGTTTTCCTGGGTACTCTGTATGCCAAGTGTCATTCTGCTCAACCTATCATACACCACCTTCTCTCCCAACTCAATGCTTACATTGAATATTCTGGCCTAGTAATTTTCCCTAAAAGAAGATTGTCCAAAAAGGAACCAGTTTCTTGGCACATCATAAGAGGAACTTGGAGATGAGTCGGTGACAGCAACAACGTAGAGGAGAGAAACTTACAAAGGATGGATGAGCACGTCGGGGTAACTGCCTGGATGCGAGGCTCAAGAGGAAGGAGGCTCCCAGACAAAGTTTGTATTCGTGGCCCTGGAGAATGGTGGCGCCCCTTCAAGCCATGGGTTAGAGGACACATTTTGGAGGCTCCTCATACATCCTTCGTGTTTGATATGTTAGATTTGAAATGGAGGTGAGATACTCAGGCAGAGGTAGTCTGCAGACAGCTGGAATGTGGGGTTAGAGATTTTCTTGAGGGAAAAGAAATATCATTTTGAGAGATGCCAGCATCAAGTTGACTAGTGGAAGGTTGTGGCTGGGGGAAAATGAAACACGGAGAGCAGAAGGCTTAAGTCTGGTACCCACGGGGGAAAGAAAGACCAATGAGAGAGCAGGGGAGCACCTGTTTGCATGGGCAGCAGATAAGGTTGCCGGATTTTACAAAAAATACAGCATCCCCAGTTATATTTGAATTGCAGATAAAGAAAGCTTTTTTTTTTTTTTTCCAAAACATCTCAAATATTACATGGGATATACTTATCTGAAAAATTCATTGTTTACCTGAAATTCAAATTTAACAGTTTAACTGGGCCTCCTGTATTTCTTCTGGGAAATCATCTCATGTTGACTTGATATCACACCAGAAGGTTTAGAGATGTAAAGGGTCATGAGAAGCATTTATTCCATGGTCTTTACCCTGTCCCTGAAAGATTAGTTTTTTCAGTTCACCCTAGAAAGTAAGTGCAATGGAGAATATGCTTTTATGTCCTGAGTTTACAATGATGCAGGAATAGCCAAGTCATATGCAATTTGGGCCAGATAAACTTAGACCTGTTTTGTAAGTAGTTTTCTGTTTTTTATTTATTTATTTTTTTATTTTAGAACTCTGTTGGAATTCATACGTGCTCGTTGGCAGAGTAGAGATTGCTATTCTTTATTTTATAAAAATATTGATCGAGTTATTTCCATTATGCATTTTTAAAAAGATTTTATTTATTTATTTGACAGAGAGAGATCACAATAGTGGGCAGTGAGGCAGGCAGAGAGCGAGGGGGAAGCAGGCTCCCTGCCGAGCAGAGAGCCCGACTCCGGGCTTGATCCCAAGACCCTGGGATCATGACCTGAGCTGAAGGCAGAGGCTTTAACCCACTGAGCCACCCAGGCACCCCTCCATTATGCATTTCTAGTAAATCTGTGTTTCTAAAGTTACAATACCAATTTAGCAATACTAAAGACTGCAGTCAAGAAGAATGCAAGGTTGTGAACATTTCTTTTTTACCTGCAACAAGAATTTTGATTTCAAGGTGTTGGTTTTGACTCTGCATTATCATTAAAAATAGATTCATATTTTAGAATATGAATTATTAGATTCATATTTTGAAATGCATCTTTGAGTCCTTCCAGTGCACTAATCCATCAAAGTGATCACCTTTCAAATGTCAAGAAAACAAAATCCAAAAGGTATATATTGATTTTTTTTTCAATATTTAAACTGGAAGTCCAAAGACTTTTTGCAGCTCAATAACATTCTAATCTAATTATATCTACTTTTTTCCTGAATCAATTCTTGTCTCAGGTACTATAGCTACAATTAGGGTGGTAATGAAAACTATCCTTGGTCTGCCATGAAATAAAGTTTAAAAGGTTGTCATTAAGAGATTGATCCATAGATTAAAATTTTTTGTTTCCGTGGGGTCTAAGTGTTAAATGGTCCACAAGAAATATCTGCCATAGAAAACATGCCCAAATCTAGAAAAACCCTGCAATATATGCACAAATGAAAGGTAAACCATCAGCTAGGTTTTCTCTTCTTGTAAAATAGAAATACTTTATGTTAAAACTGAAGTCTAAATCTAATTAGAGCTCACAAAACATTTAGAAAACAAGACAACCAAAATTCCCAAGCGAAGGACAGACCTCTTTGCAGAGGTCTTAACATCCTTTAGAGGTGACTTGTTTGAGTGGTAGGAGAAGCCTGCTTATTTATTTATTTATTTATTTATTTATTTATTGTTATCTTAATTACTTCTTTAGGCAACACGTTTTGTCCATCTGAACCTTTATTTTCTTTATTTTCTTCAAAACCGTATTTTTCCTGAAAGAAATTTAACATGTGAGAAGAAAGAAAACATTTACTTTTTTGTAATGGGATAACAGAGATTTAAGAGTATAACAAACAGAAAAACAAAATAATATCCATTAGGGGAAGTCAAAAGGATTTTGTAGAAAATGCTTTTAGCAATGAACCCCGAAACAACTTAAAATTCACGGTAAATAATTTATAAAAATACATGTCACTCTGAATTAATTAAAATAGTAGGACAATGGCAGGCATGTATTGTTGGAACTTCCTAGTAATTATTTTCATGTCACAGATAGTGTCTACTCTTGTCAAACAAAGATACACCTATTTTTACGGTATTTTGATGTGTCGTTTTAATCAAGATTTATGGTAGTTGGGATGCATGGGTGGCTCAGTCCGTTAAGCGTCTGCCTTGAGCTCAGGTCATGATCCCAGGGTCCTAGGATCGAGCCTGGCATCAAACTCCTTGCTCTGCAGGGAGCCTGCTTCTGCCTCTGTCTCTGGCCCTTTCCACTGCTTGTGCTCTCTCTCTCTCTGGTAAATAAATAACTAAAATCTTTAAAAAAAAAAAAAAAGATTTATGTTAGTTAAAGTGTCTGCCCTTACCTGGTTTATCTAAAGTTTCATGCGGTAAGTATTTTTCACACACCTACTCTGTGCTGAGTACTAAGCAAAGTACTGAGGATATAACTGTAGGCAAGATAAGCATGTTCTGCAGTGTCTTGGAAACTATGGTCCTGTGAATAAAGAGGGTCATTAAATGATAATCATAAGTGGTAACAGGGACAGATACTACGAAGGATGGATCTTATGACTAGGGAGAGGATTTTCTGAAGAAGAAACAATGGGCCTGGGTATGAAGTGTAACGAGGTAAACAGAAGGGAATGCTGTCCCATCCAGGGAGTCGGTGTGAGCAGAGAGCTGTAACGACAGGGAACAGCGACTTGAAAGAAGGCCAATGTGGTTGGAGCTTGGAGGGCCATGGGGGTAGGGTCAGACCATAGAGAACATATTAGGAGTTTTCTTTTCTTTACCCTAGTAGCAAAGAGATGTCACCGAAGAGTTTTAAGCAAGGGAGTAATAACATCTGTTTTGCATTTTAAAAAAGATGACCCCGGCTTCAGGAAGAGAATGGTTTGGAGGGGAACCTGAGTAGCAACAGTGAGGAGGTCATTGCGATGGTTTTGGTGAACTTTGCAGGCAGCTTGGCTGGAGCGGTGGTGGAGATGGGGAGACATGGGTGGATGCCATTTAGCGGAAAAAACCCCTAAAGTCAGGGATCACTGGATGTGGGATTAAGGGAGGTGGGAGGAACAAGGGCAGGTCCTAAATTTCTGGCTTCTTGAACAGGAAGGACAGGGGCGCTCTTGACGGAGACACAGAACAGCAGAAAAAGATGAAATTGGGGGCAGAAAGCTCGTGAGCTCAATTTTAGAAACATTCCTGAGGTGACTTCAGGACATTTGGGGGAAAGAAATTAGAATAAACAATTTGAAACACAGAGCTGATAGGAAAGAAGTCTACTTTGGGGATGGAAAACTAGGAGCCATTTCTATATAGGTGATAATTAAAGCCATGAGTGTGGGTGACTTTGCTTGGGAATGAGGAAAGAAGTGAGCTTCGTACCAAGTCGTGATATACTCTAATATTTAATGGCCAAGTAGAGGAAGACACATCTGTCACAGAAATGGAGGAAAAACAGGGAGGGAAAAAATATGATATTATCCCAGAGAAGAGAGTATTTCCAAAGGGAGAGGATGGCCAAAGATATTGCATGTTTTTGAAGCCAAGAAAGATGAGAACTGGAAAGTGTCCATTCGCTTTAGCAACATAAAGGTCCAGTGACATTAGTTGTGATGTTGCTGAGAACCAGGTTGAGTGGATGAGGAATGAATGGGAAGTGGAAAAAACACAGACAAATCATGGGTACAGAAGACCCTTTTAAAAGATTTGGTTACAAAAGTAGAAAAGATAAGAGAGTAATCTGGAGTACTATGGGGTTCGTTGAAGCTTTTATTAATTTTTTTGAATGCTGGAAGCTTGATCATGATTAAATCTAATGGGGGGATCTATTCGAAAAGGAGAGATTGAATATACAAAACAGAGAAGGGATAATTGCTAGCGCGGGGTGTGGGATGCTGGAAATGATGCGACGCAAGCATCGGTGGAGAAATTGACCATAGGTAGGAGAAATGGTTCCTATAATGCTACAGGTGATGGAAAGAGAGCGTGGATTAAGTATGAATATGTGTTTGGTGGCAGAGAGATAAGGGCCTTCCCATCTGGTGACTTATATTTTCTCTGTAAAGTATCAGGCAAGGTCACCCGTGAGAGGCAGAGGGGTAAATGGTAGGGGAAGGTGATGGATCATGTCGCTATTTGTGGACAGTGGGGAAGTCCACGAGGGGATGCTGTAGGCTGGCTCAGCAGTGCGGGGGGACCCATTTGCAGCTGACGGTCATGAATTTACAGCGGAACCCATTCGTATTTTTGTGTGTGATATGGTGTCCAGTATTAATGCCAACAAACAGTTTTCAACAAAGGTCCTAGCTTGAGCCTAAAACATGTTTACTGTGGGAATCATCTGTGTCTTCAGGGTCAGCTAGAGAAGCACACAGATATTCAGGCTGCCACCGTCTGCTCTCGTGGCATCTAAAGGGTCACAAGAAGGAAGGTGTTGCCTAGACTCGCAATGTCCGCACCAGGACACTTATTTCCCACCCTTTTCCGGAAATGATGCACGTAACCCGGATATTTCTGGAGTGCAAGTTTAGGAAAACTTTCTTGGCAAATATGAGAAAGCAGAAATATGTTGCGGAGGCAGAAGAGGCTTATTGAAATTTCAAATCCGAGAATGCTAAAAAAGAGGGAATGATGGATTCAGCTCTGGTCATTGTCGCGTGTTTGCTGGTTCTGCTCTATGGCCGGGGCTCATGGAGCCCACTCATTCCCAGGAGGATGATCTCTGCCCTTGTCTCTACCTGGCTCTCCACTAATGTGTTTGGGAGTCATCCGCCTTTTAGGGGCCCGCCACTGAGCGTTCTCTGCGAGGACTGACCTTGAACAACCTTCTTTCAGCTATCGACTGTGAAGGCACAGGGCGAAGAGTGCCTTTCTGCAACTCACCTTCTAGACCATTAGTCTTAGCGGGCTGGGAGGGCATGCTGAAGAAACCCTGCGGAAAGAGCGTCTGCTCTTGGGAGTGGGCAGACCATGCGTGGGGCTACACTGGCTGATTTATTTTTTATTTATTTATTTATTTAAAGATCTTATTTATTTATTTATTTGACAGAAAGAGAGATCACAAGGAGGCAGCGAGGCAGGAAGAGAGAGAGAGAGGAGGAAGCAGGCTCCCCACTGAGCAGAGAGCCCGATGCGGGGTTTGATCCCAGGACCCTGGGATCATGACCTGAGCTGAAGGCAGAGGCTTTAACCCACTGAACCACCCAGGCGCCCCAACGCTGGCTGATTTAAAAGAATTCTTTTGGTTGTAGCATTCCCAGTGAAATGTGTCCATGCTACTGCTGTTCATCTGTGCGTCCGAGGACTGAAGATGTTGGCCATATCTGCCACGGACCTCTCAGACCTCCATTCGAGAGAATGGACCATGACAGGCTTTATAGCTGTCACAGAGCAACTAAATAGGAGCATTTCCTATTTGATAATCCAGATTTGCTGTCATCCCACAGCTATTGGATGCCCTTGGCTTTGAGCAGCTGTGAGCTGTGTTCCTCTTTTCCTGGTTCAGTCTCCAATTCTGGAAACACCTTCCTCTCAAATTCACTCATCACATACTGAACGCATAGCAAGCTCTAGTCACTTGTGGCAACTGTGGCAAACATGGTCCCCATGGCTTAGGTTCAGGTCACGCTGGTCATGTAAGCGCTGCCCTTCCCAACTACACACAGAGATACCTTGGAAGAATTTCTATTTCTCTTCTTTTTAAAACAAATTTTATTTATTTGCACGAGAGACAGTGAAGGTGTGCAAGATAGCACGAGTGGGGCGCGGGGCAGAGGGCGAGGGAGAGGCATGCTCCCCGCTGAGCAGGGAGCCTGATGCAGGGCTCCATCCCAGGACCCCCAGGGATCGTGACCGGAGTGGAAGGGAGACACTTCACGGACGGAGCCACCCAGGGGCCCCTCCATTTACTCTCTGAAATGCCTGACTTCTAACAGTAACAATGTTGGCAACCTTCTAATAATGCCTTCAGGCTCCCATGTTTATTTGACTCAGCATTTTTTAGGGAAATAGCTGCTTTCCCTTAAAGGTCTTACTGTGTTAAGTTCATTAATATTATTCATAGTATCTGTGTCAGCATTGCTGATACCTGCATTATGGTCATTTTTTCTGGTGGTAAAAGGTGAAATTATGTTACACTGTCTGCATGGTGGTTGAAGTTTTTTTGAGAAGGGGCCGTGTGATTTATTTCTTCTAGATTAACAACGCTGGTGGAAGGTGGTAGCGATGTATACAGATTTCTGACATACACAGATTTCCTGATTTTATTTGTTTTACGTAATACCCGGTTTTAGAGCATCAACACAGTAGTTGCTAAGTAACCACATTGCTCTAATGGCCCTGAGATTTTAGCACAAGGGATATGAAAGTATTCTGCCGTAGAGAACATTTTAGTGAGATAAGCACTCTTCCTGTTTGCCAATAGGAATCATTCCTTTTCTTCTAAGGGTTGTCTATACAAGTGGAGAATTGAAGTGACCATTGCTTTCAAAGTAAAAGCACAAGCGTTGACATGAATTAGTCACTTGGCTGAACTTATTTATGAGATTCACCAGTTAATTGAGGGGGTTTCTGCTTCACTACCTGACTATAGTCAGGGCGGTATTCAGCCTCAACACAAGCGTATTGTTATGGGAGTCTCAGGCGTATTGTCAGATTTCCTTTTTTGAGCGACTTGTCAAGCGAAGGCACGTTTGCATACACATTTGCAACACGTGTATTTTCGAGCCCACAAGTTCTCAAAAATAAAACAAAAAAGGGACGAGGGCCATTAAAGGTGGGAACCCCCTTAGAGGGAACTACAAAACCACTTTTTATGGGCATTTTGTAAAAAAAAAGATTTTATTTACTTATTTGACAGAGAGGGGGCACAAGCAAGGGGGGCAGTAGGCAGGAGGAGAGGGAGAAGCAGGCTCCCTGCTGAGCAAGGAGCTGGACACAGGGCTCCATCCCAGGACTCCAGAATCATGACCTGAGCTGAAGGCAGACGCTAAACCAACTGAGCCACCCAGGCGCCCCATGTATGGGTATTTTTGCAACCCATAGCAAGTAAAACTCAATAAGAAAAATAAAAGAAAAACAAATAAAGCCACTTTAAACTGGGGATTAGCCGCATTAAAACAAACAAACAAACAAACCAACAGACCTACAGATTTAGCAAACCAAGAAATGCAGATAGCAGGGTGAGCTAGAAAAGACTACCAGTCTGTCTAAAATGAAGAAGAAAATCCAAAAGTCCTAATGAAGGAAGTGGAGAGCCATGTTTTGAAAAAGAACAAACAGAACATCAGTAAATAAAATGGAAACAATAATATGAATGCATATAATTTGATCAACTCAATAAGCCAGCTTAATTGACGGACGGGAGTAGAATACTTCACCCGAGAAATAGAGAATACCACCTTTTCAAGCACACATAGAATATTTACCAAGAAGTTACTTGGAACTAGGCTGTGAAAGAAGTCTAAACCTAAAGGGTTAATACCATACGGGTCCCATTTTGCGATTACAACAAAATGAAATAAAACAAAGCATATAGCGAGGGGGAGGTCAACATCACTTTTCCCTGTGTTTGACACTGAAAAGTATACTTTGTAATAACTCATGAGTCAATGACGCAGTCTAATAGAAATTAGGATTTCTTGATCAGATGACAAGAAAACACCTCAATTCAAACATAAGCGTAGTAGCTAAACTGATACATGGATGGAAAATTTTAGCCACAGAGTGTTATATACAAAATAGTGTGGGGGGTGCCTGGGTGGCTCAGTGGGTTAAAGCCTCTGCCTTCGGCTCAGGTCATGATCCTAGGGTCTTGGGATCGAGTCCCGCATCGGGCTCTCTGCTCAGCGGGGAGTCTGCTTCCCCCTCTCTCTCTGCCTATTTGTGATCACTCTCTGCCAAATAAATAAATAAAATCTATAAAAAATTAAAAAAAATAGAAATGCTGAGGTAGGAATTTTCTGGTTAGATCAATTAGTCAACAAACCCAAAGGTTATTCTTTTGAAAACAAGCAAATATCTCACAAGATTACTCAAAGGACCAAACAATAACACTGGCAAAAATAAAAGAAAACACTAGAAATTTAATGATAAATAGTGTGGAGATTAAAAACATGATGAAGATTAAAAACATGAGAGAAGATTCAAAACAACCTGTCAATAAATTTAAAAAGCTAGATACAGTGGAATATTACTAGAAAAATATTTTTTATATTGAAACAGGAGACATATGTGTGTGTGTATGTATGTATACATAAATGTATGTATATACATATGTATATGTATGTATGTATGTATGTATATATATACATATACATATCTATAACCAGTTGATTCTACATAGTGCTTCTCTTTCTCAAATGATATCTAGCAGTGGAATCTTAATTTAAAAAAATCAACTTTCTCAGTTTGGACAGTTAACCATTGTTTCATTTTTATAACATTATTTCAAAGTAAACATAGCATATTTAAATTTTTTTCTTTAAATTCAAGATTAAAATCCATCTGAAATGATGCTTAGCACATGCCTTTGAGCTTGGAAATATCTCTTAGTGGATTTTTTTTTTCTGCAACCATACTAAGAATTCTGTTCTGCCCAACAGCTGCCAGCATTGGTTCCTTAACAAGGGCTTAAAAGAGCAAAGACCCATATTTCAAGGCTGTTAGAAAATAATTGATTTCTTAGGGCACGATCCTAACGCTCCTGATAATATCCCGGGCTGGCATAGAGTCAGACTTTCCCTTTGTCTTGCTAAAACTTACTTACTTTTATTGACCCACCTGATCCAATTAATCTATGAATTATATTTTTAACCTCATCACCTCATTGTAACTGAGGGAAAGTATTTCAGCTTGACATATTTCTTACTCATCTTAACCTCTTGATATAAAAAGGCAGGATTCCTTTGCGCTAGGTATTGCCATAAAGTATACGAACCAGAAAGAACTGGCATGAGTGAGATTTGATCTAAATCAACGATGAAAGTAAGAAATGTGGCAAATAAGAAAGAGAGGCTGCATTTCTATCACGTGGTTTGCAAGGCAGGAGGAAACAGGGCTCCATTGTGTCTTTACGGGTATGAATGCACACTTCCACACCCTCCCCCCGCACACACGTGAATACTGGGGAGCCAGGGGCAGTGCACGCAGGGTCACCCCCTTCCGTTCCTCAGATGGAGGAAGAGACTCATGGTTGGAGAGTTCCCTGTCAAAGGCATGCAGCTTCACACAACCGTGTTTGTGGCTGAGCTTGCCAGTCTTCTCTGCACTCGTCTGAGCTGACGGCGGTTCCTCACTGGGAGTGAGGAGCGTCACTCGCTTTCTCCTTCCTCTGTCCTTGCCTTATCGCTGCTCCTCGGCTGCCTGCCACGTGCCGGGCTCTGGCTTCCCTTGGTCTTCCGCCCGCTCGTTTGATACTTGCCTCGACTTCCACCCACCACCGAGTCATCGGTCCACCAGAGCAAGCCGGGACTGGGCATGGTGGGCTTCCAGAACTAGCGGCGAATCCTGTCAAGTGATTCTCGCTTTTGTGCAGAGCAATAATGGCTATTCTCTGAGCAGAATGCCTCTCTAAATTGGGCCATAAATCAGCTTCTCATGGAAAGGTCAGAGGGGACACCGGACAAGGGGGAGAAAACACGTCCACAAATTTGAATCTATATTGGGAAATTTTCTCAAATGTCCTTGACACATTTTTACTTGATTTTGGGAACTTAGGGTAGCTATTAATTGGATGGGAACATTACACATGGCTCTGATTATTTGGCACAATAAAGGCGTATGGCTGAGATCTACAAACATCCTTTGGCTACTCATTGTAAGGTGACCCTGCATTATGGCCCCTGGCCAGTTCATTTTGATTATGAAGGCCCAATCTTTGAATCAGACTGTATTTCCTTGGAAGGACTTGAATATGGTGGACTTCTGAACTGCAGTCTGCAAAAACCTTAATGAAAAGTTGTGAAATGCCCCATGATGTCATAAAACCCAGTTAGAAAGGAGCTGCCTGATTTTCACTTGTTTGCAAAATAACCAGTCGTCTGACCAACGTAAAAGCCTTTTCTTTCCAAAAAACAAAAGGTTCTGCATATGCATTCACACAGCCAAAGCATTGCTCATTCCCAAGATGGCAAGCAAAATGGTATTGGAGTCCCTATACTGTAATGATACGTGGCAGTTTTTCCCTATTAAAATGCCAGGATTCATTGTCGCTTAGCAAAGGTGTCGTAACAAAAGCATTTATCCAAGATCTTGAGAAAATACAATCAGAGCTAATGGGGGAGAGGCTGTGCATGAATACTAAGTGTTATTTTTTATGTTCTGAGTCTTTCAAAAGAAATACAGATATGTTTGGGGGAACGAAGAGAAACCTACAATATTCTTTCTTTTTGAGACTGGCCGGCACTTGGCGATGTCTGTACCCCCGTGAAGGTTACGGGGCTTGGGCTGAGCTGTCTGTCTGGGTGATGCCCCAGGCCCAAGTTCCTTTGTTGGACACTTGTGTAGGCCTTTGCCAAGTCCTCCCCCTCCCTGCTACGTATTAATATGCACAACGCAACTTGTGCGAAAGTGTGGCAAATATGTAGGTCACTTAACTGCGGCAGTAAAATACAAATTCACGGGAAAATTGCTGACATCATTAGTCTAAAGCATTAACATCTGCAGGTTACACATGCCAGACACATAATATCTGTTAATTATCGTTGTAATCGGAGACCACTGGGAGTACGAATCCGGATTTATGTGAAAGGTTTGCTACTTTCAGAAATACCGAGTTCTACTTGTAACATTTAATTTATGAAAATGAAGCAAATTCTATATGTGGGTAGGGATATAGGTGACTCCAATCTGTTATTTTTTATTGTTTTTTCCCCAAAAGACATTTGATGAAGCTTAATATTGGTTATCCAGAAACATAAACTTTCAAGTTTGTTGTTCAAACAACATAGGGATCTGCTAATTACACCTGAATAAAAACACACACACACACACACACCCAAAAACCACAGGGATCATTTTGTTAAAACTGTTTATTTCTCTATTGTCTTGTGTGACTTTTCATCATTATATGTTACATAGTGATTCTTATCCCCCTACTGTTTTCGATTAACCTCAACATTTCACACACACACACACACACACACACACACACACATATATATATATATATATAATTTTTTTTTTTTTGAGAGAGAGACAGGGAGAGAGGGTGGGGAGGGCCAGAGGGAGAGGGAGAGAATCTTAAGTAGGCGACACGCCCAGGACCAAGCCCAACTCTGGGCTCAGTCTCATGACCCTGAGATCATGACCCGAGCTGAAACCCAGAGTGGGACACTTAGCTGACTCAGCCATCCAGGTGCCCCTGTCTTTTCTGTAATTTATAGTTCAGTTGTCTTTTCATCTCTGTTTATGCTGTATTGAAACATCTCTCGGAGCTCACTGATAAAGCTGATACTATATTATAACCCTGTTTGTTGAAAACATGTGCAGCCTGAGATGAGGGACTCACCAATTTAATGAGTCCAAGGGATGTGAAAAAAAAAATCCAGAGGTTTTATAGGTGAAACTTGGGAGTTTGGAAGATAAGGAAATCATTACCATTATAAGTGACTAGTGCCTTTCCCTGGATTTGACAGATTTGATTTTTTTTTTCTTTTTCCCACAAGTCCTATCCTTGACTAAAGGAAATAGCAGATATCATTTAGAAGCTTCCTTTGCACTGATATTTCTAAGTAATTAGTGATCTACAACCCCATTCTCCAAATGCCCTTTAGCCAGGACTGCAGCTGATTATCAGCTCTTCTCTACCTGGAAGATTTGCATTATATTTTTTTGTAATTTTTGTATTCCCCCTTCAAGGTTACACATACTTAGAACAAATGATTGGATTCAAATAAGACTTGGACCCCGAAGGAACTTCTCCCGAATAACTTAATGATACATGGAGGGGAATGCCCTGGAAAGAGAAAATCCTAGAAGGGCTGCAAATAGCATGGAGGTGCCATGAAAATTGGCAACATGAATGGACAAAGAGGAGGAAATGGATAAGTCACTACATATATCTAAGTAACATCTGAAAACCTGCCAGGTATAGATACATACGTACTGCAAATCCAAGTACAACATTCTAGATGCAGATTAATTTCAGTCCACAAACAAGGCAGGCAACTGTAACTTCATTTTCTGAAAGAACTTAATTTTTATTTTAAAATCCTAATCTCTAGGGTAGCCACAAATTACTGTGAGTCAGTTCAGGCTTTTTCCCTTCCCTTGGGGCAGTGCCTGAATTCTGAAGGAGGTTATATGCGTCAAGGTGTCAGAGACTGCTTTTGTCTTCTGTTTTCATACGTCCACCCTATTTGATGAGACATGCGTCGGTCCATCCTGTCTGCGGCGAATCGATCAGGCAGATGACCGAGGTGATACCCGCTATTCCTTACCTGCCCATGTGGTCCGGCGAAAGACTCTGGTATCATAATTTCTGTACCAGTAATTCTGGGTCCCTCTGTCCTCTACATTCGTCTCATGTTGGGAAATACAGAGAGCACCGTGCTGTCTCCACATCACACTTGGGAGGAGGAACACACTAGGGTATGAAGGCTCAGTACGACTTTGTAGTCTGCCCCTTCCCCCGATCTGTCTCCAGATCTGTCTCCCACAGTCTATCCTGCCTGCTTCGTATTTCACAAACCTTTCTAGGGCAATCTGCCTACTCGTGGGACTAGCACCTCTCTTTCTCTTGCTTCCCCTCAGATTTTCTCTTTTCCCCTAGCTTGTAGAATTCCATTCTAGCCTAGGGAGTGAGGAAGTCTTTCTGTTACTCTGGAAGGTTCTTTCAAAATTCATTCTTCAAGGAGTATAGGGTTTTGAGTTCCAAAAGCTGGGGAGATACTTCTTTTGCTCTATGTTGTCACACCCCTTCTTGGAATGGTAATAAAATTATCTAGCAGTTCCAATTGGTGGGACGAAGTGTGGGAGCAGGAATACCAAGAAATCACATTGGTTAATGTTTCAAAAATATTATGTAGCCATATGGAAAGCAAACACAGAAAATGCGAGAGAAGAAACGAGCATAGTGATCACATCTGTCTCTCCGAAGACAATAATGGCCTCTGGGGCCAAATAAAGATTTGGGGTGTTAGGAGAAGAGAGACCTAATGCAGAGCTTACTTCTCCCAGGACTGGGGGAGATCCTGAAGACAAGGATATGAGATTCGGGCCAAGGGTCATACTGCAGAAGCCTCTGGGGGTGAGCATGTAGCACAGAGCTTTCTGGAATCCCAGGAGAAAGTCAAGGTCACTTGCTATTCCCACATCAGTATGCTTTAGCAACCTGGTCCAAAAGAGGCCGCGAAGGAGATGGACAGTGGCCTCATTACTCCTGCTTAAGCCAGAGAGATGAGCCTGCCGGACCTGGGGCCTTTCCCCAGTGTCTCATCAGGGAATTTGCTGTGCACCTGCTCCCACTCCCTGAGGCCCTGTCAACCTCTCGGATATGTCAGCCATCATATATGCGCTCCAAAGAGCCGGCAGAGGATAAGGGCACATTTACAGGGTTTTGGAGGTTTGTTCAATGTGTGCACACAAACCGCATGCTCATTGATTTTGAAATTTAAGTGGAAAAATAAATGCCAGAAGATAGCCAAAACGTGTGTAAAATAAGAATCTTGAGAGGAGTTACCTTACCAGGTATCAAGACAGAATGCGAAACCATGATAGTGAAATTCTTGTATTCATTTATCTAACTGATAGTTAACTGATCCCCACCTATGAGCTAAACCCTGTTCTAGTTACGGGAGATAAAGTAGTGAACAAAACAGACAAAACATACAGCAGCAGAGAATACACAAGAGAAAAATAAGTGAAATATAGAGTATACTATGGGGTTGTAAGCGCGGTGGAGAAGGGTGCCCGGCGAGCTCAGTTACTTGACGTCCGACTCTTGGTTTTGGCTCAGATCATGATCTCGGGGTCATGAGATTGAGCCTTGTGTCAGGAGTCTGCTTAAGAGTTTTTCTCTCCCTCTGGGCTCACACCCCCCCACTCACATTCTCTCTCTCAAATAAATAAATAAATAAGTCCATTCTTGGTTTTTAAAAGATTTTATTTATTTATTTGAAAGAGAGAGAGAGAGAGACAGCAAGCACAAACAGATGGGAGGGGGCGGCAGGGGAGAAGCAGACCCCCGGCGGAGCAGGGAGCCAGCGGGAGCCCCACGTGGGGTTCGATCCCGGGACCCTGAGGACACGATCTGAGCCAAAGGCAGACAGTTAACTAACTGAGCCACCCAGGAGCTCCGACACGTCTTAAGAAAATAAGTAGGGCGGAGAAGAACACGGAAGGGATGAGCAATGGAGGGGGCAGCGCTCACATTTGAAAATGGGTTGGTCAGAGAAAGTGCTACTTGAAGCAAAGGCCTGACAAAGGAGGTAGCCAAGCACTACCTCCGGCAGAGCATGCAGGCCTGGGAAGTGTTCAGGCCCGTTACTCTAAGGTGTGTTGAAGGAAAGCAAGGAGGCCGGTCACCAGCGACTGTGAGGAGAACAGATTGAAGAGGGTAAGTGTGGAAGCGGGGAGGCCCGTTAGGGAGGCGTTTGCAGTAATACAGAGGAGGGCTAATGGTGACGTGGGCCACCATGGCCTGATTCTGGAGGCATTTGAAGCCGAGATGACCAGATTTGTTGACAGGCCATATGTGGGCTGTAGGAGAATGACTCACAAATGCCTCCAACATTCTGGGCTTGGGAAACCAGAATTACTGGTACAGCACAAAAATTATGATACCAGAGTCTTTAGCCAGACCACGTGGGCTGGAGACTTTTCTTGGCAACATACTAGCTGTGCACCTTGGACAAATTACTTGACCTTTCTGTGCCTTGGTGTTCTTATCCATAAAATGGGGCTGATAGTCTCTATCTCATAGAGTTAGAAGGACTGAGTTGCATATAAATGAGTTATATGTCACTCATTTACATATGTGACACATAGTAAAAGATCACGACAGTTATTTTGTTTTGTTTTACTGAGGTAGACTATGAAAGGAACGAGGGGAAGGAAAACCAAGTGTCTGATTTGGGAACATTTTACTGGGATCTTTTGACTGGCTCACCCGGCCTCCCTTCTCTAATTCTCTGGCATTTCCAGTAAGTAACCGAATATAGGCATCCTGAGCTCAGGGCAGAAGGAGGGCTGGCGATTTGATTCGGAAGTAAAGTGTAACTGGTGTTTAAAGCTATGGAACAATGAAGCGGCTGGGGGAGCGAGTGTAGGTAAAGAACAGCTTTCCGGGAGAGAACCCTTAGGTTTTCCACCATTTAGAGGTAACGCTCCAGAAACCAAGTGCATAATGAAGTGCTACCGAGGAAGCTGAGAATTGACTCTTGAATTGAGCTTTGTGGAAATCACTCATGCGTGGAAACAAAGAACTTTTAGAGAATGGATGAGGGATTGCGGTTGGGGCAAAATCTTGTTTGGTTAGCAGTAGTGACGACGATCTAGAAGCTGAAAGTCTTAAAAGAATAAGGTTAAGCTTCTCTTAGAAGTAGACCTAAGCATCCCTTAGGTCAAGCAGATGACCCTGCAAATGATGGGTAAGGGGTTGTACAGGCTGGAAGCACAGCGCTCAAAGCTGGGAGGGATGAGGCAGGGGGAAGCGGGGGGCAGACCTATCCGACCTCCAGGCCCAGGGCTGGGAATTTGTGACGGACCAATCAGACACTACATGAGAGGGCGGTGGGGAACCTGGAGCCCCCAAAGGGATTTCAGATTTCTTTGGAACAAGAGATAAAGGGGAGATTCAGTGTGTATTGGTGATAATGGCATAGAAATAAACAAGTAGAAATATACCTTTAATATATATGAGTTTTCTGTCAAAGGTACTGTTTTGACTTAGATATTTATGGATTATCAAATGGTGGTGGCAGAATTAGCTCTTCATCTGGAAGAAAATAAAAATGTACCCCTCTTGGGGCGCCTGGGGTGGCTCAGTGGGTTAAAGCCTCTGCCTTCGGCTCAGGTTGTGATCCCAGAGTCCTGAGATCGAGCCCCGCATCGGGATCTCTGCTCAGCAGGGAGCCTGCTTCCCCCCCACACCCTGCCCCCGCCTGCCTCTCTGCCTGCTTGTGATCTCTGTCTGTCAAATAAATAAATAAAAATCTTCAAAAAAATGTAAAAATAAAAAAATATATATCCCTCTCTTATACCAAGTAAAAAGTAAATTCCAGATGGACTGAGGCTTAACTGTTAAGGTTTAAGATCACATAAACTGTGCAAGAATATTTAAGAAACTACAGGTATAATCTAGGTATGAGGACAATCTTACGTAAGATTAGACACTCAGAAGCTGTGACAGAAAAAAATGGACATATTTGTTATATAAATTTTGTACATGTTACTGAAAATCGTAGTTACAGTGAGTAAACTATAGACTTGCACAACAGAGGGTTGCCACACAGAGATCCGAAAGAGAGGCTGTATCTGTAATATAGTGTGTGTGTGTGTGTGTGTGTGTGTGTGTGTGTGTGTGTGTGTGTTTAGGAAACAAAGTAAATCCCTAGCAATGGGAAAGTCTTTTAATGAAATTATGGGTCATTCACGCTGTGGATTCATTACAAAACCATCAAAAACAAGGAATGACAGCTGTATTGAGTGATGAGTTGGGGAGAGTCCGTGGTGTATTTTTAAGTGGAAAAAAAGGCGAGGTGTGTATAGTCAATTTTTATAAGATGGTGATAAAAGCTACCTCTCGATAATTATGCAGAATCACTTTGTATATATGTGGACTTGGAGAAAAATAGAGGCGAGTATGTGCTAGGTTTTCACTCGGGGTTACTTAGGGTGGTGGAGATTGGACCAGAGAAGAGACAGGCAAGCAAAGTAGTAACGGAAGATCGATACCCGAGTGAAAACCATGAAACAACAATCCGACAAAGAATGCTTTAATAAAAGAGGGGACTTTATTTCAAATGAGAAATGTATTTCATGATATGCTATTTACAAAGGCATCCTTGGTATAAGACATTGATGGTCCATGTGATTTTTTTTTTTTTTGAGTGCAAGTCTTGAACTCACGACTGTGAGATCAAGATCTGAGCCAAGATCAAGAGTTGGTCACTTAACCGACATGAGCTGCCCCCATATGATTTTTTTTAATAACCAAAAGGTATTTGCTCTTTGAGGAGAGAAGAATCTTCATAATGTATTTTTCTCATCATAGGTGGCAGTACTCTTTCACTCTCTCCACTCAACGGCTATATATTTTTTAAAAGATTTTATTTAAAAAAATTTTTTTAATTAACATATAATGTATTATTAGTGCCAGGGGTACAGGTCTGTGACTCGCCAGGTTTACACACTTCACAGCACTCACCATAGCACATACCTTCCCCAATGTCCATAACCCCACCACCCTCTCCCGACCCCCCTCCCCCCAACAACCCTCAGTTTGTTTCATGAGATTAAGAGTCTCTTATGGTTTGTCTCCCTCCCGATTCCATCTTGTTTCATTTATTAAAAGATTTTATTTTTTAGTAATCTCTAAATACACCATGGAGCTCAGATTCACAATCCTAAAATCAAGAGTCATATGTTCTCCTGACTAAGCCAGCTAGGCACCCCTCAACGGTCATATTTTTCACGGAAGGCTATCTGAGAGTCGTATCTTAAATTATTTAACAGGAAAAGAGAATTGTCAAACAGAGAGACATTTGCAGATTGCCCCATCTAATAGCATATTTATACACTATTTGGCATTGCTGATGACAGATGCCATGTTTGAACTTCTCAGTCTCTGACATGAATCATATTTTTGTTCTCTTGAATTATATAGAAAAATTATACTGTTGCAGACATCAGGCCTGGTTATTTTGCTTTCAAAGACATTAGAATATGTTTTCCTCTGTGTGTTATTTCTAATATGCATATATGTAGGCATTCCTTATCAAGAAGTTTCAAGTGTTATTCATCTGTTATAGTTGTTTTCATGTTTTCTGTAGTTTACAGTATAGTCACTGAAACTCCTTTTGTTAATTTAATAACCACATTGCTAGTTTACAACTCCATTCCTCTCCAGGAAACACACACACACAATTTTATCCTTCCTTTGCACTTAAGAGTTCCGTCTCCAAATCGACCCTGCCTCTATTTTGTAAAATGTCTAGTTTGTCTCATTCATCAATCTGATAAGATATTTCAAATCTGATAAAATATTTCAAATAATCCTTTGGACTGTTCGTAAGATATATTTTTCCCAATGCAGAGTCTTGTTTTGGTGGTGTTTTTGTCTTTTATAATTGGCTTTGTAGCCAAGCCAATTTGTATTGTTTTTTGTTAATTTTACTGAGGCATAATTTATAGTCTTAGGTAACCATCACCACAATCTAGACATAAAATAGCAACATCAGCCCGGAATGTTCCTTGATTAATTCTCTCACCTCTTCACCTCCAACCCTAGGCAACCACTTACCTGCTTCTCTCACTATAGTTTAGACTTGATTAAGAATTTCATAGAAATGGACTCATATAGTAGGTGCTTTGTTTTTGGCTTATTTCATTCATCCACATTCTTTGTGGAGTCAGCCATGTTGTTGTAGTTATCAGTGGTTCCTTTAAAAAAAAAAAAAAAAAACTTTTGTGTAGCATTCTGTAGTATGCATGCACCAAAATTGATTTATTTACCTGTCTGTGAACATTTGGTTTGTTTCTGCTTTGGCTATTTTGATAAAACTGCTGTGAACATTCATGAACAGGTCTTCGTTTGGACATATATTTTTATTTGTCTTAGACAAAGAGCTGGGAGTGAAATCACTGGGCTGTGTGGCGAGTGTGTATTTAACTTCCTATGGAACTGCCAAGCTGTTTTCCATTCCCACACTGTATGAGTTCCAGTTTCTCCACATTCTCACTAACACTTGTAATTATCAGTCTTTTCAAATTTTAGCCATTCTAGGAAGTGCGAAGAAGTATCTCATGTTGGCTTTAACTTCGATTTCGCTCAGGACCAGTGAACGGAACATCTTTTTAATGTGCTTATTGATCATTCATGTATCTTATTTTTTGAGGTGCACGTTTAACTAGTTTGCCCACTTTATTGAGTTGTTGGCTGTTTTTCTTCTTGAGTTATAGAGGTTGTTTATGTATTGTGAATACTTATTTTTTGTCAGAAGTATGTATTGTGACTATTTTTCTCTGAGTATGTGGTTTGCCTTTTCACTTTCTTAACAGTGTCTTTCCAACACCAGAAGATTTTCATTTGATAAAGTCCAATCATCTCCAGTTTTTTCCTTTGGTTTGTGCTTTTTGTGTACTATCTAAGGAATATGCCTCGCCAAGGTTATAAAGATTCTCTTCTAAGAATTCTTCAAGGAATTTTTGTTTGAGCTTTTACTTTTTGATCTTTCATCTGCTTCAATTATTTATGTATACTATGAGATAAGGTTCAAGGTTAATTTTTTTCTTTTTTTTTTTTTAAAGATTTTTATTTATTTATTTGATAGACAGAGAGAGATCACAAGTAGGCAGAGAGGCAGGCAGAGAAAGAGAGGGGGAAGCAGGCTCCCCGCTGAGCAGAGAGCCCGATGTGGGGCTTGATCCCAAGACCCTGAGATCATGACCTGAGCTGAAGGCAGAGGCTTAAACCACTGAGCCACCCAGGCGCCCCAAGGTTAATTTTTTTCTAACCTGACAGTCAATTGTTTCAGGACCATTTGTTGGAAAGACTATTTTTCCTCATTGATTTACCATGGCAACTTTGTCGAAAATCAGTATGTATGGATTCATTTCTGGAATCTCTAGTCAATTCCATGGGCTGACATGTCACTCCTTTACTATCTTGATTATTGTAACTTTATAGTAAATCTTGAAATCAGGTAGTATAAGTCCTCTAAATTGGTTTTCAAAATTATTTTGGCTCTTCTGGTCCTTTGTGTTTCAGTACAAATTTCAGAATTGGCTTATCAATTTATGTAAAACATTTCAGGCATTTTGATTGAGATAGTTTTGAGTTCAAAGACCAATTTGGGCCAATTTTCATCTTAACTATTGAGCCTTCTGGTCCACGAACATGGCATATCTCCACATTTGTTTAAGTCTTTAAAACTTGTCTCATCAATGTTTTGTAGTTTTCAGGGTACCAGTACTACATACATTTTATTCATTATAATTTCATTTTCCAGTTGTCCATTTTTTTCTTTGAGAAATACAATTTATTTTTTGTATTGACCTTGTATCTGGAAAACTTTTCTTTTTCCTTATTATTTCTGGTAGCTTTTTGTAGGTTTCTTATAATTTTCTATTTTAGATAAGTAGCATCATCACATCTCAATAAAAGACAGTAATATCATCAAGGAATAAATCCATTTTTTCTCCATCCTTTCCAATCTCTCTTCCTTGAATTTACTTTTCTTCCCTTATTTCACAGAATAGAGCCTCTAGTACAATATTGAAAATTTTCTGGAGGATTCTTTGTTTCTTTTGTGGTGGTGGTGTTTAATTTGGCCCTATTGAATCATTTAGTTACTTAGCAATGAAGCCCTTCCTGCTTTAGATAAGCTCTCAGTAAATTGATGCTCAACCACCCTAATAATCAAAAATATATAAATTAAAACAGTGAGATACTGTTTTATATCCTTGAGATTTGCAAAATGTAGAGAGCCAGATAAATGTCAAATGTTAGTGAAGATATGGAAAAAGGGCTCTTATAAACTGCGGGTGAGAATGTAATCTGGTACAGCCATTCTGGAGAGAAATACAGCTCTCATCGAAATTAACAGTATTTGTACCTGTTTACCTGTACAGCATCTCCCGAGTATTTGCCTCAGGGGCACTCCCAGACACGTTCAATTCCAAACTTCTGGATGATGGAGGGAATCGAGGCTAGAAGTCCATCCTTAGGGGAATGAGTAAACATAATGTAGTGGGTGCACACCATAAAATGATCTGCAGATATTCGAAGCGACGAACTAGGTTCATATATGGCAGCATGGATAAGTCGGTGAAAGGTATCACTGTCTAAAATAAAAAGAAACAAAATGAGTTCTGTAGCAAAAGGCAATTTGTGGAACTTACAGCCACAGATACACACACAACCATACTATGAACTTCATAACGACATATATCTATATGAAGGAAAAGGCAGTAGGTATTAGGAACAATAATAGGAAAAGCACAAATTTAATAAAATAACACAGGGGCCTTGAACTTACCATAATGATGAAAATATTTAGTGAACTGAGGAATATATTGAACTCAAGTCCTTAGTCCTGAGTTTAATAAAATAAAGCATTTAAATTCTCATGCAGTGTTAAATGAGAGTAGTATATACAGCAATATATGTAGAGTGATCTCATTTTCAGGCTTTTTTTTTTTTTTTAAAGCTGAGTACATACAGCTAGAGAAACTACCATAAGGAAAAGCATGACGGATGAACCATGGTTGTCATAGCCCGAGTATGGCCTGATCACCATTAGTCCACTGAAATGCGTAAGGCCCTGTTTCAGGCCCAGAACACTCATAACCCACAGAGGCAGAGTTTTCGAGAATACCTGTCCTCCAGCTGGTCAAGGCAACGCTTGGCTGCGGTTAGGGCAGTTTTTTTGCTTCCTGAGGAAAACATTGCCTAAAGGCCACTCTTTTGTGCTTTGAGAAGGATAATTAGTCTGATGGGCATGGGCTCTTTCTCCATCGGAGACTGTCACCGTAATACTTAGAAATAGCACAACTTAAAGTAATATGTTTCGACAACTGGAGTAAAACTAAATTCATAAAGTCTTAAACTATTAAGAAGTGATTAGAAATATAAAAGCTCTATGAGCAAAAATGAAAAACCAACTAATGGAGTGCAGCGAGCGGATGAAATGTTTCAAACTGGCAGAATAAGAAGATCTTAGGGTTCTAGAAAATATTGTGAAACACTAATAGAAACTGTGACATAGGCGTGATAAGAACATATGGTTTTAATTCAATAAAGGAAGTCACTGAGGGAGGGACTGAGCGAGAACCACTAGACATTTCCAGGTCAGGACATCTCGTCACTGGCTCGCTTTTCCCAGAGCTTATCTGTAGAGCTGATGTGAAAACTCCCGGTGTTTACTGAGGGAGCCGGAGGTCTAGATGTTTCTGTAAGATGCTGTACAGTGAATGGTGAATAATGAAATTAATAAGTATCACTATTTTTAAGCTCAGGTTTTTAAAAATTAAAACGACTGTCTTGTAAGTCCATCAATGTCTTTATATTTTACTACTTTTGAACTCAGTATGTTTTCACGTTGGTGTCTAACGTGAATTGTATGTCCCTCAGTTCTAAACAAAACATTTCCTATTGAAGTTGAAAAGCCCCACTTGTGCAATTTTGGAAGTCTGTAATTCATTTGCAAATCAGGCCAATTCCCTACTTAGGTGTACTGTCTAATATTCCAGGCTATTCCCTACTTAGTTGTACTGTCTAATATTCTTCTTTTAAAGATTTTATTTATTTATTTATTTATTTGTCAGAGAGAGAGAGAGAGAGGGCACACAAGCAGGCAGAGTGGCAGGCAGAGGTGGAGAGAAAAGCAGGTTCCCTGCAGAGCAAGGAACCCAATGTGGGACTCGATCCCAGGACCCTGGGATCATGACCTGAGCTGAAGGCAGCAGCTTAACCGACTGAGCCACGCAGCCACCTTAATATTCTTTTTCAAAATGTGGTTTTCTGGGGGCGCCTGGGTGGCTCAGTGGGTTAAAGCCTCTGCCTTCGTCTTGGGTCATGATCCCAGGGTCCTGGGATCGAGCCCCACATCGGGCTCTCTGCTCAGCCGGGAGCCTGCTCCCCCACCCCCGTGTCTGCCTCTCTGCTTACTTGTGATCTCTGTCTGTCAAATAAATAAATAAAATCTTTTTTAAAAAATGTGGTTTTCTGGACCATGATGGTCTGTATCAGAATCATCAGAGTGGATATTTTAAAAATGCATAAACTTAGATCCCACCACTTCCAGGGTCTGGATCTATGGTCTACATAGGAACAGGAGTGTTGATCTAAATTCATCCAATTCAAAAGTACCAATCCGTTCCTTGTGACGGTGGGTGGAGACAATATACTTGTTCAAAGATCTAGGGCACTTGGATTTGACAGATTTTCATAGATGTATAATTGGGATGCTATTAACATTTTGTAGGAAAATTATCTGTTGCATGGGACTATCCTAAACATGGTCACTAGTGCTTCCCAGTCATTATGACATCCCAGAACACCACTGTACTTTTCCATAATCCCATAGAGTATGGTTTGACATCCCATTCCTCTTCCCACTGATTTAGTTTAGGAATGGACATGTGACCCTTTGTGGCCAGTAAACACCTGAATGAGAATCTGTAGGGCAAGGGTGTTCTTTTGTTTTTTGTTTTTTTTTTAATTCTTTTTTTTTTAAGATTTTTATTTATTTATTGGACAGAGAGAGAGATCACAAATAGGCAGAGAGGCAAGTAGAGAGAGGGGGAAGCAGGTTCCCCGCTCCGCAGAGAACCCGATGTGAAACTCGATCCCAGGACCTTGAGATCATGACCTGAGCCAAAAGCAGAGGCTTAACCCACTGAGCCACCAAGGCACCCCCCCCCTTTTTTAAATTCTTAAGTGACACGAGAGAAGATGGTCCCTTCTTTAACTTTTGGACTTTGTCATGTTAGTATTTGGCACCCGGAACAATTGCAGCCCTTTTGCCACCAGCATGAGTATGACAAAAATAGGAACTATTATAGTGTCTCTGCGTGCTGAAGGGTATCATCTAGTATGTAGTGAAATGCTGACATTGCAGGACACTGGGGTTAATTGGAAGAGGAAAGTCCTTGAGTAGGTAGGAGGCTATGGGATCTCAGGGCCTTACGGAAGTGTTGCCTGAGACAGGCATCAGGATTGATGGGAAGGTAGAATTTATAGGGAAGAATGAATGGACGAAAGAAATCGAGTTTGATTCTTCAGTGGTACTGAGTGTACGTTTGAGATTTGCGACCCTGAATTTCATGTAGGAAGAATCAGTATCATTGGTGTTTTTCTCCAGCCACATTTAGCTTCATTAAACAAACAAACAAAAAGCTCCAGAGAGTTGGGTTTGAGCAGTGCTTTGGTTTTGTTCAGAGGGAAGGGCAAGGGAGTGAAGGGTCACCAGGCTGGGGAAGACGTGATGCTTAAGAAGGTAAGGGACGGCATCAGGAGGCGACAAATGGTGTTGCGCGTACTTCTGTGGTCACCAAATTGTTGGAAAGGGTGTAGCAATATAAGTGGGAGAGGCAGGAACTCGTCCGTCAGTGGGGCACCTAAAAATGAAATTTTAGAGACAGTTCAATGGAGAGTGATGATGAGGTCTGTAAAGTTAGACTTTAAATTTTTCAAAGAAGTAATATCATATTGACTACACAAGCAGTTGGTAAAAATATAGGTGACTAACCCTCCTAGGTGTGGAAATCGTGAAGCACACCATTAGTTTATGGATCAGAGAAGAGATCATATTAGCTGGAAAATGCCTATGGACAATGAAGAAAATACTACATATCAAATCTTACTCGACACAGCTTGGGCAGGACGTGGAGGGACATGTGTAGCCTTAAAACTTCTATAAGAAGAGTAAGCTTTAGCAAAATAAGTCAATCGGAGAAAGACAACTATCATATGATCTCCCTGATATGAGGAAGTGGAGATGCAACGTGGGGGGTTAGGGGGGTAGGAGAAGAATCAATGAAACAAGATGGGATTGGGAGGGAGACAAACCATAAGTGACTCTTAATCTCACAAAACAAACTCAGGGTTGCTGGGGGGAGAGGGGTTGGGAGAGGGGGGTGGAGATGTGGACATTGGGGAGGGTATGTGCTATGGTGAGTGCTGTGAAGTGTGTAAACCTGGCGATTCACAGACCTGTACCCCTGGGGATAAAAATACATTATATGTTTATAAAAAAATTAAAAAAAAAGAAGAGTAAGCTTAAAATTAATGAGCTAAGTTTCCTAAATAAGAAAAAGAAAAATAGAATAAACCTGAAGAAAGCCAAAGGAAGGTAATAAAGAGATCAAGGCAGGAATGTATGAAACTGAAACTTAGATATACTAGAAAGGATTGACAAAGGCAAATTTTATCCTGTGAAAAGATAACTGAAATTGATAAACCTCTGCTAAAATTGATGAAGAAAAGAGAAAGTACGAGTAAAGTGTAATGGGAATAAAAATGGGGATACAATGACAGACACAGTAGAGATTGAAAGGATAAGAAGACATTATGAACAATGTTATGATAAAATGTTTGAAAGTTCATGGTATCTGGATGGAGTCCTAGAAAAAGACACATTGTTAAATTTACTTAAAAAAAAATAGAAAACCAGATTTGTCTCATAAGCATTAAAGAGATGGAATCTGAAAGTAAAAGTCTTTCCAGAAAGGAAATATCAGGTCCCAGTGGTTTTATAATGGATTTTTACAAATCATTCAAGGAAGACATAAATTTAGTATTTGCAATTCTTTTTCAGTAAATGCAAACAAAGATAACCTCCTCCCCCACACTTTTCATAAGACTAGGAGAACCATAATAACAAAACAAACCAAGAGTAATATGAAAAGCAAGTATAGGCCAATCCCACTCATGAACATAGATGCAAAAATCTTAAAATATCTGAAAGTAGATCTTCAGATATATTCGCTCACTGTTCCTGTCTTGCCACCTCCACCGCTGCCATCCGGAAACAAGCCATTAATCACCTTTTGCCTGGATCAGTGTGGTAACAATATCCCTGCTGCTAACTGTGCCCCCATTCAACATAATGATCCTTTTGAAATGATCCTTTTAAAATGAACATCAGGGGGCGCCCGGGTGGCTCAGTCAGTTAAGCATCTGATTCTTTTTTTTTTTTTAAGATTTTATTTATTTGAGAGAGAGACAGTGAGAGAGAGCATGAGCGAGGAGAAGGTCAGAGGGAGAAGCAGACTCCCCATGGAGCTGGGAGCCCGATGCGGGACTCGATCCTGGGACTCCAGGATCATGACCTGAACTGAAGGCAATCGTCCAACCAACTGAGCCACCCAGGCGCCCCAGCATCTGACTCTTGATTTGGGCTCAGGGTCATGTGCTCAGTGTGGATCCTGCTGAAGACTCTCTTCCTCTCCCTCTGCCCTTCCGATCTCACCTCCTGTCCCCTCCAGCTCGCTCGGTTGCTCCCTCTCTAAAAAAGTAAAAAATAAAATGCACAAGTCATTCTGTCACTCAGCACTCGCTAGGGACTCTCCTCTCCATTAGAGAGAGCCTCGCAATGAATGGTCTTCAAGACCCTAACCAGGGCCAGCACAGTGTGGCCCAGGAGCCAGTTCCAGCCTGCTGCACATTTCTGTATGGCCGATGAGCTGAGATTTTTCTTTTTTTACACATTTTACATGTTCTTGACGTATGTTGATACTTGAAAAATAAAGCAATACAATAAAAATAAAGAGTGGTGGGGTGCCTGGGTGGCTCAGTGGGTTAAAGCCTCTGCCTTCAGCTCAGGTCATGATCCCAGAGCCCTGGGATCGAGTCCCATCTGCTGAGCAGGGACCCTGCTTCCCTTCCTCTCTCTCTGCCTGCCTCTCTGTCTGCTTGTGATCTGTCTGTCAAATAAATAAATAAAAATCTTTAAAAAATAAAAAACACATTAAAAAAATAGTGGATTGCATATGTGAAAATCATATGAAATTCAACTTTCAGTGTCTTAAGGAAAGGTTTATTGGCACATGGCTGTGCCCCTTTGTTTATCCATTGCCAATGGCTGCTTCTGTGCGAGAGCTGGTCACTGACGCCCTCACTCCTGGAAAATGCACTTGAGGTTCCTCTGCCTGGATTGCTCACTCGCTCCTCCATTCCTCCAGGTCTCTCTTTCACAGTCATTTTATTGCGGAGCCTTTCCTGGCCATTCTATGTAGAATGGAAACTACTTTGCCACTCCCTCCCAGCACTCCCTGTCCACTTTTCCTGATTTTTTTTTTGAGGGGAGGTGCACAGAGGGAGAGGGAGAGAATCTTCAGCAGGTTCCATGCCTAGTGTGGAGCCCGATGCAGGGCTCAAACTCAGGACCCCGAGATAATGACCTGAGCCCAGATCAAGAGTCAGACATTTAACCAATTGAGCCACCCAGGCGCCTCCCTGATTTTTTTCCCCCATTGCATTTAATTACCACCTAATACCTTCTCTATATTTTACTTATATATTTTGTTTATTTTTTTATCTCATGATGGGGAGAAAGTTTTGTCTTTTGTTGACAGCTGGCCTGGCACAGAGAAACCGCTCAAAAAAAAAAAAGCTGAATAAATGAATAAAAGAGTTGACAAATAACAAAAATAGTGTAAGTTGTTGAAGACATACTGTGAGCCATCGTACTTTTGAGTCATTGTCCTCAATTCACATGACAACCATGCAAAGCAGGGACCAATAGTCCCAGCTGATGGAGCAAGTAGCTGAGGTCGAGAGGTGTTACGTGACTTACCTGAGATCCGGAGAGGGACACAGAGATTCAGGGCACTGGGAAGCTTTGTAGGTCCTAGAAGAAAGGCATTAAGATGGGGAGAGATTGGGGCACCACCTGGGTGGCTCAGTGGATTAAGCCTCTCCCTTCGGCTCAGGTCATGATCTCAGGGTCCTGGGATCGAGTCCCACATCGGGCTCTCTGCTCAGCGGGGAGCCTGCTTCCCCCTTCTCTCTCTGCCTGCCTCTCTGCCTCCTTGTGATCTCTCTCTCTGTCAAATAAATAAATAAAATCTTTTAAAAAACAAAAAAAGATGGGCAGAGGTTATCATAGGAATATCCTGGGCTGTCCAAGTCTCCGTGACATTCTGGGACATTTACATGTTCATGTTCAAGGTAAGGATTTTGCCGTTCTGAGGTGTGATTCGAACTCGGACAGCCGTCCTCATCCCATGCGACGAAGCAAATCTGATTCTATAGCAATTCAACAGGAATTTAAGTTTCGAGAAAGACCGTGAAGAAATCAGTCACCGGGCACAGACACGGCAAACATGCTTATCATGTTTCCATAAATACCACCTGTCACGGTCATATCACAGATGATGGCTATAAAATAAATATCACACGGAGTTAAAAAGCTAGGGAGACAGAATGCATTGCTAAGACCTAATGACTAGTGCAAGTGAAATATTTTGTAGTATAAAGATGAAACTAATAACAGTCATTATGGACCAACACGGCTGCACTTAGGGACCGAGATTCCATTTGCTCGGAGGATTGAGGAGTCTAATTTTATAGTTGGTAATTTTGTAGCTGTGCAAGGTCCTTTTATGAAACCGTGTAGCAATATTTAATGCTTCAGAATCAAATATTATATTTATTTGTTTATCTTTATTCTAGGGCAAATAAAGTTGCAAGTGTTCTTCCCTGGCGTTTATCAAGGTTGCCGAGTGAAGCTTCAAGAGTAGGATTTCTAGGGGCACCTGGGTGGCTCAGTGGGTTAAGCCTGTCCCTTCAGCTCAGGTCATGATCCCAGGGTCCTGGGATAGAACCCCGCATTGGTCTCTCTGCTCAGCAGGGAGCCTGCTTCCCCCTCTCTCTCTGCCTGCCTCTCAGCCTACTTGTGATCTCTCTCTGTCAAATAAATAAATAAAATCTTAAAAAAGAGAATAGGATTTCTATACCGTCTCGTGGGTTTCTGCAGTAGATAGCCACGAGGCAAGTCAAACAGATGCATTGGGTTATCCCTGGGCCTGACACTTGCCTCTGTTTTCACATTTAAATCGCCTGGAAACTTGGAAAAAGTACCTGAGCCTGTGCCTGGCACCCTGAGATTGTGATGTCATTGGTCTGTGGTGGGACAAGGGCATCAGCGTTTTTTTTCAATTCCCAGGGAATTCTGCCGGGGTTGAGAACCGCCGCTTTGGAGGAGATTTCCACATCCAACAGTCATGTAGCAAAACTGAACTTATATATGAATGTGATTTGTCTTCATAGCCTAGCCCCCCTGCGTGCTCCCATTACTAAGTCTTCTCGGATAGTGTCTCCCACTAATTCCTGCCTTTACTGGGGTTTCTGTTGGGTTGTGTTGTAGCCCGTGGGATGGGAAAGGCCAGAGACTAAAATGCAAAGTAAAAAACTCCGGAGTTTCTTACTTTGCTCTCCAAACCACTGAGCAAAGAATGGTGACGTTCACGTGAGTCCATTTCATTTCCATACACGTTGGCAAAGGGGAGGATCTGTCTTCTAGACCCTGATTTCAAGTTCTGGGTCAGCTACTCACTAGCTCTGCGGGTTGTCCTAAGTCATTTCCCCTTTCAGTGTCCTAGTCATCTTACATCTTAATATGCAAATATTAATTTCTATCACAAAATTAATAAATGCATTTCTAGCTAATATTACTAGCATTAATATTACTAGCAAGTCGCATCGGACATTTTCTCTGTCATACCCCAGTATAATGGAGACAGAAGGCATTCAAGTCTGAGTCCATGACCACCTCTTTACATTCCGGAGACTTACCTGGGTCAGAATTCTCTCCCGCACTCCAGACCTGACTCAACATGATTAAACCCAACAAACCAAAAAAAAACCTTTCTTTATTCCCTTGCCTTCTCCTCTGGTCTTTATTATAGAGATCCACTCATCCTTCCTCCCAGAAAGAAGCCTCCTTACGCTTCAGGAATGGAAAGGAGAGCAAGTGGTCGCGGGGAGGTGGGAGAGGAAGAAACCAAGAGGCCAAATATCGGATTCTCGTTCTCTTGGAGGCGGTGGCAGCCTATAAAATGTCACAAGCAAGCAAGGTTTATCCTCTCACGAGAGTTGTGATCTGAGACATTAACATCCTTTGCCCTTGTCAGCGGGAACCACCTCCCAACCTGATTTCCATCTCCCTCCAGTTTCCCCATGATGCGCCCCCTCCCCCCATGCCTTCTTTGGCTCCTTCCATTCAGTCACCAGAGTACGCTCTTTCCAAACGCGAGCTCTCACCGTGGAAATCTTTCTCTGCTCCCTGCACCACCATGCCCCCAACTGACTACAGGGTAAAGGCCACAGCCCTTACAACAGTCTATGTGCTGTCTCTTCTTCAATTACCTCCCTGGTCTCCACTCTTCACTCAGGGTAACAGCTAGTGAGCACATGCTGTCCTATTCGAGAATCCGCGTGTGTTCCCTCTGCCTGGAAGATCATTCTGTCTTTCTCTTTATGTGTGTATTTGTATTTTCATACTTGAGAGCACTGAGAAGCACCAGGCTTTTCTTTTCCTTATGATTCACAGGGCTATCTATTTCTGGTCTTCTGTATAGTGTGTTCGTTAGACAACAAATAGTTACCAAGCGCCTCCATGGCCCAGGCCGCACAGTTCTTCTAGACTACGTCCAGGAATAGAACTCTTGCTTCTTTCTACCTTTCTGCTACCCCATGTTGCATTCCAAGTGCCAGATGCTATGTCAGGCATTAATAATGAAATTATCTTGGAATGGGCATCTGTTATAAAAGCCCCTTAGACAACAAACATAATATCTGCTTGACTTGAGTTGTAACTAGAGTTCCCTGATATCTCTTGGGGGTATTAGGAAGAGGAGCTCTTATTCTTTTTTAAGAGTTTATTTTTGGGTAATCTCTACACCTGACATGGGGCTCCAACTTACAACCCCAAGATCAAGAGTCGCTCGCTCCACTGACTGAGCGAGCCAGGCGCCCCCGCATGAGGGACTGGAATTCTAATGCTAGCCCTCTCCTGAACTTTTCTATAACTGTATCTCGCCCTATTAGGCCACATAATTAGCCAAGACCAAGTCATATATTTGAACTTTTTAACTCGTGGTTATAGGCATTCCTTTCTGTGATCACTAAAAATGCATCCATAATTTTACTATCATTTCCAGGGTGGAAAGAAACAGAATGACCTTACACGGCCTTGGAGAGGGGAGTGGATGAAACCCCAGCTGTAGCAGAGAGTTCCAATTTACTGCCACTCTGCTGATTATATGCTTGTATATTTCCTGAAATAGTGAAAAGCTGTCCGGGCTGTAAGACAAATAGAAGACAGGCAAGATGGCCGATTGGAGTGCTTTGTAATCTGGGAGAATATGGCGAAGCGAGCGTGTCAGTATTGATGATCTCAAAAGGTCTGAGGGATGTTTGTACCTCTTAGGAACCATAGAGTAAAGTATGATTTCTTTTTGAAGGCTTCCTAATTCAAGGTCAAGAGGTGAATGTGGCTAATACTATATCAGCTACCAGAAGCCAGACCCAGGAATAAGGATACTGTCACATCAGACATCATGGTATTTGGAAAGCCTGTAATTATGGCACTCATGTTTACCATGCCTTTTAGCTTAGAGGATGTTTTTATAAGCACCATCTAATTTGATCCTAGTGACAACCATAATATAAGGAGAAGTCTAATTATCACGACTGTCCCCTTGAGGGAACTGAGGCACAGAGTGGAGATGACTTGCCCAAAGTCACTCAGCTTGTCCGCAGTGGGACCCAGGTCTCTCATTTCATGGTATCACGCCACTGAGTCTCTCTTAAATAATGCATTCTGTGTGTGTGTGTGTGTGTGTGTGTGTGTGTGTGTGTATTCTCTTCTTTTCATGTACATTACAATATTATCAGGCAGTGACCAAAGCAGATGATGAGACAAATACTTTTTATCATAGCTCTGCTTAGGAAACTAAAAGTGTACAGAACTCAAAAATGTCATGGTGCATATTGGCTGAACTCTCTGACATGGAGGTCACAGCCCAAACCCACTTTCTCTTTAAGGGGTCTGTGCATCAGTTTAAAATCTTTAATTCTGATGCTAACCCCAGGGTCCCTGGCGATGCTGCTATGGGGAGTCCACAAGCATCTAGAACCTTCGTAGCTCTGACAGAGGAATCTGGGCACTTGGGGAATTCATACAAAACCTGTTTTCTGAAGGAATTCACCTAAGTGACAGGAGACTGTCAATTTATACCAGAAATTGAACTATTTATTAACTCAAAAAATGTATTTAAACCTAATAATGGCTTCAATAATATATGAATTAATAAAAGAAGCCTTATGAGTACGAAGTGTTTTGTAGACGTGTTTCAACGTGTGATCATTGAATATACAAAATAAGAGTGACCTAATATCCTCTTATTTTTTCCTTGTTTCCTTTAGAATTGTGGGTAAGGCTGTTACTCCTCACAATTTGATATACTGTAGAAGCTTAGATGTCTTGGAACTTTTAAAATATAGACACTCCCTTAACCTAATTAGGCATGTGTTAAGTTAATTAGGTTATTTGTAATATCCTTTCCTTTCCAATCAACCTCAAGCCTGAAGATTTCCACTCCTTCCGTGATGTTCCTAGCATTTTCTTTACCTGTCATCTCTCTAGAGAGTGCCTGTCAGTTTTCTTCATCCTCTGTCAGAAAATGGAGCAAACCTCCTCTCCTCTTTCTCTAATTGTGTAGTCAACATAGTCTTATACAAGTCTGTAAACACCTTATGTCCTTGCTTTCAAACAATTACTCCATAAATTACCAAGTGTTTTTGTTGCCACTCTTGGCATGGCTACTGCACTCAATAAATATTTGTTGACTGTTTCTTGATTGAGTACAAGAAGTGTTCTTATAAAATCCACCCTCAGCAGCTTGAGACACTGAGCAGACTTGCAGAGGGCCCGACTACCGCTCCTGGCAGCATCAGACGATAACGGACATAGCTTTTCTGTCGGAAGAGAATGTAGAAATGCCCTAACCCTCTCACATGTTTGTATCATCCCTTAAAACAAAATTGTGTAGGGCGCCTGGGTGGCTCAGTGGGTCAAAGCCGCTGCCTTCGGCTCAGGTCATGATCCAGGGTCCTTGGATCGAGCCCCGCATTGGGCTCTCTGCTCAGCGGGGAGCCTACTTCCCCCCCTCTCTCTCTGCCTGCCTCTCTGCCCACTTGTGACCTCTGTCAAATAAATATTTTAAAACAACAACAACAACAACAACAACAAAGCTGTGTAAGCAGATGACCCCAATTCTGAGCGGACTCCCTCCGTGAGTTCAGTCTTACACTTGCCCTTAACTATCCCATGTGTATTTCTTCTCAAGCAGCCCCTTCTTATTTTGATTCTCTCCTTCACTTTCAGAGAAGACAGACTTACAGACTGCCTGGCAGACGGTGGGTGCACATTCCAGTGACCAATTCTGACTGGAAAGGGCAGTGTCTCTCTCAGGGTGCTGTCTGTAACACAACACCCCACATTTCTTTAATGAAATGAGGGAATTGGGTGAAGCTATGTCAGGCACAGGGTGATCTGGCTTTCTCTAACCCACTGAGCCCTTTTACAAAACCCTTCGGACTCCGCGAGCACTCTGGTGTCCTGATGCACTGGCGGAGGAGAACCACGGGGGAGCCATCTTGTTTATAGTTGCTGTTCACAGCGTTTTATAAATAAGTGAAATTATTCACAAAGAAGAGGGTGCACTGGAGACATCCTCGACATCTGTCACTCCTACTGCTGAAATCAATGAAAACATGTAAAATAGGAAGAAAATAAAAGGAGAAAATAGCACAATTCAAATTTTTCTTTCCTGTTGGCAGACCTCATTCCCGGCTGCGCACCTGATGCTCTCGTCTATCCAGGGGTTAAGATTTTATTTATTTATTTGAGAGACAGAAATTATAAGCAGGCAGAGAGGCAGGCGGGGGGTGTGTGGAAGCAGGCTCCCTGCTGAGCAGAGAGCCCGATGCAGGGCTCGATCCCAGGACCCTGAGACCATGACCTGAGCCGAAGGCAGAGGCTCTAACCCACTGAGCCACCCAGGCGCCCCTGGGGCTTCCTTACATTTCTCTCCTAAGTGATCTTTTTCTAGACTGTCTAAAGGGCAGGGCCACTGTTACCACTGTTACCGTCAGTATGTGCAGAAAGCTTAGACTTCACTCAATCTTGAGGCCAGGTTAGCTTAAACCCGAGCATCAATCGTCTCCGGCTATTTCTTGGTTTTGGTTTTGTGTTTGGTTCATGTTGCTGGTGATGCTTAGGGCTCAAAAACTAGGCTTGGCCCAGGCCTGCTGGATGGTTCCTCTAGATATTCTACTCAGTAGCTGTTCGTTATTTTCTATCATGAAGATGGATTTTCTTAGTTTTACCCCTTTCTCTTTCTCCTCATCGCAGCTTTTACTTGCTTCCAGAGAGGAGGGCGGGCACCAATTCGTTTCTTATGTTTTGCACTCTATTAGGACACAAAAAATCTCTCCAAATTCCCCCAGAACTTTGTTTATTAAATGTGCACATTCCTCTTTGTCCTTACCCTGCCTGGAGAGACTTGACCTCCTTTATAATTTCCAACTTCGGTTTCCAGTTTCTCGGGAGACTTCCCTCGAGCTGCCCAACACTGTGGATAATGCATTAAATACTGCATTACTGGGTAAACCTCCAGCTTTTATTTTTGATTCTGAAAACCTATCTTTATTCTACCTAATTATCAAATTTATCATGCTTTCTAAATTAGAAAGGCAATGAAGAAAACATTCTCCAAAAGTCTATTTTCTGCTCTGGCTTCATTTCTGAGAAGCCGCAATGACAGCAAACTTATCTTTGTTAGGTAGTAACAAATGAGAAGGAACAGGAGACCGTCAAAAAAAAAAAAAAAGGCAGGCGAAATTCTGAAACTGGAAGACCCAAGCAGGTGGGCACCTTTCCTCTGAGAGGGAGAAGGAGAAAGACATATAGCACGCAATTCAGTGGGAACGGGAAAGAAAAATAGCGCACGCCGAATAATAAGCCGAAGAGAGAAAGGTGATGGGGAAGTGAGAGAGTCTGGGGGTCGAGCGGTGTGTGGGGAGAATGCAGGGAAGGCCAGGGAGGGACAGGGGAGGTAGAAGACAGTGGGGGGGGGGGAGAAAAAGGGGAAGAAAAGGGAACAAAAGAAAAGATGGCAGGTGGGGGGGGAGAGGAAGAGAGGCAGGGGGAGGTAGAGAGAGCGGGGTTTTGGAAACCCCCTTGTGGTCCCATCGGGTCTTGCTTGCGTTCTACCAGCTGTATCGTTACCGACCGGCTAGTGTGGCACGTAAACAAATGTTTAAAGTTCAGTTGAACAAGCTCCTCATTAGTGTTTAATTAGCCGAGTTGGAAGTTAACTGATGTTTCAATCAGAGAAAGTTTCTGCACCTGCTATTTGGGCGGCCTCGTCTTGCGCTCTAACACGCAAATCTGCTGGAAGCAGTTGCGTTTGAGGGCAAGACTTAGCGGCCATCCATGGTGATGGAACCAGGTTGTTTCGTCTAGTCCTGTCAAACCTCAAATCTAACAATGCCCGGGCATCTTTAAGGCTGAAATTCATGCACACTTTTCAAATTGCCTTTTGATGTTTTAACGTTCAGATGGTACTCATGAAGGCTTTTGTAAAATCATCAGAGCCTTGAGTACCTAGTGAGGGATCGCACCCTGGGGAGGCGCTCTGGTGTCGAGATCGTTGGGTTCGCGGCTGTAGCGAACCCTGATTTGAATCAAGACACAGTGTCATGACTGAGGGGGTCCGACGGCCTGGCTCTGCAGCGCAGCCTCCCCGTTGGCTGGTCCTGTGCGCTGGCGCCCACTTTGAGGCCACAGGACTACCCGCTACGTGTTTGGTCCGGGCCCATCTGACTTCCTGAACACAGGAGCATGGTGGGAGGGGGGGTCTTACTCGTTGTCTTCCGAGTTTCATGACAATGCTGTTCATTAAGCAGCACAAGTGTTTTCATCCCATATTATCTACGTTAGTGATCACAAAACAAGCTGAAGATATTATTACTCACTGGAGCCTCAGCCAGGTTTCTCACATCTGGTTCATATCTCCTTGGGGAAGCTTCTGGTGTTAAGCCTCAATCCTCCTTTTGTGACTAAAGGGAATGCTTTGATCTGTGAAAGACAAGATAAGGAGACTATACAGCGAGATGATGCAGAAAGCGCCTAGCACCTTGTCTAGCACTTTTTAAGTGGACAAAAACAGTAGCTACTTCTAGTTCCTGAGCAGAATCGCTCTGCCTTTAACTAAAAGTGTAATCTTTTACTGATGACATCCACCGGTATTTCCTAATCACTCTAGTGATAGGATTTCTTTGTTGAAGATGTATGAAACTCAGAAGAGATCAAAGAAGAGAAGTAAAACCACCCATAATCTCACCACTCAGAGATACCCAGTAACATTTTGCACGCGCACACACACACACACACACACACACACACACACGACTGACTTCATGAGGGTGCAGTCTGGGGTGTTGCCCACAGTCCCCACATTTAGTAGGACCCTGTGCTTGATTTAATGCTCTGCTGTTCCCTTCTCAAAATTCTTTTTTTTTTAAGATTTTATTTATTTATTTGACAGAGATCACAAGTAGGCAGAAAGGCGGGCAGAGAGAGAGAGAGAGAGGAGGAAGCAGGCTCCCTGCTGAGCAGAGAGCCCGATGCGGGGCTCAATCCCAGGATCCTGGGATCATGACCTGAGCCGAAGGCAGAGGCTTTAACCCACTGAGCCACCCAGGCGCCCTCCTTCTCGAAATTCGTAATGAGTTTTAAATGAGGGGCCCCACATTTTCTTTTTGCACTCAGCCCTGTAAATTCTATAGCTGGTCCACACTCGCGGTAGCATTCCAACACAATTAGAATGATGCTTGGAATCAAAATTGGATATTATTCAGTAACCTGCATTTTGCACATAATAAGCTCTGTTCGTTTTCCCACATCACAAATTATTTTTCTACAACATGATTTGCCTTACTGCATGGTGGTCTACTGTACCGACCAACAGGACCTCCATGTTCACAGTTTGGATACCTCACACTTCTATTGGCTTCAGGTTAGCGAGAGTCCATCATAAGTCCTAAGGGGACATAAGAGCACTTTACTGCAAATGAAGAATTTCAAGATGTATTTAAAATCTACTATCTAAGCAGGTAGTTACATCAAATAAATTCTCACACTATTAATTCTCAAAAATGCTGCCTTGCAAAGTGTGTGAAGGGCCCATTTTACCTACTGGGACTGTGAGTAGTAGGAATTACCTTGCTACTTTAGTGGAATTCTTGGATATTCACCATTAAATGATGTACCAGGAAAGCCAAGAAAAATCTTACCTTTGTTCTTTTATGAAGATAGGATTTTACTTGCCTTTCTTGAGCGTACACTAACTGAGGGAGGAGAAAGGAATTTATAACTGACCTAACATTAAAACCTAACCTGAAGTACCCTACAATGAGGTCAGTGTCATCCTTTATTCTGAATAAAAATTCCTATCTTGGTAATAACTATGATAATGTATCTTTTAAAAAAATAGTTAAAAAGGAGGAGAAATCTCTTTTCTTCAATATCAGAGCAGTATAAAATGACAGAAGAAGAGCATTTGAAAAATGAGCCCAATAAAAGATTCTCTAATTACGGAAAAGGAGTTCAAAAGTGATTTTGCAAATCAAAGAGAGCATTTGGGCATAGATCTCAAAATGAAGACTGGAGTCCTACATCTTTATCACAGCAAGAATGGCGAACCAAGCAAGCTTAAAAGGTGGTCACGTGCAAGAGGGAAGAGAATAGAATCTTGATTGTAGTGAATTTAAAATTGGCCTGACTAGAAATGGTAAGTTTAGCAGAAAGGCAACGGAAATTATACTGGAACTTGGCACAGCTCTTAGAATGTAGATTCAATGAATAATAACAGTCACAAGCGCGTGGCTTTAAGAGCTCATGGAATCGCCAAATATACATGCATAGTTCCTTTAAAAAGCTCTGCTTCCTCTCTAGGTTGGGTTTGGAGAATCTCTTTACAGATTCAGTTAAGCCAGTTTTATTACTCTGTTGTAAATGTGACCAGTTTTCAGTAATAGGCTCTCTTGTCTCTTCAGAAATCTTGCTACTGAAAGCCGGTAAGAGTGTGAAAGATCCAAACTGTGAACATTCAGGTCTCATTGGACGTCATTTCTTTTTTTTTTAGTCTTTTTAAAAAAGATTTTATTTACTTATTTGAGAGAGAGTGAGACAAGAGAGAGAGAGCATGAGAGGGGGGAGAGGGGGAAGCAGGCTCCCCACTGAGCCAGGTCCTTGACGTGGGGCTCCATCCCAGGACCCTGGGATCATGACCTGAGCAGAAGGTGGACACTTAACCGAATGAGCCACCCAGGTACCCCCGGGCATCATTTCATAGTGTTTGTCCCAGATACCCACTAACATGGAAAAGTAATGCTTTTCCTGCCGCTCATACTCTCAGTGGGTAACGTGGGCTCTTGACACCATTTACAAAATATAAGCATTTTTTGAGAATTTGTGATATGAGAATTAATTTTGTATATCTACCCGCTTGGATTGTGCATTTGAAATACATAAATGTGTCTTTCCATGCATCCTGTATTGCTGGTGTTGACTTTTTGTGTAACTGAACTATAAAAACTTAGCACAATGTAGTAACTGAAGATCGAGAAAGAGCTAAATCTAGACAGTGTGGGCATGATGAATGCCCCATTCTAGGAAATGACAGGGGACCAGCGTAGTGGGCAGGAGACTGGCTTGAGATGGTCTTTTATGTCTAGCCAATTAGAGAGAGGAAGTGAGTGACAGTTCCTTCGGAGTGCCAGTCACAGAAAGGGAGCTCCCTACTGCACGGTCGAAGAGTCTAAGCTTCTGTACTTATTACATTTGGTGCCACTGCATGGCTGCGTACTGTCCTTCTGCTCTCCTCGGCCTTGAAGTTTGAATCTCTCTGGCTGGAGGCTTTGGATTTTGCTGTGAGAGACAAAGATCCAATCTACAGCTACTGGAAGGGAGAAAGGAGGTGGATAGGTCGAGAATCCGTACCCGGTCCACAGGGCAAAGGACGGACTGCAGACTGAGGTACGAAGGGTTTTTATGCCAACCCAAAGGAATGTAATGTATCTGCACACGGGAGAGACCTGTGGATTAACAGGAATGCTAAATGTTACACAGTTTTAAATACTTATTAAATGACTTTATATTGAATAATTTTTTTGTCATGCTGAATGATTTTATAAGTAGATGAGGAGGCTATCTGTGATTAGCTGTCACTTACTATGTGGAAGTGCATGGAATTAATGTCACACCATTCATTCTAGGTTTCAGATATCATCTATCTACTATGACCAGGTTAGCTGGAGTAGATACTTGGTGGGCACCAGAGTGAAGAAAGCACTGGGGGTAAATACTATATGTGAACTCTCAAGAAAACCAAAGTGTGGAAAGTATAATCTCTTCCATAAAGTGTGATGGAAAAACTGGATAGTCACATGCAAAAGAATAACACTGGACCCTCATCTGACACGACTCACCAAAAGTAATTCAAAATCAAGTGAAGATTTAAACGTAAGACCCGAAGCAGTAAAATTTGTAGAAGAAAACACAGAAAAAAAATCTCATGACATTGGTCTTGAAAATGATTTTTTTGGCTATAACATCAAAAGTACAAGCAACAAAAACAAAATCAACAAGTGGGGCTACATCAGACACAAAAGTTTCTGCACAGTAACGCAATCAACAAAATGAAAAAGCACCCTACAGAGTGGGAGAAAATCTGTAGGTCTTATATCTGATAAGAGGTTAATATCCAATATATACAAGGAACTCATACAGCTCAACAGCAAAAAAAATAAATAAACAAATAAAAAGAAGAAGAAGAAAAAGAAAAAAACAAAGAAAAATGGGCTAGAGGACCCAAATACACGTTTTTCCAAGAAGATGGCCAACAAGTACATGAAAAGATGTTCAACATCACTAATCACTAGGAAAATGCAAGGAAAGTGCATTTTTTATTTTTATTTTTTAAAAAGATTTTATTTATGTATTTGACAGAGATCACAAGCAGGCAGAGAGGCAGGCAGAGAGAGAGGAAGGGAAGCAGGCTCCCTGCTGAGCAGAGAGCCCGATGCGGGGCTCCGTCCCAGGACCCTGGGATCATGACCTGAGCCGAAGGCAGAGGCTTAACCCACTGAGCCACCCAGGTGCCCCAAAATGCAGTTTTTAAACCACAATGAGATAGGTGCTGGCAAGGATTTATAAAAAAAAGTAGGTATGTAATTGTCACGGCCACTGTGGAAAACAGTATGGAAATTCCTCAAAAAATTAAAAATAGAATTACTATATCATCCTACTTCTAGGTAGCTATCTGAAGGAAATGAAATCACTCTCTTGAAATATCAGCACCCCATGTTCATTGCAGCATGACTCACAATAGCTCAGATATTGAAACAACCCGTGTCCATTGATGGATAAGTGGATAAAGGTGATATGGTACATCTTCCCCACCCCATGCAGGCACACACACGGTGGAATATTATTCAGCCATGAGAAAGAAGGAATCCTGCCATTTACAACTACGTGAATGAACCTTGTGGACATTATGCTGAGTGAAATAAGCCAGTAAGCCAGACAAAGAGAAATATTGTACGATCTCCCTTACGTGCAGAATCTTAAAAAATTTAACTTCTAGCAACAGAGAGTAGACTGGTGATTACCTGGGGTGAGGGCATGGGGTAAAGGGAAGAGTTTGGCCAAAGGGTGCACATTTTCAGATATAAAATGAATAAATTCTGGGGATCTAGTGTACAACATGGTGACCGTAGTTCACAGCAGTGGATTGTGTACACGAGAGTTGTTAACAGAGAAGATCTTAAATGTTCTCACCACACACAAAGCGATGGTAACTATGTGAGGTGATAGACGTGTTAACTGACCTTTTATTGCTTATCCTTTCAACATATGCAAGTATCTAAATCACCACGTTGTACACCTTAAACTTAAATAATGTTATATTTCAATTATATGTCCCTACAGATGGGCGGAACCAAGGAATCCGAAGTGCAAAAAGACACGCAATGCAGTAAGGTAACATAAGTAACACTGTCTCTTAGAGATGCTTCTGGAGCTCAGTCCATTCCTGGGAGAAGATGCAAAAGCAAGAAAAGTTTCATGGAACATGAGCTCTAGAGTGAAAACACCCAAGGAAATATGTAAATAGATACAAATATAACTCCATGAGGAGCAGTTTACAGACCAAAGGCATTCAAGGAACTAGAGCCAATAGAGCAGTTTAAAGACATCTTAAAACAGATTTACAAGTTTCATACATAAAGAAAATGAGATTTTTGTGCATTTTAACAGGAAGCTAGGACTTGTGTACCAGAAGATATGAAATAGTAATTGAGTAGAAATTTTACAGATTAAAAAAAGTAGTTGACATGGATGGCAATAGATGGGTTGAATATTACACTTGACACAGCTGAACAGATCGTTAATGGACTGGAAGATAAAACAGAAGAGATTTTCCCCTGATCACAAAATAAGGAAAAATGAAAGAAAATGAGAACATGCTACTGTGGAAAGAAGAGAATAGAGTGTATCTCAGAGGAAATATTCAAAGACATTATAGCTGACAATATCCCAGTAATGAGAGTTTGAGAAGTGGCACGTGTCGTTAGATCGAAAAGTTTCACAGTGTCAAGTTCAGTTAAAAAATAATTGTTCTGAACACATTGCAATGGAACAACATGAAGAGAAAACATAAAGAGTATAAAGAGAGAGAATTTAACATCGACAGGAACCATCTTCTATGACTGAGATTAGTTTTCCCAGGGTTTTCTTACTTGGAGCTTTTCCCTCCTCTGGATGTTTCCTCTGCCATTTGGGAGTCTTAGGACAAAAGAACACAGAAACCCTTTGATCAGAGATTTCATTTATCCACACCACACCTCTTCTCCCAGCAACTCTCCATTGTGGTACTCAATCTCTTAAAATACCAAGGTTTACATCCCGCCCCCCGCCGTAAATTGTCATTATTGTTGCTATACCTTGAAAATATCGCATTACCCATATTTGCATATGAATTTAACTCTACTGATCAGAGAGAACACCTATCACATATAGTTGAGAAATTGCAAATCAAACACAATTTGCTGGGCATGAAATGAACAGAGAAGACAGTTTGCAAATTTGTGGCTAGTGCCGATTATTTTGCCCTGAGGAAATAAAGGGGCTGGGAGTAGAGGACTTGTGTGTTCTGCCTGTTTAGATCTCCCTGATTTATATTAGGCCTCTGCAATCTTAATAAATTCATATTCTTGAATATTATGATGAGTTAAATATTCATCTCCTTTTCCTTCGGTGTTTTCATGGCTTCTGTATTTTGCATTTAGCTCTTTAATCCATCTGAAGCTTATCTTGGCATTTGATTCGAGGTGAGGATTTACTTAAGTGGTTTCCAAATAGTTATCTTCTTTTCTTGACACCTTAAAGGAGTGTTTCTTTTCAACTAGTTTGTAGTAATCGATTTTTAATACGTTGAGTTTGTTTTAATAATAAAGTCTGTTTCAGGGCAATCTAATGATCTGTTGACTCTTGTGTCAGTATTAAACTCTTTTAATGTTCATGACATATAGGTTCTGTGATATTTCCTTGAACAAATCTTCCTGCAATGTCTTTTTTGGGAAATGTTTGACTATTACAAGTATCAAATGTTTATTTTTCCAGAATATTAGAACATAATTTTAATTCTGTTTTTCCTATATTTTGATTTGAAGTGCTTTAAAACTGTGAACTAATTTTAGAGAATGGTTATATTTATAACTTGAAACCTGTCAATTGATCTGCAAAATAATATTTTATTTTTAAAAATCTTTCATATCTCTTCTTCTTTTTTGTTTTCTTCATTAAGTTTCAATGAACCTCCTTAGGGACATTTCTATGTATTTCAGGTGTTTTTCTTCTGTTATAAATGCAATTTCCTATTTAATTTGTCAACTTCCCATTTTATTTTCTGAATGATTATTGCCTTGTGCCTTGACTAAACCAAGGGTACTCTAAAAATTCTTATTTGATTTCATTAGTGTCCTTTGGTCATTTCTGGTATACATACCTGGTAGACCATTAGCTCGTCTTGAATTTTAAGCACTGTTTTTGCCCGTTCTGTTGTTCAGAGCATAAAAGTTCATGGCTGTTATTTCTTCATGCTGAATGTAACTTTTATCTGTAAATGATTTCTTAACCTAGTAAAGAAAACTTAGGTCACAACCTTTTCCCCCTCAGAACTCTGTAGACATTGCTTCACTGTCTTCCCAGTGCTCAGGATTTCGGAGCAGATGTCTGAGACCCGGCTGGTTTTTGCTCCTTTCTAAGTTACCTTGTTTTTCTGCTGAGCTTGAAGTAGGATATATATATATTTTTTTTTGTCCGTGTAATAAAAAAGATCACCAGGCTAAGTCTAGATGTTCTTCTATTTTCATTAATTTTAACTGCAGTGCAATGGACCTTTTTGATCAATATATGATAGCCCAAGAAATTTGTCTTTTAAAAATTTTATTTATTTATTTATTTGAAAGAGCACAAGCAGGGGAGCTGCAGAGGGAGAGGGAGAAACAGGCTCTCCACTGAGCAGGGATCCCCATGTGGGACTTGACCCCAGGACCCTGGCATCATGGCCTGAGCCAAAGTCACTTAGACAGCTGAGCCCCCCAGGCGCCCCCAGAAAAATTGTCTTCTGTTATCCTTCGAGTATTGTTTCAGCACTGTTTATTTTGGCTTCTTCCTCAGGACAGCCACTTACCTACCACTTCAGCTGAAGTTCCTTTTCTTCTCTCATCTTTTCCATCTCTTTGTCCTTGTCCCGTGTAGCTGCGGTGTCAGATGTGCTTGGGGATTTCAGGGTCTGGCAAAGGGTCAGGGATAGGCAAGCGATAGCTGTAGAACTATGACTAGGTTCACGGCCTTCCTTTATTCGGCTTTCATGGGGCAGATGCTGTCGTTCATGAGTTCCGCTGATGTGGAACCTTAGAATTAGAAAGCATTTTGCGGCCGTTCTTTTGGTTGACCCTCATAACAACACTTGGAGATGAGACTCTTACTCTCCCTGCTTTACAAGTGGAGAATCTGATGTTCAGAAAGGTTAGGTGATCTGCCTAAATCATTGTTTATCACTTTTTTCTTTGTTTACACACATCATGGTGTCATGACATGTTCTTTTCTTCAGATATTCTAATCGTTTGAGCCCCTTTAAGCAGCTGAAGCGATTGTAATCCCAGATGGCCTTGATCCTTCCTGCCGCTCGCATTTCCAAAAATAGAAGCCTAGCTCAGGATTCCTCATGAAATAGTACAGTTGAAACTTGGTGTCTTAAAATCCTTGTTATTTGAAAATAGCATTATCTGCGAAGTCTATTACCAAAAAAGAAGGAAAAGAGAAGAGAGATACCTTCCTGCAGATTTTTGACATATCTCATCTTTTATAAAAACTTTCTTCACACACTAAATGGAAGTTGTACTTGACTGTGAAACTCAGTATTTCCTATTCATTGGTGTGAATGTGACGGTGTATTTAGGATCTTGGAAACGCAGATTCTTTATTACTTGTTGAGGACTAAGGAATTGAATTTCTAAAATCTGCAATCTTAATATTACAGGGTGAATTTATAAAGGAAAGGTATATACTAATCAGGCTCCTGACCTATCTATGTTTTCTATGTGTCACTTGTCCTTTGGCTTGTGGTGCTGTGTTTGTAGCGGACACACACACATATGCACACACAGTATGGTTTTTTGGGGGGGGCCCTGGAGTAAATGAGGTGAGACAAAGACTCAATTCACCTTGTTTGGGAGATTTTATTATCCCTCTGAAGCTGGAGACCTGCTCATCTGTAATGAACAGTGGGAGCCAAGAGTTTTGCTCTTTGCCCCCCCAAGTACATTACTCCCATTTTGGACTCTCAGATATTTTGAGGTGTCAAGTTCGGGTTAGAATATTTGAAGATCCCAAAATGACTGAATTGTACATATCAGAGGGGCTGAGCCTTTCTCGGATAGATATTAATATAGGTGGCAAAGAAAGCAATCTAGGCAAAAGCATTCTGAAAGCAATTTTATTGCTTGCAAAAGGAGAAAAGCCAAGTCATCAGACAAATATCAGGCCATTCGAGGCAATTCTATCTACATCAAGGAGATAAAGCCACCTTGCAGGTTTAGACTCCAGGGGAATTTCTCAGCCCTCATGCCTTTCTGTTCATTGCAATCCCAAGCTACATTTCTTTAGGTTAATTTTAATTCTCTACAGCATTCGGCTTCTTTGATCTTAATACACAGTAAATAACCACACCGGTGTATGCAGGTATATGTAGAGATTTTCAAATGAATGTTTTCAGTGCCTGCAGTGTGTCAAGCTCTAGATTCAGGTTACCGAAGAATCAAAGACCTGTTTTTTGTGAACTTTACTATTTTATGTCTTTTCTTCTTAAAGATTTATTTATTCATGTTAGAGAGAGAGAGTTAGAAAGAGAGAGCACCTGAGGGGAGAGGCAGAGGGAGAGAATCCTCAAGCAGATTCCCACTGAACTAGGAGCCCGACACGGGGCTCAATTTCACGACCCATGAGGTCAAGAGATGGATGCTTAACGGACTGAGGTTCCCAGGTGCCCAAAGCTTTACTGTTATATGCTGAAGGAGACCAGAATATGCCACCCCAAAAGATGACAACTTTGGCACGTGGCGCTGAAAGCAATCAAGCCTTTCACCTCCCTCTTAACTGCTTAAAAGAATTTAGAAAGAGAGCCTATATCAGGAAGGGAGCTCTTGCCAATTATATCTTACCAAAACTGGCTTCCAGAAATAGCACACCCCAGCCAGAGAAACCTCATTTTAGAGGCTACTCAAGGTCAAATCAACCACCTTAATTTGACAGATGTTGCTTAGCAAGGTGTTTACGGTACAAATGTCCAAATCTGAATTTTGTTGCCTTAACTGATCATCTCTGTGCTGGGGAAAATAAATGAAAGCCAACTCCAAACTGATTCCCCCAGATGTGTGGTTTTAATTAAATAATGAAGATGAAAGGGAAGCAGAGGTGCTGCCCCGTGAGTGCTCAAGTCATTACAGTGTGCAGCCCTCCCCTGCCCTCCCCTGAGTTTCGGCATTTAATAAGAGAATGCTAGAAAACATCTATTCTAGTTTTTTCTAAATAAATCTGTCAATATGCCTTTTTTTTTTTTTTTTTAAGTAGTAGCAATAAAGTAGGAAAAGAAATAGGTCTCTTGAAGGCAAAGTGATCTTAGAGCGGTTCAGTAAACCCACCCACTGAATGCCAGGCGATTCTGGAGCCTTATTCATTTTTTTGTTTGTCGATTGCTTTCCTTTGTCTTCTATGAGACAGGTCTCCATTTTATTGTATTAAGTATTTAATTCTCTGCTTATTCCTGAAACTGACATCAGAGATCTCCTCCTTAGTTAAAATAACAAGCCTCACTCTCCTCTCTCACCAGCTTATCGTAATGGCACAAACCAGCACAGAAACTAATGGTAATGGGGCAGGGGGAGGCACAGATACCAAATCAGGGCGCCTTGACTTTTCCTTTCACCATGCCTCCCTGCTCTCACCCACGCTTTTCTCCCCTAAAAGCTTGTTATTGGAACATGGTAGCAAGAACCATGTGTTTAAGTACTTTCCAAATGCTGTTACCTTTGGTTGATGTTTGCGTCGTTCTATCACAGAGGGCTATGAGATGTCCATTGGTGGAGATGACAGCCCCAGAGTATTCAAGCCAAAGCATTTTTGTAACAGCCGAATTACCCGAAACCTACTTTTATTTCTTGTAGGTACTGACAGCATTTATAAAAGCTACAAAGTTGAAATGGAAAAGGCAATTGTTAGCTAAATGGAATGAAGTGTTTATTGACTGAAACTCACATGGTAAAAACATCTAAGTGTCCAGGACACCTGCTGTTATTCTCATCCTCCTAGTCAGTGATCTCCAAATCCTGACTCTTCCTGCAATCTCTCAACCCCAATCTGGGCACAAGTCTGATGACAATAATGGCATTTCACATTCATTTGTGTGATTCCTGATTAAGCCCTGTCTTTTCCACTAGAGGGTAAATTCTATAACAGAAGGAGCCATGTTTATTTCGTTCATTGCTCTATCCACTATACCTAGAATAAGAGCTGGTCTGCTGTGAGTTTCCATTAATGAATGAGGACAGAAGAACAGAAGCAAGGAAAGAGGAAGGAAGGAGGAACTCCAGTAAAGTGGAAAGTTAGGGGACTGGGATTAGAAGCCAGTTACTGGAATAGTAGATGTGTTGAAGTCCAAATGTAGGAGGCTTTCTGGTGAGCAGAACAATGTTCTCCCAAAATGCTCATGTCCTAATCCTGGGAATCTGTGACTATGTTACTGTACATGGTAAAGGGACCTTGCACATGTGATTAAGGGTTCTGAGATGGTAGAGTGTGCCAGATTATCCAGGTGGGCTCAATGTCATCACACGGGGCCTGAAAGTAGGAGAGAGAGAAAGAAGTCAGAGTGACACAGGGTAAGAAACACTTGTGGAAGAGGAGAGCCACAAGCCTCACGGGGCCCGGAGCCTGTAGCTGCTGTAACAGGCAAGGAAATGGATTCTCCTCTAGAGCGTACCGGGAACACGGCCCTGCTGATACCTTGATTTTAGTTCCCTGAGACCTGGGTCAGACTGAGAACCTCCACAAACGCAAAAGAACACAATTCTTTCATTCCGGCTGCTAGATCTCTGGTAAAGCCATGGGAAACTGGTAACCCATTAACACTTTCCTTTTCTAAATGCTACTGGGGACACCTTTGGGCTGCTGATGCACCTCTGAGGTGACAGTTTATATAAAGAGCTATTTTTTTTCCTGTAAAGCATAATAATTATGGGAGTTCCTGGCTGACTCAGTCAGAAGAGCTTGGGACTCTTGATCTCAGGGTTGTGAGTTCAAGTCCTACATTAAGTGTAGAGATAAATTATTATTTAAAAATAATAATTATAGGGCGCCTGGGTGGCTCAGTGGGTTGGGCCGCTGCCTTCGGCTCGGGGCATGATCTCGGGGTCCTGGGATCGAGTCCCGCGTCGGGCTCTCTGCTCAGCGGGGAGCCTGCTTCCCTCTCTCTCTCTGCCTGCCTCTCCATCTACTTGTGATTTCTCTCTGTCAAATAAATAAATAAAATCTTTAAAAAAATAATAATTATAATTATAGTAAGAATAAAAATAACAAGAATAGCTAACAATTCTAGAACACCAGTTCATATATAGTAGAGTTTTTAAAAAAAGATTTCATTTATTTATTTGAGGGAGAGAGAGAGAGAGCACAAGCAGGGGTAGCAGCAGGCAGAGGGAGAGGGAGAAGCAGGCTCCCCACTGAGCAGGGACCCTGAGGTGTGGCTCAATTCCAGGACTCTGAGATAATGACCTGAACCAAAGGCAGGTGCTTAACCAATGGAGCCCAGGCATCCCATAGTAGTTTTTATAAGGGTTAAAATGTGAAACTATGTATAAAGTACCTGACACATAGGAGCTTAATATGGTTACGCCCTTAGACCTGGAGAGGAGGGGTTCCTTTGTTGAACTCTGTGATGTAGAGGGTCCTGGATAGTAGAATCACATATACCCAGAAATTAATTTATTTTTCAAAAACCCCGAGTACCTCTGCCATTCTGAATCTTGTGCTCAGCTCCGGCACCCTGTCACCCATACTGCAAAACTTCCATTCTCCTCCCTAACACTGCTCGAGCCCCAGATCTCTGGTCCTAGGTCAGCACAGTATTCTCAATAGCGGCGCAGAGCCACTGAAGGACATTTGTCAATATTCAGTGATTCACGCTTTCATGTTATATTTATATAGGTATAGAGCTAATATATATAAAGTATAATGTCAATTCTCTACATGCCAGTCTATAAAGTGTGATAATCCGTTCTTTACATGAGCAAGGATAAGAATGTTGACACCAGAATTGTGAATAGTTTTATTTTATAAAATGATTTAGTAATAATTAGTAATTTTTATTGAAGTTCCCCAAAAGGATCAGCTTTATTTACCTGACTTTGATTTAAAATATTTATATTTGTTTTTTTTAATTTATTTTTTTAAGGTTTTATTTATTTGACAGAGAGAGACATCACACGCAGGCAGAGAGAGGGGAGGAAGCGGGCTCCCCGCTGAGCAGAGAGCCCAATGCGGGGCTCGATCCCAGGACCCTGAGACCATGACCTGAGCTGAAGGCAGAGGCTTAACCTACTGAGCCACCCAGGTGCCCCTAAAAAATTTATATTTGTTAATCGGAACTTATATTTAAGTTTAATAGATTATTTTGCATATTTAAAGGAATATGACATAACAATATAAATAATTTTTTTAATTTTTAAAATAATTTACATTGCTACAAAATATACTCAATTTTTGCATAATTTGAGTACAATTATATTTTTAATCCTTTACATTATTATTTTCTTTTTTTAAAAGTTCTTATTTATTTGTCAGAGAGAGAGAGAGAGAGAGAGAGAATGCATGAGCACGAGCAGGGGGAGGGACAGAGGGAGAAGGAGAAGCAGACTCCCCACTGAGCAAGGAGCCAGACTCGTGACTCGATCCCAGGGCCCTGGGATCATGACCTGAGCCCAAGGCAGAGGCTTCACCGACTGGGCCCCAATCCTTTATGTTATTATTTTCAGTGAATACGAATGATACAAAAATCTTGATTATAACAGTCTAATTAAAGATTATCCTGAAATAAAAGTGAGAAAAAGATACCACATTGAATACAGATATAATAATTTATTAATTAGGTAAATCTTTATTTTGTTACTCGTTCAAACACTGCCAGCCAACCAACAGAACATTCAGATCTATGTGATAATATTTTAGTCACGTTTGACATTTTGACAACTTTCAGTAATGTAAAGAACATGGCTTCATGCATCTTTTCATATAGTTATTATGGAACTGTAGTTAAGATGAAATGACAAAACATACTTTATTTAACTGTTTAACTGGTTAATTTATATTTTAAATATATATAACAAACATAATATAATAATATATAATATATAATAATAAAATATATATAATATATAATATGTGTGTGTGTATAATACACACACACACACTCATATAAATATATTGGCTTCCACTTGTATTTTTGCTCTAAGGTTCTGCGAGTAGCAGGCTTAACTATTATTAATTCCATTTTACAGCTGAGGAAGATGGGGCTTAGAGAGGCAAAGAAAAATGTCACCTAGTTGGGGGTATCCAAAAGGAATGGATGGGTCTCCAAAATGAATGAATGAATGGTTTTGAAACAATTGTAATTTGTAGCATTTGTGATCTAAGTATTCTCATCATGGTCAATTTCGAGGTACAGTGTTGCTTCAACCAGCTCCAAAAATGGACAGGTATGATGGGCTCTCTTAAGTTGGTGCAAGTCAGCTCCAGGACACCGGGGCCATCCTTGGATGCCAGAGCACTGGCTATCCCCTGCCCCCGCCCCAGCCAAGAACACGTGCTTTTTGCTCTCGGTCTCATGGGCTATGATTTACTAATTGAGGGGTGACCACACTAACCTGCCAGTCCTGAGATCGCTTCTACCCACCCACCTACACTGAAGAAGGCTAAACACAAGATATATTTGAATGCACAGCTAATGAGTGTGGTAAGTTCATTTGAGATTTCACACTTGCTCTTGAAATGGTTCCACTCACAGTTCATTGAGCCTTTAAATAGGCGTCATTTCAAGGCTGTGATGGCTTACTCATTATGGTTAAGTGATTTGCCTAAGGCTACTGTGGAAAATCTCTTTAAATCAAAACCTCCGTATGACATAAATCTGTATTGGGAGAGGCGCTAGAACCTAAGGCAGCAGGAAGAATACATTTTACTTTCAAATACATTCTTCTGGGAAAATACAAAGAAGTCTAGGTTATCTAGGAAAAGAAAGATAGTTCATGCCAAAACTGTCGTCAGCAGTGGGCCAACGGGAGGCACCTTGTCTAGGTTCCAGCAGCACCCCTGTCTGGAAGGGTGCTTTTGTCTTGTTAATATTTCTGGCAGTTGAAGAAGAATGCACACAATAAAATAGACCTTAAATGCTAAGGGAGTTGGCGTTGGAGCAGAGTCTAAGGGCCTTGTCTAGTGTCTTCATTAAAAGAGTAACTGTGGGTTCTTAGAAAAGTTGTATTGCATGAATTTTATTTGTTGGTTTTATTTGTGTGGTTTTTTTTCTTTCCTGCAGACCTGCTAGAAGGACACAGATCAGGAAAAAATAAGAAAGGTGGTCTTGTTAATCAAGTGGAAAGAGGCAGGTGGCTTAGCTGTCTGAGAAGCAGATGCACGGAAGCACAATGCATTTTCCAAAATGCCAGGAAGAGGCCCTTAGAAATCAGTCCTGTGCTCGAGCAGATCCTGTTACTCCACACAGCAGAATACTGAGGTCCTGAGACACTGCGGGGCCTGGGGGAACCCGTCCCGCTGGGCTCCAGGGGCCAGACATAGGTCAGGGAATTGAGGCTCTTTTGGGACGAATGCCAGGCAGACAATTCTGCTGTGGATGAGTCTGAAGTACAAGCCCCAGAAGTGACGAGGGAAGAGGATTCCGACCGGGAATAGACTCTGGTATTTGGAACTCAGGGTAGGAGCCGAGTCGCCAGAGCGTTTTGGTGCCGCTGATGTACCCGAGGTCAGGCAGTCAATTACTTCCGCTACCCACTTACCCCCTCTCGGAGCTGGAGGTCGTGCAAACAGTAGCTCGGGAATAAGTGGACCTGGGTTCAAATCTGGCTCTTCCAGTTACTCAGACGTGGAGTTCAGAACCTCTGCTGATCCCTGGGAGTCGTTTGCGCGCAGGCAATGAGGTGAGGCATTTAACGAAGGCTCCAGGTGATTGTTCTCAAAAGGAAAATCTGGAAAGCCTGGCTGCTGTCGCTTGTGACTCGAATCTGGCCCTGGCTATCAGTCTCTGCTTCACGTCGGAGCCCGTCAGAAAACTAGCCCAGACACCGGCTTGGAGTCTGCTTTAGAACCAGATCTGCAGGTCCTTTCCGTGCTGGTGGACATCTGGGAAGCCCCGTTCCTAACCTCCGTGTCTCTACCGCGTAATCGCTTGACCTGTTTTTGAGCACCTGGGAGCAATTATGTTCGCTAGTCGGCGCCTGGAGAGGTTGGGGAGGTAAATCAGGGCCTGTTTCCTTCAAGTATTTCATTTGGAGGATGGGTCGGATGCCTTTTCATCTATGCTTTGCTAGAGGCTGACCACTGTAAGGTTTTTTTGCGGAGGTCTTATCTTTGAAATCTACTCCCCATCACTGAGGCCAGGAAGGAAACATCAAGGCTCAAGGTACGAGGGCCAGCAGTGTTTCCGACAGAGTCAGAAAGACTTCGCTACACTGCTGGGGCGCCGCCCACTCTTACCGGGCTGCCAGCCAGGGCCTGTGCTAACCCAGGCGCCGAGACAGTGGAAGGCAGGCAGCAGAGCTCAGAAGAAGTTCCCTCCTGGTGAATGAGGTAAGTCAGGGCCTGTTTCGTTCAAGTATTTCATCTGGAGGATGGGTCGGATGCCGTTTCATCAGAAGCTTTTCAGTTCTCTGAAACTATGCAACTGGGATGTGCCCTTCTGCTGCGTTGGTATGAAAAGCGAGCAAGTAGTAGGTTCCAAAACCATTGTTTTCTTTAGGAATTCAGTAAACTACAAGCCATCAAAATACATTTTCTGAAACCTTTATTCACAAACGAGTTGGGATTTAACAATTCCAATTTCATGCCGCTGTAGGTTTTACCATCTTCTCAGTAGGTCTTAAGCATTCGTTGATCTACAAATTGCTTTTCGGCCAGTTTCCCTCTACCCTTCTTAGCGCACAGTCAGCCTTCTGGTGTCGGTATCTGCCACGATGACCAACCTACATTTAGTGGAAAGAAGGTCATTAACTGTAATAGTAGCTTCTTGTAGTAGTAGCTTTGGAGTTTTGCCTGCTAAATCCGTATGGCATTATTTTTATTGTTATTATTATTATTCTAGCAAATGGTTTTTCTGATGCCTCCTATCAGCGGATGGGAGACCTTATTGAATTACAGCTAATAAGTATAGCTAGCGTATAGTGCTTTCCAATTAATAAAACATTTCAAATACCTAATATTATTTGGACACTGGGAAGATATTATCAGTTTCCTTTCGGTACACATGAGAAAAATAAATTGAGAAAATTGCCCAAGGTCATGTAGCAAGTAAACCGTGGAGCTAGGACCCCAATCTGGGTCTTTATGTTCTGTCTCATCTTTTCCCCTGCCAGACGGCGATACGTTCAGAAAGATTTGGATGCTTCTATTGGGGCTGTATCCTCTTGGGAGTTGGGCTGAATTGTCTGTTGTCATTCAACTTACTGCCCCTCCTTCACATTTCCAAGGAGGAGCAGGCAAACCAGTCTTCGCTCCCCAGAATCCCCTTCCCTGTGGGGTTCAGTGGTCCTGTCCTTCAACAAGCACTTCACCCGGAAAGCAGAGAAGAAATCGAAGTTATTGGGGGGGGGCAGGTGTGGCACACGTGGGTGGACCTGGGGTGTGAAGCCAGTGTGGGGAGTTTCTTAAGAACACTTGCATCTCAGACTTCCAGGAAGGCACGAATTAGCACAAATTCCTGTTCTGGGTCATTTCACAACAGCTTTAATGTTACCAAATTGTCTCTGTGAGTTTTCTGACCCTTTCTCTCCTGGAACCTTTAATTCTTGTACGTGTATCTCTGTCTTGGTGGGGGTTGGGGGGCGAAGAGGCTCTTCAATGTAAAGTAAGTTCTATTTCCCTGATTAAATATTGACTGAAGGGATTCTGGGTGAAAAGTGCTTTCTCCCATTCTCCTGTGATTTCTAACATTTCCGCGCCTTTTTCTTTTCGTAAATAATTTTGTTACATGTGAAGCCGATATTTTAATTGTAAGCTATTTAGAAAATCAACCAGCCTTTCACAGTCTGCATCACGGTTTATTCACTTATATTCTTATTGGTAAACATTTGACTTTTCTTTATTTCTGTTTTTTTTTTGTTTTTGTTGTGTTTTTTTATTGTTGTTACATGCTCCTGTGATAAACATACTTGTATAGCAATCTCTATCGGAATTTTGTGTTTTTCCTTAACACAAATTCCTGTCCTGGGTCATTTCTTTTACTTCTGCATTGCTCAGAAGACTTAACAGTTGTTTTCTGCGGGCCGGGCCCTGCATGAGGCCCGGACTGCTGTACTGAACAAAACAGGAACCCCCACCCTTGACGGAGCTCACACTTTAGCCAGGAGGATCGCACAGTCACTCGGCAAAATGACAACATCTGCTCTGACCTTTTTGCGGAGGAATATATAGTAATAGGCTGGAGATAGGAGGACTCCCTGGAGGAAGTGACATTTACTGAATTTAAACAACAGAGCGGGGGGCACCTGGGTGGCTCTCGGTTTAGCATCGGACTCTTGATTTGGGCTCAGGTCATGGTCTCAGGGTCGTGGGATGGAGCCCCATGCTCAGCGGGGAGTCTGCTTGAGATTCTTTCTTTCCCTCTCCCTCTGCCCCTCCCCCCGCTCATGCTCTCTCCCAATAAATAACTAGATCTTTAAGGAAAAAAAAAAAAAACCCAACAGACAGCAATGAAGTAGAAAAGCATGGCGCCAGAAGAAAAAGCATGAAAAGGGCAGGAGGTAGGAGAATGGGGTACTCTGAAGGAACTGAAAGCAGGTTATTATACTGTCATGCAGGTTATGTCTGTCAGGAAAGACAGACAATGGCATACTGTTTGGGGCTCCTCATTGGCTCCCGCCTGCTTTACACCACTAGCTGTCTCCCCCACGCAGCCCTACAAACTTCTGTTCAGGTACCATCTCCTCCAGGAAGCTTTCCCTGATAGCCCTCACTCTCTGGATTGGGTGCCCCTCTGTGAGCTTCCGGAGGATTTCCATATGTCTGCACAATTAGGACAGTGACTTGATGTTAGTAGATTACGCGTCTGCTTTTCTACTGGTGGGTGAGGGCCTCAGGATTGTGTCTCACTTGAGTCTTCTATGTTGCAGAAAGCACCCGGCTTTGTGGGACTGGGCTGAATTCTGGCTCTGCTACTTGGGCGTCTGAATGTGTTCAAGCGAATCCGTTAACCTCGTAGAGTGCCAGTTCTTTAATCTGTAACTCGGAGATATTTTCTGTCCTGCCTGGATTATGCCACAGGGCGCTTGCACAGATTAGAGATTCAAGATGAGAGCGGGCTTTGCTTCATAGAGACCAGTATTACACCCTGAGTTAGTATTACAATATGATGGTTTTATTTATTTATTTAAAGATTTTATTTATTCATTTGACAGACAGAGATCACAAGTAAGCAGAGAGATAGGCAGAGAGAGAGGGGGAAGCAGGCTCCCTGCTGAGCAGAGAGCGGGACGTGGGACTCGATCTCAGGACCCTGAGATCATGACCTGAGCCAAAGGCAGAGGCTTTAACCCACTGAGCCACCCAGGAGCCCCAATATGATGCTTTTAATGAAAATGTGGTATTTCTCTGAGGCTTTTGATGTCACAAGTGAAACGATGGTAGGACCATTGCTCAAAATGGGCACAAGTCTCATCTTGTGACATTGTCCTTAGTGGTTTATGAACATGGTACCTGAGGGTTTGAAGGCTGCACCGACCTTGAAGGCCATCTTGGTGGTACTTAGCTCTAGGCACTCATGCAACCTGGTGAGCGCGCTTTGCTCCCCATGACCTGGGGGGCTTACACGACTCCTAGAGGGCCTGCATGGTATTCTGGTCCTTCTCCATCAGGGCCCTTCCAGGCGATCCCAGCAGCTGTGTTCTATACTCCCCAAAGGAAAGGCGGCCTTCTGCTGAGGTATTATAACGACTTCAGCTGACCTTGAACTTTTAAATAACCAGAAGTCTCACTGTCCCTCCCTGGCCCATTCAACTTCCTAATCCCTTCTGTGAATGCAGGTAAATAAGTTCCCTTGGAACACCACCCTGGTGACTTACAGGTTTGGGTCCACTCTAAACCACTACTCCAAAATGGAGCCCAGAGATGACAATTCTCTCTTGTCTTGGGTGGTCTCCCAGCACCATCAGGGGACTCTGCTCCTTACTCTCCATCTGTCAATAACGTCAGAGAAATTTTAATCCCTAAGTTACGTATGTTTTTGTTCCATTTCTCTTCAGGTCAGAGAATAGGGCTGGTTCATCTCTGTAGCTTCTTTCTTTCTTGGCTTGATGTCTTTCATCCGGTAGGTGCTTGATAAATATTTGCTGAATTGGATCCTTAAAACACCAGTCTCATGATCATCCGGCCACACTTCATACACTACACTTTTTACCTGTTGTAGAAACAATTGCAGTTTCACTTTTTCTTCAGAAACTGAGGTTGAAATTAAATATTGATTTTTTTTTTCCCCAAAGCAGGAAACCCTAAGAAAAAAATGTGTGGGGCCCATTTGCTATTCAAACGTGTTGTCTTTACATACGATTCTGTACTGTTCAGTACAAGGAGGCCAAGTACCGTGAGCTTATTTTCCCCCAGTAATGAGGTTAAATGTACATCAACCCAGGCTCCCTTGCTAGACTGCCCACTTGTAAGGCCAGTCATTTGAGGGCCTATGTGTAGCTCTGAAGAGCACTGCAAAGCTAATGAACCCAAATGGGGATCACAAGTAGTTCAGGTGCAGTATCCTACCCCAACACACGCTCCCCGGCCCCGCCGATGGAAGAAGATACCCGACACCTGAGTTTCTGCTGGCGGGCTTAAAACTCACAAGCCAAGAAAGGTCACCTTTTCTCTCTACTACAGATACACCACCTGCAAGTAAAATGCGTCATTAAAAAGCAAGTGAGGAAAGAGTGGCAGAACAGCTCTTCCCATAAACCTTGTTTTTGGACTAGAGGAATGATTCTTTAGAGGCAGATGGGGCCCTGTAAAATATCCCCTCCCGTTGCCCCATTTTACCTGCAGGTAACTCGGGGCTCAAGGGCTCACAGCACCGAGGATTAAGAGCATGGACCTGGGAGTCCCTCACAGACCCCAGCTCCAGGACTCACAAACCGTGGGAGTCGGGGGAAGTAACCTTGATTTCCCTAAGCCTTCCTCTCAGGCAGGTCAAGGGCTTAACGGGCCTGATACAGTGCCTAATGGGCACAGGCCATGGGTACCCGGGGACAGGGACTGCTCTACATGGTGGAAGGTAAAGCATTGGACGTTTTTCTGAATAGCGGAAGCGACTTCTGCGTTCCTGGTGGCAGCGTTGTGTGTTGTGTGACCACAAAAGAAGAACTTTGAGTAAGGGGCAGGTTTTTGATCTCATGGGCATTCAGAACAAGGAGCCATTAGGGTTTTCACCCCAGACCGGAGCTGTTTGACAGAGCTGAGCACCAGGTGCCACCAGAAGTGCTTAAGCAAAGGCTGCACAAATGGTTGTCAAGGATCCTGCAATCTGGGTTGAATGGCTGAGTGGGTGCCTTTTTATATACTTCTAACTCTGAAGTAATAGAATCCTTACCTGGGGAAAATAATAAACCCATGCATTTGCTGTGGCAGCCATGTAATCATCACCAAGTTGCCTCCATATCTCTCCATGTGTGGTACGCTCTAATGCGTCTTATTTCTTGATCTGTCAATAGCAGTGGACACAAGGATTAGTCTATACTTCCTGAAATTCTATCTTCCCCTGACTTCCGGCACTAACACTCTCTTTGGGTTTCCTCTTACCTTTCGGATCGCTCCTTCTCTTTCTCCCTTGCTAGATCCTCCTCACCTTCCCAACTTCCAAACTTTTAAGTGCCTAAGACTAGGTCCTTGGCTGACTTCTCTTCTCTATTTTCAGTAATTCACTAGGTCATCTCATCTAGGATCATGGCTTACCATCCCACCTATAGTTTGATGGCTCCAGATTTATATCTCCTGCTAGATCCCTGTGTTCACCTCCCAATTCACATATCCAGCTACTTTATGGAGTGTCTCCAACAGAATGTCTATTAGACTTCTCAAAATTAGCGTGCTCCAAACTGTCTTAGTCCATTCAGCCTGTTGTAACAAAATGCCAGAGGCCAGCTGGTTTATAAAAAAAAAAAACCAGAATCTTCTTTCTCATGGTTCTGCAGCTTGGGAAGTCCACGGTCAGGGTACTGGCAGATTCGGTGTCTGATGAGAGTCTCCTGGGTCTTACCAGCCATCTTCTCACTGTTGACCTCACGTGGTGGAAGGAAGAAAGGAGCTGTGTGGGGCCTTTTAAAACAAAGACACTAAAAATGAACTATTGGGACTTCATCAAGATAAAAGCTTTGGGACAGCAAAGGAAACAGTCAAGAAAATTAAATGGCAACCTATGGAATGGGAGAAGATATTTGTAGATGTATATCCAATAAAGGGCTAGTATCCAAGATTTATAAAGCACTTCTCAGACTCAACACCCAAACAACAAACAATCCAATCAAGAAATGGACAGAAGACATGAACAGACATTTCTCCAAAGAAGACATACAAATGACCAACTGGCACATGAAAAATTCTTCACATCACTGGGCATCAGGGGACTACAGATCAAAACCACAATGAGATTCCTCCACACACGAGTCAGAATGGCTAAAATTAACGAGACAGAAAACAACAAATGCTGGCAAGGATGTGGAGAAAGGGGAACTCTCTTACACTTTTGGTGGGAATGCAAACTGGTACAGCCCCTCTGGAAAACAGTGTGGAGGTTCCTCAAGATGTTAAAAATATAGCAACAATGTCCACAATGGCCAAACTGTAGAAAGAGCCATGATGTACATCAACAGAAGAATGGATAAAGAAGATGTGCGGTATGTGTGTGTGTATGTATTTTATATATATATATATATATATATGATAGAATATTACTCAGTCATCAGAAGGGATGAATACATACCATTTACATAGATGTGGGTGGAACTGGAGAGTATTATGCTGAGTGAAATAAATCCATCAGAGAAAGTGAAATAAATCAATCACTCATATGTAAAATATGAGAAAGAGCACAGAGGATCATAGGGGAAGGGGGGGAAAATAAACTAAGACCAAATCAGAGAGGGAGACAAATCATGAGAGACTCTTAACTATAGGAAACAAACTTAGGGGGCGCCTGGGTGGCTCAGTGGGTTAAGCCACTGCCTTTGGCTCAGGTCATGATCTCGGGGTCCTGAGATCGAGTCCCGCATCGGGCTCTCTGCTCAGCAGGGAGCCTGCTTCCCTCTCTCTCTCTCTGCCTGCCTCTCCATCTACTTGTGATTTCTCTTTGTCAAATAAATAAATAAAATCTTTAAAAAAAAAAAAAAGGAAACAAACTTAGGGTTACCGAGGGGAGGGATTGGAGGGTTGGGGTAACTGGATGATGAGCATTAAGGGGAGCACGTGATGAGATGAGCACTGGGTATTATATGCAACTGATAAATTCTTGAATGCTACATCTGAAACGAATGATGTACTGTATGTTGGCTAATTGAGTCTAAATAAACAAAAATAAAATAATAAAATAAGGGCACTAACCCCATTCCTCAGGGCTCTACTCTCCTGACCTAATCACTTCCCAAACCCCCACTTCCTAATACCATCACAAGGGGTATTAATTTCTAAAACATGTGAATTTGGTCGGAACAAAAGCATTCAGTCTGTAGCAATAACCGACGTCTTGATTTCTTAGCAAACCCTGCTCCTTCTGCATTCTTCCTTACCTCAGTAGATGGTACTGCATCCGTTTAAATGCTTGGTAGAAACCCCTGGATTGACCCTCGTCTTCCTTCTCTCATACCCCCTATTCTCAATCCACTGGCAAATCTTTGGTTGTGTCTTTATCATTTATCTGGAGTATTGCTACTTTATGCCATGTCCCCTGCTTTGACCCCAGAGGCCTTACGGCAGCCCGCAAAGCTCTCCCCGTCTGCCCCTGTTCCCTCTGGGACCGCCTCGCCTGCTACTCTGCCCCCTCCTATGCCATGACTCACAGACAACAGGCAAGCTCTTGCTTGATGACCCTTGTCTCACATCGACTGTGTTTTTCTTCAAGAATGTTCTTCCTTTGTATTTCCAGATGGTTAATTTATTTACTTCTTTCACATCTTCACTCCAGTGTCAGGGAGGCCTTCCGCAGCCCCTCTAATTACAGTCGCAGCCCCCACACCACCTGCATCCTTCCTGCTTCATTGGCAACATGCGTCTCCCCTGCCAGAATGTAAAGTCCATGACGGTAGGGATCTTCGTCTGTGGGTTTATGACTATGTCCCTAGGGCCTAGGACATTTACCCAGCGGAAGGCTATGTTAGGGTAGAGAACTGGCTACTGCAGTAGATCCCCAAACTAAGAGTGGCTTCAGCAAGAGGGAAGTTTGTTTTTCTTTCACATGACAGCCCAGGTATGAGTTCAGCGTAGTGGTGATGGCATCACAGGATCCGGGACTCGAGCTCCTCCACTCTCGTACTCTTGTGGTATGGCGCTGTGAAATGCGAGGCCAAAACGATGGGGGGGGCCCTCTTTCCCTCACATTCTGTTGGCTCTCACGGAGTCACACTTGCATGCTGAGCCTGCGAGGAGACTGGGGTACGCAGCCTTTTCTGGGAAGCTCTGTGCACAGCTCAACCAGGGCTTCTGCTACTAAAGAAAAGGCAAGAGGAGATGTTGGGGGCCCACGAGATGTGTCTAGCTCTCTGCTGCTGCACCCCCACAAGGATGTGAGACCAACAGCGGAAAGATTAATTCGCACTTCCTCCATTTGGGTGGGCACATAGGTGTTTGTTATTCCTTTTTGTTCTTTTCTGTATCCTGGAACATTCCAGATTGACTAATAAATATTTTAAAGGACAAAAGACACTTCTGTTAGACCACAGAACATTCCCTACCTGGGTACAAAAGAGATTCCTGGCCACATGGCCAATGGCAGACACAGCATTTTTTTTTTTTTAAATCTCTGGAAACAAACAGTGGGTTACCATCCAGACATCAGAATCCTAGGATTTGCCTTCCTCTCCCTGCCTCTCTTTCCCACACAATGACCCCTTCCCTCCCCAAGCATCCTGGACCAGAATATTCTTCCAGGAGCAGATGCTGTCTCCCAGATGGAGCCTGCCTGGGCTCTCGGCTGCTAGGGCACACAGCCTTGCCTGACACCAGGCTGCAGTTTCCTTCAGGGGTTTAAAGCCCTTTTCTGATCATCTCCTTTCTTTTTTCTCTGTCCGCTGAAATCTCGGTTTGATAAAAGCATCTTTTCTTGTCTCCTCAAAATAGTTAAATGCTTATGATGATCATTTCAACTTCAGCCTGTTCCAGTTAATTGATGTAATCATACCAAAATGAATATGTTTTAAAAGACATGTATGTGTGTAGGAGGGATTGCAATTGTGGCTTAAAATATCTACACCTAGGCAGAAACAGCATTAGATTAAACTTGGAGGGAACAAATTGGCCAAACTCTGCTCAAGTTCCAGAGAGAGATTATAATCATTTCACAAAGCATATGATGGCACCACAAGTCCCACTGAAATGCTTTTCATGTGTGAATATTTTACATATTCATTCTTTCTTTTTTTTAAACTGTGTTATGTTAGTCACCATATAGTACATCATTTGTGTTTGATGTTGTGCTCCATGATTCATTGTTTGTGTATAACACCCAGTGCTCCATGCACTATGTGCCCTCCTTAGTACCCATCAATGGGCTCACCCATCGCCCCACTCCCCTCCGAAACCCTCAGTTGGTTTCTCAGAGTCCACAGTCTCTCATGGCTCGTCTCCCGCTCCATTTTCCCCCAACTCCCTTCTCCTCTCCAGCTCCCCATGTTCTCCATGATATTCCTTATGCTCCACAAGTAAGTGACACCGTATGATAATTGACTCTCTCTGCTTGCCTTATAATTCCATTTAATTTTAGTTTTGGTGGCAGACAGGGGCATACATTTGCCTTTATGCTTACGAACGAAGGAGGACGCAGTTACCAAATTCGCAGAAGCTTCTGGACATGCTCAGTCGTCAGCTCTCGCCAGGCCCCATCCTTCCTGCCCGCATGCAGAAACCAGTGAAACCCCCTCTCGCTGCTTCGTGTAGCTGGAGTTGATCTGTCATTCGCTACTGAGAATCTTGACTACTGGATCACTGTAATTGCAGTCAAAAGCAACAAAAGGGAAAAAAGTCGATTGTATGTTTCAGTCATAAAGAGGGCACAGGAAAATTTCCAATCTCTGGTAGTATATAAGTCCAAATAAATTCTAATGTTCTATTAGGCATAATATGCCTAGCCTTATATATGAATTAATAATGGAGAAATACATTTGAAAAAGAAATTATTTTAATAATCTTTCAAAAAAATGAGGTCCTCTTCTTGGCCCTTGTTGCCTGGGGTGCTGACTAGGCATCCTGGCTCCCAGGTCCTCCTGCCGTTACTAATGAATGCACTGGCTCTGCTGTTACTCTCGCCTTGTTCTGCCTACTGTGTGTGTGTGTGTGTGTGTGTGTGTGTGTGTGTGTGTGTGTCGGGCGTTTCTCATGTTTACCTGTTTTACCCCATGTGGATCCTGGCTCCCTTTTGTGTCCTAACATGTGGTTCCGCCCTGGAGGAAAGGAGCTGGTTTTTATTTTAGTTTTTTTGCAGGAGAGGGGAGTGGGGTAGGGGGCAGTGCTCTAAAGTGGCTTAATCCTCTTGTGAATGAGGGAGGTGACATCTTTTTGAGTTTTCCCATATATTGCCTGAAATGTAATGAACTCATTTTACAGGCTACAGCCAGAGTAACAGGGGACGTTTACTCAGCATGTCTTTGTGCTCCCCTCTGCTGAAGTCCCTGTGGGAAGTCGAGCAAGAGGTCTCAGGAGAAAAGGGAAATAACACAGCAAGGAAAATAAAATTGGGCAGAGCAGCCACATGTTCTCATCAGAATATACTCCTTCTAGTGCAAAACGTGGAGCTTTTGGTTTTGTTCCAGAAATTTCTGTGTTGCATCCAGGTTTGAAGGTAAATTTGCCCTTTGGATCTTTCCTCAAATTCTTTTGTTCTTGCTCAGGCTTTCTCTGTGAAAATTGGGCAAGCGTCTAATAACATTGGGTGACTTGGCGATGATAATGACATATGATGTGGGGCTCATAATTCACGATGAGGCTACCGTGTATACAATTTCTTTATTCAAAAGTAGCATCAATTGACAGAAATGGATGTCTGCAGAGGCTTTGGAGAAACTGGAATAAACAGATGAAATAGAAGGGCATTTATTTATTCATTATCTGTCAGTAGTTTTCGCCTTCTGGTTTACACATTCTGTGTCCTTGTGGTAAATATTTTGACTGCAGATTCATTAAAAGATATATCTTTAAGTCATTGTAAGTATAATTTAAAAAATTTTTGAAATTATGTTACATATAACTATTTGCAATTTTATTTTCCTTGGATATGCGCTGGATGAGTTGTTCTGAAATATATGATTGAAATTGAATTTATACATACAGAGATTCGGCAAATCTGAAGTAGCTCAATATATCTTGTTATCCCTTCCTCCTCAATGGCATCGGAATTTTGTATTTATAGAGCAATAAGGTGAACACAGAGCTTTTATTTTATAGAACAATAACATGCCCATGAAGCTGACCTATCTTTACTAGTGTCGGTTTAAACATTAGTTTTACAATCTACAAGTGTAATTGTGCCTCACCGTAAAGAAAATATTTGATCTTGCCATTGCGTTCAAAAACAATGTGTGATTTCTAGACAATTTCCAAACCACACGGGCAGGAAATCATACAAACAAAAGGAGGGAGGCATTGGACATAACCGTACTCACCCCGGGAGAGAGTTTTCAGCCTCTATCGAATTGCTGTGTAGGCCTGCAGGGGTGAGTCGGGCTGGCACGGGTGAGTGTTGGACCGTGGCATCATGGGCCATGGCTCTGTCTGGAGTCCTTCGTGTTTTTCTGTTTCTCTCAATTCAGAATTAAAAGTGATGTATGGCAGCTTAAACACTGCTGCCGTTTGACAGGTTTGTACCACTTACTGGCCAGCCTTTGTATATTGAGTTTTATGTCGTCTAATATGCTCATGACAGTGATTTAGGGGGTGGAAAAGTGCATGGACAGGGTGGCCCCGGGGGGCCCAGAAAGGGGACACAGGAGGAAGAGCCGCCTAATGACCCAGACTCAGGAAGGCGGTTAGGTTCCCATCATCCTGGGTTGTGCGTATCTCTGCTGGAAAATGACCCAGTTAGGGACCTACTGGGAGGGGCAGCACCCGGAGCAAGCGGGAGCTGGGGAAGAGCCTGCTGGGAGAGGTTGATGCCTTTCCTAAGGGATCAAGTGGGCATGCCTGGTAAATGCCGATGCTGAGGGTAAGCACGGCTGCCCTGAGAAAGCTGGGAACCTTAGTATAGGAACGAGAAGACCCAGGAGCCAGCTGTTTGCATCTGGTTGAGGGGCTACTGGACGGCTCAGTCGGTTGCGCATCTGACTCTTGGTTTCAGCTCAGGTCATGATCTCGTGGGTTGTGGGATGGAGACCCACATTGGGCTCCGTACTCTGCCTGAAGTCTGCTTGGGATTCTTTCTCTCCCTCTGCCCCTCTCCAACTCTTTCTCTCTCTCTCATATAAACAAATACATCTTAAAAAAAGGTGTAGTACCTTTGAGTCTCTGTTTCTGTCTAGAACATGGGGACAATAATACTTCCTTCACAAGATTGTCGTGAGGCGTAGAAACAAGGTATGTAAAGGTCCTAGGACAGAGTCTAGGACATAGGTCATTCTGTGAAATAGCCACCATTCTGGCCCAAACCAGAAACTCTACCACAAACAACAGGAACAACATGGAGGCACTAAGAAGCCGTTTCAGGAGCTTAGGCAGGTGAGCTATGGTATTAGAAACAGACAAACAAACAAAAAATAGCACTGCTCACTAAAAGTATGTCACTACCAGCAGGTAACAGAAGATCTGTATCTGAGAGCGATCTGTTTTCTTCTGGTGAGCTCTCACATAACCTAAGCCATCCTTCGAGGCTCTGCCTTTAGGTGAGGCTTGCCCTGGGAACAGAAAGGTCCCTGGAGGTGCCTGAGTAATGCCATCTTCTCTTGATGGCTGATGTCGTGGATCTGCCTCGGGTTTTTCATTCTTCACCAACCCCAGGAAGGCCTGACAGTGGACATGGACTTTGGAGCCAGTGCGATGCGACCCTCCAGGATTTCTGTCCTCACTCATATTGCTTATCTGACCTCTTTCCCAAACCCATTTTAAGAGTCCGAATTTCTTTCTGTTCCCTTCCAGCCCATTGCTGCCTACAACCCAGCATGATACGGAGGCAGCAAATTTGTTCTACTCACTTTAAACTCCTGAGTCACAAACTTGTTTCCAACCTCCAGAAATCAATTGCAGATGAAAAGACTAAGAGGTGCTGCTTTATTATTAGGCCAGTGATAAACAGATTTTTACAAGCTTTGGTTTGGTCTCTGTACCAGTTCTATTATCTCTCCAGCAAATTATAGAGCTTTTCCGTGCTGAGCAAAAAGGGTATATTGTTCTTTTTTAGACACTTTTACTTCTAACTAGAAATCCAGCTCAAAATAGGCTCTTAAATAAGCCTGTTTGAACTATTTATGAAAAAGACAGACTTAAGAACATCTTAATGCATATTTATCTCTCCCTGCTTCCATTCTGCTGTATGGGAGCCCATTTGAGACATTTTTTGATAAGTAAGCAATATACCTTTGACATGGGCTTTGCTTGTCACCCCTAACTCCCAGTTATTCTCTAATGGAAGAATTTTTCTCTGTTGCTTATGCTACTAATTACTTGTCTTCAGACAAATTGCCCGTTGACTTGAGGAAGTGGGAGCTTGGATTATGAGGAGAGCGAGAAAACTAGTTGCTGATATCCGGAAGCTAGATCACTGTGTTTTTGGTGTCGCCACAAGATAGTGTGGCACTCGGTGCTGGGCCTTGGGATTCTTTCGTTGGACATAAACAATATCACAAAACATCAGTGCCCAACAAGGCCACTCTGCCCCGATGGATCAAGACAAAAAGACTATTCCATAGTCATGTCTGAATGCAGACAAAACACGAACGTTATCCAAGCCACAGAACACCAGCCGTCCCCCATCCCATTTGATAAGAGGGATTACAGCTTTAGCCCAACTCTGGTCTGGCCTCCCCATAGTGAAGATTTATTAAAATAGCGAATCCTAAAACTACCCCACTTCCTCATAGCATCCAATCCAGAACAAAGCTCTATTTTTTTTTTTTAAAGCCTCCCCAGGATCACCTAACAGAAGCCCCAATCCTTTCATAAGTTCTTTTCTAATGCCTTCTCCTAGAAATGTCCCACGGTTCCCCCACGGCATACATTCTTCCTCCTCGCAGTGAGTAATATACATGACCTATTTAACTAATGGTGTGTTTCTAGTGGTCTTTGACTTTGAAGACATTGACAGAAATGGACGTTGCACTGAGATTTAGCTGATGTACTCTCTCCTTCGGATCAGGGCTCTCAACTCAGTAAAACAGCACATATGGGAGGTCCCTTGTATTTCTCTCTGCTTGGTAGCTACCCTGGCCATGACTGGAAGCTAAATTCATGCTGAATCGTCCTTCAGTATTTCACTGAAGCCCATCAGCATTAGGTTTATTTTGTTTTTCTAGGCCTTAAGTCTCTTGAGATATCTTTGTTACTTAATCAATTTTATATTAGTCCTTGGTAAGATTGTTCTAGTGCCTTCTCATACGTCCTTTTCTGGTTTGTGCATCATTTCTAGTGTCTTGAATGTTGTTTGGTCGTAAGAAGGAAACTCTATAGGGAGAAGGCAAGTGTAGTCTGATAAGACATCCATGACCTGGTCCTGGGGACTGAGAATTTCCAAAGGTCTCCCCAGGCAAGTGTGATTTGGACAAATATGGTCATAGACACCATCGTAAAACCTTGAAATCACTTCCTTTCCCATTCTGCCTTTGTGTCCCATACAGTTGCCCTGTTCAGTTTCATCCACCCAGAATCAAGAGGGGATTTCTGGCTCCCAAGTGGTGATGGTCAACCTTTGACCAAACACCAGAGACACCAAGTTATACAGCATCATTCTTATGGATCGTTCAGTTCTCACAGGGGTATGAACCTTCTACAATCTCTGCTTTTTACAAGCATCTGTCATGTTTTCTTACTATAAGGCTAACTTCTATGCATATTTTTCTAACTGGAACAAATTTTCAACAGAGACAATTTGGAATAGCAGTGCCACTTTGGGGAGCTTTTGACATGAACAACATTTTTCATTTGAGGGTTCTCTTAGAACAAAAAGCAAAATCCCCTGAGTAGATTGTCCATCTTGCTTGTCTTAAATAGAGATCACATTTTTTTTTTAAACATGAGAGACATTCCTTCCTTCTTCTCTGTACTTTGAGGATTAATAACTGTGTGATCTGATGTAATTCTCAGTGGTCCAAGTTATGTCAAAGCCAGCTGTGTGTCACTCTCTTTTGTGTGTGTATATGTAAAATCTGTTTTTGTACGTCTGAATCATCTTTCTCTCTCCTTGTCTGGAGCTGGCTGTTTCCCATCTCCAGCCCCACTTTTCTACCTTATGAAAGTTTAAAGATTAATAAAAAATTATTTTGCATGCACTCTAAAGATATTTAGTCTTAGATAAACAACCGGAATTTTTTGAAAGATTTAAAAATGGGGGTTATTAAATGGTGTTTCTTTTTGTGGACACTGAAAAGTATATCTACATATAAAGACTTTCTTACTACAGCTGCAAGATCATAAGAAAGTGATTTCATTTCAAGATAAAATAAGGTATTTAGCATTAATCAATCTTTAAACAATTAGTTTGTCATGTAAATCAATGTTAGCATAATATTTTGGTTTGTTCCAAACCAGCATTAAGTTCCTTATAATTCAAACTTGTAGTATTTCCTATATTGGTTTAGCGAATTTAAAGTTATCATTGTTTCTATAAATTGTGTAAAATTGAAAAAAATTATGTAGAAAATTACATTAAACTATATTGAGTGACTGTAATAGATGTCTTTTTAAAGGATTTAATTTTATGTAATTCTTAGCATGCTATCAGTCATAAATATTTAACGTGTTAAGTTGTAATTTTCACATCTTTAACCTTAATATCTTATACCTTAGTTAATTAATGAATGATCTTTGAATTTCTGAACACTTTAAAAAACCAACAAATACAGAACACTGGTTACCAGACATTTTAATTTACTATTGTTTCTTAAAGTGACAATAGAGTAGATAGATTAATAAACTATGCAAATAAATACTTTTGATGATATTTCTGGCTATAAAATCAACATGCAAAAATCATTATCTTTCTATACAAAAACAATGTCTGGAAAAGAAATTAAGAAAATAATCCACTTTATGATAGTATCAAAAAAGTAAAAAAAGAAATACTTAGGAATATAAATTTAGTCAGAAGTGAACGATCTGTATGCTGAGAACTATAAAATATTGGTGAAAGAAAGAAAAAAAAACACATTTAAGTGGAAAGATATCCTGTGTTTATGGATTAGAAAGAAATACTGTTAAAATATCCATACTACCCAAAGCTATATGTAGATTGAATGTCAAAATCCCAGTGAAAATTTTCACAGGAATGGAAAAAACAATCCTAAAATTCCCATGGAACCATAAAATAGCCCAAATAACCAAAGCCATCTTGAGCAATAAAAACAAAGCTAGAGGGGCGTTCGGGTGGCTCAGGGGGTTAAGCCTCTGCCTTCAGCTCAGGTCATGATCTCAGGTTCCTGGGATCGAGCCCCACATTGGGTTCTCTGCTCAGCAGGGAGCCTACTTCCACTCCTCTCTCTCTGCCTGCCTCTCTGCCTACTTGTGATCTCTGTCTGTCAAATAAATAAATCAAATCTTAAAAAAAAAAAAACAAACCACAAATCTAGAGTCATCACGTTGCCAGATTCCAAGATGTACACCAAAGTTATAATGATCAAGACAGTATGGTACTAGCATCAACAGAGACATATATATAGACCAATGGAGCAGAATTAGAGAACCCATATATGAATTCATATATATATATATATATTTTTTTTTTTTTTCAGCTAATCTTGGACGAAGTTGCCAAGAACACATAGGAGGGAAAGGATAGTTTCATCAGTAAATGGTGTGAGGAAAACTGGGTTCCCACATATAGAAAAATGAAACTGGAACCTTATTTTGTATCCTAAACAGCAATCAACTCAAAATGGATTAAAGACTTAAACATAAGACCTAAATCTGAAACTGTAAGAAAAAAAAAAAACGGAAAAATTTCTTGACCTATGTCTGGGCAATGGTTTTCCTAATGTGATCATAAAAGTCCAGGCAACAAAAGCAGAAATGAGTAAATGGGATTGCCTCAGGGTAGAAGCTACTTCTCAGCCAGGGAAGTAACAGAATGAAGAGACAACCTACAGAGTGGTAGAAAACATTTGCAACTCAACTCCATAGCAAGAAACAAATAAATGGAGTAAAAAATGGGTAAAGGACCCTAATAACACTTTTCTCCAGATAAGACCTACAGATGTCAACAAGTGTATGAAAAGGTGTGCAATATCACTAGTCATCAGAGACATGCAAATCAAAACCAGCATGGAGGTCACTCAGAAAATTAAAAATAGAACCACCATAGGGTCCAGAAATCCCACTTCTGGATCTATTTCCAAAGGAAATAGAATATCTTTTTAAATAAGATATTTATTTATTTATTTATTTATTTATTTGCGAGAGAACTCAAGAGAGTACAAGCAGGGGATGCAGCAGAGGGAAAAGGAGAGGCAGACTCCCTGCTGAGGAGGGGCCCCATGTGGGGCTCAATCCTGGGACCCTGGAATCATGACCTGAGCGGAAGGCAGACACTTAACCAACTGAGCCACCCAGGTGCCCCAGAATATCATTTTTTAAAATTTATTTATTGAGAAAGAGAGTAAGCTAGAGAGAGAGAAGGAGCAGGGGGAGGGAGAGGGGGAGGGAGAAGCAGGCTCCCCACTGAGCAGGAAGCCTGACGTGGGGCTCAGTCCTGGGACTCTGGGATCATGACCTGAGCTGAAGGCAGACAGTTAACTAATTGAGCCACCCAGGCATCCCAGAAAGAGAATCTCTCAGAGATGTATGTAGTCCTATGTTCACTGCTGCAATATTCACAGTAGCAAGGTTGTTTCATGAAAACAACCTAAGTGTCAATCATTGGATGAATGAAAAAAGAAAATGCAAGAAAATAATACATAAAAGAATGGAATATTATTCAGCCTTTAAAAAAAGGGAAGTCCTGTCATTTGCAACAACATGGATGAACTCGGAGGACTGAGTTGAACTGGGTCAACTCGGACTGAGGATGAACTCGGAGGTGCTGAGTAAAATGAGCCAGACACAGGAAGACGAATATTGCGTGGCCTCACATGTGGAATCTAAAAGAGCAGAACTCTTCTCAGAATAGAATGCTAGATGCCAGGGCATGGAGAGTAAGGGAAGCGGGGAAATGCATCAAAGGGTACAAATGGGGATGCCTGGGTGGCTCAGTTGGTTAAGCAGCTGCCTTCGGCTCAGGTCATGATCCCAGCGTCCTGGGATCGAGTCCCACATCGGGCTCCTTGCTCAGCAAGGAGCCTGCTTCTCCCTCTGCCTCTGCCTGCCATTCTGTCTGCCTGTGCTCGCTCTCTCCCCCCCTCTCTCTCTGATAAATAAATAAAAAAAATCTTTAAAAAAAAAAAAAGGGTACAAATGTGCAGGATAGGTATGAGAAGAGAGCACAGTAGGTAGATGGCAATATCAGAACATGGTGTACACGGTATTCATTATTGCTGTCTCCTACTTCTATAGAGGTGAATTTATATGTTCTGTTCAAAAGACTCAGGTTCTGCCTCTATGGGACACACTTGGTAAAGTAGGTTCATCCTTATTAAAAACTCAGCATTCTGACCATCTACGTAACAATGTACAGAGCACCGGTACACCTGCTACAAAGTGCCCAAAGATCCCAGAGGGAGTTGTAGGATATCTCTGTCACCATGCTCTGGCTTCATTTCTGAAGGTGACATTTGTATAAGCAGGCAGCAATCAATACTTCATTCAGTGCTATCAGAAATTTTGGGTGGACCCAACTCCAGGTAATACCAATACTTCAATGTAAGATATTAACCTACACTCAGCAGTCCGTCATCTCCAGCAAAATTATCTTATGCTTCTCAGTACAGTGCAAAGCAGAGTGTCGACTCAGTGGTAGGGAATTTTGATGGAAATACATTTAGGTAGAAATATAGAAGCCACGGAAACTGCCATCAGCTCTACATGGAAGCATTAGAGTGTAAGCTGGAAAGAGTGCAGACTGTAGTTTAAGCTAGAACTTGACTTTAATCTTAGCCAGCTAATTAAGAGCTTGGTGACCTTAGGCTAGTGAGTTAATCTTGTTGAGCTTCAGTTACTCTGCAGAGTTGTTGAAAGAATTATAGACAATGTATAATAATTCACTTAGCAAAGTGCTTAGCTCACAGTGGGTGTGTGTCTTAAGTGTTAGATGTTTTTTTGCTGGTGTTGCGATCACTTTTACCATCTCTTGACCTCAGCTAAATATGGACTGTCAAAGTGAAAGAAATGCATCACAGAAACTTTAACATCACATTTGTTTTTAAAATTTCCCCCCAGCTTTATTGAAGTTTAATTGACATGTAACATTGTGGAAGTTTAAGGTCTACAGTGTAATGATATGATGCACGCACACACGCGCGCGCACACACACACATACACACACACACATATATTATAAAAAGTTTCCCACAGTAAATTTGGCTAATGCTTCAGCTCACATAATTACCATTTTGTTATTGTTGTTATGGTGAGAACCTCTTTGGAGCTTTCAAGTACACCATACAGTGTTGTTAACTATAGTTACCAAGCTGTATGTTAGATTTCCAGAATGTATTCATGTGATCCTGGAAGTTGGTCCCCTTTGGCCAATATCTCCTTATTTCTGCCATCCCTCGACCCCTGGCAACCACTAATCTACTCTCTGTTTCTATGCATTTGGCTTTTTGTAGATTCCACATACAAGTGAGAACACACAGTGTTTGTCTTTCTTTGTCTGGTTTCTTCCACTTAACATAATGCCCTCAAGGGTCATCCATGTTGCTGTACATAGTAGGATTTCCCTTTTTTTAATGACTGAATAGTTTTACATTGTCTATACCACGTTTTCTTTATTCATTCATCCATCAGTGAGCATTTTGGTGGTTTCCATGTCTTAGCTATTGTGAATAATGCTGCAGTGAACATGGGTGTGCAGCTAGCTCTATGAGATAGCAGCTGTCACATTTGTTTGCATTATCCGGAATGCCTGATCCACTTATTTGTGTATTTATTAAAAAGATTTATTTATTTGAGAAAGAGAGAGAACAAGAGAGAGGGGCTGAGGGGCAGAGAGAGAGAGAGGGAGAGAGAGAGAGAATCTCAAGCAGACACAGAGCTGAGCGCGGAGCCTGATGTGGGGCTCCATCACACAACCCTGAGATCATGACCTGAGTCAAACCCAAAAGATGGCTGCTTAAGCGACTGAGCCATTCAGGCACCCCTGTTCCACTCGTTTATTTAGCACATATTTATTGTAAACAAAAGAGTTATACATCCCTAACCTCTCTTGAAGATTGCTGTCTGCTGGTTGAAGACAGATGTTTAAAAATATAAAATAGATGTTGTAGGCCAGGTGATGACCTTGGTTTTTTTTTTTTTTCTTTCAACCCAAGTGAGATGGAAAGCCACTGGAAGGTTCTGTCATATTTTAACAAGTTTACTCTTCTGTGGGGATGCAGACTAAAATGGGGGAAATGATAGAAGCAGGTAAATCAATAAAGATGCTCTTGTGACAATCTACACAGGAGATGATGGTGGCTAAGGCCAGGGTGGTTGCATGAGGTAATCATATTCTGGTTATATTTTCAAGGTAAAGCTGAGAAGTTTCATCACAATTTGGGTAAGAAGTGAAAGAAAGAGGAGTAAAAAAAAAAAATGACTTCAGGTTTTGGCCCAAGGATTTGGAAGGGAGAAATTGTCTTTAATAGAGATAGGGAAGATTAAAAGGTAGTTGAAGTTTAGTTTCTGACATGTTCAATTTGTGGCACCTATTAGACATCCGAGTGGAGATCAGTCAAGGTTACCACAGCAGTTGGAATAGACTGAGATTTGGGCTGATGGACTAAGACCTCAAGTACTTAATCATTAAGAGTTTGGAGAGATGTTAGGTACCGGTAAAAGAATGTAAGATGGATCAGGTAATGAGATAGAAAAAAGACTATAAGTTTGGTGTCCTGATAGCCACTAGTGAAAGTGTTTCAAGTTGAAAGAAGTAACAACTGCTTTAAATGCCGCTGATGGGTCAGTAAGATTGAAGACTGAGAAATGTCCATGGAATTTAGCAACATGAAGATCATTGTTGACTGTGAAAAGAGCAGTTTTGATGTAAAGGTGGGGGCAAATGCCAGATTTGGTTGTGTTCAGGAGAAAACATAAGCCATCTTTGAGGTGTTGAAAATATATGGTATTGACTTCTGGAACTGGAAATGGTGAGTCATAACTCTTGTGAAGATTAACTGTAGTGGGAAGGGGAGAAGTAGGGCAGAAACTGGAGGGGGAAATGTGGTCAAGAGAGATTTTCATTGTTGTGAAGATAAGAAAAATAAAGATGAAAGAGAGAGGCAAGAGAGTTGGGAACTATGCAAAGGATTGAATCATGAACCTGAAACTTGGTAGGGAGGGAGGTAGAGGTGAGATCCCAAGGATGAAGGGATTCTAGATTCGGATATGGTCAAGGATTGTTGGGTTCAGAGGTATTGAAGAGAATGGATTAGAATGATCAGAGGTGGTAATGAGATTGGAAAGCTTGAAATGGTCGTTGGAGAGAGATGGCTGTTAGAGGTAATGATACAGTTTAGAGAGCATGGTTATGGGAGTGAATGAGTGAGATTGGATAGCATACAATTGCGTGGAGGAGGAGGTCAAGGAAGTGCGAAGGCAGTATGCTGAAAGGATCAGCCATGTGAGACTGAAATTGCCTAGGTGGTGGGGTCTGGAGGACAGGAAGGTATTCCTTTGGCTCCCTGTGGCCCCTTTCAGTCCCTCCCTCTTTCCTAATTACCACCCTCTGGCTTTGAACCCCATGCTATCAGATTACCGCCTTCAACTATAGTCATCTACAGGCTCTAAGTCCAAGGCTATGAGGGGAACAAAACAGGCAGAGGTGAGAGGCCTTTAGGGAAAGCAGTGTCAGGTTTCAGCTAGATGCTTTTTTTTTTTTTTGAAGATTTTATTTACTTATTTGACAGACAGAGATCACAAGCAGGCAGAGAGGCAGGCAGAGAGAGAGAGGAGGAAGCAGGCTTCCCGCTGAGCAGAGAGCCCGATGCAGGGCTCTATCTTAGGACCCTGGGATCATGACCTGAGCGAAAGGCAGTGGCTTAACCCACTGAACCAGCCCAGGCGCCCCTTCAGCTACATTCTAAAGGAAGAAGGGAGAGGAAACATCAAGAGAAGTTTGAGGATATGATTTTGCTGGTGAATTCCAGGAGGCGTTGGAAAGGTTTCAGGGATTGGGAAGGAGGGAGGGATAATGTAAAATAAAGGGATTTGGGTGGCTTCTGGGAGTGCTGGGCGTCTTGCCAGTGATACAAACTACAGCATGAATGAAGGCGAGGAAGAAATCCTCTTTGGTCCAAGGTTCTTCTGGCTGGACTAAGAATGAAATGTTTATGAGAACAAATTAAGAGGAGGGAAAAAAAATCAAAAGTTTTGTTAAGTATTCATGGAGGCCCCATAATGAAATTGAAACCTAAAGAAATGACCAGGATCACAGAGGCGCCTGGGTGGCTCAGTTGGTTATGTGTCTGCCTTTGGCTCAGGTCATAATCCTGGAGTCCTGGGATTGAGGCCCATGTATGACTCCTGCCAGGGACAGAGTGCGACGGGGGATCCTGCTTCTCCCTCTCCCTCTGCCCCTGCCCTGCCCTGCCCTCACTTGAGCTCACATTCTCTCTCTCTCTCAAATGAATTAATTAATTATATATATATATATATATATATATATATATATATATATATATATAAAACAAATGACCAAGACAGGCAGTTTTTATACTTTTTAGACAAAGAGATAATATCTCTGTGAGAAATTGAGGGGACAAAGAAAATTTAACTCTGGGAGCTTCAGTTAGTAAAGAATTCTCAGCAGGATTTGGGCTGTGATAGTAAATTAGTAAAAAGTAACAAGTTTTCTCAGTTTTCAATTCCCTATCTCTGGTGATTTAAAAAAAAAAGTCTCTTTGGCTACTAATATAGGGAGGGTACATTTTACAAGGGAGATTTATTTCCCGGTTTCAGGGGGACAGAAAACGTTCTGAGTTTCCTTCTTGTGCAGGCTTTTAACCTTTATGTAAAATAATCAATAAGCCAGGGATGCCTGCGTGGCTCCGTGGGTTAAGCCTCTGCCTTTGGATCAGGTCATGATCTCAGGGTCCTGGGATCGAGCCCCACATCAGGCTCTTTGCTCAGCGGGGAGCCTGCTTCCCTTTCTCTCTCTGCCTGCCTCTCTGCCTACTTGTGATCTCTCTTTCTCTCTGTGTCAAATAAATAAATAAAATCTTAGAAAAAAAATAATCAATAAGCCAAAGTGGCACATTTTGGGGGGTGGCCTGCCTTTGGCACCTACAGTAGCTATGTGTAAAAATATGTTGCACACTTTACTGATAACTCCCTCCAACTTTGTCTTCCCTAATCTTTATGCATTGGACATGATGAATTACGATAATGCGTGAAATTATTATGTGAACTCTAAAAGCAAACTCTAAAATTAAATCTTACTATTGTGATTATAATTATTATTTCCTGCTACACCAGAAATCTTAGAAAGTGAGTGCTTCAGAAAACACTAGCAATTTTCAACCAAAGGAATTTTGAATTGAAAACTTTTAATGTTGAAAGCCTTTTGATGAATGAATGCTCACATGAGTGCAACCTAAATTAAGAATGATCAGTGGTGGAAAGCATTTGGGGGGCTACTGTTTGCAGAAACTGCTCTGTGAGCAGCAATAGCATGAAGTTGACTGCAGCCTCTGGGTTGGGTGTTGCTTACGTGTCCCAGGACGAGGACTTGAATGGTCTTCCGAGTCTGACTGCACAGGCATCACCTGCTACTCATTGGGTACCTGATTAGATGCTCAAACTGTCTTACTGACCCCTTCATGATACGATTTCTGGCTCTACCACAACTTGTGAACATCCTGCTGGTTCTTCAAAGATCCACTAAATGTCATCTTCTCCCCAAACATACAGGCTGTTTCATGTCATCCTTCCTTGACGGGTGAAGAAATCCAAGATCGCGGGATTAAGTGACGAGGACAGCGACTGACGCATAGAGAACATTTCATAATTTCTTCCCTTTGTATTCCATTTATAAAGTTTTTTAAAAAGTTTGATTCACACATAATGTTACATTGGTTTCAGGTGTACAGCTTAGTGCTGTGACAATTTTATACATAACGTTATGTTCACCACAAGTGTAGCTGCTATTTGTAATATTTGTAATAACCATTACGTGGCTATTACAACGTCGTTGACTGTTTTCCTTACACTCTTTTTATTCCCATGACTTAACTCATTCCATAACTGGAGGCCCGTGTCTCCCCCTTCTCTTCACTTATTTTGTCTAATCCCCTACTCCCCTCCCCTCTGGCAACCACCAATTTATTTTCTGTATTTATAGGACTGATTCTGCTTTTCAATTATTTATTCATTTTTTTTAAGATTCTGCTTATGAGTGGGAATCATATGGTAGCTGTCTTTCTCAGTCTGACTTATTTCACTTCACACCATACCCTCTAGGTCTGCCCATGTTGTTGCAAATGGCACGATGTCATCCTTTTTCATGGCTGTATAATATCTGTGCTCGTGTGTGTATATGTGTGCGTGTGCACATGTGTGTGTTTGTGACATTTCCCTTATCCATTCTCTATTTATGGACACGTAGGTTGCTTCCATGTCTTGGCTATTATAAGTAATGCTGCAGGAGACATAGGGGTGCATGCATCTTTTCATGTTAATCTTTTTATATTCCCTGCATAAATACCCAGTAGTGGAGTTATTGTAACATATGGTATTTTTATTTTTAATTTTTTGAGGAACCTCCATGTTTTTTTCCACAGTGGCTGCACCAATTTACATCCCCACCAACAGTGCACAAAGCTTCCCTTTTCCCTACATCCTTGCCAACACTTGTTTTCTGTGGTTTTGATTTTAACCGTTCTGACAGATGTGAGGTGGTATCTCATTGTGGTTTTGATTTGTGTCTCCTGATGATGAGTGGCATTGAGCATCTCTTCATGTGTCTGTCGGCCGTCCGTACATCTCCTTTGGAAAAATGTCTATGAGGTCGTCTGTCCATTTTTTAAATCAGATGGCTTTTTTTTGGTGTTGTATGAGTTCTTCATATATTTTGGATCTTAACTCCTTGTATATGTCATTTGCAAATATCGCTGCTTATTCAGTAGGTTGCCTTTTTGCATTCTTGATGGTTTCCTTTGCTGTGCCAAAGCTTTCTATTTTGATGTTGTCTCAGTTGTTTATATTTGCTTCTGTTTCCCTTGCTGTAGAAGGCATTTCTAGAAAAATATTGCCATGGTGGTTGTGAGAGAAATTACTGCCTATATTCTCTCCTAGGATTTTTATGATTTGCATTCTCATATTTTGGTCTTTAATCCATTTTGATTTATTTTTTGTGTATGGTGTAAGAAAGTGGTCCAGTTTCATTCTTTTACAAGTAGCTGTCCTGTTTCCCAGCACCATTTATTGGAAAGACTGCTTTTCTCCCTTGTATATTCTTATCTCCTTTGTCATACATTAATTAACCATATAAATGTGGGTTTGTTTCTGGGGCTTCTATTCTTTTCCATTGATCTGTGTGTTTGTTTCTGTGCTGGTACCACTCTGTTTTGAGTACTATAGCTCTGTAGTACATCTTGAAATCTTGAATTGTGAGACCTTCAGCTCTTTTTCCAGGATTGCTTTGGTTCCATACAAATTTTAGTATTATTTGCTCTCGTTTTGTGAAAAATGCTATTGGGATTGCCTTGAATCTGTAGATTGCTTTGGGTAAAATAGACATTTTGACAGTATTAATTCTTCTAGTCCATGAGCATAGAATATCTTTCGATTTGTTTGTGTTCTCTTCAACTTTTTGTATCAGTGTTTTATAGTTTTCAGAGCACAAGCCTTTCACCTCTTTGATTAAGTTTATTCCTAGATATTTCATTCTTTTTGGTATAATTGTAAATGTTGTTTTAATTTCTCTTTCTGTAATTTTGTTGTTAGCATTTAGAAATGCTACCAGCTTCTGAGTATTAATTTTGTATCCCAATACTTTATCGAATTCCTTTATTACTTCTGGTAGTTTTTAGGATTTTTCTGTATATAGTGTCATGTCATCTGTAAATAGTGACAGTTTAATTTCTTCTTAACCACTATGGCTGCTTCTTATTTCTTTTTCTTGTCTGATTACTGAGGCTAGGACTTCTAGTACTATGTTAAATAAAAATGGAGAGTGGATGTCCTTGTCTCCTTCTGACCGTAGAGGTGAAGCTCTCAGTTTTCCACTATTAAGGATGATGTGAGATGTGAGTTTTTCATATGCGGCCTTTGTTATGTTAAGGTATGTCCCCTCTAACCCCATTTGGTTTAGAACAAAAGCAAAAAGAAAAACAAAACAAAACAAGACAATTTTTAAAAGTTAAAACAAAATAATAAAATATACAATAAAAGTTCAAAACAAAACAACCACCACCACCACCACCACAAAACCACAGCTTGTTTTCTGTGCCCCCAGCACTGCAGGATAGCTGGTGTGGGCTTGTAGACCCTGGGTTTGCTGAAGTTGTGAGCTCATTGAGATCCAAATGGCATCCAGAGCTTGCTAAGTTCTAGGCTTTCAAGGTGGGGGTCGGACTATAAACCGCTTCATTCTCTAGTCCCTCTGACCTGGAGAGCTTTCCCTCAGCTCCTCCGCCTCTTGCCAGTTTTAGTGTTTTCTTTTTTATATGCCAGTTGCTCTTTCTTTTCTTTTTTTTAATTTTAAAATTTTTTAGGGAGAGAGAACAAGAGCAGGGCAGAGAGGGAGAAGCAGGCTCCCTGCTGAGCTGGGAGCCAGATGCAGGACTTGATCCCCGGATGGACGCTGGGATCATGACCTGAACCAAAGGCAGACGTTTCACTGACTGAGCCACCCAGGCGTCCCAGCCAGTTGTTCTTTTAAACTGAAGCTTTTTTCTGAGCCCCAGGACAGAGGGATCTATTCCTTCCCACTGGTTCTCAGCATCCAGGTGGGGGTTCCCTTTGTTACTATGTCTCTGTCTCTCGTTCTCTTGCCGTCCTGTCTGGTTGTTCAGTAGCTCTTCCATTTGCCTTCAGGAGAAATTATTCTATTAATGGGGGTAATTTGGTGTGTTCTGTGGAGGAGGGGAGTTCGGAGTTTTCGGACATTGGGATCTTGAACCAGAACTGCAACATTTCATAATTTTTTGATGGGTGGAATTAACGATTTTCCTCCCAGAGGAAGCAGTATATCATAATTGTTCAAAGCTTTAGTTTTAAAAGAAAAAAAAAAAACCCCTTGGATTCTAACCCTAGATCTGCCACTTACTAGCACTGTCATTTAGAACAAAATTTTCCCCAGTGTTCTTTGCGTTTCAGCGTCTTCTGCTGTAAAAGTGTGATCATAACATCGTTTTTATAGGATTACGGATGTGAAATGTGGTGCTGGGAGGAACCATGATACCCGTTACATAGTAAGCACTCTGTACGTATTCGTGGTGGTTATTAGAACACAGAGTAGGTTTACAGCAACAGGTGAACTTGTGTTTTGGCTGGATCTAGAAGCAATCACATTAGTTTGGTGTTACCGGATAAAATATAGAATGCATAGCTACATTTGAATTTCAGATAAAGTCCAAATATAGGGGTGCCTGGTTGGCTCTGTAGGCAGAGCACGTGATTCTTGATCTCTGGGTTGTGAGTTCCAGCCCCGTGTTGGGTGTGGAACCTGCTTAAAAGAATTTAAAAAAACCACAAATATACATTTTTAGTATGCGTCATGCAATATTTGGAACATACACATAAAAATGATTCTTTGTTTTCCAGTTTAACTGAACATTCTATATTTTTCTTTGCTAAACTGGTTACCCGACGTGGGTTCCTTTTGGGAGCTCTCACTTGCTTGAGTTAGTAAATAGGGGAACTTACACTTGAACCTAAGTACACGAAATTTTAGTCCTGTACTGTTCTGCGGTGTGGTGGGCGGCAGTTTTATGGTAACCATGCCATGATGTCGACAGCCACGGCAGATGACCCTGTGAGAAAGCACTGTGGAAAGAGTCAGTCCCCTCCGATGCAGATGGAGAGGTCGCTGTCCTGCCTGCTTTGGGGTCAAGGCCTGGTTAGAGCTCGGGTGGGTCCTGTGGATAATTAGGATTATAAACCACTTAGTTTTATCAGGACGGTCTGTTTGGTTTCTTGAAAGCCGGAATGGAAACCTCTCAGCAGAGCCAGCTCTGTATCCCTCTGACTAATCTCAGACTCTTCAGGGAGGCCCCGGGGGAGGCATTTTTAATTCTGGTTTCACGGCAGAGGCCGCATGCAGTTGCTCTTGAGAACTGCCCTTGCTCCTGTCCGTCTTCGATTTTTACAGCCCGTTTCCTCCTTCCCAAGAGGCGATGTATCAGGCAGCAGGGAGGCAGGCAAGGGAGGGGCGCGCCTTCCGCGGGGTCCCCTTGTTAGAACCAAAGCTGCTCAACGAAGGCCTCATCTAATACGCTGATGTCTGCGATGAGAAGATGACCCCCCCCCACCCAAAAAAGACAAATGCTCAGCCGCAGCACTTTCTGGTACAGGACTCCCTGCGCTCTGTTGCAGATTCCCCTCCCCTGCCCATCCACAGTCTATCCGGGTTCCCCTGTCATCATTCAAATTTCAGGCCCCATAAATCCTTGCCTGGAGGAATCATATAATCTTCTTCCTGCTTTCTGTGAGAAGCAAGTACCTTGAATTTGTTTTTTTAAAAATATTTTATTTATTTGACAGGCAGAAATCACAAGTAGGCAGAGAGGCAGGCGGTGGGGGGTGGGGAGCCTGATGCAGGGGCTTGATCCCAGGACCCTGAGACTGTGACCGGAGCCGAAGGCAGAAGCTTAACCCACTGAACCACCCAGGTGCCCTAATTTGTTTTAAGAGAATGCTTTGTTCTCACATTATTGTCCTGAGCAAAGAGAGCATGATTAGTTTGAATTTCATACTAGACAATCTGGGGATAGTTCCTCACAAGGATATTTAATAAGGGTTTCCTGGCTTAGGTCGCAAATCCAAAGTGTCCTCAATCACATGCTCCCAGCCACTTCACTTGTCCTGAAGTATAAGCAGTAGTTGCAGAACTGAGCTCTGGGGGAGAGAGAGAGAGAGAGAGAGAGAGAGGCCAGACTGTAGCTCATATGTAGGGATGCTAGGATACAGGCCTAGAGGATGCTGTTGGGTCCAAGCAGACCCGGTTATGCTGTGCTGTGAACACATTGCATGGGAGCCTGAGAAATTCTTGAAGATAGAGCCCATGAATCTCCTTAAAATGTTCCATATCAGCCGTGCAACTTTCAAGTTGGGAAATTTTTTGTTAACTCAGCAGTAGATGCTGTGCAGATCAGAGTTTCATTTCCTAGAACAATGCAGATCTTTGGAATTTAAATTCTCCACATTATATCCACAAGGAACAAATTAAATGCAAGTATTCAGGGCTGGGGTAGGGTACTGCTACCAAGTGTTATAGACCATAAATCGTAGCTACTCAGGATAAATGTGCTTTCTTTTGCCTAATGGGGCCCTTTTCTTACCTTCTCTAATATTTACCCTGTAGAAAAATACTAGTCCAAGACTGTGAATGTTTGCGATACCCTTTTTAACATTACCTGTGTAAACTGTCTGCTGGCCTATGAAGTACAATGGGTATTTCAGTCTTTTTTTTTCTTCCCAAAGGGCCACAGATTACTAAATAGCTCTATACATTCAAGGATTTAGAGTTTCCTGTGAGTTCTTTGTGCTCACAAAAAGACATTGAGCACAAGTATCCCTCTGAATTGGTAATTCATCTCGGTTTTCTTTGGGCTGTTTTTTGATGATATTCATCAATTTAAATGATACCCTTGCAAACAGATCACAATTTATACTTTTTCAAATACTATAGCTTTATAACTTATGATGAAATGATAGGACTATTGGATGTTCTTTTGTTTCCCGTCGGTCAATAACGTCTTAATGTGAAAATCATCTCGCCTAGAGTTTCATTTCACATAAGAAATTACCAAAGGTTGCTTTAAACTCCTAATATAGCTGTGTGTGAACTTTCCAAGAACAACGCAGACACCTCTTCCTGCCACTTTATGCATAAATTATCCTATCAAAGAGCTGGTATTTATTCTGAGCTCTTTGAAATTCTAATCACTTGTATACACCTCCCCAGGCCAGTTGTCTTTTGAAATTTGGATTACTTACAATTGGCTATTCATAAGTATTGGAATATACAATGTGGAGTGCCACCCATTTAGGAGCCTTTAAAGATTCATTGTTCCATTTTCTTTAATGGAAATTTAAATGTTTGATAATGATTTTTAAATGACTCTGCAATTTTCTTTATTTTAATATTAATATCCTTTATATTATCTTCTGTGCACATCGAATAGCTTTTTAATTAAATGGATATGGTACCCAGAAATCATGGGCTAGAAACCACCTAAACATGTCATCAAGTTAATTTCTCTTGATGTGACCCACATGGTGTGGGTATGCACTCGGGTGTGGGTTTGTGTACATGCACACACATACACAAGCACACACACACGTACAATCTTTTCCTAAAAATATCTACTAAAGAAGTAGCCTTTATAGTCTTACTTGATATGAAATGTATGTTCCATTCACTGCTATTTCATATATCTCATATCTTGCTTTGGTCTTATCTTCCTGTACTTTTGGTTCTTGCCCTCCATCCGAGGTGACATAAGCCCAAACATGTCCCTATGTTTTCACTTGCTGGAGGACCAAATTTATAATCACGTTGGTTCTTCCTAGACGCTGTCAAGAGACATCAGAGGGACTTTTACTTATAGTAGGCTCCATGTCACTTCCTACTTATAACATGAGATTTTAATGATATATTAGTTCTCAGGGATTACCATCCACATATAGGTTGGTTTTTTATCTTTCTATGTGTGGGTTACCACGGTAATTTATTAATGTGTGTGTCTTAAGCCTACTCCCCCTATCACCCCAACTTCCATCTACCTGATTTGCATGGCCAGGTAACCATACTATAATGACTTTGATGGAAATAGACTTCACGTCCGTCCTCTTCAAGCCTGCCTCATCTTCTCCTACCCGTAGTTACCTCCCGATCTCTTGCCCTCTTCCTCCTCTGAAGTGAGCATTCATTGTCATTCTGCTCTTGAGTAGAAATTTTGAAATTGAGGTTTACTGTTACTTACCAGCTGCATGTGTGTATCTCATCTCCAGAGTAGGAATATGACATCCTTAGAACAGGAATAGTGCTGGACACTTCATAATATTCCTGAAAAGAAAGCACCTGACACATGGCTTTGATTGCAGTAATTTTAACTTTCTATTTATATACAAGTGAAGACAGGCAACTAAAATTATAGTAGGCCCTCAATGTATGTGTGATGTTTTCCTTTATACATATAAGTTCCATATTAGTTGTGAAAATGAAGAAAAATGATATTTTAAATGATTCCTAGTGGAAATGACTCATGGTTTCGAGAAGTGGAGTACCTTCATTGTTAAGTCTTTTTTATTATTATTTCATCCGTTGAGTCGAAACCATACTATTTTCCATTTTTATGGCCTCTTTAAATGGTTCTGCCGCATGCACACAAACATACTGTATAAGCTTATAAAAAATCTAGTCACGGTGTTCTTTTCCATAGTGAGTTTAGAATACATACTCTTGTATTCATTTTGACTCATTGCTTCTCATTGTCATTCTTCTTGGCATTCTCATATTCATTCACCTGTAGACCTTGACTCATGAATTATGATTTAGATGTTAGTGGTTTCATTACCTCAGTTGGTCAAACTTCTTAGGATTGGTCTGGCACCCTGTTATTTGCCCTCTATCATTATACATGAAAAATGACACAAGAGGCGCATCTGGCTGGCTCAGTCAGTAGAGCATGTGACTCTTGATCTCGGGGCTGTGATTTTGAGCCCATGTTGGGCATAGAGCCTACTTAAAAAATTAATAATAGGGGAGCCTGAGTGGTTCAGTGGGTTAAAGCCTCTGCCTTCGGCCCAGGTCATGATCCCAGGGTCCTGGGATTGAGTCCCGCATCGGACTCTCTGCTCAGCAGGGAGCCTGCTTCCCTCCCCCCGCACCCCGCCTGCCTCTCTGCCTACTTGTGATCTCTGTCTGTCAAATAAATAAACACAATCTTTAAAAAAATAATAAAAAATGAGACAAGAGATATACCTGGAACTTTAAAGAGAAGCTCCAGAGAAACTACCTAATATATATTAGGTGTAGCTAATATGAAAAGTGATCAGACAGTAGTGGCCCATTGCATATACCCTTGTTAGATACACTCAGTACTAAAACTGAATACTTACATTTTTTAAAGATTTATTTATTTTATATATAGAAAGAGAATGCAGGAATGGTGGGAGAGGTAGAGGGAGAGAGAGAGAAAGAGAATCCTTGAGAGGACTTCCACTGAGTGGGGAGCCCAGTTCTGGCCTAGATCCCAGGACCCTAAGATCATGATCTGAGTCAAAATCAAGAGTTGACTGTTTAACTGACTGAACTACCTAGGTGCCTCTTATTCATTTTTTAAAAAGATTTATTTATTTATCTATCTATCTGAGAGAGAGAGAGAGAGAACAGGGAAAAGACAGAGGTAGAGGGAGAGACTCTTCAAGCAGACTCCCCACTGAGCACGGAGTCTGATGTGGGGCTCCATCCCAGGACCCAGAGATCATGACCAGAGCCAAGATCAAGAGTCAGACGCTTAACCGGCTGAGCCACCCAGGAGGGCCTAAAACAGACTACTTATAATGATATCATTTTATATAGCTAGAGTTAGTTATCTATATTGTTTTATGCCTAGGATACAGTTTGTACAACATTGGCCCATGTAGTATTCAAATGAATTTATGTTTTCTGAATGATTTCTGTTATACAGTGCTAATGATAGAAAAATTGATCCTGTGAATTATTCACCAAGTTTAAAAGAACTTAGAAGCTGTTTCGGCATTTTTTTTTTTAAAGATTTTTATTTATTTATTTGATAGACAGAAATCACAAGTAGGCAGAGAGGCAGGCAGAGAGAGAGGGGGAAGCAGGCTCCCCGCTGAGCAGAGAGCCCGATGTGGGGCTCGATCCCAGGACCCTGAGATCATGACCTGAGCCGAAGGCAGAGGCCTAAACCACTGAGCCACCCAGGCGCCCCTGTTTCGGCATTTCTTATATGGATTTCTCCCCTTGAGAAAATCAAGATCTCCTTATTTTTGTATTTGAAACAAAGGTATATTTTATTTCATTTTACATCACTGAATGTTTCTAAACTCAATAGTTTACTGTTTGTTAATGATTCTATGTTTGAATATTTTAGAAGATCATAAAATATTATCTTTTCAGAACATTGTTAAATTTAGGTCAACCTGGTTTAATCTTCTGTGAAAAACTAAATTTTGAGCCAGATTATCAACCTATCAAGTCTTGAAAGTAAATCTAAGATACAATAGCAAACCATCATATTCGGATTAAAATGCTCATATCTAGTTTCATAATATGAGTTCAGTATAATGACAGAAAAGCAACTAACATTTTAAAGACTTCACCTTAAATTTCTAAAAAGTCACTGAAGGGCACATTTTCTATATTAGGTTAAAATTTAAGTACTAGAGTTTTGACTAGAGGAGATTTAATATCCGTGCTGCTTAGGCAGCAAATATCAGGATATATTTTAGAAGACATTCTGTTTTTATTTTTAAGAATGAAATTTAAGTATCCAGAAATTGTTAGTTTAGATAGAACATTCATGTGAGGATCCTAAACTTAGAATTGGGTGTAACATAGTGCATCAAGATGATTTTGGCTGTATAGACTATATCCAACTAAAAGAGGCTTAAAGATTAAGGACATTTATTATCTTGTGTAACATCAAGACTAAAGGAGGTTTGGTTCATTCAAGGCTAAATGACAACTTCAAGGGCCGTGTTTCTTGCTGTCTTTCTGCTCTGCTATACTCAGCATGTTGGTTTTCAACTTCAGACTTGTATCTTCCTGGTTGTAAAATGGGTACCAAACATTAAGTTCTCACTGACCATATTCATGGGTGGGAAATACTGATCATGTTCACAGAAGTATTTCTTCTATAAAGAAGGAAAAATTTCCACAGAACCCTCATAGCAGGCTTATCCTTAGGTATCGTTGTCTAGGATTCTCTCACACACCCATGGCCTACTGCAAGGGTGGCTGGGAGTTGAGGTGGCACTAAAACACAAGTTGGGGACTTCTGCTTTTGAGATGATGGAGTAGACATACTTCCTCCTGTTCTTCCTAGTCCATATAACAAAAATCCAAGGCATCAAAAATAGATTTCAAGAGGTGGAGAGAAACAGGAAGACTGACTAGGGACTTTGAGATCCAAGGAACAACACAGAGATGTTTCCTGCATTTCCTTTTTGCTTCAGATGTCCCAAAATTGGAGACGGCAAAGCCAACAACCCAGAATACCAACAAGTACAGACAAATAGCCTCATAAAAGCCTGTTCTCTCCAGTCAAAGGCTCAGGAAAGGGGCAGCCTAGTAAGACAAGAAACTTTTGGAGTATAGTCACTCCACTCTAGCCAAACAGCACAGAAAGCACTGTGATCTATCCTCACCAATGCCAGCAAAAGCTCAGTGGTGATTCTGGACTTCCACCCTCAGCAGTCTTTAATGAGGCACCCAACCACCATGTACCCTGCCAAGGTTGTGTTAGAGAACTGATTTGGGTAATGGACTTTGATCACTTCCAGCTGATAAGATATCCCTTCAACCCACAGTGTCATTAGAGACCACCATGTGGAGAGCCAGCCAATACTTTCTTGCTCACCATAAAGTAATCTGGTGCCCCTCTGCCTCCCCACTACAGTGGTATCAGAGGAGGCCCAGTGACAAGGTCACCACCCCCCACAGTATCAGAGGAGGCTACATGGGGAGCAGTAATGAGTCGCCCCTACCCCTTCTTGCCAGAGAAGTATCAACAAAGGCCTAATGGGGAGACAAACATGCAACCCTGCGTGCTGCCTGTACTGAGGACCCTTCCCCCTCAGTGTCAGTAGAGGCCAGATGGGGAACGTGGACTTCGACCTCCACCTGGAAGTACCAAGGTTACACACCTCTCTTTCTCTGCCAGAGTAGAGTCAGAGGAAGCCAACTAAAACTGAATGTTTAAATGGCATTCAGAATCTCCATAATATTTTATCCAAAATATTCAGGTTTTAATTACCAAGGACCATGGGGATCTCCTACTCAATGAAAAAAAAAAAAAGAATCAAGAATCAATAGATGCCAACACTGAGATGACAGAAACTAGATTTATCTGACAGAGATTAAAGCAGTCATCATACAAATGCTTCAAATCAGCACTTATGAACATGCTTGGCATATATGAAAAAACAGTCTCAAAAAAGAAATAGAAGATATAAAGAAAAGTCAGATGGGATTTTAAGACTGTAAAAACAGCTCAACAGATGGGCTTTGTTTCTTTTTTTTCCTCACCAACACATTGGATAATGTAGAAAAATGGATAAATCCCTAGAAGCTTACAACTTATCAAAACTGAATCACAAAGACATAGAAAATATGAACTGTTTAATAACAAGTAAGGAGACTGACTCAACAACCAAAAAGTTTCCAAGAAAGAAAAGTCCAGTACAGGATGGTTTCACAAGTGAATTGTTCTGATCATTTAAAGAATTAATGCCAATGCTTCTCGAACTCTTACAAAAAATTGCAAAGGAAGGATCACTGCCAGATTCATTTTATGAGACCAGCATTAACCTGATACCAAACCTAAATAAAGACACTGCATGAGAAGAAAGTTATAGGACTATATCCCTGATGAAAACAGATGCAAAAATCCTCAAAAAATACTAGCAAATGGAATTCAACAGCACATTAACAGGACCATACACCATGACCAAATGGGATTTATCCCTGGGATGCAACGATGGTTCAACGTATGCAAATCAGTAGATGTGATATACCACATTAATGAAATAAAAGGTAAATATCATGATCATCTCAACAAGGACAGGGAAAAACATTTGAAAGAAAGTTAACAGCATATTTCTGTCTGGATGGCCTCTCCGTTGATGAAAGTGGGATATTAAAATTCCCTACTACTGTATCGCTGTCTGTTTCTCCTTTTATTTTTGTTATTATTTGCTTTATATGGTTAGGTGCTTCTATTTTGGGTACATATATGTTTATAAATGTTATATCTTCGTGTTGAATTGACCCCTTTATCATTAGGTAATGCCCTTCTTTGTTTTTTGTTACAGTCTTCGTTTTAAAGTCTATTTTATTTAGTATGAGTGTTGCTGCCACAGCTTTGTTTTCATTCCCATTTGCACGGAATATCTTTATCCATCCCTTCAGTTTGTATGTGTTCACATTTGAGTCTCTTGCAGGCAGCACTGAGAAGGGTTTTGTTTTGCTATCCATTTATCCACCCTGTGTCTGTTGATTGGAGAATTTAGTCCATTTACACTTAAAACAATTATTGATAGGTACATATTTATTGTCATTTTATTAAGTGTTTACTGGCTGTTTTTGTAGTTCCTTTCTCTCTGTCTTTTCTCTTTCTGGGACCCCTATAATGCAAATGTTAGTTTGCTTGATGTTGTCCCAGCAGTCCCTTAAGGTGTTCTCACTTCTTTTAATTATTTTTTCATTTGTTGCGCTATATGTTTTCCATTGCTTTGACTTCCAGCTTGCTGATTCATGCTTCTATTTCATTCTGCTATTGAATCTATCCAGGGTATTTTTTTCAGCTCATTTATAACTTCTGTTGGGTACTGTCTTATATTTTCTATTTTGTTGAAGATCTCAAGTGTCCATCCATTTGTCTCCTGAGATTGGTGAGCACTTTTTATTTGTTACATGTTTTATTTCCATTATCAGGTAGGTTGCTCATCTATCTTTCATTAAGGTCTTTTTTCTGGGAATTTGCTTTGTTCTTTGACACGTATTCCTGTCTCTCCTCATTTTGCCTCTCTCCATATTAGGTGAAACAGCTACCTCTCCCAGTCTTGAAGGAGTAGTCTTGTGTAGATGTTCCATGTGGCCCAGAAGTGCCATCTCCCCTGGCCATGAGAGCCAGATGCTCTGTGAGCAGCCCTTGTGTTAGTTGCCTGTGCCTGCCAGCTCTGACCGGGCTCAGCCCCTGCATGGGGAGAGCAGAGTTCAAGCTGCTTGCTGGACTTGATCGCAGTCTATCTGCTGTGCAGGCAAAACAGGGCTTAGAGCAGTAGCCTGGGGCCATTTTCACTAGGCTTCTGTGCAGGGAGGGTGGGCTTCTGCAGTCTCAGCTGCTGCTTGTGGCTCAGTTTCTGTGCAGGGTAGGTAGGGGTCAGAGCACTCGCATAATTTGGTTGCAGCTCCGTCTCTCTGCATGCCAGGCAGGACTTGGGGTGCTCACCTGGCTCTGTTGTGGCATGGGTGATGTGCATCCTGGAAGGGGCATGGGGCACTAATCTAGTCTGGTTATGGTACGTGGTAGGCCATCATGCTCTCCAGGGCTAGCAGGCTAGAAGGAGAGCAGCAAAAATTGCACCCATCAGCTCTGTTACCAGCAAGTTAGGATGAGCTTGCAAAAATGGTGTCTTCCAGCAATTCTGTCCATGGATAAAGTCCCCACAATTTCCCACCTTTCCGGAAGTAACTTTAGAATTATTAAGTGGGGTTTCCTCACTTAGGGTCCAAAGATTTTCAACCTGTTGCTTTTGCACTGGGTCTCAAGATGAGAGGGTTTGGTCATGAACTCTTTAAGAACATCTGTTTCCTATGATTCTCTTGTTCTTAATCCCTCTTGATTTTAAAAAACAGATGATTGGGGCTTATCTTTTGTGTCAGTCCCCAGGATCAGGGTGCCTGATGTAGGGGTGCAATCCCTTTGCTCCTTAAGGGAGGGTTCTGTATTTTTGTGATACCTCCTAATTGTGGGGTCATTGCATTTGGTGTAGGGTCTCTCCTACCTTTTTCAATGTGTCCCTTTGTGTTTTGTTGTGGAAGAATTGCCTACCTAGCTCTCAGGTCCTTTTCAGAGAAAAATCCTTCAATATATAGCTATAAAAAACAAAAAATTGTTTTTTCAGTGGGAGGAGGGGAGTTCAAGTTCTTCCTATGTCACCATCTTGAAACCTCTTTGCAAAGAAAACAACTTCTAATAGCAAAGTCTTTGCTCTGAATGACTTGAACCTGATAGAGGGTAACAGATATGAATAAAGAAAACACGGAAGTGTTATAGGTTTTAGAGAACATGTACAGGGTATAATTCTTTTCTAAAGGGGAAAGCTGGATTAGGAAAGATTTAATAGAAGCAGAGATGATTTGATTATTAAAAACGACTAGATTTAAAACAAATGATTAGATAGATGGTATGGACCCAGGAGTTGGATGGTGTTTTACATAGAGAAAGTAGTGAAAGTTGAGACTTACTGGAGTTTAGGGCTTCAGACAGTGGCAGACTGAGATAAGGATTAAAAAAATGAAGGAACCCAGGGGTGCCTGGGTGGCTCAGTCAGTAGAGCATAGGACACTCAGTCTCAGCCCTGAGTTTAAGCCTCATGTTGGGCATAGAGCCTACTTAAAAAAAAAAAATGAAGGAGCCCAGATTCTAGATATCCTGGTATATATTCCCTGTTAAGCGGTTCTTCATGCATTTATGGATCTTTTGATTACTGATATAACCTAAAATGGAAGATAATTTGGTAAGCAAAATCTTGAAAGATTTTATTGTTACTTTTTCTATCACATGGCAGTCAGATTATACCCTCTATTCAACCCTGACTCAGAAAGAAGGTGTTCCTAAGTATTTCCTCATTTCCAAATTACAGTAACTTCCCCAATTTTCTCTCATTAATTCCATCATTCTCGTGAAAAGATTTTAGTGGCGGGGGTGGTGGGAAAGAATGTGGATTGGCAGGTCTCACTGAAGAATGACAACACGGTTTAAGTAGAATTCTGAACTATCTTATCTTATCTTACTATTTCAACCTTTGATATTCCAAGTATGTACCCCAGGGTATGTGCCTTTTTCTTACGTTACCTGGCCCTAAACAAAAGCATGGGCAGAACCTAAGTAGCTATTCTAATTATCTTACAAAATGAGTAATGAAAAGCAATCTTGTTTAAGTAATTACATTTAAAGCTCTTTTACCATAAGAAAGGAGTCTGCTATTGGGGGAGAAACCAAAGGGTGAATCTTTCTACCCTCTTTGAGTTCCTGCTAATTGTATTTTAATATCTATAATTAGTAATACTATAACTCATTCTTTACCTCAAGCAGAATGACAATTAACTGAATTTGTGTCATAGAAAGATAATTCCGGATGCCTTGCAAAGGATGGATGTCAGTGAGTCCATGCCAGAGGCAAGGTGGCCCATTAAAAGGTTCTTAGGAAATCTTTCTTTAAATTGATTTAAAATCTACTTGACTGCAACTTCCAGTGGTAAGGTTTTCGAATTTGGAACCTGTATGGCATGTGATTTTACTACATTTGGCTGCATTGGCAATGCTATACTTTGTCTCACTCCCTCCTGAGACTGTACAATATGGCTTTCGTGCGCTAGACCCTCGTTCCTTGCCCAATTCCCAGAGCTTGACCATCTCGCATCTCCAGCTTACCTGAGTGTCCTTTCTCTTTTTTCCGTATGTTAGGGTTCGGAGTCGACCACCCCTCAATTAGACAGAGAACACTCTCTATAATGCAAATCACACAGCGAGGTTTATTTCCAGCTAGCTGGGGTCCAAGAGTCTGCCAGGCGCAGTGGGTTTCAACAAGGACCCCGAGCACTCAAAGCCAAGAGTTTATATAGCATTTTCAAAGCACTTTTTCATAGCTACATACATCTCTTGTGCCCCACTTTGACAGTTTAACTTTGTTTAACTTTTTGCCACCCTGGTATCACCCTGGCAGTTAAGTGAGATTTAGGTTTAGGAGAATTTTCACCTTAATTACATTTCCTTCTGCCTCAGCCTCCTACAGTTTTATGGTGGGGAGGGCGACCTTTGGCCTCGAGGTACTGAGCCTTTAAAAAGATGGCCTTTTTGTTGTAAATCACTAGGACATTTGCAAACCAAGGGAGACTCGAGTCTAGCAGGAATGTGATCTCTGCAAGTTAACTATTTGTTTTTCTTCAACATTTGGTCCCTGTGGCGCCATCACCTAACGCCCTGGTGGTATACGCAGTGTTAGGGCTACTCAGTAAAATGGCTTCTGGGCCTTCAGGATGGCCATCCTTATGCTAACCCACTCTTACAGTGCAAGGTGCTGGCTTTTGCTTTGCTTTGGCTGTACTTATGTCAGGGCTAGACTCGAGGTGGGTACAGCCTTGTTTTTCTTGGCCTTCCCACCTGGAACTGATTTCTGGGACTTGTTTTTAAGTCCCCTGGGGGAGGGGAGCAGGGACGTAGAACAAGTCCTTACACGTACAGTATTAAGGAAGTCTTCTGAGTGGGAGTGGCTCCCCCAAGAAGGGAAATTTAGTGCATGGAGATGGTGAGTCAGTAAAAGTATCTATATAAATGGTGGTTTTTAGGCAGAAGAAAGACATTTTACATTTTTATGGAGGTTTTTTTGTTTTTTGGTTGTTTTGTTTTTTGTTTTGTTTCGTTTTTGGTTTGTTTTTTAGACGGCAGTTTTACATGAGGTCTATTTAGTGTTTCAGCTTTTATAGTTATTACTACACTGAATCCCTTCTTGAGTGTGTTTCCTTTCTTCACTCCTTTTCCAAAATGGCCATTCCTTTACATTTTAAAACTCAAAACATGAGCTCTTTAAAATTAGATAAATATAGGACTGCAAAAAGGACCGCACGCAATTCAAACATCAAAGATCTCTATGAAACAAGAAGTTTGAGACCCTTCTTCTTATCTGAGCTTGGACAGTCTCACTGCCCAGAGTTAGCCAGGTTCAATATTTTTTTAAAATAGAAATGTATTACACTGTAAATATTTACAACAATGTTTCCCCTTTACTTAAAATACATGATGTTTGTATTTCCATAGTATTACATGTACATTCTGCTTTTCCTTTTTCTTGTCTGTCCAGTATTTCTTTGGATGGCTTTACCATAAATTATAACTCTTCACTATTACAAGCTCTTAGAATGAGGAAGTTTCCTCTGTTACTCAAATCGCTGTCATTTTCTGGCCAGAATTAAGTGTCGTGATTCCATTCTTCACATTGTGCAGTGGGGCACAGTGTGGACAATTCCACCACCTTCCCTGTGGTAATTGCCCCGCGGTGGAGAGAGGTAGAGAGGTAATGACAGAACGAGGCTTTCTGGGAAGAGCTGGGTGGCTGTGAAACAGGTCAGAAAATGACTTAAAAGCTAGGAGGGGCAACTGGCATTTGTTTTTCACTATGGTTAGGGGGGCGGGGCTGGGGTGGGGAAGCCCACCAATGGGCCAGGCTAGAGGTCAACTTCCTGGTGATACCAAAGGAGATAGCATACAAGTTTTCTTTTTTCTTTCTTTCTTTCCTTTCTTTAAATTTATTTATTTATTTATATAAGAGATACAGATCTCTTATATAAATATTATTTATTTATTTATATAAGAATATATATATATATATGATTTATTTATTTGTTTGCCAGAGAGAGAGAGAGAGAGAGAGAGCGCGCGCACAAGCATGGGGAGTGGCAGGCAGAGGGAGAAACCGGCTCCCCATTGCGCAGGGAGCCCAATGCGGGACTCAGTGCCAGGACGCTGGGATCATGACCTGAGGGGAAGGCAGACGCTCCACCAACTGAGGCACCCAGGCGCCCCACACACAGGCTTTCCTGGTTGCTTGTCCAGTTGTGTTACAAGAGGGGATAAAAGCGGGGTAGAGCCTGAAGCTCCATGCTGGTGTCCGTCCTTACTCTGGACTGTCACTCCTGCCCCTCAGTGGCAGCTGATCCCACCCCCCATCTCCAGAAATGGGCTTGATCAGTATAAGGCAAGTTTATTTATTTACCAGTTAGGAGTTTAGAAATCAAGCATATATCGGTCAGCACATAGAATGCTCCTGGCCATAGGGCATTTGTATGTGACCAAGTTTTATCTTATAAGGTGTAAGGGGAGGTTTCTTTTTTGGGAGGTGGGGTGAGTTTGGAGGAGAGCAAGACTAGGAAATTCCCCCCTACTTAAGAGAAAACCGGTATAAGAGATAAGCCGTCTTCATTTGGACATTGCCCTATGCATAAAGAGGTCTCGAGGTGCACTAGCCATGCTGCGTCCAGTTAGCCATTCAAGAGCACAGTAGGAAACAGATTCCTGCTGGTGTCATGTCTGATGACTCTCCTACTTCATCTCATTTCTAGTCATTCGAACTGAGCAATTGACTATGTATGTTTATATTAATTTTCTGGTAATTCATCTCAAAACAAAAACCTGGTCTGTTTACTCATCCATTTATTTTCTGAGACAAAGAAGTTTCAGTAAAAGTGTTGTCAAGTGCCGTGCTTTTAGAAAAATGAAATTCTCCCTGATCTATAGACAGCTGAAGCTCACTTTTCCATCACCAGTGTTTTCAAGTTGCCAGTTTCCGTCTCTACTGGATTCTAGGATACCTATGTTCTTCCTGTCTCAAGAATTTATACTCTAATCTGTTTCATAATTATATCACTTTGGTTCCTCTCATTTTCTCTTCACACAAGGATTTTCTCTAGACCTGAGGTATTCTTTTTGGATAGCAAGTGATTATGCTTTATGCCACTCTTCTGAGCTGTTTATTTTGAATCCTGTAAACCCTTACACTGTCATTCTTCATTCCTGAATTACGTTGTAGGAATTGGTCCCTTCCTGCCTAATTTTGAGGCCATTCTGAAGTAAGTTAAAGAAATACATCAAGTAAATTCAACTTTTAATAATTTTTGGTATGTTCTATTTTGTTGGCATTTGTCTCCATTGCGTCACGTTAACTCCATAAACTCATTGGATTCCCATGTCTAAAATTATTCCCAGGATCACTCACTTTTATATATTGTGCCATTTTTATTCCATATGATTTTGACTAGCAAAAGTATTACAAGATGACTTTAAGAAGTAGCATTACTTAGTGATTTTTGCTTTGTAAAAATTCTTTCCACGGATACTTTCACAGAAGCAGTACACTTTCTCCAGGAATTATTAGATTCATGTTGTCTAAGTTTTTTTTGAGAGAAATTTCAGGAAGAAGTCACTATGAATTTATCATACTGGTAGTTTTGTTGTGTGTATGAATATACATTTAGTAATATATTTAAAAGAAATTTACAATGCTATATTTAAAGATTAGTCATTATATTGTTAGGACGATAAGGAGATATTGGTTTTTAATTCTGTTTCTAGGCAATATAGATGTTAATGTTATCTAAGGAATATTTTTATAATTTTAGGTCAATACCTGCATATTTACATTGAAAATCTTTTTATCTGCCTTCTTTCCTCTTATCATTGTGCACGTGCTTGTGTGTGTGTGTGTGTGTGTGTGTGAGCATTTTAGTGCAGGGGAATTGAGTGAATGTTTATGACAGTATTCACTTCGTTCCCATTTAGGATTCTACTACTTATCACCCTCTGACAGGCAATTAGTTCCTGTTGTGTAATTAATTATTAAAGTCATCTTATTGCATTTTTAAAAACTGGCACACAATATAATGTAAATCACAATGATTTCTATTTTACTAAAGTGTATAATGCTATTCTGTCTAAATAAATAACGTTTATACTTAATGTAAAGGAGATGAATTGTTGTCACTCTGTGAAAGCGAGTGTAATTTTCTTTAATGTCATCTCAGCAAATATTTTAGCAATGCTCTATCTATATTGGTGAACATGTTTTCCCAACTGAATAAATATACATTTATTACTAACTGATAAGAATAAATAAATATATTGACATTTCCTAAAATTTTCAAGGTTATAAAATTATCAGTACAGTTACTAGCAGTCCTTACTTTCAAATACTAGGTACAACTTGGGCTTAGACTTAACACCAGAACTTAGACCCTACAGTTAGAAAGATAGTTGTAGGAAGTTTCTGGATACGTGGTCGGTAAGAATTTTTCCAGCTCCTACAGTGTGTTAGATAACGTGTTAGGAAATTTTGTAAGTAACAACACAATTGGATAGTCTTGAAGTTTATTTAGAATGCCTTTTGTAGTTTGGAGATTTTAACGCATTCCCCAGCATTTAATCATTCCCCAGATGAGGGATCAGACAGATTAAATAAATGAATGACTTATGATGGAGTGGGGTTTGGCAAAATGGAGACAGCAGACTGTCTAAAAAGAGCTACAGCTACTCAGTTCATCTTTTCTTTCTCATGTAAAAACCCGAATCCAGCGCTGTGATAACTTCTAAGTAAGCTCTGTGCCCAGTATGGGGCTTGAACCCATGACCCTGAGATCAAGAGCTGGATGGTCTGTTGAGTCAACCAACCTGTCATCCTTGAGAGGATTTGTGATACATTCTAATTTTTGAAGTGAAGATGGAAACTTAGATTTTTATGTGAACTTACCAACTTTTTAAAGATTTAAATTCTAGTTAATGTATAGTGTAGTATTGGCTTCAGGACTAGGACTGAGTGCTTTATCACGTACATACAGCACCCAGTTCTCATCCCAGTAAGTGCTCTCCTTAATGCCCATCACTCCTTTAGCCCATCCTCCTACCCACCTTCCTCCAGCAGCCCTGTTTGTTCTCTGTCATTAAGAGTCTCTCACGGTTTTTACTTTTCTGCTTTTATCTTATTTTATTTTTCTTTCCTTTCCCCTATGTTCATCTGTTTTGTTTCTTAAACTCCACATATGAGTGAAGTCATATGGTATTTGTCTTCCTCTGACTGACTTATTTCACTTAGTGTAATACTCTCTAGCTCTAGCCACATCCTTGCAAATGGCAAGATTTCGTTCTTTTTAATGGATGAGTAATATTCCATTGTGTATATATGCCACATCTTCTTGATCCATTCTTCAATCGATGGACACTTGGGCTGCTTCCATAATGCAACTAGATTAAGGACTCCCCTGTACAAAACCTTATGATGATCTTTCATTGTTTTGGGGTTAAAATAAAGTCCAAGTCCCCCCCTTTTTTTTAAAGATTTTATTTATTTATTTGACACAGAGAGAGAGAGATCACAAGTAGGCAGAGAGGCAGGCAGAGAGAGAGAGAGAGGAGGAAGCAGACTCCCCACCAAGCAGAGAGCCAGATGCGGGGCTCGATCCCAGGACCCTGAGACCACGACCCGAGCTGAAGGCAGAGGCTTAACCCGCTGAGCCACCCAGGCGCCCCCCAAGTTCCCCTTTATTGGATATGTCATTAGCAAATATCTTTTCCCAATCAGTATGTTGCCTTTTAGTTTTATTAACTACTTTTTTTTTTTTTTTTTTGCTATGAAGAAGCTTTTTATTTTGATGAAATCCCAATAGCTTATTTTTGCTTTTGATTCCCTTGCCTTTAGAGACATATCTAGAAAAAGTTGTTATGGCTGATGTCAAAGAAGTTATTGTGCATGTTCTTGTCTAGGATTTTTATGGTTTCAGTACTCACATTTAGGTTTTTAATGCATTTTGACTTTATCTTTGTGTTTGGTGAAAGAAAGTGTTCCAGTTTTATTCTTTTTCATGTAGCTGGTCCAGTTTTCCCATCATCGTTTGTTGAAGAGACTGTCTTTCTCCCATTGGATGTTCTTTCCTGATTTGCTGAAGATTCATTGACCATATATTTGTGGGTTTGTTTCTGGATTTTCTATCTTTTTCCATTGATCTATATGTCTATTTTTTTGTGCTAGTATCATCCTGGTTTGATCACTACAGCTTTCTGATTCCTCCAGCTTTGCTTTTCTTTTTCAAGTTTACTTTGGCTGTTCAGGGTCTTTTGTGGTTCTATACAAATTTTAGGATTGTTTGTTCTTGCTCTCTGACAAATGCTCTTGGTATTTTGAAAGGGATTGCATTAAATGTATAGGTTGCTTTGGGTCATATAGACATTTTAATCACATTTGTTCTTCTAAACCGTGAGCATGGGAATGTCTTTTCATTTCCTTATATTGTTATCAATTTCTTTCATCAGTGTTTTACAGTTTTCAGAGTACACGTCTTTCACCTCTTTGGTTAGGTTTATACCTATATATCAGGGCACCTGGGTGGCTCAGGCAGTGTGAAGCATCTGCTTTTGGCTCAGGTTGTGATCCTTGGGTCCTGGGATCGAACCCACATCAGGCTCCCTGCTCAATAGAGAACCTGCTTCTCCCTCTTGCTCTGCCGGCCACTCTATCTACACTTTTTGTCAAATAAATAAATAGTCTTAAAAAAGGTTTATACCTACATATATGATTAATTTTAGTGCAATTGTAAATAGGATAGAATCCTTAATTTCTCTTTCTCCTTCATTATTGGTGTATAGAAAGGCAACAGATTTCTATACATTGATTTTGTACCCTGCAACTTTACTGAATTTATTGAGTTCTAGGAGTTTTTTGGTGGTCTTTTGGGTTTTCTATAGAGTATCATGTCATCAGCAAATGGTGAAAGTTTTACTCTTCCTTGTTGATTTGGATACCTTTTATTTGTTTTTGTTGTCTGACTGCTGTGGCTATGACTTCTAGTGTTATGTTGAATAACAGTGGTGAATGTGGACATCCCTGTCTTGTTCCTGACCAGAGAGGAGAAACGCTCAGTTTTTCCCCATTTAAGATAATATTAGTGATTTGGCGCCTGGGTGGCTCAGTGGGTTAAGGCCTCTGCCTTCGGCTCAGGTCACGATCCCAGGGTTCTGGGATTGAGCCCCGCATCGGGCTCTCTGCTCAGCGGGGAGCCTGCTTTCCTTCCTCTCTCTCTCTCTCTGTGTGCCTCTCTGCCTACTTGTGCTCTCTGTCTATCAAATAAATAAAAAAAAAGTCTTAAAAAATTAAGTTTAAGATAATATTAGTGATGAGTTTTCCATATAAGGCCTTTATTATGTTGAGTTATTTTCCTTCTAAACCTACATTGTTGAAGGTTTTTATCATGAATGGATGCTGTATTTTATCAAAGGCATTTTCTGTATCTGTTGAAATGGTCTTATGGTTCTTATCCTTCCTTTTATTAATATGATGTTTCACATCAATTGATTTGAAGATATTGGACTGCCCTTGCAAACCAGGAATAAATCTCACTTGATTGTTGACACACTATGACTTTTGATTGAAGCACTCTGTCCATTTACCTCCAAAGTGATTATTGATAGGTATGTGTTTATTGACTTTCTAATACTTGTTTTGTCGTTGATTTCTGGAGATTTCTCCTAATTCTTTCTTTTCTTTCTCTTTTTCATGTTTTGTTCATTTTATTTAATGATATGTTTAGATTTTGTTCTCTTTATTCTTTTCATGTTTATTAGGTTTTATATATATATATATAATATGTATATATATTTTATATATATATATGGTTACCATTAGGTTTACAGATAACCTCTTCTGCAAATAGCAGTCTATATTAAATTAATAGTCATTTCTTTATTTTAATGGTTTTGTTTATTTATTCATGAGAGACACACAGAGTGAAAGGCAGAGGTAGAGGGAGAAGCACACTCCCCGTGGAGCAGGGAGCCTGATTGTGTACTTGATCCCAGGACCCTGGGGTCATGACCTGAGCTAAGGCAGACACTTAACCAACTGAATCAACTGAGCCACCTAGGTGCCCTGTTGATGATCATTCGAATTTGAACCTATTCTTTTTTCCTCTCCGTTGACACATTTCAGGTATATGTTATTATATTTTATCTTTTTTGTGTGAGTTCCTTGACTGATTTTTTTTTTTCTTTTTAGAGAGAGAAAGCACACATGAGCAGTGGGGACGGGCATAGGGAAGGGTGGAGGGAATCTTAAGCAGACTCCATAGCTAGCTTGGAGCCCAAAGAGGGACTCAGTCTTAAAACCCTGAGATCATGATCTCAGCCAAAATCAAGAGTTGGATGCTTAAATGACTAAGACAGCCAGGCACCGCTCCTTGACTGATTTGTACAAAATATTCATTTTTACTGCTTTTGTGTTTCCTATCTTTATACTGTTACCCTTGGTTTCTCCTTTCTACTCAAAGAATCCCTTTAAATATTTCTTGCAGGGCTGATTTAATGGTCATGAACTCCTTTAGTTTCTGTTTGGGAAACTCTGTCTTTCCTTCTATTCTGAATGATCTCTTTGATGGATAGAGTGTTCTTGACTGCAGATTTTTCTCATTCAGGACTTTGACTATATCGTACCACTCCCATCTGTCTTACAAAGTTTCAGTTGAAAAGTCTCCTGCAAACCTTATGGGTTTTCCCTTGTAAGTTGCTGACTTCTTTTGTCTTGCGGCTTTTAGAACTTTTTTCTTTATCACTATATTTTACATATTTAATTACAATATTTCTTGGTGTTGGCCTGCTTTTGTTGATTTTGATGGGAGTTTGATGTGCCTCCTAAATTTGGATGTCTGTTTCCTTCTCCAGATTAAGGAAGTTTTCAGCTATTCTTTCTTCAAATTAATTTTCTCTCTTCTTCTGGAGTTCTTATAATATGAATATAATTTTCTCTCTTCTTCTGGAGTTCTTATAATATGAATGTTATTATATTTGACGAATTGACTGAGTTCCCTATGTCCATTCATGTGTTGTATAATTCTTCTTTTTCTCTTTTGTTAAACTTCATTATTTTCCTTACTTTTTCTTCTAGGTCACTGATTTGTTCCCCTGCTTCTTCCAACCTGCTGTTCATTGCATCAAACCTATTTCCCATCTCATTTTTTGTACTCTTCATCTCTGATTCCTTCTTTCTTAACTTTTTAATCTCTGTAGTAATGGTCTCACTGATGTTTTCTATTCTCTTCTGAGGCTCAGTGAATACCCTTATGACTGTTGCTTTAAATTCTCCATCAGGCATGTTACATATATGTTTCACTTAGATCTCTCATGGTGGCCTTGTCTTGTTCTTTCATTTTTGATAAAGTCCTCTGTCTTCTCATTTTGTGTTGTCTCTGCCTGCTTCTCTGTGTTAGAAAAGCCATTTATGTCTTTGGCTCCTGGAAGTAATGGAAGAAGAGGTCATATAGTGTCCAGGGTCTGTTGCTTCAGGGAGTAGCTCTAGTATGTGCCGCATGCCCTCTGCTACTGTTTCCTGGCTGCTTTACCCTTCAGGCCAGTTGTCTGCTGAGGTTCTTCTTGCCTACTCTAGGCAGTGTTTGGTGTCTACCTGAATGTGGGGAGTTTTTTTTTTTTTAAGATTTTATTTATTTATTTGACACAGAGAGACACAGCAAGAGAGGGAATACAAGCAGGAGGAATAGGAGAGGGGGAAGCAGGCTCCCCACAGAGCAGGGAGCCCAACCTGGAGTAATCCCAAGACCCTGGGATCATGACCTGAGCCAAAGGCAGCCGCTTTACGACTGAGGCACCCAGATGCCCTGAATGTGGGGAGTTTTAACCAGGTGTGCTCTGATTTGCTTGTGAAATCAGACCTGTCACCACTTCCATCAGAACTGAGGCCCTGCAGATCTCGCTGGTTGGGAGACATAGTATAGGCTGGGGTTTGTGATTGTCTTCTGGAGGAGGGGCCCACAGTGTTGTTACTAAGGTAAGTATGACTGAGAAGGGCATTTCCACTGGAGTGCAGGGACGTGGGGCTTAGTGTAAATAACTTGGGCAGCAAGTTTCCTTGCTGTGCTGCTTCCTGCAGGTGGCTCTGTATTTATGCTCCAGAGAGGGAGGTGGCACCAACCAGCTCCTTTGTTCCTGGAGAGGTGTCTCTGTAAACACTGCCTCTCAGGGACATGCTCTGAGATGAGTGATTAATCCCTCCACTGTGGGCCCCAGGTGTTCTTTAGATGGTTGTTCCCATGCTGTTTGCCCCTGGGTTCTTTGCTTACTTTCTCTCCAAGAGCAGCACAGTGCCCTCTAGCTTCTCTCCTAGGCAAGCCTACTGACCTTTAAAATGCCAGTGTTGGAGCACCTGGGTGGCTCAGTGGGTTAAAGCCTCTGCCTTTGGCTCAGGTCATGATCCCAGGGTCCTGGGTTTGAGCCCCACATCGGGCTCTCTGCTCATTGGGTGCCTGCTTCCCCCTTTCTCTCTGCCTGCCTCTCTGTCTACTTGTGATCTGTCAAATAAATAAAAATTTTAAAAAAAACAGCATTAATTCTTATGATCCATGACTATAAGATATCTTTCCATTTTTTTGTGTCTTCATCAATTTCTTTCATCAGTGTGTTAGAGTTATAGGTGTACATGTTTTTCATCTCCTTGATTAAAGTAATTCTTACATATTTTATTGTTTTGATGCTCTCGTAAATGGGATTCTCCTTATTTCTTCTTCAGATAGTTCTTTGTTAGTGTATAGAAATGGAACTGACCTCTATATGTTGAATTCTGCATCCTTTAACTTTACTGGATTCATTTATTAGTTCTAGCAATTTCTTGAAGTATTAGGGATTTTCTATATGTAAGATCATGTCATCTGCAGAGGCAGTTTTACTACTTCCTTTCTGATTTGGAAGCCTTTTATTTCGTTGTCTTGCCTAATTGCTAATGAATGTAAATGAAAACAACAAACCTAATTAAGGGGAGGCAGCTAAAGCAGTGTTTAAAGAGAAATTTAAACCTGCTAATGCCTATCTTAAAAAAGAAGAAAAATCTCAAATCAACATCCCAAATTTCTACATTAGGAAACTTGGAAAATAAGAGCAAACTAAATACATATCATTCAGAAGGAAGGAAATAATAAAGACTAGAGTGGAAATAGATAAAACAGAGGATAGAAAAACAATAGAGAAAATCAATTAAGGCTAACATTGGTTCTTTGAAACGATAAATAAATTGCCAAAACTTTAGCTAGACCAACAAAGCAAAAAATGAGAGAAGACTCAAAATACTAAAACCATGAATAAAAGAGGTGACACCATATATAACATGTACAAATAAAAGGAATTATAAGGCAACACAATGAACCACTGTATGTGTACAAGTTATAGAGATGAACTGGACAAATCCCTTGAAAGATACAAACTAGCAAAACATTATGTAAGAAAAAAACCCACAAATCTGAATTAACAAATGAAATCTGAATGTTGCAAGTAAAAACACTGAATACATAATTTCAAATCTTCCCCAAAATAAAAGGCCAAACCCAGATGCCTTTACTGCTAATGTCTACCAAACACTGCAAGAAGAATTAATATAAATTCTTCACAACTTCTCCAAAAAACAGAAGAGAATGGAATACTTCCTAACTCACTCTATGAGGCCTGTTATTACTCTGATTAAAAAAAAAAAACCCAGAAGTGGGGCACCTGGGTGGCTCAGTGGGTTAAAGCCTCTGCCTTCAGCTTGGGTCATGGTCCCAGGGTCCTGGGATGGAGCCCCACATTGGGCTCTCTGCTCCTTGGGGAGCCTGCTTCCTCCTTTCTCTCTCTCTGCCTGCCTCTTTGCCTACTTGTGATCTCTGTCTGTCAAATTAATAAATAAAATCTTAAAAAAAAAAAAACCAAAACCCAGACGATATTGCAAGAAAAGAAAACTACCAACCATTATCTCTTACAAATACAGATGTAAAAGAAAACAAATCTCAAAAAAAAAAAAAAAGTACTGGCAAGGGGCACCTGGGTGGCTCAGCCATTAAGCATCTGCCTTTAGCTCAGGTCATGATCCCAGGGTCCTGAAATCAAGCCCCGCATCAGGCTCCCTGTTCAGCAGGAAGCCTGCTTCCCCTTCTGCTCCCTTCCCCTTCTCACTGTGTCTCTCTGTGTCAAATAAATAGAATCTTAAAAAGAAATACTGGCAAACCAAATTCAGCAAAATATAAAAAAGATTATATGCCATATTAAGTGGTATTTATTCGAGGAAGGCAAGATCAGTTTTACGTGTGAAAATCAATTAATGCAATATATCATAGTATATGAAAAAAAATGACATGGTTATCTCCTTGGATGCAGAAAAGACATTGGACAAAACCCAACTATGTTTCATTGTTGTTGACAATGGGCATTCGGAACCTTCTCAACTTGTGCGGATTAGTTATAGAAACACACAGCTAGCATCACAGTTCTCATAAAATGGGTAAAAGATAGTTCTTGTATATTGGCCTCTTTGTTGTTTTTTCTTCATAGAGACTATGAAGTCTGTTTGTACCAAACTCAATTGTTTACACATCTAATCGCCTTAAAAACATGCTTCTAAATGATATTTTTTGCCATTCAGAATATGCTGTCTTGCATACGCTGAAAATTTGTAGCCAATATCCCAAACCACTGCTACCCATTGGGGCTCTCTCAGACTCCCACTGGTGCCGCTGAGCAACATCACCTAGACACAAAAGCTCCCTCTCCCAGGGAACCCCCTGACCTCTTCTTCTTCTGGGTGGTGACCAAGCCACCCCTGTCTCTGGAAGGTCTACTCTAAGGAACTTCCCTTCTCATGCCATTCTGTGCAAACAGCCCCAAACCACTTATTGTGCAATAATGCCATCTCATAGTCATGTCTTTTCATTTGATCAGCCCTAAAATCTCTGAACTCACCAAATCTTTTGCTCGTGAAAGACTAACTGCATTCTTCATACAATCAGACCCAAGACTAGGATGTCTTCTTTTTTAACATGCATTACTTTGCTTGGACTCCCATGATAAAGTAACCATAGAATGGTAGTTTAAACAGTGTACACTTATTCTGACATTTCTGGGGAAGTCTGAGATCAAGGTGTCCTTAGAGTTGGTTCTTCTAAGGGCCATAAGGGATAGATCTCTTCCTGGCGTCTCCTTTGCTTCGGATGGCCATCTTACTCTGTGTCTTCACATAATCTTCCCTCTGTATGAGTGTGTATGAGTTTACGTTTTTTTCCTGCTTGTCACCCAAAGCACAAGCAACAAAAGTAAAATTCAACAAATGGGACTACCTCAAACTGAAAAGCCTCTGCACAGCAAAAAAAGCAATCAGTCAGCTGAAAAAGCAACCTACAGAATAGGAGAAAATATTTGCAGGTCATATATCATATGAGGTTAGTATCCAAACTGCACAAGGAGCTTATACAACTGCATGACAGTGGGAAAAATAATCCAGTTTAAAGACAGATAAAGAGGGCACCTGGGCAGCTCACTAGGTTAAGCCTCTGCCTTTGGCTCAGATCATGATCTCAGGGTCCTGGGATCGAGTCCCACGTCCAGCTCTCTGCTTGGTGGGGAGCCGGCCCTCCTCTATCTTTCTCTGCCTGCCTCTCTGCCTACTTGTGATCTCTCTCTGTCAAATAAATAAATAAAATCCTAAAAAAAAAAAGGTAAAGATCTGAGCAGATGTTTTTACAAAGAAGATGTATGAAAAGCTAACAGATGCATGGAAAGGTGCTCAATATCACTATTCATAGAGGAAACGTAAATCAAAACCACAATGAGTTATCACCTCACAGCTGTTGGGTTGGCTGTTTGCAAAGAGACAAAATAAGTGTTGTTGAAGATGAGGAGAAATGCGACCCGTTATGCACTGTTGGTGGGAATGTAAATTGGTAGTTAGTGTGAAAAACAGTACGGCGATTCCTCAAAAAAATTAAAAATAAAACTACATATGATCCAGAAATTCTAATTCTGGATAGACATTGGAAGGAAATGAAATCACTGCCTGGAAGGGATATCTGCAGCCCTGCATTCCTTGCGGCATTAATCACAACAGCATAAGATAGAGAAATCACCTAAGTGTCTGAGCGTCTGTCAATGGACAAATGCATTAAGAAAAAGTACACATGTATACACACACGCGCGCGCACACACACATGGGAAAATTATTAAGCCATAAAATGAAGGAAATCCTGACATTTGTTACAACACGGGTAAGACTTGAGAAAATTATGATAAATACAATAAGCCAAACAGAGAAAGACAAGTAGTGCATGGTCTCACTTATGTGTGGAATCTAAAAAAGCCGAACTCATGGAAACGCAGAGTAGATTTTTGGTTGCCAGGAACTGGGGGTGGGGGAAATGGGGAGATATTGGTCAGAGGGTGCAGACTTTCAGTTATATGATGAATAAGTTCTGGGGTTTAATGTACAGTATGGTGATTACTGTTTTTTTAAAAAAATATTTTATTTATTATTTGACAGTGAGATCACAAGTAGGCAGAGAGCCAGGCAGAGAAGAGGGAGGGAAGCAGACTCCCTGCTGAGCAGAGAGCCCCATGTGAGGCTCAATCCCAGGACCCTGACATCATGACCTAAGCCAAAGGCAGAGGCTTAACCCACTGAGCCACCCAGGCAGCCTGGAGTTAATAATACAGTATTGTATACTTGGAAGTTGCTGAGAGTAGAACCTAAATGACCTCACCCCTCCACCCCAATACAAACAAGTTGTTACTATGTAAGATGATAGATGTGTTAACTAATCTTATTGTCATCATTTTGCAATATATATGTACAGTGGATCATGAAGTTGTATACCCTAAACTTACACAATGTTATATGTTAATTGTCTCTATATAGCTGAAAAAAATGTAACCCCTGTTTTAGGGGCACGATGTTGTTAGTCTTTGAGCCTTACCCTGACTATAGAAGGGTATTTTTCTCTTTCTCTTGTCCTGTCTTGAAGTTCTAGGTGATCTACCCTTTTATTTGTTGCTTACCACCTAGATCTCCATTGTGTTTTTTTTTTTTTTTTGAATTCCCTTATCTATGAGTTTTCTCACATTCTATTCCAGATAAAGTCAGTCTGCTTAGGAAGAGCTATGGTTATCTCTTTTCTTATGGCCTGTTTCTCCACCGGAGCAGGACCTTGTTCCACTGCACCAAAGATGGGGACAAGGACAGTGGCTTGCTTCTCCTGGAGTGGACTCTGGATCTATGAGTGGGGGAACCAGGTTGTGATGGTAGCCCAAGGTCTTTTCATCTTGACCTTTTGAGTGTGGAACCTTCACCCTATGAGCAAGCTAGAGCTGTGGCTATTGGATCCCAGTATTCTTAGCCTGCCTTACCTTGGATAAATCTTCTATGAAAATGGAAGCTAGTTAGGTGAAGAGAGCCCCAGTCCTCCCAGCCACATTGGCCAGAAATATAACTTCCACAACACAGATCTGCTAACAAAAGAGAGATGCTGACATTATGACCCTCTCATGGTGTATCTATTTCAAGATGTCATCAATTGTAAGATTTTTAAATTATAAGATGATTTAATGCTGAATTCTTAGAGAAGAGGAACTGTCATGTTAAATTTTAGGTTTTACAGACTAAAATTTATGGCCCCAAATCAAGTAGGTAAGAAATTGTGGGTAATTGAACCCATATTATGAAAGTAGAACTCTGTATGGTTATTGAATGTATAAATGAGGCAGAATTTTTGTGTTTCTTTTTAATATTTTATTTATTTGACACAGAGAGATCACAAGTAGGCAGAGAGGCAGGCAGAGAGAGATGGGGGGAAGCAGGCTTCCCGCTGAGGAGAGAGCCCGATGCAGGGCTCGATCCCAGGACCCTGAGACCATGACCTGAGCCAAAGGCAGAAGGTTAACCCACTGAGCCACCCAGGGGCCCCAAGAATTTTTGTATCTTGAAATAACTTTGAGTTAACTAACTTCCCCCTGTAATACACGTACTCCATCTAACATAGAGATGGCTGCACCTCAAATCGTGGCTGTTAATTATTGCTGAGAATTCTTTGACTTGCTGATAGTTTTCATGTCTGCTTCCTTAGATCCAGATATTTTGTCTTTATTTGCATTAAGTGTAAGATGTGTCCCTCTCTTCTTTAAATTATATAATTTGACAAATGCTTCTGTAGCGCTCACTACATTTTGGACCCTTATTTAATCCTCCTAAGAATTCTGGGGGTACAAATCTAGGCATTGTGACCATTACCCACATTTTACAAAAGATTCTGACTAATTTGCTATAGGATACACAGCTGACAAGTGTCGAAGCTGGACTCGGAACTGACAAAATCTGGCTTTAGACTCCACACCATTAACTACTGTAAGCTATGAAGACAAGTGAATTGGCCAGAGCTCTCTCAGGGGAGCCAGAATTTCCCTTCTGTTCTCTTGACTCCTTGTCTGGTGTTTCCACGGCTTCCCCCAATCCCTCTCCCTGCCACTAGTGTTTCACTCCACTGTACAAGGGGCTGTATAAGAGGTTGGAATCCTTTCTGGAAGGCCTCCAATGGAAATCGACTTAACAGCAGAGAGCTAGAGGGAAGCTTGTGTGTATTGGTTCCCAGGGTCTTAAGCTTTATCTTTCCTGCTTCCATTCCAGCTGGCTTCTCCACCCCTCTTAGATGGCTGCCTTCATTCACCTAGCCACTGAAGAATCACAGCTGTGCCCCCTTTTCATAATCCCCAAAGCTCCCGAACCAATATTCACTTGAACGAGCTTCTATCACTCTCTACACATACACACCAGAAGCTATTCCTGGGCGAGATGAATGAAATCGTTCTTTGTTGCTATGACAAGTTCACAGGCAGCCAAGATTTCCCTATCCCATTTAGAAATAGAGGCAGGAAGTTACTAACATCTATATAAGTACTGAAAATTAACTGATTTTGCATTAGATGCCCTTGAGGTACCCAGGCCTTCCGCCAACTTAATTCCCATCGGCCCCCCTAAGCCTCAGTACCTTGGACTTTTTGCCAAAGCTGCTTGCTCAGCTGTAAGACCTCATGCTGTGACAAAGATAACTGACTGTATAAATTAGAAGTGCAACCTCTAGCAGACACAATGAGAGCTATATAATCCCACAATCTAAGGGAATGTTTCACACCTATTTTGCCAAAGGGTGTATGTGTTAGTGAATGGGGGTACTTTCTGACAGTACAAATCCCTACTTCTGTATTACCATATTACACTTATTTCTTGTCCTCAAAAGGGTTCTTTCCCTCTTTGATATTTCCCAGAAGAAACTACGGAGCCAGCAAATACTACAACTATCCAAATTTTATCTTGGTGACATTCATACTACAGTATTTTCTCCTACAAAACTATCAAATCTTAGACTGGGCTTATTCTTAAAAATGGTAAGGCCCCTTCTTTGCAATTCTGGCTACAAAGTTCACTATGAGTTTGTTATAATCTTTTGCGCCTTGACTATCCTACACTGTTCTCATGACATTTTATATACACACATATATGTGTGCATAATATTTTAAAATTTACTAATTTATGTATATTATATTTTTATGAAATAAAACAATTTTTCATAGCATTTTACAGCCAGAAAGTAGACACAATTTTTTGAGTGTTTATAATTGAGTTTTGTTAGAATTATCTTTCCCCAAAGCAAGCAAGTAAAGAGGAAAAACATTTTGGTTTTTCAGTTTCTTTCATCTGAGTCAAGATTGTATATCCATTGTATTCTATATCCCCCAAAGTGCTTAAAAGAAGTCTAAAAATAATGCAGAATTGATAATTTGGCAGTGGTCATTCTGTTGAAAATATTTTCATTAATTAGAGAAACTTCACTGGTGTTAAGGCCACACAAATAATTTGCTCAGCTGTGTTCCAGAACTCTGGTGAGAGGAGTAAAAGCCATCGAGAAAGAGTTATCATGTAAGTGAAATTTACTCCCCAGATGTGTATAGAACTTTCTGGTTTCAAAATATTTTTTTAAAGTTTGTATTTATTTATTTGACAGAGAGAGAGACAACGACAGCAGGAGCATAAGCAGTGGGAGTGGGGGAGGGAAAGCAGGGCCCCCACTGAGCAGCGAGCCGCATGCGGGGCTGGATCCCACGAAGCTGGGATCATGACCCAAGCCGAAGGCAGTCGCTTAACGACTGAGCCACCCAGGCAGCCCTGGTTTCAAAATACTTTTATACCTCACTTAATACTAAATATCTTTTTTATACAAAAAAAAAAAAATTTTTTTTGCCTTTAGCAACGTGGCTTAGAGGAATTCTGAGAGCTACTCGCAGTGACATGTTACCGTGGAACCGGTCTCCCAGCAATAAATTCCATTTATCCCCTTGAAGGCAGGGGTGTGTATTCCTAGTGCCAAGCACAGGGTGTAGCGAGTATTTGGTGTTTGGTAAATGCTGATAGAATGAATCCATGACTTGTCCTTGGCGGGAAACCTCAGAATAGGTTTGTTTTTCCTGTCTAGCCTTTCTGTCGGGGTTTGCGGGTGAACACAATTCAGGGATAAGGCCAAGTTCCTAGTGCGCAGTCAGGTTGCAGAAAAGATGACTGTTATAAAAAAATAAAAGGCTAGAAATTGCTTTATGGCTGTGTCCCTGAGTTCTTCACTCTAACCAGTTATGGCCACTCACAGTATCCCACAAGTGCCCAGGCTCGCCTTATTCTGTAGCAGGATCTCATTGCTCTGTAGAAGGTTCACGTGATAATCTTAAAACCTTATTGCTCGAGAGGATGATTCTGACACGGTTTATGTCTTGCTGGTGGCCTTCTGGATCATTCTTGCTCATCGTCATCTATGCTGGTCTTCACTGGCATGGCCACTGCTTACTTCAGTCTCCTTATTAGTGATGGCAGCGCTGCTGGCCTTAGCCTGTTCCCCCAGGGACTGACCCTGAAATCTTCTGCTGCCTTACATGAATCCTCTGGGTTGCCAGTTATATAGTAGCTGATTTTTCTCTTCAAGACTAATATTTCAAAGCCTCAGTTTAAAGGAGGACGCATTTCGGGACACCTGGGTTGCTCAGTCGTTAAATGTCTGCCTTCGGCTCAGGTCATGATCCCAGGGTCCTGGGATCGAGCCCTGCATTGGACTCCCTACTCAGCAGGAAGTCTGCTGCTCCCTCTTCTACTCCCCCTGCTTGTATTCCCTCTTTCGCTGTGTCTCTCTGTCAAATGAATAAATAAAAATATTTTTTTTTTTTTTTTTTTTTTTTTTTTTTTTTTTTAAGGTTTTATTTATTTATTTGACAGAGAGAGATCACAAGTAGACAGAGAGGCAGGCAGAGAGAGAGGAGGAAGCAGGCTCCCTGCTGAGTAGAGAGCCCGATGCGGGCCTCGATCCCAGGACCCTGAGATCATGACCCGAGCCGAAGGCAGCGGCTTAACCCACTGAGCCACCCAGGCGCCCAAAATATTTTTTTAAAAAACGGAGGAGGCACTCCTGCTTGGAGAAGACAGGTAGAATAGATCCATTTGTTTGACAGCAAGAAGCTTCCTGGGAAACAGTATTAAACATTTTCCAGGTGTGGCAGCCATGGAGGTGTGTGCTGCTCAGATCTCCTTTCAAAAGAACTTGAAAGGGGAGAGAGCATGACTAACATCAAGGAACAGGAAACAAACATCAGAAATTATTATGAGCAGCTATATGCAAATAAATTAAACATCCTAAAAGAGGTGGATGCATCGCTGGAAACCTATCAACTTCCAAGACTGAAACAGGAAGAAATTGACAACCTGAATAGGCCAATAACTGGAAACGAGATTGAAGCAGGTATTAAAAACCTCCCAAAACAAGAGTCCAGGACCTGATGGTGTCCCTCAGGAATTCTATGAAACATTCAAAGAAGAAATAATACCTGTTCTCCTGAAGTTGTTTCAAAAGATAGAAGGAAATCTTCCAGATTCATCCTATGAGGCCAGCATTACCTTGGTCCAAAACCAGGCAAAGACCCCATCAAAAGAAGAATTTCAGATCAATATCCCTGATGAATATGGATGTCAAGATACTCAACAAGATCCTAGCTAATAGGATCCAAAAGTACATTAAAAATTATCCACCATGACCAGGTTGGATTTATCCCTGGAATGCAAGTGTGGCTCAACATTTGCAAATCAATCAATGTGATAGAACAAATTAATAAGAGGAGAAATAAGAACCACATGGTCCTCTCAATTGATGCAGAAAAAGCATTTGACAAAATCCAGCATCCATTCCTGATTAAAACTCTTCAGAGTGTAGGGATAGAGGGAACATTCCTCAACTTATAAAATCCATCTATGAAAAACACACAGCAAATATTCTCAATGGGGAAAAGCTGAGAGCTTTCCCATTGAGATCAGGAACATGACAAGGATGCCCATTCTTGGCACTGTTGTTCAACATAGTACTAGAAGTCTTAGCAACAGCAATCAGACAACAAAAAGAAATAAAAGGTATTCAAATTGGCAAACAAGAAGTCAAACTCTCTTCGCAGATGACATGAAACTCTATGTGGAAAACCCAAAAGACTCCACCTCTGAATTACTAGAACTCATACAGCAATTCAGTAATGTGGCAGAATAAAATCAATGTATAGAAATCAGTTGCTTTCTTATACACTAACAAAGAAAGTGTAGAAAGGGAAATTAGAGAATTGATTCCATTTACAATTGCACCAAACACCATAAGACACCTTGGAATAAACCTAACCAAAGAGGTTAAGGATCTATACTCGAGGAACTACAGAACACTCTTGAAAGAAATTGAAGAAGACACAAAAAGATAGAAAACCATTGCTCATGGATCAAAGAATAAACATTGTTAAAATATCTGTGCCACCCAGAGCAATCTGTACTTTCAGTGCCATCCCAATCAAAATGCCATCAGCATTTTTCAAAGTGCTGGAACAAACAATCCTAAAATTTGTATGGAATAAGAAAAGACCCCAAATCACCAAGGGAAAGTTGAAAAAGAAAAACAAAGCCGGGGGCATCACGTTGCCTGATTTCAAGCTTTATTAAAAAGCTGTGATCACCAAAACAGCATGGTACTGGCACAAAAACAGACACATAGACTAGTGGAACAGAGTAGAGAGCCCAGATATGGAACCTCAACTCCATGGTCAAATAATATTTGACAAATCAGGAACAAATATCCAGCGGAAAAGACAGTCTCTTCAATAAATGGTGCTGAGGAAATTGGACAGCTATGTACAGAAGAACGAAATTTGACTGTTCCCTTACACCATACACAAAGATAAACTCAAAATGGATGAAAGACCTCACTGTGAGATAGGAATCCATCAAAATCCTTGAGGAGAACATAGGCAGTAACTTCTTTGACATCGGCCACGACAACTTCTTTCAAGTCACATCTCCTAAGGCAAAGGAAACAAAAGCAAAAATGAACTTTTGGGACTTCATGAAGACAAAAATCTTATGCACTGCAAAGGAAACAGTCAACAAAACAAAGAGGCAACCCATGGGATGGGAGAAGATATTCTCAAATGACACTACAGACAAAGGGCTGATATCCAAGAAAAGAACTTCTCAAACTCAACACCCAATAAACAGACAATTAAGTCAAAAAAATGGACAGAAGACATGAGCAGACACTTCTCCAATGAAGACATACAAATGGTTCACAGACACATGAAAATATGTTCATTCTCATTAACCATCAGGGAAATTTAAGCCAAAGCCACATTGAGATACCACTGTACACCTGTTAGAAGAGCAAAAATTAACTAGGCAAGAAACAACAAATGTTGGAGAGGTTGTGAAAAAAGGGGAAACCTTCTTACACTGTTTGTGAGAATGCAAGTTGGTGCAGCCGCTTTGGAAAACAGTGTGGAGTTTCCTCAAAAAATTAAAAATAGAGCTACCCTATGACCTAGCAATTGTACTACTGGGTATTTACCCCAAAGATACAGATGTAGTGAAAAGAAGGGCCATCTGTACCCCAATGTTCATAGCAGCAATATCTGCAATAGCCAAACTGTGGAAAGAGCTGAGATGCCCTTCAACAGATGAATGGATAAAGAAGATATGGTCCATATACACAATGGAATATTTATCAGCCATCAGAAAGGATGAATACTCAACTTTTGCACCAGCATGGATGGGACTGGAGGAGATGATGCTGTGTGAAATAAGTGAAGCAGAGAAAGTCAATTATCATATGGTTTCACTTACTTGTGGAACATAAGGAATAGCATGGAGGACATTAAGAGAAGGAAGGGAAAAGTGAAGGGGGGGGAATCAGAGGGGGAGATGAAGCGTGAGAGACTGTGGACTCCAAGAAACAAACTGAGGGTTTTAGAGGGGAAGGGGGTGGAGGGTTGGGGGAGTCTGGTGGTGGGTATTAAGGAGGGCACGGATGGCATGGAGTACTCAGGGTTATACATAAACAATGAATCTTGGAAAACTACATCAAAACTAATTATGTACTGAATGGTGACTAACATAACATAATAAAAAATAAAAATGTAAAAAGTAAAAAAAAAAAAAAGAGGGAAATTGATGCAAGGCACACAGTGGACCAGGGCCTCTAACTGCTTCATCTTTATATTCACCACAATACTTTTTTCAGTGCCATATTTCTGCCAGGGACTCCTCCTAGTTAGGGACTAATCACAACAGGGGTACCAGCACCAGACCATCATTGCCTGATAGGGAAATCCTCTAATGACCAGTCTTTGCTTGGGGCCTTCTTACTGGTCAGATTGAGAATTTCTCAGTACAATACTTACAAAACTGTATCAGTCTAAAAGCTTTTCCTACTAATTCCTGCTCTTTTCCCCTTTATCAATATATCTCTTGTATGTCTGATCTGATCTCTACATCTGTTACTCAGAGGACTCAAACTGACAATTGTGGTCCCCCCAAAAGACAGTAAGATCAGTTTTGAGATTGGCTCACTCCCTGCCTGGCTGGCAAGATCATCTTTGTGAGTGAAGCATGAGATAAGGATAATCCTTAGAACAACATGACAGTGAGCTGCTGAAGATTTCATCGGTAGTGACCTGAGAGAATGTCCTGGTGTAGAGGAATGTACTTGTTGGAGTGAGAATTTGGACATTTGAATGATTTAGGTGTGGTAGTGAGGGGGTGCGGGGAGCAGTGGCATTGAGAACAGTAGAATGTGACTAGTTATCATTCAATGTACCGCCACCTGGGGAAGAATTTAGGAAAATGGAAGGTGGGTAAGAAATAGTTAAGCTCTAAGTGTATGAGCTGAGCCAGAGAACATTTTGGAGAGCTTACAAAGAGGCCCTTCTGTAGTAAAAGAGCAAACAAGGTGAGGATAGACTCAGAACCCAATAAAATCCTGGAACTCCTGAGATATTTTAATGCTTGACCAGGGCTAGTTTGTTATGCTAAGGTTAGGGCCCTATGTAGAAAAACCTGGGACCTTGAAAATGAAAGGAGGGTATCTAGGTGTACGCCTAGATGCAGGCTCAGAAGACATCCCTGGAACTTCAGAGCTTGCCCAGGTGGTCCAGTACTCCTATGTTCTAGCAACCCCCTCCTATGTGAGAAGACCCTAAGGAGAGAGACTTTGTTCATGCAAGCAAGGGGTGATTTTCTCGAAACAGCCTTCTCCTACTTTCTTGGTTGCCACGTCCATAATTAGGATTAAGTTCTCATAAAACTCAGATAGGAAAGTTTTTGAAAGATTATAACCCAAATGAGCTGTAAGGATTAGCTAACAGGTACTGACAGGAGCCCTTGGTATTGCATATTCAAGGTGCTTGATCAAGAGATCCAGATCATAATACCAGATAAGCAAGACTTCATTGACTTGGGGTATGAGGGTATTTTTTTTCAGAATATGGAATTTAATACCTTTGCAAGAACTTTAGTGGATGATGCAAAGTTACTACTAGGATGCCTACTTTATTTTTATTTTATTTTTGAAAAGATTTATTTATTTGAGAGAGAGAGAGAGCATGTACACATGCTGGGGAAGGGTCAGAGGGTGCGGGAGAAAGAAACTCCAAACAGACTCCACGCTGAACATAGAGCCTGATGTCAGGCTTGATCCCATGACCTTGATCACCACCCAAACTGAAACCAGGAGTTGGGCTCTCAAATGACTGTGTCACCCAGGCACCCCTAGGAAAGCTATTTTAGGGACCAGGAGAAAGCAATGGCACATACACAGTCAAGTGGAAATTCCTGAGTTTCCCTGGCAGACGAAGAGGAAGGAATTAAAAAGGCCTTGGGAAATGAGCATGCTTAAATAGATGTAGTTTGTGATGCCAGAAGACTTTCTGGAGGACTGTGTTCTACAGAAGGGCCCAGAGGACACATATAGATGTGTTCATGAAGAGGCACCAGTGGTGGCTATCTTCTGCAGACCAGGGCTACAGAGATAGTCAGAGAGGTAAGCTTTTTTAATATTCAAGGAAATGATGAGGCCCTCAATTAATAGACATCAAGTGGTGGTGGTTAATTGTCGGAAGCCAGAGATAAAGGTACTACAATGACAGCCAAATTGGAAAGAACAGCAGAAAGGTCTTAGCCCACAGAGACTGCAGAGATTGCTAATAGAGCCTGTTGTAACTGGACAAAATAGGAAGTAGATAAAAAGAGTGATGCTTAATATCTACAACCAGACAAATGGCAAGAATAGAAGAGCAGGAGGCTGATGGTCACTGGCCCAATAAAAATTTATAATCCCCTGCTCTGTACCTGGATCTGAGCCATTTTTCAGATGTAGGACCCATATGACTGAGGGATTTGAAGCATCCTGGGAGTAATGACTATGCCACACCATGGCCAGTATATACTGTAATGAGTTCCCCATGCCTTGCCCAGTGGGACTTGTGGCCATCTATTTGGATAAGTTTACCCTGAGGAAATGGGAACACTCAACATCTTGTGGACTATTGGATACAGAGTCTGAGTAGACATTAGTATCTGGAGATCCAAAATATCATCATGGTCCTCCTGCTAGAATGGAAGTGTATAAGCCAGATAATAAATCAAATACTGGCTAATGCATGGCTTATAGTAGATCACCTGGGGCTTTAGAACTACCCAGGATTCATTTCTCCAGTTTCTGAGTATACGGTTGGGTTGACATATTTGGCAGTTGGAGTAACATCCACAGGGGTACTTAATTTGCTTGTAAAGGGGTATTGGGAGAATACAAAGTGGATGCCTCTGAAACTGTCCCCCCAACCTCAAGCCAAGATGGTGAATAAAAAGCAGTATTGCATCATCAGCAGGAAGAGAGTATGGTGAGAATAGTGTGGTCCCTATTATAATCTTTCTTAATTTGACATTCTGGGCCTTGAAAAAACAGATGGACCCAGGAGAGTAACTGTAGACTACTATAAGCTAAACCAAATAGTTGCCTTGATCAGAGCTCTCATGCCAGGATTCAAAACAAAATAGGACCTGAGGGCAGGAGCAGGTAACCTGGACCTTGACCCCAAGCCACCCACCATGGTTGCTCAAGAGTCCTACCTTTACTGAACACCAATGGCTATATGGAGAACCCTTATGGTTACCTGAAAGAGAAGGAAAAACCTTAACCTTATGGTAAAGGTGGATCAGTTCTACATGTGAGTGCAAGCCTGGAATGGATAATGGTCGCATTGTAATCACATTTAGGGGTGGCCTTGAGAGAAAGAGGAGAGAGGAAATTTTCTCAGTGTGTAGAGTTAGGAGTGGTGCATCTGGAAGGAGGAGAAGTCCTAGGTGAAAATTTGAGCAAATACCTAAGCATTGCCCAGTGGCCTGACTGTATGATCAGGGGTCTGGAAGTCAACGAACTAGAAGATTGAAAGTAAGGAGGCTTGGAATACAAGTTTGTGAATGGATACATGGAAAGGGATGCAAAGTGTTCTTCTATCACATATCAATGCCTACCAGAAACCATCCACCATGACAAAAGCATTGAACAGCCAAGTAGACACTGATGACTCAACAATTTGTAATTAGCCTTGTTTCATTGATGGCCAAACAAGAACTGGCATATTGGACACATGAAAGGACTGACCCCCATGGAAAAGATGAAAGCTGTGCATGATCCCAGCAAGTATGGGCAGGTCTAGATACTTCTGCCTCTGAGTATCTGACATATCGTGGTGATGAGTCTCCCAGTATAGCACTAATTATTCTTGAGACCAATATGGGTCATTTGATAGCAAGTCAACTATATTGGATCTTCTTCAGATTATGGAGAGAGATGCTCTCTGAATTGCAGGTATAGAGAAGGGTCATCAAACTGAGGGTAGAGCAGCAACACCGAGAAAAACTTTCTGACAAACTAGCCAAAGCAGAAGTAAATCTAGAGGAATTTGTAACTAGTGGTTCACTGAGGATAATGATCACGACAACAATGACAACAAAACCCAAACTGAATTCAACTCCTGATGAGATTAACTGAACCTCAACAGTCATGGCCCTAGCAAAAGAAGAAGGTTGGCAATTTGCAGTCAGTAAGTCTATTTACCTGAATCTCTACTCTCCTGCACACAATATGTGGAATTTAATAAAACATGAGATATACAGAAAAGCAAGAATAAATGATCCACTTTCAAGAGAGAAGTCAATCAACAGATTCAGATTTGATCCAGGCATTACAACTATCAGACACGAAATTTTAAGTAACTGTGTGTAATTATTTTAAAAGTTTTGGAGGAAAATGTGGACAACATCTATGGTCAAATAGGGAATTTTAACAGAAAGATGGACACTATTAAGAGTCAAGTGAAAATGCTGGAAATAAAAACAAAAACAGTCACAGAAACAAGTTTTAACTTTGGGCTTGTTATTAGACTCAAAAATTAATGAACTTAAAGATGCGTTAATGAAAATCATCCAAATTTGACAGGAGACAAAACTTCTAGGACAATATCAAACATTTTAACACATACACAATTAGAATCCTAGACGTGTTAAAAAAATAATAAAGCTTTTAAAAAATAATGAGATATCAAAACACAGATCAAAGATTCTGAAAGAACCCCAAACAAGATAACAGGGACACACACACACACACACATACACACACACACACACACACACAGCTAAACACATCATATTCCAATTATTAAAAACCAAAGATAAGGGGCACCTGGGTGGCTCAGTGGGTTAAAGCCTCTGCCTTTGGCTCAGGTCATGATACCAGGATCCTGGGATCAAGCCCCGCATTGGGCTCTCTGCTCAGCGGGGAGCCTGCTTCCTCCTCTCTCTCTGCCTGCCTCTCTGCCTACTTGTCATCTCTGTCTGTCAAATAAATAAATAAAATCTTAAAAAAAAACAAAGATAAAGAGAAAATGCTAAAGATAGGTAAAGAAAAAAAGATATTTACATATATCAGGACAAAGTATGTATTAAAGTAGACATTTTCCTAGTCAGAAATTAATGGAGTATCTTTAAAATGCTGAAAGTAAAGAAAAACTTTCAGCACAGTTCTATATAGAAGAAAAATATCTTTCAAAAATGAAGGAGAAGTAAGTATTTTTATATTTAATAAAGTACTTTCTATTTATATTATAGTATTAATAAGACCCCCCCCCAAGTTTATTACTGCCAACACAAGAAATGTTAAAGGAAGTTCTCCAGGCAAAAAGGAAATGATACCAGAGAGAAACATGAACCTACAAAATAATTAAAAGCTCTAGAAATGGTTAAATGAAGGGAAATAGAAAATATTTTTTCTTATTTTAGTTACTTCAAGAGAAAATTGACTCAAACACAAATGATAACAATGCATTCTGAATTTATAACATTGAAAGTAAATTATATAATAAAATCAGACAAAAGATGGGCAAATTTGGAGTAGGCTAAATAAGGTTTTTATACTACATGAAAAAAGATATATTATTTGAGGACTGGCTGTGGTTAATTAAAGTTTTATGATTTAAGCACGAGGGCAACATTAAAATTAAAAGCATAAATAATAAACAAATGTAAATAATCATGTAAATGATACATAAAATTAATATAAATATGAAACACGAATTATATATATTTAAAAATATAAATAATAAGCCAATAATGGAGATAAAATGGGATCATGAAAATCTTACAAAAATCCAAGATTAGGAAAAGAAAGAGGAAAAATTTGCAAAAAACAGATGGACTTAGTGGGACAGATGAAAAACAACTAGTAAAATAGTATATTTTAATCCAACCAAATCAGTGGTTATATTAAGTATAATGTATACCACTTAAGAGGGGTTACAGGACTGGATAAAAAGGAAGACTCACCTATGGGCTGTTTATAAGAATCCCAATTTATTTTTAATTATTTATTTTTTAAGAATCTCAATTTAAATATGAAGACCTAGGCAGTTTAAATTCGAAGGATTGAAAAGGATATACTATGGTAATGTTAAAGAAAGTTGGAATGACAATATCACACTATGTAAACTTCAGGACAAGGGGTATTGCTAGGAATAAAGTGGGACATTACATAATGATAAAAGAGGCCAAATAACTAAGAAGACATTACCAATCCCAAATATATATGCAGCAAACAAAATAGCTTTCAAATAAAGGAAGCAAAAATTGTCAGAACTGAAAGGAGAAATAGACAAATCCACAATAATAATTATTATTAATAATAAATATTTAATATTCTCCTTCCAGCAACTGATAAAACTATTTGACATTGAATCAGTAAGGATTTGTAAGACCTGAACAGCACTGTGAAGCATCATATCCCAACTGAAATTTCTAGAACCCTCCACCTAACAACAGCAGAAGGCTTTGTTTTCAAGTGCAGAAACAACATCGAACAATACACTGTAGGCCAAAAAACAATCCTCAACAACTTTAAAAGAATTCAAATTATACAAAGTGTATACTCTCACCATAACAAAACTGAATTAGGAACCAAAAACAGACATATACGGAAAATTCCCAAATATTTGGATATTATACTTTATATCCTTAAGTAACCCATGGGTCAGGGAGGAAGTCATGAGGACATGATATTTTAACGATATTTTCAGTTGTGGGATGCCTGGGTCGGATGTTCCATCTTCTGCCTAGCATAACAAGTGAAGCAGGCACTGATATCACCTCCTCTTTTATCTGTGCGCTCTACCGACCGTGGTCGCTGCGAAAGCGGGGATGGTTTATATCTATCTCATTTAACATCATAGCCACAGTGCCCAGCACAGCTCTTAGCCTGCAGGAAATAATTAATGAATATTTGCTGAGTGAGAAGGAATAAATCATTGCATGCCTGCTCTACACTAAGCACTGCTCTGAGAATTTTATTTTTTAGTTTATTTCAATATCTATGTCCAGACCTTTCAGAGCCCGGTACGTCCATTCGGGGTATGAGCTTGTGGGTCAAGGCAAGCGCTCCAGGAAAAGTCATATATAAGCTGAGCACAGAAGGATATTAACTGTGAGGAGGATGGGGGATATTTTAGACCAAGAAATGGAGCTTGTGCAAAAGCTTCATGGTGAGAGAAACAGAACAGAGAGTCCTGGCTGGAGGTGTGAGGCTTTCACCTTATGCCTTTTTCCCACTGATCTTGCAGCTGTACCGAATCCTTCTGGCCTCACACCTCAAGAAGTCTGAACATTCTGTTGAGTCATTCTTAGCAAGGGAAGGTCCCAAGATAGAAGGTCTGCCTGGACCCGAAGTTGTGGGACAGTCATCTAACTTGGTAGCATTAGTAATTCCATTTATTTGCTCTTCAAATCATTCAGTTGCTCTAAACAGCTGACACTGCTCTTACTTCTCCATAGCTGGAAATTCCTCTTTTTTTCTTGACACAGGGATCAAGGTCATCCATTCTCTTAGTCTTCTTCCAGAAAATTTCAGGCAGGACTCATTCAGCACATTGTGTATTAAAAACCATTATAACAGCATTTTTGAGGAAATAAATCCCAAAAGGACTTCCCAAGGAAGCACAAAGACCAAGGATTTATTCGCCTGTGCTAGGTAATAAGTGCTACTCACAGACTTGCATAAATCTTGTTACAAAGGGAGCTGATTACCTCATGGGCCCCTTCATTCACCAGAATCTTGAAAGCAATATTTTAACAATACCTTATTTTACTATGAGATTCGTTAGATGAATATATAAAGTGGAACACACACACACACACACACACACACACACACCCCTCTAATCTGGATCCTGTCGTGTGGTGGTTTTGGTTTTGTGTCATGCATCACTTATTTTCTGTGTCTCATGCTAATCTGTCTTCTGACACCATCGGCATTGGTGTGACTGACTCTTTCCGTCACCTTTTCCCCATACAAATGGCAGGGGATCCCTAGTCATTCTGCCTGCAGTTACCTGGGGTCACCCATTGATTGCAGAGTCTTTAACACCTTTATTTGTATTTTTTTAAGTTTAGTTTTTTAGTCATCTCTATACCCATTGTGGGGTTTGAACTCATGACCCCAAGATCAAGAGTCACATGCTCTTCTGACTGAGCCAGCCCAGGCACACCCCTTTATTTGTATTTTTGTTTTGTTTTGTTTTAAAGATTTTATTTATTTATTTGACAAACAGATCTCAAGTACGTGGAGAGGCTGGCAGAGAGAGGGTGGGGGGGAAGCAGGCTTCCTGCTGAGCAGAAAGCCCAACACAGGGCTTGATCCCAGGACCCTGGGACCATGACCTGAGCCAAAGGCAGAGGCTTTAACCCACTGAGCCACCCAGGTGCCCTTATTTGTATTTTTTTTAAGATTGTATTTATTTATTTGAGAGAGAGACAGTGAGAGAGAGCATGAGCGAGGAGAAGGTCAGAGAGAGAAGCAGACTCCCCGTGGAGCTGGGAGTCCCATGTGGGACTCGATCCCAGGACTCCAGGATCATGACCTGAGCTGAAGGCAGTCGTCCAACCAACTGAGCCACCCAGGTGTCCCTTTATTTGTATTTTTAAGGGTAGTTTTCCTTTACTGGACATTCTCTAAAATTCTGATTGTCAATTTCAAGCCCTCTTTGGTGTTCACTGTTTGCATTTTTGTTATATAAATGATAAGGTTTTATTAATTCCTGAATTATTCTGAGGAAGAGATTTCTTAGCAGTTTTGGTATAACCAGGAAAAAAAAAACTCCTTTTGCGAAGACAAAATGAAATGAAAATGAAAATCCTTCGTGTTTCACTATATCCTTTTTCTCCTGACGACAAACATCTAATGGTTTCTGCTGTAGCTCTTTTATGCTGACCAGCTGTAGACTGCATGTACTTGACGCAGGCAAGTTTATGAAGCAGAAAAGGTGACAAAACATATTTGTTTGGCTCAGTTTTTAGAAACCATCCAACAGCACTTATTCTCTCTAAAAGTCCCCCTAGAGCTACACGGACGAAGCACGTCTTAAATTAATGGCCACTCCGAGGGTGTTTTTCACTTTTGATTTGTTGTGGTGAGAACAAGGCAGCAATATAAAGGAAGTAAACACTTGAAATCATTAATTAATCATTACTTGAATGACCTGAAACATAATTGTTTTTAAAACACTTCTCTAGTCAACTAAGCTTATCCTCTAGAAAACCCTGTGTAACAAAAAAAGGTTCAAAAAGTATCAACATCTATATACCTAGCACTTAGTACAACCTCTGGTATATAATAGATTGTCAGGACGTTGTGTTTGATGAATGGATGTATGAGAGTAATCTTTAAATTTTATGCTCCCTGGGCTACCGTTCTTTACATATGTATCTTAGTTCCCTTACTGGATTGTCAGCTCATGGATCTGGAGGCAGAGATGTTTTTTCTATGTTCCCAGTACAGAGGACAATGCCAGGAACAAAAGGGGTATGCAGAGAAAGTGGGTTGAGTATGTAGTTGCACACGTGAGTAGAAGAACTAATGAAAAAATAAATCACTATGTATAGGTTTATAATTGTCTTATTCAGAGATAAACATACCATTTGGATTTACCTAAAACATTTAGAAATGATGAGACCCTAAGTTATTTTTTTAAAGATTTTATTTATTCATTTGATAGAGATCACAAGTAGGCAGAGAGGCAGGCAGAGGGAGAGAGAGAGAGAGAGAGAGAGAGAGAGAGAGAGAGAGAAACAGGCTCCCTGCTGAGCAGAGAGCCCAACACAGGGCTTGATCCCAGGACCCTGGGATCATGACCTGAGTTGAAGGCAGAGGCTTAACCCACTGAGCCACGCAGGTGCCCAATGATACCCTAAGTTATAAATATACTTACCTATTACAATACACATTTTTAAAGATTTTATTTATTTATTTGACAGAGAGAGAGATCCCAAGTAGGCAGAGAGGCAGACAGAGAGAGAGGGGGAAGCAGGCTTCCTGCTGAGCAGAGAATCCGATGCAGGGCTCGATTCCAGGACCCTGAGATCATGACCTGAGCCAAAGGTAGAGGCTTAACCCACTGAGCCACCCAGGCGCCCCACCTATTGTAATATTTTTTAAGGGAAATTGAATCTGTATTGTCTTCTTTTGGTTTATAAACATACTGCAAAGATTTTCTGTTACCCAAGACTTCACAGTCCTCAGAGTCCACGAGTGGGACAAGTGGATCACTTTTTCAGAACTCTTTGTTTTTCCCCCATTCATATATTTTTACTCATGTATCTAGAAAGACTACTATCCAGAAGGATTATTTCAGAGTTCAGAGAAGAAAACAATTTTGATGTGATAGATAAGGGATACAATCATCATTGTGTCAATATAGGCTTATGTTAGAGACTAGCATATAAGAAAGTTGTCAGGGACACCCAGGTGGCTCAGTTGGCTAAGCATGGCTTGGGCTCAGGTCGTGATCCCGGAGTTCTGGGATTGAGTCCAGCATCGGGCACTCTGCTCAGAGAGGATCCTGCTTCTCCCTCTCTCTCTGCCTGCTGCTCCCCCTGCATGTGCTCTCTCTCTCTCTCTTTCTTTCTGATAAATAAATAAATAAAATCTTTAAAAAAAGAGAAAGTTTTCAGAATCTAGAGATAGGCAGAGTTCTTGGACTTGACATGTGAAACATAATCCATAAAAGAAAAAAATAATAAACTGAACTTCTTCAAAATGTTTAAAAGCTTTTACTCCATGAAAGAACCTGTGAATGGAGTAAAAAACCCAGTTTTGGACTGGGTGATTTGTAATCCACAAATCTGATAAAGTAATTACCTAGAATACATTAAAAAAAAACAAAAACAACCCTCTCAAACTCAATAGTAAAATGTCAAACAGTCCAATTAGAAAATGGACAAAAGACATGAAGAGAAATTTTTATCCAAGAGGATACACAGATGACAGATGGGAGCATGAAGAGATGTACAATGTTACTAGCTGGTAGGGAAATTTGAGTCCGCAGGAGATGTCCCTATACCCAAACAGCCAAAATTGTGAAAAAAAACAAACAAAAAAAACCCAAAAAAACACACACAAAAAAATGCCAGTACCAAATACCGTTGAGGATGTAAAGATGCCCAATTTCTCTCACATTGCTGGCAGGAATGTAAAATGCTACAGCTATTCTGGTAAAGAGTTTGGCAAGTTCTTTTATAAAACTAAACATACTGTTACTACATGCCCCAGCAATTGCACTCCAAGTCACTTATCTTGGAGAAATGAAAATTTATGTTTATGCAGAAACTTGTAGATGAATGTTCCTAGCTGCTTTGTTCACTGTAGTCAAAACCAAAAATAATCTAGATGTCCACTGATGGACGAATGGTCAGACGAACTGTGTGGTACATCCATACCACAGAATAAACAAACTTAGTGACTACAACAAAAAAGTTGATACAATAAATTGAATGGATCTTTTTTTTTTCTTTTTCTTTTTTTTTTCTTAAAGATTTTTTTTTTTTTTAGTATTGTTATAGGATTTATTTTGAGGGGATCTGCCTGATATTTCTCTTTGTAGTTCATTTGTTTTCAATCTTACGATTCTTTAATTTTTCTCATCCATTTAGTAGATGAGTTTAACTCTTTTTTTATTTTATAATTTTTTATTTTTTATAAACATATATTTTTATCCCCAGGGGTACAGGTCTGTGAATCACCAGGTTTACACACTTCACAGCACTCACCAAAGCACATACACTCCCCAATGTCCATAATCCCACCCCTTTCTCCCAAACCCCTTCCCCCCAGCAACCCTCAGTTTGTTTTGTGAGATTGAGTCACTTATGGTTTGTCTCCCTCCCAATCCCATCTTGTTTCATTTATTCTTCTCCTACCCACTTAAGCCCCCATGTTGCATCACCACTTCCTCATATCAGGGAGATCATATGATAGTTGTCTTTCTCTGCTTGACTTATTTCGCTAACCATGATACGCTCTAGTTCCATCCATGTTGTCACAAATGGCAAGATTTCATTTCTTTTGATGGCTGCATAGTATTCCATTGTGTATATATACCACATCTTCTTGATCCATTCATCTGTTGATGGACATCTAGGTTCTTTCCATAGTTTGGCTATTGTGGACATTGCTGCTATAAACATTCGGGTGCATGTGCCCCTTTGGATCACTACGTTTGTATCCTTAGGGTAAATACCCAATAGTGCAATTGCTGGGTCATAGGGCAGTTCTATTTTCAACATTTTGAGGAACCTCCATGCTGTTTTCCAGAGTGGCTGCACCAGCTTGCATTCCCACCAACAGTGTAGGAGGGTTCCCCTTTCTCCGCATCCTCGCCAGCATCTGTCAATTCCTGACTTGATGATTTTAGCCATTCTGACTGGTGTGAGGTGATATCTCATTGTGGTTTTGATTTGTATTTCCCTGATGCCGAGTGATATGGAGCACTTTTTCATGTGTCTGTTGGCCATCTGGATGTCTTCTGTGCAGAAATGTCTGTTCATGTCCTCTGCCCATTTCTTCATTGGATTATTTGTTCTTTGGGTGTTGAGTTTGCTAAGTTCTTTATAGATTCTGGACACTAGTCCTTTATCTGATATGTCGTTTGCAAATATCTTCTCCCATTCTGTCAGTTGTCTTTTGATTTTGTTAACTGTTTCCTTTGCTGTGCAAAAGCTTTTGATCTTGATGAAATCCCAATAGTTCATTTTTGCCCTTGCTTCCCTTGCCTTTGGCATTGTTCCTAGGAAGATGTTGCTGCGGCTGAGGTCGAAGAGGTTGCTGCCTGTGTTCTCCTCTAGGATTTTGATGGTTTCCTCTCCCACATTTACATCTTTCATCCGTTTTGAATTTATTTCTGTGTATGGTGTAAGAAAGTGGCCCACTTTCATTCTTTGGCATGCTGCTGTCCAGTTTTCCCAACACCATTTGTTGAAGAGAAGGTCTTGTTTCCACTGGACATTCTTTGCTGCTTTGTCCAGGATTAGTGGACCAGAGAGTTGAGAGTCCATTTCTGGGTTTTCTATGCTCTTCTGTTGATTTATGTGTCTCCTTTTGTGCCAGGACCACACTGTCTTGATGATGGCAGCTTTGTGATAGAGCTTGAGGTCCAGAATTGGGATGCCTCCAGCTTTGCTTTTCTTTTTCAAGATTGCTTTGGCTATTCGAGGTCTTCTGTGGTTCCATACAAGTTTTAGGATTGTTTGTTCTAGCTCTCTGAAAACACGGGTGGGATGTTGACAGGGATTGCATTAAATATGTTGATTGTTTTGGGGTGGTATAGACATTTTAACATTTGTTCTTCTAATCCAGGAGCATGGAACAGCTTTCCATTCCTCTGTGTCATCTTCAATTTCTTTGACAAGTGTTTTTCAGAGTACAGATCTTTCACCTCTTTGGTTAGGTTCATTATTCCTAGGTATGTTATGGTTTAGGGTGCAGTTGTAAATGAGCTTGATTCCTTGATTTCTCTTTCTGCTGCTTCATTATTGGTGTATAGAAATGCAACAGATTCCTGTATGTTGATTTTGTATCTTGTGACTGGATTGAATTCATGTATCAGTTCTAGCAAATGTTTTTGGTGGAGTCTTTTGGGTTTTCTATATAGAGTGTCATCATGTCACCTGCAAATAGTGAATGTTTGACTTCTTGCTTGCCAATTTGGATGCCTTTTATTTGTTTTTGTTGTCTGATTCCTGTGGCCAAGACTTCCAGCATTGTGTTAAATAGTATAGTGAGAGTGGACATCCTTGTTTTGTTCCTGACCCTAGGGAAAGACTCTCAGTTTTTCTCCACTGAGGATGGTATTAGCTGTGGATCCGTCACATATGGCCTTTGTGATGTTGATTTAGGTTCCATCTATCCCTACTTTGTTGAGGGTCTTTATCATGAATCGTTGTTGCACTTTGTCAAATGCTTTTTCTGCATCTATTGAAAGGATCAATGGACCTCTAGAACTTTAGACTCTTATTTATAGAAACCTGGCATTTGCAACCCTCTCCTTTTCCCCCTTGCCAATGGTTTTGGGGAATAGTTTTCTTTCGTAGTCCCCTGCAGAAAGTTTAATTCTTGTTTTTTTTTTTTCCTTTTCTTCTGTCCTTTCTCTCTCTTTCTCCTCCTTCTTCTCTCTCACTACTCCCTCTGCGATGAGGGTTCCCTCCCCTGGGCAGCACCCAAGGCTCTCTTCTCCCACTGATCAACTCTCTGCAGTTCCTCTCTTCCACAGTTTGCTTTTCCAGTTTGTAGACATGCAGCTTTGTTCTCTAAGACTTCGGATTGATTTCCTGGGTATTCAGAATGTTTTGATATTTATCTAGCTTTGTTTGAGGGAGGAGGCAAGCTTAGGGTCACCTGTACCTTTGCCATCTTACCTTTCTCCAGCTAAAAATCTGTTAAACAGTGAGATTCAGAGAGCTTCTGGGTTGGTGAACAGGACGTTAAGGTGCTGGGAGGGCCTGGAAGCTTTTCACCCTTCCCAGTCCTCTCCCTTTGCCTTATGCATTTGGCTATTACTAAGTTATATCCTTCGGTAATAAATTAGTTAACATAAGTGTTCTGAGTTCTTTGAGCCATTATAGCAAATCTCTGAAACGGAAGCAGTGGATTTAGGAACTCCCAAATTTGTAGCTGTCCGGGCAGAAGTTTAGGTAGCCTGGGTACCCCAGTTGCAGCTGGCCTCGGAAGTGGGGGTAGTCTGAGGACGATGGGCCCTGTAACTCGTGGGATCTGATGCAGACCCCTTAGTGTCAGAATTGAATTGGGGTGTTGGACACCCAGATAATAAGAACTGTACCACTCTCATACTGTATGACTCCACTTATGTAAACTTCTCAAGTGATAAAATATAGGCAGCGGTACATTAGTTGTCAGCAAGGTTTAGGGATGGTGTGGGTCAGGGGGGTGTTTGTGACTATAAAGCTATAGCATGGAGGAGATTTTTGTGATTGAACAATTCTGTATCTTGATTGTCAGGGTGGATTTTACACAAACTTGCATGTGATAAGATGGCAAAGTCTTATACTCACACTTTATACAAATGATAATTTTCTGGCTTTGATATTGTGCTGTAATTATATAAGATTTAACAATGAAGGAAGACTGTTAAGGCTGTGGTTGCATGGGACCTCCCTGCACTACTGTACTATTTTTGCCATTTCTTGTGAATCTGCAGTTATTTCAGAATTAAAAGTTGATGTATCATATGCTGGCTAATGACATAAAAAAAACCCTCTAGATACTTATAAGAGTAAAAAAACAGTAAAAAGTTGAAAAAAAGTCCTCATACTCACCATGGACGCCTCCATCATTCTCTCCACCACTAAAATCGAATTACTGTCGTACTTTCATCATTATTTATATGTTTTTCTCCATCTCCGCTCCCACTGCCTCAGTACAAGCTCCCAGAATTTCTTTCCTTACTCATTACCATACCTTTCCAGCTGGGCTCCAGGCTTCCGTTCAGGCCATCTCCGAGCCAATTCCCATTCAGGTGAAGTGGAATTTCAAAAAGATGTATATTATCATAGCAAACTTCCTCATAAACCTTGTAAGATTCCCCATTGCCTACAGAATCAAGTGTCAGTTCCTCAGCAGGGCACTTCGTGGAGCTTCCTCTGAAGCCTCATTTCTAATTCTGCTTTGTTACTACCACAGGAGGCTAATTGCCCTTGCCTAATCTTAGCCCATACATTTGCTTGGGCTGTCTCCTTTACCTACACAGCCCTTCCTTTATGCTCACAGGCAAGCTGAAAATCCGCCCAGACTTCAGCTTCTGGCTCAAATGTGCTGTTCCCCCAAATGCTTTTCTTAGTTACTCTAATTTTAAATTTATTTACAAATGCGCATGAGTTTCTTCATTCAGTATAGGAAACTGAGTATATGCGAGTCACCGTGCTGTATTTTAGGAATAATAAACACATATGTTCCTCGACTCCAAGTAACTTGTATTTTTATTTAAAAGTATTTGCGCTCTGTATTGACAGTCTGCCCCAGTTGATAAAGGATATTTAAACAGCTAAAATAAATGTCTTTACCTTAAAAATATCAAGATATTCCAGTTAGGATAAAGGGACTATTTGATTAGAATAGTAACAGGAGTACAATTAACATGTAAAGTAAATTGACTTCGGAACTCTGGTCATAAGGTAATAAAAGGTGTCTTACAAATTTGATGTCTTTTACTATCATTTTGATTGGAGGTGCTTGAGACCATATATTAGCATATAAATTATAATGCAATCTGGTAAATGTTCTAAAAATGTTATATACCAGGAAAGAAGCTGGAGGGGCTGAGGTACGGCTTAAGAAAATCAGAATGTGCTTCTGGTCATAGATGGCTGAATTGTAGCTTGTAGAAGGTAGGGACGGGCAGACACTTTAAAAGCAGAGGGAACAGCATGCAGAATGGCACAGGTGTAAAAAAAAAAGCGGACTAAGACAGATTTTCGAATAGTGTGATTAGAGGGCACATCTAGGTAAAGAGAGTTGTCTGGTTGGAGCTAAAACAAGACAGTTTTATTTCTGACTGTTACCCCCTCGTATACCAGGTAAGGAGTTTTTATCCCGTCCTCAGGTGGCATTCTATAAAGGTGTGTTTTAACTCCGTGACAACATTCATAACACACTCTTGTATTACACTGAGTTGAGTCCAGTTTTTTTTTTTCTCTTTTTACAAGACTGTGGGCTCTTCAGAGGCAATCAGTGTTTGTCCTTGATCTTTGTATACCCAATGATTAAAAACTTTTTTTTTCGACTATGGAGAGTCTGTGTTTTTTGACTGGCTGAAGCAGAGAGATCTCTGGTCAGCTAGAATGAGAAGATTCCATGATTTTCCTCCCCTTTGTTGATAAGCATTTTGTTTTACCACCTGCAATTGAGGAATGCCATCTGCCAGGGTTTGTGATGGGAGACGGTGCTAAGATAATAAGCAACCTCAACTGTGCTGCTGCCAGCTCCCCGCTCCGCTGTGTCACCGACTAGCATGGTCGTTGCTATGGCAGAGAAAGGTTTCCTGCAGCAGAGCTTGGATTTGAAACTATTTTTACAGATGACTCAGAAACCGAAATTAAATATTTATAACCATTCATTGTACTGCAGAACTAAAATGGTCCATATAGACCAGCTAGTGTAACCACCCAGTATTTTAGAATTCAAAACAGTCTAAAAGAGGTTAAAAAAAAAAATCACTTACGTTCTTGCATTTAGAGATTCGGAGTGACGACCAAAACCCAGGATGCCCAATACTCGGTCCGTAGCTTACTTCTAACCCAAAACTTGATGCTTCCTCCACTTTGGGGGCAAGAAAGCATTGCCATGTATCATGTCCCACTGTGAATATTTCTTTCACCAGTGGATTAAGGTCCCAAAGAATACAGTCTTTTTAAATTGGCTGAATGACAGTCAACATGGTATTTTACAGCCTTCACCCTTGATGTTACCAAACTAAATGAGAAGTATCTACAAATAGGGATTTATATCACTTCAGGAAGATATATAATCAAACTTCTAGGAGGTCTTGGAGGATGGTACTAGGGACCTTTGACTTGGGGAGCAAAGAACTATATAGAATTTATCACCTCACTATTTCTTCAGCAATAACTGTGGGCCAGGAGTGATGTTAGTTTGAAACAACATAATGGTGTACAGAGAAGAGTGGTTGCAGGAAGGTAAAAGTTAATTTCGGACAGAAAGGGCTTGATACTCAGAGAACTGGATAACAAGAAAATGGAAGATACCCCGCTGGTGCTACTGTCAAAATATCACTTATACCTGCTCCCTGGGCTGCAGTTCCATAACCATCTCACTGGATGGGAGACCTTAGCACTTTCTCACGGGGTGCCATGAAGTGCTTTTATTGTTTTCTTCTATTGTCCTTCTTATGCTCTGTGATGGAACATTGTGCAATTAACATCTGAATTTACCTGGATCGGTCACGGGCATGAATATTGCTCTTTTTCGTTTCTTTCCCAATTGAGGCTCAGACTGTGTTCACACATTGTGGAAGTAGGAAAGATTTTATTACGCCGAGTTGCACCAAACGACTGTCCTTCAATGCCAAGTGAGGGCTCAGGACAGCTGTTTTCTCAGAGCCTTTTAAGGTCTAATATCTATGAGTTGCTAGCTCTCTTACTCTTTCTGGTGACTCAAGTGATATTAAATTCGAGTTCCCCCAAAATTCAAGTAAAATAAATCTCTTGATGAGAGAAAGATGATTTCAGTCTTACTAACATGTGGACATGTTAAGGTACATAGCAGAGGGGAATTAAGTTAGCTGGGGGAGTTGAGTTTGCCGAATACACATTTCTCTCAGTGGTCCTTTTCTGGCATGATTCTAATGGCCGGCATTCTTTATTAGTGTCTTTGAACGTATCTAAAGATTTCGACTCTTGAGCTGTCCTAAGGACTAGGATCTTGGTGAGGGCTCAGAGATGAGGTACTTGACAGACGATTAGCTAGAACATTTTCTTTAGTGTCCAGGTTACCTCTTTTTGATAATAGCTACCTATTTAGTAAGCACTAGTGCAATCAAAATTTCTCTTATCTGTGGACCATTCTTAATTGGGCTTCCTGCTGAGGACAGGAACATTAGTTGCTTCCACAGCATTTTAAAATCACGAACTACCCAAAAAAGCCCATCTGCTATTAGAGTGTACACTTATCTTCTTACCTCTAGCTATGGAAACTAGTTGCGTTGAGCACTAATGGTCTATATGGACCATTTTAGTCCTGCCACCTAGGAAGATTTTGTTGACGGGAAATGGGAAATGGCATTTGGTGTGCATGCTGCAGGAAAGCAGGGAGTGACTACTGTGATTATGAATCGAAAGTTCCATACAAGTCTACAGCGCTGCCCAAAGGGTTTTCTGACTACAGGGATGGGAGTGTTATAAGGACTCGTGCAGAGTTTGATGAGCCCTTTTTCTAACAGTTTTCTAACTATTCTGTACTTCTGTAGCTTATGGTGTATGAGCGTTATTGTGTGAGTTGGGTAGAGGTTTAGATAGGTCAGTCTGAACTTTCCTAGGTTAAGTCCCAATAATGCTCCCTATATCAGATTCTTTCACCCGTAAAAAAGTCTGGTGCCTTTTTAAAATCTTCTCTTTGGGTTTGATTTAGACATAAGGGTAGCAGTAATCACTTGTCTAAATTAGCAATAATCTTATCATGAATAAAGGAGTCCTGAAAGAGTTTGAGGAAGAAGCATCAGGTCCTTTTATGGGCAATTCCCTTTGCATAATAAATCCTTTCCCATCAAGTTAGGCAACGTGTATCACAGAGAAGAAAATAGTGTTACTTGGTTAAAGGTCTGGGGGTGATTATTATGGGCTAGAACATGGGGAATGTGTGAATTATTAGCGATATCTACTATCTGAGAATTTGTTGATTCAGAGGGAGATGTTTAACAGTGGTAGACTTAAGGGTGATGTTACAGTGCTCGTATCAAAAAAATTACTCAGATTGTCCTTAGGTGTTCTGAGAAATTTCTTCTTATGGGTTTAAGACTAAGAACAGGAAAGCCGGTGCTTTAGTTCCCTTTGGAATACCTTTGTTGATAACTCACATTATAGTTTTTCTTTTGTTTTCTTAGGTAACAAAGGATAATTTTTTCCCCCAATATCTTTTGAGTTTAGAATTTGTACAAGGGTCTGTTTTGAGAGACTTCCTCTTCCATTGTGTAATGACTGGGGTGGAAACATAATTTTGTTTTCTTCTTTAAGGCCATCAGTTTATTTTGAGGCTTATTTTATCTATATTCTAAGATTTCAAAATGTCCAGAGAGGTGGTGGAAGTGTGTGAACGGGTCGCTTTCCCATGCTAAAATTTGCTTCCTTCTAATTTCTTTCCAACTTCTGGCTTAAGACACTTCACCAAAAAACGAAGTGAGAGATGAGAACATGTATGCTCAAGAGTTTATTCTGAATGCTGTAAAGGTGTTAAGATGCTGACCTTTGAAGTCTCCAACGGACTCATTCTTTTTTTCTTACAAGACTGAATCAAAGTCCACTCTATTTTCATAAGAAAGACTGGGGATGGTCTCCAAAAGGCATAGTCGAATATTTAAAGTTTTAAAACACTTCTCTGGGAATGGATCAAGCTAAGGACTTGAATGGTTGATGTCACATTTAAGATTAGATGATCACTGCAGACCCTTCTCGTACACTTTATATAAAGCAATGCTGGACCTTACCTCAGAGCTGCAAAAATGAATGGTTTATGTATACTTGTAATAAACTGGTTTAAACTTTCTCTATAAGAAGAAACCTAAGACCACTTATTTTAAAAAAAAAAGATAAAGTCTTACTTTCTAATTTGTTTCCTCATCAGCTCCTTCCAAAGCAAGATCTGAAAGCTCTGAATGACACTTTTCTCATAATGAGTCCTCTCAGGACATTGTGTAGCCTGTGAAAAGTACAAAGGGAGAAGATGACATTTCACTTTAAAAGCTTTATTTTCAGTATAACCCTCCCTAATTGAATGTTTTTCTCTTCTTGTTCTGTTAAGACAAAATAGAAATCAGCACAACTATTCAGCCTCCAGGATTTTAACATGTAATGTTTTTTTATGAAAAGTAGTTTGTGTAAGGTTGCATATGAAGTGTGTATATACTTCAAGTCTTTACGTTCTAAAAAAAAGTTAATAACATGAAAATTAATAATATCCTTAGCTATAGCCCTAATAAGATGAGTACTGGCTCCGTGTTAAAAAACAAAATTCAGTCAAATAAATCTGAAGATCTAATTGGCCTTATTAAGTGATTCATGAACCAGATAGCATCCCATCTAGCAAGTAGAGAGAGAGTCCCAGGAGCTGTACAAAATGGAAGGTTGTTATAGCAGGAGGGAGGGGCAAGGAAATGATTAGCAAAATAAAAGAAAGGATTGTTTCATCTTCCTTTGGGAGAAGAGAAAGGCAGGTTTGTTTTGTTTTTGTTTTTTTTTTTAATCACACAGAAGACCTCATTAGTGCTAATCAGGAAATGTTAGATTAACTCTTAAAAAGTCACATTCTTGGGAGAGGTTGAAGCTGATGAAATTATGGTTTGCTCTTGTGGCAAATGACTCCATTTTGGGCTTTAAAACAGTGTAAAGTGCCATTTATACGTTTCCTTAAGTCTTCTCTGTATTATGTGAACCAACCCCCAAAGTAATGGAACCACTTTTAAAAAGGAAGAAAGAGAAGTGAAGGGAAACAGAATATGCCTCCCCCAAATAGGCCTTTTTGTTTTAAGGATCATTTTTTTTAAAATTATTTCTTTTCATAGTAACAGTATTCATTATTTTTGCACCACACCCAGTGCTCCATGCAATCCGTGCCCTCTCTAATACCCACCACCTGGTACCCCAACCTCCCACCCCCTGCAACTCCAAAACCCTCAGATTGTTTTTCAGAGTCCATAGTCTCTCATGGTTCACTTCCCCTTCCAATTTCCCCCAACTCCCTTCTCCTAACTCCCCATGTCCTCCATGCTATTTGTTATGCTCCACAAATAAGTGAAACCATATGATACTTGACTCTCTCTGCTTGACTTATTTCACTCAGCATAATCTCTTCCAGTCCTGTCCATGTTGCTACATTAAGGATTATTTCTGAACTAATTTTAGAAACAGCAGACACAGAAAAAGCTCTGAAAACCCAATAAAAGTTATCCTTATTGTAAGGGACATTTACAAGAGAATCATCCATTTGTAAGGATGTCTTCTCTCTACCAGGAAGAAGCTAAATTTAAATCTGTAGAAACTTATCAGTGGAGAAGTCCTCTAACTTAAATCTGCATAATAACCTTACCCTTGTTTACCAGGTTTTTCCTGATAAACTCCCATGACTGGCTCTCCTACCCCCAATATTTTCTTCTGTCTTTAGCTGGAGATTGTATTTTAGTTGGTGGCTTAGGCCATCTCAGGGAGTTACTCAGTTTTCCTGGGTCTCTCCCATGGATAAAGGAGGGATCTGTGTTATTAAGCTTCTGTTTGTTTTACTCCTGTTAATCTGTCCTTGATTATGTGCAAGGGGTCTTAGCCAAGAACCTGAAAGGGTAAAGGAAAAACTGTTTTTCCTCCCCTATAAAAGGAAGGAAGGAAGGAAAAAAAGGAAAAAAAAGTTTGGCATTGCATACTTATTTTTGTCAAATCACATACAGAACTATATAATGAAACTGAATGGAATAAATTTCAAAATCTTGAATTGGTATTATTAATGAGCAAAATTGTGCAGTGAACAATTATCAGGTTATTCCCTTCATTGGTCTTTATGTCATTCAAATTATTGAATAAATTGTTAACCCATTAATTGATTATTAAAATTATCAAGTGGTTTTTACCAGCACTAATTAAACACTGTTGTATAAAACATGTCTATCCAGAGAAGTAATACTCTCTATATATTATCAAATATTCCAGCTAGAGTATTTTAAGTATGAAATTATATGTCAAACATTCAAAATGAATTTAAAACTAAAAGTAAAGCTTATTTTCTAGGGCGCCTTGGTGGCTCAATTGATTAAGCCTCTGCCTTCAGTTTAGGTCATGATCCCAGGGTCCTGGAATGGAGCCCCGCGTTGGGCTCCCTGCTACGTGGGGAGCTTGCTTCTCCCTCTCCCGCTGCCTGTTGCTCCCCCTGCTTATGCTCTCATTCTCACTCTCTGTCCAATAAGTAAATAAAATCTTTTTTTTAAAAAAGTGAAGCATGTTTTCCAAGCAATGAACTTCAATATCTTATTTTTGGAACTGGAGCAGTTTCAGAGTTTTTGTTTCCATTACTTGTCTTTTATCTCTTTCTACCACATGAATAAATTGTTTTTCAACTAGAAAATACAATTTAAAAAATTCTTTTAAGAATTTGGTATAAAAATTGATTGATATGGCATATTAGTTTTACTATGAAGTAACCTGGCATGTCATACCTTAAAAAAATGCAAAGAATGGCAGAAAATTTTCACAAATCTTATATCTGATATAGAACTTGAATCTAGGCAATATAAAACACTCTATAACTCAATAAAGAAAAGAAAACCAACCTAATTTAAATATAGACAAAGGATTTGAATACACATTTTACAAAGAAGATACACAAATGTCCAATAAACACAAGAAAAGATGTCCAGTATCATTGGTCATCAGGAAAATGTGAGTGAAAATCATAATGAGATATTACTCACATTCATTAGGCTTGCTATAATAAAAATGACAGATAAGAAACGTTGTGAAGATGTGGAAAAATTAGAATACTCATAGAGTGAGAATGTAAAATTGTGTAGCTTTTGTGGATAGCAATTTGGTGGTTCCTCAGAAAGTTAAAAATGGAGTTACTATATGACCTAGCAACTTTAGTTTTAGGTATATTCCCATAAGAAATGAAGACCTGTTTACATAAAAACTTGTACATACATGTTGATAGCAGCATTATTTATAATAACAAAAAGTGGAAATAATGCAAATATCATGTGTTCAATGAACAAACAAAATGTAGCCTATCTATATGATGTAATATTTTTCATCCATAAAAAGGAAAAAGTACTGATAAATGCTACACCATTAATAAACCTTAAAAACATGCTAAGTAAAAGAAGCACAAAATACCACGGGTTGTATGATTTCATTTTTGTGAAATATTCAAAATGGCAAAGTATATTATTGGTTGCCTAGTGTTTTCTAGTTTGGGGAGAAATAGGCATTGATATTAATGGGCCTGGAGTTTTTCTTTAGTGATGAGAATGTTCTAAAATTGATTGTGGTGTTAATTGTTTCACTCTGTGAATATACTAAAGACAATTGAATTGTATCCTTGAAAAGAGTGATTGGTATGGTATGTAAATTGTTTCTCAATGAAGTTTTTTTTTTAAATTGCATTTGTATTGTGATATAAAAAAATGACTCCTGAAAGATATCCATGCTCCAGTCCCTGGGTTCTTGGATCATATCCCCTTACACAGCAAAAATGACTGTGCTGATGTAATTAAGCTAAAGATCTTGAGATGGGAGATTATTCTGGATTATCCTTGTAGGACCCAATATAACCAGAAGGTAAAAACAGAAGAGGCATATAGCAGATCAAAGGGAGAAATCTGAAGAAGGTACATTGCTGGCTTTGAACATGGAGGAAGGGTTCATGAACCTCTTGAGGCCTCTGGAAGCTGGCAAAGGCAAGAAACAGATCCCCTTCTAGAGCCTCCCAACGAATGTATCTCTGACAACACCTTGATTTTAGCTGGGAAGACCCACTTCGGACATTTGACCTTAAGAGCTGCAAGGGAATACATTTATGTTGGGTTACACCATTAAGAATGTGGAAATTTCTTACATCATCAATAGAAGAATGATGTAGAAGCTATGTGCCAGTTTCTGTGCTATGTTCTGGTGATACTGTGGGGATAAGTTACCATAATAATCTTCCTGCTTTCATGCTACTTGCAGTGGAGTGAACAAAGATAATTTTACAACTGATAAAAACATTTATTCTTCTTCTCACATATAATGGTCTAGTTTGGAATAGCTACTAGACCAGCGATTCTAAAACTTTAAGGGCTCAGGGACTTTCTACACTCTTAATATTACTGAGAACCCAAAGAGCTTTTGTTTATGAGATTTTAATCTTCTGATATTTACCCTATGGAAAATACAAACTGAAAAATATATTTTGAAGTCAGATATTTTTAATTTTCAAAAGATTTTCTTTATTTATTTGAGGAGAGAGAGAGAGAGAGAGAGAGAGAGCAGGAGTGGAGAGAAGCAGACTCCTGGCTGAGCAGGAGGCTGATGTGGGGCTCGATCCCAGGACCCTGAGATCATGACCTGAGCTGAAGGCAGAACCTTAACCATCTGAGCCAACCAGGTGCCCCTGAAGTCAGATGTTTTTAAAAGATTTTATTTATTTATTTGAGAGAAACAGAGTATGAGTGGGAGGGGAAGGGACAGAGGGAGAAGCAGGCTTCCCGGTGAGTAGGAAGCCCCACAGGGGTCTTAATCTCAGGACTCTGAGATCATGACCTGAGCCAAAGGCAGATGCTTAACCGAATCAGATGCTCAGGCACCCCATGAAGTCAGATTTATTGCAATATTATTTATATTCATTTAACTACATTTTTTAGTGACTAGTTCTGAGGGTTTTGACAAATGAAATCATTCATGTAACTACCATGAAAAGATCGATACAGAACATTTCCATTATCCCTCAAAGTTTGCTCTTCTGGCCCTTGGTGTTCAATTCTTCCATCCCCAGTCTTTGGTAACCATTAATATGTTTTCCATCTCTATGGTTTTGGTTTTCCAGAATATCAGGTAAATGGAATGATATCTGGCTTTCTGTCACTTAGTACAATGCATTTAATGTTCATCTGTGTTGTTATAAAACACAAAAATTTATTACCTTAAAGTTCTATGGATCTTACTGAGCTAAAATCAAGCCGTCAACAGCGCTCTTCTCCTTTCTGGATGCTCTAGGCGAGAAGTTGTTTCCACGCCTTTTTTATCGTCTAGAACCATCTCTATTTTTTGACTAGTGGCCCTGTTCCTCCAATCTTTTTTTTAAAAATTATGTTACATTAGTCACCATACAGTACATCATTAGTTTCTGGTGTAGTGTTCCATGATTCATTGTTTGAGTATAACACCCAGTGCTCCATGCAATACATGATTTCCTTAATACCCATCACCAGGCTAACCCATCCTTCCCATACCCCTTCCTTCTAAAACCCTCAGTTTGTTTCCTGGAGTCCATAGCCTCTTGTGGTTTGTCTTGCACTCTGAATGTCCCCCTTCATTTTCCCCTTCCTTCTCCTGATGTCCTCCATGCTATTCCTTATGTTCCACAAATAAGTGAAACCATATGGTAATTGATTTTCTCTGCTTGACTTATTTCACTCAGCATAATCTCCTCCAGTCCCATCCATTTTTTAAAATTTTTAAGTTTTTAAATTTTTAATTAAAAAAATTATTTATTTGTCAGAGAGAGAGAGAGCACAAGTGGGCAGAGTGGTAGGCAGAGATGGAGAGAGAAGCAGGCTCCCCACCGAGCAAGGAGTCCAATGAGGGACTCGATCCCAGGACCCTGGGATCATGACCCAAGCCAAAGGCAGTGGCTCAACCGACTGAGCCACCCAGGTGTCCCTAAATTTTAATATTTTAAAAAGATTTTATTTATTTATTTGACACAGGGAAAGAGACAGTGAGAGAGGAAACACAAGCAGGGGGAGTGGGAGAGGGAGAAGCAGGCTTCCCGCTGAGCAGGGAGCCTGACGCAGAGCTTGATCCCAGGACCCCGAGATCATGACATGAGCTGAAGGCAGCTGCTTAACAACTGAGCCACCCAGGTGCCCCAGTCCTGTGCATGTTGATACAAAAGTTAGGTATTCATCCTTTCTGATGGAGGCATAATATTCCATTGAATATATGGAGCACATCCTCTTTATCCATTTGTCTGTTGAAGGGCATCTCTGTTTTTTCCACAGTTTGGCTATTGCAGACATTGCTGCTATGACCATTGGGGTACAGATGGCCCTTCTTTTCACTACATTTGTATCTTTGGGGTTAATACCCAGCAGTCCAATTGCTGGGTCATAGGGTAGCTCTATTTTTAGATTTTTTGGGGAATCTCCACACTGTTTTCCAAAGTGGCTGCACCAACTTGCATTCCCACCAACAGTGGAAGAGGGTTCCCCTTTCTCCACATCCTCTCCAACACATGTTGTTTCTTGCCTTGTCAATTTTGCCATTCTAACTAGGGTAAGGTGATATCTCAATGAGGTTTTGATTTGAATCTCCCTGATGACTGATGATCAACATTTTTTCATGTGTCTGTAAGCTATTCATGTACCTTCTTTGGAGAAGTGTCTGCTCATATCTTCTGCCCATTTTTTGAATTGATTATTTGTTTCTTGGCTGTTGAGTTTGAGAAGTTCTTCATAGCTCTTGGATATAAGCCCTTTGTCTGTAATGCGTTTGCCTCTTTGTTTTGTTGACTGTTTACTTTGCTATGCAGAAGCTTTTTATCTTGATGAAGTCCCAAAAGTTCATTTTTGCTTTTCTTTCCCTTGCCTTTGGAGATGTTTCTTGAAAGAAATTGCTGTGGCTGATGTCAAAGAGGTTAACTGATTATATTCTCCTCTAGGATTTTGATGGATTCCTATCTCACAGTGAGGTCTTTCATCCATTTTGAGTTTATCTTTGTGTATGGTGTAAGGGAATGGTCGAATTTCCCCTGTTCATCTTCAAAGCCAGCAACATCGTATCTCTCTGACCCTTCTTATATCTTCACAGTTCTCTCCGACTACTACCAGGAAATGTTTTCTGCTTTTAAAGACCCATGAGATTAGATTGGCCTGCCTGGATAATCTTGGATAATTTCCCTATCTCAAGGTTCTTAACCTTATTCACAAGTACAAGTTCCTTTTATTTTTTTTAATAATGTATTTTATTTTATTTTATTTTATTTTTTATTTATTTTTTTAAATTTTCAGCATAACAGTATTCCTTCTTTTTGCACCACACCCAGTGCTCCATGCAATCCGTGTCCTCTCTAATACCCACCACCTGGTTCCCCCAACCTCCCACCCCCCACCACTTCAAACCCCTCAGATTGTTTTTCAGAGTCCATAGTCTCTCATGGTTCACCTCCCCTTCCAATTTACCCCAACACTCTTCTCCTCTCTAACTCCCCTTGTCCTCCATGATATTTGTTATGCTCCACAAATAAGGGAAACCATATGATAATTGACTCTCTCTGCTTGACTTATTTCACTCAGCATAATCTCTTCCAGTCCTGTCCATGTTGCTACAAAAGTTGGGTATTCATCCTTTCTGATGGAGGCATAATACTCCATAGTGTATATAGACCACATCTTCCTTATCCATTCATCCATTGAAGGGCATCTTGGTTCTTTCCAGTTTGGTGACCATGGCCATTGCTGCTATCAACATTGGGGTACAGAAGACTATAGTCAGAGATACAGAAGGACACTACATAATTCTTAAAGGGACTATCCACCAAGATGATCTAACAATTGTAAATATCTATGCCCCCAATATGGGAGCAGCCAATTACATAAGAAAACTGTTAATCAAAATAAAGAGTCATGTTGATATGAATACATTAATAGTAGGAGATCTTAACACACGTCTCTCAGAAATAGATCATCAAAGCAGAAAATCAATAAAGAAGCAAGAGCATTGAATGACACATTGGACCAGATGGATCTTATAGATATATACAGAACATTCCACCCTAAAACAACAGAATACTCATTCTTCTCAGGTGCACATGGAACCTTCACAAGTTCCTTTTTTGTTGGAAGGTAACATATTCTTTGTTTCCAGAGATTAGGACGTAGACATCTTTAGAAGGTCGTTTTTTCTGCCCATCACAAGTTCTTTTTTATTGCTGAATATGCTATTGCATATATATGATACATTGATGTACCATGATTTATTTTATTTCAAAAGGTTTATTTGTTTTTTAAATTCCAATATAATTAACACAGTGTTTTATTAGTTTCAGGTGTACAATATAGTGATTCAACAATTCTATATGTTACTCAGTGCTCATCACGATAACTGGTGTACCGTGATTTATTTATTTACCAGTTGATGGGCATTTGAGTTGTTTTCACTTTGGGTTGATTATGGATAAAGCTCCTATTAACATCTGTGGATCTGTGTTTTCATTTCCATTGGGCAGAAACTTGGATTATATCTGCATAATTATATTTCTTAGTATCACCAATCTTGTCCAAAGAGAGTTTAAGCATTAGGAAGCTTTTATACTTACTGTGGTGGATACAGGTTTTTCCAAATTTTAATTTTCACTAAGGACCTTGAATTTTATCATTGGCAGTTGTTTTTCTTAAAGTGATAGGGTTGTTTCGCTCATTTCTAAGAAACCGTTTGCTAACTGAAAGGTCCCCCAATAATGGATCTGTGATTAAAGGAGCCAGACTGATACAAAGCGAAGGTCTAGCAAAACTTTATTTCGTGCCAAGCATCAAGGATCAAACTGACCGGCTGGGGCTACACCTCTTACAGAAAGCGTGACCTCTCTCTGCTTCACAGACTAGCTTTTAAGGGCAAAGGCCATGTGGTTGGGCCTGGCCATGCACAGGTGACCAATGAAATTGTAACACACAGAGAAAGCTGCACAGTCATTCTAGGTTTCACATAAGTGACCCATTGAATTACAATTTACCCTAGGAGATATTTGAACTAGCCTATCACCTTGGTCAGAATTGGCACCCAAAAGGCTCCCAAAGGGTGGGGCCCATACTACTTGGTAACGAGGGAGACAGTATGTGCCCCCCACCCCCACTGATTAGATGTCTCCACGTGGCCTGACCCACCCTTGTATTTGGGCTTTGTTACCTGGGACTGGTTTCTGGGACTTGTTTTTAAGTAAGTCCCCTGGGGGAAGGGGGGGTAGGGACAGTTTAAATTTTACTGCATAAACAACAAAATCACTGTTTAACCCAAGATGGAATCCTTCTGGCTAAATAGGCCCTTACACGAACTACCTGCATCTGACAAAGGCATAGTTTGTCAGTTGTTATATTCAAGTTAAAATGGTGTGCCATGCCATGAAAAGAAATGGCTAATTCTCCTTGCAACTAAAACAATCACACAAATGCTTTTCCTTAAGACAACATCCTACTTTCATATGCAGAAGTGTTTTATGTGTACTCCTCATGTGCTACACGGAGTATTAAAAAGTCTTGAACTCATGGTCAAGATTTCATGAAATTAGTAATTTTCCTTGCTTCTTTAAGGATAGTTGTACCTGAAACTGACTTTTCTTTGGAACCACTGCCTTAACTCAAGCTCAGGCACCAGTATTGCTCCGCCTCTGCCGTCACAGCACCAGTGCCAATATCCACACAGTGAAAGGGGAATAATGACTTACAATTATTCAGAACATAGTTTTAACCTCACAGAGCCCCTGAAAAGGTCTTAGGGACCCCTTCGCTCATTTCTAAGAAACCGTTTGCTAACTGAAAGGTCCCCCAATAATGGATCTGTGATTAAAGGAGCCAGACTGATACAAAGCGAAGGGAATAATTTCTATGAATAAATTATTGTCCAGAGACACCTTAAATGTAGAGGTTATTTCCATAAGCTAATAAAACACTGATTTTATGCCAAAGTACGAAAAATATTTAGTCTGTATTTTATATATCTGACCTTTCTAATATCTTTTTTATTTTAGTAACTGAGATGATGTCAGAATGATGTTATCTAGATTGCAATCATGGTTCAGTTACATTTGTTGAGAAATTCAATGTAAAAATGCCTTCTGGGAGGTAATGTTACTATCTTTATTTTATAGATGAAGAGTTTTTAGTTCAGGGAAGTTAATTAATATGGACTGAGGTAAAAATTTAAATCCAAGTCTGCCTGAATTAAATAGCTGGGATTATTCTGTGATATTGTGTTTTCATCCCATAATACAAATAGTAACTCTGGAAATGAATGGGGATAATAATAGAAGTCAATAATTACATGCACATATCAATATATTTCTATTCCATTTTATATATAAAATATTGAATTGATTATTTTATATGAAACTCAGCTAACCTCAATGAACTTTTCCATGGATGTCATCTCAAATTTCCCTCAGGACATGTAGTTCAATTTGAAACCTGAGGTTTCTAACAACTGTCATTTGATTTATCCAGTCACAAATTAGCAAAGTCACAATTGATTAATTTTTGTCACTGTTCTGTCCTTAATCTTCCCAGTGTTTCCTAACTAATTTCCGTGTAATTTGTTTCTGGAAATTGCTGGTGGTGGAATTATGTTTGAGATCTCCCAAAAGAGAATTTCATCAAAATTAAGAACTGAGAAGGGTGTCTGGGTGGCTCAGTGGATTAAAGCCTGCCTTCGGCTCAGGTCATGGTCTCAGGGTCCTGGGATCAAGCCCCACATCGGGCTCTCTGCTTAGCAGGGAGCCTGCTTCCTTTTCTCTCTCTGCCTGCCTCTTTGCCTACTTGGGATCTCTGTCTGTCAAATAAATAAATAAAATCTTTGAAAAACAAAAATTAAGAACTGAGGTTGAAGAAACTTATTTACATTGTTCAGAAACATATTGGGGTCACATTTTCCATGAATCCAGTTCATCTCCAGTGATGGTCATGCCCTCTGTTCCTGGCAGAACTGGATATAACATAAATGTTTGGTTGATCCAGTGTTTTGTGATGCTTTTTATGATGTCCTCAAAGCAAAGTCAGTACTAGCAAAGTCAGTACTACTACAATTCATTACTCATAGGTCTGCACAAACAGCATACTCTGTATCATAGTGAGTTTAGGGTGAGCAGTTGGGATGATCAGCTGAATAGACTTCTTTCTGTGCTGAATACTCTAAACCATTTACAACCTTGACTTTCTTATTCTACTTCTATGACTGCCCCTTTCTTTACCTACTGGCGTTACCTGATTTCATCCATACCTTAAATGTGGGTATTGGTAGTAGAAAGGACACTGGGCAAACAGTAGAATGAATTGAGATCTGGCAAATACCATAATCTAGGGTATCTCTCTTTCTGGGCCTCAATTTCTTTAGCTGTCAAAAGAAAGGTTGTATGAAATGAACTGAAGTCCTTTCAAGCTCTGTCTCTGTGACTGTAAGGAAAGAGGAAGGAAACTTGTGAATAATATATACCTACAGAATTGATCAAATTAGGATCTAAAGAATGATACTGTATAATCTTTCTATTTTGATAATCCTGGTCAGGTTTACTGGTCCAGCGTATGGTAAGATTATAGAGAGACATCCTTTTCCTTGAAGTTGCTCATACAGCATTCTGTATAATACCTTGAGTTCAGCTAACTTTGTTTAAAACACTACAAACATGAGGGTTCAGTTTAATGGACAAAAACATCAGTTTAACATTAATTTAAAAATATGGGGTGCCTGGGTGGGTCAGTTGGTTAAGCAACTGCCTTCGGCTTAAGTCATGATCCTGGAGTTCCTGGATCGAGTCCCACATCAGGCTCCCTGCTCAGCAGGGAGTCTGCTTCTTACTCTGACCCTCTCCCTTCTCATGCGCTCTCTCTCTCAAATAAATAAATACATCTTAAAAAAATATGGTAACACCCCAGAATTATCCAAATGGATTTGTTTCTTTTTAATAGATAAAAATATAACCTCAAATTGAAAGCATTGATAATAAAAGAGAACATAAAAATATTTATTTAAAGCTTTTTTTTTTAATTAACAAAAGCTCATAAGATGGACTTTAAGAGAATATATTAAAGTGATTGTGAACCAGAAGTCCAAAACAGATTAAACTGTGTCAAAGTTTATGCTAACCAAACTGACTCGCAGTTTAGAATATTGTAAACCTGGTGATTCACAGACCTGTACCCCTGGGGATAGAGTATTATGCCTCCATCAGAAAGGATGAATACCCAACTTTTGTAACAACATGGACGGGACTGGAAGAGATTATGCTGAGTGAAATAAGTCAAGCAGAGAGAGTCAATTATCATATGGTTTCACTTATTTGTGGAGCATAACAAATAGCATGGAGGACATGGGGACTTAGAGTGGAGAAGGGAGTTGGGGGAAATTGGAAGGGGAGGTGAACCATGAGAGACTATGGACTCTGAAAAACAATCTGAGGGTTTTGAAGGGACGGGGGGTGGGAGGTTGGGGTACCAGGTGGTGGGTATTATAGAGGGCACGGATTGCATGGAGCACGGGGTGTGGTGCAAAAATAATGAATACTGTTATGCTGGAAATAAATTAAAAAAAAAAAAAAGAAAGATCAAATAAAAGGTTTACACTACATAAAAAAAAAAAATGTCCAAAGTCAAGTTAAAAAAAAAAAAAAAGAATATTATCCTTTCTGAATGTACAGTTTTGGCTGCTAAAAATGATAGAACACAGGAGTGGTGGAGCTAAGGTGTTGGTGTAGTAAGAGGACCCTTTGCTTGCCTCAGCCCTCTAACACAGCTAGATAACTACCATTACATTCTGAATACTCAAGAAATTGACCTGGGGACTGATACTGATAGAAAAACTGCACGACCAGAGGGAGAGAAGAAGCCACTTCAAGGAAGGTAGGAGGCGTGTTTGGGGCGAGAAACAGATTGCAGTTGCTGCTGAGGGGAGCATACCCTGGCTGCAGAGCAAGGTGGGGGAGAGAGTGGAGCACACAGGGGTCCACACAAGGAGAACACATCCCCAAAGCCATTGGCTGTAAGAACAAGGGGGGCGAATTTTGTGAGTTTTGCAACCAGTGGGGCTCTGAGACTGGAGTTTTAGAGGTCCCGAGGCTTCTCTGTGATAGAGACTATAGGACACAGCTCTGTTCTGGAGATGACATATGGAAACAATCCCGGGGCAGATGGTCCCATCTGAGGGTCACCTAAGGGGCAAAGGGAGAGACTGTTTGTACTTTTTAGAGCACATCTGTGAGAGATGGCATTGCCTCTCAGGGGACAAAAGAGCCAGCAGATGCCATTTCTCTCACCTGCCCCTCAGCACGGATGCAGAGACACCTTCTGAGTGCAGGTAACTGGGACACTGGCTATTCAGCTGGCTCACTACAGATCCCATGCCCCTGCGCTCTGGCATGACTGCCCTTCCACGTCAAACCAGCCTCAGTCCCAGCACGGTGAGACCCTTTCCCAGAGGACCAGCATAGGTCCCTGCCATACCTGGTCTCTGGAGGTTGGAATACTCAGAGTCAGCGGGCCTGGCTAGGGTAGAGCCCACAATGTGCTATGCTGCTCCAGGCAGATAAGTGACCCAGAGACAGACAGTGTGAAATCAGGGATCTGAAAAATGCCTGTGATGTACGAGGGAAAATTATTTGCTCCTCTGAAAGCGCTTCCCTGAGAGCAGTCATCACAGACTGCCCCCTCCAGGGGTAATGTGGTGTCAAACTAACCCTTTCCCTCCCTTCAGCATGAACCAACTTCGATAAAAAGCACGGTGACAATCCTGGCTGCCTAGCCTGCTTACTCCAAGTCCTACCCTCTATACTCTGCTGGGACTACTTTTCTCAGCAAGTGTACCTAAAGAGCAGTGCACTGGGCCCCTCCCCCAGAAGACCAGCACAAACACCCACAAACACCATGTCTGTGGACCACAGTGTTCTGCAAACATCACCTTTAGTGGAAGTAACATCAGGTCTTTTAGCAACACCAGAACACACCTACTTAAAACTCACCATGCTCTGGCCAAGGTCCAAATACTCCCCACTGCAGGCAAGGAGAAGCTCTGCGAAGACTGACCTGAGGGACAGAGCCGCCAAAACACAGCAGCAGAGCTCACACAGCACACACCAGACACACTGAAACACCAAGCACTGGACATTATATGATCTCTCTTCATAATGACATTCAAGAAAGGGATGAGCAATGGAAGTCCTAGCCTCAGCAATCAGACAATAAAAAGAAATCTAAGGCATCCAGATCAGCAAGCAAGAAGTCAAACATTCACTATTTGCAGGTGACATGATGACACTCTATATAGAAAACCCAAAAGACTCCACCAAAAACATTTGCTAGAACTGACACATGAATTCAATCCAGTCACAAGATACAAAATCAACATACAGGAATCTGTTGCATTTCTATACACCAGTAATGAAGCAGCAGAAAGAGAAATCAAGGAATCAAGCTCATTTACAACTGCACCCCAAACCGTAACATACCTAGGAATAATGAACCTAACCAAAGAGGTGAAAGATCTGTACTCTGAAAAACACTTGTCAAAGAAATTGAAGATGACACAGAGGAATGGAAAGCTGTTCCACGCTCCTGGATTAGAAGAACAAATGTTGTTAAAATGTCTATACCACCCCAAAACAATCAACACATTTAATGCAATCCCTGTCAACATCCCACCCGTGTTTTCAGAGAGCTAGAACAAACAATCCTAAAACTTGTATGGAACCACAGAAGACCTCGAATAGCCAAAGCAATCTTGAAAAAGAAAAGCAAAGCTGGAGGCATCCCAATTCTGGACCTCAAGCTCTATCACAAAGCTGCCATCATCAAGACAGTGTGGTCCTGGCACAAAAGCAGACACATAAATCAACAGAAGAGCATAGAAAACCCAGAAATGGACTCTCAACTCTCTGGTCCACTAATCCTGGACAAAGCAGCAAAGAATGTCCAGTGGAAACAAGACCGTCTCTTCAACAAATGGTGTTGGGAAAACTGGACAGCAGCATGCCAAAGAATGAAAGTGGGCCACTTTCTTACACCATACACAAAAATAAATTCAAAACGGATGAAAGATGTAAATGTGGGAGAGGAAACCATCAAAATCCTAGAGGAGAACACAGGCAGCAACCTTTGTGACCTCAGCCGCGGCAACTTTTTGCTAGACACATCGGCCAGAGCCAAGGGAAACACAAGCAAAAATGGACTGTTGGGACTTGATCAAGATAAAAAACTTCTGCGCAGTGAAGGAAACAATCAACGAAAACTGAAAGACAGCCTATGGAATGGGAGAAGATATTTGCAAAGACATACGTGATAAAGGGTTAGTATCCAAAAATCTATAAAGAACTCTCAAATTCAATACCCAAAAAACAAATAATCCAGGTAAGAAATGGGTAGAAGACACGAATAGACATTTTTTTCTCTAAAAAGCCATTCAGATGGCCCACAGACCCATGACAAGATGCTCACCATCACTCATCATCAGGGAAATACAAATCGAAACCATGATGAGAGAACACCTCACACCTGTCAGAACGTCTAAAATTAACAACACAATAAAAAACAGGTGTTGGCAAGGATACAAAGAAGAGAGAACTCTCTTGCTCTGTTGGTGGGAATGCAATCTCCTGCAGGCACTTTGGAAAATAGTTTGGAAGTTCCTCAAAAAGTTAAAAATAGAACTACCTATGATCTAGCAATTGCTACTAGGTATTTTGTACTCAAATGATACAAAAGCAGTGATTTGAAATGATCCATGCACCCTAATGTTTGTAGCACAATAGCCAAATAATGGAAAGAGCCCAAATGTCCATTGACTGGTGAGTGGATAAACAGGAAGTGGTATAGAAATACAATGGAATACGACTCAGCCATAAAAAGGAATGAAATCTTGCCATTTTACAATGACATGGATAAAGCTAGAGAGTATTATGTTAAGTGAAATAAATCAGTCAGGGAAAAACAAATACCATCTGATTCCATCATATGCGGAATTTAAGAAACAAAACAGTTGAATGTAGGGGATAAAAGAAAATGAGGTTCAAACCCTAAAACAGACTCTTAATTATAGAGAACAAACTGAAGGTTACTGGAGGGGAGGTGGGTGAGGTGATGGGTGAAATGGGTGATGGGGATTGGGAGAGGACTTGTGATGAGTGATGGGTGTTGTATGTGAGTGATGAATCACTAAATTCTATACTTGAAATTAATATTAAACTCTATGTTAACTAACTGGAATTTAAATAAAAACTTGGAACAAAAAGATAGAACACAGAGTTACTACATTGATCCAGAAAGTATCCAATGGGCCCTTTGCACGCTGGGCTTTACTGGCACACAGTAGGTGCCTATAGTTGCTCAAAATTCCATTTGAAAATGGGCTAGGCAGGCCTCACTAGGATTATTATGTGACTGTGAAAAGCTCAATCCTAATGGCATTTCACTTAGCAAGGATTTTTAAAGAACTATTATCAGTTCTTTGAAAAAAGTGTATTTATACTATTTGAAAAATGTGTATTTATAATATTCTGTTCTGAATGGAAAGGAAGAAAACTACTTGGAAGGAAATCAAAAGTTAAATGACTACCATTGTTGAGGAGATAAATCAAAATATAAGAGAGTGGCTAAAATCTCAGGTTCTAGGTTATTTGAAAGAGAGTGAGAGAGAGAGCACAAGGCAGAGGGAGAAGCAGGCTCCCTGCTGAGCCTGACTTGGGGCTCTATTCCAGGGCCCTGGAATCATGACCTGAGCTGAAGGCAAACACTTAACTGACTGAGCCACCCAGGGGCCCCAAGAGGGATATTGATATTGGGCTTTTCTCACTCTCTACTAAGCCAGACAGGAAAAAAAAATCAACATGACTTTAGTAGAAACAAGGACCTCAGCATTATGTACCAGGGGATTTCAGGGAGTTAGGAAGGTAGGAACAGAATGTTCCCTTTAAAAGGTTTCTACACAAGGGAAGTGTTAAATTAATCATAGTCTACATGCTGGTTTAATGAGAGCATTTCCAATTGTCTTTCTGGACTTATATTCTGTTTTGTTATAGCCTCAGAAAAACATATCACAGCACTACTGCAGATTACTGTGACAATTCTGAGAGGAGCAATTTGAGAATATGGAAGAGATGATTCCATAAGGCTATAAAATACTGAATCAAAAAATCAAGATTATAGTCACCTGAAGAATAAGATTCATCTCTAATCAGAGCATATAGATACACTGAAGCATGGACCAAAACCATGAACATAATACATCAAGTCTGTGCTTTCAAATTTTAGGGGGAATGTTGCCTGTCAAAGCCATTAACGTTAGCACACATGTGAGCATATGTGCACCTGGCATATATGTATGTATCAACCCTGAGGTATATAGAGTCAGAGAAAACAAGTGGGTTTCCTTTGAGAGAGCTCTAGATAAAGTAGCATCCTTGGGGAAAGTTGAATTTCACTTTAAATTTAGAGATGGAGAATGTTCAAGAACACTGGTAACTGTGATGTCAGAGTTCTTGTAGGTAGGGATGTGCCGGAGCAAAGGAAATTCTGAGCAGTGTGCGGGCACACAGAGAAGAGAGTAGAGCTCCCTTGGAGCTTGTGGTTTGGATGATGACCCAAAACAATGGATAGGTGAGAAGTGGTAGAATCAGTTCTATATTAGGCCAGACCTCAAGAGGTTTGATAACTGGCAAGAGTGACTCAAATTGGATTTAACTGGTTACTATGTTTTACGACAAAGCTGGCAAGCAGGCTAAAGAGTGGGTCTCAGTGAGATACAGGCCTAGTGGTTCCCTGTGCCTCCTGCTCTTTCACGCAGGGTAGCCCAGAGTGTGTGGGTTGGTGGGCTCATTAGTTTAAGTGGAGTGACCTCAGTGGTCAAAGGCAGGTTTTGAAGTCTTACTAATGTGTAATAAGAAGTAAGTACGGTTGACCCTTACACAGCTTTGAACTGTGTGGATCCACTTATACTTGGATTTGATCAATACAGTGTAGGACTGTAAATATACCTTTTCTTCCTTGTGATTTGCTTAATAAGTGTTCTTTTTGATAGCTTACTTTATGTAAAAACACAGTATATAATACATATACAAATGTGTGCTAATCAACTGGTATGTTATTGGTAAGACTTCTGGTCAACCGTAGGCTCTTCATAGTTAAGTTTTCAGGAAGTCAGAAGTTATATGTGGATTTTTCACTGTGTAGCGGGTTGGCAGTCCTAACCCCTGTGTTCAAGAGTCAACTGTATATTACTCTGAGATGGATTAGTCATGTTTTGTCATTTAAGTGCATCAGCATTTGCTAGAGAGCCAGGTAGATTTATGAGTGGCTTGCCAAAATGGGACAGCAATTGTCCAATGACCTTTCAAAATATATGAGTTGTGTAGTCATTTTATTTGTTATTTCCACCCAGTCACATAGTGCCTTCGAAATAAACACCTATTCATGGTACAACATGGCAAGCTAGACAATTTAGAAGAGATATTCAATTTTGTTGGAATATAATTTATTATATTATTATCATGATATTAATATTGTGTTAATCAGAAAGTTAGGATAGTGTTCAATAGTTTGATGAAATAACTTTTTCTGAAAGCCCGTGCAAACAAATATCTTTGCAGCAGTGCGCATTAGGTCACAATTGTGATATTATCCTGTGTACCCCGAGACAGAGAAATCAAATGTTATTCTTCAAGCCTTGCTTATTTTGATACCAATTTGGGGGTTTGATGAGATAAAATTTGAGTGTTCTTTATGTGATAATTATTTTGTGTGCAATACATTATGCTTATATTTTTCTATGTGATTGTTGCCATTATTTTCACGTTTCAAGCCTTTTGTTGTCTTATGGCTTCATATTTTAATTCTTCCGTGTACTTGAAATTCATTCCATAATATGGTATATCATGATCCCATGGTCCTTGCCGGCTCTGTGTCCAGGCTCCCTGCACAACAGGGGGCTTCCTTTTCCCTCTCCTCCCCACTCACTCGTGTTCTCTGTCACTATATCTTTCTCTTTCAAATAAAATCTTTTAAAAAATCATCTGTTTAATTCCTGGGCTCTGCGTCTCAGATATCTTTTCATTTTCATTGACTTTCAATCTCTTCTTTTGCTAGTTCCTGACTCCCTTCATTCTGTCTTGATGTGATAATATCAGGTAGGGTTAACCCTCTGTTCTTGCTCTCCTACTTGCAGTTGAATTTTAGAATAGTTTTGGCAGATTTAAAGAAAAAAATTCTGCTCAAGTTGTTATTGTAATTGTACTAAATGCATTTGGTAATTGAAAAAACGCTTGGCATTCTTACAGTGTGGAGTTTTCAGAAATCGTGAATTCTTCATGTTCTCAAGTCTTCTTTCATGTCTATCAATACCATTTTGTACTTGTTGTCATAATGTGTCCCACTTCCCAGTCTTGTGTTAATGAATATTTTGTTCTTGTTATTTCCACTGGGCACAGGACTACCCTAGAAATATTTTATTCTCCCGGAGGTTGCAGACTTAAACATACTGAAAGATACATGATTTCTTCCTGTGTCTACTCAAGGTCTCCGGGAAGAATAAAACCAAGCATTTGTGCATACATTAGAACACTATGTTGCTGAATGTACTTCAGCAGGTCATTGGTTTTCTGCAGAAGTATTTTGCATTCTCTCTGCAGCAGTGATTTAAAATACAAATATACCGTAAAGTTAATAGAATCATGAAAAACATCTTAAAGAACAGAACAGTCCTCGGACATTAACAGACTTAATATAACTTCTTGATGTGACAGTAATATAGCTTTGCTGGGAGAAATGCAAAGGTACTCTTATTCCTTCTTCCACAAACATCAATACACTGATGTATTCATTTGCTCAAATAATATGTACTGAGTACTTAGTGTGTGTGCCAGGCACTGTTCTAGGCACTGGAGATATGGCAGTGCAAGTGACAGATAGGGAAAGTTTGGGGTCATATTCAGAGAATAGTAGATCAATGTAGCATTCAGATACACGGCACAAAGTTTAGGGTAGGTTGGGGCCAGAATAAGAAGGGTCTCATATGTCACATCAAACTGTTTTAAAATTTTATTCCTTTTACTGGCTTTATTGAAATAGAATTGATGTATAATATTGTGTAAGTTTAAGGTATGCAGCATATTGATCTGATACATTTATATATTGCAAAATAATTACTGCCATAGCATTAGCTAACACCTGCATCATATCATCAAATTACCATTTCTTTTTGGTGGTGACAACATTTAAGATCTACTCACTTAGCAATTTTCAGCTATAAAATACAGTACTATGACTATAACCATTGCGCTTTACATTATATCCCTAAGAACTTATTCATCTTATAACTGGAAGTTTATATCTTTGACTAATACCTCCCTTTTTCCTCCTCAGCCATTGGTAACTACCATTCTAGTCTATTTCTGTGAGTTTCTCTGTTTCAAGTTCAACATATAGATGATAATATAGGGTTACGGTATTTTTCTTGGACTTATTTCACTTAGCATAATGCCCTCTAGGTCCATCCTTGTCACAAACTGTAGAATGTCCTTCTTTTTCATGGTAGAATATAAGCATATCACATCTTCTTTATCCATTCGTCCATTGGTGGACAGTTTTTTCCCATGTCTTGACTATTGTAAATAGTGCTGCAATGAACATGGGAGTAGAGATAACTCTTTGAGATCTCGTTTTCTTTCCCTCCCTTCCTTCCTTCCTTCCTTCCCCTCTCTCTCTCTCTTTCTTTTGTACATACTCCAAAGTGGGACTGTTGGATAAAATGGTATTTCTATTTTTAACTGATTGAGGAATCTCCATACTGTTTTCCACAGTGGCTGCACCAACTTACATTCTCATAAACAGTATACAAGCATTCCCTTTCCCTTACCGACACTTCTTATTTCTTCTATTTTTGATCATAACCCTTCTAACATTCTAGGTTATTGTGGTTTTGATTTGTATTTCCTGACAATTAGTGATGTTGAGTACCTTTTCATTAGCTTTATTCTTTAAGTAGTGGGAACCATCAATTGTTTTAAAGCAAAGTTGGTTGGAATCATTTTTGATAATTTGGAATATGGTCTAGAACAAGAAAAGGTTGGAGGCAAGAAATCAAGTTAAGAAGAGTACGTAATATTGCCTAAGATGTTCTTGGCCTAAATTAGACAAGAATGCAAGAATGTAGGCTTTATGAGAGCATCTGGCTTTTACACACTACCAATCCGAAATGAATACAAAATACAAAATGAGAGTTGTGGTTGATGGGTCAAGCTCCAGTCCAGAAAGGACTCAACACCCCACTTGCTTGTGAGAGTAAATGCGAGGATGCCTTACTTCTTCTCTAGTTTCCATAAGCCTCTACCGCCTCATTAGTCCCCTCACCAAGTACCTCGGCTTGATGTTGGGTTTACTGGGAGGAGATGACTTATATGTACTGAGCTCAGAGACTAATTACTTTCCAGTAAGGTAAGACTTCCTCCTAAAGACAGACTAAGATGTGAATAGGAGAACATTGGAAAGTGATAAGATCTTTATAACCAGCTTTAGCTCTCCAGGTTCTATCTCAACCAAGTACTTCTTGCCTTTGTTCTGTTGGGAAAAATCTTTTAGAATTACAGTTTTAGAAATGTATAGCAGTAACATTTTGTTTTTATTGCCAAGGAGAGTTATCGTTTTCTAAAGTATTTTACCATTTGAACTTTGATCTTCACAGATATGACTATATGGCAGACTTTGAGGGCATTAGAGCACTGGAGCAACTGTTAAATAATGAAGGAGAGGTGGCAGTAAAGGAGGCAGATGGCTTACAGCCCAGGCAGGACAATGTCACTGTGCTGCCTATGCAGCTTCCCGGACCATCCATTTGGGCAACTGACTCTTACAACAACCATGAGAACACAGGGTGCCCTCAAGCTTCTCTTCATTTTCAAGAATTCCAAGAGCTTATCAAAACCCCCCCAGATGATTCACCCACTGATATATACGACTTTAACTTTTTGTTGTCGGATGTGAATAAAGACAACCATGAAGACAATACCCCAAAAACTGTCTCAAGCTACAGCCCCTCACAGTTTGATTGCCTGAGCTTGATGCAGGATAGTATGATGTGTAAAGCCACCGACTCCTACCAGACGACACAAGTAGGAAGGATCCAGGCAGAGGAAGGAAGGAGCAACAAATGGAAAACTATCCGAAAACCGTCTTTAGAGAAAAGAATGCCAGTTCGGAGAGCACCTCAAGTCAGCCCAGATCCAGTGCCCGAGAGAAAAAGAACAGCTCCTATTAACCCTGCGTACACAATTCGAAAGTCAAGAGTTGGTAGCAGTGTCCACCTGAGGCCGTACAGGGACAGGGTGATTCACTTGCTGGCGCTGAAGGACTATAAAAAACCCGAACTACTCATTCGACTGCAGAAAGACGGCATTACCAAAAATGACAAGAAGTCCCTTGGGGAAATTCTGCACCAAGTAGCCAATCTAAATACTCAGAATTTCTCATATACCTTAAAGGATTACGTCTTTAAGGAGCTCCAGAAAGACTGGCCAGGGTATAACGAAGTAGAGAGGCAGTCACTGGAGTTGGTGCTTTCCGGAAAAATAGATGCATTACAGAATGCAGCAGGTACCAATTCCACAGAATCTTCTGTAGGTTGTGGTAGAGATGTAACATCTCGGGAACAACTTTCTAATGCAGCTATTAATTTGTCAAGGAGAAAAGTTAGAATATCTCGCCTCTCAACCGGAATACAGTCAACACCGAATGGCTGTGTGATGAACACCAGTGCAAAATCTGCTTTTGGGCTCTCGGGACGTTCTGAGGCGACTGCCTCTTCCATCCGTCCTCCGCTGCCCACAACCCACCCTCCCTGTTCACAGCCTCCTCAGCCTGCACGTTCTGGCAGCAATTACTGGGGCAACGTAGAAAGACCTGAGACTCTAGGTCCCCGTGTTGCCAGCTTTAGTGAAAATACAAACATCTCAGGGAGCCTGGGGGCTAAACATCCTCCCTTGAAAACAGTACCCTCTGTCTCAATTCAAATGACATACCCAGAGCCTATGGAGACAGAACCCTTGATGTCTGATAAGAAGTCTGAATATACATTTACTGAACGCGAAGCAAAGGACCGAGAGTATGACATTGACATGATGGGGAGACAGGAGACAGATCGGGAAAGACAAGGTGAAGGTGCAAAGCCAGACTCCAAACAAGAAGTTAAAGAGGTGTGCACTGCTTCCAGGAAGACTAGTGCAGCATCCGGGCTCCCAGGTTCTCTGGCTAACTATGCCCCAATAGTTTCCTCTGAGCAGCGTCAGCAGTATGAGCAGGAGTTTAGACTAGAATATGATGAGTATCAGGGCTTGTATTCCAAGATGCTGACTTTATCTAGAGTATTTATTAACCTAGATTCAAAGAGGAAGCACCTTTCTCCAGACTCAAAAGAATATCAAGATATTAATAAGAAAATCTCTCTAGAATATCAGAAGATGAAGCAGATTAATCCCAATTATTATGCAGAAAAACATAGATGCCAGTATCTTTATAACAAGCTGGTTCACATTAAAAGGTTAATAAATGATTATGACCAGCAGCATGTAAAATCATAGCAATGAAACAGAGCTAGGATCAGAATAAATACATATAATCTTATTTAAAACTCTGAATTGCTTGTTCTAGGATTCTAAAGGGATAAAACCACTTTGTTGAAACAGTAGTACCATTTAAAATTTTCTTTCCTTTTATGTTCCTTTTGATTTTAGTTTTCATTTTTGATATTTTTGTTTATTTTATTTTTTATTTATTTTATTTGATTTTGTTTATTTGATTTATGTTTATTTTAATTTTATGTTATTTTCATTTTTCTTTATTTACATTTTCTTCCTTTTACATTGCTTTTTTGTAACTTCGAAGCTGTTTCATCTGATTCCTTTTATACATAAAATGTGTGTTTTCATTCCCTTTTTTAAAAAAAAGTACCAAGGATCCAGTATCTTTGAATAAAACTTGTATACATTTAAAAAGTAAAAACCTATGAGTAATATGAAATCCTATTGGATAAAAATAAAAACTTATAATGAATAATATGAAATGCTAGTGTCTTTTTTTAAAGTCTAATGCAAAAGCAACCTTAAAACATAGACATTTAGAAATTTGTGAAAAATACTATGATTTCTTCAAACAGTACACATTTTCATTTCATTAAGTTTACTTTTGACCTTGCTTAAATATGTTACTTGTATTTATCTTAGGGAGCACATGTGATGTGGCCAAACATGCAAAGATTTTTTAGAGAGAGAGCATTTAAGTCGGGAGGAGGGTCAGGGAGGGAGGGAGGGAGAGAGAGAGAAAATTCCCAGCAAGCTCCACACCCAGCGTGGAGTCTGACACAGGGCTTGATCTCACAACCCCGAACTCATGACCTGAGCTGAAATCAAGAGTTGGATGCTTAACTGACTGAGCCACCCAGACATCCTCAAACATGCAACGATTTTGAACTAACAATTCAATTATGTTGTCTTTTCCAAGTACTATCATTTGAAATGGGAAACATGTTTACAAATCTAATATTTTCGGGGGGACAGGGGAGGTGCCAAGGGAGATGGAGAGAGAGAACCTTAAGCACACTCCATGCTCAGCATGGAGGTCAACTTGGGGCTCAGTCTCAGGACCCTGAGATCATGAGCTGAGCTGAAATCAAGAGCTGGACATTTAACCAGCGGAGCCATGCAGGTGCCCTACAAATCTAAGTTTTTAAATGTTTTCCCCAAATTTAAAAAGATTAGAACATTCCCAATAGCATTGCCGCTACTGTTGTTTTCCTCTCATCTACCCTGTGTCCCTCCCTCCCCCAAAGTGGCAAACACCTCCACAAGTTCACATTTATCTTTCCCTTGCTTTTCTTTTTGAAGACTTCCATTATATTTCTAAGTATTCCTAAACAGTGTATTGTTCGGTTTTGGGATCTTTATGAAAATGATCCTCAACTTGTTTTCTTCAGTCGTTCTTATTCTTCTGGGATTCCTTTTTTTTTTTTTTTTAAAGATTTTATTTGTTTATTTGACAGAGAGAGAGACAGAGCAAGAGAGGGAACACAGGCAGGGGGAGTGGGAGAGGGAGAAGCAGACCCCCTGCCGAGCGGGAGCCTGATGCGGGGCCCCATCCCAGGACCCTGGGATCATGACTGAGCTGAAGGCAGACGCTTAACTGACTGAGCCATACAGACACCCCACTTCTGGGATTTCTTTATGCTGATGCACAAAGCTGTAGTTTATTAGTCTTCTCATTTATATGATGGGTCATCATGTGACCTCAGCATAATTTAGTTATCCAGTCTCTTGTTATCAGAGATTGGGTTGTTTCTCAGTTTTTGTTATTATAAGCAATGTTGCTGTGAACACTCTTTACACATTTACCCTTTTCTATCATGTCTGTGATTATTTTCATGTGTTTTCACTTTCTATGACTTTTGAACCCCACAGGAATTTATTAATGCCTTTGTACGGTCAATAGTTATTTAGATTTTTATTCATTTCCATTGCTTCTCAGGCTTTCCTCCATTTTCTTATTTCTGACTGAGATGGTTTTCTTTTTTCTTTAAAAGCTCCCTTTGTCCTTTAATGTAGGGTCTGCTGGAAGTGAATCCTTTTGGTTTAGTCTGCATGTGCTTTTAACTGATCTTTAGTTTTGAAGGACAGTTTAACTAGATACAGGATTCTAAGCTGGTAGTTACTTTTGTTGACATTAAAACTCTTAACTCCATTTTTGTTTGGCTGTTTTATTCATGTGGAGGGAATTAGCTGTCAATCTTGTTGTTCCTCCTTTGCTGGTCATGTGTCTTTTTTTTCTATCTATGTTTTAGGTGTCTCTTCTTATCTTTGGTTTTTAGCAGTGTAATTGAAATGTAGTTGTGATTTTTGTTACTTATCCTGCTTGGAGTTCAGAGTATTAAAAAATATATATATTTTATTTATTTGACTGAGAGAGATACAGCAAGAGAGAGGGAACACAAGCAGGGGGACTGGAAGAGGGAAAAGCAGGCTTCCTGCCGAGCAGGGGATCTGAAGCGGGTCTCGATTCCAGGACCCTGGGATCATGACCTGAGCCGAAGGCAGACACTTAACGACTGAGCCACCCAGGTGCCCCTAGAATACTTCTTGAAACCATGGTTTGATGCAGTCCATTAGGCTTAGAAAATTCTCTCCTAATATTTCTGTAAATATTGCTTCTCTGCATTCTTTCTCATTTTTTTTCCATTTTCCTCATGTCACTTTTGGTCATTTTTGTAATTCCTATTGTTCCTCTCCATATTTTCATCTGTATATTTTCTACTGACCTAACTTCTAGCTCTCTTATCTTCTAGCTCTCTTATCTTTGTGATAGACCCATGTTTTGTCAGAAGAAAGTTGTTTCTTTATAAATAATATTATAATAATTCAGACTGGAGGTATATGGACTTAAAAGGGGAGGAGAAGGGCGCCTGGGTGGCTCAGTGGGTTACGCCACTGCCTTCGGCTCGGGTCATGATCTTAGGGTCCTGGGATCGAGTCCCGCATCGGGCTCTCTGCTTGTTGGGAGCCTGCTTCCCTTCCTCTCTCTCTGCCTGCCTCTCTGCTTACTTGTGATCTCTCTCTGTCAAATAAATACATAAAATCTTTAAAAAAATGTTTAAAAAAAAGGGAGAGGAGAAGGTGTTAAAAGTGCAACTAGAAAATGTGCATAAATAATTTCACACCAAGGGAATAGCATTTAAAATCATATTTGAAATCTCTGGCTCACTTCTTAATTTCATTTTTGTTACTCTCATAAATGCTGTTTTTTGAAATTTAAAACATCCTACCTAACTACCTACATACATACCATATAGGTAGCAAGCTGGCTGGTTAGCTAGATTATCACCCAGCAGACTGCTTGATGTGTAATGGACATTAAGTGGCAGTTGCAATTAATTAGTTACTATTACTCTGTTGTGAAATACTGCCACAAACTTAGCAACTCAAAATGAGAGACATTTATGGATTACCTCACAGTTTCTGTGGGTCATAAACCCTGGCACAGTTTAGCTGGTGGTTCCTCTGCTTCAGGGTTTCTCATGATGCCACATTTAAGATGTTGGCTGAGGCTGAGGTCTCATCACTTCTGGAGTTATTGACATGATTCAATCAATTCCTTTTGCGCTTTTGGCTAGAGCCTTTGTTGCTTTCAAGATGATGGCAGATACAGACTTCTGTTCCTTGCCACGTGGGATCTTCATGCAGCAGTTCACAACTTGGCAGTGCGCTTTATTAACGAGTCTGTTTGCAAGATGGAAGTTGTAATCTTATGTAACTTAATCATGGAAGTGATATTCCATTACCTTTGCCATTCCAAGCCGCAAATTCCATCCACACTCTAAGGGAGAAAATTATATAAGGACATGAATATCAGAAAGTGGGATCACTGGGGGCCATCTCAGAGTCTGTCTGCCACAGGCAGACTTTAAAAAACTCAAGTAACTCCTTTCATATAACCATTTTCTGTATTACTTTTGTTTTTTGAAAGAGTCCACGTGGCAATACCATACCACTTAAAAAATTTTTTTTTATTATTTATTTGACAGAGAGAGATCACAAGGCAGAGAGAAAGGGGGAAGCAGACCCTCCGCTGAGCAGAGAGCCTGATGTGGGGCTCGATCCCAGGGCCCTGGGATCATGACCTGAGCCAAAGGCAGAGGCTTAAACCACTGAGCCACCCAGGTGCCCCTTCTGTATTACCTTTCTAAACCAGTTTATTACATCATTCCTCACACTACTGTGTGAAGAAAAAGACACTCATTTTCTTATAAAACACCTGAAGACAACTCAGGCTCTATAAAATATCAATTAGTACAGTCAGAATATCTCCCAATTTAGATGTCTCAAAAAATGTCCTATCACAGGAGATGGTCTTTGAAAAAGTAAACATTTTGATTCAATGTTCTTTAAATCAGTATGTATCAAGATTATTAAATTAGCATATGTTTGATTAAAACTCTCCCTTACTTTTAGAATGAAAATAACATTTTCATTTACTGACTGATTCCATTAAAATATCTTTCTGAGTCATCTTTACTCATCCAAAGTTATGAATGCCTTGCTACATATTCATTTATTAGCATTTATATTTATATCCCCTAGAAGTAACCTTAAAAGTTATCTTACATGCTTAATAGTACCTCTGTGCTGTTTCTGAAAGGGCAAAGTGGCTTCTTTTGCTTGACAAGCCATATGCTTCGACCTTCTTTTTCCATGATGAGATTTTAGCCTGAGATCCTTCAAGCTTTTCAAATCCAGCTCAAAAAGCTGTACCTAAGAGTCTTCAGCCTCTGCGATTGCTGCATACTTCCCCATGCCATCGCTGCTCTGATTGAAGATTTCCTCATATAGAAATTATCTTATACCATAGAAGGGCATATGCCTCTGTACTGGGTTACAGAGGCTATAACTGATCAGGAAAGTCCTGCCAGAAGGGACTGTTTGGAGGTGTTAGTGTTTAACAACACAACACGAAAAGTTCCATTAGCTCAATGCTGGGAAGCCAACAAATGGCTGGAGGGTTGGGTATAGCCTGAAATTCGGAACAAATGAAAGCAGTGTCTTCATGGCCAAAGTGTTCTATGGCAGCTGGGAGGAAAAGTGTGTCTGAGTGCCAGCCAGTAGACTGGGTGCTTGAGAACACTGGTTAATAATATAGTTCCTGCCTTTTGGCAGATTTCCTAGAGTATGTAAAGAGATAATTAAGTATACTGCTATGACTCGGGGGGAAGCGGATGATGATGGGGAACAAGGGTGGGGAACAATAATCATAAGACTTGTCTATCATGGAGCATATTCCAGGCACTACATTCAGTTCTTTATCATAATTTTCTGACTTAAGCCTCATCCCAATGCTGTGAGATAGGTATTATGTCAGTTTACAGAGGAGAAAATTATGACTTGTAGAGTTACGGTGTTTTGACCAAAGTTGTGGGACTAGGTAATGAGACCTGAGATTTAAACCCATTTCTGTCTAATTTAAAACTTCTGCATGAGGAGGTCCAAGCAGGCGTGCTACTGACAGAGATTCAAATGAGCAGATAATCAAAATAGTAGCAAGACTCATTGCCTTTTATGGCATTGTGGCAGGAGACTAGGTTCTGCGTTCATAACTGGGACTGAATCTTGACTCTGCCACTTCCTGTATAACTGGAGGAATTACACAATAGCTCTGGAGATTGGTTTTCCTGTCTGTATTTTGGTAATAATAATACTCACATGATTATTGTGCCTAGTGCAAGGTAAGCACTCAATAGAAGAGCTGATCTTGTTATGATTACTTTTCCCTGTTAGATGTGGGTATGTGTCTTACAAATCAGAGGGCAGGGGGATTAGCCAAGTTATCAACAGAACAAGGAATATTTACTATGGCTTGGGATCCATAGAGAGACACTTAAGTTAGAAACATGGAAGAGATATCAAATGGATTGTTCGATGAATTCAGGAGCTTGAGGTCTCTGAAGTCAATATAAATTTGTGGTGGGAAGCTTCCTCTAGGCTCTACAGATACAATAATAAAAACAGGTCTTGTTCTAGTTCATGACCAAAACCTAAGCACACATACCAGCCAGGCATTTTCTTATAGTGTCACATCACCTCTTAGAAGCGGTATGATAAGGTTGACAGTGCAGTTGATTGGTGACTCAGGGGACGGGCATTTTATTTTCCTTTGCTGAGGTTTTTTCATGTGAGTCATTTAACAGGAATATGTTGATCTGACAATGTGGCGATGACCACATTAGACAGCAGGGCTACCGTAGATGTATTATGTGTGTGGTGGCACGAAAGATAGACCATTAGTAGTAGTGGTAGTTGAAGCTCTGTGATAAGAGAGTATAATTGTTAAGGAAGACAATGAATCAATGACTTGTCCTGTCCTGGGAAAGGCACCAACATTTAGAATATAAAAGGAGGAATGGAAGTGACCAGAATGGCCTGAGAAGAAGAATGGAAAATTCAGTGCCTGGGAACCCAGCAAGAAGGTAATCCACAGTTTCAAATCATACAGAGAAATCAAGATAATTAACTTCAGCTCCCCACAGAGCAGCATAAAAATGCAGAACTATGGGAATACTGCATAACTGTATTAGGATCCCTGCTCCTTCCTCAACACAGATCAAAACTATGCATTGATTCCAGCTCCAGAAATTTTCAATGTATGTACTTAATTAAAACAAAGTATGGGCGGGGTGGGGACACACCTGAGTGGCTCAGTTGGTTAAGTGTCTGCCTTCGGATCTGGTAAAGATCTCAAGGTCCTGGAATGGAACCCTGCCTAGGGCTCCCTGCTCAGCGGGGGGTTTGCTTCTCCCTTTGTCTCTCCCCCCTCTTGGTGCTCATACTCTCTCAAATAAATAAAATCTTTAAAAAAAAATGTGTGGGGATGCCTGAGTGGCTCAGTCTGTTGAGTGACTGACTGTTGGTTGTGAGAAGGAGTCCTACATGGGGGGAGGGCTGCACTCCGTGGGGTCTCTCCTTCTCTCCCTCCCCTTACTTTCTCTCTTTCTCCCAAATAAATAAATCAAATCTTTTTTTTAAATGGTATTGAATATCTGAATTCCACATGAAATTTTCAGTAACTTAATCCCTGACAAATGATTATTCTTAGGTGGATTAGATCTTTACGTAGTAAAAATCTGGAATGTTTTGTGACATTATCACTACCGTCTGAAAGATATAGACTCATGGGATATTTAACTGTTCATTTTCCTCTGGTTGATTTGGAAGCATTTCTCAGAGTAGAGGATATTTTTTTTTATCAGGATAGATGATTTTGATGCCAAACTGAAATTTTTTTTGATGTCTAGAATGTGTGTGCTAATTTTATTTTATATAATGATAATCAGTTTCAGTGAATGATGAATCTGCTCTGTTTATCTTTTAGGTTTCATCAAACTTTCACTTCCTTCTTTTGATTAAGAAATTGTTAATAAATTTCAGCATTATTATCTCTACAGTTTTTACTGTCACTAACATACATTATTTTTGTGGAGTTTGCTGGTGTTCTATAGTTGTAATGAAGTAATTTTTTAGACATCCTGAGACCTGAGTAAAAAAAAAAAGTATTATTAACTATCTAATTCACAGAAAATAATTTTGAGATATTAGCAGAATATATATGTATTATACTATGTGGGTTGGTAGTCACATACTTGATATTTTCATTTTAACTTCTTGCCCCTTAAATTGAGATCCTAATAACATTGGTTGAATGCATTGCTTCTCTTATGTTTTGCTAGACTTTAAAGCATTTGAGCAATATGTATCCTCTTTTTAGTCTAAGTCCATGCTTCTGGTGCAAAGTATAACATTAAAATTTTATTTTATTTTTAAAGATTTTATTTACTTAGTTGACAGAGAAATCACAAGTAGGCAGAGAGGCAGGCAGAGAGAGAGAGGAGGAAGCAGGCTCCCTGCTGAGCAGAGAGCCCGATGCGGGGCTCAATCCCAGGCTCATGACCTGAGCCGAAGGCAGAGGCTTAACCCACTGAGCCACCCAGGCGCCCCTAACTTAGAATTTTAAAGTTAAGTACGTCCCAATTTTAACTGGAGTAATCTTTGACAATAACGTGATGATTTTCTCCTATTTTCTCTTCAGGCGAACATGAGTCTTTCCCAGGTATAACTGAGGGTTAGGGTAACATCTCTTTGTTAGTTAACAAGCTATCCCTTCAATGGACTCCCTGTCCTCCTTTCAAGAAATGAGATATCGAAACCTGGCTTAAAATCACCCTTCTCAGATACACGTCCTTGCCTGCCATTTGTCTAATTAGGTGCTTACTTGATACAAAATTCGCTTTCCTCATTCATTAAAGGTGTTGAAACTGAAAAGCACGTTTCTGCCTTTTCACAACATCTCAAATTAACTTCCACTAAAACATGAAACAGAAGAGAGGTAGTAATGGTCTCACCTACCTATTCCAGTGACACTTCTTGTCAAATGATGAGTGACTTTCAAATTGAAAGGACGTATCTGGCACAGATAGCTCAGGAACAATTGGTGTCACTATCTCGAGTCTTCTCATTGCTGCACTGATAAGGATAATTCAGCTTCAATGTTGAGATAATTGGTAACCTATGCTTCCCACGAAGCATTGGGAGAAACTTGATTAGCTGGATATGATAGACTTCTAAAACCTTTTCATCTGTTTCTCACAGCAGAAGCACATATAAACCATACAAACATGTGGAACCCTTAAGCATTGTAAATTGCATCTTGACCGAACTTCTGGTGGTATAGTGTGAAGAGCCTGTGTATTTGGGCTCATACTTCTCAAAGTACTTTTTTTTTTTTGAAGTCCATTATATTTATTTATTATTTTTTAAAATTTATTTTTTATTTATTTTCAGCATAACAGTATTCATTTTTTTTGTACAACACCCAGTGCTCCATGCAATCTGTGCCCTCTCTAATACCCACCACTTGGTTCCTTCAACCGCCCACCCCCCCACCTCTTAAAACCCCTCAGATTGTTTTTCAGAGTCCATAGTCTCTCATGGTTCACCTCTCCTTCCAATTTCCCCCAACTCCCTTCTCCTCTCCATCTCCCCTTGTCCTCCATGCTATTTGTTATGCTCCACAAATAAGTGAAACCATATGATAATTGACTCTCTCTGCTTGACTTATTTCACTCAGCATAATCTCTTCCAGTCTTGTGCATGTTGATACAAAAGTTGGGTATTCATTCTTTCTGATGGAAGCATAATACTCCATAGTGTATATGGACCACATCTTCTTTATCCATTCGTTCATTGAAGGGCATCTTGGTTCTTTCCACAGTTTGGCGACCGTGGCCATTGCTGCTATAAACATTGGGGTGCAGATGGCCCTTCTTTTCACGACATCTGTATCTTTGGGGTAAATACCCAGGAGTGCAATTGCAGAGTCATAGGGAAGTTCTATTTTTAATTTCTTAAGGAATCTCCACACTGTTCTCCAAAGAGGCTGCACCAACTTGCATTACCACCAACAGTGTAAGAGGGTTCCCCTAAAATGCCTACCATTCACAAGATCCTGTATATATGGTTAATTCCTTAATAAGAGATTAATCAAATCAGCACTAAATTAATAAAATATGCTACACAATGTTATCACTTTCCTTAACAGATCCTCATGGGACATGAAACTTTTGATACTGATCTGTAAAACTCAAAAGGTAGACTTATGCAATCAATTATTTAATGATACTATGGCTTGGGATTTAGAGAGAAGTACTTGAGTTAGCAACACAGAAGAAAATCAAATGGACTGTTTGATGAACTCAAGCGCCTGAGGATTCTGAAGGCAACCCAAAAAATGAGAAGGAGAATTTTACCCACCCTATACAGATGAAAGAATGAAAGCAGGTTTTGTTGTAGTTTGTGGCCAAAAGTTCAGCAAACATTTCCAGTCAGGCATTGCTGACAATGTCACACAGTCTCTTGGAAGCTGTGTGATGAGGTTGACCAGAGAAATCCAGAGACCAGCATTCTATACCTTTGCCAGATTTTCTCAAGCAACTCATTTACCCTGTCTTTGTATCAGCTTCTTCTGAAATGGGTCTGAAAAGAAATGCTGTTTGTAAATTATTTTGAACTGTTTTCAATGACTTCATACTCTCCCATGAATAATAGAGTTTATTATTTTGAGCTTATCAGTCGATAGTCTTTGAGATAGGATTAAAATATTTTACTGATGAGAAAACCCAAACGCAGAGAATAAAGTGATTTGCTTACTTTAGAGTTTCTTAATCTTGGCACGCCTGACATTTTGAGCTGGATAATTCCTTGTCACGGGGGTTGGGGGTGGGTGGAGGAGGTGTCCTGCAGATTGTAGAATGCTAAGTGGCATCTCTGGCCTCTGTTAGATTCCAGGAACAAATGCCCAGTTAGAACTATGAAAAATGTCTCCAGGCATTGCCAGATATTCCCTGGGGGGGGGGGCAAAATAGGCCCAAATTCAGAACCACTGTCATAAGTAACACAGAAATATAGTGGCAGGAGTAGGAAATGGAATTGAGGCCTCCTGACCCAGACTCTGTTGTTACTCAACTATGCTGCCTAACCCATGAATTGGTACTTTGAGTGAGGACAGATATCAGGTTAGTTCCCCTCACCTTGCCAAGAGAGGTTAGTTCCTCTTACCTTGCCAAGAGATGATCTTCTCTGGAGCTGGTACATTGAATTGCTGTGTTTTAAGTCCTGCACTAGCATAATGAAAATGTGTAAATAGAAAAAGGCCAAGTTGACATATGTCGGTGATCTATTGAAAGGAGACCTTGATTATTTACAATTATTAAAGTATAATGTGTGTCTATCTCATTAATGATGAACATATTCAGCAGTGGATGTCTGTCAAAATTAGGCATTACAGCAAATACTCATTTCAGTATGCAGAAGTCAAATTCAATAACCATTTCGTGAACAGCTTCAAGTGTTGAATTTCACCTATATTAGTAGTTGAATAGCTTTATCAAACACACAACTATGTTCTAATGATATAAAAACAAGTTTGACAGAGGACCTGTGTATCTAGGGGATGAGACTATGATACCATATAGGCCAATTTTTAAATCTGGCAGTCAGGGAAAACTTCACTGAGAAGTTGGCATTTGAACAAGACTTAAAGGAGGCAAGAGAACGTATGGTTCAGATATCTGGAGAAGGAGCATTCTCAAGCATGGGGAAGGGCAAATGTAGTAGCCACAAAAGAGAAAGGAGTTTCTGAGATGTTTGAATAACATCAGGGACACCAGTGTTTCCAAAACCCAGTAAGTAATTGAGTTGTGGGAGAGATAACAAATATAGATTATATAAGGCTTTATAAACATGGCAAGGGCTTTGGCTTCTCTGAGTGAGATGAAAGGACACTGGAAGGTTTTATGTGGAGGAATGTTAGGATCTACTTAGTATTAGAAAGATTACTCTGGTTGCTAGGTTTAGAAAATACTATAAAGAATAAGAATGGAAAGAGGGGCAGTAGTGAGAATGCTACTAGAATAATTCAGATGAAAAATAGTGGCAACTTGGTTTAGTATAGAATTAGTGGGAGAATTGTAGGAAATGATTAAATTGTGGGTATTCTGAAGATATGTGAAATATATTTTTCCTGATAGGCTGGATGTGGGATGTGAGAGAGTTGATGAGAGCTCCGAATCTGGGGCCTGAGAAATGTGAAAGATGGTGCTGAGATGGGGAAACCTGTGTGAAAAACAGATTTGGGGAAAGATAAAGACCGTGGTTTGGTATAGGCTATATTTGAGATGCCATTATTTGTCCAAGAGCATATATAACTTTTGACTTGAGAGGAGAGGTCTGGGATGGAGATACGTATTTTGGAGTCATCGGTGTATAGTTACATTTAAAGCTGTAAGACTAGACAGGATCACTAAATAAGTAATAGAACATTCAAGAAATGAGCCCTGAGCTACTCCTACCCTTGGAAGTTTGGTAAGACAAGGAGGATTTGGCTAAGGAGACTGAAGAGAGATAACCATTTCTAGTTCCTTCCAAAAAGTTTGCTGAATGTAGACCTCAGTTTCTTGTCATGTGAGCATCTCCATAGAGCAGCTCACAACTTGGCAGCGGGCTTTACTAAGGCTAGCAAGGGAAAGAATCTGCTAGCAAGATAGAAGTTATAATCTTCTATAACATAACATGGAAGTGACATCATATCACCTTGGTCATACTCTTTTGGCTAAAAGCAAGCCACAAATTCCACCCACACTCAAAGGAAGCAGATTATGTAAAGGCATGAATATTAAGAGGTCGGATGAGTAGGGGTCATCTTAGAGTCTGCCACAACCATCATCACCTTTAAAAAACTCAGAAATAATTATTTTGTGATACCCATGAAAATAATGCTAGAATAGCATGGTGTTATGAGCAAAGTAAAGACACTGAAAGGAGAGGCAACCAACCATGTCAGATGCTGCTGATAGGGCAAATAAGATGACGAGTGTGACAATGATTGGATTTATTTTTATTTATTTTTTTTCCATTTTAAAATTAACATATAATGTATTATTAGCCCCAGGGGTACAGGTCTGTGAATCACCAGGTTACGTACTTCACAGCCCTCACCATAGCACATACCTTCCCCAGTGTCCATAACCCCACCCCCCTTTCTGGACCCTCCTCCCCCCAGCAACCCTCAGTTTGTTTTGTGAGATTAAGAATCTCTGATGGTTTGTCTCCCTCCCGATCCCATCTTGTTTCATTTTTTCTTTTCCTGCCCCCCATGTTGCCTCTCAACTTCCTCATATCAGAGAGATAGTGATTGGATTTAAATACATGAAGGTTATCTGTGACATCTACTACTACAGTTTTGGTGTAATGGTGGGGTTGAGGTTCCAATTGGAATGAGCCCAAGGAAGTATGGGAGGAGAGGAACAGGAGGTCTCAAATGCAATCAAGTCTTTCAAAGCACTTTGGGGTTAAGAGTACCAGGGAAGAGGGGCAGTAGCTACAACAGGTGTAGGACAGAAGTGTTTTAATAAACTAGGAGAAATTATAGCATGCTTGTATGCTGATGGGAAAAATCCAACAGAGAAGGAAATTAGAATGATTCTGGAAAGTGAGGGTAATTGGAAGAGTGATGTTATTTTCTTTTCTTAACTTAAAGAAATAACACACTTTATTTTAAAAAATTCCAAGTACGCTTCGAATGAAAAGTGTCTATTTAGTAAGCTCCCACAGAGTTCCAATCTTTGTACAGAACATCAAAACACTTGTTTGTATTCTTTTAGAGCAAAATTGCCATTCTGTCGTGCTCATTTTTGAGCGGCATGGACATTTTAGTTCCGTTGTCATAAAATGACCAGTTCTTCAAGAGTTCCTCAAGAAACAAGTTTTTGGTCCATAGAATTAGATCATGAAGGAAGTTTCTTTGCCAGTTGTTATACTTAATGTCCTCTCCCTCTGAAACCACCACCACCCCGTCCTCCTTGGCCTCCCCTGCTACCACCTGTTGGGGTTCCCTTCTCACCTGGAGGTTGGGATAAAAACCCCTGCAATGGTATCAGTTTATTTGGGTCTGTATAGAACTTCTGCAGTTTTTTTTAAAGGAAGATGCATTAATATTTTCTGACAATTTCACATAAAAACAAAAATCTCTAAGTTGTCCGCATATTTCCTCCACCTTACCAAGTTGTTCTTTGTTCTGTAAATCAACTGGAGCATTGAAATAAGACATCTTCTTTTCATTTGTAGTACAACTGCAGACTGTGTCATCTTCGCAGGGATGTAGGAACTCTCCTAATAAAACTACATGTTCCAGAGGTCCTAGGTCTTGGCCTTTGTTAAAACCTCCACGGCCACGAAAGTGTGATGTTATTTTCAAAGTTAGGGTCTTGGGGAAAAGTGGAGGAGATAGCCTTAGGACAGAGTGTGGACAATGTGCCAATATGAACAGGAAGAAAGGCCTAACATATGTGTATATTTCTGGGAAGGGACATGATGTATATTGTGATAGCTTATAAGGTTCTTTTCTGAACTTCTTTCTTTATCTGTTCATCTCTCTCTCCTCCCTTTTTTTTTTTCCCCCAAGCAATGTCATCAGCTGAGAGTAAAGTTGGAAAAGAAATTGTCGGATATCTGAAATGGAAGGATAATGCAGAAAATAGGTTTTTATGACAATGAGGGAAGAAGTGAATTACAGAAATATATTACAATTGCCTGGCAGCCTTCAGAGCCTTGCCTAACCTTAAGAGGTTTAGAATGGCCATACTTCTGGGTTTCCAGAAGTAGAGGAAAACCAGTTACATTAATGTCTATCATATGGATGGACTGTGCAATTTAAGCTAGGTGGAAATGAGTGAAAACTTACTAAGGGTAACAAGGTGGGGAGAGGATAATTGGAATTGGGAACTGGCAGGAATGAAATGAAAATGTAGAACACAGTAGACAGAATGACATGTTTGAAGCTGCCACTAGGAAGTGGTTACATCTTTTGTTATGACAGGGTCTAGCATCTACCCATGGGAGTAGGGGGATAAGATAAGGTGAAAAACAAGAGCATTTGGGAAGAGGAGGTCAAATGAAATTTCAGGGTCTTCGAAGCATTACACATGCAAATAATGAAATTACCAAGAACTGTGGCTGAGGTAGTATTAGAGAGTGACAATGAGCTAAGAGAGAAAATCTCCAGAAAAGGCTGGAGGGCTTGGCCATTTTTAAGGTCCTTACAAAGACAGGGTGTTGACCACTCCCCGTTGTAGCCATTTATAGATTTTCCAAGCAAGGAGGTTTAGAGAGGAAAGAAGGAGAATATAATTAAAACATCATATAGATAGTTTTGAGGGAGGGGGGACTTGGCCATTTTCAAGTTCATTACAAAGACAGACTATTGACTGTTAATCTGATAACATCGTCCTCTAAATACCTGAAGCCAATATGGCTAATTTTAATCACTGTAACATTTGTTCAGATAATCGATTAATTGTTTAGTAGTCACCTGTGGCTGACCTGGAAGCAGATCATTAAGCGTGGCATTTCTTCTCAAAGTGGAAATATAAAAATGAAAACTGGAATCATGATTTTAGCTTAATTTGACAATCCAAGAGAAAGTGATTCAATTAAGATCATAGTGTTAATAAGTACAGAGCCAACAATAGAACACAACTGAGTTAAGACGGACAGATTTAGCCACAAAGGAAAATAGAACAAAGCAAAAGTGACAACGGCAGCAATAACAACAGACAAAAAAGAAAGCGGGACGGTCTGTTACATTTGGATTTCACACAAACAATACATTTTGTTGGTAGTAGTATGTCTCAAATATTGCCACAAAATATTCTCAAATATTGTCACACAACATACTTAATGTGTCGACAACGCTGTCCTCAGTAAGTCAGTTCACTGATTGTCTCTGTCCCTGTCCCTGTTGCTACAGAGCCTCATTGTGTAAGTTACAAGGGTGTGTGTGTGTGTGTGTATTGAGGGAGGGTCCTGATAAGAAGCCAGGGTCTGTATTTTCTTTGTGCTTAAGCATAATACCTTTAGAGTATTTTATGAGAGTTGAAGGCAATTATAGCTAAAAGTCAGATAAGCCAAACAGATGTTACCAGTAAAGTATTTGTTTAAAGGCAGCATCATCACCCCAAGAATGCATCTTTCTTATATGGGCTGCTTCTTGATTCTCTTTCTGATGTCTAACAATTCAGGAACTTTTCACCAAAAATAGTTGCAATTTCCTGGGAGAGGAGAAGTTTTGTTGGAAGGTTAGTCGAGTATACTCATCTTTACCATTTTTCTTGCCATGTTGTTTGTACTGATCTAGAATCATGTTATTAGCACAAAGAAATACTATATAAACAAAGACAGTAAATGTGCACTAACCAACATATATTTTCTACGAAACCTTTTCCCAAAACTATTGCTTGATCTCTTTCAGTGACAGGACCTTTCTAATTATTTCTAAATGACTTACCACATCATTACAGATTACAGCTCTCTCCTGGACAAAATCAATCTGTTTAAATAGGAAATGATTTGCTCCCAGATTAACACAACATTAACATTTTAAACTATTGACTAAAAATGTCAGCCTTTCACATTTTAAGTAAATAGACTTGCTGATGCCTCGGTGGCTCAGTCAGTTAAGCATATGACTCTTGATTTCTCCTCAGTCATGATCTCATTGTCACGGTATCGAGCCCTGCATGGGGCTCTGTGCTCAGTGTGGAGGTGGAGTCTGCTTGTCCCCTTCCTCCTGGCCCACCCCTCCCTCCCCATCTGTCCCTCCTACCCTCACTCTCTCTTGCACACATGCTCTTGCTCTCTCTCACAAATGATTAAATAAATAAAATCTTTAAAAAAATAGACTTGCAGTTACCAAAATGATGAGGTAGCCAAGCAACTTGTGGTTGATTTCCTGTTATTGTCCACAAATGGCAAAATGGCATTTAAAAAATAGGTATGAGAAACTTTATGTCCTTGCTGTTAACTTGGCTCTTCTCATATGCTCAACTTAATTTGAATTGGACTTTATTAGTCCAATTGGACTTTATTTTTCTAACATCCTCCTACAAATTCTCAGGTCTTTAAAGATATAATGTTTTAGTTTCTTAAGATGCTGTAAAGGTGTGATCATTTACAAATACGAGAAAATAAGTCACATAAGGTAATATTCAAATATAGTTATCCAGTTAAAAACTTCCATAAAAATGAATAGGTACCTAAATTGCCCAGTGGCAATAGTTAGGTTTTTATAAATTGTTATTAGCTTTCTTAGGTTGGTAATAATCTTCCTTTTATTCCTGAGTGCATATCCTGTGCCATTTATTTCTCATAATGAAGCTGTGCAATTATTTTGGATGTCAAAACTGAAGCTCGGGAAGTTAGCTAACCTGGGGGGGGGGGTGCCTGGGTGGTACAGTCAGTTAAGTGTTTGACTCTTGATTTTGGCTCAAGTCGTGATCTCAGGGTTGTGCGATTGAGCCCGTGTCAGGCTCCGCACTCAACACAGAATCTGTTTGAGATTCTTTCTCTCTCTCTCCCTTTGCCCCTCCCTGCACTCCTGTGTGCTTGCTCTCTCTAAATAAACAAGTAAATAAATAAAATTTTGGGGGTGTCTGAGGGGTTCATTCAGTGAAGCTTGTAACTTTGGCTCAGGTCACGAGTTCAGGGTTCTGGGAAGGAGTTCTTTGTTGGGCTCCATGCTCAGTGGGGAGTCTGCTTCTCCCTCTCCCTCAACCCCTCCCTCAGTTCTTGCTCTCTTTCTCTCTCTCATTCTCTCAAATAAATAAATGAATAAATAAAGTCTTAAAAAAAAAAAGAAAGTTAAGTAACTGGCCCAGTATCATGTAACTGACAGGGCTGTGACACAACTTCCAAAGCCCGTGGTCTGTTTGCTGGGTAGTTACACAAAGCCTTTCAAAACCAACTCAGTTTTGATCAGTGATATATTGTGCAAGATGTTTTTCGATTACTCTGAAAAAAATTATTACTGATAGACCATAACTTATTTGTATATTGTTTTACCATTTCCAGCGTACTTTAATTTATACTACCTTAGACTGTCTCAGTTTTGTGTTCAACTCGTATCAACCATCAGAGATAGACAAGGTTGGTATATTTAGCTCAGGTTACCAATGAAATAGCCAAGAGATTAAAGGCTATTGCCAAGGTCATAGATGAAGTAACAGAGCCGGGAATCAGGTCCAGACCTCTTGTCTCTAAGATCTACTGCACTGTGATGATGACACCCTTTGGATGCCGTCCTCACTCACTCTGCTTGGGCTCTGACAGGCCGCATCCGGCCTTCTTTTGCAAGTGCCTTCATTCCTCCATTCAGTTTCTCATGCCCCGTGCTGGGCCTCTCATCCGTGGTGAGGCCCCCACCACTTTTCTCAGGCTCTGATAGCCTTCTCTGTGCCACAATAGCTTCCTCCAGACTCCAGGCATGAAAACCCACCTCGTTTGTCTCATGTCAGTCTTTAGGACCGAGTTGTTCTGGAAAAGAAGAGGACACGAGTCTCTAAAGGGATACAGTCGCTGAAAGAAGGAAGTCCACAAAGACAGCTTCACTTTACTTTTCCCGTGCAGTTTGCTGGGAAAAAGTAGCAGCCCCACTGGACTGAAGCCATAGAAGTCAGGGTCTGAGGCTGTCGGAGCAAATGGATACTAAGGGGCAGATCTCTAGAGAGGAGAGAACCACACAATGGGGCTTCCTCCTTCTGTGCTTCTCAGAAAAGATACAGCGGACTCCCTCCAGAACTGCACAAAAATAGGACGAGACTCCAAGACTCTTGGAGTCGGCAGAGATTAGCAACTAGAATGCTAAAGAGCCTCACAGAGATTCCGACTGCTTTGTTTTCAGGGCATTTTATGTGTATAATTATTTGTTTAATTTTTAATTTTTCTTCCTACGTGGAAGAAAAAGTGTAGAGCATGTTTCTCTCCCATCAACTTCTGGATTGCTTAGACCATATTAACATAACGTAGATATCATATATTTTGTACTCTATCTCTTCAACAATTATTTTTATGTGGACGTTGAGTTTTATAACCAAGTTAAATTTACTTTACGTTTGAGGCTTAACCCTAAACCCCCTCAACAGCATTGCTAGTTGTAAACTCTGTGCAGCTTTCTGTGTCTAGTGGGTTAAGTGTTTGAGGTCGATCTTCTTAAAATCCGAATTCTGCCTCCAGGGTTATTCACAATATCTCTCTCTCTCTCTCTCTCTGTGTGTGTGTGTGTGTGTGTGTGTGTGTGTGTGTGTATGTGTGATATCTCACATAGCAGCCTGATTGGAGTAATGGCAAATGACATGACCACGCACTGCACAAACGGATAAATACAAACAACTGGGTATCAGATGAAAAGTACAAAGTGTTTAACCTGAATAATTATCACTGGAACAAAGATTAAAACAAGAGTTATCACATCTGATAACTGCAATCTGCAGTTAAGCATCTGATTCTTGGTTTCCTCTCAGATCCTGATCTCAGGGTCATGAGATTGAGCCCCAGTTGCAGCTTGGCGGCCAGTGTGGAGTCTGCTTAAGACTCCCTTTCCCTCTCTCTTTGTCCCTACCCCCAAAATCAATCAATCCATCTTCTTAAAAAAAAAAAGAAACCTCGGAAAATAAAAAGAAAAGTGCTAATACCAGGGTTGGCATGGATATGAGAAAAATGGGTCCTTTCATACATTGCCCGGGGAAATGTAAATTTGTACAAGGTTTCTGGACAAAATTGTGACAAAATGTATCAAAGTTCTTAATGTGTTCCCATCCATTTTTCTGGTGGGGCTATTATAAATATTAAATATTGTTGCTACAGACATACTTTAACATATACCCTTGGTTCAAGTGTTTTTTCTAGGGTAGACATTCTCCAATCGGACCTCCAACACCTTAGGACCTCTTTTATTTTTTTTTAAGATTTTATTTATTTATTTGTTAGAGAGAGTGAGGGAGAGAGAGCACAAGACAGTGTAGGCAGAGGGAGAATGAGGAGCAGACTCCCTGCTGAGCAGGGAACCCAATGTGGGGCTCAATCCCAGGACCCTGGAATCATGACCTGAGCCGAAGGCAGACGTTTAAGTGAGTGACCCAGCCAGGCGCCCACCTTAAGACCTCTTTAAACTCTTATAAATTATTGAGAAGAACCCCAAATATGTATATATGTGTGTATATAAACATGTATTAGATAGTAAACTGAGAAATTGATATTTAGTCATTTCATTTGAAAATAACAAATCCACTACATGGTATTAAAATATTTGAATGAAGAATAACTTTGTTTTCAAAACAAAACAAAACAAAAACAATGGGGAAAGGGACTTCTTTTACATTTTGAAAATCTCTTTTTAGTGTGTGGATTAAGAACAGCTGGTCAGGGGCGCCTGGGTGGCTCAGTGGGTTAAGCCTCTGCCTTTGGCTCAGGTCGTGATCGCAGGGTCCTGGGATCGAGCCCGGAGAGCCTGCTTCCCCACTCTCTGCCTGCCTCTCTGCCTGCTTGTGATCTCTCTCTGTGTCAAATAAAATAAATAAAATCTTTGGAAAAATAAAAAAAATAGCTGTTTGGGTCCATGTATCTGTTTCTATACTCAATCTACTGCAGTGTATCGTTTTGGTTGAAGTTGTTTTCTCTAATATATGATTTTGAAACAATAAATTTACTTTAATAATGCTTTAATCACATTCCTGAAATTCTAATATACAGTTTTTTCATTAACATTCAGTTTGAAATATTTTATGATTGTTATTATTTTATTTTCAGCCTGTGTTTTATTTAGACTAGTGACGTTTTCAAAATAAAAGTTCAAATTAAGTTTTCTAAAATCTCTAAGTAACTTTATGGATAAATGTGGCTTTCATGTCCATTTATTTTCAGGGTTACAAATTTCCCTGTTAATTTCATATTTTCTCCTTAGTTATTTGATACTTTTAAGAAGGTGTGGGTACATTTTGTTTCACAAGATGTCTGTGTATCAAATCATCACATTGTACACCTTAAACATACATATGTTATATATCAGTGATATCTCAGTAGAGCTGGTGGGAAAGTGGCAACGAGGGATATGATGTGTGTACAGATCCAGCTTCTTTAGTTTCTTGAGTGTTGGGATAGACCTAGCCCAGTTTTCACAAAAAGAAACACCTTTAAATGCTTTTTAATTATTAAGGTTTTTTTTCTTTTAAATTTTAGAAATTCCATTTGACTCTTTTCTAAATCCCAACAATCTTTTAAAAAAGAGTATCATTCTTCTCTTTCATATATTTCATTTAAAGTTTTAAAAATCATGTATTTCATTTTATCTTTTATTTTATTATCTACATTTTAGATTATATATTAGATAATCCATTAGGTGTATGTTCTGGGCTAATTGTAGAGTTTATTGTTTCTGCTAATTCTGGTTGGAAATGGATTATTTTCTGGTCTATTATGTATTGTGGGACTAAAAACTCGTAGAATCCAACTCTGTTTGTGGAGATCCTAGAAAGCCTGAGCTAAGGACCCATCTTTTTAGAGAATGTTAGCATTTGTTTCTTCCAAGAACACCAGGATTCTACTCAACTAAAAACATTTGATTTTAGGGGCGCCTGGGTGGCTCCGTCAGTTAAACATCTGCCTTTGGCTTAGGTCATGATCCCAGGGTCCTGGGATCCAGTCTTGCATTGGGCTTCCAGCTCAGTAGGGAGTCTGTTTCTCCGTCTCGCTCTGCTCCTCACCCCCCCCCCCGTCCCAACTCATGATTTCTCTCTATCAAATAAATAAAATCTTTTAAAAAATTTAAAAAACTCTTAATTTCTTGTCTTTTTCCCCACATGCTGCAGAGGGGATGTAAATTTGAGCCCCTTTGCCTGCCTAAGGATTGATTATGCTGATGTTAGTGGAATTAGAGGAGTCGGAGGAGACTTCTTTTTCACCTAGACTCCAATATGAAATAAAGTTATTTATTATCTTTTTGTACTATCTTGCGGATTTTTTTCCCAAGTCCATTTTTTTCACGGAAGATGTAGACTTTTCAGTATTCCAATATTTTACAGAAGATTTTAACCTTCATTCCTTTCTATGAGGTTGTGGTGAAGGGAATGTCCTCTGAATTCCCTCTGGGGATGTTAGTAGGTACACATGGGAAGGGCACGCAAAGCAAATCTTTCTCATTCTGTTCATTCCAAATATTATACCTAGCAATTTCTAACATTTTGAGTATATTTAATATGACTACCAATACTGAGACTTTTTAGTCAGCCAGCTGGGCAAACAGAAGCAATCTTAGCTTTCTCCTAGCCCATCTGCAAAGAACACCTATATTGATGATTTTGACCCTATATAAAAATGTTTTTCTTTTACAAATTAGACAAGTCCTGTAATCTATATTGTATCTGACTTGTGTTCTAGCACTAAACTTTTTAATTAATCTTCCAGAGACTACTGGGACCTGACTCTTATTATTAGACAAAGAGGAGCATTGGCTTTTCTCAGGAGGTAAGTCCCCAATGATAGTGTTAATATCTGCAGGGAAGAGGATAGAGAGGATACTTCTATTTGTTCTGGGAGTTTGGGATAATTTGGCTGTGGGAATTTGGGTTTGGGAATACCTTGAGACCTTTGTATCTGTTGATATTACCCTTCTAATTGTCTATATCCAACTTGTTCCTGTTCAATGCAATAACTCCCAATATAGAATTTGGGAAACTGAGGATTTAACTGAAATTATGGTTTGGCAGCTTACAGGGTCATACTAAATATTTGGTTTTCCTCTTACTCAACCTTATAAGTACAAGAAGCAATAGATTCATTTAGCACATAATCTAATAGATATAAATCTAAATAGATATAAATCCCTGCCTTGATACTAGAATTTAGGGATTTGCGAATCTTGTTCTTTTTTCATAAAGCATCCAGAGCTTTTGGAAGCAGCCATCTGTACCCCATGGTCCTTGAATTTCTGCATATTGTTCTAAAAAGTGACAATTATTTTTCCCAAATTTTGCCCTCAATGATTACCACATACTAGGTGGCCAGGTGCCTAATTTAATAATCTATTTTGTCATTGTGTGTCATGGGCTATTGGGTGATTATCCATAAATATTAGTGGCATCTTTCACAGCATTCAATCCACCCTAAGCAAGATAATTAATCCTACTTTCCCTGCATTTCTGGCTATCTGTGGCATGCGACACATTCATTGTAATAATCTCACTATCACTTGGAATTCTTGGTTGCAAACAACAGAAACAAATTCTAGTTGACTTGAGCAAAGAAGTCAAGTGTATTGAAGGATGCCAGTTTCCTCACAAAACTGACATAAGGGAGGGAGAATCATGCTCAAAATAGAGATAGGAACTAAGGGAGGTTAGGCTTTGCCTTCAAGTGTGTTTATATGGTAGATAGCTGAAAACAAACTTAAAAATGACAAATGAAAATTATAATAAGTGAAGTCATGGTTTTAAGTTCTAGTATGTTATGTCAATAGAAATTTGTCAAGCAGTGAAGTGAGTAATTTCAAGAAAGTTAAAATGAGTTTCAGAAGAACCAAATGAAATAGAACTCTAGCATCTGTGAGAAGTAAGCAGATAGAAGCCACAAGATAGGATCTCAAACTAAATTGGAAAGAGGCCAATAGAAATGCAGTTCCCATAACAAGTTAGTGGGTTTATGTAAACAATATGTCAGGACTATGGCTATAATCAAATGGCAAAGATTTGCGATCTTATGTTCTAATCTTGGAATAACCACTCTACTTTGTATAAAAAAGATAAATGATTGCATAATGGAAGTCAGAAGTCGAGTCCACTTGACAAATCTCTTGGGATTCCAGCAGTTGCCCCCAGCTGATCACACACACACACACACACACACACACACACACACTAGCAAAAGGTACCTTAAGTTAGATCAGAACCATAACTTGGTTTTGATATTAAAACCGTACACAAAGATAAACTCAAAATGGATAAAAGACCTCAACATGAGACAGGAATCCATCAGAATCCTAGAGGAGAACATAGGCAGTAATTTCTTCGATATCAGCCACAGCAACTTCTTTCAAGATATGTCTCCAAAGGCAAAGGAAACAAAAGCGAAAATAAACTTTTGGGACTTCGTCAAAATCAAAAGCTTCTGCACAGCAAAGGAAACAGTCAAGAAAGCAAAGAGGCAACCCACGGAATGGGAGAAGATATTTGCAAATGACAGTACAGACAAAAGGTTGATATCCAGGATCTATAAAGAACTCCTGAAACTCAACACATACAAAACAGACAATCATATCAAAAAATGGGCAGAAGATATGAACAGACACTTCTCCAATGAAGACATACAAATGGCTATCAGACACATGAAAAAATGTTCATCATCACTAGCCATCAGGGAGATTCAAATTAAAACCACATTGAGCGATCACCCTACACCAGTTAGAATGGCCAAAATTAGCAGGACAGGAAACAACATGTGTTGGAGGGGATGTAGAGAAAGGGCAACCCTCTTACACTGTTGGTGGGAATGCAAGTTGGTGCAGCCACTTTGGAGAACAGTGTGGGCATTCCTCAAGAAATTAAAAACAGAACTTCCCTATGACCCTGCAATTGCACTTCTGGGTATTTACCCCAAAGATACAGATGTTGTGAAAAGAAAAACCATCTGTACCCCAATGTTTATAGTAGCCATGGCCACGGTCGCCAAACTGTGGAAAGAACCAAGATGCCCTTCAACGGACGAATGGATAAGGGAGATGTGGTCCATGTACACTATGGAGTATTCTGCCTCCATCACAAAGGATGAATACCCAACTTTTGTAGCAACATGGACGGTACTGGAAGAGATTATGCTGAGTGAAATAAGTCAAGCAGAGAGAGTCCATTATCATATGGTTTCACTTATTTATGGAGCATAACAAATAGCATGGAGGACATGGGGAGATAGAGAGGAGAAGGGAGTTGGGGGAAATTGGAAGGGGAGGTGAACCATGAGATACTATGGACTCTGAAAAACAATCTGAGGGTTTTGAAGGGGCGGGGGGTGGGAGGTTGGGGTACCAGGTGGTGGGTATTATAGAGGGCATGGATTGCATGGAGCACTGGATGTGTTGCAAAAATAATGAATACTGTTATGCTGAAAATAAATAAAAAATTTTAAATAAAAAATAAATAAAAATTTAAAAAAAGATTAAAAAAAAAACAACCTTCATTACAGGGGCACCTGGGTGGCTCAGATGGTTAAACATTGGCCTTCAGCTCAGGTCATGATCCCGGGGTCCTGGGATGGAGACCCATGTCGGGGGAGCCTGCTTCACCCTCTGCCTCTCCCTCTGCTCATTCTCTCTCTCTCTGTGTATCTCTCTCTGTCAAATGAATAAATAAAATGTTTTAAAAAATAACATTTCATTACAAAGAACTGTAAAGTACTGAGTCCCTACTGTATTTGGGGCAGGACTTTGGCATTTTGGCTTTTAAATTTCATAGTCTTCCTTTCTAGGCATGTTCTTCAAAACATAATCAAGCAAATACCCATCAGTAATTACCACCGGCTTTCCCATTTGAATTTTACCTAAGTAGGTAATGTCTTTAATATCTGTCATTCTCAGCACCATAAGCCCTCTTATTAACCTGGAGAGGGAAAACCAGGTGAAATCGTGTCTCTTTTCTTCCTTTGTCCATTTGTATAGTTTTATTCAATTAGAAGAGACCTTTGTGGGAAACAGTTATATTTTGAGCTCAAAACATATTTGAATAGTACAGATTTGGGGGAAAAGAATCATTGTTTTCTCAACACCCATGAACTTATTCTTCTAAAGAGCAAATATAAAACCTATTTTAAATTGGAGTACTAGGGGCGCCTGGGTGGCTCAGTGGATTAAGCCGCTGCTTTCGGCTCGGGTCATGATCTCAGTGTCCTGGGATCGAGCCCCGCATCAGGCTCTTTGCTCAGCGGGAGCCTGCTTCTCTCTCTCTCTCTGCCTGACTCTCCGCCTAGTTGTGATTTCTCTCTCTGTTAAATAAATAAATAATCTTTAAAAATAAATAAATAAATAAATTGGAGTACTAAAAAACTAATAAAAAGTAAATTGGAGTACTATTTTCAGTAAGCAAAACTGAAAACCATGTTAAGTTTAAAATCTAAATTTGAAAGTATCATTCCGGTTTCAATCTGTCAGTGTTGATATATAGGTTTGCCTCAAGCATTCTGTTTGACCTTTTCAGTGTCAACCTGAAATGTCATCTTTTCTAAGATAGATATTAAAAAATTTAACTTCTTTCTTGCCAAAATGATAAAAAAAATTATAAGCAATAACTTAAGATTTGTTGGCTTTATACAAAAGCAAGATTAGGATAAGGTTAGTGACTTTGGGTTTTATCACTCTGTTGTACCTTAGGTCTTTGGAGAAAGAAAATTTGGAAAGTTTAGTTTTCTCTATGGATAATCAAATCTAAAATTTAAAAATTGTATGTTATAGAATTTATCATACTGCATTGGTATTACATGATATGAGCTGTTTGGAAAGAAGATATAGAAACCAACCTTTGATACAGCTCCCAGTGATCCTTGCCTCTTATACTTATGCCCCTGTGTTGTCCTCTTCCAAGTGAATCACGGCTGACTCTAACAAATAGAATACGGCAAAAGTGGCAGTTTATGACTTCCAAGGTTGTATAAAAAGCAACGTGGCTTCCACATTGTTGTCTTATCACTCACTATGGGGAAAGCCAGCTGCTGTGTTAGAAGAACTCTCAAACATCCCCATGGAGGAACACATGTAGACAGAAACAGGGCTCCTTTTCCTCAGCCAACATCAACTTGCGAGCCAGGTAAGTGAGCAACCTGGAAAGCTTATTTCCCAGCTATAGTCGAACCTTCAGATGATTACAGCCCTGAAAGACATCTGATTTAGAGATAGAGCCACAAGTGCCCAGTGAAATAATACTGGAATTTCAGACTTAGAAAAACAATTAGAGATGATAAAATTATTTTTATTTTAAGCTGTTAATGTTTAATGGTCTTTGTTGTACAGCAAAGGATAACTAATCCATAAGGGAATGCATCTGACTTACTATGGAGAGTTGAAACCAATAAATGTTTTCTTTTTCTGTGAATGAATAAATGAACTTCCATAGAAGTAGAGAATCTCTAAAAAGCAATGCTGTTTTCTTAGTGTCAACTCCTGTGTCAGAGGCACCTTTGGTTGGCCTGTGGAAATGTGACTCACTAGGGAAAAAAACCCCTGCTGAATTGTTCCCAGTCTATCATACATAGTTAATATTAGCAATGCAAATAGAAACAATAATTTTAGTGTCCTCTTTTTTACCCCTCCTGTGTTATCAGCTTGTTTCCTTGGCTGAAGTTTACTAAGCTGACCTAGCATTTAGGTTCCTGGATTCCCCTGTAGTTGCAAGGGTATTTGCTCATTTTATGGGATCAATCTCCATTTGCCTGCATTTGTCCTCTTCTCAAGCCTCCTTTGTTATTCTAACGTTAAACCATTTTAGAAAGCAGTGTTGTAAGTAGAGGAGAATCTGCTCATTTTCTCTCCCCTTGACCTTATAGAGGATAAGGATTGATAAATCTTTTATTCTAATAGAAAATTATTCCAAAGCTATCCTAATGAGGCTGCTTAGGAAATGTTACCTATAGCTTAATAAAATCTGTAGAATCTTCCCCCATGACAGCTATTTAATAATTTTGACTGAATAAAGCAGTCAGCAGGCAATCAATTCTCTGATGTTTTGTTTTGTATTTATATTTCCTCCTATACTGATTCACCTTGGACTAAGTCAGCTGAATTGACTGGATGTTTTGGTGTCATATATACACAGTACTAATGTCGAGGAGCAATGGTAGTCTGAATTTTTGCCTTATTTGTAAAAGATTTTTATTTTTATTTATTTTTTCCTATTTAAAGAGTTAGTTTGTTTGCTTATTCATTTAAGTTTTAATTTAAATTCCAGTTTGTTAACATACAGTATAACATGTGTTTCAGGTGTACAATATAATGATTCAACACTTCCATACAACACTGGGTGCTTACCTCTATATCAGATTTTTCAAGGAAATTAAGGCAATAACCCAAGGAAATTAAGGCACTAACCCAAGTAATTTTTCCTCTTCTCTTTCTGGAAAAGTTGTATATCATCCCTATGCCAAGTTTTAAAATTTTACTATATGTTTATGTGTTTATAAATAATATGTGGGTTTCTTGTATTATTTAAAAATTTACATAAACTTCATAATAGCTAACAAGCCTACTAAGAACATCAGGCTAATAAACCCTATGTTAACCTTTGTAGGTGATGATAGCTTTGCCTCTTCCTTTCCAATTTTAATTTTTTTCTTGTTTTATGTTGTCTAAGATCTCCAGTATTAGGTTGATAATGACAATATTAGACCTACTTTTCTCGTTCCTGGCTTAAAAAAGAATGTTCTTATAGCTGAACCATTAAGATATGGTATTTACTATAGGTTTCAGTCAATACCCTTTATCAGATTGAGGATGGTCCTTCCTTTCTGTTCTTAGTTTGATGTTACTTTTTACAAAATCAATGATCTACTCATACAATGCAAAGTTTTTTTTTCTTCTTTAATACGGTCATGCATTGAATTAAATTAGTAGATTTTCTTTTGTTAACTCATCTTTGCATTCCTCGGTCAAATCTATTTGGTCATGATATATTATTTTTTCTACATTGATGGAATCACTTTACTAATATTTAGTGTTTCAGGTCTATACTTGCAATTGAGATTTACTTATAGTTTTTGTTCTTCATCTGGGTCTTGTCCATTTTGTTAGTTTACTTTTTCAAAGGTTTTATTTATTTTAGAGAGAGAGAGAGAGAGAGAGCGAGAGAGAGCATAAGCAGTGGGGAGAGGGAGAAACATGCTCCCCTTTGAGCAGGGAGCCCGACGTGGGTTTAGATCCTATGATGCGTAACCAACGGAGCCACCCAGGTACCCTGGTCCTTGTCTGTTTTGATAACAGGTCTGTTCTAGTCTCATAATATAATTTGGAGTTTTCTGTGTGTGCATGAGTGGGACTGAAGTAGTTCATATCAAGACTCATTATTGCTGGAATCTACTGGTATCTTTTGGCATGATCGCATTCTCTAGAGGAATGCGGGCAGTCACACAAGTGGCAGTGGCAGTGGGTGGGTGGGGCAGGGGCGCATATACTCAGCTGTGAGTTTTCTAGAAAATAAAATGGAGGGTGGTCAGTCATTTTTACCTTTGGGTATATGTAGTGTTTAAAGGTGTGGGCTCTGAAAGTGACTCTTTAGTCCCCGGCTTTGTCACTTAGTAAGTTTGCATCCTTAGTCAAATGACTTAAACATACTGTATCACAGTTTCTATATATGTGACAAAGAATATTATAGAACATACCTCATAAAGTAGTTGTGAATAGTAAATGAGCTGACACAGGGGCGCCTCTGTGGCTCAGTCTGTTAAGCCTCTGACTCTTAATTTCAGCTCAGATCTTGATCTCAGGGTTGTGGGATTGAGCCCCGCGTAGGGCTCTGTGCTGGGCGTGGAGCCTGCTTAGGGTTCTCTTTCGTCCTCCTTTTCCATGTTCCTCTTCCCCTCCCCCTCCCCTCTCTCAAAAATACAATACAATACAAACAATACAATATAATACAAACAATACAATACAATACAACACAACACTAGAATAAAATAAAAAACTGTTGATGCAATGAAATGCTATGCTACACTCTGGCACATAGTAATTACTTAGTGAATGTTAGTTCTTCTTTACATTCTTTTTTTTTTTAAGATTTTATTTATTTATTTGAGAGAGAGACAGTGAGAGAGAGCATGAGCGAGGAGAAGGTCAGAGGGAGAAGCAGACTCCCCGTGGAGCTAGGAGCCTGATGCTGGACTCGATCCCGGGACTCTGGGATCATGACCTGAGCCGAAGGCAGTCGTCCAAACAACTGAGCCACCCAGGCGTCCCCTTCTTCTCTACATTCTTGACCTCTTTCTTTTCGTCTCCCTTCTTCCTATCACCCTATTCACTTTCCATTTTTAGTGCAGTGCTCCTAATGTCAGTTGCACCTGGTGTTAGAGTCTCTTTGTTTTAACATCTCCCAAGAGTATACTCTTCTGCTAGGACTGACGGAGTTTTAGTCATCTACTTTCTGTGGGATAAGTATGTGGACCTATAGACTTTTAGTTAATTTTCTGGTTTTCAGTTCCTCTCACTTACTCTTATTTTTGATTCTAAAGCATTCTGGGATTCTGTGGCCTGAACAAGTTGGCTTCTTGGCTTCCTGAGCCGCTGCTACCTTAAATCAGCAATTCCCATTCTTCATGCGTTCGTGTTGCCTCGTCTCCCTTTTGTTATATGTTTGTATTCTTTTTAATTCTTTAAAAAAGATGTTAGTGAACCACGAGAGACTATGGACTCTGAAAAACAATCTGAGGGTTTTGAAGGGGCGGGGGGTGGGAGGTTGGGGGAACCAGGTGGTGGGTATTATGGAGGGCACGGATTGCATGGAGCACTGGGTGTGGTGCAAAAATAATGAATATTGTTATGCTGAAAAAAAAAAGAAGTTAGTGATATATTCAAATATTAAACAAAACAGTATAGAAGTAATACAGTACAAATGCCATTCTTCTCCTGTACATGCACTTTGCTCACTACTTTTCTCAGTTTCTTATCTATCCTTCCAGAGATTTATTAAGCAAAAATAAGCAAATATGAACATATATTCTTATTTTTCTTATTTTCTATTATGAAGAAGATAACATACACTCTACACACAATACTGTTGGGCTTTGCTTTTTCTTTGTAAATCTCGCATTCTATACTGAACGATCTGTCCATATAGAGAACGCTCTCATTCTTTCTTCTTCTTTTTAAAATTTCTGTTGAGTTCTCCACTGTATCATTGTATCACAATTTAATTATTGCTTATGGATGGACAATTGGATTGTTTCTTATTTTCTGCATTCTAGCGGATGTAGCAATGAATAATAAACTTATACTTTTCTAATAATTATTTCATGCATGTATGTCTTTAGAATAAATTCCCAGAGGAAATATTGCTTCATTAGAGGGCAAATGCATTTGTAATTTTAATGGATATTTACAAATTGCCCTTCAGGGGAATTTTACCATTCTGCGGTTCTATCAAGGTATATGAACAAATAGGTCACAGAAATTACGAATTGCAATTGAACATATAAAAGGTTGTCAGTGTCACTCAAAATAAGATAAATACAAATTAGAAAATAATATTTTGTTGAGATAGCATGTTTCATCTCTCAGATTGGCAAATAATCTAAAAGTTTTATTTTTCAAATAATCTAAAATTTGGCAATTCTGTTGGCAAGGCCAGAGACAGCATGCATTCCCACACATTGCTGCTCCATCAGAAAGGACGAATACCCAACTTTTGTATCAATGTGGATGGGACTGGAAGAGATTATGCTGAGTGAAATAATTCACTCAGATTCACTCTGAGTGAATTATTTCACTCAGATAATTCAGCTGAGAGAGTCCATTATCATATGGTTTCACTTACTTGTGGAGCATAAGGAATAACATGGAGGATATTAGGAGAAGGAGAGGAGAAGGGAGTTGGGGGAAACCAGAGGGGGACATGAAACATGAGAGACTATGGACTCCAGGAAACAAACTGAGGGTTTCATTCCAATTTTAGTGTATGTGCTGCTGAAGCGAGCAACAAACTGAGGGTTTCAGAGGGGAGGGGGCTGGATGGATGAGGAAGCCCAGTGATGGGTATTAAGGAGGGCAGGGATTGCAACAAGCACTGGGTGTTATACACAAACAATGAATCATGGAACACTATATATAAAATTAATGAAGTACTGTATGGTGACTAACATAACATAATTGAAAAAGAATACTCAGGGCTTACTATCTTTTTTTTAAAAAAGATTATTTATTTATTTATTTGACACAGAGAGAGAGAGAGAGAGAGAGAGCGCCAGTGAGAGAGGGAACACATGTGGGGGCGGGGGGGGGTAGTGGGAGAGGGGGAATCAGGCCTCCTGCTGAACAAGGAGTCCAATGTGGGGCTCAATCCCAGGACCTGGGATCATGACCTGAGCAGAAGGCAGATGTTAAATGACTGAGCCACCCAGGTGTCCCATCAGGTCTTAATATCTTAATATTAAACAAACTCAGCGTAATTCAAGTCTCCAAAACATTAGACAAATAAAGACACTTTATATGCTAAACATATAATTATCAAGAAAATTGTGTGTGTGTGTGCACGCATTTTCCTGAAAATGTCATTTTCACCTTCATTCTTGAATAATATCTTAGCTGGTTATAGAATTTTAGGAAACAAGTTATTTTGCCTCATCACTTTAAAGATTTATTTTCTGTAATCAGTCACTGTTCTCTGATGCTGTTAGTGCCATTGAGATAGCTACTGTTGGTTTGTCACTCTTTTGTACATAAATTATATTGTTTTCCAGTTGCATTTTAGGTTTTCTATTTGTTTTTGGTGTTATTTTAAATGTGGATTTATTTTTATTTATCGTAGTAGGATTAAATACTTTGTTCTTCCCTTCAAGAAAATTGTTTATTTCATCAATTCAGGAAAATATATCATTCATTCTTTCTATTCTCTATTTCTAGGATTGGATTAGAAGTGTGTTAATTTTCTGAGTGTCACCCCCATGTCTCTTAACTGATTTTTTTAAACGTTTTTAAAAATAAGCTCCATACACAGCGTGGAGCCCAACATGGGGTTTGAACTCATGACCCTGAGAACAAGACCAGAGCTGAGATCAAGTCAAATGCTTAACTAACTGAGCCACCCAAGTGCCCCCATATCTCTTAATTTCTTAGTTTACTTGTATTCCCTCAATTATGTATTGTGGGTAACTGAATAATATGTAGCTTCCTGCTTAATATTTTCTGTTCACCCATGTTTGATGAATTTTTAATAATTGCATTTTTCAATTTTAAAAAATACTATTGTTGTTTTGTCTATTTGCCTGTTAATCTTCAGTGAGATCCTATATTGCAGCAGGTAAGGCCAGACTCTGTAGCCAAACTACCAGATGTGTATTATGTTTCCACCACTAACTATGAGAACACAGTCAATTCACTTCTACTCTTGATGTCTCCGTTATCTCAGCCATAAAATTAGGATGCAAGTGGTTTTCTGTTGTAGCTAATCTTTTGATTTACCAGTGTACCCTACCTGTCTTTCAGCTCTTTCCTTCTTTATATAACCAATTTCTCATTAAATTACCTTTATTTTAAATAATGGTTTCTATTTTCTTTTTTAAAAATGTTTAAAAAATTTCTTTTCAGTGTTTCAGAATTCATTGTTTATGCACCACAAGCAGTGCTCCATGCAATCCGTGCCCTCTCTAATACCCACCACCTGGTTCCCCCAACCTCCCACCCCCATCCCTCCAAAACCTTCAGTTGGTTTCTCAGAGTCCACAGTCTCCTGTGGTTCATCACCCCCTCCAATTTCCCCCAACTCCCTTCTTCTCTCCATCTCCCCATGTCCTCTGTGTTATTCCTTATGCTCCACAAGTAAGTGAAACCATATGATAATGGACTCTTTCTGCTTGACTTATTTCACTCAGCATCATCTCTTCCAGTTCTGTCCATGTTGATACAAAAGTTGGGTATTCATACTTTCTGAAGGAGGCATAATACTCCATTGTATGTATGGACAATATCTTCTTTCTCTATTTGTCCTTTGAAGGGCATCTTGGTTCTTTCCACAGTTTGGTGACCATGGCTATTGCTGCTGTGAACATTGGGGTACAGATGGCCCTTCTTTACATCTGTATCTTTGGGGTAATTACCCAGTAGTGCAATTGCAGGGTCATAGGGAAACTCTATTTTTAATTTCTTAAGGAATCACCACACTGTTTTCCAGAGTGGCTGCACCAACTTGCATTCCCACCAACAGTGTAAGAGGATTCCCCTTTCTCCACATCCTCTCCAACACATGTTGTTTCCTGTCTTGCTAATTTTGGCCATTCTAACTGGTGTAAGGTGGTATCTCAATGGGGTTTTGACTTGAATCTCCCTGATGGCTAGTGATGATGCACATTTTTTCAATGTGTCTGTTAGCCATTTGTATGTCTTCTTTGGAGAAGTGTCTGTTCATGGCTTCTGCCCATTTTTTGATGTGATTATCTGTTTTGTATGTGTTAAGTTTCTGTTTTCTTAAGTGAACTCAGCTCCTTCTGTTCTTTTTTTTTTTTAAATCCCCTGTTCATTTTTATCACAGGAGATTTCCATTTTTTCCTTGTAAATTCAGCTAGGCCTGGTTTATAAAATTGTCATTTTCTGTTTAGTATTTCTGGATTTCTGTCATGCGAGGATTTTCAGGCTGCCTTTGTTGGCCATTATGGCAAACCCATGCATTTGTATTTTATATTAGGTACCAGAGGAAGTTATTATCGTGTTATTGTCAACATGTTACTCTCATGGAAATAAAAGGGAAACAATTAACATACATTATAGCATTTATCTCCTTTCAAGTTTAATGAATTGTTTTCTTTGGGCTTACGTGGCTTAAGTAATTTTCTAAAGGAACTTGTTTGGAAAGTAAATCAAAAGTAACTGGTTAACTGTGAAAGATGGAAGAATAATTAATATTATTAAGCTGGAAGAATAACATAAGAAATGGCACAGAGTTCATTTTTCATTTACCTAGAATAGGAAAAAAGTCAACTAAACTATAGATCTTACGTAATTGAGAATTGTAAGCATTGTTGACCTTGAGGAGTTATTAAATATGAAATGGATTTTTGTATTCACAGACATCAGACCACACTTTCAGTGCAAAAATCAATCATTTTATAGCTAAAAAACACTTACTGAGCAAATATTATGTGTCAGACTTTGTTTTAGGTGCCAGTGATGCATTGGCAAATAATATGGACAAAAACCTCTGTCTTTCTGGGTGTATATTTTAGAGAAGAAAAACAAATAGAGCAGAGTAAAGGATATTGGGATTATAGAGAAAAGGGAGTTGGGATATTAAATAAAGTTGCCAGTGTAGGTTTCACTGATATGTTACACTTAAGCAATAACTTGAAACAAGTGGAGGTTTATCTGTGGGGGATACCTGGGCTGAGAACCACCTATGCATAAAGAATAGACAAGTCAAAAACCTAGAGGCGAAAATAGGCCTGGTATGTTCAGAAATAGTGTTACTGAATTTAGTCATTAAGTTCTTTTAAAATGTAAAGTCTCATACAATGCACACACACAAAAAAAATCAAGACTTATTTGCAGATTTCCTCATAAAGGAAATTTGTTTACATACCCCAGTAACAATCATTGTTGAAACTAAATGGGGAGATTGGACTGTGATTCTGACAAAACTGCATTTACGTGAGAATCTTCTTAGAGTTAGTGGAGATGAAGAACTCAAGAAGGAAACAGAATTAATAGGGATCGTACATCAGAGAAATTAGCAAACTAATGCAATAAAATGAAAATATCACACTTCTTAATAATTACTTTTGATGGAGAACACTAAGATGCAGATTGCATCCTTTGATTGAAGATTTACTCAAGACAATAATCATGTCAAAACAAATTAATAGAATGTCAAGGTTTCTCCTAAACGAAACTCTGTAATCATATATGTGCAATATCTTTCCAATTATCAACATGAGTTTTTCTTAATATCAGCAAGAATACATAGAAAAGAGATATTTAAAGGTTACTAGCACTTAGAGGAATCTTGAGTTTCAGGGCCAAAGATAACTTGGGATTTTATCGGAATTGAGATTTCAGAATAGCCAGGAACCCTTTTATTTCTTTACAAGCCTAGATAGTGATATATTGCATGTTTTTGAAATCACTGGATCTTTCTAAGGAATTCCCAAGTCATTTCCAAAGAAAGAAAGTGCTGAGTGTGATTGTTCCTCCTTATAATGTAAATTGCACTCATTAGGAATTTGATGCACACTTTTTTTTCTCTATAGAGCTGTCGGATATCTTAGGCAGCAAAGACATGCCGGATTAGCCAGAATAAAGGAGATAGTGAAAATTTGCCATTCATACAAAGCAGAATTAAGTAAAAATTAACAAAATCAGTTTGAAACTTCAATGGCATAAAGTCATTTATAATTATCAAATGAAACCTAATGTTCTTATATGGCTTATTTGGTTTTGGTATGATGATTTATTTTTCTGTAGATTAATATTATATCTTGCAATTAAATTTATATAAAATCTCAGGTTCTCACCTCATTCTGTAGGGTTTCTGCCAACAGGTCTAATTCAATGTGACCTCCTTTTAATTTTAATTTAAGGATTTTTCTGATTCCAATAAACTCTCCAATCTTTAAAATTCAGTTTTAATTATTTTGCAACTTAATATCCTATATAAATTAAGAGACTTTAAAGAGTCCTCAAAGTTTTAAGGTTAAATTGGTGGTATCAATAGAAATATCTGAGGGGTTTGAAGTGGTGGGGGGGTGGGAGGTCGGGGTACCAGGTGGTGGGTATTATAGAGGGCATGGATTGCATGGAGCACTGGGTGTGGTGAAAAAATAATGAATACTGTTATGCTGAAAATAAATAAAAAATAAATAAAAAAAAAAGAAATATATACTTTGAAAGAGCTAATGAGGCATCTAGACATAACCATAGTTCAAATTTTGTGAAAATGAAGCAGTTTTTATGAAAAACAATATCACAATCTGACTAAAAGACAGTCTTGGCTGTGAATTTCACTACTTATATTGGAATGAAAAGTTTCCTGTGTATCAAAAAGGCATTGAAAAAACAGTTTATTCAGTATTCAAAATAATAGTGACACGCAAATAGTTTGCTCTTTTGAGAATGAAACAGCAAAAGGACCACTGTGTTTGTGGATTAATAATATAAGCAAAATAATTTAATAAGAATAAGTCCAATACATTATCTAATTAATGTAATGTGGTGCTATTCAAATACATGATTTATTCCAATCTATTCACAACCTACAGATCATTTTCTTTGGGGCTGAAGGCATTTGAAGCTATTTGTTCCTGTAATATCTGTTTTTCCAGATTTCCTGAAAAGCAGCTATGACCCTTTTGGTCTTCTCTCCCCCAGTCCTTCCATTAGTTGTATAAGCCTCTCCCTATTTTCATGATTGAACTCTGACACATTCTTCAAAGACGCTATGTATTGTTCTTTTAGTTGTGACTCCTCATGGATAATGGCCTCCTTATTTCACCTCTCTGTTGTACTTGATGCTGTTGATATTTGACTTCTTTCATTTGTCCTGGTTACTGCTTAGCATGAGCTTACACAGGGTCCTTTTCCTTCAGTTTCCTCCTAAATGTTGGTGTGCCTCAGAGTTCCATTCTTGAGTCTTCTTTTACTGTACACATGATCCCTATATTATTATTTATTTTTATTTTTTTTAAAGATTTTATTTATTTATTTGACAGAGAGAAAGATCACAAATAGGCAGAGAGACAGACAGAGAGAGAGATGAGGAGAAGCAGGCTCCCTGCTGAGCAGAGAGCCCAATGCGGGACTCGATCCCAGGCCCCTGGGATCATGACCTGAGCTGAAGGCAGAGGCTTAACCCACTGAGCCACCCAGGCGCCCCAAAGAATCCATCAGAATATTTTTTTTTAATAAAGATTTATTTATTTATTTGACAGAGAGAGATCACAAGCAGGCAGAGAGGCAGGCAGAGAGAGAGAGAAGGAAGCAGGCTCCCGGCTGAGCAGAGAGCCTGACGCGGGGCTCGATCCCAGGACCCTGAGATCATGACCTGAGCCAAAGGCAGCGGCTTAACCCACTGAGCCACCCAGGCGCCCCTGATCCCTATATTATTATCTACTTACTCTTTATCTCAAAAATCTATATCTCTAGCTCAGAAAAATTTAAATGAATGAGTAAATGAAATAGTGAATGAAAATTGAATGGCAAGAGAAAGCATGTACTTTAACATACTATATATATATATATATATATATATATATATATATTTTTTTTTTTTTTTTTTAAGAAAAAGAGGAGGAGGGACAGAGGGAGAAGGGGAGAGAGAGTGAGACTCCCAAGCAGCCTCCACCCCCAGTGTGGAGCCCAATGCTAGGCTCAATCTCATAACCCTGAGATCATGACCTAAATGGAAATCGAGTCGCAGGCTTAACCAGCTGAGTCACCCAGGTGCCCGAACATACATTATGTTCTAATTGAGTGTACATATTCCACCTATAGGTAGGAGAACCATAAATTCTAGAGTTATTTTAAATATATTCAGGATGTTCAGAGTTGTAAGTACTTTTAGTATTGAGAAATAGAATGGAGAAGATGCTGATTTCAGTAAAGAAGACATTTAAACTTTCAGGAACCCTGGAAGAATGTGTTTTCTAAATTGCTGTTCTTGTGAATTAATGGCACAACCACTTTGGAAGAGAGCCTGGCAGTTTTCCGAAGGAGTTAAAGACTCAGGTTCACACAAAGCCTGCACAGGGATGTGTATAGCAGCTTTCTTCATAGTCGTCAAAACTTGGAAACAACCAAGATGTCCTTTAGTAGGTGAATGGATAAGTAAACTATGGTACATCCAGATGATGAAATATTACTTGATGCTAAAAAAAAGAGCTATCAATCCAAGGAAGGACATAGAGGAAACTTAAATGTGTCTTACTAAGTGAAAGAAGTCCATTTGAAAAGGTTCCATAGCTGTACGATTCTGACTATAAGACATTCTGGAAAAGACAAAACTATAGAGACAATGAAAAGATTAGTGGTTGAGTACAGAGGATATTTAGGACAGTGAAAATACTCTATATGATGTTACAATGATGAATATATGTCCTTATACATTTGTCGTAATCCATGGAATATACAACATCAAGAACAAACATTAAGGTAAACTGTGGACTTCAGGTGAGTGGTTGGGGAAGCTATGCACAGGACAAGGTGTTTTGGAGAAATCTTTGTACCTGCCTCTCAACAGTGCAAACTCAAATTGGTCTGAAAAAAAAAATGAAGTCTTTAAGAAAAATTACATTGTTTTGTCACTGTATATTGCATTTACTTTTCAAGGATTTAAGCAGAAATGGTCTGGAGCCCCAGTTCTTTTGCAGAACTTTTGCTGGAAAAACAGAGTACACTGGAGAGAACAACTTCGAAAATAACAGAGCGGAAAGGGAAGATTTTGAGAAGATAGAAAAACACAAAGGTCTGTTTGTCCTGCTTACAGTCAAAGGCTAAATTCAGAACCCTTGAAGCCAAGGGCTGTCAGGAAGGGGAAATGGGTACAAAGTTTTAGTTATACAAGATAAATAAATTCTGGAGATCTGTTATACAGCATAGCGCCTATAGCTAACAAAATGGTAGTGCATACTTAAAATTTGCTAAGAGAGTAGAACTTATTTTAAATGTTCTTACCACATACACATGCAAATAACAATAAAGAGGGCAGGAAGAAACTTTGGGAAGCAATGAATGTGTCGATGACCATAATGGCGATGATTTTTTTTTTAAAGATTTTATTTATTTATTTGACAGAGAGAGATCACAAGGAGGCAGAGAGGCAGACAGAGAGAGGGGGAGGCAGGCTCCCTGCTTAGCAGAGAGCCTGATGTGGGGCTCGATCTCAGGACCTTGAGATCATGACCTGAGCCAAAGGCAGAGGCTTCAACCCACTGAGCCACCCAGGCACCCAGCGATGATGGTTTTATGAGTGTATATTTACTCCCAAATTTGAGTTGTACGCATTAAATATGTAAAGCTTTTTATATGCCAATAACTCAATAAAGTGGTTTAAAAATATAAAAAAAGAAACCTAGAAGCTCCCTAAGTATATGGCAAGCCGTCATAAGTAGTGTCTGCATGGTGCTCCAATGGAGGTTTTCAGTCTTTCCACCAATTCCCTATGCTTCAAGCATGGCAGCGAGTAGCAAAGAGTCAGGAGTGAGAGGCTTTTAATGGAGGTTATGATGGTAATGTGTATAACCGGATAACATGAATAATGGAGCCTACTTACTCCAACCACTGCTTTGTTTTGTTGCTACATATGATCTTAAGGTAGGGAAGGGATAGCTTAAAGAATTACTCAGATAAAATTGGTCACCAAGTGATGTTATAAAAGTGTTTATCTGGAAGATGATTAGAAGAAAATACTGTGGTATTTCTTGTGTTTTTGAACTTCAGTTCATAACTATTACGATCGATTGGGATTTGATCTGAGATTTCATTGGAATAAAACACATTAACAAACTATCACTCATAGTCCAAATTCAGCCCATCATTTGTTTTTATAAAGCTTTATTGGAACACAGCCGGACCCATAGTTTACATATTGAATTATGACTGTTTCTGTGCTACAATGACAGAGGTGAATAGTTGCAAGAAAGATCATGCGGCCAGCAAAGTCAAAAGTATTTACTGATTATAGTCTGCCCTTTAAAGAAAAAGTTTGTTGACTTTAGAGTACAAGACTCTGTGGCTATAATAAATTTGAGAACTACTGAAGTAGAGGGAACTCATTCATTGCAAACACAGAAGAAAGAAACATGCCCACAGTTTTGGATGAATACCAGAGAGACTGAGAATTTTAAATGTTTATTACTAGAATATTTTAACCTCGAATCCATTTTACCTACATTCTAATTTTAGGTATAACCCACCATGTGCTCCAAATATTTTCTTTTTTTTTTAACATTTTTAAAAATTTATTTTCAGCGTAATAGTATTCATTGTTTTTGCACCACACCCAGTGCTCCATGCAATCCGTGCCCTCTAAAATATCCACCACCTGGTACCCCGACCTCCCACCCCCCGCCCCTTCAAAACCCTCAGATTGTTTTTCAGAGTCCATAGTCTCTCATGGTTCACCTCCCCTTCCAATTTCCCCCAACTCCCTTCTCCTCTCTAACTCCCCATGTCCTCCATGCTATTTGTTATGCTCCACAAATAAGTGAAACCATATGATCATTGACTCTCTCTGCCTGACTTACTTCACTCAGCATAATCTCTTCCAGTCCTGTCCATGTTGCTACAAAAGTTAGGTATTCGTCCTTTCTGATGGAGGCATAATACTCCATAGTGTATATGGACCACATCTTCCTTATCCTTTCATCAGTTGAAGGGCATCTTGGTTCTTTCCACAATTTGGCGACCGTGGCCATTGCTGCTATAAACATTGGGGTACAGATGGCCCTTCTTTTCACGACATCTGTATCTTTGGGGTAAATACCCAGGAGTGCAATTGCAGGGTCATAGGGAAGCTCTATTTTTAATTTCTTGAGGAATCTCCACACTGTTCTCCAAAGTGGCTTCAATAAATGGTGCTGGGAAAACTGGACAGCTATATGTAGAAGAATGAAACTCGACCGTTCTCTTACACCATACACAAAAATAAACTTAAAATGGATAAAAGACTTCAATGTGAGACAGGAATCCAAATATTTTCTTACTTGCATTTATCCACACATACTACATACCGCCCGAAATCTTGTAACTACTCATATTTAATATGCATTATTCAGAAACTGCAGGTACTATACTCCGCTGACATCATTTCACAGGCATCTGGGGTGACCCAGTCTGATTTGGAAGTGTACATTTTGCTTTTAGTGGGACATGTGGATTCTGATATTGATATGGAATTGTGTTAGGCCTGAAAATATAGATGCTGTTTGTGTTTTATTTTTCCTTCTATTTGAAAAGGGCGGCAATTCATAATAACCTTATGATGAGCCAGAGCTTACAAAATGACTAACTCTAGAGGAGCCCAAGTTAATAAATGAAAACTAAAAATTTTTATCCATTGTCTAGGAATTTCTAGATGGATGAGTAAATGGTAGTAGCTGAGTCAATCAAATGTTTAAATAATTCATGGTGTAATGGAATTTTTCATTTTTTTTCCCTCAGGATACTCAATATATTGCACATCCAATGTTTGTCTAGCAGTATGAGATTCATCAGAGGAAATCAGAGGAAAGGGGGATATAAGAGTGATGCAGTTGGCCACGTATCTATAAAATTTGAGTCTGATAGAAAATCTTTAGCCACAGACTTTAACAAAGTGAAGGAAAATCCCAGCCTAAAAACAGAACTCCAGGCTTTGTTTAAGACATTTTGCTCTGCCTGATATCAAGGAAAGAAGTCACTAGTAATTCCAATTCCTTTCTGTCTGTAGTTCCTGAAGACAGCTGGATGAATGGCGGGGCTGCACCCCCCCACCAAAAAGTCATTTTTGTTGGTGTTGGTGTTAAGCAAAGCCCAGAGTAACAGGGAGCCGTTTAGATGCATTTTCTTTCAGAAGAAATTGCATCACTAAGGATTTCCAGGCCAAGAACAAAATAGAAGAGAAAATCATGCTGCTTCAGCTAGAGAATTTCAAAGGTAATTTAATCTCCAAGGGAACTCTCACAGCCTGAATTCACAGCACCACTTAGCATAGATACTCATGTTGAGCTGCTACTGTATCAAGAAGATTGCTTGTGTTAATTCAAAAGGAGGAAAAAATATAGCACTGAAGGAAAAGATAGGATATCTCCCCTGGGTTTTCACCATTTGCCTAAGTTACCTGTTTTCTTGTATGTTGATGAATAATGATGCTGATTGGAATCTGATAAAAGTTGCTTATATCATGTTTTGAAATCTGATAAAATGTAACAGAAACTTTTATTTAACTTTGAAAACAAAATATTATTGAACTTTAAATTTTATTTAACTTTAAAATAAAAATTCCCTGGTTAAATGAGAAATTGTTTAGGACACACTGAAATGGGTTAACTGACTGTGTTTCACAATAATTTAGTGTGGAAAAATGATATTAAAGGAGACAACAGTCAGTTAAAGGTCATTCATTCTAAAACTGTTATCTAATATATGCTCTAACACAGTATAGAATGGGAAGTCATGGGCGCCTGGGTGGCTCAGTGGGTTAAGCCGCTGCCTTCGGCTCAGGTCATGATCTCAGGGTCCTGGGATCGAGGCCCGCATCGGGCTCTCTGCTCAGCAGGGAGCCTGCTTCCCTCTCTGTCTCTCTGCTTGCCTCTCCATCTACTTGTTATTTCTCTCTGTCGAATAAATAAATAAATCTTTAAAAAAAAAAAAAAAAAAAAAAAAAAAAAAAGAATGGGAAGTCATCAGAGAGGGAGACAAACCATGAGAGGCTCTTAACTCTAGGAAACAAACTGAGGGTTGCTGAAGGGGAGGTGTGGGGGGGGAATCGGGTAACTGGGTGATGGGCATTAAGGAGGGCGCATGACGTGATAAGCACTAGGTGTTACACACAACTGATGAATTATTGAGCTCTACCTCTGAAACTAATGATGTACTGTATGTTGGCTAATTGAATTTAAATAAAAAAGATATTAGTTGAAAAAATAACATGGTAACATAGTATGGAATAGCAATGTCTAATAGAAACATAATGTGAGCCTCATATGTATGTCTAAATTTTTTAGAAACTACATTAGAAGAAGTAAAAGGAAATTATTTAGTAATATTATATATTATTGTATATGTTATTATTATTATATTTAGTAGTGTATTTTATCTGACCCAAGATGTCCAAAATAGTATCATTTAAGGTGTATACTCAACATAAAAAATACAAGATATTTTACATTTTTTCCTAATTTTTCTTGAAACTATGCTATGCATTTCACATTTATGGTACATCTTAATAAAGACTTGTCACATTTAGAGAGCCCAATAGCTCTATGTCACCAGTGGCTATTGTATTGACAGCAAAGGACTGGATTGTTTTATAAGCTATGTACAATGGAACATTGTTGCACTTAACACTGAAAATTCTATATGCTTCTTTGGTTGGCATTTAGTTTGGTGTAATAGAGCACATCTAGAGGGTATGTGAGAATTGGTTTAACATAGCATCTTTTTGCAGTGAACTACTGGATAAATGATTTGAACATAAAAGTAGTTATTTTTTGTGGCTTAGCACTTTAAATGTTTCCTGATGTAGTGATGAAAGACAGGTTGTTTTAAAGAGGTTACTTTCTTCCTTGCTTCATTGAACTAAGGTTGACAGTCCTGCTTACTGATAGCTGCAATGACAAAGGATGTAACTTACTGGGAAGTCTTGTTGTTATTACTGTTTTTTAAAATTTTTATTTATTTATTTATTTTTAATTTATTTTTTATTTTTATTTATTTTTTTTTAATTTTTATTTTTTTAATTTTTTATTTTTTATAAACATATGTTTTTATCCCCAGGGGTACAGGTCTGTGAATCACCAGGTTTACACACTTCACAGCACTCACCAAAGCACATACCCTCCCCAGTGTCCATAATCCCACCCCCTTCTCCCAAACCCCCTCCCCCCAGCAACCCTCAGTTTGTTTTGTGAGATTAAGAGTCACTTATGGTTTGTCTCCCTCAAATTTGGTGATTACACAAAGGCCTATTTGTAGTCACAGCCTTCTGAAGGTGGAGATCCTGGATATGTCATTTCCCCCCTTTCATGTTTTCTAAGGTTGGTCATTGTTAACAATATACTGAGTACAAGGCATTTTATGGTTGACCAGAGGTATCTTGAAGATGGTAAGTCTTAAATAAGGGACACCATCTGAAACACAGGGATAGAGACTAGGAAAATTATTGACAATATTGAGTTTTTGAGCTTACATATGTATGGGGATGCATTTTGTGATCAAACAGGTAGAGATAGGAACTGCGACAGGATTTCACTAGATTACTTAGTTAACACAGACAGACATTATTAGGCTGCTGAAATTCAGAATTTGGGGCCCAAGAAGCATACTGGGCTTAACTGACTTTCAGTATTGTTTGGGGACTGAGAGCTCACAGACCATGGTGTACCTCATTACATAAGATAGAAACCTGGATGTCACTTTTAACCCTTACTTGTCTCTTTCCCACACATGCAATCACCTCCATTCCCAGGCCTGTCAATTCTTCCACTAAAATATCTTTCACCTAACTCCTGCTCTATTGTCTCATGGCTCCTACTTTAATTTGGTTGCTCATCGAGTCTCTAGGACAGCTACCATTTTCCTTTGCTGGAAGACTGATGAATAAGAGCTTGTGTCTACCCTCATAACTCTTTTTTTAAAAAAAGTTTTATTTTTCCAGTGTTCCAAGATTCATTGTTTATGTACCACACCCAATACATGCTTTCCTTAATACCTACCACCAGGGTCACCCATCCCTCCCACCCCCTCCCTTCCAAAACTCTGTTTCTCAGAGTCCACAGTCTCTCGTGGTTCGTCTCCCCCTCCAATTTCCCCCAACTCCCTTCTCCTCTCCATCTCTCCATGTCCTCTGTGTCATTCCTTATGCTCCACAAATAAGCGAAACCATATGGTAATTGACTCTCTCTGCTTGACTTATTTCACTCAGCATCATCTCCTCCAGTCCTGTCCATGTTGATACAAAAGTTGGGTATTCATCCTTTCTTATGGAGGCATAATACTCCATTGTATATATGGACCACATCTTCCTTATCCATTCGTCCATTAAAGGACATCTCAGTTCTTTCCACAGTTTGGTGACTGTGGACATTGCTGCTATGAACATTGGGGTACAGATGGCCCTTCTTTTCACTACATCTGTATCTTTGTGGTCAATACCCAGTAGTGCAATTGCAGTGTCATAGGGCAGCTTTATTGTTAATTTCTTAAGATTCAAATCAAAACCACATTGAGATACCACCTTACACCAGTTAGAATGGCCCAAATTAAGTCTTAATATAAATATACTGGATCTGAATTTCAGGGAGGTGTTTACTCAAGCTTTGCATGTGCAATCCCTATCAAAACACCATCAACTTTAGACTAACTGTAAGAGACTCTTAATCTCACAAAACAAACCGAGGGTTGCCAGGGGAAGGGGAATATGGAGAGGGTAGTTGGGTTATGGACATTGAGGAGGGTATGTGCTATGGTGAGTGCTGTGAAGTGTGTAAGCCTGACGATTCACAGACTTGTACCCCTGGGGTAAATAATACATGGTATGTTAATTTTAAAAATACCATCAACTTTCTTCATAGAGCTGGAAAAAACAATCGTAAATTTGTATAAAACCAGAAAAAAACCCCAAATAGCCAAAAGAATGTTGAAAAAGAAAACTGAAACTAAAGGTGTCACAATTCTGGACTTCAAGCTCTATTACAAACCTGTAATCATCAACACAGTATGGAACTGGCACAAAAATAGACACCTAGGTCAGTGGAACAGAATAGAAAATCCAGAAATGGACCCTCAACTCTATGATCAACTAATCTTCAACAAAGCAGGAAAGAATATCCAATGGGGGGAAAAACCATTCTCTTCAACAAATAGTGTTGGGAAAATTGGTCAGCCACATGCAGAAGAATGAAACTGGACCATTTCCATAAACCACACACAAAAATGGACTCAAAATGGGTGAAAGACCTCAATGTGAGACAGGAATCCATGAAAATCATAGAAGAGAACCAGGCAGCAACCTCTTCAACCTCAGCCACAGCAACTTCTGTCTAGACATGTCTCCAAAGGTAAGGGAAACAAAGGCAAAAATGAACTACTGGGACTTCATCAATATAAAAAAGCTTTTGGACAGCAAAGGAAACAGTTGAGAAAACCAAAAGACAACCGACAGAATGGGAGAAGATATTTGCAAATGACATATCAGATAAAGGGCTAGTATCCAAAATGTATAAAGAAATTCTCAAACTGAACACCCAAAGAACAAATAATCCAATCTAGAAATAGAAGACATGAACAGACATTTCTCCAAAGAAGACATGAAAATGGCCAACAGTCACATGAAAAAATGCTCCACATCACTTGGCATTAGAGAAACACAAATGTGATACCACATTGTAATATCACCTCACACGAGTCAGAATGGCTAAAATTAACAAGTCAGGAAATGACCAATGTTGGTGAGGATGCGGAGAAAGGGGAACCCTCTTGCACTGCTGGAGGGAATGTGAGCTGGTGTAGCCACTGTGGAAATCAGCATGGAGCTTCCTCAAAAAGTTGAAAATAGAGCTACCCTATGACCTAGTATTTTCACTGCTTAGGTATTTACCCCAAGGATACAGATGTCATGAAAAGAAGGGCATGCACTCCATGTGCATGTCCACAAGAGCCAAATTATGGAAAGAACCCAGATGTCCATCAACAGATGAATAGATAATGTGCTCTTTATATCATCTATCTATTATCTATCTAATCTATCACCTATCATTCATCCATCTATCTATCTATCTGTCTAGCTCTATGATGGAATACTATGTAGCCATCAAAAATCTGAAATCTTGCCAATGAAAGAAGACCAAACCAGAGAGGAAGATAAAGCATAAGAGATTCTTAATCATAGGAAACAAACTGGAGGGTTGCTAGGGGTGGAGGGTTGGGGTAACTGGCTGATAGACATTAAGGATGGCAGGTGATGTAATGAGAACTGAGTATTATATAAGACTGATGAATTGCAAGCCTGTACCTCTGAAAGCAATAACACATTATATGTTAAATAATTAAATTTAAATTAAAAATGTTTTTAAAAAAGAAAAAGATGGCTACATTGGGGCTGTATTGGAATACAGTTATGTGATTTGGTTACTGATTAAATGAATACATGGAATGATTAGTTAAAGTTACTCATGTGAAGGGTAGCATAGCCTCTAGTGCGTAATCCCAGGCCCTGTCTCTAGCATGGAGCCGAAGGGGAAACACTTCTATTGGGGGAAAAAAAAAAAAATATATATATATATATATATTCAGTAATGATAGGCAACGCATGTAGGGAGAGCTCTTCGGCAGGTTAGTAGTATAATCACGAGGTTGAAGATGCTTGAATCTCTTTTGTGTGTTAGTAAAAATATATGAAGTCAGTGGAATTAGACAACTAAGACTTTACTAATAAAAGCACCAGTTGATCAGCAAGGAATGAAAAGCAGGCAAGACCGTAGAGGTAAAGTGAGCAAGGAACACAGGTGGAGACTAAGTAGAAAAGTAGTGGAAAAGACATTTGGTCACGGACGAAGTGCATGTGCCACCCCAAGTTGCCCTGGTAACTGCTTTGCTTCATGTTCATGACATGATAATGGACAAAGCTGGGCCCAATGATAACTAGTGATGTGGTGTAAAGCCATGCTCATGCCTTGTACGCTTTCACCAAGGGGAGGACTAGGGTACAGCTTCAGTGGAATCTAGTGTTTGTTTGCTTTCCTGCTACCATCTGCATTGCTAAACTTCTGGTCACAATTCTATTCATGGCAGAGAGTATAGATTATGACACAATTGAACTACTGCTTCTCATTATTATAATCAGCTGGACTGTCTTGTTGCTGGCTTTGTTAGTTTACTGCCTAAAACTGTGTGCTTCCCTCTTGTTTTCATAGAAGACCAAGCCCTCCTAGCTTTTGCTAAAGAGAATGTGGCCACTTTGGAAAACTCCAAATATAGACAACATTGGATGGAATCTTTTCAAAGGGCAAGGCACATAGGTCAGTATCTAATTGTCTTTTTAATGAGCCAAGAATGTATTCTATTTCCCAGAGGTTACAGGGAGGCAGTGCCCAGATGGATAGAAGTAGGATTGTCTTTATGAAAGGAATAAACAGATTTTAATGCCTGGCTCTAGTTGGATTATAGGGAAGGTCAGAATCTGAGGAAGAAAATTGGGTATAGTTGGACGAAGCTATAAGTAAAGACTTTCATTTAAAGTCACATGGAAAATTTAGGATGTCTAGAATTACATCCTGACCTTTAAAAAAAAGATTTTATTTATTTATTTGACACAGAGAGAGACAGGAAAAGAGGGAATAAAAGCAGGGGGAGCGGGAGAGGGAGAAGCAGACTTCCTGCTGGGGCTTGATCCTATGACCCTGGGGTCATGACCCCAGCAGAAGGCAGACACTTAACGACTGAGTCACCCAGGCGCCCCCATCCTGACCCTTTTTACAAGTCATTTTGCCCTCAAGGGAAAGTAGGGGAAATTAGAAGAATTTTTAGTGTGCCAGAGACTGTCAAGGCCAAAGGGCAAATTCTGATAATATTTTGAAGGTGAACCAACAGGCACAAAAAGGGAAAAAGAATGTTGAGGCCAAATTTTTTCAAGATGGGAGGGGGGATAATGGGTAGGGGAATTTTTTATTGAGTATTCTTGGAAAAGTGACTTAAAGAGAAGAAGAAGATTGAGAGTAAATATTAGAAAACATTGAATACAGTTATGCCGTGTACTGCTGTCACGTTTTTTTGTTTTTTCTAGTTTTGTTTTGTTTTTTTAATTTGACAAACTGTTTTAAAACTGCTGCGTTTAATCTTCCCTTGCAGGAAAACAACTATGGCATCTAAATAAAAGGAACTAACCATGAAACTGTAACTTGGACCAATTTACTGAGTGCTAATTGATTTTAAAATGTGTTTAGAGATTTCAGATTTTCAAAAATAATTACTAGCTTGGGAAGTGCCATTTCAACCAACAATTAAAACTACTTAAGTGGGAACATAAAATTTCCATTGATAAAATTTTAAGGAGTTGTTTCAAAACATAGTTTTGGGAATATATTTGAGCATCCTGCCCAAGTGAAATGCTTGGTTCCTCTATCAGAAGTGTTAAAGGCTGAACATTCCCTCAGTGTGGGAACAGGCTATGATTTTGGAGTATGTACACTAAAATAGAAGAGAATGACCATAATTAATTGTAGTGTTATTATAAATTAACTTGTCATTTAAGTCACTAATCTTTATATTCAAGTTATAGGTAAAGGTTGGGCCATGTTAGAAAGAATGTATTTCTGAATCCTAACCTAAATTTCCAACTGCCTGCTTGATATCCTCATTTGAGTATCTGATAACAACCTAAATTTAATAGCACCAACCAAAACTCTGTATTACATTCCATGTCAACTCCTCCCACAGTCTTTCCCATCTGAATTAATAACAGATTCAGGGGCGCCTGGGTGGCTCAGTGGGTTAAGCCTCTGCCTTTGGCTCAGGTCATAGTCTCAGGGTCCTGGGATCAAGCCCCACATCAGGCTCTCTGCTCAGCAGGGAGCCTGCTTCCCCTCTCTCTCTGCCTCCCTCTCTACCTACTTGTGATCTCTCTCTGTCAAATAAATAAATAAAAATATTTTAAAAAAATAACAACTTCAGTCCTCAGGTCAAAATATCTTGCCATCATTCTTGACCTCTTTCTCACACTCCATCTATCGTCCACTGGTCAATCTCATTACGTCCACGCCCAAAATGGAGTCCAGATCTGACTACTTCTAATTGTTCCCACCACCATTAACTTGGTTTAAACCACCATTTCTTTCTGGATTATTGTAGTAACTTCTTAACTGGTCTCTCCCACTATTTATTTAGCTCATTTTAGTCAAGTCTCAACATGAAATGTCAATCAGATCACGTCACTCCTTTGTTTAAAGCCTTCCCACAATTTCTCAAATCATTTAGAATACAAGCCATAGTCTTCACTGTGACCTCAAAGGCTCTGAATCTTCTGGTTCCCTTTCCCTCCCTCCCTTCTTTGACTTCATCTTCAATGACACTCCTATTTCTCTTCACTTTAGCCACACTGCTCCCTTGGCGATATTCTTTTTTTTAATTTTTATTTTATTTTTATTTTTTAAATTTTTTATATTCAAGCACTTTTATTTTTCTTACTTTCCATGACTATCTAGGAAAGAAAGCCCATTATCCCACAAAATAATAATCCTGCCACATTTCTAAATAATTTTTTCATAGCACATAATTTTATAATATGGTGTGTCCCTCCCTCTATGTTGCAAATACGTATAAAGGATACAGTTGCTTTTCCGCAAGTTTAACTAGAATCTATCTGGAGCTCATTCTATAGAAACAGGCATCATGAATCTAGATCAGAATCCAGCAAACTTTTTCTATAAAGGACCAGAGAGTAGATGGTTTTAGCTGTGTAGGCCATAATGTCTCTATCCAACTTCCCTTGGCTATATTCTATTTAAGATGTTTATTTTTGTATTTTTAAAATTATTTCTATTATTCTGACTTGAATTTATGTTTCTTTTTCTAACTTTTTTTAGCTTATTCACCTTCCATTTTTATTTTTAATGCAAAAGTCACTTTAGCAGCATCTAACCGGTTTTATTTTGTCTTTGATCTTTTCAGTACTATCTACTTTTACATATTTTCTAATTTCCATCCTAATTTGTTTTTGACATGAATACGTTTTTAAATCGCCAAAAATATGTTTTAATGTTATGTTTTTAGAACATCTCTCATTAGAAGGCATCATGGTAAAAAAATACAATGTGTTTTACACTGAATACTATACTTTGAAATTTGTTGATGGGCCTAATAGCCTAATATGAGATAAACTTTAAAAATTTATTTATTTGAGGGCAGGAGGGACAGAGGGAGAGGAAGTATTATGCAGACTCCACACTGAGTGAGCTTGATACGGGGCTCAATTTATCTCAGGACCCTGAGATTGCAACCTGAGTTAAAACCAAGAGTCTGTCACTTAATCAACTGCATCACCCAGGCACTCTTGAGGTTAACTTTTATAAATGTTTCATATAGGCTTGAAAACAATGAATTTCCTAATGTGGGACTATACGAATAAGCTTGTAAATTTGTTGCTCAAATCATTATCAATCTGTACTTGCTGTGATTACTAATATATTTGGATTTTCTATTTTATTTTCTATCTTTTTTCACAATTTTTTATTTTTTAAATTTCTTTTCAGTGTACCAGAATTCACTGTTTATGCAACATACTCAGTGCTCCATGCAATCCATGCCCTCCATAATATCCACCACCAGACTCACCCAGCCTCCCACCCACCCCCTTCAAAACCCTCAGGTTGTTTTTCAGAGTCCACAGTCTCTTACAGTTCATCTCCCCCTCCAATTTCCCCCAACTTATTTTAATGTCTATCTTGTCATCTTATAATTTTTCCTTGACTATCTTCTTTTCTCTTTTGTCTTTATTTAATTAGTTTTATTTTTCTCATTTCACTTTTTCTCCCTTTAGTGGTTCCAAGAATATACAATATATTTCAACACACTGTTACACTTGTAATTTTTATTTTTATTTATTTTATATTAATTTCAGTATAGTTAGTATACAATGTTATAATAGTTTCAGGTGTACAATATAGTGATTCAACAATTTTATACATTATTCAGTGCTCATCATGGTAAGTGGACTCTTAATCCCCTTCTAGTCTTTCTTGCCTTTTGACCCCACCTAGCTCCCCTCTGGTAACCATCATTTTGTTCTCTGTAGTTGAGTTTGTTTCTTGGTTTGTCTTTCTCTCCATTTTTTTCCTTTTGTTCATTTGTTTTTTCTTAAATTCTACACATGAGTGAAATCATATAGTATTTGCCTTTCTTTGACTGACTTATTTTGCTTAGCGTTATACTCTCTACTTCCATCCATGTTGTTGCAAATGGCAAGAGTTGACTCTTTTTTATGGTTAAATAATATTCCATTGCAAGTATATACCACATCTTTATCCATTTATCTATTGATAGTCACTTGGGCTGCTTCCACAATTTGGCTATTGTAAATAATGCTGCAATAAACATAAGGGTGCATATATTATTATTTTTTTAAGATTATTTATGTATTTTAGTAGGAGAAAGAGAGAAAGAATGCAAGCAGGGGGAGGGGCAGAGAGAGAGAGAGGGAGATAGAGAATCTTAAGCAGGCTTCATGCTGGATGTGGAGCCTGATCCCATGATCTTGAGATCATGACCTGAGCCAAAACAGAGTCAGACACTTAACTGAGCCATCCAGGTGCTCCTATCCTTTTGAATTAGTGCTTTCATATTCTTTGGGCAAACAACCAGTAATGTGATTACTGGATCATATGGTATTTCTTTCTTAAATTTTTGAGGAACCTCCATACTCTTTTCCCCAGTGGCTTCCCCGGGTTGCATTCCCACCCATAGTGCACCAGGGTTTCTTTATCTGCACATTCTCAACAACACTTGTTGTTTCTTGTGTTATTTTAAAATTTTATTGTATTTAAATTTAATTAGCATATAGTGTATCATTAGTTTCAGAGGTAGACTTCAGTAATTCATCTGTTGCTTATAATACCCAGTGCTCATTCCATCACATGCCCTCCTTAATGGCCATCACCCAGTTACCTCCTCTCCCCAAACTCCTTCCATCCAGCAACCTTCAGTTTGTTCTCTATAGTTAAGAGTCTCTTACGGTTTATCTCCTTCTCTGATTTCATCTTATCTTATTTTTAATTTTAGCTGTTCCAACAGGTGTGAGGTGATATCTCATTGTAGTTTTGATCTCATTGTAGTATTTTCTTGAGAATAAGTGATGTTGAACATCTTTTCATGTGTCTGTTTTCTTCTTTGGAGAAATGTTTGTTCATGTCTTCAGCCCTTTTTTAAATTTGATTATTTGTTTTTGTGGTATTGAGTTGTGTTCTTTATTTTTAAAATTTATTTAAGTTTTTATTTTATTTATTTTATTATTTTAAAGATTTCATTTTTAAATAATCTCTACACCCAACATGGGACTCAAACTCACAACCCTGAGATCAAGAGTTGTGTGGTTTACTGACTGATCCAGCCAGGTGCCCTGTTGAAGTTTTTATTTTAATTCTGGTTAGTTAACATACACTGTTATGTTATTTTCAGGTGTATGATATAGCGATTCAACAATTCCATACATCACCTGTTGCTCATCATGACAAGTGTACTCCTTAATCCCCATCACCTATTTAACCCATCCTCCCAACATCCCCTTGCCTTACATTTTGGATAATAACCCTTTATCACATATGTCTTTTGCAAATATCTTTTCCCATTCAGTACATTGTCTTTTACTTTGTTGATAGTTTCCTTTGCTGTGCAGAAGCTTTTTATTTTGATGTAGTCCCAGTGGGTTATTTTTGCTTTTGTTTCCCTTGCCTCAGGAGATTGTCTAGAAAAATGTTGTTACAGCCTACACTTGTAATTTTCAACATGCCTTACTTAACTTGAGTTCTAAAGTTAGTCATTATCTTTACCATTCTTCTCAACAATACAAAACAAGGACCTTGAATGCTTTTACCCTCTTCATCACCTGTGTTGGCTTGCTGTGAAAAAAGACTGAGACATGATGAGTTTAAAGCTGAGTTCGTTGTTGGACAAGGCATAGAATATCTGATCAAACATGAAGGGGTCAGGCTATGGGATAGGGTTTTTTGATTAACTGTAAAAGAATATCTCTAAGATAGTTCAGGCACTGCAGATTTATATCTAGACATGAAAGAGGGGACAAACCCTTTGAAAACTGTCTCCTAGCACGAAACAAATTCTCATGGTCCTAGAAGCTCATGAGGAAGTAGCTCATCTGGATCTAGAACTCAGCACTTGGTTGATGTCAGCATTTCTGGCTGTCGGTATGTTTCCAGAGCCCACAGTATGCAAGCTTCGGCCTTTTGTCTGCATATTACCTTGCACTATTCCTGGGCCCACAGAGCCTTGGAAATATTTCCTGGTGCTTAGAAAATTCAGGTGTCCCCTAGCCTCTCTTTGGCCAACCTACAACTATGTGACACATGGGGGTTGGGTTACTACTGTCTGTCAGCATGCCCTCAGTTGCATATCCAGCCTGCTAATTAAAGTAGGCTTACCTCTTCTGCACAGCAAAGGGCACCATCAACAAAGTGAAAAGGCCACTTATTGAATGGTAGAAAATATTTGCAATTTATATACCTGATAAGTAGCTAATATTTAAAATCAATAAAGAGCTCCTATACTTCAATAGCAGAAAAAAAATCCAATTACAAAATGGACAGTAGATCTGCATAGACATTTTCCCAAAGAAGATACACAAGTGGCCAATAAATACATGAAAATATGCTCAACATCATTAATCCTCAGGGAAATGCAAATCAAATCCACAATGAGATAATCACCTTATACCTGTTAGAATGGCTATTATCAAAAAGACAAGAAATAAGAGGTGTTGGCAAGGATCTGGGGAAGAGGGAATTCTCATGCATTGTTGGTGGGAATGTAAATTGGAGCAGTCAGTATGGGAGAGAGTGTGGAGGTTCCTAAAAATATTAAAAATTGAACTACCATATGATTCAGTAATTCCACTTCTGGGTATTTATCCAAAGAAAATGAAAACACCAACTCAAAAAGATATCTGCACCCTCATGTTCACTGAAGCAATATATATATATATATTTTTAAAGATTTTATTTTATTTTATTTGACAGAGAGAGATCACAGGTAGGCAGAGAGGCTGGCAGAGAGAGAGAGAGGGAAGCAGGCTCCCTGCTGAGCAGAGAGCCCGATGCGGGACTCGATCCCAGGACTCTGAGATCACGACCTGAGCCTAAGGCAGCGGCTTAACCCACTGAGCCACCCAGGCGCCCCCACTGAAGCAATATTTATAACAGCTAAGATATGGAAACAACCTAAGCATAATCAACAGATGAACACTTTATTATATGTTGTATATATGTAAGAATATCATTCAGCCCTAAAAGTAATGAATTCTTGCCATCTGCAACAAAGGGGGTGGACCTCGAGGGCATTATGCTAAGGAAAATAAGTCAGACAGAGAAAGAAAAAAATGCATGATCTTTCTTATATGTAAAATCTGATAAACAAACAAACAAGCTTGTAGATACAGAGAATAGCGTGGTTGCCAGAGGCTGGGGAGGGGAGGCTGGGAAAAGTGGGTGAAAGAGGTCAAAAGGTAAAAAAAAAGAATTAGTTAAAAAAAAAAAAGAAAACAAAGTAGGCTTCTGTCTGTGGGAGCTTTAGACTTGGTGCAACAGAAAACATCTATGTGCCTTCTAGGTAGGGAATAATGAACGTTTGCAGCAGTGCATGCTGTCTATTATTTAACTACTTACAAGTTTTCCGCCATGAATTCTATGTTATTTTTGCACGGAGTGGTGCTAGGTGTGTCAAAAGGCAAAGAAAGAAAAACATGATTTCACAAGGCCAAGTGACTGTTTAGTTGAGACAAGTCTTTGTCTTGCCAGTTGAAGATTTGCTGGATTTCTTGGAGCTCAGGCACAAGCCTATTAATGATTCCTGAGTCTTTTTACGAAGTCTGCCTAGTACAGCTATATGTTCACTGGCTGTTTTTCTGTTGATTCTAAGTAGTTTGCCTAGATTCAGATTGATTCTTTCTTTCTTCTCTCTTCTGAGGACTTAATTGTTTGCTGTCACACACTCTCTAGGCTCAGGGAAACCAAGTCCATATGCACACAGTCCAAATTCAGTGAAAATTTCCTTTTCTACAACTAAAAACTATATTTAATATTTTAGTTGTAGAATTTTTATATACCCAAAATAGGATATTATTTTTTATACTAACAATTTCTGTTTAGATTTACACATATGGTTGGTATTTTCCTTGATAATCACTCTTGCATCTTACACTTAACATTTGAGATCATAATTTTTAAATGAGACTTTCAATGATAAGCTCAACTGATCAAAAATCCTTCCAAGATTGTAATTGGGATAGGATTGTATCCATAGATGAAATGGGTGAGAAGCAATAGTCCTCTAGTAGTAAGTCTTCTAATTTTGATATCCTGTCATTTTTGACATTTAGTTATATCTTTTTTTTTCTCAACAGGTCTTTCCAGAGGTTGATCATTTTAGCAGTTTCAAAGTAGAATCTTTTGATTTGATATTCTCTATCATAAGTCTGTTTTCTCTTTCATTGATATTGTTTCCTACATTATTTCTCTTCTATACTCATTGGCTTTATTTTGCTATTCTTTTCTAATGTGTAAGGTGCATAGATAATATTGTTGATTTTCAGCCTTTCATTTCTCATATAAGTATTTAAAGCTGTAAGTTTTTCTTTGGTGACTGCTTTAGCTGCACACTGCATGTTTCAATATGTCTGATTTGCATGATCATTTTTGGTAAAATAATTCATAAATGCAATTACGTTTTGTGTTAATGAGTTATTTAGATGTACACTATTTAAATTTTAAAGAATATGGGAATTTTTTTAGTTACCCCCTTATTATTACTTTCTAGCCTAATTGTGTTTTGGTCAGAGAGTATTTCCTATATGTTTTGATTCTCCAGAACTTTGATGAGATTAGCTTTAAGGCCAAAATATATTTAATTAATATGACAGGTTATTTTTTGGCCTTCATCTTATATAATATCAATATTCTCAAGTTTCTTTTGATATCATATCCCACCCTTTTCCTTTCAACATTTATTTTGTCGGCCATTCACTTAAAATTACATAGGGAAATACTCTTTTGCCATACAGTTCTATGAATTTTGACAAATTCGTACACTTAGGTAAGTAACCACTACCACACTTGTGATACAGAAAATTCCATCACTTAACAAATCCGCCCATGCTGCTCTTTTGTAGTAACCCATCCCAAGACTCCAAGTCCAGGGAGAGCTCTAGTCTATTATCAATGTCTACCTATAAAGTCATATAAATAGAATCACATAGCATATGTAATTTTCCCATCTTTCACTTATAAGAATGCATTTGTTACTTATCCATATTGCTGTATGCATTCATAGCTTCTTCCTGTTTATTGCCGAGTAATATTACATTGTGATGGTATACCATAGTTTACTTATCCATTCACCTCCTGTAAGACATTTGAGTTGTTTCAATTTTTGATGATCATGTATAAAGCTGCCTGAAAGTTTTACTTACAGGTTTTTGAGTGAACGTAAATGATCATTTTTCTTGTGTAATATCTAGGAGTAGGACTGCTGTTCCATAAGGTAAGTGTAGGTTTAACTTTATTAGAAACTGCCAAGTTGCTGTACAATTTTGCATTCCCATGAAATGTTTCAACTTGACTGTTTTTATATTTATAGAAATATTACCTCGATAGCACAGAGAGCCTGTAATCTCCTCACCCTCACCCACATTTTCCTTTTGTTAACCTCTTACATGATCATGGTACTTTTATCAAACCTAAGAAACTAACATTGGTACATTACTATTAAACTCCAGACTTTCTTTGGATTTCACCAGTTCTTTTTATTTATGTTTTCTTTCTGTTCCAAGGTCCCATCCAGGGCAGCACACTGTATTTTTTGTTTGTTTGTTTCAGCTTTTTTTTTTTCCTTTCAAATTTTATTTTATTTTTTCAGTGTTCCAGAATTCATTGTTTATGCACCACACCCAGTGCCCTATGCAGTAAGCGTCCTCTGCAATACCCACCACCAGGGTCACCCAACCCCCCAGCTTCCTCCGTTCCAAAACCCTCAGATTGTTTCTCAGAGTCCACATTCTCTCATGGTTTATAATAGTTGTGTCTCCCCAGTCTCCCTGGGTTCATGACAGTTTCTGTCTTCTTTTGTTTGTTTCATGACCTGACCATCTTGATGTTAATCTCCATCATTTGGTTAAGGTAGTTTTTACCAGATTTCTACACCATACCATTCCTATAAAGTCTCCCTTTGCATACTTCGTTTTAGGAAGTGAGTCACAAAATCTCTTTTTCTGATATCAATGATAACTCCTTTCTTCTTTTATTGTTAGTTGCATGATGCATATTTTTCTTCCTCTTACTTTTAACCTATTTATTTACACCTAAAGTGGGTTTTTCTTAAATAGCATATAATCTGTTTTCATCTTAAATAGAAGTCTCTATTATATTTAGTGTACATTAACTTACACTTAATAACATCATAAATATGGTTGGATTTACATCCATCTTTTTGTTGTTTTCTTTTTGTTTGCTTTGTTTTCTGTTCCTTTGTTTCTCTCTCTTTTTTTAAAAATTTATTTATTTGACAGGCAGAGATCACAAGTAGGCAGAGAGGCTGAGAGAGAGAGAGGAGGAAGCAGGCTCCCTGCTGAGCCGAGAGCCCTATGCAGGGCTCGATCCCAGGACCCTGGGATCATGACCTGAGCCGAAGGCAGAGAGGCTTTAATCCACTGAGCCACCCAGGCGTCCCTTGTTTCTCTTTTCTTATCTTCTTTTTTGATTCATGTGTTTTAATAAAAATATACTTTATTTTTAGAATAATTTTAGATTTATAGAAAAAATCTGAAGACAGTACAGAGAATTCTCATATATCCCATACCCACTTTCCTCTATTATTAACGTCCAACATCCAAATGTGATACATTTGTTATAATTAACAAACCACTACTGAAACATTGTCATTAACTGAATTCATACTTTATTCAGACTTCCTTAGACTTTGTCTAATGTCATTTTTCTATTCCAGGATTTCTTTTAGGATACCACATACTTTTACTTGTTACATCTTCTTAGGCTCCTCTTGGCTGTGACAGTTTCTCAGACTCTCCTTGTTTTTGACAACTTTGACAATTTTGAGGAGTACTCGTCAGGTATTTTGTAGAATGGTCCTCTATTGGGATTTGTCTGATGTTTTTCTTGTGATTAAACTGACGTTGTGTTTTTTGGGAAGCATGCCATAGAGGTAAAGTGTCATTCATCAAATCATGTTTTAACAGGATTTATAATGTTGACTTTCATAATCTGGGTAGGTAGTGTTTGTCAGTTTCTCTTTTTGTAAAGTTACTCCTCTCTGCCCCATACTGTCTTGTTAGGAAGTCAGTATGTGCACCCCACACTTAAAAAGTGAAGAGATTAAATAAAAAAAAAATTTAAAAAAAAAGGGACTCCTGGGTGGCTCAGTTGGTTGAGGCACTGCCTTTGGCTAGGGTCATGATCCCGGTGTCCTGGGATCGAGTCCCACATCCGGCTCCTTGCTCAGCAGGGAGCCTGCTTCTCCCTCTGCCTCTGCCTGCCACTCTCTCTGCCTGTGCTCACTCTCTCTCCCTCTCTCTCTCTGACAAATAAATAAATAAATAAAAAGTGAAGAGATGTGCTTCCTATCTTTGAGGACACAGTATCTACATATATTATTTGGAATCCTTGAATATTTTTAGCATTTTATTTTAATTTTGTGGGTTTTTTTTTTGCTATGTCTTTGGATTATTTTTTAAGTAATTGCACTCACTATTGCAGTATACATATCTAACCTTTAAACTTCCCTTACAGTTACAGTTTTACCACTAAAAGTAATGTGTAGAAGGATTATGAACATATAGCCCCCTTACTTTCTCCCTTTATACTATAGTTATTATATATACTTTATCTCCATACATAGAACACTCCCCTAAACAATGTTATAAAGTTATGCTTCACATTCATACATATTTCATAGAAATTGAGGACTTATAGTTCTTAAAATATTTATATTAGATATTTAGAATTTTTCTTGCTATTCTTTCCTTTTTCCTGTTCCTGGTCCTTCCAAGTTTCTCTCTGGTATCATTTCCTTTAAACAAGAAGAGATTCTAGAGTAAGTATGCTAGTGACAAATTCTCTTTGCTTTCCTGTGTATAAGAATGTCTTTAATTTGACTTAATTCCTGACAGATATGTTCATTGGATATAGAATTATGGATTGACAGTTCTTTCTTTTCCATACTTGTAAGCTATTTTCAACTATCTTTTGCTTTCCATATATTTTGATGCAAAAATCTATGACCATCCCCATTATTGATCCAATTTGGAAAGCAGAGAGAATAACAATTAGAAACTAAAGTGAACAGAGTCTTGGAGACGTTTGGGAAAATATAAGCTATGGCTTTAGAATTCTATAAGGAAAAAAAAAAGATATTGGGGGAAATAATAATGAAGAAACAATGGCTTCAAAAATCCCCAAATCTGTCAAATAGATTAATTTACAGATTCAAGAATCTCAAACCTCAAACAGGACCAGGTTTTGAAGCATTCTAATTATATTCTTGAAAACCAAATATGAAAGAAAAAAATTTATGAATAGCTTGAAAATGTCATATTTTATATAATGTCACAATTATATATACTACATTATATATTTATCCATTACTATATAATATATTGCTTTTTATGCATTCAGTATTTGCTTATATTTTCCACATATTTACTATTTTCTACACTTTTTATTCTTGCATTTTAGACCTTCTGTATATGATCCCCCCCTTTTTTTTACTAGATAAACTTTATTTTTCACCTGGACCATATAAGTTCCCCAAAGTTATAAAAATGAGGGAAACTGCAAAGGCATTATTCTCTTAATTCAGAGCTTCTCACCTCACCACTATTTCATGGAGCACTGGGTATTGTACATAAACAGTGAATGTTGGGACACTGCTTCAAAAACTAATGATGTAATTTATGATGACTAACATAATACAATATGTGATCCCTTTTTTAAGTTTTTTATTTAAATTCAATCTAGTGAACATATAGAGTATTATTCGTTTCAGGGTAGAATTTAGTGATTCATCAGTTGCATATAACACCCAGTGCTCATTACATCAAATGCCCTCCTTAATGCCCATTCCCATTGCCAAGTTACCTCATCCTCTCCCACTTCCCCTTCAACAACCCTCAGTTTGTTCCCTATAGTTAAAAGTCTCTTATGGTTTGCCTCCCTCTCTGTTTTTATCTTATTTTATCTTTCCTTCCCTTCCCCTATGTTCACCTGTGTTTTTCCCCTTAAATTCCACATACACATACAAATGAATCCTATCATATTTGTCTTTCTCTGACTTATTTAACTTAGCATAATACCCTCTAGTTCCATCCACATCATTGCAAATGACAAGATTTCATTCTTTTTGATGGCTGGGTAGTATTCCATTGTGTGTGTGTGTGTGTGTGTGTGTGTGTGTGTGTGTGTGTAGCATATATATGCTATATGCTATCTCTTTATTGATTTATCTATTGATGGACAGCTGGACTCTTTCCAAAATTTGGTTATTGTTGATAATGCTGCTCTAAATATTGGGGTGCATATGCCCCTTTGAATCACTATTTTTGTATTCTTTGGATACATTTCTAGTAGTGCTATTGCTGGGTCATAGGGTAGTTCTATTTTTAACGTTTTGAGGAACGTCCATACTGTTTTTCCAGAGTGGCTGCATCAGTTTGCCTGCTCACCAACAGTGTGAGAGGATTCCCTTTTCTCTGCATCCTTGCCAACATCTGTTCTACATTTTAGCCATTCTGACTGGTGTGAGGTGGTACCTCACATGAGGTTGTACCTCATTGTGGTTTTGATTTGTATTTCTCTGATGCCTAGTGATGTTGAGCATTTTGTCATGTGTCTGTTGGCCATTTGGGTGTGTTCTTTAGAGAAATATCTATTCGTGTTTTCTGCCCATTGTGACCCCTTTTTGTAAAACTTGATATTCAGGTCCTTTGAAACCTCCAGAAAAAAAGGAATTTTAATGATTACTTTATCTTTTAGGTCCCTACCTTTACTAAGATTTATCCTGATAATTTGTTACTATCTTCTCAAGTCCTCTGTCCTATGACAAGATTTTTTTTGACTGGGGTTTTAATAGTTTTCAGCAGAACAAATGGTAAGAATAGCTAGCTCTCTCCTGCCTGGAGTATGAGATTCAGAAGTCTAATTTTTTAAAATTATCATCTTACTTATGTAATTTATTTTGAAATGTAAAAATTTTTATGTTTATTTTTGGGAGTAGGGGTGGGACATTTTCTATAAGCCCTTCTACCATTTTACTGGCAGTCTCTGAAGTAACTTTTAAAATCTTTATTAAAAGCTTTAGAATAAACTAAATGGTAAAACATAGTGGTATGTTTTATAATAGAAGTGGAGTTTTTAATCTTCCATGAACTTTAATAGGTCTATCTAATGCTCATTATTTAAAGTTGTCAACTTTTCTCTTATTTTTGCATGTTTTTAACCCCAAAGGTGATTGTGTTTTATCATTGTGGTGACTGTACAGTTACCACAGAATATATTATGCATGCATCACATATTTTAATCTGTGTGAAATTTTGGTTATTAGCACTGAAACTAAATGCCCATACATTTTTGTGGCTTTAATTTTCTGAAATACTTTGTCTTACTTGAAAAATCTTGGGTTGCACCAAAAATATCCATGAATTATTTATGATGATATTTGGGGAGTTTTTAAAAAAATACATATTGTGAATATGAGACTTTAAGTAGAGTGCACTAGATTCCAACTGAGTGTGTCTTTTATGAGTGTTTCTTAGTAGCCATGACTAGATTATAGAAGTAATTTTATTTGTGGTTTCTAGTCTGGAGTTATAAAATGGAACTGTTTATTTAAGTGATTTTTGTTAGTAATTAAATTGCATTTTTGATATTCTAAACTAGTTGTGTGGAATTAGGATGGTTTAAAATATAAGTAATGGATTTATTTATACATCAAATAACTTCTGAAATCGGTGGTTCAATTATCATCCTGACTGAGACAAAGAAATTACTTAGTGACACAACTAAAAACAATATTTCAATTAAAAATATCAATGAAAGGAGAAGTGAGTTGGAGGAAATTGGAGGGGGAGACAAACCATGAGAGACTGTGGACTCTGAGAAACAAACTGAGGGTTTGGGAGGGGAAGGGAGTGGGGGTGGGCTGAGCCTGGTGGTGGGTATTATGGAGGGCACGTATTGCATGGAGCACTGGGTGTGTTGTATAAATAATGGATTTTGAAACGCTGAAAAAAATTAAATTAAATTAAAATTTAAAAATACCAATGAAATAGTATAGGCTCTCTTTTGAATACTAGGTACCTTAAATTTCTTATTTTACTGGAGTTCTTCTCTGGCTTTGAATGGAGGAAGTCAGTAGTGGTTGGAGTATCTTCATCTTTTCAGACAGTTGATGCTGTGTTAAGATGATATTGACAGGGAGGATTATCTGGACCAATACCTGTTAAACCAATTCCAATTTCAAAGTGTTAATAGCCAATTTTGAATGTGGCACATTACAGAGGTTAAGTTAAAAATTGAAAAAAGAGATAAATGCATCTCTTAAAAAGAGACTTTAAAATAGACTAAAAGTGCTCATATTAAAGAACTTGGTAGAGTTAACTTAGAGCTCAGTACTTGAACATATATGGCTTTTTTTTTTTATTTTTTTTTATTTTTTTTAAAGATTTTTATTTATTTATTTGACAGAGAGAAATCACAAGTAGATGGAGAGGCAGGCAGAGAGAGAGAGAGGGAAGCAGGCTCTCCGCTGAGCAGAGAGCCCGATGCGGGACTCGATCCCAGGACTCTGAGATCATGACCTGAGCCGAAGGCAGCGGCTTAACCCACTGAGCCACCCAGGCGCCCTAACATATATGGCTTTATTATCTAAGCTGCTTACACTCTTTTTTATAATCTCCAAGATAAAGCATAGCTAATAATATCTTCTAGCCTGATAATATAATTCAAATGTAAGCATGGGATTGTTCAAGAAGTGAAGGACATGGGAAAATATATAAACTGGCCTTTTTTTTAAAAAAATAGGGAAATACATTTTGAAAGACACATATAATTGGTAGGAAAATGGTGGGTCATATTTACCTGAAGAGAAACATTGTGCTGAAACAGGAGGTTTGATTATGTTAAGTAAAATCATATTCGGTTATAAATCATATAAAATAAATAGGATATCCACATATATTTATATATTTGGAAATCCTTTGTGAAATGACATACTAGAAATAAGTGTACTGAATTAGTGGGATTGGATGAACATGACTTGGTAATAGAGACTCAACCTTAGTCAGCAAGATTCATGAGGTTACAGGCAATATAAGGGTTGGTATAGATTTTGCATTTGGGGGACCCCCAGAACTGAACTAAGACACCGTGTGATGACATTAGTAGGAATCTAATTAAGTGGAACAAAGATCTTATTTAGAAACAGACTGCAAGTTGGGTGCCTAGGTGCCTCAGTTGGTTAAGCATCTGCCTTCAGCTCAGGTCTTGATTCTGGAGTCCCAGGATCAAGTCCCATGTTGGGCTCTCTGTTCAATGAGGAGTCTGCTTCTGTCTCTCCTCCCTCTCTGTTCTCTTTCTCTCCTGCTCACTCGTTCTCTCAAATAAATGAATAAAATCTTAAAAAAAGAAAAAGAACAGACTGTAAGTGCTACTCTTGATTGCTCTGGTTCCTGGGATTCTTCCTTATGCTTATGACATTAGAATGGACTAACCTGCATTTAAAAAAATTAACATATAATGTGTTACTGGTTTCAGGGCTACAGGTCTGTGATTCATCAGTCTTGCACAATTCACAGCACTCACCATAGCACATACCCTCCCCAATATCCGTAACCCAGCCACCCCATCACTCCCCCACCCCCCAGCAAGTCTCAGTTTGTTTCCCAAAATTAAGAGTCTCTTATGGTTTGTCCCTCCCCAGTCCCGTCTTGTTTTATTTTTCCCTCCCTTCCCCCATGACCTCCTGCCCTGCCTTTCAAATTCCTCATATCAGAGAGATCATTTCATAATTGTCCTTTTCTGATTGACTTATTTCACTTAACATAATACACTCTAGTTTCGTCCACGTCATTGCAAATGGCAAGAGTTCATGTTTTTGATGGCTGCATAGTATTCCATTGTGTGTATGTATGTATATATGCATTGTGTATGTGTGTGTGTGTGTGTGTATGTATGTATGTATGTGTGTATATATATATAAAACATCTTCTTTATCCATTCATCTGTTGATGGACATCTGGGTTCTTCCCATAGTTTGGCTATTATGGACATTACTGCTATAAATATTTGGGTGCACGTGCCCCTTTGGATCACTACGTTTGTATCTTTAGGGTGAAAACCCAGTAGTGCTATTGCTGGGTCATAGGGTAGCTCTATTTTCAGCTTTTTGAGGAACTTCCATACTGTCTTCCAGAGTGGCTGCACCAGCTTGCATTCCCACCAACAATTTAAGAGGGTTCCCCTTTCTCTGTACCCTCACCAATACCTGTCATTTCCTGACTGGTTAATTTTAGCCATTCTGACTGGTGTCAGGTGGTATCTTACTGTTGTTTTGATTTGTATTTCCCTGATGATGAGTGATGTTGAGCACTTACTTTTTCATTTGTCTGTTGGCCATTTGGATGTCTTCTTTACAGAAATGTCTGTTCATGTCTTCTGCCCATTTCTTGATTGGGTTATTTGTTGTTTGGGTGTTGAGTTTGAGAAGTTCTTATTTATTGTTTGGGTGTTGAGTTTGAGAAGTTCTTTATAGATTTTGGATACTAGCCCTTTATCTGATATGTCATTTGTGAACATCTTGTCCCATTCTGTCTAACCTGCATGTCAATAAAGGGAATGACATTTAGGTTTAGAATAACAAGTGCTGTACCTTGGTTTGCTAAGAGGAAGAAGCATGGTAGAATTCTGGAGGACTTTGTACAAATAATATTGAGAGAAAGGATTCAATTGTGAGCTCAAGAATATTTTTGCCCTACCTTCTCTTTGTCTCTTCTCGGTCTTCTGTGAATGTGAACTCTGTTATCCTTTTTTCTTTTATCTGCTGGCATCACATTGAGGAGACAACCTTGAAATGAGGGGTGGAAGAATTCATTCTCTAGAGAGGCTTTCACAAAAAGGCTTGGGTTTCTAGGCCTGCTGCTACAGTACTTCTCTCTAATCATTTGCTGTTGTTAAACAGCTGAGCCTGTCCCTTAGTAGGAGCAATATGGGGTTTAGTAAGTGCCCCCGATTGAATGTTTACTGAATTAATACAGTTGATGAAACTGAGGAGAGGGACTGTATTAGTCAAGATAATCTGTGACCATGTACTAACAGTTCCACATTACCTAATCACTGACTTGACTAGTCAGGCTTCTCTGTTCCACACGGGTCCTTGAACTTTGGTTTTGCCCCTGCTTAAGCAAGCAAGAAGATGCAGCCATCTCTAAGGGAGGACATAGAGCTCTTTCCATGAACTGGCTGACTACAGAAAAAAAATTTTTGTTGTTGAAGTGCCTGGATTTTTGCCACCTTCTTCCCCCAACTGCTTGCCTCCCTCCCCCATAAAGTTCCTACTAGCCCTCTTACTCTTTCCTTTTAAAAACAAAACAAAACAAAACAAAACAAAACAAAACAAAACAAAACAACAAAAACCTTTCAGTGTTGATTTTGAAACACTTGCAGAACTTGAGGTCAGCATGTTCTATTTACTTCAATCATCTTTTTGAACAGTCTTTCCTTACGTAAGTTCATATTTGTTGTAATTTGACAGCTGTTATAAATAAACCTTAAATTTCAATGGCTTAATACAGAAGAATTTGCTCTTCCTTCACACAACAGACCAATGATCTGTTTCATGCAGTTTTTCAAGGACCCAGGTTCTCTCAATCTAGTTGTTCCTTTGTCTTTTAGAGCTTTGGAGCCCTTTAATGGATCATTTGTGTTTGGTCAGGAAACAAGGGAGATGAGTGTGGACGATTACAAGTCAGGCCTACAAATCACAAACTTCATGTTCACCCACTTTCCATTGGCCAAAACTGAACCACCTAATAGCAAGAGCTCTAAGAAATGTACTATAGAAGGAGATTCAGGTAGAAAAGGAGACTACAGCTATTGCTGAGGGCTACCATTCTCTGCCACATTGTATATCTCTGTCAGAACTAGAAATGACTTGAATAGTCTGGAATGATGAATGAAATAAAAAAAAATAATAGTAAAAAAATTAACAAAAATTTTAGAGTTTGAAAATCCAGCTACATAAGTATCAGATTCAAAGAAAGTTACAACTGGGGGTGCCTGGATGACTCAGTGGATTGGGCTTCTGCCTTTGGTTCAGGTCATGATCCCAGGGTCCTGGGATCGAGCCCCACATCAGGCTCTCTGCTCGGCGGGGAGCCTGATTCCCCCTGTCTCTCTCACTGCCTGTCTCTCTGCCTACTTGTGGTCTCTGTTTGTCAAATAAATAAAAAAAAAAAAAGAAAGTTACAACTGCAAGAACAAGATGAAATGACTCAGGCCAATAGCTTATGGCATGGGTATGATGTCAACCTGTGCCAAAGAGAAAGAATAGTGACTCAAACACTGTGATACCCCCTCTGCCCCAGGAGAGTAGAAATCTACTAGCAGTGACATGGTAATAACAAGTTTCTTTTAGTAACGGGCAGAGGAGACTAATTTTAGTATTTTAACAAAATGTTAAGTACACTGAAAGTGTACTGTCATGTCTTACAGTTTTGAAGACTGATTTTTAAAAAATATTTTATTTATTTATTTGACAGACAGAGATCACAAGTAGCCAGAGAGGCAGGCAGAGAGAGAGAGAGGGGGAGGCAGGCTCCCTGCTGAGCAGAGCCAGACTTGGGCCTTGATCCCAGGACCCCGGGATCATGACCTGAGCCGAAAGCAGAAGCTTTAACCCACTGAGCCATCCAGGTGCCCCAGAAGAAAGATTTTTTTAATAGCTAGGACTCACAAAGGGCTGGGGTCATGGTGGATCTGGAACTTCAACAGCAGAAAGTTGTGGATCGTCTCCATAACATTCTGACATTAACATGATTTTGCTTTGAACATTCCCAGTCTCTGTTTCAATGTCTCTAAATGTCCTGTAGAAATAATTTTATTTGGTCTATGGATCAGTCAGCTATAGTTACAGATTAAGGTTCACCTGATCACTGCTATTGCTTTCCTCTCTCTATTGAGGTTTTTCCAAGGGAAGGGGGGATTACTTTGAATCAGATAGTTACCCAAAGAAGAGCACACTGCAGTTTAGAAGTAAAATAACAAGATTTAAGTAAAGTCCAAGAGAAGTGGGAGATAATAATGTGTGATTTCAACCACACTATTTGGGTCTCCATTTGTTACAATGCTGTATGCTGGGAGTAAGAGATACAAAGATGAGTTACAAAACCTAATCTGCCCTCCTGCTGTGCTTCACCACCAGGTCACTGGCTGCAATTCCAGATTCCTGTGCTACAGGTCAGAAGGCAGAATTCCAGTGTTCCTGGTTTTAATAATTATCAAATCTAGGCCCAAATGTAGTATTCGCAGTTCCAGTACAGAAATTTGTGTGCCATGAAAACTGTACAAATCCAACTGTGGAGATTCATACAAAAGAGTAAGAAAGGAAATCATGAATGAAGCAATACTGCAGTCTTGACAGATGGTATACAGAAAATAATGACTATTTACCATAACTCATTTTTGTTTTCCTCCTAGGCACAGAGCTGAACTGCATTTCTCAGCCTCACTTGCAATTAAGTATGGCCATATGACAGAATTTGAGTCAGAAGAAAATAATGTCCTGTATCATAAAGATTGGTTTTATATGAGTTCTTCCTTGTCCTTTTCCTCTTCCAGCAAGCTTATGACAATCACCCAGATGCACTTTGAAGCCACATGCAGAATATGGCCGAGTGGCCATCAACCTGGGTCTCTTAATGACGGTGGAACAGTCTCTTTCAACAGACCAGAACCACCTTAGACTGTTAAACAAGTGAGAAATGAACATTTAATATGATATATTGTGGGTTTTTTACATGTTTTTGTCAATTTAGCATGCACACACACACACATGCACACAAACTACTCTACTCTAATGTCGAAATGGTATCAACAGAGAGGGACTACCACAACAAAAATCTAAAGTATGAATCATTGGCTTCACAGATAGACAAAGATATAAAAGGCTTGGAAAGTGAATCCCATTTTATGTAGGGTCAAAGCTTTTGGAAAAACTATCTTTTCCAATACTTTTCAAGCTAAAATAAAGATATATAAGCCTATAGCTCTAGGGGAAGTGAGTACTAGTGTCAATGTATTGAGTACTGATGTCAATGTATTACTCTGAGTTGCCAATTACCTGCTACATTTAGCAAGAAAGAGTCCACCTTCTGAATGAGAGATCTTGCAAAGGGAGCTATGAACCAATCTGGTCCACTCCTGCCAGACAGATATGTAAGAAGGAAAAACTTGTCGTCTCGTGGAAACTGCTATTAATGAGTCTGCTAGTTACATCAGCATTGCCTTTGCTCAACTATTTGGGCAGTGAGGGGTTGCTGAAGAGCATGAACAGAGCCACATAAGTAACTTAGGTGTACGAAGAAAATGTCAGGGCATTTTGTTTGTCTAGAACATAGGTTGACAAATTTATGTCTCAAGGGCCAAATTTAGCCTACTGGCTTATTTTTTTTCCCAATAACGTGTTATTGGAACACAGCCATATGCATTAATGTATTGTCTATTGTACAGTTATTGTCTACTGTATTGTTTATAACATATAAAGTAGTTGCAACAGAGTCCACATGGTCTATAAAACTAAACACATTTACTATCTGGCACTTTACAGGAAAAGTTTGCTGACTCCTGGTCTAGACGGTATATTATGAATAATGTAGGAAAAATGAGATAATGCTTAAAGATATTTGTTAAAGTTGATGTTGAAGGTCTTAGAAGTTGGAATGAATGGGTTAATGAGGTATCTTTTTTTGGGAACTATTACAGGTATTTAAAAGGTGAGTGAGTTCCATAAATATTTCTAGAAATCACATTGTAGGATGACACTGATTGACAAATTAGAATGGTCAAAGGACAATAAGCATGCAAGTAAAGAATCTGAAACCAGGTCATAAGTGGGAATGGCTGGAGAATCTATAAATATTTAGCTGGCAGAAGAGAAAATTTAAGGAGTACAATATGTAGATATTCAAATATTTAAAAGCCTGACTAGTGGGAAAAATCCAATTGCAATTGCAAATGCAAAAATCCAATTGCAAATATCCAATTCAGTATCTTATCAGAAGTCTGCGTTCCTCTAAGACACTTGAGTTGAGCTAAATTGAGATTCTTTAAGAGGTCAAATCAGATAAATACAAATACACTCTAAAAATGTCTAGCACAAAACCATGCCATCTATTTTTTTTTATGTTGAAATCCCCTGTTACATTTTCTCATTAATCTACTGCACTTTGACTTACATCATCACCACTGCCCCTCCCCTGAATTTGCCTTTGCCAAGTTTACCACTAGCAGCTTTGCTGAAAAATTCATTGAACACTTTTCTGGCATTTAGACTTTTCATGACCTACTTTAAAAACTCTTCTTGTCACTTTGATTTTGCAACACTAAACTTGCTGTTTTTTTCTCTCTCTGGACATTTCATGTTACTCTCCTCCAAAGGTTCTTATTTTGTTGGCCTTCCATTACAAATTAGTTTTACTCAAAAGTTCTGCAATGGACTCTCTTTATTCTACCTCTTCTCACGGGCGTCTGCAGCATAGTCTTAAAAGTAGATGCTAAAGCCATAAGGCATCATGTTTTCAAAGTCTTTTTAAGAATTCATGAGGTTTTAGGATTAAGTTTTAAGAAAAGTCTATCTCTCTAAATGACTTTTAATGTATTCATTTTCAATTGCGTGCCTAATTGGCTCTGTCCTTGGTGTTGGAAATCCAACAGTGGGGGGAAAACACATGCATTTCTTGTTCTTGTGGAATTTTCATTCTAGTTGGAGGGGAAGAAGAGAAGTAAACAAAAATTGGGATAAACATGAAAATTTCAGAGATGGCCAAGTACTGTAAAGAAAATAGGCCATGATAATTAATCAGGGAATAGTTGGGAAAATTATTAATTTAGACAGGATAGTTAAGTATAGTTTCTAAGAGTCTTGAATAATGAGAAACTAAGACTTTTGACCTAGGACTTGGGCAATAAGAAGGAGTTGGTTATGCGAAGATCTGGGGTAATAGTATTTTCACTGTATTGCATAGTGAGTCCAAAGAACTGAAATAAATATGGCATCTTAAAGGAACAGAGAGATTAGAATGTAGTTAACAATGGGGAAATGTAATTATTGATGAAAACAGAAAAATAATGGGAGCCAGGGTATTTTGTAACTTGTGGGCTATGATGTGAAGTTTAAATTATGTATAAGTGCAATGAAAAGCTACTGGGAGGGTTTTTAGTATGGAGGTGACATGATATCACATTACCTGTATTTTTCTATTTGTCAAATGATACAAATTATATAACTTTTTACTTTGCTGCAAGGAAATTTAGATGCACAGTAAATTCTTGACCACGGGATATGAATTAGCTTATGACTTCATGTATATTTATTATCTTATTCTTTTTATTTCTGTTATAATTTTTATATGTTAACTTCTATTGAAAAATACCTCAAAGTATTTTTGAAGAACCAATAATATGAATCATATAATACATTCTGACTTGAGATAAGAACATTGGATTTGGATTCGGTAACCTGCATGCTATGCCCATTCTAATACTAAATTATTCATGTAAATTTAGGACAAAAATTCAAAGTTTTGGGGCCTTAATATCCTCATCCCTAAATGAAGAAATTAATATTTCTTATTTCTGTGCTTTTCAGAAATACTGTGTGGAGAAGATTGTGACTGTATATAGGCAGATAGTTGTAGAACTGTATGTATTCAGTACATATTTCTTAAGCTTCCTCTATGGGCTAAAAATTAGATATTAAAATTTGGGGATTTAATATCTACTCCTATAAGAAAAATCTGGATAAAGTTATGTTAAATATATAGTACCAAACATTTTTAATCCATGTATATTTCATATAGAAAAGGAAATATTGGACATCTTCTCAAATGTATGATCCTTTTAAGATTTTTTTTAAATAAGGAGGTTGAATCTCTTGACAAACATAACATTTGGATCAGGAACAATTAAAGTTCAATGCTAAAATTAGGAGAAAAGTTTGAACAAGTTCTCTGTATGCATCCTCAGAATTACTGCTAATGGCTATGTGCAAAGTTTAGCTGATGAATTATTCAGTTTGATATCAATCTTGTCTGTTGCCATAGACTTTTGAAACAAAGAATGCTTTGCAATTCTTAAGAATATACCTTTAGGCAACAATGGAAATATTACTTGACATCCACAGTTCATGCTTTTAAAACTTATTTAAAGTGTAAGTAAATTGCATAAGAAGCTTTTAATTCCTATAACTTTTGAATAATTTATCTTACCTTTTCATCAAACTCTCATGTGTATTTTGCTATGAAATACTGTCATCTCCATGTGTACATTATTTTAACCCTAGACAAGACTGACTTTTTTTTTAAATTAATTTTTTATTTTTTATAAACATATATTTTTATCCCCAGGGGTACAGGTCTGTGAATCACCAGGTTTACACACTTCACAGCACTCACCAAAGCACATACCCTCCCCAATGTCCATAATCCCACCCCCTTCTCCCAAACCCCCCCCCAGCAACCCTCAGTTTGTTTTTTAAATATTAACATTACATGGGTGGCTAATGAGAGGACTCCTTAGAACTCATGTGCTCTGTGAACCACATTTTGGAAAGCACTGGAGAATAGAAAACTATTACCTATGCACTGAACCAGGCCTTCAGATATGTAATGTGAACATTGATTAGTGCCTTTCCATTTTGTCCATATCAAAATTTAAGTGCCTGTTCATGGCATTGCAGAACTTAAGAAACCTGCTCTCATTGTACCTCTTATAGTTGCCCACCATGACTCTGGTCTTTCCACCAATACTTCTCTCCCCCACAATAACAACTTCTTGCCAGTTGTAATGGTACTATGTACCATTGAAAACTCAGTGTTTTCTATGATTTTTTAACAGGTCTGGAATAGTTACAAATAGTCCTTCCTTGTCACTGAATCTGAGCTCTGCTAATTGGTTATTTATTACATGTCTTTATGCCATCACTAGAAGTGGTTGTGGCCCTGGGGAAACAACCAGTGAAGACTGCCCAGGAAAATCATTCATGGAAGGAAGCCACTATATAGGTAGGTATCTTTCATAGGATGCCTGGGATAGACAGAAAAGATATTAAGGTGCAGTGCCCATGCTGTCACTGCAAATGAGTGGAACTGAGTATAGCCACCCATATCGCCCTCCACAAGAAATGGGTCTTTTTCAATTACTATAAATTCCCTGAAGCTAAAAACTGTATTATTTATCTTCATATCTCAAGTTCTCTGCATATTAAATGGTACAAATGAGGCCTCCCTACATGCTTGTTAAAATGAACTGCAGTAGCATTGAGACATTGTTAAAATGGTTAAACCATTTGTTTGCATGCTTTTCATAACATCACTGTTCTTTGTTTGTTTTTCACAGAAAGAAAACAAACCAGGTTTTTCTAATTAGGTAGACTAAGTGAAAAAAAGTTTCAAAATTCTCATAAAGAAATAGAAATGTGCTTTTATAAAGCAATGTAGTATGCAGTATACTATAAACTGGTAGGATATTAGATATTGGAGAAGCATTAGAGCACAATGTTGTGAAGTGCAGATTCAAGTTGGGATATATCTAGACTTGGGTACTAGCTCCATTTACAGGCTGTGTGATCTGTACCAAAACTCCAGCTTCCTAAGCTTCTGTATAATGGACACAATAATAGTATCTGCCCATGATTATTTAACAAGGATGCTGCATATAAAATACCAAGCATTTTAAGACTTAGCAGTCATTGTTGCTTTCCAGCTTTTAAACAAAAATTAGGTCCCGGGTAAAATGTTAGGTTAGAAAACTTGTTAGGTCCACCTTCACATTTAGCATCTACTTCTTAGAAAAGTTCTTACAGTCTGGGCTGAGCAAACAGAATCATGATCAATTTCACCACTATTGCCGACTAACTCTTACTGTCAAGTAACTCTGTGACAACAGAGTGACAACACCCCATACCTAACTTCAGCTGCCAGGAATCTCTTTTTCTTTCCCTCTTCTTTTTTGCTCTGTTGGTCGAATCCTAGTCCTTATGCTACTTTTTATCCCCAGAGTCTTAAAGAATGTAATTTAATCTGCCTTGTTTTTTCATCTGCAAAACAAGGGTAATAGCCTTCCTATCACCTGTGCTCAAAGAAACATGGTGAGAATTAATGAAATAAAGCTTAGAGGTAATAAAGTCTAAGAAATGCCAAAGTGCATTAAACTCATTCAAAGAAATAAAGTTTAAAAAGTGTAAGAATAGAGGCTCTTGTAGAGTGGGAGTGGAAAGCAGACCCCAGAGAGCCCTGAGCAGTCCCACAGCCCTGACCTAGTTACTATCACACCCCTGGAGGGGACACCGCTGATGCAGCCGGCCCCAGTCACCATCCATGCCACCAGGAGCAGCTATTCTGAGACCCAGTGACCTCACATCTGAGGTGCCTGCCTGAGGGACAAGAAGATCATCCCAACAAAAGTTTTGGGGAAATGGTTAAATATAAGAAATGGATATGGTTTCATCAGCAGGAATGACACCAAGGAAATTATATTTGTACACCAGACAGCCATAAAAAATAACCCCAGTTTGTCCCTTCACAGTGTAGGAGATGAAGAGGTTGTGGAGTTTGCTGTTGTTGAGGGCGAAAAGGGTAAGAGGCAGCCCATACTGTGACAGGCCCTGTCCTGGGGAAGATCCTGTGCCCGGTGAGGTGATGGATGGAGATGACAACCATGGTGCAGGAGGACAAGGTAGACTAGTGAGAAAGAATAGGTTTCAGGGTTATAGACCATGACTCTGCAGGGGTCTTCTTTGCCAAAGAGCCCGAAGAGGACTGCAATGAACAACATAAGGAAAATCAAGGAGATGAGATGTAAGGTCAGCAGCTACCTCAATGTTGGTACTGCCTCAACTTCATTTAACAACACAAATGCCCAGAAAACCTGAAACCACAAGATGGTGAAGAGACAAAAGCATCCCATCCACCAACTGAGAATTCGGGTACTCCCTAGGCTGAGCAGGGTGGGGCTGAATAAATGCCAGTCTACCATCTCTACCATCTTCCAGTCTAGCTCAACAAGAATAAAAGAAAAAAGATGAAGGAGCATTCCATGCTCATGGATCAGAAGAATAAACATTGTGAAAATGTCTATACAGCCCATAGCAATCTATGCTTTCAACACCAACCCGATCAACATTCCACCAGCATTTTTCAAAGAGCTGGAACGAACAGTCCTAAAATTTGTATGGAACCAGAAAAGACCCTGAATTGCTAAGGAAATGTTGAAAAAGAAAAACAAAACTGGGGGCATCACGGTGCCTTATTTCAAGCTGTACTACAAAGTTGTGATCACCAAGACAGCATGGTACTGGCACAAAAACAGACACATAGACCAGTGGAACAGAGTAGAGAGCCCAGATATCGACCCTCAACTCTATGGTCAATTAATCTTTGACAAACAGGAAAAAATATACAGTGGAAAAAAGACAGTCTTTTCAATAAATGGTGCTGGGAAAATTGGACAGCTATTTGTAGAAGAATGAAACTCGACCATTCTCTTATACCGTACACAAAGAAAAACTCAAAATGGATGAAAGACCTCAACATGAGGCAGGAATCTATCAACAAGAATAAATGAACATAAAATTCCAGCAATAACAAATGAGCAAAAGATAGAAACTAAAGGCCTTAAGTGCATTCTTTTTACCCATTGACCAGATAAATAGTATCTATATCTGCAGTATCTATGCAACATGGGGTTTTTGTTATCATTTTTACCTAAAGACCTCTCTTTTCAATAATGACAAATGTGTGCGTGTATGTGTTTGTGTGTTTCTAAAGCTTGGTTCTTCTTAATACACCTTTAAAGCTTTTTAAATCATTTCATATATGGTCAAGTTGAGATTTTTAGGAACCTCATTTTTATTTTGTAGGAAAGTTTTACTAGTTGATTTTTTTTTAAAAAGTCAATAATCCTAAAATTTGTATAGAATCAGAAGAGACCCCGAATCACTAAGGAAATGTTGAAAAACAAAAATAAAGCTGGGAGCATCACGTTACCTGATTTCAAGCTTTATTACAAAGCTGTGATCACCAAGACAGCATGGTACTGGCATAAAAACAGACACATAGACCAGTGGAACAGAGTAGAGAGCCCAGATATGGACCCTCAACTCTATGGTCAATTAATCTTCGACAAAACAGGAAGAAATATACAGTGGAAAAAAGACAGTCTCTTCAATAAATGGTGCTGGGAAAACTGGACAGCTATTTGTAGAAGAATGAAACTCGACCATTCTCTTACACCGTACACAAAGATCAACTCAAAATGGATAAAACACCTCAACGTGAGACAGGAATCCATCAGAATCCTAGAGGAGAACATAGGCAGTAATCTCTTCGATATCAGTCACAGCAACGTCTTTCAAGCAAAGGAAGCTAAAGCGAAAATAAACTTTTGGGACTTCATCAAAATCAAAAGCTTCTGCACAGCAAAGGAAACAGTCAAGAAAACAAAGAGGCAACCCACGGAATGGGAGAAGATATTTGCAAATGACAGTACAGACAAAAGGTTGATATCCAGGATCTATAATGAACTCCTCAAACTCAACACACATGAAACAGGCAAACATATCAAAAAATGGGCAGAAGATATGGACAGACACTTCTCCAATCAAGACATACAAATGGCTATCAGACACATGAAAAAAATGTTCATCATCATTAGCCCTCAGGGAGATTCAAATTAAAACCACATTGAGATATCACCTTACACCAGTTAGAATGGCCAAAATTAACAAGACAGGAAACAACATGTATTGGAGAGGATGTGGAGAAAGGGGAACCCTCTTCCACTGTTGGTGGGAATGCAAGTTGGTGCAGCCACTTTGGAGAACAGTGTGGAGATTCCTCAAGAAATTAAAAATATAACTTCCCTATGACCCTGCAATTGCACTCCTGGGTATTTACCCCAAAGATACAGATGTCATGAAAAGAAGGGCCATCCGTACCCCAATGTTTATAGCAGCACTGGCCACGGTCACCAAACTACGGAAAGAACCAAGATGCCCTTCAACAGACGAATGGATAAGGAAGATGTGGTCCATATACACTATGGAGTATTATGCCTCCATCAGAAAGGATGAATACCCAACTTTTGTAGCAACATGGACGGGACTGGAAGAGATTATGCTGAGTGAAATAAGTCAAGCAGAGAGAGTCAATTATCATATGGTTTCACTTATTTGTGGAGCGTAACAAATATCATGGAGGACAAGGGGTGTTAGAGAGGAGAAAGGAGTTGGGGTAAATTGGGAGGGGAGGTGAATCATAAGAGACTATGGACTCTGAAAAACAATCTGAGGGCTTTGAAGTGGCGGGGGTGTGGGAGGGTGGGGTACCAGGTGGTGGGTATTATAGAGGGCACAGATTGCATGGAGCACTGGGTGTGGTGAAAAAATAATGAATACTGTTTTTCTGAAAATAAATAAATTGAAAAAATTTAAAAAAGTCAACAAATGGCAAGCACCATTTTATAGAAAAATAAAAGAAGAAAAAAATACAAGAATAGCAACATTATAGCACTGATACATTGATTTTATTATCAGAAAAATTACTTTGTCTCCCTAGATACAAAGTAAAAACTGCATGCATTAGTTCACCCAATTTTGGTCAGATATCAACAAATCACAGAATACTGGAGTTGGATGGGAGCTTTGAGATCATGTACTTCAGTTCTATTCTGTTGACATGAAAACTGAGGCTCTAGTCAGGTAAGTGACCTCCTTAAATTCATGCAATAGTTTAGTGGAATTGCCAGGTAAACTCCCATTATGTCCTTATGAAATGAGACAAAAAATATACTTCATCACTATTTCTCTAGGAAATTACCATGACTCAAATTTTCCCACTGGGGACTCTGATCTTAGGGCAGTGTTTCAGAAACATTGGTCTATCAAGTATTCCAAAATGTAGGAGAGAGAAACAGCCCTGACATCTCATCTCCCCCACCACTCTCAAGATATCACTATAGGACAAGAGCTGTTTTTAATAAACCTCAGAATAGAGGACAATATAGTGATTATTTTCAGCAGTATAATCTGGACCAAAGAAAGTTCTGGTTATCTAGCAAAGACTGGAACAAAAAACTTATTGCAAGGAACCAAAGACAGTGCCTCATTGTTCTCAGTCAATGACAATTACATAATATTTAGAATACCTTTGTCTCCTCAATGATCTGTGGCTTTGGATTAGCATGAAAGTGAAAGACTAATGGAACTATTAATCTTCATTACCCTAATAGTCCTCAAAGTCCTATTAGGGTAATGAAGATCGAAACTATTCCAGATTCTTCACATCATTATGGTCATTGATGACCTAAGAATCAATATCAACCCCTCTCCACATCAGTGCTTGTTTCCAACCCTAAAAATGGAGGAGATTTTCTGAAGGTAGGGGGTGATGGTCTTGAAATTGAGATTGATGTTAACTAGAGATAAAACTTTCAGCAGAGAAATGTCTCTCAACATATTCAAAACACACACCATAACACCTAACAGTTATGCCCCAAAAAGAATTAATATTTTGGAAAAAACTCCATGGTAAAGGTTCAAAATAAATTTAGAAAATCAATTGATGAGATTCTTTATCTTCAAATCTGATGAAAAGCACAGAACAGACTTACACCTCAAAAACAAAATAATAAAAATTTGGGCACTAAGTGGGGAAAAGAGCAATTGTCCCCTAACTGGAGAAAGGACTACCCAAATCTTGTGAAAATACTGAGCCCTGCTCCCTGCCCACCTTCTCACTGATACAAATTGTAGCTATAAAAGACATTTCTTCACCAAAACCCTTGGAAACAATCACTTGATTGTAGCTCACTATTCAGATCCATAATAATCTTCCCATACCCTTCAGGGGGAGCCTCAGCTGGCCCCTGAGTAATGAAAGACACAGTAGGTTTCAATTTTGGTTATACATTTGATATCTGAGGAGTCTTAAAAAACTCACAATGACTCGACTCTATCCAAGACCAATTAAATGAAAAGCTGAGGGTAGGGTTAGGCATAAGTATTTTTGAAAGTTCTTCAGGTGACTGTAATATGTAGCCAGAATTAAGAATCTCTTTAATAGTTTACCTTTCGCAGGCCCCTATGGCTTTGGAGACTTGGAGGAATATGTCTTACTCTCCACCATCCCCAACCCCACCTACACCAAATCCTTAAAAAGGAAGACTGTGAAGGTCTCCAAAGTGCATGTTATCTTTCCCTAGTGTTTTATTGTTCTGCCACCATTAGTGCCATCTGAGTAATAACAGTTGAATGGTCACAGGACATAGACAGACCAGGACACAGACTCAAACAGGTGGAATACACCCAGTGCTAGAGCAGATGGATATGGAAGGAAGCCAAAAGTGACAGCTGGGGGGCAGATTTGAGAATCATCCAGCTTTGGTTATTATAACAATAGCTAGAGGAGCTCAGAGATGATGATAAGCCCTCTCCATCTCTAGGAAATCAAAGTCAGGGCCCAGATTAAGATGAGGCAATTGAGATCCTCAAACCAGACACAGAATTTTAGGGGCCATCAAAAAACTCAGTAAATCAGGTTTTACACTGTTTTGATAAACTATTTTAAAAATTCAAAATCAGTTAAAAAAAATCAGATGAACAAAATTTTAATCAATACAAATTTCAATCCCGCACTTAACAAAATTCATTCATTTCCCTCATCCTAACCCAGGCTGGTGATAGGATCACCCTGGTCCTGGCTCTGGGATAAATTCTATCCAGTCCCCAGATCCACCTACAACCCAGAAGAGGAAGATACTCCTATTCAGGACAAAGGTGATGGGACTTCTACCCCATTTTTGTGTGAGATGACTGGGTGTGAAATAAATTGTACCTTAAGCTTCTTCCCTATAGCTGGTCCAGAAATCAATCCTCCTCCACCCCAAAATAAATCTTGTGAAATTTCACCAATATAAATAAAAAAACAGTAAATGAGAAGAAAGGATGAGGAACCCCAGGAGTGGAAATGGATGGAAGGAAGCAGATATTGGTTTGTTGCCTAACTCTTGACAGCTGAAACTCTTGACATCTCTGTCTCCAGATCGATCATTCCTAAAATGATTCTCTAATGGTTAAATTTCATGCATCCTGCAGATTTAGGAGAGAGGTAGAGAAGGAAAAATTCCAACTTCTCCCTATGGGGTACTCATTAAAATAATAGACTTAAGAGTGAACAAATGAGTGAATGGATGAATGGGTGGGTACCTGCTCTACATTAGAATAAAATCTGTTCTCTACATTTTCAAGGTCAAACAAAAAGATATGTTGGAGTCTGTAATGAGAACACCGCCTGTCAAGTCACTGTTGATTACTGCTCAAAAACTGTTATATGAAATAACAGTTTAATTGTACTACCAAAAATATGTTAATGGTAGATACATATGGGGAAGAGAATTTTTGCTTTATATACTACATGGTTGGAAGTTTTAAAAACATCTACTATTTTATAACTAAAACTAGTTATTAATTAAAAAACAAAGATGCTTATTTAAAAAGTAGGAACTAAAAAGTCATGACCCTATACATTAAAACCTAAAAGCTATAAAATAAACAAGGAAAATTATAAAAAAATAAAATTAAAGAATAATAATATGCTGTTTGTTACCTATTCAATTATAAAAAATAATAAACCACAATGATGCTCAATGATGGCAAGATACTATGAAACAAGTATCAAGTATTGCTGGTGGAAATATACATTAGCACAAATTTTATGAATTTATGGAAGAAACAGCAATCTCTAACAACCTTCAAAAATCCTCAAGCATTATGATATAGAAATTATACTTTGGGACAATATCATAAAGAAATAATCAGAAATAGAGAGATATATTAATGAATGAAGATGATCCTCCCAGAATTATTGTATAATTAAAAAAAAAAAAACAGAAAAAATGGAAAGATTTACCTGAGGGGAATGGGATAAAATAAACTATGTCACATTCATGTGATCACATAAAAATGTAGGCCCTTTAATTTTATTTGGAAGTATATGGGGAAATGTTGATTATATAATATAAACGGGAATAAAACAGAATACAGAGTTGTATATCCAGTATACTCTAAAAGAAAGACTGGAGTGGCACCTGGATGGCTCAGAGGAGTGTGCACCTCTTGATCTCAGGTGTAGATCCCACATTGGGTGTAGAGATTATTTAAAAATAAAATCTCTAAGAAAAAAAAGGAAGACTAGAAAATAGTGATCCATGGTAAAAGGAATATCTCTGATAGTACAAATATGTATTCCAAAGAATCAATAATGAGTTTATGTAATTTTATAATCAAAGTTGTAAATAATATATAATTTAATTGGCTCCTCATAAATGGATTCCTAGATTATTATAACTCTGTCTTCATTTTCTCCATATACCCTACTGTCACTTTACCCATGAAAATGTTTTCTGAATTGTGGATATACTGCCTCTATGAAAGATAAAATATAAAGCCATAGTTAAACTACTATCTATGCTATTCTTCAATATCCTTTATCAAAATTACATCCACATGACATAATATTGCTATTTTTTTAGGTAAAATGATTTTGTTCAGGCAAAAGTTTCTTTTGTTAGTGACAAAAATTATTCAATAAGAAGTATTTTTTGAACATCTATCATGTGCCTTGTACACGATGGCACTGGGCATTTAATGTTGAACAAGGCCCATTTAATTATTGAAGTAATCAATCTTAAAGTCTAGTTGAGATAGATAAAAGAAAACACAAGAATAAGTGAACAATGGAAAATAGGGTGTTTAGAGAGAATAACCAAGAGTCATAGAGGTAGAGGAAATCTACTGTAGTACTTTCTTTATACTGGTGGCCAGGAAAGAGATCAATGATTGAGTGGCATTTGTACCAAGAACTGAATGACAAATGGAAATCTACCACGCAAAAATCAAAAAAGAGATGGTTTCTGGAAAAAGAACTGCCTATGCAGAGATCCTTAGATGAGAAAGTGATTGCATATTCTAACACTATCAAGGAATTCAATGCTGGAGTGCTTGATGGGCTATGGGGAAGACAGTACAGATGTGGTTGGAAAAGAGAGGTAAGGGCCAGATCATGGAGGACCTGGTAGTGCATGTTAAGAATTGGTTTTATGTTAAAATCGATAGGAAAACACTGGAAATTTTTAAACATGTAAAAGAAATTCGATTTATTCTTTTTAAATTATTTTGACTGTTATAGAGTGGGTGAATTATAGTAGGACAAAAGAGAGAAAGGAGACATTTAGGAGGTTCTTACAGTGACCCAAATGTGATATGATCATAGCTCGGACTAAAGTATAGAGGTGGAATGAGAGAAATAGATGGACTTAAGATACAGTTTGGAGGGAAATCCAACTGAAAGTAATTGGGGTCAGGTTTGGGATGGGTAGGGAGGTAAGGTGCCCTCAGCTATATTCTTAGCAGGTCTTGGTGGCTTACGTGATAATGTGACCCCTACCTCCATTCTTGAGTGCTCAGAGACCTTTTCATTCTGGAATTGCTGCACTTGTCCATTCATAGTTATAGTGGGCAAGAGAGTACCAGCAAGTACCAGGAGATACCAGGAGACCAACTGGGATCCACACATAATCCTCTTGGCCCCAGTTGAAAAAAGCAGCTCTGCCTCAGCCTGATGATCTGGACCATTTATACGCCAGTATATGATGGTCCTTACCTGCTGGTCTTTGGACCTAAGGGATACAAAAGGTTCTGGTGGCAGCCATAACTTGCCATTACTTATGACTCCTGGCAAGAGTGTGTCCTCTTTGTGGGTTAGACCTCCCAACCCTGCAGGGCTCAGAACTATGGTAACAGGCACAAAATTCCCCAGTGCGTTATTGGGAGTGGCAGTGTGGGTCCAATCCTGCTGCCAGTTCCTGGTTCCCAGACACATGCACTTTCATAAGGGAGACAGTGCTGTATAGAGGGCTCTGGTTTAATGCATACACTCTCCTACACTGCATCTCAAAGGATGGAATCCCATCCTTTCAGAGTATTTCTTTTAATCTGGCACTTCATTGCATCTTTAGAATATAGTTCCAGTGTTCTTTGAGGCCGGCTATTTGTGCACGGTATGGTATGAGACATGGCTAGTGGAGCCCCATTGCTGCACCTGCTTTTCTGTGAAGTGGCTACTCTGGTTAGATGCTGTGTCATGTGGCCTACAAACCTGGAACTCTCTGAGTCCACAAATAGTGTAACTGGTGAGGGCCCTACATGCAGGAAAAACAAATTCATGCCTGGATAAGTATCTATCCCTGTGAAAATGAAATGCTGGCCTTCCAGAAGAGACAGCCTAGTGTAGTCACCTGGTTGCCACATGGCCAACTGGTCTCCCCATGGAATGGCGTGGTATCAGGGGGTCAGCACTGGTCCAGGGTGCTGACAGTCTGGACATTCAGAAATAGCAACAGGTGGATTAGTGTTGGTCCATGCTGTTGGGCCCACACGTAGCCTCCATCTCTGTCACCATGGACACTCCACTCATAAGTTCATTATGCTGCTCCTGAGAAGGCTGATGAGAAAAGCTGGCAGTGTGAACTGAGTCACTGTGCCAACTTGGTTTTCAGTGCCTCCCTGTGATGAATGCTCTCTGGTGAGCACTGACATGTGATATAAATGTTTTCACACTTCAAGCCCACTCCCATATGTCTATCCACATGCCTCTTCCTTAGACCCCTTTGTCTTTGCCTTCCTTGTCTTTTCAGACCCCAGATTAGAAGGCCAGGTCATTGACCACTGCCCAGGAATCTATATATTCTTACTTAAGGCCCCCTCTCCCTCTACACAAAGTAGGTAAGCAGGTGCACTACTTGTAGCTCTTGCCATTGGGAAGACTTTGTTTTCACTATCTTAGAATGTTAGCCCTGAATGAGACTATAGTACAGCCACTGTACACTTTGTTTTTGCATTCCCATAGCATGCTGATCCATCCAGAAATCAAGTCCATGCTTTTTCCTCTTATTTCAGCCAGTCATACAGGAGTCCTCTATGTCCATAGGTGCAAACCAAGGAAGGGCTCTGGTGCAACCTTTTGGTAACAGGAGTTCTAGGCTTCCAACTCATGAAGTTTACTTGTGCCCTCTTGTCCTGCTTAGGTTCAATTCAAGATGTGCATTTCCATTTCATGATAGACTTCTGTTGGGCATGTCTAACTGTATAACTCACTGGGTCCAAAAGAAGATACAGTTCTGGATGTATGTTTACTTGGTGACATTTGGTCAAGCTTGTTTATAGACTCCCAAGGACTTACACCGTGAAAATTTCACTAGAGCATATGCTCCAAACTTGATCCTTTTCCAATACTGATATATCCAAAACTATAGGGTTTGTTGAATTCTATGGTCGAAGAGACAAAGATGATGGAATTGTGGCTTGGACCTGTTCCCATTACATTTTCCTGCTTGGGCCCCACTCAAAGCTGGTGGATTTCTCTCTCTCTCTCTCTTTTTTTTTTTGTTGTAAATTTTGTTAGTTAACAGATAGTGCAATATTGGTTTCTGGAGTAGAATTCAGTGATTCAGCACTTACATACAACACCCAGTGCTGTCCTTAATACCCATCACCCATCTAGCCCATCTCGCCCCTCCCCCACCCACTCTCACCATCAACTCTCACTTTGTTCTCTCTTGCTGAGGATCACTTATGGCTTATTCACCCCCCCCCTTTTTTTTTTTGGTCTTTTCCTCCCTTCCCATATGTCCATCTGTTTTTTTTTCTTAAATTCCACATACGAGTGAGATCATATGGTATTTGTTTTTCAGCTGGTGGATTTCTATAACAACAGGTATAAAGGGTGGAGCAATATTTGTAGGTATTGAATTCTAAGCCTCCAGAATCTAAAGATGGCTACCAGATGCTATGCTTCCTTCTTTGTGATGAGAGATTCATGATATAACAATGTGTCTTTTGCTTTGAAGGGGATATCCCAGCATGCCCCTGACTACCAGACATCTAAAACTTTCACTGAAGTTGCAAGTCAGTATAACTTAATAGGATTTATCTTCTACTTTCTGGAATGTGTCTTAACAAGGCCTCCAGTCTAGCTGTCACTTCTTGACTGCCCTATCAAGCCACCACAATGTTATCAATGCAATGGGTCCGTGTGAAGTTCTGTGGGATGTCCAGGAGGTGCAGATCTTTCCAGACTATATTATGACACAGGGAAAGGAAGTTAACATAGTAATGACACATAAATGAATTGATCCCACTTGAATAAGAACTATTTCTTATACTATTTGCTAATTAGGATGGAAAAGAATGCATCCACTAAATTACTAGTGATGTGCAATGCTTCAGAAGGCTTATTAATATGCCCTAGTAGTGATACCATGTATATCATAGTATCTTCAATCAGGATTATTACTTGTTTAATACTGTGATAGTATACAGACACTCTTCAGGATCCATCCATTTTCTACAAGGTCCAAATTAGAAAATTCAGTAGAGATATAGGGACTCCCCCTCCTGTATCCTTTAGATCTTTAATGCTGGCAGTCATCTCTGCCATACCCTCCCTTGTGATGATAAGATATTGTTTTGGTTTAGTATCATTTCCAGGTGGTTTCAGAGGTTTTCATTTGGTCTTCCTTAATATGATACCTCTTACTGGGCCCAATGTGAGGCTCACTCCAACTTTCAAGTATATCAATTTCAATCGTTCAAGTGGATCCTGGAGAAATGACCCCCCGGGTGTGTTTGTAGACCCACTGTCCCCATTGTGTGCTGCACTTTAGCCAGTACTTCATTTAGTACCTGGCTTCTAAGTTACTACTCTAGTGGGTGAGGACAGTGTGAAGACACTGTGAATTTCTGTGTATCAATGTCAACTCTGATTAATTGTCCTAGACATGTCTTATTATTCCCCTTTCCTCCTTGTATAGTCATCTGAGTCAATGACCCTAGGTCATTGGAAAGGACTTTGGGAATCATCATGGAATATACATGTCTGAGTATTTAAGGGGTCTTCTTCCTAGAGACTTAGCCATCTCTTCAGTCATTGGATTCCGGATCTGAAAACTCATTTAGGACAAAGAACTGAGCAAGATATATCACTTTTTATTCAGTCAGCCACCCTCTGCCTTTTGCTTCTCCACCTTATTTGTTAATTTATTTATAGATTTTAAATGACACCTTTGTTGGTTGCTTGTTTACTTGCATCTAGGGATGTCATGCTCAACTATTTCTATGAATCCCAGTTGGTCAGACCACCTTGGTTGCCCCTCTAACCTTGTTGGTCATTATGATGTTTGTGGTATCACAGGTTCTGGCATTTAATGCTGCAACTTGGTCTTTGTTATTTGGAGCCCCATCATCCTCATGGATATTAACAACCTAGCTCCATGACAGCCTTTCTTATCGTCAGTCCCGACCTGCAGAAAAAACAAACAAACAAACAAACAAAATGACCCCTGAACTCCTTAGCAATGTTTGAGTCCCTCTCACCAGCACATTCCTGATGGCTTTAGTGAATGGTATGTCCTCTTGAATCTTCACTGCATCATAAGACTTTGGCCTTCTGGATTCACATGATCAGTTCTAACAGTCTTTTCCCCCCTTCCTCTGCTGTTTCCCAGAGCTAATCAGGTATTTCCATTTAGTATTGACCATCAATTTCTCCTAGCTCCCAAGAGTCACCACAATGGTGAATTTGTTCTATCCTCTGGGACCTTGCTAGGTTATCCCATGCCCTGGTCATTATCCTCAGTTAATAAATTATTACCAATCCAGTCTTGCATTCTGGCCTCCTTGATCTAGTACCTTCAAAATCCAATCCTAGATATAATCCTGACCCTGCCAGTACTTACCAACTAATCATAGTTCTTTACATGTGTAATACCTTCTCTTCCTTAACTAAACTCAGCATATTCCCAGTTAGGTCACACTTGGATTTAAGTCTAGTTATGGGACTGGGAACCAAGAGAGATTGTGGGGGCAGACCCTGAGGGAGATATCATTTGCCTTGTGAATCTTGCACCATGACAAAAGTGCTAGTTCTTTTTAGGGAAGTGTGAGCTACCTTTGCAAGCCCAGAAATTTTTGGGTTCAAGCAGTTGCAGAGCCAACATTCTCAGGGGGGATGTCTCAATCCCATGTATCAGGACTCCCGGACTGTGATATTTGTATAACTCACCTTCTTTGGCTAAACAATGAAACATTTCTAGATCTCTGGTACTCTCACACTTAGGTCTCCAACTTGCTATTCAGCTATGCCTGCTTTTGTACTGCAGGTGATCAGGACTGCTTTATAGACTTCTGCCTATCAACAAGGGCCTCTGGCCTTTTACACTGAGCTAGTCACTGCTTGTTGACATCTCAGTCTCTCATTAGCCTTTTACAGTGTATGAATACAACTTAGCATTAAGTAGACAACTGCTGCTTTGTAGGCATTTTACCCCCCATATTCTTCAAATGCCTAGTTCATTATACCTGACACAAAAGTCTCCTCCATTGGGCTATTGCCTCAGATCACCGCTCCCCCCCCACCCTGCCTGAGAAATCTTTAGCAATTGAGTCACCAATTTGTTCTAGGGACTAGCATGCCTTAGCTACTAACCAGGTCCCACTTTCATCTGCTGGGCAATAGATAAGCCAGTACTAAGTCCCCATCTTTGTGTCCCTGTTTTTAGTACCACACTCCAAGATGGTATTAAACATGTATGGATTTTATTAGAATGAATACTTGTGAGAGGAAATGAGGAGGAAGCTAGGAAAGATTGAGAGTGTTATCAGATCCCAGTGTAGGTTTGACCTGGAGCAGAAGAAAGAAGGAAGTTTGCGTGAAAGCATATCTGACAATGTAGTCTGGAGAGGGTTCAGCAAGGTCATCAGCAAGTCCTTTAAGCCAAAGTCAGCTATATATATCTCCCATTTAGTATCCCTGCTGCTCTTAGTCATTGGTTGGGAAGAGTTTGTGGGAAGTGTAGCCTCTGCACAATGTGTGGGTGGATTTCAGGGCTCAGTATCTGAGGTCTCATGGTCTCAATTATTGAAAAGATTAGGGTAAGGGTGGAAAGACTTGGAAAAACCACAAACTACTGTGTCGTGTTGAATGTTGAACATTAATTTTGAAACAAATATTAGCTATTCAATTGGAGACATAGGTAGATAATGGCATAGAGAGACGATGGGATAGTTGAATCTGAAATTCAGAAGGATATGTGCATTATATTTATACCTTTGTGATGTGTGAACATAGTTGATACTTAAAGCCAAGTCAATAAAAGAGATAACTTATGGAAAGAAATAGAGGGGAATATGGCCCAAGGTGTAACTGAGAGGGATTCTAACCTTTATAAGGAGGGAAAAAAATAACAAATACTGAAAAAGAGGAGCCAGTGAGGTAGGGGGAAAACCAAGACAGTATGTTGTCAAATTGAGAAAAGAGTGTTTCAAAAAAGTGTGTCTGAATCTGAAAGTTCAAGTAAGGATGCTCAGAAAAGGGTCCTCAAAATTTATAATTCACAATGGCTCCTATTTTTCTTCACTGTCAAGAAATTTAGGGCCTGTTTCTGTGACTGCTTATAAGTGTGGGTAGCTGTTTATTAAGTCCTTAGTCTATACTTGTCACAAAATGAGTAGCTTGCCCTGAAGTTGAAATCTATCTAAAGTATCAGTGGTCTCCAACCTTCCAGAGATACATGCTACTATAAATAGTAGCACAGGGTCTTATGGTAAGACAAAGGTAGAGGGACCTAACTCAACCTTAATAGCAGGAGGGGAGCAGGGGTGAACACTTCCTGGAAGGGGACAAACTTGAACTGAGTATTAAGATTGTTTCTGTTCTAATCTTGTCCCACTTTGCACTATTTAAGTGTGAATAAGACTTAAGTTATTTTTGAAAGTAATCATGACATTTTATCTAAAACAATCACTCTAGCATTTTTTTAAGTGTCGTTAGTTAGATTATATGTGCACTAAGTTTAATGGTTTCCTTAGTGGGCGCCAGAGTGTTTTTGCTGGCCTGAATCTTATTTTCATGAGCCATTTTCTCATCAAAAACTTTTTTAATGCAGGTAAGTCAGTATTATAATATTCATTCCCATTGTTTCCTTCAGGAATCTTTCACTTGACACCACAAAGGGATGTCTCCGCACCCCAAGCTCTTCCTTCTAAGGGAAGTTAAAAATGAAAAGGAAAGATGTCATTGAGGAAGATTTCATTTTAGGAAGAAAAACTGGATCCCAGTAGCATGAACTGTGTAAAACTGGACATTGCAGGCATTCCTAAAGATAATGGACACATAGTGAACATGCCCAGAGGTCATAGGGAAATGATTTGTTCTGTTTGTAAAATTAAGTGTTACCTAACCCTCAATTTCCCTTATGCTTCAAAAGTAGAAAGAAGAAATTGTTATCAACAATTCCTGCCATACTATTTCTCTGTAATTTTGAGTTATTGCTTATGAAACACAAATGTTTATCTTATTTGTTTCAAATAAGAAACACAGCAAGGATGGTACTGAGGATCAGAAACCTGGACTATTACAAGGCCTTTTTTTTTTTTTTTCTCTTCACATTTAGTGAAACCCTCAGGGATTTTAAGAGCTGGAGATGTTTTTCTAATTTCCTATATCTTTTTTTTCTTTCTTTCTTTTTTCGTTCAATACATTCTTTTATTAACATATAATGTATTATTTGTTTCAGGGGTACAGGTCTGTGAATCATCAGTCTTACACACTTCCCAGCACTCGCCACAGCACATGCCCTCCCCAATGCCCATCCCCCAGCCTCCCCACCCCTCCTGCCCCCTCCCCTCCAGCAACCCTCAGTTTGTTTCCTGAAATTAAGAGTCTTTTATGGTTTATCTCCCTTTCTGGTTCATCCCATTTCATTATTCCCTCTACGGGGCTTTTCTAACCTCCCATCAAATCTCTCCTATTAAGCTTTATTGTTGAAGTATTTGGGACCCCCTGTGATCTCTGTTCAGCCTTCACACGCTCTGCCTTAAGATCACTGTATCTCCTCAACATTTCTTAAATGTAACCTTATATCTGAGATCCTTGTGGGAAGTATCAGTTCCCCCAACTTTGGAGAGCTGTAGATTGCAAACTTCAGTTTTCATTAGTCTGGTCCAGGTGCCCCTCTCTTTAGCTATCACAGCACTGCTGCCAACACACTCTTCTTTCTATGTTCTATCTTTTTACTTGGAATTGGCTGCACAATTTTACCTCAAGGCTTTTGCCATGAGGTTACCTGATCCATGAGGGAAGGGGCTGTTTCTTATTCACCTCTGTCCCTTTCTTTTTTTTTTTTTTTTTAAGAATTTATTTATTTATCTGACAGAGAGAGATCACAAGCAGGCAGAGAGGCAGGCAGAGAGAGAGAGAGGAGGAAGCAGGCTCCCTGCTGAGCAGAAAGCCGATGCAGGGCTCGAACCCAGGACCCTGAGATCATGACCTGAGCCAAAGGCAGAGGCTTAACCCTACTGAGCCACCCAGGCGCCCACCTCTGTCCCTTTCATCTAGCAGTCTGAGTACGAATCATCGGTTCAGTACAGATTTAGTCAACATAAGAATAGAAGAAAAAAGGAAGAAACTGAAGCAGAATTTATCAATTAAGTTTTCTTATCCCTGTCCATATAGGGATTTGTATAACTTTGTCACCTGTGGTAGGCATAAATCTCAATCTCTAAGAGTCCTGTCACCTGGTTATTCTAATCAAACACTAAACTAGGTACTGCTCTGAAGATATTTTGCAGATGCAGTAAGGTTAGTAATCAGGTGACCTTAAATTAGGGAGAATAGTTTGGGTCATCCAGGCAGGCTCAATGCAGTCACATGATACTTTATAAGCAGAAGAGGGAAACCAGGAAGAGCCAGAGAGATGCAACAGAAGAAGAGGGAACAGATAGGAGGGATGGAGTAGAAAGGTAAGTTAAGGAGATTGCAAGTATGAGAAAGCTTTGGTTTTTGCTGGTTCTGAGATGTAGTGGACTATGTGAGGAAGGAAGAAAGTCCTCTATTCCTAATTAAGCTTTTTTTTAAAAAAAAAAATCATGATAAGGATTGACTTTTGCCAAATATTTGTTCTGCATCAGTTGATATGACCATGTGTTTTTTTTTCTTCGTAAGCTTGTTGATATGGTGAATTGCATTGATTTTTCAAACATTGGACCAATGTTGCATACCTAGAATAAAAGCTTATTACTCATGGTGATTATTCTTTTTTGCTACATTAATTATCAGATATTTTATTAAGGAATTTGCATTAATTAATGTTATGGATATTGGTTTACAGTTTCCCCCTTTTTTTTTCTGTCTTTGTCTAATTTTGTTATTAGGGTAATACTAACCTCATAAAGCAAGTTTGGGAAATGAATCTACCTCTAAATTTCTGGAAGAAATTGTGTAATTTGGAGTAATTCATGTTTAAATACTTGGTAGAATTCTTCTTCAAACTATCTGGGTCTGGCAACTTCTTTAATGGTTTTAAGTCTATTCCAATTGCCTATTTTATCTTGGTTGGATTTTTAGTAGTTTATAATTTGCAAGGAATTTGTCCATTTCTTCTCAGTTTCCAATTTATGTGCATTGAGTTTTTTTTATAGCATTCTCATCATTTTGTCCTTTATATTATCCATATTATAGCTGCAGTATCTGCAGTGGCACTGCTTTTTCCATTCTTGATAATGAAATTTTATGTTTTCCTCTTTTTTTTTTTTTTAAAGATTTTATTTATTTATTTGACAGAGAGAAATCACAAGTAGATGGAGAGGCAGGCAGAGAGAGAGAGAGAGAGGGAAGCAGGCTCCCTGCTGAGCAGAGAGCCCGATGCGGGCCTCGATCCCAGGACCCTGAGATCATGACCTGAGCCGAAGGCAGCAGCTTAACCCACTGAGCCACCCAGGCACCCTGTTTTCCTCTCTTTTTGTTGGCTTTTTTAGAGGTTTGTCAATGGTATTGATATATTTTTTTTTAAAACTGACTTTTGTTTCATTGACTTTTCTTTATTGGCTTTTGGTTTTCAATTTTACTAACCGGTCCTTTTACTACTTGCATAGGGCTTATTTTGCTCTTATTTTTCTAACTTCTTGAGGTAGAAAAATATATTATTAACCCTAAGTTTCTAATATAAGGATTTAGTAAAATTAATTATAGTATAATTATGGTAAATTTATAGTATGAATTTACCTGCGTGTACTGCTTTAGCTGCTTCTTATATAAACTGATATATTGTATCTTCATTATCATTGAGCTCCATGTATTATTTCTTTTTCTTTGAGAAATCATCTTTGACCCAGGGATTATTTGGAAGTTTGTTATTTACTTTTCAAATCCTTAGGGATATTTCAGTTTCTGTTTGTTGACTTCAGTTTGATTCTACTGTGGTTAGAGAACACAATCTGTTTGACTTTGGCATTTATTGATTGTTTTTTTTCATTTGTGTTGTGATTTCCGCCTCCCCCCTCTCCACCCTGCCCTGGTTCTTGGTATGATGAGTGACCTTTTTTTATTAACTGAATCCTGGCTCTTTTGGATGACATTATAAACTGTGTTCCTTCCCAAGTTCATTTGTTGAAACCTAATCCCCAGTGTGAGGGTATTTGGACGTGGTACCTTTTAGGGAGTGATTAGTTTCTTCCCTTGTAAAAGAGGCCCCGTAGTGATCAGTTGTACCTTCCTCTGGGTGAGAACACAGCAAAAAGACTGCCATCTATGAATCAGGTGCAGGCCTTCAGTAGACACCAGATATACTGACACCATGTTCGTGGATTTCCTGGCAGCAGTCTGAACAGATGAAGAGAGATGTTGTATTATGGGATTGTGGATCCTATTTCACTTTTCCTCCTAGTAAAGAATTTCCCTGTTAAGATGTAGTGCAAGGTCCTGGGTACGTGGATTCAAATTCCTTCTGAGCCTCACTAACTCCTCTCCAGCAAAAATGGAGTCCTGCCTCCTACTGCCTCATTACCAATTGTTAGACAAGTCCAACTTACTCTTTGGCTTTGCTGACCCCTTTTCAGAGAAAATGCATGTCAACTCGTGCCTTATTCCAGCCTTATGGGTTCAGCTCAGTTCCACACTGGGCTCACTGAGTGGGATGGGAAAAAATTATGAACCGCTACTTAGCAAAACCTTCTTATGCCTCACTGATGCTGTTTGCTTGTGGGCACTCAATTCCCTAGCACGGGCAGAAGGATGGGGAGGAGGAGCATGGTAATGTGCTCTTGCACTGCCTATTGCCAGTTATACCATATTGTTGAGTCTGTCTGTTGCTGCCAATTGGGTATGGATGTTAAGTTCCCCATTGGATTCCACCCACTCCTGAAGTGAGGGGAAATCTTAGTGTCTGTTCTACTCCTACCACCTTGTTCAGTCTGGTTTCTCAAAATTGACGGTGGAGGTTCAGCTATCTGCTAGAACCTGCTGGCATCTGAGGAAGAGTATGGATTTGCTGAGACTCACTAAGTCTCATGGCTGGCAGGTGGGAGTTGAAGCTCCATTAACTGAATCTTGCTGACAATTGGAATACTACCCATGTCTGCTGGATGGGGGTTGAAAACTCCTCTCCCTGCCACCTATACTAATGTGGGTGCAATCAGACCAGCACATGATTTTGCTAAACATGAGATGGAAGATCCGATTTCTACTTGGTTCCCCAACACTACTCCACTGGGTAAACACTGCTGGCTGTTTCTATGGGGCTGGGGGGTGGGGAATGTCCACTTCCTATCAGCTTCCTGCTCAAGCCAGCTGAAAACAGAGAAGGCCTGCATTTTTGCCATTGGTGTTTGCCTGGAGCCAGATGGGTATTTTCAAATTTTCTGTTCTTTTTTTTTTTCCAAAGATTTTATTTATTTATTTATGTGACAGACAGAGATCACAAGTAGGCTGAGAGGCAGGCAGAGAGAGAGGAGGAAGCAGGCTCCCTGATGAGCAGAGAGCCCGATGCGGGGCTGGATCCTAGGACCCTAGGATCATGACCTGAGCTGAAGGCAGAGGCTTTAACCCACTGAGCCCCCCAGGTGCCCCAAATTTTCTGTTCTTAAGCCATTCTTTTTCAAGTTCTTTGGCTTGGAGGAACAACCTTTTTTGTTTTTGTTTTTTTAAATCTGTGCCTGTTGTTCGATTGAAAGGAATGGAGATATTTCATCTTGGCTAGGACCAGAAGCAAAGAAATCTCAAGTGTTTCAAAATTGCAATTGAGTCATAAAAACTAAAATTATTTCTTACATTATTGCAATTATGTTTAGGGTTTCCTTTTGATTTTGGCATATTCATATGTCAATTTGAAGATGGCTTGATTTCTATATTCTATGCCTACAGCTGTACATTTCTCCTTTAGCCTTTGATCCTACTTTCCCCGAGCATAGACAAAGTTAATCTCCATCCCCCACCAATGCCCCCACCCTCTGCCACCAAAAAAGAAAAAAAAAAGGAACCAGGTTAGATTTGATTATCCTACTCTACCGTGGGAGCTTAAAAAAACAAAAACAAAGAAACTAATCCCCCCCCATACTTCTTACACAGAATTTTTTCTAGGTTTTCAGTAACCACAGAGTGAGACCAGTGTGGTTTCCCACCGACCTAAACTTCATTGATGAATTTAAACCAATGTCCTCTAAATGGTGGTTCCTCCTCTTTATCATTATTATTTCAGCAGAAAATTCAGGGTAGTCACAATGGCAGCCAAGTTGTATCCTAAATGGGAAGGCAGCATTTCCATAAACCTTTTCTTTCCCCAAGTCTTTCCAAATTGTACCCTGCTTTATAAGCCCTCACAAGTGGCATCCAAAGAGCATTCAAAAAACACTAACAAGGCCTTCTTGTTATCAGGAAGCTGAGCTTCAGTTTGGTCAATATCCTTTTAGGTAGAGTTTCTGGAACTGTTGAAGCTAGACACTGAAAACCTTGACACATAACACTGTTAGTTTTAGGTGAAAACATAATTTGGTATACACATGTATTGTGAAATGATTACCACAATAAGTTTAGTTAACATCGCCACACTCAGTTATGTTGTTGATTTTTTTTTTTTTTTCTCTTGTGATGAGGACTCCTAAAATTTACTCTTGGTAACTTTTGTTTGTTGATTTTCTCTATTGCTGTAACAGAATCTTTTCAGTCACTTGATATGGTTTGACTGATACTATCTATAGGCCAATGATTTCTCAACAGGTAAATTTACTTGATCTATTATCTTTTGTGTACAGTGAACTTATTTTCTCAGCTAAAAATTACATGAGAAGATAGTTCTCTTTGTGTCAACTCTGTTCCCTATAAGGTTCTCTATATCCCATTTTCTGCCCATAATCAACAATATCTCCTATACCCTCAATGTATTTGAAAGATCCCCCCCCTTTATAGAAAGATTTTATCTATCTATCTATTTATCTATTTATTTATTATTTGGCAGAGACAGTGAGATAGGGAATAGAAGCAGGGAGAGTGGGAGAGGGAGAAGCAGAAACAGGATTCCCGCTGAGCCGGGAGCCTGATGTGGGGCTCCATCCCAGGACCCTGAGATCCTGACCTGAGCTGAAGGCAGATGCTCAACCAACTGAGTCACTCAGGCAACCCCCCCCCCCCTTCCCCTTTTTGATCTCACTAAAACCTGGCTGTCCTCTGAGGACACTGCTTGCCCTACAGCACTCTCATGTTGTAGCTATTTTCTCTCCCCTTTATCTCTTCATACCACTAGACCTATAGGTGGAGAAGACCATTTTCCTCCCCTGCTTCCTAATAAATTCCAGCTTTGAATCCAACCTCTTCAGACTCTGCTACTCAGTACCCCTCCCTCTTGTGTCATCAGCTCCTGAGTCCTTCACCTCTCTAAGTTTTTTCTTCTGGTTTCCTGTCACTTACTCCAGGACTAGTCCTGTCACAGTTCTCGATTTTAAGATCACCATGGATGATCCTCCCAATATCGAGGCCTCAGTTTCTTAACCTCTTCTTCTCCAGAGAATCTGGTCTTATGATCTGCCTTAGCCACTCACTCTGTAATATTATCCTAGACATGGTCATCCAGTAAACTGCAACCCCTCCATAAACCCCCTTTCATAAATCTCAGTCTTTGACCCACAAACTCTGTCTTTTCAGGTTACCTTCTCTACTATCCACATTTAACCATCTTAGCCTCCTTGGGACCTTGAACCATTGATCCAGTGACCTTGTTCTTTACACAGCTCATGTTCTTATTTCCCTCCTTGCTCAGCCTCAACTCTGTGGTCCATTGTCGTAATCACTTGCTTATACTCTCAACTTGCGTTTTTATTTATTTTTTTCTTCTTCTTTCTCCCTTTGTTCATCCAGGAAAAAGCAAAATCCCTGTTTAACTTTGACTACTCTCCTCCTATAGTCATACAGCCGAACGTAGCTATTGGAAAACACCTAACCAGACCAATGGATCTCACTTAAAATTTATAACTCCTGGTCTCAAGTGAGTGACTCTTTCATGTTGCCTGGAAGAACTATTACCTTTCCATATTCCACTTTACATCTTCTTACTTCAGTAAGAAAAGAGAAGCAATGTGGAGACCACTTGCACAAGCCCTAGATACCTACTATTGGACTACTTCCATCTGAGACAATCTACTCTGTCTTCTTTCCTATTACTGTAGTTGACCCTCTCTACTATAATAAGTCCCATCCCCCTCACCTACTTGAGGATGTAATTCAAGAGACAGGGAAGAATTTCTGAAAATATCTTCCTCATTACATCTTTCCTATCAGCATAAAACATACTATAATGTTTGTCCTGTTTATAAAAAAAACTTCCCTGAGACCCTTTAACTTCCTCCAGCTATCCCTACATTGCTGTTTCCACCTACTTATAATGAAACTTGTTGAAATCACTATGTTTGCTGTCTCTTGAGCTCCCTCTGGTCAGGTTATCCTGAGGGTGCTCCTATTATGAAGACTAATAGTACATCAATCTTTCTGCTCATAATTATCATTATGAAAGTTTCTATACTCCTGGAAATGCTCAAAAGATAATATAACAAACATATGTGTGGCCAAACTCATGCTGAACAAATCTTAACATTTTCAATTTTTGCTTTGGTTTATTATTTAAAAGGAAAAACAGGTGACTTTTATTACCTTCCCTGTCCTCTACTGATATTCCAATTTAACCACTCTCCAGAAGTTTGTATGTGCTTTATCATGCACATTTGTATGCCTGTATTGAATAGGTACTTTTACGTAGAACAAATGCTGCTATATTTTGATCTCAAATTTATATAAATCTTACTGTATACCATTCTCTATACCAGATCTTTGAAAAACAATCAATTAATGAAATTTTCTTATGATTTTCCTCTCTTATATTAACTTATCTGATTTTTTAAATAGAGGTTGAATTGGTTTTATGAGTCAGGCAGCTTATCTTTACAGTCTCTACTCTTAAATTTTATCCTATACAAATTATCTATCTGTACTTAGAATGTTCATTAAAATGCTACTTTATGCTGTGAATCGTGTAAGACTGATGAATCACAGACCTGTACCCCTGAAACAAATAATAATAAAAAATAAATTAAAAATGGTGCTTTATTGTGGATAGATTTTTGAATACTAATTAAAAATTTAAATGATTATAGCTCTTCTATGGTTTCCTATTTCTGAGTCATTGTTGGTAATTCATCTTTTTAGAAAACTGTTCTCTTGCCACTCTTTCCTAGGTGTCTTCTTGTTAGGAGGACAAATTATCATCAGAACTACTTCTGAGAATACTTTATCCAAGCTACTTCTTTTTTCCTTCACATTTTCCTTTCATGTTCTCAGCACTGAGAAGTATTTTTGAGTTTTGTTTTTAAATTTGATCAAAAAAATTGCCTTTGCTTATTGCAAATCTGTATTTTCTAATATTTCACAGAAACTAAAGTAAAAAATGTTTTATTGTGTTCATCACTGGTTAATAGAAAAGGTTCCTGTCCAACCCAATATGACTATACTTTCTTTTTTTTTAACATAATACATTTTTATTTATACTGTGTTGTATTATTTTTTTAATCATGTTAGTTTTGGTTAATAGTAAATGATATTTTTATTTAAGTTAACCTCTGATACATAGAGAAATGTGTATGTGGGTAAGGGAATAATAATTAAAACAAAATGATGTACAAATAATAGCAGAAAAATTCAGTATCACTACAGTAGCACTACCAATTTGTACAACACAGATTAACTGTTTTTCCCAGTTCCAGAGCAAAACAGTATTGAGTAAACATAGTTAAACAATCAGAATTATTTGTTGCAATGTACATCCATATAATTCTTTCAAAAAGCAATTTATACTTACTAAAACTTTTTTTTCAAGAATTTTTATTTATTTATTTCATAGAGAGAGAGCATAAGCAGGTGGAGTAGCAGGCAGAGGGAGAAGCAAGCTCCCCACTGAGCAAGGAGCCCGATGCGGGACTCAATCCCAGGACCGCCCGAGTTCATGACCTGAGCCGAAAGCAGATGTGCCAACTGACTGAGCCACCCAGGCGCCCCTATACTTACTAAAACATTTGTTCAGAAGTGTACCTCCTATACGTATTACAAAAGTACAATTAAGAAGATGGACTAAACAGCTCTATGATGTTTATATAAGAAAAACCTGAATAAAAATTAGTATAGAACAATACTATGTTTTAAAAAATCCATTCACTCCAGAATGATAGAGAACTGTCAAATTAGTCATTTTAAGGTTATATGTAGAAAATAAAGTGTTCATGAAATGTTATAAACATCTTTTTACACTGTCTTCTAACTCTTTAATATAGTGTATTTGACATATAGAACATATATGGCACAGGGGTAAAACTAGATATAAGCCCCAAGAAAAATCCTACCAGAGACGAGGGATTTATGAATACTTCGGGGAGCGACTGCCAGTTATTTAATATGAAGGATTGCTTTATAGATTTGAGCTATTAGCCAAACATAAAGTTAGATTTTTTTTTTTAGTACAGCTTTTCTTGAGCCTCTAAGAGGTTTAAATCAGGTAAAACTTGCATCTATTTTTAGATAATTTAAAACTTAGAGGAAAGCCTTTTTCTGTACTGTCTTTACTCACAACAATCTGTCTATGCCTGAACGTTGGTTACTGCAGCTTTGTGATAAATTGTAATGTCTAGGAGGGCTGATCTGCCTAATCCTTCCCCTTTCCCAGAATTTTCCTGAATGACCTTTAATGTTTATTTTCCACATAAATTTTACTCTCATTGTGTCAAGTTCTCCAAATTGTTTAAATTTCAAGTGCTATTGCATAAAATTTATGGTTTAATTTGTACGACTAGACGCTATAACTGTGTTGTATCTCCCTATCCAAAAGCAAAATGCGTCTCTGTTTATGCGTGTCTCCTTTCATATGCCTCACCTGAGTTTTACAGCTGTGCTTCGCACACAAACATACTTGAGTTTCATACAATTCATACAGGGTTTCATACAAACGCAATACATTTTGTACTGAGTTTATTTCTGTTTCACATTTTGTGGCTGTTGGAAATTGGAAATTTCTTTAATTTTAAAGTTGGTTAGCTTTGGAAGAGCCATTAATTTCTATATATTGGTTAAAGAGCCGGTCACCTCAAACAATTTTGCCAGTTTTTCAGTTTCTTAATTTTGCTGAAAGACGAATCCTATCTGCAAATGATTCTGACTTATTTCTAATACTCATTTTTCAGACCTCAATTTTAATTAGTCCTTGATCCCTTGATCTCAGTAAAATCCTGTTGATCACTAAAATCACTGAATTGTAGAACACATGTTATTGATGTCACCACAAAGTGGCCATTAATTAAACAGGCCATATGGTGTGCTATAGTAGGCCAGACAGGCCTGGGTTTATGGCTGAGATTTCTGAAACTCTATATTGCTTATAAACTGAAAAATGAATCTTATTGCAATTGCTTGATAGAGATGAAAAGGACACTGAACGTACCAATTTACCACTTAGGCACCCTCATTTTCAATTTGGTAAAAACAAATTTAGTGAAATATTAGACTAAAAATGTGCAGAAAACTTGGATAGGATGCCAGACATACATGTAACAAAGGCAAAAATAAACTAATGAGACTACATCAAACTTAAAAACTTCTTTTCAGCATAAGAAAAAATCTAGAATGAAAAGGCAAGTTACAGAATGGGAAAAAATATTGCAAACCATATATCAGATAAGAGATTAACATCCAGAATATATAAAGAACTCCTACAACTCAATAACAAATGACCTAATTTTAAAAATGGGCAAAGGCCTTGAATAGACATTTCTCAAGAGATACATAAATGACTAAAAAGCACATGAAAATATGTTCAACATCACTAATCATCAGGGAACTAGAAATCAAAATTACCATGAGCTATCAACTTACACACTATTAAAAAAAGTGTTGGTGAGGACGTGGGGAAATTGGAACCATGTTGGTGGGATTGCTAAATGGTGTCACTATGGAAAATGGTATGGAGGTTCTTCAAATTAAAAATAGAACTATCATATGATCCAGCAATCCCACTTTTTATCCAGAAATATCAAAATCAGAACCTTAGCTATTAGCTCTCCTATGTTCATTATAGTACTATTCATAAGAGCCAAGATGTAAAAATAACCTAAATATCCACTGAGAGATAAATGAAGAAAATATATATAAAAACATTAGGATATCACTCAGCCATAAGAAGTCTTGTTACATGTCAAACATAGATGAACCTTTAGAACACTCAGTTAAGCCAATTACAAAAGTACAAACCCCCTATGAATCTATATCTGCTAATCTGTTTTATATATATATGAGGTCTATAAAGCAGTCAAACTTATAGAAATAAAGTAGACTAGTGCTTGCTATGGGGGGTTGGGGAAATAAGGAATTGTCCAATGGACAGTTTTAGTCATGCAAGAGAAAGCTTTCAAGATCTGTTGTACAATAATGAACATATAGTTAAGAATTGTGTAATGTATGATTAAAATTAATATAAATTAATACTTTTTAGCCATAATTTTAAAAATGCAGGGGTGTATGAGTGGCTCAGTTGGTTCTGGGATTGAACCCCACATTAGGCTCCTGGGATTGAACCCCACATTAGGCTCCCCAAGCAGCAGAGAGCCTATTTCTTTCTCTCCTCCTGCCTCTCTCCCTGCTTGTGCTCTCTCTCTCTCTCTCACACACAAATAAGTTAAAAAAACTTAAAATTTTTTTTAAATGCAGCGAAAGAAGCCATTTTTATGGAGGAATGGAAGTTTTCCCCGCATAATGCTCAACCACTCCCAAATCTTCAATAGGCTCTGTTTTTCTTTCTTAACCAAGGGCCAAATGGACAATTAGAGCCCCTAAGAAAGGGAGCTAGCCAACTGCACTGGTAAGAAGAAAATAAACATGAGTTGTAAACATTTTTTCCCCACTATGGTAGAAGAAAAAAATTAAGGATCATTACACGCAGTGAACCACCTCCTCTGAAAATTATATTCTCTTGCCTGAAGTGATGTCACACCCCAGATTTTTCTTCATCAACCTTTTATCTGTCTCTTTTGCTGATTTTTATTTTCCTGTTCTCATGGTTGAAGTGTGTTAGGGCTATATCTTGAGCCCTCTTCATACTTAAAGATCACTTGAGGATATAGAGAACATATCCATCTCCCTTACTTCAGATACTATCTATATGCTAATGGTGCCCAGAGTTATCGCTGACCTTTCTTCACTGGGTTTCAGATTCAAATACAAATGGCTTCTTGAAGTCTTCATTTCAGTATCTTATAGGGGTCTCAAAAATTTATGCAGTTGCTAAAATCAGAAATCTAGGTGTTCTCCATTATTCCTCAGTCTCCCTCATTCCTACTTTTAGTCCATCAGCAAATCATGTTTATCTCCCAAATGAATTCTCTGTTAACTTTTTTCTAACCTTGTTGTCACCTCACTAATTCAAGATGTAATAGCTTAAAACCTAGACTTGTCCATATGCCCATGCCTATAGTATATCGTTATTAACTCTTTTCATATTCCCTCCAGTCATTATTCTCTACCTTGGAAATCTATTTATTTTCTTCGTAGTAATATTACCTCTTTCTCACTGGCTTCTATGTGTTTTGTGGACAGAATCACACCTCTATTTTGCTTACTATTATAGCCTCAACATTGTGTCTGGGTCATACTAGGTCTTAAGTAAACATTTATTGATTAAAACAGTAAATATCTGAGCACTGAAAATATTGTAACTATAGGTGGTACTTCCTGTATAATTTTACTTAATCTTCATAATGCTATGAAGTTATTTTTCTTACCATTCTTACAAATGAATGAACTGAAATTGATGACATGCCCAAAGCCATACAACTATAAAATGTGAATTTGGAATTGGGACTTATTGCTGTCTGGTGACAAAGTGGTTTGTTTATAATGTACCTTACTGGGAGAGGATAAAACACTTTAAGTCAGGAACCAAGATTTTGGGTTGGCATCTACCATTATCATCTCTTTGATTATGTTAAGTATTTTTTAATGAATCTGAGCAATTATAAAGTAGTCCAACTTTATATAAATGTTCATAAAATTTTATGTCCCCCAATATTTCTCTAAATGCTGTCACTTGTAATTAAGGAATAATGTCCCCTCCCCTTTATTTCATTTACTAGTAACACTGTAAATTCACTTACTAGTAACACTGAAGATTGTTTCACATGATCTTGGAAATTTTCAGACATATACTGGGGAAGGACACTTGAATTGCTTTGTCCTTATGGCCTGTGATCTTTTCAACTTCACTTCCCCAAGTCACATGAGGCAACCCTTGCTGACTTCCTTTCAAATAAAATTTGTCCCCAAGTACATCTAGGGAAAACTTACTAAAAAAAACCACAGGATATGCATAGAGCACTGGGTGTGGTGCATAAACCATGAGTCTTGAAACACTGAAAAAAATAAAATAAAATAAAGATGTTGAAAAAAAATAAAAAGAACAGGATAATTACCAAGTGTCTTTATTTGTGATGTCTTTTCTAATGAGGGGAAATTGGACATTAGATAAACAACTGTCTTGTGTCCTGTCAGTTCCCCTCTTTGGAAGTCTGGGGTTTCATTTTGAACTTTAGTTTTTTAGTTTTTTTTTTTTTCCCTTCAGAAGGAAGTTTTTCATCAGGATTCCTGGTCAAAAATATATTCAGATGAACAGAAAAAGCCCATTAGCAAATTATATTGGAAAATAATATATATGGGTTTTTGTAAATCAATCACCCACGAATGGTAGCATATTCTAAATTTTTTAGAAGATTTTATTTATTTATTTGTCGGAGAGAGCACAAGTAGGGGGAGCAGGCAGAGCAGGCAAAGGGAGAAGCAGGCTCCCCACTGAGCAGAGTTTCTGATGTGGGACTCGATCCTAAGACCCTGGGATCATGACCTGAGTCGAAGGCAGATGCTTAACAGACTAAACCACCCAGGCGACCCTATTCTAAATTTTTTAATAAGTTCAGTTTGATCATCAGATGTACTTGCAGCCCCCAGATACAGTTAGCATGGCTTTTTACTGTAGCAGAACAAAAAGAAGCCACAATTTATAGAGGTAAACTAAGTTCTAACTGAGCCACTGTAAGAACGGAATTAAACAGGCACTAAAACACTAAGGTTTAAAAACTTGATTTTTACAACTTTTTCTAATCTCTGATTTAACAGAACTATAGTCAAATATGACAGATTGAACATTCACTTTTTAACTCCTGTCCAAACTCCAGTAAAATTAGACTGTTGGAACAAAAATATACCAATATGTAAATATATAAAATATGGGGAAGAGAAGGATACCAAAAATGTTAAAAGTCTTGGAAGATGGAGAAGTGGTAACTCAATTAGCACAATGCAGGTAGATGAAAACCCCATCTGCAGCAGGGACTGAAACTATCTTCTTAGGTCAGATGAAAGTGTTCCAACCCCCACTCCCCATTAAGGAGATAAAAACCTGGTTGCCAGTGCTCTGACATCCAAATGGGAAAATAGATTAGGATCTCATTGGTAACTATACCAGTTTTCACTTATTTTGCTTATCATTAATCCATGCAAAGCTTACTTGCAATGCACATTTTCATCTTGGAAGGGATTAGAAAATGGAGACACCAGGTACCTCTGGGAGCAGGAGAGCATGTGAGGTAGACTGAAAATAGTACTGGTCAAAAGTGTATATTAAGGAGCTATCAGACTACCCAGATGACCTCCAAAATCCATCTGCAGAAGACAGTAGTTTTTTTTTTAATTTAAATTCAATTTAGTTAACATAGTGTGTTATTAGTTTTAGGGGTACAATTTATTGATTCATCAGTTGCATGTAACACCAATTGCTCATTACATCATGTGCCCTCCTTAAATCCCATCACCCAATTACCACCCCCCCACCTCCCTTTCCCCCTGGGAACCCTCAGTTTGTTTCCTGTAGTTGAGATTATTGTGGTTTGCCTTTTTCACCTTATTTTTCCTTCCCTTCCCCTATGTTCATCTGTTTCGTTTCTTAAATTCCACCTATGATTGAAATAATGATATTTGTGTTTTTCTGACTGGCTTATTTTTCTTAGCATAATACCCTCTAGTTCCATCCATGTCATTGCAAATGGCAAGATTTCATTCTTTTTGTTGGCTCAGTAATAATCCTGTGTATGTGTGTACCACCTCTTTATTCATCTGTTGATGGATGTCTGGGCTCTTTCCATAGTTTGGCTATTGTGGACATTGCTGCTAAAAACACTGGTGTGCATGTGTCCTTTTGAATCTCTATATTTGTGTCATTTGGATAAATACCTCGTAGTGCAATCGCTGGGTCATAGGGTAGCTCTATTTTTAACTTTTTGAGGAAACTCCATACTGTTTTCCAGAGTGGCTGCACCAGTTTGCATTCTCACCAACAGTATAAGAAGATTCCCTTTTCTCTGCATCCTTATCAACATCTGCTCCTTGCTGAGTGGTCACTTTTAGCCACGCAGACTGGTGTGAGGTGGTATCTCATTGTAGCTTTGATTTGTATTTCCCTGATAATTGATGTTGAGTATTTTTTCATGTGTCTGTTGGCCATTTGGATATCTTCTTTGGAGAAATGTCTGTTCATGTCTTCTGCCCATTTCTTAGCTGGATTTTTGTTGTTTTTTTTTTTTTTGGGTGTTGAGTTTGATAAATTCTTCATAGGTTTTTGGATCCTAATCCTTCATCTGTCATTTGCAAAGATCTTATCACATTTCATAGGTTGCCTTAGTTTTGTTGACTGTTTCCTTTGTTGTATGAAAGCTTTTTATCTGGATGAAGTCCCAATAGTTCATTTTTGCCTTTGTTTCCTTTGCTTCTGGAGGCATGCCTAGCAAGAAGTTGCTGTGGCTAAGTTCACAGAGGTTGCTGCCTGTGTTCTCTAGGATTTTGATGGATTCCTGTCTCACATTTAGGTCTTTAATCCATTTTGAATTTATTTCTGTATGTGGTGTAAGGAAATGGTCCAGTTTCATTCTTCTGAATGTGGCTGTTTAATTTTCCCAATACCCTTTTTTGAAGAGATTGTCCTTTTTCCATTGGATTTTCTTTCTTGTTTTGTTGAAGATTAGCTGACCATCGAGTTGAGGGTCTTTTTCTGGGCTCTCTATTCTGTTCCATTGATCTATGTGTCTGTTTTTTGTGCCATTGCCATATTGTCTTGGTGATTACAGCTTTGTCATATAGCTTGAAGTCTGGAATTTTGATGCCTCTAGCTTTTTTTTTTTTTTTAAACCAACAGTACGTTGGCTATCTGGGTTCTTCTCTGGTTCCCTACTAATTTTAGAATTGATTGATCCAGCTCTGTGAAAAATGCTGGTAGTACCTTGATGGAGATTGCTTTGAATGTGTAGATTGCTTTAGGTAGCATAGACATTTTAACAATATTTGTTTTTTCAATCCATGAGCATTGGGTGTTTCTACTTTTTCATGTCTCAATTTCTTTCTTTCATAAGTGTTCTATACTTTTCAGAGTATAGATCTTTTACCTTTGGTTAAATTTATGCCTAGGTATCCTATGGTTTTTGGTACATTTGCAAATGGGATTGATTCCTTGATTTCTCTTTCTACTGCTTCATTATTAGTGTATACCATTGCAACTGACTTCTGTGCATTGATTTTTTTTTTTAATATCTGGTGACTTTTCTGAATTCCTGTATCAGTTCTGGCAATTTTTTGGTGGAGTCTTTTGGGTTTTCTACATGGAGTATCATATTTTCTGTGAAGAGTGAATGTTTGACTTCTTTGCTGGTTGGAGACTTTTATTTCTTTTTATTGTTTGATTGCTGAGGCTAGGACTTCCAGTACTATATTTAATGACAGTGGTGAGAGTAGACATCCCTGTTGTGTTCCTGACCTAGGGGAAAAGCTCTGTTTTTTCCCATTGAAGATGATATTCTCTGTGGGTCTTTTGTATGTTGCTTTTATGTTATTGAGGTATGTTTCTTATATACCTACAATGCAGAGTTTTTGTCAAAAAAGGATGCTGTGTTTTGTCAAATGCTTTTTCTTCATCTATTGAGAGGATCATATGGTTATTATCCTTTATTAATGTAGTATATCATATTGATTTGCAGATGTTAAACCACCCTTGCAGCCCAGAAATAAATCTCTGATGTGTAATGAAAACTCCTTTTGATGTATTGTTGGATCCTATTAGCTAGTAACTTAAGAATTTTTACATGTTCATCAGGGTTATTGGTCTGTAATTCTCCTTTATAGTGTTATCTTTGGTTTTGGAATCAAGGTAATGCTGACTTCATAGAATGAGTCTAAGTTTTCCTGCTATTTCTTTTTTTTTTTTTTTTGGAATGGTTTCAGAAGAATAAGTATTCTTCAAAAGTTTAGTAGAATTCTCCTGGGAAGCCCTCTGGCCCTGGACTCTTGTTTCTTGGGAGATTTTTAATTACCAATTCAATTTATTTGCTGGTTATTGGTCTGTTCAGGTTTTCTATTTCTTCCTGTTTCAATTTTGATAGTTTATGTCTCTAGGAATTTGTTTATTTCTTCCAGATTGCCTAATTTGTTGGCATATTATTGCTCATAATATTCTCTTACAATTGCTTATATTTCTTCAGTGTTGGTTGTGATCTTCTCTCTTTCATTAATGATTTTATTTATTTGGATCTTTCTTTCCTTTTTGATAAGTCTGGCTAGGGGTTTATCGATCTTACTAATTCTTTTAAAGAACATGATCCTAGTTTCATTGATCTGTTCTGTTTGGTTTCTAGATCACTGATTTCTGCCCTAATCTTTATTATTTCTCTGCTACTGCTGGATTTAGGTTTTGTTTGCTATTCTTTTTCCAGTTCCTTAGGTGTAATGTTAGGTTGTGTATTTGGGACTTTTCTTCTTGAGGAAGGTCTATATTATTATAACTTCCCTCTTAGGACTGCCTTTGCTGCATCCCAAAAGTTTTGGACTGTCTTATTTTCATTTGCTTCCATGTATTTTGTAAAATTCATCTTTAATTTCCTGGATGACTCATTCATTCTTTAGTAGGATATTTTTAAATTCCATATATTTGTGGTCCTTCCAATTGATTTCTTGTGGTTGACTTCAAGTTTCATAGCATTATAGTCTGAAAATATGTATGGTATGATCTCAGTCTTTTTATACTCATTGAGTCCTGATTTGTGACCCAGTATGTAATCCATTCTGGAGAATATTCCATGTGTACTAGAAAAGAATGTGTATTCTACTGTTTTTGGATAAAATGCTCTGAATATATTTGTTAAGCCCATCTAGTCCAGTGTATTATTCAAAGCCCTTGTTTCCTTGTTGATCTTCTGCTTAGAGGATACATCCATTGCTGTGAGTGTGGGTATTAACATCCCCTACTATTATCATATTATCAGTGAGTTTCTTTAATTTTGTTATTAATTGGTTTATATATTTGGCTGCTCCCAAGTTGGGGCATAAATATTTATAATCGTTAGATCTGCTTGTTGTATAGGCCCCTTTATTATGATATAGTGTTCATCTCTTATTATAGTCTTTGGTTTAAAATCTAGTTTGTCTGATACAAGGATGGGTACTCCAGCTTTCTTTTGGTGTCCATTGGCATGAAAAATTGTTCTCCACGCCTTCACTTTCAATCTGGATGTGATTTTGGGTCTAAAATACATCTCTTATAAGCAGCTATCTATAGTTCTTGTTTTCTTTTTTTATCCAATGTCATACCCCATGTCTTTTTTTTTGAAGCATTTAGTCCATTTACAGTCAGAGTAATTATTGAAAGATATGAATTTAGTGCCATTGTATTACCTGTAAAGTCACTGTTCCTATAGATTTTCTCTGTTCCTGTCTGGTCTTTGTTACTTTTGGTCTCTTTCCACTCAAAGGTTCTCCTTTAATATTACTTGCAGGACTGGTTTAGTGTTTACAAATTTCTTTAGTTTTTGTTTGTCTTGGAAACTCTCTCCTATTCTGAATGACAGCCTTGCTGGATAAAGTATTTTTTTCTGCATGTTTTTTACCATTTAGCATGTTGAATATATCATGCCAGTCCCTTCTGGCCTGCCAGGTCTCTGTGGACAGGTCTTCTGCCAGCCTTATGTAGATGACAGTAGTATCAATCTCTAGAGAGACTGAAGAGATTGAGCCCAAAGAAATTCTAAACTTGTGGAAACAAGGTACTGTTCAGGGTGAAGTGTCATATTGAAAATAAGGTAGCTAAGTGAGAATACCATAGTTAAACATGAGACCCTAGTCCCATTTCCCACTTAGATAGCAGAACACTGGCAGCGAGGTTTCTGTACTCCAAATAAGAGGTTGGAGCAGTTTCTGGGAAAAACGGCAAATGTAAGAAAGAAAATACCTTAACAAAAGGCAGGATTTCCATCCTATTACACTGAAAAGTCCATCATTTGGTTTCTCCTTATCCCGACACCACCCCACACGTAGAACTTCTAGTCTACATTTAAGTATTAAATATATATCACCCTTAAATATAAACTTCCAGCCAATTGCCAATAGACCTTGAGGAAAGAATTTAACCTAAAAGACTAAAATTAAAATGATACTCAGAGGAGATAATTAAATATGAACTAGAAGGAAAGAGTGATGAAGCACTTTTGAAAGTGATGAAACTAGTGATAAAACAGACTAGGCTATTTGTAAAAATTTCAAAGAGTAAGGACTATTCTAAAAATTTTTAAAGATTTATTTAGAGAGAGCAAGAGCAAGAGCAAGGTGTGCACATGTGCACGTGATGGGAGGAGGGGCAGAAGGAGAGATTCCAGAAGACTTCCTGCTGAGCACAGAGCCCAACAGGGGTCTCCATCTCATGACCCATGCGATCATGACTTGAGCTGAAACCAAGAGCTGGTCATTCCACCAACTGAGCCACCCAGTTGCCCTTCAAGAAAATCTCTAAAGATGAATTAAGTTGGTAACTGCAGGATTAGGATATAAAAGTGAGACATCTCCCTTAAATATAAAAAATGGAAGATTCCATAAATTCAAAGAAAAAGAGAAATTAAGAAACTGAGAAAATCAATTCAAGAAGTATAATAACAACTAAGGGGAGAAAATGTTAAGGATGGAGAGAAGGGAAACCCATAAGCTCTTAGAGCTAAAATACCTAAAATAGGTCAGGTTATATACAAAGGAATAGGAATTAGAATGACTTCAAAATTCTTAAAACTGGAATCTAAAGGCAATGAAGAAAAAAGGGACATGTTCCCCCCATCTGTAATTCCATACACAGCCAAACTGTTTATCAAATATAATGGCAGAGTATAGATATTATTTTTGAGATCTTGAATATTTAGAAATATCAAGCATCCTTTCTCAGGAAGTTACTGAAAGATGTGTTACACCAAAAGAAGGGTTTAGACTACTAGTGGGGAAGGCTTGGTATCCAGAAAAGAGGAGATCCAACAAAAGAGAGATAAAGAAAAAGAAAAAGACTTCTTTGGATTAAATTATAGGGTAACACTGTGATGACAGCTCTGCACCAGTTAGATCCAGTGCAGGTTGGAACCAGATAGCTGAGGGCACAACATGTCACCGAAGGAGAAAATCTGGAACTGACAGCTTATCTTAGGTGTTTGACTATAATGATGAAATTAAGCTCTGACAGATTTTGGGATCAGATCAGTTATAAATAGTTATACACATGGTAATTAATTCCTTTAAGACAAAATATTGCAGGGAATGTAAATGTAATTATAGTATAACCCATAGCTCATCTCTGATTATATTATGACAACTATACAGATATTAAAAACTGACAAGTTATATACCTAAAAATTGCACGGGCAACTCTCATTGGGAGAGGGCTGAAAAAAGCATTTAAATGTGAAGGAATAGTGCTACTAGGAATAGCTATAATTCTTCATCTTCTAGTTGGAATTTTATATGTAATTGAAAATTCAGGAAATAATAAAACCTGTTTAGAGATAATGCTGAAAACATCAAAATTTCAAAGTGGTTACTTCTGGAGAGAGTAAATGATATTGGTGTGTAATAGAGTAGACCACTGATTTTTTTTTAAATATAACCCTTATGGTAATATTTGATCTTTCAAATTATATTCATGGTTTATTTTGACTAAAAAATTATTTAGAATTAGATACTTCATAATACAGAACAATGCACACACAAAAACATCCAAATTATTTGCAATTATACTAATCAAAAGATAATCACTGTCAGTATTTTGGTGTACTACTTTTCTGTCTTTATCTTCTGTATCAAATAGTTTTCTTCTGTTACCAAGTCATATTAAAATGACTAGAATCTGTTTCATCAAATATTCAAAGTATATTTGGGTTATGCTGGTTTAAAATTAAGGCTATGTGACACATGCAATTCATTTGGGGAGATGAGTGTTTCAAAGAGCTAGGCAGATGGCTAATTAGGCTATGAAAAGACACTCAACATCATTAACTATTGGGGAAATGAAACTCAAAATCACAATGAGGTACCATCTAATATATACTCTAATGGCCATAAAAAAAAAAAAAAAAGCCACCAGGGTGCCTGGGTGGCTCAGTGGGTTAGGCCGCTGCCTTCGGCTCAGGTCATGATCTCAGAGTCCTGGGATGGAGTCCCACATCGGGCTCTCTGCTCAGCAGGGGGCCTGCATCCTTTCCTCTCTCTCTGCCTGCTTCTCTGCCTACTTGTGATCTCTGTCTGTCAAATAAATAAATGAAATCTTAAAAAAAAAAAAAAGTCAACAATAACAAGTGTTGGTGAGTATGTGGAGAATTGGAACCTTCATACCTTGCTGATGGAAATGTAAAATAGTTCAAGAACTCTAGAATACAGTTTAACAGGTCTATAAAAATGAGACATAGAGTTAATATTATGACCAAGCAATTGTACTCCTGGGTACATACACGGTAGAATTAAAAACATGTCCACACAAAAACTTGCACATAAATGCTGAAAGAAGCTTTATTCATAATAGCTGAAGTGTAGAACTTGTTCTGTATTTAAGATGCTTGTACTTTTATTCTAATATTATCTTGATTTCTTTCTATTTTGCATATGAGACTTATTCTGATTTAAATTATGAAGTAGATAATGCACCTAACTTCAACATAGTTATCTGATCTTCCCAACTATTAGTAAATAACCAAAATGGCAATGAAGAAGTCAAACTCTCTCTTCGCAGATGACATGATTCTTTATATGGAAAACCCAAAAGACTCCACCCCCAAACTACTAGAACTCATATGGCAATTCAGTAACATGGCAGGATACAAAGTCAATGTGCAGAAATCAGTGGCTTTCTTATACACTAACAATGAAAATACAGAAAGGGAAATTAGAGAATCGATTCCATTTACTATAGCACCAAGAACCATAAGATACCTGGGAATAAACCTAACCAAAGAGGTAAAGGATCTGTACTCAAGGAGCTACAGAACACTCATGAATGAAATTGAAGAAGACACAAAGAGATGGAAGACCATTCCATGCTCTTGGGTCAGAAGAATAAACATTGTTAAAATGTCTATACTGCCTAGAGCAATCTATACTTTTAATGCCATTCTGATCAAAATTCCACTGGTATTTTTCAAAGAGCTGTAGCAAATAATCCAAAAATTTGTATGGAATCAGAAGAGACCCCGAATTGCTAAGAAAATGTTGAAAAACAAAAATAAAATTGGGGGCATCACATTACCTGATTTCAAGCTTTACTACAAAGCTGTGATCACCAAGACAGCGAAGACAGCATGATACTGGCATAAAAACAGACATGTAGACCAGTGGAACAGAGTAGAGACCCCAGATATAGACCTTCAACTCTATGGTCAAATAATCTTCGACAAAAGAGGAAAAAACATACAGTGGAAAAAAGACAGTCTCTTCAATAAATGGTGCTGGGAATACTGGACAGCTATATGTAGAAGAATGAAACTCGACCATTCCCTTACACCGTACACAAAAATAAACTCAAAATGGATAAAAGACCTCAACGTGAGACAGGAATCCATCAGAATCCTAGAGGAGAACATAGGCAGTAATTTCTTCGATATCAGCCACAGAAACTTCTTTCAAGATATGTCTCCAAAGGCAAAGGAAACAAAAGTGAAAATGAACTTTTGGGACTTCATCAAAATCAAAAGCTCCTGCATAGCAAAGGAAACAGTCAACAAAACAAAGAGGCAACCCACGGAATGGGAGAAGATATTTGCAAATGACAGTACAGACAAAAGGTTGATATCCAGGATCTATAAAGAACTCCTCAAACTCAACACACACAAAACAGACAATCATGTCAAAAAATGGGCAGAAGATATGAACAGACACTTCTCCAATGAAGACATACAAATGACTATCAGACACATGAAAAAATGTTCATCATCACTAGCCATCACTAGCCATCAGGGAATACCACCACATTGAGATACCACCTTACACCACTTAGAATGGCCAAAATTAGCAAGACAGGAAACAACATGTGTTGGAGGGGATGTGGAGAAAGGGGAACCCTCTTCCACTGTTGGTGGGAATGCAAGTTGGTGCAGCCACTTTGGAGAACAGTGTGGAGATTCCTCAAGAAATTAAAAATAGAGCTTCCCTATGACCCTGCTATTTCACTCCTGGGTATTTACCCCAAAGATACAGATGTCGTGAAAAGAAGGGCCATCTGTACCCCAATGTTCATAGCAGCAATGGCCACAGTCATTAAACTGTGGAAAGAACCAAGATGCCCTTCAACAGATGAATGGATAAGGAAGATGTGGTCCATATACACTATGGAGTATTATGCCTCCGTCAGAAAGGATGAATACCCAACTTTTGTAGCAACATGGAGGGGACTGGAAGAGGTTATGCTGAGTGAAAGAACTCAAGCAGAAAGGGTCAATTATCATATGGTTTCACTTATTTGTGGAGCGTAAAAATAGCATGGAGGACAATGGGAGTTAGAAGAGAGTTGAGGGAAATTTGAAGGGGAGGTGAACCATGAGAGACTATGGACTCTGAAAAACAATCTGAGGGTTTTGAAGGGGTGGAGGTTGGGAGGTGGGGGGAACAAGGTGGTGGGTATTGGAGAGGGTGTGGATTGCATGGAGCACTGGGTGTGGTGCAAAAACAATGAATATTGTTATGCTGAAAATAAATTTAAAAATTTAAAAAAAATAGGGGAAATGGAGTATATAGGAACTTGTACCATCTTTGCAACTTCTCAATAAATCTAAAACTATTCTAAAAATTAAAACATATGTATAATAAAACTGCACACCAGTATCAGCTCTATCTCCAGTGTTTAAAGCCTGCCTTTTTTTTTTATTCAGTGTTTCTTCCTTTTCTTGTTTAAAAATATTATTTTATTGAGTGTGTGAGTGGGAGTAGGGGCTGATAGAGAGGGAGAGAATCTCCCTCTGAGTGTAGAGCCAGACACAGGGGTCCATCTTATGATCCTGTGATCATGACCTGAGCCAAAAGCAAAGGTCAGACACTGAACTGACTAAGCTACCCAGGTATCCCTCTTCTTCTTCTGTGAGGGCTAATCTTATGGATGAGAAGTTAGGATGAAACATTGCTCCTCCGCTTGTGGCTTTGTAATGTATAAAGCACGCACTTAGGTCTAAAAATTATACCTTTAGGTCACATCTGTAAAACTGACTCCCAAGTGTTATTTTCCATTTTTCTCCCCATCTACCCTCTCCCTTAAAACTCAGGGGGAGTTGATATTAAAAGAATGGCTCCATGAGACCATGTAATCACTTTTTAAGCCTTGCTGTCACTGCCAATCTCTAATGGGTGAACAGCCTCCAAAATATGGTCCCAGCCAACCACATTTCTGGCCATCGATTCTTCAAAATTTCTTCCTCTTTTGGTCTGAAGTAATACTGCAGACTCTTGAGCTGGAATATTTTTTTTTCAGTATGGTCAAATATAAATTTTGTTTAACAGCTGTTCTTTGAGGTAACTTCCCAGTTTTAGCATAAATGTGTTCTCATTTTTTTGTTTCATTGAGTTCTGTTCACTGGAGTTGCGGATTTGGGGAAGAGTTGATTGAAAATACACAACCTTCTCCAGTTCATTTACTTGCATGACATCTCATCATATGGCTCTATCACAATATAAACATTCATTTAATTTTAGACATTGAGACTGTAAATAAGGTTATAAATATTCTAAATAGCATGATAATGTATAAATAAGATTTCCTTAAATATTTGATCACATTTTTTATTATGGTGAAATGGGAACTATTTTTTTTTTTTGAAATGGGAACTATTAATAGTCATATTGATTTCAAGGCCTTTATTTCCCTTACAGTATTGCCATATAGCCTTCCAAAATGCTATACTACTTTAAACTTTAAAAAAAAATATTTTATTTATTTATTTGACAGACAGAGATCACAAGTAGGCAGAGAGGCAGGCAGAGAGGGGGAGGGGAAGCAGGCTCCCTGCTGAGCAGAGAGCCCAATGCGGGGCCCAGATCCCAGGATGATCCCAGGACCCTGACATCATGACCTGACCTGAAGGCAGAGGCTTTAACCCACAGAGCCACCCAGGCACCCTACTTTAAACTCTTATCAACAGTATTTTGGTGGCACCTGGCTAGTTCAGTCAATAGAGCATGTGACTTTTGTTTGTGGGGTTGTGAGTTCCAGTCCTACACTGAGCATAGAGATTACTTAAAAAAAACCAATATTTTGGAATTAGATACTTTATTATTATTAGATAGTTGGTTTCTCAGATTTGAATGTTACATCACTGATTTGATACTTTGTAGTGTAATTTTTGATCTTTTTGGCTTTGGATGCAAATTCTTATTCCAGTATTTCTATTTGGGTTATTTATAAAATTCTGGTATCCATTTTCTTTTGATGCTCTGGACATTGAAATAAGTGATCTTTCCACTTTAGTCTCTTGCAGTTTTATTTCATTTTATCATTTGCTTATCTGAGTTTCTTTTCATTTTAAGTGACTGTATAAAGCAGTTGATTTCTAAAATTTCTTTATTAATTACACTATGTATTTCTCAAGCATACCTGTTTTTTCTTTATCCCTTGGCCATGAAATCTTTTCAAAGGCTCCATATTGTTGTTTCTGTTTCATTAACTTTGGAGTAATGAGTTTTATTTACTTTGAAATAATGAGTTTCATTCACATCTGTGGTTTTTCATTAAACGATGTAGATTATTTCTCTTTGATTACCCTCAGGTTCTACTTGGGTGCTCTTAGTGTTCTTTCTCTTTGATATTGCATTGGGGTTTTGCTCGATGTACTTAGCCACTTACCATTATTTTGGTGTACTTCAACAGTGTGGTACTGCTAGACTGAAGGGGAGGTATCTTATTTCCCTCTAGGCCTGATTATCTGATTCTACAAAGGGATATTAACTTCAAGGGCCCAGCTATCTGATTATACAAAAGGATATTAATATATGGGTACTTTGAAACAGTCTATAATGTTTATCTTGAAGAAACCATGAAAGACTGTTCCTCCTCTTCCAGGGTTTGCCCAGTGTTAACACATTTGTAGGACAAACTTTGAACTTAAGAATGCTATAAGACTGTCCTATATGTTCTGCTCTACTTCACTGCATTCCAAAAGCACAAAACATGGGAAATATTAATGGTCCTGATGGAGGCTAGTAGAAAAGCCTTCTACCTCCTCAGAAAGCAGTTCTGATATTAGAAACCAGGAGTTGTCTACTTTGTGTGCAAAGTTTCCTAGTCGATGGAATGTGTGCTCAATGGAACATAACTGGGAATAGCTTTCTAACTTTTCTGTTGTCCTGAAATTATGTATTAGTCTCCCGTGTTTTTTATCAGTAGGATTTTTTCCTGGGCTTTGTCAGGACGTCAATGTTCTTGATTTGGATTTTTAATGCAAATTTATGTGTGTGTTTATAAATGTTTCATATGAGAATCTGGGGTCTGCTTGTCAACTTTATATGAAAGTCAAATTATTTTAGTCAACACACAATGCATGAAGTCATTGCAAATATCACCACTGTTGTAAAAACGTTTTCCGTTAAATATTTTATGGAAGCAAGTTGATGGTGAACACATTTTTTTAAAAGATTTTATGTATTTATTTGACAGAGAGAAATCACAAGTAGATGGAGAGGCAGGCAGAGAGAGAGAGAGAGGGAAGCAGGCTCCCTGCTGAGCAGAGAGCCCAATGCGGGACTTGATCCCAGGACCCCGAGATCATGACCTGAGCCGAAGGCAGCAGCTTAACCCACTGAGCCACCCAGGCGCCTGAACACATTTATGACTCTAGCCTTACCTATGATCTTAGGATATCTAAAATTTTTAAAAAATATTTTATTTATTTATTTGACAGAAAGCACAAGTAGGCAGAGAGGCAGGTGCAAGGGGGGAAGCAGGGTCCTTGCTAAGCAGAAAGCCTGATGTGGGGTTTGATCCCAGGAGCCTGGGAACACGACCCGAGCTGAAAGCAGAGGCTTAACCCACTGAGCCACCCAGGCATCCCAGGATATCTAAAATTTTTGTAGAACTTCGAAATAGGAGGGACAAATTTGTGTGGGTCCCATCTAAGACCCTTCACAGGTGGTACCCATTCTGGACTCTCATGTCTCCTTGTTATTGATCAGGTATATCAGGATTTTACATAGTCAAGTTACACTTTATTCCCATTCTCCAGGTAAAGAATCAGCTCACCAAAAAACCAAAACAGGCTATAGTTGGTAAAATAATTTGCAGCTTGTCTCAAAGTGAAGTCCTGGTTTGTCTGCAAATAATGTTTTTCAATGTAAACAAATGCTGAACTTACAAATTTTGGTTTGTAAAACTTTTATGATTGCTGAAATTCAATTAAATAGAGGATGAGATGGACCAGCACATGCAAAGAAAATGGCTTCCTCAGTGTCATTGTATCTTCATCACAGGAGCCAATTTTTGTCTATTCCAGACAAACTTTAGATTTTTCTGTTTCTTCAAAAAGAACACGTGTTCTATTGTAGAGGGGTGAGATCTTTTCTTAATTCTGTGTTTTGGAGTTTTCCTTAATTAACTGGAAGTAGTACTATTCTCCATTTTCATATATGTGAATTCTCAAACTTCGGAAACTAATAAAATCAGTATAGTCATTCTGTGTATTAACTGTATTTTAGAGATATTGCAACATTTTATTTTTAAATCCCGGTATTGAACAAATCCTAGATTTAATTCAGGACATTACAATTAAGAAAGACATTTTAGGCTTAGGTATGGTTCAATTTTACGTCAGGGTTTTAGAAAATCTGTCTACATGAAGGGGCACATACTCTGCAAACAGTTTCAAAATCTACAGAGGGCAACTAATTCGCTTTCTCAAACCTGACCAAGTGCTTTAGGATAGAAGCAGATGGCCACTCATTAAACTGCAAATGTTTGCACCAGAGAATACCTTGCACAAGAACATACAAGGTGTAATCAGTGGTTTATATATTTCACAAGTGAGCCTTATTGTACTCTTTTTCTAAGCATTAAGACTTCAGTGATGCTACCAGTTTCTCCAGGCCTGTAGTTGGTGCTATGGAAATAATGATTTTGTTTTTGTTTTTTAAATTTTATTTTTTTTTCAGGGTTTCAACTAACTAGCTATAAAAATCATTATATAGAAATAATTATATGGAAATAATGATTTTTATAACTAGTTAGTATCAGTGGCTTTTTACATACATCACTGAACTCAGTAACTCCAAAGTAATCATTACTCTTGGCACATAGAGTACATTTTCTTTGATCATATTAGATAAGAATATGTATATCATAGATGTAGATCAAATAAATGATTTTGAATATTAATAAAATTTTAGTACAAAAAGTTCTGTAGTACTTACTATTATCTGGCAGTATTCTAAGCACTTTGCGAACACTAACTCAATCCTTATAATAACCTTAATCGGTAGGGGCTATTTTTATCCCTGTTACATACATATGAGCAAATTGAAGCAGAAAAGATAAATAGTGGAAGTGAGATTTGAACCCAGGTACTCTGGCTTGAATTTGTAATAAAATGACATTTTGCTGACTCTCAAAATCAAAATTGAGACCCATGGACCTAAACTTGTTGAATTCTGTTATTCTATCATTAATAATTATAATTAAAAATTAGTTTTATATTTTCTATCACATTTTACACATTTCTTGTACATAATATTCACTAAACTCCACAAAATGGGCAAGGTAGTTATCATCTATTTTAGATATAAAAATATAGAGGGTCTGGACCTAGTAGAAAACCACAAGCTGTAACACTGGCTCCATAGCACCCAGGATATTAGGTCCACTACATGGTGAAATGACTCATTAAAGAGGGATCGAGATAGAAGACCTACTTCATTTTCCTTTTTGAAAATTTTTGCTTGATATCAAAATAGTAACAGATATCATTTATTGGTATATTTAACGCATTGCTATCAAAAGCATTACTAATAGAGATTTATACAGTGACTTACAGAGTGCTTTCATTCTACTTTTCCCACTTTCATTCTTCATTACAAAGCTAATTTTGATGGGTTAAATAGGATGTCTTTTTTCAGCTGAAGGCAACCAAGCTAGGATTAGAACCTAGGGTTGGCCCAATTTCACTTGCCATATCCTTTCCACAGTAACTCGCAGCTTCTCTTCCCACAGCTTTCTCTTCTCTCTCTTCTCATGGACTAGAATGAAGTAGGCCGGCTTACATTCAGTGTTAATATTTAAATCATTCGGGAGATATACTTGTATTTTGATTATATTAATAGTGCATCTTAAAGTACATTTTATTTGCAGTATATTACTTGGCCACATGTAAAAGTGTCTTGTGTTTAGGTACTACTCATTAAGTGCTTGAATGAATAGATGAATGAGTGAATGAATGAATGACAGTTCAAGTTGTGATCATGTGTGCTTTTAAGTTAATGTTAAGTATTGAAGGAGCCCAAATCACTCGTTCATCTCTTAAAGTGTTAATAATTAAGCATTTGGCCAACTTCCTCAGTTGTTTCCAAGTTTATGAATTACCTTGGTTCCCTTTCTCTAAACTGGTCTGGGATTTAAAGCTGCGGTATGCAAAATTATAGATCTATAGTACCATTAAATGTCAACTATACTCTCATCTGTACATCATCTACTTGAATGCTCTGCTAGATCTTTTTATTAAAGCATATGATCTCACTAAAATTAGGTTTGGAAATGATTCCTACAGTTCTCAAGAACTTTATAGCACTTCAAAACAATGGAAGTACTGATGTTGGCACAGTGTGCTTCCGACTATCATTAATTAATAGTCATCTTTGAAGAATGGGTACATGTATAGCTTAAAACGTGACACAATAGTACTTCATAGAAAATGCCAGGATTTCAATAATCCTTTATTGCCTGCAATTTAGGCAAGGGCCAATGTAATGTAGATTTGAATCTAACTTCCAAGTGCTTTTCTGTGAAGGAATCAGAAACTGTAGTTATACATGATTCAGATGTAAATTTCTCAACGATTAGGTATAAATCATGAAGAAATTCTTAACCTTTATCTAGATTAACAAATCAGAGCATTTAATTTCTTCATTTCTAGTTACTATTAGATGCATTCAGTGAGGCTGACAGATGCCAGCTTTGCTTTCCGTCTCTGCTATTGCATATAATAGATGATTAACCCTTCTATTCTGTTTTATTATCTGTTCTGTATCTGTTTTTCCATTTGTTTTCTTTTTACCAAATAGTTCTAATGAGTCATGGTGCTGAGGTTGTTGCTCAAGGAAACTTAAATATATCCAAAATAAATCAGGCTTTTATTTTATTTTTGTTGTATAATGTGTGCTTTTGGGACTCTGCCGCCCTGTACCTAGCCCAGCCATTCCAGCACTACATTGATTGCTTCTTCAACTTTATTCTGGGGTTATGATGTATCAATTTAAAGGAAAAGAACACTGGATTTGCAGTGGCATATTGAGTTCAAGTTCTCCCAGTTGAAAAGAGGGTCTTTCCTATGTGTATCACAAGATTTTTATGAGAAATAAGTGTCTAGAATAACATAAATTGCCATGAAATGCAATTTTCATGTAACTTAAAACTGAATCGGTAACTGGACAACTTTGATTCACTGAAGATTTTGTTTTTAAAATTGGTCTTACATAAGTTTTGGTCATAATGTTATAACAACATAAGGAGGATCCACTTATCCCTGATTCTATAAATTACCCTGATACTTTAATATTTAGAAGACCGTGGTAAAGTTTGAAAAGCTAAGCAACTACTGGACTCGGTGCTTATGCATTCACTCCCTAGAGTCCAAGAGAAGTGTGTGTTCAAATCCTAGCTCTGCATTTCTAATCTTTGTAACCTTGTGTAGGTTACTATACCCACTTTGAACCTCAACTTTTTCATTTATAAAATAAGAGCAGGATTGTAACAGCACAGTTCATTTATGTCTTAGCTTGCCTGCATGATATGAACTCAATGCCTAGGTCATAGGAAATCTTTAATATTAATTTCCTTTTACATTTGGATTGGCTGGGAAGAAAGATTTCTATTGAAGTAGATAGTATTTGAACAAAATGTCCCTTATTGTTTCAAGACTCTTGTTTCTTTATTTTTCTGTTAATTCAATAAAAATTTTTATTGCCAAGTATGTGAGAAGCATGAAGGAAGACAAGGTGAAAAACTTAATCACTTCAAGGAATAAAATGTTCTTTTTGTTTCATAAGCATTAAAAAGCTATTCAATAAATTAGTCAATAAATCAGTTAATTCAACAGGTATTTTATTAAGGGTCTGCTATGTGTCAAAAATGGACAAAGACCCTGGGGGTATATTGGTAGATGAAAGAAGTCCCTGCCTTCATATAACTTAAGTTCTTCTGGTGGGACAAAACCACATAAGCAAGTAAACTTATAGTGAATAAAATGGTGGTAATTGTTAGGGTCCATGATCAAAGGAGCAAGACCGATATAAAGCAAAGATCAAGCAAGGTTTTATTTCACGCCAGTATCAAGAATCAAACCGACTGGCTGGGGCCGTCTCTTATGGAGAGAGTGATGACCCCCAGCCTCACAGACTAGCTTTTATAGAGCAAAGGCCATGTGGTTGAGCATGGCCAATGAGATTGTAACACACAGAGAAAGTTGCATAGTCATGTTAGGTCACATGCAGGTGGCCAGTTGAATTACAATTTACCCTATAGTAGCTGTTTGAACTAACCTATCACTCTGGTCAGAACTGGTGCCCAAAAGGCAGGGTTTACATTCTTTGGTGGTTAGGGAGACAGTATGTGTGCTTTACTGATTGGATGTCTCCACCCGGCCTGACTCATCCTTGCATTCTGGGCTTTGTTATCTCCACCTGACCTGTACCTGTCCTTGTATTTGGGCTCTGTTATCAGGGACTGGTGGACCATATTTTACTGGTTTCCCAGGCTTGCTTCTAAGTAAGTTCCTGTGGGGGGGGGCAGGGTCAGTTTAAGTTTACTGCACAAACAACAAAATGGCTATTTAACCGAGATGGAGTTGCTCTGGCTAAGTAGGCCCTTACAGTAATTACTAGAAAATTTAAGCAGAGTTTTTGAGTTATTTTAGAATAATTTTTGCATGCTGTGAGGGGAATTTTCCAGTACAGAGGAAAAATTGATGTGTACAGAGAGGGGAAAATAATTATGGCAATTAAGGTTCTTGAGTAAGCAAGCAAAGATGGAGTATACTTGTGAAGACGTATTACGTAAGCAAAGGTTTTTGAAGTTACCAAACATCTATGAATGGAAAGAAAGAGGTTGCCTTATTTATTTTTATTTATTTTTATTTTTTCAATTCTGCTAGTGCCTGGAGATTGGGGCACAGTTGATGGCATCCTGAAAGATGAGTAGAAATTTACCATGTGGAAAACTTTGGAAAGACCATTCTAGACAAAAGGGACACGATGTAAAAAGACATGGAGACATTAATGAGCCTTATGTTTTGGAGGAAATGCAAACTGGCAGAAGATACAAGTATATAGGAAAATGGACTTTGTAGGAAGTTTAAAAATACGACCTGCTTGTCATTCAGCAGAATTCATTATTAAATAAGATAGATTTCTATTTGCAGTGTTATCTTTGGACTGAGCACTTTTTTTCCCTGTATCACTGTCTTTTTTTTTTTTTTTTGTAGTATTGTAATTAAGAGAATGAGCCTGGCGATCAAATAAACTTGGGTTTGAGCTCCAGTTCTATCACTTACTGCCTGTGAGAACAGTGAGCCTCTATTTCCTCCTCTGTAAAATGTGAAAAATTATGGTTCCAGTAGGACCTACATTATAGACTTGAAGAATCAATGGGATGATGCAGGTAGTCTGAGGCAGTGCCTAACCCACAGGAAGTGATAGATAAATGGTTGTTACTCTTTCTATATCTGTACTTCAGTAGGAATCAACACACTAATTGCATGTTGATCTTCAGTGTAGACTTCTTAGGTACATTCATTTCACTGGCAATCACCATTTTGTTGATTAAAAAAGGAGATATTAGCACCTAAAGACCAGTAAAGACAAGCTGCTGTTCTGCGATTACAGAAAATGAATGGGACATAATGTCTCAAGCTATTCATTCAATTCTGTTTGCTCATGAGTCATGTACTCACAGAGTGCCGTGCGTTTAACTAGAGTTGTAACCAGCTCAATAAATTTGAAGTTTCAAGAAATCTGGGTCAAGGGAAAAGCTTTGTTTTTACCAAAACTAGTAATCATTGCAGTAACTTTGTAGTCGCATGATTTGGGGCATGTTTGATGTAGTCGATGTGGTTGCCTCCAACACAAACACCAAAGATATATGCTAGCTACTGGCTACTAAGACTTGCCAATATTACAAAACTAAATACAGTTGCTAGGATTTGTATTTTAGTAATTCATCAAAATCGAGTACACTTGTGATGAGCACTGGGTGTTGTATGTACGTGATGAATCACTAAATTCTGGTCCTGAAACTAATATTACACTGTATGTTAACTAACTGGAATTTCAATAAAAACTTGAAACTACAAAAAAAAAATCAAGCACAACTATGATTAACCTGTTAACCTACAATATAATTTTTATCTTGGTATTATGATTTAATACCAAAATAAGAACTCCCTTTTTACATATTTATTTTCCTTTTAACCATATTTTACTCATGAATTTACATGACCATAATTTTCTTCCAGAATTTTATCAAATTTCATTGAAGAAAACAAGTATTGATTGAGACTGCAGTATGGGTAAGTAACTTTTAATCAAAGGATTTAAAGTTATCAATACACTGAACTTTCTAAAATCAATATATTGATATTATATAAATATTATATGCATATTTCAAAAGCCTATTGAATTATGCATGTTTCAAAAGCTGACTGAAAATGAAAATATTATTAATGTAACACTTCTGAATAAATTAAGACTTTTGCATCTGGTAACCACAGCCCTGATAGTTTTCTGTTAGTTTGTTTTATTTTGTATTTGATTCCACAAACTCATTTCTATGACTTTGTTTTGATTCAACATATCCACTTATACAGTATTTGTCTTTAATTTATCTATTTACCTTAACACAATACGTTTAAAGTCTATGTGTGTTGTAACAAATGGTAGCATTTCCTTGTTTTTAAGAGTGGAAAAATATTATTTATATGTGTGTATATGTATGTATATACATACATATATATACATATATACATATATATACATACATATACACACATACCACCACTTCTTTTATCCATTCATCCATTGATGGACACTTAGGTTGTTTCCATGTTTTGGTTATTGTAGATAATGCTGTTATGAACATGGGGTGAAGATAACTTTTGGAGTTAGTGTTTTTATTTCCTTTGAATATATTCCCAGAAGTGGAATTGTTGGATCATGTAGTAGTTCCACTTTTAATTTTTTGAGAATCCTCTATTCTCCACAGTGGCTACACCAACTTACAACCCACACACAGAGCATGAGGGTTCCCTTTTCTCCACATCCATGCCAACATTTGTTATCTCTTGTCTTTGTGATGATAGCCATTCCAACAGGTAGGAGGTGATGTCTCACTTAGGTTTTAATATGCTTTTCCCTGATTAATGATGTTGAACACTTTTTCATGTATTGTTGGCCACTTACATGTTGTTTTTGGAGAAATAGCTATTCAGGTCCTTTGCCCATTTTTTCATTGAGTCATACATGTTCAACTGTATGAATTATTTATATATTTTTGGATATTAACTACTTATCAGATATATGGTTTGAAAATACTTTTTCCCATTCTGTAGATTGTCTTTTCAGTTTGTTGATGGTTTTTTTTGCTGTGCAGAAGTTATTTTATTTAATATGGTTCCACTTGTTTTATATTGTTGCTTGTGCTTTAGGTGTCTTATCCAAAAAATTATCACCAAGACCTATCTCAAGGACCTTTATTCATACATTTTCATCTAGGGGTATCATGGTGTCAGGTTGTATAAGTATTTAATGATGGTATTGAGTATTATACAATGTTAATTTACAGGCACTGTCAATGTAAGATATTTATTAAATCTAATGCCCAAAATGAGATGCTTTATTCACTTCTAATACTTAAGTGCTCATATACCGTTTCTTTAATAAATCATTCTAGAATCTTGATAATAAATGGTGTTAAGATTGGTAGGCTAAATTTGGTAGAAATCACATTTGTCCTCTGGAAAGTTAAAATACCGTGTTTCTGTTTCACATCTTCCAAAATCTCTTGTTTTCCCTGATTATTCAAATATCACCTGCGGTAGTTAGGTAAACTCATGTATATATTTTTTCAATCCGTACAGACAGGATTTGATTAGGCCAAGAGATGCATTAAGAATAGCTCTGTAGCATTCTACATTCTTTTAGATGTTTCACTGTAAGCAACACTTACCTGGTTGGACAATACAATTTTTTTAAAGATTTTATTTATTTGACAGAGAGAGACACAGTGAGAGAAGGAACACAAGCACCAGGGGGAGTGGGAGAGGGAGAAGCAGTCTTCCCACTGAGCAGGCAGCCCGATGCAGGGCTGGATCCCAGGACCCTGGGATCATGACCTGAGCCAAAGGCAGACATTTAACAACTGAACCACCCCGGTGCCCCAGAAGAATATAAAATTAAAATAGAAAGTCTCTACTACTTCTTTGTCTTCCATCAGAACCCTACCATCAGCTCCTAGCAAAGGTATCTTCCTTATTTGACAAATGAGATTGTCCTGGTGGATCATGGAGTGCAAGAGTGTATCAAACAAAGGTCAATGTCTTGGGGATATCACTGTTCAAGGAGTAGATGGAGGAAGAGCCCACAAATGAAATGTGAAGAGAGATGAGAGGAGGGACTGAAAAACCTGATTTTTATCAGGAGTCAGCAAACTTCTTTCTGTAAAGGGGCAGAAGGTAAATACTTTTTGCTTTGCAGGCCATAATGGCCACAGTTATTCAACTCTGCCATTGCAGCCCAAACACAGTCATATGCAACACACACACACACACACACACACACAAATAAGCATGGCTGTGGCAATAAAACTTCACATGCGAAGACAGATAGAAGGTTGAACTTGGCCCTTGGGCTGTAGTTTGCTGCCCTAAGGTAGACCATGAATTTGTACTGATACTATAGAGAAAACACTAGTTGTCCCTAAATGTCTTTTCTCACTCCCTTCTTCAGGGGTAGAAACCTCCTGACTTTTATTTGGGTACATAGTTGTCCAAATGACCATTATATTTCTTAGATGACTTTTAACTTAGGTGTGGGAACATTAATAAGTTCTTGCCAACAGAATGTGAGTAGAAATATTATGAGCAACTTTCTGGACATGTCCTTCAATGGAGAAGGCACAGTCTTATTTGCCCCACCTTCTCCCTGCTGGCTGCAATGCAGACATAATGGCTAGAGCTGAAGCATCATCATCTTGAATGAATCAGGAGCTTGAATTCATGGGCTTAGATTGGGAGAATGACTGACTAGTTATCTCCAGACTTCATTTACATGAGACAGAGATAAATTTGCTTAAGCCATTTTGATCTGTTTGGGTCACTTGAAGCTGAGCCTAAGCCAGAGTACCTCAGGAACTATTAACGTACTGTATCTTATCTTTCTCATTATACTTACTATCATGCATTATAAAGAGAGAGAGTTAATAGTTGGCCCAATCCAAAGTTTAGCACATGTAAAGCAGGCATAGAGGAAGTATAACAGGACAGGGAAAATAGGATGTTTTTGTATGTGTATATGCTGTTGCAAATCAGAGAAGTTTTCTGACGTTGTGTTCTTCAAAATTTTTACCCAATCTGTTTTTTTGCTTCTTCGTTCATTTCTATCGTGATCTTGACTGACCTTTTTCTTCTCTAGCTTCCTTTTCCTTTTGTGTGTAGGACATACAGGACCAGTTTTTATTCTCTAGGCATCCTTACAGAATGTTTTCCGGTTGGGATGCCTCGGTGGCTCAGTCAGTGAAGCTTCTTCCTTCAGCTCAGGTCATGATCCCAGGGTCCTGGGATCGAGTCCTGCATCAGGCTTCTTGCTCTGCTTCTCCCTCGGCCTCCTACTCACCCTGCTTGTGAGTGCTTTCTCTCTGAAAAATAAATAAAATCTTTAAAAAAAAAGTTTTCCATAGAATATTTCTTGGCTTTTAATACCCAAACTTCATAGAATGGATTTATTTCTCAATACAGTGTTTTATTTTCTGAGCACAATTTTTATACGAAATTTACATTTAGGTCGCCAAAACTGAATATAACATTTTTAAGAACTTTTCGACTTACATTCTAGACAGTTTGCAGAACGTCAGCGTTACACATAGAAATCTTTAAAACTATACCAGGTGTCAACAAAGGGGATGTGAGTCACAAAAATTGTATATTCAAAAACAGGCCATGTCACAACATTCACAGCAGCTATTTAAAACCATTAATTGTTTGTCAGAGAGTCCTGTTTTTTTTTTTTTTTTAAAGATCTTATTTATTTGAGAGAGAACATTAGCAGTGGGGAGAGGGAGAGGGAGAGGGAGAAGCAGACTCCTCACTGAGCAGGGAGCCCAGTGCAGGGCTTGATCCCAGGACAGAGATCATGACCTGAGCCAAAGGCAGCGGCTTCAGCAACTGAGCCACCCAGGTGCCCCAGGAAGTCCTGTTTTAAGCATTTTACATACTACATGATAATAGTTCTATGTTTTTCCATTTTTAATTACTTTAAAGGAAGCTGGTTAGAAGTTTGGGGTTTTTATAAAATACAGTATATTGTTTTCCATTTAAAATGATGGAAAATTACCTCCTGATTAATGTTTTCAGGCAAGATGATTTTTAAGAATGGATAACTGATATCAAGTAAGAGAGGTGTATACTTGAAGCCTTTTCATAATCATAATGTTCCCTTGAACTCTGACTTAAATTAGAGTCTCATCAGTGTTAGGTCTCATCCTTCTTCCAACGGCAAACTCACCAGTTATTTCAGTATTTTTTGATGTAAATTCTAATCTGTGTCTTCCTACTGTTGATCACCTGAAATTATCATTTGTGTACATAATGTCCATAAAATCAGTTGGAATGTGGCAAATCAGCCAAGCTTTAGTGTATTGCTGATTATCTGTATTATGATTATAACTGATTAACTTTATTGCTTTTCACTAAAACGGGTGTGGTTACAAGAGAAACCAAGTGAACAGAAAATGTTGATCGCGTTGCCAGTGGAGCCATCTCTAACGGGAGGTGTGGCGTGGTATATACTGTAGCCCATAACTGTCTTTTCTTGTGACCAAGACAGAAATAGAAAAGATACTGCTAATCTGTCTATTCACTAAGCATGTGAAACATCACAGTATTTCTATACAAAATTCTTGTTTGTCTGAACTACTTGAGACAAGGCTGGGAATGGACTGCAAATCTCAACTCTGAATGAAGAATAAAATGGGAAAAAAAATCTTCCTATTCAATTCTTGGTTCTTTGTACCAGGCGTCAGATATATAATAAACTATAATCTCCTAGGGAGAAAATGGCCCTCAAAGTACTATTTTAGATTTACCTCACAAAATGTCTTTTACTTTGAGTTCCTTCACACTAGAAATCAAATACAAAATAAAAATTCTGGCATTTTAGGCAACTTTGAAGGCAAAAAAGAAAATGCTGGTTCGTAAAGATATTTCACATAGATGCAAAAGTACAGAATCAGCAATTAATATATTTAGATCATGTTCCACTTTTATGAATGAGACACAGGTTATCAGTTTTTGGTGCAGAGACAACTCCTTGGATCACTAGTTGAGTTCTAGAACTACTCGAAGGCTGTTTCCTTAAAACGAAATTTTCTCAAGCCTGGCTCAGTGGGTAGGCCACTAAAACATACAAATTAAAGCATTAGAGAAAATGTTGTCAGAGAGTCAGGAAACAATTTCAAACTCCCACAGGATTACCCGATGCACTTATTATGGATTTTAATGATATTCTCATTTTCCCAGGTGAGAATAACAGAATTTCATCTTTTTTTTTTTTTTTTTAAATTCACTCACTTTTATTCTGGGATGTAAATTATAGGTAACACAACTCCCAAACATACCCATGGACATTGAACCCTAAGGCCATTCTATGAGTTATTTTAAAACTTGGTATTTTGCACATAATTATCTTTTTAAAAAATGTCTAAAACCAAGATTCTCTTCAGAAGTAAACATTTAAGGTTGGTACAAGACCACTTTAGGGCCATCTCTAATCTGAGGTTCATTGTGTGACAAGACCATTTTTGTTTCCTACAGCATAAATAATAGCTCAAAGGCCAAGGCTACCTCAGCATTAAGCTCTCCACTCTAAATGTCATCACAAAGTAGTGTTTACCACTGTGACCAGTGTTTAGAAAACATTTCTCTCCCAGTGGGTAGCAAAAACAGACTTTTACATAAGAAACACATTGCGGATTCTTGGAATAAGAAAAAGGGACCCCTAACTAAGGCACTGAAAGCTCACTAGTTAGTGAAGATAGGTAAAGGATACCAACCAGCTCCCTCTATTAGAGTCTGCATTATAAAAGTGCACTGGGGCATCGTGGTCGGTCGAGGCCAGAGGCAAGGCCAGAGTTTGGGTGAAATGGGAACTTTCCCTTTCTGCAGCATTTGGTCTTGGCTACCAATGTCCGATTCCTGACGTGGTACTATGGAAGAAACAACTTAATTTCCGTCTTTAAAGATATTATTTGTTATTAAAATATGAAGCTATAGCAATTCTTTTCTTATGATACTCAGGCTTTCCCCAGGAAGTGGAAAAATATCCATGAAGACTTACATACACATTCATTCCTATTCCTAGTCCTTTGAGAATCCAGTAGTCTTAGTAAAAGGCTGGAACATTGTTTAAGATCTTACTAGAGAAACCGTTATTATTAAGGTGGTGTAGATTATCTACAGAATATCACATTTACCTTTATGAGGGCTTTTCCTCAGGCACTTCTTTAGGTCTAAAAAAAAATTACAGGCCAGATCATTCAACACTGGTCTGATTGGTGGACATCCTGAGTGTAAACAAACAGTTTACGGGCTGTGTACTCCCTCTCCATTGTTAACAGACACATTGATTGTGGCCTGCAGTGCATTTTGAATTAGTTTGCATATTGGGGTGTGTGTGTGTGTGTGTGTGTGTGTGTATCTCCATTTTTTTCTATATAGCTACCCAGTGGATACAACACTACTTATGGAAAAGCCTGTCCTTTCCTCTTTGAATTACCTTGGCCACTTTATAAAAATATTTGAATATACATGGCTGGTTCTAGTTCTGTAAATGCTATTCTGGTTCAGTGATTTCCTCCATTTCTCTGTATCATTACCATGTTGTCTTCATTACTGCAGCTTGCTATTAATTCTTGAAGTGGTGTAAGTCTTCCAACTTTATTCTTTTTCAAGATACTTTTGTTACTTTAGAGGCACTTCTTTCTCGTATCGATATTTAGAACCAACTTGTCAGTTTCTATCAATATTCTGAGTATTTTGGGGGGGGTGCATGTATTGTATTTTCCCATTTTTTAAAAAATCTTTCCATCTAGTATCAGTTTGGAGGACTTATTTAATTTCTTGTTAGTAGAGTTGTGTTGGTTACTAGTTTTCAGTTATTGCTTATTGGAATATCTTTAGTCTCAAACATTTTTGAGTGGTATTTTTTTTGCCATGTGTACAATGATGGATTAATGTTTTTTAGTATTTAACTATGTCCTTTCCTTTTCTTTTTATAATCCTTATTACTAATGATGAATGGGCCATCATTTATATTTTTGTTCTTGGTCTTCAATGACACATGTGTTATACTGCTTAATATTTTCTTTTAAATTTATTTTTTATTTATTTTCAGCATAACAGTATTCTTTATTTTTGCACCACACCCAGCACTGCTTAATATTTTGTGTACAGTTCATTAATTTCTTTGCTACTGCTTTTCTTCACATTTGACACATTCAATGGCCTTATCTTCAAGCTACTGATGGCCATCACTTATGCACTTTCAAAACTCATTCATTGAGGGGGTGCCTGGGTGGCTCCACTGGGTAAGCATTTGCCTCCGGCTGGGGTCATGTTCTCAGGGTTCTGGGATCGAATCCTCTGCTGGGCTCCCTGCTTGGTGGGGAGTCTGCTTCTCCCTCTCCTTTTACCCCTGCCTCTCCTTGTGCTCTATCTCTCTTATGCTCTCTGTCAAATAAAAAATAAATACTTAAATAAACTCACTCAATGATCTTTTTAATGTTTCTTATATTGAACTTTTCAGTTTTAGAATTTATATCTAAAAGTTTCAGTTGTCTCCATTTTTCTGCTAAGCATCCCCTAACTATTCATGCATTAGCACCATTTTCTCTGTTATGGTCTTGGATTATATTTATAAGAGTTACTTTAAAATCTTTGTAAATTCCAATATTGTATAATCTTGGTGATTACACTGATTGCTTTTTCCTTGATTATTGGTCACATTTTTCTTTCTTTTTTTTTTTTTTAAAGATTTTCTTTATTTATTTGAAAAAGAGAGAGAGCATGAGAGGGGAGAAGGTCAGAGAGAGAAGCAGACTCCCCATGTAACTGGGAGCCTGATGCGGGACTCGATCCTGGGACTCTGGGATCATGACCTGAGCCGAAGGCGGTTGCCCAACAAACTGAGCTACCCAGGCAGCCCCTATTGGTCACATTTTTCTATTTTTTGCATCTTGTAATTCTTCTTCTTCTTCTTCTTCTTAAAAGATTTTATTTATTTGAAAGAAAGATAGCCTGTGAGACTGAGAGAGCCTGAGTGTGCATTGGCTGGCAGGACAAGCAGGGGGAACAGGCAGAAGGAGAGGGAGAGGCAGACTCCCCACTGAGCAGGGAGCCTGACGCAGGGCAGGGCTCCATCCCAGGACCCTGAGATCATGAGCTGAGCCCAAGGCAGATACTTAAGCCACTGAGCCACCCAGGTGCCTCCCCTGTAATTTTTCTTATATGCTGGACAATGTAAGTAATATGTTTAAATCTATATTGCTATCTTCCTTTAGTGTTTTTTTTTTTTTTTCTTGCTGGTTGAAAGTAAATTTGTTGTAATCACTCCTCATCCTGTTGGAGTTTATTGTTAAGCATTTTGGATGACTATAGAGAAGTCCTTGCCCTAGAGTATGTTCCTTAATCCTAAATCCTGTACTTTCTGACATTTCAGCGGAATACATGTGGTGTTAAGAGATACTTCCATTCTGAAAGGCCAGTACTCTGTAACCCAGTGTTGTGATTTTTAATGTCTCTGTTCTACTCTCAACCCAAGAGCAACTACACTCTTCTCAGCCTCAGTAAGTCTTGCCCTGCAAATGTGCCACCTAGTCCTCAGCCAGTAATCTGTGAGGAATCCCCCCAAGCCAACCCCCCGCCCCCCGCCAGATTCCCAGGCCCCGCATTTGTGCAGCCACTTTTTTCAAGCGGGATTTTCTTGCTTTGCTTCAGCTCAGCCTCCATGTGCTCTGCCTGGGAAACATTCATCCACTGTGGCGTCTGGGTGAACATAGATCTCGCTTCCTCTTTCCCTCTCTCAAATATTGTATTTGTTGCTGCCTTTGGCTTAATACCTAAAAGCAGTTGCTGTGTATGTTTTGTCTGCTTCTAGAATTTCTCAGAGAAATCAAATATGGTACCAGTTACCATATTATGACCAGTTAGGGATTTTTAATTTTTAATGCTTACAAAGAATTTTGATTAGGTACTCTTGTGTTCTATAGGATGTACTCAGCTATTATTTCGCAATTGAGATAAGTCCTTATGCTAAATTAAAACCAAAAACGCCTCTGCAAGCTGCTTGCATAATACATTGAATAAGCCTGCTCAATAGTTGTTAATTTCCCTGATACCACACCTCCCCCCTCATAAAATGGCATTGTCCCCTACTTGGAACCGCAAGCCTGGAATTGTTGTGATATCTTCCTCCCTCTCTATCTATTGCTAGGTTCTTTATATTCTATCTTCCAAATCTTAGTGCAGTGACTTTTTCTTAGGTTCAAATCGCCTCTCACCTGGACAATTTCAAAACCTCTTATATAGGTCTCCTTGATTGCATTCTCTCAACTTCCCCATACTATATTCTTTGTATAATGCTCAAAGTAGTATTTATTGTACCCTAGTTTACAACCTTTCAATGGTTTCTTAGTGACCTTAGAATTAATTTCATATGCCTTATCTTGGCTTACAAAGCTCTGTAAGCCATTGGCTTACAGATTGCCAAATTCCAACTTTCTCCTCTATTCACGTCCTATCCATATTGGCTCTTTCAAAAAAATTACTTCAGCACAGTTTTAGTATTTGTCTCAGAACTCTCTTCTGGTCACTAAGCCAGAGACACACTGTTATGGTTTCTTTACTTTTTCTTCTGGAAGTCAGGAAACGTCCAGAAACATTTTAAGTCTAGTAAAAAGAAGTCTTGTAGATCAGTTACCCAGAGATTTCATTCAAATTTTACCATCTGTCCCAATGATGTTCTTTATGGCAAAAGTCTTTCAAGGTCATGAGATGTTCTGAGTTATGCCTTTTTAATTTCTTTTAACTAGAAGAGTTTATTGCTTGATCTTTCCTTGAATACGATCACCTTGGTATTTATGAAGAGAATAGGCTACTGATTTTGTAATATGCCCTTCAAATTGGATTTATTCAATGCTTCATGATCCTTAGCTCTACATTCTGCATTTTGGCCAGGGTCTGTCATAAACTGCATTTCTTCTCATTGCAAATAAGGGGACAAATATCTGTATGTCTTATTACTTGCAGTGTTAACTTTTATCTCTTGATGTGTCACATGATTAAGATGTTGGATGCCAGGTTTTTCCATCATAAGGTTACTTTTAAGTATTTTATGGGTAGATGATTTCAGACTATATAAAATCCAATTCTTAAACTTTTACTCAACAATTTTAACATCTATTATTGTTTTATGCCTGAATTATTACTATGATTGTTGCCAGATGTTGATTCTGTAATTCCATCATTCCTTCTACATTTTCTAGTTGTTGACATTGTACTGTAAGGAAGAGATTCTATTTTTGGTCTCCATTTTGTATTCATTTATATTTTTTATATTAGTGCAGACTCATGGATTCCATAGGTTATAATTGATTATTAATATTATCTATTTATAGATCTTATATATAGCCAGTATCTCCTTAAACTGGCTTTGACATGTTTTTTTGAAATGTTCATACCTCCAATGGCAATCTGTATAAGACTATCCAAGAGATATCCCCCTGGATTTTACATCTAATTAGTCATGACACCCCAGCAGTACCAACTCATGCTACTTTATACTAGCTGAGAGATCCCATTCCCAACATGTATTCAACCACTTGACAGTATATATGTCAATTTTCTATATGTTAATATATGTTTTAATATATGTTAATTTTCATACTTCTTGGGGCTATAACTGTGCTCAAATGCACATCTAGAGCATTCTTAAACTGTATTATCCTGGCAACTTTACTGCATCTCGAAAACTTCCTTCCATTTTTCACAAGGCTATATTATATTCATCTTTCGCCTAAAATTCTCCCAAAGAAGCATTCATTAAACACCCTCACTTACTTTGTATGGCCTTAACACAAATTTTAATAGTGGTTTATGTGCTTATTTGCTTATTTTCTACTTCCCTCACTATACTAGATGTTCCACAATGTTAATTCCTGGATTGACGGTGTTCATTTCCATATCTCTAACAACTAACATAGTATACAGACAGATAGTAGGCTTTCAATAAACATCTGTTAAATAATAATTATGACTTGAGGAAAAGAACTCTCAATGGTTCCTCTACCTAGCAACTTCTTTTTTTTTTTTTTATACTATGTTCCCATTTATCTTTGGTATCTATTCTCGGACATGTGACCTAGTAAAAAAAAAAATCCATTAAATATTATTTGACGTAGCTTGCATGTCCTTAAACAGCTGCTACTCTTCTAGGTTTAGAGCCTCTGTAGACTAAGAACCACAATGTGTCCATTTCAAGACAACATAATAAAAAAACTCTAATACTTGTTTTTTATAGCTGCATTAGTTTTCTAGGGCTGTCATATAAAAAATACCACAAACTGATGGTTTATTTTTTTTTATTTTATTTATTTACTTATTTATTTATTTATTTTTAAAGATTTTATTTATTTATTTGTCAGAGAGAGAGAGCGAGCGAGAGCGAGCACAGGCAGACAGAGAGGCAGGCAGAGGCAGAGGGAGAAGCAGGCTTCCTGCGGAGCAAGGAGCCCGATGTGGGACTCGATCCCAGGACGCTGGGATCATGACCTGAGCCGAAGGCAGCTGCTTAACCAACTGAGCCACCCAGGCGTCCCCAAACTGATGGTTTAAACAACAAAAGCTTCTCGCCGTTCTGGAGGCTGGAGATCCAAGATTAGGGTGTTAGCAGGTTTGGTTTCTCCTGATGCCTCTCCTTGAACTCCAGACAGCCTTCTTGTTGGAGCCTCACATGGACTTCTCTGTGTATGGGTGTCCCTGGTGTCCCTTCTTATAAGGACACCATTTATACAGGATTACCACCTTACTCTTAGGACCTCATTTGACCTTAATTATCTCTACAAAGGCCCTATCTCCAAATGCAGTCTTAGTGGGGATTAGGGCACCAGGATATGAATTTGGGGGACACAATTAAATCCAAATGGTGGCCGTCTTTTGTTTTGTTTTGGATACCCTGCTTATGCAGAACATAACATTGATTTTTTTTCTCAGTTCTTTTGGTCAGATAAACTCTGTAATACCCAGCTGGAGATAAGAACATTTAAACTTTTTTTAGTATTTTGTGATTAATGCTTTCTTCTTATTGTTAAATGCTAGAAAAGACCTCCACACCCACATTCTCAAGAATTCTTTCAGGCATCTTCAAATATAGTAATGTAAGTCCCCTCTCCCATTTTACTTATTCATTAGACATTTGACAAAAGTTCACAGATAATGTTAACTGGTATTAGGATTTTCCCTAAGCTGGTCAGATTATTTTTAATAAATTACCAAATGATTGACTCAACTATTTATTTGAGTGACCCCTACATTGAGAAAGTACATAGTTAAACACTGAGTCCTTATAAGATACTTTGGAAAGTAATAGTCAAGTGATTAGTAACGTGTATAAGGTTTCCTTTTAGGTTGATGAAATGTTTGAAACTTAGATTTTGATAATGGTTGCACAACTTTGTCAACATATTAAATACAGAATTGTGTACTTTGAAAGGGTGAATTTTATGGTGTGATTTATATCTCAGTATATCTTAAAAGGTAATTTGTAAACTATTATTTTTGCATGTGTTATAAACTTTACTCCAATTCGGGTATTTACCTAGTATGCTGAATTCATAGCAGAATGATCTCTTATGGAAATGTTTTCCCATTCCTTTAGATCTGAAATTTCTCAATTAGCCAGTCCTTACCACTTCCTGAAAAGAATCTAATAAGGTCTTAAATTTTTTTCTATTTACATAATAGAGAAAATTAAAATGCAGATCAGTAGAACACTAATCACGTTGAAATTTGGAAAATTAACCATAAGTAATTCAAAATCCAGAGGAAAAGAAAGGCTAATTTATGAAGGCCTCTTCAATCTGTTGAAACTAAGAAAACTGAAAATTGTGTTTTTTTGGCTTAAAAGATGAGGAACAAATCCCTGAAGTTTGGGCATGACATGTAAAAGCATCTTTTTCTGTCAGCTACCTCCATGTCTGAAAATGTAGTATTAAAAAAAAAAAGTGACTTTCATATGCTGGTAAGTGTAGTTTCTACTACTATCCCTAATCTACTAGAGATCTTAAATGATTTACCATTGCTCACTGTTCTTGTTTATAATTCAAGATGTGGCTCTTGTTCAGGCTTTCCCTAGGACAAAAATAATGTTTTTAACTCAGGGTGAGATGAAACACCAAAACTGAGAAAACAAGTCTCTAGTCAGTTTTATAGAATATCTCTCATTATTTTAATTGTTTTGTCCTGGTCAAGCAAAACATGTTCTGACATAAGTATTGCACTTAGAATTTTTCATTACAAATGCTCCTTGGAAAAGCATTTTAAATAAAACTAATAGCATTTAATGTTTACCACTTATCAAAGTTGCCTAAATGGCTACTTTTAATAATGGGTGAAAACCTCAAATCTGGGACTTAACAGCTTTGCCTTTCGTTAGAGCAAAGGAGTAAATGCAGCTAATGTCCACTCTCCAAACAAATCCAGTAAATTGAAGGTTTTTTTTTTTTAATGATTTCCTCAGTAACCTATTTATTCCAAAATATCTACATTTCCTCCTCTTGCTTCATGCAAACACAGCCTATGATTTCCCATCCAAGAAAGGTTTGGCTATTTTGAATGACCTTTTCTCACAAACTTGAATTGTAGTCCATTCCTCTTTGTTTTCTCTCTGAATGATACATAAGCTTGGGAAAATGTTGCTGTATTTCTTGGAGCATAAAATGCAGAGATTCCCAGAGTTCTCAGAGCTTGGTAACAATGCTTTACTTCAGCCTGGCAGCGTGCCTGAGGGGCTAAGGGCCCAAGGCTGCCTTTGAAAGGAAAGACCTAGAGAAGCCAAGGAAGAAGAGAATCAGTCTATAATTTAAATCGGGTTCCAGTTTGATCAGTTACACTAGCCTCCTGTGTCTACATGTGGTCACAGAATCTACTGAAAAGCTGATTAATCTAAAATAATAATTGGTTTTAGCCTGGCCAATCACATTAGCCATGAAACAGATCTCATTAAGTCACTATTAAAATGCATCTAATTCAGACCCACTGCAGGTTATCATGAGGGAAATGGCATTTGAAAAGAGGTTCTTGAAGCTGCTGTGTGAAGGATGGCTGAAGGATGGCTGAGAGGGGAGAATGGAGAGGCTTCTGTCTCTTCCATGGCTGCCCCTATCGGTTTAATAGCCTTCGCAGGCTACTCTCTGCATATGTACCACTTCACATTCTTTTTTTTTTCTACCACAACTAATTAATTTTTAATGCAAGTAATAGCTTCACCTCTCAATTCAGCCCCTTAGAGAACCCAGCCTAATGGCCCTGAATATGCAGTGCTCCTTGGTAAGAAATCATATTAATGTAGATTTGGAGCTTGCAGCTTAGAGGATAAATGAAATTCTCTTTAGATTGGTTTGCTCCACTTGGGTGGATAGCCTGCCTTCTCTCCTGACTTGTACCACCTCCCTGATTTGTATTTAAAGCTCACTACTCTACCCGACATATAGATATTTCTGAAAGTTCAGAAATGGGTTTTTGTCCTATCTCCCAACGCCATTTTCTTTAGCAAATCACAGAACGTCAGCTGGAAGGAAATCTTAGAACTCATCTATTCCTATCCTTGCCCTGTACAGAAAAGATGTAGAAATCTACAGAGGGCAAGATGGAGAGCTCAGTTGGATCAAGATGGAAAGGTCTTAGTTTGCTCACACTGAGGAATTTGTGCATTGTCCTGGAAGTGTTCAAAGTTGCTTTGGGGCAAGAATGTCATGGTTCAGAATGCTCATTCTGGCAGCAGTTGGAAGTTAGGGGAGGGTAAAACTATAGTTCGAGAAGAACAATTAGGAGGTCTTTTACTATTCCTCGTGAGAGGTCATGACTTGGACTAGGTCATTGAGTGTAAGGAGGAAGACCAGAGCATAGATGAGTGCTGGTGAAGAGTCTGAATAGTTGGATGTGGTGGGTGGAGGAGAAAGAATCGCTGAGCGTGATCGATTGGCGTTGGGTAGGTGAGCTGAGTAGTCCTACCGTTCAACATGATAAAGGACAACAGGCTGCAGGGTCATGTGAATGTTTGGCTATGTGGGAAATGGTAATAATAGTAATGCTGGCAAGAACATTGAGTTTTAGAGGTATATGAGACATCACTGGGAGATGTCTAATGTCTAATTAACAGACTCCATGATAACGGATATGCTTGATTTACCTTCTGATCCATGTGTTATCAAATATATTGGTCTTCTCCAAGTATGTCCTTTCAAATTTTAATAAGAGAGCAGTCTTAGAAAACTGTTTAGTCCCATTTCTGCCATGGCCTTTAGCAAGCACTTCATCCCCATGAACCTAAGTTCTTTATCTAAACAAAAGGATAATAAGACAGGCTCATCTTCCTTTAACTTCGTGTAGGGATCATATGGGCTGATATGGGAAAGTATGTTGAAAGCCTAAAGAGTAAATGCATGTTATAAACTAATTTCCTATTCAGACTTGAGAAAGAAGGACATGCATATTCCTGTTACAGAAACTTGACTTTAAGGGATCTCCCCCTTGTGTATTCCTTGCACATTACAGATATACTCAAATATATTCAAAACTCTGGACAAAAAAAAAAAAAAGATGGCATTCTTACATTGTCAGCTGGCTGTCAGTGTTTCTAAGCAAGAGCATTCCTTTATTTTCACTGCAGTATTCAGTTATCACCCAGGAAACCCCTGGGCCTGTTTTGACATCCAGGAGTTTCCTTGAGTGATGTATATGTAGGGGAAAGGTATTTGTGATGGGATAGGGAGGAAGGCATGAAATCTGTAATTTGGTGGAGAAATAGCTTGCAACTCAACATTTTTTTGGTCTGAACTTAGACTGTCAGGAACCTGAGTATTTGCACTTTTTGCTTTTTTTTTTTAAAAGATGTTAATGGGCTTGACAGGCATAATTACAACTATGCTTACAACTTTTTCAGAAATTGATTTCTAGTTGCGGTAGCTTTCATTTTGTTCTACAGTGGGATTAGAAGAACAGTCAGAAGATGTGTTCAGAGACTATGTGGTGTAGGTTTGCTCTGTGTTGGTTTCTATTCCAGTAGACTATAAGGTGATCATGTGCAAGAAAGACCTAGTCTTAGATTTATAACAGGAACATCAGAGGCCAAGATAAAAATGATCCATTTATACAGAAAAGTCCCTTGGAAGTCCTTTTAAATTAGAGACCCTTTATTTTTTAGTTATATAAACTATGGTCCTAAACCCTAGCTAGAGAGTCCATTCTCTGCAGAAAGCTTAATTGGAAACAGTGCTGGCCTCACTACCACAAACTTGGTGTCTTGTTCTTGACTCAGACGCTCTTGTGCAAACTGGAAAATCTCTTTACTGCTCTGAGACCCTGCTTACTCTAGTGAAATATGAGAAAGGCATTTATAAGATTATACCTGGAATTCCTTCTAGCTCTAAAATCCCAAATCTTCTCAGAATTCCTAAAATCCTTTTCAGTTTGATGTGGTGTGTGTAGTACAACAAAGTGGATGGTTTTCTATAATGAGATGAGGTTCAGTTCTTGATAAAACAAAGAATTCTGTGTTGTATGGAACAGTGAATATACAACATTTAAGAGAGCTCATTCCCTGCTATGGGCAGGCGTTTTCAATAACTACATATTTGGCCATTATTGTTTCTGCCTTTTTGACTCATATCAAGCCCAAACCATCTGTTATTTGTCTTCAGGTGACTATCCAGGCTTTGTAGGTATTTAAAGAAACCATTTGGGGAGGAAAGCAACAGCCATGTAATATTAAAGATGCCTTGAGTGGTACAAAGGCGTTAAAAAAGAGAAAAGGGACTGGGCTCTAATGGCATAGTCTGTTCCTCTACACTGGGTTTCTATTTAATTAAAGCATTTCTCTCCTATTTGTTATTTCTAGTTTTTTGTTCACACAGAAAGCATAGTAAGTTAATAAATAAAGACATAGACTAACCTCTTTATCTTTCCAGCCTCCGTGGGGCACTGCTTCATTAGCTGAAGTCCAAAGGAAAAACAACAACAATAAATTCCTCCTATGTCTTTTTACCTTCTATTGTTCTGGTCAGCAGTTGGTGCTCTAGCCTGTGTTCATTTGTCATATATGTATCTCATTTTACCAGCTAATTGTGAAGATTTAGGTAGAATTTTTTTTATTATTTAATCTTTGCTGTGTGCAATACTGACCTCAGTCCTTCTGTGGTCATGCTATTAGAGCCCAGGAATGCTGGTTAGAAGTAGGACAGAGGGCACCTGGGTGCCTCAGTGGGTTAGGCCTCTGCCTTTGGCTCGGGTCATGGTCTCAGGGTCCTGGGATCGAGCCCCACATTGGGCTCTCTGCTCAGCAAGGAGCCTGCTTCCCCCTCTCTCTCTGCCTGCTTGTGCTCTCTCTCTCTCTTATTAAATAATAAGAGATAATAATAATCTCTCTCTCATTAAATAATAAGAGATAATAATAATGTCTCTCTATTAAATAAATAAAATTTTTTTAAAAAAAGAAAAAGAAATAGGACAGGACAGAAAACAATGTGTATGAAACTCAATGACACAGAAGAAACAGTTATACCAGTATCAGCACGACGGGAATCCTGTGTGCTTAGCTGACCAGATGCAAATTTAAAATTAAATTGTCTTAATGAAGTATGGACTATGAGGAAGCCACTGCCTTAAGTTCCTGAAGGGACACCAAGAAGTTTAAAGTATAGTCTGGGTTTTCTTGGCATTTGCTATCTAATAAGACAGACAAGTATAGTCCAAGGAAAGGATGTGGAGAAATTTGCTTTGATAGGGATCACATCATTGTTCTGTGCTGATTCGACTAATGTCACTATGTGCCACCTAAGCTTTCCTAAGGTACAAGAAGTCTACTTCCGGTCAAGGAAATGTGTGTAGGTTCTATGCTGTCTGGGCCCACTTTCCAGTTCCATTAGTAAACACAGTTACAGTGGTTCCCAAAAAGGAAAGTTAGATAGTTCTGAGACCAGAATTGAGGAATGGGCAGGATTTTGATAGACACAGACGATGACCAAGGTAGAAGGAGATCAATCGGCAGTAATGATGAGCATTAAGAAATGGAGGGTGTCCAGAAATTGAAGAGTGAGAGGAGGGCTCTGGGAAGTGCAAGTGATCTAATTTGGCTGCAGTAGCAGTGAGATGAGCTTTTGTACTTAAAGAGTTATGTCATCAGTGAAGCTTTAACATGAATTCTGGCAGCAGTATGGAAAGTAGATTAAGAGTGGGAAGAGCTTAGAGGCATGGAGAGCAGGTGAAATAATTGAGAAAACAAATGCAAGGCTGAGTTGTTGAAAGGGCCCTGGGAATGCAGCAAAGGGGCAGATGGTAAAGGGCATGGTGATGGATCTGTGACCATTGATTGAATCCAGGATGCCATTGAAAGAGAATGTAAGAGAATGGTCGAGTTTCATTCTTCTACATATAGCTGTCCAGTTTTCCCAGCACCATTTATTGAAGAGACTGTCTTTTTTCCACTGTATATTTTTTCCTGTTTTGTTGAAGATTATTTGCCCATAAAGTGGGGGTCCATATCTGGGGTCTCTACTCTGTTCCACTGGTCTATGTGTCTGTTTTTATGCCAGTACCATGCTGTCTTGGTGATCACAGCTTTGTAATAAAACTTGAAATTAGGTAACATGATGCCCCCAGTTTTATTTTTGTTTTTCAACATTTCCTTAGCAATTTGGGGTCTCTTCTGATTCCATACAAATTTTAGGATTATTTGCTCCAGTTCTTTGAAAAATACTGGTGGAATTTTGATTGGAATGACATTAAAAGTATAGATTGCTCTAGGCAGTATAGACATTTTAACAATGTTTATTCTTCCAATCCAAGAGTCTTACACCATACACAAAGATAAACTCAAAATGGATAAAAGACCTCAACGTGAGACAGGAATCCATCAGAATCCTAGAGGAGAACATAGGCAGTAACCTCTTCGATATCAGCCACAGCAACTTCTTTCAAGATATGTCTTCAAAGGCAAAGGAAACAAAAGCGAAAATGAACTTTGGGGACTTCCTCAAGATCAAAAGCTTCTGCACAGCAAAGGAAACAGTCAACAAAACAAAGAGGCAACCCACGGAATGGGAGAAGATATTTGCAAATGACAGTACAGACAAATGGTTGATATCCAGGATCTATAAAGAACTCCTCAAACTCAACACACACAAAGCAGATAATCATATCAAAAAATGGGCAGAAGATATGAACAGACACTTCTCCAATGAAGACATACAAATGGCTATCAGACACATGAAAAAATGTTCATTATCACTAGCCATCAGGGAGATTCAAATTAAAACCACATTGAGATACCACCTTACACCAGTTAGAATGGCAACATTAGCAAGACAGGAAACAACATGTGTTGGAGGGGATGTGGAGAAAGGGGAACCCTCTTACATGGTTGGTGGGAATGCAAGCTGGTGCAGCCACTTTGGAAAACAGTGTGGAGATTCCTCAGGAAATTAAAAATAGAGCTTCCCTATGACCCTGCAATTGCACTACTGGGTATTTACCCCAAAGATACAGATGTTGTGAAAAGAAGGGTCATCTGTACCCCAATGTTTCTAGCAGCAATGGCCATGGCTGCCAAACTGCGGAAAGAACCAAGATGCCCTTCAACGGACGATTGGATAAGGAAGATGAGGTCCATATACACTATGGAGTATTATGCCTCCATCAGAAAGGATGAATACCCAACTTTTGTAGAAACATGGACGGGACTGGAAGAGATTGTGCTGAGTGAAATAAGTCAAGCAGAGAGAGTCCATTATCATATGGTTTCACTTATTTGTGGAGCATAACAAATAGCATGGAGGATAAGGGGAGATGGAGAGGAGAAGGGAGTTGAGGGAAATAGGGAGGGGAGGTGAACCATGAGAGACTATGGACTCTGAAAAACAATCTGAGGGTTTTGAATGGGCAGGGGGTGGGAGGTTGGGAGAACCAGGTGGTGGGTATTAGAGAGGACACGGATTGCATGGAGCACTGGGTGTGGTGAAAAAACAATGAATACTATTACACTGAAAAGAAATAAAAAATTAAAAAAAAAAAGAAAGAGAATGTAAAAGACAAAGCTAATTTATTTTGGTGAATTTTGTCATGGTCATGATTGTTTTACTTGTTTCCATCAGTTCTCTCACCAATGTATCTTTTCCCATTTTTAAAAATTTCCCATATATTTGGAGGCTATATAATGAATTTATGTATGCTTATTTTATATATATATATATATATATATATATATATATATATATCCCAGCTTTATCATAAAATCTTTAGGATGTATAAATGAAATATTGTTAGTAAAGCATAGATTTAAGACGTTTTGGTTAATAAGTAATGGATCTCTTGTCCAACATTTCACTTGACAGCTAGAATCATAAGAGATTTTATAAGGTGGATTATTACAAAGAGCTAAAAACAGGTGGGAGGCTTTGTTCTCATCTTGGTAAATAACAAAATGACTCTCTGTTTTATATTTCCTGAAGATACATATGTAATAGTTAATTAACGGGATCCTATGCTTGTTTGAAAGTCTTTGAAGTTATCTGAGATGCAGTATAAGGGGTACTGTCTCATAACCATCTCTCAATTCAAGACCCAAGTAATGGATGGTTATCAGAGAACACTTGGAAAATATTACTACAGAGTCTCTAAAACAGGCACTTAGAGAAGTTTCCCAACTGGTATTCCTCACATATTTTTTGTATCTATATTTCTCATTTAGAGTAAATCGTAGCACCATCTATCTAGTACACAAGTCAGAATCAATGAAGTAATTCCCCTCCCCTCACAGCCAATGAGTCATCAATTTCTGTTTATTGAACTTTTTTAAAAAAAGATTTTATTTTTCTTACGTGGGGAGGAGGAGAGAGAGAGCACATGCTAACCCAGAGGGCAAGGGAGAAGCAAACTCCCTGATGAGAAAGGAGTCTGATGTGTGGCTCAATTCCGGGACCCTGAGATCATGACCTAAGCCCAAGACAGACACTTAACCAACCAAGCCAGCAAGGTGCTCCCATTTGTCAAACTTGAAAACCTCTGGAATCCATCCATGCCTTTCTATAACCAGTGTTCTTCCTTTCTTCTGAATATCATTTTTGCACAACCTTTGTGTCAGTATTTCTCTCATCCTCTTCTTGTCCTCCTCCATATTATATTGATTTCATTTAAAAATGCATGATTTTAAAAGAAAATCCTGATTATATAAGTAGCTGGTTGTTTTCTGAGAATTTAGAAAATATGGAAATCTTTCTTAATAACTTCAGTGAAGGGATTAAGCCCAACAGAAAATGACTGGAATAACTGATTTCTTAATTCTCTGAGGAAAGTGCATAGTTACTACAACACTGGGTGAATAGGACAGATGCTTGTAGAATAGGGCTGGGAAAACTGCAGCCCACAGGCTAAACCTGACCCGCTGCCTGGTTTGTAAATAGTTTTATTGGAACAAGCCACACCCATTAATTTCATGGGTGTTTGCCATTGTCTATGGCTGTTTTCACACTACAATGGCATAGTTGAGCAGTTGCTGTGAAAGAGCCATATGGCCTGCAGTATCTAAAATAATTACTATCTGGCACTCCTTTATAGAAAAATGTGGCTAACTCCCACTTAAGAACATTAAGGCATAATGCTCCTTGGTGAGCTGGTTGAGAAGGGTTGCCACCCAGGAAAGTTTAAAGAGAATATGAAAATAACCCATAATCATTATAACCCAAATATAGCCACTAATGTCATTTTAATACGTTTCTAGAAAAGTTTTGTGTTTACATACATGATAATGTAACAATATCATTGGGATCGCAGTATTGACCACATTTTATGTATTTTGTTATCAGATATTTCTCAGTTATAATTCCTGGATGTTATTACAACATATAGAATTTAGCAATTCTGATAATGTTGGGCAATGTGATCTACATTTTTTGTTTCTGTACACTGTTAAAAAAAAAAAAAAGACTTATCAGGGGGTGCCTGGGTGGCTAAGTTGGTTAAGTGTCCGTTGGTTTCAGCTCGGGTCTTGATCTCAGGGTCAGGGGTTGAGCCGTGCGTCCAGCTCTGCACTTAGCAGGGTGTCTATTTGCGGCTTCTCTCTCTCTCCTCTCCCTCTGCCTCTCCTTCCACTTGCACATATACTCTCTCTCTCCAGATAAGTTTTTTTTTTTTTAAGATTTATCAGGGAAGCCTGGATGGCTCAGTTGGTTAAGCATATGATTCTTGATTTTGGCTCAGGTCATGATCTCAGGGTCATGAGATCGAGCACTGCATTGGACTCTGTGCTGGGCATGGAGTCTGCTTGAGATTTTCTCTCTCTCTCTCTCCCTCTACCCCTGCCCTCTCTCCGTCTTTGAAAAAAAAAAAAAACAACTTATCAGATGTATTAAAGATTACTGAGCCAATGCAACATGATCTCTTAAATTGGATTCTGGAATGGTAAAAGGACAGAGTGGAAAAAACTGGTGAACTATGAATAAAGTCTGTAGTTTAGTCCATAGTGTTGTCCCAATGTTAATCTCTTAGTTTTGAAAAATGTAATATGGTTACATAAGATGTTAATTATAAGGAAACTGAGTGAAGAGGATACAAGAAGTCTGTACTATCTATGAAACTCACCTGTGAATCTAAAACGATTCCAATATATAAAATTTAAAATAAAAAACTAAGTCAAAGCTGAAAACTTCTCTGGGATGTTTTAATGAGGTACAACTTACATACAGGAAAGTGCACATGTCATAAATGTACAGTTTGACTTTAAAAATTGAACACATTCTCGTAACCACCACCCAGATCAAGAAACAGAACATTAGTCATATCACAAATACAGCACATGCTTCTAGTAACTATCTCCTGCTAAGGCTAATGTTATCCTGATTTCTAACAAGAGTATTCATTTTTACAGTTTTGCAGTTTATGAAATAGAATCACATAGTGTGTATGCTTTTATGTCTGTCATATTTTGCTGAACATCGAGATTCACCCATGTCATTACATATAGTTGTAGATTGTTCATTCTTATTATTGTTTAATGTTCCAATGGATAAATATATCACAGTTTATCCATTTGACTGTTAAAAGGCATTTGGGTAAGTTGTAGATTTTGGCTATTAGGAAAAATACTGTTATGAACAGTTATGTACAGATATCTTTCACTTAGTATATGTACCTATTTCGTAGGGCATATGTCTAGAACTGATACTGTTAGGTCAATATACATTTGTTTGGCTTTAGAAGTTCTCTTTAGTAGATAATGAAAAATCGCTTTTTAAAACACTTGTATCAACTATCTGTAATCACAGTGGCATTAGAAGTTTCTATGACAAGGGATGCCTTGGTGGCTCAGTTGGTTAAGCAGCTGCCTTCGGCTCAGGTCGTAATCCCGGGGTCCTGGGATTGAGCCCCGCGTCAGGCTTCTTGCTCAGCGGGGAGCCTGCTTCTCTCTCTGCTCTGTCTGCCTCTCTGCTGCTCCCCCTGCTTGTGCTCTCTCTCTCTCTCTAACAAATGAATAAATAAATAAAATCTTTAAAAAAACTTTAAAAAGGAAGTTTCTATGACAAAACCATGAAAATCGCCCTAATATTCTAAGGGAAAGTATTTATAACCTTGAATTGTATACTAGCCAAATTCTCATACAAGGTAAGGGTAGAATTAGTCCATTTCCATAGGCTCATCTCTCAAAAACTTCCCTTTTATAGACTCTGTAAGGAAATATCTGGAAAGTGTGACTCTCTGAAAGAGATTAAGCCAAGAATGAAGACTGTACCTGAGCTAGAATGAAAGAGAAGAGATCACACTGAAGGAGATTTCTATGATAAGAATTGTGCATCAGGCTTAGAGAAAACAGTAGCTGAGAGCAGAGCAGGTGGCTGGTACCCTCTGGGAAGGATGGCTCCCCTCCAGAAAAAGTTGAGTTAATGGATTACTTGATGTATGTACCCTTACTGAGAATGACTTTTATAGCATAGTTAGGAGTAGGAGGGTGGGGGAGATAAGGCACAAAAATAAGGCAATTATAAACTCTAAACAAAAAATTTAAACACTCATTGTACCTAAAGTGAATATGCCATGAACAGTACTCATGTAGTTCTAAGATAGATGCTGAACTGATTTAATAAAAACATTATCTATTTATATTTATGTCACAGGAAAATTCTTAATGGATGATCATGGTGAAAGAAAGCAAAAATTTTAATTTTCCTTATAGGACAAAAAATAAAGAGTGTTTACAGTGGGGGGAAGAATAGCAGGTATGTGCATATTTAGAAAAATGGAAGAAATAATATAAGAAAAAGTGAAGAGTTGATAAAATGCTGTTGGTGCTGGGTCAGGATGGCAGGTGACTGTTTATAATTAAATACTTTATATAAAACCCTGGTTGTCTTGGAATTATGTATAGTAATCTTTCTTGTTTAATAGTTTAGAAATTATATAAAGAATTTATAAGTAAAAACATAAAGAATATTAAAACAGTATTAAGACCAACCCCATTTAAAAAGAATGTAAAACTTGAACAGCTGTTTTTTTTTAAAGATTTTATTTATTTATTTGACAGACAGAGATCACAAGTAGGCAGAGAGGCAGGCAGAGAGAGAGAGGAAGGTAAGCAGGCTCCTTGCTGAGCAGAGAGCCCGATGTGGGGCTCGATCCCAGCACCCTGGGATCATGACCTGAGCTGAAGGAGAGGCTTTAACCCACTGAGCCACCCAGGTGCCCCTTGAACAGGTGCTTGACAAAAGATAGATGGATAACCAATGAGCACATGAAATGGTGTTGGACATTAGTCACCAATGAAGTAGAACTTTAAACCACTCTGAAATGCAATTGCACATGTACTCAAATGTCTAAAATTGGAAAGACTGAAAATACCAGTCTCAGAGAATGCTAAGCAACTGGAACTTTCACAAGTTAGTGATGATTGTATAAAATGGTCTAACTGTTTTAGAAAATGGTTTGACAAGTTTTTATAAAATTAACATACATTTACTTTTGACCCAGGAATTCCCCAGTATTTATGCAGAGGACATGAAAATATATGTCCACATAAAGACTTGGACACAAATGTTCAAATGTCCATACTGTTATTGATAATAGTAAAAAAACCCACAAAAACCCAAATGGTCATCAGCAAAATGGATAAACAAGTTATGGTAAATTTACAGAAAGGAATGCTACTTGGCAATAAAAAAGAGTGAACTAGTGATACTTGAGACAGTGGTAACACACTTCAGAAATGTCAGTTTGAGCAAGAGAATTCGAACATACCAGTACATGTACTTGATGATTCCATTTATGTGAAGTACAAGAAACCAGAAAATGGTTGCCTGTAGACATGGGAATCAACCTGAAAGGGATACCAGAGAATTTGGGAGTAATTGAAATGTTATTTATCTTGTCTTGGTTGTTGGTAATTTGGGTAGATCTAATTGACAAGCTATTAAACTTAAGATCATGGAATGCTACATTAAAAATTAATCATGTACCGTCTGGTGACTAACATAACACAATAAAAAATAAACTTAAGATCTATGCATTTTTGTATATAAATTACATAAAAATTTAAAGTTCATTGTATACCACTTTCCTTGTTTTTGTGCTAACACAAAGATTCTTGGATTTTATTATTAGATATTTAGGTTGTTTTTATTTTTTCTATTTGAAGCAGTACTTGATGAAAAATCTTCATTTTTACTTGCCCAATAATGTTCTGAGGGCAGAATCCTGCCTAAGAGAAGAATTCCCTGCTTACTCATAGTGTGTATTTTTTAAATTTATTTTCAGCATAACAGTATTCATTATTTTTTCACCACACCCAGTGTATACTTTAAAGGTTTTAAAAAAACTTATTAGAAACCTACCCTCCAGAAAAATTGAACCAATTTCCTCGAGCACATCTGAGAATATCATCAGTGACACTATTTATTTTTACATTAACTAACTTGAAGAGGGACAGTATTTTATTTTTCTATCAAATAATTCTGATCTTAATGTCACTAGGATCTGAATTTGAATCCTAGCTCTGCCACTTATTAACTATGTGTCTGTGGGCAAATTAAACACTCTTAAGTTCAAATTTCCTCATTTATAAAATGGGGCAAATAGTAGTACCTAAATCTTAAGGCTCCTTATCAATATCCTAATGCAGCTAGGTAGATTCATGTATACTAAATTCCCTGACAATCAACTTACTAAATATGCAATTCCCTGCCAACCAGAAGACAAGAGATTGAAATCTGGTTTAGGATGGTTCACTATAGGCTTTATATTGTTAGGAAGGAAGAAGGTTTAAGTCTACAAAAAGACTTTTTTTAGGGAAGTGAGGATAGAGGCAGAAGTGAAGTCAGGCTGGGGAGCGACAGGGGTAGATGTGGTAGGAGAATGAAGAAGGAGCTGCATTTGGCTTGCTACTTTTTTTTTATTATGTTTTGTTAATCACCATACAGTATATCATTAGTCTTTGATGTAGTGGCGTACTACTTGAGAGATACAACAGCAAGGGGCAGAGGCAGAAAAAATTAGAACTTAATTTGGAAAACTCCTCTTCTGATAGATTGGATTTCAATGAATAGCTTTCTAGCAAATAGGCTGGCTCCCAACAATCAATGAACTATTTTAGCTTAAATTTGTATTTAGTTATATGGACATTGAAACTTTATTTTAAGAGTTTATTTAAATTCCAGCATAGTTAACATACAGTGTTATAGTAGTTTCAGGTGTATGACACAGTGATTCAACACTTCCATAAATCACCCAGTGCTCATCACAAATGTGCTCCTTAACTCCCATCGCCTATTTCACCCATCTCCCCCACTCACCTCCCTTCTGGTAACCACCAGTTTGTTCTCTATAGTTAGGTGTGTTTCTTGGTTTGTCTCGTTTTCCTTTGCTTATTTGTTTTGTTTCTTAAATTCCACGTATGAATGAAATCATGTGGTATTTGTCTTTCTGACTCATTTCACATAGCATAATACTCCCTAATTCCATCCATATTGTTGCAAATGGCAAGATATCATTCTTTTTATGCCTGAGTAATATTCCATTCCATTTGGTACAATTGTAAATGAGATTGATTCCTAATTTCTCTTTCTGCTGCTTCACTATTGGTATATAAAGATGCAGATTTGTGTCATCGACTTTGTATCTTGTGTCTTTACTGAATTCATTTATCAGTTCTAGTACTTTTTTTTTTAAAGATTTTATTTATTTATTTGACAGAGAGACAGATCACAGGTATGCAGAGAGGCAGGCAGAGAGAGAGAGGAGGAAGCAGGCTCCCCGCTGAGCAGAGAGCCGGATGTGGGGCTCGATCCCAGGACCCTGGGATCATGACCTGAGCCAAAGGCAGAGGCTTAACCCACTGAGCCACCCAGGCACCCCTTGTTCAAATTATCTATTCCTGTTTCAGTTTATATGTTTCTGGGAATGTATCCATTTCTTTCAAGTTGTGCAATTTGGTGGTGTATAGTTTTCCGTAATACTCTCTTATAATTGTATTTCTGTGGTGTTGTTTGTTATTTGTCCTCTCTCCTTTGTGATTTTTATTTATTTGGGTCCTTTCTACTTTTGATAAGTCTGGTTAGAGCTTATTCAATTTTATTAATATTTTCAAAGAACCAGCTCCTTGTTTCATTGGTCTGTTGCTTCTTTTGGCTGGTATATCATTTATTTCTGCTTTAATCTTTACTATTTCCTTCCTGCTGGTGTTAGGCTTCATTTGTTCTTTTTCTAGCTCCCTTAGGTATAGGGATATGTTGTTTTGATGTTTTTCTTGCTGCTTGAGATAGGTTTGTATTGCTATATACTTCCCTCTGGGACCGCTTTTCCTGCATTCCAAAGATTTTGGACACTTGTGTTTTCATTCTCATTTGTTTCCATGTATTTTAAAAATTTCTTCTTTGATTTCCTTGTCGACCCTAAGCAATGAATCATTGCTTAGTAGCATGTTTAACCTCCATGAATTTGTGACCTTCCCAAACTTTTTCTTGAGTTTGACTTCTAGTTTCATAACATTGTGGTCAGAAAAGTTACATGGTATGATTTCAATCTTTTTGTATGAGTTGAGGCCTGGTTTGTGACCTAATGTGAGATCTACTGTGAAGGATGTTTAGTGTGTACTTGTAAAAAATGTGTACTCTGCTATTTTAAGATTGAATGTCCTGAATATGTCTGTTAAGTCCATCTGGTCCAGTATATCATTCAAAGCCATTGTTTCCTTGTTAATATTCTGTTTAGATGATCTGTCCATTGATATAAGTGGGGCATTAAAATCCCTTAATATTATTTTATTATTTATTAGTTCTTTTATGCTCTTGTTTTATATATCTGGGTGCTCACATGTTGGGTACATAAATATTTATAATTGTTATGTCATCTTGTTGGATTGTCCCTTTTATTATTATATTATGTTCTTCTTCATCTCTTGTTACTATCTCAGTTTTAAAGTCTATTTTGTCTGACACAAGTATTACTACTCCAGCATTCTTTTCATACCCATTTGCATAATATATGTTTCTCTGTCCTCTCTCTTTTCAATTCAGGTGTCCTTGGGTCTAAAATGAGTCTTGCAGGATATAAATGGGTCTTATTATTTTAATTCCTTTTGACACCCTGTGTCTTCTGATTGGAGTGTTTAGTCCATTTACATTCAGAATACTGATATGTATCTATTGCTATTTTATTACTTGTTTTCATTGCTTCTGTAGATTTTCTCTGATACTTTCTTGTCTTTGTCATTTTGGCTCTTTGCTTTACATTCAGAGTCTCCTTTAATATTTCTTGCAGGGCTGGTTTAGCAGCCACAAACTTCTTTAGTTTTTGTCTGGAAAACTGTATATCTCTTCTATTCTGAATGGTAGGCTTTCTGGATAGAGCATTCTTGGCTGCAGATCTTTCCCATTGACTACGTTGAATATATCTTGCCACTCCCTCTGGCTTGCCAAGTTTCTGTTGAGAAATCTCCAGCTAGCCTTATGGGTCTTACCTTGTAAATTAAGGATTTCTTTTGTCTTGTTGTTTTTAAGATTTTTCCTCATCACTGTATTTTGCAAATTTAACTATAATATGTCTTGGTATTGGCCTGCTTTTGTAGATTTCTTATGGGAGTTCTCTGTTCCTCTTGGATATGGATGTTTATTTCCTTCCCCAGATTAGGCATGTTTATCCTGTTATTATTTTTTGAAATAAATTTTCTGCCTCCTTTTCTCTCTTCTGGGAATCCTATAATATGAATGTCATTACATTTGATGGAACCACTGAATTCCCGGTCTATTCTCATGTAGCATAATTCTTTCTCTCTTTTGTTCAGCTTCATTATTTCCCATCACTTCGTCTTCTAGGTCATTAATTCATTTCTCAGCTTCTTCCAGCCTGCAGTTCATTGCATCAAGCCTGTTTCTAATCTCGTTTATTGCACTCTTTACCTCTGACTGCTTCTGTCTTGACTTTTATCTCTGTAGTAAGGGTCACATTGATGTTTTCTATTCTATTCTGAAGCCCAGTGAGTATCCATCCCTATGATTGTTGCCTTAAATTCTCCTTCAGGCATGTTACTTATACCTGTTTCACTTAGATCTCTGGCCTATGCCTTTGTGTTGTGATTTCATTTGGGATAAATTCCTCCATCTTTCCATGTAGTCTAAGTCTCTGCTTTCTTCTTTGTGCTAGAAAATCCAATTATGTCTCCTACTCCTGAAAGTAATGGCCTTATGAAGAAGGGGCCATGTAGTTCCCAGAGCCCGGTGCTTCAAGGAGTGTCTCTGGTGAGTGCAGCAGGCACGGTGCCGTTGTGTTCTGGCTGCTCTATCCTTCAGGCCAGTTGTCTGCAGAGGCTCTCCTTGCTTGCTATGGGCAGTTTTTGGTCCCTGGCCTGAATATGGTGAGTATTAGCTAGGTGCGTTCTCGTGTGCTTATGAAATCAGACCTGATACCACCTCCAGCAGAACTGAGGCCCTGCAGAACTGTCTGATTGGAAGACATAGTGCGGGAAGGGGTTTGTGCTGGTCTTCTTGGGGAAAGACCTGCTATGCTGGGACTGAGGCAGGCATGACTGAGAAGGCCAGTCCTGCCAGAGTGAAGGGAGTTGGGGCTTTTTAGGTAGGCAGTGTTGGCACTGCACTGTTTCCTGCAGTGGCTCTGCATGTCTGTGAGTGGCAGGGAGGGAAATATTTGCCAGCCAGCTCCTTTGTTCCTGGAGAGGCATTTGAGGTGAACAGTGCCTCTCAGGGATGTGTTCTAGGAGCAAATAATTCTCCCCTTGTGTGCCCCAGGCACTCTTCAGATGGCTATTTCCACAGTCTTCCCCTGTGTTGTTTGCTTGCCTTCTCTCTAGAAGCAACACAGTGTCCTGTGAGCTCTATCTTAAAACTCCAGGCTTTAAGCTCCACTGGTTGCATGAGCTCACAAAATTCAGCCTTTCATGTTTTTTAAGCCAGTGACTTTCGGGAAACATTCTCCTTGTGAGTTGCCCCCGGGTGCTCCTCTCTCTCTCCTTCCCGCTCTCTCACTGCTCCTTCTCTACAACCATAAATCCCTCCCCCTATAGCACCCATGACCCATTTCTCCCCTAAACCTTGTCTCAAAGCTTCCTACCTTCTTCAGTGTGGCCTCTTCTTTCCCTTTAGTTGTGGAGTCTGTTCTGACAGTTTTCAGGTCAATTTCTGGGGTATTTAGGATGATCTGATTATTACATAGCTATGTTTCTGGGACTAGACAAGCGTAGGGTCCTTCTATTCTGCTACCATCTTCCTCTCCTGAACTTAAACTTCAGTTTAATTGAAACTTTTCTTCATCAGCTAATTCTCAAATTGCAAATGGAATGTGCTTTTTTCAGTTTGTGAGACAACAAAACGTATCTATATATTCCCACCACAAAACCCACATTAATGCTCTACTTTTCTCTACATTAACAAAAGTATTCATATACATATACTTGTACACACCTTTAACACACACACCTTTGCATCTTTGTTTCTCTTACTCAGAGAAAACCTCAAAACATCCTACTAAGTCAACCAATATTGCTCCAATTCACTGTTTTTTTTAAAATACTTCATAATACTCTATGGTGTTAGTGCATGCTAAATCATTTAGTTAGCTCCTTTATTTGGAGAGTGGAAAGTCATTCCTAGCTTTGGGATATCAGGAGCAAAACTACAATAAATCATTTTTTGTGTATTTATCTAGGTATTAAGACTCTTACTTCTGTGGCATAGGGTGAGTGGCATTTTATATTTTTCAGCAGATAAGAGGATGTATTAATTTTGCATTTTGCAAAACATTTAGACTTGTTTTTCTTTAAAAATGTTATTCAGTAGCACTAATGTATTATATTGGGTTTCTGAATAATAGATTCTTACAAAGAGGGAAATCTGGATTCAGGAGGTTGGCTGGGATTGCAGGGGTTAAGGGAAACGTGGGGGCTGGACTGACCAAAGGAAGGGGGTGAATTGCAATAAAGTTGCAACAGATTCCTCATCTGATCCCACCAGAAGCTCTGGAGCTGGGATGGCCCTTCAGAATTTTCCAAAATTGAGGCTAGGGGCCTGGGCCTTTGTAATCTTGTACCGATCAGTGGCTGGATGCTGCTACCTTTGGGCAAGATACATAACCTTGAGGGAGGCAACTTTTTAGGCCAAGGGCAATTCTCAGAGAAGATTGCAGCTGTGAGCATTTCAGCAGCCAACAGTACTAGCAGCCGGGAAAATAAGTGCCGTGGTCCTAAAGGGGTATCTAGGCAGTGCACCACAGCATTCACCATAACCAGCAATTAAAAATTCAAATGAAAACAATATCTAACATTATTGAATTCTGGAAAGAAGCCCATTAATCAAATCAATTTGCTGGAAGCCAAATTTTAAAATGACAAATTCACCAAATTATTGAGGATTATAGGCTTATAGAGTCTAGATATATTTTTATGTAAAAAAATGCTGCTGGATTGGCTTCCCAAGCAGCTGTAAAACTTTCATTTCCATCCGCAGTATGAGAGACCCAGAACCAGTTAATCTTGCTTTGCTGCCAGCATTTCTGCTAATTTTTTTTTAAATAAAATAAATGTGTCAAGAAGTCCAGTATGAGGCGGTAGGGAGGGACCTAAACTCTGTTAGACTGGTGAGTGCTCGCTCAATCTTAAGACCTTGAAATTCAATCCTTTAAAAGACTACTATGTTGGCCAAACAAAATATATCTGCAGGATTTGGCAAAAGAACTGCTAGGTTGAGACTGCCCTAGTTTAAAAGGAATATATATTGAGGAACAGAAAATGGTGTTTTTTTTTTTCCTTTGAGTTTTTTAATAAAATAATCTCATGCGGCAGGAAAAGGAGAGGGTCAGGGGTTGGGGCCGCCGCCTTTTTGGTCTGTGGCTGGGGAGGGTGGGTTTGGCTCAGGGCTGGAGGGCTCTGTAGACTGTGGGGGCAGAGGTTGGGCTCCAAGGCCAGATTCTAGGCTTGGAGATGAAGGTGCCTCAAGCTTTGGTCTCCGCTTGAGGACAGGGGAGCGCTGTAGCCGCAGGGGCTGTTCAACAGGGGCCTGGAGCTGGTCCTCATGCACAGACACTGCTCGTCGCCCTGCTGAGAGAGGCCTCGGCCTCAGCTGGCCATCTTCATTCCTGGGGCCCAAGCAAGGGTCCTCCAGGAGACCCAGGCTGTCTGTGGAGGGGCTGGCTTTTTGCGGGCTGGGGCTGGGACAAGGAGGGGGGGCCCAGGACCATCCTGTTGGCTCCAACCACGGCCCCTGAGCTCTGCATACAGCTGCTGCCCCTGACCCTGCCCGTAGGAGCCGGCCTCACTACACTCGGGAAAGCAAAGCCTATTCCATGATACTCCTACCTGCTGAGGAGGAGGAGGAGGAAACCCTGGGTACTAGACCTGACAAGCGACAGCCCCTGGAGCGGGGGGAGACAGAGCTGGTCCCATCCTTTGAACAGCGGGTACAAGTGATGCTCCAGAGGATTGGCATGAGCAGAGGCAGAAGTAAGTCTTCCAGCTAGTAGACTCAAGCCCTTGGCCTCCTGGACTAGGTGTGCACGAGGGGTCAGCAGACACAGAGTGGGTGCGGGACTTGATCGAGATGGGAGGGGCCTCGGCGGAGCTGTCCGTAATATCACCATCCGAGCCAGCCTTCTTGATCTCTCGGTCCTTGCTTTGCTTCCTCTTGCCTTCGGCACTCCCGCTGCCTCTGCTCATGCCAATCCTCTGGAGCATCACTTGTACCCGCTGTTCAAAGGATGGGACCAGCTCTGTCTCCCCCCGCTCCAGGGGCCGTCGCTTGTCAGGTCTAGTACCCAGGGTTTCCTCCTCCTCCTCCTCAGCAGGTAGGAGTATCATGGAATAGGCTTTGCTTTCCCGAGTGTAGTGAGGCCGGCTCCTACGGGCAGGGTCAGGGCTACTGGTGCCCCCCTCAGCCCCACCAGACTCCTCACCACGGCTGGGACGGGCTGGTGGCTGCAACAGGTCTCCGAGTGTAGCCTTCTGAGTGCGCGGAGCTGCCCGAGGCCTGGTCTCTCCCTTAGGAATGGAAACTTGACTTGCTTACTAACAAAGGGATAGCAAGACCAAGTAATGTAGTCACCCATGATAGTGGTTTTAATTTGGGGCAGGATTAGAGTTTGCAGAGTGTTGATCTTAGGAACAACCAAACTAAAAATCTGTGGAGCAGATATCTATTATAGAATACCTACTTTAAGTAAAATGTATTCAAATTATGGCTTTAGCACCCTTCAATTATAAACTTCTAGGCAAGAAGCACAACTTTTCTCCTGAACAATTTTTCTTTTCTCTTCTCTTCTCTTCTCTTTTTTTCCCTTCTCTTGATCATGAGCACGGGGGCAGAGGGAGAAGCAGATTTCCCACTGAACAGGAAGCCTGACAGAGGACTCCATCCTGGGACCCTGAGATCATGACCTGAGCCAAAGGCAGACACTTAACAACTGAGCCACCAGGTGCCTTGTTTTATTTTTTTTTAAATTTTTTTAAATTTATTTTCAGCATAACAGTATTCATTGTTTTTGCACCACACCCTGTGCTCCATGCAATCCGTGCCCTCTCTAATACCCACCACCTGGTATCCCGACCTCCCACCCCCGCCCCTTCAAACCCCTCAGATTGTTTTTCAGAGTCCATAGTGTCTCATGATTCACCTCCCCTTCCAACTTTCTTTTTAAAATAGAAATCCCTTTACTGTGTTGATTAAATACTTATATTAGGTGGGTGATGGGTATTAAAGAGGGCACTTGTTGTGATGAGCACTGGGTATTATGTGTAAGTGATAGATCATTGAATTCTACTCCAGAAGCTAATATTACACTGTTGTTAACAAGAGTTAAAACAGAACAAAACAAGAAAGAGTTTATATTGGGTAACATTGCTAAAACTTGGAGTTCAGTAGTGTACTCCGGGCAAGGACCTTATATATTAGTGAAGGAGATCTACAGAGCCAACAAAAGAAAACAGAAAAATAATTGTTATAAAGGAAACTGGCAAAACATTGAGAGACAGACATCATGTAAAAATCATGCCGTCTTGTGCTAGGGAGAACAGACAGAGTGAATAATAATACTAGATAGCAGGAGAGAGAATGCTGTGAAAATAAAAATGTATTTCTAGAGCCCATCTCAACTCAGTCATTGAGTAGCTCCATGACCTTGGACAAATCATTTAACAGCTTCCTGGCTTGGATTTCTTATTTGTAAAGTTTATTACTAGTGTCTACCTCAAAAGTGTGAAAATTAAATGAGTTATCAAGTGTAAAGTTCTTAGAATGTTGCCTGGCACATAGTAAATACTCAATAAGTTAGCTTTCCTTATTATAACTTAGAGTTGGTGGGTAAATTGATGTCATCAGCTGAGAATTAAATTGTAAAATGAAATGCAAAGTAAGGCAACATTTTAAAGAAATTGCATGTGTTTATTATAAAAGAATGGTGCGTTCTGCAGTCCTATCTACCTTTGCCCTTTCTATACCTTGTGCTATAGAAATAACAAGAATTTCTAGGACACACAATGCTGTTTCAAGCCCATATGGTATTTCCTGAACCTAGAATGCCTTCTTTTTTTTTTTGAAAGAATTTATTTATTCATTTGACAGACAGATCACAAGCAGACAGAGAGGCAGGCAGAGAGAGAGGAAAGGAAGCAGGCTCCCTGCTCAGCAGATGGGACTCGATCCCAGGACCCTGGGATCATGACCTGAGCTGAAGGCAGAGACTTTAACCCACTGAGCCACCCAGGTGTCCTAGAATGCTTTCTTTATTCCACCTTTCTTACCCCCAACATTGTGGGTCATCTTTCACATTTGAAGTCACTTATCAGTGTCTTCCAAGAAACCAAATCTGCTTTTTCTTCCTCTAAGATAGTGTACTACTCCTTCCCTATGAGATCGGCACATTGTAAATAATGGACTTTCGTATTCTGACACTCTATTCTGATTTGCTTCCAGTTATTCTCCCTTAGAAGTTGTGAATATTAAGAGTGGGGACTTTGTGTTCACACCCATCTCTATTTTCAAATTTAACACAGTGAGTAGTGTATAGATTTTTCAATAAATATTGAATAAAGGAGTGAATAAATGAATATTTTCTTTGGGATCTTTCATAATTGTTGGTTAACTTTCAGCAATTACACAGATAAGTAGATGAATTAATACTGCACTAAAGAGAAAAACAGGCAATCAAATCACCTATGAGAAATAATAGTAGCTGAAAAAAGTAGTAAACATTGATTGCTAACTCTTTGTATGTACATACTTAATTCACTTAACAATTCTGTTAGATAATTCCAGTTATGATTCATGTTTTCAGAAGTAGAAAATGAGACTTGAGGTTAAGCTACTTGCCCCAGATCGTAAGCTAACGAAGTGGGTGGAGCCAAAAAATCTCCAAAACCATTTCTTGCTTTGTTAGACTACTTGAGCTTTGCATGCTACAGTAACATTGTTTCCAATTCATATTTGACATTTTTTAAAATTTTTTAAATTTATTTTCAGTGTAACAGTATTCATTGTTTTTGCACCACACCCAGTGCTCCATGCAATCCGTGACATTTTTATGATAATTACAATAGCAGTATTCTTAAAGGATTATGGTCAAATTTGAGAATAGTCCACTTTCCTCTTGACACACAACATATTTTAGCACATTAAAAACTCCAAAGTCCTATAATGAAGGGCTTAATTGCTTAACACAGTTTAGTTAATTGACAGACTTTTTTTTTTTTTTAATGAGAACATTAGAGGGTTCTAGTCCCCAGTTCCACCATGGTGAAGAGGATTCCTCACATATTCAACAAGCAATCTGAAACAACTGGTTATCTTACAGTTTAACTCAATTCTGACACTATCTGCCCTGAGATAGCATCCTATTCCACAGGTAAAGGGCTCAGTTCTCTAAGACTTCTCCACCTCTTCAGACACTAATCAAAAAGCCAGGTTATCATTTGTGCTTTTGACCAACCAGCTATAAATCAGAAGTTCCTATAACCCCTTCCTTTCTTGAGTTCAAATTAATTTGCTAGATCAGTTCACAAAACGAAGCTTTTATTTATTAGAACACCAGTTGATCATAAAAGGATAGAACTCAGGAATGGCCAGGTGGAAGAGATGCATGGGCAAGGCATGGGTGTGTAGTACCACTTCCCAGCACCTTTGTATGTCTACCAACCCAACCTAGAAGCATTCTTAATTCTGTCTTTTAGGGTTTGTATGGAGGCTTCATTACATAAGGATGATTGATTAAATAATTGGCCATTGGTGATTGGTTCAACCATCAGCCCCCCTTCCCTCCCTGGAAATTGGGGTGGGACAGTTCCAACTCTCTATTCATTGTTGGTTCTCCTGGCAACCAGCCCCAATCTTTGAAATTTTTTTAGAAGTTCCCTTGTTTAACATAAACCCAGTCATGGTGGAAAGGAGCTTGTTATGAATAACAGAACCTTCACGGCTTTGATGCAGTTTCAGGAACCAAGGACAAGAGGCCATTATAACAAGATGCTACAATTGTCCTTACTGCTCAGGAAATTCCCAGGACTTGGGGAACTATGAGCTGGGAACCATGGACAAAGATCAAAATCTTAAAAAAAGTATGTATTCAGTTATTCACCTGACCAAAACGTATTTCTCATAAATCCCAATATTGCAAATACCCGTTCATATTTTAAAAAGCTAGGATTCTGAGTAATATGCTTTGGGAAGTATTCATTAATCTATGCAAATCACAAAATTTAGTCTCAGATGATGCTGTATAAAATATGCTGAGTCTGTTTAGTTCCTAAACTTTTCCACAGTCAAGAATGTTCCTGCCAAGTGGAATCCTTTAGATAGGAATAAGGCAGGGATAAGTTCAGGCTGTATGCAAGGAGAAGATGACACTTTACATAAACACAATTTTGTATGCCTTGCTGTCAGCAAAATTTTAAGTATACATGAACCTTGAACAACACAGGGGTTAGGAGTGCTGATGCCTGCATAGTTAGAAATCCACTTGTAACTTTTGACCCCCTCAAAACTTAACTGTTAATAGTTTACTGTTGATGGGAAGTCCTACCAATAGCAGTCAATGAATACATATTTTGTACATTGTATGTATTATATGGTATATTCTTATACATAAGCTAGAGAAAAATGTTAAGAAAATCACAAGGAAAATACATTAAGAGTACTGTATTGTATTTATAGAAAAACAGATAAGTAGACTTCCATAGTTCAAACCCATGGTGATAAAGGTCAACTGCCGAGATAAAGAGTGCTTACCACATTATGTTTGGTGACACTGCCAATGCAATACTTAAGGTAGAATGTGCCCCTATCAGAAAGCATTCATTTAGGTTTTTAATATTCATTATTCTTTAAATTGAAAAATGTATATATCTCTGCAAGGAACCAGTTTATATTTCAGGTTGCACATACATGAGACAAATGATGGAGTTGACACATAGAAAAAACTCTACTAATGAAGAGTGTGAATCTGTGAACATTTTGTAATTTACACACTTCTGGATTTCTTGACTAACCAACTTTTTTTTTTAAAGATTATATTTATTTATTTGACAGAGAGAGATCACAAGTAGATGGAGAGGCAGGCGGAGAGAGAAGAGAGAGGGAAGCAGGCTCCCTGCTGAGCAGAGAGCCCGATGCGGGACTCGATCCCAGGACCCTGAGATCATGACCTGAGCCAAAGGCAGCGGCTTAACCCACTGAGCCACCCAGGTGCCCCGACCAATCAACTTTGTTTGAATATTGCCACATAACATTAGTGTCTACATTTAGTTTTATAGTTGTGTTGGCACCAAGCACTACTATTTAGCCTTGAATGAATGAGGACAGACTAGGTGTGGGTTTTATATCTAGGTGATGCATTTGCACTAAAAAAGGCCAAATTTCGCCATGACATGTTGTACAAAGTAAGAGTTGAGAATGGCTTGACAATAGAAAAGTGGTGGGAAAAAAATGGAGACCTCATACAGTCCTTGGTATCAAAGGTATTATAAAGCCCAGGGATGTGGGCCACAGCAGTCAGCATTGCATACATGTTTCATACAGTGGTCTTTTTTCTACAGATCTTATGACTTTATTGTCATTTAACTACAAATTTTATTTTGTTTTATAGTACTGTAAGAGCTATCAGAACAAGTTGTACCTGGTTTTGTTCGTACACATTTAAGTAACATTATAATACATTCAAAGTCCCCAGTAAAAATCTGATGTAATATAAAATAACTAATTATGATTTTCTGAATAGAAGATGGTGAAAGATGTAAATCCTATAGTTCAGAGGTCCTCAAAGAGGACAATTTGGAAATGTGTGGAGGCATTGTGGTTATCACAAAAACTGGGAGCTGCTGTAATCAACTACTATGGTTTAGAAGACAGTGACTAAATGTCCTGCAAATGCTCAGAACAAACTTGAAAAACAGAATCGTCCTGCCAAAAATGTCAGTAGTGCCTTGTTAGATGAATTCCTACATCGTTTTGGTTACAGTATTGTTAAAGAAAAGTTTTAGCCCAGCTCTAGCCAATGCACTGGGCCATATAATCCATACATATCGATAAAGTTAATTTGCCCTAGTCGCCTGGCCTACATCAGAAGTCGAAACCTAAGTCAGCCTGCACTTCCAAGAAACACCTGTCAACGAATCCTAACATGCACCAATCATAATCCTCCAACTCTGCTTCAGCTAGGTCGCCCTAAACTAGAAAACAGGACCTATTAGCTTTTTAAGGAAATCCCTGACCTGTAACCCATCATGCCCTGTTTTCACAGTGCCTCTTCTTTAGCATTCTAAAAAACTTGTTCTTGTACCATATCCTTCTAGAGCAGTCTTTCACTGCGTGAGGGCACTGTGTTCCCCCAGTCCATGGATAATTTTTCCTTGAATAAGTGGTATCAAACTCATCGCCAAATTGTATTTTTGTCATTTGACATTTTTATGCCAATGTGCCTCCTTGCTTTAATATTCTCCCATTCTCTTATCCCCTTCATTTGCAGTTCTTTTCTTTCCATCCTTTTAACATAAAGGATCCAAGTGTGTTGGTGTGTGTGTACATGCACCTGGTTAGCTAAGCAATATTTAAATTGGACTGGAATTACTTGGTTTAGATCTCTAGAACTACTTCACTTTTTTATAGCTTTGGTCTTCAGGTCTGTATTTTTTATAAATTCCATAATTAATTCTGTCTAAAAGATTATGACTTTTTTGGTCCTTCACAGTCACAGCATAGGGTTCATTTTTCCTCTGTTTTATTTGCATACAGCATAAAGTTCTTAATATTTGCCTCAATTATATGATCTAGAATGGAGAAAAGGCACAGACCTTACAGTTTTGCTTTGAGAATTATGAGAAATAAGTGAGTACATAGTTTAAGTCAATGACTACACATAGCAAGTGGTTAATAAGACTTAGCTATAGAAAGCTATATGTGTTTTTTTGCAATGAATGCATTTGAATTTTGATAGTGCCATTAGAAAAATGACTGACATTTTAGAGCTGAACAGGAACACAGAGTTATTGTGAAACACAGAGGAGAGTCACCAGCATCCAATATAGGCAGCTCTAGCGAATCTTGTCATTTTCACTTAAATGTTTTCCTACTTTACCACCCTTCTACCCTGGAGGTTGATTTAAAAAAGTTAAGGAAATTGATGACCGTGAGCTAATTATCTCTGAGACTATTATTTACATTTATTTAAAATTTAAATAAGAGTTGAGAAAACAGGATAAGGGACCATTTATTTCTAACATTTAGAAATCACACCATATTTTACAAATGTAGAAAGTATGGTATTTTTTCAAAACCAGGATAAAAATTTAGCATCTCTGATGTTTAAATATCCACTGTAAATTTGCAGAGTAGCATGTCAATTGTAAGAACACATTTTTGATCATCTATCTTACTCAGTGGCAGTTTGGGCCAAGAAAACATGGTTTATTTAGATCTTGTAAAGACATGTTTCTCCCTCCCCCAGAAATGTTTTGAAGTGAGTTGCCATTAATCTCTAAAGAAACAGAATTATGTTATTCTTAATATACTGCTTAACTCATTAAGCCATAATTTAACTTACTAATTTTTAAAAGGCTTATAGTACTTACACATCAAAGTAGACAGAATCTTTCCTTTATGTTTTATAAATCACATATGGAAAACTATGTTCTTGAAATTGCACTTTTTTGATATACCAATCACCGTGGCCTGATAGCTGGCACATTTTCAGCTCTGTATCACTGAATTTCTTTTGCATCCGGAAAGTTTAAACTACCCCTGAACTTCCCTAGTCATGCTGCCCAGCTTATTATCTTTGTTTCACCACTGTCATTAAGAAATATCATCTTGTTAGATTAACCAGAACCTTTCAAAAAGATTTACTGTCACTCCTCCTATGGTTTTTCTCCTTTGATGGGAAAGAAGGTAAGATAAAGGCAAAAGGGAAAAAAAGTAAGATCCCTATACAAAATAAATACCTTAGCTTTTTTCTCATTTCCATTTTTCTCTGAGATGTATTTACAGTTTGTATTTCTAGAAAGCCTTTTTCATTACATGATGCATAAACATGAAGGATGTGTAGTGATATCCATGCTGTTTGTGGTTGGTTTGCTCTTTATGCTTATGCTTTCTTGCCCTTGGCAAGAAATAAAAAGTGATTTTGCAGTTTTCTTCACTGCCTTTTTATGAGTATAAAAAACTACTTGCTCTTAATATTTTTCATAGATCTTCTAGTAAGGCAGTTGTCAAATAAAACCTTTCCTCTCTGGGTTATTGATTTTTATGGTCACAACCAGAAGGTAGGTAATTTCAGTCATTTGACACCATATTAGGATTAAAGCAAAAAGGATCTTTGCATGTTTTCCAATGTGCATTGTATACCAAATCAGAATGGACACGAGCCTTGATCAATTTCTGGTGTTTCCTTACACACCAAAGCTTCTCTTGGAGCTGCTTAAGAAGTTTAAAAAAACTTTAGACACAGAGGCTGTCATCTGCTATTGCCTACAGTACAGGCAGCCCAAAGCAAATGCCAAGAGTTTTATTGGGTTCTTTTTCTCGATTTGTTATTGCATCTGGTCTCATTCATTGCACTAGATGTCAGTTGATGCAGACAGATAGAGGAAAGTGATTGAAACAGAGATTCCAAATGGCAAAGTGGGAGGCTATCTGAAAGTATTTTATGTGTTTGTATTTGTTTCCTGAAGTTTAATGAACACACAAGGCAGCAAGGATTGACAGAAAACATGTTCCAACATGGGCTGCCAGGGAGTGCTTATTGGTCTGTTATATTAGGACCAAAAAGCAGGAACACCAGAGTAACAATACCCATCTTCCCAATGAGTTGAATATAATTATCCGAGCACCTTCTGATGCTGTCTATTTCCTTTGCACTGTCTTGAATTCTGTTTGGGTCCTCATCTTTGTATATGTGATTAGAATTCACTGTCACCAACAGACACATGAAAAAGTGCTCAACATCACTCAGTATCAGGGAAATACAAATCAAAACCACAATGAGATACCACCTCACACCACTCAGAAGGGCTAAAATTAACCAGTCAGGAAATGACAGGTGTTGGTGAGGATGCAGAGAAAGGGGAGCCCTCCTATAGTGTTGGTGGGAATGCAAGCTGGTGCAGCCACTCTGGAAAACAGCATGGAGGTTCCTCAAAGAGTTGAAAATAGAGCTACCCTACAACCCAGCAATTACACTACTGGGTATTTACCCTAAAGATACAAATGTAGTGATCTGAAGGGGCATGTGCACCCCAATATTTATAGCAGCAATGTCCACAATAGCCAAACTATGCAAAGAGCCTAGATGTTCATCAACAGATAAATAGATAAAGAAAATGTGATATGGGTATGTATATATATATATACACATACATATGTGTGAGTGTGTGTGTATGTGTGTGCATATATATATACATATATATAATGTGATATATATATGAATATTATGCAGCCATCAAAACATGAAATCTTGCCATTTGCAATGATGTGAATAGAGCTAGAGGGTATTACGCTAAGCAAAATAAGTAAATCAGAGAAAGACAAGCATCATGTGATCTCACTGATATGAGGAATTTGAGAAACAAGACAGAGGATCATAGGCGAGGGGAGGGAAAAATGAAACAAGACAAAACCAGGGAGGGAGACAAACTGAAAGAGACTCTTAATCTTAGGAAACAAACTGAGGGCTGCTAGAGGGGTGGGGGGTGGCAGGTATGGGGTAGCTAGGTGATGGGCATTGGGGAGGGTATGTGCTATGGTGAGTGTTGTGAATTGTGTAAGACTGATGATTCATAGACCTGTATCCCTGAAACAAATAATATACGTCAGTTTTTTAAAAAGTATGAGCTGAGATTTAAAAAAAAAGAATTCACTGTCACTCATGGTTCTTTAAACCTCATAATTCAGTGGCCACCACCCACCTCAGACATGAGGATGCCCCACAGTATCCAAGAAAAGGATGAGGGGTAATCTTTATAACATAAAGAGCCAGGAATATATCAGAGTCATGCTCTAGATGATAATAATTGTTCATGCATACTGAGAGGGGGATTAGAAGTGATGTGGAAAATCTGAAGCCTAGAAGAAAATGGAAGTAAGGATCCTTTAGCCGCATGGATGAGGCAGACATTAGTGGTTACATTCTTAGTGATTCCAACTGTTGTGTTCTAGATTCTATGTAAAAATTCTACAGGGATATTGGGCATGTGTTTCCAATGTTTAATGCACATTTTACTTGGATACTTCTGTGGTAAGAGGGACTATACTGGGTATATTTCATATAATGTTGGAAACCACGGAGAGTAAAGAATAGGCTAACCACAGTCCTATTCTTGAGGGTTATTATAAAATACACTGAATAACCCAAATAAAGTTGTAGTATAAATTGCAATGGCAGAACAAAGCCATCATGTTTTCTTAGCTCAGTGAGAGAAAGATTCAAATTTCTATTATGTTGTGTATTACTACAAAGTATAAGGCTACAGGCTCAATTCTTACTTTTTATCAACTATTTAGACTCACACAAGGTAAGAAAGATCTGTCTCTATTAAGGATTAAATCTCTAATTTATTTCAGAAATGTGTCCTAGGAGGGTGGGTCATACTGTTGGATGGCCTAGTGAAAAATCTTTCATTGTTGAAAACTACCTGTAATGAATCTGAGAAAAAAAATTGATTAACAAATGGAAGGTTTCACCATTCCATGTCATCAGTCTCATAGAAACTATCACAGAGAAGGAGAGTGCAAGCGGTCAGGAAGTACAAAGTTCCCAGGGAAGCTTCAATCCTCTCCCCCCAAAATAGTGATGGACAAGTTAACCATGGTAATCATTTTTATAGTGTATAGGTATATCAAATCACCATGTACACCTTTAACATATATAATTTCTGTTTGCTGATTATACCTCAATAAAGGTAGAAAATAATTTTTGCTTTATATTGAGTGATTATCCATCTTTCTTATCCATTCCTCTATTGATGGGCACTTCGGTTGCTTCCATATCTTGGCTATTGTAAATAATGCTGCAGTGAGCATAGAGGACAGTCTCTTCAATAAATGGTGTTGGAAAAACTGAACAGCTACATGCAAAAGAAAGAACCTGGCCCACTTTCTAACACCCTACACAAAAATAAATTCAAAATGGATTAAGGACCTAAATGTGAGACCTTGAAACCATAAAAAAAATCCTAGAAGAGAATACAGGCAGTAATTTCTCTGACATTGGCCATAGCAGTATTTTTCTAGATATGTCTCCTAAGGCAAGGGAAACAAAAGCAAAAATAAACTATTGGGACTACATCAAAATAAGCTTCTTTTTTTTTTTTTTCAAAATAAGCTTCTTCACAGCAAAGGAAACAATCAACAAAACAAAAAAACAACTACTGAATGGGAGAAGATATTTGCAAATGATGTATCTGATAAAAGGTTAATATCCAAAGTATATAAAGAACTTCTAGAACTCAATACCAAAAAAAATCATCAATTTAAAAAATGGGCAGAGAACCTGGATAGACATTTTTCTAAAGAAGACATATAGATTGCCAATAGACACATGAAAAGATGCTCAACGTCACTAATCATCTGGGAAATGCAAATCAAAACCACAATGAACTCTCACCCAATACCTGTCAGAATGACTAAAATCAAAGAGGCAAGTAAGTCTTGACAAAGATGTGGAGAAAAAGGAAACTTGGTGCTCGGTTGGTGGGAATGCAAACTGGTGCAGCCACTGAGGAAAACAGTATGAAGTTTCCTCAAAAAATTAAAAATAGAAATATCATATGAGATTCAAATCAAAACCACAATGAGATACCACCTTACACAAGTTAGAATGGCCAAAATCAATAAGATAGTAAACAAGTGTTTAGAGAGAATGTGGAGAAAGGAGAACCCTCTTACACTGTTGGTGGGAATGCAAGCTGGTACAGACACTTTGGAGAACAGTGTGGAGATTCCTGAAGAAATTAAAAATAGAGCTTCCCTATGACCCTGCAATTGCAGTACTGGGTAATTTACACCAAAGATACACATGCAGTGAAAAGAAGGGCCATCTGTACCCCATTGTTCATAGAAGCAATGGCCACAGTCGCCAAACTGTGGAAAGAACCAAGATGCCCTTCAACAGATGAATGGATAAAGAAGATATGGTCCATATACACTATGGAGTATGATGCCTCCATCAGAAAGGATGAATACCCAACTTTTGTAGCAACATGCACGGGACTGGAAGAGATTGTGCTGAGTGAAGTAAGTCAATTATCATATGGTTTCACTTACTTGCGGAGCCTAAGAAATAACATGGAGAATATGGGGAGATGGAGAGGAGAAGGGAGTTGGGGGAAATCAGAGGAGGAGACGAACCATGAGAGACTATGGAGTCTGAAAAACAATCTGAGGGTTTTGGAGCGGAGGGGTGGGAGGTTGGGTGAGCCTGGTGGTGGGTATTATGGAGGGCACATTTTGCATGGAGCACTGGATGTGGTGCATAAACAATGAATTCTGGAACACTGAAAGAAATTTTAAAAATAAATAAAAATTAAAAAAAAGAGAAATATCATATGAGCCAATAATTCCATTACTGGTTATTTACCCAAATAAATGAAACAACTGTTTCCAATTGTTTCCAATTGTTTTCTACAATTGGAAAAAAAATGATGCACTCCTATATTTATTGTAGCATTATTTATATTAACCAAGATAGGGGTTAAGCTTTTATTGATCATCTTTTTTCTCAGAAGTACCAAATACACCAAGAAGAATGAACCATTAGATTAAAGAGGGCCAAACTAGGGACCTGTAAGAGTCAGAACTCAGCGTCCCTTATCTGTGCTTTCACTCAGGCAGTTTTGCTTTTACCTGTTTTAGATATAGGGGTTCTATGTATTACTTTTAAAAAGCAAAATTGAGCTATTAGTAATTGATTAAAATTCATAAACCAGAAACCTAACAAGGTGGGATGGAGGCTGAGCATAGTAGCAAGTATTCTAAGAGACCTAGATGGAATCTGCTTGAATTTTTTATGATCTAGTGTCAGAAGGTACATAGAGGGACATCCATGGTACCCTAATGGTTTAAGCCATCCAACCTAGCCGAGATTCAAATAGAGAGGAAATGGAGCTCACCTCTTGAATAAACAAGTTTCTAATAATTTGTGGTTATATTTATAAACTGCCTCAATTGCACCATGTTCAAAGAACATGTTTCTTTGTGATGGTAAATCTTGTCATTTAGATGTGTATTTTTATAAATATTAGTTTTCATTTGTTTTTATTAGGTTCACATTTTAATCTGCAAAAGCCCCCATTCCCTACCTCTACCCCTCCACAAATAATACACTCCTGTCCCTTGGAGGTTTAAATATAACTTTTAAAGGCAGGATGTTGTTGGGATTTGTTAATTTAGTATTAATCTCTCTTTTGATTGTCTCACATTATTATAACCAGTACAGATCCATGTGCCCAGCCTTGTATACTCTTTTAGTTGAGTTTTGCTTATGTACTTCATTGCTTTTTCCACACGTATTCTGTTTTCCGAAGGCTCTGAGCGCTCTGAGACCTATGCAGGGACAGTGGGTAGACATATAGGTTCGTAAGTCCAATTGGGAGGTACTTTCCAATTCCATGCTTCAATTAGCCCACTTTGATCCACAATGTAGAAAAAACTAATGGGTACTAATAGAATAATCTACCCTAGCTTATCGCCCTTCCTTGGGTCCTTCACCTGATCTGGTTTCAATTAGTCATTTCCCCCCATGCTGGGGCCTAAACAATTTTTATGTCTCTGGAAGTATTTATCACAAATTTATTTCAGGTATGGTGTATAAGAATGGGTTCTGTCAATATCTTGACTCTTCCCTTTTTTCCTTTTTTAGCATGGGCTGTCCAAACCCAACCAGTTTGACATCTTGTCTCAAAATCCGCAGTTTCATAAAAGCAAATCCATCTGATCTTTTAAGAGCATTTATAAATGCAATGGTATATTTCCCATTTGCCCTTTAGCTTAGAAAATCTAGTTACTATAAATGAGGGCAAATCTCTCTTGTGCACAGCATTTCTTGGATTTTACAGCATCATATTCATTATCTCTCAATGCTCAGAACACTGACATAGTTATAAATGAGTAAACTGAGAAGTTAAGTGACTTGTCTATAAATGCAGCAAATAAGCATAGATGGAGCTCAAATTCAGACCCTCTGATTTCACAAATTCCTTTCTACTATACCATCTCAATGCTAAGTTTAAGAACATTTCTCAAAGCAGAAACAAAAACAAAACAAAACAAAAAAACCCAAACAAAACAAAACAAAACACCCAAAACAAAACTAAAGATAGGGTGCTTATTGAGTCAAGACATTTTAAAAATGAGTCTAGAAAATATTTAAGCATAGCTATTGTGACTGAATGAAGAGCAGCTTAAAGTAATGTATTGACTGTATAGATTTTGAAAAACAATGACAAAAATAAACATTTATCTGGTATACATGTTTATTTTTTGAATTTAGATTATTTATTTATTTGACAGAGAGAGAGATCACAAGTAGGCAGAGAGGCAAGCAGAGAGAGAGAGGGAAACAGGCTCCCTGCTGTGCAGACAGCCTGATGCAGGGCTCGATCCCAGGACCCTGAGACCATGACTCGAGCCGAAGGCAGAGACTTAACCCACTGAGCCACCCAGGTGCCCCTTGAATTTAGATTTTTGATAGCTTTGATGCAATTTCAAATTTATGGGAAGTTGCAAGTATAGTACTAGGAATTCCTTGATTTGCCAGATTCATCAATATTTTAACACATTTTCTCTCCCTCTTTATTCTCTGTATATAAACTATGTACATATATATGTATATAGGTATGTATGTATATATAAAGTATTACTTCCACTGCTCCCTCAATCATTTAAGAGTTAAGTCACACATATGATGAGTCTTTACCCTAAATACCTTAAGAGGTATATCCTAGAATAATAAACCACAGTAAAATTACCTAAACCAGGAGATTTAACACTGATGCAATACTCTTCTTTAATTTAGGGATCTGAAAACTATAGCCCTCAGGTCAAATATGGACCACTGCTGCTTGTTGTTGTGAATAAAGTAAAGTTTTACTGTAACACAACCACATATTGTCTGACTGTTTTCGAGCTACAACGACACAGCTGAATAGCTGCACTAGACTATATGACCCCACAAGTTTAAAAATATTTGATCCTTTATGGAAAAAAAGTTTTCTGACCCTTCTTTTATTCAAAGTCTGTATTCAAATTAGACTTTTTCCAAGTAGGAACCCCTTATAGTTGTATTTCTTCATTTAGAATTCACCTGAGATAACTCATGGCATGTAGTTCTCATCTTTCTTTAATCACCTTCAATCTGCAACACTTCCTTAAGCTTTCTTTGTATTAAGTGACATTGAAAGTTTTGAAGAATAAAGGCCAGTTATTTTATAGAATGTCTCTTGATATGGGTTTATCTGATATTTCCTTATGATAGATTCAGGTTATGCATTTTTTTTGTAGAAATAACATTAAAAAGATGCAGTGTTCTTCTCGATGTATCCTCTCATCAGGTGTGTGATGTCCCTTTCTCCCCTCGTTGGTGATACTCATTTTAATCAATTAATTTGGTGTTTGGTTAAGTTCTTCTAATGTGAAGTTATTATTTTGCCTTTGATATTAGCATGAAACTTTTTGGTAGATAAGTAAGACTGAATAAATACCCTGTTCTAAATAAATTATCACTATGATGGTGAGAAGTATTTTTCTGAAGTATTGTATGCATATTTTAATATCTTGGAAGAATGCTGAAGGACAGGCCTATGTACACAGAGTACAGAAGAAATGTTTTAAGGACAGCATTCACTAGAAGGCAGGATTCACACAGAATGCTGAGAGCCTTATCTTCAGTGCCGTTTTTGAGTGTGAATAATGGATGTTGTACTGAAAACAGGAAACCTTGTTTGGCTGACAGGGTATTTATGGTGTAAAGTACTACAGAAGTACTGAGAATAAGTTCTTAATAATATTCTTTCAGAAAACACAGTATAAAAATTCAAATACAACACTATAAGATGAATAAGAAACTTCCATCAATTCAAAACATTTCAATATAAGGCATGACTGTCTATATGCCAGAAAGAAACAGACCACACATACAGGTTTGGGGAACAGTGATTTGCAGCAGCTGTCCATGGCCAAATACATCACTTATCATGTGGGGCTCTAAGAAATAAGTCCATTGTTCTGAGCTGAGACATAGTCTTCCTGCCCTTGGTTAGGGAAAGTCACTTAGACTACCACTTTCAAAATGACGTCTTTAAGTTATGGGAGCTGACATACCAAATGATTTGACTCAAGATAGTCAAAGTGAAGGTCACATCACTGTCCTCAAAGTCTGATTTTGTTCAGGAAGTAATTAGAAGAAGGATGATTAGGGAAGCAAGAAACAGAACATTTTCTTCCAGTGTTATTGACTTAGCATTGATTGATGTTTTAGTTCTGTCCACTCTCTGATATTAAAAAAAGAGGATGAGTTGAAGGACTAATTTTGAGTACACCCACTTTCAATTTCTGCTCAGTATTAGCTTGGAATAAAGCAAATAGTGAAACGATAACAGTAAAGACAAGAAGGGTAGCAGATGTTTTTTCTAGATGATAGCAGAGGGATTTCCTGATACAGAACTAAGGAAGTAGTAGGAGAGAACTCTCACAATGTACTTCAGTGATTGGAGTGTTAGTCTCCAGTTCTCCCCATTCAGATAATTAGATAAAACATTGTCTTACAGTCTTGTAAATACTGGTTTTTAGGCAATACCATGTGTAGTTTTAATATTATTTATTTTGATAACAAGTGGATAAGGTTTAAGTTTTGGGTAATAATGGTAGAACAAGTTGGTCTCAGCTGTAGTATCCTAAAAGGGTGCTGAGGAGTCAGATTCTCCATATAATGTATAAATACAAGCTCCCTGAAAGAGTAGGGATGACATGAAAGGAACAAATTATACAGTGTTGAACCTCACCACGTCTTGGCATACACATGTAAAGATAAGTGTTAATGTTTGCTGAGCTGTTATGAGTATTCAACTGAATGCATGCGAACTGATTACAAATTTGTATATTCCACTGTAGTTTCTTTTCCACTTACAGGAGAAAAATGTTTTAGATGCATTGGTCACAAAAATCTTCATTTAGCTTCTTTGGAAAGTGGTTAATTTTTGAAGGGTGTAGTATCAATGTAAATCTGGATCATGAGTTTCATAATTATCCAAGATGGAGATTTGATAGGAGATTAATTTGGACATTTTGTCATTTGTAATTTTTTTTTAATTATTTATTTTCAGCATAACAGTATTCATTATTTTTTCACCACATCCAGTGCTCCATGCAGTCTGTGCCCTCTATAATACCCACCACCCGGTACCCCAACCTCCCACCCCCCCCGCCACTTCAAACCCCTCAGATTGTTTTTCAGAGTCCATAGTCCATTTGTAATTATTTTAAGACTGAAAATATCTTCCCATTTCCAATCACTGACAGGCTGCTTTTAGAAATTCAATTATATATTCACTTAAAATATTTATGAGAGCCCATGGAACAAAAATTTTTCTAGAAGCTGGTAAAGCCACCTAAAGACAGCGTAGGTATTGGGGGTATTCAGGAAAGGTTTCAGAGTTCCTAGTCTGAAGTAAGAAATGAAGAGAAATGAAAATTTTAAAACTGGTTCAACAATTCACTATTTTGCTTTCAATTTAAGATTTCCACAAAATAGTTACTTATGATACTTTAAAAGCAAGTCCTTTAAATAGTTTCCAAATGATTGATGTTAAGTTTGAGGACTTGAGGGTATTGCTATTTATCTTGGTTTGTACCAGAATGATACAACTAAGCAACAAGGCCTCATCAGAATTCTCCATGAAACAAATGCAAACACAGGAAATGCTATAGATTACTTTTTTTAAAAAATTAATTTATTAAAACCTTTTTTTATAAACATGTATTTTTATCCCCAGGGGTACAGGTCTGTGAATCGCCAGGTTTACACACTTCACAGCACTCACCATAGCACATACCCTCCCCAATGACCATAACGCCCCACCCCCCGGCTATAGATTACTTTTAAAATTATGATGGTTTGGAAGACAGGATCTGCAGACAGATTGCCTGAATTCCAATCCTGGCTCTGTCATCTACTACTTGCATAGTTTTAGGTAAATAAAAAAAAAAACCCTAATACCTCTGTAAAGTTTCTTACTCAATAATGTTATTAGGAGAATTAAACAAATGTATGCAAAATATTTGTAAAAATGGCACAAAGAAAGCACTTAATAAGTATTAGTATTATTATCAAATGCAGAGAAACTGTACATGTGAGAAAATCCATAGTCCAAAAAAGTTTCATCACTAAAGAAAAATGAATGAAAACAAATGAGCTGAAAATGCAATTCAAAAAGTTAAAAAACAAAAGGAACCATGAGAAATGAATTATTAAATTTAGCAACATGAATTATTGCATTGAAAATAGAGATTAAAATTAATCCAAGCATTGGCACATCAAAAAGAATGAAAATAGACAACTTGGTAAAATCTAATTATGAATCAGAGAAAACACCAGATAAGCTGTCAAAATTTGAAAGGAAATAAAATTATTTTTAATAATGGTGAATTTTTTGTTATCAATCATCACAGTCTTATAATTTGCCTCTGGAAAAAGTAGGTTCTTCATCTGGAGACTAAAACCAAGTCATGCAGTTGAGACATGGTTTCCTTGTATTTGACTGAATGACAGTGTGAATAGCTGGTTGGTGCTTGGAGAATGGTGAGTGAGATGGCAGGTAGGTGAGGGTAGGGAGCAAAGGTCAGGTGCTGGGAAGTTGTTGCCGTCCTTAGGAATGTGACAGTATTTGGAATAGAAACTTGGACTTGGCAGTCTCGGCAAGGTTTTTCTTTCAGATTTATTCTTATGTATTTCTATGTCCTCCCTTAATTCTGAATAAATATTTCAGAATGCCAGCCTAGCTTGGCTAGGTTATGGAAACAAAAGGAATAGGGTTAAGACAGAGACATAGAGGGGCGGTATTACACTTCTGAAACTGGATATGATGGAGGATTTTTTTTTTAAGATTTTGTTTTTAACTAATATCTATACACAACATGGGGCTTGAACCTACAACCCCAAGATCAAGTGTTTCCCATTTAGACAGGTTCCCCTGGATATGATGGCAGTTTTAAAGAATTCTAAGGGTTTTGGTGCAATTCAGGGGGCTGTAAAGGACTTTTTCCTTTTAATTAGGCAATTACTTGGTAGTCATTTTTGTAGTTTCCAGCACCCAGAAGAGTGCATGCCACATGGTAAGTGCTGAATACATGATTGTTAAATGATTGAGGCCATTTTTATATAGGCAGATGAGGTGATTCTTCTATCTTACCCTGTTAATGGTCCTGTAGTGGAGAAACTTATGGGAGAAATGAGAGAAGGTGGTTTCCATGTTTCTGTTGCTTTTTAGCAAGGTTGCTCTACTCAGTCCACTAAATATGCCTGTTCCCTGCATGCACTGGTCTTTTGTCCTTGGTGATATTTTCCAGGCACATGTGTGCAAACACTCATCTGTAATTGAATAGAACTTTATTTATCAAATACATTCTGTCAGAGAAGACTCTGGCTGTAGCAACTGGATCCAAGCACCATCCTCCTGGAATGTTCTAGGGAGGAATAACTTTAGCACTAATAACTCAGTTACTAGTGTATCTACAGGATCCAAAACAGCAATTTGAATTTGTGTGTGACTTATAAAAACTTTGCAGGGTGTATTGCTATTTCCACTAATAGCACACAATTACATGTGCATTCAGGCCTGTAACCTTGCCTACTTGAAAGATTAGTGGCCATTATTTCCTTCCCAAAATAAAAATGTGTATTTCTAGGTGATACAATTATGTGGGAAGCACCTAGTGCTGGGAGATGAGGTGGAATCGATCTACCCATGATAGGTAGACTATCTGTGGTCTACCTATCATGGGGAATATGGCTAGAAGCACCGAAGAACCCATCCCTGAAGGCCAGCCTCAAGGGGTCTACCTAAGACTGAGGTTGGATTAGAATAGAAACATTCTCTCCATACTGCTAACTTATCAAAGAATAACAACAGCATTTACCACTAGGTAACTGGCAAAATCATGGAAAGAGAGACTCTCTGTATGGAACCAATGTGCAGGGACAGCTGAAAGCTGAGACAGAGCACAATCATGGAGGAAAAACTTCAGCAATCTCAAGTACTCAATAATGTGGACTAAAGGGAATCTTTGTGCACTGTTCGTGGCAATGTAAATTGATACAGTCACTATAGGAAAGAATGTGGAGGTTCCTTAAAAAATTAAAAATATAACTGCTATATGATCCAGCAGTTCCACATCTGGGTATTTCTCCAAAACAGTGAAAACACTAATTTGAAAAGGTATATGCACCTCTATGTCCTTTGCAGCATTATTTACAGTAGCCAAGATATGGAAATAAACCAAGTGTCTACCGATAGATGAATGGATAGAGATGTGATGTATATACACAATGGAATATTACTCAGCCATAAAAAGGATAATATCCTGTCATTTGCAACAACATAAATGGGTCTAGAGGGTATAATAGGTATAATGCTAAGTCAGAAAAAGATAAATGCCATAGCATTTAACCTATGTGGAATGTAAGAAACAAAACGAAGAAGAAGACAGTACTCTCTCTTTTTTTTTTTTTAAACACTCTTAAATATAGAGAACACACTGTGTTTACCAGAGGGGAGATTGGTGGAGGATGGGTGAAATAGAACAAGGGGATTAAGAGTACTATTATCTTGATGAGCACTGAGTAATGTATAGAATTTTTGAATCACTATATTATACACCTGAAATTACGTAACACTGTAAGTTAACTATAATGGCATTAAAATTTCTAAAAATTAAAAATAGAATTATTTTGTGATCCAGAAACTCTGGATACATACACAAAAGAATTATAAGCAAGGTTGAAGACATATTTGTATACCCATGTATATCGCAGCATTATTCACAATAGGCAAATGGTGGGAGTAATCTAAGTGTACACTGATGGATGAATGGATAAATAAAATGTGTTTGTGTACAATGGATGTCATTCAACCTTTTAAACAGAAAGGAATTCTGACAGATGCTACAGCATTGTGAATCTTGAGGTCATTATGCTATGTGAAATAAATCAGTTACAAAAAGAAAAATACTGTGTGATTCCATTTATATGAGGTACCTAGATTTGCTAAATTCATAGAGACAAAGTAGAATGGCATTTGTCAGGAGCTGTGATAGGGAGGGGATGAGGAGTTGTTCTTCAGTGGGTATAGAGTTTGTTTTGCAGTATAGAAAGTTTTCAGATTACTGACATAAATGTGGGTAAATATTACTAAAATGTATGCTCAGAAATGGCTAAGAAGGAAAATGTCATGTCAGGTATATTTTACCACAAAAATAAAAAGCAGGAATGACTATATTATTATCAGATAAAGTATATGTCATAGCAAAAAAAAATTACTAAAGGCAAGGATAACCATTACATGATTATAAGAGTATCAAAGATATATCTACTCTGTGTGTCAGTCAAACAAGAGAGCTTCCAAATAATGCAAAAACTGGCAGTTGAAAGGAGACCTAGACTAGGCCATAGTTAGCATTGGACTTCACATAACCAATACTCAGTAACTGATAGAACTACTAGACAAAATCAGCAAGAATAGAATAACTGAACAATACAATGACCAATAGAATCTTATTTATGTGAACATAGAACATTCTACTCAACAACACAATATACACTTGTTTCATGTGTCTACAGAACATATACCAAGAGAGACCATATGCAAGACTGGCAAAGATAAAATTAGAGGAGACAAGGACCAATATCACTACAAATCCTGTAATTACTAAATGGATAATAAGGGAATACTGGTAAGAACTGAATGCTCCTAAATTTGAAAATTTAGAAGAAGCAAATCTGTTCCTTGAGAAGCCACCAATTACCGCAACCCCCCCCCAACAAAGTTATACAGGCAATATAATCAATCTTTTTTAAAAAATTTTTTCAATTTATTTATTTTCAGAAAAACAGTATTCATTATTTTTTTCACCACACCCAGTATAATATAATCAATGTTATAACTAATAAAGGGATTGAATTTTAGTTCAAGAAAGTCCTGAAGAAAAGTATCCAGGCCCATGTGATTTCACTGGAAAATTCTACCAAACGTTTAAAGGGGCAATTATAATCTATACCATAAAATCCAAGAGAATGGGGGCATTTTATATCTCATTTTATGAAGGCAGTATTGCCTGATAACAAAACCACAGATTACAAGAATAAAGTGGATAGAATCATCCTACTTGGTATTAAGGTTTACATTGTAGCCACCATAATGAAGGCAGTTTGCTGAGAGATGGACAAAGATGAATGCATAGAAACAGACCATGAAAACGCACTTGAGTGGAGGAAGAAAAACTATTGGCCTTTTTAACAAATGGTCCTGGAGTAATGAGATCTCCATAGTAAAACAACTAAATCTTGGCCTAAATTACATACCTTATACAAAAATTAATTTAAAATGGATCACAGGTTGAAATGTAAAGCTATAACATTTTAGAGAAGATGTTTAGCACTGAAGGCCAGGTGAAAAGTTCTTAGACCTGACACCAAAACTTGATCCATAAAATTGTCCCCATCAAAATTAACAACTTTTGCTGAGTGATCTTATAAGGATGATGAAAGGCAAGCTACAGACTGAGAGAAGATGTAAATCATATATCTGATGAAGGACTTGTGTCTAAGATATATAAAGAACTCTTAACATTCAACAGAATAAAAAAAAACTCAGAAAAAGTAGCCATAGGTGTGGCTCTGATCAACAAGTAGGATGTACCTGTATGATTCCTTTATTTCTGGGGTTGTCCTATCATTGTTGAAAAAGACATAGAAACTAAACTGAGGAACTTCTTAAAAAAAAAAGTACAAGAACTAGAGAAGGAGATGCAATGCCTTAAATAAGAGCAGGTCAACAATGATAAGAACTCAAACATTAGAGAAAATTCTTCAGAAACTGGAAAAACTAACTGTACATTTGATTTTAGTGCCAGTGGTCGAAGCCATGTAGCTCTAAGGATAGTCTACCTGGACTAGAGATACTAGGGCTTTGCCAGTCGGGAAAATGCAAACAATTACTGAAAAAGAAGCTGTCTGAGGCTCTAAGACTTGACCATGAGAAAGCAGACATTCAGCTCTCTCCAATGAGGGTCAGCGGACAAAGGTGTTAAGTGCCTTTGGACAATTTATTTCTCTTGACCTTTGTTCTCACTTTCCAAGGGGAAAGAAGTCAGACAATTTTAAAGAAGTCCACAGTGCTGCTAAAAAAATAATCCATCATAGCTGCATTTTCCATCTGGTGTTCCCTCCAGACATCCATATATTGGTCTGGGCTTTTGTCAAACCCAGTTTCAGTACTAGGTTCAGCTGTCTTGAGAAGACTTACTGCTATTTTTCCCTTTATGCTGATTTAGATGTTGTAACCATGAATTATGTGGCTCAGAGGTATGTTGGCACATATAATTTCAAAAACTTGTGTAAAATGGATGTAGCCAATGGAATGATTAATTTTCAGTAGAATTTTCCATCTGCCCTAATACAACTAATAGTCCAGAACCTGGATGAGGAGAGACAGAACTAAACTGTAAGAACTTTTCTAGTTATTTCAGTTTGGAGTGACTGATCAGAGATTCCTTTATCATAAATCCTGTTGTATGATGGTTATCTTCTTTCTGATTGGCCAAGGAATGGAGAAACCAGAGATTATTGATGAACTGAATGAACGTGGATGAAAAATCCCTAGAAACCTCAATAGAGTGTGGATGTAGAATTTTCTCTAGTCTTATATGACTTGAAGTTTGAAAATATTAAGTGGCTTTATTACTGGGAGGGTCAGGAGTTCAATGTCACCCACCTCTAACAATATAAGCTAAAAGTAGTGTGAAAATTCCCGTGTCGTATTGTATTCTGCAAGTACTGGACTGTGTTGCAGTACCCTAAAGGATATTTGCAAGACCAAAGATGGAAATTAAAAGCATTATTTAACTATAGACAACTTGCCAGGATCTAGGAGACAACAGTAGTAGAAAGGAAATATAAATAAAATATTTACTGTAAGAAGTCCTAGAAATTCAGATGATCAGTTCTTAAAGGAAGTTATAAAGTCCTATTAAGGAAGTTCTTTTTGCTTAAATAAGATTTAAGGATTTTCTTATCAGTTTCCAAAAAGATTGAAGAAGAAGAAACAAAAAAAATTGTAAAATGGAGATATATTTATGTACACCTGGAAACTGTGCCTTGTGTTCAAATTCCTGAAAGCTTGATTATGCAGATGTCAAGAAAGAAAGAAAATGGGCTACAGACATGAATAAAAATTTCAATGAAGAATATATACAGATGGCAAATGAACACATAAAAAGATGCTCAACATTAACCATCAGTGAAATGCAAATGAAAACTTCAATGAGGTATCACTATACAGGCACTAGAATGACTTAAAATTTTTTTGTTTAATGATAACACCAAATGCTGGTTAGAATGCAGAGAAACCATCTTCAGAGATTGCTGGTGAATATAAAACGATATAGCCACTCTGGGCAAGGGGGAGAATAGTAGTTTCTTATAAAACTAAGCGTGCCATTGCCACGTGACCCAGCAGTTGCTCTTGGACGTTTATCCCTGAGAAATGAAAACTTTTAAGTTCACAGTAAACCCTATCCAGGAATGATTATGTCAGCTTTATTTGTAATTTTGGAAATCAAAACCAAAATGTCCTTCAGTAAATAAGTGGTTTAACAAACTGTGGTACATTAACACTATGCAATATTACTCAGCAATAAAGAAAAAAAAACATTGGTACAACAATTTGAATGGCTCTCAAGGGATTTATGCTGAATGTAAAAGCCGATCACAAAAAGTTACATACTGAATGATTCTATTTATGTAACATTCTTGTAATGACAAAATTATGGAGATGAGCAAATTACTGGCTTCCAGGGGTGAGGGAGGATGTGGCTGTGGTTGTAAATGAGTAGCGAGAGGAATCCTTATGATGGGACTTTTCTGTATCTTGACTACAGTAGTAGACACAGGAAACTACAAAGTTGATAAAATTGCACAGAAATAAACATATACAAACTAGTTCATGTGTAACTAGTGAAATATGAATAATGTAAATAAATCATAGCAATCTTACCTTTCCGATTTTGATATTGTGCTATAGACATGCAAGATGTTACCATGGGGGGGCAAGGTTAAGGGTATAAGGCATCTTCTTTTTTTTAATTTCAGTGTTCCAAGATTTATTGTTTATGCACCACACCCAGTGCTCCATGCAGTATGTGCCCTCCTTAGTACCCACCACCAGGCTCACCCATCCCCTTACCCCACTCCCCTCCAAAACCCTCGGTTTGCTTCTCAGAGTCCACAGTCTCTCATGGTTATGATTGTTTAGTTGAGAATTTAGTAGCATTTAAAGGTGCTCCAAAGGTGCTTTAGTTTCATTTTATTTTTTAATTTTGAGATTATAAATTTACATGCAGTTATAAGACATCTTTCTGTTTCTTACAACTACATATAAATTTATAATCTCAAAATTAAAAAATAAAATGAAATTAAAGCAACTTTGGAGGACCTTTAAATGTTACTAAACTCTCAACTAGACAATCGTAACCTAAAAAGACAATATTGATGTACACAAGAACATTGCTGGTTCTCACAATAAGTATATTGAGTGAAAGAAGCTGGATAAAAATGAGTATAGTTTATATTTAGTAGCATTTTATACTACTGGAATCAGCACAATCTGTAGAGTTAGCAAGGAAATCAGTAGTTATCTGAGGATGGGGGTACTATGGCCAAGGGCCAGGAGTAAACTTGGGGGTGATGGATATGTTCCCTCTCAAAGTTGTGATGATGGTTTAACAGTGTACACATAGGACCAACCTCCACAAACTGTCACTTTAAGCATGTGCAATTATTATATGTCCATTACACTTTAATAAACTAATTTACAGTGATAGTCTCTTCAGAAAAAAAAGAACTTTGAGAGAACAAAAATAAAAAATATTCTCCCCTCCAAATACGTTTAGAATTCTCTGTAGACAATGCTTTCCTCTATTGCCTGCACTGAAGGCAGACTCTTCCCATGCCCTGCCCTTGGAAGGTCACTGCTCCACTCTGTTTCTTAAGAAAGTGGGCTAATCAGGGGCGCCTGTGCGGCTCAGTTGGTTGAGCAACTGCCTTCGGCTCAGGTCATGATCCTGGACTTCCAGGATCGAGTCCCACATCGGGCTCCCAGCTCCTTGGGGAGTCTGCTTCTCCCTCTGACCTCCTCCTTTCTCATGCTCTCTCTCACTCATTCTCCCTCAAATAAATAAATAAAATCTTAAAAAAAAAAAAAAAGAAAGTGGGCTAATCAGTGTTGGGTTTGTGGCTTCCAATCACCATTATTTTCATCTTTAGGGTGCTTTTAGTAGCTTTTATTAAAGCTACTAAAGGTTTTTGGCCCTTCTGAGGACTTTTAGGTGTTGACCATTATAGGGTAAAATATAGCAAACACCGCTGTGAGGTCAGTGGCCTGGAAGTTATTAGCTTGTTCATAACGCAGAGTACTAACCACTATACGATCACAGCCTATTTCCTTGTTCAGCTTTGGGGATGGTACTGCCACCCAAACACCTCACCCCATATAGGCTCTGGTAATTTATACTTTGACGTCATTCCCCCTTCCTGCGCCCCCCACCTCCCATAGACAGAAACACCAAGCCCCTTTTCTTCTTGCCCACTAGGTCAAGTGTTCAGGAGGAAATTTGTCTTCAGTGCTCAGTACTGACCCAGTCTTTATCCCCACAATCTGGTTAACTGTAATTCTGCCAGTCTTGCCCCCAACCCTACAGTACCCTGTGTTTCTTCCTTTTTGGACTACTGCCTCTTCTTTTCCCTCCCTGATCCCACCATGAGAGAACTCATAGAAACACACATGAACTTCCACAACAGGTTGGCTTTATTTCAGGTATCATCAGAATACCCTGATGCTGTAAAATTCAATGTCTACATGATGGGCCATTTCTCAGCCACCAGACCACTGGAGACTTAGCAGGTTATTACTGAAGTCTCTGGCCTCACTCTGGAGTTACTGGCTGTGCGGGTCATCATTTGATGTGGCAGACACCTCCACCTTCTCTTGGGCTTGCTCTGGCTCATTTTGGTTCAGTCTCTCATTCAGGCTGTGATAGTGACCAAAGACTGGTGTTCCAGTTTTTTTAGGCTTTCTTGTAGGGTTGGTAGTTTTTACTGAGACTTTTTTACTCAAACTCCTTTGAACAGGTCTTTTTACCTTCAGAGTTGTCTTCAGCACCTGGAACAACAACAGAGGCCAAAAGGGCATTGGCTTAGGGGAAGAAGATAGGATATTGATAGAAAAGGGGGCATCATGAGCAGATGTCAGGGCTGAGGAAGGAGTTTGTGCCAGGTGAGCAAATGGTAAGATTCTTAGGGAGGGGAATCAGTGAAGAAAAGAGTATCTTGAGTAGGGTCATCTTACCTTGCCACCACCTTTGGTCCTGGGTTGATAGGGACTCTTTGTCTTTTTCCTCTGTTCAGAACTTGAGGTTGGTTGCTCCATATCCTTGTTAGGCTGTGGTAGTTTCCTGGGTACCTTAGACATATTGAAGCTTCCCAGTAGTCTACCCCAGGCCTCCTAACTGTTCTACTGCATATAACTCTTCCCAGGACAACAAAAGACCATACCCTTCAGCTGTGATTGGTCAGCTAGACTCTTGCCAGCCAATAGTGGTTAAGGTGGGGCTCAGGCATCACAAAGCCCTCCTTATGACACTACTCTGTTTTGGGGAAGGTTGCTGGAGAGGCCAAAATATGGCTTTGGGAAGGTTGCTAGGGAGTTCAAAATGTGGCTCTGACATTTCAAAGTGCCATTCCTGACCCTTCTAGATGGGAGGAGAAATATTAGAAGGTGAAAATGGTTTGGTTAGAGAAAGGGGGCTTTTCTTTAACATTCCCCCCCAAAGTTTTCCCAAACTGAACTACCACTGTTCCTCATATCCCCACGTTCAACCGTGGTAGTACACATGGTAGAGAAAGCACCTTTCCTGCCATCTGTTCCCTAAGGCCACCCCTATTCAGTGGTTTATTTTGCTGTATCCCACCTTTAGTTGTTAGCTAGTGTTTGGGACATTTTACCTAAAATCTCTCCAAGAGCAATATGACTGAATTTAAATATCAGTGGAACTATGGATCATCTTATAAACTAACAAAAAACTCCCATGAATAAGTTCTCTACCTATAGCATTTGGTGTTGAAGTCTACTGATTTGATTAGATTGTTTTCTGCCAGCTCTGTGTCTTACAGGCAGAGATTAGAATTAATTGACCACCCATGAAGGTTGCTTTTATCTTTTATTATATTTTTAGACCCTGACCATGTTAGTGTCATTGAGTTTTGCAAGGTTCTCTCTCTTATATTTTATTAATATTTTATCTTTATATTTTATCTGTTTTTCTTCTTCCTAGATCCCAACACTCATTTCTTTCCCACCATTAGGCATCTACTCTGATGTGTTTCAATTATGTCCTTGCATATGTTTGTACTCTTGTGAAACATGTGACCTTCTTAAATATGCAGTGTTTGAATGCATATTATCATGCTGTAGATCTTGTTTCTTAACTTATGCACTCAAACCTATGCTTTTAAGTTGAACTTATATGGCTCTATGCATCTAGTTCACTGTGTCTAATGCTTCATCATAGTCCATTAGCATCATGCACCAAGTTTTGCTTGTCCATTATTTCCCCTTTTGAGGAACACCTGTGTTGGCTCTCCACTCCATTCCTACAAACAATGCTGTGATGAACATCCTCAATCATGTTCCCTTACAGACTTCTGCATATATTTCTCTGGGATATACACTAAAGGATAGAATTTCTAGGTCCCACATACACATAATTCTTAGTCCATTTGAGCTACTATAACAGAATACCATAGACTGGCTGGCTTAAACAACAAACATTTATTTCTCATAGTTTTGGAGGCTGGAAGTCCAAGATTAAGATGCCAGCATGGTCGGGTTCTTGATAAAGACCATCTTCTTATGTCCTTACATGGCCTTCCTTGATGGGTGAGAAAGAGAGTTCTATCTCCTCTTTTTTTAAAATAGGGCATTAGTGCTGTGAGTTGTATAAGACTGATGGAATCACAGATCTGTACCCCTGAAACAAGTAATACATTATATGTTAATAAAAATAAATAGGGCATTAATTGCATTATTAGGCCCCATTCTCATGACCCATTCTAACCATAATAACCTCCCAAAAGCCACACCTCCAAATACTATCACATTGGGGATTAGAGCTTCAACATAAGAATTTTAGAGGGACACAGACATTCAGTATATAAGGAATAATTTTGCTAATTATTGCCAGATTGCTTTCCAAAATCTACCAATAGAATTATATTGTTACCTGTTTCCCTACACACTAACTAATACTTGGTATGGAAGGCAACTTCTGATATGGCTCCCAGTTCACACTTTTGTGAAATCCACTACCCTTGAGTGTAAGATATATACAGTGACTTGCTTCTAATGAATGGAATCCATAGAAACTGGCAAAAGTAGTGGGGTGTTATTGATCATTAATTAACATAATGAGGTTTCCCATATTGTGAGATAATCAGTGAAAAGTCTCTTAAGGAACATCCCACGAGGAACTGAGCCCTCTGCGCAACAAACCACAAGGAACTGAATCCTATCAACAAGCACACTAGCGGACTGGGAAGTTGGTGCTTTCCAAATGAGACTTGAGATGATGTAGCCTTGCAAGAGACCCAGGGCCAGAGGACCCAGCTAAGCTACTCCCAGGTTCTTGACCCACAGAAACCCTGAGATAATAGATTTTGGCGTTTTAAGCCACTAAATTTTGGGGTAATATTTTTACATAGCAAATGATAACTTAAGATTTTTATTTATTTATTTGACAGACAGAGATCACAAGTAGGCAGAGAGGCAGGCAGAGGGAGAGAGGGAAGCAGTCTCCCTGCTGAGCAGAGAACCCGATGCGGGGATTGATCCCAGGACCCTGAGATCATGATTTGAGCAAAGGCTTTAACCCACTGAGCCACCCAGGTGCCCCCAACTTTTAATTTTTAAAGAAATTTGATAACACAATCTCTTTTTTACTTCTGTGATTACTAGTGATGAAGCTATTCAGATTTTCTATCTTTAAAATTTTTTTGGTTATTAATATTTTTCATTATTGGATTTCTTATCTTATTCATGTTGATTCCATCATTACTTTGTAATTTTTGGATGTTAATTCCTTGTTTGTGAGCTTTATCTTTGATTTATACTTTAAATATAAATCTTTGATATTTATCTGGTTTTGTTATTCTCAACATACTTTTCCTGCACCATCTGATATGTGGTGATATCTTTATCATGTACCTTTTATTTTTAGGGAGTATTCATCGATCATGGCCTCCAGTGCTAGGCTGAATGTAGAGGCAACATCAGATATTTATATCCTGAAGGTCATGTGCCTAAGGTGTTAATAGTAAGTAGGAGAGGTTTTATTTGTTTTTGCTATGAAGACTTAATCATGTTAAAGAAGTTTCTAACTGTTCTCAGTTTTTGGTAAAAGCTTTTTAAAAAAACAAACAAGAGATTCTTAACTCTAGGAAACAAACTAAGGGTTGCTGGAGGGGAGGTGGGTGAGGGGATGGGTAATTGGGTGATGGGATTTAAGGAGGGCCCTTGATGGAATGAGCACTGGGTATTATATGCAACTGATGAATTACTAAATTCTACCCCTGAAACTACTAATATGGTATATGTTAACTAAACTGAATTTATTTATTTATTTTTAAAGATTTTTATTTACTTGACAGAGAGAAAGCGAACATAAGCAGGGGGAGCAGCAGAGGGAGAGGGAGAAGCAGGCTTTCCACTGAGCAGGGAGCTTGATGCAGGACTTGATGCCAGGACCCTGGGATCATGACCTGAGCTGAAGGCAGACACTTAACTGACTGAGCCACCCAAGTACCCCAGATAAATTGAATTTAAAATAATTATAATTATTTTATATATAATGTATATAATACATATAATAATTATATATATAATAAATATAAATATATAATATATATAAATAAATATAATATATAAAAATAAAATAAAATATATATAATATATATAATATATATATAATATATATAATATATATATTATACAATATATAATAACTATAATATATATAATAATAATTTAAAATAATCATGTGTCTGAAAAGATGTTCATCATCACTAACCATAAGGGAAATGCAAATCAAGAATACAATGAAATAACCACTCATACCTGTAGGAATCAACAAGAAACAACATGTTTGGTTGAAGATGTTGAGAAAAAGAAACCTTCATGCACTGTTGGTGGGAATGCAAACTGGTGCAGTCACTGTGGAAAACCACAGGAGATTCCTCAAAAAGTTAAAAATAGAACTATCATATGATCCAGCAATCACACTACTGTGTATATCCAAAGAATCTGCAAAAACAGTAATTCAAAGGGATACGTGCATCCCTGTGTTTTTAGCAACTTTATTTACAATAGCCAAATAATGGAAGCAACTCAAATGCCTATCTATTGATAAGTGGATAAAAAAGATGTGGTATATGTATGCAATGGAATATTATTTAGTCATAAAAAGAATGATATTTTGCTATTTGCAGTGACATGGATGGAGCTAGAGGGTATTATGCTAAGCAAAAGAAATCAGAGAAAGACAAATACCATATGATTTCACTCATGTGGGATTTAAGAAACAAAACAAAGGAGCAAAAGGGAAAAAAGAAAGAGGGACAACCTAAGAAACAGACTTTTTTTTTAAAAGATTTTATTTATTTATTTGACAGAGAGAGATCACAAGTAGGAAGAGAGGCAGGCAGAGAGAGAGAGAGGGGAGGAAGCAGGCTCCCTGCTGAGCAGAGAGCCCGACGAGGGACTCGATCCCATGACCCTGGGATCATGACCCGAGCCGAAGGCAGCGACTTAACCCACTGAGCCACCCAGGCGCCCCAAGAAACAGACTTTTAAGTATAGAGAACAAACCGATGGTTACTATAGGGGAGGTAGGTGGGGGGATGGGTGAAATAGGTGATGGGGAGTAAGGAACATACTTGTCCTGATGAGCATAAGGTGATGTATGGAAATGTTGTACACTTGAAATATACAAGTTGTACACTGTATTACACTGTACACCTGAAACTAATGAATACTTAAAAAATAAGTCTTTATAAAGTGGTTTTGCTATACCTATTGAGATAATTATTAAATGAAATATTTTCCTTATTTTATTAGGGTAGAGAATCATGCAGACATTTTCCTACCTTAAATCAGTCTCACATTCCTAAGGCAACTATTCAATTATGATGCATTATTATTGTCACCTTATTTTATAATTTAATATCTGTTTATAAGGGAAATTGTCCTTTTTAAATTATTGTATTGATTTTTCATTATATTCAGTTAGCCAACATATCATAAATTTTTATTGTAATGTTCAGCAATTCATTAGTTGCCTATAACCCCCAGTGCTCATACCAACACGTGCCCTCCTTGATACCCACCGCCTGGCAACTCCATCCTTCTACCCTCCACCCTTCTGTAACCCTCAGTTTGTTTCCTGGAGTCCAGACTCTTATGGTTCATCTGCCTCTCGGATTTCTTCCCATTCAGTTTTCCCTCCCTTCCCCTATGATCCCAATTATCCTTTAAATTTCATTTCATGATGTTTTTTCTCAGTTTTGAAATTGAAATTATGCTAGTCTTATAAAATGGCTTGGTAAACTTTCTCTCATTTTCAGTTTTCTGATACACATGTATGAAAGAGAATTGTCTGTTCCTTGAACATTTTGTAAAATTTATAAAGCCATCTAGATCTAGGGCTTCACTGTATGTGGGGCAGTGGATGAGGAGAGTCTGATTACCATTTTTATTTAATAGCTGTCTGCATTTGAATTTGTGACAGGGACTACTTAATAATACCAATTCATTCCCTTTCAGAATTTAGAACCTATTGATGCATACATTTGTGTCAGAGAGAGATCCAGAAAAGGTGACTGCAAGTTGTGACTTTAGATCTCTAGCCAAGTGGACTTACTAATAGTTCACCCTTGAATTCACCAAATCCCTTACCACATGCCATATCAGAATTCACCTTTCAGCTGGTAGGGCTGATTCTGTGAAAAGAAAGTGGATGAGAAGGGGCTGAGTGAAGCATGCCCCACTGCTTCTTAGAAATTGAAATTTACCGGGGCGCCTGGGTGGCTCAGTGGGTTAAGCCGCTGCCTTCAGCTCAGGTCATGATTTCAGGGTCCTGGGATTGAGTCCCGCATCGGGCTCTCTGCTCAGCAGGGAGCCTGCTTCCTCCTCTCTCTCTGCCTGCCTCTCTGCCTACTTGTGATCTCTCTCTGTCAAATAAATAAATAAAAAATCTTTAGAAATTGAAATTTACCAATGAATTTCTCCCCATTCCTGGGTGGAGAGAGGCTAAATGTATAAAAAATGACACCAGAACAAATAAGAGTCTCCCAAACTGTTGGCCTTATGGGTTTCCTCTGCAAAATTCAGCCATTTGTACTGTTTACCCCAACAATATGTTCGTTTCTTCTTAAGCTTCCAGTATATTGGCAAGTACTTACTCACGCTATTTCATTCCTTTTTAAGATGCTACAGTATTTTTCCTTGTTCATATTTTGAGTCTTATTTTTTTTCTTCGTGTCTCATTTATGGTTTATCTTACTAATCTTTTTAAGTAATCATTTCTTTTTTTAAAAAAGATTTTATTTATTTATTTGACAGACAGAGATCACAAGTAGGCAGAGAGGCAGACAGAGAGAGAGGAGAAAGCAGGCTCCCCACTGAGCAGAGAGCCTGATGCGGGGCTCGATCCCAGGACCCTGGGATCATGATCTGAGTCGAAGGCAGAGGCTTTAACCCACTGAGCCACCCAGGCGCCCCTTAAGTAATTATTTCTTGATGATGTAATTGTTCTTTTCGTCTATATTTCTATTTCCTCCTTTCTGGTTTCTTTTGCATTTACTCTGTTGCCCTTTCTTCCAGCTTGTTGAGCTATACTCATAGTTTGTCTGTCCTCAGTATTTTTTGATTTCTGATAAAAGTATTTAAGCAGTAAATTTCTCCTAACACACTATGATACTTATATATCACAAACCTTTTAGTGTTAAGTAGTGTTAGGAATATCTCACAGGTTTTTAAAATTATTACCTCTTTAATCTAATCATGTAGTATGATTTTAGTTTCTAAGCATATTGGATATTAAGCTATCCTTTAAAAAATTATTTTTAATTTTATTATAATTAAAAGACATAGTCTGTAGGATAATGATTCATTAAAGTTTGTTAAGACCTTTTTTAAAAAAAGCTTTTATTTATTTATTTGACGTACAGAGATCTCAAGTAGGTGGAGAGGCAGGAAGAGAGAGAGAGAAGAGGAATCAGGGTCCACACTGAGCAAGAGCCTGATGCAGGGTTCGATCCCAGGATCCTGGGATCATGACCCGAGCCAAAGGCAGAGGCTTTAGTCCACTGAGCCACCCAGGTGCCCCTTGTTAAGGCTTTTTTTGTGAACTTGTATTGTCAATTTTGAGACTATTCCTTGATTATTTGAAAATAATGTGTATTTCTATTTGTTGAAGGTAAATTTTCTATATACTATATAGAGTATATATACTATATATATATTTTCTATATAGTATATAGTATATATAGCATATATATAGCATATGTACTATATATATGCTATATATACTATATACTATATAGAAAATATAGTATATGTACTATATATATGCTATATATACTCTATATAGTAATATATCTATACCAGTTTGTGCTTATTGATTCTTTTTTGTTTAAATTCAATTAACCAACATGTAGTACATCATTAGTTTCAGATGTAGTGTTCAATAATTCATCAGTTGTGTATAACACATACTGTTCATTGCATTGTGTACCCTCCTTAATGCTCATCACCCAATTACCCCATCCCCCCAACCTCCCCTCCAGCAACCCTCAGTTTGTTTCCTGAGATTAAGAGTCTCTTATGCTTTGTCCCCCTCTCTGGTTTCATCTTGTTTCATTTTTCCCTCCCTTCCCCTATGTTCTTCTGTCTTGTTTCTCAAATTCTTTGTATCAGTGAGATCATAGGATAATTGTCTTTCTTGATTGACTTATTTCACTCAGCATAATACCCTCTAGTTCCATCCATGTCATTGCAAAAGGCAAGATTTCAGGTTTTTCGATGGCTGCATAATACTCCATTGTAGATATATACCATATCTTCTTATCCATTCATCTGTCGATAGACATCTGTGTTCTTTCCATAATTTGGCTCTTGTGCACATTGCTGCTATAAACGTTGTGGGTGAGCCAGGTGGTGGGTATTAAGGAGGGCATGCATTGCATGGAGCACTGGGTGTTATATGCCAACATGAATCATGGAACACTACATCAAAAACTAATGACATATGGTGACTAACATAACACAATTTTAAAAATAACCAAAAAACCCCACTGTGCTTATTCATTGTATTATTCATATCCTCTTTCTCTGCTTCACCCCCTCCCTGACCTTGGCCCTTCTTCTTTTGATTTCTAGTTGCCTAACATAACTATTTCCATACTTTCATTTTCATCCACTATACTTCCGATGGGGGCCTCCTTTGTTAGCATTCAGCACCTTACCGACTGATTATTTAGTGGGACACATGTCTGAGCCTAAAGACTTTGCCATATCTCCATCTGAACCTTCTATGCAAAGACCTAGAATATCTATAACCATTATGAAAGGATGTAGGTCCCTGGAGACTTATTAGGTGCAAAAGTCTCCCTACATTTTTATTTTTGGGGAATGGAAATGAAACGCCCGAGACTTCCTCTAGCTGGGAGATTTTTAACCACAGTTCCTTTAGATCTTTCATATCTTTATTATTATTATGGGAGTTTTTAATGAACAGAAAGTACATGGCTTCGCTCTTTATTCAAGCAGTGGACATATAACAGGAGCTCAGTAAATGCTTGAATGAATAAATGAATGACTACATAGATGCATGAATTAATGTATAGGCAGCTTATAGTCAGTGACAGTACCTTTATTCTGAAGCACTTTCACTTAGTCATCTGTAATTATTGAGAATTATCTTCTCATTTTCTTTAAACATTTATTTAATTAACAGTAATACTCACATATTTATGCATGTCAGTAAGCCATTGGAGTTTCTTTAAAGTGTTAATCATGTCCTTTGGCATTTTGCTCTTAATTTCTTTATTTGTATAAAGATATTATCTCTAACTGCATAAAGTTCATACTATATTACACAAAACTGCCTTTTATCTAGTCAACTATATTTGTTTTTTTCTTTATGACTTATGACATGGTTTTTAAATTATTATATTGTTGGGAGTAAGTATTGATGATTTGGAAACACTGAGACTTATTGTTCCTTCTTATGAAACTATTAGCAATCTCGTCTGGTATTTCCAATATCTTTTAAGCATGTTTTGACTTATGTACATTGTCTCTTATGCTTTTTTCACAAATTTTAATGTTTTATTGTTATTGTTTTTCACATTAAAAATAGGTAGGTAAGTGACATTTCTACAATCACCCCAATGCATAGCTAATTGGTCATGCCATACTTTCCTGCTGCAGCCCAGAATCCAGTTAAATGCAACATTCAGGCAGTCCTGACAAATGCACAAGCATTGACTAATGTGTGTATGTGTGTCTCTCTCTGTGTGTGTATATACCTGTCCTTTTTTTCCTGATGTATAATGTATTATTTGTTTCAGGGGTATAGGTCTGGGAACTGTCAGTCTTATGCAATTCACAGCACTCACCATAGCACATATGCTCCCCAATGTCCATCATCTAGCCATCCTATCCCTATCCTCCAGCAACCTTCAGTTTATTTCCTGAGATAAAGAGTCTCTTATGGTTTATCTTCCTCCCCAGTCCCATCTTATTTCATTTTTCCTTCCCTTCCCCCCATAACCTCACACCCTGCCTCTCGAATTCCTCATATCAGAGAGATCATATAATTGTCTTTCTCTGATTGACTTATCTTACTTAGCATAATACTCTCTAGTTCCATTTACACTATTGCAAAAGTGAAGATATCATCTTTTTGATGGCTGCATAATATTCCATTATCTATCTATCTATCTATCTATCTATCTATCTATCTATCTCTCTACATATATATCTCACATATTCTTTATCCATTCATCTGTTGATGGACATCTAGGCTCTTTCCATAGTTTGGGTATTGTGAACATTGCTGCTATAAACATTCGGGTGCATATGCCCCTTCAAATCACTACATTTGTATCTTTAGGGTACATACCCAGTAGTGCCATTGCTGGGTCTTAAGGTAGCTCTATTTTCAACTTATTGAGGAACTTCCATACTATCTTCCAGAGTGGCTGCACCAGCTTGCATTCCCACCAACAATGTAGGAAGGTGCCCCTTTCTCCACATACTCACCAACACCTGTCATTTCCTGACTGGTTAATTTTAGCCATTCTGACTGGTGTGAGGTGGTATCTAACTGTGGTTTTGATTTATATTTCCCTGATGGTGAGTTATGTTGAGCACTCTGTGTCTGGTAGCCATTTGAATGTCTTCTTTGCCGAAATGCCTCTTCATGTCTTCTGCCTATTTCTTGATGGGGTTATTTGTTGTTTGGATGTTGAGTTTGAGAAGTTCTTTATAGATTTTGGATACTAGCTTTTTATCTGATTTGTCATTTGCAAATAAGTTCTCCCATTCTGTCAGTTGTCTTTTGGTTTTGTTGACTGTTTCCTTTGCTGTGCAAAATATTTTGATCTTGATGAAGTCCCAATAGTTAATATTGCCCTTATTTCCCTTACCTTCGGTGGTGTTTCTAGGAAGAAGTTGATGTGACTGAGGTCGAAGAAGTTGCTGCCCATGTTCTCCTCAATGATTTCGATGGATTCCTGTCTCACATTGAGGTCTTTCATCCATTTTGAGTCCATTTTTGTAGATGGTATAAGGAAATGATCCATTTTCATTCTTCTGCATGTGGCTGTCCAATTTTTGCAACACCATTTGTTGAAGAGATGGTCTTTTTTCCACTGGACATTCTTTCCTGCTTTGTCGAAGATTAGTTGGTCATAGAGTTGAGGGTCCATTTCTGGGCTCTCTCTTCTGTTCCATTGATGTATGTGTCTGTTTTTGTGTCAGGACCATACTGTCTTGATGATGACAGCTTTGTAATAGAGTCTGGAATTGCGACAACACCAACTTTGGTTTTTGTTTTCAACATTCCTCTGGCTATTCAGGGTCTTTACTGGTTCCATATACATTTTAAGATTATTTGTTCCATTTCTTTGAAAAGAGTTGATGGTATTTTGATAAGGAATTGCATTAAATGTGTAGATTGTTCTAGGTAGTGTAGACATTTTCACAATATTTTTTCTTCCAATCCACGAGCAGAGAACGTTTTTCCATTTCTTTGTGTCTTCCTCAGTCACTTTCATGTGTACTCTGTAGTTTTCTGAGTACAGATTCTTTGCCTCTTTGGTTAGGTTTATTCCTAGGTATCTTATGATTGTGGGTGCAGTTGTAAATGGGATTGAGTCCTTAATTTCTCTTTTCTGTCTTGCTGTTGGTGTATAGAAATGCAACTGATTTCTGTGCATTGATTTTATATCCTGACACTTGACTGAATTCCTTTATGAGTTCTAGCAGTTTTGGAGTGGAGTCTTTTGGGTTTTCCACATAACGTATCATATCATCTGCCAAATATGAGAATTGGACTTCTTCTTTGCTGATTCAGATGCCTTTTCTTTTTGTTGTCTGATTGCTGAGGCTAGGACTTCTAGTACTGTGTTGAATAGCAGTGGTGATAGTGGACATCCCTGCTGTGTTCCTGACCTTTGTGGAAAAGCTGTCAGTTTTTCCCCTTTGAGAATGATATTCACTGTGGGTTTTTCATAGATGGCTTTTGTGATATTGAGGTATGTACACTCTATCCCTACACTGTGGAGAGTTTTGATCAGGAAGGGATGCTGTAGTTTGTCAAATGCTTTTCCTGCATCTATTGAGAGTATCATATGGTTCTTGTTCTTTCTTTCATTAATGTATTGTATCACAATTATTTGTGGATGTTGAAGCAGCCTTGCAGCCCAGGAATAAATCCCACTTGGTCATGGTGAATAATCCTTTCAATGTACTGTTGGATCCTATTGGCTAGTATTTTGGTGAGAATTTTTGCATCCATTTTCCTCAGGGATATTGGTCTGTAATTCTCCTTTTTGATGGGGTCTTTGTCTGGTTTGGGGATCAAGGTAATGTTGGCCTCATCAAAGGAGTTTGAAAGTTTTCCTTCCATTTCTATTTTTTGGAACAGCTTCATGAGTTTAGGTATTAATTCTTCATTAAATGTTTGGTAGAATTTCCTTGGGAAGCCATCTGGCCCTGGGCTGTTGTTTGTTGAAAGATTTTAAAGGACTGCTTCAATCTCGTTACTGGTTATGGGTCTGTTTAGTTTTTCTATTTCTTCCTGGTTCAGTTTTGGTAGTTTATATGTCTCTAGGAATGCATTCATTTCTTCCAGATTGTTACCTGTCTGTTCTGATGCTAGATCAGTAGTCAGTAAATTATGGCCTGTGGACCAAATTCAGCTTGGCTGTCTGATTAGGCAAAAACAAACAAATGAAAAACCATATACACATTTCTGGATCTATTTTCTATGGCTAATTTCATGCTTCATAGGCAGAGTTGAGTAGTTGTGATAAAGACCATCTGGCACACAAAACCAAAATTACTTACTATTTAGTTCTCTAATAGAGATAATATTGCCCACCCACGAGCTTTTTGAGGGCAGAGTTTGGGTTTCATTTATCTGTGTATTCCTACATGTTACAGCATACAGTTAAATGTCATTATAATTAGAGGCAATAAGTAAGTTAAAAATTAAGAAAATAAAGTCACTTCCAATGAATGCATCACTGTTGAGCACTATATAATAACTATACCATTCTCTGAAATAACATCTTTAGTCAAACATTTCCAGTATTTTTAACTTATTTTTCCTTCAGGCATTATTCTGATTTCTCAAAGGAAGAACATTTCTTTAAATAGAGATGGGGACAAAGGGTAGAATTCCATCACTCTCGACTTCCTGTCCCAGCTGTCACTTTGGGTCATGAAATTGAAGTTCATTTAAGTCATCTTTGTGTTTTATTTTTAGGAGGGTCAGTTACTTATTTTCACAGTGCATAAGACTTATTTATGAGTGTAAATTCCATCTATATTATAAAGCAGTAACATGGATTTTAAATGTAAATTCATAGGAAGTAAAATAAAGCATAGAAAAGTTTTATAGAAGAATTAACATCATTATTTTACAGATAAACTACAAAGATCTTGCTATATTTCTGTGTGTTCTGCTTAAAATGTTTTCCTAATATTTCCTACCAAAAACTTGTGTCAAATTATGCTGTTTTATAATTTTTCAATCCTCATTCAAAACTAAGCACAGAGTAGGTACTCAATAAATATTTGCATACAGAAATCTGTGACATGAGTTACTCCCCAGAGATTTTAAGATAAAGTAACCTAGTGAATAATGTGTTCTGGAAACCAGTATGAAATGGGATTGCTACAAAGAAGGAGTATTTAGAAATGTTGATGTTACCTAACCCAGTATTTGCAATTAGGTCTTTTTGGAACCTGAACTAACTTTTCAGATCTCGTAAGAGTTTCTAATAGTGAAATATTAATAAGTGAAATATCCTCTTTGCAGATAGTGCCAAGAAATAGAGTCAATATGCAACTTCAGAAATGACACAATTGAATGATTAATATTTCTTATTACTGGTGAAAAAAATATGTACTCTTTCCCTGGTAAAGCAATTTTAGGATATGAGAGATTTGTCTTACTAAATATAAACCTAAGCCTGGCAAAAATAATTTTAAATAATGTATTTAAAGAAATCAATGAAATCAGTTTCCTTTACAGTCAGTGTAAATGTACTATCATATTTGATTTTCTTATTGTTTATATCATAATTAAATTCCTTTCAGGTTGTGTTACTGAACTAAATTGTCAGGGTTTTGCCCCTCATTTGTAAACAACTGTTAGAATGACCTCCGTTTTATTATATATTATAATAGGGACCAAATGAGATTTATAGAATATAGTTATTAATTTTATATTTATTTGGGTCAATTATTCTGGTTTTCCTTCCTTTTTTGAAATTTTGTGTGTAAAAGCTGTTATTGTATAAATCTGAAGAAATTGTCCATTAGACTGTATTTTCCAAACTTAGTTCACAGTAATCCTTTATTTTAAATCTCTTTTATATGTGTTTTAGATGTTGGTATTTTACATTCTTGCTTGAATTCTTTTTTTCTTGATGACAATCACTAAAGTGTGCTCATGCACATATATGTTGTATATATTATTATCAATACATATGTTGTTAATATATTATGTAACATGTTACATATATATTATACACACACACACACATCTATGTATATAACAAACCACTGTGATTTACAGGCTAGCAAACCATGTGGGATCAAATATAGATCACAGCTGTTTATTTTTACAAATACAATTTTAGTGGAACATAGTCATATCCATTCATTTATATAGTGTCTGTGGTTGCTTTTGTGCTAAAAAACAGAGACCTATATAGTTTGGAAAGCCTAAAGTATTTACTACCTGATTTTTACAGAAAATGTTTACTGACCCATTATGTTAAAGATTAGAACACTGAATTTCAGAGAAGTTCAGTAACCTGCCCAGGTTCACACTACTATGTAAGTGACAGAGTTGAGATTTAGATGCAGTCTCCCAGACTCTAGCGCTCCTGCTTATAACTTATATATCATAATACCTCATTATCTGGTAAAACTATTATTACCCTCCTACCCTTACCACTGGTCACAGATTTTGTTCTTTTTCCAAAATACTGAGTATTTCATTTTATTTTCACTTTTTATAAGTCAAATCTCAAGTCAGTGCAACTGATATTTGCCTACTTGGTAATTTTTAGTTAGTTACTACATGAAGACTTAACAAAAACCTGCCAGGCTTGCCATAAAAAAAGGATATTTTTAAGAGGACTGGCAATAGCAGGAACCAAAGTATATAATGGACTGGTTATACTTACATTTTTAAAGCATGGGATTACCTAGAGTTTTAATGAAGTGCACAGTGGGAAAAAAATGAATACACAAAATGCTGTTAAATAAATATGAATCTTACATTGAAAAACAGAGATTCCATTTTGCAAAAAATTAATTCTCCCTACAGCATTTCTTGTGGTGTCCAGAGGTAAGTTTTAAAATTGCCTGCCTATAGGGCGCCTGGGTGGCTCAGTGGGTTAAAGCCTCTGCCTTCGGCTCAGGTCATGATCCCAGGGTCCTGGGATTGAGCCCCGCATCGGGCTCTCTGCTTGACAGGGAGCCTGCTTCCTCCTTCTCTCTCTCTGCCTGCCTCTCAGCCTACTTGTAATCTCTGCCTGTCAAATAAATAAATAAAATCTTAAAAAAAATAAATAAAATTGCCTGCCTAATCTATAGATTTAGATATTTAGATATAGATTTAGATATCTGGAGGTGATGAGGGAGTAAACCAGCTGCATAGCATGTGCACAGTATTGTCCCAGTATTTATAGAAAAATAAACAACTACATTCCAGAAGATTCCAAGAAATCTTTCCTTCTTGTTCCATTCCCTTCTTTCCTCTCTCCCTCTCTGTTTCTTCATCCACCATCCCCAACCTGTATGTCTTTTCACATGACAAATGTATTTGAATAAAACCCATGAAGTAAATACTGGAGGTTAAAATAGGATGTGAACAAAAGCTATGTGATGGGAAATTATTACATGTTGTATTATAAATCACTATTACATTTCAATGCTTAAGATATGAAATATTTTTATATAAAAACATAAAAAATACGTTTTCATAAATCACTTTCTGTGGTATATTGATAAAGCATTTGGCCTTCGCAAATCCAAAATTCCCCACCCATGGAAATGTGATATAGGTAGTACCCTAGTCTTCTTTCTCTGATTAAGGTAATGCTAAGAGTGTTTTCAAGTTTTCTTTCCCGACTGTAGTCTCTGTTTTTTTCCAATGTATGTTTTGCTTCTGTTATTCTTCATTTTCCTTGCTTGAAGTTTTCCTCAGATGTCTGATAACCCTTGATTATATCTGCTCACAATTAAGCATAAAGGAATAAAATGATGTTTGGAGGTTCTGAGTGTGTGAATCTAGTTGACATTGAATTTTATTGTAAAATTATCAAAATGCTGCTTTTGTTACTAAAGAATAGCACATTTTTATATCTTTATATCATTCTTCTTTGATCAAATTTCATTGAGAAGAGTTTTATTATCTCCTTTCTGGATTGGTAAGGATTTGGCTGGCTGCTGGAGATGGAGCAACCCTCAGTGAGAATTAAGGAAGGAGAGCCAGGAATTTTCAGCATTTGGTGTGCACATGGTTCATGGTCATTTAACATCCTTGTTTTTTAGTTCACATACCCTCAACTGTGCTTTGTATTTCCAGAGAGTAAACCTGCAGGTATCTGCTGGAGTGGGACAGAGACCATTCCATAGGGACAGAGCCTGGATAAGGGATCTAGAAATCTGAATATTTTTCAACCCTTTTTACCTTTCTCTTTATTTTAGCATCTCTCTTTCATACACAATAAGTACCTAGTGTGAATTTTTCCTGAATCTGTAAGGATTCTGTAATATAAATCTGGTTCTCACTTTTCCTAAGTCCTGCTTGAGATTCGGCTTTCTTAGTTCTAAGCCAATTATCACTGGTTCATTTGCTTTCTAACTTCTAAAATGTTGTTGCTCTTTAAGTCACTCCTGTTCTCTCTGTCCTTGTGGATCCTGGTGGAGTTTTCTGAGGAAGTGAAATTAGATGTGTAAATTCAATCTACCATCTTATTATCTTATGCCTCTGGAGTAAAGCACCTAGGGTTTTATATGTTTAGGAAACCCAGAGTAGTCTTCATGGCAGGGATTCAAATACATAAACTATATTCAATTTGGAAGTAGGATACATCTGAATTCTTTAAGGAATTAAATCAAAATATATATAAAATGAAAGAAAATAGTTTTATTTAATTGCACTCAGATTGTCATTTAGCCTTTAATGAAATTGTGAAGGCTAAAGACAGTTATATAGACTGTGGTCTTCAGATATTCAAGTAAGGAACTTTGCTTCCAATTCATTAGGTTTATAAAATGATTAAAAAACCTTTAGTCTCCCTTCTGGCAATAGGCTTGTCACTTCAAACAATTCCAAGTGAGGCAGGTATGATGATTAGTTGGTACTAATAGCATATTTTGGAATAATTTGAGATTGTTGGCATTGTTGGAAACCAAGAGAAGAAGTTAAAGGATCCTGGCTATACAGTATGACTGAACAGGACAGCAAACACAAATGCACAGTATAAAAAGGCCACTGTGTTTTTTTAGAATGAAATGCCATGGAAAATATGTTATGAACTCTAAAGAAGTAATGACAATGTTTTCTACCAGTGTGCTTGTTTTCTCCAGTAACTCACTGCTGTTTGAATGTTGCTAGTATTTAGGTATCAGCATGATTTTTTATTTAGGTATCAATGTGATTTTTGATACCTACGTATCAAAATTTCAACCTGTCACGTGCTCTTACTGAATTACATTTAAAACACAACAGAAACACATAAAATTACTGGCAGAATGGCCAGTCTATCACCAAAATTTCCATTATGTGAGAAGGAATGAATTTATTTAAAAATAGGAGCTAAAATTATAGTTCCTAATAGAAAGAACTTAAAATATAGGTTGGGTGCTGGAGATACTACCAAAAGAGATCTGTATTATTTGAATGTAGAGAAAACCATGAGGAAGAATATAGGAAAATTGAAGTGGAATGATAGTAGATCCAATTTTAAAATGAGGTCTAAATTTGTCACCTTCTTCTTCTTCTTCTTCTTCTTTTACAATTGTATTTGTCCATATAACCAACATTTTTAAAAAGATTTTATTTATTTATTTGAGAGAGATCACAAGTAGGCAGAGAGGCAGGCGGAGAGAGATGAGGAAGCAGGCTCCCTGCTGAGCAGAGAACCCGATGTGGGGCTCGATCCCAGGACCCTGGGATCATGACCTGAGCCGAAGGCAGAGGTATAACCCACTGAGCCACCCAGGTGCCCCCATATAATCAAAATTTAATGAGTATCTTGTTTATACCATAGTCTATGGTTGATGCCTGGTTATAGACCTGAAAAATAATGAAAATTATCACTACTTTCTTTTTTTAATTTTTTATAAACATATAATGTATTTTAACCCCAGGGTACAGGTCTGTGAATCGCCAGGTTTACACACTTCACAACACTCACCATAGCACATACCCTCCCCAATGTCCATAACCCCACCACCCTTTCTCTATCCCCCTCCCCCCAGCAACCCTCAGTTTGTTTTGTGACATTAAGCGTCTCTGATGATTTGTCTCCCTCCCAATCCCCTCTTGTTTCATTTATTCTTTTCCTACCTCCCAAACCGCCCATGTTGCATCTCCACTTCCTCATATCAGGGAGATCATATGATAGTTGTCTTTCTCCGATTGACTTATTTCGCTAAGCATGATACGCTCTAGTTCCATCCATGTTGTCGCAAATGGCAAGATTTCATTTCTTTTGATGGCTGCATAGTATTCCATTGTGTATATATACCACCTCTTCTTGATCCACTCATCTGTTGATGGACATCTAGGTTCTTTCCATAGTTTGGCTATTGTAGACATTGCTGCTATAAACATTCAGGTGCATGTGACTCTTCGGATCACTACGTTTGTATCTTTAGGGTAAATACCCAGTAGTGCAATTGCTGGGTCGTAAGGTAGCTCTATTTTCAACTTTTTTGAGGAACCTCCATGCTGTTTTCCAGAGTGGCTGCACCAGCTTGCATTCCCACCAACAGTGTAGGAGGGTTCCCCTTTCTCCGCATCCTCGCCAGCATCTGTCATTTCCTGACTTGTTAATTTTAGCCATACTGACTGGTGTGAGGTGGTATCTCACTGTGGTTTTGATTTGTATTTCCCTGATGCTGAGTTATCACTACTTTCTACTGAATGCAGATTATATAACAGGATTTATGGTAGGCAGACTATTAATAGCTCTTTTTTAGTTATTCCTCCCAAGAACTTTGAGTGGCTGTCACTATGATTGTTAATGACTTTTCTAATATTTATCACTTAGGGTCTCTATAAGAAACAGAGAATCTGTTCAAATTAGGATAATTTGTGTAGTGGGGTAGGTTTTTAATAAAAGAACTAATTATAGAGGCTTGGGTAGGATAGAGAAGAACCTTGAAGAATACTATAAGAACCTTGATTAATAGTGGGAAAATTGTCACCACCTCTAGTGTGAAAGGACCTGAAGGAGGGGTAGAATTACGCAAAGCTGGACTCCTTGAGATCAACAGTGACAGCCTGTCTAGGGATACAATGAGTCTAGCATTACTCACATAACAGATCTCACTTTCCTTCCTTCAAATCTCTTCCTTGGGGTTTTCCATTAACCAAACTCATCCCCAGACCAAATGAGTCTGTTTATGTATTTCAAAGCAGTCAGCCCGCCAGGCAGAGAGCAGGATGGAGGAAGATAGAGAGTGGATATTGAGAGAGCTACATATCCAGCATGCAGCCCACACTGCAAGTGACAGTTGCACGATCTTAACCAGGCATAAATTGTTCCATTGTTCATGGGTTTCTCATAAAGCATTTCAATCTTTCACAGTTCTACCTAGATAGGATAATAATTGGTGGGGAGACATTCTTGTCAAAAATTACACTGCTTTTACAAATGAAGTGAGTGAGTTTAAGAAGATAAACTGGTGATTTTGAGACATGCTTACTTCTCACTTATAAATTTCCAAAGGCTTAGGTCTTGCTCTGGCTTGAGGCTTTACCAGGATCCTGGAGTCTAGTTTGAAGCCTCTAGGGGCACTATAATGAATTAGACATCTCAAGGAGTTCAATATCAGGCATGAGATTATATAAAATATAAACACACACACACACACACACACACACACACACACACACACACACACACCCCTAACTAAAATACAAGTGTCCAGATTCCTAGAAATTGCAAAAACAATGTCCTATGGTATTACAGACAAGGAAACTACTAAAATATGACTGAAGGTTGGAGGCATAAAGAAAGATTTTAAAGTGGCATTAAAATAGGAATAAGAGATTCAGGAAGTACTCAAGGCTAACTCGATCTGAAACTGTAGAAACTATTATGGAAATGTCAACTCCCAAGCATTCTTAACCTTTTACTTTGCAAATCTGGGACCAAAGTCCGATATTCAAGAACTTGGTCTCTAGGGGGTCACAGACAGAAGAATTCAGAGAATTAACTACATTAGTCCTCCTAAGGTAAAACAAAATTGTAGTGGGGTCTTTTATTGATTTTGGCAACATTTTCTCATCTTTAATCGAAAGCTTTAATGTGTTTTTCATCCAGCAAAGGTGATGTGTCATGAAGATGAAGTTTTTGTTCCCCAAAACACATTTTAGTGAACTTTGTGGAAGTAAAATGAAAGTAGGAATAGAAATGTAATCCTCATTCAAGCAGAGTACAATCTTTATTACCAAACTTCATCATTCATACAAAACCTCTCCTTAGCTGTTCCTCAATTTGCTTTTGGAACTAAGTTGGAAGGCAAGATTTTAATACAGATACTAACATTACTATTTATTTTATCTTACTTTTTAAGAGAAAGAATCCTAAGCAGGCTCCACACCCAGGGTGGAGCCTGATGCAGGGCTCCATCTCACAACCCTGAGATCATGCCTTGAGCCAAAATCAATAGTCAGACACTGAACACACTGAGCCACCCAGGTGCCCCAACATCACTGCTTATTAATCAAAAGGAAAAGGAATTCTACTTTTGATTCACTTCTGAGACTTTGGCAAACTTTTCAGTATCTCTCAATTATAGTGGAGCAAATATGAAAACATCTAAGCACAATGCATGCTAAAAATTCTAAGATCTGTCACTTAGTGAATATTTTTAGAGAACACTAAAAGATTTAGTGAATATCTTTAATTGTTCTCTGGGAATAAGTTTTTCACCAATGAGAATATTTCTCTCCTTTCTAATGATTGCTATAGTCAACAGTAGCAGAAACCAATCTGCAGCCTTGCTAATAACATTTAAGGAAATATGAAAACTGAAAACATTTAAAAAATAAAATCAAATCATTTTCCATATACCTTTAGATTTGGGCATGATTTTTAAGATGACTAACTTAATACTGAACTTAGCATAACACCCTTTTGGTTCATACAAGTTGTTCCAAATGGCAAGGTATCATTTTTCATGGCTCAGTAATATTTTTATGTGTGTGTGTGTGTGTGTGTGTATATATATATATATATATATATATATATATATATATATATATCTCCACCCCACATCTTCGTTTTTAAAGATTTTATTTATTTATTTGAGAGAGAGAGAGGAGAGAGCACAAGAAGGGAGAGTGGCAGAGGGATACTCAGCAGGAAGCAGGGTACCACCTAAGAAGGGAACCTGATGTGGTGCTCAGTCCCAGGACACTGGGATCATGTTCTGAGCTGAAGGCAGATGCTTAACCAACTGAGCAACCCAGGTATCCACAATGAACATCATTATCCATTCATCTATGGATGGATAATTGGATTGCTTCCATATCTGGGCTATGGTAGCTGCAATAAACACAGGGATGCATCTATCTTTTTGAATTAGTACTTTCACTTCCTTTGGATAAATAGTAGTGGAATTACTGAATCATATGGTATCTCTTACTCAAAGGATTACCTTTGAGGAACATCCATGATGTTTTCCACAGTGGCTGTACCGATTTACATTACCACCAACAGTGCACAAGGATTCCTTTTTCTTTACATTCTTGTCTACTTTTGTTATTTCTTGTCTTTTTGATTCTAGCCAGGTGTAAGTTGATATCTCATTGTGGATTTGATCTGCATTTTGCTGATGATTAGTGATGCTGAGCATCTTTTCATGTGTCCTTTGGCCATATGCGTGTCTCCTAGGCAAGGGAAACAAAAACAAAAATAAGTTTGTGCACAGCAAGTAAACTATCAACAAAATGGAAAGGCAGCCTGCTGAATCGAAGAAGATATTAGCAATTGATATATCTGATATGAGGTTAATATCCAAAATATATAAAGAACTTATACAATTCAACACCAAAACAAAACAAAACAAAACAAAACCAACCCTCCACAAATAATCTAAAACATGGGGTTGAAGACCTAAATATACATTTTTTTTCCAAAGAATACATACAGATGTTTTTTAAAATACAGTTTTGATGGATTCCTTTCAGTTACCAGGAAGAGTCAAAATTTTTAAAAATAAAATACAAAGGTCTTATTAACTATCCAAGCTTCTTTAGCCACTCACCACCCAGTATGACCACCCAATCCAACTAAACACCCAACTGTCTAACAATATGTGATTCTCTTTTCTCCAAAATACCAATTGTACACACTCTGAGAATGTATTGTTCTCTCTACCTAGAAGGCCTTTACTCTTGTTTGCCTACTGAATAGTTCTTTCTTTTGAGATGCTGCTCAAATGTGATTTCTTCTGCAAACTCTTCTCTACCACCCAGGACAATGAAGCCCTGCTTCCTCTGTGCTTTCACAGCATTGTACACAAGATTGTACCAAAAGACTTGTGTACAATGCTGTAGCAATATCCTTGAAGGCAGGGGCACATATTGCTCAACTTTGTATTTTTCATGTCTAGAGCTATGACTAGAACATAATAGAAGCTTTCATTTTATAGAGAATAAGTTATTTAATGAATTAATAATAAATAATTTCTAGTTATAAAGGTCAAACTGTATGGATATATTGATAAGTAGTAGATAGTTCCACAGAAAGATAGCTTTGTATTGTCATTTCCATTGGTATTATAAGGTCTGACACAAAGGAATTAGTAGGGACCAGGGGAGTTTGGTCTTTAGATTGTGACTTTAGAGAACATCCTTGAATTTGACACCATTTTTCATTAACTGACACTAGCCAATGCAACGGTAGAATAAATATCTTTCCAGCAAGATGAGTTTTGGTGTGCCAAAATTGTAACTTCACTATGTTATTCTATACTTTACCTTTGGCTAATGTAAGAAAGATTGAGGGAATCTTCTCTGATATCATCTGAGGCTGGTTGTCCCAGTCTTTATACCATAGGGCTGTTAAAGGTGAACAATCGTATTGTCAAGGTGTGCTCTCTGACCTTTTAAGTGTTTCCCTGTTATAATATGCTGGGGAAGGGCAATATTGGAGAATCAAGATTAGCTGTGGATCTTGTTATCTGTACATAATGATTCTTGAATAAATTTTTCTGTGAACTGATTCCATTTCAGATTGAAGTTTCCTAGATCTATTAAACCATGCTGAGAATTTTCACTTTCAGGTTTCTTCTGCAAATGTGTCTGAATAGAAAGGGCTAAATAAATGCAGTTTTCTTCATAATTGCACATTCAGTTATTGCTGGAGCATGGTGAGGTCATTCATTCACTAACTCACTGATTTTTAAATAAATACTTTGAAACCCTAAAATATATCAGACATTGGATCTGTACTGGATATACAGTGTGATATATAGGATTGATAAGGTTTGGCTCTGCCACTTTAGAGTTTATAGTCTATTGGGAAAACCACTACATATTTATCAGGTATCCTTTATGAGCCCGGACTCTTCTTAACAATCAGAGGGATTAAAAAAAAACCACACATGAAGATTTAGAAAGCATCTATAATGTCTACAAAGAACTTACAATTTTGAAGGAAAAGTAAATTAATACACTGATCCTTACTGGTCAAATAAGAAACCCCTGTATACATGTTATGCTTCTTGGAACAGCCTCAGCCATGCATTAGCCTTTCGTGTCTCCCCCAAATTCCTCGTACATACAAAACTCCACTTCTGTGCACTAAATAGAATGTTTCTTTGAAGTCCTATTCCTTACAGAATCTTGTATCTGTTATCTATTAAAGCCTGTTTTCAACATTTCAAAGAGTATTATGAAACATTATGTCTGAGTCATGATGACAATATAGGAAATTTAGAGATGTCTTAAAATACTATTTATAATTGTATAATCTTAATTAGAACAAGGAAAGATGAAGCAGTTATCCTCCTGCGAATTAAACATTTTCTTATTCTGAATATTGGTATTTTATCCCTTTTAAAAAAGAAAAATACAGGTTATCTGTTTAATGTTCTAAACTTGGAGAATGATACTTTTTTATTTTAAATGTATTGGATATCATTTTGTTTAAGTAAGCCCTAACTGGAAAGATAAATGTTTGACATCTGATCTTGTCACGTCTTGTTTTCCTAAGCAAAGTAGACTAGACAGTGAAATATTAGTTTCCCATTTCTGTTGCAACTGAACTTTTGAGAAGTACCTGTGAGAAGATAGCCTTACTTATGGGTTGGAACAATGAAGAAGACGAATTTTAGAGAGTTTTAATCAGATTCACATGGTAGTACATGTTTTACTTCTCCAGATGGTACTTTGAGTTTTAATTTGACTTCATCTTGAATTCTCCCATAAAACAAGCAAACCACAATGGGAGCATAGCAGTGAAATGTTAACCTAGGGGAGGTGAACAATGTAATATCTATCCACTTCTTAATACATGAATCCTTAGGAAATATACCCAGCCTACAAAAATCTTTTTTGATATCAGAGTAGGAAGTAAGGGGATAGAAATTTGGTACAATTGTCCCTTTCTTTCTTCCTTCTCTCTTTCTTTTTCTCCCTTTCTCTGTCCTCCATTTTGTGGTGTTGTTATTCTTGCAAGAACCTGTAAATACATTTTCCCACTTTAATTTTCAAGTGGTTGAGGCTAAAAAGTGCTAAGTTTGAACTGTGAGTAGACCTTGGACAGTTGAAATAGATGGCCTATAAATTAGCCAAGGTTGATAACAGGTAATCCCAATAGGGTAGCTATCAGTAACTTTATTCAGTTTTCTTCTGGAATATTTTATTGAGAAAGGTATCTGTAAAATTTGTAGCATTTCTGAATTACAGGGCAGGCCCACTTCAGTCTCATAGCTTGTGCCTGGAAAATACCACTCTAGAGACAATAACCAGATCTTTTTTTGTGTGAGGCGTCCTCTGTCAATACATTTTTTTTCTCCTGATAGGGCCAAATATCTACAAAGGAAAAATCGGGGTCTATGTGTTTAACTAGAACTGCTGTATTCAAACATTTGGTGCAACTTCCCTGTTCTGGAAGAGCATTTACTTCTTCCCAGTCTCCCAAACATTTGCCTCTCATTGGTTTTTGACCCAGAGGGGTTTCAAGAAGCTGGCTAGACTTTTCCTGCTCTGTGGACCTTACCACTTACCATGTGCTTGCCTCTTCTAGAGTTCCCAGGCCTTTAATCATTTGTCTTTGTAACCTTGAGTATGACAGATTTTTTTGGCAAGGGCAACTATCTCAGTATCTTTCAAATAAATTTTTAGTTGACTATGATATACCAGTTTTGGCCAAATATAAAGTCAAGATGTTGTCAACTTGAGAAAGAAAACTAAATTTTGCTTCTGTTTGGATAATGTCAATGAATAATGAATTGCTTTCATTTGCCTTTCAAGTGCCTTATACAAAACAAAAAGCGATTTGTTTTTGTAACAGTTAAAATCTAAATAGGATGGCAATGTCTTTAGCTGGTAAACAACATGATTTTTTAAATTGAAGTGCTTTATGGAAGAGAACCTTTTAGTTCATTCACTTATCAAAAAGTTTTTAATTTTTACTTCTATTTCTAGCATTAATTTGGGGTTAGGGATTAGAAAACAAAACTCTCTTACAAATTTTGTCAACTTCTTAAGCACACATCAAAAAAAATGGCATTAGCCAGAATTTAAAGCTACATAGTCTATGAAACCTTTCCAAAGGGAAAAATGGTTTTCCTAAATAAAATAGAACACTTCAATTATGAGAGCTTTGATTTGATTTTTAATAACTGAAAAATGTTGATGCTTAATTGAAAATATTAGTAAAGAAATTTTTACTGTTTACCTTTGTTACAAATTTTTCATCTAGCAGTTATAATTGTGGACAAAAAAGTCTCTGAAAGGAAAGAGTTTATGTATTTTAATAAATGATACACAGTTATAGCCACACTGGAGACTATAAAATTTCTGTAATAAAAGATCACAGGTATGATTGTAGAAATATTGGACCCCTCATTTTACCAGCTGCTGCTTTTTACTTAATTTCTTTTTATTAATTTAAAATAACATGAATTTATTCATGAGCATGTAGCTATCCGGAAACAATTTTTGCTAGCAGTTACATATGAAAGTAATCAAATTTTGTCTTCTCTCTTATACATTTAGTTATGGAAGAAATAATCCTTCTATTAGAGAATAATGAAATCATACATGGATCCTATAACACGGAAAAGAATGGGTCTGAGTAAGGCTAAGTTCCCCATTAATATATTTATAAGAATCCAGGTTTACTGGCTTCTCAAACTGGGGTCTTGCCAGGAGCATTTGTACTGCTTCAGGTGGTGTTTTTTTTTTTATTTTTTATAAACATATAATGTATTTTTATCCCCAGGGGTACAGGTGGTGTTTTTGTAGCTAGTGTTTCCCAGCTGCTTGCTGCAGTTCTGTTCAGTTTTTAGTCTTCCATCTGATAAGATACCTAAAATTCCTTACCATGCAATTAGCCAATAGTGGTCCACAGCCTGAATGTGAATCTGCACTAATGTTTATGTACAGAGACTGATTTGGCATCAAAAAATACTTTTCTTATAATCGTGCACAGTGTTAATCTATTCACTTTGGCTTGAGGTAGAGCGATTTTCTTAGCACCTTTTCCCACAGCCTTCACTTATCCTACACTCCAGACATGCTGGATGACTTGACAGTTCTTGGGCTTGCCATGTACTTTTATGCCACATTGACATTGCTCTCTAGCATTTCCTCAGCCTGGAATGTCCCCTCCACAATTACTTTTCTGTCTTATAACATCATTTTCACTGAAAACAAAGAAAAACAGCACAACCCAGCAACAAAATGTACAAAGAATATGAACAGTGCATTTATTTAAAAAGATACTTGTCAATAAAAGTATAAAAATGTTCAATCTCGGGGCGCCTGGGTGGCTCAGTGGGTTAAAGCCTCTGCCTTCAGCCTGGGTCATGATCCCAGGATTCTGGGATCGAGCCCCGCATCGGGCTCTCTGCTCAGCAGGGAGCTGTTTCTCTTCCTCTCTCTCTGCCTGCCTCTCTGCCTACTTGTGTTCTCTGTCAAATAAATAAACAAAATATTTTTAAAAAAATGTTCAATCTCATGAATACAAAAATGCAAATTAAAATGCCATTTTCGTCTTTGAGATTAACAAAAATATGTTTGCTAATAAGCTGTGTTAATGAAAATATGGGGGCACAAGTAACCTCATAAACTGCTGGGAAGATATATATAAATATATATAAATATATTTATGCATCCTTTCTGGGTTTGCAATTTGGCTTTATCTATTAAAATGAAAAACACACGAACTATCTAAATCTAGGAAAGACAATTCTGGAACTCTAGAAGAAATATTCACATGTACGTTAAAGGGTTGTGCATGAATGTATATGTGTATATGTGCATAAAAATATTATGTATATGTGCATGTGGCTTAGGTCTATGTGTGCTAACTGTATAGAGGATAATTCAATACTTGTATAGTAATAACAATTCCCTGCATTTAGGTGGTGCCTTAGAGCATCCAAAACACACTCTTCTTTTGCTTACCGGAAACGCAGGAATTGGTATTACCTAAGAGTTTTTGGAAGAACCTTTTTAAAGCCAAGTTTTTATATTCTGTTACATTCATGTGAAGCTGTTTATTTAAGGAAAGGGAGCTGGTTAGGAAGAACCCCGCAAAATAATGCATGTACAACCAGCTTTATAATTCTCCATGTGGGTAGCATGAGGGAAGAGAATACAAGATGGAGACAGGCTAGAGGAAAGGGGCTATGGATGAACAGAACAGGAAATCGGCTAAAGCAATACCTTGCGATCACTCTTTCCTTTGCTAGACATTTTCTCTAAGTCATAAAGAAATTCCCATATGCCTGTTTGGTTTTGGAAATGATTACCCCATGTACTCTTCCTCAGACCAAATGAGTTAAATTTCTACACAGAAATCCGTACCCCTTCCAAAGACCGTATGATCTGTAATTATTCTGAATGATTCTATACATTAATTGTGAAATTATGTCATTTAGTCTTATTACATTCCATTTTTAATCTGTCTCCAGCTGATTAAAGGTAAACAACATCCAGGGAATGGGTTAAATTTGGAAGTATATGCTTGATAAAATATTCAGTATGCCAGTAGCTGAAGTTTTTTTCCTGAACTCAGAAGAGTGCTGTAAAGTCATCCTACCATCTTTTCTCAGTATCTTATTGCAAAGAAACTCTTGCCAAAACACACAACCACCAACTTTTCTCTAATTAGCTTTTAAGGAATTTTTTTTAAAGTCTCAATTTCCAGGACACAGATGTAAACCCAGGTCTAATTATGAGAGGCATGGGCTTCTTTTCTACTTTTAAAAAAAAAAATTCATTTGTTGACAAATGGGACAACCCACTGTATTTTCTTCAAGGATTTTCCAAAGGCAGAGGAGACGAGGTGTTGGAAAGCAGTTGAGCTCTTTCATGAATGGAGATTGTAAAGCATAAATATAAAACACATAGTCCTGCCTCAGGGAATAATTTCATGTTTATACATGAGCTCAGAGTAGCTAGAAACACACATACATGTACATATATGTGCATCAACATGAGCACATGCCTTAATACCAGTGACAAATAAAAGAGAGGATATAAAAAGGAGAACCATACTAAGGAGAAGAAAATGGCTTGGAAACATAGTGCTGATAACACACTAGACATAAAGTAGGAACTGCAGAATTGGAGGAGTCTGGCAGAGCACTTGCATTTTGAAAGGCAGAAGGAAAGAGTGAAACTAGCAGTAAGAATTATGAGAGCTAGGTGCCAGCTTCAGACTAGACCTCCAATATGGCAGATTTGTAATTGTCTATTCAAGAAACATTATATTCTCGTTCCTTACTATGTTGCAATTTTATTTTTGATAGCCATACGGCAAGACAAATGAGTCTGTTTCCTATTCTCCTTTCCAGGTACAGATTATCATGTGATAGTTCTGGCCAATGAGATAGAAATAAGTCACTGGGTAGGTTCCCCCCCCCCTCTTAAATTTCTTTCTTTAAAAATTTTTTATTATGATCAGTTAGTCAGCATATAGTACATCATTAGGTTTTGATGTAGTGTTCAAAAATTCATTAGTTGCTTATAACACCCAGTGCTCATCACAACATGTGCCCTCCTTAATACCCATCCCCTGGCTACCCCATCCTCCACCCCTTCTGAAACTCTCAATTTGTTTCCCCAGAGTCCAGACTCTTTCATGGTTTATCTCTCTCTCTGATTTCTTCCTGTTCAGTTTTCCTTCCCTTCCCCTGTGATCCTCCATGCTATCCATTATGTTCCACATATGAGTGAAACTATATGATAATTGTCCTTCTCTGATTGACTTATTTCACTTAGCATAATCCCCTCTAGTTCCATCCATGTCAGTGCAAATGGTGGGTATTCATCCTTTCTGATGGCTGAGTAATATTACATTGTATATATGGACCACATCTGCTTTATCATTGGGTAGCGTTTCTGAAACAAACTGCCAAAGGGCTCAGAGTCTGCTGGCACACAGGTTTTGCTGTTGCCCAAATATTTCTTGCTTCTTTCTCCCTGAAAGACATAAAAGATGGCTATAGCTGCAGTGACCATCATGAGATCATGAGATGGCCTATAGGTGGGAGACACAGACTGAGAGAAGCAGAACAGAAAAGAAGGAAGCCTAGGGTATTGATGACTTCACAGAGCTACTATGTGAACCCCACACTGCCTAACTGCAGAATCAGGCAAAAGAAAAAAAAAAAACATTCCATTTGTTTAATCCACTGTTTTAAAGTTTTTTGTTAGTAGCAACTGAATGCAACATCCAACTTGTTCAAAGGGGCTCTATAGAGAGGATGTTTGAAACAGATAAGGCTTACACATTCAGGGCTCTTCTAAATCTGAGAAGGTAGGCCTCTGCAATGGTCCCTCTGCTTCCACCAAAAGCCATTAAGTAACACTTATTGGAATTTTAGAAAGTAGGCAAGTCTCCCATGTGCAGCAGGAGAAAGCCAACAACAAGCATATCCAATAGCAAGTCTTTCCAGAAAGAAATGGCCATGTGCACATGCTAGCAACCTTTCTTCCTCAAAATTTCCAAGGATAACATAATTTCTTTCAACCTATTTTTACCAGACTAGTTTCCAAATTGATGAAATTGATGTGGAGTGAACTGTCCCAGGATTGCTTTGAACAGTAGCACAGAGAAAAGATGGCAAAGCAGATATCAGAATGAACTCAGAGCTGGTTAGTCCTCAAAGAAACATGTCCTTGGCCTTAGCTGGTACTTGTCCCTACTCAACTCTGCAGCTAAATTTCATCTTATCCAGTTCCTCCTTCCCTCCCCCACATAGTTTTGTCTCTAACTACATGTAACTACATGTAATTAATAACATCATGTTTTTTCTCTCCTCTAAATTTTCCCACATGGTAGTTTCTCTGCCCTTTCATTTAACTCACTTTTGCCCTTTGGAGCTTAGTTTTCATTCTTCATTTTCCTGAAAGATTCTATTTCTATCTTTTCCATCCTATCTTCACATATGTACCTCCATTATTTGCTTCCTGGTCTTACCACTATCACAGGCCTTACCACAGTGAGCTATCATTATTCTTTCTTTCTTCTAGAGTTTTTGGAAGCATGAACCATGTATGATCTATTTCTGATGCTTAAACTTCAATACAATACTAAGTAGTACTCATTAAATATTTGTTGAATGAATGGATGTCATAAATTATTTAAAAATGCTTTTGATATTTTTCCACATTTACAATGCTTTTCTAGAATTGATGTTAAGAAATATATGTCCTTAGCATAATTTGCTGACATAAATTTGCTAGCACTAACCAGATTTGATCATAATGTTAAGTAAGCTCTAAGATGATTTCGGGTAAAGCACACAGAGAGAAATAACTTAATGTAGAACTTTATTCTACATTTTAATACTGTGGCAAGTAAGTCTCATGGTTTATATCTCCTACCTGTTTTGTTTTTAATGTTTTTGTATTTTAGGCCAAGTGGGGCTGTGTGAACTAATTTACGATCAGGAATAGTTAAAGAGTCAGTCATACATACATTTTTTGTTTGTTTGTTTCTATTGCACTGAGAAGGTTGGTCTTCTTGGAAACTGACGGATCAGTGTTATACCCTGGAAGGATGGAGAAATACCTGACATCAAACCAATAGCACCCATGATGGACCTAACAGATCACTGCATTCTTTCATACAGACCCTATATATTCCTCCAGTCTTTTCTAACATCTCCAATCAACCATTATCAATCAATCAGAGTGAGCCTGTGGAATAAAAGCTTTGTTACATCTGGGTTAGATAAAAGATTATGGGTGTTGGAAATCAAGATAATGATTAACTTGTAGATACAATGGTATGTCTACATCTTGGCACATTTAAGAGTGTAGAGTTAATTATACTGAGACAATATAACCCATAGATGAGTCCCAAGAAAGATAATAGGTTTATCTGTGTCACCTAGAGGCATATGTTTTCAGACTTGGTTGTGTATTGGAATCACTGGGAGGGTTTATTGAAACACAGATTGCCGTTATATCCCCAGGGGTTTTGATTATGTAGTTTTGGGGTCAAGTCAAAGAATTTTCATTTTTAACAAATTCACAGGGATTGATGATCCTTTTCTTACAGGGAAGATGCTTTGAGAATCTACTATAGATATTTGAATTGAACTACTACTACTATAGATATTTGAATTGAGGTGATTGGAGTACATATTTGGAAAAAATTTAGGAGATTGCAGAAATAAATGAATATCCCCTGAGACTAAACTCTGTGCTAGGGATGGCATAAAGGAATAGAAGACATGCCCCTTTCCCCCAAAGGATGAATCATTTCCTTAGACATCTAAGTCAGACTCTACCTAGGTGATCTCATTCCCATTCACAGTCTGCCTACCATTTCCACACTGAATACTAGCAAGTACGTATTTCTACTTTTGTTGATCCTCATTCAAACCAGATTCATGTATCTAAGTGCTCACTGACTTTCTCAACTGGTTGTCCAGTATATGTCTTCCAGACCAAAGATGGAGAATAGGTTTATCTCCTGTGTCAACTAGAATTAATAGTATCTGGGCTGAATTGAGTCAGATTCTGAAGTCAGGACAGGTTCAAGGTAAAAACAAAAAACAAAACAAAACAAAACAAAACAAAAAAACAAAAAACAAAAACAAAAACAAAACAAAAAAACCCCACCTGAATAATTTGTCTGTCAGGAGCATAGAAGTACTTGGTGTTGCCACCTAAGAAGGAAACTAAACATTTTTTGATCCAAACCATCCATCTGCTCCTCCTCTTCCTCTTTTCAATTGGTGAATTCTATGAAGAGATTGGAAGGTATCTTTTGTTTCCTTTAGAACCACAGCAAGTACTATATCCCTGGACAAAAAAAAATCCATTCTTAGATAATTACTCAGAGTAAGCCATCTTGCTTTAGGATTCCTTGTTCCACTCTCTTAGTATTGCTTCTTTATTTTTCAAAAGTATCTGCTCTTTTACTCTCTAGGTTATGTTAATAGGGTATCTATGAGCTTTTAAGAGTAAAATCTGAGTATCAGATTTGACTACCTCTTCGTATTCCTGTCTTCAAATTAACATCTGCCTGTAATGAGTTACTTATGAAAATCTATGATTTTCATCTCTACAAAGTCCTTTGTTGTACTGAGCACAATATTCTGGTAATGCTACCATATTAACCAAGAAACTTATTCCTTCCTCTTTTTATCTCCCTAATCAGGTTTCAGGCTTCGGTAATATTACCTATCTTCTCTCCATTTCTACCACCATCAGTGTATTATATCACTGACTGTCTTGGTCCTTCTTGGCTGCAGTGTCTTTTTCTAAACCAAAAATATGATCATTGAATCCCAACTTGTTTAAAACTCTTCAATAACTCTCCACTGCCTACAGTACTCTTTTTCAAATATGCTTCCTGAAACACCTATAATTATACAGAGGAGATGACATTTGTTCTGGCTTCTAAGGGGTTAGTTCCCTAGGCACAGAAGATGAAATGTTTTATTCTAGGCAATTAAAATTGATGGGGTTGGGTGGTGGTGGGAAATATTCAAGTATCTAATAAAATGATACTATAGGTATCCTTGTCTCCACTTCAATCAAAATTGCTTCTGTGATTTATTTTATGTTTTGAGTCCTGCATAAGTTTTCCCTTGGGAAAAAATTTTTAACGAAAAAAAAAAATCTGAGAGTGCCCAGATGGCTCAGTTGGTTAAGTGTCTGACTCCTGATTTCAGCTCAGGTCATGATCTCAGAGTCTTGAGATTGAGCCCCTCATGTTCCATCCTGGACACAGAACCTGGTTAAGATTCTCCCCCTGCCCTTCCCCCACCATGTGTTCGCATGCATACTTGCACACACACACACACACACACACACACACACACACACACACACACAGAGGCAGGCACTCTCTCTAAAAAAAAAATCCTTAAACCTTTGGGAATGCAAGATAATATCTCCAACTCTATTAGGTAGTCAAGACTCTCCATGATCTAGCCTCCAGTTATCTTTCTGGCCTCTTATCTTACTATATTATCTTGTGTCCTCTTTCAAATAAATACAAGTATTCCCCAACACCCATTTCCTCATGTTTTCATCTGTGCACATGCTGTCCTTTTTACCTGGAGCACCACTTTTTAAATCTTTCTAGCCCAGTGAACTCATTCATTATGGCCCACAGCAAATATCAGTTTCTAGTCTGAGTCAGACACAACTTGGATCATCTGTGCTCCCACGATGCTTTGCAAATACTGCACCATGGCAAATATTCTCTTGATTCAGACACAGATTTCCTGGAGGAGGCAACATCGTTAATTGCTTCAAATTCCACCACCTTATCTTAGCTGCTGCTCAGTACATGTGTTAAAATGATTGGATGTGAAAATAAAATTTTACTAGACATGTAATGAATAACACTGATTTACATTTGTATTATGTGATATTTGATGTATAATATTTCTGTGCCATGCAGTGGTAGAGGTGGTACCAAAGTAGCTAGTATTAAGTTCTGGTTCTATTCTGTACCGGACTTATGGCCTTTGGCACAGTATCTAACCTCTCCATATTATAATTGTTTCATGAGTATGGAGATAGTGGCTGCTTGAAAAGAAGCAATTAGTTGACATGTTAATCACTTAGGACAACATCCAGCTCATCATAAATACTCAGTATGTTAACTAATACTATTACCTAATTAGATTGATACATTGACTTAACAATCATGAAGTATATGTTAATCTCACATTTTGACAACTGAGAATCGTTAGGACTTATTCAAGTCTTTGTTGTTAACTCATAACAACCCTATGTTAATCAAAAAATAGACAATGAAATGAATCAATTTTTAGGTTATATTTAGAACTTTTGAGTAATGAAGGTTTTTCTGAAATAAATCAGGTTCTTTTTTTTTTAAGATTTATTTTAGAGAGATACAGTGAGAGAGAGCATGAGCGAGGAGAAGGTCAGAGGGAGAAGCAGACTCCCCGTGGAGCTGGGGGCCAGATGCGGGACTCGATCCCAGGACTCCAGGATCATGACCTGAGCTGAAGGCAGTCGTCCAACCAACTGAGCCACCCAGGCGCCCCATAAATCAGGTTCTTAAGGCTTTATTTTTACTGTGTTCTGTATGTGCACTCCTGTGACATTTGCAAAGAATTCGGTCTGAAAGAAAGTCATCACACCTAGTCACTCACTTATTGAATTGCTTCCTAATTACCTGTTTAAGCTTGATTTCAATTTTGGTATAATCTGCAATCAATAAAATGCACAAATAAGTGTTCCATTCAATGACTTGACAAGCTTTTGAACCTCTGTAACTACCATCACAATGAAGATATTCAGTATTTCCCTCACCCTAGGAAGTTTCCTTATGCCTCTGTTAAGCCAATTTCCCCATCATCCTTACAGAGGCAACCACTTAGTAACTTAGCACGAAAAATTAGTTTTGACTTTTCTTATACTTTATATAAATTGGATCATGCAGTATGCCCTTTTTGTGTCTGGCTTCCTTCACTTGAAGTCATATGTTTTAGATGCATCTGTGTTTTTGCATTTGTCTGTTTCATTGTTTTCTATGGCTAAGGAGTATTCCCTTACAAAAATACTCATCAATTTGTTTATCCATTCTCCCGTTGGTGGGCATTTGTGTTGGTCTCCAGTTTGGGGCTGTCATAAACAAGGTTGTTATGAATGAATGGTCTTGTATAAGTCAGTTTATGGACCTCTGTTTTCATGTCTTTTCAGTTAAGTACCTAGGAATAGAATTGGTGGGTCATAGGGTAAATGTATGTTTAAACTTATAAGAAACTGCCACACTATTTTCTAGAGTGGTTGTATCATTTTATACTCCCACTGGGAAGGCACATCCTTGTCAAAATATGATGTAGTCAAACTTTTTATATTTAGCCAATATATTGAATGTGAAATTTTATCTCCTTAGGATTTTATTTTGCATTTCCCTAGTGAGTTTATGCTATTAAGCACCTCATCACATGTTTATATGTATATACATACATACATATATATGCACACATACCACATACACCAACATATTTACTGTTTTTCAAGAAGGTATTGTTTTGCAGTAATTTTTTATATATAGGGATATAAAACATTTTGTCAGATAGATATACACAAATATTTTTCCCAGTCTCTGACTCTGCCAAATATAAACAAAACCAGGCATTAAACTGGTTAAAACAGGTTTTATTCAGTAGGAGGGGGAGCAAGCAGGGACTCAAGTGAAAAATCACAAAGAATTGGTCAGTGTAAATGTGATTACGCCAACTGTGTCTGCTGGCTGGCAATTATGGAAGTTAGGGATTCTATCTTGCCATAGAGACTGGGAAACAGTCCCCATCTTTCATGATGATTACCTTGAAAGGGATGGCTTTCAAGTCCTTGAGAAAGACAGTCTGAGTTGTAGAAGATACATATGCATCTGAAAGGGACAGAGGAAAGATTCACAATTGTAAACATTTTGTAGTAAAGTCTTTAAGAAAAAGATGGGTCAGGGGCCTTGGTTAGAACAAACAGTAAATTATTTTGACAAGCTTCGAGTTCTTTACAGACAAGAAGGGGAGGAGTCACCCAGGTAAGTGACCTTAGGCTGCCAAGATCCATGCTAGTGTTGGTCAAATGTCTTAGTGTGGAGTGCTGAGAGATCTTTTGTACTTATTATTTGCCAATTAATTTTCTGAATGGTGTCTTGAACAAAACTACTTTTAATTTTTATAAAGTCCAGTTAGCACATCTATTTCTTTTAAGATTAATGTGTGTGTGTGTGTGTGTGTGTGTGTGTGTGTGTGTTCCTCTCTGAGGTTTCTTTTGCCTATCCTAAAACCACAAATTATTTTGGGGCCACCTGGGTGGCAGCACAGACAGTTAAGCACCTGACTCTTGGTTTCGGCTCAGGCCCTGATCTCAGGGTCATGAGATCAAGCTCTGCATCAGGCTCCATGCTCAGTAATGAATATGCTTAGAACTTTCTCCCTCTCTCTCTGGCCCTCCGCCTCCATGCTCACTCTCTCTAAAATAAACAAATCTTTAAAAAAAATCATAAATATTTTCTTCTGGTAGAGTTGTACTTCTGGGCTTGAAATTCAGGTCTATGATCCATCTCAAAGTAATTTCATATATAGACTGAGATTTCTGTTCTGGTATATTCTTTTCCCCATATAAAAATACAATTTCCCAGCATCATTTTTTTAAATAGACATAACTTCTCCCCCATTGAATAGATTTGGCATCTTGGTATAAAATCACTTGGCTATATATGTGTGAGTCTATTTCTGGACTACCTATTATGTTCCATTGATCTATCATTTATCCTTTCACTAATACCAAAGTCTTAATTTCCAAAAAATTTAGATGAAGCTTTGAAAACTGGTAGGTTGAATCCTCCATATTTAATTTCTTTTTAAAGATTATTTTGGTTGTATTAGATCTTTTTCATCATCAGATAATTACTTTTTGAAAATTCATCATGAAATTTTGATAAGGGTTGCATCAAACATAGGCAAATTTGAGGAGAAAAATATCCTAATAATGCTGAGATTTTCAGTACTTGGAAATTTTCAATATGTATTTTATTACCCTTTAATTTCTTTTAGCAATGTTTATAATTTCCAATATACTCATATTGCACATCTCCATTAGGCTTTTTTTTCCCGTTAGTTTAAGGGTAGAATTTAGTGATTCATGAGTTGGATATAACACCCAGTGCTCATCCGATCTGGTGCCCATTAATGCCCATTGCCCAGTTATCCCATCCCCCCCCCCAACTTCCCTCCAGCAAGCCTCAGTTTGTTTCTTAGAGTTCAGCATCTCTTATGGTTTGCCTCCCTCTCTGATGACTTCCCATTCAGTTTTCCCTCCCTTCACCTATGATCCTCTGTGTTGTTTCTTATATTCCTCATATGAGTGAATCAAATGATAATTGTCTTTCTCTGATGATTGACTTATTTTGCTCAGCATAATATCCTCCAGTTCCAGCCACATAGTTGCATCTACATCATTGCAAATGGCAAGGTTTCATCCTTTCTGATGGCTGAGTAATGTTCCGATATATATATATATACACATCACATCTTCATCCCTTCATCTGTCAACAGACATCTGGACTCTTTCCATGGTTTGTATATTGTTTATTGCTATAAACATTGGGGTGTATCACTATATTTATTTTGCATAAATACCTAGTAGTGCGATTGCTGGGTCATGGGGTAGTTCTATTTTTAGCTTTTGGGGAACCTCCATGCTGTTTTCCAGAGTGCCTGCACCACATGCCGCAACCTCTTTGACCTCAACTACAGTAACTTCCTGCTAGACACATCTCCAGAGGCAAGGGAAACAAAAGCAGAAGTGAAATATTGGGACTTCATCAAGATAAAAGGCTTTTGCACAACCAAGGAGACAGTAAAAAAATAGACTTTTAAATATTTGATATTTCTATGCTCTTAAAAATGGTAATAATTTCAGTTTTATTTTCCAATTGATTCTGGCTTGTCCATAGAACTAAATAGAAATTTATGTTGACTTTGTATGATGCTGACTTGCTAAACTAGCTGAGTACCAGTGTTTAGACTCCACAACGTTTTTACATAAGAAATCCAGGAATAACAAAGAATTTTACTTCTATTTTTCCAGTCTTTAAGTCTTTTAATGCTCATCTTGACTTATTGCGCTGGGTAGAGGCCAAACGTGTTGCATAAAAATGGTGAGTACAAACTTCTTTGCTGTTTTCTTAATCTTAGGGGGAAAGAGTTTACTTTTTCACAATTGAATTTATGCTTAAAATTTGTAATGGTAAATTTAATGTTATTTTTATATTTTTATAGATAACATAAAATTGAGATTTTATTCAATTCACTGTCTGTATAGACTGCAGTGTCGCTCCTATTTAATTCCTAATTTTGTAATTTGTGTCTTCTTTTTAGTTAATCTGACTAGAGATATGTTAATATTATTGAGTCTGTCAAAGAATAAGCTTTTAGTTTCATTGGTTTTCTCTCCTTTCTAATTCTCTGATCTCTGTTCTTTATTATATGCATCTGTCTGCTTTCTTTAAGTTTCAAGTCTTTTTCAATTTTTTTACTGTGATAGCTTTGGCTATTATTTGAGACATTTCTTATTTTCTAATATGTCTTTACAACTTAACTTACATTTAAGACCTTCTTTTAGCTACAACCACATAGTTTGATATGTTGTGCTCTGATTTTCACTCAAGTCCAACTATTTTCTACTTTCTCTAGTAATTTCCCCTTTGGCCCCTTTATTATTCAATATTTGAGCATTTTTCATATATCATTCTGTAATTTCTTTCTAGTTCAATTATTTTTTGGTTAGAGAAACTTTGTATTATTATTTTGTTACTTAACATACGGTACAGTATTGACTTCTGGAGTAGAATTCAGTAATTCATCATTTACATATATTACAGTATTCCAAAGTGTATTGTGTGCATACCATACTTAGCATACCATAGCTTCCTATCCCTTCATCAGTCAATGGACATTTGGGCTCTCTCTATAGTTTGGTTATTGTAGACATTGCTGCTATAAATATTGGGCTGCAGGTGCCCCTTCAGATCACTACATTTGTATCTTTGAGATTAATACCTAGTAGTGCAATTGCTGGGATATAGAGTAGCTCCATTTTTAACTTTTTGAGGAATCTTGATCCTGTTTTCCAGAGTGGCTCCGCCAGTTTGCATTCCTACCAACAGGGCAAGATGATTTCCCATCCTCACCAACCCCTGTTATTGTTATTCCTTTTAGCCATTCTAACAGGTGTGAGGTAGTATCCTATTTTGGTTTTGATCTGCATTTCCCTGATAATGAGTGATGTTGACCATCTTTTCACATGTCTGTTAGCCATCTGGATATCTTCTTTGGAAAAGTGTCTATTCATGCCATCTGCCTATTTCTTAACTGGATTATTTGTTTTGTTTGTTTGTTTGTTTGCTTGCTTGTTTTTTGGGTGTTGAGTTTGGTAACTCTATAGATTTTGGATACTAACCCTTTATCAGGTCATGGAGAAATTCACCCCAAAGGAAAGAACAGGAGGTAGTACTCACAGCCAGGGAAAATATTCATTTCTTTTAAATTTTTTAGTATTTGTTTTGTGTTTAATGAATGCCTTAAAGATTTTCTCTCCCCCTCAACCCCCAGCAGTTTGATGTTGGTTGATTTTGGTATTTATTTTGCTTGATGTTCTCTGAGCTTCTTAGATACATGGTGTGGGGTTTTTGTTTTGTGGAAGATTCTCAGCCATTTCCCCTTTATATATTTCTTCTACACCTTACTATCTTTCTTTTCTACTTCCGTGATTCCAATTACACATATTTCAGTGCATTTGATATAGTCTGACAGTTTTGAATACTTCTGTCCCCCCCACCCCTGCATACTCTTCTTTTTTCCTCTTTGTGTCTACCTTTTGCTGATTTCTCCTGACCTATACTCAAGTTCACGGATTCTTTTCTTGGCTTCATTAAGTCTAATAATGAGTCTGACAAAGGAGTTTTTCACTTATCTTCTTATTGTGTTTTTTTTTTTTATTCTCCATTCCACTTGATCACTTCATAGGATTTCCATGTTTGTATTGGAACTTTTCATATGATCATGCATATGATTTGCTTTTTCAGCCAATGACTTGCATGACTTTTTTTTGCTTGGTCTTCAGTGCGAGAGACCAAGATTATCTATTAAGTAGTTGAGCTGGGTTGGGGTTTATTGTAATGATGACCTTCAGTGCACCATCACCTTCAAATTCCTCTAGTGTAACTTTGTATTTAGGGTACAGTTTGGTTTTCCAGATAGATTTCCTTAATGTGGGCTCCTCCATTAGCTGTAGGTTTTCTCTTTTGCCTATATCTCAATGTAAGTCTCTTTTGCCCCTCTCCCAGCAGAAGACTGTTTCTTGTTACTTCAAGTTCACTACTCTGACAGAAAGTGGAAAGTGTTCTCTGTTCCTGGCTCAGTTGCAAGCAGGCTCTGTGACTTCCTTGGTGTCATTGTAGGGCCTTCTCCTTGACCCTGTTCCTCCAGCAGCAGAGCATCTCTACTGTTCTGGGAAAAGAATGTGTTTCCACCCTTCTCCTAGTTATGGAGAGATTTTTGTGTTCCCTTCTCCCAGCTGTAACTGGTTTGCATCTGTGCCTGAGAGTGAAGTTTATTGTCATTCCCACGGTGAATTAATACTTTTATCCCATAGGGGTATTGGGAGAAGGGGGTGGGATTATGGACATTGGGGAGGGTATGTGCTTTGGTGAGTGCTGTGAAGTGTGTAAACCTGGTGATTCACAGACCTGTACCCCTGGGGATAGAGTATTATGCCTCCATCAGAAAGGATGAATACCCAACTTTTGTAGCAACATGGACGGGACTGGAAGAGATTATGCTGAGTGAAATAAGTCAAGCAGAGAGAGTCAATTATCATATGGTTTCACTTACTTGTGGAGCATAACAAATAGCACAGAGGGATGATTTCTATGGAGCTTCATAACTGCTATCATCTTCTCCCCGGACTATACACAAAGTGTAATTTTTTCATCCTCTGCTCAGTTTCCATTCTTTCTCATGAGAAATTCGAGAGAAGAATATGTAAGTGTCTGTGAACCCCTCTGTGTTTGGTTCTCTATACTCTCAGGTTAGGTCACCTAATAATTAAGCCCAAGTCATAGATACTGCTTTCGGTTTGTTTTCTAATGTACTCATTTGAAGCTATAAATTACCCCCAACACAAGCTGGGGGTAGTGTTTAGCTGTATTTAGCTGTATTTTAAAATTTGAAAACATTATTTCATTACCATTCATTTCAAACTATTTTCTAATTTCTTTGTGAATTCTTTGATCCATGTTTGTTTAGAAGTATGCTGCTTAATATCCAAATGCTTTGGATTTTCTAGATGTCTTATGGTAACTGATATCTACTTCAACTCTGTTCTGGTTAAAAAACACATTCTGTAATTTCAAACCTTCAGATTCTGGCCAGAAACTGTATTCTACATAATGTAGATACCTTGGCCTTTATTGAAGTTTGTTTAAAATCCCAGGATATGCCCTATCTTGGTGACTGTTCCATGTCCACATGAGAAGAATATATATTCTGCTTTTGTTGAGTGTACTGTCCTATAATGTAATATAGTTTTGTATATAGTGTTTTTATAATCCTTATGTGTACTTCCTGCTTTTATTCTCTATTTTAAAATATGATACTAAGAACTAGATTTTAAAATATCCAACTATGATTATAGATTTTTTTATTAAAATATAATGTGTTATTTGATTCAAGGGTACAAGTCTGTGATTCATTAGTCTTACACAATTCACAGCACTCCCCATAGCACCCTTACCCAGGCACCCCATCCCAACCAACCCCCTCTCCTCCAGCAACCTTCAGTTTGTTTTCTAAGATTAAGTGGATCTTATGGTCTGTCTCCCTCTCTGGTTTCATCCTGTTTCAATTTTCCCTCCCTTCCCCTATGATATGTCTGGTTTCTCAAATTCCTCATATCAGTGAGATAATATGATAACTGTCTTTCGCTGATTGACTTATTTTACTTAGCATAATACACTCTAGTTCTATCCATGTCATTGCAAATAGCAAGATTTCAGGGGGTTTGATGGCCGCATAGTGTGTGTGTGTGTGTGTGTGTGTGAGTATGTGTATATATATATGTGTGTGTGTGTGTGTATATATATATATATACATATATGATTATATGTATAATCAAATCTTCTTTATCCATTCATATGTTGATGGACATCTACGCTCTTTCCATAGTTTGGCTATTGTGGGCATTACTGCTATAAATGTTCTAGTACGTAGCCCCTTCAGATCACTACAGTTGTATCTTTAGGGTAAATACCCAGTAGTGCCACTGCTGGGTGGTAGGGTAGCTATATTTTTAACTTTTTGAGGAACCTCCATACTGTCTTCCAGAGTGGCTACACTAGCTGGCATTCCCACCAACAGTGGAGGAGGGTTCCCCTTTCTCTGCATCCTTGCCAACACCTGCCATTTCCTGACTGGTTAATTTTACCCATTCTGACTGGTATGGGGTGGTATCTCCCTGTGCTTTGGATTTGGATTTCCCCGATGCCGAGTGATGTTGATCGCTTTTTCATGTATCAGTTAGCCATCTGGATGTCTTCTTTGCAGAAATGTCTGTTCATGTCTTCTGTCCATTTCGTGATTGGATTATTTATTGTTTGGGTGTTGAGTTTGCGAAGTTCTTTATAGATTTTGGATACTAGCCCTTTATCTGATTTGTCATTTGCAAATAAGTTCTCCGATTCTGTCAGTTGTCTTTTGGTTTTGTTGACTGTTTCCTTTGCTGTGCTAAAGCTTTTGATCTTGATGAAGTCCCAATAGTTCATTTTTTCCCTTGCTTCCCTTACCTTCGGTGGTGTTTCTAGGAAGAAGTTGATGTGGCTGAGGTTGAAGAGTTGCTGCCTGTGTTCTCCTTAATGATTTTGATGGATTCCTGTCTCACATTGAGGTCTTTCATCCATTTTGAGTCCATTTTTGTAGATGGTATAAGGAAATGATCCATTTTCATTCTTCTGCATGTGGCTGTCCAATTTTTGTAACACCATTTGTTGAAGAGACGGTCTTTTTTCCACTGGACATTCTTTCCTGCTTTGTCGAAGATTAGTTGGTCATAGAGTTGAGGGTCCATTTCTGGGCTCTCTCTTCTGTTCCATTGATGTATGTGTCTGTTTTTGTGTCAGTACCATACTGTCTTGATGATGACAGCTTTGTAATAGAGTCTGGAATTGCGACAACGCCAACTTTGGTTTTTGTTTTCAACATTCCTCTGGCTATTCAGGGTCTTTACTGGTTCCATATACATTTTAAGATTATTTGTTCCATTTCTTTGAAAAGAGTTGATGGTATTTTGATAAGGAATTGCATTAAATGTGTAGATTGTTCTAGGTAGTGTAGACATTTTCACAATATTTTTCTTCCAGTCCATGAGCAGAGAACATTTTTCCATTTCTTTGTGTCTTCCTCAGTCACTTTCATGTGTACTCTGTAGTTTTCTGAGTACAGATTCTTTGCCTCTTTGGTTAAGTTTATTCCTAGGTATCTTACGATTGTGGGTGCAGTTGTAAATGGGATTGAGTCCTTAATTTCTCTTTTCTGTCTTGCTGTTGGTGTATAGAAATGCAACTGATTTCTGTGCATTGATTTTATATCCTGACACTTGACTGAATTCTTTTATGAGTTCTAGCAGTTTTGGAGTGGAGTCTTTTGGGTTTTCCACATAACGTATCATATCATCTGCCAAAAGTGAGAATTTGACTTCTTCTTTGCTGATCCAGATGCCTTTTCTTTTTGTTGTCTGATTGCTGAGGCTAGGACTTCTAGTACTGTGTTGAAAAACGGTGGTGATAGTGGACATCCCCGCTGTGTTCCTGACCTTTGTGGAAAAGCTGTCAGTTTTTCCCCTTTGAGAATGATATTCACTGTGGGTTTTTCATAGATGGCTTTTATGATATTGAAGTACGTACACTCTATCCCTACACTGGGAACAGTTTTGATCAGGAAGGGATGCTGTACTTTGTCAGATGCTTTTTCAGCATCTATTGAGAGTATCATATGGTTGTTGTTATTTCTTTTATTAATGTATTGTACCACAATGATTTGTAGATGTTGAAGCAACCTTGCAGCCCAGGAATAAAATCCCACTTGTTCATGGTGAATAATCTTTTAATGTACTGTTGGGTCCTATTGGCTAGTATTTTTGTGAGAATTTTTGCATCCATGTTCATTGGGGATATTGGTCTGTCATTTTCCTTTCTGATGGGGTCTTTGATTTGGGGATCAAGGTAATGCTGGCCTCATAAAATGAGTTTGGAAGTTTTCTTTCCATTTCTGTTTCTTAGAACAGTCTCAGAGGAATAGGTATTAATTCTTCTTTAAATGTTGGTAAGAACTCCCCTGGGAAGCTGTGTGGCCCTGAGCTCTTGTTTTTGGGGAGATTTTGGATGACTGCTTCAATCTCCTTACTGGTTATGGGTCAGTTCAGGTTTTCTATTTCTTCCTGGTTCCGTTTTGATAGTTCATACATCTCTGGGAATGCCTCCATTTCTTACAGATTGTCAAATTTGCTGGTATATAGTTGCACATAATATGTTCTTATAATTGTTTTTATTTCTTTGGTGTTGGTTGTGATCTCTCCTCTTTCATTCATGATTTTATTAATCTGGGTCCTTTATCTTTTCTTTTTGTAAGTCTGGCCAAGGGTTTATCAATCTTATCAATTCTTTTAAAGAATCAGCTCCTAGTTTCATTGATTTGTTCTATGTCCTTTTGGTTTCTAGTTCATTGATTGAATTGGCTGCTCCCATGTTGGGGCATAGATATTTAAAATTTTTTAAATCTTGTCGGGCAGATCCTTTAAGTATGATATAGTGTCTTTCCTCATCTCTTTTGATAGTCTTTGGCTTAAAATCAATTTGTCTGATTTAAGGATTGCCACCCCAGCTTTCTTTTGATGTCCATTAACATGGGAAATGGTTTTCCACCCCCTCACTTTAAATCTGGAGGTGTCTTTGAATCTAAAATGGGCTTCTTGGCACGCCTGGGTGGCTCAGTGGGTTAAAGCCTCTGCCTTCAGCTCGGGTCATGATCCCAGGGACCTGGGATTGAGCCCCACATTGGGCTCTCTGCTCAGTGGGGAGCCTGCTTCCTCCTCTCTCTCTCTGCCTGTCTCTCTGTCTACTTGTGATCTCTGTCTGTCAAATAAGTCAATAAAATCTTTGGGAAAAAAAGGAAAAAAAATAAAATGGGCTTCTTACAGACAGCATATTGATGGCCCTTTTTTTTTTAATCCATTCTAATACCCCATGTCTATTAATTAGGAGAATTTGGCCCATTTTCTTTCAGGGTAACTACTGAAAGATATGAATTTAGTGCCATTGTATTGCCTGTAAAGTGACTGTTACTGTATATTGTTTTGTTCCTTTCTGGTCTATGTTACACTTAGGCTTCCTCTTTGCTTAGAGGACCCCTTTCAATATTTCCTGTAGGGCTGGTTTGGTGTTTGCATATTCTTTTAGTTTTTGTTTGTCCTGGAAGCTTTTTACCTCTCCTATTTTCAATGATATCTAGCTGGATACAGTATCCTTGGCTGTATGTTTTTCTCATTTAGTGCTCTGAATATATCATGCCAATCCTTTCTGGTCTCCCCAGTCTCTATGGATTGGTCTGCTGCCCATCTAATATTTCTACCTTTGTAGGTTACAGACTTCCTTTTTTAAAAAGGTTTTATTTATTCATTTAAAAGAGAGAGAGAGGGAATGAGAGGCGAAAAGTCAGAGGGAGAAGCAGACTCCCCACCAAGCAGGGAGCCTGATGTGGAACTTGATCCCAGGACTCCAGAATCATGACCTGAGCTGAAGGCAGTTGCTTAAACAACTGAGCCACCCAGATGACCAGGTTAGACTTTTTGCCCTGAGTTGCTTTCAGGATTCTCTCTTTGTCTCTGAGACTTGTACGTTTGACTATTAGTGATGGGCTGTTGACCTATTTTTATTGATTTTGAGGGGGTTCTTTGTGCCTCTTGGATTTTGATGCTTATTTCCTTACCCAAATTAGGGACATTTTCTGCTGTAATTTGCTTCAATATATCTTCTGCCCCCTCTCTCTTTCTTCTTCTGGGATCCAAATTATTCTAATATTGTTTTGTCTTATGGTATCACTTATCTCTTGAATTCTCCCCTCATGATCCAGTAGTTGTTTATCTGTCTTTCCCTCAGCGTCTTTATTCTCCATCATTTGGTCTTCTATATCACTAATTCTCTCTTCAGCCTCATTTAACCTAACAGTAAAAGCCTCCTTTTTATAATTGCATCTCATTAATAGCTTTTTTGATTACAACTTGGTTAGATTTTAGTTCTTTGATTTCTCCAGAAAGTGATTCTCTAGTATCTTCTATGCTTTTTTCCCAAGCCCAGCTAGTATCTTTATAATTATCATTCGGAATTCTAGTTCTGACATCTTACTAATGTCTATATTGATTAGATCCCTAGCAGTAGGTACTGTCACTTCTTCTTCTTTTTTTTTTTTGAGGTGAGTTTCTTTGCCTGTCATTTTGCCCAGAGAAGAATAGATAAATGAGAGAACAAAATGTTTAAAGGGTAACAAGAACTCCAGAAAAATATACAGTAACCAAAACAGAAGAGGCCTGAAACCTGTGAGAGAACAAAGAAGAAAATATGGTCAGGCTGGTGAACAGAACAGTCACACACACTTGATTTTGGGTCTATTTTCGTCTGTTAGAAGAAACTGCTTCCCAAAATTTTAAAGAAATAAAAACTTATATAAATAAGGTGAACATAAATAAATAAGGGTGAACACAATGGAAGGATGGAATATGACTGTAAAGATGAAAATTAAAGAAGATTTTAAATAAGGAATTGATATTATAAGAAGTTGGTTGAAAAAAATAAAAAAAATTAAAGAAAGAGAATGTGATGAGGATGGATATTAGAACAAAGGCATACAATAGATTTAGCATATATTTTGATCAGTTGGAAGAAACTGTATCCCAAAATTTTAAAGGAAGAAGAAATTATATGTATATAAAAACTAAGATTAAATACAATGAAAGGATAGAATATGAGTATAAAAAATGAGAATCAAAAAAGAATTTTTAAAAAATATTTATTTGACAAAGAGAGATATTACAAGTAGGCAGAGGTGGGAAGAGGGGGAGGGAGAAGCAGGCTCCCTGCTGAGCAGAGAGCCAAATGTAGGGCTTGATCCCCCAGGACCCTGAGATCATGACCTGAGCCAAAGGCAGATGCTTAACTCACTGAGCCACCCAGGCACTCGAGAATTAAAAAAAGATTTTTAAAAAAGGTATTGATAAGATAAGATGTTGGTTAAAATAGGAAAAAGGAACAATTAAAAAAAAAGAAAAAAGTAATGAAAATTTAAAAGTTTTAATTTTGAAAGTGTAAAGAATCATGGGGAAAAAGCACTGGTGTTTTGCAGTCCTCACTGATCAGTAAACTTGGTCTTGGCTGGATGTTCTTGATGATCTTCTGGGGGAGGGGCCTATTGTAGTGATTCCCAAATGCTTTTCCTGAGGTGGTATTTCACCACCCTACCCAGGGGCCAGGCTAAGCAATCCACTTGGGTTTGCTTTTGGGAGCTTTTATTCCCTGAAAGCTTTCCATACAGCTTTGGAGGATAGGAGTAAAAATGGCAGCCTCACAGTCTCTGGCCCTCGAGGAGCTGAGATCTTGGGGTCCCACTCCTCAGTGCACCCTCAGAGAAAAGCGGTCAGTTATACCTCCCTCCCTGGTCTCTGGCTGCACTCTGAGCTCACCCAGCCTGTGGCCGAGCATTTCTATCTCCGGCACACAGCCCCATTTGGAGTCTCCATACCCAGCAGATTCTGGCAGTGTGCTACTGCACCACTCCGCCCATTGGAGAAAGGGTGGGGTCCCTGCTTGAAGAATACTGGCCCAACTGTGCCAGGGATCATGGTTTATGGCAACTTGAGCTGAAAGCCTACTCCTTGGCTCTGTCTCTGCAGCTGGCTTCCCTGCTCTGATACCTGGGGGATCTGCCACACTCAGACACCCCCACTCTTTCTGTGACCCTGAGGTTCCTGAGACCACACTGACCCAGTGAGGATTCCACCCCCAGCTTAGCCACTGGAGCAATGTCCTTCCATGGAGTAGACTTCTAAAAATTATAATTTTGTGTTCTGCTGCTCTCTCACTTGCTGAGAGCTGGCTCCTCCTTCTGTAGTCTATCTCCCATGTATTACCTCAGGTTCACTTCCCTGCATATCCTACCTTCTAGAAAGTGGTCACTTTTCTGTTCCTAGAATTGCTGCTATTCTTCTCTTCGATCTCCTGTTGAGTTTGTTGGTTTCAGAGTGGTTTGATAATTCTCTAGCTGAATTCCTGGGACCAGACAAAATTTAGGTCTCCTACTCCTCCACCATTTTGTTCCTTCTCCCTGATTATAGATCTTTTTATGGCTTTCTTTAGTTTTGTCATTTTTTTTGTTCCATGTATTTTGAAACTTCCTTTTTAGTTGCACAGTGATTTACTGTGGTATTCTTCATGAATCGATCTTTATTTTATCACTATGAAATGTCGCTTTTCATATCTGGAAATAATCTTTATCTTGAATTCTTATTAACATTTTTCTTATGCTTATGTATAAGCATTTGCACGGTATAAATCTATCCTCCTCCAACTTGCCAGTATATTTAAATATAAAGTGTATTCTTATAATATAACTGATAACTTATTAAATCTGACAACCTCTGTGATTTTATTGGACTAAGTCCATTTGTAGTTAATAAAATTACTGAAGTACTTTGATTTAAATGTCATTTGTTAGTATTTGTTTTATATTTATACAATTATTTTTTGTCTCTACCTTCTTTTGTATGAATCAATTATTTTTTAGTATTCTGTTTTATCTGCTCTGGGAACTTTTTAGGCATTCCTCTTTCTGTTGTTTATTCTTTTGGTTCTAAAATCTTCAATGTGTACTTTTAAGTTATCATAGTTTGTCTTCAAAAAATAAATCACTTTAAGAACAAAGCAAAAACTAAAATAGTGTAATTCCATTTACCTTTCTTCCTATCTTTTGTGTATTTGTTTTAGATTTTATTTCTACATGTGCTATAAAATTCACAGTACATTATTACTTTCTCTTAAACAATCAATATTTAATATACATGACAGATTTTTAAAAGGTGTTGTATATTTACCTAGATATATACACTTTATATTACTTCTTATTCTTTCCCCAGAAAGAGAATTCTATTTAACCTTATTTTCTTTCACCCTGAAAATTATTTTTCACCATTTCTTGAGATATTAGTCTGCTCAGCACAAATCATCTCAGGTTAGTCCTTCTGAAAATGCCTTTTCTTTGCCTTCACTTATGAAAGGTATGTTTATTTGCTGGAGATAGAGTCTGCATTAAGTTTATTTCTATATATGGTTGAAAATGTTTACTCATTGTCCTCTGTCCCCATTATTTATGTTGAAAAATCAACTGTCATTTGTATCCATGTCCCATGTTCATAATGCATCTGTTTTCTTTGGCTTCTCTTAAGAGTTGCCATTTACTGCTCATTTTCAGTAGTTTCTCCTTTGGGAAAAATCTTGCCTATGTCAGTTAGGATAGGAAAGGAAAGGAAAGATAGGATTGAAATGTAGCAATAAGCTGTTTTTCCCACATTCCCTGTGATAACACTGGGGACATTTCACCTATGTGTTGACAGAATTTTGAGGATGATTAGTCTTTCTCCTCACACAAGATCCCCTTTCTCTGAGAGAAGGATTTAATAGATGAGAACAATATGCCTTGTCCCACCTGCCCAGTAGATTTCAGAACCTCTAACCCTTACAACACAGACATTTCTGCTCCCATTTTAGCCACAAAAGAGGTCCCTTCTTATTCTTTTTAATCAGGGTCCTATATTGAGAATATGAAATCTATGTACAACATACATCATCAGGGGTTAATTCTGTTAGAATACCAACCACAGATCACGCTTAGATACCAGAACAGAAATGAGTTGATACAGTGCATTTTTAAAAATTATTTTTGGAAATACCAATTTTGATGTGCTTACTCTTTCCAACTTCATATTTATTTTGGAACAGCCTAGGCAACAACTTCACTCCCACAGTAAACTCATGCTTACCTGAGTAGCACTAACCCTGTGACCTGACACACCTCTGGAAAGTCTCCAATTACCAAGGCCACAGCTGCATTTCCACACTGCAGCAACCATCTGCCTGTTGGTCTGGGAAGGAGCAACCCACTCCAGGATGCCTGGGGCCACATGCTTGAGACTCCAGAACTAAATTCTCATTTTGCCTTTCATCTTCCTCTCTGAAAGCTGCAGAGCACAACATGTTGACCTTGGATACAAGGGAAGTCAAAAATAGAATATTTTCAGTGAAAGCCATCTGAGGACAGAAAAGAAAACAAAAATGTACAACAGTAGTCTAGTATGTTGATTGTGAAGGCCAGAGGCCCTGCCACATTCTAATTGACATACTCTCAAATTAGATGTCTTTGCTGGATTATGTAACTCCATCAATTTACCACTTCATCTTAAAATGAGTTCATTTTTGGTGAAAGATTTATGAGGGGACTAAATAGAAGTGACAACACAAAACTAAGCAAAGCTCATAGTCCCAATTGTAATGCTTAAAACTAGGCCAAAGGGGAAAATATCACGTGGTTAATACCATCTAAAGGTTCCCTTAATTGACCAGAGATTTTTTTGAAGAAGTAACTTCCTGTCTTTGGCTAGATGTTCATATTTTCTTCTGTCCTCCCAGGAGATTTAGGAGGAAGTAAACAGGGATTAGAGGCTTTAGCACATTTTAAATATGTCAGGAGCCATCCTCTACCTATGGCTCAGTCTGGAAAAGTCAGGAACCAAGAAATTAAAAAGGATTTAGGAGAAATCCTTTTATCACCCCTCTTGGACATTATCTCCAAATGCATCTTCCTTAAATCCCAGGTAAGGCAAGGTACTTTTTCCCACTTACTGGGCAAGGTGGGTATGACTGAAATTAAGAGCAGAGGAAATACATCCAGTTTCAAATACCCAGGAAGGAAACAGACCAAGGCTTTTGGTAAACACTTGAAAAGATTGTCATTCCATTAAAGCTCTAATTTAAGCAGAACTTGAAATTCAGTGAGGACTCCTTGACCCACATTTGTGGTGGTGCTGGTAGAGACTGTTGAGGGGTGCTCTCATACAGCCCTACAAGCAGAAAAATTCTCATGAAAGGTTAGCAACAGTATCCTCTGCTGACATAAACAAACCTCTGTGTGCACTTCAGTCAACAGTAAAAAGGTAGTGAATAGTCAAGATACTTTGTTTTTTGACATTCTAATTTGTGGTACATGTGGCTTAAGGTACCTGTATCTTTCATCAATGTTTGTGGTCCTTCTATATTTCATTGCTAACAGAATGCCGTCAGAAACCTATTATGTAGCTGAGAATGGCTTCATATTCAGCTGCAGCATTCTAAAAAACATAATACTACTAGTACAGTTTCACCATCTCAATGTAAAATATTCCAGTGACAAAGTGTCAGTAGTAAGGATATCTAATTGGAAAAATGGTTTAGAAATAGATTTTCAGTAAAAAATTTCAGAGTTAAGAAAAAAGCTTATTGGAAATGTGTAAATTTTAAATGGCCAGGCTGCCGGTGATTACCAGCCAATTATTCTTTAGGTAGGCAATTACTAATTCAACTTAGAGTTAAGCATTGAAAGATTATAACCCAACCTTTCTGTATAGAAAAGATGGTTTTATGAACCTAGCATAATGGAAAATCATTAGTAGAGCAAAAGTAAATAAAGTTAAAATAATCTTGGAAAAATCATTTGAGTTTAAATTTCAAATATATACAAAAGGGACTTCAAAAGTTGGAGAAAATTGGTCTCACCTGAAATTTGCCTCCAATGTTTGGCTACCTTTCAGAAAAGTAAAGCTAATCTGAACTGGCTTTTATCTTAAATATGATCAGCTGCTTTAAATAGCTAATTGAACTTAAAAAAATTTCCCTCAAAATTGAAATTAATAAGTTAATATTTAGTAAAGTTGTTTTAACTTTTTAAATATTCAGGTCTGTATTTATCGTCCATGCACATTTTCAAGTGGATATAAATTCTCTTAAAGGGTTTATCCCTGAATGGGGAATCATAGATTAACTCCAATTTAAAAGCAGGTTAAAAACCAATATCTCATAGGAACACTTTTCTAAATTAAAACTTTTAAGTCTCTTTGAAAATACAAAACCTTATTTTCTAAGTATTACTTGGTCAGATTCTTTTTCTGCTTTACCCCGGGAACAGAAATGCAAATAGAAATGAGTTTGTCATTTTGAGTTGGTATAAAGATGAATGAAATCCAGAATAAGGTTAAAAATATGAACATAGTTTAGGTTCTAAAATGCTGAGGTCAAATAGCAGTTTTCTGAGCTACATTCAAATTCCATTCAGGGGTCCCTCTAAGCTACAGCCCTTCCTCCTGCTTCCCACATTCCAGTTACAATCAGTTCATTGCTTTCTGTTCTGTGAAGTAATTCCTCCTAGTGTCTTTCTAGGACAGAACATCCTTTCAGTGTATGAAGCCCTTGTCAGGAAGCATTCCCAAATTAACCCCATTTCTCCCATTCATATCCTTCTTCTGGGTTGACTCAATTTGCTCCAAAATGGCTTCCTGTAACAACAATTCACTTGATGCCAATTATGTGCAAAGCTTTTATAGCTAAACTATGAGATCACAAGAAATAATCCTACCTCTACACTATATCCAAATGCCACATCCTCCAAAAAGCTTTCTCTGTTCATTTATTTGGAATTACATTCTTCATTTCCTTTTTATTATAATTACTTTGTACTTCTTGCTAATGCATATTTAATTCTGCTCTCTGCTGTGGTTATTTGTATGTTCAGCCCATGTGTTTCTGGGTTTATACTTAAATGGAATAAAAATAACAATAGAATGCTATTTTCTACTTTCCTGGTTCTTTTTTATTTCTTAATCTACTAATTCCAATTCCAGACCTCCAAATATCCTGCCCTCAATTACCTTTAAAAGTACCAGTGGAGTAGCTCAAAGGTACTTATAAAGGAATCTCTGCTACTATATGACAGCTACCATAGGACTTTCTCTTTTTCTCTGGCTTTTCTCCCACCAATCACCACCACTGCTGACATGTTCGATGCTGCTCCATATTTTCCAGAGTTTTCAATATTGTTATATTCTTGTGTTAATAGCTTCTTCAGTTTCTTCCAGTAGCCTCCTATAACTAGAGCCCAGAAACCAATTTCTTGAAATAGGCTAGAGGATCAGAATTGATATGAGCACTTTTTTCTCTTCTAGGGCCTGTCAGACACTCAGACTTTAACATCATTGTGTATGTAGACTTCTGGAATTCTGTTCTAATTAGACAAAATTCAAGCCCAGCAACATCTAAATTCAGGGAGTGAATATGTTTTATACATAGGTCAGGACCTCTGATACACAAACCTTTCCCAAACAGCCTTTGAACTTTGTGAGAGTGAAGACACTGTTTTTTTCATTTCCATGTCCAACAGCAACCAGTATGGTATTCGGCATAGAGTACATGTTCAGTGAATCGAGGTTGAGTAAATATATTCTCACCAATAATACCTAGTGTGAGGTTTTGCACCTAATACAGCCTTACTGCATTAATTTACACAAGATAGAATAGTCACACTATACAAAATGATGACTTTTAGTTAGGAAATTTTGATTTTAAGATAAATCATAATTTTATAATAAATACTGGAGATATGGGCTCCCTACTACAATTTTGAAACCCATATCATTCTCAAATTGTTATATTTTTACTTCACTTTGGTTTCCAGTCAAAACTCTTAAAAATGATCTACATTTTCTTCTTCTATGTCCTCAAATCTTATCTACTCCAAAACAAACTAATTTGGTTTGTGCCTTAACTATAACACCAAAATCATCCTAGCCAAGGTCACCAAAATCATTCTAATTGCTAAATCTAACAAACAGCCTTTACTCCTTGTCTTATTTGAACTCTTTACAGGTGCTGACTAGGTTAAAAACAATCCTTTCTTGAAAACACTTGCTTCTTTGCATACACAATTCTACTTTCCCCTGTTTGTTTCCTATTCTTCTAGCGTCTATCTACTGTGCAGGTTTCCTTTCTCTACCCATCTGTAAATGTTGGTACTTTTGTCATAGGCCCTTTTCCTTTTTTCCAAACGTTCTCATGGTTGCTATTACCATTTGAATGCTGAAAAATACAAAATCCCAACCCAATTCTCTTCTGTGTTTCAGAATGGTTGTTCAAATGCTACTGACACTTTAGGCGTACCTCATTTCTTTAACCTACTAAAACATGCCATAGTTTCTCTCCTAATTTTGCACATCATGTTTCTTAAGCCCAAGATGTGCCTACTCAGATAACCTTCCACCTCCTTTCTATCTCAATTTGTTACCAAATAATCTTGTAAGCTTTTAGCTTAGATGACATTATATCCATAAGATTCTGAATTAATTTCAGTTCACAGCATATACCATGTTCTCCCCTGCTTTTGGATCTTATAATATATATGAAGATTAATATGAATTATAACCACATTTTGGAGCAACAAGAAATTTCATTTTTTAATTTCTCTAATTCAAATTAAATCTGGTTTAAACATCTATCACTGGCTACTGGGAGATTTAATCTCAGTAATCATTTGAGCCCCTTTCCAGACTACATTGGATTTGAAAATATCCCAGATTTAATTTTTGCTGAAAAACCATGAAAGGGACACTGTTCCTAGTTATGGTTGTCATCCTAGGGATGATGGTTATCTAAATCCATGTGGTCCCTTCAAAATGGAAAGCACCAATATTTCTATGATGAGAAATGGGCAAAGGGATCTTCACTTTAGCTGTCAGTGCCAAGGAGCTTAGTGCTCATTCCTGTTAACATGCTATGTGTCTTCCACTCTATCCATGTATCCATATACTACTTAAATTCTCCCTCATCTCTCGGGGTGCTGTATTAGAGTGAAACGCGAGTCCCCTAACATTTATATAAACCCCAATCTCTGGTTCTATCCAACATCTCTAAGAAAATCACCATTTCCCCAAGACTAAAGCCATTTAGTTTTCCTTTTAAAGAATTAGCCTCTATCCTCTGCTTTCTGAGAACATTTATCATAACCCCTGTTAAAGAGCTTGATACACAAAGTGTTACTTTTCTCCAAAAGTGTGACCAGAGACGTGGGTAGAGATGCAGTGAGTTCACTTAAGTGTAAACCAACACAGGCCCTGTTCTTCCAGGGCTGTGGGAAGGAGGTACATTGTTTTTCACTTGTCCTGCTATGTCCCCAGGAACCAAGAAACCAATATGCCAATCATTCCCCACTCCCATGCACACACCCAGCCATTCACACTGTGAGACTGAGTGACTTCTACTTATCTTTCTGGCCCTAGTTGAAAAATATCTTCTTCCAATAACCCTTCAAGGATCTACAAAAAATTTGTTTTTCTTCCTATGAGCCTCCATAACCCCCTGTATATCCTACATTGTACACCATATGTATCACTCTTTATTGAAACACCTGTTGGACTGGAGGTCTTTACAGTTAGAATGTGAGCTGCAAGAGTGCAGAAACTGTTTTTGGTTCCCTAAATATTAGTCAAACACTTGACAAATTTCTCATATTAAATGTTACTGATTCACCTTCATGTGGCATCCATAGTTAAGTCCTTATCAATGACTTTTGACCAAGTACAATTTTAGATTTATATAGAGAAGACCTACCTTTCATTTGCCTACCTACTACCTCCATTTATATATTAATATCTATTTTTCTCACTCTATTATTGGCTCTCTGGTTCTGAATATGTATCTTCATTTGGGGGAGGAGGTGTTGCCAGGTCAGGGATGAGGGCAGTGGCAGATTTATGTGCAGATGCATATTTTTCTTCAGACAGACATGGCCTTAGATTTTTGTACCAAGTCTCTAAAGGAACTGGGAGAAATTTTGGGTGGCTTGTGTGTCTGATCCCCTTTCATACCTCAGCTTGATCCCTTTTCAACTAGGGTGCAGTGGAGAGTGATTTTTTAAATTATTACTCAGCATCTTATACAGGTCTCAGACTCCATCATCCTTGAATTATATGTCCTCCACATACTTCTTGGACAAATGCAACTTTCAATATACTTTCCACAGTTTTTAATAAGAATCTGCAGAACAAGACAAGGATGCCCACTTTCACCACTCTTGTTCAACATAGTATTAGAAGTCCTTTAGCAACAGCAATCAGACAACAAAGAGAAATAAAAGGTATCCAAATTGGTAATGAAGAAGTCAAACTCTCTCTCTTCACAGATGACATGATTCTTTATATGGAAAACCCAAAAGACTCCACCCCCAAACTACTAGAACTCATACAGCAATTCAGCAATGTGGCAGGATACAAAGTCAATGTGCAGAAATCAGTGGCTTTCTTATACACTAACAATGAAAATACAGGAAGGGAAATTAGAGAATCGATTCTATTTACTCTAGCAACAAGAACCATAAGATACCTGGGAATAAACCTAACCAAAGAGGTAAAGGATCTGTACTCGAGGAACTACAGAACACTCATGAATGAAATTGAAGAAGACTCAAAAAGATGGGAGACCATTCCATGCTCTTGGATCGGAAGAATAAACATTGTTAAAATGTCTATACTGCCTAGAGCAATATATACTTTTAATGCCATTCCGATCAAAATTCCACCGGTATTCTTCAAAGAGCAGGAGCAAATAATCGAAAAATTTGTATGGAATAAGAAGAGACCGCGAATCGCTAAGGAAATGTTGAAAAACGAAAATAAAACGGGGGGCATCACGTTACCTGGTTTCAAGATTTATTAAAAGCTGTGATCACCAAGACAGCATGATACTGGCATAAAAACAGACACATAGACCAGTGGAACAGAGTAGAGAGCCCAGATATGGACCCTCAACTCTATGGTCAATTAATCTTCGACAAAACAGGAAAAAATATACAGTGGAAAAAAGACAGTCTCTTCAATAAATGGTGCTGGGAATACTGGACAGCTATATGTAGAAGAATGAAACTTGACTATTCCCTTACACTGTACACAAAAATAAACTCAAAATGGATAAAACACCTCAACGTGAGGCAGGAATCCATCAGAATCCTAGAGGAGAACATAGGCAGTAATCTCTTCGATATCAGCCATAGCAACTTCTTTCAAGATATGTCTCCAAAGGCAAAGGAAACAGAAGCGAAAATAAACTTTTGGGACTTTATCAAAATCAAAAGCTTCTGCACAGCAAAGGAAACAGTCAAAAAAACAAAGAGGCAACCCACGGAATGGGAGAAGATATTTGCAAATGACAGTACAGACAAAAGGTTGATATTCAGGATCTATAATGAACTCCTCAAACTCAACACACATGAAACAGGCAAACATATCAAAAATGGGAAGAAGATATGAACAGACACTTCTCCCATCAAGATACAAATGGCTATCAGACACAAGAAAAAATGTTCATCATCATTAGCCCTCAGGGAGATTCAAATTAAAACCACATTGAGATATCACCTTACACCAGTTAGAATGGCCAAAATTAGCAAAACAGGAAACAACATGTGTTGGAGAGGATGTGGAGAAAGGGGAACCCTCTTACACTGTTGGTGGGAATGCAAGTTGGTGCAGCCTCTTTGGAGAACAGTGTGGAGATTCCTCAAGAAATTAAAAATATAACTTCCCTATGACTCTGCCATTGCACTCCTGGGTATTTACCCCAAAGATACAGATGTCATGAAAAGAAGGGGCATCTGTACCCCAATGTTTATAGCAGCAATGGCCACGGTCGCCAAACTATGGAAAGAACCAAGATGCCCTTCAATGGATGAATGGATAAGGAAGATGTGGTCCATATACACTATGGAGTATTATGCCTCCATCAGAAAGGACGAATACCCAACTTTTGTAGCAACATGGACGGGACTGGAAGAGATTATGCTGAGTGAAATAAGTCAAGCAGAGAGAGTCAATTAGCATATGGTTTCCCTTATTTGTGGAGCATAACAAATATCATGGAGGACAAGGGGTGTTAGAGAGGAGAAGGGAGTTGGGGTAAATTGGAAGGGGAGGTGAATCATGAGAGACTATGGATTCTGAAAAACAATCTGAGGGGTTTGAAGTGGCGGGGTGTGGGAGGTTGGGGTACCAGGTGGTGGGTATTATAGAGGGCACGGATTGCATGGAGCATTGGGTGTGGTGAAAAAATAATGAATACTGTTTTTCTGAAAATAAATAAATTGAAAAAATTTAAAAAAAAATAAAATTCACCCTAAAGCAAAAAAAAAAAAAAAAAAAAAAAAAAAAAAGAATCTGCAGAATAGACACAGATCAAATCAAGCCACTAAAAACCTTATGCTTAACCTTTTTCCTGAGATCTAATTTTAGAGTAGACAAATATTTTTCCCACCCCTGCTAAGGTACTAACTAGCTGTAACCTTTAGCAAGGTCACCTCAAATTTTTGATCCTCAGTTTTCTATGAGATAGGGATGATAACAGTACATGCCCCAAAGGGTTGCTATGAGAATTAAAGGAGATTATGACTAAAATTGCACACTTTAAGCATAGACCTTGTCCATAGTAAAGGGTCAACAAATGGCAATTGTATAATTATTTCCTCCCACTTTGCGTTTCAGAGATACAGCCCATAAGTTCCTTTTGAAGATTCTCATGGTTAGAACTCAGTGACTGTGGCATTTAAAGCAATACCATAACTTACCTTCAGAGGAGTGACAGCAAATTCTCTAAAATGTTTTTCCAAGATGAGATCTCGGAAGGGAGAGGCCCATGTTATTCCTCCTGGTCCAGTAATGGGTTGTATCAGTTATATGCAATGCTAAGAATGTGTTTTTACTCTGAATGTTTTTACTTTAAATTTATGTAAATGAACAGTAACTTGAATATTTAATTCAGCACAGTATCCAAGAAACAAGGAAATGTGCCCAGTGAGTAATTCCAATTTGACTGGTGCTACAGTGAGACTTGGGGGAAATCAAAAGTGCCTTTAAGAAAAACCAATATACAGGCTTTACAGTCAATCATTTCAATTCCATGATTCCAGTGTTTGCAAATATGCCCTCGAGTCTGGTCATATTCTTGCAGATCCTCAAAGAACTGCCACACATCAAAAGCCATACATGGACAGTGAACAAGAAACCTTAGTCCAGAGTCAGTATTGTTTTGATTTGATTTTTTATATTTTTAAAAGATTTAGTTATTTTAGAGAGAAGGAGAGAGACATTCTAAAGGAGACTTAGATGAGAACTTAAATCACAGACATGAATGCTCCCTGGCTTGTGGTCTGATTGTACTTACTCTTTCACTTTAACCAAAACTGGTGATTTGGGGGAGAATTAGATACCTTATGAGTGTGGGGTGCTGGGGTGTGCAGGGGGAGAGAAAGAATCATCAAGCAGGCTCCTGGCTGAGTGCTGAGCTAGAAGCAAGGCTCAACCCAGGACCCTGAGATCATGACCAGAGCTAAAATCAAGAGTTGGTCACTCAATGGACTGAGCCACCTGGGTGCCCCAGTATTGATTTTAATAATAATATTTACAGTGGCTATCTTTCATGGAGTGACTTTAATGAGTCAAGTATGGTAATGAGTTTTTTTAATGGACATGTCCTCTAATCTTTATAATAAGTCCATGAGGTAGTTATAATCATCACCATTTTATAGATGAGAAAACAGAGGCTCAAAGAGGTTCGCAATTTTACCACAGTCATCACTACAACCATCTCTTTCTCATAGTCCACATTGTTTCTTCTAGGAATCTCCCTGTTTGGGGATCATGTAGGCCTGATTTGATTGTAGCTGAAACTACTCCTTCAAACACAACCAACCCTGATGTAAAAACAAAACAGGATAAACAGGAATTCAGAATATACCAAAATTACATAGTTTTATGCCAGGATTTTCTTTTTGCTTTTTTTTTTCTTTTTGCGAATACATTATTCAACTGTGTCACCTTGAAGATTTGTTGTGCATTCTCCTCAGTAGTATTTAAGGGATTTTTGAACAGGAGCCTTATCCAAGTTGCTATCATTGCATCTCAATCCCCTCAAGCAAATGGTCACATTGAAAGAATGATACAGATGACTGAGGGTGCCCTGATGCGAACTGCTCTAGGAGTATGACCAAGGGGACTCTGCCAGGCTTCTAATCTTTGCACATCAATGACAGAAATAGTCTTGCTGTCTTGTTAATAAAGTGACCCCTCAATACTTGTTTCAAACATTCTAAAGGATACTTAGATGAGAACTTAAATCACAGACAGGAATGCTCCCTGGCTTGTGGTCTGATTGTACTTACTCTTTAACTTTAACCAAAACTGGTGATTTGGGGGATACCAAAGGGATACCTTATCTCAGGTAGTCAGCTTCAATTTAAGTTCCAGAGAGAGGTCATCCCTAACTCCTATCCCTCCTCATTTGAAATAGTCCTCTCCTCCTCCAGTAACTATCACATCAACTGATTTTATTTTTATGAAAAAAAACTGTTACTATCAGAAATTTTATATTTTGGCTTCTGTTTATTTTAATTTTGCTTTACATTGAATGGTTCTCCCAAGTGAAACACTAGCTCCTTCAGAGCAATAACTTGTTTGTATGCTTATTCACTGTTTTTCAAGCTCCTAAGGAGTATTAGAACACAATAGGAGCTCAATAAACAAGTGATGATAAACTAAATGCCTGCAGAAGTTAGAGTGTGTGCTATAACATGGAGAGTAGATGTGCTGGGTGGGGCATTCCCAGGTTGAATAGTTTTCAAGGTCTTCATTCCAGAAAAACTAGATCTAAGCCAAACCATTGGAATTATATCCTTTAGGGCTATCTGGAACTCATCTTTCAAACACATCAAAATTCTATCCATGGCCGCTAAGTGAAGAAAGTTCTCTGTGGCCACCAAAGATGTTGAAGAAGCCCTAGAATTTGTACTCTTAATTTTAGAACACACAAGAAGGCTTGCAAAAGGTTTAAAAGAAACTATTGAGCAAAGGGAATATGATTCTATAACTCTCAAGAGGGATGGTGCATTATTTAAATATATTATCAAAAACAGTTTTTATCATATCTCAGACATGGCTTTGCAATCATGGTGTGCAAAAACAGACAAAAATAAACACTCACCGCTCTCCAATACCTCTCCAGTACACCTCTTACCATGGCATTGCAACCCCTCTGTGATCTGGCTCCTTCCTGACTCTGTGATCTGATCTCCTAGGTTCCCTTCTCACTCACTCCATTCTTTATAGTCTGGCTTCCTTGCTAATCATTGAAACACCAAGATCTTTTCCAATCTAACAAAATTATACTTGCTTTTTCCTCTGCTTGGAAAGAACTCCCTTCACCTCTATCCCACACCTTTCAGACTTTTGCATGGCTGACTCCTCCATAGTTCAGGTCTGTTCAAATATTACCTCACTAGAAAGTAGTATGGTTTAATTATGCAAGGATAAGTAACCACCTAATAATTCTCTATTATATTACCATCTTCTTTGTTATCAAAATGTGTTCCTATTTGATATTTTCTTAGTCATTTTTGTATTTACTTATTTTCTTCCTTCCATAATAGAATGTGAGCTTTGTGAGAGAAGGGTCCTTGTCTGTCTACTAGGGATCCTTTCTGACTTGTTTACTGATGTATTCTCAATATCTAAAATCAGGCTTGGTATGTAGATTCTCAACATATACTTTTTAAGTGGAGAATAGACATTTATCAAGTAATGGAAACAATGACCATATAACTACAAATGTGCTGACAAGTGTTACAAATGTGAATTGCAGAGGGCCTGAGATAAACATACTGGTAGAATGGAGAAGGAAAGAAAGCTACTTTATTTCCTAATTAAGTTTTTATTTTAATTCAAGTATAGTTACCATACAGTGTAATACTATTTTCAGATATACAATATAATGATGCCACGCTTTCATACATCACCCAGTGCTCATCACAAGTGCATTCCTTAATCTCCATCACCTATTTCTCTCATCTTCCCACCCACCTCCGTTCTGGTAACCATCAGTTTATTCTCTATAATTAAGAGTTTATTTTTGTTTTCTCTCTCTTTTTCCCCCTTTGCTTATTATATTTATTTCTTAAATTCCACAAATGAGTGAAATCATACGGTGTTTGCCTTGCTCTGACTTATTTTGTTTAACATTATACTCTCTAGCTCTATCCGTGTCATTGAATATGGCAAGATTCCATGCTTTTTATGGCTGAATAGTATCCCATTGTGTGTGTGCATGCGTGTGTATACCCATGTGCACACACACATGTATACACACCACATTTTTTTTATCCATTCATCAGTCAACGGACACTTGGGCTGTTCCCATAATTTGGCTATTATAGATAATGCTGCTATACACCTCAGGGTGCATATATCTTTTTGAATTAGTGTTTTTATAGTTTCTGAGTAGATACCCAGTAGTGAAATTGCTGAGTCATAAAGTAGTTCCACTTTTTTTTTTTAAGAAATAGCAGATAAAGTGAACTTTAATTTTTTTAATTTTTTTAATTTTTTATTTTTTATAAACATATATTTTTATCCCCAGGGGTACAGGTCTGTGAATCACCAGGTTTACACAATTCACAGCACTCACCAAAGCACATACCCTCCCCAATGTCCATAATCCGTCCCCCTTCTCCCAAACCCCCTCCCCCCAGCAACCCTCAGTTTGTTTTGTGAGATTAAGAGTCACTTATGGTTTGTCTCCCTCCCAATCCCATCTTGTTTCATTTATTCTTCTCCTACCCACTTAAGCCCCCATGTTGCATCACCACTGCCTCATATCAGGGAGATCATATGATAGTTGTCTTTCTCTGCTTGACTTATTTCGCTAAGCATGATACGCTCTAGTTCCATCCATGTTGTCGCAAATGGTAAGATTTCATTTCTTTTGATGGCTGCATAGTATTCCATTGTGTATATATACCACATCTTCTTGATCCATTCATCTGTTGATGGACATCTAGGTTCTTTCCATAGTTTGGCTATTGTGGACATTGCTGCTATAAACATTCGGGTGCATGTGCCCCTTTGGATCACTACGTTTGTATCTTTAGGGTAAATACCCAGTAGTGCAATTGCTGGGTCATAGGGCAGTTCTATTTTCAACATTTTGAGGAACCTCCATGCTGTTTTCCAGAGTGGCTGCACCAGCTTGCATTCCCACCAACAATGTAGGAGGGTTCCCCTTTCTCCGCATCCTCGCCAGCATCCGTCATTTCCTGACTTGTTGATTTTAGCCATTCTGACTGGTGTGAGGTGATATCTCATTGTGGTTTTGATTTGTATTCCACTTTTAACTGTATGAGGAAATGCTATACTGTTGTCCAGAGTCGCTGTACCAAGTTTGCATTCCCACCAACAGGGCACAAGTGTTCTTTTTTCTCTACATCCTCACCAACACCTGTTGTTTCTTGTGTTGTTGATTTTAGCCATTCTGACAGGTGTGAGGTGATCATTGTAGTTTGATTTACATTTCCCTGATGATCAGTGATGTTGAGCATCTTTTCATGTGTTTCTTGGCCATCTGGATATCTTCTTGAAGAAATGTCTGTTCATATTTTCTACCCATTTTTAATGGCATTATTTAGTTTTTATGTGTTAAGTTGTAACAGTTCTTTTCTTCCCCAAGTACTTATTATATTTTAGTTAGTTAACATACAGTGTAATATTAGTTTCAGGTGCAGGATTTTGTGATTCATCACTTACATAAAACACACTTCCTCCCCATCACTTATTTTATCCTTCCCCTTGTCCACCTCCCCTCCAGCAACCCTCAATTTGTTCCCTATAGTTAAGAGTCTGTTCTTTGTTTGCCTGTCTCTGCCCCCCCACCACCATTTTCATCTGTTATGTGTCTTAAATTGCACATATGAGTGAAATTATATGGTATTTTTCTTTCTCTGACTGACTTAATTTGCTTAGCATAATACTCTCTAACTCCATCCACATCCTTGCAAATTTGCATTCCTTTTTATGACTAAGTAATAGTCTGTTCTATTCTATTCTATTCTACACACACACACACACACACACACACACACACACCCCACCTTTTCTTTATTCATCAGTCCATGGACATTTGGGCTCTTTCAATAATTTGGTTATTGTTTATAATGTTGCTGTAAATATTGGGGTGCAAGTATCCCTTCAAATCATTATTTTTGTATACTTTCTTAAATACCTAGTAATGCAATTGCAAGACCAGAGGGTAATTCTGTTTTTAAATTTTTGAGGAAGCTCCATACTGTTTTACAGAGTGACTGCACTAGTTTGCATTCCCACCAACATCTTTGCCAGTACCTGTTGTTTCTTGTGTCAGTGATTTTAGCCATTATGACAGGTGTGAAGTGATACTGCAGTTTTGATTTGGATTTCCCTGATGATGGATGATGTTGAACATCTTTTCATTTGTCTGTTGGCCATCTGTATGTCTTTGGAGAATGTCTGTTCATGTCTCCTTCCATCATGTCTTTTAATTGGGTAATTTGGTTTTTTTGAGTGTTGAGTTGTGTAAGTTCTTTATATCTTTTGGATACTACTTCTTTATTGGATTTGTCATTTGCAAATATTTTCTCCCATTCCATAAGTTGCCTTTAAGTTTTGTTGATTCATTCCTTTGCTGTGCAGTAGCTTTTTATCTTGATGAAGTCCTAATAGTTTACTTTTGTATCCCTTGTCTAAGGAGACATATCTAGTAAGAAGTTGCTATGGCTGATATCAAATAGATGTCAAATAAATATCACTATTTGCTGGCAACATGATTGTGATCTCCTCCAGGATTTTGATGGTTTCCTATCTCACATTTGGGTCTTTCATCCATTTTGAATTGCTTTTGTATATGGTGTAAGAAATTAGTCCAGTTTCATTCTTTGGCATGTTGCTGTCCAACACCATTTTGTTGAAGAAACTATTTTTTTCCCATTGGATAGTCATTCCTGCTTTGTTCAAGATTAGTTGACATATAGTGGGTTCATTTCTGGGTTTTCTATTCTGTTCCACTGATCTACATGTCTGTTTTTATGCCTGTACTATATTGTCTTCATTGCTACAGCTTTTTAATATAACTTGAAGCTCAGAATTGGGATGCCTCCAGATTTCCTTTCCTTTTTCAAGATTTTTTTTGGCTGTTTAAGGTCTTGTGGTTCTCTAACAAATTTTAGGATTATTTGTTCTAGCTTTGTGAAAAATGATGGTGGTATTTTGATAAAGATTGCATTAAATGTATAGATTGCTTTGGATAATTTAGACATTTTAACAATATTTCTTCTTCCAATCCATGAGCATGGAATTTCTTTGGGTCATCTTTAATTTCTTCCATCACCATTTTATAGTTTTTAGAGTACAGATCTTTTACCTTTAGATTAGGTATATTCCTAGATTTTGGTGCATCTGCAAATGGGATTGATTCTTTGATTTCTCTTTCTGCTGCTTCATTGTTGGTGTATAGATATACAACAGATTTCCATACACTGATTTTGTATTTTATAATTTTACTGAATTTGTGTATCAGCTCTAGCAGTTTTTTGGTGAAGTCTCAGGTTTTCTACATAGAGAATCATGTTGTCTGCTAATAGTGAAAATTTAACTTGTTTCTTGATGATCTGGTTGCCTTTTATTTCTTATTGCTGTCTGATTGCTGAGGCTTGGACTTCCAGTACTATATTAAGTAACAGTGAGGAGAATGTATGGGTGTGTGTGTGTGTGTGTGTGTGTGTATACATATATACATCCCTCTCTTATTCTTGACATAGAGGAAAAGCTCTCAGTTTTTCCCCATTAGGGAGACTATTAGCTGTGGGATTTTCTTTTATGGCCTTTATGATGTAGAGATATGTTCACCCTGCTGCCACTTTGTTGAGGGTTTTTATTAAGAATGGGTGGTATACAGTCAGGAAATGACAGGTGTTGGCAAGGATGCAGAGAAAGGGAAAACCTCCTCCATTGTTGGTGGGAATGCAAGCTGGTGTAGCCACTCTGGAAAACAGTATGGAGGTTCCTCAAAAAGTTGAAAATAGAGCTACCCTATGACCCAGCAATTGCACTACTGGGTATTTATCCTAAAAATACAAAGGTAGTGCTCTGAAGGGGCACATGCACCTGAATGCTTATAGCAGCAATGTCCACAATAGCCAAACTATGGAAAGAACTCAGATGTCCATTGACAGATGAATGGATAAATAAAATGTGATATATGGAATACTATGCAGCCATCAAACCCCCAAATCTTGCCATTTGTAATGATGTAGATGGAACTAGAGGGTATTATGCTAAGCAAAATAAGTAATTCAGAGAAAGACAATTATTTTATGCTCTCACTGATATGAGGAATTTGAGAAATGAGACAGAGGATCATAGGGGAAGGGAGGGAAAAATGAAACAAGATGAAACCAGAGAGGGAGACAAACCATAAGAGATTCTTAATCTCAGGAAACAAACTGAGGGTTGCTGGAGGGGAGGGAGATGGAATGGATGGGGTAGCTGGGTGATAGACATTGGGGAGTGTATGTGCCATGGTGAGTGCAATTGTGTAAGACTGATGAATCACAGACCTCTACCCTTGAAAAATATAATACATTGTATGTTAATTTTTTTAAAAAAAGATGGGTGGTATATTTTGTCAAATGCTTTTTCTGCATCTATTGAGAGGATCATATGGTTCTTACCTTTTCTTTTATTAAAGTAGTGAATCACATTGATTTGATTTGTGGATATTGAACCACCCTTGCAACTCAGGGATAGATCTCATTTGATCATGGTGAATGACGCTTAAGGTGTTATTGGATTTGATTTGCTAGTATTTGTGTGTGTGGAACATGTTTATGAGCATTTATTTCCTGTGCAAGTTTTGGTACAGTTTATACTTCCACATGAATCAGATATAAACTCTACCCCCAAATATTAACCAAAATGTCAAGAGATCCTCAAAAATAATTTTAATAAAAGTCAAAATAAAAAATACATCTACGACCATATCTTTGGTCTGTTTGTTTTCTAATGTAGCTAATCCATTGAACTCTATGTCAAGTGACCCATTCTGATTCCAGCTTCCATAGACTTAAAACTCCGCTAAGGTGACAATTTCTTTTTACCTATACGTCCACTTCTTTTTTTTTTATTTTTAATTTTTTAAGTTTATTTTCAGTGTACCAGAATTCATTGTTTATGCGCCACACTCAGTGTTCCATGCAATACATGCCCTCCATAATACCCACCACCAGGCTCGCCCAATCTCCCATACCCCGCCCCTTTAAAACCCTCAGATTGTTTTTCAGAGTCCATAGTCTCTCATGGTTCATCTCCCTCTCCAATTTACCCCAACTCCCTTCTCCTCTCCATCTCCCCATGTCCTCCATGTTATTTCTTATGCTCCACAAGTAAGTGAAACCATAAATTAATGGACTCTCTCTGCTTGCCTTATTTCACTCAGCATAATCTTTTCCAGTCCCGTCCATGTTGATACAAAAGTTGGGTATTCATCTTTTCTGATGGAGGCATAATACTCCATAGTGTATATGGACCACATCTTCCTTATCCATTTGTCCCTTGAAGGGCATCTTGGTTCTTTCCACAGTTTGGTGATCATGGCCATTGCCGCTATGGACATCGGCCCTTCTTTTCACTACATCTCTGTCTTTGGGGTAATTACCCAGTAGTGGTTTGCTAGTATTTTGTTGAGAATTTCTGTATCCATGTTCATCAGGGATATTGGCCAGTAATCTTTTTTAGTGGAGTCTTTGTCTGGTTTTGGAATCAAGGCAGTATTGGCCTTGTAGAATGAGTCTGGAAGTTTTTCTTCCATTTCTATTTTTTTGGAATAGTTTGAGAAGAATAGGTATTAACTTGTTTTTACATGTTTGGTAGAATTTCCTTATGAAGCCATCTGGCCCTGGACTTTTGTTTGTTGGGAGATTTTTGATTACTGATTCAATTTCCTTGGTGGTTTTGGTCTGTTCATTTTCTATATCTTTCTGTTTCAGTTTTGGTATTTTATATGTTTGTAGGAATTTATCTATTTCTTCCAGATTGCCCAATTTGTTGGCATATAGTTTTTCATAATGATCTCTTATATTGTATTTCTGTGGTGTTAGTTATTTCTCCTCTCTAATTTGTTATTTTATTTACTTGAGTCTTTTCTCTTTTTGGTAATTCTGGTTAGGGGTTTATCAATTTTATTAATATTTTAAAAAGAACGAGCTCCTGGTTTCATTCATCTCTTCTGCGTTTTTTTTGTTTCTATATTATTTATTTCTGCTCTAATCTTTATTTCCCTGCTTCTGCTGGCTTTAGGCTTTGTTTGTTCTTTTTCTAGCTCCTTTAGGTGTAAGGTTAGGTTGCGTATTTGAGATTTTTCTTACATCTTGAGGTCAGCCCTTATTGCTATATGCATCTCCTTGTGACCATCTTTGCTTCATCCCAAAGGTTTTGGGGACATTATGTTTTCATTTTCATTTGTTCCCGTGTATTTTCTCATTTATTCTTTAATATCCTATTTGACCCATTTGTTCTTTAGTAAGATATTCTTTTTCTTTAAAGATTTTTATTTATTTGTTTGTTTGTTGGAGATGGAGGGAGAAAGAGAAAGAGCATGAGTGGGGTAAGCAGCAGAGGGAAATGGAGAAGCAGGCTGCCTACTGACCAGGGAGCCTGATATGGGGGTCAGTCCCAGGACTGCAGGATCATGACCAGAGCCAAAGGCAGATGCTTAACCAGCTGAGCCACCCAGGTACCCCTAGTGGATATTCTTAACCACCATGTATTTGTGGTCTTTCCAGATTTTTCTTCTGGTTGACTTCAAGTTTCATAGTGTTGTGGTCAGAAAATATGCATGGTATGATCTCAATCTTTTTGTACTGACTGAGGCCTGATTTGTAACCCAGTATGTGATCTATTCTGGAGAATGTTCCATGTGCACTTGAAAAGAGTCTGTATTCTTCCGCTTTAGGATGAAATGTTCTGGATATATCTGTTAAATCTATTTGGTCCAGTGTATCATTCAAAGCAGTTGTTTTCCTTGTTGATGTTTTGTTTAGATGATCTGTCCATTGCTGTAAATGGGGTGTTAAAGTCCTCTCCTATTATATTATCATCCATGAATTCTTTCTTGTTGATTATTAATTGTTTTATATATCTGGGTACTCCCAATTTAGCATAAATATTTACAATTGTTTGATTGTCTTGTTGGATATACCCCTTTATTATGATATAGTGTCCTTCTTCATATCTTGTTACAGTCTTGGGTTTAAAATCTAGTTTGTCTGATATAAGTATTGGTTTTCTGGCTGTCTTTTGGCATCCAGTGCATGGTAAATGTTTCTCCAGCCCCTCAGTTTCAATCTACAGGTGTCTTTAGGTTTAAAATGAGTCTCTTGTAGGAAGCATATTGATGGGTCCTGTTTTTTTAATCCATTCTGATACCTTATGTCTTTTGACTGCAGCATTTAGTATATGTAAACTGAGTGATTATTGATAGTTATGAATTTAGTGTCATTTTATTACCTGTAAAGTCATTGTTTCTAGAAATTTTCTCTGTTCCTTTCTAGTCTTTTTTGCTTTTTGTCTTTCATTCCCACTCAGAGTCTCCTTTAATATTTCTTGCAGGGCTGGTATAGTGTTCACAAACTTAGAGTTTTGTTTATTTGTTTGTCTTTGGTCTGGGAAACTATCTCTTTTCTTATTCTGAATGATAGCCTTGCTGGGCAGAGTGTTCTTGGCTGCAGATTTTTCCCACTCAGCATGTTGAATAGATCATGCCATTCTCTTCTGGCCTGTCCAGTTTCTGTGGACAGGTCTGTGGCTAACCTTATTTGTTTTCTCTGATAAATTAGGGACTTCTTTTGTCTTGCTTTTAGGATTTTTACTTTATCTCTACATTTTGCAAATTTAACTATCCTATTTCTTGGTGTTGGCCTGCTCTTATTGATTTTGATGGGAGTTCTGTGTGCCTCCTGGATTTAGAAATCTGTTTTCTTCCATAAATTAGGGAAATTTTTAATCTATAATTCCCTCAAATAAACCTTCTGCCCCTTTCTCTCTCTCTCTCTCTCTCTCTCTCTCTCTCCTTATTCTTCTTCTTCTTCTGGGAGTCCTAGGACATGAATGTTATTTCTTATCATGGAGTCACTGTTCTCTAAGTCAACTCTTGTGATCCAAAATTTTCTTTCTCTATCTTTTGATCAGTTTCCTTGTTTTCAATAATTCTATCTTTTATGTCATGTATTCATTCCTTTGTTTCTTCCATCCTTATGGTCATTACATCCAGTTGGCTTCAAATCTGTTATTTCATTTTTTATTTTGGCCTGATTGGTTTTAAGCTCCTTTATCTGTGTAGTAAGTTCTCCCTGATGTCTTCTATGCTTTTCTCAATCCCAGCTAGTATCCTTATGATTGTTGCTTTAAGTTCTGGATCAGGCATAGTACTTAAATTTGTTTTGATTAGATCCCTGGCTATGACCTTTTCTTGTTCTTTCTTTTGGGATGAATTCCTCCATCTTGGCATTTTGTCTAAGTATCTGTTTTCTTCTCTGTGTTAGGAAAGCCTGTTATGTTTCCTGCTTCTGAGAGGAACGGCTTTAAGAAGAATAGGTCATGTAATGTTCAGGTCCTGGTGCTTCAAGAAATGTCTCTGGTATATGCTGCATGCACTCCACTGCTCTGTTATGGCTACCCTATCCCTCAGGTCAGTCCTCTGCAGAGGCGCTCCTTGCCTGAAGTGGGGAGTGTTTGGACCTTGGCCAGAGTTTGGTGAGCTTTAACTAGGTGTGCTCTGGTCTGCTTGTAAAAGAGATCTGTTGCTATTTTCGCTAGAGCTGAAGCTTTGCAGAACTTTATGGTCAATAGACATTGTGAAGGCTGAGGTTCATGCTGGTGTTTCTGGGGAGGGACCCACTGCACTAGTTCTCAGGAGGGTGGAGCCTAGTATAAACAGTTAAGGCAGCCAGTGTTGAAGCTGTGCTGTTGACTGAAGTTTATGTTGATGGGCAGGGGAGGGAAATGGTGCTATCCAGCTCCCTTGTCCTCAGAGAGGGTAGTTTGGGCTTGCTGCTCTTAGCGAAGCACTCCCAGAAGAGTGAATAATTTCCCTTTTTGTGTGCTAGGTGTTTTTCAGATTGTTGCTTTCACACTGTCTTTTTCTGTGGTGCTTGCCTGCCTGGAGCAGTGAAGTTCACTTTAGAGTCTATCTTAAGTTTTAAAACTCCAAACTTTAGGGACCTGGTGCTGTGGGGACCTGCACTGGTCCTCTGGGGTAGGGTCTCGCCATGCCGGGATTGATGCATGTTTGACCCAGAAGGGGAGTTGCACCAGAGCACAGAAGCATGGGGTTTGGAGCAGAGCACACGAAAAAGCCTATGTCCAGGTTTGCTGCCCTCTGTAGGTGTCTTTGCACCTGTGCTGAGTAGTGAGAGAAGGAAATGGCACCTGCTGGCTCGAGAGGCAATGCCACCTCTTTCAGATACACTCCAAGAAGGAGCAACCATCTCTCCCAATGCGTCTCAGGTGATCCTCAGATGATGCTGTCTTACCTGCCTACCTTCTCTATAAGAGTACTGCAGTGCCCTCAGGGCTTATACTAACCACTCTGGCGGACCTCTAAAACCCCAGTATTTGAGCCCCACCGGTTACAAAACTCATGAAAATCAGCCCCTCTCATTTTCCCAGTCCGTAGTTTCAGGGAACTCTTTTCCTTGTGTGATCCCCTGGGTCCTCTTCTCTCTCTCTTTCTTGACTCTCTCTGGGACCAGGGCTCCCTCCCTTCCACAGCACCTGCAATCTGTTTCTTCTCCAAACCATGTCTCTGCACCTCCTACCTTCTACAATATGACCTCCCCTTTCCCTCTAGTTGTTCAGTTTGTTTTGTCAGTCCTCAGATTGATGTCTGGGGTATTCAGAATTATTTGATACTTATATAGCTGTGTTCAAGGGATAATGCAAGCCTAGGGTTCTCCTACTACTCTGCTTTTTTACCTCCCCCTGTAGCAGTTATTTAGATATTTTGGATACTAACCCTTTATCAGATGTGTCAAAGGAAGCGACTTTAGGTACAGGCATTACTCAAGTGCTCTCTGTGGATGTAATAAGATGTGCTCTAATGGATAAGAAAGAGCCAGTCATTTGAAATGTGGTGGGAAGAGTTTTAGGTATTTCTTCCATTTATTGTTTCTACATTTTTAATTTGTTTTTAAATTATTATAGATTCACAGGAAGTTGCTGTGATAGTACAGAGATGCCATGTGTACCCCACTGGTTACATGGGGGAAACTATAACTAAGTAGGAAATGGACAATGATAACAATGACTTGCATAGTTCTATGCCATTTTATTATGTTTGGATTTGTGTCACCACTACCACAATTAAAATGCAGGACTATTTCATCATCAAAAAAGATCTCTTTTTACATTTGTTTCAGTCATGTTGATTTCCTACAGTTGTGTGATGTGGTGATTTAGGGTAAGGTCAGTACAAAATTGTTCCTGTCACGTAAAGTACTATTTGTTGAGAATGTATCCATCCATCCCTTATTTAACTACTCCAATAAGGCAGAAGTTGCCAGGGAGTTTTGAAAGCAAGTTTTCCCCTTGGGTCAGACAAACTGTGGCCTGAATTGTTTAAGAGATGTTCAAAATAGCATGGGTTAGAGTAATAATTCTGTGATTCACATTCAATTCTTCCTGCCCTTAAATCAGTGGAGTCTTTTTCTATTCCAAGGTCAGATGCAAATTGTTTCTCCTCCATGCAAAACAAATAGATTTTCATAAACCTACCCTCAAAGTATGCTAAGAGAATTAATTCCATTTGGAGTATTAGCTCAGACTTCAGACCACCTGTATTCTTCCATCTGTTTTTTATTTTTCTTTTTCTACTGTGGTCTCATTTGAGGATTAAGTTTAAAAAGACTTTGGATAAACCTGATTTTTCTTTCTTGCTCTAAACTGATCACCTTATTACCAAGTTTTTTTTTTTTTCCTCTATAACAATGCTTGTAATTCTACTAAGCTTAGGGACCAAAACCAGCAAAAGAGCATTTTCAATGAGGTAGTTCTTTACCTGATAATTCTCACCAATAGTCACCCAACACAGCTTCCTTGTCCCTAGAGAAAATGTAAGCAACGTTCCCTATGCACAATGCTTCTGAAGCTCTGGGCAGCTGCTCTCTTTCAGAGAATCTAAAAAATATCATGAAATTATGTCACCAAAAGCAGTTCAATTGCCAGTGGACCAGCTGCCGTTTTGTGTAGACAGATTTATCAGGGGGTTGAATGCTGAGAATAACCTCAAGTATGGGGACATTGTAATTATGAATTCCAAATGGAAGAATTCACAACTAAAGATATCATCACAAGAGAATGCATCTGAATCTGTGTCCTCTGATCCCCTAGGATTAAATATCACTATAACCCAAATAGGCAATTTATCTGCAGTGTCAGCCTTAGAAAACTGTATTGAGGATCCTTATATCCTTGGTTTTTCCTAAGTTAAAATTCTGAGGAACAGACACACACACACACACACACAACCACACACAATATTCACTTTTAGAATTTGAGGACAGATGCATAATGTACAAGCAAAATTTTCTCATTATAAAGATTCAAATATGACCACTCTGATCATATATATATATATATATATATATATATATATACACACACACACACACATAAAACACATTATAAGGAAGTGTACTAAATTTCTATGTATTGCTGTCTTTCAAAAGGTTGCATTACATAGAGATTAGCACACAAACACCATGAGTGATATGTCATCAAAGTTCCAGTGGAAAAATCCAATGTTCTACTGCATTTTTGGCAGAATTAATAACCTTTATATCTGACATTAACAATTCATCAACTTTCACAGTTAAATAGGAAAAATTTGATCACTTAAAGCTGTCTGCACCATATAACATGCCTTTTATAATCTAAGAATAGTAAAAGGCCTTCATTGAAACACAAGCCATATATTTCAGCTGAATTTTTCTCCTTCTCTCTTCGCTGGTATATTCTCTCACAGAGATTTTTCTTTCCTAGTTTCTCTTTTTTTAAAAAGATTTTATTTATTTATTTGACAGACAGATTACAAGTAGGCAGAGAGGCAGAGAGAGAGAGGAGGAAGCAGGCTCCCTGCTGAGCAGAGAGCCCGATGTGGGACTTGATCCCAGGACCCTGGTGGGATCATGACCTGAGCTGCGGGAAGAGGCTTTAACCCACTGAGCCACCCAGGTGCCCCCTTAGTTTCTCTTTACCTAAACTTCTACCAATAATAAGTTATTACCTGTATCTTTCTTCTGTCATCCTTGGGCAATTTTATTCATTTTTGTGTTTTAAGCACCATAGATATGATGATTCCTGAATATTCATTTCTAGCCCTGCTCATTTGCCTGAATTCCAGACTCAAACACGTAACTATATCAGCTACGCTTTTTATTCGTGTATCCAGAAATCACCAAAATTTGTCTTCAAACTGTAATTCATCTTCGCAGCTACTCTAAATCTTTTCCAAATGAGTAAGTTCCTTAGCACCATAAATAATATTACTATCAAAGAAGATTATAAACTTTTCATCCTCCATTGTACATACACTTGAAGTTAGCAAACATATTCTTCTGGGCCTCTTGATCTGTGCTTCTTTTCTTTCTTTAAAGTCGTTTGTCAAATTCAGATGTCCTCCGCTGGCATGTTGCACTAACCCCAGTCTGTCTTTATGCCGTCATTCTTTATACTTCTTTTTGATTTACCTTCTTAAAACACAGATTTGATCAGTTTGCAGTTTTTCTCTTCATTTTTAATGCTTGTTAGTGCACATACTCTAATGCAAAACCTTGTACAATATAATATCAATGTAGCTTTTCAGCTTTATTTTTCTTCTAGTCATTGACCTATTTGCTATGCATGAGTGGAGGAAAAAAACCTCAATTCTTATTTGAGCCTGAGCTCCAGCTCTTCCTGTAGCCTGGAATTCTATACTCCTATACCCTGTTCTGATAGTTATCTATTTATTATAGAGGTTGCAATTCAAATGTTTCCTCCTCCCAAAATTCTTCTTATATCCCCAATAATACATTATCCCTTACTTTTTCATATAATGCTTTTATAATTTAGTGAGAACCCTTTTATGTTTTTTGAAAAATTTATTTAATAAGCATTTTTTAGTTACTACTATGTGTGAGGCACAAGGCCTACCCTGGTGAGCAACACATACCAGCTCTTTACTCTCAGGAGTAGAGGACAGCTTTAGGTCAGACCATCAGGAAAAGCCTTCTTGAGGGAATGACATTCAAGCAGAGACCTGAAGTACTGGCAGAAGCTGGCCATGTACAAATAGGAATAAAAAGCATTTCAGGGAGAGGCAACAGCAAGTAACAATGCCTGAAAGTGAGAAAAATATTTAAAGGTCAGAAAAGGACTGCATACCTGAAATGCAGTGAGTTGATACTTGTATATGTACCTAATATTTACTACATATATGGTGCTGAACAAAACAGAGCCATTTCTTGCTCTCACACTGTGTGAGTTATACTGGCCCAACAATAACACAAACACATAACTAAAATTATGGTAAGTGTCATAAAGGCAATGTAAAGAAGGGTATTCTGACATTCTGGCAAGGTAGCAAAATGGAGATTTCCAGCAAACTGTCACATCCCTACTTGAAATTTGGGTTAAAAGGTGTTCTCAAGGCCAAGACATGAGGGAAACTAATATTAATCATCACATTATTTATCCAACATTAATATTATATATTAATAATCAGAAAAAACCCACCAAAGAACCAAAAAGGAAAACCCAGAAAGCTAAGAGGAAAACCAGAGTACCAGAAGTTAAGAGAAGTAACAGATTCAACGAGGAGGGAGTTAAAAACTTCAGCCAATGTTCTTGAAAGATTAACTCACAAGAGATCTGAATAGTATCTACCTGACTGTGCAACAAGAAAGTCACTGGTAAAACTTAGAGAAATCCGTATTGATGGAATGGCAGAACAGAAGAGAAACTAGAGTGAGTTAAGGAGAAATGGGAGGTAATGAAGTGGAGACATGATTTATAGACATTTCTTCCAGGAGTTTGGCTATAAGCAATAGTAGGGAATTGGCAATTAGAATAGCTTTAATTAAAGTGATCCCAACATCATTTGGATAGTTATTGATTTAAAACTTTTTCCTTCTCTTAATTATGTGTTGTTAGATTGCCACCATTATTTTTATTTTTAACCACCATAAAACAAATGGGTTAGACTCAATGAATTTTAAAAGCCTTGAACTACTGTTCAAAGGTCAAATAGCTTGGAAGTAGCAGAGCTAAGGCTAACAACCATGTCTTCTTATATCAAGTTGAGTGTACTACATGCTACTTCCATTCAAAACCTGATTCTAAATCTGTTTCTCTCTCTTTTTTTAAAGATTTTATTTATTTCTTTGACTCAGAGAGAGAAAGAGAGATCATAAGTAGGCAGAGAGGCAGGAAGAGAGAGAGGAAGAAGCAGTCTCCCTGCTGAGCAGAGTCTGATGTGGGTCTCCATCCCAGGACCCTGAGATCATGACCTGAGCTGAAGGCAGAGGCTTAACCCACTGAGCCACCCAGGCACCCCATCAAATCAGTCTTTTAAGTATAAAGAGGTAGGCTGCCTTGGAGGGAAATTTTCACCAACCTTTCAATGAAACTTTGACTTTAGGGAAAAGCTCTTTATTTTGCAGTAATTTCAAATGAGGTCCAGCAAGCAGAAAACCTAGAGGTACTTGCTCACCCAGATCTTCACCAATAGCCTTACACTTGGGGCTTTCATTACCATCAGATATACAGAATTTGTTTTAGGATGTAAATAATTATGTTTTCCTCAAAAATTTGCTTTGTGATATACACACCATTCACATATACAAATAGTTTCATTTATTTATTTATTTTATTATGTTATGTTAGTCACCATACAGTTTTAAAAATTGTAATAATAGCTTGTCCATAATCACATTTGTAGTGGTCTCTGGTACTCTAAATCCACTATAAAGAAATGTCCTTGTGTCCTCACCTTGCAGAATGAAAGAGCTGGAATGGCTACACAGATTTTGTTGCCCAAAGCTGTCCTTTAAAGATGTTGAATCATTTTGCATAGATCCATGATAGAAGACACATTACTGTTAAATACTTTAAGAAGTTCCATTTATTGGAAAAAAAGACTACTGTGGATTGCTACTTTTCATAAATGATGAAGTCTTTTCCTCAGTTCTCTAATGTTATATCAGTATCACAGAATCTACATTATTGTCTGAAGCCCTACTAGTACATGCTAATTAGGGGAAATTCTCCCAAGTAATTAATTTCATAATATTTACTTGGAAACATGTTCCTATTTCTGAGTATTTTACGGAATTATGGGGAAAAAACCTTTTAGTCAGAAAGCTACATTAAAATCTTTAAAAGAAAATATGACATAATACAGGTTAAATTTTGGATAGCTTGTATATAGACACCAGGAGGTAAAATGGTGATCTTTGTTCAAGAAACCCCTTTAACTTACCATCTTTACCTTTTTATTCGTAATTCAGGTGTGGGTATGCAGCCATTTCCTGAGACTTTCAAACTATTCTGATTGCCCCTTTGCTGTGTGTTCACAATCTGATAATACCTTGGACTCCAGTTCTGTGAAATCATCATCTGTCCTCTCTATTGCCACCAGTATCACAGTACTTGTTTATGGCTGATCAAACACAAAGGCATTTGTCCCTCTGTTTCGTGTTCCTCCTTGCATGTGTGTAAGCACACACAAAAATTAGTTATTTAAATGCATGTTGGGGTGTGAGATAAACATAAGGCTTCTTACACAGTAACAGATTAGATTATAATAATATGTTTTGAAGAAAGTTTTTAACAACATAGAATGTACAGAACCTCAGTTCTGGAGAAAATTGGCTACATGAATTCTAAGTATACTGTATTTCTTTTATTACTATTTGTTAAGTACACTTCAAAAAGTACCCCTAGGTTGTGTCTAATGGGAGAATTTCTAATAGAGGTGAGGGGTTTGAAATTGTTTTATTCATATGGCAGGCTGACTACAATAAAAGTAAATCTCTACATAGGAATTATGGACCCAAAGTAATACTTAATTAGCTTATCTTTTCTGACCACAGTAGAGATTAATAAAAGGCCAAGGACATCAACAATTAAATTACTGCCAGTGAGGTAAAGAAAGTCTCATCACTACAAATGCAACAAGGGCAAAAGATAGTGTTGGGTTTTTGGCTTACAAAAACAAGAATAATACATCTAAATGCAAGTAGGTCCAGGCTCTGGGAAGAAAGCAGGGATCGATCCCTTTACTGTTACTGTTTAAGTTAAAAAGGGGGGAAGAAACCCCCATCCCCTTTTGCTGTATACCTAGGGAGAAACAGATTTCTAGTGCAGGCTTGTCACTGAGCCTCAGAGCCAGAGCAAAGATGAAGGGTTTGCTTCTTCATATCCCATTACTATCCTGAAGTCAGTTATGCACTGAGCTACTAGATCTAGAGATACCTTCAGATACTTTTTATTTTCTTCTTTTCTCCTTGAGAAAGTGCTTACAATGATAGCCAATCAATATGTTCAACAGACTTTGTCCTTACTGCATTTCCAGCCAACTTTTAAAAAAAATTAAGTATTTATTGTACACATAAGCATTTAGATGACCAGAGCTATTTGGAAATAGACCTAAGGCATTATTATATAATAATCTCTCACCTTTCCAGAAGATCTACTCATAGTGCTTATTTCCCTTTAAGGCAGTGGGCAGAAAAGTTTTCAGTGAGACAGCTCACAGCAATGCATATCCTGGAGTATCCAAGATAAGTAAGTGAGTATATTGCATTCCTATACTGTGGGTATTCACCATTTGTCATTATTATGTTCACAATAAGGTGAGGCAGATACTACAAGATCTTTAGATTGAGCCAATAGATGTCAATCTTGCAATAAACAATAAGATTATTATGCAGTCACAATAGTTTATTTTACTTATATGCTGAGGTAGTAAAAATTTAGCTGCTAAGAGTTGAAACTTAACTAATATGTTCTAGAAATTTTTTTTTAAAGACAAATAGGTTTGGGAGTAGACAATTCTGTTAACCTTTAATGACAGAATTACTTTACACAGAACTCATTCAGAAAAAACTATGGCTCAGTGAGATTCCTCAACTTCTTACCAATAGAGATAAAACAACAGGAACTCCAGTAGTAGTATAAACAAGGCATACAATGCTGATACAAACTTTGGTCAGCTCAGAAAAAAAAGGAAGATATTTTTGGAAGACTATTATGGAGCTATATGGATGAATCAAACATACATCACATTGACCCAAAAAAGGTGAGTTGAAAACACATATGATTGGATACTATTTTCATGAAGTTTAAAAATGTATGAAACAATGTGATATATTGCTTAGGAATAAATACGTGGTAAATGTATAAACAGTAATAAGACTATAATATCAAAATTAGTATAGTGGTCATTTCTGTAGGGAGTGGGAGTAATTAGTACAGGGAATTAAACTAAATTGACTTTTATTTCATAAACTGAGGTTGGATGCTTAGGTAATTGTTGTAGTCATAGTTTTATATCATCAAATGTGCTATTAGAAGTTATTTTCAAATGTGCACAAAAGTAGAGATTCTGGTAAAATGAACTCCTGTATACTCATCTTATGTACTCAACAATTCTCAAAATGTTGCTGTATTTGTACCATCCATCTTTGTTCTTCTTTTTCTAAAATGTAATTTAAAGCCGATTCCAAACATGTCATTTCTGCGTACTGTAGTATACATATCTAAAAATATGAGCTTTTAAAAGACATGACAATGCTATTACGATTACTAACCTTAGTATCATGTATACCAAAAGACTTAAAATCCTTCCCCTAATTGTCTCAAAATTCCTTTTGACAGTTAATTTGTTCAAATCAGGATTCACATTAAGGTTCACACATAATATTTAATTGTTAGATCTCTATCCTCTTTTAATCTGAGCATTTCTCACTGCCATTTATCTTTTCATGCTATTGACTTGTTGCAGTAACTGGGTCAGTTTCTCCATGCTGTTAACTCTTCATTCTTTTTTGTATGTCTTGAATATTGCATACTTCTTAAAATATGTAAGACACTATTATGTTGAAAAGGTTAAGTATGGCATTCACACAGTTGTTGGTCTTTTGAGGTGTGGTAAGATAATAGAAATGGAGAAAAGTTGATTGTCTCTGTGCCCCATGTCTGTTTCAGAAAATGTGTCTGAATCTTCTTTGACTAAGGAAAACCCTGGGTGGTGAGTGGGCAAGTATTTAGACGGTAGTAGATGAGAGAGGCCTTCTCCAGAAGCACAAAATAGTGGGAATTTGGGGGAAAATGACACTTTAGGAATAGTATATCTTCTGTTATTATTAATAATTAACAATAACTGAATTATAAAAAATTATCATTATTTTATCTAATCTCCCAAGCAGTCCTATGAGGGACCATCACATTTCGTATTTTACCAGAGGCTCAGAGAGGTTAAGCAATCTTCCTAAGGCCTCACAGCTGGTAAGTTGTTGAAAAAGAATTATAGCTGAAATTGGCTTGGTTTGAACTCAGTCTGATTCCAAAATGAAGACTTAAGTAGAAGTACTTCATAGTAATCTGCTTAATTTGGCCCAAACTTCAATTTAATGCCCAGTGCCAGTCAAAAGCCCATATCCTCTTTCCTCACATGGAAGCCTCACATGGCTTATTTCCACATGCCTCTGTAACATAGATTCTCTGATATTTGCAGTTTTAATCAACTCTATTTGAATGGCTCTATGTCTTTTAGCATTTAATGTACTTTATTTAGATTTTTCTATACATTTTTGTTCGTATGCCTACCCTATTCCTCTTAGTTTGAAGAATTCATAGATACAGATATAGGTGACCTAGACGTAAGTATAAATATGTACGTAAGCATTTTCCATTGTGTTTCTATCACTGGGTTTCCTTTTTGTTAAAAATAAGCAAGGTTGGCCAAAGAAAGGAAGTAGGTTTTACAGAGGGAAAACGCTTGAATTCAGCCAGAAGTTCTGGCTTCTAGTCCTGAGCCACTTTATATCTATGAGACCTTGGAAACTTCACCTTTCTATATGTTGGTTTCCTTATGGATAAAGTAGGAAAATTAGAATTCCTGTCAAGGCTGTTGTGAGGGTCTGTGAAGAGACAGAATTTGAAGAAGTCTATGCTGTAAAGTGTTACATAATTTTGAAGCAAGTAAATCAATACTACTTCACACTCCTTTGGCTTCCCAAGCAGTGAAGTTTCTGCTTCAATAGAGCTAGAAGTAGGCTTTACGAGCTCTACTAGTTGACAATACCTAGACTAGGTTAGTGTATATCTCACATTCAGCATTAATTTCCTTAATTCCCTAATACTATGTATGTGTATTAGGATGTGTATACTGTATAGATATAAAATATATATGTATTAGTCCATTACACCATTTTTTCTCAAATTGTCTCAAATATATATACGTGTGTGTGTGTATATAAAATTTCAAATAAATTGAGAAAATGTCAAATTGTAAAATAGATTGCACAAGAAATCAGAGGCAATTGGAAGAACTATTTTATTTTAAATTCCTATAAACAAAGCAGTTTCAAATCTTAGAATTTAAATAGACAATAACATGTAAATATTTTTATCAATGTCCTTGAGGTATAATTTACATTAAATATAGTGGACCTATTTTAAGTCTATATGATGATGAGATTGGTCAAATACACCTGCATAATTGCCACCATTATCAAGATATAAAACATCTCCATCAGCCTAAAAAGTTCCCTCCTGAGCCCTTGTGGTCAATTCTATCTCCTGACCCATGGCCCCGGCAACCAGAGATTTGCTACGGATTAATTTTGCCTTTCATAATTTCATACAGTCATACTGTATGTCATATTCTATGTTTAGATTTCTGTACTTAACATTTTTTAGAGTCATTTATATTGTATCGTAGTTTTTTTTCCTACTACTGTCTTTCATTGTTTGCATACATTGCAAGATTTTTTCCTACTCACCTAACTGATGGCTCCTGAGTTATTTCCATTTATCAGCTATTATGAATAAAGCTGACATGAATATTTATTTACAAGGCTCTGTGTGGATATAAGTTTCATGTCTCTTGGATAAATACTTAGGAGTGAAATTGCTGGTTCACAGGAAGTATGTAAATGGTCTTTTAAAAAAATGCCAGAATTTAAAAAAGTGATTACACTATTTTATGCTCCATCAACAGTGCATGAGAATTCTTGTCACTCTAATATTTAGCAATTTTTAGTGTTTTTAATTTTAGCCATTTTAGTAGGTATGTAATGGTATCCCTTCATGGTTTTTAATACATTTCCCTAACAACAAATGAATATCTTTTTCATATGCTTAGTGGTCATTCATACACTTCCTTTTATAAAGTATCTGCTTAAATAATCACCTATTTTTATCTGGTTCCATGTGTACTTACTACTTAATTATAGTTATATAGTCTTTTTTATATGTATATTATTAGATCTAAATATTTTGCTTTTGTTTCATATTAAATAAATTGCTCTCTACTCTAAGATAGAATTTTGTATGTTTTTTTAATTTTATGCTTAGGTGTTTAATCCATTTCAAGTCAAGTTTTGTGTACATCATGAGGTAAGGATCCAAGTTCATTTTTTCATGTGGATCTCAAAGTGTCCCAGCACCATTTATTGAGAATGGCACCTTGACTGAAAATCAGTTGAACATATATGTGTAGGTTTTTTTTCAAACTTTTTATTCTGTTCATTTTTAACTACTCATCCATATACCAATAATATTCCCTCTTGTTGATGATAGCTTAATACTAGTTCTTTTTTTTAATACTAATTCTTGAAATCAGGCAGACGAATATTCTAATTTAGTCTTCTCTTTGAAATGTTGTTTAGTTCCTTTGAATTTTCATATGAATTTTAAAGTCAGTTTGCACATTTCTGCAAAAATATTTTTTATTGAACATTGTAAAATCCATGCAAAGTAATCAACAAGCCTGCAGCCTCTTCAGGGACACCTTAGGTAATGTGAAGGCCAAGGGTTGCTGGGTACTTTTCTAACTTTGCACAGATTAAACCCATCATAAGTGTTTCTAAGTATTTTGTAAGAGTTTTGTAATGATAATTAGGAGATTGAGTATGAACCAGTTTTTTAAACATCCAAGGGTTTTGTGCGTGAGTATGCACATATGTATGTATACTGTATGTGTGACACACACACATACATAAGGAGTCAGAGAGAAAGAGAATCTTTATTATTTCAAAGAATACATTTGAATATATTGCTGAAAGGGTAGTCCTGTAGAATTTGTACCAGTTAACAAAGGGCCCATAGAAAATCCACTGAAATGTTGGACATTGAAGATTAGTAACACTTGACAGTGAAGGAAACTGTTATGCCTTTGGGCCAAATCTGTATTTCTATGTGTGACACTGAGTTAAATTTTTCTGTGCTCCATCCTTCAGAGAACATTACCTTAACTTACTTAAGAATTCTTCCTGAAGGAACACTAAAATGAAATCCTATCATATTAATATATTGTTTCACATGTCTTAATTTTGCTAAATTTTCTTTACATATAGGTCACTGGTATTTCTTAGAGTTTAGGTATCCACTGTTACATATTTTTATTCCCTCTCTTATAGAACCCCTTCACTGACAAATTAGCTAAGAAAAGTCCAATTTGTATTTTTTATGGTTCAAGTTCTGTCAGGATATGCCATAATATCCTATTAGATACTAGTGGCGCAGTGACAGGGAAGATGAAGGAGTTCTGCTCCGCACTTTGAATGCTGGTCTCTTTTTTTATTAAGAATGTGACCATTCGATGGGCTTGTGAAACCTGAAAAGCTGCTTCTAAAATCCCTGGCTGACCCATTCTATCTGATATATGTGCACAGTGTTTTGGCTGAGCTAAGAGACTTAGCCCTGTATCACAAAGTAGAGTTATATTTCCACAATCCTCACTCTTTTTTTTTTTTAAAGATTTTATTTATTTTTCAGAGACAGAGGGAGAGAGCGCGAGCGAGCACAGGCAGACAGAGAGGCAGGCAGAAGCAGAGGGAGAAGCAGGCTCCCTGCCGAGCAAGGAGCCCGATGTGGGACTCGATCCCAGGACCCTGGGATCATGACCTGAGCCGAAGGCAGCTGCTTAACCAACTGAGCCACCCAGGCATCCCGATCCTCACTCTTTTGAAATGTAGCCAGGTAGAATTTTAAGTGAAGCTTCAATGGCCCTGTATGTCCTTTCATTCTTTTGAAGAGTTTATTCCTACAGGATGATGTTGAGTCCTACATAGTAGACAGAGCTCAGGAACAAAGTTGCTCTTGTGAGGGCCAAGGCTAGCTAAGTTATCACTTTATTATGTGAAATGGGCCATTGGCAAACTAGAGTGCATGTAGAAACCATTGCAGTGTCAGAGGCCTGTGCTCTGTTGAGCGAAGAACTATAAAGGTAACTGGGGACGTTCAGCATGATTAAGACTCATAGATAACATGATGACGGTCTTTATAAAATAGATGTACTTCTGTGTGGAAGAATGGTTTGAAAATAAAAGGAGATGATTTTCAGGCACAACTAAGAAAGATTGGGGTGGGTAGGAGAATTGTGGAAGGGACTATCTCTTGAAGAGATGGTAAGAATGCCTGTATTAATGGACAGAGTGTGGGATTTGAAGTCAGATAAAGAGCAGGTTTTATAACTGGGCCTCATCATTTACTAACTCTATGACTTTAGACAAGTTACTTAAAATGCCTGAGCCTCAGATTCCTTGTCTGTAAAATGGCTTAACTACTAGGGTTGTATTGTGAAAATTATAACACATAGTGTCTGTGAAGTACCTATAGCACAGTGCTCAGCAAATGCGACCTTCTTTCTTTTCTGTCACTGAAGGATTTCCAACTACCATTTTAACTGTTGTATTTTAATTAGTATTTGATTAGCTTTGTTCTCAAATCAGACAGTGTGATATAATGTAGTGCCTACTTCTGTGCAAAAATATACTCAAAATATTTAATACTCATTAAATGAGTAACTATAGAATATCATAAAAATTTACTCACAAACTCAGGTGATTAACAACACTGACCACATTTACTCGGTAAACATATTTTATTTTATTTTTTTTTTTAAAGTTTTTTTTTTTTTTTTAAAGATTTTATTTATTTATTTGACAGAGAGAAATCACAAGTAGATGGAGAGGCAGGCAGAGAGAGAGAGAGGGAAGCAGGCTTCCTGCTGAGCAGAGAGCCCAATGCGGGACTCGATCCCAGGACCCTGGGATCATGACCTGAGCCGAAGGCAGCGGCTTAACCCACTGAGCCACCCAGGCGCCCAACTCGGTAAACATATTTTAATAATTCATGCTTGACTCAGGAGTTTAGAATGAATGCTCAGTTTCATCTGTATTCAGCCCGGGCAGCCAATTTCCAGCTTCAGGAAGTCATGAAGTATAAGGCATGCAGTATTAGGCCTGCTCAATTGTCCATCTGACCATTCTGACAGCAGGAAGATTTGGACTGTGAAGAAAACGCAAGCTGCCCTCATAAGGTTAAGAACCAAGTTTGAGTCTCCTTATTCAGCTCTTTTACATCTTACATCAGTGAATGGCTCTAAACCTTTGCTGAACTCTTTAAAATTCTTAGTCTCTAAAACATCTTCATAACCAAAGCCTCTAATGCAAAGTAGTACTTTTTTTTTTAATCTACAAAGATAGCCTGCTTTCAGAATGTCTCTGGTTCTGATATTAGATTAATATGTGGATTTTAGTGGGAAAGTCCTGTCCTTTTTTCCCTATCTAAGCTAGTGATTGCTTTATAGATTTCTGTTTGACTTTCCAAACTGATGATTCCAAACCATTTCCAGTCAGGCTATGATGCTGCATTTTCGAGCAACATATGCTGAACGGATTGTCCATGGTTTTTGCAAGATTAAGTTTTAGCCTCTGGATTTCTTGACGCTATTTAATATTTTTGTGACTTCTTTGGCTGCCCCTGTTATATTCAGTATTAGCTCACTTAACATCTCTACTAGAATGTCCTATAGGAATCTCAAATATCAAATTTGGCATGCCTGAACTGAATTCAACATCTCTCTGATCTACCCAAACTGGCTCTTTCCTCTGTATTCTCTTTCATTTGTGTTCAGGACAGGATCATGGAAGTAATCTTAGACTACTCCACATATTTACCAACATATTCATCATTCCTGGTACTCTTCTTTTTTCCTGGTTTCAAATTATCAGTGTCATATCATACTTTGTGTATGGCAAGTCTGATAGCAGTGAATTTGATTCTTTCTTTTGCAATCTGAAATCTGCTATGGAGACTATATAGGAAATTTTTCTTTTGTGTTATTGTACTCCTTTTAGCTATACCTCCTTTTTATTAAGTTCATCTTGTTGACATTTTTTTAATTAAAATGACTGTTTGCTATAGATTTTATTGGTAATGTTCTATTCTTATTTGCCCTTGCTGTTCATGATTTCTTGCTTTTTAAAAATGGTTTCCATCTGTCCCTCTATCTCTTTGGACACTCTAAAAATACTCTTTTTTGGTAATTTTGAGAGTCTTCTATTTGCATGGATGACAGTAAATTTGCTACACAGTTAGTGTGTAGCACTAGTGTTGTAGTGTTGTTAATCCTTCTTAGCATTCTTTGTGTCCTTTGGAATTCTAGTTTTCAAGATGCATCTTCAGTAGTTTTTCTTTTACCTCTCTGTGTTTAACCATTCTTATCTAGCAGTTTTGTGGTTTCCTCCACCACACTCTGAAAACCCAAGGGTATGGCTCTTCATCTCACAGAGATATTAGAGAATTGGCAGATAATATCACTAAAACAATGGGACATTCAACTCCCTTTTTAGACCTGGGGATTTCTTTGATTTTATGTAAATAAAGCTTTACTCATCAGAGGAATCAAAGGCTTAGGCAGCACCTTTTTTAGTATCCTTTCACAGAAAGCTCACTCTGCCAGGGACCCTGCTTTCATTCAGTAAGATTTCCAGCAGCATATTTAATATTTTCCTTCCTGTTACCTTATAGGCACATAACTCACAGCTTTCTTGATGTATTTGAGGACCTGTAGCTCATCAGGGCCAGGATTTCAAGACTACTTAGTATAAGGGCCTACTTAGCCAGAGTGAGACATTTTGTTGTTTATGCAGTAAACTTAGATTGACCCTGCCCACCCCCCCAATCTCCAGAGGAACTTACTTAGGAACAAGTCTGGAAAACTAGTAAAATATGGCTGATCAGCCCCTGATAACAGAGCCCATATACCAGGACGTGTCAGGTCAGGGGGAGGTAACAGAACCCAGAATGAAAGGATGAGTCAAGCCAGGTGGAGACAGCCAATCAAGAAAACACCTCCCTACCACCAAAGAATGTGGGCCCTGCCTTTTGGGCACCAATTCTGACCAGAGTGATAGGCCAGTTCAAATGGCTACTATAGGGTGAATTGTAATTCAGTTGGCCACCTGTGTGTGGCTAGCCTCAACCATATGGCCTTTACTTTATAAAAGTTAGTCTGTGAGGCTGGGAGGGTCACCTCTTTGCAAGAGACAGCCCTGGATGGTCAGTTTGATTCTCGATGCTTAGCGCGAAATAAAGCTCTGCTTGAACTTCTCTTTGTATCAGTCTCGCTCCTTTGACCATGGACCCAACATTTAGTGTTATATATGTTTGTAATGCTTCTAGTTTACAGATATTTTTATAATATCTGTATTTTAAAATAAAGATATTATATTTTTATAAAATATGAATATTTTATAAAAACATTTTTATAAAATACAGATATTTTATAAAATACAGATATTATATTTTTATTAAATACAGATATTGTATTTTAAAATCTAACGTGAACTTGGACTGAAATCATAAAGTCACTGTACCGTAGAAATGTCTTTCAAATCTGGTCCTTCTCTTCATATCCACTGCTGCATTGTCTCAACACTAGCACTATTGTAGCTATCTCCTAACTTGTCTCCCTGGGTATATCTTTCTCCTATTTCCATCTAACCTGCAAGGACTTCTTGAACTGTTCTTTCTAAAACAAAACATTTTGTTGGCTTAAACATACTTGTGAGAAGAATCCAAATGCATTAGCATGCACTAAAATTCCCTTCACTTTCTTGCCTCAGTTCTTCACTGTCTACTCTTAGTTTAGTTTCCAGTGAAAACATTCTCTACCTCTAGAAAATGTTTGTTGGCCCCACTGAAATGTTTATTGTCCCACAAATTTTACATAATTCCTTTATCCCCATGACGATGGAGGGTCATGTGGAAAAACACGTCATCAGGCTCAAATATAATTTATTTTATAAAATTTTCCCCAACCTCTTCCAGCTCAGTCTTTCTTTTTATTCATAGTATTCTTTTCATACTCTTAACATATTTGGCACACTGCATTCAATTATTTACACAAGTATGATTTTTTTAAATGTGATGGGAATTTTGAAATGAAGAACAAATTTCTTTCCTCATAAGTCAGATAAAGAAGTAGTCAGTTTATACTTCTGTTTTTACCTAGAAATCATTATAAATCAGAACATAATGAAAAAGATCATTCTTTATCTTTACACAATCAAGAACTTGGCACCCAGTAGTCAAAGCAATGACTATTATTATGTCCTAACTATAGAAATACAACTATAAGCCTTCATGTGCATTCTAAATTGTAAGATCATACTATAAGTTTTATTAAACAGGCATAAACACATGTTAAAATTGACACAAGGAATACCAGAGTACCATAAAGGTACATTCAGTAAGTAAAATTTACAACTCTTCTTAGGTCATTTATTTGAACAATATTATAGATAAGCTATGATAAACCCAATCTAGGCATTTAATTAAGAATTATATTACATTATGCCTTTGAATTTAAAAGTTATCAGAACATCATTTGCATTATTTAACTCTCTTAAATGAACTCAGTGATTTTTACAGAATATCTTCATCTCAATGGTTAAATTTACTAGAAGCTTAAAATAATACAGTCATCATTACATCTTTTGGATCAATAGTCCAAGTATTTGGTAAGATAAAGTGTGTTCTCAATAATGATAGTGATTACTCATTGAGAAATTGATTAATTTATTCAACAAATATTGATTATCTAGTACCTGCCAGGAGTTGCCCCTGGTTCTGGGATAGAACAGTAAACAGAAAAGTTCAAAACAAATCCCTGCCATCATGGAGCTGATATTCTAGTTGGGGAGACAAATAATAAATGGACATATAAATATACAATAAAAATATTAAATAGGATGGTAATGAGTGCTATAGAAAAAGTACAGCAAAAAAGTAGGTAAGGCAAGAAATGGAGAGTGGCATGAGTATTTGGCATTTTGAATATAAATACCAGGAGCTGTTCACTGAGATGACACTAAAGCAAAGATGGAAGTCTTTAACGGTATCAGTATGGATTTTTGGGCCAAGAGCATCTAACAGAAGGAAAAGCAGTGCAAAGACCTGTTTTAATTTACTTCCATCTACTATTGTGACCTAATTAATATAGTTTGCTTATTCATCTTGCTTTTTATCTCCTTCCACTTACTAGAGTAAAAATTCCATAAAGGAAAAAAACTTGATTTGATGTTTCTTTCCTCACTGCTGCATCCTAAACATCTAAAATAGTGCCTGACACATAGTAGGCATATGAGAAATATTTATTGAGTGAATAAATTATTTTTTGTCATTTTGCATATTATAAAGTATAATAAGTATTATTATAATAGTGACATATTCTCTATTTTATAATTTAAATTTTTACACTGAATCCATGAAGGGCCTCGAGGATTGATCCTTACACCCCTTCTTTTCTTCTTTGTGCTTACTCTCTAGGCCATCTCATCAGGTCTTATTATCTTAATGGCCATGTATGTATTCTTGAGTCCCAATATATATTTTCAGTTCCAACCTCTCCCTTGAACACCTAATTCATGTTTCTAATCAATTACTTTACATTTTCATGTGGATGTCTAACAAACATCTCAAAATTAGAATGTCTGTCTATAAGAAGACTCTTGATTTTTCTCAAACATCATTCTTCCCTAGTACATGTGAGATCTCCTTTTCTCAGGACCCTACAAACTGGTATCATCCTTGACTTTTCTCTTTCTCTCCTTCCTTTAATCTAACAGCACATAATGTTGCCTCTTGTTTCAAAAATACTGCAAATCTGATCTCCAGCATGTGTACCTCTAAGTCAACAACGTGTTCATAAGTTACTGTAAAAAAAAAAAAAAATGTCCTAACTGGTGCCGTGCTTTCCCTCTTGAACCCCTAGAGTTCATTCTCCTCACAGAAACTGGAATAAATTTCTAAAACATAAATAAGATCATGTAATTCTCATGCCAAAAACTTGTCAATGGCTCCACATCTCTCTTAAAATTCAAACTCTACCATTGCCTATGAGATCTTGCATAATCCGACCTTTGTCTCTCCTGACCCCTTTCTTAACCTTTTCTCCCTTGTTCCTCCATTCCAATCATGCTATACATCTATTTGCTTCCCAAACACACAAAGTATGTTACTGCCTTAGGGGGGTTTTCAGTTCCTTCTACCAGGAATATTCCTCCAACAAGAATTATTCTTCATGAATTATTCTATTCACCTCTGCAGAGAGGCATTCCCTAAGTATCCTATATTATAGTCACTGTTCCCCCCATATTTCCAACCCTCAATCACCATCTCCTTGTCTTACTTATTTTACTTCACAGCATCTATTAGTATCTGAATTGTACGATTTATTTGTTTACTCATTTATTGTCTATCTCCCCCATTAAGAATGTCAGCTTCATGAAGACAGTTACTTTGTTTTGTTCATTACTGTATTTGTAGCACCTGAGTCATTGGTACATATATCCAATAAATATTTGCCAAAGAGCTATGATACATCAACTTCCATATGCCTTTTAACTCACCTGAAAATAAGAGACCTAAAACAACAGGTATCTTTACAAGTCAGATCCATGTTGGCTAAAGAACACTCTGCTGCTGGTTCTGAGCTAGATAGGTATTGAGGATACAAAGATGAGCTGAAGTAGTTCTCATCCTCAAATAGCTTATAGCACAGTGAGAAGATAAACACATAGGCACAATGTGACTTGTATGTAGTCAGCTTTCTGTCGTCAAGTCCTCTCTTGACTATATGTCTTGAGGTCAGGAATGGTGACTATTTTTAGTCCATGTCATAGACATATTTTTAACTCTGCATGTTAAGGCCTACCGACAAAATGTGCTAAGCACTAATCCAGGAAGGTACAATACTATGGGAGGGCAAGAGAAGGAGGAGCTCATCTGATAGAAATCATGGAAAATGAAGGAAAGGTCAAAAGTACCTCTCCTTAAAGGCATGTATAAGTTTTTGTTAGGATTAAAGATTTCCAATGGAATTTCATATAGAAGACAAATAAGCAAAGGCTTGTAGAGAATGATAGTATAAAGTATGTATGATACCTAGGACTGGAACCCTGGCTCATAGACTTGTTGCTTGCTTATATTTTCTAGGCCTCCCATTTGTACATGGATTTGTATCTGAAAGTACATGGATTTGTATCTGAAACACTTCCAAAGTATTGAGTTCCTAATCCTGTATCATAATTCCACCATTTCTATGGTAAACGCCCAGATCAGGACCTATTTCCTATGTTAATCTTCTATCCATCTGTTGATCCGTCCATCTGTCCATCCTTCCATCTGTTCCTTTATCCATCCATCCATCCATCCACCCACACACCCACCCACCCATCCATCCTCTACTTACTATTTAATGTTTACTATTGCAGTCAGATACAGAATAATTCAGTGTGGTAAGGACACAATACATAGACAACTATTTACTAGGTCTTGGGGGTACCAAGATCAATGAGGCATATAATTGATAAATAGACACTATTTAGTGTCTAATAGACACTCTTGACACTCACAGTCTAAAGGAGAAAACAGACTAATAAACAAGAAATTACTGTTGAATATGGGAAGTGCATATATGATAAATGGTATTCTGGGAGCACAAAGACAGGTTACCTAACCCAGCCTGCAGTTACAGTAGAGGCTCTTCAGAAGTAAGATGGCTGGAAATTAGAAGTTAGTCAGGGAGGGGATAAATATTTCAAAAAGTAGAAGAATTTTATAAAGAGAGTTAAGAGAGAATGGCATATTCAGGATATAAAAGTAGTTCACTAGAAAGAATGCTGATACTTCCTTTGTAATGGGTTTGGGTTTGTATGGACAGAAGAATGAAAGCTGAAAGATAACTAGGCAGGTACGATGAGTGGAAATCTGTTGCAGTGACTTAGAAAGTTCTTGTTCTCAATTATTCAGCTTTGTTTCGATTGTATAAACTATTTTCAAATGAGTTCATATTTGGGGCTTATTAAACATCTTAGGCCATGCTAACATCTTGTCCTTAGTTCAAAGGAAAATGTACTTAGAAATTTACTATTTAAACCTAGATGTCCATCAACAGATGAATGGATAAAGAAGATGTGGTATATATACACAATGGGATACTATGCAGCCATCAAAAGAAATGAAATCTTGCCATTTGTGACAACATGGATGGAACTAGAGCGTATCATGTTTAGTGAAATAAGTCAAGCGGAGAAAGACAACTATCATATGATCTCCCTGATATGAGGAAGTGGTGATGCAACATGGGGGCTTAAGTGGGTAGGAGAAGAATAAATGAAACAAGATGGGATTGGGAGGGAGACAAACCATAAGTGACTCTTAATCTCACAAAACAAACTGAGGGTTGCTGGGGGGAGGGGGTTGGGAGAAGGGGAATGGGGTTATGGACATTGGGGAGAGTATGTGCTTTGGTGAGTGCTGTGAAGTGTGTAAACCTGGCGATTCACAGACCTGTACCCCTGGGGATAAAAATATATATTTATAAAAAATAAAAAATTTGAAAATGAAAAAAAAAGAAATTTACTATTTAGATTTGAAACCGATAAGCAATGTAAAAGAAATTCAAACTGTGTTTCTTATATGTTTACTGTTTGTCAAAATGTTGCTTATTTAATAAAGCCATTTAATATCTCCAGAAGATTTATTAGTTGCCAGTAAACTTTTTTAGAAAAGATGCACTGATTTTGTGGGATCAGGCAAGATTGAGTCAGGGATTTGGAGCTCTATTCCAGATCCTACCACTGACTCACTTCAGACCTATATTTAAACCATTTTTCCTGTATGAGATCAAAATCTTATTCTTACTGAGAGAACAAAATTTGGAGCCTCTTGAAGTAACTTCTCTGTTGATATAGAGATAAATGATTTATTAGGAAAGTTGGACACTCAAATTTCTTATGAATAGAAGTGACTTATAGACTATAAGCTAAGTTCTAACCTGGAAAACTGAGTCAGCAATAAAGGAACTCTGAATAAAGGAACAACTAAGCCCTAGGAGACACATCGGATGCTCTGACAAACTCAGATAAATATTTATATATTGAGTTGGCACTGGAATTTCCAGTTGTTTGGGGTGGCTTAACATTGAAGAGATCAAACTGTTATCAAAAGTCCCCATGTGCTGGGTTGGGGACTGGGCCAAGGCCCAGTCTTGGAATCACAACAAAGGAGAAAAGACCAAACAAAATTCCAATCTTAAAGAATGAAGCAAAACTGAAAAGAAAGAAAGAATAATAAATAATAGGGAAAAATTTTTTTAAATAATGAGGCAAAACTGGGAATGAGGAAAGTTGGTAAAAACAGTGATTTGGTAATAACATAGACAAACTCTAATGTCTTCTAAAGAAACCAGATCCAAAGTTTATTAGTGAGAGAGATTTGGAGAGTAAAATGAGGAAATTGTCATAACAACAGGGTAGCCAGTTCCTAGGTCTGCTAATTTCTGACTCTGGGGCAGTGCGTTAGTCAGGTTTTTCCGGAGAAAATGAAACAAAAGTCCAAAATCTGCAGGGTAAGTCAGCAGGCTGGACACCAGGACAAGAGTCACAATTCAAATCCAAAGGCACTCTGCTGACAGAATTCCCTCCATTTGAGACCTCAGTCTTTTTTTCTGTGGTCTTCGACTGATTGAATAAAATTCCCCCATATTATGGAGTGTAGTCTGTTTTACTCAAAGTTTACTGATTTAAACGTGACTCTCATACAAAAAACACTTTTGCAGAAACATGCAGAATAATGGTTGACCAATTATCTGGGCACCATAGCTCAGCCAGGTTGACACAATAATCAGAGGCAATGACTTAGATGTTAAGGCCCTTATAAATAGTTAGGGGCATCTGGGTGACTCAGTGGATTAAATGTCTTCCTTTGACTCAGGTCACGATCCTGGGACCCTGGGATCAAGCCCAGACTTGTTGGGCTTCCTGCTCAGTGGGGAGCCTGCTTCTCCCTCACCCTCTGCCCCTCCCCCTGCTCTTGTTCTCTCTCTCATATGTGTGCTCTCTTTCTCTCTCAAATAAATAAAATATTTAAAAAAATAGTTAACCAGGACCAGGATAAATCATTATAATCCATCAACTTGCAAAAATTATTATGCATTTACCACATCTAAGAGATTTTAAGGCAGTACTTAACCTTACTGCTTGACGTAGGTTTCTTGTCTGTAGATATAATGGAGAGCATCTTGAAAGACCCTTAAAGGATATCACCCCCTTATTATGCTAAGTGAAATATGTCAATCAGAGAAAGACAATTATCATATGATCTCTCTGATAGGAGGAATTTGAGAGGCAGGGTGGGGGGTTGTGAGGGTTAGGGAGGGAAAGAATGAAACAAGATGGGACCGGGGAGGGAGACAAACTATAAGAGACTCTAAATCTCAGGAAACAAATAGGGTTGCTGGGGTGTGGGTGGAGAGGTATAGGGCGGCTGGGTAATGGACGTTGGGGTGGGGATGTGCTATGGTAAGTGCTGAGAATTGTGTAAGACTGATGATTCACAGACCTGTACCCCTGAAGCAAATAATACATTATATGTTAATAAAAAAAATTATATCACCCCCTGGCCCTAATCAACCACCAGATATCTACTACTCCTAGTAGTCCCTTTCTGTCTCTATAGATTTTTCTATTGTGGATTTCCATATGAATTTAATCATATGGAACCTTGTATAAAGGTTAAACTCTTGTATACAAGTTTTTGTGTTATGTTTTCATTTTTCTTGGATATGTACTTAGGTGTAGAATTGTTGGGTCATTTGCTAATTCTATGTTTAACCATTTCAAGAATTGCCAGACTGCTTTCCAAAGTTTCTATATCATTTAACATTCTCACCTATAATGTGTGAGGGCTCAAATTTCTCTACATCTTCAAAAACATAACATTATTATACTTCTTCCTTTATTCTCTATTATTTCCTTAGCTTATTATAGCTTCATTCCTACCCACTTCTTTTGCAGTGTTTTGGCAAACATATTACAGATATTTTGCATTTCTATATGTGACAGACCCAGAGAGATGTCATAAGCATAATATTTTATATAATTATTTTTAAAATCAATTAAGAGAAAGAAAACATGAATTTATATTTTTTTGTATTTTGTCATTTTATTTACCAGTATACTTTGTTCATATTGATTGAAATTGCTGTTTGGGATCATTTGTTTCCAAACTAAATTTCCAGAGAAATTTCTTTGGAATTATTTGTAAAGCAAGTCTGCTAGCAACATATTTTTTTTTTATTAGCTTTCATTTCTGATCAATAATTTTGTTGGATATAGGATTCTTGGTTGGCAGATTTCTTTGAGCACTTAAAAATTTTTTTAAAGATTTTATTTATTTATTTGACAGACAGAGAGATCACAAGTAGGCAGAATGGCAGGCGAGGGCAAGGGAGAGCAGGCTCCCTGCCGAGCAGAGAGCCCCATGCGAGGCTTGATCCTGGGGTCCTGGGATCATGACCTGAACCGAAGGCAGAGGCTTTAACCCACTGAGCCACCGAGGCGCCCCTCTTTCAGCACTTTAAATACATTATCCTGTTGGCGTAGATTGTTTCTGCTGAGAATTCAAGTATTAATCTTATCCAAGTTCCTTTGTAGATATATTATTTATCTCCAGCTGCTTTCAACATTTTCTCCTTGTCTTTGACATTCAGCATTTTTGCTATGATGTGTCTATCTGTGGGTCTTTTTTGTTTGTTTGTTTATACTACCTTAAGCTTCCTGAGTGTATACATTATTGTTTCTCAGTAAATTTGGGATCTATCCCGCTATCAATCCTTTTCCTTTTACTCTCTCCTCTCCTTCCTGTACTCCCATTATATGTATATTGGTATGTTTAATGATGTCTTACATTTCTCTTAGAGTCTGTTCCTTTTTCTTCATTCTTTTTTCTCTCTATCCTTTGGCTTGAATAAGATCAATTGATCTATCTTCATGTTTGGTAATTCTTTTTTATGCCAGCTCAAATATATTGCTGAACTTCTCTAGTGAATTTTTATTTCAGTTTGTATCACTTTCAACTCAAATTTCCATTGATTATATTTAAAAAATTCATATCTATTGATATTCTTGATTCAATATATCATCTACTTCCCTTTACTTCTTTAATTATGTTTATCTTTAGTTTTGTGACCATATTTATTTATTTATTTATTTAGTGACCATATTTATAATGGCTGTATTGAGGTATTTTTTGTTTAATCTGATATCTCTTTACTCCCACAGTTTTTGTTACCTCCTTTTATTCCAATGTCTGGGTCACACTTTACTATTTCTTTGCATGCCTTATACATTTTGTTGGAAGCTGGACATTTTAGATAATGTTGCAATTCTAAATGCTGGTCTCTCATTCTGAGGCTTATTATTATTTGTTTAGTGACAGGTTGATTAGTTTAGAGAGGTTCGTTTCTTCCCTCACCCCCTAGGCACACCCAGTGTTAAACCTCTGCTATTCCTTCTCTGGGTGGCATAACTTTGGTTAGTTGATGATGAGGTACAGAGAGAACCCTCATTTACTCTTTCCCTAAACAAGTCTGGTGGTTTAACTCCACTAATTACAGGCCAAGATAGCATCATTATTTTCACCCATGCTCTGGAGCATAAATTTCTTCTAACATTTGTATAAAGTTAAGGTGTATAAATTGAAAACTGCTACACATTGTGAAATAACTATAATCAAGCCAATTCATAATCTTTATAGTATTGAATCTATCAAAGAACAAGATATAATTCACCTGGTTTTGTAGTGCTTTTAAAACCCTCCAAACAATGCATCATCACAAAGAAATGTACAGACAGATGATAGGGAAGATTAACCAAATTTCTACACGTCCCAGATTGTGTAGAGTACTTAGTGTAAAATGCATGACAAGTTTTTGTTCTTCTCTATCCATTGTTTAACAATTACTTTTCTCCACTCCTCCTTTCATTGTTAATATTCTTTATGACCAATCAATGCTATTTCTTGACAACAAAAGCTACATCCGGAACTCTAACTTTCCTGATAATTAGAAACACCAGATAAGTGATGTTTGACCCAGGAAAACACCATGGCCATTTCATTACCTAGTGCATTATTAAGTGTATAGATTGAAGAAAGGGTCATGGCAATCCATCATTTCATATTCACTCCCAAAGAGAAAATTTTACCAGCAAATATTAATCTCTGAACTGATCCCATTGTGGAACAAAAGTATAAAGGATGGTGCTTTATACAGGTGTTTTACATGTAGTCCTTCATTGTGTCTCTATGTCCCAATGTATCTTCAGCTTCCTCCATCTCTCTGTCAACCAAATGTCGATTGCTCTACCTTGTAGGTTCTAGTTGGTGCCTGCATTTTTCCTGTTGGGTTGTTTTCCTCATTTGTTCAAATTAACTAGCCCTCAATATCTCTTTTTCCCTGGAATGTTGTGCTTTGGTATTATTTAGCTTCACGTTCATAGTATGGGTTTCTGATGAAACAAGTTTATAAGAAAAAATATATAAAGCAAACTATTTAAAGATGCCTTGTTTGAAGTGATGCCAACATTAACTTAATAGCAATTTTAAATGATAAAGTGAAAGATTGTAAGGGTTTTTTTTTGGAACTATTATTGTACTTACTATAATACATCACTTTGCCAAAAATATTCTTGAAACTGAGCAATTTAGGAAGCTATTTTGGAAACTAATTGCAGAGATTTTCCATTAAAACAGTTTTATTTTTTTCATTAAAATCTCAAGTAAATACATAGTCATACATAGAATATTATTTATCATGATACATTACACAGTACAGTGAAACCTTAGATGAGACTTTGGCACACAAAGTAAATTTAATTTCATTATTGAGGATTCTTCCATTCTACTTTCTTTAAATTAAGATTACAAGTCTTACTCATTTTGTGAATTACTCTAAACTGATAGCCATGAAGCTGTCCATTCACTGGACTAGCAGAAAAGATATTTCTCAGGAAAAATGGAGAATATGTACATAAATACAGTATTTCTTATACAATTTCAAGGAGATTAAAAATCCATCTACAGTTGATTCATAAAAATTCTTTAAAAAATATAATATAGGTGCAGTGTAGACTCCAGTAATAGTATGATCAGAAGCTCAGTTGAGGTCAAGGACCCCCGTTCCATCTGTTCCTCCCTTCTTCCTTTGGATATTCCTAAATCTGGTTTCCTTAATGTTCACAAAATAGTTAACAGTAGCAATGAAGGCTAAAAATTTTATGATGCACAGTCAGAAAGGGAGTTAGGACCCTTTCTAGTAATGTGTGAGAAGTCCTTTGCTTCAGTTTGATGTAGTAGTTAAGGTCACATAACCATTTCTGGGACAATATTGGCAGATAGGGGAATAACCCATCTGCTAGTTGTCTTAAACTCTTATGAAACTGAGGATGGGTAAATACCTGAACAAACTTCAGTGAGTGGTTGTTAGTATTGCAGTTGCAGGCAAAAAAAAAATAATAATAATACTGTGTCATATGTCTGTTTGCTCTTTGGATATCTTTGCAGAAATGTCTTCTGCTCATTTCTTGATAGGATTATTTCCTATTGTTTGGATGTTCAGTTTGAGAAGCTCTTTATAGATTTTGAATACTAGCCCTTTATCTGATATGTCATTTGCAAATATCTTCTCCCATTCTGTCAGCTGTCTTTTGGTTTTGTTGACTGTTTCCTTTCCTGTGGAAAAGCTTTTGATCTTGATGAAGTCCCAATAGTTCAGTTTGCCCTTGCTTCCCTTGCCTTTAGTGATGTTTCTAGGAAGAAGTTGCTGAGGCTGAGGTCAAAGAAGTTGCTGCCTGTGTTCTCCTCAAGGAGTTTTTTTAAAAAAAGATTTTGTTTATTTATTTCACAGAGAGACAGAGATCACAAGTAGGCAAAGAGGAGAGGCAGGCAGACAGAGATAAGGGAAGCAGGATCCCTGCTGAGCATAAAGCCTGATGTAGGGCTTAATCACAGGACCCTGGGGTCATGAGCTGAGCCAAAGGCAGAGGCTTTAACCCACTGAGCCACCCAGGTGCCCCTTGCCTCAAGGATTTTGATGGATTCCTGTCTCACATTGAGGTCTTTCATCCATTTTGTGTCTGGTTTTGTGTGTGGTGTAAGGAAATATTCTAGTTTCATTCTTCTGCATGTGACTATTCAATTTTCCCAACAGCATTTGTTGAAGAGATGGTCTTTTTTCCATTGGATATTCTTTCCTGCTTTGTTGAAGATTAGTTGGCCATAGAGTTGAGGGTCCATTTCTGGGCCCTCTATTCTGTTCCATTGATCTATGTGTATTTTTTTTTTAACTAGTACCATACTGTCTTGTTGATGAATGCTTTGTAATAGAGCTTGAAGTCTGGAATTGTGATGCTGTCAGCTTTGGTTTTTCTTTTCAACATTTTTCTGGCTATTCAGGGTCTTTTCTGGTTCCATACAAATTTTAGGATTATTTGTACCATTTCTTTGAAAAAAGTTGATGGTATTTTGATAGGGATTGCATTAAATATGTAGATTGCTCTAGATAGTGTAGACATTCTTACAGTATTTTTTCTTGCAATCCAGGAGCTTGGAATGTTTTTCCATTTCTTTGTGTCTTCCTCAGTCGCTTTCATGTGTACTCTGTAGTTTTCCGAGTACAGATTCTTTGCCTCTTTGGTTAGATTTATTCCTAGGTATCTTATGGTTTTGGGTGCAATTGTAAATGAGATTGAGTCCTTAATTTCTCTTCCTTCTGTCTTGCTATTGGTGTATAGAAATGCAACTGACTTCTGTGCACTGATTTTATATCCTGACACTTTATTGAATTCCTGAATGAGTTCCAGCAGTTTTGGAGTGGAGTCTTTTGGTTTTCCCCATAAAGTATCATATCATCTGCAAAGAATGAGAGTTTAACTTCTTCTTTGCTGATTCAGATGTCCTTAATTTCTTTTTGTTGTCTGATTTCTAAGGGTAGGACTTCTGGTACTATGTTGAATAGCGGTGGTGATAGTGGACATCCCTGCTGTGTTCCTGACATTATCTGACCTATATCCTGAGAATGATGTTCACTGGGGTTTTTTCATAGATGGCTTTCATGATATTGAGGTATGTACCCTCTATCCCTACACTTTGAAGAGTTTGATCAAGAAAGGATGCTATACTTTGTCAAATGCTTTTTCAGCATCTATTGAGAGTATTATATGGTCCTTGTTCTTTCATTAATGTATTGCTTTGATTGATATGTGGATGTTGACCAGCCTTGCAGCCCAGGAATAAAATCCCACTTGGTCATGGTGAATAATCTTTTAATGTACTGTTGGATCCTATTGGCTAGTATTTTGGTGAGTTTTTGCATACATATTCATCAGGGATATTGGACTGTCATTTTTCTTTTTGGTGGGGTCTTTGGTTTTAGGATCAAGGTAATGCTGGCCTCATCAAATGACTTTGGATGTTTTCTTTCCATTTTTGTTTCTTAGAACACTTTCAGAGGAATAGGTATTAATTCTTCTTTAAATGTTGGCAAGAATTCCCCTGGGAAGCTGTGTGTTCCTGAGCTCTAATTTTTGGAGATTTTTGATGACTGCTTCAATCACCTTCTGGGTCATGGGTCTGTTCAGGTTTTCTATTTCATCCTGGTTCGATTTTGGTAGTTTATATGTCTCTAGGAATGCATCCATTTCTTCCAGATTGTCTAATTTGCTGGGGTATAGTTGTTCATAATACGATCTTATAATTGTTTGTATTTCTTTGGTGTTGGTTGTGATCTCTCCTCTTTCACTCAAGATTTTATTAATTTGGGTCCTTTCTCTTTTCTTTTCGATAAGTCTGGCCAGGGGTTTATCAATTGTATTAATTCTTTCAAAGAACCACCTCCTAGTTTCGTTGATTTGTTCTATTGTTCTTTTGGTTTCTATTTCATTGATTTCTGCTCTGATCTTTAGTATTTCTCTTGTCCTGCAGAATTTAGGCCTTCCTTGGTGTTCTCTCTCCAGCTCCTTTAGGTGCAGTGTTAGGTTGTGTGCTTGAGACCTTTCGTGCTTCTTGAGAAAGGCTCGTATTGCTATATACTTTCCTCTCAGGACTGACTTTGCTATGTCCCAAAGATTTTGAGCAGTTCTGTTTTCATTTTCATTTATTTCCATGAATTTTTTAAATTCTTCTTTAATTTCCTGGTCAACCTATTCATTCTTTAGTAGGATGCTCTTTAGCCTTCATGTATTTGAATTCTTTCCAACTTTTGTCTTGCGGTTGAGTTCTAGTTTCAGAGCATTGTGGTCTGAAAATATGCAGGGAATGATCCCAGTCTTTTGGTACTGGTTGAGACCTGATTTGTGACCCAGGATGTGATCTATTATGGAGAATGTTCCATGTGCACTAAGAAAGACTGTGTATTCTGTTGCTCTGGGTTGGAATGATCTGAATATACCTGTGATGTCCATCTGGTCCAGTGTGTCATTTAAAGGGTTTATTTCCTTATTGATCTTTTGCTTAGATGATCTGTCCATTTCAGTGAGGGGGGTGTTAACGTCCCCTACTATTATTGTATTGTTGTCTATGTGTTTCTTTGATTTTGTTATTAATTGGTTTATATAAATGGCTGCTCCCATGTTAGGGGCATAGATATTTAAAATTATTAGATCTTGTTGAACAGACCCTTTGAGTATTATATAGTGTCCTTCCTCATCTCTTATGATAGTCTTTGGCTTAAAATCTAATTTGTCTGAAATAAGGATTGACACCCCAGCTTTCTTTTGATGTCCATTACCATGGTAAATGGTTTTCCACTCCCTCACTTTATTTTTTTTTAAGATTTTATTTATTTATTTGACATACAGAGATCACAATTAGGCAGAGCAGCAGGCAGAGAGAGGGGGAAGCAGGTTTCCAGCTGAGCAGAGAGCCTGATGTGGGGCTCAATCTCAGGACCATGAGATCATGACCTGAACCGAAGGCAGAGGCTTACTTAACCCACTGAGCCACCCAGGCACCCTTACCCACCCACTTTAAATATGGCGGTATCGTTGGGTCTAAAATGAGATACTTGCAGACAGTATATCAATGGGTCTTGGTGGGTTTTGGGGTTGTTTGTTTGTTTTGTTTTTCCAATCTGATACCCTGTGTCTTTTGATTGGGACATTTAGCCCAGTTACATTCAGGGTAGCTACTGAAAGATATGCATTTAGTGCCATTGTACTGCCTGTAAGGTGACTATTACTGTATATTGCCTTGTTCCTTTCCAGTCAATGTTACTCTTAGGCTCTCTCATTGCTTAGAGGACCCCTTTCAATATTTCCTGCGGGGCTGGTTTGGTGTTTTCAAATTCTTTTTTTTTTTTTTTTTGTCTTGGAAACTTTTTATCCCTTCTTCTATTTTCAGTGACAGCCTAGCTGGGTATAGTATTCTTGGCTGCATATTTTTCTCATTTAGTGCTCTGAATATGTCATGCCAGTCCTTTCTGGCCTGCCAGGTCTCTGAGGATAGGTCTGTTGCCAATCTAATATTTCTACCATTGTCTGTTATAGACCTCTTGTCCCAAGCTGCTTTCAGGATTTTCTCTTTGTCACTGAGATTCGTGAGTTTTGCTATTAGATGACGGGGTGTAGACCTATTTTTACTGATTTTGAGGGGCATTCTCTGTGCCTTCTGGATTTTGATGCTTGTTCCCATTGCCAAATTAGGGGAATTCTCTGCTCTAATTTGTTCCAATATACTTTCTGCCCCTCTCTCTATTTCTTCTTTTTCTTTGGGGATCCCAATTATTCTAATATTGTTTCATCTTAGGGTATCTCTTATCCCTTGCATTCTCCCTCCATGGTCCAGTAGTTGTTTATCTTTTTCTCTGCTACTTTATTCTCCATCATTTGATCTTCTATTTCACCAATTCTTTCTTCTGCCTCATTTATCCTAGCAGTAAGAACCTTCATTTTTGATTGCACCTCATTAATAGCTTTTTTTTTTATTTCAACTTGTTTAGATTTTAGTTCTTTTATTTCTCCAGAAAGGGATTTTATTTCTACAGAAAGGGATTCTCTAGTATCCTCCATGCTTTTTTTGAGCCTGTCTAGCACCTTGATAATCATCATTCTGAACTCTAGAACTGATATCTTACTAATGTGTATATTGATTAGGTCCCTATCTGTCAGTACTGCCTGTTGTTCTTTTTTTTTTTTTTTTGAGGTGAGTTTTTCCATCTTGCCATTTTATCCAGATAAGAATAGATAAAAGAGAGACAAAATACCAGAAAGGTAACAACAACCCCAGAAAAATATACACTAAACAAATCAGAAGAGACCTGAAATGGCAGGGGGAAGAAAGGAAATAAAAGGATCAGGCTGGTGAACAGAACAGAGCCACACACTTGATTTTCTGTGGGTATTGGTCTAGTAGAAGAAACTGCCTCCTGAAATTTTGATGAAAGAAATTTTTATATGTATGCAAAAATAAGGGGAAATATAATGAAGAGATGGAATATGACTGTAATGATGAAAATTTTAAAAAGATTTTAAATAATGAATTGATTATTTGTTTGAAGAAAGAAAGAAAAAATTAAGAAAAAAAATAATGTGATTGGGGGCAGATGAGGACAAAGCCTTACACTAGATTTAAGGTGTATTTTGGTCTGTTAGAAGAAACTGTATCCCAAAATTTTAAAGAAAGATAAACTTATATGTATAATAAAAATAAGGTTAAATGCAATGAAGGGATAGAATATAACTATAAAAATGAAAATTAAAAAAATATTTTTAAAAAGGTATTGTTAAAAAGGTATTGCTTAAAAAAAGAAAGAGGAAAATTTTTTAAGAAAGAAAGAAAGAAAATCAAATTTAAACAATATAACACTGAAATTCTAAAGAATCATGGGAAAAAAGCCATGAATTCTATGTGCAGCTTTCTCCTAGCACTGGAATTTTACAGTTCTCATTGATCCTTAAACTTGTTTTTGGTTGGATGTTCTTGCTGATCTTCTGGGGAACGCACCTGTTACAGTGAATCTCAAATGTCTTTGCCTGAGGTGGAATTGTATCATCTTTGCCAGGGGCCAGGCTAAGTAATCCTCTTGGGTTTGCTCTTGGTAGCTTTTGTTCCCTGAAACATTTTAATACAGATTTGGAGGACTGGAATGAAAATGACAGCCTTCCAATATCTGGCCTTGGAGGAGCTGAGACCAGGACTCCTTTTCAATGAGCCCTCAGAGAAAAGCAGTCAACCACTCCTGTCTCCCTAGTCTCCAGCCACATTCGGAGCTCACCCGGCCTGTGACTGAATGTTACTATGTCTGGCACACTACCCAATTTGGAGTCTCCAAACGAGTAGATTCATGTGGCATGTTCCTGCGCCACTCCTCCCAGTGGAGGAAAGAGGGGTTTTACCTGGATCTGCCATTTGTGAGGTCCTGATTGAAGAGCGGTGGCCTGACTGTGCCTCAGATCACAGTTTATGGCAACCCTGAGCTGAAATCCCCCTTCTCAGCTCCATCTCTGCATCTGGCTTCCCTGCTCCAGTACCTAGAAGCTCTGTCACCCTCAGGCACCCCCAGTCTTATTGTGACCCTATGGTCCTGAGACCAAACTGTCTCAGTGAGGACTCTACTCCACCCCCCTCCACTTAGCCTCTGGGGTGATGTCCCTCAGTGGAGCAGACTTCTAAAAGTTCTGATTTTGTGCTCCACTGCTCTACCACTTGCTGGGAGGTGGTCTCTGGCCCTGCAGTCTATCTTCCCTAATGTTGCCTCGGATTCACTTCTCCACATGTCCTACCTTCTGGAAAGTTGGTTGCTTTTCTGTTCCTAATATTCCTGCTCATCTTCTCTTCAATCTCCTATGTAGTTTGTAGCTGTTTGGAATGGTTTGATAACTCTAGCTGAACTCCTGGAACCCGATGATTTTAAGTCTCCAACTCCTCCACTACCTTGCTCCTCCCCCTAACACAATAACTTTTTGAAGCAGTTATTGCTATCCCATTAAAGAAAAAAGAGGCATGAGTAGAAAAAGGTTATGTAATTTTCCAAAAATAGTACATCTGTCATGTGGCTGATAAAGCGTTCTAAATAATGTCTGGCTACAACAGGACGGATAGTCACTAAACCAGTGTCTTCTAATTTATTCTTCTCCAGTAAATATTAGATTTCTTACATCATATTTTCTTAAATCCCATGTTTGATGAAATATATAAAAAGAAAGTAGATATCTTTGTTTCCTTTTTGAACCTCATTGCTGACTCTATCCTCACTGCATATGTTACCAGTATTTTCAAGTTTAGAATGACATTATTTGTTGAGGAAAGAATTACAAACCACTGCAAAGCCATTGAGCACTTCTCATGTGTCCCTATGGTCTCATTCTTACTTAGATGTATATAGGGAACATAGAAACATAGCTGTACCTACCCCCATTATTTCAGGTACATGTGGGAAAATTATGGCCTTTGTGCATGTGAATCCCACATGCAACTTTGAAAAATTACTCCCTTGTCCATATTCCACCAGAACTAAAATGAGATGCCCAAGGTACAGTGCCTAGTGTTTAACATCTGGCCATTTTCTTGTGCAGTCTCTTATTTCAGTAAAATCCTTGGAATATTTCCAAATGCAGTCACATCAATTCCCAACATCCTTGTAAAAATTTACTTATAAGAATATGATCTACAGATTAAAATGGAAAGTGATATGTAAGCAAAATGTTATTACACTGGTGGCTGGTGGTAACCATTTGTGGCATCTCAGGCTAGTCCATTGTTCTAATCACCATGTAGCCATTTATTTAATTTCTCTTTTCTTGTGAGGAGGAAGAGATATACTCTAGTCTACTTATTGGTACTTATGTTGCATAAGTCACTGTGATAGGCAGTGGAATAACACATGAATGTAATCCTTGACCTTTAGGAAGAAGGTCAGTCATTTATGGAAGCTCTTAGAAAGGTAACTGTGATCAGAGCTATAATGGAGGTATAAAGAGAGTCATATGGAAAGTTATATGGAAGTTATGAAGAAGGAAGATACGACAAAATGTCACAAGCTAGCTTTCGAGGTCTGAGTAGGATTTTGTTATGATAGAGAAAATGAACATTTATGGGTGATAGAACAGAAAAAAAAACCCAGATTAAATTATGTTATGCAGAAATGTGTAGGTAAAGAAAATTGTGTAGGCAAGGGAGCATGATGGGATAATCCAAGAGATACAGAGTGGCTGAGTGAATGAAAGAAGAGAGACCATTAAATAAGCAAGCAGTGGTTAAACAGTGGAGGGATTAAACACTTTACTAATGAATGTGAACTTTACGTTTTACATCAATTGCCTCCACATTCTTTTTTAAACAGCTTTATTGAGGTACGGTTGATGTACAAAAAACCCACATATGTATAATGTATATAATTTGATGAGTTTGGACATAAACATACACCTGTGATACTAACACCACAATCTTGCATTGTTTTCCTATTTTTTAAGAATGGTTAACATAAAATCTACCATCTTCAAAATCCTGAGTGTACTATTGCCATATTGTAAACTATAGGCTCTACATTGAACCACAGATCTCTAGAATTCATTTTTTACATTTTAAAAAAGATTTTATTTATTTGAGAGAGAGAGAGAGAGAGAGAGAGAGAGAGTGCATAAGTGGGGGATGGGGCAGAGGCAGACAGAGAAACAGGCTCCACACTGAGCAGGTAGCTCTATTTGGGGCTTCATCCCAGAACTCCAGGGTCATGGCAGATGCTTAACTGGCTGAGCCACCCAGGAGGGCAAGGGCAGAAATGAACTATTGAGACTTCATCAAGATCAAAATAAAAAGCTTTTGCACAGCAAAGGAAACAGTCAACAAAACCAAAAGACAACTGACAGAATGGGACAAGATATTTGCAAATGACATATCAGATTAAGGGCTAGTATCCAAAATCTATAAAGAGCTTAGCAAACTCAACACCCAAAGAACAAATAATCCAATCAAGAAATGGGCAGAGGACATGAACAGACATTTCTGCAAAGAAGACATCCAGATGGCCAACAGACACATGAAAATGTGCTCCACATCACTGGGCTTCAGAGAAATACAAATCAAAACCACAATGAGATACCACTTCACACCAGTCAAAATGGCTAAAATAAACAAGTCAGGAAATGACAGATGCTGGCGAGGATGCAGAGAAAGGGGAACACTCCTACACTATTGGTGGGAATGCAAGCTGGTGCAACCACTCTGGAAAACAGCATGGAGGTTCCTCAAAAAGTTGAAAATAGAGCTACCTTATGACCCAGCAATTGCACTACTGGGTATTTACCCTAAAGATACAAATGTAGTGATCTGAAGGGGCACGTGCACCCAAATGTTTACAGCAGCAATGTCCACAATAGCCAAACTATGGAAAGAGCCTAGATGTCCATCAACAGATGAATGGATAAATAAGAAGTGATATATATATATATATATATATATATATATATATATATATATATATATATAGTGGAATACTATGCAGCCATCAAAAGAAATGAAATCTTGCCATTTGCAACAATGTGGATGCAACTAGAGGGTATTATGCTTAGCAAAATAAGTCAATCAGAGAAAGGCAACTATCATATGATCTCCCTGATATGAAGAAGTGGAGATGCAACATGGGGGGTTTGGGGGGTAGGAAAAGAAAAAATGAAAGAAGATGGGATTGGGAGGGAGACAAACCATAAGAGACTCTTAATGTCACAAAACAAACTAGGGTTGCTGGGGGTAGGGGGGTAGGGAGAGGGTGGTGGGGCTATGAACTTTGGAGAGGGTATGTGCTATGGTGAGTGCTGTGAAGTGTGTAAACCTGGCGATTCACAGACCTGTACCCCTGGGGCTAATAATACATTATATGTTTATAAAAAATTAAAAATTAAAAAAAATAAACTAAAAAATGGTAACAATGTAACGTGACAGATGTGTTAATTAGCTTCATTGTAGTAATCATTTCACTATGTGTGTGTGTGTGTGTGTGTAATCACTTTTTACACCTCATGGAGTGGTTTTTGTCATTTACATTTCAATAAAGCTGAAAAACCAAAAAATAGACTTTATGAACTACAGAAAAATTAAACCAGGAAATTATTAATAGATCAAGTTGTTTTTAATGATAGAGAATATCGATAAATATTAATTAGGCTCATTATTACTACTTTTGAGTTTTTAATTACAATTAGTTAACATACAGTGTTATATTAGCTTCAGGTGTACAATACAGTGCTTCAAAAATTCCATACAGTACTAGGTGCTCATCAGAAGTGGTCTCCTTAAACCCCATCACCTATTTCCTCCATCCCCCCTCCCATCTCCCTTCTGGCAACCATCAATTTGTTCTCTATAGTTAAGAGTCTTTTTCTTGGTTTATCTGTTTTTTTTTTCCTTTTGCTCATTTGTTTTGTTTCTTAAATGTTACATGTGAATGAAGTCATATGGTATTTGTCTTTCTCTGACTTATACAACTTAGCATTATACTTTCTAGCTCCATCCATGTCATTGCAAATGGAAAGATTTTAATTTCATTTTTATGACTAAATAATCTATTTTATATATATTATATATAATATATATTATATATTATATATTACATATATAAATATGCTTAGCATATATATACCATATACATACCATATATATCATATAGCATATATATTATATACCATATATAATATGCATATTATATTTTATAAATAATATACCTATTATGTATTGATATATATGCATATTATATATGAAATATATGATATATAGTATATATCATATAAGATATATATATGCTATATACCAGATAATATATAACAATATAATAATATCTTACAATAATATATATTATATTAATATAGATAATACATATTATAATATATAAAATATAAAAATATATATAATACAGATAAAAATATATATAGATAAAATATATATAAATTTATTATTATATATTAATATATGGTAATATATTCTATATAATATAATAATATATTACTATATAATACACTATATATTATATAACATATAATATATTAATAAATATAATTTATATATTATATAAATATAAAAATATTTATATATAAATATTTTTATATTTATTTATATTATATTATAAATATATATATTTATATGTATGTATGTTTATATAAATATAAACATATTTATATATATAGCAATATATCATTATATTATATTATATATAATATATAGTAATTATATAGTTTATATAAAACATAAACATATATTTATATATATTTAAAAATAATGTCAATACGTCTGGAGTATGGAATATATAATAATATATTAAATATAATATATAATAATGTAAATAAAAATAAATATATTAAATATATAGTATATGATATATATTTTTAATATATTTTGCTTGCTCACATCTAACCGCTAAAACAATTGAGGACACACCTAATACCATTATATGTATGTTTATAAAATAAATATATAATATATTAAATAATATATAATATAATTAATATGTTACTTGTTAATATTACTATATTATATATTATTATGATATAATAATTAAATATTGTTATGGTATAGTAACACTTATATAATATATAATATATTAAGTATGTTATATATTTATTATATAACATATATTATGTCATATATTATTATATGTTATTATATGTTACATTATATCATGTATATGATGTATATCATATGTTATATATCACATGTTATATGATATGTGGTATATATGATATATGTGATATGTGGATATATATGGATATATATCCCAGTTCTTTATCCATTCATCAATTGATGCACACTTGGGCGACTTCCATATCTTGGCTTTTCTAAATAAGTTACTATAAACAGAGGCATGCATGTATCACTTTGAGTTACTGTTTTTGTATTCTTTGGATAAATACCCAGTAGACTAGTTTCTGGATCAGAGGATAGTCTATTTTTAACTTTTTGAAGTAACTTCCATCCTACTTTCCAGAGTGGCTGCACCTACCAACAGTGCATGGGTGTTGCTTTTTCTCCACATCCTCGCCAATACCTGTTGTTTCTTGTGTTGTTGATTTTAGCCATTCTGACAGCTGTGTGGTAATACCTCATTGTAGTCTTGATTTGCCTTTCTCTGATGGTAAGTGATGATGAATGTGTCTGTTGGCCATCTCTTTATCTTCTTTAGAGAAATGTCCTTCATGTCTTCTTCAAAAAATGTCCATTTTTAAAAATTGGTTTATGCATTTTTGGGGTTTTGTGTTTTGTAAGTTCTTTATATATTTTTATAGTAACCCTTTATCAGATATGTCATTTGCAAATATCTTCTCTCATGCCTTTTAGTTTTGTGGTTTTCTTCACTATGCAGAAGCTATTTATTTTGATGTATTCCCAATAGTTTATTTTTCCTTTTGTTTCCCTTGCCACAGACTGTCTAGAAAAAAAGTTGCTATGGCCAAAGTCAAAGAGGTTACTGCATGTTTTCCCTTCTATGATTTTTATAGATTCAGGTCTCATATTTAGGTCTTTAATCCATTTTCCATTTATTTTTGTGAATGGTATAAGAAAGTGGTCCCATTTCTTTCTTTTGCATGTTGCTGTCCAGTTTTCCCAGCACCATTTGTTGAAGAGATTGTCCTTTTCACATTGGATATATTTGCCTGAATTGCCAAAGATTAATGGACCATGGAGTTGTTGGTTCATTTCTGTCTTTTCTGCTCTGTTGATTTATAAATCTATTTTTGTGCCAGTACCATAATATTTTTTTTAAAGATTTTATTTATTTATTTTACAGAGAGAGATTACAAGTAGCAGAGAAGCAGGCAGAGAGAGAGGATGAAGCAGGCTCCCTGCCGAGCACAGAGCCCGACGCGGGACTCGATCCCAGGATCCTGAGATCATGACCCGAGCTGAAGGCAGAGGCTTAACCCACTGAGCAACCCAGGCGCCCCCATAATATTTTGATTATTACAAGTTTGTAATATAATTTGAGTCTGATGAAATTGTGATGTTTCCAGTTTTGCTTTTTTTTTTTTTTTTTCTCCAGTTTGGCTATTAAGGGCTTTTGTGATTCCATACAAATTTTAGGATTGCTTGTTCCAGTTGTGTGGAAAATGTTGGTGGTATTTTGATAAGGATTGCATTTAATGTGTAGATTGCTTGAGGTAGAATAAACATTTTAACATTTTTTTCTTCCAATCCATGAGTATGGAATGTCTTTCCATTTCGTTGTGACATCCTCAATTACTTTCATTACTGTTATAGTTTTCAGAATACAGGTCTTTCACCTCTTTGATTAGGTTTATTCCCAGGTATCATTATTTTTAGTACAATTGTAAATGGGATTGTTTTCTTAATTTCCCTTTCTGCTGCTTCATTGTTGGTATATAGAAATGCAACAGATTTCATACATTGTATCCTATTACTTTACTGAATTCATTTATCAGTTCTAGCACTTTTTTGGTGGAGTCTTTCAAGTTTTCAGTATATAGTATCATATCATCTACAAATAATGAAAGTTTGACTTGTTCCTTGATTTGGATGCCTTTTATTTCTTTTTGTTGTCTGATTGCTGTGGCTAGGACTTCAGGTATTATGTAAAATAACAATGGAAAGAATGGACATCCCTGTCTTGTCCCTGAGCAAAGAAAAGTCTCAGTTATTCCCCATTGAAGATGATATTAGCTGTGGGGTTTTTTGTTTATGGCCTTTAAGTTCTTCAGTTCTTTTGATTTGCTGAGGTTTGTTTTATGGGTTAATATATGATCTATTTTGGAGAATTTTTTGTGTGTGCACTTGAAAAGAATGTGTATTTTGCTGTTTTAGGATGGAATATTCTGAATATATGTGTTTAATCCATCTGGTCCAGTCTTTCATTCAAAGCCATTGCTTCCTTTTGATTTTCTGTTTAGATGATCTGTCCATTGGTGTAAAACAGGGTGTTAAAGTACCCTACTATTATTGTATTATTATCATTTAGTTCCTTTATGTTTGTTAAATGTTCTATGTATTTAGGTGCTCCTATGTTGGGTGCATAAATATTTATAATTGGTATATCTTCTTGTTGGTTTGTACCCTTTATTATATAGTGTCCTTATTTGTCTCTTGTTACAGTCTTTGTTTTTTATATATTTTTTAAAGATTTTATTTATTTGAGAGGCAGAGAGAGAAGGCATGAGCACAAGTGATGGGGAGGGGCAGAGGGAGAAGCAGACTGTCCACTGAGAAGAGAGCCTGATGCAGGGCCTGATCCCAGGACCCTGGGGCCATGGCCTGAGCCAAAGCCAAAGTGCTTAACTGACTGAGCCACCAAGGCACCCCAATCTTTGTTTTAAAGTCTAGTTTATCTGATACAGTTACTGCTACTCCTGTTTTCTTTTGACATCCATTTGTATGACATGTATTTACCATCACATTATTTTCAATCTGTTGGTGTCTCTAGGTCTATAAAGAGTCTCTTATAGGCAGCATATAGATGGGTCTTGTTTTTCTATCTATTCTGTCACTGTATGTCTTTTGATTGGAGTGTTTTGTCCACTTATACTCAAAGTAATTATTGATAGACATGTATTTGTTACCATTTTATTACTTGTTTTGTGGTTGTTTCTGGCTATTTTCTCTGATCCTTTCTTGTCTTTCTCTCATGTATTGCAGATTTTCTTTAGTGATATATTTGGATTTTTCTCTTTATTATTCACATATTTATTAGTGGTTCTTTATATGCAGTTACCATTAGGTTTGTACATAACCTCTTCTGCATATAGCAGTCTATATTAAGTTGATGGTCTTTACGATTGAACCCAGTCTTTCTTCCGCCACACATTTTATGTATATGTTATATTTTATGTCCTTTTTGTGTGTGAGTTCCTTGACTGATTTTTGCAGAAATATTCATTTTTACTGAATTCATTTCACTTTTGTATTTCCTGCATTTGTACTATCATTTCTGGTCTTTTCTTTTCACTCAGAGTCCCCTTTAATATTTCTTGTATGGATGGTTTAGTGGTCAAGATCTTCTCTAGTTTTTGTTTGTCTGGGAAACTCTTTATCTCTCCTTCTATTCTGAATGATATGCTTGCTGGATAGAGTATTCTTGTCTGTACATTTTTCCCATTTGGCACTTTGAATATATCATGCCACTTTCTTCTGGCTTGTAAAATTTCTGTTGAAAAATCTGCTAATCTTACAGGTTTTCCCATGTAAGTTACTGAATTCTTTTGTCTTGCTGCTTAAAATTTTTTTTTCCTTATCACTGTATTTTGCCAAATTTAGTTAAAATATGTCTTGGTGTGTTTATGCTTTTATTGATTTTGATGGGCATTCTCTGTGCCTCCTGGTTCTGGATATCTGTTTCCGTGCGCAGATTAGGGAAGTTTTCAGCTCTTATTTCTCCAAATACATTTTCTGTCCCATTTTCTTTCTCCTTTTGCAATTTCTATAATACTATAATTTTCTATAACTTCTGTAGTTTGATGGAGTCACTCAGTTCCCTAAGTCTATTCTTATTTTGTATAATTCTTCTTTCTCTCTTTTGTTCAGCTTCACTGCTTTCTGTTACTCTGGTTTCTAGGTTCCTATTTCATTTCTCTGCTTCTTCCATACTATTGTTCATTTCATCAAGTCTTTTTCTCATTTCATTTATTGAGCCCTTTGTCTTTGTTGTTATTCCTTATTTCTGTGTTAAGGGTCTCACTCATGTTATAGACTCTTTTCTCAAGTTGAGTGAGTGTCTCTATAATCATTGCCTTAAATTGTCTTTAAGGCATATTACTTATATCTATTTTTCTTAGATCCCTGGCCATGGTCTTGTCCTATTCTTTCATTTGAGATAAATTTCTCTGTCTCCTCATATTGTTTGCCTCTCTGTGTTTGTTTCTCTGTATTATGAAAGTCATCTCTGTCTTCTGCTTTGAAAGTAGTGACTTCATGAAGAGGTTATCCTAGAGTGCCTTGCGGTGGAGCTTTCCATGTTCACCAGAACCTGGTACTTCAGGAGAGTATTTCCTTTGTGTTGCTTACTCTTTGCTGTTGTGTCTGAGGCACTTTTCCTTTCTGTGCAGTTGTCAGCACTTACTCTCTGTCTGTTGTGGACTGTGCTTGCTCTCTCTGGTGACTTTGGAATCCAAGCACTCCAGCTTGGAAAGGGAATGTCCACTGGGGAAATTGGGAGTGAGGTGGTGGTGTTAGCAAAATTTGCATTGGGCCATTAGGCCTATGCCAGATCCCCTGAAGTGCTGTAGTAACTGGGAACTGTGTTCTTCCATGGCTGGGGGTTTGAGGCTGGGTATAGTATGGTAGTATGGTTTGGCATGGCTGGATCCAGTGCACAATGGTGGCTGGAGCATAGCTTGGTGGCTGGGCAGGGCATGAGTACTACCAAAACTTGCTGTGAGCCCAGGGCTGAGGCTAGCAGGCTTGGAATGGGTGAGTCCTCAGGAGACCTCATGGGTGTAATGCACTACTAGCAGGTTAGGTAGCATGTGTCTGGGCAGTGCCACCTCCCACAGGTGGCATGTGTTTATATTTGGGGTTGGGAGGGGAATGGCAGTTTGCTACCTCCCTCATTTTCTAAGTCCCCTAACATGCTCCAAAATCAGTATGAACACCTGTCTCCCATTTGCTCCTTGTACTGTATAAACTGCTGTTTTTATGTTGCCTCTCCATTCATGCTGCTGTCTCTTTAAGGGCAGGAGCCCAGCTATCACCAACCTTCCTGGCTGGTCAGGTGATAAGTCAGCTGACTTTTAAAGCTTCAGCCTCCAAATTCCACTGGTTTTACAAACTCAAAAAATTCAGGTCCTTTGGTTTTTAAGTCAAACTTTATGAGGATTAATTTTCCCCATGTGAGCTCCCTGGTATGGGAGCCTCTTTCTCCGCCCTCTTCATGCACTCAGGTCCCCCCTCCAGTGGTTGGCCTCCATCTGCCTTTCTGACCTTCCTGAACTTTCAGATGAAGTTTCTTCTCTATATTTAGATGTGTAGTTTGTTCTGCCAGGCTTGGGATTGCTTTCTGATTTATTGACTTGGATATGGATGATATCTTGTAAACATGGGACAAGAAGAACTCAGGTCCTCTTACTCCACCATCTCCCCAAGCCCAATCTCCCATGATAACTACTTTTTAAATCACTGTTTAATTATCTATAATAAAGCAATTCAAAAGACTGATTCAGAGTTCAGTTCTAAAGGTTTGCTTTAAATGCTGACACACATGAAGAAAATAACTCCTAGAGCTACACAGACCCATATACATGAATCACCTCATGGTATACATTTTTCAATTCCAAATACCCTTTTAGCAAATTGTGTTCATGATGTTGAAAATTAGAAAGTAACCATTTTCTAAGTTGATAATAATACTATTTAGAAGTGATTTTTTGTACTCAACGAGTATAAATTTGAACCTCTTTACTTGGAATATAAAACAGTCAATAAAATTGTGTTTTTAATGTGTACAGGTAAGAGAGATTTTACAAGTGACACATTTATATTGTTTTAGCTAAAAGGGAAAAAAAAATCGCACGGTGTTGGGAACATTCCAAACATTCATCTTTGAAATGTTCTTTCAGTAGCATAAGTTCCTACCACAGGCTTTTACTTTTTACTCATAGCTAAAATATTAATATGTCACTTTTACTTTGGAGATTCAGATAAGCCTCAGGAAAAAGAAGCATCAGTTTGGCAATTGTTTTTATCTGTGCTTGAATCATCACTATTGTCTACAATCTATGGTTTATTTCCATTTGTTTTTATCTGTGCTTGAATCATCACTATTGTCTACAATCTATGGTTTATTTCCATTAATATCTTTAGGCTACTTGTCTACTTTGTGACACCTTATTAAATAAAATAATGTGAAAATATAATTAACTGGGCATAAGTAAAAAGCAATGTGTAACACTTTGCTTAAACCAAAGGGTAAAGTTTGTGGAATTCCCACTTTTTTCCTAAGGATACCTTGAATTTCCATAAACAGACAAAATAAACATGTCTGTATGTCAATGTGGACTAGCATCAATGAATATGTTAAATATAAATAGTCTTTTTTTAATATAAAATTAATATATATATGGGGCACCTGGATGGCTCAGTCATTAAGCATCTGTCTTAGGATCAGGTCATGATCCCAGGGTCCTGAGATGGAGCCCAACACTGGGATCTCTGCTCAGTGGGAAGCCTGGTACTCCCTCTTCCACTCCCCTTGCTTGTGTTTCCTCTCTCACTGTGTCTTTCGTTGTCAAATAAATAAATAAAATCTGTAAAAATAAATAAATTTAATACATATACATTTTTCCCAATATTTTCTTTCATATACAGCATGCGTGCCAGTGGAGAATGTGCCATTTGATATAACATTTGCAAAGGCTCCACACTTGGAAATGCCTGATGAAGGTAGGATCAACAAAATGACACCCCAAGATTTACCAAGGCAGTGATATCATTTCCTTCTGAAGAAGCTGCAGGCTTTTAGAAATAAAAGGAAAAAATTGCTAATGCTTATTTAAGTTGTAAGTCCAGCCTTTCCCACCTTTATTAGGAAATGGGCTTCCCTTATATTAGAAAATAATGTGTTAAAGAAAAAAGTTGCTTAAGCCAGGTATGGTCCACTGACTTAGCATAAGCAAAAGAGTTAATACAAAGAAAATAGGAGAAAACACATATGTGAAGCCAGTAATAGTAACTAGTCACTATGATATAATGAAAAATGCTTTTAGTCCCATGAATATCATGATTTAAGTTAAGCCATATATTTTATTTTTTAAAAAGATGTTATTTTTTTATTTGACAGACAGAAATCACAAGTAGGCAGAGAGAGGAGGGGGAAGCAGGCTCCCTGTTGAGCAGAGAGCCAGATGTGGGGCTCGACCCCAGGACCCTGGGATCATGACCTGAGCTGAAGGCAGAGGTTTTAACCCACTGAGCTACCCAGGTGCCCCATAAACCATATATTTTAGATATATATTTTTCAGAGAAAGGTAAAGCGCCTGTAATTGTATGTGAATCAGAAGGCTGAGATTGTGAAAAACAATTGTAGGTCATACAGATTTTCAAAATGACTCAAGTTGAAATGATATGGTGTTAAAAGTCTTCTGGAAAATGAGAGATAAGCTTTTGATGGTATTTGGCAGGTAATCTAGCAATAATTGGATTCCGTCAAAGGACAGAAAAGAATCAATACTCTCTCCCTGCCCTCAAGGTGTTCACAGTTTAACAGGGTTTATGGATTGTACAGATTATTACAAATATTGAATTTTCAGTAGCACTCATCTCTAGTGGGGAGGTAGTTTCAGATCAGTCTTGATGGGAAATTATGTGGGTCTTAAAAGGTAATAGAAATTTAGTCAAAATGGAGGGGTAAGTGTTCTGGTCATAGGAAAGGGAGTGATGAAAGATGTGATTGTATTTAAAATATTAAAATAACATGGCATGTTCAGCAAATAATGATGAATCTGATTTTGTTGAGCATTTGTGTACTTTTATAAAAAGAACATGGATAGATACAACTATAAAGATTGGGATTAGACTGTAGATAACCTTTTAGGTCAAACTAAGGAATCAAGACTCTATAGTTACTCTGCCTTATTTTAGTCTCCTTCTAAGAACAGGTCTTGCTTTGATTTGTAGCAGGTACCTAGTGTATATTATGACCAATAGTAGTGCTTATCAAATGACAGATACTATCTTAAATTAGCATTATGATTATGCTTGACATCCTGCTTAGTCCTTCAGTCTGGATTCTACTACCCTTATTCATAAGTATTAACTCAATAATCTGTGAGAATATACAGATCTAGAAACACAAAAGTTCAGTTTCACCAGCCTTTTCAATCATTATTCTTAGGTGCTGTCACCACTAGGATTTTCTGAATGGGCATTCTGTTACTAGCACTTCACTGAATCTCATCTGGGCTTGATGCCTTCTAAGCAGCACAGTATGACAAACAGGCATTTGCTTCAGACAAACATTGATATTATTTTCCTTTTACTTGATAGCAGTGGTAAGGAAATTAAATTTTGAGTCCTATTTTCTTTATCTGAAAAACTGGCATAATAATGCCTACTTCATATCAGTGTAATAGCTATTAACAGCTAAATGAATGTTAATTTTCAAGGCCATCACCCAGTTTTATGGACACTGTATCATGGCCTTCTTGGTTGGATCCTCTCAGATGGTACAGCCACCATGTGCCCTTGCTTAGTTTTCATTCCACCTCTCTCAGCAGGTCAGCTTTGTACTATACTATACTCAGCACCTATTGGTTTCCTTCTCAACTCAACAGTTTCCTTTTGTTTGAAACCTTGTCATCTTCCCAAGGAGCGAGCTACAGGTAAATCTATACAATGTGAGTTCCAACTCTGGGCACAACCGATGAGACCAAGTATAAGTAGCTAGCAAAACAGATTCTTGTGAATGTTTCATTTAATATAAAATTTACTCTCAAACACACGGATCAGTGATGTAAATATTTGGGAGTAGCCTGTGACCATATTTTATGTCTAATATCTTCAAAAGCAGAAATGATAGGCCTATAGCTGGAATTAAATATATATGTAATATATTTATGTATGTACATAATATATATGTGTAGCATATGTATGTGTGTGTGGATATATACACACACACATACATACATGCAGGCATAGAGAAAGGAATAGAAAAAAGATTTAGTAAGTCTAATGGGCATCTCAGTATCTAGCTTTAATTCTTAAAGCTTAGCTGTATTCCTGCACCTTGAGATTCATGATTCACCCACTATCCTCACAGTCAATCTCCCTTAGCTTAATACCACCACACACTTGTTATTGGCAACATAAAATTACCTTGATGGTATAGGTATGTATATGTTTCTTCTCAGGGACTCCCATCCAAGTACTAACCAGGCCCGACCCTGCTTAGCTTCCGAGATCAGACGAGATCGGGCGCATTCAGGGTGGTATAGCCGTAGACTCTTCTCAGGGACTCAAACTAAATCTCTGCTTTTGATAGAGTCCTATATCCAAGACACAGGGTTTCACATAAATGAGTACTAATACTTATTTAAAATAGCATTACTTTTCATACAAATGCTCATTGTTCCCCTAATTCCAAATATTGATTGCTTTGTGTACATCAAAGTCAATGATTATAATTGAATAGTCATAGACTCGGTTAAAAAAAATATTTTTAGCCATGAGCACTTAAAACCTATTCTATTCATGTTTTAATTAGTTGAATCATTTCCTTCGATTAATAGGAATAATATTACTTGGGAGGAATTCTATTATATCCACATTTCTGAGACATTGTGTTCTCAAAATAATTTCTGAATGTGACTTTCTTTGCTTTGAATTCTGACTTTAATAGTGCTATGGCAAGGCTAATAGTAGTGCAATCCATAATTGCTATGCTTAGGTGACCCTGTAAGAAAGATACTGACTACTTTATCTCTAGTATCTGGCTTCAGCAAAGAAGCACTCACATCCCAAATGTGGTATTGTGAAAGGCTACCGTCTCAGCATCATCCTACTCCTTTATTCCAACACATAAAAATTTTAAAAGCAAGACAAAGAACAATAATATTTTGAAGTATAGAATAAATGTCAGACTGTATTCACTGTTTGTTTTTTTTAAAAGAAACAGATACCAAGTAGTGCAATTGCTGGGTCTTAGGGAAGCTCTATTTTTAATTTCTTAAAGAATCTCCACACTGTTTTCCAAAGCGGCTGCACCAACTTGCATTCCCACCAACAGTGTAGAGGGTTCCCTTTCTCCACATCCTCTCCAGCACTTGCTGTTTACTGTATTGATTTTGGCCATTCTAACTGACGTAAGGTGATAACTTAGTGTGGTTTTGATCCGAATCTCCCTGATGGCTAATGATGATGAACATTTTTCATGTGTCTGTTAGCCATTTGTGTGTCTGTTCATGTCTTCTGCCCATTTTTTGACATGATTATTTGTTTTTTGAGTGTTGAGTTTGAGGAGTTCTTTATAGATCTTGGATATCAGCCCTTTGTCTGTACTGTCATTTGCGAATATCTTCTCCCATTCCATGGGTTGCCTCTTTGTTTTGTTGATTGTTTCCTTTGCTGTGCAGAAGTTTTTGATCTTGATGAAGTCCCCAAAGTTCATTTTTGCTTTTGTTTCCTTTGCCTTTGGAGACATCTTGAAAGAAGTTGCTGTGGCTGATGTTGAAGAGGTTACTGCCTATGTTCTCCTCTAGGATTTTGATAGATTCTTGCCTCACATTGAGGTCTTTTATCCATTTTGAGTTTATCTTTGTGTATGGTGTAAGAGAATGGTTGAGTTTCATTCTTTTATACATAACTGTCTAATTTTCCCAGCACCATTTTTAATAGTATATCTTTTTTAATATAATATTTTAATTTTTTAATAAACATATAATGTATTATTAGCTCCAGGGGTACAGGTCTGTGAATCGCCAGGTTTACACACTTCACAGCACTCACCATAGCACATACCCTCCCCAATGTCCATAACCCCACGACCCTCTCCCTACTCCCCTCCCCCCAGCAACCCTCAGTTTGTTTTGTGACATTAAGAGTCTCTTATGGTTTGTCTCCCTCCCAATCCCATCTTGTTTCATTTATTCTTTTCCTACCCCTTCAATCCCCCACGTTGCATCTCCACTTCCTCATATCAGGGAGATCATATGATAGTTGTCTTTCTCCGATTGACTTATATCGCTAAGTATAACCCTCCAGTTCTATCCAAGTCATCGCAAATGGCAAGATTTCATTTCTTTTGATGGCTGCATCGTATTCCATATGTATTCTATATTCTATAGATATATAGATATCTATATCTATATATATATATATATCTCACATCTTCTTTATCCATTCATCTGTTGATGGACATCTAGGTTCTTTCCATTGTTTCGCTATTGTGGACATTGCTGCCATAAACATTCGGGGGCACGTGTCCCTTTGGATCACCACGTTTGTATCTTTAGGGTAAATACCCAATAGTGCAATTGCCAGCACCATTTATTGAAGAGACTTTTTTCTACTGGATATTCTTTCCTGCTTTGTCAAAGATTATTTGACCATAGAGCTGTGAGTCCAAATCTGGGCTCTCTACTCTATTCCACTGGTCTATGTGTCTGTTTTATTTTTTTAAAGATTTTATTTATTTATTTGACAGACAGAGATCACAAGTAGGCTGAGTGGCAGGCAGAGAGAGAGGGAGGAGGAAGCAGGTTCCCTGTTGAGCAGAGAGCCCGATGCAGAGCTCGAACCCAGAACCCCGGGATCATGACCCAAGCTGAAGGCAGAGGCTTTAACCCACTGAGCCACCCAGGTGCCCCATATGTGTCTGTTTTTGTGCCAGTAACATGACTCTGAGAAGCAAGCTGAGGGTTTTGAAGTGAGGGGGTGGGGGGATGGATGATCCTGGTAGTGGGTAGTAAGGAGGGCACATATTGCATGGAGCGCTGGGTATGGTGCATAAACAGTGAAACTTGGAACACTGAAAAAATAAAATAAAATTTAAATAAATAAGAAATTATGTTTAAAAAACAAAAAAACAAAAAACAAAAAACAGACAATGTCTATCTTCTTAATTGGACTTTCAATTGTTTTTTAGTTGTTTAGTCCAAGTATATTTAATGCAATTATATATGTGGTTGAATTTGTGGTTTGTGATTTATTTATTTATTTTCTCCTTTACAATTTGTTTTGATTAGTCAAATGCTTATTTTCAGTATTCTTTTTATATATATACTATATTACTTTTTAGCTGTACCGCTTTGGATTTTTTGTTTGTTTATAAATTAGTGCTGTAGAAATTGTACAACCATCTTTAAATTACCACAATCTGCCATGAATTACTATCATATCACTCTTTATCAAATGAATAAAAAACTTAAAATATTATAAAAAATCAAAAAAGAAACATAATACAACTACATCATTCCAGACCTACTGGATCACTATTGTAGATCCCACTTGATTTTTCTGGCTTTGGTCTTTACCATCTGTCAACCTAATTCTGGCAAGTTTGTATCCTGCTGTGTGGACTTCAATTACCGACAGATCTATACAACTGCAATGTCATTAAACAGCAAGTGAAACCATTTCTTTGTGATGGCCAACAGAGGGAAGAAAAAGACAAACCTGAGTTATGGCATCTGCTGAGAGGAATGGGCTTTATATTACACATACACAGGGATACCCCTCCGACACTTTGATAAATTAAATTTGAGGATTACAACACTTCTTCCTTTCAAGAACACAACAACACATTTCCAAGTGTCTTATGGAACAATTTAACTCTTTTGTATTTTATCTCAGTTTAAGTTCTCCAAGAACAGGTCATTTCATTTTAATAAAATGTTATTTTTATTTTTATAAAATGTTAACACTTTGTAAAACAGATTTTTTTGGTGTGATAACTCATGAAAAGTTGTTGCTTAATTTGAGTAACTCCTTGCTTAATTGAAACTGTAAGAGGTAGATGAAAATTTGTATTTTTTCCTCAGTTAAATAAGGATGGAAGATAGGAGTAAGGGAACAGAAGTAGTAAGAATGTGATAGAATCAGTTATTTTATGATCAGCATGTTAGGGATTAACTATGTTGTGGAGAATGATGGCTTGTCATGTCATAGAATATAAGTCACAAAAGTTAATTGGACAGCTATGTGTAGAAGAATGAAACTCAACTGTTCCCTTATACCATACACAAAGATAAACTCAAAATGGATAAAAGACCTCAATGTGAGGCAAGAATCTATCAAAATCCTAGAGGAGAACATAGGCAGTAACCTCTTCAACATCAGCTACATTAGCTTCTTTCAAGATATGGCTCCAAAGGCAAAGGAAACAAAAGTGAAAATGAACTTTGGGGACTTCATCAAGATCAAAAACTTCTGCACAGCAAAGGAAACAGTCAAAAAAACAAAGAGGCAACCCATGGAATGGGAGAAGATATTCGCAAATGACAGTACAGACAAAGGGCTGATATCCAAGATCTATAAAGAACTCCTGCGGGACCTGAGGCCACGCAGGAGTTCTTTATAGATCTTGGATATCAGCCCTTTGTCTGTACTGCAACATGGACAGGACTGGAAGAGATTATGCTGAGTGAAATAAGTCAAGCAGAGAGAGTCAACTATCATATGGTTTCACTTATTTGTGGAGCATAACAAATAGCATGGAGGACATGGAGACTTAGAGTGGAGAAGGGAGTTGGGGGAAATTGGAAGGGGAGGTGAACCATGAGAGACTATGTATGGACTCTGAAAAACAATCTGAGGGTTTTGAAGGGACGGGGGGTGGGAGGTTGGGGTGCCAGGTGGTGGGTATTATAGAGGGCACGGATTGCATGGAGCACGGGGTGTGGTGCAAAAATAATGAATACTGTTATGCTGGAAATAAAAATAAATAAATAAATAAATAAATAAATAAATAAATAAATAAATAAAAAAGAACTCCTCAAACTCAACACTCAAAAAACAAATAATCATGTCAAAAAATGGGCAGAAGACATGAACAGACATACAAATGGCTAACAGACACATGAAAAATGTTCATCATCATTAGCCATCAGGGAGATTCGGATCAAAACCACACTAAGTTATCACCTTACGTCAGTTAGAATGGCCAAAATCAATACAGTAAACAGCAAGTGCTGGAGAGGATGTGGAGAAAGGGAACCCTCTACACTGTTGGTGGGAATGCAAGTTGGTGCAGCCGCTTTGGAAAACAGTGTGGAGATTCTTTAAGAAATTAAAAATAGAGCTTCCTTATGACCCTGCAATGCACTACTGGGTATATACCACAAAGATACAGATGTATTGAAGAGAAGGGCCATCTGTACCCCATTGTTCATAGCAGCAATGGCCACAATCACCAAACTGTGGAAAGAACCAAGATGCCCTTCAATGGACGAATGGATAAAGAAGATATGGTCCATATATACAATGGAATGTTATGCCTCCATCAGAAAGGATGAATACCCAACTTTTGTATCAACATGGATGGGACTGGAAGAGATTATGCTGAGTGAAATAAGTCAAGCAGAGAGAGTCAATTATCATAGGGATTCACTTACTTGTGGCGCATAAGGAATAACATGGAAGACATGGGGAGATGGAGAGGAGAAGTGAGTTGGGGGAAATCGGAGGGGGAGGCAAACCATGAGAGAATGTCGACTCTGAGAAACAAACAGGGTTTTGGAGAGGAGGGGAGTGGGACGTTGGGTGAGCCTGGTGGTGGGTATTATGGAAGGCATGTATTGCATGGAGCACTGGGTGTGGTGCTGCACAAACAATGAAGTTTGGAACACTGAAAAAAATTAAATGAGAAAAAATGAGTGGATCATGAAGTACGGCTCAGATAGAGAAGAGTGAGAAAAAGTCGGGAACCAGAATGTCATGGGGTGTCTTAGTCTATTTAGGCTATTATAACAAAACGCTACAGACTGTGTAGCTCATAAACAGCAAATATTTATTTCTCATGTGTCTGGAGGCTAGAAGTCCAAGATTGGAGAGCCAGCATCGTTAGATGAGAGCCCTCTTCTGGATTCTGGTGTCCTAATCCCTCTTCTGGATCCTGGTGTCCTTATGTCTTCACATGGTAGAAGGGGCTAGAGATCTCTCTGAAGCCTCTTTTATAAGGCAATAATGCAACTTTATAGTGCCTTTTATAAGGCACTACAGTCATGAGGGTGGAGCCCCATGACTTAAGCACCTCCCAAAAGTTCTACCTACTAATACCATTACCTTTGGAGATTTGAGTTTCAACATATGAATTTTTGGGGAACACACAAATTCATACTATAGCATGGGATATATTGCAGAATAACAAGTAAGTCTACTTAGTTTGTGTTCAAGACATAAAAAGAGAACTGGTGATCTAAAGGAAGAGTTACCCACCAGCAAAGAAGAACACATTAGAGAGAGCACTGATTACATTTGATGTGTCTAATATGCTGCATGTCAGATGTAAAGTCATAGACTTCGTGTGTGCAGGAAACTAGCTTATGGATGTCCCTGGAATATCAGTATAGTCAGGAATTCTTGAATGTCCCCATTGCATTTTTCCATTTAAACAAGTTTCTAGGGGAGACCATGAATTAAATTTGTTCCTCCTTGAATAACTGAAGACTTGTGAAGCAAGCCCACAGGGTCTACTTGCAGGATAGACTGAATCACCTGGTTGGAAAGAGGTAATCAGGCTGTCCAATCTTCCCAGCACTGTTTCCTGAAGAGATTGTATTTTACTTATTGTATATTCTTGCCTCCTTCGGAGTGGATTAATTAAACATCTAAGTGTCAGTTTATTTCTGGGCTTCCTATTCTGTTCCACTGATGTGTGTGTGTATGTGTGTGTGTGCTCTTGTGCCAGTACCATACTGTTTTGATTTCCATAGATTTGGAGTATAGTTTGAAATCCAGGACTTTAATATTTCACCTTTGCTCTTTTTCAGATTGCTTTGGCTATTTTGGTTCTTTTGTGGTTCCATACCAATTTTAGGTTTATTTGGTCTAGTTCTATGAAAAATGCAATCAGTGTTCTGATAGAAATTGCATTTAATCTATAGATTTCTTTGGATAATATAGACATTTTAATAATATTTCATTTATTTGTGTCATCTTCAATTTCTTTCATCAATGTCATATAGTTTTCAGAGTACAGATTTTTCACTTCCTTAAATTTATTTTATTATTTTAATGCAATTATAAATAGGATTGTTTTCTCAATTTCTTTTTCTGATGATTATTAGTTTATAGAAACACAACATATTTCTCTATATTATTGTGTCCTACAGTTTTACTGAAATAATAATTCTTAGTTTTTTCATGGAGTCTATACGGTTTTCTGTATATAGTGTAATGTTATCTGCAAATGGGGACAGTGTTACTTCTTCCTTACACATTTGGACGCCTTTTATTTTTTGTCTGATTGCTGTGTCTAGGACTTCCAATACTATGTTGAATAAAAGTGATGTGAGTGAGCATGCTCGTCTTGTTGCTGATCTTGTAGAAAAAACTGTATAGTGTTAGCTGTGGGTTTGTCACATGTGGCCTTTGACATGTGTTGAGGTATATTTCCTCTTATACACACTGTTGAGAATTTTTATTGTAATTGGATGTTAAATTTTTCATATTTTTTCTGCATCTATTGAGATATTCATATAATTTTTACCCTTTATTTTGTAAATATGGTGTATGATTAGTTTGTGAATGCTGAACAGTCCTTGGAATAAAGCCCACTTGATCATGGTGTATTATCCTTTTAATGTATTGAACACAGTTTGCCAATATTTTGGTGAAGATTTTTGCATGTCTGTTCATCAAGGATATTGGCCTATAATTTTTTTGGTAGTATCTGTTTGAGTTTGCTAACAGAGTAATGCTGGTTTTATAATGCATTTGATAAAAGTGTTCCTCTTCAATTTTTTTGGAATAGTTTGAAAGGAATAGGTATGAAGTCTTTCTTAAGTGTTTAGTAGAATTCAGCAGTGAAGCCATAAGGTCCCAGAATTTTATTTATTGGAAGGGTTTTGATTACTGATTAATTTTTATTAGTTAATTGATCTGTTCACATTTTCTATTTATTTCTGTTTTAGTCTTACAGACTATGCATTTCTAGAAATATCCATTTTTTCTAGGGTACTTTGTTGGTAGATCATTTTTCATAGTAATCTCATAATCCTTCGTATTTTTGTGGTGTCAGTTGTAACTTCTCTTTCATTTCTGATTTTATTTTATGGGCCCTTTCTCTTTTTCCTGAGTCTAGCTAAAGGTTTATTAATTTTTTTAATCTTTTCTGAGAAGCACTTCTTAGAGTGAAAAAAAATAGAAAAGATCAATGAAACCATCTTTGTAATTTCTCTCCTTCTACCAACTTTCAATTTGTTCTTATTTTTCTAGTTTCTTGTTAGATTTTCTATTTGATATTTTTCTTGTTTTTTTAAGGTAGGCTTGTATCACCAAAAACACCCCTCTTTTTTTTTTAAAGTTGATTAGCTTCTTTCTTTTTTTTTTTTTAAATGATTTTATTTATTTATTTGACAGAGATCACAAGTAGGCAGAGCAGCAGGCAGAGAGAGAGGGGGAAGCAGGCTCCCCGCTGAGCAGAGAGCCTGATGTGGGACTCGATCCCAGGACCCTGGGATCATGACCTGAGCCGAAGGCAGAGGCCTTAACCCACTGAGCCACCCAGGCGCCCCATATAAACACTCCTCTTAAACTGTTTTTGGTGCGTTGTGTTTCTGTTTTCATTTGTCTCCATGTATTTTTTTAATTTTGTCATTGGCTCATTTGTTGTTTAGTGGCATGTTGTTTAGCATCTGTGTGTTTGTGTGTTTTCCAGTTATCTTTCTTATAATCTAGTTTCATTTCCATGGTGGTCAGAAAAGATGTTTGATGTGATTTAATATTCTTGACATTACTGGGACTTGTTTTGTGGCCTAAAAATTGCTCCATCCTGGAGAATATTCTGTGTGTGCTTGAAAATAATGTGTGGTCTTCTGTTTTTGGATGGAATATTCTGTATATATCTATTAAGTCCATCTGGTCTATGTGTCATTTAGGTGCTATGTTGGGTGCATATATATTTACAGTTGTTGTATCTTCTTGTTGGATTGATCCTTTTATCATTATGTAATGCCCTTCTTTGTCTTTTGTTACAGTCTTCATTTTTTATTTTATTTTTTTATTATGTTATGTGAGTCACCATACAGTACATCATTAGTTTTAGATGTAGTGTTCCAAGATTCATTGTTTGTGTATAACACCCAGTGCTCCATGCTTTACAGTCTTAATTTAAAAAAAAAAGAGAGAGAGAAAATACAAATAAAACAGCAGGAACAAAGACTTGGAAGTTGAAGGATCTGGGAGATGTTCAAGGAATGGCTAATGGTTCAGGGTTCCAAAGTAAATGGGGCAAATTAATAGTTCCATGCAAAGAGATTCAGATTTCATCTGATATGTGATAAATTATGAAGTCTGGGCAGGGAAATGATAGTTTTGGTTAGTTGTTTTAGAAATATCATCCTGGCAACAATACACAGAATTGTCTGAAAAAAAGAAAAATGAAAAAGACGAGTAACATCAGACTAGGATACATGAGCTTCTCAAAAGCTAAGATCTGCTTTCTTAATTTTTGCATCTTCAGTACCTAATATTGTGCCTGGCACAAAATATGTTCTCAGTAAACATTAAACATTATTACTCTGTCCTCAACAGCATAGCATGTGAATACAACAATGAAGCTTAATATTATTATAAGGGATTTCCACAAGTATATAGAATTGATCTGGATAGTAGAGGGTTTTTCCAACTTCCTTTATGGCTCCTCAGCTTAGTTTATATTAAAGTGTGTTTACGGGCACCTGGGTGGCTCAGTTGGTTAAGCACATGACTTGGTTTTGGCACTGATCATAATCTCAGTGTTGTAAGATCGAGCCTTGCATTGGGCTCTGTACTCAGTGTGGAGTCGGCTTGGTTTTCTTTCTCCCTTTTCCTCTGCCCTTCCCCATGTGTGCTCCTTCATTCTATTTCTTTCTCTCTCAAATAAATAGGTAAATAAATAGATAAATTAATAAAATCTTAAAAAAAATAAAGTGTATTTTGTCTATGTATTACTATCCAAGATTTCCGTGCATTTCCATTTGCATAGAATATCCTTTTCCATCCCTTCGCTTTCAGTCTGTATTCATCTTTATGTATAAAGTGAGTCTCTTGAGGGAGAATATAGATAGGTCTTGTTTTTTGTCTGACTAGAGTACTTAGACCATTTACATTTAAATTAGTTATTAATAGGTGTGTACTTTTTGCCATTTTGTTTTCTGGTGGTTTTTGCTGTTCTTCTTTGCTCCTTTATTCTTCTCTTGCTCTCTTCCTTTGTGATTTGATGACTTCCATTAGTGTTATGGTTGGATTCCTTTCTCTTTCATATGTCATAAGTTCATGGTTACCATTAGGTTCACGGGTAACATCTTATATAGGAGTCTATTTTAAATTGATGGTCACTTAAGTCCAAACATTCTAAAAATACTACATTTTTAGCATAGCTTACACACACATTTTGTTTTTGATGTCATGTTTCACATCTTTTAATTCTGTGTATCCCAAACTGATTATTATATAGTTGCTTTTACTACTTTTGTCTTTTAATCTTCGTAAGTGGTTGATGCACTACCTTTATTGTATATTCGCTTTTACCAGTGAGACTCTCTTCTTTCACAATTTTCTTACTCCTAGTTATGGCCATTTCTTTCCTACTTGAAGAAGTCCTGGTAACTTTTCTTGTAAGGCCATTTTAGTAGTGATAAACTCCTTTTTGTTTGGGGAACTTTCTTTTCCTCTCCTTTAATTCTGAATGATATCTTGCTAGGTAGAGTATTCTCGATTGTAGGGTATTTTTTTTTTCCCTTTCAGCACCTGATTCTCCTAAAATGCTGCATGAACTTGCTTTGAGATCAGAGCAAAAATATTTATGTTTATAGTGTATATTTAAAATACAATAGACTTCTGAAAAATTTTGTAGCCACATAGAGTGAATGAATTTGTGTACTTGGGTAGCTTAGGTGTAACTGAATAGATTTAAGAGCTCTTTCAGATCTATGAGAATGTTGCATTACTATTTTAAACAAACAATATTTGCAACTGGTTACTACTCAAAGTTAAAAGTATCTATTAGTTGAAATTTAAATATTAAAATACTGTGTTTATTGAATTTTTCATTATTGTTCACTTTGGAAAATGTTTGCAATGGACATATAAGCAATTTTTTTAAAAAAGCACTTTGAATATATTGGCCATTCTCTTTCAGTCTGTAAAATTTCTGCTGAAAAATGAGCTGATTATCTTATGGGGTATTCCTTTGTAGGTAGCTAGCTGCTTCTCACTTGCTGTTTTTAAGATTATCATATTAACTTTAATTTTTGACATTTAAATAATGTGTATTAGTGTGGACCTGCTGGGGCTCATCTTGTTTAGAGCTCTCTCTGCTTTGTGGACCTAGATATCTGGTTTTTTTTTTTTCCAGATTAGGAAAGTTTTCAGCTATTGTTTATTCAAATAAGTTTGCTGCCCCTTTATCTTTTTTCTCTTTCTGGAACCCCTATAATACAAATGTTAGTATGCTTGATGATGTTCCTAAGGTCCATTAAACTATTCTCATTTTTTAAAATATGTTTTCCTTTCTACTGTTCACCCTGAGTGATTTTAATTACTCTGATTCTAGACTACTGGTCCATTTTTCTGAATCATCTTGTCTGCTGTTAATTCCTTCTAGTGTATTTTTCATTTCAATTACTGTATTCTACAACCCTGATTGGTTCTTTTTTAATATTTTGTCTCTCTTTGTTGAAGTTTTCAGTGTGTTCATTCATTCTTCTCCAGTGGTTGGTGAGTATCTTTATGACCATTAGGTTGAAACTTTCATCAGGCTTATAATTTATCTCCATTTTTTTTAGTTCTTTTTATGAAGTTTTAAAAATTTTGTTCTTTTGTTTAGAACATATTTCTCTGTCTCCTCATTTTGGCTTATTCCCTGTATTTGTTTCTAGGTATTAAGTACATCTGCTATGTCCTCCAGCTTGAAGTAGTAGCCCTATATAGAAAGTATCCTGTGAGGCCCCAAAGCACATTCCCCTATGATCACCCAAACCAAGTAGTTCAGGGGTATCCCCTGTGTGGACTGCATGCACCCTCCTCTTGTGGCTGGGCTGTGGCTGCTGTGTTTGTGTTGGTGGGTGGGACTGGCTATAATGCCTGGTCATGACTGCTGCAGGTATATATACTTGGGGTTATTTCTGGGATCTCAGTTATGTTTCAGTGTTCCATTTGTTTTTATGCCAGTACAATACTGTTTTGATGACTTTAGCTTTATAGTATAGCTTGGAATCAGGAAGTATGATAACTCCTGCTTCATTGTTCTTTCTTAGTATTTCCTTGGCTATTTGGTGTTTCTTGCAGATCAATATAAAATTTAGAAGTGTTTTTTCCTATTTATGTAAAAAATACCCACTGGAATCATGATGGGGATTACACTGAATCTCTAGGTGGCTTTGGTAGTACTGACATTTTAACTTTTAACGATATTAATTATTTAATCCACAGACATGAGAGATCTTTCCATTTATTTGTGTTATCTTCAGTTTCTTTCCTGAATGTCTTGTTGTTTTCAGCATAGGAAAAAATTTAAGAAGGTGAAAGATCTCTAAGCATTTAATTGTTTTGGGGTATTTCATAAATGGGATTTTTTTTAAAGAAATTTTGTTGAATGTAATGAAAATGTGAAAAATGTGACTCCTTTTGACTATTTTCAGCAAACCTAATGTTAAAAAATATAATAATAATAAATCAGTTTACACAAAAAAAGATATTTTGTTGATAGGGCATGGAAATGTTACTGATTTTTGTATCCTACAATTTTATTGAATTTATTAGATCTAATAGTATCTTGATTGAGTCTTTAGAGTTATCTACATATAAAATCTTGTCATCTACAAACAGGGAAAATTTCACTTCTTTCTTTCCTATTCTGATGCATTTTATTTCTTACTTGATTGCTCTAGCTAGGGCTCCCAGTACTGTGTTGAATAGGAATAGTGGGAGTGAGCACTATTGTCCTATTCCTGATCATAGAGAAAAAACTTATCCACTCACCATTGATTGTGATTTTAGCTGCAGACCTCTCATATATGACCTTTATTATGTTGGGATATGTTCTTCTATGCCTAAATTGTGGGTTTTTTTTTTATCATGAATGGATGTTGAATTTTGTTATATGTTCTGTGTCTTATGAGATAATTGTGATTTTTTCATTCTGTTGATGTGATGTATCACACTGACTGATTTGTATATGTTGAATCATTCATGCATCTCAAGGATAAATCCCAATTGATCATGATGAATGAAGCTTTTAATGTGATGCTGAATCCAGTTTGTTAGTATATTAAGAACTTTTGCATCTGTATTCATCAGGGATATTGGCCTGTACATTTTTAGTAATTTTTTTTCTTAGTTTTCATATCAGAATAATGCTGGTCTTGTAAAATGACTTTCAGAATTTTACCCCCTCTTTGATTTTTGGGAAGAGATTGTGAAGGATTGGAGTTAACACTAATTTAAATGTTTGGTGAAGTTCACCAATGCGGTTACCTAGTCAAGGCATTTCTTCATTTGGAGAGTTTGGATTACTGATTCAATTTTCTTATTAGTAATTGGTCTATTCAGATTTTCTATTTATTTCTGATTCAGTCTTAGTGAGCTGTGTGTTTTTTTTTTTAAAAATTCCATTTCCTTTAGGATTTGGGAAGTTTTCAAGTATTATTTCTTCAAATACATTTTCTGTCCCCTTCTTTCTCTTCCTTCTGGGTTTCCTATAATGTGAATGTTATGCTTGATGGTGTTGCTTAGTTATCTTAATGTATTCCATTTTTAATTTTTTTTAAATTTTTGTTCTTCAGCTTAGTTGTTTTCCATTACCCTATCTCCCTAACTGCTGATCCATTTTTTTTAAAAGATTTTATTTATTTATTTGACAGAGATCACAAGTAGGCAGAGAGGCAGACAGAGAGAGAGAGGAGGAAGCAGGCTCCCCGCTGAGCAGAGAGCCTGATGCCGGACTCAATCCCAGGACCCTGAGATCATGACCTGGGCCAAAAGCAGAGGCTTTACCCACTGAGCCACCCAGGTGCCCTGCCAATCCATTCTTATACATCCTCTAATCTATTAAGTCCCTCTAGTGTATTTTTTATTTCAGGTAATGAATTCTTTATCTCTTGTTCTTTTTTATATTTTTATTTCTTTGCTGAAGTTCTTACAGAGCTCATCTCTTCTTTTCTCCAGTCCAGTGAGTATCTTTATGACCATTTCCTTGAACCCTTTATCAGGCATATTGCTTATTTCAGTTTCATTTAGTTCTTTTGTTGTGATTGTGTCATTTGGGAGGTATTCCTCTGTCTCATTTTGTCTAATGTTGTGTTTCTTTTTATAGGGAAGTCAGTTATACCTCCTGGTCATGAAAGTAGAAGTCTTGTGTAGAAGAGGTTCTGTGGTACCCTGTAACATAATCCCCCTGGTCACTAACATCAGGCCTTACAGGGGTGTCTCCAATGTGGGTTGTGTACACCCTACTATTGTGGCTGAGTTGTGTTTGCTTTTAGTCCAACTACATGCAATTATCAGCTTTACTTGCTGTGAGCACACTGGGAAGTATCTGATTTTTGTGCTGTTGAGAGGCCTGTCCAAGGCTACCCCAGGCTCATAGATGGGTTGGGTTGGCAGTCATAGTAAATGTCTGCACTTAGCCTCTCTGTACAGCCAACAGAGGCTCTGTTGCTGGAATTGTGGGTGCACTTATGTGGGGGGTTATTTACCCTTCTCCCAGGGCAGGCATTCCTTTGGAGTTATCCTGTCATTGCCTGGGCTGCTTGCAGGGTTTGGTGGGACAGGAACTGCTTTGGAGAAATGGCTGCGCTGTCCAAGCAGGCTGGTTGGATTTGGTGTGTCCCCAGGGGAACACAGAGCAGGGCATGTGATACTAGCAGGTTAGGTGCAGCATGTTAGTGTTGGTTCCTGAAAGTGTCCTGCTATCTAGACTGGGGGAGGGGAAGAGAAATTGTATCTGCCATTGCTTTTGTTTCTGGAGAAATCTGAAAATCTCTGCCCCTTCCTAGTGTACATTTTGAGACTAGTAAATACATCTTTCACATATATCCCAGGTGCTTTTCAAAGTGTTGCTTTAGTGCTGTATCTTTGGCCAAGTTATTTATTATGCTGGCTTTTAAGGGAGGGGATCAGTTTCCTATTGCCCTCTGGCTCTCCCAGGGTTCAGCCTCACTGGTTTTCAAGGCCAGATGTTATCAGGAATTATTCCCCCAGTGTGAGTTCCCCATGCCTGTGGTACCATGGGTGGGGTCTGACCTTCTTGCTTCTCCATGCTTGCGGTGTCCCTCCCATTTGTGTTTAGTCTCATTGGGGTTTGGGTTCCCAAACTTGTCAAGATTGTTTTCAGAGTTAGTTGCAGCGATGTAGCTGTCATCTCAGTGTGTCTATGGAACAAGGTGAGCTCAGAATCCTTCTACTCTGCCATTTTCCCTGAATCTCAGGTTGACAGTTATTTTCTTTCAATATTTTGAATATTCCACCACATTCCCTGATAGGTTCTTGTTGAGAGATCCACCCATAATTTTATGAGAGTCCCCCTTATATGTAACCTCTCTTTTCTCTTGCTGCTCTTAAAATTGTCTTTGACTTTTGACAATTATGATGTAACTTGGTGTAGCCCTATTAGGGTTTAACCTATTTGTGGTCTTTTAGGCCTCATACATCTGAATGTCCATTTCTTCATCCAGGTTGGGAAGTTTTCAGCCATTATTACTTTAAATATACTTTCTGTTCCTCCCTTTTTCTTCTCCCTTTCCCTTGTTCTTTTGCTTCTGGATTTCCCAAAATGCAAATATTATTTATTTTTGTGTGTCCCATAATTCTGTAGATTTTTTCACTCCTTTTCATTCTTTTTGTTCCTCTAACTTAGTAATTTCCAGTGTTCTATCCACCAGTTCACTGATTAATTCTTCTGCATGACTCAGTCTACTTTTGAAACTCTCTATTGAATTCTTCAATATAGTTATTATAGTTTTCAACTCTAAGATTTCTGTTTAGGATTTTTCTTTTTCTTTTTTCTCTCTCTTTTTTTTTTTTGGTGGCTTCCTTTCCTTATCAAATTTGTCTTGTTCATGCATTGCTTTCCTAATTTTCTTTAGTTGTCTGTGTTTTCTTTTAGTTCACTAAAGACGATTAATCTGAATTTTTTTGACTATTTGTAAATCTCCATTTCACTAGTCATTTCTTGAGCTTTACTAGTTTCCTTCGGTGGTGTCATATTTATCTGATTTTTTTCATGACCCTTGATTCCTCATATTGGCATCTGCCTATTTGAGTAATAGGGCTCCACTTCCAGACTTTACAAGTTTTCTTTGGCAGGGACAGTTCTTCACCAGTAAACTCAGTAGGTTTCTAGGTATGTCTGTAGACACACTTTATTATGCTTCACATATACTTAAAAATGAAAGGTTGTGGCACCTGTGTTGAGCAAATTTATTGGCAGCTTTCCAATGGAATTTCCTCACTTTGTGTCCTTGGGTCACATTTTGGTGATTCGTATAATAATGAAACAGTTTGAAATATTGTATTTGTTTTGGTGATCATTGATTACAATTCACTGATAGCTCAGATGGTTAATTAACATTTTTAGTAGTTTTTTAATTAGGTTGTTACTTTTTAGACATAATGCTATTGCACACTGAATAGACTTTTATATGCCTTGGAAAACAACAAAAAATCATTCCACTCTATTGCAATATTCACTTTATTGCAGTGGTCTGGAATTGAACTTGCCTTATCTCCAAGGTTTGCTTGTAAGGGTTTAGGGCAGGTGGAACCTGCTATTTTGGTATATTTGGATTGCAGCAACTGTTTAGGCTCTGAGGATAGGGGTATATGCCACTGGATGAGAACAATGGGAAAAGATTACTGTTTTAGTTCCCTACACACTTGAGACTATAGGCTGGGCTCTGCTGTTGTGTAAATTTTCTGGTGAGGTTTACTAAATGATTGGGACTTCGTGCTATATTCAGAGAAAGATGGTACCATGAATTAGCTTCCCTGTCCTGACAGAGCAGCAGGCCAGGGCCTGTATGACTTGTCATTTGAGAGTCCGAATCGGGTCTGATTTTGTGTACAAAATTTCCTACTCAGGATAAATCACCCATTTTATTCTGCAGCTGGGGAGGTAATCATGGGCTATTCTCTCTGTTCAAATACTACTGTAGATAGAGCTGTTGAATGAGCTTCACAGCTTCCTGTGTGTTCTAGTTAGATTTCTTGGTTTGGTAGGCTCAAGGCTATATTCATCAATGAGTGAGCCACAAATTAGATTCCTGGCCCAGGCACAGTGGGAGAGGCAGCTCTAGATCTCAAAGTTGTTTTTTTAACTCAAGCTGACCCATACCCCAAGTTCCTTGAACAAACAGAACCACTGGCCTTGCTCTACAAACTATTGACTCTGTCCACCCCTGGGCCACACAGCCTTCAGTTTTTCACCAGCCCTTCTGGGTAGATGGGACTGGAAGACATTCTCCAGAGTGGGTGGGGCTATGTGTCATCCTTCTTGCCTGAGGGTGAGGGACTGTTCCAGGTCACTCTCAATTTCTCAAACAGGCTATCTGGTTAGGAGCTACCCTAAGCCTGAGCTATGAATTAATCCCCCTGCCTCTGTATAGGGGGGAAGCTTACATGCCTAGCACTTTCTTTGGTCTAGGGGCAGTCAGATTCTAGTTGTCACCAGCCCTTCTGGTCAGATGGGGAATGAGGGCGTTCCCTACAACTGGTTTGGCTGTGACTCAGCACCTTGTCTGAGTGTGGGTTGCCAGGCTCTAGTGCTAGCAAAACTTTATATTTAAAGATCTGAACCAGGCAGATCTACACTCTGCCAAGTTCCCTGGTCAGAGTGTACACCTGACTTGGTTCTACAGATGAGCAAAGCTGCTGGTTGGGATTACTATGTGGGCATTATATTTATGAATTTGATCTGCCAAGATCCATGTACAGGTTGTTGCAAGCCCTTTCCCCCTTCTCTATTATTGTGGGATGCCCAGTGGCTGGGCCTCCCACTCCTTGTGGTATGAGATCAGGAGAAGAGACTCTCACAAACCTGGGGAGGTCTGGTTTTTGGAGTGCAATAACAGACTCAGGGGAGACCCCTCTACATGGTGCTGTGCTGTCCTGAGGGAGGGGCAATGTGGTTAGTATGTAGCCATTTCTCTTATCCTTCTGATGAAGTCTGTCTTAGTCTCTGTGGTTCAAGGATATACCTTAGCCTCACCCCCATTTTCTAGGAGTCTCTCATGGTGTTCTGTTGTTGAATAGATATCAGTTGTCCTTTTCATGGGGAGAGTAAAGTCAGGAATAACCTATTGTGTCATCTTAATGTCATTCCTCTGTATGATATTTTAATTATGGACTGATGGAAAAAGGAAAATAGATTAAATATTTGAACTAGGTGAGAGCCAAATTACTATGTCACACAGTCTAAATGAAAATTTCACAGTGGTTTGGAAAAAAGTCGTAAAAAATCAAATCATTATAAGGCATAAAGAGATACAGGTTTGTTAAATACTCAGACAAAGCTTGACATTAGGAATAATCATTACTACATTCACATTTAGAGGAGTGATCTCTTTTTTGGAGTATCTCACCCTTCATATGAAATTAGTATTGTGAATTTATTTTAAATTTGTAAATATGTTTCAGTTTTATAGGTGTATAAAGCCTATGAGGATCAATAGTTTATTTTTAGCATTATGATTGTACATAATTAACTAGCCATTAAAGTAAAAATAAGTCAATGCCTGGAGAAATGTTTACCTTTCAGCGGGATTCACATATTGTTCAAGTTTGGGGAAAACCAAAAATACATCTGTTCTGAGAAACACGTGGTTTTGAGTATTTCAGAACCACTGAAGGCAGGGATGATGACTTTGCATCACTGAATCTGGAATAACACTGGTTGAAGCTTTTCCTTCATTACAGCTGCAGAATTAGGTGGCACAAAGTTTAAGAGATGTGAGTGAATAATGCTAACTATTTATGAGATTGAAGTGAAGAATTCCTATTAGACAAATCTTCAATTTTTAAAAATTTCTTCCCTGAATCATATTCAACTATAATAATGTAAAAATGTCTGTGAGACCCTTTACTATATGCTGTCAAATTTAGGAAGTAGAAGCATTATTTCTATATGAAAAAAATGAGGCTCAGAGGGATTAAGTTGTTCAAGGTAACATAGGAAGAAATATGATGACAATTATAAATCTTATCTTTTCAATGACCACACTGTCTCCTGATCATATGTTTTCTTCTATCGTAAAATTTACTTAGAATAGAAAATTGAACATTGTTCAGGGTCTTTTGTGCATAGCGAAACATAGAATCAATCTCTCCTTTAATCAGATACCACTGACCTATAGGACTTGAGCTTTGACTCTTTTAACTTGTCAAATAGTTTCACGTTTATCTTGCTTTTTATGAATAATAGTACATATTTCTAATATTATAAGGACATTTGAAATATACCTTTCAAAATAAACAAACAAAATATACCTTTTCTAACTTTAAGCAGACAAAACAACCTGAGAGAGTTTTAGTTGTTACAAAGAAAATTGCAGCAATAGAACAACAGGGATATTGAGAATTCAAGTTAAAATAATTTCAAATCAACATTCTTATAACAGCTCTGTTTTCTTTTGTATCTAGGGGTCTTTTTAAAAAGGGCTTATTTGAGTAGTAAAACACTGAACTTTTTCCAAGATAGTAATGAAAGTTTGTAAAGGTGGTCAAACAAGTTTTATAATGTACTTGGCCTTTTTTCCTTACTCATTGATTCACAAGGTTTAATTGGAAATTGCAATCAAAGTTTTGCCTACACTTTTAAAGTCGTCAACTTTTATGAAATAAACTGTCACAACTGAACAAGATGAAAGGAAAGAAGGAAAGGGAAATACTTTCTGGAGGAGACAAGGCTAAAAATAATTTTTCAAAAACTTTTTATTTTATTTTTAAAAAATTTTTAAAATTTTTTATACACATAAAATGTATTATTAGCCCCAGGGGTACAGGTCTGTGAATCACCAGGTATACACACTTCACAGCGCTCACCATAGCACATAACCTCCCCAGTGTCCATAACCCCACCACCCTCTCCCAACCCCCACCCCCTTCAGTTTGTTTTGTGACATTAAGAGTCTCTTATGGTTTGTCTCCCTCCCGATCCCATCTTGTTTCATTCATTCTTTTCCTACCCCCCAAACCCTCCATGTTGCATCTCCACTTCCTCATATCAGGGAGATCTATGATAATGTCTTTCTCTGATTGACTTATTTCGCTAAGCATAACACCCTCTAGTTGCATCCACATCATCACAAATGGCAAGATTTCATTTCTTTTGATGGCTGCATAGTATTCCATTGTGTATATATACCACCTCTTCTTTATCCATTCATCTGTTGATGGACATCTAGGTTCTTTCCATAGTTTGGCTATTGTGGACATTGCTGCTATAAACATTTGGATGCACGTGCCCCTTCGGATCACTACATTTGTATCTTTAGGGTAAATACCCAGTAGTGCAATTGCTGGGTCATAAGGTAGCTCTATTTTCAACTTTTTTGAGGAACCTCCATGCTGTTTTCCAGCATGGTTGCACCAGCTTGCATTCCCACCAACAGTGTAGGAGGGTTCCCCTTTCTCCACATCCTCGCCAGCATCTGTTATTTCCTGACTTGTTAATTTTAGCCATTCTGACTGGTGTGAGGCGGCATCTCATTGTGTTTTTGATTTGTATTTCCCTGAGGCTGAGTGATGTGGAGCACTTTTTCATGTGTCTGTTGGCCATCTGGATGTCTTCTTTGCAGAAATGTCTGTTCATGTCCTCTGCCCATTTCTTGATTGGATTATTTGTTCTTTGGGTGTTGACTTTGATAAGTTCTTAAAGATTTTGGATACTGCCCCCTTATCTGATATGTCGTTTGCAAATATCTTTTCCCATTCTGTCAGTTGTCTTTTGGTTTTGTTAACTGTTTCCTTTGCTGTGCAAAAGGAAGTCCCAATAGTTCATTCTTGCCCTTGCTTCCCTTGCCTTTGGTGATGTTCCTAGGAAGAAGTTGCATGGCTGAGGCTGAAGAGGTTGCTGCCTGTATTCTCCTCAAGGGTTCTGATGGATTCCTTTCTCACATTGAGGTCCTTCATCCATTTTGAGTATGTTTTCATGTGTGCTATAAGGAAATGGTCCAATTTCATTTTTCTGCATGTGGCTGTCCAATTTTCCCAACACCATTTGTTGAAGAGACTGTCTTTTTTCCATCAGACATTCTTTCCTGCTTTGTCAAAGATTAGTTGGCCATGAGTTGAGGGTCTATTTCTGGGCTCTGTATTCTGTTCCATTGATCTATGTGTCTGTTTTTGTGCCAGTACCATACTGTCTTGATGATGACAGCTTTGTAATAGAGCTTGAAGTCCAGAATTGTGATGCCACCAACTTTGGCTTTCTTTTTCAATATTCCTTTGGCTATTCAAGGTCTTTTCTTGTTCCATATAAATTTTAGGATTATTTGTTCCATTTATTTGAAAAAAATGGATGGGATTTTGGCAGGGATTGCATTAAATGTGTAGACTGCTTTAGGTAACATAGACATTTTCACAATATTTGTTCTTCCAATCCAGGAGCATGGAATATTTTTCCATTTTTTGTGTCTTCTTCAATTTCTTTCATGTACTTTATAGTTTTCTGAGTATAGATTCTCTTTGGTTTGGTTTATTCCTAGGTATCTTATGGTTTTATGTGCAATTATAAATGGGATGGACTCCTTAATTTCTCTTTTTTCTGTCTTGTTGTTGGTGTAAAGAAATACAACTGATTTCTGTGCATTGATTTTATATCCTGACACTTTACTGAATTCCTGTACAAGTTCTAGCAGATTTGGAGTGGAGTCTTTTGGGTTTTCCACATATAGTATCATATCATCTGCAAAGAGTAATAGTTTGACTTCTTCTTTGCTGATTTGGATGCCTTTAATTTCTTTTTGTTGTCTGATTGCTGAGTCTAGGACTTCTAGTACTATGTTGAATAACAGTGGTGATAAAAGACATCTCTGCTGTGTTCCTGACCTTAGCAGAAAATCTTTCAGTTTTTCTCCATTGAGAATATTTGCGGTGGGTTTTTCATAGATGGCTTTGATAATGTTGAGATATGTGCCCTCTATCCCTACACTTTGAAGAGTTTTGATCAGGAAGGCATGCTGTACATTGTCAAATGCTTTTTCAGCATCTATTGAGAGTATCATATGGTTCTTGTTCTTTCTTTTATTAATGCATCACATTGTACACATTGTATCACAATATCACATTGTATCACATTGATTGATTTATGGCTGTTGAACCAAACTTGCAGCCCTGGAATAAATCCTACTTGGTCGTGGTGAATAATCCTTTTAATGTACTATTGAATTCTATTGGCTAGTATTTTAGTGAGAATTTTCACATCTTTGTTTATTAAGGATATTGGTCTGTAATTCTCTTTTTTGATGGGATCCTTGTCTGGTTTTGGGATCAAGGTGATGCTGGCCCCATAAAATGAGTTTCGAAGTTTTCCTTCCATTTCTGTTTTTTGGAACAGTTTCAGGAGAATGGGAATTAATTCTTCTTTAAATGTTTGGTAGAATTCCCCTGGGAAGCCATCTGGCCCTGGGATTTTGTTTTTTGGAGATTTTTGATGACTGTTTCAATCTCCTTACTGGTTATGGGTCTGTTCAGGTTTTCTATTTCTTCCTGGTTCAGTTTTAGTAGTTTATATGTCTCTAGGAATACATCCATTTCTTCCAGATTGTCAAATTTGTTGGCATAGAGTTGCTCATAATATGTTCTTATAATTGAATTTCTTTGGTGTTGGTTGTCATCTCTCCTCTTTCATTCATGATTTTATTTATTTGGGTCCTTTCTCTGTTCTTTTTGATAAGTCTGGCCAGGGGTTTATCAATCTTATTACTTCTTTCAAAGAACCTGCTCCTAGTTTAATTGATTTGCTCTATTGCTTTTTTGGTTTCTATTTTATTGATTTCTGCTCTGATCTTTATGATTTCTCTTCTCCTGCTGGGCTTAGGCTTTCTTTGTTGTTCTTTCTCCAGCTCCTTTAGGTGTAGCTTTAGGTTGTGTATTTGAGACCTTTCTTGTTTCTTGAGAAAGGCTTGTATCATTATATATTTTCTCTCAGGACTGCCTTTGCTGTGTCCCACAGATTTTGAACCATTGTGTTTTCATTATCATTTGTTTCCATCAATTTTTTTTTCAATTCTTCTTTAATTTCTTGGTTGACCCATTCATTCTTTTGAAGGATGCTGTTTAGTCTCCATGTATTTGGGTTCTTTCCAATGAGTTCTAGCTTTAGAGCATTGTGGTCTGAAAATATGCAGGGAATGATCCCAATCTTTTGATACCAGTTGAGACCTGATTTATGACCCAGGATGTGATCTATTCTGCAGAATGTTCCATGTGCACTAAGGAAGACTGTGTATTCTGGTGCTCTGGGATGGAATGCTCTGAATCTATCTTTGATGTCCATCTCGTCCAGTGTGTCATTTAAGGCCCTTATTTCCTTGTTGATCTTTTGCTTGGATGATGTGTCCATTTCAGTGAAGGGAGTGTTAAAGTCCCCTACTATTATTGTAGTATTGTCAATGTGTTTCTTTGATTTTGTTATTAATTAGTCTATATAGTTGGCTGTTCCCATGTTAGGGATGTAGATATTTAAAATTATTAGGTCTTCTTGTTGGACAGACCCTTTGAGTATGATATAGTGTTGTTCCTCATCTCTTATTATAGTCTTTGGCTTAAAATCTAATTGATCTGATATAAGGATTGCCACCCCAGCTTTCTTCTGATGTCCATTAGCATGGTAAATTGTTTTCCACCCCCTCACTTTAAATCTTCGGGTCTAAAATGAATTTCTTGTAGGCAGCATATTGATGGGTTTTGTTTTTTTTATCCATTCTGATACCCTGTGTCTTTTTATTGGGGCATTTAGCCCATTTACATTCAGGGTAACTATTGAGAGAGATGAACTTAGTGCGATTGTATTGCCTGTAAGGTGACTGTTACTGTATATTGTCTCTGTTCCTTTCTGATCTACTACTTTTAGTGTCTCTTTGCTTAGAGGACCCCTTTCAATATTTCCTGTAGAGCTGGTTTTGTGTTTGCAAATTCTTTCAGTTTTTGTTTGTCCTGGAAGCTTATTATCTCTCCTGCTATTTTCAGTGATAGCCTAGCTGGATACAGTATTCTTGGCTGCATGTTTTTCTCGTTTAGTGCTCTGAATATATCATGCCAGTTTTTTTCTCGCCTGCCAGGTCTCTGTGGATAAGTCTGATGCCAATCTAATATTTTTACCATTGTATTTTACAAACTTGTCCCAGGCTCCTTTCAGGATTTTCTCTTGTGACTAAGCTTTGTAAATTTTACTATTAGATGATGGTGTGTGGACCTATTCTTATTGATTTTGAGGGGGGATTTCTGCACTGCCTGGACTTTGATGCTTGTTCCCTTTGCCATATTAGGGAAATTCTCTACAATAATTCTATCCAATATACCTTCTGCTCCCCCCACCTTCTTCTTCTGGAATCTCAATTATTTGTTTCATCTTATTGTTTCACTTATCTCTCAAATTCTCCCCTCATGGTTCAGTAGCTGTTTGTCTCTCTTTTGCTCAGCTTCTTTATTCTCTGTCATTTGGTCTTCTGTATCACTAATTCTTTCTTCTGCCTCATTGATCCTAGCAGTAAGAGCCTCCATTTTTTATTGCAGCTCATTAATAGTTTTTTTTTTATTTCAAGTTGGTTAGATTTTATTTCTTTTATTTCTCCAGAAATGGCTTTTATTTCTCTGGACAGGTTTTCTATAATATCTTCCATACCTTTTTTGGGCCTGGCTAGAACTTTGAGAATCGTCATTCTGAACTCTAGATCTGATTAGGTCCCTAGTCTTTGGTACTGCCTCTTGTTCTTTTTTTTTTTTTTGTGGTGAGTTTTTCTTCCTTGTCATTTTGTCCAGATAGGAATATATGAAGGAGCAAATAAAATACTAAAAGGGTGGCAAAGACCACAATAAAGTGTGCTTTAACCAAATCAGAAGAGATCCCAAATTGTGGGGGGGAGAAAAGGGGTAAAGAGTGGTTCAGAAGAAAAATTAAAAAAAGAAAACAAATAAAGAAAAAATATAAAAAAGAAAAAAATATATATATATTAGACTGGTGACTAGAACACAGTCACCCACTTAATTTGGGGAGTATTTTGGTCTCTTTGAAGAAACTACCAAAATTTTAAAGAATGAAAAACATATAAGGGTAAACACAATGATGGGATGGAATATGACTATAAAGATGAAAAAAAGTATTATTTTTTTAAATTTCTAAAAAAGGAGTTGATAAGTTAAGTTGGTTGGGAGAATAAAGAAAAAGAAAGTGGAGAAAATTTGCTCAGGCTGGAGATTAAAACAAGCCCAGTGCTAGATTTAGGGTATATTTTGATCTATTAGAAGATGTTCTACCCCAAAATTTTTAGAAGAAAAAACCCTATGTGTATATAAAAAATAAAGTTAGATACAGTGAAGGATAAAATATGACTATAATAATGAAGGTTCAAAAAAGATTTTTTTAAATGAAAGGTATTGTTAATATGAACTAGTTAAAAAACGTTAAAAGAGGAAAGGGAGGGTAAAAGTTTAAAAAAAATTTAACAGAAGAAAAAAAAATAAAATAAAAAAAATTAACTTTGCAAGACTAAAGATTTATGGGAAGAAACCCCTGAATTCCATGCTTTGCTTTCTCCTCCTCTGGAATTCTGCTGTTCTTCTTGGTAAGTGAACTTGGTCTTAACTGGATTTCTTGTTAATCTTCTGGGGGAGGGGCCTGTTGTAGTGATTCTCAGGTGTCTTTGCCTGAGGTGGAATTGCACCACCCTTACCAGGGGCCAGGCTAAGTAATCCACCAGGGTTCGCTTTCGGGAGCTTTTGTTCTCTGAACGCTTTCCATAGAGTTCTGGAGGGCGGGAATGAAAATGGCGGCCTCCCAATCTCTGGCGCAGAGGAGTCAAGAACTCAGGGCCCCACTCCTCAGTGCACCCTCAGAGAAAAGCGCTCAATCACTCCCATCTCCCTGGCCTCTGTCTGCGCTCTGAGCTCTCACCCAGCCTATTGACCAAGCATCTCTTTCTCTGGCACATAGCCCCGCCTGGAGTCTCCGAACCCAGAAAATCTCTGAGCTCTTCCAGTGGGGTCTCCCCAGATCTTGTGGGAATCCCACTGACAGAGCAGTGGTCTGTGTCACAGATTATGGTTCAAGGTAACCCCAAGCTGAGAGCTCACTCCTCAGCTCTTTGTAGCTGGCTTCCCCGCTCTAATACCTGCGAGCTCTGTGACATTCAGACACTCCTAATCCTTGTGTGACTCCATGGACTTGGGGACACGCTGACCCCACATAGGCTTCACCCTGGTTTAGCCTCTGGAGTGATGTCCCTCAGTGGAGCAAACTTTTTAAAGTCTTGATTTTGTGCTCCATTGCTCTGCCACTTTCCAGGATCTGGCCCCTCCTCCTGTGGTCTATCTTCCTTTAGCTTTGGATTCACTTCTTTGCCGGTCCTACCTTTCAGAAACTGGTCGATTTTCTGTTTCTAGAATTGTTGCTCTTCTTCTCTTTGATCTCCTGTTGGATTTGTAGGTGTTTGGAATGGTTTGGTAAGCTTTCTAGCTGATCTCCTGCTACCTGATGTCATCTCAGCCTGCTACTTCTCTGCCATCTTGACTCCTCCCCACAAGGCTAGAAATAATTAAAAAAAAAAACAGAAAATATTTAAAATGTTATAGAAATAAATGTTTGAAAACCTAATCAAAAATGACTTTCCTCCAATTACATTTTAATTGATACTTTTGATCTTAGGCCTATTTTAGTTTAGTGCATGAAAATCCTAAACCTGATATTATTTAGCAGTTTAAGATTTTTTGTCATTTACTTCCATCACTTACATTGTAAAGATGTGAATGTCTTACACCATGAAGAATGCATTGTTACCTATCATAATACAAAATATATGAAGCATGCTATAAAGATTTTCTGAAGCAAATAGAATTGAAATGAATAGAAGATTTTGTTATACATATCTCCCTACATTTAAAAAGAATACATATTGAATGGATTTTTAATACATTTCTATTTAATAATACTCTCTTCCTGTACTGACTCCACTTAATTAAAATAATGTTTTAAAAGGAAAAACAAAGGCAGGTATACATTTTTACCAAAATTAAATACTTTCAAAAATATTTCTGACACTGTTCAATGAAGTCATAGATCATGTAGGGAAAGGAACAAATCAGGTTTTCACCAATTTAGGTCATTTTCGTGAAGTCATAAATTTTAAGGCATGGAACTTAAAATGCAATACTTTATAAATCACTTTGTGGGACCCTCTGAAAAGCTGAATACAACTGCACTGTGTCATAAGATAATTAGCTGCATTTTATACTTTTTATATTAATGTGAATTAACAGCCTCCCTTCCACTCTTACCTCCCCTCGAGTATGGGTGGAGAAATTACATTCAGCAGGAAAGTGTGAGGATGCTTAATTGGCACAACCTTTTGGAAGAAAATTTAAAATATTTTCTTGCAATAGTGGGGAAAATTTATATATGGCCACTCTTCGGTATAACTTGCTCTAACTCTTAACTACTCTTAGTAGAGGCAGCATCTGGGAACATCAATTAAACTTACCTATTCAGAGTAATAAACATCCCCCAATGTTTAAAACCTGTTTCAGGTGAGCTCAGGTTCTTTGTAGTTAAATGGTTAGACTTTTCAGGTTCATTTCCTCTCCTATTCTTCCCCATTTCCATAGATAACATCTGGACATAGAGAAAACTTATATGTTATTATGGAACTAGCAAGCAAGAGCTCTCTGGGTCAAGAGATAGCTTTCTCTGTGAATACCTACTGATCTCTGGTTGAGATAGAGCGCACTTCTCCTGGTTCTTTCTTCATGTGCTGTTGAAGGACAATCAGCCAATTCCCTTTGCTTCCTAAGCTTCCCATCTTTTTTTTGAGCCTTTTATGTCTTATGAAAACTGTGGGAACATGGAGGATGGGAACTTCTCAGACTCTTATGAAATACATGTTATCAGAATTCCTGCTCTATTACAGCCACTCTAGCTTATTATTAAGAAACTGAAGCTATTTTTCTCCTAGAATTCCTGGGGGGAAAGGATTTTTTAAAAAATCATACGCTTTTAGCTTCTTCCTTTTACAATTATTAATACCATTCTTCCCTTCTATTCACCTACCTCTTCCACCTAAACATGGGGCCAGGGTTTAGGGAATGAGGGCATTGAATATTATTTAAGTGATGCAAACACTATATTCAACATATTTCATCCTTTTTGGCTCTTTTCATGTTCCTTCCAGCATTGTAAAAAAAAAAAATCCTATTCATGTGTAATAGGAACTTACCTTAAATTATATTCTGTCTTTTCTATGCTGTGGATTATAGTAAATATTTATACTCAGACCCAAGGTTTGTCCTCATATGTAAAGGAAAGTTTTCAAAATTTGAAACTTTTAAAAACATCATGGTTAAAAAAATATTGTTTCCTTCTGCATCCTAGAAACTCAAAATGTTCACCTCTAGCTGAGCAATGGCTTCTTTTTCAAGGCAGTGTCCAGTATCTACTAGAAACAATGATTTCAATCAACTCACCAGGTAAGGAACCTCAAGCATATAAGATTTGCAGAAAATATAAAATTTTAGAGGTTATATATTTAAAATCTCAAAGTTGTATTGCTAATATTTAAAAATCTATCACAATATTTGGCTTGATGTATTTACAAACGTAGCTATACACCCAAGCCAAAAGACAGTTCACAAGGATGTTCACAGAAGCATTGTTTGTAATAACTAAATATTGTAATCAAGTTAAATAGCCATAAATTGGTGTTATAGCCACAAAATGCAATAATATACAATAATTAGAAAGAATGATATAGATATGGATGTGTTAAGTAAAAGTATATCAAATAATGCTAATTTAAAAATAATTTTTTTAAAGATTTTATTTATTTATTTGTCAGAGAGAGAGCGAGCGAGAGCGAGCACAGGCAGACAGAGTGGCAGGCAGAGTCAGAGGGAGAAGCACGCTCCCTGTGGAGCAAGGAGCCCGATGTGGGACTCGATCCCACGATGCTGGGATGATGACCTGAGCTGAAGGCAGCTGCTTAACCAACTGAGCCACCCAGGCGTCCCAATTTAAAAATAATTTTAATAAAATGTGTACACTATGCACCAAAGAGTTTTCCTCTGGGGATGGTATAATCAGAGATTTTTCAGTTTCTTTATTATATATTTTTATAATGTTTGCATTTATAGGTAACAGAGTATATCTCAAACCAATAGGCAATATCACACTTACTGGTGAAATATTAGTGGCATTTTTATTAATCCAGGAAGAGAATGATAGTCATGTCATTACCTAGTATGTCTTTTAGAATTAATTAGATTTAATAAATAATTAAATTAATTAAATGAATTAGATTAAATGAATAAGATTAAAAGGTACAATTATTAGATTGGTACAAAATAAATTCAGTATTTATAAATGATGTATTTGCTTATAATACCAAATAGAATTAACAGACAAGCTATTGAAACTAAAAGGAGTTCAATAAAGTGGTTAGTTATAAAACAAGAATATGAAAATCAATTGCTATTCTGTAAAACAGTACTACACAATTACAAAACAAGCCACTCAGACTATCAACAGAGTATATAAACTATAGAGGAATAAAATTAAGAGAAAATGTGAATGTTTTAGAAAAGAATATTTTGAAGAAGAATATGAATACATGAAGATAAATCCATAAAATATTCTATATTACTAAATGAGAATTTGCTAGATTAAAAAGATGTCCATTAACACCTTGATGTACATTTGGATTATTTCCAAATTAATTTTAAGATTAAATATACTTCCAAGAATATCACACTGATGTATATCAACATATGAAAAGTAAATCAACCTCAAGACCAAATCAGTAATTCTTCAGTACGGTAAACAAAATCATTCAGTGATTGGCCCTAAATTGATTTATCTCTCCTTTCCTCAGGTACCAACATGTTCATTACCAAATAATATAATACAATTTATTCAAACCTATGTAGTACCTAAAATACATTGGGAGTGTAAACAATAAAATTAAGTTTAGTGGATAGAGAGTTTTATGGTAAGTGCTTTACATGCCTTATTCATTTACTCTACACAATAATCCTGTAAAGGATAATATTTTTTATTTCTGAGATTAGGAAACAGATTTTTAAAGATAGCTAAATTCATATAAGTTTTAAGAAGACAACCCAGAATTCAAAGCCTTTAGTTATATTGCTTTATTTTTTTAAGTTTTTATTTTTTAGAGAGAGACAGAGAGCATATATAGGGGAAGCTGCAGGCAGAGGGAAAAGGAGTCTTCCTGCTCAGCAGGAAACCTGATATGGGACTTGATCCCAGGACCCTGGGATCATGACCCTAGCCAAAGATAGATGCTCAAATGACTGAGTCACCGAGGCATCCCAGTTATATTACTTACAATAGAAAATTAAATATGGCCTTCAAAGTTCATATATTTCAGAAAATAGTGTTACAGCCATATGTTTGAATATCAGGTAGCCCTTAAGTTATTAAAACATTTATGTTTTGTGAAAATGCTTTTGATGTTGATTAAAATAAGTGGAATACCTTTTATTTCTCTTTGTTGTCTGATTGCTGTTGCTACGACTTCTAATACTATGTTGAACAACAGTGGTGAGAGTGGGAATCCTTGTCGTGTTCCTGATCTCAATGGGAAGGCTGCAAGCTTTTTCCCATTGAGGATGATATTTGCTGTGGGTCTTTCATAGATAGATTTGATGAAGTTCAGGAATGTTCCCTCTATCCCTATACTTTGAAGCGTTTTAATCAGGAACGGATGCTGGATTTTGTCAAATGCTTTTTCTGCATCGATTGAGAGGACCATGTGGTTCTTCTCTCTTCTCATATTAGTTTGTTCTATCACATTGATTGATTTGCGAATGTTGAACCATCCTTGTAGCCCAGGGATGAATCCCACCGGGTCATGGTGAAAATCTTTTTAATGTGCTGTTGGATCCTGTTTGCTAGGATCTTGTTGAGAATCTTAGCATCCATATTCATCATTGATATTGGTCTGAAATTCTCCTTTCTGGTAGGGTCTTTGAGTGGTTTGGGGATTAGGGTAATGCTGCCTTCATAGAAAGAGACTGAAAGTTTTCCTTCTGCTTTAATTTTTTGAAACAGCTTCAGGAGAATAGGTGTTATTTCTTCTTTGAAGGTTTGGTAGAATGCTCCAGGGAATCCATCAGATCCTGGGCTCTTGTTTTTTGGGAGGTTTTTGATCACCGCTTCAATCTCATTACTAGATATTGGTCTATTCAAGTTTGGGTGCTGGGAAAACTGGGTAGCTATATATAGAAGAATGAAACTCGACCATTCGCTTACACCATACACAAAGATAAACTCAAAATGGATAAAAGACCTCAACGTGAGACAGGAATCCATCAGAATCCTAGAGGAGAACATAGGCAGTAACCTTTTCGATATCAGCCACAGAAACTTCTTTCAAGATATGTCTCCAAAGGTAAAGGAAACAAAAGCGAAAATAAACTTTTGGGACTTCATCAAAATCAAAAGCTTCTGCACAGCAAAGGAAACAGTCAAAAAAACAAAGAGACAACCCATGGAATGGGAGAAGATATTTGCAAATGACAGTACAGACAAAAGGTTGATATCCAGGATCTATAATGAACTCCTCAAACTCAACACACATAAAACAGACAATCATGTCAAAAAATGGGCAGAAGATATGAACAGACACTTCTCCAATGAAGACATACAAATGGCTATCAGATACATAAAAAAATTTTCATCATCACTAGCCCTCAGGGAGATTCAAATTAAAACCACATTGAGACATCACCTTACACCAGTTAGAATGGCCAAAATTAACAAGACAGGAAATAACATGTGTTGGAGGGGATGTGGAGAAAGGGGAACCCTCTTACACTATTGGTGGGAATGCAAGTTGGTGCAGCCTCTTTGGAGAACAGTGTGGAGATTCCTCAAGAAATTAAAAATAGAACTTCCCTATGACCCTGCAATTGCACTCCTGGGTATTTACCCCAAGGATACAGATGTCATGAAAAGAAGGGCCATCTGTACCCCAGTGTTTATGGCAACAATGGACACGGTCGCCGAACTGTGGAAAGAACCAAGATGCCCTTCAATGGACGAATGGATAAGGAAGATGTGGTCCATATACACTATGGAGTATGATGCCTCCATCAAAAAGGATGGATACCCAACTTTTGTAGCAACATGGACGGGACTGGAAGAGATTATGCTGAGTGAAATCAGTCAAGCAGAGAGAGTCAATTATCATATGGTTTCACTTATTTGTGGAGCATAACAAATAGCATGGAGGACATGGGGAGTTAGACAGGAGAAGGAAGTTGGGGGAAATTGGAAGGGGAGGTGAACCATGAGAGACTATGGACTCTAAAAAGCAATCTGAGGGGCTTGAATTGGTGGGTGGGTGGGAGGTTGGGGTATCAGGTTGTGGGTATTATAGAGGGCATGGACTGCATGGAGCACTGGGTGTGGTGAAAAAATAATGAATACTGTTATGCCAAAAATAAATAAAAAATAAATTTAAAAAATAAGTGGAATAATTATTATGGGAAGCTATTCCAAAAGTGAACATATTTTCAACAATTTCTACGTATGATCATGCATTTTAAAAGATTTTATTTATTTATTTATTTATTTGTCAGGGAGAGAGAGGAGCAAGAGTGAGCACAAGCAGACAGAGTAGTAGGCAGAGGCAGGGGGGGAAGCAGGCTCCCGGCTGAGCAAGGAGCCCGATGCGGGACTCGATCCCAGGATGCTGGGATCATGACCTGAGCCGAAGGCAGCTGCTTAACCAGCTGAGCCACCCAGGCATCCCTGATCATGTATTTTAAAAACAATATTCACAACTAACATGGATTATTGGAAAAAAACCCAAATTAGGGATTTTACATAATAAAAGTCTTAAAAAAACTTGATTAAAAAATATATAGAATGCTAAAATTTCCACCTCTAGCCTTGAAATATTAGCTAATATGGGGGATGACAGAGGAGTAGGAAATTAAATTTTGTCTGGTTCCAGGAATTCAGCTACATAGTTATTCAAAACATTCTGAACACGTACAAACTCAACAGGAGGTCAAAGAAAAGAATAGCAGCAATTCTATGAACATAAAACTGACCACTTTCTGGAAGGTAGGACATGCAGAGAAGTGAATCTGAGTTGATATATTGGAACATAGACCATGGGAGGTATGTTCAGGGGGCAGCTCCTGGCAAGCATGGGAGAGAGAAACACAAAATCAGAACTTTAGAAGTCTGCTCTGCAAAAGGACATTGCTCCATTGACTCAGTGGGGGTATGGAACCCTCACAAGGACAGTACGGTATCCAGACCCTCAGCGTCACAGAAGGACCAGGGTTGCCTGAATGGGAAAGAGCTCCCAGGTACCAGAGCAGGGAAGCCAGCTGTAGAGACGGAACTAAGGAGAGGGCTCTCAGCTCAGGGTTGCCATAAATCATAATCTGAGGCAAATTTGAGCCACTACTCTTCGAGCAGGGACCTCACAAGTGGCAGATCCAGGGAAAATTCCCCTTTCCTCCACCGGGAGCAGTGGCACAGGAGCATGCCACAGGAGTCTGCTGGGTTTGGATACTCCAAGTGGGGTAATATGCCAGAGATAGTAATTCTCAGTCACAGGCTGGGTGAGCTCCAAGTGCAGCCACAGACCCGGGAGACAGGAGTGATTGACTGCTTTTCTCTGAGGGCTCATTGAAAAGGGGGGCTTGGTCTCAGCTCCTCCAAGGCCAGATATTGGAAGGCTGTCATTTTCATTCTGGTCCTCCAAATCTGTATAAAAAGGTTCCAGGGAACAAAAGCTACCAAGAGCAAACCCAAGCGGATTACTTAGCCTGGCCCCTGGCAAGGATGATGCAATTCCACCTCAGGCAAAGACATTTGAGATTCACTGTAACAGGTGCCTCCCCCAGAAGATCAGCAAGAACATTCAGCCAAAATCAAGTTTAAGGATCAATGAGAACTGTAAAACTCCAGTGCTAGGAGAAAGCTGCACATAGAATTCATGGTTTTTTTCCCATAATTCTTTAGACTTTCAAAGTTAAATTGTCTAAATTTGATTTTCTTTCTCTTTTATTTTTTGAATTTTTCCTCTTTCCTATTTTAAGCAACATCTTATCAATACCTTTTTAAAAATCTTTTTTAAAATTTTCATTTTTATAGTTATATTCTATTCCTTCATTGTGTTTAACCTCAAAATTTTGAGATACAGTTTCTTCTACCAGACCAAAATAAGCCCTAAATCTAGTGTAAGGCTTTGTCCTCATACCTCCAATCACATTATTTTTTTTCTTAATTTTTTCTTTCTTTCCTCAACCAAATTATCAGTTCATTATTTAAAATATTTTAAAACTTTCATCGCTATAGTTATATTCCTTCCCTTCATCATATTTACCTTTATTTTTGCATACATGTAAGTTTTTCTTTCATTAAAATTTCGAGATGCAGTTTCTTTTAACAGACCAATACATACCAAAAATCAAGTGTGTGGCTCTGTTCTGTTCACCAGCCTGATCCTTTTATTTCCTTTCTCCCCCCCTCACATTTCAGGTCTCTTCTGATTTGTTTAGTGTATATTTTTCTGGGGTTGTTGTTACCTTTCTCGTATTTTGTTCTCTCATTTATCTATTCTTATCTGGATAAAATGACAAGATGGAAAAACTCACCTCAAAAAAAAAAAAAAAAGAACAACAGGCAGTACTGACAGATAGGGACCTAATAAATACGCACATTAGTAAGATATCAGTTCTAGAGTTCAGAATGATGATTATCAAGGTGCTAAACAGGCTCAAAAAAAGCATGGAAGATACTAGAGAATCCTTTTCTGTAGAAATAAAATCCCTTTCTGGAGAAATAAAAGAACTAAAATCTAAAATCAAAAAAAGCTATTAATACGGTGCAATCAAAAATGAAGGTTCTTACTGCTAGGGTAAATGAGGCAGAAGAAAGAATTGGTGAAATAGAAGACAAAATGATGGAGAATAAAAAATCAGAGAAAAAGATAAACAACTACTGGACCATGGAGGGAGAATGCAAGAGATAAGAGATACCCTAAGATGAAACAATATTAGAATAATTGGGATCCCCAAAGAAAAAGAAGAAATAGAGAGAGGGGCAGAAAGTATATTGGAACAAATTAGAGCAGAGAATTCCCCTAATTTGTCAATGGGAACAAGCATCAAAATCCAGAAGGCACAGAGAATGCCCCTCAAAATCAGTAAAAATAGGTCTACACCCCGTCATCTAATAGCAAAACTCACGAATCTCAGTGACAAAGAGAAAATCCTGAAAGCAGCTTGGGACAAGAGGTCTATAACAGACAATGGTAGAAATATTAGATTGGCAGCAGACCTATCCTCAGAGACCTGGCAGGCCAGAAAGGACTGGCATGACATATTCAGAGCACTAAATGAGAAAAATATGCAGCCAAGAATACTATACCCAGCTAGGCTGTCACTGAAAATAGAAGGAGGGATAAAAAGCTTCCAGGACAAAAAAAAAAAAAAAAAAAAAAAAAAAAAAAACCTAAAAGAATTTGAAAACACCAAACCAGCCCTGCAGGAAATATTGAAAGGGGTCCTCTAAGCAATGAGAGAGCCTAAGAGTAACATTGACTAGAAAGGAACAAGACAATATACAGTAATAGTCATCTTACAGGCAGTACAATGGCATTAAATGCATATCTTTCAGTAGTTACCCTGAATATAAATGGGCTAAATGCCCCAATCAAAAGACACAAGACAATATACAGTAATAGTCACCTTACAGGCAGTACAATGGCACTAAATGCGTATCTTTCAGTAGCTACCCTGAATGTAAATGGGCTAAATGTCCCAATCAAAAGACACAGGGTATCAGATTAGAAAAACAAAACAACCAAACAACCCCAAAACCCACTAAGACCCATTGATATACTGTCTGCAAGTATCTCATTTTAGACCCAAAGATACCTCCAGATTTAAAGTGGGTGGGTAAGGGTGCCTGGGTGGCTCAGTGGGTTAAGTAAGCCTCTGCCTTCGGTTCAGGTCATGATCTCATGGTCCTGATATTGAGCCCCACATCAGGCTCTCTGCTCAGCTGGAAACCTGCTTCCCCCTCTCTCTGCCTGCTGCTCTGCCTAATTGTGATCTCTGTATGTCAAATAAATAAATAAAATCTTAAAAAAATAAAGTGAGGGAGTGGAAAACCATTTACCATGGTAATGGACATCAAAAGAAAGCTGGGGTGTCAATCCTTATTTCAGACAAATTAGATTTTAAGCCAAAGACTATCATAAGAGATGAGGAAGGACACTATATAATACTCAAAGGGTCTGTTCAACAAGATCTAATAATTTTAAATATCTATGCCCCTAACATGGGAGCAGCCATTTATATAAACCAATTAATAACAAAATCAAAGAAACACATAGACAACAATACAATAATAGTAGGGGACGTTAACATCCCCTCACTGAAATGGACAGATCATCTAAGCAAAAGATCAATAAGGAAATAAACCCTTTAAATGACACACTGGACCAGATGGACATCACAGGTATATTCAGATCATTGCAACCCAGAGCAACAGAATACACATTCTTTCTTAGTGCACATGGAACATTCTCCATAATAGATCACATCCTGGGTCACAAATCAGGTCTCAACCAGTACCAAAAGACTGGGATCATTCCCTGCATATTTTCAGACCACAATGCTCTGAAACTAGAACTCAACCACAAGACAAAAGTTGGAAAGAATTCAAATACATGAAGGCTAAAGAGCATCCTACTAAAGAATGAATAGGTTGACCAGGAAATTAAAGAAGAATTTAAAAAATTCATGGAAATAAATGAAAATGAAAACAGAACTGCTCAAAATCTTTGGGACATAGCAAAGTCAGTCCTGAGAGGAAAGTATATAGCAATACGAGCCTTTCTCAAGAAGCACGAAAGGTCTCAAGCACACAACCTAACACTGCACCTAAAGGAGCTGGAGAGAGAACACCAAGGAAGGCCTAATTCTTCAGGACAAGAGAAATACTAAAGATCAGAGCAGAAATCAATGAAATAGAAACCAAAAGAACAATAGAACAAATCAACGAAACTAGGAGGTGGTTCTTTGAAAGAATTTAAACAATTGATAAACCACTGGCCAGACTTATCGAAAAGAAAATAGAAAGGACCCAAATTAATAAAATCTTGAGTGAAAGAGGAGAGATCACAACCAACACCAAAGAAATACAAACAATTATAAGATCGTATTATGAACAACTATACCCCAGCAAATTAGACAATCTGGAAGAAATGGATGCATTCCTAGAGACATATAAACTACCAAAATTGAACCAGGATGAAATAGAAAACCTGAACAGACCCATGACCCAGAAGGTGATTGAAGCAGTCATCAAAAATCTCCAAAAATTAGAGCTCAGGAACACACAGCTTCCCAGGGGAATTCTTGCCAACATTTAAAGAAGAATTAATACCCATTCCTCTGAAAGTGTTCTAAGAAACAAAAATGGAAAGAAAACATCCAAAGTCATTTGATGAGGCCAGCATTACCTTGATCCTAAAACCAAAGACCCCACCAAAAAGAAAAATGACAGTCCAATATCCCTGATGAATATGTATGCAAAAACTCTCACCAAAATACTAGCCAATAGGATCCAACAGTACATTAAAAGATTATTCACCATGACCAAGTGGGATTTTATTCCTGGGCTGCAAGGCTGGTCAACATCCACATATCAATCAAAGCAATACATTAATGAAAGAACAAGGACCATATGATACTCTCAATAGATGCTGAAAAAGCATTTGACAAAGTATAGCATCCTTTCTTGATCAAACTCTTCAAAGTGTAGGGATAGAGGGTACATACCTCAATATCATGAAAGCCATCTATGAAAAAACCCCAGTGAACATCATTCTCAGGATATAGGTCAGATAAGGTCAGGAACACAGCAGGGATGTCCACTATCACCACCGCTATTCAACATAGTACCAGAAGTCCTACCCCCAGATATCAGACAACAAAAAGAAATAAAAGACATCTGAATCAGCAAAGAAGTTAAACTCTCATTCTTAGCAGATGATTTGACACTTTATGTGGAAAACCCAAAAGACTCCACTCCAAAACTGCTAGAACTCATAAAGGAATTCAGTAAAGTGTTGGGATATAAAATCAATGCACAGATATCAGTTGAATTTCTATACACCAACAGCAAGACAGAAGGAAGAGAAATTAAGGACTCAATCCCACTTACATTTGCATCAAAACCATAAGATACCTAGGAATATATCTAACCAATGAGGCAAAGAATCTGTACTCAGAAAACTACAGAGTACACATGAAAGTGACTGAGGAAGACACAAAGAAATGGAAAAACATTCCATGCTCCTGGATTGGAAGAAAAAATATTGTAAAAATGTTTACACTACCTAGAGCAATCTACACATTTAATGCAATCCCTATCAAGATACCATCAACTTTTTTTTCAAAGAAATGAAACAAATAATTCTAAAATTTGTATGGAACCAGAAAAGACCCTGAATAGCCAGAGGAATGTTGAAAAAGAAAACCAAAGCTGGCAGCATCACAATTCCAGAATTCAAGCTCAATTACAAAGCTGTCATCATCAAGACAGTATGGTACTGGCACAAAAACAGACACATAGATCAATGGAACAGAATAGAGAGCCCAGAAATGGACCCTCAACTCTATGGCCAATTAATCTTCAAGAAAACAGGAAAAAATGTCCAGTGGAAAAAAGACCGCCTCTTCAACAAGCAGTGTTGGGAAAGTTGGACAGCCACATGCAGAAGAATGAAACTAGACCATTTCCTTACACCACACAAAAAACCAGATGCAAAATGGATGAAAGACCTCAATGTGAGACAGGAATCCATCAAAATCCTTGAAGCAAGGGGCCACCTGGGTAGCTCAGTGGGTTAAAGCCTCTGCCTTTGGCTCAGCTCATGACCCCACGGTCCTGGGATCAAGCCTCACATCAGGCTCTCTGCTTAGCAGGGAGCATACTTTCCTTCCTCCCTCTCTGCCTACCTCTCCTCTCTGCCTACTTGTGATCTCTCTCTGTCAAATAAATAAAACTTTTTTTTTTTAAATCCTTGAGGATAACACAGGCAGCAACTTCTTTGACCTCAGCCTCAGCAACTTCTTCCTGGAAACATCACCAAAGGCAAGGGAAGCAAGGGCAAAAATGAACTATTGGGACTTCATCAAAATCAAAAGCTTTTGCACAGCAAAGGAAACAGTCAACAAAATCAAAAGACAATGGACAGAATGGGAGAAGATATTTGCAAATGACATATCAGATAAAGGGCTAGTATCCCAAATCTATAAAGAACTTATCAAACAGCACCCAAACAACAAATAATCCAATCAAGAAAGGGGAAGAAGACATCCAAATGGCCATCAAATAAATGAGAAAGTGTTCAACATCACTTGGAATCAGGGAAATCCAAATCCAAACCACAGTGAGATACCACCTCATACCAGTCAGAATGGCTAAAATTAACCAGTCAGGAAATGATAGATGTTGACGAGGATGCAGAGAAAGGGGAACCCTTCTACACTGCTGATAGGAATGCAAGCTGTTGCAGCCACTCTGGAAAACAGCATGGAGGTTCCTCAAAATGTTGAAAATAGAGCTACCCTATGACCCAGCAATTGCACTACTGAGTATTTAACCTAAAGATACAAATATAGTGATCCCAAGGGGCACATACACCTGAATGTATATAGCAGCAATCCCTACAATAGCCAAATTATGTAAAGAGCTTAGATGAATGGATAAAGAAGGTGTGGTATATATAATTGTGGTATATACACAATTGAGTACTATGCAGCCATTAAAGAAAATGAAATCTTGCTATTTGCAATGACCTGGATGGAATTAGAGGGTATTATGCTGAATGAAATAAGTCAATCAGAGAAAGACAATTATCAAATGTTCTCTCTGATATGAGAAATATGAGAGGCAGAGTGGAGGGTTGTGGGGGGCAGGGAAAGAAAAATGAGAAAAGATGGGGCCGGGGAGGGAGACAAACCATAAGAGACTCTTAATCTAAAAACAAAACAAAACAAAACAAAAAAACGTGAGGATTGCTTGGTTGGGGGGGATAGGGTGGCTGGGTGATAATAATAATCCTCCCATTGGGGAGGATATGTGCTATGATGAGTGCTGTGAATTGTGTTAAGACTGATGATTCAATGACCTATACCCCCCAAAATAAATACATTTTATGTTAATAAAAAAGGGAAAAAAATTATTATGTTATATGAAATAATGGATGCATTACTTAGCACATATGTTTAAAATTATAAATGCACTATTAGTGATTATATTTCACAAATACAATTTGCAATATTGCAATTTATAGTTTTATTTACTAAAAAGTGGTTTTAATTACTCTTAATATATAATACATTGCTTAAACCTAAATAAAGCTAGTTCACCATTCAAAGTGAATACATCTATTTTCTTTTCTTATTTTTTATCATTTAAATTTGGGTTTTCTGCATGGCCACACACCCCGTTGCTGGGGGCTGGGCTGGGCACACTCCAGGAGCAGCAGGGAGGGGACACCTGCCCTGGCCTCCACCTGCCCCTTGGGTGAGCTGATTTTTTTTTCAGAATAACAGTATTCATTATTTTTTCACCACACCCAGTGATCCAAGCAATCCGTGCCCTCTATAATATCCACCACCTGGTACCCCAACCTCCCACACCCCTGCCACTTCAAACCCCTCAGATTGTTTTTCAGAGTCCATAGTCTCTCATGGTTCACCTCCCCTTCCAATTTCCCCCAACTCCCTTCTCCTAATTCCCCATGTCCTCCATGCTATTTGTTATGCTCCACAAATAAGGGAAACCATATGATAATTGACTCTCTCTGCTTGACTGATTTCACTCAGCATAATCTCTTCCAGTCCTGTCCATGTTGCTACAAAAGTTGGGTATTCATCCTTTCTGATGGAGGCATAATACTCCATAGTGTATATGGACCACATTTTCCTTATCCATTCGTCCGTTGAAGGGCATCTTGGTTCTTTCCATAGTTTGGCGACCGTGGCCATTGCTGCTATAAACATTGGGGTCCAGATGGCCCTTCTTTTCACGACATCTGTATCCTTGGGGTAAATACCCAGGAGTACAATTGCAGGGTCATAGGGAAGTTCTATTTTTAATTTCTTGAGGAATCTCCACACTGTTCTCCAAAGAGGCTGCACCAACCTGCATTCCCACCAACAGTGTAAGAGGGTTCCCCTTTCTCCACATCCCCTCCAACATATGTTGTTTCCTGTCTTGTTAATTTTGGCCATTCTAACTGGTGTAAGGTGATATCTCAATGTGGTTTTAATTTGAATCTCCCTGATGGCTAGTGATGATGAACATTTTTTCATGTGTCTATTTTCTAATACAGTAGAAATAGCTCACATGGCAGACAGCGTTCATGTTTCCAATACTTTACACTTACTGTATCCATGCCCTCTGCCATGTATGAAAGTAAAGTACCAACTGGAATGGCAGGAAGTTACACAAGCTGGGCCTATCCTTCCATCTGGACATTCACTCCTGAATTCTTTAGAGCATGGATGGCTCAAGGTTCCACAAGGGAAAAGGCAGAAAACGCAAAGCATCTTAAAGCTTAGTCTTGGAAGTTAAGCAACATCACATCGGAAATATCCTGTTGATAGAAACAAGTTTATAAGTCAGCCCAGGATCAGCACCTGGGGAAATAAATCCAAACCCTGAAGGAAGGAGAAGAAAAGGTCCCATGACAACAGGGTATGTTCACAGAGACAGAGGATTCACTGGGCATCATTATTGTAATGGTCCACCAAACTATTTGCTGTGCAGAATTTCAATGCCATTTGCCTTGTATGCTTTTGCCATTGTGTTTAAAGTGCAACCACACAGGTTACACTATTGAAAGATGAAGTGTCTGTGGTCAACAATGATCCTTCAGATGTTGTTGTCTCTGGGACAGAGCCGCATTAATGCCTTCGCGACGCCTGGCTTTGCTTCAGTAATTGTACTTTTTGCTTAGAGTTGGAAGGAGCCTAGAGAGTTTGGTGACCAAATATTGCTAGATTCCTCACATTCTTTCCAGTTGACTACTTGCAAATACTGAGTTGTTAGTTTGTGTGTTGCCATTTTGGCCAAGGGAGGAGGCTAATCTGTGAATCATCTAGCCCTACCCCTCCTTGTCTTCAGTGGCCATCTTTGGTTGTGAGGCCGAAAGCAACTAGTGCTCATGCTGACCGCCCACGGCAGGTTCCCGTGTGTTGACAAGGTTTGGAACTGAGATGGTTTTGAGAACAGGAGCTTGAGCTGGCTGACTGGAACCCCACAGCAACTACTTGGCAACTTTGAGATGTCCCCTCTTGGCATCCTGCAGGAGAGGAGTATGTTTGAGAGCAGAGACTTCAGGGAACAGGAAGGGAGAAGAAGAAGACCGTGAGGACTGAGAAATCACAGAAAGCTGCTGCCAGGCGAGGCATGGGAATCAGGAGAAGAGAACCCCAGGGCTACCATACCTGCCCTTTATCCTCCAACCCCAGCCTACACAAAGACACCCTCACCCCTGGCCTGCCCATCTGGGGAAAGGCCCAAAAACCCAGAGAGTAGCCAGGTACCTGTGCCTCATTCTCCTCCCAACCTTCCCTCTCTCACCGGTTTCCTCAACAAATCAGCTGGAGGGGGAGGGGATCAAGACTTACTGCCATCACCATGGAAAGGCCCTGTCATACCCGACAAAAGGTTGCAAGATTGCTCGGGGAACCAGAAGATGAATTAAGCATCAGAGGAAAACTGACCAATCAGAGCCCATCACCAACCAACCCCTTCCTCTGAGGAGGTCCTGCCAGGCGAGGACAAGACAAGCAAGGCCTGATTATGTTTCCCAAATGGAACTGGAAAGCTGAGGACCGACAGACAGACAGTGGTTTCACTTTACCTTGCTGAGAAACAAGAATCTGAAGCCCAGGGGTCCTCATTCCCATGTACCCTCCTGAGTGGGACGGAAGGGTTCTTTCTTCCATCTCTGTCATGCCCTCCTTTCATTTCACATGTTTGTGCCTGGGCCTCTTCTTCCCCTGTTTGTGCCTTGAACTGCAAGTGCCTTGAATGCAGGTTCTACTGTATATCAGCCATCCATCTGCATGACGGCCACATTCCCTGACAATGAGAGGCAAGGATCCAATTGCCACGAGGGAGTAAAGGCACCCACAGAGGACACGGATATCTCTTGCATCTCAGCAACAGCAGAACACGAGGCCCTGATGTTCCTTATAAATGTGAAACAACCTATGTGGGGCTTTTGGAATGGGTAAACACACTGGCACAGGATCCATTGAGACTTCCCCCTAAGTAAGACCTTCCACATGCACGACAAAAATGTAAATAAAGCCCATAGGGATTATCTGGGGCTCCAAATACTTGTATAGCCTCTAGGGAACTGGTCTTGAATGCATAAAGTAAAGGACTTCAAAAATGCCCCAAGGGGAGTATCTACCCCCCGACCCCTGCCCTGACCCTACAGGATCCCAAGAATCAGTAAATAACATCTCTCCTGGAGAAGCGAAGCATTTCTCATAGCAGAAAATAACACAGAATGCTATGGCAAACCAGTGGTTCTGGTGGAGGGATACCGGGTCCATGTTACTTGCTAGGATGGTGAAGTATCTGGGAATGAGGAGGGTGAAGCTAGTTCTACCACTTGGACATGCTCCCACATCCACTCTAGCACTCTTAGGAAGCAATTGCCCTTTACCTGCTTTCAGAACCAACTTCATGGCCCCATGTGTGCTTCCTCACTCTCAGTTGGTACTTCTGGTTGGCCACTCTGCCTGCAGGGAACCCAGAACCAGCACAGCTCACTGGAACAGGCCATGTCCCCATGAAGGTGGCATACATACACAACGGTTAATTTTGCCAAGCCTTTCTGGCGGAGACCGACAAATATTTTGAGACCCGGTTACCTGCACAGGTTTTGGAGACACCCAGCCATGTCCGTTAGGGCTGCACCGACACCTCCAGCTATCCTAGGCCACCAGACTGCCTGCCCAACAGTGAAGATTCCAAGTGCCTACATGTCCTGACTGACTTCCCAAGAAGAGGCCTCAGCAGCACAACAGGCTTCGGACTGTGCATCTCCCTCCCAGCCAAGCCTCACTGCTTCAGCTTCAATAAAGTGCGCTGGGTAAGAGCACGAGAGACAGCTGGCCATGGTCAGAGTCTCTGTGCTTCCCCTGCCCAGCCGCAGGACCTAGGAAAGGCTTCAAGCTTTTGAAGGACTGAAGCAGATATTTGGAGCAGCAACACCTGCTGGAAGAGGCTAGGGACTTGAGCAGAGAGCCTGGAGCCCTTTCCTTTTCTGGAGTAGAGTGAGGTCTGTCACTGTTGTGAGATTAGCAGCACGGCTGCACAAATGCCAGCTCCCCAGGACACTCCCTGAAGGTGGTGTAAGGAAACTTCCCCAAGTGGGTGAAGGAATCAGCTTGCATCTATCTTCTCTTGCCCTGTCTCTCTTGCTTTTTCTCCCTCTCTCTCCAAGGGCACAGGTGCACCATCAAAAAAGGAAAGACAAGTGGTACTCCCCATTCTCAGGAGGTCTGTCTGGCCTCCCTCCCTTCATTCCTTCACACAGCATACAGAGAACAGATAATTACAGCAAACACAGTGACAACTACTCACCAAGTGTGTGTCCGGCGCACCATGTTAGCGCTCGTTCTCCTGGAGACAAGAGAGCTGTATATGGCTGCTTTCAGTATGTGGGTGGCCATCAGAGTTTTTCCAAAAACCTGGCCAAGCCAACCTGGCCCAGAGGGAGCGTCCCCTCACCTGCCCTGAGGACAACTGGGAAGAAGAGGAGTCCCCCCTTTTTCATCCTGAGAGCGGCAATAGCCTCGCCTGATGATTTTCACAGTAGGGTTCCATGCCCACTTAAATGTGCTTTCTCTATGTCTTCATCCAACTGGAGTTAAGTGTGCTCCAAAGAGAAGGCACTCCAAGCCATGAACTGTTCCAGAATCACTTACCAGAACTCGGAGCGGCACAAAAGCAACTCCAGCTTCTCTTAGGAATAAGGAAGCAGAAAAGACAGAGGACTCTGAATTTGCTGGGATCCTGCTCCTACTAAGCCCCTGAGGGGAAGAGAGCCCAGCCCAGCCCAGCCTGCCCAAGGCAACTTTCATCCCAACCCCTGATCAGCATAGGAGTGGCCTCAAGCACTTGGCCTTCACCCTCCCCAGCACCCTCCTACCTGCCCCAGTGAGTCTCCATTTCATATGCTGCCCCTTAACACACTGCCTTTCAGGCTTTGAGAGGAAATATGGACCCTCAGCCTTGCCTACCACAGCCTCCAGGGCCCCATACCTCCCAGCTCCTCTCTAAGAGATACTCCCCTCACTCCTGGACGTAGAGGATACCCTGTGAGTATGTGCAGGAACCTGGAGATAGAGGGGAGAGAGAATGCAGGGCCTGTTCCAACCTCTCAGGAGATTCTCATGCAGAAAACAGCCTAACTAATCAACCATAAATGGTTATTGAGAGCCATGAGTTTACCCTGCTTTGTTTTCTCAAGGCAGACATCAACCCTCTTAATGTCCATAAGGAATTTAAGTGTTGCCTTGGTAGTGCGCGTCTGAGGCTGTTGAAGCCAAGGAGCCCCTTCCTTCATGCTGATGCTGAGTTTTCCAGAAGTCTCTTCCTCAGAGGTTCCTTTATGAAGAGACCTTTTCATACTTTTTCATTCCAGTGCACCCTTTCCCTTTCCTGGCTTATAGAACAAGATAGCTAGCTAACATGTAAGAACAGGGAAGATAGAGCTAACGAGATGCTTCCCATGACTGACAGGACGTTTGCTGTAGGGACCTCTTCATTGCAGTCTACATCCCCAGAGGCTATTCTGAGTGGGGAAGCATAGTCCACAAGTAGCCGTTGCCACCACCACATCCACCCCTGACACCTACCTCCACCTTCCCACGTGCCCCGTGTTTCCCTCTTCCCCACCCTCTTCGTCCTGCAAGTGAGGGTGGACTGCTCACCTGGGACCATGTCCTCCTTTTTGGCTCTCCCTCTTCAACTCAGGCTTGTCTACCTTCTGTGGAGATTCCATCAAAAACCCGGGAGCTGATGGAACTCTGGGGGTGGGGATGGGAAATTACATCCAAGCTGGAGTGCACAGAGCATTTACAAATACTGATGGAGCACCCAGTTCTCTAGGACAGGGGCTATGCTCGGTGCTGAGCATATACATGAATTCACTCTCATGGATCTGCAGCCCCTTAGGGGAAGTGAGAAAATAAGGAAAGGGAGAATAAAAATACTTGTTATGGTCATAAATATTATGGAATAATATAATTAGTTGATATGAAATGAGGGACTGGATGGGAAAGAGTACATCCTGAAAGGCCTTCTTTGCCTTTATTTTTTCTTTTCTTCTATTAACTATAGCTATAGCAATATGCATAATTCTTAATTGTAATTATTTATGTTTATGCAATGTGTATCACAATATAGAATATTTCAAACATTAATGCTCTTTCATGTTCTTCCAGACAATACCTCCCCAAATTAATGACTGATTTGAATTCTATGATAACAGATTAGTTTTATTGCCTTTAATCTCCACATAATGGAACCGGACACTGTGTGTTCCTTTGTATCTGGTACTTTTCTCTCAACATTAAGTCTGTGAGATCTGTGCTGTTATGTGTAAAAGTGTTTCTTCATTGCTCAGTGGTATCTTATCACATGAATATAGCAGAAGTTGTTGATTCATTGAAAACGTGTTGGACTTTTGGTTAGTCCATGTTTCTGACTGACCAGAGATAAATGTGGGATTCCCACAACCTCCTTACTGGGTTTAAAACTCAGTAAACATTTTATTTACTTTATTTCCAGTTTGTTGTAAAATGATATAACTCAGAAAAAACCAGATGGAAAAAAAAAAAAGGTCAAGGTGGGGCACCTGGGTGGCTCAGTGGGTTAAAGCCTCTGCCTTCTGCTCAGGTCATGATTTTAGGGTCCTGGGATTGAGCCCCATATCAGGCTCTCTGCTCAGCAGGGAGCCTGCTTCCCCCTCTCTCTGCCTACCTCTCTGCCTACTTGTGATCCCTCTCTCTGTCAAATAAATAAATAAAATCTTTAAAAAAATAGGTGAAGGTATGTGGTAGTGGTGTATACCAATTCTCAGCACCTCCATGTGATCATTAACCCAGAAGCTCTCCCAATACCAGATTTTCTGGATTTTGGTGGCTTCATTACATAGACATACATGATTAAATCATTCATCTTATTTGATTAATTCAAACTCCAGCCCCCTTCTCCTCCCAAGAGGTTAATGGATAGAGCTGAAATTTCCAACCCTCATATCATGAGTTTGGATCTCCTGGCATCCAGCCGCTATCCTTAGGGGCTTTCAAAAAGTCACTTCATTAATATAAACTCAAGTCTAGCTGAAAAGGACTTGTTAAGAATAACAACAACTCTTTCACATTTATTGCTCTGTAGGTATTTAAGGAACAGGAAACAGAACTAAATATTACATAACAAATGATGCCCCTCTAGCTGTTACACAGGGATTACAAGTGTTTTAGGAACTGTCTTCCAAGAGCCCTGGATAAAAGCCAATACATATTTATTATAAATCACAATATCATATCTCTGTAACAAAATACAAAGCTTCCTAAATAAGTGAATCAATAATTGATGTATAAGAGAGAAAGTAATACACACCACCAAAAATTTAAAAAGAATAATTAAAATAAAAATAGTTGAAAAATTTTAGGCCAGATATGTGAGTTGCATCAATAAATATGAATAGGGTCAACTCATCCATAAAAATAAAAATATTTTTTCAGGGGTTCCTGGGTGGCTCAGTGGGTTGAGCCTCTGCCTTCAGCTCAGGTTGTGATCTCAGGGTCCTGGGATGGAGCCCAGCATCGGGCTCTCTGCTCAGCAGGGAGCCTGCTGCCCCTTCTCTCTCTGCCTGCCACTCTGCCTACTTGTGATCTCTCTCTCTGTCAAATAAATAAATAAAACCTTTAAAATATTTTTTCAATTTTACCACAAATTAACACCCAAATATATGATTTTGCAAGAAAAATATCTAGAAAAAAATGAACAAACCACAACCTTCTATTATCAAGAAAGAAGGGAGAAAGAGCAAAGATAATGAATAATAATAGCAAAGGAGAAAAACATTGATAAAGGGGAAATTTTTAGAGAGAATCATAAGACAACCTAGAAGAAATAGATGAATTCCTAGAAACATGCAATCTTCCAAGCTGAATCAGGAAGAAATAGAAAATCTGAAGAGACCACATACTAGTAATGAAATTGAGTCAGAAAAAAAAAAAACCTTCCCAACAAACTATAATCCAAGACCAGAGGGCATTACAGAAGAATCCTACCAAACATTTAAGTAAGAGTTAATTTCTATCTTTCTCAACTATTACAAAACTCAGAAGAGGAAAAATCCTTCCAAATTCATTCTATGAGACCATCATTATTCTGATACCAAAACTAGACAAACTATGTAAGAAGCTACAAAAAAAATTACAGACCAATATCCTTGATGCACATAGATGCAAAGATATGACAAAATATTATCAAATATTATAAAACTGAATGAAAAAATGTATTTGAAGGATCATTTACCACAGTCAGGTAGGATTTATTCCAAGGATACAAGGATGATTCAATATATGTAAATTAATCATCATGAAACACCAAATTAAAAAAATAAAGGATCAGAATTATATGATTATCAAAATAAATGCAGAAAAAGCATTTGACAGAATTCAACATCCATTCATGATAAAAACTCTCAACAAAGAAGTTGTAGAGGGAACATATATCTCAACATAACAAAGGCCATATATAACAAGCCCACAACTAACATTATACTCAGTGGGGAAAAGCTTTCAGCTCTCAGCTAATTTCAGGAACAAGACAAGGATGCCCACTCTTACCACTATTATTCAACATAGTACTGGAACTCCTAGCCATAGCAATCAAATAAGTAAAAGAAATAAAGACATTGAAATTGGTAAGAAAGAAATAAAACATCCCAGATGACATAATACTAGATATAGAAAACCCTAAAGACTCTACCAAAAAGCCTTTAGAACTAATAAATTAGTTCAATGAAGTTGTGGAATACAATATCAGTATATAGATATCTGTTGTTTATTTAGATACTGATAATAAAAAAAAATCAGAAAGGAAAATTTAGAAAACAATTCTGCTTACACTTGCATCAAAAAGAATAAAATACCTAGGAATAAATATAACAAACATGAAAGACCTATATTACGAAAACCATAAGACATTGAGGAAGAAGTTGAAGATGGCATAAATAAATGCAAGGATATACCATGTTCACAGAATGGAAGAATACTGTTAAAGTGTCCATACTACCCAAAGCAATGTACATATTCAATGCAATCCCAATCAAAATACCAATTATCATATGGTTTCACTTATTTGTGGAACATAACAAATAGCATGGAGGACATGGGGAGTTAGACAGGAGAAGGGAGTTGGGGGAAATTGGAAGGGGAGGTGAACCATGAGAGACTATGGACTCTGAAAAACAATCTGAGGGATTTGAAGGGGTGGGGGGTGGGAGGTTGGGGGAGCCAGGTGGTGGGTATTATAGAGGGCATGGATTGCATGGAGCACTGAGTGTGGTGAAAAAATAATGAATACTGTTATGCTGAAAATAAATAAAAAATAAATTAAAAAAAATACCAATAGTATTTTTCAAAGAATGAGAACAAAAAATCCTAAAATTTGTATGGAACCACAAAAGACCCTGAATATCCAAAGCAATCTGGAGAAAGAATAAAGCTAGAGATCTCACAATCTCAGGTTTCAAAATATATTACAAAACTATAGAAATCAAAACAGTATAGTACTGGCACAAAAATAGACACATAAATCAATGGTGTATATTTAAGACCCAGAAATAAACCCATACTTACACGGTCGATTAATCTATAGGAAGCGAGAAAATACAATGGGAGAAAACAGTCTCTTCAGTAAATGGTGTTTGGAAAACTGGACATCTACATTCAAAAGAATGAAACTGGACAACTTCCTTACACTATACACAAAGATACACACACACACACACACACACACACACACATATACTGGGGGCATGTGGCAGTTCTACACAGAAGACTCACCTGGGCTCAAGGTTTGTCCTGTTGCAGTATTGGTCATGAGTCTTCTGTTCATTGCTTCTGTATTTATGTTGCACATTTAGGGCAAGTACACTCATTCATAGATTTGGCTACATCCATCTATCTGTCATCTGAAGAAGAAGGAAAAAAAACCATATCTTGGAACAAAAGCATAGTGATTACATCAAACTAAAAAGCTTTTTTACAACAAAGGAAACTATCAACAAAATGAAAGCAATGTACTGAACAGCAGAGGATATTTGCAAATGATATATCCAGTAAGAACTCAATATTCAAAATATATAAAGAACTCATACAACTCAACACCAAAAAACTAAACGATCTAATTAAAAAACTGGTCAAGGGACACGATGAGACATTTTTCCAAAGAAGACATACAGATGGCCAACAGACATATGAAAAGATGTTCAACATCACTAACCATCAGGGAAATTTAACTCAAAACCATGATGAGATATTACCTCACACCAGTCAGAATGGCTACTATTAAAAGATAAGATCTCTGTTCTAATCTTGATTATTTCTCTTTCTATGTGCGGAGTTGGTTTGATTTTTTGTTGATTCTCCAGTTCTTTAAGGTGTAGAGACAGCTGCTGTATTCTGGATTTTTCAATTTTTTTGAGGGAAGCTTGGATGGCTATGTATTTCCCCCTTAGGACCGCCTTTGCTGTATCCCATAGGTTTCGGACTGAAGTGTCTTCTTTCTCACTGGTTTCCATGAATTGTTTAAGTTCTTCTTTGATCTCCTGGTTGATCGAAGCATTCTTAAGCAAGGTGGACTTTAGCTTTCAGGTGTTTGAGTTCCTTCCGAACTTTTCCTTGTGATTGAGCTCCAGTTTCAAAGCATTGTGATCTGAGAATATGCAGGGAATAATCTCAGTCTTTTGGTATCTGTTGAGTCCTGATTTGTGACCCAGTATGTGGTCTATTCTTGAGAAGGTTCCATGTGCACTTGAGGAGAATGAGTATTCTGTTGTTTTAGGGTGGAATGTTCTGTATATATCTATGAGGTCCATCTGGTCCAATGTGTCATTCAATGCTCTTGTTTCTTTATTGATTTTCTGCTTCGATGTTCTGTTTATTTCTGAGAGAGGCGTGTTAAGATCTCCTACTATTAATGTATTCATATTAATATGACTCTTTATCTTGATTAACAGTTTTCTTATGTAATTGGTTGCTCCCATATTGGGGGCATAGATATTTACAATTGTTAGATCATCTTGGTGGATAGTCCCTTTAAGAATTATGTAGTGTCCTTCTGTATCTCTGACTACAGTCTTTAGTTTAAAATCTAATTTATCTGATTTGAGAATCGCTATCCCGGCCTTCTTTTGACACCCTTGGCATGGAAGATGCTTCTCCATCCCTTCACTTTCAGTCTGGGTGTATCTTTAGGTTCAAATAAAAAAAAAGATAAGAAATAACAAGAGAGAGACCATTTCTCAAGATATATAGGAGATGGCTCTGAAGACTCTAGCCTTTGCTGTATAGTGACTATCGGTAATTACTTGAAGTGGTGGAGTTTTCCAAGGTTCTTGGTCCTGGGAGAAATGATTTTCATTTACATTTTTTATTTGGCTGGTGATAATGGCTGTATAGTGTTGGCCTTCTTGCTCTTTTAGGTTTTCTTGAAGAGATGGTAATTGTTAGGATATTTTTCTCCTGTAATCCCTTGAAGGGCCCTTTTTACCTGTATGTTGTTTTCATCTAGAAAGGTAACAGGGTAAATGCAGAAGGGCACTGATTTAGGGGGAAAGGATGGAGACTGGGTGGAAAGGCAGGCTTCAGGAGGAGGGGTACAAGATGATAAGTATATTTGTGCCAGACAGTGGCAGGCAGGAACCTTGGCAGTTGTGGGTGTAACCAATGGAGAAAAATAGAGAAGAAGAATGAGGAGAATGGGTAAGGTCATTTGACCTTGTCACCATTTCTAGACATGGGTTGACAGAGGTTTTCACTTTCTTCCTCCTTTTGGTGCTTGGGGTTGGTTGTTCTGTAACTGTGGTAGGTGCCTATAGTTTCCTCTTATCTTAGCCATCTTAAAACCTCTCAGTGATATACCCCAGGGCTCCTGACCTTACATATGCTCCTTCTTGGTCAGTGATGACTCATATTTTAGGCTTTATTTGATCAGCAAGTCTCTGTCTGAGCCAAGGGTAGTCTTGAGGTGGTTTACACACCAAAAGCATCATCCTGACTCCTCCATTGGTTGTATGTATGTGGGATGTTGGGCAGGTCAAAATTCTCTGGTTGAAAAAAGGGAGCCTAAAGAACCTTCCTCAATTGAACTGCCAGGTTTTTTCATCTGTCTAGATTCAATTCTCATGGGTCACACTTTAGGGAGAGGTATCTTCTCCAAGCCATTCTCTATGGCCAACCCTATTCCATGGTTTATTCTATTGTCTCTTGCTCTTCATCATTACCTATTATTTTGGATTATCTCACCCAAAATCCATCGAAGCTAATGTGGCTTTATTTAAGAATCAGTGGAGATGTGAATCACTGCAGTTACCTTCTACAAATTTTCTTTATGTGCCTTGAACACCATTCACATCGTGACTACTATCTGGCAACTTTTCCATCCAATTCCTTTCCCCAAATGTCCATGTAGATCTCTTTGGTATTATCACTTCCACTCTAAAATCACTCACTTCAGGCTGTCAAGATTCTACTGAATATATTTGCAACATTGAGCATACTACTTTCATAAGTAATGAGTAGTGTTCATCTCAGAATGTGTAGTAGATTGAATAGTGCCCCCCCAACATATGTCCATGTCCTAATCCCAAAAACTTATGAATATTACTTTATATAGTAAAAGAGTATTACTTTATGTGCCAAAATATGTAAATAAGCTTGGATCCTGAGAGGAAGAATTTATCCTGGATTATTCATGTGGGCCTGCAAACAATCATATGCATTCTTATAAGAGAGAGGAAAGGGAATTTTGATAGAAACACACTAGAGAAAAGGCAATGTGAAGATGGACCAGAGAGCAATGTGGCAACAAGGGAAGAAGTTCCAAGGCAAGCTAGCAGCCACCATGATCTAGAAGAGGCAAGGAATAAATACTTCTAATAGAAACATCAGAGGACATACATCTCTGTTAACACCTTGAATTCACAGTTCTGGTCTCTAGAATTATCAGAGAAAATATTTGTGATGTTTCAATCCACAAAGGTTGTTACAATTTATTACAGCAGCCATAGGAAATTAATACAAAAACCATAGTTGTCAGACTTGGCTTTTTTTAGTACTGGACAGATGAGGAATATATACATACACTGCAAGTTTTGCTAGGTGATCACATGCAGCAATTTACAACTGAAGACTGATGAGTACTCCTAGGGATTAACCCAGAGATGTGTGAGCCTTGTGTGCAAAGTTTTTCTAAGCACATATTCTCAAACAAGAAGTACTTCTCTCATTTTACTTTACCTCTGACTTCTGGCACTATTATCATTGTACCTCCCTGGAGCTTACTCATAGATGGGACATTCGTGGAAGTCATTTTTATGAATAGCTAACAACAAACTTCTACTTTCTTGGAGAAAATTTTGTATTCGGGTCCTGTCCATCCAGCTCCCTATGAAAAGGGTCTCTTAATCAGAATTTTAGCCATGAAAAAGAGGGGTCATTGGGTTGACCACAGTCCTATGTTCCTAATCAGTTAACAGTTTATGCCAGGCTGAGAGGCTCACCTGTGCACATAATCTTTTGGCTTAGCAAGATTTCCTGGGGTTTCCTATGGAGCATTCACTTCCTGACATCCACTGGTTGCTTTCTTACCCAGTATTCACACTAGCAGTGGAGAATATATCAGGAATTTTTCATTTGTGGATATAGATAGACTTTGTGAGTTATTCCACACGATACATTAATTTGTGTATTAAGCTCATGTTTTGAGTGAAGAAATGCATTGGAGTCCTGAAATAACACACATCACAAGAAGATATGACCCCTAACCCTAAAGAAATTCTGACTGAGTAGATGTGAGAAGTCTTGGAGGTATATCCTACCTATTGTAGGCTCAGAAATTGGCCTTGTGGGCTTCCCTCTTCCAGTCCTCTGTTCCTATGTTACTGTTTCCTGGTCTTGGACTTATGCCCTTTTCATTATATTTTATAAAATTTTAATTCCATTATAGTAAACATACTGTATACTAGTTTCAGGTATAAAATATGGTGATTCAATGCTTCCATATAACCGCTGGTGTTCATCAAGATCAGTGTTCTTCAACTCCATAGCTCCACCCATGTCTATGCAAATGACAAGATTCAATTCTTTTTTAATGCCTGAGAAATTTTCCATTGTATACATATAACACTTCTTTATCCCTTCATCAGTTGAGGGACACTTGGGCTATTTGGTTATTGTAGATAATGGTGCTATAAACATAGGAGTACATGTATTCTTTGAATTAGTATTTTGTAAATCCTTGTGTAAATACCTAGTAGTGCAATTACTGGATCATAGGGTAGTTCTATATTTAACTTTTTGAGGAATATCCATATTGCTTTCCACAGTGGCTGCACCAGTTTGCTTTCCTACTAACAGTGCAACAGGATTCCCCTTTCTCCACATCCCTGCCAAAACCTTTTGTTTCTTTCATTTTTTTTTAAATTAACATATAATGTATTATTTGCTTCAGGTGTACAGGTCTGTGAATCATCTGTCTTACACAATTCACAGCACTCACCATAGCACATACCCTCCCCAATGTCCATAACCCAGCCACACTATCCCTCCCCCTCAACCTCAGGAACCCTCAGTTTGTTTCCTGAGATTAAGAGTCTCTAATGCAAAACCTGTTGTTTCTTCTGTTGTTGATTTGCGTTTATCTGATAATAAGTATCTTTTCATGTGTCTGTTGACACCTATATGTCTTCTTTGGAAAAATATCTTTTTGTGTCTTCTGCCCATTTTTAATTAGGATTACTCTTCTCTGGGGCATTGTGTTTTATAAGTTCTTTATGTATTTTAGATACTGACCCTTTATCAGAAATGTTATTTGCAAATCTCTTCTCCCATTCCATAGATTGCTTTTAATTTTGTTCTTTCCTTCACTATGCAGAAGCTTTTTATTTTGATGAAGCTCCAATAGTTTATTTTTGCTTTTATTTCCCTTGCCTCGGGAGACATATCTAGAAAGAAGTTGCTATGGCTGATGTCAAAGAAGTTACTACATATGTTCTGTTCAAAGATTTTCATGATTTCGAGTCTCACATTTAGGTTTTTTGATCCATTTGGAATTTATTTTTGTGTATGGTGTAAGAAAGTCCAGTTTCACGTTTGCATGTTGCTGTCCAGTTTTCTCAATACCATTTGTTGAAGAGGCTGGTTTTTCTCCCATTGAATATTCTTTCCAGCTTTGTTTAAGATTAGTTAACCATATAGTTGTGTGTTCATTTCTGGATTTTCTCTTCTGTTCTATTGATCTTTGTGTCCATTTTTGTGCTAGTATCATACTATTTTTATTACTACAGCTTTGTAATATAACTCAAATTCCAGAATTGTGATACCTCAGCTTTGCTTTTCTTTTTCAACATTCCTTTGACAATTTGGGGTCTTCTCAGGTTCCATACAAATTTTAGAATTGTTTGTTCCAGCTCTGTGAAAAATGCTGTTGATATTAGGATAAGGATTGCATTAAATGTGCAGATTGCTTTGGGTAGCATAGACATTTTAACAATATTTCTTCTTCCAATCCATGAGAATGGAATGTCTTTCTAATTGTTTCTGTCATCTAATTTCTTTCATTAGAGTTTTATAATTTTCAGAGTATAGATCTTTCACCTCTTTGGTTAGGTTTATTCCTAAGTATCTTATTGTTGTTGGTACAATTCTAAATGGGATTGATTCCTTAATGTCTTTCTTCTGCTTCATTATTGGTGTATAGAAATGCAACAGATTTCTATACATTGATTTTTTTTCTTATGACTTTGCTTAATTCATTTATCAGCTCTAACAGTTTTTTGGTGGAGTATTTCAGGTTTTCTATATACAGTATAATGTCACCAGCAAATAGCAAAAGTTTTACTTCTTTGTTGATTTGGATGTCTTTTATTTCTTTCTGTTTGTTGTCTTATTGCTGTGGGTAGGACTTACAGTACTATGTTGAATAAACATGGTGAGAGTGGGCATCCCTTTCTTGTTCCTGACCACAGAGGAAAGTTCTCAGTCTTTTGCCATTGAGGATGATACTGGTGGTAGATTTTTTTTAATATGGCCTTTAATATGTTGAGGTGTGTTCCCTCTAAACCTACTTTGTTGAGGGTTTTTATCATGAATGGATGTTGTATTCTGTCAAATGTTTTTTCTGCATTTTGAAATGATTATTTTGTTCCTATCTTTGCTTTAATTAATGTGATGTATCAGGTTGATTGATTTGTGAATATTGAACCACGTGGCAACCCAGGAATAAATCCCATTTGATTGTGGTGAATGATTTTTTTAAATGTACTGTTGAATTTGGTTTGCTCGTATCTTACTGAGAATTTTTGCCTCTTTGTTCATCAGGGATATTGGCCTGTACTTCTCTTCTATAGGGGTGTCTTTATCTGGTTTTGGTATCAGGGTAATGCTAGCCTCATAGAATGAGTTTGGAAATTTTCCTTCCCTTTCTATTCTTTGCAATAGTTTGAAAAGAATAGATATTAACTCTTCTTTAAATGTTTGGTAGAATTCACCTTGGAAGTCATCTGGTCCTAGACTTTTGTTTATTGGGAGTTTTTTTTATTACTGATTCAATTCTGTTGCTGCTAATAAGTTTGTTCAGATTTTCTGTTTCTTCCTGGTTCAGTTCGAGAGGTTATATATTTCTAGAAATTTATCAATTTCTTCTAGTTATCTAATTTTTGACATATAATTTTTCATAATATTCTCTTATAATCTTTTGTATTTCTGTGGTGTTGATTGTTATTTCTCCTCTTTAATTTCTGATTTTGTTTGACTCGTCTCTCTCTCTTTCACTCTTTTTGGTCAGCCTGGTTAGATGTTTATTAATTTTGTTGATCTTTATACAGAACCAGATCCTGGTTTCATTGATCTGTTCTATTGTGGTTTTAGTTTTTATTTAATTTGGCTCTTCTCCAATCTTTATTATCTCCTTCCTTCTACTGGTTTTGGGTTCTGTTTGTACTTCTTTTCCTAGCTCCTTTTGTTGTAAGACTAAGTCATTTATATGTGATTTTTCTTGCTTAAGGTAAGCCTGCATTGCTATAAACTTCTGTCTTAGAATAACATTTACTGCACCCCAAAGATTTTGGACCATAGTGTTTTCATTTTTAGTTTTCTCCATGTATTTTTTTAATTTCCTTTTTGATTTGATTGTTAAGTAGCATGTTCTTTAACCTCCATGTATTTGTATTTTCAGATTTTTTCTTGTGTTTAATTTCTAATTTCATAGAATTGTGGTCATATGGCTTCAATCTTTTCTTTTTTAATTTTTTGAGACTTGATTTGTGTCCTAATAATGATCTATCCTGGAGAATTTTCCATGTGCACTTGAAAAAGTATATATCCCACTTTTTCAGGATGGAAAGTTCTGAATATATCTGTTAGATCCATCTGGTCCAATGTGTCATTCAAAGCCATTTCTTTCTCATTGATTTTCTGGTTCAATGATCTATCCATTGATGTATGTGGGGTATTAAAATCCCCTACTGTTATTGTATTACTATCAGTTACTTCCTTTATGTTAATTACTAACTGCCTTATGTATTTGGTTGCTCCCATGTTGCCTTCATAAATATTTATAATTATTATATCTTATTGTTGGATTATTCCCTTTATGATTATGTTGTGTCCTTGTTTCTTGCTATAGTCTTTGTTTTAAAGTCTACTTTTTCTGGTATCAGTATTGTTTCCCTGACTTCCTTTTTGTTTCCACTTGCATGAAAAGTTCTTTTCCATCCTCTCACTTTTAATTTGCCGGTGTCTTTACATCTGAAATGAGTCTTCTGTAGGGAGCACATAGGTAGATCTTGCTTTTTTATCCATTCTGTCACCCTATGTCTTTTGATAGGAGTGTTTAGTCCATTTACATTCAAAGTATTTATTGATAGGCATGTTGCTATTGCCATTTTGTTACTTTTTTATGGTTGTTTTTATAGGTCTTCTGTGTTCCTTTCTTTCTCTCTTCTCACATGATTTGCTGCCTTTATTTAGTGATATACTTCAATTCCTTTCTTTTTTTTGCATATATATTACTGGCTTATGGTTATCATTAATTTTGTATATAATATATTCTGCATATAGCAGTATATATTAAATATATAATATGTATTGTATATTAAGTTGAATTATATATTAAGGTCACTTAATTTGGAACCCATTCTTTACTTAACCCCACCCACATTTTAGGTAATATGATGTCATACCTTTTATTTTATAAATTCCCTCAACTGGTTTTTATAGATCTACTTAATTTTACGACTTTTGTACTTTTTTTTTTTTTTTACCCATGGTCTTTCCTTTTTGCTCAAAGAGTCCTTTAACATCTCTTGTAGGGATGGTTTAGTGGTCATGAATGAACTTCTTTTTTGTTTGTTTGTTTGTTTTGTTTTTATATATAATTTTTAATTTTTTTAATAAACATGTATTTTTTTTTATCCCCAGGGGTACAGGTCTGTGAATCGCCAGGTTTACACACTTCACAGCACTCACCATAGCACATACCCTCCCCAATGTCCATAACCCCACCCCCCTTCTTCCCACCCCCCTCCCCCCAGCAACCCTCAGTTTGTTTTGTGAGATTAAGAGTCACTTATGGTTTGTCTCCCTCCCAATCCCATCTTGTTTCACTTATTCTTCTCCCACCCCCTTAAGCCCCCATGTTGCATCTCCACTTCCTCATATCAGGGAGATCATATGATAGTTGTCTTTCTCCACTTGACTTATTTCACTAAGCATGATACCCTCTAATTCCAACCACATCATCACAAATGGCAAGATTTCATTTCTTTTGATAGCCGCATAGTATTCCATTGTGTATATATACCACCTCATTTTTCTTTAAACTATTTTCTTTTCTCTTGCTAATTAAAAAATCCTCTCTTTATCACTACTTTTTGCCATTTTAATTACTATCTGTCTTGGTGGTGACCTCCTTGGGTTGATTTTTTGTGGGGCTCTATGTGCTTCTGGATTTCTATTTCCTTCCTCAGATTTAGCAAATTTTCAGCTATAATCTCTTCAAGTAAATTTTCTGTCCCTTTTCTTTCTCTTATCCTTCTGAAATTCTTATAATGTGTATGCTATTATGGTTGATGTTGCTGAATTCCTTTAACTTATTCCCATTTTTTTAAAACCTTTTTTTTTTTAAGATTTTGTTTATTTATTTGACAGACAGAGATCACAAGTAGGCAGAGAGGCAGGCAGAGAGAGAGGAGGAAGCAGGCTCCCTGCTGAGCAGAGAACCCGATGTGGGGCTCCATCCCAGGACCCCAGGACCATGACCTGAGCCAAAGGCAGAGGCTTTAACCCACTGAGCCACCCAGGTGCCCCACTTATTTTCATTTTTAATTTTTCTCTCTCTCTTGTTCAGGTTGATTACTTTCCATTAATCTATCCTTTAAGTCACTGATCTACTCTTCTGATTCCTGGTCTACTCTGTATTCCCTCTAGTGTATTTTCCATTTCAGTTATTTATTTCTTCAGCTCTTATTGGTACTTTAACTTTTCTATCTCTTTTTTAAGGGTCTTGAGGTCTTCTGCTCTTTTCTCAATTCCAGTGAGTATATTAATGACTATTACCTTAATTTCTCTATCAGGCATATTTCTTATCTTTGTTTTGTCTCTTGCTCTGATTTTTTCTGGTTCTTTTGTTGGGCTGTATTCCTCTGTCTTCTCATTTTATCTCTCTGTGTCTGTTTCTTTGTGTTATAAATGTCAGCTACATCTCTTGCTTTTGAAAGTAGTGGCCTTATGAAGACGAGGTCCTGTAGTACCTAGCAGTGCAAAGTCCCTTGTTCACAAGTACATGGTACTTCAGGGGTGTCTCCTATCTGTACAGCATCTGCCCAGCCATTGTGGCTGAGCTACTCTTGCCTTCATTCCAGTGGTCTGCAATGTCAGTCAGACTAGATGTTTGCCCCCAGCCCACAACTGGAGCTTCATTTGGATTGGTGTGTGTGTGGTTGTCTTTTCCTCTCCATGAGAAAGGACTTACTTTGGAGTGGTACTAGCCCCTGTCAAGGCTGCTTGCACACTGCCAGGTTTGTGGCACTGCTTTATTTAATTAATTTATTTATTTATTTTAAATAAGATTTTATTTTATTTATTTGACAGAGAGAGAGAGCGCGATCACAAGTAGGCAGAGAGAGAGGAGGAAGTGGGGAGCCTGATCCGGGGCTCGATCCCAGGCCCCCGACACCATGACCTGAGCTGAAGGCAGAGGCTTAACCCACTGAGCCACCCAGTTGCCCCTGTGGCACTGCTTTAGATGGGCTCCAGCCAACTTAGAGAGGGCAGGACCAACAGAACTTGGAGGCAGGGTAGGTGGTGTTAGCAAGGTTTGCACTGGTCCACTGGGGGGAAGAGACCTGCAGACACTGGGACCAAGGCAAGCCATGTTGGAGGGTATGGATCTGAAAAAGTGCATGGGGACAGGGCATGTGGTCAGCATGCTAGGTAGTGAGTGGTGGTGATGCACTAGTTTGCACACATGTCCACATGTTTATGCTGATTGGTGGAGAAGGGAAATGGCTATGCCAGCTCCTTTGCTTCTGGGGAATCTCCCAACAACCCCTACCCCTCCAGCTCCTGCTCTGAGATTAGCAAACAAATCTCCATCCTCTATAGCCTCAGGCAGTTTTGAAACTGCTGCTTCTATGCCATATATCTGTTGGACTATCTGTTGTGTTCTCTAAGGACAGAGACTTAGTTTCTTTTAGCTCTCCCAGTTCTCCCAAAACCAAGCCATCTGATTTTTTTTTTTTAACATTTCAGGTGTTAATTCCTGCTGATAGTAAGACTTTATGAAATTCAGTTCTTCTGGTTTTCAAAGCCAAATATTATGGAGGTTTTTCCTCCCTGTTTGTGTTCTCTGAGAGTCTGTCCCTCTGCTCTCTTTGCATCCACCACATTCTTCCCTCCAGCAGACAGTACCGTGGTTCCATTTAGCTCCTGACCATGCCTGTGCCTTACCTACATTCTTTGATGTAGCCTCTTCTCTACGTTTAGCTGTGGAGAGTTTGTTCTGCCAGTCTTTGGGTCATTTTCTAGGTTTACATTGATATGAGTGTTATCTAGTTGTATCTGTGGGGCAAGGGAGCTGATAGTTCTCCTACTCCACCATCTTCTCCGGAAGTCTTGCCCTTTTCATTCCTAACCCTTATGATGCTCTTAGGCTGCCCTGAGCTCTGCTGAGGATTACATTTCCTTCTATCCACTGCTTCTGTTTCATCCATCAGCTCTTTCAAAGGTGCCATAGACCTCTATTATGACATATCACTTATAACACAGTCTTGTTTTCCAAGACTTTCTCCAAATAGGAAGTAACCTACTTCAGGTTTAGACCTTGTCTCTCTCCTTGTGTGTGTGGCTTCCAGAGGCTAAAGGCATCTTAATTCTGTGATCATTTGTCACCCATATCATTAGCAAAGGGATGGTATATAAGTACAAAGAGTAAGTGGCTACATTGGTTTTGGCATCAGGGAAGCCTGGCAAGGGAATGAAAAGACTTGGACCAAGGCATGATGATAATACAGACATTCCTGTGTCTGATATTTGGAAGGGTGATTTATGAGTTTGGGGAGGCATACAGGCTATGTGCAAACAGTGTCAGGACTCAGAAGCAGACAGAATTAATTACAATTTAGAACCAACAGTCAGTTTTGTGGAGTTCGGTCTCAGAGTAGTAACCACTGGAATGTTCACATTTCTAAACAATTATTTTGCTTTCTTCTCTAAAATCTGCTAAATCATATCCACATTCTGCCTTAGTAAACATGAAGAAAAATTTATTGGCTAAGGTATATGTACAAATACAGGTTACAAATAGAAGCCAAAGGACTGGGAAAAATACAATTCAGCAGGATGGAAATATTTTTTAAATGCCCACACTATCCCAGCCAGACACTGAATGAATGCCCCCATCCAGCATTGTTAATGGAAGACTGACCATGGATGGAGTCTGGTCTCCCGTGTCCCCCCATCTTGTGGCAGCAGACAGTCCAGTAAGATGTTTTCCCATCTCACTTTTGCTTTTAATGGAGACCTAATGGGGAGTGCCATCTCCTGACCCTAATCTAACAGCAGCAGTAGCTCAGGAAGGCACTTTCTTCCACTGCTGGTAGCATGTTGTCAGAGACCAAGTGTTATCAGATGGTCCAGTGAGGGGGTTTCATTTCCCACCATGGTGTCTGTGGTGAGTGAGTAGGGAATCTAGATCTTGACCCCTAGTCAGTGCAAGAAGTCAGCCCAGAGAAACATTTTTCTCCACTGACAGATGACAGCAAAAACTGAACAAGGAGGCCTGCATTTTGTCATTCCCTATCCCATATGAGGCAATGATGGGCAGCTGAAGAAAGGAACTTTTAAACATGTAAGAAAACACTAGGAAGACCCCTGACCATCTAACATATAAAATTTACTGGAATATACATGTACAAATGTTTCAGAACTGAAATAAAGTTTAGAATACCACCCAGATTTTTGGAGTGGCCTCCGTGTAGCATAAAAATGAAGCACACCAGAATAGCACTGCAAGACTCTAAAAACTAAATGTCATTTGAACCACCCACAGCCCACAAAAGTAGGCCAGGACCCATGTGCCAAACCTAAACTGGGTGACCACCTGCTAAAATAGAAGATTTAAATAGGATCCAGAGTTTCCTAACATCATACCCAAAATGTCCAGGACATAAACAAAAATCTGTCATCATCCCATAAACCAGGAAAATCACAACTTGAATGAGAAAACATAATCAACAGATGCCAACACCAAAATGAATCAGATACTAGAATTATCTGACAAGAATTTTAACTTCACCATGATAACAATACTTAAGAAATTAATTACAAATTCTTTTGCAACAAATGAAAACAGAAAATTTTATGAAAGACAGTAGTTATAAAAAAGAAGTAGCTAAAATTAGAAACATGAAATATACAGTTGTCAAAATTAAAAAAAAAAGCTTACTAGGAAGGCTCAAGAGTAAATTAGAGAAGCAGAGAAAATAATCAGTGAACTTAGAGACAGGTCAATAGAATTTACAAATCTGAATACTGAGGGGAAAATAGCATGAAAAAAATAATGACCAGTGCCTCAGATACCCATGGGACAGTAACAAAAGAGCTAGCATCTATGTTACTGGTGTCATGGAAGGAAAGGAGAAATAGTAGCTAAGTGGTTGAAGGAAGTTGAAAGTTTACAAAAACAACAAAATAAAATAGGAGAGATCTTAGATTATCAGGACAAAAGAAAGAACAATAGAAATATTAATTATACAAATATACCAAATATATTTTTCTTTTCTTGAGCTTTATGAATTGTTTTAGAGATTAAATAAAAACTTAAAACACTGGTGTAGTTCTCAGTATGTGTAGAGAGACATATTTAAGAAAATTATGCTCTAAATGCTGAGGATTATGGGAACTAAATAAGGGTAAGTTCTCTACGATTTACTAAGATTTATAAAATGCTCACACCAGCAAATATAAGTTACTTATATATAATGCAGTATCTGCAGAAATCACTATTCTTTACAAAGAATTAAGCTTTAAAAACTCAACAGATGCAATGTCTGGGTGGCTCAGTCAGTTGTCTGCCTTCAACTCAGCCCATGATCCCAGGGGCCTGGGATTGAGCCCCACATTGGGCTCCCTGCTCTGCAGGGAGCCTGCTTCTACTTCTCCCTCTGCTACTCCTCCTCCTTGTGGGCTCTTTCTTTCTCTCTCTGTCAAATAAATAAATAAAACCTTAAAAAAATAAAGATAAAAACTCAAAAGATAAGTCAAAATAGAACTATAAAATATGTTCAACTGATCCACAAGAAAGAGTGAAATATAAGACATGAAAACAAAACTGAGGGATCAAACATAACACAAAAAAGACAGGTTTAAGCACTAATATACCAATGATAACTATAAGTAGTCTAAATATACTAAAAAGGAAAATACTGGGAAAAATAAAATAAATAAAAGGTAAATATTGGAATATTGAATTTTTAAAAATGACCCCGCTACATTTTATTTGAAAGTAACAAACTTTAAATGTAATAGTATAAGCAGTTTGAAGGCATGGTAGAAAAAGATACACAAATCCAATTGAAAGCACTTAGCAATGGGGTGCCTGGGTGGCTCAGTGCGTTAAGCCTCTGCCTTCAGCTCAGGTCATGATATCAGGGTCCTGGGATCGAGCTCCACCTTGGGGCTCTCTGCTCAGCGGGGAGCCTGCTTCCCCATCTCTCTCTGCTTACTTTTGATCTCTCTCTCTCTGTGTCAAATAAATAAATAAAATCAAAAAAAAAAAAAAAAAAAGAAAAAGAAAACATCTAGCATCTTCCACAGGTGACCAATGGTGGACTTATTTCATGTTGTTTTTAACTTACAGATTTAAAACACACTTGTGTGTTTCTGTAAGTCATAGTTATTGTTTATTGTTGCTTAAACTGTGTTATATTTGTGCAGTGGGAATTTCTTTGTTTACTCCTAAATCCTTTTAAGAGGGACCCAATATTCTTTGATAATTTTCTGGAAATTCTGTATAATGACGAAGTTACACAGCCAAAATTATTAGAGATACCAGTTTATGGATTGTTGGTGATCATTAAATTTTACCTGTAAAACCAAGATTATATAATGTTTACAAGGAGAACAGAATACTATAACTATAACATCTCATAGTGTACATATAGAATAATAATTAGAATTGGGATGAGTACAAAATGTTTACAAAAAGTATGTGATTATCAAAATGAAGAAACTTTAGGACATAGTTTTAAAAGTTATAAAATGCTAAAGAGTATAAAAATGTTAATATACAAAAAATAAAGTAGAAAATTAGCCCAGTGTTAGCATTAAAAATATTTTGCAAAAGCTACATTTGACAAAGAATCATGTTAAAAATGATAATTATTTAAAATTTTAAAGATCATAAGTATACATAATTTTAAAAGGATACACATTTAATACAAACATTCTACTAAAATGCAGATACTCCCACTGAATTTCTATAACATTTTCAAATATTTCATGCCCATTATAAAACTACATGTATATAGAAGGCTGACTATATATTGAGGAAACATTCCTAAAGGATTCATTTATAGTTCCTAACTTATTAATACTGACACACTTTTGTGTTAATATAATGAGTAACTGTTCATTTTTTTCTAGAGTCATCTGTGAAGCTTAGCAAATATTTTGGGTGATTATCTATTACCCTTTACTAAGAAAACACTACAGACCTGAGGTAAGGCACATGTGTATATTTAACAGATAAAATAGGAAGCATGGAAATCCAGCGTTTTCTAAATGTGATTATTTTCCAAATAATATGTATTTTTATGGAAGTGATAATAAACAAGAACCTGTGAATCTGGGATTTCCCATTTATTGTTAATGAGAATTTTTAGTGTTGAAGATTATTTTTAGTATCTTTGTAGCCAAATTTAAATATCCTGGCAATGTGTAAGTCTTTCTATTAAAATATAGTTCATAATTAATTTAATGGAAAGATTAATTACTCAATACCCAATTTTGAAACCAATATCAGAATTTAAGAAAGGCTTTCTTTCTGAAGTTTGGCATGAGTGCCATCTTTTGGCAGTTATTGGGCCACTTTTGGTAAGTAAGTTGGTTCTCTTAGTTGTATCTGAATGAACTTAAAATTGTACTTTATTGTAGAATACAGTCTTGGCCCATCAGTATTCTATCAGAACAAGGTTGTAAAGGTATTATCCTAAGGATTATCACAATATTCTATATCAATAAGTTATTAAATACTCAGTATGTGCTAATCAATATGTTTCACATGCATTATATAATATATCCTTTATAACCACTCTGTGAATTTGGTAATATAATGCATTTTAAAGGTCACCATGGAGATATGGAATCACAGAGGTAAATTGGCCTAAGTGACAAAGAAAATAAGGGAGAGAGGCTAGTCTTAAAATCAGGTCTGTTTGCTTCCAAAAACTATACCCTTAAATATCAGGTTATTTTGTCTTAATGTCAGGCTTCTTTAAAAAAAAACATCATTTTTTAGACCAGTTTCCTGTTTACAGCAAAATTGAGGGGAAGATAGAGGGATTGCTCCATATACCCCTTGCCAATGACCCCCAAATTCTCTCTGTTCTGCCTGTTTAACCTGCACTCTCTCAACCCTTGGAAATCTCTGATCCTTTTACTGTTTTGATAGTTTTGCCTTTTCCAGAATGTCATGTAGTTGGAATCATACAGTATGTAGCCTTTTCAGGTTGGCTTTTTTCACTTAGTAATGTGCATTTAAACTTCTTCCATGTCTTTTAATGGGTTGGTAGCTCATTTCTTTTTAGCACTGAATAATAATATCCCATTGTCTTGATGTACCAGTGTTTATTCATTCATTCACCTATTGAAGGACATCTTGATTGCTTCCATTTCTGGCAATTATTAATAAAACTTCTATAAACATCCACATGAAGGTTTTATGGGGACATAAGTTTTCAACCTCTTTAGGTAAATACCAAGGAGTATGATTGCTGGATCAATTAAGGGTATGTTTAGTTTTGTAAAAACCACCAAACTGTTTTCTAAAGTAGCTGTATAACTTAACTTTCCCACCAATGACAATGAATGAAAGTTCCTGTCATTCCACATCTCACCACCAACCATTTGGTTGTCAGTGTTCTGGATTTGGGTCATTCTAACAGGTATCTAACAGATATTATTGTTGTTTTAATTTGCATTTCTCTGATGACAAATGATGTGGAGACTCTTTTCATATGCTTACTTCCCATCTGAATGTCTTTAGTGAGGTATCTAGTAAGGTTTTTGACCCATTTTTTAATCAGACTGATCAGACTGTTTTCTTATTTTCAAATGTTAAGTGTTCTTTTTATATTCTTGACTTTTTTCAAAAGAGCACAGTATTAAAATGAAGGGTAAAATAACTATAACTTTCCATTGGAAAAACCTGAAAAACATTACCTCAGACAGTTGATTTGTTAATATTAAGAGTGTTAAATCATGTTAATAGTATGTACCCTTATTATATATGATGAAAATTTTAATTTTCTTCTGTGGTCTTCCTCCCAAAAGAACATTATTCCATTCTAAACCTAAAAACACACAAATGCCAACTGGAAAACACTCTATAAAACATCTGATCTGAACTCCTCAAAATTGTTAAGGTCATTCAAAAACAAGGGAAGTCTGAGAAACCACCTCAGTCAAAACAAGCCTAATGAAATCAAGTAACTAATTTATATGTAATATCCTGGATGGAATTTTGGAACAGAAAAAGGACATTAGGTAAAATCTAAGGAAATCTAAATTAAGAATGGACTTCAGTTAATAATAATTTATCAGTGTTCATTCATTAATAACATCAAAAGTATCACAATATTATTTGTTAAATATAGTAGAGGGGTGTCTGGGTGACTCAGTGGGTTAAGCCTCTGCATTCCGCTCAGGTCATGATCTCAGGGTCCTGGGATGGAGCCCCACATCGGGCTCTCTGCTCAGCAGGGAGCCTGCTTCCTCCTCTCTCTCTGCCTGCCTCTCTGCCAACTTGTGATCTCTCTTTCTCTCTGTCAAATAAATAAATAAAATATTTAAAAAATAGTAAAAACTATATCTGGTTTATAAGTATGGGAACTATCTGTACCAAGTAAGAAAACTGTACTAAATTTGGAATTTTTCAAAAATGTAAAACTGTCCTAAAATGTTTTTAATTAGTAAATAAAACTCTATTTTTTCCTTTCACTTGAACTCTTTTCTGCTGTCTTACCTTGTATATTTTTTTGAAAATCTACTTAATTTCTACAGTCTCCATTCTTTTCATAACCACCTCTTCTTGATTGAGTTAATGCCTCTTTTTACCCCAAAGTGTCTTCTTTTCATGTATGAGTTTCCTTCATTTACCTCCTTGAACATTCTGGTCATGTTTAAGTTAAAAATCATATTTATAAGTTCCATTTCTTCTGAAGTCAATGCGTCTCCTAATTTTTTTCACTTTAGTGAAATTTTGATGTTAATTTTTTCCATGTGTTTGTAAATCGCTTTGCCAATTTATTTTGAGTGACATTTTTACTTTTCATGTGCTCAAATCTCCCTGACAAAACACACTGGTATTGCCTTCAATTGATCCCTGAGAACAGAAGCACATACACAAAAAATACTATTATACATTGATGGGTTTTTAAATTTTCTTTTTATTTTTATAGCACTGATACAGTCTCTAAGCCAGTCAGAAGCTTAGCCAAGATCCTAGCTGCAATGCTATGCTTCCCAGTTCTAGTATGTCCAGATAAATGTTAGCCCTCACCTGAGTTTGCAGCTTTTTATTGGTATCTTTTTATGGGTGGCTGACTCTACCCACATTTCTGGTTTAAAATATTAGTTCCAGGGGGGAGGAGTCAAGATGGCAGAGAAGTAGCAGGCTGAGACTGCTTCAGCTAGCCGGAGATCAGCTAGATAGCTTATCTAAAGATTGCAAACAACTGAAAATCCATCGGCAGATCGAAGAGAAGAAGAACAGCAATTCTGGAAACAGAAAAACAGCCACTTTCTGAAAGGTAGGACCGGCGGAGATGTGAATCCAAAGCGACGGGAAGACAGACCCCGGGGGGAGGGGCCGGCTCCCGGCAAGCGGCGGAGCAACGGCGCACAAAATCAGGACTTTTAAAAGTCTGTTCCGCTGAGGGACACCGCGCCAGACGCTAAACCGGGGCGAAGCCCACGCGGAGTCAGCGTGGCCCAGGTCCCGCAGGGTCACAGAAGGATCGGGGGTGTCTGCATGTCGCAGAGCTTGCGGGTATTGGAACGGGAAAGCCGGCTGCAGAGACAGAGCCGACAGTGAGCTCACAGCTCGGGGTTACCTTGAACCGGTCGCAGGCTCGGAGAGCTCGGAGCGGGGCCGGAGGTCAGGCAGACGGGAGTAACTGGGCGCTGTTCTCTGAGGGCGCACTGAGGAGTGCGGCCCTGGGCTCTCGGCTCCTCCGGGCCGGAGACCAGGAGGCCGCCATTTGTATTCCCGTCCTCCGGAACTCTACGGAAAGCGCTCAGGGAACAAAAGCTCCTGAAAGCAAACCCCAGCGGATTACTCAGCCCGGCCGGGTAAGGGCGGTGCAATTCCGCCTGGGGCAAAGACACTTGAGAATCACTACAACAGGCCCCTCCCCCAGAAGATCAACAAGAAATCCAGCCGAGACCAAGTTCACCTACCAAGGAGTGTGGTTTCAATACCAAGGAGAGCAGCAGAATTCCAGAGGAGGAGAAAGCAAAGCACGGAACTCATGCCTTTTTCCCTGTGATTTTTTTTTAGTCTTGCAGTTAATTTAAAATTTTTCTTTTTCATTTTTTTGTTTTTTTTCTCGCCTTCTGGTAAAATTTTTTTTTAACTTTTACCTTTTTCTTTTTTAACGTTTTTTAACCAGTTTATCTAATATATATATTTTTTCTTTTTTATATTTTTATTTGTTTTCTTTTTTTTTAAATTCTTTTCTTTTTTTTTCTTTCTTCCTTTTTGAACCTCTTTTTATCCCCTTTCTCCCCCCTCACGATTTGGGATCTCTTCTAATTTGGTTAAAGCATATTTTCCTGGGGTTGTTGCCACCCTTTTAGTATTTTACTTGCCCCTTCATATACTCTTATCTGGACAAAATGACAAGAAGGAAAAATTCAACACAAAAAAAAGAACAAGAGGCAGTACCGAAGGCTAGGGACCTAATCAATACAGACATTGGTAATATGTCAGATCTAGAGTTCAGAATGACAATTCTCAAGGTTCTAGCCGGGCTCGAAAAAGGCATGGAAGATATTAGAGAAACCCTCTCGAGAGATATAAAAGCCCTTTCTGGAGAAATAAAAGAACTAAAATCTAACCAAGTTGAAATCAAAAAAGCTATTAATGAGGTGCAATCAAAAATGGAGGCTCTCACTGCTAGGATAAATGAGGCAGAAGAAAGAATTAGTGATATAGAAGACCAAATGACAGAGAATAAAGAAGCTGAGCAAAAGAGGGACAAACAGCTACTGGACCACGAGGGGAGTATTCGAGAGATAAGTGACACCATAAGATGAAACAACATTTGAATAATTGGGATTCCAGAAGAAGAAGAAAGAGAGAGGGGAGCAGAAGGTATACTGGAGAGAATTATTGGGGAGAATTTCCCCAATATGGCAAAGGGAACGAGCATCAAAATTCAGGAGGTTCAGAGAATGCCCCTCAAAATCAATAAGAATAGGCCCACACCCCGTCACCTAATAGTAAAATTTACAAGTCTCAGTGACAAAGAGAAAATCCTGAAAGCAGCCCGGGAAAAGAAGTCTGTAACATACAATGGTAAAAATATTAGATTGGCAGCTGACTTATCCACAGAGACCTGGCAGGCCAGAAAGAGCTGGCATGATATTTTCAGAGCACTAAACAAGAAAAACATGCAGCCAAGAATACTATATCCAGCTAGGCTATCATTAAAAATAGAAGGAGAGATTAAAAGCTTCCAGGACAAACAAAAACTGAAAGAATTTGCAAACACCAAACGAGCTCTACAGGAAATATTGATAGGGGTCCTCTAAGCAAAGAGAGAGCCTACAAGTGGTAGATCAGAAAGGAAGAGAGACCATATACAGTAACAGTCACCTTACAGGAATACAATGACACTAAATTCATATCTCTCAATAGTTACCCTGAATGTTAATGGGCTAAATGCCCCTGTCAAAAGACACAGGGTATCAGAATGGATAAAAAAACAAAACCCATCTATATGTTGCCTCCAAGAAACTCATTTTAAGCCCAAAGACACCTCCAGATTTAAAGTGGGGGGTGGAAAAGAATTTACCATGCTAATGGACATCAGAAGAAAGCAGGTGGCAATCCTTATATCAGATCAATTAGATTTTAAGCCAAAGACTATAATAAGAGATGAGGAAGGACACTATATCATACTCAAAGGGTCTGTCCAACAAGAAGATTTAACAATTTTAAATATCTATGCCCCCAACGTGGGAGCAGCCAACTATATAAACCAATTAATAACAAAATCAAAGAAACACATAAAAAATAATACAATAATAGTAGGGGACTTTAACACTCCCCTCACTGAAATGGACAGATCATCCAAGCAAAAGATCAGCAAGGAAATAAAGGCCTTAAATGACACACTGGACCAGATGGACATCACAGATATATTCAGAACATTTCATCCCAAAGGAACAGAATACACATTCTTCTCTAGTGCACATGGAACATTCTCCAGAATAGATCACATCCTCGGTCCTAAATCAGGACTCAACTGGTATCAAAAGATTGGGATCATTCCCTGCATATTTTCAGACCACAATGCTCTGAAGCTAGAACTCAACCACAAAAGGAAGTTTGAAAAGAACCCAAATACATGGAGACTAAACAGCATCCTTCTAAAGAATGAATGGGTCAACCGGGAAATTAAAGAAGAATTGAAAAAAATCATGGAAACAAATGATAATGAAAATACAACGGTTCAAAATCTGTGGGACACAACAAAGGCAGTCCTGAGAGAAAATATATAGCGGTACAAGCCTTTCTCAAGAAACAAGAAAGGTCTCAGGTACACAACCTAACCCTACACCTAAAGGAGCTGGAGAAAGAACAAGAAAGAAACCCTAAGCCCAGCAGGAGAAGAGAAATCATAAAGATCAGAGCAGAAATCAATGAAATAGAAACCAAAAAAACAATAGAACAAATCAACGAAACTAGGAGCTGGTTCTTTGAAAGAATTAATAAAATTGATAAACCCCTGGCCCGACTTATCAAAAAGAAAAGAGAAAGGACCCAAATAAATAAAATCATGAATGAAAGAGGAGAGATCACAACTAACACCAAAGAAATACAAACTATTATAAGAACATACTATGAGCAACTCTACGCCAATAAATTTGACAATCTGGAAGAAATGGATGCATTCCTAGAAACATATAAACTACCACAACTGAACCAGGAAGAAATAGAAAGCCTGAACAGACCCATAACCAGTAAGGAGATTGAAAGAGTCATTAAAAATCTCCAAACAAACAAAAGCCCAGGGTCAGACGGCTTCCCGGGGGAATTCTACCAAACATTTAAAGAAGAACTAATTCCTATTCTCCTGAAACTGTTCCAAAAAATAGAAATGGAAGGAAAACTTCCAAACTCATTTTATGAGGCCAGCATCACCTTGATCCCAAAACCAGACAAGGATCCCATCAAAAAAGAGAGCTATAGACCAATATCCTTGATGAACACAGATGCGAAAATACTCAACAAAATACTAGCCAAGAGGATTCAACAGTACATTAAAAGGATTATTCACCACGACCAAGTGGGATTTATTCCAGGGCTGCAAGGTTGGTTCAACATCTGCAAATCAGTCAATGTGATACAACACATCAATAAAAGAAAGAACAAGAACCATATGATACTCTCAATAGATGCTGAAAAAACATCTGACAAAGTACAGCATCCCTTCCTGATCAAAACTCTTCAAAGTGTAGGGATAGAGGGTACATACCTCAATATCATCAAAGCCATCTATGAAAAACCCACCGCAAATATCATTCTCAATGGAGAAAAACTGAAAGCTTTTCCGCTAAGGTCAGGAACACGGCAGGGATGTCCATTATCACCACTGCTATTCAACATAGTACTAGAGGTCCTAGCCTCAGCAATCAGACAACAAAAGGAAATTAAAGGCATCCAAATCGGCAAAGAAGTAGTCAAATTATCTCTCTTCGCAGATGATATGATACTATATGTGGAAAACCCAAAAGACTCCACCCCAAAACTGCTAGAACTTATACAGGAATTCAGTAAAGTGTCAGGATATAAAATCAATGCACAGAAATCAGTTGCATTTCTCTACACCAACAGCAAGACAGAAGAAAGAGAAATTAAGGAGTCAATCCCATTTACAATTGCACCCAAAACCATAAGATACCTAGGAATAAACCTAACCAAAGAGGCACAGAATCTATACTCAGAAAACTATAAAGTACTCATGAAAGAAATTGAGGAAGACACAAAGAAATGGAAAAATGTTCCATGCTCCTGGATTGGAAGAATAAATATTGTGAAGATGTCTATGCTACCTAAAGCAATCTACACATTTAATGCAATTCCTATCAAAGTACCATCCATCTTTTTCAAAGAAATGGAACAAATAATTCTAAAATTTATATGGAACCAGAAAAGACCTCGAATAGCCAAAGGGATATTGAAAAAGAAAGCCAACGTTGGTGGCATCACAATTCCGGACTTCAAGCTCTATTACAAAGCTGTCATCATCAAGACAGCATGGTACTGGCACAAGAACAGACACATAGATCAATGGAACAGAATAGAGAGCCCAGAAATAGACCCTCAACTCTACAGTCAACTAATCTTTGACAAAGCAGGAAAGAATGTCCAATGGAAAAAAGACAGCCTCTTCAATAAATGGTGCAGGGAAAATTGGACAGCCACATGCAGAAAAATGAAATTGGACCATTTCCTTACACCATACACAAAAATAGACTCAAAATGGATGAAGGACCTCAATGTGAGAAAGGAATCCATCAAAATCCTTGAGGAGAACACAGGCAGCAACCTCTTCGACCTCAGCCGCAGCAACATCTTCCTAGGAACAACGCCAAAGGCAAGGGAAGCAAGGCCAAAAATGAACTATTGGGATTTCATCAAGATCAAAAGCTTTTGCACAGCAAAGGAAACAGTTAACAAAATCAAAAGACAACTGACAGAATGGGAGAAGATATTTGCAAACGACATATCAGATAAAGGACTAGTGTCCAGAATCTATAAAGAACTTAGCAAACTCAACACCCAAAGAACAAATAATCCAATCAAGAAATGGGCAGAGGACATGAACAGACATTTCTGCAAAGAAGACATCCAGATGGCCAACAGACACATGAAAAAGTGCTCCATATCACTCGGCATCAGGGAAATACAAATCAAAACCACAATGAGATATCACCTCACACCAGTCAGAATGGCTAAAATAAACAAGTCAGGAAATGACAGATGCTGGCGAGGATGCGGAGAAAGGGGAACCCTCCTACACTGTTGGTGGGAATGCAAGCTGCTGCAACCACTCTGGAAAACAGCATGGAGGTTCCTCAAAATGTTGAAAATAGAACTGCCCTATGACCCAGCAATTGCACTATTGGGTATTTACCCTAAAGATACAAACGTAGTGATCCAAAGGGGCACGTGCACCCGAATGTTTATAGCAGCAATGTCCACAATAGCCAAACTATGGAAAGAACCTAGATGTCCATCAACAGATGAATGGATCAAGAAGATGTGGTATATATACACAATGGAATACTATGCAGCCATCAAAAGAAATGAAATCTTGCCATTTGCGACAACATGGATGGAACTAGAGCGTATCATGCTTAGCGAAATAAGTCAAGCAGAGAAAGACAACTATCATATGATCTCCCTGATATGAGGAAGTGGTGATGCAACATGGGGGCTTAAGTGGGTAGGAGAAGAATAAATGAAACAAGATGGGATTGGGAGGGAGACAAATCATAAGTGACTTTTAATCTCACAAAACAAACTGAGGGTTGCTGGGGGGAGGGGGTTTGGGAGAAGGGGGTGGGATTATGGACATTGGGGAGGGTATGTGCTTTGGTGAGTGCTGTGAAGTGTGTAAACCTGGTGATTCACAGACCTGTACCCCTGGGGATAAAAATATATGTTTATAAAAAATAAAAAATAAAAAATAAAATAAAATAAAATATTAGTTCCAGCACATGTTCTCTGCACTATTAGCCTCTGCTATCTCCTGGGATTTGAATTCCTAGCTGCCTCAGTCCTCTTCCGCAGATCTCACAAGTTTCTTAGCCTCACTTCTTTTCCACTTTGTATTTATGTTTGATTTCCATTTTACAGATATTTTGCTTTTTGAATATGACTATATCTTTTAATTTTATCAATTTTGTTTTGAGATTTGCTAAGCATTTTGATCAGTGGAAGCATTTCAGATTTGGACATATAATACCAGGTAGCCCAGATTTTTATTAAAATATTTATCAGAAGATTTAAAAACATGTATTCAGTTGACCTAGAAATTACTTGTATTTATTTAAATTCTTGGAATAATTAAAGTTGTATTTAACAAAAAAAATGGGAAGTTATTCACATTATTTAATATTAAAATAATTTTCTATGACCGAAAAGTCCCCAAATATGAGTCTGATTAGTTATATCATCTCATATTCATATGAAGAGATGCTATTCATTATTTCATAAACTACTGAAAACTATTTAATGACACAGAAGATACAAGAAAGATAGATTAAAATGATATAAACATATGTTCCCAGTTAAAAAAAAAAGTGTTTTGCATCTGTATGTCGAGAGTTAGACACATAAATAGATAAATAGAATCAATAATTATGTTTCTGCTATTCTTTACCTGATGATTCTAAATTAATATTCCAGTCATTTTTATAAATGCTACATGAACGAGCACTGATTGAATTTTTCTATGTTCTAAAAAATTTTTTTAAAGATTTTATTTCTCTATTTATTTGAGAGAGGGAGAGTTATAGAGAGAGAGATCACAAACAGGGGGAGGGGCAGAGAGAGAAGCAGTTTTCCCACTGAGCAGAGAGCCTAACACCAGGCATGATCCCCAGAGGGATCATAACATGACCCAAAGACAGACACTTAACCCACTGAACCATCCAGGTGCCCCTGAATTTTCCTGTATTAACACAAGCATACAAGGTCAGATAAATCATACTTGGTGATGATATAATTTTATTTGCTGCTATATCAAATTTGGTTTTGTAATGAGTTTTTCCTCTATATTAATGAGAACATTTGTTTTTTAATATATATTTCTTCTGATAACTATTTGCTTTCAGGATAGAAATAGCCTCATAAAATGAGTGAGGAAATCATTCTCTTTTTCTTCTATTTTTGAATTTTTTTTGCACAAGATTGATCCTGTTTCTTTCTTAAATGTTAGATATCTATATGGTTATCCCAAATTTTTATTTCTTGGGTCAGTTTTGATAACTTGTATGTTTCCATATAATTTTTTTTTTATTTAAAACTGTCATGAAGTCTACACTGGGCCGAAAAAATTTATTAAACTTAATCTGTTTTCTCCCTACACATCAATAGCATCTTCTACTCCTTCTTCTACTGCTACATCAATTATTAAGGCAATCATAGCTGTTTTTACTGCTGGGAAGGTCACCACTTCCTGAATTTTAGATTATTTGATATATTTGAAACTTTAATTTCGTACTTCATCCTGCTTGCTCTCATTGTGATAATGTTAGTGCTGTTTTCTTGCAACTTTTTATATCCTCCAGAAAGAAAAGTCCCAATTTCATGTTTTTATTGCTGCTCTTTCATTTCTGATGTGCACAGTTTTCTTATGCTATTGCTTATCTAGAAAGGCTTTCTTAACTTTCTAAAAAGGCTCTATTGTCATGTAGATCTGCCTGCTCTTAAGAGTCACTCTTTTATTTCCCTCTTAAAAATACAGTATGTTTTAAAACAAACAGTACACATTATGAAAGCATTTTGAATAGAGCAATAATATTTCCATACGAGATTTTCATTAACTGCTTATTACCTGTAACTTGTATATTCATGGAGCATTTCTGTGTTTGTGGAGAGAGGACTTGATGATGTTGTTAACCCAATTTGCCAAAATTTTGTTTTTGTTTTCTTAAAGCACAGTAAATTGAAATATTCAAATACAGACATAATTTGAGTAGTCTCTGAGACTATTACATGGATTACCCTCTGTGAAAATAAAAGTTTATGATTTGATTAATATGGTCAAAATCAGTCAATGAGTCAAACAAGTAACAATCAGTTCAGCTTTCTGAATTTGTATATACATGTCCTGGCCTTATTCAGGAAAGAAGAGGCTTACATTTAGTCTACACAAAGTAAAACTGTGACTTATGGTTATCTTTACCTAGGTAATATTTTAAAAAATATCTCAGCAAACAAGAGGTTTTACCAATTATCGGAAATATATAAAATATTGCATATAAGTGAAAGAGTGGTCTTAAATTAACAGACTGACTTCTTTAAGGTTCACTGTTTATTGTTTTTTTTTCCTTTTATTGTACATTTCTGTTGTGGCAGTTCATCGAGAGGACATGACCACTAGTTGGCCCATGGTGAACTGAAACAGGCATTTGGAGGTTCCTGACTCCCTCCCTGTCTTCAAAATGTGTGTTCTACTGTCGTACCCATCCTCAGAAGCTGACCCAAGGACACAGCCTTAAGATAGTGATATGGTGTTGAGACCATCTGGATGGTATATGTGACTGAATCCAGTTAAGTCCTCTATAGAAAATTTTAGGATTCTGGGAGAAGGGTGCAGAGATCTACTCATCCTTCAGCCACCCAAGACAAACCTCATAAGTTCCCTTGCTTATTAAACCTCCCACCTACCAATCTGAAGTGGCCTTTTTCTTTTGTTTCTCCTTGCCCTGTGAGTATAAGGGACCGGTTTGTGAACCAGTAATTCTGTTTGGAGATATGAGTAAGCTACTAGGAAAGGGAAATGAGGAAAATATCCAGAGACCTTAGTTTAGGATGTAGTTCTCTGTCAATTCTACTACTTCCTACAATTAAACTTGGTTAAAATGAAATCAATATAAACACATCAATTGGAATTTTGAGAAATTTTCATGGTGGTGTGTAATTTAGATGCAGGACTGCATCCAATATATTTTTCCTATTAAATATAAGATGATTTCTCATACATTTAAAGCTTATAGCTAACACTTGGCTTTGGGAGATTTTTCAGCAGATTTTGCTTGAAATGAAGACAGCCAAATATGCCAAAAAAAACTTGTCAGCATTTTTTTGTGCTGCTTCTAATTCTTAGTAACAGTAGGATGAAGCAAATTTAGAGTGTTAACGAGGCACTTTTGATGGTCTATTTTGGGTTACAGAGTTTCAGTGCATGTAAAATCAATGTCGGCAACAAATATTACTTTGAATCAGATTCATACATTTAAGATTTGGTTATATATTGATACACCAATATTTTGGGGAAAATCAAATTTTCAGATCTTTTATAGGTCCTCAAATATTTTTATACAGCTGAAGAGATCCAGGAGGTTATTGAGTGAAACAAATCTGAAAAACTCCTTTATACATTGGTTGATAACATTTATTTTCTTAAATGAATATGTACTTAATATTTTGAGACAAAAGTGGAAGGAAATATGTTTTAGGAAATATATTTTAATGAAAAATGTGGAAACTATTTTATAATTCTTGTTTTGTTTCTAACACTCAGGGTAATTGACAAAATGTGGCCAGTACTTTACCTCTAAAATGATATACGCATCAGTAGATTTTTTTTTATGAGTTGCACCAAAATGTCAGTTTCATATGGATTAAGTTGACATGCAAAGGACAAAACTGTTATATTTATTCTGTTCAAACAACATACTGTAAATCCTTTCCATGCAATCTAAAAAAAAAGGATTACCATAAATGAGAGAACTTTGTAGAAAGACTCAGTGGAAATCTAAAGACATTCTTTATCTCCAAAAAATTCTAGTGTGCCAAAACTTACAATAAACACAATTTTAGAGTAAGTTCAAGACAATATAAAAATGGAAGTGTTTGAATATCATAAAGGAATCTGGCACCTGAAAGGAACAGCACAATCAACTGAAATTTTGCAAAATGGACTAAATAAGTCCAAGGGGCCTCTTAAGCATTGCATAAAAGATAAAAATCAGAAAGTAATGAATCATTTGACAAAAATATCAGTATTAAAGAGAAGCAGAAAGCAGTACACTATATAGTACACATTGGGTGTACATAGACCTGGAAAAAATATCACAATTGTTAATTTTTTTTCATTTACTTCACATGAGAACAGAGAAGAAACTATCATTCACTGACTACATTCTAGATGCCAAACTGTGCTGAGTAATTTAAATACACACAGTTTTACTTATCTCATAAAGTTATTATTACTTTCAAATTAATTTGTCAATAACCATGAAACCCAATATCTTATCCCTACTATGATCTAGATAACTAGACATAAAAAATAATCAGTAAATGTTTTCTTCTAGGTTTACTCATGGAGTATGTTTGGCTTCATATTTCTATTTGTTTTTCTAAGATACATTCTCCAAGATATATTATCCAAATTTTCCCATCAGTATACCGTGTTATAGAGAGAAAAACCTTAATAAACTGACTATATCATTTATCTTGCCTGGGGATCAGAAATAAATATGGTTGGCATTGAGAGCTAAGATGGTGGCATAGTAGGAGGACCCTAGGCTTGCGTCATCCCTTGAACACAGCTAGATAACTATCATCCTGAATACACATAAAATTGACCTGTGGACTGACAGAACAAATTACAAAACTAGAGGGACAGAAGAGGGCCAGATCGTGGAGCACAGAAAGTTCAGAATCTTGGTTTGGGGGAGAAATGGATTTTGGTTGCTGTGGAGGGGAGGGAGCCCTGGTCATGGAGAAAGGTGAGAGAGAATGGAATACACAGGGACAGCACAATAACACACCCACAAAGCCATTGGCTGGGAAGATGATGGGGCTGATTTTCCTGAATTCTTGCAACCACTGAGGATTAAGCCTAGTTTTAAAGTTTTGTGGGCTTGGCTGGAATAGAGCCCTGAGGGTTCTGCCCTACCCCCTGAGAGAAGGCAGGTAAGCAACCCTGGGGCAGATGGTATAATCTGAAAATCACCTAAGGTGCATGGCAACAGGCTATACACTCTTCTTTGAGTGCCTCTGTGAGAGGCAGTTTTCTAGACATGCCTCTCCAGGGACAAAAGAACCCCTGCCCCAGCCCCTAAGCATAGGCCCAGAGACAACTGCTGAGGGCAGCTAACCCAGACACTGGCTGTTTAACCTGCTTTGTTCCAAATCCCATACTGCTGCATTCTGACACAACTTACCTTCTTAGTCAAACCTGCATCAGTCCCAGTGTGGCAAGACCCACTGACAGAAGACCAGAGCAGGTCCCTGCCACACCAGGCCCCTAAATTTTTGAGTTTTAAAAGTCAGCAGGCTTGGCTGGACTAGAGCCTAAAGTGAATAGTGCTACCCCTAACAAATGAGCAACCCAGAGACAGAAGCATAAAAACACTGATCTGAAAAATGCCTAGGACACACAAGGGGGAATTATTTGCTCTTCTGTGAGTGCTTTCCTAAGAGCAGCAAGCAGGGAAATCCCTCTTCAGGGATGAAAGAGCTGGCACCATTTTCTTTCCTTACTCCTCAGCATAAACACAGAATCACCTTCAAAATAACACAGAGCTGACACTGGCTGCCTAACCTGCTTATGTCAAGTCCCAACCCCCTGCATTCTGCTAGTACTTCTCTTTCTCAGGCAAGTGTGCCTAAGGACAAGCACAGTGGGCCAATACCCCCAGAAGACCAGCAGAAACATCCTCAAGCACCATACCTGCCAACTGTAGAATTCTGAAAATCTTTAGTTCTAGTGGAAGTAGTATCAGGTCTCATTTTTTAAAAATATTAAAAATATTTTTAGAAGATTTTATTTATTTGACAGAAAGATTGTGAGCCCAAGCAGGGGGAGCAACAGGCAGAGAGAGAGGGAGAAGCAGACTCCCTGCTGAGCAGGGAGCCAATGCGGGGCTCAATCTCAGGACCCTAGGATCATGACCTGAGCCAAAGGCAGCCACTTAACCGACTGAGCCTCCCTGGAGCTCCTTAGGTCTTATTTAGAAAGGAGACCAGAGTATGCCGAGTTCAAACTCACCACACTCTGGCCAAGGTCCAAACACTCCCCACTGCAGGCAAGGAGAGCCTCTGTAGAGGCTGACCTGAGAGATAAATCAGCCAAAACACAACAGTAGATTGCATGTAGCACACATTGGAGACACTACCTGAAGTACCAGGCCCTGGACACTATGTGATCTCTTCTTCATAAAGCCATTATTCTCAGGAACAGGAAACTTAATAAGCTTTTCTAACACGTGGAAGACATACCTAGACAAAATGCCAGGATGGAGGAATTCAGCCCAAAAGAAAGAACAAGAAAAGACCACAGTCAGGGATCAAATCAAAACAGATATAAGTAATATGCCCGATGGAGAATTTAAAGCAACAATCATAAGGATACTTCCTAGGCTTGAGAAAAGCATGGAAGACATCAGGGAGGCCCTTACTCCAGGGATAAAAGAGTTAAAAAACAATCAATCAGAAATGAAAAATGCAATAACTGAGATTTGATACAGACCAGATAAAATGACCTCAAGGATGGAAGAAGTGGAGAGATGAATAAGTGACTTAGAAGATAGAAAAATGGAAAATAAAAAAGCTGAAGAAAAGCGAGAAAGAATTATGGACTGCAAGAAGACACTTAGGGAACTCAGTGACTCCTTCAAATATAAAAACATATCATAAGAGTCCCAGGAGAAGAAGAGAGAGGTGGCAGAAGGTTTGTCTGAGGAAATTATAGCTGAAAAGTTCCCTAATTTGGAGAAGGAAACAGACTTCCAAATCTAGGAGGCACAGAAAACTCCCATCAAAACCAACAAAAGTAGGGCAACACCAAGATATACTGTAATTAAATTTGCAAAATATAGTTATAAGGGAAAAGAATCTTAAAACCAACAAGACAAAAGTACCTAACTCACAAGAGAAGACCCATAAGGCCAGCCATGATCTCTCCACAGAAATGTGGCAAACCAGAAGAAAGTGGCATAGTATATTCAAAATGCCACCAAATGGGAAAAATCTGCAACCAAGAATACTCTATCCATTAAGGTAACCATTTAGAATAGAAGGAGAGAAAAAGAGTTTCCCAGACAAAAACAAACAAAAAACCCAAACAAGAAAACAAACTAAAGGAGTGTGTGACCAATAAACCACCACTGCATGAAATATAAAGGGGGCTCTTTGAGTAGGTAGGAAAGATCAAAGGCAAGAAAGACTATAAAGCAAATTTTATCCAACAGGACATTAAAAGAATCATTCACCACAATCAAGTAGGATTTATTCCCTGGGCTGCAAATGTGGTTCAATATTTGCAAATCAATCAATGTGATACACCACATAAATAAAAGAAAGGATAAGAACCATAGGATCCTCTCAATAGATGCAGAAAAAGTATTTGACAAAATACAACATCTATTCATAATAAAAACTCTCAACAAAGTAGGGATAACGGAAATTTACCTCAACAAAATTAAGGCTGTATACAAAAAACCTATAGCTAATACCATCCTCCATGGGTAAAAACTGAGAGCTTTTCCTCTATGGTCAGGAACGAGACAGGGAAGTACACTCTCACCCCTTTTATTTAACATAGTACTGGAAGTGTATATGTAGGAATAAACCTAACCAAAGAGTTTTGATGTAAAACAATGATGAGAGAAATTGAAGATGACAAAAAGAAATTGAAAACATTCCATGCTCATAGATTAGAAGAACAAATATTGTTAAAATTTCTCTTCTAACCAAAGCAATCTACACATTTTTTCACAGAGCTAGGACAAACAATCCTAAAATGTGGATTGAACCACAAAAATACCCCAAATAGCCAGAGCATTCTTGAAAAATAAAGACAAAGCAGGATGCATCACAATTCCAGACTTTAAGTTATATTACAAAGCTGTAGTGATCAAGACTGTATGGTAGAGGCACAGAAACAGACACAGAGATCAATAGAACAGAATAGAAAGTCCAGAAATGAACCCACAACTATATGGTCAACTAATCATCAACAGAGAAGGAAAGAATAGCCAACAGGGGGAAAAAAAAAGACAGTCTCTCCAACAAATGGTTTTAGGAAAACTGGTCCACAACATGCCAAAGAGAGAAACTGGACTACTTTCTTACACCACACATAAAAATAAACCCAAAATGGGTGAAAGAGCTAAATGTGAGACAGAGGCAGGAAACCATCAGAATCCTAGAGGAGAACACAGGCAGTATCTTCTTTGATATCAGCCATACCAACTTCTTACTATATATATCTCCTGAGATAAGAGAAATAAAAGCAAAAATAAACTATTGGGACTTCAACAAAATAAAAAGCTTTTACACAGTGAAGGAAACAAGCCAAAACAAAAAAACAAAAAAACAAAAAATCAAAAAACAAAAAACCTAAAAGGCAACCAGCTGAATAGGAGAAGATATTTGCAAAAACTATATCTGATAAAGAGTTAGTATCCTAAATATATAAGGAACATATAAAACTCAACACTGAAAAATAAATAATCCAGTTTAAAAATGGGCGGAAGTCATGAATAAACATTTTTCCAAAGAAGACATACAGTTGGGCAGCAGACACATAAAAATATGCTCAATATCATTCATCAGCAGGTAAATACAAATTAAAACTACAATGAGATAACAACTCACACTAGTCAAAATTACACTATTGGGTATTTACCAAAGGATAGAAAAATACTGATTCAAAGGGATACATGTACCCTGGTGTTTAGAGCAACATTATCTATAATAGCCAAGTTATGGAAAAGCCCAAGTGTCCATGGACTAATGAATGGATGAAGAAGGGGTGATATATATTGGATAGATTGATAGATGATAGATAGATACTGGAATATTTCTTAGCCTTAAAAAAGAATAAAATCTTGCCATTACAATGACAAGGGAATTAAGGAGTATTATGCTAAGTGAAATAAGTCATTCAGAGAAAGAAATACTATATGATTTCACACATATGTGGAATTTAAGAAACAAAAGAGATGAACATGGGGAAAAAAAGACAGGCAAACCATAAAACAGACTCTTAACTATAGAGAGCAAACTTAGGGTTACTGGAGGGGAGTAGGGGGCAAGTGGGTTAAATAGATGATGGGTATTAGGGAGTACACTTGTTTTGTTGTTGTTGTTGTTTTGTTTTTGTGTTTAAAGATTATTTATTTATTAGAGAGAGAGAGAGAGAGAGAACACATGAGCAGGGGGCGGCACAGAGGGACAACCAGACTCCCTGCTCAGTGGGAAGCCTGTCACAGAGCTCGATCCCAGGATCTTGAGATCATGTCCTGAGCCACCCAAGCACCCAAAAGGGTGCATTTGTTGTTGTAAGTGAATCATTAAATTTTACATCTGAAACTAATCTTATACTGTACATTAGCTAACTGGAATTTAAATTAAAACTTAAAAAATGATTTTTTAAATGTGTCACTACGGAGTATGTAAAATAAGCACAGCATAGCAAGTACATTATTTCACTGAATTTCTATCCGACAGAACAAATTCTATAGGTCTTAGAAACACTTTTCAATGCATAGGACTTTTAAAAAATATTTATTTATTTTAGATAGAGAAAGAGAGTGCAAGCCAGGGGAAGGACAGAAGGAGAGACTCTCAAGCAGACTCCCAGCTGAGCATGGAGCCAATGTGGGGCTCAATCTCATGACCCATGAGATCATGATCTGAGCTAAAACAAAGAGTCAGTCACCGGACCTACTGAGCCACCCAGGAGCCCTTGCATATGACTTAAAATAGTACTCTAATGCAGCACGGTTAGGTGAAAGTTTTAAAAACTAAATACTGTAGTTATTACCATCTATGGATAAATATAAATTGATATTTGCTAGTGAAGAAATATACAAATTAAATTTTTAAAGAGACACATAAAAAAAGAAACAAATATGGTTGAGGAAGTCAGTGTTTCTTGAATATTTACTATTATTTAATGCCATAGTAGTGCTCAAGCAGATAAAAAAGACATAAGGTAAAAAACTTGATCTCATATACTTAGTGTAGATAAGACTGACATAGGCTAACTGAAAAATGATCAATACTGGATAGTATTTAAATAAGTATTAAGCTGGATATAGTCATAAATCAATAGTATTTCAGAGAAAATTTATGGGTTGATTAGAAAGGAGACAAATACTTCATGTAAATGTGTGGAACCTGAGATGATAATCTTTGCAAAGATGGGAAGAGTATTTCCAATTAAGGAGATAGCAGGTGCTAAGAGACAAAAACAAGAGCAAATGTGACAGGTATCAGAGAATTAGCAGATGGTGTTTCCAAGGTTAAGGGGTATAGGTTTGGAAGAAGCAGAAGCTAAGATTGAGTGGAGTAGGAAAAACAAGCTTAGCAAAATATAATTTATCTTACATGCTAAAATGAGCAAGTTTAATTTTATTTGCAGCTATTGTAGATTTCTAAAAGTAGAGATGAAGTATAATGAGTGATAGTCCATATAAACAATCTTTAAATCTCTGTATTTTGGGTATGAGATGATAAATAAATTGTTGGCAAAGTAATCAGGTAAGGAATTATTGTATTTCTTCAGATACAAGGAGTGAGGGACCTAGGTTAGGTGATGGTTGTAGTAATTGGGAAAAATTATGATTCAAAAATTATTCCACTAATAAATAATACAATTTTATAATAGTTTCCATCCATGGGGATGAATAGAGGGTTGAAGTCAAGGATGATAGAGATGCCTTAGACATAAGAATGGTAGATTGTGATGAAGTCCCAAAAGTTTATTTTTGCTTTTGTTTCCTTTGCCTTTGGAGACATATCTTGAAAGAAGTTGCTGTGGCTGATATTGAAGAAATTACTGCCTATGTTCTCCTCTAGGATTCTGATGGATTCCTGTCTCACGCTGAGGTCTTTTATCCACTTTGAGTTTATCTTTGTGTATGGTGTAAGAGAATGGTCGAGTTTCATTCTTCTGCATATAGCTGTCCAGTTTTCCCAGCACCATTTATTGAAGAGACTGTCTTTTTTCCACTGGATATTTCATCAAAATCAAAAGCTTCTGCACAGCAAAGGAAACAGTCAAAAAAACCAAAAAGGCAACCCACGGAATGGGAGAAGATATTTGCAAATGACAGTACAGACAAAAGGTTGATATCCAGGATCTATAATGAACTCCTCAAACTCAACACACACAAAACAGGAAATCATATCAAAAAATGGGCAGAAGATATGAACAGACACTTCTCCAATGAAGACATACAAATGGCTATCAGACACATGAAAAAATGTTTATCATCACTAGCTCTCAGGGAGATTCAAATTAAAACCACATTGAGATATCACCTTACACCAGTTAGAATGGCCAAAATTAACAAGACAGGAAACAACATGTGTTGGAGGGGATGTGGAGAAAGGGGAACCCTCTTACACTGTTGGTGGGAATGCAGGTTGGTGCAGCCTCCTTGGAGAACAGTGTGGAGATTCCTCAAGAAATTAAAAATAGAACTTCCCTATGACTCTGCAATTGTACTCCTGGGTATTTACCCCAAAGATACAGATGTAGTGAAAAGAAGGGTCATCTGGACCCCAATCTTTATAGTGGCAATGGCCACAGTTGCCAAACTATGGAAAGAACCAAGATGCCCTTCAACGGATGAATGGATAAGGAAAATGTGGTCCATATACACTATGGAGTATTATGCCTCCATCAGAAAGGATGAATATCCAACTTTTGTAGCAACATGGACGGGACTGGAAGAGATTATGCTGAGTGAAATAAGTCAAGCAGAGAGTCAATTATCATATGGTTTCACTTATTTGTGGAGCATAACAAATAGCATGGAGGACATGGGGAGTTAGAGAGGAGAAGGGAGTTGGGGTAAATTGGAAGGGGAGGTGAATCATGAGAGACTATGGACTCTGATAAACAATCTGAGGGGTTTGAAGTGGTGGGGGGTGGGAGGTTGGGGTACCAGGTGGTGGGTATTATAGAGGGCACGGATTGCATGGAGCACTGGGTGTGGTGAAAAAATAATGAATACTGTTATGCTGAAAATAAATAAATTTAATTAAAAAAAGAAAGAATGATAGATTGTGAAAAACACCAGGTGGCTGCTATCCAGAACCCTCACTGGCCAGATATGTAAACCTAAAATGTCACATTAATTTTGAGCTTTGTTTCTCCTTCTGTAGGCTGAAGGAATTGCATTTTTGAAAACATTTTCTAAAAAGTGGAATTGGAAAGAAAAGTTAATTAAGAAGTAATGATAAAAGAGTTTTTATTTATTTATTTATTTATTTATTTGTTTATAATTTTTAATTTTTTATAAACATATATTTTAATCCCCAGGGGTGCAGGTCTGTGAATCGATAAAAGAGTTTTACAATTTTTTTAATTTGTGTAGCTGTTTTAACAGTTGAATTCAAGTTTATTCAGAGGGTAAACAAGTACATTTACTCAGAGTTTTTGAATATCATGTCTCTCATGCATAATTTCTTTCTATATTATGGATATTAATTCCTTATTGGATATAACATTTGCAAATACCTTCTCCCAATCAGAAGTTCTTTTGATTGTTCCCTTTGCTGTGCAGAAGCTTTTTTTTAAAAAATTTCTTTTCAGTGTTCCAGAATTCATTGTTTATGCACCACACCCAGTGCTCCATGCAATATGTACCCTCCATAATACCCAACACCGGGCTCACTCAACCCCCCCATCCCCCTCCCCTCCAAAACCCTCAGGTTGTTTCTCAGAGTCCACAGTCTGTCCTTTCTCCTTCTTCAATTTCCCCCAACCCACTTCTGATAATACTTTTTGAGCTGAAGATGGGATATGCAAGTTTGACATATGGGAGAAGGAAAGATTTATGCTTATGGATAAGGTCAAAATCAACAATGTACACTTGTATGTTGTAAGAATAACAATGTTCTAAATGATAGTTTGATGACTAGAATAAACCACAAACATCCCATGTAGATAAAGAAGTAAATAAAATCATCATTCTTAATGCTTATATCATCCAGATACATTCTGCTCTTGGGCCAATGATTACTATAAAACCCAATTAAATATTGTGACTAAGGAAATCTTAAGATTGCCTATAATTTAAACATCAAAACATCAAAAATGCTACTTAATTTTTATTCCTTAAAAATAACATTACTGAATTCTGGATTCAGATCCTATTCTAATCAGACATCAACATGATGTTATGGAAGCACAGAGGAGGGAATGCATTTTTCTACTTTAAAAAGGGGAACTGTTGAAAAGTTTAATGAGAATCTGTTTAAAAATAACCTTTCTAAGAATATTGTAAATGTAGCTTTCAGAAAACTAAGACGGGGAAAACTTCAACCAAGGGTTAAAATCGAATCTATAGTTTAGCTTTCAAAAAGTACTGTAGTTTCTTTGTTGTTGTTGTTACTACAGACCAGAGAGCAATAAACTCCACCCCTCAGCACACTTTTGGTTCCTCTTATATAAGTAAGTGTATGAGGCATTGCAAAGTGGTTGGAAAGCACTGGTCATTTTTTTAATTGTGCCTATTCCTCCTTTTAAAAATTATATAAATAGATGGATGCTTCTGTAGCCCATATCCTTCAAAACCTGGTCATTTTGAAGTTTTGTCTATAATTTGTGTAGATAGCAGTTGATGGCAACTGTACCTTGATAGGCAATTTGGTCAATCCCTTTTACTTACACATCAGATATCTCTACTACTGACAATACCCTTTCTCCCACTTAGAAAGTGGTTGAGTTCTAAATATTTAATTTTATATTAGTTGTTTGGAGGATTGGGATATTTTCCAATAGAAACAATTTTCTAAGTGATAAGTATGTTAGACAATTACCCTTGAAAATGTATTTAAACTATATATTCACTGAAAAATCATGTATTTATCTTAAATAAAATTTAAAAAGAAACATTTGCAATTCTGATAATTTTAACACAAATTACAAAATGAATAATAAACCAGAAATACATTTAGCTTGATGTAGAAATAAAATCAGGTTAAATTAATAAGATGATGAGGCAATATATACAGATTTTTAAGGGGCGTGCATAGGGGCTTTTTTGGGCAAACTGACAATTTCAGTCATTTTAAAGATAGATTCTTTAAAATATCTGCTGCCTCATTAAATAATAAGGGTTTTCTTTATTTTGGTGGTTGAGCAGCCAAACAATTGTATTTTGTATTACAAGAAAACAACATGGAGTGGATGAAATGTATTACTATCACCCAATCAGTAAAGGAGATGCTGGGGAAGACTTTAGAAGCAATTCAATTAAAGTATGACAAAAGTCAAAGCAGCTTGTTATTTATTCTCTTACTTCATAATGAAATGGAGGTCCTAGATTATGTATGAAGGCAATAAAATAAATTAAAATGCGTGAATAAGAAAAAATAAACAATACAACCTTTAGTTGTAGAAGTTATGGATATTTACATAGCAAATCTATAAAAATATAACTATTAACACTAAAAATGTAATTTAGCAAAGTTGCTAGATACAAAAAAGAGAAAAATCATTATTTTTCTATGAAAAAAGTGAAAACTATTAGAAAGTATAATAGAATAATTACATTTAGCATGGATGACATTAGGAGAAGGAAGCAAAAAATGAAGGGGGGAATCAGAGTAGAAGATGAACCATGAGGGACTATGGACTCCAGGAAACAAACTGAGGGATTTAGAAGGGAGGGGGGTGAGGAGAAGGGTGAGGCCAATAAGGGGTATTAAGGAGGGCACGGATTACATGGAACACTGGGTGTTATATGCAAACAGTGAATCATGGAACACTACATCAAAAACTAATGTACTGTATGGTCACTAACATAATAAAGAATAATTAAATTTCCAATAGACATAAAAACTATAAGGTATCTACTTATAAATAACATAAAATTATCAAGAGTCTTGTGTGGAGAATATTATAAAATACTATTACAAAACATGAAGGAAGATCTGAGTAGATCAAGAAAAAAACTTAACATCATCATAAAAATCTAATTCTTCCCCTTATTAGTGTGTGTATATATATATATATATATATATTTAATGAAATTCCAATCAAAATTCTCAAATAGGTATATTTGTGGAACTTGGCAAACTAATATTAAAAGATTTATGAGCCAATGATACAACTAATCTTCAACAAAGCAGGAGAGAATATCCAACAGAAAAAAGACAGTCTCTTCAACAAATGGTATTGGAAAGTTGGACAGCCACATATGGAAGAATGAAACTGGACCATTTTCTTACACCATACACAAAAATAAATTCAAAAATAGATGAAAGACTTAAATGTGAGACAGGAATCCATCAAAATCTTCGAAGAGAGCACAGGCAGCAACTTCTTTGACTTAAGGCACATAATCTTCTTTCTAAACATGTCTCCAAAGGCAAGAGAAATAAAAGCAAAAGCAAACTGTTGAGACTTCATCAAGATAAAAATCTTTTGCACAGCGAAGGAAATAATCAGCAAAACCAAAAGACAACTGACAGAATGGGAAAAGATATTTGCAAACGACATATCAGATAAAGGACTAGTGTCCGGAATCTATAAAGAACTTAGCAAACTCAACACCCTCCTCCAAAAAAATCTAATCAAGAAATGGGCAGAAGACATGAACAGACATTTCTCCAAAGAAGGCATATAAATGGACAACAGACATGCAAAAAATGCTCAACATCACTTGGCATCAAGGAAATCCAAATCAAAACCACAATGAGATACCACTTCACACTGGTCAGAATGGCTAAAATTAATAACTCAGGAAGTAACAGATGTTGGCAAGGATGTGGAGAAAGGGGAATGCTCTTACACTGTTGGTGGGAATGGAAACTGGTGCAGTCACTCTGGAAAGCAGTATGGATTTTCCCCAAAAGTTAAAAATAGATCTGCCTTATGACCCAGCAATTGCACTACTAGGTATTTATCCAAAGGATAAAATCATAGTGATCTAAAGGGGCACATGCACCCGGTGAATTTAAATAAAATATTTTTTTAAATGATGGCAGGCAGAATTCCCGTATGAATTATTCAGGTTTTTAGAGAACCATACTTTGTAAGTCAATGTGATATTAGGTCACAGACAAAAGATCAACAAAATGGAATGGAGAGACCTGAAAAAGATTGATGTATATATAAACATTTGATAAATAAAAAAGTTGCCATTGCAAATCAGTGCTGTGCAATTAGCTATCCAGATGGAAAAATAATTTAAATTAATGTCTACATAGCACCATATAGAAAAATACATCACAAGCAGTTCCAATATATACAGATGAAAATCAAAATTCAAAAACTAGAGAAAAAAATACAGAAAATAAATTCTACTGAAAATATGGAAACATTTGTTAAACAGAAATTTTAAAAGTACAAATCATTTGACCATAAAAATCCTAGAAAAAAGTGCAGGCAGTAATATTTCTGACATAAGTTGTAGCAACATTTTCCTAGATATGTCTTCTGAGGCAAGGGAAACAAAAGGAAAAATAAGTTACTCGGATTAATGAAAGGCTACACACTGAAGGAAACAATCAGCAAGCTAAAAGGCAACATTCAGAATGGGAGAAGATATTTGAAAATGACATAGTTGATAAAGGGTTAGTATCCAAAATATATAAAGAAGTCATAAAACTCAACACCCACAAACAAATAATCCAATTAAAAAATGGGTAGTAGACATTAACAGACATTCCTCTAAAGACATCCAGATGCACAACAGATACATGAAAAGATGCTCAACATCACTCATCATCAGGGAAATGAAAATCAAAACTATAATGAGATATCACTTCACAGCTATCAGAATGGCTAAAATCAACAACACAAGAAATAATGACTGTTGATGAGGATGTGGAGAAAAATGAACACTCTTGCACTGTTGATGAAATGCAAACTGGTAAAGCCACTGTAGAAAGCAGCATGGAGGTTCCTCAAAAACTTAAAAATAGAATTACCCTATGATGCAGGAATCACACTACTGGGTATTTGCCCAAAGAATATGAAAACACTAATTCAAAGGGATACCTGCTGCTCTATGTTTATAGCAGCATTATTTACAATAGCTACATTATGGAAGCAACCTAAATGTCCATCAGTAGATGAATGGATAAAGAAGATGTGGTTTATGTACAATGGAATATTATTCAGCCATAAAAAAGAATGAAGTCTTACCATTTGCAATGACATAGATGGAGTTAGAGATTATAATGCTAAGCAAAGTAAGTCCGAGAAAAACAAATATATGATTTCACTCATATGTGGAATTTAAGAAACAAATGATCAAAGGGAAAAAGAGAGAGACAGACCAAAGAAACTATAGAGAACAAACTGATGGTTATCAGAGGGGAGGTGGGTGGAGTGATGGGTGAAGGAGTGCACTTCTCATGATGAACACTAGGTAATGTTTGGAATTGTTGAATCACTTATATTGAACACCTGAAAGTAATATAATGCTGTATGTTAACTATACTGAAATTAAAATTAAAAATTCAAACACATATCTTAAAAAGAAGTAAAATGATTAACATAACAATGGGTACAATTGATTTCACTTAATAAAAAGAACTCTCCTATTCCACAAAAAATATCCAAAACTGAGTTAATAAACTATACACTGGAAGAAGAAATTTACAATGTAGTTAAATAGCATTGCATTGAGATTAAAACTATATCAGAATTTCAGCAAAACAATAAGCAAATGACCATGAATCCTTTTAAAGCAATTACACTGCACAAATTCAGGAGCAAATTAAAATAATAATGAGTGATCATTTTCACCTTACAAGTTAGTAATAATGAAAAATAATGAAAGAATATAGGCAATCACATTTATTCTTGATATGATATAAACTGAAGAAACATATAGGGAAATTTTGGCACTATTAAAATGAAAACTATTCATATCCTTTGATTAATCAATTCATACACAGAGGATTTATACAAAGTAAATACTCAAAAATAACTAAAGATGTATTTGTCAGGATATTTATGGTACCATGATTTCCATAACAAAAGCTTGTATATCCGCTATTATTATTATTATTATTAGTAGTAGTAGTAGTAGTATCCTCTCATTTGGACAATGAGAGATTTCTAAATATCCATCAGTAGAGTACTGAATGTATCAATGATGGTACAACTATACAATGCACTACTATGAAGGTGGGAAAATAGTGAGATATATTAATATTTATAAACCTAGAGATATTACATGATATGTTAAGTAAAAAGTTCAAGAAACAAAACAATACAAAACAATGATACTTTTACAATAAGCTAAAATCATTATATTTCTGAGTGTGTTTGAATGTCTAAAAGGTCCATTCTTTTTTCTTTCTTTTTTTTTTTTTTTGAAAGACAGACAGACAGACAGATAGCAGGTTGGGAGGGGCAGGGGGAGAAGGAGAGAAAGACTAGTAAGAAGACTCTATGCCTAAAGTGGAGCCCAACCTCATGACCCTGAGATCATGACCTGAGATGAAATCAAGAGTCAGACACAGCCAACTGAGCCACCCTGGTGCCCATAAAAGGTCCTTTCTAAACGGAACAAGTTTAGTTACTTCTGAACAAGAAGTAAGTTGGGAGAATTGGAGGATAGGAGAGGGTGGTATGACAGGGGGACTTTTTTTTAAAATAAGCTTATACATAATTTGAAATGTTTTAAGTAATCATAACATTTACTTAAAAAAATTTTAAATCTAAGAAGCAATTAAAAAGTTATAATCAATACCTGCATACCCTTTATCTAGACTTCCCAATATCTAGTTAATTGTATGATATAATTATGCCAACATTAAGTGCATTATGTATGATAATGATATTATGGTCATTTTGGAGAATATCCTTGTTCTTAGGTCATATGCGCTAAAATCACTATGTTAAAGAGATATCTGCAACCCCGATGTTCAATGCAGCATTATTTACAATAGCCAGGACCTGGAAACAACCTAAAAATCCATAGATAAAACATACACTCTTTTTTGGTATCTTCAAAATGGAATTAAATTAGAAATCATAAAAGGAAAGATGTCTGTAAAAATCATCAAATACTGAAAAATAAAGAAAGCACTTCTAAACAAAAAAAAACACAAGTCAATGAGGAAATCAAAACTAAAATTAGAATGTATTTAGAAATGAAGAAAAAATGAAACACAACTTATTTGAATGTGGGGATGTCTCTAAAGCAGTAGTCAGGGAGCAATTTATAGCAATAAATTCTGGTATTAGAAAAGAGGTAAAGCCTCAAGGACCAAGGCTGCAACTTCAAGAAACAAACTAAAAGAATAAGAGCAAATTGAATACAAAGTAAGCAGATGAAAGGAAATGGTAATGAACAAAACTGAAATCAATAAAATATAAGAAAAGCAGCAGAGACAATCAATGAAACCAAAAGCCCATTCTTCAAGAAGACCAATAAAATTGATAAATCCTTAGCCAGAATGAGAATGACTGGTAGACAATCAGAGATGAGAGAAAGAGAGAAGAAGAATAGAGACTAGAGAAGAGAGGTTCTGATTTAATTTTACAAACATGAACACGCTCATGAGTGCAACACGCACACACACACACACACTGGGGTAAATTTTCTATGACCAGATTTAGGGAAAACATATTGCTTACCCACTGGTTTAACAAGTGCCTAAACTATCAAACTATCAAAGGAAGATCTCTCACCGTTAGATGCAGTGCCACTTCACCGTTAGATGCAGTGCCACTTGTGAAAAATTTAAAATCACATACAACATTTTATCAGCTGCCAAAAGTTAACTTGTCTAAAAATGACTACAGGGAGAAATTGTGATAAAATGACAGACATGTCTGCTCAGGAGATGATGGGAAATCATCAGAGAAAAGGTTACCTGTAAGGTCTTCTCAGTACATCATGAATCATGATTTCAGAATGGATATTGTGAAATCAACAGGCTTAGGGAACAATTCTGAAAGTAATTACCTTGACATTTTTATAAGATTTCACCAAAAGCTATGGAGCAAAGATGGGAATGACGACCGGAGCCTGGATTAATTTAAGGCCGACAAAAGACACATTATATATTTCCCCCCCTAATGGTATAAAGTCAGAAAAGAAGAGTTACATCTGTATTAGCAGTTCTCACTGAGCCAAAACCTTCTTTGTCAATACTGTTCAATGTATGAAATAAGTGGTTTTGAGGAGAGGAAGTATGTATTATCACTATTCAAGCACAGTGCAAGGGACCAAATTTGCACCTATATTCTTAGGGAAAAGAACTTTAGTTTTATTAGGTAATGGTGCAGGAAACAACTTTTTATGGAAATGTCAAGAACTAAAATTTCACTCATTGGCAAAGTTAGTACTAAAAATTAATTGTTATCCAGTTGTCTACCTATTTTATGTTATATAAAGGTTAAACATCTGCATTATTTTGCACGATTTGTGAAAACCAGAAAATTCTGTGTTTGGTGATTTAAGAAAGCTGTACCAGCTCCAACAATTTCCTCTTTCATTGTTTCCTCTTGGGTGTTATAATTTCTACTACAAGTATTTCTTGCTTTTAACAAAACTTTTCTTGTAGTATTGACTTTGATCAGATGGTCTACAAATTTATATTCTACCGTTTACTTGTATTTTCTAACATTAGTGATTCTGATACATATTTCCCCTCAAAGTTTCTCATTTGATTTTCCTTAAAATCAACTTTTTATGTCTACATCAGTCTGTTCTTCCTCCTTTTCATGCCTTTTTTTAAAAAGATTTTATTTATTTATTTGACAGACAGAGATCACAAGTAAGCAGAGAGGCAGGCAGAGAGAGAGGAAGGGGAAGTAAGCTCCCCACCAAGCAGAGAGCCCAATGTGAGGCTCAATCCCAGGACCCATGACCTGAGCCGAAGGCAGAGGCTTAACCCACTGAGCCACCCAGGCACCCCTCATGCCTTATTTTTAACCTCAAAATTTCCAAACCGTTGTCTTCTTCCATCCAGACTAATTGAGATATAATTACCATAATATTGTGTAAATTTAAGGTATATAATATGATGATTTGATACACTTGCATTTTGTGAAATGATTACATAATGTTATGTAGTCAATCAATGTTCAACAAATGTACAAAGGCATTTGAATGGGGAAAAAACTTTTACAACACATGTGCAGGAATTTTGTTTATGTATCTTTTCTACATAGGGCCAGTTTAATAGAGCAAAATAGCTCTCTCTACATATATGTATATTTTTTGTATATTTATCCATAAGGAAATGTGTATTTTTGTATATTTTTTGTATTTTTTTTGTATATTTATCCATAAGGAAATGTAAAACACACACACACACACACACACACATGAACAAGGTTGACTCAGCAGTTCCTCTTTCAGGTGGGTCACCTGGATAATGCCTACCACATGTACATTCTCTGGCACATATTACATATATAAGGTTAATTCCAGCATTATTTATAATTCAAAAAATAGGAGGTACTTAAATATTTATCAAAATAAGAATGCACTGTGGTTTGAAGCCTCACCAGTAACCAGTAACTGAACACTACAAGAAAATCGATCTTAGATTTTCCAGCCTTCAGAACTGTGAGAAAACTACTGTCTGTTGTTTAAGCCACACAGACTAGGATATATTGTTATGACAGCCTGAGGACTAAGACTGACTGTACGGTCATTACTTTGTTAGGTATGTATGTATGTATGGCGTATATCTATCAGTGTTGATATGTGTGAGCATGTACAGGTGCTCCTATATGCTTTTCTGAATGTTTATCTCTGAAGTTCTATATGTATGTCTGAAAACACCAAAATGTTTATATATGTTACCTTCATGTAAAAGGATTACTATGCCTGTGTGTGTCTATCCAGATGTGACATATGTTTGTGTGTGTATGAGAATTTTTTTTATAGAATATGTTTCCTTATACTATCATGGTTATTCTATATTCTCTCCAATTATATGGATACTTTGTTTTTTACTAAATATTTAGATAACAATGGCAAGCAAGCACTTAAGCACTTGTTTAAGTGACAAAAAGAAAATCAACTGGATAGCATGTGGCCGAGTATTCAGTTTATGGATAATTATTCTGCTTTATGGATCTTAGGAAGGAGTGAGGATGAGATTTTTTTTTGTCCCTAAGGAAAAAAAGGGAGAATATTATTTATGTGAAAAAATCCTCTGAACATTTTTAAATTAAAGGATCAAAGCCGTATTTCTAGGATTTAGCAAGCAAATTAGAATGTTTATTAGTTAAATGTCTCTCTGATCAGATAAATATAATAATCTTTGCTTTATGAGACTGGCTCATCTTGAGCTTGACTTCAACAACTTCAACATAAAGAAGAGAGTCCCAGAGCTAGACTCTTTTTATTCTTTAAGTTGCCTTTCCTCCCTACTCATGAGTACTTTAGAGTTTCTGCTAGAGTAAACATCTCAGTTAATAGACTTGAATTCCATTCAATATAGCCGACTGAACTGATGTAGAAAATGACCCCTACCATACGTTGAAAGGAGAAATTCAGAGTTAAGTATTATATTAAATAATAATCAGTAGGACCTGAAAGGGAGAGAAATATCTGGGAACCTGGGGAGAAAGAAAATCAATCCAATGTGGTGATTCCAAAATGTTTACTCCCAAGTTAAAAATGGAAAAGGCTGCCTCAGATCACAATGGTCCCTTTAAGTACAAGGTTGAGATTTTGACATCCCGGCCACTACTGAAGCCAGACTGCTAACTCGGAGGCTATCATTGCTGGGTGTGGGGCCTCGAATGAAGCTCTATGCATAAAGCCTTGAGCTACTTACGGTCACCCTGTGTAATGAGGACTAGGAAAATCTCAACCAGCTGGTCCTAGGGGGAAGAAGGAAAGCTGCCTATGTTCTGAGCTAAGAGTGGGGAAAGTGTAATATATTAGAAGTTAGAATCAGAAAATTTTCCATACACGGACAGTGGGATCCAAGTAATCACTACCCACAAAGTGTGACTACTCTTAAGACTATAAATTAAGCATTAAAATTAGTCCATAAGAAATGAAGTCTATTGAGTCCCATGGAAGCAAAATTTGAAACTGCCTCATAAGAACAACTAAGAATTTTTTAAAAATCAGTGCATATAAGGGGAAAAAATCACCATTAGAATCAGGAAAGACAAGCCCGTAGTAGGAGAATTCACATGCCAGGAAAGAGACATTTGTAATATCTGTAAGAGGCTGAAAAAAGTATCTTTAAAATGCTCAAGGGTATAAAAGCAGAGATACTCAGTTCAGTGAACTAAAGCAAGTTTTTAAAATTAAATATCCTGTTTATGTTTGTGTCTGCATTAGGTACCATGAAAGTTTTTGTCTTTTTAATATTTTTTTAACCAAGGATATTATCTTGACAATATAATATTTAAAATTTGGTTGAAGGAAAATAATTCCTGTATGTGAAAGGCATGAAGGTTTTTTTTTTCATTATCTAAATTTTTTAAAAAATTTTATTTTTCATTATCTAAATATTCACAGTGTATGTACAAATACATGTACATAGGTGTGCATGTGTGTATCATGTGTAATCACATATCTATATCAAGCCTCTATCTGTCATCTATGCATGTATGTATCTAAGGGTGGAATTGTTCTGGGGGAGGAAAGTGTGTAAGAAATAAGGGAAATGGAGATGAGACAAGAAATGCAGGAGGAGAAATAAAGACAGATGGAAAAGAGGGGAGAGAGAAAAACTAATATATTTATTTTTTAAAATTAAAACAAGAACAAAATGGATTATAATTGTTAACTGTGAAAGTGTACAACTATATTCAACTGTTCCACTCATACAGAAAATAAGGAACAATTATCCTTATCTTCTTTCTCCCATCCATGATTATGGACTTTGATAGACTCCCACCAATGATGTAATAATACTTCCTTCCTTGCTTTTGTACCTCTTGTTGCAGTTCTTGAACCTCAGTTGACAGAATCAGGACTCCAAACAATATAGAAAAATTATAATGGGGTAAAAAAATCACATTATGTGCTGATAAGGTATTATGCTAGTTTTTAAAGAAAGACTTTAAACTATAAATGAAAAGGTCTTAGAACGGATCACTTTGTCCCCCCCCCCACCAGACACAATAGTTAACTGCTTAGTCAGACATTTTGAACTTGGGTAGTAATATGTTTATTTACAAGAAAACATATTTTTAAAGAGGAAAATTACATTATTATACAGTAAAAGTTTGTCATTTAAAAGTATTTGCAAAATGGAAACAGCATGGAATTTCCCCAAAAAGTTGAAAATAGAGCTAATCTACGACCCAGCAATCACACTACTGGGTATCTATCCTAAAGTTACAAACATAGTGATCCAAAGGGGCACGTGCACCCGAATGTTCATAGCAGCAATGTCCACAATAGCCAAACTAGGAAAGAACCTAGATGTCCATCGACAATGAACAGATAAAGAAGATGTGGTCTCTCTCTATATAATGGAATACTATGTAGCCATCAAAAGAAATGAAATCTTATCATTTGTAATGACATGGATGGATCTAGGGGGTATTATGCTGAGCAAACCAAGTCAGTCAGAGAAAGACAATTATCATATGATCTCTCTGATATGAGGATTTTGAGAGGCATTGTGAGGGATAGTGGGGGATGGGGAAGGAAAAAATGAAACAAGATGGGATTGGGATGGAGACAAGCCATAAGAGACTCTTAATCTTACAAAACAGAGGGTTGCTGAGGGGAGGGGGGTAGGGAGAGGGTAGTTGGACATTGGGGAGGGTATGTGCTATGGTGAGTGCTGTGAAATGTGTAAGCCTGATGATGCACAGACCTGTACCCCTGGGGCTAATAATACATTATATGTTAATAAAAATAATTTTAAAAAGTATTTGTAAAATGAGAATATTTTGATATATTTGAAAATTACAAGATAAACACCCCATTTTTAAGATAACACACACTAGTTTTTGCCATTTTCATAATATACTTCTTAAATCTGTCCTGCTTATGAAATAGATTAATATATGGAGTAACTATAAAAATAAAATCTAAAATTAGAAATAAGTGTTCAGTAAGCAATCTGGTTAAGAAAATATCTTGCTATCTTTATTATAACTTCGAATACTCATTTTACTTGGGGATAGGAATTGCACAACTTCTGGGAGAGTACTACCTATAAACTTAAGTACCATAACTCCCCATTTTCAAATATCTTTGCTTTTAAATCAAGGATAAAGTGAAATTTTATAAGCAACCAATTCCACGAATGACTCCCAGGTATTTGCCATGTGAGCCTCTCATTCTCTTTTATTAAAGGACAATGATGGTTCCAGAAGAATACAATAATCAGTGACAATTTTAATTGAAATCTAGATGCTTATCTTTTATTTTAAAGCAGTGTCTCATTGTTCAAAATGAAAAAAATATTTCCTATAAGGGAACATCTAGATGTCAGACAAGGAATTGACTACGTATCTTTAAAGGAATGTACTAATAAGGATTTTGCATTTAGGATTGTTTTTCAAGTTAGGATTTAAAACCCATTCTATAGGCTCAAGTAAAGGCCACTGAGCTACAAGATGCTCCAGCTTATTGGGCATGTATTTCCACAAAATTGGAAACATATGAAGGATGAGGAGCCATGTGGGCAGCTGCTCTATATTCCCCCCAGGACTGGATGGAGAGAAGCAGCTATATGGATGGATAACACACAGACTGCCAAAAAGTAAGTATCAAATAACTTTCCAATTCCATCTTAATCAGTGACAATGTAGTATTTAATCTAAAGTTTCTATACTTATATGGTTAAACTTTCTGAGCAAACAAAAGAAGGACAGATAGAAGGCAGTAAAGATATGCTCAAAATTCACTTTGAGCTTCTTTCTCAAAAATGGAAGGCTGTACAAATACACACACACACACACACACACACACACACACTCACATACAAAATATGCTTGTGGACCTGCTACATTAAATAGAGAATAATATTCAGGATATTTGGCCACCAACTTCTGTAGAAGACCTCTGCCTACTGTATGCCAAACTCTATGATATGTATCACAACTTCATATCCCAGGAGAAGGAGAAATAATGAAACTTTGTCAAAATAAGACAAAAACAGAATTGAAGCTAGAATCTCCTGTGGTGACAACGATATTTTACAAATTCATAAACTGGGACCTAAATGGGAGTTGACCCACCTAGGAAAGTGGAATAGGTGCATCAGATTACAAAATTTGTCCAATTCAACTGTGTGTTCAGTAGGTTATTATTTTAGGGTTTAGCATTCAGGAAACTGGGAGCAAGTAAAGGCAGCTTTCCAGATTAAAGAGATGAACTAAGGGCAGTGAACTGCTTCCAAATGTGTAATGACCACAAAACTCACATAGTAACATACTTTCATCTCCTCTGTATTCCTGACACTGTTACTCACCAATTGTTTCTATTTGAAAACATTGAGGTAAATATCTTTTGTCAGTATTATATATGTTGTACAATACCTTATTAAAAAGTCTAATATTTAAAAGAAGTTATATGTCATTATTTGGGATAACCCCAATTATATATGAGGTCAAGTTCAGTATAGACAGAAATATTAGCAGTAAGTTAAAAGTATATAAAAGTAAAAACATGACATATAGGAACACTGGGTAAGAGACAGTCATAGTAGTACAAATAAGAGATAATCCTGGCTTGCACTAAACAGGGTTTCTTACCCAAGCATTATTAAGATTTTGTTCAGATTTTTTTATGTGAACATAAAAAAGTTGCAGGATACTTAGCAGCAACCCTGGCCTCTATTAGAGGCCACAAGATGCCAACAAATCCTTCCCCAGTGTGACAACTAAAAATGTCCCCAAATATCCCCTGGTGGGGGGGATGTTCCAAGTGACAACTATTGAATGATAATGATGGAAGTGGGAGGTGGAAGTAAAAGGATCCTGCATGAGTTTGGGTGACAGAACTGGCTGAATTTGCTAATGAATTATATATGGGAATAAGGAAAATATAATTAAATTTAGGGTATTTTAAAAAATTAGGATGCTTTAGGTTTTTATCTTGGGAAGCTGGTGAGTGGATGTTCTATTTAATAAGAGGAGAAAGAATAGAATTCTATACTGTGGATAGCACTTACTGCATTATACTGAAATTACATATCTGTACTCTCAACAGAGTTCCCTGAGAGCAGTGCCCAAATTTTATATGCCTTTTTATTCCCCAAACAGTACTTATTATCAGCGTGAATGGCAGATGTAAATAAGTGGGAGAATTCAAGGGAAATTCATAGATTTCTAGGTTAGGACAGTGGGTGGCTGCTGGTTACATTTGCAGAGATGGGTACAACTGGAAGTAAACCACATATGGGATTAGGATATGATGAGTTCAGTGTTATGCATATTGATCTGGAGCTTCCTGTTTTTCATACATTGAAGGTATTCAATATCCCAATTAATATACGTGGCTAGAGCTTAGAATAAATATTTGGGCTGGGGATGTAGATCTGAGAGTTATCAGTTATCAAATGATAACTAAAGCCATTTGAGTAAATGAGATAACCCTAAGAGAGAGTATAGAGAACAGGGTACAAAAATAATCACAGGGAATACATAGCATTATTGTATGCATAGATTATATTCTGAGGAGACCAAGAAGAGACAAAAAAATAAATGCATGGGTGCACCTGTCCATGTACATGCACACACACAATATTAAGATATTGTAGAATGATAATTATTATCATGGCACATTTATTGAGTGCATGTTATATGCCAAGAGAACTTCAGATATGCATTACCTTATTAAATCTTTCTTGACAACCTTAAAAGCTAGATAGGTACTATTATCTCCACTTAAGAGATAAAGAAAATGAAGTACAAAAAGGTTAATTAATTTGCCAGAGATTACATTACTAGTAAGTGGTACAGCCTGGATTCAAACAATGTGACTAACGAACTTACTCTTCCATTCAACTGTGCTCTAAACAAGTTAAAGGAGAATAGAGTCTCAAGGAGAACGAAGTGGCAACTTTCAATGTGAGGGTCTTGCGTATCTTTCATTATATTTGTTTCTAAGTATTTTATTTTTATGTTGTTGTAAATTGAGTTGTTTTTAATTTCATTTGATAGTTACTCATTGCTAAAATGTAGAAATACAATTGATTTCTGGATATTGACCTTGTATCTTGCCCCACTGCTAAATTTTCTTATTAGTTCTCGTGTCTTTCTTATAGTTTCCATAAGATTTTCTATATAATCTATACAATATATAGATTAATTTCTATATAACCATGTCTTCCTCAAAACAGTATTATTTCAAATATTTATACTTTCTGTTTATTTATTTTTTTCTGCTTCAATGCAAAGATGAGCAAACTACAGCCCATTGGCCAAATTCAGTCCACATCTTGTTTGTGTAAATAAAGTTTTATCGAAACATAGTCCTCCCTGTTCATATAAATATGGTATATGGCTATTTCGTGCTACAGTGGGAGAGTTGAGCAGTCGCACAGAGATTATATGACCCACAAAACCTAAGATATTTAATATCTGACTCTTAAAATGTTTTCCACTCCCCTGTCTTATTGCTCTAGTTGGAACTTCTATACAATAATGAGGAGAATTGGTTAGGGCTGATATATCCTGGTCTTTTCCCAATATTAGGGTGTTAAAGTCAAGAAACTTGTCTTTTAGTTATAGTTTGGGGAGAGTCTTTATAAGAAGTAACTTGTGTGGGACGCCTGGGTGGCTCAGTTGGTTAAGTAGCTGCCTTCAGCTCGGGTCATGATCCCAGCGTCCTGGGATCGAGTCCAGTCGGGCTCCTTGCTCTGCGGGGAGCCTGCTTCTCCCTCTGACTCTGCCTGCCACTCTGTCTGCCTGTGCTTGCTCTCGCTTGCTCCCTCTCTGACAAAGAAATAAATAAAATATTTAAAAAAAAGAAGTAACTTGTGTAAACAAAAAATGTGCCTTTCTAATCTTTAATTGGCAGAAATGTGTCCCCAAAACAAAACTATTGCATTTAAGCCACATCACCAAAAAAGAACAAAACAAACAAAAACAGCAGAAAATAACAGAGCATAATCCCTTTTTTACTGATCAATCTTAGAGATTGACATGACCAAAAATCATATATTTTCATTTAATTTCCAGTTTCACCTTCCGCAACATACACCAATAAATATATGCTTCTGTAACTTCTGAAAGATAGTATGTAGGATTAGAATTATTTCATCTTAAATGTTGGATACAGTTTATGAATGAAGACATATATCCTGGAATTTTCTTTGTAGAGATGTTTGCAATGATGAATTCAATGTGTATTTTTTTTTGTTTTTTTTGTTTTTTTTATTTTTTTTAAATTAATTTTTTATTTTTTATAAACATATATTTTTATCCCCAGGGGTACAGGTCTGTGAATCACCAGGTTTACACACTTCACAGCACTCACCAAAGCACAAGATGGGATTGGGAGGGAGACAAACCATAAATTCAATGTGTTTTATTGATATGTAGCTGTTCAAGTTTTTTCTTTCTTCTTGGTTCAATTTAGATATTTGTGTCTTTCAAGAAATTTGTCACCTTTATCTAAGTTGTCAAACTTATTTGCACAAGCTTGCTAATAATATCACTTTGTTATTTTTAATGTTATATAATCAATCTGGTGTCACTACATTCATTTCCGATATTGATGATTTGTGTCCTCTCATCCCAGGCACCCCCCATTTTTTTTCCCTTAACTATAATATTATTTGGTGCTGAGTTGTTTCATTTGCAAACATTTGAGATTTTTTCCCCTAATTTCCTCCTATTATTGATTTTTTAGTTCAACTCCATAATGGTCTAAGGCCATCATCTATATGATTTCAGAATTTTAAATGTTATTGAGACCAGCTTTATGGTCAGAGTTAGAATTTTTCATGGTGAATGAGCCTTATGCAATTGAAAAGAATGCTGTGCAACTATGGTTATATATAGGCTTTTTTTTTCCATTTGTTAATCTTAATTTTTAATCTAATTTTAAATTACAGTACAGTTAGCATACACTGTTATATTAGTTTCAGATGTACAATATATGGACTCTGGCAATTCGGTACATTACTCAGTGCTCATCGTAAGTGTACGCTCAATCTCCATACCTATTTCACCCTTTCCTCTACATACCTACCCTCTTGTAACTATCAGTATTTTCTCTATAATTAAGGGTTTTTGTTTTTGTTTTTTCTCTTTTTGTCTTTGTTTATTTGTTTTGTTTCTTAAATTCCACATAGGAATGAAATCATATGGAATTTTTCTTTCTCTGACTTACTTATTTCACTTAGCATTATACTACCCAAGGTGTTTGATAATGTTTGATAATCTATATACTAATATTTTTTCTAGTTATCAGTTACATAAAGATGGGTGCTAAAATATCCAATTATGAATGTGAAATCATCTATTTTCCTCCCTTACTTTGGTCAATTTTGCTTTATCTTTTCCAAAGATACATCACTAGGCACATATATACTTATGATTAATAGGCCTTTCGGATACATTAGCCATTCTATCATAGTGAAATAACCATCTTTATTTCTTATAATAATTTTGTTTATTTTTTCTGATATTAGTATTGCTTGGCATAGTTTTGACTTTCCTTCTGTGTTCAATATATTCAATCTCTTGTAGATGGTTTATAATTATGTTGTTTTAAAAATAATCCTTAATTCTGATAGTGTTTGCCTTTTAACTGGTGTGTTCAGTTCTTTAATGATGGTGTGGTTGTATTGGGGTCTATTTTATTATTTGCTTTGTAATTGTTTCAACAATATTTATTCCTCTAATCTTTCTATGTCTTTATTGGATTTTATAAATATTTTTATATCAATATTAATTTCCTATTGGCTTTTTAATTATATTTGTTTTATATTTTAGTTATTGATCTATAAATCACAATATATATCCTGAGTTTTTTGAAGTCCACTTAATCTTGTATGTCTTCATGTGAAATACAGAAACCTTATAGAACTATAGATTATGCCATTGCCTTCCTTTATATTTGTCATATGTATATATTATAATATATATGTACATAATTGTCATTTATATTATAAACCCTATAAAAACATGATATATTTTGCTCTACACTTATGATTTAAAATATATTAAGATAAAAATCAGAAAAAAACCATAGCCTTCATTTTTACCCAGATTTCAATCCTTTTTATTCATTTTTGAGTATCCCCATTTCCATTCAGTATCATTTCCCTTATCCTGAAAGCTTTTAGCATTTCTTCTAGTAACAACCTTCTGGCCATAAATTCTATTGGTTTTTGTTTACATAAAAAGTCTTTTATCTTTCCTTCATTTTTGAAGGGCTGTTTTTGTTTGTTCATTTGTTTTATACATAGTTCTAAGTGGATAAACTCCCCCTCCATCATTACTTTAAAGATATTATTTTTTTTAAGATTTTATTTATTTATTTGATAGAGATCACAAGTAGGCAGAGAGGCAGGCAGAGAGAGAGGAGGAAGCAGGCTCCCTGCCAAGCAGAGAGCCTGATGCGGGGCTCAATCCCAGGACCTTGGGATCATGACCTGAGCTGAAGGCAGAGGCTTTAACCCACTGAGCCACCCAGGCGTCCTGATATTATTTCTACCTTCTGGCCTCAGTCTCTAATAAGAGGTCAGTAATCAACTCTGTCATTGTTATCCTCTTTGTAATGTGTCATTTTCTCTGCTTGTTTTCAAGATTTCTTCATCTTTGGCTTTTGACAGTTTGTCTACAATATGCCTCAGTGTGAACTTCTTTCTGTTTATTCTGCCTGTAATTTTAGACCGCCTAGTCTCTATACATCTCTCAATTTTAGAAATTTTTGGCCATTATCTTTTCAAATACCTTTTTCTGTCCTGTCGTCTCTTCTCTTTCTGGGTTCCCAATTATGCATACATTGGACAACTTTAGATTTTCTGATCATTCTCTGAAGCCCTGTTTTCTCCATTGTTTATCTCTTTATTCTTTACATTGGATAATTTCTATTAGTCAAGCTTCATGTTCACTTATTTCTTCCTCTAATGTTGGATACATTTGAATGTAGTCACTCTCTACCAGTCATTTTATTTCAATTATGATAATTTTCATTTCTAAAATTTCCATTTGGTTCTGTTTTATAGTTTCTGGTTTCCTTTTGCTATTTCTGTTATTCTCTGGAAATATCTGTGTTTTTTTTTTGAGTAAAAGTGACTGCTTTGGAACAATATTGCCTAGATTTGAATTTTACTCATTAAACAACATACTTTATTTCATTAATTATAGAATTAATATATTCTTTAAAATCTTTCTTTGCCAGTTCTATATCCAGTTTATACTGACGTTGGAGACTGTTGATTTTCATATCTCTTGTGAATAGGTTTCATTTTCTCAATTCAAGTAATTTTGGATTATGATCTGGATATTACTCTTGAATTGAAAATAATCTGGATTCTTCCTTTTCTTTATAGATGAGTACTCTTTCTCTTGAGAAATGTTTTCTGGTTTTGAATACTGACTCTACCATTTGCACAATGAATAAAACGAAACGTTTCATCATCTGTTTCTTAGTTATGTGTAATAAAAACAAGTACTTATGGTACTTTATTGTACATAACGAACTCTTCATTAAATGCCAACTGTTATTATCATGATTGTCTTGATTATTCTTTCACATTTTCCCCAAATATCTGGTGATTCTGGATTGTACAGGTAAGTTGCCAAGTAAGAAATATAGGTTGTCATCATAATTTAGGTTTCTTTATCCAATAAATTTCTGTCCTGAATCAAGTTCTGATGAGTGGTTTTGTATGAGTGTAGTTTTCTTTTTTTTTTTTAGGAATAGAATCATTTATCATCACTGACATGTGTGTGGGAGCACTGGAGGGAGCAGTGAGCAGGGGGCCGGCAGGGGCGTGGGACAGGTGTGAGGTGTACATCATTGCAAAGAGAAGAGGGGGGTCTCCCTGTTCCTTGGGAGGCCCTGGCGGGTCGGGGCAGCCATTGGCCAGGGAGACTGCAGGTGATGAGCAGCCCCGGGGGCATCAGCACTGCTCCAGCAGCCCCACGAATTTGCAGATGTCCCAGGCCAGCAGCTCTGGCTCCTCAAAGGTGGCAAAGTGGCCCTCACAGGCCAGGTAGGAAGAGGAGACGAGTTCTGTGTACTTGAACTTCACCCATTTTTTCAGGCATATGCATTAACTTACAAGGGAAGGCAGCAAAGCCTGTGGGCACGTGGACCTTGATCCGGTCATGCTCATGGGGAGTAGGGCCCCACAAATTTCACTTTAAGGTTGCATGGGGATGGATTGCCAAATTGGGGATCCAGTCTCCCCAGTGACTAAAATAACAGCTGACAACCATATTTACCTTCCAGTCAGCAATCATGGTAATTTTCCTCTCCCTTTGTTTATAATAAAAATCTGAGTAGAAGTAATTCTCAGGCAGGTTCTTCAGTCTTTTACAGTGAATGTCTTGAATCTATAGAATTTACTAGAATTTGTCTAACTACATACTACATCAAAACTGCTGCTACTGCTTGCATGTGTGTGTGCACATGCATATGCACTTTTGGGTGGGTTAAGGAGTGGACTCTGATGGAGCTCAGTGTTCAAGATGTATTTATTTAATTAATTAAATAACCCAATTGTCCTAATGCTTCTTCCTACTTTGTGTATTTGTTCAAGTTGAGATTTTTCTTCGAATACTTTGCCTTCATCAATAGGTTTCTCCTCCACAGTTAGGTTTTAAGTGGTCTATTTTCATTTGTATGTTATCTTACAAAAGTTCTTCAAATTCTGTGTTCTCTAATAACGTAGTGATTTCTTTCTTTCTTCTGCCTGTTTGTACTTTTTAGAGATTTGTACTAAAGCACTAACCCTAGACTCCTACAAATATTTACTTCCATCTTTGGCTTCTCTGGTATACTACAATTAAATCAAAGATAGGTCCCTCATTTATACATCACAAGATCACTAATTCCTGCACAGAACACAGTAAGAGCATGACCAAGACTTTTGGGGAAAAAAAAAACTTCTTTTAGAAAACAATTTAAATTTGGTGAGGTTACATGGATTGATGCATATTCTTTGATATATGGGATTATCTTGTTTATATCCTGAACTTTTTTAACAACCCACTAACATACCTATAGAATCCAAAGTTTCCTTAAAAAAAAAAGATTTTTTAAATTTATTTAATACAGAGAGAGAGATCACAAGTAGGCAGAGAGGCAGGTGGAGGAAGTAGGCTTCCCACTGAGCAGAGAGCCTGATGCAGGGCTCGATCCCAGGACCCTGGGATCATGACTTGAGCCGAAGGCAGAGGCTTTAACCCACTGAGCTACCCAAGCACCCCTAGAATCCAAAGTTTCTCATGCTACCTGCCAGCCATTTTCATGTCTCTATTCTTACTGAATGGGTAGGCATAGAGTAAGACCTTGCTCTCACAACCTTCCCTCATCAAGAAAGAAAGAAAAATGATTTTCAGACAATATCTTTCATTTTCAGTCAATTAAAAAAAAAACAGGATTTTAATGTTATCAGGTATACAAAGAGTCATTGATTAACACAAAACAAAACTCTGTCTCTAGGAAAAATGTGAATTTCTCCCATAGACTATTTTCAGGTATTTTAAAAGGAACAATCCCCATGATAGTGAAATGAATTTAACTGCATAAATTTGTGGTGATAACAGCCACCTGATAAAAATAACCAGGGACAAACCTGTCATCAAAGTTCTGTTAATTAACTTTCTACCACATAGGAAACCACACAGGAGGGAAACAAGGGGTTTTTCATCATATTAAGGAAGAGACAGGGTAAGATAGAATTTGGGGGAAGGATGGAGTTTAAGTAAAATTTAAGTGAGGCAGTGTTTTGATAGACACAAAACAAACCAGAGTGTATATAAAGGGGTAAAAAAATTCCTGGAACAAGAGGATTTCTTGAAAACCATAACATTAACATAAAGGTGGAGTGTGTGTCCCAAATCCTTTATCTTTTGCTCTGCACCTAGGTTGTAAATCGAGGTTTCTTTTATGTCAAAGTGACCATATTTTAGATCCTCCAGACAAGAATGAGAGGTTTCATTCTTGCTAAGATGATTTCTATTAACACATTTCTAACAATCCATAATTTTAGAGAGCAAGGTATCTTAGCGCTGTGCCCCTTTGTTAGTCACCCAAAGTATTTTAAAGTTTTGCCTAAGGGTGAAATAAGTATCTCCCCCAATGAAAATCTGTCACTTTTTATTCCTAATTTGACAGCCAGAAGAAAAATGCCATCTGTTTTTATCCTCAGAATCCCTCAAAACTCAGTTATTTTCATGTGAAGCCAATAGAAAATTAACATTCAGTAGAAGCCTAAGGCTCCTAAATATGCCCAAAGCTTCCTAGGTAAAAGGGACTTATTTACTTCTGCAGAAAAGAAGGAACATATAAGAGAGAATGGATGAAATGGAAAAGACTGAGAAGAGCAGAAGGTAGAACACTAGGAATTATGGGAGCTCTATTTGATACATCCTCTAATTTGCTTTTCAAGCAAAATCTTGACCCCTGTAGAGCAAGAGAGAAGGAGCCAGCTGCTGGCTTTATATTTAAGTAGCCACTTCAGCCTTTTTATGTTTACAGTGTACATGGCAAATATATGTCTGCAGATTCTTGAATAATAATCCCTTTAAGAGTAAGCTTAATTCTCCTGTTTAAACAGAGTTGGATTTAGTCACTCATTTGTAATGAGGAGAATATGAGAAACACAACAGTGTGTGACTTCTAAGACTAGAACACAAAATATATTGAGGTTTCCATGATTCTTTTGGATTACTCATTCTGGGGGAAACCATCTGCCCTGCTGTTAGGACACTCAAGAATATCCACGCAGCTAGGAACTGAAGACGTGTCAATACCCAACAAAGAACTAGGGCTTCTTGTCAACAGTTATCTAAATGAGCCATTTGAGAACCAGATTTCTCCAACCCCACTTACATTCTCAGATAACTGGAACCCTGGCTATCTTGACTGCAACTTCATGAGAGATCTTAAGTTAGAAATAACTGAGGTTCACCTGGGTGGCTCAGCTGGTTAAGTGCCTACCTTTGGCAGGTCATGATCCCAGGGTCCTGGGCTCAAGCCCCACATCCAGCTCCTTGCTCAGTGGGGAGCTTGCTTTTCCCTCTCCTTCTTCCCCTCCCCCCAACTCGTGTTCTCTCTCACTCACTCTGCTCTCTAAGTAAATAAATAAAAAAATCTTAAAGAAAAAAGAAATAAAAACAAAGCCACTAATAAATTCAGGACTCACAGAAATTACGATTGTAAAATGTTGTTTTAAGCTGCTAAATTTGGAGATTTGTTATGCAATAATAAATAAATACACATGGCATATATTTTTCATATATTTATCTTCCATTTACCTATGTCTTCAATAAGTTACCTTTTGTGGGTAACATATAAAATTTTTCTGTTCTATTCTTTCTATCACTAAATTTTAAATAGCCTATTTAGGTTATTATCATTTATTTTCTCAATTATTTTAGTAGAAAAAAAAGAGACAGATACAAACTTCCAGTTATAAAATAAACAAGTCATGGAGATGAAAATTACAGTATAGGGAATATAGTCAATAATACTGTAATAATGTTGTATGGTGACAGATGGTGACTACACTTACTGTTGTAAGTACTGAACAATGCATAGAATTGTCCAATCAATATGGTGTATTGAAACTAATATAACATGGTATGTTAATTATACCTCAATAAAAACAAAAAAATTTTAAAACCTAACAAAAAAATAAGCCTCAAATGAAAATACACACACACACACACACACATACACATAATGGCTGTTAATATATTTAAAAGGAGTTAACCTCACTCATAATTAAAGAAGTATAAGTAAGAAGTAGAAATTCCATCTTCATCTATTAGGGAAGGAAAAAATTTTAACACTGTAACTACTCTTTATGTTAGGAAGCCCAATTATGCCTCCATACTCCTTGAGTTGAGGTTATTTTTTTAAAATATGTATAACCTTTGTAGGTCAACATTTAGCGTAAGCATTGGTGTGCTTGGACTTAGGTCTACTACTTTGTTGTTTTCTATTTTTCTTCTCTGTTTTATGTTCTTCTTCTACTCTTTTCCTGTCTTTCTTTGAATTATTTGAGTAATTTTTAGGATTTCATTTCAATTAATCTGTTGGTGTTTTTGGTATATCACATTATACCATTACCCAGTAATTAATCTAGGAATTATAAAATACATATCTAATTATTCACAATCTACTTAGAGTTAATATTGTACCATGTCAAGTAAAAAGTAGGAGCCCTTTAATCATTTACGTTTTTTTTACACTCAACTCCATTACTCTTTGTTATAGTTGTCATATGTAATATATCTACATTCATAAAGAATCCCATCAAACAATGTTACAAATTTTGTTTCTGACAGTACTCTCCATTTTTATATTGAGCCTATACAGTGGATTTTATTTCAAGCATTGTATTTTTCAGTTCTAAAGTTGGCATTTTATTCAATTTAAGCTTTTTTCTTTTTCTCTGTCTCTCCAGAGAACATCTCTTTCCATTCCTTTCAGGTGTATTTTCCTTGACACCAAGTAGCATAATTATAAAAAATAGCTGCTCCACAATTATTTTCCTCCCCAAGGATTTATCTTAATTTTTCATCTTAATTTTTATCTTAATTTGCTTTTGCTGGCTTTATTGAGATATAATGGACATATAAGCATTTTATAAGCTTGAGATGTACAATGTGTTGATTTAATACACTTACATATTACAAAATGATTACTACCATAGTGTTAGCTAATACTTCTATCACATCACATAATTATATAGTTTTTGTCTTGTAATCTAATCTGAGTTAACTTGAGTATGCTACCTATTGACTGCTTTCTCTTGTGAAAATTGGTCACACTATTATGTATATTTATGTTCATTATTGCAGAGTATTTGGCATTACATGCTGAACGTTATGAATTTTCTGTTGTGTAGAACCAGTTTCTTATTATAATCTTCTGGAATGTTTTAATTTTAGCTGATAATTAGCCCTATTAGTTTCAAACTACAGGTTCCATTTCACCTTATTAGGTAGTAATTCAAAATCTTTGCTCTACTAGTTTAGGTCTGTCCCACACATTTGCCTCTCAGGGATTAGCCTAAGTCTTCTATGGTATTTTATCATTTACTCTGATTCTCTATGCCTTAGCTATTCTGGTTTACATCTCTCTCACTCTTTTTTTTTAAGATTTTATTCATTTACTTGACAGAGAGAGAGAGAGCGAGCAAGTGCACAAACAGGGAGAGCAGCAGAGGGAGAGGGAGAAGCAGGCTCCCCACTGAGCCTTGGCATTATGACCCAGGCTGAAGGCAGACACTCAGCTGACTGAGCCACCCAGGTGCCCCTACTTCTCTCTTTCTTAAACATTCAAAGATCAGGGATTATTTTGAGAGTTGTGCAAATTCAGACAAAGAATTAGACAGCACCTTCTTGGTTGGTTCAGAGATGCTCCTACCATTTTCCAGTCCCACAAGACTCCTTTTCCTTCTCTCTTTAGCTGGAAAGGTGGGGTATCTAATGGCATTTTACCTATTTGGATCATCACTGGCATTGTTTTGCTTCATAACTGAGCTCTGCGCTCGGAACAAAGCTATATAGGAATAAAGCAAATGAGAAACTGAGTCATACAGTCACATCTCCAACTTTTGACAGTCCTCTAAATTCTGCCTGCCTTTGCTTACTTTTCAGAGTTCTCTTCATCAACACAAAGAAAATAATTAATATAGATAGATAGATGGATAGATAGGTAGGTAGGTAGGTAGATTCAAAGACAAATAGTCAAGGGGCACCTGGGTGGCTCAGTGGGTTAAGCCTCTGCCTTCAGCTCAGATCATGATCTCAGGGTCCTGGAATCGAGTCCTGCATCAGACTCTTTGCTCAGCAGAGAGCCTACTTCCCCTACCCCTCTGCTTGCCTCTCTGCCTACTTGTGATCTCTCTCTCTCTGTCAGATGAATGAATGAAGTCTTAAAAAAAAGACAAAGATTCAAAAACAAAAATTAGTTGAAATAAAAGATGTACAGTTTAAATCATGTGAACAATATCTAAAAGACATCTGAAATAACTGTAGTAATAGTAAACAAATAGACATTAGGACAAAAATTGTTTTATGTTTGAACAATCATCATTTATTCTTTTGCACTTTTATTTACTAATTCAGTCAAACATAGTTATTGAGTGCCTATCATGTGCTAGACACAAAATCCCAGACACAATTATTTCCTAGTCTCAGTACTAACTGTACTAGTAGATTCCTTCAGTGTTAATAATGTTAATAATGCCAAATGGTTCCAGTATTGCTTTACGCATAGTTTTAAATGGACTATCACCAGTTCACCTGGGTCTTTGTTCTATGACTAGGCACATTCTTTACTTTCACTTTAGCTACTGTCTTTGGTCTGCTTTGAGTCCATCTTCTCTGATAATAATATAATTAAAAATTAAAAATAAAAACAATAAGAACAATACTGGTGGTAGCAGCCTACTTACTAATCACTGATACTGACAATGACACTCTTTTCTCTTGTGAGTTTCAAGGATTCAAGTTGTCATGATTATAAGGAATTCAAAATTCAATTAGAAAAATAGAAAGCTATTTGCTCTACTGAATCAAGAACATTTCACAGAATTCTACTGAACATATCCACAGCAGTTCCCATGGGGTAACATACTCTTTTTTTGGGATTTTACCCCAATTTTCACAATAATTTTCCTGTATTATTTTGATTCAAACTTAGCTTACTCTTCATTACTGATCTTTCTGTGAGTATGAAATATCTTATAAAAGGGACTTGAAGTATATTGACTTCTGTGCTGACTATTTTATCCTTTACTGAATATGTCCACATGTATTTAAGGAAGTATCTAAAAACAAAGATACTATTTTTGTCTTATAGTATGATTCTAGGAGGAGATGATCCATGGCAAGTAATTTTCTTACAAGAAAATTACTTCACCACTATGACCATTAGTTTGAATGTCTTGTTTTCTCAGGTTTCAAGAATAAACACACCATTGTTAATGTGGGGGTGGCAGGGCATTAACAATATTTGATTTGTTATATCATTGGATTATTTAAAAAATTGAACTGGACAAAATGATTTTGCACATGGGTACCCCAGAAATTGGAGGTCTCTCATACCATATATTAAAAAGTAACTCCAGGGGCACCTGGGTGGCTCAGTAGGTTAAAGCCTCTGCCTTCTGCTCAGGTCATGATCCCAGGGACCTGGGATTGAGCCCTGAACCGGGCTCTCTGCTCAACAGGGAGCAGGGAGCCTACTTCCTCCTCTCTCTCTGCCTGCCTCTTTGCCTACTTGTGATCTCTCTCTGTCAAATAAATAAATAAAATCTTTAAAAAAAATTAAAAAGTAACTCCAGATGGGTTATAGACTTAAATATTCAAAACAAATCTTTAGAAACTTTACTGGAAAATACTGTAAAGAAATATTAGACCCTGATAGCAAACGCTTTCTTTTTTTATAGCAAAGGCTTTCTTAAACAAGATTAAAAACCCATTGACCTAAAATAAACTGTTATTAATTAGAACCCAAGTTGTTCACCTACAACCATGAATAAAACCATGTTGGTTCATTTTCAAAGTCTGTGTCCTGAGAGAGAGTGAAAGAGAGAGAGAGAGAGAGGGAATGAATGAGAGAGAAAACAGGCCTAAAATAGAGTCTCTTGTGCCAAGCTTACATCACCAAACAGAGACATAATACTTAACCCAACTGCAGTTTTAGCTTCTTCCAGGAATGTACTCTTTACCAGTCAGTCTGGAATTTCTTGGTCAGCACTAGTGAGCTAAACTTAACTACCTGAGAGACTCCTGTCATCCTCCTAAAGGAAGGTCACCTTGTCTGCAACAATCTACTCTTTGCTAGTATCTTCCTTGTCCTGTCCACTTCTGACTATAAAAGGTTTTGCTCTGTACAGCTCTTTGGAGTTTCCTTTCTATTTGTTAGATGGGATGCTGCCTGACTCATGAATCATTGAATAAAACCAATTATATTTTTTAACATTTACTCAGTTGAATTTTGTTTTTTTAACAGCCTTTTGCACTCTACCCCAAAATATGGATACCCCTTAACATGAAGGCCTTATTTTGTTAACACTGTTAGGTATGCTTTATCTTATTTGTATTTATATATGTGTAGCCATTTCCATTAGGATTAGAACTTATTGAGGTAAGCTCTATACCCCCAGTATCTTTCATATTTCTGTACATACTAAGTAGTTTATTATAATTCTCCACAGTGACTATTACAAGGGTGATTTGCTTTTCCCCTCCTACAGATAAACTATACTGGTTTCCATTGTTCATGTCTCCCAATAAGGCACTAGATTCTTTCTTTGGTTAGCAGGCTCTTGTTAAAATGATCTTTCATCTATAGAGCTGTTAGAAAGAAAAATAAAATTTGTACCATCATTTGAGCTATTTAAATAAGTAGTAATGTATAAATAATATAATCTGATTATGAAAATTTAGTTCTGCAAAATGAAAAAAAAAACATAATTCACATCCTCCAAAAATGTGAGGACTACTAAAAAAAAATCCTATGTCTTAGAAAATTATTTACAAATCTGGGGCCCCTGGGTGGCTCAGTCTGTTGCATGTCTGACTCTTGATTTCAGCTCAGGTCATGATCTCAGAGCTGTGGGATCAAGCCCCATGTTGGGCTCCAAACTCAGCAGGCAATCTGTTCCAGATTTTCTTCCTCCCTCTCTCTCTGCCCTTTCCCTTGCTCATGTTCTCTCTAACAAATAAATAAATTTTCAGAAAATTATTTACAAATCAATCACCATCCAAACGTGTCACTGAAACACTGAAGCAGTTGTGCAAAATTTTAAGTTTATAAAATCAGTATTAACAGTATGCTTACACATGCACTAGAAAGGAAGCCGAGCTCTCTTGGTTAAAATAGGAATTAGTGCACCAGGATAGGTAGAATACGGGAGACAGTTCCAGTGCTAAGATATATAAATATTAGTTCATCTCTGTTATTAATGTGTTGTATAAATTAGGCCAGGGAATTCACTGCTCTGAGACTCAACCTTCTCATCTGTGAAATAAAGGGATTTAGCAAGATCATTGATTCCTTACCAAGGTGAGCAGGAAAACCATCTAGAGAACTATGTTTTAATGCAGATTCCTGTGGTTTGCTCCCAGCAGATTCTGATTTAGGAGGTCTAGAGAGGTGTTTAAAATCTGTACATTTTAAGTCTTATCAGTGATTCTGATGAGTACCCATGTTGAGAACATTTGGATCAGAAATCCAAATTCTCTTTTAGCTCTCTGTTTTTACACATTAGCTCTAATTAATAACTGACATAAATACTTTTTAAATATGAAATTGGATTCACTCACCTACCTTTTTGTTTTGAAATGTTTTTAATTCTGGAAGGACTAAATATCAACCGTGTAAAACAAGAATGAAAATAAAATCAAAAGACCAACTGAAACATTGGCCATATATTTGTAACAAAGAGGAACTTATGAAACATTGGTCCTAAAAGTCATTGTGTTTCTCCTGTTGCATCCCTAAAGAAAATCAAAGTGATGGATGGTGTGTTATTGTACCACCTTTGATAATAATGATGGTCTTAAAAGACATATTTGCTAAGCAATCTGCCCATGGTCCTTGTTCTATCTAATTAGATTCTGATTAAAAAACAAAATAAAACAAAACCCAAGAAAAGCAAATAAGTTACAACTGAAACAATGTGAGTTCTTCATGATGCCAGCTTCTTAGCAAATGCCAGCAATCTAAAACATATTAGCTAACAGACACTGTTGAGAAGGAAGAATTTTCTCTGCCCTTCGAGGTCCTTCTAGCTGGACTAAGAACCAAATTGGCGCAAGGTAGATTAACAGGAAAAAAATCAAATTTAATGGAGTACAAATGGGGAATCCACAAAGACATGGTAATTCCAAAGACAGTGAGGCAACGTGATGCTTTAAGGAGCTAATGGAAAGGGCAGGGTCTGTGGCTACCAAGGGAAGAAAGTCCATTAGCAGAAAGGTGAAGGAGGTATTTGGAAAACAATGCTTGCCCTATTATGCAGATAAGATTCTTATATAAAGAGGAACCTTTGTTAATAGGTCTATTCCTAGTATGAGCAGGCAGTTGGGAGGGGGTGAAGAGCTTTTTAGATTGCTTTTTAGATTGCTTTTAATTCAAGATAATGTTAATGCCAAAGTGACCCATCTTGGGGTAAACTACTTTTGGCTCCTACAATACCCAGGTTGCATATTACTCTCCCCCTAACACAAACACACATGCATACATGTACATGTGGATGCATACATGTGGTAAGGGAAGGCTTCTAGGCTTGAGAAAAGTATGGAGAATGTTCATTTAAACACACATTTGCACAAAACAAACAACAAAACTTATGTCCAGCATAGCTCAGAGAACGAAATATAGTAAACTTATCAACGTCACTTTTTTTGAAACATTTTATTTTCTAACTCCTTATTAAGAAATATTTAAAGTTCAGATGACCCTTGAACAATTGAGGAGTTAGGCGTACTAACCCCCACATGTAGCTGAAAATCCACATATAACTTTGACTCCCCAAAACTTAATTACTAATAGCCCATTGTTGACCAGAAGCCTTACCAATAACACAGCCAGTTTTGTATACGCATTATATACTATTCTTACAATAATACCTAAGTTTCTCTTATTTGGGGACATTTCTAGGTTACATGGTTCATCTGTGAGTTTTTTCAAATTCTTGCAAATCTCCCCCAAATTTTCCAAAATGTATATTGAGAAAAGTTCATGTATAAATGGGCCTGCACAGTTCAAACCCATGTGGTTCAAGGGTCAATTACAGAAAGTGATGTTGAGTAAAAAAGGAAGTTTTCATAGATGGCTACTTTAGCTTTCGACATTAGCGGAAGAATTGTCTGAGAAGACATGTGCTGATCATAATGTTTGAGGAAAGGAATCAAAGTCACAGTGTTTCCCATGGTGAAAAGTTATTATGCTTCTCTTCCTGTCAAAACAACTTCAAACACTGTACATATTAGGAAAATTATAGCATATATTGCTACTAGTTCCATGACTGCAAATTTGAGAAAAGTATCCTTACAGTACTGACGTTTAGTATTTTGAGGTACATTTACCCCATTTAACTCTCAGATTATTCTTTGGAGGCAAATATGCAAGATACTTGCTGGCATTGTGTGAGGTGAATTTTAAAGAAAGTGGCCAAGAATATTCTTAGGAAGATATTCAATAAATAAATGATGTATTGTCATATTCTGATTCAAACTACCAAAAAAGAGCACTTTATGCTTAAAGCCAGCAATGAATGCATTGTTTCCAGTATTTTCAACTGAACCCTCAATGCTCAGGCTAATTTTGAAAGCCATGACATAAATGCTGTGGAGTTCTTGTTTCTTTTCAGCATGATTGGCAAAATAATAGTAATAAAAATAACAGCTAAAATTATTAAGTGTAGTGTGTAAACACTTTTAAGTGCCTTATCAGTATTATCTCATTTAATCAATTCATGAAATCTTTGAATATATTCTTAGAGAGAGAGCATATTGTGGTAGTTAAGAACACCAGAATGGAGCTAGAATGGGTTAAGTATTTTTTTCTGGGCTTCTTATTAGTTATGTTCCTTAAAGTCTCTTAACTCCTGTGTCCTTCATTTTAAATTAACCACTATACTGATAATTGAACCTACCTGGTACAATTTTCAAAGTCAAATTAGTTACAACATATATAAAAATCTTATAATAGTGCCTGACACATAGTAAATGCTATCAAAGTTTTATTATCTATTATTATCTCCATTTTTATATGTGACAGAGTCAAAAGGTTAATAAAATTACCCAGAGTTATACAGCTATTAGGTGGCAGATCTGATTTAAACCTAGGCAGTCTGACTCAAGAACCTCTATTTTTAGGCTGAAAATTATGCATTATTTATACATTTTTTTGGTGAGATGTGTGAAATATTTAAACAAAATTATATAGATAACAGTTTAATAAGATGGCTACCTATATATACATCCTCTGAATTTTTAAAATCTGTTTTGTCATATCTTCTGTTTTAGCTATTTCTTAGCTTGGGTCTCCCCCACTCTGTCCCCCAGAAAACAGAATAGGATACAAAGATCTTGGGTATAAGTACTCTATTTCAGGGAAAAACTACTAGAGGAAGCACCTCTGGATGAACTGTGTTGAGTTGCATGTTGAGTTGCAAAAAAAAAAAAAAATGACTATCAATGACATACCCATTGAATATATGTCAAATCCCAATTTTGGCAATGTTTAAGTGCAAATATTATAGAAATTTGAGTCATGAAAATATTGTCTCAGTGTTAAATTCCTATGTACATCTTAAGTCAGCATGTATGCTCTCAAATCTGTTCTATTTCCAGGGCTGAACCAGGAATTTGTTGCTTCTTGGTACAAGATTATAAACTATAAATTTCTTGAAATGGGCTCCTAGTGACCATGAAGTATGATATTCTCAGCCACCACATGCACAGGCACAAAGAATAATGGTTAAAAAATTACTTTTTTTGTTTATTTAACTTCTTTGTATAAATATTCTTCCAGAATTTTCTGAAGTGTGCTCAGTGATTGAATAATTTTAAGAGAAGCTAAATTAAACACAGTAAAATAGGAGGATTTGCCTTAGGATTTCTTGTACTCTTAAAACATAGTTATGCATTGTGAATATACATGAAAGAATGTTCATAGCAGCAATGCCCACAAATAGCTAAACTGTGGGAGGAGCCAAGATGTCCTTCAATAGATGAATGGATAAAGAAGATGTGGTCCATAGACACAATGGACTATTACTCAGCTATCAGGATGAATACCCACCATTTGCATTAACATGGATGGAATATATATTATGCTCAGTGAAGTAAGTCAAGCAGAGAAAGACAATTATCATATGGTTTCACTCACATGTGGAACACAAACAGTAGCACAGAGGATCATAGGGGAAGGGAGGGAAAACTGAATGGGAAGAAATCAGAGAGGGAGACAAACTGTGAGAGACTCTGGACTCTGGGAAACAAACTGAGGGTTGTGGAAAGGGAGATGGGTGGGGGGATGGGGTAACTGAGGGATGGTCATTAAGGAGGGCATGTGATGTGATGAGCACTGGGTGTTATACACAACTAATGAACCACTGAACACTTAAAAATTTTTTTAAAAATTTAAGTATACAGCCTTTCCCAAATGTATCTGGCCATGGGGACTTTCTTTTTTTCTTACTATAATTTTGTGGAATACTAGAGACAACTAATGTTCTATAAAATATACTTTGAGAAATGCTGACTTATTTTATTGTGACAATCAAATAAAATAATATAAGTCAATATTATTAAATTAATATGCTATTTAAAATGCTCTTTAAAATATTGGGTGAGTCACACATAATTCAAGAAAGAATGAATTACAGTGTTCCTCAAAGTGTAGTCATTGATCATCACTGAATTATGTACTCATTTAAAACTTATTTTCCTATGTCCCACCTTTAGAGTTTGAAGCCTAGAAATCTGAATGGTTTTCCAGCTGCTTAAACAATTAATTTAAATATCAAGGTTTTAGAAACATTGAGTTATTTTATACAAGTTCTATGAAGTTCAGAGATTTTAAAATATTTAAAAATACATATATCCCTCACTTTTCAAAAGTTTGGCTTATGTCACTTCTCTTTAATGAAAGGCTTATATTAGTATCGCCAAACTCCTTCCCCCAGGAACTATACACAGCATCTCAGGATCAAGGTGCCAGAACTCTAAACTGTGTCTGTGAGCATCTGTGTTTTATCTTGATTTATCTTGTGCATCTGTTAGCAAGATGTGTCCTGAGGTATCAGAATACAGTAGGGGGTTTTGGGGGGAGGGAGTCTGAGAATATTCAAAAATTTTTTCATATAAATTAATGGTAATTGCTTTTTTGTTTTATACCATTTCTGTTTATGAAAAGTTTCATAGGAACATCCACTTTCAGATAGTGGGGGAAACCTGTGTGTAAGAGTATGACTGTGTGTGTGTGTGTGTGTGTGTGTGTGTGTGTGTGTGTGTGTGGATACACACATATATATTTATCCTAGAGAAAATATGATTAGGAAGTCTAGTTGTGTCAGAAACTTGCCATGAAGATGCTCAAGGGAAAAAAATAACTTGTAAGGACACCTTGGGTTTGTCTCATAGAAGCCAAGAACAATAAAGTGGCCAGACCCTAGCTACAGCTGTAATCCAGGCTATTAATGCTATCAGAATGTTCAGTCTCTTTTTCCTGCTTGAGTCTCACTGCTTCATTCTCTGCCACAGGGATGACTTCCCTTTGCTTCTGAGGCTACATGGCATACAGTCCCATGGCATAAAAAAGGATAAACGTGACTGTCTCAAGTTTAAATCTAAATTATCTGATGCAGACCTCTGATTGGCACACCTCAGGTAAAATGACTGCACCTCTGGATGAATTGTGTTGAGTTGCATGGAGAACAAATGAAGAAACATTGTTTGGTCAAATGTGATACCCACTCTTGGTAGCATAAGCTGGCCAAGGATATAATTATATGCTACTAACATGGCAGCCTCTGTCATGACTCTAGAGTATGAGGAAGTTTTCACAAAAATGCAAGTTCCATTACTTGAAGGGGATCTGCACAGACCAATGGAAAAGCCCAATATTCATAATAAAAGAGAAAAACTCCTCAATCTCTCACGGTGGCCACTGAGATGGCTTCACAGACTCTCTAGAACTTTACAAAGCATAGCCTAAAACTTATACAGTGGAAGACAATTCACTGGAGAATCAAAATTGAGTTTAAGTTCAAAGTATTGTGAGTTTGAACAAGTCATTTCAATTTTCTGATGCTCTATAACACAAAGGTAAGGAATGCCCTTAGGGTTGTGTGTGAATCCAGTGAAATAAAAATGAGGCTATGGATGTGAACTACTTTAGAAGCTGGATATAATTATTGCACTCTTCAGACATAGTTCCAATGCAATCCCTACCAAAATTCCAATGACATTTTTTCCGGGAATACAAAAATCCATCCTAAGATTTGTATGGAACCACAAAGGACCCTGAACAGCGGAAGCAATCCTGAGAGAGAAAAACGAAGCTGGAGGCATCATACTTCCTTATTTCAAACTATACTACAAACCTATAGTAAAACAGTATGGTACTAGCATTAAAAAATAAACAAACAAACAAACAAACCACATAGACTAATAGAACAGAACTGATAGCACAGAAATAAGGATATACATATATGGTCAATTATTCTTTCATTAGGATTCCAAGAAACTCAGTGGGGGAAAGATAGTTTCTTCAATAAATTCTGATGTACAAACTGTATACCTATAGGCAAAAAATGAAACTTGATCTCTACCTTATACCACTCACAAAAATTAACTCACAGTAGATTAAAGGCTTAAATGTAAGACCTGAGAAAATAAAAGTCTTAGAAAAAGTATTGGGAAAATGTTTCTTGGCAACAATTTTTTAAATATAATACCAAAAGCATGGGCAACTGGCAAAAATCAACAAGTAGGACTATATCAAATTAAAAATCTTCGGCACAGCTAAAGAAACAATCAACAGAATGAAGAAAGAGGCAACTTATATAATGGAATATTTGTCAACCACCTATGTGATAAGGGGTAAATATCCAAAATATAAGGAACTTGTATAACTCAACAGCAAAAATAATTACAATCCAATAAAAATTGGGCAATGGATAAGTAAATAATCCTTTAAAAATTGGGCAGAGGACTTGGATAGCCATTTTTCCAGAAAAGACATAAAAATGGCCAACATGTAAGTGAACAGGTGCTCAACATCACTAATAATCAGGGAAATGTAAATTAAAACCACAATGTGCTATTGTTCCACGCCTGTCAGAATGACTATTCTCAAAAAGACAAGTGCTAGTCAGGATGTAGAGGAGAGGAAACCCTTGTACACTGTGGTGGGCATGTAAATTGTTGCAGCCACTTTAGAAAACAGTATGGAAGTTTTTCAACAAATCCAAACAGAATTACCATGTGATCCAGAAATCTCACTTCTGAGTGTATATCTGAAGGAGATAAAATCACTATCTAAAAGAGATATCTAGGGGCGCCTGGGTGGCTCAGTGGGTTAAGCCTCTGCCTTTGGCTAGGTCATGATCTCAGGGACCTGGGATCAAGCCCCACATGGGGCTCTCTGCTCACCGGGGAGCCTGCTTCTCCCTCCTTCTCTCTGCCTGCCTCTCTGCCTACTTGTGATCTCTCTCTCTGTGTCAAATAAATAAATAAAATCTTAAACAAAGAGAGAGAGATAGTGTTCAATGAATGCAAATCATACCTTACTGCTCACCTTAACATCTTCCAATGGCTTCCTATTGGGCTTTGGACAAAATCTACAATTCTTAGCTTTGCCTATAATACTTTGCTGGTATGGTTCTTATCTTCTTCACATACACTCATGTTACTCTTCTCATTTTCAAAAGGTTCAGTACAGTTCAGTCACATAGGGATTTTTTTTTAACTAAAAAACTTCAAACTGCTCAAGTACTTTCTTATTTTGTATTCACAAATGCCATTCACTGGAGCTTAGCATAGTCTCCCCATATTTTTGCTTAACTAACATAGATTCATATAAATGAGGCCCTCTATCATGCCATATTCATGCACTTTACTTTTTCTTTTTGGCAATTAAAACAATTCTTACGTATTTGTAAGTCTTTATCACTAAACTATAATTTTCATGAGTGTATGGTCTTGTGTATATAGGGCTAATGCTGAAATATAATGAATTAATGACATAATCCCATAAAGTGACCTAAACATTGTCTGCCAGGGACAGTGCTATGTTTACATTTTGACCCCAGTTTATCAATACTTGGCATCATACTGGGCTGCTTTGTGAATAGGTTAAGTTATAAGTAGCATGATACAGTCTATTTAGTATTTAAAGTGGCTCATGTTGGCTTAGGTGTGATCACAAGTAGCCTCTCCTATTTATACCATACCTTATATTAGTTATTATTTTGTGTGCCTAGATATGAAAATGTTTAATAACTGCAACAATAAATCATTTGCACTAAATCAATACTACTGATAACGGTTTGTGTTTTTTTCATACAAACATACATTCATCCTTACAAAATATAATTTTTTCTTGCTACTCCCTTGAGACTCTCCAGTTGTTTCCCAAGTTCTCTGGGGATATGATACATCTTTATTTCCATGAAGCAGTATAGTGTTTCTCACACCTGCTTGTGTATCAGAAACACTGTATGTTTCTAAGGCTATAAAAATAGTTTCCTGGAAATTCCCAGTGATTTAGTAAGTTTCTGGTGGTTTTGGGAAAAACAAATGCACTTGTTTCCACTCCTGATTCTGTTTTCCCTATAGAGGGATGTATCATAGTGTAACCCACTCAGTCTTTCTGTACCTCTTACTTAGTTACTAATGAGTGAGTCAGGCAGGGGAACTGAACATAGATAGCCTTGTCCCTTCTTATCCAGTCTCTCTCGGGAATGAACTGTCTACAGGGAGCACTTAATCTCATCTGCTCTTCTTATATTGTAAATCTGAAAGGGGCTGTCCCCCTTCCTGTAGGGAAATCTTCCCTGCCTACTGCTATGACTGAGTGGGGAGACAATTCTGCCTACTTCTGGAATTCAGTATTAAGTCTGCTTCTTTTCAGATATAAGCTACATTATCTAATAATAACTTTTTTTAATAACAAAGGTGATATTTTATAGTTTTATCTATTTATTTGTCGGAGAGAGAGAGAGCATGAACAGGGGGAGTGACAGGCAGAGGGAGAGGGAGAAGCAGGCTCTCTGCTTAGCAGGGAGTCCAAGACAAGGCTCATCGCAAAACCCTGGGATCATGACCTGAGCCTAAGGCAGACACTTAACCAACTGAGCCACCCAGGTGTCCCAATAAAGGTGATATTTTGGTCTCTATCTGTGGATTCTTTGTCTTGCCTCTTAACTGGCTCAGAACTTGGACAGCACAGAAGGTATTATTTATCCCCTCTGGGGGGGGAATAAAAGTTAAAGACTTGGAATACTATTTTTAAAGTAATTTTTCATATCATTATAATGATCACTGTATTTTGAAATCTTGAGTATAATTGGGTTGTTTGCGCAGCCCTTCTTTTCTGGGAATTACTTACTTGACTAAGAGGGATGGCCTGCCTTCTAGCAACCACATATTTGTTGTTTGCCATCATACTTAGGGCCATAGTAGATTGTTGTGAGACAGTGGGAGGAGGGGGGAGAGAACATGGAAATCACATTACAAAAATTAAAATTAATGTGTACAAAGTTTTGGGCTCTAAAATTTATAATATTTTCATGGAATGATAAACAATTCTCTATTGATGGAATTTGGGGTACATGGGAAGCATGGAGAGAGATACAAATGTAGGAAGAATGTAGAAGGTCTTAGTCCATGCTTAGGATGGAATTTTTCTGAATCATATAGGTTTCTTCAGAGGAATTTTTATCATAAGAGTGGTACTCTTACACTGATGTGTACAAAAAAAATTGGAAAACCATGAGATAAGAGGTAGACACTATTTCAGAGACCAGTGCAATTGTTCAAGCCTGAGTTCATAAATGGTAGTAGAAAAAGGAAGAGAAGGTCAATTCATAAGATCTTTAGAAGGTAAACAGTTGAGGTACTCTGTGATAAACAAAGCCATACATTCATTTGTTCAACAAACATGCCCATTGCATGTTAGATAGTTACAAAATAGTAGAACTCAAAGGGATCTCAGATCATTTAGTTCAATGACTTTATTACCAACCTGAGCAAAAGGAGGCCAAGAAAATTCCCAAGACAATTAATAAATTAGTGAAGAGCTGAACTTAAAATATCTTCTATTTATTAGTGAAATGGTTTTTTCCCCTCTAAAACAGATCAGAATTTATAGCAAGAATATTGCACATTTTAAAATGAGGTAAATTACATCTTGTACCAGTTAGCTCTAAAGAATTCTGAAACATGTAAATATAAACAACTTTCCCATTTTCTCTTTACTAATTAAAGGGAAAAATCTCCCTACCTCATTAAACTTGTAAAGGATAGCAACTATAGAAGATTTATGAAGGCATTTGGAAGGACATATGCTTGGAGAGACTATCCAAAGCATAATATGAATAGAAATGAGGAAAAAAATGAATGAAAGTCATATTAGTAAGTATAAAATGCATGCTGCTTAAATCTCACATTCAGATATCCTTGATCCCAAATTGAAAAGATAAAAATGCTGGCATTTCTCATAATTGTTGTGCAGATGAAATGAGAGCATGCATAAAGCATATATTCCACACCTGGCTTACTTTAGCAACTCAGTAAAAGGAAGCTATTGTTACTGTTGATGGTTTCATTATTATTATTTGCACATAAGCAAACATTATTCACAATAGAAAATGATTTTTATGATTTCTGGATTTGTTAGCATCTGTGCATCCTTCACATTGATTTAGCTAAAGTTCAGTCCAATTCAGTAGTTACTGACTACAAACTATGTACTAACCACTATTCAAGGTTCTGGAATTAAAAGAAAAATTACTTCTTGTTTTAAAGTAAGTCCTAGTCAATTGGGAAACGTAGTCATATGAAACAGGTTATTTCAATACAAGATATACGTGCAAGGATAGGTACACTATGGTAGCAGAGGGGATTGATAATAAACCTGCCTAAATGTGTAAAAGGAGGCCTTTTAAGATGAGATGATATTCATGCCACATCTTTAGAGATGATCAGACATTATCCAGGCAGAAAGAAATCACAAATAGATGGAATAGCAAGAGCAAAAGCATAAAGGTATGATGAATTATAGTACATTTTAGGAATTGTAAAGGAAAACACTGAAGTGTGGGATAGAGTGAACACACACATATATCCATTCCATATATATACTAGATAATATATGATCAAGAAGAGTATACACACACACACACACACATACAAACATATGGAAAGAGAGATAAAACCCCAACTTATTCCAGGGTTTTCCCTTAATTGTACTGTATGTATGTGTATGTGTATGTGTATGTATGTATATATATATATATATATATATATAAATGTAAATAAATACAAATATATAAGTAGAGTATGATATATTTATATTTATGTAAATATATAAAATATATATGATATATATATAAAATATATAAGTGAATACTAAAACACTTTTATACAAAAAAGATAATATAAATGAAGTAGACAAATTCCTATAAAGATACAAACTACCAAAACTGAGTACATATGAAATAGAAGATTTGAATAGACCTTTAATAATGTATGTGTATGTGTATGTGTACCCTGGCTCCAAAACTACATTGTTAGTGTCCATGTCTTGACACTGAAGCCACTGTGCTGCAGCAAATATGCCTACATACTATACCCCAGAGCTGTGGTGACTTCTATGCCTATTCTCCAGACCCTGACCTCATGGCCACTCCACAAGCCTCTGAACCTAGGATGCCTGAGTTACTGCTGCAGTGGTATCTCCCATATCCCAACTTTGGAGCCACTGCTGCTCCATGAACACTTGCATTCTGGACACCGTCCTACAGCCACTCAATGAGTTTCTGTGTCTTGTACATCATTAGCAAGGCTACAATGAAGGGATGAATCCCAGACACTGACAGCACTGTTACTCTGAACTCCAGAGCCACAATCTCTCCTAATGTGTCCATGCTCTAGACCCTGAGGTTCTGTGGCCCCTCCAAAGGTGCCTGTACATCAGATACTGGTGCCACTGTCACCAAAAGTGCACCACAAACTGGTGAGGGTGCCAAGAAAGATCCCCTCAGCCACAACATCCCCTATAGGGAAAAAAGAATAGGACCCTAGAAGCTTTTGCTATTGAAGATTTCAACAGCCCAAACTGTCTCTGGGGACACCCACAGCCTTGGTAGTAGAGAACTCCTGCAATTTTCATGATGCTGACATCAGCTGATGGAGCTGTATGGAAACTGTGATGTTGTGCCCCTTCCTAGAGCAAGAACCAGCACATACCATCAAGCAGCTCCTCAAGTCCATATATGAAGATTACCTTCTCCAATACCAGTCAGTAAACTCTGTTAAAATGTCCATACTTTCCCAAACAATTGACTAATTTAATACAATCTCTATTAAAATTCCAATGACATTTTCATAAGAATAGAAGAATCAAACTTAAAATTCATATGCAACTATGAAAGACCCAAAATAGCCAGAGCAACTTTGAACAAGAACAAAGCTGGAGGCATCATACTTCCTGATTTCCAACTGTCCTGTAAAACTATAACATCAAAACAGTATGGTACTGGCATCATAATAACAGGCACAGAGATCAGTAGAACAGAAGAGAGAGCCCAGAAATCAATCCATGCAAATATATTCAACTGATTTTTGACAAAGTCACCAAGAATAAAAAGTGAAAAAAGGATAGTCTTTTCAAAAAATAGTGTTGGGAAAACTATGTCCACATACCAAACAATGAGGAGATTGGATCTGTATCTTACACCATACACAAAAATCAACTAAAAATGGATTAAATACTTAAATATAAGACCTAAAATCATAAAACCCCTGGAAGAAAATAAGAAAAAACCTTCTTGTCATTGGTCGTGGCAATGATTTTTTAGATATGGCAATAAAAGCACAGGCAAGAGAAGCTAAAATAAAGTAGAACTACAGTATACTAATATGAAGGAAATAATCATCAAAGTGGAAAGGTAACCTATGGAATGGGAGAAAATATTTGCACACCATATAACCAACAATCAGTTAATATCCAAAATATATAAAGAATTTAATAATCATCAATGATAAAACCAACACAAATTTTAAATTTAAATTTTTAATTTTTAAATTTAAATTTTAAATTTGAATTTAAATTTTAAATTTTTAAATTTTTAAAAGGGAAAAAGACGTGAACAGACATTTTTCTAAAGGCGACATACAAATGACCAAGTACTTGAAAATGTACTCAGCATCACTAATCAATAGGGAAATGCAAATCAAAATGACAATGGGATATCACCTCATACCTGTTAGGATGGCCATTATAGAGAAAGACAGAGAGACAGAGAGAGATAACAAGTTTTGCCAAGGATCTAGAGAAAAGGGAAAACTTGTACACATTTGGTGAGATGTAAATTGTTCCAGCCATTATGGAAAACAGTATGGAGATCCCAACCCCAAATTAGAAATAGAACCACCATATGATCTACCCTTCACACTTCTGGGTATATATTCAAAGGAAATGAAATCAGTATCTCAAAGAGAAATCTTCAATGCCATGTTCATAGCAGTATCATTCACTGTACTCAAGATATGGAAACAACCTAAGAGTTCAACCACAGATGAATGTATATGCACAGTGCGCATATACAGTGAAATATTATTCAGCCTTAAAAAGGAAGGAAATTCTGCCATTTGTGACAACATGGATGAACTTGGGAGATTTGCTATGTGGAATAAGAGAGATATGGAAAGAAAAATGCTATATGACCTAACTCATATTTTGAATATTAAAAAAAAACTGAACTTATAGAAGCAGAACAGAATGGTGCCTGCTAGGTGTTAGAGGGTTGGGGGGGAAAGAGGAGACATTAGTCAAAGGGTACAAACTTTCATTTATAACATGAATAAGTTCTGGAGACCTAATGTATAACATAGTGACTCTAGTTAAAAATAATGTACTGTATACTTGAAATTTGCTAAGATAATAAATCTCAAGTGTTCTTTCCACAAATAAGTAACTATGTGAGATGATGGATTTGTTAATTCACTGGATCATAGTAATTATTTCACAAGGTATCTATATAATAAAACATCATATCATATACCTTAAATATATACAATTTTTAAATCATTCTTCAATAAAACTAGACAAAAATGCTAATTGTTGGTAAGAATAATGAAATTTGTGGCATTTTAACTTACTCTGGTTCCTTCTGCTCTCTATACCAGTAGTAGCCATGAAAATAATAGGGCACTTTCCAGGTTTTGGTACCCCATACAGGAAGGAGCAGAATAATTAAATTATATTTAATTATTTGTTCTGACCTCTCTGGTCATTCCTTGGAAGATCTGCTCAAAAGGCTTGTCTTTATTTCACCTGCCTGGGAACTGGCTTGCTGCTTTTTTTTTTTCCCTTGAAAGTGAACAATCTTTATTTTAGGTTTATCATTAGTGAATATAATCTCAAACTTTGTGGTAGTCTTCTCTCATAAGAAAAAAAATGAAGTTAATGTAATGGCCTACTGCTTTTAAAGCTACTTCCCAGAACATATTTGTTGTATACGTTTACAGTCTAACATCTTAGGTTGCTTCTGACTGAGGTAATAGATAATATTTGTGGCAATCAATACAGTAGCAATATACTTTGGGAGGAAAGGGTAGGGAATAAGATGTTCCCAAAGGCTTCAAAAACATCAAAGATATTCCTGGGAATCTAGAGGGCCACATGCTCAGAGCTGTACACATATTCAGGGAAGACCTAAGAATGCCCTATGCTTTCCCAGAAGGACGTGAGACTACATATGTGCCTAAAGAAACCATTGTAAAAAAAAGAAAAGAAAAGAAAACCACTGTATACCACAAATGATATAACTGGCAAAACTATCTTTTAAAAATGAAGGAGAAATCAAGACACTGCGAGGTTAACACACACACACACGCACACACACACACATGAGCGTGTCATTACCAGGCTTGCCTACAACAAATACTAAAAGCAGTCCATCAGCCTAAAATGAGAGGACACTTCACAATAACTTGATCCTACATAAAGAAATAAAGAAAACCAGGAAACATAACTATTTTGGTAACTATACTTTTTAAAAGATAAATTGATTTGGGGGCACCTGGGTGGTTCAGTGGGTTAAGCCTCTGCCTTCAGGTCATGATCTCAGGATCCTGGGATCGAGCTGCACATTGCACATCAGGCTCTCTGCTCAGTGGGAAGCCTGCTTCCCCACCACCCTCTCTGCCTGTCTCTCTGCCTACTTGTGATCTCTCTCTGTCAAATAAAATAAAATAAAATAAAAAGATAAATGGCTTTTGATACCATGAGTTAATGAGGTTCAAACCAGCAGAAAATATAAAGCTTGTTTTTCAGAGAACTGTTTTCCCTAATCAGCTACTGTATCTTTTCAGAACTCACTAACAAATACACAAGCTGTCTCTGCAAAAGCCTGGAGTCCAGGTCAACTGGTATGGTTCTAGACTATGAACAAACAAAGCCTTGCATTCCTTACCCAAGATAACAGGCCAGCACCTGATCCGGTTTATAACTACTCCCAGAGCCTGCCCATAGACCATTCTTCTCCTAAAATAACCTCCTGATATCAAGGGCTGAATTTTGCCTCCTTCTATTGTCAAGTCCACCAGAAAATGAAGATGTGATGTACATTACATATGTTTGCTCAATGTGCCTGCTACAAATTTCCTCACAAATAGTCGTAAGCTTCCTTACCCTTTTCATCAATATGTATGTAATCTCAACCCCTAGGATTATAAAAAACTTGTCCTCTCTACCCCCCTTCAGGGAGGTAAATTTGAGGCTTGCATTCTATTTCCTCCATTGGCCAGCTTTCAAGTAAACCCTTTCCTTGCTGAATACCTGATGTCTCAGTGATTGGCTTTGCTGTGAATCAGACAGATGGACTTGGGTTCTGTTACATTTTTTTTTTGTCAATCCTCTTTTACTGTTTGATTTAAAAGATAAATTTACATGAACCAATAATTATAAATCTAAGTTCTTGGGTATACAATGTATAAAGATGCAATCTGTGATAATAACAGCATAGTGACAGTGGCAAATGGATACATAAGAGCACACATTTGTATACTATTGAAGGTAAGTTGGTATTAATATGTTCTAGGTTGTTACACATTTAAGATGTTATTTGTAACCCTTCAGGTAGCCACTAAATAAAGAACTCAAAATATAGGGAAAAAAGTAACAAGTTAATTAAAATAATACACAAGAAAATATTGATTTAGTAAAAGGTATTACACAGTAATAGAGGAATTGGAGAACAAAAAAAGGACATAAACATATAGAAAACAAAGACCAAAATGGAAGAAGTAAATTCTTCCTTATTGGCAATTGCTTTAAATACAAATGGATTAAACTCTCCATTTAAAAGGGAGAGAGTCAAACAAGAGATTAGAAAACATGATCCAACTCTATGCTATCCATAAAAGACCAATTTTATTTATTTATTTTTTAAAAAGACTCACTTTAGATCCAAAGACACAAATAGATTGACAATGGGAGGATGGAAGAAGACATTTCAAGCAAATAATAATCTACAGAAAGCTGGAATGGCTATACTAACATCAGATAAAATAGATAAAATCGACTTTAAGTCAAAAATTGTTATAAGAGCTAAAGAAGGACATTACATATTTATATACCTATTAATCCACCAAAAGATAATTGTTGACATGCACACACCTAATTACAGATTCCCAAAGTATATGTAGCAAAACTTACAATTGAATGGAGAAACATTCTCCAATAAGAATTCATAAAATAATAGAAAATCTAAACAGACTATCAGCAAGGGTATATGAGTTTAACATTATACACCAAGAGTACTAATGTATATCTATTGAAGACTCCATCCAACAAAAGTAGAATATACATCTTTCTCAAGTTCACATGGAATATTTCCAAGATACACCATATGTTAGACCACAAAACAGGTCTAAATAAATTTTAAAAGATTGAAAGCAAATAAAGTATCTTCTCCAGGCACAATGGAATGAAAATACAGAAACTGGAAAAGTTAAAAATGTGTGGGAATTAAACAACACAGTCTTAAACTTCCAAGAGGTCAAAGAAATTATCATAAGGGAAAATATAAAATACTTTAAAGAAAACAAAATTAATATAGTATAGCAAAATATGTGGGATACAGTGAAGGCACTGCTTAGAGGGAAATGTATAGCTGTGAAAGCCTACATTAAAATTAAGAAAGATAAAATCAACTACCTAACATTACACCTTCAGGAACTAAAGAAGGAGTCTATGTCCAAAACTATCAGAAGAAAGGAAATAGTAAAGATCATAGCAGAAACAAATGAAAGAATAGAAAACCAATAGAATTAATGAAAACAAAATTTGGTTCTTTGAAAAAAAATCAACAAAATTGACAAATCTTTAGCTAGAAATTGACAAATCTTTTATTTAGAATAAAAGAAGATTCAGGTGCCTGGGTGGCTCAGTTGGTTGAGTGACAGCTCAGGTCATGATCCTGGAGTCCCGCATTGAGCTCCCTATTCAACAGTGGGTCTGCTTCTCCTTCTGACCTTCTCCCTCTCATCTCACTCTCTCTCATTCTCTTTCTCTCTCTCTCAAATAAATAAATAAAATCTTTAAAAAATATATAGAATAAAAGAAGACTTAAATTACTAAAATCAGAAAGGAAAGTGGGGTGATTACTATTGATCTTACTAAAATAAAATAGTTTGTAAATAATCAAATTACTGAAAACACACAAATTATGAAAACTGACTCAGGAAAAAGTAAAAAAAAAAAAAAAAAAAAAAGGTCCAGAGACTGATAACAAGTATAGATAAACAACCCAGCAAACAAATCCCAGGTGTAGAAGTCTTCACTGGGTAAATTCCACCAAACAATCAAAGAAGAATACATACCAATCCTTCTCAAACTCTTACTAAGAGTGTAAGATGAGAAAACACTTTCTAATTCATTCTGTGAGACTATCAATACTTTGATACCAAAACCAGGAAAATAAGCCACAAGAAAAGAAAAATTGAGACAGGTAACTCTTATGAATGTAAATAAAAAAATCCTGAACAAAATACTAGCACAATAAATTCAGCAGAACTGGGGGAAATCAGAGGGGGAGACAAACCATGAGAGACTGTGGACTCTGAGAAATAAACTGAGGGTTTTTGAGGGGAGGGGTGTGGGGGGTTGGGTGACCCTGGTGGTGGGTATTAAGGAGGGTACAGATTGCATGGAGCATTGGGTGTGGTGCATAAACAATGAATCGTGGAACACTGAAAAAACCAAATGAAATTAAAAAACAAAGAAAAAATAGAAAAAGGAAAGAAGTTAAAAAAAATAAAATAAAATGCAACAGGACTAACTGGGATTTATCCCAGGAATGCAATGGTGGCTTAACATATGAAAATCAACCAAAGTCATACAGCACATTAATAGTATCAAGGAAAAAATTACAAATAATCACTTCAAATCATACAAAAAAATCACTTGACAAGATCTAATAACCTTTACGACAAAAACAAAACAGCACTCTACATACTAGGAATAGAAGTGAACTTCCTCAGAAATGGCAAAAAATACACGAAAAACCCATAGCTAACATTGTATCTACGACTACAATTAGGGACTGACATGAACATTGATACTCGCGATTATGGGGTCAAAGTTCTATGATAAGTAAAATAAAATGAGAAAACTTATATTTTACCTTACTTGGCATCTCCTCTTTACATTCAGCTCAGTTCTCCTTAAGCTTCTAGCAAGTGATGGAGTACTGCTAGGTATTAATGGAGGCCCATTCCTGTGGAAGGTCAGATTCTTCTAGCAATAACTCTGACTTGAGGATTCCCCATCAACCTACCAAATCTTTCCTAGAAATGCACTTCATTATGAAATGCTTTGTACCTGCTTTTCGTTTCTTCCCCTTCCTGTCTCCTTTATATAAGTCACACCTACTTTGTCATCTGAACCTCTCCCACCTACACCTAATTATTTTCCCCACTGGCTTTCCTTCATATCTAAACATAACTTGGTGTCTGTTTCTTAGGGGACCTGAACTAATATACTCTGCGTGTTCCAATTATGCCTCTATCTATTATACAGACTTCTATATTGGCATTTATCATACAACACTCTAACGATTTCTTTTTCCTCACTCTCTGTACCCTGCAACCTCAGTGAGAGAGGTACTGTATTTTACCCATCTTCCTAATCCTCAAGACCCAGCATACTGTCTATAACTACAGTTCCGTATTTATCTTTTTCCATCTTCATATTACCCGGAGGTTATATTTCAATAATAATGGTCTATTGGCTGCATGTGAATGCGGAATACAGGGACATATGGTACAAATGGTTTACAGGTGTCTGAACATATCAATGAGGTTAGCTGATTGGGATCTGAGGCAGCTGTGTCTCCTGGGCTGTTTAAGTAACCCTAAGCCACCTTGTCCATTTATTCCAGGGGATGAAGGGGACAGATTTCTTTCTGTTGGTGCCATGATATGAAATAGTTTGGGAAACACTGCTATAGAACATACCAGAGTCTTTCTGTTCAGAGGGCAGTTCTGAAATTTGGAAAAAAATAAGTTGTAGATTTTGATGTGTCCATCCTTTCCCACAATGGGAATCACTTGCTGTGTATATTGTAGTTGTTCATTAACTGGTTAATGAATTAAATATGAGTTCGCTCAGCACAAAAATTTTAAAATTGCAGTAAATATATACAAGCACACAGTGGGTTTAATAAGCATTTGCTAAACTGGAAGTTACAACTGGAAAGTAGAAAATATTAGGATGAAAATGAGCTTCCCACTTTCAGATGAACTTTATAACTTTTTGATATCAAATCATCAATTAATTGGCTCTGCCATTAGGGAGATTCTCTGCTCAAGGGGGCTATTTCCACAAAGATCAAAGTTCTGAATAAGGTCTTAATGCAAACCGAAGAAAAAATAAATTTGCCTGAAGAAATTTATATGCATGAATAATCCATAATAATGAATTGGCAAATCGGATTCCTGGATGAAAACATGACTTCAGAAATTATGAGGCTCCTTATTTAATTTTCAATATGTTAAACCTGATTTCTAGATAGACTCATGAAGCACTGAAGCTCGAGGGGGCCTGAGACATGTACTCCCACTCTCTCATAGAGAAAGAAATAGGGACTTTGAGAAGTGATTGAGCAAAGCCATACAATGAAATGGTGTCATAGTGAAAGTAGAACACAAATTTTCTGGATCTTAGTCCAACATTTTACTGTGTCCTCTCAGCATTATTGTTCTATAAAACATTCATATTTAGGATGATTGATAAAATGTCTCACGCAAAAGATGTCTATCAAGAAACCAAATTGGGGAAAGGCAGAGATTAAAAGACCAGCTGTGGAGGCATTGGATTGCGATGGAGGAAAAAGGAGGCTTTGGTTCTTACCCTTACACTTTTGACCCGAGAACTATAAACTAGTATCTTCTTTCAGAACACAGATTTACAAGTAGTTATCAATTATCTCTTTTTTTCATTAAGGCATACCTTACATATAATAAAACACACTTTTTTATGCATTATTGTGAGTTTTCACAAATGCACATGGTCATATAAGTATGGCCACATTCGAAGGATAAACAAGTTCCATTACCTCAAAAAATGTCCCATTCCCATTGATAATAGACATCTTCTCCTACCTCCATGCTCTGGAAGCCACTGACTTCTTTTATGTCACTATACTTTTGTGTCTGTAAAATGATCTCACTTTGGATCTAATTCCTTTGATTTCGCTAGTGCCATTCAGAGCCATCCATGTACTCTTGGGTACCAGTAATTAATTTGTTTTCATGGATCAGTAGATTCCAATACATAAATGTATCAAAACCCATTTATCCATTCCCCAGGTTAAGAACACTGGAGTTATTTACAGTTTTTTTTTTTAATTTTGAATGATGCTAGGAGCATCCATGAGCAAGTCTTTGATTTACAAATGTTTTTCATTTGTCTTTGGTAAACACCTAGAAGTAGAGTGCTTGGTACATATGGAAAAGTATACATTTCACTAAACAAGAAACTGGCAAACTGATGGCCTTCTGCATTAACTCTGTTTTCCTACCAGATGCAAAAATAATCATGAAGGTAAAAACAGCTCTTCTCTAACAACAACCACTGCTTCTAGAAAACCAGCATTGTAAGAGGGGCAACATTACCACAGGTTGAATGAAAAACTGAATCAAAATCTGCCAAACCAGGATCAAGAGACCCTTGAGAACTGAACCACTGCAAATGGAGCTGGTAACTATGAAACAAGGGCCAGACACCTCAGAACTGTCTATTGCAACTTTAAATGGCCCACCATGTAGAGACTAAATATTACAACAGAGTACATAAATAGTGGTGAATAAAATAAAATCACCAAGTTATGAAAAGACCTTCCTTCCAAGGGATGTGTGTGCTCTTTTTTGTGAGTTCTCTGATGGTGAGAAGGAGAGAAAGAAGGGGACAAACAATTGTAGGAATGGAGTTCTGCGGGGCTGAGGTTCACAGTTAGCCAGGCACTGGGGGTAAGGACTGGGTGAGGACTGAACATGGAAGACAAATTTCCTCCAAAGCACTAACCCATAGGCAAGGTTGTGGTGATTCTGTGCGTGTTTGGGAGAGGGGGTGATGTCGGCCTAGCCTGCCAGAAACCAGATGGGAAGAGGGCTTGAGGTGTGGAAGGTGACAATAACACTCTCCCCAAAGAGGCAGACTAAGAAATTGCTCACGTGACTTACCTCATAGTGATATTTGTTGCACCTCACAGTATGCTGTAAGCATCTAAAGACCCTCTGGAGAACCAAGAAACTCACCCTTTCAAAAGTTACTGAGGAGGGGCGCCTGGGTGGCTCAGTAGGTTAAAGCCTCTGTCTTCGGCTCGGGTCATGATCCCAGGGTCCTGGGATCGAGTCCCACATCGGGCTCTCTGCTCACCAGGGAGCCTGCTTCCCTTCCTCTCTCTCTCTGTCTGCCTACTTGTGATCTCTGTCAAATAAATAAATAAAAATCTTAAAAAAAAAGATTTAAAAGTTACTGAGGACTGAAATAATGGTGTTTGAGAGGCAAAAACCCAGCACCGATTAAATTGCAGTGGCCTTCCAAGGGGCAGGTGTGGGAATGAGCCTCCCCAGTGCAGGCAGTAAAGTAGAACATTTTCTTTAGAGAGTTTTAAGACAAGAATAAAACAGTGTAAAAACTAGTCTTGCTGGGGTGCCTGGTTGGCTCAGTCGTTAAGTGTCTGCCTTCAGCTCAGGTCATGGTGCCAGCGTCCTGGGATCAAGTCCCACATCAGGCTCCCTGCTCCACGGGAGGTCTGCTTTTCCCTCTCCCGCTTCCCCTGCTTGTGTTCCTTCTCTCACTGTGTCTCTCTCTCTCTCTGTCAAATAAACAAATAATCATTAAAAAATAAACAAAACTAGTCTTGCCTTTATTATACTATATTATTTCTACACAATGTCAGTGTGTAAATAATGTTTCCCCTAATAATCTTCTGCTGGTATACATTCTAAAATACTGCTATATTTAACATAAAATTTTTATTATATATATCACACAGTTTTATATATTTACATGTAATTATATGTATGCATATAATTATTATATATCACAGATACATAAAATTAGATATACATTAAATTATGTGTGTGTTTAAGATTCAAATTAGTATATTTTTGTACTTATATTTAGTCATTGTACAAGGTGGGTTTTTTTTTTAGATTTTCATTATTTATTTATTTGAGAGGGAGCATGAGAGAGAGCAGGAGCAGCGGGGAGGAGCAGAGAGGGTGAGGGAGAAGCAGACTTTCCATGGAGCAGGGAGCCCCACTGCACCAGAGCCCCAGTGCACAGGGCTGGATCCCAGGACCCCGGGATCATGACCCGAGCCGAAGGCAGACGCTTAACCAACTGAGCCACCCAGGTGCCCCTTGTACAAGGTATTTTATTTGGAGAACTTTCTGTTAGACAGCTGGGCGCTGCTGACACAACCCTCAGCTGCCCTGCTCCTTTCTAAAGCATGGTGTTCATGCTTGGGAACTGCTGAAGTTCGCTTCAACGGGAAGCACGCTTCCAGTCCATAGTCCCTGTGGAAATGTGCGATGCACATACACCCGCCTCAGGGACAGTAGCTTCTGAAAGAACAATAAAAGCATGCTGATTATAAAGATAAAAGGACCCTCAGCTTTTATAGTTCTATCATTTTATGTAACCACTTCTCTTTACTTATATCTATGTCAGTGAAACAAAGTATGAATGGCAAGGTGTAAATTGTTTGAAGGGGCATGCAAAATTTTACTGGATTACAACATAAAGTATTTTACTGAATTTGAACAAGCGCTTTCAAAGTAAAGTATATTATTCTTTAATAGTTAATATTTGTTTTTAAACTGCAGGACAAATTCAGAAATGAAAATACTATGTTTGCTTTGTGAGTTAGTTACCTGAATTGTACTATTTAGAGTGCTTGCTTTCTTAAAAAAAAAAAAAATCCTTGTTTTAATTATCATAATTATGTATAAGATGCTCAATAAATAATATTTATTATATTTTTCTGATTATGATTATTATTTTCTTTAATTCATGAGTATCACAATTTTTTTCCTGTTTAAAAAGATGTGCTAAAAAATATGTCTCTTTGAATGTCAAATACACTTATTATGCCACTGGAGGGGGATATTTTATTGCCTAAAATCCTTCAGGATTTAGCCCTAGTTTCTGAGTTTTTGGTTTTTTGTTGTTGTTCTTTGTTTTCATTTTAAACAGCTTTATTTAGGTATAATGGACTTAGAATAAACCACACATATTTAAATTGCACAGTGTGATAAGTCTTGATGTCTGTATGCAACCATCACTGTGGTCTAAAGAGGAAATACAGTTGACCCTGTAACAGAGAACGGCATGGGTATTAGGGGCACCGACCCCTGGCTGTCAAAAATCCGCATAAAACAAAACTGCTAGTAGCCTACTGTTGACTGGAGGCTTTACCAAGAACATAAACAGTTGATTAACACAGATTTTCTATGTTATATGTATTCTGTACTACATTCTTACAATAAAGTAAGCTAGGGAAAAGAACATGTTATTAAGAGAATCATGAGAGAAAATATATTCACAGTACTATACTGGAAAAAAATCCAAGTGTAAGTGGACCCATGCAGTTCCAACCCAGATTGCCCAAGGGTTGACTGCATTTTCCTCACCTTCAAGAACTTCCTTTGCCCCTCTGCAATCTGCCGGCTGCCCTCCTTGCTACTCACTTATACCCCAGGAACCATTCATCTTTCTGTTACTGTAGTATACATTTTCTAGAGGTTTATATAAATGAAACTGTGCAGTATGTACTATTTAATGCCTCTTTTATATCAAATTTATTTCAATCAGAATAACCATTTTGAGATGCATTCTGGTTGTTGCATATACCAATATTTCATTCCCTTTCATTAGTGAGTAGTAGTATTACATTTTATGGATATACCAAAATGTGTTTATTCATTTGTTTCCTTTTTTTTTTTTGGCTATTACAAGTAAATTACAAGTAAACACTTACAAGTATTACTGCTTTTTATGCAAGTCTTTTAGTGAATATATACTTTCATTTGTATTAGATAAATATCTAACAGTGGAATACCTGCAGTCTGAGGTAGGTGTATGTTAACTTCCTAAGAAACTGAGAAATGTTTTTCCAAAATGGTTGTACCTTTTTAAATTTTACATTTCCACCAGCAGTTAGCAAAAGCTCCAGTTCCTCCAAATCATACTTGCAATGGCCAACCTTTCAAATTTTATTTTTTTTCAAAGATTTTAATTATTTATTTGTTTGTTTGTTTGTTTGTTTATTTGGGGGGGAGGGGAGAAAGCCTGGGCCAGGGGAGGGGTAGAGGGAGAGGGACAAGCAGACCCCCTATGAGCAGGGAGCTTGACACGGGGCTCCATCCCAGGACGCTGAGATCATGACCTGAGCTGAAGGCAGACTCTTAATGACAGAGCCACCCAGGCCCCGCTTTAACTATATTTTAATTTTATTTGAGAGAGGGAGAGGGAGCATGAGAAATGAGAGGGAGAAGCTGACTTCTGCTGAGCAGGGAGCCTGACATGGGGCTCAATCCCAGGACGTGAGATCATGACCTGAGCCAAAGGTAGATGCTTAACCCTCTGAACCACTCAGGCACTCCAACCTTTTCAATTTTAGGCATTCTAATAAACCATCTCTATTATCTGTGCTTTCTCAAATGTTTGATAGACTTCTTCCTTGACATATCTAGGCCTGCCTTAGTCTCCGGAGTTGGGGCCTTCTCAGTGATACTGAACCTTCCGCAGTTTATAGAATTTTTCTAAAGGTTTCTAGCAGGATGGAATCAACTCTTCCGCAGGAACAGAGAGTTTTCTTCTGTTCTCTTCCCCCTGTTGTAATGGGTCTTCAACTGTACCCTCAGGACAAAAGGGCTTTTTGCATTTTTGCCAGGGGTTTAAAACTTTGGTCTCATAGGGGCTGTGAAATGGGGGAGGGTGGGAGTCCAGTCAGGGCCGCGTGCCTTTCCCAATATAGCTGCTGCTTCCCATCTCAGGCCTGCATTAAGAAGGAGGCTCTCTCTGCTCTCTGTGCCTTCTTTGTTTTTAAAAAAATTTATTTATTTATTTGTCCAGTCAGGGCCGCGTGCTTTTCCCAATATAGCTGCTGCTTCCCATCTCAGGCCTGCATTAAGAAGGAGGCTCTCTCTGCTCTCTGTGCCTTCTTTTTTTTTATAAAAATTTATTTATTTATTTGTCAGAGAGAGTGAGCACAGGCAGAGGCAGAGGGAGAAGCAGGCTCCCCACCGAGCAAGAAGCCGGATGTGGGACTCCATCCCAGGATGCTGAGATCATGACCTGAGCCAAAGACAGCCGCTTAACCAACTGAGCCACAGGAGTCCCTCTCTATGCCTTCTTTAATTCATTCTCGTAAGCAGTCAGCGAGGTTCATGGGAAAGTGTCTGCAACTAGGTTTGCATTTTCATTGTGTCTGCAGATTCCAGGAGTTCTATACTCTCATGCTAGGCCACACTCTGCCTTTAGTATTCTTACAAAATGTTAGCTGCACTTTTCTTAAAGTTTCTACATGTGACATCTACCCCAGGTAAGAAGCACTCACAGCCCGTCTCTCACTGGAGGTGCCTTTCCTTTAGAGTTCAAGTTAGTTGTTCACCTGAAACCATCAGTTTTCAGATGAGTTCAAGAGAAGTTGAAGAGGATTTTCGAACGTTTCAAAGTGGGAGCAATGCTCTTTCTAGCTTTCTGAATCCTAAGCAGAAGATAGAAATCTATCCTTTGTTTTTTAAATTAATAATACCGCATTACTGTCAGTATATTTTGAAAGAGGTTGATTATTTGAAATTAATTTGGGCCTAGTATATTTTTGAATGTTCTATTTACACTTAAAAAGAATATGCATATTATATAAGGAATAGAGCAGAGGACCACAGGGGAAGGGAGGGAAAACTGAATGGGAAGAAATCAAAGAGGGAGACACACTATGAGAGACTCTGGACTCCGGGAACCTGAGGGTTACAGAGGGGAAGGGAAGTAGGGCATGGTTGACCTGGTGATGGGTATCAAGGAGGGCACGTGTGGTGATGAGCACTGGGTGGTATACACAACTAATGAATAGTTGAACACGACATCAAAAACTACTGATGTACTATATGTTGGCTAATTGAACATAATAGAAAACATTAAAGAATATGCATATTGTTATTGATGGGTATAAGGACATATATATGGAATAAAACATTCCATATTATAAACTTATATTAATATTGCTATTTTTCTGCATTTTACTTAATTTTGTTTTCTTGATTTGTCAGTTTCTAGAAGGCTGTGTTAAACTCTGCAAAAGCAACTACTGACTTATTTAGTTCTTTCCATTATTTTATCACATGTTCTTTATATTTTGAGTCTATATTTTAGTTTCACAATTGTTGCATCTTTTTGACCTATTACTTCTTTACAAGCTCATACTCTCCTTATTTGTCCTTTAAAATGTTTTTGGCTTCATATCTTATTCATCAGATAGTACAATGTTTACCTTGGCTTCCTTCTGAAATATTAATATTTTTTTAATTCATTTGTTTTCTTCTTCTTTTTTATAACATTAATACTTGACCTTAGTTCTCTCATCATATGCTATTCTTTCTGATTTTTTTTTTTGCTTTTACCATATGGCAACTTTTTATTTTCAATTTCTGTGTCATTTTTACCTTAAATGTGTCTCTTATAGATACTTCATTTCTAGATGGTATTTCTCCTTTCCTTTACTTTTATCTTCTATTCTATTGAGTTTGTTTTCTTCTGCTTGCTTAATGATATATATTCCACTTTTTTTGCATTGGTTACCTCTATTTTATTAAGAGAGACTTATGTTTATTTTTCATTATCAGTGTCTCAAGCTTGTGAGATACCTATGTCTTCCTCCAAATAAGACAAAAAGTTCATCACTTCAGGGGCGCCTGGCTGGCTCAGTGGGTTAAGCCGCTGCCTTCGGCTCAGGTCATGATCTCAGAGTCCTGGGATCGAGTCCCGCATCGGGCTCTCTGCTCAGCAGAGAGCCTGCTTCCCTCTCTCTCTCTCTCTCTGGCTGCCTCTCCGTCTACTTGTGATTTCTCTCTGTCAAATTAATAAATAAAATCTTTAAAAAAAAAAAAAAAGTTCATCACTTCAAATGGCGTTTTTCCCTTCCCTCTTTCATGACTATTTAACTCACCATATTGAAGGTTTCCTTCCCCACTGACACCAACATATTTTCTTATATCTTTATCTTTACTTTTTCCTTCAACTCCTTCTTATTCTCTTTCTCATCATCCTCATCCTCATTCTTTTTCTTTATTATTTTCTGTAATCTGGCACTGCTCACATCCAGGGAAATGTGTACAAAGAAACAACTATAATGATTCTACCCCCCTTCTACCCTGCCCCTCCCAACACTTCACACTCAACTGCCATCTTAGTCTGCTTGGGCTGCTGTAATAAGTTACTATAGACTGGGTGGCTTAAACAACAAAACCATTTATTTTTCATAGTTATCACTCGTGGTTCTGAGAAGTCCAGGATCAACACATCCACAGGTTCAGTTCTTGGTGAGAGCCCTCTTTCCTGATTTACAAATGGCTGTCTTCTTCTTGTCCTCACATGGCAGAGAATAGAGAATGAAGCGAGCTTTCTCCTGTCTCTCCTTGTAAGGACAAGAATCTCAACATGACAGCTCTACTCTCATGATCTAATTACCTCCCAAAGGTCCCGTCTTTAAATACCTTCACATCGGGGACTACTAGGGTTTTATAACATTAATTGTGAAAGGACACAAACATGCAGTCTCTAGAAGCCCCCCAAACACACACACACACACACACACACACACACACACACACACACGTCCAACTACATTTTATCTCATAAACATCTCTGTTCTTTCTAAACTGGTTAGTTGTTAAATGCATCTCTGAATTTGACCAACCTCTCTACCTCACCTACGCTATCTTCAAGATTAGATTGACAAAGTGAGGCAGTAGCCTGGGTTCATTTACCATCTTGTCAAGAATAGCTTTTCCTTTATTCACTTCAACAAAAGCTTCTATGTCAACTTTCCCTCTGGTCTCCTGAACATCCACTTTTTTCAGTCACATCAGGCTTGGTATCTATACATTATCAAACACTGGGGGTAGAATAATGTAGTGGGAAGAATGTAAGCCCAGAAATCTTATATGCAAGTCACAACTTACCATAACCCTTATTAATTCACTTGTAATGTGGAAAAAATAATGAAATTGCTACTATCCTAAATGGGACTTCTTGAAAGCACAAATTGCATGATGGATATATAAGTTTCTGGATAAGGTTACATAATATACAAATGTTATGGTCTGTATCAGTTATTACTGCTATAGTCATGTGAGATGTGTACCTAGAGCTTTCCCTGAGCTTAGTAACCCTTTGACCTCTTGTGAAATTTAACAACTCAGGTGTCACCTTTTCTGGGAAGCCTCCTCATATCCTCAAGAAAGAATTTCTCACTTTCTTGTTAGACTTCTTACACTTATTCTCCAAAACTGAGCCTTTCATCTCATCTGGATTATTATCACCCTTCATCTCTAACAAAAGTTCTTGTACTTACCTCTGCTGCGGTCTGTATATAACAGGGATCTATTTTTTTCTCTCTGACTAAATACTCAGAATTCCATGACAAAAACCATGTGTCTATATCTCTGGTATTCAGTGTAATTCTTGGTCCCAGTAAGGTACTGTGTAATTATTTAGTGGCACTGACATAATAAAACAGCATTAACTTTTGGGGATGCTAGTTCTACTTTTTGTATAACTTATGAAGCACTAGAAAGCCTTAAAAACATGTTCACTGTGGACAGTGGAGGTGGAAGCAGCTGGGGAAAAAAAAAATGGTAGGGAAGGTGTCCGGGTGGCTCATTCTGTTAAGCAACTGCCTTCTGCTCAGGTCATGATCTCTGGGTCCTGGGATTAGGCCTTCCACTGGGACCCACATTGGGCCCTGCACCTGGCTCCCTACTCAGTGGAAAGTCTGCTTCTTCATTCTCTCTCTCTCTCTAATAAATAAGTAAATAAAGTCTTTAGAAAAAAGTTAAGTATGGTAGGAAAATAAGAGCCTCTACGAGCCACATGCTCACTAACCCATTTTTGAATCATTGTTGAATCCATCTGTGCTTTTTTTGTTTACATCCTAATGCCCTGAGCAGATTTCTTTTCCTCCATAACTCTTCTCCACAATGTCTGTGAGATTAGGTATGAGATTTGTATCATAACAATTGAGGCTAATAAAAGAAAATATTTCTCTGGAACATAGAATACCATTTAGGGCAATTAATCGTAATCCAAATGAATAAATTCATTTAGTAATATTCTTGCTGTTAGTACTGAAAGAACAATAATTTATTTTCAAATTACATTGCAAAATTCTTCTAAAATTGGAATAAATAAAATTATTTTTAAAAATCTAATAATGTTTCAGAAGACAAGCTATATTAAGCATCATGTGAGTCAAATAATAATAGTCTCAAGGACAATGAAATTAGTATTTTTCTATTTGAAAACAATTGAGCTGTATGTTTTTAAGTACTCATAAATCTTTGCAGTTGCAATTGAGTTGAGTATATGAAAGAGATTAATTTTAACTGAAGATCATAGAATAATAGAGAGAAGAGATTATAGTTGTGATCCATTTGGAATAAACATAATTTGTTGGGGGTACAATGAAGGTGATGCTAAATACATTTCTTCAGGAGTGGGTGTTGGGATATTGAATCTGAAGCAATGAATATTACACAAATCCCCATTTTTATCTTCAAGACACTGTCAAAGGAATTTTCTTTATATTGAATCTCAAAAACATAAGAATTTACCTAAATGAAAATAGATTATCTATTATATTAGCAATAGATAGCTTCTGGGGATGGTTTTTACTGAGTCTTGAACAAGACTAATAATCTTGGTTTATTGCAGTTAAATCTAGTAGTTGGAAATCTTGAACATAAGTTTGTTTTTTTGAAGACTGGAAATGCATGCTTCCCCAACCTAATTCAGCCAAATATTTTCCAGAATGATTCTTTTGCCATGAAAACTGTGAATGCTTATTGAACCATCCTTAGCAATTATATCTTTGTGAAACTAGTTAAACAAGAGAAAAGGAATGACAACTGGTATACTTTATTTTGTTCCTTTTATGTGCAAGGCTGTAAACTAGACAGATCATTTTCATGCATCCTCTTAAGTGGTAATGTAATGATTTCATGCCTTTTTGAAACTGTGACTCTCTTATTTGCTATTATACCTACATGTGCCAAATGAGGCTTACTGGACCCTCCCCAGAAGACTAGCTTTGGGTCCAAACTGTAAGACCCCCCTATTTTGTTTGAGAAAACCTCCGAACTGGACATCCAAACACACCTCTCACATAGTATGTGGTATGACCTAAAGTCCATGTCCTGAACACAATGCTAATTTCCAAGGTCAGCTCTGGAATAATATTTTGTTACATGAACGCATACCTCATACCATACTATAACTCTAAATGGATACAATACCTGAATGTAAGAATACCATGAAACTCTTAGAAGAAACTACAGTGTAAATCTTTGGAGCTTTGAATTCTGACACAAAAAACCCAAACATCCTAGGGAAAAAAACATAAATTATACGTCATCAGAATTAATGTTTTTTGAATCAAAGGAGACTATGAAAAAGTGTAATAGTGCTGTAGAGTGACAAATGGTAGCTACACTTGTGGTGAGCATAACATAATATTTAAAGTTGTAGAATCATTATGCCATACATCTGAAACTAATGTAATACTGTATGTCAACTGTTCTTCAATCAAAAAAAAAAAAAGAAAGTGAAAAGACAACCTACAGAATTGAAAAAGAATATGAATTATATATATTAAAGGTTTTAATACCTGAAACTTATGAAGAACGCTTAAACTCAACAATAAAATGGCTAACAATCCAATTTAAAAATTGGCAATCATCTGAACAGGGACAGTTCTCAAAAAAGATATGCAAATGGCTAACAAACACATGAGATTTTGAACAGCATTAGTCAAAATCACAATAGGGTATCTTCTCACACTGACTAGTGTAGCTGTAATTTTTTTCTAAAAAAAAATAGAAAACAACAAATGTTGGCAAAGATATGGAGAAATAGAGTACTCATACACTGATGGTGGGAAATTAAAATGGAGCAGCTGCTGTGGAAAACAGCTTGGCAGCTCCTCAAAATGCGAAACATATAGTTACCATAAGACCCAATAATTCTACCCCTTGCCTATATACCCAAGAGAACTGAAAACACACGTGCACACAAAAATCTTCCATGAATGTTTACAGAAGTAGTATTAATAATATCTAAAGAGCGGAAATGATCCAAATGTCTATCAGATGATGAATGGATAAACAAAATATAATATATGGATACAATGGAATAGTATTTAACTATAAAAATAATGAAGTGGGATGCCTGGGCGGCTCAGTCGGTTAAGTGCCTGCCTTCAGCTCAGATCATGATCCCAGGGTCCTGGAATCGAGTCCCATTTTGCTCTTTTCTGAACAATGAGCCTGCTTCTCCCTCTGCCTGCTGCCCCCCCTGCTGTGCTCTCTCTCTTTATGACAGATAAATAAAAATATTTTTAAAAAATGAAGTACTTTCCTGTTTTGTTAATTTTGGCCATTCTAACTGGTGTAAGGTGATATCTCAATGTGGTTTTAATTTGAATCTCCCTGAGGGCTAATGATGATGAACATTTTTTCATGTGTCTGATAGCCATTTGTATGTCTTGATTGGAGAAGTGTCTGTTCATATCTTCTTCCCATTTTTTGATACGTTTGCCTGTTTCGTGTGTGTTGAGATTGAGGAGTTCATTATAGATCCTGGATATCAACCTTTTGTCTGTATTGTCATTTGCAAATATCTTCTCCCATTCCGTGGGTTGCCTCTTTGTTTTTTTGACTGTTTCCTTTGCTGTGCAGAAGCTTTTGATTTTGATGAAGTCCCAAAAGTTTATTTTCGCTTTTGTTTCCTTTGCCTTTGGAGACATATCTTGAAAGAAGTAACAGGAAACAACATGTGTTGGAGAGGATGTGGAGAAAGGGGAACCCTCTTACACTGTTGGTGGGAATGCAAGTTGGTGCAGCCTCTTTGGAGAACAGTGTGGAGATTCCTCAAGAAATTAAAAATAGACTTTCCCTATGACCCTGCAATTGCACTCCTGGGTATTTACCCCAAGGATACAGATGTTGTGAAAAGAAGGGCCATCTGTACCCCAATGTTTATAGCAGCAATGGCCACGGTCGCCAAACTATGGAAAGAACCAAGATGCCCTTCAACGGACGAATGGATAAGGAAGATGTGGTCCATATACACTATGGAGTATTATGCCTCCATCAGAAAGGACGAATACCCAACTTTTGTAGCAACATGGACGGGACTGGAAGAGATTATACTGAGTGAAATAAGTCAAGCAGAGAGAGTCAATTATCATATGGTTTCCCTTATTTGTGGAGCATAACAAATAGCATGGAGGACAAGGGGTGTTAGAGAGGAGAAGGGAGTTGGGGTAAATTGGAAGGGGAGGTGAATCACGAGAGACTATGGACTCTGAAAAACAATCTGAGGGGTTTAAGTGGCGGGGGTGTGGGTGGTTGGGGTACCAGGTGGTGGGTATCATAGAGGGCACAGATTGCATGGAGCACTGGGTGTGGTGAAAAAATAATGAATACTGTTTTTCTGAAAATAAATAAATTGAAAAAATTAAAAAAAAGTAAAATGTAACTACTCAGAAAAATAAAAATAAAATTACAATACCAAAAAAAAATGAAGTACTGATACATGTTATGGTGTGGATGAACCTTGAAAATATTATGCTAGATGAAAGAATCCAGACTAAAAAATCCATATATTATATGATTCCATTTAGATAAAATGTTCAGAATAGGAAACACTATAAAGAGGGAAAGTAGATTAGTGGCTGCCTATAGCTCAGTGGGATGGAGGAACAGGGGAAGAGCACCTAAAGTGTCTGAGGTTTCTCTTGGGTGATAAAAAGATCATGAGATTGGAGAGTGGTGTGGTGATGGTAGACAACCTCATGAATTTAAAAGACATTTAACTATACTCCAAAATAATAATCTTATGGTATGTTAATTATAGCTCTGTAAAAAAAAAAATGAGGGTGAAATAAAGACATTCCCAGATTTTTAAAAAACTGGGACATTGTGTTTCTAGAAGATCCACTTTACAGGAAATATTGAGAAAGCTTTTTCAGGCTGAAAGCAAATGACTCATTTGATAGCAAGATGATTATTTGAATCCAGGGGAAATAACAGAGAGTACTGGTAGAGTTAATTATGTAGAGTTACTTTAATATAATTCTGTTTACTTGTCCCCTTTTCTGTGACATTGGTGCTATATGTATTATTTCAATACATTTTAAATCTCAAAATTATTTTTATGTAAAAAACACATGCTATTTTAATCATCTCATGAATTCAACTTACCATATGATGTCATTTCCTTGTTGAAATACACCTCCTTTCCACAACTCTGTTCAACTGTCAGATTGTATTTCTATATGTTATAGCCTCAATCATAAATTTATATACATATTGTTCTAAACATTGCTTTTGATAGCCAGTTAAGAGATGAAATAAGAAATATGCAATTATATTATCTTTTATAATTACCTGCATAATTAGCTCTACCAGTGGTCTCTGTTATCTCTTCTGGACACAAATAATCATCTTGCTTTTGAAGCCAACATTGCCACTATTAAATAAAGTCTCCCAGAATTAGGTAAGGTCAGAAACTCAGATCTATATAAAGATGGAAAAAGGCTCAGAGAAGGAATAAATAAATAAAATAAATAAATAAAATAAATAAATAAATAAATAAATAAATAAAACGCAATCCTTTTTTCTTATTCTTAACCTAAAAGCAACTGTCTTGAGTAGTAACAGTAACAGCATATCATGTGATTGTAAAACATAGATAAGTGAAATGATTAAGAACAAAGCCATAAGGCATTGAAGAGGGGAATTAGGAATACTCTAAGATACTTGGAATAAATATAAAGTGGCATTGTATTATTTCAAGGTAGACACACAGTAGTTGTGAATGTATACTGCAAACTCTTAAGAGTTCCTTCATCTTCAAACCAGTAGTATAGCATCTTCACATTTCTCCCATGCTGATCTCGGATTCCAGCTTCCATAGTCACATTTTCTTCTCTGACAATCTTATCTACCTTATATAAGGACTTTTGTCATTGCTTTGGTCCCACCCAGATAACCCAGGATATATCCCCATATCAAGATCCATAACTTAATCACATCTGCAAATTCCCTTTTACCATGTAAGCTAACACATTCCCAAGTTGTGGGGATGAAGGAGTGGACATAGTGGAGGAAACACTATTCACATCACAATCATAGTTAAGGAAGCTAACATTATCAGTATTCTAGTATCCCTCTGTGCCACTCTCCTCCACAAATGGATAATTGCTATTGTTTCTTGAGATAATAATAGTTCTCTGGCTTTTCTCTATATTTCTGCCCCTTAAGTGTGTATTCACAGAAAATAACTAGCTTCATATCTAAGAATAAGCAGCAAGCACAAATCTAGCCATATTAAGAAAGGGGAGTATTGTCACTATTAAATACTTACAAAATTAGAGAAGCTAGAACAATCAGTTCTCAGTTTCCCCAAAAGTTTATAAGATCCCCTGCTGGAAAGTCCATGTCAAGTCACAAAAAGCCTGGACAGCATACAGCTCATCGAAGTCAGGGCATCTGCTAGACTTGAATGTTAACCAGGTACTGAATGTCTGACAAAGATATAGTTAGGTTGGTTATGTGTTTTCTTCATGATTTAGAACTCACTACTTCATTATTTTGACTCCAGTGGTACTTTCTGAGATCTTCTGTAAATGTGTGTGCCTACTCAGGACTCAAGGCTTTTGTACTTTTGTACTTTAAGCAAAAATTATTTTCTAACTACAGGTTGATTTATAGTGCCAATCTACACTCATTTACAGTTGCATCTCACATTTCTGCATTTATTCTATATGAAGCTTTAGGAATTATTATTCTAATCAGACATCAATTCTCTTCTAAAGCATGCTTTGCCTATGAGGTTAAACAGGATTCAAACATAACAGCATGCTGTTATTTATTTGTGACTTGTATCATAAGGTCACTTCTCCTCCACCTTGAAATACTATTATTCTCCTATCCAAAACACACACACATATATATATATATACACACACACATACATATACACACACAACCAGTTCAGGCAGAGTTGCTGCTTATTTTGGACAATTGCTTCCAGCACATAGATGGTTAATCTGCTTTCCCTGTAGGCTGGTGTTGCCTGTGATCACTAGAGGGTAGCAGAAAACTAGGTGGAGATGAGTCCAATGACTGAGGCACCCTCGTTCATTTCTTGTGGACAATCTATGTTGGATTTTATTACATGTCAAACTAGTTGCCTAAAATAGGTTTTTAAGGAAGGCATCAAAAAGAATGATGCAGTGAAATCAAGAGATGATTTCCAAGGACTGAATTTTTTAATTTTATATATCTACGAAACATTATATTGAGAAAATAAAGCCATTATGGGCCTTCTCGGACTTTTAAACAACAACATACATGCAAGAAAAAGTGATATCACAGACCATTATAAAACTTTCCAATATCACTAAATAAATGAGGCTGAAGTAGTGGGGAAGATGTGGCTGTTTACATGGAACTACAGTACTTTATTAGCATTGATGGGGAGAAGAAAGCATATGAAAGTATATATCATGCATAGAAAGTGCCTTATTTTTATGACTGGTACTGATGCCTACACTTCTATTAGCTCTTCAAGTTTCTTTAAATGGAATCAGAGAGGAAAGCTTATTAGTGGTGTTCCACCATTTAAGTATATAAAATAAAAGTGTCTTGAGGAATGAGCCAGTTCTTTACCAGTAATAGCAAGGCAAAATGACCTTGACCTCAAAATACCACCATTTAAAAAATGGATGCTTGTTTGTTTGTTTTTAGCATGAAATAATCCTCACCAGCAGAGCAAAAGGCAGAGACTGAAAAATATTTTCTGATAGTTTCTTTCCCCCATATTGTAACTGCAAAGTCAAAATAAATCTTGGCCTTCTTCATCGTTGGAGAACTGAATTTGATTTCACTAAGGTACTGCTCTTGGGGCCACAGGCTTCTTTCTTTAAGTTCCTTAAAATAGAATTATCTTTAGTTGAGAAGCATTATGCTAAATATTTTTTAAAGGTTTATTTTTTATTTTAGTGGGGGAGGGGCAGGAGAGGGAAAAAAAATCCTCAAGCAAATTCCCTGCTGAGCATGGAGCCCCATACGGGGTTGGATCCCAGGACCCTGAGATCATGACCTGAGCCAAAACCAAGACAGATGCTCGACTAACTGATCCACTCAGTTTCCCCTTTTATGCTAAACATTTTACATGTACTAGCTCCCTTAATCAGAACAATCACCTCATGACAGAGAAATTCTCATTGATTTTATCCCCACTTAACAGATGATCACAGTTGTGTTAAATAAGATGAGTAACTCATACCACAAATCTAAACTAAATTCTGAGGGCTCTACTTTGAAAATTTATCCAGATGCCCACTATTCCTCACTGTAACTACTGTTACCAACATTATCGAACACTTGGAAATTATAATAGTCTTTTATTTATTCTTACAACAATCTTAATATTTTTTAGTCAGGTTGCTGAAACCAGAGGGCGAATGACTTCCACAGAACAATTTAGTTGCTAATTACCTGAACCACAACAGTACATGTGTTGCTATTCATGCATAACACTCTGAAAAATTTCTACAGCATTATGATGTTTGGAATTCTAATAAAAAAGTATCTCATGTGGAGTTGTTTTCAGAGAAATGATCTTTACTTTCAGTGTTTCTTTTGGGTTTTTTATTTTTAGAAGACAGACACTCATGGAGTGGTGTTCAATAATACTTTTTAAAAAGAATTGTTTATATGCAGATACCTTATCAAAGATTCAGAATAATTTTGTGGGAGATATATGTCTGAATGTTATTATAAAATTAGTTAAAATAAAAAATTAGGCTATTGTGAGGTCAAACAGATATTGAAAGCACTTACTTTCTATATATACCCCAAATACAGTTTTGATTACTCAGTTTCCAATAAATGCCCATGGAAAAATTAAAGGCATGTAAATGGATTAAATTATGCTACTAAAGTCTCTCACACTGAGAAGGGACTAAATATAATATCTATATCACATAATGCAACTTACAAAGAAAGTTTAAAGTCAAAGGTTGGGTGTCATGCACCTACATCTGGCAGGTTGGTCCTCACACTAAAACTTTTTGTCGATGAAAATGAATAAATGAATGAGTCCCTGACTCATAAAATAAGACAAAGAACGAAAAAGTAAATCAAAAGAAACTGCATAAAGATCAAAAGCTTCTGCACACAAAAGGAAACAGTCAACAAAACAAAGAAGCAACCCACAGAATGGGAGAAGATATTTGCAAATGACACTACAGACCAAGGGCTGATATCCAAGATTTATAAAGAACTCCTTAAACTCAACACTCAAAAAACAGATAATCACGTCAAAAAAATGGGCAGAAGACATGAACAAATACTTCTCCAAAGATGACATACAAATGGCTAACAGTCACATGAAAAAATGTTCATCATTAGCCATCAGGGAGATTCAAATTAAAACCACATTGAGAGACCACCTTACACCAGTTAGAATGGCTAAATTAAGAGGACGGTAAACAACAAGTGTTGGAGAGGATGTGGAGAAAGGGGAACCCTCTTACACTGTTGGTGGGAATGCAAGTTGGTGCAGCCACTTTGGAAAACAGTGTAGAGATTCCTTAAGAAATTAAAAATAGAGCTACCCTATGACCCTGCAATTGCACTCCTGGGTATTTACCCCAAAGATACAGATGTAGTGAAAAGAAAGGCCATCTGTACCCCAATGTTCAGAGCAGCAATGGCCACAGTTGCCAAACTGTGGAAATAGCCAAGATGCCCTTCAACAGACAAATGGATAGAGAAGATATGGTCCATCTATACAATGGAGTATTATGCCTCTCTCAGAAAGAATGAATACCCAACTTTTGTAGCAACATGGACGGGACTGGAGGAGATTATGCTGAGTGAAATAAGTCAAGCAGAGAGAGTCAATTATCATAAGGTTTCACTTACTTTTGGAGCATAAGGAATAACACGGAGGACAATGGGGGAAGGAGGGAGAAGGGAGTTGGGGGAAATTGAAGGGGGAGATGAACCATGAGAGACTGTGGACTCTGAGGAAAAAAAAAATGAGGGTTTAGGAGAGGAAGGGGATGGGGGTTGGGTGAGCCTCGTGGTGTGTATTAATGAGGGCACATATTTCATGGAGCACTGGGTATAATGAATAAAAAACAAGGAACACTGAAAGAATAAAATAAAATTTAAAATAAAGTGCAAAAAAGAAAGATAAAAGAATAATAAAGATAAAATAAAAAACAATGAGGTGGAGAAGAGACTACAAATAATACATCAAAATCTTGTTCTTTTTTGAAAAAAAAAACTCACTAGATAACATGATCAAGAAAATATGGAGAAAGCACACATTTGCAAAATCAGATATGACAAGAAAGAAATAACAATTGAAACACATGACAATTTTAAAAAATCAAAGAGTCTAATTTGCAAACAGCTTTGCAAATACATTTAAAAATCTAGATAAGATGGATAATTTCTTAGGAAAATACTGATCACCAGAATTACCCTATTCTTTAAAAAAAGCTCAAGCAGATCAATTTGCAGTTGATCAGAAGTATTTATTAAGCAAACACTCCCTTAAAAAGGACCAGGTCAAGAAAGTTTCACAGAGGAATTCTAGAAAATCTTCTAAGACCAGATAATGTAATTCCCTAAAAATTATTCTGGAGCACTAAGAAGAAAAAATAAATCAGAATTTCTAAGTTCCTTTTTGAACTAAGCTTAACATAGTCCAAATCAAATGTAATAAAAAGAAAAACTATAAAACAACATCACTCATGAGTATCAAAACAATAATATTAAATAAAATATTAACAAACAAAATCCAATGTCACATTAAGAAAATAATGCACCAGATCAGTTGGGATTTATTCTAGTAATGCAAAGTTGGTTCAGTATTAGACAAACAATTAAAAGCATGTAGTATATTAATAAATCTAATTAAAATATATTATTCTTTCCATTGATCCTAAAAGGGCATTTGACAAACCCCCAAAATAAAATAAGATACTGGCTTTAGGATATATAAAATCATAGGATAAATATATCTTAAACCCAGCATCTTATTTAATAGAGACACCTTGGAATTATTTCCACTGAAAGGAAAAACAAAGCAAGGATTTCCACTGTAACAACTACTGTTTAAAGTTGTACTAGAAGTATTAGCAAATTTAATTAGACAAAAAAATATCAATTACATATGTAAGAATAAATGAAGTAAAACTACCTCCATGTGTAGACGATAAGTTAGTATGCTGAGAAATGCCAAGAGAATCTCAAACAGTAAACAAATCCAGAAAAATAATAAGATAAATATTAACATTAAAATCAATAGTTTTCATAAACAAATAAGGAACAGGATATAATGATAGAGGAAACCCTATTTACAGGAGTAAATGGGAGATTAACATTCTTAGGAATGAATTTAACAAATAATCTGCAAACTTACAATGAGAACAAATTTTAAATTCTCAAAATTTTAGGACTCAAAAATAGACCGGAACAAATGGAAAAAACATTTTTTGTTCTTAAATAAAGTGACTCTGTGTTAAAAGATGAGGATATTAGGAGAAGGAAAGGAAAAGTGAACTGGGAGAAATTAGAGGGGGAGACGAACCATGAGAGACTGTGGACTGAGAAACAAACTGAGGGTTTTGGAGTAGGGGAAAGTGGGGGGGTTGGGTGAGCCTGGTGGTGGGTATTAAGGAGGGCACGTATTGCGTGGAGCACTGGGTGTGGTACATAAAGAATGAATCTTGGAACACTGAAAAAATAAAATTAAATTTAAAAAAAGAAAAAAAAAGATAAATATTCTTAAAAGTTAATTTATAAACTTAATATAATCCAAATAAAAATCCCAAACTACATTACAGTGTTAGACAAACTGATACTAAAGTCCATATGGGGAAACAAACATGCAAGATTAACCAAGAAATTACTGGAAAAAAAAAAGAACTATAAAAGGGGACTAGCCCTATCAGACATTATATCAAAATATAATGCCTGTTTAATTAAAGCAGCTTGGTAATGGTTCATGAATGGACATAGACCAATGGAACAGAGTGGGAAGTTCAGAATTACAGCCAAGTATATGACAAAGGAGGCATCTCACATCACTGGGACAAACATTAATTTTTTTAAAGACAAATGTTTTCAGAATAACTGAGTAGCCATTTAGAAAAAAAAAATTAGATTCAAAGCCCCCAACCTAAACAAGAAAAAACTCCAAATAGATTATCTAATGTAAAAATAATAACAATAGTAACAATAATAACATAATAAAAATACTAGAAAACAAGGCATGAGTACATTCTTCTTTAATCTCAGCACTGGAGATAGCTTTTTAACTATGACACGAGACCACAGCTTCAAAAATTTGACTATATGCATGCATGCATACATACATGTACATTTATATGCATATACATACATACATGTAACACAACAATAACTGCCATTAAAAAGATAAAAAGACAAATGACAAACTCTGAAAAATATTCACAACATATGCCACAAGGAACTAATACCTCAAATATATAATGGATTAAAAAAGAGACAAAGTCATGAAGTCCTATAGAAATATGGGGAAAAGATAACTGATAATTTACAACTACATATGTACATGAATATATCTAGTGCACTATATTCTCAAAGTTAGAGGAATGCTAATTAAAATCTCATTTCTCACTTATTAAACTGGTAAAAATTAAGAAGTGTAACAACAAATCTTGATGAGGCTATGGGAAAATGGGCACTCTCATACACTGCTGATGGGAATGCAGACTGGTGTGACCTTTCTAGAAGGAAATTCAGTAATACTTTAAAAAATTAGATATGTAACTTATTTTTGACCCAGAAATATGACTTTTTTAAAAGATTTTATTTATTTATTTGACAGAGAGACAGGTCACAAGTGGGCAGAGAGGCAGGCAGAGAGAGAGGAAGGGGAAGCAGGTTCCCCACTGAGCAGAGAGCCCGATGCGGGACTTGATCTCAGCACTCTGGGATCATGACCCGAGCTGAAGGCAGAGGGCTTAACCCACTGAGCCACCCATGCGTCCCAGAAATATGACTTTTAGGAAACTACCCTGAAGATAGACTTGCAACAGAACAAAACACATATCCACAAGTTTATTCATTGCAGCACTGTTTGTAATTGTCATGTTTAGGAAATACTCTGAAGGCTTTTCCCTAGTAGTGAAATGGAATAAACTATGATACATCTATTCAATGCGATCCTATTATAGATGTAAAATAAAAAGTAGTGATTTCCTTCACGTAATAATTTAAAAAGGCAAGTACATAGTCTCTAGTAGGCTACTCTCCATGCAAGAAAGAGTTATAAAAATATGCATGTACATGCTTATTTGTGCAAAGCAAATACAAAATGTTAAATCAGAAACTAAAGAAATTAATATTGGAAGTAGGTGTGAAATAAGGGGAGAATGAGAATGACTTCACAGGGGTTAGGGCAAATAACATTTACCTGAACACTTCTCTAAGTATATATTTTTGTATAGCCATGTCCATTAAAGCCATAGTAATGTTTCACATATCTTCAAAATATTTAAAGTAAATTAGAATGTGGGGAAAATAAAATGGAATAAAAACTGGAACAAATAAACATAGCCATATTAGAAACAACCACACTGAAGAGAATGAGGAAAAAAGAACTAAGCTAAATTACTTCAGAAAACAGTATTTTTAATATTTAAAAATTTTAATTAACTGAAGTGTAGTTGACACACAATGTTACATAAGTTTCAGGTGTGCAACAAAAATAGACCCACGACTACAAAGAACCAACTAGTGGTTTCCAGAGAGAAGGGGAGCAGGAAAATGGGTGAAATGGGAGAAGGGGAGTAGGAGAGGCTTCCAGTTATGGAATGAATAAGTCATGGGAATGAAAGATACAGCATAAAGAATGAAGTCAACAGTATTGTAATAGTGTAGTACAGTGACACATGGTAGCTACATTTGTGACAAGCATAGCATAATATATAGAGTGGTGGAAAACAACATTTTGATTGGATACTGTTGGGCTACAGACAAGAAAGAATTTTAGATACCATATTACTAAATATGTTTTCTGAGGAGTATGGTTACCAATTCTGAAACTAAGATTGAACAAATATGTGACTAAATTATAGATAATGAGAGCCAGGTGTGTAAGAGGAGACTGGAGAGAGGTATTCTGAAGGGAGACTGTTACCATCAATTTCTGTCCTTCATTCATGAAAGGAAGTGCTTGCCAATTATCCATGATCTCTTATGCAAATGTAGGGAATAGACTCAATGAAATGAACATCATCTGTTGCTCATCACCATAGGGAGCTGAAAGACCTCTAATGTAATTGCTGATGGAACTGTTCTGTCACTATCAGTGCAAGCACTAGCATTGCTTGGGCCAGGAATTTCAAAAATAAGTTCCCTTTTCCTTTATCTCCTCCTTCTCTTTCACCTTTTCTTTTTCTGCCTCCTTTGTCAAGATATTTTATAAACCCCAGTGGCATCTTGGAGAACATTAGAATTTTGCACAACCCTGGATGAGAAATGCTACTCTTAAGGTCACCATTTAACATGGTAAAATAATACATAACAACCTCATAGGTATTCCCATAGCTAGTGCTGAGGATGCAGTTTGGACATAGGCAAATATAATACTCATTTGGGATACACCGCAAAGTTGTGGAGTGTTTCCCAGTGGGGTGACCCACACTGGATTGAATTAGCTGGGCTTTTATACTCCAGCTTTGCTCAGTCACTAGATGTGTGGCCTGCCCCAGTAAGGACTCGACCTTTAGGCTAGGAAACTTCTGTAGCTAAAGCAGACCCTGAAGGAGCTGACAGCTTGAGATTATCAGATAATGACACTCCTCTCAGCTGGGTAACTCGTCCTTTCTTTCTTTTTTTTTTTTTTTAAGATTTTGTTTATTTATTTGACAGAGATCACAAGTAGACAGAGGCAGTCAGAGAGAGGGAGGGAAGCAGGCTCCCCACTGAGCAGAGCCCAATGCGGACTCTATCCCGGGACCCTGAGAACACGACCAGAGCTTTGAAAGCAGAGGCTTAACCTGCTGAGCCACCCAGGCACCCTAACTCATTCTTTCTTGAAGAAGATTCTGAGTGGTGGATCTCTATGTCTAACAAAGTCCATCTCGTATACCTTCTGGACTTATTTTCCCACATATATTTGAGGACCTTCTGCTCTAGGATTCTGGTGGGCCTCTCTTACTAAAAAAGAAATTTAGGAAAGGAAGGTTAATGGAACAAACTATAGCCTCATTCACTGCAGTTGGTTTTTGTATTCATCATTGATACTCATTTTCTCTCCTCCAAAATATATTCTAGATTCTCCTGATGCTCAGCTACAATCTACGCTGGCCTCAGTGGTTTACCTGGTGCTCAACCCAGACCACCTACCCCCACCTCCATCATCAAGGGGTCTGAGTCCTTGCTAATTATTTCTGTCTTGAGCCAGAGATGCTTTACTTGTCCTTTTAGAATCATATTTAGGTAAGAAAATAACCAAGAAGAAACCAAGTGGATCTCCAAAGTTTCATACCTATTTCTCTTTGAAGATACTCTATAACAGCAGCTAAATTTCATTTGTCTGATCCACCTCAATTACTCCAGATAAAATGGAAACTCTTCTTCTCACTGGCTGTATCTGGAAACAAGGGGTCTAATGTACCCAGATAGCAGCCATATCTTGTAGTTCAAAAGACACAATACTGTGTCTTTAGATGAAATTGTGTTCCCTTTGGGAGGTATTGCCTCTAAGCTTGCAGAGCCTAGAAGCAGCAAAACATTACCTAATGGATCCATTCTTGCTTTTTTTTTTCTTCAAGATTTTAATTAAATTCCGTTGAGCTAACATATAGTGTAAAATTAGTTACAGGCATAGAATTTAGTGATTCACTTAGATATAATACCCTGTCTTCATCACAAGTGCCCTCTTTAATCCCCATCACCTATTTAACCCATCCCTCCACCCACCTGCCCTCCAGTAACTATCCGTTTGTTCTCTGTAGTTGAGTCCGTTTCTCAATTTGCCTCTTTTCCTCCTATGTTCATTTGTTTTGTCTCTTAGATTCTATATATAAATGAAATTATAAGGTGTTTATATGGAAGCACAAATGACACTGAATAACCAAAGCAAACTTGAAAAAGAAAAGCAAACCTGGAAGCATCACAGTTCTGGACTTCAAGCTCTATTACAAAGCTGTAGTGATCAATATGGCACTGGCACAAAAACAGACACACAGATTAATGGAGCAAAATAGAGAGCCCAGAAATGGACCCTCATCTCTATGGTCAAGTAATCTTTGACAAAGTAGGAAAGAATGTCCAATGCCAAAGGACAGTCTCTTCAACAAATGGTGTTGGGAAAACTGGACAGTGACATGCAAAAAAAATGAAACTAGACCACTTTCTTACACCACACACAAAAATAAATTCAAAATGGATGAAAGACCTAAATTTGAGGAAGGAAACCATAAAAATCCTAGAAGAGAACACAGGGAGTAACCTCTTCGGTATTGGCCGTAGCAACTTCTTAGTAGCTATGTCTCCCAAGGCAAGGGAAGCAAAGGCAAAAACTATTGGGATTATATCAAAATAAAAAGCATCTGCACAGCAAAGGAAACAATCAACAAAACTAAAAGGCACCCTAAAGAATGGGAGAAGATATTTGCAAATGCCATATCTGATAAAGGGTTACTATTCACTCTTGCTTCTGTTGGGAAAACAATCATCATGTTACCTGCTGCCTATCTCCAAGATTACCTGAAGATTAGTGCTCTAGGCCTAGAACATTCCCCTATATAAGCACGCACTTAGCTATCACTTGGTCCCAGATTCTTCTTCCTTATCAGAAGAAACTTTTCCCTATTCTGGGTATGCAGGGAACCTCCTTGTTTTGTTTAAGCATGTGCTTCATAGGGCACGTGGCCAGTCCCAGCAGTACATCTGGCCAGGGGACAACTGTACGATATTCTGCAGATCAAGATCACTTACCTTACCTTGTTACTCATTGTGGTAATTCTACCCTCTGGCTTCTGGAGGTGATACAACACCATTACCACCTGGCCTCTGTTATTTCAGAGCCCTATCATGCCTTTTCTACCAGCAATCTACATTATATAAGCAAAAATGGTAATGGTAACTTTAATGTTTTTAATTTTTTAATTGTGGTAGAAAGAACATAAAATAAATTCACTGTCTTGGTCATTTTTGAGTGTACAGTTCTATAGTGTTAATAAGTTTATTCACATTGTTATATGACAGATATCCAGAACTTTTCATCTTGTAAAACTAAATTTTATACCCATTGAGCAACAGCCCTCCATTTCCCCCTCCCCTCATGCCCTGGTAAACCATCATTTTACTTTCTGCTTTTTAGGAATTTGACTACTTTGGACACCTCATAAAAGTAGAATTATACAATATTTGTTTTTTTTGTGACTGGCTTATTTCACTTAGCATGATGTCCTCAAGGTTTATTCATGCTGTAATATGGAGCAGAATTTTTTTAAAGATAAGTAATATCTCATTGTGCATACATACCACATTTTCTTTATCCATTTATCTACTGATGGACATTTGGGTTGCTTTTAGCTCCTGGCTACTGTGAGTAATGCTACAATAAACATGATATTTCAAATTTCTCTTTGAGATCCTGCTCTCTATTCCTTTGGATATAGATGCAGAAGTGGGATTCTTGGATTTATATGGCAAATCTCTTTTCAATTTTTCTTAGACCCTTCATACTGTTTTCCTTGGTTGACTGCCCCATTTTCCAGTCCCACTGACAGTGCACAAGCGTTCCAGTTTTCCTACATCCTTGCCAGTACTTGTTATTTTCTGGGTGCTTTTTGATTATTTTTTAAATAGTGACCATCCTAAGAATGTAAGGTGATATTTTATTGTGGCTTTGATCTGCATTTCTCTAATAATGTGTGGTGTTGAACATCTTTTCATATACTTGTTGACCAGTTAATGTCATCTTTGGAGAAATGTCTATTCATGTATTTTGCCTATTTTTTAATCAACTTTTTTTGTTGTTGTTGAGTTTTGTAATTTCTTTATACATTATGGATATTAACCCCTCATCAAATATATAACTTTCAAACATTTTCTCCCATTCTCTAGGTTGTCTTTTCATTTTATTTAATGTGCAGAGATTTTTTAACTTTGATGTAGTTCTGTTTGTCTTTGCTTGCTTTTGTTGCCTATAATCTTGGTGTTATATCCAAGAAATCATTGCCATATCCAGTGTCATGAAGCTTTTTCTGTATGTTTTCTTCTAGGTGTTTTATAGTTTTAGATCTTACATTTAGCTATTTAAACAATTTTTGTGTAATTTTTATATAGTATAAAATAAGGCTCCAACTTCATCCTTTTGCATGTGGAATTCCAGTTTGCCCAACATCATTTGGTAAAGAGATTCTCCCTTCCCTATTGTGTGACTTGGCCTCTTGTTGAATAGTGTTTGACCATAGAAGTTGGGTTTATAATATCTAGACTCACTATTTTGTTCCACTGGCCTATGTGTCTGTCTTATGCCAATATTGCACTGTTTTTATTAGTGTAGCTCTGTAATGTATTTTTAAATCAGGTATTGTGATGCCTCCAATTTTTTTTTCTTTTTCAAGATTGTTTTGGTTATTCAGGATTTCTTCATAAACCATATGGATTTTGGGATGGTGGAATGGCTTTTTTATAAAGTTTCTATTTGAATTCTAGTTAGTTGACCTACAATGTGATATTAGTTTCAGGTATATAAATAGTGATTCAACACTTCTACCAATACCCAACACTCATTGCAACAAATGCACACCTTAATCACCATCACCTATTTAACCCATCCCCCCCAACTGAGTTCCCTTAGTCTATTCTCATGTTCCATAATTCTTTTTTCTCTCTTTTGTTTGTTTTGTTATTTTCTATTACTTTGTCTTCCAGGTCATTAATTTGTTCCTCTGCTTCTTCCAGCCTGCTGTTCATTGCATCAAACCTGTTTCCAATCTCATTTCTTGCATTTTTCATCTCTGATTATTTTTTTAACTCCCTTATCTCTGTGATAAAGGTCTCACTGATGTTTTCTATTCTTTTCTCAAGCCCAGTGAGCATCCTCGTGATTGTTGCTTTAAATCCTCCATCAGCCATGTTTCTTAAATCTGTTTTGTTTAGATCTCTGGGCATTGCCTTATCTTGTTCTTTCATTTGGGATAAATTCTCTCATCTTCACATTTTGTCTAAGTCTCTAACTACTTCTCTGTATTGCAAAAGCCAGTTGTGTCTCCTCGTCCTGAAAGTAATGGTCTTAGAAGAAGAGGTTATGTTGTGCCAAGGCCCTGGCACTTCAGGGAGTGTATCTAGTATGTGCTGCATGTGCTCTGATGTTGTGTTCTGTCTTCTCTATCCTTCATACCAGTCATTTGCAGAGGCCCTCTTTGCCTGTCATAAGCAGTGTTTGGTACCTAGCCTGAATGTAGCAAGTTTTAACCAGGTGTGCTCTGGTGTTTTTGTGAAATGAGACCTGATGCCACTTCCAGAACTGAAGCCCTACAGAACTCTCTGGTCAGAATATGGGGTGAGCAGGATTTTATGCTGGTCTTCTAGGGGAGAGGGCCACCACACTGGGACTGACGTGCTCTTGACTGAGAAAGACCATCCCATCAGACTTCAGCCTGGTGTGTAACATTCAGGCAGTCTGTGCTGGGCTGCCACCTACAGGTGACTCTGTGTTTATGCTGAGGGGTCAGGGAGGGAAATGATGTCAGCCAGCTCCTTTGTTCCTGGGAGGCATCTCTGTCAATACTGCCTCTTAAGGACACATTCTATGAAGAGTGACTATTCTCCCTACTGGGTACCCCAGGTGTTCTTCAGATAGCTGTTTCCACACTATCTGCCCCTAGGTTGTTTGGCTGCCTTCTCTTCAGAAGCCATGCTGTGCCCTCTGGCCTCTATCACAGTGAAGCCTGCTGACCTTCACAATTCCAGGTTTTAAGACCCACTGGTTGCAAGAATGCATAAAATTCAGCCCCTATCATTTTCCAAACCAATGCGTTTGAGGAAACATTCTCCTTGTGTCTTCCCCTGTGTGCTCCTCTCTCACCCTTCTCTGTGACCACAGCTTCCTTCCGTCCACAGCACCTGTGATCATTTCTCCCCTAAACCACATCTCCACACATCATATCTTCTTCGATGAGGCCTCTTCTCTCCCTTTAGTTGTGGAGTTCTGTCAGTCTTCAGGTCAATTTCTGGGATATTTAGTATGCTTTGATAGTTATCTAGTTGTGTTCATGGGATGAGGCTAGTTTAGTGTCCTCCCACTCCACTGCCATCTTCCTCTCCCCGATTGCATTGGTGGTTCAGTGGTAGAATTCTCGCCTGCCATCTTCCTCTCCCCTACTGGAATGGCATTTTTGATGCATTGAAAGAAAATAAAAAACTGCTTAACTAAGGATTCTATACCCAGTAAAAACATTTTGCAAAAATGAAAGAGAAATGATGACTATTTCAGCTGATCAGAGTGGGGAAGTATAAAACATCTCTCTCAATAGCTGATAGAACAAATTGAAAGGAAATCACTAAATTATGCAAAATCTGAGGAAAACATGAATAAATATAATCTATATGATATGTACACACACATCTCTTCATCATTTCATTCAATAACAGAATTCATAATTGTTCCCAGTGCATGTGAAATATCTATCAAAATGTACCATATATGGAGCCATATAGAAACCCTCAACAAAGTTCTAATGACTGAAATCATTTAGAGCATGTTCTTTGATCCCAGTGCAATTAACATTCTGTAACTTTCTCCACACAGTGTGGCCCTTGGAGTTAAAAGTACATGTGCTCAAATGTCTGTTCTTCTGCATTATTCATTTATTCCCATACTCATATATTTGGCAATACTTATTAAATGTGTCCCACATGCCATACACTATGCATACACTCTGGGAATAAAAAGAAAAATATTATACAGTCTCTATTGAGTTACTTAAAATGTATTAAGGTACATTTGGCTTTAAGGAAAACTTGGTATTAAAGTGAGATGTATTAATGTAAATTTGGCATTGCCTCACCGAGCTTGAACACTTACATTTATAAAATGGAAATATTAATATCTAAACTATATGGAAGTTATCCTCATAACTTAAATAAATACAAAATACCTGAACAGAATTTGGCATAATATACATGCTCTATTAATGATAGTTCCTCCCTTTCTTTCCTTTCACTTTCCAGTTTTTATTTTCAAAATTACATTATTGGTATGATGAATTTGGTGAATAAAATCCTTGTTTTTTCAGAGAAACTCTGCTGTTAAGCAGGAATATGGCTTCACCCAAGATGCATTTCAATGATCAACTCTTACTCATTCTCCCCCTATTTTCCACTAATGAAATATAAATTATGAGGCATCCCTGGTCTGTTTCTTAAGCAGGATGAGACAATGCAGAGCCCCCTGGAGTGTGTGTCCTTGTTATAATTTCATGAATTCAACCAATGTGTTTTACAAGGGAGCTGCAGACCAAGTGTGTTGAGTGAAAGAATATTATAGCTGCTAGTTATGCACTTTTCTAGGACAAGCATTTCATTGGTAAAAGACACTGAACTCTCTTTTGGATGTGCCCACAACGTGAAGCCAATTTACAAGTTGTCAGTAGTGCTTTCTGCAACTTCTAGGAGAAAACTTTACATTATTACCGGGAGTCATAAATTTACCTTTCCTTTATTTTTGCAGTTTACAGAATGTGTAAGCCATATAAGAAGTGAGGTGATTCATATAGTTAAGGTTTAATGTTATCACAAATAACTGAATAACAGAATCTGTATTTCTTATGCATAGGCATATCATTAATTATAACTTTACATGCCTTCTAGACAAAGTATATATGGGCTTTTCTTGTTTGTTAATCTTGCATACCATCAACATGTCACCAAAAATAATTTCCTTAATCTTTTTCCTGCCCAAATACCAACACAACATCTGTGTGAACCAGCTTGCCCAACTGAATTTTATTTTTCTGTCTCTGCCATACATTGCAAAATTAGTATTGGCTTTCTTATTTTCTACAACATGGCCTCTTGGTATTGATATGCATCTCTAAAAAAAGAGAATATAAATGGGAGTAATGATTTTCTATGAATGAAATAAAATATTGATAAGATGATATTAATTGTAATTATTGGCTATGCCAATTCTCTACTGTAGCTCAAAACTCAAATATAATCTTCGGTATATGTGCATGTTTTAGAGGTTTATATAAAAATTATATTGATAAACAGACACAGAAAGACTTGTATAACAAGAAAACATTTTTATTGCTTAATATTTACTTGGAGATTTTTTCTCTATAAAATATGTCTTTATGGGATGCCTGGGTGGGTCAGTTGGTTAAGCGTTTGCTTTCAGCTCAGGTTATGATCTTAGGGTCTTGAGATCGAGTCCTGCCTTGGGTTCCCTGCTCAGTGGCGAGTCTGATCTCTCTCATTCTCTGCCCATCCCGCTCCTTGTGCACTCTTGCTCTCTTGCTCTCAAATAAAAAAAAAAATAAAATAAAATCTTTAAAAAAACCCCAAATATGTCTTTAAAGACTCTTCATAGTTCATGAATTTACAAGAATTTTAAGGAAGGCCAAGGTAAGTTTTGCAACAAGTCTGAAAGTTTTTTTCAGAATAGATATTTAATTTATAAGAACCATCTTAAACCAATAGGTAAGATGGTATATCTGGATATAAGGACACATCATTGCTGAATTCATACTTGATACATATTTAATATGTATTGATCATAAATGCCAAACACTCTTCTAAGCACAATACATGTATTAACACAATTTACACTCCTTCTAGCCCATTCAGTAAGTACTATTATTATTATTAATATTTTACAAATAAAGAAACTAAAGCAAAGATAGTTTAATTTATTTGTCCTAACTAGCAAGATAAAAATAAAAATCAGTTGCAGCTACATTTATTTACAAGTCAATAGTACCTTAAAGGACATTCCAAATAAGTGATTTTCTCTTAAGTAGCTTATCCTATGACCCTGTAATTTAATTATTCTTTCATTAGTCACTCTCTCTTTTGAAGCCCTGGGAAAATCATTGCAAATTCTAAATAAATTTATAGTGAAATAATTCCAGTTTCCTATAGTTCATTTTATGAACACAGGACTTCCACAAATATTGATGACTCAGACTAGGGATCATGAATTTATGTCATTTACTATGATCATTGTGATGACTAATTTTATGTATCAACTTTACTGGGATAAGAGATGTCCAAATAGCTGGTAAAATATTATTTCTGTATGTGTCTATGAGGGTATTTCCAGAAGAGATTACTCTATGAATCAGTAGACTGAATAAAGACCATGGTCATCAGTGTGGGTGGGTATCATTTAATCCATTGATGGCTCAAATAGAATAAAGAGGTAGAAGAAGAAGGCAGAATTTGCTCTCTGCTTGACCAAGGACATCCATCATCTCCTGTCCTTGAACATCAGTGGTTCCAGGTTCTGTAGCCTTCAGGCTTAGATTAAGACTTACACCACTGACTCTTCTGGTTCTCAGGTCTTCAGGTTTAAACTGAAACTACATGGCCAGGTTTCTGGGCTTCCAGTTTGCAGATGGCTAATTGTAGGACTTCTCAGTTTTCATAATCACATGAGCCAAACCCTCATAATAAATATTTCTATATAACTATCTATATCTTATTGGTTGTTTCTCTGGAAAACTCCAATTAGTACAATCATATGCTGTTTATATCCCACATATTTTATAGTGGAAAAAACTGGATTTGTGTTAAGACAGATGAATGGTTTGCAGCTCTGTTCTTAAAATTTTGTGATCTTGTTTTTTTTTTTGATCTTGTAGAATTGACTTAAAATGTCTGAACCCTAGTGCTATCACCAATGAAATGAAAAAAAATAAAAAACGACATTACAGATAGAATTTATAAAATATACATCATGGTGCTTCAAATATTATGTATATTTAATGAATCTACATAATATAAACTCCTATTTAATCTCAAGACTTGATTTTTATAAATCAAATTTCCTATAAATTTACCTCAAATTTTCCATCCCATTTTCCTGCACCATAACCAACCAAAGTATTTAATTTTCACTAAGACCTATTTAATTATTATGACTAAAACTCTGGATGCTTGTGCATGATTTTCAAGCAACTATTTTTGTTTCGTTTTTTGAATTGTTCTCATGACTTGATAATATTCTGGGAGATAGAGATAGAGAACTGTAACAGGGCATCCTCTTGACCACCTTATTTTTATTTCTGTTTTGATTCAGTTATTTCATTAGAGAATGGCTTTTAACATTTTCCTCAGGTAAAGGTGTATGGGTGGTATACTCTCTGAATCCACACGTTAAAAAATATATTTTTTTTAAATTTTACTCTCCAGATAACTGTAATTTGGGATGGGTAAATGATTTTAAGATTGCAGTCTTCATCTTCTAATGGCTTGTAAAGAATATCCTACTCACTTCCTGTTTGGGGCATTACAGTTGAGAAAACCAATACTATTCTGAATCCTTTGTAAATCATTTTGGAAATTTTAAAAATACTGTTTCATTACTGGAATTCATAAATTTCCCTAGGGCATCTCTATATTTTCTTCCATCAATCCTCCCTATGAGCCCTTTCAATTTGCTGGTCCCATTAAATCTTTTTATTCATGAGCCCCTTTATAAAGTTTGCTGAAGTGAATCTTTGGGTAAAGCTGAAATTCTTGTACCATTTGATTCATTTATATATTTCTTCAACATATTCCATTTTATTCTTCAGGAATTTTTATTTTCCTGAATCTATCTTTAAAGTTTATTTTTCTTTTCATGATTTTTATTTTTGTTTGCTTTGCAGTGTTTTAGATTTTCTTCAACTTTATTTTTTTAGTCCACTAATTCAGTTCAGTTTTCAACATTGATCATCTTCTTTTCCATTTTATTTATTACAATTTTAAATTCAAAATAATCTTCCAAAAAATGTTGATATATTCTACATGCATTTCTTTAAGAGCTCACTTCTGTCGTTTTCATTAATTCTATTTAAATAGAAATCATCTGCATTAAATGTTACATTGAATGTCTTCCCTCATGTTACCGAGACTCTATAAGAGTTATATTTCTTGGGGTGCCTAGGTGGCTCAGTGGGTTAAAGCCCCTGCCTTCAGCTCAGGTCATGATCCCAGGGTCCTGGCATCTCTGCTCGTCAGGGAGCCTGCTTCCCTTCCTGTCTCTCTCTGCATGCCTCTCTGCCTACTTGTGGTCTCTATCAAATAAATAAATGAAAAAAAAATCTTAAAAAAAAGAGTTATATTTCTTATTACTTAACCACAGTTTTCTGTTCCCCCTGCACCCATAAGTCACTTAGATTGTTTTTTTGAGAAGTAGTAAACCATGCAGTAGTAGAAGGCACTGGTTTTGTGAGTCACCATTGAATGAACAGAAAACCACTTGACAACAAAAATATAGGAGTTGAAAAGAAAGAGCAGTTCCCCCAAATGAACACATTATTTAAAATAATTGCCTTTTCAAGATGTATAATGAACAATAAGTTGATACAATGTTTTATCACAACTCTTAGGAAAGAATGATATATAAAATGCTGAAGGCAAGACAGGAGAATTCAAAGAGAACATAGTAAAGAGGCTTTGTAGGTGACTTCTCCTACCCTAATCCACCACAAGCACAGACAATGTCTTTGAACCATACCTCCATTTAGGCCCCTTGGTTCCTTTCTCTGATATGGAATTCTGGATGCCTCTTTGTATAACTGTAAGCCCCCAGTTCTGCTACTACTCCCTCAACTCTCATCTGGCCCTAAGGAACAAAGTTATTTGGATTATCTCTGTCCAAAGAGCTCAAGGAACCTGTTATTTTATTTAGATGGACCCACCAGGCTCATAAACATGGTGATTCTACTTGCTGTTTCACTCCAGATACAAAATCAGAAGAAAAAATGAGTCAGTATTGGAGGATCTACCTTTTCATGCCATCCAAAGGGGCATGGGATACAGAGAGAAATTTAACAGAAAATATTCCTTTATCAGTGAAATGACCAGAGTCAGATACTTACTCAATTCACTGAAAATCTATGTTGTTAATTTTAAGATATGAAAATGGTGTCAGGGGAAAGTGCCATTGTTTCTGACTGAATGCAGGTGTGTAAGTAGTCAACATCACTGAACCTAAATTAACCATAAGATTAAGAATATATTTTAAAGATGTTTATGATCAGTAGTCTGCCATGATTGAATCTATTTATACTAAAATGCTTCACTAACCAATTACCACATAAGAGCATTTTTAGTGAAATGCTAACTACCTACTACTGAATTTATTTGTAAATTATACAAATAAAAGAGCCCTTCATAAAGAATAAAAGTGTAAACAAGGATAAATCCAAACAGTTAGTAATAGCAATGTTAATTCCATAGGTGTCATGTTTTAAACGTGTAAATTTTGTACTAAGTAGAAAACAGGAGAAAAATGAACCTAGAAGGGAATAGAAATAGGATGCCATGTCCTTTTCATTTTTCCAGCTAAAATTTAGTTTCGCTTTCCAGGCTATCCCAAGTCAAACAATATTTAATGCTTGAATCTGTTGATTGGTTTAAATTTCCCAACCATTACTATGGCTGAAAAACCACTTTCTGGGCAACATTAGAAAAAAAAAAAAAGGAAAATAATGTGCTCAATGTTAATTGTTATTCATTTGTATCATCTTTTGTTAGGAATGTTCCAAAAAACATGGATCATAGCCATGAACCAGGCCTAAAGATTCTAAGCAGTTCTCTGAGTTTGAACTCCTTAGGAATGAGTTTTAGGAAGATGATGTTAAGAACCCAGAGAAGTGGGGCACCTGGGTGGCTCAGTGGGTTAAGCCTCTGCCTTTGGCCCAGGTCATGATCTCAGGGTCCTGGGATTGGGCCCCGCATCAGGCTCCCTGCTCAGCGGGGAGCCTGCCTCTCCCCCTTTCTGCCTGCCTCTCTGCCTACTTGTGATCTCTCTCTGTCAAATAAATAAACAAAATCTTAAAAAAAAAAAAGAACCCGGAGAAGTTATGCCAGTTCACTGCCAAATGAGTTTTTGAAATTATTAATATCTTATTCAACAAAATTCCCAAGGTAACTCTATGGAGAAATGATAGCTTTTTAAACAAATGGTTCTGGAAAAATTGAATATCTAAAAATAAAAAAAAGAACTTTTACATACCTTTTGCAATTTCACACAGATAATAGACCTAAATGTAAAATGGAAAACTATAATACTTCTAGTAGAAAATGGTGGAGTTTCTAGGTTTTTGTTTGTTTGTTTGTTTTGAGAGAGAGCATGTGTGAAAGTGAGCAGGGGGGTGAGGTAGAAGGAGAGGGAGAGTTGGGTTATGGACATTGGGGAGGGTATGTGCTATGATGAGTGCTGTGAAGTGTGTAAACCTGATGATTCACAGAGCTGTACCACTGGGGCAAATGATACATTATATGTTAATAAATATAATTTTTAAAAAAGGAGAAAGAGAGAAAATCTTAGCAGACTCCATGACTAACATGAAGCCTGACTTGAGGCTCAGTCTCACAACCCTGAGATCATGACCTTAACCTAAATCAAGAGTCAGACACTTAACTGACTGAAACACCCAGGTGCACCAAGACTATAGTTTTTGAGATACAATAACAAAAGTACAACCAATGAAAGAAAAATTGATAGTTGTGCTTTATTAAAATAAGAAAAGAAACTTCTCCTTATGCCACAGACTGGAAGAAAATATTTGCAAATGCAGAGTTGATAAAAGACTTGTATCCAAAATAAAGACATTAAAAATAAAAATTAGGAAGACAATCAAACTAAAAGGAGAAAAAGTAATATTGTTCAAGTACCCACACTACTCAAAGCAATCTACAGATTCAGTGTCATCCCTATCAAAATATCAAAGGCATTTGTTACAGGACTAAAACAAATTATCCCAAATTTTGTGTAGAACCACAGAGACCCCAAATAGTCCAAGGAATCTTAAGAAAGAATAACAAAGTTTCATGCATGATGCTTGTGTATTTCCAAATATATTATAAAGCTATAGTAATCAAAACTGTATGGTACTGGCACAAAAGCTGACCTATACATCAATGGAAAAGAATAGAGACCCCAGAAAAAAACTCATGCTTATATGGTCAATTAATTTATGACTAAAGAGACAAAAGTATACAATGGGGAAAATAAATGGTGCTGGGAAAACAGGACAGCTACCTACACAAGAATAAAACTGGATCGCTTTTTAAAAACTGTATACAAAAATAAGCTCAAAATGGATTAAAGACTTAAGTGTAAGACCCGAAACCATAAAACTCCTAGAAGAAAACATAGGCAATAATCTCTTTGATATCAGTCTTAGCAACATTTTTTGAATCTGTCATATAGGCAAGGATAACAAAAGCAAAAATAAATAAATGAGACTGCATCAAACTAAAAAGATTTTGCACAGTGAAGGAAACAATCAACAAAAAGAAAAGGGAGCTTTATTTAATGGAAGAAGATATTTGCAAATCATCTATCTGATAAAAGATTAACATGAAAAATATATAAAGAACTCATACATTCCCACCAAGAGTGTAAGAGGGGCCCCTTTCTCTATGGCTCAGCAATGGTACTACTGGGTATTTACCCCAAAGATACAGATGTAGTAAAAAGAAGGGGCACATGCACCCCAATATTCATGGCAGCAATGTCCATGAGAGCCAAACTGTGGAAGGAGCTGTGATACCCTTCCACAGATGAATGGATGGACAAAATGTGGTTCATATATACAATGGACTATTACTCAGCCATCAGAAAGGATGAATACCCAACTTTTGCATCAGCTTGGATGGTACTGGAGGGGACTATGCTGAGTGAAATAAATCAGGCATAGAAAGACAATTATCAGAAGGTTTCACTCATATGTGGAACACAAGCAGTAGCACAGAGGACCATAGAGGAAGGGAGGGAAAACTGAATGGAAAGAAATCAGAAAGGGAAACAAACCATGAGAGACTCTGGACTCCGGGAACCAAATTGAGGGTTACAGAAGGGAGGTGGTGGGGGGATTAACTGGGTAATGGGTATTAAAGGAGGGCACCTGTGGTGATGAGCACTGGGTGTTTTACACAACTAATGAATCATTGAACACTATGTAAAAAACGATTGATATACTATATGCTGGCTACTTGAACATGATAATAAAAAACAGGGGCACCTGGATGGCTCTGTGGGTTAAGCCTCTGACTTTGGCTCAGGTCATGACCTCAGGGTTCTGGGATCAAGCCCCCTGAGACAGGGCTTCCCCCTCTCTTTCGCTCTCTGCCTACCTACTTGTAATCTCTCTCTCTCCGTCAAATAAATAAATAAAATCTTAAAAAGCAAATTAAAAACAAAATGAGAAGAAAATGAACTCATAAAACTTAATATCAAAAGAATGAACAATCTGATTTAAAAAATAGACAGAGGACTTGAATAGACACTTTTCCAAAGAAGACATACATATGGCCAACAGGCACATGAAAAAATGCTCAATGTCACTAACCATCAGGGAAATGCAAATCAAAACCAGAATATTACCTCACACCTGTCTGCATGGCTATTATCAAAGAGACAAAAAATAATAAGTGTTGGCCAGGATGTGGAGCAAAAAGAACCGTCAGCACTGTTGATGAGAATGCAAACTTGTACAGCCACTGTGGAAAGAAGTGAGGAAGTTCCTCAAAAAATTAAAAATAGAACAACCCACATGGTACAGCAATTCCACTTCTTGGAATTTATCTGAATAAAATAAAAATACTAGTTTGAAAAGACACAGGAACCCCTATGTTTATTGCCATATTATTTACAATAGCCAAGATATGGAAGCAAGTTAAATGTCCATCAATAGGTGAATGGATAGAGATGTGTTACATATAAACAAGGAATATTACTCAGCCATAAAATGAGATTTTGCCATGGATATACCTAGAGAATATTTTGCTAAGTGAAATATGTCAGAGAAAGACAAATAACATATGATTTAACTTATTTCACTTATGTGGAATCTAAAAAACAAAACAAATGAACAAAAAACGAAATAGAAACAGACTCATAGAAAACAGATGGTTGCCAGAGAGGACGGATGAAATAAGTAATTGGGATTAACAGGTATAATCTTCCAGTTATAAAGTAAACATGACACAGGGGTGTAATGTATTACAAAGGGTATATAGTCAAGAACATTTTCTACCAAAACTTTATATGGTGATAGATGGTGACTAGACTTATTGTGGTGACGAGTTTCTAAAGTATGTAAATATTGAATCATGGTATTGTACATATGAAACTAATATAATATTGTATATCATTATTCCTCAATAAAAAATGTAAAAGGGAGAAAGACCCTGAACAGAACCTTACCAAAGAAAATATACAGATTGCAAATAAGCATATGAAAAGATGTTCAAAATCATGCCATGATAAGATTGCAAAGTAATCAACAGTGGTGTGCTACTAGACATTTATTACAATGGCTAAAATGATAAAAAAGTGGCAATAATATTTTCTGGTGAGGATGTGGAACAACACAAATTTTCATTCATTGCTGGTGGGAATCCAAAATAGTACAATCATTCTGGAAAACAATTTTACAGGCTTTTACAAAACTAATCATAGTTTACCATGCAATCTGGCAGTTGTGCTTCTAGGTATTTACCAAACTGATTTGAAAACTTGTATTTACAAAAACACCTGAATGTGAATATTTATAGCACCTTTATCCATAATTACAACTATTGGAAGTGACCAAGATGTCCTTTAATAAGTGAATGAATAAACAAAATATGATACGTCCATATGATGGAATATTATTCAATAATAAAAAGAAATGAACTGTCAAGTGAGGAGGACATGGGTAGATCTTAAAGTTATATTGCTAAGTGAAAGAAGCCAGTCTGAAAAGGCTGCCTATTTTATTATTCTAATCATATGACATTTCAGGAAAGGCAAAAATATAGAGACAGTAGAAAGGTAAGCAATTGGTAGAGGCTAAAAGGAGGGTAGATATGTTGAGTAGGTGAAGCACAGGAAAAGTTACCATTGTGGAAAATTACATAAGGAGTACATGAGATTCTTCTGTATTATTTCTTATTGTTGCATGTGAATCTATAATCATGTCAAAATAAAACCTTAATTGAAAAACAAACCAAGTGAAATCAATTTCAGTAATATATTTTATATAACCTAATATATCTAAAATATCATTTCAATATGTAATCAATATAAAATTATAATAAGATGTTTTATATTTTTCGGTACTAAGCCTTCCAAGTCTGGTGTATATTTTACACCAACAGCATATCCAAAATCAGATGCTTCTTTTCTTTAGGAATGCTTAATCTACATTTATACTGTATGAGATTTAATGTTGAAAAATTACATTCATATGTTCAAGTTACCCCAAACACACTTAAATATTTCCAGGAATTGACATAGCTACTAAAAAATATTTTCCTTTAACATCTCTATACACATGGCTAAAACTGGCTCATCAGGTTGCCTGGGTGGCTCAGTCAGTTAAGCATGAGCCTTCAGCTCAGGTCATGATCCCAGGGTCCTGGGACCCAGTTGCTCATTGGGCTCCTTGCTCAATGGGGACCCTGCTTCTCTCTCTCCCTGCCACTTACCCTGCTCTCTCTCAATCTCTCTCTTTTTATCTCTGACAAATAAATAAATAAATATCTTTAAAAACTAAAACAATGAAACTGGCTCATCTTATTTAGAAAAATAGGGTTGACTTTGAAGCAAAAAGACATTAGTTTCAAACTACATTTGTCCAACTGAATTAAATTTACCAACTCTTGTGTCAGTTCAGCATTATTAATATTGAATTCAAAGGGGTATTATATAAGTTGAATGTAATTCTAAATGTATCAATATATGGAAAATGTTCTTTGCATTTGTCTTGTAGTTTATACATCAGTCAATGCATATAGTGCTGTCAATTATAATTAATACCTTCCATATATCAATTCATAATAGGAAAATATGTAATGTCATTAATATTGATATATATTATGAAAAGTTTCTATTTTTGTATAAATTTTTATACTTCTCTAGCTGGGTCACAAACTTTTCCTTTGCTTAGAACATCTGTTCCATCTCATTGAGAAGAAATGTAGTATTGGTGAAAACATATAAATCATAGCATCAATTTTGTATTTGATTATTGAATATTTGACAAATATTCTTTTTTTAAAATTTTGAGCTGGAATTAACGGTACAGTAAATCTTTATAAATCTCTTCCATGACTCAACTAATGAGTATTGGCACAGGCCATAAGATCATGAAATTTGCTGTCTTCCATTATTTTTATCAGTTCTATAAACTAGTGATGATTGAGAATATTGCAAGTGTATACTAGGCAATTTCACCATTGTACTCCTAATACAGAGTCTGCTTCAGAAAATTGATCATATTTTAATATGTATCATGCAAGGAATGAAGTAATAAGGGAAACACCATTCAATGAATCCAGGCCACTTACTAACATAGATGAAACACCACCTTTTGTGATACAAACTTTTTTTACCTAAATGAAATTTTTTGACAGATGTAAAATATTCAAAACTATCCCATGAGTTTGATTTTTTAGGCTGAAAATTTATATTTATATTTCTTTGTAACTTTGCCACAAGATATATTTAAAGTGTTAATTGGGCAGTGTCTCTTAAAATACATGGACTGGTGACCTGTGAGTTGAAACTTGATTTAGTAGGTTTTTTGGGGTACTATATGGGCTCTATAACTAGAAACATGGTGTAAACAACAAGGGAGTCCATGGTCATGATGCATTGTATACTAAACTGTAAATTAATCCAAGAGCTCTCTAACAATTACAGCTAACTGAAAAATGGAAAGTACTACATGGATAGATTGTGAAGTGTTCAATTGCAGTCAGAGTTTTATACTTGGTAGGGATCCCTATTGTTCTTCATGATTGATACAGATTTTTCAGCAGCAGGCATAAAACCGGTAATATAACAAAAATGGGTCTTTTCACCCTATCTACTTTATCTCAGTACTAGCCCGAGGCCATGATCCATAGCATCAGAAAAAAAAAATATCTTCTCAATGCATACTTTTCTTCGTGGTTGTCACTGAGTACTTAATTCTAAACATCATCTATAATAATAGGAACTAGACAGAGTATTGTTACTTATTATTTTGAAAATAACTTGTCTCTATATTTTACCTATATTCATAACAATTGGAAATACATTTGAAGATTTTATTTATTTATTTGACAGAGAGAGAGATTACAAGTAGGCATAGAGGCAGGCAGAGGGGGAGGAGGAAGCAGGCTCCCTGCTGAGTAGAGAGCTTGATGTGGTGCTCTATCCCAGGACCTGGGATTATGACCTGAGCAGAAGACAAAGGGTTAACCTACTGAGCCACCCAGGTGCTCTGGAAATATATTCAAATAAGCATATGTATTCAGTCTTCTATATTCTCAGGAAAATACTTGAGTAGAAAAAGAAAAAGATATGTTTCACATATTTCATCAATTCATAGTACCTAAGTTCAAGATAGCAAAAAAGACCACTCAAGATAGTGAATACAATTTGTCTCCAGAAAGAGGGTCATCAATCAAATTATTTTTCTTCCTCTACTATCCTTGACCACATTGGGACCAGGCTATTGTCTTTAACAACACAAAAATAATATGCTTTGCTGGAAAACCAGTGAAAACATTAGACATTACCTATGCCTATTTTTGCCTCTGCAGTAATCTTTGACTCTTAGCTATTCTACCAAACTGTTTTCTGTGAGAGACAAACATGTATATATAGAAGAATGTAGTATACTTTCTGGAAACTAAGAGACATCTAAAAACCCAGAAAATACTGTTAGTAAATGCTACTTTACTGTGGGCAGCACACATTTCAGAGCAGGAAGTATCTCCCTTGTTTTAGGCACTGAGATGGAATATTTGTTTCCATCTTACCAATACTTTATCACCAGAAAAGTCAATCCCCTCCAGAAATGTCCACGACTTAGTAAATATCAAAGATGAATGTAATAAATTTGGGGTTTCTTTTCATTGCCTTTAGTAGTATGCATTGGTGTTGTTTTGTGTATTGCCTCATATTTTCAGTGACTCTTCAAATACTTGACAGGGATGCTAATCGATGCCTTTAAATGAGACAAAGTGGGAAAAAGCCACATACGGCCTTGGCATCATTAGAGAAAGCCTGCAGCAATTTTTGCGTGTGCCACTCGAGTGGTATTCATCATGTGCTGGTGCCAAGCCTCCTATCCTTTGGTAGACCTAGGACTTAATACAGGGCCTTACATATAAAGAAGTGCATAGAATGCCTATGATACTATACTCAGCCCCTCACTGATCCAGAGTGAAACACTCCTTTTGTTGGTTGGGTAAAATAATTAGGGGGTAGAATATCATAGTGAAAGAGAAAACTCTGTCATATTTTATAATTTTGAATGTATGAAATTCTGCCTTATCCACAGTCTACACTAGATCTAAATAGAGGCATACTAACATCCATATTACCAAAATAAATGTGAATAAACATACAAAACCCCTGCACAACATAATATTGGTATTGCATTTTGGAACCTGACAGCAAGCTCTTTTTATCATTAGCTCAAGTTGAATATTAACATTGCCTTGATTTCACTCCCTCAGAGTATACTGTGAGCTTGCTGAGGGCAGAGACTGCAGCTTAGAAGGCTAACTTCCCACCACCCACTGTTAAACCTACAAATTTATACACAGCCACATTCAGTGAATGCCTGCTATACCCTCTACCTCCTTATCTACTCTTTCTAAAACTAACCTGTCTGAATACAACTCTGGCCATGCCTCCTACGGATTCTGCTCTCATATGTCCACTTCAAAATTGTCCTTCTCCCACTTTACAAAGGAAAGGCATCCAACTCCACCATCTGCAATCTTACTCTAGTGCCTTAGGTTATACCAGTAGCCTCTCAGGTGCCAAGCAAAGAAGAAATTTGGAATATTTGTGAAACTTCTTTTAAATGAAGAACAATTTAAAATGTGGCATTTGGATTTACATTGGGAAGTTCCAAATCCTGATATATTGTAGAATAAGGTAGAATAAGGTGAAACAAATTTTTGTGTAATGAACTCTCTTCCTTCACATCCCAAGTATTTTTTAAAGAATTCATTGATCAGTAGAGTTTTCTGAGATGAAAACAAAGAGAACATTGTTAAGAAATATGGATGGTGATGGTGCTTTATTTCAAATATGCGGCAAACTCAAGGTAATGCTTTGTGATTTAGAATTCAAAAGTTAGTCGCAGTTATAGAGGTTGTATTAATACACTTATTTGAAATGGAAAAAAAATGAAGTCAGACTTTTCTGACAGAGTCTGATTGATTTGACAATGAAGACTGCCTTTGTTAATTATTTTATTTGACAAGTCAATTTCCAAATTTTGAATAAGTAAACCTGCAGCCTCATGATTTGGAAAAGCATGTGTTCAAAGCTTGTGATGAGGTAAATCATTTTATAAAATTTTTTTTTCTTTCCAAAAGTAAGTTGAAATTAACAATATTTTAATTCCTCAAAACCTTCTAAGTATATAAATGCACCTATAAGTAAAGGAGAAATACATTTAACTAGGATGCACTTAAAATTTTCACAATAGTTACTGGCACATGTAACCCATGAAGGAGGAGTTTCTATGTTATTGGGTTCATTGCTCTATAATTTTAGCCTATAATAGTGTCTGACATGTAATAGGTGCTCAATAAATATTTGCTGAGGAGTGAATAAGGTTTTTTATATTCCCCTGGTTCTCAGCGTATTGGAGAAGAAGCAGTACATCAAATTTTGGAATCTTCTTTTACTCTCTAACAATTTGCCACTTTGCAAAGTTGGCAAAATTGAACATTTCACTTTAATTTAGTGCTGTTTAGTTCAGTCTTTTTCTTCTGAATTTTACTCAAAATTTGTTCTTTTTTTTTAGGTTTAAGGAAAGAAAGTTTGGTGATATGCTTTTAGTCAGTTATTTTAAAAATCCAAGATTTGGGAAGACTTTTATATCCCCCATATTTATTAGAAAAATGAAGACAAAGGGGAATTTAATGATTTCAATGTATTTCTGCTTTTAAAGTATACTGCTCTTGATGGTGATCATGATGTGTTCTCTAGTGAATCAATTAGCCTAACAGTAATTCCATCAAAAAGAAAAAAATTCCTGGGAATAAATTTAATTAAGAGGATGAAAGAACTACACACTGAAAACTATAAGATATAGATGAAATTGAAGAAGACAAAGAAGACACAAACAAATGGAAAGATATTTCATGGTCATGGATCGGAAGAATTAGTATTGCTAAACTGTCCATATTACCCAAAGTAATCTACAGATTCAGTGCAATTCCTATTAAAATTCAAATGGAGCAAAAGCTTTTGCACAGCAAAGGAAACATCCAACAAAACCAAAAGACAACTGACAAAATGGGAGAAAATATTCACAAATGACATATCAGATAAAAGACTAGTATCCAAAAATCTATAAAGAACCTACCAAACTCACCATCCAAAGAACAAACAATCCAATCAAGAAATGGGCAGAAGACATGAACAGATATTTCTCCAAAGAAGACATGCAAATGGCTAACAGACACATGAAAAAATGCTCCACATCACTAGCATCAGTGAAATGCAAATCAAAACCACAATGAGATACCACCTCACACCAGTCAGAATGGCTAAAATTAACAAGTCAGGAAATGACAGATGTTGGTGAGGATGCAGAGAAAGGGTAAACCTCTTACACTGTTGGTGGGAATGCTAGCTGGTACAGTCACTTTGGAAAACAGTATGGAGGCTCCTCAGAAAGTTTAAAATAGAGCTACCCTACAACCCAGGAATTGCACTACTGAGTATTTACACCAAAGATACAAATGCAGTGATCCAAAGGGTTGCCTGCACCCCAATGTTTATAGCAGCAATGTGCAGAATAACTAAACTTATGGAAAGAGCCCAGATATCCATCAACAGATGAATGGATAAAGATGTGGTACACACACATACACACACATACACTGACTATTACTCAGCTATCAAAAAATGAAATCTTACCCTGTGCAATGATATGGATGGAACTAGAGGGTATTAAGCTAAGTGAAATAAGTCAATCAGAGGAAGGCAATTATCATGATCTCACTGATACATGGAATTTAAGACACAAGGCAGAGATCATAGGGAAAAAGAGGAAAAAATTAAACAAGATGAAACCAGAGACTCTTAATCTTAGGAAACGAACTGAGGGTTGCTGGAGGGGAGGAAGAAGGGGGGTGGGGTAAGTGGGTTATAGACATTAAGGAATGTATGTGATGTAATGAGCACTGGGTATTATATAAGACTGATGCATCACTGACCTCTACCTGTGGAACCAGTAATAAATTATATGATAATCAATTGAATTTAAATTTTAAAAATGGGGAAAAATATTAAGATTGCTACTACAAATGCAATGTAATTTAATGATAGTAATCTATAAAATGTAAAATATTTATGTATTCTCATGAAATTATATAAATCTAACTGAAAACAAAAAAATAAAATGGAATTTTTAGAAAAATAAAAGAAACAGTCCTAAAATTTGTAAGGACCACAAAAGATTTGAAATAGCTAAATAAATCTTAAGAACAAAGCTGGAATCATCATGCTTCCTAATTTCAAACTATATCACAAAGTTATAGTAATCAAAACAGTATGGTATTGGCATAAAGACAGACATATAGACTAATGGAACAGAATAGAAAGTCTACAAATAAATTCGTACATATATGGTCAATTTATGACCAAAGAGCTAAGAACATTTGGTGTAGAAAGCATAGTTTCTTCAATAAATAATGATGGGAAAACTGGATAACCACATTCAAAAGAATGAAACTGGACCACTATCATATACCACACATAAAAATCAACTCAAAGTGAATTAAATATGTGGACATAAGACCTGAAATCATAAAACTCCTAGAAGAAACTTAGGAAATAAACTGCTTGACATTGGTCTTGACAATAATATTTGGATTTGACATCAAAAGCATAGGCAAGAAAAGTAAAAATAAATAAATGGGACTACATCAGACTAAAAAGCCTCTCCACAGCAAAGGACATCATCAACAAAATTAACAGACAACCTACAGAATAGAATGAAATATTTGCAAATCATATCTGATTAGGGTCAATACCAAATATATACATAAACTCATACAACTCAATAGCAAAACAAACAATCCAATTGAAAAATGGGCAGAGTAAGTAACTATACATTTTTCCAAAGAAGATATACAGATGGCCAGCAGGTACATGAAAAGATGCTCAACAGCCCTCATCATTAGGGAAATGCAAATCAAAACAACAATGGGATATTGGTCACATTTATTAAAATGGTTATCACCAAAGAACAAGAAATAACAAGTGTTGGTGAACACATGGAGAAAATGGAACCCTTGTTTATTGTGGGTGGGAGGGAATGTTAATTGGTGTAACCCACATGTAAAACAATATGGAGGTTCTTGAAAAGTTATACTACATATAGAACTACTATAATGATCCAGCAATTCCACTTCTAAGTATATATCCAAAGGAAATGAAAACAGTCTCAAAGATATCTTATTCCCATGTTCATTGAAGCATTATTTACAAACACAAGATATGGAAACAACCCGAGTGTCCATCAACAGAAGAATAGAAAAAGAAGATGTCGTATGTATATGTACAAACAATGGAATATTATTTAGCCATGAGAAAGAAAAAAACCCTGCCATTGGGGACAGTATGAATGGACTGTGAGGGCATTATGTTAAATGAAATAAGCCAGAGAGAGAAAGGAAAAAAAAACACCTGCATGTTATTAAGTATGTAGAATCTAAGAGAGAGAGAGAGAAAGAAGGAAGGAAGATAGATTCCAACTCTTAGAGTAGAAAAGTGGTTCCCAGAGGTTAAGTAATGTGGGGAATAGGGAAACTAATAAAGGGGTATGAAATTCCAGTTAAAAGATAAATAAGGTCTGAGGATTTAGTACAAAACGTGGTGAGTATAGTTGATATAACAGTCTTGTATAATTGAAATTCTCTAAGAGAGTAGAACATAAACGTTCCTACCCCATCCCCTGCCCAAAAAAGATAAATATATGAGGTGATGGATGTATTGATTAACTAGATGGTGGGAGTCTTTTCACAATTAAAAAACAACTGATTGTGCACCTAAAACTAATATTATACTGTATGTTAACTAACTACCATTTAAATAAAAGCTTTTAAAAAACAAATTGATCTAACAGAAATGATTTCACGCTGACTACTCTGATTTGTATTTCCTTCAAATGGATTATTCAAAGGTTAAAGAAGAATTATATTGTTAAGGGGACCTGGATTGCAGTCAGTTGAGCATCCAACTCTTGGTTTTGGCATGGGTTGCGAATTCAGGATCATGAGGCGGAGCCTACATCGGACTCCCTATTCCATGTGGGGTCTGCATGAGACACTCTCTCTCTCTGCCCCTCCCCCTAAAATAAATAATAAATAAATATTTAAAAAAATTATATTACATTTAAATTTTGTTGTTTAAAAACCAATAGCAAATCTAAAATCATCCTTTCTGATACTCAGGGTAGGATCTATAGAATTTCATAAGTAATACAAGTTATATGCTTTGTTCATTTTGAAATTAAGGTTTTGTGCCCAGATATGAACAAATAAATAGATATTGGTACACTAGATTTTCTAAACAGTCCCAACAAGAACAGTAAAAATCTTAAAATCATGCAATATGAATAAAAGTTGAAACCTACTATTATCCTAAAAAGTAGAAAATTCACGGTTGATTGACGACTGTCATTTTAAAACGTGAAAGATGGTCATTTGTACACTTCAATAGGATTTGGACAAATTAAAAATTATAGAAATCATAAATTAAAAGGAAGAGTCCCAACAATTCAGGCATATAACTAGAGATATTCAATTCCCTATCACTAGAAAAATTCAAACAACCCTTCCAAGGATGCTGTGGGTTGTATTCACTTTTAAGAAAAAATTAGGGGCACCTGGGTAGCTCAGTGGGTTAAGCCTCTGCCTTCAGCTCAGGTCATGACCTCGGGGTCCTGGGATTGAGCCCCACGTCAGGCTCCCTGCTCAGTGGGGAGCCTGCAAAAAAAGAACAAAATTTGTTATCTTTAATGCTCACTATTGAACTAAAAGCCCATAATTCTGAGAATCCTATGATGCTACTGCTAAGATTTGTTGAACATTTATAATATGTGACCTTCACTGACCAATAGTGTTACCTAATTTTTTCTTTACTCCTATGTGATAAACCATATTATCAGCATTTTCATTATCATCACTTTCACATTAGCAAACTGAGGTATTTTAACATACTTATCTATGCTATCACAGGCAGTAAGTGGGTGAGCTGCTTCCAACTTTAGACTGACTGAAATAATTCACCTTTATTACCTTATTTTATTGTAACAACAAAGTAGTTGGTGGTTGAATACAGTAAATCACCATCACCATTTTAGAACAGGAAATTTTCAAATATGCAAAATCTATGTCAACTTGTTTAAGATTACATTGTTAATAACTGGCATCAAAATTGGATCTTGAACTCCAAATCCCCAAATCACAGCATAGATTTTTACAATTAAAAAAAAAGTATAAGAAAGAAAAGCCAAACTCTCAACCTTTTTTATAAATACAATGAATAAAAAACACAATAACAGTTGATGTAGGACAATTCTTTAGTATTAGCAATTTCAACATTCTCACAGGGTTTGAGACTTCAAAATCTCTGACTTTAGCTATGATATATGAACTGAGACAGGAAGAAAAAATAACTGAAGGGCTTTGGGAAGATTTATATGGTCAGCACCTGTGCTAAACTGTCCCATGGATTCTCAGGCTCAGTGAATTTTATAATATGTGAAATTTTAAATCCCACTGCTAAAGTTTACAGACATTTTTGTCTTCTGTCTTTGACAGAAATTGGGAATAAGTCTTTTAAAACGTGTATGATAATCCTTGTCCTGCAAACCTTACACAGCTTTAGTAAAGTCCAAAAGAGCAAAGTGAAGTGCTCTGGAAACTTCCTACATCTACAGATAGAAGAGTCTGCCATCATGTTACAAGAAAACAGCAAGAGATAAGGCATCTTTCTTTAGGGAGCCAAGAATTTATCAATTATCTCTTTAATATAATTATATCTTGATTAAATGGTGCCTTCATTTTGTTTGCTTCAATAAAAGAAACTGGTTGCTTAGAGTGATCCTGGCAAGTCTGAAGACATCTTAATGTAAAGAGATACTGATTGAATCAGAGCTTTGTTCTCTTAACCATTAACCACATGGCTGAGACTATCCTGCTTTTCAGATAATCATTTATCTCATTAGCAAACTCAGCTCTCCAGTTTGATTCTCAATCTTGAGAATGTTCTCAAGATTAAGATCTTAAATGAGAGTCTTGTGAAGGTGTATACTTAGCAACAAGATGCTACTTATGGAAAAGAGTGCACCTGAATTAATCTCAAAAACTGAAGCTGTTAATTATATTTCAATTAAAAAAAACCTCATAGGCCATATTTTCCAACACTATTTGAAGCCATTTCCCTTAGCTGTTGACTGGATTTTTTTTCTGGTATAGGTGAGGCCACTTTTATTTATTTGTTTGGTTTATTTATTCATAAGATTTTATTTATTTATTTATTTGACAGAAAGAGAGAGAGTGCACACACACAAGTAGGGAGAGCAGCAGGCAGAGGGACAGGTAGAAGCAGGCTCCCTGCTGAGCAGAGAGCCTGATGTGGAGCTTGATCTCAGGACCTTGGGATTGTGACCTGAGCCAAAGGCAGACGCTTAACCAACTGAACAACCCAGACTCCTCTGTTGACCTGATTTTTGAATTGTGGTTTTGCCACTAAAAATTTTTAGAAGTACAATAAATCAAATTTAAAATACTTGTCATATTGGAAAAAGAAAGGAGGGCTTTCATTTGAGAGATCACATTACTTTTTAACCCATAATAAATATGGTCAAAATATAAGCTGGTAACAGTTTTAAATCTATTCTAACTTTCAGTAAGATTTAAGCTTTCATACTGATGCTGTAAAAGGTCATGTGTTTAAAAAAATTGATAAATCAGTGGCTTAGTTGTTAAAAGAAATCTGTTGAAAGCATATTGTAGCTACCTTTTACTGTGAATTATTGTCATATGATGCCACATCACCATAGAGTAGTTATCCCCAGCCTCTGGTGGTATTGAAAGTGCACAGGTGACAATCCAGCATGTTCTTTAAGAACAATATATTAAGTCCTCTCTTTAGATTGAGGCTGTAGAATTTTTTCTCTTTATTCAGTTCATTCATTTTAAGAATACAATGACAACTATTTCCATCTTTTTAAAAATATTTTTAAAATTTATTTCTTTGAGAGAGAGAGAGAATGAGAGAGAGCATAAGAGGAGAGAGGTCAGCAGGAGAAGCAAACTCCCTGCTGAGCAGGGAGCCTGATGTGGGGCTTGATCCTGGGACCTCAGGATCATGACCTGAGCTGAAGACAGTTGCTTTACCAACTGAGCCACCCAAGGGCCCAACTATTTTCATCTTTGAAAAGAGCCAATTTTTGCCTGAAATTATTTCTTTTTTGAATATTCTTTATTAATATATTAGAGGTTCTAACACAATACAAGTATAACCAACATAGGTTTAACTCTCCTCACCTCATTTCCTTGGAGCTATAGGAACAATAGGCCTATGTTCTGTTTTCCAAGGTCCAAATGGTCAGAATTTTAGTATTTCCTATGGCATACTACCTTGCATACATTCTAGTTTATTATGTGTTTTCTTACCACCTACTGCTATAAATATAAATATATAGTCTATGCCAAAGGTTTTAGTTGTTATAGAAGCCTTCCATTTTTGTGTCACTTTGTTAGACAGAAAAGAAATGGTAGCTGTTGTAACAACACAAAAAGTTACAATCCCAATGGCTTAGCACAGTAAAAATATATTCTTACTCATGTCACAATCCGATAAGGTATGTTCCAAGCTGACAACTTCCACTTCATCTTTCAGAGAACTGAGCTTCACCTATCATATCAGTTTTGCCCCTCTAGGTCATTGATGTCATCTTAATACAGAGAGCCAATAAAGAAAGGAAAAGAATATAAGATTATTCATGCAATTTTATGGACCAAGACTGGAAGTGCTATACATCACTACTGTCCATATTCTTTTGGCTAAAATTCCATATAAAAATTGGCATACAGAAGAAGAAGTGTAGGAGAAAAGAGGTACATTTTGCTCCTCAGAAAATTAAAAGTGGATATAATCACACAAAATATCAGCATATCATTTTGTTGGATGGATACAGATCATGGAATTCTCTTTATAAGTCTTTGATCTTTAACTGGTGCATCTACAGATTTTTCAATTTTACATATTTCCTCATATATAACCATAATAGTCAGGCACACTAGGTCCTATATCTCTTAAGAAGTTATGCAAATAGAAAAGGAATTTTTTTCTGTGGCAAATTTCTCTAGTGATATCATTAATAAAGAGGAAATTACAGCAACAAGATAAACTTATAAATTTCATGTTTTCATGACTCATTAAAAAGTAAAATAACCTGTCAAACTCAAATAGAGGGTAATTTTTTGAGGAAGTTCAATCAGGCTCCAAAGGTAACTCAAGTGGTGTTAAAACCACACAAAGATAATCCCGGAATACTAAAGTGTCCCTTTCTTTTCTTTTATAAAGATCTATTTATTTATTTTAGAGAGAGAGAGAGAGAAAGAGAGAGACCAAGCATGAATGGGAGGGGCAAGGGAAGAGGGAGGGAGAATCCCAAGAAGACTTGGCATTGAGCTTGGAGCCCAATGTGGGGCCCAATCTCACAACACTGAAATGATCTGAGCTGAAACCAAGAGTTGGACGCTTAAGTGTCTGGGCCATCCAGGTGCCCTTAAATTTTCCCTTTCATAAGAAGTCATTCCACATGCAATTCAAGCCAGAAATATAATAATAATAATAATAATAGTCTAGAGAAAATGAAACAAAGAAAACTGAGGTCAATCCTTCATTAATTAGGATTTGATCAGTCTTGGCTTTTGAACTCCTCTGACCACATAGACCAGCCTTTCTCTAAGTGTTGACCATCACTCTCTTCCTGAAACTCATCCACTTTGACTTCAACAAACTGGTGAGACCTCTTAGTTCTAACCTGTGACTGTCCTCACTCTGTTTCAATTATTTCATTAAAAATATATTTATTGCCTAATATGTGATTTTGCTACACTAGTCACTACTAAATGGAATCATGTGTAAAATATGGTCTTGGTTCCCCAACAAGGAATTTATATTAATTGAAGAAATAGACATGCTCAGAAACAAATACTGACTATAATAACAAGTACTTTTTGCAGAGTTTACTATCTTCTAGGAGCTCTTACAATTTACAAGTGTTCTCTTACATAACCCTGTAAAGTGAGTACTATCAATATGTGTTATATTATAGCAACCTCGTGAGCCTGGTGGTGGGTATTAAGGAGGCAAGAATTGCGTGGGGAACTGCAGAGGTACTTAAGCAAAAAAATAAATCCATAATACAATGTTGGATAGTGATAAGAACTATGAAGAAAGATAAACAAGTAACTGAAGTCTAGAGTTGTAAGCTCATTTAGATGGCGGTAATAAGCAGAGAGCCAAATAACCAAAGAAGTGGCTGGCCATGTACAAAGTCAGACATATTAAGGTAGCTTAGACAAAGAGTAGAAATGGAGAAGGTAGATAGATTTAAAATAACTTATTTTCATCATCGCTTCTTTTTTTTTAATTTTTTATTTTTTATAAACATATATTTTTATCCCCAGGGGTACAGGTCTGTGAATCACCAGGTCTACACACTTCACAGCACTCACCAAAGCACACACCCTCCCCAATGTCCACAATCCCACCCTCTTCTCCCAACCCCCCTCCCCCCAGCAACCCTCAGTTTGTTTTGTGAGATTAAGAGTCACTTATGGTTTGTCTCCCTCCCAATTCCATCTTGTTTCATTGATTCTTCTCCTACCCACTTAAGCCTCCATGTTGCATCACCACTTCCTCATATCAGGGAGATCATATGATAGTTGTCTTTCTCTGCTTGACTTATTTCGCTAAGCATGATACACTCTAGTTCCATCCATGTTGTCATCATCGCTTCTAATAGCACTTCTGTTTTATGACTACTACCACATAATGCTTGACATATACAAATCAGGATTGCAAGTTACTTGAAAGCAAAAATTGTATCTTTATCTCTTTGTATTACCAGTGCCAAGAATGGTGCCTATCTGAGTAGGAGCTTTGTACATGGTCACTCTTTAACTTCCTAAACCTTCTGTCTGCACAGATCTGTGACATCTGCATGATACTTCCTGTATAGGTTGGATCTATTCAGAGCCTCTTTCATTCTCCTCTCAGTGTTCCAGGCAGGCTTACAACACACCTTTGTAATAGATGAGCTTACACAGCCATTCTATTAATCACATAACAATTGTCAGTTCCAAATTAACTGCATGTGGAAAAATTAGATCCCCAAATAATTATGTGTAATCGGTTGTTTGAACTAAATAAGATTTAAGTGGTCATTTGCTCCAGAAACTAGCCCAAAAAGCCAACAGTTGGCTAATTTTATGTGTAATGAACTGTGTCTATTATTTCACCACCTGCAGCTAATTACCTATAGATAATTATACCTTAAGAATGGAAAACTGCCCTGGGAAAGTTGAGCCTAAGTGGGGTCCAATATACTTTATCTTATAGGCCTCTTATTTTAAGAAAGGAAAAAGAATCTGTTCAGAAACAATTACACAGGTATGAAGATTGTCTCAAGTGCCAGGGTCTTTTTAAAGACATTGGTGTTGCAAGTTGATTTATATATCTGCATTTGTGTTGGCCTAAAATTTGGCTGAAAAGCAGCAGCCATAGGTCATCTCTCAGCATTTCTACCACCATCCCTCATTCACATGATCTAAATATGTGTCCAGATGATTATAGGACTATATATTTATAAAATATAACCAGCCTATTTACTGGGCTAACTTTCTTTGCTTCACTATTCAAATCAACCTACTGGGATTAGACATTCTCATGTCAAAATAAAATTGTTCTTTATCAGATGTTTGAGAAGTAAACAAAGTAAAGGCAGGACTCAAACCTTGGACTTTGTTTATTTGATAAAATATTCTTAGCATTAATTATAGGACAAACAGGCACACTTACAGAACTTTAAAATGTTGATCAAACTAACTGTTTAATATTCCAAAGAGAAGTCTACTTTAATTATATAATTCATCATTGATGTCCGGGACGTTTGCATGACAACTCATGGCCAACTTGAAATTCAATGCCAAAAGGTAATTTAAAAATGAATGGATTTCAACAGTGTTCATGTTTCAAAGGAGATACTTCAATCCACTACTTGCATAATGGGGGGGAAAAAAGCCCTCAACCTTAAAGTAGTTCAAATTATCATCTCAGAAGTTCTTTATAAATGAACAGTGCAGTGTAAAGTTATTGATATTCATCTTTAAACCAATAAAAAGAACTAATCAATGAATTCACATAGTGTGGTTAAGTTGAGGTAGAAATGAATAGATGGTGAGAATTCTGATCGAGCTCCATCTGTACAGCTACACATTAACTTTGTTATTTTGGGCAAAGTATTTAATTTCCCTGAGTTACATCTGTACAATGAGAACAATCTTGACAATTTACTAGAGTATTAGTGATAACTGAGATAAAGCTATATATTTAAGCACTTTATGAAATGTGATATCCCATAGTAAGATACTCTATAATGGATAATAGAAATAACACTAAACATAGAATGAGAAGAGATGTTTTTGGGTCCTAACACTCCACTTACTGGACATATTCTCTTGATAAATGTGTAGGCAAATGAATGCATAAATTAATGAATGAATAAATTGAATCAACCATTATTCATTGAGCCACATGGTACTTGGCATTCTAATAGGCACTGCTGATATAAAAGTATATCAGGAATATTCTCTTTCCCACAGGAAGCTGACACTTGAAGAAGGAAGGGTAACAAGAAAACAGATGTTTTTTTATGCCCCAATATATACCTATTATGGAACCTATTTATGGACATCAAACATTAAATCCAATTTCACTTAACATTTTGATGTTAAGCATATCACTTGGGATAAAGTGTATACTAATTAACTATACATGAAGCAATTTAAAAATTATGTAATTCCCACCCACCAGGTAAGTAAGGGCAAAGGTAAAGCATTCTTAAAGAAAAGTATCTATAAGTTATTATCAGGTTTCCCTGGGTTAAATTAAAAAATACATACAGGATCTCGTACAGTTGTAAAAATTAATAATACTGCAGGACAAAAGGAAAAACAATTTAGCCAAAACATATTATGCCACAGATTCATTAGCCTGTCCAGCATGACTCTTTCAATTAAATGTGAAGTCCTTTTCAATATAATACTCAAATAAAATATTTTTATAAATATTTCTTTGTTTCTGGAATCACTAATATTAATTTTAGTCCATTTAGGTTATTAATCAACACAATATATTACTTTACCTACCTAATGATAATTTCCTATTTTAACATTTACACTTCTCCAGAATGAGAAAGAAATGATTTTGTAGAAAGTCACTTATGGTCTTTAAAAAAATTATAATTAATTTCAAAAAAAGAGAAGCCTGCTTTCCTTTAAATCCCAAATGGTTTTTTCCAGGTAATTAAAATCCAAGAACAGAATTTGAATACACTCAAAATGTGAAAAAAAAGTATGGTTCTTAAACCTATGAATGGCAAACCAGGTTATATAATTTCCTCTGATTCTCATAGCATTATTCTAAACATGGGGAGAACAGAAATTCATCTATTACTTTAAAGGCTAATGCCTATATAATGAGGGATTTGATTTTTTTAAAAAAAGTAGTGAGGATTACTCTGAAGGAAGATCAAACACTTCCATTAAGAATTCGGTATTAACTGGGATCTGACAAACTTTATCTGAGAGCAAATGAATGGCGCTGATGAGGTCCAAAACTCTCAAGAAAGAAGGTTCTCCAATTGCAGTGAGGAAATTTTGTAACCTCAGAAGTTTTCTTAAATTCGACATTCCAAATGAGAGTCAAAGTTGAAGCACTGTAATGCAAACTTTATTAAGAAATACAATGGCCAGTCAACTATAAGATGTCTTCCAACTCCTATATACCTGAAAGAAAGAAAAAGACTACACCTTTGAATTTCATATGCCTCACCTTTTTCATCTTTAATCATTTCTGCTCACCATTCTGGAGCAAAGATTCTCCCATCTGTTGTGAAGGAAGAATTTCCTCTACCCTTCAGGGTCCTTCTAGCTAGACTAAGAATCAAATTAACAGGCAGATTAATAAGAGAAAATCAAACTTAATAATGTACATACAAGGAATTCACACAGATATGGAAATTCCAAAGACAATGGGGCAACATGATGCTTATATGAGCTCAAGAGTCTGAAGGTACAAGGGAGAGAAAGACCATTAGCAGAAGGGTGAAGGGGAGATGTTTAGAAAGCAAAGGTTGCCCTGTTATGTAGATAAGTTTCTTAAAGAGAAATCTTTGTTAATAGTTTTTTTTTTTCCTGGTATAAGTAGACAGTTGAGGGGGAGGTGAAGAGCTTTTTCTGAATCTGCTAGGTTTGGACTACTTTGAACTCAAAATAATATTCATGCCAAAGTGGCCCATCTTGGTGTGGCCTGCCCTTGGCCCCTACAGGACACAATTTTTCCCCCCAACAAAAATGCATTTCCAGTCCTCAATACCTTTTTTAGCCAAAAATACATACCTTACATCTTACTCTTGCATACAGAGTTGTTTCCCTTATTAGTTCTAATAATCTTATTTATTAGAATTCTTAACTCTTAGAAAATTAATTTCTAGTAAAAACTACAATGGTGTAAAAACTGCATATATAAAAAATAAATTCAATAATTATAAAAAAATCTAAGTATTAAGCTATTGTGAACTCTTTGCTATAACAGTGTTCTTTAGATTAGCAAACTTATTAATACTCTTCATAATTTCTAAAAACATGTGCTTCTTCATAATACAATCTTTCAACAAAGCACAAAATATGTTAACTAAAAGACCTATATTTATTTTAAGTTTCTCTGTAATAAGACAAAAGTAGGTAAACCAGGGAACCTAGGTGGCTCAATTGGTTAAGCATTTGACTCTTGATTTTAGCTCAGGTCATGATCTCAGGATTCTCTCTCTCCCTCTGCACCCCTTCCCTCACAAAAAAAAAAAAAAAAAAAGCATAAAACTATGCTTAGCACTTAATGTTTTATTATTTTATCTTCTTTGGAAATGATCTAGATAGTCAACAAATTTAACTTAACTCATTTTTTAACTTAGCAAAACTTTTAAGTTTCAAATTACCAAGGATTCTGAAGTTATTTAAAAGATTTACTTACAGGAGTGCCTGGGTGGTTCAGTCATTAAGTGGCTGTTCTTGGCTCGGGTCATGATCCAAGAGTCCTGGGATCAAGCCCTGTGTAGGGCTCGCTGCTCAGCAGGAAGCCTGTTTCTCCCTCTCCTGCTCCCCCTGCTTGTGCTCTCTCTCTCTTTCTCTCTCTCTGTCAAATAAAAAAATAAAATCTTTAAAACATTTTAGAATTATTTACATCTATTTAATTGATGTGTTTTTAACAATTATCTTTGGATTACCCATAAAACATTATGAAGCATTACACACAGTCAACCATTATTCTAAGTGGGGTTTTCAACAAATTTTGCAACAGAGATAAAATGAATTCATTTGACTTTTAGGAAATGCAAGTAGAATAAAAGTCTTATTTTAATGATGAGAACTCTAAAGACATGTCTATTTTAATTAAACCAACAACCTTAAATTAGTTTTAATGCCAAACATTTTCCCAGATGACATGAACTTGAATAACATTTGGGTTAGTTTCTATCTTTGAGTTTTGGAATGCCCAATCCTTATAGGTGTTTGCTTTCAAACCAACTAAATAGAGCTCTTCTACAAATTAGCATTACAACCTGAGGGTAGAGAAAATATGTCACATTTGTAACACATATGGACACACCACAGGTAAAATACAAACAAAAATCTTAGAGCTTTTGCTTTTACTAATATTTGTGCAGAGGTTATTAAGGGCCTAATTTCCAAAAGCATCACTCTCTTTCTCTTTTTCTTATGAATAACTTCCTCCTAACATTTGTATTTCAAAGAATGGTTCTCAGGTCCTAGAGAAGATCCTAGAGAAGATGGGGGGGGCATATATGAAAATTTACATCACAGAGTCATAGAGAAATTATTCAAGTCTCTTCCTAGGTGATTCGGACCATAACTGCCTGTTAGGGGTGCTAGAATCTGGGCACAAGAGCCCTTTTAGCAGTTTGTATTTTAAAAATCCTTCTCCCCCTGATTTTTTTGCTTCAGTATCAGGTAATGGTGGACTGTGTTTATATTTCAAAGACATGATAACATTTATAATTTCAAGGGGTAGAGAAAGAATACAAAGTTTTCCCCCAGGGTTTTAGGGTAACTGTTATTTTAAATTTACCTTTATTAAAGTACAGGACAAAATAAATAAAATATGGGATAATTTTGTTCCAATAGTTTGATCTTCCATAATATCCACAAACATGTTAAGAGGAGTAGGTAAGGTTTGGGGATTGGTAAAGAAACTGGTTTCTAAAGTTGCATTTCTGGCTTTGTAGAGATTTGTATAAAGATAGTTGTTTCTAATTCCCCAGAGACCTGGACTACAGCCTGAATATCAAGGGACTGACCTATTTTTTTAACTAAATTTGCTTCTTTATATCAGGGAATTTTTTTAAAGATTTATTTACTTATTTGTGAGAGAGAGAGCTAGCACGGGTGACTGTGTGAGTGGAGGGAGGGGTAGAAGGAGAGAATCTTAAAGCTGACTCCCTGCTGAGTGGGACTAGACCTCCAACCTTTGAGATCCTGACCTGAGAGAAAACCAAGAGTCAGACACTCAGTCAACTGAGCCACCCAGGTGCCCCTCTATTGGGGAGTTTTTTTTTTTTTATATATATTTTATTTATTTGACAGACAGAGATCACAAGTAGGCAGAGAGGCAGGCAGAGAGAGAGAGGAGGAAGCAGGCTCCCTGCCCAGCAGAGAGCCCGATGTGGGGCTCGATCCCAGGACCCCGGGACCTTGACCTGAGCTGAAGGCAGAGGCTTTAACCCACTGAGCCACCCAGGCACCGATATCAGGGAGATTTTTTTACTAAAATGGGAATCAAAAGATTATATTTTCATAATGTCTGTTTAAAGCATTTTAACAAAAGCCTTCTTTCTGAGCATCCAATTCAAACTTGGCTTCTCTTGGCCCCTGAATTTTGACATTTTGCAGGTCATTTGTAGGAACACCTAGGAGAAATTTTGATCCTGTTGCCTCTATGAAGGGGAGCTATGAATAGTCATTTACCTTTTTAGTTATTCTCTAAATTTGGTAGGATCTTCTCAAAGTAGAGATTTTTTTTAAGTATTCATAATTTAAAAGATTCTGTTGCTGTCCAGGGACAAAACGTGTTTTTCATGGTGGGGTCTAAGATACACCTATAAGGAACACTGTACAGGAATACTGACATTGGCAGAGCCTAATCATCAATCTCTGGGAGGTAGTAGCAAAGTGAGCTTACTACATCTTGGGTCCCTTTGTTAAATTCATTTTCTGGCTTTCAGCATTTCCATGAGCAACTTATATACTTTGAACCTAGATATTAGGCTAGAGTGCTCTTTATAAATCTTGTAGGGAAAAAGAAGTTAAAACATGTAGATGAGGCCAGATTTTAAGTCTTATGTCTAATTTCTAGGATTTCCTCTTGTCTAGAGACTCCCTAAGGCTAGATATTATACTAATAAGACAACTGAGAGCTCTCTATAAAGAATATTTTTTTTTCTTTTAAATATGGGCAACTTAAAAGGATCCATTATCTAGCCATTGATGAGTAAGATCTCTTAAAGACTCAAACCAATAAACCTTTTAATTGCTTAATCAAAGATAAAGTAGGTATACAAAGAGGACACAGATGATGCAGCTCCCATGATCCAAAAGTTTACTCCCAAAATTAGTCTAAGAAAATAAAGGCATTGATTATGAGTTCAAGACGGCCATGGAGGACAACTGAATTCCCTTCCTCTATAGAACACACCAAATTACACCTATTACTAGAACAAATCCTCTTGAAAAATGGAGGGCTGACTGAATAGCTAATGAACAACCAAAGATGGAGAAAATGGCAGAAGAAAAGCAAGAGAGATGGGGACATGGTAACAAAGGGAACTCCATCCCCAATGCTGTGAATGGTAGTGGGAATAATATTGAAGATTGGGAACAGATCCCTCTGTCCTTGGGCACACACAAAAAAAAAAATTAAAAGAGCATGTATAAAGTAGCATAGAAAAGACCATTCTGAACACCTACAAACTCAACAGGGGAGAGAAGAGAAGAAGAGCAGCAATTCTAGGAACAGAAAATTGACCACTTTCTGGAAGTTAGGATGTGCGAAGAAGTGAATCTGAGGCAACATTCCGGAAGATAGATGGCGGGGGGAGGGGCCAGCTCCTGGCAAGGGAAAGAGCACCAGAGCACAAAATTAGAACTATTAGAAGTCTGCTCCACTGAGGGACGTCGCTCCAGGGGCTAAATAGGGGGTGGAGACCTCACAGGGGCAGTGTGCTCTCAGGACCTGTGGGGTCACAGAAAGACCAGGGGTGTCTGAGTGCAGCAGAGCTTCCAGGTATCAGAGCGGGGAAGCCAACTACAGAGATGGAGCTGAGCAGTGGGCTCTCAGCTCAGGGTTACCTTAAATTGTGTTCTAAGGCACAGTCATACCACTGCTCTTTGAGCAGGGACCCCACAAATGGCAGATATGGGGAGACTCACCTTTATTCTTTGGGAGGGGTGGTGTAGCAGGAATCTTCTGGGTTTGGAGACTCCAAAAGGGTCCATGCACCAGAGATAGAAATGCTCAGTCACAGTATGGGTGAGCATGGAGCACGGCCAAAGACCAGGGAGATGGGAGGGACTGACTGCTTTTCTCTGAGGGTGCACTGAGGAGTGGGGCCCCAAGCTCTTGGCTCTTCCAGCCAGAGATTGGGAGGCTACCATTTTCACTCCGATCCTTCAGTGCTCTACAGAAAGTGCTCAGGGAACAAAAGGTCCCGAGAGAACAGAGCAAATTACTTAGCCTGGTCCCTGATGAGGATAGTGCACTTCTGCCTTCGGCAAAGACATTTGAGAGTCAAATCAAATTAACAGGCACCTCCCCCAGAAGATCAACAAGAAAATCCAGCCAAGACCAAGTTCATCAATCAATGAGAACTGTGGAACTCCAGAGCTAGGGAAAGCAGCAAATAGAATTCATGGCATTTTTTCCCATGACCCTTTAATCTTTCACAGTTAATTTATTTTATTTTATTTTTTCTTATTCTTTTTAAAAAATTTTCCTCTTTCCAGCTTTAATGTTTTTTTAACTATTTTATCTTATCAAAACCTTTTTAAAATTCTTTTAAAATTTTCATTGTTATAGTCATATTTTATCCCTTCATTATATTTAACCTTATTGTTTGTATACATATGGGGTTTTTTTTCCCTTTAAAATTTTGGGATATAATTTCTTCTAATAGATCAAAATATATCCTAAATCTAGTGCATGGCTTTATTCTAGTTTTCAGCCTGATCACATTCTTTCCTTTTTTTTTTTCTTTTTTCAACCAACTTCTTATCTTATCAATTCCTTTTTAGAATCTTTTTAAATTTTCATCTTTACAGTCATATTCTATCCCTTCATTGTGTTTACCCATATATATATTTTTTCTTTCTTTCTTTCTTTAAAATTTTGGGAGTTAGTTTCTTCTAGCAGACCAAAATACACCCACAATCAAGTGGATGGCTCTGTTCTACCCAGTTTTATATATATATATATATTTTCTTTTTTTCCTCCCCTTTCTTCTCTCCCCAGTTTTGGGTCTCTTCTGATTTGGTTAGTGTACATTTTTCAGGCATTGTTGCTACCCTTTTAGTATTTTGTTCTCTCATTCATCTATTCTTATCTGGATAAAATGACAAGGCAGAAAAACTCACTACAAAAAAAAGAACAAGAGGCAGTACTGACGGCTAGGGACCTAATTAACACAGACATTGGTAATATGTCAGAGCTAGAGTTCAGAATCATGATTATCAAGGTGCTAGCTGGGCTCAAAAAAGCATGGGAAGATATTAGAGAATCCCTTTTTGGAGAAATAAAATCCCTTACTGGAGAGATAAAATAAAATCTAACCAACTTGAAATAAAGCTATTAATGAGATGCAATAAAATTGGGGGTTCTTATTGCAGAAGAAAGAATTAGTGATATAGAAGACCAAATGATGGAGAATAAAGAGCCAGAGCAAAAGAGAGACAACTACTGGGAAACAAGGGGGAGAATTCAAGAGATAAGTGATACTGCAAGACAAAACAATATTAGAATAATTGGGATCCCATAAGAAGAAGAAGAAGGAGATAGAGGGGCAGAAGGTATACTGGGCAAATTATAGCAGAGAGTTTCCCTCATTTGGCAAAAGGAAAAAGCGTCAAAATCTAGGATGACAGAGAACCCCACCCCAAATCAATAAAAATAGGTCCAAACCCTTGATAGTAAAACTTCCAAGTCTCAGTGACAAAGAAAAAATTCCTTAAAGCATCTTGGGACAAGACTTCTGTAACATAAAACGGCAATAATATTAGATGGGCAGATAGATCTGCTGTGACCTATCTGAGGTCTTCCAGAGACCTGGAAGGCCATAAGGGACTGACATGATATACTCAGAGCACTAAACAAGAAAAATATGCAGCCAAGAATACTATATCCAGGTAGGCTATCATTGAAAATAGAAGCAAAGATAAAAAGCTTCCAGGACAAACAAAAACTAAAAGAATTTGCAAACACCAAACCAGCCCTAGAGAAAATATTGAAAGGGGTCCTCTAAGCAATGAGAGAGCCTAAAAGTAACATAGACCAGAAAGGAACAAGACAGTATACAGTAACAGTCACCTTACAGACAATACAATGGAACTAAATTCATGTCTTTCAGTAGTTACCCTGAATGTAAATGGGCTAAATGCCCCGATCAAAAGATACAGGGTATCAGAATGGATAAAAAAAAGATACATCGATATGCCATCTGCAAGAATCTCATTTTAGACCCAAAGACACCTCCAGGTTGAAAGTGAGGGGGCAGAAAACAATTTACCATGTTAATGGACATCAAAAGAAATCTAGGGTGGCAATCCTTATATCAGATAAATAAGATTTTAATCCAAAGACTATAATAAGAGATGAGGAAGGGCACTATATCATACTTAAAGGTTCTGTCCAACAAGAAGTTCTAATAATTTTAAATATCTATGCCCCAACATGGGAGCAGCCAATTGTATAAACCAATTAATAACAAAATCAAAGGAACACATAGTCAACAATATAATAATAGTAGGGGACTTTAACACACACTCCCTCACTGAAATGGACAGATCATCTAAGCAAAAGATCAACAAGGAAATAAACCCTTTAAATGACACACTGGACCAGATGGACATCACAGGTATATTCAAATCATTCCATCCCAAAGCAACAGAATACACAGTCTTCCTTAGTGCACATGGAACATTCTCCAGAATAGATTACATCCTGGGTCACAAATCAGGTCTCAACCAGTACCAAAAGACTGGGATCATTCCCTGAATATTTTCAGACCACAATGCTCTGAAACTAGAACTCAACCACAAGACAAAAATTGGAATGGATTCAAATACATGAAGGCTAAAAAGCATCCTACTAAAGAATGAATGGGTCGACCAGGAAAGTAAAGAAGAATTTTAAAAATTCATGGAAATAAATGAAAATGAAAACAGAACTGCTCAAAATCTTTGGGACCAGCAAAGTCAGTCCTGAGAGGAACGTATATAGCAATGCAAGCATTTCTCAAGAAGCAGGAAAGGTCTCAAGTATATAACCTAACTCTGCACCTATAAGAGCTGGAGAAAGAACAGCAAAGAAAACCTAAACCCAGCAGGAGTAGAGAAATACTAAAAATCAGAGCAGAAATCAATGAAATAGAAACCAAAAGAACAGTAGAACAAATCAATGATACTAGGAACTGGTTCTTTGAAAGAATTAATAAGATTGATAAACACCCGGCCAGGCTTACAAAAAGAAAAGAGAAAGGACCCAAATTAATAAAATCATGAATGAAAGAGGAGAGATGACAACCAACACCAAAGAAATACAAACAATTATAAGAAATTATGGGCAACTATACACCAGCAAATTTCACAATCTGGAAGAAATGGATGCATTCCTAGAGACATATAAACTACCAAAACTGAACCAGGAAGAAATAGAAAACCTGAACAGACCCATAACCAGTAAGGAGATTGAAGCACTCATCAAAAATCTCCCAATATACAAGAGCCCAGGGCCAGAAGGCTTCCCAGGGGAATTCTACCAAACACTTAAAGAATTAATTCCTATTCTCCTGAAAGTGTTTCCCCCCTCCAAAATAAATAAATAAATGGAAGGATAACTTCAAAACTCATTTTATGAGGCCAGCACTACCTTGATCCCCAAACCAGACAAATATCCCATTAAAAAAGAGAATTACAGACCAATATCCTTGATGAACATGGATCTGAAAATTCTCACCAAAATACTAGCCAATAGGATCCAACAGTACATTAAAAGGATTATTCACCATGACAAAGTGGCATTTATTCCTGGGCTGCAAGGCTGGTTCAACATCTGCAAATCAATCAATGATTGATTATTTATTTATTTATTTAAGAGAGAGAGAAAGAGCATGAGTGGGAGGAGGGGCAGAGGGGGAGGGAGAGGAACAAACAGATTCCACACTAAGTGCAGAGTCTGACTCTGGCTCAATCTCACAACCCTGAGATCATGAGATCATGACCTTGATGAGGGAACAGAAGGCAAGCTAATGACACAGCAGAAGCTGTCACCCTACTCCCTCTCCTCCATGTGGTATGTGTGACATTCCTCAGGCACTCCTGGCTGCCTCAAAGGAAAACCAATTGTTAACTGATAGAGATCAGGTCTTGCAGGACAGGAGTCTTCCTCAGTTTGCAAAGGTCCTAGTGATTTACAAGGAAGAAGCTTTCTTATCCATAACCTAACTTCCAGAGACCCTAGCTCAGTTTCCTAAAGCCCTAACATCATCCTCCCCTCCATTAAATTGAGGGAGGCTGAAGCAGAAGGAAATGTAAATAAAACTGAATTTCTTTTAAACTTGAAGCCCACTGATAAGGACCTGTGATAGGAAAAATGTAACATTCCTCTAGGAAGCTCCCAACTATTAATGCCTTACTAGAGGGGTAAACAGCCTTAATTGACAATAATAAGGCCTCTGGTATCCTGTGAGTCTTCTCTAATATAGGAAAGTTCTTTCTTTTTTTTTTTTTAAATATTTTTAATTTATTTATTTGACAGACAGCGATTGTAAGTAGGCAGAGAGACAGGCAGAGAGAGAAGGGGAAGCAGGATCCCCACTGAGCAGAGCGCCCAATGCGGGACTTGATTCTAGGACCCCAGCATCATGACCCAAGCCGAAGGCAGAGGCTTTAACCCACTGAGCCACCCAGGTGCCCTATGAAAGTTCTTTCTTGAAACCTCCCTTTTTCCTTACCTTCCCCAACCCCTTAGTATATAAGCAGCCACTCCTCACAACCCTGGTGCAACTACTCTTTCTCCCCATAGGTCATGTCCATATGCTTTAATAAACCACTATTTTGCACCAAAGATGCCTCAAGAATTTTTTGGTCATTGGCTCTAGCCTCCATGCCATTGCACTTCATCTATATTCCAAAACTTCATCAACCTGAGCTGAAACCAAGAGTTGGATATTCAACCCACTGAGACAACCTGGCACCCCTCTAACTGTTTTTAAGTACTCAACCCACGTCCATCAATTTTGTAGCTTTGACTTCCAAGATGTCCCTTAGCAATAGCCTTTAATCCACAGCAGGGTTTGTCAACGTGTGCCAGTCTGATGAGAAGCATGAACTGTCAGGCCAGCTCAAATGGGAGGTTTATAGGTCCTGTGCCTGAAATCCGCCCTATGGTAATTCCCTTTTATGACAAATAACAAATGAGACTTAAAACAACAACAACAACAACAAGAACAAAGTACATCCCTGTGAGGAATTGTATCAATAGCCAAAGAGTACTGTATCAAATTTAACCAAAGAGCCACTGAGCCCAAGGAATTGGTTCCACAGGTTTTTTCTCCTGGTACTCTAAATTTAGAGAGAAAAAGAGACTCTAAGTACTCTTGCTCCATCAGATTCTGCAGATAGAGATTCTGGGAGAATGACATGGTAAGAAATCTTACCTTCTGCTAGCTGAATATCAGATTTCCCCAAGGATCTCTCAGTTGCACCAGTGTCCTATGCACGTGCTGTCCAGTGAGTTAAAGTGTCCGGTCCACTACACCAACCATCAAGGAGCAAGAATTTCTTTTGCTCTTTGAGGTCCTTCCAGTTGGACTAAGAATCAAATTGACATCAAACAAAATAACAGGAGAAAATCAAGTTTAATTTTGTACATACAGTGAATCTGCAGAGGCATGAAATTCTGAAGACCCTTGGGCAACATGAGGTTTATAGGACATTCTGAGCTAAGGAGAGGTAATGGTCTGAGGATACAAAGGGAAGAAAGATCATTAGCAGGAAGGTGAAAGGAGATGTTTTGAAAACAAAGGTTGTCCTATGCTACAGGTAAGTTTCTTAGGCAAAGAAGAATCCATTTTAATAGGTCTCTTCCTGATGAGGCAGGAAATTGAGAGGGAGATAAGGGGCTTTTTCTGAACCATCTGGGTTTGGATTGTTTTTAACTCAAAATAATGTTCATGGCAATGTCGGCCATATTGGGGTGGCTTGCGCATGGCCCATCCTAGTCCCAACTCATAAATCTTGCCATGTATTGAAAGCCTCAAAAATGTCAGGATATGTATCTATTTCAAAACTATGCTTGCACACAGTCTGCAAATATGGTCTGATGCTGTTTTTAAGAAGTGCTGTCAGTATGACAAAAGCATAGACCATGTTAGAGTTGTACATTCCTCTTCCATCAAACCAGATGACTTTTCCCTTGGTTTGACCCCAAGGTCCCGGGGGTACTATTTGTATTCTTCACTATTTGTGCACTAATTTGTGTTTCTATTTTTGAATTTTCAGTGTGGTATGAAAATAAAACAGTGTTCTCTATCTAAAGGTTTACATGTTAGTGTATTATTATTCATAAAGTGAGCAACATCTGGGGTGCCAGGGTGGCTCAGTGGGTTGAGCCTCTGCCTTCGGCTCAGATCATGATCTCAGGGTCCTGGGATCGAGCCCCGCATCAGGCTCTCTGCTCAGGGGGAGCCTGCTTCCTCCTCTCTCTCTCTGCCTCCTCTCTGCCTACTTGTGATCTCTGTCAAATAAATAAATAAAATCTTTTAAGAAAAAGTGAGCAACATGCTGCCACAAACATACTTGACTCTTGTTCACCCTTTTATTTCTTTGTTTTCATTTTTTTCTTTTTTTCCTATGTCAAACATTTATACAGCACCTGTCATGGGACAGGCATTATCATGTGTTTATAAGTATTAACTTATTTAATCCAATGATTCTGAGGTAGTGTTTTATCCTACAACAAGAAAACTAAGGTACAAAGAAGTTAAGCACCATACCCAAGATCACAAGGCTAATAAGCAGGGTTCAAACTCAATCAGTCTGGCTCCAGAGACTCTTATTATAATCAACATGCATTTTATCTGAGAGTCAAATATTGTGCTAAAAACATGAAAGAAAGATGTGAGGGTTGTTTATTGTGCTGATCTCATGTGGAAGTTACTATGAAGTAATATTAGATTAACTAACATTAATTAATATTGACTTTTTGAGATGAGGGATAATTTACTCATCTCTGGAATTATAAATGAGGAGTTTAAGAAAATGTAGGGTGTGGGGGAGTACAAACTGATTCAAATCTTGTAGCAATCTTTATCAGATTAAATTATTAGCTAATCAGAATTAATACTCTTAGTTAAATAGAGTTTATTTCTTCAGTTCTCTAAGTCTGTAGTATTAAGTTATTGATGTTGACAAAAATCCTATCCAGAAGATATTGCACATCCCATAAGAAAAGCAATTAGAATTTTATAAATCTAGGTAAATAGAAACATCTTTATTTTTGTATACTACTCTATAAGACAAACTTTATCTCAATTTTTGAAAAGTCCCAAGATATTGTTCTCCACCCATCTCTTAATATTCTTTATTATGAGGAACTGTCCCTGTAAATCTGGCTTATTTTTCCTAAGTTTAGATAATTTTATCATTTTTTAATTCTATTAGAGTACATAGTGCATTTCCAAAATGTAACTAAAGACAAGCAGCTCTGATTTTGAAGAGTATTAATACATGAAAATGATGGGCTTTTTCTTCTTCTTCTTCTTCTTCTTCTTCTTCTTCTTCTTTTTTTTTTTTTTTGTTCCTGTATTTACAACAAATGGAAATCCTAAAATCTTGCTTTGGAACTATGATTATAAGAATTTTAAAATACAGAATTTGTTCCTGGATAAGAGCTAGAGAGAAACTATATTGAGGAGTGTCACCTAAAGTATGCTCTGTAAGCTGCTAATATATTTTCTGTAAAAACAAATCTTTTTCATGCTCCCGAATTTTGGTAAAAATACACTTTCTATGTCTTTTTTTTAGATATCTTTTCTGCCTATTGGCCTAGTAGAAGTCCTGAGAAATCCTACAATGAAGACAAATCTAATTGTGTTCATCCATTATTCTCAAAGAAACAATCACTGAAATTTCTTAAGCATATAATGTATATTGGGCACTCTACTAGGTGCTAGAAATACAGTGGTATAAAAAAGAAACACCTTTTCTGGAGATGAAAACTGGGTATACAGGGGAATGAATGTATAGTCTCACAGAGAAAACATGTGGACTCTACCACTCAGTAGTGTTCCACACAAGCACTGCTCCCTGAGGAGATTTGATGAGTCTCTGAATTAGAAAGCTATACAGCTGTCTTGGTAAAATATAGCCCAGACTTTAACAAGAGAACTGGTAGCAAGAAGGGGCAAATATAAATGGCATTGTTTAAGTAGACTCCATAGAAATACCAAGTACTGACTACAAGAAGGAACAAAAGACTTCATTCAGTTTAGAATCTGTCAAACTCTGTTCTTGGAGGTATCAGTTCCTCAGGAAAAATTTCTGTGGTTAAATAATTTTTGGAAGTTTCAAAGCTTGTTCTTTTAGAGACAAAAAATGTATACTAGTGTTTGCATGGAAGTTCTCCTGTAAAAAGGCATGCTTATATTTATTTAAACTTTAATCCGTGAATATATGTGTCCACATAACCCTTTCCACTATTTCGGTAAATACAACTGAATGGGGGATAATCCTCAATTGATTTTGCCGTTACAATAGCTTAGAATTATAACAGCTTAGAACTAGAAAAGACATAATTATCCCCAAGGATATGATACTGCTTGACTCCCAGGCAGCATTTTTTTTTTTTTAAACCAACATAATACTACTTTTCTGCCATAAAGATGGGGCTTGGTGAAATTCCTCAAATATCTTAATTCTATAATAGAATGAGGAAAATAAGAAATAAAAAACACTAATCTGATGTGTAGGGGCCAAGTGCAGGCCACCTCAAGATGGGCCACTTTAACATGAACATTATTTTGAGTTAAAAGCAATCCAAACCCAGCAGATTCAGAAAAAGCTCTCCACCTCCCCCTAGAGTGCCTGCTTATACCTGAAAGAGAGCTATTAACAAAGATTCCTTTTCACCTAAGAAACTTATCTATATAAAAGGGCAACCTTTGCTTTCCAAAGCAAAGGTCTTTCACCCTTTTGTTAATTATTTTTCTCCTCTTTGTATCCTCAGACTCCTACCCCTCTCCTTAGCATCATGTTGCCCACTGTCTTTGGAATTTCCATGTCTGTGTGGAGTCCCCATATGTACATTATTAAATTTGGTTTTCTCCTCTTCATCTGTTTCATGTCAATTTGATTCTTAGTCTGCTTAGAAGGACCTTGAGGGGTACAAGAAATTCCTCTTCCCCAACAGCTCCCAGAAGCGAAACCCAAGTGTCAGTATAACTTGGAGCACTGAGTAATGTATAGAATTATTGATTCATTTTATGGTACACTTGAAATTAGTAAAATATATTAATTATACATGAGTAAGATATGTATATCTTTGCTGATCTGCTGTTTCTTTAGTCTTTTTTTCCCATCTCTCTGATGACTTAATGTTGTTTCTTTTATAGCTGATTAGTTATTCCCTATTGGTGGCAGCAGTGTCTGGGAATTTGGTTTTATGATCTGACCATTTGGCGAGCTCCATAAATGGATTAATGGATTATAAAGTTCTTGTCTCTGGTGGGTGAAAGACAACAAAGAATCTGGCTTGTTAGCTTTTGTTTGTTTGTCTATTGTATATTTTGAAATCAAATAAATTGACAATTTTGTACCCACTAGGAAGGAAATGGGCTTTTTGGTATCTGGACTGGTGAGTTTATTGTGTTTCTAAGTCTCTTGTGTTTCTTGATGAACTAAAATTGAAGAATTTTAGCAGCAAGTTCTGTCTCTGTATGATAACATGCCTGTAATGAAAAACTATTAATTCTCATTGTGTTGGGAAAGCAATGTTTTCTTATCTCCAGAGAGAACTAACAAATTAGATTATAAAGTCTCTTAAATCAAAAAAGATCTGTTCTCATTGGTTTATATAGATAAGTACCTATAAAATCAAATATACCTAAAATTCCCTGAAAATAGAGAAATCAAAGTTCCAATGTACTAAATATGCTATACTTAAAAAATAATTATTCTTAGAGAAAGTAACGCTGAAAACTTTTACAAACCCAATTTTACATAATGAAAGTAAATCTTTGCCAAACAAGAGTAGTTTCATAATTTTAGTTAAAACACCCATATACTCTCTGATTTAACAGCATTAAGTATATATAAAACAAGCATGTTTTATTCCACTCCATTGGGATTTGTTTTTTTGATCAAGTAAGGTAACATTGCTTGTCAACAATTAAGACTATGAAAATTGTAGCTTGTACTCAACAATATTGAATCATTATTCTGACAAACTTTATTTCAACAGTAATTGTGTTTTGTAGTACGTCAGCTTGATAATTGCTGAAGTAGCTTGGTAACTTAAAACCTTGAACTGTTACTAGATTGAGCAAAAATATGAACACTGTTGAATACCTACATAATTACGAAGTAAAATATTGAGACATTGATTACTAAGCATAATTTTAAGCTTATATGCTTTTGCCTCTTATTTTTATATGCTATTGAGAGTTTAAAATATGGATCATGTTAATGTGCTGATTTCTGTAACTTAAGAATCTGTGATTAGGAGAAGGAAAGGAAAAGTGAATTGGGGTAAATCAGAAGGGGAGATGAAGCATGAGAGACTGTGGACCCTGAGAAACAAACTGAGGGTTTTGGAGGGGTGAGGGGTGGAGGGATGGGTGCCTTGTGGTGGTATTGTGGAGGGCATGTATTGCATGGAGCACTGGCTGTGGTGTATAAACAAGGAATCTTGGAACACTGAAAAAATTAAATTAAATTTAAAAAAAAGATATGTGTGGCTATAAAAAATACACTTTGTGTGTTCCTGAGCCTTGGTAATTGTCTAAAATTATCCTATAATACAGTTTTCAATTACTACTCCCCAATTTACTCTGTGTAATAGTATTTAGTGCATTAGTGAAAAAGTACAATTAATATGAATAGTTGACACTTTATTTTGAAGCAAAGGTGATAGAAAAATAGAATTGTGTTTATTCTTGTGTTTGTAGGCAACGATTTGGACTTGCCCAAAGAGAAGTTCTGGCCTTTACACTTGGCATCTACAAGATAAGCTCCAGGCCTTTGAAACATTTTAGGAACATATCTTTTTGTTTACCTGGAGACCTTAGGTCATACTGGGTAGTCTAACAATGTAATTTTGACTGGACGCTAGTCACATCCATATAGTCTTAAGGTAGAGGCTAGCCATACTAGAAAGACCAACAGTGTAATTTAGATTAAGGTCTCTGGTTCACATGTCATCAGTCCACTGGAAATTGAGATTAACCATATGGGCAATCAGCCAGTCATTCATTTCTCCATAATTATTCCTCAGTAAAATCTCTGGGCACTGAAGCTCATGTGAGTTCCCCTGGTTGGTAGTATTCCATGCATCTTATAATTCAAATTCAGTTCCGAGAGAGTAATGTGTCCTGATTTCATGGGTAGAGAAAAATGGAAGCTCTGCCCTTCCACTTCCCCTGGATTCTGCTATATGTACTTTTCCCCCTCACCTAATTTTAATCTGTATCCTTTCCCTGAAAGAAACCATTACCATAATAGTTTTTGGTGAGTTCTGTGAGTCCTTCTAGTAAATTTTTAAACCTCTAGGTGATTTTGGGAAATTCCTGAATTTGCAGGTGCTGTCAAAAGTGAGAGGTCTTGGGTGCTGTTTTTTCTCATTTAATAGTTGATCCTAAACTTCACAGTATTTTTTTAAAAAGAAAAAAAAAAGTCCTTTTTTTTTTTTTTTTTTTTTTTTGTTCTGTGGATTTATTATATTCCTGGGACCTATTGTGCACTCCAAAGAGCTTCTATTCATCTAGATTATAAAAGTAAGTACTTAAACTACATTAGAAGCTTAAAATTGAGAATTTTTTAAAAAGCATATTTATTGATTTCATGTGAAAATAGTAACAATTAATGTTTAGCATAAATAACCTCTTAAAATTATTGTGAAATTAGTTTTGACATCATGAACCCCAGAGATACATCCTAAAGTAAGGTATCACTTTGTTCCAGAATATGAAAGAGCATAGTGAATGTGAAATTTTGGAAAGAATTTTTAACACGGTTTATAATAACTGTAACTGAAAAGAAGCTATTAAAATCTTAGTAAAGTTCACTCAATTTTGATGGGTTTACTTCTTTTGCTTATTAATTAGTGCCTCAGCCTACTTTTTATATATTTATTTTTAAGTGTTACTCTCACTTTGGTTAAATAGGCATCCGGGTAATTTCTTAGGCACCTATGGTCCTATCCTAGTTTAGTGTCAAAACCTCCTCTTAACAACTTCAATTTTTTTTTTCTTTCCATAACTTAAAGCCTAAATAGAAAAACAAATAAAGTAAACTTTCAGGATACCTTTACACTGTAGGGGTCAAGGACAGGATACCACAAGATGGGCCACTTTGGCAGAAAATATTGCTTTGAGTTAAAAGCAATACATTCAGGAAAAGCTCATTACATCCTCCTCAACTGCCTGCTTGCACCAATAAGAGAACTATTAAGAGAGATTCCTCTTTATCTAAGAAATTTATCTACGTAATAGGGCAACCTTTTTTTTCAAACACCTCCTCTCACCTTCTAGCTAGTGGTCTTTCTCCCCTTTATATCCTCAGACCCCTACCCTTCTTAGCGCATATAAGTATCATTTTGCCTCTCCTTGAAATTTCCATGTCTGTAGATTCCCCATAAGTACACTATTAAATTTGACTTTCTGTTCTTTATCTATTTCATGTCAATTTGATTCTTAGTCTGGCTAGAAGGATCTTAAAGGGCAGAGTAAATTTTCTCTCTCCAACAACACCTAAAACTACACTTGATATTTCATAAACAAAAAGATTTGTCCTTCTGTCTTATAATAAGAGATGCTTAAAAATAGTTTGCTCAATACATCACCTTTCAAGTGTTATATAGAGAAGAGCTGTCAAATCAGAAGATAAGGCCAACCTTTGCTAGGTTAAATTTGTATAGGTAAGGTAGTATCAATATAAATATTTTAGAAATTGTACGCTTCATAGGAAGTCCTTGGAGATTTGTCAATGTCTTTGCCTTCTATAATATGTTGTAAGTTCAGGAGAAACACTGATCATAATTCTTAGGGAATAATCCTATCAACTTTTCCTATATGTATCAGAGTCCTGGTAGTATTTTGTCTGATGATAATATACAACAACAGTAATGTTGATGTTACTACTCATAATTTTAATTATTATCTAAAATTATGATGAGTTACAATTTTACCTCTTTAACTTAAATCTAGCATTTTTGAAGGCAGTAGTTTCCAACTGTAGATGTACTTCAGATTTAATCATGGATTATTATAAAACTGCAGATGAATAAACCTTACTCCAGAATTAGTGAATCTTTTCATACTGATACTATTAGTATAAAATTATTTGATGTTACATCTTACGATTTTTTCCTTCTAAATACTATGTCCATCCATTTTTATAAAGTAGTTCTAAGATTCACTGTCTTCTTTGAAATCAGACTTAATCATTTTACCTGGATACAATTTGTCAGTTTTTAAAATGACTTTATTACCTTTGTTTTATATGCCACTGAAACAACCAAATTTCCTTGTCAGTTGTATTATTCTTATAAAGAATATCATCAGACATTTCACACTTGAAAAATTGTCAGTATAAATTTATCACAGCAATTTTAATTGTCTGTTTTCTACAGATAATTTTTGCTTGCTTTTGATGTATGTATGAAGGACCTGCTATAAGCAACAATCCACAGTTTGAGTTTTCAACAAAGGACAGTCTCAAAGTCATATAAAAAAAAACTGTACCAGATACTTCAAACTATTAACACTTGAAAATGAAACCTAACTCTTGTTAACTTTCAAACTGACATCAGATAACTTTCAGATTGTAAAAGTAGACTGTGTTAGTATATCTGGGACTCTTTTTCTTAGAAAAGCAGATGGCTTTATGGTTACCCAAGATCCAGAAAAGTGAGAATTAATAATGTATGACCGATAAACTTATGAGGAGAGTTTTATTGCAGTTATTTGCTAAAAATATTGTTGATATTGTTTTAATGTTTTATATTCTGAACATATAATACAGTCTTCATAAACTATCTCTAATCCATAATAATTTCATAAATTCTGTCTCTGTAATGTGAAATTATACATTTAAAGTATCTGATTTTCATTCAGTTCCAAAATTCAAAATGTTACCAAGTGTCTCCTTGTTTTTCATTGCAATACTGGTGCTTGTAAAAAAATACATTAAGAATTTCCTTTCTTTTTACCAGGACATTGTTAACAAATTAATTATATGACTAAAGCATTACCTAAAGTGTCATATAAGAAAAAAAAGTTTTGGGGGGCACCTGGGTGGCTCAGTTGCTTAAGTGATTGCCTTTGGCTCAGGCATGGTCCTGGCGTCCTGGAATCTAGTCCTGCATCCGGCTCCCAGCTCCACAGGGAGTCTGCTTCTCCCTCTGACCTTCTCCCCTCTCATGCTCTCTCTCACTCTCTCTCTAAAAAAATAAAAAAGAAAGAGAGAGAGAGAGAGAGAAAAGAGAAAAAAGTTTTTTTAATTCGGGTAGGACTAACCACTGTTAAAGGACATAGGTTTGTTTTACTGTTGAAGCCAATGCTCATAAAATCCTCCTAGGAAAAGGGAACTGCTACCTGACTTTCAAGGTGCCAGACTTACAGGATTTAAGGAAAGAATCTTTCTATTAGGCTACAAAACTTAAGGCATGTTGAGAACATTGAAGAAAGAGAAATTCACTCAATAATTCACTCAACTCCATTGGAAGCATAAGTATAATTTGTTGAAGGGTTTCCTGGGACTTGTTCCCTAGACTCGGGATAGAAAGAAACAGAGATTTAGAAACTGTGTAGTTTTTTAAAATTTGCTCTGAGATTAATTTTGAAAGCGTCCAGACATAGCAATTAATTTTTTGCCCTTAGTTATTTTTCAATACAGTATGGCTCTTGATTTGCAAAGCAAACTCGAGGAAGACTATATAGTAAATTAACACTATTACTCTATGTATGTAAATAATCAGGACAAACCTACTGAAACTAGCTTTGTTTTGTGACTAAGCATAACCTTTCTTTGAGATTATTAAAATTAAATAGGCAGCACTATTAAAAAAAGATTGTGAAAGATTTTGAAATGGAGCAAAAAGAATCCTATGTCTACAATGTAAATCATAGATGTTGCCTCAATCAGGGTATTCTGATTTGATGGGTTTTGCTTTTAAACTTTGTACAGTTCTTTACCTTGGAAATATCTGATAGTCATGCAAATGGCTCTTATTCATAGACATGCAAATGAATTCTATGCTTGGAAGAAGGATTTATTTCCTTTTGTGGGGACAAAATGGATTTTTTTAGGTTAGTTTCAGTATTCCTGATTGACCTACAAAGGTGTGGCACTTCGAAGTCTCCTTTGAAATGGTCAATACATCTTGTTGCTTCCTTCATTACTTAATTACTTAAATAAAAATATATTCTATTTATACTTGTATCAGAATCACGATTTTACCTTAAAAAGCACAAAACGCTATGTTTTTTTTTCTTTTTAAAAATTTTTTTGAATTTATTTTCAGTGTAACAGTATTCATTGTTTTTGCACCACACCCAGTGCTCCATGCAATCCGTGCCCTCTCCAATACCCACCACCTGGTTCCCCCAACCTCCCACTCCCCATCCCTTCAAAACCCTCAGGTTGTTTTTCAGAGTCCATAGTCTCTCATGGTTCACCTCCTTTTCCAATTTCCCTCAATTCCCTTCTCCTCTCCATCTCCCCTTGTCCTCCATGCTATTTGTTATGCTCCACAAATAAGTGAAACCATATGATAATTGACTCTCTCTGCTTGACTTATTTCACTCAGCATAATCTCTTCCATGTTGATACAAAAGTTGGGTATTCATCCTTTCTGATGGAGGCATAATACTTCATAGTGTATATGGACCCCATCTTCCTTATCCATTCGTCCGTTGAAGGGCATCTTGGTTCTTTCCACAGTTTGGCGACTGTGGCCATTGCTGCTATAAACATTGGGATACAGATGGCCCTTCTTTTCACAAAATCTGTAGCTTTGGGGTAAATACCCAGGAGTGCAATTGCAGGGTCATAGGGAAGCTCTATTTTTAATTTCTTGAGGAGATTCCTCAAGAATAGAGCTTTTGGGACTTCATCAAAATCAAAAGCTTCTGCACAGCAAAGGAAATAGTCAACAAAACAAAGAGGCAACCCATGGAATGGGAGAAGATATTTGCAAATGATCATACAGACAAAAGGTTGATATCCAGGATCTATAAAGAACTCCTCAAACTCAACACATACAAAACAGACAATCATATCAAAAAATGGGCAGAGGATATGAACAGACACTTCTCCAAAGAAGACATACAAATGGCTATCAGACGCATGAAAAAATGTTCATCATCACTAGCCATCAGGGAGATTCAAATTAAAACCACATTGAGATACCACCTTACACCAGTTAGAATAGCCAAAATTAGCCAGACAGGAAAAAGTTATGTTTTAACAATCTTTCTGAGTTCCTTAAGTCTGTCCCTACATCAAGAATCTGAACTCTATTCATCCAAACTTTCAAATATGGGACAAAAAAATTTCCATTTTTGTTTGGTATTTCTAATCACTGAATATATAAACTGTTTACATTTTTAGGCAAAAGGTAATACTGAAACATTTAATGACATTACACAACATTCCTTAAGACACATTTTCAGCTCACCTGCTCCTAAAAACTGAAACATCACAAATATGTAATTAAAACCACAGATTGAAAAAGTCTATAGAGATCTTCCAGTCCAGCATTTCTCAAATGGATTACTACTGGCATTTTGGAAGGGACAAACCTTTGGAATGCCTCACTGCCCTACATGTTTGTGGTTTATAGCTTCTCTGACCCTCTGCTAAAATGTCAGTTGATAATCCACACACATTTTGAGAACCAAAATATCTTCCACACATTTCCAAAAGGTCCTGGAGGACAGAAGTCCTACATATATGTTCAGCAGAGTAGGTTAGATGGTAATTACATGACCATTCCAGAAGTCACATGGTATTTTAGGATATATATGTAAAGGAGGAAAATGCTCCCCTTGCTCCTTTCTAGGTTCTTTGGCTGGTCTAATAATTAAATTGACATTAAACAGATTAACAGGAAAAAAATTAATTTCATATGTATTGGAGCCCCAAAGATACGAGGCTCAAAGAAGTGACCAAAGCAGGTAGATTTCATACCTTTCAGACAACGAAACAATAAATGTGTAAAGATTTAGCAAGACAAAGTACCTGCGTCACTACCAGGCAATCTTTTAAGTGAAGATAGGATTCTTTCTTTGGTAAAGTTTTTGGGTGCAATAACATATTGAAATACTTGGACAATGAGAACTGTAATTGAGAATAATTTTTGGAAGATTAGTGTCTTTTTTTGAGGTTTACTAGTTTATTAAAAAGGAAGATGCTTAAAATATATCAATCATGATTGAGGAAACTCTATGCTATTCACATTAATATTGGTCTTTCTGTTGGAAGATATTAACCATCTAGTGTCTTATGCGCACTGTTACAGTGTTGTGTTGAAGTGTTCATATTTTAACTTATTGTTTAGCCTCTGAACCAGGTGATGTGGTGCAATTTATCTATTGGTGTTCATTCACATTCAAGGATAACTTTCATAGGTACTGAACTACTTCTTCAACTTCTCAATGGAGTAAAAATGTAGTAATACTTTGAATATCTGGATCAGGTAGAATAAGTTGAGAACACTGCCCATTTTTTCACATTAGTAGCTTGGAAAGTAGTCTACATATAGTTATGCAAACCATTCTGAGCCTAGAACTAGAATTTCTGCATCCTAGCAAAGACTTCATGCAAGTATCTCTTGGAAAAAAAAGAATTTTATATTTTGCAGAAAACTATATTTTGAAACTGAGGTAAAAGTTCTTTACTTCACAATTATATGTACAAATGGAAAGATGCCAATCTTTCAAACACACATTTGCATAGTGGAGACCACATTTCAGTGACCCTAAAGTAAAAGTATCTTCTGTCTTGTGATCTTGGGGGAAAAATGCTGTAATCACACAAAAAAGACAATTCGAACAGTTCCAATAGTTAAACTGTGAGCTGTTCTTTCTAGTCACATTACATGATGTGACAAGCTTGATGGGATGTAAACACTGTTATGTCACCCATTTTCAGCAGAGAGACAACTCCATTTATTGTTACATCTATTTTGTAACAACGAGATGTAATTGAAATAGAGCAAATACAATTATTTTTTTCCAGCCAGGCAGTGAAATATTTCTCCCATATAGGGAACATGAGGAAAGGTACTAAAACAGGCCAAGAAGAAATAAGAATTAACCTTCTCTTCCTGATCGCTACAGCATAAACAGATCTTTCAACAAATATCTACTTAAGTACCTACTGTCAAGCCAGTGAGAGAGAGAGAGAGAGAGAGAGAGAGATGATGATGATGATGATGATGATGATGATGATGAAGGTACAAATACAAATCAGGCAAACATCCTGCTTTCAATGAGCTTATTATCTGGCACAGGGGACAGAAAAAAGAGAGAAAAAAACACTATAGTAGAGGAATCTATAAAAGACTGGGGAGCAGAGGATAATAATCAGTTCAGCTAGGGCAACTCAGGGAAGTCTAAAAAAGAAAGGATATTTGAGTTGGGTATCTAAAATAAGTAATATTTCATTATGGAAAATAAACAGAATTAAAATTTTTACACTTTACTTACTGTTTTTGTTTTTTATAAAAAATGTGTTTCCTATCAAGTTGGATCTCTCTTATCTAGTCTGAAAAATCTGTTACATAACTTAATTGTTTTTACATTTACTATAATTTTGATATATTTGCTCTTGTCTGTCATATTTTATTGTATCTATTGCATATTGATTTTTCTTCTTTATGTATCTTATTATTGGAATTATATCCAGTGGGAAGAATAGAAATAAATTTATTCTTTTTCCAAATGGCTTTCCATTTTCTCAACATCATTTATTTAAAATCAATTTTTGACAAAATGATTTAAAATTCTATCTTTATTATATACTAAATTTCTATATGTGGTTGGATCTATTTCTAGACTTTCTATTCCATTCCTTTAATCTCGTTTGTCTACTCATATGCTGGTACCACACTGTTTTACCTATACAGACTTTATTTTAAGTTTTAATATCCCATAAGGCTATAACCCATCATTTCCCTTCATTTCAGTGTTTTATAGCTATGTGTATACAGAAAATTCAATATCAACTTCTCTAGCTCCCAAAAAACGTTTATTAGTATTTTCATTAGGATTGCATTATGTTTAAAGAAATTTAGAGAAAATATTTATCATACAGTCAATTTTTGTTATGTACAGTAGTTATGTTCTATGAAATTGCTGTGAAGACAGAATTATTAAATACTAAGCCTTTGCTTCTAGGGGAAATACAAGTTTAGATTCCTAAAAACATCAGCCAAAACATTTTTGTCAACCTATCAATATATAAAATTTTTTATATGTGTTTCTGTTTATAGACATCTTATTTAATATAGAGTGTTCATTAATTAACTTTAAACTCACAGCCAACAGCAATATAACTCATTCCTGAATGGACCTTATTTCACACAAGTATTTTCCCCATAAGATACATCACAGACTTCTTTCATTTAAGAACACAAGACAGCACTACAGCATTACACTTGTGGGCGATTATAAACAGCAAAATCGCCAACAAAAAGAACAACAATTGAAAAATGTAGCACTAAATGTACTGCAAAAAAGATACTTGTTTACAGTATGAAAGGTGAAGCAAGAGTACAGGGTCTCCCCTTGTTTGCCTTTAGATAGAAATGCAGATGTCAGGTGACTCAAGGTTTGTTTGTTTTTTGTTTATTTGTTTTTTGCCACTCTATGCATGTCTGTGAATGACCAGGCAAGTGTAACAAGTATTGATTTTTGAATTATAAAAAAAAATTTAGTGAATAGGAGAAATCATAAATATGGAATCTGAGAAATAAGGATGACTGTATGTACCTCTGAATGTGGAATGGGAGATTAGATTTTTGGCAAAAGTAACCTGTGACTATAGAAATCATAGCATTGTTTTCCTTTTTGTGGGGCATTGACAAAGCAAATTTCTGGGATGATGGAAATACTCTTTTTAATATGAATTTGGATGGTGATTTGAGTTTAAAGTTTTCAAAACTTATAAACATTTGTAAATACCTCAGTAAAACTATTGACGATAAAATAAAGATGTTTTCCACCATACTTCTTTCCACCTACATGTTATCATGATATTTAAAGTGTCTTATGTTTAGCATATAATTGACTTATTTTATCTGATCTAAAAATCTTTTCTTTTAATTGGCGTGTTTGCTCTAGTTTCTTTTAATGTGATTCTAAGATTAGATTTAAGTCTGTTAACTTATGTTTTTTTATTTTTCCCACCTGATATTTCTCAAATGAGTCCTCCTATCCTGCCTACTTTGGGACTAATCAAATGTTTTTTTCATTATTCCATTTGTTCTCTATTTGCTTTAAATTATCATGATCTTATGTTATTCTATTATGGTTTCTCCAGTGGTTAAAATATGTAACAATAACTTATTATAGTCTAACATAAAAAATATTTTTATCACTTCTGAAAAAGCCTTATAGTACAATATATGTTACCTAAATTGAATTTAAATATATTTTTTTAAAGTTCATTTCATTTATTCCTTCCTGTTCTTGGTTTCATTTTTGTCTAACGATTCACTTCCATATAGAACATAAAACTTTTAAGATATTGTTGTAGTTGTTTGATCAGTTTTCATTTATATTTACCTACATATCTTCCCTTTTAATTCTTGGGAAAATAAAGGCTAAGAAGGCCTTTCAGGATGTACTCTTTCCCATCCAGTCCCTCATTTCATATCAACTAATTATATTATTCCATAATATTTATGACCATAACAAGTATTTTTATTCTCCCTTTCCTTATTTTCTCACTTCCCCTAAGGGGCTGCAGATCCATGAGAGTGAATTCATGTATATGCTCAGCACCGAGCATAGCCCCTGTCCTAGAGAACTGGGTGCTCCATCAGTATTTGTAAATGCTCTGTGCACTCCAGCTTGGATGTAATTTCCCATCCCCACCCCCAGAGTTCCATCAGCTCCCGGGTTTTTGATGGAATCTCCACAGAAGGTAGACAAGCCTGAGTTGAAGAGGGAGAGCCAAAAAGGAGGACATGGTCCCAGGTGAGCAGTCCACCCTCACTTGCAGGACGAAGAGGGTGGGGAAGAGGGAAACACGGGGCACGTGGGAAGGTGGAGGTAGGTGTCAGGGGTGGATGTGGTGGTGGCAACGGCTACTTGTGGACTATGCTTCCCCACTCAGAATAGCCTCTGGGGATGTAGACTGCAATGAAGAGGTCCCTACAGCAAACGTCCTGTCAGTCATGGGAAGCATCTCGTTAGCTCTATCTTCCCTGTTCTTACATGTTAGCTAGCTATCTTGTTCTATAAGCCAGGAAAGGGAAAGGGGGCACTGGAATGAAAAAGTATGAAAAGGTCTCTTCATAAAGGAACCTCTGAGGAAGAGACTTCTGGAAAACTCAGCATCAGCATGAAGGAAGGGGCTCCTTGGCTTCAACAGCCTCAGACGCGCACTACCAAGGCAACACTTAAATTCCTTATGGACATTAAGAGGGTTGATGTCTGCCTTGAGAAAACAAAGCAGGGTAAACTCATGGCTCTCAATAACCATTTATGGTTGATTAGTTAGGCTGTTTTCTGCATGAGAATCTCCTGAGAGGTTGGAACAGGCCCTGCATTCTCTCTCCCCTCTATCTCCAGGTTCCTGCACATACTCACAGGGTATCCTCTACGTCCAGGAGTGAGGGGAGTATCTCTTAGAGAGGAGCTGGGAGGTATGGGGCCCTGGAGGCTGTGGTAGGCAAGGCTGAGGGTCCATATTTCCTCTCAAAGCCTGAAAGGCAGTGTGTTAAGGGGCAGCATATGAAATGGAGACTCACTGGGGCAGGTAGGAGGGTGCTGGGGAGGGTGAAGGCCAAGTGCTTGAGGCCACTCCTATGCTGATCAGGGGTTGGGATGAAAGTTGCCTTGGGCAGGCTGGGCTGGGCTGGGCTCTCTTCCCCTCAGGGGCTTAGTAGGAGCAGGATCCCAGCAAATTCAGAGTCCTCTGTCTTTTCTGCTTCCTTATTCCTAAGAGAAGCTGGAGTTGCTTTTGTGCCGCTCCGAGTTCTGGTAAGTGATTCTGGAACAGTTCATGGCTTGGAGTGCCTTCTCTTTGGAGCACACTTAACTCCAGTTGGATGAAGACATAGAGAAAGCACATTTAAGTGGGCATGGAACCCTACTGTGAAAATCATCAGGGGAGGCTATTGCCGCTCTCAGGATGAAAAAGGGGGGACTCCTCTTCTTCCCAGTTGTCCTCAGGGCAGGTGAGGGGACGCTCCCTCTGGGCTAGGTTGGCTTGGCCAGGTTTTTGGAAAAACTCTGATGGCCACCCACATACTGAAAGCAGCCATATACAGCTCTCTTGTCTCCAGGAGAACGAGCGCTAACATGGTGCGCCGGACACACACTTGGTGAGTAGTTGTCACTGTGTTTGCTGTAATTATCTGTTCTCTGTATGCTGTGTGAAGGAATGAAGGGAGGGAGGCCAGACAGACCTCCTGAGAATGGGGAGTACCACTTGTCTTTCCTTTTTTGATGGTGCACCTGTGCCCTTGGAGAGAGAGGGAGAAAAAGCAAGAGAGACAGGGCAAGAGAAGATAGATGCAAGCTGATTCCTTCACCCACTTGGGGAAGTTTCCTTACACCACCTTCAGGGAGTGTCCTGGGGAGCTGGCATTTGTGCAGCCGTGCTGCTAATCTCACAACAGTGACAGACCTCACTCTACTCCAGAAAAGGAAAGGGCTCCAGGCTCTCTGCTCAAGTCCCTAGCCTCTTCCAGCAGGTGTTGCTGCTCCAAATATCTGCTTCAGTCCTTCAAAAGCTTGAAGCCTTTCCTAGGTCCTGCGGCTGGGCAGGGGAAGCACAGAGACTCTGACCATGGCCAGCTGTCTCTCGTGCTCTTACCCAGCGCACTTTATTGAAGCTGAAGCAGTGAGGCTTGGCTGGGAGGGAGATGCACAGTCCGAAGCCTGTTGTGCTGCTGAGGCCTCTTCTTGGGAAGTCAGTCAGGACATGTAGGCACTTGGAATCTTCACTGTTGGGCAGGCAGTCTGGTGGCCTAGGATAGCTGGAGGTGTCGGTGCAGCCCTAACGGACATGGCTGGGTGTCTCCAAAACCTGTGCAGGTAACCGGGTCTCAAAATATTTGTCGGTCTCCGCCAGAAAGGCTTGGCAAAATTAACCGTTGTGTATGTATGCCACCTTCATGGGGACATGGCCTGTTCCAGTGAGCTGTGCTGGTTCTGGGTTCCCTGCAGGCAGAGTGGCCAACCAGAAGTACCAACTGAGAGTGAGGAAGCACACATGGGGCCATGAAGTTGGTTCTGAAAGCAGGTAAAGGGCAATTGCTTCCTAAGAGTGCTAGAGTGGATGTGGGAGCATGTCCAAGTGGTAGAACTAGCTTCACCCTCCTCATTCCCAGATACTTCACCATCCTAGAAAGTAACATGGACCCGATATCCCTCCACCAGAACCACTGGTTTGCCATAGCATTCTGTGTTATTTTCTGCTATGAGAAATGCTTCGCTTCTCCAGGAGAGATGTTATTTACTGATTCTTGGGATCCTGTAGGGTCAGGGCAGGGGTCGGGGGGTAGATACTCCCCTTGGGGCATTTTTGAAGTCCTTTACTTTATGCATTCAAGACCAGTTCCCTAGAGGCTATACAAGTATTTGGAGCCCCAGATAATCCCTATGGACTTTATTTACATTTTTGTCGTGCATGTGGAAGGTCTTACTTAGGGGGAAGTCTCAATGGATCCTGTGCCAGTGTGTTTACCCATTCCAAAAGCCCCACATAGGTTGTTTCACATTTATAAGGAACATCAGGGCCTCGTGTTCTGCTGTTGCTGAGATGCAAGAGATATCCGTGTCCTCTGTGGGTGCCTTTACCCCCTCGTGGCAATTGGATCCTTGCCTCTCATTGTCAGGGAATGTGGCCGTCATGCAGATGGATGGCTGATATACAGTAGAACCTGCATTCAAGGCACTTGCAGTTCAAGGCACAAACAGGGGAAGAAGAGGCCCAGGCACAAACATGTGAAATGAAAGGAGGGCATGACAGAGATGGAAGAAAGAACCCTTCCGTCCCACTCAGGAGGGTACATGGGAATGAGGACCCCTGGGCTTCAGATTCTCGTTTCTCAGCAAGGTAAAGTGAAACCACTGTCTGTCTGTCGGTCCTCAGCTTTCCAGTTCCATTTGGGAAACATAATCAGGCCTTGCTTGTCTTGTCCTCGCCTGGCAGGACCTCCTCAGAGGAAGGGGTTGGTTGGTGATGGGCTCTGATTGGTCAGTTTTCCTCTGATGCTTAATTCATCTTCTGGTTCCCCGAGCAATCTTGCAACCTTTTGTCGGGTATGACAGGGCCTTTCCATGGTGATGGCAGTAAGTCTTGATCCCCTCCCCCTCCAGCTGATTTGTTGAGGAAACCGGTGAGAGAGGGAAGGTTGGGAGGAGAATGAGGCACAGGTACCTGGCTACTCTCTGGGTTTTTGGGCCTTTCCCCAGATGGGCAGGCCAGGGGTGAGGGTGTCTTTGTGTAGGCTGGGGTTGGAGGATAAAGGGCAGGTATGGTAGCCCTGGGGTTCTCTTCTCCTGATTCCCATGCCTCGCCTGGCAGCAGCTTTCTGTGATTTCTCAGTCCTCACGGTCTTCTTCTTCTCCCTTCCTGTTCCCTGAAGTCTCTGCTCTCAAACATACTCCTCTCCTGCAGGATGCCAAGAGGGGACATCTCAAAGTTGCCAAGTAGTTGCTGTGGGGTTCCAGTCAGCCAGCTCAAGCTCCTGTTCTCAAAACCATCTCAGTTCCAAACCTTGTCAACACACGGGAACCTGCCGTGGGCGGTCAGCATGAGCACTAGTTGCTTTCGGCCTCACAACCAAAGATGGCCACTGAAGACAAGGAGGGGTAGGGCTAGATGATTCACAGATTAGCCTCCTCCCTTGGCCAAAATGGCAACACACAAACTAACAACTCAGTATTTGCAAGTAGTCAACTGGAAAGAATGTGAGGAATCTAGCAATATTTGGTCACCAAACTCTCTAGGCTCCTTCCAACTCTAAGCAAAAAGTACAATTACTGAAGCAAAGCCAGGCATGGTGAAGGCATTAATGCGGCTCCATCCCAGAGACAACAACATCTGAAGGATCATTGTTGACTACAGATACTTCATCTTTCAATAGTGTAACCTGTGTGGTTGCACTTTAAACACAATGGCAAAAGCATACAAGGCAAATGGCATTGAAATTCTGCACAGCAAATAGTTTGGTGGACCATTACAATAACGATGCCCAGTGAATCCTCTGTCTCTGTGAACATACCCTGTTGTCATGGGACCTTTTCTTCTCCTTCCTTCAGGGTTTGGATTTATTTCCCCAGGTGCTGATCCTGGGCTGACTTATAAACTTGTTTCTATCAACAGAATATTTCCGATGTGATGTTGCTTAACTTCCAAGACTAAGCTTTAAGATGCTTTGCGTTTTCTGCCTTTTCCCTTGTGGAACTTTGAGCCATTCATGCTCTGAATTCAGAGCAACGAATTCTGGGCAACGAATTCCCAGATGGAGGGATAGGCCCAGCCTGTCTAACTTCCTGCTATTCCAGCTGGGACATCAGCCATATGAGGTGGCATCTAGATCACCCCAGCTCAGCTATCTGCATTTGCATGAGTGAACCCAGGTGAACCCAGTGGAAAAAATTCCCAAACATCTTAAGAAATCATGAGAAATAATAAAGGATTATATTTTTAGGCACTGACATTCAAGATGGCTTATTATGCAGCCATAGTTTGAGTGAGGACTGTGGTAAACTTTAGCCTCCTGGGATCATGCTTCTTAATAGTTTCATGGCTTTTAGCAATTTATTTAACTTCTGTGAGCTTTACTCTTCATCTATAAATGTGTGATAAACGTGATAAAAAAGCTTTGGTGAGTGCTGTGAAGTGTGTAAACCTGGTGATTCACAGACCTGTACCCCTGGGGATAAAAATATATGTTTATAAAAAATAAAAAAATTAAAAAAAAAAAGCTTTCTAAGTATTTTTTAGTTGTTTAAATGAGGTAATACATGTATTCTTAACCAACTTACAGTATTGTTACCAGGAACAAAGCCTGATGGGAAAAAAAGTACTGGGAATAATTATATATAATTCAAAATTTTACTACATCTGATCATGTTTCAAAAATATTTACTGAGGTATTTAATGTCCTTGGAATTTTGACATGGAAGAAATATTTATTCGTGTATCAACTATTTACTAAGAATATATGTTAGATGCCAGGCTGTTTCATGTGCTAAGAATACTACAGAACTCAACAGATACAAAACATACTCATGGAATTGACTTTTTTTAAGAGAGGGAGTGGGGAGGGGCAGAGGAGAGAGAGAATCTTAAGCAGGCTCTCTGCCCAGTGTAGAGCCTGATGTCGGGCTTGGTCTCACAACCCTAAGATCACCATCAGAGCTGAAATCAAGAGTTGGATGCTTAACTGACTGAGCCACCCAGGTACTCTGGAACTGACATTTTTATTAGAAGGCATAATAAATAATGAACACAATATTTATCATGCAGAGAAGTGACTAATTCTATGGGAAAATATAAACGAGGAAGAGAGAGCTGCAAGGACAAGTGTTAAAATTTCAAATTGAATGAATGATACTGCAATGAGGATCTGGGTGTAAGTGTTTATATGGACACATATTTCTCTCAGATATATACTTAAGGGTTGAGTTGTTGGTAACTATGATAACTCTGTTTAGCATTATGAGGAAGTGCCAAGCTCTTTCCAAAGTAGCTAATCCATTTTTTATCCCAACCAGCAGTGAATGAGTTTTCTAATTTCTTCACTTTATTCTAACCCAGTATGTGTTATTTCTGTCTTACTGATTATAACCATACTAGTGGGTATGAAGTGGAATTTCACTGTGTTTTTGCTTTGCATTTGTCTCATGACTAGTTAGGTTGCACATTTTTTCATAAGTTTGGTGGTAATAGAAATATCTCTCTTCGTTAGAAATGTCTATTTAATAACATGTTAGTTTTTTTTAAACATTTTATCTATTTGACAGACAGAGATCACAAGTAGGCAGAGAGGCAGACAGAGAGAGAGGAGGAAGCAGGCTCCCCGCTGAGCAGACAGCCCAGATGCAGGGCTCGATCCCAGGACCCTGGGATCATGACCCGAGCCGAAGGCAGAGGCCTAACCCACTGAGCCACCCAGGCGCCCCAATAACATGTTAGTTTTTAAAATGAATTATCTATCTTTTTATTATTGAGTTATAAGTGTTCTGTATATTCCACATGCTAGACCCTTATCAGATATATGATTCTGGAATACAAAGTTACATATACAATTTTAGAGCATATATTTCTGCCTTATTCATAACGTTATATATAAAACTTTGTTTTCTTAGTTGAGTATGTTAGCTATAGTTTGATTTTTTAAAGATGTCTTTAATTAGGTTGAGGATTTCACCTCTATTCCTTGATAAGATTTTATTTTTATTGTAAGAGAGTTAATTTTATATCAGGTACTTTACATCCTTTGAAATGATCATTTTTTCTACTTTCTTTTCTTTTCTTCTTTTTTTTTAAAAAAAGATTTTTTTAATTTATTTTTTATTTTCAGCATAACAGTATTCATTATTTTTGCACCACACCCAGTGCTCCATGCAATCCGTGCCCTCTATAATACCCACCACCTGGTTCCCCGACCTCCCACCCCCCCACCACTTCAAACCCCTCAGATTGTTTTTCAGAGTCCATAGTCTCTCATGGTTCACCTCCCCTTCCAATTTACCCCAACTCCTTTCTCTTCTCTAACATCCCTTGTCCTCCATGCTATTTGTTATGCTCCACAAATAAGTGAAACCATATGATAATTGATTCTCTCTGCTTGACTTATTTCACTCAGCATAATCTCTTCCAGTCCTGTCCATGTTAATACAAAAGTTGGGTATTCGTCCTTTCTGATGGAGGCATAATACTCCATAGTGTATATGGACCACATCTTCCTTATCCATTCATCCGTTGAAGGGCATCTTGGTTCTTTCCACAGTTTGGCGACCGTGGCCATGGCAGCTATAAACATTGGGGTACAGATGGCCCTTCTTTTCACGACATCTGTATCTTTGGGGTAAATACCCAGGAGTGCAATGGCAGGGTCATAGGGAAGTTCTATTTTTAATTTCTTGAGGAATCTCCACACTGTTTTCCAAAGCAGCTGCACCAACTTGCATTCCCACCAACAGTTGCACCAACTTGCATTCCCACCAACAGTGTAAGAGGGTTACCCTTTCTCCACATCCTCTCCAACACATGTTGTTTCCTGTCTTGCTAATTTTGGCCATTCTAACTAGTGTAAGGTGATATCTCAATGTAGTTTTAATTTGAATCACCCTGATGGCTAGTGATGATGAATATTTTTTCATGTGTCTGATACCATTTGTATGTCTTTATTGGAGAAGTGTCTGTCCATATCTTCTGCCCGTTTTAGCAATGTGGCAGGATACAAAGTCAATGTACAGAAATCAGTGTCTTTCTTATACACTAATAATGAAAACACAGAAAGGGAAATTAGAGAATCGATTCCATTTACTATAACACCAAGAACCATAAGATAACTGGGAATAAACCTAACCAAAGAGGTAAAGGGTCTATACTCGAGTAACTACAGAACACTCATGAAAGAAATTGAAGAAGACACAAAAAGATGGAAGACCATTCCATGCTCTTGGATCGGAAGAATAAACATTGTTAAAATGTCTATACTGCCTAGAGCAATCTATACTTTTAATGCTATTCCACTCAAAATTCCACCGGTATTCTTCAAAGAGCTGGAGCAAATAATCTTAAAATTTGTATGGAATCAGAAGAGACCCCAAATTGCTAAGGAAATGTTGAAAAACAAAAATAAAATGGGGGGCATCATGCTACCTGATTTCAAGCTTTACTACAAAGCTGTGATCACCAAGACAGCAAGGTACTGGCATAAAAACAGACACATAGACCAGTGGAACAGAGTAGAGAGCCCAGATATGGACCCTCAACTCTATGATCAAATAATCTTCAACAAAACAGGAAAAAATATCCAGTGGAAAAAAGACAGTCTCTTCAATAAATGGTGCTGGGAAAACTGGGCAGCTATATGTGAAGAATGAAGCTCAACCATTCTCTTACACCATACACAAAGATAAACTCAAAATTGATAAAAGACCTCAATGTGATACAGGAATCCATCAGAATCCTAGAGGAGAACATAGGCAGTAATCTCTTCGATATCAGCCACAGCAACTTCTTTCAAGATCTGTCTCCAAAGGCAAAGGAAACAAAAGCGAAGATGAACTTTTGGGACTTCATCAAAATCAAAAGCTTCTGCACAGCAAAGGAAACAGTCAAGAAAACAAAGAGGCAACCCACGGACTAGGAGAAGATATTTGCAAATGACAGTACAGACAAAAGGTTGATATCCAGGATCTATAATGAACCCCTCAAACTCAACACACACAAAACAGACAAGCATATCAGAAAATGGGCAGAAGATATGGACAGACACTTGTACTTTATTTTTTGATAGTGAAATACAGTTTCATTATTTTTTAAATTTCTTTATTGACATATAATCTATTATTTGCTTCAGTGATTTCTTTTTTGAAATTAATACATCCTTGTATGGATTAAACTCCTTGTATGGTTAAACTCCAGAGTGTCAAGAAATATAAAAATCTTTATAAATTGTTAGATATATTTTCTCAAAGATTTTTTCATCTGTATTTAGAAACATTGGTCTGTAATTCTTTTTATTATGATATGTTTGCCTTATTTTGGAATTAGAACAGTACAGGACATATAAAATGATTTCAAATGTATTTTCTTTTGATGATTATTAAATGTACTTCTTTAATGTGAAGTTGTTCATGTTTTACATTTTTTCTTTGTCATCTGTGGTTGCCTGTGTCTTTCAAGAATTTTGTTGATTTCATCAAAGTTATTAGTATAAAAGTTTTAATAATATCCTCTAATTAATTCTTTTGATGAGTCTAGGATCTATATTTATATCTATTCTTTTATTCTTGATATTGGTAATGTGTGCATTCTCTTTCTGCATTCTCATTAATACTTGGTATTGCCAATGTGCTTATTAATCAACCATATATTACTGAAGGGTCTGTTTATTCTTTGGTCCATATTCCTTATTTATTGTTTGTATTTTTTGTGGGTTTCTTACCAACTTTTGAGGATATATTTTAATCTTCCAGCTTTATTGTTATAGATATAATTGACAGATAATTTTGTGTATGTTTAAGATATACAACATAATAATTTGATATACATGTATATCATAAAATGATTACAACATTAAGATGAGTTATCACAATCCATTACCTCTCATGGTTACTTTTTGGTGTGTATGAGAACATTTAAGATCTAGTCTTTTAGCAAATTTCAAGTAAATAAAATATTGTTAAGTATAGTTACCATGCCATATCTTAGATCCCCCAAATTTATTCATGTTGAAACTGTAAGTTTGTACCTTTTGACCAACATCTTCCCTTTTTTCCTACCCTTTAGCTCCTGATAATCACCAATCTACTCTGCATGTGTGTGTTTAACATTTTCAGATTCCGTATGTAAGTAAGACCATGCACTATTTGTCTTTCTCTTTCTGGCTTATTTCACTTAATATGGATGAATCTGGATGGCATTATGCTGTCACAATGGCAAAATTTCCTTTTTTTAAATGGCTGAATAATATTTTATTATATAAATGTCACATTTTCTTTATCCATTCATTGTTGATGGACACTTAGATTGTTTCCATCTCTTGACTATTATGAATACTGCTATATTTAACATGGGAGTGCAGATATCTTTTCAAAATAATGACTTTATTTCTTTTGCATATAAAACAGAAGTGGGATTGTTGGATCATATGGTAATTCTATTTTTAATTTTTAGAGGAACCTCCATATTGTTTTTCACAGTTGCTCTACCAATATACATTTCCATCAATAGTGCACCAGGGTTTCCTCTTCTCTACACTTTTGTCAACAATCTCTTGTTCTTGATAATAGCCATTCTAACAGGTGTGAGGTGATATCTCATTGTGGTTTTGATTTGTGTTTCCCTAATTAATCATGTTGAGTTGTTTTTCATGTATCTATTATTTGTAGGTCTTCTTTGGAACAATATCTGCCAAATCCTTGTCCATTTTTCAGTCAGATTGTTCAGATTGTTTTTTCCTGTTGTTGAGTTGTATGAATTCCTTATATATTATAGATATTAACCTTTTATCAGATATGTGTTTGCAAATATATTTTTCCATTCCATATGTTGCCTTTTCTTTGCTGTGCAGATGCTTTATAGAAAAAAAAAGTGACATAAAAAATTAGAGCAACAACAAACCAAATACATAAATATGAACCCAATTCACACAAGCATACTTGAATACATACACATAAGACCTCCCACAAACATACATGCATTCACAAATATAGGCAAATTTAACAAATAGCCCCCAGTGAAGTCTCTCACATGCAAAAACAAAGCTTCATATTGAGTATAAGCACAAAGGCATACCAATCACAGAAATAAACAAAGACATCCAAAAGGGAGAAGGATTTACTCAACAAACAAATAAAAAAATCAAATAGTGCACATGCACAAAAGATGAAGACAGAAAGGAATCCAGCCCCATAAAATGTCACATATAAATTCTACAAAAATAGATATCCACAATATAACACTTTATGGAACACATTGTAGAAAATAAAACACAGAAATTCATTGCTGTGGACTGAAGTGTGTCCTTCCAAAATTCTTAGGTTGAAATTCTTAATACACAGTTTGATGGTATTTAGAAATGGGGCCTTTGGGAGATAAGTAGTTTGGATGAGCTCATGAGGGTGGGGCCTTCACCATAGGATTATTATTAATTCTTCTTCTAAGAAGAGACACTAGGAAGCTGCTCACTATCCAAGTGCACACACTGAGGAAACACCAGGTGAGCACACAGTGAGCATCTGTAAGCCAGGAAATGCAGTCTCTCCAAAAAACAATCACATCTGTAGCTTGATCTTAAACTTCTAGCCTCCAGAACCATGAGAAAATAGATTTGTTGCTTAATCCACTCAGTCTTTAGTATGTTGTTATGGCAGCCTGAACTAAGACATGCATAAATACAGAAATGAAATCAAGCCATAACAAATGGGAACACATATAGATGTTGCAAAAATGATACTGAATTAATATGAAAAATAACTATGATTTCACTTATGTGGAATCTAAAAAGTTGAACTCATAGAGACAAAGGGTATAATGGTTGTCAGAGGCAGAGAGGTGACAGAAATGGGGAGATGTTACTGGGTACAAAGTTTGTTGTAAGATGAGTAAGTTCTGGGGCTATAATGTATAGCACAGTAACTACAGTTAGTAACACTATCACATAGGTTCTGGAAATATTGTAAGAGTGTAGATCTTAAGTTTTCTCATCATATAAAAAAAGGTAATTATGTGAGGAGACAGATGTGTTCATTACTTGACTGTGGTAATCATGGCACAATATATATATATACTTACGTTGCACCTTTAAAACATTGCATTTAACCTACACATGTATATTTTTTGTCAATCATAGCTCAATAAAACTGGAAAAAATAATAAGATGTTTTAGTTTCTGAGAAAAAAATGGACTTGAAGGTTAAGCAGTGGAGGAAGCTGAGAGGCAGGAGGGTATTTGGGGAGCTCTAAAAGAAAAGTCTTGCAAATGATGAGAAGTTAGTAGTGAAAAAAATGTTAGGGGATTTGGCAATGCAGAGAAAAAAATCTCCGCTAACAAAAGAGGGCTGTGTTTTCAATACAACGTATTTCCCACTTCAGTGAAGTCTCATTTGGCAAAATATATCAACTCTTGAAGAATCTAAATGGAGGTGTTTCTCCAGGAGTGCACAGTTCCTATATATATTCTCTTAGAAGTCTCAAAATACCCCTTGAGGTACTCCAGCATCTGAAGAGAGAATGCCTGGGCTCTAAAAAAGGCATCTCTGTGCTTGCAGCTACAACCCCATCCCCAGGGCTACCACTTATGCCTTGCACATTGTACATTACTCTTCTCAAAAAGGTGTCATTCATACTGTAATTCACGTGAATGACACCTTCCTGTGAAAGATACTGCGCACTGAGTGGCTCAGAGTAGAAGTCCAACCCAAACAGTCCTATTCATGCAGCTTTCATTAAGTCTTCACATTTCTCACTTTGCATGGCATTGAGATAGTTGTGGGCCCATCAAAGGAAATCTTTATCTCCGAAAGTAGTTTGTTGTTTCTTATTTATAGCATTTCCACTGAACTCTTTCTTATGGTTCCTATCTCTGTGCTAAAATTCCCCATCTGCTCATGCAAGATGTCTCCTTTTTCCACAGGATACTTAAATATGTAAATCATAATTATGGTATAGCCCCTGTTTGATAGGTCTAGTATGTGGATTATCTCTGAATCTGGTTTTATTGATTTGTTTCTTGATACTAGGTTTCCTTGTCTTTTGTGTTTTACGTTTTTTATTTCATGCTGAACATCATGTGCAGAAAGTAGAGGATAAGGTAAGTAATATTTGCACCTGGAAATAAACATGCTCCTTCTACTGATGGGGCAGTTGAGTCAGTCTTTGTCAATTATGAGCCTGAGATTGGGTTTCATTGTTGTGGTGTTTAGCTTTGGTGTATTACAGACTTTGAATTCCTCTAGCATTGTTTTGTTCCTAGGGTGATATCTGTGTTCCAGGGGTTTTTTTCTCAGTGCTCCTCCTGCTTTACTCATCGATCTCTGACATTCTACGTACCTAAACCACATAGGAATCTCTCTCCAAGTCCTTGACCTTTTCCTAGTGGGAGACTGCTCTTGCTTGTTTCTCTGGTGCTTTCCAGGAGAGTCTGATTACTTCACTTTCTCTGTCAGTGGTAAACCAGTCTCTGTATCCCATTTCTCCTTGGAGAGCCTATTGTTTCTTAAAATCGAGCTACTTAATAGATCTGTAACATTAGATCTCAAAGGTGTTCAACAAAAATTATGAATATGGAGTTTATCTGACTTTTTCATGTTAGGTTAGAATCCACACTTTTCATTGTTCTTTATAACAGGCAGAAGCAAAATCCAATGCATGCTTTTTAGTTGCTTCTTTGTTTTCCTTACATTTATTTTGGGATAATTTTAGACTTATGGAAAAGTTGTAAATGTAGTACAGAGAGTTCTCATACACCTATCACTCAGCTTCCTGTATGCTTACCATCTTATATAACCACAATACATTTGTGGAAACCAGAAATTAGTAGTATCAAAACTATAACATTGACATTATCATTACCAAAACTATAGACACTTTGGGTTTTACCGCTTTTCCCACTAATATCCTTTTTCTGTTCCTCTGATCAGTAAAATTTCCCAGTCCTTTTTTTTCCGTGTCCTTTATAGTTTTGAAGAGTACTAGTCAGACATTTTCTAGAATGTCCCTCAAATGGAGTTTAAAATGAAATTTTTTTAACTTTATTTTTTCAGTGTTCCAAGATTCATTGTTTATGAATCACACCCAGTGCTCCATGAAATATAAAATGGAGTTTTGATTAGACTGGGGTTCTGAGTTTGGTGAAGAATACCACAGAGATGAAGTACCTTTCTCATTGCATCATATCAGGAGGTATATCCACATAAGTTATCACTGCGAGTATTAACTTTTCAATTCTTGGTTAAGATGGTGTCTGCCAGATTTCTGTACTGTAAAGTCACTACTTTTCACTGTCCATACACTATTCTTTGAGACTGAATCACTAAGCCCAGCCCACACTCAGGTGGAGAGGCATTAAGCACCTCGTGGAGAGGGGATATCTATATATATTATTTAGAATTCTTTTTTGTAAGAAAGTTTTACATCTTTTCCCACATGTATTTATTTATTCAATAATTTATATAAGTATGGACTCATGGGTATTAATTCTATTGTTTGGGTTTTAACCAAATACGATTGTTACTGATTTTGCTGATAAGCTTTGGTAATTAGAAATTCTTTCAAGTTTGGTCATTTGTAATGCCCAATCTTTTTCGATTATCCTTCCTTAATTTCTGGAATTCCAAATTATTCAAAGTTAATCTTGTATTTAACTTGGAATCCACCATTTATCTAAGGATTTTAGGATCTTTTTATTAGAAAATGAGATATAGGGGCACCTGTGTGGCTCAGTGGGTTAAAGCCTCTGCCTTCGGCTCAGGTCATGATCCCGGAGTCTTGGGATTCGAGCCCCGCATCGGGCTCTCTGCTCAGCGGGGAGACTGCTTCCTTCTCTCTCTCTCTGCCTGCCTCTCTGCCTGCTTGTGATCTCTGTCTGTCTGTCAAATAAATAAATAAAATCTTAAAAAAAAGAAAAGAAAAGAAAATGAGATATAAAAACCAAGATCTGGAGTAAAATTTTTGAGATAATGTTTTCCCCCATTTTATTTCTGAAAAACACATTCCAGGGGCTATTTACCCTGACCAACTAAGACTGGGACATGGTGAAAGGAGATGCAACTGAGAAGATTTATAGACATAAAAGATGCTCTAAAAAATAATGTACTATGCTTCCACCTTTCATGCCATCAACGACTTGTTTTAAGAAAGGCTCAAGGATAATCAATCCATCAGTCATCCAATAGCCTTATCAAGTGGCTTGGCACAAACTAAAAAGCAAAAAGAATAATATCCTTCTGAAAAAGATGTGGGCTGGGCTAGTATCAGGCTGTTAAGGTGAAAAGATGTCATAAAATAGGAGAAACCACAATGTTCCATAGCAGAGTTATAGTTATACTCCATGAGAAACCAGAACCTAATAGGTGGAGAAGCTCTGCAGATAGTGGATTAAGTAGCTGTTTGATGGAGTTTGCTTTATTACTGGTATTCACGTTCTAAGGGTAACACATTTAAAATTTTTAGGAATATCACGAACCACTAATGTTTTCCTGGTAAATTATTTACTATGTATTATAATTATAGCAGAAGTGAGAAAGTGCACACACACACACACACACACACACACACACACAGATGAGGCCAAGAAAAAAAATGATGTACTAAGGTGAACTATGAACTTTGGGTGCTAATTATGGGTCAGTGTAGGTTCATCAATTATGAGAAATGTACCCCTCTGGTGAGTGATGTTGATAATGAGGAAGGCTATGCATGTGTAGGGGAAGAAGATATGTGGGAAATTCTTGTACCTTCCTCTCAATTTTGCCTTAAACCCAAAACTTCTTTTAAAAAAGTCTTTAAACATTGCGGAAAATAGTTTTAAAAATTGCACATATTAAGAGCATATGAGTGAAAAAAATAACATTCAGTAAAATTGAAATTTTGTGTATGGGTGTAGTCCTATGATTTAAACACATGTGTAGATTTGAGTAAGTATCACCCCTATCATGATAAAAAACAGTGGCATCATCTTTCATACTTTTCTTGTGTTATCATTTTGTTGTTACACCCAGCCCTAAGTCCTGGCAATGATTAGTCTGCTTTACATTAATATAAGTTTATCTTTTCAAGAATGTCATATAAATCAAATCGAATAGATATAACCTTTTGAGACTGGCTTCTTTTAATCAGCAAAGTCTCATTAAGATTCTACCAAATTACTGTGCATATAAGTGGTAAATTTTTTCTTTTATTTTAAATTTAATTTTATTTTTTCAGTGTTCCAAGATTCATTGTTTATGCACCACACCCAGTGCTCCATGCAATACATGCCTCCTTAATACCCACCACCAGGCTCATCGAACCCTCCACTCCCATCCTCTCCAAAACCCTCAGTTTATTTCTCAGAGTCCACAGTCTCTCACGGTTTGTCTCCCCCTCCAATTTCCCCCAAATCCCTTCTCCTCTCCTTCTCCCAATGTCCTTTGTGTTATTCCTTATGCTCCACAAGTAAGTGAAACCATATGATACTTGACTCTCTCTTCTTGACTTATTTCACTCAGCATAATCTCTTCCAGTCCTGTCCATGTTGATACAAAAGTTAGGTATTCATCCTTTCTGATGGAGGCATAATACTCCATGGTATGTATGGACCACATCTTCCTTATCTATTCTATTCCTGAAGTGCATCTTGGTTCTTCCCACAGTTTTGTGACTGTGGCCATTGCTGCTATGAACACTGGGGTGCATGTGGTCCTTCTTTTCACTGCATCTGTATCTTTGGGGTAAATACCCAGTAGTGCAATTGCAGGGCCATAGGGTAGCTCTATTTTTAGTTTCTTAAGGAATCTCCACACTGTTTTCCAAAGTGGCTGCACCAACTTGCATTCCTACCAACAGTGTAAAAGGGTTCCCCTTTCTCCAGACCCTCTCCAACACTTGTTGTTTACTGTCCTGTTAATTTTTGCCATTCTAACTGGTATAAGGTGGTGGTATCTCAAAGTGGTTTTGATTTGAATCTCCCTGATGGCTAATGATGATGAAAATTTTTTCATGTGTCTGTTAGCCATTTGTATGTCTTCCTCGGAAAAGTGTCTGTTCATGTCTTCTGCCCGTTTTTGACCTGATTATCTGTTTTGTGTGTGTTGAGTTTGAGGAGTTCTTTATAGATCTTGGATATCAGCCCTTTGTCTGTAGTGTCATTGTGAATATCTTCTCCCATTCCATGGGTTGCCTGTTTGTTTTGTTGACTGCTTCCTTTGCTGTGCAGAAGCTTTTGATTTTTATGAAGTCCCAAAAGTTCATTTTCACTTTTGTTTCCTTTGCCTTTGGATACATGTCTTGAAAGAAGTTGCCATGGCCGATGTCAAAGAGGTTACTGCCTATGTTCTCCTCTACGATTTTGATAGATTCCTGCCTCAAGTTGAGATCTTTTATCCCTTTCAAGTTTATCTTTGTGATACCTGGGAATAAACCTAACCAAAGAGGTAAAAGATCTGTACTCAAGAAACTATAGAACACTCATGAAAGAAATTGAGAAGACACAAAAAGATGGAAGAACATTCCATGCTCATGCATTGGAAGAATAAATATTGTTAAAATGTTTATAGTGCCCAGAGAAATCTATACTTTCAATGCCATCCCAATCAAAATTCCTCTGGCATTTTTCAAAGTGCCGAACAAACAATCTTAAAATTTGTATGTGACCAGAATAGACCCTGACTTACTAAGGAAATGTTGAAAACAAAACAAAACAAAACTGGGGGCATAACATTGCCTGATTTAAAGCTTTACTACAAAGCTGTGATCACCAAGACAGCATGGTACTGGCACAAAAACCAACACATAGACCAGTAGAATAGAGTAGAGAGCAGATATGGACCCGCAACACTATGGCCAAACAATTTTCAACAAAGCAGGAAAAACTATCCAGTGGAAAAAAGACAGTCTCTTCAATAAATGGTGCTGGGAAAATTGGACAACTATGTATAGAAGAATGAAACTTGACCATTCTCTTACACCATACACAAAGATAAACTCGAAGTGATACATTTCTTAATATTGCTGAATAGTATTCCAATGATTGGCTATACCACAACTACTGAAGTTTTCTAGTTTTTTATCATTACAAATAAATTTCTCTAAAAAACCATGCAAATGACAAGTATGAATATTTAAAAATGTTAAGTATCAGTAGTTATTAAGGAAATGCAAAATAAAACCATGCTGAGACAGCAGTTTACTCCCACTAAGATGGCTAAAGTTAGAAAGATTAAATATACTAAGTGTTAAGGATTTAAAGGAACTAAAAATTTGATAATAAAAATAGTAAAACCACTTTTGAAAACAGATTATCAGTTTCTTAAAAACCTAAACCTCTCATCTCATCTTGCCATTCCAAAACAAATGTCCACACAGAAAACAGTACATCAGTGTTCACTGTGGCATTATTCAAAATAACTAAAAGCTTGAAACAATCCAAATGTCCATCGATAGGTGTATGGATGAACAAAACATGGTTATACAGATATTGGAATTTCAGTCAGCCATAAAAATACTTGAATCATTGATACACACAATACTTGGATAAATCTCAAAATCATACTGATGAAAGAAGCTAGACAGAAGTTACATAATTGCTTTCTGAAAAAAAAAAGCATAACAAATAGTAGTTACCAAGGCAACATATTGATGTGGTTTGAGGAGGATCACCTTGGGGGCAAAGAAGTAACAGGGTGTACTGCTTTTCCTAACATAGATATATAAAATATATAACCTGCTTCTCAGTTTCTGCCTTTTGGGACCCTGATATGAATAGGGACAATCAAAGAAAAATACAGGAGCAAATAAAACCAATATAAGATCTCATTCTTAAGAGTTCTAATCTAATACTCAATTAAATACTAATAAACCAAACCCAATAACATTTTAAAACCAAACTTGAACATATAACAATAATATAAGAAAATGTAAAGACTAAATGTCATAAACTAAATATCAAAACCAATCCCATAAAAGTATCCACACAACATAAGCACATCCACTTAAAATTACAACCTCAAACCAAAGACGCATATATAATTCTTTTTTAATTATTTTAAATTTTTTAAATAAACATATAATGTATTATTAGACCTGTATTAGTACAGGTCTGTGAATCACCAGGTTTATACACTTCACAGCACTCACCATAGCACATACCCTCCCCAATGTCCAACATATATATTACTCTTACCACTACTATATAAACATACCAAAGTGAAAAAAAATTCAGAGTAGTCACTCTCACAGACAAGCACACAGGACATACTGAGAGGTCAGGAAGGGGCATGGAAGGATACAGTCACAGTAGGAACCCGAGGCAAAGAACAATTTCTCTATATAACAATTGAAATTTCCCCACACAGCTTGAAGTGAGGTGAGTTATATGGTTATTAGATTTGGGCACAGAAATTCACAAGCATAACTGTCAAAGCTAAAATAGTATAAATGAGCTTATTTCAGAGATGACACCAATTTTTACCCCATTTCCCAAAAGAACAATGTAATATTTAAAACTTACCCTTCAGACATTGTTTCAGTTCTGTGATCATGTCTAAAAGGGTGGCTTGTGGGCAGTATCTTGTCTCTCCACCTAGTCTCATTCTCTCTTGGTCCTCAGTCAAGAAGGAATAGTCCAAGAAAAATTAGGAGAAGAAATCCAATGAGTGACTTATTCATACTCAGGAGAGCTATAATATTTATTTATATTCAAATGATCCTTTTGTCACTTAGTCCCTTCTCATATAATATTTTTAAAACTTAACATCAGAAGTGTCTGTGAGCTATATGTAGCTTCCAGAACCATAATTATAGGTGAGTTTGGAGAAAGCACTGACCATTTCTTTGTGTTCACTGCCAGCTGTAACTAACCTGCCCTCTGGGGGAAAGAGCTACCCATTTATGCATAATTAGAACCTAAGCAATAGGGTATGAAGTTCTCAACTCAGAATGACTATACATTTTAGTAATGAGCACAAATCTTTTACCCAGATATATCAGGGGAAAAGTACCTCCTTTAAATTCTGAGACAGATAGCTTAATTCTGTAGTATTTGAGAGGCCAATTGCTAGTGAAGTGGTGAGCTTTGCATGAGATGGGGAACTGAATGATCTCAAGTCCTGAGATCTGGTCAATATGAACATTCCATCTCTACCAAGGGAGAGAAAACTTCCTCTGTTTATTTTACTTTTTAATTTACATGCCTCTGCCTCTCTAACATGAGTGAAGATTCCCTGAAGGCAGGCTCAGTTATTGTTCAATTTTATATCACCCATATCCCAAATCTGCACATTAAAGACATTCTGCAAATGCCTTGACATGTTTAAAGGAACAAATGTGTCACTATTATGATCCATTCTTCTTTTTTTTTTTTTAAAGATTTTATTTATTTATTTGACAGACAGAAATCACAAGTAGGCATAGAGGCAGGCAGAGAGAGAGGAAGGGAAGCAGGCTCCCCGCCGAGCAGAGACTCGATCCCAGGACCCTGAGATCATGACCTGAGCTGAAGGCAGTGGCTTATCCCACTGAGCCACCCAGGCACCCCTGATCCATTCTTCTTAATAACAGCTGGATACTTATCTAAGAACCTACCTATAACATTGAAAAAGCACCTGTCTTGGATATGTAAACAAATAAATAAACCCAGCAACTGATCTGAGTCTCCTCATAAGTCCTATTACGTTTTTGCTATGAAAACCTTGGGGTTTATTTAGTGCCTCATGCAAAGAGCATTAGAAGACCTGAAAGACAGCCCCCCAGAATATAAAATAATTAAAAAGTAAATTTCTCATATAGAAATAAAGCAACTGTACATAAGTCAACAACAACAAAAAGATTCTCCTCCATACCAATGAGTTTTGATTAGTGATAACCTATTCAAACTACATATTAAAATCAGCGAAATCTGGGGACATGGAAGGGGGAGTAATGCAAATTTGACAAGGCCACAACACTCCCTTTAATGAATTGACTATCTGCTTTTAGAGCCATTTTTGTGATATCTTTTCTTCTGGGTTTCCAGACACTCTTTCTCATTTAAGCTGCTGCCAGCAGAGACTAGGTAATATGGCATCCCAAGCATAGAGTCAGAAAAGAGGTATTTTATACCTTACTACCCACATGATCACAGGTAGATGACTAATAATCAGATTAATCCTTCAAAACTTTTTCAGCTGACCAGTAGATATTTTTTAAATAACTATCACATACTGAAGTCCTCAAAGTTCCTCAGAATTTTCCCTTCAGGTAGCAGCTATATAGTCTTTCTGAACCTATGGACCATCACACCCATTTCATTTTATACACACAGACAGACAGACAGACACACACACACACACACTTATATACATAATAACATTATGCACATATATGTACATATGTATCAGGTAGAATATATACACACCATGCACTTATCTCTCTGTGTATGTGTAGCTATATCTATTCATTTACTTATTTGTGTGTATGTGTGTGTGTGTGTGTGCGCGTGTGTGTATTTCAACTAACTGAAGTCCCAAACTGAAGTCTTCCTCTGACACACTCTGGGAGGCTCCAAGGTTTGCATCGCCCTCTTAACCTACAAAACCCTCATGTCAAGAGGCAGTAGAGTGTTGTGGTTTAGATCACAGAAACTCTATCCTCTCTGGTTACTTAGAACAACAGTTCTGCCATTTAAAATTGTACGACCTTGAATAAACTCTGTAACCTCTTTGAGTCTCAGTTTCCTCATCTGTGTAATAAATGACAGTAGTTGTTGAATAATCAAATGAGTTGATAACACTGAAAAGAACATCTAGTATATGGTAACCAATAAATATTATATTTTATTTATATTATAATCATCTAGACTAAATTCACAAAATATGGCATTAAAAATAAAACAGATTTGTCACAAGTTGCTGATTGCTCTACTGCAGCTACTGCAGTTTCTTAAAAATTAAGATACTTATTTGTGGAGCATAACAAATAGCATGGAGTACAAGGGGTGTTAGAGAGGAGAAGGGGATTGGGTAAGTTTGAAGGGGAGGTGAATCATGAGAGACTATGGACTCTGAAAAACAATCTGATGGGTTTGAAGTGGCGGGGGGGTGGGAGGTTGGTGTACCAGGTGGTGGGTATTATAGGGGGCACAGATTGCATGGAGCACTGGGTGTGGTGAAAAAATAATGAATACTGTTATGCTGAAAATAAATTAATAATAAAAAAATTAAAGATACTTAATCTGTCATTCATTCAGCAAAAAGTTATTGAGTGCCCAATAGGTGGCCAACATAATGCTAATCTTGATATATAAAAATAATGAATTTCCTAAAACAGTCTTGAAGAACACTGGGTAGCATTTAGCACTTTTGTAATTCTTTGTATTACCAACTTTTTTACTGGTAGTAGTCATGAGATCTCAAAAGCTGCTCTGGGCTACAATTTTTACATACATACTAAAATATACAGGCATACAAGTATACTGTTGTTTCTACATATCCTTCCCCCTTTCAGTTTTCATACCTAGTACCACGGGTTTCCAAATGTTCAGAGGAAACAGTATAAAATCATTATTCTTCTCCTAAAGAAAAGTGACAATCAACTACACGAGAGATATATTTTTAAGTATAAAGATCAATCATTTCAATATGTGTCATAATTTCTCAAAATCTTCCTAGAGAATAACATGACAATAAAATCCTTAAGTGATTCACATGATATCCTGGCATGAAGATTCTGTTTCATGGAGACAAACTCAGGTTGAGACGGGGACTGGAGAATTGTCAAGGTTGATGTTTGGAGTATAGGATCAAAATAGTACTTTACTGGGGGACACATTGAAATATTGTCTCATTTCCATGTTGGTCTCTAAAAAGCTCATGGCATTAACCACAGCTGGATAATGAGCATCTCCACCTCTTGTCTTCAATATCAGAAGAGTATCTTACAGTATCCTGAAACATGTGATTCATATACCTGACCAACCAACATACCTTGATCATTATTTCCCTTGAGTCTAGGTAATGGCTGATGGTCAGTGTCAGAACTCACTAGGGGACATGCTGCTCCTGAGGCCAAGGGGCACAGAGAGCTCTGGCCAGGTAACAGGGTAGGCTTTGTGACCGCTGGGACACCATGAGGCCAGTTGGGGAGGGATTCAGCCTTCTTCTTAAGTTTTCTTGCTCATGGAAGAGATATCTTCATACATCTTATCTGGATTCTTTTCCCACTGTTATATATGTGTATTAAACAAGTGGTTTGCATTCCCCAGATCCAATAGCTAAGCAGGAAATACATTCCATCTTATGTGCTTCTGCCTTGTCACCTAATGATCTGAGTCACTCTACCAGAGTAATTACCTCAACTCCTCCTGAGACCCCAACTAAGCAGGTAAAACAGAGAATCTTGAAAGCAAAGAATGAGAGAATAATCAGTAGTTGGTGAGATGGAGAGAGTAGAGATAGCTTTTCCTCCTCAGACCCTGGAATGAAAAAAAAAAGAAACAAAACAGAACATTTTATCAGGAGTGATCAACAAGACAGAAAATGTCCTTGGTGCCTAGGGATGGCCTTATTCTCCTCTCAGCTCCTGGTTTTTGTGAACCTTTCTTTGGATGCATGGTTGCTATGAGCAGCATGTTTCTGCATTTTTGCTCTCTGTGACACATGCTACTACTAGGTGCCTGTGTTTTCCTGCCAAACTGAACCTGAAAAAACTAGAAGGAAATACAAGGGAGAATGCTAGACTAAAGGCAAGTTTGGCTTAATAATATGGAAAGTGGTTTCTAGAAGTTCTTGAGGGGAGAGATATAAGAGGATTTGTGTAAATACATTTATCTAATATAGTAATTTAATATTATTTACATTCATTACTTTGGAAATATAAAGTAAGGGTAAGGAAAATGTAATCTGGATGTCTCCTAGTCCTCCAGTCTATATGTGGTCCCTGTCTTCAACTGTCTGTAAAATAAATTCTCTCCCTTAAATGCAAGAAACACCATACATTCCTTGAAATTTTGGTGTATTACAAGAAGACTTATGATATACTAGGACCATAAATTCATACTCTCAAGGGAAATTCCCAGGACAAATAGGCCTCCTAGACTCTGTTTTGTTCTTCCTAGTTCCAGTTCTAGATACATGACTTTCTCCCTAATTTCCCAAAGCAATCCTAATAGAAATAAAAGAATACAGTATAGACATACCCCATCTAATGTAGATGCTATAGACATGATGAAACTTCATTAGCAGACAGCTAGGCAAAATTTCCTCCTTCCAAGCATACACTACTGGTCTTGATCATTTTGCATTTAGTTTAGTGAGAATGAAAAATTAAAAGCATCTTGCACAGTAGCCATGTACTTCTTTTACATTGATATGGGAAAATAATGAAGATTTTTATTATCAAATATACCTGTGCACTATTCCCATCAGTCAACTAAATGTCTACAACCCCCAAAAGAGAGGGAAGCACACAGCTCAGTATCAGTGCTTATTCATGGTCAAGGAAACATATTTCAAGGAACAAAATAATTCCAAATTTCTTGATCCTTTCCTTTGAATTGCTGAAATTCATGAACAATAACTAAAGTCTGATTCTATGGAAACATTGATATATATCATTTTCTCTTTTGTCTGCTTCTCTTGTCCTTGAAGTATTTGAGCCCTGGGCATAACTCTCCAAAATTCTCAAGGGAAAAAAATAACATCTCAAAACTATTTCCTTTAACCACAAGCATGAGTAAAACTTCTCCTTCTCTGCTTCACATACCCCTCAGTAGCTTCAAAAAAGTCTTTGCAGCAACCTAGCACATGGCAGGAGATCAGATCTTTTACCCCATGAAAGTACAGACATGGTCACCATTTGCCAAAGTAAAAGAGGCATTGTTCTATTTCTGTCTTTGTCCCTCTAAAAAGCTGTGGTTAAAAAGTCATAACTCCCAAAACATAGAGAAAAAAAAGTCCAATATAATATTTCCTAATTTTCAAGAGGTCTGACTGGGGAGTTCCTGTGCTTGCTGGTATGACTGATCCTGAGTATGAAGGAGAGATTGGACTACTACTCTACAGTGGAGGTAAGGGAAAGTGTGTCTGGAATACAGGAGATCCCATAGGGCATCTCTTAGTATTAACAGCTCTGTGATTTTTTTACATGTATTTTTTGTTATTTAAATTCGACTAGCCAATATACAGTACATCATTAGTTTCAGATGTAATGTTCAATAATTTATCAGTTGCATAAAACACCCAGTGTTTATCACATCGGTGCCTTACTTAATGTCCATCACCCAATAGCAACCCTGTTCATTTCCCATAGTTAAGAGTCTCTCATGGTTTGTTTCCATCTCTGATGACTTCCCATTCTTTTTTACCTCTCTTCCCCTGTGATCGTCTGCACTGTTTCTTATATGCCACATATGAGTGAAACCATATAATTGTCTTTCTCTGATTGCTTATTTTGCTCAGCATAATTCCCTCCAGTTCTATCCATGTCAATGTAAATGGTAAATGGTAAGTATTCATCCTTTCTGATGTTTGAGTAATATTCCATTGTGTGTACACACACACACACACACACACACACACACACACACCATCTTCTTTATCCATTCATCTTTTGATGGATATCCTGGATACTTCTACAATTTGGCTGTTGTGGACATTGCTGCTATGAATATTGAGTATATGTGCTGCCAAAGCAAGCACAGCTGCTATGAATATTGAGGTGTAGGTGCCCCTTTGCATCACTACATTTGTGTCTGTGGGATAAATACCTAGTAGTGCAATTGCTGGGTCATAGGATAGCTCTAACTTTAACTTCTTGAAGAAACTCCATATTGTTTTCCAGAGTGGTTGTACCAGCTTGCATTCCCACCAACAGTGTAAGAGGGTTTCCCTTTCTCCACATCCTTGCCAACATTTATTGTTTCCTATCTTGCTAATTTTAGCCATTCTGACCATTGTGAGGTTGTACCTCCTTTTGGTTTTGATTTGTATTTCCCTGGTGCCAAGCGATATGGTGCATTTATTCATGTGTCTGCTGTCCATTTGTATGTCTTCTTTGGAGAAATGTCTGTTCATGTCTTCTGCCCATTTCTTGATTGGATTATTTGGGTTTTGGGTGTTGAGTTTGTTTCTTTATAAATTTGGATACTAGCCCTTTATCTGATATGTCATTTGCTAAAATTTTCTCCCATTCCGTAAGTTGCCTTTCAGTTTTGTTGACTGTTTCCTTTGCTGTGAAGAAACTTTTTATCTTGATGAAGGCTCAATAGTTCATTTTTGCTTTTGTTTCCCTTGCCTTTGGAGACATGTCTAGTAAGAAGTTGTTGCAGTCAAGGTTGAAGAGGTTCTTGCCTGTGTTCTTTAGGATTTTGATGGATTCCTGTCTCACACTGACATCTTTCATACATTTTGAGTTTTTCTTTGTGTATGGTATAAGAAAATGATCCAGTTTCATTCTTCTGCATGTGGCTGTCCAATTTTCCCAACACCATTTACTAAAGAGACTGACTTTTTCCCATTGGATATTCTTTCCTGCTTTGTTGAAGATTAGTTGATCATAGAGTTAAGGGTCCATTTCTGGGCTCTCTATTCTGTTCAATTGATCTATGTGTCTTTTTTTGTGCCAGTACCATACTGCCTTGATGATTACAGCTTTGTAAAATAGTTTGAAGCCCAGAATTGTGATGCCATCAGCTTGTCTTTTCTTTTTCAGCATTCCTCCGGCTATTTAGGGTCTTTTCTGGTTCCACACAAATTTTAGGATTATTTGTTCCAGCTCTATGAAAAAAGTTGATGGTGTTTTGATAGGGATTGCATTGAATGTGTAGATTGCTCTGGGTAGCTCAGACATTTTAACATTATTTATTCTTCCAGTCCATGAGCATGGAGTATTTTTCCATTTCTTTGTGTCTTCCTCAATTTCTTTCATAAGTGTTCTGCAGTTTTTAGAGTATAGATCATTTACCTGTTTGGTTAGATTTATTCCTAGGTATCTTATAGTTTTGGGAAACAATGGTATTAATTCCTTAATTTAATTAAATTAATTTGATAATAAATGGGATTAATTCCTTAATTTCTCTTTCTTCTGCGTCATTGTTAGTGTATAGAAATGCAACTGGTTTCAGTGGATTGATTTTTATATCCTGCCCTGTTGCTGAAGTGCTGGATGAATTCTAGCAATTTTGGGGTAGTCTTTCGGTTTTCCACATAAAATATCATGTCAACTGCAAAGAGTGAGAGTTTGACTTCGTTTTTGCTCATTTGACTGTCTTTTCTTTTTGCTGTCTGATTGCTGAGGCTGGGACTTCTAGTACTATGTTGAAAAAAAGTGGTAAAAGAAGGCATCCCTGTCATGTCCCTGACCTTAGGGGAAAAGTTCTCAGATTTTCCCATTGAGAATGATATTCACTGTGGGCTTTTTGTAGATGGCTTTTATGATATTGGGGTATGTTCCCTCTATTCATACACTGTGGACAGTTTTAATCAAGAAAGCATGCTATATTTTGTCAAATGCTTTTTGTACATCTATTGAGAGGATCATATGGTTCTTATCTTTTCTTTTATTAATGTGATGTATCACACTGATTGATTTGCAAATGTTGAGCCACCCTTACAGGCCAGGAATAGATCCCACTTGGTGGTGGTGAATAATCATTTTAATGTACTGTTGGATCCTACTGGCTAGTATCTTGGTGAATATTTTGGAACCCGTTTTCATCAGAGATATTGGTCTGTATTCTCCTTTTTGATGGAGTCTTTATCTGGTTTTGGGATCAAGGTAATGTTGGCCTCACAGAACGAGTTTGGAAGCTTTCCTCCCATTTCTTTCTTTTTTTCTTTTTTAAACAGCTTCAGAAGAATAGGTATTATTTCTTCTTTAAATGTTTGTTAGAATTCCTCTGGGGGGGGGAAGAATTCCTCTGGGAAGTCATCTGGCCTTGGATTCTTATTTTTTGCAGGCGCATGATTAAGGTGAATGGAAAGCTACAACAACCCAATCCAGGCAGGACTACTAATAGCCCAGACCCTTCAGAAATGAAGGCAGAGGGAATATAGCATGGATAGTGGAAGAAGGCAGTTATAAATAATAGGTACAACCATGTAACAAGTTACAGCAAAGCGCAATTGTCATGAGTATTTCTTCTTGTTGTGAATATATGCATGTATGTTATATAGCAAATGTGTTTATTTTCTACCATCGCTTGTCTCCCTATCATGTAACATAAGATGTATTAACTTTATGTCAGAGTAATTAAATATTTTAAATGCTATATCATATTTCAGTTAAAGGATATCAAGGAGAAGAGTAAACATCATTCAAAGACCGTACCTCCTTATGTGGGGAAGAAGTTAGTGCATTTTCAATTATATGCAGGATAATTGTATCATGCTAGGCAGGGTTATGACCTTGATATTTGGAGATTAAGTATGCTTTAAGGAGATTCAAACAGGTTCCAAGTTGACAAGGAATGGATTTGTGATGGTCAATTTTACGTGTCAACTTGACTGGGCCACATTGTGTCCAGATGTTTGGTCAAACATATTCTGGGTATTCCTATAAGGGTGTTATTGGAAGAGATTAATACTGAAATTGCAGACTGAGGAAAGCAGATTGCCCTCCCTAATGCTGGTGAGCCCATGAAATCAGTTGAAGGCTTCAATAGAACAAAAAGCCTCACATTTCACTGAATAAAAGTGAGAATCCTTCCTGCCTGACTGCCTTGAGCTAGGACATCAGTTTTTTTTTTTTCTGCCTTTGGATCCAAAAAGAAACATCAATTCTTCCTGGGTCTTAAGCCTGCAAGATTTCACTGAAACTACACTATTGGTGTTTCCTCAGTCTCTACCTTGCCAGTTTACCCTGCAGATCCTGGGACTTAACAACTTTTCTAATAATATGAGCCAATTTTTTATAATCAATTCTTCTCCCTCTCTCTCTTTCTCTCTCTCAAGACTGATATGACAGTATCTTCTGATATGATAGTATCACCAAAATTACACAAGAATATTCAAAGGAATTGGAGGGCCTCACTCCATGACAGAGTTAAAAAGTTCAGAATTTAGCAAGGAAGGACAAAAGGCTATCTGACCTACCTAAACAAGGAGCCTTGACTATTGTGAAGAATGCAAGTAGGTGTAAAGTATTCAGGAGTTTTGAAGGTAGGAAGTGTATTTGTTGCGCAGACAGGAAAGACTAACACATACAAGAGAAGGAGGATATTGTTCCTATCCCAAATATTGTTTCAAGTGTGGTAAGTCTTTTTGTGGACAAAGAGCTATAAATACCTGAAGAACCTACATGAGAAACTTTTCCCAGGAGCCCTTAAATTCTGGATTGCATTTCAGAAGAAGTTCTTCAAAGAGTACTGGAAAGTGGCTTACCACTGAAAGGTAGGTATCAGGGATCAAGGGAATGTGGCTCTGTCACTAAAGTTCTACCCACCATTGCCAATGCCACCACAAATGTTGCTCTCAGTGCACATTACTCTACTCAGAAAGGCGCCATTCATAAATCAATCTATGTGAATGATGCCTTCCTGAGTAGGGCACTGAACACAGATTAGCTGGAGGTGGCAGGCTTGACCTTTTTCACAAAGTGATATAAAGGCCTGAAGAACATACAAGTGAGGCTTTTCCTGGGACCTTCCTTCCCTAGATTTTAGAAGGCTCTTTAAAGGGTCCCATGAATTGAATCACCACTGAGTGAGTGGGTGGTTCTAAGGTTCAAGAAACAACACCAGTGTACAGGTATTGCATCTCTCAAGGCCAGCACTTATGTTGTACCTGTTGTACATTACTTCACTCTAAGAGGTGCCAATCATATTTCTAGTTACATGGATGGCACCTCCTGAAGTGGAGCACTGCACACACAATAGCTGAAGGTGGTGATCCTGCCCAAACCCCAGAACCCCATCACTATGCCAGTATAAACAACACCCTAACACTCCCAATGAGGAATCAGCAGAATATACCGAAAAGACCTGGAAAGTAACCACTATGCTCCCCTTTCTCTTGCCCTCCCCTGAAAGCTTATCTCTTCACCTGCTGTGTATTTCATGGGACAGATTTTAAGACTGAGAATAAGTCTTCTTCCTTGACTTTTCCCTCTTCCTCTTAGCTTTAAGATATTTGTCTGCATTATTTTACTTTTCAATTTAATAGAGTGGGCACATAAAAAACTATTTTATTTCCCAAAAGTCAGCTGTTAAGTAGAAAGTATAATTTAACTCACTCATTATATCTAGATATTGCAGACCCGATAGAACTCAGAACAGTGCTGGACAGAATTTTTTTCTTCACACGTCTATTCTTCTGTATACCACCATGTGGGCTTTAGCCCGGCATTGTCTGAAAAGAGGTAGAGGTCTTAAACAGCAGAAGGAGCAGCACTATGTACTTGAAAATCGACATGCAGAAAAAGCAACACATGGAAATACATAGAAATATATGCAAATAAACATGTAGATAATAAAACAAACCAAAAGACAGTGCACTGAAAACAATAAAAGAATTAAAAATACTACTGAGTATTCTAAATAACACACATAAAAAATACCAATCATTGGGGAACTAAAAAAAAGGATGTATATTTTTGTATATACAAAAATATATTTTGTATTTTAAAAATACAAGAAATTCAGATACACAAAACCCAAGGAAACAAACCCAAAAAGCAAACAAGCAAAGAAAACAACAAAAAAGAATACACTGACCAAATTTAAATGTACAAAAAGATCACAAAACAAAACAAGATCTGAGGGTTTCAGAGGGGAGGGGGGTGGGGGATGGGGTAGCTGGGGGATGGGCATTAAGGAGGGCACGCATTGTAATGAGCACTGGGTGTTACATGCAACTAATGAATCATTGAACACTACATCAAAAACTAATGATATATTACACAGTGGCTAACTGAACATAATAAAAACAAAACAAAACAAGAATTCCATACATAAAAAATTACCCCATCAAAAAAGAGAGTATATCCTTACAGAAATACAAAACCCCAAAACATACACACCAAAAAAATGACTTCACTCCTCAATAAAAACAAAAGCAGAGAATGAACATGAATCCCTGTTGCAACCTAGCACATATTAGAGCTAAATGACCCTTACTGTACAGGGAAGTGCCAATAATTCAGGTAAGAGAGAAGTGTACACCATGAGAAGTAAACAGATGTGCTACATTGGTGACAATGTTAGCACACAAAGTGGAAAAATTTCTCTTTTCACTACAGCTGAATTTCCTTCATGCTATAGGTGAGGCTTTTGTGTTCTATGATGATTTAGAGATTGACAATAAAATCCACAAACATCAGTTGCCAACTCAATACCCTGATGATTTAAAAGAGATTACCTGAAAGGTGATGTGGCATCAAGTTATCAGGTTATATCCCATCCCCCCACATAGAAAGGTAACATTTATATCTTGGTTTCCAGGTTATGCTTCAGTCCAGTAATGATCTTCAGGGGTTGGTGTTTGCTCATTCTCTTGCTCTCTCCTCTGAGAACCCTGGGTTAAGAGTCATACCTCAAAATGAATAAGAGAACTGGCATAAAAACAGACCCATAGACCAAAGAAACAGAATAGCCCAGAAATAAACTCATGCATACATGGTCAACTAATTTTGACAAGGATGTCAAAAACACACAATGGGAAACTACACAAAGTTTAAACAAATGGTTTTGGGAAAACTGGATATTCAACTGCCCAAGAATGAAATTGGACCCTTGCCTTATACCACTCACAAAAATTGGCTCAAAATAGATGAGCTCAAAAAAGAAAAGAAGACTGTAAAAATCCTAGAAAAAAAATAGGGAAAAGCTCCTTGACATTGATGTTGGCAATGATTTTTTGGATAAGATAACAAAATTACCAACAACAGGGGCATCTGGGTGGCTCAGCGGGTTAAGGCCTCTGCCTTTAGCTCAGGTCATGATCCCAGAGTCCTGGGATCGAGCCCCGCATCGGGCTCTCTGCTCAGTGGGGAACCTGCTTCCTCCTCTCTCTCTGCCTGCCTCTCTGCCTACTTGTGATCTCTGTCAAATAAATAAGTAAAATCTTAAAAAAAATTACGGACAACAAAAGTTAGACAAGTGGGATTACATCAACTAAAAATCTTCTGCATAGCAAAGACATAATAAATTGAAATGGTAATTTATGGAACAGGAAAAAATATTTGCAAACCACATTATTTGATAAGGGTTAAAATGCTAAATACATAAATAACTCATATGACTCAATAGCAAAAACAAAAACAAAAACAAAAACAACCCCCTCCCAAATAATCCAATTTAAAAATGGGGGAAGGACCTGAATAGACACTTTTTCCAAGGAAGGCACACAAATGACCAATAGGTACATGAGAAGGTGCTCAACATCACTAATGATCGGGAAAATGGAAATGAAATCCACAATGAGGTATCACTCTACACCTGTTACAATGACTATCATCAAAAGGAGAAGAGATAATTAAAGGCGAAAATGTGCAATAGACTCAACTACAGAGAACAAACAGCTGGTTACTAGAGGGGAGGTGGGTAGGGGGATTGGTGAACTAGGTGATGGGATTAAGGAGTGTACTTGCTGTGATGAGCATTGGGTGATATTTGTAAGTTTCAAATCACTAAACTGTACACCTGAAACTAATATTACACTGAATGTTAACTAACTGGAATTTATATAAAAACTTTTTTTCTGTTGTGGAATAAAGGAAACCTTTGTGTGCTACTGGTAGAAATGTAAATTGGTAGAGCCACTATAGAAAACAGTATAGAGATTTCTCAAAAAATTAAAAATAAAACTATCATATGATCCAGCAATCCTACTTTTGAGTATATATCTGGAAAAATGATATCAGTATCTGGAAGAAATATCTGCACTGCCATATTCATTGCAGCATTACTCAAAATAGCCAAGATATGTAATAACTTAAGTCTCTACTGATGGATAAATGGATAAAGAAAATGTGGGATGGATATATGCGTGTGGGAGGGTGTGTATTCTATACATACATATGTATCTATATATATGTATGTACGGGTATATCACAATGTTATTCATCCATGGAAAGAAGAAAATTTGCCACTGGTGACACAAAGGATGAACCTGAAGGGCAATATGCTAAGTGAAATAAGCTTGATAGAAAAAGACAAATACTGTATGGTATCACTTATATGTTGAATCTAAAATAATTTTTTTAGATTTAAAGAAAATAAGAGAGAAAAGCCAACACAATATTTCCTCATTCTTGAAAGTACTGAGAGGTACATTATCACATCTTGTCATGCCTTTACACAAAACTTAAAAAAAATAGCAAATCTATTTATTGCATGGAAATTTCTGTTTACCATCTTAGTCTCTCCTACTGATATGGCGACCAGAGAAAATGTAAAATGATATTTAGAGGAAGAGAGAGCTTCTACACCCTGAGGAAACAGCTAGATTCAATCTCTGAAAGAGTAAAGGGCTTCTGAGTTCAGCAGAGGATGATTCTAAGGTAGGACAGAAAATGAAGGAGAAGGCTTCTGTGAGGAATTAAGTTGAGAACAGAGTGGTAGCTTTGAGCACAGGAAATTCTTCAGAAAGAAGGAACTCTGAGACTACAGAGCAGGACCCATCTCTGAAATTCTTTCCAGATTGGTCAGGCCTTTTCAGAACAGTGGGATGTAAATCTCTGGAGAATGTATATGAACAGAAGCTTTTCCAAGAACCCTCCTCTGCTGGATCTGGCCTCTCTAGATGTGCTTCTGAGAGTCCTCTGAAATAGCTCAGCACTGAGGAGGTGGTGCCTTCCTCAGAGGAGGACAGCTGAACTTGAAGCTCTACCCCAACCCCAGGACTACCACATGTTGATGAACATGTTGTGTGTAATTCCACTTCAGAAAGACAAAATTCAGGGGTGCCTGGGTGGCTCAGTGGGTTAAGCCTCTGCCTTTGGCTCAGGTCATGATCTCAGGGTCCTGGGATGGAGCCCTGCGTCGGGCTCTCTGCTCAGCAGGGAGCCTGTTTCCCTTCCTCTCTCTCTGCCTGCCTCTCTGCCTACTTGTGATCTCTGTCTGTCAAATAAATAAATAAAATCTTTAAAAAAAAAGACAAAATTCATAGTTCTGTTACCTGTATACCTTCATCTTGAGTAGGACAGTGTATACAAAGTGGCTGGATGTGGCAGCCCTGCTCAAAGACCTTTTTCATGAAGCTTTCATTCCACTTTCAAACATTTAAGCCTATGAATAGGCACCAACATTTGACCAAAGTTCCTCTATGACCCCCAAGCCACTGCTCTTTCTCTTCCAGTCTCTGGGTTTCATCTCATGTACTGCATCTTTAATGAGCCAGGTTTCAGGAGCAAGGTAGAATCAATATCCGTCCATCTTCCCTTCCTTAGGAAGAATAATCTATGTTGGCATTATCCTATTGATTTTCTAATAATTAATGATATTAGGGATGGTTCATTAAAAACTATTTTGCCATCCCCAAAGTAATCCTTTTTTTAATTATTTTTATTTAAATTCAATTAACATATAGTGTAGTATTAGTTTCAGAGGTAGAGTACAGAGATTCATCAGTCTTATATAACACCCAGTGCTCATTACATCCCAGGCCCTAAGTAATCCTTTAAGTAAAAATTCAAACACCTCAGCCCTCCAGGCTCCTGAACTGCAAACTCTCTGGTGCCTCTTTCAGTGTTATTTACCTAAACTTCAACCCATAGAAGAGCCAGTGAGTAAGAGCAAGAACCTCCTTAGGGAGAAGAGCACGCATTTACGTGCCAGAATGGTGAGGTCAGAAAGCCCACTTCTTCCTCAGGTGCTGGGAAAAAAAATCAGCTCATACACACAAACAGTAATGGTTTACAAAACAGAATTTCTGAGGCTTTCACGTGAGACCTGTTTGCTGAGAGCATTTTTCCCAACTTTCCGGTCTGTCTCTCTAGGTGTTTTCAAATCTCACAACATGCAAATGGGCAATCTCAGAGTGAAGTTTGGGGTAAAGAATTTCCAAAATTAAATAAGACTTTGAGAGATGAGCAACCAGAATCTAAAGTTCTTGTGGATAGGGAAGTGAGTGGGTTTGGGGAAATCCATACCTAACTATAACGTTCTTCTTCATTGAAAGAAAAAGGAAGACTGGGTCAAGCGAAGAGATTCAGATGTCCTCAAGTCGTTGGTCTCTTTGATTTAATTATCCATCACCGATAACAAAAATCTTAGAATAACTGCGGCAAACCACATGAGGACCCTGCAGTTCTGATGGGGCAGAGCTTTCATTTTAATGCTGAAAGGAGAGGAACAAAACTCCCATTTAGTCCACCTTCTGTTGCCAGGCAGGGGACTGGGAAACCTCATGCCTAGGTTGACTTGTCCCATTGCGTGAGGGGCCACAAGATAACCTGCAATTCTGCCACTGTCCAGTCTTAAACTTCCTAACCAGTTCACCTTCCTCTTTTCATCTTTCAGAGTTTTCCTTGTGTTAATCTTCCAGCACTACAGTTGTACTTAGCTCATATGTGTAGGTTTCAGTCTATGCTACCTTGTCTGAACCTGAAGTCCCCCATTTTGTTGCCATGATTTAGACTTGTACTGATTTTGAGGACAATGTTTTGAGAATACTGGTTTAAAGTCCATGACAACTACTAGGATAGTTCTGATGATGAAGTAGCTAATATTTCCCTGCCACAAGCATCCCTGGGGAGTTTTTTAGAACAGAGAAAGGGAGGTAGTAAATGATAGAATATTCATGACTAGCTAATCAAAAGAAGTTACTGCAAAATATAGAAATGGGAAACAGGAGAATACCCCTCTCACTGGACTGGATACCTGAAGACAGAGGTAGTGGAGTTTTTTTTTTTTAATTTTTTTTTATAAACATATATTTTTATCCCCAGGGGTACAGGTCTGTGAATCACCAGGTTTACACACTTCACAGTGCTCACCAAAGCACATACCCTCCCCAATGTCCATAATCCCACCCCCTTCTCCCGAGCTTTTTTTTTTTTTTTAAGATTCCATCCATCTATTTGACAGAGAGAGAGAGATCACAAGTAGGCAGAGAGACAGGCAGAGAGAGAGGGGAAGCGGGCTCCCTGCTGTGCAGAAAGCCTGACGTGGAATTCGATCCCAGAACCCTGAGATCATGACCTGAGCTGAAGGCAGAGGCTTAACCCACTGAGCCACCCAGGCGCCCAGGTAGTGGAGTTCTTATTTAACTTTCTCTCTTGATTTATCTAACAGTATGGATGAATTTCAAAATAATTATATTAAGGGACATAAATTAGACAAAAAATGGTATATACTCCATGATTCGATTCTTATAAAAATCTGGAAACTAAAATCTAATCTCTAATGACTGAAGGCAGCTCAAGGATTGCCTGGGCAAGTAGGTAGGGAGAAGGGAAGGAATGAGGGATCACTCAGGGCAGGAGGAATCTTTTGGCGACAGTGGATAATGTTGCCTATTTTGATTGTGGCGATGATTTCATGAGTACATAAATATGCCAGTATGTAACAAATTGTAGATTTCATACCAAATACCTTAATAACCTTTTTCAAATGGAAGAGCAAAGAACTGGAATAGTCAAAAATAAAATCATGCTCCCAAATTAAGCAATCCATTAACACAAAAACTCTCAGATAACAAACACACACTCATATACACAATTCAAAAAATAAATACAATATAAGCTAAAAAGCCCAATAAAGAACAAATAATCCATCCCTAAATAAAACAAAACATACCCCAATGTGCCAAAATCTTTACAGTTGAAAAAACAATCAGAAAAACAAGGCACAAATAAATCAACAATAAAACAAAACCAATAAGATTAAAAAAATCTCTACACTCCATCATATAATCCAAGCTTAATAAACAGGATTAAGTAAATAAACAAATAAGGCAACCAAGAAAAAAACAAACAAAAACAATATTTGACTATGTTGATAAGAAAACATATGGCAAATATCAAACCATATGAGTGTACACACTGGCACAAACTGTAAAAAACCCAAATGAACTCCCAAAACTTGAACAAACCAGACCCCAAATATAACACAAACACATAAGTATCCACAAAACAAAAATTAAAGAGCCCCACAAAAATATTCAAGGGAAAAAACCATCAAAACCCACAAAAGAAAAATCATACAAATTTTAAATTCCCACAACACAAGGAAAATACATACCTAAACAAAAACACACATACACACAACCATAGCTAAAACTCCACAGCACTTCTCTGAACAAATTAAACAAAACACATAAACAAATAAAAATCAAATAAAAAAGGAATCCAGACTTGAACAAATATGAATAATTCAAGAATAATACCCAGTCTAAAACCCAAATATTCACTGAACAGCAAGCCAAAATTCTAACTTAAAAAATGCTCAAGCATACAAGCAAATAAAAACCACACAAAATATCATGCACACTGAATTAGAAACAAAAAACACTAATTAAAAATGCAAAAACCAAATTTTAAAAACACATACACAGACTCTGTAAATAAAAGCAAAAGTATAAACAAAATAATTGCAAAAGCAAATAAGTAAACAAATAATAAAACCAGGTTCCAAAGTCCAAATAAACAATTATTACTAAACCAAAAGCATCTGAAAGCTAAAAACCAAATTCAAACAATGTGATATATACATGAGCCAATCAACTAATTTATGAACACCAACATATATACACTCAAACATAAACTCTCATGCCTTTTCAAAAATAAGCATAGAATCAAATTGAGAACAATTTACAATGGCATCATTGTCACTGCCTGGCACAAATCTGAGGGTATGAGACTTTCCACCCAGAGAAACCCATAGAGCTCATGAGAAGGGAGCACTCCTCTTGAGCATTTGACACTAGCTGTACAAGGTAGTAATGTAATAGTATTGGGAGATAAATTAGAGGAATTCCCTTCTTCTTGGTCATAATCTAAATTTCCCCCAAGATCTGGAGATAATAGCAAAATTCCAAAAACAACCACTTGCCCATTCAGTGTGCTGATGCAATGTGGTTTACGTGATCTCATCTGGAAGGAGGCCTCAGAATGGTAGCTCCCCAACCCCATTTCCCAGCACTATAGTGTATACAACCTGCTTCCCAGTTACTTCTCTGGTCCTGTAGATCATGTCCAGGGTTATAGTGCCATACATTTCTCTATGACTCTTGCTTTTTCTTTGTGAAGACTTTGGATTAAGAAGGAACAACTCAGGGAATGTGGAAGAGAAAAGACCAAGTGACATAATCTTATTCTCAAGAGGTCTGAGATAAGTACTTTCCCATTTCTTCATCTTTTCACAGAATTAAAAAATAAAACGTTAAATACAGTAAAAGGAACCAACCAAATTAAATGTTCTAGGCATATTCTTAACCTGTATTGTTATGGTGAATTCAGAAAGAATTGATATAGATATACATAAACATGTATTTTGAATAATATTTAGGTATATGTATATGTTTGTATACATATACTTTGGAAGAAAATATATATATTTTTCTAAGTAGGGAAGTGCATCTAAATCCCTGAAGAAAGATTTGTCTTCAGTCCTAGACAGTAAAGAAGTTTCAGGTATAGAGGAAATCTTCTGAGGTGAGAAGGAATTTGAAAAGTCCCAAAGGGAAAGAGAAAGGGAAAGGGTTGGGTACTTTACAAATGTTGCATACAGAGTGTTGATAGGAAAAATCAGGGGGGCATGAAGAGTACATGGGTTTTGCAGAAAGTATAACCTCTGAATGCACAAAAAGGGAAAGCTGCATCCTCACTACAAATTTTATACCTGCGTGGGCATACCTCCTTTGAATAGGGCATACAAATCCCTGGAAAACCTCCATGTATGACTTTTCTCAGGAGTACTCAGCCCTTAGGATTTGCTCTCAAGACCTGCTTATGAGAGTCCCAGCAGTGGGAGGATGGTGCTTTGACTTAAAGGAGGGCAGCTCTGTGTATGTAGCTCTAATACTTGCTGCCATAGCCACCACATATATTGTATATAATGTGTATTACTCTACTCAAAAAGGTGACAATCATGCTCCAGTCTATGTGAATGACACCCTCTCAAGTAGGGCACTACACTCAGCTGAAGGTGGTGGCCCTGCCCAAATACAAACATGTAACTTTCATCCAATACAAAGTTTCTAGCATGTGAATGACTATACCACTGTCCTCTTACCCTCCTTTGAGTATCTCCGTACTTTATTGCATCCATAATGTGCTGATTTTGAGGCCTGAAAGATAATAAGCCTCTTCCCTTTTCCTCTTCCTCAAGTAAGAGATAACCTCATCAACATTTTCCTGTTGAATTTCAAGTTTTTAAAAATGGCATATTAAAAATGGGTTTCTTTCCACCAAAAATAATGCTTCCTCCAACACACCCACCACATCCCTCTGCACCCCAACCTTCCAAGTCCTTTGTTCAGAGTTCAACAACTTAACTCCAAAACCCCAGAAGAAGAAAAGTAAACATGCAGGAAATTCAAGAGAGAAGAGAAGACAATTTAGAGGTAGTTCTAGGATTCACAGGACAGAAATCCCATTTTCTCCACCATTCCTAGATAAGATATAAGTCTATTTACCTTGTCTGGAAGAGAGAAGATAGGCTTAGAGCTTAGAGGTGTATAATTTTTCCTTCCCAGCCCTGAATTTTATCCACTTTTTCCTAGAGTTCCTGTTGTTGAGAGGATCTTTTCCAATATTTTCCTCTGGAGGCACAGACCTCCATGGGTCCATCATTCCCTTTAAAAACTGAAACTGAGAGATGGTGGAAGTAGGTAAAAGAAATTCAAACACCCCAAACACTTTTAGAGCTAGGGAGATGAGTTTTACAAGAGTCTGAACAGACAGAGATGGTTTGTATTGAATAAAATACATAACTGACTAAATCACTTGCCACACGAAGGGAGAATAAGGTGAGGGACATTTAACCTGGATGGGTCCAAGTCTCCAAACATTCAGACTAAAACTCTATTTAGTCAATAGAATACAATGACTCAAAAGTCTCAAATCTACATCTATATATATTAATTAAACTGAAATAATCATAAAATATTTTTTAAAAAAATTTCCAGTCAATAAGCACAAGAAAAGATTTTCAAGATCACTAGTCATTAAAAAGTGCAAAAATAAATAAATAAATAAATAAATAAAATTAAAAAAAAAAAACAAAACAAAGAAAATGCAAATGAAATCACAGTGAGATACCACTTCATACTCATTAGGATGTCTGTTATAATAAACAAAAACAAACCAGTAAATAACAAGTGTTGACAGGATGTGGAGAAATAAGAACCTTTGTGCATTGCTAGTGGGACTCTAAAATGGTGGCACTGCTATGAAAAACTGTATGGCAGTCTTAAAAAAAAAAATTAAATTACCATATGACCCAGAAGTTTCTATCCTGTGTTTATATCCAAAGCAACTGAAAGCAGAAACTAGAACAGATATTTGTACACCCCTATCATAACAGTATTGTTCACAATAGCCAAAAGGTGGAAATAATTCAAGTGTCCATGGCAGATAAATAGATATATGGGACATCTGAGATTAACTGCCAAGAGAAACCATAAACAAAAACTCACAAGCAAACAACAATGACAAAAAAACAATAAAAGGAATAAAGTCAAACCCAGATATAAGCAAAAGAATCCTCAACACACATAAAAACAATTACACAAATAGAAATGCAAAAACAAATAGACTCAGATAATCACACACAATCACAGAATAAACACAATTAAAATGACAAAAATAGCAAGATAAAATTTGTAAATTCTTAAATACACACTCATACCACACAAATCAAGTCATCAATGGCAAAGAATATAAAAAATCCAAACATAAATCACACATACAAAGCCCTAAAAAAACCAAAACAACACAAAACAAATATATAAACCAAAATATAAATGGACAACAAACAAACCAAGGCCAAATAAGAATAAAACCCATAAATCAAAAACATAAAAAATGAACAATACAGTGTACCCTCACAAACACAAGTGTTCCAAAACATATGAGCATGTGTACACATACACACATCCTCCCAAATATACCCAAAGTTTGAAAAAATTTTCAGTTAGTCACTTTCACAGTCTAGCTCAAATCAGGAGTAGCTGAGACTCAGGGCAGGAAAAAAATGGAGCAAACACTGAACAGCGGACACATATGGTGCACTTGTAAACATATTAAGAGCAATTTCCATTCTCTTCATTGCAACCTAAATTTCCACGAAGGCTGAGGTAAAGATAAGCAGCTGTTGGGAAAAAGAGCAATATTGACAAAGATCAATGGCCAACTCAATGCTCTGTTGTAATTCAAAGCCTGAGGACATCCGGATACACTAATTTTCCAACACAGGAATGTATAACATACAAAGTGTTTCCCATGAATTGCTGCAGTTCTGAAATGGTCTCCACAACTGTGTTGCTTGCCATCTTTTACCTGTTTGTTTCGTCTAGTCTCTCTTTGAAGAAGCTTGGTTAAGATGGACCCCATAAGAACAGAAAGAAAAGTCTATGCACCGTGTCTTTCAGTTCCAAAGGTCTGAGAAGTAAAACCTCTTATCATTTCAATAATTGTTTATATTTCACATAAGACACAAAAAGTAATTAAAATAAAATTTTTTAAGAGACTAACTGAAATGTTCTGGTCACCATCTGAGCTGCTACTGAAACAGGGTTATCAGACAAACTGAGTGTTACACAAGGGAGAGGGGTGAGGGGGTAGGGTAACTGGGTAGTGGGTATTAAGGAGGGCATGTGGTGTGATGATCCCTGGGTGTTATACACAACTAATGAGTCATTGGGCACTACAACAAAAACTTATGATGTACTAAATGCTGGCTAACTGAACATAATAAAAAATAATTTAAGAAATAAAGGATAATAAAGTAGGAAGAACTTCTAAGCTCCTAGGAAAAGTGCCTTTAGTGCACAAAAGGAAATGGCAAAAGAGAAGGAGAGTGATAGACCCAATCCAAGTCTTGTTCCAAGGTCTCAGGCCCCTTTTTGAACAAAGATAGGTAAGTATTTGGAGAAATTGAATGGGAACTTTCCCCAAAGGCCCTCAGATCCTAGGTCTGGTCTTCCAGAGGCACTGATGAGTCTTCTGAGAGGAAGGGGATTTGGCTAAAGTGAGTGCAACTGTGCACAGACAATCATGTTACCTCTTCTAGGGCCACCACATGTGGTTGTACATGTTGTGAATTACCACACTCAAAAAAGTGCCAATCATATTTTAGTATACCTGAGTGGCACTTTTTCGAGTGGGGCACTGCACAAAGCTTGATTAAATGTGGCAGCCCTGCCCAAATGCTCCCCAGCCAGGTTAACCTTCATAATACCTGTGCTTCCAACCCTTGTGGGGCACCTAGGATTTATGCAAAACATCCAAGAAACACCTACCCCAACGCTCTCCTTCCTCCGTCTCTCCCTGCATCAGTATCACCTCACCTGCCGCCTGCTTGATTTACAGGTTTTTAGGCTGAGAGAGAATGATCCTTTCTTCTTTTCTCCTCTCACTCAGGTAAGATACAGCCTCATTGAATTTGAGAAGCAAGACAGAGGATCATAGGGGAAGGGAGGGCAGAAGGAAATAAGATGAGAGGGAGACAGACCATAAGAGACTCCTAATTTCAGGAAACAAACTGGAAGTTGCGAGTGGAGCAGAGTGGGATGGACATTGCGGAGGGTTGGTGCTATATAGTGAGTGCTGTGAATTGTGTTAAGACTGATAAATCATAGACCTATACCTCTGAAACAAATAAAACATTATATGTTAATAAAAAATAAAATTAAAAAATAAGATAGAGCCTCATTTGTGTTAATGTGTTAAATTTTAAGTCATTAGAAGTAATGCTTTACATGCGATTTGTTGCCCTTCAAAGTTGAAGTTCCCATCAACACCTCCCCGCACAACCTTCTCCATCCCAGTCTTCATCCTTAAACTTGCAAGTGCCTTAGAGGAAGGCAGAATTCTAAAATAGTCTCAAGATGAGTCCTTATGCACATGCCCTGCATACTCTTCTTCCTTCTTGTGTGAGCAGAAATTTGAATTTCATAGGATATCTTTTCCATGATTATATTATGTTTATTAGCCAAATGGATGTTACAGATATAATTAAGGTCACCAATCTTTTGAATTTGATTTAATCAATAGGTAGATTATTCTGAGTAGATCTGACCTAATTAGGTAAGCTCTTTAAAAGAGGATACAATATCTCCTCACTGACCTCTCTCTGAACATGTTCATTATCATTAGGATATTCTGGGTGGCTGGTATGGTTCACATAAGTAGGACTTGCTAATATGCTATCAATATCTTGAGCTTAAAAATCTATGTTTGGATTATCACTACAGTGAAAATTTGCATATAATTACTCCCTTTCCATCTCCTTTTTGATGAAATCATTAAAATGTGAGATGAAACAATCTAATGGGTTGTCTAAATGTTTTTCCCAGCCCTGTTTACAGTGATTGGCCCCTTGGCTTATCAATATTTCCTCTAAAAATGTAATAACACCCACCTCAGTCTAGAGACTAGAGAGAGCAGCCTTAAGAAAGCAAGTTGACATGTTTTGGACAGAGTCAAAAGACAAGGAACAACAGAGAGTCTCTAAAAAGAGCCTCAATTCTATAGCTGAAAGGAAGTGAATTTTGCCCATTTTGCCAATTTTGAAAGAGAACCTTGAGCTTCAGATGAGATCACTACTCTGGTCAAGACATTTATGTCAGTCTTGTTAGGCCTTGAGCCAAGGACCCACTTAAACTGTGCATAGACTCCTGACCCACAGAAGCTATAAGATAATACATGTGTATTGTTGAAAGCTGTTAATTTGGAATAATATGTTATATGGCAGTTGAAAATTAATTCACCCTTATTTGGAATTCTAAATCTTAATGACAAAGCCAAAAAATAAACAGAATACATGCATAAATAATCTCAAAGGAGACAAGCATAGAGGCACTGATATTTGCAACAAAGAAAATAGAAATCGCTTTTCTCCTCTTACCCCAGAGAGGAAACAAAGTGTAAAACTTACTTGGACTGAATTCCAAGAAAGAAAATAGCTTTAAAGCCTAGAATTGCCCTGTTCCTCTTCTCATCCTTAAAATGCTCAGCTTTTCATCAGAGGTCTGGTTGTAGAGAGGACCTTTTCCAAATTTTCCATTTTGAGACATAGGCCTCCATGTGTATGTATCTTTCTGGCCTGGACAAACATCCTAAGATAAACACAGAACGAAGTAGGTAAATAGATTCCAAAACCAAAAAACATTCTTGGTTTAAAAGAATGAAAACCAGGTTATAAAAAAGCTTGTAGATTAGGAAGTTGAAAATTTTGGAAAAATACATAACTGTCTGTGTTATTCACAATGAGGAGAGAAAGTAAGTTAAAACCGGATTTTAAACTTAAGCTGGGTTTCCCCAAGTCATTTTTGGCCCCCAAGTTGACTCCTATTTGTGGTCAGAGCCTCTTCTCCTTCATTTCCATTAGGAATATAATCTGATGAAATAGAGACAAGAAACTTGCCCAACATCTATAGACTCTGAAGGTCTGAGAGAGCTGCCAGGCAGAGAATTTAACACCATCCTTTCCCACCCACCCCTACACAGCCCTTCTTTACATGTACATGGGGGATAACTTAGTCACTTAATTCACCAGGAATAGGACTGAACACCTACCAAGAAAACAAAACAAAAGCTATGGATTTGTCTTTTTCTCTATCTCTATCTCTATCATCTATCTCTATCATCTATATCTCTATCATCTATATCTATATACATATTAGGAGGTTATGGTGGTTTCAGTAATTTGTACCAATTTATATCTACCATTACCCATTGTAAAAGGAAAAGAGGCAGGAATAAAGGCAGGCTTCCCTCTCTAGGAAGCCAAGGAAAGGTGAATGTTTCTGTTTGTTGAGACCTGGGCTGCCAATACCTGAATGTCAGTCAAAAACAAGAATGTTATTCTAGTTTTAACCCATATTAAAATTCACTAAAAGAGATGGGAGCATACCTCAACTTCAAATCTGGATCTGGTCAAAGGTACTGTCTAGTAAACCAACATAATTTAAGTATTTCAAAAACCCTTTTTGTTGTTATTTTGTTGAAAACCCTGACCAAAAGGATTTTAGTTTAAGTTTTATGTGAAATGTTCAAAAATTTCAACTTTCTCCTCTATCTAATTCCAACACACCCAATGACTCAATCCCAAGGAGAAGCTTTTAGACAAAACATAATAAGACATCCTAGTGTCCTCATGTAAGGTTTGAAGGTCCTGGATGCAAACGCACCCCATTCTACTCTAGATCATTTCCTCTTCAGACATGAGTATTTGTTTTTTCTCAGACCTCCTTCACCTTGTAATCTGGGCAATTATCCAAACTCTACATAAGAGACTGTACTTGTCTCAGATGTTCAATACATACTAGTGCTGGATTTAGGATCAAAGGACTTGGGGAGGGCCATATGTTGACTTAAAGCTGGAACACTGGAGAGTGACTGACTGGATGCAAATAATAGTTTTGCCTCTTGCCAGATGTGCGATCTTAAAGCAATTATTAAAATTCCCTTTCCTTTCGTTTCTCATTAGTAGAATAAGGGTAATTATACCAGTCCCTACTTTAGGGGGTTCTTGTAAATTTTAGCTGAATTCATGTACAGTAACAGCTTAGAAATATTCCTGGCACATAGTAAGCCTGAAATGAAAGACACGAAGCATTGTGTAAATGTCTGTTTTTACCATGAATATTGTTGTAATCATTCTATCCCAGGTTAACATGTTTCCTTGGACAAGTCCTTCAGCTGTCTTTGATTCAGTTATCTGATATGAGATATGAAGGTTGTTATGGACAAAATCCCATGGGAATATAAATGTAATAAAATGTGTGCATGACATCAATGCTGAAAGCAACAAAACAATGATGAAAGTAGCTGAAGAAGATATAAACAAATATAGATATACCATGTCCATGCCTTATAAAAATTAAATATTATGAAAGTATTATTCAGAGCAATAGTCTACCATATGTTCTCAATGTCCCTGAATGCCCTTGCTGAGTATGACAAACTATAAGAAGTACTGCCTTCTGAAACCGAAGTTTCTACAGCTGGTCACATAGTCGACTACATAAGTCAAAATGACTATAGCATAACTAGCCGGCAAATACTCATGGTAATAGGGGACTCACTTATCTGCTGCTTGCTATAAAACATGCTAATCCACTGTACCTGTGTTCCTCAGATGCAGCAACAGCCAAATGACACATAACCTACATGTGGTCTATGGTATCACCCAATAGTACTCAGGGGCAAAAGAAAATGGAGCAACCATACTGATGCTTCTGCTATTTGTCTTGCTATGAGAAATGAACTTCTTCTATCCATTGTGTATTTTTGTCACATAGGGAGTTGTAATCTGGTTATTTTTTGCTCTTCTATATGAGTTTGGGGCTTTCTTATACAGGTATTAGTTCTCCCTTAATTCACTGACCAATTCAATACAATTCCAGTCAAAAATCACAGTAGGATTATATTGTAAATATCTGCATGCTAATTCTAAAACTTATTTTATGATATAGAGGAATTAGAACAACCAAAAAATTCCAAAAAGCAGAAAGAATTTCAAAGACTCACACTACCTAATTTCAAGACCTATATCAGTATTCAGGATAATATTTTACTGACAAAAGGATAAACAGACACACTGAGAAAAAATAGTCCTCCCCCAAAACTGACAGCAATATAGTCAACTGATTTTCAATAAAGATGGAAGGACAATTCAATGAAAAAAGACTGGCCTTTAACAAATAGTGCTGAAACATTGGTAACAACACAGATTTCCTTTACTTGTGATTGGAATGTTATATGTGTTTATGGCATTATGATGATAATTACATAGGTGTATAATTATTTCCAAACTCACCAAGTTGTATATATTAAATATGTGCAGCTTTTTGTATGTCAACCATACGTCAACAGAGTGGTATAAAAAATAACCATAAAACAAACAAAAAGTCTGTCAATACTAAGTGCTTATGAGGATTTGGGCAACTCGATCTCTGGTACATTTTTCCCAGAAACCCAAAATGGTAGTCATTCTGGAAAACAGTTTTTATTCAGCTCTCATAAATTTGAACATATACTTTCCATATGACTCAGCAATCCCACTCTTAGCTATTTACATAGGTGAAATGAAACTTATATTCACACATATATTTATACACTAAGGTATAAGGCACCTATATTCATAAGCATTTCCCAGATTTCCTTTACCTGTGACTGGAATGTTAGTCAGGAAAAAAAAAAACTATATATACATATATAGGTTTTTTTGTGTGTGTATACACACACACACACACACACATACACATATATATATAGAGAAAATATATATAAAAACATAAAAAATATATATAAAGAAAAAATATAAATCTCCACACAAAAATATTGATAAAACTCAAATGTATTTTTTAAGATACAGGAGCCAGACCCAAGAGCTAAATTTTTGAAAACCTATTGAACCCTACACCATAAAGGAGTGTTTTAATGTATGTTATATTTTAAAATTCATATTTCTAAGGATCAGTGTCCTAAGAGTAAAAATCTGTCTCTGTGACATTGTGGAAGACAGGGAGAGCTTTGGGGTATGCATCTATTTCATATACCAGTTGCTTTGAAAAACAAACAATACAACAGCAATCAACCAATCAGTAATTCAAAATTAAAATAAGAAACCACATTAAAAAACACATTTTGTATCCAATCCCCATGCATTAAACATCCAAAGCAATATAATTTTCCTCAAAACCATGCATGAAAAGTAAACCAAATGACCAAAAATGGCGGGGGGGTGGAATCAGATGACAAAGCACTGTGGCTGGTAGATAGGTAGAGGAGGCATAAAGGCAAAAGACAAGAGAAGGCAATATCCCTTATCTTCGTAACTACAATTTTCCAAAGCATTGAAATAGGGTATACATACAGCTTATTAATACACACAAAGTGCTGTTCTGATTAAACTTCTTCATCAGAATCAAAGGAGGGAGGCATATTTTCATCTCGCTTTGTACAATATAAGAATGCAAAATTAGTGTCTTATTCCTCGGACGTTTCTCCAGTCCACAAGATGGCATCCAGCCATATGGTTCTTATCATCCCCAAACCCCTGCTTTTAAGAAAACTAAATAATACATAATTTTTTAAATAAATAAATAATATCGAAGAATAAAATTGTCTGGGTACCTATGCATAATCCCTAATAAATTGATGATGTATAGCAAATTCAAACTTATTTTCATAAGAACAAGCATCTTCTAGGCCTCTGAAGAAATAAAAGCTTCAATACCTGAGATAAAAAGGACTTTGAGCTTCAGAGGTGTAGGTATCTGAGAAGCAGGAGGGAATCTATCACTGTCTAAAGGACAAGACTTGAGAGGCTGGAAAGATGGTAGAGCAAAAAGATTTAAGCTCATTTCATCCATGAATACAACTATATAACACATCAGTGTAAAAAAAAAAACACAGAAAACAATTGGACAACTGGCAGAACAAATTGCAACTAAAGGTAGAGAAGAGGCCACATCAAAGAGTATAGGGAAGGCAGAGATGTGGGGCTGGGAGCAAAACAGACTACAGCTGTCCATGAGTGGGTGGGAGCTGTGGGCATAGAGAGGGGAGAGAAAAAGACTACCATATCAGGGAGCCCGCGTGGGAAAGACTAATCCCAATAACATTTGGCTTTGCAAACAAGAAGGGCCAAACTCATGAGTTCTTACAACCAGAGGAACTTAAAGTCTGCAATTTTAAAAATCAACATGCTCTGTTCTGGGAGGGCCTGGAAGGCAATAGGAAGCTGAGTCCCCACCCTTAAAGAGATAGCACAACAAACATCTCACAGATACAGCATAGAATCAGCAGTTTGAAAAATGCCTGGGTCATACGGTAGGGAAAATTATTTACTCATGTTGGAGTGTGTCCCAGAAGATTCCAGGAACAAAGGAGCTGGAAGGCACCATCTACCTCCCCTCGCCCCAGCAAAAACACAAAGCCACCTGTGGGAACCAGCACACTATAGACACTCCTTATCTAACTTGCTTACACCAAGCCCCACCCCCTGCACCTTGGGGAATCCACCCTTTCCTGTCACACTTGCCTCAGTCCCCTCTCTGTGGGTCTCCTCTACCAGAAGACTGACACAAACCTTGCCAACAATGAATCTCCCAATCAGCACACTTTGTAGGGGGATTCAGTCCCAGGGTGGGCAGTGGGCCCTGCAGTAGCTCAGGTATATCTTGTTAAAATTGCATGCCCCACTCGGGCAGCCCTGGACCATGAAGTTGGGCCTACAGTTCTCATTTCACAAGAGGACCAACATGTGCCTTGTTAAAACTGTGTGCCCCATCCCAGCCAGGGACCAGACACTGCCCATAACAGACAAACAGAACCTCTACAGAAGACGGGGCTGAAGAAAAAAAAAATGGCAAGGACATAACAGCAGTGCACATGTAACACACATAGGAGACACCCCTGAAATGCCAGATTCTGGGGACCAGGGGACACCTCACTGCAGGGCAGTACAGGACCTCTTCTTCATAAGGCTATTACTTTTAAGAGCAAGAGAGAAATCTGACTTTCCTAACACACAGAAACAGACACAGAAATTTAGACAAAATGAGGATTATGCCTATCCTATGAGGACTATGCTTACTTTAAATACTCTATACTCTATTATGCCTAATAGAGTATTTAAAGTAGTTATCATGGAGATAATAACTGGATCTGAGAAAAGAGTGGAGGACATCAGTGTGACCATTAAGAGAGTGATAAAAAAGAACCAATCAGAGATAAAGAAGAATGGATAAATTCCTAGAAACATACAATCTATTGAAACCTAAATGGGAAGAAATAGAAAATTTGAACAGACCAATTATCAGCAATGAAATGGAATCAGAAATAATAATAATAATAATAACTCCCAACAAACAAAAGTCCAGAACAAGACAACCTCACAGATGAATTCTACCAAATACTTAAGGAAGAGTTAGTACCTATTCTTCTCTAATTATTCCAAAAAATAAAAGGAAAACTTCCAAACTCATTCTATGAGGTCGGTATTATCCTTATACCAAAACCCAATAGAGACATCACAAAAAAGAGAACTAGAGGCCAACATCCTTGATGAACACAGATGGAAAAAATCCTCAATAAAATACTAGCAAACTGAATGCAACTATATATTTAAAAAATCATTCACCACCATCAGCTGGGGTTCAATCCTGGGATGCAAGGGTGGTTCAATATTCACAAATCAATGTGATACATCACATCAATAAGAGGAAGGATAAAAACCATGCAATCAATACAATAGACTCAGAAAAAGCATTTAACAAAGTAAAACATCCATTCATGATAAAATCTTCAACATAGTAGGTTTAGAGGGAACATACCTCAACATAATGAAAGCTTTTTATGAAAAGCGCATAGCTAACATCATACTCAAGGGGGAAAAACTGAGAACTTTTCCCTAAGGTCAGGAATAAGACAAAGATGTCTTTTCTCACTACTTTTATTCAATATAGTACTGGAAGTCCTAGCCACAGAAATTAGACAGCAAAAAGAAATATAAGTAATCCAAATTGGTAAGGAAGAAACAAAACTTGCACTATCTGCAGATAACATAATAAAATATACTGAAAACCTGAAAGACTCCACCAAAACACTACTAGAACTGAGAAGTGAACTCAGTAAGTTTGTAGGATATAAAATCAAAGTACAGAAATCTGTTGCATTTCTATACATCAATAATGAAGCGGCAGAAAGAAAAATAAAAAACAATCCAATTTATACATCAGCTGTGTTTTATTTTAAGATTTTATTTATTTATTTGACAGACAGAGATTACAAGCAGGCAGAGAGCCAGTCAGAGAGAGGAGGAAGCAGGCTCCCTGCCAAGGAGAGAGCCCGATGTGGGGCTCGATCCCAGGACCCAGGACCCTCGATCCTCATCATGACCTGAGCCGAAGGCAGAGGCTTTAACCCACTGAGCCACCCAGGTGCCCCAACAATCCAATTTATAATGGCACCAAAAATATAGGATGCCTAGGAATTAACCAAAGAGTTGAAAGACCTATACTCTGAAAACTATAAAACGTGGATGAAAGAAATTGAAGATGACACAAAGAAATGGAAAAACGTTCCATGCTCATGGCTTGGAAGAACAGATATTCTTAAGATGTTGATACTAACCAAACCAATTTACAGATTTAATGAAATTTTTATCAAAATACCAACAGCATTTTTCACAGAACTAGAACAAATAATCCTAAAATTTGTACGGAACCATGAAATTCCCTGAATAGCTAAAGCAATCTTGAAAAAAGAAAAACAAATCTGGAGGTATCACTTTTCAAGACTTCAAGTTATACTGCAATGCTATAGTACTTAAAACAGTATGGTTCTGGCATAAAAAATAGACACGTAGATCAATGGAACAGAATAGAAAGCCCAGAAATAAACCCATAATCATATAGTCAATCTTTGACAAAGCAGGAAAGCGTATCCAATTGGAAAAAGATGGTTGTTTCAGCAAAGCATGCTGGGAAAGCTGAACAGCAATATGCAAAAGAATGAAACCGCACTGCCTTCTTATACTAAACACAAAAATAAACAAAATTTATTAAATACCTAAATGAGAGAACTGAAACCATAAAAATCCTAGAAGAGAGCACGGGCAGTAATTTCTTTGATATTGGTTATAACAACATCTTTCTAGATCTGTCTTCTGAGGCAAGGGAAAAAAAGCAAACAAAGTATGGAGCTACATCAAAAAAAAAGCTTCTGTACAGCAAAGGAAACAATCAACAAAATTAAAAGGCAATCCACAGAATGGGAGAAGATATTTGCAAATGGCATATGATAATTGGATTAGTATCCAAAAAATATAAAGAACTCATAAAACTCAACATCAAAAAACCCCACATAATCCAATTAAAAATGGGCAGAAGACATGAACAGACATTTCTCTAAAGAAGACATACAGATGGGCAACAGACACATGAAAAGATGCTCAACATCACACATCATCAGAAAATAGCAAATCAAAACTGCAGTGAGATATCACCTCACACCTGTCAAAATGGGTAAAATCAAAAACTGAAGAAAAAATAGGTATTAGTGAGGATGTGGAGAAAAAGGAACTCCTGTGCACTGTTGTTGAAATGCAAACTGCTATAGCCACTATGGAAGACAGTATGGACATTCCTCAAATTTAAACATAGAACTGGACCCTATGATCCAGGAATTGCAATACTGGGTATTTACCCAAACTTACAAAAACTCTAATTCAAAGGGATATATACACCCCTATGTTTATAGCAGTATTATTTACAATTGCCAAGATATGGAAGCAGCCCACATGTCCATTCATGAATGGATAAAGAAGATGTGAGATATATATATGTAGATATAGATAGATATATAGATATAGATATATCTACATATAGATAAATGTCTCACATCTTCTTTATGTATTGTGATGGAATATTATTTAGCCATAAAACAGAATGAAATCTTGCTATTTGTAACAGGATATGGATGGATCTGGACAGTATAATGTTAAGCAAAATAAACCAGTCAGAGAAAGACAAATACCATATGATTTCACTCATATGTGGAATTCAAGAAACAAAACAAATGAACAAAGGAAGAAAAGAGAGAGAGATAAACCAAGAAACAGAGTCTTAACTATAAAGAACAAACAGATGATGACCACAAGGGAGGTGGGTCAGGGGATGGCTGAAAGAGTTGAAGGGGATAAGAATATGCTTATCTTCATAAACACCAAATAATGCATGGAACTGTTCAATCAGTATATTGTACACCTGAAATTAATAGAACACTGTATCTTAATTACACTGAATTTTTTTAAGTGTAATCAGTGGCCTGAATTTTTAATACCAGGAAAAAAAAAGACTTGAAAATGGGAAGGGAAGCTGATAGTTGAGAACATTTTTATCATATTTGCAGTTTTGGATTGGATATACCTTCTGACAAAAAGGAAAAATACAGATAGAGTGGAACACCATGAAAGCATTGGAAGTCTTATTCTCAGTTACCAAGTAACTTTGGTAAAATGAATATGAATCAAATAGGAAACTCAATGGGAAGCTTTTTTCTAGGGCCTTTAGTTCCTAGGACTTGCCTCTAAGAATTAATCTAGAGAATTTCCTGAACTAGTCTCACACAGGGGAGGGTGTTAGGGGAAATGCTATACTCTAGGGTAAGCATCACTCTATAAGCAACTAAATACCCTCAATGCACCCACTGTGGCATCACATGTTGCATGTGTCATATGTTACTCCACTCATAGAGGTGTCAATCACATCTAATTACACGTGATTGCCACTCTCTGGAGTAGAGTACCACACAAAGAATGCCTAACGATGTCAGTCCACCCTAATCACCCATTCATGCTCATTTTGAAAATCCTTCAGTGTTTTCAGGCTGTCAGTGGCCACTGGCAGTTGTAAAAAGGACTTCAGCAGTGGAATTGCTGGATCATATGAATTCTATTTTTAAATTTTGAGGAACCTCCATACTGTTTCTCTAGAAGCTGTACCAATTTACATTCCCACCAACAGTGTATAAGATTTTCTTTTTCTCCACAACCTTGTCAACACTAGTTTCTTGTGTTTTTGATTTCAGCCATTCCGAAAGGTATGAGGGGTATCTCATTGTGATTTGATTTGTATTTCTCTGGTGATGAGTGATGCTGAGCATCTTTTCATGTGTTTCTTAGCCGTCTATACATCTTCTTTGGAAAAATGTCTATGTAGGTCTTCTGCCCATTTGTAATTGGATTATTTGTTTGTTTGTTTGTTTTTTCAGTATTGAGTGCCATATTTTTTTTGTATATTTTGGATATTAACCCCTTATTGGACATATCCTTTGCAAGTATCTTTTCCCATTCAGTAAGTTGCCTTTTTGTTTTGTTGATAGCTGGAAAAGAAAAACAACTCATTGCATACAAGTTATCCTTACAGGATTCAAGAACTAAGTGAAGTAAGTCTGTTAGTGAAAGACAAATATCGTACAGTTTCACCCCTATATGGAATTTAAGAAACAAAGCAAATGGGGGCGCCTGGGTGGCTTAGTGGGTTAAGCTTCTGCCTTAGGCTCAGGTCATGATCTCAGGGTCCTGGGTTGGAGCCCTGAGCCCTGGGAGCCCTGAGCCCTGGGTCAGGCTCTCCACTCAGTGGGGAACCTGCTTCCCCCGCCCTCGGCCTGCCTCTCTGCCTACTTGTGATCTCTCTCTCTGTCAAATAAATAAATACAATCTTTTAAAAAAGAAAAAGAAACAAAGCAAATGAACAAAGCAAAAAAAGAGAGACAAACAAAAAAAATCAGACTCTTAAATAGGACAATCTGACGGTTGCCAAAGGGTAGGTGGGTTGGGGGAGGGATGAAATCAATAAAGGGGATTAAGAGTACACTTACCTTCATGAGCACTGAGAAATGTAGTGAATTGTTGAATCATTATACTATACTTTTGAAACTAATATGACACTCTATGTTAATTATACTTGAATAAAATAAATTTTAAAAGGTAAAGTATAGCAAAAAAGAGATAGTAGAGCATGCAACTCTTGATCTCAGGGTCATGAGTTCAAGCTCCACGCTGGGTATAGAGCTTACTTTAAAAAAAAAAGTAAATATACAAAAACAGGTTCTCAACAGTAGAGTATAAGTAGCAAGAAAGAAAAAGAGTGCATGAACTTGAACATTGATAGTGCATATAAGAAAAAGAGAGTAAAATGGATTAATAAAAATGATCAGAGCCTTAAGAAAAGTGGAACACCAGAAAGTAAGTGCACAAAATATGCACTATGGGATAACTAGCATGAAAGGAATGCAAAAAAGGATGAAAAAAATGTAGTGTTTTTGAAAATTAAAATGTCCTAAATTTGTTGAAAAAACTTACACATACAATAAATGCAACAAACTCCAAATAGGATAAATACAAAGAAGTCCATAGCAACAGGCATTATTTTCAGCCTGTTGCTGCCAAAGAAAAAGAGAGAATCTTCATAGCTGGAAAAGAAAAACAACTCATTGCCTACAACGGATCCTTACACGATTTAAGAGCTAACTATTCATCAGAAACCATGGAGGCCAGAAAGCAGTGGGAAGATATATTCAAAGTGCTTAAACAAAATGATAGTCCTACCAGAATCATATTTCTAAGACTAAAGGCTTTAGATATGGCATTAAAAGGACTCATGAAACAAAAAATGATAACTTGTACTTTATGAAAACTGAAATTGTTTGCTCTGAACAACACACTATTAAGAGAATAAAAAAAAAAAACATAGACTGAGATATATGTGCAAATCATGTTTCCATCTAAGGTGTTGCATTCAGAATCTATAAAACTTAAATGTCATTAAAAATAAATTTAAAAATCTAATAAAACTTGGAATATAAATGGCAAATATGAAAATTAAGAGACAGTCAACATTTGTATTCAATTTAAAGAGACAAACTGAAACCACAACAAAAATCTACACAAATATTAAAAAAACAAAACCACACAAATATTATAATGGCTAAAAACAACACCAGACCAAAGCTGTCAATACCCCCAGGTACTGGTGAGAATATGGGTAACTGTAAATTTGACACACTTTTTATGGCACCACAAAATGTTAAAGGAGTTCTGGCAAAAAGAGATTTTTTTTTTCTGGGGTGCCTGGGTGGCTCGGTGGTTTAAAGTCTCTGCCTTTGGCTCAGGTCATGACCCCAGGGTCCTGAGATCCAGCCCTGCGTGGGGCTCTCTGCTCAGCGGGGAGCCTGCTTCCCTCTCTCTCTGCCTGCCTCTCTGCCTGCTTGTGATCTCTGTCTGTCAAATAAATAAATAAAATTTGTGGAGCATAACAAATAGCATGGAGGACCAGGGGAGATGGAGAGAAGAAGGGGGTTGAGGGAAATTGGAAGGGGAGGTGAACCATGAGAGACTATGGACTGAAAAACAATCTGAGGGGTTTGAAGGGGCGGGGGTGGGAGGTTGGGGGAGCCAGGTGGTGGGTATTGGGGAGGGCACCGATTGCATGGAGCACTGGGTGTGGTGCAAAAACAATGAATACTGTTATGCTGAAAAGAAATAAGTAAATCAATTAATTAATTTTAAAAAAAGAGAGATTTTTTTCTTATTAATTTAAAATTTATCTTTACTTGCCACAAGTCACACAAGTAACTCCTACCTGTTTGCACAAGTAACATGAAACTTGTGTTTATACACAGATAACTGAACACGATGTTCAGGGTAAAAGGAATTGCTATAAATGGCCTTCAGTAATGTAGTGGTGAGGTTGTGAGGGGAGAGGAAGTGTTCTATAGTTCTATGTGGGTTTTTGCCTTTAGTAAGCATATGCCTCTGGACTGTGAGCTTTGTAAGTTTTCCCCTTGGTTTCTTTCTCCCCTCTTAGGTTAAGGTGGCTAGAGTTACCTGGAGTTGTTTTTTCCCTTCCCCAGATCAGTTATGCTCTGATAATATCCTAGCAGATTAGGCTCTGGTTAACTAGTTTCTTTTAAGGATAGGCTTTTTTAAGAAAAGTAGAGTGTTCTGACTTATTTTGAAGTAGTTTCCTTTCCTAACCCTTGCCAGAAGACCAAGGGGGATATTTTTCTGATACTTCTTGTGGGAACCTTGTCAATCTTGTGCAGGTAAATCTTACAAAATTGTGGGCCCTCCCATGACTGGGTCTCCCTGAAGTTTTTAATTCTCAGAGTTGTCCACACTAAGCCTGCAGAAACTCATCAAGCTCAGGTTTTCTTACCTTGGCGCTAGCTCCCACAGTGGTTTCCACTTCCGAGTCTCCAGTTCAGTAATCTGAGACTCCCTGTATTTGCTTGTTCGTCTGTCCAATCTTGGGTGCAGTTGTTTTCTCTGTGTCCTCTCCTCTTTTTCAAATTCAAGAAGAATTGTTGATTTTTCAGTCTGTTCAGCTTTTTACTTACTGTAGAAATGTAGTGACAAATTCTGAGCTCCCTACTTGCAGAATCAGAAATTGCAGTTGACACTTCTAGATATTTACACAAGTAAAAATGAATCTTGTGCTCGTATTCACATCTGTGTACAAATATATAGAGTAGCTTTATACATAATTGCTAACAACGAGAAAAAACTCAGATTTCTATCACCTGTGCCTGGTACCCTGCTCCGTAATAAAAAAAGAACTAGACTATTGGTCTATTCATTCTCTGTCTCATTCCATCTCCCTTTACCCTCTTCTCTTTCCTCACCAGATTAAGAAAGGACAACAAAAGGAAAGTAAAAGAAAAACTAAGGACACATAAAATTTTTTTAAAAAAGTGACAGAAAAAGTATAACAAAGAACACAAGTTTCTCAGTATGATGCACAAACCCTAATAAATTGGTGAAGAAGAGCTAATAGATGAATACAATTTAACAGATATGTTCATTGGGATAGAGAATAAGATCTGCAAAAAGAATACTGTTCAGGCAAAATAGAACAACATAAAAGCACAGAAAGACTTGTTCTTATTTCAGTTAGGCAACTTTAGAAAAATGGATATGAGTCTCAGAAAAACTCAAAGGTAGATTTTTCTGGGACCTTATGCTCTTGGGGATTACCTCTGAAAAGGCACCTAAAAGAGTCTTCCACAGGAATAAAGGGTGTGTAAAAATGGCATACTTGCACTCTAAGGAAAATATGCTTCTGTAAGTATCTAAACACTTTCAAGGCACCCACAGTGCCATCACATATGGTGCATGTGTTTAGTGTTACTTCATTCTTAGAGGTGTCAATCATTTTAAATTATGTGTGATAGCCACTCTCTGCAGTAGGGACCACACAGTGTGTTTAGGGATGGCAGTCATGCCTAAACACCCACTGATGCACTTTTTAAACAACCCCCTAGTGTTTTCAAGATGTGAGTGATCAGTGGAATTTATACAAAGGACCACTACAGCACCCATTCCACTGTCTTTCCTCATACTTCCCACCTGGGTGCTATTCATTCATGTTTTGGAGCTTTCTTATGGTGGTTTTTAGAACTGATTAGTATTAAATTTTACTGTTAGGTTCTGTTGCTCATGGAAGAAATATTCTTGCATGCCTTATCCTGTTCCTTTTCCTATTGTTATACATAAAGCTTAAATAAGCAGTTTGTATTCCCCAGATGCATTAATTAAGCAGTAAGTATACTTTGTGTCTTCTACCTATGCTTAACTCACCTATACAAGTCCATCTATTGGAGTTACCTACCTCAACTTCTGAGAAACAGAATTATCAGAGAAAGCACACAGGATCCTGGAAGTAACTAATAAGAGAATAAACAGTAGGTGTTGAGGTAGAAACAATAGAAATGCTTTTTCCTCCTCACACCCCAGGATACAAAAAACCCATATTTCTTACTTGCAGTGATAAACAAGATGTAAAATATTCCTGACCTGAATGTCCTTATATTCCTTCAGCCCTTGGGTTTTCTGGATCCTTCTCTGGAAAAAGATTGTTTAAAACATGTTATTTCATTTCCTATAGAATTTCCATGTTACATGGTGCCTGAATTTCCCCAGAAAAATGGAGTCCAGACACCATAATATAGGTACAGAGATATGGTGAATGGACACCAGATGCTGGGGTTTGAGTATTTAAGGGGCCGATGCCCTGCAAAAGGCCTAGTATCTCCCTCTAGCTTCCAGTCAAGGGCTATAGTATATTCATGGAAGTTGCAATCCTCCAGCATTTCTCATCCACTCTACAAACTCAGCTTAGTGTTTCAGACCCTAAATACCAGGAGCATATGGTGAGAGCTCAGGGGCACTGTTCCACCACTTAGCCAGCTATCACATGGTGTAGGCTGTATTACAGGTACAGCATCTGAGAATACCAGATTTCTAAGTTACTCCACCCCAGCTCAATCACTGGGTGAAAGCTCCACATCAGGTGGGGCAAACTGAGAAGAACAAGATCATGGACAAGCACCCTACGTGAAGCAGAAATGTCACTCTGAGAGATGTAGGCCAATGCTTTTGATGCCAGATCCAGATTAGTGATTTGAATCTTTTAGTCACTCTGAGTGGCTAGCCTAAATAACAGAGAACATTACAGCTTTCTGTAAAGAACATGACTTTGTCTGTAACAGAATATATGGAAGTTCAAACTTAATCACACTCTCACAACCAATGTAAACTTTGGCGGTCAGTAAATAAAATGAGACTGTGGCACTCTGGGAGCAATAAGCTAAAATATAGCTCAGTTTGCTTACCAAAGAGGACAGGGGGAAGAGATAGCTAAGAAGAGCCCTTGTAGTATCTAAAGAAACCTCTTGTGGTATCTACACAAACCTCAAAGACTTGCCTCAAAGCTACCTGTGCAAAAGAATGTGAATTATTTAGATCAAACTCTGGAGCAATTTTTGTCTATAGCATTTTGAAAACTACATAACGATTTGCCTACAAGCAGAAAGTCTAAAGGCTAGGTGGGATACAATGGAGGGAGATAGCTTGAAGAATAAGAAAACAAAGAGTCCAAGAGAACTCCACTAAAACCACTGTCTTCTCAGAATGACTGTGTGCATACCAAAGGCTGTGCCCTAATAGGAAAAACAGAAACAGCTTCATGATACAGACAAAACTTCAATACAGTATTGGCAAGTCAATAGACAAATAAAAAGGCAAAAAGCAACACCAACGACAAAACAGTTCCAGAGAAGGGGAATCATTAGCCAGAGCTGGTGAAATTAATTACTTAAAATGCCAGTTTTCAATAGAAATGAGATGAGACATGCAAGGGAAAGGAAAACGTATCTTATACATTGGAGAAAAGCATACAAGAAAAACTTCCTGTGTAGAGGTTCCAAATATCATTTTAATAGATAAAGACTTTAAAATAAACATTATAATTATTTTCAAAAAGTAACCCTTATTTGAGAAATAAAGGAAGTTATGATGACATATATATCAAGATGTACATATCAACATATCAAGATGTACAACTCATCAAATGTGTATATCTAAAATAGGTAAAAAAATTTAAGGAAAGAATATTCCATAGCTTTAAAAGTACAATATCTGAAAAAAAAATCAATAGAGGGGTTCAACAGTAGATTTGCATTAGCAAATGAATCAGTAACTTGAAAATAGGTTAATAATGATAAAACCTTATGGAGAATAAAATGAATGCAGAAAAATGAGTAGAGTCTGAGAGAAAGGTGAAACATCAGAAAGCACAATACAATATGCATAATGGAAATACCAGAATGAGGAGAAAGGAAGTGAATCAGAAAAAAAAATCATGAATCTCTATACAACAAAAATGTGTTACAAATTCAAAGTAAGATAGATACAAAGAAAACTGTCATAGAAGTCATTATATTCAATCTTGGTGCTGGGGTAAAAGAGAAAGAGAAAGAGATGGAGGGACAGAGGGAGATGAAAGCGATGAAGGGAGAGGAGAGATTGAGAATGATGCAGTTTTTTTTTTGTTTTGTTTTGTTTTTTTAATTTTTTATTTTTTATAAACATATATTTTTCTCCCCAGGGGTACAGGTCTGTGAATCACCAGGTTTACACACTTCACTTGAGAATGATGCAGTTTTTAAAGGGAATTTTGAAAGCTGCCATAAGAAAGCAACTGACTGCATACCAGGGAGCCTCAAGATTAACAACTGACTTTTTGCCAGAAACCATAGGATCAGAAGACTGTGGGATCACATTCAAAATGTGGAACAAAAATCTGTCCACCAAGATTCACATATGTCTAAGACTAAAAGAGCTTAGATATTGCATTGAAAGCACAATATAAAAACTTAAAGTTAAGAGAATTAAACCAATAAACCACAGACTGAGAGAAAATATACGCAAATCACATTTCTGTCAAAAGAATCATAATCAGAATATATAATAAAATCTCAAAATTCCACAATAAAAAGAAAAAAAACCAATAAAATGGTAAAATATCTCAATAGATACTTTACTATAGAAGATTATGGATGGCACAAGTACATAAAAAGATGGTCAATATAGCCACTCAATAAAGATATAAAAGTTTAAACCAAAATATGATAAATCTACAAACACTTTAGAAAATTTAAAAAATTGTTAATTCTAAGTGTTGGTGATGATTTTGCAACTGTATCTCTCATAGAATCACAAAATGGTAAATTCTTTATGAAAAACACTTTTTTTTCAGTTTCTTACCAGTTTAAACATAAACTTTGCATACACATAGCAATCCCACTCTAGCTATTTATACTATTTATAGTGAAATGAAACATGTCTTCACACATATATCTGTATGTGAAAGTTTACAGTAGCTTTATTCATAATCACCAGCAACTGGAAATAACAGATTTACTTCACATTTAACTGTAATACTACTTGGCAATAAGAACAAAGAGAACATTGATTCACATAAAAACATGGATGAATTTTCAATGTCTTTGTTAAAGGGATCAGACCAAAAAACAAAATACTGTAAAGATGTACTTACATGATATTTTGGAAAAGACAAATGCTAGGGATGGAAAACAGAGCAGTGGTTACCAGGGGTTAAGTTGGGGTGGAGTTTTACTACAAGTGACAGCATGAGGTAATCTGGGGGACAGTGGACACTCTCTCAAAATTCAGGGAGAGTCTTGGGGCATGGGACTATTTATATATCAGTTATTTACAGACAAATCAACAATAATCAAATAACAAATGACTCAAAATTAAATAAGAAAACATAGAAAAATTCACATCCAAATCCCATATATGAAACAACAACAACAACAACAACAACAAAACTGTCTCTAAAAACACAAATCTTGCCATTTACAGTGACTTGGACAGAACTAGAGGACATCATGCTAAAGCAATTAAGTCAGTTAGAGAAAGACAAATGTCACATGATTTCACTCATATTTGGAAATTAAGAAACAAAACAGATGAACATAGGGGAAGGGAAGGAAAAATAAAATAAGACAAAATCAGAAAGGAATACAAACCACAAGAGATGCTGAACTCTAGGTAAAAATCTGAGTGTTGCTGGAGGGGAGATGGGTGGGGGAATGGGGTAATTAGGTGATGGGCATTAAGGAGGGTACTTGTTGGAATGAGCACTGGGTGTTATATGCAGCTAATGCATCCCTGAACTCTACCTCCAAAACTAATAATACACTATATGTTAGTTAATTGATTTTCAATAAAAATAAGAACTAAATCAAAAGAAAATAAAATGAAAACCATAAAGTACTATGATCAGTATCAGTAGGCATTTGTAGAGTGGCCATGACGGTAGGAGATAAGATGTCTGAAACTTAACTTTTACAAAGAATTGAGGCATGGCACTCTATATGGCTTGTTTGTATGGACAAAATACCTCAAAGGCCCATTTCTACATCAACTATCTGATCAGAATTAAAGGAGGGAGGCACCAGGAGGCACTTACCTTACTTTGTGTAATACAAGGTAGTAAAATTCTTGTCTTGCTCTATAGACAACTCTCCAGCACAGAGGATAGCATCCAAGCACATGATAGCATCCAATCTCCTCTGCACAATTAAAAAGGATACTTAACTTTTGAAAAGTAATGAAATGGGTTGCCCAGGTGGCTCAGTTGGTTAAGCTGCTACTTTGGCTCAGGTCATGATCCCAGGGTCCTGGGATGGAGTCCCACATTGGGGTCCCTGCTCAGCAGACCATCTGTTTCTCCCTCTTTCTCTCTCTACCCCCACTCTTGTGCTCTCTCTCAAATAAATAAATACATAAATAAATCAAAATAAATAAAATCTTAAAAAATTTTAAAAAGTAACAAAATAAAATTGCAGTGATGAGTAAAATTTAAAACCCTAAAAAATAGATAATTTACAGTGGATTCATTGGTATTTTTGAAAGAATGAAGGTCTTCTGGGCCCATGAAGAAAGGAAGAGCTTCAGTACTTGAGAATAAAAAAACAAATTGAGCTTCAGTAGGATAGAGAATGAAAGGAAGTGGGGAATCTAAGGAGGCCTAAAGGAGAAGCCTTAAAGAAGCCTTAAAGGGGAGCTGACAGGAAATAACAGCTTAAAGGATTTGAGATGGTGCAGGAAAAAGTTTCTATAAAAATGAAAAATATTGCACAGGAAGTGAGGAACACCAACTTTGGGAAAAGGGATATGAATCCCAGAAGAAGCAATGAGAGGAGAGTTCATGAGATCGTCATTTCCTAGGTCTTACTTCTGAAAAGGTATCTAAGAGAGTTCCCTTGATGGAGGCCAGCACTAGGGGGTAGTAGGATGGTGGGAGTTGGAGGCAGACTTGCACTCTAAAAAAAGCATCCCTCTGCATGTAACTAAACAGTCCCAATGCACCCGTAATTCCATCATTTACGTTGTACATGTCATGTATTACTCCACTCACAGAGATGCCAATCACATTTAATTACACATGATTGCCACTTTCTGGAGTAGGGTACTACACAAAGAATTTCCAGGTTGATGGTTCTGCCTAAATATCCCTTCATGCATTTATGAAACAATCATGTGATGCTTTCAGGTTGTGAGTAGCTGCTGACATTTGCCCAAAGAAACTGTGCAGCACCCACCCTCTTTCTCATCTATCCCTCATAAGTGCTATCCTCTCACCTGTAGTAGGTGTTCCATGGCAGTTTTCAGAACTCAGAAACCTTAAGCCTTTTCCCCAGGTTCTCTCACTCATGGAAGATATATCCTTGCATGTCTTATCTTGCTCCTTTTCTCATTCTTTTTATTTTTAAATTTTTAAATTATTATTAACATATAATGTAGTATTTGCCCCAGGGGTACAGGTCTGTGAATCATCAGGCTTACACATTTCATAGCACTCACCATAGCCCATACCCTCCCCAGTGTCCATAACCCAGCCACCCTATCCCTATCCTTTTCCCATTCTTATAATAATTAAAATTCTTATAATTCCTCTTAGCACCTGATTTTTCTGAGCCCTAAACCGGAGTAATATGACTTTGAGCATGTTTTTGTATTTTCTTTTTTATGTCTAAGAAACATGCTACTGGGATCCTATGTTTCTCCCATGCTACAGAGCCTGGGGCACTGTAATATGAGAAAACAAGTATGGTGAATATATTCCAGAGTCTGGGAACTGAGGGGATTTCTGATTCTGAACCGGTAAGATTTTTTTATATGGTGTTACTATTCTATATCTTAGATTCTGTCATTTTTTGTAAAAAAAATTTTCTTTGAGAGAGAGAGCACAAGTAGGCAGAGCAGCAGGTAAAGGGAGAGGAGGAGTAGTCTCCCCGCTTAGCAAAGGGCCAAATGCAGGGCTTCATCCCAGGACTTTGGGATCATGACCTGAATGAAAGGAAGATGCTTAACTGGCTTAACTGAATGAGCCACCCAGGTGTCCTGGATTTTGTCACTTTTATACAATTTTCATATTTATCTAAACTCACCGAAGTGTTCACTAATAAGCTGCACTGTAGTATATAAAATGAAATATTAAGTTATGTATATTAAAAATGGGCCCAAGAATATTGGAAGACAGTTAAGCTGAGAAGATTCTGAGTCTTAAATTGGAGCTTGTTCTACCATTGATAATTAGGGGCTGAAAGGTCTTTTAAATTGTCAAGCAAATTTGGGTAAGATCATGCTTAGTTTATAAGTTTTCATTGAAGTAATAATGAAGACTGAGATAAAGGAAATCATCTTGATGTCCAGAAGTCTTTTTTTTTTAAGATTTTATTTATTTGAGAGAGAGACAGAGAGAGAGCATAAGAGTGGAGAAGGTCAGAGGGAGAAGCAGACTCCCCATGGAGCTGGGAGCCCAACATGGGACTCAATCCTGGGACTCTGGGATCATGACCTGAGCTGAATGCAGCAGCCCCACCAACTGAGCCACCCAGGTGCCTCTTGAAGTCTTCTTTCTTAAATGATAAAAATCTGTGACCTATATTCAAAGCTGCAGGAAGCCCCGCATTTTACAAAAAAAGTGCCATTATTTCCAAGAAGACTTTTCTCAATATAATTAGCCCCCATATTCCTCCTCCCAACTGAATGTCTTAAGGCCTACTGGACACTTTACGTCTCTTTTCTCATAGTAGAAAAAGTAAATACCTCATTCACCCTGCAGATGTGACGAGCTCTCTATCAGAGAGTTTGACTGCAATCTGTCTTTCCAATTGAACCTTCCTTCTTATCACCATGTTGTCTTGTGCTAGGTCATTCTAAATTCAGTCTAGTGGCAATGCAGAAGCACAAGCATCAACCATCATAGCCATATACTGGTTTTATATTAGCAGAGGATAGCAAGTTTGATTAACTCCTAGACAAACCTGTGCACATCTACTATCAGTTTAACAGGCAGCTCCTTCAAGACAAGAAAATGAGGTCTCAGTCTCTGATCTGAATTCTTCATGGTCAAGGATAATCAGTACCAGCAAAAGCATAATTTTAAATGTCTTCAATTTCTTTTCTTTTTTTCTTTTTTTAGAAAATACATCCAATTTCTTACTGGTGATTTTTGGAACCCTCCCAGGGAAGAGAAAGCCCCTCCACATAAAGTATCATGGCAACAGCTACTTTTTAAAAAAATTTCCTTCAACTCCTATTCTCCTGTCTTGGGGATATATTATACAGCTTGACAGCCTCTTTGTGTGTTCCCCTTTCCTTTCCACTTCTCAAAGCAGAGTGACTCAATATTCCCATGAATTTGCATCACAAAATCCCTTGGAACAGAATGGAATTATGTGGGCTGGAGGTGGGTATGGACAGCAAGAAAACATCAACAGGAAAAACTGAGATTCCTTTTCATTGCCAAGGCAGGGGGGAAGTGTTGGAGCATTGGGAGACTAAAGACTGATTCTATCCCTTACCTAATACAGAACTTTGCTCAAATAGTGCCTTCTCAGAAAAGCCTTCTTCCATCACTCTATTTGAAATTGCCACATCTCATCCTTTCTGGACCTTCAATACTATTTACTGCTTTTCCCAAGGTACTCTGGGTTGTTGTGCAGAACTCACATTCTACTCATTTATTAACTATTATATATTTGTACTAATAGCATGTTAACTTGAAGATACTAAGTTCTGCTTTCCCTGCTGTCCTTCTATATTTACAGCACTTCACAGATGGACTGGCGTACAGTATGTGCTTGGTGATTTTCCAGTTGAATAAATCACTGGATATTCCATCTAGTCTCATTTTCCAGGTCTGTGTCCATTCCGGTGTTTTCAGATAACCTGTGTATATATGGGACTGTCTAGAACTATGTTGAAATTCTAACAAAGAGCCCACACAGGAACTCTGTTGCATCTATGAAGATGAGTGGAATTATATTGCTGAGTATAGAGAGCAACATGTTGACCAAGTCTTGGTATTGTCTAAATCAGGGAGTTTTTTTACCCAGCAGGATTTAGGAAGGGCTACATCTCCAGTATAAGTCTCCATCTCATTGGCCATATCTCTTTGTACTAAAGGGTAAGAGACCACTAAATGAGTTATTTAGGACAAATTATCCTTAGGGACTTCAGCTGCCACAAAATTTTTGTCTATTACACATTACTCAGAAAGGTGTGCACTTCATAATACAGTATATGTGAATAGCGTCTTCCTAAATAGGGCACTGTACACAACATGGCTGAAAGTATCTTCTCTGCTCAATTAGTCCTATACAAATGTAGCTCTTTTCATCTCTGCCCAATCTCCACTACCACAGCACGACATTCATCTTTTTGCCATAAGAACTTTGCATACCCACACAACTGCCTTCCAACTTCCATTTCTCCCTGAGTAAGCTTCCTCTTACCTGCTCTATGTATTTTTGGATGGTTTCATGCCCAAAGAAGAATAAGCTTCTTCCTGGTTTTAGTTTCTCATTTAGGCAATAATTTAATTCTCTCTAACCTGTTCATTTTCAAGTTGTTAGGAACTAGGTATTGAAAAGATCTGCTTTTCCTCAAAGTAAACCAAACCAAACCCAAAAAAATACTTACAAACTACCCTTCTGACTCTTTGGTATCCCCCAATTTCTTCATTTCAAATCCACATAATATTAGCAAAAACACTTGACACTCTTAAGACGGAAAGAGGAGATCAATCAAGAGGTGCAAATATTGATAGGGCAGAAAGTTCATTTCCTGTATCTCTTGAGAAGAAATTAACAATTCAATTTTTCATTGTTCAATTCAAAGAGAGAGATAAACTTAATCCCAAAGATGTCCTTTCCTTCCTCTCAGCTCTAGACTATCTTGGCTCTTGGGTGGAAGCCTGGTTGTCGACTGTATATTTTCCCACTTTTCCATTCTGTGCATCCAGCACTCTGACTTTCTGATGACCAACCGAACCTAACAGAAAATGAAAAACAGCTTGTAAAGGTGTTAGGAGGCCATGTTATGCAAATCCAGCAGAAAGGAAAGAGGATTTGGAAACATACCTCTGGCTAATTTACTTGCCATAGGGAAAAAAGGACTAAGAAGAGACATCTAAACTGAACTTTCCCATGTGTTTTTTTCTTTCAATAGACTAAAAAGTAAATCAAGTTCCCATTTCACAAAATTGTTAGAATTTTCACATCTTCAATAAATATATCTGAGCTATCTGTGACCCACATATCTGGTCTGTGGTAAGTTTGTTTATGGCCAAAGTCCCCATGGCCTCTTTCAGCTCCAACAGTCTTTTGAATGGTACTTACTTCTACCTCAGCCATGTCCTGTGGCTGATTATCACACTATAAGGAAGTGGATTAGGGCAGAGAGAATGCTTCCACCTAGAGAACAAAATAAAGATAGCTGCATGTCTTGTTTTTGTGTTTAGCAGGGAGAGTAAAAATTCAGAGAGGACTTTGAAATGGGCAGTTCTGTACTGAACTTGACTGCATAGTAAACTTGAGTGTTTTGGTTCTGCTAGAAATGTGGGAAGAAAGACAAAAGTAATATATTCCCAGGTTGCCAAGTCCCTGGGTAGATTGGTTCCCTTCTCTTTGTAAAATGAATAGCACTTACTCTGACCTCCCAACATTAATCTTTGACCTTTCTGAAATGTTGTCTGTAAGAATGAGACTATGTCTGTTATACCTTTCATTTGTGATTTCATATCTTTATGGTATGGTCAATGTATGAGGACATAAAATTCTCCTGAACATACATTCACATTTTTTCTCTCACTCATGAAGTCCATTCCCTATCCCTTCCCTCTGTGCTCACTCACTCTTCCTCTCAAATGTTCCCTCTGCTGCCCTTAAGTGATTTCTTAATCAAATGTTGAATCACAGGGTTTATTATTTATAAATCTAAGTCTCTAAAATAATTATCTGAATATTTGAAACAGGTTCCTTTATACAATGGGTCCTTTGAAACAGGTTACTTACTTCAAGACCTAGTTTCAATCAAACTGAGACAATTTCAAAGGCATCTTGCTCCATGGCAAAATCCCAAAGCAATGCTCACTGGTAATATTAACATATTAGGTCAAGGACTGGGGAGAACAGTAGCAGAAGATGTAGCCATGTACTTCATTTAGGAGAACAAGGCAGATTCTTCCTCCTGTTTTCTATGCTCAGCTGTGATCAGTTAACAGGTTGTTTTGATCCTTTCACCACAGTACTTAGTTTTGGAACTGGATCATGGGCCAGAAAACACTGTCTATCCAAGAAAATTACTCAAAATATCTCAACTTTTTCTCTTGAATTTATTGACATCAATGAAAGGGACTAAAGTTATATTCCAGTATAACATCTGCATATACCACCATCCCTTTCTATATACTTCTCTTACACACCGAAGTTTTTTCCCTGTAATGGCACTTGAGTCACCACACTGGAGACAAGATACCTTACAACAACTATCCCTGTCAGAGGTAGCTGAATCTAAGGGCTCAGAGAAGGCCCAAACACAAAACCATGCTCTAATCATTAATACTCAGGGTCAAATTAGAAGGGAGAAACAACACAGTAATTTGAATAAGAAGTATACAATATGAGTTATTAACTAAACCAGGAGATTAGAGTAATGAGGATTGGCTAGAACAAAGTAAAAAGAATTCTAAAGAATATAGTAATACCAGATACAGCATTATATAAAATTATACATAGTAACCACTAACCCTTAGGCAACATCTGATCCATCTCATTGTTGGTGTCTGTTCAGTTGTTGGTTATCTTTTCTCATTCATGCTGTTATTTTCCTGGTTCTTGATATGACAAGGGATTTTCTATTAAATAAAAAATAAACATTTGGAATATTAGTTATATAATAAGACATCTTATCATATTTACTTTTTTGTTGCTAGGAAAGCAGTTTTCTTTTGAAGACTGGGTGAGTATGTATGCTCAGCTTCCCACTGGGCCCTACTGAAAACACACTATCAAAAGTGGGGCAGTGACTCACACTGCTTCTTTGTAGACATGTGGTAGGTAGAAGTACAACTTCCCTTATCTCAGCCCCACTGACATTATCCCAGAAAAAGTAGGGCACCAACTCACATGGCCTAATTACCTCCATGAGGGAATATAAAATTAGATTGCCATCACGCCTCACTTTCACTAAAGAGAAAGGAAGTGGTAACCAACTCACCCTATTTTGTTGCTGTTTTGTATCGGTGGAAGTTCAGCTTCACTGGGCCCCACTGCTTTAAAGAGAGGAGGAAAAGCAGAGTACCTTTTGTCTCTGCCTCTCTCCACCTCATTCTGTCTCTTTGATGTTAGGAGGGGGTAAAGACTCAGCTCTCCATTGGGCTCTTGATATTCTCCAGTAAAAGAGAACCAGAGATCCTTGGATAAATGGTTAGATCTAGTAATGTGGCAGGAAAATTACAAGATAAGTCTGGATCATCTTATAGTTCCAGAGAGTTTTGAAGTGTGAATAAAACAAAAACAATGGGGACATGTGAGGGGGACACAGGAGTCAACCTGAAAGAGCTCTCAATGGTCCAATCTGGAATAAGAGTAGCAGCAGAAAGAATGATGCAGTATTTGATTATAACCCAAAGTACAAAGCAAATACATTAATCTACATGGATATAAATAAATAATTAAATAAATAATTAAGGGAGAAGGTACAAATCTTATTTATAGAATAATTCTAGATAATACATGTATATAGTACCCTCCAAGAGTTGGCACTTAATCCCCCTTTTCCTCTGTCCTTGCAATTTCTGAGTATGGGTTTTACTTAGGAACCACATTTTAATAAAAAAGTATGCAAAGGGAAAACATATTAACTTTTTAGTGGAAACATCTGGCTAACACTAACATAATCAAGTGATCAAGGCTGATATCATCAGTGATAATATGTATATATCATAGACAACCAGATATGATGTGATGGCAAAGGCACTTCACCTTTGTGGAATTTTTTTCTGAAACTCAATATTCTTAGTCTAATCTTGAGGAAAAAACAAACAGATCAATTCAAATTGAGGGGGCAGTCAACGGAGTACCTTAATAATATTCCTCAATACTATTAAGGTCATAAAATAAGAAAAGACTGAGAAATTGTCACAGATTGAAGGAGACAGTTTATAAAGACTACAATGTAATATGCTGGATTGGATACTGGGACAGAAAAAAAGGATCTTAATGGCAAAAACTAGTAAAATCAGAATAGTGTGGAGTTTAACTAATAGCAATATACTAATGGAGGCTTTTTAGTTTTGAATAATATATCACAGCGATATAAGCTGGTAACATTGAAAGAAAACTGAAACTGAATGAGGAGTATATGGGAACTCTTTAGTATCATTGTAACTTTTCTGTAAATCTAAAATTATTCCAAAATAAGACTCATTTAAAAATTAAGTGATATATTTTGATGTAAGATTATAAGACTTAATATTGTTTGGATACCAGTTTTTTCCAATGCTGCTTATAGGTTAAAAGAAATGTTGAGTCAAATTTGTCAGCTGTTTTTTGTAGGAATTTACCAGTTGATTCTTAAGTTTATATGGAAATCAATCTGATTCATATGAAAACAAAATCTAGCCAGAACTATCTTATAAAACTATAACATACTTGAAGGTATCATACTATTCAATTTCAAGATTTACAATAAAGCTAAAGTTTTCAAGAAGAATACTGAGAGAGTCATCAATGGAACAGCACAGAGAGTTTAGAAACAAACCCACAGTTATATGGCCAATTGATTTTGACAAAAGTGGGAAGGCAACATAATAGTTAAAAGAAAGTCTTTTCAGTAAATGTTGATGTAAGATCTGGCTATCTTCAGGGATACTATAAACTTTGCCTGCTTGCAAGGATTGTCATGCACCTAAACATTAAAGTAAAGCAATAAAGCTTCTAAAAAATCTAGCCAAACATCACTGTGACTTTACAGTAGGTAAATGTTTCTTAGTGCATAAAAACACTAAACCTGGGAGGAGTCAAGATGGCGGAGAAGTAGCAGGCTGAGACTGCTTCAGCTAGCCGGAGATCAGCTAGATAGCTTATCTAAGGATTGCAAACACCTAAAAATCCATCGGCAGATCGAAGAGAAGAAGAACAGCAATTCTGGAAACAGAAAAACAACCACTTTCTGAAAGGTAGGACCGGCGGAGAAGTGAATCCAAAGCGACGGGAAGATAGACCCTGGGGGGAGGGGCCGGCTCCCGGCAAGCGGCGGAGCAACGGCGCACAAAATCAGGACTTTTAAAAGTCTGTTCCGCTGAGGGACATCGCGCCAGAGGCTAAACCGGGGCGAAGCCCACGCGGGTTCAGCGTGGCCTCAGGTCCCGCAGGGTCACAGAAGGATCGGGGGTGTCTGAGTGTCGCAGACCTTGCGGGTATTGGAACGGGAAAGCCGGCTACAGAGACAGAGCCGACAGTGAGCTCACAGCTCAGTGTTACCTTGAACTGGTCGCAGGCTCGGAGAGCTCGGAGCGCGGCCGGAGGTCAGGCAGACGGAGTAACTGGGCGCTGTTCTCTGAGGGCGCACTGAGGAGTGGGGCCCTGGGCTCTCGGCTCCTCCGGGCCGGAGACCAGGAGGCCGCCATTTGTATTCCCGTCCTCCGGAACTCTACGGAAAGCGCTCAGGGAACAAAAGCTCCTGAAAGCAAACCCGAGCGGATTACTCAGCCCAGCCCGGGTAAGGGCGGTGCAATTCCGCCTGGGGCAAAGACAATTGAGAATCACTACAACAGGCCCCTCCCCCAGAAGATCAACAAGAAATCCAGCCGAGACCAAGTTCACCTACCAAGGAGTGCGGTTTCAATACCAAGGAGAGCAGAAGAATTCCAGAGGAGGAGAAAGCCAAGCACGGAACTCATGGCTTTTTCCCTGTGATTTTTTTTTACTCTTGCAGTTAATTTAATTTTTTTCTTTTTCATTTTTTGTTGTTTTTTTTTTTTCTCGCCTTCGGGTAAAATTTTTTTTTTTAAACTGTTACCTTTTTCTTTTTTAACGATTTTTTACTAGTTTATCTAATATATATATTTTTTCTTTTTTACATTTTTCTTAGGTGTTTTCCTTTTTTTTTAAATTCTTTTCTTTTCTTTTTTTTTTTTTCTTTTTTCTTTTTTTTTTCTTTCTTCCTTTTTGAACCTCTTTTTATCCCCTTTCTCCCCCCTCACGATTTTGGATCTCTTCTAATTTGGTTAAAGCATTTTTTCCTGGGGTTGTTGCCACCCTTTTAGTATTTTACTTGCCCCTTCATATACTCTTATCTGGACAAAATGACAAGACGGAAAAATTCAACACAAAAAAAAGAACAAGAGGCAGTACCGAAGGCTAGGGACCTAATCAATACAGACATTGGTAATATGTCAGATCTAGAGTTCAGAATGACAATTCTCAAGATTCTAGCCGGGCTCGAAAAAGGCATGGAAGATATTAGAGAAACCCTCTCGAGAGATAAAAAAGCCCTTTCTGGAGAAATAAAAGAACTAAAATCTAACCAAGTTGAAATAAAAAAAGCTATTAATGAAGTGCAATCAAAAATGGAGGCTCTCACTGCTAGGATAAATGAGGCAGAAGAAAGAATTAGTGATATAGAAGACCAAATGACAGAGAATAAAGAAGCTGAGCAAAAGAGGGACAAACAGCTACTGGACCACGAGGGGAGAATTCGAGAGATAAGTGACACCATAAGACGAAACAACATTAGAATAATTGGGATTCCAGAAGAAGAAGAAAGAGAGAGGAGAGCAGAAGGTATACTGGAGAGAATTATTGGGGAGAATTTCCCCAATATGGCAAAGGGAACGAGCATCAAAATTCAGGAGGTTCAGAGAACGACCCTCAAAATCAATAGGAATAGGCCCACACCCCGTCACCTAATAGTAAAATTTACAAGTCTCAGTGACAAAGAGAAAATCCTGAAAGCAGCCCGGGAAAAGAAGTCTGTAACATACAATGGTAAAAATATTAGATTGGCAGCTGACTTATCCACAGAGACCTGGCAGGTCAGAAAGAGCTGGCATGATATTTTCAGAGCACTAAACGAGAAAAACATGCAGCCAAGAATACTATATCCAGCTAGGCTATCATTGAAAATAGAAGGAGAGATTAAAAGCTTCCAGGACAAACAAAAACTGAAAGAATTTGCAAATACCAAACCAGCTCTACAGGAAATATTGAAAGGGGTCCTCTAAGCAAAGAGAGAGCCTACAAGTGGTAGATCAGAAAGGAACAGAGACCATATACAGTAACAGTCAACTTACAGGCAATACAATGGCACTACATTCATATCTTTCAATAGTTACCCTGAATGTTAATGGGCTAAATGCCCCTGTCAAAAGACACAGGGTATCAGAATGGATAAAAAAACAAAACCCATCTATATGTTGCCTCCAAGAAACTCATTTTAAGCCCGAAGACACCTCCAGATTTAAAGTGACGGGGTGGAAAAGAATTTACCATGCTAATGGACATCAGAAGAAAGCAGGAGTGGCAATCCTTGTATCAGATCAATTAGATTTTAAGCCAAAGACTATAATAAGAGATGAGGAAGGACACTATATCATACTCAAAGGGTCTGTCCAACAAGAAGATTTAACAATTTTAAATATCTATGCCCCCAACGTGGGAGCAGCCAACTATATAAACCAATTAATAACAAAATCAAAGAAACACATCAACAATAATACAATAATAGTAGGGGACTTTAACACTCCCCTCACTGAAATGGACAGATCATCCAAGCAAAAGATCAGCAAGGAAATAAAGGCCTTAAACGACACACTGGACCAGATGGACATCACAGATATATTCAGAATATTTCATCCCAAAGCAACAGAATACACATTCTTCTCTAGTGCACATGGAACATTCTCCAGAATAGATCACATCCTCGGTCCTAAATCAGGACTCAACCGGTATCAAAAGATTGGGATCATTCCCTGCATATTTTCAGACCACAATGCTCTAAAGCTAGAACTCAACCACAAAAGGAAGTTTGGAAAGAACCCAAATACATGGAGACTAAAAAGCATCCTTCTAAAGAATGAATGGGTCAACCGGGAAATTAAAGAAGAATTGAAAAAAATCATGGAAACAAATGATAATGAAAATACAACGGTTCAAAATCTGTGGGACACAACAAAGGCAGTCCTTAGAGGAAAATATATAGCGGTACAAGCCTTTCTCAAGAAACAAGAAAGGTCTCAGGTACACAACCTAACCCTACACCTAAAGGAGCTGGAGAAAGAACAAGAAAGAAACCCTAAGCCCAGCAGGAGAAGAGAAATCATAAAGATCAGAGCAGAAATCAATGAAATAGAAACCAAAAAAACAATAGAACAAATCAACGAAACTAGGAGCTGGTTCTTTGAAAGAATTAATAAAATTGATAAACCCCTGGCCCGACTTATCAAAAAGAAAAGAGAAAGGACCCAAATAAATAAAATCATGAATAAAAGAGGAGAGATCACAACTAACACCAAAGAAATACAAACTATTATAAGGACATACTATGAGCAACTCTACGCCAATAAATTTGACAATCTGGAAGAAATGGATGCATTCCTAGAAACATATAAACTACCACAACTGAACCAGGAAGAAATAGAAAGCCTGAACAGACCCATAACCAGTAAGGAGATTGAAAGAGTCATTAAAAATCTCCAAACAAACAAAAGCCCAGGGCCAGACGGCTTCCCGGGGGAATTCTACCAAACATTTAAAGAAGAACTAATTCCTATTCTCCTGAAACTGTTCCAAAAAATAGAAATGGAAGGAAAACTTCCAAACTCATTTTATGAGGCCAGCATCACCTTGATCCCCAAACCAGACAAGGATCCCACCAAAAAAGAGAGCTATAGACCGATATCCTTGATGAACACAGATGCGAAAATACTCAACAAAATACTAGCCAATAGGATTCAACAGTACATTAAAAAGATTATTCACCACGACCAAGTGGGATTTATTCCAGGGCTGCAAGGTTGGTTCAACATCCGCAAATCAGTCAATGTGATACAACACATCAATAAAAGAAAGAACAAGAACCATATGATACTCTCAATAGATGCTGAAAAAGCATTTGACAAAGTACAGCATCCCTTCCTGATCAAAACTCTTCAAAGTGTAGGGATAGAGGGCACATACCTCAATATCATCAAAGCCATCTATGAAAAACCCACCGCAAATATCATTCTCAATGGAGAAAAACTGAAAGCTTTTCCGCTAAGGTCAGGAACACGGCAGGGATGTCCATTATCACCACTGCTATTCAACATAGTACTAGAGGTCCTAGCCTCAGCAATCAGACAACAAAAGGAAATTAAAGGCATCCAAATCGGCAAAGAAGAAGTCAAATTATCACTCTTCGCAGATGATATGATACTATATGTGGAAAACCCAAAAGACTCCACTCCAGAACTGCTAGAACTTATACAGGAATTCAGTAAAGTGTCAGGATATAAAATCAATGCACAGAAATCAGTTGCATTTCTCTACACCAACAGCAAGACAGAAGAAAGAGAAATTAAGGAGTCAATCCCATTTACAATTGCACCCAAAACCATAAGATACCTAGGAATAAACCTAACCAAAGAGACACAGAATCTATACTCAGAAAACTATAAAGTACTCATGAAAGAAATTGAGGAAGACACAAAGAAATGGAAAAATGTTCCATGCTCCTGGATTGGAAGAATAAATATTGTGAAAATGTCTATGCTACCTAAAGCAATCTACACATTTAATGCAATTCCTATCAAAGTACCATCCATCTTTTTCAAAGAAATGGAACAAATAATCCTAAAATTTATATGGAACCAGAAAAGACCTCGAATAGCCAAAGGGATATTGAAAAAGAAAGCCAACGTTGGTGGCATCACAATTCCGGACTTCAAGCTCTATTACAAAGCTGTCGTCATCAAGACAGCATGGTACTGGCACAAAAACAGACACATAGATCAATGGAACAGAATAGAGAGCCCAGAAATAGACCCTCAACTCTATGGTCAACTAATCTTCGACAAAGCAGGAAAGAATGTCCAATGGCAAAAAGACAGCCTCTTCAATAAATGGTGCTGGGAAAATTGGACAGCCACATGCAGAAAAATGAAATTGGACCATTTCCTTACACCACACACAAAAATAGACTCAAAATGGATGAAGGACCTCAATGTGTGAAAGGAATCCATCAAAATCCTTGAGGAGAACACAGGCAGCAACCTCTTTGACCTCAAGCGCAGCAACATTTTCCTAGGAACAACGCAAAAGGCAAGGGAAGCAAGGCCAAAAATGAACTATTGGGATTTCATCAAGATCAAAAGCTTTTGCACAGCAAAGGAAACAGTTAACAAAATCAAAAGACAACTGACAGAATGGGAGAAGATATTTGCAAACGACATATCAGATAAAGGACTAGTGTCCAGAATCTATAAAGAACTTAGCAAACTCAACACCCAAAGAACAAATAATCCAATCAAGAAATGGGCAGAGGACATGAACAGACATTTCTGCAAAGAAGACATCCAGATGGCCAACAGACACATGAAAAAGTGCTCCATATCACTCGGCATCAGGGAAATACAAATCAAAACCACAATGAGATATCACCTCACACCAGTCAGAATGGCTAAAATTAACAAGTCAGGAAATGACAGATGCTGGCGAGGATGCAGAGAAAGGGGAACCCTCCTACACTGTTGGTGGGAATGCAAGCTGGTGCAGCCACTCTGGAAAACAGCATGGAGGTTCCTCAAAATGTTGAAAATAGAACTGCCCTATGACCCAGCAATTGCACTATTGGGTATTTACCCTAAGGATACAAACGTAGTGATCCAAAGGGGCACATGCACTCGAATGTTTATAGCAGCAATGTCCACAATAGCCAAACTACGGAAAGAACCTAGATGTCCATCAACAGATGAATGGATCAAGAAGATGTGGTATATATACACAATGGAATACTATGCAGCCATCAAAAGAAGTGAAATCTTGCCATTTGCGACAACATGGATGTAACTAGAGCGTATCATGCTTAGCGAAATAAGTCAAGCAGAGAAAGACAACTATCTTATGATCTCCCTGATATGAGGAAGTGGTGATGCAACATGGGGGCTTAAGTGGGTAGGAGAAGAATGAATGAAACAAGATGGGATTGGGAGGGAGACAAACCATAAGTGACTTTTAATCTCACAAAACAAACTGAGGGTTGCTGGGGGGAGGGGGTTTGGGAGAAGGGGGTGGGATTATGGACATTGGGGAGGGTATGTGCTTTGGTGAGTGCTGTGAAGTGTGTAAACCTGGTGATTCACAGACCTGTACCCCTGGGGATAGAGTATTATGCCTCCATCAGAAAGGATGAATACCCAACTTTTGTAGCAACATGGACGGGACTGGAAGAGATTATGCTGAGTGAAATAAGTCAAGCAGAGAGAGAGTCAATTATCATATGGTTTCACTTATTTGTGGAGCATAACAAATAGCATGGAGGACATGGGGACTTAGAGTGGAGAAGGGAGTTGGGGGAAATTGGAAGGGGAGGTGAACCATGAGAGACTATGGACTCTGAAAAACAATCTGAGGGTTTTGAAGGGACGGGGGGTGGGAGGTTGGGGTACCAGGTGGTGGGTATTATAGAGGGCATGGATTGCATGGAGCACGGGGTGTGGTGCAAAAATAATGAATACTGTTATGCTGGAAATTAAAAAAAAAATAAAAGAAAAAAAAACCACTAAACCTAAAATAAAATATTGATTAAAAAAAATGTTAATAATTCTCATCAAATTGAATACTGTGTTCATTAGGAGATAAATGGTCAGACTAAAGATTAGGATAAAACATTTTTAGCATATCAAGAATATATATAGCATGGCATATATAAGTAACATGGTTGATAGATTATTTATTTATTTATTTATTTAATTTTTTTTTTTCCTTCCGCTGCCGCCCCCACCCCCACCCCCGGGCCCAGCAGCCCAGCCCCTCTGCACTGCATCCACTCCCCCACGTGCTTGATAGATAATTTAAAGTAATGATCATAAGGATACTCACTGGACCTGAGAAGAGTGGAAGACATAAGTGAGACACTTAACACAGATATGAGGAATAACATAACATATAAAGGGCACAATAAACAAAATGAGAAACACGCTTGATGGAATTAATAGCAGGATGGAAGAAGTGACTGAGAAGCCAGAGTAATGGAAAGTAATCAAGATAAACAAAAAAGAGAAAAACGAATTATGCAAAGTAAGAATAGACTTGGGGAAATCCGTGATTCCATCAAATATAATAACATTTGTATTATGAAGTCCCAGAAGAAAAGGAGTACCAGAAGAAAAAGAGAGAAAAAGGGGCAAAACAATTATTTGAATAAATAAAACTTAAAACTTACCTAATCTGGGGAAAGAAAGAGATATCCAAATTCAGGAGATACAGAGAACTCCCATCAATATCAACAAAAGCAGAGCCACACCAAGACATACTATAATTAAATTTACAAAATATAGTGATAAAGAAAAAGATTTAAAAGCAACAAGACAAAAGGAAACAGTCAATTACAAGGGAAAACCCATAAAGCTAGCAGGGGATTTTTCAGCAGAAACTTTCAAAGCCGAAAGGGAGTGTCATGATATATTCAAAGTGCCTAGCAGCCAAGAACACTCTATCCCACAAGGATATCATTCAGAATAGAAGGAAAGATAAAGAGTTTTTCCAAACTAACAAAAATAAAGGAGTTCATGACCCCTAAATCAGTCCTGCAGGAAATAAGAAAGGGGACTGAATGGAAAGGAGAGAACAAAAGTCACAGAATAAAGACAGGAAACACAAAAGTAATAGAAATGAAAATTTCTGTAAAAAAAACTCAGTGAAGGAACACACAAAATAAAAGGTATAAAATATAAGGACATATATCTAAAAGGTGGGAAGGGAGAGGAGTAAAGAATGGGTTCAAACATAAATAACCTCCAATATAGACTGTTATATGCAGAAGAGGTGATATATGAACCTAATGGTAACCAAAAATAATAAATATGCAAAGAATAAAGAGAATGAAATCTAAACATATCACTAAAAAATCAGGAGACCATGAAAAGGAGAAAGACAAGAAAGGGCAGAGAAAATCTTCAGAAACAACCACAAGACAAAATGGCAAAAAGAATAACAAAATGGCAATAAATACGTATCTATTAATTACTTTGAGTGTAAATGGACTAAATGCTCCAATAAAAAGATATACAGTGACAGAATGGATTAAAAAACAACACTCATCTATATGCTGACTACAAAAGACTCACTCCAGACCTAAACATACCTACAGATTGAAAGTAAGGAAACAGAGAATCTTTTGGCAAATAAGTTGATGTCAAAAGAAAGCCAGAGTAACAGTAGTTATATTAAACAACGTAGAATTTAAAATAATGACTATAGTAAGAAACAAAGGATGCTATATAATAATAAAGGGGATAACCAAACAAGAAGATATAACAATTGTAAATATTTTTTAAAATATGTATTTATTTGACACAGAGAGAGAGCACAAGTAGGCACAGAGGCAGGCAGAGAGAGAAGGGGAAGCAGGCTCCCTGCTGAGCAGAGATCCAGATGTGGGTTTCGATCCCAGGACCCTGAGATCATGACCTGAGCCAAAGGCAGAGGCTTAACCAACTCAGCCACCCAGGCATCCACCAATTGTAAATATTTATGCACCCAACATAGCCTTCAAATACATGAGACAGTTAATAACAAAAAGGAACTAGTCAATAATAATACAATTATTAGGGGTACTAGTAGGGGACTTTTACACCTCACTTACATCAATGGACAGATCATCTAAACAGAAAATCAACAAGGAAATAATGGCTTTGAATGACACACTGGAACAGATGGGTTTTACAGATATATTCAGAACATTCCATCCTAAAACAGCAGAGGGCTCATTTTTTTCAAGTGCACATGGAACAGTCTCCAGAATAGATCACTTATTAGCCCACAAAACAAGCCTCAACTAATTCAAGAAGACCAAAGCCATACCATGCATCTTTTCTGACCACAACATTATGAAACTAGAAGTAAATCATAAGATAAAGCCTGGAAAGTCCACAAATATATGGAGGTTAAATAACACCATACTAAACAATAAATGGGTCCACCAGGAAATAAAAGAAGAAATTTAAAAGTACATGGATAAAATGAAAATAAAAACATGACGATCCAAAACTTTCAGGATGCATCAAAAGCAGTCCTAAGAGGGAAGTTTATAGCAATACCTACCTCAAGAAGCAAGAAAAATCTCAAGGGTGTCTCAGTCAGTTAAGTATCTGACTCTTGGTTTGTTTTAGGTTGTTATCTCAGGGTTGTAAGATTGAGCCCTGAGCTGGCTCTGTGCTCAGCATGGAGTCTGCTTAAGACTCAAAAAAAAAAAAAAAAAAGACTCCCTCTCCCTCTCTCTTTGCCTACCCCCTGTGCTTGCTCTCTCTCTCTCTCTCTCTCTCCCTCTAAAATAAATAAATGAGTCTTAAGAGAAGCCAGAAAAATCTCAGAAAACCTAACCCCACACCTAAAGGAGCTAGAAAAGAACAACAATCAAAGTCTAATGCCAGAAGATGGATGAAAATAATAAAGATTAGAGTAAAAATAAGTGATATAGAAACTAAAAAATAATAGAACAGATCAATGAATCCAGGAACTGGTTCTCTGAAAAAAAGAATCAACAAAATTGATAAACCCCTAGCCAGACTTATCAAGGAAAAAAGAGAAAAGACTCAAATAAAAGAGAGGAAAAATAACAACCAACAACACATAAATACAAACAGTTACAACAGAATACTATAAAAACTATATGTCAACAAATTAGACAATCTGGAAGAAATAGATTAATTCTTAGAAACATATAAACTACCAAAACTGAAACATAAATAGAAAACTCGAACAGACCAATCACCTGCAAAGAAACTGAATCAATAAAAACAAAACAAAACAAAACAAAACAAAACCTCCCAATAAACAAAAGTTCAGGACGACATGAAATCCAAACAGTCAAATTCTACCAAAAATTTAAAGAAAATTGAATACTTATACTTCTCAAATGATTTCAAAAAATAGAAAAGGAAGGAAAACTTCCAAATTCATTCTATGAAGTCAGCATTACCCTGACAACAAAACCAGACAAAGACAGTACTAAAAAAAGGGAACTATAGGCCAATATCCCTGCAAAAATACAAAAGTCCTCAAAATTCAACAGCATATTATAAAGAGCCACTCACCATGATCAAGGGGAATTTATTCCTGGATTGTAAGGGTGGTTCAATATTCACAAATCAATCAACATGATAAAACACATGAATAAGAGAAAGGATAAGAACCATATGATCATTTCAAAAGATGCAGAAAAAACATTTAACAAAGTACAACATCCATTCATGATAAAAACCCACAACAAAGCAGGTTGAAGGGAACATACCTCAATATAATAAAGGCCACAGCTAACACCATCCTTAACAGAGAAAAACTGGGAGGTTTTTCCCTAAGGTCAGGAGTAAGACAAGGATGTCCATTCTCACCACTTGTATTCAACATAATACTGGAAGTTGTAGCCACAGCAATCAGACAACAGAAATAAAGGACACTCAAATTGAGTTGTGTAAGTTCTTTAGTCAAATTTTCACTGTTTGCAGATGACATGATACTATTATAATAGAATACTTGAAAACAGCCAAAAATGATACATGAATTCAGTACAATCCCATTTACAGCTGCACCAGAAATAAGATTCATAGGCATAAATCTAACCAAAGAGATGAAAGACCTATACCCTAAAAGATGTAAAACATTGATGAAAGAAATTGAAGAGGACATAAAGAAATGGAAAGACATGCAATGATTATTGATAGGAAGAACAAATATTCATAAGACGTCTACACTACCTACAGCAGTCTACACATTTAATGCAGTTCCTATCAAATGCTGCAAATACCAACAGCATTCTTCATAGAACTAGAAAAAAATTCTCAGATTTGTACAGAATCACAAAAGACCCTCAATAACCAAAGTCATCTTGAAAAAGAAAAGCAAAGTGGAGGTATCACAATTCTGGACTTCAAGCCATATTACAAGGTTGTAGTAATCAAAACAGTATGGTAGTGGCACAAAAAATAGATAACATAGATCAATGAAACAGAATAGAAAGCCCACAAACAAACCCACAAGTATATGAAACTTATTTAATCTTTGACAAAGCAGGAAATAATATGCAATGAGAAACAGACAGTCTTTTCAACAGATGGTGTTGGGAAAATTGGACAGCAACATGCGAAAGAAAGAAACTGGACCACTTTCTTATGCCATACACAAAAATAAATAAAAAATGGATGAAATATGTGAGACCTGAAACTGTAAAAATCCTAGAAGAGAACATAAGCAGTAACTCCTTTGATATTAGGCTTAGCAAATTTTTTTTCTACAGAAGTCTTCTGAGGCAAGGGAAATAAAAGTAAAAATAAACTATTAGGACTACATGAAAATGAAAAGCTTCTGCATAGTATAGGAAACAACTAACAAAATTAAAAGTCAGCCTACAGAATGGGAGAAGATATCTGCAAATGACATATCCAGTAAAGCGGTAGTACCCAAAATATATAAAGAACTTACACAACTCAATACAAAAACCCTCAAGTAATCCACCTAAAAATTGTGCAGAAGACATGAATAGACATTTCTCCAAAGAATACATACAGATGGGTAACAGACACATGAAAAAATGCTCATCATCACTTACTGTTAGGAAATGCAAATCAAAACTGTAATGAGATATCACCTCACACCTGTCAGAATGGCTAAAGTTAACACAAGAAACAACAGGTATTGCTGAGAATGTGGAGAAAAAGGAATACTCATGCACTGTTTAAGGGAATGCAAACTGGTGGAACCACTATGGAAGACAGTATGGAAGTTCCTCAAAAAGTTAAAAATAGGGCGCCTGGGTGGCTCAGTGGGTTAATCCTTTGCCTTCAGCTCAGGTCATGATCTTAGGGTCCTGGGATCGAGTCCCGCATCGGGCTCTCTGCTCGGCAGGGAGCCTGCTTCCTCCTCTCTCTCTGCCTGCCTCTCTGCCTAGTTGTGATCTCTCTGTGTCAAATAAATAAATAAAATCTTTAAAAAAAAGAAAAGAAGCTCTTATTCTTAAAAAAAAAGAAAAGTTAAAAATAGAGCTACCATATGTTCCAGCAATTGCACTACTCAGTATTTACCCAAAGCATACAAAAACACTGATTCAAAAAGTTACATGCACCCCTATGTTTATAGCAACATTTGCACAATTGCCAAGATATGGAGGCCGACTAAGTGTTCACTGATTGAAGAATGGAAAAAGAGGAGGTGATAGATAGATTGAGAGATTGACAGATTAATAGATAAATTGATAGATAGATAATGGGATATTATTCAGCCATAAAAAGAATGAAATCTTGCCACTTGCAACAACATGGATAGAGTTAGAAAGAATAATGCTAAGCAAAGTCAGTCAGTCAGAGAAAGACCAATACCATATGACTCATATCTGCTACTTAAGAAACAAAACAAACAGAGGGAAAAGGAGAAAGAGAGAGCGAGAGATCAAGAAAAAGACTCTTAACTATAGAGGACACACTGCCAGTTAGGAGAAGGGAGGTGAATGAGGGGGATAAATGAAATAGGTGCTGGGGATTAAGGAGGGAACTTGTGATGAGACTGGGTGATGTATGGAAGTGTTGAATCAGTATATTGTGCACCTGAAATAATACAACACTGTGTATTAACTAACTGGAATTAGGATAAAAACTTAAAAAGCCAAAAAATATATATACAGCATTCTTATGACTAAAAAAAGGGAAGATAAATATAATCAATGAAAAATAACCATATATTTGCATTGTTGCTTTACAAACATAAAAAATTTGTCAATAATGAGAGAAGATGCTCAAAACAGTCAATCCTCATGGAAATTCATATTAACTACTATATTTAGCGTACATGCATTAGAATATCTAATATTAAACAGACTAGCAATGAGCAAGTGACAGCAAGAATGTGAAACAACTGGAATTCTTGTGGATTGTTGGTAGGAGTTTAAGTGGTTCAAAGATCTTAGAGTATTATTTGGCAGTTTCCTCTAGTGTTAAAAATTCATGTACCCTATAACCCAGCAATGCAATTCCTAAATATTTATCTATGCAAGAGAAATGAGCAGAAATCAGAATTGAATATAGAAGATATCATTTGAATTATAAGTAGTGGTTATCCACAATATATAAATACATTTTGGAGTACTTTAAAGAGTTACAGCTTATATTTTTCTTTATTTGGCAATATTTTGCAAGGCTTTTCATTCAAAGGTAGGCAAAATGAAATATAATGCAATTACTTAGTAACTGTGATCAAGGGAAAGAGTCCATCTGCACATATTATGTAAAAGACATTTTCTGGTGAAATGGTGAAAGGGTGAGAAAGAGGATAAGGCAGAGAGAATGTTGGTGAAGATTATCTGAAGAGTTGCCTCCATTTCCCGAGCTTTAGCTTCCAGTTTGCCTCCTTATGTGTATGTTTTCACAGTCTGGCTTTTGGTAAAACGTGTCATTTAATTGCAGAATCATGTCACAAATATTTGAACAAGGTGAGCAGTGTATGATAATATTCCCCAAGGTTTAGAAATGGAAATTTCTTTTTTTTTTTAAAGATTTTATTCATTTATTTGAGAGAGAAAAACAAGTAAGAGAGAGCCTGAGAGGGGAGAAGGTCAGAGGGAGAAGCAGACTCCCTGAGGAGCTGGGAGCCTGCTGGGGGACTCGATCCTGGGACTCCGGGATCATGACCTGAGCCGAAGGCAGTTTCTTAACCAACTGAACCACCCACGTGCCCTGAAATGGAACTTTCTTATAAGCAAAATCTTTTAGAGTTCCCCAGCTAAGATCTCTGAGACGTTGCCGGGCTTAACCCATCAAGTTTCACCCCTGATGTTCTTTTATCTACTGTAAAAGTTTATCATTGGTGAAGTCACTATAACCACTTTATTTGAAAAGGATTTGAGAGGAATAAATAACATAAAGGGAAATAAAGGGTAAGATAATAGAAATGAACATAAGTGCTTTGATTAGAAACCACATTTCAAATAAGAATGTCAAATCATTGCATGAATTTTTTTTATTTTTTAATGTTCTAAAAAGATTTGTCAATTGCTTAAGCTTAATCCAAGAGAATCTTATTTTATTTTTTACTTTTTTGTGTGATTATGACTGTGGAGAACCATTATATCAACTTATTATGCACATTCCACTATATCATGAGCCAAATAATTCTTTCTCTAGTTCTTCCATTCAACAACCATTTAGTGGGCCATTGAGTGGCTAAAGAATGCTGTGGCTACTGTAAAAAGCTAAGGGAAATTCACAGTCTCTGAGCAGCCTACCACCACCTGATTTATGAGATTATTATTCCCTAGCCTCTATAAGATATCTAGTTCTGATTCAAATGACTTTGAACCTCTTTTTGTTTACCCTCCAATTCACTCTACTTTGATTTAGTGAGGAATTATATGATGATAAACAGGAATTTATCTTTTTAAGTCTATTGTATGTCAGTGGTAATTGCAGAAGTATATTAGTATACCAATACAACTATTGAAATTACTCATTGTTAGAAATCAAGCTTTGATTTGTCCTTGAAGATTGAATTAATGTTCCTCATGCAGCTATCATAATGACTGACAGTAAAGTATGGAATTTCAAACTTCAGTTCAGAAATTATAGAAAGAGGAATTTGCTCTCCAAACCTGTCAATAACCTTTTATAAAAAGTCATTCCATAAAAAGATTTCTGGGATAGAAATGACAGATACTGACTCTAGCTAACTTAAGGATCTCATGAATTTTCATTTTAGTTACAAATGAACACCTGCTAACAAAAAGGACTAATTCATTAGCAAATTGCTAATTAGTGATTGCAATTGCAACAGTGGTACAAATTTTCATTTGCTTAATTCTGTTAAAAATATTTTTATAGATCAAGTCTTTTAACATCAATACCATATTTTCACCATTTTTAAATTGAAAGTGGCTACTTTAATCCTGAATTCCTACATAAAAGCCAAACTGAAATTCAAAAATGAAAATAAAATTATGAAGTGAAGGTATGCTGCAAATACATGAGCTGAGTGTATGTGTGTGTGTGAAGGGGATATAGTTAGACTTGACAATGGTCTCATAACTTGTTTTTTTCAAATTTTAATTTAATTATCATTGGGAGTGTGTGAGATTATTTCATTTGGCATGTCGACAAACACTGTAATCTAAATATTTTATTTGAATGTATATTAGAAGAAACTAATAAAATATTTGGCTTTACGGATATTATTTCTCAGAGGCCAAATACAAAAAATAATTTAATATAAAGGATATAAGAAGTAAATAATAGTAGATATATTTCACTCAGCATAATCTCTTCCAGTCCCGTCCATGTTGCTACAAAAGTTGGGTATTCATCCTTTCTGATGGATTGAATGGAGCACGGGGTGTGGTGCAAAAATAATGAATACTGTTATGCTGGAAATAAAAAAAAAATTAATAAAAAAAAATAATAGTAGATATAAAATATGAATGGACAAAATTATGAATATGTTACACAGGCCCTGAAGTTTAGGATACAATGATTTAAATCACATTGCAAAAAATTATAAATGGAACACAAAATAAGTAGCTTTTTATTTATATTTTGATATACTTTTTGCATTTAGCTACAAAATCAAGTTTCTTCCCTTGAGGTTATAGTAAATGAATTGTGAGAAAAATAATCTTTTTTAATGTAATTGGCATTGTGTTTATACCATGCAATTGTTAACAAGTGACTACAAATGTTATATTGTGAGCATGAGAATAGAAAATCATGAACAAACTTAGTCAGGTGTAGAGGAAAATACTATGAAAAATGGTTGACATAAGCTGTAGAAAGAAATGGCTCTGATGTTGCAACTACTTACATCATAGTATTGATATTCAACCACCCAACATGAGGATTGAAATGGGTTATTTGATAACCCACTGGGAATGAAGATGAATATACCGAACTTTATTACATTAACTCACATGTCACTTTCCCTGATTATGTATTTCTATAGCCAGTCGGAGGTCAGGAGGTTTTATAGAACACACTGAATTTGGATCATTAAGCTGGATTTTTAATTGTTGTATAATGAGCCAGAAATTATGTTGGGAATTGGGAAGGATGAAATGTATGGACACGTTCAGAATGAGAAATCAGACAAAACATGGCCTAGCATATTTGGCGTGCAGTTATATTATCTACAGCTAATACATAATATAGACAGAGGGTTTTGGTAATTTCATTTGAAAATTGTCATAGCATCATCTAAATTTGATTTCATGAGCTATACAAGTCTTTATAGCAATCTGTTCCTTAACCATGCACACTACATTGGCTAGAAACACTTAGATCTATAAAAGACATCAGGATTTCCTGGCTCTTAAAACCTGTTATTTGATTATGAAAAGAATCAGAGTATCTTTTGGTTATGATGACCTTAAGGAAAGCGGTTCTAGGGTAAAGAGTAGAAGTTTATTGCAGTATAATAAAAAGAGGAAAGGAAGATATAGGATCAATGAGTGACTCCCAGAAGGGAAAAGGAAAGGTTATTTGGTAGTAGGTGAAAGGGAACACAGAGAACAGCATCTTTGGTTCATTTGTAGTTACCACCCATCATTTAAGAGAGCTCAGGAGAAACTCTACAATACCAAACAGCATGATTTAAGAAATAATAGATTTTATTGGGGAAAAGGAAAAAATTGCCAGAACTGAATTAACAAGAAATGAGAAGGCACAAGTTTTTATTATTTCATTATTCCCCAGAAAGATGGGTCAGCATTTCAATCTGTTTGCCACATAGAATGAACTAAGTTTAAATAGAGAGATCTCCCATTGCTACCCCTTCATATAGGCACATGTGAGAATGTGACTTTGCCAGACTCCTAGGCACAAGGCCCTCTGTTTTTAATTGCCTGCCAGCTTTATAGAGGAACTAGGTAGGAACTCCAGAGATCCAGAGTCAGAAGAACTCGCGCTCCTTGGGTGATGCAATTTCTCTTTTCCAGCAAGCAATGAACATGGATGCAATCCCTCCAGTTGAGAAAAGAAACAGCCTGACATCAGAGATAGTTTACTGTTCAGGTAAACAAGAATAAGCCACTAGATTTGTTTTAAACTTACTAAAGCTTCCTTCCTCCTTCCCTTCCTTCCTTTCACATATGTGTTTGTGTATTCAGTTTCGTTTTCAGTTCATTCACTGTTTGATTTCATTTTTGCTACACATAATAAAACTATTATTTGTATATTTGCTATGTATTATATAAAATTATATAATTATATTAATAAACTTATATATTCATTACCTATTATATAGCAACATACTATACATATTGTGATTTTGTATGTATATTTATATCAATTAATACTCCCTGCATCAAATCTTTTAATATATCTCTCTCAATGATACAGGGCCTATATGGCTCTATTGGTACAGTCTACCAACCATTAAAGAATGAGAATACCAATTGTACCTAATCTCTTAAAGAATATAGGAGGAAATAGCATCTTCAACTTATTTTTGAAGCCACCATTATCCTGGTTCTAAAACCAAACATGTGCCTCAGAAGAAAAGTAAATGATGAACTAATATTTCTCTTAAACATCAAAACAAATATCTTTAAAATCAATTTTTGAAGCAAACCACCCCAGTAATATATAAAAGGATAATACATTATAGCCCAATAAAGTTCGTTCCAGTAATACACAGCCAGTATAACATTCAGGTATGGATATAATTTACTTCATGAAAAATAAATGAGAAAACCAGATAATCATTTCAATTAAGGCAGAAAAGTGTTCAGAAAAAAATAACCCATACTCATGATAAATTCTTCAGAAAGCTATGAATAGCAGGGAAATTTATCCTGACAAAGGGCAACCACAAAAAAATTAAAAAATCAACAACAATAAAAAATAGCAACATAGATATCAGAATGCTTTGTGGTAGAAAAACATGAATGTTCTCTCCCTGAACACTGGAGGCTCTGGCAAAAGTAATAAAGCAAAATAAACAAATTTATTATTAAAGGCACACTGATGATGGAGGAAGTAAAATTGCCTTAATTTGCAGATGGCATGATAGTCTATGTAGAAAATCCTAAGGAATTTAGCAAAAAGTTACTAGAACCAACAACTGAGTTTAGCAAGTTTACAGGATGTAAAGAAAAATCAGTTGTACTCTGTACTAGCAATGAATATTTGGAAAATGGGGGGAATGGCCACTTAAAATAACATACAAAAGTGAGCAATATTTACGATATTTTAGCCACTATGCCTTATTTTAAATGAGGATATACTTTTATAATACCTTCTATGAAATTAACCTATAAATTTTCTATTTATACATTTGGGAAAAAAATCTAAACTTATTTTGTTTACTTTATATCTCAGAAACATTGCCTTGCATGCACTGCTTACTTTGTAAGCTTTATACCATACTTTAGTCAAAAGTGATAAACTTCTTTCAGTAGGATTTAATTCAACTAAAGTTATTGTCATTTATTAATATGTATAGGGGGACATAAAGCTTAGGCTAGTGTTTACTTGATTTTGAACTCATGCATTCAAGAAAAGTGGTAATTTAAATGCTGCTTTTATGACTTTTATATAAAATTAATATTCTGCAATTTGAAAGGAATCTTATAAAAATCATTATAGAGCTATATTTATATGATTGTTTCAGCCTTTAGATTAAATTGATTAAAGAACTTCAATCTATTAAATATTAATATTCTATGAGAGAAGTAATTGAAACAAAGTTACAACAGAACTTTTCAAAATAGTTATGTTGTAAAATAATCAAGATGTGTTTGCATAATTTCACCAATTTCTTTGCCACTAACATTTCAGTGGAAGGTTTGCTACTGTACATGATCTGTACAATGTACAGATCATGAGGGAAGGGACTTGATTTAGTACACTGTCATACTTGTGGAGCCCACTATCACAATGCCTGCCAGACAGTAGCAGTAAATAAAAATTCATTAATAAAGTAAATTTATAACATTTTTCTTTGCATTTCACTGTTCAAGACTTCAAAAAAGCTAGAGAACTCTGATCAAGAATAAAACACTAAAGTAATTTTCAAAAAAGAATGACAGTTTTTTTTCATGTTCTGTTAGCCAACATATAGCACATCAAAAGGTTTTTTTGTAGTGACAGTTTTTTAAACTATGGCCACTTATATTACACTGATAATAGTCATAAATAAAAATAATAAAATAGTAAGGTAAACGTGATGGAATAAAGTGGAGAGATAATTTTCCTTTTTCTGTGATGGGATTCAATGCTATAGTACATGTAAAGTGTCTATTATGATGTTTGATATGTAATATGGGCTCAATAAATTGTAGTCACTATAGAGACACATGTACAATAAGAAAATCAGAGATGCAGAGCCAAAGAAATGCAGGGTGAGGAAATTCTTCACCAGATATCCTCCAGGAGACTATTGGGGCATTATTTACACTACCCCGAGTCCTTCTCTAGCCTACCTGCCAGTCCTATAGTGGCATTTTAATTCAAGAAATAAGTCCTCAACAACCTACCACTAATATTACCTTGAAAGTCTATTGATGTAGCTCATCTACTATGTCTCAAAATCACATTACAACATCTAGGATTTTCTCTCCTTGTGTACATTTATATACATATAAAATTTCAACATATGTGTATATATACATATATATATATATAATTTTGAATTATCAAAACCTGGCAAAAGAGTTTTCTTACGTATTTTGGCAAAAAGTGATTTTTTTCATATAAAATTTCATTTCAGCCTCAGAATGTGTAAGCATGCTATTGTATAGTATTTGATTTGCAACGTTCAAAACAGTGACTTAAGACTGTGAGGGATTTTAGCTAGAATAAGGTGATTTTAATATTCTGAAGTCCATTCTGTATTGAGTTAATGAGATTGTTCCAACATTTCCTTCACAGAGCTGACACAAGGGAAGTAAGCAACTCATGTGAACTTGTTTGAATAATTTATCACAACATGTTTAGAAAGTTCAAGATAGCCCCTGGTTCATGTCTACAAAATCATAAATGATTTTCATGTTTACAGAAAGTATAGTTCCTTTTTTGTAGATATATATATGACTTAAGGAAGAATGATTTTCACATGGTGGTTAGCTTTTCCTGCATTTCAATGTGCTCCTTAAAAAGTTGCAGAGGGGGCACCTGGGTGGCTCAGTGGTTTAAAGCCTCTGCCTTTGGCTCAGGTCATGATCCCAGGGTCCTGGGATCAAGCCCCACATAGGGCTCTCTGCTCAGCGGGGAGCCTGCTTCCCCGCCCCATCTCTGCCTGTGTCTCTGCTTACTTGTGATCTCTGTCTGTCAAATAAATAAATAAAATCTTAGAAAAAAGTTGCAGAGGGGCTGCCTGGGTGGCTCAGTTAGTTAAGTGTCCAACTCCTGATCTCAACTCGGGCCTTGATCTCAGGGTCGTGAGTTTGTGAGTTTGGGCCTTGTGTTGGGGTCCACACTGGGCATGGAGCCTACTTAAAATTAAAAAGCTGCACAGGACATAGCTGTTGCATGGGTGATGGTGTCTGATGGAATGGCACCAACATGCATAGGCCCAAGTTATTTTTTTTTTAAAGATTTTATTTATTTATTTGACAGAGAGAAATCACAAGTACACTGAGAGGCAGGCAGAGAGAGAGAGAGAAGGAAGCAGGCTCCCCGCTGAGCAGAGAGCCCGATGCGGGACTCGATCCCGGGACCCTGAGATCATGACCTGAGCCGAAGGCAGCGGCTTAACCCACTGAGCCACCCAGGCGCCCTAGGCCCAAGTTATTTAAAGTAAGTGAAATAACTCCTTTTATTATGTGAGAACAGAGAACCCAAAGGTTCTGGTAGCCTATTTCCAGTCAGAGTAAAATAATGTCTATGTTTTAAAGTCCCCATGAGAGTCTTTATAACTCTTTTCCCCTCACAACTACAGACTCTGATTAGGCAAGCCTCTATTGCAAAATGGCTGAGCATATCCTGAGTATCCATGATAAGACATAGTGAATGAAAGATCAAATACTCTCCTATTATAGGTACTCTTATTGATGGCGCTGGAGTTGAGGAAACTGAAGCTTATGGAACTTACATAAATTATTCATTAACATATATCAGGTAAGTGGCAGAAAAAAAGATTTAAAACCTAGTCTGTCTGGTCAAAATCCCATTGATTTGTATAATATAATATATTTTCTAAAATGTGCTTATTGGTATAACTATTAAAGTGAGAAATCTCAAAACTATATAGGTTAAGATTGAATACACAGGAGGGGTATATATATATATATATATATATATATATAGTAGCTCCCCTTATACTTTACCTGTGAATTTTCCTGGGTAATTTGCATCAGGGAGTCATATACCCATTTTCCTGAACTTTTAGCACTATGTAAAAACACAGGAAAAGTCCTCTATTACAATGCTATATTTAGAACATTAATTGATAACATATATGACACCAATTCAGCATGAAGGACTGAGACTGTAAATAGACTCAGAGAATTCCTAGTAGATCTCTGTATGGAAACTATTTCTGCATCATACACTAGCCAAATATGGAGCTGTATGCTCTTTTGCAATTCACACCTCCTAATTATCTCCTCACTTCACTGGTACCCCAATGTGCTGACTTTGATCCTCCCCATGAAACTTCCCCTTTCTGTTTGCCAGACATTCCAGTTGTGTAAGACAAAGTTATTTGATCATTCTTGAAATCTAGGATTCCTGTCATTGCTATCCCTGACCTTTGTAAGATCATCCACTTTTCTCAAACTTCTCTGATTGATTGATTTTAAAAGATTTAAAAATATCTGATTTTAAAATATTTATTTATCTGAGAGAAAGAGAGAGCCAGGGGAGGGACAGAGGGAGAGAGAATCTCAAGCAGAGTCCCCACTGAGTGTGGAGCCCGACATGGGTCTCCATCCTAGGACACTAAGATCATGACCTGAGCTGAAACTGAGAGTTGGACATTGAATTGACTGAGTCACCCAGGTATCCCTTATTTATTTATTTAAGCAAATAGTTACTGAGTGCCTACAATAAGGTAAGGCACTATTGATAGAGGAGGGCTATATAAATTACACATGACAGGGTGACTTCTTGAAATTATGATCTACTGAGATTTCTTTATATGTGTCCTCTGCCAGACTGTAAGCTTTGGAAGAACAGGGATTGCATCTATTCTACTCTGCCATCTTCTCTCCCAGTGTTGTCATGGCTGTCTGAAGTACATTTAGACTATAGCATTCTCATTCACCTGTCTTAGCACTAAAATTGTAAACAGTCTGTTTTTCACTTGGACTTTTCTGTAACTATTTGTGTGTAAGGGACAGTTTTGCTGACAGTTTTGTCAGTTTAAAGATTTTACAAATCAGTGAAGGGGTGCCTGGGTGGCTCAGTGGGTTAAAGCCTCTGCCTTCGGCTCAGGTCATGATCCCAGGATCCCAGGATCGAGCCCTGCATCAGGCTCTCTGCTCAGCAGGGAGCCTGCTTCCCTTCCTCTCTCTCTGCCTGCCTCTCTGCCTAGTTGTGATCTCTCTCTGTCAAATAAATAAATAAAATCTTTAAAAAAAAGATTTTACAAATCTGTGCCTAATAATATTATGTTAAAATGACGTTGATAAAAATTTAGTATTTGCCTGAAGTGCATTCTCAAATTTGATCATAAAACTTTACTCATTGCAATTTATTCAGTCATTCATCAGATATTATTGAGTGTCTATCATATCCCAATCACTGTCCTGAAAACTTGTAGAATTCCAATTTCAAGGTTTTCATATCACCTACCCTTGGACATGGAATAGTATATGGATATAAAGGAGACTGTAAACAATAGTGTAAATGAAACTATCTCCTTCTCAGCAACACAGTATCATAAATTACCTCATGATATCCTGCTTCCTTTAATGATTAGAATTGAAATGTAAACCATTTCGCATTCAAAACTCAGCAGACTGTGTGCTGCAAAGCCCCAATTTTTATGATTTTATTATCTGAAATTCACTTCTGTTATGACTCATTGACACAAATAAACATATAGCCAGTGTCAGTACATATATGCAGATAAAAAATATACTGACAATATAAATGGAGGGATTATTCTCTAAATATTACCACTCTAAATATCATCATTTAAATTTAGATTGTTTTCATCTGCAATTGTTCTTGTTTGGTTATATACATTATACAGATATATAGCAGCAATATGAATTATTTCCAGATACCTGGTTTATAGCATATATCATGTAGTAAACTTTATTTTCTCTAATTTTTTAAAATAGATTATAAATCCTTTTTGAGCAACACCAGGGGAACAGTGTCATAGATACATGCAATTTAGCTCAAAGCTTTATATAAAGCCTTGTTTGCCATGCTAAATTTCCCCCAATCAGACTTAAACACTCTTCAGAACAGAGGAGAGTATTATAAAATTGGAGGAAAATTTACTGAAAGCTATTACAGTACATTGCACGTGATAGACTCTCACTATTTGTTGACTATTTGTTGATTTGATGAAATAAGAAGCAATTCAATGTGACCAATATTTATATATATATATATATATATATATATATATATATATATATGCAAGAAGCCAGAGAAATCTTAAGAGTTGACTTTTTCCTACAACTGAAGAGACAGTTACAAAGTCAGGGTTTTGAGTATTATTGACAGAAAATCTAAATGTACTAATAAATTTACACAAAATTTAACAAAGAGCTTCAGATAAACACCAATCAAATCTTAGCACTCTAGAAGAGATTGGATTATAGTTGAGAATAAATCTCTATTTGGAAATAGGGAATGCTCAACTCATTCCTTGGATTCATGCAGGATATTATAATGAATTATCTCTAATTAATGAGAAATTCTTAACAACCCCATGAATATGGAATTTTTATGTTCAGGTATTTCAATTGTATGTGTATTTGTAACATTCTTTTACATTAGTATATTTTATTCTTTGATCACTTGGCTGTCAGAAAAAATAGGGTTTTTTTCTTACTCTTTTTTTTTCCCCATTGGGTGTTATGTGTAAACAATGAATCTTGGAACACTACATCATAAACTAATGATGTACTGTTTGGTGACTAACATAACACAATAAAAGCAAGAATAGTTTTCTTATGAAGATAAAAAAATATTTGTTTTGAATAACATTTTTATCTCTTTTAATGCAATATGCCATGTACTTGGTTCTCAGATATTTTTACTGATTAACAGCAGTTCTGCTTCTTGCCAGAATTCCACGTTTCTATAATTTCAGACACTGATTTGTTTTCACAGACAATGATTTGTTTTCATCCATTTCTCAGTCAAATATTTACTGAGAACCTACTATTGTCAGAGCCCTTCCCTAAGCATTAATACATGTAATCTTCCATGTACCATGCCATCCCACTAAATACTTAGTTGAGTTTGATCTCCCAGTGGCATACAAAGGGGTCATGTTATTGTGACATTTCCAGGCTTCTTCTTATAGTTTATCACTATTTAATTGTTCTACCCCACTGTATGAATCATGGAACCAACACTGTCTATCAGATAAAACCCTCTTGATTTTCTTTGCAATGTGGTAGACAGAATCAAGGAAGACCCCCAGTTGACCTACCCCTTGGTAGCCATGCCCTTTTGTGATTTCCTACTTCTGAGTGTGGGTGGGACTTGTGACTTGATTCTGACTATAGCAGAAGTGATGGTAGTGCATTTCTGAGTTTACATTACATAGGAATTTGCCTTCTGTCTAAAAGAGTCTCTCATTTGCTAGCTTTGTTGGAGCAAGTGGCTATATTGGGAATACCAGGTGTCAAGGAACAGAGGGTGACTTCCAGCTAACAGCCAACAAGAAAATGAGGCCTTCAGTCTACTAATAATTTACAGGATATTAAATTGCACCAACAACCACATGGGCTTGGAGATAGATCCTTCCCCACTCATATAAGACCACAGTCCCAGCTGACACCTTGATGTCAGCCTTGTGAAATTCCAAAGCAGAGAAGCCAGCTAGCTGTGCCCAGATTTCTTACCCACAGAAACAGACAACAAATGTGTGCTTTTTAAGTCCTAAGTTTGTGGTAATACTGTCACATAACAACACAAAATTAACACCAAGTGTTCTTCATTGATTCTACTTTTCTGCATCCTCTCTTTAAATACACATGTTCCAAAGTTATATGCCTCAGATCTCCTAGTTTTCTCTTCCTAATTTCTATGTGCACTCTATTTTTATAAAGCTATCATCTCTTATTTTACCTAATAGATTCCAGTTAAATTCCATAACATCTCTCCATTTTTGTGTATCTGCCACCCTGTTTAAGAACTATTTCAAAGATCCGATTATGACATTTTCCATGTAAAAACTACTTTCCTCCCAACTCATTTGATGAATCCAGTATTACCCTGATACAAAAGCTAACTAAAGATAGTAATAAATTAATAAATAAGTAAACAAATACAACACACTAATATACCTCATGAACTTAGATTAAAAAAACCCTCAACAAAATATTGCAAATAAAATCTAGCAATGTATAAGAATAACTATACAACATGATTATGACCAAATGGGTTTATTCCAGGCTTATAAGTCTGGTTCAACATTTAAAAATTTATTAGCACGGGGGGGTTTAGGAAGCTCAGTCAGTTAAGCAGCCAGCTCTTGATTTAGGCTCAGGCTATGGTCTCAGGGTCATCAGATGGAGCCCCACTTTGTGATTGGGCTCCACACTCTGTGGAGAGTCTGCTTGAGATTCTTTCCCTCTCTCTCTGCCCTTCCTCCCACTTTTGTACTCTCTCTTTCAAATAAGTAAATCTTTTAAGAAGTTAATATAATCCCCTACATCAACAAGAAAGAGAAGAATCATAACATCATATCAATTGATACAGAAAAAAAAATTAAAAAATTCAAACACATTCATGATAATGACTCTTATCAAGTTAAGAATACAGAGAAATTACCTCAACTTGATAAAGAATATCTACAAAAAACTTGCAGTAATATAATACTTAATGGTAAGGCACTGGATACTTTTCCCTAAAAATTAGGAACAAAGCAAAGATGTCAGCTCTCACCACTTTTACTCAATATAATACTGAAAGTTCTAGCCACAAAAAATATGCAAAAAATAAAAGAAAGACATAGAAACTAGGAAAGAAGAAATGAAATAATCTCTATTTGAAGATGACATGATTATTAACATAGAAACTCCCAAGTAATCTACAATCAAAAAAAAAAATTCCTATAGGAGTTCAGCAGAGTTTCAGGATATAAGATCAAAGCCTAAAAATCAATCATATTTCTACACACTAACAATGAAGGTATGGAAGCTGAAATAAAAACACAATATCATTTATAATGATACTTAACAAAACATGCACAATATCTAGATGTTGAAAATCACAAATGTTAATGAAATAAATAGAAGAAAACCTGAATAAATAAACATGGAATATGTTTATGGATCGGAAGACAACATAGTTAGAGCTTCCCCAAACTTATTTATAGGCTAGTGCAATTCCTATCAAAGAAAGTTTCTTGATAGACAGATATTCACAAGCTTATTCTAAAATTTATGCAGAAAGGTACAGGCCTTCCAATAGCTAAAACAATCTTGATAATGAAGAATAAACTGGGAAGAATCAATTCACCATATACTAAACCTTACTATGTAGCTATAGCAGTCAAAACAGTATGGAATTGGCACAGGCATAGACATACATATCAATGGAATATAACAGAGAACCTAAAAGTAGACTCACAAAATTATGCCCAACTAGTTTTGGACAAAACTGCAAAAGTAATTCAAGTGAGAAAGGATAGTCTTTTCAACAAATGGTGCTAGAGCTATTAGACATACATTGACCCCCAAAATTTGACCTATGTGTCACACATTTAACACACAATAAGTTAAATGTGAAATGTAAAACTATGACACTTTTGAAAAAAAGTGGCATAGGAGAAAATCTTTGGGGTTTAGGGTATAGCAAAAGTTCATAAGCTTGACCTCAAAAGCAAAATACATAAAAGGAAAAACCAACAAATTTTACTTCATCGACATTTAAAAAAAATGAAAGTTTGTTCTAAAAGCTCATTTGAAGAGGATTAAAATCCTAGGTATAAATTGGGAAAAAATATTTGCCAACTACATATTTAGCAGAGTATTCAATAGTCAATGTATGAAATATATAAAGAACTCTCAAAATTCAACAAAAATATTAGAAAATGTGAAAAATATATGAACTGACATATTACCAAAGAGGATATATAGATGTCAAATAAGCATATGAAAATGTGCCCAACATCATCAGCTGTCAGGGAATTACAATATAAAATAAAAACGAGATATGACTGCACACTTAATCAGAATGGCTTGAAAAAAATAGTGACAACACAAAATGCTAGCAAGGATGTGGGGAAATATGGATCATTTACATGTTGCTTGTGGGAATACAAAATGGTACATTCAATCTAAAAAGCTTTTTGGCCATTTCTTTTAAAACTAAATATTCAAGGGCACCTGGGTGGCTCAGCTGGTTGGGCAATGAACTCTTGACTTTGGCTCAGGTCATGATTTCAGGGTCCTGGGATTGAGCCCTATGTTGAGCTCTGGTCTCAGTGGGGAGTCAGCTTGGGATCCTCTCCTTCTCCCTCTGCCTCTCCCTAACTCCTCCCTCACTCACATACTTGCTCTCTCTCATGCACGTTCTCTCTCTAAAATTAATTAGCTAATTAATTAGTTTAAAAAGCCCTAAATATGTAGTACAATACAACCCAGAAATTGTATTCTTGGGCATTTATGCCAGAGAAGTAAAAACATGTTCACACAAAAATACATTCCACGTAGCAACTTCATTTGTAACAGACAAAAGCTGGAATCATTCCAGAATTCCTTCAATACATGACTGGCTAAACAAACTGCGGTACAACCATGCCATGGACTAATACTCCACAGTAGAAAGTGGAATCATTCCAGAATTCCTTCAATACATGACTGGCTAAACAAACTGCGGTACAACCATGCCATGGACTAATACTCCACAGTAGAAAGTGGAATCATTCCAGAATTCCTTCAATACATGACTGGCTAAACAAACTGCGGTACAACCATGCCATGGACTAATACTCCACAGTAGAAAGGACTAAACTACTGATACACACAACTTGGATGAATGTTCAAGAGAGTTGTGCTGAGCAAATAAAAACCAATCTCCAAAGGCAGATTGGTTTTGCAAAGTGTTACTACTTGGGGAAACTGATCAATAGGTACAGGGATCTCTGTGTCTTATTTCTCACAGCTGCACATAGACGTGGATTATCTCAGTAAAATTTTCATTTTATTTTTAAAATTTATTTATTTATTTATTTGAGAGAGAGCAGAAGGCGGACCAGAGGAAAAGAATCCTCAAGCAGACTCCCTGCTAAGTGTGGAACCCAATATGGGGCTCAATCCTAGGACCCTGAGATCATGACCTGAGCTGAAATCAAGAGTCAGATGCTTAACTGACTGAGCCACTTCCTTGTTAACATCTGGAGAGTTTTTCTACACTTCCATGGAGATGAGCAAGGCTTGTCTGATCAGGTTTGGCTATACAGTCCCATGACAATTTTGTAGGGCTTGAAACAAATCTACAAAGAGGAGATACACACTCTGGGTTTACAGTAGATGACAGTAAAATCATCAGATCCATTTCATATGACTGACCTTTAAGGATGTTTAATCAAAGCCAAAGTAAAGTTTGAAAATAAATATTCTTGGAGTGCATAGAAGCTCATATTCACATATAGGCACTCAAAGGACTGATGTAATTATTTTGATCATTGCTCTTTTTAACCATCACTCTGTAAGGCTTTGTAGAGCACAAAACTAACATTTTCTCTTCAAAGGTAATGACAAAGTTGGACCTTACTGCTTATAGTTTACATATTAGATACTCTAATATATACCCATAGACATAGAGTTAAACTGATGATCTCCATGTTCTAAACAAGACTGTGATTAGAAGTTGTTCCTTGCTGCAACATGCCTTATATGCCCCTCACCATGATATTTTCCCCTCGCCTCTAAAATCAAGAGCTGCTATTAGCTAACAAGTCTTCACTTCCTATGACTTTGAACCTAAACTACTTACAAGGGAATATAATAATAATGATGATAACTACAATTTTTTGATAACCATAATTTTATAACTACTACTTGTCAAGCTCTAGAATCATTAAACAAATAATTTGTAAAATTATTTTGGAATGAATAAGTTACAGGAATAAATGACACAGCATAGGGAACATAGTCAATGGTACTGTAAAAGCACTGTATGGTGACAGATGGATGTTACAGTTGTGGTGAGCATAGAACAGAGCTGTCAAATCACCATGTTGCACACCTGAAATTGATATAACATTGTATATCAACTATACTCAAATAAAAAATTAAATTTTATTTCAATTGTGGAGATAATGTTGAAAATGAAATTTAAGGTTTTATGATGTGCAAAATAGAGGGAGCTAATCCAGTCTGAGAAGTAAAAGGCTTTCTGTTTAAAGAAACATTAAACTGAGAACTAAAGGATGAGTAGTTAAGCAAACATGGGTAGAACAAAAGTGAATAAAACATTCCAGGCAGAGTAAAAATAATCTGTAAAGGTGCAGAAGTCAGGAAGAAACATGGAACATTTAATCAAGTTAAGAAAGCTAGAGATAAGGGGAAGAGTAGAAAGAAAAGAATCTGGAGATGAAAAAGGGTCCAACTGATGCTGAGAACTGTAAGTTAATGAAAAGCTTGTGTTTTGTTTTGTTTTTATAAAATGGAATGAAATAAATTGGATGTGAGATTAGATTGCAAAAAAGGGGTATGTATGGATAAGCAAAGACCAGGTAGGAGGTTACTAAAATCATGTAAATCAGAAATGATGGTAGCTTGAATCAAGATGGTAGGAGATTCTACAGGGTGGGCATATTCTATTTATTTTGGATGTAGTACAGACAGAACATGGTGATGGATAATATGTGGAGATAAGGGGAAAGGTATGGATCAAGAGTACCTTTAGGCTTCAGACTTACATAATTAGATATATGGTGTTCATGTTTGGAAAAATTGTTATCTTTCGTGGAAAGATTGGTTCCATCTTAGGCAGTAAGTGTCTGAGATATCAAAATGAAAATATGTAATAAGCATCAAATAAGGATCTTGAACTCAGAGAAGTCTGGCCTAAAAGTCTTTATTTGAAAATATTTTTTAAGAATAAAATTCCCAGATGAGATTACCTAGAAAGAGAGTGGAGTATCTAGAGGGCCTAGAACAGAGTTCGAAGGAATGCTAACATTTAAGTATAAGGAGGTGAAACATGATCCCATAAAGGAGAATAGCAAAAAAGAAAAAAATAACACCCAGAAAAGCAAAAGGAAATGAAAAATATGTGCTGGTCATAGATATCAAGAGTTTGAATTGTGAAACTTGGTCACATTTTATGAAAGGTCAATTAAGATGAGGTCTGGAAAGTGTCAATTGGATTTACACATAGTATTGTTCTTTAAACATATCTATACTACTACTACTACTACTACTACTACTACTACTACTAGTACCACCACCACCACTACGACTACCACTTCTGCTTATAAGAAAAACTAACACATATTGAATATTTTGCATATCTTATCTCATTTATTCCTCATAGCAACTCTATCATTACTTCCATTTTACAGAAAAATAAACCAGGACAGAGAGGCTAAGTAATTTGTAAAAATCATGCTGTTAAGTAAATGGTGAAGTTGGGAGAGGGATGCAGATCTGTTTTAATTCAGCACTGATAAATTTAAAACTTATATTATAATGCTTCTTCCGACAGAAGGAAAACAGCGCGTAAGGAGGGCAATAGTAACAAACCAGGAGCTGAATGAGTAATGGACCAGATATTGGAAAAAGAGTTATAAGAGTACGAAAGGGTAGAAAGGTGAATCTATAATAGTATGCAATCCAGATTCTACTTAGTGTTGAGACTGCAGATGAGAACAGCTCCTTGAGACAACACATCTTTAAGGTGGAAATTTCAGTCCTGGGTTCCTTTGCTCAATTCATCAAGCACACAATTGAACTTTTGTCTTCTGCCCTAGGGCTTCTCTAGATATCTAACAGATTATTTTTATTTTTTCCCTTTAACATTCCAGAGTTTTACTAGATAAACCATTGTGAGTTTTACTAGATATACCATTGTGCTTATTGTTATGGGTTACTTTTCCCAGGCCTGCATTGTACCCTTCCCAATACAGTATTAGGGTCTTTTTATTTCATAAAAGTTTTATTGAATTATATTTTTTAGAATTTATTCTTTTTAATTGCTTTAATTTTTTTTTCTTTGGGAATCCTATTTTATGAATATTGTTAGTAACAGTGTTTTATGACAGAAGACAATAGCAAAAGTAATTTTAAAATCTCAAGAAAAGAAATATGAGGAAAGCATTTTACATCAAGCCAAGAGGAAACAGAAGAAATTGAGGGGGTCCCCTTGCTAAGAATAGCTAAGTATATGTAGGAACAGGCAAGTCTAAAATTTCTTTCAAAATATGCAGGGCTTATTTGAGAACAGCAGCTAAAACTGTAAGGAATTGATGGGGTTCAGGGCAATTTGACTCAGAATTTGCTACTCTGGCATGAGGATTATTTGGGGCTGATGACAATAAAGTTGCCAGAGACTCAAGAAGAAATTTTCACCTCCCCAGACAACGGCCTAAAAGAATTTAGATAGATAGGGAGCCTGCACCAGGAAGAGAGTTATTACCAAAACTAATTAAAAAAAAAAAAAAGAAAACATGAGAAGGACTGCATGGCACAGCAAACATTTGCTAACCAAACATTTGTTCCTTCCATCACCTTGTGAATTGTCTTCCTCACCTTTGAAGGCCCACACACTTATCCCCTTCTCCTTGGTTCAGGATGGCATATAAGCCTCAAGTGCCAATGGGTGGGTCTCATATTTTTATGGGAACCTGTATTACATAATTAAATTTGGTCTTCTGTTCATCTGTTTTATGTCAATTTAATTATTAAACCAGTCAGAAGAATCTAGAAGGGTAGAAACTATTTCTTCCTCTACAGGAATTTTGCACAATCCATTTTGTGGGTAGATATGAAAAGCCTGTTGTAAGGTCTGAAAAGAATAGTCTGGGTTCTATGAACTCTCAAATCAAACCAGGTGAAATTTCTCTTGAATTCTTTTTATCTTCTCTTAGTTTATTTAAGTTTATCCTTTTCACATTTTATTTCACTTAGGAACTATCATCTGTATTGTTTATTTGAGCTTGTAATCCTTCTCATCTTAATTTTGAAATGCCTTTTATTTATAATCACTTTCTGGGTATAATCACATTATCCTGAATTTATCTAATTCAAATTTGCATTGTTCTTTCATATCTTCTATTATCTTGCTAATTACTTTTAACTTCTTTTGAAATATTACATAACATATTATATTTGTTCTGTGGATATGTCTTTCTACCAATGATTTTACTTCCTGTAGTGATATTTTCTGCTCCTTATTCTATTTTTAAAATTATGCACTGGTAGTGTATTCTTTCATGATAATGTTCTAATTGTTTTTATGTGAAATTCAGTCTCCTAAAGAGAATTTTGGGGGTGTGAGTTAGAATAGATTTTCTTACTTCATGGCTATGAAGTTCTCTCTCTTTGATTTTTACAGTGTTCAAACTGAATGAGTATGCATTTTCAGTAATCTCCTGGCTCTCTTTCCCCACTGTTATGTAAATGATCTCTTTCCTTTGCCCCTAATATCCCTGTTTTTTTCTTTTAAATAGCCTTTTTTATTATGTTATGTTAGTCACCATAGAGTACATCCTTAGTTTTTGATATGGTGTTCCAGGATTCATTGTTTGAATATAACACCATGAGAGACTGTGTTTCTCTTATTTTTTTAAGATTTATTTAATTTAGAGACACAGAGAGCAGGCACAGGGGGAGGGGCAGAGGAAGAGGGAGAGATAATCCTAAGCAGACCCCACACTCAGCACAGAGCCTGACGAAGGGCTCAATCCCATGACCTTGAGATCATGACCTAAGCCAAAACCAAGAGACAGATGCTTAACTAACTGTACAACCCAGGCACCCCATCCTTATTTCCCTGAATTGGGATTCTCTTCCCAGGGACTGCACTTCAGTGTAGGGCTTTGTACTGATTGATACATTATGAATGTATTTTTAAGTTAGAGCCAACAAGATTTGCTGATCATTAAGTGGACTGTGAAAGAAAGTGGTTCAATGATGACTCCAAGATATTTATTTGGCCTGAGAAGTGGAAGGATGAGGTTTCCTCTAATGAGTATGGAAGAGATGGATTGAAGAGCAGATTGAAGGGCAGAACCCGTCGGTTGAGAGTTCAGGTTTAAGCATGTTAATATTAAGGAAAACATTAGACATAAAAGTGGAAATATCAACTAGGCAGTTGAGTCTGGAATTTAGGGAAGCTGTCAATGCTGAAGATATATATTGGGGCACTGTCAATAAATATATAGTTTTAAAACCATGAGACTGGTTGACCCAAAGGGGTGAATGGAATTTTTACTATGTAATTAGATAAGAGATCCAAGGACTAGCCTTGGGTTACTCCAAAGAAAAATAAGAAGAAAGATCAGTGAAATGAGGGTGAACTAAAAATATGGTGCCTTAGAAGGTAAAGGTAAAAAAAAAAAAGGATCTCTAGGAGAAGTGATCACCTGTAACAAATGTTGTTGATATCTGCATCAAATAAAATGTACCTACAATCTCAATTATGCTCACTTTATCTCATCTCGTGATCTCTCATTTGTTCTTCCTCATTGATATACAAATAGAAAACTGAAGTCTTGACTGGGGAAGAGGCTGTTTTAAAATCTTAGAGCTAGTTAGAGGCAGGCCTAGTGTTAACACTCAAGTCATATTACACCCAACCTGTGTTGTTTTTTGCTAACACTCAGCATTAAATCATATAAGTTTCCTTCCTGAGGTGCCTGAATTATATGAATGAATTGATACTTTCAAAACTGTAAAATCTTTAGTGACTAAACATGTTTAACAGTTCATTTAATCTTGGGCAAATGGAGAGGGGCTTTCATGGAGAGCCCTCCTTAAGAACTCAAAGAAGGGGGCGCCTGCATGGCTCAGTGGGTTAAGCCTCTGCCTTCAGTCATGGTCATGGTCTCAGGGTCCTGGGATCAAACCCCACATCGGGCTCTCTGCTCAGCAGGGAGTCTGCTTCCCCCTCTCTCTATGCCTGCCTCTCTACCTATTTGTGATCTCTCTCTGTGTCAAATTAAAAAAAAAATCTTAGAAAAATAAAAAATAATTTTTAAAAATTAAAAAAAAAATTAAAATTAAAAAAAAAAAAGATCTCAAAGAAGGATCCTAGATCATCTGGAATCTCATACTGCCAGATACCCAAAAGACCAGGGTGCAGTGAATTACAATAATCAATTCTAAAAATAAGGAGAAAAAGTACTAATTAGCCATTCACATCTTTTTGAGCACAGGGCATTATCCGGTAATATTGTGAAGATGATGAAAGCGTGTCTTAATGTCAGCTGTAAGATAGTTATTGAGCTACAGATACAAAGGGGATGGTGCTCCAACATGGATTTTGAAATCCAGAGATGGAAAAAAATGTGATGTGGAAACAATTGCCTCGAATAAAACCCTTCCTGACACTGCGAGGATTATTCAAAAATGTTTCATGAAGGGGTACCTCAGGGGTGGCTCAGTCATTAAGCGTCTGCTTTCAGCTTGGGTCATGATCCCAGGGTCCTGGGATTGAGCCATGCATTGGGCTGCCTGCTCAGTGGGGCACCTGCTTCTGCCTGTTTTTCTCCTGGATTGTTTATACTACCTTTATTCGCTTGTAGAATGTCTTCCTATACATTGGATTCTAATCCTTTCTCCATTGAGTATATTGGACATATCTTCTCCTAATCTATTGTCTTTTACCTTTTTCATTGTATCTTTATCTTTTTTTTTTTTTGGTCACATGAATGTTTTAAATTTTGATGTCATCATTTTAATTTTAAATAAATCTTTTAAAAGAAATTGGAGGGGGAGAAAAACCATGAGAGACAGTGGACTCTGAAAAACAATCTGAGGGTTTTGGAGGAGCAGAGGGTGGGAGGTTGGGTGAGCCTGGTGGTGGGTACTATGGAGGGCACGGATTGCATGAAGCACTGGGTGTGGTGCATAAACAATGAATTCTGGAACACTGAAAAGAAATTAAATAAGTAAATAAATATTAAAAAAAGAAATCCTCTTTATCCACACAATCATGAAAATATTTTGTCGTATATATTTAAACATGTTTAACGTTTTCTGGTTCACATTTAGGTCTTACCCAGTTGGAATTTATTTTCATGTATGATGAAAAGTAAGGATTTTATTTTAGGGTTTGTGGTTTTTATTTATCTGGTAATGAACTGTCTAAACACCACACTTTTAAAAGTCCATCTTTTCCCTAATAGTCTCTAATACTACCTCTGAAACATAACAAGTTCACTTATATAAGTTACTAGCACGTTCACTTTTGTGAACTGTAAAATTGAAATAATAATATATCTATCTGCTTTATTGTAGGGAATTCCTAGAAAGTCTGTCTCTATGGGCCAAGAGGGAGAAGCTGCAGTGTTTCAGTAACCCTTTGGATTTTTTTTTTCTATATTCACCCTCTGGTTTCAAGACAACCATCAAGTTAATAGAAAACTATATTGCAGAATGATAAGTAATTCAGGTTAGAAGCAATAGGTAGTGCTCATTATACTGTTGGGAGGTCAGGGCCACTTATTAAGGATATAAGCTATACCTAGATAATAAAACAAACCTTGGTCACTGACCAGCAGTCTAACTTTGAACAAGGTAGCTAATATTTCACAGAAGTTTTATTATCTATTAAATGGTCATAACAACATTCCCAAGGTAGAACATGTATGAAAAATAAATGAGACATGTATGCAAAATGCTTAGTATGGTACCTGGTATAGAACAAGACGTTAGTAAATACATGTTTCCCCACTTAAAAAGGATGAACAGTTACAATCACATCTAACAATTCTGTTCACTCAGTTTCATAAATTTCCTTCCATTATTTTGACAGTGTCCTCCCTCTACTTGTTGAGCAAGTTCTAAAATGTTAAGAATTATAGAAACTGTAACAAAGGAGTAGACTTATCATGGAATGCTATCTGCAGCTGCACTGTTGGAAGAGAAATGACTTTTCAAAGTCAGCATCCACTCTTCATCCTGAGAAGGTATAGAGCAGAATGCTAAACTAGCAGTGGTTCTCAAAGTTTATCATGCATCAGTGTCCCCTGAAGGAATTAAACACTTTGGGCCATGACCCCAGAGATCTGGTTCTGTAGATCTAGGTGGAGATCTAGGAATTTGCCTTTCAATAATGCACTCCAGGGAATGCTGGACCTGCTAGTTCGGGGCCAACCCTCTTGAGAACTACTACTCTGTAGTGTCACTACATGTGTGTTTTTGCCATTAAATACTTCCTGATATTGTTTTCTTTGAAATATGCTGCAGGGGAGAAATTTAGTTACGATTTTATATGCAATAGCCATATCAATCAAGAGAAGATTTTAGAAGAATGTATTGTATGATAATTATGTTATTTCAAGTCAATTTGTGACGCTGTTTGTAGAAAATAACTATTTAAAACTGAAGCCCAAATAAATTGTTGCATTTCCAACTGGGTAGAAAATGTAAATTCTTTTTATACTACATTTGTCCAACTCATGTGGTCAAAGAAACCATAATAACACTTTCATAGCAATCTTATTAATATTAAATCTCCAATGGAATTGCACAAGCAAAAAACTGGATTGGGAGAAATGCCTGCTGGGACTAGTTTTAGATATAATGGAAAACAAAATAAAGTCTGTTTCTGGTAAAATGTGAAACTGCAATCTAATCAGTCCAAGAGACAGCTTGGGTCTAGTAAAAATAACATCGCACATGGAATCAAAGACTATGTCTAATTACCTAATATTCTAGTAACCACCCATATAAACTTGGAAAAGCATTCTAATCTCTCTATTTTCAGCTTTCTAATCTGTAAAGTGGGGATGAAAATTCCCAATTTAGAAGCTCCTTATAAAGATCATGCAAGGTATATAAATCTACTTTCCAAACCCTAAAGTGCTGTCAGTATTTAAGCATCATCTATCAGTCAGTGATATCTGATGCTTAAAACATTCTCCTGTACAATAATAAGTGAGAGAAGGAGCAAGAAAAGTGGCCAGCACTAAGATCCCCAAGATTAGGGCTGCTAGATTTAGCAAATAAAAATATAGGACACAGAGTCAAATTTGTATTTCCCTTTAACAAGTGATTTTTTAAATTTTTCTTATTATGTTTAGTTAGCCACTGTATCATTAATTTTTGATGTAGTGTTCAATGATTCATTAGTTACATATAATACCCAGTGCTCATCACAATAAGTGATTTTTAAATACAAGTATTTCCCATGCAATATTTGGGATTTACATATACTAAAACTTCTATTTCATTTGTATTAAATTCAAATTAACTGTGTATCTGTTGTAGGAGCTCATTGATAAAATGAGACTGCTGGTGGGCCCACAAGCTAGCCCCAGGCAATCTGAGGTTCATTACCTGCTCCCATGTCCTTGGAACATGTATCCCCTTTACTTTCACTGCCCAGAAGCTGCCTCAAGGATATGGATGTAGCCTTGAGATAGTACTGAGATGGTACTGAGACCATCTGGACAGTATACATGACAGAACCCTATTAAGGCCTCTATAGAAACTCTTCAGATTCTGGCAATTGGGTGCAGACATCTACTCATCTTGTAGCCATCCAAGATAAGCCTCATATATAAGCTCCCTTATTAAAACTGTCACCCACCAATTTGAAATGACCTGCCTCTTTCTTTGGTCTGCCCTTGCCCTCCATGTACAGGGTCCAGTTTTGAATTTTACCTGGGGAACTCCCAAGGTCATGAATCAAGAGTATCCTCTATTTTGTCTAGTAACTCTACCCAATAGTATTTCATTGCTAGAGATCAGGAAAAGATGAGCCAATGTTTCCATTCTCTTTACACCTCCAGGCCCTTCTGCAAACCCAGCCTCTAGCTCCTGCAAGTGAATGACCTCTTTCAGGGTAAGGGTTATTCTCATAGCTCTTACACCACTTCAATGGGCATGTCTAATTTCAGGAATTCTCCATTTGCTCCTACTGCTGCCATTAGTCCTTCATTTTCAGCTGCCTCAGAGAAGGTGACTTACTAAACTAATCTGATTCTCTCAGCAACTCTGTGAGGCCTTGAGCCAAGTGTTACACCATATTCATTGAAACAATAAAGAAGCTAAGGTTCTGAAAATTAAATGGAATATACAATATTGGGGAGAGTAAGAACTAAATGCCTTTTTTTTGAATGTTTACCTAGGGTTCTTTCCATTCTACTCACATTTCTGCTCCAATCCCTGACACCCTACCAACTGCTACCACCAAAAAGAAGAGAAAAAAATGGAAGGTATTATCTGGTCATATAGGTAGACGTGAACTAAGAAATCAGTAGGTATTAATACGTATAAATGAAAAGTAATTACATCAAGGAATTGATGGTACCTGACATAATGGCTCAAGGTAAAACAAATCCATCCATTTCAACTAATGTATCTTAAAGATTCAGAAGACCCACTTGAGAGCTTCCACAATTTTCCATGGCTTATTAAGCACACCTGACTTGCTAATATGGACAGTTCAGCCACGTATACAAAGGACAAAAGAGCAGGGTTTTCAACATAGCGACAGTTATTTACATTAGTGCTTCCAAAACTTTTTGTTTGTTCACTTTGGAATTTTTAGTTATCCTGGTACAGAAAAAAAAATGTATATGCCAAAATGGAACCTAAAAGCCATATGGATTTCAAGCTTTGGCAGAGCATTTCACAGGCAAGTCTCAAGCACATGCTGGATGTTTTGTCATTGCCTTTCTTATTATCTTCTCTTTTTCATGATGATCACATAGCAGAGAGCTCCTCACTCCTTGAAAAAAAACCAATATTGCCATTACCCCCTATAGTTCTGTCTTTTCTTTAATTTCTCTTAAATTCTGATAAGGCAAGTACTCAAAGTCTAGTTCATACCTGAGCAGAAAGATGTGTAAAGAACATATAAATCCTGTACAATAGTAGTTCTCCAAATTCACTGCATATTAGAATAAATTTGCAGAGATTTTAAAGCACTAAAGCCTGAGTCTCCACTTCCTTCCCTTTCAAAATTTAATTGGTCTGGGTGTGGTCTGGTTATCCAGGTATTTACTTAATGGCTCCCTAGGTCTTTATATATTTTTTTATCATAGTTATTTTATTTATTTTTATTTTTTTATTAAATTAATGTATTTATTTCCAGCATAACAGTATTCATTATTTTTGCACCACACCCAGTGCTCCATGCAGTCCGTGCCCTCTATAATACCCACCACCTGTTACCCCAACCTCCCCCCCCCCCCGCCGCCACTTCAAACCCCTCAGATTGTTTTTCAGAGTCCATAGTCTCTCTAGGTCTTTAAATGTCTTTAAATGTCTTTAAAAGTTTGAGAACCACTAATTTAAGAAAGCTTGGATATAAATTAGAACCACTTGAGGGGGTTTTAAAAAATCCCCAATTCTCAGCCTAGACCTCAGATCAAGGAAATAACATCTGAGACTGGGACGCAGGCATAAAATTTAAAGCTGTCAGGATGATTGCAATGTGAAGCCCAAGTTGAGAACCACTGTTTTAGCTATAGTGGCTTTTCATGTCCTTTTCTTGGCATTTAATTCATTGGAAGAGAACAAAGGACAATAACTTGTTCATCTATTTAAACTTACATTTGAACACAGTGAATTCTGACTCATCCTGAGTGCTTGGAAAGTATTTGTTTAACGCATGCTGATATTTGAAGATTTTAGCACATTGAAGACATAGTGATTCCAATACATAGTTAAATATACTGTCCTGACATCATGGCTAACAAATTATCATATCTCATTCTATCATCTGTCATCTATCTATCTATCTATCATCTATCTATCTAATCATATATACAGTGGATACCAATGAAATTAGGTATGAATATATGATGTTAATACAATGTACACATTCTGAATCTCTGAATTTTACTTTTCATATAACTGCTAAGATTAAATGGAAGTGCTTGTACATGGTCCCTATAGTTTCACCCAGTAGTCAAAACAAAACTATATATAAGTGATGCTCTTTCTGACCAACTTTGGATTGTCATATTTAGCAGGAAAAAGAAGAGAAAAGGAATCCAAATTAAATTTAAATTTCAAAAGAACAACAATTAATTGTGTTTAGTATAAGTATGCAATATTTGGGACATACTAAAAAAATGCCTACTCTTTGTTTCTATGAAATTCAAATTTAACTGTGTATCCTGTATTTTATCAGGGAACCTAAGACCAGTCCAGAGTGTTAGGCATACAAGTATCTTTAAAATAAGAAGGAAGAAAAGTAAAAATACTAATAAAAACATAACTGATCATTACAAAACTGCTTAGATGTTATCTTTCAAAATTCACCTTATAGTCACCTAATAAAAATAAGATTTTAGTTATAAACTTCTATTTTAAATTCAATGTCTAATGATTTTATAAGCCTATCAAACATAAGTCTTCTAATTTAGGATGTAGTTAAAGTTTGGTAGGTGGTAATTAATCACTCACTGAAGCACTGTAGTTTTCAGAAGCGATTTACTTTAGGTTTTCATCCTATTTAGTATTCAGTATATTTGGGAGTAGATTCAGGAAATAAGTATCAACCTTACTTAATCATCAACAGAATTATAAATGGAATATCAGTAGACAAGATAGGGCTAACCATAAAATAAAATGTATTTAAAAACCATTGATGAAACTTACTTTAACATAACAAAATGATATATTAACTCCTTCAATGGGTAATACATTTATGTTGATATCTATTTTCCTTTTTAAAAAAGATTTTTTTATTAAAAAAAAATATAACCCATGACCTGAATCAAAATTGCAAGTGGGATGTTTAACCAACTGAGCCATCTAGGTGCACCGATTATCTATTTTCTATTTAAAAATCCCACTGATGTGGGGAAATAAAAATACAAAATACTGCTTTAAAAACTTGCTGAGCATAGAGGACTTACTAATAAATTTGAGAAAAGGGATTAGGCAAAACACTTGCTTTTGAAACACTTATTCTATAAGAAAGGTCACATGAGAACACATAGACTGGGTTTAGAACTGACTACATCAGTGGTTGCTGACTAGCAATATGAACTTCACTTGAGAATTTGTTAGAAATACAAATAATTAGGCTTCTACCTCAATCTACTGAATCAGAAACTCTGACTTAGAAGACTTCTTTGAGAAGACCCCAGTGAGGTTCTAATGCATCCTAAGGTTTGAAGACAAAGGTTTGAATCCTGCTTCTGTCATCACCAAGCTGAGTAACATACAAATCCCAAATATACAGAATTTCAAGTCCATCATCTCTAAAAGAAAATATCTACATTGAAGGCAGGCTTGTCATGAGAATTTATAGAGATAATAAACATGAAAACACTTTGTAAATCCTAATACCATAGAATACCCAAGTGCTCATCACAACACAGGTGGAATCATTGAACACTACATCAAAAACTAATGATGTACTACATGCTGACTAAATGAACATAATAAAAAAACTAAAAATTTAAAAAAATTAAAAATAAAAGGCTGTATAAACATGAAGAATCTATTATCTATCATGTGGAAACTTAAAAAACAAAGATTTTGAAGCTTGTAATGATACTTGTTCAATATATGATAAAGTATGCATGTTTGTTCTCATTACTTCTCGTCATTTTGATCACCAAATAACAGATATAATAAGGAAAAAATTTTAAGATTAAAATGATCTTGGAACTTAAGTTATTGATTCTGTCTGCTAAAAGCATCCTATTTAACATTAAATGCTTTACCCAACCCTATATCCCTTATTATCATTAAAAAATGGAACAAGTCTAGTGATGATTTCCTATATATCTGAGCACATGGGGGGGAAAGTATAGTGGGAACTAGGTTTATTGTGCTCAAGGATTAGCATTGCTTTCACTCATGATGTGATTTTAAGCAAGTGCCTGCCCCTCTATACATACTGATTAGTTTGACAAGATAAGCGTGGTGAGTACTTTAAGCTCTAAACACTATGCTGTGTATATTTTAACATCTTAATGTATCCCACCTTCATTATTTTATTTTATTTTATGATTTATTTACTTTATTTTATTATTAATTCAAATTAGTTAACATATAGTGTAGTGTTTGTTTCAGGAGACTTTAGTAATTCATCACTTACATAGAACACCTATTGCTCATCCCAACAAGTTTTTTCTTCAATACCCATCACCCATTTAGCCCATCCTTCTACCTACCTCCAGCAGCCCTCTGTTCTCTTAACTATGAGTCTCTCATGCCTTGCTTCCCTGTTTCTGTCTTAATTTATTTTTCCTTCTTTTCCCCTATGCTCATCTGTTTTGTTTCTTAAATTCCACATATGAGTGAAATCATATGGTATTTGTCTTCCTCTGACTTACTTTGCTTAGCATAATGCATTTTAGTTCCATCCACATTATTGAAAATGGCAAGATTTCATTCTTTTTGATGCTTGAGTAATAGTCATATATATGTGTGTATAGGTATATCCATATATATGTATGTATCTATATGTATATATATATCTATACATACATACATATATATGGATATACCTATACACACATATATACACATGCCACATCTTCTTTATCCATTCATCAGTTGATGGACATTAGGCTCTTTCTATAATTTGGCTATTGTTGCTAATGTTGCTATAAATATCAGAAAGCATGTGCCCCTTCAAAACAGCACTTTTGTATCATTTGGCTAAATACCTAGTAGTGCAATTGAGGGTTGTAGGGTAGTTATTTTTAGCTTTTTATTTTATTTTATTTTTATTTTTAACTTTTTAAGGAACCTCTGTACTATTTTCCAGAGTGGCTGCACCAGTTTGCATTCCCACTAACAGTGCAAAAGGGTTCCCCTTTCTACATATCCTCTCAAATATCTGTTGTTTTCTGAGTTGTTAATTTTAGCCATTCTGACAGGCATGAAATGGTATCTCATTGCAGTTCTGATTTGTATTTCCCTGATGATGTGTGATGTGGAGCATTTTTTCATGTGGCTGTTGATTATTTATATATCTTCTTAGTAAAAATGTCTGTTCATGTCTTCTGCCCATTTCTTAACTGGATTATTTATTTTTTACATCCCACCCTCTTCTATTGCCAGCCAGAAGCTCAGTGAGAATTACTCTGATCCCATTCAACCTATGTAGACTTTTAAGGATTCCTAAATGGTATATCTTTCTTAGAGTCCAGGAGATTATTAAAGAGAAGTGAACCTCTAAAAGAATTTATCTTTTTAAAATGTTTTCAGTGTATGCAGACCAAATATTTTATCTGACCAAATTCAAAACACAAAGACTTAGAAAAATGAGCTCTCAGCTCAGTCCTCCATAGCTGTGTCACTGCTTCCTGAAACCTAATCTCTATTCCATGGAGATAGAGCCTTCCATTTAGTAGGTGTGTTGTTTTGCCACTCATAGTAAAAACCCTAAGTAAAATATACTTTAGATGACTGCTTTAAGCAAGAAAATTTCAAAGTCAGAGGTAAATTTTTTTCGAGGGATACATAATCAAAAATCAGTATTTCAAGCAAAACATATTGACTTTGAACATACAAAGAAATAAAAATTCAGAAGTATTAATTAATGTATAGGCATCTATCCAGACTATTCACTGACTAGTAGAGGAGTATCCATTTTTGCTTCAATAACTTCAGGGAATTCTCAGTGCTTAGAAAATGCAGAGGGATGTTGAGATCTATATTTTAACCCTTTTAAATTACCATTTTAAGAAGCTGTACATGGTAAGTTTTCTCATTAGAGAAGCTTTTTTTTTGACCATGTGCTGTAGTTCACTTTAAACTGAAATATAAACTATTGTTAGCATATGTTTAGAGAACACCATTCAGCCATGTCACAAAATAAAAATATATATAAGCATTATCCATGTAGATTTTATATATATTATAAATTGTATTTTTTATTTATGCCCACATCTTCTTCTAAAAAGAATCCTAAGGAGAAAGTAAGTTAGACAATATATGTTTATTGAGTGTTAACTGTGCGTTTAGTACTAGACTAGGTGCTATAAATGCAATGGCTAATAAAACATATATAGTCTTTCCTGTCACTAAGCTTATACTCACTTGAGAGAGAGAATAAAAAATTGCTTTAAATACACAAATTAATATAAAAATAAAGTCACAATAAGTTAATTGAAGGAAATAAAGGGTATAGAAGTTGTGATTTGAATAGGGATCTAATTAGAATGGTCAGGAAAAAACTCTGTGGATACTGTTGAGGTGAAACATGAATAACAAGGTGAAAACAAGTTAAGTATGGAGCAGCCCTGAGAGGAAAAAAAAACAAGACGTCTTTCTGATTGAAGAGAATAATGACCAGTAGAAATGAATACTAAAGGAACATAATAGTGAATGGAATTCCATCCTTATCCTTACAGAACACATAGTCCTGCAGGGAGTACAAATATTAAGCAGATAATTACCAGTAAAGATAAATAAGTCAGTCAGGTACTGTAATGGAGAATTATAGGGCACTTCAGGGGCATAAAATAATAGAGTGCCAAACCTGAACTGTAGATATCAGGAAAGTCTTCTTCGAGATAAAAATGTTTAAATCTGAGAATTAGGGGGCAAAGTAATAAATTCCACATGTAACCGAAAAGAAGGACCATAAAAATGTCTGTGTAAGTATAGTATAAGGTCTCAGGGAAGAACTACAAAGTAACTCTAAGTTAAAGGCTATGCCTAATCATTAGTATTCTTTTCATTATGATAATCTTACCAACCCCCAAATTCTGGTTATAATTTGGCTTTGGTGGAAAATGAACACATTGATATCAGTCAAAAGGCCCCTATATGGTTAATATTCTTATTGTAATTTAATATAATTTCCTTTTAATTATAAAAACTTAATTCAAATATAGAAATTCTTATCAGGATTAACTAGATTGGCAAAACAAAACAAAACAAAAGCAAACTTTGCTTAGAATCTCTAGGTTAGGGTGCCTGGGTGGCTCAGTGGGTTAAAGCCTCTGCCTTCGACTCAGGTCATGGTCTCAGGGTCCTGGGATCGAAACCCGCATCAGGCTTTCTGCTCAGCAGGGAACCAGCTTCCTCCTCTCTCTCTGCCTGCTTCTCTGACTACTTGTAATCTCTATCAAATAAATAAATAAAATCTTTAAAAAACCCAAAAAGAATCTCTAGGTTATTCAAAAGTAATTTGGAGCATTTCCAAAGATTATTTTCTACAAGTGTAGGCACCGTGAGAGCCATGTGAATTTTTGTTTTAATGAGGACTTGTCTGTTTTTAATAGTTTTTTAAAATCAATATAAAATATATAACTTTAAAACTTCCATTTTAGCCATTTAACAGTTCAATGGCATTAATTACACTCATGATGTTGTGCATCCATCACTACTATTTATTTCCAAAACTTTTTCAGTATCCCAAACAGAAACTCTGCAATTGTTAAATGATAACTCCAATTTTACCCTCCACCAAGCCCCTGGGAAGCTCTTATCTACTTTCTGTTTCTACTAATATTTTTATTTTTGATGTAAAATATTTTTGTAATTGTAGGTAGCTGAAAAGTTTTTTATGTACAAAAAATTGGAACCATCTTATTGATGATACATCTCTGAACACTAACTGCACACAGTTGTTGTTTGACTTTCTCAAGACTGAGTATGAATATTTATACTATAAAATTCTTGGGCTAAAAAAGCACCTCAATATAAGAAATAAAGGACAATAAATATATATGGTGTAATATAACAAAGGAAAACAGGAGTTTGGGATTCAAATGAAACTAGACTTTAACATGGTTGTGCAATTTACAAAATATCTCTCTATATATTTGAGCAATCTATTTAACTTCTATGTCTCTTTCATCATATGCATAATGGATAAAGTTGCTGATGAGTATAAAACAGAAAGATACCAAACTGATCATCATGGAATAATTTAAAAATTGGCTAAAGAAAAAGGCACAGAATTCAGTGATAAGCTTGATAACCTAAATCTCTCTCAGTTGGGTCAAATAATGCATAATATTACTTGCCACTTAATCTCTTTCACATTGCCCAAGAATTTAAAACCCATAATGGCATCAACTATAGTTTCTCAGAAATTCCTTCTATCATTCACTACACAAAAGTTCTTTGACACAAATGACTACCATCACCGGGATGCAGGAAAAACTGGACTTGCAGTTTCTCATTTCTTTTGTGTCTGTGCCTGGCTTGTGACCTTGTCCAAGTCAATGATGTTCTTTGTAAAAGGTCCACACTGTTCCTTCCACAAGAGTATTCAAATGATTACACAAAGTAATAAAATGTTAAAATGTACTGGAAGAAAAAGAAAATCATTGTTTATTTTGAAGCCCAAAATATTATATATTATATACTTAATACAAAACTTGAGACGTATAAAAACTTTGGTTTATAAAACAAAATTTTAAGATATTGTAACTAGTACATATTAAAAGGATAAGGAGAGATAGAGATGTTAGTTTTAATTTTGTCTTAATATTTCATTTTACCAAGGTACTCATTAGCAAAAAGACATTCAAAGAGTCCCCATATATCATGGAACTTGGTAAGAGAGCTTATAAATTGATTCTTAGCAGTCATGTGCTGGAACACGCTTGTATAGGCAAGCAGGAACAGACTGTTCATGTCTCTTCCCAATTTCACATTCAGTGACACCATACTGTTAGCTTGAAATCAGCCATGGTGGGAGTATTCACAACAAGGAAACTGTAAACTATGAAATCAGGGCTTTTTTCCCCCCAGAAAGTCACCACTGTATAACTGGTTCTTGGCCAGTTATTTTATGGCTACTGAAGGAAGAAAGGTGGAGGCAAAAATTCTTTTTAGGCCTGAGATTGTGTGCAAAACTTTTTCTAAGGTCTGAAAATACCTTTAGTAATATCAGTGCTTCCTACACTTTAATGTGAATAAGAATCACCTAAGGATCTTGTTAAAATGCAAATCCTAATTCTTAATTATATATACTTTTACACTGACTTTAGTGAAGTCTATGTTACAAGTCCAAGGATCACATGAGTAGCAAGGCATTATGGGACATCTAATTAATTTCCTTTAAACAAACAAGGCCTGGGGAGGTTGGGGGATGGACTTTTCCCATAAAAATTCTATAGTTACTGGTGTGGAAACCAAGCTCTTAAAGGTCATCTACACAAATGACTTTTGGTTATTGTATCAGTGGTAGAATAGCACAAAACCCCAAAGATACAGATGTAGTGAAAAGAAGGGCCATCTGTACCCCAATGTTTATAGGAGCAATAGCCACGGTTGCCAAACTGTGGAAATAACCAAGATGCCCTTCAATGGACGATTGGATAAGGAAGATGTGGCCCATATACACTATGGAGTATCATGCCTCCATTAGAAAGGATGAATACCCAACATTTGTAGCAACATGGACGGGACTGGAAGAGATTATGCTGAGTGAAATAACTCAAGCAGAGGGAGTCAATTATCATATGGTTTCACTTATTTGTGGAGCATAACAAAAAGCATGGAGGACATGGGGAGTTAGAGAGAAGGGAGTTGGGGTAAATTGGAAGGGGAGGTGAATCATGAGAGACTATGGACTCTGAAAACCAACCTGAGGGTTTTGAAGGGGCGGGGGGTGGGAGGTTGGGGGAGCCTGGTGGTGGTATTAAGGAGGGCATGGATTGTATGGAGCACTGAGTGTGGTGCAAAAACAATGAATACTGTTACACTGAAAAGAAATTTTTAAAAAAGTATATTCTATTTCTTCTACAAAACAGGGAACAATTTATCTTCCCTAAATAATATGCCATTTGTTCTACTTGAAATTCTATTAAAACTAACACAATCTCCAATTAAAAATTGGAGAGCAATGTTATTTTAGTATTCTATTCCCTCCTCTCAAAATCTTCCAAAAACATAGAAAGAACAGGGCAGAGCATGTGTGCGCATGTGCATGTGTGTGTGCATGCACACTAATATGTATCGGGGTGGCTTTGTCTTCAAAGTCATGAGGAAATAACCAGAACCTCAATTCACAAATTTTGAAACATGTCTACAAAACACTATGCAATATGAATAAAAGCAAGAGACAAGAGTCAGACATAAAGTACATACCTCTTTATACTTTGAGAAGGATTCAGAGTTCCTTCAAAATAATTAGTGCTGTCTCTAGTGTTATATTCAACAATCTTTTTGAGTAATTAGATTTAGAAGGGTGAGGAAACAACAGGAGAAACGAGGAATATTTCTGCAAAAACTCAGACTTGTACACAAAATGGCATGATATATCGACTGAAAAAATCATACTGATATAACATGTTTATCATCATCTAACCTTATATCCATCTAGGAATGCCAGAGGTAAAATGGAATAATCACTGTCTCTCAGAAGAGAAATAATAATTACTAAAGCACACAATGGAGAACCCATACCTTAAGGGATTCACTGTGAATGACCAATCACTTGTATGCTAGTAATTGAGAGAAGATATAGCACTAGTGAAAAAGGATAAACATCTTTGGTGAGAAGTTGGCCAAGGAAATAAACCCATGTCAAAGATACTGGCATCTACACATAATTATCTCTGTCCCCAGCCCTAAAATGTGGCTGATCCCATTAAAAGAAGATAATATTCTCAAAGCAATAAATGTTAATTATCCAAAAGAAATTGAAAAAAGGTATTTTTTAATTAAAAGAAGGTATTAAACACAAGCAAAAGGTGAGAGAATAACACACATCATAAAGAAAATTATCCCAAAAAAGGTATCCAAAGAATCAGAAGATAGCTTCAGGCAATTATGTCTTCACAGTCTCAAAAACACTTACAAATAACATGAGTTGGATAACAAAGAAACAATTTCAATAAGAATACAGACAATCGAAACCTATATGATGATGGAAATGAAAAGCTAGTAGAATGGAGAATATAAGTGAAAAAGAAAGATCTAAGCAATATAGATACAAGATCATATTAAAAATAACATAATTATACATAAACATTATTGAAAATATAATGGGGCTTAATGGAAAAGCATGAACAAATTACACTAAATAAAAACAAAATACAAGTGAGATTTTTAAATACTGAAAACAATACCTGACAACTGGAGAAAAGATTTCCAACTCACACAGAACTGGTGTTCCTGAAGAATAAAGCAAGACACATGAAGGCTAAGAAAGCCCTGAATATGCAGATAAAAAGAATATACTGTATCTCAGAGGAAGAAAACATACAGAACATTCAGCAATGAGAACCTATCTGGAAGTTACTAAATTTCAGGGATAAAGAAAGATACATGTAGGCCTTCTGGAAGAAGTAACAAGTCAGTTACAAAGATGGTTCTCTTTTCTGCTTGCTATGACAGATTAACTGATACTAAACTTCGTCTCCTGCTGTGAAATTAGAAAACTGGACAGAATATATGACACAATTGTTTCCAGATGGTGGATAACAATCAGCTTAGGACTGTGAGAATTCCCTTTCAAAAAAAGTAAATGAACTGAGCTCCAAGACCGTCACAATTGTGTGCCTTTCTGGACCACAGAACTAGCTAGAATAGTGGTCTTGCTAATTTAATGAGGTAAAGATGTGAGTTTGGAGAAGACGAAGAATCTAAAAATAATAAAGTAGATAACTTGAGGAGTAGGAGATATACAGAACAAAAATGCAAATTTCTGCACAGAGATCCCTTGAGATTTTGGCTGAGTATTAAGCTATGCACATATAGTATAAAACTCCTAAAGGACAAATAACACATCCTGGAGACTGATAAGTTTAACAATTCCTAGAGTTAACATAGGACGATGGAGAATTTTGAGTTCTAACCAGCCAGGATGGAGAGACTATCTTGAATGCCCAGAGAATTAAGTAGAGATCCCAGAAGGATCATGCTTTAGAAGTAGGCATAGAATAACCTCAGAGTAAAAGTTACTATAAATAGGATGAAAGAAAGCCTAAATATCAGCCTCTGAAGGGCAAGCAGGCCTGTAAGTAGGCTAAATCATTGCCAAAAAAAAAAAAAAAAATAGGCAAAGATATTTTTTTAAGAAGACCTCAAAATCCAGGCACTCAACAATGTAAAGTGACAATGTCTAGTATACAATAAAAAGTTCCTAGGCATGTTAAGAAGCAGAAAGATAGACCCATGACTGGGAGAAAAAAAGTCAATAGAAACAGACCCAGATACGAGTGAGATGATGAAAAAAAAAATAGATCAAAACAACTATTACCACAATGTATCAGTATTTAAAGGAAGGCATGACCATAATAAGAAATGGATGTTAAAGTAAATGAAGTTGAATTTCTAGAGACTCAAAATATAACACTTGAAATGAAAAATTCATAACATGAATTTAATGACCGATAAGACTGGGGAGAAAAAAGTAACTAAACCTAAAGATATGACAATAGAAATTACTGAATCTAAACCACAGATAGAAAAAATGCTGTAGAAATGTGAACAGTGCCTCAGAGATGTATAGGGAAATAAACAAAAGTCTAACATGTGTGATTGTAGATAGAAAAAGATAAGGGGCAGAAAAAATATTTAAAGAAGCAACAGCTAGGTTATCAGCAAAAACAATAGTAGAATAAGAACTCATAAAAATTCTCTCTTCCATAAAATCAATGAGAAAAATGGCAAAAAAAATATCAGTATCAACAATTTCAGAACTCTGGAAACTAATGAAATGCTTACAGTAATCCAGGAAGCACTTAGTCAAGAAAAATGGCCCAAACTCTTTGAGGCCAGTCCTCTATAAAAGCAGTAAGAACACTGGCAAAATAATCTGCATAGTCAACTTTAAATAATTCTGGAAATTAAACAAAGGCTTGCAGCAATCTAAAGAGTTTTTTTTTTAATTTTTTTCAGAAAAACAGTGAAATACTGATTTTTACCAGCTCTATTCCCTTAAAGAGTCATGTATGCAAACATTTATAAAAGTTATTAATAATAACCAAAAACTGCTGAAGGGAGAACAAATGTTTATCAAGTAATGAAAAGATAAACATGTTGTGATAAGGCTTCATTTTTCCATATAAATGGACACATATTTCAGTCTCTCATCTATTAAAAATAAACATTAAAAAGAAAAAAGCTTTCCTCATTGCCTAAAATTCTCTAGACAGTATCTTATCTCTCTCTTCTTTATTGATAACTTTTCAAGATCTGTTTACAGTGGTTGTCTCTTCTTCACTTTCCATTTATTCCTCAATCCACTCTGTTTTCTGCTCACTCACTGTATTGCAATGTTTCTTGCTATGTAAACTGATGACCTGTGTATTGTTAAAGTCAGTAGAAACTTCTGAAATGTGGTGGCATCTCAACCTCTCAGCAACATTTCTATATTAAAATACTTTAGTTATTATTTTTGTAATTAATCTTTTTTTTTCTTATAAGTGAAATCATTAGGATTTTTTCAGTATTGGACTTAAAACATAAAATCTTATACTTATAAAAATGCAATGTCCTCAAAATATGTTTCACCAATTACTACTGCTAACATTCCTTTTGGGTAATATGGATTATGTTTTTGAAAAGTGGAAGTTAATAGGGTTGATACATTAAATCCTACATCATAGCAACTTTCATTGTACTATAATTGGATGTATTTTGAATTTATTATATTCAGTGACTAAAATAATAGAAAAAAAAGACTAAATGTGTTTACATGCCTCTAAAAAGGGTGCAATGTCTCTTCTTGGCCCATTTTTATAATGTACATAACCTGAAGCTTTATTAAAATCAAGAATTGCTTTATTCAGATTGAAACAGTTCTGTTTAAATTGTATTATTATTGTTATTTACCACATTAAAACATTTAAGAATAAGCTGTGTTTTTTATAAAATGAGATATTACCAGGGTACCTGGGTGGCTCAGTCATTAGGTAAGCCATGACCTTTGACTCAGGTCATGATTCCAGGGTCCTGGGATTGAGCCCCACATCGGACTCCCTGCTCTGTGGGAAGCCTGCTTGTGTTCCCTCTCTCACTGTGTCTCTCTCTGTCAAATAAATTTTTAAAAGTCCTTAAAAAAATAAAACAATATGAGATATTGCCTTAAAGTACTTAAATTTTATTCATAAATTATAATCATGATGATAAATATCTTTTGTAAAGCTGAAGACCTTACAAGACATTTTGCACCAAGTTGACATGAAGAAGTCTTGTCATATTGCCAGTCAGGAGTGGTTCAGCTCACTTGGTCTGTCCATGTTTGATCACAAGATAGTATTTCTAATTATTTGCTATGCCCACCCAATTCAGATTTCTTTCCTAGAGTAGTATTTGAAATTTATTGTTGTTGTTTGGTTGTTATCCTTTGAGGGGATTATAAAGACAAGAAATATATGCCTTTTTGGAAAGTCAATCTGCTCTTTATCAAAAAAATAAGGGTGATCAGGATCAAGGTAAGGTATGGACTCCTACTCTTCAACACCCAGTTCTCCATTCTGAAGTGTGGGCAAAACCCTTAGCTGAAATGGGTAAAGAAATGTTTCCATGTTTGTCTTGGATTAATTCCTCTACATTTTATAGTATTTTAAAACCATAATCTCTTGATATGTCAGTATTACTGATTAGTCCAAAAAGTCATTTTCATCTTCCTATCATATGAAACTTACCTAATTCAACTCCTAGAAGAAAATTTATTTTAAAATTCTGAGAAATTCCTTACTGCCATCCCAGTGTACAAGTGAAGTTTCTTCCAATTCTGCAAAATATTTCAGGAAGCTACCTCCGTCTAGATATGCCTTACTATAAATCATCTGCTACAGTGGAGAAGTTTCATAGACCTTCCTTTCCTTTATCAGGGAAGATAATGTCTTCCAATTTGAAAGCTAAATGTTAGAGTCAGCTTCCATTCTGAAATAATTTACACTATGACTACTTCTTATGTCATGATGTCAGTAATCCATCCACCTCATATCCTCCACCAAATCACAGTAATCTAATTCAAACATTCTATGTACACAGCTGATCATTTTTTGTTTTTATACTTTAAGACTTTTATGTTCAATTATATGTACATCATGCTGAAAATTCAACTACATGTCTACAGCCTACTTTTCAGATCTTGTATACCAACAAAATTGAAATATTTACCCTATACTCTATTTGGCTCACTTTTCTGAATCTTTGCCTGTGATCAACTGTGTCATTTACCTCTATCCCTATTCTGCATAATTTAATGGAGCCAGACAGATTTAGTTTTAACAGAGTCAGAAAGATTTAGCCCCAAGTTGATAACTTACATGGATATGTGACCTTGGACAAATGGCCTAACTCCTATAAACTCAAGTTCTTCACATGTAAAAAAAAAAAGTGATCATTGGTAAACTACCCCCATTGCCTATAGAATTATTATGAAGACTGAGCAAAATATCCATTAATCACTTAGCACAATATCTGGCATATAGTACACACTCGACAAATAGTAATTAGTTGGTATTTTAGGGTGCTAATGTATAGTATTCCTCCTTGCCACATGCAGTAACTGAACCAATAACTGAAGGAGACCAAGGAATCAGTAGATGGACAACAAAGAAGCCCCCTATTATTGATAATACTAATACAGAAGAATGTGGCTTAGATATTTGAGAACAATAAGCTTCCAATACTCTAGAATTAGGCAGACACCCTGGCGAGAACTAGGCAACATTAAATAATCATAAACTCTTTCCTGAAATGGCATCAGGTAAAATTTATGGCATGGAAAAATAAGACATAATTTGCCCTCTCTATAATCAGCCCTACTACTAATGGGCAACAGTACATGCCCTCCCAAAATATGTCTCTTTGGCCTAAGCATTATCTTGAACTAGTTATTTTTAAGAACAGACACAGGAAAAACTCTGAAGTTAACTTTTTGTAAGGGAAATTTATACTTATGAAGGAAATCTCCTTTTCTAAGAGTGTCTCCTTTTCTGTACCAAAAAGAGAAGGATGACTATATATATCCAGAAACTCTTTATCAGTGGAGAAGGCCCCCAATTTAAATTTATATAACAACTTCACCTTTGTCTACTATGCTTTTCCTGGTCACCTTCCATTAACAGGCTTCTCCCAACTCCCCAAATCTTATGTCTTTAATTGAAGAATGTATTCAAGTTGATAGCTTGGGCCATTTCAGAGAGTTACTCAGTTTTCCTGGGTCACTCCCATGTATACAGGAGGTATACATGTTATTAAGCTTCTGTTTATTTCTCTCCTATTAATCTGCCTTTTATTTTAGGGAGGTCTCAGCCGAGAACTACAAAGGTAGAGGGGAAAACTATTTTTCCTTCTCTACACTACCAACAAAGATAAGGAGAGAGGGAAAAATATACACATGTTCTGTTCCTTATCCCAAAAACTCATGAATAAGATAAGTGACCTCATCTTCCTTAAGGAGAAATGAATGATTGGGTGAGAAATGGGCTATTTTCCTCCAAGTTACAGGTTCTATATTATCTCTTCACAAAATCCTTTCTGACTTTTCTACTCTGAAGTAATTTTAATCCTACCTGAATCTTCCTTGGTCAGTAGGTGTGCCTCTCTTAAAGTACAGATCATATTACTCCAGAAATGATCACTATTATTTATGCCTATATTATTTTCACTAGATCCATTTGTATAATAATTATTTCTTGATCACTCTACCTGTATCAGGCAATAAGTCAAGTGCTGTTTAGGGAGATGGACAATAATTTCCTTGATGGAATACTCTATATCTGTTCTCTTCTTTGTAGCCCCTTGACTCTTACTATTTGCTCTATAAAATTTCATGGAATGAATGAACAAATAGTTAATGGTAAAAGTCACTGTCTCAGTACTGGGAATAAAAATGAAAACAACCAAATTCTCTATTTGAAGTATCACATTTGAAATTAATAAGTACTCAATTTCCACATGAAGTGTTTGAAATACTAGTGGTTCTGCAGAATATGTTCACATACAAAGTATTAACACAACTAACAAAACTAAACACAACTAAATTTCATTAGTATAAATTTATACACAAAGCATTTGATGTAATAGCTGCTAGCCAGAACCAGCTGGCATACTCTTATATTTAAAATATATCAGTGCCAAACAGGTGAGCAAATCATTGGAAAAACCACTGCATTATAGCTTGCAGACAAGTCCAGAACTCTGAACAGTCTCACAATTCCCAGCTTGCTGCTCAAGTGTACATGGTAATTGTTGAAGTAAAAATCTTGCCCAGTATTGTGAAAATTTAAGATAGATTTCATGCAATATAATAGTACTTTCACAGTAAGATACAATTTTGACCATTCAAGACTTTAGTGTGAATATGATTTAACTAGTAGAACTTATTAAAATATCCTTTCCTGGGCTCCATTCCTAAAGATTCTGATTGCTTTTGCTTGGGCTAGGACCCTAGAATCTGCATTTTATAGGCACGGGGAATCCTTACACAAGTGATCACTGGGCCATACAATATATGAGAAACACTGTTCTAAGATTCATTTTCCAAACATCTAGACAGAATAACTTTCACGTAATTTCTTCTGACCTTAAAATAGGACTCAGTTATATGTAGAGGAGAAAAATAATTTTCCCTTTACCTTTTCAGGATCTTAGCTGAGATCTCCCTGTAATAAAGAGACAGATTAACAGGACAGAAACAAACAGAAGTTTAATGTACACCTCCTGTATGCTTGGGAGATACCTAGCAAAACTGAATGACTTTCCCAAATGACCCAAGTCACCAGTTTAAATACCATCTCCAGATAAAGACAAAAGCAAGATCTGAGGGATTGGGAATGCCAGTTATGAGAGTCTAACAGACAAAGCAGAGTAAACAAGGGTAAGTTTCTTATGCAGGTTTAAAAGGCTTTCTCCTTTGGCAAGAGAATCTAGACATTTAGAGACATCCCTCTATTCCTGGTACAGAAGGGAACACACCCTTAAAAACTGATTTAAATGTAAATGTCTTGTATAAAAGGATATCTTCCACTTTTTTTCAGAGCTTCTCCTATGTCTGCTCTTTCTTAAAAATAATCCTTATACCAAAGAGATGTATACTGGGGTGGCAAATTTTGTTTCACCTCACATAAAACTCTTAAGGCAACTGATATGTAAATATACTATAAGACAGTGCCTCTCAAACTTGACTATATATTGAAATCACATGGGAATATTCAAAATATACCAATATTTAGACCTTTTGCCCCAAACTTCTGATGTAAATGATCTGGGGTATACCCTGAGAATTAGGATTAAAAAAAAAAAATCTCAGGTGATTTTTATGTAAAACAAGATTAAGAATTCTTGATATAATCAAAGTGCTTCTCAAACTTCAATGTATATATAAAATCACTAGATACTTTATTAAACATTAAACTCTAGTTTTTATATGACAATTTAATCTTTCCAGAAACCAACCTTCCCACTGATAACCATAAACTGTACAAAACACCAAAAAATGACAATAAAAATATACTATCAGAGGATGATGAAGAGAAAAAATCAGATTATGGAGGGGAGTCAAAACTTGAAGAAGCAACAGAGAGGATCATGAGTTTTCTTTTCAAAAATTTTTTTCAGCTTTGCCCCAAGAATGCATCAAAGTACCAGATAGCACAGCACAAGGAATTAAAACTATGACAGAAACCCTATCATTTTTCTGGCTAGAGAAACTAAAATGAGGAGTCTGGATAACCATGCCCAACCTATGGAAAGTAAGAAGGGAACCCCAAATCCTATGTATAATTATGCACATGTCTCAGATTCATCCCTGAACAATGAATATTCAAGACTGATTCAAAGCACCACAAGAAAGGCTTAAGGAACTAAATGACCAGCCCACTGGAAATGAGGTAGAGCTTAGTTTGCATTTAACCAGATTAACCGACACCAAAACCAAAATCATCAACCATTCTCAGGGAGTCTACACAATACAAAACTTATATTGTCCAGCTAAAACTCAAAATAACACACTGTAATAATAACCAGGAAAATGCAATTTTTATGAGGATAAAATAATAGAGGTGCACCCCAAATTGTCAGATATTAGAATTATCAGAGAAAGATTTCAATGGAGCTATTATACCTATGCCCACTGAAGTAAAGAAAATGATACTCAAAATGAATACAAATAGGAAACAATAGCAGTGAAAGAAAAAGTATCAAAAGGAAGCAAATGGAAATTTCAGAATAGAATGTGATATCAGGAACAAAAATTTTATAGGAGGAGTTCAATAACAGAATAACAGAGGTGATGGAGGAAGGGGCCAGAGCTTTTGAAGATAGATTGATATCTTGATATAATTTTGATCAATTGATATAAAGATAGATAACCAATCTTAGGAACAGAATAAAAAGAGATTAAAAAGAAAAAAAAAACAGAACTTCAAGGATCTGAAGATTCCTGGCTATCCCTTAGGATAGCCTAGAACTATATGGCTCACTTATCTAGTTTGATTCCTAGGATTATTATAAAGAGAGAATATGACATTAAAAATGTTTATTAATCTAAAATAATATCTAGAAACCCAAATATTTTGAAGTTAAACAACATACCTCTGAATTATTATGAGTCAGCCAAGAAATCACAAAAAATAGAAATCATTTTGAGTTGAATTTTAACAAAAATAACACACATCAAACTTTTTGGAATATAACCAAAGCTGTGCTCAGAGCTGGTACTTAGAAACTTAAATGCTTACACTAAAAGAAGAAATATCTAAAACCATTAAAGAATGTTCTATATTAAGAAGCTAGTAAAAAAAAAAAAGAGGAAAGTAAACCCCAAAACAAGTAGGAAGAAATAATGAAGAAAACAGATTAGCAAAATAGAAAATATACCAACAATGGAGAAAATTAATAGAACCAAAATCTGGTACTTTAAGAAGATCTACAAGATTGACAATCCCTATAGCTAGACTGATTAAGAAATAAAAAGAAATAACACAAATCATGAACATCAGAATTAAAGGGGTCATTATAACTTTGGATAATCACTATAGATTTGAAGATCAAAACTAAAACAATTTCATGATATTATAAAAAACTGTATTCCAGAAAACAGAAGTGTTGGTGAATGCACCAATTATTTGAAGAGTCAAAATTCAGAAAATGACTTAAGAAAAGAATATCTGAATGCACCTAGTGAAGAAATATAATTTGATATCAAAAGCTTAACACGAACAACATTCCAGACCTAGATAGTTTCAATTGTGAATTCTAAACATTCAAGGAGGAATTCTTACATAAAACTTCCCAGAAAACAGAAAAGGATAAAAACCAAAACATTTTATTAAACTAACACAAGCCGGTCACCAAAACCAAAGACATTGTTCTTGACAAACCAATGACCATCATGAACAGAGGCAGAAATAAAATTCAATATATAAAAACATAATACAATAATATTAAATGTATTTTATCCCAGTAATGCAGGATGAGCTTAACATTCAACAGTTGATAATCAATGTAAGTTAATTACATATAACAGACTAAAGGAGAACAATATGGTCTTGTTAATAGATGTACCTATTCATGATTTAAAAAGAAAACTCTCAGGAACATGAGCATGGGGATTTAACTCAATAAAAATGTCGATGAAAAACCAATAGCTAATGTCTAACATCAAAATTAATGAAGAAAAACTGAATGATGTCTCCATAAAACTGGAACTGAGGCAAGGTGTTCCCTTTTGCTATTTGTATTCCTAGACAAGAAAAGAAAAAGCCATGAAGATCAGAAAGGAAGAAGTAATTCAAGCTTTGTTGCAGATGATATGATTGTTAATACAGAAAACTCTAAAGATATTAGTTTCAACTGCTAGGAATAATAAGTGAACTTGTCAAGACTGCAAAATAAAAATTAATATAAACAAAACATTTGTATCTCTATATACCAGCAGTGAATATTTAGAAAATAAAATTTCTAAGAAATCATTTACAATAACACCAAAAAAAAATAAAATACTTAGAGTTACTCTAATAAAATATGTCCACAAACTCCACAGTGAAAATCAAAATATTGCTGAAGGAATTATAGAACTCCTTAATAAATAGGGAGATTATCTTGTTCATAAATAAGAAGACTCAATGTTGTTAAGATATCACTTCTCCCCAAGTAGATTCAATGCAATCCCAACCAAAATTCTGGGAGTTCTAATAGATTGGGGGTGGAGTCTTTTGGGTTTCCCATATAAAGTATCGTGTCATCTGCAAAGAGAGTTTGACTTCTTTGCCATTTTGAATACCTTTTATTTCTTTTTGTTGTCTGATTGCTGTTGCTAGGACTTCCAGTACTATGCTGAACTCCATCAGAAAGGATGCATACCCAATTTTTGTATCAACATGGATGGGACTGGAGGAGAGTGCTGAGTGAAATAAGTCAAGTAGAAAGAGTCAATTATTATATGGTTTCACTTACTTGTTGAGCATAACAAATAACATGGAGGACATAGGGAGATGGAGAGGAGAAGTGAATTGAGAGAAATCGGAGGGGGAGATGAACCACGAGAGACTGTGGACTCTGAGAAACAAACTGAGGATTTTGGAAGGGAGAGGGGTGGATTGAGTGAGCCAGACATATCTAATTAAGGAGGGCATGTATGCATGGAGCACTGAGTGTGGTGCATAAACAATGAATCTTGGAACACTGAAAAAATAAAATAAAATTTTAAAAAATTCTGGGAGTTTTTTGGTTTATTTTTTGTAGAAATTGACAAGTTGATGCTAAAATTTAAACAGATACAGATATGAGAAGGACCTAGAAGAACTAAAGTTTGTTTTTTTTTTTTAAAGAAGGACCAAGTTGGAAATTTCCCCTACTAATATTAAGACTTATTATATAACTATGGTAATCAAAATAGTTTGGTATTTGGGAAATAAAAGATGTACACTAATAGAATGTAATAGACAAACTAGAAGTAGACTTAACACATACATGGCCAATTAATTTTTTACAAAGGTGTGAAGGCAAACTGTGGATAGGAAAGTCTACGACAAGTGATGCTCAGAAAATCAGATGAATGTAAAGGAAAAAGCAATTTCAATTCACCATCATGCCAAACAGAGAAGTTAACTTGAAGTTGCTCATAGACCTAAATGTAAAACAAACTACAAAATTTCTATAAGAAAGCATAGAAAAAAAAATCTTTAGAATTTTAAGTAGGCTGAGATTTCTTGTATAGGACATTAAAAACATAGCCAAAAAAGAAAACATTGATAAACTGGACTTGATCAAACTGAACTTTCTGCTCATTGAAACACACTGTTAAACAAAAAAGAACTAAAGGCTACAGACTGAAAAAAAATATTCAGGACACACCTGTCAAAAAAAGAACTACTATACAAAATATATCAAGAAAGTTCATAATACAATAATTAGAAGACAATCCAACAAAAAAGCAACATACTTGAAGAAATACTCCATAAAAGAAGATTTATTAGTGACAAAAGATATACAAATAAAAAACACAGGAAAAGATGCTGAACAACATTAATTATTAGTGACATGCAAAGGAAAACCACAATGAGATAGCACTATATGATCATTAGAACACCCAAATTAAAAAGGCTGATGACACTGAGTTTTTTTTTTTAAGATTTTATTTATTTATCAGAGAGAGAGAGAGGGGGAGAGAGCGAGCACAGGCAGACAGAATGGCAGGCAGAGGCAGAGGGAGAAGCAGGCTCCCTGCTGAGCAAGGAGCCCCATGTGGGACTCGATCCCAGGACGCTGGGATCATGACCTGAGCCGAAGGCAGCTGCTTAACCAACTGAGCCACCCAGGCGTCCCAACACTGACTTTTGATGAAAATGAAGAGCAACTGCAACTCTCATACCCAAATGGTAGTAATGTGAAATAATACAATCACTTTACAAAACACCTACTTTGCACAAGATTCCCACAGTCTTGTTTCTAAGTATTTACCCAAGATAAATGAAAATGTATGTCTGCACGAACGTCTGTAAGTGAATATTTATAGTCACTTTATTCATAGTTGCCCGAAACTGGAAACATCTAAAAGATCCATCAAGTATTGAATGGGTAATTCCATTATAATATGTTCATACTATATACATATATAATATATATGTATATGTATATATATACATATATATATACACACACATATATTTTATATGTACACATATATTACATATTTGTATATACATACATAATATAGTCTATTTGATAAACTGATATGCCCACTTTTACATTTATCAGTTATAATAGGCACTTACTGATATAATCAGATGTGATTATTTTTATCTAAGTAAATTAAATTTATCTCAAGGACCATTACCCCTGATAACAGAAAATTATAGTATGGCAGGTAAATTCAATCACTTCATGGTTTATCAGTCATTTTAGTATATATAGTGGCCATATTTCAGGGCTGCCTGGAAATCCGTTAGACTTGTCCCTTTTCAAGGCAACAGGCTAGGAATCAAAACTCAAGTTCTCTCAATTTTAAGGTCCCCAAGTTTGGGGAGAGTTCCATTAGTACTTATCCTAGAACTAAACCCAATGTACTGAGACATATATTGGGGCCCCTTCCCAGAGAGATCTCATCTCTCTTCCTTTCCCGTGAATATTGCTCCTATCCCCAGCTGGGAAGATCCTACCCGGCCTGCTCAGGCAGGAATAATTAGTTTTGATCAATCAGTAGTATTACTGTATCCTGAAAGATATTCTTCTATAATAACATTTAAGGCCAGAATTTCAATTCTTGCTGCTGAGAAGCCCCAGGCTATTGTAACTGGAAAGTTTTTCCTTTAAAAGTTAAATCTTCCAGAGGCTTCAAAAGTTTATTTGGAAACCAGAGTATGAGCACTGCCTGTTTCTTTTCCTTAGGATTTCTCAGGATACAACTCTCAGCTGTATCATGACAAAAAAGTACTATGCAACAAAAAAGTCAACTAGCTGGATTGTGAAGAGTAGTCAAAACTTGGAGAAGTGACCTGTATGGAGATTAATATCGTTGTATCTCTCTTTTTTCATCTTCTCCTCTCCACTGATCCCCTCTTGCCTCCCCACCTCCCTCAGCTTTGCCAGGACAGGCCTCATTCTTGGTGCAGAGCAGGACTGGCAACTGGAACTCCAGCAGAAACCAGACTGACTTTCTAGAGAAACAAACGAAAGGAGCCCCAGCAAGGTAAGGGGCAAGGGAGAAACACAGAAAAGAGAACCAGAAAAACACAAACCCCTATTTGTGTGCATGAAACCACCGAAGTCTCAACATCGACCCTAAACTATGTGTGCATAGTACAAACCCAAAGCAGTGTAGTAAAGGCTAAGAAAACTGAAAGTATATTTGAATTAGTCATAAAAGTCTCAGCCTAAACCCTGAAGCAAACATCAAAAATAGAAAGGACTCATAACCAAATAACAGGAAAACAAACATTCCAATAAAAATGGTGAAGTATTTAAACAGGCCCTTCACAAAGGATATACACATGGGTAATGAACACACAAGAGCATGCTAGACATCATCAATCATTATGGAAATACAAAGTAAGCCACAAAAGTGTAAAGGAGATGAAAAGACAGAGAGTACCAAGTGTTGGTGATGATGGAAAAAAAAAAAAACCTTAATTTCCTAGGCTAAAAACTAGAAAAAATACCAATATCCATCAACATATGAAGAGATAAACTATGGTATGTCCATACAGTAGGATACCACTTAGCCTTAAAAAGGAGTAAACTATGAATCTCAAATTAATATACTGAGCCAGAAAAGCCAAACTAAAAAAATACATATCCTATAATGTCCCTTACAAAATATTCTAGAAATTATAAATTAATCTCAGGTGATATAAAGCAGATCTTGTGTTTCCTCTGAGTTGGATATGGAGGATGGGTGATGAAACTCTTTATTATCTAGTTTGCTATTATTATTTCATGGTTGAACACATATGGAATTGCACACATTAAATATGTGCAATTTATTGTTTGTCAGTTATACCTCAATAAAGTTATAAAAAAGTAGCAAATAAAAATGAATATATACACACACAAATATACTCTTCAGAATACATAAAACATCTGCCAAATCACATTACTATGCACTATGGTTAAGAATGGGGCCTCTAGGGGGCGCCTGAGTGGCTCAGTGGGTTAAGCAACTGTCTTTGGTTCAGGTCATGATCCCGGAGCTCGGCATTGAGCTCCACATCTGGCTCCCTGCTCAGCATGGAGCTTGCTTCTCCCTCTCCGTCTGGCTGTCGCTCTCCCTATTTGTGATCCCATTCTCTCTCTGTCAAATAAATAAATAAATAATCTTAGAAAAAAAAAAAAAAAGTTTGGTGCCCCTAGAATTATTTGGCCTGGGTGAAAAATCCAACTACTTATTAGCTATGTGGCTGGAGCAAGTTAATTACCCTGCTTGAGTCTCAGGTTTACTGTTTATAGAATAGGAATAAAAATGTTACCTATAAAAAATAAACCAATAGTTTTAATTGGGTTTAATCTAAAAATCACATTATTTAATTAAACTTACTAAAACCTGCATGGCCTTTCCTCTTTCTGTATTTTTCAGCTTCACTTATCACCGTCCTGCATTTTTCTCCAGACATATAACATATTCTTTTGTCTTTCTGTGCATTAGCATGTGCTACAAGTGCCTTGTCTAAAACACTTGGGCCAAGATATTGTACAGAAATCAGATATTAGATTTTAGGAAGTAACACAGGGCATATATTACATACTACTTAATACCCTAGTGGAGTTTGGAGCAGCAACCTCTAATTAAACACACCAATGTTTAGGTTTAAAGCCATATCCACATTTAAATATTTACATGTTAGACAAATAGGCCATAAAATGCCTCACATGAGTGCCAATCAGCTTTAGCTATTACGTAAGTTAGGAGCAGTTCAAGTTCTACTGACAACTAAGTTTTTAAAATATATTTTCATGGTTTTGATGATTTCAGAATACTAATACAAGATTGCCAACCTATCTTTCTTTGATGTGGAGTTACTTCCCCCATAGGCCTTTTCCCCTCACCTTGTATTCTCTACCCAGTCTGGCTCATCCATGGCCAAATTTTTTGGTTTGACCTATGCACATATGATCCTACATTTTTATTCCCAGCCTGAAATTCACTCTGTATATAAAAGTGTTTACTTAGCATTTCTATGCAGAAGTCTCATAGATACCCCAAACCTTTTAAATTCAAAACTAACTTCTTGATTTTCTGCCCATCCTGGTCTTCTTCCCATCTTCCTCATCTTAACCCATTATACCTCCATTCATCCAGCTGTTCAAACCAAAGTGTGGTATCATCCTTGATTTCCTTAGTGGTCTAATCAGAAATGTGACATCCTTGATTTTGAAGTCCTTTTCCAAACCATTATTCACATAATGGCCAGAGTGACCTTTCTAAAACAAATTGAGTTGTTCTCATTTCTTGGCTTAGAACACTTCAGTAAGTGTTCTAGTGCCTGTTTTCCAATTTGCCTGCTAGTCAAGGTGCCCAAGGCTACTGGCTTTCTTTTTTTCTTCTGATCCTCACTTGACTTCTCTTCTTCCTTCATATTTCACCCTAATGGTCACTTCCTCAAGAAACTTTCCCTGACAACCCAGTATAAATTAGGACCTTGATACAGATATACCCACTAATGCTTTCTCCTAGAATGCATACATATGTAATAGCTAATAGTTCAAACTGTCAGACACCAAAATATAGTTATAGTGGTATTTGAGGAGGAGCACTTTTCTTTAGACAACAATTTTAGTAACAAAAAATACACTTTTTTCTATTTTCAGAAAATTAAGAAAAGAACACTTCGATTCCTTTGTAACTTCAGATTTCCCTTGAGAAAATGTTGAGATACACAACTGAGAAGGGATTAAAGTTTTAATAAAACAAACTAATGGACAAAAGATTAATAGATAATATATGAAAAAGAAAAGGAGGGGGAAAAGCCTGGGAAATCTAGGCAGACTTCTCTACTGCTTGCCAACGTTTTTCTGAGAATAGAGACCATTGCATAGGCTCAGAAGGCAGTTTAAATCCTTGCTTAACACTATTTCTGTGACCCTCTACAAAACATTTAACCGAGAGGTGTCTGGGTGGCTAAGTCGGTTAAGTGTCTGCCTTTACTTCAAGTCATGATCTCAGGGTCCTGGGACTGAGTCTTGTGTTGGGCTCCCCTCTCAGTGGGGAGTATGCTTGAAGATTGTCTACCTCTTTCCCTTTGCTCCTACCCTGCCTCTCTCTCTCTCAAATAAATAAATAATATTTTTAAAAATTTAACCTATCTGTACCTTACTTTCTTCATGTCTAAATGGATGGTTGCCATCCATCTGATCTATCTCCCAAAGTTATTCTGAAAACCAAAAAGGATAACAAATGTAAGTGTGTTCCTAATTGTAAATTGTAGCAAATTGTAAATCCAGTGACTCAAAGTGAGGACATCATAATTATAAGAGCTAACATTAAATATTCCAAATATCTGTCTCTGGGGCAAGAACGTTGCTAAATTTACTCTTATTCTGAGTACATTTTGTAAATAAGGTGTCAGTAAACTCTAAAATGCCCCTCCCACTTTTGCCCCTTATGTAAGAGCCTGTCCCCACTTCCTTGCCTTTCTCCTAGGATGGTCAGCATATGCATATCATAAATGATTCCAGAAGAAAGAGCAAAGCTTACCATTTCTTATATAGTAAAGAATCATATTAAACATGCTTTTTGTGGTGATTTTTTCATATGATGCTGTATAGTTTTCTATTGCTGCTGTAACAAATAAACTTAAAACTGCATTCAGTTATTATATGACAGTTCTGTAGGGTGGAAGTTCAACTTGGGTCTCACTGAGCAAAAACTGTAGTGTCAGTAGATCTGTGTTTCTTACTAGAGGCTCTGGGGAAGATTCTGCTTCTACATGCATTGAGTCTATTGGGAAAATTCAGTTCCTTGTATTGTGCTTGTGGAACTGAGGGTCCCTGATTCAGTGCTGAATTTTGGCTGGGGGTTTTTCTCAGCTTCTGAAGAGCAATCACATTCCCTGGCTTATGATTCTCTTCTACCATCTTCAAAGTAAGTCCCCATATTTAGAATCTCTTCTGTCTCCAGTGGGAGAAAGTTCTTTGCTTATAAGAGCTCATGTAAGTAAAGTGAACATGCATGGATTTTCTAGATAATCTCCCTATCTTAAAGTCTGTACTCTTAAATTGCATCTATTCATTAAGCCATATGTGTGTGGGGTTCCACATATATGAAGTCCTTTTATCATGTAAATTAACATATTTACATATTCCAGGGATTATAGTGTGGATATATTTGGGAAATCATTATTTTGTCTACCACACAGTTTCTGTATTATATGCTTATGAATTTTCCCCACCAAATGGGACATTATTGGAAGCAAGAGTACACATATATTTGAATAGATGTGTTGATAGTGCATGAATGATGGTGACGAGGAATGCACTGTTCTTTGATTTACTAAGTCCAAGCAGATGGCCTATATGTGTGTGTGTGGAGAGGGAGGTGTTGAGAAGAGAAAGCATTAAAGACTGGGTCAGTTCTCCTAGAAAATGGAATTAGTCTATTTTTTTATTATTTTGTGATTAGTTGTAAGTTCCTAAAATTTTTATTCAAATAAGCAAAATAAAAGGATATTTAGTTTTAAACTTTCATATATAATAGGAAAGAAACAGAGGAATTCTCAGTTCTTTTGATTCAAGAATAATTTTTAGGAATTATTGCATGTGTGCAAGTTACACCTGAGAAGGAAACTAAAAGAAACTTAGGAAATAGGCACTTTGATGACATAACAGGAACAGAGCTCAAGGAATGCACCTTTGAAGAGAAGTTCCTCAGGACCAATATCTAGAACCTATAGTATTTATTAATAACAATAAAATTGCTCTCTTGGAGCCCAAGTTAATATGGTTAATCCATCTGATCAGAACATAAACTCAAAGATTGTGTGCACATTCACAGCAGGGCTCATGTAATGGGGAAACAGCAAAGAAAAATAAAAGTATATATCCTCTAAATGATAAAATAGGCTAACTGAATGTGCCTTATCTGTATTATGAGATGGAAAACTCAAGAGGAAAGATACTTTCCAGAAATCAAAGAAGGGAGAATATTTCTGCAGAACTATTAGGAAATAAATTTTGCATGGTTGGTAGTTTTTAAAGTATATATTATGGAGCACCTTGTTACTGACTTTTACACCCAACAAAATAGTCTGTCCATGTATATTTAGACTTTAAATGTCTTTAAGAGAGAATCTCTGATTTTTATTTATTCTTATTTCAAAATACTTTATAAGAATAGCACTTATATTCTATTGAACTGCTGATGCATCCAATTTTTATCATGTCATTTTAAAAAGTGATGAATTTTGGGGCACCTGGGTGACTCAATGGGATGAGCCTCTGCCTTCAGCTCAGGTCATGATCTCAGGGTCCTGGGATCCAGTCCTGCATCAGGGCTCTCTGCTCAGCGGGGAGCCTGCTTCTTTCTCTCTCTCTCTGCCTGCCTCTCTCTCTACTTGTGACCTCTCTCTCTGTCAAATAAATAAGTAATATCTTTTTTAAAAAAGTGATGAATTTTATTATGTATGATTCCATAAAAAAACACATCTGTAGGGATATGTATTGGGAGCAAACAAGAAAACAAAAACACAGATTTAAAGAATAAACTTCCCTGAAAGTATTCTGTACCAGTTTTGGCACTATATATATTCATTGAGAAAATAACCCTTTTAATCAGAGCTTTCAAATTTATTAGTCTACAATAGTACATATTTATTATCATATTTTATTTGTGGCGACAATATTGACCTTATATCTTATATATCTTAAATCTTATATATCTTTACTCTTTCATTTTTATTGCTTCTTTAAACGTATTCATTTGTCTTTCATTTTCAAAACCAAGATCTTTTTTTCTTTTGAAATAATTTTTTTTTAATTTTTTATTTTTTATAAACATATATTTTTATCCCCAGGGGTACAGGTCTGTGAATCACCAGGTTTACACACTTCACAGCACTCACCAAAGCACATACCCTCCCCAATGTCCATAATCCCACCCCTTTCTCCCAATCCCCCTCCCCCCAGCAACCCTCAGTTTGTTTTGTGAGATTAAGAGTCACTTATGGTTTGTCTCCCTCCGCACCCGAATGTTTATAGCAGCAATGTCCACAATAGCCAAACTATGGAAAGAACCTAGATGTCCATCAACAGATGAATGGATCAAGAAGATGTGGTATATATACACAATGGAATGCTATGCAGCCATCAAAAGAAATGAAATCTTGCCATTTGCGACAACATGGATGGAACTAGAGAAAACCAAGATCTTTTTATTTAGTGACCCCACAATTTTATTCTACTGATAATTAAATTTAATGAATTGCTCTGCTATCTTTTTCAAATCTTACTGCCTGCTATCCTTGTTTCTTTTATTTCCTAGTTTCCTGAATTGAATGCTTAATTTATTTTCAAGTCTTCTTGTATTTAAATAAGAACATTTAAAGCTATTAATTCTTCTCTAACTACAGAATTTGTCACATTCTCTGTGGTTTAAATTGCAGTGTGATTAATTCCTGTGATTTCCCATAAAGTAAAACATTAAAGCTTGGGTTACTCCTTTATACCAAGAATTATTTAAAAAGAGTTTCAGAGTTTCCAACTAGTTTTATTTTACATTTGCTGAATTTTTATTCAAAACTCCATTGCTAGTTGCATTTTCTCTATAGGGTCTGTATAATTTGTGTAAGTACTATTCCGTTCTGTTTTGTCATGTTGCTGCTATGGGAAAGAGAATCTGTCCTTCTGCATTTTCTGAATAGTTATCATTAGTATGTCAAAAAGTTACTGGTTTTTATATGTTGGCTTTGTGATCAACATGCTAAATTTTCTCATCTAGCAGTTTTTAGTATAAATCAGCAGATTTATATTTTGAATCACCTAGTATATCTTCCCATCATCTGCACATTGCTTATTCTCTGCTCTCTTTTCTAATGTTTACTTCTTATTTTATCCTCTTCTCTATTCACATTTGCATTGACTAGTCCTTTTAGAACTTTCAGGAAAACAAGATAGTCAGCATCAATGCCTCATTTCTGATTTTAATGAGAATGTTTTCAGCATCCCACAAATGAGTTTGTTAAGGAAGCTTCCATCTATTCCTATGTCACCAACAATAAAACAAATCTGAATTGACCTACTAATATGGTGAAATACATAAATATATTAATGCTTTCCAAGTATTAAATAATCCCCACATTCTGAATAAATCCTGTTTAGCTGTGGTAAATTAATCTTTTAAAGCACCACTGGATTCTCTTACTAATATTTTGTTTAGGATTTATACATTAATATCTTCTGGGATTTTCTTTTTGTCTTCTATTTTTGAGTCTCAACATTTTGCCAATTTCCTAAAAAAATTGGCAGCTCTCATTCTCTTCCTATATTTTGTAACAGTTTAAGTAGTATCAAAATTATTAGACCTTTACCTATTTGAAATAATTCACTATGAAATTAACTTGACCAGGGAATAGATTTAAGGGAAAGGAGGTAGCTTTTGTGAAATGTTCTCTCTCAGATTTTGTGACATTTTTCCTAATATTTTGGGTCTAGCTGAGAAGAAAACAGAAAATTTTATTTTATCATTTTAGTAATTTATTATTTTATAAATCTATTATTTGTCAAATTTAATATTTATTTGCCAAATCCAAGGGCTTCTTTTCCACTGAAAATAGGAGGAGAATAATAGTTGGAGTCAAATATATATAATTAAAAATTAATTCATTTACCAAATATTTTCAGTATTTATTAGACATTGCGCTATATGCTAGAGACAAAGTGATTAGATATGACTACTGCCCTCATGAAGTTTAGAGTCTAGTAGAAAAGACAGTCATTTAACAAATATCTACACAGACAGTAAATTAGTAATTGCTAGAAATGTTGTAAATGAACGAAATAGGGTTATTTTAAAGAGAATCCTGGATTTGAGAAGGAAGCTTAAGATTGGGTAGTCAGGCTATTCCTAGGTGAGTAAGTGACATTGAAGTTGAGATTTACAATTATGACTTTGGGAAAGAAAAGTGGAGGGAAAAGTGCTCCAGTCAAATGTTATAGCACAGGAAATGTCCCGCTTGGGAAACAATTTGGTATTCTCAAGGAACTGAAAGGGGTCGGAAAGACTCATAACATTGAACAAGTAGAAGATCAAGAGTGGTATTAAGATGAGGCTAGAGTCATAGGCAAAGGGAAAGCTTCACAGCTTTCTTCTCCCTGCCTGTGAACTAGGGTTCCTGATGTTTACTTCTACACCTCTTTGGCCATCAGCAGACATGGAAGTGATATTTAAGCTGAGCACATAAAATTAACAGAATATGTAATTCTTTGTTGTGAAGGCTTATGGTTAGTTGGAATAGTGCTTCTATTTTCTAAATCAAATGACTACTCATGTCAGGAACCCATGAGGGCAGCATCAAATGCTGTCCAGGTCAAGAAAATGCTGAGGTGGAATTGGATACTCATTCCCAGTGCTTGTACCCATACACTGATGCATTGGAGTTGGATCCCCAAACTACCCAATTTTCTGTCCTCTCCTCTAGGCCCTGCTGCTCTGAAGTTGAGGCTGTCTCAGGGTTCTGTCTAGTATCAGAAAGACACATGGGTTGCATTGCTCTTCTCTCAATCTTTTATGTTCTGGACTGTACTCTGAAGAAAATAATCAATGTTTCCTACTTGTGAGTAATACCTTTATATAGTTTATATCCCTGATATTTTTTCTTAATATTATATTTTCTTTTAAGTTTAACAGGGATTGGAAGAGAATAGTTAAGCATATTTACTCAGTTTGTTATTTTGAACTGAAAGTCTGAAGAGTTTCAAATTTGAAAAGACCTATCATCTGCTCTTGGTTCTCAGTTAAATAAGAGAAAGCATGTATTCTCAAAAGCAAGAGATGGAAATTGAGATGAAACAATATATTAAGATGCACAGGACACTGGATGAGATAAACAATAAACATGGGTTAATTGTAAATGCCATAAAAGAATTTAAAATTGCATAAGGTTAGGCATTAACCAATATTATTACTGTAAAAAATTAAATCAGTCGTGTGGAAATAAGCCTGAGAAGCAAAAAAGCATAGGACTCGTAGAGAGAAAAGAATATGACAAGAGGGAAGAGTACAGAAGTGGGTGAAGATAGAGAAGAAAGGGTCAACATATGGATAATTTGTTTTCCTGCAGAAAAGAGCAGGATATAATTTATGGAATGAATCTGCATTTTTATAATAATAAAATAATCAAAAGAAAGTACTTTAAGCAATGCAATAAATATGGGAGAAAATAAGGAAAGAGTAAGGGAGAGAGAAAAAGAAGACAAAAGGAAGATTAGAAACTAGATCTTCAGTGAGACTCTTAGTATTAATACGCTACTAAGGCAAAACCCCAATGTTCATAGCAGCAATGGCCACAATCGCCAAATTGTGGAAAGAGCCAAGATGCCCTTCAACAGACGAATGGATAAAGATGTGGTCCATATACACTATGGAGTATTATGCCTCCATCAGAAAGGATGAATACCCAACTTTTGTAGCAACATGGATGGGACTGGAAGAGATTATGCTGAGTGAAATAAGTCAAGCAGAGAGAGTCAATTATCATATGGTTTCACTTATTTGTGGAGCATAACAAATAACATGGAGGACATGGGGAGATGGAGAGGAGAAGGGAGTTGGGGGAAATTGGAAGGGGAGGTGAACCATGAGAGACTATGGACTCTGAAAAACAATCTGAGGGTTTTGAAGGGGTGGGGGTGGGAGGTTGGGGTACCAGGTGGTGGGTATTATAGAGGGCATGGATTGCATGGAGCACTGGGTGTGGTGCATAAACAATGAATCTTAGAACACTGAAAAAATAAAATAAAATAAAATAAAATAAAACAAAATAAAGAAAAAAACCTTTAAAAAAGGCAAAACCTTTGTTTTCAGGTTTTCAAATTATGCTCAGATTCTGTTTTCCCTAGTTGCCATATTTTTAAAACTGCATCTAATGAATAGTGTTTGTTTCATTGGAAAATAACTAAAAGTATAATACAGAGAATAAAAATTATCATAGTTCTAATTTCTGTCTATTCTTTCTTTATATGTATATGTAAGTAGGTTGAGATCAACCTGCAAATACAATTTTGATTTCTGATTTTCAACTTTTTTCATTTTGCCATGTCATCAAAATTCTTCACAATCGCTTGTGAATTTTCCATCGGGTATATTTCCCAAAATTAATACAGTATCCCCCTAATGCTTTGACTTAAAAGGAATGATGATAGTATTAACTTTCTTTAAAATGAGCCCCTACTTAAAGGCAGCAGTTGTTTTCTGCATAAATAAAGGAGTTTCTGTTGAAAGGTACAACGGGAACATATATACATAAGACTAATGACTAGAGGGAAATAAAATTCCATCAGCACTAATCAATGCTCATAGAGTTAATATGATAGAGTTTCTTCCAGTGGTAAATGGGTAATGCATGTCAATCAAGGAAAATGGTCATTTAGCATTATTTCATCAATTTGAGTAATTTACATTATTATTCATTCAAATTGTGATTTACATCTTAAATTGTATCATGGGTTATAACATGAAGTGGTCCTTTGTAGAGTAGAATATTTAACATACAGAGCTGCAAGGGAAGTGTTCCATATAAATTAAATAAACTAAAACAGGGGACACCTGAGTGGCTCAGTCAGTTGAGCGTTAAATAAGTTAAAACAGAAGCTTCTTTAATTTTCAATAAAATAATTCCAAACAAAAATCAACATTTGTTTAATACCTAATAAAGGAAAAGAAACTCAGGAGTGCATTCGATAATTTTAACTAAAGATTTCTTTGAAATCCAATTGTAACATTTGAATGGTTACATTCAAAATAATTTAAACCTGCCAAAATTTATCATTTTCTTCTCAAAATGGTATCGCAATTTAATAAGAGATATGATATTACATCTTATTATAGGTATAATATTTACCAAATAGAACTAAGAGTCATACATATGCTTGTGGTTAGCGTCCCAGTACCTTTGCTTACTATTCTATGGTGTATCGAGAGTCACATGAATTTTCTAATATAGCATGATATATATAAACTGTGGAGGTATGCACACCTATATTCTAATCTAGCCTTATCAACCAACGAGCTAGGAGATACCAGAAAAATTCCTTAACCCCCAAGAGTCACATTTTCCTCATCAGGAAAACAGAGCTAATAATTGTAGCTTAAAGGACTCATACTATACCTGGAACATAGTAGATGTGCATTAATAATGTTGCTCTCAGTTTCCTAATCTGTAATTAGTCACACTGAAAGGACTGAATAACAGTATTTATAATAGCTTAAAATGTTAATATATTTAATCTCATTGCCATAGAAAAGACATATATATAGACACACACATACACACAAAGGCATGCGCAAAAATCATGCTCTATGGAACAGCATAGTTTCTAGCTGAATAAACAGCTCTGAATATGCAACTGAACATAAAAAAGACAACTGAAATCCATTCACTGAGCCATTATCAGTTATTCTTGCCTGTTATATCCATTGCCTAGATATCCCCATGATGAATAGCCATGTTAAAGTAAATTATAGATTGAGAGAAGCAAAAAGACAGATATAGTCCTTCATTTATTTTCCATTCTGTTGCCTAGACACCTACTCCTTGGAATTTCTAATGTAATATGAGTTGCTATTGTCACATAGGCTTCCAAATGGGAGGAAGGGGAAACTAAAGAAAGGCAAGTAACAACTGAGGTTTTATTAAAAAGTGAAAATAAAGGACTTTTTCTGTACTAAGTGGAAAAGTTTTAAAACAAATACTGATTAAATTGAGATAATGTTGACAAACGATTTTGATTTTACAAATTCCAATTATTTAACGCTTCATTAAAATTTATTTATTTTGGTTCATAATAGCTTAGTTCAGATTTTTAACAACTGCACTCAATGTCTATGCATGTTATACTGAATGTATAGGATATCCTCATTCTTACAACAAAGCCACAGAAATATACCATGCTAATTATAACTTCAAAATGCCTATAAATTATTCTTATGGTATATGTAATACATTTGTCCACATAATTTATTTGTAAAATGCATTCTCTAACTGTTCAATTCTTTGATTATCCTATTGCTCTTTAAATATCAATAGTCTTTACTATAGCTGCATTGGTATTTCATCCATATTGTTCCCTCTACTCAGAAATTTTTTTTTTAATTCATATCTTAACCTGGCTATTTATTACAAATCCTTTAAACATCAAATGACATGTCCTTCCTTTAGGAAAGATTTCAGGGACTTCCCTGTAAATATCAATTCTTGATCATGTATTCTTCAGTCTCATAACACTCATTGTAGTATCACAGAAATTTGTTTTGTCATTTGTTTAAAGTCTGTTTCTAACACAAAGTAGTAAGTTCTATGAAGTTTGAAACCCTGCCTGCTTTAGCTGAACTACTGTATCTCCAGGGACTTACACAAATATGGCAGAATTGGTAGGCATATGATAAATACTTGATAAATGAATAAATGAGTGAATAAAATAGATATTAATCTCCATGAAATTCAGTTTCCCTGTCTGTAAGGTAGAAATAGTGATACCCACCTCATACAGGTTTTCTTATGATTGATTTAGCTATAATCGATGTGAAAACTTAGCAGAGCACCTAGTGTGTACCATGTGTTAAATAAATGACAGTACTCATGAACATCTCCACTTCTGAAGTTCACAGCTGAGTAAGTAAAGCAGGCAAGTAAACAAGCTACTGCAAGTATGAGAGAGTCAGAGGGAAGTACAGAATAAGGTGCTATGGATGTTTACCACAGACATACTTACTCCAGGTAGGGGTAGATCTCCCTAATAAAGGAATGAATGATTGGTAAATTAATAAATTAATAAAATAATAAATGAGGGGCGCCTGGGTGGCTCAGTGGGTTAAGCCTCTGCCTTCAGCTCAGGTCATGATCCCAGGGTCCTGGAATCGAGCCCCACATCAGGCTCTCTGCTCAGCAAGGAGCCTGCTTCCCACTCTCTCTGCCTGCCTCTTTGCCTACTTGTGATCTCTGTCTGTCAAATAAATAATAAAATAAAATATTTTTAAAACAAACAAATAAATAAATAAATAAATAAATAAATAAATAAATGAAAACTATGAATTCTAGGTACAATGCTAGGTTAAAGAAATAAAGATAATTAGTCACAGTCCTTATATTAAAGAGACTATCGTCTATTAATCTTCTATGTTGACATTTCCTCTACAAGTTATCTTCAAAATACAATAACTAGTAGAAGTATATAAATGAAATCTCACAAACCCTCTTATTTTTTTTTTTAAATTGAGAAATACAGGGTTAAATTGGCTAGCTTATTTTAACAACACATTTTCGCACAATCGACTTGTCTAATCTTCTACCATCTTTGGAGTTGGGCAGTCACAGTCTTTAACATATCCAGTGTGTCGATAACTACATAATTCCTTGGAATGATAAAAAACATCCCTTTGAGGTACAAATTTAGAGAAAATTGCCTAGTCTTTGATAGAAATTTGCCTCTATATAATATGGAGTGTTCATAACCTTTACCATTCTGACTATAAATATTTGAAGTTTCAGAAGAACAAACCAATAGCCTTTCTTAGGTTATTCAGTCTATTAAGCACAAGCTCTTGCACTTAGTGCTTGATATGTAATATAAACCATTTATTTTAATTAATTAGATCGATATGTATTTGTTAGGTTTAGGAAAAAAAAAAACAAACTCCCTTGTTAACTCTCAATTTCCATGGAATATATTATTGTTAAAAGGGAGATAGCAAGCCCTAAATTGTGTCACTTACACTAAACCTCATGCCAGCAATCCCAGACTTGATACCTAATCAAATTGTAGCTTCAATAGCTCAGGAATATAACCTTTATCCAGTCACCCTGGAATTACCTGGTTAGCGCTAGTGAGGTAGTCCACCCAACAGACCCTTCTATTCCCCTTAGGAAACAACATATTCTTTGCTAGTATTTTCCTTTTTCCACCTACCTTCATGCCTTTAAAAATTTTCCACAGCTTGGTGGAGCTCCTTTCTATTGCTAGATGGGATGCTGCCCAATTCATCATTGAATAAAGCCAATTTGATTTTCAAATTTACTCAATTGAATTGTTAACACTGTAGAAAGTTGGCATTATGATATACAGATGGAGAGGAGAAGTGAGTTGGGGAAAATTGGAGGGGAGACAAACCATGAGAGACTGTGGACTCTGAGAAACTGAGGGTTTTAGAGGAGAGGGGAGTGGGGGGTTGGGTGAGCCTGGTGGTGGGTATTAAGGAGGGCACGGATTGCATGGAGCACTTTGTGTGGTACATAAACAATGAACCTTGGAACACTGAAAGAATAAAATGAAAAAAAATTAAAAAATGATATACAGATGTTTTGGGGAAAGGGAAAAGAAATGTACTCACCTATATATTTGAATTTGCTTCATTTGGATATTTTAATAGCAGTATATCCTGTTCAGCAACACAAGAAATATATTTGTCATGTTATCATTAGATAGAAGCTCATTTGAAGTCATTTCTGCAACTACTGATTCTATCAAAGGTACAAATTTTTACCCTTGCCATAAAAACAGATTCTTAGATGGGTAGGGCCAGGGGAGGCCCTTTTTATCTCAACCTACCTTATGAAGAAGAGTTATTTCTTAACCTATGGGAAAACAGTAGAATGATTATTGTGACTATAGTGATTATTAATACTATATTTTTAAAACCGAGGTACCACTAAGTGGGCATAATCACTAATTCACCACAACATGTTCAGAAATATAGTAAGAATATTCCCATTCCTTACCTCATTTCCTTCCTCAACCCAGGTAATATATCAAAATTAGAAACTTACATTAACATAAAGCAAACATCCATAATTCACATTAGATGTTTTAGCATGAAATTAGGTGATTTCAGAATTACAACACATTAGATTAACGCTGAAGAATGATGAATGTTAAAATCCCACTCAACAAAATCTCTTAGCTAAAGAGAAAAAAATGTATATATCCTTAAGCCTATATATTATTATTACACTATGAGGTTATATAATAAAATCAATGTGCATCATTTAGTCACTCTTCAAATATAAATACACTCCTGGGTTTCCTGGAAATGTGGATGAAATGAAACATTACTGCACTTAAAATGAAACACCAACTATAATCATGCTAGTCAAATATATGTTTTTAATAAAAATTCATTTGTAGATTTTTTTTTAATCTGAAAAAGTCTTAAGTCCAAATAGATTCACTGGTGAATTCTACCAAACATTTAAATAAGAAATAATACCAATTTCATACAAATTCTTCCAGAAAATTGAAACAAAGGGTATACTTCTCAAATCATTTTCTGAAACTAGTATTACTGTGACACCAAAAAAGGTTTTTTAAAACTTTACAGACTTTCCTCAACTTACTATGGTTTGACTTACAATAGTTCAACTACGCAATGGTGTGAAAGCATTATCCATTCAGTAAAAACTGTACTCAGAATTTTGAATTTGGATCTTTTCCTGAACTAGTGATAAGGATGTCTACTCATTTAACATCTACTTAAGATTTTTCTGGTCATTCTACACAGTTTAGTAAGAAAATACAAAATTAAGGACATCCAGGTTAGAAAAGAAGCAAAACTATCTTTAATTAGAGATGACATAATGATAAGTATGACAATCTTATAATGCTCAAAAGTGCTATTAGAACCAATTAGTGAAATTAACAACTTTTCAAGATAATAAATATGTGAAACATATTAATATGTGACCAATATACCACATTTTATATAGTCAGTATATAACCACAATTGATCTGTATATAATCAGTATTGACTTACACCAATTCAATATGCAAAAATCAATTGTACTTCAGAGGTTGAATTTTTGAAATTACTATTTATAACAACATCAAAAGTATAAAATACACAGAGATAAATTTCACTGAGGATATAGAAGTCTTCCACATTTAAAACTACAACACACTGCCAAGAGAAATTAAAGAAGACCCAAATAAATGAAGCAATATAACATAATCATGGATTAGAATACTCAAAGTTGCTAATGTGCCAATTCTCCCCTAAACTGATCTAACAATTCATTGTAAAAATTCTAGTAGTCAAAATCTTAGCACAGTTTTTATGGAAATTAACAAGATAAATCTAAAATTTACATACAAAATGTCTAACAAAGCAAAATTTTGGAAAAGAACAAAGTAGGGAGACTTATACTATTTGACCTAAAGTCTTATACTTCTATTATAATCAAGACACTGTGACATTGGCAATAAAGTTAGATATACCAGTGGAACCAACAAAAAGAAAGTTCAGAAATAGACTCATATATAAACTATCAGTTGACTTGGGTGCCTAGGTGGCTTCGTTGGTTAAGGGTTAAGCGGTTAAGCATCTGCCTTTAGCTCTGGTCATGATCCTGGAGTCTCCAGGATTGAGTTGCACATTGGGCTCCCTGCTCAGTGGGGAGTCTGCTTCACTCTCTGCCCCTCACCTGGCTCTTGCTCTCTCTCCTACGCTCTCTCTCAAATAAATAAATAAATAAATAAAATCTTTTAACCCTATCAGTTGGCTTTTGATAAACATATTAAGGCAATTCTATGGAGAAAAATCATCTTTTCAAAAAATGATGCTGAAATAATTGCATAGCCATATGCTGAAAGAAATGAACTTCTACACTTACTTCACATCATATACAAAAAAAAAAAAAATCCCAAAATGGATCACTGATTTAAATGTAAGAGCTAAAACTACAACTTCTGTAGGAAACAGGAAAAAAAATTCCTAAGACACTTGGGTTTGGCAAAGATTTCTACAATATGATACAATATTCTAAAAAGATTTTTTTAAGTAATTGGACTTCATCAGAATTAAATAGTTTGGCTCTTCAAAAAGCACTAAAAAATGAAACAACAAGCTATATAATGAGAGAAAATACTTGCAAAACTTATATTCAACAAAGAATTTCCATTTAGAATCTATAAACAACTATTACAATTAACTAATAATAAAACAAATAACTCAATGAAGTATGGACAAAAGAGGTAAAAACAACAACAACAAAACCCATTTCACCAAAGAAGACATACAATTGGCAAATAAATACATAAAAATCACTTAAACTAGACAGAGAAACCATAACAAGTACTTACAAGGATGAGTAGCAACTGAAACTCTTTTTTATACTACTGGTGAGGATTTAAAATGGCACAATCACCTTGGAAAACAATTTTTTTCTCTTAAAAAGTTCTATATATATCCTGTATAGGATTTATTCATTCCACTTCTAGGTATTTACCCAAGAGAAATGAAATTATGCATATATAAAAATATTTGTTTGTTTAAAATTTTTGATTATCTGCTTTGTTCATGGCAGCCCAAAATTGGAAACATCACAAATGTCTATCAAGAGGTGAATAGGGGTCCCTGGGTGGCTCAGTGGGTTAAGCCTCTGCTTTTGGCTCAGGTCATGATCCCAGGGTCCTGGGATGGAGCCCCTCATCGGGCTCTCTGCTCAGCAGGGAGTCTGCTTCTTCCTCTCTCTCTCTGCCTGCCTCTCTGCCTACTTATGATCTCTCTCTGTCAAGTAAATAAATAAAATCTTTAAAAAAAAAACAGGTGAATAGATAAATACCTTACAGTATATCCATACAACAGAGAGCTACTCAGTAGAAAAAAGATAAATGCAAATATGGATGCATCTCAAAATCTTTATGCTAAGTAAAAATATCCAAACAAAAAGGAGTACATATTTGATTGCATTTATATAAGTTCCTAGAAAAGAAATAAAAACTAATCTATATTGCCAAAAAGCAGATCACGGGTTACCTGAGGAAGAGGAGGGGTGGAAGGGATGGTAGGGAATGGTTATAAAGCGGCATGAGAAAATTTTTACTGGTGAAGAATATGCTCATTATCTTGATTGTGGCGAATGGGGTGTGTGTGTGTGTGTGTGTGTGTGAGAAAATGTATCATATTATGTACTGTCTATGTAAGCAGTTTATTATAGGCCAGTTTAATAAACTGGCTAACTTAATAAAATGGTAAACAGTAATAAACAATAGACTTCATTACACACAGCCTAATAAAAGAGAGAGAAAATTAACAAAATTTCACTTACAAGCTATTAACCTCAGTCATATCATCTTTTCTGAACCTCATTTTCCCAACCTTTAAAAATGGGGAAAATAACAGTGCATCTCCATAACACTGTAAGGTGTAAAAATGAGCTAAAGCATATAAAAAGCGGATCCCTATGTGTGTTACATAATATACACTTGATAAATGCTCTTATTAAATTTAATATGGAAAACATACATAGGGATCTGAAAACACAAAGTGCCAAGGTGAAACTGGTTCTATAGCTGCTCTAGAGTTATAAGAAATGTGGATAATGGCCATGCAAGAACAGACTACCAAGGCTTGTACGTACACAGGCGAGAAATAAGAACTGAGATCCCTGCTGAAAGCCCAGACTCCCTAAGTAATAGATGGCTCACCAGCAGCAAAGATAACAACAACAAAAAATACCTTTCTGTCTTTTTATGACCTTTGAATGGGAAATTCTTTGAAGATTTGGGAAACTCCAAGCTAACAATTAAAGGAGTCGAGATTAGTTTTTGTTTTGACCCTAGGGTAATCAGTAGAAGCAAAAGAAAATTCTGCACAAATGGAAACATCCTCAAGCCAACACTCAGGATTTCTACAACTCCCTGGTAACATAAGCTAACAATTCATACTTACAAAATACATGTATAATCAAACTACCATAAGCAGGAATCGGAAAACAAAGAGCCAAATTAGTATGATAAAATGGCTTGAAAAAACGTAAAAAGGAATAAAACACAGAAAGGAAAGATATATATCTTTGAAAATAACAACTCAAGACCTCATGGACTGTTTACCTAAATAAAAAAAAAATCAAAGACAGACAAAGACAAATTAGAAATTACAAAGAATGCCCACTCATTCTTATTAGCAGAAAAACATGTTACAATATATTCTGTATTAAAAGACAAAATAAAATAAACAAAAACAACAAATTCCCACTGGTTTTACTGCTTTGGCCCTTGCTTCCCTGCAGTGTTTCTTCCACAAGGCATCAAGGGTAATCCTTCTAAAAAATAAGTCCGGTCGTATCAATTCCCCACTTGATACCCTCCAATGCCTTCACATTTTATTGAGAGAAAGGCCATACTCTAGAAGGGCCCTGCTCTCTGTGCTACTCCTCTGACCTCATCTCATACCATTTTCCTCTTGCTTGCTCTTCTCCGGTTCCACTGATCTCTTCGCCATCTCTTCTTGGATAATGTCAAACACACTCTCATCTCACTGCCCTGTTGTCACTCCCTCTTTCCTCTGCCTGAGATATTTCCATAGCTATCCACTTAGTTCCAGCCTTCACTTTCTACAGGTCTCTGATAGCTACTTTTTAAGGGGAGGCCTTCTGTGACCACTCTATGTAACTAAGTATACATACATATGCCATAGTGCTTCATGTTACTTACATACTGCTTTAAGATTTTCTTAACAATTTTCACCCTCTGTCATATTATATTTTTAATTTTACTTTTCCATGTAGATATTAAGAAACACTAAAAATTCATATAAGATGATTATAAGTGAGTGGTGTAATAGTTAATGTAATCACTATCCAAATCAAGAAATAGAACCTTACCAGTATTCCAGAAGACTCCATCTATCTCTTACAAATCATAAGCCCATCAATCTTTCCTAAGGTAAAAAGTACATTGATGTTTTATAAAAACCTATGTTGGGCTTTTCTTTAGCTTTTACACATGAATATGTATCATAAATAGTTTAATTTTCAGAGAAAGACAACTATCATATGATTCTTCCTGATATAAGAAAGTGGAGATGCAATGTTGGGGGTTTGGGGGATAGGAAAAGAATAAATGAAACAAGATGGGATCATTATATGTTTTCACTAATGCTAGACACTGGTCTTTATTTAGAAAGCAGATTTGAAATAAGAATTTAAAAGGTCAATTTAAAGGACATATATAAGGTTGTGTCCCAAATATATTAGAGAAAACATATAGAGCATATACAATAATTAACAAGACAAAAGGCCATAAAGTAAGTCCCAATAAGTTTCAAAGGATTACTATGTAGACCAGGTTCTTCTATCACAATGCAATTGAGTTAAAGATCCATGGATAAAAGGATTAATAAAGGAGCCTAAAAATTAGAGAACTTTTAAATACACTTTTAAATAGCTCATGGGTCAAGAAGAAATCGTAATGGAAATAGGAAAATCTTTAGATCTAAATGAAAATACTACACATCAAATGAAAATGATACATTTCAAAACTTGTGGGTGTAGTAAAGTCAAAGCAAATATCCAGAGAGAAAACATGGCCTTAAGTAATTATTTGAGGAGAGACATGAGCCAATTACCTAACTTAAGAGTTATATCAGTCAAGTGAACTCAGAGAATGAAAGAAAACAAAGACAAGGATAAAAGTTACCAAATAGGAGATAATGAAATAGAAAATAATGATAAAATAGGACAAACGAAGTCAACAGCTACTTCTTCAGAAGGAATAAGGAAATGGATAAATCTCTGTGAGAACAAAATAATATTGAAAACGTAAAGTACACATAACTAAAAATATAGCAGTTACTGATAAAATGTTGATCAGATATTATAATTAACTCTAGGCTTATAACCATCAAAGCCCAAACAAATGAGCAGTTTCTTTGAAAAATGCCTTATCAACACACTTAAACACACATACACAGACATAGAGACTCAGGTAGTTATATAGGTATAATCTACAGATATTCAAAGAACATATGTAACATATATACTTTTTATGGAGAATCAAAAAAGAGGGAATAATCTGGGTAGCATAAACTTAATACCAAAACCTGCCAAATACTGTTATGCTGGAAATAAAAAAAAAAATAGGAAAAAAAAAAAAAAAAAAAAAAACCTGCCAAAGACATCAGCAGAAAGAAAAATCACAAGTCAATCTCTCAAACATAGAAGCAAAATTCTTAACTAAAAATAAAATAAAATTAATATGTATCCTAAGAGATCCTAATACTGTAAGAAGAGTTTTAACATTAGAAAATCAGTTGACAGATAAATGTAAAAAGTCCAAATGAGTGCACCAATTTAAAAAAGGTAGGAGTCTTACTTCATACCAGGAGCTTTACCATCTGAATCCATAATGTGGCTACATCATTTATATTCTTTCCTAATTACTGATGCTATTTAACATTATTGTTATTATGTAGCTAGTACTGTCAATTAGTAGTATAAAATTAATAGTTCACAAAGCAGTGCACCGAAATTTTACGAATAATACCTTAGTCTCATTGATAAAACCAGCGTTTGCCTTGTGAGCTACAAAAGCACATACTGATATTAAATCCTTCATTTTCTTGTTGATAACATAGTATTCTTTGCAGAACATCAAATTCTTAGTGATAATATTTTCCTTCTTGGGTCGAAAGGGACTTAGTAGAAAAAAGGAAACATCTTTAAAAATATAAACCCATGTTTCCAAGTAAAATACACTTGCTAAAGATGACACATATTTCCCAGAAAACACAGTGCAGTTTACAAAGATCCAGCCACCTGTTATTCTATTTTCATCAACTGTTCTCTCCCTTCCAGCTCAAAAGTTTGGATTCCCACTTTATATAAAATTACATTAAACTACATGTTGTTATGTAAATAATATACTTTTGGGGTATCTAATAGTGAATATTAGAAAAAATAGATTCTGTTATTTAAAATGGAATTACAGATTCTTTGCTCAAATAAAAAAAATGTAATTTCTTTTTAAACCAGTCTTATAGTACATAAGATCATTTCTATAACCAAGACTCTGCTTCACTGAGGTGTTGGGGTATTGAAGTTTTATCTAAAAAATGTTCCATGCTGGTTTTGTCATAATGGTCATTTACCCTGAACGATTTTTAGATAGCAACACTGTACATAGCCTTGGAACAGGCAGATTGTAATATGTTTTCCCGAGATTGGAAATGAGTATTAGAACAAGAGAAGCAGGTAAGGAGGATCAGTTACTTTCTTACATAGGATTTGACTTTCTTTAACTTGAACCAAACTCAACAAACCAGAACCTATGTATATTGCTGATGTCAGAAGAAAAGTTCAATAGTTGTGATAAAAAATTTGATGTGACTATAGTAAAAAGCACATGATTTGGGCCTGTCTGGGAAATGGAATTCTCCTCTACAATAAAATACAATAGAGCGTAATATTTAAACTATATTTTCCTTACATCACAAATCAAAACCATGAATTAAAAACAAAACAAAACCAAAAAACCTCGCCTCCAGTGACCTGAGAAAAGAAGTAACTAAATATTACTATCTTATATATAAATGGTACATAAAAGCTGAAAAATATTTCCTTCCCAAGTAATTCTCACTTCACATAGGAGAAAATGGATGTTCAGTAACATAATTGACATAATACAATTAGTATTACTATAATGACTAGCAAACAATTTTTTAAAATATTTTGTTTATTAGAGAGAGAGAGTGAGCGAGCATGAGTGGGGGAAGGAGCAGACAAAGAGGGAGAAGTAGGTTCCCTGCTGAGCTGGAAACCCCATGTGGGACTCCATCCCAGGACCTCAGGAACATCACCCGAGCTAGTCAGACACTTAACCGACTGAGCCACCCAGATGCCCCTAATATTTATCAAGTGAATCCTTTCTCCATGCCAGGTAAGTGTCCATAAACACCTGCACATGGCAGCTGTTAGTTTGGTTTGCCCCAGTTCCATAGATTTGATCAGTAAAGAGACATCAAAGAGAGATAGATCTACTTCATTACTTACATAAGGAACAAAAACAAAATCAGCATGGTTCACCTTCACATGTCCCTGGGTTCTCAAGATGACACTGAATCAGAGGAGCCAGACGACAAATGACTCAAGTGGTGGTTCACTATGTCATAGAGGAGCTGAACAGTTTCATAGATTTACACAGAAGCTTGGAGTGGAGCAAAGTTGGAAAGTCTTGTAACTCCTTAGAACCAGAGAGAATGATCAACTGATTTATAGAAGACTTCTGCAAGATAGGGAGCCTCCCACAAGATAGGGAAGTGGATGAGAAACAGATTTGTGAGAGTCTTCACAAGACTCCCATCTTGTCATGTTCCTGGGAGAGTCACAGAGTGTTCTGCCAAGATTCAGAGCAAATTGTGGTCAAGCCTTGCCTACATGGCCTATGTGGACACATGCAAGGTCGCCTGGAGCTAGGATTGAGCCACTCCTCTACATGTGCATTACCTAATTTAATCTTCAGGAAAGATAATACAATTATCTCTCTTTTACCAGTAGAGGCCCCAAGATCTAAAATTGTTAAATAATTGTATGTCCAAAGGCACAGTTTATCACTTTGGATTTGGAAGGCCATAAGTAACAGAACACCCAATTTAGAGAGGTTTAAACAATGGAAGTTTTTTTTTAATTTATTTATGAGAGAGAGAGAGAGAGAGAGAGAGCAAGCAAGCACGGGGTGGGGAGCAGAGGGAGAGGGAGAAGCAGACTCCCCACTGAGCAAGGAGCCCAATGTGGGGCTCGATCCTGGGTCTCCAGAGTCATGATCTGAGCCCAAAGCAGACGCTTACTGACTGAACCAACCAGGCACCCCAACAATGGAAGGATTTAATCTTCTCACCAAGAAGAAGAGTCATGACCTGAGCCCAAAGCAGACGCTTACTGACTGAGCCAACCAGGCACCCCAACAATGGAAGGATTTAATCTTCTCACCAAGAAGAGAGTTAGTGATTCCAGAGTCAGTCTGGCAGTTCTTTTAAGTCACTAGGAACCTATATTCTTACCATAATTTCTACTCTGCCCCTTTACTGTGTGAACTGTTTGTCCTCAGGCTTGTCATTTCACAGTCATAAGATAGCTGTAGCTCCAAATACCTTATCACCACAGGACAGTGATCAAAGCAGAAGGAGGGAAGATGCTACCCCAATGAAGTCAGACTTTTACTAGCAAGGAAGGAAGGGGGAAATGGTCAGTGGGTTAGCAACCAAGGAACAATGCCTGCCACACACAAATAATCAGTATTGGAATTAAAACTAGAGTAGGAACTCATATTTTTGGAATTTCAGTCTACTACTGCCAAAGATAACATTTATTTCCTACGTGCCTATTTGCAAGAGGAAAATCTGATGTCTTCTATCACTCGATGAATGGATAAAACAGATTTTATTATCAATACACCTCAGCTTGTAGGTAAACCTCTTAGGCTTATCCCTGTCTAAGTCTGCACAGAGCAAACTAGATGTTCTTGGGCTAAATTGGAAAGTTCTCATGTTTTCAGTAAGTGATCAGGATCAGGCTTTTCTTTTGCATAAAATGCCAGTGGGAATGGTCACATGGCTTATTGTCCCAGGTGGAATGTGATTAGATACAGTGTGTTTACCTCTGGAAAGAATCTTTGAAAACAGTGTTGACAAACTGTTTTTATGTAAAGGGACAGACAGTCAGTATTTGAGACTTTCTGGGCCATATACAAGCTGTAACAGCTATTCAACTCTGCAAAAGCAGCCATAGACAACACACAGACAAATGAGTACAGTTGTGTTCTAATAAAACAAACAGTAGGCTGGATTTGTCCCACACACCATAGGTGCGAACCCCTGCTTAAAGAGATCATGAACAAATCACCATGTTCCCTTCCTGCTGGCCAGAATGAGAAGTGATGTTCCAAAAAGTAGAGTCCATTGGCCTGGACTCATCAGTGAGGATGATGTGGAGCCGAACACCCAGGAAACACAAGATGGATGTATAGTGGGACCAAGATATAAACTTTGTTGTAGTCACTGAGACCTTTAAGTTGTTTTAACACAGCATGTCCTAGCTATCTTGACTAACACGTGTTTATTTATTATTTAATTAATTGAACTATAGTCTCTTGGTAATAAAGAGAAAACAATAAAGAATGGAATATTTAACAGCGAGAGAAGTATGAAAGCTTCTTAAATTGCCTACATCCAACATTAAATGTTTATCAGTCCTGTAAATGGATGTGATTCATTAGTGTTATTGTCTGACGCACATTTTCCATTTTATTGGTAGATTCCTTTTTGACTACATGACTCACATGTATAGTATCATTTAATATTTATCACTTTATGGGAAGGTACTCAAATCTCTCTGACCACAGAGCCCATCTGTAAAGAAGGGAATGTTGAAGAGACAAATGGAATCAGATTACTGAGAAAGCAGGAAAGGGTCACTACCAGAGCATAGATGAAGGCAACAGTCTTGAATTGGAGAAAGAACCCCACTGAGACCAGGGAGAAAGCAGTAAAACCCAGCAATAAGCACAGTTGAAGTTGGAAACTTTAGATTAGCAATCATATTAGCATATATTATTCATAACATTCTCTAATTTCTTATAATCTTTACAATAATTCTGCAAATTAAGTAGTATCTTCTTTTTTTTAATTTTATTTGTCAGAGAGAGAGGAAGAGAGAGTGCAGGCAGAGGTAGAGGGAGAAGGCTCCATGCCGAGCAAGGAGTCCAATGTGGAACTCGATCCCAGGATGCTGGGATCATGACCTGGGCTGAAGGCAGACGCTTAACCAACTGAACCAACCAGGCCACCCAAGTAGTATCTTCTTAAATGTCCTTAAAGTTAAGGATTACATAACTCAGAGAGGTTAAGTAACTTAGCTAAGGTGATAGGTTAATAAATGGTAGAGTGAAGATTCAAATTTGAAGATTCTTAATTCAAAAATCTGGGTGTTATGCACAACTAATGAATCATTGAACACTACAACAAAAACTTAGGATTACTATATGCTGGCTAACTGAACGTAATAAAATAAATTAGTTTTAAAAATTTGGGTCAAGAAATCACTCAATAGTAAGCTTCTTGAGGCCAAGGATAGTGTTTTATTCCATAACTTATGCCACTGGTTCTCAAACAGAGGATCATTCTGTGCCTCAGGGGGCATTGAACAAAAGGTAGAAATATTTTGGGTTGTCAACAACTGGGTGTGTGAGGGCTACTATCACCATCCACTGGGAAGACCATGTATGCTGCCTAGTATCCTACAGGGCATAGTCCCCAACAAGAAAAAAAAAATCTCAGCCCAAAAGTTCAGTAGTGTGGAGACCAAGAAACACTGCTCTATACCTCATCTCCCTTTGCACAAATCTTTACAGTCATAGGTGCTGATTGAGTATTGAATTGAAAACAGGGGTTTCTGTTTCACAGAATAATTTTTAAGTACTAAAATGGAGAACTGCCTATCCATGCTAGATTTACCAAAATGTGAGACTTCAGATACTACCATTGTTAGATAACATACAGTTTTTTGGTACTATTTGTTTATGTACTACCAGACAAACAAAACAACTTGCCCCAACTCCCATAAATCACAGTAGGGGCATATGTTTTATTTACCATTCCTTGCCACTGTTCTCCAGGCACTTTTGTATTCAGACTATTAAGCATTTTAAGACAATTAAAATATTTAAATATGGCAAGAGACAAGTATTTTTAAACTTAGTTTTAAATGTTCTCACAAACTGAGTATTCTGAATACCAATAGCTTGCTGATGCTGCAGCAGATCCCCACAGACGCAATGTATTCTGAACCTTGCTGACACATGATTATAATTACGAAACACTGGGGAATCAGTGCATTCGCCCCTCAGTAAATACCTATGATCTTACAGACATCAAAAGAGAAAATGTCAGCAATAGGTGTGATAAAAAAGGACTCCATAGGCAATGAGATAAACCAGACCCAGAAGCAAATATAAACAAGGTGTGTTGAAAATTCTGAACAGTGAAGATCTGGCTACTTCCAGGTCTTCCCTTCCTATTCCTTCTACTTTATACGCATCCGTATCTTCCATATCCATCTATCATACTGTGCTTGAGGAATGGGATTGTCCTGTCCTAAAGTTCAAAAGTGACTATGTCACTTATTTTTGCAATGTTCTGCCTATGTAATAAAATACAAACTCTTAGGCCACTAACAATCTGGCATTTTTTCCTACTTCCCTTAGCCCACTTTATGCTTTAGTCAAAACTACTCATTTCCATCTATAAACCATGCTTCCTTTCCTATTTCCTTTACCTAGTATACGTTTACCTCTTCAACCAGGTTTTTCTCATTAAGTATCTATCCAACATTCTAGGCTTTGGCACTCTTTTTTTTTTAAAGATTTTATTTATTTATTTGACAGATAGAGATCACAAGTAGGCAGAGAGGCAGGCAGAGAGAGAGAGGAGGAAGCAGGCTCCCTGCTGAGCAGAGAGCCCCAATGTGGGGCTCAATCCCAGGACCTGAGATCATGACCTGAGCCAAATGTAGAGGCTTAACCCATGGAGCCACCCAGGTACCCCTAGGCTTTGGCACTCTTGATATCAATGAATCCATTAGAGAAAAGTACTGTACTATTTGTCCTTTTTTTTTTTTTTAAGATTTTATTTATTTATTTGACAGAGATCACAAGTAGGCAGAGAGGCAGGCAGAGAGTGAGAGAGGAGGAAGCAGGCTCCCTGCTGAGCAGAGAGCCTGATGTGGGGCTAGATCCCAGGACCCTGGGATCATGACCTGAGCTGAAGGCAGAGACTTTAACCCACTGAGCCACCCAGGTGCCCCCTATTTGTCCTTGTTAATGGTGACCTTAACAGACTGACACATCAGAGACACTCAAGAACTGAACTTTTAAATATGTAAACAAAGTAATGAACTATAGAATAGAATCATTCATGGACAAATAACAGTATATCATGAGCCAATGAATATGATTTAATCAATTCTATGCATTTGAGGTCCATAGGATAAAGATAAAGACAAAGAAGAAGAGAAAGACATTTCCTCATTATTTTAGCTATTGGGAGGTCATGAAAACTGCAGTCAGGGAAAAACAGAATGAAATCAATGCTTTTGAGAGGAAGTTCTTTGCATAAAGAGGAAGTGGACTGCGAGATACTGAATTATGGGATATGAATGAATTTGAGAGGCATTCAAAGAAAAACAGACCTTAAGTTTACAGCCTGACTAGGAAGGAAATAGATAAGAGCTTCTGAAGTTAAACAACTTTATTAAACATCAAGTGCTTTTTTCACCAAAAAGAAATTAAAATCATTAGTAAGGATTATTATAAGCATTCTTCCCTAAACATAAAACTTTCTTTCTGGGAATTAAAAGCTTTAAATGACACACTGGACCAGATGGACATCACATATATATTCAGAACATTCTATCCCAAAGCAACAGAATGCACATTCTTCTCTAGTGTACAATGTACATTCTCCAGAATAGATCACAACCTGGGTCACAAATCAGGGCTCAGCTGGTATCAAAAGACTGGGATCATTCTCTGCATATTTTCAGACCATAATGTTTTGAAACTAGAACTCAATCGCAGGATGAAACAAATACACAACCTACCTTACACCTAAAGGAGCTGAAGAAAGAACAGCAAAGAAAGCCTAAACCCAGCAGGAGAAGAGAAACAACGAAGATCAGAACAGAAATCAATGAAATAGAAACCAAAAGAATGGTAGAACAGATCAATGATACTAGGAGCTAGTTCTCTGAAAGAATTAATAAGATTGATAAACCCCTGGCTAGACTTAACAAAAAGAAAAGAGAAAGGACCCAAATTAATAAAATCATGAGTAAAAGAGGAGAGATCATAAACAACACCAAAGAAATAAAATCATAAGAACATATTATGAGCAACTATATGCCAGCAAATTAGACAATCTGGAAGAAATGAATGCATTCCTAGAGATGTATAAAATACCAAAACTGAACTAGGAAGAAATAGAAAACGTGAACAGACCCATAACCAGTAAGGAAGTTGAAGCAGTCATCAAAAATGTCCCAAAAAACAGGAGCCCAGGGCCAGATGGCTTCCCAGGGGAATGCTACCAAACATTTAAGAGGAACTAAAACCTATTCTCCTGAAACTGTTCCAAAAAATAGAAATGGAAGGAAAACTTCCAAACTCATTTTATGAGGCCAGCATTGCCTTGGTCCCAAAACCAAGGACCCCATCAAAAAGGAGAATGACAGACCAATACCCTGATGAACATGGATGCAAAAATTCTCACTAAAATATTAGCCAATAGGATCCAACCGTACATTAAAAGGATTATTCACCACAACTAAGTGGGATTTTTTCCTGGGCTGCAAGTTTGCTTCAACATCAACAACTCAATCAATGTGATACAATACATTAATAAAAGAAAGAACAAGACACATATGATAATCTCAACTGATGCAGAAGAAGCATTTGACAAAGAACAGCATCCATGTTTGATCAAAACTCTTCCCAGTGTAACGATAAAGGATACATACCACAATATCATAAAAACCATATATAAAAAAACCCACCTTGAGAATATCATTCTCAATGGGGAAAAACAGAGCTTTTCCCCTAAGGTCAGGAACAGGGCAGGGATGTCCACTATTACCCTGTTATTCAACATGGTACCAGAAGTCCTACCCTCAAAAATCAAACAACAAAAAGAAATAAAAGGCATCTGAATCATCAAAGAGGAAGTCAAACTCTGACTCTTTGCAGATGATATGACACTTTATGTGGAAAACCCAAAGACTCTACTCCAAAAGTGCTAGAACTCATATAGAAATTCAGTAAAGTGTCAGGATATAAAATCAATGCACAGAAATTAGTTCCATTTCTATACACAATAAGACAGAAGAAAGAGAAATTAGGGTGTTGATCTCATTTACTATTGCACCCAAAACCATAAGATACCTAGGAATAAATCTAACCAAAGAGGCAAAGAATTTTTACTCAGAAAACTATATTATACTCATGAGAGAAATTGAGGAAGACACAAAGAAATGGAAAAATATTCCATGCTCATGGATTGGAAGAATAAATATTGTGAAAATGTCTATGCTATCAAGAACAATCTACACATTTAATGAAATCCCTATCAAAATACCATCAACTTTTTTCAAAGAAATGGAATAAATAATCCTAAAATTTGTATGGAAGCAGAAAAGACACTGAATAGCCAGAGGAGTGTTGAAAAAGAAAACCAAAGCTGACAGCATCACAATTCCAGACTTCAAGCTCTATTACAAAGCTGTCATCAGCAAGAACGTATAGTACCGGCACAAAAACAGATACATAGATCAATGGAACAGAATAGAGAGCCCAGAAATGGACCCTCAAGTCTATGACCAACTAATCTTCGACAAAGCAGGAAATGATGTCCAGTGGAAAAAAGACCATCTCTTCAAAAAATGCTGTTGGGAAAATTGGACAGCCACATGCAGAAGAACGAAACTGGACCATTTCCTTACACAAAAATAGATGCAAAATGGATGAAAGACCTCAAGGTGAGACAGGAATCTATCAAATCCTTGAGGTGAACACAGGAAGCAACTTCTTTGACCTCAGCCTCAACAACTTCTTCCTATGAACATCGCCAAAGACAAGGGAAGCAAGGTAAAAAATGAACTATTGTGACTTCATCAAGATCAAAAGCTTTTGCACAGCAAAGGAAACAGTCAACAAAACCAAAAGATAACAGACAGAATGGGAGAATATATTTGCAAATGACATATCAGATAAAGGGCTAGTATTCAAAATCTATAAAGAATTTATCAAACTCAGCACCCAAACAACAAATAATCCAATCAAGAAAGGGGCAAGAGACATGAACAGACATCCCTGCAAAGAAGACATCCAAATGGCAACAGATACATGAAAAAGTGCTCAATATCACTCAGCATCAGGGAAATCCCAAATCCAAACCACAGTGAGATATGACCTCACACCAGTCAGAATGGCTAAAATTAACCAGTCAGGAAATGACAGGTTTTGGCAAGAATGCAGAGAAAGGGGAACCCTTCTACACTGTTGGTGGGAATGGAAGCTGGTGCAGCCACTATGGAAAACAGTATGGAGGTTCCTCAAAAAGTTGAAAATAGAGCTACCCTATGACCCAGCAATTGCACTACTGGGTATTTACCCTATAGATACAAAGGTAGTGATCCAAGGCGCATGTGCACCTGAAATTTTATAGCAGCAATATCCACAATAGTCAAACTATGGAAAGATCCTAGATGTCCATCAACAGATGAATGGATAAATAAGATGTGATGAACACACACACACACACACACACACACACACACACACACACACACATTGGAATACTATGCAGCCATCAGAAAAACAACATCTTGTTATTTGCAATGATGTGGATGGAACTAGAGGGTATTATGCTGAGCGAAAATAAGTCAATCAGAGAAAGACAGTTATATGATCTCCCTGATATGAGGAATTTGAGAAGTAGGGTGGAAGGTCGTGGGGGGAAGGGAAGGAAAAATGAAACAAGATGTGACCGGGGCGGGAGACAAACCTTAAGAGACTCTTAATCTCAGGAAACAAACTGAGGGTTACTAGTGTGGGGGTGGGAGGGATAGAGTGGCTGGGTTATGGACATTGGGGAGTGGTGCTATGGTGCTATGTGCTATGGTTAGTACTGTGAATTGTGTAAGACTGAAAATTCATAGAACGGTACCTCTGAAGCAAATAATACATTATATTTTAGTAAAAAAAAAACCTTGCTGATAAAAGGTAAAGAAACTGGGAAAAACAGCACATGCAACTCAAATATATTTTATCAGTTAAAAACAAAAACAAAATTTCAGTTATAAAAACAGGGTTACAATGGAAAAGAAATAACAATCTGAACTGATTCATCAGTATGATGCTACACATTGACAAAGATTCTTTGCTTAACCAAACCTCCAGCTCTGGAACCTTCCCCTAAGCCCATCTGTGCATTTTCTTGCAAAATTCAGTTATAACAGCAACCCTGCTAAGTCAGTTTAACCAGAACTTCCAGATGCTTGATATCTGATCACCTTTGATAGCTGATGTCTGACCACCCTGGCCTGTCTTGAGAAAAGAATCCCGTTAGGTAAGTTTAGCCAGAATCCCCCTTACTCCTGAATTTCCTCTTAGTAATTTTCCATTCACTGATTCTCCACTCAGCTCCTTAGCTATATTTTCCCACTTGCCCGGGCTGTATTCAGAGTTGTGCCCAATCTGTGTGGCCCACTATAAAATTCCATTACAGTGGTCCCCAAAGCTAGAGTGATGGTCCTGAATCAAGTCTGCCTTACCACCTTTAACAAGTTGTAATTAAATATTTTTTCTTTAACAACATTTCATAGCAAAAAAAGGTGATATTATCAATTTGCATAAGAACATGAACAGGCCCTTTTGTAATTGTTTTTGTATCAGCCAAGAAATAAGCATGTAGTTGAAGTGAGTTTCAGCTTTTTAATGTATCTCCACTTTCAAGGAAGAAGTCTAAAATCAACACAAGGAAATATTTGGAGCTTATATTTTCCATACTACTCTTTCTAGTGATTCAATGTATTCCAAGCAAATTTCTCAAATACAAGTTCAAAAATTTGTGTTGACAGTGAACCATAAAAGGTGCAGGCATTTTTGAGGATTTTTTCAGTTATATTTTTATTTTAATTTTGTATCATTCCTCCTGAAAAGTATGGAGAATTTTTTTTCAAAGTACAGAGAATTGACTTCATGTACTGATAGCCCAGCCTTCTAGATAAAATGGGCATTAAGATTGTTATTGTTTTTAAAGTAGAAACATTGCTCTAGCTGAAAGAAGAGCATTTACTAAAATAATGCTGACAAGATCAACACATCCAAAAGCAAATTTTTAACATGTCACTAACCATCCACATATTTCCCTAGTCAATACAATGTCTAACACTACGGAGAAAAAAGAAATAATATTTGTCCTTGCTGACTACTCCCCAGATATTAAAACCCAATTTTTACCCTTATATGATCATTTTCAGAAAGGATGTTTCTACATTCACAAAAATGTTTACACAAATATTTTCACTCTTTGTTTGTGACCATGTGTTTGAATTACAAAAGTATTTGTACATAGTTAACTCAATGTTCTTTAACATATTTGAAAATTGCTCAAATTTTTTCCTTTAGACCAGTTGCACAGCTTCTGTGACATATACTTGATTTAAACCTCTCAGCAAAATCAATTTAAATATAGATGCAGTTCAAATATTTTATGTGTTTTGAATGTTTCGCTAGTCTGAAACTGCCAGAAAAAAGGCAAAAAACTGTTTTTAATGCTTTTCACTAAACTGGAAGCATCACAGAGTAGATGGTTTCAAAATCAGAAAGATTTTCCTTTGCATAATAGATGGGCAGTTTTATTTTATTACGGTAAGATGAACATAACATAAAACCTAATATCTTAACCATTATTAATATACAGCTCAGTGGCATTAAGTATATTTATACTGCTGTATAACCAACACCACCATCCATGCCCAGAGCTCCCTGAGTGGATTATTAAGTTCCTATGACCAGTCATTCATAAATAAGTATATTTAAAACTAAACAAAATAAATAGATATGTAAAATCTAAAATGGGGGAAAATGGCATATAAATGAAAATCTATAAATTATAAATTTTACTTATGGAATAAAGTACTTTTATCTGTATAATTGGTCACTTAAAATAGGGTTTATGATAGTCAAACAGTGGGTACTGAATGGAGACTGATAATCTTTCATACACAATTTCAAAACCATATACAGTTAGTGAGTTTCTGTAACACACAAGAACAGTTAACTCGTGTATCATTGTGGGTAGCTATTAGAAGACGTAAGTGATAAAGGGCCTTTGCTTGAACTGATGCATTCCATAGGGAAAATAAAATGGCATTATCTACTACAAAATCTGAGAGAAGGATTTACTTTGTAAATGCTGTCTAGACTATTAAAAATAAAATTGATTAAAAATGCTGGTATGTAATAATCAAAATATTATGTGCAAATAATTCTTGGCCCAAGGTGCTCTAAGATGATAAATACAATTTTGAAAGTCTCATTTATTGACTGTTTCCTTTGCTGTGCAGAATTTTTTTATCTTGATGAAGTCCCAAAAGTTCATTTTCGCTTTTGATTTCTTTGCCTTTGGATATACGTCTTGAAAGAAGTTGCTGTGGCTGATGTCAACAAAGTTTTCCTCTAGGATTTTGATAGATTCCTGCCTCATGTTGAGGTTTTTCTTCGATTTTGAGTTTATCTTTGTGTATGGTGTAAGAGAATGGTCGAGTTTCATTCTTCTATACATAGCTGTCCAATTTTCCCTGCACCATTTATTGAAGAGACTGTCTTTTTTCCACTGGATATTTTTTTCCTGCTTTGTTGAAGATTATTTGACCATAGAGTTGAGGGTCCATATCTGGGCTCTCTACTCTGTTCCACTGATCTATGTGTCTGTTTTTGTGCCAGTACCATGCTGTCTTGGTGATCACAGCTTTGTAGTAAAGCTTGAAATCAGGTAACTTGTTGCCCTCAGCTTGGTTTTTCTTTTTCAACATTTCCTTAGCAATTTGGGGTCCTTTCTGGTTCCATACAAATTTTAGGATTGTTTGTTCCATCACTTTGAAAAATGCCAGTGGAAGTTTGATTGGGATGGCATTGAAAGTGTACATTGCTCTGGGCAGGATAGACATTTTATCAATGTTTATTCTTCTAATCCATGAGTGTGGAATGCTGTCGGAGGCAGGCCCCTGGCCAGGGCGGCCTCCGCCATTAAAAGATGGCGCCTGGCTAGTTGCCAGGTTAGGATTGCCCCGTGATACTAAGCGGAACGCCCAAAGAGGAAGTAAACAGCATTGGTTGCTAGCGAAGTTGTTCGTTTAGGTGCACAGCCTGATTCACTCCCTCCTGTACCCTGCTCGCTGATTGGTCATGTAAGCGTATATATGTGTAGACTTGCAGAAATAAAGAGAGAGAAGATGCATCCGAACTGGGGCGTCGTGTCGTCCTTGTGCGTCGAGGGCGACAGAATGCTTTTCCATCATTTTATGTCTTCTTCAATTTTTTTTTTTTTCATGACTGTTCTGTAGTTCCTTGAGTACAGGTCCTTACCTCTTCAGTTAGGTTTATTCCCAGGTATCTTATGGTTCTTGGTGCTATAGTAAATGGAATTCTCTAATTTCACTTTCTATATTTTCATTGTTAGTGTATTAAGAAAGCAAATGATTTCTGTGCAGTGATTTTGTATCCTGCCATGTTACTGAATTGCTGTATGAGTTCTAGTAGTTTGGGGATGGAGTCTTTGAGTTTTCCATATAAAGTATCATGTCATCTATGAAGAGAGAGAGTTTGACTTCTTCTTTGCACAGCAAAGGAAACAGTCAACAAAACAAAGAGGCAATCCACAGATGGGAGAAGATATTCACAAATGACACTACAGACAAAGGGCTGATATCCAAGATCTATAAAGAACTCCTCAAACTCAACACACACAAAACAGATAATCATGTCAAAAAACGGGCAGAAGACACTTCTCCAAAGAAGACATACAAATGGCTAACAGACACATGAAAAAATGTTCATCATCATTAGCCATCAAGGAAATTCAAATGAAAACCACATTGAGATACCACCTTACACCAGTTAGAATGGCAAAAATTAACAAGGCAAGAAACAACAAATGTTGGAGAGGATGTGGAGAAAGGGGAACCCTCTTATGCTGTTGGTGGGAATGCAAGTAGGTGTAGCCACTTTGGAAAACAAGTGTGAAGATTCCTTAAGAAATTAAAAATAGAGCTACCCTATGACCCTGCAATTGTACTACTGGGTATTTATCCCAAATACATCCCAGATGTAGTGAAAAGAAGGGCCATCTCTACCCCAATGTTTATAGCAGCAATGGCCACAATTGCCAAACTGTGGAAAGAGCCAACATGAACTTCAAAAGACGAATGGATAAAGAAGATATGGTCCATAGATATAATGGAATATTACATAGCCATCAGAAAGGATGAATGCCTAACTTTGTTTCAACATGGACAGGACTGGATGAGATTATGCTCAGTGAAATAAGTCAAGCAGGGAAAATGAATTATCATATGGTTTCACTTACTTGTGGGGCATAAGTATTAACATGGTGGACATTAGGAAAAGGAAAGGAAAATGAATTGGGTTTAATCAGAGAGGGATGCGAAGCATGAGATACTGTGGACTCTGAGAAACAAACTGAGGGTTTTGGAGGGTAGGGAGGTATGGGGATGGGTGAGCCTGGTGGTGGGAATTATGGAGGGCACATATTGCATGGAGCACTATATGTGGTGCATAAACAATGAATCTTGGAACACTGAAAAAATTAAGAAAAATGAAAGTCTCATTTACCCTTACTCTCTACTGTCAATTATTTTCTTGAAATACATCTAAAATATTGTTTATCTACTTGGAATAAATCAACTATTTCCAGGGCACCTGAGTGGCTCAGTCATTTAAGCTTCTGCCCTGGGCTTAGATCATGATCCCAGGGTCCTAGGACTGAGCGCAGCATCAGCCTTCCTGTTAAACAGGAAGCCTGATTGTCTTTTCCCTCTGCTGCTCCCCCTCCTTGTGCTCTCTCTCTCTCTCAGATAAATAATATCTTAAAAAAAATGATTGTATCTTTAAACAATATCTCCCTAATTACCCCCTCTGCTTCCAGTAACATTTCCAGAGTAAGGTTAGACTGTTAGATGGACAGTAGAAATACATTTTTATTTTTTGTATGTCTATGTATTAGGATGGGATTAATAATTATAGCATTGTTAATAATCACGGGTACATTGTGTCACCAAATATCAGAATTAGAACCCTCAAGATCATTAAGTGCATTTCTTATCAAATTTCATAAAGCAACAGAATGAAATCTGTCACAAAAGCCCAATATTTGCTAGTGATTAAAGTAGAATGATTGTACTGAAAGCCCATTCTGCACCCTTGAGTTCTTTGTAAGCCCTTCCTATGTCATTGAAAACAAAACTATTTCACTAAAGGAAACAAATTTCCTGACCCATTCTCTCTGACTTTAAAAATCTAGCAGTCTATGCAGATGCCATGCTGCATGTCTTGGAATGAATTCTGGTTTTTGCAGCCTTAAGGAGAGCATCACATTTATATCAGTGTCAGGCTGAATGCATCATCGGCTGCACTAGGTAGTGATCAGCCTTTATGCAGAAAGAGCAGCCCAGGAAAAGCAGTAATATTTTCACATATGTACACAAATATTTACACACAGAACTTGGTATCACCCACCCCCACACACCTACATGCATGGAAATGCATCACATTTGTTATATGACAAAAATGGCTTTCAGGGGCTTTAAAGGAAGTGAGATAACTCAGAGAAAGACAAATACTATATGACATCAGTTATGTAGAATTGAAACAAATTAAAGTTGTAAAAAGAGACAGTAAAATGGTGGTTACCAGAAGCAGAAGCGGTAATTAGGGAGATATTGTTTAAAGATACAAACAAAGAGTAATCTTAACTGTTCTCAAAATGAAAATGAATGATAAATATGTGACATGATAAAGGTGTTAGCTAAAATTACTGTAATAATTTTACAGTATATAAATATATCAAGCCAACATGGTGTACACCTTAAACTTACACTATATTATACGTCAGTTATATCCCAATTTAAAAATCGGCTTTCAGGAATTCCCATTTGTATCCCTTTATTTGACTTGTCCATTCATCATTCATTTATTAAGTACCAATCATGCATCAGAAAAGATGAAAGACATGGACCCTGATTGCCTATTACGTACCTCCTTCTTTCAGAACTGTCCCTTAAATACAGCTCTACAATCCATGCTGAAGAGGTAATCTTAGGTACCCCACAATCCTACAAGATACACCCACTCCTCCAGTTGATGAGTATATGACAGAAAGGTAGGTTTAGCTGACTCAGAGGGAGGTAATCTCCTGATTGGCCAATTAGTTAAGTTTTTCTCCTGAGTCTTAAGACCTAAAGAATAGAGGCAAATGATAATGGTGGCTTAAATTGACTCTCTGAAATAGGTTGTCCTGGGGAGACAGTAGGGAGGCATTTGGAAATTCATATGCTGATGAGGAAGCAATGGGGGGAAAAACAGGGAGTCTAAGAAAGAAGCAAGAGAGTGGCAGAGAAAAAGGAAGAAATGAAAGACCACAAGACCCCAGAGACACCATGGGAGAAACTTTTAAAACTGTACATTATTTGTGTTAGATTAAATGAGCTCATTTTTCTTGAAGCCAAAAGACTGTAACTAAAGAAAATATAAGAAATATGTTATTTCTTGAGTGATTGAATTATGGATGTGATTGAATTATCTCGAGTAATTGAATTATGGATGACATGGCAACTTTTTTTATCTTCTTCAATACAATTTTTACATTTCCAATTTTTATGCAATGATTCTCTGTGGCATTTACAATTAGATTAATATTCATTCATTCATTCATTCATTCATTCATTCAACAAATATTATTTATGGAGCATCTACTATTTGTCAGGCCCTGTCCTCGTTTCTGAATCTATAACATTGAAAAAAAGTGGACGAGGTCCCTATCTTATAGCTCATATTCGAGTCTATGATTTACCACATTCCTTTCTCATGTCTTGTTGTCCAGGCACACAATTTTCTAGAGAACCAAATGACTTCAAATGACTTGATTTGGCTTGCTTGGAAGAGTTTTATGTGTGTGCATATTTCTTAACATGGAGTTTTTAGTGAAATAGGCAGCTTCAAACTAAAATTTCTCTTAAAAGGTTATAAAATCTTTTGAAAGAAAATGATAATAAATAAATATATAAATACAAACACAACCATAAACTTAAAAAAATTCTGTTTATTTCTTTTAGAGATGGGTGTGGGGAAAGGCACAAGCAGACTCCATGCTGAGTATGGAACCCGAGGTGGGGCTTGATTTCATGATCTTGAGATCATGACCTGAGCTGAAATCAAGAGTTGGATGCTTAAGGAACTGAGCCAGCCAGGCTCTCCAACCATAGACTCTTTTTGGTGGGAGCCCTATTGAAGTTTACTCAGGTTACCTTCCATGATTGGTTATTTGAGTTGAATTCCTATTGATGAAAAATATGACTTACCTTGTGAAGGTATTAAAACAATATCTTGGGAATTCTTAATAATACAGTCTGCTTCCTATCCACATCCCTCCCCCCAATTTTTTGGTAATTTTGTTTTATATCAACCAGCCTGGCAATATTTTTTAAAGGCAGCTGTAGCTGTTTCAAATACATTGCAGATATTTCCCTTTGAAAAGTGTATACAAGAACAGAACAAAGACAGCCTGTGAAGATCTAAATCCATATCTCAAGAAAGTTATCTGCCTTGGAAAGCTTGAATTTGCTTTGCTGTAATAATTTCTTTTCAAGGACAAAGAGTTTGTACAAAAAGATACAACTTGCTAAGTAATATTACAAAGAGTGCAAAGTGTAATTACAGTTTTATCAGTAAGACATGATATTCTTCAAATAATTTTTGAAAGTAACAACAGGATTCTACTTGGCTCTTTGATTCATAGTGTCCTCCAATACAAGCAGTTAACCTGCAATTGTCTATGGGCATATGCATATCTAAAGAAAAATCCTGGGGAAAAAACTCTTGAAAATGAAATACACCCATGCATAATATGCAACAATTTATCTTGAAATTGACCCAGAAATGGGGTTAAAGGTTTATGTGGGGTTTTTAAATGTAACTCACACCTCCCTTTCCTCTCTAATTGCAGAGAAAGGACAAATCTGATGAGCTTCAGTTTTCTTTGTAGTCAAACATAGATGCAATACTACATACTTCCATCTATGAAGGAAGACATATGTACTGTGAATATTCACTCAATATAAATTTGCCTATTTCAGATTGGGACTTGGGTCTGGTGGGGGGAAAAAAGTCTCTCCTTAGTCCCTCCTTATTAATATCATTTACCTAAAAGGTTTGCTTTTTTTAAAGGAGAGATGGGAGAAGGGGTGTAAAAGAAAGAAAAGAGCCATTTGCGGAACATTTAGTGTGTGTCAGGCACTCAACAGTGTACCTGACATCCATTTTCTCATTGGATCCTCTCAACAATCCATTATGTTATTGGTATCCCTGCTTTACAGATAAGTAAACAGAAAGTAAATAACTTCCTCAAGGTCACAAGGCCGATAATGGAAAGGCTAGGACTTGAATCTTCAAACCCCTACTCTAAACTATTATGCTATGTGGATTTAATGTAGAAATAGCATACTTCTAAATTTATTCGTTAACTATTTGTGACTACTCTTTTGTATATACCAGACACCAGAGTGGGAGCTACAGAAATGAATAGGATAAGGGGTACCTGGGTGGCTCAGTCCGTTGAGTGTCTGCCATTGGCTCAGGTCATGATCCCAGGCTCCTGAGATTGAGCCCCACATTAGGCTTCCTGCTCAGCGGGGAGCCTTCTTCTCTCTCTGCCTGCTGCTCTCCCGGCATGTGCATGCTTTGTCTCTCTCTCTCTCTCTGTCAAATAAATAAATAAAATCTTAAGAAAAAAGAAATGAATAGGATATATTCTCTGCCCTTGAGGAACTCAAGGTCCTCCACAGATGACTAATGTATTAACAAATGAAGGTGAAGTGGGATAACCATAATAGCTACAGGGCATGTGGAAATACTTTAAGTTCAGCCATATGCTTGTCTTTTTTATGTTCATCATTGAGTAGGGCATGTGGAAATACTTATCAGAAGACAACTCACTGGGCTTGGTGGCCGGAGAGTAACATTTGCAGCCTGACTTGAAGGAAGAGTGGTTGTTGAACACACAGAGGACAAGAGGAGTTCAGACAAGTGCTGGTAGGGAGGATACACTCCAGGCAGAGCATATGCCAAATGTGAAAATATCTTTTCAGTGCTACTACTCCAAATCTATTTAGTGCAACAGGTCACTCACTGAAAGCTTAGTGGCAGAGGTAAGGCTAGAACAGTTCACAGGTTGGGAAAGGGACACAGTGTAATGATATGTTCCTGTGAGATAAAGAAACTGCTGTATATCACTTGGTTACAGACTCCATCATGGTTTTCTGCCTTTTAAAACTGAGTATTAAGCCACTGTTACTTAATGAACTCCATGTGCATTTTCTTTGGGGAAGGGGAAGTAAAAGTAAGCAGAGGGAAATGTTAGGAACTGTCATTACCATGTCTATGGCATACTAGAGGTCAACCTATAAGGTTTTCAAAACAATAAGCATTCAAAGAAGTGGGTCCTGTCACCAAGTTGGGGAAGACCCTCTATAAGGTGAGGCTGTGATTGATCACACTGCCAAATCCAAGGTGATGCCTCAGCATTTACTATTTATATGGACAGGAAGTCATCAGCAGCCTGCACAGCACAGGAGAGAATACTTAAAGGGAGCTATAAGGAAAAGGTCTATCAGTTGAAATAAGTTACTATTTTGCAAGTTAAAAGGACATTTGCATTATTTATAACTTACATAATAATCCATCCACTTGCAATAGCAAGGAAAGTATTGGAACTATTAGCTCTAAACTATTGAGAATATTTTCTTTTCCTGTTTGGGAAGATCTAGACATAAAACATGTATGTACAACTCTATGGTCAATTAATCTTCGACAAAACAGGAAAAAATATCCAGTGGAAAAAAGACAGTCTCTTCAATAAATGGTGCTGGGAAAACTGGGCAGCTATATGTAGAAGAATGAAACCGGACCATTCTCTTACACTGTACACAAAGACAAACTCAAAATGGATAAAAGACCTCAATGTGAGGCAGGAATCCATCAGAATCCTAGAGGAGAACACAGGCAGTAATCTCTTCGATATCAGCCACAGCAACTTTTTTCAAGATATGTCTCCAAAGGCAAAGGAAACAAAAGCAAAAATAAACTTTTGGGACTTCATCAAAATCAAAAGCTTCTGCACAGCAAAGGAAACAGTCAAAAAAACAAAGAGGCAACCCACGGAATGGGAGAAGATATTTGCAAATGACAGTACAGACAAAAGGTTGATATCCAGGATCTATAAAGAACTCCTCAAACTCAACACACACAAAACAGGCAAACATATCAAAAAAATGGGCAGAAGATATGAACAGACACTTCTCCAATCAAGACATACAAATGGCTATCAGACACATGAAAAAATGTTCATCATCATTAGCCCTCAGGGAGATTCAAATTAAAACCACATTGAGATATCACCTTACACCAGTTAGAATGGCCAAAATTAACAAAACAGGAAACAACATGTGTTGGAGAGGATGTGGAGAAAGGGGAACCCTCTTACACTGTTGGTGGGAATGCAAGTTGGTGCAGCCTCTTTGGAGAACAGTGTGGGCATTCCTCAAGTAATTAAAAATAGAGCTTCCCTATGACCCTGCCATTGCACTCCTGGGTATTTACCCCAAGGATACAGATGTCGTGAAAAGAAGGGCCATCTGTACCCCAATGTTTATAGCAGCATTGGCCACGGTCGCCAAACTATGGAAAGAATCAAGATGCCCTTCAACGGATGAATGGATAAGGAAGATGTGGTCCATATACACTATGGAGTATTATGCCTCCATCAGAAAGGATGAATACCCAACTTTTGTAGCAACATGGACGGGACTGGAAGAGATTATGCTGAGTGAAATAAGTCAAGCAGAGAGAGTCAATGATCATATGGTTTCACTTATTTGTGGAGCATAACAAATAGCATGGAGGACATGGGGAGTTAGAGAGGAGAAGGGAGTTGGGGTAAATTGGAAGGGGAGGTGAATCACGAGAGACTATGGACTCTGAAAAACAATCTGAGGGGTTTGAAGTGGCGGGGGTTGGGAGGTAGGGGTACCAGGTGGTGGGTATTATAGAGGGCATGGATTGCATGGAGCACTGGGTGTGGTGAAAAAATAATGAATACTGTTTTTCTGAAAATAAATAAATTGAAAAAATTTTTTTTAAAAAAGGAAAAAAAAAACCATGTATGTACAAACATCTACTCTAATGTGCTCGGGCAGACACACAGATACGTGTTTCCTTCAGAAGAGAAGGACCTCAGTCTTCCTAGTTTATCTTTTCCTCTAAAGAAAAGTGGAAAGTTGGCCACTTGTAAGAGATCTCTAATTTAACCTTGGGTACTTTACTTTCAGCTTAGTGAAGGAGTTGCCATGGTTATATCACAGGGGAAACATTTTTAAAGCCTATTCCTTTAGAGTTATGTATGGTCAGCAGGAATTCTTCCTTGGTGAAAATGAACTCAGAGCTCGTTTTGGGGTCATGAAGTGAGTTCAGTTTTCTGTTCTTCATTTAACTTTTTCTAATTTAACTTTATTTTGTTATCTAAATTGGCCAAGAAAGGGTCATAAGTGAGTCTTGATGTAGATTTACTCTCAGCTGTTTACAAATACAAGTCCTGATTTTCTTATGACCTGGATATTAGTCAGAGTGAATAGAACAAGCTCAGCATATCCTAAAGAAAACATGGTCTCTGGCTTAGAAAAAAGTTATGCTAATGACTATATTAGTAAAGATTCTTTTAAAATCTATTAATTGCCCGCGTTGGGCTCTCTCTGCTCAGCAGGGAGCCTGCTTCCCTCTCTCTCTCTCTGCCTGCCTCTCCGTCTACTTGTGATTTCTGTCTGTCAAATAAATAAATAAAATCTTTAAAAAAAAAAAATAAAATAAAATCTATTAATTGCATAATCCAGGTATTAGAACAAAGTGATTTTTTTCCTTCCTGGCCCACCCCCCAAGAATATTATTTTTTTTGACATTTACACAATTCTTCACAGTCTCATGGCTATATTGGTCCAGTCCTGAAGCAGTCAGTATAGAAGGGCTGTTGTAATAAATAGTTCAAAAAATAATAGAGACTTAATAAACTATTGTGGTCTGCTCCACACAGTCAGTAAAAACTCAAGGCTTCTTCCATTGAGTGACTCCGCTGTCCCTTAAAGCCTAAGAGAAATCCACTTTTTCTAGTTTGAAAATGAAATAATATGCAGAAGATCACATGGGAATTTTTTGGAGTTAGCTCTGAGTGTGAGGTCCATCATTTGAGTACACATTTCGTTTTCCAGAGTTCAGTCAGACATTTCCAACTGATTATGGGGAGGACGGGTAATGTAGTCTAACTATGGGTCCATTAAAAAAAAGAAACATAATTTGATGAACAGATAGTATTTTCCCTAATAAAATCCCTTTCCAGTAACTGCTTTGCTTTGGGGGCAGGTTATTAGATTCTGGAAACCTACTAAACAACATAGTGCCTATAGCTAACAATACTGTATTATATACCTAAAATCTGTTAAGAGGATAGATCTTATGTTAAGTCTTCTTAACACACATGTACACACACACAATAGTGATAATAGAAGAGGGCAGGAGGAAACTTTGGGAGATTATGAATGTCTTTGGCTTTGATGGTGGCAATGGTTTCAGGGATATATACTTCACCCCAAAATCATCAAATTGTACATGGTAAATATGTACAGCTTCTTACTTGTCCATCATATCTCAATAAAGCTTTTTTTAAAGAAAATTTTCACTGATCACTGTTTGCTATTCATACTTATGCTTACTCAAGAAGAAAAGGTAGCAACAGGGTAAACTTCACCTTTAAAATCTGACAATGCCATGCTATGTTGAGATTTTGATATGGCAGTTTGAGAGTCTACAGCATTTAGGCTAATTAAGGCAAAAATTATAGTACCAAATATGGGAAAAATTCATCAGAGGCTTTATCTGAATTTTAATATAAATTCTTATAATCATAAAATAAACATATATAGTAGTGGGTTTTTGTTTTGTTTTGTTTTGTTTTGTTTTGGTCACACACAGATTGTATGGAGAATTTGATGATACCTGTGGGCTCTCTCCTCAGAAATGTATAAAATATCATGAATTAAATTTCAAGAGACTAGCATACCTTCAGTTAAGAACAGTTGCTTTAGAAAGACCATATACCAAAGCATTTTAGGACACATACATTTTCTGTGACCAATGCAGGTTACATGGCGAGGGGCTTAATTCCTCTGGATATTATGTTACATTAATCACTAGTATGGAGAATATCTTGATGCTAATCTAGGAAAGGGGTCAACAAACTTTTTCTGCAAAGTACCATATAGCAGATATGTTAGTCTTTTCCTGTCACAACTACCAAATTTATACCATTGTAGCATGAAAGCAGCTAGACACAATGCCTAAACAATCGGATGTTGCTATATTCCAATAGAATTTTTTTACAACAAGTGGCAGGCCAGATTTGTTCTGTGTGTCATAGACCCCTGGTATACATAATGACCCTTGGATGTCCTAAAGTCCTTACCAGGTAACCAACCAAAGCTAAGTTTGAATATCTCAAGGTTGTAGATCTCACTATTCTCAAAGAAAGATCCTTACACATTAGAACAACACTGAATATTACCAATGAAAGCAACTTTGCCATTCTTTTCTCAAAATGTCAAATTTTTAAAAAAAAATTTATTTATTTGACAGAGAGAGAAATCACAAGTAGGTAGAGAGGCAGGCAGAGAGTGAGAAGCAGGCTTCCCGCTGAGCAGAGAGCCCGATGCAGGGCTCAATCGCAGGACCCTGAGATCATGACCTGCGCCCAAGGCAGAGGCTTAACCCACTGAGCCAACCAGGCACCCCTCAAGATGTCAAAACTTATAATTAAAGATTGCTTTCATTCAAATAATATTTCTATGCATTTATGTACAAGGCCAATACAGCATTGGAAGACATAGTTTCTTAATTGAATAGTCTCACTTTTAACATAGTGTATTCTCATACTAATATTTTCCCATTGAAAATAAATCTAGGGGCACCTGGGTGACTCCGTCGGTTAAGTGCCTGCCTCTGGCTCAGGTCAGGATCCTGGGGGTCCCAGGATCCAGCCCCACATCACTCTCACCACTCAGTGGAGAGCCTGCTTCTCCCTCTCCTCTCTGCCTGCTGCTCTCTCACTATCTCTGTCGCTGTCTCTGTCTCTCTCTCAAACAAATAATAAATATTTTTTAAAAAGAAAATAAATGTAATATATATTAGAAAAATGGCTAATACTGTGTCAACTGTTAGTGCTGATGAACAGACTGCCAATTTAGTTCACATGAAAGGATAAGTATATCCTAAAGTGGGGCTTTCAGGAAGCAGTATGTACAGAAAGGGAGAGAGATCTAGGTATACATGTTGCATGGAGGCCGAACAGGCTATAATGATGGACACAGTATATGTGCAACATGTTTCTACCCAAATGTGTATAGAGTAAGAATGCAACAAAGTAAACTGGACACTACAACAGAAAGACAACATATGAGGAGAATTCCTATCCTCACATACAGTAGAAAAAAATCAGCTTTTGTAGAAAGAAAAGAAAATGGATCTAGGGAAAAGGCTAGGAAGCAAAAGATCTAAAGAGGATACATAATTATAAAGGCTAAGATCATATGATTTGTAATTCCATGGATGAAAGCCAGCCAGAAAAAAAGAAAGAAGAGAGAATTATGTACCAAGAGAACTATAATGTAGGTATGAAGCTCTGCTTATGGAGCATGAGTCCAGATTCCCTGGAGAACAGGTAGCATAACTCACATAGAATATAAAAAATAAAAAATAAACCCTTTTTGTGGGTGGTGTCACATTACTATGCCCGAGAGGAAGAAAACTGCATGACTTTTGGCAAAAGGGTCTATTTATAGACAGAGGGAGACTTTTAAAGAAACACCTGAGAGAGGCAGAACATTCTTAGACTGAACTGGGAAGACCAGAAAGTAGACAAATGATGGTATACTGCAGAATGCAACCATAAGCTTTCCCCAGGAATAAGCTAGGAAATGGCTCAGAAACAGTACTTTTGGCTTTAGATGCAAAGGAATAATAGATAAAAAGTGGTTTTCTAGGAAGATTAATCTGACAACAATGCCAAGGCTAGATTAAAGGGGGGGGGGAGGCGGGGGGGGCAGAGTCTGGAAGCAAGGATGTATTTCAGAAGACTATTGTAATGCATGGGATATAAGGTGATAGGGATCTATGGAAAGGCAGTTACAGTGGAAATGGAAATGAAGTCATTGTAGAAGAGGACATGCAACACTTAGAGCTATACTAAACTGAAGATGAGCAGGACAGAAGGACAGGCTCTTACAGCCTTCATCAAATATCCTTTATGCAATATCCTTAGCTGACTTAACATATGATTAAAAAATCCACTGGTCCAAATTCTTACTTGGTTCAAGTATACAGGATTACAGAAAGACAATGAGTTATCAAAAACTACGATCACGTTTGGACTGAGAAGTATGAGCCACATTAATTCCAACTTGCCTCTACAGCTCTTCCATCTCTCAGGTAGTCTTTCTCAAAAGTAGGCTCACATTCTCTCACTGAGCATTGGCAAATCTGACCACACATAAATTAATAACTGTAATTTAATAATTAAGTTATAGTGCCAGCTATTAGTCTTTATTTTTCTAGGGAAAAGAAAGCAACTAGAAATATTAGAATTTAGAGGAGACTCAAAAAAATACTTTTTTTCATACTTCAGCAGTTAAGGAAATTTTTCGTTGTGCTATGACTGTTATGCTGACAAAAAGTACATGAGGCCAGGTAGTATTTTGAAAATTCATAAGAGAAATACATAAAGAAATTTCATGAGGTTAAATTATAAAGCAAAGTTCATAAAAATCAATTGTAAATTATGATCCTGAATGTATTTTATTTGCTGATCACAAAATTAGGTCATTCTCTAATATGTTGCCAAGTGTTAAAAACAATTACTTTGGATATAAAAATGCATTGCACTTTATTTTAATGTATTTTATTATTTATCATATATGTTCTCCTGATTTCCCCTCAATCTTTGAAAAAAACAGAGAGACAGAGAGAGAGAGAAAGGGAAAGAGAGGTTAAGTGAGTCCTAAGAGATCCAATAATGAGTTATATAGAAATTAGGTAAGCGTGAAATTCCCGTTCCCCTTCCTCAGAGAGGTGTTGGGTGAACTGCAGCTCTAGCTGGTTGTACTCATTGGACTGCCAATTTAACTTACAGAGTTCTGATCCAGAAATCCCTTGAAACAATACATCTAATAACTGCTCCTCAGCTTCACATATCATCACCATCAACAAGCAGAGTGAACTGTTAGAAGCCAAGTCTCCAAACGTTTTTCCAAAGACTATTTTATTGCTAAAAATTGCTAATTTTGTTGCATTCATCTTTTATTTCTTTTTTAAAAAGTTTTTAAAGTCAATTAGCCAAAACTAATTAGTATATCATTAGTTTTTTATGTAGTGTTCAATGATTCATTAGTTGCATATTAAAAAAAAAACCTTTTCTTCCTTTAAACATGTGCTAAATACTGACTTCACATTATATACATGTGAAGTCTTAATGTGTTGGAAGCATACATACATGTATGTAAAAATTCTCAGTTACATCACTTGCTTCCTCATGTGCTTGTGATGCTTTACTGTGACTGAAATTAACTGTTCAGAATACTGTGGCCCTAAAGTGGAATTGCCTTTCTCCAGAGAGAACTGGCATCTCCTTCTTCCAGAAGACAAGGAGTACTTAGAAACCCTTGACACCATAGCGTTCGGTGGTGCAGAATTAATACAGAAGTCTCCTTTTCATTTCCCACATCTTGCTGGGGCAGGGGGACATGAGGGCAGTCTCAGTTCCAGGCATACAACTGACTTTTGTTCACAGAGCAAGGCTTTCACATTTACTTACCACTCACCTTTAGAAGTTTCAGTTCACTGATTTTTTTAAAATTAATATCCTCTTTGAACTCTTAGAGGCTTTCAATGCTTTCATGAAACATGGTGGTTCTTTAAAAGTCAGCGTATTATAATTTATCCATAATCTACTTTTATTTTATTGGGAGAACCAATGACTAAAGTAGAATTTATTCTAGAATTTTGGATACTCCAAATTTTATATGCTTACAACAACTCATAAATGAGCTATACTTCCTTGGTAGATGTCAGGCTTTGGGGAGAAGGCTTAACGTTAAGCCTATAAACACAAAGCTGAGGAGATGAGTCACAGAATTGGGCCTCCTTTTTACCACCGTTACATTGTCACAATGATATTTATGTCTTTTATTTGGTTAATGCTATAATTTAGCAATATATGAGCCACTTTAAAGGCATATATATTTTTCTTCTTTCCTTATTTATTTTTAACTGTCTTGTCTTCTATGTTCTTGCATGAAGTGCAGCTGCAGTATCTGGTAGCAATATATAAGAGAAAATGTTTTTATGACATTCTCTATTCAAGGACATGCCAGACACAAACCTAAATAATTCTGATATAGGGCTGGCTATGATAAGTGTTATGATAGCAAGTATATAAAGACTAAATGGCAGTTTGGGGGAAAGAGAAGTTCACCATGACTGATGACAGATGAATTAATGTGTTCTCTTATATTTTATTTATCATTCCAAAATTTAGGAATATATTTTATTGATTTTCTAAAAAATGAAATACATATTTCACCTCTTTCTCTTAAAATTATTGTGTAGATTTTTTTCTGAACCCGTTTTTACAAGTTCAAAAATCAGTCATTTTTTTCTTTTCTTTTAATCTACTTAAAATATCAATAATTCATAACTGACTAAATATATGACTTAAACCATCTCCTTCCGTATTATAAATGTTCTGTTTCTAACTGCAGTGAAGCCTGTAATACAGTATACTAATTATTTGAACAGAAATACATTTCTTTTTTTTTTTAAAGATTTTATTTATTTATTTGACAGAGAGAGATCACAAGTAGGCAGAGAGGCAGGCAGAGAGAGAGAGGAAGGGAAACAGGCTCCCCGCTGAGCAGAGAGCCCGATGCGGGACTCGATCCCAGGACCCTGAGATCATGACCTGAGCCGAAGGCAGCGGCTTAACCCACTGAGCCACCCAGGCGCCCCCAGAAATACATTTCTAACACTTCTCTGGGTTTAAGTGATTTTTGTATTTAAGTCCTACAGACCTTAGCATCATTACAGGAGAGATCAATTGAGAATTGGAATAGGAATTGGTTTGAGCTCTTATTACTAGAAGCTCTACATTGAGGCTTTCCTTTGTAATCTACAGAATGGCCATAACAGGGGTTGGATCCTAAAATGGGGGAAATTGATGTCCTTTACAGCCATAAAACCATAAATATTTTCCATTTCAAGTCTTCTCTTCCCTCATTTAATCCTCAGATTCTAAGTGCAATGTCAGTATATATCTACCATGATGGGAAAAAAAAGTTCAAACAGAACATGTCTATAAGAAAATCACTGTGATAATTTTTAATTGTATAGTAAAATACAGGATTATAAACTTGATTATCTTCTATGACCTTTATTATGTTTCAATTATTAAAAAAGGAATCCTAAAATTTCTTCACTTTGGCTCCATGGCTCATATTTTATCAACTATAATACCAAAGGTCCACTGAATTTCCCAAGACAAATTAGGACTGTGCAGCAAGAAAAGATACTGATACGCAATAGCTCTGGCTCTGTTTTCTAATTAGCTGCAGGTAGCCAAGTCAACTAGGCGCAGTGGATTGTAAAGATAGATAGATAGATAGATATAGATAGATATAGATAGATATACATAGATATATAGATATATAATATTTATTAAGTATCAAGTACTTTACTTTGGATATTAAATACATTATTCCATTTACTACTCAGCAAAATTCCTGGGATAATTACTATTATTTTTTGCCCATTTAACATAAGAGAAAATTGAGTATTTGAGAGGATAAAAAAATTCTACCTTGTTCATTTGTTTTGATAAACAATACTCTCCAAGTCTAAGAAAATAAGTAATAGCAAGACAAGAATTAAGAAGTATTTAATAGGTCAGTCAGCATCAGAAACACACGACTTCATGTTCCATGAAAGGGAAGCACACTGAGATAGAAATTTAGTCCAGAAAGAAGCACTGAGGGGCACTTATATCACAAAGAACATTTTCCCCACTCTGCTCCAGAAAGGTTATATTGTAATCAAAGAATTCAACACTGTAAGGATCACTGCAGGCCCCACTTAGGGTAGATAAGGGCTGTACTGTGAACACCTATGTTTTGGAGGCAGACTGACCTAATTTCCAGTCTTTACTCTAACCCTTACTAATTATGTGAATTTATTAAGATAAAATAAAAATTAAAAATGGACATCTATATTCTAATACTAAGTATCCTCAACTGCAAAAAAGCAGTAAATGATAATTATTTTTTAGGTTGTTGCAAGAATTAAAAAGTGCATGAAAACAGAGTAGTACTGTTAGACATATGAGCGTTCACAAAATGAATGCTACAGTTAGTCTCTAGCCTCCCTATGTTTAAATTTCACATTAAACTAAACTTTCGACCAGTATACACCTGGATCCTTATTCCAACTTCCCTATAGTAACTAACAAACAAGTTAAAAATCTATGTATAACTTTTGTCTTCTCCCAAACTAAACCACTAATAGCCTACTATTGATCAGAAGACTTATAATAGCATAACCAGTTAAAATATATTTTATATTTTATATGTATTATATACTGGATTCTTATAATAAATTAAGCTAGAGAAAAGAAAATGGTATTAAGAAAATCATAAGGGACAGGAAATACATTTACAGTATTCTAGTGCAAAAAATGTAAGTTGGGGGGCACCTGGGTGGCTCAGTGGGTTAAAGCCTCTGCCTTCAGCTCAGGTCATGATATCAGGGTCCTGGGATAGAGCCCGCATCGGGCTCTCTGCTCAGCAGGGACCCGGCTTCCCCTCTCTCTCTCTCTGCCTGCCTCTCTGCCTACTTGTGGTCTCTCCCTCCCTCTCTCTGTCAAATAAATAGGTAAAATCTTTAAAAAATGTAAGTTGGACCCACGCAGTTCAAACCTGTATCATTCAAGAGTTAACTATATTTTAATCTATCACATGTTGGTATTTTTGCAAACCAACCAAAGAAGTTCATTTTCTATATTGTCTGTCTATCCATCCATCTGTCCATTTATCCATCCATCCATCCATCTATCCATCCATCCATGTAAAAGACATCCATGGGGCATCTATTCCATACTAGGTTCTATCTTATGCATTGGGAATGCAGCAGTGAATGATATGACCTGGTTTCTGCCTATAGGGAACTTAAAATTTACTAGAAGAACTAGACCCTTAATGAACAACAACCTCAGATAAATTTATAATAATAGTGGAAAGTGCTATGAAGAAAAATTGCATGGATATGGTAGATAATATTATACACATAGTCCTTGACATCATAGAGCCAACAGTCTAGCAGATAATACATCAATTTAAAGAGAACTGAGGGTTGCTGGGGGGAGGGGGGTTGGGAGAAGGGGGTGGGATTATGGACACTGGGGAGGGTATGTGCTTTGGTGAGTGCTGTGAAGTGTGTAAACCTGGTGATTCACAGACCTGTACCCCTGGGGATAAAAATATATGTTTATAAAAAATAAAAAATTAAAAAAAAGTCACCCTTCATGTAGTTAAAAAAAAAAAAAGAGAAATGATAATAAACACCTTGTGAGAAGTGCTATGATACGAGATGTATAAAGTGCTTGTGGCAGAGGATAGCAGAACTGGCCCAATTTGGAGAGCAGTTGGAGATTAGGCACAGCAGTTTCTCACAATGATGTTTAACCATAACCAGGCAATGATGGAAAGGAATGTTCTAAGTGAAGAAAAATGTATGTGCAAGGACTATGAGGCCAGAGAGAGCCTAGTGCCTTTAAGGAACGGAACAAAGTTTAATAGAAACAAAGTTTAAAAGATGATTGAGGACATTATATCAAAAACCAATGATGTACTATACCTTGACCAACTAAATTTAAATTAAAAAAAAAGATGATTGAGGAAATGAGGAGATACTGGTGAAAGAATACAAAGTTTCAGTTATGCAAGATGAATGAGTTCTGAAGATCTAATGTACAGCATAGTCACTATTTAACAATACTGTACTGCATACTTGAAAATTGCTAAGAGAATAGATATTAAGTATTCTAACTACAAAAAAAGAAAAAAAAGAAAATGGTAACCATGTGAAGTGATGGATATATAAATTATCTTAATTGTGGTTATCATTTCACAATGTATACATACATAAAAACATCGAGTTGTATATCATACATGTAACATCAATTATACCTCAAAAAAGCTGGGATGATAGGAACAATATTGGAGAAAATGTAGTGGTGCCAAGGGATATGAGGATCCTGGTGATAAAGTAGTTGAACTGATGACCCACAGAATTTAAGTTGGATACAAATCACCCAAAGGAGTGAAATTTGAGGTAAAATTTCACTTGATGTTCCATTTGGAGACAAAGGGCAGGTATGGTGAAAGCAGTTGAATGAGAGAGCTGGAAGGGAAATATATTTTAATCAGAGAATGAAATGAGTGAATTCATATCAGAGTTTAAGAAGTTATGGGTAATAACAAGCTCAAGGTGAGGCCATTAGAGGCGGTGCTGCAATGGAGAGGACTAACAACAGACTGTTGAGGATGAAGAGATAGACCAAGGGTTTTATGGAAGTGAAGTCCAATAAGACTGTGATACCTCTTTATGCAATTATCTAAATATTTTGCTTTCCTGTGCCTTTATCACATCATAAGATGAGTAGAAAATGATAGTGCTAATAATACTAGTATTAATACAATTGCAACATAGTTGACATAATTACCTATACCAAAACAGTTTAATCTCTTAACTTAGATTCTCACTGAACAACACTTCATATTTGGGCACACAGATAGTCTCTTGCCACTAAGAAAGAGGGTCTAAAGTTAGTTTCTGGGAGGAACCTCAACTTCTCTGTCACTCTAGCAATCATTGCATTGCCCTTGGTATTGGTGAGTGAGCTGTACTGGCTTTTCTTTCCATTTGAGTAATAACATCTAAATCTACATTTGGCTTAAAGAGACTAGAATAAGCCAGGTACATAACTCTGATAAAGGAGTTCTCCCCACTGTTTAGTTTAATTTTCTAAAATTAAACATTGGGTGGTGGGGTAGAAGAGAAGCAATATAGCCACAGCCAGTAAGAAAATATCATTTTCCTTGATTCTCATTCTTAAAGTATTCCTATTCTGTCATTCCCAGGATGAAGTAAAAGAACACAGTAAACAAGAGCAAAAATGAAAAGTTGGAAATAGATCATTCAAAATAGTCCAAACCAGTCTAAAATACTAAGTATAGCATCATTGTAGATGAAAACATATAATTATCAACTAAAGGATCAGAGTTAATTGTTTAAATCTAGCCATCCAAATGCAGAGAAGTCCAGAAATCCATAGAGGTTTGGAAGTTTCTTCCAAGTTTACTAAATTAGAATCTCTGGCAGTGGGGTCAATGAATATGCATTTTAACAAATTCCCCAAGTGATTCTTAGGTATATATACTAAAATGTGACAACACTAACCTTGTTAAAACTGCCTATTCTACTAATAAGGAATGTGAGACCCAGAAAACTTTGGTGGCTTACTTAAGGTCATATAACCAAGTAAGTAGCAGACTAGGGCTCAAACTCCAGCCTCCCAATTCCCACCTTAGGGCTATTCCCAATGGCAGCACACCATCTTTCTCATCCCATTACTTGAAGAGGAAATTTTTTAAAAATATAACCCAGATCATGTTACTTCACTGCTTGCAGATCTTGGATTTATCCTAATTGCTCGTTGGTCTGCCATTCAAAGATCTTTACACTTGTAATTTTGTATATGAATTATTTATATATCTGATGCCCTAGCTATCTGTGATTTCTATGAGGGTGGCATCAGATGGTTCTTACTCCCATTTTTATGGTAAATTGTCTTTGTCCCTAAATCACACCCTTGTACCTACATAGGACTATACCTTTTGTATATAAAATCTGTTGTTATTGTCTGCAGTACAAATCTCCATAGACAGGAACTGAACATCCTATGCATAATTATATCTGTTACATGCTGAGCTTTAAATAAGGTATATTATTAACTCATATCTGAATATTTATTATTTCAGAAATGCTTGCATTTCAAATTCAAATGGGAACAATTTTTATGAAGGCAATACCCTATTCTCCCGAGATCAAAGTACATTTGTTCTAAATGAGAAATAATTATCTTTAAATTAAGTTATTGGAAAATTTCATAGAAAAGAAATTATCTGTTAATTAAATGATCTACAAAAAGGTATGAAAAACAATTATGAATGAATTTGAAAAATTAGCCATTTATGAATATGTAATGCAATCTAGCTAGTAGTCCCTGAACCAAATGATGTTCTTATATGCAGAAATCGTTCTTAAAAATTAAAGAATCATTGTACTCTTCAAGTAATAAATATCAGGCCTTCTTTGACTAAAATTTTAGATTCTTTACCAGCCCAACTGAGAGAATCCCTTTCTTAGATTGGAATTTTCCTTCTACTTTCTGCATTGGTAGAAATGAAGGCAGATGGCACCAACATACCATAACAGAAATAATTTGAATACAGTTAGGGTTAGTGATAAGAATAGAGGACTAGGAGTCAGGACCTAGACTCTAGTTCCAGTGTTGTCATTAACGACTAGTATAGTAAACGGACACTCCACATTCTTCAAATGACTTCCACAAATTAAGATATGAGTGCATGGAAAAATCAGTACTCAAAAGTAGGCCTCCATACCGCAAATAATGAGTTACTTCCATTATATCATACTGCCTATAAAGTTTAATTTTTTCTTCATATATTGATAAGGAAGGGGTGTGTTCAGATTATAAAATGGAAGCAACCTAAGAGGACTTAGACCCAAAAGATCTGGGCCTGTATCCAACTTTTCCATTAACTAACTTTTTTCTGTCCTTGGTGACCCACTCAGAGTCCGGATTTTTCTCATTTGCTAAATGGAGATAATTCCACTTACACCACAGGGTGTTTTTGAGAATTAATAGTGCCTCATCCTGGCTGATTGTATGGTTGATATTAACTCAAATGACAACAGTGGCTCTAGAAATACTTTCAAAGACTTTAATTTGTATATTAGCCTTGCTCTAAATTTGTTTCATTTCAACCATCTGGGCCCCAATAAAAGTTGAAAAATTTAAACTCTCATCAATTCAAAATTTGAAACTTTAAATGTGACTGGGTTGGACTAGTGTCTAAGGTCCATTTTTACAGAAAATAATTTTGCCCTTTGTATAAGTTAAATGACTCCAGTCTTAAGTTAGAGTGCCATAGGTATAAATTCAGAGAGTACCCCTTTGTTTCATTTGTCCCCAAAGGACACTTTGGTGTCTGAACTATATAACTGGATACAGACAACTATGTACTGTGAATTAAAGTATTTCTGTAAGTGATTGATGGGAAAATATCTAACAGTTCTGCAACCCAAAACACTTGTGTTCTTGTTGGTGTTTATAGTGTATTTCATTACTACATGAGCTAATCGAAATACTATGACAAAAATCTAGCTCTATCTTTCTGTTAAGTTAGACACTTTGGAGTATCTGAGATTTTATCTTACTTGTAAACTAATAAATTAGGATATATATACATAAGATATTATATATATGATCCAGTTCCTCCAGATTGGAGACAAGGACCAGTCATTACTCACAGCAGAAGCAGTTGTCAAAGCAATGTTTAGCACCAGTTTCTTGAGCCCAAATCCTCACGGGGTGATACAGCAAGAGTTGGATGATATTTGCACATTCAATGGGTTGCATCAAAGGAGAAGAAGCCCAAACTTAGGAAGCTCTGGTCTTATACACAGCTGCTGGTGATCCTCTCTTTCTGGAGAGAGAGAAAAACCTTATCGTAATTCTAAGTAAGCAAATGCCTCCCGAGGAAAGGAAGATGTCTTTATCTTTATTCTTCTCAACTGTCTCCAGGGAGGGAGATGTCTCTTAGCTTTACCGTCCTACAATTTGTCCTTATACAAACATTCTTAATTTGACTGCAAATGATCAGAGGACATGAACCATGAAGAATCATGAAATATTCATGGAAAATTTTTCTCCAACACTTCTTTCTACTTATCTACTATGTTAATCCAAAGAGAATTCAAATGTTCAATCCCCAAATAGCATACCTGCACTTTAGCTCTTTCTCTTGGATTTGTATATATGATGTCAAAACAAAACAAAAAAAAGGCTAATTAAGGCAATTGAGAGAAAAAAATATAACTATGGAGACACTCGGGAAAAATACTGGCCTCAAAGTCAGGAAATCAGAGATCTAGCTCTGACTCTAATACTCTCTTATGTGTGTTCTTGGCTAAGTTACCTCTCTCTGGGCCTCAGATTCCTCATCTGTAAAATTGAATATGGAAGAGGTTTAGACTAGTTCATTTCTAAGTCTCCTTTCCGCCATCACAGTCTATTCTTATACTAGCAAATCAAATCAGTTGACTAGCATGGTGGACACTGATGTCTCTAAATTTTCTGCATTAGGATCATGAGCAGATTTAAAATCTTAAAAAATCAAACAACAAGCTGTTGCTTGCAGATAACATACTGTTAAAAGCAATAACTTCTATGGGAAAGCTGCAAATAAATATTTCTTGAATAAATGAATTAAAAAATGAAATATATTTCACAAAATCTTATGAATGTTTGTACAAGAAATTGATCATTTGAATACTTGGAATACCTAGTATTTTGGACACCTGAACATTATAAACAAAGAGTTCTAAATATCACATATAGATTAATGGTTTTTTCCAATATTGAAATGGCAAAAATATACTTGGCATTAAATTATGTTGAATATAATTATTGATCAAAAAATGTTCAATGATAATAATGAAGCCAATGACCAAGGTGCTATATAAATATTGTTATATGGAATAATTCAATGTGGCACAATTTTGTGATAAGTTCCAGTCTATCAATGCCCAACTGTCCATTCTATAGTTTCACAGGTAACGTCATCATAAGAGTTTGACCAACACATGTTAAGCAATCAATAAAGTAAAGCTTAAAAGCTATTTTATACCAACCATATTATGTACTTCTTAAAAATAGTTACCTTTGAATGTACTAAGTAGTTTATAGGACAGCTAGATAGAATAATGTTATGCCTTTGAAATACACTCATTACAAAATGGCACACATTTACTGAATTTCCACACTTTGCTAAGGGTGCAGAGATTGTCTAAGATGCACTTTACATGAGCTCACAATGTACATGTTTCTAAATTGATGGGCAATTTTAGAAAGAGGCCCTACTACAGTGCATATATCATATGTACATACTATGTACCTACACTTTAAGTCTTAAGTAAATCTTCTCTTTATTGATTTTTTTAGATATAATAGTGTATATCAAAATTAAAATATAGATTGCAATAGATTCTGCTGGTTCACCATATTTCAAGTCCTTTAAAAGCCAAGAATGAATGCCAGATGACTTCATACTTTAGGATGAAATCAAGATGATACAATATGATAAGCTTTGTTTTAATTTTACACAGGCTCCCATATGTATGGGTTGATTTTTTAAGAAAAGATCATTGTACTCATGTGGCTCAAAATATATTCAGGTAAACACTTTTAATTCCATGGCTAGATCTAAGATTAAAGAATAAAACTGTGCCACTGAAATGATCAATTCTATATCCCTTTGGGATCCCATCACTAATTTATTATTTTACATGAACTTTGGGTAATAGGTTTATGGAATGTATTGCTGCTGAGAGTAATTTGATAGCCTCTGTATTTACCAGCACTCATGACCTGGTGAATTTATTTTGCTTTTGCAAACAAACAAACAAACAAAAAAACTCAGAATACGAGACGTACCTTTCTTTCCTTAGCTCAGATGCCTTTCCTCTATTCAATCTCTGATTCTGTATTTCACTTCCATTTATATGCTTTAAACACACACATACACACATGGAGAACATTAAAAATGTCAAGGTCAATGCTAGGTATAACGATTAATACTCATGCCTTGGATTTTTTAAGTGACTTAACTAAATTCTGTCCACATGCAGACTGTGAATATATTGCATTCAGAAGGGTCTGAAACAGTTTTACAGATAGGGTAACTGAGCTCAACTGAAAGGAAGTGATTTGTGTATGTTTATATAAGATTTCTGGAACAGCCGCATAATACCCATTTTGTCTTTTTAAAATCTAATTCTATTTCTGCTATGGCATACTATCAAAATTCTTTCTTTTTCTCCATAGTTCAATACATATTTAACAGTCTTGAACTTTAGTTTCAAAGACACATTATTCATGTAATTATTATCTTGCGCTGAAACTTCTTATAAGTTAAGTTAAAAACAATGGCTTTACAATGTGATCTACCTCAAGTTGCTTGTATTAGTTTCTTATTACTGTTGTAACAAATTCTGATGAACATAGTGGCTTTTTTTTCCTAACAAAAGGAATGTATTATCTTAGAGCTCTTGAGGTCAGAAATCCAAAATTAGTCTTACAGAACTAAAATCAACATATCAGTAGAACTGCATTATCTTTTGGAGGCTGGAGGGAAGAATTCATTCCTTACATTTCTAAAGAAGTTAGGAAATGTAAGGAATAAATGCCTACATGCCTGTGCTCATTGCTCTCCATCCCTATAATTTCTTCTTCTGCCGTCACATCTGTCTGTCTCTGACTCTGACCCTCTTAACGTTAGTCTAAGGACTGTTGGGATTACCAATCCAGAAATTTCAGGATAACCCCTTGTCTCCAATCCCTTAACTTAATCGCATCTGCAAAATCCCTTTTGCCACATTAGGTAACATGTTCACAGACTTGGATGGACATCTCTGGTGGGTATTATTCAGCCTGCCACAAAGTTCTATCATAGGGACCCTTACAAGTCATGGAGATAAGCCTGGAGAGACAGATTGTAAAGGGCCTCATAGGAAACGCTATGGAGCGTGAGATGCACCCTACCAGCAAGGAGGACTTAGTAAATAAAGGGTTTTAAGCAAAGGAGAGGCATGATCCAATAGATTTTTTTTTGAAAAGTCACCAGATTGGAAAAGAATTAAGGAGATGAGATTGCAGGCAAATATTTCTGAGGCGGATTTTACTGAACTTGAAGGCCACCTCCATTTAGGGTGAATTGTCAGGGGAAGGAGCTGCAACTAATTGAGAATGTATTTAAGATAGTCACATAGTGTTCATGTTTATAATGTTCTTCATGGTTCAGAAAAAGAACCTGAACATAATATTTACACAATGGGGGAAGAAAGAAAGTTTTTAAAACATTAGAATGAGAAAGCATCTTAATAAATCTCTGACTTATTTTCAAGATAAGGAAACTGAAGGGCAAAAGGGAAAAGCCTACATAACCACCGTATACAAAGGGCCAGTTTCTTCTAATAATTACAGAATTTTCAGGTCAAATTATAGCTAGTTTGTCACTGTTAAATTTATGGCTTCATGGACACTAATTTTTTTATTGTTCTGTTTAGCTTGCTTTTTTCTCCCCTGCAGAAATTTTAGTGTGTGTGTTTTATAGTAGTCTATGTTTAAAATACCGCTTACATGGAAACACAATTTACATGGAATGATTCAGAAATCAAAATATATAAAATTAGGGCCATAATAATATTCCTTTATAACTGTAGAGAAAGTCACAAGATTTTCAATGACAGAGCTGAGCTGGGTCTCAAGTCCAGACCTCCCAATTACTGTGTCCCTGGACAATTCCACTTTGGCTTCCCAGAATTTCCTCGATTTTCTGGTGATTCTGTTCAAGTAGGCATTAAAACCTCCAGCCACTGAGAACTCACTTTTCATCTTATACCAACAACACTCTTAGTTTGAGAAGAAAGGCCAGGTGAGTAGGTAAGTGTGCATGAGGGGGTGGGGAGGTTGAGAGGTGCACAACTGGCTCATCCTTTGCCTGAAACAGACTGCGAATGTTCACACATTCCTACATGTGATAGGACAAGTTATGAGGAATGTCCTGTCATTTTCAGGGTGGGTGAAATAGACACAAAATGCCATGCCCTGTGAACCAGCCGCTAAATAAAATGACATGGAACCTACTTAGCAGTTCTGAACTAGTTGACAGGAAGTTAGTTGTTTCCATGGACTGCTACCAGAACTCACAATGAGTATAACCAGTTACCATGTAAAGATATTGACTAAGAGAGCCAGTATAACATTATAGATAGATAAAGGTCATTTTTAATAATACCATGTTCCACCAAACAAAAAACAAATAGAAATCACTAAAAATACACAATTTTCAAGTTACAGAAGGACACATTTTCTATGTTATTTTGGCTTTTGAACATGCAAAGAGGACAAGGTGGCGAAAGAAAGAAAGGAGGGGGAAGAAAAAGAAAGAAGGAAGGAAAGAAAGAGAGAGACAGAAAAAAAGAAAGAGAGAGAAAGAAACTAGAGAGCAATATTTCCTGATGTGTGTTCTATAGAACATTAGTCCAGTGACAAGTTCTGGAGGGAAAAGAATCTGTGACTGGATTTCTAGAATATTTTAGCAATAGCAGCAGGAGGCATCACCATCATTATCATGATGGTCATAATGAATAGCAAGACGACCCATTTTATTTAGGGCTTACTATCTTCCAGGCATTATGCTAAGCTCTTCCTATGCATCATCTGATCTAATTTGTGCAGCAACGCTGTAAGTCAAGTACTATTGTGTCCCTTTCTACAGATAACAAATCAGCACAAAGAGATAAGGTAATTTACCTATAGTGACCTTATGCTCAGTAGAACTCATTAAAAGCTCTTGGAAGTTCTAAAGAAAAGAAGCCTACTCTATTTTGCACGGCATTTCAAAAACTTATGTCCGTCAAATCCACTTAGACACAGAGTGAACACGTGAAAGCATTGTTAAACAATGGTACAGAGCATTCCTATGCTCATATTTTTTTTTCTAGGTCAGCATTTAAAAAAAAAATTTAAAATATTTAAAACTGCAAGCTATAAGCTGAATAAGGTCTGAGGCTATAATGTAAAACACAGTGGATAGAGCTGATAACACTGCACTGAATAATGGAAATTTGCTAGAAGAATTGAATGTAAATGGTCTCTCATACAGAAAAAAGATAAATATGTGAGGTAATGGATCTATTAATTAGACAGGGTAGGGGGATCCTCAATATACACATTTTGGATGTGTATATCAAAGCACCACAATGTACACTTTAAATACCTTCTAATATTATGTGTCAATTAAACCTCAATAAAGCTAAAATAAAATAAATGAAAATTATAAAGGAGAACATCATACAACAAAACTCCACATTCCTATTATCACAAAGGAACAATGACTCAGGGCAGAGGGACTACTAGTGTTCACTAAACATCTCTGTGCTTTTTAAACCATATTCGCCAGCTTTCCTTACAGTTCTGAGTGTGCCCACTCCCAACAAATAAACCCTGAGTAGAAGTGTCAGGCAACCTGTGCCGGTGAAGGCAGTAAAGAGCGGGTGCATTGCTTCCATCTAATCCTTGCCCTCCAGAGTGATCTTTCAGATGCCAAGTTTGATAGGGAGTATTTAAAAGGTGGAAGCAGCCTGTGTCCCCAAGCCACGAAGTGCACCAAGCCTCAGAGAGTTGGTGACCTACAGGAGACTGTGAAGGGAGGGGAATAATATTTCATGGGTTAAACCAGTGAAATGTTTGAACTGTTTGTTCACGCAACATACACTAGCCTACTTTGACCAGTACACTGGAATAACTGTCATCGATCTTTTAACGAATTAACATTCCAGATAAAGTTGAAACATTTTATATCATACTACTACTGACTTAACCCCTACTTCCTCCTCAGATACAATCAGTATCTTGATTTCTTGTATATACACTTCATGTTTGGTATACTGTTACTACCTACATACATCTACCACCAATATGTACATTTTTATTTCTTTTTAATGTGTGTAAATGGTATCACATTCTATTGTTCTACATTATTACTTCATTCCATAACACGTTTTCCAGATTTATCTATGTTGTGACATATATATTTAATTCATTCTTTTAACTGCTGTGTACCATGAATCTACCACAATTTATTATGCTTTTCCCTCATTAATGACATTGGACCTATTGGCACTTCTCACTATGAAAATTTTCCTTTCAGTTGAGGGTTTTTCCTTTTATACACATGGAAGTAAAATTTCTAGGTTATAGACTGCCACCTTCAACTCTAATAGCTATTATACATTGTTCTTCCAACTGGTTTTAACAGTTGAATTCTACACCAGTGGTATATGACAGTTCCTGGTTCCCCACATCATCACTTAGAACCATATATCTTAAAAAAAAATTGTTTGTCAATCTCAGGTGTAATTAGCATCTCATTGCTGTTTTAATTTGCATTTTCCCTATTACTGATGAAGTTGAGCATAACTCTATGTTGGTTGGCTGGTCTATGTTCTGTGAATTTTCATCCATATCCTTTGGCCATTTATAATATCTTAAACAAATTTTTGTCAATCTCAGGTGTAATTGACATCTCATTGCTGTTTTAATTTGCATTTTCCCCATTACTGGTGAAGTTGAGTGTAACACTATGTTGGTTGGCTAGTCTATGTTCTAGGAATTTTCATCCATATCCTTTGGCCATTTGTTTCTACTTGGATTATTTATCTTGTTCTTATGATTTGTGGAAAACATCTTCTCCATTTTATAGCTCTTATTTCACTTGCTTCCCAGAGCACTTGTAATTTCAATGTATTCCAGTATATTACTCTTTCCTTTGTTCGTTTCAAGCTCTTCTTAAGAAACGGTGATGAAAGGTAACTGAGTGGCCCAGTCATTAAGTGTTTGCCTTCCGCTCAGTTCATGATCCCAGAGTCCTGTGATGGAGCCCTGTGTTGGGCTCCCTGTTTGGCAGGAGGCCTGCTTCTCCCTTTCCCACTCCCCCTGCTTGTGTTCCCTCTTGCTGTCTCTCTCTCTGTCAAATAAATAAATAAAATCTTAAAAAAAAAAAAAAAAGAAACTGATGAAGCAAGGAGCTCTACTGGAAAGGCCCGCAGGACAAGGAACCTAGGGCAGCCTCCAACCAACAGCTGGAGAGGAGCAAAGGCCTCTCAGTTTTAACAACCAGTGAGAAACTAGATGTTGCTAATAATCATGAGTAGCAAGGAGATAGAACTTTCTCCAGGAGTACCTCCAGATCACTGCAGTCCTAGCCAACAGCTTCCAAGAGACCCCGAAACAGAGAACTCAACAAAGACATGCCCATAAGTTATGACCTACTAAAATATTGAGATAATGAATATTGTTGCTTTGATCCATTGAGTTTAGGAAATGTATTATATAGTAATTGATAACTAATAAATAAATGGAAATTAAGGTATTAGATTTTTTTACATTAATTCTTTTATTTTATTTTTTATTATGTTTATGTGAAATTTTGGTGAGATGAAGGAATCTAATTTTTTTCACATAATAAACCAACTATCTTCTCTCCATATTTTAAATAAAACATACTCTACTCTCAGCTATTTGTACTGTCACCTCTGATGTAAGCCGAGGTCCCACATTTACGTTTCGATCTGTTTTTCTGTTTTCTCTTCCTTTGCATTGATCCAACTTTCTATCTCTCGTCAATATTATCTTTTAAAAATTACTGTGGATTTTGATCAGGATAGTGTTGAAAGCATAGACTGTGCTGGGCAGCATAGATATTTTAATGATATTTATTCCTCCAATTCATGAACATCAAAATACCAATGGCATTTTTTAAAGTGCTGGGACAAACAATCCTAATATTTATATGGAATCAGAAAAGACCTTGAATCACAAAGGAAATGTTGAAAAAGAAAAACAAAGCTGAGTACATCATATTGCCTGATTTCAAACTCTATTACAAAGCTGAGATCACCAAGATGGCATGGTACTGGCACAAAACAGACACACAGAGCAATGGAACAGAAGAGAGAACCCAGATATGGACCCTCAACTCTATGGTCAACAAATCTTTGACAAAGCAGGATAAAATATCCAATGGAAAAAAAAAAGACAGTCTCTTCCATAAATGTTGGAAAAATTGGTCAGCTATATACAGAAGAATGAAACTTGACCATTCTCATACACCATACACAAATATAAACTCTAAATGGGTGAAAGCCCTCAATATGAGATAGGAATCCATCAAAATATCAGGGGAGAACATAGGCAGTAACCTCTATGATAACAGCCACAGGAACTTCTTTCAAGACACGTCTCCAAAGGCAAAGGAAACAAAAGTGAAAATGAACTTTTGGGACTTCATCAAGATAAAAACTTCTGCAAGGAAAGGAAACAGTCAACAAAACAAAGAGGCAACCCACAAAATGGGAGAAGATATTTGAAAATGGTACATAGATAAAGGGCTGTAATAAAATAAAAAGATTAGAGAATGGTCAAGTTTCCTTCTATACAGAGAAAGGGCTGATATCAAGATCTATAAAAAACTCCTTAAACTTAACACCCAAAAACCAGATAATCAGGTCAAAAATGGGCAGAAGACATGAACAGACACTTCTCCAAAGAAGACATACAAATGGCTAACAGTCACATGAAAAAACGTTCATCATCATTAGCCATCAGGGAGATTCAAATCAAAATTACACTGAGATACCACCTTACATCAGTTAGAATGGCAAAAAATGACAAGGCAAGAAACAACAAATGTTGGAGAGGTTATGGAGAAAGGGGAACTCTCTTACACTATTGGTGGGATACAGATGTAGCAAAAAAAACGGCCACATGCACCCCAATGTTCATAGTAGCAATGTCCACAATAGCCAAACTGTGGAAAAAGCCAAAATGCCTTTCAACAGACAAATGTATAAATAAGATGTGGTCCATATATACTTATTACTCAGCCATCAGAAAGAATGAATATCTAACTTTTGCATCAACATGGATGGAACTGGAGATTTTGCTAAGTAAAATAAGTCAAGCAGAGAAAGCCAATTATCATATGATTTTACTTATTTGTGGAACATAAGAAATACCATGGAAGACATTAGGAGAAGGAAGGGAAAGCTGAAGGGGGTGGGAATCAGAGGGGGAGATGAACCATGAGAGACTATGGACTCCAGGAAATAAACTGAGGATTTTAGAGGGGAGGAGGGTGGGAGGGGGTAGGTGAGCCAGCAATGGGTCTTAAGGAGGGCACAGATTGCATGGAACACTGGGTGTTATATGCAAACAATGAATCATGGAACACTGTATCAAAAACTAATGATGTGCTGTGTGGTGAGTAACATAATATAATGAAAAAATAAATAAAAATTACTCTGGTTCTATCATAAATGTCAGTGTGGTATAGAAATTTCCACATTTTTGTTCTTCTTTTCTAGAATTATCTTTACTATTCCATATGAATCTTCCAAGTTTTTCAAGTTGGGCAAAAAATCTTAGGTTGTTTGAAATTAATTTCATCAAATTTAAAATTCAGTTTGGACAGAAGTGATATTTTTATTACATTAAGTCTTCAATCCTGTAAGCAAAACCTCTTGGTGTCCATTTATTCATATCTGGTTATATTTCCTTAAAAATATTTTGTACTTTTCTCTGTAATGGATATATATTTGTGTGTATATTGTGTATGTATTGTGTGTATATGTGTATATGTGTATATACACACAAATATATATCCATTACAGAGAAATACATTACATTACAGAGAAATACACATATATACTTAAATTCATTCTTATAAATTCTTAAGAATTCTAATGAATTCATTTGTAAAAGGTGTGTAGTTCTCTACAAGTTTTTGCTGGCATGTAGGAAAAATTTTGATATTATATTTACCTTGCATTTTTAACCAACTTTTGAATTTTGAATTTTGAACTTTTGAATTTTGTTATTAGATAATTCACCACTTTCAGTCTGGTAGGTTTAATATTGTTTTTTTATTTCTCACATTCTATAATTTTATTACATGTCTAGTTATCTATTTTTGTGAATCAAATTTTAATAAACCCATAAGATAATACATATCAGATATCAAAGTGTCTTGTGAGATGCATCAGATTATATAACATGTAAAAAATAGCTTGCCAAGAACCATTTAGATAATTTAAAAACGCATATTAACTTTGAAAACATAGAAAGATCAAGAGAGGGAGAGTGCGGAAAAATTTTTTTGGAAACAGCTGTTGCTGTGCTGTGAGTTTCACACACATCTCCTAAAAATGACAAGGGCATAGTGGTTGTTCCTCAGCTTAAGCCAGTATGAAGATCTTCTGTATGACTGCTCAGAAAATTTCAAATGTATCCAAGAGATATGAGAGAGGCAATGGACCAATAGCTGACACTATCTTCAAGGGTAAGAGTACAAATGATTAGCTGTCAACAAATGGTTACAATGGAGTCATCTTATAGTCCTAGAGCCCTTTAGTCTTATAGTAAAGAGTGGCATCTCCTGAAGAAGAAGAAGAAGAAGAAGAAGAAGAAGGAGGAGGAGGAGGAGGAGGAGGAGGAGGAGGAGGAGGAGGAGGAGGAGGAGAGGGGGAGGGGGAGGGGAGGGGAGGAGGAAGAGGAGAGGGGGAGGGGGAGGGGAGGGGAGGAGGAAGAGGAAGAAGGAGAAGGAGAAGAAGAACAAGAAGAAGAAGAAGGATTCTATTCCCTACAACAAAATCAGTTTATAGTCCTATAGTTCCTTCAGGAAAAGGAAATGTGTTTATTATGGACAAGACGGGTTTTTTTTATAAGACTCGGTTGGTATGGATTTATTTTGGAAGGTCAATGGGACCTCTGCAAAAAGAAGCTGAAGATAAACCATCATATTCCTAGGAGTCTTAGGAATAAATGGCCAAGAGAACTAGAGTTTTATTTAGTTCTATCAAGGGAACCACAGGGAATCCTTAATGATGGGGGTGGAGTGAGGCTGGCTCTAAAGAACTCTGAAAAAAAAAAAAGAATTTGCTTTAAAACTTTGTCAGACCAATAAAGCATGAATCACATCAAGTAAAACTTTTTCTTCTACTTTTACTCCTATCCTCAGTATACCCCAAACTGAAAGAAGGAGGTAAAAAAGAGAAATGAAGCTTACCACACCTTCTTTCCATGAGTGTAGGCTTTCCACTACAAAATCCTTCCAAAGGGAATTGAGAAAGTCCTAATTTGAACATTGAAATGTCAATCATTATATGAAAACTGATATTCTAATTCTGAATTGATAAAGCATTTGACATCTAAAAGTAATAATCAGGGTTTTTTTCTGATTTATCTAAGAATGATCAGAAGAGTAGTGGGATTATGTTGAGTTTTCCTCTGAGTGTAGAGAAAGAGATCACCTTTTAAGTTTAAACAATCAGTTGGAGGCAAAAAAAAAAAAAATCAAGCTGCTTTGTGATTACATCACATAAATTAAGCCTGTTCAATGCAATAGTAATATATATATTTTTTATTCTGCACAATACTGTTTGTGGTTCAATCAGCACACTCAAATCTTTCTTCAGTTTTGGAATTTGTCAGCTATTATTTCTTTGAATATTACTTAAACAATACTCCCTCTTTGGCTTTATTCTGGTAGACCTATTAGATTTTTGTTAGAGCCTCAGTCCATTTTTCATTTCTCTCAGCTACTTTGTTTCAGTTAGAGTTGCCTTGAGAGTGTGGCAGGAGTGTAGCAAGAAGCAAGATCATCCTCTTCCTCCTCACCTCTGTCCTGGCTGGAATAGAAATTAAATCATCCCTTTAGACTTAGATCCTATGACTCAGGCATAGCTAAGAGGAAATTGGTATTAATAAGACACCTCAGCTAAAAAGCTATATAAAAAGAGGAAATTGGTATTAATAAGACACCTCAGCTAAAAAGCTATATGCCATCTCCAGTCAGTTACAACATTTTGTCTCTGCATGTCTTGGTTCTGCGAGGGTGACAGGATCTCTACTTGTTCTAAGCTTCCTCTTTTATTTTGTCACTCTGGGTCTAATACTTTGTCTAACATATTTACCAATATTGTCCCAAGGCACACCACTGAGTCCAGCATAAAATAAGTCACAAATTTTTTTTGAAACTGTTTAATTACATGAATGGGTCTTTCTACTCAATCTTTAAAATGAAGATTAAGTATCAATTCCTCCAGAAAGCCTTTTCTAACCACCTCTACCCCAAGACTTAGATAACCCCTTGTCTTATGTTCCTTCCTATATATCTCTGTCACTGCCTATATCACATCTGCTCCTTCAGAATTAAGAAAATTATGAAGCTAGAGTTACTATTTGTTCAGCACTTACTATATGTCCAGGTATGGTGGTATGTGCTTTCACATGCACTGACTCATTTAATCCTCATTAAAACTCATTTACCAAAGAAGAAACAGAGGCTCAGACACATGAAATCACCAGTCTAACTGGAAGGCAGAAGAACTGGTGGATTAGTCAAGATCCTCTATAGAAATATAACTAATAGTATATAGGTATAGATGTGGATATATATAGATATTCATATATGCCTATCTCTAGATATAGATATATAGAGAGATATAATGGTATACAGAGATTTACACATATTAATGTATATCTATATTTATCTACCTACCTACCTACATACAGAGAAAGGGAGAGAGAGAGAGAGATTGGTTTACAAAATTGGCTCACATGATTGTGGTGGCTGACTGTGCAAACTATACAGCAAGCCAGAAGACTGAAGACTCACGAAAGAGTTGACGGTACAGTCTCGAGTCTGAATTCTCGAGAGCAATAGGCTAGAAATAAAGGCAGAATTTCTATGTTGCATTTTTAAGGCAAAATTCATTCTTCAGGAGACCTCACTCTTTACTCTTAAGGCTTTCAGTTTATTGGACCAGGCTCACCCATGTTATGGACAACAATAGACATTAGTTAAAGTCAACTGATTTAAATGTTATTCACATCTAAAGAAATATCTTCACAGCAACGTGTAGACATGTTTTATTACTGGTGCTGACACATAAAATTAACTATCACAGTTGGGACTGAAACCCAGGTTTGACCTGGAAGTTTCCGCTCTTAATCACTGTATTTTGCTGTTCCCCTAGTGCCTCAGTCATCCCTATATCTCTGGTGCCTAATGTTGAATCTAGTAAAGAGTAGGCCCTTGCTGAATATTTCTTGAATAAGCAAATGAGCCTATATTGACACAGTGTTCTGGAACTTCAAAAGAAGTTTGGAAAGAAGTAATGGGTGAGTCTGGCATTACGGATTGAATACACTGAAAATTTAAAAAGAAAAATACAACAGAGGTATATAATTTGCCCAGTACTGGAGACAAAGTGAGGTTTATAAATAAAGAACTGGTAAGAGCAAAACAAAGAAGCGAAACATAGTGTAGTTATTCTGGTTCCAGAAGTAATAAGGGAAAAATAATCCAGACAGAGAAATAAACAAAAATGACAGCAAAGGGAAATCACCAAGTGACTCTTAGAAACAGCTTAGTAGGTAAACCTCTGTAAACCCTTCTGTGAAAACCAATTTTGATTCTATTTAGAGTGCTCCAAAAATATTACTGTTGATAAGATGCAAAACATCAGATGGTCACTTATTAGCTCCTGTGAAACAACTTTCCAGCAAAATCCAAATACATCAGCCAACAAAGCTTAGGTATTGCTGTTAAATAATATCAAAGATCTTTAGAAAGAAAGATAAGATAAATGGAATATTAGCCCCTGAGGAGACACATTGAGTGATGAAAGTTATTGTCAACTCAAATCAATGGAGACAGTAGATCACAGAAGCCCCAAATGCCTGAGCCAAATATTCTTTCTGATCTGTTTGAACACAGGAACTCAGGGGAGCATGTGAAAAGAATTTCAAGTAAACGTATCATTAAAAGTATTATGCTGGCAGATGGCTTATGTTTAAAAAATTGGCCATGACTCACAGAACTGCAAACATGCACAAGTCAAACTTTCTCCCTTTACTGGATTCCAAATTTAAATTAGAAATTTATTGCACTTTTCTTATCCCTTGCCCATATTAATGGCACAAATAAAAGAAATGTTGCTTTCTTGTTAATTGAGGTCAATAAAACACTGTGGCCTACTTATGTCAATGTCTAGAGCATCTTAAGTCAAACCATAGAAATAGTGACAAAGTAGTTCCTTGCATAATTATCACTGCTTTCATCCTTTTATCAGAGACAATCTAAGAGCAGATATTCTGGCTCTGTTAAAACCAAGCCATGGCAACAGTCCAGAGATACAAAATGAGATTAATGCCAGCCAAGGAGCCCAGCAACAAATGTTCATGTTCCGATAAGTATAAAATTTATAAGCTAACAGTATCTACTAATTATATTGCCTCCTTGAGTGTTTTATCTCCTTTCATTAAAACTTATATTGTGGAAATTAATTAACAAAGATTGGCTTTCTAATCTTTATTGGATGGAGGAAAGTTAACCAAAAACTGTTAGAATGGTTAAGGAGAAAACCGCTCCCTTTGAAAGATACCAATTTTCCCCCTTGTATACTTTTTTGGGGATTAAACCATATGTATGACATTCTTTTCACCTTTTTGTGAAAGTTTTTCCAATCTTCATTTCTCTGCATTTCAGAGATTGGAACCCTTAGTGAATATCTCAAGCCTTTTAAGCTCGAATGTCATCATTAGAAACACTCCAAAAGAATATGGTCTTTCATCTTCACCCAACAATCTTTTGCCTTAATATAACATCTTCCTCTTGACTCGCTTAACCCTTTTAAAGATGCCACCGTCCTTCCATTTGATGAATTACAAATACTCAGGTCATCTTTATTGGCTTTTACTCCTTCCCCTACCAAATCCAAAGTGTCACTAAGTTCCACATATTCCACCTCTCTTACATCTGCTGTATCTGCACCTTACCATTGCTACTGTTAGCATATAAAAGGTACCTATTTATTGATATTTAATTGTAGAGTTATTCTTTCTGGTAACATTAGTAGGTTATTTTCATTAACTAATTTGATATCTTTAAAATACAAAAGAAAAAGCCTCTCTTTCACAACACTTTTATAAGCTTCTATGTGTTCTAATGACATAGCTTTTGTATGTTTATAGTCAATGCCTGATAGTATTGTGTGCTTTGACAACTTTTTCTTATACTTATAAATATGTACATAGCCTAGTCATTTTTCACATTTAGTGGTAACATATTATATCACTGCTCTGTTATACTAGTTAACCTTTCAGTGTGCTTCAGACTATGTAAAAGTGCCAGTATCTGCATCTGTGACTAAGGGATTTCCTCTCCCCCACCCTCAACCATTATAAGCCATTGTGGCCATGTCCATGACTAGTAGGAAGTGCTGAAGAATTAACGTCACCTCAGAGCAGACCTCAAGCTGTGACTCTTGGGAATCAAGAGTATCAATACAGCACCCTACAGGGGGCATAATTCTGAGGTATATCATCTCATTTTCCTTTTTATCCCATGGAAGAGTTTCACCCTAGCTGCCTAAATAATACACCCTTTACTGGCCTCCTCCCCTTCCCTGTCTCACTTCCCTACTCTCCTCCTGGTGGCCCCTTCACCTCCCAAATAAATTAATATTACTTCAATCCTAGTCTGGCTATGTTTCCTATAAAAATCGAGGCTAAGACATTTTGTTATACCATCACTATTTTAACGATATCCCAAACATATCAATTTCTTGTTATTTCCAATTTGTTACAGATTATGCAGTTATCAATACCTTTGTAAAAAGAGGCCTTTCCCCTTTTGAGTTACTTTCTTGAGCTATGTTTTCAAAAATGAGATTCCTGGGTCAAAATATATCTGTAATTATCCATGGGTTTTTTTTTTTTTTGTTTGTGTGTTCTAAGTTTTTATTTAAATTCTAGTCAGTCAGCATACAGTGTATCATTGGTTTCAGGTAGAATTTAGTGATTCATCACTTACATCTTACACCCAGTGTTCATCACATCGAGTGCCCTCCTTAATGCCCATCACCCATTTAGCCCATCCCCCCACCTACCTCTCCCCCAGCAAGCCTCAGATTTTTCTCTATAGTTTTTTTTTTTAAAGATTTTTAGTTACTTATTTGAGAGAGTGAGCAAGAGAGAGAACACAAATGGGGTGGGGCAGAGGGAGAGGGAGAAGCAGCCTCCCCACTTAACAGGAAGCTAGACATGGGGCTCGATTCTGGGACTCCAGGACCATTACCTGAGCCCAGGGCAGATGCTTAACTGACCAAGCCACCCAGGTGCCCCTGTTGTCTGTAGTTTAAAGTCTCCTATGTTTTGCCTCCCTCTCTTTTTTCCACCTTGCCCTATGGTCATCTGTTTTGTTTCTTAAATTCCACCCATGCTTTTTGAATTGCATATTGAAAAGATTGCAACAAATTCTAAACTACCAGACAACTCTGTGTTCCATTAATTATAGACTCCTTGTTGGGTTCATGAGTTTTATTTTTTGTCAATTTAGTAAGTATGTAGTGATACCCACTTGTTTCTCCCAATAGAATCTAAATTTCTTGAGGGTAGGAATAGTGTTTTATTCATTATTACTATATTATATTCTATAGTATTATTACTGTATTATTGTATTATATTGTATTGCAGTGTTGTTACTGTACATATATATTGTATTACTGTATTATATATACTAATAGTATTATTAATGTATTATGCTGTATTGTTACTTATAGTATTATATCACCATTAAATAGTGTTTAATCCTCATTATCTCACCTGTAATTGGTATTCAATAAACATTTGTGAAATGAATTAATTACTGAACCTTAGTTATTTCTTTTTTTTTTTTTTTTAGATTTTATTTATTTATCAGAGAGAGAGGGCGAGAGAGCAAGCACAGGCAGACAGAATGGCAGGCAGAGGCAGAGGGAGAAGCAGGCTCCCTGCCAAGCAAGGAGCCTGATGCGGGACTTGATCCCAGAACACTGGGATCATGACCTGAGCCGAAGGCAGCCGCTTAACCAACTGAACCACCCAGGCATCCCAAACCTTAGTTATTTCTATTTGCATTTCTTTGATTATTATTATGGACTAGTAAACATGTCTGAGGCAGCAGGACAATAGGTACAGTAAATATTCTTTTGATCACCTCAACTAACCTCAAATTAGATCATGTAACAAAAAATTGTAGACAAATTTGATAAGAAATGATCTTATATGGAAATACAGATAAGGGTTCATGTCTTTCACAGAAAGAACTGAATCAGGAGTTTTTCTAACCCTGTTTTGTTTTCTTGTTAATACTCAATATTTCTCACACTCTCTGTATAAAACAATTGCTTGGAAGCAACTTGAAGTTATTGAGTCACTACCACATACTCCCCTTTCTCAGTATGACCCCTTGGCTCACTCCCGCCAGTCTCAAAAGAATCAAGATGTTGCAAAATAAGAGCATCCCAAATAAGCATTAACCTTTTCTCCCCAAGCTCCAGAAAAACAGAGTCTTAATCTAGGGTCAGCCAATATTTCCAGCTCATTTTATTGGGAATAGGACTCGTTTTATCAGTTCGGGATCAAACATAACAACATCCAGCAAGAAGGCCACCAAGGGTTCAGACTGAAATTAACAGGCTGAAGCCAAATATTTATAATAATACAAATTAGACTCTGGGGAAAGAACACATAGCAAGAAAAAAAAAAGTACAGCCAAGAGAGTGGGTAGCATTTAAGAGTAGTTGAGGAAACATCAAGGATCAAGGCTCACCGTATTAATGATGGTCAAGCCAACAGGGTACAAAAGAAAGGTATTTACTTTTTAAGAATTTTTCGTGGTTTTGGAGATATAGAAGTACATAAAACAGACAGATGCAGACGAACATAATACAGACATGAGACCAGGTACACTCTGACCTCATAGAGTGTACATTCTAATTGGGATGTCAGACAATAACCAAATATGCACACAATTATATTAAAATAACTACAGGGTTGAATACAGGCTATGCAGGAAGCAAATAAGAATTTTTATTTATCTTTAGTTTATAATTATAAGAATAATAACAGAGAAGTCTGTTTAGATATTACAATTATGGATACCTTCTCTGAGGAAGTTACAATTAAGATTACCTAAAGTAATAGAAGAAACAAGCCCAAGCAAAAAATGAAAAAGAGAGCGTTGCAGGGAGAGGAAATGTCAAGAGTTTTGCAGCAGGAAAGAGTCTGGCATATGCAAGGAATGAAAAATAGACTTTTAGCTAGAGCTTTGTGGGTAAGAGGGAGACTGGTAAAAGATGAGGCAAGGGTTATGTAGGTGAAGGTCTACATATGCAGGGATTGGCCCTGATAATAAGTTGGAATTTTATTTCAAGTGCAACAGAAAATCATTAGAGAATAGAGAATTTTGAGAAGTTTAGTAACAATGTATTTGTGTTTCTAAAGATTACTCTGTGTATTTAGTCCATTCTGCTGCTACAATGAAAATATCATAAACTGGGCAGGTTACCAACAACAAACATTTATTTCTCACAGTTCTGGGGGCTGGGAAGTCCAAAATCAGGGTGCTGGCAAATTTGGTGTCTGGTGAGAAACCTCTTTAGGATTCTACATGGACATCTTCTCATGGTGTCCTCACTCAGCAGAAGGGGTTAGGCAGTTCTCTGGGGCCTCTTTTATAAGGGCACAAATCCCATTCATATGAGCTCTGCCTTCATAACCTAATCACCTCCCAAAGGCCCACCAACTAATACTATCATCTTGGGGGTTAGGCTTTAACACACAAATTTGGAGCAGACATAAGCTTTCAATATGTAGTATTCTGCCTATGCATGAAGAGTGGATTGTAAGGCAGGCAAGAAGAAGAGGAGGAATACCAAGTAGAGGGCTATTATAATGTTACAAGTAAAATATAAATTTTGAACAAGGAGATTAAACATGGAAGTAGAGAAAAAGATGTATATTCAAAATATAACCTGGAGATATACGTGCACACACACACACATACACACACATATATGCATAAAATAAATTTATATATAAATTTCCATAAATGTAAGTAAACATATAAATTTACATAAATATATATACACAGGTATACACACACCATATATATAATACACACACACTATATATACACACATATATACATATATAGACACATATATACATATGTATATACACACATATGTATAAAGTAAATTTATATATAAATTTATATAAATGTAATTAAATTTAAATAAATAAATTTACATATATCTACACACAGGTATACACACACTCTATACATAGAGAGAGCTATTGGGCTGTTTGATTAGTTTGAGTGGTATGGAATCTAGGAATGTGTATTTGATGGTGTCATCTATTGAGAAGGGTAACTAGATCATCTATTGAGAAGTTGGTGGGAGTAGAGATGAACTGATAGGGGAAAGCTGGCACCAAGCATACAGTCTGCTAAGTTTGAGATATCTGTGACACAGCTAAATGGAGATGTCAAGAACACAGTTGGATATGGAAGTCTGTTGGTCAGATGAGGGCACAGACTAAAAAATATATCTTCATCATAAAGAAGAGGATAAAGATCATATTAGTTTGCCTGGGCTGCCATAACAAAATACTACAGTCTGGGTGGCTTAAACAGAAGAAATTTATTTTCTCTCAGTTCTGGAGTCTCGAAGTCTGAGATCAAGGTATTGGTGACTTGCTTTCTTCTGAGCCCTCTCTCTGTTATCTTACAGATAACTACATCTTTTTCTGTATTCTCACATGGTCATTCCTCTATGAATGCTTCCTAGTGTCCAAATTTCTTCTTCTTATAGCAACAAGAATCAGATTGGATTAGGACCCACCCTAATGGCCTCATTGTAATTAAATCACCTCCTAAAAGGCTTACCTCCAAATATAGTCATATACTGATGGTTAGGACTTCAATATATGACTTTCAGGAGTCACAGTTCAGCCACTGTAACTGATGAAGTCACTTCAAGAAAGAAATAAAGAAAAAAAAATTCCAAACTGAAACCTTAAGAACCCCAATATTTAGAAGAGAAATTGCCATCAAGGGCCGAAGATTACACACCCACTGAGACAATCAGGGCAGGATGGTGTTGTTACAGAACCCAAGAGGGGATAATGTTTCAAGGGGGGAGTATTCAACACTAACAAATGATGCTCAGAGATTGAAAAAAATGGAATTGAGATGTGTTCTTGGGGTTTGATGACAAGGAATATGTTTATGATTTTGACTAAACCAGTTTTAACAGAGTGGTGGGGGCAGAGAGATGACTGCATTCGGTTCAATATACAATATGAGATGGAAATAGAGACAAGACATTTGTCTCTTTTCATGATAATTAAAACTTTTGTCATGAAAATAAAAAATTTTATAATAAAAATTGTAACATAGAAATAGAGGTGTTGATAATTGACTCAAGTAATGCCTTGAGAAGACGAGTGAGGATGGGATCCACAATACCAGCGGAGAAGTTGGTCTTTGATAAGAGAAAGTAATCATTTTATGTTATAAGGAAGGAAGCAAGCAAGCAAACAGCTACCGATTGTTAAAGTACTCTTGTAGGCAATGCCTCCATTGTTTCAGTTTCCCAGTGAAGTTTGATACACTGTCATCAGCTAAAAGTGAGGGTGGGAAGGGTATAGGTGAGAACTAAGGAGAAAAGAGAGTATGTGGAAGCTTGAAATACCTGTTTATAAATGGCATTTAGTCTCCCTGACTCTATTTCACACCCTTGTGGGCTTATTCTTACTTGTGGTGCCTGAAAGTCACTGAAACTCCACAAATTTGTCTTTGGGGCTGTCAAAGTAGAAAGAAAAGCTTGACTGAGAGTCTTTAAAACAAGTAAGGTAATAAAAGGAAAAAAAAATTTAAAAACTTTTATTACATTCAAAAACAGTAATTTCAAAAGCAATTAAATTGAAAACCACATTTATTGAGTCAACAAATCATGAGTTAAAAACAATTTAATTTTTAAAGACTTTCATTGAGTTCAAAAACTAGTGAAACTATTTTATTAATTTAATTGTTTTGAAGTCAATGTTTTGGAACTCAATAAAAGTGTTTTTATTACTTTCATTTTCCTAAGGTTTCCTCCATACCCAGTCAGGTCTGCTTTGCCAACAGAGCTGGCCCATCTGTAAACAGGGCAGATTCTACATACGAAAGTAGTGTTTCTCGTGTTTTTTTTCTGACATTTAAATTTTCTTTTCTATCTTGTTCTCCAAAAGTCTTGTCCATTGATCGGTTTATTTTGACCTCTATCATATGCCACACTTGTCTATGAGTGTGGCGTGTGCGTGTGTGTGTGCATGTGCATGCACATGTGCGTGAAATGTATCAGTCAGGGTCTATTCAGATAATGTACAGAAACCACACTGGTACTTGCACTAGGAAAAGTATAATAAAAAGAACTAACTATTAAGTAGTTGAACATGGCTAATTACTGTAAGGGGTAAAAGAAGAATCGACGGTTGACCGAGATGGAACAAGGTAGGAACTTAGAGACTCAGAAGAGGCCCTCCCCAAGACAAGATTCAGAACGTAGAACCTCAAAGGGAGGGATATGACTACAAAGGAACACATAGTACGCCAGGGGTGAGACACCTGCCAGAGGCCGAAAGCTATGGCTGACCCTCAGAGGTAGCCCATCACTGGGTGGCATAGAAATTGGCTGGAGAATACATGCCTCCATGTGAGGACTGTCGCTGTGGTGGCAAAGAACCATGCCAGGAGCCGGTCACTGCAGAACAGTGAAGACTACTAAGGTTAAAGTTATCAGCACCCCTGACAGTAATCCCAGTGAAAAGCACCACAAAGAAAGATCCTTCCGCGTTCTCCAGCCTTGCAGTGTCCCTCCGGCGCCCTCTATTGGTATGGCTTAGCAACAAGCCAGCCCACACAGAAGAAACCTCTGCATAGTCTGTCTCCAGGATCATAAAAGATAACAAAGAGGTGTGAATTCAGAGATGAGTGAAAATAAATTAATAACCATCACATTAAGCTATTGTCTTACAGCCACAAATCCAGTCTGCTATGCTCTTGTAGTTTGGGGGCTGAGGCTGGGGTTCTCCTCTGTCAGATGACATAGATAGAAGGTTTTTAGGCATGAAAGGACCATCTAGTCACGCTGCCTCCCCTCCATTTAAACATGAGTAAAACTGATAACTGGGTAAAGTGACATGCCAGTAGCTCACTGTTGGTCATTAGCACAGAAGACCAAGCACCTCGGTCTTTCCACCGATCTCCTCTTCCTCCCTTAGTAAGTTGACATTGTTTAAATACCACCTACTATGTTTATGATTCTTTTTCAATGCTAGTACTTCTTTCAGGCATCAAATTAGGGCAGTAAATCTAAATTTTACAAACAAAGAGGTACAAAACACACTTTGTAAATCTTTTGGGACGTTTCCAGTAGCTGCAAGGAAAAGCTGTCATTGTGTTACATCCAAATGTGTTTTCAAAGTTTGGAAGGGAAAAATAAAGTTTTTCTAAAAATACACTTAGCTAGGCAAAAGAGGCTTGCCAGCCTAGTTAAGAAGTAATCTTAAGTGGTTTCATGTAAATTATTTTCAATGTATAAGGAACTTCAAGAGTGAGTTATACAGCAGCTAGCAATGGTTAGTATGGCTGCAAAAGTAAACTTTATCCTAGTTGGTGAATGGGAGGTGATGTTGGATGTTTGTCATTGTGTTCTTCCTATAGGGATTTTAAACTCTCAATAACTAAGGGAGAAAACAGGAAGAGGATAAGATTCAGGGATTTAGCAGGTCTGTCTGCAAAAAGAAACAGAATTTGCTGAGGAAAGCTACTCCTACTGCTCATTAGCAGCAAGGCAAAAAGGATACAGTGCCTTGATGAAACAGGCAGGAGGAAAGCATGCCTACAGGGGTTTTTGAATACCCAGTAGCAGCTGATCTGGGCCAAACTGGAAGTAAGGAAGCAGGCCACGGTGACAAAATTTCATCCTGTGGCCGCTCTGTCCCCATGAAGATGAAATTTTGTGTCAGATCAGCTGGGAAAGGTCTTTGGTTCTACACAGTCATTGAACCCAGATGTCTGTTGGGGTGTGGGGGGGTTTCCCTTCTCAGGAAGAACGACATGAATTCTTCGCCCAGACGTCTCCTTCTCCTCTGCTCAGAGAGAATCCTGTTTCTCCCTAGGTATGTGTTCGGGAGGCCTTTCCAGAAAAAGCCAGGCTTTTGGAATTCAGACAGATCTGGATTCAAATCCAGACTCTACAAATGATCTACTGTTTTAGAGTTCAATTTCCTTGTGGACAAAGTGTAACTACCAGGCCTACTTGTAAGTTTATAGGGGATTTTAAAAGATCTGGAAGGAAAGTGCCTCCTTTCAAGTCTGGTGTATCAGTGCTCAGTAAATGGTACTTGCTGCTACTGTTACTACTACCTGCCGCTGCAGGGTCAGTCCTTAAAAAAACACAAAAGTCCTTTTCTGAAAAAAGAACGATGACAAAGCCAGCTTACAGAGCTGAATCTCACTGAATCTCTAATATTTGGCATTCCATCTCTCCTGCCTGGGGAGGTTGGATTGGGCAAAAACACATGAGCCTCCATTATACTCCCATCCTATTCCAATTTCCATGGCCATTTCCCACCCTCTTAAGCATAAAATACAGAGAAGCTGTGCAGTTAGTGAGAAAACAGGCTATTATAACAGAAAGCAACAGAGATAAAAACCTAAAAGTAATAAAAGTACCTAAAACTAATACTCAAACATGAAATGCTGAGTAAGAGCAATGGTTGTAAGCTTCCCCCCCCCACAGGGGCTACAAAGAGATTAAATTAAATAACAGAACACACTTGAAGAATAAAAATGATAAAAATTTGCTATAAATGTTATAATATAGAAATAAATCTTAGAAAGTTAAAGAACAAGTAAAATGTATCTTTAGCTAAAAGGATACACTAAAGATAGTGTCTAGGAAAATGAATTAGTTTGAAATAAAGAATTTGTGGCAAAACCAGGTAATGTAAAAATACACAAAAGGATCAAACCCATCTGGACGAAGAGTCTTTTTTACATGGAGGACATAGGCATGTCTTAGAAAAGAGTCCATTATGAGGGAAGACAGGCAAGAGGCACATACTTAGCCCAGAGGTAGTGGTCCAGTCAGTGAAGAAACAATTCTGAGCACAATGCCCACTGTGTCTCTTGGCTCTTATATGACAGTGGGAATACAGGTTAGTACTATTTTAGGGCAATTCCTATTAAGGGTTGAGTTTAGGCTCTGGCAAGAGTTAGACCTGTGTTCATATCCTGGTCCCACAATTTATAAGCTGAGTGACTTGAGACAAGTTATATAATCCCTCTGTGGCTCAATTTTCTCATCTATAAACCATGAGTAGGAATAGCTCATCATAAGGTAGTTGTAAAACTCAAATGAGATAATCCACTTAAAGAGCTTAGTGTATACTCAACTAATAAATCATGGAACATTATATCAAAACTTAATGATGATACCTTGGCTAATTGAATTTACATGAGAAAATTTAAAAGTATAAAAAATAAATAAAAATAAAGGGCTTAGTGTAGTCTGCCACATTAGCATGAACTCAATATATGGCAGGTGTTCCTCTTGCTAGTATTAGCTTACATAACAGAAACAGTGCAGGTTGGGGTGGAGCACTTTAGAAAACAACACACAGTGCCCTGATCAGCCAATCAGACTGGCCATTGGTATAGTGGAGATAAGGATGGGCAAGAAATGGATGCCCAGGGAAGCAAGGGCAAAAATGAACTATTGGGACTCCATCAAGATAAAAATCTTTTGCATAGCAAAGGAAGCAGTTGACAAGACCAAAACACAACGGACAGAATGGGAGAAGATATTTGCAAATGGCATATCAGATAAAGGCCTCATATCCAAGATCTATAAAGAACTTCTCAAAGTCAACACCCAAAGGACAAATAATCCAATCAACAAATGGGCAGCACACATGAACAGACATTTCAACAAAGAAGACATCCAAATGGCAACAGACACATGAAAAACTGCTCAGCATCACTCGGCATCAGGGAAATCCAAATCCAAACCACAGTGGGATACTACCTCACACCAGTCAGAATGGCTAAAATTAACCAGTCAGGAAATAACAGGTGTTGGCAAGGGTGCAGAGAAAGGGGAGCCCTCCTTCATTGTTGGTGGGAATGCAAGCTGGTGCAGCCACTCTGGAAAACAGTATGGAGGTTCCTCAAAAAGTTGAAAATAGAGCTACCTTATGACCCATCAATTTCACTACTGGGTATTTACCCAAAAGATACAAATGTAGTGATCTGAAGGTGCATGTACACCCTAAATTTTATGGCAGCAATTTCTACAATAGTCAAACTATGGAAAGATCCTAGACGTCCATCACAGATGAATGGATAAAGAAGATGTGGTATATATATATACAGTGGAATACTGTGCAGCCATCCAAAAAAAAAAAAAAAAAACAAAAACTAAACTAAGTCTTGCCATTTGCAGTGACGTGGATGGAACTAGAGGGTATTATGCTAAGCGAAATAAGTCAACCAGAGAAAGATAATTATCATATGGTCTCTCTGATATGAGGAATTTGAGAGGCAGGGCGGGGGTTCATCAGGAGAAGGGAAGGAAAAATGAAACAAGATGGGACCGGGGAGGGATACAAATCATAACAGACTCTTAATCTCAGGAAACAAACTGAGAGCTGCTTGGGGGGTGGGGAATGGGAGGGATGAGGCAGCGGGATGATGGACATTGGGGAGGGTGTGTGCTATGGTGAGTGCTGTGAACTGTGTAAGACAGAGGATTCACAGACCTGTACCTCTGAAACAAATAATACATTATATGTTAATAAAAGATTAAAAAAAGAGAAATGCATGCCCAACCCAGGCATCTTCCCCATCAGAGGAAAGGAAGAAAGTGACAAATGCCACATAGAATTTGAAGGAAGTAATGTACATGAGAAATGAGTAATGTACATGAGAAACTCTCCCCATAAAGGTTATAAAACACTACAGGATTAATTTGAGGAGTTTGAGTTCCTACAGATTAGTTAAGGAGAGAAAATAATACTGTCTTACAACGTCTATCATGGTTATATTTGTGCTCCCAGCCTATTGCAACCTGGGGAGACATATTATGACAGCAACAGCAGAGTCCAAGGATTCATACAGAGGAAGACCTAGGGGTGAGAAGCTACAGGCCACCAGAAAGCTCCTGTATAATTGCCCTCCTTATTATGGAATTCTCTGCAGGAAGTGCTTGCGAATTAAGTTCCATGTAGTTATGCCCAAGATGGAAAACTTCTGACCAAAAAGCTCTTCAATTGTTCCTGACCTCTTTAACCCAACAGAGAGATGTTTCCAATTATCTACCAAAAGAACACCAGTGAATGCCCTGTAAGGCCCCAAACAGACAGTCATGCCAAATTTACCCTAAAAGAGATAAGCCTAATTACAGGTGTATATCAAAAGGAACTTTATGTTACAAGGATCACTTTATGGTAAATGAGTTATAATCTCAGGGAGGCACAAGGGTACCATTCCAAGGTATGATCTTTTAAAATATTATTAATTCAAATTATTTTTTTCCTTTGAGGTTTTTTCCTTGTCCTTATTATTTTTTTAATCTTTTTAAATGAAGAACATTCACACACACAAAATTACACATGTATTTAGAGTGCAGTGAATTTTCACTAGCCAAATAGACCCACAACTATCACACAGATGAAGGTATGCACTTGAGGGATAGTTCCCTTCATGCCCTGTCCTGGTTGTTACTCTTCCAAAGATCACTGCCTTCCTGAATTTCTAATAGAATATATAAGTATCTGCTTCTTTTGTACTTTATATCAATGCAATCAGACAGTATGCATTTTCTTCTTGATTACTTCTTTTGCTCAGAATTACGTTTTGAGATTTCTCCACATTGCTGTAAAAAACTGCAGCTCATTCATTCTCAATGCTGTCCAGTATTCTACTGCGTGACTACATATTTATCTACTCAAATGTTGATGGACATTTGGATTGCTTCCAGTTTGGGGCTATTATGAATAGAATTGCTATGAACATTCTTGCACATGACATTTAGTGACTATATGTATATATTTTTGTTGATTGTTTTCCTAATAAAGGAATTTCTAGGTCATGGGATCCTTTAGGATATTAATGTTTCCAAAATTTTTTTTAATTAATTTTTTATTTTTTATAAACATATATTTTTATCCCCAGGGGTACAGGTCTGTGAATCACCAGGTTTACACACTTCACAGCACTCACCAAAGCACATACCCTCCCCAATGTCCATAATCCCACCCCCTTCTCCCAAACCCCCTCCCCCCAGCAACCCTCAGTTTGTTTTGTGAGATTAAGAGTCACTTATGGTTTAATATTTAATAAGCCTATCAAGAAAAAAACTGATGGAAGAAGCTTACTGAAGTGTGGGCATGCATGATCTAACGTTAAATAGTTTGTAACAACAATAAGGTAAATTTATCCATTGATCCAAAGTACTTCAAGATTGTAAGTTAGCTGAAAGAAGTAATCCATACAGGTCTTATTTTGAAAATTCAAACTAATTCACACACTCCAAATTCTTAAAGATCACTTTTTAGTGTCCATGTGTATTATGAGTAGCCACATATTAAAAACATTGACAGACACACTGATGGACATCAAGTTGGTTTTCCCATACCAAAATTATAAGAAGACTGAATTTAATATTTGGTTTCTTAATTTTACCCAAGACTTGAATAGACCATATCTATATCGTTTCTTCTTCATCTGTTTTTTTAAATAATGTTAAATGAGAATGTTAATTATAAGAAAGGGAAGGAAACACTGAAGAAAATCTGTTCAAGTCTTTTTACTTTTTCCTATATCTTTAAATGTCCAATCTGATTAAAAAACAGAAAGGTTCTGAAAACTGTGAAGCTGCAAGGATTTGATGGGAATTAACTCAATGGCATTTTTAGTAAGATAAACATTGCATCTGGGAAATAAAAGCCTCCTAATGTTCAGAATGTGATTAGCAAGGCCCATATCCTAAAGGAGCACTTCTGGTTTAAGCAAGAAAGGATCAAGAAGCTCAGGCAGCTTCACCAGTATCTATGATTTTACCATTTTCAGTAAACCACTCATATTGCTTCCTGGAATCATATTTCCTCAGAGCATGAAGGCCCATCCCTGAGAGACTATCTCTAATCCACCTCCCTCCTCCATTCTTATTTTCTAGATGAGAAAACTGAAACTCAGAGAGAGAAAGGATTTTGCCCAAGCTCAACCAGTATGTTTTTAGCAAACCTGCGTTGTAAACCTATGACTAGATTGCAGTTTTCTTTATTAACACACTTTCTTATACCTACATCCATTTATAAGTATGAATAACTCTTTTTTACTATAGTGAATAATAATAGTATACACTACATTCCAGATATGATACAATGTCTGTGCATAATGCAGCTTTCCTTCTCATATCAGAAAATACCTCATACAAACTTAAAGTACTCATCACACATGCACGTGGGTAAGGCAACCTAGTAAACATTTATTCACTTATGCAGTCATTTACTCAGCAAATACATTGAACATCAATTATATGCAAGACATTATACTTAGAACTTGGAAGAAAAAAGTAATCAACCAGTATATCTAACCTTGAAGAGTTTATAGATTAGTTGGGGCTACCATATTAAAAACAAACAAACAAACAAGTAGCAAACCAATGAAATGAATTTATAATAAAAATATTTGTTAGCTTTTATGGGGGTCACGGTCCAAGGAAGTGGGGACTAAATTTCTCTCACAAGAAAAGGAATATAGAGTTTCAGTGAGGAACTAATGCTTAACCTAAATATTGAAGAACGAGTAAGAAAGAAACTTGCCAAGGGACAAGGACAATAGGAAAAAGGGAACGTAAAGCATATTCTTGACAGAGGTGACATCATGCAAATTTCAGCACATATGAGATTATAATGTATGAAACTGGTAGAATAGACATCTTTCAGAATGCCTGGAGGAGAAGGTACACATGAGAAAATAATTAGAAAAGTAGGTGGGAAGATCACAATGGGATTTATATGTCATACCACAGAGTTTGGATTCCATCCCACAGACAATGCAGAACCCCTGGACGATTTTAAGAGGTTGACAGGACCCAATTTTCATTTTAAGAAGATTACTTTAGCTGTAGTATAGAGATGCAGTCACAAATTAAAACAAACAAACAAACAAACTGGAGGCAGAGACCAGTTGAGGACGGTCTACTGAGATATGATAGTGGCTTGATGCAATATAAATAAAGTGCTTATTATAAATAGGCAATGCATACAATGAAGACACTTTACTCTGAAAGTAATGGCAGCTTAACTCTAAAACACTATGTGGAATATTTTCATATCTCCTTTGGAAAAAACCTCATAAAAACATTTCTTAATCTCATCTTTGTTGTCCTTTACTGAAAACATACCAAGTAGCATGAGACACTACTCATTCCCTATCCCCACCTCCACTGGAGAATCTTCCAAAAGCTGACTGGGGAAATATTCACAATGACAGCCCACTTCCAGTCTTGGTCTCTTGCCCCATGTCTCTCTCTTTTTTTTTTTTTTAAGATTTTTATTTATTTATTTGACAGAGAGAGATCACAAGCAGGCAGAGAGGCGGGCAGAGAGAGAAGAAGGGAAGCAGGCTCCCTGTTGAGCAGAGAGCCCGATGCGGGACTCGATCCCAGGACCCCGAGATCATGACCTGAGCCGAAGGCAGAGTCCTAACCCACTGAGCCACACAGGCACCCCCATATGTCTCTTTATAAAAATGCATGGGTGGTTTCTATAGTGAAAAGAGCATAAGATTTCAAATGCAGTGAGCAAGGTTCAAGTCCCTGATTCACTATTTGCTTATTTTATGACTTTGACTAGCATAGCTCTCTGAGGCACTGAATATATAAAATGGAATTACTGTGTAGTCCTACTTAAGTGATGAGATTCTTGTGGGATCAAATGAAACAAAAATGTTGTGTGAAATTACTCTGAAAACTCTAACGTGCTACTTACTTTTTAGTTGCTAGATATATATTACAGGTTACCGCCCTGAAAATAAAACAACTGACAGTAATTCTTGCTCTCTGCCATAGATGCAAATCACAAACAAAATCAATAAAAATCTGAAGAGCTGCTAGATTCTTAGAGGTTCCTCCATTATCACCATATGACTTGACTCAAAACCTAAAAGCAAATTCCTGTTAGATTCTCAGTGTTGACTCATTTCATCAGAAACCCCAGCAGCAGAGACTGAATGATGGCATTCATTTGACTTGCCATTACAACTCGCAAAACATTACAAGGAAACTGTTTTCTTAAAAGCAATGCTCTCCTCTTCATATGTCTATAGGCTTAGCTTGTCAAACTGGGGAGCATATGAAGTCACGAGCCCATGCCATCTCATGCATTGTGGTTACCGACATCAGAAGCTGCTCCAACACACCTGAAAATTATGCTGCTGACACATTCTGGAATGAAATGGCAGTACTTCTAGACACATGACCTTTATCTCCATCACAGGCAACAATGACCAGTCTGCATATGCACATAATGGAGATAAGGACTGGAGACAGTAACAATGAAACAGTACCAGTCAGGAAACAACTGTGGCTTAAGGGGAAGGGGCAGCTGGAGCAACCCACCCAGCAGCCTTTGCGCTGGTCAAATTCTAAGCTATCCAATAAAGGCTTCATCTATACAGAGTGGATTTTACACAAGTTTTCCAAATTTTGCCTCAATAAACCCAGTGTTCTCTGATGAGAAACATTCCCTTTTACTCTTCCCAGGATAAGTGAAATGACAAGAAATTGCTTGGCATATAGTATAGGGTCAATAAATATGTATTTATTGTTGACTGATATCCAGGAATAGTCATAATCTCTGTAGGGCTCGACTAGAACAGCCAGTAGTATTAATACAAACAAACCATCCTTCAGAGTCTTTTAGAAACTGCCTCTAAAAGGCTAAATAATGGGTATAGCAGACAGCTTTGGTTTGCTCTCCAGCATCCATTTCCTCACTTTCATGGTAACAGTATCCTCAACTTTCTCTATGAGAGGATTTGTATACTGGATTAATCTTACTCTCAACCTCTGCAGGTAAATTCTGAATGGCTTAAGCCAATTAGCATTTTCCAAACATTTGAGTACAACATTATTACTGAGAATGGCAAAGCTTATTCATTCTCTTTCCTGAACAAGGAAGCATGTCCCTAGGGAGTTGTTCACAATCATCCGTGGCCTCAAAAATAACTGGCCTTAGAAAATAAACTAAGTCCTTGGTGATCTTGTTTTGTCACTAAATCAGACTACCTAAAGTTCATAGTTTCTCTGAATTTTTCCTTTACCTGAGTGTATAAATTCCCTTTGTTAAACAAGTTTGAGTCAGTTTATACGTCATTTGCAGCCCCAAGCACCCCCCATTTACATGCTGGCAATTGTGAAATGAAATTGAAACTTGTACTCAAGATTTATTTTCTGAGTGACACAACTAAAAAAAAATGACAAAGTTTCTGCTTAAATACTTGTAAATCCATGGGGGTAGTCTCTGAAACTCATTATACCACCAGGAGGGACTAAAGTCCTTTTTCTACCCTTTGCTGAGTTATTCCTTCAACTATTGCTTAGTAATAGATCTTAAGTCCTTTCCAGCATGCAATTCTGAGAGCCTGAGACAGATTCCAATGCTCATAAGGCAATGACCTGAATATACTTTCTTCATATCACCTCCTTAAAAGATTCCTCTATACATGTTACAACACTGTGAAAGTATAAATTAGGGTCACTCTTAAGTTACAGATCTATGGAGGGGAATAACCAGACACCCAAGGCTATTCCTAGAGGCATGTATGACCCTGGGCTATTTGCAGTTAGTCTGAAGAAGAATTGGAGATCATTGCCAAGTTCCTTGGATATCTGATTTAAGGTATACAATTCCATAAGCAGAACCTCTTAAGAAATACAACCAGAGTCCCCTACATAACAAGAATAAATCAGGCCCTTGCATTTTTGTAACAAAAAAAAAATACCTATCCCATGGCAACTTGTTTTCTAAAGCATATGGTTCTATTTCCAGAATTTTATACAAAATATCTAAACTCTAGGAACCCAGTCTTGATTTGACTGCTATCTTGTTCTTGACAAAATCTTAGTTAAATGATACTGGTACAAGAGTTGACATACTGATAGAATTTCATAGATTTCATAGACTCAAAATCAAGCCTAAATAAAAATGGAGACAGAGATAAAGAAAGCAGCATAATCCAATGAGAAAAAATGGGAGGGTAGTCAATTAATTTTGAGATAATTCTTTACATGACAAATGATTCATGATAGATCCTTAAACTATATACCAAAAAAAACTTCTAGATGTAGCAAAAGAACTAATGTAAAAAAACCCACAAACTTAAAAATGAATATATAGGTGAATAGTTAATCTCTCAGTAGAGGACAACTTTTTTTAATATAAAAGAAATGGAAGAATTTGCAAAGGAAGGGACAAATTTGATTATCTAAAAATTTAACACTTCCGTATGCCAAAAATGTTTTAAGGAAAATAAGTTGGTAAAAATATTCTGAAAAAAGGTAGTATCTTAATATATTTAATAGATAAAGTGCTCTTAATAAAATAAAACATACCCAAGCTCTAAAAGACACAAAATTGTGGGAAATTCACACAATAAAAATCAATGACCTCAAAGTACAGCTATTAGAATGTCTAAAATTAAAAAAAATAGTAACAATATCAAATACTGGTGAGGATGCAGAAATACTGGGTCATTCATACATTGATGGTGGGAATGTAAAATGTTATAGTCACTCTACAAACTATGACTCGGTCTCACACAACTAAACATGAGCTAACCATCTGACTCAGCAATTGCACTCTTGGGCATTTATTGCAGAGAAATGAATATTCATGTCCATATAAAAATGTGTACAAAATTATTCATAGTAACATCATTTCTAGTAGTCCAGAACCTGGAAACAATCAAAATATTCTTCAATAGATGACTGGTTATATAAACAACAGTATATCCACCCCCCATGGAATACTACTCAGCAATAAAAAGGAACAAACTATTGATTCATGCAAAAACCTAGAGGGGTTATGCTAACTAAACGATGCCAAACTTAAATGGTTACAAGCTATATAATTCCATTTACATAACATTTTAAAATGAACAAAACTATAGAAATGGAGAACAGATTAGTGGTTGCTAGTTGTTAGGAATGGGAGTAGACAGAGACGTGTGGCTATAAATGGCTAAATACTGATGTGTTCATTAATTCAGACCAAGTGGCTGGATGGAGGGGACATCTGGATTTGGATTTAGGTGAGAGAAGGTCTGCATAATCTTTGAATTTGAGCCACAGGCTCAAACTTCATTTTATCAGAAGGGCTCTGAAGTGCTATCTTGATTTGCTATTTGTCTTTGTTCCTTCAGTGTATGGTGCCCTTGGGTACTCCATGGGGAAGATGAAAGACTGACAAGGCCGGATTTGGGTATTTTGGGTCCCATGTGAATCCTAACAAATATAATTCCAACTTCTATGTTGCACCTCTACTATACCTTTAAAAAATCAGATATGTTCAAAAATTTATGTACTGGAATGTTTATTTCAGTACTAATCATGAGAATTAAAAATCAGAAAAAGTAAATGCTATGAAGATAGTGGATAATTTAAATAAGTGAGATATAATGGATCCATTATAAACAATATTTTTGAAAGACAGTTAGTGAAACTGTCAAATCTTAAAAAAAATAAAAAATACAAAAATCAGGATAAAGTAAAATATCTATTTTTTATTTATTCTAGGGTTAAAATCTTCATGCCAAGCTGTAGTATCTAGTAGCACACACTATATTATAATTGTAAAACATATATATAGTATATATAATATGTATAAATAAAATATAAATATATAAAATATATAAATATAAAAATATATTTTTATAATATTTCAAAATGGCCCTAAGATCATTGGCATTATCCTCAAAAACAGATGCTGTAACTTTTAATAATCACTTTTTCAATTATATTTACTTATTAAATCTTTTATTATTGTGATCTAGGCATAGGTGTTAGACTTAATCACAGCAATCTAGTTTTTTGGAGCTAAAGATATTGGTGTTGTTAATTTTAACTAGCTATGGAAATGAAATTATTGCTTCTATAGAAACTTTTTGTGGCTCTATAGTTGGCCTGAAATCTTCCTATTCCTTCTTTCCTCTTCTAAAGTTAAAGAAAACTACATCATTGTTATATTAAAAATTATACCTAAGGACTTAATTTATAAATCTTCAAGAAAATTATACAAAGGAAACTTCCTTCTAAATCCAATGTTCTATGATTTTATTAGCCTTTTTTCAGAGCGGAATGTAGGAAAAACAAGAAAAATAATAGCATGAGCAGATATTCTATTCTACTTTCCATTGGTTATTGCCATGTATTTATATTTCATGTTTTTCCATCAACCTACAAAGCCTTTCCAAAACTATTCCTGGGGAGAACGCTGGAAATAAAAGTGGACAGAGAGTAGAATCTCTTGTTGTGGTTCTGAACATCAGAATGGAAGGAGCTCCTGCCAGAGAGTACACTTATCTTATAGGAAAGATTAATGTAGTTAGCTAGCATCATTGAAGATTTAAGTATTACTGCATTTATATTTTCCAGTCGAGTTCAGCATTAGCTTTTCCACCAGTAATTTATATTTGCAGGAACCCTTATTTGTTATACATTTTTATATTCTTAAAAGGCTAATACTAAACATAATTCAGATTTTTAAAATGATCTGTTTTAACATGATGAACATTGACCCTGTCTCACTGATGCACTCAGACATTAATGAGCAGTGTATGGCTGTTCATACTTATCACAAATGGTCTCTAAATGATGTGTGTTTAGAGATGTCTGCCTGTTTACCCAATGTTTGTAATAACATTTTAGGGATAGCTTTGTGCCCTTTCCACTTCTACTCTTACACTGAGGTAGTCTTAGGACCTCATGTCTGTAAAAGCATCTATCAAGGCTGCCCATGCCTAGGGTGACAACATAAATTATTACACAAACCAGGATACTTTGAAGAGTGAAAAAGAGTGCCTTTAATAATTTTCAATAGCAACATGAATAAGCCATTAATAATTATTCAATAGCAACATGAATAAATGAGGACTATCCCAGGCACAATGGCATCTATGGTCACCCCATTCATGCCTCAAGCAGCCATAAAAGGAAAGCTCAAAGTCATAGGGTATAACAGATGCCCCCTAGGCAAAGTTAGTTTCAGTGCTCATTTATGTTTCTGGATTCTCAATTTTATTCCTTTTCTCTCCTCTAAGGATTTTGTTTAATTTTTTAGCGAGTTCAGTGAGATATATATATATATATATATATATATATAAAATTTGCAAGAGAGAAAAAGAGGGTAGCATGTATGAGTGAAGAGAGGAAGGGCAAAGGGAGAAACAGACTCCCTGCTGAGCAGGGAGCCCAATGTAGGGCTTGATCCCAGGGCTCTGACATCGTGACCTGAGCTGAAAGCAGATGCTTAAACCCACTGAACCATCCAGGAGTTCCCATAAAATATATTTTTTTAAAAGTATTTTATCTAGTGGGTGCCTGGGTGGCTTATTCAGTTAAGTGTCCGACTCTTGGTTTGAGCTTAGTTCTTGATCTCAGGGTTGTGAATTCATCCCTGCATTGGACTTTGCCCTAGGCAAAGAACCTACTTAGAAAATAAATTGAAAAGGCTATTTTTTTTTCTAGTATTTGTAGTTGTTTTGCCATAGGAGGACAGTTCAACGTATTATGTGTCCCACTTAGCTATAAATAGAAATCCTGAATGCCATTTTTTAGTGTGTATAAACCTATATTCAATACAGAGAAATGCAGTTAGAAAATAAAAATGTCAGAAAAAAACATAAAATGTTGACTCATGATTTATAGGAAGCAGGAATGGGTGACTTGTGTTTATTTCCCTTTTTTCCTTCAAAATTTTTTTTCCTTCAAAAATTTCTTCAAAAAAATTCCCTTTTTTCCTTCAAAAATTTCTCTAATCCCAAGTGCTCACAGGGAATTGTGTTACTTTTATATAAAAGAAAAAAAAAGCTGAGATAATTGATATTTAAGGCAATTGATATAAGAAGCCAATGCTCTGTTAGTTGAGATTCAGTAAGCTCTATTCTTATATAATCACAAAGCTCAAGAACTCAACTATAGTATTTTACTTCCCTTTAAAAACACTTTGATTATGTTACTCACAATCACTTTGCCCACATTTTTTTTAAATCAAAGACTATTAACTAAGAAACAATAATTTGAAGAACATCAAAGAATGTCCTGTAAGACTATGATGGAAGATACTACTCAATGTGGTGTTCAATGCCTTTATGTATAAACATTCATGTGACAAATTTCTCAGAGAAAGTTTACCATCTACCACATTTTGGAATGGTTGCTTTTCTCATCACTAAATGGCTGAAAGATATATTTATTTTGCCTAGATCTCAGTATCCTCATCTGTGAAGCATGAATAATAATCTACTTAGGAGGGTGTTTGTGAAAAATTGCATGGCATATTTTATATAAAGGACCTACTATGGCTCCTAGCACAGTGCTAACAAAATGCTGTTGTTTTTTCCCATCATGCTACTTTCCTGCTTTTAAAAATCAAATGTAGTCCTCAATTAAATTAAATTGTCCTACTTTTTTAAAAAATTAATTTATTTTTTTTTTATTTCCAGCTGAGTGAAATTGTCCTACTTTTTTGTTTGTTTTTCCCTTGTTTTCACCATAACTAAGTCCTTTCTTATATGACCACATTCTTTTGGAAAATAGGTAAATATAAAAAACCTACAGAGATTGAGGAATTTTTTTTATAAAAGTGCTATGTATCATTTTACCATCACTAAGTGTTCATTTATCTTTCAAAACTGCCATTGATTCATTTAATATCATTTACTAGTTAAGTAAATATTTGCTTAATACCTACTATGTACAAGACATGGAGCAATGATTATAGCAGACAAAGTACCTGTGCTCATGCTGGTCATTTTTATATATGTTTGTGGAGGAAGTGTGATGGTAAGGAGATAGACAATAAAAAAGACAATTATAGAATATAATATACAATTTGATTAAAATATGCAGGTTAATGCAATTTATTTTTTTGAAATTTTTAAAGTCAATTAAATAACATGTAGTATATTATTAGTTTCAGAGGTAGAGCTTAGTGATTTAAAATGACTGGGTGGCTATTTAAGCAGAGTATGAGGGTTATGGAGAAGACATTTCAGCTAATCATAACTAATATTTTTTACTATGATCAAAAATATTTCTAAGCATTTTGCATGCATTAGTTTAATTTTGTAACACTCCTACAAAGTAGGTATTATCATTATCCACATTTTACATATGGGGAAACAGAGGCACCAAGAAATTAGGTAACTTAAGAAAGTTAGGAAGTAGAGGCAATATTAAAGTATAAGTATTTTGACTCAAAAGACTATATGCTCTACCACTATGCTATAGTGCAAAGAACAGGAGAAGGACATAACAAGGAATAATAAATTCAATGGCCCTGAAGTGCTACCTATGACAGAAATGAACCAGTAGAAATGGTAACATTGATGCATCAGGAGAAAAAGGATATAACAAGAGGAGTGACATCCTTAAGTAGGCTACAATTATTGCCTGGAGAACAGGTAGCTGTGCATTGGTGTTCCTGAGCTTTGCAACCAAGAACAGTCATTAAGACCTAAGGCTTACAGATAGAAGCCACAATGAGCCGGCCATATATGCTGGGTTTTTGGTTTTTTTTTTTTTTTTTTCATCCCCAATCACCTAGGGTAAATCACAGTTGAGAAAAGAAAGTTTGCCAAGAAACCTCTCCAAACTTCTCATCAAAAAAAACTATTAAGATTTCCCACACAAATAAAACAAACAAATGACAAGATTTGAAGACTCAAAACAGTGTGAGAACTCAAGCTAATTACTGACAGTCATCCTTGGTGCCTCTCTCATTTAGCGTTGTGATCATGTGTCTGTGTGTCTGATCAGAGCACAGATTTTTATCTTACCAATTGTTGTATCCCCAGCACAAACAGCTGTGCAGCCTGATACCTGTTCAATAAATGCTTATCAGAGAAAAATTTTGCTTTAGAAACAATAACTTCACCTATGATCACCCCTTTTCAAGCTGTAAATAAATTCTGCTCACATTCTATTAGATCCCTTTCCTATTCTCATGCACACAGGCTCCTGGTGTGTTTTAACTTCTAAAGCCCAGCACCCTTATTAGTATAGGTGTTTTGTTGGAAGATTGCTCTTAGGCTGCTGGAGTCTCTGACCATGCTCAAAGGGGAGCAAGAAGACTGGAAATTTCCATTCCTTACAGGCAGCCTTTAGCACATGACAGATGGATTTAGAGGTATAAACACCCCATGCATTTATCTGTGAGTGGAACAAGTCCCAACATGTGGTCCATGATATTTCTAGGGCTGCTATATAGCACTGACCCAGTCTCAACTTTTGAGGAGCTTTGATACAAAAACCTCGTTTGACTTTCTTCCATTCCTGATTCCAATCCCTCAGTCTTCTACTAGTTTATCTAGGGAGTATTTCCTGATAAATCATTTTCACAGGAATCCTCATCTCAGACTCTGTTTGGGGGGACCAGGCCAAAAACAATCTCCCCAAATTTATATTTTCCACACATCAAATTTCAAAGGTGACATGCTTATGACAGATACTATTCAAGGACAACTGCAGCAGGGATGACTTCATTGAGCCTAGACTGACTATTTTGGCCATATCAAATATTTATGTAAAATTCCTTAAAGTTACACAGATCATTAATTTTTGGATGCAAACTAGGTAGAGGAAACAGAAGGAAGAGAACATGAGTATAGAGAAGTCTGCAAATACTAGGTTTTACGTGTAAATGGTACTTACTATGTCAGTTTAAATTTATGAAACCACAAAAATCCCAGAAGAGAGCATAGGCAGTAATTTCTCTGACATTAGCCGTAACCACATTTTTCTGGATATGTCTCCTGAGGCAGGTGAAATAAAAGCAAAAATAAACTATTGGGACTTCATCAAAATAAAAAGCTTCTGCAGAGCAAAAAAAACAATCAACAAAACTAAAAGACAACTTATAGAATGGGAGACAATATTTGCAAGTGACATGTAAGAAAAAGGGTTAGTATCCAAAATATATAAGGTACTTATACAACTCAACATCAAAAAACAATAATCCAATTTTTAAAAATTGCAGAAGACATGAACAGACATTTTTCTGAAGAAGACATACAGATGGCCAACAGATACATGAAAAAATGCTCAACATCATTCATTATCTGGGAAAGGTAAATCAAAATCCTAATGAGATATTACCTCACACCTGTCACAATGGCTAACATCAACAACATAAGAAACAAGTATTGGTAAGGATATGGAGAAAAAGGAACACTTATGTACTATTCGGGGGGAATGCAGACTGGGGCAATCATTATGGAAAACAGTATGGGTGTTTCTCAAAAAATTTAAAATGGAACTACCATATGAGTTAGTAATCACATTACTGGGTATTTACCCAAAGAATAAAGAACACCAATTCAAAAAAATATATGCACCCTTGTGTTTGTAGAAGCATTATTTACAAAAACCAAATTATGGAAGTAGCCCAAGTGTCCATCAATAGATGAATGAATAAAGAAGATATGGTTTATGTATGATGGAATATTATTCATCCATAAAAAATGAAATCTTGCCATTTGCAACAACATGGATAGATCTAGAGAAAAGTCAGAGAAAGACAAATACTATATGATTTCACTCATATGTGGAATTTAAGAAACTAAACTAGTGAATAAAGGGGAAAAAAGAGACCAAAAAACAGCATCTTAACGATAGAAAACAGATGGTTATGAGAAGGGAAGTGGTGAGGGGATGGGTGACATAGGTGAAGGGGATTAGGAGTTAGTTATCTTAATGAGCACTAAGTAATATATAGAATTATTCAATCAATATATTGTATACCTGAAACTAATATAATGTATGTTAACTATACTGTAATTAAAATAAAATTTAAAAATTTATGTCTCCATAATGACATGCATTATATGTAGTTATACCCCTTGGGTGACTGCAAGACACCATATACAAAAAACGTTGCAATTTCTCTATGTCCCCACCAACAGTATTGTTGTCCCTCCTTTTTTTTATTATTATGTTCAGTTAGACAACATATAGTATATCATTAGTTTCTAATGTAGTATTCAGTGATTCATTAGTTGTGTTTAACACCCAGTTCTGATCACAACACATACCCTCCTTAATATCCATCACTTGGTTCCCCTACCCCTTAACCACCACCCTTCTGTAACCCTCAGTTTGTTTCCTGGAGTCCACAGTCTCTCTTGGTTTTTCTGCTTTCTTCCCATTCAGTTCCCTTCCCGTATGGTCCTCTGCACTCTTCCTTATGTTCCTTATGTTCCACAAATGAATATAACCATTTAATTGTCTTTCCCTGATTGACTTATTTGACTTAACATAGTCCTATCCAGTTCCATCCACACTGACACAAATGGTAGGTATTCATCCTTTCTGATGGCTGGGTTATATTCCATTGTATAAATGAATCACATCTTCTCTATCCATTCATCTGTTGAAGGTCATCTCAGCTCCTTCCACACTTTGTCCTTTTTTTTTTTTTTTACATTATAACCATCCTACTGTGTGTAAGGTGGTTCTTTATATACTCTAAATATCAGTCCCTTAATAAATATCTGATTTTCTATTTTTTTTCCATTTCGTGCCTTGCCTTTTCACTCCCTTATCATTTGGTGGATCATAGGATAGTTCCATTTTAAACTTCATGAGAAACCTCCTTACTGTTCCCCAGAGTGGCTGCACCTATTTGCATTCCCACGAACAGTGTAAAGGGGTCCCACTTTCTCTGCATCCTTGCCAACATCTATTGTTTCTTGTGCTGTTCATTTTAGCCATTCTGATACATGTGAGGTGATATTGTAGTTTTGATTTGTAATTCCCTCATGATGGATGATGTTAAGCATCTTTTCATGTGTCTGTTGGTCACCTGTATATTTTCTTTGAAAAAATGTCTATTCTTGTCTTCTGACCATTTTTAGCTGGATTATTTGTTCTTTGGGTGTTGAGTTTTATAAGTATTTTTTATATATTTTGGATACTCTTTATCTGATATGTCATTTGCAAATATCTTCTCCCATCCTATACTAACTTTTAGTCTTGTCGATTGCTTTCTTTGCTGTGCAGAAGCTGTTTATTTTGATGTAGTTCCAATAGTTAATTTTTACTTTTGAGTCCCTTGCATTAGGCAAAATGTCTAGTAAGAAGTTCCTATGACTGATGAATTTTCCCCAATTTAATTATTATTTGTTAAAAAGAAAATGCACCATGTTCCACACTCTGTCTTTTCAGAAGTCAAAAATTTTGGTCCTTAAATTCTTTTTTTTTTTTTAAGATTTTATTTATTTATTTATGAGAAACAGAGAGATAAAAGAGAGAAAGGCAGAGGGAGATGCAGGCTCCCCATGGAGCAGGGAGCCTGGAGTGGGACTCTATCCCAGGACCCTAGGATCATGACCTAAGCCCAAGGAAGATGCTTAACAGACTGAGACACCCAGGTTCTCCGGGCCCTTAAACTCTTAACACAATTTACTCTGTTGAATCTTTCCACATGCCTTGAATTGATTGACGTAGTATCTAAAATACCTGTCATTACCATGAATTAACTCTATGTTATTTTATTAATAATAATAATATTATTATTATTATATTATTATTATTAATATTTTTAGAATCATGGAGGCTAATACTTCAATACCTAAAGGCCTAAACATTTCAACACCTGAAAGGCCTAAAACTGGGGTTTCTCAGAACCCTCAGAGGAAAACCATGAATGGTTGTAGATGCAGGCATCCTTTTGGTCTGTTACTTTTGCACCAGATCTCTGAAGGTCCAAAGGAACTCTAAAGAGAAGAAACTTCTCGTGCCCTTCCCCAGCCAATTTGAGCACTATAGCTCAGACTAATTATAACTGTAGGGGGTCATAGAACATGGTTCTAAAATTCCCTCTTTCAGCACACCTTGAGATCGAATTCCATGTTGGGTGCCATGCTCACCGGGGAGTCTGCTTGAGATACTCTCTCTTCCTCTCCCTCTGACCCTACCCCTGCTGTTGCATACACGCTCTCCCTCTAAAATAAATAAATAAATAAATAAATAAATAAATAAATAAATAAAATCTTTAAAATTCTCTCTTTTATCCGTAATTGCAGTAATCCATTGAATAGAAACAAAGGCACAGGAAGTTACATGACAGAGTTTCTGCAGTAAGGTCTGATTATAAATTTAAGTATATTATAAATTATACTTTTAAATATTTACATATATATTTTATATTTGTATTATAAATATAGTATAAATATAAGGTCTGATAGCACTGGGGTGCCTGGGTAGCTCAGTCAGTTAAGCCTTTAACTCTTTTTTTTTTTAAGATTTTTATTTATTTATGACAGACAGAAATCACAAGGAGGCAGAGAGGCAGGAACAGAGAGAGGAGAGGCAGGCTCCCTGCCGAGCAGAGAGCCCGATGTGGGTCTCGATCCCAGGACCCTGGGATCATGGCCTGAGCTGAAGGCAGAGGCTTTAATCCACTGAGCCACCCAGGCACCCCATCCTTTAACTCTTGATTTTGGCTCAGGTTGTGATCTCAGGGTTGTGGGATCAAGCCCCTCATTGGATTCCTCACTCAGTGAGGAGTCTGTAGATTTTCTCTCTCCCTCTCCTGCCCTTCCTCCCTTAAATAAATAAACAAATCTTTTAAAAAAGAGATAGTATCTTGATTTAGGTTATGGCTCAGTGTGTATTATTTTCTCTTTAAAAAACTTCAGATATACAAACAATAGCATTTGAAACTCACACCTGAGAATCAGAAATGATACAGCAATTTCTGAGTAATGATATAATTTTGGCTTTGGGGATAAGCCAGTTTAGGGCATGATTATCTGTCAGGGAAACTCAAGATACAAAATTGGTCCTGGTATTCCATAAACAAAATACACAACTTGTTTCTCTGTCTTCCCTTTCTTACCTTTATTTTACACTTGTATTTGTAAGTTGAAGTAAAAATACATTGGCCTAAATTATCCTTGATAAGAAGTTTAATTAGAATTATCAATACAAGTAAGGGCAAAAAACTCGGTTACAAATAAATTACTTAAAGTTATAACTATGACTTTATCTTAAAAACAATCACACCATGCCCTGGTAAACAAATACATATATTGACTGCTTTAACTTTCTCTCCACTGTGATATAATTTGTTCTGCATTATTGAAATTATTAGCCTAGCATTTTGTTTACAGCATAATAATAGTATAAAATCTTTTACTATAGTTCTCTTTAACCATGGAAAATATTTTAGTTTAATCTTTCAGAAAGAAAATGAACCAGTGACCTAAAAAGATATGTGGATAAATGGGGCTAATCTAATAATTAGACCTGTCTCCTTTTGTTGTCATTCCTCAAAATTATTCTTACTGTAAGAAGAGGCAAAGTGTATTTCATTTCCTCCAGGGCTGAAGAGCTTCAATTTGTTCATTATTTTCTTTTTAAATATGGGTTTACTGATCCATTGATATAGTGTAATAGAATCCCAACATTTCAATTTTTTTGCACTATACAAATTAATAGGTTTTTTTAATAAAATCTTCATTCTTCAGAATTCTACTTTCAACAGGAATTAGATTTTCCTTTGGGGAAAACTGGATCTATTCTGTCAATACATTATGCATTTTCTCTTTTCCAACCATAATACAAAAGAAAGGGTGATCTTTGCAAAATGTCCTCCTATTACCTCTTGTTCACACTGTTTAATATCAGTCATCAACATGGCATTTTGGTGGTTAATTTAGTAACAATATATTGTGAGATTATAACACATGAGGAAGTAAAATGTATGACAACAGTAATATACAAGTTAAAAGTAGGGAAATGAAGATCTACTATTATAAGTTTTTACACTACATAAGAAGTGGTATGTAATTTGAAGGTAGAATTTGATTAAAATTTTATACTGCAAATCCTTGAATAAACATTTAAAAAATAGACATCTAGCTAACAAGCCAAGAAGGGGAATACCAATACTCAGTTTAAAACAAAACAGGAAAAAGTAGAAAAGGGAGCAAAAAAGTTGATGGGACACATAGAAAACAAATAGAAAGCATATTAATCACCACATTAAATTTAAATGGCATAACACTTTAAATAAAATGCATTAGGCGTGTCTGGGTTAAGGTCAGTCGGTTAAGCATCTGCCTTCGGCTCAGGTCATGATCTTCAGATCTTGGGATCAAGCCCCATATCATGCTTCCTACTCAGCAGGGAGTCTGCTTCTCTCTGTCTTTCTCTCTCTCTCTCTCTCTCTCTCTTCCTCTGCCCCTCCACACTGTTCATTCCCTCTCTCTCACAAATAAACAAAATCTTTAAAAAAATAATGAAATAAAATGCATTCTAATATTTGATACAAAAGCAAAATCTGATTATATGCTGTTGATAAAACAACCCTTGATGCAATTAAAAAAAAGATACAGATTAGAAGAAGAATGAAGGGGAAAATATAGCATGCTACCACTAGTCAAAGGAAAGTTGGGGGAAACTATACTAATATCAGATAAAGTATATTTAAGAGCCAGAAATATTACCAAGGATAAAAAAAGAGTTATTTACTAATACAAAGGGGTCAATTTTATTTTTTTCAATTTTTCTTAAATAGTTTTGTTGAGTTGTACTGTACATATTTAAAGTGTATGATCTGGTAACTTTTGAAAAGTGAATACATTGCAAAAAACTCAACACATTCAAGAAAATGGATTTATACATCTCCCCAAAAGTCTTCCTGTGACTCTTTTGCAGTCCATTCTTTACATCCCTCCCCACATCCCATGCAACCACTGATACACTATCTGAAGGGGTCAACTTTAAAAACAGGATATAATAACCCTAAATGTGTATACACTGATTAAAATACCTTTAAAATAAATGAAGCAAAAACTTTGAAAACTAAAGGGAGAAATAGACCACAATTACAGTTGGAGATTGTAAGATCCCTCTATTAACAACTGAGAGAATAAGATGATAGCAATCAGTAATTATAAAAAATTATAAAAAAAATTATCAACCTAATTAACTTTTGGCAATTATGTGATACTCCATTTTTAAAAGGGGAATAAATCATATTAAGTATGTTCTCTGACCAAAACAAAATTAAATTAGAACAGCATAACAGAAAGAAATCAAATAAATCAGCAAATATGTATAAATTAAACAATGTGCTACTAAATAAGCCATGGTTCAAATAAGAAATCACAAACTAAATCAGAAATTATTTGGAACTAAAAGAAAAAGAAAACAAAATAAGCCAAAATTTGTAGTAAGCAGCCAGAATAGTGCTTATATGAAAATGTAGAGTAGTAAAGCTTTTGTTGGAAAAGAAGAAAGTTTTAAAGTCAGTGATTTAATCTTCCACACTGAGAAATTTTGAAAAGATCAAATTAAGCAGAAAGAAAAATAGGAGTATGGAAAGTTTGGATGGCAGTTTCATCTAACTGGCTTAACTGACATTTAGAGAACAGCCAACACAACAACAGCAGAATTCACATTCTTCTCAAATGCTCAAGGGATACTCATCAACCTAGACCACATTCTGGGCCATAAAACAAGGTTCAATAGATTTAAATGAATTCAGGTCACGCACAGTATGTTCTCTGAATCCAGTGGAATTAAATTACAAATCAATAACATAAAGATACCTGGAAAATCTTCCAAATATTTGGAAGATGAATAAGAAGATTCTAAATAATCTCTGGGACAAAGAAGCCACAGGAAAAATTTAAAAATACTTTGAAGTGAATGAAAATGAAAACAATGTCCACCAAAATTTGTGGCATTTTGCTAAAGCAATATGTTGGGGAAATTCATAGTTCTAAATGCATATGGTCAAAGTGAAGAAAGATTTTAAATCAAGGACCTCAAATTCCACTTAAGAAACTAAAAATATACCTTAAACTAATACAATGCTATGTGTCATTTATATCTCAATAAAGCTGGCAGTTAGGCAAAACTAGAGGGAAAAATAATAAAACACAAGTAAGCAGAAGAAAGGGAATAATAATTGTAATTGTGGACATAAATATAAAATATAAAATACTATAGGAAAACAAAACAATGAAACAAAATGTTAGTGTTTTGAGAAATTATAGTCAACAAACCTCTAGCCAAACTGATCAGGAAAAATTAGGAAAGATAAAAATTACCATACATTGAGAGTGAGAAAGTTTACATAAGTACAGATTCCACAAATATTTAAAACATAAGGAATATTAAAAACAAGTTTATGACAAGCAATTTGACAAATTTAAGTGTAATTATCAAACTCCTTGCAAGATTCAAATTAGCAAAAATCACCTAAGAAGAAATTGATAATCAGAAAATATCTACTGAATAAAATGAATTAGTATTAAAAATCTTTTCATAATGAAAACTCCAGGCCCAGATGACTATATTGGTGAATTTTAACAAATTTAAGGAAAAAATATGCCAATTCTACCTAAAAATCTATATAATCTCTTTTAAAAAAACCTGTAAAGAACACTTCCAAACTCATTATAGAAGGACTACATTACCTTGATATCAAAACCAAAGATATTTCAAGAAAAAATTTCAGATAAATATACCTCATAAATGTACATGTTGAAATAACTAAGTAAAATGTATAGAAATAGAGTCCTGTAGAGTTCAGTCATATATAAAGGGATAAAATGTCATGGCCAAAGGGAGTTTATTTTAGAAATGCAAGACTGATTTAACATTTTAAAATCAATCAATGTAGTTTACCAACTAACAAATCCAAGAAGAAAAACTACATTATCATCTTAGACATAGGCCATACATTTGAAAAAAAAATTTTTTTACATCCTTTCCAGTTAAAAATTCTCAGCAAATTAAAAATACAAGGAAACATCCTAATCTGATAAAAGAGATCTATGAAAAAACCCTACAACTGATATATCATATAGGGGTGAAAGACTGAATGCCTTCTTACTAATATCTAGGATATGACAAAGATGTCTGTTCTCAACATCATTATTCATTATCACACTGGTGGTACCAGCTAGTACAATAATACAAGAAAAAAAATAAAGGGAATTTTGATTGGAATATACAACAAAAAGTCAAAACAACAGCTGAAAAATTGAAATAAAAATACTATTTACTGTATAATCAAAATCGTAACATCTTTCAGGATAAATATAAGAAAAACTGTTCAAGACCTATACACTGAAAATGGCAAAATTAACTCAGATAAACTAAAGATCTAAATAAATGGAGTGATATGATTATGGGTGAGAAGACTCAATATTGTTAAGCTGTCACTTACTCATATCAATTTGTAAGTTCAAAGTAACCTCAGTCACAATTATAAGAGGTAATTTTGTAGAAATTAATAAACTTATTCTAATATTCACATGGAAATGCAAAAGAACTCTAATTACCAAAATAACTTTGAAAAAGAAAAAGAGTTTGGGAACTTACAGTGCTTAATTCAAGGCTTATTTTAAAGTTGTGTAATCAACACAGTGTGTTACTGGTGTAAAGATGTACAAATATGCCAAAAGATCAGAAGAGAGAACTCTAAAAAGATGATTTGTTTTATGGCCAACAAATTTTCAAAGGCACAGATACAATTCAGTAGAGGAAAAATAGTCTATTTTGCAAATGGTGTTGAACCAAGTGAATATCCATTGACAACAAAGAAAGAATTTAAACCCATATTTCACATCACATATAAAATTTAACTCAAAATTGATGACAGGCCTATTTGTAAAACCTAGAATTATAAAATTTCCAGAAGAAAACAGGAAAAAAATAAGTATGACCTTAGGTTAGACATTTATTTCTTAGCTATGATATCAAAAGCACAATTCAAAAACAATGAATGATCAATTGAACATCTTCAATACTAAAAACTTGTTTCTTCAAATGGTATTGTTAAGAGAATTCAAAGACAACAGATGGGGAAAAATTTGGAAAGTACACATCTACTAAAGGATTTGTTTTTGATATATACCAAGAACACCCAAAACTTAACAATAAAAAAAATCCATTTATTCTTCTCCTACCCACTTAAGCCCCCATGTTGCATCACCACTTCCTCATATGGGATTGGGAGGGAGACAAACCATAAGTGACTCTTAATCTCACAAAACAAACTGAGGGTTGCTGGGGGGAGGGGGTTTGGGAGAAGGGGGTGGGATTATGGACATTGGGGAGGGTATGTGCTTTGGTGAGTGCTGTGAAGTGTGTAAACCTGGTGATTCACAGACCTGTACCCCTGGGGATAAAAACATATGTTTATAAAAAATAAAAAATTTAAAAAAAAATCCAATAAAAGGGGGGATAAAACATATGAAAAGATGTCAGCAAAAAGATATGGGGATAAGAAGTAAACATGTGAGAAGGTGTTCAGCATCCTTAGTCTAAGAAATGGAAGTCAAAACCACAGTGAGATACTGATAAACATTTATTACAAAGGCTAAAATTAAAAAGACTCACGATATCAATTTGGCATGGATGTAGAGGAACTAAAATTCTCATATACAGCTGGTAGGAATATAAAAAGCTACAAGTAGGAAATTCAGAGGTGTGGTTTAGGGGAGAAATGGACTGTGGGTGCTGTGGAGGGGAGAGAGTGATGGTCAACAAGAAGGCCAAGGAAGCAGGGAGAGGAAGGAGCACACAGAGGAATGCAGGAGACTGTTTCCCTAAAGCCATTGGCTTAGAAAATTGAGAGGGGCTGAATATTTTTACTTCTTCCAATCAGTGGGGCTTAAAGCCTGGAGTTTAAAGATCAGCAGGCATGGCTGGGATAGAGCCCAGAGGGCACTGCACTGCTCCTAAAGAGAAGGCAGGCAAATAACCCAGGGGCAGACAGCAAGGTAATAGTCAATTGAAGAGTGTGTGTGGCATAGAGTGAGGAGATTATTCGTTCTTTTTGGAGCACGTCCTTGAGAGGCCATGTTCATGGAGACACCTCTTGGGGAACAAAGGAGTTGGCCAGTGCCATTTCCCTTACCTGCCCATGAGCATAAACACAGAGGCACCTGCAGAAAGCAACAGAGCACCAACACTGCCTGCCTAACATGCATATACCAAGCCCTACCCCTTGCACTCTGGTGTGACTACCCTTCTCAGTCACACTTGCCTCAGTCCCAGTGCAGTGGGCCCCTCCCTCAGAATACCAGCAGAAACCCCTGCACACACCACGTCTTCCAACCAGACTTCTGCAGGGCCTCAGTTGTGTCAGGTCTTATTTCATAAGCAGACGAGAGCATACATAGTTAAAACTTGCCACATTCAAGCCACCAACCAAACACTGCCCACAGCAGGCAAAGAGAGTCTCTGCAGACTAATGGCCTGAAGGAAAAACTATATACCAAAAAATTAGGCAAGCTGGAAGAAATGGATAAACTCCTGGAAACATATTAATTACCAAAACTGAAAAAGGAAGAAATAGAAAACTTGAATAGTTGAATCAGCACTAATGAAATTGAAGCAGTAATCAAAAACTCCCAACAAACAAAAGTCCAGGGCCAGATGGCTTCCCAGGAAAATTCTATCAAACATTTAAAGAAGAGTTAATACCTATTCTCCTCAATGTATTCCAAAGAATAGAAGAGGAAGTAAAACTTCCAATACATTCTATGAGACCGAAATTACCCAATACCAAAACCAAATAAAGACACCACTAAAAATGAGAACTACAGACCAATATCCTGATGAACATAGTTGTAAAAATTCTCAATAAAATATTAGCAAACAGGGGTGCCTGGGTGGCTCAGTTGGTTAAGCAGCTGCCTTCAGCTCAGGTCATGATCCCAGGGTCCTGGGATCGAGTCCCGCATCGGGCTCCTTGCTTGGCGGGGAGTCTGCTTCTCCCTCTGGCCCTGCCTGTGTTCGCTCTCTCTCCCTCTCTCCCTTTCTCTGACAAATAAATAAAAAATCTTTAAAAAAATTTTAGCAAACAAAATTCAACATTATATTTAAAAAATCTTTCAGCAGGGTCAAGTGGAATTTATTCCTGGGTTACAAGTTGGCTAACTATTCACAAATCAATGATAAGTGAATTTAGCAAAGTTGCAGGATAAAAAAATGTACAGAAATCTGTTGCATTTCTATACAACAGTAATGAAGCAGCAGGAAAAGAAATAAGGAATCAATCTCATACACAACTGCACCAAAAATAATGTTACCTAGGAATAAATCTAGCCAAAGGGGTAAAAGATCTACACTCTGAAAACTCTAAAACACAGATAAAAGAAATTAAAGATGATACAAATAAATGGAAAAACATTCAATACTTATAAATTAGAATAATAAATATTGTTAAAGTGATTATACTACCCAAAACAATCTATACATTTAATGTAATCCCTATCAAAATACCAGAAGCATTTTTCACAGAGCTAGAACACACAATCCTAAAACTTGTATGGAATCACAAAAGACCCTGAATAGCCAAAGCAACCTTGAAGAAGAAAAGCAAAGCTGGAGGAATCATAATTCTGGACTTCAAGTTATATTACAAAGCTGTAGTGATCAAGACAGTATGGTACTGGCACAAAAACAGACACATAGATCAAAAGAACAGAATAGAGAGTCCAGAAATAAACTCACACTTACATGGTCAATTAATCTTCAACAAATGATGCAAAAACATACAATGGGAAAAACACTCTTCAACAAATGGTGCTGGGAAAACTGGACAGCTTTATGCAAAAGAATGAAACTGGATCACTTTCTTATACCATATATAAAAATAAATTCAAAATGGGTGAAAGGCCTAAATATGAGACCTGAAACCATAAAAATCCTAGAAGAGAACACAGAAGACAGGTAATAACTTTGTTATTTATATATTTTTAAAATTATTTTATTTAATTAATTTATTTAATATATTAAATATACTTATTATATATTTATATTTATAGTAACTTTTGTCAAAAACTTTGACATTGGCAGTCATAACTTCTTTCTAGATATGTCTCCCAAGGCAAGGGAAACAAAGGCAAAGATAAATTATTGGGAGTACTTCAAAATAAAAAGCTTCTGAACAGCAAAGGAAACAATCAGCAAAACTAAAAGGCAACCTACAGAATAGGCAGAAATATTTGCAAATGACATATCAGATAGGGAGATACTGAACATTACTGATCATCAGGGAAATGCAAATCAAAACAACAATGAGATATCACCTCGCACTTGTCAGAATGGCTAAAATCAACAAACCAAGAAACAGCATGTGTTGGTAAAGTTGTGGAGAAACGGGAATATTATTGCACTGTTGGTGGGAATGCATACTGGGGCAGCCACTTTGGAAAACAGTATGGAGGTTCCTCAAAAACTTAAAAATAGAGCTAACTTACCATCAAGCAATTACACTATGAGATATTTACCCAAATAATACAAAAATACAGATTCAAAGAGATACATGCACCACAATGTTTGTATTTATACCAGTATTATCTGCAAAGCCAAATTATGGGAACAGCCCACGTATCCATCACAGACTGATACATTCTCTCTCTCTCTCTCTCTCTCTCTCCCTCCCTCTCTCTCCCTCTCTCCATCTATATCACAGAATATTACTCAACTATAATAAAGAATGAAATCTTGCCATTTGCAATGACATGGATGGAGCTAGAGAGTATTAAGCCAAGTTAAATAAGTCAGAGGAAGACAAATATCATATTATTTCACTCATATGTGGATTTAAGAAGCAAAACAAATAAGCAGAGGGGAAAAAAGAGAGATTGAGGCAAACCAAGAAACAGACTCTTAACTATAGAGAACAAACTGATGGTTACCAGAGGGGAGGATGGGTAGGGGGCTGAGTGAAATAGGTAATGGGGATGAAGGAGTGAATTTGTGATGGACATGGTATGTTGTATGGAGTGTTGAATCACTAAACTGTATACCTCAAACTAATAATACACTGTACATTAACTAACTGGAATTAAAAACTTGACAAAAAATTTAAAATGTAAATCATAAATTTTTAAGGGTAGAAATACTTGGAGAATAGTATGGTAGTTTCTTTTTTATTTAAAAATTTTATTTCTTAATTTTACAATTCCAGTATCATTATAAAACCTGAATTTATAATAAGAAGGTAATGTCCATTATCACATAAAACAATAGCAACAACATAATATTGAAAAATTTTTTGACAATAGAAAACCTGTTTGTTTTTTATTTATTTTAGATTTCTTTTCAGTGCTCTGGAATTCATTATTTATGCACCACATCCAGTGCTCCATGCAATACATGCCCTCCACAATACCCACCACCAGGCTCACCCAACGTTCCACCCCCACTCCCCTCCAAAACCCTAAGTTAGTTCCTCAGAGTCCACAGTCTCTCATGGTTTATCTACCCTCCAATTTCCCCAACTCCCTTCTCCTCTCCATCTCCCCATGTCCTCCATGTTATTCCTTATGCTCCACAGATAAGCGAAACCATATGGTAATTGACTCTCTCTGCTGGACTTATTTCACTCAACATAATCACCTCCAGTCCCATCCATGTTGATACAAAAGTTGGTTATTCATCCTTTCTGATGGAGGCATAATACTCCATAGTATATATGGACCACATCTTCCTTATCTATTCGTCCATTGAAGGGCATCTTTGTTCTTTCCACAGTATGGTTGTTTCTTAAAATTTAAATATACATCTACCATATGATCTACTCAATCCACTCCCTCAGTATTCAAGTCAATCTTGAGAGTGCACAAAACTGGAGGCACCCCAGTTCCTGATTTCAACTATAGTACAAAGTGAGAGTAATCAAAACTGTATGAGCAATATTTCTTTGTATATAAATATGAAAAATTATCCATTCACCAATTGATTGGCATTTAAATTATTCCTATATTTTGGATATTATGAATTATGTTTCTATGAGCATACTTGTAAAAGTTGTTATGTGAAATGTTTTCTCTTGGATAAATATGTAAGAGTAGATGTCCTATCATAAAACAAGACAGTAAACAATAAGTGTTGGAGAGCATGTGGAGAAAGGGGAACCCTTGGTGGGAATACAACCCTTGGTGGGAAAGCAAGTTGGTGCAGGCATTGTGGAAAACAGTGTGGAGATTCCTTAAGAAATTAAAAATAGAGCTACCCGATGACCCTGCAATTGCACTACTGGGTATTTACCCCAAAGATACAGATGTAGTGAAAAGAGGGGTCATCTGTACCCCAATGTTCATAGCAGCAATGGCCACAGGTGCCAAAATGTGGAAAGAACGAAGATGCCCTTCAAAGGACAAATGGATAAGATATGGTCCATATATATCTCCATCAGAAAGGATGATGTCTCCATCAGAAAGGATGAATACCCAACTTTTGTATCAACATGGATGGGACTGGAAGAGATTATGCTGAGTGAAATAAGTCAAGCAGAGAGAGTAAATTATCATAAGGTTTCACTTGTGGAACATAAGGAATAACACAAAGGACATGGGGAGATGGAGAGGAGAAGGGAGTTGGGGGAAATTGGAGGGGGAGATAAGCCATGAGAGACTGTGGAATCTGAGGAACTAACTTAGGGTTTTGGAGGGGAGGGGGGTGGGAGGTTGGGTGAGTTTGGTGGTGGGTATTGTGGAAGGCATATATTGCATGGAGCACTGGGTGTGGTGCATAAATAATGAATTCTGGAACACTGAAAAGAAATTAAAAAATAAATTAAATTAAAAAATAATGAGTGTATGTTAAGTTTTTAATAAACTGGCAAACTGTTCCTTAAAGTGTCTGTAGTGTCCTATGTTCCTTCCAGAAACATGGGAAAGATCCTGTTTCTTCATATTATTACCAGAATTTGGTGTTTTAAATCTTTTTGTCCATACTATTTGACATGTAGTGGTATTGAACAATGTCATTAAATTGTAGCTCCCTTTGGACTAATCATCTTGAATGTCTTTGAAAGTGTTTATTTGTCATTTGTATATATCCTTTCTTAAACTGTCCAGTTAAGTGTTTTGTCCAGCATTTTATTGGGCTGTTTAACTTAGTGAGTTGAAAACTTAAGGTATTCTGAACACACATTCTTTATCAGATATAAGTTTTGCAAATATTTTACCATGGACTTTGGTTTGTCTTTTTTTCTTTTTAAAGATTTTATTTATTTATTTGACAGAGAGATCACAAGTAGACAGAGATGCAGGCAGAGAGAGAGAGGGAAGCAGGCTCCTTGCTGAGCAGAGAGTCCGATGCGGGACTCGATCCCAGGACCCTGGGATCATGACCTGAGCCGAAGGCAGCGGCTTAACTCACTGAGCCACCCAGGCACCCCAGTTTGTCTTTTTTTTTTTTTTGTAAAACACTGTGTTTTAAAGAGCGAAAAGTTACTTTTGTTAAAGTCCAATTTATCAGCTTTTTTCTTTTATTGTTTTTACTTTTTGAATCTTAGTTAAGAATTATTGTATCACTCAAAATAACATTTTACTTTTACATTTCTTCTAGAGAATTTATGGTTTTAGCTCTTACATCCATTACCTTTTTTATTTAATTTTTTGTTATGGTATGAGGGGATGATTGTGATTATATTGATTTTCTCTTTGTCTTTGTCTTTCAGGAGTTTGACTATGCTGTATCTAGGTGTGGTTCTCTGTAAATACCCTATATGAGGTTCTTTGAACTTTCTGGATCTTTACATTGATGGGCTTTTAAAAAATAAATTTAGAAACTTTTGGCTATTATTTCTTCAAATAATTTTATGTCCTTGTTTTCTTTTCCTTTTGGGACTCCCATACACATAGGTGGCTTGCTTTGCATCATCTGATAGAACTCTTCTCTTCTGTTTATTTTTCCTTCAGTTTTTAAAGATGGGATAATTTTCTTGATCTATTTTTAAGTTTGCCATCTTTATTATGCCATCTCAAATCTGCTGTTGAACCAAGGAGTGAATCTTCTATTTAAGTTATCGTATTTTTTTGTTTTTTAAGTTGTCTCCGTGCCCAGCGGGGACCTAATGCCCAGCTTGAACTCATGACCATGAGATCAAGACTTCACCTGATATCAAGAGTTGGCTATTTAACCAACTAAGCCATCCAGGCACCAGAAAGTTATTGTACTTTTTTTTTAAAGATTTTACCTATTTATTTGACAGACAGAAATCACAAGTAGGCAGAAAGGCAGGCAGAGAGAGAGAGGGGGGAAGCAGGCTTCCCGCCAAGCAGAGAGCCCCATATGGGGCTCGATCCCAGGACCCTGAGATCATGACCTGAGCTAAAGGCAGAGGCTTTAACCCACTGAGCCACCCAGGCGCCCCAGTTATTATACTTTTAAAATCTAGAATTTCCACTTTTTTTTTTTTACCGTTTTCATTCTTCCATTGTGACTCTCAATTTTTTACTCATTGTGAGCACATTATTCTTTTGATATTTAAGTATGTTTTCCATCAATTTTTTGAGCATATTTATAATAGTTATTTGAGTCTTTTGCCAAATTCAACATCTAGGTGCAGTTTGTTTATATTGACTGTTTTTCTCCTGAGTACAGGTCACACTTTTTTTTGTTTGTTTGCATGTTAAATAACTTTCGGTTGAAAACAGATTATTTTATATCATACAACATTTTGGCTTCTATTGTATTTTTTCTAAATTAAAACAAATTACTTGTTTGTGTTTATGTTTTTTTTTTTTTTATTTCCAGCATAACAGTATTCATTATTTTTGCACCACACCCCATGCTCCATGCAATCCGTGCCCTCTATAATACCCACCACCTGGTACCCCAACCTCCCACCCCCCGTCCCTTCAAAACCCTCAGATTGTTTTTCAGAGTCCATAGTCTCTCATGGTTCACCTCCGCTTCCAATTTCCCCCAACTCCCTTCTCCACTCTAAGTCCCCATGTCCTCCATGCTATTTGTTATGCTCCACACATAAGTGAAACCATATGATAATTGACTCTCTCTGGGATTATGGACATTGGGGAGGGTATGTGCTTTGGTGAGTGCTGTGAAGTGTGTAAACCTGGTGATTCACAGACCTGTACCCCTGGGGATAGAGTATTATGCCTCCATCAGAAAGGATGAATACCCAACTTTTGTGTTTATGTTTTTAACAACTTGCCTGGACTACTGCACAGCCTGTTTCCTGCACCTGGGCGGCCCCTGATGTCTCAGCTAAGTTTTGTTTTTTCTCTTTTTTAATTCTTATTTATATATTTCAGTCTGGCTTCATAGGGACTGCACCTGTGCCTGTTGAGGGTCGTCATCAGCCTTTGATTTGGAAAGTTTCACATACGTTGAGCCCATTAGGCCTCCACCCTTTTGCAGACTGAGCTGTGTCATTTCAGAAATGCATTCAAAGTTGCATCCAATTCTCATGTTTCCCTTGGCTTACATTTGAAAACATTTTTTTCTGGGTCTCCTCAGTGCATACACGGTTTAGCAGCCAGCCAGGGTTGTGTGAAAGCTGATTTCAGCCCTTTTAGGCTCTATAATTTCCAGGATCACCCCCTTAATTTTTTTCTTGTCTGCTATTCACCCTGAATCATTTTAACACGGCTGAGCTACCAAGGCCATGGGCATTTCCTCTGTGCTCTGACATGAGTCTGTCACTTTAAGCCAGCAAAGGCTTCAATTTTCTGCATCTCTCCCCTGCCCCTCAAAGCAATTTGAGTTCATCACCACTGGCTTCAAAGGTGCTGTTTGTGCTATCAGTCTCAAATCACTAAACTACAGCTTTGACAGCAGAATGGAGGGTGTATAGATGGGAGTGACCCAAGGCAAGAAGTCCATAGATTCACAATTGCGTTGATGTCATTTTCACATAATGTTGTTAGAGTTTTCAAGAATAAATTCTTCTCAATGTGTGTTTGTCTTTCTTCAATTTTCTGTGTCTCAAAATAATCTGGAAAGTTTAAGTTTTATGCTTGTTTTCTGCAGAAAGGAATCTTTCACTCTCCTCTTGTAGTTACTACCTTAAGTCCCACTTCCTGTGGTTGATTTTGATTTAGGAACTCTATTTATTTAAAAAAATATTAGTTATGTATTTTTTTCTTGAATGAACTCCAGTCATATTATATTTTTCTTTTAGAAACTTTGTTCATTTCATCCAGGTTGTTAAAACTATCAGCATGAAGTTGTTTATAGTTATCCTCATCTTTTTTTAAGTGACCATACTTATTAATCTTTTAAAAGCTTCATTGAGGTATTATTAGAAAAAAATAAGTGGGCATTTAAACACCCAATTTGATAAGTTTTGGCATAGTTATTTACCTTTGAAACTGTCACTTCAGTATATCTATCTCCCTCACAGGTTTTCTTGAGCCTCTTATCTTATTGCCCCCTACTGTTGTGCCCAGCCCCCACCATCTCCAATGTCTGATCTGTTTTCCATGAATATAGATTAGTTCAAATTTCTAGAACTATACATAAATTAAATCATATATATGCACACCTTAATGTTTGGCTTCCTCCAAAGAGAATAATTTCAGATTCACATGTTATTTCCCATATGAAATAGTTAATTCCTCTTAAATTCTTAGCAGCATTTTAATGTATGGATATATCACAGTATGATTATCAGTCACATGATGGACATCTGGGTTGTTTTTATTTTTTGACCATTACAAATAAAGCTGCCATGAACATTTGTGTATAAGTTCTTAAATGGACATTACTGTTGATAAATGCTTAAGAGTAGACTGACTAATCATAAGGTAGATGTATGTTTAAATTTTAAGAAATTATTATCTGTGAATATCTTCTCCCATTCTGCTGTGCAGAAGCTTTTTATCTTGATGAAGTCCCATAAGTTCATTTCCGCTTTTGTTTCCTTTGTCTTTGGACACATGTCTTGAAAGAAGTTGCTATGGCTGATGTTGAAGTGGTTACTGCTTATGTTCTCCTTAGGATTTTGATTTTGATTTTGATTTTGATTTTGATTTTGAGTTTATCTTTGTGTATGGTGTAAGACAATGGTCGAGTTTCATTCTTCTACACATAGCTGTCCTATTTTCCCAGCACAATTTATTGAAGAGACTGTCTTTTTCCCACTGGTTATTTTTTCCTGCTTCATTGAAGTTTATTTGACCATAGAGTTGCGGGTCCATATCTGTGCTCTCTACTCTGTTCCACTGGTCTATGTGTCTGTTTTTGTGCCTATACCATGCTGTCCTGGTGATCCCAGCTTTGTATGAGCATGGAATGCCTTTCCATCTTTTTGTGTCTTCTTCAATTTATTTCATGAGTGTTCTGTAGTTCCTTGAGTACAGATCCTTTACTTTTTTGGTTAGGTTTTTTCCCAGGTATCTTATTATTCTTGATGCTATAGTAAATGGAATTGATTCTCTATTTCCCTTTATATATTCTCATTGTTAGTGTATAAGAAAACTGATTTAAGATCTATAAATAACTCCTCAAACTCAAAACACACAAAACAGATAATCCCGTGAAAAAAATGGGCAGAAAACATGAACAGACACTTCTCCAAAGAAGACATACAAATGGCTAACAGACACATGAAAAAATGTTCATCATCATTAGCCATCAAGGATATTCAAATAAAAACCACATTGAGGTATCACCTTATACCAGTTAGAATGGCAAAAATTGATAAGGCAAGAAACAACAAATGGAGAGGTTGTGGAGAAAGGGGAACCCTCTTACAGTGTTGGTGGGAATGCAAGGTGATACAGCCACTTTGGAAAATGGTGTGGAGGTTCTTCAAAACGTTAAAAATAGAGTTAAAAATACCTTATGAGGGGTACCTGTGTGGCTCAGTGGGTTAAACCTCTGCCTTTGGCTCAGGTCATGATCCCAGGGTCCTGGGATCAAGCCTCACATCGGGCTTCTTGTTCAGCAGGGAGCCTGCTTCTCCCTCTGCCTGCCTCTCTGCCTGCTTGTGCTCTCTACCTCTGTATCAGACAAATAAATAAATTCTTTTAAAAAATACCTTCTGACCCAGCAATTGCACTATTGGGTATTTACCCCAAAGATACAGATGCAATGACAAGAAGGACCACATGCACCCCAATGTTCATAGCAGCAATCAATATCCACAATCGCCAAACTGTTGAAAGAGCTGAGATGTCCTTCAACGGATGAATGAGTAAAGAAGATGTGGTCCATATACAGAATGGAATATTACTCAGCCATGAGCCATTACTCATCAGAAAGGATCAATACCCAACTTTTGCATCAACATGGATGGGACTGGAGGAGATTATGTTGAGTGAAATAAGTCAAGCATAGAAAGTCAATTATCATATGGTTTCATTATTTGTGGAACATAAGGAATAGCATGGAGGACATTAGGAGAAGGAAGGGAAAAATGAAGGGGGGGAAATCAAAGGTGGAAACAAACCATGAGAGTCTATGGACTCTGAGAAACAAACTGAGGATTTTAGAGGGCAGGGGGATGAGGAGATGGGTGAGTCTGGTGATGGATATTAAGGAGGGCACATATTGCATGGAGCACAATGAGCAACAATGAATCATGGAACACTACATCAAGAACTAATGATGTACTTTATGGTGACTAACATAACATTTCATGTGTTTGAGTGTGTGTGTGTGTGCGTGTGTGTGTGTGTGCATGATGTAGGCCATTGTTACCAGGAGCCAAGGGTAGGAAATGGGATTGACTACAAAGAGGCACAAGGAAATATTTTGACTGATGGAAAAACAGTACCAACTTGAAATGGGTGGACTTATTTTATGTAAAAGGTGACCCCTCCCCTCCCAAAAAAGCAGTCAGTAGGAAGAAAAAAAAAAGAAAACAGAAACATTCTGTGGTAAAATCTTCAGTCTTAAAGGTTCTATTTTCAACAGGAATTATATTTTCCTTTGGAGAAGATTGGATCTTTCTTTCCTATCATTATAATAGACATTCTCTCTTTTCCAGCCTTAATATAATAAGAGGAATGACTTTGCTGCATGCCCTTTTCTTGTCTTTTCCCACAATTGATACCTACCTTTAAAATAGAGTTTAATTCTTCCACAAACTGTCTACATGACACATTAATAATGAATTATTTTGAGTTCATAGTATCAAAATTAGTTTGATTTGAGAAATGACTGATAATTTTGACAATTTGCAGACATAGACTTTTCAAAGAATTCAAATTCAATTCAGGTAGAATACATGATCAAACTCTTTCATCTTGATTTACCATAGCTTCGTCTCTTACAGATTTGACAGTTGGAATTTACACATGGTTTTGGTTATCTATTTCTGAATAACAAACTGCTCCAAACTTTCTGGCACAAAGTAGCCACAATTTACTTATTATTTCTCAAAATTCTTTAATCTAGGCAGAATTAGCTGGGCTATTCTTTCTGTTTCACATGTTTTCTGCTGGTTTTGAAATGTCAAAGATAACTTCTTAACCCATGCCTCAGCTAGGATAATTTGGACATCTAGGAGATGGTCAAACATCTCTCTGTGTAGTTAGCTTGGGCTTCCTCTCAGCATCTAAACTCAAGACAATAGACCTTCTTACATGGTAAGTAACTTTCCCAGAGCATTAGGTACCTATTCAGTTCAGTGCTAGGCCAGAAACAAGCATATAATCATCTCTACTGTACTCTATTAGTCAAAGTAAGCCATAAGGTCAGTCCACATTCAATTTGAGGGAAAACAGACTCCAACTTTGGAAGTGAGAAGTGGTATGCCTATATATACATAGGTAGGTGAGAAACTGATAGAGCTATTTTTGGAGACTTCCATATATACTCTAAAATATCAAAGAACAAAATGTGTATATTAACAGAGTTGAGATGGTGCAACCTGGCAAACCGTGAGGTTAACTAACATCATCTCAAGTATAAGAGGAAAAAAAATAGAAGATTTGTATTGGAAAGGAAAATAAATTTTAGTTGCTGCAAGAATCATTGCCATTTCATAGGCTTAACACCGTAAAGGTTTTTCTTTCATTCCCTCAAACATGATACATGTTGGATGGCCTTCCACAACCTGGTACTTACTTCATCTGGAACATATGATCTCTGAGCAAGGGAAGGATGGATGGAAGACACAGGTCACTTCTCTTCACAATCACTATTCACATGACCCAGATCTAACTGTAAGGGAGGCTGGGAAATATAAGGAAACTCATGAGTTATTTGGTGAGCACCACATGTCTCTGCCACACACAGTACATTAACCGGATGTCCCTAAAAATAAATGAAATGATGTGTATATATGCATACAGGCATTTTATCTGGAGCCAGGTTCAGAACATTTGTTATATCCTCAAAGGAATATACAACCCTCAAAATATTAAGAACCTTTGTTCTGAAGACAGGAACTCTGATTCCTTTGCAGCATGTAAGTACAAGACATGGATGTACCCAGAAGAATATTTCATTGTCAGTATCAATCAATACCAATAATTGGATTTGCATGCTGCTGTCTCTCATCTCAACATCGATTTGGAGAATAGGAACCTGAGAGAAATTCTAAGAGCTTAAATTATATCCAGTATAATAAAACAAAGTTGCTGAGATCATGCAAAATACATACTAATCAGGTTCTAACTAATGGTTTGAATTTAAGAGAAATTATGGCTCTTTCTCTGCAAGTGAGGTGAATACACTGAACAATGAACCTGAGTCTCAACCTATGGACATGCAAGTGGCAGAATTACTCATGAGCTGAAAGAACATCTCCACTGCACTATTTAGAAACTATGGTTAGAATACCCTGGATAGTTCAGGTATATTCATTTTCTATTGCTGTGTAACAAAGTACTGCAACTTAGTGACCTAAATCAGCACATACATTTATTATCTCAAAGTTTCCACAATTCATTAGTCTAGGCATTGGTTGGCTAGGTTCTCTGTTTGGAGTCTCACAAAACCAAAATCAAGTAGTCCATAACTAGGTTCTTATCTGGAAACTGCAGGATAAGCCACTTCCAAGCTCATTCATGTCACTGGCAGAATCCAGTTACTTATGGCTATAGCTATGAGGTTCTAAGATCCTTATTTCCTTGCTGGCTGTCAGCTTGGGACCTCTCTCTGCTGTAAGAGGCTCACCACATTGCTTCTTATAAGGCTTCCTCCAACTTCAAAGGTATCTCAATGGTACATTGAGTCCTGCATGTGTTTTGAAACTCTCTGCTATCCACCAGATAAGACTATCTGGTTTTATTTTATTTTAAATAAATGATGTACTTTATGTTGGCTAATTGAATTAAATTTAAAAAAAATAAAGGGCTGACATGATTGGGTCAGGCCCACCCACATGATCTCTATGTCATAAAGTAAACTGACAGGGGGACTTTAATTACATCTGCAAAATCACTTCTCAGCAAAACATAGATTAATGTTTGATTATATTACAAGGGGTCAAATATCTTAGAGGATTATCACCTTTAGAATTCTGCCTACCACATTGAGCAATCATGTTTTTTTAATACAGAACTCAAGAGGAGGTTTAAAAAAAGACAACTTAAAATGTAGAGTCTACAAGTAAAGGGAAAAACTTATAAATGTTTTTAGTCTGGAAATTAGGTTTAGGGTGATTTCAGCACTGCCTTCAGAAGAAAAAAGAACTTTTGAGGCATGCTGCGTTTGTTCTCTGGATTGAGAGTGGACAGCTCTAGACAAAAATGGTCATATTATTTGTTATGGATTGAGTAATTTTGTCTTTAATTACATAAGTATTATCTGTATGTGTATGCTCACATGTATATATGTATATGTGTGTATATAGATACATGATGCATACAGTACATGCAAACAAGTGTACAAACACATGTGTGTCTATTCATGTGTATACACGTGCATGTTCATGTATCATTTTCACATTAATGAATCTTTATGTAAGTGGCTTTTTTACTATACAATTCTGTTGCTTTTTCTAATTGAACATTATGTTGTGGGCAGATTTTTAATGTTAATACGTAGCGAGTTCCTCATTACTTTTAACAGATGGATAGTATTCCAGTCTAGATACAACGTAATTTTTAAAAAAACTTCCTCACTGATGCCATGGAGCTATGAGTAGTAGTATATGTAGTAGTTAAGAATGTTGTCTCCAGGGGTGCCTGGGTGGCTCAGTGGGTTAAAGTCTCTGCCTTCAGCTCAGGTCATGATCTCAGGGTCCTGAGATCGAGCCCCGCATTGGGCTCTCTGCTCAGCAGAGAGCCTGCTTCCCTTCCTCTCTTTCTCTGCCTGCCTCTCTGCCTACTTGTGATCTCTGCCTGTCAAATAAATAAATAAAATCCACAAAAAAAAATGTCTCCAGACCTAAACTGCCTAGGTTTGAATTTAAGTCTACCACTTCTTAGCTGTGTATCTAAGAAAACTGCTTAACCTTCTTGTTCCTTAGCTTCTTTGATCATCAAGTGATGATAAAAAGTAGTTCCTTCCTCATGAGGTTGTGTTGAGGATCGGAAAACTTAAGATAAACCTGGTTATGCTTCAGTAATAAATCACCCCAAATTTCAATGGTTTAAAACAATAATGATCTATTTTGATCATGCTTCATGCTCATAACAGATCAACAGCAGAGCTATGCTCTTCTTAGTAACTCAGAGATTCCAGTTAATGGAGAAGCCACCATCTTTAATTTTTCCTTTTGCCATGCCATTTTTCGAAAGGGTCTCAAAATAGGCAATTAAATGATCTAACACGCATCGGTTTGACTCCCAACTCATTGTCCAGAACTAGTCACGTGGTCCCACCCAGCCAGAAGGAACCAGGAAATGCAATGATCTCTGTTCCCGAAAAGTGGGCAGCAGAAAATATTTGGTGGAAAACATTAAGGTCCATGACAAGGATCAAATGAATTAATTTTTAGTACAGTTCCTGGCTCCTGATAAGTGCTCCATAAATAACTATTATATCAAAACCTCATCATTATAACAATGCTATAACAGGTATCTTTTCATATCAGTATTTGTGTGCAAATGCAAGTATTTACATATAATAGATTTCTAATAGAATTGCAATGTCATAAAATACAGGTATTTTTAATCTTTAGAAATAATGCCAAATTGCTTTCTTCCTGTTCTATTTGTGTTATGTAAGTTGCCAAGATAATTGAGAGAGGACTCAGAAAGTCTGAATTATAAGATCTTTGCAAAAATTTGATCACTGAGTCAGCCTTAGTTTGGAGCTTTGTCTCACTCTGATGACAAAAGGAATATCCTACAGAAGTAAAAACCTTTTAAGTTACTGCCTGATAAATAATTGCTGGCTCCTTTGAAGTTATGGTAAAACAATATGACCCCAGGATTGTAAGAGGAAGGTACAGCACAGAAAGATTAGATATTTCTTGCACCAGAGTACTCCAAGGGTTCAAGTAGCTATAGCACAAGGGGATTGCAACAATGCAATTTTTTTTCTCCACTACAAATATCTATCTTGGAATTCTGCATGCAATCCTACTTTAATTATATGCCTTGGTACATGATCTCTTTAGATTACTTCCAAACTGAATAGTGTCTAACAGCATTATTTTCTTTTTATATTCAATAATTAATTATTGACCATCTACTTTATGTCTGTCACTGTCAGAGATAAATAAAATGCAGGTCTTGACTTTAAGGAATGCACAGTTACTACAAAAGACCAGTTGACACCATTGGAATTGTAAGTACAATAATGTGGCAGGTTGTGAACACAGTGGTTAAAAGCATATGCTTTGGAATCATATAGATCTGTGCTTGTTGCATCTTAGTTGTGTGATAATGAGTAATTCCCTTAACCTTGCTTTGCCTCTCTTTAATCATCTATAAAATGATAAAATAGTACTTCCCTCACATTGTTGTAATGCTTTTATTATGACAGAAGTGAACTTCATAATATTTTGGAAGCACAAAAACAAAATCATCAATTATTCCTAAGTCTGTCAAGGAAGGCTTCACAGAACAAACTTTGAAGTTAGCCAAAGAATTGTGCAATAGCATTACATGTTTGGAAACCTCTGAGTTCTTGGAGATGGGGAAAAGGTACAGATATAAGGATGTGAGGAAGATATAAGGAAGCAAGATACAAGATGAGAAGGAAGAGAGAGGAAAAGAGGTAAACTAGATCTTTAAATGCTATGGCAAGAGTTTTTTTTAATTTATAGACAATGCAACGTCCAAAACTGATTGCTTGATCACTGCTCTGAAATGTACTTTTATTCCAAGTTCTCTATCTCAGTAAGTGACATCACTCTCCAACCAATTCCTCAAGCTAGGAATTTACCCAACCAATTCACAAGAAAATCTTGGCAGTCCTGCCTCCCAAAATCCCAAATCCACCCATATTTTCTGTCTTCACTGCCATAACTCTAGGGCAAGATAGCATCACTCCTAACCTAGACTATTTCAGTAGCCTGCTAACTGGTTTCCCTGCTCTTTCTCTCCTAAGAGAAATCCATTCCTAAAATGCAGCCAAAATGATCTTCTAGAACATAAATTGATCATGTCATTACCATGGCTTTCTATTAAAGTTAGAATAAAATATAAACTCCTTACAAGGCCCTGCATGGTATGGATCCTGACTTCTTCAGCTTCTGGTTAAGAAATATTTCTATTCTTTATACATGCCAAATTCTTTTCTTCTTAAAGCATTTGTCCATTTTGTTCTTTTTGCTTGAAATATCCTAACTGTTCACCTGGGCAATTCCTATTCATTCTTCTGGACTCCGTTTAAATGCCACTTCGTCAAAGATGTTCTTCGAAAACTAATGCCCTAATCTAACATATATTCCCCCATTGTTCTATCATACTAAATCCTCTCCATTTCCTTTATAATACTTACTACAATCACATATTAGTGAGATTTTTATATAGGTCTCATGCATTAAAACTTAAGTCCCATAGAAGCAGATTACTCTGAGTTTTGACCAGTTCTATATCCCCAGAACTTATCCCCATATTTGGCATAGGGAAGGTGCTCAATAAATATTTTGCTGAATAAAAAAAAATATTTTGCTGAATAGATAAATATTTGCTGAATGGATAAATTTTAAAATGAATTAATCCTCTATATGCCACAATCCTACTTACAATAAAATACATTGGAGTTTGAGACCAAAACTCTGTTTTCATTTACTGGTCATGATCTTGACTTTTAGGAAGTGTGACTATTAGTGTTATTAGGTCCTCTAGTTATAATATCTTCAAATTCCCAATGCCTGATTAACCAGGAGAAAGAACAAGTTTAAGTATTAAATGAGATCTTTTTCGTGATGAATTTCTGCAATTTGTGAGACCCCTGGCAGACAGAGGTTGAATCAACAAATGGCCAAAAATATAGATTTGAGAACCAGTATTGTGTATATAATAGCAATCCTGGATGAGATCACCACAGGAAAATATTTAGTTAGAGAACAGTGACAAGAATGAACACATGCCTGATTGAAAGACTGAACATATAAATAAAAGAAATGAGCAAGTAGAAGAAATGAGTAAGATCCTAAATGATCAAAGTGTAAAGAGGATAACTGAAAAAATATGATATCACTAAGAACATAAAAATTTTAAGAATTGAATAGCAAGTATCTAGTTCTATCAGAGAAGATGAAGATCCAAATATATTTACTGGGTATAGTAACTAAGGAACATCCTCAGTGACAACACAAATAGTTATTTCTGTGAACTAATGGATTTGGAAACCAGACTGAAAGCAGGGTAAGGAGTTTATGGTATCAGGCAAATGGAGACAGTATATGTATACTATTTTGTGGAAAAATTAATTGGGAAGGGATGTAGCAGCACCAGAAACAACTGGGAACTTGTTAGAAATGCAATCCTCAAGACCCACTACAGACTCTCAGGAATTGAGAAAGAATTTTGAGGAAACTGGCAAGGATTTGAATAGATAGATGTTCCTGGAATGGGAGAATGATCAAGAAAAACCTTCTCCAGTGGCATTAAATATTCAACTGAGGCTGCATATCAAATAGTCTCCACTGTGGTAAATTAGTGTCCTTGAGCTGATATGATTGCTGCTGTGGTAGTGATGATCTCCAGCCTTATTTGGGAACTTGTAGAAAGAAATGAAGTCATAGTATGAGCCTGGCCCAGGGCTGAAGGTTGGCATGGTAAATGTTAAACATTGAAAGTCCTAAAGAGAAAGTTGGTTGACTTGGGGATCCAGGCTCAGTGGAGAGGAAATGTGATGGGCAGTGTGGAGTAGACCCTAAGGAAAGGGAAAATTAAGTGTCAGGACTCCTTGGTTAAGTCAAACATCAATTTCAGAAGACCTGAAGGATGGAGGAAGCTATCAGGATAGGAGCTACTGATATGGCCAATAAAAGTTTAATAATGATAGTTAATAGTAATAAAGAAGAAGGAGGAGTCTGAGGAAGAGGAGAAGTAGTATTTCTTAGCTTATTGATAGCAAGGTATTGCTACCTATTAATCAATTATTTTGTCTTTCCTATGTTCTGGGTATTTTGCTAAGTACTTTAAATGTTTTAACTCATTTAATCTTTACCAAGACTTGCAAAGGTAAATTTCTTATCTGAGGTCATATAGCTAGGAAGCGGAGGTTCCTGGTATCAGTGCATGTCTGTTGACAGCATGCTTGTCACCCTGAAATCTTGTGAACATACTTATGAGGCTAAATTTAGATTTCACCAATATCACCATCACTACCACCTTAAAATATTACAAAGCATCTGGATAAATTTGTATCACACTAGGAATCTAGGCTGGAAAATGAAATATTATGTGGTTCCTGCCTTCAAGGGCCTTACAATTTAGCTACAGCTCCAGGAAAGCAATGTAAGATTATCACTTTTGGTGCAGATACTGTCAGCTAGGGACTGAATAAATGTGAGCAGCAAAAATTAATTTGGGACATCAGGTGAAAGCCTAATTCTTTTTTAAAAAATTAATTAATTTATTTTCAGCATAACAGTATTCATTATTTTTTCACCACACCCAGTGCTCCATGCAATCCGTGCCCTCTATAATACCCACCACCTTGTACCCCAACCTCCCACCCCTCCGCCACTTCAAACCACTCAGATTGTTTTTCAGAGTCCATAATCTCTCGTGATTCACCTCCCCTTCCAATTTACCCCAACTCCCTTCTCCTCTCTAACACCCCTTGTCCTCCATGATATTTGTTATGCTCCACAAATAAGTGAAACCATATGATAATTGACTCCCTCTGCTTGACTTATTTCACTCAGCATAATCTCTTCCAGTCCCATCCATGTTGCTACAAAAGTTGAAGATGTGATCCATATACACTATGGAGTATTATGCCTCCATCAGAAAGGATGAATACCCAACTTTTGAAGGCATAATTCTTAAATGCTAAGAAGATCAAGGGAATTGTGGAGTGTAACTGTATCTAAAAAATAGATATTCAATGGTAAAGATGGTGAGAAGTCCACTGAGCATAGGAAACTATATGGCCAGTTTAGGGACCTTCCTTAAAACCCACCAATATGTTGGGCGCCTGGGTGGCTCAGTGGGTTAAGCCGCTGCCTTTGGCTTAGGTCATGATCTCAGGGTCCTGGGATCAAGTCCCGCATCAGGCTCTTTGCTCAGCAAGGAGCCTGCTTCCCTCTACCTCTCTCTCTGCCTGCCTCTCTGTCTACTTGTGATCTCTCTCTGTCAAATAAATAAATAGAATCTTAAAAAAAAAAAAACACCAATATGTGGAGGGAAAAAATTAGCTTTCGAGTTTTGGCAGAAGCAGAAAAGTTGTATAATAATAATAATAACAACAACAATAATAATAATAACTATTACTACTACTACTATGATATACAGATTTATGAGTTGCAAAATCATTTACATAAATTATTCAAATCTTCACATCAACTTTGAGAAGTCTGTGTGGTCTTTGATGTACAGATATAAACATTGAGGCTTGGAAAGGTATAGGACATTTTCAGGGTCACAATACAAGTGGCAAAGCTGGGATTTAATCCAGGATTATCTGATACCAGAGCCTGAAGACTTGACCGCTCTTCCATATCACTCCTCTAAAGACACACTATGTTGGAAGGCCTGGAAGTCACCAGGTCAGGGAAGCAATCTTCAGGAAGCCCCTTCCTTAAAAAAATCAAAATAAATGAATGTTTAGTAAGTGCCATTATGGTACTGGTTGAATGTCTCTAAAAATCCTCAACAATGACAGCATGGTACTGGCATAAAAACAGACACATAGACCAGTGGAACAGAGTAGAGAGCCCAGATATGGACCCTCAACTCTATGGTCCAATAATCTTCAACAAAACAGAAAAAAATATCCAGTGGAAAAAAGACAGTCTCTTCAATAAATGGTGCTGGGAAAACTGGACAGCTATATGTAGAAGAATGAAACTCGACCATTCTCTTACACCATACAGAAAGATAAACTCAAAATGGATAAAAGAACTCAACGTGAGACAGGAATCCATCAGAATCCTAGAGGAGAACATAGGCAGTAATCTCTTCGATATCAGCCACAGCAACTTCTTTCAAGATATGTCTCCAAAGGCAAAGGAAACAAAAGCGAAAATAAACTTTTGGGACTTCATCAAAATCAAAAGCTTCTGCACAGCAAAGGAAACAGTCAAGAAAACAAAGAGGCAACCTACGGAATGGGAAAAGATATTTGCAAATGACAGTACAGACAAAAGGTTGATATCTAGGATCTATAAAGAACTCCTCAAACTCAACACACACAAAACAGACAATCATATCAAAAAATGGGCAGAAGATATGAACAGACACTTCTCCAATGAAGACATACAAATGGCTATCAGACACATGAAAAAATGTTCATCATCACTAGCCGTCAGGGAGATTCAAATTAAAACCACATTGAGATACCACCTTACACCAGTTAGAATGGCCAAAATTAACAAAACAGGAAACAACATGTGTTGGAGGAGATGTGGAGAACGGGGAACCCTCTTACACTGTTGGTGGGAATGCAAGTTGGTGCAGCCTCTTTGGAGAACAGTGTGGAGATTCCTCAAGAAATTAAAAATAGAACTTCCCTATGACCCTGCAATTGCACTTCTGGGTATTTACCGCAAAGATACAGATGTCGTGAAAAGAAGGGCCATCTGTACCCCAATGTCTATAGCAGCAATGGCCATGGTTGCCAAACTGTAGAAAGAACCAAGATGCTCTTCAACGGATGAATGGATAAGGAAGATGTGGTCCATATACACTATGGAGTATTATGCCTCCATCAGAAAGGACGAATACCCAACTTTTGTAGCAACATGGACGGGACTGGAAGAGATTATGCTGAGTGAAATAAGTCAAGCAGAGAGAGTCAATTATCATATGGTTTCACTTATTTGTGGAGCATAACAAATAACATGGAGGACATGGGGAGATGGAGAGGAGAAGGGAGTTGGGGGGAATTGGAAGGGGAGGTGAACCATGAGAGACTATGGACTCTGAAAAACAATCTGAGGGTTTTTGAAGGGGCGGGGGGTTGGAGGTCAGGGTACCAGGTGGTGGGTATTATAGAGGGCACAGATTGCATGGAGCACTGGGTGTGGTACAAAAACAATGAATACTGCCATGCTGAAAATTAAAAAAAAAATCCTCAACAATGATTATCTTCCATTCCATGACTATAGGACTTGAAACCATTCTACTTCCTTGTCTTATTCTTTCCTGTTTTCCCCTTGGTTCTCGATTTAAGTTTTAGAAACAATGTTTTACATTTTATACCATAATCATTTTTGTTCCTTGTCCTGTAGCAAGGTAAAGAAAACAGAGAGTGGCTTCAAAAGACAATGGCATTTGCAAAATGACAAAAGTGCATCCATTCAGGAACCTGTGGTTTGCAAATTTAATGGAACTGCTCTCCTCAGGGGAGTAAGAAGATAAAAGGGGAGGGTCACTAAACAGGAGCTAAAGTGGGAGGCTGATTCATATCTATAACAAGAAGCAGCCAGGCTTGTTGATCTACCATTGAAAACTGGAGCTATGGAAGGCACAAGGCAATTACAGATGCAGAAATAGACCACTCTAGACAGCACTTTCACCGACCCTAAGATTTTAAAGGAGAAAACCCTTCAGAAAGTGCATTTTCATCAGCAAATTTTAAGCAATTAAATGTAATCTTTAGCAGCTTTAAACACTAGAAATTTAATGTATATTTATGAATGTTGAAGTCCTTAGAGGGAATGGGAATCATATAAAAATTAAGCAAGGCATCAAGAATGCAACCCGCACAGAAAATTATACTGAAGTTGTAAAATTGTCCAGGTTGTAACATAAATCACAGCAATTCAGATAAAGATAAAAGGCTAGAACTACATGTTATCAGGACAACACACTGAATCATTCATTTTGTCAACAATAGTAGGAGTTGTTTGCTAAATTATACCTGTTAACTGGCCTGAGGATCCAACCAGGTATAATGCTCCCTGGGTGTATAATTTTTTTGGAAGAAAAACATTTTACTTGACAAAGTTTTCCTTGACTCTTCATTAGTTACTAACTTCCGAAAAATATTTTGAATCAAAACAAAACAACATTGTTATACTTATCATTCCATGATCATTGCTAGTACCCTAAACTGTACCCATGCCCTCACACTTGATGGCACTGATGTCCTAAGTGGTATTTCTGCATCTTGCCCTTCATAGACATTGCTGGCCAAATGCATTCAACAGTTACTGACTGCTTTGTATGAGTCAGGCAGGGTTGTGTGTGCTTGGGATCCATTAGTAATCAAATCAAAGAGCTCTGACCCTTGGAAACCTGATATTCTAGCACTGATATATAGGCAATAAAAATGCATAACAAATGATAAATTATACTGTGTTATGCTGATGAGTGATAAGTGCTACAGGAAAGAAAAAGAGAGCAGAAAGAAGATACATAAGACCTTCCACAAACAGCAAGTTTTATCGTGCTATTGAGCCCTCCTGCCCCCATTTATCATTCTTCAGTGCCTCCCTGCTCTCCACTGGTTTACACTGAAACTCTGCAACCTGTCAGTAGTTTCTATTCCCTGCCCCACACTGAGGACTGCACTGCTACTTCTTTTCCATCTTTTTAAAAAGTAGTTTATTTATTTGACAGAGAGATCACAAGTAGGCAGGGAGGCAGGCAGGGAGAGGGAAAAGTAGGCTCCCCACTGAGCAGAGAGCCCGATGCGGGGCTCCATCCCACGACCCTGAGACCATGAGCTGAGCCGAAGGAAGAAGCTTAACCCACTGAGCCACCCCGGCGCCCGCTTTTCCATCTTTATCCTCTATCACTCTCCACCCACAGTATGCTGCTCCAGCAAAGCCAGTGAGATTCCAGTAAGGAGCTCAAAACCATACCAGATAATATAAATAAACATTTACTATGTGTTGGCCATTGTGGTAAGCTCTTCACCTACACTACCTTATTTCATCCTTACACCCTCACATTATCTGAATAAGGTGGTTATTACTATTATCTTCAACTTGCAGATGAGGAAATTAAAGTATGGAGGGTAACTTGCTCAAGGTCATACACTTAAGTAACATGCTGAGCTGTATTTGAACGCAGATCTATCTGATACCAAAGCCTGTGCTCTTTACCAGTGTGTGCTAGATTTTTAATGATGACCTAAAACCACTGTACCAGACCAGAGTTTGGCAAACCTCTTCTGTAAAGGGCCAGATAAAAAATATTTGGGGTTCTGCAGACAATATGCTTGTCTGTGATAATGACTCACCTCTGACACTGGAACATGAAAGCAAGCATAGACAGTATGTCAACAAATGGGCATGATTGTGTGCCAATAAAATTTCATTCATAAAAACAGGCAGTGGGCTAGATTTGGTGAAGGGCCCATAGTTTGCTAACCCCTGGACTAGACCAAACAGTTCTCCTGGTCTGTGAGCTCCATAAAATCAATGATCAGGTTTTATGCTTCTTGGGAATTCCAGTGCCATCTATACTGTTTGGACACAGAAGCCCAGAGTTTGTAAGTGATGGACCTAGGATGCTGCCCTATGCTGTTTGATAAAATCATGTACATAAATTTCTTACATGGTGACTAGCAAATAGTAACTCCTCAAAAATAATAGTGGTCATCATTATCATCATCTAGAAACAAAATAAAAACAAAAGTTTTTATTTAGGTATAACTGACAAAACAGTATATATTTAAAGTATACTTGGTGATGCGTTCTTTGATATACATATACACTGTCAAATGATTCCCACAGTCCAGTTCATTAACACATCCTTGACCTCACACGGTTACATTTGTATGTGTGGTGACAATGTTTCAAGTGTACTCTTTTAGCAAATTTCAAGTATATAATACAGTATAATTAACTACAGTCACTATGTTGTACATTAGAATCCCAGAACTTAATATTAAAAATATTTTTTAAATGCCTGATAGAATCTAGTGAAAATCATGCCAGTCTTGATAGGTGATATATTCACAAACAATCCACAAAAGACCAAGAAAATATGTTAGCAACATCTGTCCTTACCAGGACTTTAGTAACAGAAAGGGATTAACTTCACCTGTAAACACTAAGTTTCTTGTGTGTGTAGCCCCACCCAGCACTAGCTCAGAGTTAGGTTACAGTCTTGTCATCTTAGAAAACAGAAGGGCAAGACCCAGGAACCAGGCCAGGGTCTTCAAAGATTCTGTCTGCTGCAAGATGTAGCATGACTGGTTATATAAGTAAACTGTCTTCTATATACCCTCTTGGGGCCTGGCTACTACTTGGTAACCCATGACTTGCCTGGGTATGAATTCTGACTTTGTCTTCGGTTCTCATGTTTTTGGGTTGGACACACAAACCACCTCAATATCACCTTACTCTGACCCTTAATGCTAGTTGGTCTTGGCTCCTCCGTAAACCCCCTCTGCAGGGCTATGCTGCTACTGAGAAGCAGACACAATCAGCCTGCTTCTTTCCTGCTGCCCTCTGCGGCCTTCTATCTGCTATCTTCACTTATCAATACCAACTTTGCAGGCCTCAGCTGACTTGTGGACAATGATAACACCTCCAAAATGCAGTTTCCCAGGATATTGCACAATGAGATAGGTTGATAAATAGATGATAGATAGATAGATAGATAATAGATAGATATAGTAGACAGATTTTACTGGCAGAGAAAAAAAAATGTGTCTTGCATGTGATACTGATCCAGAATCAGAGGATTTCCTCAGATGGGATTTTCTGTCATTATAAAGTATTCACTCATGGTCACTTTTCTCCATCATCACTTTTCTCCAGATTCCCCACAGGATAAAACGTAATGTCTAATACAATTAAAGTTTATAGATAAGTAAATTGTTCTTTCTGTGTTCAAGATAATAAAGTTGTCATTTCTAAATTGTTTGCATTAGCCATTCCTCTCTCTCTCCAATTCCTACATAAAAGTTTTCAATGCAGAAGAAATTGCAATGAGAAGATGCAGGCAGGTCAGAATGAATGCTTTGATTACAGGAAAAAGCAAGAATCTCAGAACCACTAGTTGATATGAATTGATAAAAAATGGGATGGGAGCCAATATGGGAGGTATGCTAGGTGTCAAGTTCCATTTAGTCACCTGTGCACTCCTTAATTCATTAAGCAAACTTTTAATTGCACATATCCTATTTTACAAAGGTAAGACTGTCATTGTGGTGCTCACTATTTAGTGGAAAAAAAACAATCAAAATACGGTATCATCATTCAGCACAATGAGCATTTCCTATATCTAGAAAAAATTATCCTTCAACCTTAACATGGTTGGGTCCACTTCATTAGGAGATTTTTCTTGATCACCTTCTCTGGAGTCACTCCAGGCTTCCTGTGCTTTCCCTTTTCATGTATTCTTTTACTACTAAGCAAACCTTAAAATTTGTTAAGCCAATTATGTGAAATTGCCATTTTTAAGTAAAAAGTCAGCTATTTCATGTGATTCAAACCAATATATATATTTTTCAGCACAATACATTTTTATTTGTGTGTTCACTTGTTTGTATCACCCTTTATCTCCATAAGAGCAAAGGCCATATCTATTTTCCTGATTACATTCTCAGTATGTAGCACAATGCCAAAAACAGTGTAAATATTCAATAAAAGCTAATTATTACAGGTTCTCTTGTTATCATCATTATAACTGTATAAATATTTTTATTTTTTAAAAGATTTTATTTATTTATTTGACAGACCGAGATCACAGGTAGGCAGAGAGGCAGGCAGAGAGAGAGGAGGAAGCAGGCTCCCTGCTGAGCAGAGAGCCCGATGCGGGGCTTGATCCCAGGACCCTGGGATTATGACCTGAGCCGAAGGCAGAGGCTTTAACCCACTGAGCCACCCAGGCGCCCCTATTTTTAGATTAATATACACTAAAATGGTAGAATTCAAATAATATAGGAGCACATAGGAGGAACATCTACCTTGGAATTTTCTATTGGGACACTAGGTTAAGAGAAAGAGAGTTATTTAAATCAAGCCTCCCCCCTCCAAATGACTGGTAGTCAAGAAAAGGAAAAGAAGTACAGTAAAGGGTATTTTAGGAGGAAAATTCAGCATGTGCTAAGGTTCACAGATGACAGTGAGCATGGCTTGCATTTCAAGAAACTGAGAATCCACTGTGGCTTGAATAAAAAGCATACTAAGAGCAGAAGGAGCTAAAGTCAGAGTGTTAGGCAAAGGTCAATGACCAAGGGCCTTGTGCGCCACAGTAAGGAGTCTGGGTTATACTGCAAGGGTGATAGAAAGCCACTGAAAAGTTTGTAGAGAAAAGTGGCATATGAAGGATAGGGCTGAAGCTCTCTGTGTAGAAAGAATTGGGAATGTGAAAGGATGTAAGAAGATCAGTTAGAAAGAAGTCTAGGGCATGATCTGGGTTAGAGATTAGGAGAATCTATATCAGAGAAATGAGAGTGCAGCTGACGAGGAGAGGCAGATTCAAGAGCTGTTTAGGGCTTTGTGAATGGTTAGCAGTTAGACAAAGATGTTTCTGGTTTGGGCAACTTGGCATATGGCAGGGCCATTTACTGAGATGCATAACACATGAAAAGGAAGAGGATAGGTTAAGAGTTGTTGAGATCAGTTTTAAACATGTTGAGATTCTAGAGTTACATTCAGAGGTAAAAGGGAACAACAAAATGGCAGGGAGGAGGCAACAGGTTGTAAGGACATAGATATAGGTTGTAAGGACATAGATATAGGAGATTAAAATGCCAAGAGCTGTATAATTTCATAATAAAACATTTCATAAAACCATTGCTTTTGATAACTTGAAAGGAAGCCCATCTTCCTATTGAACTGCAGCTTTTGGAGAAAATGTTTTTAAGAAGCCAGAGTGTACGTATGTGTTGAAAGTGTACTTATAAGTTATAAGTGTACTTATGTTTAGAAAGGTGATAACTCAATATGTTTAATGAAGTATGACAAGAAAAATATGAGATCAAGGAATAATACTCAGGTTTGCAAATGGAAATTAAAAAGAAAAATAGGGTCCAGAAATTTGAAATTTCCATGGGATTAGAAAAGCGGACTGCTTTTGGCACCCAGAAAGTATAAAATAAGCCTGACAAAATTTTTAATGAAAAAATACCCATTAAAACTTTGCAGTTAAACAAAGAGACTCAGTTTAAGGGTGTTACCTACCGACAAACCCCTAATCTCAGATGGTCTCAAGGTAGCAGTGTGACGTTAAGAGAGGGAGGCACAAGAAAACTAGGAAACAGAGGAGACTTAATGATGTCTGAGAAATAATTTTGGGCAATTACTGGCACACTAAACTTCCTATGAGCAAATAGAAACATAACTTTTTTTCAGTAATAATTTCCAGTGGAATATATAAAACCTATAAAAAAAATTGAATCCCAAGTTAGCACCAGTAAGAAGCATGCAGCAAAACTTGTACATTTCCTAAGAAGAGAATGTTGTCTCCACATTGACGGTAAAGTCCAGTACCAAAGACTACCAGGGAAACTCCTGTAGTCAAAATTAGGATATTTTACTTTGCTGAGGCAAGAAAGACTACACACCATGAGAAGTCATAGGGTGCCTCAGTAATAGGAAGTTAGGATGGCACATGAGTTTGCTAGGGCTACCATAACATATACCACAGAGTGGGTGGCTTAACAGAAATTTATTTCTCACAGTTCTGAAGGTTAGAAGTCTGAAATTGAGGTGTCAGCAGGCTCTGTTTTTTTTTCTGAGACTTTTCTTTTCTGTACGCAGAGAGCTATCTTCTTCCTGTGTCCTCACATGGCCTTTTCTCTGTGCACACCCACTCTGGTGTCTGTTGAGTCCTAATCTCTCTTTTTATAAGGAAACCAGTCAGATCAGATTAGGACCCACTCTAAAGATCTCATTTTAGCTTTACCACCTCTTTAAATATAGGATCACCAAACAGTCATATGCTGAGGTACTGAGAGTTAGTATTGCAACATAAGAATTTTGGGGAGAGGAGTACACACAACTCATCCCTTAGAAGACGGCAATGTTTGGGCTTATGCTGCATAATTTTAGGGAGGATTTAAAGAAACATGGAATCTTTCCTGGATTGAATGCTATCAGGAAACAGACAATTCTGTAATTTAGTATTATAAGTTTTATCTAGGAATGATATGGGGCTAGAGTCACCATTGGTAAACTAGTGATATTACCAAGAATGAGAGGTGTTCAGTTATTTTTTATGGTTACATGGTGTTCTTGCTTTTTCTGTTTAGTCATGATTACTGAATGGTTTTGTTTTTTCCTCTTATTTCATCAAGGTCACAGAGTGATCTCTTTCAAATAATGTTGATATTGTAAGAAATTGTTTATTTCAGCAGGGAACACCATGGCCTAGCTATTTAGCAGTAAACACCATAACCTAAATTTAGTTGCTGGGCCTGCTACCAGCTGTCAGCTGCCGAGGCTGTTTATTTCTTTCTCACCCACTTCAGATGTGGCAATGAAGAAGAAGGAACAATAAAGTATATCCCAGAATGTGTAGCCAGGGGCCACTGAGAGTAATAGAAAAGAGGAATTCCTTTAAGAAAGAAGGATTAGTCGCTTATCACAGAAATTTCTTCAGTGCCATGGCAGGGAATCTCACAATATCTGCCCAGCAGAATTCTCTCATTGCTTTAGATCAGTGATTGCTATGCATTTCCCAATTTCCCTTTTCTTAATGGGATTTCTTATTGTTTTCACCCTTCCCTAGTCCACTATTCTATATTGGGCACAGTGAGATAGAGGTACTGATAATTTAGCTTGTCTTTTTAGGTTATGGGGAGTCAAAACATAAGGAATGATATCAAGATCTGATGGAGCTAGATTTAGTGACTACCTGAGATTTTGGGGTGTCTCACTTTAAAAAGTCCCAAATGTGTGCTGTGTGTGAGAAGGACACAAAAGAATATTTTAGCCAGAATGGCAAACAGGGCAGAGACAGCTAGCAATTCACATACTGCAATTCCTAGCCTCACTTGCATTATCAGTGGTTAAATGAATGAGATGTAGCCAACAAAATGTGAACAGGAAACGATGTATGCCATATTAATCCCTGATGCATTAGAATTTCTCAAGTGCATTCATGTTCTTTTCCCTTTCCAGCTGAATTGAATGGAAATTACCATGGAGACCAAAGAGGCCAGATATGACAATGGCAAGGTCTTCGTCAGCCTTGGGCATTGTATAATTATTTGTAGAAGAAACAACCTCTGCAACCAGAAGCATCCATCTTGCACCTTTAAATGAGCAAGAAATAAATCTATATTTTGATGACACCATTATACATTTGGATATATATTCATTATAGCAGCTGGTAATATCCTACCCTTAGCCTTGTTTAACATAGTTATTGATTGATTAAATGGTTAGTTAGTTGCTCATTGACTGGTGTACTAGAAAAAAATGATATAAACCCTTAGAAGCACATAATTCTTGAGAATGCTACATTTTTTGCTAGCATATTTAACCACGCCTAGGTTATATCTCTCTGGCACCTTAAAAAGTCACAATTATATAAGAACAAAATGTCTTTGCCTTTGTGTTTTCTAAGTATCATATGTACTGCACAGGAAAATGCCATCAAGGATGTCACTATTAACACTCCTCTTATAGCCCCTCTTAACCAATTCCTCTTAGAGCTTGTGGAAAGAAAAATGTTTATTTTATTTAATGAACTCATATTCTTACTCATACTAAAACCAGAGTAACTACATGATACATGTTTTCCTTTTGTTGTAGATCTTAAGTTTACATCTGAGTTTCATAACTACCCGCAGGGACTTTTTTTTTTAATATAATCCATTCCTTCCAGCACCTATTTTATGTGTTTTATCCAATGTAAAGATCTTTCCTCTTAGAAAATTCTATTTCTATATATGTTGCTTTGTATATTTCTTACAAGCAGACATTGGATGTTCATATACTTGCATATTTGCTTTTCTCCTTCAATTCTTCTCAATGCTCTGTATGATCCCTAAAGTTTTTGGAAGAAATAAATTTTTCCCAATAATTCCAAGCATTCCTATTCCACATTAATTTTACTTATTTGAAATCATTCAACATTATCAGTAGAAAGCTCTGAGTTCACCAATCAGGTTAACAGCCCAGAAGCAGTATGGGCTGGGAAGAATACATGCAATTAAAGTGGTAGAAAAAGCAAAGAATATCCAACTACTTCTCACTGACTAGTGGAAGCAGAAGGCAGAACAAGACACTTTTACTCATACATCCAACTCAATACTTTTCTATCCCATCTTTCTTTTTCTTTCTACCACACTGGAATTATTGGCTTAGACAGTGGGGAGATATGGTGACTTTCACAGAGAAATAAGAAACATCATTAGGTAAAGCAAGATGCTCTGGATATTTGCTTTCTATTTAGAATGCACTTTAAACCTAAGGGAAACCTTGAATACTGACTCCGGAGCTGTATGACTGGGGCTGGGACAGTAGCAGATAGGACTCTCAGAGAGCATTAAAGGGCTGTGGATCCTCCTAACAGCATCACAGACTCCATTAAGAAAGCCTGCCCAACACCTGGGTGGCTCAGTGGGTTAGAGCCTCTGCCTTTGGCTCAGGTCATGGTCCCGGGGTCCTGGGATTGAGCCTCACATTGGGCCCTCTGCTCGGCAGGGAGCCTGCTTCCTCCTCTCTCTCTGCCTGCTTCTCTGTGATCTCCATCTGTCAAATAAATAAATAAATAAATAAATAAATAAATAAATAAGCCTGCCCAAGAAATGCTGGGAACACTATAGAAATAGTAGAATGGTAGTTACCAGGGGTTAGGGAAGGGGGAAATCACCCGTGGTTGACGAAAGGAATGAAAGGATACAAACTTCCAGTTACAAAATGAAGTTCTGAAGATCTAATGGTGGTCATACCACGATGACTAAAGTTAACAGTACTGCACAATACACTTGAAAGTTGCCAAGAGAGTATATCTTAAATGTTCTCACCATAAATAAAATGCTAATTATGTAAGGTAATGGAGGTGTTAACTAACTCTACTATGGTAATCACTTTACAATATGTAAGTGTATCAAATCATCACATTGTACACCTTAAACTTATACAATATTACAGGTCAATTATATCTCAATAAAGATAGAAGAAAATAATGGAGATTCTAAATTGTAATACCACACTTAAAATTTTTTTAAAGACTTGAGAGAGAGAACACAGTGGGGGGGGGCCTGAGGGAGAGAGACAATCTCAAGCAGACTCCCCACTGAGTGCCAATTGTGCTTTGGGGCTTGATCTCATAATGGTGGGATCATGACCTGAGCCAAAATCAAAATACTTAATCGACTGAGCCAACCAGGCACCCCTATAATATGACTTTTTAAACAATCAGTACTATCTCCTACTCCCACTCCCTTTTCAGTTGCTTTCTCAGGAACATATAAACACATTCATCAAAATATTTTTTCCAAAGTATTCTAGAGATAACTTTTAAGTACAGAAGAAATTAATGTATCTCTCAAGAAGTATCACAGCTTATAGATACAAGCAATTTTTAATACTATTCTTTATCAAGTACTTATAGGAAATTTAATCCAAAAAAGGTTAGGTTAATGTCCAGAAGGTCATAGATATTTCAGGTTATCTATTCCATTGAAAAAAAATTTGCATTTGTACCAAACAAAAATCAGCAACTTAACAAGTCTAGAACCTTAAATTAAAAGTGAACAATGAGTAATTATGGAAGGAGTCCAAATGTCCATCAGCCGATGAATGGATAAAGAAGATGTGGCATGTGTACACACACACACACACACACACACACACACACACACAGAAAGAGAGAGGAATATTACTCAGACATCTAAAAGAATGAAATCTTGCCATTTGCGATGATGTGATTAGAACTAGAGTGTATTTGCTAAGCAAAATAAGTCAGTCAGATACTCTATCCCCAGGGGTACAGGTCTGTGAATCACCAGGTTTACACACTTCACAGCACTCACCAAAGCACATACCCTCCCCAATGTCCATAATCCCACCCCCTTCTCCCAAACCCCCTCCCCCCAGCAACCCTGTTTGTTTTGTGAGATTAAAAGTCACTTATGGTTTGTCTCCCTCCCAATCCCATCTTGTTTCATTGATTCTTCTCCTACCCACTTAAGCCCCCATGTTGCATCACCACTTCCTCATATCAGGGAGATCATATGATAGTTGTCTTTCTCTGCTTGACTTATTTCGCTAAGCATGATACGCTCTAGTTCCATCCATGTTGTTGCAAATGGCAAGATTTCATTTAGAGTGGAGAAGGGAGTTGGGGGAAATTGGAAGGGGAGGTGAACCATGAGAGACTATGGACTCTGAAAAACAATCTGAGGGTTTTGAAGGGACGGGGGGTGGGAGGTTGGGGTACCAGGTGGTGGGTATTATAGAGGGCACGGATTGCATGGAGCACGGGGTGTGGTGCAAAAATAATGAATACTGTTATGCTGGAAATAAAAATAAATTAAAAAAAAAAGTCAGTCAGAAAGAGACAAATACCATATGATTTCATTCATATGTGGAATTTAAGAAACAAAACAGATGAACATGGGGAAGAACAGGAAAAATATAAGGTAACAGAGAAGGACACAAAGCATAAGAGACTCTTTATAGAGAACAAACTGAGGGTTGCTGGAGGGGAGGTGTAGGGGGGGATGGGTTAAATGGATGATGGGCATTAAGGATGGCACATGATGTAGTGAGCACTGGGTGTTAATATGTAAGTGATGAGTCTCTGAATTCTATTCCTAAAACCAATACTGCACTGTATATTAACTAACTTGAATTTAAATACAAATTGGAAGAAAAATCATTCATTCATTCATTTTTTAAAAGTGAACAATGAGTATTACTAAAAAATGGGTTATATAAAAATTATGATCAAGATGAGCCCCAGGGATGAGCTCATACCAATATGACAAAATGATTAATTATTGATGGATTTGTGAAAAATAATTGGGAAGTAGTATGTTGCAGTAAAAAGATTACCTTAAAGCTACTTCTAGATCCTATCAGCACTTACTACTTAATTAACTAAGTATTAATGAGTATTGAGAAAAAGAGAGTAAACACTGAGATACTGAGATAAGCTAAATTTATGCTCCTATGAAAGCCTTGAGTGGCCTTTTCTCCTGTCCAATATTGAAAGAATGTCTTATTTCCAAGTTTCAATTTTTTTTTTCTGACAGTACTCACTCTTGGTGTAAACAATCTCCAAAGATTATTTTTAACAAGGTCTACCTCAGTAGTATGAAATGCTCATTTCTATAGAAATATGACATGCAACATAAATGTTATTTAATTACATAGGTCTTCTTGAGTTTGCTCTGCCCATGTAGAACCATAGCATACTGAATAGGTACTATGGGCCCCAAATAAACGTCTCTCTAAAAGTTTACATAAGAAATCTTGAGTTTGACTTTTTTTTTTTTAAAGATTTTATTTATTTATTTGACACAGAGAGATTACAAGTAGGCAGAGAGGCAGGCAGAGAGAGAGAGAGGAGGAAGCAGGCTCCCTGCTGAGCAGAGAGCCCGATGCAGGACTCGATCCCAGGACCCTGAGATCATGACCTGAGCCGAAGGCAGCGACTTAACCCACTGAGCCACCCAGGCGCCCATTGAGTTTGACTTTTTTAAAGCTTTTATGGTTCTTCTCTTTGCCAAGGCTATGACACCAAACCCAAAGTACACTCTCCACCAGATTTCACATATAATACCAATAAATTTAGGTGAAATCCTGTCTTCTTTAGCCCCTACCCATGCCCAATTTTGATAATGTTCTTGATCTGTCAAGAAGTGACTTCCTAACCACCTGTGAAATTAGGACCCTCTAGTAAGACACAAGGTCAGTTTACTGGAGGAGTTTGTAGGCTTTAATTCTATATATGTTTCTTAACAGTGGGCTTGCCATATCTAATTAAAAGAGAATCATTCTCAAATATGTTACTCCAGGTAGGGCCTTAGTCGCACAATTGAACTGATCAATTATATACCTAGTAAATGTTATAATTATATACAATTATAACCTAGTAAAAATGAGGGCTTATTCTTTTTATTTATTTAAATTCAATTAATTAACATATAATATATTATTGGTTTCAAGGGTAGAGGTCAGTGATTCATCAGTGGTCATTACATCACATGCCCTCCTTAATGTCCTCCTCCAGCAATCCTGTGTTTTCCTAGAGTTAAAAGTCTCCTATGGTTTGTCTCCCTCTCCAGTTTCATCTTGTTTTATTTTTTCCTCTCCCTCTCTTCCCCTATTTTTTCTCCCTTCCCCTTTGTTTTGTTTCTTAAATTCCACATATGGCTGAGATCATATGATAATTGTCTTTCTCTGATTGACTCATTTCGCTTAGCATAATATATTCTAGTTCCATACATGTCATTGCAAATGGCCAGATTTCATTTTTTGATGGCTGAGTAGTATTCCATTATACATATATACCCCATCTTCTCTAACCATTCATCTGTCGATGGCATCTGGGCTCTTTCCATAGTTTGGCTATTGTGGACTTTGGTGCTATAAACATTCCGGTGCACGTGCCCCTTTGGATCGCTGCATTTGTATCTTTAGGGTAAATACCTAGAAGTGCAATTGCTGGGTCATGGGGTAACTCTATTTTCAAATTTTGAGGAACAGGATGACATATTCTTATAAGCCAATGTCAATAATTATATTGCCATGAAAAGAAAGGAGATTCTGTAAATGTATTTGCTGAGTTCCAAGAGGTGAGTGAGAATCATTTGTTTAAAGAAACATAAACCACTAAACTGTGGTTAGAAAGATCTAAATAACGATGGGGCATTTCTAATATAGAATAACATAAAATTTATGCTACCCATAATCTAGATAACCACAATGAAATATCTATTATGAGTTTCTTAGTCCTATGCAATTAATTCTTATTTCTCTAGGTCCTGGGTCAATAGTCTCCTTTATGATATATGTGTGCTTGGAGACTACAAAGTGTCTTGGAAATCCCTACCTATCCACTAATACAAACTTAAACTTGTATGACAGGTGTTGCTCAGAAGTCAAGGGTCTACCACCCATGTTTTCACCCAAAATTTTTATAATTTCTGATCTAACATTCAAGTCTTTCATTCATTCTGAGTTAATTTTTTGTGCATTGTATAAAATAGGGGTCTAATTTCATTCTTTTGCATTTAGCTCCAGCTCTAGCAGTACCACTTATTGAAGAAACTGTCCTTTTTACATTGTATGTTCTTGGCTCCTTTGTCACAGATTAATTGTCCACATATGTGCAGATTTATTTCTGGGCTCTTAATTCTGTTTCATTGTTCTGTCTGTTTTTGCACCAATGCCATACTATTCTGATTACTATAGCTTTGTAGTATAGTTTGAAATCAGGCAGTATGATACCTCCAATTTTATTCTCTTATTCTTCTTTTTTCAATATTGAGTTGTCTTTCACTTCCTTGGTTAAAATTCTTTCTAAGTATTTTATTCTTTCAGACTTTTTTGAGGGATTTCTATAAAAATTTTTGAGCCTGTTTTCAGATCAAGTAAGTTACTTAGAGATACTTTGATCTTATTGGGTCTTGCTTTTTAAGATCTGTTAAGCAGGAAAAGACAAATGTTTTCTCTATGGCTAATTATTACCCATTACTCAGGCAAGACTCTTCTAAGTACTCAATGCTCTGTCAATCTTGAAACTTTTTTAATCTAGAATTTGGAATAGATACTATTACCAGTCCTGTGTGAGCTTCATGAACTGTTATCTCTGATGTTATTAGATAGTTCTTTCCCTGGCCTCAGGTAATTTTTCATGCAAGTGTTGATCAGTACTGTACTGAAATACTCAAAAGAGATTCTCCACAGAACTTCAGAGTTTCTCTGTGTAGCTCTGAGAATAATTCAGTCTTATTGTGATTTCTTACACCTATATGAATGAGGTCTAAGGCTTAAAGCCACTTGCTGCTGAAGGAAGCTTTAATCACTATCTCAGAGGAACTCAATTCTTTATTCAAAAACCAACTACCATTACCTAATAGATATATTTAGCAAGTAAAGTAAATGCTTACTTAACTGTTCAGGTTCTTAACATTTGCATGTAATTGCTATGCTATAGTTGTTAATCTATTAAATATACAATTCTCACTTGTTTTAGTGTTACTAAAAGATGCTTAATTTACTTCTTTTATGTCCACCATGTTCTACAGCATTGACTTGAAGAAGCGCTTGCACTTTCTAGCATAGTTAAAACTCTTATAAGGAAGAGAGGAAAGATTCGAGCATTAGTAAGTTTATGTATTTGATGTCTGTAGGAACAATTGGACTGGATTGTAATGTGTGTGTACATGCATACATGTGAGTGGAAGAGTGTGTGCATACTTGCATGTATATCAGAGTGTAACTTGGCTGTTTATCTGAGGAGCCTTTTACAGTTATATACCTGAGTGAATAAGAGATATTATGGCTGTGTAGCCATGGGGTCTTCTGTGTTGTATGTCTTGCGAGAGAAAACTAGACTTCTGTGGAATTACATGAGATGGTAAACTAAGATGCCATGAGGTAGCTATGTGAAAATGGTAGGTCAGAAGGGATGGAACTCAGTTACATTATCACAATAAACAGGCAGGGCTTCAGATTCTAAACTTCCACAGCAATGAGATTTTGTTCTATCCAATTTGAATTCAATGACCATGTCCTCAAATTCCTTTGTTCTTAGGACAAATTCTGAAAAATAAATTAAGATTATAGAACATACCCACCAAAAGTTCACATTTGAATATGCTTAATGTTTCAAAATTTCATTTTAAAGTAATTTTATGCTGCAGTAGTATTTAAATAAAATTTGGATGACCTCTAAAACACCCTGTAAAACAAGTGAAGTATTGTAAGCAAAGCATTAAAAAGTCAGGTTCTATTTATTTAGATACAATTTGGCTGCGGAAGATGGCTTTGGTTGCCAAGTGTAAGAGAGTCATACTGGTAGCTGCTTTGCTCTCAGATGCAGGACTTCCATGGATAAACGGAAAAGCAAAATTAATAGGTGGAGAAAGGGTATTTTAAAAGAGCCCATCACTACCATTATTTCTCCAAGTCTCATGGAAAGTAGACCAGATTAAATTCATGAACCAGTTGGAGAATCATGTACTGCTATTTTTGTAGAGGAAAAACTGTGGAAGATATTAAAACAGAACCCAACAAATGCACAATTGTTGGTTGTATGTAAGACCATTCACCAAACACTTCCTGAACGCATCTTCTCTCTGTGCCTAACAAAGTAATAGGAGCAAGGAGACAGAAGTTGGTCTGACATATGACTCTTATCCTGATGATGAAGTAAAGAGATATCCAGCAATGTTGACTGAGGCAATGTTTTAGCCTAAGAATGTGCCATGCTTCTTGCTATTCACCAAGCCCCAGCACTATGCTATACTTTGCACAGGCAGGGCAGCATCAAGGGATCCAGCTATAATGAGTTATGAGAGATATTTTTGGTAATGTAGGGGCAATGTCTGATGAAACTAATTTTACTCAAAATTCACTCAACAAATAGCTATTTGTTCTAGACACTGTTCTAGGACCTTAAGATACAATAGTGAACAAAATAGAACAATATCTTGACCTTTTACCCTTTTAGAAGTTCTCTTTTAGCTAGGGAAAGAGAATAAACAATAAATATAATAAATAAGGCAGCCACCTAATATGGTAGATGATAAGTGCCATGGGGAAAAAATGCCAGACTGGTTAAGAGAGATAGGAACCTGCTCAAGGAACAGCAAGGAGGCCAATGGACTGGAACCACATGAAAGGTTCAAATCCTAATCTATACATTTCTAGTGGTATAACCTGAAGCAAGTTAGTTATTCAGGGACTGGATTTCCCCAGATATGTTCAACAAATATTTTGAAATACTTCCTCTATACCATCAGATTCAGAGATGGGAAGCTTCCCAATGGGAAGCACCCATTTTGCCAAGAAGTCTGCACTATTGGGGAGAAAGACAAGGAAACCAACAGATTGAGCACAGTGAATGTAACCACGTAAGTGAAAGGTGAAGAGATAGAGGCAAGGAAGTCTTCCCTGACTTCCCAGTCCACACCATCTATCCTCATTCTCTATCCTATCACCGTGTCTTCTTTTCTTCATGGCACATAAAACAATCTTAATCCTTGTATTCCTTGTTTGGTTTATTGTCTCTCTCTCCTCACACACACAGAAAATCTCAATTAAGGGAAGGACTCTTGTTTGTCTGCTCAACTCTTCTATCCTATCCTAAATGCTTAGCACAAGACCATGAATAAGGTTGGCCCTCTATAGTATGAGAAGAATGTCAGTATCCTAAGGGAAAGTGTCACAGAGTAGGGGACACTTACACTGTTTTTCAACATTGAAATAGAGTTCTGTAGACAGACAAGATGGATTAGGTCATTTCCAGAATATGAATTAGCTTGTGCAAAGGTGGAGGATGTGTTTACCAAGAGTCACATGTCTACAATACAGGGGGATAATACCAGTTCTCTCATAAAATCGTTATGAGAATTCAACACGATCATGCCTTGAGTGGTGTGGAATTGCTCCCCGTAGTTTCCGTTGGAGCCATGCAGAGAATATTTGTTATAGATGGTCTTATCTATGTGGTGCCAAAAAACCTCTTTGATGGAACTGTTATATAATAGCCTAGATATCTCAGTGCCATTTCATGCAGCTGTTGTATCAGCAAGAAGAATTTATGAGCAGGTTGCTGCTGCCTTTCAAACATTCCAAATGGGTATCTAAACCCTGATTCGCCCTTTGAAGTCTCCTACTACCTAAGCACCACTGGGATAAAACTCTAATAAATAATCAATATAGCTCCTCTCAAGGGAAGTGCCATTTTTACAGTCCATGAAAGATAAATATTGCTGTAGCCTTTGAAAGCAGTCACCTTTCTGAAAGATCTATTAAATCAATATGGGGGATCTTCAGGGTGAGAAAAAGAATGCCAACAAGGGATTCTGGCAGACTCACACAGACTAGTCCAGAAATGCTGTAAAACAGCATGCACATAAACCCCCTGGAAGTCAAGGAATCAGCATTTTCAATGCAATTGGGATCCAGCCTTGTGATGTGCTCATTTGATTTCCACAATACTATTTTTAATTTAAATAAAAACTGACAGTTGAAAAGATTTTCAGAAATCTGTGCTCATAATAATCTTTTTAGTGTTTCATTGCATCTAATGTTGGAATAATGGAACAGGAAATGAAACAGGAAAAATATGCACAGGAAAATTGTTTCCGCAGCCTTTGATTCTATACAGGCTAAAGAATGTTAAAAAATAGTACAAGAATGGGAGTGACAGAATATTTGGGTTCAAATCCTGGCTTAGACACTTAAAGCTGTATGCTTATCAGCAAGTCACTTAGTCTCTAAGCCTCATCTATAAGATGGAAATAATTCTAATAATACCTGACCTTGCGGGGATATACAGAAGGGACAAATGAGATGACAGATATGAAATTAATTTTTTAAAAGAAGATATTATACACAAATCTTCTTTGATGCTCATTGTTTTACTTTCTACAATTGTTAACTGGGAATGGCACAGGTTTTTCCAGAAGTTTAAGTTTTACCTAGTGAAAACACATAGCTAATAGTTTTGTAAAAAAATTTTTTTCTGAAAAACTATGATCATGTTCCTACCATACTACTTTTGATAATCCTCTTAATTATAGACTATCAAAATTCTATATTTAGCCTCCAAGGAATTTCTCAACATTATATGAGATAAAAGATGGTCTTGTCCGTTCTTCCATCACCACTAGAACAGTCCCTGGGACACAGGTGGTACTGAGTAAATAGTTGCTGACTAATGATATGGTCAAGTAATCTATGACAAAAGTACTGACAATATACAATGGGGAAAAGACAGTCTCTTCAACAAGTGGTGTTGGAAAACTGGACCATTACATGCAAAAAAATGACACTAGAATATTCCCATACCCTATACACAAATACAAACTCAAAATGGATTAAAAACCTAAATGTGAGACTTGAAACCATCAAACTCCTAGAAGAAAATATAGTAATTTCTGTGACATCAGCTATAGAAATATTTTTCTATATATGCCTCCTCAGGCAAGGGAAACAAAAGCAAAATCAAAGTACTGGGACTATGTCAAAATAAAAACCTTTGCATAGCAAAGGAAACCATCAACAAAACAACAAGGCAATGTACTGAATGGGAGAAGATATTTGCAAATGATATATCCATAAGGCGTGAATACCCAAAATATATAAGGAACTTTTACAACCCAATGCCAGAAAAATACATAATCCAATTAAAATGGCCAGAGGACCTGAGTAGACATTTTTCCAAAGAGGACATACAGATGGCCAAAAGACATGAGAAATTGCTCAACATCATTCCTCATCAGGGAAATGCAGATCAAACTACAATGAGATATCACCTTATACCTCTCAGAATGGCTAAAATAAAAAAGGCAAGAAATAACAACTGCTGGTGAGGATGTGAAGAAAAAGGAACCCTCATGCACTGTTGATAGCAATGAAAATTGGTGCAACCACTGTGGAAAACAGTATGGAGTTTCCTCAAAAAATTACAAATAAAATTACCATATGATTCAGTAATTCCATTACTGGGTATTTACCCACAGAATGTGAAAACACTAATTCCAAAAGATACATGCACCCCTATGCTTACTGCAGCATTATTTACCACAGTCAAGATATGGAAGCAACTGAAGTGTCCATCCATAGGTAAATGGATGAAGATATGACATATATGATATCATATATGATATATATAATGGAATATTACTCAGCCATAAAAAAGAACAAGATCTTAACATTTGCAAAACATGAATGGGTCTAGAGGGTATAATGATAAGTGAAATAAGTCAGTCAGAGAAAGACAAATACCACATGGTTTCCTTCATATGTGGAATTTAAGAAACAAAACAAATCAATAAACAAATTAAAAAAAAAAGACCAACAGCAAAAAAAAAAAAAGACTCTTAAATACAAAGAACAAACTGGTGATTGCTAGAGGGGATGTGGCTGGGGGTATGAAGGAAATAGACAGAGGGATTAAGAGTACACTTATCTTGATAAGGTTTGAGTAATGCATAGAATTGTTGAGTTATGCAACTGTACACCTAAAACTAATGTAACACTGTATATTAAGTACACTTCAAGTAAAAAGTAGTTGTTAACTGATAAACTAGTTAACAAACCTACATTTCCCACCTTTCCCATTATGTTTCTTGATACTCATGCCAGAGTTCAGCCTCACTGAATTACATTCTCCTCATATGCATTCTGTTCTTCCTCAGCTCCAAGTCCTTATTCAAACTTATTTCTACCATCTAGAATGCCCTCTCACCATTCATTTTCATGTGTTCTTATTCTAACCTAGAAGCCTTCACTTTTATCCCAATGAGATATAATATCTTCCTTCCCTAGGCTCCCAAAACATTGCATTTGTACTTCCCATGTGATATTTGTAACATTCCATCTTGTGGCATGCAAATTGAAGAATGTGTTTTATTTATCCTACCAAGCTACATCCTTAATGGATCCAGAATCCTTATAATGGATTCACTGATATATTTAACACAGTGGCTACCACAGTGCACTGCACAAAATAGACGCTCAATAAATATTTGAAATATTTGTGGAATGTACAAATGAAAGTCAAATAGAAGGCAGGAAGAATTATGAGTTTCCCACTCACTGGATAAAAATTATAAATAATGTTCTGATTCTATTTTAATCAGAGTGTAGTTACTTTAGAAAATAAGCCAACAGTTTGCTACTGAAAAACTAAGACACCAGAACATTTGAATTCAACCCTCTTATTAAAATGTCTAGGGAGCTTATATTTTCTAATTTAATGATTCAGTAGAGATGAAGGAAATGTATGTGATGCAAATTTGTTAAAAATACAGCAACCTATATTAACTAATCTCAATCTGCAGACTTGAAAGCTTCTCTATGATAATCTTCCATTCAATGACCTTTTATATTTATCCTTTGGAAACTATGCTTAGACTTAATAACCCAACTTTCTCATTATCATTTATTTTGACCTCAAGACTAATTTTGCAGGCTGCAGGGGAAAACTTTTCCTGCTAATTAGTTCTTCTTGGTTGTATTCCAAGAGAAATGACAAATTTCACCTTGTTTAAGATGCCTCTTGATACTGGTTTAAGCCAACTAAAGAAACCATGTATAATTTTTTAACTCACATATTTTTCCCCGTGAGAAAGAAACCAACATTTCATCTAAAAATTTTTTACACTCTAACACCATTTTGCAATACACAACTCAACCGTGGTACTTAATTGTTAGCATAATAAAATAGAGAAGTAGTAAAAAAAAATTTGGAAATCACATACTAATTTCAATAAATTAACTTGAGTCTGCCTTTCATCCTCAATGTATTTCAAATAATTGGTTTATTACTAAAGTCTACCTCTATTTCCTCTGTCAGGTTGATTATACACTATTAAGCCTTGTGCAATTAAGGGATTTTAGTGTTGAAGTTAAATAGTTTATTAATGGATCTGTATTATAAGTGGCAATCCTCAGCCATTTGTTTATCCTTCTAAAAGGAGACAAAGTACAATCAGTAATTGTTTTAATTCCATCTCTCCACTGTTTCAAAATTCTTGGAGAGGATTCAACTTTTTAGAAATCGCCCATTTCAATAGCAACATTTTTACTAGACTACTGACAAGACACAGACCTTTGTGCTGCCAATGCGTCCCTCCCACAGGACATTTTGCTGTTCTTCTTTAAATATCTCAAGTCAAGAAAGTGTATCTTCTCATCATTATTGGTTTAAAAAAAAGAAAATGTATCTTCTATTTCCCTTTTACTGATGCTTTGTCAAAAGGGATATTTGGAAAACCTAGGTTCAAATTTCTGTTTTGCCTCTAACTCATGTGTTTTGGTTTTGCCAATATACTCTTTGAATCCCCTTGCTAGAATAATGTGTTTAACATTTTAATGCTCATTTTCTCATTTTAATATGAATATAACATATGCATTACCCACAATTTACCCCAAGTACTTCACAAAACACATATTTAGCCATGTTATCTCTGCTTAAAATCCACAACGGGCTTCCTGTTGCCTACAGGATGAAACCCATACACCTTAGCTTGGGAAACTAGGTCTTCTTTGATCTCACGATATTGATTTCTGCAGCTTTTGTATCTGCAAAATGAGGTGCTGCACTACTCCATGCTGCTGAATGTTAACATCTCTTCTCAGCTCCACATTCAGTGACATGAAATCAGCCATGATGGGAGTACTTACATCACAGAAATCAGCAACCAGAAAATGGGTTGTTAAACATTTAGCTGCACATCGCTGGTGTGAGGCACTTTAATCAGAGCAGCTCTGATTATAACCCTCCAATAACATCCCATCCAACTCAAAAGAAAAGCCCAAATCTTTTCAATGGCTTGGAAAGTTTACGCACTCTGGCCCTCATTACTTCTCTAATTCCATCTCTTCCTCTTCTTCCTCCCTTTGCATATGCTGTTGTAGCCACTTTAGTTGACTGTTCCTCAAATACACCAGGCAAACTTCCAACTAAAGGACAGTCAGACAACTGCTTGCTGTTTTTCTACCTCAAGTACAGATCTCCCTACGGACTCCTCACCCTTTAAGTCAAATCTGAAATGTCACCTCCTAGGGGATATTTTCCTTGATCAGGGCTGTAGCTTTCTTCTATGGCCTTTTTGTGCAAATGAGAACAACGTCCCCTGTGAGGGGGGCTCATCCTTGCAGGCAGGGGCCTTAGAGAGCAGGCAGTACCTTTGGAGGAAGCAATTCAAAGAAAATGCCACCTGATCCAGAGCACTTAACTTGGCAAACAAGAGTTTGAGCTGTTTCTGCTCTCACCTGCCCCTCAGCTGAGCACCTTTGTGAAGTGCAAAACTATACTACCACGCATGAGACACTGTGCCTCACTCTTCTGTATAAATGCCCACAGCCTCAAGTGTCCCGTATCATAGTACTTTCTTTGTTTCACATCACCTACCACAATATATAATCACTGGATTAAGCCAACTGAAGGTGCTACATATAATTTTTTAACTAGCATATTTTTCTTCATGAGAAAGAAATCAACACTTTATCCAAACAGTCCTTCTTCTTTTAACACCATTTAGCAATACATGACTTGGAACTCTGGTATTTAATTTTCACATAATGAAATACAGACATAGTAAAAAAAAATCATAGTGTCTGGATTTCATCCTTGATTTATTTCAAATGATTGGTTTATTACCAAAGTCTATCTCTATTTCCTCTATAAGGTTACATTGTTTATCAGTTAAGTTTCCTACACTCACAACAGAATGTGACCTTCATGAAAGTAAAGACCATGTCTTGTTTACTTGTTTCTCTGCAGAAAGAGAATAATACCCAACAAATATGAAATATCAAAAGAGCTGAAACAACAGGCTTTCATGTAATATTTCATTCAAATAAAGAATGTTTTTTCTGCCTAGAAGTATAAAAGTTTTGAACTGGATTATCTCTGTATCTCTTCCAATTCAGACATTTTAGGATTTCACATTATCTTCTTTTTTTTAATATTTTTAATTTATTTATTTGATAGAGAGAGATCACAAGTAGGCAGAGAGGCAGGCAGAGAGAGAGAGGGGGAAGCAGGCTCCCCGCTGAGCAGAGAGCCTGATGCGGGGCTCGATCTCAGGACCCTGAGATCATGACCTGAGCTGAAGGCAGAGGCTTAAACCACTGAGCCACCCAGGCGCCCCTCACATTATTTTCACTCAGAAAAATGCCTACCACAAGAGACAGGGTAGCAAAGGCAGAGTGAGGAATTGTAATGCAACAAATTTGCAAGATCCTGGGATCCTCCTCTTCTGTTTTCTGGAGGTGGAAAGTTAGACTTTTGAACCCTAGTTTGTGTACCTTTAAAAATATGTTCTTCTTTTTGGACCTCAGTTTCCTCATCTGCCAAATGATGCGCTTGGACCAAACCAAACTTGAAAAAAAAAAAAAAACCTCCACTTTATAGGTTTAAAAACAGAAATATTTTTCCCAAGAATATCTTGCTGGGAACCCAGTATGTAACATATACTGAGGAGTTGTAGTTCTCGTTTAAGTAAGGGCAGGAAGACCCAGACCTCATCAAGTCCATTGACCAGAGGGGGAAACCTCTTGGACTAGAGGCTCCTGAAAGTTTCCACCATCTCTAACATTCCATGACTTTATGATTTTGTCATTCACCAGATTCCAGGACCAGTGAGAGTGTGGATAGGCAATGATAAGTTGAGAATTCTCTCATTCAACAAATATTTGAGTACCTCTGTATTCTAGGTACTATGTCACATGAATGTGTGGGTGAAAAACATTTTAAAAAATATGGAGATTCTAAGATCCAGTTAGATAGATCTCCTAAGCCATCCTACGAAGTCTTCTTCCATTCCCACTGTACCCACCCCATTTCCTCCCACAAAAGGAGATTGCATTTAAACATGTAGAAGGAAAAATACCATGACCTTTATGTACTTTAAGACCATAGTTTTTCCATTATAGGAGTATACTCTTCTGCCTAAACCTTTTCAACTGTGAAATAAAGAATGTAAATATTACTCTAAGGTAGTCTATAGTAGTTTCCCCTGTACTTTGGGCATTGGAGTGAAGCCAATTGCAAATAAACCAAAAAGCAATCACAAATCAACCAAATAGTCCATTGGCTAAAAAGTCTCTGCAATGCACTTTTCATGACTGTTTAATCAATAAAAATACTATACTAAAATGTAAGTGTCCAACCAGCCAGCATACCCATCTGAAGTAAGATCTTCCTTCAAGATCAAATTTGCCATATTAGTTTTCTGACAAACCAGGAAACAAAGAAAATTATAACAACTATTTGGGGTTTAGTTTGTTGATCATGTGAAATGGGGCAGCAGCAGTCAGATAATTCTAGAGATATATAAAAAGTAGATTCAGCAAGACTTGATGTTTTATTCCCTATAGAAAACAGAGAGGAGAAAGGGGTCAAGGATGAATCTGTTTTCTTACTTCTATGGATACTGGATCAATAGATCTATGGATACTACTGAATAAATCTTGTGGTACCCACTGCTGAGATAGGAAAAAGGGTAAGGAGGAAGAAACCATGAGGAGGAAGAAAATGATGGCTTTAGTTTAGACATTTCCAATTTAATTTTCCCATGGAACTTCAAAGTGAGGCATCTCAAAGTGGGGTCCACAGACATATTCTCAGGGAAATTTCATTTTTTTAATTCTGTTTTCACTGTGATGGCAAAAGTTTATAGAAGTCAAAAGAACCTACCCTTTAGCAGTCAGCATCATGTCCACAATGAAGTGACTTAGTTTTAAGAAAGCAACATTATCTGTAATGTTATGCTGTGATTTTGTAGTTTTTATTATATTTAATTTGAGATATTGCCATTTCAGCTTTAATTATAAGGAATACTCTCTCTCACATAACAGAATTTATATCTTTAAAACATTATTATCAAAATAATACAAGAAAAATTAAAGTTAATGCTTGGGCATCTGTATAAATTTTCTTCCTTTTAAAAAGAAATCAATGCATTATTCTCTTTTCAAAGCAAAGGTGAGAAACACTGGGCTAAATTCAGGACTTACATTTGAATTGAAGATGTGTGTGTGTGTGAGAGAGAGAGAGAGAGAGTAGCAGAGAACAAGAGCCCATTACAGAGCATTGAGAATCATTAATATTTAGTAGTGACGCCCAAGGGAAGATGAGCCAGTAAATAAGGTCGAGAAGGACACCTAAGAAAGCATTGTATAATGAAAGCTGGTAAAATTGACATTTCAAGAAAGAGAAGAATGATCCAAAGTAGCAAGTATTGCTGAGAGGTCATGTTAGAAAAGGACTTAACATTGACAGCTGGCTCTGGCTGAAGTCTCTCAGCTCACAGATATGGGACACCTCCTTCTCTACCTATGACCCATGCTTATTTATGTCAGATAGCCAGTAGCTGACCAGCTGAATGTCAAATAAGCCTTAAATTTGTGTTCTGGCTCTTTTCATGGATTTGTATCTTTTTGAAAGCAAGCCCAGTTCTACATGCCCACTACAGCCCCAGCTTCATGCTGACTTTCACCTCCCTGAGTTCTAACATCTGACCCTTTTGTTGTTGTGAGAGAGAGAGAGAGAGCGCACATGCATGGTGGGGCAAGGTGCAGCTGGAGAGGGAGAGAGAGAATCTTAAGCAGGCTCCATGCTCAGCATGGAGGCAGATGCAGTGCTTGATCTCACGACCCTGAGATCAAGAACTGAGCCGAAATCAAGATTCAGATGCTTAACCAACTGAGCCACCCGGGCACCCCAAATATCTGACTCTTCTTAACATTCAACCTGCTTTCCAAAACATTTGCTCTGGTCTAGTTTTGGGATCTCCCTTAGTCTGCATCAGTAGAGCAGTTTGGTCTGTGGGATTTATCCCCTGCCTTTACCCATTCTTCTAGTACCAATCAGACATCAGGTCCAACAGAGAGAACTTTCATAACTTCATTTGGTCTTCATAGATACCTGTATGATCTCTTTTTAATCAAGATATCTCCATTTGGAAAGATATTTCCATTCTACCTGAACTACTTCTCCTCCTTGATTCCCTGTCAATTGTTACCAACATTTTGCTACAGCAACTAAAGAAGTCAATAACAAAACACCTTCAATGATATTCAGAAACAAATACTGTTCCTTACAGTTTCTACTTTATTTCTTTTTTCACAAAGACCCACTTTTTATGGTGTACTCTACTCCATGCCTTTATTTTTTTTCCACATTGAAATTGAATTTATTTGTTAAAGATTCATCATAATAGGGGAGGGTAAACTCTTTTTTTAAAATTTTTTTTATAAACATATATTTTTATCCCCAGGGGTACAGGTCTGTGAATCACCAGGTTTACACACTTCACAGCACTCACCAAAGCACATACCCTCCCCAATGTCCATAATCCCACCCCCTTCTCCCAAACCCCCTCCCCCCAGCAACCCTCAGTTTGTTTTGTGAGATTAAGAGTCACTTATGGTTTGTTTCCCTCCCAATCCCATCTTGTTTCATTGATTCTTCTCCTACCCACTTAAGCCCCCATGTTGCATCACCACTTCCTCATATCAGGGAGATCATATGATAGTTGTCTTTCTCTGCTTGACTGCATGCCTTTAAAATCTACTGTATTCCAATGCAGCAGCAAAGACATGACTGTCAGCTAAATTGCAATTTCCATTTAAAAAATTAAGTAGCTCTTAAAAGAGAGCGAGATGACATATTTCAGCCTAACCACTGCATTTTACTGCCGAGTTTGTCTTAAAACTCACTGTAGAATTTTAAGACTATATGTGTGGCTTGTTCATGGGTCATTAGGACACACTCTGCAGACTTCAGCAAGGTGATTTTGTAAAAATCTACACAAGTTAATGAATCCCAGTTTCATTACGTCGTTAATTGCTTTCAGTGAGAGACTATGTGGTGTTACTTTCTACAATTACTGGAAATCACAGCAGAGGAAACTCTGGGAAATTGGAAGGGCAAGTATATACAAGTTATCAATGCTCGTTCCTTTTGGTTTCACCTCTGATTAACCTTGAGCATTGTCCCCACAAGATTCTAAGGCAGTTTTGGGAATATCACTCACTGGGCAATTTCACTGTAGTGAATTCCAAACTACAGAAGAATCATGTAAGGCAATTCCCATTTAGATCTGACACACTTCAGACTGCTCTAAACTTGGGCATAGCCTGGAATACCCAACTGCGACTTGTGCTTTTCATTTTAAGTACTAAGAAAAGCATATACAGAAGTCAGAAGAGCATGTTTCAGTCACAGCCTTTTCATATGCTAGAGAAGGAAAAGTCAGTTTTCCTTTCTCAGAAGCAATTTCCTCCTTTATAAATGGGGCAGAGATCCATACTCTGCATGCCTGATTGTGTTTGTGAGGGTCAAATAAAGTCACATCATTTTAGGGAGAGGCAGTTCACCATGGGCCCTGAGCATCACTGCAAGTCCTTGCTGACTGTGTCAAACTGCAAGGCTTCTCAGTCTCCTGATACTAAGTTGTTTCTGTGGCCAGCCATATAACAACTAAGTAGGTCAAGGGGACCATAGCATGACTACTATGATGTGCTCACTCTGGGGAGATGTTACTGGCTTGGCTTGTCTGCTGCTAGCTACAGTGTTTGCTTCTTGCTCAAAGCATGCTGAGTCCTCGGCCCTGGATTCCTCAGCTGTGGTGCAACGCAACCATGTGGAAAGCATCTATCTGGGACCATCACATTGCTCCATGGGACTTGGAAGCAGGGAACCCTTACTACTATGCTGAGGTTTACCTTCTTTGCTGTGTTGTGAAAAATAAATTTTGTTTTAATTCATGAACCCCCACTATCTACTTTCAATATTTCTGGGACTGTAACAGGTTTAGGCCTTGCCATTCTTTTTTTTTTTTTTAAAGATTTTATTTATTTATTTGACAGAGAGAAATCACAAGTAGGCAGAGAGGCAGGCAGAGAGAGAGAGAGAGGAGGAAGCAGGCTCCCTGCTGAGCAGAGAGCCCAATGCGGGACTTGATCCCAGGACCCTGAGATGATGACCTGAGCCAAAGGCAGCGGCTTAACCACTGAGCCACCCAGGCGCCCAGGCCTTGCCATTCTTTATGAAGTTGGGGTTCTTCACTTAAAGTCCCCACACCTCAAACCTTCTTTTTCATATAGTACCACAGGTTGTTATCTATGTGCTAAAGATCCCAAATGTATGTCTTCAACTCTTCTCTCCTACATTTCTAGACCTCACATCCATATGTATACTGAACACCTTCCCTGGATATCCCACAGATATCTTTGAGTCCACCTGTCCATGCCTGAGCTCATTATCTCCTTCACCTCCTACTCAGATCTGTACTCCATTCCCTTTTGCCCACCTTGGTTAATGGAGCCACCAACTGCCCAATGCTTTGAGTTAGAAAGAATGCATCATTCTCAATCACTCCATTCCCCTTATTAACCCTCTCAACACACATTCAGTATTCCTTAATTTCTACTTGCCTACTATGTCTTGAGTCCAGTCCTTCTCCCTCCCCATTGCTGTCACTCTGATGTTGTCATTTTTTGCCCAAATACACCCTCATTCTTCCCCTAATGCATGAAATATTCCTGTTTGAGGAATTTACACTTAAGTGTCCATCTACTTGTTCAAACTGCATAACATATCATCAGTATCAGGCTTCTACTTGTCCCACCACCTTAGGCCCCAGTAATTAAAAAGTTACTTGCTGGTTTATAAACTTGGAAAGCTATTTTATCCTTCCTTGTCATTGAAGACATGCAACCCAGATCACTCTTCAAGTAAGGACTTCTTGTCACAGCTGCTGGGAATTCTGTCTGTGGAAAGCCTTCAACTGGCAGCCTTCCTTGCAGAAAACTGAGGCTCCCAAGGTCACACCCCTTCCCAGGGGCAACTCACATCTAATAACCAATGCAGAGTATAAAGACATAGACATTTTGGCCCAAGAGGGGACAACTCACAATCTTGTAAGGCCATCTCAGCTTCTGAGGTCCTTGTGGTATTCTCCTAGATCTGTATCACAACTGGACATCTTCCTCTGACCAGTTCTGCTTCTTTTGCTTCCTTCTATAACTACTGAACCTCCCATAAGCACTCCTGTATAGACAGCCTGCACATTAAACTTCAACTTAGACTCTACTTCCCATGAAATCCAAGCTATGATAGCATCACACTTGCTGTTTTTTTCTTTGGAACAGTCCGCTCCTTTACTTACCTTATAATGAATACTTAATGCTTCTTTAAGAATCAAATCAAGCATCACCTCTTTTATGACCCCTTCCTTGAACTTCCTGTTCCATGGCAATCTCCACCACTGAAATTCATAATCATATAATCCTTCTACTGTGCTATCATGCTTTGTAGAAAATTCTATCAAGGCACTTACCACAGTGTATTATATTATTCATCTGCCTGTCTGTATCTCTTAATGAGATCTAGTACTCCTTCATGTAAGGATGTGCATCTTGGCTGCCTGTATCCCCATCATTTAGCAAGCTTATGAGCCCATGACTGAAGCACAATCAATACTCACAGGGTTACAGTATTTCAGTAGAGGGTTGGGGAATGGCAGTTCAAGTAGACTGGATATGGATTTTGTATGGCCATCATATCAAAAGTCACTAAGTCATAGAATGTGTTCAAATATCAGTTAACATTAATTCATTTGGCAAAAACTTTTTGAGTCCCTACTATATGCCTATTACCAACTCTTCTACAGTGGACTCAGAGATGAACAAGATGGATATGACCCCTTTATGGTCTAATGGTAACATGTTACAATTCTATTTGGTAGAAATCTGCTTCTACTAAAAAAGTCATTTCATCAAATAGCAATAGGATTGTCTGCTGCATTGATGACAGATTAGAAGGAAGAGAGACTAGAGGTAGAAAGGCTGGTTAAAATGTTATTTATATTTTAAATATATATATTTAGGTGAGAAATAAGGACCCCTGAACTAAGAAAGAGGCAAACAGGACAGTTTTCCTTAGTAGAGAAATTTCTGAAATGGGATTTGAGAATATGGTAACTTGTTAAATATAGGAGGTGGAGAAGAGGAAATGACTGAAAAATGTCTTTGATTGACTTGCAGAATATCTGAGGAGAAGAAATTAATAAGAGTACTCTTGTGCCCAGACAGAGAAATGAGTCAAGAACCAATACTCTTTTATCAACTTCTTCTCAGTGGAACTGGGGAAAGAAGAAACTAAGAGTCTAGAAGGAAAAAAATTAGGTCTATATAACCAAGTCCAATCTGGTATTTATTAATGATAAACATGATTTTCTCTTCATATGCAAGTCAAAATACCACAGAAGTAGGATCCTGTGCCCCCGCTCTCCATTCCTTCAGCTCTTTATTGAGCTCTGCCTGCCATGTTCCAGACACTGAGCCAGGCAACAAGGATAGAGTAATGAAAAAGACAGTTGAAAAAGACAGTCATTCCCTGCCATCAATAGAACTTAATTATATCAAGTGAGTAATCTGATCAATCATCAATGTGGACTGTTACCTTGCTAAACTAAAGCTCCTAGGAGAGATATAAGCATTGCCAGTATTTATTTTCCATAGTCACTTAATATACACTCTTCTCTATAAAAAAAAAAGTCTTTTGCAAAGAGCTTTGCAAACTGATTCCAAGCACCCAACCAAATATCAACACTGAATACAGATTAGGCCCTGGCATAGGGCTTGCTTTCTATAATTTCTAAAATCAGTGAAGGCTATCTTAAAGTACACTTCTCTTCGGGGAAATTTCCCAAATACAGTAAGCAGTGCTAAACAAAGTACTTCTGGATACTGGGTAGACACAATTTCCACCATGCAGGAAAAGTAAAATGCCCAATGTAGGTTAAAGAGAGAGAGAGAGAGCACACAGCATGTCTATTTCATAGTTTCATAGCCCCATAGTTTTTGACTTCTGGGAACCTGGTATCATGGCCTCAAGAAGGGACTCTGGTGGTGGTTTCCTAGGCCTGCCTCTGGTGATGTATGTGCACCACTGAGACCTCTGCGGGCCCGTATTTGAGCAGTGAGTTCACACATACTCCCCACCCCTTGCTGCCTAGCCTGAAAAGGTGACTATCAGGACAAAGAAGGCACAAGATCTTTCTCCTCAATGGAACTTGTTTGCTTAATCTCTGTTCTCCATATCATGATACATGAATGCACTCATCAGCACATTGGTTTCATTTGTAAAATTTAAATCTCTGTAAAGTGATGGATGGATCTTTAATATAGCAAGAAATTAATAAACTTGTCCCTGTGGAGTAATGAAGTACCTTCCAGTGGTACACATCTAGGCCTTTCACACAGGCTAGCACAGTACATGTTCATTCATGACTGTGTTGTTTTAAAAACAGAAGGGAAGTCTTTCAGGATACAACTTCTAAGAAGCAGAACACCTAATACCTAGCTTTTCTAGTTTAAACCAAGTTTGTGTAATAGAAACATCCACAGTGACAGATACTGTCTGATGCCCTTCTTGGAGCCTTAGATGCATTATATCATTTAGCACCCATAGCAATCTTCTGAGGGAAGTCTTTCAGGATACAACTTCTAAGAAGCAGAACACCTAATACCTAGCTTTTCTAGTTTAAACCAAGTTTGTGTAATAGAAACATCCACAGTGACAGATACTGTCTGATGCCCTTCTTGGAGCCTTAGATGCATTATATCATTTAGCACCCATAGCAATCTTCTGAGGCATCTATTAGGATTTCTACTTTTTAAAATCAGGAAGTTGATGTTGTAAGTGCTTAAATCTCTTATCCAAGATTGTCCAGCTGGTTACTGTAAAGTCAGGATTCAAGCTGACATCCTACTCCGACATCCATGTCCTAAACCACAGTGCTCTTTTCATTCAAAGATGCTTACTATGTTCTTCCCAGTGGGAAGATTGATTTTACTAAGTCTCTTATGCTCTCCACCAATCACTTAATTGTAAACTATGCAATCATTTTATATTTTTAAAACCCAAGAAACTATTCCCTGTTGGATCATCCCCATATCCATTTGCCAAGGAGAACAGAGCACAAAGACAGAAGCAACATGATTCTTGGAGTAGCTACAGCAGGCCAGGAGTGCCCATATCCATGTTTCTTATCATGTAAGGAAATAGAGCCCTAAGGGCCATGACTTTTGTGGGATTGTTTGTTTTCTTGCATACAGGCAAACACAATCCCTGGTGCAATACAAAGGCATCCAATAAAATGTCCAGGACCAGGGATTTTCCTACCACACACACACACACACACACACACGCACACACACACGTACACACACACACACACACACACTGAAAAAAATTAAGAACGAACCTGATAAAACACACATACATACACAAAACATGTTTAATAATAACATGTGAACGTGGTACAAAAACCATATAATAAAAAAATGACATACTTTGAAAACTCAGCCTTCTTCTTGCTCCCTATGGAATTCAGCCCCCCCAACTGCACTTCACAGAGACAACTGATAAAATTCTTCTGCATTTTCCAGCAATTTTCTATGCAAATCAAACATATACTAAAGCATACTATACACACATTTTGCATCTTGACTTTTTCCCCCTTAAAAATTGGTCTCAGAGATCATTCCATATCTCTGTACTCTTTTTGATGGCTGCATATTATTTCATTATATGGATGTGCTGTTATTTATTTTACAATTCCCCTATCAATAGAATTTTAGGTTCTAGGTTTTTGCTTTTATAAACAACACCATAGTGCTATGGCATACCAAACATGGAATGAGAGACGGTGGGAAGAATTCACCCTGAGAGACAGTGTTCTAATACTGACATAGTTTAGAATAAGCTGCACATGATTATAATAAAGAACAGACCAATGTTTAGTCATTTTTTTAGTCTTCTTCAATTCCCTTACCAACAAGGTATTACTCCTTTATTATCTCTCCTTCCTTGAAAAACAGCTGTTTTAGTGAATAAACTTGCACATACTGTTTTGTGTATATATGCAAATTTATATGCACTAAAATTTTGATATTAACCTATTGCCTCCCAAAGTAGTTGTATCAATATACATTTTTATCAGGAAGGAATGGGAATGCTTTTTCCAGACGAACAACACTGTTGAATATTGAGCTTCACTGTACTTTTCCATTCTTATAAGTAGAAATGATCAGTTTTAATTTGTATTTATTTCATTATATATAAATCTTAATTCATTTCATGTTTACAAACTATCTTCCCTGTGAATTGCCTCTTTGTGTGCTTTGTTCACTTTTTTAAAATATATGACTCATATGTCCTAAAATTCACCCACTTAAAATGTACTGTTCAGTGCTTTTCAGTATATTCATATGGTGGCACAAATATCATTGCTATCTAAGATAACATTTTCGCCACCCCCAAAATATTGCCAATATCCATTGGCAATCATTCCCCATTGCCAGCTCCCTCACCCAGTCCCTAAGAACCGCAAGTATATCTTCCTAGGGATTTGCTTATTGTTAACATTTCATATAAATGAACTCATACAATATGTGTTCTTTTGTATCTGGCTTCTTTCACTTAGCATAACGTCAGGATTCATCCATGGTGTAGCAAGGATCAGTACTTCAGCTCTTTCCATGGCTGAATTATAATCCATTATATATGGATATACCATTTTGTTTATCTTATATATCATTTGATAAACATTTGGTTAGCTTGTTCTTTATGGCTATTGTAAATAACATTGCCAGTAATGTCCATGTGAAAGCTTGTATGTGGGCATGTTTTCATTTCTCTTGGGGATCAACTATGAATGAAACCACTTAGTCACATGGCATTCCTATGCCTAAATATCTGAGGAACCACCAAACTTCCACAGCACTTGCACCTTTTTACATCCCTACCAGGAATGTATGAGGATGCTAATTGAAATCTCACCAATACTTGTTACTATCAGCATTTATTATTATAACCATATGGTGGGTATGAAGTACAATCTTGTAATTCTGATTTGTGTTTAATGGCTAATGATACTGAAAATCTTTTAATGTACTTCTTGGATATTTGTATATCTTCTCTGGAGAAACATCTATCCAAATCCTTTGCCTATTTTTAAATTGGGTTATTTAGGTTTTTATTATTGAGTTAGAAAACTCTTACACATTCAAGTGTTTGACAGATACATGATTTGCAATTATTTCTCCCATCCTGAGGGTTGGTTTTTCACTTCTTTGATTGTGTTCTCTTAAATACAAAACTTTTTTTAAAAAAAGATTTTATTTATTTATTTGAAGACAGAGATCACAAGTAGGCAGAGAGGCAGGCAGAGAAAGAGAGGGAAACAGGCTCCCCGCTGAGCAGAGAGCCCGATGCGGGGCTCGATTCCAGGACCCTGGGATCATGACCTGAGCTGTGATCCCAGGTAGGAGTGTGACTTCTTTCTTTTGCATGGGGATACCTAGTTGTCCCAGCCCCATTTGCTGAAAAGACTGTTGTAATAATGTTGTATCTTGGCAAATGGCAATCACACATCGTAGTGAGCATTGAGTAATGTATAAAATTGCTGAATTACTATGTTATACACCTGAAACTAATACATGTCAGTTATTATTCAGTAAGGCTGGATTGGAACCTTTTTTTTATTTTAATAAGGTTCTTGGACAATTCTCATGTATTTGTCAACAGGATCTCTAATTTTTCTTCTTAATCAGCTATTTTGACTCCATATCTTATGAGGTAGCTTCTTTAAAAAGAAGAGAGTGCCTAGTGACAAAGATGCCAGCTGCTGACTCTAGGAGACATTTTCATAATTTTTTGCTCTTTGATACCTTGTATAATTTTCAAAGAATAAAATACATAGAAAAATTAATCAAAGAGTTGTTCATCTTAGAATTATATTACCTATTGCCTCCCTTCTCCTGCCTTCACCATGCATGCGTGCCTGCACACACACACACACACACACGTAAACACACGTATTTCTTTAAAAAAATATTTATTTATATGTCAGAGAGAGAGTATAAGAAGGGGAAGCAGAAGGCAGAGGGAAAAGCAGGTTTCCCTCTGAGCAAGGAGCTCTATACGGGACTTGATTCAGAACCCTGAGATCATGACCTGAGCCAAAGGCAGACACTTAGCCCACTGAGACACCCAGGTGTCCTGTAAACACATATATTTTTGCATACTTACATGAACATGCAACCATGCTCACATGCAACCATGTGCACACATTCCATACCTGCACACACTCAAAAGTATGCATGTATGCACACTTGAGAACACTTGTGCCCAAATAAATGCATACTCACACATGTAACAGAACACATGCATATATGTGTGCACGTGTTCACATAGATGTGTGTGCATGTCTTCGCATGAATAGGTGTTTGCACAGTCACACATGCACAGATATACATATGTACACACTCACACCTACTTTCTTCTTAAAAGGAATAATGAAAAGGAGCAGGGCTTTGGTCAGACCCTGGCCCAAGTCCTGGCTAGTGGCAAGTACTAATGACTGGTCACACGACCTTTCTGACCCTCAGTTTGCTCATATTATTACAATTCCTGCCTCACTAGACAATAGTGAGAATCAAGATATACAGGCATCTGTAAGTACCCTGTAGTCTAAAAAGCTCTACTCAATCGTGTTTTATTATATGATAATGTCATTTTTTCATGAGACTTGTTATTCTTTACAAAACCATTCAGTGTGGTTTTGACATCTGCTAGTCACCTCTATAGATGAAAAAATTCAAGGCACAGAGAGTTTTAACTTAACTCAACCTGTGAAGCAAGCATGGTGGAATTTGTGCTCTAACCCTGTTCCCTTACCTCTGGGAGCCTTGCTCCAAGCATCATCAGTGTTATACTGCATCTTCTGGTGTGACCATGCTGATGCCAAAAAGGACACTGCACTCAGATGGCAATTTAAACCTAACAAGTTTTAGCTTTTAAAAAATTGACTTGAGACAGTAAGTGGAAATACTTACTATAGATGTGACTCAGAGGACTACAGAGTCCTCTACTACTGTTTATTCTGAAAGCAAAAAAAAAAATTAAATAAAGAGATGAGTATGAAAAATACATTGTTGGAGGATATAAAATTATACTGCCCATATGTTTGAATTTGAAGGTATGCTACCTTGAGAAAGCTCAGAGCTGCAAAGCATGAGAAATTTATTGCTTGGTTCTCTTGCCCAGAATAGCATTCATTCAATTTTAAATGTCACTGAAGTGCATTTATGTCAAAAGAAAGATACCTAATCAAACTGACAATGACTCCGTGATCAGCACTGGGCAGAAATTATTCTATGAAGTATCTGCCATGCAAATTGATAGGGGAACTTAACAAAGATGATACCTCATGTTTCATCAAACACCACAGCAATTTCTCAAAAGCAAAAATGTGCCCTTAAAAAAACCTACAAGTTCTTTTGAGGTTATATGAATTATCCCACTACCAACAGATTTTGCTCACAATTAGTAGAGTTTCTAAATATTCTATAATTTACATTGTGATGGTTAGTTTCATGTGTCAACTTGACTGGGCACAGGGTGCCCAGATATCTGATTAAAAATTATTTCTGGGTGTGTCTCTGAGGATATTTCTGGATAAATTAACAATTGAACCTGTAGCTAAGTAAAGCAGATTGCACTCTCTGATGTGGTGGGCCTCCCCAATCCACTAAAGGTCCAAATTGAGACAGAATCTTCCATCTCGACCTCACTATCTTCAAGTAAGGATATAGGTCTTCTTCTACCTTCAGAACGACTCAGAGTGAAATTTAAAACATTGGCTCACCTGGTTCTTGGCCTTCAGAGTTGGAATGGAATCATACCAGTGGCTCTCCGTGACTGGGACTTCTCCTATTGTTTCTGTTTCTCCAGAGAACTCCAATTAATACAGAGATCAATGCAAAGCTCTCTTATCTCCATTCAAGAAGCCAGAAAATAGGATAAATAGCTATAGATGTTCAGGACAAGAAAGAAATAAACTATGTACAGAAAGAAAATAAAGGTTTGCTACAGTAAAGAACATATTCTTATAGCACTGTAGAGTTCACAAAGCACTTTTCCCTATAGCATCTCACTTAATCCTCAGAACAACCATATAAAATAAGAAAAACAAATATTGTTTCCATTTTTTAGATAGCAACTGGGCTCAGAGTTCTTGGCTAGTCCAAGAGTTCAAAAAGTTTTAAAAGCAAATAAATGAAGCAAGAAAGTATATAAAAGTTATAGGAAACAAAGCACTTTCTCTAGAATGTTGTTCTACTTTCAAATCAGATTCGAAAATATTTAGAACACCAATTTTCAAGCTTGGCTGTCCAATGGAATTACCTGTGGAATTGTAAAAAAAAAATATATATATATATATATATATATATATATATATATATTTACTCCTAATGATTCTGATTTACTTGGTCTGGGTCACAGGCTGGGCATTATAATTTTTAAAGCAATATAGTCAACTATAACTTGCAGTGGTTCAGGAACTACCTGCCTACAACATCACACCAGGTCTTAGAACCAAGATCTGTACCATCTCTGTTATTGAATGGAAGATAACAGCAGTATTATAATGCTCAGAAAATCCAAAGAGCTGAAACTTTCTTTCATTTGAGGAATGATACGTGTTTAGCACTACAAGAAATCAGACATGAGTCCTACCTCAGAGGATTCACAGATTAGTGAAAGAGACAGGCAAGTATTCCAGTAGCCATATGATAATTTGGTACATGTGTTACTTATAGTATGGAGCAATGCTATACATTTTAGAAAGCAAATAATGGATTTAGCTGCTGAGAGAGGTTTGAAAATTCTAAAAATAAAGGAACTGTTGGCTCTGAAAGTTAATCAGAGTGCCAGGCAGAGGATAGGACATTTGAGAAGTTGGGGGTAGGTATTGAAAATGCATAGAAAATAAAATCAGATAGAGGAGGAGGAAGGGGGTGATACAAAAAGGCTAAGTCATAGGGTGGCACCATGAAACAAGAAAAGATTAGGCTAGAGAGGTAGGTTCATTTGTTCATTTCTTATTTAAGTAAGAGTTTCATATGGTGAAAAGTTCACACTGTTCAAATGTCTACTTAATAAAGAGAGTCAATTTCTGGTTGCTAGTTCCCACATTACTGTTGATAGATTTTAGTAGCTATTTTACTATCAACTACTGTTGATAGATTTCCATAGCTATTTTATAAATATACACTTAGTAGGTCCAACTCTAGTCTACAAGGACAGACGTTCAAAATGTGGAATTATAATTCTTCCACAGATGCACTTAATTTTTAGCTGAACCTCCATTCTAGCTGGTAGAGGTAATCAGCCTCATCCAAATGAACAATGTGCTGCACACACATACACACACATGTGCACATACACACACACATACCATTTACTTAGATAGCATCCAAGTACCAGGAATTTAAATTTATTTGGTCTCAAATTTTGAAGAAAGGAAGATGTGGACATTTTGCCTAAGTCTAACCCTAACCCTAAGTTATCATTCATCCATTCTGGCAGTCCAAGAAAATCCTTTTTACCCTTCCCTTTTCTTCCTCTCAATAGCTCTCCTTCTTCTCCTGTCTCCTTCATTTTCTCCTCCCTCTCCCCAAGCCCAATATTTCCAGATACTAGGATCAGACCTTGGGAATTTCTCTGCTAAGCTCTCGGGAAATTCGGAGAGACGTGGGCCTTTTGCCATTTCTGTGCTGCCCTGAGAAATAAAGAAATCATCTACAACTCCCATCAGCTTACTACAACTCAGAGAGAAGTCTCTGAGTCCAACTCAGCTCTGTAGCCTATATCAGAATTACAAAGTGGTGGCCTACAAATGTGTTTTACCTGGCCATGCAATGTTTTTGTTTGTTGCTTTTTTTTTTTTTTGTGAGCTAGCTGACAACATGTAAACATTAGAATAGTTCTAATTTCTAGCTTCTCTTAAATAATCAGAAGGTCTAGCAACATTGGGCCTTTATGTTCGCATGGTATTAGTTGGTTGGAGCTGGTAATCACAGCATGAGTTCCCAGCTTGATTGTTCCCAACAAGCCTATGGCCCACACTTATTATATTCCTGGCCTATTACCTGTAGGAATTTAAATTTTTAACTTCTACCACAAACATATCACACTTTTTCTATTCTAGGCTCTGGTTTATTTCATAAGCTCTATTTAAGAAATGATTTCCAAAGCCCTGGTCACTTTTCAACTTCTATAAACTATAACTGATCCTAAGAAGGCATAAAATCTTTTTTTTTACTAGGCTTCCCCTTCCACATCCCCCTCCCATGCCCCTTAGTCCAGGAAATGGTATGTAGTCTTGAGTTGGTTAGAAGCCCTATTCTTACATCATCTGATTTTACACAATACTACTAAGTGGTCAATTCAACTTTGTTTGTCCTTTTTGTTTCTTTCAGAGAACCCAAGCTTTTGAAACTCAATGGCCAGGAAAATGATTTTTTTCTCCTGCATTCTCCTTTCCTTTAAGTAAGAATTATAAAGTGCCTCAGCTCATGGTTACATGAGAAGAGTGAGAGGGCAAACCAGGGAAAAATAAGTTAAATAAGTTAGTATATTATATTAATTATGATAGATAGTATTTACAGTAACCAAATAAATATATATATATAATCTATACTATATGATCTGTTTTCCTTTTATATAACTTAAGTATATGTGTATATATTTTTTCTCTAATGTCTTTTGTTTCATTTATCATATCTTATATATTGTTCCTCATTTATGCATGTGTATGTGCAGATATATCTATAAGACAGATCCATAAAAGTGGAGCTCCCAGGTCAAAGGATGGATGAATTTTTTATTTTGATAGGTGTAAGCAAATTGCAGTCACCAAGGAAGGATATACCAATCACAATGTTTCAATAGCTTAAGAACACACCATATATTTACCAACATGTTATATTTTTATTCTTATTATTTAATCTTTGGAAATCTGATAAGTAAAATGTAGTTTTTTAAAATGTGCCTTTCTATAATCATGAAGGGATTTGAATAGTACCTGAGCAGGATGTGTGATCGGTGGTTGAAGGAGATAGCACGTGGTCATTAGCTATCTTCCCCATGTGTTTTATTGTCTTGTTTTTATATTGTCAACTCTAAAATCTTTTCCTTATAGACCTATTAACTAGTCAACAAAGTACCACTTTAGGAGAATCTACTCAGAGAAACGATTGCCCTCAACCCCATTCCAGTGGTCCATAAGTTCCACTATGGACAAACCATATCTTATGTCTTTTGGCAATGATTGAAACTCTGTTTTAGAGAAATGACTTTAGAAGCCTGATTAGAAAGGCAAGGTATTGCAGGCAGGGTAAGCCAGTTAGGCGGCTATAGCAATCATCCAGGGGAAGAGAAAAAGTCCAATAGTATGTCAGAAGTGGGAATGGATAGGAGAGATGGTATTTTGAAACCCCTTAAGGAGAGAAACTCAACAGGACTCAGTAACTAATTTAATCTGAGGGCAAGAAAGAGGAAGGCTTTTGAGATGATGCTAGGTTTGTTGTCTTTGCACTATCATGTCAATAAAGAAGCCATTAGCCAACTCAGCAAACAGAAAGTAGAAGCAAAATGCTTCACTTTTTGGAGGACAATCTAGTTTTGAACATTTACAGTTTAAGATGCCTACAGAATATCCAATTGGAGAGGCTCAGGAGCCACGTCAAAATTGGAATATGCAATGTAAGAGAAAAAAAGCAAGTGATCTGTATTTAAAATCTTGGAAAAAATGGATTTAAAGAAATTTGGCATAAGTTCCCTATTTAAACATGAAGGAAAATAAGATAAAATAGTAGTGTTGAAGAAAAACAAACTGCTTCAGGGATTATACTCAACCGGAGTCAAATAGGCTTATACATTTTTATGAACACACTTTTAAAATTTTCTATCTCGCAACTGTGTCTATAAAACAAGGAATGGAAACAATTACTTGACTAAACACAATATAAAAGATTCTCACACTCACAAAGCAAATATGAGTGTCTATTCTCTCCCTCCCCCACATACTCCTAAAAAGGAGATAATTACTACATTTTTATAATATCTTGGAGCAAGAGACTTTTCTAAACAGAACACCAAAGCAGAAATATTTTTTTCTAAAGGGTATTAAGAAAGGCACGTGTTATGATGAGCACTGGGTTATAAACAATTAATGAATCGTTGAACACTACATCAAAAACTAATGTTGGATAACTGAACATAATAATAAAAAAAGAAAAGAAATATATGTAATTCGAGGATGAATATATGAAAATTATTCAGGTAATTAAAATTAATCATACAAGGAAAATTTAGATCTTCTATGGCATTATTTATTAAATTGAGCACATATTACTAAAAAAATAAATAAAAGGTTTATTTACTTTAGAAATAGAGAGAAAGCATAAGGGGCGGGGTAGGGAGAGGGACAAGGAGAGAGAAAATCTCAAGCATACTCCCTGCTAAGCATGGAGCCTGACATGGAGCTTAATCCCACGACCCTAAGGACTGACTACATGAAAAAGTAATATTCATGCATCACAAAAAGAAAGCATAGAAAATAGTCTGCAAATGATATAATGGATATATATTTGTAAAACATGACATATAAAAAGTTATTATCTTTATAACAGACTTTTACAAATCAACAAGAGAAAAGTGATAAAACAGGAAAAAACAGGAAGAGTGATCAAATAAAAAAGGTACAATGATGCAATAAACATGGTACAAAATATTCTATCTCACCAATAGTCCAGGAAAATAATTAAATTAAAATAATGAAATAATTTCCCCTATCAAACCTTCAAAGCTGTGAAAAGTAAGGATAACCTTCATGCAGAACACATTGAGATGGGTCTTCTCATGAGCTACTGATGGCAACATAAATTGTACCTCTTCCTATAACTTAGCAACAGATGCCAAAGCTCTTTAAAATGTTCATATGCAACTGATTTATCATAAGAAAATAGACCAGCATTTGTAAATATCTATGTTAAAAGACGTGCATCACATTATAACAATAGAGGGTTAGTGAAATAAATCATGATTTATACCAGGGAAATATAATTCAGCCACTAAAAATCACTTTTCTAGTAATATCTAATGGCATAAAAGTGTTTAAAATTTAATGCTAACTGGCCAAAGCATGATACCAAGCAATTTATGGAGCACAATGGCATAAATGTAAATTTGTTTCCCCAATCCCTTCAATCTCAATCTCAATTTCTCTCCTCTTTCTGCCCTTCCCTCTCTAAGAAAATATCCAAAGATGCCCATTTTGGTTATCTCTCAATAGGATTATTGCTGATTTTTATTTTATTTTATACAATTCTTTATTCTTCTCTGAAATGAGCTTGTATTGTTTAATAATGAAGGAAAACAAATTCTACACTTACAACCTGTCTTCCTGCCAACTGCTATTTAAGACTGATAAAACTTATAGAATCTTAACATCTGGTTACCATTTTCACACTGCTTTCCTTTTTGGACTCACTGCTGAGTAAAAAAGATCTTTAGGGACTATCAGCTAAATGGGTTCATTTTGAAGATAAAAGTAAGGGAGGCTCATGGAGAAGAAGGTCCTCACCCAGAATCACATAGTAAATTGTCAGCAGAAGTAGAACAAGATCTCTGGTGTTCTGACTGCTTAGTTATTTTTACCATATCAACATACTCTTTCAGCATATTCATTTATATTCCTTCTTTCTGGGGATCTGATTCTAAATACTAATCTCTTCAGATTAGAACCATCTTTGAAATAAAAGAACTATAGCAGTTATTTCCCTTTCTTCAGGTTACCTTAATCTTAAACACACTGATTTATTTAGTTTCCACTATGTTCAGCAGACTGTTATGTGCTATATTAAAAAAAAAAAAACAGGAAATGAAATAAGACCTGATCCCCACCTTTGAGAAGTGTTTACACTAATAAAGGAAGCAGATATGTAGAGAACAAATGGAAGGCAGAACAAAACAAGAACTAAAGGAGCACAGACAAGGGGTACAGTAATTCTGATTGCCTGAAGGTATCCCATGTCCTGGAGTCTATTCATTGATTCCTGAGTACATAGACACCTTGGTTTTTGATTTTAGACATTTGTGATTATCTCTTGACATTGTCCATCTCAGGATATTTGGGCAACCCAACATAGAATGCTCATAATGACATTGATGGCACATCTTTTTTTTTTAAAAGATTTTATTTATTTATTTGACACAGAGAGAGAGAGAGATAGATCCATTAGGCAGAGAGGCAAGCAGAGAGAGAAAGAGGGGGAAGCAGGCTCCCCGCTCAGCAGAGAACCCGATGCAGGGCTTGATCCCAGGACCCTGAGATCATGACCTGAGCTGAAGGCAGAGGCTTAACCCACTGAGCCACCCAGGCGCCCCTGGGGGCACATCTTTCCACTGCATCTCTGCTCATGACTGTGCACTGGGCACATTCTCAGGGTTTATCCTCATATCACTGATTCCCTCTGTAGACACTCTTTTATTCTTCTATTTTTAAAAAAGATTTATTTATTTATTTTAGAGAGAGAGTGAAAGTGGGGGGCAGGGGCAGAGGGTGGGGGTCAGAAAGAGAGGAAGAGAGAGACAGACAGACTCCCCACTGAGCACAGAGCCAGACATGTGGCTTGATCTCACAATACTGATATCATGACGTGAGCTGAAATCGAGTCCAACATTCAAATGACTGAGCCACCCAGACACCGTAATCTCTCTGTAGACACTCTTTAATTCACCATATTTTATGAGGATTCAGAGGTTATTAGAAGTATATATTAGATCTTCCTTATTTTGTCCAAATAATTTATATAAATGCAATAAATATATAACAATGATCTAATATATGCAAGGAATAAGTCCACATAGAGAACAAAGATACTGTCTATGCCATCAATATGAATAACAATGTGCTAAGCCAAGGGAAACTCCTGAAAAATCTGGAACAAATTCCTATAAAATCTGGAACAAATACCTATAACAAGTCATTTTGTTGAAACGAGCAACTGGTACAAAAATTTGTAAGCATACACAAAGCTTCTCAGTTCTCCCTAATATCTCACTGGCTTGTCTTCTCTTTCTGTGGCACAGACTGTTTTTGTTTTCTTTCACTTCTAATCTACTTCACCAATGAGCCAGCAAGTCTAATGCTGGGAGTCTTCCTGTTCCTTAATGTGTAAAATACCAGTAAGACCTTTCTGTTTTTCCTTACGTCTTTTCATAGCAGGTAGGAGAATGAGCACTGGTTTGGGAGTCACCAAAAATTTGTTCTTGACCAATCCTATCCTTTTTATTCTGTGATTGTAACTCTGGTATGCCTTTGTTTCTATACAATGGGGAAAAAAGTGGCTGTTACTTCCTGCCTCTTTTTCCTCGCATTTGCTTTCCACAAGTCATTTCAAGTGTAGTCAGAGTTGAAACTTATCTATAGCTTCAAGCCTACTTCCGTTCCTAGTCTAATCTAAGCCAAGACTATGTGTGTTGATAGCTTCGGTCCTGACTACCGGTGGAACCTGGAGAGTGCCCCCCCCATTAATTCAGGACTCAGTGTGCTAGGGATCAGCTTTAAGTACCTCTATGCCTCAATGTTTATGAGCAGGTATCTGTCTCACTTTCTCTGCTGAGCAATTCATTGTGATTCTGGTCCTATGACTCTGTCTACTCTGCTAGACCCTGAGCATCCCCCCCTCTTCCATGAACTCTCTTCCCTGTATTTCTCCAAGTCCCTTTGCTGATAAGTCAGGACCATATTGAGTCCTACTGAATTCTACCTAACACCTAAAACCCCTACTACAATGGCCTTTCACCAGATAGGGCTCCCATAAAAATGTATCTGTACAAACCATGAGGGACTGTGGACTCTGAGAAACAAACAAGGTTTTGGAGGGGAGAGGGGTGGGGGGTTGGGTGAGCCTGGTGGTGGGTATTAAGGAGGGCACGTATTGCATGGAGCACTGGGTGAGGTACATAAACAATGAGGGCTGGAACACTAAAAGAAAATTAAATTAAACTTTAATTTAATTTAAAAAACAAAAATCAAAAACAAAAAAAATGTATCTGTATTAGGCTCAGACACTGACAAAATCCCAAGGTAGCTATTCCCTTTGGACAACTCTGAATTAGTAATACTTTCCCTTCTTCTACTTCTTTGCAACCCAATGGTGCTGAGGTTCTAGTATGCCTCATCCCTAAGACACCCAAGCAATGACAACATCTGCTCTGTCTACCTCAAAAAGCTGTTGAGGGTATTAAATGAACAATAAATGTGAAAATGCTTGGAAAACCATAAAGATTTATTCAAATGTTAGTGCTTCATCTTACTGTTTACAAACAGTTGTTAAAGACACTTTCCTCTCAAGATACTTCAGAGAGATGCTGTATGCTTGGAGCACTGTGAGCTTCATCACTTGGTTAGCACCTGCCTGCTCTGTTTCGAGAAAAGATTTAATTGCTTTTCCATGTTTTTCCCCAAAGAATGGCACCTGGTTTTATGAAAGACTGTGTAAACACATTTTCTCATACTTTACCAAACAATGTCAGCATGTTCTGCCCCTCCATGAAGGAGAAGAGAAAACTGACTAATCACAAGGTGAAATGTTAAAAAGGTCACCATAGTGGGTTCACTTGCCTAATTTATACACATTCATCCAATTTTATGAAACCTAAGTGGCAAATGGAAAAGGAGAGAAAGCCAGCACCATCTAAGACAGAGCACGTTGTGGAAACATGGGAACAGATGTCAAATCATCTGTCTCCCAGCTAGAATCTTCTGATCTTCCTCAGGTGCTATAGTCAGTACGAAACCTTAGCAATTGCCATATTTTAAGTAGTGCTTTCTTGACTATATTTCTAAAAAGTCTGCCAACCCAAACAAAGAATTTCACCATTCTACTGAACAGTGTCTCTCAGTGTTAAAGAAGAGACTTATTTCCTGAGGAATAAGAGAACATTATGAAGAAAGTAAATATGAAAAAATAGCAGCCTTATATTCCCCTGAGAAGAGTAACAAAACTACCCTAAATGACAAGGGGAAATGGTTTTCAATGTACTTGTAATTCTACCCCATCATATTCTGCACAGGAATTAAGGGGACAGATTCAATCACTATCAGATAGCCCCACAAGTGACTATGTTGTACGGATATTACTGTTAGGCTATACCATCAAGGAGACATACCAGGCTGACCCTGTCCATTTAACACTCACTCTCAGCCCATGTGCCAAAAAAGCAAGGCTTAGGTCCTTAAATCTTCTACTCAGTCTATAATGAAGTATCCACAGCAGGGAAATATGAGCCAGAAACAGTAAGGAATAAGCTCTATAAATACTTTTCAGATGAGCAGCTTGTATAGGTATGTGCAGCCCCCTTTTTATGTCATTTCCTTATGCAAAAGATTCCTCTCTCCTTACTACCCCAACCCCCCATACTTCAAGGAACCAAACTTCCTCCTATTCTCCCCTTAAACATTAGTGTACATTTAAATCAATCTGTGACTTCTCCTTGGACTTCTCTCAGTTTGGGGGATTAAAGACTTTGTCACCCATAAAATAAAATCCCAGATAAGGGAAAGACATGAGGATCTCAATTATTTACCCAAGCCACAGAATTACCCCATGGCACAGCAGCCTCCTCTACCTCTGTGTACAACAAGGCCAGCCGAACAGAGTGACTGAAGATCCAGTCTCTGAGCTATTCAGTAGCTGTATGTTTTTGGGTAAGTCATCTCATTGGGCCATAGTTCCCTCATCTGTAAAGTGGGGATGAGATAGGACTTATTTATAATTCTGTTCTTTGATTTAAATGTAATGGTCCTTACAAAACACTTTTCTGGTATGTGGTATGTGTTTTATCAATTATCAATCATTGTTATGGTTTGAATTGTGCCCCTAATTCATAACTTGAAAACCTAATCCCTCAGAACCTCAGTACCTCAGAACATGACCTTATTAGGAGACATTAAGAACTTACTTTGTCTTTACAAAAGTAATTAAGTGAAAATGAGGTCACCAATATGACTGGTGTCCTTATAAAAAGGGTAAATTTGAAAACAGGGAGATTGAATACAGAGAGAATACCATGTAAAGACACAGAAAGAAGATAGCCATCCACAGACTGAGGAGAGAGGCCTGGAACAGATCCTTCCCTCACAGCCCTCAGAAGGAAGGAATCAACCCTGTTGACACACCTTGATCTCAGACTTCGAGCCTCCAGCAATCTGACACAGTAAATTGTGTTCAAGCCACTCAGACTATGGTGATTTGCCACAGAAATCTTAGCAAACTAATATAATAATCATTTTTTCTCTTTTTTCTCAAGTTTTTATTCAAATGCCAATCCCACACACAGTGCAATACTAGCCCCAGGTACAGAATCCAGTAATTCATCACCTACACTCAACACCCAGTGTCCATCCCAAGTGCCCTCCTCAATACCCATCACCCACTAAACCTACCTATCCCCCTGCCTACCTCCCCTCTAGCAACTACTAGCCTGCTTTCTGAAGTCAAGAGTCTGTCTTTTGGTTTGCCCCTCCATTCCCCCTGCTCATGTTTATTTGTTTTCTTTCTTAAATTCCACATATAAGTGAAATCTATGGTATTTGTCTTTCTCTGACTGTCTTATTTCCCTTAGCATAATACTATATAGTTACATGTTGCAAAGGGCAAGATTTCATTCTTTTTATGGCTAAGTAATAGTCAATTAATACAATTACCATTTATTATAAAGCTGACTAAACATATATAACTTTTTCTGGTCAGCATGCTTGTTTGAGGATCTCAGAAAACAAGGTATATAAAAATAATTATAGTCTATTGAGAGGTCAGTGTACCCATGTCTATTTCAAGGTATAGGTAAGTAAAATTAAGTAATAAATAGGGTAGCCATATAATTTATCATCCAAACTGAGATAATTTTGAGGTTGAAAGGGGGATTTTATTTTTTTTAATATTTTATTTGATTTATTTGACAGGGAGAGAGAGAAAAAGAGAGAGAACAAGCAGGGGGAGCAGCAAGCAGATGGAAACGGAAAAGCAGGTTACCTACAGAGCAAGGAGCCCAATGCAGGACTCAATCCCAGGATCCCTGGGATCATGACCTGAGCCAAAGGCAGATGCTTAACCAAAAGAGCCACCCAGATGGCCCGAAAAGGGGATATTATTAATAAATAGACTCAATCATCAAAACAAGTAAAAAACCAGGACTTGTGGTCTCCCCAACAATGAAGAACAAGGATGTGTTATGCCCCCGCCCCTCTCCATCAACCAGGTCTGCTAATGTAAGACCCACTAAGTTCCACTAGAGCAATCTAGTTAATTTAACTACAGCTATCAATTAGCTTGGAAAAATATGAGTTAAGGTCAGAAGAAAATAAGCTTAAGTTAATTACTTCCATGTAACTGATTTTGACATCTTGTTCATTTCTAAAATATTCTGAGGCTAACAGAGTTTAAATTTGGAGATTTGGACAAGCTTTGGAGTACAGATAAGCATATATACATTGAAGAGCTATTACTTTCTGATTCTCTAACTTGGGATGGAAGCACAAGACAGGAAGGTACTCCATGTAATACACATTTCGTCTCAGAACCAGATCACTGGCAAACTGAGGGAACAAGTTAAGGGCAGTCATTACTCAGCGGGCGGTGAAAAGAACACTCTTAGCTCAGAGAAAATTCCTTCTTCTAGACAAAGAAAAGCATGACCCAGGAGTTGTTCTGCCTTCCATTGGTTCTCTACATATCTGCTTCCTTTATTAGAGTAAATGCTTCTCAAAGGTCTTATTTCATTTCCTAGTTTTTATTTTTGTTTCCCTGACTTGGTTCCTCCCTGTTCACCCTGATTGCCATAGAACCACCTTCACACAAGTAGGACCGTTCTAAACTAGAGGTTGTTGTGACTAAAATATTTGCTCTCCATACTAATTGATTTTTAAAATTAATCACTTCATTTAGAATTCATTCAACCTAGTAGAGATGAACATTCATCATACTCGGAAGACCCTCGGCTCAGAGAGAATATCCACAACTGGTAATTAGTCTATGAACTGGCTCAGGAGTCTTTAAATAAGATTGAAGCCATTTTTATGAAGCTAAAATGCCATGCAACATTAAAAAGTTAAATAACCTTGTGAAGACTTCAAAGAGAGAACTAAATGCAAAGTGAACCTATTTGGAAAACCCTTGAGTCAGTTGATTTTAATATTGATAAGAAAGAGATTAATGAATGGACATTCCCCAAACTCAGAATTGCCCTCTAGCCATGGAGGGGCAATATAGTATAGTGGAAAGATGTGTCTTGTGCTAAGTTAACTGGGATTCTGTGATTTTCTTATAATATAGTGGAAAGATGTGTCTTGTGCTAAGTTAACTGAGATTCTGTCATTTCTAGCAGTGTCATCTTCATTCTGAGACTTAGTGTCTATATCTTTAAAATGGAGCAAGTAATATATCCTATTCCTAAATTGTAGGGCCTTTAAAAAGTTTTGATGAGATATGGTATATGAAATCTCTTTATAAATTATGAAATGCCTCATAGTTTAATTGGTACTATTATTATTAAATTTTTTGAAAGCATAATTAATTATAAACCTTAATAAGTAATTGTTGAGGTACTGAAAGAAATGGAATGCTCCTAACCTAATCAAACAGATGACAGAGCAACAGTACAGCCTATCAAATGCCACAAACTGTCTTTACCTCCCCCTATCCTCATCAAACTCACCTTAAATATAATGATATTAGTGAATGGTAACATTCTACTAAAACACCAAAGGTCCCTTGTGACTGAGTAGGCTTGCCAAGAGCAGCCATACCCAACACTGAAGAGACATGTATGATGTGCCGGAAAACATTCGCACCTATACTAGAAACAAGAAATCAGTGTTTTAGTAAAAGAATATCATACTTCAAACTCAGTACTTGGGCTGGAAATGATAATAACAGAATAATAACATATATCATATGTTGAATAACATATTATATAGATAACAGAGAAGACAACAAAATTTAAACAAGTTGTAGAAATAATTATAATTCAATTGATTTAACCAAGTGATTGGTTACAAAAGCCCAGATTCTAGTTCGCTGGGCAAGTCCAGATTGTTTATTTCACATTTCTGATTAAAGCAGAGCACAAAATCATTTTCCCCCAGCGTATTGAAAAACACACACAAGCATGATTACTTCCATACCAAAAGGAAACCTTTTCCTGTCATGTTAGTCTTAACCATTACATTCTTATCACATTGAAAATGCCCCTTATAGTCAGAGTGAGAACTTAAATGTTAGTACGAGATTAATTTTGTGTTGCAAAGAATATCATTAACACTAAGAATCTAGTAACAGCTTATTATTGGAATAATAATTCCATTAACAGCTTTTAACAGGATTTTACTAACTGTAAGTGTGATTCTAATATAAATTATTCCAAAGTAAGTGCCACTGTGCCACTTGCAATATAATCACGGCCTTGGAATATAGCAAAATAATAGCCTCAGCTTACAACGCTTGAATTTAAGTTGCCTTTTGCAACTTTCCTGGATATGACTAACTAAAGAACATTAGAGCCAGAAAGTTCCCTAGGATCGCTTAGTCCATCTTACTCACCTGCAGGTCAGAAAACAGGCTCCCGAGAAGCTGCACAGGACCACACAGAACTGACTGCATTTCACAATCATGCATCCCGAGTCATGAGCAGAATTTATAATACTAGCTTAGATTTCTAAGATAACCTAATGGTGGCTTGTGAAATAAAAGGTACCAGCTTTTGTATTAATAAATCTTGAAGGTTATTTAAAAGATATGGGCATGTTGTTATGGGAAAATCCTGGCACTTAAAGAAGAAAGATCTCGATTCACATTCTGGCCTTGTCAGTTACAAGTTGTGCGTTGAGAGTTATGTTACTTAGTGCCTATGAGTGTCAGTCTTATCACTAAAATAGGGATACTGATTAAATTAAATTAAATTAATATATGACGGTCACCTGGGTAGCTCAGTGGGCTAAGCATCTGCCTTTGGCTCAGGTCATGATCTTGGGGTCCTACAATTGACTCCTGCATCTGACTCTCCACTCAGCAAGGAGCCTGCCTCTCCCTCTCACACTCCCTCTCTTCTCTTTCTCTCTCTTTCTCCCTGCTCTCTCTCTCTCTCTCTCTCTCTCTCTCAAATAAATAAACAAAATCTAAAAAAATTAATGTATGGGTTCAATGAAACAATAGATGTGAAAGTGTTTTGTAAATTGCACTTGTTATATAAATGCTCATTTAAAAATATGCCTGGAAAAATTCATTTCATTGTGAAATTAAAGTTGAAAAGGGATGGCTTGTATGTAAACAAAATTGTTTGAAATGTTGTAAGGCCAACAACCTGGTAGAAGTCCTGTGTATTGGAAGGTCAGTTGGTGGTGTCCATAGCAAAGGGCATCATGGCTGTGGGTCCCCATGAGAGCTAGTTATAGCTCTGGGTTATAGTAAATAAGATATTAAAAAGAGACTGAGAGTTAAACTGCAAGACAAGGTCATGGGGCTGGACAAGGGTCTTCTCTCAGTATACCTGAGATTCAGATACCTGTATCTATCTATCTCTTTATTTAATCCTTACCAGAAACCTTTCATGCTATAGAGAAACTGAGGCTTAGTGGAATTAAAAATACTGCCCAGTGACATAAACTAATGAAAGCAAGACTGGGATTTGGAGTTTGTGTTCTGCCCACCACACATGCCGCCTGGCTCACTGTCAAGAATTCATACACAGGCATCTCCTTTGTACAATTTCAGTTTTAGTTTTGCCGTCACTCTCTCTCCCTACCCTCATCCTCCATAGGCATCCACTTCAATATTTTTATCTGATATTTTATATTTGTGTGGTTTATCTACATAAATGATAATGCCTATCACACACTTTTATTATTTTCCGTTCACTACTGTGTTCTTTAATATCCACCCATGTTGCCATATGTAAATCTGGTTCATTTTTTGTGAGGACTGCATAGTTTTCCATAACATACATCTACTATCAATTTCCCTGTTGGACACCTATTTATCTACCAAGGAGAATTATCTAGAATCTTAAAGGGTTCCCAAAGGTACCCAGTTTATTAAGACTTTACCAATTGAAACTGCTTAACTCTCAACCTATTTTATAGATGAGAAAATCAAGGAAAACTACTCAGAAAAACCATCAGGACTAGCAGAATTCTAACAAAACATTAACCAACACAGTATCCATTCACAAGGTTATCATTTAGAAACAGTATTTCCCTCCCTATTAGGAATGGCCAAATGCAGAGAGATCATGCCATCTGGTGATGCAGAAAAACAAATATACAGGGTCCTTCAAGGCTGGGAACATGTTTGCAGGCATGGATAGACTTAGTTACACAGTTTGTCAGGGACTTGGGCAAAGGGATGTTAGAAATGCAGGCTCCCCAGTAGACTGGCTGTGTGAACGTGGGCACTTGCCTTCGTTGACTGTATGAGGTAAAACCATGAATCCTGAGATACGCTGCTGGAGTCCAAGTGTCAGCTTTACCTACTGACAACTCTATGACTTTGGACAAGCTGCTTAAATCCTCAGTGCCTCTGATTCCTCATGGGGTTAAGCGAGGATCCAGTTAGTTAATATTTGTAAATACTTAGAGCTGTGTCTGGGGCACAGGAAGTGCTCTTTAAGTGCCTCTCAAGTAGGAAAAATATCCTCTTTAAATCATAGCTTCCACTTTTACAAAATACTATCTACCTCCTGTAGGTTTTATGAGGGAAGAAATAAATGCATTAAACATATTAAATTGTGTATTACTGTTCCTTTATATTCCCAGTGAATATTGTAAAAAGTAACAGTAAGAATAATAAAGTCCTATTCACATGGACAGACTCTACAACCTCATGGGATAAGTAACAAATAATAGAAACAGAAGTAAAATCTGGCTCTATCTGGACATTAGGTATGTGTTACTTCCACAGGGCAGAAATTAGATTCAGTACTCATGGGGTGCAGCGAGAATTCACTGTTAACCAAGAATGCAGGAAGAGGTCAATTAAGTAGTTGGAAAAAAAGCAAGGATATTAAAGACTGATATAGTATCACAGGTTCTACGAATGACAAGTATTCTCAGGGAACAGGAAGTATGTCTTTTTCTTCATAAAGGGGGAAACTGAGATACAAGAAAACTTAAAAGAAAAAAGAAAAAAACCTTGTCCAAGGTCACAGAATCAATCATTTGCCGTTCTTGGACAAAGACTCAACCCAGGGTACTTTCAACTATGTCATACATAAACTAAAACTCCCATGTATTAAAAGTTCATATACCAGGTATTTTTTTCAAATTATACAAAGAAGATAAGTGGGGGGAGATTATTCACTTTGAAATAAAAAGACTTTGCTTTAAGAAAAATCTCACAGTGGGGTTCCTTCAGTTCTCCAGCATTTGATTTTTTTTTAATTTTTAAAAGATTTTATTTATTTATCTGACAGAGAGAGATCACAAGTAGGCAGAGAGGCAGGCAGAGAGAGAGAGGGAAGTGGGCTCCCTGCTGAGCTGAGAGCCCAATGTGGGGCTTGTTCCCAGGACCCTGAGATCAGGGCCTGAGCCAAAGGAAGAGGCTTTAACTCACTGAGCCACCCAGGCGCCCCTTCTCCTGCTTTTGAAATTATACTTGACTCCTACTGAAAATGCGGGGCCACTGTAGTAATGCAGAGTCCTAGTCCCCCAAACACTAAATAGGACTCTGATGAAGTTTGAAATTAATTTTGTTTGCATAAATAATCATAGTGATAGTCATGACTCCATGGGCATATAAATCAGAGATGTTGTGGAAATGAGCATTTTATAGATATGGAAAAATTGCAAAGTCAGAGAAGCCTTGGGGAAGGGCACATTTGGGTTTGACTTGGTGAGTTATTATTTCCTGGCTTGTTTTGAACAGCCCTTCCAGAGCAGTGGTGTTTTTCACTCACACAGCTATGTGTCATTCCCTCTGGGAAAACTGGGACTCATATCTTTCTCCCTGATTATACCATGATTTCCTCAAGGGCAAGGACAAAGATCTCAATGTTCTCATCTCTGTGCCCCTACTGTTCAGTATAATGTCTGGCACAGAAAAGAAGGTATTCGATGACTGGTGAAAAAGGTGAGGGAGTCCACTAATGTTTCTTCAAGTCATAGATTTTATACATAGAAATCTCTAAGCAAGGGGATATGTGATGTTTTTGTGGCTAGAAATGGACAATTAAATGATATAGCTCATCAGATGATGATAGATGCTAGGAAAAAGTGGGGCAGGGTTATAGAGAGTACTGGGGAGGTGGAAGGAGGTATGGAAGTTGAAACAGGGAGACTGGGGAAGGCCTTTCTGTGAAAGTGACATGTGAGCAAAGATTTGAAGGAGATAATGCACTAAACTATGCTGTCCAATGGGAGAAAAGTGCTTCAGGCAGACGCAAGGACTAGGGCAAAGTTCTCAGAGCCTGCCAGTCTGAATAAGAGCAAGAAGTTTGCCTAGCTGGAAGAGAGTGCATAGAAGAAAGTATAGTAGGACTTAAGGGTAGAAGGGCAACTAAGGTCCAATATTATGAAGGATCTCATAAGTCACTGTAGAGGGTTCAAAGCAGAAAACTGACATGATCTGACTGGGGTCTAAAGAAATCACGTTGGCTTCTATTATTAGAATAAGCCATAGGAAGCAAGGGAGGCAGCAGGGAAATCTATCAGGAAGATATCTTTAATTATTTATGTAGAAGTAGGTGGTGACTTGGATTAGGTTGGTGGCAGAGGATATAGTAAGAAGTGGCCAGATTCTGGACACATTTTGAATATGGAACAGACAGCATCTGCTGTTGGGTATGAGAGAGAAAAAAAGAGCTAAGGATGACACCAATATTTCTGGCCTAAGAAATTGGGAGGGTGTTTCCATTGACTGAAATGGAAAGGCTAGGGAGGAAAAAGGGTTTTCTTGGAGCACAGGGTGCACAGATCAGAGTTTGATATGGGCATATTTAATCTGGGATGTCTATTTGCTGTCCAGGAGGATTCATACAATAGGCAGCTAGAATTCATGATGGGTGCCCAGGCTGGAGACACAATTTAGGGATCCCTCTGAATTGGATGGTATTTAAAGTTAATTTATTTTATGAAACCAACAGTAGCAGTGTGCCCCTACCCTAAATGTGTATGTTAAAGTCCTAACTTCTAATACCTCAGAATGTGAAATAGGGCCTTTACAGAAGTAATCAAATTAAAATGAAGTAATTAGAATGGCACTATTGAAATAGGACTGATGTCCTTCTAAAAATGAGATATTTGATGACACACAAGAGGGATGATCCATGCTAACATGAAGATGGCCATGTACAAGCCAAGGAGAGAGACATGGAACAGATTCTTCTTCCCTCACAGCATGCAGAAGGAACCAACCCTGTTGACATGCTCATTTTGGACTTCTAACCACCAGAACAGGGAGACAATAAATTCCTATTGTTTAAGTCATTCAATTTGTGATACAAACTGAATGAGCAAATGTGAATAAAGATGTCTGAGAAGTGAAGTGAACTCTAAGCCACTATAACTTTTAGAATTCATGAAAAGGGAAAACAATCAGGAGATTGAGGAAGAGCAGACAGTGAGGTGAAAGGAAAATCAGAAAACTCCTGAAAGCAAAGTCAAGAAGTGCTACAGCAAGGAGGGAGTGATGACCTTCATCAGCTACTATTTATAGGTCATGTAAGAGAAGGGGTAATAATTGATCATTGCATTTAACAACATGGATTTCATTGTTGATCTTCAAAAGAACAGTTTCAGTACAATAATGGTGGTGAAAGCCTAACTGGTGTAGGTACAAGAGAGACAGGGAGAAGAGGGAGTGAAAATAACAAATGGAAGAGGTTTGAAGAGGTTTACTGAGAAGGAAGAGAGATATGTGGTGCTAGTGGGAAGGACGTGTGGAGGATTCTGTTCTTAAGATTGGAGAAATTAGGGGCACCTGGGTGGCTCAGTGGGTTAAGATTGGAGAAATTATAGCATATTGGTATTAAAAGGGATCCACTGAATTAAAGTTGGTAATATAATGAGCAGGAAGGATTGCTGAAACAACATCTTTGAAAAAGAATTGGGATGTGGTGTAAATGGAAAGGCAACAAGAAAAAAAGGATGAGTATAATACAGTTTGATATAGTATGACATAGCAGATAATTTTTGTGAAAATGTAATTAAATACAGTTAGAGCTCTTAGACCAATGCCTAGCACACTGTGACTGTTCAATGAATATTATCATTAGATGTTATATAAATGCTGTTGAACTAATCTTCCATTCTCTCCTTTTTTTCACTCTCATTTGTGAGTCATCTACATGTAAGTGTGTGTTATGTCATGAATATAGCTGAGATTATCTTAAGAATGTAGATAGAGACAGAGACCTCTGAGAATTTCAAAGTTTAGAGAACAGAAAGACAAGGCTGAGGGGCCAGGAGAATGAGCAACCTGAACTGTACATGAAACCAAAATGGGAAGTATTCCTTAGACTGGGTGGAAATTAAAGATAACAGAAACCATGATCCTCTAAAGTCCCTACACTGTCAGCAAGAAATCCTGCGGCAGAGGAGAGGGTGGCTCACTGGAAAAGCAAGTAGAGGGGAAATGAGAACGAAGTGGCTACTATAGAGTCATCGAACCTCAGTGTAGTCCACACTGAGGCCATATCAGAGGAGGGAAATCTGGGAATTCCTTAAATGTTATTTGGATTTCCGAACTATCGACAATACCTTCCTCTCTGCAATATCATAAATCTATAGTTTGCCATTCAATCAGATTAATCTAGTGTAACTGTTCATCAAATACATCTTAAATTTGAAGGCAGTCTGTCCTAAAATTTGGCTAGTAGCTTTAACGTTCCATTCTATAAATGGAAATTATGTCACATTCTGAAAGAAGTTTCCAAATACGTGAACACGTCAATTTCAGAAACCCTGACAGACTTCTTGGATTGTTTTTCTCAGGACTGACATAAATCAGTATGTCCTTTAGTGTATTTTATTTGTTTTTTTTAAGTATTTTTCAATTAATATGTTTTAACAGCTACCATTTACATATGAAAATTTGATAAAGGTTAAAATAAAAGAAAGGGCAAAGATCTGACAGGTAGTGTAAACAAAATTTAAAGTAGGTTTGATAATATAAAATTCAGACAAAGAGAATTTAAAGCAAAAGGCACTAAATGTGGAAAGGAAGGTCATATTTTGTAGACAAAAAGAAGTCAGAAAGACCATCGGAAACTCTATAAATACAAATAAATACATAATCATGACATTATTCATAATAACAGTAAACTAGATAAACAAAGCTACATAAATATAGAATACTAAATACATGACTAGAAAATGATAAGCAAAATACATCAGAATATTATCAATGATAATGTAAGGAGTAATATGATTAGATAGGAATTTGATTAAAAAAAAAAAGATTTGACTCATAGTAGCCTAAATTAAAACATGAGATCCATAGAGAGAATCTTAAATTTTATTGACAGCATAACACATTTAAATCAATGGGAAAACATACTAAATTCTCGGATAGGAAGAATTAATACAGTAAAAATTCCAATTCCTCCTTTCATTATTCATAGGCTTAACATGATCACAGATTAAGCCCTTACTAAAATTGAATTAAAGTTTTTATAAAAGGCTAAAATTCATGTAAAGAATATTGGGCAGTAATTTCAGGAAGTTTTGAAAAGAATTGCCCTCTCAAAAGCAAGTTCAAGTACTGGCTGGCTGATCAGTAAGACAGAAGGCAGAAAAAAAAAAAGACAGACAGAAGGCAGAATCCTAAAATGGACCCTATGAACTTAATGTCAGATTTAGCAACCAAAGTTCAACAAATATGTTGGCGACAACAGCTAAAACTTCACCAATCCCTAAAACAACTTAAAGGGAAAGAAAGTTAGCAAATATTGCAACAAATAACGGCAAATAAGACAAAACAATTATTAATGTTCTTACCGTTGTTTTACAAACCAATAAGGGCGAACACTGACTTCCCCAAAATGGTAAAGAATACAAACCACAATTTCACCAAAGAAATGTAAATGGCCAATAAATACATAAAACTATGTTTGACTTTACAACTAATCAAAAACAAAACACAAACAAAACAACTTAGTCCACCCTGTCCTGGATTTCTCTTCCACCTGATCTCTGTGTGACTGATCTCATCTTACTTTTTAACTTACATTTTCTGTATCACCTCCTCATTGAGAACTTTCCGAACTGCCTAATTTAAGTAGTCACACACAATTCCAACAGACACACGTTTTCCACTATTGCCATTGGGTTCCTTCACAGCACTTACCTTAAGAATGTATTTGATCTCTCTGATACAAGGAATTTGAGAGGCAGGGCAGGGGGTTGTGGGGGAAGCGGAGGGAAAAAATGAAGCAAGATGGGATCAGGAGGGAGACAAATCATAAGAGACCCTTAATCTCAGGAAACAAACTAAAGGTTGCTGGAGGGAAGGGTGGGTGGGAAGGATGGAGTGGCTGGGTGATGAACACTGGAGAGGGTGTGTGCTATGGTGAGTCCTGTGAACTGTTTAAGACTGAGGATTCACAGACCTGCACCCCTGAAACAAATAATACATTATATGTTAATAAAAAAGAATGTATATGTTGATTTCTGTCTATCACATTAGACAAAAAAAAATTCCACAAGAGTAAGGAATATCATTTTTTAAGTTTATTTATTTAAGCAATCTTTACACTCAAGATTGGTCCTGAGCTCATGACCCCAGATCAAGAGCCACATGCTCTATCAACTAAGCCAGCCAGGCATCATTAGGAATATCATTTATTTACATATAGATAGATAGATAGATAGATATCTATATATATCTATCTTACCACGGTATCTGGCACAGGGTAGGTATTCAAGTTTTGTCAAACAGACAAATTAAATGAATAAAGTTATTTTTTTTATTCCATTTGCTGTTTTAGAATGACAATGTCTGCTGTTAGAAAAGACCTCTCAAACACTGCTGGTGGGCGTTAAAAATTGGTACAATCATTATGGAGAGCATTTTGTTCTTTTTTTTTAAATATTTATTTATATGACAGAGAGACACAGCAAGAGCGAGAACACCAGCAGTGAGAGTGAGAGATGGAGAAGCAGGCTTCCTGCCAAACAGGGAGCCCGATATAGGGCTCGAGGGCTTGATACCAGGATCCTGGGATCATGCCCCGAGCCCAAGGCAGCCGCTTAACAATTTGAGCCACCCAGGTGCCCGCATTTTGTTCTTATGTTAAAACACAAGTCAGCTCTTATCTCTTCTCTGTTCAAAACCTTCCAATAATCGCTCTTCTCCTTCAGAACCCAGAAATTCCAAAAGGGCCTACAAAGTTCTACATGATCTGCTGTCCCCTTTACCTCTCTGCTGCTCTGGCCACATGGGCTCCTTCTCTCTCACCATTCACTCTGCTCTAGCCACACTGAACTTCTTGTAGTTCCTTGCAATACCTTAGACATGCACTTGGCTTTGGGTCTTTAAATATTTGTCATTTCCCCTGCCTGAAGTGCTCTTCTCTGGATATATGAACCTCCCTCCCTTCCTCCTTCAGTTTTCCTTCAAATGCCACCTCAGAAGGGAGATCTTCTATGACTACTTCATAAAAATAGTAATCCCACCTCATGCCCAACCCCAGAGCTCCTCATACCATTATCCTCCTTTGTTTTTTACCTATCACATATCACTACCCAACATATTTTATGTTTATTTGTAATACATTGATTTATAACATTTATATAAATAATGTTTGTTTCTTTCACTAAAGTATTAGCTGCATGAGTAAAGTGATATTTTTAATCCATTAATAAATACCAAAACTCTTGAAGAGAGCCTGGCACAAAGTAGATTCTCAATAAGTATATATTGAATGAATGATTAAATAAATTAATTAATGAATAATTATCAAGAGCCAGAAAAATGTTCATGGCATCTCACCAAGTACTACTAATTATGGTAATCTATATTAAATAAGAGGTCTAGTTGTACAAAGATCTATTTACCAGGCTTTCCTTCACAATGTCACTTATGAGAATGACAAATTAGAAATAGTTTTCATGTTCCACCATAAATGAGAAGTCAAATAAAATGTTATACAAAAATTTAAATGGAATATTATGCAAGCATTTAAAATTATATCATTATAAACATATATAAAAAACATGGAGAAGAGAGTAAAAAAGAAAGAAAGGAAAACAGAAAAAGAAAGGTTTTTTTCCTTCGTTTTTAAAGAATATGTTTGAACTTAAATGAATATCAAATTAATATAGACTGATATTTACTCATGTTACATATGAACTTCATAGTAACCACAAACCCAGAATCTAAGATAGATACACAAAATATATAAAGAAAGCCAAACATAACATTATACACATAACATAAAACCAAACATAACACTATAGCAAAAAATATCAATAACTATATCCCTATCCAATAATTATGTGAACTATAAATGGCTTAAAAGTTCTAATCAAAAGACATAGGGTGACTTAATGGATAAAAAATAAGGCCCACATATTTCATGGAGCACTGGGTGTAGTACATAAACAATGAATCTTGGAACACTGAAAAAATTAAATTAAATTAAAAAAAAAGAAAAAAAAATAAGACCCATCTATATTGTTTGCAACAGATTTAACTCAGACCTAAAGACACATACAGACTGAAAGTGAAGGGATGGGAAAATATTTACCATTCAAATGTAAGCAAAAAAAAAAAAAAATGGCAGGGTGGCAACACTTACATCAGGCAAAATCGACTTTAAAACAAAGACTGCAATAAAAGACAAAGAAGGGTATTACGTAATGATAATGATGAAGAGATCAATCCAACAAAAGGATATAACTATTGTAAATATCTATGCACCAAATGCTAGAGCACCTAAATACATAAAGCAAATAATAATGGTCAAAAAGAGAGAAACTGATAGTAATACAATAATAATAGGGGACTTTACACCTCATTTCCATCAATGGATAGATCATTCAGGCAAAAAATCAACAAAAAAACAATGTCTCTGAATTGCACACTGGACCAGATGGACATAAATATATACAGAACATTCCATTCAAAACCAACAGAATACTCATTATTTTCAAGTCCACATGGGACATTCTTCAAGACAGATCACATATCAGGCCTCAAAACAAGCTTCAATACATTTAAGAAGGCTGAAATCATGCTATGTATCTTTTCTGATCAAAACAGTATGAAACTAGAAATAAATCACAAGAAAAAGACTGGAAAAAAAAAGAAAACCAAATATGTGGAGACTAAACAACATAATACCAAACAGCCAATGGGTTAATGTAGCAATCAAAGAATAAATTAAAAATACATGGAGACATTAGAATAAAGCAGAGGTAACTGTTGGACAAGGGAAAGGGACTCTGCCCTCGGTGGAATACAAGCTTCATTCAGGTGAACATGCAATACATATTGCACAAATACATATGTGGATGTGCATGCATCCTCAACCTTATGACCAACCATACACGGGATAATAAAACTCTCCCTTCTGAGTATTCATCTTAAATACTAAATAAAAATCTCTCTCCTGTTCAAACAAAAACAAAAACAAAAAAATACATGGAGACAAATGAAAATGAAAACACAATGGTCCAGACTGTCTGGGACATAGCAAAGGCAGTTCTAAGAGGAAAATACATAGTGATACAGGCCTAATCTTAAGAAATAAAAAAAAAGCTGAGATAAAAAATCTAATCTTATACGTAAAGGAACTAGAAAAGGAATGAACAAACCTAAGGTGAGTAAAAGAAACGATAATATAAATCAGAGCAGAAATAAATGACACAGGGACAAAAAAAAAATCAAAGAAACCAAGAGTTAATTCTTTGAAGATATAAATAAAATTGATAACCTCCTAACCAGAGTCATCAAGAAAAAAGAGAAAAAACACAAAGTCAGAAATGAGAAAGGTAAAATAACAACTGACACCATAGAAATAAAAATGATTATAAGAGAATACTGTGAAAAATTATATGTCAACAAATTGAACAACCTAGGAGAAATTGATAAATTCCTAGAAACATACAGTCTTCAGAAACTGAACCAGGAAGAAATATATCTGAATAGACTGATTACAAGTAACAAAATTGAATCAGTAATCAAAATCCACCAAAAATTAAAAGTCCAAGACCAAACGGATTCACCAATAAATTCTGCCAAACATTTCAAGAGTTTATACCTACTTTCCTCAAACTATTCTAAAACAGGGGCACCTGGGTGGCTCAGTGGGTTAAGCCGCTGCCTTCGGCTCAGGTCATGATCTCAGGGTCCTGGGATCGAGTCCCGCATCGGGCTCTCTGCTCAGCAGGGAGCCTGCTTCCCTTCCTCTCTCTCTCTGCCTGCCTCTCTGCCTACTGTGATCTCTGTCCAATAAATAAATAAAATCTTTAAAAAAAATAAAAAATAAATTAAAAAAACTATTCTAAAACATAGAAGAAAAAGGAAAGCTTCCAAATGTATTCTATGAGGTCAGCATCACCCAGATACAAAAACAAAAAATACCACAAAAAAAGAAACTATAGGACAAAAATCCCTCATGAACACAAATGCAAATCCTCAACAAAACGTTAGTAAACTGCATACGGCGATATATTAAAAATATCATTCATGATAATCAAGTGGAATTTATTCTGGGGATGCAAGGGTGGTGTGATATTTGCAAATCAAGTGTGATACTACACATCAACAAATGAAGGATAAAAATTGTATGATCATCCCAATAAATGTAAAAAAAAGTGACAAAATTCAACATTTATTCATAATAAAAACTCTCAACAAAGATTTAGATGGTACATACCTCAACATAATGAAGGCCATATAGAACAAACCCATAGCTAGCATCATACTCAATGGTGAGAGACTTAGAGCTTTTCCTCTAAGATCAGGAATAAGACAATGATGTCCACTCTCACTACTTTTATTCAACATAGCAGTAGAAATCTTAGCCATAGCAATCAGACTAAAAAAGAAATAAGAGGCACCCATACTGGTAAAGAAAAATTTACACTGTCACAATTTGCAGAAGACATGATAGTATACATAGAAAATCCTAAAGACTCTACCAAAAAACTACTAGAAGTAATAAATGAATTCAGTAGAGTTGCAGGATATAAAATTAATACCCAGGAATTAGTAGCATTCTTATACTCCAATAACAAAGTAGCAGAAAGAGATATTAACAAAACAACACCATTTACAATTACATCAAAAATAATAAAATACCCAGGAATAAATTTAATCAAGGAGGTGAAAGACCTCTACTCTGAAAACTATAAAACACTGATAAAAGAAACTGAATAAAACATGAACAAATGGAAAGACAGTCCATGTTCATGGATTGGAAGAACAAATACTATTTAAATGTCTGTATGACCTAAATCAATCTAGATTCAATGCAATCCCTGTCAAAATACTAATAGCATTTTTCACAAAGCTAGAACAAATAATACTAAAATTTGTATGGAACCATAAAACCTGAATAGCCAAAGCTAATCTTGAGAAAGAAGAACAAAGGTGAAAGTATCAATTCCAGATTTTAAGATATACTACAATGCTGCAGTCATCAAAACAGTAAGATTCTGGAACAAAAATAGGCACATAGATCAGTGGCACAGAATAGATAGCACAGAAATAAAACCACAATTATACGGTCCAGATCTATGAGAAAAAGGAGGCAAGAATATACAATGAGGAAAATACAGTCTTTTTAAAAAATGGTACTGGGAAAAGTGAACAGCACTATGCAAAAGAATAAAACTGGACCACCTTTTAACACCATACACAAAAATAAACTCAAAATGAATTAAAGATCTAAACATGAAACCTAAAACCATAAAATTCCTTAAAAAAAGAACACAGGCAGTAATTTCTTTGACATTGGCCATAACAATATTTCTCTAGCTATGTCTCCTGAGGTGAGGGAAACAAAAGCAAAAATAAGCTATCAGAACTATATCAAAATAGAAAGATTTTGCACAACAAAGGAAACCATCAAAAAAAAAAAAAGACAACCTACTAAATGGGAGGAGATATCTGATAGGGAGTTAATAACCAAAATATATAAAGAACTCATACAACACAATACCAAAAACAAAATATCCTATTACAAATGGGTAAAGGATCTAAATAGACATTTTCCCAAAGAAGACATATGTATGGTCAACAGATACATGGAAAGACATTCAACATGATTGATCATCATCAGCAAATCAAAACCACAATGAGGTATCACCTTAACATCTATTAGAATGGCTAAAATAAAAAAAAAAAGATAAGAAATAAGTATTGGTGAGGACTTGGAAAAAAAGAAACCCTTCAACACTGCTGGCGAGAATGTGAACTGGTATCACCATGTGAAAAAAAGTATGGAGTTTCCTCATAAAACTAAAAATAGAAATACCATATGATCCAATAATTCCACTATTAGGCATTCACCCAAAGAAAGTGAGAATACTAGTTCCAAAAGACATATGCATCCCTATGTTTATTACAGCATTATTTACAACAGCCAAGATATGGAAGCAACCTATGTCCATCAACAGATGAATGGATAAAGAAGATATGGTACACACACACAGAGAGAGAGGGAAATATTACACAACCATTAAAAAGGATGAGATTGTGTCATTTGAGACAATATGGACAGACCTACAGGGTATTTGCTAATCAAAATAAGTCACACTGAGAAAGACAAATACCATATGATTTCACTCATAAGTGGAATCTAAAAAAAAAGTTGATAAGAAACAGAAAGCAGGATCAGACCTATAAATGTAGAGACTAAACTGATGGTTGCTGGGGGGATGAGCAAAATGGGTGAAGGGGAGTGTGAGATATAGACTCCCAGTTATGGAATGAATAAGTCACAGGAATAAAAGGCACAGCACGGGGAATGTAGTCAATGATATTGTAATAACAGTGTATCGATGTATTGGGCAGGGTAGTTACACTTGCGATGAAAATAGCGTAAACTTGTCGAATCACTATGTTGCACACCTGAAACTAATGTAACACTGTGTATCAACTAGACTCAAATAAAATAAAATAATATCATTATAAAATTATATTGAGAAACATTCACAATAAAGTATTAAGTGAAAAAAATCATGACACCATAAAATATGTATATTATTAACCCAATATGTAAAACTACCAATATAGATACAGTATTATGAGAATTCTGATATATCTGAAAAACATATATATTATATTCATATACATATGTGTATATCATATATGTAAATAGACAGGGAGATGACTAGAAGGACTTAAAATATCCATTATGGTTATTAGTGAATAATAGCATTATGGGATTTGTGGGTGATTTTTCTCCCATTTTGGAGACTTTTTTCTTTACTTCTAAATTGTCTGTAAAGAAAATCGTTAAAAAGAAAATAATACAATGAGAAGGAAAAATCAATTATATTCTTGTAGGTAATCTAGTTCTAAACAGTATACTTTTGACTATTTTTGTAGGGTAAGATAGCGACAAAGTACAGTCAGCGGAACTGAACAAATATGGACATGCAACGTTTTAGATGAAGAGCTTACACGATTTATTTTGTCCAAGTTAATGTTAAATAGCTCCTACAAATACATAGATAACAGGGTCATTTGTCTCTTATAGCCTGGCTCATTATAATAAAATCTGCTGTTGGCTTATAGATAGATAATTGTCCTTTTGTTTTTAGGTCAGAGGAAAAAACATCCAATTTACTTAAAAATAACAGGCATGTCAGGATTTCTTTACCCAGGAATAACTGTGTTGTACATGTGGTGGATATGGAATAGTTAAACACTGAGGCAGACAGTTATGTTTGCTGTGGGCATATTTGTCCTAATAGCAGGAAGTATCCAGAGAAAAAAGTGAGTAATGAATGAACATGTTCCAGGAAGCTTTCAGCACAGGGGAAGTTCTTTTTTCTTGCCTAAAACCATGAAGTTCTGACTACAAAACCTTACTCTGCACAAGAGCAATAAACATTCCAGCACATTCACATAAGGCATTCTAGAGTTTTAGAAGGGAGTTAACACAGTAGAGAAGTGTCCCATGGATGTATGCCCTTGTAATTAAGGATAAAAATTATTAAGAGGAGAGCACCAGAAATGCAGTCACCAAATTCTATAAAAAGGGAATAAAAAACTTGTATACTTTAAGGACAGAACTTAGAGCAAATGTGAATAGAGAGAGTGAGAATGTATCCACACTGATACCATCCCATCTGGTGGGACCTGGGTCAGATGCAGACATAGATGCCATAGGTCAGAGACAGGGCCATCAAAGTCTAGAAACAGTGACAGAGGCACATCCAGAAATGAAGATCACAGCTGCAATTGTAACTGCAACATAAGTTGACTCTTAGCAAAGATAATAACCATAATGATGACAACACTGTTTTGAGCATGTATTATGCAGCCAGAATTGTGCCAAGTATTCTTTACAATTATTGGTTCTATTCAATTCCATATTTACCAACAGAATCATTTTATTTCATGCCAACTCCTTAAGATATAGGTGAGGGTGTCTGAAACCCACATTCCCTTGTTTGTGGAAAGTGTACTACTCTCCCCAGAGTTCAGATAATTCCCATGGAATTATATTCTTTCAGTTACTTGTAGGTCCAGGCACCTCCCTTCTATAGCAAGATATATGCAGTCCTAAAGTAAAGTTGTCTTCAGTATACATCACCTTTATATTAGGAGTAGATGCACCTGGCCTATGTAGCACTTGGAAGTCTCTGTCCCAGACCCTCTCAAGTGTCAGCTGAGTGATAAGGATTCACGGACCCAGTGCTCAAACAGGGCCACCCTGCTGAAGGGGGCCTCTCAAAAATCTGGGCCTCTCCAATTCCCCCCTCACAAACCATTTCCCCCCAGATTACTATGACTGAATCTCCAGATTGCTTCTTGCTGGACAACAGCCTCCTACAAATGTGCTCAGATTGGTCTATAATCTCTTTATGGAAGACTGAGAAAACATCAGGTATCCAAAACAAAGGTTGCAGGGAAATGTGGGGAAAGGGTGATGACTAGGGTGATGAATATTATAGGAGCCCAAACCAAAAAACATATAACAAGAGCAACAAAATAAAATAGGCCATTCCTGTGCCTGGTGACACACAGGAATGAAGGAGAAATGAGATTACCAATATTATCACTTACTCTGTTCTAAATTTTATCCTTCTATTACCATAGTGAAGATTGGCTCTTATTGAATTTATGATCAACTGAAATTTTCGATTTAAAGACTATCTCTTCTTCAAGTGGGCTTTTTCAAGCCCAGGGGCAAGGCAGACATTTTTTTCTTTATTATTTTGTTTGAATTGACCATTTCTTCTAAGCTGTCAAGGTCTCTTTGGATCCTAAGGCATTAACCCTGTCTAAAGCTTTAGCAATCTCTTCGAGTCTCATACCATTTGCAAATTTGTACTGCAGAAGCATTTGCTTGGAAAACACACATGCCCATGTGCAGTGAAACCTAAATAAATGTGGTTAGTTTTTACTTGCAGCATTCCATTCAGCTCTCTTGGATCCCTAATAAGGCAACAGTTGTCTTAATGACTCAATTAATCACTTCATGCTATTTAGAGAAAACATATGGGCTTTAATGCAAAAGGTAGTAAGTAAACATTCAAGTCTGAAATTAAAACACAGCTCTATAAAACCTGCTACTAGGATAATTATGGTATCCAACCCTGGGAAATAAAAATAACCCATAGCTTGAGAAAAAGAAAGAGGATGGTAAAGTTTACAAATGTGAGAAATATGAGGTGAGGCTTTCATACTCAAACTCAGTTCACACAAAACATTAGTGACCAGGGTGATTAATATGGAAAGCAAGGATGGGAAGCATCCAAAGCTGGGAGGTGGCTCATTATTATCTCTGGTATGTTACCTTGCCTCAGTTTCCTTCACTGTAAAATAGATATGATAGTAGTAGCTTCTTTATAGGGTTATAGTGAGGATTAAACCAAATACACATGATGCACTTAGCACAAAGCTTGGCACACACAAAATGCTCAGTGTTCACTTAGGCAATTGTTATTGTCATCGATAGCATTAGATATTTATGAGGAAGAGCAATGCATTTTTGTGAGAGGAACTGAATTTCCCTTTTATAAACGTGCCCCTCCCTGTATGGCAAGTTCCAAACCTGACCACAAAGGCCACAGATTTGGTATCTGTTCTTCCCCCAACAGTATCTTCAAAACTTCCTTTCATTTGTCTTTTTCCTTGACTAATAAACCATTCACCACTAATTACAATCATTTTCTGCTGCATAGTTTTATATTTGTTTATTATGTTCACAGATGTCTTACCTAGCAAGGATAGAATCTATTATCTCATTATTATACCCGAGTCTCCTGACCACTGTGTCCCTGCCTTCCATTTCACTTCCTCCAAAAGCATCCTTTGGCAGGACAGGATTTTCCTTCCTTCACACTTCTTCCTTCCCATCCCCCCACATGCCTTCTAAGGAAAGGGGGATTTAGGGCATATAAAAGAGAGAGAAACTTTGTTAGCATATAAACTAAACGAGTTAAACTATGAGATATGACTATGCTATAAAAGATGGTCCATTATTTGTCTTAGAGTGTCTGCTCTGAAAAATTCATTTATTCCTTCAAAAATATTTATTTAGCATATTCTATGTTCAAACTTTTGAGGATCTGGCTTTGAACAAAGCATATTAAATCCTTCCCTTTAATGAAGCAGATCTTTTCATAGAAGAGACAAACAACAAATATGGTTGTCATTAAACAGTGATCAGTGTTAAGTAATTAAACAGGATAACAGAATAGATGGTGTCGAGCACATTGTTTGGGGCAGTATGGTCAGTGCACGATTTTTAAAGAGGCTCCACTGGACAATCAGAAGTTCATATAGTACTTGAAGTATTTGATGCTTTCCTCTTGTGCATGAAGTTGAGACTCAATGGAAAGGGTGGGTGATAAAAACAAACAAACAAACAAACAAACAAAACACAGGATCATGGGGAAGGGGGAGGAAATTCCCAGATGCTCAGTGAAGATGGACTCTGAATGAAAAATCGAAGGCAATGTTCATATATAACATAATGTCCATGTCGTACATTATGAATAACCTGCTTTTTCAATGTAAAATTTCTGTGGTAGCATCATAGACTTCCAAATCTGTATCATTGGGTGTGGTCTTGAAGGTAGAATGAAGGGACCATGTCCAACAATGGAAAGCAGGAATATTCCACACCATCTTTTCCTGGGCTCCAGTGGAGCAGACCCTAGCTTACTGAGTGAACAAGGGAATAACATGTCAGAGCTGCAGGTGGTAACTGCCAGACAGCCCCTCAAAAAGACATGAGAAGTAGGAAAGGAAAACCTTCTGATTGGTCCTACAGGCAGAGAATGCCACCCATCTACGGAGGTAGCCACAAACATTTAAGTTTTCTATTTCTATTCTATTATGCTTACTAGTATAATCTAGTATCATCCAGAAATAAACCACTTACAGTTTAAAAATTACTTTACAGTTTAAAAATATTTAATTGGGGGTGTCTGAGTGGCTCAGTTGGTTAAGCATTCAGCTCTTAATTTTAGATCAGGTCATATATCAGGGTTTTGAGATCAAGCCCCACATTGGGCCCCATACCCACTATGGATCCTGCTTAGAATTCTCTTTCTGCCTCTCTCTTGGCTTCTCCCACTTCCCTCTCTTAAAAAAAGTATTTAATTGTTTAAGTCAACTTTTACATACATTATTTCACTTTTTTCTTCCATGAGAGAAAGGCAGGAATTGTTACCTAATTTTGTATATGAGGAAATTGAGACACTAAATGACTTATTCAAAGTCTCCCAAGTGATCCTAAGTTAAAAAAAAAAAAAGTACACTGAGTAATTAGAGAATTTGAACCCAGACTTTTCTGTCCCTTTAACCAAGCATTTACTGAGCTTCCTCCTTCAGCCCAGCACTCTTTGGAGTAGCAACAAGATGTAGAAATCATCAAGAAATATGCTTGTATAAATTTATGGGCAATCACTAACATTATAAACATATAAACTATAAATGATATAAAATATCATTCTTTTGAATTAAAATTCATAGGGGAGAAAAAAAAACCCTCTACCTAAACCTCACACTTTATACAAAGTTAACTCAAAATGGACCACAGAACTACATGTAAAATGCAAAATTATAAAATCCCAAGAGAAAGCCATAGGAAAACATCTTCAGGACCTAGGGCTACATGAAGAACTTAGCTATAATGCCAAAATTATTTTACATAAAATAAAAAATGGATAAATAAGACTTCACCAAGATTTAAAATGTTTACTCTGCAAAAGATCCTGATAAAGAGATGAAGATACAAGCTTACAGAATGGGGAAAAATATTTACATATCTAGATATGATACATTTCTAGAATATATAGAAAATTTACAAAACTCAGTAACAAAAAAATCCATTTAGAAAATGGACAAAAGAGGGGCACCTGGGTGGCTCAGTGGGTTAAGCCTCTGCCTTCGGGTCAGGTCATGATCTCAGGATCCTGGAATGGAGCCCCGCATGGGGCTCTCCGCTCGGCAGGGAGTCTGCTTCTCCCTCTCTCTCTGCCTGCCTCTCTGCCTACTTGTGAGCTCTCTCTGTCAAATAAATAAAGAAAATCTTAAAAAAAATGAAAATGGACAAAAGATAAAAACAGACATTTTTAACAATAAGAACATAGAGATGGCAAATAAACATGTGAAAGTTATTCAGTATCATCACAGAAATGCAAATTAAAACCACAATGACATATCTACACACCTTCAAAATGCCTAAAAAAAAGTAATGCCAGTAAATGTTGATGAGGATGTGATGACACTAGATCATGCATCCTTTGCTGGTTAGAATATAAAATGATACAGTCACTCTGGAAAACAGTTTAGCAGTCTCTTTCAAAGCTAAAGAGGTGCTTACTGTATGACCCACTGAGTCCACTCTGTAATAATTGCTTCATAGAAATGACAACTCAGGCCCACACAAAAATGTGTACACAAATTTTCTTTAGAGATTTTCTTTATTTATTTGACACAGAGAAAGTACAAGTAGGCAGAGCAGTAGGTAGAGGGAGAGGGAGAACAGGCTCTCCTCCAAGCTGGGAGCCTCATGTGGGGCTCGATCCCAGGACACTGGGATCATAACCAGAGCCAAAGGCAGAGACTTAACTGACTGAGTCACACCCTGGAGCCCCTGTACACAAATGCTTTTTAACAGCTTTATTTGTAACAGCTAAAAACTGGAAGTAAAGTCCAAATGTCCTTCAAAAAAGGAATGGTTGAACAAAACGTGGTATATCCACATGATGGAATATTACTGAGACATAAAAACATAACAGAATATTGATACACTCAACAATTTGGTGTACCTCAAAGATATAATGCTGAGTGCAAAGAGCCAGTTTCAAAGGTCAAATATATGATTTCCATGGACATGCTATTATCAAAATGACAAATTATAGAGATGGAGAAGACATCATTAGTGGTTGCCAACCATTAGTGATGGGGCAGAGGGATGTGGGCATTAATGTAAATGATTAATTAACATAAAGAAAGTCTTTGTGGTGATGGTACATTTCTGCATCTTGACTGTGGTGGCAGTTACATGAATCTACACATGTGATGAAGTTACATAAAACTACACATACACACATATACAAATGAAATAAAATCTGAGTAAGTTCTTTGGACTATACTAATGTCAATTTTTTGGTTTTGATATTGTAGTATTATTATGTAAGATATTAACATTGGAAGGAGCTGAGTAATAGGGATTCTATATGGGGCTTTTATGTACTATTTTTGCAACTTCCTGAAAATCCATAACCATTTCAAAATTAAATTTTTTTAAAAGATTTTATTTATTTGAGAGAGGGAGAGAGTGCTCAGGAGTTGGGGGAGAAGCAGAGGGGAAAGGAGAGAAAATCCGAAGAAGACTTCATGCTGAGTGTGGAGCCCAACACGGGGCTCAACCTCACGACCTTGAGATTGTGACCTGAGCCAAAACTAGATGTTGGATGCTTAATTGATTGAGCCACCCACTTGCCCCCAAATTAAACATTTTTTTGACTTAGTATTTGATTTTTTTAATTTTTTATTTATTTTCAGCACAACAGTATTCCTTGTTTTTTCACCACACCCAGTGCTCCAAGCAATACGTGCCCTCTATAATACCCACCACCTGGTTCCCCCAACCTCCCATCCCCCACCACTTCAAACCCCTCAGATTGCTTTTCAGAATCCATAGTCTTTCATGGTTCACCTCCCCAAATTAAAATTTTTAAAAAGTAAATGAATGGGAGCTTTGTGCACTTCTAAACACAATTGATTCTAAGATGAGACATTCTGGAGAACAAAAACAACATACAACAGCATGATATGGTAGCAAGAAGGACTGGACCAAGAATGAGAATACCTTCGGCTATTATTTACCCTCTGTGGTTTCCACAGTTTTATTTTCTATTTACAGACCTTGTTCCCCTGACGACATACTTACATGCCTGTCTGACCTATGTCAGGTCAATCACAATCCTGTATCTCTTTGAATGTGTATTTTGATCCATGAAGTGGCATATAACCAAAGCCAGGCCACCCAGAATCTTCCCATGGGTTTTCCAGAGTTGGTGCTGAGCAGGAACAGGGAAGTTTCTCATCCCCACTGGATTTCAAGAAAGGAAAGATATGACCCCAATATCTGTCAGTAACCATATCCCTAGCTAACTGGAGGAATCCAAAAGACAAAGGGTAACATGCAGATAGGAGCTGTGCTGGGAGCTGGAGAAGGAACAAGAAAGAGACCAAAAAGCAAAAAAGAGTCCAATTGCTACGTGAGCCCTAGATCCACTGGATCCTAATGCCAGGACTGTCCTTCCCAGATACCCGAACCAACAAATTATTTTTCAGCAATTATACATATATGTTGGATTTGCAAATAAATTTTTCCGAACTGTGTAATTTCTTAGGAACTCAATTTGTGCCTCTATAAAATAAGAATACCTGATGTACTTGCCTCCCAATTTTGCAGTAATAATCAAAAGAGACAGCACACATGAATGTTCTTTACAGCACTATAAAAATGTAAGGGAATGATATCTATTGTTATAGATGAAAGGAAATCTCAAAAACAAATCCAGCTCCTTTCCTGAAGATTTTTATAATTATATTCCAATAATTTCCAAAGCAGCATTGAGAATAAGAAACAAATATAAAATACTACCATAAATAAACAGAGTATTATGATTCATGTTCAATGATTCATTTATGACTCAGAAAGAAACAAACAGAACACCAACATTCAAATATGAATACAAAAATCTTCTCTAAAATTTAAAAATCTAAGAAAGTTTAGAAATGTGTGTGAGAAACAGCTCTTGTGTCAGAATTTTTCAAATTGAGCTGTATTTCCATTTTGATCAGAAACACCCCACTTGTATTATATGAAGCCTCTTTGATATACTGCACATTGTGGTCAGATTCTTAACTAAACTAAAACCCTCAACAAGTTGCTTTCTTTTTACCTTAAATGGGTCAAATTTTGACTGAGCTTAAGATGGCTCCATTTTCCTAAATTATGAAGAGCCCAGCCTGACTCCTATATTGATATCAATTAATCTGATTCAAAGCTATACATGTACTTGTATTTGGTAAGCCCACAAGACAGCTGTATCTGATAAGGCTTTGCCCAACCAGGGCCGCCTAGAACCTTGTGCAAAATGAAGCAGGTTGGTAAATCCACCCTCTGCAGTCAACAGTCTATCTGGATTCCAGGAGCTATATGCAGCACAGTGTAGTACAATGTTACTCCTACAAGCCATATCTAGCTTGTGCAAGAAGATATTGTTAAAGCATAAGGGTGGGAAGTCAAGTGTACAAAGCCAAGAGAGAAACAAGAGAGAAAGCAATGAGTATCAGCTACCCTGCTAGCCTCTGAAGTGTCTGAAAACATAAAATCTTTAGGACTCACAGTGAGGTTAAGTAGAGCATACTTTGCCTCTACTATGAAACATCTATACTGAACCAAATCAAACCAATCTCCACTTCACATTGGAGAGCCAAAGCAGTGGTCATAATGCTGACCACGATTGATTGGATTCTCGTTCCCTCACAAGATAGTAGAGAATGGTGGTTGAGGACATAGTCTTACACTGAAATGTAAACTACCTCAGTTCTAACCTCAATTTTACCATCCACTAGCCATGTAAGTCATCAATATGTCACTCCCCTTCTGTGTTCCCTTCTTGGCTATGGCCTTCTCTCCCTACCAGTTCAGAGTTCTGTAGATTTCTCTCCTTGAAGACAGCCTATAGATAAGAGTAGAGTCTTCCTTGATATTCTTTCAATATCTGCAAAGCAAATTCACATGTCTTTTGGTTTTGAGAAGTATGCTTTTACTGTACGCTCTGGAATAACAGAGAGGACATCAGTGCACAGTAACCATGGGAAAAGGTAGTTACAAGTAAAAAAAAGAGTAGAAATATTCTTCTGGCACAGAAGATACCCGAGCAAATTATGGTTACAGAACAGAATGAAAATGATTAAAAAAAAAAAAAACTATGACATTGTAAAAATGCTAAATACTTTGACAATTTAAAAATAAAACCAGGGCATCTGGATGGCTCAGTGGGTTGAGCCTCTGCCTTCGGCTTGGGTCATGATCTCAGGGTCCTGGGATCAAGCCCCACATTGGGCTCTCTGCTTGGCAGGGAGCCTGCTTCCCCCTCTCTCTCTTCCTGTCTCTATGCTTACTTATCATCTCTCTCTCTGTAAAATAAATAAATAAAATCTTTTAAAAAATAAAAAATAAAAATAAAATCATTGGGATCCATCTTAGGGGCTGCCTATCACAAATGTTTTAAAAATAAGACTGCCTACCTCCTCATTGTTTTAAATAATATTTTATTATCTTAAGATAAAACTTAAAAGATCTCATCTCTCTTTTAGAGAAGCAATAGTTACTTGAAATTTATAGATTTCTTCAGTTATATGGCCTCTTTTTTTTCTGTTAAATCAACTAAAATTGAATTTAATACTTCTCATTTAAAATAGCGAGGGGGCTCCTCTGTGGCTCATTTGGTTAAACATGTGCCCTCGACTCAGGTCATGATACCAGGGTCCTGGGATCAAGTCCAGGGTTCCTTGTTCAGTGGTGCCTGCTTCTCCCCCTTCCTTCTGCCTGCTGCTCAAACTGTGTGTGCTCTCTCTCTCTCTGACAAATAAAAAAAAAATCTTAAGCAATTTTTGAATAGTCAGTGTACTATGATCTCAACTAGTAAAATTTTACCTATTTATCTAGTTGTATAAATGCATAGATCAACATATATATTTATATTTATTAATATGTGTGTTAAAATGAAGCAGATAATAGTTTTATTTTTTTTTATTTCCAGCATAACAGTATTCATTATTTTTGCACCACACCCCGTGCTCCATGCAATCTGTGCCCTCTATAATACCCACCACCCGGTACCCCAACCTCCCACCCCCCCGTCCCTTCAAAACCCTCAGATTATTTTTCAGAGTCCATAGTCTCTCATGGTTCACCTCCCCTTCCAATTTCCCCCAACTCCCTTCTCCACTCTAAGTCCCCATGTCCTCCATGCTATTTGTTATGCTCCACAAATAAGTGAAACCATATGATAATTGACTCTCTCTGCTTGACTTATTTCACTCAGCATAATCTCTTCCAGTCCCGTCCATGTTGCTACAAAAGTTGGGTATTCATCCTTTCTGATGGAGGAAGGAGAGCAGCAGATAATAGTTTTATTAACAATGTATGGGTAGGGCACCTGTGTGGCTCAGTCAGTTAAGCATCTGCCTTCAGCTCAAGTCATGATCCCAGGGTTCTAGAAACCCACATTGGGTTCCCTGCTCAGTGGGGAGCCTGCTTCTCCCTCTGCCTGCTGCTCCCCCTGCTTGTGTGCTCTCTCTCCCTCTCTTGCTCCTGTTGGAGCTCCCTCTATCTCAAACAATAAATAAAATCTTTAAAACAAAGAGGCAACCCACAGATAGGAGAAGATACTCACAAATGACACTATAGATAATGGGCTGATATCCAAGATATATAAAGAATTCCTCAAACTCAACATACACAAAACAGATAATCACATCAGAAAATGGGCAGAAGACATGAACAGACACTTCTCCAAAGAAGACATATAAATGGCTAACAGACACATGAAAAAATGTTCATCATCATTAGCCATCAGGGAGATGCAAATCAAAACCATACTGAGATACCACCTTACACGAGTTAGAATGGCCAAAATTAACAAGACAGTAAACAACAAGTGTTGGAGAGGATGTGGAGAAAGGGGAACCCTCTTACTCTGTTGATGGGAATGCAAGTTGGTGAAGCCACTTTAGAAAACAGTGTGGAGATTCCTTAAGAAATTAAAAATAGAACTACCCTATCACCCTGCAATTGCACTAATGGTTATTTACCCCAAAGATACAGATGCAGTGAAAAGAAGGGCCATCTGTACCCCAATGTTCATGGCACCAATGGCCACAGTCACCATACTGTGGGAAGAGCCAAGATGCCCTTCAACAGACAAATGGATAAAGAAAATATGGTCCATATATACAATGGAATATTATGCCTCCATCAGAAAGGATGAAGACTCAACTTTTGTATCGACATGGACAGGACTACAGGAGATTATGCTGAGTAAAATAAGCCAAGCAGAGAAAGTCAATTATCATATGGCTTCATTTACTTGCAGAGCATAAGGAATACCATGAAGGACATTAGGAGAAAGAAAGGAAAAGTGAATTGGGGGAAATTGGAGGGGGAGATGAAGTATGAGAGACTGTGGACTCTGAGAAATAAACTGAGGGTTTGGAGAGGAGGGAGGTCAGGGGATTGGTGAGTCTACTGGTAGGCATTAAGGACGGCACATATTGCATTCAGCACTGGGTGTGGTGCATAAACAATGAATCTTGGGACACTGAAAAAATTAAATTAAATTTTAAAAAATCCTTTAAAAAATTTAAACATAGAACTACCTTATGACCCAGCAATTGCATTACTAGGTATTTACACAAAGGATACAAAAATACAGATTCAAAGGGGTACATATACCCCAATGTTTACAGCAATATTATCAACAAGAGCCAACTTATGGTGTGAGCCCAAATATCCACTGACTGAAGAATGTATAAATAAGATGTGGTACACACTCACATACACATACATACACACACACGAATATTACTCAGCCATCAAAAAGAATGAAATCTTGCCATTTGAAATGACATGGATGGAGCTAGAATGTATTATCCTAAGTGAAATAAATCAGTCAGAGAAAGACAAATATTGTATAATCTCATTTAGGTGTGTAATTTGAGAAAGAATACAAATGAACATATAAGAAGGGAGAAAGAAAAAAAGGAGAGAGAAACAAGTCACAAGTGATTCTTACTGATAGAGAACCAAGTGAGGGTTGAGGGAGGAGGGTGGGTGAAGGATGGGCTAGGGGGTTGATAGGGATTGAGGAGTACACCTTTTGTGATGAACACTGAGTGTTGTGTGTAAGTGATAAATCACTGAACTCTACTCCAGAAATCAATATTGCACTCTATGGTAACTAAGAAAATTTAAATTTAAAAAAAAAAAGAATTCAAGTGCTCCTGAAGTAATTGAGTATGTTTAAAACTATTTCATCTAAAATTTATCAGTTTGTAAAGCTTTTGATGTCCAACATACTGTCTTCAATATCACTATTACCTCATGAAGAAGCATCATTACTTTACAGATAACATTTTTACTATTAACAAGATCACTAAGCAAACAAGAACAATTATTATATCCAATTCGGCTTGTGTTTCCATTTGAGAAAAGATGTAACTTATATTTGAATCCTAACTACCAGCGCAAACATGCAGTAACCATATTTCAATATATTTGATCAGAGAATGGAACGTTGCTATTTACTAATGTAAAAGTGACCTTTTTCTGGAAAACAGGGCAACAAGTGACTCTCTTATGAAGCCATGTTAAAAAAAAACAAATCATGCTTTGTGCAGTGGTTTATTTTTCATTCCTCCACTAAATCCTTCCACTGTTTGTATAGTTATTTCCAGAAACAATTATATTTTTAATCATTTAATTTTCAACTGAATGCATTATTCAAAATGTGATAACATTTTTCATCTGTTGCCTCATGAATTCTGTTATTTTTTTATGTTACAAATAAAGGTGAAAAATTAAAAGTTTGAAGCTTCCCACAGACTTAATAAGGATGACTTATCAAATAATTACAAAATGCAACCACAAAGGGAACCTTATTATGTTATGGGCAAAGAGTAAAATGTCTGCATTATTTCAATAGGAAGGGAACATGTTTGGGTTAACTTCTAATAATTATAGAGAAACAAGTAATAATAATAACAACAAGAACAATGATAACTATTTACTGAATATGACCTTAATGTTTTACATGTTTTATTTCATCCTGACAACTACCCATAATGTAGGCACTATTATTATATTAAACAATGAAGGACAAAACAACTAATGTTCAGAGAAGCAAAGTGACTTACCCAGGGTCACATAGAAAGTGGTAAAACCAGGACAAGAATCATGTCACCTGCAAAGAGAGAGAGTTTGACTTCTTCATTCCCAATTTGGATACCTTTTCTTTCTCTTTGTTGTCTGATTGCTGTTGCTAGGACTTTTAATACTATGTTGAACAAGAGTTCAACATAGTATTAGAGTGGTGAGGGTGGGCATCCTTGTCGTGTTCCTGATCTCAATGGGAAGGCTGCAAGCTTTTTCCCATTGAGGATGATATTTGCTGTGGGTCTTTCATAGATAGGTTTAATGAAGTTCAGGAATGTTCCCTCTATTCCTCTTGCTGATTTCAGCCTAGCATTCTCATTTGGGTCACAGTGGAGGATTTTGACTCTTCCATTTGCTTACTAGGTTGAAACTACTAAACTACTCAACTTGTTCTAGCTTATTTCATATCACTAGACCACAGAATCCCTACCTTAGAACTCATACCTCATGCTAAATTCAAGACCAAGAAATAGTGTCTAAATATGACATTTGCCTTCTCAGAAGAACAAGCATAAACATGTCTTGTATAAGGAAAGTATGTTTAATATTTCATTAAACCACCTGTGCATCTTGTTGAGTATTTTTCTACCTTTTCCTCTGTCAGCACTTCTGAGAGTCCTAAAACTATAACTTTAATCCACCATGACACCTTAGTCTGTGGCATACCAGTTTAATAATCAAGATATAAAAATTTCAGACCTCTAGAACTGGCTAATACTAAGAAAAGTAGTATAATATCAAATCCTTTTCAAAGTACTTAATAGCATAATATAGAACCCTTTTCAAAGTACTTAAAATAGGCCTATTAATCCATCCTTTTGGCTTGTCATGCTAAGTTTTCAGTGCCTTTCCTTTTTTTCAGCTTCTAAGTTTGAATCCCATGTGTAATTCCATGGAAGGAAAATACACCTTAGTACCTGCGTACCATATAGGTGACCCAGTAGACCCACAGTGTCAGACACTGCATTATGTGTTGGAGAGCAAGTCTGAAAGGAAGCATGAACTCCCTGCCTCCAAGAATCTCATAATCTACTAGAAGATAGGGACAATTTACTAGGCATGAAGGGCAGTGGAGAGAAAAACAACTTCAAAGACACAAATATAAAAGAGTGTTTATGTTTGGAGACTAGTATGGCTAGAGTCTAGGGTACAAATGAAGAGGGAAAAAGCAAATAAAACAGGAAAAGAGAAAGATTGAGGAAGATGCTCTAAGACCTATAAAGTATGAACTTGATCCTTTAAAGAAGGGTATGGGGAAGGGCATCAAAGTTTTTAAATCAGAGGGTAACATGATCAGACCTATGTCATAGACAGATTCTCTGGGGACCATATGAATAAAGGTGGAGTGTAATGAGTAAAGATTCATGGCCCAGAAGGTCAGGGAAGAGGCTATTATAATAGTCTAAATCACAGATGCTAAGAGCTTCAATTAGTAAGAAAGGAAGCTTTGAATGTTTAGGCTGAGGGAGAAGATAAGATTTCTAGTGTGGGTGACTGAGTTGTTGTAATAAGAAGAACAGGTTTAGAGGGGAAGCTGGTGAGAATAACAGATGCAGTTATGGGTGTGTTGACACTGAGATGCCTATGACAAATCAAAGTAGAGATATTTGTTGAAGAGTTTCATGTATGACTCTGGAGCTCTGGAAAGGAATCATATCTGAAAATTAGAAAAGCTGATACCTTTGATGACAGATGCAGGACTCCTAATGAATTTGCTTCTCAGACTGGACTAATCTGTGAGTGCAAATGAGGCTCTCTGTGAAGCAGTCTCTGAGCTACAGAGTAGCATATAGAACACTAGGGTGGGCTCTTGGGATCAACACATGTGAAAGGAAGGGAAAGAAACCAGAAATAAGCAGAAGAGATTGATTTGTGATGCTGTCCCAGTGAAGGCCCAGCTTACTCCCCAAAGGGAATATTAGACCCTAAAAAACGTGGCCCAAAATGTGGGGAGGGGGGCATTTTATACCCCTGAGTTGATCAGCCATAAAATGGAGGCTGCCCCTAAAAGTAAGGATGGTCTTGGCAAGGTAGTTTTCTTTAGCTGAGAAATATTGCCAACAGCTGACGGTTACTGACAACAGCACTCCAAGGTGCAAGGAAACAAGTTATTCATGTCAGAAGAGAAAGACGTGGCAATGCATCATCCCCCATCATGTGAACCAAAGTTACTATGACCCTTCAGCTGACAGTAAGATCAGTTTCAGTTTTGAGTACTACTGTCAAGTGGACCCATTAACAAACTAGTTTTTGTCTGATCAAGATAAACAAGACAAAACAGTGAGGACACTTCAAAGTATGCCACAAATAAATTCATTTAAATCAATCCAGAAAATCCTATGTAAAAAAAAAAAAAAGTTTTGTCTTCAAAGATATGGAGGACCAATACATGGAAACAGAATTATATAGGCTTGTGTTATCTCAGAGTAGTAACCATGAGTGAAAACAGACTCCATCACAACATAAGGAGGTGATTTCTAGGGATGGAAGTCACCCAGCAATGGAATGAACCATGCCAGGAAATAGAAAGAAAGAGTTCCTGTCACTGAAACTCCTGGACTAGACTGAATAGCCAACTGTGGGGAAAGAGGTAAGGAAGGGCAGTGGCAAGGAGAAAAGTAGCATTCAATAGAAGGTTGTACTAGATGTCTCCATGATCCACTGCAGGCCTCATATTTGTTCATTATCTTAACTGATGAGTAATTTTTTTTTTTTAAGTACTGAATGAGATACTCTAGTTAGAACTTGGTAAATTAAAAATCTCTATCTCTTCCCGGAGTTTATACTTCTTCCTCAAGTCTATATTCTCAGTGACATGAGAATTACTTGCTCATACCAAACAAGTGACTTTGTAGGAGGAAATTAAATGTATTTAATCAAATGTGTATGAATGTCATTTTGGACAAAAGTTGCATAACTTCAGAAAGAGTACATGTGACCACACTCTATGCATTAGGACAGATTTGTTGAACAAATATAGTACATGGGGATCTACAAGAAGTAAAGGAAATGGACTAATAAACCCAGAAGCACTCTAGCAATAGGTGAGAATGAGGGTGCAGAAAATCCCTGATAGGAAGTATGTAAGAAGCTCAACATTGAAATCAAAGAGCCACTCGCTCCAGAATCCAATCCTCAAATTCCCAGCTGCCCAATTCCACAGATACTAGTCACATGTACCTATTTAAATTAAAATACAAATGAGTCCCTCAGGCATACTAGCCACATCTCAGGTGCTCAGTAGCCACGTGGAGATACTAGCTACCATATTGCACAACACAGATCCAGAATATTCACACCCCCACAGAATACATTGGCTGGCATTGCCTCAACCCTCTCCCCTGGAGTTAACCTAATTACAGCAAATAAGGTTTCACCTCTCCTTCCCTTTTCTCTCTCATTTTTCTTTTTGGTTAAGGGTATCATAGTTCAGAAATAAACTTCTACAAACCACTTTCTCTGATGAAGTGCCCTCCTCCTTCAGATGTCATCCTGGGATCACTGCCAACTATTTACATGGGCCTGAGAAAAGAACAGGCTCAGTGTATAGCAGATGGCTCAACCTAACATGAAATCATGGATTTCCAGCCACTTTTATATTAGTTAAATGCAATTGATTTGCAGAATTTATTTTAAATCAAATAAATAGTATTGAAGAGGTCTTGGGAACATCCTTTAGCTGTTTTTCTTCCTTCCCCGGCTGCCCACTCTTGCTGAGAGTTTCTAAAGGAAAAAATAGCTTTAGCAAGAAGGGGATGAAAATGAACAGTCATAACATTGCACATGTTCCTTATATAGCATCTAGAAGCCAAAGGCATTTTTGGTATTTTTCTAAAATATAAAAACAGAAAAAAACATATATTACATCCTATGGGTCTTATGAGAGAAACAGTTTAAGAATAAAAACCATGGATCAAAGGGAAAGAATAACCAGGAGAGATTTATATATGTTCATATATAATGCCAACATTTCCAAATACCAGACCCAGGAAAAAATAGACTGATTGGGTAGTGATTGGTAGTTGCTGGGGGGAAAAAAGAGGCATAGGTTCTGTTTTATCTGTAAGGTAATAGGCTAGCTCTTCAGTGTCCAGGCCTGCAGGTACTAGGGAAAATGGAACAAGAGAGACTTCCCTAGAAGCCTTCGCTAGGACTGAATGTTAATTCAAAGATCCCAACCAAATAGAAAACCAAAGATCTAAATTGCTCAAACATAATAGCACAAGTTTTCTGAGGGCTAAAGGAGTATAGCAAGCTCAAAGTATGGTGAGCTTAAGGAGTGCTGGATAACAGAGGTTATCCCAAGTAGGCCAGGCCATCTACTCCTTTCCTGGTATCATGCAGGGAACTCAGAAAGACCCAGACTTAATGGCACCCGTACAGCTGGCAGAGTGTGGAGAGTGTGTGTGAATGAGGTACAAAGGAGCTGGGGCTGCCTCCTCTATCTGCCTCCTCTATCTGATGGGCTATGGCAAGTTTTGTCAAGTTTGACTAGCCACTAGTCAATTCTGCAACCTTGCACTCAGGTGGAAGAGTGGGGGCAAAAGTAAGAGATTCATGAAGCATTCTGTGCTCAGACATCTCATATTCAGGGGAAGTATGTTTATTTTTTAGAGAGAGAGAGATTGCACACACATGAACAGGGTAGGGGGATTTGTGGGGAGGAGCAGAGGGAGAGGGATAAGCAGACTCCACATTGAGCATGGAGCCTCATGTGGGACTCTGCCTTACAACCCTGAAATTATGACCTGAGCTGAAACCAAGATTCATACACCCAAGTGCCCCATGCAGGAGCAAAATATTATCTAGAGACCTGTTTACACACAACAGTATACCAGCCAAAAGGTCCAAGTGGGGGAGGCGGGACTTATTTCTGAGGAAAGGGATTGCCCAAAACCAGATTAGTCCCAAAGAGGACCAAACCATGGAGGGCAGGGTACATAATTCAGGGGTATCCCTGGTCCAAATCTGCTTGGCCGCAAAGGCTAATAAAGGAGGCAAGAGAGAGGACAAGAATACATTGCTGGCCAGATCCCTAACCCTAGTTTTGGGAAACCATCTTGATCCCTAAGACTTAATGAATAGACAAGATGGGGAGATGGAGGCTACTGAGATGTATAAACTCCCCTTTTATCAGGACTTATTAATAACTAGTATGGATCTAACAATACTAGGAAAGTCAAGGGGAAAGAGAGAGAGAGATAGAGCATGTGCTGGTGGTGGTGTTAAGAGAGCTGGTGAATACAAAGGAAATAAGGCCAGGTTGACATTCCACAATTACGATAAAGCATCCTGATAAAATACCCTCTTCATTATGCTTATTTTGCTGTTCATAGATCAAGGCATATACTTTGCCTTCTATCTCCTCTCCCCCTGTACTCAGAACTTTCTGATCAATAGGCATTTACATTAATGCTCTTATTAGACACTTTCTGGGCATAACATGGTGAAAACTTAGCTAAAGAAGCCAGAATGGGTTTCCAATGACCCTGCCTACGCCCTCATCTTCCTTATGGATTAATTAAGACAGAAAAAAAAAGGTTAATCCTATGCTAAGTCGTTACCAAGAAAAATACTTGAATAAGAAGAGACAAAGCTGTAATACACGGAAATTTCAACTTGTCATAGTATTCTCTACCCCACCCCACCTTGGGGGTGGAGGGGAATTCATTTTCAAAACCAAACTCAAAATACTGAGGAAATAGCAGGCACCACATTCAATTTGACAAATACCTTTTTTCTGAATTTCATGCCAACCCCACCTGACTATAATTGTTATTATAGTTGAAATAAAATGCAGTAAAAATGAAGAGGCTTAGCTAGGGCTAGTTAAGACCACAGCTGAGCTTAGGAAGACATTAATGGAACTGCACTGGCTACAGAGGAGATTCCCTGATGAGACCTTTAGCCTCTTCACGCTACCCAACCATGTAACCCTCAGAAAACTTGTCAACTGATGCAGCCCACTGAAAACTCACACCGAGCAGTCTAGGCCACAGGATCTCTATCCCATCTGCACATGAGAATCACCTGAATGCTTTTTGTAATAATGTCTTTCCCCCCACCCCTCATCCTCAACAATTCAATCAGAACCACCAGCTGTGAGATCTAAGCATCAGCATGAAAGAAGGGATGTAAACAGAAAAGCTCTCCAATGGACCCATGTGAACCTAAGGTTCAAAATCATTCACGGAGACTCTCTACATGGTTGTTTCTCATTTGCCCTAGTCATAGATGAGTTTCCTGATCTTTGATGAATTGTATGACTCTAAAATGAGGATGATATGTAACCCTGTGTTACTTTTCTCAAGTCTATTGTGATTTATATGCAACTATCTCATATGGAGTAAAAAAAGAGCATTAATAATAAGTTAGCATTTATAGCTGATTTAGACATTTACAAACTCTTTTTCAGATCTCAACAACCATTCTTCTGTTGCAATTTTTGCCTATGACATAAAGATACCAGAATGAATGAATGAATGAATCCTTTATTTGAAGCTCAGGTAAATGATGCTCAAGTAGGTTAAGGTAGTTTCCTAAGTTTGTAAAACTAGTAAGACATGCCTATATAACTTCAAAGGCTAAGATCTTCCCATGACCCCAAGGTCCATTTAGACCAGGTGATCCTGACTTTTAGTTTCGATTTTGACACTGACTAGATGAAGCAGGCCTTAAGCCACTTATTTTCTGTACTGTTCCCCTCCCTTGAGTGTAAAATAATTAGACTAGGCCATTCCCGATGTTGTTGTCAGGCCTAAGATTCTCTAATTATGAGACTAAATGCCTCAGGACAGGTATCAAGTGCAAGTATTGCTCTTTGCCACATATGTAATTTTCATTCTAACTACAGAGAAGACACTGATGGTTACCAGAAGGGAGGTCGGGAGAGGGATGGGTGAAATAGGTATTAAGGAGGGCACTTGTGATAAGCACTGGGTGTTGTATATAAGTGATGAGCCACTAAATTCTACACCAGAAACCAATATTACACTGTACATAAATTAACTGTAATTTAAATAAAAACCTTAAAAAATAACTATGATATTTAAATTATAAGACACTTGTCATTAACTGACAAAATTAATACCTAGTATTAATCCCTTTAAGTAGGGATAACTTATTCTAAAATTAATAGAGTAAGTTATCCCTACTTAAAGACAGATTGTTCTACATGTAATAGTTACATATAAAAAAGTTATAAAATTATCTTACATTCCATGATGGTAAATAAAACACAGTGAAATTCTACAGCAAATAAGGTATGCAAAAAATTTGTTGTTGTTGCTATAGAGTATGAACAAAAAAACTTATTCCATCAGTCAAAATGTACTATGCTAATGGTGTATATTGGTTGCTGGAGTAAATTTTATATTCATGGTATTTGTGAATATACTTTAGATACACACTTTAGATGATTAAAAACAGTAAAGAAAATGTAAGAATAGAAAGAACATTAATTCAGTAGTCAAAATATAATGAAAAAAATAGTGTTCAATCAAGATTGTATCCTTGTCTTTAGGAATAGAGTATGGAATAGGGAAACAGAATTTCTCATGTAAATTATAGTCAGTTCCTTTTTCAGTAGACATTGCCCACCAGCTCCAGGGGGGAAAAACATATTTTATTACTATTGAGGCAGATTTACCTATTTTGTGTGTTGGCTGTTCATTGAAAAGGAATCTAATGTGAAAAGGAATCTAACGTGACTCAGTAGTACATTTCCATCCACAGTAAGTGATCATTAGCTTGAAAACAATGTTTTAAAACTTCAGCAGAGTATCATCCTGCCCTGCCACTTCAAAATGGATTTTCTTTTCCATGGTGTTGGTGTCTTCTTTGAGGGTTTTGTTTTTTTTTTAATCAGCCACGGTAAATGACAGTCTGCTCACAAAAAAGACTAAAAAAAAAGGTAGCAGGTCCACCCTCAAGAAGATACAGTGCAAGTTATCTACCATCAAGCTTCCTCCTCATATAGGGATAATAATTCTAATCTCATAGGGTAATTATAAAAATTACATATAATCATCTAGTTGACCACAAAACAAATTTTAAGTTATTGGAGCCTAAAACCTTAGAAAATATCCTATACAATGTAAGCTGTAATTCATCAGTTGCATGTAACACTCTGGGCTCATCACATCACATGCATTGAGTAGGGCATGTGACGCTTCTTTGTTTTAAAACCGAAAATACTGGGTGCCTGGGTGGCTCAGTGGGTTAGGCCACTGCCTTCGGCTCGGGTCATGATCTCAGGGTCCTGGGATCGAGTCCCGCATCAGGCTCTCTGCTCAGCAGGGAGCCTGTTTCCTCCTCTCTCTCTCTGCCTGCCTCTCAGCCTACTTGTGATCTCTCTCTGTCAAATAAATAAATAAAATCTTTAAAAAAAATAAATAAAACCGAAAATACTAAATTGTGTTTGTATGCTGATAAGATGATGCAACAGAGAGAAACTGATGACACAGGAGAGACAGGGAAAAATTGATGGAATTATGTCCTTTGTAGGCAAAAGAGAAAGTGTCCACCTTTGATATGCACAAGGACACTCCTTTTATTGTAATGGATGCAATGGCAGAGTTACAGGACGAAGGAGATGCAGGAAGATTTTGAAACATAGTAGTGGGAAGACGAGGGGGTTCTTATTTTATGCATTCTCTTTTTTAATGAAGTATAGTCATCAACTGAAGAATTAGTAAAAGGGGGAGTCTAAAGATTAAAACAAAGAAGGTGAGGAAAAGAGAGTGATGATACAGAGAAAGTGGTGAGTTTAATTTACTGGAGGTCACAATTTAAGAAAAGAATGTTTGAAATTGAAATTTCAGAAGTGGTACTAGGGAGTTATGAACATGTATATGGAAGTGATTATAGTTTAACTAAAATATAAGTCTTATGAGGGCAAGAGCTTTATTTTTCTCCCCACAGTATCTCACATAAGCATGTAGTAGCTATTCCATTAATATCTGAATAACTGAATGAATATACGGACGGATCAAAAAATATAATGAGAAAGAGATACTTGAGGTCAGAACAGGGAAGATAAAGAGAAAAGGTGAATCAAATTGTGTTGGTGCAAGTATTACAGTAAGTAAGCAAAATAGATAAAAGGAAATGATTAGAGAATAGTATACCTGAAATTAGGAACTATGGGCTGATGTGTGCTTGAGGAAAATGATCAGTGATAAAAAGAAGGTCACCAGCAGGAAGACCAGAGTGTTAGATGGGTAATGCCAGCAAAGATGATGATAAGGATAGAGAGGAGCTCAGTGAACCAGGATGCAGACAGTTAACATCAACAAGGAGATGTATGGGTAGTGTCGTCTTACGCTGATGTATGTTTCAAAGTAGAGAAGTTTGAAGGGAAAGTAAAAAGAGAAAATATTTGGAAGAGTCACTGTCCATGAGTTTGATTCAAGGGGTTAATGGGTGAAGAAGGATTAACATAGCATCAAGTTCTTTTCCGTTTTTGCTATTCTCGTTGCCTCTCCCTGTGATAGGCAGAATGTCCATGCTATAATCCCCCGAACCTGGATGTCACCTTACATGGCAAAAGGGACTCTGCAGATAAGATTAAGGACCTTGAGATGAAGTGATTATTCTGGATTTTCCATGTGGGTCTGGTGTAATCACAAGGGTCCTCACAGGAGGGAGACAGGAAGGTCGGAGTAGTAGGAGATAAGGTGAAAGAAGCAGGAGGTTGGAATAATATGAGGAAGGGGTCATAAGCCCTGGAACACAGGTGGCCTTCAGAAGCTGAAAAGGGCCACAGGAGGAATTCTCCTCTGGAGCATTTGGAGAAAAGGCAGCCATACTGACATCTATTTTAGATTTTCAACTTCGAAAGTGAAAGGGTATGAATTTGTGTTGTCGAAAGCCACTAACTCTGTGGCAATTGGTTACAGTGGCGACAGGAGACTAATGCAATCCATAAACACCATTGTGAACTATAGGAGAAAGCTGTCACTCCAAGGAGACAAGGCAGGCTGCAGGCAGCCCCTTAGGGAAATGATTCCCTCCTAGAGCTGCCTTCCTTTAAATCTTGCGTGCACGTGGATTGTTGCACCACTCACAATAGTTTGTGGTCATTATTTAAGTGTCTATTCAGCTTTCCTCTTTAGACTGTAACTTCCCTGTCGTTTTCCTATATATCATCAATCTCCTTGATCTCAGTGCTTAGCAAAAGACCTGTCATTATGCTCAACACATGTGAATTAAAGAGAACTGAATTAATGGAATACACCAATGAGATCTGTCTATAAGGGGTGAAACATACACCATGATATGCCCACCCACAGATGCCAGGAAGACGCTCATCAAGTAAGACAGGTTCTAAAGAAGAAAGAACCAGACAACTGGGCCACAGGTCAGGGATGGAGGGCAGAAGACAAGCCTTACTGGTGAAATCCTGTTTGCTCATTAGAGCCCACAGGCCTGGTGGTAGGTGTGGTCCTCAAGCCTGACATGCCTTTTGTGAAAAAATGCAACCCAAGCATGATATACTTGAGCAATATGTATAATATTCAGTAGATGCCTGGCTTATTCACAAAGTCAGCCAAAACCTGGCTTGTATGGTGACTTTGAAAATGAGTAAAATAGAATCTCCAAGCATGAGATACTTGAGCAATATGTATAATATTCAGTAGATGCTTGGCTTATTCACAAAGTCAGCCAAAACCTGGCTTGTATGGTGACTTTGAAAATGAGTAAAATAGAATCTCCAAGCATGAGATACTTGAGCAATATGTATAATATTCAGTAGATGCTTGGCTATTCACAAAGTCAGCCAAAACCTGGCTTGTATGGTGACTTTGAAAATGAGTAAAATAGAATCTCCATGCTTCCCATTAGGGATGTAACTTTTTGAATTGCTATCTGAGTCAGTTTATGAGTCACACAAGAAAACTGGCCCTATTGTTTACTAGTCACACCTTAGTTTTGAGGGAAAAAATGCAATATTTTAAATGAATCAATGAACGAACTTAGTGTGTCTAAAAAACTTTTTAACAATTTCTAAAATAAAAAAAAATCCTCACTTGAGGGCACCTGGGTGGCTCAGTGGGTTAAGCCTCTGCCTTTGGGTCAGGTCATGATCTCAGGGTCCTGGGATCGAGTCCCAAATCAGGCTCTCTGCTCAGCAGGGAGCCTGCTTCCTCCCCTCTCTCTCTCTGCCTGCCTCTCTGCCTACTTGTGATCTCGCTCTTTCAAATAAATAAATAAAATCTTTTTTAAAAAAATCTTCACTTGAGAACAAGAAATATGCCACACAACCTAAAGGCCTCTTCTCAAAGAGATTTGGAAGACACAGCAGATTTTTTTTATGTGTACATTTGATCTACATGTTAAAAATCAGCCATTTACAATGACATGGATGGAACTAGAGGGTATCATGCTTAGTGAAATAACTCAACTGGAGAAAGACAATTATCATATGATCTCCCTGATATGAAGGAGAGAAGATGCAACGGGTGGGGGGTAGTTAGGAGGGTAGGAAATGAATAAATGAAACAAGATGGGATCGGGAGGGAGACAAACCATAAGAGACTCTTAATGTCACAAAACAAACTGAGGGTTGCTGGAGGGAGGGGTATAGGAAGAGGGGGGTGGGGTTATAGACATTGGGGGGTATGTGCTTTGGTGAGTACTGTGGAGTGTGTAAACCTGGCGATTCACAGACCTGTACCCCTGGGGATAAAAATATACTATATGTTTACAAAAAATTTTTAAAATTAAAAAAAAATCAGCTGCATTCCTTATCCTAGCTCATCAGGAATAATTCAGCAGCACATTTAAAAATGGACTCTTACCAGTTCCAGAAGTGGCTTATCTTAAAGCAAAAAATCTTCTTTGATTTTCTACCACCAAAGATGCCTATATTCATTCATTAATTCAACAATTCAACAAACATTTAAGTGCCCACTCTGAGCTAGGTCATGGAAACACCACAGTAAACAAGGCAGATTCCTGACATGAATGTATAGTCTAGCTGAAGAGTTAAACATTGAATAAGCCATCTCAGTGAGCAAGAGTTTTATGTCATGGGCAATACAAGGATTCTTCTCTAAGGAAATGACCTTGAACTGAGATCTGAACAATAAATAGGAATTAGCTGGGTGAAAATGGCAACAGGGTACCAATAAAGTAGGCGGGCTTTCAGGTAACAGGTCAGCATGTGTAAAGGTCCCCAAAGAAAGAACAGTTAGGAATTTTACAACTTGTGGTGTGGTTAGAGCAGATAAAGTAAGAGGAAAAAGTCAGGTGGGTCACAGGGTAGATGATCAGGTCCACCAGCCCCTGTAGCTCATGCTAGCAGTTTTTCTCAAGACCAGTCTAGTCGATAGAAAGAAAATAGGAAGGAAGAATGACATACAGATCAATGATTCTATGACAGATTTAATTTAGGTTGCATTTCTTTGTAATTCTCATTTCCCCTGAAAAAAAAATGTATGTACATATACATACACACATTTATATTTTTTATGGGTGTGTTTCAGAACAGGCAAGTGGAACCCTGTAAATGAAGGCCAAGTCCTAGGTCCATCACAGCAGAAAGAGCACCTAAACTGGCTCTGAACCTAAGCACCACCTGGTGGCAGCTACATCAAAATGCATGAAGTGCCTTTTGGAGGCACTTCATGGGAGTGATTACTCCCCAGAAGCCATGTCCAAACAGTACAATGTCTATGGGGAGCCAAAGATAGTCCTTTCCTAGATACTGGATTCAGAACCTGCTAAACCAGAGATGAAGTTATTGACCTACAAGCATATTTTGCCACAAACTTACTGTTCTATTTTCTGGTGCATATTTGCTTTAGAATGTGGAACATGGGCATCTCTGTGCACAATTAGATGTGGCTGGCACAAAGCTAATCACTTTTCATGTGATGCATAGGCATCTAGGCTGACATTACATGCAAATGGTTTTCTCCCTGTTGAGAGTGGCTAACAGGTAAAGGACACAGTAAGAGAATTAAAAACAAACACCAAGACCTCAAAACTCCATTTCTCTTCATCATGAACAACTTAATTATTGGTAGAGTCAAGTGCTGCATTCATTCTATATATGGATCACCTTGACATTTAAAGTCCCATGTTGCTTTAAGATTAAATAGCTTCAGAGGGAGAAATTATTGCTATAGTAACAGATTATCCACAGTTCTTTTAAAAATAAGCTTCCATGTCAAAGCAAGAAACCATTCAAACTGTATTAATAATAACCAAGCAAAATGAGAAAGAGAAAGGTGGTATTTAAAAGCACTGAATGTTTTCCATTTTTATTTCTTTATAAAAAAAAAAAAAAACACGTAACCATACCTAGAATAGAAAATCTGGGATCCAATCAAAGGATTCCCATTTGCTCAACCCAAAGGGGACCTTTGTTTTTGAAGCATAAACATTTCTTACTTTTTATACTGATTGTATTACCTGAACTCAAAGGAAATAACATTTAGAAATGCATTTGGTTCTTTTGAAAAGAACAAAGATTCTTTTTTTTTTTTTTAAGGGATTGGCTCATAACTAAACAAAAGGAGGTTTTGTTGTAAGCGTGGACTAAAGTTGGATTGACTTCATTCTTTCTTCAATTTTCTGTTTATGTGATTCTTTATGTGACCTTAGGTGACTAGCTTCCCCCCTTTACTTTGGTTTACATCAAATGCTTCTCCAAAAAATGGGCAAATGTTTTGAAATCCCTTACTTACCCTGTTAACTCTAATAGCCAGCATTAGTCACGTGGGTCCCCAATGGTAGAGGACTCACAATGACATGGGCTCACATGCCTACCCCACCACCCATAACTTGTGACCTTGAGCTGGTCCCTTCACTTTTCTAAGTCTCACATACTTTGCAAAATAAGACTTGGAATGGCTGTATGCCTTTTCCGTACTGGATCTGGTGGAGGATTAAATGAGGTAGAAGATATGAATATGCTTTGGAAACTCTCCAAAAGTGAGAGATCATAATTGCATTGCTCTCCCCTCTGGCAAAGAAAGTTGTTATATATATATATATATATATATATATATATATATATATATATATATATATATATACATGAATTTCTACACTCTTAATGTGTGGTTATAGAGGTTGGTTTTTGTCAGAACAGATATTATGTTTCTTCTCCACAGAAGATGAAATTCTTCTGAAGTCACTTTTAGCTTATAGTCAGGCCTAAAAGAAAAAAAAAAAAACACTCTCATCAGATAGGCAAGAGCAGAGTGCAGCAATCAGAAATTTTTAACTGTTCTCCTATTTTACAGATGAGGAAAGTGAAGCTAAGATAAATGTTGTTTCAAGTCCAAGGATGCACAATTGTAAGAGGCAAGAGCCAGCCTAAATCCAGGTCTTAAGATTTTTAGTTTGGTCTTCTTTCCACTAAAAAAACTCCAGAGGAAATCTGGAGGAGCTCTGAGTGCTAGAAAGATGAGGAAAGCCTCCAGACCAAGTATACAATCTTTTGGTCAGTTTAGCTTTGAAAGATAAACTGTAAAAAAGAAATGCATTCCTATCTCAAGGACCAGTTAAAGTCATATATGTCAACTAGGAAGAGATAATAAAGTTAGAACTAAACACAAGGGAGAGGGGATGCCAGAAGCCTGTATTCATTTTTGTGTGTTTAAGAAATGACCATCCCTAAAAAACTAAAAGATTAATGTTAGCTTGGAAGCAAGGGAATTGTCTTTCAGTTTTCTGGCTTTAAGATACATTTCATCAAAGAGATTTTTAACAATATGATAGCAGGCAACTAACCTAAGATCACATAGCTGACCTAAGGCAGGAAAAGACCACCCCCTGCTGCAGATTAGACATGGATCTCCAATCTCAATGGCAAAGGGTGGACTGGGGATGGGGCTCCTCTTCAAGTTGGTAAAATAAACCCCAGCTCAGCTTGGATCTAAGTTGAATTCTGAATTTGACTCAGAATCGCTGCATTGGGCGTGTATAATTCAACACTGCACAGAAAAGTAGTCATAATATAATTGATTGTATTACCTGAACTGAGTACTGACGAATTTCTTAAAGACTCTGTGCGCCAGCGGTAAGTAGGCTTATGTGTCAACACGCACTGGGAGCGAGCCAACCTCAGGGGGAAATGGCCAGAGTGCCATCTAGTGTAAATGCTGTCGGAGTAAATGCTCTCAAAAGGACAAGTACTCAGCAGTGCCATCTAGTGACAAAGGGGAAAAAGTACTCTCAGGATCCGGGAATTCAACTCAAGTCCTTCGTGAAACTACAGCTAATCTGGTAAGGACAACATAAATTTAATTGCACTCTCCCAAAGATGGGAATTAAGTCGCAATTCCAATGTTGAATGCATAATAATGTATTCCCTTTGGATTTAGCTATGAGAAAACTTGGCCTTGTCTGATCCTCATCCTCTAAGGCATGACCTTCTCCACTGAGCTCCCTGGCACTTCGTCCATGTCTTCCACACACTACTCACAACACAGACAGCGACAAGAAGAGGTTTTTACTATATTTTGGCTAATTGAGTTTAAATTTAAAAAAAGAAAAAAAAGTAATGGAGGAGGTGGGCAAAAGAGATAAAAGAGATGAAAAGGTACAAACTTCGGGTTATAAAATAAATAAGTCACAGAGATGAAAAAAGTACAGCAAATTACACTGTAATAACTCTGCGTGATGAGTATACTTATTGTGGTAAGCCCTGAGTGAGGCATAGACTTGTTCAATCAATATGTTGCATACCTAAAACTAATGTAACACTGTATATCAATTATACTTCGATAAAAAATAAAATAAGAGCCAGGTCATGCCATTCGTTTGCTCAAAACCCTCCCATAGTCCCTCATGTTCCTCAAAGTACAAGTTAAAACTTTATAAGTCCCACTATAATATGGGCCCCAGTTACCTCTCTGAAATATCTCCCACCCACCCACCCCTGTTCCAGCCACATCTTATATGTAACAGAAATGTGGACTTGGGAAGACTGGATTTTCAGAAGCTGAAGATGATACAGTAGATTGCTTAGGCACCAGGGCATCGGTGTCAAACACACACTGGCTAAGAGTTGGATACACACACACACACACCCCACTAGCTGTGTGGCCTTGAGTAAGTACTCAATCTCCCTGAATCTTGTGTCCTCATCTAAAAAAAAAAAAAAAAAAAAAAAAAAAAGGAAATGGTGTTAAAAAACCTATTTGGAAAAAAAAAAAAAAACTATTTGCCCAAGATCTCCCCAAGCAGGAATGCTAGACCCAAGTTCCCATTATGGAGAATAAACAGCATGTTTCAGTCCAAAATCTCAAAGTACATACACACGGAGGAAGGAGATGTGGCTTAGAAACAGTATGTGCAAAGACAACAGAGATTTTGGTCATCTGCAAGTTCAGTAGAAATGAGGAATGCTGGGTGACTGTCGGAGGGCTAATTTGACCTTGGACCACAGGAATAAAAGCATGGTGTTCAGAGTAAGAGGTGGGCCAGCTCTCCCTCCTCTGTACAGCTGAAGCAGTGGGCAACACCCTTTAAGGGGACATGTCTGGATAGCAGTCACTCAGACGTTGAAGGGATGGCAGACACAGAGAAGCAGTTAAAGGCCTCAGGATGTTTAAGTTGAAAAGATGCACAAAGACAAGACTTAGAACAGTCCCAAGGAGACAGATTTGGCCTTGAACAAGGACATCTCCCACATAAAATCATTCCCCTATGATAGGAACTGCTTTGTGGTGCCGATGCCTTGTCAGCAGAGACTTCACAGTAGGGATAAGTATGGGGCTCACTGTTCTGTTCCAGTTTTCTGGAGAAGCTGAGCTAATCCCAAAGTTTCCCACGGAACCTGAGAGTCTATGAGGCAGCTGACAAGGCCCCCAACAATCTTGAACAAGAGGTGCCCAAGTTGGATATGGCAGAGAGACAGGGAAGTGAAGGGAAGACTGAAAGATGTAACCAAAAACTGAGAGAAGTTTGGGGTGCAAGGAGCGTGTTCCAAATCCAAGCAGGAGAAAAGACCCCAATGTCAGCCCTGAGTCTCAGGTATCCTTCTTACCAGTAAGGCTCAGGGCCCAAAGTGTCTCTGAGGGTGAAACTCTGGACTGCCAATGAAACACCCTAAGTCAGAGCTCTCTCTGTTCCACACCCACTGCATTCTCAAGTTGCCACATTTGTAAGCTACACTTGTGTTTTGGTCTCTACACTTGAGCCCTAGTTCGTTGCTCAGCCTGGAACCCCAGCCCATTGACAACGCCATAGTTCATTCCCAGACCTGGGGCCTTGACCTTGATTTCCAATGGCCAATGGATGCAAACTTGCCATACAGAAGATGAAGTTTGGTGAAGGTGAGATGGGGTCAAACCTGGGTTTCTTTGCAAATATGTTTAGACATGGCTTGTCTTCAGAATGCAGTGAAGTAGATAGTGCCCAGTCAGAATAGAGATGTATCCTCTTGGAATGAGTCAATGTATTCATTTGTATATGTGACTTTTTTTTCATTTTAATAAAATCATGTGATATAGAATTTATCAGAATCGATGTATAACTGGACCATAAGCTGCCATGCCTGAACTTTCATGTGGTATATATCCAGTTAGCAGTAGTAAAATCAAATTTTGATAACCTATGTTAGCTGAGACGCTGAATTACCTTATTTTTAATTAGTAGATTATTTTTAAAGCAGTTTCAGGTTCGAACAAAAATTGAACATTTTCCTCTATTAGTAAGGCCTTGCATTTGTGTGGTACATTCATTATCATTGATGAACCAATATTCATACATCATTATTAAATAAAATCCATGATTTATATTAGGGTTCATTCTTTGTGATGCATGACTATGAACTTTGCCAGCTGCATAATTGCACGTGTCCACCATTATAGTGCCATAGAGAATAGTTTTACTGCCCTAAAAGTCTTCTGTTTTCCACCTCTTCATCCCTCTTTCCTCCCCTGAACCCCCGGAAACCACTGAACTTTTTGCTGTCTCCATAGTTTCACCTTTTCGAGAACATCAGCTAGCTGGACTCACACAGTATGTAACCCAAGATTGGCTTCTTTCACTTCACCATATGCATCGAAGTTTCCTGTGCATGTGTTCAGCTTGACAGCTCCTTTCTTTTTAGCGCTGAGTAACAGTCCATTTTCTAGGTGGACCACAGTTTATTTATCCAGTCACCTACTGAGGGACATCTTAGTTGCTTCCAGGTTTGGGCATTATGAGGAAAGTTGCTATAAACATTTGAGTGCAGGTTTCTGTGTGAACATAGGTTTCTAACACATTTGGGTAAATACCAAAGAGCACAACTGCTGGATCATATGGTAAGAGTATGTTTAGTTTTGGAAGAACCCACCAAACTGTCTTCCACAGCCTCCATATCTGTTGCTTCCTGTGCTTTAGAATATTCTCCACCCCAGCCTGCTAAACTAACTCCCACTCAACCTTTGAGAGTAAACACAGATGTCATATCCTCCAGAAAACCTGTCTAGATGCACTACAACGGGCTTAGGCACCTCCTTCTGTGATGCCCCCTAGCGCCCGACTGACCCCTATTGTAACTTGTAACATGGTATGCTGTAATTACCAAGTTTTAAAATTATATATATATATTTTTACTTTATTGGATTTTTAATTATAAAAGATAATTTCTCTTTATAATAAGTTAGATGGTATAGAAATGTATAAGGAAAAAATCAATAAACTTCCCCTAGTCTCCCTGACTCTATACAGACTGAACTCATTGCTCTATTATACCAAACATCTATGATAATTTATGCAACCATTTCTATATGGATGGACATTCAGGATGCTTATGGGAATTTCTTCTTTGCCACTATAAACATCCTTGCACATGATAGGGTTTTTGTTTTTGTAAATTATATTTCCAGAAAACTAAAGGATATGCATATCCTAACTTTGTCAATTTTGAATATTGCCAGATTACTTTCCCATAATAGGTGAGCAATTCACCCTTCCACCAGCAATGTTATGAGAGTGCCTATGCCCCACCCACTTTTCAGGATTGACATCCCTATTTTGTATCTGATGAAAATGGCATTTCATTGTTTTACTAATATGCGTTTCCCTGATTATTAGAGTGTTTTTATATGTTTATTGGCAACATATATTCTCACCTGTGAATTGACAGTTCATACCCAGGACCTATTTTTTTCTACTGGATTCTTTATCTTTTTCTTAGTAATTTGTAGAAACTCTTTGCCCATTGAAGCTATTAGCCTTTTATCATATGTCACAAATATTTTCTCTCAGTCTATAAGGGTTTACTTTTTTACTTTATTTATGGTGTATTTTGCCATACAAATAGTTTCAAATATATATGTGATCAAATTCATTAATGTTTTTCCTTTGTGATTTCTGGATTTTCAGTTTTGCTTAAGAACATTTCTCGCACCCCTAGGTTTACAAATATTCTCCAATTATTATAAATTTACTCCACTATTTTATATCTTTGACATATTTTGACCTTAAACTATCAAGAAATTACTTGCATCTAAGTTCCTTGAGGCCAGGGACTGTGCCTGACATCCATTTATCTGTGGAGCTTAGCCTAAGGTCTGGAATAGAAGAGATTCTCAGAAACATTTGTTGCACTAATGAGTAAGTGAAAGAACAAAGTCATATGTGATCTCTTGCAATGCACCAATGTATTCCTATCCCATATACCTAATATGGGGCCAACACTATGTTTGGGGCTAGTGAGATAGTCCTTCCCTTTAAGCAAGTCATAGATTAGTGAGTGAGGCAAATATGTGATGTGATCACCTGTTGAGATATTAACAGTTGCTTCTGTATTCCTTTCTACTCCATTACCAAAAATATTGGGGCCATTAGACTTGCAGTACTCATTGTCTCAGGAAAGAGATCACAAGGAAGATAAACAAAAGAATCATGTTTTGACCCTAATGAGTCAATAGTCAAGGTCCAATAATAAGTAAAAACATCTGGAGGAAAAACTATGGAAAAAGCCAGCCCCAACCCCTACCACCTCCAGAGTCTACATAAAATCTTATTAATGTTTGGGGAGGAAAGAGAGAGAAAATAACAGCTCAAGGAGAACCTAGTGTGCTTTTAAGAACAGAATCTTTGTCCTTTGCTAGGGAAAGAGTTGGGAAAACAGTAAGACTCCCTAGTTTCTCTCTGCCCGGCCTGGTGTGAAGGCAGGAAAATGATTTCCTAAATGATGAAGAAAAGTAGACAAGATGGAAGATTGCTTTGAAGGACCCCAATAGTCCTCTAAGGAACCTGAGTGACACAGAAGAAAAATCATTTCTTCAGAAAGGACACAGGAGTAGCAGAGATTGAACTGGCCCAGGAGAAGTGTTTTGGTTAGGAACAAAGTCAGAGAAAGCAATGTCTTGCCCGGACCAACAGCCTGTAATCATCTGGGATACCATACCATTCGGCAGATGCTACATAGCTAGATGATGATCCAAAACTAACTGCAATCTTCCCATGATGCCTGAACAATACATTAGCCCAAGAATTCGGTTCCAGTCCTCAAGAACTGGAGAAGGGGTTTATGCATCTGAAATAATTAAAACTTTTTCAGTCACCCAGGGGGAAGGGAGGCTCAAGAGAGAAATACAACTCAGAGAATAAAACTGTGATGTTTACCACTACATATATAAACTGGGAATTATAATGTAATGTGGTGAGTAGACTGAAAGACAGAAGTCCAGGACAATATGGGAGCACCCAGAAGGAACAACCTGGGGAGCCTCCCAAGAAGCAGTGATATTTAAACTTAATTTTTATACAAGTGAATGGGGTGAGAAATATTTATACAAGTGAATGGGGTGAGAAAGAGATTTTTTAGAATATCTTAGTCTCCTCAGGCTGCTATAACAAAGTACCACAAACTGGGTGGTTTAAACATTTATTTCTCACAGTTCTGGGGGTTAAGTCCAAGATCAACATGCTACAAGATCCCATGTCTGGTGAGGAACCACTTTCTGGTTTACAGATGACCGAGACTCATTGCATCTTCACGTAGCTGAGAGAGATCATCTCTCTAGAATCTCTTCTTATAAAGGGACTAATCCTATTTATAAGGTTCCATCCTCATGACTTAATTCCCTTCCAAAGGCCCCACTGCCTAATATCATCACATAGGAGGTGAGGATTTCAATATGTGAATTTGGGGAGGGCACAAACATCCGGTTCATAATATAGAGCATAAAGCACAAGGCAGGGGAGATGCCAAGGATAAGGATGTAACCTTCAGAGAAAAATCTAATCAAATGATGAGACATAATTGTTAGCATTAAACCAAAAAATCTTGTGTTTTAACATGAAGAGCTGCAATGTCTATAGCTTCAAATACCTGAATATTGACATTTTAAATCATCCAGATGATTTAAAAGGTAGTAAATCTGTGTCTCCTGTTTTGGCTTCCCATGATGGGGAAAGGTCTGCTGATCATGGTTCAAATTTCAAAAAGTGTCTAAAGTTTTTTCAGTGGTTTGTTTACAAGGCTCACTTTTTTGTCTTTCAAGATTTTATTTAAATTCTAGTTAGTTAACATACAGCATATTACTAGTTTCAGGGGTAGAATTAAGTGATTCATCAGTTATCTATAACACCCAGTGGTCATTCCATCACACACCCTCCTTAATGCCCATCACCCAGTTACCCTATCCCCTGACCCACGTCCCCTCCAGCAACCCTCAGTTTGCTCCCTGAGTTAACAGTCTCTCATGGTTTTCCTCCCTCTGTGTTTTTATCTTATTTTATTTTTCCTTCTACAAGGCCCACTTTTTATCCAAGAGGCACTCAAAGGCCAAAACAGGATGGGCTCTGAAAGTGGTCCTTGATCTTGTGAGCTAAACATTGTTCAGATTGGGATGACTGTGTGGCTCATGGTGTTTGTAGACCAGATGATCTTCTTTCACATCAGTATCTTTCCTGAAGTAGCACTGGAAACAGATGTTGCCCTTCTGAATATTAGATGTTTCAGTGATGGCCAAAGGCAGGATTTCCTTGTTTCTACTTAGCCTCATTAAACAAGGGCACATGATGGAGAGATTTCTAACTGTGAGCCTCAACATGTGTTAGGACTCAGTCATTACTTGGTAGCGAGAACCCTCACCACCACCCACTCTCCACCCTCCCCCATGCCAATCCCAGAACATCCATCAGATAAGTGTTTTGTGAGCTCTGCACATAGCTAAGCAGCCAGCCCAGGCTCTCTCCCTCTTTTTGACATATTTTCCCATGTCTCCTCTAACTACCAAGTCCATTTTATACCTGATCAGTGTGGGTAAGAACACCCAAGGCATTAAGCTAAGTACTTTCAACACATGGGAATGATGCTCCACTCTAAGAAAAACAAATATAAATGGATGACTCCAAACTGCCAACCCAAAATACATAAATTACTTCTAAAAATTTATTAACTCTGCAAAAAGTATTCACAATAGTCTATCTGCAGCTAAAATATCAGCCATTCTATAAATATTTGCAGACTATGCATAAATAAGTGTGTTGTATAAAAGGAGGTACACCTGCAAAAAGGAATAAAACAGTTGCACTAGAGGAGAAAATGGAAGCATTCATTCTTATTAGCTGTATTTTTAGAGTAGCTCCACATTGCAAATGCAAAGCCATGAAATCTCAGAAAACTATGGCCAGAATTAGGGGCACAGGATATAAGGGAGAGTTTAGAAATCATCTAATGATACTGCATTTTGATTACTGAGCAAAAATGTTTGGTATTCAGACATATACACATGAACACTCCAATGGGTGACTCTCATTCTGTTCCTCAGAAAGTTGGTACGAAGCTCAGATATTGAACAGCTAGGCTGTCATTTTATTTCAAATCAATTCAACATGATTTTGAGCAATTATTATGTGTAAGACACTGTGCTAAGTGCTGTGTGAGATGGAAAGATGAATAAGACACAACAGTGGCTGCCACGGCACTTAGAACACAAAGAAAATAGGAATGTCAACAACACTTATAACACAAGACGAAACAGAATCACGCTGAAATAGACTCACCAGATGTTATGTGCATACACTGTCTCATTTAATCTTCCTGACAACTTTTGAGGCACATGCCATTATCCCCACTGTTACAGATGGGAACAGAGAGGCTTGGGGAGGTGGTTAGCTCACTCACCAACAGTCACACAGCTGGTAAATGGCAAAGCCAGGATTCTAAATAAGGTAGGTTTTAGGACTCCACAATCCTTCCTCATCTAATACACCTAGCCATCTTATCTACTGCTGGAGTGTAGAGGGTGGAAGGAAAAACATCAAGAAATACAATCCCCAAGGTGGGTGAGGACGAGACTGCAGATACTTGGAATGCTCTAGCAAAGACTTTTCACTGTATGCCATGAACAATCAGGAGACTTTGAAGTCTTTTAAGCAGAGCAGCAACAACACCTGATTTTCACTTTGGAAAGATCATTCCTTGATGTGGAAAATGGGCTCCGGGAACATAAGAACATGAATAAGGAGACCTTTCAGAAGGGTGTTGTAGTCCACAGGAGCAGTAACGGCGGTCTAGACCTGTAGAGCAGAGACGGAAAGCAAGAAATGCTAACTATATTAGGCATGCAAAATTCATTTGATCTTAAGGGACTTGATCCAGAAGACACCTAAAGCAAGAGAAATAAAGAGGCCTCCAAGCTTAGCACTACAGGGCCTGAGACAATGGCGTGCCTATCAAACACTGAAACAGAGAAAGAAGCATAAATTTAGGATCTAGCAGAAGGTGATGATAGAGCTTATGGATGTTTCCATGGATTTTCTTTTCCATGGAATATATATTTATTATGGACTGAATTTTCATGATGTTTAATAAAAAATCTTTTTATTCAATTGATCTTCTGAGAAAGTTGATATTCTTCCGGTCACTGTCTTCCAACATTTATGAGTCTCTCGGAACTGGGTTCAGAGTGCAGTGAGTTATTAGATTCAGCCCAAATCCTTTAACAGGAATCAAGATTCCATGCAACCATCATAATGATTTCTTTCACAGCAGCTGATGTGTGTTATCTTTTCATATAGATAATCGGGAAACCAAAAGATTCTGAGGCCAAAATCTCTAAAACTTGTCAGTTTCCAAATAGAATAGAAAAGGGAAAAACTTTTGAACCCTGGATCTCCAAAACCACTCTCCTCACCCTTTCATGTGTCTGTCTCTTCAGAAAGCCTACTAAAGGCCATCTCCACATTTAAGTGCAAAACATTGCTGAAGACTGCACTCTAAGATGGTGTGTTAAAAGACAAAATTCTAACCACTTGTTTGTTTTATCCTAATATCAATTCAGAGGGAGACTTGAATAGGTGGGTAAAAACTTCAATGAAATTATACATATGTAGTTTCAAAATAATGGGATGATAACATACGAATCCATTTATTCATTCATAAATTCTGGGCAAGCAGTCTACCCTAATGATCACAGGCTTTGCAATCAGCCTACATAGGTTTGGCTGTCATATACCTACTACTTTTCTGAAATCAAGCAAAACAGTTAATTGTACCTTAATTTTTTTTATTGTTAAATGCGAGTGATACAAAGATGTAAGACTAAAGATGTTGCAAGTCTACAATTAGGCGGGGTACCTGGTGCAAAGTGGACAGCCGAGGAGTAGTGGGTTTAACTCTCTTTCAACAGATGTTTATGGAGAACCTGCCATGTGCAAGACAATGTACTACATGGTGTGGAGAAACAAATAAGCCCCAAAAAGCCAGCCCCTGGAAACATGTCATCCCTTGTCTAGGACAGTAATTCTGGACTTTTATACTGTAGCCACTACAATGTGATGAGGGGGCAAAATCGATTTTAGGAAAAAAATCAAATATTGGTGAATTATTCATCTCTTTCTACTCTCAAGAAATAGCATGATACAGTTCTACACTTCCAAATGTAAGACTCAAGTAATTAATATTAAGTGCATTTTGAGATACACTATTCTATGACCAATTACTGTAGCACTTGAAGAATGACTTTAATGCTTAATTAATTGTGCACATCCTCAAATGAGTGAAACAGGTACAAGCAATCTCAAAACACAGTTACAAAACTTAAATTTGATTCTTTATGAAAATATTTGAGCACAAGTTTAGGTTCTTCCAGTCTCCAAAGCAAACGTTCCAAGATGTTCTTATACTTTAATTATGAAATAAAGAGACATCCAGAGGAGTAGAACTGATTTCCAGACATCCCAGGCCCATGCAAAAAACAAATATATAAACAAATATAGCAAATATTAGCAAAACAAAAAAACAAAAACAAAAAAATAGCAAAACAAAACAAAGATCAACCCCCATATGCTTAAATCAGATGTTTGCAAATAACTAGGTTTTTAACTCTTTCAACTTCTTGGAGTAAGATCCGTTTATTGATATAAATACCATAATAACATCATGTTTTCTAAATCTAATTTCCAGATGGTATTTTTCCAAAACATTTAGAGCAAAACAATAATTCAGGACTTAAGACACTTTCTACCATAGCTTGATTTGCATTCTTAGAGAAGAAAGAGTTTGTTGGTAGTGTCACAGCAGGTTTCAGTTTTGTATGCAGTGGAAATATTGTATTTTCTACTCAGGCTCTGCTGCAGTCAGATGGTTATAGATCTACTCCCAGAGGACCCCTCATTAAAATAAATTATTTCACTACTAAGACTGTCCTCGTGCATACAATTTAAATACAGTCTCTAATTAATAGTTTCCTAGTTATGTTGTAATGCAGGCTCCCATCAGAGGGCAGGTCCACATTGATCTGACAGGATGAACTGAGAATCAGAACAGATTTATAAAGACAGAAATTGAGTCCTCAAAACAGACTATGAAAACCAGCAGAAATGTTCAGACTCCAGAGCACCTTCTGAACTTCTAAGGGTTTGAAACTAACACTGATCCTGAAAGTTTCCACTCCCTCAGGTTAACCATCAGGCTTATTTCATGCATCAATACTTTTTTTTTCCTACATTTAGTACATTTTTAAGCCAGGCTCCCATTACCCATTTCAGCACTCATTACTAGAATTATACAGCCCACAGTGAGATTGACCATAGATTAAATTTTTCTGTGCTGTTTGCAGAAGAGTTTTTCTTTTGCACTTTCAAATTCCTTTTAGCCATAAATATAACAGTAATCTCTAGTGACACATTCAGTGATAACAACTGACTATGTTCTCTCTCGAGCACTACATTTCCTAAGATGCTGGTTTTAATTAGCCCTGCAAATTCAAAGGAGCCAGCAGGTCCCCTTTATGGCTGCATTCAAGGAGTTCTATTTTTCTCCTGACCCTTAGTATTTTCTTTTAACCTATTTGCTGCAAAACTAGTTGTGAGTGCTCTAACTAAAATGTCTCCCATAAAATAGAAAGTTGAAATTCAGGTAATGAATTTATACTACCAAATACCCCTCTCTCTTTCTCTAACTCTCTTTTTCTCTCTCTCTCTCTGTCTCTCTCCTGCTCCCTGCCTCCCTCTCTCTCTGAGACCCAACTCCTTGCTCATCATTTCTTGCAAGTTAAACAGAATGAGTGCAAGGAAGGATTAGATAAGGTATTCAGACACTAATCATGTGGGCAAACTGCCAAATCCAAGGCTTCTTAGAGCTTGTCATTTGTCATTACCCTAACCCTGATTTCAAAAAGCCTCTTGAAAAAAAAAAAGAACTTTTGAATATTAAAGGTGGTTTCACAAAACTAAACACAAAATCTCTCTCTCTCTCTCTCTCTCCACCTGTCTGCCTAATTGTCTATATATCCTCTCTTTTCATTAATCATTCCTGCTCCCCAGCATCACCACCCACACATTGGCAAGGGCAATGCACTAATATATTTTTTTCATTTTTAAAACTAACTCCAATTTCGAAAGGTGGACCTAATGGCATGCACAGTTTTACGTATAGGTATAGGGAAAATCATTGAAAAGTGTTTGTGTATATGTGTCCTCAGATAAATCCTTCTAGGAAAAAGTGTTTAGTAGTGGGGGGAGGGGCGGTGCCGCTGTTTAAATTACCTTAGTTCTGTTTCTTGAATACTTTCTGTATTATACCAAGTGTTGAGAGGATGTAAAGGACAATGTAAATTAGGCCTGTGATTTTAAGAAGTATATAATAAAACAGGAGTCACATGGAAAATATATGGAAAAGTTCCAAAACATAGGATTCAAATATGCACTTAGCTAGAAGAATAAAGTGATGTAAGGATATAGACATGAGAAGAGTGGGTTTCCTGGAAGGGTTAGTATCAAAATCCATGAAACTCAAGAAGTTTTGAAACAGGCAAAGGGTGGTATGGTAGCAAAGACATTTAAGCCCACTGGAATGCCTTACATGAAAGCAAAAAAGGAACAAATTCACCCTGGAGGACAGTAAGCACACTAATGGGCCCTTTAGAGGATACAAGCTCAAATGTCACACACACAGTGAAAATCAGGGCAGTTACATTGGGCGGGAGGGTTCTCTGTACATGACAGTTTTGCAAACATTGTCTCATTTCAACTTCATGCCAACACTATTAGGTAAGAGAAGTGGTAGATAGTCAGTTCCCCAGAGCAAGGACCTAAGCAAAGTATTCACTCCCAGTTAAGGTGCACCTGGCAGATCCAGAAGGATAAGACAGCCAGAATTTGCTTACCTGATAACCCCATATGCACACTGAGGAGATCTTGACTGACTAGGTTAAGAGACTTGGCTCCCAAGCAGTTAGAGAACAAAAGCAACCTGGTTAACTTCCCAAGCAGTGATGACTGTGCATGTGGCTGTGGGCCCAGGCTGGAATAAGCACACTGTTGGGAGCTCAGTAGCAGACAAAAGAAACAGATGATTTTGAGTACCCCCATGGTGTCAGGCAACTTAGCAGTCCAGGGATACTCTGTCAAGCCTCTCAGAATCATAGGATGTTATAAAGAATAAATCCAAAGAATAATGCCACTGCTGATGACAGAAGTACTGAGACCATGAAAGCATAAGGCCATAGTACTTGTGGACAGAGAGAGAAAGTGCAGGAACTTATATCTACAACCATATGCTCCCTCCTTCCTCTTCGGTAAGATGGCTACTGGGAATGGAGGTAAGGGAGACGGATTCTGGGAAGAGAGTATCTTGAGTTCAGTCCTTGATTCTTTCTTTCTGACAACTCCTTCTTGATTCTTTCTTTCTGACAACTCTTTAGAAGACCAACTAAACAACTAAAAGTAACCCTGATAACATGCGGGGCCTAGAGAAGATCTATGATGACACGTGAGCTATAGACTCACTTGGGAAGAAAATTCTGTAGTGAAACTCATTGGTTGTACTGCTGGGAAGTGAGCTGACCTGGAACCCAGAACAGGCTTGCCTCTCCAATGGAATATGGAGCAAAGAAGACTCCAGCATGGCCTGGGACGTTGAAGGATGAGGATAGGGTTCAGTTCAGTTTACCCTAGCAGGTTCCCTCACAATGCTTGCATTTCTGGAACCTAGCAGATTCCCTCACACCTGCTTGCATTTCTGGGAAGAGGTCAGATGCTCCTCTCAATATCAGCAGGTTGAATATAATCCTTTGCAATTCCTTCCTGATAGCAAAGGGGCCTCCTCACACCAGACTTGCATCAGAGTCCCAGCTTGCCAAACACTGTGGACTGCTCATCTTTTGGAGGATAAACTCCCATCATATCTCCTATCATCTGTTGATGCAGTAGTAAGTACCAAGAGACTGTAGCCTTAATGAATTTCCAGTATACTGGGAATTTTTTTTTAAGATTTTCTTTATTTATTTGAGAGAGAGAGAGAGAGAGAGCTCTGAGAGGGGAGAAGGTCAGAGAGAGAAGCAGACTCCCCATGGAGCTGGGAGCCTGATGTGGGACTTGATCCCAGGACTCCGGGAACATGACCTGAGCTGAAGGCAGTCACTTAACGAACTGAGCCACCCAGGCACCCATATTAGGAAATTTTTGACATTAATAGAAGAAAAATGATATCCCAAACTGTTTAAAGGTAAATGACCTGAACAGGGGGGTCTCTTATGGAGAGAGAATTACTAAAAGAAGCAAAAATTGGGAATGATTAATTAATTTATAAAATTCATCAATTAATTGATAAAATTAATAAATTTAATGAGGTCTTAAGATGATGCAAATTATGCACAAAAATGTTTCAGGAACTGACAAATAGATATCTAATTATTAAAGTCAATAAAGTTTTTTGTTTTTTTTTCTCTAAAGATTTTATTTCTTTATTTAACAGAGAGAAATCACAAGTAGGCAGAGAGGCAGGCAGAGAGAGAGAGAGGAGGAAGCAGGCTCCCCGCTGAGCAGAGAGCCCGATGCGGGACTTGATCCCAGGACCCTGAGATCATGACCTGAGCCGAAGGCAGCGGCTTAACCACTGAGCCACCCAGGCGCCCCAATAAAGAAGTTTTAAATGTAACAGTCTCTACTAAAATTCAAATTGGTTTTCTACAAGATAAAAAGGGAAAAAATTCCATATTGCAGGGCAAAAATACAAAGAAATAGATCAAATAAAAAAATAAGAGACACTGAGGAAAGATCTAGGAAACCTAACATGATTACCAAGACCTCCAGGAAGGAAAGAGTAAAGAAGTAGATCATCAACAATAGTAGAAAAGAAGTAAATCATCCACAATATAACAGCAACAACTTTCTTCAGCTAAAGAAAAACTTGAGTTTTGAGACTCTAAGAGCTTGCTGAGACTCAGGCATGGTGAATGAAATAAAGACATAGCTGGACCTACACTGATTAACTTTCTGAACCCCAAGGTTAAAAAAAAAATTTTTTAAGTTTCTAAAGATAGGAAAGCTTTCTTGTTAAAGAAAAGTAAACAGAGTAACATCAAGCAACTTATGTGTGATACTAGAAGCTAGAATACAATGCAGCAACATCGACAGTTTGCTGAGATAAAAGCCCTGTAGGTAAATAATGTCTATTGGCCAAGGTCTCATTTATATGAAAAACCAAAGAAAAGATATTTTAAGACTTGCAAGGGCTATGAAGGCACTTCTGAAAAACTCATTCAAGAAAGTATTCTAGCTAAATGAAAATCAAATCAGGACAAAATCTTCTTTTTTAAAAAAAATATTTTATTTATTTATTTGACAGAGAGAGAGAGAGATCACAAGTAGATAGAGAGGCAGGCAGAGAGAGAGAGGGAGGGAAGCAGGCTCCCTGCTGAGCAGAGAGCCCTGATGCGGGACTTGATCCCAGGACCCTGAGATCATGACCTGAGCCAAAGGCAGAGGCTTAACCCACTGAGCCACCCAGGTGCCCCCAGGACAAAAATCTTCTGAACAAAATACAAGAAACAGCATTGAACAATGATTCATATCTTTTTTATAATTATGTCTAAATCAATGAGGATAATGATAATAAAAACTAATAAAAGGGTTTTTCAAGGATTTTTGTTGAAATGGAAGAGACATTTTCTTTTTTTTTTTAATTAATTTTTTATTTTTTATAAACATATATTTTTATCCCCAGGGGTACAGGTCTGTGAATCACCAGGTTTAATACTATGCAGCCATCAAAAGAAATGGAAGAGACATTTTCTAATTTAAAATATGTAGATTCTGGACCTAAAATTCCCAACTATCTTAGCAAAAACCCAAGAGATATGGGATGAACTTGGGGGAGTTGGAGAGTGTTCAGAAACAGGAAGGTAAATGACTTTCTAAAGGTGTTGACGGAAATGAGAGAGTGGAGAAGTAAATGACTAATGGAGGAAAGAGCATAGGCCTATTTAAATTTGATATATTGATAACTAAATGTAGGGAAATTGTATATACCACAACACAAAACAAGATTTAATTTTAAAAAAACTGACAAGTTTAACTACATGTAAATCAAAAATGTTACATAAAAAAGATAGACTGAGAAAAAGATTAACAACTTATACCACCAAAAAGCCTAATTTCCTTTATATATCAATGGAAGTTTTAAAATGATAGGAAAAGAGCAATGATTCAATAGTAAATAAAAGGATATGAACAATTCTCTTGGGAGATACACAAAAACTGTTGACTATGGCTGCCTCTGGAGAAAAGAACATGGTGGCTGGCAGACCAGAGTGGATGGATGAATGACTTTCTACTGAATCTATGCATGTGCCTTTTGAATTTGAAGCAGTACACATTTATTTGCATATATTGGGGGCACCTGGGTGGCTCAATGGGTTAAAGCCTCTGCCTTCAGCTCAGGTCATGATCCCAGGGTCCTGGGATCGAGCCCTGCATCGGGCTCTCTGCTCAGTGGGGAGCCTGCTTCCTCCTCTCTCTGCCTGCCTCTCTGCCTACTTGTGATCTCTATCAAATAAATAAATAAAATCTTAAAATTTATTTCCATATTATGGTAGATTAAATATTATGACCAAAAAACAAAACAAAATATACCCCCTCATGTCACAATCCATTTGGGTGGTCTCCTTGAAGTTTTCCATATAAACTTCCATCCTTATGTCTGCCTTGTGCTAGGGCCTCAAAATTCTCTGCTGGATCATCTGAGTGTAGTTAGTCCATGAACAAAGAGGGAGTGAGAACACAGAAGATTTTAGGGGATCTTTTCAAGGCAAGACTTTAAAGTGATACACATTACTTATGTCTACATTTTATTGATCAGACCAGTCCTGTGTCCCCATCTTCATGTAAGAGTCCTGGTAAATGTCATTTAGCTATTAACACAGAAAGGGCAGCCAGGTTGGTTATCTAGTCAGACTCTGCTCCAATTACTTATTTACAAAAACTTAATAATTTTAAAGAATAGAAAGAAAATAAATAAGGGATGTGCTGTTATATCAAGCAAATGCAAATGAAAAGAGTGACAATATGCTATATATTGTTATAGGGTTATAGGGGTTATCCTGAGATCTAAAGTATTGAATCAGACAGAAAGAAGTTTTGCGATGGTAAAAGCTAGAATCCACAAAGTTAATAAAACTAGACTAAATTCATGTGAAAAACAGCATAAGAATGAAATACATTAAGCAAAACCTTCTAGGAAGATAGCAAAAACTAAAAAAAAAAAAAAAAAAAAAAAATCCCAGGATCATTTACTGGGATTGAAGTGGGAGGAGGCCAAACCCAAAAAAAAAAAAAATCCTTATAAAATATTTAAATAATATGTATTAAAAGCTCAACATATACATACATACACACACAAAGATAGATATCTATGTCTATATCTATATCTACCTATATATCTTCTTTGACTTATCATGGGGTTATGTCCCATTAAACCCATAATTATACTGAAAATATTTTAATAGTATAAAATAGCATGAATTTAATACACCCAACCTACCAAACATCATAGGTTAGCCTAGCCTACCTTAAACATGCTCAGAACACTTACATTAGCCTATAGTTGGAAAAAATCATTTAATACAAAACTTATTTTTAATAAAGTGCTGAATATATCATGTAATCTATTCAGTACTATACTGAAAGTGAAAAGCAGAATAATTGTATGGTTATAGGACAGTTGTAGGTATACCTATATTGCTTGTTTATCCTTGAGCTATTATGAGAGATTACTTGATCATATATCACTAGCCTGGGAAAAGATCAAAAATCAAAATTCAAAGTACAGTTTCAACTGAATGCATATCACTTTCACACCACTGTAAAGTCAAAAAAATCACAAGTCAAGCTATCATAAGTCAGGGACCATCTGTATATATACACACACATACCACCCACCACACAAAGATACAGGGAGAGAGACAGATAGACAGACAGACAGACAGATACCCTACAAACAGCAATACATTCTTCTCCTATGTTATTGGAACACTAATAAAAATTGTTCACATACTTGGCCAAGGGGAAAGTTAACTACATTCTCAAATTTAAGATAATATAGTATACATACACTGACTACAGTCCAATAAAAATAGAAATTAACAACTCAGAGATGGCCCCTTAACTTTAACAATTAAAAATTAAGGAACATTCTTGGGGCATGGGTGGAACATTTGGTTAAGCAGCTGACTCTTGGGTGGAACATTTGGTTAAGCAGCTGACTCTTGGTTTCAGCTCAGGTCATGATCTCACCGTTGTGGACTGAGGCTTGGAATCTGCTTGAGATTCTCTCTCCCTCTCTCTCTGCCCCTCCTGCTTCTGGCCTCTCTCTCTCTCTCTCTCTCTCTCTCTCTCTCAAATAAGTAAATCTTTATTTTTTTAAATAAATAAATCTTTTAAAAAAAAGAATATTCTGATAAATGCCAAATTGAAAAAAAAAACCCTTGAAGGTATAAATTTTCTAGAACTTAACACAAATGAAAATAACTCATAGCAAAACCTATGGGATATAACCCAAGCTGTACTTGGGAATATTTAGGCTTTAAATATTTGTTTATAAAGGAAAGAGACTGGGGGACCTGTGTGGCTCAGTTGGTTAAGTGACTGCCTTGGGCTCAGGTCATGATCCTGGAGTCCCAGGATGGAGTCCTGCATCGGGCTCCCAGCTCAGCAGGGAGTCCGCTTCTCCCTCTCACTCTCCCCTCTCATACACTCTCTCATTCTCTTTCTCTCAAATAAAATAAAATCTTTTTTTCAAAAAAAGGAGAAAGATTTAGTATTAATGAGCTAAGTATTCATTTAGCTAAGAAACTAGAAAAACTACAAATAACAAGATGAACCAAAAGGAAAGCAAAGGTAACTAATATAGATAAAAGCTCTAGTGGGTAGTGCGCCTGGGTGGCTCAGTGGGTAAAGCCTCTGCCTTCAGTTCAGGTCATGGTCTCAGGATCCTGGGATTGAGCCCTGCATGGGGCTCTCTGGTCAGTGGGGGAAACTGCTTCCCCCTATCTCTGCCTGCCTCTCTACCTACTTGTGATCTCTCTCTCTCTCTGTCAAATAAATAATTTTTTTTTAAAAAAAGCTCTGGTGGGGCCATAGGGGTGGTAAGAGGTACTCTCTACCATTCAAGGAGGCAGTTCAAGATGGCAACATAAGAAAATCTGAACTCACCTTCTCCCACAGACACAACAAATCTATAGCTAGATATGAAATAATTACCTCTGAAAAAGACCTGAAAACTAGCTGAACAACCCCACAACAAAAGATAAAAGGGCCACACTGACAGAGGTAGGATAGAAAGATGCAGTCTTTCCAAAATCCCTACTGCCAACACAGTGACCCACAATCAGGAGTCTCAGAAATATGGATTTTCTCAGTGAGGCATAAGAGCTTTATGCCCCATATCTGGCACTTCAGTACTTGGAACCAGTAACAGAGATATGAGCTCCCCAAATCCCTGACTTTGAAAACATATGGGACTTACACCCAGGAGATCCATAGGGATGTAAGAGATTGAGATTCTACTCTTGAAGGGCTTGCATACAGGGACTACTGAGTGCAATTTTTATGTTCTCACTCTACCTTGCTAGTGTTGGCAGTGGAATGTACCATTTTTGCACAATTTTTGCTAGTACTGGTGGGCACACCTTGCCCACATCCTACCCTTGTGCCCCCCACCCTGGAGCCAGGCAGGTGGGTAGTCCACATTTGCATCACCCCTATAGCTCTGCCAGAACTGGTAGGCACATATAACCCATACAAAGGACAGCCCTTGAAGGCTTGGTTCAGTGGCCAGGGAGGATAGCATTCCTGGGCCCTACAGATCTAAAACCATCAGAAAGAAGGTTCTTGGCAGACTACCATCTACTGGGCACTGTCCAAACAGCAGACCAAAACACACCCCATCTGCTGTGAAAAAGGTCTAGTTACTTGTTCTGGAGCTTCAGCCAGCTTCTGGGGCATGATTCAGGATTATCACACATCTAGAGGCTACGAAAATTCTCTTAGGGAACACAGGCTGGGGGTTGCCATCATTTTGCTCTCCCTTAGCCTCACCCTGAGCAGTAAAAAGAAAGAAGAATTTTAAAAAGAACATCAAGCCAAATAACATTTGCATTCTAGGGGTCCCAGAAGGAGAAAAGAATGACAAATGGGCAGGAACTTATTTGAAAAAAAAATGGCTAAAAACTTCCCTGACCTGGGTAAGGAAACAGACATCCAGACTCAAGAAGCCCAGAGAATTCCAAAGAAATGGACCCATAGAGGGAGAAGATATTTGTAAATGACATATTCAATAAAGGGTTCATATCTAAAACATATAAATAACTTATAAAATTCAACACAAAATAGCAAACAATCCAATTTGAAAATGGACAGAAGCATTAACAGATTTTTTCCAAAGAAGATATCCAGATGGCCAACAGACAGATGAAAAGATGCTCAACATCACTCATCATCAGGGAAACGCTAATCAAAACTACAACAAGATATCACCTCATACCTGTCAGAATGGCTAAAACCAACAACATAAGAAACAACAGGCATCGATGAGGATGTGGAGAAAAACTCTCTTGCACTGTTGGTGGGAATGCAGACTAGAGCAGCCACTGTAGAAAACAGTAGGGAGGGTCTCCAAAAAGTTAAAAATAGAGCTACCCTATGATTCAGCAAGTGCGCTTCTAGGTATTTACACCCTCCAAAAAAATACAGATTCAAAGGGATACATGCACCCCGATCTTTATAGCAGCATTATCTACAATAGCCAAGTTGTGAAAACAGCTCAAGTATCCATCAGTAGATGAGAGGATAAAAAAGATGTGGTTTATATTATGGGGTGTGTGTGTGTGTGTGTGTGTGTGTGTGTGTGTGTGTGTGTGTAAATTACCTGGCCATAAAAAAGAATGAAATCTTGTCATTTGCAATGACATGGATGGTGCTAGAGAGTAGTATTCTAAGCAAAATAAGTCAGTCAGAGGAAGACAAACACTACAAGATTTCACTCGTATGTGGAGTTTAAGAAACAAAACAAATGAGCAAAGGGGAGAAAAAGAGGGAGGGGACAAACCAAGAAACAGACTCTTAACTGTAGTAAATAAACTGATGGTTACCAGAGGGGAGGCAAGTGGAGGGGTGAGTTATACAGGTGATGGGGAGTAAGAAGTGCACTTGTGATGAGCAGCAGGTGTTGTATGGAAATGTTGAATCATTATATTGTACACCTGAAACTAATACTATATTATATGTGAACTAATTGGAATTTAAATAAAAAATTAAAACTATATTAGTATGATATTGGCAGGTGTCACATGCAGCATGGTGACTACAGCCAATATGTGGTACTGTGTACTTAAAGGATGCTAAGAAATTAAATCTTAAAAGTTCACATCACAAGATAAAAAGGCATGCAACTTTGTATGGTGAGAGACCATAACTAGACTTATTGTGGTGATCATTTTGAAATGTATACAAATGTTGAATAATTCATGTTATACACCTGAAATTAACACACTATCATAGGTCAATTATACTTTAATTATAAAAAATGCTAAACTTGTGGAGACTATAATAAATGTATCCAAAAGTACAGAATAGGTATGGATGCAGGTTCCCCCTAGAGTCACTCATTGAATGAGAGGGAAAATGGGGGAAGGGGTGTCCAGGTTACAGAGATTTTGCTAGTGGACCCTGAGTCAAAGACTACTGTTTTATAACGTGCTTGTGACCATAAGATTTGGATACAGAATACACAAACGTACAACTTCAGTGCTCAGAGGCCCTTTATTCTCACCAGTTGAGCTGCAACCATCAGTCACAATGTTAATCAGAAATCTTAGATACAGATGCCAAATGTAGCTACACTTTATGGTTGAGCACAGCATGTGGAATTGTTGAATCACTATGTGTACACCTGAAACTAATGTAACTGTGTATCAACCACACCTCAATAAAAAAAAAAAAACTTAGATACTGTGATCTAATAAATGCGAGTCAAACCCTCTCATCCCCTCTAAAGACTTTTGCCAACTTGAAAGACAGTATCCCACAGCAATTTGTTTACATCAATGTCACACCCTGTCTCACACTGCCTTGTGCATTATCTACTTGTGTATGCTTTTCACCTCAACTCCCTTAGGCAAAGGGATTGTGTCTTTTTCTTCCTGGATCTGCCCCAGTACCTCCCCGGAGACTTGATCAAGAAATAGTTGATGTGCAACAGAATAAGGGCATAAATGTACAGATACCAATCAAAATCAAGAGTACAGAGTAACAATAAGTCTCCTTTTGTGTACACTGACCTGGATAATAAAGGCACCATAGGCCCATTAAGCTACAGATGACAAGTACTCAACTGGCAGAAAAGAACATAAAGAACACAGAGATCAAGTAAGAAATCTAGTAATATTTTAGCTGAGATACCATGGTGTTTTTCAAGACCAAAGATTTCAGAAAGGATTTATATATATTTTTAAACCATCGTCAGCCCCCCACACATAGTACAATTTCAAGCTTCTAGAAAATCACTAACAAGATGGGAGACTGTTTGCTGACTAGGCTACCCTTGCAGTAATCATTAGTTTCTTTTGCTCTTAGGGACAAAGATAAAATCTGGATTAAAAGAAAAAAAAAAAAGAGGAAGTGTTATGGTTGAGGTAAATGAATACTGGCTAACATAAGAGATGAAAAGATCCATTCACACATCACCCACACTATCCACATTCACATAGATCAAAACCTCAAGAGAAATTTGCCTTCTTTAGTAAACATCTCTATAGCTAACCATCTCTTCCATCCTATGCACAGTTCTCTTGAACTTGTTCACTAGTAAGGTCTTTAAACATCTGAGAGAGGTGGTGATAGTTTTAATAGTATATGAGAACCAAGTGAACATAAATTGTGTAAGGCCCTGAATGAATGTGGCCAAGGGTGAGTCTTCCTTGATTAATTAGGGCAGGAGCTTTTTCCTACAGGGCCATTTATCCTTACACTTGCTCCCCTCTGGCCCATAGGCTAAGATAGGTTTAGATGACTTCTGAGGGATTTGTAACTGGGAAGGAAGCGTGGTTAGTGCACTTTTCTGCAGTAGAGGCTGGAGAAGTGGAGAGGAAATGGCTAAAAACATCAACAATTCTACAGAGAAATCCAACAACATGTTTCACCTTCTCCTAAATTCCTCTTCCTTAGCCTGGCGACTTCCATTTTTATTTTATTTCTCAACTCACTTACACACCACCTCTCCAAGGGAGTGGTATTTCTGGACCCCCTAGACTAGTCCCATAGCACACCTACCATGGTCACATTTCATTATAACTGTCCTCTAGACCAGAAGTTTATAAGGGCAAGAGTACTGCGTCTGTGTCGCTCACAGTTAAATCCCTTGTATGAAGCACATTGCCCAACATTGAGTAAATGAATCAATTAACAAACAAATAAGCAGGGGTGTGGCCTAGATTAGGCAGGGCCAGTGGTCAAACTAGGTTTATCCAAAGAAACTGGAAGACTAAATACACATATGCTGTGATGATGGTGATTTTGTTAAAAAAAAAAAAAATCCCAGAGAAATTAACTTGTTCCAAAGGAAGAAAAGTAAACAAATTGGCTACCTTGTCCTGTGTATCTTAAGTCTCAGGTCTGATTACTTAGGCTCAGTAACAGAGAGGTCGGCAACTGGTTAATGTTTGAAGGGCTCCCACAGTTCCAAAAGTACATGAACAGCCAGTTTAAAGAGTTCCTTCTTAATTGTGTCCAAGCAGTACGGCTTGGATAAAGCAGTTTGGTGCAGTGGGGGAAAAAAAAATATGGAGTTTGGAGGCAAAAGAACTTCTATTTCACTCGCACCCTCCATGTTACTATTTGCAGGATCATCTTGGTAGGGCTTGTAACCTCTGTAGACCCTCTAAATTCATCACCAAAAGAGGGAAAATGAAAACATCATTTGTGTCATGATATTTTTAAGAGTAATTGACAATCAGTGTCCAGCACAGTCCAACTCTGAGTATATACTCAATACATTTCTATTTATTAGAATGGAATAAAATAGAATTGGATTGAAATATCCCTCTGACAACTTCAAAACCTGGAGCATCACTTACTCTTCTCTCATTTCTGACACATAGTAGGAGCTCTGTAATCAGTACATTGAAATTGAATAGCCAGGTTCAAATGAAGTGTTCATGATTACATTCTGACCTAGACAGCTATGTTTTTGCTAACTTATTTTATGACCGTTACTCAACAAATCTTCATTGACCAGCTAATATGTGCAAGGCCCTGTTCCAGGCTTACTGGAAGATCATGGAGGCTGAGTGAGGAGAAGAGTAGAAATGAGGACATCATAATACCTGCAATCTCCCTAAGTCCTAAGCCACTATTGGCAAGTCCAGCCCATTGAGATGCATTGCTTTTCTTCTCTGAAAATATCTTCACTTTCCTAGTCCAGACCCCATTGATACTACTTAAAGTGTACTATGATTTGCCCTCATTTCCTATGCATTTGCTGGAACAGAGAAATGGAAGTCAATTGATGCATATATTTGGAATTGATTATATTAGGATTTCTCTTAGTGAGATAATCACATGAAAGACTTAAGAGCATAGAAATCTAATCACACTCAATCTTATCATGTGATATATTTTTTTATTTTCATTTATTGGAAGAAAATTTTGACTATCATTCCTCCATTAGTAAGAGTATTATACAATTTATTTTATTTTATTTTTTTAAAGATTTTTATTTATTTGACAGAGAGAGATCACAAGTAGGCAGAGAGGCAGGCAGAGAGAGAGAGGAGGAGGAGTCAGGCTCCCTGCTGAGCAGAGAGCCCGATGTGAGGCTCGATCCCAGGACCCTGGGATCATGACCTGAGCTGAAGGCAGAGGCTTTAACCACTGAGCCACCCAGGTGCCCCTATACACTTCATTTTAAAGGTGCTGCCTCCTAGCTACTACCCAGCTAGCCTGGTCAGGACATCTTCATCTCTAGAGATGAATCATCATCAAGAACCACTCCCTCTTCTTTGGCTTTGGTCCAGCTACCTACCAATGAACGATGGGATTTATCTTCTCATTTCTAATACTCATTTATATATCTAAACCTATAGAAATAAAATTTTATACTGCAGTTGACAACCTGTATGAAAAGTATCAGCACCGTGGGATTTATAAACACCTAAAAAATTACATTTCTGTAACAGATTACTTGACAAGCCTTTAACTTATAATGCAACCAACACCATTAGGATATTATGACAGATTCTGGATGGATTTTGTAATTCTTCTCTCAAGACAGTACAATTACTAAGTCTCTGTTCTTCACTTGGGAGTTCATCTATGCAGTTAAAAGAAAAAACAACTATCTTCCTGACAAACCTGGAATGTTGAGATCTAAAACATTGATTAATATACAAATCCTCTAACCTAGAACACTGAGATGGAAATAACCAAGAAAATGTTCCTGCATGACTTAAACTGCACTTTGTGGGATTTGGGAGGGGGTGAGGGAAGAAGGAAGTACATAAATAAATGTCTGAAATTGAATCATAGTAAGACATCTGAAAAAGCAAACTATCTGAGTTCTAAATTGACCTCTGAAACCACTTAGTCCACATCTCTCATTCCACATTGGAAAAAAATGAGGCCCAAGGAAGGGCATGCATTTGCATTTAACTATTTAACTACTAGTCCGTTGAAGAGGTGTGGAGTAGGACTGAGGTTTCCTGATTCCCAATCCAGTATCCATTCTGCTATAAGGGTATATGCCAGAAATCACAATAGTAAAGTAATATGACAACAAATCAGACTAAAATATAATAGAAAGGAAGGAAGATCATAGAGAGGGAAAAGCTAAAAATCCATTTTTAAGTTTACTATTGTCTTAGTCCACTTGGATTGCTGTAACAAAATACCACATAGGACTAGGTAGCTGATAAGCAGAAGAAATTTCTTTCTCATAGTTCTGATGGCTGGAAGCCCAACAACGGGTGACAGCATTGTCAAGTCATGGCCCTATTCTGGGTTGTGGACTTCTCCTTGTATCTTTTCACGGTGGAAGGAGCAAGGAAGCTCTCAGAGGCTTCTTATAAAAGGGCACTAATCTCATTCCTGAGGTTTTCACCCTTATGACCTAGTTGCCTCCCAAAGATCCCACATCCTAATATCACCACCTTGGATGTTAGATTTTCAACAAATGAGTGGGCAGAGGGACAAGGATACAAATAGACCATAGCAACCATGGAATGGATATTGGCATCATCCCATGTTTTGGGGGAGGGGTTATACTTGTTTGTTTATATAGATTTTTAAGTGGATCATACATTTATAAGAGTATATAAAACATGTATGTGCAATTCGGAGGAGCTGGCAAATTATAGATCATGGGCCAAATCTAACCCATTACCTGTTTCTGTAAATTAAGTGTTATTGGGACACAATACATTCAGCTCTGTGTGTATTTTCTGTGATAGACAATGCATGAACCACAAAGCCAAAAATATTGACTTTACTACGCGGCCCTTTACAGAAAAAGTTCAACGATACCTACATTAAAGTGTCTGTAATAAATACTAACAAAAATATAATTGCTAATAAATACTAACAAAATATATTCATGCTATGAATATATGAAAATATATTCATGCTAAATGAACTCCCAAGCACCTAACAACCAAGTGAGGAAACTGACCCTTAGCAATACTTTAAAAGATCTGTGAGCCCCTCCCTTATAACATCCTCAGCACAAACCTCATTCTAAAGAATAGGGAATGTTGCTATCATGAGATGAAGGAATTCAAGGAAAGGTGTGCTGAAGGTCATGCAATCTCTGTCACAACTACTCAGTTCTACCACTGTGGCACAAATTGCCACAGATAATACACAAACAGCTGAGAGTTTTCTTAAGTAATGGGAATGAGGTTATGAATGAGAACTGGGAAACAAAGTTCACCTCACTTGGGACATCTGGCAGGGCTGCAAGGTAGTCTGGTATTGGAGGTCAGGAAGGGAGGCTGCTCTGGAGTTACTGCTTTTAGGTTCCTCCCAGGTGGTGAAGAGAGCATCTCTGCAGGATGAAATGGTGCTGCTGCCGATCCAGGCAGAAGGTCCTGGACAGCAGAGGAGTAAATTTATCAGCAAATGTGAAGCCAAGAACAGGTTAAGAATCTGGACAAGTTTCCCCAGGGCACTCTATCTTCAGAAAGAAGATTATAGGATGGAGGCAGCATATCTTGAATTAAATTGCTCTAATCAGAACCAGTGATACCCATGGCATAGCTGTGACCCTGGGGTTCTGCTCACCTTCCTCCTATAATTCTCTTCACCCCTTTCTGATGCTGCCTGTTTTCTCTAGCCTGTGTTTTTATCTCCCTTGATTTTCTTTCTCATTTGGTAGAAAACAGCCTCTAATAGCTTCTTCAGAAAGGGTTTGTGGGAGGTCAATGTTTTCAAGACCTAGAATTTCTGCAATGTTTATATTCTAACACATATTCAACTGGTTATTTAGCTAGTATAGAATTTAGGTTGAAAACTTCTGACACTACATATACACCCACACAGACACACACACACACACACACACACACACACACACAATACGTGAGAGAGAGAGAGAGAGAGTAAGAACTAAGGATAGAATTTGATGACACTCTCCTTACAGGTAGTGGACTATCAGAGTTAGAGAAAACAGCTGGATTATTCCTTGCCACTGCCCTTTTATAACTCAGGATTACATATACAAACAAACTATGGTCTTCCATTTGAGAATAATTGCAAGCACCAATTTGTCTGGCTCTCGGACCAAGTTTAGCAGCTACAAGGCCATATACACCACCTCAGAAGGAAAAGGGTAAATAAGATAGAGGAAGAGAAAGCCCACACTACACTGGATAATTAGCATGCCTTTTGTTTTGCAGCATCTAGATTATTTTCCTATTTTGGGGGCAGTGCCTACTGTATGAGCTTTCTTCGCAGCAGAGAAGCTAGAAATGCCTAATACTTGCTTCCCTGTGGTTAAATGGGGTCTTTAAATGCCCAAATGTAATGGGGTTACGTGCAATTGAATATACACAAATGACAACTCTGTGATAACTATCAGTTTCCTAGGGCTGCTATAATAAAGTACAACAGAGTGGGCAGATCAAATATCAAAAATTTATTTTCTTGTAATTCCAGAGGCTAGAAGTCTGAGATCAAGGTGGTGGCAAGGTTGGTTTCTTCCGAAGCCTCTCCCCTTGGCTTTCAGATGGTCATCTTACCTCTGTATTTTCATATGCTCTTCCTTCTGTGGCTTTGTATCCTAATCTCCTCTTCTTATAATGATGCCAGCTATATTAGATTAGGGCTAATCCTAGTGACCCCATTTTAACAAAATTACCACTTTGAAAACTATCTCCAAGTACAGTCACATTCTGATGTACTGGAAGTTAAGAGTTCAACACATGATTTGGGGGAGTGGCACAATTCAGCCCATAACAATGATTGGATTTTATTATATTCATACTATACTTTTTAACTTTTAATTTTTAATTTATATAAATAGATATTATATTTTTATTTATTTTTCATAAATGCCTTGGAAACAAAAATCTAAGGTAGTGAATGAATCAACTTTGCAGCAATAGCATTTAGGTATCCATATAGGCAAACACTCCGAATACATCTAAGTTCATATTAGCATTACTTAGCACAGTGTCTGTTAAATAATATTTGAGTCATTATACATATAAGAAAAAAAGTTATATAATTACTGTATAAATTTAACTATTATAAAATGGAACTTAAAGTATTATGATTTTTAATTAGTTTTGCATAATTTTTTTCACTTTTTATTTTTTTAATTTCCATGCAATATGTGCCTTCCATAATACCCACCACCAGGCTCACCCAACCTTCCACCCCGCACCCCTCCAAAACCCTCAGTTAGTTCCTCAGAGTCCACAGTCTCTCATGGTTCATCTCCCCTTCCAATTTCCCCCAACTCCCTCTCCTCTCCATCTCCCCATGTCCTCTGTGATATTCCTTATGTTCCACAAATAAGCGAAACCATATGATAATTGACTCTCTCTGCCTGACTTATTTCACTCAGAAGAGACTATGCTGAGTTTCTCGTAATGTTATCAGATATAAAGAGAAGAATCTTTAGTGCTCTACAATGACATTTAAATTGATCATACTTCAAAAAGTAAGGTCATGATAATTTCAGATTGTCTTTGTACAATCTCTAACAAAATTTTAGTCAATTTTGTTGACTAATGACAATTCAACCATTAATAGTATGCCACTCTTTCATATACTTTCATCTTATAAATGTCAAGTTCACACTCATATATTTAGGAGGATCCAATTAGCTTGATTATTTATGTTTTTCTTAACAATAGCAGGGAATTTTTAAAAAGTAAATCTATGAAAATTTCATTTTTATCACTATCCTAGAGCTGTCTTTACATCAAGCTGATTAAATACCATTATCCCTAAACAATGAGAATTGAAAGAATATATATCATACAGGCATACACACCTTGATACATTTTGGTCCTCTGGGAAAATACAGAATATCATTTCAAAGTGTTCAGATAGATGAGAGTATAGCAATGGATTTTTTTTAAATTACATAATCAACTGAACCAAATAACTTATATTGGGTTCTTCTTGGTAAAATGTCACTTTAGAACTGTAGCGTAGTAACAACAGCACTAATTACGTATGTGAACTACCTAATCTCACAGGCATGAAATTAAAATGATGAAGGATATTATCTCCAACAAATTGAAGTTCATTCAGAGCAAGTAACTAAGTTATTAGTAAGTTTTAACTCAACTTCTGCTTTGGGCAAAGTCCTTGGCATCCCTCTCTACATCAATTCCTATAAACTCTAAGAATTAATCATGTCTCGGCACCTGGGTGGCTGGCTCAGTCAGTTAAGTGTCTGACTCTTGATCTCAGCTCAGGTCTTGATGTCACAGTCCTGAGGTCAAGCCCCACAGTCAGCTCCATGTGAGGGATGAAGCTTACTTTAAAAAAAAAAAAGAGGGGCACCTGGGTGGCTCAGTGGGTTAAAGCCTCTGCCTTTGGCTCAGGTCATGATCTCAGGGTCCTGGGATCGAGCTCCACATCGGGCTCTCTGCTCAGCGGGGAGCTTGCTTCCTCCTCTCTCTCTCTCTCTACCTGCCTCTCTGCCTACTTGTGGTCTCTGCCTGTCAAATAAACAAATAAAATCTTAAAAAAAAAAGGAGAAGAAGAAGATGATGAAGGAGAAGAAGGAGAAGGAAAAGAAGAAGAAGAAGGAAGAGGAGGGGGAGTGGGAAGGGGAGATAGGGGAGGAGGAGGAGAAGAAGAAAAAGAAGGAGGAGGAGGAGGAGGAGGAGGAGGAGGAGAAGAAGAAGAAATAAGGAGACAGAGTAGAAAATGTATTAGCTGTGTCTCTAAATGCCCAAGGAAATCGGTATGGCTCAATAAAACCAGGTGGTGTAAATGGATATAAATGGGTGAGTCATATTAATCAAAATGTGTTTATTGATTGTTATCCTCCATATGGTTCATATGATGCCTGCTTGGTCAGTATGGTCAGGGGATCTGGATGCCACAAAGGATTCAAACACTTGAAGTAAACCATGCTTTCTAGTTCAAGTGAGTAAGGGAAATACTCATTTCCTGGTTTACATAATGGGAAATGAGAACACTGTGTATACGCTAGGCAATTTATGTTAGGGTTCTATATGCAAAGGTAGTAAATTTCAGTTTGTTAAAAAAGTACAGCAGTTTATAGGAATGAAAAATGCTAATATTGACTAATGACAACTATTTCTAAAGAACTCTGACCTAATGTAGAGGCAGAACAAAAAGGTTCTTTGGGCAAAGATCTCAACATGTATAAGCCACATTTTAGTGAACAAGAAGTTCTTTTTCATAAGAAGTGAACTCCCTGAAAGGCCACAAGTCAACTAGCATACCTGTTTCATCTGAGCTGAAATGAGTTTCACAAAAATGATCATAGAGCTCTATCCAAGTCTCACTTCAATATCACGGAAGGAATGTCTATTCCCTATTAATAAGATGGAATAATATTATTTTCTATCTTGTCCTATAATGACTATGTCCCTGGATCTCCAGTGGCTTTTGTGGTAAGAGGAATAGTTGTCTGTTGTCACTGTTCAACTATACGACCTATGGATGGAAACTAATGACCTGTTATCTCTCAGCTCAGAAAGCACCCAATGGTCCTGTTAACTTGGACTCACTTCAGTGGCCTAGTTTACCATCTTGTGATCTGGCTCCATCTCTCACTGCATCTCTGACCCAGTCAGTCTACCCTGCAGTCCTCAAATAGAAGATCACCTTGTCCCATTTTTTTTGTGATCACCTTCATAAGTTCACCATCAAGTACTATCAGTTATATTCCACTCTTCTCAGGACCCAGGGGACCTGTAGATAATTTCTCTACTACATGGAAGACCAAGAAACTGAGGAGCAAAACTTAGGCCATAGAAATACTTTGTAACACCTCCCAAATTTGAAAAGCAGAGTAAATGGTTTTTCTTGTTTAGGCTTTCCTCCCATCCCCAGGCTGGAAATGTGAATCTAATGCATAAGTGAAACACTACCTGATTCCCATACCTCTGATCTCTTCTCTTTTCCTTAATTCACCAGGGACATGGAGGGTAAGTGTACCCATTAGGGGTCTTAACTTGAAACAAGAGAAAGCAGTTTCTCTAAATTGAACATAAAATAATTTTAGTCCTGGATAACAGATTGCAGAAGAGCTGAAACCAAGCGTAGAGGTATCATGGCTAACTGCAACATCACAGAAATGGATCCTAGAAGATATACTGTCACTGCCACTGATGCTGGTCAATGAATGTGGCTGCCATCACATCAATATATGGCTGTCAGAATGGATTTTATAGAATCCCTGCTATGTATCTTTAATTTGCCATTTAAGGTCTGGAGCAATGTGACTGGGATAGCCCTGGCTTCAAAGGACCATAGGGAAGCAAGTATTAGGATTTCTAGTTTCTCTGCTGCAAAGAAAGCTCATATAGTAGGCACTGCCCCCAAAATAGGAAAATAATCTAGATACTGCACAGCAAAAGGCATGCTAATTATCCAGTGTAGTATGGGCTTTGTACTTCCTCTATCTTATTTACCCTTTTCCTTCTGAGGTGGTTAAATGGGGGAAAAAATCACCCCATCATTCCCAAGTGCATAACAGTGTAATGGCTACTGGAGACACGATTTGGAGGTGGTGTGGAGACACATGATATATTAGTATTTCCAAAATACCCCCATTAAACTGGCAAATAAAGGAATTAAAATCAACATTATATAAAGCTTTAATTTCAAACATTTTTATATCCCAAGCACTGTACATTATACATAATAAGAAACTATTTTCAGATTCAGAGTTTGGATTTGTTTTAGAAATCTAAATTCAAATGCTTATCTAAAACTACCCAACAACTGCCCAACACTCAGCACTACTCAACAACTCAGGCTTCAGTTCTTTAAAATTAGCAATGACATTTCCACATAGGTTTATAAATAGAGGAAGAATCTCTAGCTTTGGAGGTTGGGTTCCATCTTTAGAAACAACAATGCCTGACTAACTATTTTTTGTTTGTTTTTGTACATGATATTTTGTCTTTGTTTAAATCACAATAAAAAGCTGGCATGCAATTGCTAGAGCCATGTAAATTTTCTATATTTATCCAAGATCTCAGCTGCATTAATTCAAACAGTTGAATGTGAGAGAGTGAAGATGACTCCTCAGCAGAATATGTTTGGGGATAATCAACACATGGGTCCTTTTCCATATGTAAATCAACACTCTGATAAACCTTCTTTTTGCATGGTAGCAGGAGACAACCCCCACTAGCAAACAGGAGCTCTTACAAAGTGTTATCCATAAGGAAGCATGCATATACTCTTAAAACTCATAAAGAGTTCAATAAATGCAATAAGTGATAAGATGTATGCAATCTTATTAAAAGCACAGAACACCCTTGTGGTTCCAAATAATCAGGAACATACTATGAAAAATTGTGAATAGAAAGGAATAAAAAGTGTTGGTAAGAATGTGGAGAAATTGGAGCCCTCAGACACTGCTAATGGGAAAGTAAAATTGTATAGCCTCTTTGGAAAACAGTTCGTTAAAAGTTAACTATAGAGTTACCATATGACCCAGCAATTACACTCCTAGGTATATCCCAAAGAACTGAAAATAGATACTCAAATAAATATTTGCATACAAATATTCACAGTGGCATTACTGGCAATCAGCAAAAGGTAGAAACAGCCCAAATATCTAACTGTTGAATGGATAAACAAAAATGTGGTACAGTGATACAATGGAATAGTATTCAGCCATAAAAAGGGATGAAGGAATGACAGCAAGAAGATGGTGAAATAGGATGGCCCTGGCTCTAGTAATCCTCTTAGAAATACTGATTAGCAACTATCAACAGACAAGAACAATTTTGTGAAAATCCCAGAACCCGAGAGTGAGGTTGTAGCACTCTCTTAAAACAAAAAAACTAGGAAAAACTACATTAGAAGGGTGAGAGGAACCATTTCACTCTGACCACATTGTCTCTAGCCCAGGTCAACACAGAACCATATCTAGAGGGAGCCTCTGGGCCTATGATTTCTCCAGTGGAGAAAAGAAAGCTTGAGTCAGATATCTAGCTTCCCCAGGATTTAAGGGCACAACTCACGAGGTGCAATTTAGTCTCATCTCATGGGGAACGCTGGAGTAGTTGGCAGAGCTAGACCACCTGGAGTCATCTGGAAACAAAGAATGGGGCTGGGGCTCACAGCAACCAGTGCACAGATCTTGATGGTGATACCACTTCCGAGCCAGCAGCTTCACCTGGCCAGAGAGCCCAGCCATCAGCTCTGTCCATCCATGAAGTCAAGTTGAAGATCCATCTGGCCAGGAACACAGATGTCCTGCTCAGCTGACCAGGTGTGGAGGCCAACCTAAGGCCCCACTTGATCATAGAGGAGAGTCAATGATCCTGCCCAAATGCAGACCTCCCAACAAAGATAAACTCAGGACCAGATGGCCTCACAGGTGAATTCTATCAGACATTTAAAGAATTAATGCAGAAACTTCTCAAAATCTTCCAAAAATTGGAAGACGAGAGAATAGTTCCAAACTCTTCTTATGAGGTCTGCATTACCTTAATACAAAAGCCAGATAAGGACACTAAAGAAAATAAAACTATGGACAATAACCCTGATAAACATAGATTGCAAAATTCTCAAAAAAAAACTACTAGCAATCAATCCAAAATCAACAGCACACTAATGGAATCATACACCATGATCAAATAAGATTTATCCCTGGGATGAAAGGGTGTTTCAAAACACAAAACTCAATAAATGTGATGCACTACATTAATAGGATGAAGGATAAAAAGGATGTAAAAGATAGAAAGGTCATTGGTAAGGAGAAAGCATGGTCCTGATAGGAACATGTGGTTTTGTGTGTGGTGGCGGTTTCCAGTTCTGCTCAGATTTGTGGGACAATCAGAGAATGAAATCACATGAGTAGAAGACTGGGAAAACAGTGTGATTACTATACAATTATTGGTTAATATTTTCTTAAATTAAAAATAAATCTTGGTAAAAAACATACAAAAAACATAAAAACTAATGATCATCTAAATAGATGAAGAAAAAGCATTTGGAAAAGTTCAATATCCTTTCACAACAAAAGCTCAACAAATTGGGTATAGAAGGAATGTATTTCAATGTAAAAAAGCCCGTATATGACAAACCCACTGTTAATATCATACTTAATAATAAAATACTGAAAGCTTTTCCTCTAACATCAGGAAGAAAAATATAGTGCCCACTCTCACCACTCCTATTCAATATAGTACTAGAAGTCGTAGCCAAGGCAACTTGGCAGAAAAAAAACATCCAAATTAGAAAAGAAGAAGCAAACTTATGTCTATTTGCACATTATACATAGAAAACCCTAAAGATTCCAACAGGAAGTTGTTAGAACTAATAAACAAATTCAGTAAAACTTCAGGTTACAAAATCAACACACAACAATCAATTGTGCTTCACAATGAACTATCTAAAAAATTTTTGAGAAAATAGTCCCATTCACAATTACACCAAAACAACTAATACTTAGAAATAAATTTAACCTTGGGGCGCCTGGGTGGCTCAGTGGGTTAAGCCGCTGCCTTCGGCTCAGGTCATGATCTCAGGGTCCTGAGATCGAGTCCCGCATCGGGCTCCCTGCTCAGCAGGGAGCCTGCTTCCTCCTCTCTCTCTCTCTGCCTGCCTCTCTGCCTACTTGTGATCTCTCTCTGTCAAATAAAAAAATAATAAAATAAAAAAAAAGAAATAAATTTAACCAAGGAGGTGAAAGACATGTACACTGAGAACTATAAGACATTGATGAAAGAAATTGAAGAAGACAAAAACAGAAAGTTATCCTGTATGGGTGCCTGGGTGGCTCAGTTGGTTAAGCGACTGCCTTCAGCTCAGGTCATAATACCAGCATCCCTGGGTTGAGTCCTGCATTGGGCTCCCAGCTCCACAGTGAGTCTGCTTCTCCCTCTGACCTTCTACCCTCTCATGCTCTCTCTTACTTTTCTCTCTCTCTCTCTCAAATAAATAAATAAAGCCTTTTTAAAAAAAGACATCCTCTGTTCATGGATTTGAATAATTAATATTGTTAAAACATACATATTATCCAAAGTGATCTACGGATTCAACAAAATCCCTAACAAAATTCCAACAGTAATTTTCACAGAAAGAGAAAAAACAATCCTAAAATTCATATGGAACCACAAAATACCCCAAATAGTGAAAGCAATCTTGAGGAAAAAAGGGAGCAAAGCTGGAGGTATCACAATTCCTGGTTTCAAACTGTATTTCAAAGATAGAGTGATCAACACCGTATGCTTGGCATAAAAACATACACAAAGACCAATGGAAAAAATAGAGAACTCAGATATAAAACCCTATATATGTTCAACTAATCTTTGACAATTGTGCCAAGAATACACAATGGGCAAGACAGTCTCTTCAATGAATGGTATAAGGGAGAACTGGATATCCACATTCAAAAGAATAAAATCTGTCCCTATCTTACACCAAGCAGAAAAATTAAATCAGAAAAGACTTAATGTAAAACATGAAACTTTAAAACTCCTAGAAGGAAATATATGGGGAAACCTCCTTGACACCGGTCCTGATAATGACTTTTTTGCACATGACACCAAAAGCATGGGCAACAAAAGCAAAAATAAGCAAGTGAGACTCTATCAAAAGAAAAAGTAACTGTATAGCATGGAAAATAATCGACAAAATGAAAAGACAATTTGTGGAATGGGAAAAGATATCTGCAAACCACATATCTGATAGGGGGTTAATATACAAAATACGTAAGCAATTTATACAACTCAATAGCAAAAATAAAACTAAAAATTAAAAACAAATAATCCAGTTTAAAAAAAAAAAAAAAGGCAAAGGACCTGAATAGACATTCTTCTAAAGAAGACATACAAATTGTCAAGAGGTACCTGAAAAGGTGTTCAACTTCTTTAATCATCAGGGAAATGCAAATCACAACCACAATGAAATATCACCTCTTGTTAAGTTAAGGTAGCTTTTCCTTCTAGCAAAGCATTAAGACTGTTGGGAGTTCCTGGAGGAATGTCATAGCTTGCCTGCCTCTAGTGTATGTCAATGGGCTGCAAGTTAAAAGGAAATTTAACTTTATCTACATTTCCTTTGCCTTTGTTCTCCACATTACAACTATCCCACCTCTAGGTATATATCTGAAGGAAATGAAATCAGTATCCTGAAGAGATATCTGCACTCCCATGTTCATTGCAGCATTATTCACAATACCCAAGACATAGGGAGAAAAAACCCAAGTGTCCACGGACAGATGAATGGATCAAGAAAATGTGGTGTATACATACAATGGAATATTATTTGGCCATAAGAAAGAAAAAAAATCCTGCCATTCATAATCTGTTGAATAAATATGGGGGGCATAACACTAAGTGAAATAAGTCAAAGACAAATATTGTATCACTTACATGTGGAGTCTAAAAAAGCTGACCTCATAAGAACAGAGAGTAGAATAGTGGTTATCAGAGGTCCAAACACAGTTATAAGATTAATAAGTTCTAGGGATCTAGTGCATGGCATGTGATTATTGCTAACAATACTGCATTACATACTTGAAAGTTACTAAGAGAATAGATCTTACATGTTTTTACAAAAAAGACGAAAGAAAGAAAGAAAGAAAGAAAGAAAGAAAGAAAGAAAGAAAGAAAGAAAGAAAGAAATTGTAGGGGCACCTGGGTGGTTCAGTGGGTTAAGTCTCTGCCTTTGGCTCAGGTCATGACTTCAGGGTCCTGGGATCGAGCCCCGCATTGGGCTCTCTTCTCAGCAGGGAGCCTGCTTCCTCCTCTCTACCTGCCTCTCTGCCTACTTGTGATCTCTCTCTCTGTCAAAAAAAAAAATGGTAATGATGTGACATAGTGGAGGTATCAGCTAATGCCATAGTGGTAATCATTTTGCAATATGCAATGTAGCAAATCAATGCATTGTACACCTTAAACTTATACACTCTCAAATGTCATTATATGTCAATAGATCTCAAAAAATTTTAATTTAAAGAGGTGGGGAAAGTGATAAAAAGTTCTGGAGATGTAACACACAACATAGTGACTATAGTTAATAATACTGTCCTGTATACTTGAAATTTTCTAAGAATAGATCTTAAGAGTTCTTCCCCGTCTCCCACACATACTCACAATGGTAACTGTGTGAAGTAATGAATGTGTTTTATAAATTCTTTTTTTTTTTTTTTTTTTTTTTTTACTTTCCTGGCTCAGATTTTTTTTTTTATTTCCAGCATAACAGTATTCATTATTTTTGCACCACACCCAGTGCTCCATGCAATCTGTGCCCTCTATAATACCCACCACCTGGTACCCCAACCTCCCACCCCCCGTTCCTTCAAAACCCTCAGATTGTTTTTCAGAGTCCATAGTCTCTCATGGTTCACCTCCCCTTCCAATTTCCCCCAACTCCCTTCTCCACTCTAAGTCCCCATGTCCTCCATGCTATTTGTTATGCTCCACAAATAAGTGAAACCATATGATAATTAACTCTCTCTGCTTGACTTATTTCACTCAGCATAATCTCTTCCAGTCCCGTCCATGTTGCTACAAAAGTTGGGTATTCATCCTTTCTGATGGAGGCATAATACTCTATCCCCAGGGGTACAGGTCTGTGAATCACCAGGTTTACACACTTCACAGCACTCACCAAAGCACATACCCTCCCCAATGTCCATAATCCCACCCCCTTCTCCCAAACCCCCTCCCCCCAGCAACCCTCAGTTTGTTTTGTGAGATTAAAAGTCACTTATGATTTGTCTCCCTCCCAATCCCATCTTGTTTCATTTATTCTTCTCCTACCCACTTAAGCCCCCATGTTGCATCACCACTTCCTCATATCAGGGAGATCATATGATAGTTGTCTTTCTCTGCTTGACTTATTTCGCTAAGCATGATACGCTCTAGTTCCATCCATGTTGTCGCAAATGGCAAGATTTCATTTCTTTTGATGGCTGCATAGTATTCCATTGTGTATATATACCACATCTTCTTGATCCATTCATCTGTTGATGGACATCTAGGTTCTTTTTTTTAAAGATTTTATTTATTTATTTGACAGAGAGAGATCTCAAGTAGGCAGAGAGGCAGGCAGAGAGAGTGGAAGGGAAGCAGGCTCCCTGCTGAGCAGAGAGCCTGATGCGGGACTCGATCTCAGGACCCTGAGATCATGACCTGAGCCGAAGACAGCGGCTTAACCCACTGAGCCACCCAGGTGCCCTGAAGTAATGAATGTGTTAATGAACTTGATTTTGTTTGCTTTTCATATGTATATGTGCATCAAATCATCATGTTGTATACTTTAAATATATGGGATTTTACTTGTCAATTATGCCTCAACAAAGCTGAAAAAAAAAAAGAAATGACATACTGCTAAATACTACAACATGTATAGAAATTGAAGACATTATACTAATTATACCTGACACAATAAACCATATGTTGTATGATTCCATTAATATAAAATGTCCAGAATAGGCAAATCTATAGAGACAGAGAATGGATTTGTGTTGTGTCAAGAGCTGGTAGAGCAAAAACAAGGAATGACTTCTAATGGGTATGAGGTTCCTTTTCATGGTGATGAAAACATGCTGGAATTAGATAGTAGAGATAGTTGCACAAATCTATAAATATACTAAAAACCACTGAACTGTATACTTTAAAAGGGTGAATTTATGCTTTGTGTCATATCTCAGTTTTAAAAATAGAATAAATGGAGAGGAAAAGAGAGAAAGTTCTCTGAATCTAATAAAGGAATTGCTCATTCCTAGAGCACAGCAGGGTCTGGCTAATCAATCCTCTTGCACCCCCCAAAGGGGTAACCCACATTAAAAATCAAACTGGAAGTTTAGCTCTAAGCCCAGTTCAACAGAACTGGAAGTCAATGCCCTTATTAAAGAAAAAACAAGCATATTTTGCTTTCAAGAATGCCATAAAATGTCCCTTAGTGACTACTTAGAGCAGCTTAATGAAGAAGGACATGGAGGCCTGGGCACAAAGAAGAAAGAAGGGTACTAAGCCAAGGAATGATGGTGATGCCAAAGAAAAACTTTACCAAAGATTAGTTTTAGTTTCAGCCATATCCAGTCTTACATTAAACTGTGGTTATCACCTTACACCAGTTAGAATGGCCAAAATTAACAAGACAGGAAACAACATGTGTTGGAGAGGATGTGGAGAAAGGGGAACCCTCTTACACTGTTGGTGGGAATGCAGGTTGGTGCAGCCTCTTTGGAGAACAGTGTGGAGATTCCTCAAGAAATTAAAAATAGAACTTCCCTATGACCCTGCAATTGCACTCCTGGGTATTTATCCCAAGGATACAGATATCGTGAAAGGAAGGGCCATCTCTACCCCAATGTTTATAGCAGCAATGGCCACGGTCGCCAAACTATGGAAAGAACCAAGATTCCCTTCAATGGACGAATGGATAAGGAAGATGTGGTCCATATACACTATGGAGTATTATGCCTCCATCAGAAAGGATGAATACCTAACTTTTGTAGCAACATGGACCGGACTAGAAGAGATTATGCTGAGTGAAATAAGTCAAGTAGAGAGAGTCAAGTATCACATGGTTTCACTTATTTGTGGAGCATAACAAATATCATGGAGGACAAGGGGTGTTAGAGAGGAGAAGGGAGTTGGGGGAAATTGGAAGGGGAGGTGAATCACGAGAGACTATGGACTCTGAAAAACAATCTGAGCAGTTTGAAGTGGCGGGGGGTGGGAGGTTGGGGGAACCAGGTGGTGGGTATTATCGAGGGCACGGATTGCATGGAGCACTGGGTGTGGTGAAAAAATAATGAATACTGTTTTTCTGAAAATAAATAAATTGAAAAAATTAAAAAAAAAAAACTGTGGTTAACTGATTTGCCACTTCATGGTTCCCCAAGGTCCTCTCCTACTACTCCCAGCTGGAGCATCACAGAATTAACTGCCCCTAGGGCAGGCTGTTAGGACAGAAATAGAAAAGCAAATAAGTGACAAAAGCTGAGTTCCTGAATTTCCCAGTAGAATTTCTGAATTTGAGACAGAGACAATTGTCTTTAGAGGAAATACTTTTTTTGAGTTATAAGAGCCTGTGTCCTTTGAGTCTCAGAACACAAAACCTTGGTATGAACAACAGGAAAAGACAATATCATCTCTCAGAATGAGTTTCACCCCCAACCCAAGTTTGTTTAAGATTTCATGTGAATAATGGGGTAGGCATAAAGGAGGGGAGAGATGGTCCAAGGAAAATGCCAGAGAGGTTTTGGTAAGGTCTTCCAGACCAATCAGGAGCAGGAGGTGATAAAGCACCCAGATGAATTTTGGAATTAAGATTAAGAAGGTCCCATACACTACTTCCTCTAACTATTGCTCTGGGAAGAGAAAAGATTCAGAGAGACATCTTTAAACCATCATAGCTTAGGAGAGGAAAGGAAAGATGATTCATCCTAGGAAGACAGGCCTCACCGAATCTTCATCGATCCCCATGGCATGTGGGAAATATTTCGTATGTCCCCTGGGGCCCACAGTGGATCTGGAAGGGCCTCAGAACTTGAATGAAAAGCCACTCAGCAGATACAAGAGGAATTTTAAGGCTAGGAATGGGAATTGATGGGAATGAAACATTTCAGCAGGTAGCAGTACAGAGGGGTGAGGATGATTCAAAACAGGACAGGAATAAGTACATTTCAGGACAAGATAGCATAGGAAGATGCCATCCAGGGCCCACTACCCACCCTACTGTGTCTTAGCCCATGCTCTCTGGAAGGAAAGCCTAACACAAAGACTTTTCTTGGGAGTGTGATCCTGGGGATTAAGGATGAGGTAAAGGAAAATAAAGCAGGGAAAGGGCAGAAGCAAAATAAGAATGCATTATTGAGCTAGTCACTGCAAAAGGTAAATGGTTGCTTGATCTAATGGAATGTCTGAGAGACCATATGAAATGCATCTTCCTGAGAATAAAGCTGATAAGCAATTATCATCTAGCCCCCATGCCCCTTGCTTCAGAGTTTTGCCCCACTGGGCATGAACTCCTCCCCATTTCTGTGCTGTGCATGCACGGGCTCTGAGTGATTTCTGAAACATCTCATACTTTAGCTTCAATCAGGTCAAGCTGGTGACAAACTGGTCTCCTCATTGGTGGCTGAAATAGCAGAAGGATCTAAAGGGATGCATAAAAAATGTCAGATACACTTAAGTGAGTGCATCAGACCTAAGTGCCATTGTGGACAGATGGTGAGAAAAAGAACCCTAAATTGACTGTGTATTCATTCCAAATCAGCTGCAAAAACCTGAGGCAACAAAATTAACTTGAATTGGCAAAATTAAGTTTTCTTCTTTGGAGCTGAGAAGGAGTTCAAAATAGAGGCTAAATTGGGTTATACAAAAAATTGTTATACTACTTCGGTGTCTAAGTTTAGTAGCCTGTAAAATTCATCTCTACTAACTATTCATTTAATATTCATTCAACAAATATTTATTGAGTGTCTGCTGCATGCAAGCCCCCACACAAGATGTCACCCCAAGTATAAAGGCAAGTAGAACTTAGTACTGGTTCTCAATTTTCCCACAGTCAAGTGGGGAGAAAGACAGCTATATACCTAACTATGATCCAGGAGGAAGAACTAGCTGTGTAAGTGAGGAGGCCAAGCTCTCACCACACATGGTCTTGGGATCCTCATTAGTAAAATGAAGTCGGAATAGCCAATTTCTAACACCTCTTTCCCTACTGACATTCTGTGAACCTCTTAATGTTACACAAAACCAGATAACTTCAATGTAAAAGCCATACTGTTTAGTTCAAATGATGCTCTCCAACTCCCTCTTGCAGGTAACATCATTTCAGAGAAAGCAGGATGGGAACTTGGTCATCACACTCACTTGTCTAAAACAAAGCCGGGGGGCGCCTGGGTGGCTCAGTGGGTTAAGCCGCTGCCTTCGGCTCAGGTCATGATCTCGGGGTCATGGGATCAAGTCCCGCATAGGGCTCTCTGCTCGGCAGGGAGCCTGCTTCCCTTCCTCTCTCTCTGCCTGCCTTTCCGTCTACTTGTGATTTCTCTCTGTCAAATAAATAAATAAAATCTTTAAAAAAAAATAAAAATAAAAAAAAAAATAAAACAAAGCCGGCATTAAAACAGCCAACTTACAAATGAAAATTGCTGGAAAAAGTATTTTCTGAATGCATGTAGGGGGAGAAAAAGAAAGCTTTTAAAACCAAATCCAACTTTGTGTACATAATACTATCATCAGCAACCGTGAAGTGTCTTTAATAGATGGAAAGTCAACCAACACAATGGGTTACTAAGCATCATATTTATTAACTGCTTGCCTGACATTATCTTACCCATTGTTTACCCAAATTAACTTCTCTATTTGTTCAAAAGCTTCCATTCCTACTCTCCAATTCCAATTCCACCCTTTCTCTCCTCAAATCTCACTTATACCAACCATCCTTCCATGACTCCAAGTTTGGTGAAAAGTATTATCTTTCCTTTTCTTTTTTGCCATGTGAGTATATTGCATGCTAAAAAGTCTAATGAGAAAAAAATATCAATGAAATTGTTTAACTGAATGGATGCTGACATGCTACTGGATAACCAATAGAAAACCTCCACATTTAATCCCACTATATAATTATGACCCATCAAATTTTAGTGAAATCTCTTGGGTATACCAGTTAATTTTTAAGCAAAAGTTTAATAGTATGAAATACCAGATCTGGGTAAAATTTCTGACATATTCCTAACTTCTGAGGATTAAGCAGATTAAATGCTATAAAAGCTACCTACTGAAATAATCAACCATACTTTTTTTAATACAGTTTGAATGAATGCCTTTGATGCTCTCCCTCACACAACTGAATTCATCTAAATTTAAGGTGTATCTCCAGCTCTCCCAATAAATGGAACTTCATAATTCAGACAGTGTAGCAAAAAGTGTCTCTAACACACCCTTCTTTCTTACAAATGTTATCTTTGCTTTCCATTTAGGACAAACAAAATAAAATGTGCAGCAACATGTCTACCTTTACACACTATAGAACATTTAGAAGGAGGAAAGGAGTATTTCTGTCTCATTTGTTCTTTTTAAAGTCTAGTGATTTTGTGGAATCACTGCATCATGCTGTAAATGATGTATGAAATGAAAAATGGTCACTTTCCTTTGCATGAAGAACATACAGGCTGCTTTGTAATTTACATCTAGACTGAACTATTTGCTACAGTAAAGGTAGTTTCTCACTTTCAAGTTGCCTCAATGCTGTACTCTACTACAGACCTAAGGGAATCTGATGTTAGGGCACTAGCAGAGAAAGTATAGAGATACCCATTTGTGTAACCAGGTCACTGGTTTAATTTTTAATCAGTTGGGCACCGTTCAGGATAGAATATTCAAGATCCCTTCCTTAAATCTGATGTAACATTGTTCTTAGATTGAGACTTGAATTCCCCATGAGCTTGGGTACATGTACATTCATGTATAAGTAGGGACAATATTAATACATTGGGGCGGTAATGATGAAATCTTTGAGCTCATACACCATTTCCAAAATAATATATTTCCCACAGTCCAACCAAACTCTTAGCAAATCATAGATTTTTGTGAAATAGAGTCAACACTTAATAAAATGTTAAACTCATGTAAGGCATTAAAACAAATATGGAATGGAACCATGTTTCTGTTACTAAATATTGTTTTCTAACAAAATGTCAATGCAAACTTCATTTCATGCTCTTGGATCAGAAGAATAAACATCGTTAAAATGTCTATACTGCCTAGAGCAATCTATACTTTTAATGCCATTCCGATCAAAATTCCACCAGTATTCTTCAAAGAGCTGGATCAAATAATCCTAAAATTTGTATGGAATAAGAAGAGACCCCGAATCACTAAGGAAATGTTGAAAAACAAAAATAAAACTGGGGGCATCACGTTATCTGATTTCAAGCTTTATTACAAAGCTGTGATCACCAAGACAGCATGGTACTGGCATAAAAACAGACACATAGACCAGTGGAACAGAGTAGAGAGCCCAGATATGGACCCTCAACTCTATGGTCAATTAATCTTCGACAAAACAGGAAAAAATATACAGTGGAAAAAAGACAGTCTCTTCAATAAATGGTGCTGGGAAAACTGGACAGCTATATGTAGAAGAATGAAACTCGACCATTCTCTTACACCGTACACAAAGATAAACTCAAAATGGATAAAAGACCTCAACGTGAGACAGGAATCCATCAGAACCCTAGAGGAGAATATAGGCAGTAACCTCTTCGATAGCAGCCACAGTAACTTCTTTCAAGATATGTCTCCAAAGGCAAAGGAAGCAAAAGCAAAAATGAAGTTTTGGGACTTCATCAAGATCAAAAGCTTCTGAACAGCAAAGGAAACAGTCAACAAAACAAAGAGGCAACCCACGGAATGGGAGAAGATATTTGCAAATGACAGTACAGACAAAAGGTTGATATCCAGGATCTATAACGAACTCCTCAAACTCAACACACACAAAATAGACAATCATATAAAAAAAAGGGGGGGCAGAAGATATGAACAGACACTTCTCCAATGAAGACATACAAATGGCTATCAGACACATGAAAAAAATGTTCATCATCACTAGCCATCAGGGAGATTCAAATTAAAACTACATTGAGATATCACCTTACACCGGTTAGAATGGCCAGAATTAACAAGACAGGAAACAACATGTGTTGGAGGGGATGTGGAGAAAGGGGAACCCTCTTACACTGTTGGTGGGAATGCAAGTTGGTGCAGCCTCTTTGGAGAACAGTGTGGAAATTCCTCAAGAAATTAAAATAGAACTTCAGCCATCAAAAGAAATGAAATCTTGTTATTTGCGACAACATGGATGGAACTAGAGCATATCATGCTTGGCGAAATAAGTCAAGCAGAGAAAGACAACTATCATATGATCTCCCTGATATGAGGAAGTGGTGATGCAACATGGGGGCTTAAGTGGGTAGGAGAAGAATCAATGAAACAAGATGGGATTGGGAGCGAGACAAACCATAAGTGACTCTTAATCTCACAAAACAAACTGAGGGTTGCTGGGGGGAGGGGGGTTGGGAGAAGGGGGGTGGGGTTATGGACATTGGGGAGGTATGTGCTTCGGTGAGTGCTGTGAAGTGTGTAAACCTGGCAATTCACAGACCTGTACCCCTGGGGATAAAAATATATGTTTATAAAAAATTAAAAATTAAAAAAAAAAAGAACTTCCCTGTAACCCTGCCATTGCACTCCTGGGTATTTACCCCAAAGATACAGATGTCATGAAAAGAAGGGCCATCTGGACCCCAATGTTTATAGCAGCAATGGCCACGGTCGCCAAACTGTGGCAAGAACCAAGATGCCCTTCAACGGACGAATGGATAAGGAAGATGTGGTCCATATACACTATGGAGTATGATGCCTCCATCAGAAAGGATGAATACCTAACTTTTGTAGCAACATGGACGGGACTGGAAGAGATTCTGCTGGTTGAAATAAGTCAAGCAGAGAGAGTCAATTATCATATGGTTTCACTTATTTGTGGAGCGTAACAAATAGCATGGAGGACAAGGGGTGTTAGAGAGGAGAAGGGAGTTGGGGTAAATTGGAAGGAGAGGTGAATCACGAGAGACTATGGACTCTGAAAAATAATCTGAGGGGTTTGAAGTGGCGGGGGATGGGAGGTTAGGGTACCAGGTGGTGGGTATTATAGAGGGCACGGATTGCATGGAGCACTGGGTGTGGTGAAAAAATAATGGATACTGTTATGCTGAAAATAAATAAATTAATTAAAAAAATAAAAATAAAAAAATGTTTAATAGCTGAAAAAAAAGAAGCTATTGTGTAATGTGTCTCTAAGTATTCTCACATTCTGTATTTCTGTTTAATACAATTTACTTTTAAAATTTACTACCTCTTCCACCAAGATTACATAGAACACATTTTTCCAAGATAAATTACTCAGTGATTGGAATCAACTGTCACATGTGGGTCCCAGAGCTGAGAGAAAGCAGAATTTAATGAGGTCACCATAGAAAAGAGGCTGCTTTAACTGTTCAAAATCATTTATGTTTAAAAAGACTTTATACTAAAGTAAAAAGTATTTAAAAGTGTCAACAGCAGATTTGTTTGATTGTTTTAAGAAAAGCTGAAGGGATTGGTAAACCCATTTTGCGATGGGAGAACCATTAGGATCCCAGGCAGTGGGATGCTAGAGCAGAGAGAAGGGTGGGGAACATCAGGAAGTCAGTAGCTGAGGAGGAGAGACAGAGGGATGGCCTGGGCTGAATGCAGACCAGCAACCCTACATTTCTACCTCTTGATCATGCCCTTTTGCTGAAGCAGAAAAATACAGGGTGGGCAGCTGGCCAATTGCCACATTCTGCCTTTTGAATTTAGTCTAAATTGAATCAGGTGGTGAGAAGGCACAGGAAGAGTTCATGACTGCTGTAGAAGGAAAAACCAGCCTTCAAACAAATGGAGTACTCAGTGAAATAAAAAAGGCAGCTGTGGTTCCTAGGAGACTTAAATCTCAACAGCTCAGGGAAGAAGGGGGCAGAGGTTTAGGCAAAGGAATGTCAGAAAGCTTCTGATTAGAAAGGAAGTTTCAAAGCAAAGTGTGCTATAGCTCAGGGCATTTTCTCAGAGATCAGAGGTGTAAGAACATATAGATGTATATTTAGGAGTCACTTATCCTTGATTTAAAGCTTAATAACATATCTCTTTCATATCCTTTGTTAACTAATGGTGAGTATCTTAATGGTTTTCTTTCCATAATAGTTTCTTTTCCCAAAACAGCTCCCAACCCTCACAATAGTACAAGTTCTATATAATGCTTAGATAAGGGAGAAGTATTCCAAAATTAATACTTTCCTATGAACCAAAAATAACCAATTAGAAAATCTAAATTTTCTAATTGCTAGAATCTGCTAATTATATTAACAGGAGACATGAGGGAATTATATGGCGAAAACTATAAGACATTGCTGAACAACAGGAATGATGTGAATAACGGAACAGAAACAGTGTATCTGAATGTAAAGAGTGGCTGTTAGGGAGATGGCAATAGTTCCCAAGATAATACATAGTTTTAAAATATTTCTAATATTACACCAATGGAAAAAAAATACCAGCAGAATTGTTTGGAGCTTTCCCACATTATTCTGAACTTTACCTGGAAGAAAAATCAAGCAAGAATAAGTATTAATACTAGAAAAAAACAAAACAAAAAGAAAAAAGGAAACTTACCCTGCAAGATGTTAAAATCTATGATTAAGCTATAATAATTAAAATATTGGAGTAATAAACATGGAAACCACAGAAATACCCAGGGGACAGATCAGAGAAAATGGACACTAATACCCAGATAATCATAATGTATTATGAAGGAATTATGTCAAAGAAGAAGAGATAGATTATTCAGAAAATGGTATTATGGAGATAAGGTTTTTTTGGAACAATTAAAAGTGACTTTTCATCCTTGCCTCATGCCATGACCCAAAATAAAACCCAGGTGGATAAAAGAGTTGATCTTAGAAAAAACTGAAACCACAAAAAAAGATAGGCAAATATTTAACTGTCTTGAAAGAAGAAAAGACTTCCTAGGCATATGATCAGTGAAAGATATCACAAAGAAAAAAAATACATAAATTTGATTACATAGAAACTTTAAAATTCAGTACCAAAAATTGGGGGAAATGTTGGATGAAAGGAAGAATGTTTTCTATGACTCTGACATAAAAGGTTTAACATTCTAAATATAGAGATAACTCACCTGTTAATATTTTCCAAAATACAACATGTGAGGAAATATTCACCTTTGTTAAGTAATTGGAACTATAATTCAAATCCACATAGGAATGTTATTTTTTCTCCTGTAAAAATTGTCCAGGGATTTTTTTTAATTTTTAAATTTTTTATAAACATATAATATATTTTTAGCCCCAGGGTTACAGGTCTGTGAATCGCCAGGTTTACACACTTCACAGCACTCACCATAGCACATACCCTCCCCAATGTCCATTACCCCACCCCCCTCTCCCTCCCCCCGTCCCCCCAGCAACCCTCAGTTTCTTTTGTGAGATTAAGAGTCTCTGATGGTTTGTCACCCTCCCGATCCCATCTTGTTCCATTTATTCTTTTCCTACCCCCCAATCCCCCCGACGTTGCATCTCTACTTCCTCATATCAGGGAGAGCATATGATAGTTGTCTTTCTCTGACTGACTTATTTTGCTAAGCATACTTCCCTCTAGTTCCATCCACATCATCACAAATGGCAAGATTTCATTTCTTTTGATGGCTGCATAGTATTTCATTGTATATATATACCACTTCTTCTTTATCCATTCATCTGTTGATGGACATCTAGGTTCTTTCCATAGTTTGGCGATTGTGGATATTGCTGCTATAAACATCCGGGTGCACATGCCCCGTCAGATCGCTATGTTTGTATTCTCAGGGTAAATACCCAGTAGTGCAATTGCTGAGTCATAGGGTAGCTCTATTTTCAACTTTTTGAGGGACCTCCATTCTGTTTTCCAGAGTGGTTGCACCAGCTTGCATTCCCACCAACAACGTAGGAGGTTCCCTTTTCTCTGCATCCTCTCCAGCATCTATCATTTCCTGACTTGTTAATTTTAGCCATTCTGACTGGTGTGGGGTGGTATCACATTGTGGTTTTTATTTGTATTTACCTGATGCTGAGTGATGTGGAGCATTTTTTCACATGTCCGTTGGCCATCTGGATGATATCTTCTTTGCAGAAATTTCTGTTCATGTCTTCTGCCCATTTCTTGATTGGATTATTTGTTCTTTGGGTGTTGAGTTTGCTAAGCTCTTTTTTTTATTTTAAAAATTAATTTATTTATTTTTGGCATAACAGTATTCATTATTTTTTCACCACACCCAGTGCTCCATGCAATCTGTGCCCTCTATAATACCCACCACCTGGTACCCCAACCTCCCACCCCCCCGCCACTTCAAACCTCTCATATTGTTTTTCAGAGTCCATAGTCTCTCATGATTCACATCCCCTTCCCATTTCCCCTAACTCCCTTCTCCTCTCTAAGTCCCCATGTCCTCCATGCTATTTGTTATGCTCCACAAATAAGTGAAACCATATGATAATTGACTCTCTCTGCTTGACTTATTTCCCTCAGCATAATCTCTTCCAGTCCCGTCCATGTTGCTACAAAAGTTGGGTATTCATCCATTCTGATGGAGGCATAATACTCCATAGTGTATATGGACCACATCTTCCTTATCCATTCGTCCGTTGAAGGGCATCTTGGTTCTTTCCACAGTTTGGTGACTGTGGCCATTGCTGCTATAAATATTGGGGTCCAGATGGCCCTTCTTTTCACTACATCTGTATCTTTGGGCTAAATACCCAGGAGTGTAATGGCAGGGTTATAGGGAAGTTCTATTTTTAATTTCTTGAGGAATCTCCACATTGTTCTCCAAAGAGGCTGCACCAACTTGCATTCTCACCAACAGTGTAAGAGGGTTCCCCTTTCTCCACATTCCCTCCAACACATGTTGTTTCCTGTCTTGTTAATTTTGGCCATTCTAACTGGTGTAAGGTGATATCTCAATGTGGTTTTAATTTGAATCTCCCTGATGGCTAGTGATGATGAACATATTTTCATGTGTCTGATAGCCATTTGTATGTCTTCATTGGAGAAGTGTCTGTTCATATCTTCTGCCCATTTTTTGATATGATTGCTAAGCTCTTTATAGATTTTGGATACTAGCCCTTTATCTGATATGTGGTTTGCAAATATCTTCTCCCATTCTGTCAGTTGCCTTTTGGTTTTGTTAACTGTTTCCTTTGCTGCGCAAAAACTTTTGACCTTGATGAAGTCCCAGTAGTTAATTTTTGCCCTTCCTTCCCTTTGGCAAGGGATTGTTTTAATGCAATACTCCAGCTACGCTATCCATTAGGGTCATGACTAGCCACTTGAAACATGGCTAGTCCAAACCGAGATGTGCTGTGAAGCATAAACTGTACAGTAGAATTCAGAGGCTTAGCACAGAAAAGTAAAATATACCATTAGTAATTTTATACTGATTTCATGTTGAAATGATATATTTTGTATATATGGGGTTAAATGTAATACACTACCAAAATTAATCCACTTATTTCATTTTGCCCTTTTAATTTGGTTACTAGGACATTTTTAAATTCTATTGTTAACATAAATTATATATGACAAGGTCTATGACTTGATCTGATATACATATACACAGTGAAATGATTACTACAATCAAGCTAATGAGCATATTATCTCCTCACATAGCCACGATTTTTTAAAGAAATTTTAATCTATAGGTATGACTTATATTATATTTCTAGTGGACAGTGCTACTATATGGGACTCGGGGGGGCAAAGAAATAGTCACTATCATACACTGTTGGGGGAAGTACAAATCAGTACAGCGGGATTTCTGAATGGCATTTCAGCAATGGTAACAAATGTGCTTATTTAAAAATATGCTGTACCCTTTGATCCACTAATTCCATCTCTAGGGCTCTAAAGGAAATATTCAGAGATAGAACTACTAGACAATTAGTATATAAAATATATATTAATAATAATGAAAGACTAAAAAGTATAAACATTCAATGGGTAATTAAATCACAGCATGTTCATTAAGTGACATGATGAAATACTTATAATACAAAGTGAGAGGAAGCAAGAAATAAAACTGCATATGTAGTATTATCCCAAACATGTACACATACATACTCATATACATAAATAAAAGACTAAATGAAAATGCACAAACATATTAACTGTTTCCCCTGGGTTATGAAATCATCAATTATTGGTGTAGAGAAATGCAACTGATTTCTGTGCATTGATTTTATATCCTGACACTTTACTGAATTCCTGTATAAGTTCTAGCAGTTTTGGAGTGGAGTCTTTTGGGTTTTCCACATATAGTATCATATCATCTGCGAAGAGTGATAATTTGACTTCTTCTTTGCCGATTTGGATGCCTTTAATTTCCTTTTGTTGTCTGATTGCTGAGGCTAGGACCTCTAGTACTATGTTGAATAGCAGTGGTGATAATGGACATCCCTGCCATGTTCCTGACCTTAGCGGAAAAGCTTTCAGTTTTTCTCCATTGAGAATGATATTTGCGGTGGGTTTTTCATAGATGGCTTTGATGATATTGAGGTATGTGCCCTCTATCCCTACACTTTGAAGAGTTTTGATCAGGAAGGGATGCTGTACTTTGTCAAATGCTTTTTCAGCATCTATTGAGAGTATCATATGGTTCTTGTTCTTTCTTTTATTGATGTGTTGTATCACATTGACTGATTTGCGGATGTTGAACCAACCTTGCAGCCCTGGAATAAATCCCACTTGGTCGTGGTGAATAATCTTTTTAATGTACTGTTGAATCCTATTGGCTAGTATTTTGTTGAGTATTTTCGCATCTGTGTTCATCAAGGATATCGGTCTATAGCTCTCTTTTTTGGTGGGATCCTTGTCTGGTTTTAGGATCAAGGTGATGCTGGCCTCATAAAATGAGTTTGGAAGTTTTCCTTCCATTTCTATTTTTTGGAACAGTTTCAGGAGAATAGGAATTAGTTCTTCTTTAAATGTTTGGTAGAATTCCCCCGGGAAGCCATCTGGCCCTGGGCTTTTGTTTGTTTGGAGATTTTTAATGACTGTTTCAATCTCCTTACTGGTTATGGGTCTGTTCAGGCTTTCTATTTCTTCCTGGTTCAGTTGTGGTAGTTTATATGTTTCTAGGAATGCATCCATTTCTTCCAGATTGTCAAATTTATTGGCGTAGAGTTGCTCATAGTATGTTCTTATAATAGTTTGTATTTCTTTGGTGTTAGTTGTGATCTCTCCTCTTTCATTCATGATTTTATTTATTTGGGTCCTTTCTCTTTTCTTTTTGATAAGTCGGGCCAGGGGTTTATCAATTTTATTAATTCTTTCAAAGAACCAGCTCCTAGTTTCGTTGATTTGTTCTATTGTTTTTTTGGTTTCTATTTCATTGATTTCTGCTCTGATCTTTATGATTTCTCTTCTCCTGCTGGGCTTAGGGTTTCTTTCTTGTTCTTTCTCCAGCTCCTTTAGGTGTAGGGTTAGGTTGTGTACCTGAGACCTTTCTTGTTTCTTGAGAAAGGCTTGTACCGCTATATATTTTCCTCTCAGGACTGCCTTTGTTGTGTCCCACAGATTTTGAACCGTTGTATTTTCATTATCATTTGTTTCCATGATTTTTTTCAATTCTTCTTTAATTTCCCGGTTGACCCATTCATTCTTTAGAAGGATGCTGTTTAGTCTCCATGTATTTGGGTTCTTTCCAAACTTCCTTTTGTGGTTGAGTTCTAGCTTTAGAGCATTGTGGTCTGAAAATATGCAGGGAATGATCCCAATCTTTTGATACCGGTTGAGTCCTGATTTAGGACCGAGGATGTGATCTATTCTGGAGAATGTTCCATGTGCACTAGAGAAGAATGTGTATTCTGTTGCTTTGGGATGAAATATTCTGAATATATCTGTGATGTCCATCTGGTCCAGTGTGTCGTTTAAGGCCTTTATTTCCTTGCTGATCTTTTGCTTGGATGATCTGTCCATTTCAGTGAGGGGAGTGTTAAAGTCCCCTACTATTATTGTATTATTGTTGATGTGTTTCTTTGATTTTGTTATTAATTGGTTTATATAGTTGGCTGCTCCCACGTTGGGGGCATAGATATTTAAAATTGTTAAATCTTCTTGTTGGACAGACCCTTTGAGTATGATATAGTGTCCTTCCTCATCTCTTATTATAGTCTTTGGCTTAAAATCTAATTGATCTGATATAAGGATTGCCACTCCTGCTTTCTTCTGATGTCCATTAGCATGGTAAATTCTTTTCCACCCCCTCACTTTAAATCTGGAGGTGTCTTCGGGCTTAAAATGAGTTTCTTGGAGGCAACATATAGATGGGTTTTGTTTTTTTATCCATTCTGATACCCTGTGTCTTTTGACAGGGGCATTTAGCCCATTAACATTCAGGGTAACTATTGAGAGATATGAATTTAGTGCCATTGTATTGCCTGTAAGTTGACTGTTACTGTATATGGTCTCTGTTCCTTTCTGATCTACCACTTGTAGGCTCTCTCTTTGCTTAGAGGACCCCTTTCAATATTTCCTGTAGAGCTGGTTTGGTATTTGCAAATTCTTTCAGTTTTTGTTTGTCCTGGAAGCTTTTAATCTCTCCTTCTATTTTCAATGAGAGCAATTATTTTTCTCTTTTTTTAAATTTTTTTTTATTTTTTTAAATTTATTTTTTATTTTCAGCATAACAGTATTCATTATTTTTTCACCACACCCAGTGCTCCAAGCAATTCATGCCCTCTATAATACCCACCACCTGGTACCCCAACCTCTCACCCCCCGCCCCTTCAAACCCCTCAGATTGTTTTTCAGAGTCCATAGTCTCTCATGATTCACCTCCCCTTCCAATTTACCCCAACTCCCTTCTCCTCTCTATCTCCCCATGTCCTCCATGCTATTTTTTATGCTCCACAAATAAGTGAAACCATATGATAATTGACTCTCTCTGCTTGACTTATTTCACTCAGCAGAATCTCTTCCAGTCCTGTCCATGTTGCTACAAAAGTTGGGTGTTCGTCCTTTCTGATGGAGGCATAATACTCCATAGTGTATATGGACCGCATCTTCCTTATCCATTCATTCGTTGAAGGGCATCTTGGTTCTTTCCACAGTTTGGTGACCGTGGCCATTGCTGCTATAAACATTGGGGTACAGATGGCCCTTCTTTTCATGACATCTGTATCTTTGGGGTAAATACCCAGGAGTGCAATCGCAGGGTTATAGGGAATTTCTATTTTAATTTCTTGAGGAATCTCCACATTGTTCTCCAAAGTGGCTGCACCAACTTGCATTCCCACCAACAGTGTAAGAGGGTTCCCCTTTCTCCACATCCCCTCCAACACATGTTGTTTCCTGTCTTGTTAATTCTGGCCATTCTAACCGGTGTAAGGTGATATCTCAATGTAGTTTTAATTTGAATCTCCCTGATGGCTAGTGATGATGAACATTTTTTCATGTGTCTGATAGCCATTTGTATGTCTTCATTGGAGATGTGTCTGTTCATATCTTCTGCCCATTTTTTGATATGACTGTCTGTTTTTTGTGTGTTGAGTTTGAGGAGTTCATTATAGATCCTGGATATCAACCTTTTGTCTGTACTGTCATTTGTAAATATCTTCTCCCATTCCATGGGTTGCCTCTTTGTTTTCTTGACTGTTTCCTTTGCTGTGCAAAAGCTTTTGATTTTGATAAAGAGTCATATTGATATGACTACACTAATCGTTGGAGATCTTAACACGCCTCTCTCAGAAACAGACAGATCATCGAAGCAGAAAATCAATAAATAAACAAGAGCATTGAATGACACATTGGACCAGATAGACCTCATAGATATATACAGAACATTCCACCTTAAAACAACAGAATACTCATTCTTCTCAAGTGCACATGGAACTTTCTCCAGAATAGACCACATACTGGGTCACAAATCAGGACTCAACCGATACCAAAAGACTGAGATTATTCCCTGCACATTCTCCGATCACATTGCTTTAAAACTGGAGCTCAATCACAAGGAAAATTTCCGAAGGAACTCAAACACCCAGAAGCTAAAGACCACCTTGCTTAAGAATGCTTGGATCAACCAGGAGATCAAGGAAGAACTGAAACAATTCTTGGAAACCAATGAGAATGAAGACACTTCGATCCAAAACCTATGGGATACAGCAAAGGCGGTCCTAAGGGGGAAATACATAGCCATCCAAGCCTCCCTCAAAAAAATTGAAAAGTCCAGAACACAGCAGCTGTCTCTACACCTTAAAGAACTGGAGAATCAACAACAAATCAAACCAACTCCACACATAAGAAGGGAAATAATCAAGGTTAGAGCTGAGATCGACGAGGTAGAAACCAGAGATACAGTAGAATGTATCAATGGAACTAGAAGCTGGTTTTCTGTTTTCTGCAAGAATCAATAAGATCGATCAACCATTGGTGACACTAATCCAAAAGAAAAGAGAGAAAGCTCAAATACATAAAATAATGAATGAAAATGGAGAGATCACAATGAACACCAAGGAAGTAGAATCAATCATCAGAAGTTATTATCAACAGTTATATACAATAAGCTAAGCAACCTAGATGAAATGGATGCATTCCTGGAAAACTATAAACTCCCAAAATGGAACCAGGAAGAAATTGACAACCTGAATAGACCAATATCTAGTAACGAGATTGAAGCGGTGATCAAAAACCTCCCAAAACACAAGAGCTCAGGACCTGATGGATTCCCTGGGGAATTCTACCAAATTTCAAAGAAGAAATAACACCTATTTTTCTCTTTTTTGTATATGTATTTGCTAAGTTTTGATAATAAGCATAGATTCATTTTAATTAAAATTTAAGTTGTATTTTTCAAGAAGTTATTATCTTCTGGTTTGTTCAAAGCAACACAAGTTACAGCTAGTTAATAAAGAAATCTATAATTAGCAATGAAATCCTTGAGGGGGAGCCATATATTTACATGGGCAACATCCTGGTTGTCTTTAAATGACAGCCCAAAAATAAGGCAGGTTTCAACATGAAAACCAGTAACTTTTACCTTGGTCTAGGGGCTTTTCATTTTGTTTGGCTTGAGGTTGGTTTCCCCCACACACTACCTGTTGGGTCAGGAAATTAAAGAGCAAAGGAGGCTAAACCTGGAGCAGATGACTCCCAAGGGCAAAAGACATGAGCTTTAATGTCTTCCCATCTCATTTTTCAACAAAAAGTGTTCTAATACCGTCATATTACTTAGCTGTAAGAAATAACTAGTTTCATTTTCCACTCTGATCCATAAGCAGTTAGTTTCTCATGCTTTCTGCTGGTATGTGACCAATGGGAAAACACTGATTTACCTTAAGTGAGGGCAAATGTCCAACTTCGCCTTGAGTCAGCTAGATCAGCTCACCCTCATCCTGACAATTCCAATGCATACCCTAAAAAGGTGTTTTCATTTAATGTGAATTGGCATCAGAAAATGTTTCCAAGAGTCTTAGGATCCAAGCATTGAGGCAATGCCACAATGAAGATTCATTCAATCTAAGAAGCCAAACTCATTCAGTGAAGCTGGTTAGGTAGATTTATGCATAGCAACAGAAATGAGAAACAGCTTGGTTTGCTATATAATATCTGAACATTTTCAAGAAGAGATATTTTAAACAGCACAAAAGAAACATTTTCAACTCATAACTGCTAGAGATCTGTACATAAATCTCAGTAGCTACTGTTTGGAACAATATCTGTGACTATTGTTTGTAATCAAAAACATTCTGATTTTAACATTCAAAACTGAGCATGATTAAACAGTGATCTTGCTCTTGTGCTTAGAAGAAGGCCACTCCACACAGAGTGGATTCACTCAATCACTCAACATATACCATAATGTTTTATCAAGGCAAAAATCTGATATTCAAATTTCATATGTCTTATTCCCATTAAAACCCTTTTGCTTTTCAACAAAATTGGCTCAAACCACTAGTTTGCTTTTCAACTCATAAAGTGACCAACTATAAGTTAACTGTGTAAGTAAACAGCCTTGTTTGACACACATGAATTTATCATTGGTTCATTTCTTTTTGCCATAGATGGATTTTACCATACTGCCACCATTTTTAACCATTATTCTTTAAAATAGTTCTAAAGTACAATTTTTAGAAGTGCCATGTCTATACAATTCACATCCTAGTAATATTATCTCAGTAAACAAAGGAAAAAATGTTTTTGCCCAGAAAAAAAATTCACAATATCATGTGAACTACCACTACTACCTGATTCAAATTATTTTAAAATAGACTGTGTATATAATGACATGAGCACCGGGTTTATAATCCAGAAGACCAGCTTTCCCAGTTCAGCTCCACCACATACAAGCTGTCTGACCTAACACTGTCTGGGTTCCACTGTCTTCCAAATAGAGATAATTAAACCTATTTCGAGGTTGTTACAAGGATTAAAGAATTGCTAACATCAAATGAATATTTAGGACTTTTTCTTCACAAAAGGCAAACTAAGCAATGGTAGCCATCTCTACCACTGAGGATAAAAAGCTAAAAGCTGTAAAAATATTAAAACTATCTTTTAAAAGAACTGAAGGGCAATAAATATATCGAGAAATTGCCAGTAACCGAATATCAGGGATGAATAGAACCTGGAGAAGAACTCAAAGCCATCTTAGCTCTAAGGATATACACCAATACAAAAGAAAAAGCTGAATAATTGAGTTGCACTGTTGGTGGCTTTGCAGGCCTAAAGCAATAGAAGTCAAACCCAGGGACTACCAAAGTCAGGGACTCTGATCCCTTTTAAGCTGAAACACTGAAAGACCTCACTTCCAAAGTCAGGGTGAAACAAAAATAGCCTCTCATGCTAAGTTGCTGCCCTTTGTTGTAACTTCTGGGATGTCCAGGGAAACTCAACCTCAAGAAAGAGAATGCATAATTTTAAAACCAGTTGAAGAAAAAAATGGAATGAGATTAATAATCAGTCCAGTTGAAATCAAGAAAGGGAGGAGAAAAACAAAATATAGAACAGGCAAGACAAATACAAAGCTCAAAATAAGATGGTGAATTTAGCCTAAATATATCAGTAGTTATAATCAATGCAAATGGATGAGCTGCTCTAGTTATAAGAAGAGGATTATAGGACTGGATTAAAAAGAAAACCCAGCATTGGCTATTTATAAGAAACAAATATAAACCATAATGACATTTAAAGATTGAAGATGCAAGGATAGAGAAGTATATCATATAAGCACAAGAGACCTGGTATAGCTATATTAATACTGGACATATTTCACTTTAAGGAAAAACCATTACAGAAATAAGGAGGATCACTATCTAATGATAAAAGATTTAAATAACCAATAATCTCAAACAATCCAAAATGTATATATAACTAGCAATAAACTAAAAACACATAAACCAAAATTTAACAGAACTATAGGGAAAACTAGACAGATCTACAATTACATTGGAATATTTTAACACATAACTCTCAAGAATTGACAGAATGATTAATAAGAACACAAACATATTTAACAACCTCATAAACAACATTGACCTAGTAGAAATATTTAGATCACTGTACAAAAAACTGGAAAAAATACATCACTTAAAGAAAATATAGAATATTTACCAAAAATACTGTGATACTGTGGGCCATAAAGAAAGTCTCAGAAAATTTTGGAGTACTGAAATCTTAGAGTATATTCTGTGACGACAGGATAACTAAGAGTGAATTCAACTGAAAAAATAGAAGACATTCCCATATGTTTAAATATTAAGAAATACCCTTTCAAATAATCCATGAAGAATAAATGATAATGGAAATTTAAATTTTTTTAACTAAACTGTAATAACAATACCACAAATCAAGACTAAATGCAGGGACACCTGGGTGGCTCAGTCATTTGAGCATCTGCCTTCAGCTTGGGTTGTGAGCCCAGGGTCCTGGGTTGGAATCCTGTATTGGGCTTCTTGCTTGGCAGGGAGCCTGTTTCTTCCTTTTCCACTGCACCCCGCCCCCACTTGTGCTCTTTCTCTCTCTCTCTGACAAGTAAAATCTTCCTTTAAAAAAGACTAAATGCAACTAAATCAGTACTCAGGAAAAAAAAACTATATACTTAACAGCATATGTCAGAAAAGAAGATAATTTAAAAATAAATGAGGTTAAAATGAAAAAAAGGGTAAAATAAATCCCCTAAATTAATGGAAGCAAGTAAATAATAATAACATAGAGAACAAACATAGAAATACAGAGAATCAAAACCCAAGTGTTGGTTCTTAAAAAATGGAAAAAAATGTACAATCTTATGGTGAGAGTGATTAAAAGATAAAGCATTTATTAAATGTAAGAAATGAAAAAGGGACAATGACTACGAATAAGACATGAAAAATAAGAAATTTAAAAAAAATTATATTCTAAGATATCTGAAAATGTGGACAAAATAGGCAAGTTCCTGAAAGATTTTAACTTACCAGAATGGCCTCAAGAAGAAACAGAATATATGAACAGTCCTATAACTACCCCTCATGCGTGTACATGTGTGCACACACACCCATATACATACACACATGCAAATAGTGAGACAAATTACCTTCTTTGTCAACTTTCAAGTTCTGTTAATTGTTAGCAAAAGAAAAATTCCAAACTGAAATGACTGTTCCAGAAAATGTAAAAATAGTGTACACTCCCCCACTCATTTTATGAGGTTAACATAACTTTGATATGTAGACATAAAAAGATGATTTGGAAAAGAAAAATTATAAGCCACTCTTACTAGTGGGTAGACATATATAGTCTAAATAAATGAAAAAAATACACATTTTGCTCAAGTCAGGTTTATTTCGGTAATCTAAGTTTGGTTTAATATTGAATAATCAAAAAATAATAATAATTCACCACATTGGTAGGTTAGAGTAGAAAAAACAAAAGGTATCATGTGGATAGATGCAGAAAAAGCACTGGATAAATTTCAACATTGAGTCATTAAAAAATAACAGTTTAGCAATTTTCCTGTTAAAATATCAATATAAAATAATCAAGGGAATTTCTCTATATAAGCAATAATAATTTCAAAAGTGTTTTTTAAAGTACCATGAATAATAACATAAAAACATCAAATACCTAGGAATAAATCCAACAAAAACATGATCAACATTCTAATGAGGAAGGTCATAAAATGTATTTAAAGATATTTAGAAGATATAAATAAATGAAGAAATATACTATAGTCAGGGATTTGAAGAGTCGATATATTTTTTGTTTTACATGTCCATATTTCTTCACAGAATGACTTAGATTTAAGATGAGCCCAATCAAAATCAAAACAGGAGGATTCAGACTGCCAGCCAAAATGGAGTAAACCCTTCACAGTCTATCTGTCCTACTGAATACAACTAAACATTCTGGACAAAATACAGAAACAACTACCCGAGGGTCCTTAAAAATAAACAGCAGGCAGATTGAAGAGGTGATTCAAACTTAGGAAAGCAACTGACACAGAATTGATTTTCTCAGATTTATTTCCTCTTTTATTTTCTGGCTTTGACTTGAATTATGGTTCAGTCATTGACCTAGACATGGAAGAGGTAGCCAAAAATGTGAGAGAATGTCTGCCTTTTCAGTCAGAGAATCAGGAAAAGGGCCTGGGGAGCTAAGTCATGTTAGGGGAGCCTAGAGCTGGAGAAGAGATCTCATAATTCGGTGTGCAGACTGGCACAAGTCCCAGGCTCAACCTTGTCTTCCTGGCCACAAAACTCAGAAAAGGAGCCACTGGAGAAAAGAGAAAAATCCTATTTTTTCTGTTTTGTTTTGTTTTTCTTCTCTTTCTTTCTCTCTCTCTCGGTAAAACTGTAGCTTAAACTATGGGAAAATCCAATTTTATCACCAGGAATAAAGAAAAACAGAAAAATGGAATCTTTAGTCCAAAGAATGTAGAGGAAATCCTCAATAATTTTTATCTCTGTCTTTCAATAGAAATCATTTTTATCTCTTTCAATAGAAATCATTCAAACTGAAAAAGAAGTTTAAAGAAAAAAAAAACAGAAGCTCAAAAACCTCTGTAAATATCTCAAATGAACTAGCACTCATGTCATTGGAGTTCCATAAGAAGAGAGAGAAATCAGTGCAAAAGAAATATTTGAAGAAACAATGCCTGAAAATCTCCTCAATGTGGTGGGATAGGTAACTATCGATTTTCATGAAGCTCAGTTAACTCAAAGTAGGATAAACTCAACTAAACCATGCAGAGACACATTATAACTGTGATGTGTCTCATAACTGCCAAACACTGAAGACATTTTAAAGGCAGGCAGAGAAAAACTGTGACATTACAGATAGGGGAATAGAGACTCAAATGGAGAAAATCTTCACCAGAAAGAGTGGAATACCATCTTAGTGTTTAGAGTAGAAAACTATTATCCCAGAATTCAGTAACCAAGAAAAAATGTCTTTCAGTAATTAAGGAGAAGTAAAAACATTCTCAGATGAAGGAAAACTAAGTATTTATCACCAAGAGGTCTGCTTTGGAGCTAAAGGGACTTCTTCAGTCTGAAAGGAAATACCAGTGGAAAACCTGAAAATTCAGGAATGAAGGAATAGCAACAAAAATGAGTAGTCTGTGTAAATATAAGAGACTCTTTTGCTCCATTTAAATTATTTTAAATGTGTATAACTATTGAAAGCAAAAGTTGACTTTGTCTAGTTTTCAATGTATATAAAGGTAATACACATGAAAACATTAATATAAAGTGGGAAGGACAAAAGGGATCTATACAACTGTGAACCTTTTATGTTTTACTTAAAGTAGTAAAATATTAATTCTAAGAAGATTGTAAAAAGTTAGGTAGGCATCTTGTAATTTCTATAAAAGCCATCAAAAAATACAAAAAAGTAGCCAAAAAGCAGAGATATATTGATGGAATACTAAAGAAATTTCAAAATAGAGAGTATAATTAGAACCAATTCAATGTTGAAAAGGTAGTCTTGCAGGAAATATTGGATATCTGTATGCAAAAAAGAACCACATCCTTTATCTCACACCTTGTCCAAAAATTAACTCAAAATGGATTACCAGCTTAAATGGAAAATGGAAAAATTCCCAAGAAAAATCTTTGTGAAATCATTATTTTATGGATGATGCATAAAAGAAAACAATGATAAATTGAACTTTTTCAACATTAAAAAAACAACAACTTTTCTGCATGAAACACAGCTAAGAGAATAAAAAGATGAAACACAGACTGGAATGAAATATTTGTTAGTTATATATGTGACAAGTTCTATTGAGGATACGTATTAAAACCCTCAAAATGCAACAATAACAAAAAATGGGGAAATGGGCAAAGGTTTAAAGGTTTATCAGACCCTTCACCAAAGAAGATAAACAGATGGCAAATAAGCACATAAAAAGATGCTCAACATCATTCATCTTTAGAGAAATGTTAGACAAAACCTCAAGGAGACACCATTACACATATATTAGAATGGTTAATAATAATTTTTAAAAGGCAATAGCAAATGCTGGTGAGGATGCAGAAAACCCAAAACTTTGCTGCATTGCTAGTGGGAATGCAAAATGGTATAGACATTCTAAAAAAAAGGTTGGGCAGTCTCTTATAATGTTAAATATATACTTACATAGGACCAACACCCAGAAATCCCACTCCTGAGAAATGAAAAGTTTTGGTCACACAAAATCCTGTACATGGATGTTATAGCAACATAATAAATAATCCAAAAATTGGAACCACCCACAAGCCCTTCAGTGAGTGAAAGGATAAACACATGTCCATGCACCAAAAGACACAACAGACAATCTATAGAATGTAAAAAGACATTTGCAACATGTAAAGTATTCATATCTAGAATATAAAGAGCCCCCAAAAATAAGAAAAAAATTAACAATAGACATGAAATTCAAATACTGAATATATATATGGAAGAAGGTACAATATCAGAAGACGTGTCTCTCAGGGCAACTAGGTGGTGGCAGGTTTCTTTTTATTAACTTGATTGATTAAATAGATGTTTGATTGATAAGTATTCATGATTCTGTATTTTTATGTTTCTGGGTGTAGGTCTTATATTTAATAACAAAAAGATTTAAAAAATAAAGTATATTTATAGCCAATTATCTTATAGCATTTCCTAGCAAAAATCGATTAAGATGGTAAATTTTCCTTAGCTTTATTTATTACAGGTGTTTATCTTAAAAGGGGGGTAAAATTTGCATTGTTCTAAATCACTGGTACTAAAAAAACCCCTATTTTTAATAATTTTTAAGTTTTTAAAATTTTCTTCCTAGTCTAGTTCAAATCACCTGTGTTTTCACCTACATTTAATTCTTGGGGTTTGTAATCTAGCTAAATTACTTCCTAGCTGTGAGATCCTTGCTGAAGAAGTGACTTATCCTCTTGAACCTAATTCCTCTTCCTTGTGTGAGTAATAATAGCATCTATGTCTTCTGATTCTGGTGAGGATTATATGAGCTATTTCACGTAGAGTGCTAGCCATGTGCTTAGCACACAGTAAACACTCAATACAGGGTAATTATAATAGCTACTCTTATCATTATATAATTATCATCTTACTCCTCAACCAATTTAGGTAAGAACACTCAGCCAGTCCTGGACTGCATGTTGGCTTTTCCTACTTGTGTTGGAAAGCTGGTGATTATGAACAAGTTCTTTAACATCTGAAAGCCTCAATTTCAATGTATGTAAAATGGGGATAAATATATCTCTTTAGTTATAGGACTCAAATGTGAAAATGTATGCAAATTCTCAGCATCTGAAATATATCACATACCTCCAAGGCACAGCTGAATCACAGCAGAGGAACCCACTATGGTATAACACCATGGCAGAAGCTTAGAAGGCAAGTTCTCAACTCAGATTTCCTAATGGGTTTCCCACTAACCCCATCTTTGCTCTTTGAGCATTCTCAAGATGTTATAGCTACAACTGTTCCTCTATTTCTCATCAAATATGATGTCCCTATTGCCCTGCTCCAAGTTTTCATTCTGTTGATAAATACTGATATGCTAAGAGAAACTGTAGAAAATTGCACACATTCTGAAGATTAATCTAATTAAAATATGTGTTGTGTCGAATCATCTGTCACTTCACTTAGATCATATCAATTCTATGACCTTGATAAGTTACTAGCTTTGTGACATTCAAGAAAGTATCTTTCAAGACCTGTTTCCACATCTGTAAAAGAGTGGTGGTAATACTGTGTACTAAAGCAGATGCTTAACATAGATTAACAATTTTAATACCCAGACACCATAAAAGAGAAGTATTATTATTGTTGTTGTTGTTTCTATTTTACACAAGAAAGTTGAAACTCAAAGATGTTAAGTAAATTGCCTAAGGATGTGCTGTAGAGAAATCAAGATTCCAGTCCAGGTCTCTCTATTGACAAAACCCAATCAACTACACAAAACAAATAAGACATAATTCTTTTGATTGAGTAACAGGAGCTCCAAGGCCTCTATCCTTCCCAAATATCTAATGTTCTTTCTAAATATCTACCATTGAGTCCACCTGTACAGTAATATACGTAGTAAGATTGTTACAAAAATATCTTAGGATGTAAGCTACTAGAAGTACATTTCACAGAGAAAATGAATCAAACTGACTCACTTTTTAAATTTTGCAAAAAAATAAAATGATACCTAATATTTTATGTCATAGAAAAAACTCAAACTCATGAGGACAGTCATTCTGGGTGCATCAGAGGATCCCTTGAGGCCCTGATATTCTATCTAAAATGTATGAGTTTTGATCACCAGCTCATTCTTTCTGGGTATAGGATTCTTTTTTTTTTTTTAAAGATTTTATTTATTTATTTGATAGATCACAAGTAGGCAGAAAGGCAGGGAGAGAAGGGGGGGGAGGCAGGCTCCCTGCTGAGCAGAGAGCCCGATGCGGGGCTCAATCCTAGGACCCTGAGATCATGACCTGAGCTGAAGGCAGAGGCTTTAACCCACTGAGCCACCCAGGCGCCCCCTGGGCATAGGATTCTTAACTTCCGTAACATTTGTATAGGATGCATGATCCCCAATGCTTCAGAAAAACCATCATAAAATAAATTGAATTTCTCTGAAGACTTTTTTTTGTTAACTCCTCTTCACCCCATTGATGAAGAAGAGACCCTGCACTAGGGATAAACATATGACACTTGATTCTGAAAAGATGAGATCAACAGCATTTTATTAGTCACTTACACTCATAGCCCAGGAAAAACTAAAGAATGAATGCTCATGTGATATTACCCCACAGCTATTTGAATGGCTACTATCAAGAGGACAAGAGATAATAAGTATTGCACAGGTGTAGGAAAAAGAAACCATTGTGTACTTTTGGTGGGAATGTAAACTGGTACAGCCACTATGGAAAACAGTATGGAGGTTTCTCAAAAAAATAGATCTACCATATGATCCAACAATCCCACTTCTGGGTATATATCCAAAGGAAATGAAAATAGGATATCAAAAAGATATCTGGCATGCACCCCTATATGGATCCCTCTGTTTATAGCAGCATTATTTACAATAGCCAAAATATGGAAGCAGTCCAAGTGTCTATCAATAGATGAATGGGTAAAGGAGATATGGGGTGTGTGTATGTGTGTGTGTACAATTAAATACTATTCAGCCATTAAAATCAATGAAATTTTGCCATTTGCAACAACATAAATGAAGCTAAAGAGTATAATGTTAAGCAAAATAAGTCGTTCGAAGAAAGACAAATACCATATGATTTCACTCATATGTGGAATTTAAGAAACAAAACAGACAAAGGAAAAGAGAGATAAACCAAGAATCAGACTTTTAACTACAGAGAACACACTGATGGTTACCAGAAGGGAGGACAGGTTGGGGGGGGGGAACTGGTGATGGGGATAAAGGACTGCTCTTATTGTGATAAACACAGGGGATGTATGGAAGTATTGAATCACTGTATTGTACACCTGAAACTAATATAACACTGTATGTTAATTACAATGGAATTAAAAGTTAAAACTTAAAAAAAAGATATCTGAACTCCCATGTTTATTACAGCATTATCCACAATAACCAAGACAAGGAAAAACCTAAGTGCCCATCAATGAATGAATAGATAAAGAAGATGTGGTGTATATATATATATATATAGGCAGTGAAATATTATTCATCCATGGAGAAGAAAGGAGTCCTTCCATTTTCAGCAACACGGATTGACCTTGAGAGCATTATGCTATGTGAAAGAAGCTGGACAGAGAAAGACAAATGCTGTATGATCTCACTTATATGTGGAATCTAAAAAGGTCAGATTTGTAGAAACCAAGTAGAACATTCGTTATCAGGGACTGAGAGTCAGGGAAATTGCAGAAATATTGGTCAAAGGGTACAAACTTGCAATTAGAAGATGAATAAGTTCTGGACATCTAATGCACAGCATTGTGACTGTAATCAATAATACTGTATTATATACTTCAAAGTTGCTAAGAGAATGGGTCTTACAAGTTTTCACCACAAAAATCAAATAGCAACTATGTGACAAGACAGAGGTGTTAACTAACATCATAGTGGTAATCATATTGCAATGTGTAAGTATAAATCAAAATACTGTACACCTTAAGCTTACACAATGTTACATATCCATTATATTTCAATTAGCAATAATCACACCTTGGATAAACCTCATTGGCTATGATATCGCCACTGCACAAAGCTTACATATCCATTATATTTCAATCAACAAAATGAATGCTGACCTGGCCAACCACTTTTGAAATGGACCTATGAGATATAAGTTGTGCTAAGTTTATTACATATAAAGCCTTACTCACCACTCATCTTCATCTAAAAAATTCTCTTCTGGTTCTACTTCTCTACTTGTCACCTGTTATATATTTAAACAATTCCTTTCTGTTAGATGTAAACTTGTTGGTTTTGAAGATGGGTAAAGGAGCCATGAACCAAAGAATGTAGGTGGCCTCTAGAAGCCGCAAAGGGAAGGAAACAGATTCTTCTCTAGAACCTCTAAAAAAAATGCAGCACTGTGATCACTTAAATTAAGCCCAGTGAGACCCATTTCAGATTTTCATCCTAAAGAACTATAATATAAATTTGTGTTATTTAACCACTAACTTTATGGCAATTTGTTACAGCAGCAATAGGAAACTAAAACAGTCGGCAAAGAATTCTATCATTCTCCAACATCCTTCCTCCTCCAAAGCTCCTTTCCCTTCCTACATGATTCATAACCTCATTTAAATGCTGGTAACTTAGGGAGACAGATAAGGGAATGGCAATCAGCACAGGTCCCGTTTTAATAGATTTCCTCAGTGAAGATACAAGGACTAAGAAAACATATTTTTCATCTTTTGTTCACTTAAAATTCACTAGAAAAATATTGTGACAGATGGTGTCCCTCATACTGCCTTAACATTCTGGCATGTTCCCTTTAATATATGTCTTATGTTTCCAACTCAAGAGAAGAAAATCCAATTACTGTAAAAGCACTGTAGTGCTTTTGACAACTTCACTTTGGTACATTTTAACTAAAGAAGAGAGCAGACATAGTGACCAGTGACAGATGAGAACTCGGAGAACTGGAAGGTAATGTACTTTGAGTAAACAGAACGAACACTCATGTCTAAGGCCTGTGAACCACTACTAAGTATAGCGTGGGTAGAAGCGCATGTATTTTAGTCCCCATGCTTGCTCAGCCCTATTTCTCCAGAGCACATCCCACAAACTGTAACAACTATGTGAATTCTGCAATGTGGTTAATATTCCCAGAAAACATCAAATAACCAATCACATCATTACAGTTACCTATTCCAATGTCTGATTTATAATGACCCGTGTCAGAAGCAGGACTGGGGATTATCACTTCCTTGTTTGAAACTTCAAAAGACATTTTAAAAACATGTCTACAAGAACTACAAAACAGTTTTCTGTTTTGATCTGAACTGACAAGTTATTAATACGATTTGTTCAGTCAAAATGCACAATCCAGAATACTAGAGTTACCTGAGACCTTAGGGGTCATTTGCTCAAATGACTTCATCCTCCTGGATGAGGAAATTGAGAGGGGACTTGCCAAAGTCACCCAGCTAGAAAAGGTTAGAACCAGGGCTTGAGCCTAGATCCATAAATTCCCGCCTTACTGCCCCTGTTTAGGGAAGATGTAATCATTCTTAAAAAGTTTCCTAATAAATGAGAAAGCTTCCCATAATCCCATCATCTAAAATAATTATAGTATTTTTAGTTTCCATACTATATTTTATATATAATTTTTACATAATCATGACTATAATATACTAGGGAATTCAGGACAGTGTCAGTTTCAAAATGCATATTCAAAAATTAATAGATTCTCCATACAAATGAAAAAAGGAAATCAGAAAAAGTATCAAAAGTAAATATGGGTGAAGAGTTATATATATTGGGATGAAAAGATTCCTTCTAAGCAGGTATAAAAATCACGGAGGGAAAGTCAACACTAGATTTTACTATATGAAAATATTCACTTATTCTAAGTGTAAAAATAAAGCTATTTCAATAAATATAACTGTGAAATTGAGATTACAAATGATAACTAAATCAGTCTGAGCATCAAGTATATTTTGTTTTCATTTTAAGGAATCAAGAAAGCTTTAATTCACAAGGATGAGTAGTTACATAAGTTACTACTTCTGATGTTTTCTTTATTTTTATAGCCTGCTTTGCCATCCAGGATAGTTTTCTATTAAACTGATCCAGAAGCTAGGAAAAAAGAGTGGTAGACAATTGTTTTGAAGGTGACTCATCAACAATATCTAATAATAACTCAGAATCTCTAATTACAAATGGTTTTCTTTGAAGAAAGTCAATGAATAGGTCCTCAACCAGTCTGAATCTTCATTGTTTAACAGCGAATTTTTTTTCAAACATCTTTAAACACTCTTAGATGTTTAACAATGCCACTTGATAAAATTTTATATTCCTCAGTGGTTGTCTTTATTAAATAGTTCTTCAAAGCTTCAAAAGAATCTAATTTATTTATTTTGATTTTGCATATTGAATAAAATTTGACATCAGTTTCAACACTGACACTTCATTTGCAGTTATAAACACAATAATTCTTCAACCCTACATTGTTAAATTGAAGTTATTTCACTCATTAGAAGTTTCACACACACAAAAATACAAGTTGAAGCAACCTTTTCCTAATTTAGAAAGATTCATTTAATGGAGTTACTTATCAAAAAGGGAGGGTTTTGGGTCTCTGGGGTTTTGAGGGGAGGACTTATTTATATTTCTTGCCTAATATGAAATAGTCATACCCTTGGCTCAATATGGTCAAAGAACTTCAGCATGAAAAATAAATTATGGAACCCACTGTCCACATCATTAGAAATAACTGACAAATGTCAAATTAGTCAAAGTCTTCATGAAAACAACAAATTATATGCCATGATTTTACATAATTTTGAATCTTATCAGATGGGGAAAACACCTGTGAGGGAAAAGAAAGAAGGAGCTAGATGAGGTTAGGGAGGGCCTCCCACCATGACACAGGTCTGAACATTGTAAAGGAGAGAGGTAAGGAAAGAGAGGTAGGGAGAGTATATGAGTTCAGTCTGATTCTAGGAAAATTCTGACCAGGCTAATAAGGAATCTTCTTGCCAAAGGCTTTCGTTAAAGGAATCCTGCATCTTCTAAGAATGGACCTGCCTCAGTATCTTGGCCATGCTCAGCCATTGGCAGAGAACAAACATGAAAAACATGGCCTTGGCATAAATTTAGTAATGGATTTCAGAGCATAAAAGCTGGAACTGTCTCTATATTCTTCTCTCTGCAGTACGAGATCTCTGAAGTGCATTTTCATGACTGCCAAAGTGGTGGCATGTAAGGACAGAGAGATAAGAGGGCCAGATCATGTAGGTCCATGAAGGCTATTGTAAGGATTTTGGATTTTACTCTCAAAGACAAGAGAACCATTGGAGAGTTTTGAGCAGAGAAGTTAGGGATTTAAAATAATGAGTAATGAGTTAAATTATATTTGGCTCATTTGGGGTATTTATGTGATTTAAATTAACAGGAATATTCTGTTATGTTGCGAATAGATACAGGGGATGAAGAGACGGCAGGGAGACAAAAGCTATCTCATTAATTCAGGTGAGACACAATGGTGACTATGACTTTAGCAAAGGAAGTTGTTAGAAGGGGGTGGAGTCTAGAGATATAATTTAAAGGACAGTTGAATAGCATATGAATTATATTTCAATAAATGTATCTTTAAAAAGAAAAAAAAAGTACAGTCTACTGGATTTGCTTATGGATTGGATGTGAAGTGTGAACAAGAGGATTCAAGGACGGTTCAGAGAGTTTTAGTCTGAGGAACTGGAAAAAGAAAGTTTCTATCATCAGAGGTAAAGAAGACTGTGGGAGGAGCAGGTTTGTGGAAGAATTATCCAGTTTCTGTTCGAATAAGTTAAACAGGAGATGTTCAAATAGAGAGGTCGAGTTATATATATTGGTCAGAGGAGAGATCCAGGCTAAAGACTGAAACTTTAAAAGTCATGGTTGTGTAGAAGGTACTTAATGTTATGAAACTAGATGAAATTACAAGGCAATTTCGATGGAATAAGTGAAGGTCAGAAAAGAACCCTAGGACACTCAACATTTAAAGGCCGTTAAGAGGAGAGATCCAGGCTTAAGACAAACTTGAAAGTCATGGTTGTATAGATGGTACTTAATGTTATGAAACTAGATGAAATTACAAGGCAATTTCGATGGAATAAGTGAAGGTCAGAAAATGAACCCTAGGACACTCAACATTAAAAGGCCATTAAGAGGAGAGATCCAGGCTTAAGACAAACTTGAAAGTCATGGTTGTATAGATGGTACTTAATGTTATGAAACTAGATGGAATTACCAAGACAATTTAGATGGACTAAGTAGAGGTCAAGAACTGAACCCTAGAACACTCAACATTAAGAGGCCGATAAAAGGAGAGATCTAGGCTGAAGATTGAAACTTGAAAGTCGTGGTTTTATAGATGATATTTAATGTTATAAAATTAGATGGGATTACCAAGGCAATGTAGATGGATTAAGTGAAGGTCAAGAACTGAACCTTAGAGCACTCAACATTAAGAGGCCAGTAAGAGGAGGAAGAACCAGAAAAGTATACTGAGAAGGAGCAAACAGTGAAACTAGAAGAAATGTGGTGACCCAGAAGCAAAGATATGAAAATGTTCCAAGTGTGGCCACCCATGTCAGATACTGTTGCTAAGTCAAATGATCATGACAACAAATTTGACCACAGATTTCACAACACTGATGATCTTGACAAGAGCAATTGCAAAGAGGGTAAAATCTTCAGTGGAGTGGATTTAAAAGAAAATGTAAGGAGAATTACAGACAGTACAGAAAACTGTCTTGAAGAGGTTTTCTCTAAATGAGAGCAAAGAAATATTCTGGTAGCTGAAGGGCTATGTTAAGCCAATAAAGGTATCTCTTCCCATCTGCTATGAAGTAACTGTCCTTAAAAGGTGTTTTACAAAAAAAAATGGGGCTTTACTCCAGGGGTCAAGAAACTTTTCCTGTAAAGGACCAGATAGTAAATATTTTCAGCTTTGTGAGTCATATGGTCTCTGTCACGACTTCTCAGCTCTGCCATTGCAGTGCAAAGACAATACATAAGTGAATGAACATGCTGTGTGCCAATAAAACTTTATTTGCAAAATCAGACAGTGGCCCAGATTTGGCCCACAATACTTTGCTGACCTCTTCTTTACACAACCTAGCTCCAGTAATTATTTACAATGGGTCAGTCTGCAAATATGCATTAAGTCCATACAGCATGTATTTTTCTAATTGTTATGAATATAGTGCTGAATGAGAAAACAGACTCTCTGCTTCCAAGACCTTCCACCTTAGGTCCAGAAGCATGATACAGAGTCCCAAGGCAAAATACCAGCCCTTACTCCCTAAGCCTCTTCCTTACTCTTCCAGCACACTGACCCCAGCCACATCCAAACTTAGTCAAGTGAGCCCATCCTGAGGTTACTTTTACCTTTGCCAGAAGTAGACTCAGAGCTCCTTTTCCCATTCATGTTGTCCCTTCCTAAAAGAAACAATTCCCTATCTTCACAAAGCGGCAACTTTTACATAACAACCATGTAACATCCTTCGCATTTTTTAAGAAATTATAAAAATGTTGCATTTCTTTGTCTCTTCCAGCTCCAGAGAATTCTCTCTCACACTATATGAGCACAGGCATCTGTCACTGCCTGAATGTGACAGCCCAGCTTGTGTCTTCTGGCTGACCTGCCAGAGCACCTCATTTATCTCCTGTGGCAGCAGGTGCAGCTGTGTCTACGGATTCTGAGTTCTTTGCTTCTGGAGCAGTCTTCCAGAAATTACATGGTCTCTGGGCAGGGAGTAGAAAAGTGAGGCTCTCTTTGCAATCATTGCAGGCTTCAGAGCTGATTTTCACTGATCACTTCAGCGGGGATATTCACATTCTCCTCCCCCGATCTTCCGTAATCCTTGAGTTCCCAGTTATGACTCCTGATATTCAATGAAGCGATGACTTTGAGAGCTTGTTTGGAGGTTCTAGCAGGGGAGCACAGCTACTCGTATACCCTTGACCGAAGAACGGTCCTCTCCTCTATCGGGGAAGGTCGTCCTCTTCCACCGAGCGCGCAGCTTCGGGAGGGATGCACATGGAGCGGTGAGGGAGGAAGGGGACCCCCGCCTAGCCAGCCAGATCAGCCGAATCAACCCTGGCAATCAATGGGGTGACAGATGTCGCAGCCAGATCACCCTCACATCCTGAAGCGATGACTTTGAAAGCTCTTTGAAAATAGTTGAGTTCCTTATAAAGTCAAGGTCAGAATCAAGAACATGGCTAAAAACCTATAGATTTTTGGGGAAATGATCCTAATTTTCTCCAACAGCAACAACAACAAAAAGAGCAGGGCACCTGGGTGGCTCAGTGGGTTAAAGCCTCTGTCTTTGGCTAGGGTACTGATCTCAAGGTCCTGGGATCAAGCCACATCAGGTTTCCTGCTCAGCAGGGAGCCCGCTTCTTCCTCTCTCTCTGCCTGCCTCTCCCCCTACTTGTGATCTCTATCAAATAAATAAATAAATAAATCCTTAAAAAAATAAAAAGAGCAAGGTTCACTCACACAATGGAGAATACTTTGCTGTGTGACCCTGGACAAGTCCCTTTAACATCTGATTTTCCATTCCTTTAATTGTGGAAATGGGATAGTGTTGCCTCCACTAAAGTAGGTAAGGTCTGCCAATCAGCAGGCACACATAGAGATATTCAGTAGGATAATTGTGTATCAGCAAAACAATTAAGGAGAATCAGGTGTGTTGGCTGGTTGAAGTTACAGGTGCCTGCTGAATTGAGAAGTCACTAGGACAGCTGTAGTATCAGAACCATGCCAGTGGTGCTCCAATTCTTACCAGCTAAAATAAGTGTCTCACACACTCCTCTCTCCCCCTTACCTCTATCCCAAGTTCAAGTCTCCTGTAAGTATATCTGATTCGCACAACCTAAATCATATCCAGAACCTCAGCTGCAGAAGATCCCACCTTTGCAGTACAGAAAAACATACTCCAGAGAGGCTAGAATGGCTGTTAACTGAGTCAACTCACAGTTTCCTGCACATTCTGTGTGGTAAGCCAAATTTCGACCCCATGACATTTGCTCACTGGTGTAATGCCTTTGGATATGTTTCAGTGCATGGCAAAAGGGACTTTACGGATGATCTCAAGGAAAAGAGATGGTCCTAGATCTGGGTGGGCTCAATGTAATGACATGAGCCCTGAAAGTAGAAGAGGAAGTAGAAAGATGTGACAGAAGAGGGTTTAGAGAAATTTAATGTTTTTTTTTAAGATTTTATTTATTTATTTGACAGACAGAGATTACAAGTAGGCAGAGAGGCAGTCAGAGAGAGAGAGGAGGAAGCAGGCTCCCTGCTGAGCAGAGAGCCCGATGTGGGGCTCCATCCCAGGACTCTGGGATCATGACCCAAGCCGAAGGCAGAGGCCCTAACCCACTGAGCCACCCAGGTGCCCTGAGAAATTTAAAGCCATAGAAGCACTCAACCCATGTTGCTGACTAGAAAATGAAGGAGACCATGTGGAAACATTAAGAAGGAACTGAATTCTTGCCAACTGCCTCAGTGAGCTTCAAAGCTGATTCTCCCCACAAAAGAACCTCGAGATAAATCTCAGGCCAGCCACCATCTTGATTTTGTTTTAAGCTGCCAAGTTTGCCATCATTTGTTATAGCAACAATAGAATACTGATGCATTCTCCATCCCACTGCTGAGCTTGACTGTGTAGTATCACCTTCCACTCCTCTTTCTTCCTCACCCTCACTCAATAAATTCACCATCAAGTCCTGTTAATGTTCCCTGGGGAATGGATCTCACATTCAGCCTTTCCTATATTCATTCCTACTGCCCTGGATCAGAAATTTTTCTCTTGGGCTGCTAGAATAGCCTCCTAACCTGTTTCTCCCAATACTTTTCAAACTGCTCCATATCCACCAATTATCCTAACAAAAGTATTGACATTGCACATTTCTGAATTATTTATTTATATATTTACAAGAAGAATATATTTCCTTTGTAATTAAAAAATAATAAACTCACAACACTAACTCTGCCAGGAAAAAATAAATCAAAAAGCAAAACAAAACCCTGCTCATTTATTCATTTGGCAAATATTTAGTGAGTGTCTATTAAATGTTAGGCACTAGAAACACCGTAAGAGAGTGGTAGTGGAGTGCCTGGGTGGCTCAGTTAGTTAAGCATCCAACTCTTCATTTGGCTCAGGTCATGATTTCAGGATCATGAGATTGAGCCCCATGTTGGGGTCTAAGATACTTTCTCTCCCTCTGTCCCTCCTCACCTCATTTTCTCTAAAAAGCGAGAGAGAGAGAGAGAGAGAGGTGGAAACTGGCTATTCATTAAAACCATTCCCTCTACCCCTAGGCTCACAGACTACATCTCCCAGCCTCTGCTGTAGTTAGGCGCAGCTATATGACTGTTTCTGCTCAGTGGAATGTGAGCAGAAGTGCATATGTCACTTCCAGGCCTGGTCTCAACATCTATCTTCCCATAAATCATTTTCCTTGCTCTTTGCCCTTCTGCCAGGTTGATACAAAAGAGCACAGCAATGTTGGTGGCCATGCGTTAAAGATTATGGAGCATCAAGAAGAAGGGAACTTGGGTTCTTAAATCAACACTTGGAGTAGAGTCACTTCTCAATCAGAACTACAACTTTGGATTGTATGTGAGCAAAAAATAAACTTTTAGTATATTGTGTTTAGACCAGTGTAACTTTTGAAGTTCATGATAGCAGATGGTGCTAGAGTATCAGCTCTTGTGGAACTAAAAACTCTAAACTTCTTAATATACAAATCCCTTCATAATCTTGTCCAAACTATATTTCCATTTATCCCTTTAAACATTCTTCACTATGTACTTTGTGTTTTTACTTCAACTAACACAATAGGCCCCTTTCTAACTCCCCTAAAAAAAATCTTCCTTACCTTCCTATTCTAGATAACCCCGACTTATCATTCAAAATCTGTTTCAAACGTTACCTCTGAATTCATAGCTTTCTTTAATTCCCCAAAGTTACTTGGTCCTATTGTACATACCTTTATAAAGCTCATACATATCTCTGTAATAGCTTATACATATTGTATCATAATTTATGGTATATAGTAGATATAGTGACCATCTCAAAACAACATTTTCTTCCTCACTGAGTATCCAGTGCCTGGCACATATTAGGTGGCCAATAAATCTTTGTTGATTGATTGGATTTGTTGCAAGTCCTCACGTATGATGTATACCATTAACCACTATGCTTCATATAACCAACTTCTTCCTTTTCTATATATTAGATGCCTAATGGCATGTCTAGGACCCTGATCTATATCCTTCCAGCCAAGTAAACTGAATATATTTAATCCCCACATGTCACCTTAATTCTGCCCCTGACTCCGGGACAAATCCTGATCCTAGGTATAGAGGTCCTAGAATGCTTACTCACTCAGCTACTCGTTCCACTGTGACCTTGAAGCCCAACCTTTTATTACCCAGGGTCTCTGCTTCATAACCATGTCTCCCAAAGACTAGGAATCTTGGCTTTAACCTGTAACTTTAATAGATAAAATGTGTGTCTTATTACCCCAGTCCTCTTATAACTAAGTCTCTGATATTTGCCATACCTCTCTAACAAGTGGCTAAAAATTGGACTTCTGTCAATTGCCTGCCACATCTGATCTTTGGATAGATAACAAATTTACAGGCTTCCATTTGGACACTTCCAAACAATACTAGTTTCCTGTTTGTCTTTTCCCATTTATTTTTTTTAAGACTTTATTTATTTGACATACATAGAAAGAGAGAGAGAGAGAGCACAAGCAAGGGGGAGGATCAGAGGGAGAGAGAGAAGCAGGCTTTCCACTGAGCAGGGAGCCCAATGCAGAGTTCAATCCCAGGATGCTGGGATCATGACCTGAGCTGAAGCCAGATGCTTGACTGACTGAGCCACCCAGGTGCCCCTGTCCTTTCCCATTTGGAATGATCTTCCATACGTAAGATATATTTTCTAGAAGTATAGACAATTAATATATAACTGAGTCAGGCACATTATGAGACAATAGGAATTGGTGGGAATTGGACTGAATCATACCACTATTTGACTATTCACTGGAGTCAAGAAAGCTGGCCCTTATAGTGAATAGATGATTAGCAATCTCTAAGGCTCTTCAAAGTCATCTGTTCCTGCTCTCCAAAGTCATCATAGTATGTCTAACAGTGCAGTATTTTTCTTTTTGATTTTCATTTGAAGTAATAATATTTGTATTATGATGCTCCCCATTAGAATTTCAAAAGTAATATACTTCTACTCTGATGCATATATTATGAAAAGTAACCACTGACAGCTCTTAATACTCAATAATATTTGATAAAGAAACAAATGACAAAGTGAATGAATAAGTAAGAGCAAAGGCGACAAATGGTCCACTGGGTCTTTTGACTTCCAAAAGTAGTCTTCTGCCCTCTGCAACCTCTAAACAATATGAAGGACTATCACTGATTATAAAGTACTTGTATTTCTTATCCTCAAATGTCATTTAAAACACACATACACACACACACACAAACACACATACACACACTTACCAGTCATAAAATTTGTGGATACATGAATGAGTAGTTCCTAACTATTGCTTGTTCTGCTCACTGGAAGGTTTTAGGTGTTAGCACTATCCTGGCAACCAGTTAGTATGAAGTCATGGAATATTAAGCCTGGAGGCCTGGAAAGTTCAATCATGAAATTAATAAATATGAACAAACCTGACCTCTGTCCTGGCCCATAGCCTAGTGAACATGAAACTAGACGGAAGAAGTACCAACATGGAGACAGATCCAAAAAAGTCAGAGAAAAAGAAAAGAGGGAGATTAGACACATCTTCCTGAAATGAGGACAGAAAAGAGAAAATAATAGCATGCTCAAAGTATATCATAGTAGACATGATAAAATTTAAAGTCTGAAGAAAGAACACAAAACTTCAAAGCATATTTTAATAGATATGATGAAGTGTAAAGTCTCTTTGTAGATAAATATCATAATAAAAATTTGCTATGATCATGATGATTAAATGAAAAAACACCATAGAATTATGGATTTTAAAAACCAGTAAGCATCTTAGAGATTATGTAGAATTGCAACCCTCACCAGCCCTACCTTTGCTGGCACCACAAAAACCCCTCCCCTGACTCTACTGTTTTCTCCTTCCCATAGCACTTGTCATCCTCTAACATAATATAAACATCTTGTTTATTTATTTTACTTATTGCTTGTCATTTGCCTCCCACCTGCAACTAGAGTGGAAACTCCATGAGGACAGAGTCCTTGGCTGTTTCATTCACTGATATAGCCCAATCACTTAGAACAGTACCTGACACATACCAGCTACTCAACAAGTATCCGTTGAATGAATTAAATGCAATTAAAAGCCCTCCCCCTTTTACAATTGAGGAAACCAAGTTCCTAACAAGTTCAGTTCTTAACAGCTTGTTAACAACAGGGGTATGGCTAGAATCCATGCCTAGGCCGCTTTGACACTATAGTTTTTTGTTTGTTTGTTTTTTGGGTTTTTTTTAAGATTTTATTTATTTATTTGACAGACAGAGATCACAAGTAGGCAGAGAGGCAGGCAGAGAGAGAGGAGAAAGCAGGCTCCCTGCTGAGCAGCGAGCCCGATGCGGGGCTCGATCCCAGGACCCTGAGATCATGACCTGAGCCGAAGGCAGAGGCTTAACCCACTGAGCCACCCAGGCACCCCAACACTATAGTTTTCTAAACAAAAGAATGGAAATCAGTTTAAGTGACCCCCATTTTGCCCCCATCTCTCTCCTTCCCACATGCACTTGACCTTTGATAGGTAAGAGAATTCAAGGGTTTCTTTCCTCCTAAGGAGCCCCTCTATATCACAAAGGCTTGGGTAGTGCTATCATGCATCAAACAAGAAAAATTCACTGATATGGTTCCAAATGGAAACCTTCCTAAGTATGGTGAATGACATTTTCAGAAAACTGCACTCTCTTCCTTTGAAGCACGCCAAGTAGCAAACCATTATGCAAGTCACCTTATCCAGCCTCAGTTGGCCGCAGTCTCATGGGTCAAGTAGCAAAGCAACTTGTTGGCTGGGCAACTTTCTAAATACATTGGCTTGCTTTGCTATACTGCACTCAGATCCCCTAAAGAATCTGTAAGAATCTGTGGCATTCTTTCAAGGTGAAGAGCAAAAGAGTTTGACATTTCTTTTGCTAATGATTTGAAGAAAAATATCCTGTAAACCACAGAGCTGGGAATATCCCCTAATTCAATTGTCAACAGGGATAATATCACAAATTCTCTTTGTTAAACCAATTTCCTGACTCTTCCCTGTATAATTAGCTCTGGGTCTTCTATCAGGGCTTAGCTTTCTAATTGTGGTAATTCTAAGTACATCAAAATTCATTCACACCTGGGGTTTACTGCCTTACCTGAGTTGCTTCTGCATCTGTTATACAGAAATAAAGGCCCATATTTCCTGTACACATTAGACAAAGAGGAAGTAATATTTTTAGAACAGAAGCAATAGAAATAATTCAGCTCGAGTTTCTCCTTTGCATCACAGTTAGCAGTATAATCCTTGGGCACAAGAGGGAATCAAGTCTTCTGAAATATGGCTCTATGTATGTGTTGGGGGTGGGGAATTGGGTAAAGGGAAAACGCACACAAGAGGACCACTAGGACCCCAGAAAGTGGAACTCGGGCAAAAATCCTTACTGATGACCTCAACCCAGAAGCTGTCTCTGGAATGCATGTTACATCAGCATGTTTTTTCAATGATATGAGGTGACAGAAAACACCCACACTTGGAAACCACCCTGGTTACGTGCCTGTCAGTGAGTAAAGGCAGAACAAATCCTCTCCCAATATATAGACACAGGCTTCAAGAGAAAAAATTTAATTATGCAAAGTCCCCTTTGCAAATGGGGAAAGCAAGGGACTTTCCTCAATGTTGATGCATCTAGGCTGGTGGGTTAGGCTGGAACACAGACAATCTAAAATAACAGCACTATCAAATCCTGTTTCTTAAGATTTTCATCAAAAAAAGTCTGTATGAGAGACTATGGACTCTGAAAAACAATCTGAGGGTTTTGAAGGGACGGGGGGTGGGAGGTTGGGGTACCAGGTGGTGGGTATTATAGAGGGCACAGATTGCATGAAGCACGGGGTGTGGTGCAAAAATAATGAATACTGTTATGCTGGAAATAAAAAATAAATTAAATATTAAAAAAAAAAGTCTGTATGGGCAATAAAAAGAAATAAAAGGCACCCAAATGGGCAAAGAAGAAGTCAAACTCTCACTCTTTGCAGATGATATGATACTTTATGTGGAAAAACCCAAAAGACTCCATCCCAAAACTGCTAGAACCCACACAGGAATTCAGTAAAGTGTCAGTATATAAAATCAATGCAAAGAAATCAGTGCATTTCTATACACCAACAGCAAGACAGAAGAAAGAGAAGTTCAAGAGTTGATCCCATTTACAATTGCACCAAAAGCCATAAGATACCTAGGAATAAATCTAACTAAAGAATCAAATAATCTGTACTCAGAAAACTATAAAGTACTCATGAAAGAAATTGAGGAAGACACAAAGAATTGGAAAAATGTTCCATGCTCATGGATTGGAAGAACAAATATTCTGAAAATGTCTATGCTACCTAAAGCAATCTACACAATTAATTCAATCCCTATCAAAATACCATCAATTTTTTTTTCAAAGAAATGGAACAAATAATCCTAAAATTTATATGGAACCAGAAAAGACCCGGAATAGCCAGAGGAATGTTGAAAAAGAAATCCAAAGTTAGTGGCATCACAATTCCAGACTTTAAACTCTATTACAAAGCTGTCATCATCAAGGCAGTGTGGTACTGGCATAAACACAGACACACAGATCAATGGAACAAAATAGAGAGCCCAGAAATAGACCCTCAACTCTATGGCCAACTAATCTTCAGCAAAGCAGGAAAGAAAGTAGAGTGGAAAAAGGACCGTCTATTCAACATTTGTTGAAAAAAAGCAGATGTTCAATGGAAAAAAGATGGTCTCTTAAAAAAATGGTGTTGGGAAAATTGGACAGCCACATGCAGAAGAATGAAACTGGACCATTTCTTCTCATCACACACAAAAATAGACTCAAAATGGATGAAAGAGCTAAATGTGAAAAAGAAATCCATGCAAATCCTTGAGGAGAACACAGGCAGGAACCTTTTCAACCTCAGCCACAGCAACTTTTTCCTAGGAACACTGCCAAAGGCAAGGGAAGCAAAGGCAAAAATGAACTATTGGGACTTCATCAAGATCAAAAGCTTTTCCATAGCAAAGGAAACAGTTAACAAAACCAAAAGATAACTGATAGAATGGGAGAAGATATTTGCAAATGACATATCAGATAAAGGGCCAGTATCCAAAATCCATAAAGAACTTATCAAATTCAACAACCAAACAACAAACAATCCAATCAAGAAAGGGGAAGAATACATGAGCAGATATCTCTGCAAAGAAGACATAAAGATGGCCAACAGACACATGAAAAAGTGCTCCACATCACTCGGCATCAGGGAAATACAAATAAAAACCACAATAAGATACCACTTCACACCAGTCAAAATGGCTAAAATTAACAAGTCAGGAAATGACAGATGCTGGCGAGGATGCAGAGAAAGGGGAACCTCCTACGCTGTTGGTGGGAATGCAAGCTGGTGCAGCCACTCTGGAAAACAGCAGGGAGGTTTCTCAAAAAGTTGAAAATAGAGCTACCCTATGACCCAGCAATCACACTTCTGGGTATTTACCCTAAAGATACAAATGTAGTGATCTGAAGGGGCACATGCACCCAAATGTTTATAGCAGCAATGTCCACAATAGCCAAACTATGGAAAGAACCTAGATGTCCATCAGCAGATGAATGGATAAAGAAGACATGTGGGGGGGGGTGGAATACTATGCAGCCATCAAAAGAAATGAACTCTTGCCATTTGCGACAATGTGGATGGAACTAGAGGGTATTATGCTGAGCCAAATAAGTCAATCAGAGAAAGATAATTATCATATGATGTCTCTGATATGAGGAATTCGAGAGGCAGGGCAGGAAATTTGGGGGGCAGGGGAGGAAAATGAAACAAGATGGGATCGGGAGGGAGACAAACCATAAAAGACTCTTAATCTCACAAAACAAACAGAGGGTTGCTGGGAGGAGAGGGGTAGAGTGGGGGTGGTTGGTTTATGGACATTGGAGAGGGTATGTGATATGGTGAGTTTTGTGAAATGGGTAAGCCTGATGATTCACAGACCTGTACACCTGGGGCAAATAATACATTATATGTTATAAAAATAATTTATTAAAAAAATCTGAAAATTTAAAAAAAAAATGGTCTGTGTGGTGATGCCTGGGTGGATCAGTCTGTTAAGCACCTGCTTTTGGCTCAGTTTATGATCCCAGGGTTCTGGGCATTGGGCTGAAATGGGCTCCCTGCTCAGTGGAGATTCTGCTTCTCCTTCTGCCTACTGCTTCTCTCCCCTGCCTTGTACTCTCAAGTACTCTCTCCCCTCTTGTACTCTCTCACACTCGTGCTGTCTCTTAAATAAATAAATAAAATCTTTCAAAGAAAAAAAAAAGTCTATCTGTAGCTTATGAATGGCCTGAGTAAGCCCCCTCTGTGACCGTGGCAATGGGGCGTGCCTCATCCCTCTGGACTCTCAAGTGTATTTATCCTCATGGTCAAAATAACATTCTAAACCCCAAAAGGATCATTTACTTGTACATGTTGCTTATGTCTGGCAAACTTTCACACACCCTATTCTTCCACTTGACTCATAAAAATTATCATCAAAATATCTGAACTCTGACCCATTCTAACTACCTCCACTGCGGTTACCTGGTCCAGGTCACCAACATCTCTTAATTGGATTATTGCAATAGCCTCCCAATGTTTCCCAACTTCTACCCTTGCCCATTTACCATCCATTCTCAAAACTTGCCCCAGTGATCTCTTTTAAAACTTAGATTACACCACTCTTCTATTCAAAACCACCAATGGCTTCCTGTTTCTCCATGGCCTGCAAAGCACTCCATTACTCCTTGACTTTACCTTCTATTCCTCTTCCTTTCATAACACTTTACCCCACAAACAATGGCATCCCTGTTGTTCCTTGATCATCAGTGTATGTTCCTGCTTTTAATTCCTTGTTCTAGTTGTTAGTGATAACAATTATCAGTTCTCTTCCTGTGTAAGAAATCTCACAACATTTTCCTTAACTTCAATGATCCACTAGAAAGAATCACACATCAAGAGCAGGTTTATACTCTTGGCTAAGATTAATCATAGCAGAAGACAGAGTGGAAGTAGCAAGAAAAAAAGATACCTATTGACAAAGTCCAGAGATATCCAGCATAAGCTCCTGAAACCCTCCTTCATTCAAGGTCACACAGGATGGGCTGCATTAACTCTTTCTTCACACACCCTAAACTTGTCATGCTTCCCTGTAGTAGAATATATTCCCCAGCCTCTACCAAGCTAAGATACTTACAGTTACATCTATAGAGAGGAAAATATTTAAAAACAGTTGTGGGAGTGGCTATTGAGGACATAATATGAGCAAACTTGTGTGCTTGTCAGAGCTTGATGTGTTAGGGTTGTTGTAATGCGAGGTAAGAGACCTATTCCCTTTTAAGTAAAGTCATTTAAGATACAGTAACTGTATAAAATGGGCTCAGAATGACAGCATGGGTGGTCCAAACACCTATATAGTTCCAGGTGTAATACCTGGCCAACATTTCCAGTTGTAAGTAATGAGAATTTAGAACAGTAACTATTTCCTTTAGTGAGTACAGATATTCTAAATGTGAGAAGATTTGGAATGAATAAAATAAAGGTTTTAGAGAATCCAACTATATATTTTTGTACATATTTAGTATCTATGCATTTGATATTTTAAGATAATTTGAACTTTCAGAATGACAACCTTGTAACTCCAATTTAAACTGTGGAGCTGAAGAACTCATTATACTCATGATTTTAAGTGGAATTTTATTGTATTCTTTAATATTATTGGAGCATCTGAGAGAACTTTTAGTTCACTGTATATATAAATTCAATTTATTAGAAGATATAATTTAGTACTCAGAGGCTTTGTTTACCAGACAAAAGACTTAAGAAAGGAAAAATAATACTATATATTAAGTATATAAATGAAGTTTAAAATAGTTGAAGATGTTTAACTAACTATGTTGGTAAATGTTACTATACATTATTAAAATCAATTAGATTTATAAAGAGAATGAAAAAAATTTGTATGTAGAACTCAAGAGTGAAGAAAAACTAGGTTTGGGGATTTATATGTTTAATAAATTGAATATCAACATTTAAAATCCAAAGAGAACTCCTGAATAGTCGGTCTCAAGAAGACCAAAAATTCCCTTCAGAACACCTAGGCTCTCTGAATTGGAAGCAATGTCCCCAGGACATCAGCATGTTCCCAGAAATCACACATCATACCTGTACATTTTCTTTGAGATAGGGAAGGAAAACTTCACTTACTACGCCATTTTCTCATAAAATTAAAGTGGGCAGATTTTTCCTCCAATCAGGAAAACTGGTAAGCAGTCTGTTCTTTAGTACCAGGCCAGACTTAGCAGATCTAAGTTACAGAGCCAGGTGGCATTTTTAGGAAAACTCTGAGAGCTTCAAGGAACTTCAGTGAAATCCAGGAATCTTCAAGGATTAGAAGTGTTATTTGATTCTCTTTTGTTCCTTTTTGCAACCCACAATCTACTCTGCCAAAAAATTATCTTCATTATCTAGTTAAATGAAAGATGTGGGAATGCTGTAATATAGCCCATTTTCATGACATGTTTTTCCTCTGGGGATGAAGTTATTTAAATAATGTCCTCTGGCTCTGGTAATTCATATACTCAACAATCAACACTTTGGACCTCAGTATTGATTTGCTTGAATCTTGGATTGTTGTTAATTTCACAATCCCAGGAGGGTTGTTTGTGGCAGAGAAATCTACTTCCATTAAAACTCTGGGCGTCAATTCACTAAAATAATTTTCTTTTAGATTGCTATTGAATTGAAAGAAAACTTTTTCTGAGCCCTTTCTAATTAAATCATAAATCTGAAGAACAACCTTCTGAAAGCTATGAAGGATACTCGCTAAGTAAAGAATATACCATTCTCCAACCATGTATCTTATAAATCAGAATATCCCCAGGTATCTAATGTATAATGAATGTGGAGTTTATTTAAATTCAGAAAGGTACAGCTATGTTGCACATATCACAAGATAAATTTAACTGTGAATCTGTATGTAAAAGTGCAGAATGTGACATTTAATAAAATTTATAACTCAATTCAGAGCGAAAAGTATATGTTTGGTATGAGGTGAAATCGAACAAAGAAAATTGAAAGATGTGGCATGGAAAGACCTGGACCTGAGACTTGGTCTTTAACTCTCTCTTGGACAAGTCATTCACCTCTTTGAGTTTCAAATTCTTCATTAAAAAATGGGGGGCATTCAATTACATAAGAAAACTGTTAATCAAGATAAAGAGTCATATTGATATGAATACACTAATAGTAGGAGATCTTAACATGCCTCTCTCAGAAATAGATCATCGAAGCAGAAAATCAATAAAGAAACAAGAGCATTGAATGACACATTGGACCAGATGGACCTCATAGATATAAACAAAACACTCCACCCTAAAACAACAGAATACTCATTCTTCTCAAGTGCACATGGACCTTCTCCAGAATAGACCACATACTTGGTCACAAATCAGGACTCAACCGATACCAAAAGACTGAGATTATTCCCTGCACATTCTCACATCACAGTGCTTTGAAACTGGAGCTCAATCACAAGGAAAATTTCCGAAGGCACTCAAACACCTGGAAGCTAAAGACCACCTTGCTTAAGAATGCTTGGATCAACCAGGAGATCAAGGAAGAACTGAAACAATTCATGGAAACCAATGACAATGAAGACACTTCGATCCAAAACCTATGGGATACAGCAAAGGCGGTCCTAAGGGGGAAATACATAGCCATCCAAGCCTCCCTCAAAAAAAATTGAAAAATCCAGAACACAGCAGCTGTCTCTACACCTTAAAGAACTGGAGAATCAACAACAAATCAAACCAACTCCACCCACAAGAAGGGAAATAATCAAGATTAGAGCTGAGATCAATGAGTTAGAAACCAGAGATACAGTAGAATGTATCAATGAAACTACAAGGTGGTTTTTTGAAAGAATCAATAAGATCGATAAACCATTGGCCACACTAATCCAAAAGAAAAGAGAGAAAGCCCAAATTCATAAAATTATGAATGAAAATGGAGAGATCACAATAAACACCAAGGAAGTAGAAACAATCATCAGAAGTTATTACAACAGTTATATGCCAATAAGCTAAGCAACCTAGATGAAATGGATGCATTCCTGGAAAACTATAAACTCCCAAAATGGAACCAGGAAGAAATTGACAACCTGAATAGACCAATATCTAATAACAAGATTGAAGCAGTAATTAAAAACTTCCCAAAAAACAAGAGCCCAGGACCTTATGGATTCCCTGGGGAATTCTACCAAACTTTCAAAGAAGAAATAACACCTATTCTCCTGAAGGTATTTCAAAAAACTGAAGCAGAAGGATAATTTCCAGACTCTTTCTATGAAGCCAGCATTACCTTGATCCCCAAACCAGGCAAAGACCCTACCAAAAAGGAGAATTTCAGACCAATATTACTGATGAATATGGATGCTAAGATTCTCAACAAGATCCTAGCAAACAGGATCCAACAGCACATTAAAAAGATTATCCACCACGACCAGGTAGGATTTATTCCTGGGCTACAAGGATGGTTCAACATTCACAAATCAATCAATGTGATAGAACAAATTAATATGAGAAGAGAGAAGAACCACATGGTCCTCTCAATGGATGCAGAAAAAGCATTTGACAAAATCCAGCATCAGTTCCTGATTAAAACGCTTCAAAGTATAGGGATAGAGGGAACATTCCTGAACTTCATCAAATCTATCTATGAAAGACCCACAGCAAATATCATCCTCAATGGGAAAAAGCTTGCAGCCTTCCCGTTATGATCAGGAACAAGACAAGGATGCCCACGCTCTCCACTCTTGTTCAACATAGTATTAGAACTCCTAGCAACAGCAATCAGACAACAAAGAGAAATAAAAGGTATCCAAATTGGCAATGAAGAAGTCAAACTCCCTCTCTTCACAGATGACATGATTCTTTATATGGAAAACCCAAAAAACTCCACCCCCAAACTACTAAAACTCATACAACAATTCAGCAACGTGGCAGGATACAAAGTCAATGTACAGAAATCAGTGGCTTTCTTATACACTAACAATAAAAATACAGAAAGGGAAATTAGAGAATTGATTCCATTTACTATAGCACCAAGAACCATAAGATACCTGGGAATAAACCTAACCAAAGAGGTAAAGGATCTATACTCGAGGAAATATAGAACACTCATGAAAGAAATTGAAGAAGACACAAAAAGATGGAAGACCATTCCATGCTCTTGGATCAGAAGAATAAACATTGTTAAAATGTCTATACTGCCTAGAGCAATCTATACTTTTAATGCCATTCCGATCAAAATTCCACCGGTATTTTTCAAAGAGCTGGAGCAAATAATCCAAAAATTTGTATGGAATAAGAAGAGACCCCAAATCGCTAAGGGAATGTTGAAAAACAAAAATAAAACTGGGGGCATCACGTTACCTGATTTCAAGCTTTATTACAAAGCTGTGATCACCAAGACAGCATGGTACTGGCATAAAAACAGACACATAGACCAGTGGAACAGAGTAGAGAGCCCAGATATGGACTCTCAACTCTATGGTCAAATAATCTTTGACAAAACAGGAAAAAATATCCAGTGGAAAAAAGACAGTCTCTTCAATAAATGGTGCTGGGAAAACTGGACAGCTATATGTAGAAGAATGAAACTCGACCATTCTCTTACACCGTACACAAAGATAAACTCAAAATGGATAAAAGACCTCAACGTGAGACAGGAATCCATCACAACCCTAGAGGAGAATATAGGCAGTAACCTCTTCGATAGCAGCCACAGTAACTTCTTTCAAGATATGTCTCCAAAGGCAAAGGAAGCAAAAGCAAAAATGAACTTTTGGGACTTCATCAAGATCAAAAGCTTCTGCACAGCAAAGGAAACAGTCAACAAAACAAAGAGGCAACCCACGGAATGGGAGAAGATATTTGCAAATGACAGTACAGACAAAAGGTTGATATCCAGGATCTATAACGAACTCCTCAAACTCAACACACACAAAATAGACAATCATATAAAAAAAAGGGGGGCAGAAGATATGAACAGACACTTCTCCAATGAAGACATACAAATGGCTATCAGACACATGAAAAAATGTTCATCATCACTAGCCATCAGGGAGATTCAAATTAAAACCACATTGAGATACTACCTTACACCATTTAGAATGGCCAAAAGTAACAAAACAGGAAACAACATGTGTTGGAGAGGATGTGGAGAAAGGGGAATAAGGACCATCTGTACCCCAATGTTTATAGCAGCAATGGCCACGGTCGCCAAACTGTGGAAAGAACCAAGATGCCCTTCAACGGACGAACGGATAAGGAAGATGTGGTCCATATACACTATGGAGTATGATGCCTCCATCAGAAAGGATGAATAGCCAACTTTTGTAGCAACATGGACGGGACTGGAAGAGATTATGCTGAGTGAACTAAGTCAAGCAGAGAGAGTCAATTATCATATGGTTTCACTTATTTGTGGAGCATAACAAATAGCATGGAGGACAAGGGGAGATGGAGAAGAGAAGGGAGTTGAGGGAAATTGGAAGGGGAGATGAACCATGAGAGACTATGGACTCTGAAAAACAATCTGAGGGTTTTGAAGGGCGGGGGGTGGGAGGTTGGGGGAACCAGGTGGTGGGTATTAGAGAGGGCATGGATTGCATGGAGCACTGGGTGTGGTGAAAAAACAATGAATACCGTTATGCTGAAAAAATATATAAAAATTAAAAAAAACCATGTATTTAAAAAAAATTCATGAAAATGTCATTATGCCAGTATAGTCCTTACAATATTTTATTTGAATTTTTATAAAACTTCATTCTTTTAAACCACATATTTATGGTCTGAAATCCTTTATAATTATGTTGGTATGCTATAATAATCTCATTAATGAGAATAAAATATATTTTCTGGTGTAAAAAAAATGAGGGGAATTTAGGGATTTCTAATCTACCTACCTCCCCAACTTTTAAAAATCACATGTTCTCTCTGCACATTATAAATTAATTGTGATTTTCCCTTCTCAGTACAATATTGTGAAACATTAGTGGAGTTATTCATATAAACTGAAAGTGGGTAACTAGCCAGATGCATGATAGGATATATGCATCATTAACATTTCCAATGAAATGTTTTAATCTTTCAGGAACTTATTGGCCCTAATCTAAATTTCTGCAGTGATTTTCGTTTTGAGGAATATTAAACCCACCATGATGGACGAAATCTTCCATTGACTAACCTGATATTAGATCTCAGAATGACAAAATGAAGAAAAATAGTAGATTACATGCTGGATTCCATTATCACTTTTTTGGACAATGGAAATTACTCTTCTCAGTTTTCAATTATCTCTATTCTTACCTCACCAGTCTTTTTTTAAAGCTATCTTTCCTAATTGCTCTATATATGAGAAAGAGGCATCAATAACATTCAGATATGATATAGCCCATAATTTTGTAGGACTCAAAAAGATTTGCTAGCAGACAGAAACTAATTACACAGACTTTATAAAAGGGTCTCATTCTTCATTAAAGGCACAGCTATTATTATTTCCCCAGTTACTTTCTAATTGCACTCTATATTATTGATGACAAATTCAAAACCTTAAGACTCAATTATGGAAACAGCTTATCGATGGCAACTCTGTCTCTATTAATTGTTCCTATTATAAGGAATTAACAAAACTGTCAGATTCTCTCTAATTCATGAGGAATGGTTCTCTCCATGAATTAGAACTATCTGATTAATGGCCTCTTGGAAAGATATTCTTTTAAAATGATTTTCAAGTCATGAACTGGCAATCTTCTTGTATTTTGAATTACAACCAATGTAATTCTTTCATTTTTGTATCTCATTCCTGTCACTATGATTGAACTCAAGGTTGGTTATGACTTTTTGCATATACTTTGTGACATTCTGCTTGTACAAAAATAAGAGAATCAATAAAAATTGGTTTACACTGTGTATTTCTAAATTATCTTTGTATGTGTAAAAAATTACTCTGAATTGAATTAAAGAGATAAAAGTATAGTAAAAGTCATAATGCAGAAATGTTAGTTTATTATGTGATAGGGTGGTAGATGAGGCCCCAGCTCCTGAAACTTAACACTTATTTTCCCATCTCAACTTTACCATGAACTTACACTTTGACATCATAGCTTTTGTTTCTTCTTATACCAAGTGAGAAGTTGGAACTAAGTAATTACAAATGCCCTTCCAGATCTATGATTTTATGGTTTTATACATTTTAACAAAACCAAAGGTGATACTGCCACAAGAAAGTGTTATCTTTTTTTCTAAGTTTCCAGTTTGTGGTAATTTCCCTAGAACAAAACTATCTTGTAGTCAATATTTCTTCCTTAATAATTTCTTGTTTTCCCAAAATTCACTGAAAGATCTTTATTCTAGAAGAATGAACTCAGAATAGTAGTCAAAAATAAGAACCATACTAGACCAAAGCTCCCACCAAGTGCATTCAGCTTTTCCATCTATGTCTTCCAAAATCATTAATACTGGCATATACAAATCACATCAACAGGTCTTACAGAAGACAGAATTTGTCTTTCCCACCTCATAGAACAGAAAATGGAGAAAGTTATCTAGATCATTCAAGTTCTCTTATACACATACATACACTCACATCTCTTGCTTCAATTACCCAGTTATTTCAAGATAAAGTATGAGCAGAACAGAGTCAAAGTTATGTTAAACCTGCTTTCACAGATTAGAAGAAAGTTGGAGAGGAGCTTCAAATATGTGAAGTCAGGAATAAAACTGAACTTCAAGGTCTCAGACAGCTGTAGAGTAGTGGACAGCACCATGGATAAGGAACCAGAAATCTTTACTTCAAGTCCAAGGCCTCCCCTTACTTTGTAGGCAAAGCTCTTCACCTGTCTGTGTCTGAGTTATAAAAAGAGGATATAATTCTATCACCCTCACAGGATCATTCTCAGGGACTGAATGAAATAAATGTCTATGAAAGCACTATGAACTATAAAAGTCTTAGGCAGTATGACCCCAACCCTGCAAATCTAAAAGCCTATGAAAAATCTTCGGCATCTTGACTATATGGAACAGCTACTCTCCTACTTATAACAATAAGCAATGTGGTTGAGGAGGGAAACTTCGAACTCCTTATAGAAGACCTAGGTTCCATGTCCCACATGGTTCCTCACCAACTGTGTTTACTTAGATCTCCTAAGTCTGAAACCAGAAATCTGGTAACATTCACATTCAATGTCTCCCTTAACCCCTAAGAGAAATCCAGAACCAAATCCAGAATAAAACTCTCTTCTGAGGGGAAAAACTGCAGATAACTTTTTAAAAAATATTTTATTTCTTTATTTGACAGAGAGAGACACAGTAAGAGAGGGAACACAAGCAGGGGGAGAGGGAAAGGGAGAAGCAGGCCTCCCGTGGAACAGGGAGCCTGATGTGGGGCTCGATCCCAGGACCCTGGGATCATGACCTGAGCCGAATGCAGACACTTAATGACTGAGCCACCCAGGTGCCCCCAGATAACGTTTTCATTCAAGACATTTGATATCCTGGTAAACCATTTTAACTATATAAATAATAGGGAAAAAACCCTAAAATTCAATGCCTTCTATTCTGTTGGTTGTACAAAGGGTGTTGCCCCCTTTAGATCATATGTGACAGTGGCTGACAGACTTGACATTTTTTAGTAATAATCGTGATGACACCCCTGTATATATCCACATACTAGATTGAATAATGCTCCCTAAAGCGATCTATGTCATGATCCCTGGAACCCCTACATGTTACTTTATATGGCAAAGGGACCTCACAGATGTCTTTAAGAACCTTGAGATGGGGAAATTGCCATGGATTACACAAGTGGTCCAAAATGTAAGTGGAAGTGTCCTTATAAGAGGGGGATGCAAAGGGATATTTAACAATAGATGAGAAAGTAAAGAGATGTGACTATGGAAACAAGAGGTTAAAGTGACACAAGCAAGAGGCCAAGGAATGTAGACAACTCCAAGAATCAGAAAAAGGCAAGGAAATGGATTCATCCTTAGAGCTTACAGAGGGAGTGTGGTGGCCCTGCTCATGTCTTGCTTTTTTAGACCAGTGAAATCTATTTCACACTTCTGACTTTCAGAACGTTAGATAAATTTGTGTTGATTTAAGCCTCTGTGTTTGTGGTAATTTGCTACAACAACTCTCGGAAATTGCTACAATTCATTCTGATATTTCCTTTTGATACTCTTAACTCTTGAAGGATGACTTCATTACCACCTGTAGCTACTCTCAGAAAAGCTGGTCAGTGTGTGGACCTCAAATTCTTTCCAAAGACTTGGAACAAAGAAAGACAGCTCCAGAATATGTATACTTCCTTCAAGCGAGGTCTGTTGACTGCTGAGGCTTCTCAGTTGCCTGTGGTTATACCATGGGTTGGAAGCTAGAAAACAAGACATTCTATCTTTCAGACGTTATGAGAAAAATTTCATTCAAAATATTTAAGATACAACCTAGTAAGTTGTTTTGACAGTTATAAATAACTGCAAAAACTAAATTTTAATATCTTCTAATTCTGTTGGTTTTACAAAGGGTGCTGACCTCTGGTATCATATGTGACAGTAGTTAACTTGACATTTCTTAGTAATAATCATGAAGCCACCATCTTATATGTGGATAGTAACTTACAACTTATATATATTTTTTCATCCTCACTATAATCCTACTGGGAGAAATTATTATTATTATTTTAAATATTTATTTGAGAGAAAAAGGAATTGTGAGAGAGCAAGAGCAGTGGGGAGAGGGAGAAGTAGGCTCCCCAATGAGCAGGGAGCCTGATGTGGGGCTCCACCCTAAGACCCTGGGATCATGACCTGAGCCTAAGGCAGACACTTAACTGACTGAGCCACCCAAGTGTCCCTGGGGGAAAATATTATTACTCTCATTCTATTGACAAGTCATCAGAGGCTCAAGAAAAGTTTTCCAATATCTCAAAACCTAAGAAAGTTTCAATCAGACCAAGGACTCCAAACCTGGTCTTCTGACTACAAAATACACAAAATAGAGTCACTATCCAAAATGATAAGTGATTTGCACCCAACATTTCTATTGGCAGGATTAAGAGCAGCATTGCTTATTAACCAAACTTAAAATATTTTGTCAATTAATATGTACTTCCTTCTTTGTTGTCTTCACAACTGAAAATTACTTCACTCGAGAGGCACTGTCACATTCTAGAAAGAAAGCAAAATTTAGAATAGGGCACACTACAGACCTGACAGTGCCTCTTTTTATCTGTGTGATCATATGATATGCAAATGGTCATTTTGTTCTCCTGGGCTTCCATTTCCCACAAAGTGTGTAATGTATAGATAATCAACCCCATTTTACCAATGAAGACATAAATTCAAAGAGGTTATTTCTCCCAGTTCATATGCCTAACAATTAGAAAAGGTGGGACATAAAAACAGGTCTTCTGAATTCATCCATTCATTAAACAGCAATAAATAAGTGTCTATCTCAAGCTGGGTCCTAGAAATACAAAGATGAAAATTGGAACAATGAAAAGCCCCTCACAGAGCTCACAGTCTGATGAGAAGGGACATAAAGGTAAACAGGCAATTATAATGAAGTTCGATGAGTGACATGACCAAGAGGCAAAAAAAGCACACGGGAGGACTTCTCAGAAGGAAAGACATAGGAATTGAGGTGTGCAGAAAAAAATCTTACAGGCAAAGTGGGAGAAGGAAGGGAAGGGTTTTCCAGAGGAGGTATCTCATTTGCGCAAAGTCTCAACACACTGTATGATGCACACCTGTGTCTATTGGCATTGTACCTTCTGGGCTTTATGTTTAAACAAGTGGTCCTAGACACAGTTTTGGATGGCAACCAGAGTATTCCCATGAGCCCATGACTTTTAAAACTGGCTAAATAGATATAGCATACAGAAGATCAGTTTGCTGGTTCTAAATGTTCCATAGTCCCTTCTTTAGATATTGTTTGAGGAGTAAGGATACCAGCTGAGGATCATATTTTGAAGGGAGACTACATTTGAAAATCAACAATGAGAATTATTTTTGACATCAAAGCAGACTGGACATAAACATTCAGAGAGTTCATGCCAAGAGGGAGCAGCTCCTGATTTCCTTAACAGGAAAGACAATTGTGACTGCTGTTCAAGACCACCAGAGCTATTTTATACTAAACAAGATGCAATATATAAAGGTATCTGGAAAAGTTAAGGATAGAACTCAGTAATTTTAATTTTTCACATGAAGAACACATTTCTCTGCTTTAGACACTTTCCCATCAGATCCAAGACAAAGAATAAATCAACTAAAATACTTTTTTGAAAGGTTTAATGCATCATTCTAGTGGATGCCTTCTTTCACTGTGATCAGATTATCTCATTTTCAGTATGGTGCATATGCCCCCAAATTTCTACAATATATCTCTAAGTAACAAAAGTGTTTTTACTCCCCATATAACTGACTTAATTTAAAGAGAGCAAATTTTATATTCCAGAGTAACAAAGAGAAGAAAGAAAACAAGACTTAGAGCAAAGCAGCACTAGTGTGTTCACTTCATTATTCAACCTACTTTCTTGAAAATGAATGAATTTGTTATTCAAAAGAATGTCCTTTTCCATGACTGAACCCTTTAACAGGGTATATTCGATTTTAGAACATGTGCGATCAGAACTGAATATTGAACATCTGTTTAATCTTAGACCAACTGGAAAGCCACCAAAGCCACTCCTCTGTGTCTCTGCTTGCACTGAAAAGTGCAATTCTCCTTTTTTGAATACTAAGTGAAATGATCTTTCCTAGATTCTTTGCTACATCTTTCCTAGGTGAAATGTGAACAGGCCAGCAGTGTAATTCAATATTTACTGAGTGCCAGAATGATCTCTGTCCTAATTCTAAAAGGAGAAAATCAAACAAACAAAAAAATCTGAAGCCTACACAATGCTCATTAAAATACTCATTTTTTTTTCATCCTCTAAGTCAGGGGAACAACAACGATGTTAAGAAATCAAATAGACCCAACTTAAAGGAACATGTCTCATCAGACTCCAGACCATAGGCTGGCAGTTTGAGCAAGCTATTGGCAAGGCATGTAGTAGTGAGATGCAGCTGTTTTGAATGAGCCATTTTTTTAATCTTCTGCTTTAATGCAATGATTTTGATGCCTGGAATAAGCCATTAAACTTGCAGCTTAAAAAAAAAAATCAGCAGCTCAAAAAAAAAAAAATGTGTGAAGCATATATCCTCATCCCATCCCTTGGCCTCTCCTTCTGGCCTACCTCCATCCCAGAGCATGAGTGAAAGATAAGGAGCAAATGTAGGACAGACTGAATCTCAGAGATGGGGTGTGGCAGGGTACACAGAAATGCCATGGTTGGGGCGGGGGAAGACATCATCTGGTAGATAACTCACATAAAACCAGGAATCACACGCTTACCAAATTCACTCCTTGAATGCAGTGTCACTTATCATTTTAGCAATTTCTCAGAATACAGTTGTCTCTTAAATGGTTTGCATCTCACATTTTCTGATTCTGCCTTTGAAATTACAGTGGTCACATGAAGTTATTTTCTAGATAAATAGAGATATGGGCATACATAGATATGTACATGTAAGATAGAGTCAGAGAGATGCAATCTGATTGTCTTGATGGAACTATTTATTTGAAAATCTTCCTGAATATGGAATTTTATTGATAGATCAGATGTATGACAGTGGGATGGGTGGGGAGGTAGAAATGAGGAAAGCTATTTGGACCCCAGTGTGGTCTCTTATTCTTTGTTCCTGAGGGCACAGGAAATCCTAGCATGAAATGTCTACCATTTCTTTCAGTATGGGAATCTCAGCCACAAAGTTTGGTCTAAGAGAAATAGAAATTTATTTTTCTGCAATTTGAGTTGATTTCTACTTTGAAACTTCCTTCCCCGTTGGTAGAAATTTAATCTCCTCAGTTCATGGGTCCATCTTCCTTCAACCCTGTCACATTTGAGTTCCATAGAGAACACTATTCCCACTCTGCCATACTGACGAGTCCTGCTAGTTTTACCAACATCCCCCACCCCCAAATACTTAGTTTGTCCAGGACAGGTTTGTTACCCTAAGACTCAGACTTTTGTAAACCAGACCCAGTTAGTCTCCTTTTTCCTGTAGCCCACCCTGTCAAGTCCCGCCCCTGAGGCAACTGATTCCTTCATTCAGCGAGTATTCACTAAGGTTTCACTACATTCCAAGCAACATTCCAGCAGTGAACAAAACAGGACAAAATAAATCCTTGCTCTCCTAGGGACAAACAGAAAATAGGTATATGACTACATAAAATGCACAGTTTCAGTTGCAGATAGGTGTTACAAAGAAAGATCAAGCAGAGGAGAGTAGGGAGGGAGGCTGCAATTTTTAACTTTAGAGTTGCTGGAAGGCTTCGCTATCAAAGTGACATTTCAATAAAAACCTGAAGGAAGGGAGGGAGTGTGCCCAAGTGATTATCTGGTAGAAGTGCATTGCAGGACCAGCAAACAGCAAAGGAAAGCCCCTAAGACATGAACAGCAAGGAGAATAGATGAGGTCAGCAAGGTAGCCCAAGGCCAGATGGAGGAGGCCATCAGCACTGTATGGTCTCAACCAGCTCTGTCCAAAAGAAGCAGAACATGAGCTAGATATGAAACTGTAAATGTTTTAGTAGTGGCATTTTTTAAAAGTGGTGAGGTGTAGTGAAATTAATTTTAATATATTTTATTTGATCTACTATATCCAGAATATTTTGACAGGCAAGAAATGTATAAATTATTAATAAAATACTTTGCTTTTTATACTAAGGCTTTATAATACAGTGTGTTTCACACTAATGGCACACCTCAATTTGGACAAGCCATATTTCAAGTGCCCAAGAGACACAATGTAGCTTGTGACTATCACATAGGATAGTGCAGTTCTAACTACCTGAATAAGGAGAAGGGCAAAGAGGGGACATACCAGGAAAAAAATTAACATATCACTGACATCATCCTGTCACGGGGCTACATGCCATTTCCTATTGCCATTCCTCTATAATGCTGGTCTAGAAGAATACAAGGACAACCTTAGACATAATATTTTCTTAAATCATTTCCTTTTCTGATTATACAACATATATGTGCCCATAAACATTCAAATACAGAAATGAACAGTGCCCATAAACATGCAAATGCAGAAATGAAATCAGGTAAAGTTTAAGGATGGAATGAGGGTCCTCTAACCCTGTTTCAAGCCTGCTTCTAGCTCCTCAGACCTTCCATACCCACTCTTGTGCACTCAATCTTAGTTCCACTAGAAATTAAATTACACAGGGACAGAAATTTTATCTATTTTATTCCCTGCTATAGCCCCAGAGCCTAACACAGTGCCTGGCACATACCTGGTGATCAAAAAATATGCTGAGTGAATGTATGAAGCAGGTAACATTTGGCTTGAACTCCATCATCTTCTCTTGGCCAAACTCGCAAACCCATCCACAGTGGCATCCTTTTCTCTTCTATTTACAGTGAAGGCTCTGTCTCTATTCCTCCCTAAGGCAACACTTTCACTGGAGTTCTGGGTCCTGTCCCCCTCCTGGGATCCTTAAGACCTTCATTCCTTCCCTAACCACCACCACCACCACCACTGCACCCCCCCAACTCTTTCTGGCATTCAGATCTCCTCTCACAACTACATATTCTACTCCACTACCCACCCCCAACTTTTTACCGCCTTTTTACAGCTAAAGTCCTCAAAATATTTATCTATACTCACTGTTTCCAGTTCTTCTATTCTCTCTTTAATTCACTCCTGTCTTTTGCCCACATAAGGACATTCAGGGTACCGAAGATCACCAGTGACATCCATATTGCCTAACCCAAGGGTTATTTTTCTATACTCATCTTTCATACCTTCTCAGAAATCCCTGACAGAGGGAACCACAGTGTTAATTTTCCTTTTATCTCAGGAGCCACTTCAAACTTACTTCCCACTGATTCTCCTCCTGCAGAAGTCCCCAGAGGTTGGGGTGCTTCCCCAACCCCCATAGTCTTAATTTCAGGGTTTTCTTTCTCTCAACATCATGTTCAACCCATTAGCAAGCCCTGTCACCTCTACTCCCAAAATATATGTTGACTCTGACAGCTTCTCTCCCTCTTCACCACCACCCCTCTAGCCCAGGTTATCATTCTCCTCATTTCAATTGCATCTAAATTTTCCCTCTGCTCCCGTCCTGGCTCCCACAGTCTATTCTGTCTGGCATCCAGTGGTTTCTTTTAAAATCCAAGCCAGAACAGTCACCATCCTGCTCCATGGCTGCTGATGACTCCCCATTATGACCAGAGTAAAATCCAGTCTTTACCACCACCCCTCCTATCTGCCCAGTCTCATTCTCCTCCCATTGCCCACTGAAATCCAGCCACACTAAGCATTATTGCTATTCCCCAGAAACTCTAATCTGTTGTTGCAGAATCTTTGTATATACTATTCCTTCTGTCTGCAAGGCTCTTCCCATTTTCTCTGTCTGGTTGGCCCCTTCTCTCCTGGAATTCTCAGCATCAATGTTTGTTCTGCAGAGGTCTTCCCTGATGACTCTAACTTCCCTCCACCCCCAAATCTTCCTTCTGAGCTAATCTGTTTATTTGTTAGTTCCTTAAACTTATGATAATTCATAATTATATCACTTGTTTTCTTCTTTGGCTCTCCCACTAGATTGTCAGCTGCTTCAGGTCAGTATCTCTCCAACTTGATTGATCACTGCTGTATTTCCAGTATCTAGCTCAGTACTTGGCTCATTCCATTATAGGTACCCAGTAAATATTTGTTGAATACTTGAATGAATGAATGAATGAATGGGTGCATGATGACCTGGAAAGATGTTGGGAAAAGAGAGATAGAGAGAAGTGGCACTGAATTCCAAATTCAAATACTTGATCTTCATACCTGAGACCAGCCCTCATATTTGGAGTGTGATAGAAAATGCTAGAGCCAGTGAATCAGTAGAAAAACTGAAGTGAGTACTTATTAGCTATTCTCAGCCAAGAGTAGACCCAGCCCACAGACCTTGCCTTTAGCTCAAGCCTGTATTTATAAACTGTCCAGTCAGTTTGATAGTATCACTCGTGCATTGGAGCTTCAGATTCTGAGCAACCAGATTACTTAGATACATGTCAGGACAGTTTATGCTTCAGGATATTTGTAAGCCATTAGAATCAGCAAATCACTGGGCACTATGGTAAAAGAGAGTGAGAGAGAGAGATTGGGACAATCTCAAAGCTGGAAGTAAAAGGGAGAACACACTCCTATTATGATTAAATTTCAAGAGAAAATGCCCTCTAGAATAAGAAAGCAAAAGAATGAAGTATTTAGGTTCACTCAATAGTCAATCTGTATTGTTTCTACTTCTATAATGCATACTCTGCAACAAAATAGTGGCATTCTCTGACTTTAATATTTGTAAGATGGGGTTAATAATAATACCCACCAAAGTTGTGAGGACTAAGTGAGAGAATTCATATAAAACAATTAGCACAATGTTAGTACTTATCAAGTGCTCAGCAAAAATTTATAATTTTGATTATTAATAGTGTTAATAGATAAACAAAATGGAACATTTCTCACAGCATGAGACACAACTAGATGATTAATGTAACCAACCTAACCCAATACCTAGCATTCAGTAAATGGTCAAAAGATGGTAATGATCACTAATATTATTTAGTTATATATTATTTTATTATTATTACTCTCTCAACAGACATATAAGTAGGTAGAGGCTAGTAATGCCATTTTTGACATGTGGACACTGAGAATTAAAAAGGTCACACAGTTAGCAGGTGATAGAGCCTACACATGAGCCCAGATCTTAAAACACTTGGGTCAATGGCATTATGTTTACTGTGTGACATAGTTTATATCAGGTTGGATGTTTTGTAAATTAAGTTTTATTGGCACACAGCTATACCCATTTGTTTACATATTGTCTTTGGCTGGTTTTATGCCACAACAGCAAAGTTGAGTAGTTGTGACAGACCATATGTTCCAGAGATCCTAATATATACTCGCCCTCTACACAGAAAAAACAGATCCCTGCTCTTCAACAAGTTATTTAATGGCACTGTGAACTAATCTATATATTGTAAACTATCTATACATAATCATTTTATAAATTACCAATTACAAAACAACGTCTTAGAAACAGATCATCACCTAAATCCAGTCTTTTCCCAAAAGCAGAACCGAAATGTGACAGCATCCCTTGTGGCCAGGGCTCCTTGATGCTAAACAAGGAGAGCCAAAGCATAAAAAGCAGCAGATTTCTATGTAGACTTCTCAAGCCTTCTAGTGCAGTTGCCTTTGGACCCCAGGCATAAGTGCCACCTACTATGAACTGTCTCAGACACACCTTCAGACTAAAATCCACATCATTTCCCCCTTTTCATTCTATTCCCTTTAATAGAATTAGTAGTGGTCATCCCAATTTGCTTGACCCCACAAGCCTGGACTGGCAAATTTGAAATGGTAACCCCAGCTGTCACCATTTATCACCTGGCCCCACCAAAGGAGCATGAAATAAATGGCACTGTAATTTGTTGTACCGAAGCTGGTTTCACAGTCCTAGATGCACAAGATGTTTTTGATGACTAGCGTAGGCCCCTGTCCCACCTGGAGGTCAAGAAGCCACAATTCAATTAAACATTTTGAACCCAAAGAGACCAGACTGTTCCCGTCAAAGAGGTTTCCTTACTTAGTATATAATAACATTGGCCCTTCCTTTTATGAGCTGGTATGGAGAAAGTGTCTTATCAATCAAAGCTTTTGCCTGGGAACTTCCATCTGTGGCCCTAGAAGAGTGATCTATAAAGTTACTGAGAACAACCTTAATAAATGCCATTATGGTAAGCCCACTGACTGTGAACATGCAGCTTGGAGTGTGCGAAACTATAATGCATGTCACTGAGAAAAGGTTGAGTAGCATATCCTAATCACCATTCCAAACCTTTCTTTTCAGCAACTTCCTGTGGTCAAGCTGCCCATGAGGCCATCTTCATCACTGTAACACATGCAGTTGATTGTGTCCAGAATATGTAGGATGGATGTCTTTCCCCCTAAATATGTTGCTATAAAAGAAAGTTTATGGATTGACAATAGGGATGAGGAGATCTTTTCTTCCTGGCTGAAGGAACATATTGATGTATAAATGCAGTTGAAATTGGAATGTTTACACTGGCTGATGCTCTGTTGAAGGAATTAGTACACTCAGTTAGAGAGGTATAAACTGTATTCTGTGGAAAGGCCATTCTTGAAAACATAAGAAAAATAAACTCCAAGTAAAAGACAGTTTAAGATCCTCAAAGGAGTCATCTTTAAAAAATGCAATACATCCAGATGGCCAAGAGACACATGAAAAAGTGCTCCATATCACTCGGCATCAGGGAAATACAAATCAAAACCACAATGAGATATCACCTCACACCAGTCAGAATGGCTCAAATCAACAAGTCAGGAAATGACAGATGCTGGCGAGGATGCGGAGAAAGGGGAACCCTCCTACACTGTTGGTGGGAATGCAAGCTGGTGCAGCCACTCTGGAAAACAGCATGGAGGTTCCTCAAAATGTTGAAAATAGAACTGCCCTATGACCCAGCAATTGCACTATTGGGTATTTACCCTAAAGATACAAACGTAGTGATCCAAAGGGGCACGTGCACCCGAATGTTTATAGCAGCAATGTCCACAATAGCCAAACTATGGAAAGAACCTAGATGTCCATCAACAGATGAATGGATCAAGAAGATGTGGTATATATACACAATGGAATACTATGCAGCCATCAAAAGAAATGAAATCTTGCCATTTGCGACAACATGGATGGAACTAGAGCGTATCATGCTTAGTGAAATAAGTCAAGCAGAGAAAGACAACTATCATATGATCTCCCTGATATGAGGAAGTGGTGATGCAACATGGGGGCTTAAGTGGGTAGGAGAAGAATCAATGAAACAAGATGGGATTGGGAGGGAGACAAACCATAAGTGACTTTTAATCTCACAAAACAAACTGAGGGTTGCTGGGGGGAGGGGGTTTGGGAGAAGGGGGTGGGATTATGGACATTGGGGAGGGTATGTGCTTTGGTGAGTGCTGTGAAGTGTGTAAACCTGATGATTCACAGACCTGTACCCCTGGGGATAAAAATATATGTTTATAAAAAATAAAAAATTTAAAAAAAAACTTCAAAAAAAATGCAATACACTGAGGTATTTTAATTTCTAAACATCATTCATAATCCAGACATGCAATACTAAGGAAACAACTGAATCACATTTTATGATAATTATTCAAGCAATGTTCAAGCCTTTGTTGTATTTATTCTCTCATACTTCTTGAGGGCTAAATTCTGGTTCAGCTTTCTACCAAAGTGAGATCAGAACCAGAATAACATTCAAGAGCTCATCCACAGCCTCTCTAATCGCCAACTCAGGTCAAGAACCTCTCCTTTTTCTTACGTGTACTGAGACAAAGACTAACTTAAGAAGCAGTAGTAATGTAGTTTTCTTGGCAAGGATGTATGCTGAGAGTTGATGTTTTAGTCACAATTAATCCTCTGGAAGAAAATGCAAACTCCATTTAAAGAAACCTAGGTGTCAACAGTGAAACTGTGTGGGAATATAATAGGCATTTGTCATTCTTTCTGGGGGTCCAGGATACAAACCCCCTTTCAGTGCATGCTGGGAGTCAGGGCCCACTTCTCCCTTAGAGAGGCTGAAAAATGCCAGACATTTGCTTTTGGAGGCTCCTTGCTGCTAGAGTATGCTCACCTGTCCTAGAAGGGTACTTTTCTAACTTCCCTGATGATAAAAGTCATCTGAGGTTCTTATTAACAGCTACATGGGCTCTTCTCATTGAGACTCTGATTTAGTGGCTTTGGGATTAGGCCAGGGAATGTTTACCTTAACAAGTACCTAGGTGATTCTTCCTATCAAGGAAGCCTGGTGACCAAACATTGGACTGGAATAGACAAGTGGCTCTTTGCCTTCAATGTACATTAGATCTGCCGGTAAAGTTTTTGGAACCTAGGATTCCTGGACCCCAACCCAGACCAACTGCATCAAAATCATCTCTGGGAGGGGGCACTTTGGTGGCACAGTCAGTTAAGTGACTGACTCTTGATTTGGGCTCAGGTCATGATATCAGGATCATGAGATGAAGCCCTGAGCCCTGCAGTGTGGCTCCATACCCAGTGAGGAGTCGGCTTGCCCCACCCACCTTCTGCTCTCTCTCCAACATCAATAAAATCTTTTTTAAAAAATAAAATAAAATCGGGGCACCTGGGTGGCTCAGTGGGTTAAGCCTCTGCCTTAGGCTCAGGTCATGATCCCAGGGTCCTGGGATTGAGCCCCATATTGGGCTCTCTGTTCAGCAGGAAGCCTGCTTACCCCTCTCTCTCTGCCTGCTTGTGATCTCTGTCTGTCAAATAAATAAATAAAATCTTGAAAAAATAAATAAAATAAAATCATCTCTGAGGTAGAGGGCGGGGGAGGGGAAAGAGAGGTAGACAAGGGGCAAAGAGAGACAGAGAGAAAGAGAGGGAAAGAGAGTAAAAGAAGCTTCACAGATTATCCCAATTCACAGTGAAGTTTTAAAACTCTTATTTTAGGCTGAATTCACCAAACAGGTGTTGGGACTTTGCTGTAGGAGTGTCTCAAGGAAAGCACTGTTGTGAGTTGGAGTCAGTAGGGACTGTAGACAACTGGGTTGCTGAGGTAGCAGGGACAGCAATGCCAGTGACAGCATCCATTGTCAGTGGGCCAAACTATAGCATTCAGTAAAAAAGGGTCCTCACTCTGTCCACTCTATGGTCTGAATTGGAGTGAGCATTGCTTAAATTTGCATAGCTCTGAGACTGATATTCCAATATTCCTAGTGATCAAATCCCTTCACCGACATCAGCCAGAAGTGGTTTCTGTTATTTGGAAATAATGCAAAGTACTGCGAATACAGAGTAGTCAGGGGAGGTTCTGACTTCCCAGGAAGGGTATCTGAATTTGAATCCTATGTTACCTCTCTCTGAGAATCTGATCTCCTTATCTGTAAAATGGAAATGCCACCTAGTTTTACAGAGTAGTTATAATGATTAAATTAAATACTAACTCCCTTCTCCTCTCTAAAAGGGAGTTGGGGGAAATTGGAAGGGGAGGTGAACCATGAGAGACTATGGACTCTGAAAAACAATCTGAGGGATTTGAAGTGTCGGGGGGTGGGAGGTTGGGGGAACCAGGTGGTGGGTATTAGAGAGGGCATGGATTGCATGGAGCACTGGGTGTGGTGCAAAAATAGTGAATGCTGTTATGCTGAAAATAAATTTTTAAAAAATTTTAAAAAATTAAATACTAACTCAAAGTGCCTGCTATTGGCAGACCTCAGAATCTCTGAGAGGGGCTTAGGAATAGCAGTCTGGAAAGGGGGTGAGGGATATGTCTGGAAGCTCTACTTGCATAGTAAATACAAGATATTTACTTTGATCAGGGGTGCCTGGGTAGCTCAGTGGGTTGAGCCTCTGCCTTCAGTTCAGGTCATGATTCCAGGGTCCTGGGATTGAGCCCCGCATCGGGCTCTCTGCTCAGCAGGGAGCCTGCCTCCCCCTCCCTCTCTGCCTGCTTCTCTGCCTACTTGTGATCTCTGTCAAATAAATAATAAAGAAAAAAGATATTTACTTTGATCATATATTTATGTGTGGTGGTATTGAGGGTGGTTTATGGAGCTTGGTGCCCAAAAGCACACCAGAGAAGTACCACTGGACAGGGCTTGGCACAAACCATTAAATGTTATTTTCCCTCTTTGATACCTTAATACTTAATGTGCAAATCTAATCAAAGAACTAGATACTAGGAGAGTAGGATTTCAGAACTTGCAGGAAACTATTGTTAGTCACCTAGGCTACTGAACAATTTTAAGTTACAAAAGTTCTAGGATATTTAAAGAACATAACTGAAATACTCCATATTGTTTTCCTAATATGCTTAACTATGATCCTATTTCTTATTTATAGCCCTTATTTATGTGATTCAGAATCCAAAATGTGGCCAATATCTTCCAATCAGATGGCTGTATTTTGAGGTATCAACAAATATTAACTCACTCAATAAGGTCCTGCCATTAGTTAGTTGTTGCTATAGCAAAATGGAAATTAAAACTTGAGAATTCTAAATCTGATATCTGCCAGACGGGTAGGATGCAGACAAAATATATTTCCATTATGATGACGATTTTTTTTTTATAACTTGGCTCTCTACTCCCTCTTTTCTCCCCCTCACTCCATATGATCCCAAGCCATACCCCTTCTGACAAGAAGATAAAGCACTTTAACTACCTAGAATTCAACCATCCATATTTTTCCACACTCACAGTTCTACATAGACACATATCTATATATCACATCTCACAAAGAATCTTTTCTGTTGGTGATTTTTTTACATAGATAAGATCATCAAAAACAGTCTTCTGCCCCTTGCTATTTTAATATTACTGTGTGGAATTCCTTCAAATTTTTTTTTTCTTAATGACTAAATAATATTCTATGATTTAGATATACCATATTTTATTCATCCATTCCCTATTGATAGATGTCTATTTTCCTTACATTTTTTTGACATTATCAAAAAATTCATAATGAGTGTGTGTGTATACATATAGGCATATAAATATAAATATATTTATTCATTCATATGTTCATATACATGGAGGTTTCTAGTAAACCTAAAAGATGGAGTCATTCAGGAGCTGGACATACCCCAGTTCCAAGGGGACAGATGCTCCTATGTTTAAGATCCTCCTAGACCTCACCTTATGTACCTCTTCATCTGGCTGTTCACATGAATCCTTTATAATAAATGATTAAACAACCCTGGAAAGGCCCAGTACTTAGAGATGGTAGGTATCACTGATGATGGTGTGGATGGCTCTAAAAACCAAAAGGATTGATTGAAAGTCTGATTTAAAAGCCCTTACATATACTGACAGAGATAGACTGTGGAGAAGTTGATCCATAGAAACTCTGGATTTTGGGGCACCTGGGTGGCTCAGTGGGTTAAAGCCTCTGCCTTTACCTCGGGTCATGATCCCAGAGTCCTGGGATTTAGCCCCACATCAGGCTCTCTGCTCAGCAGGGAGCCTGCTTCCCCCCTGCCCCTGCCTGCCATTCTGTCTACTTGTGACCTCTGTCTGTCAAATAAATAAATAAATAAAATATTTTAAAAAGAAACTCTGGATTTTGAAACACCATTTAGAGCCAAGCATGGAAGCATGAAAAGAAGAGGAGAATTAAGGAAAAGACAGCATCCTGAGCAGAGATATCTGACTATGCCTATCAATGAACATCTAAGTAGCACCGTACATTTGAGGAACAGCTCCAACATGAAAGGATCAGACAAAAAGAATAGCAAATTTAAAAGGAAGATGAAGAAAAAGGTGAAAAAAGGAAGAAACATAAAGTTATAAAATAAAAATCCAATCCTATAAGGAATATCCCAAAAATAGCTTTAGGTAATTAAAATAATGTAGCAGAAAGTTTAACACTCAATAGAAATACTGGAAGATACACTAAAGGAAATCTTCTCAAATAGATAACAATAAAACAAAGACATAAAAAGTAGCCATTTTTTCAGAAATAGGAGGTTGTAGTTTACTTCCTTTAGTATCTTGGGGGAAGCTACCAAGAGGAAATATACATATCTTTTAAGAGAATATGATGGTGTTATAGTGACAGGTGCTATAAGCACATGAGAGAAAAAAAGATAAGTGTTAAATTCATGGAGATTAGAGACTTACATAAGAAAGGAAATAAAATCATAATATTCTACATGATTTAACCATCATTAAAATGTATATGCTATGGGGCGCCTGGATGGCTCAGTGGGTTAAGCCGCTGCCTTCGGCTCAGGTCATGATCTCAGGGTCCTGGGATCGAGCCCCGCATCAGGCTCTCTGCTCAGCGTGGAGCCTGCCTCCCCCTCCCCCTCTGCCTGACTCTCTGCCTACTTGTGATCTCTCTCTCTGTCAAATAAATAAATAAAATCTTTTTTAAAAATTCTATGCTATAATAATGTAAAGATGAACTATAAGAGTAAATATAATTATAATATGACCTTATTAGAAGGATGCGATAGGAGATATGAACTAGGCTGGGACGTCTGCAAGCTATGCAAGAAAGTCAAGTCCCTTTTGTTCATATTTGGAAGTAAAAGAGAACATGTGAAACTAAAATATAAAGAAATAAAAATATTATAAGTTATTTATATATTTGGAGATGAATATGACAAGAAAGAGGTAAAAGTTTATATATGGGAAGTGGCAATGAGGCTTTGGAAACATGGGACAGTTGATTGTTATTTTTATACATTTTATAGAACTATTTTATTTTAAGCTGTAAATACATAAAAGTTTGATAAAAATGAAATTTCAAATAATACTGAAAAAAATAGCAAACTGAAATGTTAACAGCAAGTATATCTATGTGGGAAGATTATGAGTGTTTTGAATTTTCTTCACTGTACTTCTGTGTATTATGAAACTTCTCTTTAATGAAACTAGATTACAATTATAAGCAGATTAAGAAAAGACAGAGAAAAACAGGAAACTCAGCAATTGTGATTAAAAATACCTTACTATTAGGGTTAATATCCAAACTATATAAAGAACTTATACAAGTTAACAACAACAAAAAAACAATCCAATTAAAAAATAGGCAGATAACCTGCACAATTTTTCAAGTAAGACATACAGACAGCTAACAGACAGACACATGAAAAGATGCTCAACATCACTCATCATCAGGAAAATGAAAATCAAAACCATAATGAGATATCACCTTCCACCTCTTAGAATGTCTAGTATCAAAAAGATAAGAAATAACATAAGTGTTAGTGACAATGTGGAATAAAAGGATTCCTCATGCACTGTTGTTGGGAGTATAAATTGGTATAGCCACTGTGGAAAACAGTATGAAGTTTCCTCAAAAAATTAAAAATAGAAATACCATATGATCCAATGATTCCACTACTGGGTATTTACCCAAAGAAAATTAAAACACTAATTCAAAAAGATATATATTCCCCTATGTTTATTGCAGCATCATTTACAATAGCCAAGATATGGAAGCAACTTAAATCGCCATTGATAGATGAAAGATAAAGAAGATTTCACACACACGCGCGCACACACACGCACACACACACACTAGAATATCATGCCATAGAAAACAATGAGATCTTGTCATTTGTGGCAACATGGAGGGAACTAGAGGGTATTGTGCTAAGTGAAATAAGTCAGACAGAGAAAGACAAATTATGTAATTATTTCACTTATATGTAGAATCTAAAAAACAAACAAATGAACAAACAAAGCAAAAACACCCATAAATTCAGAGAACAAATGGTGGTTGCCAGAGGTGAGGGAGATGGATGAATAGGAAAAATGGGTAAAAGGGAATGGGAGATACAGGATACCAGTTGTGAAATGAGGAAATTACAGGGATGAAAGTTACACAGTGGAGAGTATAGTCAATGTTACTGTAATACTGTTGTATGGCAACAGCTGGATGCTATATTTGTCATGAGCATAGCATAACATATAGAGTTATTGAATCCTTGTTATACACCTAAAGCCAGTGTAACATTGTATATAAACTATACCTCAATAAAAAAGAAACTGAAAACACCTTATTGTTATGAGAAAATTATGACATTAAAGATGAGTATATTCTAAAAATAAAGAAATATCTTGATTTTTTAAAAAAGGAGTTGTTCAATGTGTGATGCTTTGGGCTACAAGTAACAGAATTGTCACCAACGACAGCTTATTCTAGGAAGACATTTATTGTTTACTGAATTAGAAATCTAGTGGAAAACAGTCCCAGGCTTTGAGTTCTCAAGGACATGATCCACAGGTTAAGCCCTTTTTACCATTCTGTTATACTCTTCTCAAATTTGTCACCTCTTGGTCACAAGATGTCTTCTGCAGCTCCAGACATTCATACAACAAGTTTCAAAGCACAATAGGAGGGAAGAGAGTTCCCTGAGACCCTATTTATACAACTATCTATAAGGAAGAAAAGCCTTTCTCATATGCCCCCCTGTAATCTAAATAGCCAAAAACTGTGTCACACATATTTCTCTCTAGACCGGTCAATGGTCAGTGGGAATTGGTAGACTGGGCACATTTTCCACTGAACAAGACCCAGGGTTCTGTTAGCAAAGAAAAGCAAGGTGGGGAAAAGTACCGTTGGAAAGAAAATTAAGAATGTCTCCCACAACAAGGTATAGAGCTGACTAATACACTATTTTAGACATTCTCACTAAAATATCTAACCGATGTATATCTGAAAGAAAACAGTGATTCCATTGCACCAAAAAGACACACACCAATATTTTAGTACAGCATGTTCTCTAGAAATTGAGTATTTAATGAGCATTTCCTAAGAAATTTATAACTATAAGACCTTGTGCTAGGTATATCAGTGGGCATAAAGATGAATAAGAAATTGTCCCTGTCTTACCTCAATATAGCTATTCCAGAAGAGACTGGATAGATTTAGTGAGGGCTCTCAACCCTGGCTGCATAGTCCAATCATTTGGGAAGCTTGTAAAATTCTGACTCCAGGAAGAATCAATGAAACAAGATGGGATTGGGAGGGAGACAAACCATAAGTGACTCTTAATCTCACAAAACAAACTGAGGGTTGCTGGGGGGAGGGGGGTCGGGAGAGGGTGGTGGGGTTATGGACATTGGGGAGGGTATGTGCTTTGGTGAGTGCTGTGAAGTGTGTAAACCTGGCGATTCACAGACCTGTACCCCTGGGGATAAAAATATATGTTTATAAAAAAATAAAAAATAAAAAAAAAAATTCTGACTCCAGGGCCATGCCCTAAAACAATGAAATAAAACCCTTACAGGCAAAGCTGGGTCAAAGGTTAAAGCTCCAGGGCAATTTTAATGCACAGCTAAGATTGAGAACAACAGCCCTTGCAACAGTCAGGAATCAAAAGCTTGCCATCTTGTTTTCACCCCTTTCCTCTGTACATGGATCATCTCTTTATGAGGGGTTCTGACAAACAACCCAGAAGCCCCACCCCTGGCAATACCCCAGGATTTATCCATTTTCCATTTTCTAGACTCCCCAACCTCTTTAATAAAAATGACCCATCCTGTGGCACCTGTGATGTCACAGCAACTGACCAGCTTAATTAATTCCCATTTTGCAATATATGATTTACTACCAGAGTCTTTGGGTGCCCTTAATCTAACGGTAGAATCCAATGGTAGGGCTTAGAGCTAGTGAGAGAAAGGGTTGTGGAACTTGACTTGCCAATGTTCAGTGCAGATAGATTCCTCTTCCTATTCATTCTTAATGGATCTGTGCCCTCCTGCTTTTCTCCACATGGCAAGATTTATCCCATCCTTTAAGATATATTACAGATTATGCCACCTTCTTGACCCTCAGATGTAATTTATCATACCTTCCTCTCTGGTGCCATTGTGCTAAATTCCCACCACTCACAGTGCACACTGTACCGCCACACTGTAGCCAAGCTGTTGCCACCCACAGTAGGCTTCTTCAGGATAAGGATCTTATCTTACTGCTCTTCATCCCCTATTCCAGTACCTTCAACCAAAGTTCTTTTGAAGTCTAACAGGTTTAAAATCCTATCCTACTCAAACTCTAAGAGATCCGAAGTTAGCTGTCCAAACACTATTGTAGAATTCTTCACTGCAATAATGAAACTTTCTTTGCTCAGATGTTCTTGGATATACCCTTACTTCTTTTATAGTTTTTTAATTCTCATATTTTAATATCCAGCCTACTTCAGCAACATAAGAAGCAATGGGGAAAGGTAATGAGACACATGTTGCAAGAACTTGGTAATTTTGTATCTGAGTAATAGATACATGGAGGTGTATTACATATAACTATTATTTAAATATAAATTTACTCATATAAATTATATAATATACATAATATTTAAGTATATTATAAAATATATACAAATTTAAATTTATAGATATAAATGTAAAATTTTATATACATATACAAATAAAATACCTAATATAAAATATTTTTAAAATAAAATCATATATAACATTTTGATAGTAAAATAATTTATTCTTAGATACTTATAATTGTTCTCTAGTGTGTTAATACAATTTATTTTATCAGTATTTACACAGTCTTATGACTTTTTTTAATAGCTATATTATCTTTTTGGCTTAATTATTTTCTGCTATCTGTGTAAGGCTCAAAGGAGTTCTCGTCATTTTTTGCTACGTTTTAGTTTTTTTTTTTTTAAAGATTTTAATTATTTATTTGACAGATGGAGATTACAAGCAGGCAAAGAGGCAGGCAGAGAGAGAGGGGGAAGCAGGCTCCCTGCTGAGCAGACCTGATGCGGGGATCCATCCCAGGACCCTGAGATCATGACCTGAGCAGCGGAAGGCAGAGGCTTAACCCATTGAGTCACCCAGGTGCCCCGAAGTTTTATTATTTCTAAATTACTTCTTAATCTCACAAGACATTATAGACCTACTTTCTCTTTCACTGTTTCAAGTAACACTGAGCAGATACGAGACTTACAAAACTTATGAAATAGAATTCAACAAACACTGTCCCCCACATGATTTAAGTGTCACTGATAATGATAGTCTCTGCAGGACCGTCCCTATTCTCACACTGAATGTTGCATTTATCATTCTCAGAATTTCTTTACTGGTTAGTCCCATGTTTATCCTCTAAGTGATGCGTTAAATTTGCATGTTTTGAATTTCCTGTAAATAAATAACTCACCTTTGTTCCTCCAGTTATATACTGCTGTTAAGTGAGTACTTTCATCTCTTCAAGGACAATGCATAAATTATATACTAAGGTTTTTGTGTACTTCAATTACGTATATATTAAATATATCTGTGTATGTAATATATATGGGACATATATATATAAATATATAGATATAGATATACATGCAATATACTGTTGTTGTTATACTTTAAAATGTTCATTTAGACTTACCAATATTTTCTATTTTTAGCATTATTCTTTCCTGCATCTCCATACCTCCATTGAGGATTATTTTTCTTTTGTGTAAATATTACCCACTAAATCTGTTTATAGGAAGTTCCTTGTTTTTTGTTACTCTGAAATCTTTATTTTGTCCTTATTCTCTTTATATGTTTTGAAAAATTCTCAGCCATCATCTCTTCAAATATCATTCTCATTCTTGGACATCAATTTTGAATATATGTTCAAGCTTCTCTCTGTAACTGTCTCCTTCCATCTCTTCTACTTTCCATCTTATTTATATAATTTTGGATAACTTCTTCTGAATTACCATCTATTTCACTCACTAATTCTCTCTTCAGGTGTTAAATCAACAATGGTAGAGCTTGATTTCACTTACTTTTTTGTGCATGTTCTAGAATTCCTATTTGGTTCTCTTTCAAATATACATATATATTCTCATTAAATCTTCATATAAATCATATGAAGGAAATTCTATGATTATGCGTTATGTTACAGATGAAGTAAATAAAGCTTAGTTGGGTAAGTGATTTTTCTGAGGTCACATAGCTTGTATCCCAAAACCCAAATATTCCTGTTCGTTTTCCAATATCATTCCATCCTCAAATAAGTGGAGCATAACAAATATCATGGAGGACAAGGGGTGTTAGAGAGGAGAAGGGAGTTGGGGTAAATTGAAAATGGAGGTGAATCACGAGAGACTATGGACTCTGAAAAACAATCTGAGGGGTTTGAAGTGGCGGGGGGGTGGGAGGTGGGGGTACCAGGTGGTGGGTATTATAGAGGACACGGATTGCATGGAGCACTGGGTGTGGTGAAAAAATAATGAATACTGTTTTTCTGAAAATAAATAAATTGAAAAAATTTAAAAAAAAATTCCATCTTCAAGTGTAAGTGGGAGTTAAAATCATATAAACTACCTAAAAAATGTAGTCATAACCTGAAGTCTTATAGGCAATACATTAAGCCCATCTCCCACCAGAGCATCCAGTACATGTCACAACCTAATGTATATAAAAATCTTCATCACACCAAATAACAATAGACAAAACCTGACCACAGGCCTCTTCTGTGGGGAAAAAGAAAGCCTTAGCTTCTAATCATTGTTCAGATGAAGAGTAAGCCCTGACTCAGAAACAACCAATAAATACAGATTAACCAGTGATGTATAATTGACTAGACCAATCAGATATTCATCCCCAAAATAGAAATTGGGGGGAAAAAAGGTGAGAGAGATATCAAGAAAGCCGGAGTAGACTAAGGTGGGAAAACTTGTTTTTAGAAGAGGTAACAGATGTCTTGTAGGCATTGTAGCCTCTTTGAGATGGTAAGCTACTGGATGCTTTGGAGCAGGAGATTGATCTGATTTAAAGTTTTAAAATGTCACAGGATGCTACACTGAGAATAGATTATAGAGAGAAAAGACAAAATTAAGGAGACTAGTTAGCAGGCTACTTCAATAAATCAGAAAGAAGGTGGTAGATGTTTGGACCAGAGTAGTCCAAGGTTAAGAAGTGGTGGAATTTTGTTTCAACTGGCAGTTGAGACACAAGATTTGCTCACATATGGGATGTGGGTTGTGAGAGAAGAAAAAGAAGAGTGAGAATAATTCCAAGATGCTGGCCTATGCAACTACAATAATGGGATTACCAAATCCTGACTGTAAGAAATGCTGCAGATTGCTCAAAATTGGGGCAGAATATCAGCAGTTCTGTTTTAGATGCCTTATTCTATTCAGGCTGCTATAACAGAATATCATAGACTGGGTAGCTTATAACAACAGATCTGCAGGCTGGGAAGTCCAAGATCAAAATGCCAGCAGGTTTGGTATCTGGTAAGGGTCTACTTTTTGGTTCAAAGATAGCTGTCTTCTTATGGTATCCTCACATAGCAGAAGGCTGAGGGAGCTCCCCAGATCCCCTTTTATAAGGCATTAATCTCATTCATGAAGGTTAAGCCCTCATAATCTAATTCTTCACAGAGGTCTCACTGCCAAATATCATCACATTGGGGATTTTGTTTCAACATATGAATTTTGAAGGGACATAAACACTTAGTCCATAACAGAAATATTAAGTTTAAGCTCTTAATGTGAAGCTGTCAAGGAGGCCATTAGATATATGTACCAAGCAATTAGGGAAGAGGTTTTGGACTAGATATACAGATTTGGGAATCATTAGCATATGGATGATATTCTAAGCCAGGGAACTGGATAAGTCAAGAAGGAATAAGTATATAGGGAGAAGAGGTTTGAGAACCTAATCCAGCACAACCCAATCCTTAGGGGTGAAAGATGTACAGGCATCATCAGTTGAAATTGATGAGGAGTGGCCAGTAAGGTAGAAGGAAAACAAGGAAAGCACAGGTCCTGAAATCCAGGTTCAAGTGTTTCAAGGAGGAAGAAATGATTAACTGTATCAAATGCTACAGACAGACCAAGCATAATGAGGTATGATAATTGATGACTGGTTTCAATGAGAAGGTCTTTGACCTTGGAAATAGCCATATTAGCACAGTGCTATGCATGAAACCCTAATTTGAGTAGGTCCAAGAGGGAATGTAAGGAAATGAAATGAAGACAGCACAGGCAACGCTTTTCAAGAAGTTTTGCTATAAAAGAGAGCAAATAAGACAGTGTTGGAGATGGATGCCAAGTTTTTGTTTTGTGTTTTTTTTTTAAAGATTTTATTTATTTATTTGACAGAGAGAAATTACAAGTACACTGAGAGGCAGGCAGAGAGAGAGAGAGAAGGAAGCAGGCTCCCTGCTGAGCAGAGAGCCCGATGCGGGACTCGATCCCAGGACGCTGAGATCATGACCTGAGCCGAAGGCAGCGGCTTAACCCACTGAGCCACCCAGGCGCCCCTTGTGTTGTTTTTAATAATGGAGAAATTACAACATATTTTTGTGCTCAGAGGAACAATGCAGTTGAGATAGGAAATGTTGAGGTTAAAAGGAGTAAAGAGAAAATTTCTGGAATGTCTTTGGTCAGGCAAGAAGGGCTGAGATTGATGGCACATGTAGAAGTTTTGGTTGAAGTAGGAATTTGTATGTCTTCCATTGTACCAGGAGAAGTCTGAGTATTTGAAAAGAGACACAGAGGCTAGGGGGTGTGGTTCATCAGATCAGTCTATTCTTGTAACAGGAAAAAAGAGAAGCAAAAACTAAGTAGCAAACTCCAGTTAACAACAGAGCTGTGCAGGGGAGATCCATGAGAGCTTGAAATAAGGGTACACAACAAGAAAACCCATCTTTGGAGCAGCTTCCTTGGATCCAGAGTGACAGCTACCGGTTGCCCAGTGAGGTTACTCCTCATCTATATTCTTACAACAAACCTTAATTACGTAAGGCACCTTGAGGGCTTCTTTGTTTTTCAAAATCAAGGGAGCTTAATGGAATTGCAGAAACTTGAGTTCCAAGTGTGCTGCTTATCTGAGCCTGCTTATTTTCCACTCTGCAGGACCTTGCATTACATTTATCCCAATCCAGTTTGTTATGGTTTTGACACCAGAAGTAATGTTACCTGCATGACTTCTTGGCCACTGTGAGACTTTGATACTAGGAATATCAGGTATTATAGCAGGCTCATGATGAATCTAAGTCTGCTATTCTCTTGTGTCAAAATAGACACAATTTGACACTAAGCTACTCTAAATGCCACTGTACTCTTCTATTGCCGTGTGTATGTGTCCATTATAATTTTGTCTCAACTTTTCATCCATGTAAAATAACTTTAAGAGATGAAATTTTTTTATGCACAGATTTCAATGATTAAGTTCCCATAAATTTTGGTGTTTGTAATTTTACACTAATACAGAGCTCTATCCTTTAGTATGCCTACAGTGTTTAACATCCTTTATATAATTTATACAATTCTTCAGTAGTTTTCATATCAATTCACAGTATATTAACAGAAATTTAGCATAAATTTTGACTATAAATCAAAGTGGAAAATTAATTGGCTGTGACCATGAATTAATGGGAAATCCTTTAGTCAACAGAGGCATATGTTGCACTTTCTTTATGAGTTAAATAGTTGAAATTTTTATGATCTGCATTTTAGTGTCACCACAAAGTAGGCATGAAAACTATGATGTATGGTATTCTCATACTTAGCATGACCATCAGTACCAATTAGCCTTCATAAAACACCACATTTGCTTATATATATTTATATAATTATATATAGTTATATACAATTATAATTATAATTAAATTTTAACTTAATTTAATTTTTTAAATTTTGAGGAATCCCTATACTATTTTCCACAGTAGCTATACCAATTTATATTCCCGCCAACAGTGCATGAGGGTTCCTTTTTCTCCATATCCTTACCAGCACTTGTTATTACTTATCCTACTGAAAGTAGCCATTTTGATAGGTATAAGGTGATACTTCACTGTGCTTTGATTTGCATTTCTCTGAGGATTAGTGATGTTAAGCATCTTTTCATGTGTCTGTTGGGCATCCAACAATGGTCCTCTGCCCATTTTTAGATTGTTTATTTTTTGGTGCTGAGTTGTATAAGTCCTTTATATATTTTGGATATCAACATCTTATTGGATATATCATTTGCAAATATCCTTTTCAGCTTAGTAGGTTGCCTTTTGTTCTGTTGATTGTTTATTTTGATATAGTCCAATTAGTTTAGTTTTGCTTTTGTTTCCCTTGCCTTAGGAGACATATCTAGAAAAATGTTGCTATGGCCAGTGTCAGAGAAATTATTACTTGTGTTCTCTTCTAGGATTTTTATGGTCCTAGGTCTCACATTTAGGTCTTTAATCCATTTTCAGTTTATTTTCGTGTATGGAGTTAGAAAGTTGTCCAGTTTCATTCTTTTGCACATAGCTATCCAGTTTTCCCAGCACCATTTTTTAAAGAGACTGTCTTTTCCCCATTGTATATTCTTGACTCCTTGTCATATATTAATGGACCATATACGTATGGGTTTATATCTGGGCACTCTGTTCTGCTCCATTGATGTATGTTTGGGTTTTTGTGCCAGTACCACACTGTTTTGATTACTACAGCTTTGTAGTATATCTTGAAGTCAAGAATTGTGATGCCTCCATTTTTTTTTTTTTGTCTTGTTTTTCTTTTTTAAGACTGCTTTGACTATTTGGGGTCTTTTGTGGTGGTTCCATACAAATTTTAGTGTAATTATTCTGGTTCTGTGAAAAATGTGGTTAGTATTTTTTTCATTTATTTATTTTCAGCATAACAGTATCATTATTTTTTACCACACCCAGTGCTCCATGCAATCCATGCCCTCTATAATACCCACCACCTGGTACCCCAACCTCCCACCCCCCCCCGTCACTTCAAAACCCTCAGATTGTTTTTCAGAGTCCATAGTCTCTCATGGTTCACCTCCCCTTCCAATTTCCCCCAACTCCCTTCTCCTCTCTAACACCCCTTGTCCTCCATGATATTTGTTATGCTCCACAAATAAGTGAAACCATATGATAATTGACTCTCTCTGCTTGACTTATTTCACTCAGCATAATCTCTTCCAGTCCCGTCCATGTTGCTACAAAAGTTGGGTATTCGTCCTTTCTGATGGAGGCATAATACTCCATAGTATATATGGACCACATCTTCCTTATCCATTCATCCGTTGAAGGGCATCTTGGTTCTTTCCACAGTTTGGTGACCGTGGCCATTGCTGCTATAAACATTGGGGTACAGATGGCCCTTCTTTTCACGACATCTGTATCTTTGGGGTAAATACCCAAGAGTGCAATGGCAGGGTCATAGGGAAGTTCTATTTTTAATTTCTTGAGGAATCTCCACACTGTTCTCCAAAGAGGCGGCACCAACTTGCATTCCCACCAACAGTGGAAGAGGGTTCCCCTTTCTCCACATCCTCTCCAACACGTGTTGTTTCCTGTCTTGCTAATTTTGGCCATTCTAACTGGTGTAAGGTGATATCTCAATGTAGTTTTAATTTGAATCTCCCTGATGGCTAGTGGTGATAAACATTTTTTCATGTGTCTGATAGCCATTTGTATGTCTTCATTGGAGAAGTGTCTGTCCATATCTTCTGCCCATTTTTTGATATGATTGTCTGTTTTGTGTGTGTTGAGTTTGAGGAGTTCATTATAGATCCTGGATTCTAATATCAGACAAATTAGATTTTAAACTAAAGACTGTAGTCAGAGATCCAGAAGGACACTACATCATTCTTAAAGGGACTATCCACCAAGATGATCTAACAATTGTAAATATCTATGCCCCCAATATGGGAGCAGCCAATTACATAAGAAAACTGTTAATCAAGATAAAGAGTCATATTGATATGAATACACTAATCTTTGGAGATCATAACATGCCTCTCTCAGAAATAGACAGATCATCGAAGCAGAAAATCAGTAAAGAAACAAGAGCATTGAATGACACATTGGACCAGATGGACCTCATAGATATATACAAAACATTCCACCCTAAAACAACAGAATACTCATTCTTCTCAAGTGCACATGGAACTTTCTCCAGAATAGACCACATACTGGGTCACAAATCAGGACTCAACTGATACCAAAAGACTGAGATTATTCCCTGCACATTCTCACATCATAATGCTTTGAAACTGGAGCTCAATCACAAGGAAAAGTTCGGAAGGCACTCAAACACCTGGAAGCTAAAGACCACCTTGCTTAAGAATGCTTGGATCAACCAGGAGATCAAGGAAGAACTGAAACAATTCATGGAAACCAATGAGAAGGAAGACACTTCGATCCAAGACCTATGGGATACAGCAAAGGCGGTCCTAAGGGAGAAATACATAGCCATCCAAGCCTCCCTCAAAAAAATTGAAAAATCCAGAACACAGCAGCTGTCTCTACACCTTAAAGAACTGGAGAATCAACAACAAATCAAACCAATTCTACACATAAGGAGGGAAATAATCAAGATTAGAGCTGAGATCAATGAGGTAGAAACCAGAGATACAGTAGAACGTATCAATGAAACTAGAAGCTGGTTTTTTGCAAGAATCAATAAGATCGATAAACCATTGGCGACACTAATCCAAAAGAAAAGAGAGAAAGCCCAAATTCATAAATTTATGAATGAAAAGGGAGAGATCACAACGAACACCAAGGAAGTAGAAACAATCATCAGAAGTTATTAACAACAGTTATATGTGGTTAGTATTTTGATAGGGATTACACTGATTCTGAAGATTGCTTTGGGTAATATGGAAATTTTTACAGTATTAATCTTCTAATCCATGACCATGGAATATCCTTCCCTTTGTGTCCTCTTCAATTTCTTTTATCAGTTTTTTATGGTTTTCAGGGTATAGGTCTTTCACCTCCTTGCTTAAGTTTATTCCTATGTATCTTGTTCTTTTTGGTACAATTGTAAATGAAGGGTTTTTTTTCTTAATTTCTCTTTCTGCTACTTCATTATTAGTGTATAAAAGTGCAACAGATTTCTGGGTATTAATTTTGTATCCTGCAACTTTACTGAGTTCATTTATTACTTCTCGTAGTTTTTTGGTGGAGTCTTCAAGGGTTTTCTATATATATACTATCACATCTTCTGCAAATAGTGAGAGTTTAACTTGTGCTTTACCAATAAGGATGCTTCTCATTTCTTATTTTTAGGTAATTGCTATGGCTAGGACTTCTTGTACTATGTTGAATAAAAGTGGTGAGAGTGAACAACCTCATCTCATTCGTAATCTTAGAGAAAAATCTCTGTTTTTTACTATTAAGTATGATGTTAGCTATAGGTTTTCCATATATGACCTTTATTACATTGAGGTATATTCCCTCTACACCCACTTTGTTGAGAGTTTTTATCAAGAATGGATGTTGAATCCTGTCAAATGCTTTTTCTGTGTCTACTGAAATGATCATATGATTTTTATCCTTCATTTTATGGATGTAGTGCAAATACTACATTTCTTCATTAGTATGGTAACACTAGCCTGTAGTATCAAATTTACTCCAAATTTTCAAGAACTTAACACAGCCTAAGTTTATTTATTCTTATAATAGTACAAAGTGAGAGTATCTGTTCTACTGACAGCTTTCCTCCATACAATCTTCTAAGAACTTAGGCTCCTGTTAAACTGTGTCTCTGTCATCCTCAAGATTTTACTATTTGCATCTAATCAATGAAAAATGGAAAGAGAATAGAAAAGGCATAACCATTCATAAAAGCCTTAACCCTAAAGAAAAATATATCATTTTCAGCCCCATTCCATTGTGATAATTAGTCAACGGCCACAAGAAGCAATGTATTCCGGAAAATGTGGTTTCTGACTGGTGAGCCTCCGTCCAGCAATACCTAAAGGAATATGAATTATACTCTCCAGTGTGGTAGTTAATCCAGAGATGGTTGCAAATGAATGATGCTTCATGCTATGCATGACTTTGGGTAGGCCCTACCCACACTACATCTGGGTTGCTCTGTGTTTTACTTTAATCAACAGAATACCCAAGTGACCCTATGCCTGTTTTGGAACAAAACCTTAAGAATACCTTACAGCTTCTGCTTTTGTGCTATTGGATATGCTGAGCCACCATGTAAAAAGTCCAGCAACCAAGATACTGAGACCAGGTGAAAAGGTCATGTGAAGAAGGGGTGACCCAGCTGTCCCATCTTCCCAGCCAAGCCCAGCCTTGAGCAATACCAACCAATGTATCAGACTATGTAAGTTAAGACAGCTTATATGTTTTAGCCTCAACCATCATCTGACATAGGGTCATGTGAGAGATCCCAAGAAAGTCCAGCAGAAAAATCACTAGACTGAGCCCAATCAATCCACAGAATCATGTGAAATAGTAAGATAACTATCGAGCTAAGTCACTAAATTTGGGTAGTTTGTTGTGTAGTAATAGATAATTAAGATACACAGCTAAGCTATCATTACTACAATTTCCAAACAAATGACTATCCTGTACTTCAGTGGTCTCTCCTGACAAAGAGCAAAGATTGATAATCAATATTTTTCTCAAGAAGGAATACAGAGCTTTTTTTTCCCAGAGAAAAGCTACAGTATCATACAAAGTACTAAAATATCCATAGCATCAAAATGCTAAGGTACAAGCAGCAGGGAAGAGAAAGAAAAGAAGTAACAGGAGAAAAAAGAAGAAGAGGGGGAAAAGGAAAGGAGAGAGACAGTCTCATGAATTGCCACAAAAATCTCATTAGGAAGAAAAGTAAAAAAAGAAAACCATAGAAGAAAGGAACTACCTATTAAGTCAAGAAGATCAAAGAAATTTAATGTTATATTACGAAGTTCAAAATGGGAGAGTAAAAGAAACAGGGGTAGTATATTTTATTTTTCTTATAAATTTGTAGTAATATGAACTGATTTACAGTAATATGAACTGACTATAATATATCCGTTTCACTGTAGTGTGGAATAATTTCCAGTTAATTATGCTCAATTTTGAGAGACTTTTCCTCCTCAGAAGCTCTTCTAAGTCTGTTTAGCATTTCTCTGTACCCTACAACATTTTTGCCATAAATTTGAAACAGTTGCAGCCTCAGTTAAAGTTCAAAGATTGAGGGGCACCTGGGTGGCTCAGTCAGTTAAGTGTTTGCCTTTGACTCAGGTCAGTCATGATCTCCAGGTTCTGGAATGAAGTCCCATGTCGGGCTTCCTGCTCAGCAGAGTCTTCTTCTCTCTCTCTCTCTCTCTCTCTCTCTACCCCTCCCCACTGCTTGTTTACTCTCTCTCGTCTCTCTCAAATACATAAATAAAATATTTTAAAAATAATAAAAATTTAAAAAATAAAGTTCAAGGATTGAGGACATTCCATGCCTTGAAATCCAGAGTACCAAGATGAATCCTATGTAAAGAGTCCTATCAGAGTAACATTAAGTTGATGAATTATAAAAGTAATTTAAATGTCTGAACTTCAATTTTATAGACTCTATAATCTGATTTTTATCATTTATTAGCCCACCTGAAATGGAATAGATTCATGCTCAAGGGCAGAGTCACATTAAACAAATCCATAGACACTAACTTATAAAACAAGAGGCTAGTATACCAATTTGGTGAATAATATAATTATCACTAGGGCATCTTTCCTTAAGCTTCTGGCACTAACAGCCCAAACAGCTTTTGTAAGCACACATTGTTTTATTTGATGTGTTACTATCAGGCTACATTGAAGTCCTACTGACCCATGAATCATTGCATTACTTTAAGGTGACTTTGCATGCCATATCTCCTTTATTCAAAGTACCACTGATTGAGATGTACAATTGATTTAATAACAGCTCACAGGAAACAAAAGAAACACTACATGGAATGCACACCTGTAAGCAGCATGCAGATTTTGGGTACATTATTTATACCTCACACTGAGTAAAGGGTTATTGGCTATGTTTACTAAGTACATACTAGGCACCAGATGTTTTACAAGGCTCTAAGGATACAATGTTGAGCAAGAAATTGCATGATCTCTGCCTTCAAGAAGTTTATGTTCTAGTGGGGGTGAGGTAGACATCATATCCATCCCAATATAGAATAAGAAACTATAGTAAATACCAGGAAGTAAGCCAACAGAATCCTATGAAAGACACATCGAGTAGACTGAGGCATGGACAAGTAAGCTATTGCCTGAAAAGTAGGTAAGAGCCAGTAGGTTAAGAGCTTTTCTAAAATGTGTTCTCTCAGGTGCCTGGGTGGCTCAGTTGGTTAAGTGTCTGCCTTTGGCTCAGGTCATGATCCCAGGGTCCTTGGGTCCAATTCTACATCTGGCTCCTTGTTGGGCAGGAAGGCTGCTCCTCCCTCTCCCTTTGCCCCTCCCCCTGCTTGTGGTCTCTCTCTGTCTCTCTGTCTCTCTGTCTCTCTCTCTCAAATAAATGAATAAAATCCTTAAAAAAATGTTCTCCCCAAAACCCCGGAGGCAGAAGTTTGTCAACAGAGAGGCAGCCAGTTTGGAAGGAGCAGAGTGGGGATGGAGGAAAGGAATAGGAGTCAAAATGACCACAGGGTAACTATGTAAGGTTTTTGAGGGACTTTGGCTTTTAAGAACACTGAGTGAAATCAAGAGCCATTGCAGAGATTTGAGAAGAAAGGTAACATGGTCTGACTGAGATTGTTAAAGGATCTCTTGGCTACAGTATGCAGTAGACTGAAGGGGAGCAAATGTGGAAAAAGAAGTTCAGTGAGGAGGCCATTGCAATAACCATGGATGAGAAGATGATGGCTTAGAAGGTTGAAAGGTTAAGATGTGGCATGGATTTAAGATACTTTTAGAAAGTAGAATTTACAAGTCAATATCCACTCAGCTGATGCTGGAGGGAAATACTTTCTCAATCTTTTCAACTAGTAGCTTCAGTCCACCACTTCCAGCCTTTTGATTCACAGGCATTCAAGAGATACTTCTTGACTATTAGGATCTACCCTTGCAGCAGCACTATATGGCAGTGGAAGAGGTAGCAGCAAGCCTTCCTCCCAAATCTAGGCCTAATGGCTTAGTGATGGTGGTGGGCAGAGAAGGTAGGAAAAAAATCTTCCTCCTTTTTCAAGGCACTGAAGTAAAAAGAGGGGCCTGTCTGGAGTCCTTCTGCTTTATCAAGTCTATCAAATCATATGCTATCATTTGTGTAGCTGAAGGGTGCCCCTCCCCAAAGAGCCAAATACATATTCACAACACAGACCATAATGTTTCTCAGGGGAAAAGGCCACACACACTGGCATACCATTGGGATACACTGGGATACACATTTTTTTAAGTATCTCAAGTTGCCAAACTCTGGTCAAGACTTAACTACTTACTCTCTGATGCATTACACCAAATATGCAAATATGTTGCCTCATAACTCCAGGATCCCTCTAAATTTTATTTGAAGTCAGGCAGCATTTCCTGCATTCCTATTTTATGCCTGTACTGCAAGATAAACCAGACACAGTCCTTACTCTTGCAGAACTTGGAATCTAACAGGAATAGGAAATATGCTGTCCTTATCAATATTAACTGCAATTTAAATATAGGGTTGATTTTTTTTTTTTTGAAAGCCTCTGATCTTTTTCACTTGCTTTCTCTCAGAGATTGCCAAGGGCCTGGAATTGAAGCATACTCTGGAATTTTAACTTGCTCTCCAATAAAATGACACATATAAAACCTGACCTCTAAAGTTCATTTACCAGTATGATTTTAGATTCACTTTGTCTTAATTTCTGATTGACTAAAGCAGGGGCTTTAGTTTCTTACTCAGTTGAGTAATTAATGACCTATAAACAAATATTTGAGAAGTCCCTATTTTAAAAGACCTGCCATCCCTTTTGTAATGAGAGAAGTCTTTTTGTTAGATGACTACTTTCATCTCTACAATGCATTTGCTTCCAACCAGCAATTAACAAGAATTTTACCCCCCACTCACTTTATCATTTACTCAGGGAGCCTACATAAAGAGCAATTAATTGGGTTAACCCATTCCTCCTGATAGAAGAGGACAGCTACAACCCCTGAAAGCCAAACACTCAGTGCTTGTGGTGGGTTGGGCAACCCGATGAGGCAGAGCCCACATCACTTCCTTTAATGTTTGTAATTCATGTTTCCCTGTTATTTTAGACTTTTTACTCCTCCTAACCCAATTATATTTATTACAGAATTGGTGTTCTGAGTTTCCAGGGTTTTTTTTTTTTTGACTATTCCAGTTTTCCTTTTCATTTCTCAAAGCAACATCCCCAGTTAAGTGGATGTGAGGCAAAAATGGCAAATATACCTTTGCTAGAAATGCATGCTCTCTTGGCATTAACAGACTGGCAATAGATTCAAACATGCTTGGGAAACTGTTAAGCCTTAAAATAATGTGTTTGGTAATGATGATGATGATGATGGCAGTAACATGGTCCTGACCACATCCTTATTAAGGTTTTCAAAACAAATAAAGCAGTACAACCACTGAACCAATACTACTTTAAACAAGTCAATGAAAATACTGTGCTATATACCACTCAAGCTGTTTCTGATCACAGAGTGTGCTCTACACTCTGTCAAGCTACATCCAGATTTGAGAATTGAGAATGTTTGACTCTTGTAACTGACCTTGATGACTTCCACATACTCCTAAAACCAAAGTTCCCTACAAATCACAACAAATGAATAGAATCATCAAGCAGAACTACTAAATCATACTTCTACATCAAACCAGGTCGAAAGGGCATTCATTTGTTTCACATGTTTTCCTATTTCAACTAAAAAGCAATTTCTTGACAGCCTTCTCTTAGAGGTGTTATCACAGTGAAGGCTCTTCTGCCATTCCTGGAAAGCCAAGTCCTTTACTTCTCCTGAGTGGGTGAAGAATGGAGAGTGGTAAAATGCACTTCCAAGTATGTGATTAGATCACCTGCCCTTGCTTTCTCTTATGAGTGACTCTTATGCTTTCTCTTTTTTTTTTTTTTTATTTTATTTTATTTTATTTTATTTTATTTTTTTTATTTCCAGCATAACAGTATTCATTATTTTTGCACCACACCCCGTGCTCCATGCAATCCGTGCCCTCTATAATACCCACCACCTATGAGTAACTCAGGAAATCCAAATAAATCCTCTTAAAGATAAATTATAAAGTACCTTCTGTTTTCTATCAGATCATTTGAATGAACGCAAAGTTGGAGTAGATATGTTCTTCGGGAATGAGAACATTTCCTTTGTGGTTTCAGTGAGTGGAATGCCAAGTGTAAATGGAGAATGATCTATGAATAGTGTGAGTTTGATAAATGGGTTGAAATAATGCAAAGGAGTTTCACAGGAACATATTTATGGTTCCTTTTCTGGACAGGAGACACTATGGATAATTCAGCATTCGAATTCAAAATCATTTACTGAACCCCGTGTTCAGCCATGGACTACACTGGGACCAGGAATGCCTACATAATTTGCAGAGCCCAGGGCAAAATGATAATACAGGGCTCCCTTTCTCAAAATCATTATGAATTTTAATTTGGTAACAGTAGAGCATTAAACCTAGTGAAGGACTCCTCTAAGTGTGGCACATTTTGTGACCATAAAGGTTGTACCCCCTGGCTGGGGCTCCATCACAGTGTAGAAAGGGAGTGATGAAAACTGACTTGGATCTGCCCATGGGTGTCAGGGAAGGTTACTCAATGGAAATAATAAGACAGCAGGGTCTTGAGGAGGAGGCTTTTTCTAGAGAAAGAAAGGAGTGGGACCCTGAGAAAGGAGGAAGACCCTGAGAATAGAGAGGGAACAAAGAGGGAACAGCATATATTCATTCATTTACCAGATATTGAACTCCTGCTTTGTTCTAGACACTGTGAGGACCCAAAGGTGAAAAAGACAACTCTTGCCCTCCTGGAATTTATAGTCTAGTAGAGAAGTCACTTGGAAAACATAAGCTTATATGAAGACTACCATAGATTGAATGTTTGTCTCTCCCCAAAATTCATATGTTGAAACCTAGTCCTTATTGTGATAATCACTGGAAGCAGGGCTTTTGGGATGTGATTACACCATGAGAGTGGAGCCCTCCTGAGTAGGATTAGTGCCCTTATAAAAAAGACTCCAGAGAACTCCCATGTCCCTTCTGCCATGTGAGGACACAGTCAGAACACAGCCATCTATGAACAAGAAAGAGGGTTCTCACCAGATACAAGCATTTTGACCTTGGACTTCCCAGTCTCCAAAAGTATAAGAAATAAATGTTTGTTATTTAACCCACCCAGGCTATGGTATTTTTGTTAGAGCAGCCCATACAGACTGAGAAAATCATTCATTCATTCATTTGATAAATGTTTATTGAGCATTTACTATGTGCCAAGTACTGGGATAGGTGCCTGAGGTACAACTGTAAATATCTACACCTGGTCTTAATGTCTATTGGGGAAACAGATGAGCAATTTAAACTTTATTATAGGAGCATGGGAAACTTCTAAACTTTCAAATAGGGATGGGAGATAATGCTTTTTATGTCACTCTGGCTACTATTATATAGATTGAAGGCAGGGGAAAGCACAGCATATTTGAAAAATAATATTCTGAAAGTTTAAAAATGTACATTCTATCCCCCTTTTTAATGGTCAAGCAAAGCAAAAATGGCCTCACTACAAAATTTGCTAAGAAAAAAAAAAAAAAAGCATCACCTAAGAATTTGTGTTGTATCAACCAGACTTAGACAAAAGGAATCGCTCTGTGTGTGTGTGTGTGTGTGTGTGTGTGTGTGTGTTATGCAACAAAACTTATGTTTTCATCAACATTCCTCATGAGCTCTTTCAAAATGCAGACATTTTGCCAGATTCATAAGTGATTACAATGTACACATTGAAATAAACATAGTGCCCAGATAGGTTGTAGACTAGATCCAGTCATTCTTCAGCAACATATCAGGTTTCTTATTTTTGTTTTCACAAGAACAGTCTTTGACAAAAAATAAATGCTTGCTAGCAAATTCATCTGCTTGGCATTTAAGAACACTGCTCCATATGATTTGCTGTAAGATTACATGGTCATACTTGCACTATTTCTCTACCTTTGTTAGTTAACACAACAGGAGAATGTCTACCATGATATTTGAACAATATTTTGAAAGAAGTTGTTCATGGGAATTTCCTTTTAAGTCGGTGACAGATGTATCTTTGGCAATATTATTTATTAACAGTCTTTATGGAGAGATAATGTAGTTTGTGATGTGACTGTCATCAAGACTAGGAGGGGGTGGAATTATAGTAAAACATCCCTAAGAACTTAGAAATGGGAAAAATAAGGCTACCCTCTGAGTTAAACTTTAAAATCAGAATGTAATGAATCAGAGCAGAGATACACAATCACGTTTAAGATAGAGAATATCCCCCAAGCCAGCAGGACTATACCAGATTGAGCTCATTAATATGACTAAAGTATGTGTTAGTCAGAAGAGGGCTTTGTTACCTAGAAAAGCAGGGAAACATTAAGAGTAGGTAAGGCAAACGTTGGCAGGATCATCCAAACTCTATCATAGGCTAAGACTTTCTAACCCCATCAATAAGACCAATCTTGTAGTGAAAATGAATGCCAGAAAGCATCACACATGCAATTGACATAACTTATCCACTAGGTTTCACTTCCATTCTTACCACGTAACTTTCTGATTCTTGTCTCCTTCCCATGGAGATCAGCCTATAGATGCCATTCTCAACCTTGTTTGCAAATTGGAATCACCTGGGGAATTAAAAAAAAATACAGACGCCTGGGTCCTACCCCAGAGATTCTAATTTAATTAATCTGCAAAACTGGGGTGCCCGGGTGGCTCGGTTAGTTGGGTGACAGCCTTCAGCTCAGGTCATGATCCTGGAGTCCTGGGATTGAGTCCCACAACAGGCTCCCTGCTCCCTCTGACTTTACCCTCTGACCCTACTCTGACCCTACTCCCTTTCATGTACTCTCTTTCATTCTCTCTCTTTCAAATAAATAAAAAAAATTTTTTCAAAAATATTTATCTGCAAAATGTCCTGGGATGAGGATTTTTAAAGCTTCCTGTGTGGATCTAACAAACAAACAGGGATTTGAATCACTGCCTTATTAAAAAAGAATATGGGCTTCCACAGATTCAGGGTACTCTAGGTACACACTGTGACGGGGGCAGGTACGAATTAACATCCACAAACTCAGAAGTATGGTTAAAAAAAAAAAATTGTTGGGGCACCTGGACGGCTCTGTCGGTTAAGCGCCTACCTTTGGCCCGGGTCATGATCCCGGGGTCCTGGGATGGAGCCCTGCATTAGGCTCCCTGCTCAGCAGAGAGTCTGCTTCTCCCTCTGCCTCTGCTTACCAAGCTCTACCTACTTGTGCTCTCTATCTCTCTGTCAAATAAATAAAGAAAATCTTGAAAACAAACAAACAAAAAAAAATTTTTTTTCATTTTTTTTCCCCCAGAGCTGTGATTAATCACCATTTTGAATCCCAGGTAGGGAAAATTTAAGCTTCGCTGCCTCCCTTTCTCCTAAATTGCTAAATTGGTGAGAAGATAAGAGCAAGATTGGCTCAGGCTTGTCCTTGGTCCCGCATTCCTCACTCACATCCACGGAGCTGTCTTCATTTCCATCTGGTCTTGGGTCATCTGTTCACGCAGACCACTACCACATCCTCCTTGCCCTGACTATAAGACTTCTTGAAGTTTACTGTCTCTCTGTGCCATGTCTTGTAGCTCCCACACACTCAAGAAATATCCGGCCGCTTCTGCACTACTTTGGCTCCGAGTAGTCTATGAGGCTTTCTCAAGCCCACCCACTAGCCACACCATACAGATTTTTCTTCCTTGGGGTGTCACTGCTACAATGGACTCTATCTGGGAAAAGGGAGTGGAGAGCGTAGATCTTCTGTGCTCTCCAGTTACCCAAAACTATTTACAATTGTGGTCCTCTACCACCAGGGCTTAACCTAAAGAGATAAGCATTACGCCACTTCCTCAAGGACCGCACCAAAATCCAGACTGATTTCCTGTCCATCCATCTAAAGAATCCTTAGCTGGAGCAGACAAACTTTGCTCTCATAGCCAAATTTAGTGTTCACTGCTACTGCTCTGGTTCTTATTTCCCACCCACCACCTTTCCCAGGGCTAGACTTTCGAAACTAAAAAGCCAAGAATTGATTTCTCCAGTCTAGTCTGTCATCCTTCCCCTAAGGCAAAGAATGGTTACAGCTGTAGCAGATGAAAAGAAGAGGGGAGGGGATGTTGAAAATGCCAGGGAAATAAGCAGAGGTTAATTTTTCAAAAATATTATCTTGTCATAACTTTAATAGTTCTCATTAAAATAAGAAGGAATTTAAATTACAATTTGGATTTTCATGTCGGTGTACCTACAGTGATCCTTAACCTTCTTTATATCATTCATAGGCCTCTTTAGGAATATACAACTATAGATTCTCTCTCAAGAAAAATGCAATAGACACATATTTTGCATATAATTTTCAAGTGCCCTGTGATCATCTGAATCTCAAGACCCCAGATTAAGAAGTGCCAGGTTAAGGGAAATCACTATGTTGGTCACGCCGGTGTATATTTTCACTCCATTGAAAATGATTTCTCAGTGTATATTAGTAACTGCTCATTCTGGCTTTAATACATACCTCTTATGAATTTGGCCACTATGAATTCAACTCTGAGAACTGATTTCACTCTCAGTGGGCTAACTAAGCATGTTCTTCTGCTTGCAAGATTGACAGATGGCACTGGACTCACGCCAAACACTGTGAAGCCTCCAGTGTTAGAACAACAGCCTCGCCTCCGGCACACATATTTTCCCTCTCATTTGAATTTTTAATGAATAAAGCATCTTGTCCACAAGGCAAAGCAACCTACAAGCAAGAATGCTTAGAGCACTGTTATGTGTCAAAGACAAAGACCATGCTGGAGAAAACATAGTCATGGCCCTCAAGGAGTTTACAGTCTAATATGGTAAGAAAAAATAAACTATGGTCCACCTAGGACAGAGACGGGCAAACTACAGCCCATAGGCAATATATAGCATAACACCACCAGTTTTGTAATGCAACTTTATTTAAACAGCTGCATCCATTTATTTACATGTTGTCTGCTGTGGCTGCTTTTGTGCTACGAGGTGGTAGGGGAGGATGCGTAGAGCTGAGCAGCTGCAACAGAGATCACATGCCCTTCAAAGCCTCAACTATTTACTACCTGGCCCTTTACAGAAGAAAAAAAAAAAAAAAGGTGCTGACCTCAGCCCCAGAGCGATGCTTCTTGAACTTTCACATGCCTGTGAATCACCTAAGGACTATTGTTGAAATGTAGATTCTGAGTCAGTGGCTCTGAGGTGAGACCAGAGATTCCACATTTCGGACAAGCTCTCAAGATAATGCCAATGCTACTAGTCCAAAGACCACCCCTTGGGTAGTGAGGATCTAGAACTCTGAACTGCTTGCTGGGTTATTCACTGAGCACTCTCCTGTGTCTGAGGAAGATCCATAGGAGATTTTCTCATCTTGAGGATAAGGCAACACATTTACCTTACACAGTTGTTGATTATATAGAAAGTATATTTAAATCCTCACTTAGCCTCTGGCCCATAGTTCTCTTCATATACAGTAGCTTGGGCAATATAACATTTTGCATTTTATCTCTACTTTTCCTGGGAGAAGAGATACCAGAAAACTCTCACATTTGGAAGGATGTCAATGCAGAAATATTAAATAATCCTATTATTTTTAATACATCTAGGCTTTCTTGGGGTGACTAAGTTCTATTGTCCAATGTTCTAGACCTTTCCTAAAATGGTTGAGGGTCTTGCAGATCTATTTTAAGTTTTTTATGATAAGCCCAACTCAGGCCCTGTTTATGGAGACAGAAAATACTATTCCTGGCTTAGATTTTCCTTTTCAACTACACTTTCCCATTCTTTGAGAACATATTAAAGAGTCTTATGGCCCATATATAGCCCATATCACACAAGGTACAGATATGTATAAAATACCATATTCTGAACAGGCATGACAAAATATATACTGTTCCCTGAGTTCAAATGTCTTGCACTGTTACGTCTCAAACATGCATGGCAATTAGGAACAAAGAAAAAACTGCTTGCTTATGTTCTGAGAAGTTTTCAGTTGAAATGCTGCCTCAAGTTGCCTCAGTGGCTAGAGAATGGAAACAAAAAGTATTGTGAAGTATTAGGTTATTTAAATGACATGACCTTTCAATGCACCTTAAAATACTAGTGGCTGGGAAAGGCATATCTGAAACTATCCCTTGATAAATACCAGTTCCAAAGACCTCAGTGAAATACATTGGACATACAGAGTCTCAGCATGTGGCAAGCCCCAGACCTCAAAATGATACTAGCTGTATTTCACTAGCCATAGAGAACTGAAGGTCTTCCTGGATTCAGTGGATTCTAAGGAATAATTATGAACAATCAGGTCATATTTGCCAAGCCATTGCAAAATTACATTGGTTATTTCCCAATTTTCTCTCATCTCCAAGCGTATCCTTTCAGTATTATGTTCTGTGATTCTGGGGCTTGGACTCTGCACACCCTATTTTCCAGACTGCCATGCTGGCTGGTTCCTGGGTGGTTCTACTGATGGGAGGAACTAGCAAGAGACTAGAAGGGAGATGTCCCGATGGATTGTGCTTACCACCGGCATGACTTTTGCAATAGAGAACAGCTTTGGCTCTAGCATCCTGCTTATTTGGGAATTCCCACATTGGTGTAACCAGTTCCCTATATTAAATTCCAGCTATTTGAAAAACCTAGAGTACATTGGTTTTCCTGACTAGATGTAACCAGAAGTTATCAGGTCAAGATCAATAAACAATAAAGGAAGTAGTCCCTAGAAGCAGATTCCCAGTCTCCTCAGCCTCCTACAACTTCAGAGTGAGAGGGTCTGTGATCAGATGTTAAGATAGTGATAGGATGTTGTATATAGGTACATGTTCTAGCATTTAATGGCTCTGCTAAGTCCTCCATTGTGCACCAAATTTGAAAGTATAGTTAGGTTGCTCAGCCACTAAGATAAAGAGAAAAAGCATTGAGATTCATTCACTCTGAGAAATACTTTAGCTAGTAGGGGTATGGAAATCCAAGATCTCTATTTGCCACATACATGAAATCTCCAAACCACAAAATTTGTTTGGCTTTTTTTCTAACCTGCAAATTAATTTGGGGCACAATCCCAGACTGCAAAAAGGAACCAATATGACATTCTGAGAACAAGACTGATAACTACCAGGATTGACATCGCACAATGTGCCTCATAGTTCTTGATATGTAAGGGGAATCTGTTGCTGCTAATCAGTTTCTACTTTGGATTAAGTCAGGATAGAGAGATTTTTTCAGGAACCTGACTCAGTGTGCATAGGACCTTAGAGACCAATGATAGGAATCATGCTGACCAGCTTCTGAAAGAACACACCTAACCCATGGTAGGAAGACCCAGGAGCCTTCCTGTGTTCAAATACTAAAGAGTGGCAACAAAGGTGAAGGGGAGCCATAGAAAGTACTTCTTGCCCCAAGGAGAACTAGTAGGAGAATTGTCCCCAGACATGATAAATCAGAGTTAGTCAGGAAAGAATCTGGGTGCAGCCACCCAAGCAGAACCTGAGGGTGTGCTTCCAGACTGGAGGTGTGGGAAAGGGGAGTGAAGTAGGTAAATCAGTAAGGAGATTAGGATGGGAAAACTGTTTTTAAGTTTTAGGAATCATATACAGGTAAACTAAGAACCATACAAATTAAAGTTCTGGCCCCAAGGGGCAAAGGGAAGCAAGAGAATCATCTAGCTTCCAGACTCAGCTACACAGCATTTGGGAAGCCCAGGGTAAATACCACCCACACACCAGAGCACAGCTTTGTATGTGCTCATTTCCATTCTAAGGATCTCGATGGAAAACAGAGCTAGCAAGACCTTGGGAAAATGCTTTCCATTCCCTGAAGACAAACGGAGGAGGGATATGAATATTAAAAAATTTTTAACCTCAGCTTTAGTGAGAAAGGTACCAGGAAGTGACCTTGGTCATATCTCAAGAGACAATCAAAGTGAACAAACAAAAAAAAGGACAGGCAGAAGTAGAGAATCCACCCCTGTCCTTCTTCCCCCAGCCAAACAGGTTAAAAATGTGAGCCCCACATTTTAAGAAAAGGTACTAGGATTCTGAGGAAAGAATGCATGGTGTTGCTCAGGCAAATAAAGGATGGGCACTTAAATGCATCTGGCCCTGCACTATGGCTGAGGCCCAGGAGAAGCTAGCCCCGGGGGAGGGAACTATGCTGAGTGCTGAGTGCTGAGTACTGGGCATTAGCCAGCAAGAATGATCCACCCCAGTATCACAGCCTGGGTCACAGCCCACCTCAGCAGTCCACCGTCCTAATGATTCTCAACCTGCTGCAGGAGACAAAGCTAGACCATCACCAATCACCGTCCAAGTCACAACACCTCCCCATTTCTGTACTTAGATGGTGTGCTCATTGTTTCCCTTAGCTGCTATGTGTGCTTCAGGCTGGAGCTTACATCCCACACTCAAGGGATGGACTGGAGAATGCTCGTACACCCAAGGGTGGCAGGATAAAAGAATGGCCGTCTTTGTTCCACTGTTCTTACAGTGACCCAGTATGGTCTAGTGGAAAGCACACAGTCCCTTGAGCCACAAGGAGCTATTTACAGGTAAAGAAACTCAATTAAAATGTTAAATGAATGAAGTTCCTCAATTGCACTAGCAACATTTCTACTGTTCCATAGTCATAGGTGGCTCATGAGTACTACATGAGAGAGTGCAGATTTGGAACATTTCCGTCATTGTCGAAAGTTCTTTTGGACAGTGCTGCCCCAGAATCTGAAATCCTAGCCCTGCAACTTCCTCACTGTATCTCTGGGCAAATTAGTTTAGCTCCCTGAGCTTCAGTTTTCTTGTCTGTCAAGTAAGCTATGAGGAGAATCAGCTTCACAAATAAGGATCCAGCAAGGTCATGAAAGTCAAGTACTCCGCACATAACAACAATGATTGGTCGTCTCTCCAAGTAAGTGAAAAAAATCCTTGAAAGGAGATGCCATGCAGTCTTGTTCACTGGCATGTTCTCCAGAGTCCTGCATAGGGCAAACAGTTGGCAGATATTTACAGGATGCCCTGCTAGACAAAACAGTTGGGTACGAATGGGAACTGCCCTTTTCAAACTGTACCCAAGCACACCAGACTGCCTTTGATGCTTCCTATTTCACAGACAAACAATTGTGGAGGCTTCCAGTGAGCTGCTGTTCACTTTGAGAAGTGCCAAATTGTTCCAATTTCATAAGAATGAGCTTTTAACCATGAGCAAAGCAGAAAACCAGCCAGGTTTAAGACTCGCTTGGAAATTCTTAAGTAACGGATAAATTACCACAGATAAAAACTGGCCAAGGGTTATTTGTTCTTTGGGTGTTGAGTTTGCTAAGTTCTTTATAGATTCTGGACACTAGTCCTTTATCTGATATGGAGGGCACGTATTGCATGGAGCACGGGGTGTGGTGCAAAAATAATGAATACTGTTATGCTGGAAATAAAAAAAAAAATAAAAAATAAATTAAAAAAAAAAAAAAAAAAACTGGCCAAGGGAAGAGGTAATCTTATGGGAATGGTGAGCTTGGAGCATTTTTTTTTTCAGGTATTGACATTTTCCCAAATCTTTTAATTATCATCATTCCCAGTACATTTGTGAGAGAAAGCCTCAAGCAGACTCCTGAGCTAACAGGAATTATTCTTGGCAATCTGAACAGTGTCAGTTGGGACTAGAGTCCATCAGCTATGGCTGGTTGCATTTTGTGATACTGGATTCAAGCTCTGTGACTTCCTCTACCCCATCCTCACTCTATGTCCCTAACATTTGTCCCAGCCCTCAATCCTAGTCCCACATTCGGAGTATGGTACACACTGACCCTCACCCCACATCTCTCTTCAACCTCAGCCTCATTGCTCTACTCCCCTTAAGAGCAAGGTCATGTTTGCCTCAACCTGCTCCCATCAGGCCTCTGTCCCTATCCCTCCATGGTAACCACTTCCAGGACAATGACTTTTTTCACATTGCCAAGTTCAAGATCAGTTTCTGATTCTTATTTGACTTAACTTCTCATTAGCTACCTATACAGTTGGCCACATACTTCCTTTTGAAATGCCTTTTGTGACTTCCTCAGCTCCTGGTTTCCCTCTCACCTGCCTGGCCTCTCCTTCTGCCTCCCTGGCTCATCTCCACCCTTCACATGCCAGTCAGCGGGAACTTGTTCCAAGTTCATTCAGATTATGGTACTCCCCTGCTTGAAGCCCTCAAAACTCTCCCTACTATACTTAGAACCCAATCTCAACTCCTTACATAAGCCAACAGGGCCTTCTGCAATCTGAGTCCTAATTCCCTCACTGACTACCTTATGCCATTTTCATCCTTGCCTGTCTTCTGCCATAGTGACCTTTCCTTTGTTCCACATGTGCTAAGCTCATTCTCACCTCATGACTCCTGCCCTAGCTTGATCCTCTACTTGAACTTCTCTCCCTCCTGATCTTTACATGGCAGAATCCATCTTGTCATTCTGATCTCAACTCAAGTGTTCTTTCCTCCAAAATGCAAAGTCTGATCTGATCAGACATGAGGCTATTTATAGTATCGATCTCACTCATTATGTATTTTCATACATTTTGCTGGAGAAATATTAATGTATTTGATTATAGGATATTGTCCCTAACCCTGTTGAAGGTGTTACATAATACTAGATATATTACATTTCTAGTATTTTGAAAAACTTTGAAATCTTATTCATATCTGGACTCAAGGATTTTGGGTAAAAGGTTATAGATCTGTCTAACTCCCTATTCTACACATGAAGAAACCAAAGTTCTAGAAAGCAGAAAATGAACTGTCTGTGGTATCATAGCTAGACTGAGAACACAGCTCTTCCACTTACTGTATCAGTGTTATTTCCACTGCTACCACCCTATAGATAATGGCACATCCGTGGGGTGTCTTGCAAGAGAAATTTGGCTTGCATCATTTGACAAACAGAAAAGCAGGCTAAAAGAGTCCAACGCACTTAATCCCCATTGTTCATTTAACGTTTTCAAGAGAGAGAGAGGAGCCTTATACCCTAAGATGTGATTTGTGGGTGGGAAAGGGGGAAGGGAGGATGGTAGAGTTTCAGAGGCTTCTGAGCAAAGGAAGTGTTCAAAGGTACAAAGATAGAGCATAGGCTTTTGTCCTGAGATAGAACTGTTAGAGTAGGCAGTTAGTTTGGCTTTAACAGGATACCTGGAGGCCAGCAAAGGGGGGTACCAAGGCCTGTTATCAGGCAAGTTAGCAACTTGTCTTGGCAGCATTCCAGAAACAAAGCCACAAGAAGTCAGCTCAAGCCAGGAGGCCCAAGACAAAAAGGCCAGAAACCCTGACCAAGTAAGGGAGAAAAGGCACTGAAACGCTGCTCCCAAAGAAATCCCCTCCCCAGATTATAAATGTTCCACCACTTAGTGAACAACTGTCAGTAAGAGAGACCTAGCCCCCAGGTACATCTCTCCTTTAAGCTCGCTGCTCTCCATCTCAAGAGTGTACTTTCTCTAATAAACTCTTCATTTGCACCACTCAAAAACTATGTATGGTCCATGCTTGAATTCTTTTCTCATCTAAGAGACTAATCCTCCAGTGAAGTCCCAGGGACAGGCTAGGGAGAATCCTCAGGGCCCAGAGTTCTCTCCAGTTCACCCAGCAACACAATGAGAAACAGAATCAATTAAGGCATTCTACTGATGAGTATAATGATATAATGACAGCTACTGTTGACTGAGCATCTACTTGGTGCCTGTCAAGCTGTGTGGTAGGTGATTTACACCTTTCCAGTAATTGCACCAGGTATCTGTCAGAGCTTAACAGGAAAACTGAGAAACTCTGTACATTAAATAGAAAGGTTGAATGTAGGGTATTAGAAGCTTTACAAACTTTGGCAGAGCTAAGGGAATAAAAGTCAGGAAAGCCACTTTCCAAAAACCCAAAAGTGCAGAAATCTCAAGGAGGCCACTGTGCTGATCTCAGGTGCTACAGCACTTCTCTTCCTCTTTCTCCCTTCAAAATTCACACAAGTCCCCCTCCACTGGGAGATTATAACCCAGACTCATGCCAAAAAGGGATGGTTGAAGTATTGCTCTAAGTTTCTTTTCTGTGAGCCAGGGAAATTTTAGGGAACAATGAGGGCAATGCTAGGTGGACAATCAACAGTCCAACCCACTTATAAGATGGGCATCCTGACCCCTATTTACAGATGAGGAAATGAAGTAAATTTTAAAGGTCTCACACCTAGAAACAGTAGAGTCAAAACCATGCCCTTCCTATTCTGTCAAACTACCTTTTTCAAAGAGGAGTGATTATGTTTACTAGATATGAGAGGCTTAAGAGGACCCCAATCAGAAACAAATACAGTCCACATCTGATGCAAGTTTAAGTGAACTTTCTCCATGAATGTATGGGTTTTCCTAGATTGAGCCAAACATAAGGTAATTATATATCCCAGTTATCCAGGACAGGCCCAGTATATGCCTATTGTTCCAGAATCCCATTTAGTTTAGCATTCACCCTGGTGATTTTTAAATGAAGCATTATTAGTAGTAGTTGCATTAAAACAAGCTGGGGTGTGTTTGGTACCCTCTGCTTTAGGGATCCAGTTTCTGCCATGGTTTTCTCGAGAAGTGTGTGAGAGGCATGTATGATGCACAGATGGCTCACTTTGAAAAAAACTGTTAAAATTAAAAGATGACCAAGTAAAAAGATGACCATGTCTGTTGATCCATGATGAACACCCTCCATTCAAGGACATAAGTGCAGCACACTCACTTCTAGGGACAGTTACTTTACCCTGGTCTCCGGTGGAACAGGGAATTATTTGCCTCTGTTGTCCTAGCCAGACACTTGATGTACAAGCAAGTTCTTCTGTAGTCCTGACCTTGACCCACAAGTTGCTCAGAGCAGGATATGTTTGGTGTATATAAACAGGGAATAGAGACATAGCCTTGCACTTGTGTATGGAAAGTAGTCTGACTGCTCTTGTTACAGTGAATCTCTTACTTACTGTATGGTGTAAAATGTACAACTTTTGATTATTTGGTGATGCTTTTCCATTTTATAAGATTCCCTCTGGGAAGCAATAAACTCAAAATATTTAAGTGGATACTTAATGAAAAAATAAGTACCAAATTTCCATTTCCCCCCAATATTGATGATAAATGGGAAACTTACACAAAACGTTTGCCAGCATTTACTCTCTACCATGGGAGCCAAAGTGATATCATTGTGCCCACATGACAACCAGAAGACACAAATATGCTGAACAAGCATCAGCGTCTCCTTCAAAGATGAGTAGTTATTTTAAGAAGAATATGCCCAAAGAAAACGTGCAGCTGCAGAGGGTAGACTTGCATAACACTCTGTGAAATGTGATTTTCATTTATATCAAATGACTGCTCTTAATTAATTTAAATCATTTTTTCATTCCAAATTTCCTAATACTTTGAGGGAAAGTAAAGCCATAGCTGTTAACATATTGGTCCCACTAGCAGAAAAATTTCACCAAGAGTTAAAAGATGCTAACTGTATCTGAGCTGTCAGATGCTTCAAGTAGAATATCCAATAATTAGATTTCTTTCATTCAATTCACAGAGTCACATTAAAGCTATGGAAGTTAATTCTGGTGAAACAACTGAATTTGTTGAGAATTTGATTGTAAATTCAGTTAGAAGTTTTAACATTGAACATAAAATATTTGTTTCTGAGTAGCAATACAACTACAAAACATAGGTAAGACACAATGTCACTGTAAAAACAGTGCTTTTGCAAGTATACTTATGGAGCATAAATGTACTTTGATTCATTTATGGTGCACACATAATTCTTATGTATGCCCAAAGAAGTTGGATGTCTCCCATTTGAAACAGAAACTGCGCTTGTCAAATGTATAAATATTTTTACATATATACAGTAATTTAAGTCAATTACAGCCTTCTCATCAAGAAGCTAATGGGAACACCAAAAGTTACTCCACTATATTGGTATGTGCTTTTTCATCTTGATGACCATCATCTATTACATTTTAGACATTTTTGAGCCTTTGAAGAACTACATTTTAAATCAACCTAAGTCTCCTCTAAAATTGAACTTTCTTGTAGTTAGAAATTTTGGTTGCATTTTGTTCAGAATCATTTAAGACATTTAAAAATCTTATCTGAGTCTTCAGTAAATGGACTGATAAAAACTTTACTTTTTGAAGCTTTTAGTGAATTCTGTTTATTGAAAATAAAGTTTTCAAAAGATACTAAAATATACTTCTACAAATCAAGGAAGAGACTGAAAAAAATCAAACAATGATAGTGCATATGGCAGGCAAATTTTTAGGTTTTTAGGTTATATAATTGTGTTTTGGATTGTTACTATATGGGAGAGGAGTTTTTTCCAAGGAGTTCCTTTTTTAATTGGATAAATAGACATCCTGTACCATAACGGAATAATATCTAGAAGGCCTATGATTTGTTACCATTTAAAATTGGCAAGAAAAGCCTTAAAATAATAAATTCAGACAACTTATTTGACAATTTTTGCCTTATAAAGTATTTAAGAAAGCATCTCTAGGGGCACCTGGGTGACTCAGTGGGTTAAAGCTTCTGCCTTCCGCTCAGGCCATGATCTCAGGGTCCTGGGATTGAGCCCCGCATCAGGCTCTCTGCTCAGCAGGGAGCCTGATTCCTCCTCTCTCTCTCTCTGCCTGCTGCTCTGCCTACTTGTGATCTCTGTCTGTCAAATAAATAAATAAAATCTTTAAAAAAAAGAAAAGAAAAGAAAGCATCTCTAAAGGGCGCATGGGTGGCTCAGTATGAAGTAAAGGGAAGAGAAGAGAAGAGAAGAGAAGAGAAGAGAAGAGAAGAGAAGAGAAGAGAAGAGAAGAAGGGAAAGGAAAGGAAGCATCTGAGTGGAGAAAAATAGTGCCCATGTTAAAAAGTTTGGATTAAAATATGTAAAGAATTAAATAGGAAAAAATGATGAATGAATAAAGAAGATGTGGTATATATATACAAAGGAATACTATGCAGCCACCGAAAAATGAAATCTTGCCATGGCAATGACGTGGATGGAACTAGAGGGTATTACCCTAAGTGAAATAAGTCAATCAGAGAAAGATAATTATCATATGATCTCTCTGGTATGAGGAATTTGAGAGGCAGGGTGGAAGGTCATGGGAGGGAAGGGAGGGAAAAAAATGAAACAAGATGTGACTGGGGAGGGAGACAAACCATAGAGACTCTTAATTTCAGGAAACAAACAGGGCTGCTAGAGGGTGTGGGGGAGGGAGAGGGTGGTTGGTTTAAGGACATTGGGGAGGGTATGTGCTATGGTGAGTGCTGTGAAATGTGTAAGACTGATGATTCATAGACCTGTACCCCTGAAACAAATAGTACATTATATGTTCATTAAAAAATTTTAAAAAGTGAGATTAAGAGTCACTTATGGTTTGTCTCCCTCCCAATCCCATCTTGTTTCATTGATTCTTCTCCTACCCACTTAAGCCCCCATGTTGCATCACCACTTCCTCATATCAGGGAGATCATATGATAGTTGTCTTTCTCTGCTTGACTTATTTCGCAAACTGAGGGTTGCTGGGGGGAGGGGGGTTGGGAGAAGGGGGTGGGATTATGGACATTGGGGAGGGTATGTGCTTTGGTGAGTGCTGTGAAGTGTGTAAACCTGGTGATTCACAGACCTGTACCCCTGGGGATAAAAATATATGTTTATAAAAAATAAAAAATTAAAAATAAAATAAAATAAAATAAAATCATTAGAAACTAAAAAAAAAAAAAAAATTTAAAAAGTAACAATAATCCCCTAACATCATAGTTAGTCCATGTCCAAATTTATCCAATTTTACAACTAGTCACTTATCTATAGCTGGTTTTTAAATCAGGATCCAATCAAATACAAATTTATTTTTAGATACATAGTTTAAAATTGCTGGTCTGATTTAGATGTGCAGTAGGCAATTCGAAGTGCAGGTCATTCAAAAGTCAGTCTATATGAATGGATAAAGAAGATACAGTCCATCTATACAATGGAGTATTATGCTTCCATCAGAAAGGATGAATACCCAACTTTTGTAGCAACATGGACGGGTCTGGAAGAGATTATGCTGAGTGAAATAAGTCAAGCAGAGAAAGTCAATTATCATATGGTTTCACTTGTGGAACATAAGGAATAACATGGAGGATATTAGGAGAAGGAAAGGAAAAGTGAATTGAGGGAAATTAGAGGGGGAGATGAAGCCTGAGAGACAGTGGACTCTGAGAAACAAGTTGAGGGTTTTGGAGGGGAAGGAGTGGGGCGATGGGTGAGGCTGGTGGTGGGTATCAAGGAGGGCACACATTGCATGGAGCACTGGGTGTGGTACGTAAACAATGAACTTTGGAACACTAAAAAAATAAAATAAAATAAAGTGGCAAAAAAAGAATTAAAAAAAAAAGGCAGTCTATAGTTAGGACATTAGAGGATGACGAGGTTCCATAAGAAAGGAGAAAAAAGCTGAAGAAGCTATTGAAAGGCATATTAGTGAATCAAAGGAAGGAAAGAAGAGGCTGACAGTATCAAATACTACTCAAATCAGATGAGGTAAATAAGGCCTTAGGGAAAATCCATTAACTTGGTGAGCCAAATCCCCTGGAGAACAGTTTCTGCAACAGAGGAAGACAAACTACAAAGGGTTAAGCAAAAGTGAGTTGTGAAGAACTAGAACTGAGTATAGTCCTCTCTCCAGAAGTTTCAAGTTGAAAAGGAGGAAAGAGGTTATATAGACCAGAAGTTCCCATGGTTTTCATCACCATGAACCTTTTTCATTTCTCTACCCTCACTAGCACCACTATCCTGGAGGCAATGTTTTGAAAGTTACTGTTTATCAAATGGTGTTTAATGATAATGGAGTTCGTAATTTTTCTTAATCTAGGCTAGTTGCTCACTAAAGCTTCTCATTATCACAGATCAGAGCTCCCTTGAAGGGAAGAGGTAGTAGAGAGTATAATGAGCCCTACCAAAAGAGGTAAAACACCAACAACATTGTTTTCTCTAAGACACAATGGAAAGAAGAGAGAGACAAAGAAATGCTGAGGTAGAGAGGGTATCTGTAAAGATAAATGTAGGCTGTAAGCTTGAGAAGAAAGCTGTTGAGGGAACACTTGTCAAAGGTTCTCAAGCTAAGTCATGTGATGAGAGTGTGAAGAGTCTATTGGAAATATATAGAAAAGAACTAAAACAGTTGCTCTCTCAACTATGAAAAAATAAGTCAGATTAGCAAGGCTGTCTGTTTGAAATCAACAAATATTCACTGAGCATTTATTAGAGTCCAAGCACTCTGACAGGGGCTTAGGTTACAAAGACACACAATCCACATTTTACCTCCTTTCTAAGAAATAGTACCCTCCTACCTTGGTATTCACGATAAAACACTCTGCTTCTTTTTCTCCTCTTCAATCAACTCCAAGGGCCCCTTTGGTTCCGTAGCTCCCTTAATCCATTAAAATGTGAGGCTTAGCTGTTTGTGGATACCAGATTTTTCATCCTAGGCTGCCCTTCTCTTCTAATTGTATGCATTCTCTTTGGATGATCACATACACTTATCCTGCTTCAAGTAAATGCTCTCTGTTGATGACTGTCAAACCTCTACCTCCAGCCCACTCTTAAGACCCAGACTCAGATAACGAAGGGAAACAATGGATTTTTTTTAATAAAAACTACCTGTGACCCTTTCTCTTCTAAGGGGTATCATTCTTATCAGTGGTGAAATAACTCATACCCCTCCTTCTCCATACAAAGATGTTGTGGTTGGAAAAAGAGGGGAAGGTGGATGGGAAGGACCCAGAAGATAATTTCACTGTTAGCAGAGCACCTTATGAATCTTTGGATATGCAAAGATGGCTTGAAGAAAAGTACTACAAAGAAATTTAGCATAATAAAATAGGAGGTTTGGTTTTGTTTTGCCTTTGTTTGTTTCCAATCCTACTAAGCACTGAGAGAGAGAAAGGATAGGGCAAAGCACTTCAGAGGCAGCAGCAGCTGAGGTTGGCAAGTTGGCCCAGGGATTCTCAGGAACAAGGAGGTTAGTTATTCATTTTAAAATTGTCCTGCATTGCTGCCACCCAAACCCCTCACATCTCCACAAATCACTGAGTCAGACCTGCTGCATATACAATAGCCTTGTGTGACTGAGTTTTTGGTTTGGGTTTTGTGAAAATTAAGGGGAAGTAGTTTAGTTCAACAGCTGGGGCAATGCGGCAGGAAACCAGGCAGAAATATGATCCATCAACTGAACCAATTCAGCAGAGCCCAGAATTGAGGTCTACAGGCAATGAGCAAAAACATTAATCACCCCCTCAAGAATCTACGGAGACTTTGGGAAGGATGTAGAGCTCCCACTGCATGTGGAATGTGGTTTGAATCATTTCCATTTGAATTTCAAAGACCAGTGTATCTCAGACTTTGGTTATGGACAAATACAATTGACTACAGGATATCCCCACTTGGAGACTGCTCCGAGGACATCAGCAGCAGAATGGTCACAAGTCACCTTGTGTTCTCATTACCCTCCTCCAAACCTGCTCCACTGGCATTTTTTTAAAGATTTATTTATTTATTTGACAGACAGAAATCACAAGGAGGCAGAGAGGCAGGCAGAGAGAGAGAGAGGGAAGCAGGCTCCCTGCTGAGCAGAGAGTCCGATGCGGGGCTTGATCCCAGGATCCTGGGATCATAATCTGAGCCAAAGGCAGAGGCTTTAACCCACTGAGCCACCCAGGTGCCCCTATCCCAGAGGTTTTGAATCATTGTGCTTTCACTTTCATCCAAAATATATAAAGAAATTAAAAACTCAACATGGCAAACAACAACAACAACAAAATCCAGTCATGAAATGGGGAGAAGACATGAAGAGACATTTCTCCAAATAAGATATCCAACAGACCCATGAAAATGTGCTCCACATCACTCATCATCAGGGAAATGCAAATAAAAACCACAATGAGCTAACACCTCACTCCAGTCAGAATGGCTAAATTAACAAGTCAGGAAACAAAAAATGTTGGCAAGGATGCGGAGAAAGGGGAACACTCTTACACTGTTGGTGGGAATGCAAGCTGGCGCAGCCACTCTGGAAAACAGTATGAATGCTCCTCAAAAAGTTGAAAATAGAGCTACCCTATGACCTAGAAATTTCACTACTGGGTATTTATCCAAAAGATACAAATGTAGTAATCTGAAGGGGCACCTGTTACCCCAATGTTTATAGCAGCAACGTTCACAAGAGCCAAACTATGGAATGAGACCAGATGTCCACTGATGGGTGAATGAATAAAGAAGTTGTGGTACACACACACACACACGCACGCACGCACACGCAGTGGAATATTACTCAACCATCAAAAACAATGAAATCTTGACATTTGCAATGGTTTGGATGGAACTAGAGAGTCTAATGTTAAGCAAAACTAGTCAGAGAAAGGCAACTACCACATGATTTAACTCACATGTGAAATTTAAGAAACAAAACAAATGAGCAAAGGAGAAAAAAGAGAGACAAATTAAGAAACAAACTCTTAACTACAGAGAACAAACTGATAGTTACCAGAGGAGAGGTGGGTAGAGGGACGTGTGAACTAGGGGATGGGGATTAAAGAGTGTACTTTTTGTGATGAGCACCGAGTGTTTTACGGAATTGTTGAATCACTATATTGTACACCTGAAACTAATATTATACTATATTAGCTAACTGTAATTTATGTAAAGCTTAAAAAAAACAATAAATAAATCAACCAACAAGTAAATAAATAAAGTCTAATGTCCTTAGCTCCTTCACAATTGATCAGGTTGCTACTGGCCTTCCCACCTTGATTGTGTTTCCCCCTTTCATGCAGACTCGCTACTGCAGTCACGCAGAACTACTTTCCATTCCAGGACTGCTTCATGCTCTTCTTTTCACCTCTTATATTTCACATGCTATTCCTCTTTCTGATGCATTCAGTGTACTCCTTCACCTGGCTAACTCCAAATCAACTTGCAGGTATCAGCCTAGATTCCATTTCCTGAAGGAAGGCTTCCCTGACTTTCCTCTCCAACTAGTTGGAGTTACATGGCTCTCCTGTATGTTTTCTTAGCACCTGGCCCTTCCCCTATCATACTGCTTACCACCTTCTATTTTCATTGCCTACTTATTTGTCTGTCTCTCTCCACCAGCTTGTAAGCTCCCTGAGGGCTGGGATCATGTCTGTCCATCTGGTTCACAGCTATATTCCTACTATATACCACAGAGTTTGTCATATAAAAGCCAGGAAAGAAGTACTGGATGAATGAATAACATGCAGGAGACATTTTTCAAGCTATGAATTGTCTTATCTCATATTAACTTCACCACCCTATGAGATAGTATCACCTTGAAACAAAGCACCATGTTATTGTTACATTTAAGTTGATAAAGACTACATTTGTGAAGTATTATTTAAGTAATAATTATCTGAAATATTAACAAATCAGGTTTTTAGACAACTTTAAAGCAAATTTGACTTATATAAATCTTTCAAAAACTGTGTAAGTGTAACTAACTGCTAACAATGTGTCCCAAAGGAAAGGTTCCTGTTAGATGTCCTTTAATGAATATAGGACACTCTGCTATGCATACAGAATATTTTTGCATTCATAAATGTGCTAAAGTTCCACAAAATGCTTAATACTCTTAAGTGGATTAAGCATGCCTCCTGTGATCTGATTTATATGGTGAATGTGCCAAGTAAAACCTTTCTCCACAGAGCAATCAGAGTATAAACTTCAGCTGAACTCTGATAAAATTATCATAATTCCAAACTAGTGGAGCCCGAATTAATGAGATTTTGCTTTAAGCTCTTCTTCTGAAAGGGCCAACCAATCTATGTTGAACATTTTAGATGTATCAAAAATGTTCCAAAATCATACTGGTTAATATAATATGAACTTAGAGACATGTGTCAGAACACCTGAAATGTGGCTAGAGTGAATGAGGAACTGCATCTTTAATTTTACATCATTTTAAATAATTTAAATTTAAAAACTGAAGTGTATAATTTTTATATTGAGTACATGTTAAAATGAAGATATTTGGCTATATTGAGTTAAAATGTTAAAATCATTGAAATTATTTTTGCATATTTATTTTTTACTTTTTTAACATGGCCACTAGAAAATCTTAAATTCCATACGTAGCTAACATCATATTTCTATTGGCCTTCAGTGTTTTAAAACATGCTCCATTGTTCAACTCAGATAGGAAAAAGGAATGTACAGTTTAGGTAAAATGGTACTTGCAATTTTTAAATACTGTGTTATTTATCCTCAATAGTGAGTTAAAACTCTTTGGACTAGATGGCTTCCTCATATCTAGAAAATGTTAAACGCCTTTCCTATCCATGATAACATCAGGTTATAAAACATGTTCTAGGAGAAGGTGACTGAGCATTTACTTACCTGCTTATACGACCATATTAGTTATCCTAATTCATCTTTTTTTAAGAACAGAAATTGTTTTATTTTTCCAGTTGTTGCTTTTGTTTCATTTTTTATTTGTCATTTGCATGAAGACATTTACATGTCTTCAATGTCCAAGATATGTAAAGGGGTGTCCTTTCGGTTAGAATGGAGGCAGAGAGTGATCACTGGTCTCCTTCTTCAAAAGGTCACAACCCTAACACTGCAACTGTCCCCCTTTACATAAACACACCTCTCCTGCCTCTGGCATCTCAGCAGAATCTGAGGGCCCTGCCATAATAGATACTGTAAGCATCATTTCTCTACAACACAGCCTAGAATTGGGAAGGAGACAAAAAGAACCCTTGAGCATTCAAATGAAATGTGTCAAATTTCAGGTACTTCTGTTCCTACACTTCCCTCATGTTAGTGCTCTATGCAACCTTACAGAATCTGTTCATTCCCTCTTCCTGCATACATAATTCTAAAATGCTTGGTTGTCATTTCCCAGTGTGAAGAATATTAGCTATTCTGAAATATATATAACTGAAAGCTCGCCATTGTGCAGTTGGGAGGGGAAGATGGAGGTGCAGGAGAGAAGGAAGAGATTCTTGTAACTGGTAACGCAGAGGAATGGAAGCAAGATAGAGAACTTTCCAAAGCAGGAACCAGAATTTACATATTCTGGTGTGACAGGCTGGAGTCACTTGAGGCTAGGGATGAGATGTCCCATACCCCTTAATAGTGCCCTAGGAGAGCACTGTGTCAGGACACAATAAAATCACTAATGCTCATATTCACGCTTAAGCTTCAACGACAGCATCGGTATGTTTTATTCTGATATTCAATAAATAGGGCAGAGGCGTATACAATTCATTTAATCAAACTGTCCATAAAAGAAGCTTAAATAAACCAAGCTTTAGTACTTAAAGGCAAACAACCAGCTACCTGAATAACTCACATATGTGAAATTGCTCATTTCCCACCAAAGAATGACAAAAGACATGTTACAAGGAAGGAAGGATACTTCCATGAATTACAACATGTAACTAACACATATCCCCAGGCAACACATGCTTCGAAGTATTCTGTGCCTATGGACTGTGAACTTGGCAAATGAACAGAAGACTTATTTGCTCTTGTAATTCTTTTATCCCATACAGATATAAGCTGAGTCTGTGTTCTAACAAATATTTCATGAATCAAAGCATCTGTCTAGGAGCTGGGTCCAGATTGCTTTAACAGTGTGGGCTTGTGTAAGGTAACAGACACTTTTAGGGCTTGGGGGTGCACAGGGCGGGGAGGGAAGGGGATGGGGGTAATCATGGGAGGTCCACAAGGGAGACCATTTAGGAATGGAAAAGAGCACACAGGGAAAGTAATAACAACTTCTTTGCCAAGAAGAAATCATTGTGGGTCCTCACCTTCGTCCCTGAAGCCCACCAGACCACCACACTTAAAAGGAATGTGTTCAAGAAACAAAATGTGCATCAGACAGCACTTACTATTCTTTCTCAGGGAGTATGGTGAACATGTAGGCAATCTTATGCAATCTTTGATATGACCCAGATTAGAAACAACTGGTAATAGAACTTGGCATTTTTCTTTTGCTGGACTTTTATTTCAAAACTTCTTAGGTGGTGTGACATATACAGGAAATTATGTGTTTGTAGGAGGATGTTGGCCCATAAAGAGCCACAACAATTTGTCTCCTTAATAAAGCTAGTATTCTTTTGGTTAGGACCACCCCAGCAGCCTCCAAAAAGTGTCATTATATGGCCATGGTGGTTGCAATCATTTTTCTTCCTTATTGATTTTCCTTGTATATATTGAACATACAGTTCAAATGCCTTATGTGCTATGTTTAAGAATATATGCAAGAGTTGAAGTGAGTTATTTCTTGTAGTAGGAAGATAATCATATTAAGAAACAGGATATTTGTTGTGTATCTTTGGGTCTGTCAGCATGCCAGTATCCCCTTCCATACAATGAGGAGACTTGACAAAATGACCTCTCTGTGTCTCCTGTTATGGTTCTAATAACACCTAGAATATGGTGCACAAAAACTCTCATGACTGATATTAGACAGAACTTGTACCATGATCCCACTGACATACTCTCTGTCACTGATGCTGCCATTACTACATGGTGTTGGCTTTGGGTGTGTAGGACAGAATGTCCTTTGTGACTGATGGCAGCAGGCTCTCTGGATGTCTAGATGTGGTTGGTAACATGCCAACTTTTAATGGACTGTCCAATCGTTCTGATGGATTTTATGAAAAGATTAAGAATCTCTTATTTCATAATGCCTTCCACATTTGCCTTCCCTGGGAGTCCCCTCAGTTACCTCTTTTGGGGACAGTCTTACTCTCCTTGTGACTCACATCTCAATCATTAATTCATACAGGGCAAGGACAAACTGCAGCAAGTATCTCCTGCCCCCACTCTCACTTTGCTCTCAAATGGCCACCAAGTATCACTCACATATGAAGGGGACCTTATTTTGCCATTTATACATTTTCACTATCCCCTTCCTGAATTGAGTGATTTCATTGCAAGATACAAAACTACAAAACCTACCACATAGTAGGTAGTTAATGAAATGCTACTCCCTAGGCTTGTACACAATACCAATTTACATGAACACTTGTTTCCAATTGAAAGCTTATTTTAATGACAATAAATTGGAGAAATCCTTCCTTAGTTTCCCCCTAAGTTAATTAGCACCAGCAATTCCCCAAACACTAGACAGTGCTCAAGAGAAATTCAAATCTATGGCAGGCAAAATTCATCTGAGAGCTTTGACTTTCCTATGAATGATGTACCCTGTTCTTATGACTGTTTTCAATATAAACCTGTATATATGCCTGTTCATATCCAAATATCCCGCACATAGTAGGTATAATATAGTTGACATTAGTCAAATAATTAGTGAGACTCTCACACTGAATAAATTAGCTCCCAGGAGGGGATTAATTATTTGAAGAACGGCCTTAACTCTTTCATTCCACTAAGCTCCCATATCATATTAATGCTCAATAAACTAATTTTATATATATATATATCTCTTAAAAAGGCTTTATAATTTAAAAAAATCTATTCCCATTTTAGAGATGAGGAAATAAAGTTACAGAGAATTGGTGAAGTAATTTCTCCCATTTTTTAATGTTTTTAATATGTTTTATACCTAGAACAGTGCTCACTGATATTATCAGTAACTCAATAACTTGCAGCATGGAATGGCATCAGCTCATTTTAGATTCTTTTTTTTTTTTAATTCCAAGCAATCTTCTGGTAGAAGGACAAGGGAAGAGGTTTCCAGTTCCTCATCTCACCTCAGTCAATTAATAAGCCCTACTGGAATAAGGCTTTCTTTATAATACTAACAATACTAATATTGTTATTCCCTTGTTATTAACAAGGGAAAAAAAACCAAATCATATGTTGGTATGAATGGTGCAACTCAGTGATAATGGTCTTATTATGTTGCATTGTGGTGTGTTTTTATACGATGAAGCTTGTCCTCCTCAGCTTCCATCCATTCTCAAACAATAGAAGACAGACATGGTTAGTCCATCAGTCCGCAGTGGAAGTATGAGGACATTGGCAAGTCCCTCCATTGCATCTCAGTGACAACCCTCCTCCTCTTTAGGTACCCTGTGCGTCTTGTTCCAACCCTTCCTTCCACCAAAACAGAAGAGGAGCTGATACTAATTATTTCAAGGGAGAAGAGAGATGTTCTGGAAAGGCCTTTTCAGCCTTGGCTTATGAGGAACTACTCTCTAAATGTATAAGCCAGAATCCAAGGCCTACTGACCAGCTCCTGTTCCCTAAGAATGTCACCAATATTAAGATTTCTGTATAAAGGGCTAAGGAAAGGGAAAGTAAAAATTAGCATATCAACTATTTTTCTCTCTCTGGTCTATGCATGCTTGAATGCTTCACTGGCCCAAATTTTGTTTATCAGTCAGTGCTATGCTCCTCTCAGGGAGAAATATAGCCACAAGAATTTTCATAGTAAGAGGTTTAGACTAGAAATAGAAATTTAGAGCTAGAAATGATCGTAAAGTTGTTCTAGTCCAGCCTCTTCATTTTAGAGATGAGAAAATGTGAGACTCCCAAGATAGAGAGTAGCATGGCACACATAGCCTAGTAAATGACAGGGAATAGACAGTATTCAGGTGACCCAGGCTTGCTCTTCTACTCTACCTACTCTGACTTATAGCTCAAGTCAGAGTTTCTCTAGGGCTTGATCACTGGCCAGCTGAGGATCTGGGGACTTCAGCAGATCCATCTTAAGGACAAATTAGGGGGCTGAACCCCAGTCCAAATAGCCATTAATAAAATAATAGAGCCCTTTGGGTGCCCGGGTGGCTCGGTCAGTTAGGTGTTCGACTCTTGATCTCAGCTCAGGTATTGATCTCAGGGTCTCAGCTCCCCTATATGAATCCAGTGACCAAGAAAACGAGAATGCCTGAGAATATAAATCCAGAAGGACAGTACTACCCTCTTTCTTATGAAAGGCTGAGATTTCACTCCAGTTTAGGTGACAGAATATGGCCAATTACTCATTTTAACTCCCTCTTTCATGACAGGTTGCCCCATGCTCTCCTGAAAACTTCCCTCTCCAAGTCTACCAAAATCATATTTATGTTTTCCAATAAATTGCATCTTAATTTGCAATAAATTCTATTTTATTGTCACTCTAAAAATCTACTTCTTTTTTTTTCAATATAGAGATAGAGGGAAAGAGGGGCATACACACAGACAGAGACAGAATCTTAAGCAGAATCTGAGCCCCGACACAGGGCTCAATCTCACAACCCTGAGATTATGATCTGAGCTAAAATCAAGAGTCAGACACTTAAGAGACTGAGCCACCCATACGCCCCATAAAATCTACTTTTACTTATGTCCTCAAGTGCATGCCTTCCATGGGATATGTTTGTTTTATTCAGCAAAAAGAATTTAGAAAAGAGAAAATAAAGAAAAACAAAAATAAAAATAATTCCTAATCCTACCACCTCTGCAACTGCCACTGCTAACACTTGCAAAGTTTTCTGAGTATGATTGGAATCATTATAAGGCTTTCCTCTAGTTAACAGTGGCAGGTCCATTAGATTGTTGTATCCTATTCTCTCAAAAAAATGACACTTAACCAATCTTATTTCCAACACCTGAGAATACCAAATTTATTTCTGTCTCAGGACCTTTGCACTAGTCATTCCTTCTGCCTAGAGTACTTCTCTTAAAACTTCTAGGCTGCTTCCTTCTTGGTATTTCATGTTTGTACTCCTTCAGAAGAACGTTCCCTTGCCCACCTTCCTCATATTAGAATTTAATAATTTCCAGTCAGATTACTCTATCCTATTTTCAACATAACACTTATCACCACCTGATATTTTCTTACTTCTTTAATTCTTTATTGTTGGTCTCCTTAACTAAATTTCATGAAGACAGAGACAGTATGTGTCTTGTTTATCACGAGAGTGCCCAGCACCTAGCATAGTACCTGACCTACATTAGGTAATCAGTAATGGAATGAGAGAGAGGAGTAATGGTTTGAAGTAGATGGTTTAAAAGAAATGAGCCATGAGAAAACAGGTACTTTGGGTTGTACTGAATGATCCATGCTGTCTTATGTCATCGCTCATAGCCAGCAGCACAGGGGTACCTGTGAAGTCTGTAGCATTGAAAAGCACTAACTAGCCTACATAGGGTTTAAGCCTGAGACTTGTTAGCATTATCGATGAGAATGCAGTCAGTTCCCTCTTTTACTTTAAATTAGTTATGGCATTGGAAACACCTTGAATTCATTGAATACCACATGATATAGGCAACTTGAATAAACAGAAATGGTGAAGTTTGCCTTTTGTAGTACTTTTATATTTGGCTGAGGCATTTTGAATAAGTATGTTTCTCACAAGAAGTTATAATTTCTACAACTTTTAATCAAAACCTACTGTTACGGTATAAGGTGAACATGAAACTCTACTCCTAAAAGCATACTGTAAGCCTAAATATTAGTGGTCAAATTAGTCCTGATGTCTAGCACACTAAGTATTCAAATAGTTTCTCTTCCTTCAGAGAGCAGGACTTTATGATCTCTAAAGCCCACTGGTCTAAATTCAATCTAATATGGGGGAAAGACAAAATAAGTTTACCTTTGAGGACTATATTCAATTTGATTATAATCATGTAAAAAGTAACAAACATCAGAACTTTCTTTAAAGGCAACAAAATTCTCCCATCGTGGGTAGGTACTTGGGAGTCATGTCTAATCTAATTTTTAGGGTAGAAAGGACTAATACTGATAGGCAATAACTGAAGGCATGGGTTTTGTAGTCGAGAGTCCTAGCTCAAGTCTAAGATTCACCATTTACTAGGAGACCTTTGGCAAGTGGATTTAACTGCTTTAAAACTCAGTTCACTCATCTGTAAAATCAGTAATAGTGCCTCCCAAGATTAAATAACATATACAGCAGTCTGGAAGGTACCTACGATACTGTAACCACTCAACAAAAAGTAGCTAGTATGACTCTATAGATAGAAAAATACATATCTATTTAACTTCTTCACCAAATTCAAATACTTATTAAGACCCACTTAGTATGAAACAGGAATTATCTAAGATATAGGACAAGACAGTTGTGGTACTGTTTCTTGAGAAGTTCACACCTGGGGGTAAGAGATAAGATGAAAACACAGATAACTAGACTCCAAGGGAGATTGTGGCTAGATGGTCTAAAAAGTAAAATTTTGCAAGTTAGATTTCCTCTTGTTGAAAGTGACAAAAACCCAGCCCAAACCAGCTTAAGCATAAGGGTGACATATTGGCTCTCAGAATCAAAGAATGAGCCTCAGGGGCTTGGACTGGAGGAGACCTCATGCTTCTGAGTTGCACAGGCTCTCCCCCCTCCCATTTCTGCCAGTGATCACAGATTTTTTGCTTGACTCCATCCATTCTGTTCTAATGCAGTAAGAATTTCTCCTTGTTACAGAAATTATGCCTACAATTAGCCCTCAATTCTAATCCTTCCAGCTTAACCCTGGACCAATCAATATGGGCAGGAGTATGGAGTATTTTGATTGCCTTGGTTTGATTATCTACCCACATGTAAACTGCAATAAGGACAGAGAAACTTCCCCAAAGGAAGGTGGGATAGGTTGCTGGAAAGAAATAAATAATAAATGTGCAAACAAAAGACAAGTATTGGAAAAAAATGAAGAATCGGATGCCAAATGGTGTGGCTGCTATAGAAAATAATGTGCAGGTTCCTTTAAAAATTAAAAATAGAACTACATATGATCCAGAAAGCCCAATTCTGGGTTTTTATCCAGAAGAATTGAAGTTAGAATCTCAAAAGGTAAGAGCACTCCCATGTTCACTACAGCATTATTCACAATAGCCAAGATGCGGAAATAATCTAAATGCCCATCATCAGATGAATGGATTAAAAAAAATTTGGTATATACATGAAATGAAAATTATTTAGCCTTTAAAAAAGGACAAAACTTCAGGACATTATACTAAGTAAAATAATCCAGTCACAGAAAGACAATTACAGAGATTCCAATTATATGACGTATATAAAATTGTCAAATTCACTGAAACGAAGAGTGGAATGGTGGTTGTCAGGAGCTGCGGAGGGGAGGAGGTGCGAACTACTAATCAACAGACATAAAGTTTCAGTGAAGCAAGATGAATAAGCTCTAGAGATCTACTGTACAACATTGTACTTACAGTCAACAACAATATAGTGTACACTCAACATGGGATCTATTCACTTAAATTTTTAAGTATTCTTACCATAATAAAATATAAAGTTTAAAAAAGAAAAAATGTCCACTGAATCAATGATCTGATAATATCAGTTATATTACATCATGCCAAACAATCCTACATTGTTAGCATGAATATACATTTTATTATTATGCCATTGGGAAAATACTTAATATCAAAGCAAATGATGTTTCTCTAACTTTCTTGTCTGTTGCTTATTTGGGAGGAGCTGGAGAGAAAGCCAAAATTTTCAAAAATATTCTGGCTGTAACAGAATAAATCACTATCAATTCTTGGTGAATTGGAAGTCCTATGTAGTCAGTGAGTCAATTAAAAGGTAGAAATAGATTAAATTTCTCTTGAGACTTTTATTTTTTATTATTTTTATTTATTTATTTATTTATTTTTATTTAAATTCAATTAATTAATATATAGTGTATTATTAGTTTCAGAGGTAGAGCTCAGTGATTCATCAGTTATATATAACTCCCAGTGCTCATTATATCCCATGCCCTTCTTAATGCCCATCACCCTGTTACTCTATCCCACCTCCATCTCCCCTCTTAAGAGACTTTTAACCAAAATCAGAATAACAAGTTAATTCTTTCCAAAGTCAGTCATAAACCAGCCAGCTGATCATGAAGAACACTGCTGAGAAATATTTATGGCCAGGATGTGAAACAAACTTCACAAGTTCATGAAACAGGAAAAAAGTCCCATCACCCCAGAGACATTGTTGGAATTCAATAGAATCCATTGCAGCTCTGACAAAGATTAATAAAATCATCAGGTAAAGACAACAGGAGGCAAGAATTCCTCCCCAGCAGTTCACTTGGATAAGAGGAAGTCCTTATCCATTTGCATTTCCAATATCCATTTTCCCCTTCTTTCTTAATAAAAGAACTCCAATTTTGAAGCTGGAAACATTGCCGCTTGGCTAAGAAAACATTTCCAAGACCTCTTTGCAGTTTGGAATAGCCATGTGACTGAGTTCAAGACAACTGGAAGTCTGGCATGGTAGTTCCAAGAAAAATGGAGGTGGCACCCTTCTTTTTCCTTCTTCCCCTTTTCTGCTGTAGGGAATGTGGATGCAGTGGCCGGAATCATCTCAGTCTCTGAGGCGACATTAGGAATCTAAGTCTAAGCATGGCTGAGCAACAAAATAAAAGAAGCTTGCATACCTAACACCATGGATCTGGTATCACATTCCTGAACTGCCTCTCTCCAGGCTGAAATAAATCTACATCTTGTTTAAGGTAGTAATTTTCACATATTTGTTACTCACAGCCAAACCTAATCCTAATTGATGCAAAAGATGTCCTTAATCAGTACACATTATTCCATTTGAATTAAAAATCCTAATAGCCTCTTCTCTGTGAATACACAGCCTAACACCATCCTGAATCTAGAAAACAAGTGCCTCATAGTCTTTGAGCCATTACACATCTTTTTGTAATTTTAATGCTGTTATTACATGAATGATGACCCAAATTAATACAAATGTTTCTTATGAAGAATGTTTTCATTTTTTACTTTAATAATGTTAAAATGAAAAGGTAAATATAAAATGAAGCTAATATTTTATGGCAGCTCTTTATAGATTCATTGTATAACTGAATCATTTAACACCATTTTAGATGAGTCAGCTCCCAACAAGCTAGCCGTAAGAGGTGAATTAATCTAATTGTTCTGTCAATACCTACACATTTTATTTTAATATTAAAAGGTTCTTCCATGGAAGTATTATATTCTTATTTTTAATATGCTGGCAACCCTCTCAAGGAGGCAATACAGTTTGCACCCATGACAATGAATGAATAGAAAAACTGGAGTTAGGGAGTTGTTGAAATATTTAAAAAGAGTGACAATGCTGAGACTATAAGCAAGTTAAACTCAGAAAAGTTACATTCTCTCTCTTCATAGATGAAAACGTGGAGGCCAAAATCAGTGAAGGATACAGCATGAATCCTTCAACAGTGTAGTTGGGATTAACTTACGACCAACTTAACTTAGTCAAATGAAGTTGACAAAGCAATGATTTGACTGAATTTAATGAACATTTCCAGTACATTAGTGCCTCATTATTCATTCACCCGCCCATCCAAAGTACTGTGAGTACTTACTTTGTGATAGGCGAAATGCTAGGTGTTAAGAGTGTAAGGATAAATGATACAGGAAAAAAGGCAAATAATGCAGTGTGACTGGAAGAGAAGGTATGTGAGAACATAAATCAGGACACTTTTCTTTTCATTCATTCAGCCAACTGCTTCTATTAACCAACAATTACTGAATACCTACTCTGCACCTGATGAAAAACTATGGATACAGAATCAAATTCAAGCATAAATTTGTCCCACAAAGTATTAAATTGACTAGAATGCTCAGTTACATGTGTAGTAGCTAAAATATTGTCTATATATAAAGAAGACCTTATTTATGTCTTAATAGAAATATTAAGTCGTTACCACCAAACCCCAAAGGAAAACCCCCCATCGAACTGGGAGTAGACAACTCTTGCTCAGCAAGGTTCTTGGCACATATCAAATGTTCAATAATGATATCCAATAATACCTATTAATATTATTACTCTTGTGTAAGGCCTAATTCTCCCTGCATTAATGTATCACAGACTTCATTCTCAGGAATATAGGCCACTGTTTCATTCATTCACTCAATAAGTACTGGTTGAATACCAACTATGTGAGGGGCACCATTCTCAACATGGTACCATGGTGGACAAAATAGACAATGACCTCTGCACTAAAAGAGCTTACATTCTAGTGGGGAGAAGCAGGCAATGCATAAAAACAAATGAATGATATATTAAAAAGAAATAAATACTATGAAAAAACGGAGAATACAATGAGGGTGAGGAATGCCAGACTGGGGGCCAGCTGCAGCTGCATTATAAAAAAGGATGGTCTGAGAAACCCCCACTGACAAGGTGACATTTGAACTAAGATTTGAATGAGGTAAGTAAGCTAGTTACAAAGAGAAATAGTAGGAGAGTAGAACCGCTAATGCAAGGCAGGTGTATCTGAAGAACAGCACAAGGTGTGGCTGGAAGAGAGTAACTGGGGGAGCAGGAAGGAATAAGATCCAAGAAGTGATGAGAGATTAGATTACTTAAGGCCTTATAAGCCATTTTAAGGACTTTAGGTTTTACTCTGAGTGCACAGTGAGCTACTGGAGGGCTCTGAGTTAGAAGAATGATATGATCAGACTTGAGTTTTTAAAGGGCCTTTCTGGTACTAACATCTAAGATAAATTGAGAAATGGGGGAAAGGAGGGAGACCATTAAGGCTATTACAGTACTTTAGGAAGATGATGGTGGCTTGAACCAGTATAGTGGAAAGTGGAAGTTGTTAAAGATGGTGAGATTTTGTATATGTTTTAAAGTCAATAAAATTTCCTAAAAAAAAAAAAAAAACATGATGTAGGATTTGAAAGAGAAAATACAAGAAGTGACCTGAAATTTTTGGTTTGAGTGATTGCAAAGATGGAATTGCTCTCAATGGGGAAAAGGAAGGCTGTTGGAAGAACAGGTTTAGTGATGGTAACAATCATTCAGGTCTGAACATTTTGAATTTCAGATGTTCATAAGCCAACCACTTGAATATATTAGTTAGAAAATTGGGTCTGGAGTTTAAGATATGTATAGGCTGTGGGGTGCCTGGGTGGCTCAGTCGGTTAAGCATCTGACTCTTAATTTTGGTTTAGGTCATGATCTCAGGATCATGAGATGGAACTATACATCAGGCTCTGCACTCAGCCTGGAGTTGCTTGAGTTCTCTCCCTCTCACTCTTCCCCTCTCCCTTTCCCACTGTGTGCTTGCACTCTCTCTCTCAAATAAATAACTAAAATCTTTTTTTAAAAAAACAGATGTACAGTCTGCAAGCATTCCTTTGATATTTGGTCTTTTGTTATGACAGTGCTCACAAACTAAGACAGGGAGACTTACCAGTTTATCCCCCTAGCAGTACTTGCTTACTTGGTGCTGTCTAGGTTACTTTCTTTGGCTGCTAGGTTGTGGGAGGGTCAGTAACTGCTGGGTCTGTGTTGACTTCTGCTGTTGGGTCAGGGAAAAGGTGGGATGTTTGGAGCAAACACCAATGTGTGTTCTTCTTACCAATTTCCCCCTACTTTTCCAAGTTCCTCATGGTTGTCTCTTAGATTATTTCCAGGGATTATGGTGGTACTTAGCAAAGAGGAGCAGGAAGAAACCTTCTGGTCCAGACTGAAATTCAAATACAACTATTTACTCAGTAAAGTAATGTGTTTACAGAAAAATAAAGACAAGTGGGATGTCTCATATGGCCCATGATACCTAACCTACTATTAGACATCTAGTGGAGGCTCAATAAATATCCCTTGCTTAAAAATTGAAATGAATGTCAGTAAATGATTCAAGTAACCTTCCACATCCCAGTCGCCTAACACCCTAATAGCTGTTTCATCTATGAAGCTGTAGTTACTTAATCCTAAACTTAAGCTCAGTCCCAACCAAGGCTTTGGGACTATGTACTTGACAAATCTATTCTGATCAGGAAATCTAAAGAGCTATATGATAATAACTGGATATGAATAACTTTGTCTCTGATCTTGCTTTAACTTTGTACCTGGTTGTAGTAGCTAAGAACTTATCATATATTCCCATTCTAAAAATTGGGCTCTGTCCAATTACTGCCTAACTCCTGTGGACACCTTAATCCAATGATGTATATATATATCAATTTCATTCCCACTAGGTTCTTGTTTAGATCTTAGGTATTCAGACCTTTAGGCAGTATTCTTATGGCTGGATCACTATGATCATGCCTGTCTACCTGCCTGAACACCTATCTAATACTTACTGTCATACTTTTCACATGCCATGTTCTACCTCATTTCAAAATGTCTACCTTCTGCTGGACCAGCCTGCTGCCAACTGCCTGCTAACTGCTTGCTCCTAAGATTTATAATAGCCACCACCCCAAGAGACCAACAACGCTGGAAGTAGGTTTGCCAGATAAATATAAGATGCCTAGTTAAATGTGAATTTTAGAGAACCAATTTTTTAGTACATGTATGTTGCAAATACTACATGGAATATACTTACACTAAAAACTTATTTATTTGAAATTCAAATTTAACTGGGCATCCTGTGTTTTTATTTGCTAAATCTGGCAACCCTCACTGGAACCATGAAAACCAGAACTCCCAGGTGCTTAATAATATTTTTATTCAAATATGTTGTTCTCTTCAGACATTAAGATGAGGTTTTTATTTATTCCAATTGGTAATAAGAAACTAAATCACTATGCAAGTAGACTGAAATTAATGTATTCATTTTTCACTTAAAAAAAACCTGAAAAACAGACAACTGCTTGTGTCTTAGGCACTACTCAATGAATTCATTTTGAGTAACAGGGCAAGCAGAATTGCATTTGGTTCCATGCTGGAAACTGAAAATTAATGAGAGAGGAAGATGGGTGAAGCTTGACATCACCTTGGAGAGGGATGTTCTATTTAACTAGTCAGGTTCATCTTATTTTTTACAGCAATATGATTGATTAGAGGATCAGTCAGGGTACATTAACGTTACCTCATCGCTGCAGTCCTAAAAAGCTAGATGTGCACATATTTGGACAATACAAACTACACTTACTCCTCAGATTTCAACTCTGAAAAGAGATCAAGAGTTCTAGACTTTGCCCAAAGACAATGGCCCATCAAGTTGTGACATAAGGACCTTCATCAAAAATGCCTGAAACTATGACCCTTCTCTTTTATAAATGTCAGAAAGCATCTGGTAGAGAAAATATTTTACTCTTTTTTTAAGGATAATTAACATACACAGTTAAATAGTTTCAGATTATGATATAATGATTCAACAATTCTATACATTTCTCAGTGCTCATCAAATTAAGTGTATTCTTAATCCCTTTATCTCTGTTACCCATCCTCCCACCTACCACCCCTCTAGCAACCACCAGGGTTTTTTTTTTTTTCTGTATTTAAGAATCTACTTGTTTGCCTCTTTTTCTTAGTTTGTTTTCCTTTTTAAATTCCACACATGAGTAAAATCTGTAGAATTTGTCTTTCTCTGACTGGCTTATTTCACTTAGGATTATACCCTCTAGGTCCATCCATGTTATTGCAAATAGCAAGGTTTCATTCTTCTTATGACTAAGTAATATTTCATTGTGTATAAATCACATCTTCTTTATCCATTCATCTATAAATGGATATTTAGGGTACTGCCAAATCTTGGCTATTAAAATAATGCCAAAATGAATGTAGGGGTGCACATATCTTTTGGAAATATTGTTTTTATTTTCTTTGGGTAAATACCCAGCAGTAGAATTACACAATCATATGGTAATGCTTTTTAATTTTTTCACGAAACTCCATACTGTTTTCCAGAGTAGCTGCTCTAGTTTGCATTCCCACCAACAGTGCACAAGCGTTTCTTTTTCTCCACATCCTCACTAACACTTCTTTTTAAAAAAAAAAAAAAAGATTTTTATTTATTTGACAGACAGAGATCACAAGTAGGCAGAGAGGCAGGACAGAGAGAGGGAGGAAGCAGGCTCCCTGCTGAGCAGAGAGCCCCTGATGCAGTGCTCTATCCTAGGACCCTGGGATCATGACCTGAGCCAAAGGCAGAGGCTTAACCCACTGAGCCACCCAGGTGCCCCTCTTACTAACATTTCTTATTTCTTGTCTTTCTGATTTTAGCCATTCTCACAGGTGTAAAGTGATATCATTCCATGTGTCTGTTAGCCATCTGTATGTCTTCTTCATAAAAATGAAGGTCCTCTGCCCATGTTTTAATCAGAAAGTTTGGGGGCATTTTGGTACAAAAGCTATTTACTGTGGGGTAGTCCTAATAATTTAATTTTGATTTTGTTTCCCTTGTCTGAAGAAACATATCAAGAAAAATGTATCTACGACTAATGTCAGAGAAATCACTGCCTATATTCTTCTAGGAGTTTTATGGTTTCAGGTCTCACATTTAGGTCTTGAATTCATTTTGAGTTTATTTTTATGTGTGGTGTAAGAAAGTGGTCTAGTTTCATTCTTTCGTACGTAGCTGTCTAGTACACTTTAATATTTCTTGTGGGGCTGGTTTAGTGGTCATGAACTCCTTTACTTTCTGTTTGTCTGGGAAACTATCTTACCTTCTATATTGAATGATAACTTTGCTGGATAGAGTATTCTTGGCTGTAGATGTTTCCCTTTCAGCACTTTGAATATCATGCCACTGCCTTCTAGCTTGCCAAGTTTCTGGTGAGGAATCTCCAGCTAGCCTTATGGGTTTTTCCTTGTAAGTAAAGGACTTTTTTCTTGATGCTTTTACGATTTGTTTTTTTTTTAATTAATTTTTTATTTTTTATAAACATATATTTTTATCCCCAGGGGTACAGGTCTGTGAATCACCAGGTTTACACACTTCACAGCACTCACCAAAGCACATACCCTCCCCAATGTCCATAATCCCACCCCCTTCTCCCAAACCCCCTCCCCCCAGCAACCCTCAGTTTGTTTTGTGAGATTGAAAGTCACTTATGGTTTGTCTCCCTCCCAATCCCATCTTGTTTCATTGATTCTTCTCCTACCCACTTAAGCCCCCATGTTGCATCACCACTTCCTCATATCAGGGAGATCGTATGATAGTTGTCTTTCAGTGATATAGAAGACCAAATGACAGAGAATAAAGAAGCTGAGCAAAAGAGGGACAAACAGCTACTGTTTTTTTTTTTTTATCACTACCTTCTGCAAGTTTAATTGCAATATATCTTGGTGTTGGACTGCCTTCATTGATTTTGATGGGAGTTCTCTGTGCATCCTGGATTTGGATGTCTGCTTCCTTCCCCAGATTAAGGCAGTTTTCAGCTACTATTTCTTCAAATAAATATTCTCTCCCCCTTTTGCCCCATAGTTTTTTAATATTTTATTTATTTGACAGAGAGAGAGAGAACACACACAGAAGAAATGGCAGGCAGAGGGAGAGGAAGAAGCAGACTCCCGTTGAGCACAGAGCCTGATGTGGGAATTGATCCCAGGATCCTGGGACCATGACCTGAGCTGAAGGCAGAGGCTAACCCTCTGAGCCACCCAGACACTCCTTATGCCCCATCTTCAATTTCTTTCATAGATGTTTTATAATTTTGAGACCACAGGTCTTTTACCCCTTGGTTTAGTTTATTCCTAGGTATTTTATTATATTTGGTACAACTGTAAATGGGATTATTTTCTTAATTTATCTTTCTGGTACTTCATTATTAGTATATATAAATACAATAGATTTCTGTATATTAATTTTATATCCTGCAACTTTACTTAATTTATCTATTGGTTCTAGTAGTTTTTTTGGTAGACTCTTCAGGGTTTTCTGTATATGATATCATGTCATCTACAAAAACTGGAAGTTTTAGTTCTTCTTTGTAGATGTGGATGCATTTTATTCCTTCCCCTTGTCTGATTGCTGTGGTGAGGACTTCCAGTACTATGTTAAATAGAAGTGGTAAGAGTAGACATCATTGTCTTATTCTTGATCTTAGTGGAAAAGCTCTCAGGTTTTCACCATTTAGTATGATGTTAACTGTGGGTTTTTCACATATGGCCTTTATTATGTTGAAGTGTTTTCTCTATACCTTCTGTGCTGAGGGTATTTATCATGAATGGATGTTGTACTTTGTCAAAAATAAACAAACAAATAAATATATAAATGCATGCATACATACAGGCATATATTTTTTTTAAAGTCCATACTATCCAAAGAAATCTACAGGCTTAATGTAATCCCTATCAAAATACCAACAACACTTTCCACAGAACTAGAACAATCCTAAAATTTGTATAGATCCACAAAAGATGCCCAAATAGTCAAGGCAATCTTGAAAAATAAAACAAAGCTGGAGGCATCACAAGTCTCCACTTCAGGTTATATTACAAAGCTGTAGCAATCAAAGCAGTATGGTGCTAGCACAAAAATAGACACATAGATGATTGGAACAGAATAGAAACCCCAGAAATGAACCTACAATTACATGGTCAATTAATCTTTGACAAAGCAGGAAAGAATATCCATTGGGAAAAGACACTCTTCTTCAACAAATGGTGCTGGGAAAACTGGGCAGCAACATGCCAAAGAATGAAACTGGACCACTTTCTTACACCATACACAAAAATGAATTTGAAATAGATGAAAGACCTAAAAGTGATACCTGAAACAATAAAAATCCTAGAAGAGAACACAGGAAGTAACCTCTTCAACCTTGACCATAACAACTTCTTTCTAAATACGCCTCCTGAGGCAAGGAAAACAAAAGCAAAAATGAACTATTGGGACTTCATAAAGATAAAAAGTTTCTTCACAGAAAAGGAAACGATCAGCAAAACTAAAAGGCAACCTACAGAATGAGGATACTTTCAAGTGACATTTTTGATTAAGGGTTAGTATCTAAAATACATAAAGAATTCATAAAACTCAACACCAAAAAACAAATAACCCACCAAAAAATGGGCAGAAGGGGTGCCTGGATGGTGCAGTTAATTAAGCATCTGACTCTTGGTTTCAGCTCCAGTTGTGATCTCAGGGTCATGAGATCAAGCCCCATGTCAGGCTCTATGCTGAGCATAGAGTCTGCTTGGGTTTCTCTCTCACTCTCCTTCTGCCTCTCCTCCTCCTCCTTCTCTCTCTCTCTCTCCCTCGCAAATTGACAATTTTTTTTAAAGGGCAGAAGGGGCGCCTGGGTGGCTCAGTGGATTAAAACCTCTGCCTTCGGCTCAGGTCATGATCTCCTGGGATTGAGCCCCACATCGGGCTCTCTGCTCAGCAGGGAGCCTGCTTCCCTTCCTCTCTCTGCCTGCCTCTCTGACTGCTTGTGATCTCTGTTTATCAAATAAATAAATAAAATCTTTAAAAAAATTTTTAAATAAAAAAATAAAAAAGGGCAGAAAACATGAATAGACATTTTTTTCCAAAGAAGACACACAGATGGCCAACAGATACATGAAAAGATGCTCATCATCACGCATCATCAAGGAAAACTACAATGATATATCACTTCACATCTGTCAGAATGACTAAATCAGCAACACAAGAAACAACAGGTCTTGGTGAGAATGTGGCGAAATAGGAATCCTCTTTCACTGCTAGTGGCTATGGAAACTGGTGCAACCAATGTGGAAAACAGCATGGAGGTTCCTCAAAAAGTTAAAAATAGAGCTACCCTGCAACCCAGGAATCACATTAGCGGGTATTTACTTACCCAAAGAATACAAAAGAACCAGTTCAAAGTGATACATGCACTCTGATATTTATAGCAGCATTATATATAGTAGCCAAATTATGGAAATAACCTATGTGTCCAATTGACAAATTGATAAGGAACAAAAAAGAGAGATTGAGGCAAACCAAGAAAAAGACTCTGAACTACAGAGAACACACTTATGGTTACCAGAGGGGAGTAGGGACAGGGGATGGGTGAAACAGGTGATGGGTATTAAGAAGTACACTTGTGATAAGCACCAGGTGTTATACAGAAGTGTGGAATCACTATATTATACACTTGAAATTAATTACACTGTATGTTAACTCACTGAAATTTAAATAAACACTTAAAATAATTCCTAGAGGTTATTTTTATTTTTCAAGAGTTAGAGAGCCATTCACCTTTAAAACAAATTTTCTTGGGGCGCCTCAGTGCCTCAGTACATTAAGCATCTGCCTTTGGCTCAGGTCATGATCCCAAGGTCCTAGGACCAAGCCCTGTGTCGGGAGTCCCTGCTCAGTGAGGAGTGTTCTCCCGTTCCCTTCATACCTCCCCCTCATGCTCTCTCTCAAATAAATAAAAATAAAAATAAAAAACAGATTTTCTTCATTCTGTAAGAATTCTGTAAGAAAAAAATCTTATAATATCCCCCTTTAAATTATGTAAATCAGTACTCTATCACTCTTCTTAAATAAGGATGTAACTGGATACTGTCATGAAGTGTAGGAGGAAAAATTGACAATGTTTTTTTTCAATACTCATATTGAGTGATTATAGATAGTGTTTTTCTTATTATTCCCATGCATATCGATTTGTGCCTATAAGTTTATTTAGGAACCAAGGATCATTATGGCAGAATGAGTAGAATTTCCCCCTCCCACCACATTGCAGTTCAAAAATATAGTAGTAAAGCTAGTCTGATGGGTGGGATGGCCCCTAATAAGGTCAATAGGTAAAAGACAAAAAGAATTCCTGGGGGAGAGAGAAAAGTCTGGACTAGTGACTCAAATGCAATTTTAGAATTCAAGCTAGGGCACCTGGGTGGCTCAGTCAGTTAGGCATCTGCCTTCAGCTCAGGTTGTGGTCCCAGAGTCCTGGGATCAAGTCCCACATCAGGTTCCCTGCTCAACAGGGAGCCTGCTTCTCCCTCTCCTGCTCTCCCTGATTGTGCTTTCTCTCTCTGTATCAAATAAATAAGTAAAATCTTAAAAAGAAAGAAGTCAAGCTAGTTCTAGTTGAAGTGGTAGTTGTTGTATCTATCAGCTTTTGCTGGCTTAACTGTATTAGTGTTATGGTTTTACATTTAGGAAAACAACTGGGGTGTGTGTGGAGGGGTGCATCTGAGAAGGATTATCACAAGTTTTAAGTGTTGAGGCCCATACCAATTAAGATGTAGAATATCCAGAAATGATCATAACACCAGGAGGAGGAATATGCTATCTATTATTCCAAATTCCAATTAGGCAGCAGAGGCAACAGCAGCACCAGCGGTGGGAATCAGGCCTTAGTTTCTGTAGAGATCCCAGACCTTCAGTGCAGAACAGCAACAGCAATTAGAACATCTTTTTTCACAATTTATTTAATCTTCAGCAACAAACAAGGATTAACCCTTTGGACCTGGGACCATTGGGAACTACAAGTCCCAGAGAAAAGTGTCCATGAGAGAACTATCTGACTGCTTGAGCATGTGTATGGGTGAGGGTTCAGGGTCATTAAAATCTATAAACAAAATAGGAAAGAAAACACAAAGTGCACTTATCCAGAAACCACAGAGAGATGCAGTCTGGGATCCATGACTGTTCTGGATGTCTTACTTTTCTAGAAGGTAGAACCCTTTCCTCAGAGGCCCTTTCATTTATGTTCTCCCACACTATGGCCAGTGCTCAGACCACACCCTAAAAAAAGGTGTACTATACTTGGCTTTGCTACAGAAAAGGGTAATATAAATGATCAAAAGGATATATGCTTAGAGGAGAGTCAACTATAGGAACAGATTAAAACATGTTCAAATTCTTTATATAGAAGGATGAAGATTGAGAAAGGGATAGGTTCAATATCTATATAACTGAAAATATGGACTGAGTGAGACTAGACTAGATAACAAAATCATAGAATACCTGAATTACAGGAAAACATTACTCTCCCCACCCTCATCCCACCCTAAATCTTTAAAATGGTAATTTTACTATGTTTATACTATGTTCAACAAGTAGTAAGTAGTGTACCTAGCAGAGAGTGACAATACTGAGTTGTGTGTTTTTTTTAATCCCATTTGACAACATAACTCTCATGACCTGACCTGAAGGCAGATGCTTAACTGACTGACCCACCCAGGTGCCATGGGATAAAAGATTTAATAAAATTTTTCTTATAGGAAACTATACTGCAAAGAACTAAAAAAAGACCCTTTCCCAGAGATTTTTTTTAAGAGGGGAAAAAAGACAGTTTTTGTAGTTGACATACCAGTGAAGAAATTTCCCAAGGAATTCTCTGAGGCATAAAAATCAGGAAACTGATTTAGTAATAGAAAGAAGAGGCTCATGACGGTTATGCTAACATGGGAGTGAAAAGTCCCTTCTGGTGAGTCCACAGGTTTTTGAATGGGATTTAAGTCTCATTTTCATGGATCAAGAAAGAACCTTCATGTACAGATCCAGTACAGGGTTGACCAAACAGGGATCACTCTAGGTTCATGATCTTTAATCAGAAAGCTGTGTGTGTGTGTGTGTGTGTGTGTGTGTGTGTGTGGTTATGACCAGTTGTGGTGAATGTCAGAATTCAGTTTTGATTGTGCCTTAGAAAGTACTGCCATAAAGAATTTTCCTGCTCCTTTCCCAAGTGCCCATTTGGTGACAGGAACCTGTCTCTTTTCATTCAAATACAAACAGGCTCCTTGTGACAAGATTCTTTCCACCACAAAGCACTTTCTAATGCAAAGCAAAAACCAAGGCTTCTTTGATACTCTTTCAATTTGAGTCAAAATAGCTTTGAGTGCAAAGCATCTAAGTGAAGTAGTCTCTGTGAGGCTGACCAGCATCCAGAAGAAGCAGGGTCAGTGCCACCTGAGCTCTCTACAGCCATGCAGGGATCTGTCCAACCAAGCTTGCCCCACCCAAAAGTAAAAGATAAAGATTTTTACTGTTATTCCTCAATAAGTCCCCATACCCTTGAAACAATTTGCATTCCTCTCTGCATGGCAGTAGGAATAAAGTATATCCTATCTAAGGAAAGAAACTCTAAACCACCAAGACAAGGTGTTTTGTGGACAGGCTGGAAACTCTGGGAACTACACTTTGAGAAACAGTGGTTAAAGTAAGTCTAATGGAACTGAGGCAGGAAGTAAGGTAGGAAGTCTTGGTTCAGGAAGACAGAGGATAAGGTATGGTAGAGGATTTGCCCTTCTATCCCCTTAAAAAGGATTATATACCTACACCCATAGTGCCATGTGACTTGCAATGTCTCACATGCATGGGGTAAAGGGTTACTTTCTCAGTCCACTGATATTGTACTTGGCCAATAGGATGTGAATGGACATGACATCTGTCACATCTGAGCAGAAGTCTTAAGCTAAATTGCATTGTATGACTATGATTCTTTTTCCCCTAAGCCATTAATCTAACACATACCAAACAGGGACTGTTCCTTCAGCCTAGGTTCTAGAATGAGAAAATGAATGAAGCCACCTCACAGCCAAAAGCAGACCAGACTCACCAGTATGTACCATGAGCAAGAAAGAAATCATTGCTATAAGTCACCAAGAGCTTGTGGTTGTTTGTTACTGCAACAGAGCTGACTAATACACAAGGGATGCCAAGACTATGTCTAAAGACAAGGTGGGAGGCAGATGAGGGGACATGGGAGGCAAGTATATTGCAATAATTTTTTTTCTCAATTCCCAGGATCTACTCAGGAAAATTTTATTTCCCTGTATCACAGAAAGGCATAAGATCTTTCACTGTTGCCCCCAGGACTAGAGATTTACCATGTCTCTGGGTGATCTAGTATTATTCATTCCTTGGAGTCCTCCTCTGCTCCTTGGATACCCTAGATGAAGAAAGTCATGTCAGTAGAGCTTTGCATGAATGGACTTTTTCTCCTCCTACTACCACTATTCTCACAGCAAAAATAGGAAATCAGAGCTGACTTGTTTCAGCAATAGTGGGAAAAGGGTACAGTTAACCAGTATAATATCTACAGTGATTTATTAAAGTTCATTTAAATATTTACTGCCTCACAGTACTTTCTTACATCACTTATCACTGGAACATGCTTTTTGTTTTGTTTTGTTTTTAATACTCAGCAGTAGAAGAAGGTAAGCAGATGTTCTCAAACTGTTACCAACCAGTGGCCAATCAGTGTAATACAAGTCAGCTAAAGTTGACCTTATGAAAAGTAGCTTCACATATGAACAAAGATCCTTCTTCTTTCTATTAACATCCCTTCTCCCCTATTTCTCATTCTGATCCTTCCATATATGAAGCAATCACTTATTAGCTATTAGATGCCAGGCAATTTACATATTTAATTTCTAATCTTTACAGCCCTTCAAGGTAGATGGTATTATTCCCAATTTATACAGTAAATTACTGTATAAGCTATCTACTGCTGCTATAAGAAATTACCACAGACTTAACAGCTTAGAACAATAACCATTTATTATCTCACAGTTCTGTGGATCAGAATGCAGTGATGACATGGCTGAACTGGTTGAAGTCAAGGTGTGGGCTGGGCTGTGCTCTTTACAGGGAATTCTAGGAAAGAATTGGCTTCCAAACTCCTTCAGCTTGTTCACAGGATTCAATTTCTTGTTGTTGTAAGTCTGAGATTCCTATTTCCATGCTGGCTGTGAGCCATGAGTCTCACTCAGCTCATTAAGGCCCCTGCATTCCTCATCTCATTGCTCTTCTATCCTCAAACCAGCAAAGGGGAGTCCAGTACCTCTCACAATTTGAGTCTCTCAGACTTCCCCTTCTGCCTAGTGTCTTCTTCCTCCCATCTCCATGCATCTCTCTGACTTCAGCTGGAAAAGGTTTTCAGGTTTTTTTTTTAATTCAATTAGCCAACTTATAGTACATTATTAGTTTCAGACATAGTGTTCAGTAATTCATCAGTTGCATATAACACCCAGTGCTTATCACATCACGTGCCCTCCTTGATGCCCATCACCCAATTATGCCATCCCTCCACCCACCTCCCCTCCAGCAACCCTTAGTTTGTTTAGGGTTAAGAGTCTCTCATAGTTTTGATTCCTCCTTGATGACTTCCCATTCTGTTTTCCCTCCCTCCCTCTATGATCCTCTGAGCTGTTTCTTAAATTCCACATATGAGTGAAACCACATGATAATTGTCTTTCTCTGATTGACTCATTTTACTTAGTGTCATACCATCCACATTGTTCCATCCACATTGATGTAGATGTGAAGTATTCAACCTTTCTGATGGCTGAGTGATATTCCAGTACACACACATACACTTCTTTATCCATTCATCTGTTGATGGATATCTCAGCCAATTCATATCTTTCAATAGTTCCTCTGAATGTAAATGGGCTAAATTCTCCAGTCAAAAGACACAAGGTATCAGCTTGGACAAAAAAGCAAGACTCATCCATATGCTGTCTATAAGATACTCATTTTATTTTATTTTTATTTACTTTTTTAAAAAAAGATTTTATTTATTTATTTGACAGAGAGAGAAATCACAAATAGGCAGAGGCAGGAAGAGAGAGAGGGGGAAGCAGGCTCCCTGCTGAGCCTGATGCAGGGCTCGATCCCAGGACCCTGGGATCATGACCTGAGCCGAAGGCAGAGGCTTTAACCCCCTGAGCCACCCAGGTGCCCCTTTTATTTACTTTTTATTAACAAATAATGTGTTATTTGTTTCAGGAATACAGGTGTGTGATTCATCAGTCTTACACAATTCACAGAGTTCACCACAGCACATACCCTCCCCAATGTCTATCACCCCACCACCCCATCCCTTCCATCCCCCTCCACTCCAGAAGCCCTCAGTTTCTTTCCTGAGACCAAAAGTAAGAGACTCATTTTAGATCTAAAGACACCTCCAGATGGAAATTGAAGGGGTAGAAAACCATTCATCATGCTAATGGATCTCAAAAGAAAACTGAGGTAGCTGTCCTCATATCAGACAAATTAAATTTTAAACCAAAGAGAGACACTATATCATACTTAAAGGGTCTTTCCAAAAAGAAGATCTAACAATTATAAATATTTATGCTCCTAACTTGAGAGCAGCCAATTATATCAACCAATTAATAACCAAATTAAAGAAACACATTGATAATAAAAGAGTAATAGTAGAGGACTTCAACACCCCACTCACAGCAATGGACAGATCATCCAAACATAAGTTCAACAAGGAAACAAGGTCTTTCAATGACACACTGAACCACATGGACTTCAGAGATATATAGGGAGTACTCTGTCCTAAAGCAAGTTTCCAGCTTTTAAGGGCTCATGTAATTAGATGGTGCCTACCTGTATAACCCAGGACACTCCCCATCTCAAGGTCCATAACCTTAATCACATCTGCAAAGTCAATGCTGCCATGCAAGATAACATATGCGTGGCTTCTGGAAGTCAGGACATGGGCACCATTGAGGGGATTTATTCTACCTACACATCCCCCCAGATCACATATTTAGCAAGTGACCAAAGTCGATGTGAACCAGAGGTCTGCTTGGTATTAAGGCTCAAGCTCTTCCCATGTGTCTACCCCACCTTTCTAATATGTTTAATTTGTGAGAGCATATAATAGTAGGAAAATACATGAGGAAATGATGTCTTAAGCAAAGCAGAAATCTGTTTAGTAAATAAAATCTGTTTCCAATTTTCAGCATAACTTATACCTTTGGAATAAAATACTCAAAACAGTCAAAGTTGCAAATAAATCAATGCTGTTTCACTCCATATTCTAAAGGAACAGTAAGGGTGTATATTAAGTATATATACACTTTTCACAGTAAATGTAGATGAAAATTGTCAGAATTGCTCTAATTCATCCAAGACTGAATATGCTTATTCCTGGCAGAACTGAAAGCACTTTAAACACAAAATACTCTCTTAGATCCACTAACACCTAAAAGACAGCAGAAAGGTTTCAGTACACCAGGCACACACTGTCCCTAATTGTCAGGAGTTACCCAAGTCTCATGGAATTTCCAGAAGGGGGCACATTGACTTCCTGCCAGGGGTAGGATTGGTTTTTATCTCTTCCCATGAGCTTGAATATAGTACCCGTGCTTAACCTGGATCTAGGTATTGGCAGAACCTAGTCAGAGCTAAAATTGTCACATAGACCAGAATGATGACTGGGGTCATGACAAATCACTTTAGAGTTAATTTGCCTGCTACTAAAGCTCAACCACAAACAAGAGACACACACTAGTATGCTTAAGGAATGCTTGCCTACAAAGCTGTGGAAATGTCAGAGCAGTAGCTCAGAGTGACTCTAATGTCTCATATTTGATAACATCTTTCAGTTAAGCTAACTCTGATCAAAAGATGGGGGGGGGGGATAAAACCACAGGCCTAACATGGTGTCACTTAGACCAAGTTCCCAAGCCAGGGCTTAATACATAATCTCATTGAAGTTTCAATCTCCCCCCAAAAATGTACTCTTAACAGGTTAGTCAGGAATCTTCTGGTGGGTACCAATGAGTCTGTCACTTGGGCTCTAGTCCCTAAAGAAAAATGTGATAATCTGCATGACAAGTCCCCTTGCCTTTCTCTCTAAGAAAACCCCAACTTGCCTGAAACAATCATTTTCTTTTGTTGACAATTTCTTGCCTCACCCTCCTGCTACAAAAACTTTCCATTTTGTACAGCTTCTCAGAACCCCCTCTACTTGCTAGACATATTACTGCTCAATTCATGAGATATTTAATAAAGTTAGATCTTTTTTAAAAAAAAGAAATGTTTGCTTTTGACTTCACCAATGAATTCCCATATCCAATGATGATTTATTCACTTATGTATTCAATATTTATATTAGGTATTTTGAAGTGGCCATCACTGTGCAAGAGTTTGGATTCAGCGCAATGCATGCCATGGTCTTTGTTCTCAAAAAGCTCTTGGTCTAATTGGGGAATTCTAAGCCATATAAAAGGATAAGGATGACCTGCTCAAGGTAGGAATTAGTAATGTCTTTTGAATAGAATCATATTGAAAACATGTGAAAAGATGCTCGATATCATTAGTCACTAAAGAAATGCATATCAAAACCACAGTGTGATACCACTTCATACCCAACAGGATGGCTACAATTTCAAATACGAGAAAACAACAAATATTTATAAGAATCTAGAGGTACTAGAGGCACCTGAGTGGCTCAGTCAGTTAAGCATCCAACTCTTGATTTCAGCTCAGGTCACAACCTCAGGGTCATGAGATCAAGCTCCAAGTCAGGCTCTACACTGAGCATAGAGTCTGCTTAAAATTCTCTCTCTCCCTCTCCCTCTGCCCCTCCCCACTGGCTCATACTTGCGTACTCTCTCCCTCTCTAAAAAAAAATATAGAAGAACTAGAATCTTCAGACATTGTTGGTGGGATTATAAAATGATTGCAGCCCCTTTGGAATATAGTTCCTCAAAAGATTTAACAGAGTTACCAGATGACCTAGCAATTCTAGTCCTGGTGGAATTTATTCAAATTCTTTTAATGAGGTATATGAATCATGGGGTGTATGGAGTAATGCTGTATATATACTCCTAGGTGTGTGTGTGTGAGTGTGTGTATATATATATAAAAAATTGAAAACAGGTATTCAAACAAAAACTTGAACATGAAAGTTCATAGCATTATTCATGATAGCTGAAAAGTAGAAACAACCCATTTGTCCATGTACTGATGAATGGATAAACAAAGGGAGTATACTCATATAAAGAAATCTGATTCTGCAATAAAAAAAGAATGAAGTCCTAATACATACCATAACATGGATAAACCTTGAAAACATTATGCTAAGGGAAATAAGCCCTACACAAAGGGACAAATAGAGTGTGATTCCATTTATATGAAATAGCCAGAAGAGGCAAATTCATAGAGACTGAAAGTAGATTAGTGGTTATCTAGGCTAGGTTTGTTGAGGGAAATTGGAGGGTGATAGCTAGCAGATACAGGGCTTCTATTTGAGATGATGAAAATATTCTCAATTTATCATGGTGATGGTTGCAGAGTTCTGTGAATATACTAAAAACCACTGAATTATATACCATATTTATATGGTATGTGAATTATATCTCAAATAAAATTTTTTTTTAAAGATTTTATTTATTTATTTGACAGAGAGAAATCACAAGTAGATGGAGAGGCAGGCAGAGAGAGAGAGAGGGAAGCAGGCTCCCTGCTGAGCAGAGAGCCCGATGCGGGCCTCGATCCCAGGACCCTGAGATCATGACCTGAGCCGAAGGCAGCGGCTTAACCCACTGAGCCACCCAGGCGCCCTCAAATAAAATTTTTATTGAAAATATCCTATTATATTCTTCTAATGGGCCAGGAACATAGCTCAATTATTTACACCCATTTTCTCCTTTGAAAGTCTGACTATAACCTTGTAAAGAGGTGCCGTATTTCATTCCATTTTATAGTTAAAGGAAATTGCAGCTTAGAACTGGTCCTGTATCATCTTGCTAATTGTCAGTGGAACTCAGATTCAAACCCAGTTAGCCTGGCACCATAGTCCACTCTTTTATTCTCTTTGCTGGACTGAATAAACTCTTCTGATCAGCGGTGACTTGGTAACACAATATGGGGACTGGGTCCAGACATAAATGGAAAGCTCTTATGGGAAGGTACTTGAGAAATAATGGAAAGGGTCATGGAATCTGGGGTCACACATCTGTGCTTAGCTTCTGTTCCTGCCTCCACCAAGCACCATGTGACTTAATAGGTGTCAAAGTCTTGTAACTTCTCCAACTTTAGTCTCTGACTCCATAAAGGGAATATAAATAGTCAGAACTGCCTAATTGTTAATAGCAGCCAAAAAGATAATAACTGTGGCCATTCTTGGAACCCAGAGAACACTATGTATATGTTAGGAATTATTTCATTCACTGCTTCAAATACTTTTATACAAAAGTCTGGAACCATGTGCACAAAAATGTATGCATAAGGATAGCCACCAAAACAGTAAGAGCAAAATCTGGGCAGATGATCTAAGTGTTTACTAATAGGTGAATATTTAAATAAATAATGTTATATCCATAGTATGGAATTTTGTGTTCACTGAGTTGGTAGTTCTATATGTACTGACAAAAAAGTGATAAAATAAAACCACAAAGCTACATGTATGCTACTATCATACATCCATTTTTCTCTCTTAACTATACCAATGATTTCTATCTTGATCTAGGTAGTGGTTACATAGGTGTATACTGATGTAAAAAAAAGGCAATATACTTAACAATTATAAACTTTTCTTCATATATGTCAATAAAAATTTTATATATATGTATATATATACACACTATATGTATATTTATACTTAGTTTGTGCACTGATAAAAGTTTTGAAGTATACACATCAAACTGTCAGCAGGGGTTACTCTTAGGGAGTTAGATTGGAGAGGAGGGTAGAATGAAAAGGGGCTTTCTTATAATTTTCTATGCCTTACCATCATTTTGAATTTTTCAAAATAAACACATACATCTTGCATTACTTTTTATAAAAAAGATCTTTTTTTTAATTTTTTATTTTTTATAAACATATATTTTTATCCCCAGGGGTACAGGTCTGTGAATCACCAGGTTTACACACTTCACAGCACTCACCAAAGCACATACCCTCCCCAATGTCCATAATCCCACCCCCTTCTCCCAACCCCCTCCCCCCAGCAACCCTCAGTTTGTTTTGTGAGATTAAGAGTCACTTATGGTTTGTCTCCCTCCCAATTCCATCTTTAAAAGTAGCCAGGGATCTAAATCCTGGATTCTACTTGGGATTAATTCAGAGAGCACCTGCCCTCAGACACTTTTCCCAAAGGGCGAATTTAGCGGTGAAGGAGATGCATGGGCTTATAAAACAGCAGGAGATGCCTCCCACTCTGATGGTTATCAGAGTTGAGGCATACTTAAGGGTAGTCTCTGACCCCAAAATACCCTTTTTTAAAGGACTTCTGTTTATAGCCACAAGACTGTAGTGGTACTTTCAATTACCTGCCACTCTTAAGTATTCAAATGAGTATTTATATATGCCTAGAGGAAACCACAGTTTGAATTCAGATCCACAGTGGGTTTGCAAAACTCCTAAGAGGCCAGACATCTTCCAAGTGGGAGGCCAGCTGAGGCAGGTCCAAAGGCAATAGAACAAACAAGGCATTAGAGTCACTTCTGCCCACTGGAAACCACTAATGAAGTACCTTTTTCAGAGACCATCTTGTGATTTCCTTCTAGAACTGCAAAAAAGGACTGGCTTTATTTGAGTGCCTGGCAAATGATCACAAGTTGGGCTCTGACATAATTTGCATTTTACCTAATATTGACATCTGCTCAAATAATGAGGATAAGTGATTCTTGAAAATCTTTCCTTTCTTCTCCCTTAACATAAGTTGGTTTATGCGGTAAAATCAGTCCTGCTAATGTCAACCTTAGGGGTGATTCTGGGTTCAACCACATTCCAGCTATATACTTTGGGCAAGCTCTTTATCTATCTGAGCTTTCGCTTCTGCTGCTATTTAATGGAGATGAAGTTGTATGGGTTTGCTGAGAAGCACAAATGATATATGTGAACGTGTTTTATACTAGAAAGATGTTCACTATAATATTAGCAGAGGTTATTTCTGCATGATAGAACCATATTTTTTTTTACTCTCTTCACTGTGCTCATCTGCACTGCCCAGATTTCTACAGAAAGCTAGAGAGAAAAATAATATGTTCTTATAAATTACAATGCAAATAGCAGACATTGTTTCTATTTAATAGATTGGATTAGGGAATCCAGTGAAATAGTTTTGGGGTAGAGAAACGGATTAGGGTTTGGCACACCAGAGAGAGCAGGCATGTATGGAGCAGAAGCACTAGTCATAGAACCTTGAATGAATCACTTAACTTCCGTTATCCTCAGTCTTATCATCTGTAAAATAGTGATAACTCTTACCTAAAAATATTTTATGATGATTAAATGCATGTGAAAGCATCGAACACGAGGACTGATTCATATAGTTGGTGCTCAATATGTCTGTTCTCTATACTTGGAAGGAAGGAGGGAGGGAGAAAGGGAGTTTAGCTCCATAAATCCACCCTACGCAACTTAGTATAAGTACTTTTTAATTAATATAGAGGGCTCTAATTGAGAAAATGTAAAGCATTCTAAATCTCTCAGATAAAAACACATGTCATCTATTTCATGTCTCTAGGAAAAGCAAAATCAATATTTGAATTAATGAAAGAAATTAAATGGCTGCAGAAATAGTTTTTGAATTTAACAAGTTTCAACAAGAAAGTAGTTGGTAAATGATGATACAGAGAGCAACAGAGCACTTGCCTTTAAAAACATTCTTCACAAAAGTTCAGAAAGAAAAATCAATCAGTCTATTGCCTAGTGGGTGCTCTGGCAGATTAGCAAAGCTAATAGACCTGGGGTAAACCCAAGCACCATTACTCATTTAAAAGTCAAGTCACCTAAGGAAATGTGATAAAAAGAAAAAACAGATTAGCAGTTTAAGTACTGAGCTGACTGGATTTAGTCTCCGTGGCTGGGTATCACATGAAATCCTAGACTATCATTGCTGAACAAGCCCACAGAAAAAGAGTCCACAACTACTTTGCCTCATTTTAGAGATGGATGAATGGGACCCAGAGAAAAGAAAATAACACAGTCAAGGTTCTTAAGCCAGATACATGGGTTGGGACTCAAGCTCAGATCTCCAGACTCACAGTGTGCTCTTTTAAAAAAAAATTATTTGAGAGAGATCATGAGCTGGGACAGGGGCAGAGGGAGAAGGAGAAGCAGATTCCCCACTTAGTGGGGATCCCCACTAGGGGATCAAGACCTGAATGAAATCAGACACTTCAACAATCAGGCACCCCAACACAGTGTGTTCTTTTTAACTCCTCTTCAGAACTTAATGTCCAGCCAGCATAAAACAGTGAAGCAAATACATGCCTGCAGTTATTCTCAAGGTCATATAAAGAAAAATTGCTTAACTACTGCTCCCCTCTCCCCTTTTATTTACTTTTTGGAAGCCTACCTCTGTAAGTCTCACCTGGAATATGGGTGCTCAGGGCTGAGCCCTACCACACAACAAAGCTCCCTGACACTCAGACCTTCAATGTATTTCCTCATTACCCCTACTGCCCTTGAATGCCTGCTTTATAGGGCATTTCAACTCACAATCCCAAGAGCAAAACCAAGGAGGAAATGGAAAAGCGTACTGTAATGTCAACAGCCCAAGAAGATAGAAGCAGGATAAAGTCCAGTGGGTTTGAGAAGCTGTTTGGAACTAAGCCTAGGAGAGTGGTCTGAAACTATCCTCACACAGAATGGTTAGTTTGTGTCCTAGAGAAGATGGTGGAGCTTAAAGGTGGCAAGTAGGCCATAAATAATACTTCCCTCATGAGATGCTGTAGATTTGTGCAGTGCACAGTGGTATGGATCCAAGGGTAACCTTGGAAAATTTACAGTAGCTTGTTTATTGTCTTGTTCTGGTTTCAGTAATGGTTCATGAGACGCTTCTTAAAATTATATTTATGTTTACTTTACCATAATAATGGAGTAAGCAAATCATACCAACCATATCTCAGTTTAAAATGTCCTAGTCAGTGAGGTCTGGCCACCAAAGCTTGTCTTCTTCATGTTTGCTAACTCAGTCTCCCTGTGCAAAATAAAGTGGCTGAGCTAACAAAAATTAGATAAACACTTCTCCAAGTAGGTCTTTGGCATAAATAGGCCAATAAGAAATAGGTCCCAGTCTCTTGCTTAACTAGCTCAGGTGATGTGGGCCAGTGAAAGCTAGGAGTATGGGCCCTGTCAGAGTTCTGAATCATAGTCACCAAGTGAGAAGTAGTTTCCCTTAAGAAGGAGGGTGCTAAACCAACTGAATAAGAAGATATCCTCTACATCTCTCTACTCTAGGTCTGGTCTTCAGGCAAACAGTCTTAATATCAACCTGGGAGCTTGTTGGAAAACCAAAATACTCCCCAGAGTGCATTTTAACAAGATCCCCTGGTGATCAGCTCGCACACGAAAGTCTTAGAAGCCCTGATCTAGTAATAATAATCAGAGTAACCAACATTTATTGTTGTGGTGCTTATTGTTGCTGGGCTTTCTGCTAAGTGGTTCCCACACATGTGCCTATGGTGCAATGGGTTTCCCTGAAGGCCAAGAGAGCTAGAGGCAGAGAAATTGCTCAGGAACCTAGGAAAGTTGATTCCGTGTTTTGAGCCAGGTTTGAAAAGGTGTTACTTGGTTTTGGCCTGAGGACCAGGAAAGACCAGATGTCTCCAAACCTTCCTTGAGTTGGACAAATTGAGTGTGTAGGCTGTTTGAGTCAGTTCTTTAGGAATGGTGATGTGACTCCCAGATACAAAAGGACTCTGACTCAGCATTATGCTGAAAGTTCTAGCCAGTGCAATAAGGAAAGAAAATTATATTCATGCAGATATTAAAGGATGAAAAAACTTAAAATTATCCCTACTAGCAAATGATGTCATAGTCTATATTAAAAAATCCAAAGGAATCTAGGGGGAAGAAAACCATAAAACTTAATAAGCTTAACAAGGTCACACCAGACAAAAATAAAAGGATTGTGGAGTAGCACAAAAATGAAGCTTCAGAAATCTGACTGAACTTCATCTTGAATGAGGCAGTTCCCCCAGCAGCTGGGCTGGGACTCTGGAAGTTTTGGAAAGCCAAATTTGCTACTTTCCTTCTTTGTGTGCCCACTATACTTCCTGTGAGATTTTGGATCCTTTAGGAAATGCCTCCCTGTGAACAAAGGTAGTTGTAGGGTCTTAACCCACACTCCATGGCCCTCCTACAAATGTTACAGTCCTGTCTGATTCTTCTAACAACACTCTGAGATATTATCATCCCCATTTTTACTATTATTTTTTTACTATTACTTATTATCATCCCCATTGTTCGGACAAGTAAACTGAGGTTCATGAAGAGGAGGCAGGTTGCTCAAGGTTACACAGCTATTAGGAATCAGAGTCAGGATTCTACCCCAGTTCTCCTCCCGAGTCTGTGCTCTTAACCATCTGACAGTTGAAGTCAATCTTTGTTTTTCACAGATGTAAAAAGAAGTTTTAATTAAACTATAGGATCTCAGATCCCTGAGTTTTTTGAAACGTTAATGGAAAAAGACAAGATTACAAGATCTGCCTCATGAAGGCTCTGCTTCAAAAGAAAAATTATTGAAATATCAGACTCCTCCCCAGCCAAAAAAGAAAAAAAAAACAATAATAATAAAGGCACTGTACCTCTGTGTCCTACCAAGAACACTGAATTTAGGAATAAGTCTAAAAGGCCCTCTGGGGTCATTAGTCCATCTTCATATTAAAAATAGGGAAAGAGGGCTAAAGAAGGGTAGATCATCCTGCATGTTAATAAAGCTCTACTCCTGGGACAGTACTGTCTTGGTGCATGCTCTCCACGCACACACCAAAAGGAATGGAGCCACTAGACTTGCAGTTGTAGGCTTAAACAACAATTCCTGGAATCCTGTGTCCTAGGAGTCTAAAAGCTCTTCCATATGTTGAGCTGAAATTCTGCTTTCCTCAAACTCCCTCCCCATCAGTCCTGGTTTGACTCTCTGAAGACATATTCAGACATTCTTCAGACATTCCTATTTTAAAGCCAGGAAAATATCTGAGTTTGGGATATAAATTTAGCTGTCTTATGCTTCCCATGTGCTCATTTCCTCAGAACTTCTGCAACTTTAATTTATGCTGCATAATGACAGTTTGTGCTGTCTGCTTTTCTATGGCCCAATTGATACCTTCCTCATCTCAAGTGACCAGTGTAATGCAAACTGACCCAGTTGGCTTTTGAGCAAAACAGGCAAGAAAATCCATTCGTTCCAGTAGGTACAATATACACGTGCAACCCCTAACAATACCTTCCAATTGCAAACTGAGCTAGGCTCTGGATTCCCAAAATGCAGGAGTCACTTGGGAAAGAGACAGATGATTATAGGGACTGATGCTCTTTTGTATAAGCTCATTTTCTAGTGCCTTCTGCACTTGATCTGTGTAGAAAAAACCTCATTAGGTATGGTAGGAAGTTGAAGCTTCTGCCTCAGTATGGGTATATGTATGAAGCTTCACAGGTCCACAGTCATGCTCTAAATGTGCCTTGTTGGCATTCAAAGCAACCTCCCCACTTGAGCTTGGCCAGAGAATCCAGAATCTCTGAGTGCAAGGGAATAAGGAAGAGAGCATCCACTTGAAACCTCCCACACAGGGCAGGATTTTTACCTACAAGATCTCCAATAAGCATCCATTAGGCCCTACTGCCTTTCCACTCTCCTCCTGCCAGCCCCACCTCCTCTCCCAGTGTACAACAGTGTGGAGAAGGTAATCAGATCAAGGGATGGCTCTAGGAAGGTGAAATATTTTAACCTCTCAAACACTCTCCAATCTCCCCCTTCCTTTTTGGCCCACATTTCTCAAAAGAACACTTCGTCTTTCTACAAGCACTTATTTTTTATCCTCTGGAAGCCTGGCTTCTGGTCCTACCTTCTTCCTCAGAATGGCTCTCAAAGTCTACCAGTGAACTTCTAAATGCAAAACACGGTTGTTTTCCTATTCCTCAACATCCCAGACCTTTCTGTTTCTGTGCTCTGACACTGCTGACAATGCCCTCTTTCTTGAATCTCTTCTTTTACATTCAGAAACACTTTCTAGTTTCACTTTTCCTTTAATCTCCTGGGCCACTGTATTTACACGGTTTCCTCTTTTTCTCTTACTGCCCATGTGGCCATTCTTCTCAGCACATCCAGTTTGTCCCTGGCTTCACAAATTCCTTACACGCAGGTGAAAGAATTCCTCATCTCCCCCCTAGATCTCCTTTTTGAGCTCAATACTCATGCCTACTGGACATTAATACCTGGATGTCATACTGACATCAAATTCAGCATGTCCAAAACCACACTCACCTTTGATTTGCCTGTGAAATCCCGTTGTCTCGCCATATTATCTATCTCATTTCATAATACTAACATCATCTAGTGGCTCAGAAAGAAAAGTCCAATCATCTGATTCTACTTCTTTTACCTCTTACATTGTTTCTGCTGTCAAGAAGAGTTGATTCTCCCTGTTCACTGTTTCTCACATCTATCTCCTCCATTCTATTCTTCCTGCCACCACCTTAGCTTTGAAGATCTAAAGTATACTCCAAAAGCCTCCAAAGTAATCTTTCAGTCTCAAATATCCTACCTGTAACTTTTAGAATTATAGTGGATTATCACTTTGATCTTGCCATTCCTCTGTTCCAACGGTTTCCATTCCCCCTTGCCTTGCCTAAGTATCAGCAATTTTTTTCTCTGAAGAGCCAGATAGCAAATATTTTTGGCCTTGTGGGCCATATGCCCTCTGTCTCAACTACTCAGCTATGCTGTTGTAGCATGAAAGCAACCACAGACAATTCATAAACAAATGAACCTCACAGGGTTCTAATATATTTCTATTTATAAAGACAGGTAGTCCACTAGATAGGCCCAAGGGCCACAGTTTGCTTACCCCTAGTCTAGACTGAATAAATTCACTTTCCAGAAGTTTGACATCAAAGGCCCACCATTAATATACAGCCCATTATTTACCAACATAAACCTTATTTTCCAAACAAGCTATAGGTATACTGTAGTTCTCTGAACATACTTTCTAAACCTCAAGCCTTTTTCTTTGACCAGAAATCAAAGCACACTAAAAAGACACATCATTTGTGAAGTTCACAAGCCAGGACTCTAGAGGACACTCACATTAAAACACAAAGTCAGCATTGCCGGTAAGTCCAGAATATTTCACCTGATAATTTAGCCCATACATCATGGAAATAAATGCCATACCCAGCAATAAGTTCCCCAATGTTGATACTGAGCCTACGTAAGGTAATGGGCAAAAGGGAGACATTTTGCCTTCAGGTGAACCGTGATGACTGTACAATCTTCTTTGTGTTGTGAATTCCTTTTTTTCTACCTACTTATGTTTCCAGTGTGTTTTCTTTTACACATATTATTACTTATTCTAGAAATATTACAAATGTAAAGAAAATGTGCAAATGTGATTGTGAATTATAAAAATGAAAAGCAATGACATATTCTTTATATATTTCCGTGTATAATTTTACCTGATAAGTTTTCATAATTATTACTTGTAAACTACAGCAGACTTACTTCCACAGGACTTCCAGAAGCTACTCACTGAACAAAAGATCCATTCAAGATACACTAATTCAAAATTATTTCCAGATCACTATATTTATTTGGAGAACAAACAACCATTGCCTCCACATTTGGCACACACTAGAAGTCTTCAAGTGGTCAAGTTCACAAAGTGTACTCAGCACCGAATTCTCTGAATGTTTATCTCTTTATCAAATGAGAAAGAACTACCACAGCTCTTAATATCTAATTCCCGATGAAAAGTTAAATATCACTATCAAGTATTAGTTTGACTCTAATAATCACTTCTACCCCAAGGAATGACACATTCCTTAGGACAATTCCATAGAACACAAAAAAGATTCTTATTTTAAACATTTCAGTGACTGTTTTTAGGTCTGCATAACAAGCAGTAGAGTGGACCCAGTTCTCTTAAACTGAACTAATTTAAAGATTTTATTTTTATTTATTAGAGAGACAAAGTGAGAGCACATGCTGGGGGAAATGGAGAGGGAGAAGTAGACTGCCCAATGAGCAGGGAGCCCGATGTGGGACTCAATCCCAGGACCCTGAGATCACGGCCTGAGCTGAGAAGCAGATGCTTAACCAACTGAGCCATCCAGGAGCTCCCTAAGTTGAACTAAAGTAAATGGCACAACAAGGAAAGTATGGTGCCTGTCAAATTGATTCAAACTATATAAAACCCAGGAGAAGATCAGCAAGACTCTCTTTCTTGGTGGGGGGCGGGGGGAGAAGAAGAAGATTGAAAGAACTTAGACATGGGGCCTAAGAACTTAGATATGGGGCCTAAAGCCGAAACTATTATGAGCAAACTTTGGGAGAGAATGCAGGATTGTTCTGGAAGCAAGACAGCACTGCTACCTGGAGTTCCTCTGATCCAATTTTTCCAATTATCTCTCTAAGCATAACCTTCAGGGAAGAGGACTAGAATGGCCTTGACTAGAAATTGGGGTAGGAAATCCATGAGACCTTTATCAAGTATCTACACATTAAAATAAGCTGCATTTCATAGGTTATTTGGTAAAAAGCACCCCCAAACCCTGCTGCTATATCTTAATAACTGTAAAGGATAAGACCCACCAATACTATTCCTAGCAATGACATTCTGTTGACCTGCCTCCAGCTTTGTCTTCCGTCCAAGTCTTAACTGCACACCATGCTACAATGATGAGGAAATTTCATACATAGTGATGTGCTTTCATAGGCAAACTTTACGTGTATCTTGGGCAGGCCTTGGCCATCATGAGTGGAACTGATATATAGAGCCAATAGTATTAGTTTTATTTCAACCTCTTGAAGGCAGTAGATTGTGCTAATACAGACATATTTTTTCTGAATTAAGGCAGTTTCTCAGCTGGGTTTTTCCATTTTTATCTCTGGAGTATTTATCGTTATTGAATGCTTTAAGTAGCACTCCCTATTATCCAATGCTGAGCAGAATTATGGGAAAACTAATTAAAAGATGAGATTTTTCAAGGTTTTACTTCAGTCCCTTCAAGAAATACATAAGAAGCTGCTCTTCATTTCCCAGAGACAGGATAAGAATCAACAGTCACATTGAGATCCACAGACTTGGGGGGCACCGGGATGGCTCAATTGGTTAAGCATCTGACTCTTGGTCTCAGCTCAGGTCATGATCTCACAGTCATGAGTTCAAGCTCCACAATGGGCTCTACACTTGGCATGGAGCCTACTTAAAAAAAAAATCCACAGGGACGCCTGGGTGGCTCAGTTGGTTAAGCAGCTGCTTTCGGCTCAGGTCATATCCCAGTGTCCTGGGATCGAGTCCCGCATCGGGCTCCTTGCTCGGAGGGGAGCCTGCTTCTCCCTCTGACTCTGCCTGCCTCTCTGCCTGCCTGTGCTCACTCTCTGTCTCTCTCTCTCTGACAAATAAATAAATAAAATCTTTAAAAAAAATCCACAAGTTTGGCAATTTCCTCTCTGGGGGTTCAAAAACTCTATGCAGAGGATGGTAAAACAATTACCAGGAATGATTAGAAGAGCACTTAGTGCACAAAAACAGACACATAGATCAATGCAACAGAATAGAAAACCCAGAAATGGACCCACAACAATATGGGAAACTAATCTTTGACAGAGCAAGAAAGAACACCCAATGGAAAAAAGAAAGTCTCCTCAACAAATGCTGTTGGGAAAACTAGACAGCAGCACACAGAAGAATGAAACTGGACCATTTTCTTACACCATATACAAAAATAAATTCAAAATGAATGAAAGACCTAAATATGAGACAGGAAACCATCAAAATTCTAGAGGAAAACACAGGCAGCAATCTTTTTGAACTTGACCATAGCAATTTCTTTCTAGACATGCCGCTGGGGGTAAGGAAACAAAAGAAAAATAAACTATTGGGACCTCATCGAGATAAAAAGCTTCTGCACAGTGAAGAAAACAACCAACAAAACTAAGAGGAAACCTACAGAATGGGAGAAGATATTAGCAAAATGACATATCAGATAAAGGGCTAGTATCCAAAATCTTTAAAGACTTTATCAAACTTAACACTCAAGTAACTAATAATCTAGTTAAGAAATGGGCAGAAGATACAAATAGATATGAATAGATACTTTTTCCAAAGAAGACATCCAGATGGCTAACAGGGACATGAGAAGGAGAAGGTGCTCAACATCACTCATTAGGGAAACATGAATTAAAACCACAATGAGATAGCACCCCATACTAGTCAGAATGGCTAAAATTAACAGCACAGGAGATAATAGGTATTGGTGAGAATGGGGAGAAAGGGGAACCCTCCTACACTATTGGTGGGAATGCAAACTGGTGCAGCTACTCTCGAAAACAGTATGGAGGTTCCTCAAAAATCTAAAAAATAGAACTACCCTATGATTTTACAATTATGCTACAAGGTGTTTACCCAAAAGATTAAAAAATACACATTTGAAGGATTACACGTACCCTGATGTTTATAGCAGCATTGTCCACAATAGCCCTAATGGCATCAACTGATGAGTGGATAAAGAAGTTATAGATAGATAGATAGATAGATATGGATATATATATATATATATCTCAGCCATCAAAAAGAATGAAACCTTGTCATTTGCAACAACATGGATGGAGTTAGAGTTATTATGCTATGTCAATCAGAGAAAGGCAAATATCATATGATTGCACTCATATGTGGATTTTAAGAAACAAAACACATGAACATTTGGGAAAGGGAGAAAGAGAGAGAGAAAGGGGAAAAAATCATGAGAGACATTTTTTAAGAAAGATTTTATTTATTTGGCAGAGAGAGAGGTCACAAGTAGACAGAGAGGCAGGCAGAGAGAGAGGGGGAAGCAGGCTTCCCGCTGAGCAAGAACCCAATGCCGGCCTTGATCCCAGGACCCTGAGATCATGACCTGAGCCGAAGGCAGAGGCTTAACCCACTGAACCACCCAGGTGCCCAAAATACTTTTAACTACAGAAAACAAACTGAAAATTGGTGGAGGGAATTGGTTGGGGATGGGATAGAAGGGTGATGGACATTAAGGAGGGCACTTGTTATGATGCATACTGGGTGTTATATGTAAATGATGAGCCACTGAACTCTACTCCTGAAACCAACATTTAACTGCATGTCAATTGAATAGAATTTAAATTTTAAAAAATAGAAGAACCCTTGGCGAATCCCATATCTCATTCTGGCTTCTTTTGGGAGTGGGAACCATGATAGCCATCAAGGACCTTCAACTAGAGAAAGATAAAGCTTGGAGCAAAGTAGCAGGTAGAACTACCCTGGGTAGAGTGAAGGGCTCTGTCATGTTCTCACCTCACCCCTAGTGGAGGATGTCACAGTGCTGTGATTAGATGGAACTTTTCTAGGGAAGATTAAAGCAAGGAATTATTAAAAGTTGAAAGGAAGTTGTGAAGGGTCATTTTTCCCTTTCCTTCCTTCTTTCTTTCTTTCTTTCTTTCTTTTTTTTTTTTTTTTTTGAGTTTTGGAAGTCAATAGAAGTATCTTTGGCTTCAGAGAGCTAAGAAAACAAGTCAGGGTCCAGATAGCAGAGGGTAGGGAGCTAGATTCTTTTTTTTTTTTTAAGATTTTTATTTATTTGACAGACAGACCACAAGTAGGCAGAGAGGCAGGCAGAAAGAGAGAGGAGGAGGAGGCAGGCTCCCCGCTGAGCAGAGAGCCCGATGTGAGGCTCGATCTCAGGACCCTGGGATCATGACCCGAGCCGAAGCAGAGGCTTTAACCACTGAGCCACCCAGGCGCCCCAGGGAGCTAGATTCTTAAGACTGCCCACAGGCTCTAAAGAGAATAGAGAAGAAAAATACGAGTTTTCCCTCTAGGTTGCCCATCCCAACTCATCAAAGAAAAGAAAGTGGGGTTTCAGGGGGAAAAAAAAACATGGCTTAGGAATGAAACCATGTTTAGTTGGAATATCTTATGCATGTATCTGGTCTCCCAGGAGCCTGACATGAATGCCAGATTGGAAGCCCCATCAACCAAAAGAGGGATCCCCTTCCCCAATAGTTCACATTCATACTCTGGAAACCTTTACCTGAGACTATACTTTTGTAGCCTGAAGAGTATGTTCATCAACCAGAGCTCTAACCAAGAAAGAAATCAATGCCTAGGAAGAACAGTGCAGACTTGTTTCACTGAAACAATATAATTGCAACACGAATTCAGTAAACCTGATATACAGCAACTACAGGTTTTGAAGAAGGCACAGGATGGGATTTTTTAAATATCATTTTACTGATTTTCAAAATAGCTGTTACTATTACTAAACTGTTGCTATTACCCACAATCTCTAGAATTTGCACAGACTGTTTTCTGTAGAAAGTTTACATTGTGCCTGATATATGTAAAGGCAAAGGGTTATTATGACATTATAGAGAAAATTGTTCATAATTGTTTGCCAGATCAATATGAGGCTGTGTCCAAGTCGCTGAATTTGTTCTTCAACTTGACTTAAGAAATGTGCAACTCAAACTGAAGAGATATTCTCACAAAACGTTGAGGTTTATAACACTTTAGGGTTCGAATCTGTTATATAGCATTCCCCATATTTTCTTATCTATTTTTATTGTCTGGTACTTTCATCTGAATAGTCATAGACACAAGGCTATTGCAAATCAAGTTTTCAGTTGCCATTGTGCTTTGTATTTTAAAGGAATAAATGCAACTCCCTCTCCAACAAAAACATTTCCCTTTAAGGAGCTAGTAGATAAGTGGTACATACACCACATGCCCCGCCAGGGTCTGCTCAATGGGGGAAATTTTCAATGGAACAGAAAAAAAGGAAGTTTGGAACCTCATTGTCTTCCTTTCATTTCATTAGTTGCCACGGTCTTATTACTTCCTTAGGAACCGTGATTTGCATTTCTATAATTTGTTGGTTACATGTAGCTACCATGAAAGATGTTTGTTTTTAATTTTTTAAAAAAATACACACATACAGGGAGAAGTCAGAAACAGACTTGTGTGCTGTTTCTCAATGTAGATTCTTCTTCTTAGTCACCTTGCATAGACAAGGCACTGTGAGTCTCCCCATCTAGCTTGGTGACAGGGCTTGCATGGCTCTTCTGCTTTGAACATACCACTGAGATCTATGAGCTGGCTAGGGAGAAGGTATCAAGGTGACCAAAACTCCCAAGGGCCACCCAATTCAATTTCATGCTTCTGTAGGAGTAGATCTGGGAGTTCCCATCTTCTGACTATGCCTGAATTGGTAACTGATAGCCACTCACTCACCCTTTTTCTTTTTTTCTTCCTAGCACCAAGAATGAATGTCTATTTCCCACATTCCAACACACGGCAGTTGAGAAAGGTTTCAGTTAGTCTGCAGTCTGGTTATTGTTTATAAATGATCAGGGAGGAAGTTTCTCTCTGCAGTTGAGCACAAGAAACTCCTTGGACCACACAAGGCTGCTAAATGGTGTGCAGGAGACTCTTCCTGCATTCCAACCTCCTTAACCAGCTGACTTCCCCCATCCTGCTTACAAGGATAGTGCCTCAACAACATAAAGGGACAGAGGGATTCAAGAGGAAATTAAAGCTTTCAATAACATCCAAACCCTCAACTTCACAAATGGAGATTCGGAGGACAAAAGATTAATGATGCCATGTGGCAGAATCAGACCAGTGCTGAAGATAAGTTTGCTCAGGATTCCCCTTGAAGGCTGTGACCACATCACAGGGATGACTCCTAAGGGGAAGCACCTGCTGCCCTGCTCTTCATTGATGACTGGTTCTCCTATATCTGGAATAAATATCTTCACCGACCTATCGATGGACTTTTCAGTGGGATCCAAATAAAGTGGAAAAGGACAAAAAGCCAATGCCAGGAGTGGATTTCTCTGCAGCAAAGTGAAGACCTAGTCACCTAGTTGCCAGTTGGCAAGGAACCTCACAAGGACAAACTGATGCCTCTAGAGAAAAGCAGTGAATGCTTAGACCTAAAAATGAGTGTAGCTAGCAGTGTGGGGTGGTATGGAAAACTTGGGCTTCAGAGTCAGGGTGACTAGGCTTCTAGTTCCCATTCTAGTAGAAGCTAATCACCTACCAGTGAACAGCCTTAAAGCTGAAATGAGACTGGCCACCAGGATAAAGGAGTCAGATCTGCCTGGACAAATATTGCCTTCCTCCTTTTCCACCCCATTTGTGTTCTGCTTAGAGCTCCATCAATAGCTCCAAGCAAACAACTCTCCCAGACAGAATAGAACTATTCAACAGTCAACAGTGGACAGTAGCCTTAGATGGCTCTTAACCTCTCTGAACCTTGGTTTCCTATTTATAAAATGAGAAGAATTCTCAATATGGCAGGCCTGGCATGAGGCTGAAATGACAAGATAGTTAACGGGTCTGATATGTAGGAAGTGCCCACTTCTGTAAGTGTAAGATCTTAGACTTACATTTCCAGCAGAGCAAAGTGGATTCCCTGGAGGATTTTCTACCTCAAACACATGCCACCACCCTGACAAGAGATGATTTTTGGAATGCAGTAAATAAAGGAACCTGGGAGTTTGGTTCCAGCTGCTGCTGGTAGGGAGAAGAGGCAGTAGGAACAGTTTCATGAACAGGGAGCCACAGAGCAATAAGCCCCACCCTTTGAGGTTGACGATATTACAGATCAGCATGTGATAGAGAAGATAAGACACAAGGAGATAATACATCTTGCTTCCAGCTTTGGGGACTTCTAGAGCATCCATCAAAAACCCAGACTATTTCCTGGGAACTAGAATGTAACTAATGGGAAGATGTAATTGACTCAACTGCGTGGTAACTGGACTGCCTGAAGCAACCATGTGGCAACAGATGGGTAAGGCTTGCTTGGAGTCCAGCCAAAGTTGGACTGAGTCCCAGGTCCGCAGCTTTGCCTGAGCTCAGGGGTTCTACTCACTGAAAAACTAATTCTCATCTCAGTCCTAGTATCATCAGGATGTGACAGCTAATGACACTGACCATGGAGGTCAGCAGGTTGCCTCTACTCTGAGTCCATGCACAACAAGACATCTCCTGATAGGAGCTTTGCTTCCTTGTGTATAGTTTCTGAAAGGGCAGAGAATGCAGCTGTTTTTCTGTTTAAATTACACTGCTGCATTGTGGTCTGTACCGCTGGGTCTCTTCAGCAAGAATCAGATTTCTGCTTTGGGCCCCACACTTAACTCCATCTTGACTCAGATCCAGCCTACTTACTATTTCTTCTCTGTTGTCCTCCTGGGCTCTTGCATTACTTTTTCTAATCAATTGACACTGGGTGAATATTTGTGGCTTCCATTCCTCTCAGTTCCCTACAGGCAGAGTGTCACATGATGTCAAAGCACCTGGAACAAACATCTTTGAATTCTTAAATGTGAGTGACACTCTGGAGTTAGGCAGGAGACATCAACACCCAACCTCCCATTAGTGCTTAAGGCCCCATGACATCCATAGAGCTTCTAAAGAGACTGGGAAAGCAGGCAGGTATTTTTTTTAAGCTTCCTCTAGAGTCCAAGAGTTGAGGTGACTGAAAAAATAGAATTCCATCAATCTCCTGTGAACATGGTTAATTGAGTCAGTCCCCACAGCTCCCTAACCTCCACATTCTTTGACCCCATCTAAGTCCTGAACTGGTAAGACTAGGGACCAGCCCTGAGCTCTGGTGACCCCACCACTGAATTCCCCCATGATACTGACTCTCTCTTGAACTTCATTCTTACCTAACAGAGGAGGAAAGTAGAAGGGGCTCTTGGGGTCCACCAAAGGAAACAGTGGGATTTCTATAATGTTGAATACAAATGCTAAAAGGAATCTCATAGGACTAGTCATCCCAATTGCATAGATACAGAATTTGCAGCCCAGAAAAGTGATGTCACTTCCCCAGAGTCACAGGGACTTAACTTGCAGAGCCAGTACTTAAACTCAGCTCTCCTGGAGCACTTGGCTGGCTCTGTTGGTGGAGTATATGACTCTTGATCTCAGGGTCATGAGTTCAAGCCCTGTGTTGACTGTAGAGCTTACTTAACAATAACAACAAAAACACCTCAGTTCTCTTGGTTTTCCACTTCATCACACTGCCTCCTGTGTCCTCACAGCTCTGAGTGATCAAACCCTGAACATAATCAGGAAGGAGCAAAGAAAGAAGTAACAGTGAGGGCCTGCAAGTCCTGGGGCTTTTTTCAACTCCTGAAACAGTGGTGGTTTAAGCAGTCTGTTTGGGATGACAGTAACTTTCAGGTAAATGCTTATTCTCTCATATTGCTTCCTTGATCCTTTGATCCTCTTCCTGTTGAGAAGAGATGGCTTACTTCATCTCAGCAGTGGAAGGAGACAAGTGGTACCTCAGTTCTCCCTTGGCTCTTCTCATTCTTTTTTGGCCTCTGCAGGGGAATGACTGCACTATTCTGATTCCTGAACTGGTGTTGACTAAGATGTAACCAGTCCCATCTGGCTTTTTGAGGTTATATACTCACCCTTGGAGCCCATTTGTCACAACCTTAAAGTCCCTACCTGCAAACATTTTCTTGGCCTGACCCCAGGCTTCTGTTGATCATCTCATGTGTATGAAACCTAGAAATTTCTTGATCTGCTGCATACCATGGGCAGGCCATGGAGACCCAAATCCATCTATCTAGCCACCTTCCTTCATCACTTGCTGGAGCTCTAAACAGGGAGTGAGGAAGAAGTCTCTTTGCTTTTAGTTTTCCCTGTGTAATAGCCTCCCAAGTCTAGAACTTGAGCCTATGGGGGGGGGTGGTAAGTCTCCTGTGTTTCACACTACCTTCCGCTACATCAACCTTCTTTTCTTCCTAATGTCTACTTAAGTAAAGGGGTGGACTTAATTTTCCCTTCTTTACTTTTGCAGTAGAGTCTTCCCTTAGGTCATAGCCAACTCCTTTTTCTGGAGGCAGTAAGGCAAATGACTAAACCTAAGTGGTAGAAGAAACGACCCACAAAAATTATACAGAAACCTCACTGGCTTAATATTCCCCAAATATTATACCTACCCCACAGATAAAAACAGGGATTCTCTGTCAAAACAGGAGACTGGACCCTGGGGTGGCCAATCAGTATCCCTCTCTCAATGATGGCCCTGAAAATATGTCCAGGATTTACTAGGATCCCATGGAACATAGTTGGAAAAGGACCGCAACCAGGTAACCCTGGAGAAGTCCCTTACCCTTTCTGGACTTCAGTTTCCTGTACTGCAAAATGGGGAACACAATCTAAATAATCTTTAATCTTGTCAAATGTTCTGGTCAAAATTTTTAAAAATATACACACAGAAAAAAACTATGCTTAGAAATACAGCTCTGCTGGGCAAAACTGCTTCTTTTCTGGTGATTCAGGAGATGCTAAGGATCTTCAGTGTCTGTGGGTCATCGATAGGAACATCAATCCTCATGTCCTAGAGCTGTACCAAAGTGTGGATTTGTAGGACTTTCCAATTGATTGAATACTAAATAAATTGTTTGCCACAGTCACTTTCATTTACTTTACCCTTGAACATCACTTAAAAAAAAAAAAGAAAAACTGACAAGATTTGTGTTTGTAAATTAATTTGCAAGGTATGTCCATATAATTCATTTACATTTTTTATCCTTGATATATTTTAAGATTTATATATATGATGTAGCTATAAAAACAAAATTAATACACAATGAACTCTTTCTCTGAGGACGTTACATGTGAACCACCCCCCGCCATCGAAGAAAAAACTGCTAGAAATTGCCTTTGATTTGAATGTTCAACAAGTAAAATCTTTCTACAGCGAACATCTTATTTTTTTTTTATTTTGAGATTTTATTTTGTTCAGGCAACATGGAGCTCTAAACTTGATTAAAACGTGTTTATGGGCTCTTGTAGGGAAGGAAATAAAGACACCTGCAGGAAAATAACAATCGAGAGAACCTTTTTCTCTGTAGCAAAGTCACGCTTCATTCCAACCTGTAAAGGTCAATCCCTGTTGGAAACAACATTATACTCTTATCTACAGTGAGATAGCAGCTCCCCCATGAGGCCTCATTCAGAACTGAGAGGAAAAACAAAAAACAAAACAAAACAAAGATATAAGCAGAATTTCAAGTGTAAGATCTCAAGGTGAGTATGTCCCTTGAATCTTGGGATGGTGTGAGTGTGGGGAGGGTGGGTGGGAGGGTTAAAGCTTTGAGTTACTGCTCCTTTGGAAAAATCCTGTTCTCTTTTTTGTTTTACTACATTAAATTCTCTGGTGGAAAGGAAAGTTAGATTCTGGTGAAATATTAATAAACTATAGACTGCAACATCTGAAAATGTAAATGATCAACTAACTTTCACAATGGTTTCCAAACGGGATTGGAAAGGGAAGAAGGAAGGAAGAAGGTGAGGGACCAGGAGCAGAGGAGAGAAGAAAAAGCCAGCAGGGAAAGAACCAGAGGGAGGAGGGTAGGGGTGAGAGAGACTGAGGGAGCAGGGAGAAGAAAGAAAAAGGGAGCCAGTGAAGGGGGAGGGAGGGAGAGAGATGGAGGGAAGGACAACAGAGACAGAAGGTAAGAGAAAACAGGGAGAGAGAGGGAAAAGCCAGAGCCAGCAGCTTGGCTTTGCTCACTGGGGCACTTCATTTACTCAAAGTCTGTCCTCCTCTTGAGGACCTGATTCAAGCCAATGAAATTAATTGGTAAAGCAGAAACCGAGGGTTTGTGTTGTGTGAAAGAAACAGCTCTGTACTCTGTGATTGGCATGTGAGGGCTCACTGGTAATGAGGTAGCTGGGAAACCCAAGTTTCTGAAGGTTACTTTTCCAGTCTGCAATGAGAGCAAAAGGGACTGGCCTAGTTGTGGGACCATTGTCTTCAGGCCAGGATAAGGGCTGCAGAAACAATCACCCCCACTCCACTAGTGAGCACACTTTGGAAGCAGCACCGTGGTCTGCAAGACACCGGGCCTGTCTTTCTTGGAGAGGGGGCCACCCTGCCAAATGCTTTCTCTTTAGCACTCTCTCCATTTTCCAGCAGCATCCAGGCCCCACCCTTCCGGGAGGATAGCACAGCATGACCTGGGATACATTCCATTGTGTCTCTCTGGCTAAAATTCAGGATTGTTCCTGCCTCATTGAAGGAGCCCTTAGGGACAATGTGGGCTCCTCTTCTACCCACAGGTCCCAGCAGGGGTGAGGGCCCAGCCCTCTCTCAAGTGGCTTACACCTGGCAGACCCCTTCTTCGTCTATTCTTGCTTGATTTCATTTAGTTTCTTCATCCGAAGGTGATTCACCAAATGTCCCTGGCCTCTGCCTAGTATGGGCATTGCACTCTATTTAACTGGAATGTCCTCTAGCCATGTTTCCCAGAGAGGGAAAGCCCTAGGAACAGTGGTGAACACTAGTAAAACTCTGGCCTGTGACACTACCCTGGTTTATGTAACACATTCTGCTGTGGCTTTCCTCTGTGGGCTACAACCCTTCTCTAGGGGAGAAGAGCCCACATGGGGAGGAGGGTGCACCTCCATGGAGTCCATGCTCTGTCCTTTCACATACTAGTTTGGGCACCCAGGACCCAAAAATTCCCTCTCCAAATGACTTCAGCCTGCTTCTAAGGCCTGCTCATGTGTCTTCTTGTGGTTCGTCTTCCTGGGGCTGACCACACCAAGGCATGTGCACCCTAGATTTGAGGGCTACCAGTGGATGGGCATTTAGAAGCAACTTGAATATGTGGCCTGAGGCATCCACACGCTAGTGCAGGAGATCCCTCCCGAGGGGGCCTGAGCTGGGTTGGGAAGAGAAGTGCACCATTGCCCTTGGGCACAAAGCTCTAAGCAGTTTGAGAATTCTAAATTGGATCCTGCCCTCAAGATTATTATGAAAGTACATTTGTCAAGTCGGAAGAAAAAAATATTGCATTTAATAGCCTATTAGTGGGATTTATAACTTTATAGAAAGATTTTATTTATTTATTTGATAGCGAGAGAGGGAACACAAGCAGGGGGAATGGGAGAGGGAGAAGCAGACTTCCCACTGAGCAGGGAGCCTGATGTGGGACTCAATCCCAGGACTCTGGGATCATGACCTGAGCCAAAGGTAGACACTTAATGACTGAGCCACCCACGTGTCCTATAATTTATAACTTTTAAATATTTAGAGAAAATGATATGTGGACCTCCATTTGTAATCTTGTTCAAGGGTCTGAAAATGTTAGGAGGGGGCCTGCCCTAACATGCTGAGGATATGTGAATTGCTAAAAATGATACCTATTTTTTTAATGTTTAAGTGTTTATTTAAATTCTAGTTAGTTCTTCCCCTGAAACTAATAATAGACTATATGTTAACTAAATTGAATTGAAGTCTAAAAACTTAAAAAATAAAAATATCAATATCTGTAAAAAATTTTAAAAACTAAATTCTAGCTAGTAAACATATAGTATAAAATTAGTTTCAAGTATAGAATTTAATGATTCATCACTTACACGTAACACCCATGGCTCATCATAACAAGTGCCCTCCTTAATACCCCTCACCCATTTAACCCATCTCTCCTTCATCTCCCTTCCAGCAACCTTCAGTTTGTTTTCTATAGCTAAGAGTTTGTTTCTTGGTTTGACTGTTTTTTATTTTTTCCTTCCCCTATGTTCATCTGTTTTGTTACTTAAATTCCATATATGAGTGAAATCACCTGGTATTTCTCTTTTCTAACTGACTTAATTCACTTAGCATAATACTCTTTAGTTCCAGCCACTTCATTGCAAATGCCAAGATTTCGTTCTTTTAATGGCTGAGTAATATTCCACTGTATGTACATATGTACACACACACACACACACACACACACACACCACTTCTTTATCAATTCTTCAGTTGATGGACATTTGGTCTCTTTCCATAATTTGCCTATTGTTGATAATGCTGCTATAAATATTAGAGACTATGTACCCCTTCGAATGAGAACCTAGTAGTGCAATTGCTGGATCATAAGATAGTTCTCTTTTTAATTTCCTGAGGAATCTCCATACTGTTTTCCAGAGTGGCTGTACCAGCCTACATTACCATCAACAGTATATGAAGGTTCCCCTACCTCTGCATCCTCACCAATGTATGTTGTTTCCTGTGTTGTTAACTTTAGCCATTTTGACTAGTGTGAGGTGATATCTCATTGTGGTTTTGATTTGCATTTCCCTGATGATCAGTGATGTTGAACATCTTTTCATGTGTCTGTTAGCCATCTGGATGTCTTCTTTGAAAAAGTATCTATTCATGTTTTCTGTCCATTTCGTAACTGGGTTATTTGTTTTTTGGATATTGAGTTTGATAAGATCTTTATAGATTTTGGATACTAGCCCTTTATCTGATATGTCATTTGCCAATATCTTCTCCCACTCCAGAGATTGCCTTTCAGTTTTGTTGATTGTTTCCTTTGCTGTGAAGAAGATTTTCATCTTGATGAAATCCCAATAGTTCCTTTTTGCTTTTGTTTCCCTTGCCTCCAGAGACATGGCTAGTAATAAGTTGCTACAGCCTATACTAAAGAGGTTGTTATCTGTGCTCTTCTCTAGGATTTTGATGTTTTCCTGTCTCACATTGGGTCTTTCATCCATTTTGAATTTATTTTTGTGTGTGGTATAAGAAAGTGGTCCTGTTTCATTCTTTGGCTTGTTGCTGTCCAGTTTTCCCAACACTATTTGTTGAGGAGACCGTCCCCCACCAATGGATATTCTTTCCTGTTTTGTCAAAGATTAGTTGCGCATATAGTTATGGGTCTATTTCTGGGTTTTTTATTCTGTTGCACTGATCTATGCATCTGTTTTTGTGCCAGTGCCACACTGTTTTGATGACCACAGCATTGTCATACAGCTTGATGCCCAGAAATGTGATGCCTCCAGCTTTGTCTTTCTTTTTCAGGATTGCTTTGGCTATTCTGGGTCTTTTGTGTTTCGATACAAATTTTAAAGTGGGTTATTCTAGTTCTGTGAAAAATCCTGTTGGTATTTTGATAGAGATTGCATTAAATATATAGATTGCTTTGGGTAGTAAACATATTTTAACAGTATTTGTTCTCCCAATCCATGAGGATGGAATGATTTTCCATTTCTTTGTGTCCTCTTCTGTTTCTTTCATGTTTTCTATAGTTTTCAGAGTACAAATATTTTAAGCCATTGGTTAGGTTTATTCCTATGTATCTGATAGGTTTTGGTGCAACTGAAAATGGGATCATTTCCTTGATTTATTTTTCCACTGTTTCATTATTGGTATATAGAAATGCAACAGATTTCTGTACATTGATTTTACATCCTGGGACTTTCCTGAATTCTGGTATCAGTTGTAGGAATTTATGGTGGAGTCTTTTAGGTTTTCTACATAGAGTATCATGTCATCTGTGAATGGGAAAGGTTGACTTCTTCTTTGTCAATCTGGATGCCTTTTATTTCTTTTTGTTGTCTGACCGCTGTGGCTAGGACTTTCCCTACTATGTAAAATAACAATGGTGGGAATGGACATCCCGTCTTGTTCCTGAGCACAGAGGAAAAGCTCTCAGTTTTTCCCCGTGTAGAATGATATTAGCTATGGATCTTTTGTTTACTGCCTCTTTGATATTGAGGTATTATCCCTCTATCCCACTTTGTTGGGGATTTTTATGAAGAATGGATGCTGTCCTTTGTCAAATGCTTTTTTCTGCATTTATAGAAAGGATTATATGATTCATATCCTATCCTTATTAATATGGTGTATCACGTTGATTGATTTGCAAATATTGAACCACACTTGTAGTCCAGGAGTAAAGCCCACTTGATCATGGTGAATGATTCTTTAAGTGTATTGTTGGATTAAGTTTGCTAGTATTTTGTTGAGAATTTTTGCATCCATGTTCATCAGGGATATTGGTCGGTAATTCTCCTTTTTAGTGGGGTCATTGTCTGGTTTTGGAATCAAGGTAATGTTAGCCTTGTAGAATGAATTTGGAAGTTTTCCTTCCATTTCTATTTTTTGGAACACTTTGAGAAGAATATGTATTAACTCTTCATTAAATGTTCGGTAGAATTCCCTAGGGAAGCCATCTGTCCCTGAACTTTTGTTTCTTGGAGATTTTTTGATTACTCTTTCCATTTCTTTGCTGGTTATGGGTCTGCTCAAATTTTCTATTTCTTCCTGCTTCATTTTTGGTAATTTATATGTTTTTAGGAATGTATCTATTTCTTCCATATTGCCTAATTTGTTGGCATATTACTTTTCATTAATATTCTCTCATAATTGTTCGTATTTCTGTGGTATTGGTTGTGATCTCTCCTCTCTCATTCATGATTTTATTTATTTGGGTCCTTTATCTTTTCTTTTTGATAATTCTACCTAGGGATTTATCAATTCTATTAATTCTTTCAAAGAGCCAGTTCCTAGTTTCATTTATCTGTTCAAATGGATTTTTTTTGTTTGTTTCTGTATCATTTATTTCTGCTCTAATATTTTTGTCCCATATTCTGCTTGATTAAGGCTTCATTTGATGTTCATTCTCTAGCTCTTTTAGATGTAAGTTTAGATGGCATATTTGAGATTTTTCTTGCTTCTTGAGGTAGGCCTCCATTGCTATATACTTTGCTTTTATGACTGCTTTTGCTGCATCCCAAAAGTTTTGGGCGGTCATGGTTTCATTTTCATTTGTTTCCATATATTTTTTAATTTCATCTTGAATTTCCTGGTTAACTCATTGATTTTTTAGTAGAAATATTCCTTTTTAAAAAACTTTTATTGTTATGTTAGTCACCATAAAATTCCTCATTAATTTTTGGGGTGCCTGGGTGGCTCAGTGGGTTAAGCCTCTGCCTTCGGCTCAGGTGATGATCTCAGGGTCCTGGGATGTAGCCCCTCATTGGGCTCTCTGCTCAGCAGGGAGCCTGCTTCCCCCTCTCTCTCTGCCTGCCTCTCTGCCTACTTGTGATCTCTCTCTCTCTCTCTCTGTCAAATAAATAAAATCTTTTTAAAAAATACACCATTTGTGTTTGATGCAGTGTTCCAATATTCATTGTTTATGCACCACACCCAGTTCTCCATGCAATACATGCTGTCTTTAATATCCACCACCAGGCTCACCCATCCCCCTGCTTTAAAACCTGCAGTTTGTTTCTCATAGTCCATAGTCTCTCATGGTTCATCTCCCCCGCCAAGTTCCCCACCTTCACTTTTCCTTTCCTTGTCCTAATATCCTCCATATTATTCCTTATGTTCCACAAGTAAGTGAAACCATATGATAATTGACTTTCTCTGCTTGACTTATTTCCCTTGGCATAATCTCCTCAAGTCCCATCCATGCTGGTGCAAAAGTTGGGTATTCATCCTTTCTGGTGGCTGAGTAATATTCCATTGTATATATGGACCACATTGTCTTTATCCATTCGTCTCTTGAAGGGCAAAGAACAAAAACCTCCAGAGAACAGAAGTCTGCAAAACTGGTTTCCAAAGAGCCCAGGCACTTGTTAGGGGGGCAGGGAAACTCAGCCCAAGCAAAACTGACTGAAAAACAATGGGGCAGGCCCCTCCCCCCAGAAGACAAGCCAAAAGAACAAGAGCACAACAACCACAGGGCCCCCATAAAACTGTAAAACCCCAACATCAAGGGAAAACAATATATTAAGCCTTTATATTTTATAGGTACAACTTTTCTCCTTTTTCTGTTTAACTTATTCTCACTAGGATATTCTTTAACCTACATGTATTTGTGGTCTTTCTAAATTTTTTTCTTGTGGTTGACTTCTAATTTCATAGCATTGTGGTCAGAAAATATACATGGTATGGTATCAATCTTTTTGTACTGGTGAGGCCTGATTTGTGACCCAGTATGTGATCTATTCTGGAGAATGTCCCATGTGCACTTGAAAAGAATGTGTTTTCTGATGCTTTAGGATGAAATTTTCTGATTATATCTGTTAAGTCCATCTGATCCAGTGTATCATTCAAAGCCATTGTTTCTTTGTTGATTTTCTGCCTAGATGATCTGTTCATTATTCAGTAGGCATTAATGTCCTCTATGATTACTGTATTATTATCAGTGAGTTTATGTTTCTTATTAAGTGTTTTATATATTTGGGTGCTCCCATGTTGGGGGAATAAATATTTACAAATGATAGATCTTCATGTTGGATAGACTTCTTTATTATGATATAGTGCCCTTCTTTACCATTTATTACAGTCTTTGGTTTAAAATCTAGTTTGTCTGATATAAGGATGGCTACTCTAGCTTTCTTTTAACACCCATTAGCATGATAAATTGTCCTTCATCCCCTCACTCTCGATCTGCAGATGTCTTTAGGTCTAAAATTAGTCATTTGTAGACAGCATATAGATGGCTCTTGTTTATTTTTGTTTCTGTTTTTGTTTTTTATCCATTCTGATACCCTATGTCTTTGATTAGAACATTTAATCCATTTACATTCAAAGTGATTATTGATAGATATGAATTTAGTGTTATTGTATTACTTTTAAATTTGTTGTTTCTGAGATTTTCTCTGTTCCTCTCTAGTGTTTGTCATTTTTGGTTGTCTTTCCCCCTGAAAGACTCTCCTTTATTATTTCTTGAAGGGCTTGTTTAGTCGTCATAAAAACCTTTAGTTTTTGTCTGGGAAACTCTTAATCTCTCCTTCCACTCAAAATGACACCCTTATTTTATAAAGCATTCTTGGCTACATATTTTTCCCATTCAGTGTGCTGAATATATCATACCATTCTCTTCTGGCCTGCTAAATTTCTGTGGCTAGGTCTGCTGCTAATGTTATTTGTCTTCCCTAATATAACTTTCTTTTCCCTTCCCACTTTTAGGATATTTTACTTATCTCTGTATTTTGAAAATTTTACTACAATATGTCTTGGTGTTGGCCTGCCTTTATTGATTTTGATGGGAGTTCTCTGTGCTTCCTGGATTTGGATGTCTGTTTCTATCCCCAGATTAGTAAAGTTTTCAGCTATAATTTGCTAAAAATAAATAAATAAATTAATTAATTAACAAAAATAAAAAACAAAAAATTGCTGCTCCCTTTTTCCTCTTTTCTTCTTGTGGGACTCCTATGATATGAATGTTATTACACTTTATGGAGTCGCTGAGTTCCCTAAGGCTCATCTCATGATTCAATATTTTTCTTTCCCTTTTCTTCTCAGCTTCATTATTCTCCTTAATTATATCACCTATGTCACTTATTACTCTACTTCTTCCATCCTTACGGTCATCACATCCAGTCTGTTTTGCATCTCAGTTATAGCAATTTTTATTTCAGCCTGACTAGTTTTTAGGTGTTTTATCTCTGTGGTAAGGGACTCCCTGCTGTCTTCTATGCTTTTCTCAAGCCCAGATAGTATCCTTATGATTGTTGTTTTAAATTCTGGATCAGGTGTATTACTTATGTCTGTTTTGATTAGGTCTGTGGCTGTGACCTTTTCTTGTTTTTTTTTTTCCTTTAGGATGAATTCCTCCATCTTGCAATTTGTTTGGGTCTCTGTCTTCTTCTTTGTGTTAAGAAAGCCTTTATGTTTCCTGCTCCTAAGAGTAACAGCTTTTTTTTAGTATATGTGCTGCCGAAGCGAGCACAAGAGTAACAGCTTTATAAAGAAGAGATCATATACTGTCCAGGGCCTGGCACTTCAGGAAATGTCTCTGGTGTATGCTGTGTGCACTTTGCTCCTGTGTTTTCGTTGCCCTTTCCCTCACATCAGTCCTCTGCAGTTTCTCCTTGCCTGCAGTGGAGAGTGTTTGGACCTTGTCGGGAGTGTGGCAAGTTTTAACTAGGTGTGCTCTGGTCTACTTGTTAAAAGGGGCCTGATCCTAGAGTTGAAGCTTTGCAGCACTCTGTGGTCAGTATACTGCATGCAGGGGCTTTGTGTTGGTCTTCTGGGTAAAGAGCCACACTCCTTCTTAGGCATACTTGTCCTAGTAAGGCAGCACCTGCGGTGGACAGGGAAGTGAGGCTCAGTGTAAGTAGCTCAGTCCTTCACACTTGGTGTTGTTCTACTCACTAAAGTCTGTCCGTGTTGATGGGTGGGGGAGAAAAATGGCACCTTCCCTCTTCCTCATCCCTAGAGAGCAGAGTTGGTGCCCACCACTGTCTGAGAAGCCCTCAGAAAAAAAATGAACAATCTCACCTCATATGTCCCAGGCATCCCTCAGATCCATGCCTTCACCCTGCCTGTGTCCAGGTCCTTTGCCTACCCAGCAGTGCAGTGTACCTGTGTTTTATCTCAGGTGTGCCAGCAGAGTTTCAAAACCCCAAACTTTAGGGACCCAGTGTGGCTCGGACTTATGCTCGTCCTCTGGGGGAGGGTCTCACTGCACTGGGGCTGGTGTCAGTGTGTCTCAGAAGGGCAGTTGCACCAACGTGCAGGAGCTTGGAGTTTAAAGCACAGCAAAAAGCCAGTGTCCAGGTTAGCTGCCCTCAGCAGGTGTCTTAATCTTCTGCTAAGGAATGGGGCAGTGTAATGTCACCCACAAGTTCTTTTATCCCCTTAGAGGCAACGCCACCTCTCCCAGATGTACTCCAGGAAGAGGAAAACATTTCTTCCACTGTATACCAGGGGATCCTCAGATTGCACCATAAGCTCCCAGGCCTCTGCTCTCCTTCTGCACAGGAGCACCATTGCACTCACAGTGTTCTGCACCAACCACAGTGAAGACTTGTAAAATTCTAGTCTTTGAGCTCTGCTGGTTGGAAAAAGTCATGATTAATCAGTCCCTCTCATTTTCCCAGTTAATGGTTTGGGGTAAGTGTTTTCCTTGAGTGATCCCTTGTGTGCTGTTCTTTCTTTCTGTATCTTCCACCCTTTCTCACTCTCTTTCTCTTCTCTATCCCACCATCAGGGCTCCCTCTGTCTGCAGCACCTGTGATCCTTTTCTACCCCACATCATGTCTCCACACTTACTACTTTCCACAATATGGCCTTTGCTCTCCCCCTAGTTGAACACTCTGTTTTCTTTGGCCTCAGATCGATTTCTTGGGTGTTCGGAATGATTTTATATTTATCTGTGTTCAAAGGATGAGGCAAGCATAGGGTCTTCCTACTATTCTGCCATCTTAAATCTCCAAAAATGACATATAAATATGATTTTTACTGTAGATGTGGTATTTCTTTTCTTGAATCTCTTTTGTATTTGAAATACATCTTTGTATCCAAGAAATCCATAAGGGCTCTGTCATGGGCTAAGTGTTTGGGATACTTAGTTATGATAGCCCTAGGAAACTAACACAAGGATCTTAAAAGAAGACATTCAAAATGGAAGTCTTCAGTGTCCTGACATTTATATATCCCACATGGAAAAAACCTGTCTCATCCCCAAACAGCATAATTTTCTTCTTTTACATTATCTGAAATTTCAAGTAATGCCATTTGCTCTGCTCACTCCCTCCACCTGGCCTTTACCATTGCCACTGCCCTCCCTTTTAGAAAGACAACAGTGTACCTTGACAGCATGTAATTACTTTCCTGAAAAGACTCCAATGGTGGCAACTAGTTAGGTATATGGTTAATCAAGTTCTAGATTCTGTCTTATTGACCTAATCTAACATGTTTCCCAGAAGGAAGGCTTGCAGCCCTTCAGATCAGGAAGCCATTTGTTACTGGGAATCTTTTTGGAATTTAGGTCAAGGGGACCCTTTAGTCAGCTTTTTCTTATCCTCCCCTCTCTTCTGGCACAGTTAAAATTTCAAAACATGTCACTCAATACCAGAAATAAGTTGCTGACCTGACTGGATGTATATGTCTGAGTTTTCAGGAAGAAAATATCCCAGAGAATTCATAATTTGTTTTGCCACATTGTTGGTTTCTTGTTCTGAGGTAGATATAGTGTCAAAGTTTAAACTTCCAGGTGCCGTTCTTCCTGTGTTATCTGAGAGTACAATACTTAATTAATGCTGTAACTATCACCACTTGTCCTTTAATTAGTTTCCCTGTCAGATAGTCCTTATGTGTGTTCAGAAACAGAAGTGGAGAGGAGAGGAGATGAGGTGCCATTCATATAGAATATGATGTGGATGATGCTCCCTAGAGTTGTTTAGTGTGCCATCTGCAACCCGTCTGAGGTGGCCTGAGGGGATGGAGTGATAGGATAGGGGAAAAATGCTTAGGAGCTCAAGTTCAGGCTTTCTGAACTGCTGAAATCCTGAAAACCTGGGACCAACCAGCTAATACTAATGGTAATTGTATTTTATCACAAGCTTGAAATTCATCCAGTGGGTAAAAGGCAATGTTATTTTGAAAAACTATCTTTACTATGAAACTATCTTTCAAAAAGAGAGAGAGAAAGTGTGTATTTCCTATTCAGGAGACATGTATCATATTGGTCAATTATTTTATCAATTTAACCATTGAAGAAAATAAAATTTGATGATTTAAATGTAAGAAGACATTAGAACCATTATTAATTGATTCATAAACAAATGATGTAGTGAAAAGACTAGATTTGGAACCAAACAGACCAAAACTGAAATCTTAGATCTACTTAGTATCTGTGTGACCATCAGCAAGTCACTTAACCTGCACATCAGTTTATTCATCTGTACAATGATACCAGCTTGGCACAGTTAGTATGAGGATAATCTATGGAGTGTATTGTGTACTATTGGAGTGCATTGTGTATAGACACTCAATAAACAGTACTTAATCTATATGACTTTGTGCAAGAATCACAAAGTTTCAGATCACTAGAAAGCAAAAAGTGTTAGGAGTTCAGTTATTATCAGGTCTGAACTTATACAAGGAGTTTGGAAGTGTCCAGGAGGAAGACAGCAGCAATGTTAAGGAAAGCACTGGGTTGGTGAAGCCCCTTTACACTGACTTCCTATTTGTGACACAGATCACTTCACAAGACTCATGATTTCCCATCAAGGTCTTCCTCTCTACTTATCCAGGGGCCAAGATTATGGCTTTTGAAAAAGCTTATATCCTGGACTAGGGCTAGATGGAGACTGCCAGATTTGGAGAAGGGAGGCTTTCCATAGTCTAGCCTTTCTCACCATCTGCCCTCAGTTATGTGTGTGTTTATTTTTTATGCCATACTAGCCTCATACTGTTCTCATCAGTAGACACCTGGCAGCTAGCAGACAACAGGGTATTCTGGAATGCCAGTCAGTTTGCACTAGTAAAACTATCCAATGGAATTGACAAAGCAGACCCCTGAAACAAAAAAAAAAATCTCTCAGGAATCTCAAGAGAACAGGCATAGTTTTATGCTCCACTGGAAAAAATAAATATAGCTTCCAAATAGTAACTCTTACTTTGTAAAAAAAAAAAAAAAAAAAAAAAAAAAAATCCCTGATCTCATTCTAGAGCTTCTGGATATTGATAGAAGAAGAATCCTAACTTGTTAGTAGAGAGCAAATGAAGTTCAATAGTTTGTTTTCATTCTCATCCTCCCCGCCCCACCCCCTTCTCTCAAGTTCTTAGGAAAGACTACTTAGATTATTGGTCATGAGATAAACTCCCTTAAGCGTGACGTAATTATCAAAGTCCAAAATTTGTTCTCCAATATCGAAGTTTTAACTCCAACAGCATAAAATAACAGATGACAATTTTGGAGGCACAATTGCTTTTAAAATAGGAAATAGTAGGGCGCCTGGGTGGCTCAGTGGGCTAAGCCGCTGCCTTCGGCTCAGGTCATGGTCCCAGAGTCCTGGGATCGAGCCCTGCATCGGGCTCTCTGCTCAGCAGGGAGCCTGCTTCCTCCTCTCTCTCTGCCTGCCTCTCTGCCTGCCTGTCATCTCTCTCTGTCAAATAAAATAGGAAATAGTACTATTTGGACACACAGTAGCAGAATCTTAGATGCTCCACATTACAATAAACCTTTCGAAGTTATCTATTCAACGTTTTGAACTACATGAAACTATGCATAATGGGATAACAGGAAAGATCAAATGGGTCTAGAGAAAGACCCTGGGATTAAATGGGATGATGTCTCTAAATTCACTACAGAGGAGGAACTGTGATTTTCAGGTTTACAACAACCTTATCATTTGCTCCTTTGACTCCAATCCCTTCTACATCTTTTCTAAAGATCTTTACCAATTTCCCTCTGTTATTCATTCATTGAACATATACTTAGTGAATGCCTACCTAAGTGCCAAACACTGTTGGAGTCATTAGTGACGTATCAGTGAACAAAACACTTTCCACTGGTATTTTTATCTTATTCTTCTTTACTTTTTGATCCTACATTTTTACCTAGCTTCTACCCTGACCCTCTATTTTTCTTCTCATCCAAATGTCTCAAGAGTTGTTCACACTAACTGCCTCCACTTCTTTACTTACCATTCACTCTCCAACCCACTGCTGTCTGCATACACCCCCACCATTCTACTTCAATTGCTATCCTTCTGGTCACCAATAGTTTCATAGTTTCCAAACCTAACAAACTTCATCTTTCAGCTGCATCTGATGGCATCCATGGCTCCACACTTTTTTAAACCTTCAATTTTCTTGCTTCTGTGACTGTTTTCTCTCCTGGCTCTCCTTTTTCCTCTTCCTATTCTTTAAATGTTAATAAGTCTCGGAGTTTCAATCTCAATCAGATCTTTTTCTCACATACGTATTTTCAGGATGATCTCATCTCCTCTTTGGGGTTTAACGACTAGATCAGATCTTTCCTCACTTTAACCCACACACTCAACTGCCTGCTGGACCTCTGTATTTGGTATCCCATAGGTACTTCCATTATAAATATTCAAAATCTCTGCCCGCTGAATGTTCCTCTCTTTCTGTGTTCCTTTTATTAATGAATATAGCACCATTATCCACCTAGTTACCCACGCTAAAGATTTTTACTTTGTCCTGGATCTTCCCATTCTCTCAACCACCAAATCTAACCTATCAAGTACTACTGATGTTACCTTTTAAATGTTTCTGGAGTGTGCACACTCTTCTCCATTCCTGGTATCACTGCTTATTTCATGCTGTCACTATGACATACATATATTTATGTAGTCCTCTTGCTAGTGTCAATGTCCTCTATCCAAAGACCACCAGGAGTACACCTGGTGGGATTCTACTCATTGCAGTGGAGAAGAACACATACTATGGTGAACCATGGGTTATCTCAGCAAAAGGGTATTAAAAGAAACTATTATAGGATTTGGGTTTAGTTGGTCCAAGGAAGTAGAACTTCACTCTGTAATGGATGTTGTCAGAAAACAGGGCAATTTAATAATTAGGTATTTTAATAAATCTTATTTACATGAACAGACCAAAGCAGAAATAAAGTTATGATTGGTAAAGAAATATCAGTCACTCATTTTGACAGAAAGAGGAGGATGTTTGGTATTCCGTAGGTGGCACAGCACCTTATGGTCATGTTTTGTTTCACTTTATCATGGTCTCAGAGTAACCTTCCCTGATGTTAGTGTTCTGTGAAATTGTTTATGTCCCATAGGTCATGAATGCCAGGCCAGATTATCAGTAGCTGCTCTTTTACATTTCTTTCTCATTAGTTGCCTATGTTAATTCTTGTCTTCTGCTGATTCATCTTCCATACTTCAGCCATAAGAATGCCATCTAAACTACAAATCTGATTGTATCACATAAACTCCTTCATGAAATTTTTTCCTAAACTCTTCACCAGATGCAACTCCTGCTTGCTTTGAGAGAGCATGTTGTCACTACCATCATGGAGGCACAGATATTTTGCCTTATGTTGCAGTTATCTGTGTTTGACTCAGTGTAAACCCCCCACTACATTCTAATTTTTAAATATGATGAAAGAGGTCTATCAGTTATTGTCTTAAAGTCATACCAGTTTGGTTGAGATCATAAGAACACAGGTGATAGTTGTACTGCTTATAAATCACCATAGATTTTAAAGATTGATATATTCGATCAAAGACCAGTAGATGGTGTTAAATCATCATCAAAGTCATTTTTGCTTATTAAGTGTACATTTCAAATGATGCTAAGATAAGAATTTCTCAAATTAGCTAACCAGAATCATCCCTCTCCTCTTAGAATTTATAATATAATATAACAAATGTTGACCAAGACACACATATTAAGGGAAGGCATTAAGTAAAGAAAAAATTAAAATTATATATCTATATTTGTTCATATAAAAGAAATAGTGAGTAGTGACAAGGACAACAAGAATTATGATTTTTTTATATTAGAGGACAAGTAGCAATCAAATTTTATCTGTTAGCATCCAGTAGACAATCCAATGGTTGAGCCAACAGGCCAATGGTCTGGTTTTTGGCAGGCAGCGGGGGACTTGTGACTAGATCAGCATGCGCCAGGCAGGTAGGCAGGCAATGAGCAAGGTGCATATAGTGAGGGGCTTACCTGTGAGGTGAGGGGTGTAGAATTCTTCCAGCCAGTGCCTGCTTGGGCCTAGACACTGTAGAACTCAGTGTCTATAATATGGAAAGCTGGCCTGCCTGAATCAGGCTGGTCTCCTTTTGAAACTAGATCTCCTTTACTGTAAATATGGACACAGTGTCAGGGATTTGTGGATCTGATTTCCCCAAACTAAGGAAGAATGAATGTGTCATGACATCCTCTGCAGAGATCCAACTGTGACCCTCAATCTACAGCAGCTTGGTGAGAAGGTCACCCCGTCACTCTGTCAAGTAGTGGTTCCTGGCTCAAAAGGGCCAGGAACTCTAGAAGATAGAATCAGAGTCCATTTAACTGTGAAAATAGATAAAGGTAAATTCAGTCAATATCAATCTATCGTTGACATGGCACTGTGTTCTAAAGAAAATGCAATGATAAGAAAAGCAAAGTTCTAGCCCTAAAGGAATTTGTAATCTACTAGAAGGAATAAGACAAGCAAACGAATAGCTCCCAAAGTCTGAGATGATGAGTGCCAGCTAAGAGGTGAGACACCTGCTGGAGGTTCAAACGAATGAGAGAGCATCCACCTGAGAGGTCAAAAGGTTCTACAGATGAGGGTTCTTTTTCAGAATGGCTTTAGGACAATTCCATTGCCAATACAGTTGTGAATCTCAGAAAGAAATTCTGCTTCAGGTTTAAATGTCAGAGAAATGGGATAGAATAAATTCATCTCAGGAGAGAAAGGATTAACCCAGAGGAGGAAACCCTGAGTAAAACCTGTGTGTGAGAGGTAGGCAGGGAAGGAGAAAGAGTCCCTGAATGAGCTAAAGAGGAATGCCAAAAACAGTAGGGAGAGAACAAGAGATTGGTGTTATGGATACTGAAGAAGGAGAGAATTTTAAGAACCATGAGATAGTCAATAGCATGGTGTCGAAAATTTCAAAAGAATGAAGACTGAAAGTAGGCCATGGAGTTTGGCAATCAGGAAGTCCATGATAACTTCAGTGAGTGCTTCATTCAGAGAATGGACAAATGAATAGAACATATGAATAGAAACTTTTCTTTGAAGAAGACTACCTTGAAAGAGAGAAAGAACTGAGTGAAGAAGTTCTTTTTCTAAATATCATAGTTCTAAGATTGGGACAGAAGAGAAATAATTGCCAGAGAAAAGTCTCAAGCGGGCAGAAAGAGATGGAATCCAAATGACACTTGGCTAAAATAACCCAGACAGAAGGAAGTACAGATATAAGAAGAAGGTAAGGCTATTAGTAAGTCTGAAAAAGGCAAAAGAGTGGAATGGGGAAGGTCATCCCTAACTGCCTCTTTCATCTATCTCTTCAATGTACGCAGGGGACAGCATGGCTCTGGCTGCACAGTCCTGGCTTCTAGTCCCAGTTAGTCCCAATTATTACTCCCATCACCCTGAGTACATCTTTTACTCTCTGGATTTTCACCTGTAAAAGTGAGAAAATTATTCTTTCCTTGCAGCAGTCTTTCCATAATAATGATGCATGTAAAGAAATCTGCTGGGGCACCTGGGTGGCTCAGTCAGTTAAGCATCTCTTTGGGTCAGGTCACGATCCTAGGGTCCTAGAATAGAGCCCCACATGGGGCTCCCTGCTCAGTGGGGAACCTGCTTCTCCCTCCCCTTTTGCCCCTTCCTCCTTCTCATGCACTCCCTCTTTCTCTCTCGACAAATAAGTAAATAAGATCTTTAAAAAAAAAAAAAAGAAAAAACTGCCGAGGGCCTGGCACATGGTAGGTACACAACAAAACAAATAATAGCTATTGTTATTATCATTATTTACTGCATGAGATAAGAAAATTACTGTTATTATTTTATAATACATAAAGTAGGAAGAATAATACCTATCATGCAGGTTCCTGGGAAAATAAAAGATGGTTTGTGTAAAATCCAAGTCAGTCTTTTCCTTTGCAAGGATCACCTTCTAGGATATACTGAGAAAGGGCTTATCTCACATCTGCTCCTGAATCTCCCACCTTACAGCTTCTCCTCCTTGCTATCCTCAACTTGGCCAGAAGCAACCTCTTTCTTAGATTCTGGTCGCCTCCAGAAAACACTTGAATACAATTGCCCACTACATAGCACACTGTTCCTGCACATGGGCATCAGCAGAAGGGCCAACGTGGGGCAATTCACATTTCCTTGTGCAGCTCTGTCCCTTTACTCCACACACCTCCTCCACCCAAGGTGGTGGCATGTGAGTCTTTCCTGAGGAGTTAAGGCTAACTAAAGGGGATTGCAACACAGCAAGAAAAAGATTGGAAACTTTATTCTCCATATGACCATTTCCATGGCCCAGGAGAAAAGGATGTCACAAGTTTCTCTTCAAAGAATTTCCAGCTAGGATATTCCCAGCTACCAACCTTTCTGTTCACTCTGTAGGCCCATCCTTCTGGACTGTCAGAAGTAAAATCTGGAGAGCCTTATGTCCTCCAAACCTGGTCCTCCACTCTAAGATCTTCATGCCGGTGCAAAGAGTGGAAATACAAAGCCAAATACACACTTCCCCCCTCCCTCTCAAAAAACTCCCTCACATACTGCCACAAAGTCATATTGAATGAATTATTTAAAATTGTTGGAGTGCCTGGATGGCTCAGCAGGTTAAGCCTCTGCTTTTGGCTCAGGTCATGATTCAGGGTCCTGGGATCGAGCCCCATGTCAGGCTCTCTGCTCAGCAGGGACCGTGCTTCCCCCTACCCTCTCTGCCTACTTGTGATCTCTGTCTGTCAAATATGCAAATAAAATCTTTAAAAAAATAAAATTGCACTCTGGGGGCACCTGGGTGGCTAAGTCAGTTAGGCATCGAACTCTTGATTTTAGCTCAGGTCATGATCCTTCAGGTCTTGAGATCAAGCCGTATGTTAGACACCACGCTCAGCATGGAGTCTGTTTGTTCCCCTCCCTCTGCTCTACCCTTGGTTCATTCTCTCTCTCCCTCTCTCATATATAAGTTATTAAAAATCTTTAAAAAATACAGTTGTGCTCTGTGTGTGTGTATGGGTGTATATAAACCTCACCTGCCTAATTTCTTGCCTTTAACCCCATATTTACACCTATGTTTACCTCTGCCTCCCAGTCCCCCCACCTCCAATACTGTACTTCAACCATAAAAAATTATTCGAAAGGTCCCAAAATACAATACTTCCTATTGCTTTGGAGCTTTCTTGAGTGCTGCCATTTTGCACAAAACGCTGCTTAAAAAGAGTTCAAGAGAGAAGGAATGGAAAGGGTATTGGGAAACAGACACTGGTGCACATCATTAGTGTGGTGCATGGAGTACAACTTTTATGATGGGTGAGCCTAGTCATTTCAGCTGGTTCTCAGACCAGTGACACTACACATGTACATGACTACACATGCACATCTATCTACCTATCTATCTATATTCATACAGTACACACACACACACAACCTAGTTCCAATCTGAGTAAGAAGAAAATTTCCCTAAAGTAAACATGGTCTGCACAGATCTCTGCCCAAACCAGGAAAAGGCAGTGTGACACCCAGGGCAAGAGAAAAATTACAGGGCTATTCTCCACCTAGTGATGTTGCCACAAACACACTGCACAACCTCTTGAAACAACCTCTTTCCTATACTTAGGTGTCACATTCCGAAGTGTCACCAAGCTATTTTCTCTAAGATGAAGAGTCATGAAATAAGGACTTACAATCCTCCTGACCAAATACACCGCCAATTACATACGTGAAGGAGCTACTGTAGCGCCAGGCACATAGCAGACTTTCAATAAATAATAGCTATTACTATTGCATTGTCCCACAAATTGAAAAATATGAGCTGCACCTTTTCTAACAGCCCTAATTCTGTTAACAAAAACATAAACCTCACAGACTCCACCATCAAGGCATTATTTACCCTTTGTAAAATTTGTTTTATTGGTAGGTTGTTTGGAGCTTGTGGATACAAACCACACTCATCACAAACTGTCAAATGCTCCCCTTTGTGCCTGTTCTTTTTATAATAAGATTTTGTTTAAATGAGTTGTTAAATGTTACACTCAGCTACTATTTAAAACAGATGTGATTAGGTTAAGGCCAAAGAAATTGAAACTCTGACATTTAACCTCCTAGGTGAAACCTTTACGGGTTGAACCTAGTAGGTTTTTTCTGTACATCATTTAATTTTTTAATGTTTAATTTTTAACTAATATAAACATCAGTTTCAAAATAAAATAAAATAAACATCAATTTCTTCCAAATTACTTAAAAGGCTCAGATATAAGATGAAAAATATCAGATATATTAGATATATCAGAAGAATAGCAGCAAGCTAACCAATGGGTTCAGAACTCAAAAGATAGGGCTCTGGTTTCTAATTTCCCATTTGTAGAATGGAGCCCATATTCCTAGGACTTATGTCTTTATTGTGTTCTGAGGTTTAGTTTGGGCTTTCAGAGAAACCAATGTATTTCCATCAATTCCACATTCAGGAAAGGGTGAAAAGAAAACCATAGTTTATTTTGTGATTGTTTCTTGCTGGGTACCTCCATAAGCAGTCTTTCATTTAATCCTCACAACAACCATGTAATACAAGGATCACTACATCAACTCCAGGGCTGAAGAAATGAGCTCGGAGCCTTTAAATGATTTACTTGAGGTCACAGCCTTTGTAATTGATGGGCTTTACAGCCAAACCCATGTTATCGCAGGTATTGGAGAATTGTCTATAATTCTGATGCTTCATTAATTCAAACAAGTCTGTTCCCAATTAATTCAAGTGAACGATGCTGGACTAGTGTTCAAAAGCAACTGAATTTGCATGTGATCATTTAAAGCATCTAAAAAAAAGTATTACTCTATCTTTTTTGAAATATACACTGTTGTCTCTTTGGTTTTTCCTCCTAAGGAAAATAGGCTCAATTCTCTCTCCCCTGCACAAGTAGAATATTACTATTAATTGAGAACTGACCTTATTCATGATTATAGACCAGATATGAATCTTGTTCCACAATGTCAAGTGCACAAGAAATACCACTTTTTGTTTTTCTACAATGCAAATTAATTTCTATTTTGAGCTCCATTTCACTGGATGGTAAAAATATGATCTTGGTGAATTTGAGGTCCATTTCCTCAGGGTTATGTTTACATCCCGAGGACCTTCTAAAATGCTAAAGCACAAGAGGAGGGTAGAATCTGTCCCTGGAGCAAGCATACATCCTTAGCAATGTCTTTTGTCATCTTAAGGTCTTGACTCTTTCCGCAGCTTCTGTCCCACACAGCCGGAGTTGTCTGGCTGCTTCTGTGCTAGAACCACATGAAACCTGGGGAGACTGCAGATTGCTCTCACAGTCATTCCTTTGTTCCCTCTCTGGGACACTGCCTGGGAATGGGAAACAGCGTGCATGTCCTTCTCTCCAGGGCCCACCAACATCTTTGCTCTAAACAAATTCCCTCTATTGTTTCCTCCCTCCAACCTGAAGGAATCTCTTTCTGGTTCAGTAAGGGAGACTTCCCATTTATTTCCTTCTCCTACCTTTGTCCTCCACCCACCCCTCCCCTGCAGAATCTTCTAAGTAACCCCAAGGGCTTAGCTTTTTGAAAAAAAAACAAACAAACTAGAAGAAGGACTTGCATACTTCTTTCTGCCCTGTCATATCCATCCCTAATCAACACAGAGGCAACTGTGTGCTTGAAAAGAGAAATGAGAAAGAGGTAAATACTCAGAAGGGAGAAAAACACAGCTTAATATCTCAAAACATCTTCAACCAGCATTATTTGACCTATTATTAAAGGCACATTGCCCTATCTTTATTAGTGATTCTTTCTTGGACAGCTCTCTTCATTTAGGAGGTATTTGATGAATGGTGCCAAAAGGCCGTAAAACAGGAACTCATAATCTCATCTAAAAGATAGGACATGTGCACTAAAAGATCATTAATAGTGCTAAGAATTAATCATATGCTAACATCCAAACAAAACACAGTAGAGTACTAAAGGAATTCTGGGGAGGGAGTAATTCCCAGATGCCCAAGAAGCCAGAAGTATTTTTGTGAAGACTAGGTAATATGTGACAAACTTTAAAGGTCTTGTGGATTTTAAAAATTATGAAGGAAGAGGAAGGATACTACCAACATGGAAGAATGGAATAATAACTTGCTTCTCTAATCACCCCTTTCCCATCCACTCCTCCCCTCCCCTATTCTATGCTGGAATAATTTTTCTAAAACAGCAAATTTCATCGTGACTTTCCAGTACTTTCAATTAACTCCTCAGTCTGACTTACCAGACAGTGTTACATGATGGTTAAAGTATGGGGCTTGAAAAAGATGGTGAAATGAACATGATAGGCCTATATCACCTGATGAACTACCACAAAAATGATAGATTAAAAGATGGAAACACACATGCACAAGGAAGAGACAACAGAATCCATCTTTCAGAACTCAGAAAGCAAAAGAATAGACAGTAACTGACTTAGCAAACACAAGAAACCTGAATCTTAAGCAGGTGATAGAAGACAAGAAACCACCTGAATTGTACTGAAGAGCCTCCCTAAGTCCCAGGAATTGACTATACCAGATAATTCTGGAAAGAGGGACATAGGAAAGACTGAAAACACGAAAAGTGCTGGTAAGTCTGCCTAGGGAATGCTAGACCTCAGATCTACAACTACATGACTGACGACCATTCCTCAACTTGCTCAGAAGCCAAAGGTATAACCTGGGGAGAGAATTAGACAAATGGTGTCTGGACAGGAAGACACTATGCACACATGAGGATGAGGATAACATACAGGAAATTGATATTAAGTACAAGTCTCTGAGTCTCTGGATATTGAGATCCATTGCTTTTTTTTTTTTTTTTCCAACCAACTGGAGTCCCAGAACACCAGCTCCCAGTTTGTACACTCCAGGCAGGAGATGGGAGAATTTCTTTTCATATGATACAAGTGTCTAAGAGGAAAGCTCTAAAGATACTGAGTCTGAAGTTACAATCAGGGGTACCCCCAATGAAACAGCCCTGCCCACACACTCAGCATTCTCTAGTAATCTTTTTGGTGTATCCCATGTAAATCTGATTAGATACCCAAAGACCACAGATATCTGAGGAAAATCTAACATGAAAGAGAGAGACCAAAACAAGCAGAGGGAAAAACCTGGAAGAAACAGAGGTGTTGCAGAGAGAAGAAAACTTAAAAAAAAAACTCTATATACATTAATATCCCCAGTGTCATAATAACATTAATGCTGAATATTGATCTAACTAAGGCATAGGGGGACAGAGAAAAGGAGAAACAGGAAATGTGCTTGTGTGGGGAGTACAAGTAATGGTTACAGAGAATGAATTTGAAAGCTTGTTACATGACAGGTACAGTTTGCATAGCACTGTAATCACATGTCTGTTGAAGGTCTGCTGGAAGTCAACTTCAAAATCATCTGAGTTCATTGGGAAGATAAAATTTTTTAAATATCTTCTCAGATTTTTAGATTGCCATTTTTAATTCAAATTTTCTACTACTTCTTGAGTTATATTGATATATAAAAAACCATTTCCTAGAGTTTAAATGTAAGGTATAGCATTAGACACAAAATTCCTCTTATAAATTTTTAAATATCCTCTAGATCTTTCATTAGTCCACTTTCTCATTCTTTTTTTTCCACTTTCTCACTCTTAATGTTATTTGTGTTTGTTCTTTTTCTCATAATTTCACTTGTCAAAAGTTTTTTTTCCTCATTCTTTCCAGAATCAGATTTCAGTTTCATTGATTTAACTTAGTGTATTATTGACTTGTTTCAGTGTTTTTGTATTGTATTATCTGTATCAATTCCTTCTGATTTCTTGTGTCTTTTCTGTTAATTTTATCTTGTTGAATTGAACATTAATTCCTTTCTTCCAGTATTTCTTATTTTCTAATAGATACATTCAGCGCTACATCTTGTTCTTGGTACAACTTTCAAGTATCCCATAGGTTTGGATATATAACACCGTTATTTATTTGTAAATAAATTGTACTCTCAGTGATCCAAGGGTGTCTTTGCATTTCTAGTTTGTGACAAACACAGTAATGCCCTATTCCCAAAGATGTCCAAATCTTAATCTTAACCTCCAGAACCTGCTACCTTACTTGGCAAAAAGGACTTTAGATATGATTAAATTAGGTATCTTAAGATAGGGATAGTCCACTGAAATCACAATGATCCTTAAAAGATAAAAGAGGGATGGGGCACCTGGGTGGCTCAGTGGCTTAAAGCCTCTGCTTTCAGCTCAGGTCATAATCCCAGGGTCCTGGGATTGAGCCCCACATTGGGCTCTCTGCCCTTTGGGGAGCCTGCTTCCTTCTCTCTCTCTATCTCTCTCTGCCTGCCTCTCAGCCTACTTGTGATCTCTGTCAAATAAATGGATAAAATCTTTAAAAGAAAAAAAAAAGATAAAAGAGGGATGCAGAAAAGTCAGAGAAGATGAAATGACAAAAGCAGATAAGAATGATTCAGGCAGCCTTCAGAAGCTGGAAAAAGCAAGGCAAATATTCTTCCATAGATCCTCCAAAAGGAATGGAGCTCTACTGCCCCTTGATTTTAGCCCCATAATACCTATTTTGGATTTTTGACCTCCAGAGCAGTAAGATAATAAATCTATTTTAAGCTATTAATTGTATGCTAATTTGTTACAGTTGCAACAAGAAACTCATACAGAGGTAATTTTTTACTCTTATTTATTAAATTCTTTATATTACTATACCATGGTAAGAGAAAATCACTTGGTTAATTTCTGCTTTGAAGAATTCATTGTCTTTTCCTTTGTAGCCAAATTCATCACTATCCTTTGTAAATGCTTTATACTTGCTTGAAAAGAATGTGAAGTCTTTCTTTGATATATAGTACATATATATATATATATATTAAGAATGAATATATATAGAATGAATCATTATATATAAGAATGAATATAAATTCATACATATGTGTTATACACATATGTAATTCATATATAATACTTTTTTAAAAAAGATTTATTTATTTGACAGAGATTGCAAGTAGGCAGAGAGGCAGGCAGAGAGAGAGAGAAGGGGAAGCAGGCTCCCTGCTGAGCAGAGTCTGTTGCAAGGTTTGATCCCAGGACCCTGAGATCATGACCTGAGCCGAAGGCAGAGGCTTAACCCACTGAGCCACCCAGGCGCCCCATATATCAAGATATATGGGGAAATGTATATATTTAATATATATAATATATATATTAAGAAATATATACATATATATTTCTTAATTCTGGTCTATCTTGTCTAATCTTAATTATGTTTTGTCTATTTGATCTATTAGTTTCTAAAAAGAAATGTTAAAGTTCACTATACGTATAACAGTATATGCTCTACATATTTCAGAATGATACTGGTAGATACAGAAAAGTTTATTATGGTACATCTTCTTGGAGTATGATAGCTTGTATTAGTATAAGATAGATCTCTATGTCTCTTCTTATTCTGCTTTTTGTATCCCACATTTGACATTTGGCCTTAAGTTATATCTTATATTAACATAGTCATACATGGTTTTTCTTACAAAGAAAAAAACATTTGCCTGATATTTATTTCTATCTCTTTACTTTCAATTTCTCAGTGTCAGTTCATTCAGTTGGCTTTTTCTAGCTGTATCTCTTCATGGTATACAACTAGACTTTGTCAGAAGGTATTGTTTCATTGTTGGGTTTTTTTTTATATTTTAACTCCAGTATATTTAACATACAGTGTTATATTGGTTTGAGGTGTACAAATAGTTACTCAACAGTTCCATATATTATTCATTGCTCATCAAGAGCAATGTATTTGTAATCCCCTTCAGCAATTTCACCCATCCCCCCACCAAGGTCCCCTCTGGTAACCATCAGTTTGTTCTCCATAGCTCAGTCTGTTTCTCAGTTTGTCTCTTTTTTTCCTTCTTTATTTGTTTCGTTTCTTAAATTCCACATACGAATGAAGTCATATGGCATTTGTCTTTCTCTGGATGGCTTATTTCACTTGACATTATACTCTCTAGATCCATCCATGTTGTTGCAAATGGCAAGATTTCATTCTTCTTGATGGCTGAATAATATTCCATTATGTGTATATATACACACCACTTCTTTCTTATCCATTAATCTATCCATGAACAGTTGAGCAGCTTCCATATATTGCCTATTGCAAATAATGCTGCAATAAACATAGGGGTGCATCTATTACTTGAAATTAGTGTTTTTGTATTCTTTGGTAATCTTTTTTTTTAAAGATTTGATTCATTTATTTATTTTGAGGGAAAGAAAGAGAAAGAACACAAGTAGGGGGAGGAGCAGGGGCAGAGGGAGAAACAGACTTCCTGCTGAGCAGAGAGCCCACCTCCGGTCTCAGTTCCACCAAGACTCTGGGATCACGACCTGAGCCAAAGGCAGATGCTTAACTGACTGAGCCACCTAGGTGCCCCAGGGTAGTCTTCTTTTTAATTTTTGATGAAACTCCATACTGTTTTATACAGTGGCTGCACCAGTTTGCATTCCCACCAACAGCACATAAGGGTTCTTTTTCTCCACATCCTCACCAATACTTACCTCTATTATTGTTTCTTCCATCTCACTATGTTATCTGTTATTAAATGGAAAGTGAACTTCCTAGAGTAACTGACAATATTGCTTAACATTAAAATTTTCATTTCTTTGGTTTATGAGCTTTTTTCACTTGTTTCCTTTTTTAAATCTTTGATTTTATTGTCCAGGGCGCTAATTTGGTCTTCAGTCATGTATGTTCTATTATTTAACCCTTTTATTATATTTTCCTTATTTTGGTAAAAATGTAATTTCCAAGAACTTCTTGTTCTCTGACCTTTTCTTTTGTGGTAAATCCTGTTTTGTTTATTGGGTGTAGTATCTTTCCAAACATCTCTGAAGAAGTTTTATTGTTGTTATTGTCTTATTCCTTGTGTGTAGCCTACATTATTCCTGCTTCTTCTGGGATCAGCCTTTCTTTTTCCAGTGGTAGTTGGCTGTTGGTTCATGTTTGTAAATGGAAGACTAGGCTCCAAATTGTACATAGCTAGTACAGTTTTTCTCTGCGGTTTGTAGGTATGTTTACCCAACAGGCTCTCTGGTGAATGGGAGGTAAGTTCTGTGAGCTCAGCTCTCTATATAGTTGGATAGCTCATGAAGCATGGCTTCAGATACCTTTGCTTAAAGGTATGTCAACCTAAAGCAGACCACTGTTGCTGCAATTGCCAACATATTAAAGAATTTCTCTTTTGAGTAGGACTATCTTTCCTTCCCATCCCACACCCTCCTGGGTCTGTCATGAAGGCCACAGCTGTCTCAAGTTCTTTTCTACTTCTCCTCTGACTCCTATACCCATACTAACAGCAGGTGGCTCATTTAGTTTTGTAAAGTGCAGTTTCCTTATTGTTTTGCCCCTGTGGTTAAAAGTCTGGCAGTCTTCAGTTCTGTAGGAATGGGAGGGTATTGTGAAAAAGGGTTGAGGAAGAAGGGAAACTAGTCCTACAATTCTAATGTAGTTCTTTAGTGAATTTTAATGGTGGTTTTCAGGTTTGTTCTTACTTCAGCAGTTTTCTCCCATATGTGTTTTGGGATGTAGTGTCCTTTCTTCTTGTCTATCTGATCTTATCTTCTTTCTGTCTTCCAGGAATCGCTCATAATTTCTGATCTGCTGGTGGTACTCTCTGTTATCAGCATTGTTAGTCACACAACAAATATCTACGGAGCTCCTACACTCAAACGGTCACTGCTTTAGGTAGCAGGGATATAACATTGAACAAGAGAGACAAAATTCTCAGCTCTCATGAAGCTTACCTTCTAGTAGAGGGAGACAAACAACAAATATAACTAAAATGTCCAGTTTATCAGATGGTTCTAAATGCTATGGGGGCAAATCTAGCAAAGAATAGAGAGAAAGAGTATCTGCTTGGGCTGTGGGGTGAAAGTATAAAGACGTCCATATTTATATTAAATATTATACATTTTTTTAAAGATTGTATTTATTTATTTGACAGAGAGATCACAAATAGACAGAGAGGTGGGGGGGGGGCGGGAAGCAGGCTCCCCGCTGAGCAGAGAGCCTGATGCGGGGCTCGATCCCAAGACCCTGGGATCATGACCTGAGCCAAAGGCAGAGGCTTTAACCCACTGAGCCACCCAGGTGCCCCTAAATATTATACATTTAACAGAATATTGCAAATCCAAAATATACACATGACCAATTCTGAAGGCACATACTATTATTTGAGTCAACAAATATCTTTACAAATGAATTAAAGTGACTCACTCGGCATTCTATAGTCACAGCTCTTTTGTTCTGTCACAGCAAATTCTTACTTATAGAGGAGGAGTGGGAGCACTGCTGATCGAGGTAAGATTCAACAAAAAGATGCCAGATCAAACTAGGAAAGATGTTTTTCTGAAGCAGACTAAGAGGGAAAAGCCAAGGGGTAAGGTCAAGGTCAGAGCAGGAAATATGGTACCAAACATCAAACCTCAAAAAATGTGCAGCTCCGATGGAAGTGAAAGCGTAAAGTACATAGGTAGTAGCCAGGGAAAGTGGTCCTAGCACAGAAACAGGTACTTGGAAGGGGTCAAGGAACTTGATTCCAATCTAAGCCTGAGAAAAGCAAATGTGGGCTGGAGCCACGCAGGGCTGGAGCCAGGCAGGGCTGGAGCCAGGCAGGGCTGAAGCCAAGCAGGGCTGGACCCCTTATACATATAACATAGTCACTTTCTGTCTTGATACGCATGTAAGTCTTCCCATCACTACTTACAAAGAGTTACATTACAAACTAGGGTAGGGTTAAAGCAATGTTCTTCTGTACCCCAAAAAATGTCCTAAATCCTGAGAGAATAAAGAGATAATAACAATTAATAACAATATAATAACTAACATTTTTGAGTACTTATGATGTACATTCTGATAAGCACTTTATATGTAATATTGCACTTAATCCTCAAAAAATCTATGATAAAGGTAGTATAATTAGTTCTATTTTAGGATGAAGAGACTTGCCAGAGGTCATACAGATGGTATGGGGTCAAACCACAACTTGACCCTGGCCTGTACAACTTCATACCCCATGTTCTTAGCCATAATATACTGTCTCCTAATTCCTGCCAAAATGGCACTTTTGGTAGCTTCAGTTCACCAGTTATAGCCTCCGTACCATGTGCTACTTTAAAATCAGATTAAAATGGATTACATTTTTAGATTTTAATGAAGGCATGTATGAGAATATTAATACTGAGAGTGATATGTTTTCCTAATTACGCTTCAGTTTAATAATATCAACGTGGCTGAAATTTGAGCTCAACTTGTCTTTGCAGGTCCTCTTGTGGTATAACTCAACTACTACAGTTTGGATCTTTTAGCTATTTTGTACTTCTGGAGGTTTTCCAAAAGTGAATTGTAAAAGATAAAAGTCAATAATTTAAAGGCCAGCAAACTTCTCTCTAAGAAATATGTTTTTGACAATTTTTTAGGTCACTTTTTAAGTTATTATGTTAATAGCTAAACAATAATTCATAATATATCTGTCTTCTGGGTGAGGTTTATACCTGATTTTCAGTTATAGGGATGATAATACTGGAGCTACAATGACCAGCAGGGTGGGAATGTTCTAGGTCTGTGCTCTCGGCTATGGCAGTCACCTACATGTGGTTTTTGAACACCTGAGATGTGGCCACTCCCCCAGAGAAACTATATTTTTTGTTTCATTCCTGTGTATTTAATTTTAATTAATTTGAATTTTAAAACTGAAGCAATGTTAGTTGCTTAGTGACAATGTTAGTAGTCAGTCAGTTAAGTGGCCAACTCTTGATTTCCACTCAGGCCATGACCTCAGGGTCCTAGGATCCTGTTCCATGTCAGGGACAGACTCCATGCTCAGCAGAAAATCTGCTTCAGTGTTCTCTCTCTCTTTCCACTCCTCCCCCTGCTCATATGTGCAAACACTCTCTCTCCCTCTCAAATAAATAAATAAATCTTTTTTAAAAACTGAATCAGGGATGCCTGGGTGTCTCAGTTGGTTAAGCATCTGCTTCCGGTTCAGGTCATGACCCCAGGGTCCCGGGATGGAGTCCCACAGGTCCTAGGATCCAGCCGAGCATCAGGATCCTTGCTCAGCAGGGAGCCTCCTTCTCCCTCTGCCTCTGCCACTTCCCTTGTTTGTGCTCTCTCTCTCTCTCTCTCTGATAAATAAATAAATAATCTCTAAAAAATAAATTAATTAAAAAACTGAAGCAGATCCTTTACTTCTTTGGTTAGGTTTATTCCCGGTATTTTATGGTTCCTGGTGCTATAGTAAATGAAATCGATTCTCTAATTTCCCTTTCTGTATTTTCATTGTTAATGTATAACAAAGCCACTGATTTCTGTACATTGACTTTGTATCCTGCCATGTTACTGAATCGCTGTAAAAGTTCTAGTATACCTAACCAAAGAGGTAAAGGGTCTGTACTCGAGGAACTACAGAACACTCATGAAAGAAACTGAAGAAGACACAAAAAGATGGAAGACCATTCCATGCTCTTGGATCGGAAGAATAAACATTGTTAAAATTTCTATACTGCCTAGAGCAATATATACTTTTAATGCCATTCCAATCAAAATTCCACCAGTATTCTTCAAAGAGCTGGAGCAAATATTCCAAAAATTTGTATGGAATCAGAAGAGACCCCGAATCGCTAAGGAAATGTTGAAAAACAAAAACAAAACTGGGGGCATCACGTTACTTGATTTCAAGCTTTATTACAAAGCTGTGATCACCAAGACAGCACGGTACTGGCATAAAAACAGACACATAGACCAGTGGAACAGAGTTGAGAGCTCAGATATGGACTCTCAACTCTATGGTCAATTAATCTTCAACAAAACAGGAAAAAAATATACAGTGGAAAAAAGACAGTCTCTTCAATAAATGGTTCTGGGAAAACTGGACAACTATATGTAGAAGAATGAAACTCGACCATTCTCTTACACTGTACACAAAGATAAACCTTGTGTTTGGATATGGATGAAATGGATAAAAGACCTCAGAGTGAGACAGGAATCCATCAGAATCCTAGAGGAGAACATAGGCAGTAACCTCTTCGATATCAACCACAGCAACTTCTTTCAAGATATGTCTCCAAAGGCAAAGGAAACAAAAGCAAAAATTAACTTTTGGGACTTTATCAAGATCAAAAGCTTCTGCACAGCAAAGGAAACAGTCAAGAAAACAAAGAGGCAACCCACGGAATGGGAGAAGATATTTGCAAATGACAGTACAGACAAAAGGTTGATAGCCAGGATCTATAAAGAACTCCTCAAACTCAACACACACAAAACAGATAATCATATCAAAAAATGGGCAGAAGATATGAACAGACACTTCTCCAATGAAGACATACAAATGGCTATCAGACATATGAAAAAATGTTCATCATCACTAGCCATCAGGGAGATTCAAATTAAAACTACATTGAGATACCACCTTACACCAGTTAGGATGGCCAAAATGAACAAGACAGGAAACAACATGTGTTGGGGGGATGTGGAGAAAGGGAAACCCTCTTACACTGTTGGTGGGAATGCAAGTTGGTGCAACCACTTTAGAGAACAGTGTGGAGATTCCTCAAGAAATTAAAAATAGAGCTTCCCTATGACCATGCCATTGCACTACTGGGTCTTTACCCCAAAGATACAGATGTAGTGAAAAGAAGGGCCATCTGTACCCCAATGTTTATAGCAGCAATGACCACGGTCGCCAAACCATGGGAAGAACCAAGATGCCCTTCAATGGAAGAATGGATAAGGAAGATGTGGTCCATATACACTATGGAGTATGATGCCTCCATCAGAAAGGATGAATACCCAACTTTTGTAGCAACATGGACGAGACTGGAAGAGATTATGCTGAGTGAAATAAGTCAAGCAGAGAGAGTCAATTATCATATGGTTTCACTTATTTGTGGAGCATAACAAATAACATGGAGGACATGGGGAGATGGAGAGGAGAAGGGAGTTGAAGGAAATTGGAAGGGTAGATGAACCATGAGAGACTATGGACTATAAGAAACAACCTGAGGGTTTTGAAGGGTCAGGGGTTGGGAGGTTGGGGGAACCAGGTGGTGGGTATTAGGGAAGGCACGTATTGCATGGAGCACTGGGTGTGGTGCAAAAACCATGAATACTGTTACACTGAAAAGAAATTTTTTAAAAAAGCAAGATTGAGGTTTAAAAGGAAAAAAAAAAAAACCTGAAGCAATGTGAAATATTTTCCTGTTACACTTTCATTATTTTGATAGGACTACATTTCACTTTAACCACTGAAATTTTTGCATCAGAATCAAGATGTGCTGCAAATGTAAAATATACACCAGATTTCAAGTACTTAATATTAAAAAGAGATTGTCAAACTCTAAAGTTTTTATTGTTTACATGTTCATAAATTTCAAATATATTGCTTTAAATAAAATGTAATATTAAAATTTTCACCTGTTTCTTTGTACTTTGGTGATGCAACTAGTAGATCACTTAAACTATACATGTGTTTCATATTATATTTCTATTGGATCGTGCTGGCCTAGAATACCCAAATATTAAGGAGTTTCAGCAGACACCTTGGTTTGCAGAGATAATCTATATGTGGGATATTACACCTGGAGCAAATGTTACAGTCAGGCCTAATCTTCATCATAGTCAAAGCAGCAGCTCTCTTATAGCTCCGTATCCCAACTGGAACACAGAAATGATATACGCTATGCAATGACATGAACTGCCACCCCCACCCAATTCCTACACTAGCAGTTGTTGAGAGCAGACCAGCATCCAGGCAGAGGCTTCTAGCTAGCACATCCCCAAGCACTGGCCCCAATCTCTGTCCTATATATAGGGCCTTTCTGTCTATTTTATGACAATATCATCTTTTAGTGGTGACCCAAGAGAGCTGCATATTGATTGCTCTAAGAATGCATAGACATTTGGCATTACTTTCAACAATTTTGTATGAAAATATTCAATTGGATACCAAAATACACCTAACAAAAAGCCAGTATTACATTTGTCAATGAAATTTTTTTTAAATATATTTTTTTAAAGATTTTTTATTTATTTATTTGACAGAGAGAAATCACAAGTAGATGGAGAGGCAGGCAGAGAGAGAGAGAGGGAAACAGGCTCCCTGCTGAGCAGAGAGCCCGATGTGGGGCTCGATCCCAGGACCCTGAGATCACGACCCGAGCCGAAGGCAGCGGCCTAACCCACTGAGCCACCTAGGCGCCCCTGTCAATGAACTTTTTAAAAAAGTTATTGAGTTCCTTATATAGTTTCAACTATTGTACATTTTGAATTATAAGCAAGGATTTTATATTTTGAATAAAGTTTCTCATCAGTAGTAACTATCAAGAATTTGAAGAGATGATCTTCTAAAAGCATTTGATCAGATACTGCAAGAAGCCTTTCACGCATAAAATATTTCTTTATGGCTTTCTTCCACAACCATTTATTTCATACCATTCTACGCCCATAGTTGTTCTAATGACTGGCATACACCAGTGAACAAAACAAACCAGAAACCTGGTCCTCACAATGCCAGAGGTTGAGGCAGGCATAAAAAACTGTTGGCTACCTCTACTTATAAATGCACTTCTGAACAAGAAATTCACTTTCTCCTTTCCAGCCAGGGCTGGGCACAATGACTCCCACAAAGAAGGGTAACGAGAAGAAGAGCTGTTCTGCCACCGGAGAGGTGGTGACCAGAGAAAACACCATCACCATTCACAAGCACAACCATAGAGTGGGTTTCTAGAAGGCTGTTCCTCGGACACTCAAAGAGATCTGGAAATGTGGCACAGAGTAGATGGGAACTCCACATGTGCGCATTAGCACCAGGCTCAACAAAGCTGCGTGAGCCAAAGGGATAAGGAACGTTCCCTACTGTATCCATGTGCGGCTGTCCAGAAAATGTAAGGAGGATGAAGATTCACAAACAAGCTCGATATGTTGGTTCCCTATGTACCTGTCACCACTTTAAAAATCTACAGTTAATGTGGATGAGAACTAATTGCTGATTGTCAAATAAAGATAAAAAACTGCAAAAAAAAAAAGAATTCACTTTCTTATAACATATTGTACCAACCACTCATCTTAGAAACAAGAGGACTGAGGGATATGTATTGTTTGGTGGTATTAATCTCATTGATCAGACTTTAATAATTTGTTTTAATATTAAAACAAATAGGATGTTTGCTTCATTGTGCCTAGATCCACACTCAGAGACCTCTCTTTCACTACCCCCACCCCAATCCCTCATTCACAGAGAATGAGACCACATCTCATTAGGCTGAGACTTGCCCAACCTGGATTAGGGAAAATTGTCAATTTGGCTGAAACAGTATATTCTCATGAAACTAATATTGAACTGCACCTATTTACATAAGAGTTTATAAAATCTCATGACGTTTGAGTCTGCCCACAACCCCCTAGTCACAATGGCAAGATCTCTATCTTCCTGGGGCACCTTTTCCTAAAGGTTGTGCTGCCCTCATGTCCACTATTTGCTTGAGGGTCAGAATACCTCTGGGACTAATGTCAGCTTCTACAGTCCTCTCTGCAGTTCTCTGTACGAGGTCCAGGGATCCTTACTCAAATGACATCCAGGGCTTGCTCTGAACTTCCAAAGACCCTGCAGCGAGTTATGTTACCTATGCATGGAGAACCCCCCTCAAGCACTGTTCTGTAAGACAGAACTTCCTATCTTTTTCATAGTAGGACACATGTAGGAAGTGATATTTGCATAGTGCCTTGGGATAAAGTAGAGGGCATCAGGGGCCTCTAAGAGGGAGTTCTTTAAAAAAAAAAATGTCTACATTTTCTTGACATTATACAATCAGAAAATATATTAAGAAAAATAAAATACCAAGCATTAAGGAAGAAGTTAAATACTCAATTTGATGAAAGTCATGACAATTTTAAGCTTCCTTTTGTGAACACAACTTTACATTTGTTTTGCAGCAAAATTCCTCAAAAGAGCTGCCAGTAGTCTCTCCAATCCCTCTCCCTTCAATTCTAATTCCTCTCCTTTCATAAGTTTGTTTTATTCACTCACCCTACCCCATCCACCCCTTTCCTCCCCATAGGCAGCTATATGTATTATTTCCTTTCTTATCCTTCAGTGTTTCTTTATAAAAAGAAAGCATTTATGAATGCACACGTTTATCCTTTCTTATGCCAGAGGTAGCATGCACTATCCCATATGTGCTTTTATACACTTAGCAACATATCCTAGAGATCTTCCAATATCCAGTAATCCATGGAGATCAACCTCATTATTTTTTTCAGCTGTATCCTATTCTATCTTGTGAATGTTCTGTAGTTTTTTTTAAAGATTTTGTTTATTTCTTTGACAGAGAGAGAGAGATCACAAGTAGGCAGAGAGGCAGGCAGAGAAAGGAGGGGAAGCAGGCTCCCTGCTAAGCAGAGAGCCCCATGCGCTCGGCTTGATCCCAGGACCCTGGAATCATGACCTGAGCTGAAGGCAGAGGCTTTAACCCCCTGAGCCACCCAGGCACTCCTCTGTAACTTATTTAACTAGCTTACAAGTGGAAGAACACTTGGACTCTTGTTTTTCAAACAAGGCCAATAGAGAGGGATATACACACACATACATTCATATATAAATCGTGCACATGTGTAGTGTCACTGGTAAACAAGGTCTAAGAACCAGCTGAAATGCTTAGGCTCCCCCACTGTAGAGGCTGTACTCCATGCACCACAATAGCGATGTGCACCAGTGTCTGTTTCTCCACACCCTTTCTGCTCCTTCGCCCTTGAACTCTTTCTTTTTTTTTTAATATTTTATTTATTTATTTAACAGAGAGACAGACACAGTGACAGAGAGAACACAAGCAAGGGGAGTGGGAGAGAGAGAAGCAGGCTTCCTGCAGAGCAGGGACCCTGATGCAGGGCTCCATCCCAGGACCCTGGGAGCATGACCTGAGCCAAAGGCGATGCTTAATGACTGAGCCACCCAGCGACCACCCCCCCACCTTGAACTCTTTCTAAGCAGGGTTTTGTTCAAAACGGCAGCACTCGAGAAAGCACCAAGGCAATAGGAAGCATTGTATTTTGGGACCTTTCGAATAATTCCGTGTGGTTGAAGTACAGTATTGGAAGTGGGGGGACTGGGAGACAGAGTTAAATACAGGTGTAAAGATGGGGTTAAAGGCAAGAAATTAGGCAGGAGAGGTTTACACACACACACATATACACACAGAGTCCAACCTCAAACAATTCATTCAGTATGACTCGACAGCAGTACCTGTGTATAGAGGAGGGCAGCGAAACACGTAAACACAGGTGTAAAAGATGAGGGTAAAACCTGAATAATACATAACATATTTTTTAAATGGAAGAATGAACTACAAACAAAATCTTAAATGGCCACCTCGAGAGAGAGAGAAAGAGGAAACATGGTGGGAGGGACAAAGACAGAAGCTATACTTCTCTGAATATGCCTTGTTTTGTAGATTTTCTTTCAAATCTACAGAAATATTTTATATAAGACAAAAGTGATTTTTAACAATAACCCATAAAAACTGAAAGAAAAACAAAGCAAATAAACCTGTGTACTGAGTTCATGGCATAACCTCACAAGAGACAAACAGTACTATTCTGTTTTTACATACATTTGAAATTTTCAATGGGAGGGAGAGACAGGAGAGAGAGGGGGAGAGAAGAGGAAAGAGAGAGGAGGGAAAAAGAGGAGATGGGAAGTGATTGGAGGGGAGGGGAAGAGAGAGAGGCAGGCTGGCCAGAGAGATGGGAGGAAAAGAAAAAGAATGTGGAGTCACAGAAACCATTCTTTAAGCGGGAGGGGATAATCAAAACAATCAACCACGGCCTGGAGGCCAAATCAAGTAAGAACTATGAAGCATCCATCTCACCAAGCAATACTTGAAGAGAGTTGATTAAAAAAACATTGCATGTGCTTTGAAAAGGGCAAATGTGCTTACGACACAATAGAAGGTAAAATCAAGAATGACCTGCATAATCCAGGATGTATGGGTCATAAGTTTCCCTTATCTGTGGCCTGAGCTGCCAGAGTCTAACCCCGAGACCCCCTTTATCTGACTCCCTTCCTATGGACAAGTCTGACTGCACCAAAACAAGGCGAACTCCTTCCCTGAGCCTCTAAGCTTCTGAAGGCCTGTGGAAGCCTCTGAAGGCATCAGAAAAGAATACAAAGGGTCAGATTAGATCTGCTTGAAGGGTACCTGGGTGGCTCAGTGGGTTAAGCATCTGCCTTCAGCTGAGGTGATGGTCTCAGGGTCCTGGGATCAAGTCCCGCATCGGGTTCTCTGCTCAGCAGAGAGCCTGCTGCCTCCTCTCTCTCTGCTTGCCTCTCTGCCTACTTGTGATCTCTGTCTATCAAGTAAATAAAAAATAAATTAATTAAATTAAATTAAATTTTAAAAAAATTTTAAAAAGATCTGTTTGAGATGCAGTCATTATTTAATAGATACTAGTATCATGCTTACTTAGGACCAAGCACTATTCTAAGCACTTTATAAATATTAATTTAATCCTCTTAATAGCCCTATGAGGTGGATACTATTATTATGAGTTTTCCTCGGGTTCTATTACTTCCTCACCTTGTGACACTGTGCTTTGGCTTGCTTCTCTGTACAAAGCAAGCTGTTGGCTGGGGATTTCAAAACTTCTTTACAACTTGAACATTCCATGAGCTGCAGTGGTGATAAATCATCAGTGACCTAACACGGTATGTGTGTGCAGGGTGGAGGAAATACTGACCTGGCCCCTTTTTATTCCTCTCCTTGCTTAGAGCTCCATTACCTCTGCTCTGCTGTTCTCCCTGTGGAGGGCAGGAAATGTTAAATACCTACAATGCCTGCCTCTCAGTAGACATTTAACAAATATTTGTTGGCTAAGTTCATGGGTGCAAAATTAAATTATCCACCTTGCTCAAAGACCCTGCTTGGACACTTCCCCATCCACACAAGTGCTAAAATCTTAGCACATACCCATGCATGTTTCAAAAACCAGGCTGCACTCCTGTCTAGATTCTCTTTATTCATGAAAAAGACTGTTGCGACCATTTAAAAGCTTTCACTAAAGGATTTTTCTGCAGCAAAAAAAATCAAAGTCAGATACTAAAGACAAAGATTTGGGGGCGTAGTCAAAAGTGACTTGAGGCTCTTAAGAAGGCTGGCTAAGTAGCATCAACCCTAAGAGAAAGCTGCTGTCAAGCTCTGCTGTTGACAGAATCAATTAAATGGCTGTTCCTTCAGGCCATGCAGGGGTTTGTTAAAGCATTCTTATGTGTGTTTGCTTTTGGATCAATCAACAAATAATTCAAACTGAAATCACCACTCCTTCAATGCTCTCCTATGAAATTATTGAGGTAAAGGAAAAATGTAGGGGCCCCATGCCTTCAGAAACCAAAATTCATGAAATAGGGATATTAAGCGATTATTCACGTTACCCCCCCCCCAAAAAAAAAGTTCACTACACACAGAGTTCCTTTAAACAGACTGCTCCCTCCGTGCTCTTAAGATGTGACTGGGTTTTCCAAAATTGTATCTACTACACAAAGCTTTTCAGGAATACACATTTTGTAAAATAGAGGCTCCTCTGTATTTAACATTTACGAATTTTAAGCTGCTACTGTGCATTTTAACATTTATTTGAGCTAAAAACTCACTGTGGAGAAGCAAAAAGTAAAATCTCCCCACTAGAAGCCTTCCAGGAAACACACACAGAAAATTCACATTACTGGGGGAATCAAAAGTTAGTTTAATGAAATACTTGGTTGTCTCATGTCAGAAGCATTGCATTTGACTTTGCACTTGCACATGACTTTCTGGGTGTATTTTCCATGAGTATATTTCAGTAGAATTCCTTCTAGGTCAGGGTTATCAGAAGCTCTTGGAAATTCCTCTTTGCTCTTCATGAGATTTTTGTTTTGTTTCTGTTTTTCCAACGCGGCAGTCATGATTATCTTGCTATCTCTCGGAATTTGTTCTTTCTGTGGTATTCATGTACTATTAGTCGGTGGTACACACTGTGAGGAACTACTAGTTTCTGTCACAGATTGTATAGATTGAAAAGGAACCTGCATGCCATGGTGGGGAAGGGAAAGAAGATTTAAAGCAGGAACATTTGAAAATGAGAAGCAGAAAAAGTGCTGCTCCTGAGGGAATTGCCTTTCTCATGGCACGCTGCCCAGAAGCTGCTATTCCTTCCTGGCTAAGGCCACAGAGAAGATGAAAAGCGAAGTCCAACAAACAGCCGAAGTACGGTGGGAAACAGGGCTTCAGGGAAGTCAGCAGTTTTCAAAGCTGGGGTGTCTGGTATCACAGCAAGTCTCCACTCCTCACAGGAGTCAGGGCTGTCACACAGACTGGAAAGCAGTGTTCACACTGAGGGTGTGACCCCATGGTCATGCAACCAAGCTGGCGGGGGGGGGGTGGTCTCGGGAGAATCGCGAGAACTATGGCCCACCCTTTGAGGGAGCAGAGCAGCCTGAGAGATCGTATCAGACAAAAGATAGGAACACAAGGGAACCTGAACCCCGAAGACAGCACAACGCACAGCTGTGCAGAGGCCAGGAGAGAAGGGTACAAATGACAGCAGTCACAAGTGAAGTGGTAACAACGGTAGCAGAGAACTGGCAAATAAAGCATATGGTTTTGCATCACAATTACAGACACTGGGAAGTGCACAGGGAATGTTGGCAGCCCCAGATGTCCACTAGCAAGTATAATGAGATATCCAAAATAGGTCTGACACGTGCCACGGAAAGGAAGAAAGAAGACAAAGTAATAATAATAATAATAATCCCATAAACAAACAACAAACCAGAATTGAGACCCAGCCTACCACTTAATGTTTCCTGATATGGCTGAGCATGAAAAAATTAAATCCAATGGGGTCAGGTAGGATAGACAGAACCAGATCCTAGAACAAGGCGTGTCTGCCATGGTGGGGCATAGACTTCCGACAAAAACAGGTTGCCAAACGACCTCCCCAGTGACAACATCCTCCCAACACATACCACTGCCTCAAACCAGCAGCACCCCAGCTGGCTCCTCGGTAGGTCACGTTAGCCATCTCCAGCCTGCAGCTGAACTCACTCCAGGCAAGCCAGTGCCAGCAATTAACCCTCTAAGTCACAGTTTCCCTCGAGGGATGTGACACCTGGTTCTGCACTTTTAGCAAGATCCCAGGCTGAGCTCTCCCACATTCCATTGGCTTGTTTATTAAACCCCACATCTACTAAAACTGTCAGGAAATTTTCAAGCTGGTTTCTCATGACCAAAAACATAATCCTATAATCCTCAAAAAATATTTTGAATAGATAAACAGTACGGTGTAATATCTGACACAGCCAGGCACCTGCAGACCGGCCTTTCCCCAGAGCATGGGCCTCCACATAGGGCTTCTAAGTGGGTGGGTGGGTGGGCCCCAGCCCCTGCAATTAACCCTTTTGTGTCAGTCAACATCGCAAGTCTCCCTTGGAACTAGGGTGATGTTTTTATTTTTTTTAAGATTTTAATTATGTATTTGACAGAGAGAGAGAGATCACAAGTAGGCAGAGAGGCAGGCAAAGGGAGAGGGGTAAGCAGGCTCCCCGTTGAGCAGAGAGCCCGATGCGGGGCTTGATCCCAGGACCCTGAGACCATGACCTGAGCCGAAGGCAGAGGCTTAACCCACTGAGTCACCCAGGGGCCCCACTAGGGTGATGATTTTAAATCTAAATTCCCATTAGGGTGCAAGTTATATGCAAAAAACCAAAGGTCCATCTGGAATAGGTATTAATTTTCAACAGAGTGTTGTCAGTTGACCCAGCTGCCCAAATGAGGTACTTTGATGGTACTTCCCTATGGAAATCCCAAATACAGATGTTTTACTTCAAGATAATTAAAAGTTAGGGACACGTGGGTGGCTCAGTTGGTTAAGCGTCTGTGTTTGGCTCAGGTCATGATCCCAGGGTCCTGGGATTGAGTCCCCATTGAACTCCTTGCTCAGCCGGGAGCCTGCTTCTCCCTCTGCCTGCCGCTCCCACTGCTTGTACTGTCTTTCTTTTTCTCTCTCTGACAAATAAATAAATAAAATCTTTTTTAAAAAGTTAAATATAAGAGTCTGATTTTCTTTTTTAAAAAACTCCTATTTAATGAAAGCTTTGGAGTCTGTTTTGGTCGATATTTTCATTAAACGTTCCTTAAAATTCGAATCTGGGGACTTCTGAATTTTGAAAGTTTACAAATTAATTAATTAATTTATTAACTAATTAAGGCCTTAATTAATATGAAATGAGTACAATATTCTACCTGCCTAATAATATAACTTCCAGCAACTTCAACCAACCGAAGCTCAAATAGGACCTTAAAAGTAAATGAGAACATACCTGAATCTTTAACAAAACAGCTGAAACAAAAGGAGTGGGCTTTACTGCATAGTAGACAAAAATCCACCCTCGGACTTCTCAACTAGAAACTATTATTTTTGAATTTTGTGTGATAGTTAACCAATTTCCTTATCTGGCTCCCCCTGGTAACCTTCCATTCCTTCTAAAATTACAGTGAAATTAGACACAGTGAGCCAGTGAAGGAAGAACACTATGAGAAATAGTTTCACTGAAAAATGAACACCAAACAGAGGAAAGAAGTCACTAGAAGAGCCACAAGCACCTCGCAAACAACTCTCCACACGTTAGTGGACCCTGAATGCCCTGACAGGGCCTACAAATACAATACAATCCAGGAGATTCCAAGTAGTTATCAAGACAGGGTTAAATCAGGTTCACTGCTCTCTGAGTAAAACACAAAGTACATAAGGCAGTTTAGAAAATATTCAACTTTCATCAAGCAAAGGGATAAACTTCAGTTATGTGAAAAATGCAGTTGCAGAGAAAACCCCATTTCTTCACAGAGAACATTCCATCCCTTATAGAGCTCTATGATAAACAGTAAGAATGGTTCTCCCTTATTGAGCACCTTCACTTGGTGCCTGCACTTGGGTTCAAATCCAGGATTGCCAGTCTCCAAATCCTTTCCATTATTCAACCACTCAACAATAAAAAGAACACCCAATTAAAAATGGGCAAAGGATTTGAACATACATTTCTCCAAAGAAGATATAAAAATGACCAATGGGTACATGAGAGGATGTTATAGCCATAACAGGAATACAAAATCAAAACTACGATGAGATACCACTTCTCACTCATTAGTTGGGCTATAATCAAAAAGCTAGTGTGTTGATGATTATGTAGAGAAATGGAAACTCTTACACACTGCTGGTGGGAATGTAAAATGGTACAGCTGCTTTGTTGAACAAGCTGGCAGCTCCACAGTTAAACATAGAGTCACCATATGACCAGCAATTACACTCCTAGGTATAAACTGGAGAGGAAGAATGACAAAAATATCCATGCAAAAACTTGTACATGAATGTTCACAGCAACACTATTCATAATAGTCAAAAGCAACTGGCAAATGGACATCCATCAACTGATAAATGGACAAATAAAATATGGTATATGCATACTGTCATATTATTCAGCCACAAAAAGGAATGAAGTACTGATCCATATACTACAACATGGATGAACCCCAAAGACATCACGCTAAGTAAAGGAAGCCAGTCACAAAAGACATTTTGCATCACTCCATTTATAAAATATGCCAACAGGCAAATTTGTAGAAACAGAAAGTAGATTAGCAGTTACCAGGGGTTGGGGGAGATGGGGTGAAGAAATGAACAGTGATGGCTAGGTGATATGGGGTGGCTTCTGGGGGTGATGAAATTGTTCTCAAATTGATTGTAGTAATGGCTTTGCAATTCTATGAATGCACTAAAATGCCTGAAATGTACACATTAAATAGGTGAACTACATGGTGTGTGAATTCTATCTCAATAAAGCTGATATATATAAAGGTATGATGTTTGCCTCAAGCAGTATTCTGAGGGATCCTCACATTGAGTTTATTTGCTACCAAATTTTTAAAATTGTTTATAAAACATTGTTGGTTTTGGAGTAATACTCGACAATGCACTTCTGCTCCTTTAACTTGTGTTCTTCCAAAGATGCTGAGTAAAGCCAAGATCTCATGTTGTTATTTATTCCCAGCAACAGGAAAAAAAATATTTAGTTGTTATGTTTCATGGTATGATATATTTATACTAAAGCATAGAGGCAAATCTATCTCAGCATGTGGAAGTTTTTTCTTCACATTTTTAATTGATAAATTTATTGCTCTATTATAAAACAATGCATAATCAGCATGGAAAATATGGAAAAATGCAAAATTCATAAGAAAAAAAGCCAGTCAACGCTATTCCCACCCACGAGATAACAACTGCTAACGTTTTGGTTTATTTTTTCCTCTTGTTTCGCAATGCATATTTTTTTCACATAGCTGTGATCACATGGTATACTTCACCATTTATCTCCTGTCTGCTTTCATGAGAGCTTTGAGGAACAAAGCTAGTAAAACTTGGACCAGAGCACTGATCCATCTCTCCAGATTCCCCTCCCCTCACTTACTTTCTTTTCCCGGAGCTCAACACCACCACCACCCATGCCTGAAGACAATGAAGCCATTAAGAAGAAAAGCTACCAAACAAAGCTGGAAGTGCCCATCATCTTGAAGTGCCCATCCATCACCATGAAGCTTACTGTTGTCTCTCGCAGGCTTACATATAATGAATCAATACCACAGCAACAGTTCAATTTCATCTTTATAAAGGAGGTCATGAATACAAATGGAGACTCTAAGGAGACTCAGCTCTCTTGTAATCAAGCATTTAACCCCCTTACCAACTTACAGGAGATCTGTCATAATGTTGCCATTTCCTCGATAGATGTTGATGTTGTTAGTAGAACACCAGACACGGGGACCTGTTCTCCAGAAAATGGAAGACCGCTTCTCCATTGTCTGGGCATGATCATTAACAGTGTAGTATCACTCCAGGCCAAACAATGTATTTTAAAAGCTAATGGCACAAATTGTATCTATAAGCAGTGGAGAGCCTGCTTAAGGCATCAGGAAACAGAAGCTCCATCTGTTCCAAAGTCCCCAGCCAGCAAAAGACAGGTAACTCAAGAGCTTGCAGATATAAGGTTCATATAGACACTGTGCATGGGAAATGCGCACTTACAGTGCATATATACTGGGTTGGAGGAAGTGCAATTAGATCCAACAAAGCCCAAAGCCCCACCATTGAAAATGCTTTGTGAAGGTAAGACCCACATGTGCACTGCAAGATTTAACAAAGCATCAGCCATGATTCAACAAGGCAGCACCTGAAGAAGTTGTTAAGGTGTTTGGTAGACACCAGACAAAAAGAGACCTTTTGCTAATACCCTTATAAATCATAAGTCCCAATTTTCTCTATTATGTGCTCATTATTAAAGTGCCTTAGCCTTTCTTTTATACAGATGGAAATAGCATGTTGTTGTTGTTTTTTAAGGAATAAGTCACCTTAAGCCAGTTGTTTGGATCTAGCTGTGATCAAAAGAACTGTTAGGACAAAAGTAGAAAGAAACCAATTATGCAAAGCCTGTAACACTAGTCATTAATAGTATCCTGTGGGAGAACCAAATGTAATAAGATGGGTACATAGTATGATGTCAAATTAACCCATTTATTCAGGGACTATTGTACTAAGAAAAGCAAAGTAAAAATGTGTGTAGTTGTAAATCCAAAGGTTGAATGTTATGAACAAAGTTCTCAGCTCATGCAATTTTCTGAAATGACCTGAAATTGAAGGAGTCAGTTCAATAGACAGAAAAATATTTGATTAAAACATGGAAAGAAGCACAACTCAACTCTTGAGGAAATACTGAGTGTCACTGAAAGACAAGCTCAGGAGGAATAATTAGTTAAATGGATGTTTTTGTAGTTTCCTACCTTTGCCTTGATCAACAAGCACTTCTGAAGCGAACAAAAGTCCTAAAGAACAGGCTTCCTATGTAACATAAAATGTCTGGAGGTCAGTAAACAAGTTGACAGAACTCAAAGGTCCTTTCTGAGGCTAATATTCATCAAATGAACCACTTTCTATCAAAGCAGCCATGAGCCCAAGCACCCAATACTTGATCCAACACAGAAAAGACAAATAAATACGGGAAAATATGGCATCACCATTCTGTACCTTTTCTCAAATCTAGTCTTGCAGTGTAAAGATAACTGGAAAACACCATGATGTCACTGGGTTGCATGCCACAGGTGGGAATTTACAGGTTATTCTTCAGGCCATTATGTAGTTTCCATTTGGTGCAGAAAAAAAATAATTTAGAAGTTCATTGTCAATTTCAGTTTGTCATCTTTCTATATCAAAGACAGATGGGAATGGATGCAAACATATGGGAAGATATTTTTTTCTAAGCCTAAAATGTCTTGGATATTTGTATATTTTTTCATTATTATACAGGGCTGGGTTGTCACTTGGCTGTCACCTTAAAGTAATTTTATCTGGGACACAGAGTGTCCAGCCCTAGGTTAATGAAGAATATAGGAAACAGTTTTATAAAGTAAACTGGTTTTTCTCTGCCCTTCATAAAAACTACTCTTGGCCACTGTGCTAAGGCAGTTCCAGCTGCACTTTTTGGGTGCCTTACTTTCACCAAACTTCAAACTGTACATCAGGTTTATGGGATGTTTCATGGCACAACTGCTTGCAAAGTTGATCTCTGTGCTGTCTTTCCATTTGTACATTCATACTTCTTATTTCTGAAATTAAACCACTGTCTTTGTTTCACATTCTCTGCAATCAGTATGTGAAGTTAACACAAAATATATCCTGCCTTTATTTATTTTTTTAGAGATGGCAGCAGGGTGTAGGGGCAGAGGGAGAGACAGAATCTTAAGCAGGGTCTACCCCCACTGTGGAGCCTGAGGCAGGGCTCAATCTCACCAACTTGAAATCATGACCTGAGCTGAAATCAAGAGTTGGATGCTCACCTGGCTGAGCTACCCAGGCGCCCCACATTTCTTGCTTTCAAATATGCCAGAGTCTCCCTTATCCAGCTGCCACCACTGCCCACCACTAAACACTGTAATATGAGATCCTTTCTTGTACAGTTGGCAGGACAGTGTTTTGCCCATGTTCAGCGATAGTAGACTAAATGTACTGCCTCCTAAGAAGTCAAGCAGGGTACCATTCCAGCTTTTTAAAATTAAAATGAAACCATGAAATATCAAGAAGAAAATGCAAAAGAATATTCATCTTTTCTCCAAATGGACTAGGCATTTGTAAGCACAAGAACAAAAGAAGAAACCATAAAAGATATATGGACCTAACAATTAGAGAGCATCGACCTGTATGTTGAAACAAAATTCAACTGCAAACAAGAAGCTGGAAAGATGTATTTGCCAAACAAATGTGACATACACAAAAAAGGGTTAATATACAAAGAGCTTTCACAAGTCAATGAGAGGAGACAAGCATTCTAACAGATAAATAGGCAAAGGATCTTTATGCACTATTGATTGTCCAGCTCAGCAAGTGTTCCCAGCATCACCACTCCTCTCCTACCCATATCACTGGCAACCAGGGGTCATAATGTGACATCAACTTGCAAACAAGTATTTGCTGAAAGAGAGGGGCATTTCTAGGGAAATTTATATTTTCTAGATTAAAAGTACAGCTACCACCCATGTCCCTTACCTCATTCTTCCTGCCTTGGACAAGGATGGGATGGATGAAATGGGGGCAGTCATCTCACAAATATGGTATCATTGAGCCACTGAACCAATACCACCAGCAGCTGGTTACTTTCAGACTCCTGTTTGTGTCAAGGAAAAATGAACCCTTATGAGTTTAAGCCATGGATAATGAGGGCTTCAGATACTTTGAGCCAAAAACATTCCTCACGGATGTTCCTCCTATGATTAAGCAAGTCACACTGAACAAGTCAGATAGACAATAAGCAGAAAAATTATTTCACCTCAAAAATAATATATTAAAAATAAAATAGCACCTTAGACATTATGCTAAGTGAAATCAGTCACAAAAGGAAACATATCTTATGAATCTATTTATATGAGGTACTTAGAATAATGAAATTCAGAGACAGAAAGTGAAATGGTGGTTTTGGGGGCTGGGGAGAGATGGAGGGCAGAATGGGGAGTTAAAGAACAGAGTTTCAGGTGGGGAACACAGAAAAGTTCTGAAACTGGATGCTGGTGATGGCTGCACAACAATGTGTACTTAATGCCACTGAACTATACACTTAAAAATTATTAAAATAGGGGCACCTGGGTGCTTCAGTCAGATAAGCATCTGCCTTCGGCTCAGGTCATGATCCCAGAGTCCTGGGATTGAGCCCCACATCGGGCTCCCCCAGCAAGGAGTCAGCTTCTCCTTTTCCCAATCCCCCTGCTTATGCTCCCTCTCTCTCTCTCTCTCTTCCTCTCTCTCTCTCTCTCACTCAAATAAATAAATAAAATCTTTAAAAAAATTAAAATGGTAAATTTTGTTATACATATTTTACAATAGTAAAAATTACAATAGAATCAGAAAAAATAAAATAACAGTGCAATGCAATTTTTCAAATTTAAAAACTATTTATTTTCGTTTTGTTAATGGTAGTACACAGAATTTTTGAGTGTGGGGAAACAAAGATCCTCCCATGCTACTATTGGGAGTCTGAACTGGCCAAACCACTTTAGTGGAACTATGGTAAATGGTATCCCCAAATCGTATAAATATTCATATCCTTTATCATAGTGATTCAACTTCCAGGAATATAGCCAATAAAATATCAGCAATACAATATTTTAAGTCCAAAGATATTCATAATAGCATTTTTTTATATATCAGTCATATCAATCAATATATATCATACCATTTATGTATATCAAACCATTTGAAATAATGTATGCACTGAGAACGAGGTCTGTTTAAGCACACTGTTCTGCATCCCATCCATGGAATACTGTACTGGCACGGTGAGCAATAGTGTAGGTCAGTGGCATTTAAACTTTGCTGCATATTTGAACTGCCTGGGGGAGATTTTATAACTCCCAGGGCTGCTGGGGTTTATATCATATATGTTACATATCATATATGTAACCAATCAGCACGTAAATTTTACCATATCATATATGACATGTAACATAAATGTTATAACATAACATATATCATATGTTATCCCATAACAACTCATATCCATTCCATTAGGACTTCTGGAGGTGGGACCCAGAAATCAGTACTTTAATCAGTATTAAAGCTCCCACACCTGACTCCTCCCTGAGATCCCACTGTGAAGCCAAGCTCAGGAACCACTGATACAGACTTTCTATTTATTGACATGGATACAACATAAATATTCACTAGATTTTCTTTCATGATAAAAGTGGATTATAGAACAGTCTGTATAGCATGAGCTCATTTAAAAATATAAATGTGTGGGACTTCTGAGTAAAGATGATGGATTAAACACCCACATTTGCTTTTACTTCTTCCTAAAATGCCACTAAAACAACAATAAAAGATTTTTAAAAGGTCCAAACTGACAAGGAAAAAATAATGGGAGAAGAGAAAACAGCAACACAGCTTCGGAAGCTAGAAAGCATCCGAGTTGTGACTTAGTAGAACCAAGAAAGCCAAATTCTGAACTGACAGTAGGGAAAGCTAAAAAGTAACCCGATTTATAATGCTGAACTCCTATACCTGATGATAGCCTAATTAGGAGAAGTAGATAGCTCTGGCAGGATGGGAGGAAAGGTCACTTGAAAATGTACTGAGAATGTAGTTTAAACTCCAGGTCCCTTCCCTAACCTCAGCTGGAACTGAAGGTTGTTGTCTGGAGAGGAGAGAACAGCAGGTCTCTAGATAAGGGGCATCAGACACCGCGGTGGGCTGAGGGGACTATAACTGAAAGCGGATGGCTCCAGTGAATGCCAGCTCTCCAGCTCTCCTCTGCTCCTTTCCTATGTGAAGTCCTACCCCAGGACCTCAGAAAGTGAGTATTTGGAGACCGGTCTTAAAGAGGTAATTAAGTTAAAATGCAGTCATTAGAGTAGGCCCTAATCCAATCTGACTAATGTGCTCATAAGTAAATTTAGACACAGACACGCATAGAAGGAAGACTTTATGAAGTCACAGGGAGAAAGTGGCCATCTACAAGCCAAGGAGGGAGACCTCAGAAGAAACCAACCCTACTGACAACCTGTCTTGAACTTCCAATCTTCAGAACTGGAGGGGCAAAATTTCTGTTAAGCCACCCCCAGCCTGTGGGACTTTGTGACAGCAACAAACTAATACAATACTATACCAGAATTCCTCCCAAGATGGCCCAGCCATACCACCCTGCAGTGAAACTCAAAAGTTGGCAAAGCCCACTTATACCCTCAGAGCTTCCAATTAACTTTTGGTACCCCACTCTTTTCTTTTTAAAGATTTTATTTATTCATTCGTCAGAGAGAGAGCACAAGCAGGGGGAACAGCAGGCAGAGCAGGCAGAGCAGGCAGAGGGAGAAGCAGGCTCCCCGCTGAGCAGGGAGCCCAGTGCGGCACTCAATTCCAGGACCCTGGGATCATGACCTGAGCTGAAGGCAGATGCTTAACCCACTGAGCCACCCAGGTGTCCCTGTTCCCCCACTCTTAAACATTAGCAAACATCCAAGCATTATCAGACATCCCTGGAACACTTCCAACATGAAAGACAGACGCCAAAGTAAACAAACAAGAAAGAAACAAAAAAGATTTAGAGAAAGAAGGAACTATTCATCAGTGAGAAAAAAAAAAACAACAACATTCTAAGGTACTGATCAATACTACAACATGGATTAACTTTGATAATATTATGCAAAGTAAAAGGAGCCAGACACAAAAGGCCATATACTGTAGGCTTTGGTTGGTATGAAGTATTCAAAATGGGCAAACTCATAGAGACAGAAAGTAGATTAGTGTTTGCCAGGAGATTGGGGGAGGGACGAGGAGGAAACAAGGAGAGAATGTCAATGGGTATAGAGTTTTGTGGTGGAGTCATGAAAATGTTCTGGAATTAGATAATGATAATGGTTATACAACTCTGTGAATATACTAAAAACCACTGAACTGTATATTTTAAAAGGGTGAATTTTATGGTACATACATTATGTCTCACTAAGCTGATACAGAGATGGATGGATAGATTGATAATTATATAATACTATCCTTAGAGATATAAAAAGATAGTACACACATATAATGTAAACAAGGTACTATAAACAAAAAAACATTCAAAAAACATCTAAAAAGAGCTTCTGGAGGGTGCCTGGGTGGTGGAGTCCACTGAGATTCTTTCCCGTCCCTCTCCCTTTGCCCCTCCTGCTTGTGCTTGCTCTCTCTCTTTCTCTAAAATAAATAAATAAGTCCTTTTAAAAAAAGAGGTCCTGGAAATTTAATCACATCACAGTAAATGTTTTTAATTCAATATAAGAATAGGAATATAAAATTGATAAAATCTCCCACAAAGAGCAGCCAAAAGATAAAGAACAAAATAATAGGAACAAAGTTTAGGAAAATTAGAGGGTCAGTTCAAGAGATATAGCCCAGAATTATAATGGCAATGCAATAAAGACAATCTAGAGAAAAGAGGGAAAGTGTGTTGGCTATCTGTTGCTGCACAACAAATTCTCCCCAAAACTCAGTGGCTTAAACAACAATAATCACTTACTACCTCTTGTGGTTTCTATGGGACAGGAATTCAGACAGGACATAGTGAGGACTCTGTCTGTGCTCCACAATGTCTGGAGCTCAGCTGGAAGGCTCCAAGGCTGGAGACTGGAATGATCTGAAGGCTCATATGTATGTGTTAGTGGTTGATGCTGGCTATTGACTGAAGGTCTAGGTGGGGCTGTCAACTGACATACCCACGTGGGCTGGGCTTTCTCACAGTGTGGTGGCTGGATTCCGAGAGAAGGTGTTCTGAGAGAGAGAGGGAAACAAGAGAGACAAGAAAGAGGAAAGATGGGAGAGTAGAGAAGGAGAATGAAAGAGAGAGGAAGGGAGAGAGGGAAGTACAGAGGTAGGAAGAGAGGGAGAAAGAGAGGGAGGGAGAGAGAGAAGACACACCCAGGCAGAAATCATATTTCCCTTTATGACCTAGCCTTGGAAGTTGCACAGTGTTACTTCTGCCACATTCTATTGGTTTGAAGCAGTTACAAAGGTCTACTCATGCTCAAGGGGAGGGAATATAGACTCTACCACTCTTTGGAGGAATGCCAAGGTCACACTTAATAAAGTATATAGGATGGGTGCTATATAGGCATCACCATCTTTGGAAAATACAATCTGCCCCACAGGAGAAAAACTTCAAAGAAGTATCAAAATACAAAAAATATTCCAGAACTGAAAGACATGACTTTCCAACTTGAAAGGGACCATTTCGTGCCCAATCCAATAGATGAAAATAGAACCACACTAAGTCCTCTTACTGAGAAATTTCAAAACCTTGAAGTCAAAGAGAAGACCCTACAAGCTTCTGTTAGTTTTTTTTTGACTGTCCTAAGTCTTTTCTCCTTGTAACCTTCCACTACGCCACTAGGGAGATTATCCATCAGAACATAATTTTGCTTCCCCTACCTCAGGAGAATGCATTTGCCCCAGGTCAACTGATAAACCTCATATTCTTAAACATGCTGGTTGGTTCAGGGATGGACATATTTCACAAGTAAAGCCAAGTCTGGCTCTTTTTCAGAGATTGATACAGACACTGGTTATGAAAGGGCCTCTTCTGAGATTGTAAGCACTAGAAACAATGTAAGCCTAGAGCTGCCAAGGGCTGTCTTTGTAGCCAAGTATAAGAGGCCTGCTTGAGAATGAAGCCAACACTAAGGGAAGCACAGCCAAGAGATGGAAAGAGAAAAACAGAATTGACATGATATTGTTTGAAGGCCTAGAACTCGCTCTACTCTTGGCCATCCAAGGTTATGTAAGCCAACAAATCCCCTTTGTGGCTTAAGCTCATTTGAGATAAGTTTCTGTCACTTAAAACCAAGAGTCCTGACCAATTCAATAACTCATTGCATCGGTATTTCAGAGAATAACCATATGAGAGAGTAATCATCAGAATATGCTAAATTTGTCTGTTTCCCAGGGGTAGATTCTAATAGTAGTAAGCATTCCTAGCTCACTCAAGAAATTCAAGTAATGACTATAAAAGCTTTCGCCCCCAGGATTTACTCATATTTCAGTGTGAACCTTTAAGTGAATAGAGAGAGGTCCTATTAGTCTATCAAGTAAGTTTTTATTTATAAGTCAACATGATTAATATGTATACACAAGTTAATTTTTAAAAGGAAGTGTTACTTTCAGAAATGGCATATATCCCAAGTGTGAACTCAAAGAAATATGGTAGAGATGAAGACACATTAAAAAGGAGGTTATAATTCTGATCTGCTAAGTATCACAAATTCTTTGGAATCTCTTAAATTTTATACAACGTTACTGTATAACTGTTATAGTTTACTACTGTTCAGGAACACCTGGGTAGTTCAGCCAGTTAAGTGTCTACCTTCAGCTCAGGTCATGATCCCAGAGTCCTGGGATCAAGTCCTACATTGGGAGCCTGCTTCTCCCTCTGTCTCTGCAGTCCTCTCCGCTTGTGTTACTCTCTCTCTCTGACAAATAAATAAGTAAAATATTTAATTAAAAAAAACAATTTCCTACTTTTCATAGTCTGCATATATATGTGTATGTACACATATATATTCTTTTCGGGGTATATTTTTGAAATTAAAAGGGAAAAAATGGTTTTTTTTGAAAAAATGTTTTCAAACACTGTTGGCAAACAATGAGCTTATGTGGAACTCAGATTAGTGTGAGGTTCTACTTTGGTATAGAAAAGGGCAAAGAAGGAAGGATAGAGAGAAGAAGGAAGGAAGAGAAGGAGGGAAAGGAAAAGGAAAGAATAGAAGGAACTTGAATTGTTAATTATAAATACAATTTCAAATTTTGGGGTGTAAAACTATAAGGCAGAAGATTTTTACGTAATTATAATTCTCTCAAGTCAGGTTTCTAAATAGATGTGTTCTAAGCTTGGTATAAACAAATAGTAATTCAGGGTATACATTTCCCCACTATAGTAACTCAGAGGAAAGAAAGTTTTCCAAAATCTGTTGGCGTTATCTTTGCAGTTAAAGGTAATACCATTTCCAGAATGAAGAATCAAATAAACCATGTATTACTAGACATATGTGAGGTCAGTTTAAGTGGAGTTAGAGTCATCCAAACACTTGATCCAGATTTTTGGTTTTGTCTACCTGCTATTCACCCTGGAGGATATAGAGTCAGCTAGGATTCTCAGGAAAGTTAAAAACCAAACAATATCTAATCACCAACTATAATTCTTTGGAATTGACTTTCAAATAGAGGGAAAATACATGAAATTATTGGTTCCGACATCATTTCTTGGATAAAAAGGAAGATATTGGAAAGCACATTTTCCCTATGACCTATAGAAACTAGACAGTTGTTTTGTCTCAGACACAGCTTAAGTATTTTACATATTTTATCACTTTTAATTGTCGCAAAATCCTACATTATGTATACTATTACTATTCACATTTTTAAATGGAGGCAACAGAGTACTAGACTTATTAACTTGCCAGAGGCCTAACAACTAATAAACAGAATGACCAGGATCTGAAACCTCCCACACTATGGTCTCACAATCTTAACTACTTCTCTCTAATGCCTACAACTGAAAACTGGTTTGAAAATATACCCTGGAAATAGCCGATGAGTCAGAAAAAAAATCTAACTTCATCCTGTCTGACAGAAAGACACATTTAGTATAGAAGTTGAAATACCAGCCACCTAATAAAATAAAATCTCCTTCTATTCGGTAAACATCTACACAGACCTAACCATTTTTAAGAATGTAAAACATAAGGAAACTTCATTGTTATAAATATCCAATTCATGAGAATAAGAAAACATCTGGGTCTAATTAATCATTATAAACTTTGCACTTTCATATTCAAAGAGCAATCAAATATACTCTGTCCACAATCAGCTAAGAATGAATTATGGTAATTCATGCATATTCGCTTATCACAACACAGAACAAAAAGCAGCATTCCTTGTCTTTGTTTTATTTTATCAAAGTAATAAATGTAAATGGTAACAAACCAAGGTACAGAAAATCCTAGGACAAAAGCCTGCAGATCCGCTCCTACCACACCCTTCCCCAATCCTAAACCCACTTTTCAAAAGCAATCCATTTTTCCTATTTCTGCTTTTAGCTCTCTGGAAGTATGGGTGATAGGCTTCGATATCTATTTCTTGATTTGTATCTGTTGAATCCCTGATAGCCCTGAAATGAAAGAAGCTCTTAACCCGTAAGATCCCTCTGGCCCTTTCTCATCTTCCCGATTGTTGATCTTTGTTATTTTTAGTCTTTCTCTGGTTACCTTGGTAACTTTAAATACTGTACTTAAAGCTCTATTTCTAGTTCCATCAACTTTTGATTGTATCTCTTGGACAGAATGTAAATACAAGCAATAGTGATGGTACAGAGGGTGGAATGTTGACAGGGCCGGCTTCCACATACCTGGACATACCCTAACCCTGGACAGGTATGCGACCTGTGCAACCACAGAGAGTCCAGAAGCTCTAAGTGCTTGGTTTAATGGTCTGCAGTCACGGTCCTGAAGTCCTTAAGTTGTTAATCAAATCTTAAAAACAGAAAAGGTATGTCCTGTTCATGGTCAAGTGATCTATAATTTGGTATTGCAACTAAAATCTCAACAGATTTTTTTAAAAGTGCTCAATAGGTGCATTCTAAAATTTACATGCTTTAGAATATCCAAGGTTTGCCTTAGCTATATCATATGTCAACAATTATTATAAAGCAACATTAATGTGATATTGGTATAGGGATAAAAAACTGACAAATAAAACAGAATAGAGTGGAGAAAGGGATCCATGAATATATAGAAATGATAAATGTCAGGAGTAGTATTACAGAGACAGGATAGATTATTCAACAAACGATGCTGAGACAACTGGATATGCTGCACTCACAAATCAGTCGCTGATGGATTAAAACTCTAATATGAGAAAACAAAAGTCAAAATAATTTGAAACAGTTTAGGAGGTATCTTTATAAACTCAAAGAAAGGAAGTATTTCTTTTTTTTTCCACAAGCTCAAAGAACTTTATTCTTTTTTCTTTTCTTTTTTTTTTTTAAATTTTTTATTTTTTATAAACATATGTTTTTATCCCCAGGGGTACAGGTCTGTGAATCACCAGGTTTACACACTTCACAGCACTCACTAAAAGCACATACCCTCCCCAGTGTCCATAATCCCACCCCCTTTCTCCCAACCCCCTCCCCCCAGCAACCCTCAGTTTGTTTTGTGAGATTAAGAGTCATTTATGGTTTGTCTCCCTCCCAATCCCATCTTGTTTCATTTATTCTTCTCCTACCCACTTAAGCCCCCATGTTGCATCACCACTTCCTCATATCAGGGAGATCATATGATAGTTGTCTTTCTCTGCTTGACTTATTTCGCTAAGCATGATACGCTCTAGTTCCATCCATGTTGTTGCAAATGGCAAGATTTCATTTCTTTTGATGGCTGCATAGTATTCCATTGTGTATATATACCACATCTTCTTGATCCAATAGAACTGCCCTATGACCCAGCAATTGCACTGTTGGGTATTTACCCTAAAGATACAAACGTAGTGATCCAAAGGGGCACGTGCACCCGAATGTTTATAGCAGCAATGTCCACAATAGCCAAACTATGGAAAGAACCTAGATGTCTTTTCTTTTTTTTTAATTTATTTTCAGCGTAACAGTATAAGACACATAAAGCAATGACCAAGAAAATATTGATAAATTTGACTTCTTTAAAATTATTTACTTTTGTTCATCAACAAAGAAAGAAGGTAAGTGATAATCTAGGAGAAGATACTTGCCACAGATACACCTAACAAAATATCGACATCTAGAATACATAAAAACCTTTACCAATCAATAAGAAAAAGAGCTAAGCAGAAAATTGGGCGGAAGACATGAACCAACACTTTACAGAAGAAAAATTAATAGCACATAACCATATAAAAAGATACCTCAATTCATTAGTAATCAGAGAAATACAAATTATAATACAATTGGATATCATTTCATACCCACTTGTTTGTCCAAAATTAAGAAATCTAATAATATCAAATGTCAGGATAAAGATCACTAGGAACTGCTGGTGGAAGTACAAACATGTAAAAACTCTTCGATAAAAAAAAAAATACAAAATACAAAACACTTTGGAAAACAATTTGGCACTATGTTATGAAGTTGAAATTCAAAAACTGAAAACAACAATTCTACTCCTAGGAATGTGACCTAGATATTCTTGTATATGAGTGCCAACCTTAACCCTACACAGTTTACAATAGCAAACAAGGGGAGGGGCACCTGGGTGGCTAATTTGGTTAAGTGGCTGCCTTTAGCTCAGGTCCTGATCCCAGGATCCTGGAATGAAGTCCCTAACCAGGTTCTCTGCTCAGCAAATTACTTGCCTCTCCCTCTCTTTTAGCCTGCCGCTCTACCTACTGGTGCTCTCTCTGTGTCAAATACATAAATAAAATCTTTTAAAAAATAATAAAAAATAATTCCAAAAAATTAGAAGGGGAAAAATCAAACATCCAACAACAGGTGACTACAGACAAATGGTAGTAAGCTCAGTCAGTGAAATATTATATAGCAAGAAATGAATTCACTATAACTACATACAACAGCATAAATGAATTTTATGAAGACAATATTGATTATAAAAAGCAAGTGACAATACTACTTCAATATTTCATTTTTATAAAGCTCAAAAATAAGCAGATGTTTATATAAACATAAACACAAAATTTAGGTTAATAGTTACCTCTAGGAGAAGGCACAAAGATAGAAGAGGGAAGGAGTATACAGGTGGATGTACCACCCAGAGCCCTGGCTGAGACAAGTTCTCTTGTTCTTCCCATTTCCTAGAAGATGAAATTTTCCTAATTCACTTTTCATTTAGACTGCCTCACTCAGCTTTATGTTGGGGTCTCAGTTCAGCTCTCCATGTTTATCCCATGGGCTTATCTCCCGCCCTGCCTCAGTCACTACATTCTAAACTCTTTGTTACTGAGATTGGCATGCATAATAGTGGTAGATTCAGCCCCATGTCCAGTTACCTCTCTAGTTTTCAGCTCCATTTGATCTATTCCCCAGGAATTGCCCTTACTTTATTTTGAGTTCAGATATGCTTTTCAAAGGATGTTTGGAATAGTTTGTCCAACTTTCTCTGATGGATTTTGACACAGTAGACCTTAAATCTCTCTTCCAATCTCTTCTACGAAATTAATCTTTCCTGGTTTTCTTCTGCTGCTTTGATCAATTTTGGTCATCACATAATACAAATAAATCAGTAAAATATCTCTATGTTCTCAAATCTCCTCTCAAATACCTGTATGTAAAATTCTATTGTTATGTTACATATGAGTTTATGTCTTCTTTCTGCTTATAAATTTTACTGGATTTTGTTTTTTTTCTGCTTTTTTCCCTTATTCAGTCTAGCAAAAGGGTTAATCTAATTTGCAGTATTTTCAAAGAACAAGCTTTTGTATTTTTATCCTATGTACTAACATTTTTGTTTCCTAATTTATTAACTCAGCCTTTTGTTTTTCTTACTCATTTTTCATAGCTTTTCCCAGTTTCTTTCATTGTTCTTTTTCCCAAAAAAAATTAGATGAGGGACGCATGGGTGGCTTAGTGGGTTGAGCCCCTGTCTTCAGCTCAGGTCATGCTCTCAGGGTCCTGGGATGGAGCCCTGCATTGGGCTCTCTGCTCAGCAAGGAGCCTGCTCCCCCTGCCCTGCCTGCCTCTCTGTCTGCTTGTGGTCCCTCTCTCTCCATCAAAAAATAAATAAATAAAATCTTTAAAAGAAATTTAGATGAGTACTTAGTTTCTTAATTTTTCACCATTCTTTTTTAAAATGAAAATATTTAAGGTCATGAATTTTCCCCTAAAAATATATATTACTCTATTCCTTTCTAAGTACCTTTCAATTTTCTTTTTTTCTTTGATGCAGATATTATTTTAAAATGTGATTTTAAATACCCAAGTTGAGGGGCACCTGGGTGGGTCAGTTGTTTGCATCTGCTTTCAGCTCAGGTCATGATCCCAGGGTCCTGGGATTGAGCCCCAGGGCAGGCTTCCTGCTTAGCATGGGGTCTCCTTCTCCCTTTCCTCCCTGCTCATTCTCTCTCATGCTATATATCTCTCTCTAATAAATAAATAAAATCTTTAAATATCTGTTGGTAAGTCTATATTATATACTTGAAATTTTATTCAACCTGGACCAGTGAATATAATCTATAAAGGAACTACTTTTAAATTTGTGTTTTGACTTTCTTTTTGGACCAACTCATGATTTATAGTGTAAATATTCCATCATTTCCTTATCCCCACAAAATAACATGCTTACCAAACCACACACAGCTATTAACTCAAGTCTTTTATGGTATTCAAGGATTGTATGTATCAGAAAGAAATTGTGTTCAGTTGCTAGAAACAGAACCAGTATGACAGTAGCTTATGTAAGACAGAGGTTTATTTCTCTCTCTCTCTCTCTCTCTTTCTCTCATACACACACACAGACGCTCAAAAGCAAATTTGGCAATAGATAGCCCAGAACTGACATGACAGCTCTCTGTCATTAACACTCTGGGTTCCTTTTATCTCCCTGCTTTGCAAATTTAAGTGCTACCTTCTTTCCTCAAAGTTGCCAAACAATAGCTGTTGCTGTTTCAGCCATCACATCGAACATTCTAAGAAAGAAGAGGAAAGGGGAGGGTAAAAGAGAATTTAGAGTTGAGGCAGCTCTCTTTAAAGAGTTTTCCTAGAACCCCCATCCAACGATTTCTGTTTATAGATTAGTGACTGCTCCTACTTTATGTATTTGGCAGCTGTGTTATTTACTGCATATAAGTTTATGCTTATGTTTAATATAACCTTGACTTTTATAATTGCATAATTTCCTTCTTTGTCCTCTTTAGTGCTTTTAACATTAAATTCCTCCTGCACTCCTTTTTTATTTGTATTTGCCTAATCATTTTTGCCTATTCCCTATGTGAAACATTATCACTTTATTTAAATGTATTTATTTATTTATTTTTATTTTAGAGTGAATTCACATGAGCAGGGGGAGGGGCAGAGGGAGAGGAAGAGAGGGACTCTTAAGCAGGCTCTATACCCAGCATGGAGCCTGACACAGTGTTGATCTCACAATCCTGAGATCATGACCCAAGCCAAAATCGAGAGTCAGATGCTTAACTGACAGAACCACCCAGGTGCTCCTAAATGTATTTTTAATCTACTTGAGAGTCCCTGTATTTTACTGGGAGAAATTAGTCTATTCAAATATAATGTAAAGTCTGATGTGTTTGGTTTTGTGTTTTGCATCTTGCTTTACATTTACTACTTATATTACCACTTGCTAATTTTTCCTTTCCTCTAATACACATACTTTGTTACTATTTATTTAAAATAAGATATCAAGGGTGCCTGGGTGTCTCAGTCAGTTAAGAGTCTGACTCTTGATTTTGGTTTCGGTCATGATCTCAGTGTTGTGAGACTTGCCCCATACTGGGCTCTGCACTAGGCATGGACCTTGCTTAATATTCTCTCTCTCCCCCTCCCTCTCTTCCCCCTCCCTGCACATGCTCTCTAAAAATATAAAACAAAATATCAAAATGCTTACTTTCCTCCCCCATTTTTCTCCATGCCAGTAAGATGAAACATTTAGAATACTTTCACTCTACCCTACCCACCTCTCCTTATCTTTTAAAAGGCCTTTATTTCCACTAACTTCCCATCTTCCAGCCTAGGCCCTACCCACTGGTGTTAAAACAATTTTATATCCATTTGAAAAGAAAGTGAAGCACAACCTACACCTCCTACCTTATAGAAAAGTTAAACTGAAGTGGATGATAGACCTACCTAAAAGCTGAAACTTCTAGAAGATAACAAAGAAAAAAAGTTTTACCACACAGTCATAAGAAAATATTTTTTAGGTAGACCTCACAAAGCACAGTCTATAAAGAATAAATAAATAAGTCGGACTTCATCAAAATTAAAAAACTACTGCTCTTCAAGGGCACCTGTGTGGCTCAGTGGGTTAAAGCCTCTGCCTTCAGCTCTGGTCATGGTCCCAGGGTCCTGGGATTGAGCTCTGCATCGGGCTCTCTGCTCAGCAGGGAGCCTGCTTCCCCCCTCTCTCTCTGTCTGCCTCTCTGCCTACTTGTGATCTCTCTCTGCCAAATAAATAAATAAAATCTTAAAAAAAAAAAAACTACTGCTTTTCAAGACACACTAAAATAATGAAAGACAAGCTACAGACTAAGAGAAAATATTTGCAAAACACACATGTAGCAAAGGACATGGATCCAGAACAATAAAAGAAACACACATTTTTTAAATGGACAAAAGATTTTTAGGTAATTTACCAAGAAAGATATACAAACGGATAATAAGCATATGAACTCAACTTGACTACTCATCAGGAAAGTACAAATTAAAAACCAACTGTGATATCACTACACACCTATTAAAATGGCTCTTCTTAAAAATAACAATACCAAGTGCTGGCAAAAATTCTGAGCAAGATGCATGCGCTGCTAGTCAAGATGCAAAATAATACAGCCACTTTTGAAAAGAGGTTGGCAATTTCTTATAAAGTGAAGTACACAATTACCATATGACCCAGCAATTCCACTCCTAGGTGTTTGAGAGAAACAAAAACTTGTATTCACACAAATATCTCCACACAAATGTTTATCCCAGGTTTATTCATAATCTGCCAAAACAGGAAACAACACAAATGGCTTCCAAATAGCAAATGAATGAACAAACTATAGTACATGTACATATATACAAAATGTGATACTACTCAGCAATACAAAGTAATGAATCACTAATACATGCAATGCATGGATGAATTTTAATTGCACTTTGCTAAGTGCAAAATTCCAGACTCAAAAGTCTATATATGAACACATTAATATGACATTGTAGAAAGGATAAAACTGTAGGGAAAGAAAATAGATTAGAGTGGTTGCCAGGAGCTGGGTGTGAGAGGGAAAGGTTGTAGTTATACAACTACAACTGTTTGTCAAAACTCAGAGAACCATACATTGAAAAGAGTACATTGTGACTTATGTAAATTACGCTCCAATCATAGAAACAACCCAAAGAAACAAAATAGCCTAGAATCACACTCTGTGGTTACCTCATGATCAACATAGTGAAAAACTGCAAAGTCCATTCTTTCCAAGCAATCCAGTGAATACAACCCACAAGAGACTCAAGTATGGAATATGGTTTTGCCAGACCCATAACAGGCTAACAAGGGGGTGAAATTCCTACTCAAACTTGGGTGGGACCAAGGCCAGTAATATATTCTTTAGGATTTTAACTGCTTTAAATTAACCCTTTTCTAGAGGTAATACTAGCAGCTCTCATTTTGCATGTCCAGCCAGCACATGTGTTCACCAGTTATCTGGCTTAGCGTCAGGGCTCAGTCAAGCTTTTCTCCCCAGAGTTCAGTTTTCAGAACAGTTTTTCATTTTTTTAATTCTATATCTTCCCTGTGTCTGTGCTCAGACTCTTCTCTGAGCTCTGGAGGTGAGAACTGCAGCTTCTCTTCCACCAGGTCCCATCTGACTTCCTTTGCAAGTCTGACTTGGAGATCTTTATTTTTAAGTTTTAATTTTAATTCCAGTTAGAAAGCTTACACTGTTATATTAGTTTCAGGCATACAATATAGTGATTCAACACTTCCACATGTCACCCTGTGCTCATCATAATAAGTGTACCCCATCACTTATTTCACCCACCTCCTCTCTGGTAACCATCAGTTTGTTCTTTTTAGAGTCTGTTTCATGATTTATCCCTATATATGTTTTCCTTTGCTTGTTTTGTTTCCTAAATTCCACATAGTAGTTAAATCATGTGGTATTTGTCTTTCTCTGACTGCCTTGTTTCACTTAGCATTATACTCTCCAGTTCCATCCATCTCATTGCAAATGGTTAAGATTTCATTTTTATGGCTGAATAATATTTCATCGTGTATATGTACCACTTCTTTTTTGTTTTAGAATTTATTTATTTATTTATTTATTTATTTATTTATTTATTTATTTATTTGACAGAGAGAGACAAAACAAGAAAGGGAACACAAGCAGGGGGAGTGGGAAAGGGAAAAGCAGGCTTCTCACTGAGCAGGGAGCCCAATGCGGAGCTTGATCCCAGGACCCTGGGATTGTGACCTGAGCCAAAGGCAGATGCTTAACAACTGAGCCACCCAGACACCCCAATGTACCACTTCTTTATCCAGTACATCAATCAATGGACACTTGGACTGCTTCCATATCTTGGCTATTGTAAATAATGCTGTTACAAACATAGGGGTACATGCATCCCTTTGAATTAGTGTTCTTGTATTCTTTAGGTAAATACCTGGTAGTGTGATTGCTGGACTGTAAGGTAGCTCTATTTTTAACTTTTTGAGGAACTTCCATACTGTTTTCCACAGTGCCTGCTCCAGTTTGCATTTACACCAACAATGCACAAAGGGTTCCTGTTTTTCCACATCCTTATCAACATTTGTTGTTTCTTGTGTCTTTCTTGATTTTAGCCATTCTGATAGCTGTGAGGTGATATATCTCATTGTAGTTTTTATTTACATATACCTGATGATAACTGATGATGAGCATCTTTTCATGTGTCTCTTAGCCATCTATATGCCTTCTTTGGAGAAATGTCTGTTCATGTCTTCTGCCCATTTTTGAATTGGAATATTTGTTTTTTGGTGCTGAGTTTTATAAGTTCTTTATATATTTTAGATACTAGTTCTTTACTAGATATGCCATGTGCAAGTATCTTCTCCCATTCCACAGGTTCTTTTAGTTTTTATTGTTTCCCTCACTGTACAGAAGATTTTTATTTTCATGTAGTTTCAATAGTTTATTTTTGCTTTTCCCCCCTTGCTTCAGGAGACACATCTAGAAAGAAGCTGTAATGGCCAATATCAAAGAAGTTACTGCCTGTGTTCTCTTTTAAGGTTTTCATGGTTTTGGGTCTCACATTTAGGTCTCTCATCCATTTTGAAATTATTTTTGTGTATGATATAAGAAAGTGGCCTAGTTTCATTCTTTGGCATGTTGCTGTCCAGTTGTCCCAACACCATTTACTGAAAAAATGGTCTTTTTCCTACTGGATATTCTGTCCTTCTTTGTCAAAGATTAATTGACCACATAATCATGGATCCATTTCTGGATTTTCTATTCTGTTCATTTGATCTGTGTCTGGTTTTATGCCAGTACCATGCTATCTTTATTACTACAGCTTTCCAATATAACTTGAAGTCCAGAACTGTGATGCCTCTAGCTTTCCTTTTCTTTTTAAAGATTGCTTTGGCTTTTTGGGATCTTTTGGATAACATACAAATTTTAGGTTTGTTTGCTCTAGTTGTGTTAAAAATTCTGTTCATATTTTGATAGGATTGCATTGAAAGTGCAGACTCCTTGGGGTAATATAGACATTTTAGCAATATTTGTTTTTCCAGTACATGAGCATGGGATGTCTTTCCATTTATTTATGTCCTCTTCAATTTCTTTCATCAGTGTTTTATAGTTTTCAGAGTACAGGTCTTTTGTCTCTTTGGTTAGATTTATTCCTAGGCATCTTATTATTTTTGATGTCATTATAAATGACATTGTTTTCTTAATTTCTCTTTCTGTTGCTTCATCTTTGGAGTATGGAGATGCAGCAGATTTCTAGGCACTGATTTTGTATCCTGTGATTTTACTGAATTTGTTTATGAATTCTAGCAGATTTTTTTTTTTTTTTTTGGTAGAGTCTTCCAGGTTTTCTACATAGAGTATCATGTCTTCTGCATATAGTGAAAGTTTTATTTCTTCCTTACCTCTTTGGATGCCTTTTACTTCTTTCTGTTGTCTGATTGCTATGGCTAGGACTCTCAGTATTATGTTGTTTAAGACTGGTGAGAGTGGAAATCTTTGTCTTCTTCCTGACCTTAGGGGAAAAGCTCTCAGTTTTTCCCCATTGAGGATGATGTGAGCTGTGGGTTTTTCATATTTGGCCTTTTGAGGTATGTTCCCTCTAAACCTACTGTGTTGAGGGTTCTTATCATGAATGGATGTTATACTTTGTCAAATGCTTTTTCTGCATCTATTAAAAGGAGCATATGGTTTTTATCCTTTCTCTTATTGATGTGATGTATCACATTGGTTGATTTGTGAATATTGAACCATCCTGGCAACCCAAGAATAAATCCCATTTGATCATGGTGAATGATTTTTGTAATATATTATTGAATTCAGTTTGCTAGTGTTTTGTTCAGGAACTTTGCATCTATGTTCATCAGAGATATTGGCCTGTAGTTCTCTTTTTTAGTGGTGTCTTTATCTGGTTTTGGTATCAGATAAGACTGGTACCAAAGGTACCAGGTAAGACTGGCCTCAGAGAATGAATTTGGAAGTTTCCCTTTGTTTTCTATTTTTTAGAATAGTTTGAGAAGAATAGGTATTAACTTTTCTTTACATATTTAGTGTATTTCCCCTGTGAAGCCATCTGGCCCTGCACTTTTGTTTTTTTGGGAGATTTTTTTATTCCCGATTCCATTTCTTTGCTGGTTATCAATCTGTTCAAATTTTCTATTTCTTCCTGTTTCAGTTTTGGTAGTTTACATGTCTCTAGGGATTTATCCATTCATTCTAGGTTGTCCAATTTGTTGGCATATACTTTTTCATAATATTCTCTTATAAGTGTTTTTTTCTGTGGTATTCATTGTTATTTCTCATCTCTCATTTGTGATTTACTTTATTTGAGTCATTTCCCTTTTTCTTGGTAAGTCTGGCTAGAAGTTTATCAATTTTCATGATTTTTTTCAAAGAACTAGCTCCTGGTTTCATTGACCTATCTATCGTTTTTTAAGTTTCTATGTCATTCATTTCTGCTCTAATCTTTATTATTTCTTTCCTTCTGCTAGCTTTGGGCTTCATTTGTTATTCTTTTTCCAGCTCCTTTAGGTAGAAGGTTATATGATTTGAGATTTTTCTTGCTTCTTGAGGTAGGACTGTATTGCTACAAACTTCCCTTTAGAACCACTTTGCTGCATCCCAAAGGTTTTGGACCATTGTGTTTTCACCTGTTTCCATATACTTTTTTATTTCTTCTTTCATTTCTTGGTTGACCCATGCATTGCTCAGTTGCATGTCCTTTAACCTCCATGTTTTTGTGGTCTTTCCAGATTTTTTCTCGTGATTAACTTCCAGTTTTATAGCCTTGTGGTCAGAAAAGATGCATGGTATGACTTTGATCTTCTTGAATTTGTTGAGGCTTGTTTTATGGACTAATACATGATCTATTCTGGAGAATGTTCCATGTGCAGTTGAAAAGAATGTGTATTTTGCTGTTTCAGGATGGAATGTTCTGAATATATCTGTAAAATCCATCTGTTCCAGTGTGTCATTCAAAGCCATCATTACCTTGATTATTTTCTGTTTAGATTATTTGTCCATCAATATAAGTGGGGTATTAAACTTCTCTACTAGTGTATTACTATTGATTAGGTCTTTTATGTTTGTTATTAACTATTTTATGTATTTGGGTGCTCCTATGTTGGAGGCAGAAATATTTACAAGTGCTCTATCTTGTTCTTGGATTGTCTCCATTATTATTATCCTGTGTCTCTCTTGTTATAGTCTTTGTTTTAAAGTTCAGTTTGTCTGATGTAAGTATTGCTACCCCAGCTTTTTTTTTAAATTTTTAAATTTTTAAATTTTCTCACCTTTTTTAAAAATTTATTTTCAGCGTAACAGTATTCATTGTTTTTGCACCACACCCAGTGCTCTCTGCAATCCGTGCCCTCTCCAATACCCACCACCTGGTTCTCCCAACCTCCCACCCCCCGCCCCTTCAAAACCCTCAGATTGTTTTTAGAGTCCATAGTCTCTCATGGTTCACCTCCCCACCCCAGATTTGACACCCATTTGGATGATAGATGTTTCTCCATCCCCTTACTTTCAATCTGCAGGTGTCTTTAGGTCTCAAATGAGACTCCAACATCTTTCATCTTGGCTAACTCTGGCTGTATCTGCAAGAGAAGCCCCTTATGACCTGGCAATGTGGGGAGATGGGAGTTCTCCCAGTGTCTTGTTGGATCTCCTCCTACTCTCTCGAGTGTTCAATGCCAGAAGTACTATTGCACTGTGATCGCAACCGATTTCTACCCTGTCTGATGCTGTCCCTTTAATACCCCTGCCATCTTCTACAATCTACATTTCTCCACCTTTATTAAAGAGACTGTCCAAATTCTCTACTTGCCTGCTCCGATACCTCAGCCTCAAGCTGAGATTTTAAAACATTCTAAGAGTAAGAAAACAAAAGAAAAGCAAACTACTCTTTTCCCAAGTCTTATAGCCTTGGAGAAAAGCTATTCAATAACAAAAACCTGGGTTTATTGACAACTGATCCCTTGCCCCCAGTCTCAGCAGCATCCCACTCCAGCAAGATCATCTTCTTCCTTCAATAAAATCATGTCTGAAGTAAAATGAGATATCTAATTTGTTAAAATTATACTTACTTTAATCCTTTAGGTAAAGTACCTCAAGGCCATTTCAGTTCAGTACACTTGAAGACCATAGATCATTATGGCAATGCCAAATTGTTCAAACCCATTAAATGTCCTAATACTGTCTGATCTACCTGCCCGAAATGCATACATACACTCAGTCATCTTCTAAAGAAAATGTCAGACAGAAATCATTTTTTGGATCATTAACCAGTGGAAGTTTTGTGTAATATTTACATATACATTTTGGGGGAAAGGGTCAAATTCCAGGTAGAAAATCATTTCTGAATCCTTGTCCTCTGACCATCACTTAAAAGTAAAAGAATTCACCTACATAAATCACAGAGCTCAAAGATTTCAGCTGCCTTTAGAACAGAAAGATCTAGTATGTATTTTACAAGAGTTACTTTTAACAAAAACTTTTAACTTGAAGTGTTTTTCCTCCTTAACCAGTTTTTCAGGAAAGTTAATAAAAGCAAAGTTTTTTTTTTTTAAACTTCACTGGTATTAGTATTATCCATTCCTACATTTAAAATTTTAGGTATCTATTTAAGTCCCCTGATTTTTTAGTCTCCATATTTCAGACAATTTCTACAAGGAGAGTGAGCTCTATGAAAGTTCAAAGTTTTTCATCACAGCTGTCACCACTTCCTGATTCTAAAAGCACTGGGTACAATGAAATTCCTGCCTGAAAAGTTAGCAACTGTTCATTTCTTGGGGTCACAAGGTGGTTCTCAACACATCCCTAATTTCCTATGTTACCATCTGCAGTAACAGGACCTGGGGCATCCATTTGAGATATTTATTCAGGCCCCGGCTTGAATGTCTGGTTTCCCCTTTATTTAGGGTTCCAACTACCTTTTGTTGTTAAAAAATACAAATGAGAAATTAAAAAGACCTAAGGCAAAAAAGGGGGGATTGCATAAACATTAAGATAGTACCAATTTCCCAGAACAGGGGAAAACTATAAATATTTGATAAACAGCACTAATGGCAACCTTGGTAGGGAGTAGATGCAGCATAATTTTCCATGGCTCTTCCCTTGCTTCTAAGTTCCACTTGGGGGTGCAGCTGCCAGTTTCACTTTCCCAGGCAGGATCCCCCCACAACAGAGAAAGTAGCCAAATTATAGCTACACCACTGCCCTTTTATTCTCAAACTCACATCACATTCTGGACAATTTGAATAATCTGGATGCTTTCCTTTAAGGCAAAGTTTACAAACATTGAGCTATCCTGATTCTCGAGCAGGACTTGGCATCAGCCAAGGCAGGGAGCTGAGTCCATGCAATGGGAGCTGAGTCCATGCAATGGTGTCCCTGTGGAGTACATCCCACGGCTTTCCGGGGTCCTGGAAAGCCCATCTGCCTTCAGTGACTCTTCCCATCACCCCAGCTGGAAACCTGGTGACCTCCTTCATCCTGGAGACCCTAGTGTTCCTTCTCTCACATAGACGCTCCCCTATCTCCTCCTTTTTCCCTCTTAGGCCTGCTACTAATTTTCACATTAAATATGTGCCTGTCCTCCAAATGTCTTTTCTTTTATCTCATGATTTCCATGTCTTTCTATTTTTTGTGTGTTTTGGGTTGATATTCCAGTCCGCAAAATTGGATCCCAACAGTGACTCTCCTTCAATTCATCTACTGTACTGTTTAGTTGGGAGAGCCAGTTGTAGTACTTTAGACTTCTTCTTTGTGCTCTTGAATATCCTAAAATGCTCTTGTTATTTTCTATTCAATTTGTCCTGTTTCCTCTAGCAGGCCACTTACCTGGAGGTGTCTTGATGGATCGTTCTCTCTGGCTGCTGAGACCCTGAGCTGATGGTTATTTTGTTGTTACTCTTCCCTCTTAGGGGCTCAGTTCTGGATTTTAGAGAGTCCTCAGTTGAGGCAGTCCTCCAGCTGGAGGCTGGTAAAAAAAAAAAAAAAAGATTCAGCCCCGCAGGTTATGCATATGGAAACAAGTAGATTGCCAGTTCCTAGCAAGCAGGCACTGAAGATGACTCCATTTTGCTTTGACCACCAAGCTTTTCCTGGGATGTAAAGCATTCTTTCCCTAATCCCAGGATTCCTGGATGCTGGTCACCAGGTGTTTCTGTAGCTCATGTAGGAGAAAGCCCCATAGCAACTGTCTCCACTGGAGCTCTCAAGCAGAGCCCAAAGCTTTACCTGCACTCAATATCTGAAAGTGTCAGCATCTGTCTCAAGAGAAGGAGAGAGATTGGAGTTGGGAACTATATGTTCAAGTCCTCCCTCTCCATTTCCAAGACTTGGTAACTCCACTAAAATTAGGGAATTTTTTATTTCAAGCTATATATTGAGTTTGGATTTTTAAACTCTGCCTGATTTTCCTCTAGATTTATTGCAAGCATTTTCAGAAATTCACTATGGTAAAGAAGTTTCTGATTTTAAAAATTACAATATTTGTAACATTTCTTGGTGTTTTTCATCTAGTCTTCTTATCATAAGACTTAACTGCCAGTGATCAGATTGACACCAGCCCTAAACCCTAGTGCTGAGGAATTAATTTCTCCTGAATAATTAAGTGGTTAGTTTCCATGAATAATAATAATAATGCTTAAACTGTAGCTCATTTTCTTTCTTACAAGACAAGATCACCATTTACTTGAAGAAAGTAGCATTTTCAAATACACATCTTCTAAGCCAAACTGATTTTCATTTCCTTTTTTATCATTCTGTATTTTGGTCAGCATCCATGAGTCAGATTTCATGTACTAAAAGAACCCAGCAAGTAGCAATCAGTTCTACAGTGAGGCCTTGCAAAATGCATTTTCATATAAATTGTGATTCTTGGGTCATACCAACCTCAGTGTAAAAGGAAAGTTGTGATGGCAGTTGCATGTTAGTATTTCTCTGTCCATGCTCCTCTTCAGCTCTGAAGAAACATTGGCCTCTTCAGTATCTCAAACATACTTCTGGTGAGTCCCCTGGCTCTGCTTCATGTGTTCTCCTAGAACCAGCCCTCTTGGTTCCTGTGGCATTTTCTGTGTCCCTCTTCTCCCATACTGACATCTCGTATCACTAAAATTATGCTACCATTGCCCTCCAACTAGGCCACTGATGCTCAGGCCCATTGCTAACAGTCCTACAATAAGAAAATAAAGGATGCACACTCCCATCACCACTAAAACACCTCATGTCATGTCTACTGCTTGGAGAAAATCATGGACCCAATCCAACTGACCCCTTACATCCTCTGTCAGCAAGCTTTGTGAGCTCTTTATTGTTTTTCTTACCTCTAGAACTCTGACATGATGCCAGGGATTCTAGAACTGGGATATAATCTGAATGACTGATAATACACTATACTTAGAATTGGTCCTCTTGTCCCATGGTGCCTTCAGTCCTTGAACCACATTTGCTTGATCTCTCCACTTCAAAGATAAGTTCTGTCATATTAGGCTTTTTATCCCTCATGAAAAACAGACTCATGGTGGGACTTCCTCCCATCAGTTTTCTGGACATACCTAAATTCTCACTGTGAATATATCTTACACTCATACTATTACACTTGGATTCCATTCACTCTAATTACAGTTGCTGTTAATGCTGTTAATTAAATAGAAACACCTAATTCACCATGTAATAATTTTTCCTCCAACATTTCCTTAATTCTTTCAAAAACATTTTATGTTGGAATAATTTTCAATTTACAGAAAATTACAAAGGATAATCTAGAGCTCGCATAAGCCCTCACCCAGTTTCCCCTAGTATTAACAAACACATTACCTTGTTATATTTGTCACAACTAAGAAACCAACTTCTGTACACTACTGTTAACTAAACTACAGATTTTATTTGGATTTCACTAGTTTTTCTGCTACCTTCTTTCATCTCTTCCGAGACCCAAACTAGAACATCACATTGTATTTTGTCATCATCTCTTTTTAGTGACTTTTGGTTTATTACTATTCCTCAGTCTTTTATTGTCCCTTTAATTTTTAAGTGGTTGAAATATTTTTATGTCAGTTCTATAGGAAGAGTCTGAGCCCTGCTCTGGCTAGATATTAAAGGTTATGCAAAATATTTTCCCCATCAATTCTGAAAAGACATGTTTACCAATAAAGAGAGGAGCAAGAAAGCTCTAGAGTATAGTTTTATAATATAACAATTACATATTTCTGAGGTTGGACTTTCCTTTACTCCTTCAAAATAGGCAATGTTTCCATCAAGGCCAGGGGCAAACATCTCTACATTTCATTGACTCCCTCTGCTCTGTTGACTAGCTTGCAAGTGTTGGCTCCTCAGCTATTACTGTCCCACAGTTGACACTATGGATTCAGAATGTGGCACTCACAGCCAGCTGTATAACCGATATCATTCCCATCTCGTTCTAAAAAAACAAACAAACAAACAAACAACCAAAAACAACAAAAAACCAACACCCAGTTTTGTTTAGAGCTGCAATGTGTCTGGTTAAAAGATGGCAATCCTCAGGCTTCCTTGCAGCTATCTGTGGCCATGAAACATCATCTAGTGAGACATCATGCCAGTGAGATGTCAGCAGAAGCCTATTAGAAGGGGCTTTTGAAAAGCTAGGATTTTCTTGATTTTTTGAAGGAGTAGCTAGCCTGTACCTTGTGCATCCTTTTCTTCCCTCTTTTTCTGCATAAACTGTAAACTTAAGGCCTGGAGAAGGAGCAGTCAACTTGCAAGCATGGGGACATCAAGAGCAGTAAGTAGAAAGCAGAAGGATTCCCCCATATTTGCTCCACATTGCCTGTCTCCAGGCTTCTCATTATGTGAGAATAATAAATAATATTTTAGAAACCATTTAATTAAGTCAATATTTATCAGGTTTGAGTGATCTGTAATCAAGTGTAATCATACTGATAAATAGAGCCCTGCTTGCAACATGTACTGACCCAGTATTACAGCATACAGTAACAGTTGGTAACCTTTTTAATCTCTGAGAAATTAAGAGAATGACAAAAATGCCAGAAGACTGAAGACAGACATTATTTCACATTTCAAAGAGGATGGAGAGACCTCCAAGCTTAGTCAATTCTTAGAAGAACTCTAAAGGAGATTGTTACTCAACAAATTCATGCTTCCGAAGGACTTCACATACTTTCCCGCAGGTTAAAGTTCACTTGATTTTGGCAGCTCATTGAGCTCAAATAAATGATCAAATCAAGGTCCACTTCAACTTGGAAACATTTCTCTACCCTGCTATTAAGAACCCTTCTTGGGTTCCTTGATGTGTGAAGAACAAGCCAGTCATGTGTTGCTCCCCAGAGTGAGGCAGTGTCCCATGTGAGTTTGTGGCTGGTAATGATAATGCAGGGCAGAGGACTATGCCCACAATCCAGTTCTAATACTTTTGATACAACACTTCTGGTGTGCAGGCACTAGTTAAACTTTTCACATAGATTATCTCATTTAATGCTCATGATCCCTCAGTGAGGTGCATATCATTACTATCCTCATTTTATGGCTAGGGAAACTGAAGCACAGAGAGATCAAATAAGCCCAAGAAGACTGGTTAAGGAAGAACCTCTTATCCTGATTTCAGACAATTTGAGAAATCCATCTTTTGGTTAATTTCATCTGTGCAGTTCTGAGACACTACGATAGTCCTATCTCCTTAAAAATTGCCCTCTTCTCATGCTACTGGTCCCTGTGACTTTGAACTTTCACAGAATCAACATTCCCACCACATCTTACATAACATATGCAAAGAATAAATGGCAATCAGCAAAACTCTAGTCCCTGGTATTTCAACATTAAGATGAATCTTTGCTATAGTTCTTTGAATGGGTGGGTGTCAGCATTACTCTTTCATTGTAGTCAAACTTACTCTTGCTCTTTCTAGTGTTTATCTGTTAGATTCATTTTTCGGTTTTATAGCTCAGATTCCATATGGCTTAGGTGTTCCATGAGTTAGAAGTGCATATGTCCGTAGGTTAAAGAAAAGCCAACTTAAGAAGGCTTAATCAAACAGAGGTTTATTTTTCTGACTCAAGAAATCTGGTGGTGGGTGGTTGCTGACAATGGTTCAGCAAGGCTACCTGGACATTCCCTAGCCTTATGTATCAAATCTATAATCAAGGCAGGCATTGCAGAGGAAGTAGCAACACCAGCCAAATTTGTCTGCTTTTCTCAAACAAGCACTTTCTCAGAAGCTTGCCAATAAACTCATGTTTACATCTTATTTAAAAGGAAGGAAGGGTGGGAGAAAGGAAAGAAAGAAGGAGGGAAGGAGGAAGGGAGGAAGGAATCATGTAGCCATTTTCACCTCTGGGTAGCTGGAAAAATGCATATTTAAGTTTTCTGGCCTCTAGGGTAGAGGCAGCCAAGGAAGAATGAGGCTGGGAATAGAAGTGGAGTTAGCCAGCCCAGTGCCTGCCACAGACTGCATGCATATTTGTTCTTAAAAGATAAATAGAAAATAGTACAATTATCTCAAAATGAAGTAGACACTTAACTGACCTTGAAAGTTAATAATTCCACTTGTGTAGGCTTATTGGTGATGTTTGGGTCATGAACTGGAGTCCTGATACACAATCCCAAGATACAAGAGAAATTCCAACTCAAATGTCTAATATAGAGTTCTGACATACAGAGAGCTTGGAAGTTGTCACTTCCAGACTCACAACAAGAAAAATGCTGGGCAAACAGAAATGACTTTTCTTAGACCCGGAGAACTGAGGTCACAGGACAAACTGCCAGCCCAAAATGTGGAGAGACAGGTGCATACAGAGAATTGCAGCAGAGATCAGATTACTGAAGGCAGAAGTTGCTGGAGCCAATTATTGGTAGGAATGCTTAAAAGGTGGCTTTGATGAATTGGTTCAGGCTGGCTGTAGACTTAGTTGAGAGTTAAAAACTTCTGGGGAACCAATCTTGAGGGGAGGCCTATATTTTCATGGGTTTTGCCTCCAGGAACCCATGAGGCTCTCACAGTGAAGATCAGAGAAAAAGTCCCTCCTGTTTCCTGCAGAAAGTGGGGAAAAGCAACCATTCTAAAATATACCTCCTGCTCTCCACAATAAAAGCCTGCCCTCTAAGGGAAATTTACTTACCAGAGCCAGTGCTTACCTGAAAGAAGGGCTACTTGCTAATGGTAGTCCTCTCTAATCTTCCTGTAGCACCTAAAGGGAGGGAGGAAAAAGGTAAGAAGTGCTTCTGAAGAACACAGACCAGTAACTCGGGCTTCCTAAAACTCTGACAGTTAATCATAAGATGATAAAATGGTTCCCCTCCCTGCCACCTTGCCACCACATCAACAGGGTTCCAGGGTAATAGATTAAAACTAAGGGACCTGAGTGACAGACTATCTAAGAAGGAGTTCTCAGGGAAACCCAAAGATAACAAAAGAGACAAAAAAAAAAAAAAAACCTAGGATACTAAAAGAAACTGAAGTATCTGCCACCTACAGCTGCAACAAATAAACACAGCTCAGGTCCTACCCAAATTAACATAAAACGTGAAACTAAAAGCCTAATTAACTCAGTTCCTATTACGCAATGCACCATGCCTTAACTTCAACAAAAAATTACACCATGCCTTAACTTCAACAAAAAATTTCAAACTTTATTATAAAGCTGTGATCACCAGGACAGCATGGCACTGGCACAAAAACAGACACATAGATCAATGGGACAGAACAGAGAGCCCACATATGGACCCACAACTCTATGGTCAAATAATCTTTGACAAAGCAGGAAAAAAATATCCAGTGAAAAAAAGACAGTCTCTTCAATAAACGCTGTTGGGAAAATTGGACAGCTATGTATAGAAGAATGAAACTTGACCATTCTCTGACACAACACACAAAGATAAAGTTGAAATGGATAAAAGACCTCAACGCAAGCCAGGAATCTATCAAAATCCTAGAGGAGAACATAGGCAGTAACCTCTTCATCATCGGTCACAGCAACTTCTTTCAAGATATGTCTCCAAAGGCAAAGGAAACAAAAGTGAAAATGAACTTTTGGAACTTTTCAAGACAAAAAGCTTCTGCACAGCAAAGGAAACAGTCAAGAAAACAAAGAGACAACCCAAAGAATGGGAGAAGATATTCCCAAAAGACATTACAGATGAAGGGTTAATATCCAAGCTTTATAAAGAACTCCTCAAACTCAACACACAGAACAGATTATCACATCAAAAAATGGACAGAGGACATGAACAGACATTTCTCCCAAGAAGACAAACAAATGGCTAACAGACACATGAAAAAAGGTTCATCATTAGCCATCAGGGAAATTCAAATCAAAACCACATTGAGATACCACCTTACACCAGTTAGAATGGCCAAAATTAACATGACAGTAAACAACAAGTGTTGGAGAGGATGTGGAGAAAGGGGAACCCTCTTACACTGTTGGTGGGAATGCAAGTTGGCGCAGCCACTTTGGAAAACAGTGTGGAGATTCCTTCAGAAATTAAAAATAGAGCTTCCCTATGACCTTGCAATTGCACTACTGGGTATTTACCCCAAAGATACAGATGTAATGAAAAGAAGGACAATCTGTACCCCAATGTTCATATCAGCAATGGCCAAAATAGCCAAACTGTGGAAAAGACCTAAGATGCCCTTCAACAGGTGAATGGATAAAGAAGATATGGTCCATATGTACAATGGAATATTACACCTCCATCAGAAAGGATGAATACCCAACTTTTGTATCAACATGGACAGGACTAGAGGAGATCATGCTTAGTGAAATAAGTCAAGCAGAGAAAGTCAATTATATGGTTTCATTTACTTGCATAGCATAAGGAATAACATGAAGGACATTAGGAGAATGAAAGGAAAAGTGAATTGGGGTAAATCAGAGGGGGAGAAAAAGCATGAGAGACTATGGACTCTGAGAAACAAACTGAGGGTTTTGGAAGGGAGGGGGCGTGGGTGGTTGGGTGAGGCTGGTGGTGGGTATTAAGGAGAGCACAGATTGCATGGAGCACTGGGTGTAGTGCATAAACAATGAATCTTGGAACACTGAAAAAATTAAATTATATTTAAAAATCATGAAAAAAATATGGAGACTGTCAAAGAAGATGTGACTACCTATTGTCTACAAGATATCCACTTTAAATATAAATACAAATAGATTAAAAGTAAAGGGATGGGGAGAGATATACCATGCTAACACTAATCAAAAGAAAGGTGAAGTAGGCATATTAATTTCAGATAAAGCAGACTTCAGAGCAAGAAACATTATCAAGGATAAAGATGGGTATTATAGGGGCACTCGGGTGGCTCTGTGGATTAAGCCTCTGCCTTCAGCTCAGGTCATGATCTCAGGGTCCTGGGATCGAGCCCCACATTGGGCTCTCTGCTCAGCAGGGAGCCTGCTTCCTCCTCTCTCTCTCTGCCTGCCTCTCTGCCTACTTGTGATTTCTCTCTCTGTCAAATAAATAAAATCTTTTTAAAAAAGATGGGTGTTATACAATAATAAAGGGATCAATTCTCCAAGAAGACATGAAATTTCTAAAGGTCTATGAAGCCAATAACAGAGTATCAAAATATAGGAGGCAAAAGCTGATAGAATTACAAGAAGAAATAGACCAATCTTTGTTATATTTGAAGACTTCAATACCATTTCTCAGTAATTGATATACTGAGCAGCAGAAAATCTGTAAGGTTATATAGTTGAACTGAACAGCTCTATCAATTGACAACTTGATCTAATAGACATCGATAGACTATTTCAACCAACAGCAGCAGGGTAATTTTTTCTCAAGTTCACATGGAACATTCACCATGACAGTCCAACTTCTGGTCCACAAAACATAGCTTAACAAATTTGAAAGAACAGAAATCCTACAATGTCTGCTCTCAGACCACAAGAGAATTAGACTAGAAATCAATTACAAAAAGGTAACTGGAAAATCCCCAAATATTTGGAGATTAAACAACATACTTCTACATAACACACGGGTAAAAGGAAAAGTTTCAAGAGAAATATAAAACTGTTTTGAACTAAATGAAAAACATTACAACTTATCAAGATTTATGGGTTGCACAGACAGCTGGGTGGGTCAGTTGATCGAACATCTGCCTTCAAACAAATAAATAAAAAATCTTTAAAAAATCCTTTACCAAGCTAGACCATGTACACTGCTATCAGTATCTGTCTCAGTGGTTCAATCTTGGACATGCATTATAATTACTTGGATGGCTCATTTTAAACACAGACTACCAAGGATGCCTGGGTGGCTCAGTTAGTTAAGTATCCACCTTTCACTCAGAAAAGTCCTGCTTCAGGCTCCCTGCTCAGTGCTTCTCCCTCTGCCCCTCCCCGCTCCTACGACATGAGTGCACTCTCTCTCTCTCAAATAAATAAAAATCTTTAAAAAAAAGATTTATGGGTTGTAGCAAAAGCAGTGGTTAGCAATGAACAATGAGAATTTGAAAACACAATACCATTTACATCAGCACCAAAAAAATAAGATACTTAGACATAAGTCTCACAAAATATGTCCCTATATGAGGAACACTACAAAATCTTGATGAAATAAATCAAATAATATCTAAATGGAGGGATGTTCCATGTTCATGGATAGGAAGCCTCAATATTGTTATCATTTCTTCCCAACCGGATTCATTGCAATTGTAATCAAAATCCCAACAAATTATTTTGTAGATATTGACAGACTGATTCTAGAGTTTAAATGGAAAGGCAAGACTCAAAATAGGAAACACAATACCAAAGGAAGGGAACAAAGTCAGAAGACTGACACTGCCCAACTTTAAGATTTACTCAGAACTACAGGAATCAAGTGAATATGGTATTAATGAAAGAATACAGAAATCAATGAAGAGAAGAAAGAGACCATAATTAGACCCATACAAATATAGCCAACTGATCTCTTCCAAAGGAGCAAAGGCAATTCAATGGAGAAACAGTAGTATTTATTTAAAAAAAATGGTACTGGAATGATTGGATATGCATATGCAAAAAAAAAATAAAGAATCTAGACACGGACTTTATACCTCTCACAGAAATTAACTCAAAATGTATCATAGACCTAAATGGAGACCACAAGACTATAAACTTCTAGAAGATAACAGGATAAAATCTAGGTGAACGTAGGTTCGCTGATGACTTTTTTGATACAGTGCCAAAAGCATGATCATGAAGAAAAAAACTGCTAATTTAGACTTTTTAAAATTAAAAACCTTTCTTCTGTGAAAGAAACTGTTAAGTGAATGAAAAGAGAAGCCACAGACTGGGAGAAAATATTTGAAAAGCACAATTTGATGAAGGCTGGTATCCAAAATATACGAAGAACTATTAAAATTCACCAATAAGAAAATGACCCAATTAAAAAATGGGCAAAAGATATGAACAAAGACCTTATCAATGAATATATATGTACAGATGGCAAATAAACATAAAATGGTGTTCAACACCATAAGTCATTATTGCGAATTAAAACAATGAGACTACACTACACATTTATTAGAATGGTCAAAATTCAAAACACTGATAACCCCAATAGCTTGAGAATATGTGTAGCAATAGGAACTCTCATTCACTGTCAGTGGGAATGCAAAATAATACAGCTACTCTGGAAGACAGTTAGCAGTTTCTTACAAAGCCAGACATAGTCACCATACAATCCGGCTACTGCACTCTTAGGTATTTACCAATGGGTTGAACACTTGTGTCCATACAAACCTGCACATGAATGTTTATAGCAGCTTTTTTCATAATCAACAAAAACTGAAAGCAAACAAATGTCCTTCAGTTGGTGGATAAACCATGTGTATCAGATGATAGAGTATTATTCCTCACTAAAAAGAAACATGCTATAAAGTCATCCAAAGACACAGAGGAATCTTAAATGCTTATTGCTAAGTGAAAGAAGACAATTTGAAAAGGCTACCTACTACAGGATTCCAAACATATGACATTCTAGAAAAGGCAAATCTATGGAAACAGTAAAAAGATCAGTGGTTGCCAAAGGTTTGTGGGTTGAGCTGATGATATACAAGTGGAACACAATGGATTTTTAGGGTAGTGGAATTATTTTATATGATACTGTAATGTTGGTTACATAGCAACATTACATATGCATTTGTCAAAACCCATACATTGTACAACACAAAGAATGAAACTTAATGTAAATTATGGGCTTCAGTTAAAAACTATGTGTCAATATTGGCTCATCGATGACAACAAATGTAAAACAATAATACAAGATGTTCATAACAGAGGACACTGGGAGGGCGTATCAGGGAACTAATACGGGAACTCTTTCCTATTGCCTCAATTTTTCTGTAAATCTAAAACTGTTCTAAAACATAAAGATTATTAATTTTAAAAGGTTTTTTAACACCCAGTTCAAAGGACAGGTCAAAGTGAGTTGAAATTGTCAGAGAAAGTGTCATGAAAGAAGTGAAGCTTTAGCTGGGTCCTAGAGGATACATAGGATTTCTAGAATTAGAAAGGAGTAAGGGCATTTCAGCTGGGATTGAGGCATGAAAAATACTCAGAGGGCTCAAATTGTGAAGGAGCAGGAAATAACACAAAATAAATCAATGCGAAGACAACAGGCAGCAATTTAATGGAAGCTAGGGGCCAAGGCAAGGCTAGTAGTGCTGAAGCATCAATTCCACTATCAGATAAACATAGGCATGGGAGCAGACTTGATCTCAGCTGGGTCCTCAACCCATGTTCATTCATTCATTCACTCAGTAAATATTTAGTAAGCACCTGATATGTTCCAAACACTGTGCTAGGCACTGGGACAAGCAGTGAATAAAAGAAACAAAATCTCTGTTCTCCATGAGCTTATATTCTAGTGAGAGGCAACCTGCCTGGTGTTTTCAAGAAACTGCAAATAAGCCAGTATGGCTGGAATGGAGTGAAGGGGGAGGTGGAAGATGAGAGAGATAACAGAGGCCAGAGTATGTAGGGCACTGAGGCCAGAATAAATAAGCACTTTGGCTTTGACCCTCAGACAATCAGGGAACAACTGAAGGGGTTCTGAGTAGCAGAGTCACTTGACTGACACCTGAATAGGGCACTGCCTCTTCCATGCTCAGAATAGACAAGAGGGTAAGAGTGGCTGCAGGGAGACCTGTGAAATTTTTGTGGTCATCCAGGTAAGAGAAAATGGGGGATAGGAATATGGTCTTAGCAGTGCAGGTGGTAAGAAAAAGATTATAAACTCAGGAAAATATTGCTGTTGGATTAGGAATGTGCTGGAAAGGGTCAAAATGACTCTATTTTAGGCCTAGGGAACTAACTTGAAGACAGGGTTGCCAGTGACTGAGAGAGAGAGAGAGAGAGAGAGAGAATATGGGAGAAGCAGGCTTACAAACAGGACTGAGCCCATGTCTACTTCAGCTAAGCTTGTCCAGAAAGGGGGCACTGCAAGAGTTAGAGATAAGAACAAGGCTAAGATGCAATTAAGTGGGAAAGGCTAAGTCAGAGCACATACAGGAAGTGAAGCTAGACAGGTATTTATTCATCAAACATTTCCTAAAATCAACCACTTTGTGCCAGGGATACAAAGAAAAACAAGACATCTTTCCTGCCTGGAAGGAACTCACAGTGTAATAAGGGAAATAGAAATATAAATAAGTGATTGTAGTACATCAAGCATCATAGGAGAGGTATCCAACATTTACTGAATCCCTGCCATATGCCAAGCAGTGTGGTGAGGAAGCAAGAAGTGTATACAAACTTCTACGAGAGCACAAACACAAAAATTCTTGCAAAGGTTCGTAAAGACGTTCACAAGGGCTTTCACCACAGTGTGACATCAAGAAGTTGTCAGTAACCTAGACACCCTTCACTAGGGAAACATATCAGTAAAATCTATGGAATACTCAGCTGCAGTTAGAATCCAAAACTAGGTGTACACACAGCAACGTGGCTATAGCTCAAGAACACAGTGTTGAGTGACAACAGTGAGAAACACATTTCCACCCCAATACCGTCTCTGTAAATGTAAAGGCATACACAAAACACTGCATGTCTTAAATTACCAAGGATCTGTATCAGCACATTGCAGTTGGTATCTAGAAGAGGAATGGGAATGTGTATCGAGTAAGACAATGAAAACTAATAGCAACAATATAAAATAATAAAAGTAAGAGAGGGGCCTGGCAGTGACTGATGATGATAATATGCTGAGAACTGAGGAGCAAAGTTAACTCAACTCTCTGCACCTGAGGTAAAATAGCTAATAGGAATCCATCTGAGGGGTGTCTGAATGGCTCAGTCAGTTAAGCATTTGACTCTTAATTTCAGATCAGGTCATCATCTCAGGGTCTTGGAATCAAGCCCCGCATCAGACTCCGTGCTCAGTGTGAAATCTGCTTGGGATTCTCTCTCTCCCTCTGTCCCTCCCCCTGCTCTCTCTCTCAAATAAATAAATATATTTTTTTTAAAAAAGGAATCCATCTGATAACTCTAAGGAGAAGGGTAGTTCTAGAGAACCAGAAGTGCATGTAGAGACAGGGAGGCATGAAAGTGAATCATAAGTTCAGGGAACAGCACCAGGTTTAGCGTGGCTTATAGAGGCTCTGCAGAGCTGATAATGTTTGAAGGCCTTGGGTGAACTGAACAACACCCTACCTGTGGGTGTTATAACCATCCTAATCAATCTGTTCTCTTTTAATACGTTGGCATTAAAGAGCGGGCTCTGCTCCTATCCACCCTGTGGTGAGATTCTGTTTCAGCCATCCTGCAGTCTTCATATCTTGTGACTACCCTGGAAACCCTATTCCAACGGCTCATTTTTGTGTACTGTGGCTTCAAGGAATGTGGCCCTTGGTCCACTGCTTTAAAACTGGAGCTCCACACCAGTAACACTGCTGCTCTGGACAGGAGTAGGGTGGGAAGGGTACTGGAGGCCGAAGCATGCCTCTAATTCTGGGGCACCTGCCTGGGGCAGTTCACCCCACCTCACCAACTCTCCCTGGTCACAGTCCAGCTGGAGCCATTTCCCAGTTCTGACCGCCCCTCGCCCACCCCAGACTGGGTCCTGTCCCACTATCATAGGTTTACCTAAATCTTCATTGTCCTTATCACAGTTGCAACCCCACATTTACTTTTCTGATAATTTGATTTATGCCCATCTGTGCCTCTAGGTTCCAAATTAGATGCTGGCAATCTTTTTCTTTTTACTCTTCACCTTACTCAAGCTTTCCAAAAGAAACCTAGCTCAAAGTGGGTATAAGCACAGTGTTGAAAGAGGAATGAGAAAGAGCTGGGATTTGTTGTACTGTGGCAGGTAAAGGGGGAGAGCTGCAGGGAAAACTGGTGCACTGGCCCCTGTAGAGAAGTCACCTGACTGCGGCACACATGCCCACTGCACCCTCCTGTACAGCGTGGGCACACAGTAGGGGCAAAATATTGGGAAAATAAAATGTAAAGAAATTAACAAGTGTTTAAGACATATTTTTTTAAATGTCAGGTATGAGAGTGACTCGAGGGAAGGGAAGCACATGTGTCAGTAGTGGGTCTGAGGGATAAGTGACGTTTCCAGAGGTCCTGACACAATCCACTGCCCCTCAGAGGGCGCAGTATGTATCCACAGGACAGCCCAAAATCTCTAGGGGAGGGGGTGGCATTACTCTCACCTTCTGCCTCTAAGGGTCACACAAGTCTGGGTCATCGTGGTTGCCACTGTTACTAGTTCAAAGTCGTCTTCAATCTAATTCTTCACCTTTAGTCTTGTCCCCTACTCCACCTCCAGCTCAGACTCTGCCTCTGTCTTAAAAAAACAAACAGCTCAGACTCGGATAAGTGAATACACTTGATATATACACAGCAGGACCTTTCCCACGCCTGTACCTAACCTTGTAGAGGAATAGACGCTCTGGCCCTTGCCAAGAGACCCGAAGCGGCTCGACTTCGGCCAGCCGGGCGACCTGTCACCGCCCTTCCCGCCTTCCCGCCCTCCACCGAGCCCGCGCACGCCGAGCCCGCGCGCCTTACGTTGGGCCCGGCCCCCAGCCGGTTTCCCAGTAGCACGCATGCGCGCGCTCCTGGGCCCACGGGGAGAAAGAGGGCGGGGCCGAGGGGCCAAGCCCGCGGGGGGGAGGGGCGGTGTCGGTCACGTGACGCGGTTTCACTGTTTACACGCGGAGCGGCCAGAGCGTTCGGCCTCAGTCAGGCGCTCGGCTCCGTTTCGGTTTCACTTCCGGTGAGGGGCCGCCTCCGAGCGGGCGGTGAGCCGACGGCGAGCGCGGGTGGCGGCGGTGACGGCGGCGCCGCTGCCGGGGGGCGTGCGGGAGCGCGGCGGCGGCGGTGGCGGCGGCGGCGGCGGCGGCGGCGGCGGCGGCGGCGGCGGCGGCGGCGGCGGCGGCGGCGGCTGGGCCTCTTGCGCCCGCAGCCCACCTCTCGGGGGCGGGCTCCCGGCGCGAGCTGGGCTTTCGAGAAGATGGAGGAGCTGGTGGTGGAAGTGCGGGGCTCCAATGGCGCTTTCTACAAGGTACTTGGCTTCAGGGCAGGCCCCATCTTCGCCCTTCTTTCCCTCCCTTTTCTTCTCGGCCTCGGCGGGAGGCAGGCCCGGGGCCCTCTTTCCGAGCGCCGCGCCCGGGGGCCAGGGTGCGCTCGTTGGGATGTTGTTAGGGAGAGAAGGACCGGACTTAGGGCCTGTAGGAAGCCCCTCGAGCCCCGCTGCCTCTCCTTTGAGAGGCCCCGGCGCCTGTTGGTATGAAAGCGGGCAAGGAGAAGAAGGTGTCCTCTCGGGAGTCAAGGGAGAGCTGGGGATGGGCAAGGGCCGGCGGCAGGTAAAGATCCGGCGGGAATGGCCGGTATCCGCGCGAAGTGACGGCAGCGGCTTCTTTCCCTTTCCTAAATAACCTCTCCCAGTGGGATCCAGGCCTGACGTGTGGGTAGTTGCTGAGTAGCGGGGGGCGCTTCCGTCGAGCCGCCTCCTGCCTTGCAGAGAGGGTTTGAGATCTCCTTTGGCTTCTCTTTTCCGGTCCAGCATTGGGACTTCGGAGAGCTCCTCGGTTCTGGGCAAGGGGTGTGGAGAAAGAGTAGTAAGAAGCTGTAATCAGTTCCGAATCACAATGGCAACTGATGTTTAGTGGCCTCTCTCACTGAATTTCAGAAGAGATTTTAGATCCAAAAGTTTCAGGAAGACCCTGACATAACCGAGCAGTGCATTAGAGAAGTTCTTAACCTTAAATATTCACGGTCCCCCTCCCTTGTTATAAATGCGCCCAAATTCAGCAATACGGATGCTTCAGCATCTGAAAACGTTATAGCAACTCTGGTACTTAAGGAAAACGTTTTTAACTCTCCAAAGGCCTGAATATATGCCGTGAAACTTAAGGAAATTAACGGAAAGTACATCATTACTAGAGAATTTTAAATCGTGAGTGGAAATAATTGTTTTGTACTCCAAGTACTTGACTGTCTTCTCTGAATGTGTAATTTTGCGGTGGACGGTATTGAGGTTTTAAATAGACATGCATAGTGTTACGGTGGATTTTTCTTTTTTAAGTTACACCATTGCAGATCAACTAATATCTTAGATTTTCAAAAGGAGGTATAAAAATATTTTAATGTATCGGTCGTGCGTCTGTTGGTACGAACTTACTGTAGATTTACTGATCTATAAATTATCGCTTTCTCTTGAATGTTCCTCTGTAACTTCTGTAGGTAATATCCCATCTTAGTACAGTATTTGGGCAATACAAGGTACACGTGGAAATTAGCTATTTCCGTTGTCCAACACAATTCTTAAATTTATTATAGCATAACTTAAACGTTTCAAACGAGACTCATTTGACAAGGGAAAAATTAACAATTGACTTCATGTGTGTGTTTATCAATTCTATGGAGATATTTGGAGATCAGCATATTTATTTCATAAGTGTAAAATATGTAAACTGTTTCATACTTCTAGCTAAAAGAAAAAAACCTGCAACTATAAAAGGAAAAAAACCCAGCATTTATGTTCTTAAGTCTCACCAATATAAAATTGTTTCAGTAGACTGCAGGTAAAATTTTGGTTGCATTTATTTCAGTCATCCATAATAATTCCTACTAGTTAGTGTAGAATAATTTGGTTCCTAGATTGGTAGTTTTGCTCGCTAGGTTTGTGTTGCTAACTGTAATAAATATAAGCAGAGGTTAAAGATTGAGCAGTATTCTAATTTGTCTGTGATATGTGCTTAAATTGACACCACTCTTAATGTCTTTCGGTGGAATTTGCCTGCTATAAGAGGGCAAGTAGCATATAGTGGTCTTGAAGGATTTATTGTTCTCTTCCAACAACCTATGATTTGCTCTGGTGATTTTGCTTGCAAACTGATTGGAATAGAATAAGAAATGCCCTCTGTTTTTGCTATTAACCCCCCATTTTTTTTTAAAACGAATTTGTTTAATTCGAAGATGAATAAAAAGAATTCATTGTCCCTTAGTTCTTTGAGGAGAAAAGTGAAAATTGAATATTGATCAATATGTATTTTTAAGGAAACCTCAAATGGTCTGTGTTGGTAGAAAAATAGTTTCTATAATGAAAAAGTTTAAGTTTTTATAGGACTCATAGTATTGTTTTGAGTTATAAAGTAAAACAAAAAGTAAACTTGAGTTGCTTGTCTGGTAAAATAGGCAGAAAATATGGGAAATAGACCAATAAAAAATGAACTACTAAGAGTAATGTTCCATTTATGAAAGAAATAGGAACATGTTTCATTAGAGTGATAGAAAAGCCTTTAAAAAACTCTACTCAAATGACTTGAGTATTAGTGAATTTGACTTTGATTTGCCTAACAGAACCACCATATTGAAAGGGATGATTCTCCATCTTCTGAGCACATGGTTCAAGTTTACAATATAAACCGCATAGAGTATAGCTGGGCATGTTTGGATTCTTTCTCTGCAAAATATCTAAAGTTCAGGATTCAGAACTAACAGAACCATGGAACCTAAACCAAAGATCGGACGCCTCATTTCTGTTTTTCTCTCTGGTGTTTATTCTTTAAAACGTGGAAATTAGATTTAGTAGTTGTCAGAGCCACTACTTTTATGCTTAGCTATTTATTTGACTTAGAAGAAGTTAGTTTTGTGTACAACTTAGAGTCTTATGTTATTTAAGACATGAAGACACTTGGGTAAACTTCACCAAATCTTTATAAAACATTTCCTAAACACATAATGTTGAGATAAGTTCTTTTTTCTAAGGGCATATGCCTGAAATAGTGTCATGTTTTGGGGTTTTGTTTGGTTGGTTGGTTTTGTTTTGGTGTGTGTGTGTCCGTGTGTTCTTTTGGGGGGGACTGAGTTTTGGTATATTGAGAATGGAAATGAATTTAATTTCAATTTTAAGTACAGAATATATGATTTTCTGATACAAATGTACTATTATATCCTGATCCTAGCTTTTGGGTAGCAGTATGAAAATTACTAAAGATGGATAAATCATGTGTTGGAAACATAAGATATAACACCTTTTTGTTTTCTGAAAATACAGTGACTGATAACCAATTCATTAATGCAATATGGTGTGAATATTCTAAATTGTATTCTTATTTTTAGATTTTCATTTGATATATCTTATGTTTTTAAGTTTGGTATCTGAGGACAGACTTTAACATGATGAGAAATATTATGGAACTAGCAGCTAACTATGACAAAATATACAATCAGGAAGAATTTTTTTTTATAGAACAAATCGTTTTTTATTTTTAAAGATTTTATTTATTTATTTGACAGAGATCACAAGTAGGCAGAGAGGCAGGCACAGAGAGAGAGAGGAGGAAGCAGGCTCCCGCTGAGCAGAGAGCCCGATGTGGGGCTCGATCCCAGGACCCTGGGATCATGACCGGAGCAGAAGGCAGAGGCCTTAACCCACTGAGCCCCCCAGGCTTCCCAGGAAGAAATATTTTTAAGGAAGACATTGGTGGCCTAGCATGTCCTGTTAGTTACATAGCCTGCTAGAAATCCATGTTTTACCACAAATAAACTTGGATAAGTCGTTATTCATGTTTTCTCTGAAGTCTCTAGATCTAACTTTGCATACAGGTGTTGTTACAGGTGTGTATTTCAAGCAAGTGAATGATTCAGGTTAACCACTTTTTTTTTTTTTTTTTCTTCGCCGAGTCTGACTTTTTAATGTTTGGTGTCTTTGTGGAAGTATCATTTTTTCCCCTTTTGAACATGCATTTTCCAACTTCATGGTCACACATTCTGAAAACCTCCAAATTATTAATTAAATACAAAATTGAGTGATATAATAATTGGGTTTCTGTTTCCTGTCCACTGTGGGAATTTGCTTCATGAGATGACTACAGTCAAGAACACAGTAACTGTTAAGAGGTACTGAGAGCTTTTTAGGTGCCAGGCACTATTCCAGACACTTGTACATCTGTGAATAATTTAATTCTTTACCACAATCCTGAGGTACTGTTATTCCCGTTTTATAGATGAGGATGAAGATTACAAAGAGATTGGGTAAGTGGCTTACTAAGTGTCAGAGCTAGTAAGGGACCTCAGATCTGGGATTGAGTTCAGATAGTCTGACTTCCTGAAATGATGAAAGTTAGCTTGAAGAAACGAGCTGGATTTGATTTCCTGCCCATTTTTTAAATTTCATTGTACCCTTCAATTTTGTTTTGTTTTTGTAACGCCTCCTTAGCATTCTTTAAGTACAGTTGCAAAGTGATGTTACCACTTTTTACTTTTGGAAACAAAGATGTCAGGACATACTCAGCTTATGTATCAACTTCCTTTCTATTAACTGTTGTAACTTGTTATTATTACTTGGTAATTCTTCATATGAATGCCCACTAAAGAAAGAGAAAGCTGGAAATCTCCGACCTTGCTATGAAATTTGCTTTTGTTACATTGGAAGCACATAAGGACTGAAGTATTAAAAAGTTAGATTACAGGCACACAGGAAAGTTCGTACTATTCTCTCTCTACCTGTGTGTTGTCTTTGTGTCAGGATGAATCAAAAAGCATGCACTTTTCTCAGAATTTGTGGTAAGTGCCCAAGTCAACTCAAGTATTCCTGGACCTTTGCTGTGGTTGAAAGGGTTGTTGATGAGGTTAATTGAGGTTAATTGGTGTTTTCCCTTTCCATTTTCATTCACTCCTTTATGTTGTTAGTGCCCACATACAAAGGTAACAAAGTGGTAACTCCGCTTTATATGTAAAGCCTTGGGTTTGAATTCTATACCCCTGTCCTCCAGAACTATGTGTTTTCTTTAGGAGGGAGTTTTTTGCAGTGTTCTACATTTTCTCTAAGGAGAATTACTGCCCTACATATATGTTGTCTTCAGTGATAATGTAGTAGTTGTTCTCAGTGGTGGTCAGGGCCTTACTTTGAAATTTTGTCTATACAATAAGCACTCATGTGACCAGTGACTCATTTGTGAATTTACTAAGCTAAGGAGTGTGAGATTGGGGGTGAGGGTGAGTAAGAGTTCACCCAAATAAGGATGGACTTCTTAGTTTCATCAATCCTTATAATGTAATGTTTGAATTGGATAACTCTAGTCATCACACATTTGGATAAGTACAGTTTTGTAACTGCTTCTTTGATCTATTTGCCGGTAAGTTTGGGATCCCATAATGACTTTTTGATTTCTTGCTTATTCCCCCAATGAGGAGCGTGTATCTGTCTTTAGCACTGCACTTTAGCACCTTTTTCAAACCCCAGGGATTTTCATCACATTTTTTTTCTTCTCAGAGTCTAAATAACCTTTCAGTATTTAGTATCTTTGAGGATACAGCCTTTTCTTTTTGTATCCCAATTTTTAAATCTTTTTTTAGTGTGCTTTTGTTAAGATGTAACTTTCTCAACTGCAAGACTATTTATGGTTCTGCCTCTTTTATAAAATACGCCCCTCTCTGCCTTACCTCTCATTTTATTTAGTGCCATCTATGTCTCAGGCGGGCATTGTAGCAGGTAATAGACCCTTAGAAGGCAGGTCCAGTTCCCCCATATCCATTTGTTACTTGTATTTGAGGAGTCTGAGGCACAGAGACCACTTGGGGAATTGAGTCTCCCAGCTTATCTGGTAGAACCAAAATTTTGAGCCTATATCTCATTTACAGTAAAACTCTTAACTACGAGGTTTATGGACTCCTGTAAGATCCCTAGCTCTCATTCAGTGAGGTGCAGCTCCCTTTGCGCATTCTATTACTCAGTCTGCCTTCTTTGGTAATCTCTCAGGAGTCCCCTGAACCTGTCTTCTCCCCAGAGGATCACCACAAAATGTAGTTTTCCAGGTTGGTGGCTGGTGGGGTGGTAGTGCTCTGGGGTTGTCCAGGGCACAGAGGAGTGTGGGCCTAAGGGAGGGGTGGCCAAAGAATGGTTATTGGGGAAAATAGGAGCAGCAGGAAAATGGGACCCTTGTTGGAAATGAATGACAGTTTAGTAAAAAGGCCTTCGAAGTCAAAAGAGGCATCCTTGGTATGAGTGCAGGGCAGAATCAACCAGTAGTTTCTTTTATTTAGTGTGTTATAGCAGCAAGAAGGTATTACTTGCCTTCTGTATTTACTTAATATGCAAACAATGACTAAAAATGACTGATTTCGGAATAGTCATGTGAACATCCACATACAGATAAGCCTCATTAACTTGAAGGCCATGGGCTAGTAGGCTGTGATGATTATTCAAACCATTTCTGACACTCTACATCCGGACTGCCTTGGAAGCCTTTGAAAGCTTTTGTTGTTAATAGTCACAACAGTTGCAGACTTTCCTCCTTTGAGGGAATATTTGATTTTAGGAACTAGGCAGATGTGGTGAATGAGTATGATTAAACTGTGCAATAATTTTGTGTCAAAGAGAGAAAAATAAAAATACAGCAATAAAGTAATGAGACTGACTTTTAGAATACTTTTAAGGTGGGTTTGAAAACAGTCCCCAACATTTGTAAATGCTTTATTAAGTAATTAACTAATTACTAATTAGTTGGTTAATTATAGAGGGAGAGAGAGAAAAAGAGAACCCTAAGCAGGCTCTATGCCCAGTGCAGAGCCCAAGGTGGGGCTGGATCTCACAACCCCGAGATCATGATCTGAGCCAAAACCAAAAGTCAGACGCTTAACCAGCTGAGCCACCCAGGTGCCCCTGTAAATGTTTTAAATCCCTTCCATCCAATGGAATTTTCTGCAGTGTTGGAAATGGTCTCTACTGGTGTTGTTCACTACAGTAGACACTAAGCTGTGTGTGGCAGTTGAGCATCTGAAATGTGGTGAGTGTAACTGGAAGACTGATTTTTTATTTAATTGTAATTACTTTAAATATGGTCACATACGACCAGTGTCTGCTATGGTAGACAGAATAGTTTTAGACAAGGGCAATAGTACTGGAAAGATACCTGATTAAGCGAGAACAGTTCCTCACTCAGCTATAACAAAGTTCTCTTAACTGACTAAAGGACTTAACGTTTTCAGTGTAATATACAGTATGGAGCTAATGTTAATTATAGCCAAGTAATACAAACATAAAACTTCAGACAAGAATGAAAACAGAAGCAGTGGGCCTTCTTGGTAAAGAATGGATCACCTCCTAATAGGAGTCTTGATTTTCATCCTTGATGGACTGACTCCCTTCCCCCACAAGCAGATGTTAATTTGGTATTAGCTACCAAGTAAAAGAGGAGGGAAAAATGGGGTGGGGAGTCCTGTTATTCCCATTCTTCATAATTTGGGGGGCTTTATAAAACTAAGAGTAACCAATTCCTGTAACTTTAACTCAAAATCAAGCCTTTCTGTTGGTGAAGTAATAGGAAAACGACCCCTTAAATTCTTGGGCCATGCACCGTTATGAAATTTAGTATATTCTAAAACATCATGGTTGGTATTAAGCTAGAGTTTTCAAAAGCTGCTGAAGAAAGTAGTCATGATTTAAATACAGCTGAGGAAAAATAAGGGAAAGTGATGGGAAGAAAATATTAATTCCCCCTAAGCCAACATCTAGAGAAATATATACACATATTTAACTTAGAAATAATAATTTAGCCATGCTGGGCACAGCAGAACACTTGGATTCCATTATAGTCCACCTTGATCTTATAAGGAAACTTCTTTTTTTTTTAAGCATAGCTTTTCTTTTGTTCTTTTAAGCATAATTGCAGAAGATTGATGTGTCTGTTTTTCTAGTTTCTATATAAATATTTTCTAGGGCCCTGCCTCACCTGATTATTTTTCTTAGGAGCAACTAATTAATATTTGCCTGATAAGTTTTAATTTTATAGTTGAAGAAGTTTAAGGGTTTGTTTTTGTTTTGTTTTTTTAAAGATTTTTATTTATTTATCAGAGAGAGAGAGGGGGAGAGAGCGAGCACAGGCAGACAGAATGGCAGGCAGAGGCAGAGGGAGAAGCAGGCTCCCTGCTGAGCAAGGAGCCCGATGTGGGATTCGATTCCAGGACGCTGGGATCATGACCCGAGCTGAAGGCAGCTGCTTAACCAACTGAGCCACCCAGGCGTCCCAGTTTAAGGGTTTTTTTTTAAAAAATCCTTTCACTTCAAGTCTTTCAGGATGTTTACCAAGACATTTGCATTGGATCGATTGTTTATAATTCTAGCTCTTACTTTTTGGTCTCATGCATTTTCAGTTGATTTTTGTATATGGTCTGAGATAAGGATCAAACATTAATTTTTTTTGCATATGGATATGCAGTTGTCCCCGGGCACCATTTGATAAAAACACTGTTCTTTTTCACATTGAATTGTGTTGGCTTCTTTGTTCACAAAGGATTTATTTCTGCCAGACCCTAAGTTGTTTCTCCAGGTCAGAGCCTTTGTTCCTGACCTCCCCACCCCTTAGACCTGGTAGGCCTCCTGTATCTTCCACTCCCTTTTGTGTGGCTAATTCTTCCCCAGCCTTCAAAGTTTGATAAGGAAACTCACCTTCTTCACTTTGTCTTCCTTGATAAATGGAACATACATACCCCTCACACACATACAGTCTTTCCTCTAAGGATAGAATAGGAATCCCTTAGGCAATGGTTCATTGAATAACTACTCATTGAGTTCTTAGTAGTCACTCTGAAGTCCAACAGTAAATAAAATAAGATCTTAGGGAATTTTACTCTTAGTGGGGAAAATGGTAATAATAATACAGTGGGGTAAGTTTATTGTAGGGATAAGCACAGGATGTGCTATAAGAATGCAGAGGACGGAATTTAACCTAGTCTGGGTTTTCCCATAGGTGGTGACATCGGAACTGAACCCTAAAGACTAGAGGTAGCTAGATGAAAAGAGGGGAAGCACAATGGGAAAGAAGGAACAGCATTTAGGGAGAGAGGCCCAAGTAGTTTAGCACTGGGGGATCCCTGCCTCCAGGGATGTGAAAGATGAAGCTTGGAGAGGTGAGGGGTGGGGCTAGGTCATGAAGGGCCTTTTACAGCCAGAAAAGGAGCTTGGCCATAATCCCACAGGCAGGGAGAAACCAAGGAAGGAGAGAAACATGTACAGAACAAATTTGAGTAAGAAGCTTAAATCTCTCAAGCCATTTTAAAATGAATTAAGATATAAAGCCTCTTGGGTTTCCTTATGTTTTATCCTACTCCTCTAATTGTCAAAACAAAAACAAAACCTCCTTTCCTGCACCTATTAAAAACTTAATTTTATAGAATTACGGACAGCATGCTGCCTAAAGAAATCTTGATAATTAGTTAGCTATTACTTTAGTTATGTCATTTTATAGAATTACGGACGGCATACTGCTTAAAGAATTCTTGATAATTAGTTAGCTATTACTTTTGTTATGTCTTTCTGCAGATTACTAGCAATTGCGTCATCAGATTTAGAAGATTTAAACCTCTACTTTGTATTACTGTTTTTTTCCTCCAAGTGCCTATGAGATTGAGAATTTAATTAAACTCTGGTAATTGGACATTTTAGTGGTATTAGCAGCATATTGTCGTTAAGGAAAATTTAGTGTGCTTGTATATTCCTAAACTTGAGATTATATTTAGTCATTTACTGTGGTATTCTCCTAAAATTTTATCAAGGAGAGGAAGATAAGTTTTAACAGATCTATACTGATTGGCATGTGGCACATGGAACAGATTTCTTTGTTTTCAATAATTCTAGCCTAAAGTGCACCTCCAGGTTTGTACTCAACACCTGCATTGTAATTTTCAATTATTTAGCCCTCTCACTCTTTCATTAGATGTTGAACTCTGGAGCATTTTCTTTCACATTTTGTTTTAACTAGTCCGTATTCCCAGGGCCTTACACATAGTAGGTGGCCAGATACAGATGTGATCCATGAAGGAGTCATCCTCATAAACTAACAAACTTTTCATTTGAAGCTCCATTTTTTTCTTAAACAGGAATGTTTGGTATCTCTATAAAATTTAAATAAAAACGTGATCTTTAAGCTTAGAAGTTAACCGGTGTTTTTCTTACAGGCATTTGTAAAGGATGTTCATGAAGATTCAATAACAGTTGCATTTGAAAACAAGTAAGTGTCTTGATATAATTGTAATGTTCAGGTTCTGTACTATTTTATACTAATTGTTCTTTTTACTAGTTGAAAAAAATTCAAGTCTAGTTTGAGTGTTTTTCAGGAGTGGATCTTCATGTTACTGACAAGGAAGTTCCCGAAAAACTAAGTATTAAAACCAATGGAATGACTCTTCCCGCTAATGACCTTAGAGATCCCTTTCATTTAACCTTGATCCCTACATCGCAATCCCCTTGAATGTGAAGGAAAAAACAGATTCTTCTGTATTAATAACTGAGAGTTTGGATAGAAATATTTGTAATTGTTACAAGGTGAAAATGAATGGATTCGTGGGTATTGGTAGAATTAATGTGGGTTTTATAATGTTAAATCTAAAATTGATGGTTTTAGTTGTCTAGTACATTTTATCAGGAATAATCATATTTACTTATTAGCTTATTTTATATCTGCTTCGTGTATTTATAATCAGTAATAGCAGTAACCAACTTTCGTGCTAGAAGAGTAAATAGAAATACTTGTAAGCCTAGGAACATTAGCTACATGAAGACATTAAGTGGTATAGATGTTAGTATTTTATCAGGAGAGACAAATCTGTTGACTAAATTTTTTGAATACTAATAAAGGCTATTTTCAGAGTGGCCATTCAAGATGCTAAAGTACATATGAACTCCTTAGCCAAAGTGTCGATGTCATGATGTTAATATTATATTGAACTCTGAAGAATGGTCAACAATTATGTTTTGGATTTTGTGTACCGAGAGAATTTGATAGTATCCCAAAAGCAGGTTGCAAATCCTATAGAGAAAAGAAATAGCTTAGTAGTTGCTTAGGGCTGGAGGGGGGATAGGGAGTCATAACTAAGGACACGGGATTGCCTTTTGAGGTGATGGAAATGTTCTAAAATTGACTGGTAATGGTTGCACCTATCTGTTAATATACTTAATACCATTGAATTATACATAGACAAGTGGTTGGATTATATGGTACATGAATTGTATCAGTAAATTTGGTGAAATATAGTATCTGGCCCAGGCATACTATAATTTGACTGTTAGCAGATTCTTTTAGCTACCAAGAGGACAAATTAGTAGTACTCTTGGATGCCTGCAACACATTTAGGGAACAGAGATAAAAGGATTTAGAATACCCAATCCTGTTCTCAGCTCTAGACTAATCTCAGTCCAGAATACAAGCATGAATAATAGAATAACTTTTTATGAATGCATAGAGCCAAAGTTTCCAGAATTGGCCTCTGCTGGTTCAGCTATTCACGGATTTGCATGGTTATATACTAGATAGCAACATCACACTTTTAACAGAAGAATCTTTGATAACTTGAGAGTAGTTTTTTCCTTAGTAATTTACTCTTAACCTGCTTGCTCCCATCACTAGATAAACACTGTTTCCCACATAGGAAGAGTTATCTTTATTTGCCACTCTTTAAATTTCTCCTGTAGTCTTTAATCTAAAGTGTTAAGCAAACACTCATTTCCTCCATGCATTTAAGAATGTGTCTGCTTAATACACTGACTTATAAGATTAGTTCTCTTTTGTTTTCAGTCAGATTTATACTTTAAACCTAAAATTATTCTACATTTGGACCTCCTAATTCTCTTCTGTTCTGTAGCTACATAAAACTTTTTCTTCAAGATGTCATCCTGGGAATTTGAAACAAATGAACTGTTTTCCCTGTGTTCATGGAGTATATTTTAGATTCAACACTGGATTTGAGCACATCACTAGTGTATGATAGGTCTCTACCAAAGTGGTCTCTGCCCTTCCTTGGGTGTTTCCTTTTTGTTTTTCTGTTAAAAAAAATTTTATAGAACTTCAGACTATATTTACCCTTTCTTTCCTTTCAGTCATAAAGCAATTCCTATTACTGTAACACCAGCTTATTTTAGATGCGATGTTTTTACCTCCCATATTTCACATTTTTTTTAAAATTGAATAAATTTATTGAAAGATGGAAGAACTAAATAAATGGAGAGAGATACTATGCTCTTGGGTGGGAAAACACAAGAATAGAGATTCTCCCAAAGTGACACCATCAAGCTCAATATAATTCTGATCAAAATTTCAACTCATATTTTTTACAGCATTTCACAGTCTGCTTTTAAGATTGACATAGAAGAGTAAGGGTCAAGAAGAACGAAACAGTTTTGAAGTATTATGGTTAGATTCCCCCTACTACATATCAAATTTATACCTTAAGGTATAAAACAATAGTAAATTAATTAGTGGATAATGACACAGGTGAACAAACTAATGGAACAGTCTACCTTTCACTCTTTGCCTAACTTCTCTTTGTACACAACTATGTGCTAGCCCACTCAGACTGTATATTTCACATTTTTGAGGAAAGAATTTGTATTTTCATCTCTGTACACTTAAGACTTAAAATAATTCTTCCTTTGGAACTCAGAAAATTATATTATGTATTATTATGTTTTCCAGTCACCTTTAGCAATGAATTTGTGACTTGTTAAAAGTTATTAATTTTCAGTAAATATAAAAAGGCTTTTCTGAAGTAAAGACAGTGTTTTCTAAAGCTTCATAGTTTTCAAATTGTGTAATTCAGAGAAAGGGTTCCGTCTAATATAAACCTAATTAGATTTCCACAGATTCTGACTTAATTACCTACCCTCCTATCTTATATATGGCTCTTCTTAAAAAAAAATTAGGGGCTTCTGGATGGCTCAGTTAGTTAAGCATCTGACTCTTGCTTTCACCTCAAGTCATGATCTTGGGGTCCTGAGATTGAGCACCGAGTAAGGCTCTGTATCAGTGGGAAATCTGCTTGAGATTCTTTCCCTCTTCTTCCCTCTCTGTCATCCCTTCTCCACGTACCCCCTCATGCTTGCTCTCAAATAAATAAATAAAATATTTCTTTAAAAAAATTAGCACTTAGTAGGACTTTACTAAAGAAAGCTCTTTGGGAAAAAAACCCAGAAGTGACTGCTTCAGCAGTTGAATCTTCCAGTGTTTTTGCAAAGTTTGTCTTTTAATATTTTATATCATTTTGCACATAAAAGAATAATTTGGTGTTTTTCAAAATTGTTCCATATCATTTTAAATTTAAAAACATAGGCAACTTACCAAACTCCTGTAGGCTGTCTCCATCGGGTGTCTGTGGTTTAGCAGACCCCACCAGGTCATGCTGATCAGCAGCCAACTACCCGTGGCAAGAATTGACCACCTCGTGGGATCTTAAATTTAAAGGGGGAAAAGTGAGTTGTGAATTCCCGATGTGCTGGCTGCCCCATTTTGCTTGGGAATTAAGAGGGCATTTAGGACCAGTTTCTGTGGTCCTTAGAATGTGGTTCAAATTTCTTTGCAAGTAGAAGTATGGTGATGATGTTACTAACACTTACTGATACTAACATTTAATTTAAGCATCAGAGGAAATTGCTGTTGGTACCTTGCATTTAGCACTCTTAGAGGTTGAAATTACTGAAAGACTTGTTTGGAAAATTGTAATGTTGATCTATTGTGTTGAGAGGAATATTCCAAATAGAACTACAAGGCTGCTATGCTGCATGCAGACTTTGTTGAAATGTTTCTGCATTGCTATTATGCCCCACTCAGCAAAACACTGACCGTTTGAAAAGCATTTGCTTCTTTAAACTGGAAAAACAGAAGGTCACACTTAACCAAGAGTTGATGGCAGTGTGGTCACTGTTTCCATCAAACCAGAAAGCATGTTAATTATGTATTTGCTTATTTGCAGCTGGCAGCCAGAGAGGCAGATTCCCTTTCATGATGTGAGATTCCCACCACCTGTAGGTTATAATAAAGATATAAATGAAAGTGATGAAGTTGAGGTAAGTTTCCCCTGCCCTCAAGTTACTAAGCACTGAAGGAGGGAGCATTTAATTTGTGCCTTTTGTACCTGTTGTCTTTAACACTGCTTAAACTACCTTGAAAATTATAGCCATGATGGACGTGTGCTTTTGATTGAGCCATCTTAATAATGATCTGATATACTACATAATGCTTAAATGGGGCTGCCTGAGCAGCACTGAGGGTGCATCTTTAAAAGTCACTGCTAATTTCCTTTGTCTGCTGGGAAATTCCTTTTGCCCTTTCCTTCAATCTTTCAATCTTTATTTGAATAATGTATTGTTAGCTTACAAGTTTGTCTTCATTTTAAGCAAAATGGATTAGGAGAATTAGTCTTACAAAGAAGAAGAAATCATGCCTTGTGATAGAGCAGCATTCTAGAATTTCTTTAGCAACAAATCCTTCTGGTGTATTATTAAAAACCCATCTATGTGTTTTAACACAAGCACATATAGGGAAAACCTCTTTTTACTGGGCATGCTGTGAACCACCTGACCCATGTGCCATTGATGTCTTTGACCAAAATGTGTTGTAGAGATAAAGCACAGTAACAAAAACGTTGTGTTCATAATTTCTCTAGCTACTGAAAATTGTTTTGGGACTTGAAGCACTTGGAGTCTGCTTTATGTCGTAGTTGGTCTGTGTGGTACCCTCTCCTGCCTCTCCCTTCACACCATTTGAAGTTGCTTCTCTTCTTTATCCACAATGTCTTGTTAATAGTTGCAAGGTCATGAATATTTGCGGTATGAAGGAAGCAGCTAAGCAGACATTTATATACAGATAGGGTAAAGCTCACTAGGTCCTTGAATTCTTACTTCCTGTTGTTGCTAGAGTACAGATGGTACAGTGAACCAGAAGAGTCCTCTGCCGTTGGTGAGGTCACATTCTTGTCAGGGTATCCAACATTATGGTAGATGGAATACAAAAGTGAGAGGATGTAAGGTGATCAGGGGCTGGAGTACTGTTCTAGAGAAGTACTCAGGGAAGGTCTCTGAATGTCCAGGCCTGTGTTCGTCTGTCTTCTAAAGTGGAGTAGAAAAAGTACTATGTAATTACCAGAAATGTACTCAGTACCTACTAGGTATAAGGGACTGGGCTTGGTGTTGTGGGGGATCCTATTAGGAAACAAAAACATTGTCTACATTTAAGGACCATTAGTTGTCCACTATCCCAGGAGACTCCAAGCTTCCTGAAGGCAAGGACATTTGGTCTGTATGTTAGAAACGCTCTAATAATGTTGGGATGGGCAATGCAGACGTTTTTTTTCCAACTGAGTCACATGACAGGTGGTAGCCAATGAGATGCTGTTGCTAGAGTGGTCTTACTATATTGCTTCACAGTGATACATAACGGAGGTTATTGCTCTAGGTAGAGAGTTGAAAGGCCTGGGTGGTGGCAAGAGGGGAAGGTAGGTTAAATTAAGTTGTATTAGTCACTGTATTGTATAACCATTAACTTAGGTTGTAAAAAGGGACACAAGACACTGGGTCTTCTGGTGTGTCTGTATCAGGAATGCTCATAATAGTGATGGATTAAGGGAACTTTTCCCCCAACTTAATCACATGACGTGGGGGACCAGGGAGGTCCTGTTGCTAGGACGACCTCACTGTATTACATAACAATTAACTGAGGTTATTTCCCTGGCTAGAGCAGAATTGAGAATAAGTGATAGGACAAGAGAGAAAGGTAGGTTAAGCTATGTTTAGTCACTATGTAACTTCAGTTGTAAAAGGGAGTCAAGAATTGGAGCCTTGAGTTACTCATCAGCCTTAGGCTCTGAGCTCTATCTCCTCTCCTCCCTGCTTTCTGTTTCTGAGTATTTCTGTCTGTCTCCCCATATATACTATGCCATCTCTTTTCCCATTATCCTTGATTTGCTGGTGTCTTCACAAAAGGTTCCGTGCTGCACGTTGTAAGTGGACTTTAACGTGGTCACCAGAGAGATCAGTTAGAAGAAATGATCCAGTGTGCGAGAGCAGGAAGGTTGTATCCAGAGGATTGCCAGCCTATAGTTGTCCATTTTAGTGGAGTGAGAAAGGGGACAGGAGACCAGGGAGTGACCAAGGATTTATTTAGGCACCAGGAGACATGAATGCCAGAGTGGTATCCTTAGTGGGTTCAAGTGGTCAGAGGCCCTTACCCATTTAGTGACCAGGCAGTAGGCCAGGTCAATAACTTCCAGTCAGTTATTTACCTACCAGAGTAAAACAAAAACAAGTTTATACAGTTTTAGATACATTTTCATAGTTGACAGAGTATCCAAGGCAAGTATGCCCAGGTTTATGAGCAATCTGCTTTTCTTGAGCATTCGTAATGCAGGGGACTGATTATTATTGATCTGAAACAAAGAAAATAGGAAGGTGCTTTGTTCAGGGCTCTCCCAGGTAATCAAGTAGTTTCTGATTATGTATCTGTAGGGTTGCAGTCTGCTTTAAGGCATACAGCATACGGGTTTGCAAGACACCTGGCTCATTTTAAGAATTTTCTTCAATGTCTGATAATCTATAGATTTCTGAATGATGCTAATTATGAAATAATCTATGTTGTAATTTTTGTGTAGGTTTATTCCAGAGCAAATGAAAAAGAGCCTTGCTGTTGGTGGTTAGCTAAAGTGAGGATGATAAAGGGTGAGGTAGGAAACTGCATATTTAAAAATTTTTGTACTGTTTGCCTTTTCTAAACCCAGGTATTAACATTTCAGTGTGGATTTCTATTTTAAATTAATATCTGACTTGAGTCATTTTATTAAAATGTTTTCTCTACGTGTTCAGTATGTTTTGTGTATTTTAGTTAATTGATCAAATAGAGTTTTTTCTTCCTTCTAGAGAACTTAAAAATAACTGTATAGGTATAGCTTATTGTTCTTAATTTAAAAACTATGACCAGGAATGACTTTTATCTGTTTCTATCAGTTTTATGTGATAGAATATGCAGCATGTGATGCTACATACAATGAAATTGTCACAATTGAACGTCTGAGATCAGTTAATCCCAACAAGCCTGCCACGAAAGATACTTTCCATAAAATCAAACTGGACGTGCCAGAAGACTTAAGACAAATGTAAGTTCATATGCCAGAAATGCTGAGAACTTACAGGTGATAGGCAGTTAATTTAAAAGAATATAAATTTTAAAATAATATCAGTTTTTAAATTCAACGAATTTTGGCAAAAATGGTTTGCAAAAGTAGTGCAGAAATAAACTTTGTTCATAGAATTTTGAAATTTTGAAAAATGACTAGTGTAGATCTTAATATCCCCAGATAAATATGTAATGAGTAGAGTAAAGAAGCTTCCAAAGGTTGTCTCAGTCTTATAATCCCTGGGCTGGAGTTATGCTTAAAGACTTTTTTAGGTGAGAAATTGCTTTTTAAAGGTTTCCTCAGGGGGGGTGTAATGAGTTTGCTTTGGATGTGTCACACTTTAGATAAACATTAACTTGAAATTCAAAGTGCATAGAAATCCTGCTTTTTCAAGTGATTACATATATGTGTAAATTTTTGTGCTTTCTGATTCATATACATTTCCTTCTTTCCCTTAAATTGGTCTGCAGTTTTTCTGTGAAAAGGAGCAGCAGAATAAAACTGGGTAACATGTAGCTATCCCCAAAAGTTTTCAACAGTTAAGAAAATTACTAATCTTATGTACCTGAAATAAGGAAGATTCAGAGGAGAGTGACTGTCCTAAATAATGCCACCTTTGGTAGTCTATGACCACTAGCGATCCCTTAAAAGCATAACTAGTTTTTTCGTTTCTCTGTAATCTCAGGTGTTTGATTTGGCTGAGTATGACAGAGGTGGACAGCAAAGGAACCTTTCTCTGTAATCAAATACTTGAGTGGGCTAAAAGTATTTCAGGGATGTCCAGCAAAGGAACTAAACTTTTAAACAGAAACAGCCTTTTTTGTGTATCATGTTTAGTATGAATTCATACTTCTACTAAGTATAAGTCTCTGCATAGACTTAATGCCAGTAGTTCGCAATCATTCATCTTAATTTCACAGTGGATATTCTTTTTATTTCTAGGTGTGCCAAAGAATCGGCACATAAGGACTTTAAAAAGGCAGTTGGCGCCTTTTCTGTAACTTACGATCCAGAGAATTATCAGCTTGTCATTTTGGTGAGTGATTTTGACTTGTCTCTTTTGATGTACTTCATTTGGAGTATTTAGTTTGATAATAATAGTGTTAATTTAAATATCCTTAGTCTATCAATGAAGTCACCTCGAAACGAGCACACATGTTAATTGACATGCACTTTCGGAGTCTGCGCACTAAGCTGTCTCTGATACTGAGAAATGAAGAAGCCAGTAAGCAGCTAGAGGTATGTGGCTTTCCCTAGTGCTGCTTGTAAGGCTATCTAGAAATGGTAACTGTGGAGTTTCAAAACTTGAATATGGGCAGGTTGTCCTTTATTTACTGTGTCTTAGCAATTCCCTATATTTTCTATTTTGAAAAATTAAATTATATAGCGCCTAATCATACTAAAGTTTTTCGTGGCTAAGGTTTCAGAATTAAGCAGCAGTTGATTATATTAAGGAACTTCTGGTCAACTCACTTTTTCTGGAAGTCCATCAAAGCTGTTAATAAAATGAGGCAATGCTTCTTCCATATAACATGTTGTCATTTAAGTACTAGAGAGTATTTAAGTATCTAATCATATTCCTTTCATTATGTATGTTTATCTCTGTTTAAAAGGGTATAGAACTTCTTCATTCTAATTGGTTGTCACTCTTTAAAACTCCTGTCTTCAGATTCCTGCCAGAGGCTATTTCCCTAACTTACTATTTCGTCTCTTCAGGTGCATTTTATCTACTTTTATTAATCTTCCAGTAATTTCCATCACCATACATTTATTTTCATTGTTAACTGTCTAGTACTTCCATCCATAACCATAGAAACTAAATGGATTTTAATGTCCCAACTCAAAGGTATTACTGTCAGATTCCAGAGTTCTTCATCATTATTCATTTCATAGAGGGAAAACACCATGCAGTTGAAATAATAAAGAAAAAAAAAGTTCCAAATTGCATATTAAGAGAGAAGGTAGTCAAGGCTATAGTCTCATAAAACCCTATGAAACTTGCCACCTTCCCACTTGATGTGTGATTGCTGAACTCTCAGCAAGAGAGAAGACACTCACATCTTGTTTTGTTACTGTTTTCCTTATGGCCATGGAGGTCTGTTTAAATGGTTTTTACTCTCATTCTTTCTTGATGTCCCTATGTTCACACATTTGTGGTTTCTTTAGCAATTCTTTCATAACTTTCAGGCCTAAACAGCCTCCTTACTGTCATTGTGAGTATTATGGAAAATATACTCATGCCTCTTCTTAAACATCTAATTCTTCTTAAATGATCTGTTATGGTACCTTTGGTTTACCATTTATCAGTGAATTATCAGTGAAAAGAATAAACCAGGTGAATGAACCAGGATTCAAAAAACAAGACTTCTTGAAAAATCCTAGGAATATTTCATACATTTTGTTACTCTTATCTACAAAATGGTTATTAGACTTTTTAAAATTGTTTACAGTAGTTAACACTCATACATTCCAGTTAGTCGGTATGTTGAAGACTGAGAAACTAGTGTGCATGCCTATCTTTCCTCACTACTAATATTAAAGAGATCCACATATTCAGATAAGAAATTTCCATTTTCAACATGAGCCACTAATATGTTTGGTTTTCATTTATGGCATGCTAGAATAAAACATTAAATTTTGATAATGCTGTTTAAAGAGAGAGCAATTATCCACAAGTTTGGGGTGTTGACTGTAACATATTTGTCATTACTGAATATTTGAAAGAATTCATCATACTTGTGGATCCAGATCACAAGGTCTTACAGACTCTCATATTAGGTTCCAGGTGCATATGCAAGATAAGTTGTAAATCTTTGGCATTTTATAATCATTTGATTTCATGACTGCACCAACAGTTTTTATGATTCCATTCCTCAGGTTGGGGAGGTGGGGGAAGGAAAGTATTTTAATATCTCCACTTCATGAGAGGGATGGATATCTAGACCACAATATCTAATGATAAGTTAAATAAATGGAGCAGTTTCCAGAAGAAAACTGAAAAAAAGTATATGTACTGATATCCTTTAATAAAAATGAAGTGAATTCAATTTTCTATAAAGATGGTATTTAAAAAAAATTTTTTTTTTTACTTAAATAACATTGAGTCTGTCAGATCCGGTGGGCTGGTTTTTATTTGGGAACCTTTTATCTGCTTAATACTACGTTATTGATGTTATTGGTTACCTACGGCAGCCTTGAAAATAGGTTTTTAAAAGTTACCTTAGAAAGTTGACAAGAAGCCCTTTCCTATTAACAAATATATCAGATGGTATAGACCTTCAGTAACCTAAAAAGTGCTTATGCTGTGGGAGGTGTTTTCTAAAATCTTTTAGTTTACAATTGAAACTAATTTATAGGCCCCTGATACATAGGGTCAAGATTATTTATATGGCTGACCTAAATATAGCTGCCTTGATAGTTGATAAAGCATATTAATCAGACGTGCATTTTTCTTCAGAGTTCAAGGCAGCTTGCCTCAAGGTTTCATGAACAATTTATCGTACGAGAAGATCTGATGGGTCTAGCTATTGGTACTCATGGTGCTAATATTCAGCAAGCTAGAAAAGTACCTGGGGTCACTGCTATCGATCTAGATGAAGACACCTGCACATTTCATATTTATGGAGAGGTAAATATTTTACTATGTAGTTTTTTTCTAAAATAACAAAGAGTATTTCATAAGGCTCATCTTTTATCTTAAATCTTTTCCTCTTTGTTGTTAGGATCAGGATGCAGTGAAAAAGGCTAGAAGCTTTCTTGAATTTGCTGAAGATGTCATACAAGTTCCAAGGAACTTGGTCGGTGAGTCAGAAATTACTGTTGACATACACTACAAACACACCAATTAGGGAAATAGTTCAGTTATTCTGCTAGAATTCCATGTTCACTCACTTGGAGAGTCATTTAATTGAAGCTTAATCTTTGAAATATGGTCTGTTGTTACAGTATACAGAAAATATTTGATAAATATGATACTCAAAAATTAGAAGGTATACAAAAGACACTGCTTTGCTAGTTCAAACCTGTTAGAGCCTAGAAGAATAAATTTTGTACAGCCTCTTCAGTGTGTAGTTTCTGTGTCTTAAAATTAAACATTTTTTCAAGGGACACCTGAGTGGCTTAGTGAGTTAGGCATCCAACTCTTGATTTCGACTCAGGTCATGAACTAAGCGTCGTGAGATCGAGGTCCCATGTGAGGCTCTGTGCTCAGCGAGGAGTCTGCTTGTCTCTTCCTCTTTCTGTCTCCCCCGCTCACGCTCCTGTGTGCTCTCTCTGTGTCAAATAAATAAATCTTCAGGGACGCCTGAGTGGTTCACTCTGTTAAGCATCCAAACTCTTGGTCTCAGCTCATTTATTTGGTGACCTTGGAGTTGTGGGATTGAGCCCTACATTGGGCTCTGTGCGCTGTACAGAATCTGCTTGGGAATCTCTCCCTCTGCCCTTACCCCCTGTGTATTCTCTCTCTCTCAAATAAATAAATCTTTAAAAAAAATATCTTAAACCATTTTTTTTCAAGATGAATGACATTTGAGGGCTTTATAATATGGAGGATATTTGTATTTATTTGATCTCTCTGATGGGACTATAAAATGATAGCATTCTGAATTATCTCTGAATTGAGAATCTGAATGTAGGTTACTTAAATCTAATGAGTTGCAAAGCTAAAAGTAACTCTGAATGCCTCTGAGGAATTTTGCAACACCAGTGGTAGTTCTTCATTTTGACTTAGAATACTTCTGTTTCATTACTATCATCATCACAGGTACCAGCAAATACCAGAAACTCTCTACCAATATTCTCAAATGCTGAAGATCTTTTTAGCAGAACATACCAAGCCAGTTGCAGGTTTTTGGTTGTGTTTTTTTTTTTTTAAATCAAGAATACTATCTATGTCTTTATACATAAAATTGGGACATAGTGCCTATACATTTTTAATTTACTGAACTTGAAACCACAACTGATTATAAAAAGTAATGCATGTCCTTTGGAAAGTTTAAAGAACAAGAAAATAAGAACTTCTATGCATTTTGTTCCCATAGTTTCAGTCCTGCTTAGCCTGCTTTAATTTTTTGTCAGCATAGAATTAATAAACATCTTCCTGTGCCATTAAAAACACTTGGAATAATATTTTTCTCTTGAATAAAATTAGTTCAAGGGTAAATACCAGTGAAATTAATGCAGAATTATTCATTCAGCTGTGTTGTACAGACAGCTAAAGAATGTGATGTTATTGAGGTAACTTGGACACAGTTGTGTGTGTGTGTAGCACTGTCCTTTTTACCTCAGGATAAGTGGGGTTTTGAATGATGCTTATTTTCCTTTTAGTTACAGTTTGCCAAGCAATTGTATACATTTTATAGTTAGAAAAGTTGTTTTAAATTTAAAAATTCTTATATAGCCAGTAGACAGTTTTTTCAGTAATTATCAAACAGAAACTTTGTGTTCGATTCATTCACTACAGTTCATTTGGGACGTGGCATTATGCCTCTAGGGGAAAGTTCTTAGGTGTTGGAGTTGGAGTTGAATGTAGATTTCGGTCCCTACCTCACTTTTTGGTAATTTGACCTTGTAACTGACTCCACCCCCTTGAATTTTATTTTCCTTACCTCCAAAAAATGTGAATAATAGTGTCCACCTCACAGAGTTGCCATGATAACTAAACAGGAAGATGTTGATAGAAAAGGTTTAGAGAAGCTTTGAACATAGTATGGGACTCTGTAAATGTTACTTCTCTTATCTCCTCCTCATTTAGATCAATTCCATCCAGTTCAGTAGAGCAAAATTGTAGTAAGCTGTCAGTTGGGATTGAGAAATAACCATGTGGTATATAGAATTGCATTATCTGTTATTAAAAATAGATTCTACCTCTGGTCATACCTGAAGAGAAGAGGGTTCCAACAGTAACCTTTCACCAGAAGGCCTGCTGAAGTACAATCAGCCTCGGTTTTCTTTTGTTTCTGGTGAATAAAATAAAGCAAGTCTCTTTTAGAGATTGGAATGTTGAGAGTTTTCAGAAAGCATTTTTGTGTAAGAGAGTTGGCAGGGCACATCTTTAGGGAGATGTCTAATTAGTATTGCATAAGTTTTCTTTGAGTCCCACGGTATGATTTATGATCTCTTTATTTTTCACAAACTCTGTCTAGCACGTACATGGATTTGTCATTCTTTTCTAAAAATTTGCTTGTTTTTCATCCACTTTGACAGTGAATTGGTTTAATTATTCAGTTAATTATAGTTAACACAATACTTAGGATGGTTAAGCTATTAACAGCAACTGTGCCAAGCTCAATTTTCTTTTTCCTGACTCATTGACACCTTTTTAAAAATCATATTAATTCATGAAAATATAATAAGTGTTACAGATTAAAAACAAACTGGGTGGGACAACACCGTGTAAAAACCTCTCTTCATTTGAAGACAGGAGTAGCAGAAATAATTGACAAAAGGACCTGCCTATATCAGGAGTCCTGATTTAATGTCAGTTTTGTTCCCTGACCAATGAGCAGTCAGAAAAGGTTATAAGGGCGAATGAGGCTTTCTGATGTGGCTGGAGTGCTGGGGTAATGCTGATGAGAAGAACCACAAGTTCCTATTGTGACGCTTTCCCTGGTTTCTTCTGTAGCATTGACTCAAAGCAAATTTTGGCTTCCAGATTTTTCCCCGTCCCTGCCTTAGAGGAGATACTGGGACAAGCACATGATGGTCTTGGCCAGTATAAGGGTGCTTTTTAGGTACCTTAGGAAAGCACTCAGATGCCGATGTAATTCACATGTAGACTTCTGGAACCAATAGTTCTTTTATTTGCAGGGTCTTGCTTTACACTAATGGATTATGATGGCTGTGAAAGCAGTCATTTCCCAGTTAAAGGGTATGACTGAGTTTTCTAAAATGAGGGAAAGAATGCCTATTTATTACCAGTATTCAAAGTCTTTGGAGTTTTAACAGATGGTATTGAATAATAATTAATCTTGAACTGGTTTTTAAGTTTTTTCATTATAGTTTTGAGTTATCTTAATAAAGTGTGATTTCTTAATCTTTTATTCTGTGGCTAATAAAAGATTAAGAAGTCACAGTTCACCTTTTAATATACTGATACAATCTATGAGTGATACACAGGAGTAATATTATGTTAACACATTGGCCTGGAAAATGTGTACTTCTTTTAGATGTATGTACAGCTGCCTAAGTCCCTTTTAAACTTGGAGTATCTTTTATAAATGTGACATATAAAATTCTAAAAATATTTATCATGGGTAAAGAAGCAGATTTAAATCAGGTACAGACAGAACTAAAATTGCCAAATGAATAAGCAAATGTATTTTCTATTATCTGTCCTTTCCCTTATTTCTTTTCATAGAACTTTGCAGAAAGAGTGATATATACCAGTGTACCAGCAAGTTTCAAGTAGACCCTTTTAGGCAAAATAAGAGCCTATCTTCAGACTTCCTTAAAAATTCAAAATTATCCCATCAATTCATGAGATTTAAATACCTCTGATACTTGACCAAAGTAGTTTAAACAGTGACAGACAACCTAATAAACAGAAAGCCTGTTTAACTCTGTCTTTTTGAAAAGAGTTTCTGTTTTGGTTTTGAAATCTTACGTTTTATGTGATAGTTTACAGTGGGGTACGCTTACTGGTTTGAGATAAATGTTTTTAAAACCAAACATGAATTACTCATTTCTTAGGCAAAGTAATAGGAAAAAATGGAAAACTGATTCAGGAAATTGTGGACAAGTCAGGAGTTGTGAGGGTGAGAATTGAAGCCGAAAATGAGAAAAGTGTTCCACAAGAAGAGGTATGTGATAGTTTCTGGTTTGTCTGATAAAAATTTCTTACTGTTTTTTTTCAACATGTTAATTTAGAGGCCTCTGTAGTATGGTATGCACATGCTAGGAATATAAAAATTCTGATAGTCATGCTAGTCATTGTTGTAGCCGGATAGTGACTTGGGACTAGTCACTTGAATGCCTTCAAATCTTTCTCGGGCTTTAAAATGGATGGCCATAAATTCTAAAAAGAGTATAAGGCACTTTTCAAATATAACTTTGATGTTGCTGACAGAGACCAAGTTGGGACACTAATCAGGTCTTCTGGCTTTTATCCTTTGTCTTTTTTAGTTTGTGTGTATATGTGTTTATTTTCTGTTCTTTACATTTTTATCTGGGCATAATAATCTCTTCCCAGTCATTAAATTTTATAACCCTCACTTTCATCTTCATGAATATATGGTTTTTGGTAGCAACCTTTAAAGAATTTATGTGGGTTGGGGGAGGTAAGGGTGTGCTCTTCTGTACAACGATATTATTTAAAATAAAATCCCCCCAAATTCATATTATTCAGTGCAAAAAAATCCATATGAAGCCTGTGGGTTTTCAGTGGCACCTGACTCTTCAGCTGGTCATTGCTACTGGGAAGCGGTACCTTGCCTACCAGATAAAGGTCAAATTTTGCCATATTTTCACATATTATCTAGTCTTTCCTTTTGTGAAAGGTTCTTTTAGCTGATGTTTGATGTTTTGGGGGGTTTACTTCATAATATTTGCATTCTCTAATTATTTCTGCCAAAAATGTTTACAATAATTTGTATTCTTAAAATATGATCATTGATATAAAAATGGGGCTAAATACAGTCTTGTAAATTGGTTCTCTTTTCCCTTTTGTGTTTTGTTTTTTACCAAGGAAATCATGCCACCAAATTCCCTACCTTCCAGTAACTCAAGGGTTGGACCTACTCCCCCAGAAGAAAAAAAACATATCGATATAAAGGAAAACAGTACTCATTTTTCTCAACCTAACAGTACAAAAGTCCAGAGGGTAAGAAATATTTATCACTTTGAATTATATTAAAAGGAATTTCTTTGACCCAGATGTCACAGTTGGTGTTTTGGGTGTTTTCTCTGGTTAGGCTTATAGACTACTCATGTGTTTTGTTTTGTTTTGTTTTGTTTTTTAAATCTGATTGCCATCTTATGAGAGGTTACAAACCAAAGTGATACCTACTTCTCAGTTTATTCACAGTGACAAATGTGATGGTATAAACATAAAATATGGGGTTACAATTAATGATCACATTTTTTTTCTTTTGAGGGTGGTCTTTCATTTTTTCATGCTGTTTCTTGAAATTTTGCAGGTTGTGGTAGCTCAAAATGTACCTTCTGTTAGATACATTTAGTTACTACTTAGAATCATGTTTTAGAAACTGGTTTTCAATATTTGAACTAACCTAACTATTTAGAAATGGGTTTAGAAGTCCTACAGTGAAAGTCCTGCGTTCAGGCTTCTGTGTATCATTTGTTATAGTTAATGACATCACTTGCATTCCTTATACTGCTTTAGGTGTTAGTGGTTTCATCAATTGTAGCAGGGGAATCCCAGAAACCTGAACTCAAGGCTTGGCAGGTAGGAAAACATTCCTTGAAAAATACATTTTAATTTTATATTTTAATGTTTATTCCCCTTGTTAAGAAAGACTACAAATGATCAGCAGGGTTGGGGGATGGTGGAGGAGTGTTTTGGGGTATGTTTATCCATTGCCCTGGGGAGAAAGCTCAAGTTCCTTCCTGTTGCTTATCAGGCCTTTCTTTGATGCTCACCTGTCCAGTGTCACCTCTTCTCATTCCCCTCCTTTGCCTTCCAGAGTGGCTTGAGCCATACTGAAGTACTTAGGGGTCTCTGAACACTATTGCCTCTGTATGCATATGTATCCTTCACCAGAGTGCTCTTTACCCTCCAACTTCCCAATTTGCTTTGACCTTACTCCTTGTGCAGCTTTCCTTGTGTACTTGCCACAGGTCTCCTCCCCCTGAGTGGCCCAAGGGCCTTTCCCCCTTCTGTGTTCCAGTGTGCTCATCCCTCTCAGTAGCACTTCCTACATAGACATTCACTTGTTAATCTGTTCGGCCACAACATGAGTTCTTTGAGGGTGCAGGGCCCCCTACCTGACCCGTGAGAACTATTTATGGGAAAAATGTCATGGCTCACCAGAGACTAAAAGCAAGAACTGCCATTTTATAAAGAGAAATAGAACCACAAGTGGCTGGGATATTCCTCTCTGCCTTTCTCCTTGCCTCCGTATTGAAGGCCGCTGTTGTGCTCTTGGCCCTTCTTCATTGGACGATTCTAGTCCCCTAGTGATGTGCTCAAATTAGAGTGGCACTTGGGTACGACAACAGTTTGGATGTGGGGAAGAAGAAAATGTTTTAAAACTATTTGCTCCAAAGTGATCAGACTAAACCTGTGACACAGGATTTTAAAGTTTATTTTGGACATACATGATCTAGAGGGAAGAGTGTAACATTTCATCATACGACATTTTGGGAAATGATAAGGTTTAACTGCTTTGTAACAACATCAGTTGGGGAGAAAACAGTCAAAAATGTTTTTGAGAAAAGGAGATCGGATGCATAGGCCTGATCATTTCCATAGTTCATATATTATTCAGTGCAAAAAAATCCATACGAAGCCCGTGGGTTTTCAGTGGCACCTGACTCTTCAGCTGGTCATTGCTACTGGGAAGCGGTGCCTTGCCTACCAGATAAAGGTCATTTTACAAGCATTAATTCCTAATTGTTCAGGTTTGTTTTTTTTTTTTTCTCCCACATCAACAGCCATGTTAATGTGGAAGGGAAAAGAAAGAAAAAACTATTCCAGCCCCACATACATTTAAGCAGCCCAGCAGTAACCACACCTATCAGATGAATGCTCTTTTTATATAAAAGAGATGATGCTTGCTAAAGAGACAGCTTCTTGATTTTTCACATCTAGAAACTTCGGCTAGAAAATTACGTCCTCATCAAAGCCACCATATGGTCATCTGTGGTCACGTGTGTGAATATCAATAACCATGTGTATTTCTCCAGTAGTAAAATATTAAAGTATTCTCGATTTTGAATGTCCTAATTGCCAGCTGTAAGTTTACACAACACCTTCGCTTCTTTAGAACTTTTTTTTTTTCCTCATTTGCACTGATGGGCTAGAAGTACAAATTTTTTTTGTATACTCCTTTTTGAAAATCTGTCTTTATATTAAAGTAGTACCATAGAGAAAAGATCAAACTTTCCTTATGATTCAGCCTTTTACAATTTTTAGAGTACATTATTGAAATGTTCAGTTTTGTGCTCATGGATCTGCCTCTTACCCTCAATCCCCTGCACAGAATAATTAGTGCAGGGGATTTACCCTAATTCTTCTTGTTTGTGTTTTGTTTGTACTCTCTTGACTTGGTTAGCAAAATGGATTTAGTTTTACTTTTGTGCCCTGGTATTTGACTTTGAATTTCTCTGTAAAGAATTTGATCCAGATAAAACCTGTAGTGTATGAATTAGAGTACCTTAAAGTATTCGTTTTGTTTATGCATCTCATGTCAGAGCTTGTATAATTTTGAATTACATAATTTGTGATTTTTGCCAACATTTAAGTGTAGCATTTAAAACATAATAATCTGGTACACTCAAGGGGTTGCTGTATTGATGTGTCGTTATTCACAATAGATGTGTATAATATGCCAACTTTTGTTTCCATGTATTGATTTATATTTTCAACAAACATTTGTGTACCTACTGTTTGTCAGGCCCTATGCTAGGGATTTAGTTATTATTTGCATTTTTGTCAGATTAATCCATTATTTTATAGGATTATTGTTGCCATTTATTTTTCAGGGTATGGTACCATTTGTTTTTGTGGGAACAAAGGACAGCATTGCTAATGCCACTGTTCTTCTGGATTATCACCTGAACTATTTAAAGGTGAGAGCAAGAAGAACTTTAACTTCTAATCCTTTTGTACTAAAATATAAAAACTCCACAGTCAGTCTTTTCAGCAGTGAAGTTTCATTCTAGCCTGTATATTATAATGAATGACCTCTAAAAGGTAATAGAGCAAATATTCACTTTGTTTTGCTTATTATATTTCTTTTGAAAACTCAAGTCCATTTTCTATCATTATAAATTTAAGGAGCAATATCCCAGTTCTCAATAAATCCCCCTATTTCCCATTATTTTTCTGTTAAACCCTTAACTCTCAATGTAGGTACTCTTGTACATAGCCTTTTCATCCAGTTGATACTTTCTAGCCTCTCAGTTTTTTCAAGGCCAGATTTTGTCTGTTAACACTTGCCTTTGTTTGTCCCTTTTATGTTATTTATTAAGGAAATCCCAATGTTTCATGAAGTCTTCTGTTTAAATGTTTATCCTTTGTATTTTTCTCTATACTCTGTTATACAAAATATAAATAACTCGTGTCTTGTAGATGCTCTTTTTAGTTAGTATTTGTACAGTTATACTTACTCTAGATTGCAAACTGGAAATCAGGAACTGGGAAGCTACGAGGTATAGTGGAAAGAGCACTGGATTGGCTTCTAGTCTCTCTCCTACCGTGAACTAGCTTATGTGACTTTAGGCAAGTCACTTCTCCCTTTACTGGATGCTTTTAAAAATTTCTTTTAGCCAAGATATTGTATAAGTCAATGAAATAAAATCTTACCCATGTCACTTTTATAATTTCTTCTTTATATCCATATGCATCAAAATTACAAGTGACTAGTACTAAATAGGATTTTAAAAATAATCTAGCTTTCTGTTTTATTTATGATCCTGTCTTAAGAATGTTTTTGCTGATTTCTTGAAAGAAAGAAACAATTTTGGGATGCAATTAAGGGGGAAAATGTACAGTAGTTAGGCATTTCATTCATCTTATGGTGGTCAGTTAATAATTGAAAATGGGAAGGTTTCATCCAGCAAGGTTTGCATGGGTAGGATACCCCGTTAGTTTGCTTATTTATTTTTGTTTTAAACTGTGTATTTTATTTGTAATCTGTTCTGTGTGTGTGTGTATGTGTTGGTTTTTTTTTTTTTTCCATATTCTTAGCTTAAATAATTACGATGACCTGGAGAGTTAGGGTTGCATTGTAATCAATCCCTTGTTCTTTTGACTAATGTTCTTTTTAAGATCTTTTTATTTATTCTTCACAATTGAATATCTTTTTTGGTTATCAGCAGCTGTCCCATTGCCATTCTTTTCATCACCAGATCTTCCCTTGATTGGGCCTGGCATCTCTCACCAAAAGGTGACTGCTTTGCCCCAGTGGGATAACCTGGACTACCATTCTGTTTCGCAAGATAACACCCATTCCATGAGTTATAACTATACTTGTGGAGTAAACTACTCACTCTCTCGTTGCTCAAGTCCTTTGTAAAACAGAAATTCTGGTTCAGAGCACAGATTAAATGTATCTGCCCTTTATTTTCCAGAAGCTTCCACAACCAAGATTTTAAGAACTTGGCTTAACAGGGGCTTATCCAGTGACTGTCCATGTCAGCAGTCCCTATGATGGCCACTGCTTTACTCAGACACCCAGTACTATTAGAGTTATGGATACAGTTCCCTATTAGCCAGAAAAGGAGATCTTTAATGGGTAGATTGGAAGGACAGAGGTTAGAATTGAGGCTTCATCTTGATTTGACAGAACCCAACATATCAAACATATCAGAAGCACTATGTGTAAGGGTCTGTCAGTTGACCCAGGTGTATATTTTGATCAACATTAATACTGTTCATTGTACTTGTTCTAGCATAGTTGTAGTCTTTAAGAGGTTTCAAGGCATGATGTTAAGATCTAGCTTTTTTGGTTAGCTCTTAAATAGTTGTATCCCCCCTTCCCTGAGATATAAGGAATAGGAGCATTTTCAGTTCCCTGAAAATAATTTTTCCTTAATGGTGTAATCATATCCAAAGACCTACCATAATACATGTTCTTTGAAAGCAGAAGATGGCCCAAACTCAGTGCTTCATAAATTAAGATACTAGCTGGCAAATATATTTTGATTAAGATTATTTACAGTGTGTGATTTTTTTCAGGTTAGCTCGATAAACCTTAAATGTCATTTACCTACATTTTGGAGTTGCTTTATTCAATATCCTATCATCAAGAAGTCCCCCAACTAGCATATCTGTGCCTTAGCAGATTCTATTGGATAATAGTGCCAAATCAAACAACTTTAAATTCTATTCAGTAGAATTTTAATGCTGAGTATTTTTGTTATATCTCTAATTATGGACATCAATAATCTGTTATCTATAGTAATTTTTCTTTTTAAGGACACCATTCAATTTCCTGATAATTCTGTGTAATAGTGTTTACTATAAATTTAGAACTGAAATTGAAATATTTCCAGTATATTTTTTATCTGATGAAAAGGAGAAAGGTATTATTAAGTAAAATGTCAAATTATTTTTACTGTTATCTTGTATATTTTAAATAGGAAGTAGACCAGTTGCGTTTGGAGAGATTACAAATTGATGAGCAGTTGCGACAGATTGGAGCTAGTTCTAGACCACCACCAAATCGTACAGATAAGGAAAAAGGCTATGTGACTGATGATGGTCAAGGAATGGGTCGAGGTAGTAGACCTTACAGAAATAGGGGGCACGGCAGACGCGGTCCTGGATATACTTCAGGTACAAACTAAGCATTTTACTCAGTAACTTTATCTGTTCCTAGACTTAATAGCTGCTAATCTCTAATATTCATTAGAACCCCATTATAACGGTTTCTCACTACATGGTTTCCGAGTCACAGTGGGTCAAATTGTGTTGCAAGAGACATACAGAGTTAAAACCTGATGATAACACTTAGAGTTTACAGGGCAGGTGTGAGTTCTGTCCACGTTCTGACTTGGGGATAAATCTGCTTAAGCCCTTGTGTGTTGATGACTTTCTTAAGGCCTTTCCTGATTTTATTACTGTATAGCCAAAATTATTTTCATTTGTGTACTGTGGCTCATTTTTTGTCAGGCATGTGCTGGTCATACTTGCTGGATGGACTGTGTAAATCAGGGCTCTGCATCCTATGGCTCATAAGGTGATTTTGAGTGTCATGGCCAAAGTCAGCCCTAGGCACAGTCAAGAAGTAGGCAAAGTTTCTCTTTGCCTTCCCAGCTCTTCTGTCAGTGCTTCTTTCTTCTCTCCCAGTGCCTTCCACTGAACACTGTCCCCACCTGCCAGTGCCTACTGTCTTTCTTGCTCAACTGTGTATCTACTATGTAACTTGCTAATGGTGGTATAAGGTATAATCCATCTCACAAATATTTGCATTTCAAAAAGGAACTCTTTAAGATGGAAAAGCCTTCAAGATCCACAGGAAAGAAGCTATAATGGTGAAGCTATAATTGGTCATTAGCTCCAACAGAGGAAGAGAGAGAGGTAGTAGAGTTGATATTCTGGAGTGGGGGAGACAGACACCTACTCCTAAGGCAAACCTTAAACCTAACCCCTAACCCCTCTCCCAACAGTCTGTCCTTTTTGCTGTTGAAGTCCCACCTCACCATGGAGCTCTTTTCTCCCACTTCCATCCCCCTACATCATTAATCTACCCCCTCATGCATAATGAGCTTATCTTAATAATTCCCTTATTAATGATAAATTATTTCAGTGGGAGAGGGAGGGAAGGTTGTGGACCAAGCATCAGGCAAGCATATCCCCTTTCAGCTAAGTTCAATCCCGGATCCCACAAAAGACCCTTCCCTGAGAGAGTTACCATGTTGGCCTTCGCCACCCTCTCAGAGGTGACCAAAATGTATGCATTCCCCGCTGTCCCTGGGCCAAACCTTGTTAAAAGGAACTCTCTTTATAGAGGTTTATTTATCAAGGTATTGCATTTAACTGTTGTAGACAACTCTTCCTCCAGAGAGCGCAGATGTTTAAAGGAGCACAGCTGTTTAATGATGTGGCATACTCAGGTTTGAACTTAGATGGCTAATAAAATACCTTGTTTTTTTATGAGAACCAAAAACATTTAAAACCAAAATTACCTCAAATATTGTGAAACCCTTCATTTTGAATTTAAGATAATTTGTTTTACAAAATGGAAGGTGATGATACTCTTTGGGTTTATAAATTGGGAAGAGTGTTGGATTACCCCTGAAACGTCTCTGGAAGCTTCTGTTAACCTAACTTTTTTTTTTTAAGTCGGACAACGGTATATAACTTTTAACTCTCGATAGGAACTAATTCTGAAGCATCAAATGCTTCTGAAACAGAATCTGACCACAGAGACGAACTCAGTGATTGGTCATTAGCTCCAACAGAGGAAGAGAGGGAGAACTTTCTACGCAGAGGAGACGGACGACGACGTGGCGGTGGAGGAAGAGGACAGGGAGGAAGAGGACGTGGAGGTGGCTTCAAAGGTACAGAGGTGTTCATTTCTTAATAATTGAAGGTGAATTTTAACAACCAGAGTTCTGTGAAAAATCTTGGTGATTCAAGGATATATTACTTAAAACCCCATTTTTCCTGTTTTCTATTGGTCAGCAGAGGAAGGGCTCAGCAGTAGTCAACGGAACGTCAGCCTTCCCATGGTTTGTGTAGAACGTAAAAATAAACACCGATAACTAGTTCAGCTTCTTTGGGGATTCTGCACATAACGTGAACATTAGCTCAGGTTGACCTGTGACATAGTTGATGCAGAATTGTAACGCCTTTGAAATACTTTGTGCTTCTTGGTTACATGCTAGATTTCTAAGCATTATGTAACTGGAATCACTAGATTGTTGATTATGTTTTAGATTCTGTGGTCTAAATAAATCGAGAGTGTAGGAATAAAGAATTTCTAATAAGCACATCAGAATCAGTTAACTGTTGAACCTTTTAAAATTGACCCTGTAGGAAACGACGATCACTCCCGAACAGATAATCGCCCACGTAATCCAAGAGAGGCTAAAGGAAGAACAGCAGATGGATCCCTCCAGGTAAACTGGTGCCTATTTACATCTAAATTATTTGAATTACTGTAGTTTGAGACTTACAAGTTTATTTTACTTTATTTTTAAACATGTTGAAAAGTTGCAGAATTGATACATTTGACATGTTTTCCTTTCAGCATTATAATTGTGGGCAGTCTTAGTTCTTCATGACAAATATACCAAGAGAATTTCTCTAGAGACTATGCAGTCTTAAGCATTTGTGAAGACTTCGACAGTCTGTTAGGACTTGAATACCAATGCCACATTGGGGGTTCCCTGCAGTTTCCGCAAGGAAAGGGACATCCCGGAATGTACTGGGAGACCTGAGTAACCCTGTGGACCCCTCTTCCCCTGAGTTGCAGGGATAGGGTGATCTCTTTGAGTGGAAAGTAAGGAAAAGGAGGGCTCTGTCTCATAGGTAGTAATTATGGTAGACAGGGCTGCTGGTGCTCTCAGCTAGTACGTGCGAATCAGCCAGCTGTTGGTTTATAACCAGCCTCTGTTCTGAGATCCCTTTTCAGTTGGTCATCACCTATGCTGAATCCATTGTTAACGTTAAAATTACTCCTGAGCATGTCAGACACCATTGCTAAGTGCTTTCTGTGTGTGTGTTACCTTATTTACTCTTTCAGCAGCCCCCTGAGGTAAGTAGTTTTATTTTTTATTCTTTAGGTGAGTAAACTGAAGCTTTTAGAAAGATTCAGTCCTTTGTCCACAGTCACATAATGATCATATGGTAGAATGATATTTGAACTCTGGTATATGATTCCCAGAACCCGTATTCTCCTCTGCTTCTTAAATTCTTAATCCTTAATCCAAGTAGTTAGGGTTCCTTATTGACTGTGGATTGGTTTAGGACCAACATTCAAGATTAGTGAGATGCTTTTCAAGAGCACAAATTTCCTGACAGAATATTCCATGGGATTCCTAGCAGTTGTAAGTAGGTGTTAATTGTTGGCAGGTTCTTAAGGAATAGAAAAGACCTTAGATCTAGGTAAAGAGATGAGGAAATGATGTACGTACATGTGTTTTGCAGAGATAGAAGGCCTTTATCTGCTGTCCTTTTACTTCTCTACTTAAAGTGACATGTTCCAGGAATTTGGCAGTCAGATCATATTGGTTAAAAGGGTGCATATTCATAATTGTATTTATAATTAAAATGGGACAGCGAATAAAAAGGTTTGTGTTTTCCATGTAGGAGAATAGATCCAAGTCAAAGCACTAAGCCTTTGATGGCCAAACATCTAGAATGCACACTGAGACCCAGCACTTGAACACACTTTGAAATTAGAGCAATCCATTTTGATATCTATGTAGCATTTGTATTTCAAGCAGATCAATAGTTGTAGTTGTTTTAAGCCCATTGGTCAATATTATCTTCTTTTATACAGCATCTGGGATTGTTAGCATTGTTTTAAGTGTTCTGTGTTGGCACGTAAACTATTTCATAAATCTTAGGATACTGTTTTCTGGACTGCATTCATCTGTACACATCTGTACACATGTCTTGAAAGTCCTTTCACACATTAGTGTTGTCGGATTTCCCTGTACCATTATTATTCTTCAGAGTTCAAGTCTTATGATTATCTGACTTGCCTTACTGAAAATACAAGCTATAAGAAAGCAAGGCTCAAATTTTTCTACTGTAAGACAGTGAGAGCCCCAGTATAGAGAGGTTAATCTTACCTATGATAGATAATTCAGGTGTAGACTAAAGGCTAGTTACTTAATAAGCAAGTTGAGTTCTTATCCTGGTAAAGGGGAATAGGAAGGCATCAATCTGGGTCCCTTGTGGGTTTCACAGTCTTTAATAACCCATTCTTTTGAACTCTAGTGTTATAATTACATATTATCTCGTAATTAGTAATAGTAATTAATTTTAACTATTTTGTTTCTCACTATTTTATTCTGCTTAGAAGAAGACTCGGTAGGATTGTGAGTTTTTATCTAAGTTTGGACGCAGTGAGATGACCAGTGTGTTCCAGTTAAAGAAGAAGAGTGTTTTTAAAATCATAAAATAAATAAAAAATCCTTCCTAACTTTAATTTCTTGCACTTCCTCTATTCTCACTCCCGTTTCCCCTTTTACCATGTGGAACATACACTTAGGCTTAAGTTTCTTGTCAGGCCAGTTACAGATTACAATAGGATATGGTCTGTGTATATAACAACTATAACTTGTTTTAGATCAGAGTTGACTGCAATAATGAAAGGAGTGTCCACACTAAAACATTACAGAATACCTCCAGTGAAGGTAATCGGCTGCGCACGGGTAAAGATCGTAACCAGAAGAAGGAAAAGCCAGACAACGTGGATGGTCAGCAACCACTTGTGAACGGAGTACCCTAAACTGCATAATTCTGAAGTTATATTTCCTAAACCATTTCCATAACTCTTATTCCATATTAGAAAACTTTGTTAGGCCAAAGACAAATAGTAGGCAAGATGGCACAGGGCATGAAATGAATACAAATTCTGTTATGAATTTTATTTTTTTGGTATTGGCCATAAGCAACAATTTTCAAATTTGCACAAAAAGATACGTTGAAATTTTGAAACATTGCTTTTAAGTATACATTAGCACTTCAGGGCAGGATTTTAGTTTGGTTTATTTTTTAAAGTACTGAGCAGTGATATTTTTTGTTAATTTGGACCTTTTTCCTGCATCGGGTGATAACTTGCCGGTATATTTCAGTTTTTCTGAATAAATAGCATTTTTAGTAATCATATTACAGTTCTGTTTTCAATCTCCTATAGAAGTCCATGAAATACTATGTCATTTCATGTCCTGTGTCAGTTTATGTTTGGTCCACTTTTCCAGTATTTTAGTGGACCCTGAGATGTGTGTGATGTGACGTTTGTCATTTTCATTAGCAAAAAAAAAAAAAAAAAAAAAAAAAAAAGTTGTATGATCTGTGCCTTTTTTATATCTTGGCAGGTAGGAATATTATATTTGGATGCAGAGTTCAGGGAAGATAAGTTGGAAACACTAAATGTTAAAGATGTAGCAAACCCTGTCAAACATTAGTACTTTATAGAAGAATGCATGCTTTCCATATTTTTTTCCTTACAGAAACATCAGGTTAGGCAGTATAAAGAATAGAACTTGTTTTTGTTTTTGTTTTGTTGCACTGAAGTTTGACAAATAGTGTTATTGAGAGGGATGTGTAATTTTTCTGTATAGACAGGAGAAGAAATAACTATCTTTTCATTTGAGAGAGGCTAAAATAAAATGTTTTCAGCTAGGAATAAATCTTCCTGGTCGAAAGTTAATAGGATATGCCTGCTCTTTGGCCTGATGACCAATTTTAACTTAGAGCCTTTTTTTTTTATTTTGTCCTCCCCAAGTTTTGTGAAGTTTTTCATATTTTAATTTCAAGGTTATTTGGGGGAGATAGAAAGGTCATTTTCATGTGTGCATAATAATCCTGTGAAGTACAGGTACTTTGTCTAAAAAAACATTGGAAGCAGGTTAAATGTAAGCCTTGAAATATGAGCTCTAATGTATAAGTGGAATTGGAAAGCAGACTAGAATTGGTTAACAAATACTTCTTTAGTTTTTTTTTTCTTTTGTTTTTTGATGTGTTGGGTTTTGGTTCTGTTTTTGAGTCTTTTTTATGAATGAAATTTACTGAGGAAAAATATGTGAAGGACCTTCACTCTTCAGATATTATATTTTTCTTAAAAAATAACTCCAAGTAGGGGTACCACTGAGTCTGTACAGAGCCGTGTGAACCGAAGTTCTGCCTCTGATGTATTTTGTGAGTTTGTTTCTTTGAATTTTCATTTTACAGTTACTTTTCCTTGCATACAAATAAGCATATAAAAATGGCAACAAACTGCACATGATTTCAAGAATATTAAAAAGTCTTTTAAAAGTATTGCCAAACATTAATGTTGATTTTTAGTTATTTATTCTGGGAATGTATAGTATTTGAAAACAGAAATTGGTACCTTGCACACATCATCTGTAAGCTGTTTGGTTTAAAATACTGTAGATAATTAACCAAGGTAGAATGACCTTGTAATGTAACTGCTCTTGGGCAATATTCTCTGTACATATTAGCGACACCAGATTGGATTTTATGTTGACATTTGTTTGGTTATAGTGCAATATATTTTGTATGCAAGCAGTTTCAATAAAGTTTGATCTTCCTCTGCTAAATTGATGTTGATGCAATCCTTACAAATGATTGCTTTTAAAATTTTAAGATAGGAAAAGAAATCTATAGAAAGTGTTCTGTTACAAAATGTAACTGTTACCACTGGAAGTTTCACATGTCTTAGGAAGTTAGCTGTTATCTACCAACTTTCAAGAACTTGATCTTGTTTAATAAGGTGGAAAAAAAATCAACAAAATGGTACAAAAGCACATTGTGCCATTACAATATGCACTAAGTCTCTTTTTTTACAAAGGCTGAATTCAGCAAGGCGCTAACTTGCTTAAATGTGAATTACTAACTTCTAAAACTGTAATTTGATTCACATGTTTTCAAATGGAGTTGGAGTTGATTCGTATTACAATATTTGTGTGCTAAACGTGTATGTTTTTCAGTTCTAAGTCATGTTTTTAAAATTTTATTAAAGTTTCAAAAATCTGAAGATTGTTTATCTAGATGTAAATTTTTATTAAAAAGTTGCACTTATGAAAAAGCAAAAAATTAGTCTGACAGATGTTTGCTCCTGGTCTTAAATTTCTAAATATAACAAATATTAGCAGTATCGGGGGGTTTATTTATCATTCAAAGCATATATGCCTTGCAAATAATGTTTTACGTGCCCTTAAAAGGCAAAAACATAACCACTAGAAAATGCTTCTCCGTATTCCCAGTCATAATATTTCAACACGTTAATTACATAAGGTGCCACCAAACCATATTGAACACACACTCCTGTCTGTGCACACATAAATAAACCCTGCCATTTGAAAATACTAAATGTGTCTGTGTAGTTTAAAAAAGAAAACCATAGGAGCGCCTGGGTGGCTCAGTGGGTTAAAGCCTCTGCCTTCAGCTCAGGTCATGATCTCAGGGTCCTGGCATCGAGCCCCACATCGGGTTCTGTGTTCAGCAGGGAGCCTGCCTCCTCCTCTCTCTTCCTGCCTGCCTCTCTGCCTACTTGTGATCTGTCAAATAAATAAATAAAATCTTTAAAAAAAAAAAAACCATAATAAAACAAATGATGGGTTTGTAGGTAGAAGGTGCCTGAAATGGCTGTTGTAGTCACTTCAAGGAACTCGGGCACAGCTGAGATAAAAGGTTAAAAGTGGAGAGGAGATGGAGTCAAAGTTCTCTGTGTTAGCATCCAAAATGATTTAAGGATGCAGGACAGTCTCTTCTATATTGATGGCCTGCCTCTCCCCTCCCCCGTTCCCCCTCTGAAAACTCCGTCTTCGTTTTCTGCCTTTCTGCTACCTTGTTCTGCCTTCTGCCTCGTTCTGGACTCTTCCAGGGCCAGAAGAGCTGAGCACAGTCCATTCGATGTGATAGGTTAAAACCAATTTACGAGTAATTTGGTTGGGTTTTCCTGGTTTCACAGTGGTCTTCAGTGCTACATATGAAAAGCCTGTTGGCAACATCCACCTTGACACTCCATTTGGCTTACTCAGATGCCTTTCTCCCATCTGATCATGATCTTAGAGCTCCTAGTGCTTAGGACTAGTGTCTTTTAGAGTCAGTATACTGATTTGATCCCTGTTGAGTCCATTTGTCTCGTGGCCATAAATAGCATCTTTCCTTCATGACCTTCTGATGCCTCAGATAACCAGTTATTCTGAAATAGCCATTAGCAGATGCTAAATCTTTATCGCTCAGAAAGCTTAACAGGTACCAGTACTTATTTATTCTCAGATTTTATTTATTTGAAAGAGATAGTATGAGCATGGGGAGGAGGGGGAAATACAGTCTCCCCATTGAGCAGGGAGCCTGATGCCGGGCCCGATCCCCCCTGGGATCATGACCTGAGTTGAAGGCAGCCACTTAACCGACTGAGACACTCAGGTACCCCACAGGTATCATTATTTAAATCTTGAGCATCTTTTCCACTGTATGTTTATTTCAGGCTGTTTAAAATTTTTATTTGGGGCTACTTAGTTTTCTTATGCAGCGCCTGGGTGGCACCGTCACCCAGAAACATTTGACTCTTGGTTTTGGCTCAGATCGTGGTCTCAGGGTTGTGAGATTGAGCCCCGAGTCAGGCTCAGCACTCAAGAGTCTGCTTCAGATTCTCTCTTCCTCTGCCCCTCTTGCTCGTTCTCTCTCTCAAGCTATTTCTTTTTAGTTTTTTTATTTGTTTTAAGATTTTATTTCTTTGTCAGAGAGAGCACACACAAGCAGGCAGAGGTGGAGAGAGAAGCAGGCTCCCCGCCGAGCAGAGAGCCCGATGCGGGACTCGGTCCCAGGACCCTGGGATCATGACCTGAGCCGAAGGCAGCGACTTAACCCACTGAGCCACCCAGGCGTCCCAATAAATCTATTTTTAAAAAGAAATTTTCTTACCATTTATTTCTGAGAACTTGCCATGAAGAAATGGGGAAATCCTTTTTTTTTTCTTTTTTTTTAGTGTGAAGGAGTCTTATGTTAGTGGGAAAGGCATTAAAACTCTGCAAGTTGCACTTGCTAAATGATTAAAGAGTAAATTTAAAAATTAAGTGCTTAAAGGTTTTCCCACCAATTTGTGTATACCATAGATTTGATTACGTGGGTAGGTTGAAAATTGGAAGACTGAGTGTCAACAAGAGACAGTTAAACAGAATCCTGGGAATTGGGGAATATGATAATGATTCAGCATCATTCAAAATCTGGATGGCTTATGCAGGAAGGGAAAAAAAATTCCAGTGTTATTTCTTCAAGTATTAAGTTCTTTTGATAAATACTAAGGCATCTCTGTCAGATTTCCCCTGAAATCAAAACCTGTAAGATACTGTGTCAATAAACAGTACTGGTTCTCAAGGAATATGTATCATTAAAAGTTGCAAATGCATTGTAGCCACTACATGACAGGAAGGCACATAGAGAGTTATGCTGTGGAAAATCAATTGCGGGGCGCCTGGGTGGCTCAGTGGGTTAAAGCCTCAGCCTTTAGCTCAGGTCATGATCTCAGGGTCCTGGGATCGAGCCCCGCATCGGGCTCTCTGCTCAGCAGGGAGCCTGCTTCCACCCCTCTCTCTCTGCCTGCCTCTCTGCCTACTTGTGATTTCTATCTGTCAAATAAATAAATTGGAAAAAAAAAAAAAGAAAATGGAATTGCAGGGTAGATTCCACACTTGTCCAGAGCATAGACTGGCTCTGTGGTTATTGCATAAGTCATTTCAACTCTGTGTTTCAGTTTTTCATGTGTTAAAGGAATGATTGCTAAGGTATCCCAACTCCAAAGTTGTATATGCATTCATGTTTTATGTGGAGAAAGCTACAGAGAGTCCATGGTAATGAACCATCCCCTTGATTTCATCTCATTAAATCATTAATAAATATTTATTATATAGCAGGCCTGTGACAAGTTTCTTAGGGATGCAGGGATAATATCTCAGACCTTTAAGAAGTTCACTGTCAAACAGGACAGCTTGAGTCTATGGGCAGTGCAGCATACAGTACACGGTAAGTGCTAAAATGCGCAGGGCAAGGTGGGAGCATGCCGAGGGACCCGCCGCGATCAGGACGGTATGGAGCCAGGAAGGGACTACTTCCCAGGTGAAGCGAGTCCTAAAACAGATTGGAGGAGTTAGCCAGGTGTACAGGTGCTGAGGGCAATAATCTACGCATGAGGAAATCTGTATTTGGGAAGCTTCCAAGGGTTCCATGTGGCTAGGGCACAGAATTTGAGGGAGAGAGAGGTGAGTCGAGGTACCGTCAGGGAGGCCTACAGTGCCGTGTTAGGAGTTGGACCTCAGGGTGCCTTGGAAGGGTCTAAAATGACCAGGTTTCCACTTAAAGTGTGGCGCACAGACAGGATTGTCCCATGACTCTGGGAGCCCCTGTGAAGTTACCTTGTAACCAGCTGGCATGAGGGACTGGGCCCAAATCCAACTCTCAGGAGGCTCTTCTGCCCCACAGTGCAGAGCCAGCTTCCCACAGGGTCACAGGTGCCAGCCGCCTGGGTTCCCAGACAGCTCCCCTGACAGCCGGCAGTTTTAAGCCCTGATTTGATCGTCTGCATACAAGGTTGCTGTCAGGCCTGCCCTGTGGAAGGGTAGACCCCCAGAGAAGAAATAACCTTCTCCTGTGACCTTTGCATCTCTGCAAGAGAAAATGGGCATGCCTGTGCCTTGTCTTGCTGGTAATTTTCCCTTATTAAAACCTCTTCCTTCGGATGGTGGTGTGGTGTTCGCCTTCACCCACCCTTTCACAGATGGTGCCCAGCGTGAGGCAAATGCCACTCGTTCCAGCTCCGGCCTTTGGGAAACTGAAAAAGGGATCAACTAAGTCACACCAGGATGGATAGCAACCCACCGAGGGTAGTAGGAAACCTAGCCGAACTGCAGTCGCTGGTGAACATGTTATTGCGAAGGCCCTGGACATCTAAGCCCCTCCACGTAAGGCAGATTGAAATGATTGGATCCCTCAGCGCTCTCAGGCCAGCCAGCTCTGTGAGCCCTAAGAAGAAGGAAATCAAGAGAAAAGAGCCCTTGGTCCCAAGTGCCCTTAGAATAGTTGATTCAGTCTAACTTCTTGGATTTGAACCCTGTTCATTATGCAGTGTACCACCCAGGGGCCTGTCAGGGGTGGGGTTGAGGTACACTGACAGTCACACAGATCTCTTGAGGCTTGAACTGCTTGCATGATGAAGTTGCACCCATGAGGTGAGTGACGCTGAGTGACCAGCATTTGGGGTTTACCACAGGGTTCCCTTTTGCCAAATGAATTAGCTAGCCTGACCAATGAGGAGAGAGCAGATGTGCCTGACTTCCTGAGACACTGAATGCAGAGTGAGACATCCCTGCTGAGGTCCTAGCGGCCTTGAGGCACTCTGGCACTATTACCATGCTTGTAGGAAAACCTTGGGCATCGGGATAAGTTGTGAGCAAATGACTTTAATTCAGAGACCGCTGACAAGGTTGATGGCATCTTACATGAGGAAGACAAACCAAATTTTACTCCTTCTGTCAGGGAGTAAGGGATGGGAAAATCCTCCAGCGGCTGACTTAGGCCCTATCCAAAGGCGGAAGAGGTAAAAGGCCCTGTAAGGTGCCCCAGGTCTCAGCAAAAGTGGGAATTCATCAAAGCACCACTTCAGATCTCTTCTGAGGCTCCCTCAGGCAGCATGTTACGGTTCTGGGGCTTGAACGAAGGGATGGCTAAGTAAGGAAATGGGACAAGGAGTGAGGTCGTCGGGCTAAGTAGCCCAGATCACTATAAGGAGGTTGCAGAGAGAACAAAAGGAAGTATCCAGGAAACAAGAACTTACTCTTTAAAGATTTATTTATTCTAGAGAGAAAGTGAGCGAGCCAGCGGGGAATGGGGGGAGAGGGGAAGAGTGAGTGAATCGCAAGCAAACTCCCTGCTGAGCGCAGAGTCCCGCCTGCACACCCCCCACCAAAACCGGGCTCGATCCCATGATCTGAGATCATGACCTGAGCCAAAATCAAGAGTTGGGCACTCAACTGACTGCACCACCTAAACACCCCATCGATAACTGATTCTACATCAAGCACACCCTTACACAGAGCTGATGCCAAGAGGTCCTGGATGGGGGCAATTCCCTTTGGAGATGGAGGCCATTTTCCCTACTGCCTGGCCAGCAAATCTGCAAAGCCTCCTTGGAGAAGACTCCAGAGGAGGAAGCCAAGTGGTTAGCCATATCTTAACACTGCTGAAAGAGACTGTCGAAGACCCCATCTCCAGCAGGCCTGTGTGCCACCCAGGAGACTGATTTTCTAGCCCAACCATTAGTTGCCCCTTCAATTCAGATTTGAGTTCATTCAAAAGTGAACTTGGCCCAGGGTCCAGTCTTCTGCCCTCTGCAAGGGGACTGCTGACTTTCTGTCCTGGTCCTTGTAGCCTAGAACGTGTGGGGAGGATTCAGCAGGCCTGGACCTACCAGACACTAGAGCCCGAGGCACTGTTGTTGTTGGACCAGTAAGTGCACAGTAAATGAATTTCCCTGGCAGGGTTTGAGGTGGGTTTTACTTACAGCCAAGAGACTCGGCACAATTACTACATAATAGGTATGGACATGCTGGGCTCCCTCAACCCAGCGTGGTACAGTGACCTACTGAGTGGGTGTGGCTATTGCCATCTTTCCCAGTAAATGCAGAGCCTCTTACATTGCCAAAGCCTGCCACGACTGGGCAGTTGAAACAGAATCACATACCAGTAGGTGAGAAAGAATATATTCAAGGCTTATCCCATTGCCAGGAGGGAGTGGTAGGTCACAGTGTCTTCCAATTCCCAGTCCTCTTTAGCCAGTGAGTAAATCCAGTGCCTGTCGCCCCTGATTGCACATCACTATGGTTTTAGTGGTGGCTGCCATGACAGTCAGAGCATCTGATACACAGCAGGTGACTGAACTGATGGCAGCCGTTGCTGGCATCTGGTATGTGGCCTTAGCGTGGCACCGTCCAGTTCTTCAACCACTAGCCACTCGTGGCGGCTTTTGAGCGCTTGAAACATGGCTGGGCTGAACTGAGATAGTCTGTTAAGTGCAGAATATACAATAGATTCTGAAGACTTATTTTGAAGATTATCTAACTAGTTTTTTTTTTTACATTTAAATACTGTTTAAATGTTAATATTTTGGATCTATTGGGTTAGCTAAACTATGTCATTAACATTAGTTATACCTGCCTCTTTTTACTGTTTTTTTTTTTTAATTGGTCTACTAGAAAAAAAAATTTTGGAGATTTTTTAAAAAATTTCTTTATTTCAGAGAGAGAGCACAAGCTGGGGAGACATGCAGAGGGAGAGGGGGAGAAGCAGACTCCCCGCTGAGCAGGAAGCCTGATGGGGTGCTTGATTCCAGGACCCTGTGATCATGACCTGAGCCGAAGGCAGATGCTTAATGGACTGAGCCACCCAGGTGCCCTGAAAATTTTTAATTTTTAATTACATATGTGGCTTACGTTTTATTATTCTCAGACAGAGCTGCCCTAGACATTCCTCATGTCTTCTCCAGATTTCTCTAGGAAGAAAAAAAATTATTTTGTTTTCACTTGACAAAGCATGAAGTTTACCTTTATTGTCCTGCCTCAGGTATTTTGAACTTCCCCAGCAATACTTAATAACTACAACGTATCAGTAATGAGTTGGGCAAGTCCACTACATTATATTTGATGATATTTTGTTTTTAAGTAGACTGCACCCAGGGTGGAGCCTAATGAAGGGCTTGAACTCACCACCCTGAGATCAAGACCTGAGCCGAAATCAAGAGTCAGACACTTATCTGACTGAGCCACCCAGGTGCCCCTCTCTTGATGTTAATTTTCTGGTGGCCCTCACAGCTCTCTATGCATGCCCTCAACTCTGCACAGGTGGCAAGACCTTGAATTAGGATAGAGACCAGGACCAGGCCACTGGTGCCTGGCTTGGCTATATAAGCAACTGCCCAAAGAGCTATTCCGCAGCCTAATCAGGAAAAACTGTTGGCCTTGCAAATACTAGCTACACCACTGAATGATACCTGCCTTTTGAATGACAGTTATTTGTCCTGGTGGGGACACATTGTCTCACTATAGCAAAAAAGTGTGATTCTCAATCCCAACATTCCCATCCTATGATGAGTTGTTGTCACAAAACCAAATTCCATCACATCGGGGTATCAGTAATGGTCCTGTTGGGAAACTGAAAATCACACTAGTGCTTTTAACAGAGAATTTAATATAGAGATTGGCTAGACATACATTTAAGGATTGAAAATTCAGAACAGGAACATTAAGGTAACACAGAGGTTGGGGTCCACAGGAAGCATCCGCCATCCTGAGGCCTTCGGGAACAAAGGGATAAGGCTCAAAGGAGAGACCCATAGAATTCAAACCCAGACCTCCAGGAAAGGGATGCTGTTGGTTGGTACTGGTACCTTGGTAACTCATGGAAAGACCCCCATGGGGCTGAGACTTAGAGCACTGAGAGGGAGCACCTGCCAACTGGTTGATGCTGCTGGTGTCTCCGAGCAGACATGACGATGTTTATTCTCTGGCAGCAGAGTGGGGGGAAGGAAATCAGAAATTGGATTCATCTGCTGCTACGGGAGCAAACCATTCCCGCCAGAGTGAAGAACCATGGACCACAGTGTTCCAGTCTCCCTCTAGAGACTCTTAGGGGCAGAACCCAATAGGCAGCACTGGTGACAGAGCAGAGAAGAACACGGAAGGATGGTCTGGAACTGAGAGACAATCGCTTAATCATTGACAACGTGCCACAAACTGAGAAAATGTGAAATGGAAGTACCTCCAATCGGGGGTTAAGCCACCTGCAAGAATAGATGGCTACCCACTCAGCAGAAACCGATATGTCCCCACCGGCTGCTTGCCCTGAGTGACTGGCTTAATAGGGGCCTCCATTTAGAGACTCGGTACCATACAAGGAAACTTGTTTTACTGGTGGGTGAACAAGTTCCGTAGAATACCAGGCCATCTGTTATGAAGATGGTAAGTGCTGACAACCCGTGGCATTAGTTGCTCTACACAATGGGGCGACCTGAAAAGTGCTGCTTTTGGTAATAAAGCATTCTGCTCCTCAATGGATGAAATACACATTTTCATGGACTCATGGGCTACTGCAAGTGGCCTCACTCCAGTCAGGCCTTTAAGCGACCCAGGCTGAGACTAGTCAAGTCGTAACATGAAGAAAACAAATACAACTCACCCCCAAGCTCAATTAATAAGTCACGTATGTATTTGTCTCCACATCCTCAGAAAAGCAAAGCATCTGCAAGAAGTAAGTCAACTGAGCCCGTGAGACATCAGTCATATCCATATCCATGGTGGCCTACTAGATCTATGTCCAGACCCAGCACAGTGACAAAACCAGCATGAAGGGCTGTCATTTGACATACAAAGAAGCTACACTCACAGGCAGCATCCTAAACTGTAATTCAGGGTGGGCTTTTTCATACTACGGAAGATAGGACTGGCTCATACTGGCAAACATACTTCACGGGCCTTAAGAAGGATGGGGTAGGAAGGATCTCAGGCTATGTTACAGTTCCAAGCAAGTTTCAACCAGGCTGATAGGGAGTTCTTTAACTAAAGTTAGCTGTTACAGGGGTTCTCCTCCTCCTAAGAATGGATCTACATTTGTACCCCCACTGTTGCTCAGTCAAGGGCTGGAAGTGGTCTACAGGAAACATGACCTTGGCACAAATACAATCCTGGCTGCAGAAGGGTAGCAAGTGGGGCTCTCAGGCACAGCTGCACGGGCACCACACTATGTAATAATACTTCCCCCTCTCTTTGGACCTGCACTGACCATAGTGAGTAACTGGAAAATTTTTACTACATAGATCACAGAAATGTGATGAACACAAATTTAAAATGGCATCTCGTGTCCTTCCCCACCAGGCAGACAACTCTGACACTGGGTTTTTCATACCCCTCCTCTGCAGGTTGAGGACACTCTTGCCCATGCAGTAAGTCACCTTTACACTGAAGTCATCTTCCTTGATGTCAAGGTACTGATTCCCTTTGGTAATGGAATTGTGAGCCCCTGGTCTCTGTGGAGCTTTTCACTCCAGCATATAAAATATGGCCTGGTTTATTACTGAGGGGAGCTTATGGACCCCAACTGATTAGGCTTGGACAGATCCAACTCTGGGAAGCAAGTGGAGGATCAAGAGGCAAATAACCTCTCTTTTCCTAGTCCAGATATGGATAGACTGTACTTGTCTGGGGCAGTGACCATACTACTAGCTATCAGAAAGCTAGCTTTGTCACCCCCAATTGATTTGGCTATGGGGGAATCTTATCAGCACTGCACTATCATATAAGACCTCTGATATTGCTTCTACCAGGCAGGGGACTCAACCACTCTGCCTTGATTTTCTACATTCATGTATCCATCACCTGTGATGTCCATGCCAAACGGGTACAGAGATTCACCTTGGACCCAATTCAAAGCAGCATTTGTGCCCTTCTCACCCACTTCCAGGGATAGTTTTTCTATGTAGTGGGACCACCTCCCTTGTCTCCCCTGCCTCCTACTTAGATACACGGTTACCCACTTCCTAAGAACAGCCATACAACTCTTTCGTAGCCAAAGAGCCAGTGGGCACAGACTATATATCTCCAGATTCTGGTCCCATTAGCAAGATCTACCTGAGGGCATGAGGGACACAGTTTATCACCATTTTATATGGGTTTTCCTCCCCTCAGGAGATGTTTCTAAGGCTGACTCCACGAGATTACCAATGAGATAGGGTCTCACTACCAAAGATATTCTTGATTCCCTACCTCTGCTTTGTTGGATAACTGCATAGCTTTGGCTCATTTACTGACTAAAGACAAAGGATCAGTACCTTGACATCAAGGTGGCCAACAGCTCCTGCTGTTTCTGCCTGAATACCTACCTCACTGCAAGTGGCATTATCTAACATCAACTATAGGAGCTAGCCGCATGGCTCTCAACCACCTCCTACAGAAGCCCTACAGTTTTCATGATGAACTTTGTATCTCATTTGGGACCCTCTTCATTTTATAATGCCTTCTTTGCCATTGTTACCACTTCTAGAAATCCCACTGACAAATCCAATTAATTTCTGGTCCCAATGAGAAGACAGGTTTCACTGTGGGATAATGACAGAACATGAGACCGTGTGCCTCATCTTACTAACACTTAACAATTAAACCTATTCTTGTGTCCATTATACAGGACTGGTGTTTTATTTCACTCACCTTCCAGAGATACATTAAAGGGATCAAGACTAGAGACAGGGAGGCCAGGTTGTTTGAATAACGAGCCAATGCAATAGCATCAAGAATGGAGATGGTGATATTTATGATATTTAGGAGAGAGAATCAGTGGGAGTTGGTGATTATTATGTGGGTACAGAGAAAGGGAAGAAACTAGGGTTATGATTCACATAGTTTGGGCTTGATTAATAGTTTTCTTTTAGAGGAATGAGGATTTATTCATACAACTAATGTTTATTAAACATACACCATGTAGTACCTGGGTAGCTCAGTTGTTAAGCATCTGCCTTTGACTCAGGTCATGACCCAGGTTCCTGGGATCGAGTCCCGTTTCAGGTTCTTCTCCCTCTCCCACTCCCCCTGCTTGTGTTCCCTTTCTCTCTCTCTCTCTCTCTCTCTCTCTGTCAAATAAATAAAATCTTAAAAAAAATACACCATGAGTCAGTGTATTTGATGTGGAGATGCAGAAGAAAATTACACTGGGAAACAGAAAAATTAACATAAGATAATAGATAATTACAGGGACAAAGAGATAATCATGTCTCTTCATATGATGCACTGAGAAGGGCACAGCTCACTCAGCAGTGTTCTTGTTAGAAAAATTAATAAGCTTAATCTAATAATGCGGAAACATCAGACAAGTTCAAATCGATGGACATTTTACAAAATTAAAGGCTTGTATTCATCACAATTATTGAGGTCATAAAAGACAAAGAAACACCGAGGAACTGTTGCCAGTTGAAGCATACTAAAAAGGCATGACAGTTAAGTACAGCATGTGGCCCTGCCCTGGATCCTGAACCAGAATATATTGTTGTCTTCTGCTACAGTAGGCATTATTGGGAAACTTGACTATGAATATGGTCTATAGATTACATAATAAGATAATGCTAATTTCCCATTTTTGATAACTGTACTATGAGAATATTCCCAATTTTAGGAAATACATGAAGTATTTAGGAGCAAAGGGCTAAGATATGAGCTGGAAGAACTTTCTAGCAGTAGCAGAGTGGCTAAGCATGCTTTGGCTCTGGGGTTAGACTGCGAGAGTTCTAATCCCAGCACAGTTATTTACTACCAGTGAGGCTTTGGGCAAGTTATTTAAACATTCTTTAGTGTAAGTTTCCTCACTGGTAAAATGGACGATGTTAATAACAGCACCTAACTCATCGAGATGGCATGAGAGTGAAACTGGCATGTGTAAAGAGCACGGAGACCTGTGTCTGGCATGTCTGCTTAACCAGCGCTGGCTGGATTTCAGCTCTTCTGCCTTTGGCCTGGAAATACAAAGAGAAATGGGACATGGCTCCCTTGTTCAAGGATCCACCATCTAGTGGAAAAAATAACAGATAATAACAAAACCATATGACGAGGGTTCTGCTAGGGATTTGAGCTGAGTGCGGCTGAGCCTGGGGCAATGAGCTCTGCAGAAGGAAGTCAGAAGTTTCACAGAGGACTTCTGGTTTGAAATGGATCAGCAGGGGTAAACCGGAGTTTGCCAAGAATGCACTTTTCCTCCTTTGGTCAGGCCCAGGGCATCATGGGCGCAAAAGCACAGAGTTCTGGAAAGGGCATTAAGAACGAGGGTACGGCATCGGGAGTGAGCAGCAGCTGGCAGGTTCAGATCCCAGCTTAAATATCACCCACAGCCTCCAACAAATCACGCAATCTCCCTGAACCTCAGTTTCCCCCCAAATATGGAGATATTAACACTTGCCTCAGGCCTGTTAGAAGGATCAATGTAATGTGCTTAGCACACTGCGCTGTACATGGCTCATCCTCCCCCAAAGGACTGCTGTTTGTATTCATGCTAGTGTTACATATTTCTAGGGCTCACCATGGTTCCTGATTCTTCTTTCCTCCCAGGCACATGCCTCCCTTGACTGAAGCCTGACCCTGTAATTTCCTGTAGCCAATGAGGTGAAAGCAGAAAGGAAGCACAACCTTTCTGGGCCAATGAGATGACAAGCCAGGATGCTGTGATTCTCCACACTCTCTAACCCGGACACGGCAATTTGGAAGATCAAGTTGAGATGACAGCATCATAAGACAGCGTCACATCCATCGATCTGGGTAACAGGGACAACGATGAGCAGAGTGTCCCTGCCCACCTGTGTGGGGCATGTAGCATGAGCAAACGATAAACTTTTATTGTGTTAAGGGACTAAGACTTTGGCATTTTATCTTCTTTAGCCCACCCTTATAAACCCTGAAGAATCAGAGACTTTTTTAGACACTTTGGTGTCTCATGCCAGTTCCAGCTGGGGAAAATAGGCATTCTTCAGTCTCCCCCCTTGTTGACAGGGTGATAAAAAGATGGATGGAAGATTTAGAAGTATGTGTGTTTAACAGAGGAATTCAAACTCAGTGTAAACAGTGTAAACAAAGTGTAAACAAAGAAAAGTCATCCTGACCTGCAAAAAACCCCAACAATGAGTGGAGGAGGTGATAAATACAGAGCAGATCTTTCTTTTTCTGAATTCACTATGAATTCGGTTTTTCACATTCAAGCATGAGTCTGGGCAAGTCATGTGTGGCCATCAAGGAATGACAGAGAGCGACAAGAGCTGAGGCCAGGGGGTTAAGACAAATGCAGAGCAGGTGAGCGCTCATGAGCCAGGAACCAAGGAAAGGCCTCTGGGCCATAACCAGCTGCCTTCGAGGTTTACAGAAAAGGAGAGTGACCTAGAAACAAGAGCAGTGGACGGAATAGAGACATTGTGTATCGGTCAAGGTTCTCCAGAGAAACAGAACCCACAAAATTTACAGAATAGATATTGATTTAATTTGAGGAACTGGCTTGTGCAACTGTGGAAGCCAGCAAGTTCAGAATTCCTAGAGCAGGCTGGTAGGCTGAAAATGCAGGCCAAAACTGATACTGCCATCTTGAGGCACAATTTCTTCTTCAGGGACATTTCAGTTTTGCTCTAGGGTCTCTCAACTAATTTGATAAGGTCCGCCATGATTACTGAGGGAAATGTCCCTTACTTAAAGTCAACTGATTGTAAATGTTAAGCCACAGCTATAAAACACTTCCACAGTGACACCTAGACTAGTGTTTGATGGAATGACTAGGTTCTATAGTCTGGCTGAGTTCACACAGAAAACTAACCATCACACTTAATTTCAGAGTTGGAATAGAGAGCTTTTGTTGATTGACTGATGGGGATTGAAAACTATAGAGGACTCAGTGAGGACTCCCAGATTTCCCCCTTGAGCCACTGGAGAAAAGGTAGTACCTCCGATTGAGATAGTGAACAGCCAAGGAAGGGCAGATTTGTGGTAGATAATCATTCAATTTGGGATGTGAGCAGATTTAAGTGCTATGAGTCAGCCAAGCAGAAATGATGCTTCAGTGGGGCTCAGGAGAGAGATCTGAACTGCAGTTTTGTGAATAATCAGGACATAATGGCAAGTCAGCTGCAGGAGTGTACATGATCCTTTGGAGGGACAGGGTAGAGTGAGGAAGCAAAGAGAAGAAGGCCTAACAGCGAGCCCAGCACCAAAGAGAGAGACTGCTTCCTGAAGGAGGGAGCAAATTTATTGTTATCATTTATACTGTAGCCTTTAGGGATCCAGCAGAGGTTATTTGAGTAGGAAGAATGATTTGACTGCAGTGAGTAGGGTGCATTAGAACTGTGAGACCCTACTTGTAGAGATCTCTCAGGAAACCTTTGCTGGTCAAGGGAAGAAGTAATGTAGGTCTAAGCTAGGACTCTTTAGGTAGAACTAGAAAGGAGGAATGAACTGAGGAGTATTTTGTAGCAAAATCAACAGGCATCTAATTGGACATGAGGTTGTCAATCAAAAGGATCAGAAGGATGGGAACACTCACAGGAAAAAAAGAGCAGATATTGGTTTGGGAGAAAAAGATCAAAAGCTTAGGTTTGTACATACTTTGAAGTATGGCAGAATATTTATCCCTGACTCTCAAACATACCATATCTATCATGTCCTTCCATTCCTCTGGGGCTCTGTTCGGCCTCCTCCATGAAAAAAAATCTTTCCCATCTTGTTGGCCTGAACATTTTCTATTCAATCTTCAAAACTTAAATTAAATGTCACTTTTCAGTAGCTTTCAATGACAACTCTAAGCTGAATTATTTGCCCTCTCCTCTGTGTTCCTACAACACTCTGTTCATACCTTTGTTTTGAAGAGCATTCATCATACTCTGTTATAATTGCATTTTACATGCCTGCTTCCCACACTAGAGTGCAACTTCCAGAGCCCAGGGCCTCTGACTTATTCCATCTGCTTCTCCCAGAAGCAACATCATTGAACTTGCTTTGTTGATCTCCAGCTTGGAGCTCAGGACAGGGTTGAGGCTAGATATATAAAGATGACAGCATGGCTGACACAGAGTGACCACCAAAGAAAAGAAAATAAGTATGTCACTCAGGAAAAAAAAAAAAAAAAAAAAAAAAAAACAGCACAAATAGGTACCAGAGGGCTAAATCTCAAGGAATACCTACATTTAGCCAATGAGCTAGGGATTAGAAGGATGTGAGAATTGTGCTCTGTCATAGCAATTACCATTAAAATATATTTATTCAGTGGCTACTATGTGCCACTCACTGTGTAGGCACTAAAAATACATCAATAAATAAGCAAGATCCCTGCTCCCATAGAATGTACCACACTGTAGGGACACAGCTTCCCTCACAGAAGGAGGAACGTTAACAGTTTCAAATGCAGCAAAGTGTTTGAGGAGGATAGATACTTCAGTGCCCTTCTGATTTGAAAATTGGAAGGTGAAAGAGCCATGTAGCCAGTTTCATTGCAAAGATGATGGTTGAGAATTGAGATGTAAAGAAGAAGAAGTAGAAGAGAAGTAGAGAATAGAATTTAGTAGTAGTAGGCCCTTGGGATGTAGAAAAATGAAAGAGACGGTATAATCAGATAATGTGAGTTCCCAAACAGAAGACTCCACCACAGGCAGTGAAACTATGGCCCGAGGCAAAGGGATCTAAGGTGTTTACTGACAACTAGTGACTTATCTATAGCTGGTTTTTAAAACAGGATCCGATCAAGTACAAATTTATTTTTAGATACATAGTTTAAAATTGCTGGTCTGATTTAGGTGTGCAGTAGACAGTTCAAAGTACAGGTCATTCAAAAGTCGGTCTATATGAATGGATAAAGAAGATATGGTCCATCTATACAATGGAGTATTATGTCTCCATCAGAAAGGATGAACACCCAACTTTTGTATCAACATGGATGGGACTGGAAGAGATTATGCTGAGTGAAATAAGTCAAGCAGAGAGAGTCAAGTATCATATGGTTTCACTTACTTGTGGAGCATAAGGAATAACATGGAAGAAGACATTGGGAGATGGAGAGGAGAAGTGAGTGGAAATAAATCAGAGGGGGAGACAAAGCATGAGAGACTGTGGACTCTGAGAAACAAACTGAGGGTTTTGGAGGGGAGGGGGTGGGAGGTGGGGTGAGCCTGGTGGTGGGTATTATGGAGGGCACGTATTGCATGGAGCACTGGGTGTGGTGCATAAACAATGAATCTTGGAACACTGAAATCAAATCAAATCAAATCAAATCTTTAAAAAAAAATGACCATATGTTGTTGGATGCAACAGGTGCTAGGCATTGACCAACTGGAAGTTTTCTAAAACTGGAATTACTCCAACTTAACTTCCATGTAAATACAGTGTGGATTAAAGAATATGCGATTAAAATGTTCTGAATTGAAGCTTATATATGTATTATTACAACTCAACAGTAGTTACAGCAACTTTTTGCTGTGAATCCAGTGAATTTTTTTTTTTTTCAGAAAATAAGCCAGGCAGAGAAATCACATACTTTGCGGTATCTTTTGTATGTGGAATCCTAACTTTTTAGAAAAGTCACTCATAGAAATAGAAATAGAGATTAGAAAAGTGATTGCCAGATGTGCACCTGAATGTTTATAGCAGCGATGTCCACAATAGCCAAAATATGGAAAGAGCCTAGATGTCCATCAACAGATGGATGGATAAAGAAGATGTGGTATAGATATGCAATGGACTACTATGCAGCCACCAAAAAATGTCCCCCAAGTCTTGCCATTTACAATGACATGGATGGAACTAGAGGGTATTATGCTAAGCGAAATAAGTCAATCAGACAAAGACAATTATCATATGATCTCTCTGATATGGGGAATTTGAGAGGCAGGATGGGGGGTTGTGGGAGTAGGGAGGGAAAAAAAATGAAACAAGATGGGACCAGGGAGGGAGACAAACCACAGAGACTCTAAATCTCATGAAACAAACTGAGATCTGCTGGGGGGCGGGGGGAGGGATAGGGTGGCTGGGTGATGGACAATGGGAGGGTATGTGCTATGGTAACCGTTGTGAATTGTGTAAGATTGATGATTCACAGACCTGCACCTCTGAAGTAAATAATACATTATATGTTAATTTTAAAAAAAGAAAGAAGAAAGAAAGGAAAGTGATTGTCAGGAGCTGGAAGGTGGGGGAAATAGAGAGAGGTTGGTAAAAAGGGTATAGACTTTCAGCTATAAGATGAATAAAGTCTGAGGATCTAATGTGCCACATGGTGACCGTAGTTGATAACACTGTATTATATCGTTTAAATTTGCTGAGAACTTAAGTGTTCTCACCAAAAAAGGAAGAAAGAAAGAAAAGAAAAGAGAACAAAAGCAAAATATAGAGCTAAATATGTGAGGTAATGGCTGTCTTAATTAACTAGCTAGAGGGAATCCTTTCACAGTGTGTATGTATCAAATCACTATGTGTAGATTTTAAATATTTTACACTTTTTTTTAAAGCAATTATACCTTAATAAAGCTGACAAAAAGAGGTTGGCCTAATAGAACAATGAAATCACCTCTTGAAAACCTGGTATGACACCACCTAGGAGAAAGCACTCCATGAATTTGAGGTGCTGTTTCTCAACACTCTGAACTAGGGCCCATCAACATACATCGTGGTTTCTCCCATAACAGGACCCATGAGGCTAAGAATTAAGGGGTAGTGGTAAGAAATACCTAATGACCCACTTGTAAAAATTTTGCACTTTTCCTCTCATTCCCACAACTCTGGCTTCTGTTCTTTTGGAAGTTTATTATCTAGGAGAGGACAATTTCTTTTAGGGAACACAACAATGCTTCCACTGAACTAGAAGCTAAGACCGCCACTTCATGCCACTAGGCAAAGCAACAACAACAACAAAAAAAAAAAAAAAAAAAAAAAAAAGAAAAAGAAAAAGAAAGAGAGAGAGAGAGAGAATTACTATGTTGGCTAGGGTGATTGATCTTGACTGCCATTAAGTACTATATAGTAGTAGTACACTACATTATATGATGGAACTATACTGTGAGACACCCTTTACACTGCTTTCACTGAAACAAGGAATGTCTTTGTATATGTCTCCTTTTACACATGGATGACAGGATAGATCCCTAAAGTAGAATTTCTGCATCTGCATCACAAACTATATGGATATTTAACTTTACAAAGTGTTGTCAAATTGCACTCCAACATGGTTGTACCCACTTACCTCGCCACCAGCAATGACTGAATTTCTATTTTTGCATATTCTTATGAATATTTAATTTTTGCCAACCTGATGAGCATAAAATGATCTCATTGTTGATTAATTTGCATTCCCCTGATTACCAGAGGTTGAGCATCTTTTCCGTTCTGTCTATGGCAATATTTAAAAAATAGTGTCAATTCTCAATTTTCCACAAGAACAGTAGTGGCATTCTGAGCAGTGGTATGTACCATATCATGAGGCAGTTCTTGTATTCATGCCCATACAACAGATTTTCCTCCCTAATTAGGTCTGGGTCTAGTATCAAATTTAGCTACCCCTAGAATATAGAATGAAAGAGGGACGCCAGTGCAGAATTTTAAATCACCATCTGATAATCTTCAAAATGGACAGTTCACATGGCTTTTTGTGTCTCCAATCTTGAATTAGTGTTATGTAATCCAGGGATTGCTCAGGCATAATCTTAGGGATTTTTGTCCCTCTGAGTTCCAGTTAGTAATTTGGGTTTCAAATGGCAGAATGTGGCTTGCTTAGGAGTACTGCATTGCTGGAGAACTGCCATGCCTTGCCTGTTTACAGCAACCCCAAATGCTACTGTCCAGGACAAGTCACAGCAAGCAGAGCAGGAGGGATCTTCATTATCAGGCTGTCTGTAGCCCATAATTTGCAGAAGGGGAAACTAAGTCTCAGAGAGCACAAACTGTGAAGTGGTCAAGAGTTGAGTGCCTAGCCCATGTGCTCTAGCTTAATTCCCTGAGCCCTCAGGGTGGTTGCATGGTGCCTGGTCAGAGGATCATTTTCCATGTGTGCCATGACATGAACAAGTTTGCTGTTCGTAGGTAATTGTTCATGGGTCTCTCAAGTTTCTGCGTGTCTCAGGGGAGCTTTCATGTTTTGCCTCTGCCCCAGTTGTCTTGCATCTTCTGCCAGCATCCTTGAAACTGCAGTAGCTTATCTTGTTATTCGCAAGTGGGGTAAAGTCAGGTAAATTCAGTTTTTCAGAGTTGCAAGCAGTGGCTTCAGAAGCTATTAAGTGGGACCGGTGTCCTCTGGTTAAATTAGTTTGGGAAACGTTGAGGCAAAAAAAAATTATAAAAAATACAAAGAGAGGGAAGCAGGTTCTTTTCTTGTCATATCCTTTAAGAAACTAAAGAGCATTATGAGTTGCTGCTGGATGTGAGGGTGGGGTCTAGTGGGCTAAGCCTCAAGAATTATTTGCATAGAAACTTTCCTCCGTCCTTCCCCCTATGGAATGCCTATTAACATTGGAAAGAACAATAAGAACAATAGAATAAAATCAGTAGAAAACTATTTGGAAAGCCAGAGTCAAATGCTATCAGAACAAGGATGGAAATGCAGTTGCGAGTTTCACATCCTTTGAAAACTGGCATGAGGTAGGCTGTAGGTAAGCCAGCCTCAACCACATGTTTCTTTTGCAGACACGCCCAAACCATGCAAGCTACTGGGATTTTGCCCACGGGTCAGGCTTTAGAGTCAAAAGGGGGCTTAGAGACGATGCTAACTCTCTACACATTGCCGCACTGAGGCCAAGTAGGAAGACACTTAGGGCTACCCCCATTCGTTGGTGGCAAATGACGGTAATAAAATCGAAGTGCTCTGAGTCGCTCCTTAGTGTTCCTTACACATTCTTCGTCCTCATGTTGTCCTGTTTCATTTATTGGTAACTAAACCTTAAAATCTCTGAAGGCACATATCATGTCGTTCCACTTAAAAGCTCCTCCTACGGGGTAACAACGTACTAAGTTATGTACCGTATTCGCTAGTCACTATGAATCCAGCGCTGCCCGATGATCGTTTCCGCCATGATGGAAACGCTCCCAACTGGCACCGACCCATGTGGCCACTACGAGGTATATCTGGCCACTGAGCACTTGATACATGCCTGTTGTGACCGAGGAACTGGTTCCTTGACTCTGTTTCATTTTAATTAATTAGAATTGCTCTTTAAACCGCCGTATTTGCCTAGTGGCTACTGTGGGGACTGACTTAACGGCAGTGGCCGCAGAGTACGGCACGCGTCACGGGGCTGAATCTGGGGAAGAATGAGCAGCCAATTCCCTTGAAATATCTGGTGGATCCATGACAAGCAGTCACGTCACAGGACCCGGCTCCAGGCGGCAGTCATTCATTCAAGGGCATTTCGCAAGCAAAGCCTCAGAGGGGCCAGCCCTCGGGTGGGGGAGGGGCACCAGTCAGTAGGACGGCCGTTAAAAAGAGGCGGGGCCTGGCACGTGAGACTGAGGGGGGGCCACGTCTGCGTCATCACCGCGGGGGCTTTTGGGTCACAGGTCCGTGGCACTGATCCGTCACTTCGGTGAGGCAGCGACCCAGAGCCATGGCTTCCGAGGGGAGGTTGATGCGGGGGAGGACTAGGTCAAAGCCCAGTGTCCTGCGAGGGGCTCGCTCCAGGCTGCTAGGTTGTGAGGCGGGGTGTCGTGCGGATAATGCAGCCATCGGGTCGCACCCAGGGGGCAGCATCCCCGGGCACCAGGCCCTCATGGCAGCCACGCCTCAGCCCGGCTGGCAAGCGTCTCTGCGAGGCCTGCGGGCCGAGACGCGCCATTCTCTGCTGAAGATGTGGGCCCACAAGTGCTTCGGGCTGCTCTTGCTCACCGTCTGGATGTTGCTTTTCCTGTGCTACTACCTGAACACCGGTGAGTGGCCGTGGCCAGCCTCGGCCTAGCCACGCGGTCGCGTCTCTACATCCCGCCCCTGCTCCGCCGCGCCCCCCGCTTTTCCACCCCCCCCACCTCCCCGCTTCTCCTCTCCCCAATCTGTCCCCTGTCGCGCCCCTCACAGCCCCTCCCAAAGCCCTTTCCTCCCGGGGCCTTTCCTCGCGACCTCGCTTCTCCGACTTCCCCCCTACAAAATTCTAAAATTCGAATCCCCCTCAGCCCCCTGCCTTTTTTTTTTTTTTTTTGGAAAAACGGAGGTAAATTTCCCTCCCGGAAAATGGCCCGTTTTATAGCGAATGAGTCGGTGGCATTTAGTCTATTTCACTGTTGCAAAGCCACTGCCGTTACCTGGTTCCAAAATGTTTTCATCCACCCAAGTGAAAATCCAGCTTCTTTTACTTAGCGTGACGTTTTTCGAGATACACGCCTGTTGTAGCACGTATCAGTACTTCATGTCATCTTAATGGCTGAATAATATTCCTGCGTTTTGTGTATCCATTGATTATGTTCTGGGCGTTTGGGTTATTGCTGATTGTCGGTTATTATGAGTAATATTGCAGTGAATACTTGTGTACAGTGTTTGTGTCAATGTGATTTCAGCCCTCTTGGGCATAGACCTGGGAGCAGAATTGTGATTTCCTCCCTTTCTGGAAAACGTGTTCCTTCCTTATACTCCTAAAGGCCTTCTCTCTGTCACCTTACCTGGTAGACGGACTCGCTCCCTCACGGCTCAAACGTTCAGTCAAGGTCTTTTCGTTCTTCACGTCCGCAGCATGACTTTCCTGTGCTCACCTTACGAGCCTCCAACCCCCTTCCTCAAAAGCCTTCTTTATGTCACGAAGCCCTTGACTCCCCTCGCCCCGGGTCTTCAGTCCAGACCGCCCTGGGAAAAAGGCCTCATTCACTAACTTCACGTCGTCCTCTCTCTAACTTACTGTCACGAAGTCCTCCCTCCCCTCGCTCGGAATCCTTCTTGCCTCCTTCTGTACCCTCCTTCAGGCCTTCTTGGCTCACAATCCTTTTGGGGGCCTCTTTCAGCCCCCCAAAGGCCTCCTTCTCCCTACCCTTAAGTTTTCCTCCTTCACTGCTCGAAGGTGCTCTCTCCTTCTGCCCCAGAACCTGGTTTTCCATCTGCTCTATGGTCTTGCAGCCTTGTGTTCCTCAAAGTCTTTCCCACTTCCTTCTTCAGACATTGCTTGTCCCTCACTCCAATACTTCTTTCCCCACAGCCTTCTCTCCTCAGCTCCGAGTTGGCCTTCTCAAAAGTACCTTCCCTACCTTAACCCCTGGCCTGCCCCCCCTCACAGCTCCCTCTCAGGGGCATTCTGTCTCCTCATCTGCATAAAGGCCTTGGCTTTCCCACAGTCTTTCTCCCTCGCTCAAGCTCCAACCTGATCCCTCCACCTCTAAGCTCAAGGACTTCTCTGTCCCTGCCTGCTCCAGGACCTTCATGCCCACAACCAAGGTCCTCCTACGGTCAAAGAAGGAGGCAAAAATGGAGCAGAAGCATTGTAAGTAAATGAAACAGACCTCTGTATACTATGTCATAACTTTGTGGGTTTGTAACTTTTGGTGGGGGATGAAATTCACAGTTAAATAAAGTATATGCTGTTCATTCTTTTATCAGCTACTTTCCATAAGTTGGGAAAATATAATTTTTGCCTTTACACAAATATCTTAAGATACTTTTTAAATGATTGCTTGCAAATCGTATTACTTCAAATTATTCATATTTATTTTTTCTTCTATTCATCTAAAATACCAAAGTCTTTCTGAATTACTTTTACTGTATTTGTAAATGTTAGTTACAAATACATTTCAGAGCCTTACAAACTGAGAGCTTTTTCATTCTCTGAAAAAGTAAGTTAAAAAACAAAACTATAAATTGTACATCATTTTTTTCTTAGTCCATGATTTCTTCATTTTCTATTTCTATTTTGAGTGGAACTCTTACAAAAAAAGAATACTGTTATTCAGTGTGATTTCTTTATTTCCTTGGGGACTTTTTCCAATATAGGTTTAACATGTTTTCTCCTAAAATAATCCATGATTCATTCTTTACATTGTCAGATTTCCCAGATTCCCAGGAGGTGATATGTGACTGGATGGATTAAGTATCATTTTGCATTTTAAATGATTTAACTTAATTAATTTAACTAAATGCAGTGTGTTATGGGTTGAATTGTGTCCCTTCCAGAAAAAAAGTTGGAATTTTAAACCAAAGTACCTCAGAATGTGACTTTATTTGGGGAAAAGGTCTTTATAGAGTTAACCGAATTAAAATGAAGTGAGCCCTAATCCAATAGGAGTGGTGTCCTTATAGAAAGGGGGAATTTGGACACAGAGTTAGACATTCATTGAGTGAATAGACTCAGTGAATAGACCAAATGAATAGACACAGGAAGAAGACCGCTGTATATAAGCCAAGGAGAGAGTTTTTTCTTCCCAGCCATCAGGAGGAACCAATCCTATTGACATCTTGATTTGGGGACTTCTAGCCTCCAGAATTGTAAGACAATCAGTTTCTATTGTTTAAGTCACCCAGTTGATGGTTCTTTGTTTCAACAACCTTAGCAAACTAATACGCACTGAAGAGTAAAATAGTGCGGCCATGGCCTGGAGGATTATGGTGAAAGCAAGTACATGGTCCTAGAGCTGAATTTCTGCTTCTCTTTCCTAGACAGACACTTCTGAGTTCTTTTAGACTTAATGTCACCAATTGAATTTGAAGTTGAAGGACTTGAGGTAGCTCCGGGATATTTCTAGTTTCATATTTTCACTTGGGTTCCCAAGCCACTTTACTTTTCAGGTTATATTTATGTAGAAGACATAAAGACTGGTGACATACAGGATGAGGAGACTAGCAGATTGGGGACTGAGAATTTGATCCCACCTATTTTACCAATTTTCTGTAACCTATTGAATCAGTCTTCATTGTGCATCTTTTTCAGGGAGATTTAAAACATAAAACAAGAAATAAAGATTTACTAATAGGTAGTATTTTCAAAATACTTCAGCTCCATTGACAAAACCATGTGACTAGTTTCTGTATTATTATATTAGAATTCTTCACTTACCTGCTCTCCTTGGGGAATGAACGAGGCAGTGCATATTGACAGAAAGTCTGGTGGGGCACCTGGGTGGCTCAGTGGGTTAAAGCCTCTGCCTTCGGCTCAGGTCATGATCCTAGGGTCCTGGGATCGAGCCCCACATTGGGCTCTCTGCTCAGCGGGGAGCCTGCTTCCTCCTCCTCTCTCTCTCTCTGCCTGCCTCTCAGCCTACTTGTGATCTCTGCCTGTCAAATAAATAAACAAAATCTTAAAAAAAAAAAAAAAAGAAAGAAGGTCTGGCTACTTGCCATGTACGTCATTAAGCACCATGCTTGCTCTTGTTTTAACCATTTGTGCATGAGTTGTGTTTGGAGGAGCTCTGAATTAGGAGTTAGGAGACCCAAGTTATCTTGATTCTGCCACTGACATGCTGTGTGACCTTTGATGAGTCACCTTACCTCTTTAGGTTTCTGTTATCTTGTTTAAAAATTGAGATTTCACTAGATAAGTGTTTCTCCTGCCTCAGTCATTTGTATAACATCTGCATAGTTCTTGATTATCTTAATGTTACCAGTTTTTCATCTTTTGTTGAACTGCTCCACTTTTTTAACATAAATATATTTATTTTAAAAGGAAACTGTAGCACAATTATAAATTGAAAACTGGTCACATTTGCTACTATGACAATTATTTATAAAAATAAATATTCTGAAAACAAAGTAATGTTATTAAATTTAAAATTATAAGCAATAAAATTAAAATAAACAATGGAGGATGTATGACAAAATATTTACCTGTTTTACATTGTACTAAGAACTTTATTTTTTACTTCATTTACTCCTTACAATCCTTAAAAATAAACATTATCTCCATTTTACAGATGAATAAATTGAGGCAAAGAGAAGTTTACTGATTTGAAGATCACCAATGATTATGTAGCAGAGCCAGAATGCAAATTTAGGTCTATTTGAGACCAAAGCCTAGAAAGTCCCAACCGAATCTTCTCCAATGTGATACCATTAGCCACTACTCCCATTCTGTCTCCTCACTCTTTAATACAGTTCCTCATCTGAGAGACCTTCCTGCTGAGTAGGGCTGGCAACATAATTTGCATAATGAAAATACAAGGTCCCATGTTCAAAATTTATTACACATTTCAAGATGATAGCAGAACTAGGACCCCAAGAGTAGGGTCCTTCTAAGAGCCAGACTGTAGATTGCACAGGTCTCATACCCATGGATCCTGCAGCTTTGAGTCTGTTTTTTCTTTTTTAAATGTAGTTAGATTTTCAGTCTTTTTTTGTAACAGGGAAATTAAAAAATAAAATTCTTTGTGATGGGGAAATATATATATTTTTTTACCATTTCTTCCTGCTTTTTAAGGAAGCTGGTGCCTAATCTTTTGTTTGTTGAGCATAATAAGTGTACACATGCAAATTAGAGGCAGAGAGGATGGAGTTATTCTGCCTATGAAAAACAATGCCAGAGGAGCAAGAGTCTGGAGCCGAATAGGGTGAAGAGGAAGATCTGAGTAGACTTAGATGAGGGATGATGGGAGATTTTGGAGAGAGGAAAGGACAGTTTAAGTGATCCCTGGAACGAAAGAACAGAGATGTTAAGGGGTATTTTATAAAGGTTTGCTGTATGGTGAGTTATGTCAACTTCTTTTGGTGTCATTGGTAATTTTGATATCCTATCATATATATATATATATATATATATATATATATATATATACACACACACATATATATATATTTATGTATATGTATTTGTATATGTATATATACACATTAAGTCAGCAGCCAGTAATACTTAATGTTGAAACACTAGTGTATTCTCATTAGAGTCAGGATCGACTATAGTATGCCCATTATCATAGCTGTTTTTCACCATAGTGAAAACATAGTGAGAGAAGAAAAAGAAATGAGCTGTTAGTATTGGAAAGGAAGGAGGCAAAACCATCTATATTTAGTGATAATATGATTGTATAGATCTGGAATGAAAATGGAGAACAGTGGAGAGCTAAAGAGCGCCAAATAAGGTAGTAAATCAGAATATACATGAACCCAAATCAATAGCTTTCTTACATACCAGCAGTAAATCAGCTAAAAAATGTAATGAAATAGATTATATTCACATAGCAAAATATATAGGATATAAGGCAGTAAACATAGTAAGAATAAGGCATGGGACCTGCATGAATCTAACAATAAACCTTACTCAGGGAGGGAAGAAGAGAGTTAATGAGTCGAGAAAACAAACCTATTATTGGGTGAAAAAATATTGTACAGTTATCACTTCATTCCAAATGAGCTGGCATATAACTGAATTTATGCCAAGCACATGAGACACATAATAAATATTTTTAATGAAATTTAAATAAGTGAACATAATTGCAATAAAAATATTATTAATTTTTTTCACCTGATAAAATGATTCTAAGCTTCATCTAAAACATTCTTCAGAGTTAAGAATACAATTTTGATAATGAAGACTAGTGAAAGGATTGCCAGATCAGTTATTAAAACATATAACAGTGTAAGATAAATTATAACAGTGGTGCTGTTGGTTCATGAACACATAGAGTCATGGAACAGAGTAGAAAATTCAAGAATAAGATTTATAAATCTTTAATGACCGAGAATATGATGGCAGTATCATAAGTAGGAAAGGATGGACTTTATTTATTTGAACAACTAGAAAAAAAGCATCCCTACTTCATAATATATTCCTTGTGGATTAAAGATATGAATTTCAAAAGTGTTAGAAGGAGGGCACTTGGGTGGCTCAGTCAGTTAAGTGCCTGCCTTTAGCTCAGGTCATGATCCCAGGGTCCTGGGATGGAGTCCCACATCTGGCTCCCTGCTCAGCGAGGAGTCTGCTCCTCTCTCTCTCTCTGTGCCTCCCCTGGCTTGTGCTCTCTCTCACTCACTCTCTGTCTTTCAAACCAATAAATAAAATCTTTAAAAAAAAGTGTTAGAAGGAAATATTGGAATTTAGAATATCTTTCTAAACATGACCCAAAAGGCAGAAATAGTAAAGGAAGAGATTGATACATTCGATTACATAAAACACTTGAAACTTTTGAACTTCCCAAAACATCATAAAAAATATAAAGATAGCTGACTACCTTGAAAAATATTTGTAACATATCTAACAGACTAAAGCTTAAGTTCTCTATTATGCAACAAATGTATGAAAGACGTAAGCTCACTGATGACTGAAGGTGCAATTAAAACAAAAGAAATACCATTATTTTCGCCATCAAACTGGCAAACAGCAACAAAAAGTCTAGGGTGTGAGAAAACTGGTATTTACCTGCACTACTGGTAGAAGTGTACTTTTGGGCAGGCTTGCTGGAGGGTAGTGTCACCAAAATCAAGAGCAATTCATTACTAATTCATCCTAAGTTATTTTTCATAGCTATTGGCAAATATATAGTTCCAGTGGTTATCATTACAGTGTTCTTTCTTTTTTTCTTTTCTTACTGATGTATAATTGACATATAACATTACATTAGTTTCAGGTGTACAACATAATGATTAGATATTTGTATATATTGCAAAATGATCACAACAAATCTAGTGAACATCTATTATCGTACATAGTTACAAATGATTTTTTCTTGTGATGGAAACTTTTGAGATCTACTCTCTTAGCAACTTTAAATATGCAATACAGTATTATTAGCAACTTTAAATATGCAATGCAGTATTATTAACTACAGTCACCGTGTTGTACATTATGTCCCCGGAACTTATTTATTTTATACCTGGAATTTTGTACCTTTTGATTCCTTTAACCCATTTCACCTATCCCTACCACCTGTCTCTGGAAACCACCAATCTCTTCTTTGTCTATGAGTTTTCTTTTACTTTTGTATCTATGAGTTCTATGCAGTATTCTTTGTAATATCAATATCTTGTGAATAACTTAAATGTCTTTCTATGGGGGATTGGTTAACTTAGTTGTAATAGGGCCATATAATGGAATACTGTGAAATTATTAAAGATTGTCTTGAAAAATATTGAATGATATGGACAAATCCATGCTACAGGAACAAAGACAGATATACTTTCCTCTTGTATAAAAGGGAATGATGCAAATAAAACTAACAACAGTCTGTTTGAAGTGTTGAGGAAGAAGGATAAGGAGAGTTTTACAATGTCTAAGGGCTTCATTTTTATCAGTAAATAAAGAAGCCATCAATATAGGCCAAGAGTTTCTGTGATGGGGTCTGATTTAGTTGGGATACATACTGTTCCCAACTTTTTAATTGGTTGGGCCTCTGAATGTTAATGTTGTTTGTCAGAGGCAAATTCAGTATTGTAATTCAGTTTATAGCACAATAATAAGATGTGTTAGCCTATGGCTTAAGCATTTTAAAATTAATTATTTTTTATTTAAAAAAATTTTAAAATATTAATACTTAGTTTTTCAGTTTTCAGCAGAATTACATTCTGATTAATAGTACCTAAACTGTTATGAGATGTAAGTATAATACCTGTTAGTCCTAAGACTTTCCATAATTAATTTAACTAAGCAAAAGGTAATTACTACTAAAGGGTCATAAAAAGTGATCAATGCTTTATACTTTGGGATTAATAATTTCACTGTTTCTTAAGGGTTCTCGAATTCTGTGTCTCCAAGTGAACGTATCCTGTGGAGCGGTGAAAATGCTAATGGACGGTCTCTGGAAAAAACTTCCATTTGGGAAGCTCTGTTAAATTTTTTCTTTCCAACAAGTAAGTTCTTTGTTTGTTTGTTTTTTTCCTCCCACTGTTCTCTTTTTGAAGAGTAATTACATGTTTAGGAGGCAGTGTGGGTTATTGGCATGTGGGAGAGCCAGACCTGAGTTTTAATGCTGATTTTGCCCTTTGTCTTAGGCGAGGTAACATCTCTGAACTTCAGTGTCCTCATCTTTAAAATGAAAATATTTACCACAAAGAATTGTGAGGATGACCTGAAACTGTACTTTTAAGACATTCCATAAATGTTAACTCTTTATGGAAATGCTTCTCCTTCACAAATACCTAAACCTTTCATAGTTTATCTTAATGGCATTGCCTGAAATTTAGTCACTGACCCAATATTGTGAAATCAATATCTTCTTTAGCATTAATCAGGGAACTGTGTGGCTCTGATGTTATGGAATATACCAGATGTTCTCCCATCTGTTTTAATGATAAAAAGTTCAGGTTTCAAGTCACATCATATTTTTGTGATTCTGTATATAATGTGTTTATCAAGCACATGATGACCCCTGAGAATTATTAACCACAAATAAACATGTTTCATTTTCTACAGCATGTGGTGCCCTTTCAAGGAGAATCTTCAAATAAATTGATATGTGAATTACAAGGATGAAGCTTTTATTAAAAATCATGAGAATTTATTCTAACAAAATTTGATGTACATATATAAGCACAAAATTGTATCCATTGTTTAATTTCAGGGTCTACCACTTAATTTTTCTGTGATCTTGCATAAATCTCTTCACATTTCTCTATATTGGTTTCATCCAGTACAAAACAGGCATTATAACACCTACTACTAATGAGAATAACAAAATAAATGAGGCCCTTAAACTTTAAAAACGGCCACGGTCAAGTTGAGTGAACAAAGAGAAATTTGAAGGGTTGCCTGGCTGGCTCAGTCGGTAGAGCATCTCAATCTCGGGGTTGTAAGTTTAAGCCCCATGTTGGGCATAGAGTTTACTGTAAAAAATAAAAATAAAAATTGGGGTGCCTCGGCGGCTCAGTCAGTTAAGCATCCAATTCTTGATTTCAGCTCAGGTTATGATCTCAGGGTCATGCGATTGAGCCTTTCATGGGGCTCCACACTCAGCTGGGAGTTTGCTTCTCTCCCTCTCCCTTTGCCCTGCACCCCAGCTCACACACACTCTCTCTAAAACAAATAAATAAATCTTTAAAAAAATAGAAATAAAAACTTTAAAAAAAAAAGGAAGAAATTTGAGAAGGTATATTGTGAAACTTAAGAAATGGTTGCTGAGTGCCAAATTTGGTCATAAACAACAACAGATGATGACTTAAGCTTTAGAGCTTATGGAGATAACAGACATACACTGTCCCATAATTACCTCTAATAACATTATACAAACACTGAAGCCACTTTTAAAAATAGCTTAAATATGAATATTTGCATTCCAAAATATTCCTTCAACCTGGTGCAGTAAGTTGAGTCAAAATCAATTGTATGAGACGCCCAACAAAATCAGACTGTTCATTTTATTTATTTTTTATTTTTTATTTTTTTATTTTTTTTAAAGATTTTATTTATTTATTTGACAGACAGAGATCACAAGTAGGCAGAAAGGCAGGCAGAGAGAGAGAGAGCGAGGAGGAAGCAGGCTTCCTGCGGAGCAGAGAGCCCGATGCGGGGCTCGATTCCAGGACCCTGAGATCATGACCCGAGCTGAAGGCAGCAGCCCAAACCACTGAGCCACCCAGGCGCCCCCAGACTGTTCATTTTAAAAGAAACTTTGGGCCCAGGTTGATTCAAATCTTTCAAAAACAGGGATTAAATATTTATGAAATGTATATGCTGTCTCTTTGAAAAGAATAACTACGGGTTCATAAGATGTGAAATACTTTTAACCAATTTATTTCCTCCCGGGTATAATTGAAAAGGAACACTCTCCCCACATAAGCACTAAAAAAAAAAAAAGCCGTTTTGTCATCAGGCTGTTGTTCATCAAAGATTTATCTCTTGCTCATTAAAGCAATAATCTTGAGACAGACTGGCAGGGAAGCTCAAGAGGTCACATGATCCTTCTCTCTTTGGACAAAATTATATACAGAAACCTGATAAATATTAGTCTACCCTTTTTATTCTTCAAAATACAGGTGTCTCGGTAATTTAAGTCTGAAAGCTAATTTTAGTATCTGGCATAAAGTCCATCAGATGCAATTTCAGTATAAAATAACAGAAGTTCAACATTAGATGGGATCTTAGCGATCATACAGTCCAGTCTCTTCTGTGATTTAAAATCTCTTCTTTGACTTCCCTTCCTGGAAATTGGTCTTTGAGCAATGCCAATAGTAAATGCAACACGCATTAAGTTCATACCATCTCTGACAAGGCCCTAACTCTAGTCATCCTTTTTTGAGTGTGTGGTGCCTAGGAATGCACATGGTATTCCCAATGCAGTCCAGCCTCGGAGAGGAAATCACTGTGGGGCTGGAAAAATTGGAGAATAGATTGCCCAGTGTATATAACAAGAAAGTAGACCAGGCGCCTAGGTGGCTCAGTGGGTTAAGCCTCTGCTTTCGGCTCATGTCATGGTCTCAGGGTCCTGGGATCGAGGCCCACGTCGGACTCTCTGCTCAGTGGGGAGCCTGCTTCCGCTCTCTGTGCCTGCCTCTCTGCCTGCTTGTGAACTCTCTCTCTGTCTCTCTCTCTGTCAGATAAAAAGAAAGTAGACCAAACCCTCACATTTATAAAATGTGTGGGAAATGAATATCCAAGTCAGCTAGAAATGCATTAAATTTATGGCCTTGCAGATTACTTTGAATCTTCATTTCTAGAATGGGGGTTTTGAAACTCATTTTGAGAGTTTGTTGTGAAAATTAGAAATGGGTGTAAAGCAAGGAACCTGGCCCAAACAGATACCTAGTGAATGGTAGCTATTATTACTTTTACTTTAGTTTTAGGAATAGGCAATCTTTAAAAAGGAGAATGAATACACACACACACACATAGATATATATACACTAAGAGATAAAAAATTATGCCTGTAACCACGATATTGTTCTTTGTTGACATTAAAGTTCTTTGGAGCGATCATGAAATATCAGTTATTACTTTTCTAAGTCTATAGTTGTTGATTGTATTGGAGAGTGAACTGAATCTATGCTGGCCTTAAGCCATACCGTGGAAGTTTTCTTTTCGATATTTGGTTGTCATTTGTTTATACATCATTTGCTTATAAAACAGGATTTTTAAAAAATCAGGTATTTGCGCTTGTGCATCTTTATTTATTTATTTATTTACCTATTCATGAGCTTGTAAATCTTATAGATTCAGATATGTATGGATTTATTGCAGTTGCATGAACCTTGGTGTTCATGCTATAAATCATTGCTTACTCAAAATTATAGAGATATAATTTAAGGCCAAAAGGAAGAGTCTTAAAACATACTGTAGTGCTAATATGGTAAGTGTTCACAGAAAGTAGGTCAATATCAGTAGTACCATTTACCTTATACTCTAGCAATAAGCTGTGAATTTTACTTACATTTATCTTCATTGATATATTTAATGAATTTCTGTAGTTTAGAAAAATTGAGTGAGAGGATATCAATGGTATTATTTTAACAAGGTGTCGGTTTTAAAGACATTTGATATTTCTTGTTATTTAGCTCCGTCTGTTTTATGTATGTATCCTACTACTCAGTTTATGATCTATAGTCCTTTTAAAACTACCTTACCAATGACCTGTTAACAATTTATATTTTTCTGCAGTTCACCTAGAATTGAAATGTGATGTTAATAACTTTGTGATAATTTTTAACTTAACTCTTATTTTTTTCAGCATTCATCACTTTGTATATGTTATTCAGTCTTTAAACGCACCAGTTTGAACGAATTTTATTTTTGTTTTGCAGTCATTATTTAATTAGGGAAAATGCTTATTAACCATACTGAATTCTTTTTCTTGGATTTTGTTTCTGAAAGCGTGCATTCCAAAGGTGGATCAGGTGGTGAAGGCTTGCAATGAGCTGCAAGATTATAACAAGAGTGAATGTTTGGGATACAAATGCTGTTATACATCCTTCAGGACCAGTAACTTCAGCTGTTTTGCCCCATTAAAAGACAGTAAGTTCATCCTCTTACATTTATTTTATTTCTTTTTAAAAAAATCAAATAAATATGTCACAATGGCACAAATTTAAATTTCAATCTCCCTGCTTCACACATAAAGGGGGCTCCCAGCCCTAGAGCAACACTCTCTGTGAAAGTCCTGAGGTTGTCAGGCATCTATTCATGAACAGTTTCTGCTTAGCCCTTGGATGTGACTTTGGCAGTTCGGAATTAGTCTTATCTTTTCTTTTGCTTTGGCCACTCTCCGTCTTCTTCAAAAGATTTCAGACTTTATGATACATGACCCTCAGTGCCTGGGAGAAGATAGCAATCAGGCATGCCTTAGCTTATTTTTCTCATCTTAACTTCTCTTCCTACTTGAGTAGAATTCTTCCCATTTATCTTTTCTTCAACATCTCAGTATGTAACAATAGACTCAAATGTTCCTTGTTAAGGTTTGTTTATTAGTTTCTTTTTGTTCTATTATTTTTGAATCAGGTTCTTAAGGTTTTGTTTTTTCTTTACAAAGTTTTAAGAACTAGACCATCTGTTTTTGCTCCTGCATTTGGACAGTAGGGACATATTACCAGTTGGTCCCTTGAGGGCATATTAGATATGATTAAACACTAAAAAATACTACAAAAAGGATGCATGCAAAACAATGTCTTAGGTTAATATAGTCCCTATTCAATTTACAGCTCTTTGTTGAACATCTAGTATTAATAATGGAGACTGAAACCTGATCATGAATATAGTATTACAATTTCAACACTGTCACATGTTGTTTATAATTCATTCATCAGTTTAGTCTTTATATTATGTGTGAAGAGACATTTGGTCTTTATAGAGGGGAAAATTGAACCGTGACTTATAATTCCCCAGTCATATTAGAATGCATCCAAATGAATATAAGAATAAAATATGCTTGGGGCACCTAGCTGGCTCAGTTGGTTGAGTGTCCAACTTTTGGTTTCAGCTCAGGTCCTAGTCTCAGTGGTGCGAGATCAAGCTCTCAGCAGGTTCTGTATTCAGCATGGAGTCTGCTTGTCCCATTCCCTGTGTCCTTCCCTCTAGTCTCTCTCTAAAGCAAATAAACAAATAAGTAAAATCTTGAAAATGAATAAAATATGCTTATTGACCTGCAAATTCTTAATTTCTTTTTCAATGTTTTATAATTTGAAGTAAACATTTAAGAAGCCATTCCTTTAACAAATTAACTATTCATAGATTAATTCACTCCTTGACTGCTTGAGAATGTATAACGTGGCCAAGGGAAAAAACACGCTTAAGCTATAGGAAGAAATATATAGTATGAGTCTTACTCGTCTGTTAGCAAAAACAGTAGGATCATTTTGCTAAGGCTTCCTTTGGGAAGCATGTATTTCAAGTGTAGTGTTTAGTTGTATTTCAAGAACATTTCATAAACTCCTGTTTCTGATAGAGTAGCAAAGATGTTTACCTGTCATATAAGAATAACTCCTTATTTTGCTTTATTCACTGGTAGTTTTTTAAATAAAAAGTTTATGAAAGAGCTCAGATTTGCTTCTCTTGCTTAAGTCATAAAAGTAACAGGATATAATTAAACCAACAGAGCCTACACAGATGTTCCGGATGTTTGGACTTGGTGTGATCAGCATTATCATCCTGGGATGTCTGCCCATTTATTGCTGCACTCTTTGCCGGAGGAGGTAGGCAAACATAAACTTTTATTTGCGGATTGCTGAATGTATTTGGATATTTCTGTGTAGACACATTTATTCGTATGCACTAGAAACACAAGGATTATGTTTGGGTCCCTTTTGTTTAAAAGAAGGTAGCTTAAGAAAAACCCAAAATAGAGTTCCCATAATATGCTTAAGTGCATATTATTTTATTTTTCCATAAATTTAGACATTTTCTTGCATAGTCTGTACCTTCCCTCATCAGACAATTGGAAGGAAATATACATCAGTGAGCTGGGAGTGTGTGAGTGGAAGTGGTTATTAACTGCAAGTCAGAAGAGTTCCCAGAAGTGTTGTCTCCATCTAGTAGCTGGTCATCTACTATTGTGTCTTAAAAGCCTTGGTCTGTCTTCAAGCCAATTTGTATCAGATTTCTTCTTACCATCTTATAAAAAATCCCAGCAGCCTATTGGCACGATGTTTCTAAGGTTTTAAAAAATACCTCTCTACCTACTGGAACAGTGGGTGTGGAGATAAAGAGCAGGGCCGGGACGAGTAAGACAGCTGGAGCACCAGACGTAAGGAGGCGCCCGCTCTCAGGTCGGTATAAGGGCACTAGCATGACCACGTGTGTAGGTGTTTTCTTCAGTTCTCGGAGAAAGAAAAGGTACCTGGTATGCCTGGGTGGCTCGGCTGGTTGTCCGCCTCTTGATTCTGGCTCAGGTCAGGATCTCGGGGTCCTGAGATGGAGTTCTGCCTCAGCCTCCATGCTCAGTGGGGAGTCTGCTTCTCTCCCTCTCCCTCACCACCTCCCACCCCCACGGCACTCCTGCACCATGCATGTGTGCCCTCTCTCTCTCAAATGACTGGATAAATCTTAAAAAAAAAAAAAAAAAGAAAAGAAAAAGCAAAGTCACCTATTGAAGATTAAGCTTCTCTGATGTTTTTATTCAAGTTAATGAGAAAGTGGTATTTGAGGTACCAAAAAATTGTTTAGATTTCACTGGAAGGTTGACACTATACTATACACAAGTTACCTTATTTTCCATAAAGATCATTAAGTCTTTTTTTTCTTTTTTGTACATTTTGCTTGTGTTTGATGAGTATGTCATAGTCAACACTGTATTTTCATTCCATAGCAGGGTGCTTCATATATTAAGGTGCTTAATATATTTTTGTTGAATAAATGAGTGGTTGAATGAATAAAAAAAATACAGTAGCTGGCATTGGCTAGCCTGGAAGGCAGTCTTACAGTAATTTAAAGTTTTTCATCACTTATATCATTTTCTCAGACCATTCTGAAGACACATGGAGTCACAGCATTTCAACTCCTCCAGTTTGCTGACAGTTCTTTCCATTTTTACTTAGTTTCCATTACTGAGTGTGTAATCCCTAGGCCTCTCTCATTTTCTTCTTTCCACAGATGATTGGGAATAGGAGTGGAATTTTTGACCTTTGCTTCTTCAAAGTTTGATTTCAGATAAAAGATAACTCTGAATAAAAATGAAATAATATTTGATAGAAAACTGTGGCTAGGATTATGCCATGCAATCTGGAGCCTGGTATAACAGGCCTGGTACAATAACTTAATTATAGCCTCTCTATTGTGTCTCTGCCAAGGAGTTTTGTGGGGATATTCAGGTACACTGGATTTTTCTTTAAAATGAAATTCAAAGAATTATACCTTGATAAGAATATATTTTCTTCTTTCTACATAGTGTAAACTGCTTTGGACTTGAACAATGTGAATAGTATGTTTATTGAACACCAAAAATTTTGGTTTACTATGATTTATTTGTTTATTTTTTAAATTTGTTTTACAATTTTGTGTAAGAGTGGTATGTTCCTTCAGACGTCCTGGGTTGGTTGTTGCAACCCTGGATTTTGTGGGGGTAGCTTGCCGCTTAGCTTAATTTCCAGGAACAATGGATGTTCAAGGGTGGATGTGGCACTGTCAAGCTTTTCCTGGTAAGCTGATGTTAGAGGCAAAGGTAGTAATTGTGATAGAATAAAGATCCTATCCTTGATACCAAACAAGGAGCTTAAATGGAAGCCAAAGCCTGCTAACCATCCCTCTGCCTTTTGGGGGTCAAGATATCTCTTTAGAACTATCCCCTTAACTCACTTCCTGTTCATTTCAAAGAATAAAGAGATAGATAAAATACTGCAGTAGATAAAATAAATGATCACATAAAAGGGAAGTAGATGCAGCAGTAAAATCAATATGTAGTGGTTTTAAAAAGAAAAGAAAGTAGCCAAACACAGTTTGTCTAAATCAGAGGGGCTAAAAGCCAAAAGCAGATCTGCAGTAACATGATCTGGACCTATTTGTTAGAAGAACTCTTGAGACACTGAAAGATACCCTTAAGCTCCTCCTTCTGCTGGATCCTGTCCTATACATTAAATATACACACCTTCAGATGTTGTACCTCTCCCCTCTCAGCCTTTAGTTATAAGCCGACAAGTGATGTCTTGACATTCCCCAGCTCCTGCAATTTAGACAGTGAGTCTTATTTACCGATTGCCTCAGGCAAGAGTTGGAGGAAGTAAAAATGAGAAGTAATATGAGCAGGTGGGAGAAAGAAAACAGTTTAAGGGAAGACGATAATCACTTTCCAGAGCCAAATGTATTTCATTCTTTTGGTGCCTAATTCATGCTTTCCATAATTGACCGTATTTAGTCACTGCTTGTGCTAGGGAGGATATAGAAATGTCCAAGACATAGGCCCCACTTTCAAGAACTTTAAATCTACCTTAAAATAAGTCCCAAGCATGATATATTAAATAACAGTACAAGACGGAATATAATTAAGGACTAAAAGAGTGCTGGCAATAACTTGTTGAAGTTCTGAGGCAGTAGGGATCAGGAAAAGTGGGAGAGAGCAGAGTGGGTTCCACAGTGGAGGTGCTATTTGAGCTGAGTTTTGAAGGGAGGACAAGATTTAGGTTGAAGGATGCTTCCACAGAATCCAGTACGTAGAGATGGAGTCTCCCCCTTAACTGCTCATCATTTGTAAGCAGAGGTGGTTGAAATTTGCCCCTGGAGTAATCTATAATGGAATCTCTAGTTTGCTTCTACTTGACTTGAGTTCAGGTGTGGTACGAGCCAGGTACACAGAGAACTCGAGACCGCTTGAGCTGGTTGCACATATACAAAAGGGAGCAGAAAGCATTAGTGAAACACTTTCTAAGAATTGGCTACTAATAGCCTTATTAAACTTGCATATAAGATGAGTTTTGAAATTCATTACATCTTCAAGGTTATGTAAGATCTATTTTTATTCTCATTAATAGGGATCAGAAGCCTCATTAGGTTTAAGTGTCACTGGCTGGCTTAAGACTTATATAGAAATGAAGAAAGGGAAAGATCAGGTGGATGAGGACAAAAGGAAGCAGGGGAGGAGGGCTCTAGTGGAGAGAGGAGAGGGCTGTCTGAATTGTTCCGGTTACAGTAACAGAATGCCCATAATAGTAGTCTCAAGTGTCACATTCAGTTTTTAATCATTATCTGTTTTTAGGTACAGTTTAATCTCTATGCATAGGTCAGTTAAACATCTGTGTATTACATAGTGATATGATACTTGAGTATGTACATAGCTTTGGTAAGGTGGAAAATTCAAATATTATAATACCATGCCTATTAAACTCAGATGGAGTGCATTTTCTTGTTTTCTTTTTTTTGCAACTTTGAATTAAGAAAAAATTCAGAACTTGGTCTGCAAATGACAAAACTATGTTTTCTCTCAACTAATAAAAAGCCATTTTTTTAAAGATTGTAGATCATCTGATACACAGATGATGTAAATAGAACATCCCCCATACACTTTCAATGTTACTTCTTGCCAGATGGCTGTTACTGAAAATTTCTACATTTAGACAAATCCTGCTGCGTGATTCTCTGAATTTATAATGTGGTTTTCATTATGCAGATAGTCTTAATACCGCTTAGTTTCTTAGAAAGGGAGGTAAAGAATTGGGAATAAATGTGTCAAAAATTGCCTAAAAATCATCACCCATTGAATTTTAAAAATAGGCATTTACATTTTTGAATCCCCATGTTTGTGTGTTTCCTTATACTGTACAATATAATTAGTAATGTTATCTTGAAAAGCTTTATGTAGTAATTAACCAACTGCTGAAAGGTTTGAAGTTCCTGGATTATATACATATGAATTCAGAGAAAGGAAATAAAGTCTATAAAATTTAAAAGTATGGCTAGTCTCTAAGAACTTTGATAAAACATGATCAGATGAAAATGTGAGCAAACTGGAACCCTGCTCTGACATGAGTCACTATAGATTTGAAACTCACATAAAGCCAGTTCTTCTTGGACTCTGTTCAAAGTAATTTAGTTACTGAAATAATAAGAGAATCTCATTATATGCGGATTATATGTCTGAGGTGTTCCCATTGCAAAGACTCCAAGGGCAGCATTTTAGAGAATTCTGGAATAGTAGGTACTATTAAAAAGAACATTTTGTTGCCAAGTAACTAATAACCTCATTGCAAAATGCAGTGGCCTTTTCTCAATTCCCATCCAACTTTAACTTTTTGTCACATAGTAGTACATTGTTGACTGCTCCTTTCTTGAAAATTTCCTTCCTTGGATTTCATTGTTCCCCTTACATTCTGATCCATCGCAGTTTGCTTTTCTTTGTTCTCCCACTCCCAGCCATGGTTGTTTTCCAAAGTCTTATTCTTATCTACCAGAGAATATTACAGGTATGTATCAGAAAGAACATTTGAAAAGATCTGTATTCTAGTTCTGTCTTTTCTACCAGTCTTATAGTGAGTTTAGCTTCTTTTGGTACTGGTTTTCTCTTGAAGTTAGAGTAGAGAATTGAGTTAGATAATTCCCGAGGTCCTTTCTGATAGTAATATTCTGATTTTCTCTGGGTGAATAACTCTTTTAAATCTGAATCCTGGGGAGGGTGACTGAGTGATTCAATCAGTTAAGCATCTTTCTTTGGCTCGGGTCCTAATTCCAGGGTCCTGGGATCAAGCCCCCACATCTGGCTCCCTGCTCAGCGGGGTGTCTTCTTCCCCCTCTCCTTTTACCCCTCCCCCTTCTCATGCTCTCCCCCCCCCAAATAAATAAACAATTAAATAAATCTTTTTTTTTTTTAATCTGAATCCTGGGGCGCCTGGGTGGCTCAGTGGGTTAAGCCTCTGCCTTCGGCTTAGGTCATGGTCTTAGGGTCCTGGGATCGAGCCCTGTGCATCGGGCTCTCTGCTCAGCAGGGAGCCTGCTTTCCCCACTCTCTCTGCCTCCCTCTCTGCCTACTTGTGATCTCTCTCTCTCTGTCAAATAAATAAATAAAATCTTTAAAAAAAATCTGAATCCTGAAATCCTTACCTCTACCACCTCTTCCAAATTTCTAATTGCCTTCATGAATTAGGTGTTCTGTTAGTACCTTAAATGCAACATGTGGAAAACTGAACTTTTCTTTTTTTCTCTCAAATCATCTCCCCTTGACATCTGTATATTTCTGTCAATAATTTCTTTAGTCTCCCAGAGTAGAAACCTTAGAGTCATCTGTGACTACTTTCCTTTATTTGTAATATGTAATCTATTCTCTTAATCCATTGTCATTTTTTTTTTTTGCTTTCCTTTGGAATGAGTCTGAGATTTGCCTCTTCTCAAATTTATCTGTTTCTACAGCTTGTTCCAGGTCTTGTATGCTGTCAACTTCTGTCCTGGTTACATGGTTTCAGGAGAGGAGCAAAAAGGAGCCAAATTGTATTAGTCTTTTAGGGCTACCATAACAAAACACCAGAGACCAGGGGATTTAACCAACAGACATTTATTTTCTCACAATTCTGCAGGCTAGAAGTCCATGATCATGATGCCAGAGGATTTGATTTCTGGTGAGGGCTCTCTTCCTGCACATGGCCATCTTCTCACTGTGTAATCAAATGGCCTTTCCTTGATGCATGAGAGAAGGGGAAGAGAGAGGAAAAACCAAAATCTCTGGTTTTTAGTTTAAAAAAATGAAAAGTTGTGGCACCCGGGTGGCTCAGTTGGTTAAGTGTCTGACTTTGGTTCAGGTCGTGATCTCACGGTCCTGGGATCCAGCCCTGGGCTGGCTCCCTGCTCAGTGGGGAGTCTGCTTCTTCCTCACCCTCTGCCCTTCCCCCTGCTTGTGTGCTCTCTCTCTCACTCTCTTTCTCAAATAAATAAATAAAATCTTTTAAAAATATAAATAAATAAATAAATAACTGAAAAATTAGTTTTTATAATGATATTCATTTTACTGATTGGGGCCCCACCCTTATGACCTCATTTAAACGTAATTACTTAGAGACCCCAGTCTGCAAATATAACCATACTGGAAGTTAGGGCTTAATATATGGGTTTTAAGGACACAAGCATTCAGTCCTGTAACAAAAGGCTAGCTAGCATCCAAGGGCAAAGAAAAGATTGAGAACTGCAGAGGGCACTGGAATAAGGTGTTTAATCCAAAGAGTTTATACACAAGAGAATATAACTAGGTTGGAACTGTAAGTGGGGTTTGGAAGATGGCTAGGAGTTGAGTCCTGGAGAAGGTTCCTGGCACTTTGATAGGAATATATGGCTGTGCCCTTAAGAAGGAGGGAGTTATTAAGGATGCTTACCAAGCCCACTTGGACATCCTATCCTATCGTCTGATATCTGGATTCCTAATCTATGCTCCTTCTATTCCATCCTGTAACGTCCTGCCAGATTAATCTTCCAAAGATAGTATTATTTCGTTTTATTATATTATTCAAGATCTTCTAATGCATTCAAGAATATGTGGATTCCAGGGGTGCCTGGGTGGCTCAGTCGTTAAGCATGTGCTTTGGGCTCAGGTCATGATCCCAGGGTCCTGGGATCAAGTCCAGCATCAGGCTCCCTGCTTAGCAGAAGCCTGCTTCTCCCTCTCCTACTTCCCTTGCTTGTATTCCCTCTCTTTCTGTCTTTCTCTCTGTCAAATAAATAAATACAAATCTTAAAAATAAAAGAATATCTGGATTCCAGACCTTTTATTTATTATTTTATTATTATTTATTTATTATTTATTTTTATTTCTTATTTATCGAGCTCTTACTTTGGTCTGGGCAGTTGCTATGTGTTGTGTTCTTCTCCATCTGGTCATCTACATGGGAAGCTTCACTGTCTATGTTATGAGCCATCTAAGCCCATAGCTTCAGAGTTCCCTGATGCACTCAATTCTGAGGAATCTCTCCTGTATTCTGTATTGGCCACCCAGTTTCATGCTCATATCCTAAATCTTGTCATTCATCACAAATTGAACTCTGAGTCTCTGAAATCTTAAACTTCGAACCTCAAACTACTCTTTGACTATAGGTGCTTTGTCTTTTCTTTTTCTTTTTCTTTTTCTTTTTTTTACTCTTGCTACACCTATTCTCATTGGGACCTCTAGGGTCTTTAACTCTGTTTTCCCTTACTTCTGTTTTCTATCTTTTAATATTATCTGATTTCTTTATCTAACCTGGATCCTATCGTCTGATACATGAGTCCATTCTTTCCAGCTCCTTTGTTTCTTTGAAATAGAATCCACACTACTTCTCTGCTCCTAGATCTATAGCATCCTGGGAATTCTTAGAGAAAAATAATCTCACAACTGTATAGATCTGTATAACAAGAAATTCCCAGTGATCCAATTAGTGTTTCCAGCCACAGCACTCTACTTGGTGTTTACAAACAACTTACTTCTTTGCCACTCTGATCTTTTCACACAATGTACCACCGACTGATTGAAAAGCTCTTGTGCATCTTCCCATCACCACTCTTCTTTATCTGGCTCTCCCTGCCCTGGATGCAGGACTCAGCTTAGATGTTACCTCCTCTAGGAAGCTTACCCCAGACCACCAACCTAGACTGGGTCAGGCTTCTTCCTTTTTGTCTCCTACCAATCTCTGCTTACTGCAGTTTGGTTTGTCTCAATGTGATATAATTCAGCTTATATAGCTGTCTTCCCTTCTAAATTTTAAGCTTCTTGAGGACAGGATACGTATATTATTCATCTTATGTCTCTAGTATTTAGAATGGTATTTATTTCATAAATGAGCAAATGTGTCAGCGAGTAAATAAGTATGAGATAAGTTGATCTGTACGTTTCAAGTGCGAGTATACTGGTCACAATATGACATTTTACATAAAAAGAAGAAAATCACCTCTAGGATTCTGGACAAATCATTTCACCCCTACTTTTCCTCTTGGGCATTCTCAGTAGATATTGGGTAGAATATCTAACTTTGGATCTCAGTAATGAATGTTAAGGCTGAATCTAAAACATAGTTCTCTGCAAACTAGACTAATGCTGTGCATTTCGAAATAATAAGGTCATGTTGCATTTTTCTTTGTCAACTAAGGTGAAATGTACTCGATTAAATTTAAAGTAAAATCTACGGATAAAACAAATAGTCATTTTAATTACGTAAAATAAAATATATTGAAGTCACACTAGAAAAACAGAATAAATCCCCAATTTCTTTTTTTTTTAATTTTCAGCATAACAGTATTCCTTCTTTTTGCACCACACCCAGTGCTCCATGCAATCCGTGTCCTCTCTAATACCCACCACCTTGTTCCCCCAACCTCCCAACCCTTACCCCTTCAAAACCCTCAGATTGTTTTTCAGAGTCCATAGTCTCTCATGGTTCACCTCCCCTTCCAATTTCCCCCAACTCCCTTCTCCTCTCTAACTCCCCATGTCCTCCATGTTATTTATTATGCTCCACAAATAAGTGAAACCATATGATAATTGACTCTCTCTGCTTGACTTATTTCACTCAGCATAATCTCTTCCAGTCCTGTCCATGTTGCTACAAAAGTTGGGTATTCATCTTTTCTGATGGAGGCATAATAAATCCCCAATTTCTTATCTAAAATTCTGAAGTTCAAAAAGTTCTACAAACTTAAAACTTTTTTCAAACTCATTTGGCAACAAAACCTGAGCTGACCTGAACTGAGACATTTTCTAGTCATCAGTTAATGCTTAAAATGAACAATCATATATTTTGTCATAGAAATATTATTGTGTTTGATCACGAGATGTTGCTTCAGACCTTATGGAAGTGCCATGTAATATTCGGTATATCATGTCATATTACCTTTCTAAAACCCAAAATATTCTGCACTCTGGACCACATCTGGCCACAAGAGACTGAGAACTATATAGTTGTTTCAGTTATTATTTTTTTGAGACTGAAGTTAATAGCACTAAAACATAAAGAGGCCATAGGTAAATCATAAATATATTTTTGGCCTTCACCCACTATTTCATTTATGCCTGGAGACTTTTTTATGATTAACTGAGGAAAAAGTATTTATTTGCTTCATATATGTCTTACTTGGTGGAGCTCAGTGACAACTCAGTAATGCAGTTTGAGGGGAGAAAAGTGAATATTACCTTCAAAGTCATCATTTCAAAGGCAGGCTTATCAATCTCTGGACCCCACATGCTAAGAATCTGGTTGCTCAGTAGCACTGTCAGGAGCCAGGTGTCCTCTTCTGTACACTACCTCGTTTTGAGCTGAGGCTAGGACTATGTATCTGTCATTACTTTGTCAGAACATCATATGGAAATCTTCCTTTCTCTTTTGGGTTTCCATCCTTACTTTTGCTTTGAGCATTTCTAGTTTTTCTCCTTGGCTTGTGCTTAGATCTTTAGAAAGTAAGAGATCTTGGGGCACCTGAATTCCAGATGATAGCAATAGTCAGGGAAAGTGTAAGCTTGTAAAATTATAGATGATAATGTAATGTGAACTATTACCATTTAGTTTTTAAATTAATAGGAGAGAAGAATCTCTATAGACTAGGAGTAAAAGGGAAGGTTTCCTAGGCAAATAATATATACGCTGGGTCTTGAAGTGTGAGTCATATTGATGTCAGCAGAGGGGGGTACCGCAGCATTACCATTGTGGAAGAGGATCAAGTGATCAAAATGACACTATGTAGAGTAATAGTAATGGTTACAAAGATAAATATGAATGAGCCAAGTGCAATATTTTCTATCAGATTTGTTAAATATGGTGAGTTAAATAATCAGGTGGGAATGTATAAAGAGTTATGTGGATAAATAGCCTTTTCCTTATAACCCATCACCCTAATTGTTATTGTTCTATCACTGTTGAAAAATAAGGTTTCACTTTGAATTTTTAACATTACAGCAAATGGGCCAATCCTTTACGAAGGAGAGTCAACAGAATTTTAAAGGGTTTGAAGAAACAAAGAAAGAAAATAAAGAGGGATGCTGAAATGTTACGGACAGCAGCAGAAGAGGAGGAAGGTTTAGGTGATGAAAAAGAGCAGGAGACCAAAGGTAATTAGCAGTAGGGTATAAAATTGAAGTATTTAATGTTTGATTCTTTTACCACTATCTTGGTTCAATTGATGTGCTTTGTTGGTTAGTTGGGTTTTTTGTTTGTTTGTTTTTGTTTTTGTTTTTGTTTTTTATCCCACAAATGTTTGGATCACAGGATATGAGCTTCTGAAACAGTATTATCACTGGGGATATTTGGGTTCTAGGAAGGTGGACAAGAAAGGTGCCAAGTTGTTTGGGTACCGCACTGTTTGGTATACATAGTTCAGCCCTTTAGAAGAAATAAGTGGAATCTGTCTGCTCTGACTCTGCAGCTCCATGAAAGACACCTTCACTAAATAGTAATGGCTGTAGTTCCCCATATGTACTGACCATGCCAGATAGGCAGGCGAAAGAGGGTAGCTTCAGGAATCTGACAGATCTGCAATCCAATCCTGGATCCTAGCTGTTAGTTTCAACTACCTGCTCCCCAAACTTAAATAATTTAGTATTATGAGTGGTTGAGGGATCCCAGAATCATACAGCAGGGACTACCTGGACCTCAGGCTTACAGATCTCCTAGGCTTGGAGATTCCTTCTCTTATAATAATTAGGAAGAGCCAACTAAGAATAAAATGGTCAGTTAGAAGAGAGGTATCAGGGAATAGAGTATTGGACTGGGGGGTGGTCAGGAGGCTCGGGCCATTATCTTATAGCATTTTCACAGACAAGTTCACCTTTCAACAACTTGATACCATCAGCTGAAATTTTGTTATATCACTTAAACAACATAATGTATGTGAAAATGCTTTGAAAATTGCAGTGCAGTACTCACATTTAAATTGTTAAGTTCTAGCCTCAGTTACAGAGAAGCAGAGGTGTGGAATAACAGACCATTGATCTTAGTGTCAGGAGACTCTGGCTTTAGTCTCAGTTCTGTCACTATGTACAGTGGGAACTTGGGCAATTCCCTTAACTTCCCTGGGCTTCAGTTCACCAAGCTGCAAAATAAGAAGTTTGGACTAGATGAATAAGAAATGTGACTTATCTCAGAAGAAACAAAATTCTTATATAAGGTATTTATATATATATATATATATATATATATATATATATATATATATCTAAGGTAATACATAAATATATATTATGATCATACATGTATATACATACCTATATATCATTGCTTTCTATAAGTTTAATGCAATATATACATGTGTATATGCATGCACACACAGACACGTCCTAACAATATGATTTCTGTGGGCCATTTACTGGGGCATGGAAGTTCACCTTGTTATTCAGAAATTGTCATTGTATTTGCCACAGTGTATTTTGTCTTAGCCTCACAGTAACATAAGATGATACACTGGCCAACTGAAAATAGATAAGTTAAACATAGCACTGAATATACAGAGTTTGAGAACTTTGTTGCAATCATTTCCTCTTCTAACAAAGTGTGATGTATGTATACTAGTCCTTTCAAGTTGTTTTACTCTACTTTACTTCTCTCCTGTAGCATTATTTTCCCGCTGAAAAGAACACAAACCATTCAGAGCAGAGGAGAGACTGTTCCAGTCATCTAAATCTGACGGAGTCCTTATTTTTGTCATGTTTCCTTCCGAATATAAAATAAAGTTGATAGTTATGTTTCTGTGCATCAAATCAGGATTTGAGTTCTTCTTATTAAAAATAGTTTCTACAGAATTAAAAAATATGTATGAAAAACACTGGTGACAATTCAGGTCTTAGGTACTAATGTGATTTTTGCAACTTCGGTTATGTTATCAGCATAATACTTCTGTCGGGTGAAATAAGGCAGAGATTTCATGGTGTTACTCACCTTCCAGCAAAGTGGTTGGACACGGGGGAATCCAGTGATCATATTTCACTGTATTTGATACTGTCTTTATTTTGAAGAAAAGACATAAAATATTTTGTAATTGGTTTTTCTTCTTATTTTATAACATATAACATTATTTTTCTACCATAAAAGGCACACTCATTATAGAAAATTTGGTATATAAAGTTATGTTGAAGAAAGGAAAAATTATCCATAATCCTACTACCAAGAGCTGAACACTGTTGTTAGTTTTTTTAAAAATTATGTTCTATGTTCTATGACATACATTAACTGATTTTTATTTTTTTATTATTTTTTTAAAAAATTTTATTTATTTATTTGACAGAGATCAAAAGTAGGCAGGGAGGCAGGCAGAGAGAGATAGGAGGAAGCAAGCTCCCCGCTGAGCAGAGAGCCTGATGTGGGGCTCGATCCCAGGATTCTGGGATCAAGACCTGAGCCAAAAGCAGAGGATTTAACCCACTGAGCCATGCAGGCGCCCCCCATTAACTGATTTTTTAAAAAGTTGTCTTTATTATTCACTTTCCTTTTTTGAAATGTATGGGGCTCAAGTTTACATTGGCTTGTTGCTCATTCATTCAACAAACATTAATTAAGCCTCTGCTATGGGCAGTGCACTTTCTATGTGCCAGGGATGTAGTCATAAGCAAGATAAAGCTAGCCTTTCCTTCATTGAGCTCACAAACCTGCTAGAGAGGAAGCCAGGTAAAGAAGTAATGACAAGGCTCTGAGAGAAGGCATACAAAGTTCTATGGGAGCATTTAGCAGGGGTCACTTAGCCCAGACTTCAGGAAGAGGCATAAAATGGAAGGTAAGAAGGACCAACAGGTGTTTCCCATGCAGTCAGTGTGTGGTGGGAGGACCGTTTCATATATGAAGGCCCAAGCACATGGAATATTTGGAATATGGCAAATAGTTTGGGATGGCAGCAACTTCAATTTAGATGTTAGATTAAAAGAACTTTATTTTTTAAAGATTTATTTATTTATTTGAGAGAGAAAGAGAAAGAGCATAAGTGGGGGGAGGAGTTTTGGGAGAGGGACAAGTAGACTCCATGCTGAGTCCAGAGCCAGAGATCATGACCTGAGCTGAAATCAAGAGTAGGATGCTTAACTGACTGAGTCACCCAGGTGGCTCTGATGAGAACTTTATAACCTACATTTATTTATTTTTTAGGCCCTTTAAAAAATTTTAATTCCAGTATAGTTAATGTACAATGTTAACTTAGTTTCAGGTGTATAATATAGTGATTTAACATTTCTATATATTACTCTGTGCTCCAAAAATAAGTGTTCACTTAACCCCCTTTACCTATTTCACCCATCCCTTCTGATAACCACCAGTTATCTATAGTTAAGAGTCTGGTTTTTAGTTGGTTTCCTCTTTTTGGTTATAACCCACATTTTAAAAATGGGCTTTATCTTTTAGACAGAAGGGAACCAATGATGAGCATTAAGCACAAGAAGGGTATGGTTAGTTCCATATCCTTAGAGGCCACTCTAACTATTGTGTGGAGAATTGGAAGTGAACAGTACTGGGGTCAAGAGAATCACTTAGGCTGTTGTATTAACACAGATGAGAAAATACAGTGTCCTGGGCAAGGGTAGTGAGACTGTGGATAAAAGTAAGTAGATCTAAGAGCTGTTTGGCATGTAGCATTAATAGGACTTGGTTATTCGCTTGTGTGGGGAAGGAATGAGGAGGTTGAAAGGACAGTATAAATTTCAGGTTTCTAAGTGATGAACCATCTGGAAAGATAGTGGTCCTATTCCTATTCAGTGAGATGGGACAATGAGAAGAAGGACAGGTGTGGCAGATGAAGCTGAGTCATTTTTGGATAGGCTGTTTGAAGTGCCTGTGGAACATCCAGGTTGAAATGACCAGTAGACAGTTAGATGTATGGGTTTGGAGCTCAGGGGAAAGGTCTGGTTATGTGTAAAAGTTTAGGAATCATCAATATACAGATGATAATTGAAGTCCTAGTGAATGACTGATATCCACCAGGAAGAATAAGAAAAAAAGAAGGGAATAGAAACTTCTAGAATAGAATCCAGAAGAACACAAGCATTTAAGGGACGGCCAGAAATGGTGTAGCTGTCAGTGGAGACTGAGAAGTATGAGAATAAGCAGGAGAGAATTGGGGAGGAAAAATTTTTCTAGACCTTTCAAAATTCTTTTGGTTGGTCTAAGGATTGACATGAGACAAACAAACAGGAGAAAATCAAATTTAATTATGTACATACAGATGCTCTGTAAAGAATTTGAGGCTTGTAGGCAGTCAGGCAGTTGAGGCTTATATGCCATTCAGAGCTAAGGAGAAAAAAGATAAGGGTCTGGGACTTCAAAGGGAAGAAAATTCACTGGTAGATGAAAACAAGTAAATTTTTGGTAAGCAAATGTTTCCTGGGCCATACAGAAACAATGGGATACAGAGAGAAATTTTAACAAACAAACTTTGCTAGGTTCCTTCCTGTTTGCATACCTATTTCATATTATACAGTAGTTATCTATGCTAATTATTCCCTTCCTGGAGTAGGACCTCTATCTGAATTCTTTTTGGCAGTTAGCAGGAAGGCAAAAAATGAAAAACAAAAAGCAAAAATAAAGCAAACACAAAAAAAATTCTTCAGTTTTCTGTTTCTTAAAAAGAATCAGCCTGAAATAATCCACATGACAAAGAGATGCATTTTGGGGTGGCAAGTTTTGTTTTCCTATGGAGCAATGTAACAAAATCCAAAAGGATGGCATGTTTCAAAGAGGAGGGAATGATCAACAGCATCAAAATTCTGTTACCAAATCCATTGGATTTGGTAACATGGAAGTAATGGGTGACTTTGGCTGTAACAGTTTGTGATGAGATGGGAGCAGAAACTAGATAACTTGAGTCACAGAGTGACTTGCAAGTGAGAAAGCGAAATCAGTGTGGAAAGCTTGTTGAAGAAGTTTGGCTGTGAAGAGGTATAGTAATTGATTGGTAGTTTAGAATGGGGAGAATTTTTTAAAGAAAGGGAATAGAAGGAACATTTAGTGTAAAGGCTGGAGGTGTGGGGAAGTTTCAGCCTGCCCTACTGATCCCCAATTTACCTTGTTCTGTTTATTCTATAGCATTTATTACTTGTGAACATACTATATAATTTGGTTATTCATTATGCTTATTATTTATGATTTGCCTTCCCCTGCCAGAATGTAAGCTCCCCTAGAGCAGAGGGAGTTTTTTGTGTTCAGTTCAGGGATATATCCCAAGTGCCACGGACAGTGTCTGGCACAGAGAAGGTGCTCAACATATAAAATAACTATTGGATGATTGGATTGGAAACAAAGACATTTTTGTGGTATTCCTCACTTTTTCTATGATTAATGGGCACTTCCAAGGCAAAATAAAGTCTTAGAAAAAAAGCCAAACTGTACAACAGACGATCACCAGTTCAGTAAATAAGTGGTTGCTTTCAAAGCTATTCCCCAGGAATCTGATACTGCTGCTCTAAATTTTAAGAACTGCATTCAGGCAAAACTAAATGAAAAAGAACAAACAAAAAAGTTCTCTGGGTAGAAACAAGTATAAAACAACTACAAAAAGAAACATATTTTTAGAGTATAAAATTGAAATTTATAAAAAAGCAGTGGCAGTCTATGGTTATAAGTATGGTTAATGCAGTACTTTGAAAGCAATAGACAGGAACATCTGCAAAGGTCCATCAGAAAGGGTGAATAACCAACTTTTGTAGCAACATGGACAGGACTGGAAGAGATTATGCTGAGTGAAATAAGTCAAGCAGAGAGTCAAGTATCATATGGTTTCACTTATTTGTGGAGCATAACAAATAGCATGGAGGACAAGGGGAGTTAGAGAGGAGAAGGGAGTTGGGGGAAATTGGAAGGGGAGGTGAACCATGAGAGACTATGGACTCTGAAAAACAATCTGAGGGGTTTGAAGGGGCGGGGGGGTGGGAGGTCGGGGTACCAGGTGGTGGGTATTATAGAGGGCACAAATTGCATGGGGCACTGGGTGTGGTGAAAAATAATGAATACTGTTATGCTGAAAATTAAAAAAAAAGAAGGGCATATGATATGATGAGCACTGTGTTATATACAACTGATGAATCATTGAACACTACATCTAAAACTAATGATGTACTGTATGTTGGCTAATTGAATTTGAATTAAAGAAATACAAACTCTGAAGCCGCCCCCCCAGAGCTGACTCAGCAACTCTGGGGTGGTGACCAGCAATTTAATTAAAAAATTTGTAAAAAAAGAAACTAAGTTGCAGGGGACACTGATAGAGATTACTATTAGGTGATAATGTGAGGGGAAAGAATGTGAGTTTGGAGTGGTAGTCAAACAGCTATAGATGCAGAACAAATGTTGGGACAGAGATGAAAAGGTGAAGCAATTGAAGTTTATTATTATTAAAGATTAAAAACCAAACAGACCCTCACAAGAGTGGGAAGGAAACAAGTGTTTTTAGAGAGCTGTTCCCAACACCAGTGCCTAATACACTACTAAATCATGTCTGATATGGCTGACCAAGTCCTGCAAGAGATAAATTGGTAGATCATAAGTGTGTCACTAAAATGCAAACTTTAACAGTCACAGAGTCATTTTCCTCAAGCCATTATTGTATCTATTCCAAATAAAAAGACACTAAACAAGAAGTACCTCTGATGCGGAGCCTGAACTTAAACTGATTAAGGTGATTGTTTTAAAACCAGAGGTTATGAGCATTCTCCCCAACTACACAGACATTGAGACATTAAACCAAAAACAAACAGGGCACCGGGATGGTTCAGTCAGTTAAGCATCTGCCTTTGGCTAAGGTCATGGTCCTGGGGTCCTGGGATTGAGTCCCACATACGTCAGGCTCCCTGCTCAGTAGGGAGTCTGCTTCTCCCTCTCCCTCTGTCTCTTCTCCCCACTTGTGCTTTCTCTCTCTCAAACAAATACAACATTTAAAGAAAAATAAGCCAAGAATGACCAGTTGGTCAAAAACAAAGCTCTTGCACATTAGCCCATGGGCAACCAGACACTGGTAGAGAATCTGGATAATGTAAAGTTCAGTTGTTTAAAAATGAGGACAAGATCTCTCTTAGATATCAGCATCATGGACAATGGAAATGTTCCATAAAATAAGGACTTCTCTTTAGTGAAAGAAGACACATTTTATTCATTATAGCATTTTGTAAATATTTCTTGTCTATTTATGGTCTAAATGATGTACAACTTTCCCTTGGGAGGACTAGGAAAACTGATAATACCTACTATAGGATTGCCAGGCTGAATTTAAAGCCTCAGACCAAGCTGTAATATGTGGGTTAGCTGCTGCCTGTCCCAGATCTCAGGCAAAAAAAGTGTACTTGTATATGGGTTCTAACTTCAGGGTAGAAAGAACAGAAGAAGGTGAAACTCAAATAGAAAATTATTTAGGAATAGCAAGACTAGCTATATAATGTATGGGGCCGAGTTCACAATGAAAATATGGTTTGCATTTTGTTAAGAATTTCAAGATGGTGACAGCAGAACATTAAACCAAGCACAAGGCCCTTCTGTGAGAGAAGATCTGGGCCTGTTATGAGTGCATAAGTTACATGCCCATGAAACCAACCATGAGACTGTCATAAATAAGACCCCCCACCTCGGACACCTAGGGCAGGGTGGTTTACTGTGTTCCCTTATCTCTGGTTACTTTACACCTCTGCATTTTGGAGATTTCTGTAAGCCTGATCACATAGTGCCCTATCATCTCTCCCTACCTAGTCCTGCCTGTCCCTTACTCATCCCTCTCCCTGGAATAGTAACCCTAATTGGCATTAGGGAATGGGATGATGACCGCTTTGGCTGCTCCCTGCTCAAATGGGGTGGTGGGCGGTGTGGCAGTTAGAATCTATCCAGGGGTCAGTCCAAAGGCCTGTGGTATGACTCCAGGGGGCCATGATGGACAACAAATGGTGCATACATCAGCACATGAATAAGGATAAATATAAAACAAATATTGGTCCCAAAATTATGATCACATCCCTCAGATAATATCCCATTACCAATTCTGTCAAACAGACCAGTGAATATCTTGATCTTATGTAATTGATCACAAGGGTCCCCTATTGAGACAACTTGCAGGAATTAACTATGATGTTAATACATGTGAGGAAACTCATCTCACCTCAAATGGTGTAGCAATAGTAGACAGTCAATTGTGGCGCAGTTCTTGAGAAGTCCCTTGACTTCACTCAATTCTTGGCTTAGTGTATCTAGTGACTGGGAAGTATCATTTTAGAGTCCTGCTGAGCAAGCATACTGTTTTACTTATTTGCTAAGTCCTGGAAGACCCATAGTGAGCTTTCAGACTATCTTTCTTTTTTTTTTTCCCCCAGGAGTGCTGTTGTGTGCTTGGCTAAAACCTTCATTTGTAATTGTACCTCAGTAGAAATGGCTTCTAGAATAAATATGACTAAGGAATAAAACCATCAAGAAGCCTTCTTTGAGGTCTAGCCTTAACAATATCCTAATTACAATGAATCACTGGCAAGTGGGAGAAAACTTGTCTCAAGAGATAAGGTCATCCCCAAGTGCATCATCCAATCCATTCATAAAGAAAGTGGGGGTCATCCATTACCTCCATAAATCTATAAATCAACACCATGCAGTGGGGTGAGTATGCTCTGGGTTTAAAGGGAAGAATTTGTCATCCCAGCCACACAGAACTGGTCAAGTTGCTAGTTGAATTATACAATTGTTGGGGAATCAATCCCATTTTTCTAGTTGTTTAAAAAACCATATGCCCATGGGGTTCTGTTATGATCCCCACAGAATAATAAGCAAGAAGATTGCCTATACATGAGCTATTGTGGCAATTTCTCTGAAGTTTACCTCAGGTCGTCTAGCTTAGGCAAACTTCATTCAAAGACCACCAGAACTAGGATTTAACATCCACAAAGGTGTGTTATTGAAGCATATTTTTTCTCTCTAATATCACCCTTTTTTTCCAGAGATAGTCAAATGAAGACCAATTTGTTTTACCAAACAAGTCCAATTTTAACAAACTTGGCCTAATTATTTATATGAGCTCAGCAAGTATAATGATGGATCATATAAATCTTTCAGAATCTGCTTTGCAGCAACTTTTATAAGGAATCTTTAGGTTGAACTCCTAGTCATCCCTCCAAGCCAGAAGCCAGGCCAAGTGCTTGCCATCAGACATGCCTGCAATACCTATAGATGTGGGCAGATTCCTCCTCATTAGGTCCCCAATATATCCTGAGGTGCTGCCCCTGCCAGGATTTGGCATTCTTTATCACCTGGTGAGGCTGCTGGGAATCTAAGCAAGGTATCAGGCCCACATTTCCAAGGGGCTTTATGGTTCCTGGTTTCATAAAGTCAACCCTAGTTCCTCAAAGCTGTTTGGTCATATCTGAGTCTATGCATGTCTCTCTCAAAAGCCTTGGTAAAATAACCCATGTTTCCAATAGTGTCCTGTTACAAGGAGAACAGATTCTTAATGAACTTATGCAAATAACTGTGACTGCCATGGGAGAAAGAATACTTACTGAGACCCTATGAATTTCCGAGGGTTCAGGTAGAGAGAAAAATTAAATGCTTCAATTTGTTCACTAATGAATTCTTTATCATGTTTCTGTAAGTCATAGATATCGTAAGAGGAAGTTTCCTTTATATGGGAGAGCAAACATTAGAGAACCAGCAATGTTTCAAACAAGAGTCACAGAACTATAATCATCTTTTTAGTTCATTTAGTCCCATGTTACTATTCTTGTTTAATTTGGATGCAACTTTAGTTAGTTCTGAAAATTCTTACCCATTTTAGTTTTGATCTTAAAGATATTAAATACCTGTATTTGTCCTAAAGTCCTCTTTATGAACCTCCTTGAAAATGAAACTCATTTTGCAAGGGAATAAGAACAATTAGAAATGACAAAAGACATAAAAATGGACATGACCAATGATCTGATGAGAGGTTACAATATAGCTGGCAAGGAAATCTGGTTATTTCTGTGACACATAACACTTCAATAATCAAAATATCAAGTGATGACCTTATATTAAAACATACTAAAACTTTAGGAATTGTATACCTAGAAATGTAATAGCATTTACCCAAACATAACCCAAGGCTTATCATTATTTGACAGTGCTTTCCAAGTAACTCACCATAGGAAATAAAAGTCCTAGTGAATCAAAGAGACTTCGTTTATAATTCAAATCTTGGGAAGTCTGTTAAAACCTTAGGGGTGGCTGGGTGATGGACATTGGGGAGGGTTGTGCTACGCTGAGCATTGTGAATTGTGTAACACTGATGAATCACAGACCTGTACCCCTGAAACAAATAATACATGATATGTTAATAAAAAATAATAAAATAATAATAATTTAAAGAAAACCTTAGAAAGCATTGTAAGGAACACTAGGTGTTACACATAAAGAATGAATCTTGGAACACTGCATCAAAAACTAATGATGTATTTTATGGTGACTAACATAACACAATAAAAATTTTAAAAAAAGAATGTTTTAAAGCACATGCCTAAATAGGATTAGGATCATTAAATACCTGATGAAGGCAAAACATAGAAAATGGGTTTTTTGGGCAAAGAGAAAACAAGTGTTTACATTTTCTTATCAAGAGCAGACCAAACAGACCAATCATTTAAGAAAACTTTGCCTTTTGGGGCACCTGCGTGGCTCAGTGGGTTAAAGCCTGTGCTTTCAGCTCAGGTCATGATCCCAGGATCCTGGGATCGAGTCCCACATCAGGCTCTCTGCTCAGCAGGGAGCCTGCTTTCCTTCCTCTCTCTCTGCCTGCCTCTCTGCCTACTTGTGATCTCTGTCAAATTTAAAAAAAAAAGAAAACTTTGTCTTTTTTTTTTAAAGATTTTATTTATTTGTCAGAGATAGAGGGAGAGAGAGAGAGTGAGCACAGGCAGACAGAGAGGCAGGCAGAGGCAGAGGGAGAAGCAGGCTCCCTGCCGAGCAAGGAGCCCGATATGGGACTCGATCCCAAGACGCTGGGATCATGACCTGAGCCGAAGGCAGCTGCTTAACCAACTGAGCCACCCAGGTGTCCCAAAACTTTGTCTTTTTGACTGAGAGAAAGCAGACTTTCAATCTTATATCCGTGTACTTTTAAAATCCCTTCATTCTAATCTTAGTCTGTCCTGACCACGTGTAAAATTCCTTTCCAAAAATTTCCCTAAAACAAACCTTCTATAACTTTGTCCCAAGCCATGTCTCTCCAAACAGTTAGTCTTATTTAGGACAAAGTTACTTCCTTTAACCTTTAACAAAAAGTCATTCCCACTCCTTAGATCTTCTTACAACGTCTTACAAGATCTTAGATCTTGTACTGTTGCTTATTTCCATCAGTATTAATTTCATCTAGCAGAATTTTAACTCTTCGAAAATTTAGTCTTCAGTGAAGAAGGCTAAGTAGTAACCAATTGTGAACTGTTATGCCACAATTAAAAAAAAAAGATTTTATTTATTTATTTGACAGATACCACAAGTAGGCAGAGAGGCAGGCAGAGAGAGAGAGGAGAAAGCAGGCTCCCCGCGGAGCAGAGGGCCTTATGTGGGACTCGATTCCAGGAACCTGGGATCTTGACCTGAGCTGAAGGCAGAGGCTTTAACCCACTGAGCCACCCAGGCGCCGAACACCAGAATTTTTAAAAGGCAAAAGATTTATGCGATCTGAAAAGAAACCAGAGCATTGCACCAGAATTTTTAGATGGCAAGTTTATTCAGTTAAGTAGAAAGCATGTTTACCAACAGACTCAAATATCCTTAGTTTCTCTGCAAAAAGAAGTCAAAAGCACAAACCTACATTCAACAGTCAATGCTTTAGAACTTTATCCTATTTGGAAAAGACCTAGATGTCCAGTGACTTTAATCCCACTTATCATCCAAACAGAACTTTTAGGTTTCAGGTTACTAAAGACTTTGAAAGCGATCTTAACAATTAACCATGAACTTTGAGACAGCCAATTAACCATTATTTTAAGTCATCTTTTTGCTAACACATTGCAACAGATCTTGCTTACTTGACTTTTCGCAAACCTCGATAGAATAAAAATTTTATATTTAATGCTGATAATTTTAAAGACAAGTCTATCGTAATTAAACCAACAAACTTAAACTAATTTAAATACTGAATATGTTTCACCTGGGTCCACTTTTAAAAGTCAGTTTTTTTCCCCATTGTCAATTTTTATCTGATACACGGTGGGGAAATCCGAGGTGGGTGGTGTATGCAGGCCTTATCCAAGGTGGTAGGGAAACAGGAGGGGGTGGGGGAGACAGAGAAGGCAAAATGCAGCCAGAAGGCAGAGAAAAAGTGTTCCCGGTTCTAAATCTCATCCACTTGGGCAGATGAGAAAAAGCCATGTTTTTTTCACCAACAAGTGGGATTAGGCAGTCCATGTCAGGCCAGAGAAGACAGGGAACTTCCCTGAAACAAAGAGAGTTTAAATGACTGCTCGGGAATATTCCTTAAATTCCCCATCCTGAGGTAGACTAACCACAGTTGGCTCCAATTATAGCCATTAACCTGGAAAATGATGAGGGAAAAGCCCCCACGTCTATTAGGAGGATCAGTGAGAGAGTGTCGGCATATGCCCCTTTGCCAAGGAGAGCCTGTGTTTCCTCCAGCAACCTGGGTTTATTCAGAGAAGGCCTGTTTAGGTAATTATCATCCAATACATCAGGAGGGAGTTTACTGGTCTGGTTATGACCAAACATGTTCTGCCCCTGGGTCTGGGTCCTGATTTAGAGCCCTGAAAGCCTGGTTGGACTTAGGTTACCTCCATCTAGTGACCCTGTTTTCCTGCAGAACAGATCTGATAGATCCCAGGCCATGCAGTGAGTGTTACAGGAGCTTGGTCCTTTCCTAAAGTTTGCAGTCCAGATTGTTTCCAGTGGATTAAAAGACACCCCAAGGTGTCTTTGGGAATTGAAGAGACCTTGCCTTGCCATGGAGGTCACACTTTATTTTACCTTGCCTTGAAGAACCCGTGGTATTTAATCCCTGGAAAACACTAGAAAAGTTTTACAAGGGGAAATTACCCAATTTTGCCCTACCCAATAAAGAGGAATCCCTGTGTAGAATGGCTTCCCATCTTGTGATCCCGGTAGGTGTTACCCCGTACCTGTTATAGAGAGGTGACTATGAAGGTGTCCCTACATATTAGCTCTCCCCTGTGAACCAAGGCATCCCCTGGTTTGCCTACCCAAGGTGAAAGACTGGCCTAACGTCTTGGGTTGAGGAGAGATCAGACCAGCGGGAATAGCCACTCTTACTGGTCAGTCAGCTGATCCTCCTTGTCTTCTCAGGATTCCGCCCCACGGGCTTGGCGTGAGATTAAACTTTAATATCTCTTTAGAAGGCTAAGAATGCAAATGAACAGCTAGGTTCTCTCAGTGGGAGGCATGTGCTATTTATGGATGCGACTTCCCTGGGGTGTGACACCACCCCCTCCCAGAGCTGGTCTCTATCCTTTTATGTGTCTCGGAGACACCCAAGGCCACCAATGGTAGCCAAAGAGCAGGTTCAAAGTGCTGGAATGCCAGTCCTTTTGTGCGCCCCCCCCCCGCCCCCCAGTGAACCTTAACACAAAGCAGGGAATCCTTTTAAAGAACTTTTTCTTAAGAGCTTTGTGGAGGGAGAGACACAGCATGAGAGACTGTGGACTCTGAGAAACAAACTGAGGGGTTTGGAGGGGAGAGGGGTGGGAGGTTGGGTGAGCCTTGTGGTGGGTATTATGGAGGGCACGGATTGCATGGAGCACTGGATGTGGTGCATATGGATCACTGAAAAGAAATTTAAAAAATAAATAAAAATTTAAAATAAAGAGCTCTGTGATTGAGTTCTCACTGTTTGGTCATATAAATTCACTTGATGGTACCTCAGCAGTCAGGCCGATTATAAGCCAATTTCAATTATGAGTCCTTGCCTTACCCCTCAAGGGCTTTTCCTGTCCTTATACCTGAGATCCCATTTGTGAGCATGGCCCTGTTTGAGGGGTGCAGACCCTGAGATTTAGCATCATCATAATTTGATATTTTTGTTGTTGAAACAAGAAAAATTCATCTACATGACCCATTAAAGCCCCAGCTGCTAATACAACCAATCAAAACATTGGCTGGGGTTTCTAATTCCTTCCTTAATGCCCAAAGTATTCCAAGGAGAGTAAATGCCCAGGAAATATTGGGACGACTCCAATTGATCAGATAAAGAGCTCTAACCCTGCTTGCTGATAACTTGGGTTATAATTCCTGGTAGTGACTAAACCTAAGTTATTCCTAACAGAAAAACATATGTTTTACCAGTCCACATAAATGAGGAAAAGATTTTCCTCTTGAACTAAGTTTTTGCCAAAGACACTTTTAAATGAAGAAGTCTTATCTACTTAGGCAATATTCTTCTCCCAGATAACAAAGTCAGCAGGACCTATTGAACTATTGAAGCCACAAAATTCCCAGGTGCTTTGAAAAGGAACTGTGGAGGATAAAAAGTGCTTCTAAATCCTGAAATGAATCCCTGATTAAAAGGGAATACTGATCCTCAAAGGTTCGAAGGGCCCTACTATAGGCAAAGGCCCTGAGGTGGGAGAGAGCCATTTAAGAAAAGCAAATGAACAGAAAAGAGAACTGGGTAGGGTTAGGCCAACATTTCTTTCTTTTGAGGAAAGACGCTGCTTTTACTCACCCTTCAGTGGGAGTGATCCTTGGTTTTGGTTCCAAAATGAAGCAGGGAGAGCAAGGTTCTTGTCTCATGGAGTTGAAGAATGAAACTCACAGACCAAAGGGAGTGAATAAAATGATAGAATTTTATTAAGCAAGGATACAGAAAAAGTTAGGAGTGAGAGGGGTCCCAACAGGGTTGCCGCTGAGGACTTGTAGTGTTGGTCTTTTATTGAAAACTAACCAGGGAACTCAAATCTTTTTAACTTCTCCACTGGCTGCACCATTGATTGAGGACTAGTGATAACATTTTTGATGGCTTACTTCTTTTTCAGGGTCTGGTTATTTTCTGTTGACCATAGGAGACCATCAAAAATAAGACTCCCCTTCTCAGACACCTGGGGCAAGGTTGTCTGGTATGTTCCCTTATCTCTGGTTTATTTACACCCCTGCATTTTTGGGATTTCTGTGAGCGTGATCACATAGCCCCTCTATCTCTACCAACCTAGTCCCCCCTGTCCCTTACTCACTGCCAATGCCAACAAAGTGATAGAGAAATTAATGGAACTCAGCGTCAAATGTAGCAACTAAAAATCTTCAAAAGCCTTAGGACAAGATTAATACATGAAGGGAAATGCAGACGTTGGCCAGGGCCTACAGATGGTTAGGGTAAGGGTTTCTAGTTGCACTCTTTACTTTCCCCTTATTGCCCTCAGAGTCAGGCCCCATTTTCAAAAGGTGAGTATAACCAAAATTTCAGGAACACATAATCCCAATCTTACACAAATTGTTTTAGAAAGTAGAATAACAGGAAAAGCCGCCCATCTTTATGAGGCCAGTGTGCTATAGAGATCACAACCAGAAGGTAACGCAAGAATATTAGAGAATATTAGAAGCCAATTTAACTTAAGGGCATAGAGACAAAAATCCTACACATGTGTGTTTGTGTGTGTGTGTGTGTCTGTGTGTACTGAAGTCAACTATGTATTAAGTAGGCTTTGTTCCAGCAGTACAAGGATGTTTCAATGCTGGAATGCATAAGAATATAATAACATTAATGAACTGAAGGAGAACAATTACATGATTTTCAGAAGAAAGCAATTGATAAATATCAATATCCATATATGATTTTATTTATTTATTTGTTTATTTGACACAGAGAGAGAGGGAGAGAGGGAGAGAACAAGCAGGGGGTAATGAATGGCAGGCAGAGGGGGAGGGAGAAGCAGACTGAGCAGGAGTCCAACCTGGGGCTCCATCTCAAGACCCCTGGGATCATGACCTGAGCTGAAGGCAGAGGAGTTGAAGGCAGATGCTTAATACACTGAGCCACCCAGATGCCTGTCACCAATTTATGATTTAAAGAAATCTTAGCAAACTAGAAATAGACGGAAACTCCCTTAACCTTTTAAAAGAAAATAAAGAGTAAGTATTAATGAAGACAACTTAGAGGTGTTCCCTTTAAGGTCTGGAACAGGGAAATGAAGGCTGGTATGGCAGCTACTATATATTTTTTGTTTTGTTTTGTTTAACTAAACTCTACCCCCAATGTGGGGCTCAAACCCAAGACCCCAAGATCAAGAGTAGCATGCTCCATCAACTGAGCCAACCAGACATTCCCACAGCTGTTTAACATAATACTGGAGCACCTAGCCAAGGAAATCATTTAAGAGAAACAAATATCCTTTGAAGACTAAAAGAGGAAATCTCTCATTTGCAAACAATATTTTCATTTGCATAGAAAATACAAGGGAATTAACAAACAATTGGGACTAATAAGACAGTTAAGAGTGTTATATCCAGCACTTAGAGTCTATAACAAGTCTATTGTATATCAGCTTCCCTTAACTTTACTGCTCTAGGCAAGGAAAACCACTGTCCTGGTTGCCCAGAACAGAGGGGTTTTCTTGGATGCAGGAATTGCTAAACCCAAGCAGTCACCCTAACTCTGGCTCTGATTTCTTTCTTCCCTTATAACCCTTGGAAATTTACTTTCCTTTCAAGCTAATCTATGTATTAAAATTTGAGTATTATATTTTATCCAGTATTCCTATATATTTTTAGCATAAGGCATGGCTCTACTTCAGCTCAATCTACTCTTTTGACAGATTTTTTTCCATATTAAATCTTTAAGAATAATGAAATGTTTAATGACATGGGAAAATATTCACGTGTAGAGTGAAAAAGATGATATAACTCTATGTAAACTTGAGTACCATTTTTATTATAAATAAATATATATGCATATCTTTGAAATGTTTGAGATAGCTAATAGAATTTCTGTGGATAGAATTGATTTTAGTGTCTTTAGGGGGGGAGATTATTGTGGGTAAGGGAGAAAAGAAATCTGATAGGTTGGAAAAGTGGAAGGATGTAGAGTAGGGGAAGAGAAGAAAACTGGTGGAGATTGGGAGATGTAACACAGAGGGAATGTTCTCATTATAATGAGATGAGATGGTTTGTATTTTAGATACTTATGACCCATAGTTCTTTCTCTTTTTTTTACACGTATGACTCTTCTTTCACATTGGAGAGAGAAAGGGATCAAATGTTATTTCTCAGAGCCCTGGATCCAGATTGCATTGTCTTATTGAGCATGTAACTAGGTCATTGGAGCAGGCATTTTAAACAATCACTTACTAAGGGGATTTTGTAAAATCCATGCTTCAACCAGAACAAGAATATAATAAGTTAATTAAGATATATTTGAATGTTAAATATTCCTAGAAAGGCTCTGATACATATCAGGTTTTTTTTTGTTGCTGTTGTTGTTGTTGTTGTTTGTTTTTTAAATGTCAATAAAACAGATTGATAGCTGTGAGCTCCGGTTCAAAGCAGCTTTGATGGGTTGTCAGGGGTTTCTTGGTTATGAAAATGAAGGAGATCTGTTCTTGGAATTTTTAGAGATATGTGTGTCACAGTAGGGAAATTCCATCTGCAGCAGTTTCTTCTTTTTTTTTTAAGATTTTATTTATTTATTTGAGAGAAAGAGAGAACATGTGTGTGAGAGAGAGAGCACAAGCAGAGAGGAGGAGCAGAGGGAGAGGGAGAAGGAAACCCCTTGCTGACCAGGGAGTCTGACACAGGTCTCCATCTCAGGACCTCAGGATCATGACCTGAGCTGAAGGCGGACACTTAACCTTAACCAACTGAGCCACTTGGGTGCCCCTGGGGCAGTTTATTTTTTCAAGAACTGAACACAGGTAATGTAGAGAGGAGGGGGCGAGTATAACTATAAAGGAGTAGCACTAAGAGATCTTTGGGGTGAGGGAGTAGTTCTGTATCTGGACTGCTGTAATGGTAACAGTGAACCTACACATGTGATAAAATGACAGAACTATGCACACACATTGTACTTATGTGAATTTCCTGGTTTTGATATTGAACTACGGCTATATGAGATGTAACTATTGGGTAAAACTAGGTGATGGATATGTAGGACCCCTCTGTTCTATCTTTACAACTTCCTATGAATCTATAATTATTTCAAAATAAAAGTTTTTAAAAAAAAAACACCAAAAATTAGGTAATGTAGACTAGCATCACCTAGGGAAAGCAATGTAACTCCCAAATATTCGGTCTACTTTGTCTTAGTTGAGCACCAAGGCTGGGAGAAGAGTTTTGGGCTGATTTACATTTGTGTGCCTTGCCAAGTAATGTGTTAGACAATGGGTAGGTAAATATAACCTGAAAATACTTGTTCATTTTCACTTTTATGTAGGCCACAGTGTCTTGCTGCAGTTAAGAGAGATGACCTTCCAAAACATTCTTCCACATTTGGTTTATTTAGACTATTTAGTCAAATGACCAGTTGATTCACTGGAGGGTGAAAAAAAATCACCTAATGAACTGAATGATTGATCAGTCAGAATGTTAAGTCCTTCATTCCAGTATAGACAGACATGGGATGCATGTTCATGATAAAATAGCTTACAGAATAGCACACACCCTCCCCAATGTCCATAACCCAACCACCCTCTCCCTACCCCCCTACCCCTGGCAATCCTCAGTTTTTTTGTATGAGATTAAGAGTCTCTTATGGTTTATCTCCCTCCCTTCCTACCCCCAAAACCCCCCATGTTGCATCTCCACTTTCTCATATCAGGGAGATCATATGATAGTTGTCTTTCTCCGATTGACTTATTTCTCTAAGCATAATAACCTCTAGTTCCATCCAAGTTGTTGCAAATGGCAAGAGTTCATTTCTTTTGATGGCTGCATAGTATCCCATTGTATATATATATACCACTTCTTCTTTATCCATTCATCTGTTGATGGACATCTAGGTTCTTTCCATAGTTTGGCTATTGTGGACATTGCTGCTATAAACATTCTGGTGCCCCTTCAGATCACTATGTTTGTATCTTTAGGGTAAATACCCAGTAGTGCAATTGTTGGGTCATAGGATAGCTCTATTTTCAACTTTTTGAGGAACCTCCATGCTATTTTCCAGAGTGGTTGCACCAGCTTGCATTCCCACCCACAATGTAGGAGGGTTCCCCTTTCTCTCAATCCTTGCCGGCATCTGTCATTTCCTGACTTGTTCATTTTAGCCATTCTGATATGTGTGATGTGGTATTTAACTGTGGTTTTGATTTGTATTTCCCTGATGCCGAGTGATATGGAGCACTTTTTCATGTCTCTGTTGGCCATCTGGATGTCTTCTTTGCAGAAATATCTGTTCATGTCCTCTGCCCATTTCTTTCTTTTTTTTTAAAATATTTTATTTATTTATTTGACAGAGAGAAATCACAAGTAGATGGAGAGGCAGGCAGAGAGAGAGGGAAGCAGGCTCTCTGCTGAGCAGAGAGCCTAATGCGGGACTCGATCCCAGGACTCTGAGATCATGACCTGAGCCGAAGGCAGCGGCTTAACCCACTGAGCCACCCAGGCGCCCCCTCTGCCCATTTCTTGATTGGATTGTTTGTTCTTTGGGTGTTGAGTTTTCTAAGCTCTTTATAGATTTTGGATACTAGCCCTTTATCTGGTATGTCATTTGTGAATATCTTCTCTCATTCTGTCAGTTATTTTTTGGTTTTGTTGACGTTTCCTTTGCTGTGCAAAAGCTTTTGATCTTGATGAAGTCCCAATAGTCCATTTTTGCCCTTGCTTCCCTTGCTTTGGCAATGTTCCTAGGAAGAAGTTGCTGTGGCTGAGGTTGGAAAGGTTGCTACCTGTGTTCTCCTCAAGGATTGTGATGGATTCCTTTCTCACATTGAGGTCCTTCATCCATTTTGAGTCTATTTTTGTGTGTCGTGTAAGGAAATGGTCTGGTTTCATTTTTCTGCATGTGGCTGTCCAATTTTCCCACCACCATTTGTTGAAGAGACTGTCTTTTTTCCATTGGACATTCTTTCCTGCTTTGTTGAAGATTAGTTGACCATAGAGCTGAGGGTCTATTTCTGGGCTCTCTACTGTTCCACTGATCTATGTGTCTGTTTTTGTGCCAGTACCATCCTGTCTTGATGATGACAGTTTTGTAATAGAGCTTGAAGTCTGGAATTGTGATGCCACCAACTTTGGCTTTCTTTTTCAATATTCCTTTGGCTATTCGAGGTCTTTTCTTGTTCCATATAAATTTTAGGATTATTTGTTCCATTTCTTTGGAAAAAAATGGATGGGATTTTTGATAAGGATTGTATTAGATGTGTAGATTGCTTTAGGTTGCATAGACATTTTCACAATATTTATTCTTCCAATCCATTAGCATGGAACATTTTTATATGTAGTAGAAGTTAATATCTGAGTAAAAACTAAGATTTAGACATAACTAGGCATCCATTTTCATAGGTTCATTACATCTGGCATGGGGCCTGGTTAGGTTTGTGTCTGGCTTCTAGGGGCAGAATCTTAGTGATGGATGAGTGAGCAGAGTGCCTATTCCTGTGACTGGCCCCATAGACCAGGCAAGTCCTATGGAGAGAAGAGCTTTCTTTCTATTTCTCCTTGGAATGTAGCATGTGTTAAGGATAAAACAGAGAAGAAACAATAGGCATAATAAATAAATTATGTGGTATGTTAGGATGTCATAAATACTATGGAAAAAACTAAAAAGTAGAGCAGAAGGAGAGCGGTTCAGGGTGGCTCTGAAGGGATTGCACTATTGAGTAGTCAAGACAGAATTCATTAAGCAAGGACAATTTCAGGAAAAATGTGAAGGCATTAGCTGAGCTGATATCCATGGGAAATGCATTCCAGCAGAGGGGACAGCTACAACAAAGGTCATAAGATAGTAATGTGCCTGGAATGTTTGTGGAACAGCAAAGAGGCCTGGGTGGCTGATTCAGAGAGCAAGGGGAAGGGTAGGAGGTGAGGAGTGAGAGGGGTGGGCAGGGCCAGAGGATAGATAGGGTCTTCTAGGCCATGGTGAGGACTTCGCTTTCTCTGTATGAGATGGGAGCTGGTGTAGGGTTTTGAGCAGAAGAGAGGTGGGACCTGGCTTGTGTTTTAATAGAATCACTTAGGTCATTGTGCTGAGAATAAACTTTAGAATGGCAAGAGGAAGAGCAGGGACACCAGTGATGAGCCTGTTGCAGCAATGTAGGTAGGCCAAACCAGAGTGGAATCAGGTGAGAAGTGATGTTAAGAAGGTCTGATTCTGGGGTACCTGGGTGGCTCAGTGGGTTAAGCCTCTGCCTTCGGCTTAGGTCATGATCTCAGAGTCCTGGGATTGAGCCCTGCATTGGGATTTCTGCTTAGTGGGGAGCCTACTCCCCACCCCCTGCCTGGCTCTCTGCCTACTTGTGATCTCTGTCAAATAAATAAATAAATCTTAAAAATATAGAGGGTCTGATTATGTGGATATTTTGATATTTTAACAGATTGGGTGTGAGGTATAAAAGAAAGAGAGGAATCCAGGAAGAGCTGGAAAGATAGAGTTTTTCTCAGTACTGAACTAGGGAAGGCTGCAGGAGGAGCAGATTTGAAGGGATGAACACGAATTAGCCATGTTGAATTTGACATGATTATTAGGTGCTCAATGGAGATGTTGACTTTGTCATTGGATATAGGGGTCAGGAATCCAGGGCTGCAAGATAAAGATTTGGGAATTGTCAGCTATAGATGGTATTGAAAACTACAGGATAGAATGAATAAGATAAAGAAGAAGACCAATGAGTAATCTTTGGGGGTATACCAAAATTGATGTAGGGAAAAAGAGAACCAGCAAAGGAGACAGCTAATGTCAAGTGAGGTAGGAAGGAAACCCAAAGTGTATGATCTGGAAATCTGGAGGAAAAGAAGATGTGATCCATGGCTAAACACTGCCAATAGGTCAATAAGATGAGAGCTTACACTTGAAGGCTTATCAATACTGAGGTCATTGTAGACTTTGATGAGAGCAGTGTGGTGGAGTGGATAGAGGCAAATTCTGTTTCACATGAGTTCAAGGAAGACTAAGTAGAGGAATTAGAGACAGATACAGGCAACTCTTGAGAGATTTTGTTTCAGAGAGAAATAAAGAAATCAAGCAGTAATTGGTAGGTGGTGGGGACTGAGATAAAGAGAGGTGTGGTTTTCTTAAGATAGTGTATTTCATAATGGGAAAAGAAAGAGATCATTTTCCTATTTGAAGTTTACTGACAAATGCACAATTAATGCAGATTGTGTTGAGTTAAGACATGGTATATCAAATGGAAAAAGATGGAGTCAAGCTGCAGTTTTGAAAGTGAAGTTCCTGGGACAGCAAGATTAGTATCACTTGGGGGATATGTTAGAATGCAGACCATAGCACCTACACACAACTCCAAGACCTACAGAATCAGAAATCTTTACTTTGACAAGCCTTCAGGTGGTTCTGCTGCACACCAAAATTTGAGAAACGCTGGTGAAAGCACCATTATCAGGTGAGTGTACTTCAAAATAATCAACAGAGAATATCTCCATTTCTTCATTAAGAGGAGAAGGTGTATTTTCCCCCTCTCCCTTCCCATCTCTATGTTGCTCAAGTATCTTCATCCTAAAGGAGTCTCTGTATCTCTAATGGGAGAAATGGGTAACAACATGTTTTTTTTTTTTAAGATTTTATTTATTTGACAGAGAGAGATCACAAGTAGGCAGAGGCAGGCAGAGAGATAGAGGAAGGGAAACAGGCTCCCTGCTGAGCAGAGAGCCCGATGTGGGGCTCAATCCTAGGACCCTGGGATCATGACCTGAACTGAGAGCGGAGGCTTTAACCCACTGAGCCACTCAGGCACACTTAACAGCATGTTTTTATGCTGATGGGAAAGACCTGGTACAGAATAAAACACTGATGATACAGGAGAGAGAGGCAAACTTTTTGGAATCATGTGCTTCAATGGGTGAGAATGGAGGGATCTGATATGTAATTGGCATTAGACAGGAGCCAGGAAAACTCACCTGTGGTAATAGGCAAGAAGGCAGAGAGTGTGGGCACAAACAAAAGCTGTGGCCTTGGGAGTCTGTGGAGGTTCCTATTGCTTCAGCTTTCTCAGTTAAGTAGGAAGCAACATCATTAGTTGAGAGCTAGGATGGAGGAGTTTTGTCAAGCTTGGCATCACATTCTGTGAGCAATACTCTGTAAAAACAGTCACTCTCAAACATTGCTAGTGGGAGTATGGAATAATTATAAAATGATTCCTATGGAGAAAGGTTTAGCAAGATTTTTATCCTTTGACACAGCAATCTCACTTCTAGTAATTTTGCCTGGAGATGTCCCTCCACAAATATGAAACAACATACATACAAGGTTATTTATGGAAGCATTGTTTGTAATAGCAATATATTGGAAATAACCCAACTGGCCATTCATAGGGGACTGGTTGATGGACTACTGTGCATCTGTAGAAAGAATAAGGAAGATCTCTACAAGCTGACATAGAGTGATTTCCTGGCTATATTATTAAGTGAAAGATGCAAGGTACAAGAGAATTTATATAATATACTACTTTTTGTGTAAGAAAGAAAAGGGAATGAGAATATATACTCATTTTTACAAAAAGACACAGAAGGATAAACCAGAAGCTAAGACAAATTATTACATAGAAGAGGTGGGTAGAAATAGGGTACAGATAACAGGAATTATAATAAGACTTCTCTGAATATCTTTTAGCATAATATTCCTAAACAGCCTTATTGAGATATAATTTAATACATAAATTTCACCCTTTCAAAGTGTACAATTCAATTATTTTTAGTATATTCTCAGAGTTTTTCATCAATAACCACCATCCAGTTCCAGAATGTTATCATCAGTGTCAGAAAAACCCCACACCTATTAGCCCTTATCCCATTGCTTTACCTCCACCAGCTGCCGGCAACCACTAATATACTTTCTGTCTCTATGAATTTGCCTATTCTGGGTATTTCCTATAAGTACAGTCATGTGATATGTGGTATTTTGTGCCTGGCTTCTTTCACTTAGTATCATGTTGTCAAGGTTCATCCAGGTTGTATGTAACATGTGTCAGTATTTCATGCCCCCTAATGGCTCAATAATATACTATGGATATACCACCTTTTGTTCATCAATTCATTAGTTTCATGGACATTTGAGTTGCTTCCTTCTAATTCTTGGCTATTATAAATAATGAGATTATGAACACTCATGTACAACTTTTTGTTTTTTTCATATACTAGTATATACCTGGAATTGTTAGATCATAGGGTACGACTGTATTTAACATGTTGAAGAACTGCCATACTAGCAATGTATGAGGGTTCCAATTTCTCCAAATCCTCACCAACATTTGTTATTCTCTGTTTCTGACAGTAGTCATTCTAGTGGGTGTGAAGTTGTGTTACACTGTGATTTTGATTTGCATTCCTCTAATGGTTGTTGAGGTTGAGCGTCTTATGTGTTTATTCTATGTTTATTCTTATGTGTTTGTGTCAATTCCATATCCTCTTTCAAGAAAAGCCTATTCAGATCCTGTGCCCAGATTTTTAAAAAGATTTATTTATTTATTTGAGAGGAAGAGCACAAGTGGGAGGGGCAGAATCTCAAGCAGACTGGGCTGAGCGTAGAGCCAGATGTGGGGCTTTATCTCATGATCTGAGATCATGATGTGAGCTGAAATCAAGAGTCACAAGCTCAACTGACTGAGCCACCTGGTTGCCCCTCATTTATTAGTTCTAATAGTTTTTTTTTAACAGATTACTTAGAACTTTGTTTATAAAAGATAACATCTTCTATGTATAGATGGAGATGGAAAATACAGTTTTACTTCCTCCTTTCTGATATGAATGCCTTTTATTTCTTTTTTGGCTAATTACCCTTTCTAGAACATCGAGTATAACATTGAACAGAAGTGATAAGAGTGGACAGCCTTGTCTTGTTCCTGATCTTTAGGTGAATCATCCAGTCTTTCCTCATTGACTACAATGTACAGTTTTCATAGTTGTCCTTTATTAGGTTGAAGAAGATTACTTTTATTCCGGGTTTCTTCCTAGTTTGCTGTTGATGGGATGTTAGAGGTTGTCAAGTGCTTTTTCTGTGTCTATCAAGATTATGTGGTTTTTTTTTATATAAATTTTTATTTTTTATAAACATATATTTTTATCCCCAGGGGTACAGGTCTGTGAATCACCAGGTTTACACACTTCACAGCACTCACCAAAGCACATACCCTCCCCAATGTCCATAATCCCACCCCCTTCTCCCAACCCCCCTCCCCCCAGCAACCCTCAGTTTGTTTTGTGAGATCAAGAGTCACTTATGGTTTGTCTCCCTCCCAATCCCAATCCCATCTTGTTTCCTTTAAACCCACTTAAGCCCCCATGTTGGTTTACACACTTCACAGCACTCACCAAAGCACATACCCTCCCAAATGTCCATAATCCCACCCTCTTCTCCCAAACCCCCTCCCCCCAGCAACCCTCAGTTTGTTCTGTGAGATCAAGAGTCACTTATGGTTTGTCTCCCTCCCAATCCCAATCCCATCTTGTTTCATTTAAACCCACTTAAGCCCCCATGTTGCATCACCACTTCCTCATATCAGGGAGATCATATGATAGTTGTCTTTCTCTGCTTGACTTATTTCGCTAAGCATGATACGCTCTAGTTCCATCCATGTTGTCGTAAATGGCAAGATTTCATTTCTTTTGATGGCTGCATAGTATTCCATTGTGTATATATACCACGCCTTCTTGATCCATTCATCTGTTGATGGGCATCTAGGTTCTTTCCATAGTTTGGCTATTGTGGACATTGCTGCTATAAACATTCGGGTGCATGTGCCCCTTTGGATCACTAAATTTGTATCTTTAGGGTAAATACCCAATAGTGCAATTGCTGGGTCATAGGGCAGTTCTATTTTCAACATTTTGAGGAACCTCCATGCTGTTTTCCAGAGTGGCTGCACCAGCTTGCATTCCCACCAACAGTGTAGGAGGGTTCCCTTTTCTCCGCATCCTCGCCAGCATCTGTCATTTCCTGACTTGTTTATTTTAGCCATTCTGACTGGTGTGAGGTGATATCTCATTGTGGTTTTGATTTGTATTTCCCTGATGCCGAGTGATATGGAGCACTTTTTCATGTGTCTGTTGGCCATCTGGATGTCTTCTTTGCAGAAATGTCTGTTCATGTCCTCTGCCCATTTCTTGATTGGATTATTTGTTCTTTGGGTGTTGAGTTTGCTAAGTTCTTTATAGATTCTGGACACTAGTCCTTTATCTGATATGTCGTTTGCAAATATCTTCTCCCATTCTGTCAGTTGTCTTTTGATTTTGTTAACTGTTTCCTTTGCTGTGCAAAAGCTTTTGATCTTGATGAAATCCCAATAGTTCATTTTTGGCCTTGCTTCCCTTGCCTTTGGCGTTGTTCCTAGGAAGATGTTGCTGTGGCTGAGGTCGAAGAGGTTGCTGCCTGTGTTCTCCTCAAGGATTTTGATGGATTCCGTTCACACATTGAGGTCCTTCATCCATTTTGAGTCTATTTTTGTGTGTGGTGTAAGGAAATGGTCCAATTTCATTTTTCTGCATGTGGCTGTCCAATTTTCCCAGCACCATTTATTGAAGAGGCTGTCTTTTTTCCATTGGACATTCTTTCCTGCTTTGTCGAAGATTAGTTGACTGTAGAGTTGAGGCTATTTCTGGGCTCTCTATTCTGTTGCATTGATCTATGTGTCTGTTTTTGTGCCAGTACCATGCTGTCTTGATGATGACAGCTTTGTAATAGAGCTTGAAGTCCGGAACTGTGATGCCACCAACGTTGGCTTTCTTTTTCAATATCCCTTTGGCTATTCGAGGTCTTTTCTGGTTCCATATAAATTTTAGAATTATTTGTTCCATTTCTTTGAAAAAGATGGATGGTACTTTGATAGAAATTGCATTAAATGTGTAGATTGCTTTAGGTAGCATAGACATTTTCACAATATTTATTCTTCCAATCCAGGAGCATGGAACATTTTTCCATTTCTTTGTGTCTTCCTCAATTACTTTCATGAGTACTTTATAGTTTTCTGAGTATAGATTCTGCGCCTCTTTGGTTAGGTTTATTCCTAGGTATCTTATGGTTTTGGGTGCAATTGTAAATGGGATTGACTCCTTAATTTCTCTTTCTTCTGTCTTGCTGTTGGTGTAGAGAAATGCAACTGATTTCTGTGCATTGATTTTATATCCTGACACTTTACTGAATTCCTGTATAAGTTCTAGCAGTTTTGGAGTGGAGTCTTTTGGGTTTTCCACATATAGTATCATATCATCTGCGAAGAGTGATAATTTGACTTCTTCTTTGCCGATTTGGATGCCTTTAATTTCCTTTTGTTGTCTGATTGCTGAGGCTAGGACCTCTAGTACTATGTTGAATAGCAGTGGTGATAATGGACATCCCTGCCGTGTTCCTGACCTTAGCGGAAAAGCTTTCAGTTTTTCTCCATTGAGAATGATATTTGTGGTGGGTTTTTCATAGATGGCTTTGATAATATTGAGGTATGTGCCCTCTATCCTTACACTTTGAAGAGTTTTGATCAGGAAGGGATGCTGTACTTTGTCAAATGCTTTTTCAGCATCTATTGAGAGTATCATATGGTTCTTGTTCTTTCTTTTATTGATGTGTTGTATCACATTGACTGATTTGTGGATGTTGAACCAACCTTGCAGCCCTGGAATAAATCCCACTTGGTCGTGGTGAATAATCCTTTTAATGTACTGTTGAATCCTATTGGCTAGTATTTTGTTGAGTATTTTCGCATCTGTGTTCATCAAGGATATTGGTCTATAGCTCTCTTTTTTGATGGGATCCTTGTCTGGTTTTGGGATCAAGGTGATGCTGGCCTCATAAAATGAGTTTGGAAGTTTTCCTTCCATTTCTATTTTTTGGAACAGTTTCAGGAGAATAGGAATTAGTTCTTCTTTAAATGTTTGGTAGAATTCCCCCGGGAAGCCGTCTGGCCCTGGGCTTTTGTTTGTTTGGAGATTTTTAATGACTGTTTCAATCTCCTTACTGGTTATGGGTCTGTTCAGGCTTTCTATTTCTTCCTGGTTCAGTTGTGGTAGTTTATATGTTTCTAGGAATGCATCCATTTCTTCCAGATTGTCAAATTTATTGGCGTAGAGTTGCTCATAGTATGTTCTTATAATAGTTTGTATTTCCTTGGTGTTAGTTGTGATCTCTCCTCTTTCATTCATGATTTTATTTATTTGGGTCCTTTCTCTTTTCTTTTTGATAAGTCGGGCCAGGGGTTTATCAATTTTATTAATTCTTTCAAAGAACCAGCTCCTAGTTTCGTTGATTTGTTCTATTGTTTTTTTGGTTTCTATTTCATTGATTTCTGCTCTGATCTTTATGATTTCTCTTCTCCTGCTGGGCTTAGGGTCTCTTTCTTGTTCTTTCTCCAGCTCCTTTAGGTGTAGGGTTAGGTTGTGTACCTGAGACCTTTCTTTTTCTTGAGAAAGCCTTGTACCGCTATATATTTTCCTCTCAGGACTGCCTTTGTTGTGTCCCACAGATTTTGAACCGTTGTATTTTCATTATCATTTGTTTCCATGATTTTTTTCAATTCTTCTTTAATTTCCCGGTTGACCCATTCATTCTTTAGAAGGATGCTGTTTAGTCTCCATGTATTTGGGTTCTTTCCAAACTTCCTTTTGTGGTTGAGTTCTAGCTTTAAAGCATTGTGGTCTGAAAATATGCAGGGAATGATCCCAATCTTTTGATACCGGTTGAGTCCTGATTTAGGACCGAGGATGTGATCTATTCTGGAGAATGTTCCATGTGCACTAGAGAAGAATGTGTATTCTGTTGCTTTGGGATGAAATGTTCTGAATATATCTGTGATGTCCATCTGGTCCAGTGTGTTGTTTAAGGCCTTTATTTCCTTGCTGATCTTTTGCTTGGATGATCTGTCCATTTCAGTGAGGGGAGTGTTAAAGTCCCCTACTATTATTGTATTATTGTTGATGTGTTTCTTTGATTTTGTTATTAATTGGTTTATATAGTTGGCTGCTCCCATGTTGGGGGCATAGATATTTAAAATTGTTAAATCTTCTTGTTGGACAGACCCTTTGAGTATGATATAGTGTCCTTCCTCATCTCTTATTATAGTCTTTGGCTTAAAATCTAATTGATCTGATATAAGGATTGCCACTTCTGCTTTCTTCTGATGTCCATTAGCATGGTAAATTCTTTTCCAACCCCTCACTTTAAATCTGGAGGTGTCTTCGGGCTTAAAATGAGTTTCTTGGAGGCAACATATAGATGGGTTTTGTTTTTTTATCCATTCTGATACCCTGTGTCTTTTGACAGGGGCATTTAGCCCATTAACATTCAGGGTAACTATTGAAAGATATGAATTTAGTGCCATTGTATTGCCTGTAAGGTGACTGTTACTGTAAATGGTCTCTGTTCCTTTCTGATCTACCACTTGTAGGCTCTCTCTTTGCTTAGAGGACCCCTTTCAATATTTCCTGTAGAGCTGGTTTGGTGTTTGCAAATTCTTTCAGTTTTTGTTTGTCCTGGAAGCTTTTAATCTCTCCTTCTATTTTCAATGATAGCCTAGCTGGATATAGTATTCTTGGCTGCATGTTTTTCTCGTTTAGTGCTCTGAAAATATCATGCCAGCTCTTTCTGGCCTGCCAGGTCTCTGTGGATAAGTCAGCTGCCAATCTAATATTTTTACCATTGTATGTTACAGACTTCTTTTCCCGGGCTGCTTTCAGGATTTTCTCTTTGTCACTGAGACTTGTAAATTTTACTATTAGGTGGTGGGGTGTGGGCCTATTCTTATTGATTTTGAGGGGCGTTCTCTGAACCTCCTGAATTTTGATGCTCATTCCTTTGCCATATTGGGGAAATTCTCCCCAATAATTCTCTCCAGTATACCTTCTGCTCCCCTCTCTCTTTCTTCTTCTTCTGGAATCCCAATTATTCTAATGTTGTTTTGTCTTATGGTGTCACTTATCTCTCGAATTCTCCCCTCGTGGTCCAGTAGCTGTTTGTCCCTCTTTTGCTCAGCTTCTTTATTCTCTGTCATTTGGTCTTCTATATCACTAATTCTTTCTTCTGCCTCATTTATCCTAGCAGTGAGAGCCTCCATTTTTGATTGCACCTCATTAATAGCTTTTTTGATTTCAACTTGGTTAGATTTTAGTTCTTTTATTTCTCCAGACAGGGCTTTTATATCTCTCGAGAGGGTTTCTCTAATATCTTCCATGCCTTTTTTGAGCCCAGCTAGAACCTTGAGAATTGTCATTCTGAACTCTAGATCTGACATATTACCAATGTCTGTATTGATTAGGTCCCTAGCCTTCGGTACTGCCTCTTGTTCTTTTTTTTTTGTGTTGAACTTTTCCGTCTTGTCATTTTGTCTAGATAAGAGTATATGAAGGAGCAAGTAAAATACTAAAAGGGAGGCAACAACCCCAGGAAAATATGCTTTAACCAAATTAGAAGAGATCCCAAATCGTGAGGGGGGAGAAAGGGGATAAAAAGAGGTTCAAAAAGGAAGAAAGAAAAAAAAAAGAAAAAAGGAAAAAAAAAAAGAAAAGAAAAGAATTAAAAAAAAGAAAACAAATAAGAAAAATAAGAAAGAAAAAAATATATATATTAGGTAAACTAGTTAAAAAACGTTAAAAAAGAAAAAGGTAAAAGTTAAAAAAAAATTTTGCCACAAGGCGAGAAAAAAAACAAAAAAATGAAAAAGAAAAAAATTAAATTAACTGCAAGACTAAGAAAAATCACAGGGAAAAAGCCATGAGTTCCGTGCTTTGCTTTCTCCTCCTCTGGAATTCTGCTGCTCTCCTTGGTATTGAAACCGCACTCCTTGGTAGGTGAACTTGGTCTCGGCTGGATTTCTTGTTGATCTTCTGGGGGAGGGGCCTGTTGTAGTGATTCTCAAGTGTCTTTGCCCCAGGCGGAATTGCACCGCCCTTACCCGGGGCCGGGGTGAGTAATCCGCTGGGGTTTGCTTTCAGGAGCTTTTGTTCCCTGAGCGCTTTCCGTAGAGTTCCGGAGGACGGGAATACAAATGGCGGCCTCCTGGTCTCCGGCCCGGAGGAGCCGAGAGCCCAGGGCCCACTCCTCAGTGCGCCCTCAGAGAACAGCGCCCAGTTACTCCCGTCTGCCTGACCTCCGGTGGCGCTCCGAGCTCACCGAGCCTGCGACCAGTTCAAGGTCACACCGAGCTGTGAGCTCACTGTCGGCTCTGTCTCTGTAGCCGGCTTTCCCGTTCCAACACCCGCAAGCTCTGCGACACTCAGACACCCCCGATCCTTCTGTGTCCCTGCGGGACCTGAGGCCACGCTGACCCCGCGTGGGCTTCGCCCCGGTTTGCCTCTGGAGCGATGTCCCTCAGCGGAACAGACTTTTAAAAGTCCTGATTTTGTGCGCGGTTGCTCGGCCGCTTGCCGGGAGCCGGCCCCTCCCCCCGGGGTCTGTCTTCCCGTCGCTTTGGATTCACGTCTCCGCCGGTCCTCCCTTTCAGAAAGTGGTTGTTTTTCTGTTTCCAGAATTGCTGTTCTTCTTCTCTTCGATCTGCCGATGGATTTTCAGGTGTTTGCAATCTTTAGATAAGCTATCTAGCTGATCTCCGGCCAGCTGAAGTAGTCTCAGCCTGCTACTTCTCCACCATCTTGACTCCTCCTCAGATTATGTGGTTTTTTACTTTATTTTATTGATATGGCATGTTGCATTGATTGATTTTCATATGTTGTGCCAACCTAATTCTCAAGGTCCCATTTGGTGATGATGTATAAATTTTTTATATATTGCTGGATTGGGTACTTTGTTGAGGAATTTTGTGCCTATATTCATAAAGGATATTGGTCTGTGCTTTTCTTATGGATATTAGTCTGTGATGTCTATGTCTTTTTTAAAAGAATTTATATATTTTAGAGAGAGAGAGGGAACATGAGTGGAGGGAGAGAGGGAGAAGGACAAGAAGACACCCCACTGAGTGTGGAGCCTGACAAGGGGCTCAGTCTCAGGACTCTGAGATCATGACCTGAACTGAAGTCAGACACCTAACCAACTGAACTTCCCAGGCACCCCTATATCTTTTTTTATAAGGTGAAAAAAGGTTAGATTTAGCTTTAGCCAGCTGGACTCATTTAGATGGTACCAATTTTATTGGCAACATCCAGAGCATCATAGTTAGGAACCAGTCAAACCTATACCTTCTTTTTTCCTTTGGGCCTGATCAGGGTGCTGACCTTGGCCACCTCAATGCCATAGAGCTTCCTCACAGTCTGTTTGGTCTGGTGCTTGTTGGCCTTGACATCCACAATGAACACAAGTGTGTTATTGTCTTCCCTTTTCTTCATGCCTGATTCAGTAGTCAAGGGGAACTTGATGATGGCATAGTGATCAAACTTGCTTCTCCTGGGGGTTCTCTACTGAGGATATTTGGGCTGCCTTCAGAGAAGCAGTGTCTTAGGCCATTGGAAGGTAGGTCACACGTGTCATTTTTTGTGTGTGTGACTGTGGACACTTTTCAGCACTGCTTTCTTGGTCTTCAAAGCTTTTGCTTTGGCTTCAGCTTTGGGAGGGACAGGGGCTTCTTTCTCTGCCTTCAGTACCATCTTCAAAAAAGACCTATATGGTTTTGATATGAAGGTAATAATGGCCTCATAGAATGAGTTGAGAAGTATTTCTTCTATTATCTGAAAGAGTTTGTGAAATCCAGTGAAGCTATCTGGACCTGGGCTTTTGTGTGAGGATAGTTTTTAATTTACTAATTGAATCTTCTTGAATTTCAGTAATCTGTACCTTTCTAGGAATTGATGCCTTCATCTAAGTTGTCAACGTTATTGGCATATAATTGTTCATAGTATCCATTTTATTTCTGTATCCTTTTTTATTTTTGTAAGGTTGATAATAAGGTTCCCTCTTTCATTTCTCATTTTAATAATTTGAATCTTCTCTCTTCTTTGCTTGGTTGATATAGTTTAAAATTTGTCAATTCTGTTGACCTATTCAAAGTACCTACCTTTTGTGTCATTGATCTTTATTTTTCAACTTTCTATTATTTATTTCTGTTCTAATATCTACTATTTCCTCCCTTCAGCTTGCTTTAGGTTTAGTTTGCTCTTCCTTTTATTGTTTAGGTTACTGATTTGAGATCTTTTTCTTTTAATATAAGTCTTCACAGCTATAAATTTTTATCTAAATACTGTTTTAGTTGTACCATATAAGTTTGGTATGTTGTATTTACATTTTCATTCATCTCAAACTATTTTACAATTTTCTTTGTGATGTCTTCTTTGACCTTATGGTTATGAAGTTGTGTTGTTTAATTTCTACTCTTTTGGGGTACCTGGTGGCTCAGTTAGTTAAGCATCTAACTCTTGATTTCAGTTAAGATCATGGTCTCAAGGTCCTGGGATTGAGTCCCACATCAGATTCTGCACTCAGCATGGAGTTTTCTTGGAATTCTCTCTCTCCCTCTGCCCCTCCTTCGACTCATACTCTCTATCTCACTCTAAAATAAATAAAATCTTTAAAAAATAATAATATCTACTCTTTTAATATAATTTTGACTTTTGTATCATGTACATATCTGACATATCCAAAAAAGATTTAAGAAAAGCAAATATTAAGTTGAATGCATACAAAAACAAATGATCTTGTGTATCAGATTGATAACTTGATCACAGAAGAAAGACAAAAACAAATGATCTTGTGTATCAGATTGATAACTTAATCACAGATGAAAGAATTCAAGTAAATTTTGACTCTGAATAATCTCAGTAGGATATAACCTGAATATACAAAAATCAGGGGCACCTGGGTGGCTCAGTTGGTTAAGTGTCTGCCTTTGGCTCAGGTCATGATCCCACGGTCCTGGGACCAAGCCTCACATTGGACCCCCCACTTAGTGGGGAGCCTGCTTCTCCCTCTCCCTCTTCCTCTGCCTGCTGCTCCCCCTGCTTGTGCCCTCTCTCTCTCTCTGCCAAATAAATAAATAAAATCTGTTTTAAAAAGCTGTAAAAATCTGGGGCACCTGGGTGGCTCAGTGGGTTAAAGTATTTGCCTTTGGCTCAGGTCATGGTCCCGGGGTCCTGGGATTGAGCCCCGCATCGGGCTCTCTGCTCGGTGGAGAGCCTGCTTCCTCCTCTCTCTCTCTGCCTGCCTCTCTGCCTACTTGTGGTCTCTGTCTGTCAAATTAAAAAAAAAAGATGTAAAAATCAGGAGATTATATCATTGTGGTTTGTTCCTATACTTTTTATTTTGTTTCACTGATGTATTTATCTATGCTGACCCCACAAGCGCACTGTCTTGTTAAAGCTGTATAGTAGGTCTTGATACCTGGTTGTGTAATTCCTTCAGCTTTATTCTTTAAAATTGCCTTGGCTATTCTTGACCTTTTGTGTATCCATATAAATTTCAATATTGGCTTGTCAGTTTTCATAACAAACCAGTTACAGTTTTTATTTGGATTTCATTGACTCCATAAATCACGGAGGAATTGGCATATTAACAGTGTACCAAATGGGGTCCCAGTGTACAATGGCAGCAACCACTACCCTCCTTGATCGTGTATGCAGCCTGTTGATTGTATGGGTTGCCCTAAGAGACCTTGGAGATAGCCCTTTCCAGTGGACATTGATGTCTGACCTTATGCTATCTCCAAACTAGGCTCCAGACAGGTATGCAGTATACCTTTGCAAAGCCCAAGGTACAGTGGCCAGGGTCCATATTGGCCAAGTCATCATGTCCATCAGTACCCAGCTACAGAACAAAGAGCATGTGATTGAGGCCCTAGGCAGGACCAAGTTCAAATTCCCTGGCCACCAGAATATCCACACTTCCAGGAATTAAGGCTTTACTAAGTTTGATGTGGATGAATTTGAAGATATGGTGGCAAAAAATTGGTTCATCCAAGATGGTTATGGGGTCAAATCATGTCCCCTTGGACAAATGGTGGGTACTGCACTCTTGAGAATTTTGGCACTGCCCTCTCCCTATTCATGCCCACCAATAAATCCTACTTCTATAAAAAAAAACCCAGTATTAACAATATTGAGACTATAGCCTATGAACATGGTATATCCCTATATTTATTTAGGTTTTCTTTAATTTCTCTCAATAATATTTTCTAGTTTTCAGTGTGAAGATCTTACAGATCTTTTGTTAAAATTTTTCTTAAGTATTTGGTGTCTTTTAGGTAGTATTATAATTTTTTTTTTCTAAATGCTTTCTTTCTTTTTTTTTAAATTTATTTTTTATTTTCAGCATAATAGTATTCATTATTTTTGTACCACACCCAGTGCTCCATGCAATCTGTGCCCTCTATAATACCCACCACCTGGTACCCCAACCTCCCACCCCCCCACCACTTCAAACCCCTCAGATTGTTTTTCAGAGTCCATAGTCTCTCATGGTTCACCTCCCCTTCCAATTTCCCCCAACTCCCTTCTCCTCTCTAACTCCCTATGTCCTCCATGCTATTTCTTATGCTCCACAAATAAGCGAAACCATATGCTAATTGACTCTCTCTGCTTGACTTATTTCACTCAGCATAATCTCTTCCAGTCTGGTCCATGTTGCTACAAAAGTTGGGTATTCATCCTTTCTGATGGAGGCATAATACTTCATAGTGTATATGGACCACATCTTCCTTATCCATTCGTCTGTTGAAGGGCATCTTGGTTCTTTCCACAGTTTGGCGATCATGGCCATTGCTGCTATAAACATTGGGGTACAGATGTTCATCATCACTAGCCATCAGGGAGATTCAAATTAAAACTACATTGAGATATCACCTTACACCAGGTAGTATTATAAATTAAAAATTTTTCTTACTCGTCCTGATCTATATAAATTGATTTTTACATTTTAACTTTATATCAATATTATTAAGTACAGTTATTAGTTTACATTATTTGTAGGTTCTTTTGGATTTCTTATGTATAGTCATGTCTTTGATAGTTTTTCTTTCTTCGTTTTTACTACTTTTGCCTTTTCTATGTTTTCCTTGCTTGATTACACTGTCTAGGACCTCCAGGACAGCATTAAATAGATGCATTGCTAGCTGATATCCTTGTCTTATTCATGATCTCAGGGGAAATTAAAAAATAATGATTTTTAAAAAGTAATGATTTTTTTTTGCAGCCACTATTTACTCAGACTAAGAAAGTTGCCTTTGCTTCCCAGTTATCTATGAGTTTGTTTTTGTTTGTTTGTTTGTTTTTGGCTATGAGTATTTTTTTAACATCAAGTAGGAGTACAATTTATTAAATGCATTTTCTGCATCTATAATTTTCTAGCTTTTCTTATTAATATGCCTAATTACACTAATTGATCTTCCCATAAACCCACTTTGTTGAGATGTATTAATCATTGTTAAATATCACTGGATTAGATTCAAACATATATATCATTGTTTATAATTTTCATTTCTTTTTAAGCTACTTTATTAAGTTATAGCTTACATGTTAAAAGCTGTACATATTTAATGAATATAATTTGATGAGTTTGGGGATAAGTATATACCTGTGAAACAATCACCACCATCAAGACCAAAAACATATCCATCACCTCCCAAATTTCCTTCTTGCCCCTTTTATTATTATTATTATGTGATTTTCATTTCTTATAATTTCTTTCAGGTTTTGGTTATGCTGACTTCATAAAATAAGATAACAAATATCCCCTTTTTTTCTGAGCTTTGGAAGTGTTTGTTAAAGATCAATGTTATTTCTTCTTTAAGTGTTTGAAAGAACTTACCAGTGAAGCCATTTAGGTCTGCAGTTTAACTTTTTAATAACAAGTTTCATTTATAATACTCATATAAGACTATTTTCTTCTTGTGTCAGTTTTATTGAATTGTGTTTCTCAAGGAATTTGTCTGCTTTTTCAAGGGCTGCTTCTGACCCATTCTCTCACTTTTCTGGATCTCCCAGATGCACTCTTTTCCGTATCTCATATGTCTCTCATATGTCTCATTTCCATCCCTTTTGCTCCCCATTCTTCTTTCTAGATATTATCTATTGATCCTTTAGTTCACAAATCATGTTTTCAACTTGGCTCAGTTTACTGTTAAATCCATCTGTTGAGGTCTTAGTTTTAGTTATTTTCTGTTCCAGATTTTCCATTTGGCTTTTTATTATAGTTTCCAGTTCTCTGGTGAAAATTTCTCTCTTGCCATCTATTTTCTTGAACCTATTCATCACAATTATTCCAGAGTCTGTGTCTGATAACTTCAGTATCACCTATGTTTCTGTTTCTATCCTCTGTCTATTGCTCTTGGTCTTGTATATTTGTATGCCAGTAAATTTTGATTGAATGCCCAACATTGTGTGTGAAAATTATAAGGGCTCCAGATCATGTTATCTTCTTCCAGAGAGGTTTACCCCTCCCTTCTGTCAGGAAGCAGAGATTCTGATCACCTTATTTCAACTATAGACTTTGCTGACTCTAGGGTAGTTTGCAGTCTTTAAATGTCCAGGTTTGCCTCTGGTTCACCCCCATTTCTAGGGGGGTAGCCCTCTAGGATTTCTAAATAAAAATCAGGATTGTTTGATAGGGCTTCTTCTACGTAGCACTTTATAACCTCTTTTGTTCTCTCAGCACTGTAAGTCTGTCACAAACCTGCTCTGCTTTGCTGATGCTTTCTGCCCTTATTTTCTGTGCAGCTTAAACCGCAAATATCTCTAGAAAAAAACTGGTTCCATGTATTATGTTCTATTTTGTGTCCTCCTTTTATTTCTAGGATCTTGGTCCCTCAACTGTTAGCTGCCTTGACAACTCCAAACTTTACTGTTTTAGACTTCTGAGCCCCATGAGGCAACCTAAAGCTGATCTGCTGGCTTGTCTTATGCCCTATGCCAAAAAGAACCTGAGGGGAAAATAGTATGCAGAAAGTAAGGCTTACCTTAATGAGCTTCTCTTCTTTCTGGATTTGCTTTCTCAAATCTTGGCTGCCTCAGTGGTCCTTTGATTCCTTCACAAAAGATATTTTTTAAAACCTGACTTTTCTAGTTTTCTTGTTAGAATATTGGTCTGCTAGAAGGCTACTCTATCACAGAAGTCTTCTGAACTCAAGATTAAAATGTATGTGTATTTTTAGGCATGTATTTCCCCTTATCTCTGTACATTGATCAAAAGAATATAAGAAGAAAAACTCTCCAGTAGCAGTGAACATGACTAACACTCAGATCTTTGTTTCTATACACCATTTCCCATGAAGATGAATCAGGTTTCCTTAAAGAAGTAGCTGATTTTAAGGTAAGTACAAGATGAGCCTGAGTGGCTTGCTGGATCACAAATTAAGAAAAACATCAGAGAGTGATGGGAACATGTCATAAAGACACAGAAGCCAAACTGAAAGGACACCCACTGGCTAAGTCTGGAATAATTTGAACATCAAAAATACTAACGATGGGGAAACAAAAGCAAAAATGAAGTATTTGGACTTCATCAGGATAAAAAGCTTCTGCAGAGCAAAGGAAACAATCAACAAAACTAAAAGGCAGCCTACAGAATGGGTGAAGATATTTATAAATGATATATCTGATAAAGAGTTAGTATCCAAAATCTACAAAAAAACTTATTAAATTCAACACCCCAAAATCAAATAATCCAATTAAAAATGGGCAGAATACAGGAATAGATATTTTTCCAAAAAAGATGTTCAGATGGCCAACAGACACATGGGAAGATGTTCAATATTACTCATCATTAGAGAAATACAAATCAAAACCATGATAAGATACCATCTTGCACCTGTCAGAATGGCTAAAATTAACAATGCAAGAATCAACAGGTGTTGGTGAGGATGTAGAGAAGGGGAACTCTCTTGTATTTCTTATGGGAATGCAAACTTTCCAGCCACTCTGGAAAACAGTACAGAGGTTCCTCAAAAAAGTTAAACAAAGAATTACTTTACAATCCAGCAATTACAATACTACATATTTACCCAAAAGTACAAGAATACAGATAAGGGGGCACAAGCACCCTGATGTTTATAGCAGCATTATAAATAGCTTAATTATGGAAAGAGTCCAGATGTCCATTGACTGATGAATGGATAAAAAGGATGTGGTACATATATACAATGGAATGTTATTCAGCCATCAAAAAGAACGAAATCTTTGTAATAAAGCTTGAAATCATGGCCACAGTCGCCAAACTGTGGAAAGAACAAAGATACCCTTCAACGGACAAATGGATAAGGAAGATGTGGTCCATATACATTATGGAGTATTATGCCTCCATCAGAAAGGACGAATACCCAACCTTTGTATCAACATGGACCGGACTGGAAGAGATTATGCTGAGTGAAATCAGTCAAGCAGAGAGAGTCAATTAGCATATGGTTTCACTTATTTGTGGAGCATAAGAAATAGCATGGAGGACATAGGGAGTTAGAGAGGAGAAGGGAGTTGGGGGAAATTGGAAGGGGAGGTGAACCATGAGAGACTATGGACTCTGAAAAACAATCTGAGGGGTTTGAAGTGGTGGGGGCGTGAGAGGTTGGGGTACCAGGTGGTGGGTATTATAGAGGGCATGGATTGCATGGAGCACTGGGTGTGGTGAAAAAATAATGAATACTGTTTTTCTGAAAATAAATAAATCAATTTAATAAAAAAAATTATTTATATTAAAAAAAATGAACCAGAATAGCGGGAACGAGTTAAAAATAAAAGTTATCCTATGGGGGAAAAAAATGAAATCTTGCCATTTGCAATGATGTGCATAGAGCTAGAGTATATTATGCTAAGTGAAATAAGTCAATCAGAGAAAGACAAATACCATATGATTTCACTCATATGTGGAATTTAAGAAGCAAAACAGATGAACATACGGGAAGGTGAAAAAGAGAGAGAGAGAAACAAATCTCTCAAAGATAGAGAACAAACTGAGGGTTGGTTGCTGGAGGGTAGGTAGGTGGGGGATGGGTTAGATGGATGATGGTTATTAAGGAGAGCACTTGTGATGAACACTGGGTGTTTTATATAAGTGATGAACCACTGAATTCTACTCTAGAAATCAATATTACACTATATATTAACTAACTAGAATTTAAATAAAAATTTGAAGAAAAAATTAAGATAGCTTAAAAAATAATAATATTAATGGTAAGGGCTCCTGACCGTCTCAGTCAGTAGATCATGTGACTCTTGGTCTCAGGGATCATGGGTTTGAGCCCCACATTGATGGTAGAGATTACTTAAATAAATAAACTTAAAAAACACTGTTGGTTATAGTGTGTAATACATTGACCTATGTAAAATCTAGAAATCCATGGTGACATTTAAATTAAAGGAGAAGAGAGTAAAAGAGAAAAGTTCTGTTTTTGTTTTTATTTTTACAGAAGAATGCCAGCTATTAAATATAAAAGGAATGGTTTAGTTAGAAAGTTCCTGTCTTGTAACCCTTGAAGGAATAATTGGTTGAGGTAAGGATCTTCAGTTGATGCGAATATGACTGAGTAAAATGTTCTTGGGAACGAGTCTCAAACGATCACTTCACAGATTACTTTTAATAAAGGGGGTAAATGTGCTCTTACAATGGAAAGTCTAGTGGCCACCAGCTTAACCAAGTGGTCAAGCCTGCAAATGCCTGTAGTGATTTGACTGAGTGCCTCCACTAAGATCCAGTGTGAGGTACACAATGTCATTTATGTGACATTTATGTAATGAGAACAATGTGATGTTCTTGCTGGAAATGTTTTACCTGAATTTCATCATGAGGAAACAGGCCATTCTATAATGTGAGGAACGATGAAGGACAACTGACCTGGACAGTTCAAAGGATTTGATGTCGTGAAGGACAGAAGGAGTTGGGATTGTTCTGGATTGCAGGACCCTAAAGAGACACAGCCAAATGCTCTGAGTCTTGAATGGATCATGGATTGGAAAAACAGAAGTCACGAAGGGCATTTTGGGGACAATAGAAGAAACTGTAGTATAGACTGGATGCTGGATATTGAATTTATGATGATTTTTCTACAGAGTGTGCTAATGTAGTTAAATAGGGGGATCTTATTGGGACATAGATACTGAAACATTTCATGGCGAAGTGTCACAATGAAAGTAGCCTACTTTTCTATGATTTGGAAAAAAAAAGGAAGAGTGGGCTTGTGGGTGTGTAGCCATACGGACTGGTTGTAGCTAGATGTTAACAGTTGGTGAACATAGGTGAGGGGTATTTGGGTGTTGTGAAAAAGAGAAGGAAAAAATACCCTTGCAGCTTTTTACTATATTTTTCAACAAAAATCCACAAGATGGCAGAAGAGGAACACTCTTAGAATGTGTTTCTCTGCCACCTTCTGTAAGGTGACCTTATTTTCTGATTTCGGAAGCAGTATGTGAAATCCAACAAAAGGATTGTTTTTGCTTTGTGAATCCATTTATATGAAAAGTTATACAAAAGTATGAGCACAAAATGCTGTTTCGCTGTCTCATTCTATGGATTGCTTTGATTGAAGTACCATTTTGTCAAGTTTGGTCCAAAAAACTCTTAAACTCTATCTAAAACATTGTGTGTGGGGGCAATTTTTCTGGTGAGAATATCCACAACTTTCACCATGTCTCAAAGTAGTCAGTCAGTTATCACCCCCCAAATGAGAAGGTTGAGGGGTTCAAGAAAGTGGGACTAGGTCAATGTCTTAACAACATCAGGGTCAGTAATAGTTTAAACCATTTTCCTTTAATAAGTTCTCTGAAGGTGAGTTTAGTACAGTGCCCTGGCAATGAGTATTTGTTAAGTGGATTGATGTAGGAATGGATGGATGTAGATGGAAGGGAGTCAAAAGACATAGGTATGACTGGGGCATAACGTGTCCCTCCTCCCTACCTTACTCCCCAAACCCACACACCGAGATCAAATGTATTTAGGAAAATATTTGTGGTCACATAAAGCAATTCCCTACCAAGCAGAATCAGTTGTTTGCATCTGTTTATTGTTTCCCTTCCCAAAGAAAAATAGTTTATTGGTCAATGGAGATGCTGGCCATATAAAGCTTTCTCTTTATTAATATTTATCCAAAGAGTTCAAGTTTTTTATGGTGACATGAGCCAAGCTTCTTGTGACTTCAGGAAGCTTCTACTGTGTTGTGCATGTCACCTGTGCCTGTTGGTTTCCTCCCAGTATTCCTGCAAGCTGTTCATATTGCAAATTGAGAGCCAAACCACTTAAGACTCCTCTCTTTTTGATTCACTAACCAAAGAGCAGGCTTTGTTTTCTGAGGAACTGAAAACAACCTGGAAGACAGGTGTCTTAAAAACTTGTATATTGACTTGATTGCAAAAGAAAATCCCTGTTAAGTGCCTTGATCTGGCTATCGGTGTGGTATGGATTATTTTTTTTAAAGGCTCACATATTAGAATCAACCAAGGGAGAATAAAATGTCCATTTACGATGCATGAGCAGTTTGTAGTTGGTTTAAAGTATCATTTACTGAATTCTTACCATTTTTTTCTTTTTTTGCTTTCTAAACATTAGTGTTAGAGAATTCCTTATTGAGGATGATGAGCTACCAGTAGTTAGCAATATGACTACAAGTGAGAGACTAAACAGTAAAATAGGCATGTCTTTAGAAAGGAACTCTTAACTTCTCCCCCTGCATCTTCAAGGATTTTTTTATGAGAATGTAGTCTGAATAAATAATGATACAAGGGGAGCATATGTTGGCACAATCCTCCGAGACCTTCATATGCAGAATGTAATTGTTGTTCAGTATAATCAGTTCTGTCATTCATCTTGAACAGACTAAAACCAAAGAATGCCAATTAATTAAATTATAAATTATATCCTTTCTACATTCAAAGCTGTTTGCGATATTAAAAGACCTGAAATGGAACAATAAAAATAAATGTATAAATTGAAAAAGACAGATTGTTTGGAAGAAATGAGATAACCATTTAGAAGGATTGAGATAACTGTAGCAGGAATATTGGATGACTTCTCTACTGCAGAGAGCAGAGTTCAGCTCTGAGCTTTCTGGTTCCTAAACAAAAAAGACAAGTAGGTCAACTCTGTTGTTTGTATTTGTGTTTGTATTTATATTAAAGGAGGAATATTAAAAAAAACTTATGATATGATATCTTGTATAAGCAACACTGAGTGACATATTGGACAATGTTTTTTATTATATTGTATAGAGAAGACACAGAAATCTTTGCATATTTTCTCCATTTACCCTCTGTAGAAATGCAGACGAAGTATCAGATCACAACTCAATCACTGAAAAAATGTCTTTGGGGAAACTGAGGGAACCAAGTCCAGAAACATATTTTCCTGATGATCCTAACCAATCATTTTCAAACCAACTAAGGAGTTTTTAGAAATTCAGATTCCATGGTCTACCATGCATCTTCAGAGATTCTAATTCAGATTCTAATTCTGAAGGTCTGGTGCTGGACCCAAGAGCCTAGAGTTATGGATGTTCTGTGCATATGCTGATCCTGGTTTGGAGACCATTGATCTATGATACACAATAAGCATAGCATGTTTTCCTCTAACATATATTTTGTTTGCAGGCAAAAAATTAAAAACATTTTTCCCATTAAAACAAACAGATGAATTATGAATCAGAATTCAAGATTTGCATTAATTTCTGAAATAAAACATGAGCCTTAGACATTTAATGTCTGAAAGGGTTCATTTGGGGCTCTATTTCCAGACCCTGAGGAGATAGAGTTCATGCCTCACTACTATTCAAGTCTTTGATGGAACAGCTTTTAAAGCATCTAGGGAATTTTATCAGTCAGGGTTCAGTGCTTATAAAATCCTTGGAAGGACTAGAAGCTTGGGGATCAGGAGGCAGCTCTGTAACTGGGACCCAGACAGTTGGAAGCTGCTCTCCAACCCCCGCCAACAGAGCTGCTGCCTCCTCGCTCTCTCACTGACCCTCGACCAGCAAACAGCAGCAGGAAGATGGCCTTTGTCACACTTGCACCTTCTTCCAAGAATTGGAAGGTGCAAGTGCATCTCGTTGGCTATGTGGAATTCACATCCAGAATTGTAGCTGTAATCGTAGCTGTAAGAGAGCATGGGAAATTGACTTTCTAGTTTTTCCATCCCTGTGGTTTATTGGCAGGTACATGGAGGAAGGCAGGAATGGAACCTATCAAGGGATGCTGTCAAACACAATCATGAGTCAAAAGTGCTAACCAGCAGGATCTAACTGGCTAGGGAAGGGCCTGAGAGTCACAGAAACGGAGATACTGCCATCCGCTTGTAAAGCTGAGTGAGATAGTCTTTCTAGACACAGGCTAAAATGGAATTAATTTTTTCCTTTTTATGGAAGACATTCTATATTAGACTCTGTCCCCGAAATGGCATTTTTTATTGGCACTGGCATCTGAGCCAAATATCTTCAACTGAAAATTTGTGAATCACATTTTCCCCCAAATAATAAGTTGTTTATGAAAAACATTTTCTTTAAGAATATATGTGATTGAATCTGAGTTATATGTGAACTGCCTTCCCATTATTTTGCTTGGCGTGTGAGTGGGTGTGGGTGTGCGTGTGTGTTGCACCCGTGTGTTTTCTGGAAGGTTCTACTGAGCTAGAAGATAGGCTGGAAATTCCCCCAATTACCCAGACATGGGTTATCCAAGGCTGACCTTAGTCGGTCTGTGTTTGCGTTGGCTTGGTATCAGAAGGGATACCTCTCGGGGGCGCCTGGGTGGCTCAGTTGGTTAAGCATCTGCCTTCGGCTCAGGTCATGATCTCAGGGTCCTGGGATTGAGTCCTGCCTTGGGCCACTCCCCCTGCTTGTGTTCCCTCTCTCACTGCATTTCTCCCTGTCAAATAAATAAATGAAATCTTAAAAAAAAATAAGAAGGGACACTTCTCTGAGAGGATCACTGTATTTATTATTACAACAAATACTTATTGAGCACTTGTTCTCTGCCTAACATTATTTCCCTGATCCTTGTAACTCCTCGAGGTATGTGTTACTACCCTCATTTTACAAATGAGGTAACAGGCACAAAGAGGTTAAATAACTTTCCAAGGTGACAGAGCTGGTAAATGGTAGAGCCAGAATTTGAACTCAGGTGTCTGATGTCAAAGCATCACTGCCTTATATGACATTCTATTTTACTCTTATTATCCTTTGTCCCTCTATGTTGGCCCAATGTATAACCAGACTCAGAGCTGCAATATTGAGGTTGATAATGCATTTAGGAGGGGAAGGGAACATTTTTAGTATGAGCTAATAAGATACCCACCAAAGATTCAGGCAGGTACCAAAAGTATGGGGTTTTTATTTTGTTTATGGAATAATCAATGGTTCCAGAGCAGACACAAGACAAGAATCCTCTTATTTTTCATCTTTTCATGCTATTTGCAGCATACAATGCTGCAAGGCTATAGTTCTCCATCTCTCTCTCTCTCTCTCTCTCTCTCTCTCTCTGTATATATATATATATATATATATATATATATATATATAAAACACAATAATAAGAAGGTAGAGAAATAACATATATTTGTCCATTGTCTTGTCTGAACAAATTCTGAACAAAATAAGTTTCTCTCAAAAAACTATGAGTATTGAGTAATGGGAATTTTTTGCTTGTCTTTGGAATGATGGCAACCTAGTTGAAGTGCTTTCTCTTATTCTTTAACTTGCTATCCCATAATTTTGCCATTCCACTTTTGTGTGTGGCACAGAACCTATACAGTCAAAGTGAGGAGGCAGACAACAATTTCTATCCAATATAAAATACCCAGCTCAGGATCTACCTTCAACTCAAAGATTGTGATCTCGGGATCCTGGGATCAAACCTCAAACTGGGCTCTCCACTCAGCAGCAGTCTGGTTCTCCTTCTGCCTCTGTGATCCCTCTCCCTCTGTGATCACTTTTGCTCTCTCTCAAATAAATAAATAAAATCTTAAAATAAAAAGTGGTGGGGGGGGTGGGAGGTTGGGGTACCAGGTGGTGGGTATTATAGAGGGCATGGATTGCATGGAGCACTGGGTGTGGTGAAAAAATAATGAATACTGTTTTTCTGAAAATAAATAAATCAATTTAATAATAAAAAAATACCCAGCTCAGTAATAAACAGATACAGTTGCCCTTATCCCACAGGCATCTGGTATACTGTTTCTCAAATAAGGCACCATGTGTAGTTTGTGAGGGTCTATTCTTCATTGGGAAGGCTGTAAGTAGGTCGTTTAGGGTCTCTAACTTTAGGGCACTAAGGGCCAAGGAGCCCTGACCCCATCCTGGGGCCAGGGCTCTGCCTCCTCCATGGTGTGACTCGGAACAGGGAATGCAGATTTTCTGTGGAATATTTCTCCAGGGAAAAGTGTCTGAATCACAGAGAATTCGTTTGTTCAAAGTGGAAACACCGGATAAAATACAGGATGCTAAACTAAATGTTAATTTCAGATACCCAATGAATAATTTTTTATATAAGTACATTCCCTAAATTTAACTGAGTGCCCTGGAGTTTTTATTTGCCGAATCTGGCAAATAACCACACAGCCCCAACCCAAGTTCTGTTGCAGATCTGTGACTCAGGAAGTGGTAAATTTGCGACTTGAAGGCAGGCCCCCCCCCACCCCCCAGTGGAATCTCTACATCTAATGTGGGCAATTTTTCCAAGGTCAGAGGCTTATGTTCATTACTGGGTTTCGCATGTTGGGCAGGATAGTGCTCCAGAGAAGAATACAACCCATCCAACTAGCTTTCTCAAGCTAACCAAGTCTTTGCTAAAAACTCTTGGGATTCCAAAAGCTGAAGAAGCACTTTTTAACATTTCCGCTTTCATCTTCCTGTTTGTCTTTATTAATGAGGTTGTGTATATGAAAGTGCTTTGCAAACTGGAAAACATATTTACATGAAATAACTGTGGAAGACTATTTTGAGATCTGTGTTTTAAATATGAAGGAATAGACAACAGAAAAATTTAAGTTATAAGTGAAGTTAAACAGGTAAGTAGATGGTATCGTCTAGCACAAATGTTTTTGTAACTTGCTTTATTCACTCAACCTTGTTTTTGAGATTTATTTGTGTCAATACATTTAGATCTAATCTATTAATTTCAACTGTAGTCTAGTTTTTCATTGTATGCATAAAACACAGTTTTACTTATCTGTTCCCTTACTGATGGACAATTACATTGTTTTCACTTTCTTTTTCACTATTGCAAACTACAATGACTATTCTGTAATATACATGTCTCCTTGTATGTGTGCATGGAGGTTTTCCTAGCATTGAAACCTAGAAATGGTCAGTTTGATGTTAGCAAATTAAAAATCACCCAGAACAATATTATATATTGTTTATGAATGCATACATATAGAGACCAGAATAAGAACATTCATGAGGATACTTACCATCTGACCTATTACTTCAACAAACTGAAGACAAGTAATTTTATATGGGTTAAAAAAAATATGAACTAAGAAAAAAAAAGAAACTTCATGGGAAATATACACACCAACTTCAAGAGAGGGGTTACTCTGGAAAAGGAAAAGGAAGGAAGATATGTGAGGGGTTTGGAGCTTGAGCTACATTTTATATCTTAAACAGAAAATTCAGATGCATATATGACAGAATGTTAAACAACTGTTAAATCTGAGTGGAGAGTACATGAATGATGTTTCTTTTTGGATAATATGAATAGTTCAGAAATGACAATGAAAAAATACGAAGTTAGAAAACTAAAATGGTCTGTTGAAGGAATTCAGGACATCATCCTCTGTATCTGACCACTACCTCACATTCTGATAAAAATGGAAGAATATAAAATTCTCTTTACTTTTAGCCCAGCACAGTCACTTCCCGACCTGCCCGACTTCCAGAAACAGGGGGACACTTGTTCAAACTGAAGCAAAATATTCCAAAAATTTAAAAAAATGTGTGCAGAGAATTCCTAAACAAATCCCTGTTCAGTCACATTTCATGCCCCGTGATGGAGATGAACATCCAGCCAAAGATCTTCTGAGATGAGTGGTTTAAAATGGAGGCAGGCCATTTCCACAGTTGAAAGGGCTGGATTTTTCCATTGGCAGTAACAATTTTAGTGACAAATCACACGGGGGAGCTCTGGGCCAAGGGAACCAGAAGAGGGAGCTCAGCGAGGAAAGATGTTTTGCCCTAGAAACAGACAGCAGGCCCTGGCTACCTTTCTTAGGCCGCTTGCTTTCCTAGCAAGAGGGAAGTCTCTCTTGCAATTGTGCTGCTGATCTGAAAATCAAGGGGCAATAGGAATATTTTATCAACGCCTCAGTGCCTCAATCCCAAATGCAAACCAGTTCAAAACAATAGGTAACTAGGGCCTAAATGCTACATTTTGAGAAAAGACATTTTTTCCTCCCCAATTAAATACAAGGCTAGGTCACTATTGACATTACTGGCCAGGAGTTTGTAGGGTGAATTACTGAATTCTGGCACACAGATATTTGATTAAGAAACACAATAATGTTAAGAGACAAGACTAGAAACCCAAAGACTCTATAAGCCAGGAACAAAAATCATATTGGCACCTAATCAGAAGGTTATTCAGTATTAATCAGCAATCATTTATTAATTAATGTAATCTAGCAAACCAGAGTGTAGGTTATTATGGTTTGCTGACCAGAGCCTAATCAATGCAGAAGCCATTTTACTTTAGATAAAACCACATTCATGTGGAAATTGTCTGCTTTCTATTTAACTGCCACATAAATTCATCCCCCATTGCATTTTGTGGATCAGATTAATCTACCAATATTAATAACAGAAGTGAAATTAAAAAAAGAGATCCCAGCCAGTCATCCAAACTCCTTAACCAGCCTAGAATTAAGAAGAAGTTCTATGTTTTCCTTTCCCCAGACCCCATGCACAGCAGAGGGCTTTGTCCCAGTTGCAAATCTGACCACAGAGGAGAAATGTGCTAAAGTGGCTTTTGGATATACGGTGGTTTCCCTGGGGCTGGCTGCTGCTGGCCTTCATCACCAGCAACTGCTACTGAACATTTGCCACCTTCCCTGCTGTTGCTGAGCCTCGGGATTCGATGCAGGGAAGCCAGCAGCCCTCACAACTTCATCTGTTGGCCCAGCAGGCAGGCACGAGCCAAGCAGCATGGCTAAGGGAGGAACCTTAGAACTCATCAATCTGAAGACCCTGCCTCGAATTGGCAAGTCATAAGGGGAAGGTAGTAAATGGGACTCAAAGTCAAAGAGCCCGTGATGGCTTCTCCGAGAGAGAGGAGAGCGAGAGCGAGCGAGAGAGAGAGAGAGAGAGAGAGAGCAAGCTTTGGGAGCCAGTTGGGTATAGAGGGACACTTTTCTGAAGAGGAGAGTGTGGGAGGCAGACAATGTTTTGTCACTGTAGCACAAGGGGTCTCAACTTGGCACCATGGGCCAGATATTTCTTTGTTGTTGGTGGGGGGGGACTGTCCTGTGCTCTGTGGTGTGTTTAGCAGCATCCCTGGGCCTTCCCCACTAGATGCCAATAGCACTTCCCCCTCACTCCATCAGATCAGACAACAAAAATGTCTCCAGACATTGCCAAGTGTCCCCCTGGGCGGGTGGGCTTGAGAACCACTGGTATAACACATGGTGACCTCTTCAGCCCTCTGCATTATGGATTTTGGTGAACTACATGTGGCCTAGTTCTCTTCTATTATGAGTTGAATTGTGTCTCCCCTCAAAAGAGATGCTGAAATCCTAACCCTCCGGACTTCAGTGTGTGGCCTTATTTGGAAATAGGGTTCTGCAGATGCAGATTGTTAAGAAGAGGTCCTATTGGTGTAGGGTGGGCCCTGATCCATGACTAATGTCCTCATAAGAAGACAGAGATGCACACAGGGAGAAGGGCATGTGAAGGTGGAGGCAGACTGGGGTGAACACAAGGACTGCCAGCAACATCCGAAGTTAAGAGAAAGACATGCTAAGAAAAAGTGCCCTGCTGACCTCTTGATCTTAGATTTCTAGCCTCCAGAACATGACACAATAAATTTCTCTTATTTAAGCCACCTGATTTGTGGTACACAAACCCATACAAACACATACAGTGTCCCTGCTGAGGTTGGTCTCTTAATGAAGTTGCATTGCAGGGACGATGTTTCCAGGTAGGATGTCAGAGGCCCGCTAGCTCTCTCGGGCCTACATCTGTTTCCTTGCGGTGTGTCTGATCCTCTCCTTTATCCCTCTCCTGCATCTTCCTCTCCAGTTATTTCACTCAGAAACAAAACTTGCAAGGGTATTATACTAAGTGAAATAAGTCAGTCAGAGAAAGACAAATACCATATGTTTTCACTCATATGTGGAATTTAAGAAACAAAACAGTTGAACATAGTGGTGGGGGAAAGAGAGAGGCAAACCAGAAAACAGACTCCTAACCATAGAGAACAAACTCAGGGTTGATGGAGGGAGCTGGGTGGGGGGAATGGCTTAAACAAGTGAAGGAGATTAAGGAGGGCACTTGTCATGAATTCACTGGGTGTTGGGTGTTGTATGAAAGTGATGATTCACTGAATTCTAAACCTGAAACTACTGTTGCACTGTATTTAACTAGCTGGAATCGGAAAAAAAAAAAAAAAACTTGGGGGGGGGGGAATCCCTCAAAAACCATAGCGTAAGCATTTTTCTTCTTTCCGTGACAACCAGCATAAGTCCATGAGAAACTCAAATCCAATGAGCCTTTCATGTTTGTGGTCAACAGTGGCAAAATTACTTGGGATCTCTGGCTCCTGGCCCCTCTTCTTTTAGCTCTCCTTCCTGAAAACCTTAATTTCCAGTGAAGTTGTGCTTGTTAAGAGATATGAGCAGATGACTCAAAAGGTATTGGTGGGAACTGTCGACAGTTTCTCAATTATCTTTCTTCAAAAATTTTAAGGCTAGGGTCTTTGGTGTGCTAAGAACTACCCTAGCTCTTGGCTTCAGGCTCTCCCCTGGGGTTGAAGTCCTCTGCAGCATTCAGGCCCAAGTCCAGGGATGGTGGCCAGACAAAAGGGGGAAGCCAGGGTGGGACTTGGTAGGCCCTGCCCCACCTGGCCTGTGGCCTCTTCATTTAACTTTTACTCTGCCTTGGCAGGGCCAGCTTTCCACACAGAAAAATCTGCTGTTTCAAAGTAGAATAGAAGTGTCAGTGAGAGTAATTATGTGAAACCAAGTTTTTTTTTTTTTCTCAAAAATTGGGGTGTGGGGACACATGATCACAGCTCCCATTTCATGTGTGCTTTTGATGTGCCAGGTGCTTTACAGACTGGCCTCATGGAATTATGACATCTACCCTTGGGAACTAGAGATTATTAGACCTGTTTTCACATGATGTAACTGAGCCTCAGAGGGGTAAGAGGGTTTGCTCTCACTTTGTGCATCTCCAAGGAGTAGAGACCAATCTGAACTCAGTTCAACAAGGAAAGGATTCTTTTCATGTCACCACACCAGTCCTTGCTCCCTAGACCATGTCTCTCCTGCAAGGGCTGTAGGTCTTCACAGCGTGCATAAGCAAAGCTGTCTGGAGAATCTGGAGAACAATGACCCCACAGGTGTCCATGTTCTAACCCCCAGCAGCTGTGAATATGGTATCTTACTTGGTGTTAAGGACCAAATTATGCCCCCTAACCCCAAGAAGATATGTTGATATCCTCATCCTAAATACATCAGAATGTGACCTTATTTGGGAATAGGGTCATTGCAGATGTACCAAAGATGAAGTCATATTGGAGCAAGGAAGGCCCTTAACCCAAGATGACTGGTGTCCTTCTATAAGGAGGGAAATGTGGACACAGGGACATACAAAACAGAGAATGCCATGTGACCATGGAGACGGAGATTGAAGTGCTGCAGCTGTGACCCAAGGAACACCTAGGACTACCAGAAGTGGGAAGAGGCAAGGAAGGATCTTCCTCTGGAGCCTTTGGAGAGAATGTACCTGAGGACCACTTGACTGGGAGAAAATACATTTCTATTGTTTGAAGCCACCAAGTTTGTGGTGCTTTGTTGTGACAACCCCCCCAAACTAATATCATGTGGAAAAGGGACTTTGTTGCTGTGATTAAGAGTACAAACCTTGAAGGGGCACCTGAGTGGCTCAGGTGGCTAAGCATCTGCCTTTGGCTCAGGTCATGATTCCAGGGCCCTGGGATCAAGCCTCACATCAGGCTCCCTGCTCAGAGGGGAGTCTGCCTCTCCCTCTCCCCCTCCCCTTCTCATATTCTCTTTCTCTCTCTCAAATAAATAAATAAATAAAATCTTTTTTTTTTTTAAAGAGTACAAACCTTGAGATGGGGAGATCTTCTTGATTTATTGGGGTGGGCCCAATATAATCACAAGGGTCCTTGTAGGAGGGAGGCAGGAGGGTCAGAAGCAGAGAGATTTAATGATGTTCTGCTGCTGCCTTTGAAGATGGAGGAAGGTGCCATAGGCAAAAGAATATGGGTGACTCCTAGAAGCTGGAAAAGGCAAAGAAATGGGGCCTCCTCTATAGCCTCAAGATAGAACACAACCCTGACAACAACTTGGTTTGAGCCCACCAAGACCCATGAGATCCATTTTGGACTTCTGAGATAGTATGAGATAATACATTTGTATGGCTTTAAAGCACTGAGTTTGTGGTAATTTGTTACAGCAGCCATAAGTGAAGAATACACTGGAAAACCTGGCAGCCTTGCCTCTGGCAAGCATCCAGCCCTCAGCCCCCAGCTGCTTTCTTGGACACCAGGGTTAGTATGAGGACCTGCATGATTTCACTCACATTTCTCTGGGTATATTCTATGAAAAGGAAGAAAATGTATTTACAAAGCAGATATTTCTCCAGACAGTGACAATAATATCTAAAAATATGAAAAGTGAAAGGATAGTACAAGATGAATGAATTGTGTAATTGATAATAACACCTAATAGGTATAGAGAATTTGACATTTTGAAAAATGCTTTCTCCTATATGATTTCACTTTATTTTCATGATGGCATTAAAATAAAGACAGAATAGGGATCCCATCACGTGGATGAGAAAACTGAGTTTCCAAAAAGTTAAATTACATGCTCAAGATCACAGTGCTAGTAAATAGCATGGCTGGGACTTGAAGATAGAGTTTCTAAGTAGAAATCTTTTCTCCTAAATCATATCTTCTTTAGCCCATGTAGTAATGTTGGATTTAAAAATGATTATATAGTGGATACAGATTTTATAGTCCATACAACTCACTTGCACAAGTTAGCTCACTATTTCTAGGACTGAATTTAGCTTCTTTATTAGGTCCTGAATCTACCAGATAGCACAAAGTGGAATTTCAGCCCGTCTTAGCTCATTTCGGCATCATGCTCTTCATTGTCTTCCCCAACTGCATTCCAGGCTATAGGAGGTTTATAAAACTTTATGGCATGGGAAAAGGGAGGGGGGTGCTAGCTGCTGCTGTGATGTACACCATCCCCTATGGTTCTTGTCCACTGTCACCTCCATGGAGCAATCTCTGAGACAGTTCCATCTCCTTCTGTCCCCCAACATATGGCCCATACCACTTTAATGAACATTGTCCCCTCCTCACAACCACATAACTCTTCTGGGCCCACCAACTCATACTTTCTCTTAGGAGTAAGGGGATCTCATCATGCTCTCTCTCTTTCCCACACCATCTGGGGCTGTCTCAGGGTCTAGTTTTGCTCCTAGCATTTCCAGAAGTTATCTGTGCTGCTCCCATTCTGTGGTGGTGCAGGGAACTCCTACCACCTGACATTCATTGTTTCTGACACGGGCTTCAAAAGCTGAAATTCAAAATGGTAACATTCATACGTTTTTCTTTTCTACATCTCTGCAGTGACAATCCTAACATGAAGGCAATGTATATGGCATTCTCTAGCTGTTTGGGTTTGAGTGGTGTGAGGGCATGCTAGTGTGGGAAAACATCAATGAATACTTCAGAATATTCTACCACTGAGTCATCTTAACTCAGTTATCAACTGCCTGGAAACACATTAGAATTTGCGAAGTTTGGCATGACCACATGTGAAAAAATACTGACTTCAGGGTAATTAACTAGGTCATGCTGTATATGCATAATTTAATGGCCATTAAATCTTAGAGAAGTTGCTTAATTTCACTTAGTTTCAGTTGCCGTCTGTAAAATGGGATTTATCAGGATCAGATCCAGGTTTTGTGGGGCCCAAAGCTCATACTGCTTGGGGGGCCCCTCTTAAAGAAAAGTAATATAAAAATTACAAAAACAAAATTGAGTGTAAGAGAGGATATTTGGTTTATTTTTTTCCAGCTGATCCGTTTGGGGGGTAATAACAACCTCTGCATATCTGCCTCAGCATTGGTAAGAAGCCCAGAGATAATAGATGTGAGGATGTTTTGTACCCTGTGAAGTGTGGCATGGCTACAAGATTGGAACGAACTTTAGAATGATTAATTTGATCGGTTACGTAGAAATTCTTGGTCTAAGTAATTACATGTAGGGAATTTTAACTGATCTCTTTTCTGAGGTAGATTCCATGTTATCTTGGACAAGATAATTTGAATTTAAAAAGGAAATCAGTTAAAAGGGGGCCTTTGAACTCAAGGCTTAAAGAGATTGAGCTGACACTAAGAGAAATCAGACTATTCTAAAGCCTAGGGAGAAGAAAAAGGAAAAAAGTACAGGTTTTTTTGGCAGTACCTTTTCTTTGTGTTAATGAACCTGAGTATTGTTTCAGAATTGGAGTGCAGTGGCGTGAACCTGGAATTGGGGGTCAGAAGGGTTGGATTCAAGTTTGGCTTTGACCTAATTTACTGTGCAAACTTGAAGTGGTATCATCTGATTGGGGTCTCATTTTCTTACACATAAAATGAAATATTTATACTGGATAGGCCTCAAAGTTACTTCCTCACTCAGTGTTTAAAAATTTAAAACAAACTGAATTGTTTTGGTATAAATGGCAAATTCTAATTATAAAGAACTTATGCAATACAAACAAGTACGAAAGAAAGTTAGAAAATCACCTTAAAACAATTGAAATTCAAAATTCAATGACTGTCTTAGTCAGAAGATTAAACATAGCTGGAAAACAAATTCATGAATTGGAAGACAGACTAGAAGCATTTCTCCAGAATATAGTGCAGAAAGACAAAGAGATGGGAAATATGAAAGCAAGACCAAAAATCAAGGCAGATTGAGTGAGAGGTTTGTTGTAATTAGTGATTTGTTGGAGACAATAAAAGAAATGACAATATTAAAGAATTAACTTTTCAATTTTTTAGTATTGCTGAAGGAATCAAACCTCAGGTCCAGGGAACCAAAATGAATCCAAAGCAGAAAACAAAACAAAACCCTCATTTAGAGACATTGAAGTGAACCCTCAAAAGAACATGTAAGAAAAAGAGGATATCTTAGAAGCAGGCAGAGTGAAAAGATAGGTCATCAAAACAGGAATACCGGGGCGCCTGGGTGGCTCAGCGGGTTAAGGCCTCTGCCTTCGGCTCCGTTCATGATCCCAGGGTTCTGGGATCGAGTCCCGCATCGGGCTCTCTGCTCAGCGGGAGCCTGATTCCTCCTCTCTCGCTCTCTCTCTCTCTGCCTATTTGTGATCTCTGTCTGTCAAATAAATAAATAAAACCTTTAAAAAAAAAACAAAAAACAGGAATATCAACAATGAATGCCATTTCAACAGCAATAATCGAAGTGAGAGGGCAGTGGAACCAAATCTTCAGTAGTCTGAGAGGAAACAATCATCCATATAGGTTGTACACACACCAAAAACATTTTTCAAAAATAAGGCAATTAAAGATATTTTCAGAAAGACAAAAGTTGGGCTTTTATTATCATGAAAGTCACTAATGGGAAGTTTTTTTTTTAAGATTTTATTTATTTATTTGACCGACAGAGATCACAAGTAGGCAGAGAGGCGGGCAGAGAGAGAGAGGGCGGGGGAGGGGGGAGCAGGCTCTCTGTTGAGCAGAGAGCCTGAATGTGGGGCTTGATCCCAGGACCCTGAGATATGACCTGAGCTGAAGGCAGATGCTTAACCCACTGAGCCACCCAGACACCCCACTAATGGGAAGTTTTAAAATTACCCTTCAAAGAGGAAGAAAATCATCCCAGAGAGAAAGCCCGGAAGATAATAAGGAATGTGAGTGCAGATGTTAGTTTATATTTGTGTAAATCTGAAGAAACACTGGTGGTATTAATAAAGATAATGTCTAATTTGTGATGTAAAAGATTTGTGAAGTAAAATACTGGACAATGATAGCATGTTGAATTATGAACTGGTCTGAGCACCTGACCCCTGAGGTAGATCTGAACTTTAGATCTGGATAGGTATCTGTTGCCATTTGTTGAAACCATAGGAAACGGGAGACTCACGCAATTGGCCGACCTTTGAACATTGGGCATGACTCCAACCTAGTCAGCTGTGCTTATAATGTAGCTAGTTTAGTATTCCATCCTGGTGGTTCTATGACTAAGGCTAAAGGGAAGAATGGATATTGAGTTAGACACTGAGAAATCACTGCCACAGCTGTATAGTTACACCTGATTACCTCAAGTTGTGACTGGGGAGGTTGAGGCTCAGAAGTCACAAGGCTGATGATTATAGCTGGCAGAGAAGAGACAATAGTCTCGTTTCTCTGACTCTGAGTTTAGTGTTCTTTTTCCAGCACCAGCAAAGTCCCAGAGAAATTATTTTTCATCTACAACTCTTTGACACAAGTGTGTTTGGTTAGAGGCTACCATTTAGATTTGGTGTCAGACACCTGTCTGTGGATTAGTATGTCAGCTGGACCTAATCTATAGCTATTTCAGGGGGAGAAACACAGGCTCTCTGAGCAGACTAGGCAGTTTGAGATCCATTGTTCATGACTTTCAGCCCACTCTGAGGAGATCCTCCAGTGAATTGGGAAATAACTTTCTTCCTCTCAGGAGACACTTCAAATATCAGCTCTCAGAGGTCTCAGACCCTTGACTGGGGGTATCATCTGACTTGCAGTAAGTCAAGACTGTAGTTTGCTTAATTTACAAGAGGAGATCATCTTAGGTTTGTGGGACTCTGTGGGTGAAGATCAATTGCCTGGTGTAACATTAGAATGAAGGTAAATTCCTGGGTAGCCTTGATACTCCTGATAAGAGAGTCAAAATTTAATAGAGAGGTTAGTGAGGATCTACTTGGGGTCTTACGTGGTCAAAATAGCAATGAGAATATAGTGGTTCCAGCAATAGTTTTTGCTGGTTTAAGGCAGGAAATCTGACTGCAAAATTTAGAAATAGACCACATGTGAGTTAATCGTCAGAGATTTCGGGAAAGAGACTCTCTGAGATGCCAAGAATGTGGCTGACATACTTTGGAGATAATTCAATTGGCTAGTATCTTTGTGTTAACAGTAGTTGTTGGAAGGAAGAAAAGGCTCCCTGAGGAGACCTTGACATTCTGGTAAGAGTATTTGCTTATACCACTAAATTTAACTCTCTACTTTTATGTCATGTATGATTTTTTCCATAAAATAGTCCTTGATGGAGGCACCTGGGTGGCTCAGTTGATCAAGCATCTGCCTTCAGCTCAGGTCATGATCTTGGGGTCCTGGGATCCAGCCCCACACCCTGCTGAACAGGGAGTCTGATTCTCCCTCTGCCTCTCACCCTGCTCCTTCTCTCTCTCACTCAAATAAATAAAATCTTTAAAAAATTCTCCATGCTGATCTGTACTCTGATGAGTAGATCTCTACTCATCTTTTTTATACCCAGTTCAGATGACATTTTCTATAACAAATGTTGTCAAAGCTTCCATGTCTGCGAGAGGTGTACATTTTCTCTGCTCTCACAGTTACCTGCATGGAATACTGTGGTATAATTTCCTGTTTACTTGTCTATCCCTAATGCCCTGTGCCTGGCACATAGCCAACTTCAGTGAATATTAGTTGAACAGAGGGATGCCTGGCTGGCTCAGTCAGGAGAGCATGCAACTCTTGATCTTGGGGTTATAAGTTCAAGCCCAGTGTTGGGTGTAGAGATTATTTAAAAATAAAATCTTCAAAAAGTATATTGGTTGAACAAAAAAATGAATGAATTGCAATTAAATATTTTGAAGATTTATAAGGGAAAGAATTTGCATCCCATTAGGTAGAATATAGGGTATTCTCTAAAGCATATATTATTAGAGATATTTTTCAAAATGTGTAAGATTTTAGGGGCACCTGGGTGGCTGAGCTGGTTAAGAGACTGACTCTTTATTTTGGCTTAGGTTATGATTTCAGGGTTATGGCATTGAACCTCAAGTTGGGCTCTACATTGAACATGGAGTCTGCATGGGATTCTCTCTCCCACTCCTCCTCCTCCTCATCCTCCTCCTCTCTCTCTCTAAACTAAAATAAATAAAACTTAAAAATTATTTAAAAAAAGAATATTGTAATATTTTACAAGGGTGAAAATACAAAAGGAATTCCAGACAAAGGAAACATCATAATTAAGCCTCAGAGGCAGGAGAGGTAAAGTATAACTACACAATGGCCAGTTCAAATTGTTTAGATTGGTGGTTTTTCCAAACATTAAGTACATCAGGATCACCTGGAAGGCTTATTAAAACTCAGATTGGGGGCACCTGGGTGGCTCATTTGGTTAAGTACCTGACTCCTGATTTCAGCACAGATCATGATCTCAGGGTCATGAGGTCAAGACCTGTGTTGGGCTCTGCATTGAGTGTGGAGCCTGCTTAGGATTTTTCTCTCCCTCTCTCTGCCTCTCTCTCTCTCTCTCACTCTCTCTAAAAATAAATAATTAACTAATTTTAAAGATATCCAGTTTGCTAGGCCCCACCCCTGTAGTTTTTAGTTCAATAATTCTGTGGTGGGTTCCAATACTATGCATTTCTAACAAGTTCCCAGGTAATGCTGGTGCTGTTGGTCCAGAAACCATACTGTGAGAACCACTAGGCTGGAGAACAGTATATTTGGAAGGAATGGTGGTAGATAAAGCTGGAAATACAGACAAGATAGGTTGGGGCTGTAGTGTGGATGGTCTCTAAATTCTAAGTTGAATATTTTATTCTATCACTTTTTAAAATTAATTATTTTTAATAACATATAATGTATTATTTGCCCCAGGGGTACAGGTTTGTGAATTGTCAGGCTTATACAATTCACAGCACTCACCATAGCACATATCCTCCCCAATATCAATAACCCAACCATCATCTCGACATCACCTTCCCCCGGCAACCCTCACTTTGTTTTGTGAGATTAAGAGTCTCTTATGGTTTGTCTCCCTCCCAATCCCATCTTGTTTCATTTATTCCTTCTCTAACCCCCAAGCCCCCTACTCTGCCTCTAAAATTCCTCATATCAGGGAGATCATGTGATGATTGTCTTTCTCTGATTGACTTAATTTGCTCAGCACAAAATACCCTCTAGTTCCATCCACATCATCGCAAATGGCAAGAGTTCCTTTCTTTTGATGGCTGCATAGTATTCCATTGACTATATAGACCACTTCTTCTTTATCCATACGTCTGTTGATGGACATCTAGGCTCTTTCCATAGTTTGGCTATTGTGGACATTCTGCTATAAACATTTGGGTGCATGTGCCCCTTTGGATCACTACATTTGTATCTTTAGGGTAAATACCCAGTAGTGTGATTGCTGGGTCATAGGGTAGATCTATTTTCAACGTTTTGAGGAACCCCCATGCTGTTTTCAGGAGTGGCTGCACCAGCTTGCATTCCCATCAACAGTGTGGGAAGGTTCCCTTTTCTCTGCATCCTCTCCAACATCTGTTGTTTCCTGACTTGTTAATTTTCACCATTATGACTGTTGTGAGGTGGTATCTCACTGTAGTTTTGACTTGTATTTCCCTGATGCCAAGTGATGGCATCTGTTGGCCATCTGGGTGTCTTCTTTTCAGAAATGTCTGTTCATGTCCTCTGCCCATTTCTTGATTGGATTATTTGTTCTTTGGGTGTTGAGTTTGATACGTTCTTTATAGATTTTGGATACTAGCCCTTTATCTGATTTGTCATTTGTGAATATCTCCTCTCATTCTTTCAGTTGTCTTTTGGTTTTGTTGACTGTTTCCTTTGCTGTGCAAAAGCTTTTGATCTTGATGAAGTCCCAATAGTCCATTTTTGCCCTTGCTTCCCTTGCCTTTGCAATGTTTCTAGGAAGAAGTTGCTGCAGTTGAGGTTGTGTTCTCGTCAAGGATTTTGATGGATTCTTGTCTCACACTGAGGTCTTTCAACCATTTTGAGTCTACTTTTGTGTGTCGTATAAGGAAATGGTCTGGTTTTTCTGCATGTGGATGTCCAATTTTCCCAACACCATTAGTTGGAGAGACTGTCTTTTTTCCACTGGACATTTTCCCTGCTTTGTCGAAGATTATTTGACCATAGAGTTGAGGGTCCATTTCTGGGCTGTCTATTCCGTTCCATTGATCTATATGTCTGTTTTTGTGCCAGTACCATACTATCTTGATGATTTGCAATAGAGCTTAAAGTCTGGAATTGTGATGCCTCCGACTTTGGCTTTCTTTTTCAACATTCCTGTGGTTATTTGGGGTCTTCTCTGGTTCCATATAAATTTTAAGATTTATTTGTTCCATTTCTTTGAAAAAAAAAAGGATGGGATTTTGATAAGAATTGCGTTAAATGTGTAGATTGCTTTAGGTAGCATAGACATTTTCACAATATTTGTCCTTCCAATCCATGAGCATGGAACACTTTTCCGTTTCTTTGTGTCTTCCTCAATTTCTTTCATGAGTATTTTATGGTTTTCTGAGTGCAGATTCTTTGCCTCTTTGGTTAGGTTTATTCCTAGGTATCTTATGGTTTGGGGTGCAATTGTAAATGGGACCGACTCCTTAGTTTCTCTTTCTTCTGTCTTGTTGTTGGTGTATAGAAATGCAACTGATTTCTTTTTAAAAATATTTTTTTAAATTTATTTGACAGAGAGAAATCACAAGTAGACGGAGAGGCAGGCAGAGAGAGAGAGAGAGAGAGGGAAGCAGGCTCCCTGATGAGCAGAGAGCCCGATGCGGGACTCGATCCCAGGACCCTGAGATCATGACCTGAGCCGAAGGCAGTGGCTTAACCCACTGAGCCACCCAGGCGCCCCGAAATGCAACTGATTTCTGTGCACTGATTTTATATCCTGACACTCTACTGAATTCCTGTATGAGTTCTAGGAGTTTTAAAATGGAGTCTTTTGCTCTCAGTTTTTCCCCTTGAGAATGATATTCTCTATAGGTTTCTCATAGATGGCTTTGATGATATTGAGGTATGTACCCTCTATCCCTACACTTGAAGAGTTTTGATCAAGAAAGGATGCTGTACGTTGTCAAACGCATTTTCAACATCTATTGAGAGTATCATATGGTTCTTGTTCTCTCTTTTATTAATGTACTGTATCACATTGATTGATTCGCAGCTGTTGAACCAAGCTTGCAGCCCAGGGATTAATCCCACTCGGTCGTGGTGAATAATCCTTTTAATGTACTGTTGGATCCTATTGGGTAGCATTTTGGTGAGATTTTTTGCATCTGTGTTCCTCAGGGATATTGGTCTGTAATTCTCCTTTTTGGTGTGGTCTTTGGTTTTGGGATCAAGGTAATGCTGGCCTCATGAAATGAGTTTGGAAGTTTCCCTTTCATTTCTATTTTTTTGGAACAGTTTCAGGAGAGTATGTATTCTTTAAATGTTTGTTCGAATTCCCCTGGGATGCCGTCTGGCCCTGGGCTCTTGTTTGTTAGGAGATTTTTGATGACTGCTTCAATCACCTTACTGGTTATGGATCTGTTCCGGTTTTCTATTTCTTCCTGGTTCAGTTTTGGTAGTTTATATGTCTCTAGGAGTGCATCCATTTCTTTCAAATTTGTCCAGTTTGCTTGCGTATAGTTGCTCATAATATGTTCTCACAATTGTTTGTATTTCTTTGGTGTTGGTTGTAGTCTCTCCTCTTTCATTCATAACTTTATTTGTTTGGGTCCTTTCTCTTTTCATTTTTATAAGTCTGACCAGGGGTTTATCAATATTATTAATGCTTTGAAAGAACCACCTCCTAGTTTCATTGATTTGTTCTACTGTTCTTTGGTTTCTATTTCATTGATTTCTGCTTGGATCTTTATTGTTTCTCTTCTCCTGCTGGGTTTAGGCTTTCCTTGCTGTTCTTTCTCCAGCTCCTTTATATATAGGGTTAGGTTGTGTACTTGAGACCTTTGTTGTTTCTTGAGAAAGGTTTGTATCACTATATACTTTCCTCTCAAGACCGCCTTTGCTGTGTCCCAGAGATTTTGAACAGTTGTGTGTTCATTTTTCATTTGTTTCCATGAATTTTTTCAATTCTTCTTTAATTCTCTGGTTGACACATTCATTCTTTAGAAGGATGCTCTTTAGCCTCCATATAATTGAGTTCTTTCCAACTTTCTTCTTGTGATTGAGTTCAAGCTTCAGAGCACTGAGGTCTGAAAATATGCAGGGAATGATCCCAGTCTTTGGTACCAGTTGAGACCCAATTTGTGACCCAGGATGTGAACTATCCTGGAGAATGTTTCATGTGCCCTAGAGAAGAATGTGTATTCTGTTGCTTTGGGATGGACTGTTCTGAATATATCTGTGACGTCGATCTTGTCCAGTGTGTCCTTTAAGGCCTTTATTTCCCTGTTGGTCTTTTGCATGGATGATCTCTCCATTTCAGTGAGGGGGGTTGTTAAAGTCCCCTATCCCCTACTGTTACTGCATTATTGTTGATGTGTTTCCTTGATTTTGTTATTAATTGGTTTATATAGTTGTCTGCTTCCGTGTTAGAGGCATGGATATTTAAAATTGTTAGAACTTCTTGTTGGACAGACCCTTTAAGTATGACATAGTGCTCTTCCTCATCTCTTATTATAGTGTTTGGCTTAAAAATCTAATTGATCTGATGAAAGGATTGCCAACCCAGCTTTCTTTTGATGTCCATTATCATGGTAAATTGTTTCTCACTGCCACACTTTAAATCTGGATGTGTCTTTGGGTCTAAAATAGGTTCTTATAGACAGCATATTGATTTGTTTTGTTTTTTATGTGTTTTGATACCCTGTGTCTTTTGATTGGGGCATCTAGCCTATTTACATTTAGGGTAACTATTGAAAGATATGAATTAGGGCCATTGTTTTGCGTGTAAGGTGACTGTTACTGTATATGTTCTGTTCCTTTATGGTCTGTTTCTTTTAGGCTCTCTCTTTGCTTAGAGGACTGCTTTAAATATTTCCTGTAGGGCTGCTTTGGTGTTTGCAAATTCTTTTAATTTTTGTTTGTCCTACATGCTTTTTCTCTCTCCCTCTATTTTCAATGATAACCTAACTGCATATAGTATTCTTGGCTGATGTTTTTCTCGTTTAGTGCTCTGAATATATCATGCCAGTTCTTTCTGGCCTTCCAGGTCTCTGTGGATAAGTCTGCTGCCAATCTAATATTTCTACCATTGTATGTTATAGACTTCTCTTCCTAAGCCACTTTCAGGATTTTCTGTTTTCTTTCTTTTTTTTTTTTTAAATTTTATTGTTATTTTTTAAATGTTTATTTATTTTTTACATTTCTTTTCAGTGTTCCCCAATTCATTGTTTATGCATCACACCCAGTTCTCCATGGAATTTGTGCCCTCCATAATACCCTCCACCAGGCTCCCCCAACCTCCCACCCCCCTCCCCTCCAAAATCCTGAGATTGTTTTTCAGAGTCCATAGTCTCCCATGGTTCATCTCCCCTCCAATTTCCCCCAACTCCCTTCTCCTCTCCATCTCCCCATGTCCTCTGTGTTATTTCTTATGCTCCACAAATAACTGAAAACTTATGATAATTGACTCTCTTTTCTTGACTTATTTCACTCAACATAATCTCCTCCAGTCACATGCATGTTGATTCAAAAGCTGGGTATTCATCCTTTCTGATGGAGGCATAATACTCCATAGTATATGGAGTATCTTCTTTATCCATTCATCCATTGAAGGGCATCTTGGTTCTTTCCACAGTTTGGCAACCGTGGTCATTGCTGCTATAAACATTGGGGTACAAAAAGGCCCTTCTTTTCACTACATCTGTATCTTTGTTGTAAATACCCAGTAGTGCAATGACAGGGTCATAGGGAAGCTCTATTTTTAATTTCTTGAGGAATCTCCACACTGTTCTCTAAAGTGGTTGCACCAACTTGCATTCCCACCAACAGTGGAAGAGGATTCCCCTTTCTCCACATCCCCTCCAACACATGTTGTTTCCTGTCTTGCTAATTTTGGCCATTCTAACTGGTGTAAGGTGGTATCTCAATGTGGTTTTAATTTGAATCTCCCTGATGGCTAGTGATGATGAACATATTTTTATGTGTCTGTTAGCCATTTGTATGTCTTCATTGGAGATGTGTCTGTTCATGTCTTCTGCCCATTTTTTGACATGATTATCTGTTTGTGTGTGTTGAGTTTGAGGAGTTCTGTATAGATCCTGGATATCAGTCCTTTGTCTGTATTGTCATTTGCGAATATCTCCTCCCATTCCATGGGTTGCCTTTTTGTTGACTATTTCTTTTGCTGTGCAGAAGCTTTTGATCGTGATGAAGGATTTTCTGCTTGTCACTAAGACTTGTTAGTTTTACTATAAGATGATGGGGTGTGAACATATTGTTATTGATTTTGAGAGGAGAGTTCTCTGTGCCTCCTGGATTTTGATGCTTGTTCCCTTTGCCATATTAAGGAAATTCTCTAGAATAGTTTGCTCCAATATACCTTCTGCCTCTCTGTCTCTTTCTTCTTCTGGGATCCCAATTATTCTGATATGGTTCATTTTATGGTATCACTTATCTCTCAAATTCTCCCCTTGTGGTCCAGTGTTTGTTTGTCTCTCTTTCTCTCAGCTTCTTTATTCTCCATTCATTTGTTCTTCTATATCACTAATTCTCTCGTTTGCCTCATTTACCTTAGCAGTAAGAGCCTCCATTTTAGATTGCTTCTCATTAATAGCTTTTTAAAATTTCAAATTGGTTAGATTTTGGTTCTTTTGTTTCTCCAGACAGGGTTTCTCTAATATCTTCCATGCCTTTCTTGAGCCCAGCTAGCACCTTGAGAATCAATGTTCTGAACTCTAGATCTGACATATTACCAATATCTGTATTGATTCAGTCCCTAGCTGTTGGTACTGCCTCTTGATCTTTATTTTGTGGTGAGTTTTTCTGCCTTGTCATTTTATCATTTTATCCAAGAACATATGAATGAGAGAATAAAATACTAAAAGGGTGGCAAAGACCCCAGAAAAATGTACGCTAACCAAATCAGAAGAGATCCAAAACCAGGGGGAGAAAAAAAGGGGAAAAAGAAATAAAAATGAAAAAATAATAAATTAAAAAAAATAAAAAATAAATAAATAAAAATAATAAATAACAATAAATAAATAAAAATAAAAATAAATAAAAATAAATAAATAAATAAATAAATAAATAAATAAAATATATTTATAATGGTGAATAGAACAGAGCTGCCCACTTGATTTTGGGTTTAATTTGGTCTCTTAGAAAAAACTACCTCCTAACATTTTAAAGAAAGAAAAATTATATGTATACAAAAAATAAGGGTAAACATGATGAAGGGATGGAATATGACTGTAAAGATGAAAATTAAAAAAAAATTTATAAAGAATGAATTGGTAAGATAAGTTTATTGGAAAAAGAAAAAAAAAAGAGGAGGGTGTGTGCTCAGTCTGGAGACTAGAACAAAGCCATGTGCTAGATTAGGGCATATTTTGATCTATGAGAAGAAATTGTATCCCAAAATTTTTTAGAAAAAAAAGAACTACATGTATACAAAAAATTAGGTTAAATACAATGAAGGGATAAAATACGACTAATACAATGAAGGTTTAAAAAGATTTTTTTAAAGAAAGGTATTGTTAAGATAAACTAGTTAAAAAACATCAAAAGAGAAAAGAAGAAAAGTTAAAAAAAATACAATAAGATAAAAAATAAAATTTTAAAAAATTTAACTTTGCAAGACTAAGGGATCATGGGGAAAAGCCATGAATTCTATGCATTGCTTTCCCCTAGCTCTGGAGTTCTGCTATCCTTGATCCATGAGCTTGGTCTTGGCTGGATGTTCTTGGTGATCTTATTGGGGAGGGACCTATTGTAGTGATTCTCAAGTGTCTTTGCCCAGGGCAGAATGCCCACCCTTGCTAGGGACCAGGTTAAATAATCTGTTCCGGTTTGCTCTTGGATCTTTTGTTCCCTGAATGCTTTCCATACCGCTTTGGAGGACAGGAATGAAAATGGAGGCCTCCCAATCTCTGGTCTGGAGGAGCTGAAAGCTTGGGACCCTACTCCTCAGTTCACCTTCAGAGAAAATCAGTCAATCCCTCCCATCTCCCTGGTCTCTGGTCCTGCTCTGTGCTCACTCTGTCTGTGACAGAGTGTTTCTATCTTTGGCGCACAGCCCCATTTGGAGTCTCCAAACCCAGCAGATTCCTGCTGTGCTGCTCCTCCCAGAGGAGGAAGGTGAGTCTCCCTGGATCTGCCACTTGTGGGGTTCCTGCTCAAAGAGCAGTGACCTGACTGTGTCTTGGATCATGGTTTAAGGTAACCCTGATCTGAAAGCTCACTCTTTGACTCTGTCTCTGTAGTCAGCTTCTCCACTCCAAAACCTGGCAACTCTGCTGCACTCAAACACCCTCGGTCTTTCAGTGACCCCCATGGGTCCTGAGACCACACTGTCCCTATGAGGGGTCCACTCCCACTTAGCCTCTGGAGTGATGTCCCTCAGTGGAGCAGACTTCTAAAAGCTCTGATTTTGTGCTGCACTGCTCTTCCACTTGCCAGGAGCCGGCCCTTCCCCCCAACAGTCTGTCTTCCCATCACTTCGGATTCACTTCTTTGCACATCCCACCTTTCAGAAAGTGCTCCCTTTTCTGTTCCTAGAATTGTTGCTCTTCTTCTCTTCTATATCCTGCTGAGTTTTTAGGTGTTCAGAATGGTTTGATACATATCTAGCTGAACTCCTGGGATCTGATGTAAATTTTAGTCTGCTACTACTCTGCCATCTTGCCTCTCACTCCCCTATTTTATTAGTTTTATTGGTGTCAGTGAACCATTGGAGATTCCTAAATGTGGAATAAATTTGATCAGAGCTATTGCTTTTAGGAAAATTAATCTTGTGGTAACCTAAAAGATGACTTGATGGAGGTGGGTAGTTGGGGGTTGGGTGGAAGGACTAGAGGCAGAAAACCAGGTAGGGGGTGATTTCAATAATACAGGTTTCAGTAAACCATTTTATATTGCTGAAACTTACCTTTTAAAATGTTAATCATTTTGGATGGAAATCTCCCTAAAATATATTACACACTTTCTGCTCTCCTACAGAGAGAACCCGGTACATAATGCAACCTCTTGATGACTCCAGGTTATCATTATAAACATCGATGATTGCACTGGGTTGTAACACAGTGTGCTCTCATGGGTATGGAGGTGTAAAGAGCTTTTTGCCCAATTTTAAATGCCCTAGAACTGCTGTGAATTTTTAGTTTTGTGTCTTCTATTGATAACATTTATAACTCTTCCTTGGCAGCTCCTCTCTTCATTCTAATTGGCTGATTCTAATCTGCAGTGGGCTGGAAAACTAGATATAATTGTGTGTAATGTAAGAGTAAATAGAGTGTGGGTGAAGTACTATTCTATGAATAAAGTCTATAAGCTTTGGGGTGTGAACTCTGTAACATCTATTTGGGCTGCTTACAGGTCTTTCAAGGTTCTTCCTTGAAAATGAAATATGGCTGCATTCCAGGTTAGTGAGATTGCCAGAAAGATGAGAAAGTAAGTGTGTTGTCAATGGGAGTATCATGTGTTTTCTTTTCAAATAAGAATACTTGAAAGATTTTATAAAACTCATAATTCTGAACAAATTTACTTCAAAAATGGGGGGTAGCATTAAAAAAAAAAACAAATTGTTTTTAGATTAATCCCCCTAATAGCCTTTACCATGGTAGAGGATAGAAATTATACCCTAGATCACAAATCATTTGTGATATTCCTCTTGAGAAGCCACCATAAAAGATGCAGAAACTTTCTAATGTTTGAGATAATAAAAAGTATTTATTAAAGTGATAAGGGAAAGTATTTCTTTGGTAGACTGTTAGGAGGAAGGAAGGTAGGGAAGAATCCCATTTGGCAGCATATTGAGTCTCCAAACAGCCTGCCTTTCCAAAGGAAATGGAGTCCTGCAAAAAGTCTTCAGGCAACTGTGAAGTTTATTAACTTGTTTTTCACTGAAGTGTAAATGTTGTAGATCCAAATGACAGCAGTTAGGGGAGGGAAAGGAAAAGAGAATCCTAGATCAAAATATTTATTACCACAGTGACACTGTGAAGAACTTAGGGAACATTTATTCATAAGTTAAATATCTATCTATCTATCTAGATAGATAGATACGTATATCTATCTATCTATATATTATTGACAAGAGAAATTGCTTATGAAGTCATCAAATTTTTATTCTTTAAAGAAAAAGCCAGAAGACAAGACCACAAATGACAAAACATCCTAGTTAGAGCCCAGATGGCTGCATAAAATAAATAGCCATTTCCTTGATGGAGACATAGGCAATTTGGCTGTGTGAAGCTGCAATTCCAGCAGAGATCCTTGAAACAGATGTTGATATTGCTTGTGCATCAAAACTTTCTGAAAGAGCAAGATGTTCAGGTAGGATGAGAAACAAATAACTGGTACCTTCAAATCCTTATGTCAGTGTCATAGGGAGATGGTGCTCTCCCAAAGGAAGATTGCCTTGAGATACCCACAGTATAGAACACATAGGAACAAAAACCAGGGAAGACAGAATTTTTCTATTTCTACTATAGACTGGGAATATCTCCCACATCTCCATGTTCTTTGTATTCATTTTGATCTTCCCATTCTACCTCCTATGTAGCTCTGCCTCCCTGAAATCATGTTAGAGAGAATACTACATCAGCTGTTCCTTTGGGGGATGATAAAGGGACTGCAGGAAAGAGAGTGAAATTCTATCATCTTAGGAGGAATACTTGCCTGTGTGAAAATGGTTAGGACTCTGACAGATGGAGATAGGTGAGGAAAAGCCATAGAGCGAGAGGAAATGGCAGAAGCAAAGACTAGAAGTGTGTGAGTGTGATGTGTTTGTGGGACAGTACCATAGAAATAAAGCTAGAATGTATGGTTTGTAAGATAGAAATGGAAGGTTAAAAAGAAGACTGAGAAAATTACATGAAAAATATTTATTGGCAAATAATGAATTCAAAAACATTCCAAGAAATCTTAAAAGACCAGTGATAATTTAGTTAGAATTTTCCATCTGGTTATCTTATTTGGGAAGAAGCACTGAGTTCAGGTAACTCCAGAAATATTTACCTTTAGAGTAGGAACAAATATCAGGAATTTCAAAAGTAAGTTGTATTTATAAAAAATTCAGTTATCGGGACACCTGGGTGGCTCAGTGGGTTAAGCGATTGCCTTTGGCTCAGGTCATGATCCTGGAGTCGTGGGATCGAGTCCCACATCAGGCCCCCTGCTCGGCAGGGAGTCTGCTTCTTCCTCTGACCCTCGTACTTCTCATGCTCATCCTCTCTCTCACACTCTCTCTCTCTCAAATAAATAAATAAAATATTTTAAAAAATTCAGTTATCAGAATAAAAGTTTTTTTTTTTTTTTTTGTTTTTTTTTTTTTTTTTTTACTAATAGAGACATCGTGTATCTTTATACCTGTCCAGGAAAATATCCATTATTAGAAATGAAAAAGTTGTCACTAAAGATGCCTCAGTTAATAAAGAAATTATAAGAAATGATTATGAAGAACTGTGTCTATAAACTACAAAATTTAGATAAAATGGATGAATTCCTAGAAAATATAAACATATAAAAACTTATTTGACAAGAGTTAGAAACCAAGAAATTGAAACACTAATCAGGAGCCTTCCCACAAAGAAAACTCCAGGCCCAGATGGTTTCACTGGCAAGTTCCACCAAATATTCCAGGAAGAAAAAATTCCAGCTTTGCACAAAACACAAAAAATAAGTGAACATTCCCTGCCTTATTTCATGAGGCTAGAGTAATCCTGATACCAACAGATAAAACATTTAGAGAAAAGAAAAACAGGGGACAAACTCTGTCATATTAATAGATGCAAAAACACTAAGGAAATATTAGCAGATACAATTCAGCAATAAAAAATAAGACAAATCATCATGAAAAATAGGATATATACCAGGAATACAAGATTACCATTAGAAAGCCAAACAATGTAATTTACCATATCAACAAATTAAAGGAGAAAAATCATATGATCACCTCAAGAGATGCAGATAAATTATGATAAAATTCAACATTCTTCATGATAATTCTCAACAAACTAGGAATACAATAAAAAACTTTAATCTGAGGAAAGATATTAAAGTTCTACAGTAGAAGTGGAGATGTCCAGAATGACAGAGTAAGGACCTTTGTAAATCTTGCCTTTCTGTAAAAACAACAAAAAATCTGGGAAAAAAAAGTCAAAATCAACTTTTTTAGAGCTGTGAAAATTAACCAAAAGATTACAACAATTTTGGAGTGTTTATTCAAGAAAAATTGATGAATTTCGATAAATACAACAGGGTTTGTGGCTTTTAACCTCTATCCCAATTTACTTGTCCACAGTTCCATAATAGCCTTGGAAGCCAGCAGCCTTACAACCAATGGAAGTTGTGAAAAACAGCAGTTTTGCAGCCACTGGAAGTACACACTAGTTTTGTAGCTCCTCAAAAAATCTGATCCCCCATGAATTATCACTGTTTGACTTGTCTGGAAGGTCCTGGAAAAGACCTATTCACAGGGATGTCATGTTTGACCAGATTCAGAGTCTACCTTTCAAGAAAAGCCCTAACCCCAGGACATTTCTTGAAAATAGTCAGGAGTGATGGTTTCACCTCACAGCTACATGAGGCTGTGATACCAGTTGGGGCAAATAAGAACATGAACAAAAATATAAATGGAAGATATGGAACTATAGGTCAATAGGTAATTTTGAGAGCTCTTATATATTCCTGGAGATCTTAGAAGTCCAGGCACATGTGCTAGGCTGAGAAAGCCTGAATTCAAACCAAACAAATGAGATCTCACTTTTGGTGAGAGTCAAAATTGATATACATACTTTGGAAAATAATTTGACATTTTCTAATGAAGTAGGTAATGAAGTATAACAATGACTCAGAAAGTCTACTTCTTTGTATATTTCCTAAATCAATACATGCTTATAGTTTTGATAATATCATTTTAAGCTGCCAAAAACTGGAAACAAACCAAATAACCATCCGTAGAATGTGTAAGTAAATTGTGGAATAATATACAATGATAAAAATGAATTAACTTCAGCCAAGCACAACCCTAGGTGAATCTTACAGCTATTATGCTGAGTGAAAACAAAAACAAAAACAAGACCACAAAGAAACAAATAATGAATCCATTTATAGAAAATTCAAAATTATGGAAAATTATATGAAAGGAACTACTATGGAAAACTATATGAAAGGAACTACATATACAGTTAAAACATAAAGATAAGCAAGGAAAGTTATATACAATTTAGGACAATGACATCTTTCAAGGGGTTATGGTGATATGGACAGGCTACAGAGTAGCAGTAATCTTTTTCTGCACAGTAGCAGTAATCTTTTTTTTTAATTTGGTTGATGGAGACAGTGATTTATAAGAAGTACATATTTGGTCATTCAGATGAACAAAATATATTTCTCACATAGTTGCTTATGGAACAATCACAGATGGACTGTTGTAGAACCAAAGAGGAGTCACTTATGTCAAGGACAAAATGGAGATGGTCAACACAAGTGCATAGAGGAAATGTAACCTTACAAGAATTTACAGCTCTTCTCAGCTGAGGACACCAGCTAATCTCCAAATGTCAATTCTGTTCACACCATCTCTGGACTTCTTTGTTTCTCTGACACAGCCCCCCTGAGCCAAATAGGGAAGCAGACCACTAATTAACCAATCAGCTGAAAAAGCCAAATAACTTCTGTATTTAACCCATAAAAATCCCTTAGTCTGTGAGCAGATTGGAGCTCATTATTCTCATAGCCTTAAGTTTCCAGGCTTGCAGGTTGAAAACCTTGCAATAAAATCTTTCTGCTTTGTTTTATTCAGTATGCAGAGTATGGTTTTTGACACTATGCATGATCCAGATACAAAACAGTTTATTCCTGTGGGAACAGCCAGCCTGGTAGCTGGATAAAAGCCACTGTAAGGTCTGTTTACCCTGAGAAGGGGGACTTTCTATCACCCCCTATGAATGCCAAGTGGAATTCCTCAGATGACACAGCTAAAATGCTTTGTAGGCAAGCCACATGAGATAGGCTTTGTGATGACCAATATATTTGCCCGCTGAATATACCCATTATCCAGGTCATGGTAACTTCTGTGGCTATTGGGGCTCCTTTCACTTGGGTACCCCCTTTAACCTTATTGCCGCAAAACCAAAAAAATATATCTGGAAACCTCAGTAAATTTGCTGTCTCAGCTTCAACTCTTGGGTCTTACAGATGCTAATAAAAACACGAGGTTAATTAAAAAGTGAATTGAAAAGGCCAGGGGAGAATCAAGAGATTCTGCCCACCAGGGAGGACATTTTTCAAAAAATATTTTATTTATTTGAGAGAGAGAGAGAGAGCATGTCAGAGAGAATGCACACACAGCAGAGGGAGAAGGAGAAGCAGGCTCCCCACTGAGCAGAGAGCTCAGTGGTGCTCATAGGGCTCGGTGGGGCTTCATCCTAGGACCCTGGGATCATGATCTGAGCTGAAGGCTCAGATGCTTAACCACCCAGGTGTCCCTAACAAGGTGGAAATTTTTAAAGCAATTTACACAAAGGATACAAAAATACTGACTTAAAGGGATACATGCACCTTTATATTTATAGCAACATTATCAACAGTAGCCAAATTATAGAAAGAGTCCAAACATCTGTCAACTAATGAATGGATAAAGAAGTTGTGATATATAGGGGCACCTGAATGGCTCAGTCAATTGAGTGTCCAACTCTTCGTTTCAGGTCAGGTCATGATCTCATGGGTCCTGGAATTGAGCCCCATGATGGGCTCTGCCTCAGAGGGGAGTCTGCTTGGGATTCTCTTGCCCTGCCCCTTCCTCCACTCTCACATGCATGTGCATTCTCTCTCTCTCTCAAATAAATCTTAAAAAGGGAAGTTGTGATGTACATATCTGTATATATATATATATATATATATATATATATATACACACATATGTATATGTATGTGTGTGATATATATATATATATATATACACATATATATTTCTTATAAACCACAGAGATCGATCTATATATAATGGATTATTACTCAGCTATAAAAGAGAATGAAATTTTGCCATTTGCAATGACGTGGATAGAGCTAGAGGGTATTATGCTAAGTGAAGTAAGTCAGTCAGAGAAAGACAAATATTATATGATTTCACTCATATGTGGAACTTAAGAAACAAAACAGATGAACACGGGGGGAAAAGAGAGAGGCAAATCAAGAAACAGACTCTTAACTATAGAGAACAAATTGAGGGTTCTTTGCTGAAGGATAAGTGGACAGGGGTGTGGGTGAAATAGATGCTAGGGGCTGAGGGTGTTATATATATATATATATATATATATATATATATATATATGTGATGAATCACAAAATCCTACACCTGAAACTAATATTATACTGTATAATATACTAATATTATACTGTATAATATACTAATATTATACTAGCTGAAATCTAAATAAATTTAAATAAAAACTAGAAACTAACACAAATATTGTTAAGAAATAAGGGGAAGGAAAAGAAAAAAGGGGAGGTAATGGGGGTCAGATTAAATAGGTGATGGGGATTAGGAGTTATAAAATAATTAAGTCATGGGGATGTAGTATACAACATAGGGAATATAGTCAATAATACTGTAATAACTTTGTATGGTGACTGATAGTAACTAGACCTATTGTAGTGATCATTTCACAATGTATAAAAGTATTGAATCACTGTCTTGTACACCTGAAACTAATATATATTTTATGTTAATTATTATTCGTTAAAAAAAGAAATATGGTAAATAAAGCAAACATTAAAAAATAAAGGGCGAAACAGAAAGGAAACAGAAAAGGGAGTCACAGGCCTCATCCCAGCTGGGTGGAGATTTTTAGATGGCTTTTAAGAAATGTTTTAGACTTTATTTATTTATTTGAGAGAATGTAAGAGAGATAGCTTATGAGTTGGGGGGGAGGGGCAGGCAGAGGGAGAAGCAGACTCCCCTCTGTGCAGGGAGCCAGATGTAGGGCCAATCCCATGACCCTGGAATCATGACCCGAGTCAAAGACGAGCACCTAACCAACAGAGCCACCCAAGAGCCCCAAAACTAAGGTTTTAATACAGCACTACCAAAAAGTAGGGAGGGCTGATGAGACCCCCTGCAAGACCCCCAGCATTAATAGGCTGCAAACAAGTCTGCTCTTATTTACCTGTTTGGAGAAATTTTAAAAAGCTGGAAGATAAAAATTAAAGTAAAAAACCTGAGCAGCAACTGCTTGGGGGCAATGGTTAGGTCAATTAATCAAGATAAAGATTATAAAAAGATGGGGTACCTGGCTGGCTCAGTCCATAGACCATGCAACTCAATCTTGCAGCTGTGAGTTTGAGCCCCATGTTGGGGCTCAATTACCAAAAAGGTGGGGGGAGGATGATACAAGGGTCTCTTGGATGGATCCCTCACGGAGGACTGCAAGCTTTCTGCACAGGGCATAGGAGTGGGTAAAATAATGGTCAGGGGGTAGAGAATAAAACTTTCCTGTACTCTTTGGTAATAGGAACCTTACAAACTAGAGTACCGAATCCCTGTGGTGAAGCCCTGACTTGGGCTACAATCACACGGAGAGAATGTAAAAGTGTAAGTGTTGACAGAATTACAAAAGTTGGAATGTTTAAGGAGGAATTATGTACAGAAGTTGTGTCAACTTTTCCTTAATGTTTCATGGGAGTGGAAATTATGTCTGGCTGTGGAGCATTTCCCTTACCTAGTATTATAAAACCCAAACCTGTTGGTGAAGTCCTAATGGGTGCTACAGTTAGGAATGTAAGGGGCGATGGAATTAAGGTAAATGTTTGTAGGAGAATTGGAATGTTTGAACAAGCTTTATGTGAAGTGTTTGTGTCTCTTTTACCTGATTGTATTATGGGGATGGATACTGTATCTGACTGGGGAACACCTCCCCATGTGATATTGTAAAACAGAAGGCATGTCAATCCACCCCTGGAGCAATGTTAATTGGGAATACTAAATGGAAATCAGATTGCCTGAGCCCACACAGTGTAGAATAGAAGCCAGAGTGTTGGTAGGAACAGTTTCTCTTTGTGATAGCCTTATGTAGGGGTATAGATGGGCTGATGGCAAAAACCTGCGAGCCCCTCCTAGTGACAGCTATGGGATTTGGGACTAGAGGATTTCCCTGTGAATGGCATTTACTACCTTGCTGTTGGATGTTATTAATTGAGGCTGTCCCTATGACTGAAGAACATAAAATGATCTGAAAACCTGAAATACCCACAATGCCTTGGGTGATGTCAGAGGGGCACTGTACTGGGAAATGGCAGTGCCCAGAGGAGTTCCACAATAAAATGGACATTGTTTTATACAGGATTATTCTGCCTAGAGAATGCAAGGATACTCACTAACAGGGAGGCTCTTTTCCATTTGGATTGACTGCAACTACATGAGGAAGGGCCAGATTCTATCATCATGGGGACAGTGCCCTATAAACAGCTCTCAACAGACAAAGAGCTGCTTGGTTTGTGAATGGCAGTTCCAGGGTGAATGGACAACATCCTCTTTGGGAGGCCACCACTCTGATAGGAGGAAAAAAACGGATGAGGCTGAATCACATGCTGTTTTCTCAGCAGGGCTAGAAGAATTGAACGGAAGGAAAAGCCCTTGTGTTTGGCTCTTTACTGGCTTATGGGAAGTGGCCAATGGTCTGGCCATATGGTCAGGGAGGAGAGCAATGGAAATCTGGCTTACAAAAGGGATGCACATGTGGGGCACAGCCCTATGGAAATTTGAGGGGTGCATTAAAGTATGCCATTTTGATGCCCATCAGAAGAACCCCTTCTAGGCTTAGAAGGTGATTGATTGGAATAGCTAAGCAGCTATTCCCATGTGCTTGCTTAAGGTAGCTATGTGGGTCCATGAAATAGGCAGACACTGGGGGTCTGCAGCAATGTAGAGATGGACTAAATATACACCTACTCCTTTTGCACCCTCTGAGGCACCAAATAGCAATAAGCACTGTTCTTTCTACCAGCAAAAGAGAGCACAGAGCGCAGATGGCTAGGCGGCAGACTCCCTAGTGGGAAGGCCCTGAGCACAGCTGGCAAGGAAGACTGATGCTAGTGGCTATTTGGCTACAAATAGGTCTTGACAGGGATAGACACTGACCCTAGGCTGGCCTTTGCTCACCTGGTGGTAGATGCAAATGCTCTAAGTGCCATAGAAGAACTGGCCCAGAAGATACTGCACTGATTTGGACTGCTGAGTGTCCTTCCTTCAGACCAAGGAACACATGCTAGAGCCTGTAATGTCCAATGATGGGCAGAGGGCTATCCTCCTGAGACTACTAGTTTGATAGAGAATTGGAATGCACAGTTAAAACATCAGTTGTCTAAAGCAGTGGGAGATGAAAGCATGAAGGGCTGGCTTACACACCTCCACAAGTGAATGCTCACACTTGACATGAGCATGAGTGCCAATGAAAGGAATGTCCCCACTGGATAGATTTGTCTGTTTTCCTGGCAGAGCTGGGGAAGAAAGTGTGGGGTGGTGTGGTATTCCCACATCACCTCAACTTTTCCCCTCCTACTTGATGCAATGGACCAAGGAAGAGTTGGAAGCAGGAATGAGTCCTAGGAAACTGTAATCTTTATGTCACAATTCTTAGGGGTTTGATAGGACACTGTATGTCTTTACCCATTCTGGTGAAATTGGGGCTAACAGTGAATGAAGCTATATTGCCTGGCGGTACATACAGCTCTCTAATTCTGCACCTGCATAACCTTACCTTCTCTGAATACAAGTGGACTGTAGCCTAGTATTACTGCCTGCTAATTAGAACAGCATAGTGGCCAAACCTAGTATCTCTTATAAAGGTAGCAGAAATTTGGATATAAATGGAGAGAAAAAAAATAGTAGCTGATGAGAAGGGAATGAATAAGTGGATTATGTAATGAGGGAAATACAGTATTGCATTAACACCACAAAAGAGGCTCAGAGCGAGAGATGATATTGTGTGTTAGTTCAGGTATATGAGATGCACAAAAGGGTGAAGCTATATATTGCTGATACCACTCCTGCTCTTGAAACCTGACCATATAGAATAGAAGCCTGCAAACCTGAGTGGTCTTGTCCTGGGAGACATATTCATAAGATATGATTATGGACTGGATAATTTTTAATAACTGAATGAGATTCTAGTAATGTGCCAGCATGTTTGACCTTTATGATTGTTTTGCTGTAAGGGATCTGTGTTCCGAGGCCAGGGGGCAGACAGCAAAATTGTGATTTATAAGAAATACATACTTGGTAATTCAAACGACCAACATAAATTTCTCATACTGATTTAGTTTTTGTCCAAGTTTCCTGGCTCATAGCTCCTAAAACCTTTTGAATTTCCTATGATAAGGAGCAAGACTATTGTCTTTTGTTATGTTAATGAGATCCTTTTGGAAAGCCCTTAGGTAACCTAAGTTGGGGGCTGGTTGCCAGGAGAAGTAGCCTTGTGATTAAGAGTTGGAATTTTAAGCCCCACCCTCAGACCTAGTGGGAGGGGAGAGGGGCTAGAGATTGAAGTTAATCACCAATGCCCATGATTTCATCAATTATGTCTACATAATGAATCCTCCATAAAACCCCAAAAAGATGGGGTTTGGAGGGTTTCCTGGTTGGTGAACACATGGAGGCGCTGGGAGAGTGGCACAGTGGAGAGGGCAGGGAGGCGGTGTGCCCTGTCTATACCTTGTCCTGTGCTTCTCTTTCATCTGGCTGTTCCTGAGTTAAATCGTTTTATAATCAACCAGTGATCTAGTAAGTACCATGTTTGTCTGAATTCTATAAGCTGTTCTAGCCAATTAATTGGACCTGTGGAGTGAGTTCTGGGAACCTGTGATTTATAGCCAGTTGGTCAGAAGTATAGGTGGTAACATGGCCTTGTGATTGGCATTCTGATTTGGAAAGGAGTTTGTCAGAATCTCCAATCTGTAGCTAGTTGGACAGAAGCTACAGGAACAACCTGGGTTTGCAGCTGACATCTGAAAGGTAGGAGCCAGTGTTCTAGGACTGAACCCTTAACTTGTGGAATCTGATGATGTCTCTGGGTAGAAAGTGTCAAAATTGAGTGGTAGTGTAGGACACCCAGTTATTGTCTAGAAAACTGTGTTTGTTGTGGGTGTATGTGGGGGGAACCCATATCCCCATGAATAGGAATTGGAATCTGAATATTTTTAGTTGAATTGACTTAGGTGTTTATTAATTCACTTTCTTTATATGTGCTATAGTTCACAAGAATGTAAGAAAGAGCTATTCCATTTTTTACAGACTTTTTAATACTTTTAAAAAATTAAGCTATAATATATTATTAGCTCTAGGGGTACAGGTCTGTGAATCGTCAGACTTATACACTTCACAGCACTCACCATAGCACATACCCTCCCCAATATCAATAACCCAACCACCCTCTCCCTACCCCCGTCCCATGGCAACCCTCAGTTTGTTATGTGAGTTTAAGAGTCTCTTATAGGAAAAAAAAAAAAAGTCTCTTATAGTTTTGTCTCCCTCCTGATCCTATCTTGTTTCTGTTGGGCTGGCAGAAAGAAATGGCTACTTAAGATGGTGAAAGTCCCCATCACAAAACCTGAGCTCAGACACGAAAACAAAGACCCAAGCAGGAATCTGAAAACCCTCCTGCCCCGGGCTCCCGTGGACTAATGGGACCCTGACAAGCGGGAATCTGAGACCCTTGCCCTGGGCTCCAGTGGACCAATGGGATCCTGACGAGCAGGCGAAATATCCAAATAAGGGAAACTTGCCAAAAGACCCCTGAACTCCCCTCAAGGCCCCTTAAAAGCCCCCTTCTCCCTGCCTTGGGTGCGACTTCCACCACTCTGCTTTTTAGAGTCATGGAACCTCACCCGAGGGTGCCCACGTCCTCCCGGCGCAGCTTTCCCGGCTCCCCCTCTCCTAAGCCCTGAAACTTCACCGGAGAGTGCTTTTAATAAATCTTGCCTTGCACCCACTTTGCCTGGTGTTGTGTTTATCTCACCGGAAAAACTTTACAGCTTCATTTTTTCCTTCTCTAACCCCCAAACCCCCTACTCTGCCTCTCAAATTCCTCATATCAGGGAGATCATGTGATGATTGTCTTTCTCTGATTGACTTAATTTGCTCAGCACAAAATACCCTCTAGTTCCATCCACATCATCACAAATGGCAAGAGTTCATTTCTTTTGATGGCTGCATAGTATTCCATTGAATATATAGACCACTTCTTCTTTATCCATACGTCTGTTGATGGACATCTAGGCTCTTTCCATAGTTTGGCTACTGTGGACATTCTGCTATAAACATTTGGGTGCATGTGCCCCTTTGGATCACTACATTTGTATCTTTAGGGTAAATACCCAGTAGTGCGATTGCTGGGTCATAGGGTAGATCTATTTTCAACTTTTTGAGGAACTTCCATGCTGTTTTCCAGAGTGGCTGCACCAGCTTGCATTCCCATCAACAGTGTGGGAAGGTTCCCTTTTCTCTGCATCCTCTCCAACATCTGTTGTTTCCTGACTTGTTAATTTTCACCATTATGACTGTTGTGAGGTGGTATCTCACTGTAGTTTTGATTTGTATTTCCCTGATGCCAAGTGATGGCATCTGTTGGCCATCTGGGTGTCTTCTTTTCAGAAATGTCTGTTCATGTCCTCTGCCCATTTCTTGATTGGATTATTTGTTCTTTGGGTGTTGAGTTTGATACGTTCTTTATAGATTTTGGATACTAGCCCTTTATCTGATTTGTCATTTGTGAATATCTCCTCTCATTCTTTCAGTTGTCTTTTGGTTTTGTTGACTGTTTCCTTTGCTGTGCAAAAGCTTTTGATCTTGATGAAGTCCCAATAGTCCATTTTTGCCCTTGCTTCCCTTGCCTTTGCAATGTTTCTAGGAAGAAGTTGCTGCAGTTGAGGTTGTGTTCTCGTCAAGGATTTTGATGGATTCTTGTCTCACACTGAGGTCTTTCAACCATTTTGAGTCTACTTTTGTGTGTCGTATAAGGAAATGGTCTGGTTTTTCTGCATGTGGATGTCCAATTTTCCCAACACCATTAGTTGGAGAGACTGTCTTTTTTCCACTGGACATTTTCCCTGCTTTGTCGAAGATTATTTGACCATAGAGTTGAGGGTCCATTTCTGGGCTGTCTATTCCGTTCCATTGATCTATGTGTCTGTTTTTGTGCCAGTACCATACTATCTTGATGATTTGCAATAGAGCTTAAAGTCTGGAATTGTGATGCCTCCGACTTTGGCTTTCTTTTTCAACATTCCTGTGGTTATCTGGGGTCTTCTCTGGTTCCATATAAATTTTAGGATTTATTTGTTCCATTTCTTTGAAAAAAAAAAGGATGGGATTTTGATAAGAATTGCATTAAATGTGTAGATTGCTTTAGGTAGCATAGACATTTTCACAATATTTGTCCTTCCAATCCATGAGCATGGAACACTTTTCCGTTTCTTTGTGTCTTCCTCAATTTCTTTCATGAGTATTTTATAGTTTTCTGAGTGCAGATTCTTTGCCTCTTTGGTTAGGTTTATTCCTAGGTATCTTATGGTTTGGGGTGCAATTGTAAATGGGACCGACTCCTTAGTTTCTCTTTCTTCTGTCTTGTTGTTGGTGTATAGAAATGCAACTGATTTCTTTTCTTTTTTTTTTTTTAATTTATTTGACAGAGAGAAATCACAAGTAGACAGAGAGGGAGGCAGAGAGAGAGAGAGGGAAGCAGGCTCCCTGATGAGCAGAGAGCCCAATGCGGGACTCGATCCCAGAACCCTGAGATCATGACCTGAGCCAAAGGCAGTGGCTTAACCAACTGAGCCACCCAGGCACCCCGAAATGCAACTGATTTCTGTGCATTGATTTTATATCCTGACACTCTACTGAATTCCTGTATGAGTTCTAGGAGTTTTAAAATGGAGTCTTTTGCTCTCAGTTTTTCCCCTTGAGAATGATATTCTCTATAGGTTTCTCATAGATGGCTTTGATGATATTGAGGTATGTACCCTCTCTCCCTACACTTGAAGAGTTTTGATCAAGAAAGGATGCTGTACGTTGTCAAATGCATTTTCAGTATCTATTGAGAGTATCATATGGTTCTTGTTCTCTCTTTTATTAATGTACTGTATCACATTGATTGATTCGCAGCTGTTGAACCAAGCTTGCAGCCCAGGGATTAATCCCACTCGGTCGTGGTGAATAATCCTTTTAATGTACTGTTGGATCCTATTGGGTAGCATTTTGGTGAGATTTTTTGCATCTGTGTTCATCAGGGATATTGGTCTGTAATTCTCCTTTTTGGTGGGTTCTTTGTCTGGTTTTGGGATCAAGGTAATGCTGGCCTCATGAAATGAGTTTGGAAGTTTCCCTTTCATTTCTATTTTTTTGGAACAGTTTCAGGAGAATAGGTATTCTTTAAATGTTTGGTAGAATTCCCCTGGGATGCCATCTGGCCCTGGGCTCTTGTTTGTTGGGAGATTTTTGATGACTGCTTCAATCACCTTACTGGTTATGGATCTGTTCCGGTTTTCTATTTCTTCCTGGTTCAGTTTTGGTAGTTTATATGTCTCTAGGAGTGCATCCATTTCTTCCAAATTTGCCCAGTTTGCTGGTGTATAGTTGCTCATAATATGTTCTTACAATTGTTTGTATTTCTTTGGTGTTGGTTGTAGTCTCTCCTCTTTCATTCATAACTTTATTTGTTTGGGTCCTTTCTCTTTTCATTTTTATAAGTCTGACCAGGGGTTTATCAATATTATTAATGCTTTGAAAGAACCACCTCCTAGTTTCATTGATTTGTTCTACTGTTCTTTGGTTTCTATTTCATTGATTTCTGCTTGGATCTTTATTGTTTCTCTTCTCCTGCTGGGTTTAGGCTTTCCTTGCTGTTCTTTCTCCAGCTCCTTTATGTATAGGGTTAGGTTGTGTACTTGAGACCGTTGTTGTTTCTTGAGAAAGGTTTGTATCGCTATATACTTTCCTCTCAAGACCGCCTTTGCTGTGTCCCAGAGATTTTGAACAGTTGTGTGTTCATTTTTCATTTGTTTCCATGAATTTTTTCAATTCTTCTTTAATTCTCTGGTTGACACATTCATTCTTTAGAAGGATGCTCTTTAGCCTCCATATAATTGAGTTCTTTCCAACTTTCTTCTTGTGATTGAGTTCAAACTTCAGAGCACTGAGGTCTGAAAATATGCAGGGAATGATCCCAGTCTTTGGTACCAGTTGAGACCCAATTTGTGACCCAGGATGGGAACTATCCTGGAGAATGTTTCATGTGCCCTAGAGAAGAATGTGTATTCTGTTGCTTTGGGATGGACTGTTCTGAATATATCTGTGACGTCGATCTTGTCCAGTGTGTCCTTTAAGGCCTTTATTTCCCTGTTGGTCTTTTGTGTGGATGATCTCCCCATTTCAGTGAGGGGGGGTGTTAAAGTCCCTTATCCCCTACTGTTATTGCATTATTGTCGATGTGGTTCCTTGATTTTTTTATTAATTAGTTTATATAGTTGCCTGCTTCCATTTTAGAAGCATGGATATATTTTTATTTATTTATTTATTTTACAGACAGAGATCACAAATAGGCAGAGAGGCAGACAGAGGGAGAGGGAGGGAAGCAGGCTCCCAGCTGAGCAGAGAGCCTGATGTAGGGCTCGATCCCAGAACCCTGGGATCATGACCTGAGCTGAAGGCAGAGGCTTTAGCCACTGAGCCACCCACGTGCCCCGAGGCATGGATATTTAAAATTGTTAGACCTTCTTGTTGGACAGACCCTTTAAGTATGACATAGTGCTCTTCCTCATCTCTTATTATAATGTTTGGCTTAAAAATCTAATTGATCTGATGAAAGGATTGCCACCCCAGCTTTTCTTTGATGTCCATTAGCATGGTAAATTGTTTCCCACCGCCTTACTTTAAATCTGGAGGTGTCTTTGGATCTAAAATTAGTTTCTTGCAGATAGCATATTGATGTTTTTTTTTAAAGATTTTATTTATTTCTTTGACAGAGAGAGATTACAAGTAAGCAGGGAGGTAGGCAAAATGAGCAGGTGAAGCAGGCTGCCTGCTGAGCAGAGAGCCCCATTTGGGGCTTGATCCCAGGACCCTGGGACCATGACCCGAGCCAAAGGCAGAGGCTTTAACCCACTGAGCCACCCAGGCACCCCAGCAGGTTTTGCTTTTTTATCTGCTCTGATTCCCTGTGTCTTTTGATTAAGACATTTTGTCCATTTACATTCAGAGTAGGTATTGAAAGATACAAATTTAGTGCCATTGTATTGCCTGTAAGGTGACTGTTACTGTGTATTGTCTCTGTTCCTTTCTGGTCTACTACTTTTAGGTTCTCCCTTTGCTTAGAGGACCCCTTTAAATATTTCCTGTTGGGCTAGTTTGGTGTTTGCAAATTCTTTTAATTTTTGTTTGTCCTGCATGCTTTTTATCTCTCCCTCTATTTTAAATGATAGCTTAGTTGGATATTGTATTCTTGGTTGCATGTTTTTCTAGTTTAGTGCTCTGAAAATATATCATGCTAATTCTTTCTGGCCTGCCAGGTCTCTGTGGATAAGTCTGCTGCCAATCCAATATTTCTACCATTGTATGTTATAGGCTTCTTTTCCCAAGCCACTTTCAGGATTTTCTGTTTGTCACTAAGACTTTTTAGTTTTACTCTTAGATGATGGGATGTGAACTTATTGTTATTGATTTTGAGGGGTGTTCTTTGTGCCTTCTGGATTTTGATGCTTGTTCCCTTTGTCATATTAGGGAAATTCTCTGGTATAGTTTGCTCCAATATGCTTTCTTCCCCTCTGTCTCTTTCTTCTTCCTCTGGGATCCCAATTATTCTAATATTGTTTCATCTTGTGGTATCACTTATCTCTCAAATTCTCCCATCCTGGTCTAGTAGTTGTTTGTCTCTCTTTTCCTCAACTTCTTTATTCTCTGTCATTTGGTCTTCTATATCACTAATTCTCTCTTCTCCCTCATTTTTCCTAGCAGTACGAGCCTCCATTTTTTATTGTTCCAAATTAATAGCTTTTTTGATTTCAGCTTATTTAGATTTTAGTTCTTTTATTTCTCCAGAAAGGCTTTTATTTCTCCAGACAGCATTTCTCTAATATCTTCCATGCCTTTTTCAAGTCCAGCTAGCACCTTGAGAATCATCATTCTGAACTCTAGATCTGACATATTACCAATGTCTGTATTGTTTAGGTCCCTAGCCTTCAGTACTGTCTGTTGTTCTTTTCTTTCTTTTTTTTTTTCTTTTTGTGGTGTGTTTTTCTGCCTTGTCATTTTATCCAGATAAGAGTACATGAACCCAGAATAAAATATTAAAAAGGTGGTAAAGACCCCAGAAGAATGTACGCTAACCAAATCAGAAGAGACTCGAAACTGTGGGGAGAAGTAAAGGTGTAAAAAAAAGTTTAAGAAAATGAACAATCATCAGAAGTTATTATCAACAGTTATATGCTGATAAGGTTAGCAACCTAGATGAAATGGATGCATTCCTGGAAAGCTATAAACTCCCAAAATTGAACCAGGAAGAAAACGACGACCTGAATAGACCAATATCTAGTAACGAGATTGAAGCAGTGATCAAAAACCTCCCAAAAAACAAGAGCCCAGGACCTGATGGATTCCCTGGGGAATTCTACTAAACTTTCAAAGGAGAAATAACACCTATTCTCCTGAAGCTGTTTCAAAAAATTGAAGCAGAAGGAAAACTTCCAGACTCTTTCTATGAAGCCAGCATTACCCTGATGCCCAAACCAGGCAAAGACCCTACCAAAAAGGAGAATTTCAGACCAATATCAATGATGAATATGGATGCTAAGATTCTCAACAAGATCCTAGCCAACAGGATCCAACAGCACATTAAAAAGATTATCCACCATGACCAGGTAGGATTCATCCCTGGGCTACAAGTATGGTTCAACATTCACAAATCAATCAATGTGATACAACAAATTAATATGAGAAGGGAGAAGAACCACGTGGTCCTCTCAATGGATGCAGAAAAAGCATTTGACAAAATCCAGCATCCGTTCCTGATTAAAATGCTTCAAAGTATAGGGACAGAGGGAACATTCCTGAACTTCGTCAAATCTATCTATGAAAGACCCACAGCAAATATCATCCTCAATGGGAGAAAGCTTGTAGCCTTCCCGTTGAGATCAGAAACACGACAAGGATGCCCACTCTCACCACTTTTGTTCAACATAGTATTAGAAGTCCTAGCAACAGCAATCAGAAAACAAAGAGAAATAAAAGGTATCCAAATTGGCAGTGAAGAAGTCAAACTCTCTCTCTTTGCAGATGACATGATTCTTTATATGGAAAACCCAAAAGACTCCACCCCCAAACTACTAGAACTCATACAGCAATTCAGCAACATGACAGGATACAAAGTCAATGTTCAGAAATCAGTGGCTTTCTTATACACTAACAATGAAAATTCAGAAAGGGAAATTAGAGAATCAATTCCATTTACTATAGCACCAAGAACCATAAGATACCTGGGAATAAACCTAACCAAAGAGGTAAAGGATCTGTACTCGAGGAACTACAGAACACTCATGAAAGAAACTGAAGAAGACACAAAAGGATGGAAGACCATTCCATGCTCTTGGATTGGAAGAATAAACATGTTAAAATGTCTATACTTCCTAGAGCAGTCTATACTTTTAATGCCATTCCGATCAGAATTCCACCGATATTCTTCAAAGAGCTGGAGCAAATAATCCAAAAATTTGTATGGAATCAGAAGAGACCCTGAATCGCTAAGGAACTGTTGAAAAACAAAAATAAAACAGGGGGCATCACGTTACCTGATTTCAAGCTTTACTACAAAGCTGTGATCACCAAGACAGCATGGTACTGGCATAAAAACAGACACATAGACCAGTGGAACAGAGTAGAGAGCCCAGATATGGACCTCAACTCTATGGTCAATTAATCTTCGACAAAAAAAAAGAAAGAAAATTAAAAAATATATACATATTAGACTGGCGAATAGAACAGAGCCACCCACTTGATTTTAAAGAAAGAAGAATATATATATAGAATATATATATATATATATATATATATATATATATATACATACACAAACAAAAATAATGGTAAACACAATGAAGGGATGGAATATGACTGTAAAGGTAAAAATTTAAAAAAAAATTCTAAAAAAGGAATTGATAAGATAAGTTGGTTGGAAAAAGAGAAAGAAAATGGAGAGAATTTGCTCAGTCTGGAGACTAGAACAAAGCCCTGTGCTAGATTTAGGTTATATTTTGCTCTATTAGAAGAAATTGTTTCCCAAAAATTTTTTAGAAGAAAAAACCCTATATGTTTACAAAAAATAAAGTTAGATACCATGAAGGATAAAATACGACTATAATAATGAAGGTTTAAAAAGATTTTTTAAAGAAAGGTATTGTTAAGATAAACTAGTTAACAAATGTTAAAAGAGGAAAGAGGAGAAGTTAAAAAATTAGAATAAGAAAAAAATTTAAAATGTTTAATTAACTTTGCAAGACTAAATAATCATGGGGAGAAAGCCATAAATTCCATGCTTTGCTTTCCCTTCCTCTAGAATTCCACTGTTCTCTTGATCAGTGAGGTTGTTCTTAGCTTGATGTTCTTGCTCATCTTCTTGGGGAGGGGCCTGTTGTGGTGATTCTCAAATGTCTTTGCCCGGGGCAGTATGGCACTGCCTTTGCCAGGGACTGGGCTAATTAATCTGCTCGGGTTCGTTCTTGGGAGCTTTTGTTCCCTGAACACTTTCTGCAGAGCCCTGGAGGACAGGAATGAAAATGGTGGCCTCTCAATCTCTGGCACAGAGGGGCCGAGAGCTCTGGGCCCCACTCCTCAGTGTGCCTTTGGAGAGAAGCACTCATCTCCCTGGTCTCTGGCTGCACTCCAAGCTCACCCGGCCCGTGACCAGTCATTTCTGTCTCTGGCACTCAGCCCCATTTGGTGTCTCTAAACCCAGTAGATTCCTGCCTTCAGAGAAGGAAGGTAGGTTTCCCAAGATCTGTCACTTGTGGGGTCCCTGCTCAAAGAGCAGTGGCCTCAGTGTGCCTTGGATCACAGTTTAAGGTAACCCCAAGCTGAAAGCTCACTTGTTGGCTCTGTCTCTGTAGCCAGCTTCCCCGCTCTAACACCTGGGAGCTCTGCTACACTCAGACAGCCCCAATCCTTCTGTGACCCCGCAGGACTGAGACCACACTGTCCCCGTGAGGGCTCCACCCCCGCTTGACCTCTAGAGCAATGTCCCTTAGTGGAGCAGACTTTGGAAAGTTCTGATTTTGTGCTCTGTTGCCCCACCACTTGCTAGGACCCAGCCCCTTCCCCTGTGGTCTATCTTTGCGTCACTTTGGATTCACTTCTCTGCATGATCTACCTTTCAGAAGGTGGTCGATTTTCTTATTCTAGAATTGCTTCTCTTCTTCTCTTGGATCTTCTGTTGGGTTTGTAGGTGTTTAGAATGGTTTGATAACTATCTAGCTGTACTCCTGCTACCTGATGTCATCTCAGTCTGCTACTCCTTTGCCATCTTGACTCGGAGTCAGAAAGAAATATTCTTAAAATTAAGTGAAAAAATGAGAAATTACTGTTTATTATAATATTAATCTTAGCAAAGTAGAAATATTGAGGTGATTTTGCTGCTTAAACAGTCATATATAAAGAACGAGTCTCCATTTCTCTTCTCCCATGACTTACATATTTCTATTCATTACATAAGACTTAGTCATATGTCTATTAATAAGCATATGTGGGGCATCTGTGGGGCTCACTTGGTTAAGTGTCTGCCTTTGACTCAGATCATGAACCCAGAGTCAGCTCCCCACTCAGTGGGGAGTCTCCTTGTCTCCTTCTCCCTCTCCCCTTTCCTTCTAGCTCATGCTTGATCTCTCTCATCTGCTCTCTGTGTGTACGTCTCTCTTTCTCAAATAAATAAAATCTTTAATATACATATAAAATATAAAATCTTTTATATACATAGCATATGTTTCATGTAATGGAAATATTCAAGCTATAAGGCCTACAGTACATATTATAAATATATTATATATATAAATATATATCTATTATATTTCTAGTGAAATATGTATAATATATATGTATATATATACACACATATATATATTTGGATAAACAAGGTGTTCTAAATATTGTTGTTTGTATCAACTGAACTTTCACTGTTATAGATGAGGAGGGGGAGGTATTTAGTGAGTATCAATAGAAAATCTAGAAGATATAGATGAAAACTCTAAGAATTTATAGGGATTTTTTTTAAAAAATTCCTTTCATATCTCTCTAAAAAATACTAGAATGTTCTGATAGTTTTGCTCAATTCAAAAATCCATTCACAGTAACAAACCATTTACCTCCATCAGTTGTTCACTGTCTGCTTCTGGTTCAGTGACTTATATTGCCAGTGACCCAGAGGCAAGCCTTGCGAAATATCTACTGGTGGCCAGAGATGTGCTAAGAGAGATAAGGTTTTACATTGCTAGAACTTGGTCTACTTAGGAATTAAAGGACACAGGCCTTGATTCCTTGATTCCCTAGAGGGCAGTGTCAACAGAGCATATTTATAAGTGAGGCCTTTTGATGGAGCAATCATTGCTTTTAATATAGCTAGCCATTGTACTCAGAATCCTACTTATAACTCTTCTAATTTCCAGAACATATAAAACAGTTTATAAAATGCTCTTGAGGGCAGCCAGGAATACTGCTTAAAAAAAACAAAAAAACCCCAAAAAACAAAAAAACCAAACACACACACACACACACACACACACACATACACACACACAAACCGCAAAACAAAACAAACAAACAAAAAAAACCTTGAGATATTTTTTTTTTTTTTTTTTTTTTTTGGTCATTGACCCCAAGAAATTCTCAGGGGAAGGTCATCTTGATATAAAGGAATTATCTTTAAGACCCTCACTAGCACTAATTATCTGATTTGCCCTTTCTAGCATTCACAGTTGTATAAAGTTCAACTGCAGATAATGTCTGCCTGTCCACTTGTAGTATCTGATCTTCAGCTACTGGATCAGTCCTGGAGACCAAAACAAAAAATATATTTCTTTAACCATGTAAACCTCTCACCAGGCTACACCCACCCAGTAACCAATCTGGTTCACTCTAGGCGTCATTAGGGCACAATTTCATCACCATTACTTCTTTGTATGTCCAGAGGGAGAACATTCTCTTGGCTAGGGTTAAATTGATAAGGATCTCTTGCTCTCAAGTCTAATCCCTTGAAAATCTTCTGCACATCCATAGGTTATTTTCCCCCGTGATCTTCAAATGGGTACTGATTAGATATGTGATGGCAAGTAACAGGGCATGAGCATGGCGATAGGCAAATAGAAGTGAGGAGACCGAGCAGGGTACATCTCATTGGAATGTCCTCTAATTTCACATAATGAAAGTCAATTAGCAGAACACAAATGATCTAACTGAAAAGAGGACAGGTCTTGGGGTCAAGATGCATCCCTCATACCTCAGTCACATTCTCTGCTCAGAAAATATAAATAGATGAAAATGACCCTGAGACAGCACACAGAATGCACTGACTCCTTTGCTAATCTCCAGTATTGATACTTTGTTTTTATCTTTTCATCCCTTTAAAAAATCTATTGAAGGATCACAGCCTGCTAGGTGTGGGAAGGATCCTAGGGAACTTCTAATCTGGTGCTTATCCAATTGTGCTCTGAGGATACTTCTCAGAGCCACCACAGAGGGGACCCCCGACTCCCCCATCCCAATATAATCAGAACTCAATTCATCTACTCATCAAAGAAACATTTTCTTAATGCTGATTGTATGCCAGCCCTTCACCTCCACCCCGTGTGTGTGTGTGTGTGTGTGTGTGTGTGAGAAGACCTATTAGCAACAGAGAACATGACTCTTTGGAGGCAATGAAATGTGGGCCAGTGTGAGTATAGAGTAAGGATGGGAAGGGTAGGGGTTGATGATACTGAAGCAGTGTAAGTCTCTTTTGTGTAGTGGATCCCAAGTCTAGACTCAGTAGATGGTATTTTCATAGCAGAATTTGGGGGTTGCTGTGGCTTACCCATGTCCATCTCAATAGTCCATTGTCTCAGATGGCAGATACACTGTCAAATATTCATTTGAGAGAATACCTAAGAGGGTGTGATGTGCCTTTGATAAAAGTTAATTTTTTATTTCATTTTACTTCATTTTAATTTATTTAATATTCTATTTTCTTTTATTTATAACTTATTCATTTGCTTGGCTGAAACTTTGTCAACTGATTAATAACTTCCCACTTCCTTGACAGCCAGCATTCCACTTTCTGTGATTCTATGAAGTTGACAATTTTAGGTACCTCATGTGAGTGAAATCATGCAGTATTTCACCCATGTTGTCGCCTATTGTAGAATTTCCTTATTTTTAAAGGCGGAATAGTATTCCATTGTCAAAAAGCCAAACATAATAAGTGTTGACTAGGATGTGGAAGAGTTGGAACCCTTCCACTCTGTTGGTGGGAATGCAAAATAATGTGACCACTATGGAGAACAGTATGGAAGTTCTTAAAAAAATTAGAAAAGAATTATCATATAATCTAGCCATCCCACTTCTGGGTATTTATCCAAAAGAATCAAAAACCTTGAAGAGATATTAGCATTGCCATGTTCACTGAAGTATTGTTCACAATAGCCATGCTGTGGAAACAATGTAAATGACCATCAACAGATAATGGACAAAAGTGCTCTTGATAATAAGGAGGTAGTGGGTAGACAAGGAAAGTGTTATAGATCTTAACCTCCAAATCCTGGCTTCTAATGATCTGAAATTTTCAATAGTTTGTTGAGAATCCCGGTGTTATTTCTAGAAATTCTTCATGAGAATCATGTGCTAGTGTGGGAATATATTGCTTTAGAGTGATGATAACTATTATATATGAGTGGTACACACTTTAAGTGCATTATCTCACTTAATCCCCATAATAACCCTGTGAGGTAGACATTGTTATTATTCTCATTGTACAGGTTTTGCAGGGATTAGTTAACTTGGCCAAAGTCCCATAACTAGTGTGTTGCAGAGCAGATATTTGAATGTTTTGGTCCTGACAAGCAACATAAATTTTTTAAAAAGACGCTATCATTTCAAAAATATACTTAACTGAAATACATGAGCACTAATAGTGTCAGGAACAGCCCCACTACAGTTCAGTGTGCCTAGTTTTCTCAAGTTGTGAACTCAGGCAAATCTATACTTTGAGGTCTGGAGTTAGAGCTCCAGAAAGATGTGCACATAGTGTCCTTGCCTGCAAAGGCCTTTGATCTGTTTCTCTGGAGAACCCTGATTAATACAGGAGTAAGTATGATAAGAAAGTAAATGTGGGAGATTCATTTAGGAAGCTTAATTTCGTGTGGAAAGAGAGGGAGAGATTTGAGAAAATAAGGGAGAAAGAGAGAATGTGATTTCAATAGCTAGAGAAGGCTTACATAAGCCTGTTGGGATTGAATTTGGGGCAGTTGTCCAGTGTGGCCAGGATGGTGTTCCATGGTGAATATTCCTGAATCAAGAGAGAGGTTCAGTAACTGAGAGGAATATACACAGGACTGCTCTTTACTACAAGAATGGTCCTTAGGAGGGAGCCAAGGATTTTTCTGCTACAAAAGTAGTACCTATGATTTAAGGTCATGGGTTGAGAGCCAGGGAAGCAGTGCCAAGAAGGAGCTTTCTACACACCAAACTGGAGAACTGCAGGGTCACACAGGTTTCAAATCAGGACAAATCAGCCTGTGGAGGATGGGAGGGGTTGGAAGGGCTGAAATAATGAAGTCTAATAAATGGGAGCAAGGGGTGGGCCAAGAACCTAACTGATGGTGTATGTGTCAGAGAACAGAGCAAGAGGCTGGCCAGGCAGGGATGAGAGAGGCAAGTGAGGGGCAACTCACTGAAAACTGAAAGGAAATTTTGAAGTAGAAGGGAGTGCTCCTGGCTCCTCCTTTTTGGCTCTCAAGATGCTGGCTCCAGGTATAAGGTGCAAGTTAAAGGGATGCAGCAGAACTGTTGAAACTGGGGACTCAAGTTTAGTTTTGGCATTGCCCTATAAATGAGAATATTTTCCTCAGTTGTTGAAGATTTCCAAAATAATATACAGTGTAAAAATTGCTTTAAATTTCAGCCAGATTCATAATAGAAATTTGGTAGATTTTCTGACTGAAGTGTCATGAGGGCTGGACTTTTCTGCATATGGTTCATCACTGTAATCTAGGAATAGTATCTGGCGGACAAGTAGGTCTTCAGTAAAAGCTGAATGGCTTAGCAACAAGGCTAAATGTGCTTAAAAAGGAGAATGAGGATTTGAGGAAACAGTATGAAGAGGAAATGGACCAACTGATGCTGAAGATTTAAATGAGCTTAGAAACACCAGTAGCAAAACCTTCAGAAAGATATTGTGGAAGAAGCTAGAGTTTAAGATCAAGAACAGGGAGTTGTAGCACCTTCTAGAAGGGCTGAAAACCAGCAACAGCAACAGCAGTCTAAAGCAGATTAGAAACAACATGAAAAGATGATGTACTTAAAGCAAAAAGAAGTACTTAAAAAAAAGTACTCAACATCCATGCCCCTTCTTAGTAAATGTGTATTTCAAGTACATCATTGAACAGTAACATAGCTCTTTAAAAATGATCTTCTGGACTTTCAGGGTTAGTGTGCTTAAGGAAGAGTGCTCTTCAGTAAGGTGTCTTATACTGAAGAAAAGAAGGAACGGATTTTGTTGACAAATGAATGGCTGTACATGGGTGGCTCCCAGGGAAACAAAGAGGGTCATACTAATACTAGCCACAGTTAATTGACTACCTTCACTGTGTCAGGCACATTATTTACATCATTTATAATCCCCTCCTCAGTCCTCCAAGGTGAATATTATCATCCCTGTTATACAGATGGAGAAACTGAGGCTCTGACATAATAAGTACCTTGCCTTAGGTCCTGTATGCAGAAGTGGTAGAGCTGAGTTTCTCAGTCACTGTTCTATGCTCCTGCCTTACACCAAAATAGTTCTACCAAAAAGGAAAAGAAATAGCTGGAATCTCCTCATGAATTTACCTTGTACATGTTTCTAGGCATCAGCAATCCAAGAGTATGGCTGTAGCTGTCACTGTTGAACTTCTATTCACTTCCTTTTTAAAATTTCAAACTTCCATTTAAATTCTAGTTGGTTAATATATACAATAAAATTGGTTTCAGGCATAGAATTTAGAGATTTATCACTTACATATGACACCTACTGCTCATGACTAGTGCCTCCTTAATACCCCATCATCTATTTACCCCATCTCTGCCACCAACCACCCTCCATCAACCCTCAGTTCTCTATTGTTAAGAGTCTGTTTTATGGGGGCACCTGGGTGGCTCAGTCTGTCAAGTGTCTGTCTCTGTCCCAGGTCATGATCCCAGGGTGCTGGGATCAAGTCCTGCATCGGGATTCCTGCTCAGTGGTGAAGCTGCTTCTCCCTCTCCCCACACCCCTGCTCATGTTCTCACTCTCTCTATCTCTTTCTCTCTACGCCATATGGGGACTTAGAGTGGAGAAGGGAGTTGGGGGAAATTGGAAGGGGAGGTGAACCATGAGAGACTATGGACTCTGAAAAACAATCTGAGGGTTTTGAAGGGACGGGGGGTGGGAGGTTGGGGTACCAGGTGGTGGGTATTATAGAGGGCACGGATTGCATGGAGCACGGGGTGTGGCGCAAAAATAATGAATACTGTTATGCTGGAAAAAAAAAAAAAGAGTACTGGCAACCTTCCCTGTTTTAACCATAAAGTATAGTATTAGGAAAAAAAAAAAAAAGTTTGTTTTATGGTTTGTCTTTCTCTTTTTTCCCTTGCTCATTTGTTTTGCCTCTTAAATTCCACATGTGAGTGAAATTGTATGGTATTTTTCTATCTCTGGCTGACTTATTTCACTTAGCATAATACACTCTAGCTCCAAACACGTCATTGCAAATGGAAAGATTTCATTCTTTTTGATGGCTGAGTAATGTTCTGGGGTGTGTGTGTGTGTGTGTGTGTGTGTATCTCACATCTTTATTCATTCATCATATATATATATATATATATATATGGCTCTCTCTCTATATATCTCACATCTTCTTTATTCATTCATCAGTCAACGGACGTTTGGGCTCTTTCCATATAGTTTGACTATTGTTGATAATGTTGCCATAAACATTAGGGTGCATGTACCCCTTCGAATCAGTATTTTTGTATCCTGGGTAAATACCTAGTCAGCCATTCTGACAGGGGTGAGGTGATATCTTATTGTGGTTTTGACTTGTATTTCTCTGATGGTGAGCATCTTTTCATAAACATGTACTTACTTTCAAAGACGCACAGGTCCTGTGAAAGGATAACAGTGAAAATGTTTGGGATGCAAATATTTGGGATGCAAAAATCAAAAAGATGATTGGGAGCAAGTATTATGTTAAAACACCATGATTGCTGGACTCATCTCCAAGAGAGAATTTCCCTACACAGCAGAGGACACCAGTGCCACATGACATACAGAAAACAAAAAAATTGGTAAAAAAGTACTATAAACAAAAAAACCCTATGTACCCACTTCAGTTTTTGTAAGGATAAAATGAGTTAATACATGTTAAAGAGTTAGAATAGTGCCTCACACATAATAAGCCCCCATTACATATTAGCCATCACTGTTCTCTTCATTTGTCACCATCATCATCACTGTTGTCAAGTAAATATATATATATTTTTAAATTTAAAACAAATATCATGGAGGACAAGGGGTGTTAGAGAGGAGAAGGGAGTTGGGGTAAATTGGAAGGGGAGGTGAATCATGAGAGACTATGGACTCTGAAAAACAATCTGAGAGGTTTGAAGTGGCGGGGGGGGTGGGAGGTTGGGGTATCAGGTGGTGGGTATTATGGAGGGCACGGATTGCATGGAGCACTGGATGTGGTGAAAAAATAATGAATACTGTTATGCTGAAAATAAATAAATTTAATTAAAAAATAAATAAAAATAAATAATATATATATATTAAATATTATATATAATGAGTATATAGATATGCATAATACATACATGTGTATATAGATATATGAAAATATATATATATGTGTATATAGATACACACACACGCATATCTATCTATCTATCTATCTATCTATATTTTTTCATTTGGCATCTCCAGCAAGTATCTTGATTGGTTGATTGGTAGCAGCAGAGGTCTCTTCAAGAAGTAAGGAAGTGTCTCTGGCTGTAAGAGGAAAACAGCGAAAACAGTGGCACTGTACCCAAGCAGAAATGTTGGAATGAAGGGGTAGAGGATTCTTGCTTGGGGTGGATATCTCTATGGTACTGATATTGATTCTACACTAGGAACTTGCTGTGTAATTCTGGGCAAAACATTTAACCTCTCTGAACCTCAGTTCATCATCTATAGGGTGGAGATAGTTATATCTTGTGGTTAAACATTTTCTGTGTCCCCTGAAACTCTCTTATATAATTATATTGGCTGTAGATCACAGCAAGCTAGATTCAGTAATCAAATATGATACACTCCTTGTTCTAGAGTGCCAAAATTATCTCAAATATTTACAGGCATGGTTTTGTCAAAGATCCTGAAGAGAATGGAGCCACAAACACACACAAAAACAACCGAAGTAATTAAAATGTATCGCATTTCAGAACTGTTAGGTAAATGGAATAATATAATGTATAAACTTTTGGAGCTGTCTTTTTTCAACTAAGCATAATATCTTGGAGATTCATCCAAGATGTTGTCTGTATACCTGAATAGTATTCCATGGTATGGATGTACCACAGTTTGTTTAACTATTCATTTGTTCAAAGATAATTCGGATTTGTTTTTACTTTGGGGATATTACAAATGAAGCTGCTATGAACATTTGGTACAGATTTTTGGGTGAACTTAAATTTTCACTTAATTGGGATAAATTCCCAAGGGTGCAGTTGCTGGGCTATATGATAATGGCACATTTAGCTTTATAAGAAACTGCCAACTTTTTTCAGAGCTGCTGTATCATAATACATTCATACCATTAATTGATAAGTGACTCAGTTTCTCTGCATCCTTGCCAGCATTTGCTGTTGTCACTATTTTTAATTTTAGCTATTCTGATAGGTTCGTAGTAATATCTCATTGTGGTTTTAATCTGAATTTCTCCAATGGCTAATGATGTTGAACATTTTTATGTGCTTATTTATCATCTGTATGTCCTCTTCCTTGAAATGTCTCTTCATATCCTTTGCCCATTTGTATATCCTGAGAAAAGATTAGTGGCTGCCAGGGGCTAGGAATTGGGGGGGCAAGGGGTGGAGGAGGATTGTGGGTATGGTTATAAATAGACTCAAGAATAAGGATTCTTGTGGTGATGGAACTCTTCTATATCTTGACTGGCAGTGTCTCAAGGTGACATAGAACTAAATATACATGTGTACACAACATGGAACTAAATATACATGTGTACATGTACATAGAACTAAATATAGAACTGAATACATACATAGAACTAAATATACATGTGTACACAACATGCAAATACACAGATGAGTATAAGTAAAACTAGACAAATTTGAATAAGTTGGGTGGACTCTATCAATATCAATATCCTGGTTGTAATATTGTACTATAGTTTTGTAAAACATTACCCTCAGGGGGAACTAAGCAAAAGGTACATGGAAACTCATAATATTTAACAACTGCATGTGAATCTGCAATTATCTCAATAAAAATTACAATTACAATTGTAGTTGGAGACAGTAACTGTATTAAATGCCTTATTCTTTTGTTTCATAAGACATCACCTTCTTACTAAAAGCTGATAGATTTTTAAAAAAGATTTTATTTATTTGACAGAGAGAGAGATCACAAGTAGGCAGAGAGGCAGGCAGAGAGAGTGGGGGAAGCAGGTCCCCCGCTGAGCAGAGAGCCCGATGCGGGGCTTGATCTCAGGACCGGGAGATCACGACCTGAGTGGAAGGCAGAGGCTTAACCCACTAAACTACCCACGTGCCCCTAAAGACTGATAGATTATTCGATGAATTAGGATCATTTGCCATAGATAGTCTATATAGAGATGAAAGGAATAAGCAGAGTATAAGCAACCATTTGTAATAGCTTAGGATATCTTAAGTACCATTAATGATTAATTAATCATGTAATTTACACAGTTTATCTCCCAGTGTAGCTTTTTGTATGCAATGCCCATGTCTGCATATTTTACTTACGTATTGCCTGGCTACACACTAGTAGATGCTCAATAAACATTATATTAGAAGGATGAATGAACAAACAAATGAACAAACAAATTAATAAATGTCTCAGAGAAACTTGTCAAATGTAGACATGAAATTCCAGAGGAAAATGGATCATGAATTTAGTAATTACAATGAGACCATAGTTATCTGAAGCTAACATGAGTAGCTTTTATTTTTCTCGGATCATAAAAATAATACATACTCATTGTAGATAATGTGAAAAACACAAAAAAGTATAAAGCCATGAATAAGTAACCTAATAATTTCACCACTAAGATACTTATTAATGCTTGGCCAATATTCCTCTAATTATGTATTACATATGTGCATACACAAACATACACACACAGACACTTTTGTGAATTGCTATACCTGTCCTTGATCCCTCTTTCCATTAGAGTCACAGAGCTTTTCCTTTCAATTTGTATTGCTTTTTATATATTAAAGATAATTCCCCTTTGCTACATACATATTATATTCCTAGTTTACTATTTGCATTTTAATTTTGTTTATGATATTGGGCTTGCAGGAATATATTTTTGCCTATAGCCAATGTGTGGCTCTTTCAAAATGGCAGTGCAGTGAAGAGCATAGCTTTGAGTTAGAAACTGGACTTTGCCAATTGCTATTAGCAGTATGACTCTAGGCAACCTCATACTCTATGACTCAATTTTATTAGCTATAAAATGTGAACAGTGATACCTAAATTATAGTTTATGAAGTTTAGAAATAAAGTCTTAAGAACATCAGGAAAAAGACTAAATGAGAGTAATGCAAGTGAAAACATAGCATAGTGGTTTTGGTTGAAGATGGTGATGTAGGAAGACCCTGAACTCACTTTTTCCCTGGACACAGCAAATTACACCTATTAATAAGTAGTTCCCCATAAAGAATAACTGAGGGCTGACTGAACAGCTACTGAACAACCAAAGACAGAACAGCGAGACAACAGCAAGAGAGATGACACGTGGTTTAAAAAAAAAAAAAAAAAAAAAAGGAACCACCACCTTCAACACTGTGAATGGCAGTGGGGAGGGAGAGTACTGAGGGACTGGGAACAGATTCCTTTGTCCTTGGGCATAGAGAAAAGCCACAGTTTAAAAGAGCAAATAGCATATAGAAGAGAAAAAACTAGGACTCTGCCAAGCAGTGCAGGAATTGTGGGAAAACTCTCCAGGTCAGAAGGACTGGAGAATTACCTGGTTTATGTTCTCACCCCACCTTAAAAGCCTAGAGCAGAGCAGGGTCCAGACACCACAATCGTTAGGTTCAGTTGTCTAAATGAGCTTGCTACTTCAGTGAGCCCAGGGTTCACAAGTCTGTACCAGCCTCCATTGTACTGGGGCACAGAAAAAGATGGGTTTTAAAAGGGCTGAGAAACTGGGGAACACTCTCCCTACCTTCACCTGAAATTCCTGAAATAAAAAAAATCTAACTTATGCCTAAATAAACTAGAAAAGAAGAACAAACAAAGCCCAAATTGAGTAGAAGAAAATAATAAAGAGCAGAGGAGAAATAAATGATGTAGAGACTAAAAAAACAATAGAAAAAAATCAATGAAACAAAGAGCTGGTTCTTTGAAGAGATAAACAAAATTGATAAGCCCTGAGCCAGACTCATCAAGAAAAAAAGAGAAAGAACTCAAATAAATAAAATCAGAAATGAGAGAGGTAAAATAACAATGGATACCACAGAAACACAAAGTATATAAGAGAATAGTATGAAAAATTATGTATCTGCCACCAAATTGGACAATATAGAAGAAATGGATAAATTCCTAGAAACATGTAATCTTTCAAAACTGAAAGAGGGAGAAGTAGAAAATCTAAAAAAATTGATTACAAGCAATGAAATTGGGTTGGTAATAAAAAACTCCCCCCAAATAAAAGTCCAGCATTAGATCAATTCAAAAGTGACGTTTACCAGACATTTGAAGAAGAGTTAATATGTATTCTACTCAAACTATTCCAAAAAAAGAAGAGAAAGAAAAGTTCCCAAATACATTCTATGAGGCCAGAATTACCCTGATTCCAAAACCAGACAAAGACACCACAAAAAAAGGAAACTGTAGGCTAATATGCCAGATGAACATGGATGCAAAAATCCTCAACAAAATACTAGCAAATAGGCATACAACAATACATTAAAAAAGGCTACTCACCACAATCAGGTGGGATTTATCCTTAGGATGCAAAGATGGTTCAATATTTCCAAATCAATCAATATCATACACCACATCAAAACAAAGGATAAAAATCACATGGTCATCTCAATAGATGCAGAAAAAACATTTGACAAGTTCAACATCCGTTCATGATAAAAATTCCCAACAAAATGGGGTTGAAGGGATTATATCTCAACATAATAATGTCCATCTATGAAAAAACCACAGCTAACATCGTCCTTGATGATGAAAAACTGAGAATTATCCTCTAAGGTCAGGAACAAGATAAAGATGTCCACTCCCACCACTTTCATTCAAAATAGTTCTCAAAGTCCAGCCACCATAATCAGACAGGAAAAAGAAATAAGAGGCATCCATTATGGTAAAGAAGAAGTTAATCTGTCACTGTTTGTAGATGACATGTTACTATACATAGAATATCCTAGAGACTCCACCAAAAAACTACTAGAAGTAATAAAGGGATTCAGTAAAATTGCAGGATCCAAATTAATACCCAGAAAATGGTATTGTTTCTATACACTAACAATGAAGTCGCAGAAAGAGAAATTTTTAAAAACAGTATCATTTACAAATGCACCAAAAAGAATGAACTATCTAGGAATAAATTTAACAAAAGAGGTGAAAGCCCTGTGCTCTGAAAACTATAAAACACTTTTGAAAGAAATTGAAAGTGGCACAAATGAAGAAAAAGATATCCCATGCTCACAGATTAGAAGGATATTGTCAGAATGTCCATATTGCTCAAAGCAAACTACAGATTCAATGCAATCCCTATCAAAGCAACAACAGCATTTTTCACAAAACTAGAACAAATAATACTAAAATTTGTGTGGAATCACAAGAGACTCTGAAAAACCAAAGCAATCCTGAGAAAAAAGAACAAAGTTGGAAGTATCACAATCTAGATTTTAAGATATACCACAAAGCTGTAGTAATCAAGGCAGTATGGTATTATCACAAAAATAAGCACATAGATCAATGGAAAAGAATAGAGACCCTAGATATAAACACACATTTATATGGTCAATTAATCTATGAGAAATGGGGAGAAGAATATACAATGGGGAGAAGACAGTCTTTTCAATAATGATGCTGGGAAAACTGGACAGCTACATGCAAAAGAATGAACTTGGACTACTTCCTGACACCATACACAAAAATAACCTGAAAATGGTTGAAAGACCTAAATGTGAGATCTGAAACAGTAAAAATCCTGGAAGAGAGCACAGGCAATCATTTCTCTGACATCAACCATAGCAACATTATTCTAGATATATGTCATAAGGCAAAGAAACAAAGGCAAAAATAAACTATTGGGACCACATCAAAATAAAAAGCTTTTGCACAGCAAAGGAAACAACCAACAAAACTAAAAGCCAACCTACTGAATGGGAGAAGATATTTGCAAATGATATATCTTTTTTTTTTTTTTAATGTAAGCTCAAGCCCCAGTGTGGGGCTTGAACTCATGACCCTGAGATCAAGAGTCACATGCTCTACCAACTGAGCCAGCCAGACACCCCACAAATGATATTTCTGATAAGGGGTTAACATATAAAATATATATGACTCAAGACCAAAAAACCCAAACAGTCCAATTAAAAAATGGGCAGATGACCTGAATAGACATTTCTTCAAAGAAGACATCCATATAGTCAGCAGGCACATGAAAAGATGCTCAACATCACTCATCAACAGGGAAGTATAAATCAAAACCATGATGGGATACTACCTCACACCTGTCAGAATGGTTAAAATCAAGAAGACCAGAAAGAACAAGTGTTGGTGATGATGAGGAGAAAAGGGAACCTTCATATACTTTTGGTGGGAATATAAATTGGTATAGTGGAAAACAGTATGGAGTTTTCTCAAACAATCAAAAATGGAAATACCATGTGATCCAACAATTCCACTACTGAATATTTGCTCAGGGAAAATGAATACACTAACTTTAAAAGATATACACACCCTTATGGTTACTGCAGAATTATTTACAGTAGCCATTGATAGATAAATGGATAAGGAAAATGCACAGCCATACGAATGGTGATTGTGCCATTTAAGACAACATGGATGGACCTAGAGGGTAATATGCCAAATGAAATAAGTGAGACTAAGAAAGACAAATACCATATGATTCTATTCATAAATGGAATCTAAAAAAAGGAATGAAGCAACAAAAAGCAGGATCAGATCTATAAATACAGAGAACAAACTGATGGTTGCCAGAGAGGAGGATGGTGGGCAGTTGAGCAAAATGGGTGAAGGGGAGAGGGAGATACAGTTATGGAATGAGTAAGTCATGGGAACAAAAAGAGCATAAGGAATACAGTCAATGATACCGTTTTTTTTGTTTTGTTTTGTTTTCCCTCACTCACCCCTCAAGGACCATAATAGCGATGTAATAGGACAGATGGTAGTTATACTTGTGAACATAGCATAATGTATAAACTTGTCAAATCACTATGTTGTACACTTGAAACTAATATAACATTGTGTCAACTATACTCAAATAAAATAAATTTAAAAACTTGAAAAAATATTTACTATTTATAAAGTAAATCAGCATAGTACCTGACACATGATAAGTGTTCAGTCTTAGTTATTATTCCTCTACTGCATTTATCCATGGGAATTACCAGAGAATACCCATCCATATTTTATCTATTTTAGCATATATAATATACATACACATTTTTAAAATTTGTTTTAGCTTTTTCTCTTTAATCCCTGTGGAATTTGGTTTTTTTTAAAGATATTACTTATTTATTAGAGAGAGAGCAGAGAGAGAGAAAGAGAGCATGAATGGAATGAGGGGCAGAGGGAGAGGGACAAGCAGGCTCACCAATAAGCAGGGACCATGATGTCGGACTTGATCCCTGGACCCTGGGGTCATGACCTGAGCCCAAGGAAGATGCTTAATCAGCTGAGGCACCGGGCACCCTCCCTGTGGAATTCATTTTAGAATGATACTATAGGTCTCCTACCTGAATTGCTAGACAATTTCCTGGCACAATTTATTGAACTGATGTTTTTTGATTGGTAGAAAAGTCCCATAGCTTTTTTTTTTTTGTCAGTTCTGAGAAAGAGAATTTTTCTAAACTTTGCTTTGATGTTTGTGGGAGCTGATGCATCAGAATCTGGTGTGCATATAAGTTTGTGACAAGACCTTTATGATATAAATTTTCTGCAGTCTATCTTAATAAAAATTATTCGAAATGGAACAATATATGTTTTCTATTCCAAAAAGAAATTTGTTAATAATTTTGGACTTAGCTCAGCTAGACACCTGTTCCTCCAAAGTGGACGAGCAATATAGGCATACTGTGGGAGCTTGTTAGAAATGCAGAATCTTAGGCCCTTCTCCAGACCTGCTAAACTAGAATCTGCATTTTAGCAAGAGCACATGAAAGTGTGAGAAATTCTAAGTTAAATCATACTTTAATGCATACCTATAAAGACACATACACACACACACAAACTGTTCTTGCAAAGTAATGCATATTCATTGTATAATATCTGGAAATGTTAATAAAGTGTAAAGAAATAAAAATCACATAAAATCCAGCCACCTAGAAATAGTCTCTGTGAATGTGATACTTTTCTAGAATTTTACTCCTTAATTTATATTTTTTAAAATTAGCATTACAGTATGCATATCACTGCATGTCCTGATTATTACCTTACATTTCCACATGTACTAAATATTCTTCAAAATCATGGTTTTTAATGGCCACATGATAATGTACCCTATGGATAAGGTTCATTTACTTAGCCATAACTCCATTGTTAAATAGTTTCTGTCTCATTGGTATTGTGCTCTGTCTCATTGGTATTGTACATTCTTATACATGCATTTTGAATAAATATCTGATTAACTCCCAAAGATAGAATCCTACAGGAGTAAAAAGAAGAAATAATTGTAGGCATCTTGATATCTGTGGCCCAATTGTTGCAACAATTGACCCTTCACAACAGTATACAAACATGCCTGCTGTGCTATCTTTTCTAGCCAGTATTTCTGTAATTCTTTATTTAGAAAAGAATATAGTCTAGTCTGATGATTATAGGCTAATAGGAAGTTGGAAAGTAGTAAGTAGTAGAGTCCCTTGAGCCCATCACAGAGTCTCCCAATGGTGACATTTTACTTAACTCCAGTGCAACATCAAAGCCAAGAAACTGACATATAGTGGTACAATATTGAAATACTAGACTACAAATTTTATTCAGATTTTACCAGTTTTTCTATGTACTTGTGTGTGTGTGTGTGTGTGTGTGTGTGTGTGTGTGTATGTGTGTGTGTAGCTCTAGGCCATTGGATCCATATATAGATGTGTGTAATCACCACCACAGTCAGGATGAAGAACTGTTCTATCATCACAAAGGAACTCCTTTGAGCTACTACTTTATAGTCACACTCATCTGTACCAGTCCCTGTCCCCTGGCAATTATTAATCTTTTCTCCATCTTTATAGTTTTGTCATTTCAAAAATTTTATATAAATGCAATCATACAGTATGTAACCTTTAGAAATTGGCTTTTTTTTTCACTCACTATGATGCATTTGGGATCCATTCAAGTTAATGTATGTATCACTATTTTATTCCTTTTTATTGCTAAGTAGTATTCCATCATGGGTATATTATCAGAGTTTGTATTAGAGATATTATCATTGCTTCCAGTTTTCAACTACTAAGAATAAAGCTACATGAACATTTATGTACATATTTTTGAGTAGACAGAAGTTTTCACTTCTCGGAGATAAATATTCAAGAGTGTAATTGCTGGGTTTTATGGTAAATGGATACATAGTTTTGTAAAACATTGCCATACTCTTTTCTAGAGTGGCTGTAACATTTTCCCATCAGCAATGTAGGAATGATCCAGGCTCTACATCCTATCCAGAATTTGATATTGTCACTGTTTTTATTTTAGCCATTCTGATGGGTAAGTAGTGATATCTCATCATCATTTTAATGTCCATTTCCCTGCTGGTTAATCTTGAACATCTTTTCATGTGCTTATCTGTCATCCATGTCTTCTCTTTGGTGAAATATCTGTCTTTTGCACAATTTCTAATTAGATTGTTTTCTTCTTACTGTTGAATTTTGAGAATTTGAAATATATTCTGTTTGAGATCTGCAGTTGAGTTAACAGCATTGTACTGATGTCAATTTCCTGATTTTGATATTGTAGTACAGTTATATAAAATGTAGAGACAGGGCTAAGGGTTCAGGGTCCTCCAGTACTACAGTGATAACATTTTCAGATATGGGGTTTGCAGATATTTTCTCCCTATTTGTAGCTTTGGTTTTCATCCTCATAGTGGGGTCTTCACTCTGTAAATACAGACGTTTTTACACAGTTTAGTGAGAAGACTAGACAAGAAATTGCAAGTGAAGTATGAAGGGATATAAAACACTACTGTTCACCAGCGCCTGATATCTTTTTTGTGAGAAGCTATGAAAACATTCCTTGTTACCTTAGAGGTGGTGTGCTGTGCTGATCTGGCTTCATCTCCTTTCTCAGGTTGTGGGGTGGGTGTCCTCTTTGAGATTTGAGATTCCAGTCTTGGGCGGGAAATATATAAAGTGTCTCTGTCTCAGAAGGCCTTTGACTTCTTGTTCAGCTCCAATCTTTCTGCTGGGTTTTCCTTGATCTCTTGGTGTATAATCCTTCTGCCTGGCTTTATGCTTTCAGATGCCTGGGTTTCCAGCCCCTTTTGGATGGCTGGCCCTGGCCCCATGCCACCCCTTTCTTTGCTACTCTTCTGGTCTTGGCTTCTAACAACACCTGATCTGCTGTGTTGGCTACCCTGAAGTAGAATACAAAAGCTGTCATAACCTGTAGCTGCACAGCCTCATGAAAGAGCCATTTGAACCCAGAGAACTCAAGATAGGAAAAACTGCAAGATTAACTTCCAATCTATTTAAAGGTAAAATCGAGGATGGTGTGTATACCATCTCTGTCAGTGGCCAGCCATGAAAACACAAAGGGTACATGAAAGAATCACTGCACCCTGTAGGGTCCTGCCGTTCTCTACATGAAAGAAGAGAAAATCTATGAGAAAGGGAAGAGAATAGAGGGAGAAAATGATCATATTTATTCATTCTGAGTTCAGTTATCATGCTTCATAACTAGAACCAGGATTTGCTTTTGTTTGGTGAACATGATCAATCTTACAAATGAACAATCATTAATTAGAGGAAATGACATTCATTCCTCTTGCCTGTCCTACAATTCCAGATTTAAAGTCATTCTGTGAATTGAAGAAATGTTTAATGAATGCCAGTGTCAGGCTGAAGCCAGCTCATACTTTCCAGCAAGAGCTGATTGCACATACCTCTTCCCAGCTCTGCCTTCAGTGACATAGTATTAGTAATCTGAAGTCAGCCATCATAAGACTATTTATGCCATGAAATCAGCAAACACTACACATCAGGACTTTTTTCTCTCTTGGGGAGTCACTTGTTCAACCCACTGGGTGCCACCATTGGTTCAACCCACCCACTGAGTGCCTACCATTGGGTGATTGTGTAGACTCTGGGAGATGAGACAGTCCTGCTCTCTGGGACCTCAAGATCTAGAAGTCGCAATCCCCTTCTGGAGCCCAAACCTCTTCTGTCAGCGCTTTTCTTCAGTAGTCTCACCCTAGCTCACCTTTTCCCTCCTTTCCCTCTTCTCAACCCTTCTACTTTGTCTTTGGAAACTCTCACTTATAACCTTACTATTTCTCTAACCACCTGTTGCCTTCCCTCAATTGAAGATTCATGTCTGAGAGTAGGCTTTTTTTTTTTTTTGTAACCCTCTCAAGTGGAACTCATGCTCTCATGCCCCCAGCATGTAATGGGTCTCAAGGAGTGACTATCATTCTGTTGGCTTTCTATGGCTGTTTCAGACCATTATTATACAACTTTCATTCAACTGCTCCTCTTCCCATATTATCCAATTAGACCACCTCCCTTTCATTAACCCAGAGAGGGAACGCAGTAGGAGGAACAGGTTTGGGAGGGAAGATTTTTGACCTGGGAGGTACTGGTGGGACGTATTGCTTGGACATCAAGGTGGAATATGTCTAGTCAGTTATTGGAAATGCAGCTTCCAGGGATTTTTGTAAGCAAGAGACTTTGTGGGATTTTCCTGGACTCAGTACAGGGGTTCCTTTCCTCTTCCTACTTCTTTTCTACTTACTTTACCTACTTTTCTAGCACTGGATAAGGAAAAGACAACAGTCTACCAGAGATAAGACAAGATTTTGTTTTATCTTACAAATGATCAAATTAAAGTGAATTTATATCTAGTATAGTTCTAATAATATAATATTGCATTTTCACTTCAAAAATTGAGGATCCAATGGTGTATGGAATACAGTTGTGGTTTACCAAATGTATAAAAACAACTTATATGCTTGACAACAAAATATTGTCAGTGTTCTCAAGTATTTAGTTAACCCCACAAAATCCTTTTCTGACTATTCTGATTAATTAAAGTACAGTTTAACACATAGGTCCAGGACAATAAAATAAAAGCTTGCACTTTGGCAACCTCGATCTGTTTCACCATAAATAACAGGAAAGAAAAGAGGGAATCACAATTTCTACTAGGATCTATCTCCATCTCTACATGTATAAGCCCATCCAGAGGTGGCATACCCCAGTCTGATACAGGTACTTTAGCAATTCACTTCTTGTTTTACCTGGAGCCCACCGGTTGACATTGGAACACCAAGAACTTTTTGACAGATTTCTTATGAGGAAAATCTCTCCTAACAGCTTTATTTTTCCTATCTTACCAATTACTGTCTATGCTTTCAAATTCTGAAAGAGCAAGGCAAGAAGAGGATACAGTTATCAGTCCAAGTACTTTCAATGCACTCTTGTTACCAAAGTGGTTTTTATTGTTCTTTTATCAGCAATCAAGATTTTACAAAGTGTGCTGTATTAATAATAGACCAAGTTGATGAGTTACTTTGCTATCAATCAATTTACTGAACAATCATCATTACCAACCACTTAATCTTGGCTGTGACAGCTTGTGATAATGCCAGAAGAACTTCCATGACCAATTTACATTTTGCAATCCATATACATCAAACAGATAGTGCATATAGTAATATTTGCCACAGTTAATGCAAAAAGTGAAGGCAGCAAAACCAGTTTCATTATTATGTGGAAATGCACCTTTCTGGGAGAGAAATAAGGTCTGAAGTGCATTCATGGATCTAGCTTATATGGAATTCTTCATTAATCTCTTGGGTTGTACATGCCAACCAGCCTTACACATCACTATGAATATTTAGCCGAATGTTAAAAGATGTTGACTCCATTTTATGGGTGTTGAAATCAAGGCATAGAAAAAAGTTTGTCAACATCTTACAAATAAAGTAGCATATAATTCTACATTTCTGATTGTAAGCCACTACTGAGTGTTATTGATGTAATAGAAATATAAACAGACAATAGTAGTGAAGGTTTGGATGAAACCTGAAGACATTTTATTTTTCATTTCATTTGCCTAAATCTAGTAGGATGAGATGCAGTATAACATACTGGTTAAGAGAAGGCTGCTAGCATGACTCTGTCTGTGTTCAGGTTTTTGGCTCCAACATTTCTTAGCTGTGTGATTTTTTTTTAAGATTTTATTTATTTGAGAGACAGAGATCACAAGTAGGCAGAGAGGCAGACAGAGAGAGGGGGAAGCAGGCTCCCTGCTGAGCAGAGAACCCAATGTGGGGCTCAATTCCAGGACCCTGAGATCACGACCTGAGCCAAAAGCAGAGGCTTAACCCACTGAGCCACCCAGGTGCCTCAAGCTGTGTGGTATTTGACAAGTAGCTTAATTTCTATGTGCTTTAGTTTCCCCATCTGTAACAATAAGGATGATGATGATAATAGTATTACATGCATCACTGGATGCTAAGAACATTAAAAGTTAATATTTAAGGTGCTTAAAACAGTGTGTGGCACATGTAAGTGGTATGTGAGTATTAGCATACACACACACACACACACACACACACACACACATACACACATATATAAAAGATTTTGCAGGTCTCAGTTGCAGATTGATGAAGTGTCTTGTTCCATCCAGAATAGATAGCCATTCTCACTTCTATGTAGTCCTCCTTCATTTGCTACTTCAAGATTAAGTTCCCTCCTAGGCTTTCTCGCTTCAAGTTAAAGTAATTACAGGTCTTTTAAACCTTCCATTGTAGTTCATATTTTCTTGTACCTTAATCACCTCTTTCAGGAACTATTTTGCCCATTGATGAGTATGACTCTGGGTGCCCCTCCCTTTTTTAAAAAAAAGATTTATTGATTTATTTTAGAAAGAGAGCAAGCGAGGGAGGAGAGGGGCAGAGGAAGAGGGAGAAACTTCAGCAGACTCCATGCTGAGTGCTGAGACCAACATGGGGCCCGATCTCAAGACCCTGAGGCCATGACCTGAGCCAAATCCAAAAGTCCAATGCTCAATGCACTGTGCTACCCAGGGTCCACTCTGGGTGCCTTTTATAATGGAATGATGGTCTCCTAAGTTTTGAAAGGCCCACAAGAGATTGTCTAAGTCAGTGTTTCTCAAAATGTGGTGTGCATCAGATGCACCAATGGCTCTTATTACTAATAAAGATGCTTTGGACCGTCCTGAAGATTCTGCTTCAATAGGTCTGCTGGGGGTCCTCTGACAGCTGTACTTTTAAAAATCTTAACAGCTGATTCTGAAGCAGACAGGTTGGGAGCTAGTGTACAAGGGCATATACTTCCCTATAGACAGAACCAGCTAGATCTACAGGGTCCAGATACTCAAGAGACTCCTTAATGGGAAGCTGGAGCTTAATGCAGTCAGGTGTTATTGTACCCTGTTCTCAAGGGGCTCTGTTATTATTATTACCATCATTAACAATATTTAAAATGGAATAATGAAGTTAATACTTATAGAGCACTTATTATTTATCAGGCAATGTTCTAAATATATTATATTGAACATACCTCTATCAAGGTATCTAATCTTGTGAAGTAGAGGCTATATATCTTACCTTATTCAGCAGAACTACCTATCTTCCTTGTTTTCACAAACAGAAACAGAGATACAGAGAGGATACTAGCTAACCATATTGACCACTTACCCTTTGCCAGGTTCTGGGCTCAGTAATTCTTTCTTTTTTAAATTTATTTTTTATTTATATTCAGCATAACAGTATTCATTATTTTTTCACCACACCCAGTGCTCCATGCAATCCATGCACCTCCCACCCCCCACCACTTCAAACCCCTCAGATTGTTTTTCAGAGTCCATAGTCTCTCATGGTTCACCTCCCCTTCCAATTTCCCCCAACTCCCTTCTCCTCTCTAACTCCCTATGTCCTCCATGCTATTTGATATGCTCCACAAATAAGTGAAACCATATGATAATTGATTCTCTCTGCTTGACTGATTTCACTCAGCATAGTCTCTTCCAGTCCCGTCCATGTTGCTACAAAAGTTGGGTATTCATCCTTTCTGATGGAGGCATAATACTCCATAGTGTATATGGACCACATCTTCCTTATCCATTCGTCCGCTGAAGGGCATCTTGGTTCTTTCCACAGTTTGGTGACCGTGGCCATTGCTGTTATCAACATTGGGGTACAGATGGCCCTTCTTTTCACTACATCTGTATCTTTGGGGTAAATGCCCAGGAGTGCAATTGCAGGGTCATAGGAAGTTCTATTTTTAATTTCTTGAGGAATCTCCACACTGTTCTCCAAGGAGGCTGTACCAACTTGCATTCCCACCAACAGTGTAAGAGGGTTCTCCTATCTCCATATCTCCTCCAACACATGTTGTTTCATGTTTTGTTAATTTTAGCCATTCTAACTGGTGTAAGGTGATATCTCAATGTGGTTTTAATTTGAATCTCCCTGAGGGCTAGTGATGATGAACATTTTTTCATGTGTCTGATAGCCATTTGTATGTCTTGATTGGAGAAGTGTCTGTTCATATCTTCTGCCCATTTTTTTTATATGTTTGCCTGTTTCGTGTGTGTTGAGTTTGAGGAGTTCATTATAGATCCTGGATATCAACCTTTTGTCTGTACTGTCATTTGCAAATATCTTCTCCCATTCCGTGGGTTGCCTCTTTGTTTTGTTGACTGTTTCCTTTGCTGTGCAGAAGCTTTTGATTTTGATGAAGTCCCAAAATTTTATTTTCACTTTTGTTTCCTTTGCCTTTGGAGACATATCTTGAAAGAAGTTGCTGTGGCTGATATCGAAGAGATTACTGCCTATGTTCTCCTCTAGGATTCTGATGGATTCCTGTCTCACGTTGAGGTCTTTTATCCATTTTGAGTTTATCTTTGTGTACAGTGTAAGATAATGGTCGAGTTTCATTCTTCTACATATAGCTGCCCAGTTTTCCCAGCACCATTTATTGAAGAGACTGTCTTTTTTCCACTGTATATTTTTTTCCTGTTTTGTCAAAGATTAATTGACCGTAAGTTGAGGGTCCATATCTGGGCTCTCTACTCTGTTCCACTGGTCTATGTGTCTGTTTTTATGCTAGTACCATGCTGTGTTGGTGATCACAGCTTTGTAATAAAGCTTGAAATAAGGTAACGTGATGCCCCCAGTTTTGTTTTGTTTTTCAACAGTTCCTTAGCTATTCAGGGTCTCTTCTGATTCCATACAAATTTTTGAATTATTTGCTCCAGCTCTTTGAAGAATACTGGTGGTTTTTTGATCGGAATGGCATTAAAAGTATAGATTGCTCTAGGCATTATAGACATTTTAACAATGTTTATTCTTCTGATCCAAGAGCATGGAACGGTCTTCCATCTTTTTGTGTCTTCTTCAACTTCTTTCATGAGTTTTCTGTAGTTCTTTGAGTATAGATCCTCTACCTCTTTGGTTAGGTTTATTCCCAGGTATCTTATGGTTCTTGGTGCTATAGTAAATGGAATCAATTCTCTAATTTCCCTTTCTGTATTTTCATTGTTAGTGTATATGAAAGCCACTGATTTCTGTACATTGACTTTGTATCCTGCCATGTTGCTGAATTGCTGTATGAGTTCTAGTAGTTTGGGGGTGGAGTCTTTTGGGTTTTCCATATAAAGAATCATGTCATCTGCGAAGAGAGAGAGTTTGACTTCTTATTGCCAATTTGGATACCTTTTATTTCTCTTTGTTGTCTGATTGCTGTTTCTAGGACTTCAAATACTATGTTGAACAAGAGTGGTGAGAGTGGGCATCCTTGTCTTATTCCTGATGTCAGTGGGAAGGCTGTGCTCAGTAATTCTTTCACATGCATCTAATCCTCAAAACAGTTAATGAGGACAGTGAGGCCTCAGTGAGGTAAGTTCTATTCCATAACTGGAGCTCAGGTTTTCATGGATCTAAAAGCCTGTGAGCCCTAGTTGTTGAGCTAGGTTATTGACTTTTTCTTTTCATAATATGGAGAGTAATAATGACTATATCACCATCACTGATTTGTAGATTTGTTCATGATGAGATAAATGAGTTGGGAAAGACATCATTCTTTGAAAAGCCTTTTGAAGCCCTGTCTTGAAGAAAATAGGAGGAGTTTCATTCAATACATTCTAGAGACAGGTCCCCCTAAGTGTGAATCTAATAACTCCGGGTAGGAATCTTTATCATGTCTTCCTCAAAGGAGTCTTTATAGAAATGTCTGTGAAGTCCTAGGTTTTCCAGAGAATGAAATGGAAGAGGAGGGGTTAGTCAGAGGGGCTTCTTGGCTGAAAATTTTCACTTCCTCTTCTTAAAAATATTCTGAAACAAACCTCATAGCACATGAGAAAAGGTGTTTGTAATGCATCTAGGTATGAAAGGCAATGCCTTTGGGCAACATAATACTGGAATTTAGGGGAACATTTTTGGTGTATCAAAAAGAGAGAAAACCCTTGAACTTTGAACTGGATTGGAAATTTGCTCACTATGCACTAGGTTGGGGGCTTATACAGATGTTGACTTTCTTATCTAGGAATTGTGTGATCCTAGAGATAAGACAGGGAAGTTCTTGCTGTAGTTCTTTGCGTGCTTAGGAGGTTAAGAATATTTTTCTCTTGGGCAGAGTTTTGGATTGCCCCTGCTCTTTGTTGGCAGCTGCATTTTGGGACTGGATGGGATTCTACAGACTCAAAGGGAAAAACCAGTCTCTTTGGGGTATACATATTTCCTGTCCTTCACTACAAATAATATAATAAAAAAGCACAAGCAACATTAATAAGAGGCAACAATAGATAAATAGACATGTGGAATAGAATACAAGAAATAAACTGCTGACCTATGGCAAAAAAAAAAAAAGTAAATGAATGAGGTGGCAAAGGCCGTGTCCATCTGTGGTAATAAAGATGGGCTCCTTTGTATGAACAAGTATGGTATTTTGGGGAATGGGTAGACTTGCTACTCCAAGTGTAATATACAGACCAGCCCACATGGGCCTTACCTGGGAGCTTATTAAAATGTACAACCTCAGGCCCCATCCTAGATCTATTGACTCTACATCTGCATTTTGACAAACTCAGCAGATGATTTGTTCTCACTTTAAACTTTGAGAAGTGCTGGGGTAGAAGAGTTATTTAAGGTCCCTTTAAGGGGGAGGAAATCCACCCCCCCCCTTTTTGTGGTGGGAAAAGGGGAAAAGAGCCTCCTCTTGAGTGGTAAATATAAAGACCAGCCTCAGAAAAAGCAGAGAAGCATATTACTATCTCTTTTTCCAGTCCTGACTATGAAAGAAAAGCCAAGCAATGTCTGGGCCTTTCCATTTCCATTACATGCTGTAAATAGGAACACAAAAATCATTACCTCATTCTCCATAAACATCTCTGAGCAATGCTTTGTGCATGTGACAATTAGTTGGTTGTGACACTTTTGTTCATAGCTGAAAAGTACTGAGAAGCATCTCTAAATTGGCTTCAAATTGGTGTAGGTGAGGAACTGCTGGGGGAAGTTAAATAAGTTGGTAAAGAATCATTCTGACAGGATAGGTATTAAGATTGACTACTTGTGTAAAGGTATGGGAGCCTGGAGCACTGGCTGTAATAAAAAATCTGAATCTTCCTTTTATTATACATGTAGACAGCGAAGGCCCCATAGTTGAAAGTATTCTAAAGTTATTTTCAGTCTATATAGGGACTGGCTACACAGTTTGGGTTCTGATTGTGGTTAAGTATATAGTAGGAAAAAGTTTGGGGCAGTCAAACAATCCAAGGGGTAACCACCTGCTAGTAGTGTGAATGGAACTGTGCTTCTAAATGTAATACCATTTTGCAGGGCTTCCAAGGTCTACAGAATACCATGAAACATGATTTGTGTCTATAAGTCCATTGTCACACTGAGACAGTTCCTAAATACTATCCACAAATAATAGCCAGAATTTGGATCCTCAAAAGAATGATAAAATTTACTGATAGTCCAGTCAAGTCTGTGACCTCTAGCTACTCAGCCAACGCTGAAGTTTTTTTAAGAGTACATGCGAGATGACATCAGATTTTGATGTTCATCAGCTTACTTAAGACCTCACAATTATGTTTTCTATCCATCATCAGCAATGAATGAATGGCTTTACTTGGTTATATCTCCTGGAGAGAACTGAAGAATCATGTATTTACATCTAGGAAAATCTACCAATCAGTGAGCTAGTCTACCCACCATGCAGGCAATTTACCTGAATACCAATCAAGCAAGCAAGCAAGTAAACAACAAATCAATTGAATTCCACAAATTCTTAAGCTTTTTGAACCAGATAATCTACTAGGTAAGGACAGTATAAAATTTAATAAGGTAAAGTCCCTGGTCTTGAGGAAAAGATGGACATTTAAAGAAATATTATTATGTGATAAATGATAAAATAGAGGAAACCATGTTTTCTTCCTGGAAATAGTGGTGAGATGGAGGAACAGGTCCAGGTAAGATATAGAAAGGATTCAACTTTGTTTTAAAGAATGAGTCTGAATGGTGAGACAACCTCTCCAGACCTTGGTCACCACATGAGCAAGATCATGGAAGCATCAAAGGTCATGGTTTGTTTAGAGAACAGTGAGGATTAAAGATAGCATGGGGGTGGGGAAGTCATTATACATAAGTGCCATCTTCCATATGCCTAACTAGATTAATCTGAGCTCACCTTACAGCTGCTCAGCAGCTGGATTTCTCTAAAATAACCCAAATAGGCTGGAAAATTTGTCATTTCCCACATGGAAGGATTTAGATTCCTACTAAGCTAAGTGTTTTCACTTGAATATTAAGGGGGTTGGGCAGCTAGATCACTAAGGGCTCTTCCAACACTAAAGTTTTTAGTTTCCATGTTTATGTTTGAAAGGTAGGTAATTAGAAATGTTTAAACCTTAGAGGAAGGAGGTGTATTCCAAGCTGAAAGATATCACTATAGGTATTTCAATCTGTTCTCATTTTCTGTCTCAATGTCACCGCTCTAAGATGTTAGTTTGAATTCTTTGATAGTTTTTAACTTTGACAAAGGTGCTAAGGCGTGGGCCTTGTCTACTTTTTTTCTTTGTGTTGTATTTACTTATTCTGATTTAAAGAATGGATTGTAATAAAAATGCTCTTAAGTGTCTGTGATGTGTGTGGTGTTGTGCTGATTGGCACAAGACCTCTTAATTGCATGGTGATTAGAAGTAAGAAAGAACACAAGGCCCTAGAAGAGGGAGCTGTTATGAAATGTCAATGATGATGATTCATCATAGCAGATGACCAGGCTTGTCTCTAGGCATACTGGCCAAGAGAAAGTTTTGGCTGTGATGCCTTCTCACTTCCCCTTTCTATATCCTTGTCCCTGCATTTTCTTTTCCCTTTGAAGTACATTGTAGTCATCTTGAAAGAGGGGAGAGTTTGGCAAGAATTTACTAGAATCTCTTGAATATCATTACATGGATAACCACTTATTCTACCTACTTATATGTTGAGCCCTTCCTTAATAGACCTGTCTATAAGATAGTCAGATGTTGACAAAGTTTTTCTCCTTAACCAAACTTTAGTCAGGTTCCTGAGTCTTCTTCTCGATTAGGCCTTGACCTTGGCTGAGCCCAATTTTAGCAGAGTTTTGCTAAGCCAATTTATTGAGAATCCCCTCACCCTTGGAATCGAACCAAGCTCCTCTTTTCCTATTGTTTATGTGTGATCAAGCTCCTCATTGCAAGAATCCTATTAAGTCAGTTTAGTAATAGTCTCTACCCTTGATATCTAATGAAGTTCCACTTTGTAATTTCCCTTCACTGTTCTCTTCACTCTTCTTGTTTGCTACAAATCCCCAGCTGTCTTGGCCATATTGGGAACTGAGTTCGGTCTCTCTCCCTAATGGTGATAGTCTCTCCCTTACTGCAGTAATCTTGAATAAATTCTTCCTTACCATTTTAACAAGTACCAGAATAATTTCTCTTTGACATTCTGCACGAGTCTTTGTGGTAGGCAGGATTCTAAGACAGCAACCATAACCTTCACCATGATCCCCAGACCCCAGGTGTTACTCCCATGGTTATCTTGTTACATGGCAAAAGGAATTTTGCAGGTGTAATAAGGTTACTAAGTAATTGACTGCAAGATAAGGAAATTGTGGAGGCTGGCCTTTCCCAATCATGTGAGCCTAGTAAAAGCAGAGTTTTCCCATATGGTAGTGAAGAAGAAGTCAGGGAGATTAAAAAAATGAGAAAGGAGAGGCACCTGGGTGACCCAGTGGGTTAAAGCCTCTGCGTTCAGCTCAGGTCATGATCCCAGGGTCCTGGGATTGAGCCCTGCATCAGGCTCTCTGCTCAGCACGGAGCCTGCTTCCTCCTCTCTCTCTCTCTGCCTGCCTCTCTGCCTACTTGTGATCTCTGTCTGTCAAATAAATAAATAAAATCTTTTTAAAAAATGAGAAAGGATTTAATGTACCATTGTTGATTTGAATATAGAGGATCTAGGTGGAAGGGAACTGAGAGTGGCTTTTAGGAGCTGACAGTAGTCCATGGTCTACGTCGAGCAAGTAAACAGGGCTTCAGCTCTGTAGCTGCAAGGAAATGAAGAACTGAATTCTGTCAACAACTTGAATGAGATTGGAGGTAGAATCCTCCTCTAGAGTCTCTTGAGAAGAGCTCAGGCTAGTTCACCTTGGTTTTTTCAAATGTTGATCCCTTGATTTTTGGCCTTAATGAGACCTAAGCACGGAATTCAGATGAGCCTGCTCACACTTCCAATCTACAAACAGTGAGCTAATAAATGGGTGTTATTTTAAACCACAAAGTGTAGTAATTTGTTACACGGCAATAAAAAACTAGTATATCTTATTAACATACCAGGGAAAAGGTTGATTGACTTTTAGTCAGCTCTGCAATCTTCTCTATATGGCAGTGAAACCATATGGCCAAGTTTTTCTTAAATTCAGTCATCTCAACTCCCCTATTTAAAACATAGGTAAAATCAGCTTTTTAGGATTTCACATGGCACAAGGCATTGAAAATAGAAGTTAGTAGTGTTTATAACACAAAGTCATTCATGTAACAAATATTTATTGGAGGACCACTATGTACAAAGTACTCAGTGATAAATGAAATCATTCAGGATATGATTGAGTATGATTGAGGATTTTATAGCTGCTGATTTCTTACACTTGCTTTTTTAAAAAAAATAGTATTAGAACCTACATGAGGAGCCTCAGCTTTTAAAATTCTCCATCTTTATCTATATATCAAGATATTTAATCTAAGGAATTAGCTCATGCCATTGTGAAGGCTTGGCAAATCCAAAATCTACAATGTAGGCTGTCAGGCTGTAGACAAAGGGAAGAATTGCAATTTAAGTCCAAAGGAAGTCTGCTGGCAGAATTCCTTGTTCTTTCAGGGAATTCAGTCTTTTTCTCTGAATGACTGATTAGATGAGGCCCACCAACTTTATGGAGGGTGTTCTACTTTACTCAAAGTCTATGGATTTAAATGTTAATCTCATTTTTAAAAAATACCTTAATGGAGACATCAAATGTTTGACCAAATATCTGAGTACCGTGGTCTGACCAAGTTGACACATAAAATTAACCATCATATTCCCTATCATGAGCAGAGCAGCTGAAGATCAGGCTTCCACCTATTCCTAACAATCAACAGGGAAAGAGCCCTATTTAGTCGCTTGCTGGAGACAGTTTACTGCCAGAGAGAAAGAGAATCTCCCTGCCTGCCCAGTGACTTCTTCCTCATACTGCGCAACCTGATGAACATTTCTTTTTTCCTTGAGAAGGAAAGGTTATAAATTCTCTGAAAGCAGGCACTGTATTTTGGAAGAACTCTTCTCTTCTACTCCCCAAGTTCCTGTCTCAGTCAGGACATTGCTGTTATCTCTGGAGCTTATGAGAACTTTCCATTCTTTTCTCCAGCCCTCCCCTGGATCCTCCTCGAGGAAAGAAGAAAGGTTCAGAGGGCTGGAGAATACAGTGCCTGCTTTCAGAGAGTTTATAACGTAATTGGAATAATGCAGAAATGACTGGTGAGCCTTGCCCCTCCTGTTCTTTAGAGGAGAAATCAAAGAATTTATATAATCAACATTACACAATTGTCCTTTATCAGCGGTTTTGCTTTTCAAGGTTTCAGTTACCCATGGTCCGCTGTGATCCAGAAGACGATCCTCCTTCTGATGTATTGTCAGAAGTTTGAAGTAGCCTAACACTATATCACATGCCCACCTATATCATTCTCCTCACTTCGTCCCATCACATAGGAATTTTATTATTTCACTTCATCACAAGAAGGGTGAGTACAGCACAATACAGTATTTTGAGAAAGAGACCATATTCACATACCTTTCATCACAATATGTTGTTATAAGTGTCCTATTTTATTATTAGTTATCATTGTTAATCTCTTACTGTGACTAATTAATAAATTCAGTTTTCTCATAGGTATGTATAGAAAAAAATATATATATATATGTATATATATATATGTGTGTATGTATGTGTATATGTGTGTGTGTGTGTGTGTGTGTGTGTGTGTATCAGTACTATCTGCAGTTTCAGGCATCCACTGGGGGTCTTGGAACATATCCTCCATGGATAAGGAAGAGACTATTATAAGTGATGTAGGGATAAATAATTCCAACCATGAGTTAAAAACTCAGTTATTCTAAGCTGTCAATTAGGACCCAGGAAAAGGACACACTATTTACATTTTCTTTGTTCAAGACCAATAGAGTCTTGGAAATAAGAGCTTGAGCTCAGAAAGACCTGAGTTCAAATAGTGACTAGGGCCACCTGCTCTCTGTGTGTGTGTGTGTGTGTGTGTGTGTGTGTGTGTGTGTATGTGTGTGTGTGTGTGTGTGTGTGTCTGATCTGTAAAATGAGGGTATGAATATCTATCCCACAAAGCTTTTGTGAGGATGGTTTGAGATATCTTATGGAAGGCACTTCAGTGCCCAGAATATAGTAGATTGACAAACTGGAGTTTGTCTTATATGAATAGTAGCAGTACCATCAGGAGAGATATCAGAAATGGGGGGTGCATGAAATGAGTTTATTCTTGAACACTCACTGAACTGAAGAGTATGTGCTTGTTTATAGACCTATTCACCTTTGTCAGTGGATAGCTGATGGGGAGCAATGGATCTTTTCTCAATCCTTCCTTCTTGTCTCATAAGTGACATTAATAGGACCTGTACGTAAGAAATAAATATAAAAAATCAAAAGTATGTATATTGTTTACCCTGCACATTATTTGCTGTCTTATGTTGTGCCATGACTTTTGCATCGAGCCTTATGACCTTGAATGAAAACAGCGAGTTACTTTGGATTTAATTGTTATAATTTATTGCTTTTTCTGCCTTCAGCTGCTGACTGTAAATTTTTGTAGAGAAACACAAAATCGCTTCCTGTTCTTGACACATAAAGGGCTTTTTCCCCGTAGTTATGCTCATAATTTTATGCTGGGTGACCTTTGCATCTGTGGCTTGGTTTTATGATTTAAAAACTGTGCTTTGGCTGACAGACAGTTCTGGAAATGATTTTTTTTTTTTACCTAATGCAAATTGCCTGAGCCCAAGACATAACGCAAGTTCCTCTCTTTCTATTTCCTGTTAGCATCACCAGCATCATGCTGCCTATAAATCAATTAATCTGCTCTGGATGAGAGGCTCAAGTCTTGTGAAAACCACTTGAGAAAATACCTTTGTCTCTACCAACTTTCAATTCCAACATGGAATTCCTGTAAAATCACATTAAGAGGCAGCTGGAACTAAAAACAATCAATCAATTTCTTGTTTAGATAAAAGGCTCAGTTCTGATCTATAACAAAGTCCATTTGAATGGGGAAGAAGAATTTTTGTACTGATTATTACTTGGTTGTGTCTGAAGCCTTACCCTCTTTCCCTTCACCCGTGGTGTGTGAAGAAAAGGAAGTACACCATAGGTAATTGGTCTGTGCAGCCCCACTGGTTTTTGATTGTAGAAATACAGGCCAAGGCCTGAGCATCTTTTTGACTCCGTTGAACAGATGGAAAGCATGAAGATTCAACCTCATCAGCAGGTTAGAATTTGGCAACTTGAGTTTATGAGATTTAATATGCATATGAATAAATAATGAGGAAAAAGTATTTATCCCCCACAAACTTAAAATAATTGTTCATCTCACAAAAATGCAATAAAAACAAAATTAAAAGAAGTATTTTATTTTCTCATAAGCACAAATGAACAAGGCAGAGTGGTCCTGGACTTGGAACTGTAGCTCATGAGCCCCATTTAAGGCTGTACCACCCATAACCTGTCAGCAGGCCAATTGCCTGTTGAAATCCATGGAGAATTCACCAACTTCTGGGGGAAAAGATCAAGTCTCATAGAAGCTCCTGCTTCTTGCTTGTAAGTTCATTCAGTTCTCTCTCCTCTTTTTATGGTACATATATTATGATGATCAGTTTTATTACTGCTAGAGCCATTTAAGAGAAAACATGTTGGCAGATAATTAAGGGTGACATGTCCACTGGTGAAGTTACTGAAGGGCCTTGCAAAAGCACAGTGCTAACCTGTGCACAGACTCATGGGGTTTTGCATTCATTTCTTTAGAGATTATGCCCATACATGGGGAACAAAATATGAAAAAAAAGGGGGGCAGAGCAGACATTAAGGGGTTGAAACCATTTTCACAGCAGTATATTGTCAGCTTTCCAGTATCTTCTGACTTATCAAGATCCAAACTCTCACAGCTGGTGCACATTTTGATGCCAAATGACTGGCATGGCTGAAATTGGAAGTCACCATGTCTCCCTGTATCAATGTAGTCTTCTCATCATCCCGTGTAACTGCTGAATGCAAGTCTGGATTGCAAAGAGAATATATTTTTTTGAGGTGTGGGCTTTTTTGAGCTTAGGTCTAGGCCAAGGAAATGCATGGCTGAGAAGTCAAGTGAAACGAAAATCCTGCTGAGTGCCTGCTTTCATGTTGTCAACCAGGGATGTGCCAAAGCTATTGGCAGAAGTTCAGATTCTTTTGAACAAGTGCAGCGTACCAATCTGAGAACCAAGGACAGTGAAGGAACTGTGCTTGTGCTCTCCCATATAGGCTCATTAGGTTTGAGTCACCCATTTTTTTTTTTATTTTCAGCATAACAGTATTCATTATTTTTTCACCACACCCAGTGCTTCATGCAATCTGTGCCCTCTATAATACCCACCACCTGGTACCCCCAACCTCCCACCCCCGCCACTTCAATCCCTCGATTGTTTTTCAGAGTCCATAGTCTCTCATGTTTCATCTCCCCTTCCAATTTCCCCCAACTCCCTTCTCCTCTCTAACTCTCCTTGTCCTCCATGATATTTGGTATATTCCACAAATAAGTGAAACCATATGATAATTGACTCTCTCTGCTTGACTTATTTAACTCAGCATAACCTCTTCCAGTCCCGTCCATGTTGTTACAAAAGCTGGGTATTCATCCTTTCTGATGGAGGCATAATACTCCATAGTGTATATGGACCACATCTTCCTTATCCATTTGTCCATTGAAGGGCATCTTGGTTCTTTCCACAGTTTGGCGACCATGGCCATTGCTGCTATAAACATTGGGGTACAGATAGCCCATTTTAAATCAGAATCATTCTCTGGCTGCTAGTGATATCAACCTAACAAGAGCAGGCCCAAATTTTGGATTTTTTAAAAAATATTTTATTTATTTATTTGACAGAGAGAGAGAGAGAGAGAGATCACAAGTAGGCAGAGAGGCAGGCAGAGAGAGAGAGAGGGAAGCAGGCTTCCTGCTGAGCAGAAAGCCCAATGTGGGGCTCCATCCCAGGACCGTGAGATCATGACCCAAGCCAAAGGCAGAGGCTTAACCCACTGAGCAACCCAGATGCCCCCAAATTTAGGATTCTTAAGAGCTATTCAGAAGACAAGGGAGCAACTAGAGCAATGCTAACAGAGTAGTTGAGCTGGGTGGGTCAGGGGTGGTGGTGTCTCCATTTGCAAGAAGGTGTTCTGAGTGTCTGATTCATGGAGTCAGTCTGAAGAGTAAAACAAAATGATTCAGAAGGTTTCCAAATCACATGCACCTGAATATATGTGTGTGCCCATAGGCACACTCATGATGTCTCTACTTGTAAGTGTGAATCTCCCGATGCCCTTAGGACATCATCATTTGGAGAGAGCTCTTGGGTTTTGAAGGTTCAGTCCAGTACATTTTCTGAGCCCCTCCAATGTGAGCTGAGCCAAAAGATCCTTGTGAGTGCTGGATTCTAGAATTAGCCTCATTTCCATTGGCCCTGGACATCTAATGTGCTTACTTGGTGGTCTTCCTAGCTCTCTCAGATGCTTACCAAATATCAATGTTCCTACTCCCACCATGTCCACCGGGCTTCTGTGCCTGAGTTCATGGTTTGGTTTTGAGTTTCCCACTGGGACTAAGTTTGTTTTCAATACCTGCCCACTTTGGTTCTGGTCTTATATTCAGATACTGACTCTTTACTTCACCAAGCCCTACATTTAAGAGTTCCTTTAAACTTGGGTCATTGGCCTGTCTGCTGCTGTAACAAATACGGTATAGTTGGATCTGTGCCTCTCACCCTGGTTGGATATACTGCCATCTTCTTTTGTCTCCTTCACTTGAATAGACTGAGAAGTCAGAGCATGTCATTTGCTTGAGATTTTCTGTTTGATGGCAATTGACATCTGAGAATTCATACTTTGACAAAAAAGGCATTTGGGGATTAGAATACCTTGAAATGTTGAAATGAATGGAAGTGTTAAGTAACTAGTAATCTTAGTGTGTTTTAGTCATATATAACCTAGTTGTATATAATTTCATTTTTTAAACAACTCATAACTGGCCTCATGTATTCCTAGTTCTGGCTCTGATTTGGTCATTAGCAGTATCATTTTGTATCAGTGTTTCCTTGTATATATGTTACAAACCTTATTGCAGTTTTTTACAAGCAATTGTTGTCACACATATGTGAAAGTGAGGTATGTATTTTATTTTATTTATTTATTTTTAAATTTTTAAATTAACATATAATGTATTATTTGCCCCAGGGGTACAGGTCTGTGAGTCACCAGGTTTACAGACTTCACAGCACTCATCATAGCACATACCCTCCCCAATGTCCATAACCCCACCCCCCCTCTCCCTACCACCCCTCCCCCCAGCAACCCTCAGTTTGTTTTGTGAGATTTAGAGTCTCTTAGGGTTTGTCTTCCTCCCAATCTTATCTTGTTTCATTCATTCCTCTCCTACCCCCAAATGAAATCTCTCACATATTTAGAACAGGTAGGAAACAGACTGGTTTTATGTAAACCCAAATTTAGAATTTTTTTTTTCAATTTATTTATTTTCAGAAAAACAGTATTCATTATTTTTTCACCGCACCCAGTGCTCCATGCAATCTGTGCCCTCTATAATACCCACCACCTGGTACCACAACCTCCCACACCCCTGCCACTAAGGGTAAATCGGTCTTCTTTATTTTTTAATTTTTTTAAGTAAACTCTATGGCCAACATGGAGCTCAAACTGATGACCCTGAAATCAAAAATGTCATGCTCTATAACTTGGTGTTTTTTAGAAACAGACTGGGGGGGGGGTGCAGGGGATAAAAGACAAAGGAGGAAGGGCCTAATGATGATGAATCATGTTATTATCAGATAATGTATTTCCCCATCATTTCTCTATTTTTCTGGGTTTTCATAACTGTAAATATACCATATTTGGTAATTTTATAAAGATGCCAAATTATAAATAATGTCTCCTAGCACTGCTAAACCAACAAAGGACTTTTAATCCATCCCTGGTGCTAAAATATTACATATATTTCCATTTGTTTCTTTGGGGTCTCCTGAGGCACAACACAAGGGGGTAGTTCAAGGAGAGAAAGCAGTGAGGCATATTGGAGCCCAGCGACACCTGTTCTCTGTGCAGAACACTTTTTGTGCATGCTTTTTGGTCAAACTCTGTTCTGCATGTGTGTGATTTATTGGTTCAAAGTTTCTGAATATGTTGCTGATTAACAGGAGCTAGACTTGAGATTGAGAGGCTGAAATGTCAAGCTGAGGCATGTTCCTGCACATAGAATGGCACATCTGAGGTCACTACTCAGCACATGTGTACAGATCCTTAGCTATGTGAATTATCATTTTTCCCATACTAGGCAACCAAAGGAAGTCCAGAAACAAATTAGATGTTGAGGCAAATGCCAGTTCAGTTGACAACCATAACCCTGGATGTGAAACTTCCTATATATCCCAGTTTTGTGCTTGTCGTTAAAGGACTTGATTAATAAGTAGTCTTACTTTTGAACTCCTACAATACATCTATCAAAATCAGTTTGATATATTAAACTTCCATGTGAGATTAAATTTTAAAAAAATCTCACCAATCAAAGCCTTAAAATCTTTAAGGCTCACTGATTTAATGAAAATAGTGTCTGTTTTATTGTAATGATAATGATAATAATTATCATTTTTTACCGAGTATGATCTTACTTATGAACTCATTTGCTACAACAGCCCAGTATAATAAGTAGCATGGGAATTGTCATTTCTATTTTACCAATGAGAAAATTAGAGCTTGAAAAGGTAAAATGACTTACTCAGAGTCACAGGGCTATTGTGGCCCAAAGCCAGGATTCCAATCCAGTCCTTGATTCCTCACTTAGTGAATTTTACTCGACCTGCCTTGCAGTTACACTGTCTAAATGTTCCTTGTTTTGAAGTCAGGGACTCTTTCCCCCATGTGGAGGGCCTCTGATGCCATGGTTCACAGGGAGGTGACTCTGTCTCTCAAAGAGGGAGCTTCTTGATGCTCCTTGGATTCTGCCCAGTGTGGTGAACTCTAAGAGGTGCCACACTGGACTTGAATGGTGATTTGAGCCCAAGATGAGAAGTTAATTAGACCCTCCGATATCTAATGAGTTTTCCCATAATTTATCACCAGTAGAGAGCACTATAAGATTAGAATTAATGGCAGACAATCCTTGAAGAAAGGATTGTTTATACCATGAATGTATTACAAAGGCAGAGTTAAAATGATTGATTCAGAGTTAAAATGATTGATTTTAAGCAAGAATGATCTGCCCTTATAATAGCAGATCATTTCCATCAGTTGAATCTTTGGAGAGCAGTCATTCAAAACTTGCATTTAAATATAATATCAATATTAAAAGAAGTAGGCATTGCTTGCTTGCTGAAGTGAAATGGAAGAGATTCAATTCTGAGTCAGAACTCAGGCTTGCCTGCTTTCTCCTTGAATATCTTGCTCCCAGCTCCTGTTGTTGCAAATGGGACTTCACACACACAGAATAAGATCTCACATCAGTTAGTCGAAAATATTACAGGGCTCCATTCTGATTGCTTTTATTTCTCTTGCTTGCCATTTGCGGCTGTAGGGTTTTCTCAAAACATTTTTCTGGTTATAAATATAAAATCAAGATTCATTTCAGGAGTAGCCTTCAGTGTATTCATTGTATTCACATAGTTAAAAGACATGCAGTAAATACAAATCAGTGCTCACAGTCGATGGACTGAAATATTGGCATTTAGTTGCAACCCGATTATGGCATTTTACTAGTCTAAACATTGAGATGTATCACACAATGACTTTTGTGCTGTGGAAAGCTTTGAAATGGATCTGCCTTAAAGATAGATGCATTTACACTTCATATGTTTTCCATCATTTTTTTTTTTTACCAATTTGCCAGCTCCCCAAACTAGCGGTATTTAAACAAATTCTTCCCCCACAGCCATTTTGTTCTCTGATTTCACCCTGCCGTGAAGTCTCAATGTGAAGTTGGCGATAGCATGATTGATCATTTAGCTGACAGCATAATCATGAGCATGGGGCAGAAACTTAGCTTCATATCCAGTAAAAGGAGAAGCTGGAACACAGAGGTATTAAAGTATTTCAGACGAAAACAGAAGTAACACGAGAGCTTTAATGTTTGAATAAATCTCCCCCCCCCACCCGATAAATGTGCTTTCCTTTTCAATTTTGTTTCAGTACCCGGGTTTTCTAAGTAGAATATTTATTGAAAAAGGCTCTCTCCCTTTACCCCTCCTTTATCACGGCAGTAAAAGAACGGCCCTCCCCCACTCCCTGTTGCAAAATGAGCCGCAAATACTCTCTCCTCTAAGTTCTTAGTGACTTGTGTGACTAAATAAGGAAGGGGCATGTCTGTAGTAATACTTCACGTTGGATGAGCCCCATTCAGGAAACAATTGCAACCAGGTTTCTGCTTGTACAGGTGCCATAAGGTGGACTTCTGGTCACAGTGAGAGATTAGCTAGCCAACTAGGTGCACCGAAAGTGGGGGTGAGGGTTTTGCATTTTTAAAAGCGCAAGGAAGCTAACTACTGGCATGATAATTGGGTCCTCCAAATATAGGTTCTATTGTTTTATTTCCCTGGAGGGGCTCGATCTGTACTTACCTAGTATAGGGAACCACTGTGCCCATTGTTACTCTTGAATACCAAGTCCATTAACAAAGGTTTTTACAGCCTTCAATAGGGTTTTCAATTGGGGGTTGTTGTTTTTAATTTTGCATTTCACATAAGGATTGGCATTTTAAGGCCACTGTGAAAGTTAATTTACGGACAGTGATAGCATCTATGAAATACAGAATGCAGTTCTCTAGAAAATATTAGTATGAACATATACATAACAGAAAATATATGATGAAAAGATTTCAAATTATTTAGGTTAAATATCCAGTGAGACAATGGATATGAATGCCCTTTATGTACTCTAGAATCCCAACATAGCAAGATAGTATTTTTCTAATAATGTTTCAAATCTTACATATTTTGAATCTATTCTTTGGGACTGACAATTTTATGTATACATGAATGTCTCTGAGGTGAAGGTGTGGGCTGAGGTAAACTAATAAGCCAAAATTGCAAATACTGAGGCACTTCCACTCAGCCTGTGTGAAGAGAAGAAAAAAATCTACAAAGTGTCCTGAGGTTTTCTGTGGGTTACAGAGGTCTTGCTCTTTCTAGCCCTTTCCAATTCAGGTTTCTTCTTGTTTAGTTGTTCAACAATTGCTTCCCTTTTTTGCCTTATATTTGACTTATTGTCTTGCTTTCATAATTGAGCTTCGCAATGATAAATTAAAAGTATGAACAGAGGAACTTATCAGAAGCTTCCATCACTGAGCCGAAGCTCTCAGATTTAGGGTTTCGTTCTTTTGTGTCTTTCATCTATTTTTTGCTCTCTGTGCAGGCCTGCCTTGTTCTGCAGAGAACTCATGATTGCTATTTTTCTCATCATTTCCTTATTCAGGTTCCAGTAATGTGTGTGTGTGGGGGTGCTTTAAGAATATTCTTTTGGGGGGCACCTGGGTGGCTCAGTCGTTAAGCGTCTGCCTTTGGCTCAGGTCATGATCCTGGGGGCCTGGGATGGAGCCCCACATTGGGCTTTCCGCTCGGCGGGAAGCCTGCTTCTCCCTCTCCCACTCCTCCTGCTGTGTTCCCTCTCTTGCTGTGTGTCTCTCTGTCAAATAAATAAATACAATCTTAAAAAAAAAGAATATTCTTTTTGTGCTGTATGTTTCTTCTTAACATATACCTAAAAGTCATGAGCATCAGGTGTAATAGGATGGATTTGAGGTAGCTCAACTTTTTTCTTGTCTGGAAGATCTTGTATTACACAATAATAAAAAAGTAGAAAATTTGGAGTCAGAACACAACATATGGGTCTCCAAATATCATGGGATCCTCCCTATACACTACATAGCACAGAGTTTGGCATTACCTACCTTGGACCAGGTCCAATGTGGTATACAGTTACTGGCAGTGCTAGAAATATTGCTGAATCATGGACTCACCACTAACCAAGCATTCTCTGGCTCTGATCCCCCAAGGATGGTATGAGAGTGGAACTCCTATATATTACATTAGAAAGAAACACACAAACACACACACAAGTATGGAAATGTAGGGAATGATCTTGTCTACCCACCGTCCAATGGGGTTTAACACATTCCTCTGTTTAATCCTTCACACCTGTAGACTAATATTACATTTGTTTCAATGACTCTGTGACTCTTCATGTTCCCTCAAAACTGACTTCAGGAAGAATCTGTTAACATCATTTCGCCATATCAGGCAGGACCACATTGTATATACTCAGTAAATTTTCACTGTAGTAATGAATGAATGCATCTCTTAGGATGAAAATGAAGATTTCCAAATTAGATTCATTTTGTTGGTCTTTCACCTTTGGTACCTCTAATTATATTTCTCCTTTCAAAGACTGATCTCAGGCAATATTGTTACTGTTTCTAATTTAAAAGCCTCTGTCTCCTATAATAATTGGGAAAATGTTTACCAAATGCCTGGAATGCTCCTTGACATTTGTTAGGCAGGCATTATTAGAATAAAAATTTGTTAAGCTCCTCCTTTCCAGCCAGGGCTGGGCACAATGACTCCCACAAAGAAGGGTGATGAGAAGAAGGGCTCTTCCGCCACCAGGGAGGTGGTGACCAGAGAAAACACCATCACCATTCACAAGCACAACCATAGAGTGGGTTTCTAGAAGGCTGTTCCTCAGATACTCAGAGAGATCTGGACATGTGGCACAGAGTAGATGGGAACTCCACATGTGCGCATTAGCACCAGGCTCAACAAAGCTGCGTGAGCCAAAGGGATAAGGAACGTTCCCTACTGTATCCATGTGCGGCTGTCCAGAAAATGTAACGAGGATGAAGATTCACAAACAAGCTCTATGCATTGGTTCCCTATGTACTTGTCACCACTTAAAAAATCTACAGGGGTGCCTGGGTGGCTCAGTGAGTTAAGCCTCTGCCTTTGGCTCAGGCCATGATCAGGGTCCTGGGACAGAGCCCCTGAGCTGGGCTCCCAGCTCAGCAGGGAGTCTGCTTATCCCTCTTCCTTTACCCCTCCCCCTACTCATGCACACAGGTGCTATCTTTCTCTCAAATAAATAAATCATATCTTTAAAAAAAATCTACAGACAGTTAATGTGGATGAGAACTAATCCCTGATTGTCAAATAAATGTTTAAAACTTAAAACAAAACAAAACAAAACAATAGTTTCAATTGCTTTAAATAAAAGAATAAAAAGGTATGACTTTTATGAGGTGTAATGCAAACAAATGAATTTAGAGATAGCATTATACTATATAGGGGGAAAAGAAGCTGAAAGGGAAGAAAATCCAAGAAGAAGGAAGAAAAGAGAGAACTGTTTCAGTCTCCTATTGATTAAAATTCCATCTTGTTTTGGACAAAAATGTCATTCTTCAGACTTTTTTTGACATTTAAAAAACTGTGATAAAATGCATATAACAGAATTTACCATTTTAACCATTTTAAAGTGTACAATCCTGCAATATTTAGTACACTCACAATGTTGTACATCAGTCACCACTTTCTAGTTCCAGATCACTTGTATCACCCCAAAGGAAACCCCCCAAACCCATTAAGAGTTACTCTCCACTTTCCTCTCCTCTAAATACTCTGAAGATTTGCTTATTGTGGATATGTGATATAAATAGAATCATCCAATATGTGGCATTTAGCTCCTGATTGATTTCATGTAGCATAAAATTTTTGAGATTAACACATGGAGCATGTGTCAGTACTCAGCACTTCATTCCTTCTTATGGCTGAAGAATGTTCCATTGTGTGGATAGCCCACATTTTGTTTATCCACTCGTCTATTGATAGACACTTAGGTTATTTCCACTTTTTGGTTATTGTGAATACTGCTGCTGTGAACATTTGTGTGTAAGTTTTAATGTGAATGCCTGTTTTCAATTCTCTGAAACATATACACAGGTGTGGTAATTCTGTGAATAGCTTATTGAAACACCATCGTGTTTCTGCAGTGGCTGAGTCATTTTGCATTCCCACCGATGGTGTATGAAGATTCCACCTTCTCCACATCTTCACCCACATGTATTATTTTCCACTTTTCCAAATTGTAGCCAATCTAGTGGGTATGATTCTTTTTTACTCTAAATGTCCTCCCAAATCCCCACTCTGGAAGTCTGCAGTATTGTGCAGGGTACACATGAGGCATTCTGTACCACCAGCACTATTTGGCCTTTGTGCCTCTATATCCCCATTCTGTAGCCTTTCTTTATCCACCTTCAGTAATGCCTTGTCTCTTCTTTTTTCAGGTGCTTAGTTTCTGCCTTGCTCTAGGTCTGACTTACATCAAGAGAATTTTACAGCATCTCAGTCCCAATGGGAGTGTTTAATTTAATTTAATTTAATTTAATTTTAGTTTTAAGATTTTATTTATTTATTTGACAGACTGGGAGGGTGAGAGAAAGCACAAGCAGGGAGAAGCAGAGGAAGAGGGAGAAGCAGGTTACCCGCCGAGCAGGGAGCCCAATGTGGGGCTTGGTCTCAAGACCCTGAGATTATGACCTGATCTGAACGCAGACACTTAACCAACTGAGACACCCAGGTGCCCCTGGGAGTTCTTAATTTTAATAGGCCAACTAGACTTCGGAAATTTCCGACATCATTTAGGAGGCACAGTTTTAGGAGACAGGGAGCAGACAGTAGGTTCTCTATGAGCAGCTATTAAACACAGTTTTCATGAGTTCATAGTCTGTTAACTGAATAAATGAGGGATACCTAGTGTGAATAAAGTTCTCATCAGAAAGCATGTCAAAAGGAAACTATTGGTCACCTGTCAGGTGCTAGCTCCTACCCTCAAAGAGTTGGGGTTTTTCTTTTCATGGATTTATTTATTTGAGAGAGAGAGAGAGAGAGAGAGAGAATGCATGCAGAGGGAGGAGTAGAGAGAGAGAGAGCGACAAGCAGACTCCATGCTGAGCACAGAGCCAGACAACACAGGGCTCCATCCCAGGATCCTGAGATCATGACCTGAGCCAAAATCAGTAGTCAGACCCTTAACTAACAGAGCCACCCAGGTGCCCCTCAAGGCGCTGTTTTCACAAGCAGTAGGTAGGGCTGATGTTATGGCATCTACATTATCTTCTGATTGGGCTGCCTCATGAGTTGTGGAGAACATGTGTCCAGTGGCTGGCCAGGTATACAAATGTAGTCTGTGCCCCTGAAAAAGGCAAAATGAACTTAGCAATACTCACTGTGACGCTGTGACTCAAACATGAAGGCTTTGGCTCCCCATTTCTTACACCCTAGACCAGCTCTGTCCAATACAGTAGCCACATGTAGTTTTAGAGGATTTGAAATGTGGTTAGTGCAACAAGGAACTGGATTTGGAATTATAGTGAATGAAAAAAATTATTTCAATCATACAATACAATGGTATCAACTGTTGTCACCATGTTATCTATTAGATCCTCAAACCTTATTCACCTTAGAGCTAAAAGTTTGTAACCTTTGACCAACCTTTCGCATTTTCCACACCACTCCCATAGCCTCTAGCAACCAATTCTCTACTCTGCTTCTATGACTTTGACTTATTGTTTAGATTCAATATTTTTGTGATACCATGCAGTATTTTCTTTCTCTGTCTGACTTATTTCACTTAGCACAATGCCCTCAAGGTGCATCCATACTGTTGCAAATTGGAAGATTTCCTTTTTTCTCTTGGCTGAATAGTATTCCATTGTGTATATACACCACATCTTCTTCATCCATTCATCCATTAATGGACGCTTAAGTTATTTGCATGTCTTAGCTATTGTGAATAATGCTGCAATGAGTTTGGGAATACAGAAACTTCTTTGAGATCCTGTTTTCATTTCTATTTAATTAGTTGTGATTAATTCATATTTTAAAACTGATATTCAATTCAGGTACTGGAAAGCTTTTAAGTGTATTTAGAACAATTTGGGTATGTGAACCTACTTTACCAACTGTAAATGTTATGAGATCTAAATTTAGATCAACTATTCCAAAGAACTTTTAGCATCTGAATGGAGGTATATCCTAAGCGTAAAATATACAGCAGGTTTCAGAGACTTAGTATAAAAAAGAATGTAAATGTTCTCTTTAATTTTTTCTATAAATTATATTTGAAATGATAATATTTTGGATATACTGAGTTAAAGAAAAAACAATATTAAAATTATTTTCTCCTGTTTCTTTTTACTTAAAAGAAATGTGGTTACTGGACAATTTAAAATGACTTCTGTGACTCACGTCTTTCTACTGGATTATGCTGTTTTGGAAGAACACCAGGGTCATCTAACACTATATAGTGCAAGTGTATTTAGTATAAAAGTTCCTCTTTGGAATTCTACTTTATTCCACTGAAATTCCCAAGGATACCATCACCTTGCCAAGCTTCTCAATGCTGACTTCAAGCAAAATGGCCAAGAACTGAAGCTATATCTGGCACTTTCTCAGAGCATCTTTTCCTCTCAGACCTTGTCCGATGCTCTCAAATCATGTTCCTCAAGGCTTTACTTGAGTGACAAAGCCATCCAATAGAGTAATTCACACTAAAATGATCTTAGTTCAATGTGTTATTCCTCTCGGGAATATCTGCATTTTAAAATTTTTTGCCTGCAGGGAGTGACAGTTAGCTCAAAGGGATAGATTTAAGGGTGGCATTTTCCATACTGTGACCTCTAAACTCCAGTGATACTCTGTCAGCGGGACCTTCTTGATCCAGTTTTCTAGTTACAAACAAAACAAACAAAAGCCCAGGACTCCCTCAATATTCTCTTCCTTTACCCACCTGCTGAATAAGTAGCCATTGACAGAAAAAAAAGATCTTTTGCTTTAGATAAATTTGTCTGTTTCATACTGATGAATGGGGATATTTCTGGCCATTCAGAGGCAAGATGTGAAAAATTAGTATGCCTTTAATTTCTTCCTTTGTTCTAGAAATGATAATGATGAGCAGTTTCCCTTTAATAAGACTATTGGCTCCTTTAGGTTTGGTTGCCTAGAATTGAAAATACCAAATAGGTGTTCAATTTATTTGACTTTATTTTTTTGTGAGCATTCCAAAAAATACTTCCAATCTCAGTGGTAAACAACCTGTTAGCATGAAGAAACCAGGGGTAGGTTCTGGGTCCATTTTTTGCTCTTTCTAAGGGGACTTAGGGTGTGAAGAACTGGACAACTGTTAAAACTGTATAGCCTCTGGCATGTACTCTGTCTACATATTTTGTTAGGGACTATTCAATATGAGATCACAGATATGACAAAATGGATGTTGTTCTTCCCAGTGTAAGCAAGACCATGTAATTACATTTGTGATTTTTCTCTTAGTTCCTTAAAACTCTCTCTGTGGGTGGAAGAGTGATCTGTTGCATTTTTCTCCAAAAGTTGACAGATAACGAAAGATTTCAGCTTCTTTTCTTTGGGCAGAAATGGAGGGACTCTTTGAACTGGAAAGGGAGGGACAGTGTTAGGACTTCTCAGTTATGTTGTACTTACCAAGAATAGAGGAAAGTGATTTTGGAGTACCCCCCAAAGCTTTTCTTTTACTGCCCCATTACCAATGGAGAACTTGAGACAGAATAGGGTTAAGCAGTTTCCCAGTGTTCCACAGTAAATTGGCAGTTGAATTGGGATTAGAATCTAGGTCTCCAAACCTTGGGGAGTTCTCCATTAGCTCAGATCATGTACGGCTCAGCAGTTTCTTTCACAAGATCGTCCTGACATGACACATGCCATCAGTCTTATTTTATAACAGATGTTTTGAGGGTAGAGCAGATGGTCTCTTCCCTTCACCCTCCCAGCCCTTGACTCCAGAGAGTCAGATCATGTCAGAAATGGCACTCACAGCCCTCTTTCCCCAGAGGTCCACCTCCCCGTCTGCTCATCCTTTTTGTGTGCTCATCTTTCCTATGCTCAAGCAAACACTTTTTACGGTTCCCTTTTCTTATTAGGCTATGTACTTTCCACCAAACACTTTTCTGTCACTCATGTTCTTGCTGTCCTGACTCCTCTTGAATGTTCAAAATCTAGTCAGTGGGAAGACCACTGGATTCTAAGACACTGGGTTCTACAACCCATCACGATCCTTGGTGTAATGGATGACCTGTGACAAGCTGCTTTCTACCTTTATATCACATATATTTTGGGCTAACTTTGGTCTCCCAGAAGTCTCCTATGGCTACCACTTGAGGACACTCTGTCATAGAGTACTTTGAAAGTCAGAGAAAAAGAACAAGGACCCACCTACAATTTCCTGATGCTCCATTGGCTTAATTTACATATGGCATAATCTCTACAGTATCACTTCTGTTCTTGAATGTCATTTCTACATTATTCTTCTTAAATATCTTAAAATGACCTTCTGACATTCATTTTCTTTTTATCTAAACAGTGAAATTAATTTTGTGTCTTGAGGGAAACCACTAAGAGAAATAGAAGTGTGTGTTTGTACTTACACTTACTTGTATGTGGGTACCTACACAGACATGTATTCATGTACCTCTACCCATTTCAGGGCACTGCGTTTAATTATGGAAACATCGACTCTGGAGTCACAGCTGTTTTTAATGCCCAGGCTTGATGCTCACAAGCTGTGTGACTTTGGGAAGGTCATTTTATTTCTCAGCCCTGTATAGACACTCAGAACATTACCACTATTGTGGGGAAGCAATGGAAGAAATAAGCTGTGTTAGGAAACCATGAAAGCCAAGAGAGGAAAGAACTTTCCTCACTGGTGAGGCATCATCTCCTGGAGGGAACTATTTCCCATTCCCTATCCCCCTGCATCAGAATGGGCATTCCTGAGTAGATTGAGCAACTAGGTTCCATGTGAACTTGTTCCATTCTGGGAAATCCTGTAAGGGGAACTAGTCAGCATTACTTTCAATACTGTAGACAAACTATCTCATTTACATTTTACTTTTTACTTTATTTCTTTTTAAGTAGGGTCCACACCCAGCATGGAGCCCAATGTGGGGCCTGAACTCATGATTATGAGATTGAGACCTGGGCTGAGATCAAAAGTTGGATGTCCAACTGACTGAGCCACCAAGGTGCCCCCCATTTACATTTTCATGCAAGAAATGGATGGAAATGATGGTCATTTGCTTGTGACCACAGCCATAGTCATTCAGTTTTTTTTAGTTTTTTTTTTAAAATTTTGCTGTGTTATAAACAAAACAACCTTATAATTAATCCCAGTGTACTTTCCTGTGTTGAGCCAAGTGGATATAATAAGAATGAGGATGTTGAATTATAAACTGAAAGACTCTCATTTTCCTGGTGAGTCTATCACAAAACCCTTCTGTGCCCCCTTTGTCTTCACATATTGCGATACTTTTATCTGCAGCCGGTAATGGGACTTGTTTTCACTCTCTTCTGTCTTAACTTGGGATTCAGTTGCATTTCGCTCTTTGCTTATCTATTTTTGAGGAAGTGCAGAATGCAGATGGAGAACGCTGATTCTCCTTGGATATAACCTTGAAGTTGGACCCTAGAGGGTCTTAGGAATTTTCCAATTATTTATTCCAGTGTTAACATGTTTTATGATCTCCCTGAGCTCTTCTCTGCTCACACTAACTCTGGTTAGGAGATTGGATTATGTGACCTCTCATTAAGCGAATACCATTGTCCTTGGTTTCTTAATTTGGCTGCTAGCCAATATCTGTCCCTTTCTACTTTTGGGTCTGAAGTGTGTCACCTTTAGGTCTGAAGCTGATTCTGGGATCATTGCAAGTAAGAAAGGTTCATTTAAAACAATGGAAGGGATCAATCATTTTTAAAGACTTCATCTTATTTGGTCATTGCTTCATTATCTTTTCAAAGTCTTTTTTAAAAACTCTGGGATAATGGCAGAGAAACCTTACGTGGAATATTGGCTTTCCTGACTGTACAGCCACCTTGAAGTATACTGATTTTTGTATAATCCCAGAACTAGAGGAAATTTCATGAGATCATTGAAACCAGCCTCTGCTTTTAAGTTCTCTTCCTAAATTCTCCGGAATAGATGATTGCTCACTAGGGGTGGAAAATTCTATAAAAACATCTGATAGCCTATTCTAATATCTGGACAGGTATAGAGCTGAGACTCATAAGACCTTGCTGTGTCTCACTGGAAATTAAATGAGATTCTTGCTCTTCTAATTTATTTGAGTTAACAAAATACCAGGCAGTATTCTACTCACAGAGGCTCAGATGTGAGGGCTGTGACTTCTATCTCCAGAGTTGATTCAGCTGCATTAGCTGACGAGGAGGCTGTCCCCTTTCTTCCTCACTGATCTGGGCTCAGCCAAAGAGGACAACCTTCCCAGATACTTACAATGTATTGATAATTGGTAGTAACACTAAGCATCAGCCTGTGAGCTTGAGTTCACAAGTGTCTTATTATCCTTCATTAGAACAGAATATGCAAGGAGTTTGAGTTCTCATAAGCACCAGAAGGGCTGCATAATGACACTGTCTTGCCAGTGTTGACTCCTGTGGAATGCATTTTGTATACAGTTTTCTAATGATGCTCCAGGGACTTTCTACTTCATTAGATCCTTTGGCACCTTCTAATATATTTACTGACTTAGGACATGCCTCAATGCCCCAACTAAGAAGGGTTAGAATTGGTTTCCATGTGCTGGGCTGCTTGGTGGGCAATTTAATGCCCTGGAAGATTTTCATTCTGGTTGTTTGTTAATTTCTACAACTTATAATTTTCTGTGCAAGAGTCACCACAGGGAGAAAACTTATGTGAGCCTCACATATTGCAGAGGGTGTGGTGGGAATAAAGTGGTGCCTATCTCAAACTTGGCCTTGGATCCTGACTTTGGTGCTCACCTACTTAGGGTTCTTCTCTATTTACTTTCTGCATCAGGTATCTTCCCACCTTAGGCTTTCATATTTGTTGTTTTCCTGTTGCCCTGTTTTTGAAACTTTTTCCTCTTAATATCCAACAATCCCTGCATTTGCCCAGCTAGCTCCACAGTCCTGACTAAAACATCACCTTGTGATCTGGTTAGGGTGAAACAAGCTATACACAAAACTTAATGACTTCCCCTCCTCACTAAAATAGATTATTTACTGTCATAGCATTCTGAGCTTTTTATTAATAACACTGTTTAACTTTATCACTATGGTAAGTAGAATTTTAAGGTGGTCCTCATGATCTACCTCCTAGTGATCACATCTTTTTATAATCCTCTCTCCTTGAGCATGAGCAGAGTTTGTGACTTGCTTATAACCAGTAGAATATATAGCAAAATTGACAGGCTATACATGATCACATGCCTGTGATTGTATATCTAGTTTGTCTTCCTAGAATCTCTCCCTTGTTGGCCTTACGAACCAAAATACTGGGGTGCCTGGGTGGCTCAGTTAGGTGACTGCTTGCAGTTCAGGGCATGATCCTGGAGTTCCAGGATAAAGTCCTGCATGGGGGGGGGGTCCCTGCTCAGCAGGGGGTCTACTTCTCCCTCTGACCCTCTCTCCTCTCATGTTCTCTCTCTCTCCCTCTCTCAAGTTCTCAAGTAAATAAATAAAATCTTAAAAAAAGAAAAAAAGAACCAAGATACCATTTGTCCTATGGCCAGCTACAAAGAAAATAATTCCTTCATCAACCTGAGGGACCTTGAAAGTGGATCCATCCCCAGTAGAGCTTTCAGATGAGATCGCAGTCCTGGTTAGCACCTTGGTTGCAATCTTGAGATCTTGAGCAAAGGACCCAGGTCAAGCTTTTCCCTGATTCCTGATGCAAAGAAAGTATGAGATAAGTGTGTGTTTTATGCCTTGAAGTTGGTGGTAATTTGCTACACAACACAGATAACTAATAATACTACTAAATAATTATTTGCATAATTATAGTCAAATGTTTATTTCCTCACATTTTATAAGTTCTTTGCAGGCAGAACCATGTCTTTTTCTCATGTTGCTGTATCCTTTATGCATATTACAATGCCAAAGAGTTAACACTAAGTAAATATTGGTTAAATTAATATATTTATGAATAAATGAACAAATGAGTTTGAATGCCAAGGTTAGTTCTGGGCATCACACATGGAGACATATTTAGCCAATTTTAGGATCTTTGGAGAAAGCCAGAAGACAGATTTTGTTTGATTAAGGAAGAGTATGTGCATGGTGTTTGCAATGGGGTTGAAAATTATAGTTGCCCCTTTTGCGTTACTCTATGGGGGTGGTAGTGATTTCCATGTCATTTGAGGTCCTAATCAGAGAAGGACACCTACTTTTTTTTTTTTTTAAGGACACCTACTTTTTAAGGATGTTTTAAAGGAAATAACTTTATTTAAATGACTTATTATTCAATTGGAAAAGAAGGACATACGGAAGGAAGATAAATATCAATAAGAGCCTATTAGCAGATATATATGTATTTTTTTAATAATGAAAGTGATTATGTCAGAACACTTTAGCTGAAAACAGAGTCATTAGTCATGTGCTTTTCCAGCCTCAGCAGAGAATTTATGTGAAATTTGAACACATTTCTTAGCTTCTTGAGTTTTTAATTTCTGCTACAAAATTATAATGCTTCTTGGTTTCTCATTGAAACCTCAGGGTGCCAAGTATTAACTAAAGTGAAATGGCAGTAACTGGCACACTCTGGGTTTACTCTATTACCAAAGATGTCACCAACAAAAATAAATCCTAGACCTTTATTCTCAGCCACTGTGGTGGGTTCTTCAGAGAGCTGGGATACCAGAGAGGGAATTGATGATGAAGTATTCTTTTCAGTTGGAAATAAGAGTTCTGCCTATTTCAGAATAATTTCTTGCCTTTTAACATTGGGTTAGTTACTGAGTTATGGAGTAGCTTTTGACAACACCATGGCCTAGAACTCTCTTCACAGTGTGGTTACCGGTAGCCTGAACTTTTTCCCTACCTTATTCCTAGGAACTTTGACCCCAAAGGACTATCCTCATACTTCTCCAAAGAGAAACACATATTTCTTTCTATGCTGCTAGAACATTTTAAAGCTAAATAGTGTAATTTAAGATCACCTGTCTGGGAAACTATCCATTGAAGTAAGAGCTAAATCTTTCTGTGGGGTGGTAGGGAGCTGTGTCTGGAACCCTAAATGAATAGTCTTTGTTCAAAACTTTATCCATATTAACTTCCTTTGGCTCTTACTCCAGTTTAGTCAATTTCATATTGTAGTCTTTGCTGGCTTTTGTATTTCTATCCCTGAAATCAAGCACTCCCCATACTATTTTAACTTAAATATGGTGGACTGCCTTAATATACCATGGGCTATTTTGAATGGAATAGGTTTCAATCCTACAGAAAGAAAAGCAATTATTAATTGAGTATCAGTACTTAAACATAGGGATATTACTGCTAAAGGCAAATAGGAAGGTCTGTGTGAGCACTGCACAACAAAGAGGTGGGCCAAGATTAAGAAGGCAAGAGTGTAAGATCAATAATCCCCCTATTAGGTGAAGCATCATTCTTCAATGATGAAACCTCAGTTTTTAGTATCGAAACACTCTTCTATCTCCAGCCTCTACTGCAGTACCTGGAACATAATAGGGGCTCAGTAAATATTCCAAGAAATAATGAATCAGTCTTTCTTTCTTTCTTTTTTTTTAAGATTTTATTTATTTATTTGACAGAGAGAGAGATCACAAGTAGGCAGAGAGGCAGGCAGAGAGAAGGGGAAGCAGGTTCCCCACTGAGCAGAGAGCCTGATGCGGGGCTCAATCCCAGGACCCCGAGATCATGACCTAAGCTGAAGGCAGAGGCTTTAACCCACTGAGCCACCCAGGCACCCCTGAATCAGTCTCTCAATGTATTCATAGCCCTGGCGATGACTCTAACAGCCATCTTGCAAGTATTTTTGTTTGGTAGGATTCCTTCTACAGCAAGTGGTGACTAAAATATATTGATAATTGAATCTGTGACTAAGAGTGGCATGTAATAGGTACTCAATAAGTATTTTCTAGATGAAGCTTTTAATGAAGATCTTTTTTCTTTTTTTAAAGTAGGCTTCCACACCTGGTATGGAGCAGAATGTAGGGGTTGAACTCATGACTCTGTGATGAAGACCTTAGCTGAGATCAACAGTCAGACGCTTAACTGACTGAGCCACCCAGGTACTGCTAATGAATATTCTTATTGCTGCTCTTCAAATTCTAGGATAACCACCCCCCTCAATTTTCTCAGGGTGGTTTTTTTTTTTTTTTTTTTTTTTTTTTTGCATAAGCCTTTGTGGAAAGACCAAATGGTCTTATACCCAAAGGGAGAAAATCTGAATGCATTTGGTATAGAGTATTTTATGGATAGAATTGGCACTCCCACATCAATGATAAAATTAGAGTACACATACAAATTATGCAGAATTAAAATTGAGTGTGGGCCAGGGCACCAGAGAGTTAAAAATAATGGTAGTGACCAAGAGAAAGGAAGTGAGTGGGCAAAGATTCTCTTTGTTGGGAAATATTGGTAGTATAAACAGCATTTAATGAATAAGAATCTTATCCTTTAAGGTGCTTTTTATACATACCAGTGCCTACAGCATAGATGAACAGGCAATGACAATTGTCATTCACAGGAGATTTGAACTTGCATTTGCATTATGTCAGAGGCTTTGTAACAAGTAAGTAATTGCAAAAAGTCAGTGTTCATTGTTGTTAGAAGTTGTGTAGGATATTAAACTTCCAACTGTAATGGTAATGTGGTAGGAAGTATAGTTTTGGATTATTTTGTGGTATCCATGCTGAAATGGCAATGGCCAGCTTCATTATCCTCATTCTTCTTACTGAACAAAACGACCACTGTTGACCTGGAGCAATTTTTCTCAATGTGTGACTTTGTTGCGGTGTTGGAACATCTTGGGAGCCTATTAAATATGCAGATCCCACTAGAGAAAAGCAGATCAAAACCACAAAGAAATACCACCTCACACCCATTACGATGGCTGTTATTAAAAAAAAAACTAGAAAATAATAAATGTTGATGAAAATATGGAGAAATCAGAATCCTTGTGCACTGTTGGTGGGAATGAAAAACTGTGTAGCTGCTATAGAAAACAGTATGGAGGTTCCCCCCAAAATTAAAAATAAGACTACCATATGATCCAGCAATCTCACATCTGGGTATACAGTATTCAGAAGAACTGAAAGCAAGATCTTGAAAAGATATTTGCACATCTTGTTTGTAGCAGCATTATTCACAATTTCTAGGAGGTGGAAGTAACCCAGGGGTCCATCAGTGGGTAAATGGATGGAAAAAAAATGCGAGATACACACATATACACCCACACAGTGGAATATTATTCATCTTTAAAAATGAAAGACATTGTCACACATACACTTGGATGGATCTTGAGGACATTATGCTAAGGGAAATAAGCCAGTTACAAAAACAGATACTGTATAATTGCATTTATGATGTATCTAAAGTAGTAAAATTTATACAGCAAATAGAATGGTAGCCAGGGGCTGGAAGGAGGGGCAAATGGGGGAGGGAGTTGTTCAGTGGATACAGTTTTGGAGATCTACTGCACAGCAATGTGAATATATTTAACATTACCAAACTGTGCACTGAAAGTAGTTAAGTAGGTAAATTTTATGTTATGTGTGTTTCTTTTGAAACATAATTATTTTTTTTTAAATGAGGATCCTGGAATCCCCCTGCCAACCTGTTAAATCAAATCTGTAAGGCAGAGGTCTGGGGATATATATATATATATATATATATATACATTTGAAACAACCTCCCTGATGATTTCTAGACACAGGCCAATGTCTGAGAAGAGAGGAGTTTGGCTTTCCCAATTCACAGAGTTCTTTTTACCTCCATTTTCTCTTTAATACACCAACTCCATAGGTGGGTATTATTGTAATCACTATTTTGCCTATAAGGAAACTGAGACTCAGAGGAGCTAAGCAAATTGCCCCATGTCACAAAGCTAATAAGTGGTGGAGCCAAGGTTCAAGTCCAGGTTCAGATGGCATCACATTCTTTCTATGTGTATCTTTTTTTTTTTAAAAGATTTTATTTATTTATTTGAGAGAGAGACAGTGAGGGAGAGCATGAGAGGGGAGAAGGTCAGAGGGAGAAGCAGACTTGCCATGGAGTTGAGAGCCTGATGCAAGACTTGATCCCAGGACTCTGGGATCAGGACTTGAATGGAAGGCAGTTGCTTAACCAACTGAGCCACCCAGGCACCCTTCCTATGTGTATCTTAACTTACTTAATGTCTTGACATGCTTGTTTCATCTCAGACATAAAAGTTAGACTTGATCTGCCTTTATGTGTCTGACAAAATCTTAAATGTCTCATAGTGGTATTTATTTAATGTCCCCTGGTTATTCACACTAACATTTCTAGAGGATGTCCATTCTTATTTATTACTATCTGATTGTCACCTGCTCTGATGCCCAGGTATTATTTGACTGTACCTGAGGATGCTCTCTATTTTTGCCACTCCATGTATATAACTTGTATGTTTTCCTATGTTGATTTGTTCACATGTATAACTTGTATGGTTGCCATGTAGATTCATCGGAGGTCTCCTTTAACTTTGGAGTATAACTTTGAATTCTGTTGATATCTCTCACAGTTTGTTGGATTAATTAATGTCAGTCCAATTCTTTAGTGGCTGCTGAGTGAAATTCTACCAAACTGACTACTAAATAATGTTCAACTTCCTTCCCCTGGTATGTGGGATCTCTTTACCCTTAAGACAGCTTGCCAGCCTTTTCTTTTCCACATGCCCATCACCATGTTTAATTGGATCTGGAGTATTCATGATTTTATGAACGTGCACTGGGTTTTCCTACCTTCCTGCTTTTGTTCCTGGCATTTCCAGTGTTGAGAATACCTCTTTCAGTCATATTTACCCATCTTTAAAAATTTGGCTCATTCTGTTTTCTCCTTAACTTTCTTTGCATATGAGCCTCATCCTATAGCGACCACTCATCCCATGTATTTTTTTTTTGTATTTAATCTGTTCTATGTAAAACTGCTTTGTATTCTTGCAATTTACATGTGTGCCCAATTTCCTCTATTAGATGATAAGGACTTCAAGACACAGACCATGAACTTATAGTCCTTAGTTGAACATTACTTTTGAACCTACTATGAGTCACTTACTCTGATGGGAACCATACCTGCTGAGATAAAAGACAGTTCTTGCCCTGATGGAGTTCACAGCCTAAAAGAAGAGACAGAGAAGTAAACAATTTTATATCTCACACAAGTATGGCTCTTTGCATTCACCTTTAAAAATTCCATTCTGTACAGATCTTTAAACTTTAGCAGAGTGGTCAGTAATCCAATTTCTTTGGTCATCCATTAAATGTTTTCATCAGATCAAAAACTACTAGCCAGAAATGACTTATAACTTCTGAGCTAAAATCAAATATAAGTGGAAGTTCACTCAACTGGTCTTGGATAATTTAATTCTTATTTCTAAACTCAGGTTTGACCCACTAATTTCTCTTCAATAGTCAATAAAACTTTGCAATGAGGAATAAACACAAGAGAATGATGGCTTCTTATGTGCCAATCCATGGCTGTGGATTTTGCGTTGACTTATTTAGGGCACTTTTCTTTGTAGCCCATGATTGTGCTCATCTGTAACTATGAAAAGCAAATCAATAATATATGGAATTGGTTTTGGGTGGGAGGAGGGTGGATTGGGGAAATAAGAAAAGATCATGCACAAATGCAGTGACTTTGTGAGAAAGAACTACAAACAGATAAATACAGGCTGATAAAGTCCTAGAGTGAAATTGAAATCATTCCTGCATTCACTTATTTTTTTTTCTAGAATTTGTAGCAAAGCTTAACACAACCTTTCTTAGGCCTAAGAAAATTGTCCCCACAGACCATGCACTTAAGCTATGTCTGTCAGTTGAGGAGTATCAGTGTATTTTAAATGATGGAAAGTTTATTGTAAACTAAAAATAACAAGAATCATGGAGTGATTGGGGGGCCATGTTATTGAAAATGATAGTAGGTAGTGTTCTTGGATATTGCCTTACTTTTTCTTTAAAAGACTGAAGCTGTTATTTGGGCTTGGCCCTCTGGAAGAGATGGTTATCTCTATTACTGTGCATTTCTTCAGCACTCTGTGCTGTCAAAGGCTTTTCTTTGTTCACCTGCTGGATATATCAGATGTATTACTGAGATGTTTTAAGTCACAATTCATTGGTTTCTTTCCATTTTTGGCTTTTGATTAATTTAAAGGTGGAATTACTGATTGGGTATAAGATCACGACAGTATCTTTAATTAATGGAGTGCATTGGCAAACAGAAACACATCAGACACAAAACTACATTTAATGATACTCTTCAGTTTGCTGAAACTCTCTTTTAGAGATTTTCCCAGGGAAACCAGTTCTATTTTTAGGCTTCATGTTTGTCAATTTGTATTTGACCCTTAGTATTTTTGTTTTAATTTATGAAGCCCCATGATATGAATGAATAAAGATGTTTTCTTATGTTTTTTAAACATGCACTTTAATATATACATGTATCCATATGTACATGTGTATGCACACACATATATGCATCTTGGGCCACCTGGACGCTCATGCAATTGAGCCTTGGAGACTCGGTTTTGGCTCAGGTCGTGGTCTCAAGGTCATGGGATAGAGCCTAAAACCAGACTCTGTGCTCAGCCTAGAGTCTGCTTGAGATTCTCTCTCTTCCTCACACCCCCACCAATAAATAAATGAATCTTTAAAAAAGAAGCCTCCTGTTTGCTCTAGCTTTGCTGGTTGATTCAGATGCCGGGCATATACATACACTGGATTACTGGTATGAGAAAATAAGGGGAAGGGCATGAAAATAACAGGAAAAATGTGGCATTTCAGTTCATGTAGGCCTGAATTTATGTATTTAACCATTGAAAAATATTTATTGTACTGAGGGACCATCTGCAGGGCTCTCCTCTCCTTCTCCTGCCCCAATCCAAGTCACCATCCATCTTTGTCTGGACCATAGCAGTACTACTGCCCCCCTTGCTTCAACTCTTGCCCCCTACAATCCAAGCACTGTATAACAGTTGGAGATGCCTTTCACCCAGGTCAAAACCCTCAGGTGGGAAATCAGATAACAGCAAATTCCTCATCATGGCCTATGAGACTCTATATGGTTTGACCCCTGCCTACCTCTCCACTTTATCTCAGCCCTCTCTCTCACCTGCTTGCTCTGCTTCAGCCTTAATGGCCTTCTTGCTGTTCTACAGAAACACCAAACTCTTTCTCCCTTGAAAGCTTAGCCCTGCTCTTTCTTCTTTGTGAAATACCCTGCCCCTGGATCTTCACACAGCTGATTCCTTTTTTTCATTCAGATTTCAGGTCAGATATCACCTCTTTGGAGATTTCTGTGGCCACCCAATTGGATGTGTCTTCCAGTCATTCTACCACATTGTCCTATTTTATTTTAATCACATGTTCTTGTTCATTCATATATTAAGCTATTTACTATATCCTTATCACTAGCATGTGGATTCTGTAAGAGCAGGCACCTTGTCTGGCTTGTTCATTTCATTTTTTTTTAAGATTTTATTTATTTATTTGACAAAGAGGGAGACAAGAAAGAGAGAGAACACAAGAAAGGAGAGTGGGAGAGAGAGAAACAGACCCCTGCTAAGCAGGGAGCCGGATGCAGGGCTTAATCCCAGGACCCTGGGATCATGACTTGAGCTGAAGGCAGATGCTTAATGACTGAGCCACTTAGGCACCCTGTCTTGTTCATTTCTAAAAACCCAGCAACTAGAATGATGCCTGGCACTGAGTGGGACTCAATAAATTTCCATTTCTTAATATTTTACCTTTGAGTGATAGCTAGCGTGTACAAGGACTTAACATGTATTAAGTATACTTAACATATATTAACTCATTACTTCTGACAGTGGGACCATAAGATAAATGACATGATCTTTACCACATAGATAAGGTAACTAAGGTCCAAAGTTTAGAGGGATACACGTATAAGAAAATGTGTACTAGTACTGGGCTCCAGGTGCACATGATGCTATATTTGTTTTCTATTGCTGAATAACAAATTACCACAGATTTAGTGACTTAAAAAAGTTTTCATTTATTATCTCACAGTTTCTGTAGTTCAGATACACAGGCATAGCACTGCTAGCTTCTTTGCCTATGGTCTTACAAGGTTATGTAGTTAAGATGTCAGCTGGGCTGCCCTCTCATCTGACAGCTCAATTAGGGATGGACCCACTCCCAAGCTCTCTCTGATTGTTGGCAAAATTAATTTCTTATGGCTGTAGAATTTTGGGGAGCTTGTTTCTTCTATGCTGGAAATGGAGAGAGACAGATTCTCTGCTCCTTTGAGTCTCTGAGTTCCATGAGGTTCTAGACTGTATTTTCAAAGGCTAATCTGATTAGGTCAGGTTCACCCAAGCTTATCTCTCTTCTGATTAACTAAAGGTCAACTAATTAGGGACCTTAGTTGCATCTGCAAAATCCCTTAACCTTTGCCATATGATGTAACGTAATCAAAGGTCTGATATCCTATCACCTTTGCCATATTCTGTTGCTTAGAAATAAGTTATAGGACTTACCCATACTCAAAAGAAAGAGATTTATGCATGGATCTGGGTCACTGAGGGTCATCTTAAAATTTTGCCTAGCACAAGGAGCAGAAGATCTATACTATTTGTACTCTAATATCTTTAGGGAAGAAGATTGGGAACAAGGACCTTTAGAATGCTAAGATATAACTGCCTAGGTAAAAAGGAGAAGGAATAACTCCCAAATGAATGAATTGTTTGAGAAGAGATTACCCGTACTGTTGTGCTTGAAAACACAACGCAAATTACAAGAAATAAATGGAGCATTGCATATGATTGAATATAAGAGGTTGACCCTTACTTATTTTGGATCGCAGTTTGATTTGCAGTTTTCTGCCCCTCCTGGCCATATCATTTTGTCATTCAGAATGGAGACACTCCACTTTAAAGATAAACTCATGTTGTCAGATGTGTGCCTTACTGAAGCAAAAAAGGGCCTTCTATGGCAAGTGAGCAGATTTAACCAGGCAGCTGCAGTAAAGACATGCTTTTGAAATGCCCTTTTGAATTTTAGGCTTTGAATACTAGAAGGGATGAGCCATGTCTATAGAGAGTCCACATGTGTTCATTCACTGAACTTCTACAGAGCACCTACCAGGTGCCAGAGCCTAGGCACAGAGGCCCAGAGACTCACAGAAGAGTGAGTTTCTTTGCTTCTGTAAGAGCTATCTGCCAGTGGAAGTGGCATGGTGCCACCGATGCCTGAGGGCCCCCTGTGGAGGTTGTGTCGTATCTGGAACTTTCTTCTATAAAGCTAACCAGTGGAAATCTATGAAGCTCCTAATGGTGCTTTTGCTCTTCACATCATTTCAGCCGAAATTTCACACGTGCTCAGTCATAAATAACCGATGTTGACAGTTTCACAAAATTGGGATATGTGGGAAATAAAAGATATGTTTTATTTGTCTTCATTTCTTACCAAGTGAAGGCCAACAGAAGTTGTCCATTTGAACTTTTAATATTAAATGTCTTTTAGCATGAATGTGTCTGCTTTCATATGAAAGGGAAATATATGAGATTGAGGGAAGAACCAGAAGAACACACAAGTCACTTGTGTGCCAGGCTGGGTGTTCAGAGTGTGCATTTCAAATGGCACCAAACCTGAAACCCAAGAGGCCAATGGCTTTGGTATATGTGTATATATTTACAGGGGAAAAGGATGGCAGCAAAGTTGAAAACAAACTCAAGCGACGCCTTGATGGCACAGTCTATTAAGCATCCAACTCTTGATTTCAGCTCAGATCGTGGTCTCAGGATTGTGGGTCCACCCCCTCGTCAGGCTCAACGTTCAGTGGGGAGTCTGCTTGAGATTCTCTCTCTGCCTCTGCCCCTCCCCCCACTCTCCTTCTGTCTCACAGGAAAAAAAAAAGAAAGAAAAACTCAAGAAACACAAGTCCATCACTTAAAGTGAAATTCCACAAAGATCACTTACCTTTTTCTTTTTTTCTTTCTTTTTTTTTTAAGATTTTTTTATTTATTTGTTATAGAGAGAGAGACAGATACAGAGCGCAAGCACAGGCAGACAGAGTGGCAGGCTAGAGGCAGAGGGAGAAGCAGGCTCCCTGCCGAGCAAGGAGCCCGATGTGGGACTCGATCCCAGGACGCCGGGATCATGACCTGAGCCGAAGGCAGCCGCTCAACCAACTAAGCCACCCAGGCATCCCACTTACCTTTTTCTTAAATAATGATTCATAATTGACAGATCCTTTGAAAATCTTGTAAGAAGGTCAGTATTTGGAACTAGCCAGATACTCCCACTTCTAGCTATTTTTGTTTGCAGATTTGGATAAGTGCCCCTTACCTCGATTCTAAAATGGGAATAATTTTATTTTTCTCAAAGTATCACAAGACGAACTGTGTGAGCTAAAATATGTAAAGTGCCTAACATACTATCTTGAGTGAAACAGAGAAAAAGACAGCATAGGGAGGGGTGGGAGCAGTAAGCACTTGTTGAATCGTTGCTAGGTCCTGGGCTAGGGACTGGATGCACAGTGCCAAATAAGGTGCTGTGATCTCCTCTGTGAGACTTTGAAGACCCTGATCAGAATATTGGCTCTACCACTTGTCAGCTGTGTGACTTCAGAAAGCCATTTCATCTCTCTCAGCTTCAGTTTGCACATCTGTAAAGTGGGTATAAGAAGACCTGCCTTGCAATATTCTGAGGAGGTTAAAGGAAACAATGTATGTAAAATACTATGTTTATTGTGGGTACTCAGTAAATGACAGCAGTAGACCCTCATCACCTTCATCACCACCACCATCACCAACACCACCACCATCGTCAAAATCCCATTACTGCCATGAGAAATTTCAAGAAGTTGGGGCTAACTGAGGGTCTATGGATTTTTCAATGCCTTCTCTGGTGTTTTAGCAATTGAATCCCCCCCACCGCCTCCCCACCTCCCTCCTTCCAGGTCTTCCCTCAGTCCATTTAGAGTCAGGGGATAAACATGAACTTCATCATTGCAATAGCATGCAGTTGTGGCCCCTGCAGAAAGTCAATATGGAATCTATTCCAACCTTCTTAATGTACCAACAAGAGAACAAAGGGTAGTTAGTGCCAGTCAGGACCAAAACCTTGCTCTTTTGACTCCAAGTCAACCGCTTCTCCTGCCTTCCCACTGCTGCCTTACTAAATGAAGGAACAATGTGACTGAGGTACTGCCAACTGAACATGATGCAAAGCAAATGATGTCCTAAATATATCTGAGCATGGACTGATAGCAAAAACGAGGGTTTGTTTTATAAAGGGCCACATTGTCACTAAGGTCATGATGGATCATGGCTCTGGTTTTATTGATCTTGTGTTGACGAACTTCAGGTGTTATTGCTTTCTGTCTGCCGTGTAGTTATTGGGGTCTATGACATCAACATAAGTCTGGTTTGTGATTAGCTACTTTAAATTTACTGCTGCCTGTTTTCCTTTGGTCTTTGGTTGTAGAATAGCGTCATAGAAATGCACACAGGTCTTGAGCCCGTGATAACTCTCAACTCAGACCCATCGCTCTCATTTACCCACTGTGTGGGTGACTTGAGACATGTCACTTAACCTCTCTGAGCCTTGCATTCCTCATAAGTAAAATCAAGGTAATAAGTTTTTATACTGTAGGGTTCTTGGGAGGATTACATGGGTTAATCCATGTAATCAGTTTAGAATATTGCCTGGTACTTAGTATGTGCTCAGTAAATATTAGCTTGTGTTATTGCCTCCATATGTCTGTGACTTTATCAATCAGCAGTTTCTGCCATCTTAGTTTGATGCAAATATTTAGAAGTATAAGAGATTTAAAATTAATCACTATGGTGATAATGGTTTAATATCACCATACACTTAGATGACACTGTAGCTTTCTAATCTTTCAATATACTAATAAATATCGATTGAGTGCCTGTTCTGGGCCAGGCACAGTTTTCTACCTGTGAAAGAGGCAAGGTCAGTGTAATTTTCTCCCTCTGAAAAAGGAGAAGGCATGTGTATGGAGAGGTTAGTGAATTTGCCTCATGGCCTGCAGTTGTTAGCATTTCAGGTGGGGCCGGAGTTCAGATCTTCAAAGTCCAGGAGAAAAGCAGGGTTGAGGGAAGGGGCAGACAGGTGTCAGGATCCCTGAGAGGAATGGGTACAAGATGTCCCAAGGACTTTTATAGATAGCCTGGCTGACCTGAGTGGGCTTCCCTTTCTGAGACCCCACGAGCACAGAGCTAACTTCCTGCCCTGCACAGATGCTTTGTTTTCTTTGAGATGCTTCTCTCAAAAGGGTTTCTTTTGTCTTGATGATAATAACATAGACTAACAGCATTATAAATCAGTGAGGTTTACTGTTACAGGTTAGTCAAGTGGAAGTGCTGGAACCCCACACAAATTTGATAGTGAGGATGCTTATAAATGAAATTAATTGTGGGAGCGGAAGAGGAAAGAGGCAGCAAAATGAAATAGGCTGTCCTGTGCATTTCAACGTGGCCCTCTGGACTTCTGATCATTCCTGCCCCCTCCCTCCAAGAATGGGTTTGCACTGGTCTGGCCACATTTACTTCTTAGCTCCCGTTGTTACCAGCAGCACCATTTGCCAGATGGTTCAATGGGGTGAGGGGACAGCATGTGTCTGTGACATGTGACAGAGTGAAGTGAACTGACCCATGTGGGAATTGGACTGAGAGCTTTCATATAAGGCTTTCAGAATCTCATTTCTCATAAACTATAGAATTAAACAAAAGGTTATGTAAACAGATCCAACCAATTGACTTTGGAGTAAAAACCAGCATTCATTCTGATTTCTAATCCTCATCAGTCTTTTAGACAGATGCCTGGGGTTAGGGGTTCAGACAAGGACTTAGTTTGAAAATAACAAGGCCCTCACATGGACTCCGGGAGGACTTGAGTACCTATCAATTGCTGGCTAGTGAGAATATACTGTTGGCCCTGAGCAGGCAACTTAAAATGTCAAGAGGTTTGGGAGAAAAGGGCTGAATATCCCCTAAGTCAGGGTCTCCAAATCTGAAGATCCTCAATACGATTGATTTTGATCTCCAGCACCTCTGTGGAAGAAAATACTGGCTTTAAAGAGCTCCTTGGATTTCTTGAAGTATGAAATGCCTCTTCAGGTTGAAAGTTCCTTTCCATTGCTGTGCTTCAAATGTATGGAAATATAGGAATCAAAGTTAAACATGCTGTCACACGGAATGTTCAAGTTCCACATTTTGCTGCAGGGAAGGGATCTGGTACTTTTCTAGCCACACTCTTCCTCTTAGGGCTACCAAAGCAGTCAGTGCCATTTTTATGTTCTCGGGGGTGTCTTGCCCTCTTCCTCACTCTTGTTCCTGTCCTTGGCATCCGCCTCTCCTCCCCCTTGACTTGCAGGCATGGATACTGTAGTGGAAATTCACGTGTCCTTCCATTTCCGTAAAGGCTTTGCCCCCTTTCTTTCTCTCCATTGTTTCTGAATCTAGTCTGAATTTTAAAGTAAGGCTCCCACCTGCTTTCAATTGCAGAATGACCTTGGAATCTTTTGCTGGGGGAGTACTGTTCTCTTGCCTTCTAGCTAGTAATTAGTGTCAGATGATGTAAACCGCGGAGGTTACAAATAGAGCTCGGAAAGGTGAGACATGCCTTTTGGTTGAAAATGTTCACATTACGGAATCATTGGAAAGCTTGAATGATGATCCCTTGCACATGTATATACATATAAATGTGTATATGGCATGTACACATGTATCTAGACACACATATACATACATATACTGATACGTGTGTGTGTGTGTGTGTGTGTGTGTGTAATTTCTAATAGGATATGGATATTCTTCCATTTGGAGCAGAGTTTCTTCACACTGCAGTATTCGTTTTGATAACCATGCAGAGACAGATGGCATTTTGTCCGCTTTCCAGAACAGAGGACTAGTTTGCCGAGCTACAGCTAGTATAATGAGAAGCCGTGTAAGTTGAAGCTGAGGTAAGACCAGAGCATCTGTCAGTCCTCGTGTGCCAGATTGGAGATGCTGCAGACAAACTAATATTTCAACAAAAAGTTGAAGCAAGTCTAGATTTGTGACCAAAATGATTGCATTTGATAACAATGCCATAGCAGATGTCCTAGAGTTCATGCTTGGTTTTTATTACTGCTCTGTGAGGGTTTTTGGAAGCAAGACCTACCGGCACAGCTTGTATAGAGCACGTTCGTTATAAAATTTTATTTTACAGAAAACAATGAGATGGAAAATTTGTAGCTAATTTGGTACTTTCCTACTCTATCATGTTTCTTTACTTATTATTTAGGGAAAGATGCTATTCTTGTTTGATTTATGTTGGCACTTTCTAGCCTAATAAAAGAACATCATGTTAATTTGAAACAGGGAATGAGAAACCAGTGTTAATGTTCATGATCTAATATCGAGTTTTTGGTATGGGCCACGGGAAGAAGCAACTCCATTTATTTTGCACCCTCTTTTTCATCCAGCCAGCCTTATGTTTTTTGCTACCTTAAAATAAATTTTAAGAAATTTAAAAACAAATCAGATTTAATCCCCTAGAGTCTTCTGTCTACAGTTAGATTAATAGTTGATATTTCCTCAAAAAAGCAATTGTTTCAGATTCAGATGACTTAAGATCTTTACATATGATGAAAAATGTGTTTTTAAGTGTGCAGAATGCCTTTCTGACCTGAGTGCCATGTAAGGTGGTGTTAGCATGACTCAGTGTTAGAAAGTAACTCGCTCAGAACCCAGCTGCTGTGATGTGTGCGTTATGTGAAGGAAAATTGCTCAGGGTTTCGGCAGAATGGGAAATAGTTATATCACCTGATTGCCTTATAACAGATTCCTTATTGGAAGAAGGCAATTATTTTCAAAGGTTGCTGAATGTTAATAAAAGGTTACATGTGGTAGGGAAAATGTTACAGCATCGAGTTTACAGATGGAAGATAGTCCAATTACATACAAGAATATTTCTTATTCCAGGGGCTGTTAGGACCATTCTTGGGCCATACCTCTTAAGTGAACAGTACTCATGGACAAGTGTTTCTGTCTCCCAACTCACCAGCTCTTGGTAAACATGTGGTTTCATTGCTGGCTCTCCTCTTTATTACTTCCCTTTGAGATCTTTGTTTGGATTGTTCTATTTCCTAGCAGATTGTGGTGTTGCAGTCTTAAGGTTATGGTGAAGGTGGTATCATGGTTTTGATTCTCAGTTTGAATTGGAAATATTATGATATAGTGACACACTAGTGTGTAAAAAGGGATATGTGCATAATTAAATAAACATATCTAAGCTAAAAGAAGAAAAACAACCCATTCCAGTGTACTTTCATCTATCTAAACACAATCTTGCTGGGCTGTTGTCCTTATATTGCCTATTTTCTCAGAGCTCTTTCATTACACATTTTTTTTTTAACATTTAGAGAGGACTGAATTTTGTATCTTTTATTTATTTATTTTTTATTAAGTAAGCCACCTTTATTTTTTTAATTTATTTTTTATTTTCAGCATAACAGTATTCATTATTTTTTCACCACACCCAGTGCTCCATGCAATCCGTGCCCTCTCTAATACCCACCACCTGGTACCCCGACCTCCCACCCCCCGCCCCTTCAAAACCCTCAGGTTGTTTTTCAGAGTCCATAGTCTTTCATGGTTCACCTGTATCTTTTAAACCTTGAGTATATTATAAATAATTATGAGATAAATGTAGTGTTATGAAAGGCATGTCCAAGATAGTAGGGTTCAGGAACTTTTAAACTATTTAAATTTGGTTTTTTTTTTTTTAATATTTAGATTGCACTGCAAAAAAGTTTAGTTTAGTTTTAACTGTCATACTGCAGAGAATTTCCTTCTGCTTCCCCTGGATCCAAGAAGGTCACTTGCTAGTGTAGAAACATTCAAAGGCCCAGATGAGAATCTCATCCTAGAGGAGAAGTGCCTTTGTATGGCATTCAAGGCCTTTCACAGCTGCCCCTACCATCTTAGTGGGCCCTGAGTCCTACCACCCCTCCCTACCCCACACCCACACATCACACAATGAACTCCAACTTTAAAACCCAAGTCACCTGAAGCTTTCTTCATGTTTCCTCACCTTGGTAGCCTCTGAGTAAATTTCCTTCTCCATTCCCCATGCTCTGTTGCCTCCTTTAGTTTCCCTATCAGACATGACATGTGTATTCTTGTCCTGAAATTCTTGAATTTGCCAAATAGGTATCCTATAATAACTCATGTGAGCTATCCTGGAAACTCAGGGTGCAAATATGTGTATACTTCTCACTTTTTCCAATTAATTGCTCAGGCTCGCACCTGCTCATTAGCAGAAAACTTAGTATCTTCCTCTCCTTCTTCTTCTTCTTCTTTGAGTCAGATGAAGGGAGACAGAGAGAGACATAGGTAGAGAATCTTTTTTTAAAATTTTTATTTCTAAAATTAATTTATATAGGGGCACCTGGGTGGCTCAGTGGGTTAAAGCCTCTGCCCTGCGGCAAGCCTGCTTCCCCCCTCTTTCTGTCTGCTTCTCTATGTACTTGTGATCTCTGTCTGTCAAATAAATAAATCTTCAAAAAATTAATTTATATATATTTTTTCTTTTTTCTTTTTTTATTATTTATGTTCAACTAGCTGGAATGTAAGTAGAGAGAGTATCTTAAGCAGGCTTAAGCACCCAGCACTGAGGCACCCAGCACTGAGGCCTTATGTGGGGCTGTATCTCACAACCCTGAGATCATGATCTGAGCTGAAAACAAGTGTCAGACACTATTTTTTTTATTTGAGAGAGAGAGAGAGAGCGCGAGAAAGTGCAAGTGGGTCTGGGGGTAGGTAGAGGGAGAAGCAGACTCCGAGCTGGGTGGTGGGTGTGGAGCCTAACAAGGGGCTCCTCCCACAACCCTGAGATCATGACATGAGCTGAAATCAAGAGTCTGGCACTTAACTGACTGAGAAACCCAGGTGCCCCTGCAATATCTCCTTCTTGATACCCTCCTCCATCCCCTTCAAATGGCTAGGAACTCTAGGAGTTCCCACAATTCAGTGAAGATGGGCCTCTGGTTTCTATACCTAAATAAAGGGGAAACTGAAATCCAAGTTCACCCTTACTATTGCCATAGAGGGATGCTTTTGAAAATTGGCAATGTTTAGGAAGCCTGGGTGCCTTAGTCAGTTAAGCATCATCCTTTAGCTCAGTTCATGATCCCAGGGTCCAGGGATGGAGTACTGCATCAGGCTTCCTGCTCAGTGGAGAGTCTACTTCTCCCTCGCCCTCTGCCCCTCCCCCTCTGCTCATGCTCTGTCTCGTACTTTCTTTCTCTCAAATAAATAAAATCTTAAAAAAAGGAAAAAGAATTGGCATTATCCAAAGATTTCAAGATGATCTTTCCTGCATCTCTCACACTGGCAAAAAGAAAAACACATGTTTGATTTCCATGGGTCATCTCTCTATCCTAGAATTTCAAAAACAAGGAAATTATAGTGACAAAATATTTGTATTTAATAAAAAGCAGGACCTTACATTTGAATCTCTTTCCAAATATATTCAATGATATCAGCAGACCAGATCTAGTTGCCCCTTGGTAGAGATGAAAAAAAAAAAAAAACTGAAGCTCAGAAAAGTTAAGAGTTGACTAACATGTTTAGTCAGTTAATCATGGATTTGGGACTGGAGCCTGTTTTTGACTCTGTCTCCCCTTTAAGTTTCTGCTTTTGCATTGTGGATCTCTTTTGTTTTAGTCTTCTAATTCCTGGCTCTGCCATTCCCTCAAGGGTTGGGCCCATACTAAAGCCTTTCTCTGCTTTGGGCTCCCTAAAATGTGCTCCCCATCTGGCCACTCCCTTGAGATCCAACCCTGACCACTGGGCCCGGGGTGGAAGCAGGGAGGGAAGAGTTTAGACCACTTTTAGACTAAAGTTCTTTCTCCTCTATGACTTTTCATGTTATGAGCAAATAAGCGTCATTTCTCTTTTTTCTACTTTTACTCTAATTGATTATCTTAACCTAAGATAGGAAAGTAAGTTGTTTTTCTGTTATAGCCGCCCATATGTGAGTGCACAACTGGGAACCATGATGATTCTTCTGTGTCCAGGTAGACAATTGCTATTGCTCAGGGACTCACCTTTAGAATGACTTTTGCCATTGTTCCACTTCTTAAGTAAAATATGCTAATTAAAAATAAGAAATCAAAGGACAATTTGTGAGAGAAGTTGCTTCTGGGTGGGAAGAGGGCAGACTGTACTCTTTCAGGGTGAACACACATGCACTGTTTCTTATGAGATAAGAGATCTCAAAGAGATGCCCGCTCCCCCATGTTGATTGCAGCATATTCATGAAAGCCAAGATATGGGAACAACTTTAGTGTCTATCAACAAATACATGGATAAAGATGATGTTGTGTGTGTGTACACACACACACACACACACACACACAGAGCAATATCATTCAGCCATGAGAAAGAAAGAATATCCTGCTATTTGCACCAACAGGAATGGACCTTGAGGGCATTATGCTAAGTGAAATAAACTAGACAGAGAAAGACAAATACTGCATGGTATCCCTTAATGGTACAAACTTTTAACTGTAAATTGAATAAGGTCTGAGGATCTAATATGAAACATGGTGACTAGAATTGATAACACCATTGTATAACTGGAATTTGATAAGACAGTAGAACTTAAATGTTCTTACCCACTCCCAAAAGCGTGCAAGGTGATGGATGTCTTAATTTTAACTAGATTGGGGGAATCCCTTCACAGTGTATATTTATATCAAGTCACCATGATGTATACTTTAAATATCTTTTAATTTTATATGTGAATTATAACTCAATAAAGATGATATAAAACAATGATCCCAACGTTAAGATGCATCTTTTTTCAGGAGAGAGTTGAGGTAACCCAGGCTGTATATAAGTGAGAGGTCACAACCAGCCTTGCTTCATGTCACTCTCCCTCAAAATCCCTGTGTCTTAATACTGACTCATGGGCAGTATTAAAATAATTTTTATGACTTAGATCACCATTTTAGACTAAAATTCAGTTGACTCATTTGCACACTGTTGACTTTAGAGAGATTTTTGAATTTTTTTCTTGAACCCACCATAGCTTTTTTACCTTTTCACTATGTTAACTCCTCTCTTTTGTGGTATTTTTTTGTTGGTGTCCATTGAAACAAATTGGTCTGTTAGTTTTGGGGCAAAGATATTAACAGTGTTTCCAACAATAACAAAATTATATTATACAAATCTGTAGATTTCTTTTTTTTAATATTCAAAATATTTATTCACCGCCTGACATAATAGCTGTAGAAAATTTTAATAATAAGATCAAGTTCTTTTTTTAAATTTTTTCAATTTATTTATTTTCAGCATAACAGTATCATTATTTTTTCACCACACCCAGTGCTCCATGCAATCCGTGCCCTCTATAATACCCACCACCTGGTACACCAACCTCCCACCCCCCCGCCACTTCAAACCCCTCAGATTGTTTTTCAGAGTCCATAGTCTCTCATGATTCACTTCCCCTTCCAATTTACCCCAACTCCCTTCTCCTCTCAAACTCCCCATGTCCTCCATGCTATTTGTTATGCTCCACAAATAAGTGAAACCATATGATAATTGACTCTCTCTGCTTGACTTATTTCACTCAGCATAATCTCTTCCAGTCCCATCCATGTTGCTACAAAAGTTGGGTATTCGTCCTTTCTGATGGAGGCATAATACTCCATAGTGTATATGGACCACATCTTCCTTATCCATTTGTCCGTTGAAGGGCATCTTGGTTTTTTCCACAGTTTGGCAACCATGGCCATTGCTGCTGTAAACATTGGGGTACAGATGGCCCTTCTTTTCACGAAATCTGTAGATTTCTATTACAAATACCAAGTCACAGAAATCTGTACAATTTGTGGAAATCAGTGGAACACCATAGAGTGTAGACATATTTGGCATAAATGGTAGCACACTGTATGTTTAATTCTGTAACCTATTTTCATCATTCAAAGAACTGAAAGAAAAGATAAACTGGTTGCAGACATATATCCATGTCCCTGCCCCCAAATATCAGAGTGCTTTTTGTTGACTGCATGGTAAATAAATAAACTTGTATCCTGTTGAGGCACACTTGGATTTTTTTTTTCCAGTTTTTCACCATTACGAACAGTGCTCCAATAACATTCTTATGAATACTGGGATTTTGTATTTTTTGATTGACTTCTTTGGGTTGACCTTTTTCAACTTTGCTAACATGGTGAGTGAGTGATGATATCTCACTATAGTTCTTCTTGTTGTTTAAATGATTACTGAAGTTGAAGATACTTTCATATGCTTGCCATTGTTTTGTTTTTCTTATTCTATAAGGTGCCCTTTGCCATGTGTTTTTGTTTTAATACATTTTTCTTTTAAGGTTTTTGGTTTGTAAGAGCTCTCTGTATATTGGGATATGCTCCTTTATCTTGTCATATGTGGTTGAAAATACTTCCTCCAGTTTGTCATTTTTTTAAAACTTTGTTTGAGGTGTTTGTTATTTTACTATTTGTAAGTTTTTATTTTCTAGTTTTTATATATTCAAATTTTCCAGACTTTTAAGTTATGGTTTCTGGGTTCTTATGTCATGTTAGGCATTTCTAACCACAATATTTTAGAAAAAACCCAACCAAGTTATCTTTTATAAACTTTTATAAACTATTGCTTTTTATTACTGTATCTTCAATCTATCAAAATTGAATTTGATATAAAGAATCAGGTAGAATTTCAACTAGTAAAGCAATTTTTTATTTCATCTGATACATGAAATTTAATGTTAGTTGGGGTAGTGGGGTTGTTTTTTTTAATCTTGATTTTTCTGTCAATTGCTATCTATTTGACCAAATACCATTTATTAAATAATAATTTATCTTTTCCTGAATGATTTATCATATAGGTATATATGGTAAAATTACCACATATAATGAATTCTATTTCTAGACAATATTTAATGAAATACTCAGATTTACTTATTATGAAGAGTGTACTTTTGAAGCCAGTCATACTTAGGTGTTTAGATCATTTTGAAGAGAACTTACGTCTTCTGAGTGCCCACTATTTGAAGGTACTTCATTTCCGAATCTATCATTTATAACTGTATGACCTTTAGTTAAGTACCTAACTACTCCGATCTTCACCTGAGACATTTGGACCATATAAGGTAGGCCCTAAGGTTTTTGTGCATCTCAAAAGAAATAGTGTAAGGCTGTTCCTGCTTTGTACAATAGTGCAGAATCGTAAAAATGACCATGCAGGTTAAAACTATGCAAAGTGGTCCCACTGATGGGAAAAATTACATTGTGTTTTGTGACCTTTATAGTTTTTGTCAAAACGCTACAAACTCTTGGTGCACCTCGGTGGCTCATTCGGTGAAACCTCTACCTTTGGCTAAGATCATGATCTCAAGGTCCTGGGATTGACCCCCACGTTGGGCTCCTAATCCATGGGGAGCCTGCTTCTCCCTCTCCCTCTGCTGCTCCCCTGCTTGTGCTCTCTCTCTCTTTCTCTCTGTCAAATGAAAAAATAAAATCTTTAAAAAAACACTAAAAACCTTTACTGTCAGTTACAAATGTACAGAGAGATGAAATAAAATTATTATTTATTTAGTACATTATAATTTAAAACACTAGAAACATTGAAAACAAAAAGTTTTTTATATGTATCAGGAGTAGTTTAAACAGTGTTTGCCTTCTTGTTGTATAACTTAAGATATGGAGTGACCATCATTTTTATGCCTTGGTGAGTTGTCATACTCTTCCAGATTTGAATCAGTTTCCAATATTTTAACATTTATACTTTCAAAATTGTGAAATATCTCCAAGAATCCATTTAATATGGAGATTTTTGCTGGTGTCACTTCCTTTGGGACCTCATCATCCTTTTCTCACAATTTTCTCACATTGCTTATTTATGTTGATTTGTTCACCTTCACTGGGGTTCTCTGGCTCCATATCTAGGATCTCTTGAATGGTGGCAGGGTCATCAGTCCCATGGTCAGTAATTTCTCCTCTAACTCCATTTGTGTTTGATTTGATTTTTACTTCCATTGTTAGCACTTTTTGTTTCTTTACTTCGTTGGACAATTTTCTCTTTCAATTATCCATTTTTGGGCAAAATATCACAGGGGTTTTTCACTGGGACACAAGGAAGCAACGCAATGACACACTTTGCTTAGTGTATTTGAACTGAAAAATAGATGCTCAGTGACCAGTCACAGACAGATTTTGAAAGAAGTGAGATAATTGATCACTAATCCTGATGCACACCTGTTATATATATAGTAACTTATGGGCTGACAAGCTAACAGTGAAGCTTATACTCAATTCATATACTCTGATAACAAATTTGAACTGTGTTGCTGGGGGATTGTTCTTTAGGTAAACTATGATTTGTGCATATCAGAATTGTGTAAAGTGAGGACTGCCTGTAAATTATATACTACTATGTTTGGCACATAGTAGGTGCTTGTGAAAGATAAATCCCTTTTTCTCTTCTTTTTCCTTCAAATGGATCTAAATAGTGCTACACAAACTTTAGTGTTGATTGGGGTTAGTTACCAAGTTCATTATTTGAGGAAAGGAAATGATACTGGATTGTTTCATAAGACCAACTTTGCTTCCTACAAGCGAGTTTGGACAGAAATCTGTGAATATATGGCCTGCACCATGTCATCCAATTTACATATTATGCATTATTGTTGTACCCTAAATATAGCCTTTTCCTTCAACTACTAATAATCTCCCACACTCCCTCTTATCTTTATGGGTTCCAACCCCAGGACATTAGTTATACTTTTCAAAGTGATTTTGGTTACCCAACCTGATAATTTTTGAATCGACTCAAACATTTATTCAGCTTCACTTTTACCATTTCCAGCCACTATTTCTAAATATGTGAGTTTTAAAATCAAGTATTTTTCCTTAAAAAAAAATCAAATATTCCCAAGTCACATAGGTGTTGTTAACGGAACAATGTGTTTTCTCAGTGGGAAGAGACCTAGGTAGGTGAACCAAGTTGAAAGTTCATTCTAGGGACAATGTTTTAAAATATCACTTATAAGGATCCCAAACTTGAATTATTTTTAAAGATTTTATTTTTAAGTATCTCTATGCCCAGCGTGGGGCTCAAACTCACAACCCCGAGATCAAGAGTTGCATACTCTACTGACTGAGGCTGCCAGGAGGCCCTGGACTTGAATCATTTATTAGCTCTAGGTGACTGGAATGTTGAATTTATTGCGGAAACTTAAAATGTGTTGTTAACCTCCTTTTGCTTGCACCTTGGGACAGATATGCCAGTGTTGCAGTGCCATTTCTTCCCCTAGAACTCTTCATTTAGCATGGGAAATAACTCCGAAATACCCATTTTTGGTATGTCATTTATAGTTCATGGTTTATCTTCCACAGAAAGGTAGACCACCATTTTGTCATTCTTCAGTGAGATGCCAATTGCTGTTAAGTTAAACTTGCTAGAAACAATAGTAGTTCTCTGGCATGATGACTCTCATGGCCATCTGTTCGGGTGGCACTGTGCCCACCCATAGGATGGTATGCCAGTTTCAACAGGGCACAGGTGCCAGCCAAACATGGGCTTAGAAGGCTAGCCTGCAAGAACTCAGCAAGGAGATCCTCCAAGTGGTTAGTGATGCCAAATTAGACCCACATGCTTCATTACAAGGGATCACATCTGTTGATGCTTGTGGGCATTATATTGTCAATTAAGGCTTTCTTTTTCTGTTTCTTTATTCATTCCGATTCTGGACTGGAATACAGCAAATCAAGGGAAAAACTAGTCCTCAGCCAGAAAAACAATCAAGATTGCTCATGTCTTCCTCTAATGTCTGTCTTCTGCAGTCCCAAACTTTGTTCCGAATTCTGTGAAAACTAGAAGGTACATAACCTTAGCTTATGAAGCTCTCTGTTATTAAAGATAACATTTAGGAAACAACCAACCAACTTAATGTCTTATTATCAGGAAAATTTCAAGAATTTATCTGCTGGAACTAGAGAGTGTGATTCTAGTTAAATCCGTATCTTAGGTATTCTCTGTTATTTCTTTATTGAAGAAGAATTTTCAACCAAGAATGAAACAGACCATAATAAGTCATTCATTATCCAGTGTTCTCATTCAGGTCTGGGCTTCAGTGCATGGTTTGATTCCAGAAGTGTTATTACATCTTTGTGTGTTTCAAACTACATTCTAAGTTAGGTACATGAGGCATGAGGTAAACGCAGCTATCTATGCCATATACTAAGACAGAAAGAGTTTGAAACAGAGACTTTGGAGATTTAGGAGCAGAGGCAGTGTTGGGGTTGCGGTCTTTCCTGTCATATGATAGACACTGTGGTAAGTGGTAGGAGGTGAGAACTGTCTTTTAATTATGGGGTGGAATTTAAAAGGTCACGTCAGCCACTTTTCTCTCTCCCAAATGTTTGTGTACCCAGATTACAGATAAATTCTTGGAAAGTTAATAATATTATAGCTTGTCACATAAAAGAATTCACAGAAATTTGAAATATGCCCAACTTCTTGTTGTTGCTAGCTTGCATGACATATTTTTCTTCTATCCCTACTTTCCTTTAGTCTCCCTACCATAAGCAGAAATCAGAATTTGCAGAAACAGCATGAAGGGCTGTGGATGGTGGGGGAAAGAGGACAAGAGTAGAATGGTAAGCACGCAGGCTCTGGAGTCATAGAAACCTGGGTTCGAATCCTGGCTCTACTAATTAATAATGCTCCTCTTAATGCTACTAACTGCTACTACCAGCTCTGTGTCATTGGGCAAGGCATTGAGATTCTCTGGTCCTCAGTTTTTTCATCTGTAAAACAAAGACAATATGTAAGGTACCTGGCATATGGTTGGCAGGATATGAAGGATAGTTGTTAATATTAGGGTTGTTATTATTATTATTATTAGGGTATACTGTCAAGGAAGGGAAAAGGTGGCAAAGGATTGGCTTTATTATGTCAGCATAGGACCTGAGAGGGCCCAGTGGGCATTTCCTCAGAATTCTTTTGGAAAGCTGGGGTGGATTTCCTATCACATTCTCCACGGTGGCTCTCCTAAATTCTCATCTTTCTCCCCTCACCTCTAATCCCATCAGAGTGCCCCTCACCAGGAACATCTGTCTTTGTCTGCATAATTACAAATTCTCTGTTTTGTGTTATGAGATATTTAACACACACAAATTAATATAAACGTATGTATGTCTATCAAATATTGTCAGACATTAAAAGTTGCCAACCTGGTGCTAGAAAACTGTCCCTTGTGGTGAGTTAACCTTTTGTTTCCCTTATTACTCATGGGCATGGGCATCTTATGTTTATTGGCCATTCATGTTTATTATTCAGTGAAATGCCTGTTAAGTCTTTTGTTTGCTCTTCTACTGGCTTATTTGAAATGAGTCTCTTTATCTTTAGTAACACCATTTGCCTTAAATTTGATTTTATCTGATAATAATGATCAATTCCAGCTTTCTTTGAGGTACTGTCAGCACAATGTAGCTTCTCCCTCTCTGTTACCCTGTGTTTTAGATATGTCTGTTGTAACTAGATAGATTTTTAAAAATTCAGACAACAGTCTTTATCTTATAATTAGAGCATTTAGTTCATTGACACTTAATGTAATTAATAACATATTGAGTTCAAATTTACCTTTTTAAAATTTTTTTGGTATTATTATGTTCAGTTAGCCAACATATAGTACATCATTAGTTTTTGATGTAGTGTTCAAATCTACTGTTTTTACACTTTCGATTAGTCTTGCTGTTCCATTTAATTTTCCTTGCATTAATCAATGCCTTTTCAGAATGGGTGGTTGTATGTTCATTGTGTATCCCAACTCTACTTCTTTAGAAGTCATATACCCTATATTTATTATTCTGATTATAATATGCATATTTTATTTCTATTATTTTGGTTTATAATAGGCATGCTTAACTTATTAAAGCCTAATGGTAATGAATAACTTCACCCTTCTCCTGGAGAGTGCAAAGAACTTCAGACATTTTTACTCCATTTATTCCCCTCCCAACTTATATTACTATTAAAAATCTTATTTCTATCTTGTTTTCTAAGCCCATTAGATGTCATTACCACAGTTTTACACAGTCAGTGCTCATTCCATTTGCCTGTACATTTACTATTTCTTTTTTCTTTTTCTTTTTTTTACTATTTCTTTTTTTAATACTCCTTGCTGCTCAGACCTTCCATCTGTGATCACTATCCTTCTGCTCAAAGTATATCTTGTAGAATTTCCTTTAGCGAGGCTCTGCTGGTGGTAAATTCTGTTTGGGTTTATTTTTAAATGTCTTTATTTCCCCTTCATTTTTGAAATATATTTTTTCTGGGTATAGAACTTTTTTTTTTAGCACATTGATGGTTCCACTCTTCTCTGGCTTCTATTGTTGGTATTTCTCCGGCTCCTTTAAAGGATTTCTTTTTGCCCTGTGATGTATCTGGGCATAGATTTCCATTTGTTTTTTTCCTACTTAGGAGTCATTGAGCTTCTGGAAATCTGTGGATTAGGGTTTTTAATTTGTTCTGGAAAATTCTCAGCCATTCTGTTTTAAATGTTTCCTCTCCTCCATTGTCTCCAGTTTTTCCCTCTGGGAGTCCGAATAGACTTAGGCCTTTGTATACTGTAGTTTATATCTCTTAGCTTCTCTTTCATATTTTCTCTGTGCTCTATTCTGAGTAGTTTCTTCAAATCTGCATTTTAGTTTGCCATTTCTGTCTTCAGCTATATTTGATCTGTTGCTGAAACCATGCATTAAGATTTAATATCATAGTTGTGTTTTTAATTTTCAAATCTTTGTGTTCATTGTTGATAGTCTTTTATTTTCTGCTCATTTTGGCTTTGATCTTTTATTTTTTATCTTCCACATTATTATATATTCTATTTCTTATCAGTAATACCTATAATACTTAATGGTTTAACTGTTCTTTCTTGTTTCTTCCATGTCTTGTTCATGGTAACTTGTTTCCTTGTGTGTTTAGTGACTATTACTGTATACCTCAATTCGGGGTGAAGCTAATCTGTGGGGACTTTTGTAGATCTGGGTCGATGATCCTTTAATTATAGAGGATCCATATGCTTTTGCTGGTCAATAGGAGTACTGCTATATTAGAATAACTTCTAGGCTTCATGTTTCCCAGTCATGCTGGATGAATCAATTTAAACCTCAACCCCTTTTAAAAACAGAACTCTGGAAACAAATTCTTGAGATGGGTGTGGTAGGAACTGCTACTGCTCTTACTATTATTATTAATTTCCATTCATCTGCTGAGGTGGAGAAGAGAAGTTTCCTTGTGGGCTTGCTCTGATGGCTAACAGATATTGTTTCTGGCCTATCTTTCACTGATGATGTAGCACTCTCAAGAGGGCCAGATTTAAGTAAGGGTCTCAGGTACAAATTCTCCATTTGCCTAAACCCAGGGACTGAGACTTCATTTTTAGCTCCCAAAACTCTGGGTTACTGGTATGACTATTTTTATTCTTGATCCTTCCTTGCTTTTAAGTTTGCTTACGGTCTGCTGTGGTTTCAGCTTGCTCTTTCATCTCACTCACCCTTCTCCTACCCTCCCCCACTTCTCTCCTTTCCCTACGTCTCTGACTTCCCCCTCTCCTTTTCCTCCCACTTCTCCACCACCTTGGATTTCTCTTAGTTTCTTCTGAGCTCAACAATGCGTGTAAAAACACATTGTTATAATTCATCCAGCATTGAGGAGTTTTGAAGTAGGAGGGCTATTTATAATGTCCTAGTCACAATATTGCCTAAACAGAAATCTACCATTCTCTAAATTTCTAACTCTCAAACTATAGTGCCTTTCTTCTTGCAAGTCAGCACCTCTTCTTGTGTTCTTGATCTTATCTCTGCCTACCTTCTCCTAAACCTGTTTCTAGAATGTATCTCATAAGTCTATTTCACCTTCAATCTTTCTTGCTTTCTGTGTTCAAATACTCTTGGGTTTCTTCGCTCCCAAGAAAATCTTCCCACAGCCCTGGTACCTTTCATCCTACTATTATCTCTCATTTTTAACTAATTAATCAAATAAATATTATTATTAGAAACTTGCTATGTCCCAGGAACTCTGCTGGGTTTTAGGTGCTATCAAATATGACAGTGAAGGCCCCTTCCAGAACTGGAACTCAGGCTTGTCTCACTCTGAGGTTTAAAATCTTTCTTCTACAACTTACCTCATATTTTTCAGAGTGGTCAGGGATGTATTTTAATTAAAGGAGCAAAGATTTAATGGATATTTACTGTGTACCAGGTAATCTGCTAGGGATTGTGATTTGATAGGAAAGAAAAGTAAGAAAAGATTGTCTGAGAGGAATAGTTTTCCTCTGCCCTTCAAGATCCTTCTAGTTGGACTAAGAATCATATTGACACAAGACAGATTAATAGTAGGAAATCAAATTTAATAGTGTACATATGGGTAATCCAAACAAACATGAAATTCCAAAGACATTCAGGCAACTTGAGACTTACTGACATTCTGAGCTAAGGAGAGGGGCTGGGGTTTGATAATATAAAGGAGAGGAAGACCATCAGCAGGGCAGTGAGAGGAGATAATCAGAAGACAAAGGTTGCTCTATTATGCAGGTAAGTCCCTTAGGTCTTTTCCTGGTACTGGCAGATGGTTGAGGGGACAGTGAAGAGCTTTTTCTGAATGAGCTGGGTTTTCATTTCTTTTTTTTTTAACTGTGTTATGTTAGTCATACAGTATATCATTAGTTTTTGATGTAGTGTTCCATGATTCATTGTTTACGTATAACACCCAGTGCTCTTTTAACTCAAAATAATCTTTTAACTCAAGGTGGCTCATCTTAGGGCATCCTGCCCTTGACCCCTCCAAGATGAAACATGATCCTCACTCTCATGGAGCATGTGGTGAACAATTAAACAAAGAGGATGTTCAGGGTGATAGGAGAGGATATAAAAGAGGGGTATAATCTATTTGGGGGGTCAGAAAAGGCATCCCCAAAGAAATGACAAACTTACATCAACAGTGTCTTACTCTCTCTTTATGTTTATTCTTCCTCACCACTGGTTCACTTATCTTGTTGCTAAAATGCTATCTTGAGGATTACTAATGACCTCCAAATGACTAAATCCCATTGCCTTTTTCTACTCACACTTGAATGCGTCAGTAGCAGGCAGCACTCTTTGACACCAGTCAGGCCCCTTCCTTGAAGCCTTGAAATCCTTGGATTCCTCTCTCACTTTACATACACGTAGTTGCACAGTCCTATACCATAGGCCTTCCTTTGCAACAAATTTCATATCCAGTATTTCTGTCCCAGGACACAGCCCAACTAGGACCTCATCATCTCTTGACTGAATTGTTGCAACACTCTCTGCTCAGTGTCTGTCCCTAGGTCCAGCTTTGCCAAAGGCGCTTCTTCAATCAGTGGTTGGCAGCCTGGGTTTTTCATTAGAATCACCTGAGGTGCTTTAGAAAATGTTAATACCCTAATATCACCCCCAGACTTCTGACTTAATGGGTATGGTGGGGGGTTTTGTGCATCAGGTTTTTTTAAATAGCTCTCTTGGTGATTCTAATATGCAGGCAAGATTGTGATCTATTGCTCTAATCTGGGGTTCTCACACTTTGGAGTGTATCAGAAACTCCTGGAGGGCTTATTCAAACACACTGCTGGGCTTTCCCCCCAGATTTTCCAATTCAGTGAGTATGCAGCTGGTCTGCATTTCTAATGAGCTCTCAGGTGATGCTGCTGCTGCTGCTGCTGGACCAGGGACTACTGTTCAGATTCTATAGCCAAAATTTTCTTAAACAAGAAATCTCATAATATCACTCCTCTGCACAAAAACCTTTAATGGCTCCCTTTGATCTATCAAAATCAGAACAAACCACTCATCATGGCCTTCAAAACCTTTAACTATCTGTTCCTAGATGCCTATCCTACTATGTTTCTTGTTATGTCTCCGCACCAAACAAATGGAACTATTGACTCTTCTTTAAACACATCCAGGTACTTGCTTGCCCTCATGTATTTGCTCCCATTTTTATCCTGGTTGATGCTCTTATTCTCATGTATTTACATGTTAAAATTCCATCTGTCCTTCAAGGTTTATCTCATATACTTTTCTCAGTGGTGCTTCCTTCCCTTATTCCCCAATTCCCAGTACATACACACTCATTCACTCACTCACTTGCTCATTCATTCAGTGTCACAAATTTCCCCTGAATCTTTGTACTATCCACAGGCTGTGCAGCATGCCCTGCCTCATATTATACTTTATGTCTTCATGTGGAACCCTTCCCCAGCCTATGCAACTAAATTATACATGCCTTGAAGGCAAGGAATTCTTTGTGTTTCTCTTTTGATAGCCTATAGCCTTGCTACTCATAGTGAGACTCAAGGTTCAGCAGCACTGCCATTACCTATGTTGTCATTGGGGATGTAAAATCTCAGATTCCACCCCAGAACTATTGAATCAGAATCTGCATTTAAAGGATCTGCAGTGATTCATCTGCACATTAAAGCTTGAGAAGTATGTGTTAAATATTTTTTGACTTCCAGTACCTAGAATAGAACGTATGGCAAAATAGATCGATGCTTTTTCCCACCTGCCCCAGGGATGCTGCTCATCCAATTGCTTCCTGAATCTTCTTTGCAATAAACAATAGGATGCCTTAAGATTGAGTCAGAACACAGGCTGAAGTGCACTGAGTATCAGAAAGTAGGAGCCCTTGTCTGGAAGAATTTGTAATCCAACTCAGCAGACCAGACAGGCCAATAAGATAATCTGTGTTTGGGATGACTTCATAACCAGGTTACAAAGTGGACAAATCCCCCATCACCTGTGGGAGCCACAGTGCAATAAGAATATCTCAATTCCCAAAGGTTTCTTTCTCTATTTTTGGAGTTTTGAGCACCTGTCCTGAAACTTTTGAATTTTTATTTATAATCCTAGGAAAGAGACATCGGTCTGATGGAATATTGTTTAGTACTGCTAGTCATCTCAGTGTCAGGGACTGCCATAAAGTTTCACACATCGAGTCAATGAATCAAGATTTCTGTCAGATACTTTCTAGAGTCATACTTGATGGAACAGTCTGTGTACATACTCTGTTCCTGGCTTCACTGGAAGAAATAAAATGGTCGTTTAATTAATAATTATTAATAATTATTTTTAAAACATTTATTTGCTACTTCATTCTGTGAAGGATTTTAGGCACTTTACAACATAAATATATGGATTGTATGTGAGGAAACTAGAAATCAAAATTTTAAAAAAATTAAGACTATCAAAGGAGTAATACTAATACATAGACAGAAAACATATTCTCCAATGCATTTTGAATCCATCCAACCATTTTTCAAATCCACTGCTGTAGTATAGTCCAAACCAACATTCTCTCTGGCCTAGCTTCTTTCCTACCTCCATCATTGTCCCTCATTCTCATCCATCCTTCTCACAGCAGCTAAAGGATTCTTTAAAAATAGAAGCCTGTGGGGTGTGTGGGTGCTCAGTGGGTTAAGCCTCTGCCTTCAGCTCAGGTCATGATCCCAGGGTCCTGGGAAGGAGCCTGCATTGAGCTCTCTGCTCAGCAGGGAGCCTGCTTCCCCCCCACTCCCGCCTGCCTCTCTGCCTACTTGTGATGTTTCTCTCTCTGTCAAATAAATAAATAAAGTCTTAAAAGAAGAGAACAGAAATAGAAGCCTGATCCTGTAAATCATGGCTTTCCCCCATCTGTCCTGCTTAACAGCCTCTACAAGTTTCCTATTGCACTTAGGATAAAAGTCAATGTCCTCAAATACAGCCCACTAGGAATTTTGTGGTCTGGTGCTGACAGCCTGTAGTGGCCATTGTTGATTTTAAAGTACCCAGTACCCATTTGTACTTCCTAATTGCATGTTGGTTTCCTTGAAGGAAATCACCTCTTTCACCTCTTTCACATATGGTCTGGTAGAACCAGCAGTCAAGTGCCTTCCCCTCCTCTAGGTATTGGGCAAACATAGTTTCTTTTTTGCAAGCATCTCTTAAAATCAGGAGCCAATAGATACTCTGAGAATGTGAGCTAGGGAACGAAGAGGTGAAAGTTGATTAAGTTTGATTCATCCAAGGGACAGCACACAGGCCTGGCCGTTCCAATTACAAGACTCTTCCTGGATTTCTTGTTCTGGAGCCCTTTGGAGTTTCCTGAATCCTCCCTATTTGGAAGTCTTTTCACCAACCCTGTAAGTCCCCAATATCCTTCCAAAAATTTCATTTTACTGATGTAAACCAGAGTTTTTCTTCTTTCACTCTCTCGCTTTCACCCTTCTGTACTCTGCTCCAGTTATATTGGCCTTCTGTCATTTTCTTAAAGAGCTTTTGCGTGCCTCAGGTTTCTTGCACATTCCATGTTACCTTTAGTCAAAATGCTCTTCCCCCATCCACTTTAGTCAATCCATACTCATCCTAGGTCAAGTGTCATGTCAAGGTCATTTTCTCATCAATGACTGCCCTAATTTTCCTGAGTGGTTCAGATCTCTCTGTTGGAACTCTTTTGGAACAATGCCCCTCTTCTCCATAGCTCTTATACAGTTGGCATTTTATATTGAGTTTATGATTCTTTGTTGTCTTTCTTGGCTCTGAGATGTTATCTACAAGAGGGCAGGGATTGTGCCCATTTCGCTTACTGATGCACTCTTGGTACCTGGGGCAGTGCCTACTATATATGAGGCACTCAATAAACAATGACTAAATACTTTGCGTGGAAATTTAAGCCAAAATATGATACTTCTAGACAGTTCATATTTGTTACCAGTGTAGTCAGAGGAAAATACAGTCAGAGGCTCTTTAGTGGGGGAAATTGAAGACATAGTGAGATAGTTGTGTTTTGTGAACAAAGCAACCCCTTGGAAGTCATATTTCTTCCTTCCTTCATTTACTTGTTTCTCTCTCTACTCATCCATGTCCTTAACAAAACGTATTAAGTACCCAATTACTGGGGCTGCAAGGATGAATAACTGTGAACAAGTAAGTTTTGAATATTAGAAATGTGCTCTTTGTTATCAATATGGCCAGTTAGAATAGTGAAAAAAAAGTTAACTAGTTATTTGATAAGCAAACAACTACAATTTTATATACAAATTGCCGATCTTCTTCCATTGAGATACTGGCCTCATAGAGTCACTAAAATAAACTTCATTGGGTTTCTATATTTATTTTTACTTTTTACGTCATTCCCTTCACTGTTTTCCCAAATGTTGTGGCTTTTTACCACAGTATTCGAAGACACATATCCAGCTTTCATTGCCTAATATCCCCCAAGTATCTCCAATTAATTCATGGACCATTGTGATAGTTTTTTTATGCCATTTTCATGCTACAGAATGAAATTTCTGTTTCTTAAATAAGCACATAGCATTTTTGAGAGTAGAGATAAGTAGGGCATCAAATAAAATAACAACAAGATAAGGTACTGTACTCAAAAAAGATTGGAAATTGCTTGTTATCTTTTTAGAGTTAGCTTCCATCTGTGATATTCTCTCTCTCTCTTTCTCTCACACACACACACAAAAAAAATCACAGACTGACCCTGTCCATAAACAATGAATATGTTACTTTAAGTTCAATAATATTTCAGTTGAAAAAAAATAATAAGTGATCCTTTCTTTGTTGTTAATCACTTGCCCTACTTAATTCATTCATTATACTCTGAAGCTCTGAGATTAAGCCCCCAGGCTGGAGAGCTTCATATGAATCTTTTCTTTTTTATCTATTCCAAGTTAGATTAAGTCTAGGTCCTGTTTAATGAGGTGCCACTTGCTGGGTTTTCATGCAGAAAGAATTCCTCATCCACAGTGGTATGTATATACCAAATAAATTATCAGGGTTTTTTTTTTTTAAATTTCTGACTAATGCTTCCTATAGGAAAGACTATCATTATGAGCTCCCTGGGATCTGGGCAGCTGGATTTCGTTGATTTGGATTTTTTTTTTCTTTTCATCAAAGCCCTGTCTTGTTTTTTCATTATATTTAGGGGGTATGATATTATGAAGAGATTTCCAGACAGCATTAAGTGCCATGCCATGAACAGGGGGATGGGCTATGGGTGTCATAAATGAGTCAAGTTATAGGCCTCTTCATGTTCCTGTACATTTGTACTTTTTAAATTTAACCCTCTTAAAAATGAGCATGACTCCTTCATGTTTCTGCCCCAAATCCCATCCTGCGTATGTATGCACATTTGTGTTGGGGGTAGGAGTTGCCAATGTTTTTATGTTTTCATGCATGGTTCTACATGCAGAATCAATAACTGGTTATCCCCTTGAATGCTGCCTTGTGCTGAATACCCCAGATCCTGGCTAAAAATGGCATACAAGGGAGTGTTTGCAGTGTGGACTGCATTCTGCCAAAAACTAGGCTTATGAGGTTCTATCGCCCCAAATGAGAGTCATTGTACTGTCATTATAGAAGTGTTCATTGCTATTGCTGAGATAACAGTACTCCTTCCCCATAGGTCTGCTTGGCTAGACAGGGACTCAGTAGCCCTATAGCAGGCCAAGAGTAGTCAGGGATACAGGGAAAAGTATACAGAACAGAATAGAGCAAAATTTTGGAGGTGGAGGGAGAAGAGAGTGGAGGTTCCCATGGAAAACAGTAGGACACTGGTAGTGTGAGCCCACCGTCCCTGATGGCAGCATTCCTGACCTCCTCTAGATGATCCGGATCTTCAAGTCTGCCTATTGGGACAAATCAGCATGTTTGATAAAAACCTAGTAGTAATGAGGCCAACATCTTGGGTGATGTTATCATATGGTCTACTTGGGGGTGTGTGGAGGAAAAATAGTTCTTATACACCCTTACTGCTACTATAACCAACTAAGAAAACCAAGACAAAGTGGAAAAGGCAGAATATAGTCCACTACTAACAACTACAAATAAGACACAGCAGCAGATTCTGCATAATTAAAACCTATCCACAATAAAATAAAATGTAAAAGAACAAATGGATTTTACCCGGTTTAATATTCTTTATTTCTTTAGCATTCTGTCCTAGTGATGACATTCTAGAGCTGTTTCCCAAACTTCTTCATGCTATAGAACAACTAGAAAGTGATGTCTCTTCTGCCTCCTTGGGTAACTAGAAGAGACTGTACATGATTGGAAGAGGTAGATCCAGGGGCTCTGGCTATCCCAGGTCTCACTCAACCATTATGAAGACTGTAGGGATCATTAACAGCCCTATAACCACTAGTTGCATGAGTTCTGATCTACAGCTTTTCAACAAAATGGGGTTCTATCACTTCATTTTGAAATCAATTTCAAAAGAATTATTCTGGCAATCATATTTTTCTGTTTAACCTCCTGGATAGTGTATGTATCTGTGAATATATTTTTATTTTTCCTTTAAATCACTTTTCTTACAACCTTCTACTTCTAAGACCGAGTCATGAGGCCCATTGCCCCAAAGAAGAAGAGGGCAAAACCCGCCCAAGACAAAGAGGTTGTTGATCAGCTTTAAGTCTCAAAATTCACTATTTTGAGGCCATAGAAAGACCATTGTTTTGAAAGCCTGATTGTTGAGAAAGTGATTTCCTAAATCCCTTTAGCGCTCATTCAGCATATGACAAACTAGGCATAGTCGACTAGATCATGGATGTTTACTATATTCTTAAAATAGAAGTCAGGACCTGAGAAAAGAAGTACAAATCCTCTTTTTTCTGTTCCTGGTGGGTGGGAGAAAGAAGAGACGTGAAGGAGAGAGAGAAAGGAGTTCAGATGCTGGGGTCTTCATTTTCCTTTTCTTTGAGAATGTTAGATTGAGGAGGTTATTTAGAAGTTTCCAGCTGGGTGTAAAGGAGTCTGAAAACATTGGGAGGCAGAGGGATATGGTACTCTTGTCATAGCGCTGGGAGGTCTCAGACCTGTTGCAGAAGCCCTGCCTAAGTCCACGTCCAGCATGTTGCAGGAGTAATAGTGCAGCACTAGAAAATGGAAGGCAGTACTTGAGGATCCTCATGGACTGCATAGGCTGGAAGATTCCTGTGTCCTAGTGATGGAAGGAGGAAGGCTGAGAATGCTAGAGTTAGAACACAATTGACTCTGTGAACGAGGACTCGCAGTCTGAAGGAAAATGGTTAAGACTATGGACCCTGGTGCTGGATGTGAGCTGGTTGCCCCAAAAGGTAAAGTGGAACCCACTGTACCTTAAACATCACCAGTCCAAGGAGCAGAACAGAGGGCTCTGCTGTAGACACCAGTTAAGATGTAAAGGATACCATGTGGACCCATGGACACTTGCATGTCTACCATTACTACAACGGGTATGGTACCAGCTCCTGGTATTCACAACCTTGTGTAATACCTTCCACTTGACTGTGGGTAGGACCTGTAACCTGTAGGACCTGTAACCTGTTCCTCACCAATGAGATGGTAATGGGATGCCATTTCCATGATTATATGTCAAAAATGAAGGTATGTCACTCCTGTGATGTTTCTTACGTTCTGTCTTACTAGCAGATAATCTCTAGAATCTCTTGCTCTCTGTTGCTGAATTTGAAGAAACAAGCTGTCACTAATCCCATTGCCACAGAGAAATGAATTCTGTCAACAATATGAGTGATCTTGGAAGTGGATCCTTTCCAAATTAAGCCTCCAGATGAGAAATCAGCTTTGGTCAACACCTGAATTGTAGCCTATGTGATCTTGAGCAGAGGACCCAGTAGAGCTGTGCCCAGACATCGGACCCACAGAAACAGTGAAATAATGAATGTGCATTCTCTTAAGTCACTAAGACTGTGGTAATTTGTTACATAGCATAGAAAACAATTATACAGAAGGATACATAACTTTTGGGCCCCTTATACCTACACATCATCTTGAAGAGAAGGAGAGGTGGAAAGAATATGAAAGAGAGGGTGTTTAGAAAGAGAGGTTACCCATTAACATCAGAAGACTGGATTGGACTGAGTTTACTCAACTGCAAGAAGTTTTTTCCTAATATTTGGGAGTGTGAGGATGGTTAGGATCATGGGGAAGTTTTGATAAACTCTTGAGAAACCAGGTACCTTTTTGTACATTTGAGTGTAGTGGGAGTAATCACACACACACACACACTTCAGTCACAGTACTAAGGAGTCTTTTAAGGGGTTGCAGTCCTTCTTGGATGCAGAGTGTTCATGTCTATGACACCTCCTTACTGAAACCTGGTTAAAGAGCCTGATAAGCTCTTTGAACACAGTTCAGTAAAATGAATAAAGCCCGGTATGGATGGCTTTTGTTTGTGAGGTTTGGACTGCTCAGTATAATGAGCCCTCATCTGGGAAATTGTATCTTCATTTGTAAGAAATCTTAAGATATGGAGGGAGCGTTAAAATGGTGCAGTTGATTAATTATACTTGGGTGGAGTTCAGATTTGTTCATGTCAATGTATCTGGGAAACAGTACCCAGTCACAGAGTTCAGGCATCTTTCAGACACCATGTGGCTCATGTTGACAGTGTGAAATGAAGGTTCTACCCTCTGACAGGGAAACTCGAATAGATCACGTGCAGAGTTCAGGAGACTGTTCACTCGGGCTTCCCTCAGTGGACTTGGATCTCTCCAAAAAGGGAGGTGCTGATGGAGTTTTGTTAGAGTCTGGCAAAATGAAGGTTGGCACAGTATTTGGTTTTCCTACCCAGCTCTGCCAGAGCCAGTCATTGCTGAAGAGCAAGTTCCCTGTCACTTTTCAACAGAGTAGCACACTTTTTGAGTGCCAGATTCTGTGCCTTCCTGATTCCTCGCTTAATGTGGGCAGGACCACTGCGTTCCCATCCATCTGATACCTGAGGAAAGATTCATTTCCAGCTCCTAGCATGATGATCCCAGGATTCTAGTGAGCTCTAGGATGATAAAATGTCTTTGGACAAGCATTGGCCAGAAGGAAACAAAAGGATATACCGTTGTCCTTTCAGAAATGGAACTGAGGATGAGGTAGAGGGATTCCATCATGGAGGATGAAGTTCTGGCAGAGGCCACACAAGCAGCTGGCAACTCCATGGGGTTGGCAAGCCATGGGTGCAGCGCCCAGGGCCTTCAGCACAACAGAGCGAGGAGGAGGATAAATCAAGCACCGGGTAGTGTTGGGAGGTACTCCCCCATTCCAGTTCATTTTCAGCAAAATTAAATAACCAACTGCTAATTTAATTTTTCTCACATATGTGCACACCACTAAGAAAAAAGAGCTGGAGCACAATACATATGTCCTGAGTTATGTTAATTTCCCCAAAAAGAGTGCTTTGAAAGAGAAAATAATCACTGTGGAGACCGTGTGATGGCATGAAAGAGTTTCCTTCAATAAATTTAAAACTACTATGGGTTGATTTATTTTTAAATGACAAGGTTGGAGTTAGCAAGGGTGAGCATGGAGAAATGGAAAGGGAAAGAAAGAATTACTTACGTCTATGTGTCCACATGTCTCTGTGTGTGTGTGTATGTGTGTGTGTGTGTGCGCGCGCACGCACTTTCTTGAAATAAATATACTGGTTTGGCTATTGCCCCATCCATATATTCTCCTCCCTAGAGCTGAAACAGTCGTGTGTGTGCGTGTGTGTGTGTGTGTGTGTGTGTGTGTGTGGTGTGTTTTCCAAGAGGAATAACAAATGGTTTGCCTCACTCTGCATCTGGGTTCTATACTGGTGGCACCGTGCAGGAGGCCTGTTTCCCACTGACTTCTTTAGAGAAAAGAACAGTAACATTTCAGCTTCATAGTGGGTTGTTATCAAATATTTTGAACTGTAATCTTGTAATTACTATTAATGTTGCATTAAAAGATTATTTAATGAAGGAGATCATGCCGGGAACAAGCATTATAATGGCTCCAAGCAGCCTGCCTCCCACATACCTGGAAAAATTCCCCACTGCTGTGGAAAGCAAAGATGAGCCCTGCTTGTCAGTTCTAAACAATAGGCTTCACACTAGATCTGTTAAGACCTGTTGCTTTTGGCAAACACACACACACACAAACACACGTGCGCACGCACACACTCACACCTTGAAAACATTAGTAAAAATTGATACCTATGGCTCAAGACAAGTCAAACAGACGTTTCTAGCTTTAACTGCATATTTAATCTGAGATGGTACAGCAAAGACTTCACACAGAAAAGCTCTATGGTATCTGTCTTCAAGTGTGTTTTATCTAGAAAAAGATTTTCTCTATCTCCCACCAGTTTCTGGATCATCTTCTTTCAGAGCCAGGTTTTCAGAGGCTTGTGTCTAATTCTGGAGTAAAAACCCATGTCCATGCAGAGAAATTGAGTGACAAATCAAGGAAAATCATGAATTGCAAACTAGTTAGAGGTGTTTGCACATAAACTGGGTTCTGTATGGGGCATCATGGCACTTTAGGACACATATTAGATCACCATGTTCTGTAATCCTTTGGAAACCCCATCTGAGCATTCACCTGTGGACATTGGGAAACAGAATTCCTACAGAGCAAACCGGGAGTTTGGTTTCTACAAGCAAGCCCTCCGAATACCAAGAGCTTATCTGAAGTCACCAAGGAAAAGGGACTGCGCTTCATCGACTTGTCACCGTGTTCAACAGCTGAGCTTGATAGTGCTCACACATCTGTCTAGCATGGGGCTTTCCAACTTGGGCTCTATTGACATCTAGAGTCAGGTGACTCTTTGTTGTGAGGGGCTGTCCTGTGCCTTGTAGGATATTTAGCAGTATCTCTGGCCAGTAGCACCCCTTATGCCCCATCATAACAATGAAATACATCTTCAGACATGGTCAAATATCCCCTGAGTAGGGTGCGTGGGTGAGCAAATTCATCCCCAGTTGATGAACCACTGCTCTAGTGTGATCCTCCAATCCTATGTGGCTGGTGCTATTATTGTCCCTATTTTACAGATGAGGCAGCTGAACCTGTGAGAGGTAGTGACTCACCCAAGATCACACAGCACATGTGTGCTACAGTCCCTAGCTCCTTCCCATCTGCTGGCATCCCCAGGCCATTAAGTAATGAGAACAGTAGAGTGAGTGGGCCTGAGCATCAGCTTTGGTCCACCCAGGGTGTGGGTCTTTTCACATGTTGAGTCCTGAGTTTCTGTCCAGTGGAGGTGAGGGGGCTATAGCTTTAAAGGGAGAACACTAGAATGGTAGCCTCAGCACCTTCCCAGGATCCTTTGCTTCATATTTAGCAGTAGCCAACACCACCATCATCTTCATCATTGGAATGGAAGATATTTCAGATTTTGAGAATGAGTGCTTGTCTAGAGCTAGGGCTCCACGATCTCTGGAGTCAGGCATTCACCTACAGCCAAAGAGAAAGAAGAGGGGTGAAGCATTGGAAGGCTGGGTTCCAATCATGCGTGACTTTGGGCAAGGCCTTGCCCCTCTCCTGACCTCATTTGGACACGTGTGGAAGGGCAGGGTGAGACCTGATTATCTCAAAAGTCCATTTCAGTTTTACCCCTCTTCAGAGGGCTTAGCCAGTGTTAATTGTAACAGGTGTGACACAGGCCCATGGGATTCAGCATTACTGGCTTAATGGCTATGCAATGGGTGAATGACTTGGTGAAGGCTTATAGAGGGTCTCAAAGATACCCTCCGTCTGCAAATGTAAGAGGGCCTAGGCACAGTTTCATTCTAAGGGAAAATGCACGTAGAGGAAAATTCTCTGTCATTGCTTGTTTTTCTAGGTTTTAAAAACCACTGGTGTCAACCTGGGGAAATGTCACTGATTTGGCATCATAAAAAGAGTATAAAGACTTTTGCTTACAGTGCTATGGTTTCTTATTAGGTTGCTGGGGAAAGAACAGCAGAGGATTCTTTATTATATATCTTCAGGTCAGAACTTTATTGCTTTTGGCTAAAGGCCATTGCAAGACTTATAGAACAAAGGGTAGATACAATGTGATTTTTAAAAGAAATTATAAAGATCAAAATAGAACTAAGTTCAAGTGTATCTCTGAGTGTAAAAGCTGGCAACATTTTGGCATTGTTTTCATAAAAGAGGTCCCATCATCCTCTGCTGCATTAACGAGGGTCTACAATAGCTTATGCTTTGGTAATTTGGTAATTGAAGACTCCAATACAAATAGACACTCGACATATACACCTGCAAAATGTAGTAAGTGGTTAAAATTAGCCCTCAGACGTTTGGGTTATTTCCAGTAACAGCTGACTTTGTGCACAACTGTGGGCTTCACCCACACATACAGGTTTCTCCAGCTAGGAGATTCTGGTGCGTTCTGCCTTCAATCATGGAAGCAGCTGCGCTTTGTAAATAGAGTTTTGTAGAGCAGTGGTCCTTCACCTTGACTGCACATTTGAAGCACTTGGGGAGCTTTAGAAAATACTGTTGCCTGGGTCTCACTACCTGGAATTCTGACTTAACTGGTCTGGCATGTGTCCTGGGCATGGGGGACAGCAGTGGGGAGGTTGGTATTTTGAAGTCCAGCAGGTAATTCCAATGAGCACCTAAAATTAAGAACCACACTGTGATGTCCCCAGTTTTATTTTTGTTTTTCAACATTGCCTTAGCGATTCAGGGTCTCTTCTGATTCCATACAAATTTTAGGATTATTTGCTCCAGCTCTTTGAAGAATATCGGTGGAATTTAGATCGGAATGGCATTAAAAGTATAGATTGCTCTAGGCAGTATAGACATTTTAACAATGTTTATTCTTCTGATCCAAGAGCATGGAATGGTCTTCCATCTTTTTGTGTCTTCTTCAATTTCCTTCATGAGTGTTCTGTAGTTCCTCAAGTACAGATCCTTTACCTCTTTGGTTAGGTTTATTCCCAGGTATCTTATGGTTCTTGGTGCTATAGTAAATGGAATTGATTCTCTAATTTCCCTTTCTGTATTTTCATTGTTAGTGTATAAGAAAGCTACTGATTTCTGTACATTGACTTTGTGTCCTGCCATGTTACTGAATTGCTGTATGAGTTCTAGTAGTTTGGGGGTGGAGTCTTTTGGGTTTTCCATATAAAGAATCATGTCATCTGTGAATAGAGAGAGTTTGACTTCTTCATTGCCAATTTGGATACCTTTTATTTCTCTTTGTTGTCTGATTGCTGTTGCTAGGTCTTCTAATACTATGTTGAACAAGAGTGGTGAGAGTGGGCATCCTTGTTGTGTTCCTGATCTCAACGGGAAGGCTGTCAGCTTTTTCCCATCGAGGATGATATTTGCTGTGGGTTTTCATAGATTTGATGAAGTTCAGGAATGTTCCCTCTATCCCTCTACTTTGAAGCGTTTTTTTTTTTTTTTTTAGATTTTATTTATTTATTTGACAGAGAGAGATCACAAGTAGGCAGAGAGAGAGAGGAGGAAGCAGGCTCCCCGCTGAGCAGAGAGCCTGATGCGGGACTCGATCCCAGGACCCTGAGATCGTGACCAGAGCCGAAGGCAGCGGCTTAACCCACTGAGCCACCCAGGCGCCCCGGTGGATAATCTTTTTAATGTGCTGTTGGATCCTGTTGGCTAGGATCTTGTTGAGAATCTTAGCATCCATATTCATCATTGATATTGGTCTGAAATTCTCCTTTTTGGTAGGGTCTTTGCCTGGTTTGGGGATCAGGGTAATGCAGGCTTCATAGAAAGAGTCTGGAAGTTTTCCTTCTGCTTCAATTTTTTGAAACAGCTTCAGGAGAATAGGTGTTATTTCTTCTTTGAAAGTTTGGTAGAATTCCCCAGGGAATCCGTCAGGTCCTGGGCTCTTGTTTTTTGGGAGGTTTTTGATCATTGCTTCAATCTCGTTACTAGATGTTGGTCTATTCAGGTTGTCAATTTCTTCCTGGTTCAATTTTGGGAGTTTATAGTTTTCCAGGAATGCATCCATTTCATTTGGGTTGCTTAGCTTATTGGCATATAACTGTTGATAATAACTTCTGATGATTGTTTCTACTTCCTTGGTGTTAGTTGGGATCTCTCCCTTTTCATTCATAATTTTATTAATTTGGGCTTTCTCTCTTTTCTTTTGGATTAGAAGATATTTTCAAATGACAGTACAGACAAAAGGTTGATATCCAGGGTCTATGAAGAACTCCTCAAACTCAACACACACAAAACAGATAATCATATCAAAAAATGGGCAGAAGATATGAACAGACACTTCTCCAATGAAGACAAACAAATGGCTATCAGACACATGAAAAAATGTTCATCATCATCAGGGAGATTCAAATTAAAACCACATTGATATATCACCTTACACCAGTTAGAATGGCCAAAATTAGCAAGACAGGAAACAACATGTGTTGGAGGGGATGTGGAGAAAGGGAAACGCTCTTACACTGTTGGTGGGAATGCAAGTTGGTGCAGCCTTTTTGGAGAACAGTGTGGAGATTCCTCAAGAAATTAAAAATAGAGCTTCCCTATGACCCTGCCATTGCACTCCTGGGTATTGACCCCAACGATACAGATGTAGTGAAAAGAAGGTCCATCTGTACCCCAATGTTTATAGCAGCAATGACCACGGTCTCCAAACTGTGGAAAGAACCAAGATGCCCTTCAACGGACAAATGGATAAGGAAGATGTGGTCCATATACACTATTGAGTATGATGCCTCCATCAGAAAGGATGAATACCCAACTTTTGTAGCAACATGGACGGGACTGGAGGAGATTATGCTGAGTGAAATAAGTCAAGCAGAGAGAATCAATTATCATATGGTATCACTTATTTGTGGAGCATAACAAATAGCATGGAGGACATGGGGAGGTAGAGAGGAGAAGGGAGTTGGGGGAAATTGGAAGGGGAGGTGAACCATGAGAGACTATGGACTCTGAAAAACAATCAGAGGGGTTTGAAGTGGCGGGGGGTGGGAGGTTGGGGTACCAGGTGGTGAGTATTAGAGAGGGCACAGGTTGCATGGAGCACTGGGTGTGGTGCAAAAATAATGAATACTGTTATGCTGAAACAAAAACAAAAACACACCGTGAAAACTTGTCTCTGAAAGGTAACTTTTCCCAAGTGATTCCTTTTCATTATCCATGACTACCTGGAAAACGATATGTGGAATGACAACAGATCTAGGCACATAATAAGGACTCAATCCATGTGCGTTCAGTCCCTCCAAAAGAGACAGCCCATCAAACAGAATATCTGATCAAAGATCTGTTCACACAGATTTTCTTTGCCTCTGCTTCCGACTTCCTCAACTCCAATTCCATACATCCAGCTGTCCAAGGAACACTGTCTTACATGTCCTGTGAGGATCTCATATACCATGTGCTTGAGCCTGAGTTCATGATTATCCACCTCAAAACCCATTTTTCTTCCTCAGTTCTCTCTACTTACAGTGAGACACACCATCAGTCAAGAATCATCTAACTCCTCCCTTCCCCTCCCTCAACTCTGCCATCATTCAGCCACAGCCTTTTTAATTTGACTTCAGGAACGTCAATTTAATCTGTCTTCTCCTTCCTCTCCTCATTTCTTCTTCATCATCATCATTATTACTGCTTTAATATAGGTACCTATCCTCCCCTATTGGTCACAACTTGTTGATCATAACTGTAGATGTTTATTAGAATTATCTGGGTGAACTTTCAAAGTGTCTTGATGTCTGAGATCACCTTCACTGGCTTCAGAAGCTTTGGGATGGGTCAGCAGTCAGGTATGTTTTTAAAAACTTCTTGCTTTCTAATATGTGGCCAGGGTTGAGGATCTCTGAGTCTTATAAACTTCTCTTAGCAGCTCCCTTGACTCCAACAAGTCTATTCTGTTACTGTCTGACATAATCTTATGACGTTCCCTGCTAGACCCTTCAATTTCTCCTCATGACTTTTATGGGAAAGTCCCAAATCTTTGGAAAGGTGTCAATGGTCCTTGGAGATTGGGTCCCAGCCAAATTTCATGTTCCCTTCCTCACCACTTCTATTTTGCACTCTGCTGTATGGGTTCACATGCCTCTGAGTTTGCTCTAGCTGATTCCTCTCCTCAAGCACCTTTACCTTCTTCTCTGTCCAGCATTAATACATCAAGATTCATCTTCTGGATCCTCCAAAGCATATTGCTCACCCCTGTTTTAGCATGATCATATTGCAGACCAATTAAAAAATGTGTAAGTGTCTCTCCACCTTTTTCCACCCCAACCAGACTGTGATTTCTTTGGACAGAGCCCATGTCATATTCATCTTGTGTTCCTAATGCATAGGTAACTGTTCTGCGCATTGTAGAGATTCAATAAATTGATTCAGCTAATAGGCTAGTGTCCACCTTGACCCGTAAATCAAAAATACTAGAATTGACACAATACAAATTATTTATAAAATTTGTTCTTCCTATTGTAAGTCTGAGACCAATATAAATTTGATATCTACTTCTTGAGAGAAAATGGCAGGTTCTTCAGGTATTTTATTATGGTCTCATGAATATAGATTCTTTTTTTAAAGTTTTTATTTTTAAGTCATCTCTACACCCAATGTGAGGCTCGAATTTATAGCCTTGAGATCAAGAGCCGAGCTCTCTACTGACTGAGCCAGCCAGGTGCCCCATGAATATAGATTCTGATGTGAATCCAAAGTGACTTAATTGATGCTTCCAAGGTACAGGAGAGGTGGTGATGTTGGTAAATACAAGGGGTTTTAGGAGGTCCTTTTGCAATGTTTCCAGGTTTGCACTGTTTATTGTCCCAGCCCCATTCTTTTGTTCAGAAAGAATTTGAGTCACTTAATTACACTATGGAAGAGTTTTAGAGTATGATCGATTAAGTGGCTTCCTATGGTGTGGGAGAATTTCAGTCTGGCTCCAATGGCTATAGTGACTGTGGCCTTTAATGTCTTAGTGTGTCATTTCCCAGAAAGTGCTTAATTAAAATAAATACCAATACCTAGTATCAATCAAGAGACTGCTAATATAGAGTCAATCAAATTGCCAGTTTGCCCCTCTCCCAATTGTCATTTTTTTTGATAATTAATATTTAATAATGTTTCTTTAACTGAATCCTACCATTTGGAGATATATATATATATATATATATGTATATATATATACATATATATATATATATACATATATATATATATTCCTAAGTGAGTGTTTTTGGATATATTTACACTACACCTCATTTCACAAAGGACTTGAGGGAACTTCTAAGAGGATAAAAGTATACATTAAAATTCCAGATTTATAAATGTTACAAGCTTTATAAAACACTGGCAAATACAAGGATAGAGGTTTGAGGGCCAGTTGAGGGAGGAAAAGTTCTGGACAAGGCAGCTTTTGACAATTTGGTATTAGATTTTTAAAATTTATTTTTGTTTTTTCAGTGTTTCAATATTCATTGTTTATGCACCATACCCAGTGCTCCATGTAGTATGTGCCCTTCTTAATACCCACCACCAGGCTCACCCAACCCCCCAACCCCTCTCGCCTCCAAAACCCTCAGTTTGTTTCTCAGAGTCCACAGTCTCTCATGATTAGATTATTAACCTGCGACATACCCTTCAGTCCATCAATTTCTCTACTTGGTATTTATCCAAAGGGTATAAAATACATATTTGAAGGGGTACATGGACCCCTATGATTATAGCAGCATTATCAACAATAGCCAAGCTATGGAGAGAGCCCAAATGTCCACTGACTGATCAATGGATAAAGAAGTGGTGCGCACACACACACACACACACACACACACACACACAGGGGAATATTACTCAGCCTTCAAAAAGAATGAAATCTTGCTATTTGCAATGATGTGGGTGGAACTAGAGGATATCAAGCTAAGCAAAATAAGTCAGAGAAAGACAAATTCCATATGATTTCATTCATATGGAATTTAAGGAAAAAAAAAAACCAGATGGACATATGGGAAGGGAGAAAGAAAAAGGGAGAGAAGTAAATAAGCCATAAGAGGGTCTTTTTAAAAAAGATTTATTTGTTTGAGCAGGAGGGAGAGATAGAGAGAGAGAAAGAGAGGAGCAAGGGGCAGAGGTAGAGATGGTCTTAAGCAGACTGTGCTAAGGATAGAGCCCCACCTGGAGCTTGATCTCATGACCCTGAGATCAGGACCTGAGCCAAAACCAGGAGTTGGATGCTCAACAGACTGTGCCACCCAGGCGCCCCAAGTCTTACGGAGGGAGGCAGGTGGGAGTTGAGCTAGATGGGTGATGGGCATTAAGGATAACACTTGTTGTGATGAGCACTGGATGTAAGTGCTGAATTACTGAATTTTACTGCAATATTGTGCTGCATGTTAACTAAGTAAAATTTAAATTGAAAATAAGATCGTTAACCTGGATCTTATAGAATAAATGTATGTCAAGCTATTTAATAAAATATTTATTAAGAAGGAAAAAGTTTCATGACTGTTTAGTCTCTATTTTATGGATTTACATATTAAAATCTAAACAAGGGTGACACCTGGGTGGCTCAATCAGTTAAGTGACTCTCGGACCATGATCCCAAGGTCCTCAGATCGAGTACTGCATCAGGCTCCTTGCTCGGTGGGGAGCCTGCTTCTCCCTCTGCCTGTTGTTCTTCCTGCTCATACTTGCTCTCTTGCTCTCTCTCTCTCTCTCTCTGACAAATAAATAAATAAAATATTAAAAAAATAAAATCTTAACAAGGATCATTAGCAGTGCCCATTGGGGGTTTTCCTAGGGCCCCATCCTCCAGCAATGAGTTGCAACACCAGGCCCCAGGACTACCTCACATTTTAAAAATGACAGAAAAATAGGAGGGAACCACAAAGTAGCAGAAGAAAAGCCCCCAGGAACAGCCACTACAGTAAATAAACTGAATAATAGAAGCAGGCCAAAAACATAAAGTTTATTACTTGCACACAACAGTGATTTAAAATTCGTATGGCGGTAATGAAATACCGTGTAATCTGATTTCAAGATTAAGTATGTCATTAAGGTGAAGGTTGAATAGAAACGGGACTAAGATATGCCCTTGCTTCACCCCTTGGTCAAAGAACTGGAAATTCTTACACCTTTATTGCATCAGGTGTGTTGGTGAGAACCTGCTGAAGCAGAACTAAGAGACGGCTGTCAATGATGGGGCAAGGCCACTGGGCCAGAGCTGGTTTCTTGTGACAGAACCAAAGACTGCAGAATAGCGTTTCATAGGGCTTCATATACTCTATTACAGAAAAAGATAGTTTGTTTTATTACATCTAAAATTCTATGTGCACTGAGAGGAAGTCATGCTAAACTAAATTTAATGCCTTAAACATCTATTTAAAAGAGTTTTGAAAGTCTTTTACTAGACTCTTAGGTCAGGAACATATTATATATGTAGTACATTTGATTTTCTGCAGTGTTTGACATTTATTCATTCGACAACTATTTACCAAGTGACAAGTATTTGCTACCCTGTGGCAGGTAGTCTTTTAGGCACTGGTGACACAGTAGGGGACAAAACAGTTTTCAAAAAAGGAAAAATATCTGGTTTCTTGGAGCTGACATTCTAGTGGCAAAGAGGGAAAACAACTGGCTAAATAACTAATGGAGTATTTCTGCTGATGTTACGTTCTAGGGGCTGGGGGGGCCAGGGGGGTCTGAGATAGGGCAGGGGATATTATGTCATCTAGGATGACAAGGGCAGGCCCCTTTAGTAAGATGACTGTAAGCAGAAACCTGAAGGAAGGAAGGAAGTCCCATGCCTGTCTGAACAGAGGATCCCATGTAGAGGGAAGAGCAAGTGCAAAGGTCCTGAAGCACAGTGGTGAGTGGATGGAGGGGATGACTGGAGCTGATGGAGCCCAGACAGTGCAGGGAGACGAAGGCGGTGACGGGGAGAGGATGGGAACCGTGGGCAGGCAATGCTCAGGCATGGTTGGGACCTTGGGATTTCCTGAAGTGGAATGGACTTCCAGGGCCCATTATAGCATCTTGAAGATGGAGAAATGAATACTGGCTGAAAGTTAAGTTAAATGAACTCCTGAATGGTGGAGTCACTACATGCAAAATGAGGATTAGTGGATCAATGCAAACGTGGGTTTGACTAGGGCTAATAATCATGGATATATGAATAATCACTAATACTTTAATAGCACTTAGTGCAAGCCAAGCACAACTCCAATTGCTTCACATGTATCCACTTATTTAATTCTTATGGCAGATTTATGAGTAAGCACTGTTTTTACAATCACTCCATCAAGGTCATAAGGCTGGCAGGATGGTTGCCTGGGTCCAGAGTCCCTCCTTGTAACCATCATCATATCACACTCTCAACATGGAACTCTGACACCTTCACCAAATTTTTAGATCAAACAACACTGGAGTAAAATGATAATGTGTTAGCCGACAGAAGCAGGGCTCCTATAAGAGGCATATTTACACTGTGTTCTGGAACACACATGTGCATGTGTGTGCACACACATATACTCATGTGCACACACACACACACACAATCACCCAAATACAAGGTTTATTTAACAGTGTACCCTTGGTTTTACTATGTGAGATATATTCTGATCTCTTCCTTTCTGATTTTATTTTTTTAAAGAGTACACATGCCCACGAAACTAATCTCACATCTCAGTAATGGGTCCAGCCCACAAGGTGAAAAACTGACCTAAAGCACCATCTAGTGAAGCATGATCTTCTCGAGACACAGGGCACCATCTGCTTTTGACCCACCAACACACACGTACACCTCCTGTCCACGCATTTCTGGGGGACTGTGCTCTTTCAGCAAGAAAATGGGCTGGGAGAAGAAAACCATTTTGGCAGTTTGTGAAATTTTCCCCATGAGCAGAGGGACAATGGCCCAGTTTTCTCATTAGGAGAGCTTGCCATGGCCAAGCCAGTGAGAGAGGGGAGGCGAGTTCTGTGTCCATTTGTGTAGCACAGGCTGCTGGGCCATGTAATGTGTTGTCCAGTCTGGTGTCAATGACTTTGCCATTGTAGTTGGTAGAGATCCCTCTGTGAGTTTGGCAATAGACTTGCCATCAACCAGTGTTTCACCCTTTCTTCAGTGTTTGACAGGAATTTCAAGAGAGAATTTGTCAAGAGCTGATAGTCTCAACTGTGATGTGGTAGGTGATTTGTGCAAAAATTCAGTATTTGTTGTTGAGTTTAGTAGTTTAATATTCCAATTTCTTCATTCCTTTCATTTCCTTCCTCCTTCCCTCCTCTCCCTCCCTCCCTTCCTTCCTTCCTTCTCTTTCTGGCATGGCAGACTGTCATTTGGGTCCCAATCATTAATTATTTTCCCGTTTTAACAGAAAACTAGATTTGTGGTAATCATTAATTCATTTGAGGAGACAGTAAATTTAATATCCTAAAATAAAACACTAAAATATAAAAATGTCATAAGTTTGCATATTTAAACTGCAAAAAATATAACAACTTGGTAGATAGCTCAGTCTCCTGCATCTCACCCCTCTTTGAACTACTCTCTTCTTTGTCTTCCATAATGGCATTTGGCTTTCACTCAGTACTCAAGCTCTCGTATAAAAATGCAAGTGTGAGTTCTGAACATATGTTCTAGTACTTGGCTACAAGGTGGCCACCGAATGAAAGTTATTCTTTCACATTATAATAACCAATGAAAATAAAAAACTAAATATTTCTTCTAAAACTCCAAGATTGTGAAGAATTTGTCATTTGACCTTGGAGAATCATGGAGTTACACAATTGATATGTTTCCAATGAAACATACTACTGTTTCTCTCAAGGGCAACAAAGTATTTCATGGCGAGGAATCTTAAGTTTCTCCCATGGTTATCCATGGTGGGCACCACCAAAACAAACCAGGGAGTCATCTAATTCTTTCTCCTGTCTTCATGGACTCTTTGGAAGCAACTTTGATGGAGCAAAGGCAACATGGTTCAACAGGCACCATTCTAGTGTCCAAGCTGGATCTTGAGAGAGAGTGTGAAGATGAAAAGGTGATGGTAGATTACAAGTCTTTCAGCACAGTGTCTGGTGTGAAACCTTGTTTTAAGAGAACAGGCTGCCAAAGAAGGAAGGAAGGAAATAAATAAATAAATAAATAAATAAATAAATAAATAAGCAAGGAAGGAAAGGAAGAAAGAAAGGAAGGAAGGAAGGAAGGAAGGAAGAAAAGAAAGAAAGAAAGAAAGAAAGAAAGAAAGAAAGAAAGAAAGAAAGAAAGAAAGAAAGAAAGAAAGAAAAGCAAAGGCTGCAGAGTCACAGATGTGGATTTAAATCTTGGCTCTGCATCCTAGACTGGTCTCTGTTATATTCTCATTAGCCTGAGACTCTTAAAATACTTCTAATTGGCACCAGTGTGGCTATAAACACAAAGCCCACAGGGGAGCTGAAATTACGAGGCAGTGTCCAGCTATAGGTAGTCACCCAGATGTTTTCTAAAATGCTTATGGCTGGTATTAATTTTTTAGGTCTCTTGATTGAAATTAAAACCTTCCCTTTAAAACATTCTTCTGGTACTGCAGGGCGCTGAGACTATGACAGTGGATCTTAAGTTGCAGAGGATAAAGCCTGGGCTGCAGGATGAAAGCTCAGACTAACTTGATCTCAGCACCTGAGTTTGGCACAGGTTGCCACTTTCTGACCCACTGGGCTGTCCGTGAGATGAATGAGCCACCTCTTGGGGTTGTGAGCTCCTCATCAATCCAAGTGTGGTCTGTTGGCAGGGTTTCAGAAGGGCTCAGTGCAAAGGAGAGGAATTTGGACTTACCTGACTTCTAATTTCCCTCCTGGGGGGAAGGGCTTGTGGAAACTCCTAATTGGACCCCACCACCTGCCCTAACAATGCCAGGTTGTGACTCCAGCAGTTACTGTACTCTTAAAAAGTTTTAGCAACTGGAGAATAGATAGAGCTGAAGAGACCTCATTATCCGACTAGGGCTTTAATTATGAGATAACTTTCTTTCCTTTTAAATTTGAGTAGGACATTATTTTTATGCAGTTGATTAAATAATAAACCTACTTTCTCACCCTTATTTGTGATTGCATTCATAAGCCATGAATAATTAGAAATAATATATGAAACAAAGGCCTTCTGGGCTTATCTCATGAAAAAAATAATTAAACCGTAATGAAATTTCTTAAGAATAGTCAGCCTCCCCACCCTCACCCCCAAAGATCACATACACATGCACACCACTATGTGTGATATTTCTCAAAATCAGAAGGATTGGTGTAGGTCATTTGTTCCTTCTACAAGAGATATTGTTCTGGGCATTGTGGGTGATTGTGTTTATACCTGTTAGATACCCTGATGTTTTGTGTTGAGCAAGTGGGCAAATCTCAGACCTCTTCACTGAGGTTGCATAGAAGAAAAAGACCAGGCTTGGGGGTAGAGGGAAATAGGGGGAATACTGGAGCTGCCATTCCTCAGCTGTCCCAAGACTTCAGGCAAATTGCTTTAACCCCTCCAAGTCCTCACACTAATACTGTCTTTGCAGGGCCGTGGCCATGATCACCAGGATAACACCTGTTAAGTACCCAGTACAGTGCTTGGCCCATTTTGGGGCTCCACACAGGGCACAACCCTTACTGCTATGCTGACAATATGATTTATAAACTCCTGACTTGAAGGCGCCTCATACATATACATGAGTCGTGGGTACTACTGAATGGTAGCTGACCCCCAAGTGACAGCTGTTCTTTGTTTGCTGATTGAGAACACCTGAGAAAGGCTCCGTCTAAAGGCGTGCCTTTTTTGGTAACAGAAATGGAAAATGAACAAATCCCAGTATCTGGGATTTTGTGCCACCACCCAAATCCTTCTAGTTCCTACTGTTGTGGAGGGCATTAAATGATGCTAATGATGACGTCAGCAGCAATAACCGTGGACATGGCATTCCTTCCCCCAACCCCACCCCAGTTTTGAGCTATACTTGCCATACATCACCGCGTGAGTTTTAGGTATATGGATAAAGGTTGGACTTTCATTGTGAAGCGATTAACACAATAAGTTAACATTCATCATCTCATGTAAATCAATAAAGTGAAATTTAAAAATAAAAGAAAAAAGTGTCTCCTTGTGATGAGAACTCTTAGGATGTACTCTCCTAATTTTTTTTTTTTTTTTATCACACAGCAGTGGTAACTATAGTCACGTGTGACTATAGTGACATCCCCAGTGCTTATTTATCTTACAACTGGAACTTTGTACCTTTTCCCAACCCTCCCCCCCCCCACCTTCTGCCTCTGATAACCACAAATCCGATCTTTCTGTGAGTTTTCTTTCTTCCTTTTAATTTAATTTTATTATTTTTCTAGAAAATGAGAGTGGGTGCACGAGAGCAAGGGTAAGCAGGGGAGGGAGGGGGGAGCAGAGGAAGGGAGAGAGAATCTTAGGCAGACTCCACACCCAGCATGGAGCCCAGTGCAGGGCTCAAACTCAGGACCCTGAGATCATGATCTGAGCTAAAATCAAGATCAGATGTTTGACTGACTGAGCCATATAGGTATCCTGAGCTTTCTTTTGTTTTCCTTATTTTTTAAAAGATTCTGTATACAAGTGATATCATACAATATTTATCTTTCTCTGTCTGATTTATCTCCCTTAGCAAAATGTCCTCAAGATCCATCTATGCCAAAAAAAAAAAATCCATCCATGCCCTTTCAAATGACAAGATTCCTTCCCACATTTTTAATGGCTGAATAATATTCCATTGCTTATATATCTATACCACATCTTTTTTATCCATTCATCAATGAATGGACACTTAATTGAGATAACATTTCTTGAGTTCTTCATGTCAGGCACCACCAGAAGCTTTACTTGTATTCGTTCTTTTAATATGAGGTAACTGCTATTGATTCCATTTTAAAAATGAGGAAAACAAGGTCGGTCAGGTTAGGAAATTGCCCAGGAGTACACAACTGGTAATGTGTACATGAACATATAGGTTCATAATCCCTTACCTGTAATTCTGAAATCCCCTACAGATGGGGAAACTGAATATTTTTTTAAGTTTGCTGGTTTGGTGTCAAAGGTTGCTCTTGAGTTACCGGGAGGCTATTTATAATCTTTCTTTTTCCTACTTCATCTGAGTATTCATCGGCTTTGCCTCAGAAAAGTTATTGTCTTGATTATAGAGTATTGCTCTGACCCCAATGGGAGCCTTACATTATTTGCAGTATATACATTGGGTTCCGGTTTCTGAAATCCAAGTAATCCTGCTTTCTGAAACATTAGGCTCCAAGGGTTTCAGGTGAAGAATCATGAGCCTGCTGTTGAAAATATCCGTATTTTGGGGAATCTCTCCCTATATAGGCTATGCTAGATGTGGGTCAATTAACCATTTGTGAGCTGGACTGGTAAGCTTACCATGTAAGGGACTGACTCATGAATGGACCTTTGAAACAAACCCCTTCTCTAAATTTGCCTCCCTGCCTATAAAATTCGAGGAAGACAAATCATGCAAGTTCTGCCCTCTCTTGTGAGCTGGGGTTATGTGGGGAAAGCTCCTACGAGCATTAAGGTTAAGGACAAGGAACTTAACTTGGAAACAGCTGCAAACAACACAATCTAATTTCCATAATTAAAGGTAAATGGGCCATTTGGGAGGGTTGGAAATGTGATTTCATTCCCCAACTCCTTGGAACATGTTTCCGGTTCCCCTTCACTTTGGCAGCACTGATTGGGGTAGAAGCTAAGCCTTGAGGAAAGAGAGGCAGCCACTGGGCCATGGTTTATCCCACAGCTACACCTGTGTCTAGGCTGGCTCTGGGGATGCCTCAAGCTCTTCACCTTGGAGCAGGCGCCAGGAACAGTTGCTGGTATAGGTTGCTGTGGCCCGACCGCTGCTGTCCCATATATAGACTTCTGCTTTGTCCTTCTCCAGGTAAGTGGAGAGAAGAAGTAGCTAAGCTTTTGAGGGGAGAAGTAGTTAAGCTTTTGCAGGGAGAGGGAGGACCAGACATAGAGGAGGCACAGCGCAGGAAAGACACAGGCAGGATGTCTCCCTGAGGTTTCATCTGTCCCCCAAACACAAACAGGATGAGGTGCTTTCTCACTATAGTTGGTATTTGCCACCAAAATACTAGTTTTATTTTGCTTTTGTTTTTCTCTTTTTTTTTCCCCTCCCAGGAACTTCTCACTGTGTGTTTCAGGTGACAGGATGGAGAGCACTTAACTACTTTCAGGAAAACACAGTGAAATCAGAATGAGAATTGAATGTGATTTCTTATGAACAAGAACCAAGCTCCCAAATCCATTCTGGCACATTGTTTTGATTTTTTTTTTCAACACAGAAACAGCGAACTTGTATTTAGAGCTATGTACCAGGCACAGTTCTTGGCATGTAACTCATTTATGCCAAACAACAGCCTCTCACATGGTAAGGTAGTGTTTTTTAGGCCTATTAATTGTGTTTTTAGACTTCTTTATTGAGGTTTAATTCACATACCATACCACTCATCCATTTAAAGTATACAGTTCGATGGCTTTTAGTATATTTACACATATGTGTGATAATCGCCACAATCAATTTTAGAACAATTTATCATACCCTAATGAAATTCCATATAGTCACTCCCTAGTCTCCCTCCAGTCCCTGGAAACTAACTAATGTGTTTTCTGTCTGTAGATTTCCCTATTTTGGATATTCCATGTAATTAGAATCATTTAATATGTGGCTTTTTGTTCTTGGCATCTTTTACCTCAGATAATTGTTCAGGTGTCATCCTCATGCTGTAGCAGGGATCAGTATTTCATCCCTTTTATGGCTGAATAATATTCCATTGTGGGGACAGACCTCAATTTGTTGCTCTATTCATCTATCGAAGGGCATTTGGGTTGTTTTCAGTTTGGGTCTATTGTCAATACCATTGCTATATACACTCTGGTGTGAGTTTTTTGTAGCTATAGGTTCTCATTTATCCTGGATCTAGACCTAGGGGTGGAAGTACTTTCATTAATCCCTATTTTACAGCAGAGATATATGAACCATTGAGAGCAAAAGGGGTACAGCTGGGATTTAATCCAGGAGGAGTTGGGAAGGAGCCCATACTGGCTTTTTTCCCCATGAGGTCATATGTCTCTTTCACCAGAAAAGCATTTCATTGAGTCTCACTGACCCCATTGAGCACACTATACTGGCTTTAGAGTTATACTGATGTGGTTTCAAATCCTGTCCCACTTCCTCACTGTGTGACCTTGGGCAAGTCAGTTAATCTCCATGAGCTTCAGTTTCCTTTTCTGTGGAATGGCAAGGAAAGCAATAGTAGTTGCCTCATGGGTCACTGTCACTGTGAGGGTTGAAGAAAATATCACATGTGAAGTGCTGAGAGTAAGACTTGCCTGGCACCCAATGCTCAGTAGCTTTTAGCTCTTATTATTATTATTAGCTTCTTTGGCAGCACCTATGACAGGACTGATAAAGCCTAGCTCAAGATAACATTAACACAAGAGATCGGTGATGTTTGAGTCGTCACCAAGTGCCAGGACAGGGTGGGAATCTTCCAAAGGAAAATGGTCTTTATGAATTGCAGGAACTTGAGTAAGTGACCCCACAGTTTGGAGACTGACTGGGGGTAGAAGAGCTCACTGAGCTGTTGGGAACGCCACTCTGGATGGACTTGCTGATCGGGACCAGGGAGACGGCTCTGTGAAGTTTTTAGAAAGTCTAGACACGTCGGTAAGCTTTCTTGTACATACTTGACACTAGTGAGGTTGTACAGCATGCAGACTGTAGGTGAGGACTCTGGTCCTAGACTGCCTACATCCACATCGTACTACCTCACTGTGGGAGCTTGGGCAGGTCACTTGACATCTCTGTGCCACAATTTCCATACCTGTGAAATAGGGATAATAATAGCACTTACCCCACAGGTCTGCTGTGAGGACTCAATGAGTTCATAGACATAAATCACGAGAACAGTGCCCTGTGCAGAGTACATCCTAGATATACAGGCCGATTGTTGCTGCTGTACCTGTTCTCACTACTATCCTGTTGACGTGTAGCCAAGGGTATTTCCAGGCACTTGTTGGCCCAATGAGCTAACCTTATGTGGATGTGACTTGTTTTTATTATTGTTAATGTTTTTTGACAAATGGCCCCAAAGCTTAGCAACTTAAAATTACAACTGTTTTCTTAGGATCACAGACTTCAGAGTCAAAGAATTGAGATGATTCCTTTGCAACTTGTGGCATCAACTCCTGTTACTCAGTGACCTTCAGCTGGTATCTGGACTGGTCTGGAGAATCCACGGTTATGTTATTTCCATAGCCAGTAGCTGGGTAGGGATGACTTGCAGATCAGGACTGCACCCAGAGCACTTTCCCCTGGCCTCCTCATGTGGCATGGGCTTCCTCACATGACAGTCTTAGGGACACCAACACATAGGCAGAGGTGACACAGCATCACTTTGCCACAGAACAAGCCTTTGAACCCAGCTCCTTTTGTCAGTAGAGCTTGTATTTGTAATGATCTTTTCTCCTTGCTCTAGGGTAGAATGAGATGTGCAGAAAGATATCTCACTGTATCATATAAAACTAACTACGTATGACAATTTTCACTGAAGCTATTCACTTGGTTTCCTCCCGTGGTCACTTTATTATTGATAAATACAGCTGATGTTTCCATTGCACATGATATGATTTTGAGAGAAGGGGAGGGAAACTAAATGTATTCCTTTTTTCTCAAAGATAATCAGGTTTACTCTTGCTCCCAGAGAGCTTGTAGTTTGCACTTAACCCAAGAAAATAGAAAAAGTACTAACCAGGAGCCAACTTGAGGAAGTGGCAGTTGGGAGCTGCTAAGATACATTTCCCTGAGTTACCAAGTGTTATGTGTAGGGGGGAAATGGGTTTTTTGAAATACAAAGATATACAGTACATGTTATGCTAAAAAGTGCCTATGGTGTAATTTAAATTTAAGTATGCTACCAAAAAAAAAAAAAAAATCAAATGTGGAGTAGGCTCACTTTTTCTATCCTGAGATTGAGTCTGTCCTTCATACAGTAGTTACAGTGATTATGAATCATTGTTTAGAGGGATCAATGGTTTTAATGTGACTGATGTATGCAGTGTGGGCTTTAGAAAAACATTATGCCTATGAACGAGACACGGCCAAAACTGTTGAAATTCATATATGGGTGAGTTTCTTTGTTTCATTAAGATGACGTTGTCAGGTAACATGGTAAAATGACAAGTTCATATCATCTGTTCTGCGAGTTTAGTCTGTTTGGTTATGAATGTCAGCTTCAGCAAGCCCGCAGGATGAGACCTGAGAATTTAAGGTTATTGCATTTTTCTCAGGTGAGGTTCAAGAGAAATTCTCCATGAATTCAGATTCAGGTGATGTTGATTTAGTACCTTCTCTGTACCTGGCACTGTACAAGGCATTTTCATCCCGTGCTAGCTCCATTAATCTTCCTTACAGCTGTTTGTGGTTGCACGATCCTGTTTATGTTATAAATGCTTAACTTGTGATGATCATGCTTACTTTTGTGGCCTGGAAGGCTTTTCCCGTCTTTCAGTGATCCTTCAAGTCTTGGTTTCAATGACTCTTTCGACAGATCTCTTCCCTTTTCCCTGAGATGGGGTGAGGCCTTCTTTCTATCTGCTTCCAGAAAGCCCATCCCCCATGTTCATTTCCAATCTTTTGCAGACCCATCATTATTAAAATATCTGAGTGATTCCTTGCTTAGTTTTGCTCATTAGCATTTAAAGTCCAGCATGGCAGGGGATTCTGTCTGTCTTGGGCTTCACCACATCCTCAATACCTACTTCATCTGTTGTCTGGCACATAGTAGGTGCTCAATAAACAGTAACTGATAAGCTGATCCAGAGCAAATGATTGCCCTGCTCAGGATTACACAGTTGGCATCTCCAACAGGGAAGATCAATTAGTAAATTGGTGATTTTGTCTTCTATTTGTGCTCCAGTAAACACACTAATAGTTTACAAATAAGGTTTTGCCTAATCACAAGTGTGAGTGTAAGTGGTATCAGCTGAGTCAGGTTTTCTACTAAGAAGCGTAAAGCATGACAACTGGAAATCGACTTTACTTGTTAAATGGTTATTCATAGCAGATTGTGACAGTGATTTAGAATATGACCTTTGGAGCCAGAATGTCTGGGTTGCAATTCAGTGCTGAAATTTACTCTATGTGTGACTATAGACAAATTCCTTAGCCTCGCTGGACCTTGGTTTCCCCCTTCTCTGAAGTGGGGATACTCATTATAGTATCTACTCCTAGGAAAGGTGGATGATAAAAAGATTTAATGCAGGTAAAATGCTTTCAAACATACTTGGCACAAAGTAAATGCTCTTTGCAGTGCATTGAAATTCATGTCCACCCAGAACATCAGAATGTGACCTTATTGAGAGATAGAGTTTGTACAGAGGTAAATAGTTAAGGATGTTGAGGTGCAATCCCCCTAGACTTGGGGTGGGCCCCATATCCGATGACTGGTGTTCACAGAAGGGGAGAAGACCTAAGGAGAGGACAGAGAAGAAGGCCATATGAAGATGGAGGCACAGACTGGAACTGTACATCTACTCACCAGGCAATGCCAAGGAGTGCTGGCAACCCACGGAAGCTAGGAGAGAGGACCAGAATGGTGTGAAAATGGCTGCTCCCACTGCTATGATTCCATTCTCTATCTTTCCTCTACGCTAAACTGACCTGCCTTCTGTCCAGTGTTTCTCTGCCAGGCCCTTTAGAAGCCCTGTCCTATCTTAACTGTTTTCCTTATGGAAATAATCTCTTCATGGAATGTTCTCCTCCCATTCCTGTCTCCTCTAGTGAAAGCTAGCTCCAGTGTGTACCACCCATTCCCTACGGGGCCAGGAGCTCTTTCCTCAGCCCTCCATCGCACCTTCTCCCCTGGCTGCTTTAACAAGGGGGACACAAACTTCGGGGCTTAGAACCACCAAATTGTGTTCCCTCATGGTTTTAGAGGCCAAAAGTGTGAAAAGCATTTCACTGAGCTGAGCTCAAGTTGTCAGAAGGTCTAGGAAGCTCTAGGGTAGAATCTGTTCCTTGCCTCTTCCAGCTTCTGGTGGCTGCTGGCACTTTTCGGCTTGGGGTTGTGTCACTCCCATCTGCCAAAAGCCACCAGCCCATCAGCCCTTGGCCTCCTCTTCAGTGCCTCTGGGTATCTCCCTCTGCTTCTCTCCTATAAAGACACTTGCAATGTCATGTAGGGCTTGCAGGATATTCCAGGATAATCTCCTCATCTCCGAATCCTTAATTTAATCCTATCTGTAAAATCCCTTTTTACAAATAAATCAACATTCACACATTCTAGGTGGATGCTATCACCTTCGCCTGGAGGCACCTGCTCCCTCAGATGGGTGGGGTGTTCTGGGCATAGCCTCATAAGTCCTTACTGGCGCAAGGCTTCCTCTCCATCTAAAGGCCTGCCGTGTCCTGGGTGGGTTCAAGCCCTCATGCCAACAGCCCACTGAACTCACTGATCTCACAGTTCTCTAAGAGCTTCCTCATCTTTATTGTCCATGTCCCCTTGAGACCTGGAACCCTTGTATCTCACTCTCTGGCTGATCCATCCATCTTTCCTACATCCTTCCTTCTGTAGTCCTGCTTAAAACAAAAACAAAAACAAAAACAACTTTAACAATATTTAACCAAGTATATTTAAATATTTCAACTTATAATCAGTTTATAAGAGTATTAACAAGAGATTTTGTATCTTTTTCTTTATGTAAAATCCTATACAAGAGTATATTTTATACTTACTGCAGATCTCAATTTAACACAAGATGTTCATTAGAAATACTTGATCTGGTTTGAATTGGGACTGGCTAGTACACCTGAGGGACTATGCTTTTAATTTTAATTAACTTTAATTTCAAAACTTATAACCAGTTCAGTTATTGGGCAACTTTTACATATGTTTGGGACAACTTAAATATATGTACTCATTCCTGATTTTGGATCTCAATTTTATCTCTGGTCCAGTTAGCCTCCCTCCTGGTTTAATTACCTTTCCTGTCCAGAAATGATCCAGCTTTCTAAAATCCTTTTTGCCTATTGACACATCTCTTTCTTTTTATTCTTATGTGGCATTTATCCTATAAAACCCTGATTCAGTCTAGTTCTCTAGCCTTTTTGTTCCACACTCACTCAGAGCAATGAGGATAGCCAGGGAACATCACAGTCCTCTGTGAATGTGAACTACAGGGACATCATAGTCTCCAATATCACCTGGGGCCTGGTAGTCCTTCCCTGGTTCCCCATTAGCAGCCTTGTCCATTTCCCTTAGCAACAAGTTTACATACCTATCTCCTGCCTAATGCCTTATACCCCTGGGGTACACAAACCTTTCTGGACATTCGGATTATCTGGAGGAGGTTTTATAAATCAGAACTTTAGGCCCCACCCCTAACCCAGCTTACCCTGCTTCTAGACTTTCCATATTCCCAATTGGTTTTAACCATCCCTAATCTACTTTATATAAGGAGATCAATGCATTTACATTTTTCCAATAATCCTTTTATTGTCCTATAGGGAAAAGTAGCAAGTTTGTCCCATTAAAATCAAAAGAGTTTCCTTCCACAGTCTTGCCTCATCCATTGCTTGGTTTAGACTTGGGGGCATTCCAACAAATGAGACAAAACTAAGCCAAAGAATCCCTGGGGGGCAGTTAAGACCAAGACCAGGACTTCAAGACCAAGTGGCTCTCTGTTCTCCTGGCACTGAATTTACTATGGATCTATCTGCCTGGAAGAGCTGACCTTTTCCTTCCTTCTGCCAGTAACAGGACGTCAGTGTTCTAGATCTTGATGGACAGCTCCTTCTAGTGCTTCCATCTAGGATATGAATTCAGGTGTCAATATTGGGGTTAATTAAGTTCCATGTATATGGCCTACAGTATTCTAACATTTTATCCAGTACTGCTCTTGTTCACAGTACTGAGCTCGGTGCACAGAGATGATGAAAGACACAACATCGTCTTTCAAGGAGCTTATACAGTAGGGAGTGGGGGCAATGGTGTGCTGGAACTGGTTTCAACCAGCTCACAAGTGCTGAGCATTAAAGTTGCAGGAATTTTGATGGTTGGTTGTTAAACACAACCATTACTGAAAATTGAATTAGATAAAACCTACGATGAGTTTGATAAAAAGCAGACATAAATCATTAAATTTTTTAGTTGTTTTACTATATTATTGTCTATGCTCTTGAGATCATTTACATCTGTTGTATATGTATAGTAGGAATACTACATAATTCTTTACTGTAAAGTATCTCTTCACAGCTCCATGTTCAGTGACATCAGATTGGTAGCTTGAACTTGACTGTGGTGGGAGTATTTATATCACAGAAATCGGCCAATGTTGTATGTAAATTGGGAATTTTTTCAGTCTGTTGTTAGACATATCAAAGTGTGCCACTAGGTTGGGCAGAGAATGAGTTAGAGAAATTCCATTACAGGAGTTCAGAGCAAGTTTTCTGCTGGGATTAGGGAAAATGCTTCAGGGAGGTGAGGGTATTTGAGAAAGACCTTGTAAAATGGATCAGATTTTATCAGGCAGAGATTGATAGGTATGGTAACCTTGACAGAGGGAAAAATGAGTAAGGTCATGGTAGGGAGAAGCTATTGGACATACCTGGGGAACAGTTAGGAATGTATGTGGCTGACATACAATGCCAATGTAAATTGGTGGTAGAGATAAGGATGAGAAAGCTAATTGAAGCCTAACTGTGGAGGGTTTAAAAGTCACAGCGAGGAACTCATATAAAAGTCAGGGGGAAAAGGGGAACCACAGGAGATTTTTGAGCAGAAACATGACATCTTGAGAGCCATGCCTTTGAAGGTTTAGCCTACCAGGTATATGCAATAGGGCCAGAAGCAAGAGGTCCTTGCCTAGTTAGGAAAGTCATTGCTTCAGTGCTGTGGTGGTAATAAGGACCTGAGCTGGGGGTGCTGGCTCAGGAAGGAGAAAGGAGGAGGGTCCTGATAAAAGATACATTTTTAATATAGATTTCACAAGTTTTGGTTACAGTATTCATGATGACAGCAATTATACAAGCTTCATTGTTAGCTGGTGTCCTGACCATGTGATAAGAGAAAAAATATGTAAGCAGATAAAATACATGCTTTTAATGGTAACTATTGATGAGTGCTTTGCTGGTCATGTTTTGATTCAACTCCCCAAAAGGAAATGGGCCTAATAACTTTAACATGAGCTCAGGAGGATGGATAACAAGATTTAAAATGTTTCATATGGCTAAACTAGTTCTAGACGTCAGTGTAATAAGGCAGCTCCCACAGTCATGGTTCTACAGCTTGACCTGTAGAAAATTAATATGGTAACACGTTAATGTGAAGCTTGGAAGAAACCATCTGTGTGTGTGTGTTTGTGTGTGTGTGTGTCTTTCTCTCCCTCCCTCTCACTATCCCCTCTTTATTTTTCTCCAGAAATTAAATCAATATTATTTTTTCTTTTGCAATATCCATGAAATCTGGCTGTGGAGCCATGGGATCCTGGGAGAAGTGTTTGGGTATTCTCACCACACCCTGAGAGGGGGAATTGAATCAAGTATCAGAAGTTTCCTTCTAAGTAGTATTGTGTGCCAGGTCTTTCTTTTTTTTTTTCCCTTTCCATCTTTCTTCCTCTGTTGACAACTCAGGATTCTAAGTTGTATCAAAAGGTGCCTGATTTCTGCACCTTGACTTTGTATCCTGCCACGTTGCTGAATTGCTGTATGAGTTCTAGTAGTTTGGGGGTGGAGTCTTTTGGGTTTTCCATATAAAGAATCATGTCATTTGCGAATAGAGAGAGTTTGACTTCTTCATTGCCAATTTGGATACCTTTTATTTCTCTTTGTTGTCTGTTGTTGCTAGGACTTCTAATACTATGTTCAACAAGAGTGGGGAGAGTGGGCATCCTTGTCTTGTTCTGATCTCAACGGGAAGGCTGCAAGCTTTTTCCCATTGAGGATGATATTTGCTGTGGGTCCTTCATAGATAGATTTGATGAGGGTCAGGAATTTTCCCTCTATCCCTAAACTTTGAAGGATTTTAATCAGGAACGGATGCTGGATTTTGTCAAATGTTTTTTTCTGCATCAATTGAGAGGACCATGTGGTTCTTCTCCCTTCTCATATTAATTTGTTGTACCACATTGATTGATTTGCGAATGTTGAACCATCCTTGTAGCCCAGGGATGAATCCCACCTGGTCATGGTGGATAATCTTTTTAATGTGCTGTTGGATCCTGTTGGCTAGGATCTTGTTGAGAATCTTAGCATCCATATTCATCATTGATATTGGTCTGAAATTCTCCTTTTTGGTAGGGTCTTTGCCTGGTCTGGGGATCAGGGTAATGCAGGCTTCATAGAAAGAGTCTGGAAGTTTTCCTTCTGCTTCAATTTTTTGAAACAGCTTCAGGAGAATAGGTGTTATTTCTTCTTTGAAAGTTTGGTAGAATTCCCCAGGGAATCCGTCAGGTCCTGGGCTCTTGTTTTTTGGGAGGTTTTTGATCATTGCTTCAATCTCGTTACTAGATATTGGTCTATTCAGGTTGTCGATTTCTTCCTGGTTCAATTTTGGGAGTTTATACTTTTCCAGGAATGCATCCATTTCGTCTAGGTTGCTAAGCTTATTGGCATATAACTGTTGATGATAACTTCTGATGATTGTTTCTACTTCCTTGGTGTTAGTTGTGATCTCTCCCTTTTCATTCATAATTTTATGAATTTGGGCTTTCTCTATTTTCTTTTGGATTAGTGTGGCCAATGGTTTATCGATCTTATTGATTCTTTCAAAAAACCAGCTTCTAGTCTCATTGATACATTTTACTGTATCTCTGGTTTCTACCTCATTGATCTCAGCTCTAATCTTGATGATTTCCCTTCTTACTTGTGGAAAATTCCACCGGTATTCTTCAAAGAGCTGGAGCAAATAATCCAAAAAATTGTATGGAATCAGAAGAGACCCCGAATAGCTAAGGAAATGTTGAAAAACAAAAATAAAACTGGGGGCATCACGTTACCTGATTTCAAGCTTTACTACAAAGCCGTGATCACCAAGGACAGCATGGTACTGGCATAAAAACAGACACAAAGAGCAGTGGAACAGAGTAGAGAGCACAGATATGGACCCTCAACTCTATGGTCAATTAATCTTCGACAAAACAGGAAAAAATATACAGTGGAAAAAAGATAGTCTCTTAAATAAATGGTGCTGGGAAAACTGGGCAGCTATATGTAGAAGAATCAAACTGGACCATTCTCTTACACTATACACAAAGATAAACCCAAAATGGATAAAAGACCTCAATGTGAGACAGGAATCCATCAGAATCCTAGAGGAGAACATAGGCAGTAACCTCTTCGATATCAGCCACAGCAAATTCTTTCAAGATATGTCTCCAAAGGCAAAGGAAACAAAAGCAAAAATAAACTTTTGGGACTTCATCAAAATCAGAAGCTTCTGCACAGCAAAGGAAACAGTCAACAAAACAAAGAGGCAATCCACAGAATGGGAGAAGATATTTGCAAATGACAGTACAGACAAAAGGTTGATATCCAGGATCTATAATGAACTCCTCAAACTCAACACGCACAAAACAGGCAATCATATCAAAAAATGGGCAGAAGATATGAATAGACACTTCTCCAATCAAGACATACAAATGGCTATCAGACACATGAAAAAATGTTCATCATCACTAGCCCTCAGGGAGATTCAAATTAAAACCATATTGAGATATCACCTTACACCAGTTAGAATGGCCAAAATTAACAAGACAGGAAATAACATGTGTTGGAGGGGATGTGGAGAAAGGGGAACCCTCTTCCACTGTTGGTGGGAATGCAAGTTGGTGCAGCCTCTTTGGAGAACAGTGTGGAGATTCCTCAAGAAATTAAAAATAGAACTTCCTATGACCCTGCAATTGCACTCCTGGGTATTTACCCCAAAGATACAGATGTAGTGAAAAGAAGGGCCATCTGTACCCCAATGTTGATAACAACAATGGCCACGGTCGCCAAACTGTGGAAAGAACCAAGATGCCCTTCAACGGATGAATGGATAAGGAAGATGTGGTCCATATACACTATGGAGTATTATGCCTCCATCAGAAAGGACGAATACCCAACTTTTGTAGCAACATGGATGGAACTGGAGGAGATTATGCTGAGTGAAATAAGTCAAGCAGAGAGAGTCAATTATCATATGGTTTCACTTATTTGTAGAGCATAACAAATAGCATGGAGGACATGGGGAGATAGAGAGGAGAAGGGAGTTGGGGTGAACTGGAGGGGGAGGTGAATCATGAGAGACTATGGACTCTGAAAAACAATCTGAGGGGTTTGAAGTGGTGGGGGGTGGGAGGTTGGGGTATCAGGTGATGGGTATTATAAAGGGCACAGATTGCATGGAGCACTGGGTGTGGTGAAAAAATAATGAATACTGTTATGCTGAAAAAAAATAAATTAATAAATAAAAAAACTCAAAAAAAAAAAAAAAGGTGCCTGTAAGTTTTCCAAAGTGGTGTTTTGAAAAATTTGTGGTCAGTTGGCCCATCAGGTAACCCACCCTCAAGAAGACCCAGTTTACTGCCTTGCTTTAGATCTCTCAGCAAAGGTAGTGCCCTGTATCCGCCCCCCCATCTTGAAATGTAATAGAGATAAGATTTCTACTGGCACCAATTTTATTAACATGCTTGTGCTTAAACTTGCTGAAGAGATTTGAATGTGGAATTTACATTTCTGTTGAGTGAGAGCAGTGTGTGGTGGTCCATCATGTAAGTTTGAGGGGGCTCTTGGAAATGGTGGAGGGTGGGGGCAGGTATGGCTGCAGGTATCCAGAAGAGACAATGGGGGAAGATTGGAGTGGATGTTCCAGAGGTGTAACAGGATAAGGACTGGAGGAGAATGGGTTTGATGAAGTACATTGTGGCTGCTAATGTGTTGTGGTATGGTGAGAGGTATTGGGTTGACATGGGTACTACCCAGAGGGCAGTTGGATATTTGCTTTATTGCTTGTGGGTAACTCTGTGGAGATGATGCTGGGGAAAGAGTCTGAGAGAGAACTGCTGGCCTAATGTTCTGTCTGAGACTTAAGTCCAGGGACCTGGCATCCTGGGCATGGTTTTCTTAGATAGCAGGTTGTTTATAGAACATTTGTATGAGAAATTGATTAGAAAAGGAGGCAATGCACTCAATGTTTGTGTCCCCCCATTCATATGTTGAACCCCTAATTCCAGTGTGATGGTGTTTAAAGGTAGGGTTTTGGGGATATAATTGGGTCACAAAGGTGGAGTCACCTTGAATAGGGTTAACGTCCTTAAGAGGCCAGAAAGCTATGTTGCATTTTTCTGCATGAAGATATAATGTGTCACAACAACAGGTGATGGACCTTGAATTAGTCACACAGAGAAAGACAAATACCATATTATTTCATTTACATGTGAAATCTTGAAGAAAAAAAAATGTCATAGAAAGCGAGATCAGATTTGTGGCCACCAGAGGCCGGGGTGGGGGTGAGTTAGATGAAGCCAGTGAAAAGGTCTAAGCTTCAGTTATAAGCTAATAAGTTTGAGGCATGTTCTGCACAGCATGGTGACTACAGCTAACAGTGCCATATAATGTGCAGGAAAGAGAAGAGACTAAATCCTCAGCATCCCCATCAAAACAGGAAAGAGAAGATATGATGGAAAGTCAGCAGTCTGCAGCCCAGAGGAGGGCCTTGAGCAGAATGCAGCAGTGGGGCTACCCTGATCTCGAGCTCTGAGCCTCTGGGACTCTGTTGTTTCAGTCAGCCTGAGTATGTTACTGTGATAGAGCAGCTTGAAGCAGAGGATAAGAGTGCGTGCAGGGAGGACAATTGGGGGCCTCCTGGTGACAGATGACATGGGTCTTGCTTTGGGGTTGATGCTGGAGATGAAGACACCAAAGTGAAAAGCAGTCATGATGAAAGATGTTAATGGACCTCAGGGGAAGGGAAACTTAAGGAAATTTTAGAAAAGGGGCATCTGATACAGTTTATTTTTTGCCAGGGAGGGTCAACTGAAGACCCAAAGCTCAGAACCACAGCACCACAGTGGAGTATCTTCGGGTGCTACAGTCGTGATCTGTGAGTCTCAGCTTCAAACCCCGTTTTTCCCAGGACTCTGGGAGCAGGTGTGTTTCCAAATGGCAGTACCTTCTGGAATGGGCACCAACCTTTTCCTTTCTGTGATTGCTTTTTCCAAAGCTGACCCCAAGCCCTCTCTCCACATTATTTCCTAACCTCCTGACCTGACCTCCTTGGGGCTGCCCCACTCCACCACCAGAGGAGCCCAGAAATCCTCAGCTGCAGCAGAAAGGAGAGGTTGGATTAGAGGAAATCCCAGCATTAAACACCTTCTCTTCTATCTGCATCTAGGGCTGGCTTTGGGGGCTCTCTGCTCCCCTTCAAGAACGATTCAAGAAAACCTCTTTCCCCCTTGCTTTTCCCCCAGGTAATCCACTGGCAGTGTTTTCTTCCCCATGAGGAAAGATCCAGGCCAGTTATCACTGTAATTTAAGGTGCAGATCTCACACTCTAGTTCCCAGAATAAAACTCCCATTCTGGGGCCCATCTCTCTGTGACAGAATCCCCAGGCTTAGTCAATGGTGAAGTTATTCCAGCTAGTGGTCAGTATGATCACTAGCATGACATCCCAGGACAACAAGAGTGCTTGGACCATCTTTGGACTCCGTCACAACCAAATCCAATGTAAAGAGAGCTGGTGTTGAGCCAGCTTTGGTCCCCCACGGTACTTGAGTATGTTTCTTAGGGGAGCAGAGTGTTAGGAAGGTTCTCAATTTCTGTCCCTCAATTGATAATTACTGTATGAAAGTTTGTCTTTTCCAGCATTGTGTTAGAATGTGGAGATAATTACCTAGTCACCTGTATTCTTTATTTCCAAGGCTTGGCTCAGCAGCAAGAGATATTAGTGGAGATTTTTTTTTTTCTTAGCAGGAAAAGTTGGGAACAAAACTCTAAAAAGAGTCCTGGGACCAGTACCCACATTTCATTCTGGTTCCCAGACCTCCTGATGTTGGGAATAGGAGAAGGAGAACTAAAAGTTGAGATTGTGCCAGAAGAAGGGAGCACTCTGCAGAGATGCTTGCTTCTTGATCCTGGACACTCTAGAGACTAGGGAACTGGGTAGGCCAAGACCAGGCTTGGAATCCTGGTTATGTGACCCTGAGACTCAGTTGCTTTTTTTTTTTTTTCTTCCATAATCTGTAAAACAAAGCTATAACACTTCCTCACAGGATTCTAAATACCCTCATCCTACTCCGAATTTGGTCTTCCTTCAGTTCTCTCCATCTCAAAAAATGACACCACTGTCCAATCAGTTACTCAGTCCACAAACCCAGGAGTCATCTTTGACTCATGCCCTTTCCTCCACCGAGGTCTGGTCCATCCACTTGTCCTGCAAGTTCCATGTCCGAAGCCTATTTCACATTTGCCTACTTCTAATCAACTCCTCCAGCAACACTAGCCAGTGTCTGGCTACTTCTCGCTACTACTCACTGTAACTGTTCTCCCCGCATACGCTCTTGTGCTCCTTCAGTCTAGTCACTGAAAGAACCTTCTGAAAATACAAATCAGTCACAAGCTTCCAGTGGCTTGCCATTGCCCTTGGAATAGTCCTTCCCATTGGTTTTGAGGTCTTCACTGATCAGTCCCTGCCTGTCTCTCTGGATCCATCTTCTGAACTCTTCTATCTGCCTTGATACATTCCAGCCACCCCTCCAGCAGCCCTCCAGTTGCAAAAATACAAAGGACTCCTCCCTGTATCATGGCATTGGCCTGACTGTTCCCTCTACTTGGGGCTCTCTTATACCTCTGCCCTCCAATCCACCTCCAATCCTTGCAGGATAACTCCTTCTCATCCTCCAGGTCTTAATTCCAGTGTAACCCTCTTCCTTGTCCACTCTGTTGAAAGGAACACCTTGCTCTTAGCCCCCTCTGTGCCATCACTCCATTATTGTTTTTCATAGTACTCATCATTCTTTGTACATATTTGTGTGGGGTTTTTTTTGTGTGTGTGAGTGTGTGTGTTTATTGCTGGTTTCTACCCAGACCATAAACTCTATGAGAACAGGTGCCTTATCTGAATTATTTCCCCCTGGTCTTTCTCACATCTAGAATGGTGCCTGACACATAGTGGGTATTCAACATATTTGTTGAAAATGAATAGGTAAATGAATATGAATACAAATATGATTAATACATTGTTGAAATGATCCAGTGAAATAATAGAGGAGGAAATGATGTATAAACTGTTCAGCACCATTTTTTTACAGTTGTTCCCATCATAAACCTTGAATTGTTGATTCCCTGGGACCCCTAGCCACAGAAGATGGGGAATGAGCAATGCTTGGCTGCTGTCCTTGGCCTTGTTCTCTGGCCACCCATGTTCTATTCATTTGCCTGGTGACTTTTCAGTGATTGCTTCCTCACAGCACTGGCACATCAGCATTTATTTTGGCTTCATGGCCCATTCCCCCATTTTCTATTTCTAAACACGGTGAAGCCTGAATAGTTAGGTGAAAGCACTCAAATTTATTTTAGGAAATAATCTGTTTATCTATTCACAGTGATCCTTCATCCCTTTGTTGGAGGGGCTGGTTTACATATATAGCTTAGGCCCATAAACCGTGATGGAAGTTTATTTGTTTCCAGTAGAATTATCATAGAGTGTTACATGAGTTTCAGGTATACAATATTGTGATTCAACAAGTGTATACATTACTCAGTGCTCATCAGGACAAATGTACTATTTTTTGTATCCCAACATGGGGCTTGAACTCACAACCCAGATCAAGACCTGCACTGAGATTGAGAGACAGATGCTTAATGGACTGAGCTACCCAGGCACCCCAGATAAGTGTACTCTTAATCCCCTTCACCTAGTTCACCCATATTCTTCCAAGGTAGAGTAGATAAACAGTTGACTCTCTGTTTGGGAGTGCCTTTCAGAGAGCAGCTTAAAGATAAAATACTGTTGTCTTTGGATAAACATTAAAAATGCTAGGATCGTCTCCCAAAGATGTTCCTTATATCTTCCATTTTTGTCTTTCCCCAAATCTTTGAATGGGGATTTTTGGTTGGTTGCTTGAGTGACCTGTCATAGGCCTCTTCATGTAGTAAATCTTGCCTGGCCTTTTCAGCCAAACCAGTCCTTCAGGCTGTAGGTAGAAGTGCAGTTGATGTGGTGGACACTACTCTCCTGAGAGACGCTAAGGGAGGCTGGGCCACCTAGCAGGCTCAGTGGAAATGGGTGTGACATCAGATCAGTGGCAGCAGCAACACTGCATTACAGAAGGCCTTGTGCCCTTCCCAGAGGCTTTCCCATAAATTATGGATTTCCTCTTTGAAGAAGTTTCCTCCAAAAATGGGATATGTTGGCTGTTTTCTCACCACATCTTTTTTTTTTCCCTAACATTCAATGTATAATTTGTTTCAGGGATACAGGTCGGTGAATCGTCAGGCTTACACAATTCACAGCATTCACCACAGCACATCCCCTCCCCAGTGTCCATCCCCCAGTGTCTATCCCCCAGCCACCCCATCCCTCCCACCCCCTCCCCCCCAGCAACCCTCAGTCTGTTTCCTGAGATTAAGAGTCTCTTATAGTTTGTTTCCCTCTCTGGTTTTGTCTTGTTTCATTTTTCCTCCCTTCCCCTATGATCCTCTGACCTGTTTCTCAAATTCTTTGTATCAGTGAAATTATATGATAATTGCCTTTCTCTGATTGACCTGTTTCACTTAGCATAATAACTTCTAGTTCTATGCATGTTGTTGTAAATAACAAGATTTCATTTTAATGGCTGCATAATATTCATATATATATGAATATTATATATTCATATATATATATATATATATATATATATATATATATATATCTCACATCTTCTTTATCCATTTGTCTGTTGAAAGACATCTCAGATCCTTCCACAGTTTGGCTATTGTGGACATTGCTGCTATAAACATTGGGGCTGACTGCACAATTTTCCAATAAGGCAAACTAACACCTGCTAAAGCCACTATCCCTCAACTATGGGAAAACTTTAGAAGCCCTGATTTCTGGCACTCAGGTGTTTGTGCTCAGCAAACAGTTATTCTTATTGGCTTTGAATTCCCTTTTAGATTTCTATAAATATGTTTGTCTCATTTGTTTGAATTTCACTTAGAGATAGGATTTTCTTTTGCCTTATTCCTCTGGTAGTGTTTTTTTTTTTTAAACCACTGTAAGTCTTACAGAAAGAGATGATATCAATTGTTAGGTTGTGTTCATTTACAGTGGAATGGAAAACACAGAATACCATCAAGCTCAGGCAGCCCATGATGGGAGCCTACAGTGCACATTTCTTAAAACCTTGATTAGGATCCCTTGTTTTCAGGATGCCTAGGTGGCTCAGTTGTTTAAGCATCTGCCTTGGTTCAGGTCATGATCCCAGGGTCCTGGGATTGAGCCCCACATTGGGTTTCTTGCTCAACAGAGAGCCTGCTTCTCCCTCGGCCCACTGCCCCCTGCCTACTTGTGCACTCTCTCTCTCTCTCTCTGACAAGTAAATAAAATCTTTTAAAAAAGGATTCTTCATTTTCTTCATCTCTTATCAACTGTCAGATGACATTGCCAAAGTAGTTAAGATTTCTAGGAACTTAACCTTTTAAAACTCTCACTCTTGACCAGAGGAGACTGACAAACGACATCATTTATTCTGAGGGTGGGTTGAATTTTACTTTCCCCATCAGCACATTTGGAATCATCCCTTGCTTTACCACTGTTAATTTTAGGGGTACCGTCATTTGCATTCTGCCTGTCTGCACTAGAGAAATCAATGTCCCTCATGAGTGAGAAAGTGTGCACTTAAAGGGAAAACTGCTAGATAACTGCTGTCAGGATTCTGAGGGTCAGAGAAACCAAAATTCAAATCCTTGCAAAGCAAGTTGTTCCAATCCATTTGTTGTAAAAGCTCTCCTCACTGTTTCCTCTTCCTCCTGGTCTTGTACATCCCTAAGCCAAGAGCCTTATTGCCATGAATAAGAAGTCCTCTTTCAGGATACAGATACAGTGCTAAGTGAAATAAGTCAGTCAGAGAAAGACGAATATCACCTGATTTCATTCACGTGGGATTTAAGAAACAAAACAAATGAGCAAAGGAAAAAAGAGACAAACCAGAAAACACACTGTTAACCATAGAAGACAAACTTGTGGAGATGGTGGGAGGATGGGCGAAACAGGTGAAGAAGATGAAGAGTATGTTTATCTTGATAAGCACTGAGTAATGTATAGAATGGTTGAATTGATACATTGTACACCTGAAACTCACATAACATTGTATGTTAAACTGTACTGGAATTGAAATTCTTAAAAATAAATTAAAAAAAAAAGAAATTCTCTCTTATAATATGCATATGTCCTGTCATGGAGGAGAGAGCCTAACCTGGCTGCAGCTATGGGGGTGGGGGTACTGTACAAAGCTGAGGCTTATGGAGGAGGTGCATTTTGCCCAGAGAATCTGGATGCATCATGAGGGAGGTGGGCATGACTGAGGTCAGAATACCAAAGAAGGGAATAAACAGGTCATCAGAGGAAGAGAAAGGTTGAGATGCTGCTCTGGAGACAGGGAGGAATGGAGCTGGGGAGTAGAGGGTCAGAGGCCAGTGGGTGTGAGAGGTAAGTGAGTGGGTGGGCCTGGGAAAATTTTTGAGTGGTAGGCGTGGGGAGCTAGCACTCGCATCTGGCTGTGTATTTGCTTTCCTTGTCATGTGCATGGGGGAACCAATTACGTTTCCAACCGTGACCACTGACCGTAATCAACTGTATCTTGTTCTGGGCAAGTACATGCTTTCCTCCAGTAGGGAACAAACTTTTGTTCATGGGAAATAATTTTAGGAAATAAAAATAGTCCCTGGGCTCATGTTTCCCCATTCAAGATGGAAATTGCTGTAAGGAGTTTATGTCAAAAACATAAAAATGCTTACAACTTAGCTTACCTACTTTATTGAAGAACACTGATGAGAAACTTAGCACTGCTTTTTAGTCACTGTGGTTAATATCTGGACACATTAGAGAAATAGCTCACTGGGAGGCAGACTTTTCATCTTTTCTGTTGAGATGGGCAAGCAGACCATAGCACCAGTGTAGGCCCACCATTTGCCTACAGGTCCAGAGTTGCTCATCCCTCCTGGGTGTAACAGAAAGTGTATAGACTCACTCTAAAATAGTTTTGACTGGCTGCTAGGATGACAATGGTCTGCAGAGTTCTGGAAAGTAGGCCTCATTGAGAAACTGACATTTGAGAAAACATCTATAGGTAGTAAAGAAGTAAGACAAGAGGATATCTATGAAAGAACATTCTAGGTTGAGAAAGGAATAAGTGCAAAGGCCCTGAGACAGAAACCTTCCTGGCAAGTGTGAGGAACAGGAAGGGGGCCAGTGTGATATGATCTCCAGGCATTATTAAGGGAGAGAGAAGTGCTGCCAAGCAGAGAAAACCTTTGGCGGATGGTATTTTCCATTGCTGTAATTGGCACCATCCAAGGTCCTGAGCTGGTGAGAGATGGAGGACTCTGGAATTCAATTGTGACAGACAGTTAAAATAAAGAGACATAGAGAACTGTGGTTAAAAGCAGAGGCTTTGTGAGAAAAAATTTAAGTTGCTCTATAAAAGACACTGTTAAGAGAATGAAAAGACAAGCCAAGACTAAGAAAATATTTGCAAGTCACATATCTGATACAGGACTTGTGCCAAAATCATACGAGGAAACTCAACAGTAAGAAAACAAATGAACCAGTTTTTAAGAAGTGCAAAATACCCGAGCAGACACCTCAGCAAAAAAGACGTACAGATGGCCAATAAGCACATGCAAATTAAAACAACAAGTACATACTACCACACACCTATCAGAATAGCTAAAATCCCAAACCCTGACAGCACCAAATGCTTCGAGGATGTGGAGCAACAGGAACTCTCCTTCATTGTTGCTGAGAATATGAAATGGTCTAGCCACTTTGGAAGGCAGTTTAACAGTTTATTATCAAGTTAAAATATGACCTAGCAATCACACTCCTAGGTTTTCATCCAAGTGAATTGAAAACTTATGTCCTCAGCCCATGAATGTTTATAGTAGTTTCATTCATAATTACCCCAAACTGGAGGCAGCCAAGATGTTCTTCAGTAGGTGAATGGATAAACAAACTGTGGGTACATCCAGACAGGGATATGCTATTTAGTGGTCAAAAGGGATGAACTGCTGATACACTCAACAATATGAATGAATCTTACATGCATGTTGCTAAGAGAAAGTAACCTGTCTGTAAAGGCATACTTCTATCTATGTGATATTCTGGAAAAGGCAAAACTGCAGAAATAGGACATCAATCTGTGGTTTCCAAGGACTTGGGGAGTGGGGAAGGTTGACTAGGTGAAGCACAGGAGATTTTTTTAGGGTGGTGGAACTATTGTATATGATATTATATAGGTGTATTTGACCTTACACATTGTCAAGACCCACAGAGCTTTATAGCATAAAGAGTAAATCTGAATGGACACAAATTAAAAAAAAAATATTTTGGAAATGGGAGAATCCCAGGTTGGATGCAGACTGTGATAGAAGAACCTAACTGCATTACAAATACCTGAAGCCACCTTACTGAATGAGATTGGGTAGGGAAGCGGGGGAAAGGAAAGAAGGGACTGGCCTAAGTAACTTTGGGAATGAGGGGGGTTGCTAAGACAAAAGACAAGAATCTTCACATAAATGCTGGACTCTGATCCATAAAGTTGTTTCCTCTGCTGGTACAGATGGATTCTGATACGGCTAGGCATGGAACAGATGGAACAGCTGAGTCAATGGATGGCAGGTGGTCAGGACCAGGATTCTCACTGTTGGACTGGGAGTTGAGATAAGCAAGGGGATTGGAGTTGGAGATACTGTTTAGCTGAATATAGATACAGATGGTTACATATATGACTACATGTGTTGAAAGGCTCACAGGTAGGTAAGCCATGTGAAGCGGGCCCTTTAAAGAGACACTGTCATTGTCTCAATCAGTGTTTCCCTCATCTACTCCCTCTCTTACTATTCATTTGTCTTTTGTTCTGATTTGATCTGATGTCAGCATTTCCAACAGGATGAAGCTGAAGCCATGGCTTAGAGATCTAAAGATATGTTGCTTATTGACATTATTTGAAAGAAAGTGTCATTGATAATACATTATCCAGTTCTGTCTCAGGTAATGGTAGCCAGGTTCTCAAAATATATGGAGGCTAGAGTCCAAATCTGCATGTTCAGAGAGCTAGTCTTTGAAAATGAGCTCTACCCGTCCCTGCTTCATTAATTTTGTGGTGCTTACTTCATTAACTAATTTAGTTTTCAGTTCATTAATTTGCCCTGAATCTCTTTAACTTTTTCAATGCCAGTAGCAATTCCTCTTGATGAAAATACATGTTTGCATTTCCCTTCCCTCCTTGCTCTCTTTCTTCCACAGTCTCATATGCATACCACACTTGATTTTGCAACTTGCTAATTATCTGTGGGAAATATTTGATCCCAATGTTTATTCTCAGTACTCCCAAAGACAGGTTTCTGCAGTTTTTTTTTTCCCTTCTGTCTTTAGTTTTCATGCTCAGGAACTGAGCCTATAGAAGACCTACAATTTTTTGGCTTTCAGATCAAGGTCAATGGCCCCAAATTAGATGTTTCTGGGATCTTTGGATCTAGATACTTAGCTTTTCCGTGAATGGAGCTGTGTCACCTTGTTCTCTTGAATTCACAATGTGCTTATGGTATAGTAATAATGACCTGTATAGATATGATCACTGGGTGCTAAATAATAGCAGGGGAAATCCCTTCACAAAATGTGAACCTAACTTATAATAGTGGAAGGGAATTATGGAAATGCTCAGCTTCTGCACATCAAAATGACAGTATAGACTGAGCTTTTCTGTAAAATCCATGTCACTGGGTAGGGCAAAGAGCAGACACAAAATTGGGAGAAGTCAGTTATACAAGTTCAGTTTTGCATCACTTCAGGGACTCAACCTGTGGGACAGTAGCCACTCTATGGAAAACATGTTGGTATTCTTAGGTCTCTGGACATTCAAGTTGCCCAGAAGCAAAAGGATGCTGTTTTTTGATAAAGAGATGAGCCACAAAGGTGTCTCAAGACCACATTTGGTGGCCCCTCAAAATTTAGACTTGATTAGATATTGTCAGTTTTGACTAATTTTTTTGAAAGAGCATTTTCTGATGCAGCCTACAGCTGAAATCAAAGGCTCCATGTAGTACAAGGTTTCAATGAAATATCATATTTTTGAAGAAATTACTATGGGATGCTATAACACCAGACTGGGCAGATGATTTGCCTGACCCAGGCAGGCATTTGTGAAACAGTTGTGAAACACACACTGTAATGTGTGTTCCTCAGCAAGGATGGTATATATGGGGGTGCTCATTAAGTCTTAATAGAACAAATGGCCCTATTATACAATGAAATCTGGTGTTATATATTAGGATTTGGAACACTTCAGGTTTTAGAAGAATTTGCATCTTGTCTAAAGACAGAATAAAGGAAGAATAACTACCAACATAGTAAATTTCTTTTATACAAGTGAGAGTGTGCTAAGGACTGCCTCTTAGTGAATGAAATCTGCTTCATTTGCTAGGTAAGTGTGATTATCATAATACAGCCAGGCCCATTCTATTCTTCTTTGGTTTAAGACATTTCATAAGGTGAGAGGACCTAATTAAACAATGGTTAGCTTTTGGACCACGGATATATTCACAATCACAGTGAATTGATTAAACACAATGAATTATTTGATCATTTTTTTTCCTGCTGTGGCTAATATTTGACATTTGGTATATTAATTCTTTTTCTTTAAAGGTTTTATTTATTTGACAGACAGAGACACAGTGAGAGAGGGAACAGAAACAGGGAGAGGCAGGCTTCTTATAGAGCAGGGAGCCCAATGCGGGACTCGCTCCCATGACCCTGGGATCATGACCTGAGCCAAAGGCAGACGCTTAACAACTAAGCCACCCAGGTGCCCCTGGTGTATTAGTTCTAAAATTATCAACTCCAAATTGTTACTACAAAATGAAAGTACTTTTTTTTTTTCTTTTTCTCTTTTTAAACAAATGGGCCAGAATTTTTCTCATTCTAAATGAGCATCCTCCTTCAGACTAGTCTCTTGGTAGAAGGACATTCATTCCAGTGATGTTGCAATTGGTATAACCATTTTTGGAGTTCCTCTCTTGCCTGCTTTATACCAGCCACTGTGATAGGTCCTGGAGACAGAGTGGCGGACGAGGCCTGGCCTCTGACTTCCGGAGTTTTTAGCCTAGTCTCATGGCAATCCCCTCAGACGGTTGTGGTTGTCATAAGAAAACCATTTCATTTAATACTTTGTTTTTATTGCCAAATCCTTTCTATCAGCCTTATTGCCCACCTGACTCATTACACATGTCTCCAAATGAATTTTTACCAAACAACAAAACCCAAACAAAAGAGACTACCAGCTCAGTATCCTTATTCCTGTCCAGTAGCCTCCCTCCTCTGTATCGTTACCACTGGTCTCCCTTCCCATTACTTTAGTCCCCTACCATTGAAAACCCTTCAATAGTTCCCTATTACCCAAAAGATAAAGTCAAAACTACCTTTCTGGTATCACTTCTTGCCCCATCTCCTGATTTTCATGTCTAGTAATCTGAGCCAACTCTTTATTGGGCTGGTTCATCATCCAAAACCTTGCAGACCTCATGCTGCCCTTCAGAACCCTATAGTCATTGCTCCTTTGTCTTTTGGTTGACTTTGTTAAAAAGAACAAATCATGATAATTTTGATTTGAATATTTGTTCCTTGAGTGCTAATGGGAATGTTAAATTATTTCTGGACATAATAAACAGGACATATCTGGATATATATTGATCATTGATAATTTTGTTTATGACATGAAACTTGGTGATTCTCTGTAATACCTAATCTGAAACATTTTCTTCTATTCTAGCTTTGATTTTTGTTTCTAATCTATTACTTCCATTTACTTCCTCAGAAACACCTGATACTGGTAGGTAGGCTATGAGACCTACCTTCCACATTGACTCTTTTTTCTCTATTCTCTAAAAAGTACTTTGCGAAAATTTTTCCATTTATTTGTCTGCTTCCATGATTCAGCTTTCTGTGCTATCAAGTCTATTTTCTCCTTTTGATTCATTCTTCCATCTTGACCATCACATTTATTTGTTTGGTTGCATCACAGGAACCTGGTGTAGAAAATTGTGTAAATCTGTCATTGAATACAAAATATGCTATTTTAAAAATCTTTACTTAACAAAGAAGGATCTTTCTTTCTGGTTGCTTTGTAGCTGTATTAAGCCTGATTTGGGGAGAGAGATTTTCAGGCGAACTCACTCATTTCTCTGTCTTCCTGGAAGACAGATGTATAAATGTTGACATATTTATACACAATATAAATGCTTAATTCTGGGAATTTGGTTAGCATATTCTAAAAGCACCAGCATGTATTTGCTGCATTAGCCATAACCTGGATAGGGCTTGTGTATTTTGTAACTATGTTGCTAGTTCTTCCCTGTAAGTTTTAGTACTTTATGTTGATTGTCTTTGGACAGTAAATATATAACTAAAACTCATTTTTCTTCTCTATGTTCCTTTTTTATTTTGGTGTTCTTTCCATGTCTCCTTCTCATATCTCTTAGTGAATTTAGCACCACATGCAGTTCTGCTAATAGCCCAATTAGAACACTAAATGAAATTTGATTACTTATTTAACTTTTTCTACAAAATGAAAATAACTTCAATGCTTTTCTGATCCAAAAAAAAGCAATGCATACTCCTAATAGAAACACTCAAACAATATAGAAGTAGGTTACTTGTCTAAAAAAAAAAAAAAGAAGTTCATAGAAGGGATAAGTGATGTGGATGATTGGTGTTTTGACTTTTGGGGAAGTATTAATGAAACTGTTACATTGCCTAGGAAAGAAGTAGTTAGGCAGTGTAGGCACTATTTGTATTCATTTAATGAGATTCTTCTTTTCCTTCATTTTATGAAATCCTTAAGATAATGTTTATGCTCCTAGCATGAGTAGGAAAACGTTTTGCTGGATAACTCTCAGAAACTGCTAAATACTTAGAAAACATGGTTATGTAATGCTCAAGAAGTATGTAGTTCAGCTATCTGTTTAAAACTCAGATGCTATACAAGGTTCTAACTAGTTGAGATGCCTGCATGTTTATGAAAGAGGGAGCATTTAATGGGGTTGGACAGACTGGAGTTCCAGACTCCAAAATACAGATGATGAATTGCAAATTCCTCTACTTGATCCCAATGGGTTATGGTTTCCTCCTTAAAAGCTGTATTTGAATGATATATAGTGGCTGGTAATAGCATCCGGCTCCAACCTTGTAATTCCCTTTGGGACTTTGTAAAGCTTATGGGTTTTGTTCATATTCCTTTACTTTAAAGAACAGCTTTCATGTTCTTCTCTAAAGGAATATTGTTTGCAGCAGCAATTAATTGGGCGATTAATAAGTCCTTTCAGATATAAGTGTGTATGTACACAGGTACAGTTGTAGGTGTAAATGTGAACTACATATATAAATAAAGCATATTTTCAAAAAATAGAGACTTCCCTTTGACCAGTTAAGTGATATCTTAGCAACAGCCAAGTGACCGATGAAGCCCTTTTTATTACACTTTAATTTTTATTTTTTAAAGACTTTATTTATTTATTTATTTGACAGAGAGAGAGAGACATCACAAGTAGGCAGAGAGGCAGGCAGAGAGAAAGGGGGGATGGAGCAGGCACCCTGCTGAGCAGAGAGTCCGATGCAAGGCTCGATCCCAGGACCCTGAGATCATGACCTGAGCCGAAGACAGAGGCTTAACCCATTGAGCCACCCAAGCGCCTCTACAATTTTATTTTTAATGTAAATGTATACCTCTATGTACCTGATTGTCCATCATTTCCAGAGAGAATGAAATTCTCCATGGGAACATTGTTTCTATACTCATTCATTCCTTCAGTCTTCTAGTAATTTATTGAGAACCTATTATTGTCCAGACACTGTACTAGCTTCTAGGCAAACAAAGACAGAATTGGGGAGAAGAGGCTTTGATTTCTCTTAGTCAATAATCCTCTAGTGGTGATTACAGATAGTTACAATACAATGTAATAAGTATAAGGGCAAAGATGGCTCTATGGTTGCATTGAAGCACAGAGTAGGGACAATTCACGTAGAATGATAAACTAGAATGTAAACTGTATTCTTATCAATGACAACCATTGGCTGAGTTTCTATCATAAGGAGAATTCCATGCTGAGCTCGGAGTATCCAAGAGGTATATATGACTTCAAGTTGCTTAAGATTAAGTTGGTGAGAAGGAGTATTCCCTTGTTTAAGGAATAATGGATAAAGTTAATATATGGGATTCTTGTAGGGTGATAGCAGTAAATAAAGAGTTGAAGAGGAAGTTTAGGGCCAAATTGTGGAGTTCCCTGAATGTTATGCTATGAGTTCTTATGCGGAAGTCAATGTATTAGCTAGTGGGGCCACTAAAGATCTCTGATGCTATGAACATGAATGTTTAGCTTCCCTGCTAAATACAAGCTCAAAGAATCAAGTAGCTGCTCCTCCCTTACATAGCATCATTAGGCCAGAGACAAACACAGTCCTTAGCACATAGTAAGTTCTCGATAAATATTTCTTGACCAACTGCCTATATACAAAATGTTTCTTTGACAATGCTGGCTGTTGTTAATAGCATGTGTTGGGTGACAGATTAGAACTGGGAAAACCAGTCTGGCTGCCTTAAGTAAAGTAATGAAGACCTGGACTTCAGCAGGGTTGTTGGAAATAGAATGAAGAAGTGATTGCAAGAAAGAAATGGCTAGTACTTCATGACTGGATAGGTTGGTGAAAAAAGAGAAATAGAGGAAGCAAGAATTATTCTAAGGTTTTGAGAGGGTAAGAAAAAAGGACCGTTAGCAGAAATGGGGAGTCTAGAGGAAGCTAATTTGGAGAGAAAGATTATAAGCGTGGGCTTTAAAAATGTAAAGGCATAGTGTTTTCAACTAACATCCAGTACACTAGTCATGAAGCATGGAGATTACAGGTAACTTGTCTATTTCCATATCACATAGTGGTAATGTCCAAGCCACCAGTTATGGTAGTGGCCTGATGCCAAGGCCACACGTGCACACACACACAGCAGTAGGCAGAAAGGCCACTGTGCCTTCCAAGATTGATGTTTTTAAATGTGAAGCTAACTAATCAGATGAAAGCACAAGGAACACCCACAGCAACTATAATAATAATAATAATAATAATTATTATTATTATTATTATTATTATAAATTACACAGGATATTTTAAATACCTAACCATTGAAATGCCATCCTTTGAAATTCAGTACTATGATTTCAAGGTCCAGTTCCATTAACTAGCATAATGAGAGAAAAATGCTATGTATGTCCTTACAGAGAACAAGCATTTGAGTAGTGTTTAAAAAAATAGTAATAAAAAGACAATAGCAATTTGCTAAGGCAGTATGTCATAACTTTGATTATGCAAAAAGTGAAGTGGAGTGTAGTGAATTTGAGGTCAACTTTTCAAACAAGTCATCAGGGGAAAAATAAGAAAAGTGCCAGAGAGCTAAATATGCATGAAACTGCTATTGAAGTTTAATGGAAAAATGGGGCTCTTGTCAGCTAGCTGAGTACTTAATAATGTTAACAACACTACAAACAAGTTGTGGTTTATTGCTTCAATTTCCTACGTACTGGCAAGAGAATTAACAAGACTGATGCATTAAGATCTTAGATTTCAGTCAAATTAGGTGACTAAGAGGGTGATGAAAAACACTTGTTCTTGAAGGGAACACAACTCTATCAGGAACTTGTTACATTCTCCATCAGATCATTGGATGAGCTGCTGATTTAACAGTTGCACTGAAAAGGAAACCCCTTAATCAATCCTTTTTGTACAAGAGCATATTAGGTGATTTAAAGGAATGATATACAGAGGAAGTAAGCATGTGTACATCTCCGAATATTTATGTTTGAATTTGGAGAGATGAGTAAAATAACGGAAATTTTGTGAGTATCTTTGTTTCTTTTACAATATAAGATGCTATTAAAGTAGACTTTTTGAAGATGAACTCATTTTAGTTTTCCCTCAGATTTAATGGATGATCTCCATGTAATTTAATGACTCATTTGAAATTGCTTGGTCAAATGGAAGCTTTCTCCTTCAAGCTCTTTCTCAGCACCAGTATGGATTACAATTGCCACTGGTATCCTCAAATATCTACCTTTACTACCTTGTAAGCCATATGGCCTCTTCACAAAAGGGGTACATTAACAAAAGCTGAGAATAGTAGACTGGTTGATGAAAGACTGAAGATATTTCATGAGGAAGTACAGCTTCCACTTCTTCAGTGAAAAGTATCCTCATTGTATACTTGACTCAACTAAAAGTCACTTAGCCATTTTTTTTTTCTAGAGAAAAATATCAGACTGTCGTTATCCGAATATTACATTTCCTCTGGAGAATATGGGTGGCCTTTTCTAAGTGGATATGTTCTCTAGATTTATCTGGTATGATTCATCTCTTGGAATTGAAGTTAAAGATTTATGGATTGATTGTTAGATTGTTAGACCTTAGAGGCCAGTGCTTTAAAAATCTTAGCAGCAGGATTCCTTATAAGATGGGATCTTAGGTGAATGCCTGTTATAGCTATGTATGAAAGCAGGGATGCTTTGGGAAAGAGGGAAGGGATACGGACCCACCTGCTGGCCCTTCAACTCTAGCAGCCACCCCTAGGACACCTACAAGGAGCCCTAGAACAGCACATTTGTTTCGAAAACACACCAGTTTCACAGATGGTAAAACTGAGACTCAGTGTGATGAAATGACTTGGCCAAGGTCATGCAAACCCATGAAGCTGGGGCAGTATTTAGCACTAGAAGCCACTTTTCTTCTAAGATGGGCTACAGTGAAAGGACAACAGTCATCTGCTGGATGGGGAGAAGGTGGCTTAGGTCCCCAGGCTTCTCCAGCTCTCACTTCATGGCAACTTTCAGAAAGAATTGACATACATAATTAACAGAAGACTGCATTAATTTCTGTTTCATTTCATAGATGGTTTGGGAGTAAAAGGCAAAACTGCTTTTGTCTAGTGCTTGGTAGCTCTCAATTCCATGGAGGAAAAGAGGAGGTTATGCTCAGTCATTAGGAAGGCTTCTTGAGAAGCTGAAGTTGCTTGAGAAGTGACACCACCATTGACTAGAATACATTGAGTACAAAAGGGAGAAACTAGTCAAAACTAGTTATGCACCTAAGTCCTGAAATGTAGTGTTGCATCCATCCAGAGAGGTAATCGCTCCTGCCATTACTGAGCTCTGTGATCGCTCAGTCTAGCATGATAGACGGCTTCGAGCTCAATCCCATCATCGGCAGATCTCACTGCAGAAGCCTGGGCTCATACAGCTCAGCTGGTGTTCAGGCAGAGCTGAGAAATAGCTACCCTGGCAGTTCTTTGCTGACCTTTAGGTATTGGTTATAGGCCTACATAATTGAAATAAATGATCTTTTTTCATTAGTGCTTCATGGAACCATTTAAAATTATAATCTTCCCTGTCTGAGAATTGGTTTAATATGATCCACTATGATTACCTCTAATTGGATTTAATTTAGATTGAAATGTTGAGCTCAGATAATGGCTAAGTCTCCAGTGCCGTGTGTGTGTGTGTGTGTGTGTGTGTGTGTGTGTGTGTGTGTGTGTGTTTTCAAATTTCAGGAGATTGATTTTTCTTGCTGTTGACTGCTGTGATTGTATGTTACTAAACCCCGAAGGATAGTTCGTCCTTGTTGAAAGTTGTAGTTAAAGAACATACAGGGGACTGAAATTCTATCCTGGGAAGGGACAAAATAGAGCCCCACACTTTGCTTCTATCTCTTCTCCCATTCTCACCCTTAAGGGGATGCTGCAGCCTTCCCTATAAGATGTCATTTTCTGTCTAGACATCTCTCTAAATCTCTTGAGGTCTGGGAGGCCATGTAGATGCCAAAAACCGTCTTTAACAGGCAAAATGGTAAATGGCATAAGCATTTAATTGGGGGAATAGACTTGGAAAAAAATAGTCTGGGGCTCAGGACAATGGGATGAAATGTTGTGAAAGGCTGGGATAATAATGGCGTCATGGGAAAGCCCGCTCCTGGCACCTAATAGCATTGTTTGCTTTCTGCTTGCTTCTCTGTCCTTGGTGGACTTCTGCTTGTGTCTTGCTGCTTCTTTCCTCTATTAAGGCCATAAAATTCCATAATCAGGCAAGAATTTGACTAAAACATTTTGGGGCTTTTCCAAACATGTATTTTTAAAGTCATTTACACAGTGACACTGTGTCTTCAGAGCTCAGCATCTCACCAGGGGCCTGGAATTCACGCTCACTAATGCACTGGCTTGGTTCCCTTTCTAACAGGAGGCACTGGTTAAAAGCCTGCTCCCACCTCAGGCTCACTGGGCCTAAAACCTGACTGACCCAGAGGAGCCTTATTGTAGTGATTAAGACTTCAGATGGATTACCCCCAACGTGGGCCCTGTGGATGGATTTGGTTATCACAGTGTGCAGACTTAAGGCTCACTACTGAAAACCACAGAGATGAGTTATCAAAACTGTTCCCTATAAAATTGGAAACATTACGCACCAACCAGACACACACGTGATGCCAAGAAAGGGCAGGAGGATCAAATTGGGTTTCAGACCAAATGGGTATAATGCCCCCTTCCTTTGGTTTCTATCCAGTCTTTCCTAGTGTTCTGGGAGCTAGAAACCACAGCCTTGGGAAACTATTAAAATGAGGTTTAGAATATTGTTGGATTGAAAAAATAAGGAGTTGGGGGAAACAGGGCTACCTGCTTGGAACGAGGCAAATTTACTATCAGTTCATTCACTGTGATTTTGTTCCACCTGAAAACATCTCAGTGCCAGGATAATAGGGAAATTTTCTCATCAAGGACAATGGACCAGATGGTAATATTACAACTGAGATGTTGGTCTGGAAAAGCCAGAAGGCAGAGTTGGAACGTGGTGATTCATCTTTAATCCTTCAGAGGCTGACTCTCCTTAGAGTGAGATGTTGATTGTAACCAGACTTTCTATTTTGCCATGGGATTTTGTCTTTGCTTAAGGACAGACAAGAAGCATCAAGGCAGGTGCCATGTGGTTAAGAGGGATCAGTGATCCTTATTCACTATGCAGAGAAGGAAGTCCAATGTTCATTTTCTTCATGAGATGGAATATATAAAAAGAAAAAAATCTGAGAACCTCTCAAAGAGTCTGGATGCCTCTATTTAATTTCCAGCCAAGGCTAAGATTCAACATGAAGGGAAAGATTATATTCCACATATGTGAATATATTGTTATAGATTAATATACTATTAATTCATGTTAACATATTTAACACATAATATAATCATATATGTATACAATAAGTTGGGAACTTACATAATTTATTCAAGTGGCTCCCGAGTGAAACAAATGAGTCAAAGTCTAATGAGACTCTTAATAGGAGAGAGGAGCTGATAGCACAAATAAACAGTTTCCTGGATGGTCTGAACACTTACTTGTTCATATAAATAAAATCCAGGATATGAACTGGGGATTCCCAACTCTACCATAGGTGAGATGTTTGTTATTTTAATACACTTCCATGCCAGCCCCATTCCTCTGAGTAAAAGTAGTGAATGACATAGAGTTGTTATATCTTAGATTAAGTTGAACATAAATTAATTTTAAGGTTGGAGAATATAATTTCACAACATTCCTTAAAATAATTGGAGGCACTCAGAGATGTCACAAAACCAATATTGGGAAACCGAACTAACCCTTCCGTTAAATTTGGTTTAAAGTGTTGGTAACTTTCAAATTTGTAATAACTATGTTTAGAAATCATGAGGACAAACTTCCTTTGGGTTTTTTACCAATTTCACCTTTTACCACAGCTCTTCCAACACCGTAGCCATCTGGTTTGAGGTGAGGCCTATAAGTCCCATAGGGAACTTTAAATTCTTATCTGTCCTTGTGGTGGGAGAGACATCTTTGTTTTGGAGGAATTTCGTGGTCCAGATCATTTAATAATAGCATCCATATGAGAAATCACATTTGGTGATTTTGTGTTCCTGAATGGACAAAATAAATACTCTGTGGCATTGGTTGATTATTAGTGTAAACAGCCCAAGGGAGCACAGTCAGGAACCCACAATCTGATTTTGCAAAGGATGAAAGGAAGGTGAATATAGCCAGTGGAAGCTGTTCTTGTCTTTTTATCACCACTGTCACCTTCATTGTCATCACCATCATTTGTTTTTGCTATAAAAGAATGCACAAAAGCAGCATTCTGTGCAGTGATACAGGATAAAAAATAAAAGTCACTCCCACCTTTGTTCTTTTCCAGTTTCATTTCTCAGAGATGCCACTTGTAACTATTTTAAAGATTCTCGAAGGGGCGCCTGCATGGTCAGTCAGTGAAGCCTCTGCCCTGGGCTCAGGTCATGATCACAGGGTCCTGGGATTAAGCTCCACATCTGGCTCTTTGTTCAGAGCCTGCTTCTCCCTTTCCTTCTGCCTGCTTATCTGCCTGCTTGTGCTCTCTTTCTCTCTCTAAAATAAATAAATAAAATCTTTTTTAAAAAGGTTCTGGAAGATACCACAATGCTGAACAGTATAGCACAGTTTCTCGATTTGTCTATTTTAGATTTGTCTATTTTATATATATATATATATATATATATATATATGGTCTAATTTAGATATATTTTAGACATATCGACTACATTTTCTGTTGCTATGACAGATGAGGAATTTAGCAAACTATGCTGTTTTCCACGTTTCATCTCCCTTCGGCTTCTTTATTAGGTTAGTTATATTATTTTTAAATTTCTTCCAGTGATTTTATTTACAAACTTTAAGCACTGTATATTCTGTTGTATTTCTTGTTTCATCAAATGTCGACACTATTTGCTCCCTACATTGTAAACAAACAAAGCACATACACACTTACCACCATCTCTCTTTCCCCTTCTACCTCCTGTTTTCTCCTATGTCATTAATTTTATGTTGTCAAGGTTTGTAACATTTACAATTTATTCTGTAACTACGGAGTTCAACCATATTAAATTATCATTTTTGTATGTCAAAATAGTCCAGTATCAGCAATTTCCTGTGGTTTGATCTAATATAATTATACTCTTTGTGCTTATCTATAGCTTGATTCTAAACACTGAAAGCCAATAAGTATTCATAATATTATATGTATGTATTTCATGATGGAACAAAGCAGTGTCACTGGCCTCATGATTTTAAATACTGTTTAATGATTCCCAGCTATAAATCCCCAGTTTCAACCTCTCCCCTGAAGTGGAGACTTCTATCTAAATATGTACTTGATACCTGTATGTCACATCCTAGTGACAGTAACCTAACTGGTTTCCCTATTTCTATTCTTGTTCTCATCCGGACAGTCCATCCTACCATCCATTCTCCAGAGAGTAGTCAGAGTGATTTTAGAGCAGAAATCAGATCATTAACCTCCACTGCTTAAAACCTTCCAATTGTGGGGTGCCCGGCTGGCTTAGTTGCTAAAGCATGCAACACTTGATCTCATGGTCAGTAGTTCTAGCTCCATGTTGGGGGTAGAGTTCACTTAAAAACAAACAAACAACCTTCTAATTGTATCTTTTTATACACAAGATGAAACAAAACATCTTGTGCATGAGTCATAAGGCTTTGCTTAATCCTGATCCCAACAAGCCTCTCTGATCATATTTCCCATCACTGATGGCCTTCATTTATTGCCTTCCAGTTGCCATGGACTTACACTGTTTCTGCCACATACCATGATGCTTCCTATCTTAAGGCTTTACAATGTGCCATTTCCTCTGCCCACAACACCCTGTTTCCAGATCTTTCCATGGGTGGCTGATTTTTGTCACTCAGGTCTCAGTTCAAATATCACCTTCTTACCTGACCACCCAGTCTTAAATAGTACATACCATATCAACACTAGTCACCCATCCAGTTTTATTTCCTTGAGAATGATTAAAGCACACTGAGAGTTTCGTATTTGTTCATCTGCATATATATATATATATATATATACATATATATATGTAAAAAAATACACACACAAAATATATATATATATATACATATATATATATGTATATATATATATTTTTTTTTTTAATAAACTCTGTGGCCAATGTAGGGTTTGAACTCATGACTCCAAGAGTTGCATGCTCTATTGAGAAAGCCAGCCAGGTACCCCATGCTTATTTTTTATAATCTATCTTCCAGCCTTTGAATGTTTACTCCATAAAGATAGAAAAATTATTTTATGTTTCTTTTTTACAATCATATATCCCCTGAGCACCTAGTATAACTTCTGCAATCATATATCCCCTGAGTACTTATGTTATCCCCTACAATCATATATCCGCTGAGCACCTAGTATAACTTCTGCCGAGGGGCTGGCTCCAGCCCATTCCCCTGACCCTGTGGGTCGTTCTTCTTCTGTTGAAGCTCCCCAGCATGACGGTTTGGGGTCCTGGTCCTTCTTTTTCCCAGCTTCCCCCATTTTATTTATGTTTCTGTTTACAAATTGGAGTGGGGTCCTCCACGGGGCCAGGGCAGCGCTCCCCAACCCCGGTGTCGCCAGGAGAGGGTTTTGGATGGAGCCCTGTCCAGTATAACATAAGTACTCAACAAATATTTGTTTAAGAATATACTTCACTGAGAAGGAATGTAATCCTAAATCATTGAGAAGCCTCAAGATCAATGGATTTTGTTTTTTTATACTCTGTCAATTATTCAAAAGGTGCCCTATTTTATTTTGCTTCATATTTGGATCATGCTTTTTTTGTTTTAAATATTTTATTTATTTATTTGAGAGAGAGAGAGAGAGAGAGCATGAGCAAGGGAGAGAGGCAGAGGGAAGAGGAGAAACAGGCTCCCTGCTGAGGAGGAGCTCAGTGCAGGGCTCGATCCCAGGACCCTGGGATTAAGACCTGAACCGAAGGGAGACACTTAACTGACTGAGCCACCCAGGTGCTCAGACCATACTTGTTTTGTGTGGATTAAAAACCAAAATAAAACAAACAAAAGGAAAACACAGTTTTTTAGTCTCTCTCTTACTCTCTTGCCTAGCCCCTCTCCATCTCCCTTCCTTCTTCCCCGTACCCTTCCATTCTGTAAGAAGAGGAATTTTCTTTCATTTCATCAGTAAAAAACTTAAAGTCATAACACATGTTGTTTATGAGGTAACATTTTTTTCCCTTCTTGAACGTATTTTTCAAACATCCTTCTAACTTCCTGTTCAGATTGAGCCAATTACATCCTATCATTCTGTGATATGTATGCCTGTCTGGTGCATTTCAGGAACAGAAAGGAGGTTAGTTTGACAAGAGTGGGTGAATGAAAGTGTAGTAGGAGATGAGGTCACAGAGGTTATAGACATGTCATGGAAGACCTGATAGGTTAGAATAAAGACTTTAGCTTGAACTCTGAGTGAGATATGAAACCATTGTATGGTTCTGAACAAAGGCTCACTTTGGCTGCTGGATTGAGAATAGATTAAATGTGGACAAGAACAGAAGCAGAGGGACAAATGAGGAGGTTAATTCAGTATTCCAGCTAAGAGACAATGTTGGCTTGGATCAGGGTAGTGACAGTAGAGGTAGTAAGGAATGGCCAGATTCAAGATATATTTGAAAGTGGAGCCAACAAGAGTTTCTGGATATACGGTAATGAAGAAAGAGACGACTAAAGGATGAATCCAAGGAATTTTCCCTGAGAAATAGAGAATATGGGGTTGCTAATATATGTGAGAAAAATTGGAGGAGGATGTTTCCTTGAGGGTGGGGTGAATGGGATATCAGAAGTTCATTTTCAGATATTAATTTTTGAAATACCAATAGGCAGCTGAATACACTAGTCTGGATTCAGAAGAGAAATACAGGATGGAGATATAGATAGGGATCAGCCTATAAATGGCCCTGAAATTCATGATACTAGATGATTTTCCCTAAGAAGTAGGAGGAGATAGAAAAAAGAGAAACAGGAACTAAATCCTGGATTTTAATGTTTACAATTTGTGGAGGTGAATAGCCAGCAAACAAGGCTGGGAAGAAATGGCTAGGGACCTAGGAAGGAAATCTACTGTGAAGGAAATATTCTGGAAGCCAAGTGATTTTCTATTTATCCTTAATAAACTAAAATCTCCACATAAATAGGTATGGGCCATCTTTACATCTTTACATCTTTATATTTGGCATTTTAAGGGCCCTTTTCATCTAAAGACTTGTGTGTTTCCTCTATGAATTTTTCCCTTCTATTATGTTCTAATGAGTAATGTTTGTTTCATTCTAGAGCTCCTTTTAAATAAATATTAGACCCTTTGGATCTATGTTTAATATTTTTTACCTTTTCTGTTCATATTTGCCATCTTGTTATCTTAGACTATAACTTTTTTTGTTATTTAGTCCTTGTACTTGAAAAATCTGGAGTCTTTTAAAAATTTTCTAAGTACTTTCCTATTCTGTTATTGCTTCATTTTTCATAGGAGCTCATTCTTGACTTCTATAGGAAATAGATTCTATTTCCTCTGGGATCATTTGTTTTGTTTATTAATGTAGGTCCTTCTCTTTTATACTGTTGGTTTTGCACAAACATCTGGTTATCCATGATTTATGAATGAAGAACTACATTGATTAGAACAGTAGCTGGCATGAGTTTCTTTCAGAGTTGTACTGATGGGCTACTGTCTGGATTGAGAGTACTCCTCCATAGAAGTCCTAAAGTGAGGGGGTCTTTCCTTTGAAGTCTTTCAAAGTATTTCAGGCTTTATTCTCAAAGTAGTAGACTTTAATGCATTTCATTCCTCGGAGAGACTGTCCTTCCTTGTGTGATTCCCTTCCAGATGAGGCAGAGTGTCATTCTACCCTGTACCCTGCCTTCTCCAGGTGAATCTTTTACTCTGCTTAGGAAACAGTTCTTGGTACTCCAGCTAGGACCAAATACTGCCGCTACTTTGTGTACATGGAGGAAAAGGAGAGGTTAACTGGCTCTGTCACCAATTGACAGTCCTCTAATGTGTCCACTCTGATTGCTGTCCCACAGTCCCTGTTTGCTCTTAGTACTTAATTGACTCTGAGCTTGGAGCTTCTTGGGAGCTCTACCAGAGAAAGCATCCTCCCCCTCCTTTGAGCTTTCTTCCATATATAGTTTGGATGACACTAGGGACTTTGGTTCTAACCAATGCACTATGCTGCTTCCTGGTATGTATTTCCTGTGATTTGATTGGAGACTTGCAGGACAAAGAAGTAACACACGTGATCAGGTAGTCATCTTGAACTAGAAATGCTGAGACTATTTTCCAACTTTAACTGCAGTACTTTGCTGACTTTCCAACTTATTTAATAAAATGTTTACTATATCAAAGAGTCAGGGATATTACATTCTTGTTCATATACTGTCTGTAGCCTTCAGAGATGGATCCTACAACAGGCTCGCCTTTGCATCCTTTGGTCGATGGTTGGAAATGGAGGCTAAGGAGGGGTGGAGGACCAGTGTGGGCCTCTACTCTACATAGGGTATTCATTTAATATTCTTAACAGTCTTATGAGGTGGATAAAATCCCCATTTTATAGATGAGAAAGCAGAGGCTCAAAGAACATAGGAACTCGCCCAGTGTTGTATTGTTGGTGTCTGACCTTGGACTGGGATCCAAATCTATTTTACTTCAGTCCTGTGGACTTTCACATCAATATCCCTCCATCTCTTTGCCATTGTCCTCTATGATAGGAAAGAATTCAGGCCAACTTAACTGTAATCTTCACTGGCATGAGAATTTCAGCATGCTATGTGTGAAAAACATTGTTAGTTATAGGTTTTAATTGGTAATCATCTAAATTTCTTGGTATTTTACTCATCAATTTTCTTTGTCTTTGAAATATGCATTACTTTTCAAATTTAATGAAATTGTTCTCAGTGGAGAGGCTGATACCGTGGGCCCATTATTTCTATCATAAGCTTAAGTCATAACTAGTAAATTGTGAAGGGAGTGGTGGTTGTTAATAATTTTGAGTGTGCATGGCCTGAGTTTGCATTTCAGGTAATGGCTCATTTTTCCCCCAATAGGCAGCTTTTATAGAACAAAAGAGTGGCCATGTTAAAAGCAGCTGAGTATTGCTGTCCAGGTCTGAACAGCTAAGCCCTGCAGGCACTTGCTCAGGGGTGGAGGTGGGACTGTAACACAGAAGCAAAGGTCTGAATAGATCAAGACAAGCGTGTTGTCAACTCAAAAGAGCAGGTTGACTGCAGCAGGATAGAACCCCAAGTCAGGGCCACAATGGCGAGACTGGGGAGGGGAAGCTGCTCACTTTTTCTTTTCATTTTGCAGCCCCTTTTCTACTTACTGCTACCAGAGCATCTCAGTTACACATGCAAGGACACACAGAACCCAGGGACACACATGACAGTTACAAAGGGATCCACTCCTAGCTGCTGCAAAAATGTGTGTTTGGGTCCTGGAGACGGTGCTTCCAGCCCTCTGACTCACTTTCCCACCCCACTTTTTCCCTCCTTCAATGAATTTTCCCATGTTTTGAGAGACTGCAGAACTCAAGTACAATGTCCTTGCATATGTGCAATGTCACCTTATGAATACTTCTTCAGTTCATGGTGCTTTTAGACAAAACTCAGAGTCAAGGTCAAGGAAGGCGAGGAGGAGGTAGATGAGGTACTTTCCCTGGGCACAGAACTGAAGAGGGGCAAACCCCTGCCCCTTAATAATAAAGATGATTACCATTTCAATACAGTGATTTTTTAAAAATTGCAATGAATGTGGGGTGCCTGGGTGGTGTAGTTGGTTGAGCATTGCACTCTTAATTTTGGCTCAGGTTCTGATCTCAGGGTCGTGAGGTCAAGTATCACATTGGGCTCGATGTTCAACATGGAGTCTGCTTGAGATTCTTCTCTCCTCTACCTCTGCCCCTCCTCCTGCCTGTCTCTCTCCTTTTCAAATAAATAAATAAATTCTTTTTTTAAAAAGTCATGATAAAAAATATTCCATGATGAATAAAATGCCAGAATGTTATATCAAGACAGGATGTGACAGGACTGGGATTTGGAGGAGGTGAAAGAGATGAGCCATGCAAGGGCAGGGTCGAATCCTGTCAAAACAGTTTCTTAGAACTTGAAAAAAGGGCAAGAAACATCCTCAGGATTGTTGTTTTTCTTTTTATCACTTTAAATGAGTAAGACATATAAAAGTGCTTTCAAAAGATCTTAAATGTGTCATAAATGTAAAATATGACTGTATAACCATTATCATTTGTTCCCAATAATGACTGCCTGGTCAGACTGACCTTTTAAACAAGTCTATTCAGTTCTTTGAATCACTAAAGATTTACACTAATTTGACTTTTTTCCCCCTCTCTCTCTAAGTCATACAGGGAGCATTTGATTCAACTTTCCACCCTTTCTTTCTTTTCTTAATTACCATTTACTTAAAACACAAAACAGAGGGAAGCCCAGTGCCCAGATCCCAGTCACAGTGAGGGAGATGCTGTTTTCAGTCCCACACTGAGAAAGGATAAGATGGCGATTGCATTTTAGAAGCAATTAGAGGAACTTCTGGATTTCCACACACTCTGTGACTTGGCATCTTGGTAGAATCTCAAAGATTTTAATGTGAGTGCTGAAAGATGGTAAAGATCATGTCTTGTGATGTAGAAAATGGAAGTTCCTACTAAAGCTTCATTAATGAGCCTATTTCCCTAAACTTCATTAAGCCAACCATAGACGCTGCTCAGGTGCAGCCTGTCTTGCAGTTATTAGAAAGTGGTGTCAATGCAGCAAAGATTTAGAATTTACAAGTTAGGACTTAGTGTTCCACCCCAGCCTTTGAACTACCCTGAAGTGATCTTCTTATTTAATTAAAGGCATGTGTGAATCCAACAAGCTCCCTATCTCCTGTCTTGGCACGTATTACAGGTAGTCTAGGAAGAGAACAGAGAGATAAAGGAATGATGTTTATATAAATATAGTGTAGTACAGGTGTTGCTGGCTCCTCGAGGTATTGGATTCCCATGAATGAATGTACCATGGAAGGGATTTTCAGCAAGCCCAGAAAACAAGAGCCATAGCTAATGTAAGGAAATTGAAATCATCACTGGATTGGGGAATGTGTTCAATGGAGCATGTGCGGCCTTAAAGTACAAACTACAACTTGCCCCCTAATTGGGGTAGCTCAAGTTTGTGTATGTAGAGACATGCCATTCTTCTCTGCTCTTTCACTTGGGATCCATCACCCAGGACACTTTGGAAGGGACAGGTGAAGGTCAACCATTTTCCCTCACATCCATTTCAGTTTTCAGAAGACCATTTCTTAATGGCTCTCAATTCTGTGTTTCGTTGTCCAAATTTAGGAATGGAGTGAACACTCCAAACATCCACCCAACCAGTCTAGCGTTCTACAGTACCTTACAGTTTACAAAGCCTTTTAATCTCCCATCAGTGATTTAAGGCCACTCAGGCAGAATCTGAGGGGTGGGAGAGCCATGCAGCAGAGACCTGGGCATGAGGCCTGTCTCTGAGTGGTAGCTGGGTAGCTCTGGCGGAATCGTAGAATCTAGCTGAGGTCCCATTTCTTCACTTATCCAAAGGGGATCACAACACCTACCTGCAAAGATGGTTGTGAAACATAAGAAGGAAACCCACACCAAGTGCCCAGTGCTGCCTCTGTCAAGGGGTAAACCCTGGCAAACATTAGTTGCCAATAAGACAGGATTATTTCTAATTTACAGATTGAGAAATTGAGGCAAAGGGGTGAGGGGAGTCAGTTGTGTGTGAAATGATACCCCAATTAGCAGAACAAGGATTCAAGCTCAGATCTTTGGACTGAGGTTTACACTCCAGCCCCCATAACACAAGTTGGGTGGTATTGAACAAAAGAGTATTCACTCACAGTTCTGGAGGCCAGAAGCCCCAAATGAGTTTCATGGAACTGAGATCAAGGCATCAGCAGGGTCCATCACCTTTGGAGGCTTTAGGGGAGAATCCATTCCTTGCCCCTTCCAGCTTCCAACAGATGCCAACAGTCCTTCGATTGTGGCCACATAGTTTCAATCTCTGCTTCCATGGACACACTGTCCTCTCCTCTTCTTTGTGTGTCAAATCTGCCTCCACCTCCTTCTAAGAAGCCTTCATGTGATTGCCTTTTGGGCTCACTGGGATAAGCCAGTGTAATCTCCTCATGGAAGAGCCTTAACTTAATCATATCTGCACAAAGTCCGGTTTTGTTGTATAAGGTAACATTCACGGGTTACAGGGATACACTAGGATGTGGATCTCTTTCCTGGGGCTTATTATTCAACCTACCACAGCTAGCAAATGAAAATTTCAGTCTGGGCAACCTGCATCCAGCTTGATTCCTACCTCATGGCAGTTTATTCCAATGCAAACCCTCCCTCTACCCTCCTTCTGGCTTGGACATCTGCAGCCCTGGTGGCCAGTCTGGGCTCCTAAACTGCCTCTGGATTCAGCTTCATCTTCAAGATCCAGAACTGTCCTTCTGCCTGGGCCTACTGCTTGCAGGCTTGCCATTTTCCTCCCCTACATATGATCAGTGTGGCCCCGGGGATGCCTTCCAAAGTCAACTTAGTTCCGTCCTCCTGCAAGGAGGGCTGATCTGCATTCTACAGCTAGACAAGGGGATACTGGTGGAAGGTTCTGATTCACTCAGGTTGGCTGGAATATAATGCAAGGATTTTTAGGGCCTACACCCATGGACACCTTCTGCAGAATTGGAATACTCTGAAGAAAACCTATAGACAGCTACAACTCCATAGCCAAGTGCAACTGGTATTTAGTCTCCTCTAAAGATTTTTTAATGGTTACAGAAATTTATTTATATACATAATGCATGCATATAAATGTGTATGCTCATATATGCACATATGTGTGTGTATCCTGTACTTTTCATCAGAACTCCTCATTTATAGATTTTAATTCACACAAATAACACCTTTCACTGGTTCTCATGTTTTCATGAAAAATTTCCAGAGCACCTCCTTCAGTGGCAGGCCCTTTGCTAGGTGCTAGGGATACAGAGGTGAAACTGCTCTTTCCCCTCAACTCTTAGGGGGATAACAGTCTAAGGAGTAGACAGATTTAGAAATGAGTAATTAAAGAATAGTGTGATTACTTCTGTTCATCTACACAAGGTTGGAACAAGGGTGAGGTACTTGCCTAGGGTGCACAATTTAAGGAAGCTTCGAAACTCACTATTGATGACTGATTTTTTTTTCCCATGATGGTAAACAATATTTTAATGCAGTATTTTAAAAAAATCAAAGCTACTGCCAAAATAAAAAAATCCATGATGAATGAAAATGCCCCTTTTTTTCCCATGCAAGGTAATACCACCACAGGTTGCAGGGATTAGGTCCCAGACATTGCAGGGGAGGAGGCACTAAAATGAGCAGGTCCTCTGTGAGACAAGGCCAGTGGAAGGATGAGGGGTCAGGAGGGAGGCCACCATCCCCGCTGACTGGCAGTGCTTGTCTTGCCACTGAGTCTTCATATAGGAGGTGTTTGGGATGTTGGCTGTGGCTCAGCTTTGATTGTGGGGGGGTGGTCTGTATGACCTTTTGGGTTGCCAAAGTAGACTGGGCACTGATCAGGTCTGGCTGCTCTGGGAAATTAAAGCAGGAGACTGCCTAGAAATGCTCTACCTCCATGATCTGCTAGCCAGATGCGTGTTCCAGCCCCCTGGTGAGAAGACTAGCCGAGCTTCCGCATGTGCTCAGGGGACTATGGGACTAGTCAAGACAGTGACCACTGTGGTGTCTATATGAGGGGCAAGATTGAAATCTGTGAGTAAATCAGGGCTGTTGCCTTCTGGGTGGCATCCTTGGGACTTGGCAGTTCAGCAAATTACCCAGGGCCACAATGGCCATGGAGGGGATCAGTTTAATGCAAATTTTAGAGGCAGCTCCTAGTAAGCAGCCACTCAAGTTGAAATTTCCCAAGCTCACCTTGCTTGCATGGAGGAGAATTTGTCTTAGGCTGTTTCAAGATAAGAGCCACAGCAGTATGACTCTTGATTAAATTAGTAGAGCAGAAAAAGAAATAGAAGGCTTAAGAGTTTGCAGAAGGGCCAGGTTCCCCCAGCTCACATTTCCCCTCCCCTCCCCTGCTCGAAGAAGACCCAAGTTCCATTCCCCAAAAGAAGCAGTTTTCTATTATAAAAGTAATAAATATTTGGGACACCTGGGTGGCTCAATGGCTTGAGTGTGACTCTTGATTTTAGCTCAGGTTGTGATCTCAGGGTTGTGGGATCAAGCCCCATGTCAGGCTCCTGGCTCAGTGGGGAATCTGCTTTTCCCTCTCCCTCTGCTCCTTCCCCCCTCAAATAAATAAATAAATCTTTTTTTTTAAAGTAGTAAATATTCATTATAGAAAACTGAGGAGGGACGCCTGGGTGGCTCAGTTGGTTAAGCAGCTGCCTTCGGCTCAGGTCATGATCCCAGCGTCCTGGGATCGAGTCCCATATCGGGCTCCTTGCTCCGCAGGGAGCCTGCTTCTCCCTCTGACTCTGCCTGCCACTCTACCTGTGCTCGCTCTTGCTCTCTCTCTCTGACAAATAAATAAATAAAATCTTTAAAAAAAATGAAAAAAAAAGAAAACTGAGGAAATTCAGAAAAATGAAGTGAAAGAATCATATAACCTTACTTCTGCATTATTCATTATTCATTATTGATGATATCATAACATAGTTCCTTTCAGTTATTGCCTGTGATAGTGCTTTTTCTATACATCATTGTATATGTACACATATATATACATACATGTATATAAGTGTGTGTATGTAGGTATATGTTTGCATGTATCTATACACATATATGTGTGTGTGTCTATACAGTATATGAACACACATATACAATTAAGGGTGTTTAAAATTTTGTAATTTGATTTTTTTTTATTCACTATTCTTTTTTCTCACCTGTTTTGACCTATCAGCATCAGCCCACATAGTCAACCACTTCCTCCTTGAGATACTCACTTGCCTGGTTTCTCTATTAGCACATTCTCCTAGTTTTCCTCTAATTCACTTCCCACTTGTTCCTAGTATCCTTTGACAACATAGATTTTTTATCTGACCATCACATACTGGGATTCTACAGAGTTAATGCCTTCCCACTCTTTTAATTTGCATTCACATTTTTGGTTATTTTACCCATTGCCATGACTTTAAGTAAAAATGACATGCAGATGTCTCCCACATTTCTTTTTGTTGATTTAATTCCAGTATGCTTAACATACAGCATAATGTGAGTTTCAGGTATACAGTGTAGTGGCTCAGGACTTCCATACATTACTACATGCTCATCACAACTAGTGCACTCCTTACTCCCCATCACCTCATTCACCCAGCCCTCCACCAACCTCCCCTCTGGTAACCATCAGTTTGCTCTCTAGAGTTAAGTGTCTGTTTCTTGCTTTGTTTCTCTTTTATCCTCTTTGCTCATCTGTTTTGTTTCTTAATTCCACATATGGGTGAAATCATATGGTACTTGTCTTTCTCTGACTGACCTATTTCATTCAACATTTTATTCTCTAGCTCCATCCATGTCATTGCAAATGGCAAGATTACATTCCTTTTTATGACTGAATAATATTCCCTTATAGATTTTTACCAAATCTTCTTCATCCATTCATCTGTTGATGGATATTTGGGCTGCTTCCCTAATTTGGCTATTGTAGATAATGTTGCTATAAACATAGGGGTACATGTATCACTTTGAATTAGTGTTTTTATATTTTTGGGGAATATACCCAGTAGTGTGATTACTAGATAATAGGGTAGTTCCATGTTTAACTTTTTGAGGAACCTCCATACTGTTTTCCAGAGTGGCTGTACCAGTTTGAATTCCCACTAACAGTGCAAGATTGTTCCCCCTTTTCCACATCTTTGCCAACACCTGCTGTTCTTGTGTTGTTGATTTTAGCCTTTCTGACTGGTATGAAGTGATATTGTAGTTTTGATTTGCATTTCCCTGATGATGAGTGATGTTGAGCATCTTTTCATGTGTCTGTCGGCCATCTGGATATCTTCTTTGGAGAAATGTCTGTTCATGTCTTCTGCTCATTTTTAAATTGGGTTATTTGTTTTTTGAGTGTTGAATTATATAAGGTCTTTATGTATTTTTGATACTAACCCTGTAATGTCTCCCACATTTATATCTCTAGCACAAACTTCTTTAAGATCCAGGTTCACAGGGCGCCTGGGTGGCTCAGTGGGTTAAGCCTCTGCCTTCGGCTTGGGTCATGGTCTCAGGGTCCTGGGATCGAGCCCTGCATCAGGCTCTCTGCTCAGCGGGGAGCCTGCTTCCCCCTCTCTCTCTCTGCCTGCTTGTGATCTCTATCTCTGTGTCAAATAAATAAATAAAATCTTTAAAAAAAAATCCAGGTTCACAAATTGAGTTGCCTATTTGACTTTTCAACCTGAATATTTCGTAAGCATCTCAAACCCAACAGGTCTGCACAGGATTCTTGACTTTCCCTTCCTATATTTGCCTCCTTCAGTCTTGCCTATTTCACCAAATGGTACTGCTCTCAACCAGCAGCTCAGTCTCAAAACTAAGGAGTCATCCTTCCTGCCTCCCTTTCCCTTACCTCGCCATCACCAGGTCTGGTCTGTTCTACCCTACATTATATCTTGAATTGACCCACTTTTATATATCTCCCTTGCTATTCCTTAGGCTTAACAAATATCCTCTTTTACTTGGCTATAAAAGTAGTCTCTAAGTCTTTCCCCTTTCAACCCATTCTTTAGATAGCATCCATAATTATCTTTCCAAAAGATAAATCATATTATGTGATAAAGAAAAATCTTTAACTGGTTAACCATCAACTGGTTAAATGAATTGTGGTACAACCATATGATGAAATACTATATAACTATAAAAATGAATGTGGAAGGCAACCATATAATGAAATGGAAAGAGCTCCAAGATATTATCCAGTGGAAAAAAACACAATGCATAAAATAATATGCATATAACTTTTGGCATATAACATAGAGATAGATTAACAATGCATATTTGTATCTGCATCAAAACTAAAAGGATTCCTAAGAAACTTATGAAAATTATTATTTGTAGATGAGTAGGGGGAAATACCCAGTGGATAATATGGGGTGAGAGCAAGACTCATCACAGTTAACCTTTTTTATATTGTTTGGACTTTTGAACCAAGTGGATGTATTCCCTATTCAAAAGCTAAAAATGGACATATCTTCCCACTGCAATTAGAATAGGACTAATAATATTCTGTGCCATGGCCTATAAGCCGCTGCCTTGTCAAGCCTCTGGCCACTTCTCCACTTTTACCTTCTACCATTCCCATCATTCTTTCACTAATTCCAAATCCAAATGATCTTTCTTTGTTTTTTAAATTAAATTAAATTAAAAACTTTTTTCAGTGATCCAAAATTCATTGTTTATGCACCACACCCAGTGCTCCGTGCAATACATGCCTTCCTTAATACCCACCACTGGGCTCACCCAACCCACCACCCCCCTCCCCTCCAAAACTCTCAGTTTATGTCTCAGAGTCCACAGTCTCTCCTGCTTTGTATCCCGCAATTCACTTTACCTTTCTTTCTCCTAATGTCCTCCATTCTATTCCTTATATTCCACGTATGAGTTAAACCATATGATAATTGACTCTCTCTGCTTGACTTATTTCACTCAGCATAATCTCCTCCAGTCCTGTCTATGTTGATACAAAAGTCAGGTATTCATTTTTTTTGATGGAGGCATAATACTGCATGGTATATATGAACCACATCTTCTTTTTTTTTTTTATTTCCAGCATAACAGTATTCATTATTTTTGCACCACACCCCGTGCTCCATGCAATCCGTGCCCTCTATAATATCTTCTTTATCCATTCGTCCGTTGAAGGGCATCTTGGCTCTTTCTGTAGTTTGGTGACTGTGGCCATTTCTGCTATGAACATTGGGATACAGATGGCCATTCTGTTCACTACATCTATATATTGGGGGTAAATACTCAGTAGTGCAAGTGCAGGGTCTTAGGGTAGCTCTATTTTTAATTTTTTGAGGAATCTCCACACTGTTTTCCAAAGTGGCTGCACCAACTTGCATTCCCACCAACAGTGTAAGAGGGTTCCCCTTTCTCCACATCCTCTCCAACACTCTTTGTTTACTGTCTTGTTGATTTTTTGCCATTCTAACTGGTGTAAGGTGGTATCTCAATGTGATTTTGATTTGAATCTCCCTGGTGGCTAATGATAATGAACATTTTTTCATGTGTCTGTTAGCTACCAAATGATCTTTCAGTTAATCAAATAGACCCTGAGTTTTTCCTCCTCGATGCATTTGTGTTGTCTTTTTCTTTTCTGTTGCTTGCCATTCCTCCTGGTCTTCCCGTGGCTATCTCCTTTTCATCCATAAATCTCTGTTAAAATGTCATCTCAGAGATACCTTCCTTGGCTTCTTCACCTTGGGATGTTCACCCCCATCTTACCTTTTACTCTCAATAATGGCACCACGGTCTCTTCCTTCCTAGCACTGCTCACCATCTTTTACTGTTAGTTTAAATAAATTATTTATTTTGTTGTTTATCCACAAGAGATTAAACTTTGTGAGGATGGGAACCATTTATATAATTTTCACTGCTGTACAACAGCCTGAACCCAGTGCTTGGTGCACAGTAGGTGATCCATGCATCTTTGTTGACTGAATGCATGCTTGTAAATGCATAAGCATTTACCCACATCATTACAATTTTTTCAGCAGTATCCTTATAATAACTTATATAATATCCCATACAGTGAATATGCCACTGTTAACATTAACCATTTCATATGATTTGACACTTAGGTGGTTATTGAAATAACGTATAAAAGTAGGTTTAACCTCGACATTGTTCATATTTCTTATGGTCGTATTTAAAACATTTTGGTTGATTTAATAGCTTGAAAAGAGGTATATTTAAATTTTTTAATTTGTATTTCTTTAATTACTGATACAGTTTTACACATTTTCCATATTAGCTAATTGGATTTCTTTTTTATGGACTGTCCTCATATCTTTTGAATTGCATACTCTCCTTCCCCAGCACTGCTGTCTGAAGTCAGGGTCTTACTATTTTTAGCCTGAGTTGCTTTAACAGCCTCTCTAGTGGTCTCAGGATCTCTGATCTTGCTGCCCTTTCTCCTGAAGCCAGAGTACCTTTCCTAAAATGCATATTTGTTCAAGGCACTGCCTGCCTACCACTATAGGGCTCTCCGCTGCCTAGAAGATAAAGAATAAGGTATGCCATTGTATAACCTATAAGCCTAACTTCAATGGCTCCAGCTAAAAGCCTCACCCCAATCCAACATCACCCACATGTATGTACAACATACGTATCATATCTCTGGGTCTACTTAAGCTGTGTTTTCTGGAAAACGCTTATACTGCATCTCCTATCCAGCTGGGGAACATCCACTAATGTTTCAAAAGTAGGTCAAGTGTCATTTTTTCCATGAAACTTTATTCCCCCAACCTTGGTAAAATTGACCACTACCTTCCTTGAATTCCACCTCTACCTCATTCAGACTTCTGTCTTAGCAGCTATAGCACTTAGTTATGCACCCTTTTTTTTTTCATTTGTCTCCCCATAGATTTCAAGTATTCTAAGAGGCAGATTAGTTCTTATAAATTAAATGTTCCTTAGTGCCTAGCACATTTCTTGAAATAGAGTGTGTCCAATGAACACACTTTGTTCAGTACTTTGCCAGTTATTTGAGATATAGTATTTTCCTTATAGATTTATAATAGTGACTTATATATTAAAGCTAGGAATCCTTTGCTTTATTTATTGTGAATATTTTTATCAGTTTGTAAATGCCTTTTAAATTTGAATGCTTTGATTGTTTTGGAGGAGTTTTTAAAATATATAAAGTCAAATTTGTTAATCTTCTAAATTATTTCTCACATTATTTCTAAATTCTTACATAATTTCTAAATTCTTATTCCCATTAGAAGCTTGATATTTATTTCTGTTTGCTTCTAGTTTTTTGTTCTGAAAAAAAAAATTTTTACCATTTAACTTAATAATCCATCTAAGAATTAATTCATGTTCTATACTAAGAACTTCACTTATTTTTCCCCAGGTAGTTAACCACTTGTCCCAGTACCATTTATTAATAACCTTTTTCTTCTTCTTGATTTGAGATTCCTCCTTTATCATATACTACTTTCATAAACATAGTGGGATCAACATGGAGGATATATATGGTTTCATTGATTCATATCCCTAAATTTGTTCCAGTATCCTAATGCTTTAATAATTATAGATTTATAACATGTATTTTGAATGCAATGGACTATAAATAAAAACTAATATCTGATGGGGTGAATTCCTCTTCATTATTCCTCTCTTATGAAGTTTTCTATGCAATTTTCTTTCATCTGTTTTTCCTACTAAATCTTGGGATTATTTTGTCAAGTTCCCAAAAGAATCCTGTTAGTGTTTTTATTGGAATTCAACTAAAATTATAAATAATTTGAGAGCAAATTGATTTCTCTCTATCACATTCAGCTTTCCAATTCAGGAACACCGTATGTCCTCCTACATATTCAAGTCTTTTTAATATAGTTCTCAGTGAAGTTTTATAGTTCTCTTTTTGTAGATCTCATATGGTTCTGATTAAAATTACTCCTAGGAATTTTTTGTTTCATTCAGAAGGCTTCTCTGGTATGACTGAAAATCTCCATACAGCCCACTGATAAATATAATTCAGAATATTAGGGCCCATATTTTCTAAGCCACATGATTTGACAGTAATTGAGGCCATATATTGTAGTGTTTAAGTGCATGGGCTTTGACATCTAGACAGATTTGGTTCTGAATCCTGGTTCTGTCACTTATTAGCTATGTAACCTTGAGCAAGACATGTAAACTATGTCTCAGTTTATTCATTTATAGACCTGGACTACTAATAGTACCTTTCCTGACATGGGTTTTGTGCGGTAAATGCAGGGTCATGGAAATGAAAACTTAGTGTGGTACTTGGTATATAACGAGTGCTCAGTGAATGTGAGCTATGGTGATGGTGCTAGTGACAGTGACAATAACTTGGGCATACACAGAAAAATGAGAAATAGGGCTGTCTTGAGATGTTCAGATTGCCAAAATCATAGAAATGAAAAGGATAAAAGATTCAAGAGAAGGAAAGTTGAACAAGGAGAAAGAGAGCAGAAAGTGAAAAGGTGCTTACATGAGGACGATGGGAGAAGGCTACATCGTTGTTAGAATCAGGAGCAAAGAGCATTCTGGGAAGCCTCCAGAGAGGGAGGAGGGGGAAGGGAAAGCAAATGTAATGCATGGATAGCCATTCTTCACAAAACTATTCCCCTGCCTACCCAGCTAGTCTTTAGACCCAGAATGGGCAGAGAAGCTTGCCCAAAACCCACTGTGTTGGAGGGATCTGACCTGGTGGCCATGGGAACCCCTGGAACCAGATTTCTACTTGTAAGAGATGCTATTCAGGATTGTGTTGATCAGAGAAGGCAGCTGAATGATTCTCTGAGGGAAGCCACAAAAGGAGGCAAGCATGGTTCTTGGAAAGTGATGGAAAGTGTCTGATAACTCAACCCCTTGAGCTGAGAGGCCATGGAGTTATCGCATTACTATTTTATTAATCATGGCATAGGCTGTTTGAGAATGTTGCTGGCATTTAACGAGAAGGAAGATAGCTTCTTAAATGACAATGGGCATGGAATAGGGGAGTAGGGAGGATGGAAAGGAGGGAGAGAAAGAGAAGAAAAAAGATATTGGTGCTTATATGTAAATGCTCACACAGATGTATACTCAATTCAATCATATGCCCAGGAGAGCATGAGTTTTAATCTGTAGGTGTTTTTACACAGTGAATTGCAAGGATGAAACTTCATCTACTGTGTATGGCACTGTTTGGGGAAAAATAGAACTGACATCCTTAACTCAGTCTAAAGTACAAAGAGTAAGCTAAAGAGCCAGGACCCCTGTAAAGAGCTTATGAGAAAACATCTTATTGCTTAATGATTCCTGTTCTAACTCCTTTATCTTCCCAAGAAGATTTTTTTTTAAATAAGGGGTGGGTCCAAGGGAAAGGGAGGGAGAGAGAGAATCTCAAGCAACTTTATGCCCAGTGCAGAGCCCAGCACGGGGCTTGATCTCACAACCCCGAGATCATGACCTGAACCAAAATCAGGAGTTGGATGCTTAACCAACTGAGCCACCCAGGCACCCCCAGAAAATTTTCAAGATGCAGTTTAGCAATGATGTTTTCCAATAAAAGGTCCATTATTAAATAGCAGATGTTTGAGATATTCCTGAGTAGCACTGTGCCCTAGAACATCAATGTTGGAAAAGCCCTTTGAGACCAACCAACAGAGCCACTAGAGGAGGGAAATGACTCACATACAGCTGTGCACTGAGCTGATTAATAGAGCCAAAACGCAAAATGAGGTCTCCTGACCTATATGGCCTTTCCCCCCCCATCATAACATAGGATCCGACTATTTGGGGAACCCCCTAGGACATTTGTCTCAGCACTTTTTTTTTTTTTTTTTTGCTATGGTACTTTCTTTGTGTGTGTAAGGCATGTGTTATAAACCCACCAATGTAATTTCCTTTCTGTGGGAGAATACAGTGATGGGAACATGGCACAGCCCACTTGTAGAACAGGAAGGAAGATCTTCCAGAAGCTAAATTATCTATCTTATTTCTTCCTTTTAAATATATTTCTGAAAAAAATTTTAAATTTTAAACATTTTCATTTTGTAGCATGAAAGATTAACCTGTATGGGTAAGGCTTTCAAGATCGGCTATGCCAACTCTGCTCTCCTTCTTATCTTCCCACAGGATCTTGAGTACACCTTCAGGTATTACTTATTTCACTGTGTGGTAATCAGTCAAGGATACAGCACTATAACATTCTCTCTATCCAACCTAGCTATGATTTTCTCCAGGGTAAGGACTGATGCTGATCCCCTTACCCCAACAAAGAGCAGGGGCCCAGGAAATTCCTATTGATTAAATCCAAGAAGCAGAGAGGATATGAGGGAGAAGCTCATGTTTTAGGCTCAGGGCTTGTACATAGGCTGTGTGGCCTTGGGCAAGTCAAATGAACCATTCACAGGATTTGTCTCCTTTCTCTAAGGGAATGGTGATCATAGTGCAACCACCACTTCCCAGAGGAATGTTTGGATAAATGAGATTTTGATCATCAAAGCTTTCTGTAAACTGAAAAGTACTATAAAAAAATAGAGCATGTGATAGTAATGGCTGACATTCTTTGAGAACTCACTGAGTGCCAGCACATTCAGTCTGCATAACCAACTTATAAAGAAAAGGCTATTGTTATCCCCATTTTATAGATGGGAAAACTGAGGCACAGGGAGGATAGACAATTATTCCAGGATCCTACATCCCCAAGGACACACAGCTAGTAAGTGATTATGATATTATAAACTAGAGAGGGGCCATAACTTACTCAAGCTGACACAGCCAAGGATCTGAGACAGAACTGAAATCTAGGTCTCTTGATTCCCAGTCCAGTGCTCTTCCTACTCAACCTAATGTATAATGTTCTGGGAATACTATCCCATGTATCCCCTATGAAAGGATGATTGGGGCATGGTATTATTGCTCTTAATATGGCCTCTCACCTGAGGAAAAGGTATAGAAAATGAAAATCAAAAGTTCTCCTTGGGCTGGAAAACTACAAATCACGGGTCACTTTTTTAAAATGAGTCACTGAGGAGCCCAGGGGATGGACTGTCATGCCAGGTGGGTTGGTGAAAGTAAAGGGACACAGACCAACCATGGTTTAGAAATAAATGACATGTTTCTGTCTCTCTTATATTTCTATCTTAAACAATCTAGATCTATGTCACATATATTTTTTCATGCCAACTTGCTGAAAGGTTATTTTTAAATCAGATATGACAAAAATATAACTTGGCCAAGAGCAGGCACCTTTGTATTACAATCTGACATTTCTAATAAACACCCAGTGATGTGGGGCTTATTACCTGGCCTTTGTGTATGAAGTTAGGACCTTTTTGCTGTTTCTGAAAACAAATTCTACTGCTCAACCCTGACCCAGAGGTCATTTATGCACCAATAGTCCACACCGTGTGCACGTTTCCGAGCCATCTACTCTTCACTCTTTCTGTGTGTCTCTGTGTGTGTGTATGTGCATGTGCATGCATGTGTATATGCTATCCATGTCCTCACAAAACATAGCATCAAGTGAAATAGCTTATATTTCAAAGCACTGGTTTTCTTCAAAGTATATAATAATGATAATAATTATAGCATGTACAGAAGGATTTACAGTTTTCAAAATAGCATGCATACTCTTCTATTTTTTTTAAAAAAATTATTTAAATTCAATTAGCCAACATATAGTAAATCATTAGTTTCAGAGGTAGAATTCAGTGACTCATCAGTTGCATATACATAAGTCAATCAGAGAAAGACAAGTAACATATGGTTTCATCCATATGTGGAATATAAGAAATAAAATCATAAGAGAAGGGAGGGAAAGTGGAGTAGGAGGAAACATGCATACTCTTTTAAATGCTGTATTTTTCTGGTTATGCAGATGCACTTGGTCTTTTAAAAGATTATCAGGACACCAGTAACATACAACACAGACTGTGACTGACCCCCACAATGCCACACCACTAGAGGTAGCTATGTCTGGTGACCATTCCATGTCTATTTCCTATATACCTTGCTCTGTGTGTGTAGGGGTAGGGGAGTATGTATTACAAAACAGGGGGAATTCAATGCCAAGAGTTTTATACTTGCTTTTTGTCACTTGGATGGCTTTGTATCCCCATACACATATCCTTATGTCAGGGGTCAACAAATTACAGCCTACCAGCCAAATCTGGCCCACTGCTTATTTTATTTATTTATTTATTATTATTTTTAAAAATAAACATAAGCTTGGAAGTAAAGAGGTGTATGTGGGTTTTTTTAAAATTTTTTTATTTTTTATAAACATATATTTTTATCCCCATGGATACAGGTCTGTGAATCGCCAGGTTTACACATTTCACAGCACTCATCATAGCACATACCCTCCCCAATGTCGATATCCCCACCACCCTCTCCTGTCCCCCCTCCCCCCAGCAACCCTCAGTTTGTTTTTTGAGATTGAGTCTTTTATGGTTTGTCTCCCTCCCAATCCCATCTTCTTTCATTTTTTCTTTTCCTACCATCCAAACTCCCCACATTGCATCTCTACTTCCTCATATCAGGGAGATCATATGATAGTTGTCTTTCTCTGATTGACTTATTTCACTAAGCATGATACCCTCTAGTTCCATCCACATCATTGCAAATGGCAATATTTCATTTCTTTTGATACAATGATATTCCATTGTGTATATATACCACATCTTCTTTTTTTTTTATAATAAGTACCACATCTTCTTTATCCATTCATCTGTTGATGGACATCTAGGTTCTTTCCATAGTTTGGCTATTGCTGCTATAAACATCCGGGTGCAAGTGCCCCTTCGGAGCACCATGTTTGTATCTTTAAGATATATACCCAGTAGTGCAATTGCTGGGTCATAGGGTAGCTGTATTTTCATTTTTTTGAGGAAGCTCCACACTGTTTTCCAGAGTGGTTGTACCAGCTTGCATTCCCACCAACAGTATAGGAGGGTTCCCTTCTCTCCGCATCCTCGCCAGCATCTGTCATTTCTTGACTTGTTCATTTTAGCCATTCTGACCGGTGTGAGATGATATCTCATTGTGGTTTTGATTTGTATTTCCCTGATGACGAGTGATGTGGAGCATTTTTGCATGTGTCTGTTGGCCATCTGGATGTCTTCTTTGCAGAAATGTCTGTTCATGTCCTCTGCCTATTTCTTGATTGGATTATTTGTTCTTTGAGTGTTGCATTTGCTAATTTCTTTATAGATTTTGGATACTAGCCCTTTATCTGATATGTCGTTTGCAAATATCTTCTCCCATTCTGCCCGTTGTCTTTTGGTTTTGTGGACTGTTTCCTTTGCTGTGCAAAAGCTTTTGATCTTGATGAAGTCCCAGTTGTTCATTTTGCCCTTGCTTCCCTTGCCTTTGGCGATGTTCTTAGGAAGAACTTGCACAGCTGAGGTCCAAGAGGTTGCTGCCTATGTTCTCCTAAAGGATTTTGATGGATTCCTTTTTCACATTGAGGTCCTTCATCCATTTTGAGTCTATTTTCATGTGTGCTGTAAGGAAATGGTCCAATTTCATTTTTCTGCATGTGGCTGTCCAATTTTCCCAGCACCATTTCTTGAAGAGACTGTCTTTTTTCCATTGGACATTCCTTCCTGCTTTGTCGAAGATTAGTTGACCATAGAGTTGAGGATCTATTTCTGGGCTCTCTATTCTGTTCCATTGATCTATGTGTCTGTTTTTGTGCCAGTTCCATACTGTCTTGATGATGACAGCTTTGTAATAGAGCTTGAAGTCTGGAATTGTGATGCCACCAACTTTGGCTTTCTTTTTCAGTATTCCTTTGGCTATTTGAGGTCTTTTCTGGTTCCATATAAATTTTAGGATTGTTTATTCTATTTTTTTTTATAAAAAAAGGATGGGATTTTGATAGGGATTTCATTAAATGTGTAGATTGCTTTAGGTAGAATAGACATTTTCACAATATTTGCTCTTCCAATCCAGGAGCATGGAACATTTTTCCATTTCTTCATCAATTACTTTCATGAGTACTTTATAGTTTTCTGAGTATAGATTCTTTGCCTCGTTGGTTAGGTTTATTCCTAGATATCTTATGGTTTTTGGTGCAATTGTAAATGGGACTGACTCCTTAATTTCTCTGTCTTCTGTCTTGTTGTTAGTGTAAAGAAATGCAACAGATCTGTGCATTGACTTTATATCCTGACACTTTATTGTATTCCTGTACAAGTTCTAGCAGTTTTGGAGTGGAGCCTTTTGGCTTTTCCACATATAGTATCAGATCATCTGCAAAGAGTGATAGTTTGACTTCTTCTTTGCCAATTTGGATGCCTTTAATTTCTTTTTGTTGTCTGATTGCTGAGGCTAGGACTTCTAGTACTATGTTGAACAGCAGTGGTCATAACAGACATCCTTGCCTTGTTCCTGACCTTAGTGGAAAAGTTTCAGTTTTTCTCCATTGAGAATGATATTTGCACTGGGTTTTTCATAGATGGCTTTGATAATATTGAGGTATGTGCCCTCTATCCCTATACTTTGAAGAGTTTTAATCAAGAAGGGATGCTGCCCTTTGTCAAATGCTTTTTCAGCATCTATTGAGAGTATCATATGGTTCTTGTTCTTTTATTAATGTATTGTATCACATTGATTGATTTGCAGATGTTGAACCAACCTTGCAGCCCTGGAATAAATCCCACTTGGTCGTGGTGAATAATCCTTTTAATGTGCTGTTGGATCCTATTGGCCAGTATTTTGGTGAGAATTTTCGCATCTGTGTTCATCAAAGATATTAGTCTGTAATTCTCTTTTTGATGGGATCCTTGTCTGGTTTTGGGATCAAGGTGATGCTGGCCTCATAAAATGAGTTTGGAAGTTTTCCTTCCATTTCTGTTTTTTGGAGCAGTTTCAGGAGAATAGGAATTAGTTCTTTTTTAAATGTTTGGTAGAATTCCCCTGGGAAGCTGTCTGGCCCTGGACTTTTGTTTGTTTGGAGATTTTTGATGACTGTTTCAATCTCCTTACTTGTTATGGGTCTGTTCAGATTTTCTATTTCTTCCTGCTTCAGTTGTGGTCGTTTATATGTCTCTAGAAATGTATCCATTTCTTCCAGACTGTTGAATTTGTTGGTGTAAAGTTGCTCTTAGTATGTTCTTATAATTTTTTGTATTTCTTTGGTGTTGGTTGTGATCTCTCCCCTTTCATTCATGATTTTATTTATTTGGGTCCTTTCTCTTTTCTTTTTGATAAATCTGGCCAGGGGGTTGTCAATCTTCTTTCAAAGAGCCAGGTCCTAGTTTCGTTGATTTGTTCTATTGTTTTCTTAGTTTCTATTTCATTGATTTCTGCTCTGATATTTATGATTTCTCTTCTCCTGCTGGGTTTAGGCTTTCTTTGTTGTTCTTTCTCCAGCTCCTTTAGGTGTAGGGTTAGGTTGTGTATTTGAGATCTTTTTTGTTTCTTGAGAAAGGCTTGTAGCGCTATATATTTTCCTCTCAGGACTGCCTTTTTTGTGTCCCACAGATTTTGAACCACAAATTTTTGTGTTTTCATTATCACTTGTTTCCATGAATTTTTTCAATTCTTCTTTAATTTCCTGGTTGACCCATTCATTTTTCAGAATGATGCTGTTTAGTCTCCATGTATTTGGGTTCTTTCCAAATTTCCACTTGTGATTGAGTTCTAGATTGAGAGCATTGTGGTCTGAAAATATGCAGGGAAGGATCCCAATCTTTTGATACCAGTTGAGACATGATTTCTGACCCAGAATGGGGTCTATTCTGGAGAATGTTCCATGTGTACTAGAGAAAAATGTATATTCTGTTGCTTTGGGATGGAATGTTCTGAATATATCTGTGATGTTCATCTGGTCCAGTGTGTCATTTAAGGCCTTTATTTCCTTGTTGATCTTTTGCTTAGATGATCTGTCCTTTTATTGTCAATGTGTTTCTTTGATTTTGTTATTAATTGGTTTATATAGTTGGCTGCTCCCATGTTAGGGGCATAGATATTTAAAATTATTAGGTCTTCTTGTTGGACAGACCCTTTGAGTATGATATAGTGTCCTTCCTCATCTCTGATTATAGTCTTTGGCTTAAAATCTAATTGATCTGATATAAGGATTGCCACACAGCTTTCTTTTGATGTCCATTAGCATGGTAAATTGTTTTCCACCCCTTCACTTTAAATCTGGAGATGTCTTCGGGTCTAAAATGAGTTTGTTGTAGGCAGCATATTGATGGGTTTTGTTCTTTTATCCATTCTAATACCCTATGTCTTTTGATTGGGGCATTTAGCCCATTAACATTCAGGGTAACTATTGAGAGATATGAATTCAATGCCATTGTATTGCTTATAAGGTGACTGTTACTGTATATTGTCTCTGTTTCTTTCTGATCTACTACTTTTAGGGTCTCTCTTTGCTTAGAGGACCCCTTTCAATATTTCCTGTAGAGCTGGTTTGGTGTTTGCAAATTCTTTCAGTTTTTGTTTGTCCTGGAAGCTTTTTATCTCTCCTTCTATTTTCAATGATAGCCTAGCTGGATATAGTATTCTTGGCTGCATGTTTATCTCATTTAGTGCTCTGAATATATCATGCCAGTTCTTTCTGGCCTGCCAGGTCTCTGTGGATAGGTCTGCTGCCAATATAATGCTTTTACCCTTATATGTTATAGTCTTCTTTTCCCGGGCTACTTTCAGGATTTTCTCTTTGTCGCTAAGACTTGTAAATTTCACTATCAGGTGACAAGGTGTGGACCTATTTTTATTGATTTTGAGGGGCATTCTTAGCATCTCCTGGATTGTGATGTTTGTTCCCTTTGCCATATTAGGGAAATTCTCCCCAATAATTCTCTCCAATATACCTTCTGCTCCCCTCTCTCTCTCTTTTTCTTCTGGAATCCCAATTATTCTAATGTTGTGTCATCTTATGATGTCCCTTATCTCTTGAATTCTCTCCTCATGGTCCAGTATTTGTTCATCTCTCTTTTGCTCAGCTTCTTTATTCTCTGTCATTTGGTCTTCTATGTCACTAATTCTTTCTTCTGCCTCATTTATCCTAGCAGTAAGAGCTTCCATTTTTTATTGTACCTCATTAAGAGCTTTTTTGATTTCAACTTGGTTAGATTTTAGTTCTTTTATTTCTCCAGAAAGGGCTTTTATCTCTCCAGAGAGCATTTCTCTAATATCTTCCATGCCTTCTTCAAGCCTTGATTAGGTCCCTAGCCTTCAGTACTGCCTATTGCTCTTTTTTTGTGGTGAGTTTTTCCACCTTGTCATTTTGTCCAGATAAGATTTGCTTTCTCCTCCTCTGGAATGCCGCTGTTTTCCTTGGTAAGTGAAGTTGGTCTTGGCTGGGTTTCTTGTTGATCTTCTGGGGGAGGGGCCTGTTGTAGTGATTCTCAAGTGTCTTTTCCTGAGGCGTAATTGCCCCACCCTTAGCAGGGTCCGGGCTGAGTAATCAGCTCGGGTTTGCTTTCGGGAGGTTTTGTTCCCTGAGTGCTTTCTGTAGAGTTCCGGAGGACGGGAATGAAGGTGGTGGCCTCCCAGTCTCTGGCCCAGAGGAGCCGAGAACTCGGGGTCCTGCTCCTCAGTGCACCTTCAGAAAAAAGTGCCCAATAACTCCTGTCTCCCTGGCCTCTGGCTGTGCTTGGGGGAAAGTGCTCAATCGCTTGCACTTGGAGAAAAGCGCCCAGTCGCTTCTGTTTCCGTGGCCTCCGGCTGCACTCCGAGCTCACCCAGCCTGCGACTGGTTCAAGGTAAGCCCAAGTTGAGAGCTTACTCCTCAGCTTTGTCGCTGTTGCTGGCTTCCCTGCTCTAATACCTGCGAGCTCTGCGACACTCAGACACCCCCAGACCATCTGTGACCCTGTGGGACCTGGGGTTACACTGCCCCCACGTGGGCTCCCCCTCCCCGTTTAGCCTCTGGAGCGATGTCCCTCAGTGGAGCAGACTTTTAAAAGTCCCGATTTTGTGCTATGTTGCTCCGCTGCTTGCCGGGAGCCCCCCTCCCCCTGCGGTCTATCTTCCCATCACTTTGGATTCACTTCTCTGCAGGTCCTACCTTTCAGAAAGTGATCGATTTTCTGTTTCTAGAATTGTTGCTCTCTTCTCTTCGATTTCCTGTTGGATTTGTAGGTATTCGCAATGGTTAGATAAGCTATCTAGCTGATCTCCTGCTACCTGATGGTGTCTCAGCCTGCCACTTCTCCGCCATCTTGATTTGCACCCCCCCCCCCGCCTATTTTTGTAAATAAAGTTTCATTGGCACATGGGCATGCCCATTTATTTACATATTGTCAAGCCTGTTTTCATGCAATGACTGCAGAACACATTTAGTACCTGGCCCTTTGCAGAAAAAGTTTGTTGTCCCTGCCTTATGACAACCACCCAAATTAGTTAGGCAAGGCAAGGGTCACCTCATTTTAGGGGTATGTGTGTGTGTGTTTCTGTGTATTTATATATGTACATATTCTATAAACCCCATGCTATGTGATATTCTCATTCCTGAAATATCATGGGTCAGTTGAATCATATTTTCAATACCCTCAGTTGACTAAGTGCTATTATATGAAGTGTTGGGTCCAAATGAGGAATCCTTCTGTAAAGCGAATAGGGGCCACCTATTTTATCTGTTTTGTACAGTATTTTGGCTTACTAGAAAGCATTCCTGTTAATCTAAAACCCACACACATACAAACATGCTCTCATACACACATCCCTAATCATGCTCATGTACACTCATTCTCCCTTGGGTACTAATTTACGCACACATGCTCATGCACACAGTAACACATCAAGTGATCTGATAGGATCATGCCAGTAGACTTACCATCACTTCATTCCAGGAGACACCACAGATTTAATTTCTACTGAAGGAAAGATAGGTTTAAGAAGGTGGGATCGTAGCGCCTTTGACAAGCCCATGAACCTGAAGTTAGGGAAGGCATCCAGAGGAAATAATAGTAGGAAAGAAGCTAATAAAGGTGGAGGGAGGTCATCAGATGCAGAGGGGAAAGGAGAAGGTGGGAGACTCTCTAGAGAAGGCCAGCCTAGCAGAATGCCTGATCCCATGAATCAGTGCTTTTTTTGGGGCAGAAGGCAGAGGCGGGGGGAGGGTGGTGAGGACCCACTGGTGGTCCCCTAGGAAAGGTGGGAAGGAAAGAACAAACTCATGGAAAAGATTGTGACATTGATCATTTGCAGCCTCTGGTTGTCAAATACTTTATGTGTATTATAGGAACAACAATTCTGATCCCAAGTAAAATCTCTTATTAAAAGTCTATATGCTTTTGGGGAGGGGAGAAGGCAAGGAGCAAATGGGTCCATTGATAAGTTACAGTGGAGATGAGTCAATGCAGACAGGACGGGAGAGAAATCTGGGGAGGGAGAGGCTCCTCTCTGTAGATAGCTAGCAAAGGCCTCACAGATGATGTGGTGCCTGAGCAGCGGCCTCAGAGAAACAGGAAAGCACACTAAGTACCTATCTGAGAAGAGACAAGTGCAGGCAGAGGGAATAACAAGTATAAAGGCTGAAGGGGGTCTATTTGGAGACCAGCCAGGAGCAGACTTTGGGAAGGAGAGAGAGGAGAGTAGCAGGAGGTAAGGTTGCAGATGCCATGGCAGGGGAGTCAGAGTGAGGAGAACTTTAGAGACCTTAGAACGGAGACACCAGTCAGGAGGTTGGGAATATTTGCTTTAAAATATCTTGTGATATGATAAGCATTTAACATTGCTAGTGTTATCAGGTTGAACTCTGTCCAAAGATTCAGCAATAAGGATAATATCAACAGCTACCACTGAGGACCTACTTTGTTCCAGGCACATGGATAGTGGCTCCACATGGTGTTATCTCATTGACTCCTCACCACAACCTTACCAAGTAGGCCACTGCCATTTTCAGAGAAGGAAACTGAAATTCAGAGAGGTTAAGTTACTTGCTTAGGGTCACTCAGCAAGTAAAGGGCAGAATCAGGAGTCAAGCTTAGGTCTCTAATTCCACAATGCTACCTTTCCTCCCATAATCCTAAAGGACTGCAGTTAAAGAAAAATAAAACTGCCTTAACTCTGCAACTCATTATTATCTATCTCTTTTGATACTTTTTGAAAATGTCTACTGTTCCATGGCTTTATGTTCAACTTTTAAGTTTGAGTGTTCCAAAATAACATTATGAGTGCAAGGTCTCAGGCTGGAAAATTGGGTCCAGTTTCACCAGATGCCTCCCTTGGCAAGAATAAAAACCCTGTTGGTTAGTTTATGCTGGAGGCCATCTCTTGCACTTGGTTGTGTATAGTGTCTCACCTCAAAAATGACATTAAAAGAAAAAAAAAGCCAATCAAAGTTTATATGGCCTTTCAAAGCTGCTATTAAGATAGCATCCACAGTGGATCATACACTCATGAAATTTGCTGTGACTTTTTAAGGACTCTACCATGTGCCCACTGCATCTTGGAAGTTCAACTTAAAAGAAAGTGGTGCTGCTATAATCTTTAAGATCATATCAAGCTGAAAATGCTGTGGTGACTTAAACCTTCTACTTCTAGGTTAGACAAATGTACTAATAGATCCATTTAACTTCATATTACCTTTCTACTTCTTCCCTGCTCTCCCAAATATGTGCGTCCCCTTGCATAAACACAAGCACACTCATGAATTGCATACACACACACACACACACACACACGCACACACACACACATACAGGAAAGGCTGCAAGCTGTCTTTATAGAGTTTCTATTGCTTCAGAAGCCACTTCCTGGCCTGTGCTTTCATCTGAAATCTCGGTATGACATCTCAGCCCTGAAGGCAGTTACTTCTGTTGGTCTCTGTTCGAGAGATAGGCAACGTCCTATCTCAGAAGCTTCTTTCTGTGGGTTGGGTAGCCATGCTGCCCCCCACCCCCAGTCTGCTCCCCACCCAACAACCAAAGAAGACGAGTGAAACCCTGGAGCACAGACCTAACTATTTATTTTAAAGATTAATTTATTTATTTGACAGACAGATCACAAGTAGGTAGAGGGGCAGGTGGGGGTGTGGGGAGAAGTAGGCTCCCTGCTGAGCAGAAAGCCTGATATGGGGCTTGATCCCAGGACTCTGGGACCATGACCTGAGCTGAAGGCAGAGGCTTTAACCCACTGAGCCACCCAAGTGCCCCTATTTTTTTTTTTTTTTTAGACTGAAAAACCTTACCATTTCTTGCCAGGGCATAAGCATCCTGCAGACTTGTGTGTATTTTCTGGCGAATTCTCAGAGATACATGGACGGTTGTCACCCAGATTAAAGGGTATCAGGTGTTCCTTCTGTGCAAAAATTGCAAGTCCTTTATCTGTCAGATGGCAAGCAAACTTTAAGGCTTTGCCATTTAACTATCTTATGACCACAAGCAAGTCTCTTCAGCCCTCTGAGCCACAGTGTCCTCCCTGGTAAAGGAGGGAAATGGCACTTCTTTTATTTCTACGCATGTTGGCCTTTGTTGGCTCTGGTTCAGTGCCTCTGGTTTGGGGGTGAGTCCATTTCCCATCCTGACTCTCCTTGAGTATGATCTCCAGATAATGGGAAGGGTGGAACTAGCAGGTGAGAAGACAGAGCTGATTGGTCAACTTCTCCCCAACTCCATGATAATTCTTTGGCACACACAGTCTTTGGCCAAGAACACAGGTCTCTTGTGACCTTGCAGAGACCCTGAGAAATTAGCCTTTGGAGGAGGGCAAGCTGTTTCAAGGGGCCCAATGGCAGAGGACCACAAGCCAAGGTGAGGTTATTCTGTACTTCTGGGTAGTACTTCTAAGTTTACAAACATTTTACTCTCCACAATCTCATTCCAGCCTTCCACCAGTGTGTGAAGTAGGTCAGGTGTTACTGTGCCCATTTTTATAGATATATAAACCGAGACCTAGAGTTGAAGGGATTTGCTTTTGGACACAAGAGTCAAGTTCCTGAGACCAGCTTTCTTCATCATTAATTCATTGTTTTTTCATTGTACCCCTACCTTATTGCTCGGTATGTCCACAGATTTGAAATAGGAATTTTCCTTCATAATGCATGTGGGAAAAACAGTCAGAGCTGAAAGTGTTCTCTGTCTACACTTAGTTCATTATGATCTCATGGCTTTAAATACCATCTATGTACTGATGTATCCTCCAGTGTGGACACTTCTAGAACTCTTGATTCATCTATACAACCAACTCCCTGGCATCTGCATTGGGATTGCTAAGAGATGTTTCAAATTTTGCGGGTTGCAAACTGTAATCCTGATCTTCTGCACACCCCCCGCTGTCCCCAATAGGCCATTCTTCCAGTTGCTCAGGCCAGAATCCCTGTGGTCACCTTTGATACCTCAGTGCTCACATCCCACATCCAGGCCATCAGCAGGTCCTACTTGGCTGTACTTTCCAAAACATGTCCCCCCAATCTAATCATTTCAGCACCTACCACATCTTCCAGCCTGGTCTGAGCCTCTATCACTTCTTCCCTGTGTTGCTGTGGTAACTTCCTCACTGGTCCTAATGTTTCTGCCCTCACCCCCCTATGCCTTATTCCTCCCACAGGCCAGAGAGATCTTGACAAAATGTAGATCAGAGCACAAGCCTACTCTGCTGAATATTGTCCTGGGATCTCCCAACTCACTTAGAGTAGAAGTCACCACAGTGGCCACTGAGGCCAGGCACACTATTACCTCTCAGACCTACTCTCCTACTCTTCTCTTGGCTACTCTTGTTCCTTACACTACACTGCCCACCTGGCTGTTCCCAGAACACAGCAGGCATGATCCTACCTCAGGGCCTGGGCCTTATACTCTTCACCCAAGTGTCATCAGATCCTCCGCTCCTCCTCTAACTCTGCTCACACCTCATCATCTCACACCTCATTTATTTACCGAGTTTTCTTCCCTTCCTACTCCCCCTCAGTCCTTACCCCCCCACCCCATTTGTAATGTGATGCACATTCAAGCGGGCCTCTTATTATTCTTTCTTTTCCCCTGAGAACTTCCAACATTCTCATGTAGGGAATTAACTGGTTAACTTACTGTCTTCCTTCCACTTCCTATTCAAGAATAAGATCCACGGACAGGGATTTATTTTTGTCTCTTTTGCTTACTAGTATATCTCAAATGTTTAAAATAGTGTTTGCCAGAAAGGAGTGGCGTGAGACATCTTGTTGAATGAATATTTGTTGGATGTAGAAAGAAGGAAGTAAGTTAAGGGCACCGAGTCATTTCCCACTCACACTGATATCATAGCACTTGCCCCGTTCCATGGTAATTTACTGATTTTTATATCAGAGTGAGTCAAGGTGTTAGGGTAATGATTAGAGACAGGGACCTTATAGGCTTCATCTTTGAAACCCTAGCTTCTAGCACAGTTATTAGGGAATGCTGAGTGTTGAGGAAAATGTTTATGGAGTATGTGAAGCAATGATGAATGAGCCCATGAGCAACAGGGGTAATTATTAACTTAAGATCAAAATGAGAAGGAGAGAGGGAGTCTGTATTCTTAAGGATGATAAAAGATACTGCAACTCTATGTCCCATTTACTCCATGCCTGCTGCTGTGTTAAATTGCTTTACACACATTAACTCATCTCATTCTCATATAACCCTCTGAGGTATATATGTGTTATTGTCATCATCTTTCCAAAGACAGACAGAGGTATCATGGGGTTAAGGAACTTGACCAGGGCCATACAGCTAGTTAATTTGAGAGCTAGGATTTGAACCCAGTCAGCGTAATCCCTAATCCATGTTCTTAACCCTCACATAGTAGCAAACTAGAATTTAAGATTATTATTATTTAAAAGATTTGCTATAGAAAATAATTAAGATTATTATAAAGAATTATTCATATTATTTTTACATGCTATGTCTTAGAGAGAAGAACAAAGGTAATGCTGTCAGAATTCAGTATTTTCTAATATTTTTTAGACCAAACTTTTAGATTGCCATCTTGACTAATGTTGACAAGTTGTGGTATCATAGATTATTCTCCTTGTTGTTTTTTTAAAGCTCATTCTTAACTTAAGGGTTTGCATAACTGACCAAGAGTAAGATAGAGTTAGGGTAATGATAGGAATTGGGCTAGGGGTTGGCCCTCAAAACAGAAAACTTGCATACCTTATCTTTGAAACCTAGCTTCCAGCACAGAGGAGGTATTGTTCAAGAAAGCATATGAAAATAAAACACTTTGTTCATGTGCTCCCCTGAAAAATATCACTGTTTGGCCATGGAGTGGGCTGACTTTGACATAGGCTAGAATGCCATCTATCAAAGGACAGGAACAGAAAGTATGTAACCTTGGGAGTTGTTTTGAGACCCAAAGACTAAAATGCTATGGAATCGCCCTCCAGTAAGGAACTCCACCAAGATGAGTACATATTTATGCCAAGCAAGTGTAAATTAATGTTGTTTTCATTTTGGTTGTTGTTCTTTGAACATCCTGGAGAGATAGACTGATAAAATTTACATGGAGCCTTTCAAAGCCTTTTAAAATGTCTTTAATGTCACTATTAAACAAAATAGCCTTTAATGTCACTATTATTGGAATGATGAAGAGATTCAGAAAGGTTCAATGTTTTTATCTTTAAATTGCATGATTTAATGTATGGGATTTAGAAGCTATATGACTATTATAGTGTTCCTTTCAGAAAGTAAAAACATTAAATATACAGTGAAAGTTGAATCAATGAGATCACATTATATATACTTAGCTGCACATCTCCATTGACAAAAGTACAACAAAGGGGACTATGTTGTGGTTTTATGTGAATCTGTGTTGGTGGCTTTCTTGACTAAGTCGATTATTAAGCAAGTTAATACTGCCTGTTAAATGTGTACAGACAACAGTGATCTCTAAGTCCAATAGGATACAGCCTAAATTTTGTGATACAGGCTCTTTGCAGCCATCTATATTTCAGTATTAATTGATTGGGCCAAGTGATTCTGATATATAGGGTGTCCTGTGTGTCAAGCTGAGAGAATAAAACAACAAAAAAGTTGACCAATACCCTTGGGTAGTAGTTGCCAGAACTTGCTATGGTTTTGCACTCCAAGTTACTATGCCTGTGACAACATTTTGCTAACTTGGTAGATTTTATTTGCCATGAGCAGTCCCTGATATGTGGAAGTTAGTCATCATAGGGACAATGGGGAGAGACAGAGACATAATTTGGCACTAACAGATAGCCAATTATGTAGGTTCTACTCTGTGCCAGGCCCTGTGTTGCATCCCAAGATGAAGAAGTCTTAGTCCTGGCAATTTGCAGGTTTCTTTTGGGTTTTGAAGTAGTAGCTAATAGCATTAGCATCCAATGGAAAGCTGATTTGTGGTCATGGAATATGAAGGTTTTGTTTGCTTTGAGGAAGAAAGGCATCATTGGGGCATTACAATTTGATTGCTTGACATTTTCCCTTTCATATTTTCTTCAGTGAACAATGGCTCTCCGTGCAGAAATCAGATGGGTTGGCAATTTGTAACATGGGTGATTAAGGATTTTCCTAAGAAATGTGGAGCTGACAACAGTTATAAATAAACGTTTAAATATTCATAATTTATTTAGTCATAGTTTATTTATTACTACAAATGTTAGTAATGCCATTTATAAATATATCATAGACTTAGAAATGGAAATGACTTATTGAATTTTCTAGTCTATTCTCTACCAATGCAAAATTGTTCCCTCCTGTACTTTCTTAATTGTTTAAGCCAATCAGTCATGTTTTTAATGACTTGATATATTAATAAATTAAGGTTTGGGGCCCACAGAGGGAAAATGTATACACATATTAGAGTATATTATGTTCCTTACAGGAGGTTATATTCCTGCCAATATAGGAAATATTTGCTTTTTAAAATAACAAAGGAGACTTCAAATTTTAGGAGGAGATATGAGCTCAATATAAAGGCTAGCAAGAAAATTATAGTCATTAAGAAGCCTTCTATTTGAGTAAAATGAAAACAATTTAATATTTAGCTTCACCCTGTCATAATATTTTTCTTCCTTTCAGTATTATGGTTACATTTTGGATACCACATACCTAGGGATTTTTCCAAAATGTCTTTGAAGAATTGAAAGAACAATTTTTTTTAAGGGGGACTGAATCTTCATCTCTAGTATCCTTGCCTTTAACTAAGACATAGTAAGGTTGTGACTCTTCCATAGGATTCTCCTACTATGAATGTCAATATCCTAATTATTATTTAAAAAAAGGATAGTCTTTGATGTCCTATGATCACAAATCAATATCTCTTTTTCAAAATGTTGTTTCCTTAGTTCAGTACATCTTTCCCCTTACCAAACTGGGATTGGCATTACATCAAGATCTCCTTCACATAGAGGCACTTGGAGACTGACTTAGGAAGGACCTGCTTTCAGCACCACTGACTCATGGGAAAATACAGAGGAAAGCAAGGACAATACTAATGTAACCAACTCCACCTCCTAACTTGGGCACTGTTTTCATTGGGATCAGTAGATTAAAACCATTTCCAGTGGTTCCTGTTCACTGCTTGAACTATGACTAAGAGACAGGCAATCTTTTCTTGAGTTCAGAGAACAAGAACTTTGTATCCTTACATTCAGATTCAGGGCCACAAGATTTTTTGCTTAACTCTATTAATCTTGCTTCTGTATCTTTTATCTCATGCTGAAAATCCCAATGATATGGAAGAGGCATGCAGGGTTCTGGTAGTTTATCAGAATGGGAGAGACTAGAGTCTAGTGAAATGACAAAGCTGGCACACCAGGAAAAGTTGAGAATAAAGGAAAAGAGGGGATAAACGGTAGCACAAAATTCTTGATTAAGTGAGAAGGAGGATATGTCACGCCTGGTACAGGTAGGCAACAAGTAAGATTCTAGGACACGGATGCAGGAATCATGCAGTCTTTGTCACTTGGGTGGTTCCTTCCCCTGGACTCTGTGGGAATGCAGTTTCTCTCCTATATTGATCTTGTTGTGGCCATTAGGCTTAAGGGGGCATCATGTGTGGGCTCTCTATTGCCCATGGCAGTAACTCCCCTCAGAATACAACTGGCTTGGATTCCTAGACAAATGTTCTCTCTCCACATCAAACTGTGGTAGAAAAGAGCATTTTAAGAATTATTTTCATTACTTTTAATTGTTGACTAACAATTTTCTCTGTACTTTCTACATTCCATTTGGCACTTGGACTTAGGGCTGGTTCCTACATATGAAGTCAGTCTGAGGGCCTGGATGCTCCCTGCCCAGATGTCTAAGGCAGCCAGCCCTCTTCTCCCACTCCCCTGCCCATGTCCCTCTCACTATTCAGTGCAAATGTTTTTAACAATTTATACCATTTGCAATTATCTTGTTAAGTGTTTTACTTGTTTATGATCAGATTCCCCAACCAGACTTATAGTCCAGTGAACACATGACAATTCTCTGTTCTGTCCCTACAACCATAACCAAAGTTCCTAGAAAAGTTTCTGGCACATAGGCAGCCCTAGACAAGGCCATACCAGGAGTATCTAAGAACATAATGGCTGTCCTTTCCCAAAGGATAGACCCTTTGATTATGATTATTTTTTCAGTAGAAAACAAGTCAGTCAAGGAGAGAATTAGGACATTCAGTAAGTTAGAGGTATGGCTTCATGTTCCACAGCCTGAAATTTACATGATCAAGCTGAATTACCAAGTTATCAACTACAAATCCTTCCCATCTTGGGGCACTATTAATGTTCTACTGTTCTCTACCTCCAGTTACTTCAGCATTTAGAATACAAATATAGGAGACAAGAACTTTCTCATTCACTGGTGATGACTATGGAAAGTCCACAAGAGTAAAGCAGAATAGTCAGGAAAGATGGTAAGAAAGAATAAGATAAAAAAAGAACAGAGAAAATGCAGCAGAGATGGTGAGCTACAGAAATGCAGAGAAATTCACAGACTCAATAGGTAATAGATCAGCACCTCCAAACATTTATGGGTTCATCAGGGGCTCATTAGCAGGACCAGGTACTTACTAGGACCACAGATCTCTCTCCCCACCAGAATTCAGTTCAGCAAGCCTAGGCTGGGGCTAGAATGTGGATTTCTACACGGTCTCACCCAGATGCAAATGGTCCCCAGCCCACACTTGGAGGAACCCTGCAGTAGAGAAGATCAGGAAGGAACAGTAGCACTAGTGACAAAAATAATGACAAAAAATCCAATTTAGTTAACATACAATGTTATGTTAGTCTCAGGTGTATAATATAGTGATTCAACAATTCTGTACGTTTCTCAGTGCTCATGGGGATAAGTGTACTCTTCATCCCCTCCACCTTCTTCTATCTTCTTCTGTCACCTTCTATCTTCTATTCTTCTATCCCCTCATCCACCTTCCCTCTAGAAACAACCAGTGTGTTGTCTGTAGTTTAGAGCCTGATTCTTGGGTTGTTTCTCTCTCTCCCCTACTACTTTTTAATTGTTGTTCCTCATATAATCTTAGGAGACAGACTGGTCAGATACTGTCTTGCCCATTTTATAAATGAGTACACTGAAGTTCCAAGAAGTTAAGTGATTTTCCCAAACCTGCACTATGGTAGGTGAAGAAGGTGATAAGAGTCAGGACTGAAATCCAACTCCTTCTGATCCTAAATGGGCATTCCTTCCGTTAAACCAAGAAATGCCCGTAGAATAGTTGAGTAACTTGAAGCTATTTAGTGTAAACCTCAGTACTCTTTATGGGCACTGGACAATAATCAAAGTCAAGGGCTGTCTTATCAAGAAAATCATCTTTAATTCTGGGTATTATACCCAGGTAGAAGATAAAAGACTATATTATGGAAAGAATTTTTTTGTTTTAACATTTTACAATGGAAGATATTTCAAGTCCTTTCTGGTTAGAGTTGGAGCCCTCATTTGTATAGAATAACCTCACGAACAGTTATTCATTTATTCAATAAATATGCCACAAAATTGAGATATTAACTAATACAACATTCCCACAACCTTGCATTTGTGAATCTTTGTAACATCCTCAGTTTTGTACATGTTATTTTATCCTCATTATCCTTTATTATCATAAAATGTATCTGCATATTACCCATATTTATACTTTGGTGTTTTCCACTTGTAAATCAAATAATGAACCTATAGGCTCTATTAAGCAATTCCTTATTAAGTCTTTGCTCTCTAGTACTTGCTGTTTTCCTCATCAACTAGATGATTTCTACCTTGTGTTACCCATTCAGGTCATCATTATTTTTTCATTCCCCAGATTATAATCCTTTGCTCTTGAGCCTCATCCCTTTGCTTTGTTTGAATGGGTCCTATAAACTCTCTTTATGGTCATTAACTTTTTTCTTATTCTTTTTCTCACCTAATCTTAGCCAAAAGACTCTTGGTGTGGCATGTTCTGAGCCTATGTTGCTACATGGACTGGTGTGTTGGAGATAGCCCCCATGACTTTCTCCTGCTTTCTTAACCTTGGAACACTAACATAATTCTTCATCATGTTTAGTACTCCCTTCTTTAGTGACAAGCTGCCTTATCACTACAAATCCAAAATACATTTTTTATTTTTATTTTATTTTATTTTTTTTTTTTTGCTGTGTTTCCATTTCTTTCTTTTTTTTTAATTTTTTTTTTATTTCCAGCATAACAGTATTCATTATTTTTGCACCACACCCCATGCTCCATGCAATCCGTGCCCTCTATAATACCCACCACCTGGTACCCCAACCTCCCACCCCCCGTCCCTTCAAAACCCTCAGATTGTTTTTCAGAGTCCATAGTCTCTCATGGTTCACCTCCCCTTCCAATTTCCCCCAACTCCCTTCTCCACTCTAAGTCCCCATGTCCTCCATGCTATTTGTTATGCTCCACAAATAACCCAAAATACATTTTTTAAAATATTTTATTTATTTATTTGACAGACAGAGATTACAAGTAGGCAGAGAGGCAGGCAGAGAGAGAGGAGGAAGCAGGATCCCTGCCGAGCAGAGAGCCCAATGCGGGGCTCAATCCCAGGTCCCTGAGATCATGACCTGTGCCAAAGGCAGAGGCTTAACCCACTGAGCCACCCAGGTGCCCCCAGAATACATTTTGAAGGGAGCTATGCAGGGAACAAAGAACTGGTACCAGAACGTTCTAGATCAGTCCCATAATTTCACCAGTTTCTTTCAGCATCATGTTCCCCTACAAATGATTGGGAAGGATTCTGCCAAGCCCTTCATCTACCTGCAAGTCTTATACACTAATACTTTTCCTTAAGTCTCCTGTTTATAGCTTTATGTTTTGTCTCACCAAGTTTGCCTCCTGATTCTGAAGCCTGATCTAGATATTTTGAATCCATGCTTCCTTTCTTTTGCTGTTCTTGCCTATGTGATGTAACACAACAGCTTAATCAGTTCTGACTAGTGTGGCTGGCTAAAGGAGGCCCTAATGTGGACCAAAATGGAAAACAGTACAGGTTCAGAAAAGTGGAGATTTAGCTTGCCAAATTTAGCAAAGCAAGAATTTCAAGTTTAAAAAAAGCACAGGGGAGCCTGGGTGGCTCAGTCAGTTAAGCGTCTGACTTTTGATTTCAGCTGAGGTCATGATCCCAGGTCCTGGGATCGAGCCCCCGCATCAAGCTCCATGCTGAGAAAGGAGGCTGCTTGGGATTCTCTCTCTCCCTCTGCCTCTGCCCCTATACTCACATGCTCCATCTCTCTAAAAAATAAAAATAAAATTAAAAAAACCCCACAGATATTGGGTCTAAATGATATGATTTTCTGAATATTATACTCTGTATAGTATAACTTGTCCCTGGATGTTGAATACTAAATGTCCCAGCCAGCTCAAGCTGCCATAACAAAATACCACAGACTGGGTAGCTTGAACAACAGAAATATATTTCTCACACTTCCAGAGGTGGGAAGTCTGATATCAGAGTGCTAGCTTAGTTGTGTTCTAGTGAGGGCTCTGTAGCTAGCAAATGGCCACTTTTCATTCTATGCTCACATGACCTTTGCTCTGAATGCTTGGAGATAGGGAGAACAAACTCTCTGGTATTTGACACTATTCCCATCGTGAGGGTAGAGCCCTCATGACTTCATCTATGAACTTCCAACACTGTAGAACTTCTAATAGTATGAACTTACATCATGCCTCTGAGAGATGCAAGGGAGACCTGGGCTGCCAAGCCCACTCATGCATCCTTTGAGATTAAATCAAAGTGACCTTGAACCCACATCAGACTTTCTGGTTTGGTCTCATGCAACTACTATCAAGTGTTCTGTTTTTATATCTCCAGTGATCTGCTGTAGACCTTATCAGTGAGTTCACAATCAACACATAGAGAAAGGGGCACTGTGGGAATCTTTGCTTCCCTCCTTGCTTCATTTTCATTTCTTCTCCCTATCTCCTTCTTCTAACTTTCCTGGTTGTTGATGGCATGTGATTGTAATGACATTGAACAAATCATTTATTCATTGATTGATTGATTGAATAAATCATGTAGTATTTAAGAAATATCTTTAAGCATCTACTATGTACCAGGTAAAATTCTAGGAACTTAGCATAGAGCAGTGGACAGTAGAGGTGAAACCTTTCCTTTGTGCAGCTGACATTAGAGTATTGTGCAGAGCAATGAGAGAAATGACACAGGCAGGAAAGGGTGCTAGGGCATGCTAGGGAGTCATGTTCAATGGGATGGTTAGGGAAAACATGACTAAGAAGTGCCATTTGAGGAAAGCACTGAAAGAAGTGAGAGCACAAGGCATCCAGAAATCCTAGGGAAGACAGTTTCAGGTGGAGAGGATAGCAGGTGAACATGCCGTGAGGTGGGAGCAAGCTTAGAGTGTTGGAGGAACAGCAAGGATGCCAAGGTAGCTGTAGAGGAATAGGGCCTGGTGTCATGCAGGGAGCTGTAGGGCACAGGGAATCAGAGCTTCCTATCATGTACCTCACCATTCCATTGCTTGAATAAAAAGTCAAGATTTGTTGAGGATAAAATGGATTTTCCTGCATTCACCCATAAGAAATACTCTTCATGGGCATTTTCTACCATGGCTCAAGTCCAACCCTACCACTGATATCTGGATAAAACCCCCTGCCAGTCTTGCCTATCATGGGTATAAATTTGTTGCTTATCTTAATGTTGCACATATTCACTAATGTCCATGGATCTAGTTTCTAACATCCTGCATCTCTCTTTTACAAGATTTATTGTCATACTATATAGTAATACCAAGAGCTATCACCTAATGAGTGGCTGCCATGTGCTAGACACATTACTAATGTCGTATTATTTAATCACCCAAAGATTAGCCAACCAATTAACCTCTGGGGTAAATATTATTATTATCCCCACTTTATGGATGAGCACATTGAATCCCAGGAGGATAAATACCTTGCCTACAGTTATAAACTCAGACTTTAAAACTGTACCTAAGTCAAAAACTCCTCTTTTCACCACAGCAGGCTACAGGTCTCCTTAGATAGATCAGTTTCCCCAAAATAGAATCTCATAGAGTTTAAACTTGAAGGCTCATCTCTTGAGACCTTGACAACTTTGTCTTTTTAGCTGGTCCTACCACTGCCTAGCATCTTAGGATGCAGAGAAGCTTTACGTTCTTTGATCCTTTCTATTCCCATAATTTAAATTTTGCTTTGTTCTATAGGAATTTACATATCCTCCCTATAGATATATGTCAAGTGTTCTGTCTTTTGATAAATTAATTCTAGTTATTACCAGAGTATAATCAGAAAAGTTAGTATATTTCCCTTTTGATTACATAGCACCTATTCTAGCATTCACTTCTTAGCAATTCTGTTAACCTACTTCTTTTTCATAACCTTTATTTTTCCTGGAAGATATTCATAAGTAGCCTCCATTTCAAGTTTCTTCCATACCAGTTCTAAATGTCTGGCATGTTTTTGCTACTTTCAACATTGTCAACTTTTTTGTTGATATAGTTGATATTGTTATCCATCCTTACCCTTCAGTCCAATGACCTTTGATATTTTCCCTTTCCTATACAGTTTAGGGGTCAGAAGGTCACATCCATTCCTAACATTGATCTTTTCCACTCTCATATTCAAGTGTGCTTGTGCATGTGTATCAGGTACCCAACCAATATAGTTTTCTTTTTTTTAAAGATTTTATTTATTTATTTGAGAGAGGGAAAGAATGAGAGAGAGAAAGAGAAAAAGAGAAAGAGAAAGAGAACATGAGAAGGGGGAGGGTGAGAAGGAGAAGCAGACTCCCTTCTGAGCAGGGAGCCCAATACAGGACTCGATCCTGGGACTCCAGGATCATGACCTGAGCTGAAGGCAGTCATTTAACCAGCTGAACCACCCAGGCACCCCTATAATTTTCATTCTTCTTAGGTCCTAATGCCCTATGACACCATCTCTTAGCCTCTGCCATTAAATGAGTGGTTTTCAGTGCTTCAAGTAAGGGCAGCCCATTTTTTAAATAGCTATTATTGGGCTTTCATCATCAAATTAGAGGTATTTAATATTTTTAAGTAGGTTCCATACCCAACATGGGGCTTGAATTCATGAATCTGAGATCAGGAGTCATATGCTCTACCAACTGAGGCAGCCAGGTACCCCAAATTGGATGTATTTAAATCCTCACAGAAACAGTGGCTTTCAGAGTCAGGATTCTCTAAATTGCCAAAATTCTTTGTATATATCAAAGGTCAAAACTGTCCAATGAACTTGGATGGATGGAATAAAAATTGACAATAAAAGTGCTGGCAAAGAGGCAGGACTACAAGTGTGCTGCTGGTTGGAAGGTAAAGTGGTATAGCCACTTTGGAAAACAGCCTTACAGTTCTTCAAAAAACATAGAGTTAGCTGTGACCCAGCAATTCATGTCCTGAACATATGCCCAAATGAAAGGAAAACCTATGTTCAAACAAAAGCTTGTACATGAATGTTCAGAGAAGCAATATTTAGAACAACCAAAAGGTGGGAACAACCCCTATTTCTACCAACTAGTGAATGGATTAGCAAAATGTGGTCTCTCCACACAATGAATTATTATTCAGCCTTAAAAATGAATGGAGTCTGGTACATACTATAATATGGATGATTCTTGAAATGACATGCTAAGTGAGAGAAGCCAGTCACAAACATACACATATTGTATAATTCTGTTTATATGAAATGTCCCAAGTGGGTAAATCCATAAAGAGAGAAAGTAGATTAGTGATTGCCTGGGATTGAGGGGAGGGAGGGAAAACGGACCTTCAAAGGATTTGGGGTTTCTTTGGGGGGTGATGAAATTGCTGTAAATTTAGATAGTGGTAATGGTTGTATAATTGTGAATATGCAAAAAACACTGAATCGTATACTTTTTATTTATTTATTTATTTATTTATTTATTTATTTTTTTATTTTTTTATTTCCAGCATAACAGTATTCATTATTTTTGCACCACACCCCGTGCTCCATGCAATCCGTGCCCTCTATAATACCCACCACCTGGTACCCCAACCTCCCACCCCCCGTCCCTTCAAAACCCTCAGATTGTTTTTCAGAGTCCATAGTCTCTCATGGTTCACCTCCCCTTCCAATTTCCCCCAACTCCCTTCTCCACTCTAAGTCCCCATGTCCTCCATGCTATTTGTTATGCTCCACAAATAACGAAATAAGTCAAGCAGAGAAAGACAACTATCATATGATCTCCTTGATATGAGGAAGTGGTGATGCAACATGGGGGCTTAAGTGGGTAGGAGAAGAATAAATGAAACAAGATGGGATTGGGAGGGAGACAAACCATAAGTGACTTTTAATCTCACAAAACAAACTGAGGGTTGCTGGGGGGAGGGGGTTTGGGAGAAGGGGGTGGGATTATGGACATTGGGGAGGGTATGTGCTTTGGTGAGTGCTGTGAAGTGTGTAAACCTGGTGATTCACAGACCTGTACCCCTGGGGATAGAGTATTATGCCTCCATCAGAAAGGATGAATACCCAACTTTTGTAGCAACATGGACGGAACTGGAAGAGATTATGCTGAGTGAAATAAGTCAAGCTGAATTGTATACTTTAAATGATGAGTTTTGTGGTAAGTGAAATACATCTCAATAAAGCTGTAAGAAAATAAGAGAGTGGGAGAGGAAGGGGCAATTCTGGTCAACTGGGACTCTAGCCATGAACTGGTAAAACTCAGAATATGTAAAAACAAACAAACAAACAAACAAACTCAAAATATGATGCAAAGTGTCTACTCAACAAAAGTGGTGCATGCTGAGAGGTGGTAGAGAGAGGGAAAGAGGGAAGTATTAGGAAGAAGCTAGATAGCAGTGTTCCATCTCTCCCACTTATCCCATATTAATAAACGTAGAACCTGTAGGGGAGTGGAGGTTTGTCAAAAGCATCCCTACAAGTGTGAGGAGAAATTGACAACAGTGTATTTAAGCCATCTTTGCTCTTTTTTTTTTCAAAGGTTTTATTTATTTGACAGACAGAGATCACAAGTAGGCAGAGAATCAGGAGGAAGCAGACTCCCCGCTGCAAAGAGAGCCCAATGCGGTGCTTGATCCCAGGACCCTGAGACCATGACCTAAGCCAAAGGCAGAGGCTTTAACCCACTGAGCCACCCAGGTGCCCCAAGCCATCTTTGCTCTTTGGGACTCTGGGAGACCACCATTCAGAGAGCCCCTCATTAACAAAGTATAATCAGAACAGAGCAGAAATCAATGCAAAAGGGTGGGCCACTTCTTTCTCAGCTCCTATCGGGCTTAGAGGGATCCAGGAGTTTCCATGTGCTCCTAGTGGAGGACATGTAGGCAGCTGAATTTTGGGAGCTAGCAGGCCTGCCATGGGGCCATGCGGTGAAGGGCATGGTGGCCCTATGGCAGAGGCTGCAGGTGGACAGCCTAATCCAGGAACCGGAAGGAGGATGTGGCTGAGACTCTGAGGACATGACAAGACAGTTGTAGGCTGAGGCAGGGCCTGGTCGGCAAGGTATTACATGCTATCAGGCCTGGACTGGGCTGAGAGAACAGACTGTGCATTTTGCAAGTCCTGGGCCTCATCCTTGGATGCCAGGAAGGGGGTAAATGATGGGGGGGAGAGTATCTAGTATTACAGAGGCCAGTAATGCCATTTTGTGGAATTTGAAATATGGCTGGGTGGGGAAAGTCTGAAACACTGAGAATTTACCCAAAATTACTAAATTAAGCCAGAAGGAACTCTTCAATGGACAGAGAACTGAGTTTCCAGGAGATTTTAAGATATCATTCACCACGGCCATCCATGAGAATAGAGATTTCAGCTGCATATGAGAACTTGTATTGGGGTTTCCCGTCCTTGGCATCATTGACAGTGTAAAATTTAGCAGCATCCATGCCCTCTAGCCTCTTCCCACTAGATGCCAGTAGCAACCCCCACAATCATAACCATTTGTCCCCTGTAGGGCAAAATTGCCCCAGTCAAAACCCACTTTATTATAGCCATAAAGAATGCCATGTGTTGTACACATATCTGAAGACAGAGGATGAGTTTTCATGATATGAGCCAAGCAACTTTCTTGTATGACTTCTTACCCTTGTTGACCACTGTGAAGAGCTTAGAAGCCATAGTCTTTCATATATAATACATGTCTTCCTTTGTATGCAGCCTTGTTTCTGAAATTAAAATGAAATCTTGTGTCTTTGCTCTCAGAGTCTCACAGGCTCCATGTTGTTCTGAAATTATTTGTATTCTATGTTCTATGTTCTGAAATTATTTGTATTACCTGTTCTGAAATGCACTTTCCCCATTGGTGTGATTTTAGTGAGTCCTTCTTGGTTTCCTTTGACCTTCCTCGTCTCTCTCCTTGCCTCTGCTGCCTCCCCCTAGTAGCTGCTACTCCTGCCTTTTGCTTTGTCTCCTCTTGTTCCAACTGGACCCATCTATATTGACTCATCTCTTTTGTCTTATTCTCCATTGGCTTCTTGGAGGCCTACCTTCTCTCCCTGTACTCTGCTGCCCTTCTCTGTGGAAACTGACAAACCATGTCTTCTGACTGAAGCAAGGTTGGACCTTCCATTCGTGTCCCCACCTCTCTTTTCCTGACCCCTCTTCTTCCTGTCTAGCATCTTTCTTTGTTTTTCTTTGTTTCTTGTCCCCTGGCAGCTGATACGCAGCTTCTTCCTTCTTTACTCCAATTGTGACATGTCCGTGGCCCTCCAGTAGCTGGAGTGCGAACAGCCTGGTGCAGTATATTCTAGACGATATATTTTAACATCCAGTAGATAACAGATTGAATGTTTGTCAAATGCCTGAAAGTTGGCATCACCAACATCCAGCCTGATGCCTGGAGCACAGCAAGTGCTCAAGGCAAAAACATACTTGAACTGAACTGAAGCAAACTCTCCTTTCCACAATAGCTTCCGCAGTCCAGACCTCAAACCTGAAACTTCCTTCCTTCCTAAGTCACAACGTTTTCTTCTTCAGGCTGAAAACTCCCCTGCATCTATGATTTGATTTCTCAGGCAAACAAAGACATTATCTGAACCTACTGCACAGAATCCTTCTTCCAAAAAAAAAAAAATAAATAAAATCCTGTTGCTTTTTCTCCTAGTGCACTCTCCAAAAGAAATCCAATTTTTTCTGCTGATCTGAAGCTTCTAGCAAACCCCTTTACTTCCTGGGATTTAATTATGATGAATATGTCCTTAGGGCTAGTGCCAATTGGATTAGTAAATCAGCACATGATCACCGTGCAACTGTTGAAGCTGTTCCACACACCCATCCTCTCCTTGGTGGACTGTCCCCTCTTGCTTTCTTGCCCCAGTGCAGAAGCCTCTCTCCTCTTCTCTCATACTCTGGCTTCCTCTCTGCCTGCAGCTTTCATGGATGGCCAAGTGCAGCTGCTGCCTACATTATTCACTTTTTGGTCACTTTCTGCTTCCTGTTCCCCATTCTCTCACCTCCCTCCACCCCGCTGCCATTTTTCAGATTTCTCTTTTTCCCTTCTGGTTATTGAAGTCAGTTTAAACCTGTTGGATGAATTGAGCCGGTGGTATTAACTCTGCTGGCAGATGAGGAAACAAGGATGAAGGGGTGAGGTAACCTGGTCATGTCATAGAGCCACATATCACTGGCAGAGCTAAGATGACAAGTAGCAGCCCCCCCTTAGCCTGTGGATTTTTTTTTTTTACCTTGTCTAAACCATATTGACTTTATTTCTTTAAAATATTTAATTAATTCATTTATTTGAGAGAAAGAGAGAGAGACAGCGCGTGCATGTGAGAGAGAACGTGAGCAGAGAGGAGGGGCAGAAGGAGAGGGAGAGGAGGACTCCCCCAGGAGCATGGACAGATGAGGGGTGGGGCATGATCCCAGAACTCTGGGATCATGACCTGAGTCAAGAGAGACGCTTAACCCAACGAGCCATCCAGGTGTCCCAAACCATATCGACTTTAAATGGATCATCAGGAATGGCAATAGTGGTCATTACTCAGTCCCTACAGAATCTATGAAATGCTGTGTTTTTACCCTTAAAGCTTTAGTTAATGCAAATCCTACAGAAGGAATCCACATGAATTCCCTCTAATACTTGTATAGAGGTGGTGGTGGTCAGCCACTTTAGTCATTCATTCTTTCAAGAATTATTTAAATACCTACACAGGTATTTAAATAATTCTTGAAAGAATGAATGACTAAAGTGGCTGACCACCACCACCTCTATACAAGTATTAGAGGGAATATGCTGAGTGAAATAAGTCAAGCAGAGAGAGTCAATTATCATATGGTTTCACTTATTTGTGGAGCATAACAAATAGCATGGAGGACATGGGGACTTAGAGTGGAGAAGGGAGTTGGGGGAAATTGGAAGGGGAGGTGAACCATGAGAGACTATGGACTCTGAAAAACAATCTGAGGGTTTTGAAGGGACGGGGGGTGGGAGGTTGGGGTACCAGGTGGTGGGTATTATAGAGGGCACGGATTGCATGGAGCACGGGGTGTGGTGCAAAAATAATGAATACTGTTATGCTGGAAATAAAAAAAAATAAATACCTACACAGGAAACAGTAACTTCAAACATATAGTTCTTCAAATTTGCAAAGTCCTTTCATGAGCCATCATTTCATGTGAATCCTTAAAATGATCCTGCAAAGAGGGCATTATTAACTCCATTTTACAGATCATGAAACTGAGACTCAGAAAGCTTAGGTGATTGAATGCAAGACACAGCAAGGAAATAGCAGAGCTGTGACTTAGACCCCTTTCTTCTTGACTCCAAAGCTCATATTTTTTCTAGTTTAGCATTCTACTTTACACTTGAAGGGACTGCATTTCTAAAACCCATTTAGCTTAGTTTATGAATATTTATTGTTAAGAATAGAAATGCATCAAATTTACCGACAAACAAGGTAAAGGCAAATCAGTAATATTATGTTTAGCTATTGATATGAGATGGAGCTGCTTGCAAAATTAGAATTCATTACAAGCAATAGATCTTTTTCATGACTAGGTTTTGCTGGATCTTATTATCTTGTAAATAGCACCAAAATAAAAGACTTGGAGTTTAATAGGGTAATGAAACAAGTTGATTTAGTCCCCAGATGAGCACAGTGGGCAAAGGCCTGCCTGATTGCTCACTCACAGTACCCTGGAGGGCTGTGGCAGGGTCTGGGGGCCCAGACTGGGCTCTGCAGAGTTGCATGGGAGACACCTGCATTTTTAGCATTGGGAGTTTGATCAGGAATTTTGTAATGAAGTCAGAGGCAAGGAATATTTGGATTATATTATAAAACTGCATTATGTACCTCTTTGAAAACTAAAAGGTGGTTTCTATGAATCACTGGAACAGAATCAAGCCCCAAATGCCTGAATCCGCCTAGTACAAGGAGATGTAGTTTCCTCTAAGCCAGAGATTTAGTTTTGGGTCCGTGGAGGGACTTCTCATGCATGTGTGTGCCCTGAAGGTCAAGGGTCACATCAAGGACATATATGCTTATTTGAGTGTTTCTTGAGTTTCAAAGAGAGGGCAGAGAATGGTTAGCTACTGATAAAGAGGGCACAAGTGAATACTGACTAAGGAGAAAGTAAGCTCACAGAGAAAGAGTGGGGATAGGAGAAGGTCCCAGGCAGAACCTAGCAAATCGGCCAATGGTAAGATATGTCCGATATTTTACTAAAAGGATTCTCAAGTCAGTGCCATGTGAATCACAGATGGTATGATTGGATCTCATGACAGGGGGGATTATTGATGCCTTTTGACCTCGGCCTATGGGGGCACTGTATGAGGTTTATAAACTCACTAAAATTGTATGTGATGTTTTGCATATACCTGCACATGAACATATTTCTAAGGAGAGGAGCTCCAGTGTTTCATCAAAGTCTTAGAGAAGGTCCTTAATCCATAAAGGTTAAGAACCACCGAGCTGGAAGAATTGTTCATGAAGCTTTGAGCTTCTGACAATGACAGTGATTCAGCTTTCTTTTTTTTTTTTTTAAACAATATTAATTTTTTAAAATATTTAATTTATTTATTTGACACAGAGAGAGAGAGAGAGAGATCACAGGTAGGCAGAGGGAGAGGGGGAAGCAGGATCCCTGCCAAGCAGAGAGCCCAATGTGGGGCTCTATCCCAGGACCCTGAGACCATGACCTGAGCTGAAGGCAGAGGCTTAACCCACTGAGCCACCCAGGCACCCCTCAGGTTTCTTCCTATGTCCTACTTCATCTTTATATAATCTTTTTTCCTTCTCTCTCTCTCTCTGTCTCTCTCTCTCTCTCTCTCTGTCTCTCCCTCTCTCTCTCTGTCTCTCTCTCTCTCTTTTTACTCAGCACTTGAGTCCTGCACTGGCATATGGGAAGAAGACCACTTAAGTAAAGAGGCACAGACAGGAGGGCTCGGGCTGACCACATAATTGAGGATCAAGTTCACACGCAAGACAGGGGATTTCCCCTTTGATTGTGTATGACACTACAAATGAGGGAGGCCATTGCCAGATGGAATACTTCATGGGCTATTTATCATTATAAAGTGGGCAGGGGGAATTGACTGAGCTGAGCTGGTGGGTTAATCAGAATTCTGAGCAATGGCTTCGTTACATGATAATTCAGCACATAAGATTGATACAACCCCTGTCTTCATTAACAATATAAATATTTCTTTAAAATAACATTTTGGAGTGGAACACAGAATCATGATAAGTTTCCTCTTTCACTGAACTGCTAGGAATTTATTCGCACCTAGTTGGGTGGATGGCACTTAGGCTTCAGTGCTCCCAAGAACCATCCACAAGACATGAGATACTGCGCTATAATTCTCACCTTGCCAGGGTTTCTAACTTTCATAAAGGAAGCTGTCCTTGGCATCAGTAGGAAATCTCCAGGAGCAGATTGGATCTGTGACAGGACTGCCTCAGAATAATCTAGAATCCAAGTGGTGCTCTTGAACTTCTCAATTCATTCCCAGTAAGAGCCAGAGGCTGTTGCTGGTATGCCCCATTTATGGAAGAGGTGTCCTTCTGAAAATTAGTGAGTAAATTACACAAACATATACATATATAATGAAGCTTTAAATTAACATATTATGATAACTGTTGCAGAACAACAGTATATAACAACAGTTATAAAGCAAAGCATCTTTTTATAATATGAATATCACCACTGATTTTATAAGTTTGTGGTTTTGTATATTAAATTTGCTTAAACTGAAATCTATTCGTATGTGAGCCTAGGGAACCAATAATTGCTGCTTTCATGTGTTCAAGCTGATTGGGTCAATATTTTCATAGGGTCTCTAATTCTTTTTGTAGGGAGCAGATGGCCCTGTTACATGAATAATAAACTATGAAAATTGAGTATATAAGAAAACATGAGTATTTATAATCAAATAAAACTTGCAACAAAGTTAAAATGAGACATGTCTAATGGTTTGCATGATAAATGTATCAAAATATCAAGTGGTTTCTATAAGTGGCTATAATTAGCATGACTCCTGCAGGCCAATGAAGCATTTATAGGGACAGAGGTCATTGAAGAGAGAAAGGAAAATGGACTGGTGGCCTCTTCAATGGTTCCTAATCCATGGCTTAGGGAGACTCAAGTCTTTCCTTCCTTCATCTGGGCATAGCATTGACCCAAAATTCATGGAGCTCCTGATGAACAGAGATTTATTGTGTCAGACCTAACCCTACAAGACCAAACCAGGTAAGTCATATTTACCAATGGGTGGTTCCTTAACTTGTGTAGAAGTCAGAACCTCCAGGAAAGCTTGTTAAGGCATAAATTGCTGGACCCCAGTTCCACAGCTTCTCATTCATTAAGGCCTAGGGTTGGACTCAAGAATTTGCATTTCTTTCTCATATTATTATTTTTTTATTTATTTTTGAGTAAGTTCCATGCCCAGCACAGAGCCCAATGTGGGGCTTGAACTCAACCCTGAGATGAAGACCTGAGCTGAGATCAAGAGTTAGGTGGTTAACCAATTAGCCACTCAGGTGTCCCCCCCTTTTTAATTAAATTTATTTATTTATTTTCAGAAAAACTGTATTCATTATTTTTTCACCACACCCAGTACTCCATGCAATCTGTGCCCTCTCTAATACCCACCACCTGCTACCCCAACCTCCCATCCCCCACCACTTCAAACCCCTCAGATTGTTTTTCAGAGTCCATAGTCTCTCATGATTCACCTCCCCTTCCAATTTACCCCAACTCCCTTCTCCTCTCTAACACCCCGTGTCCTCCATGCTATTTGTTATGCTCCACAAATAAGTGAAACCATATGATAATTGACTCTCTCTGCTTGACTTATTTCACTCAGCATAATCTCTTCCAGTCCTGTCCATGTTGCTACAAAAGTTGGGTATTCGTCCTTTCTGATGGAGGCATCATACTCCATAGTGTATATGGACCACATCTTCCTTATCCATTCATCCGTTGAAGGGCATCTTGGTTCTTTCCATAGTTTGGCGACCGTGGCCATTGCTGCTATAAACATTGGGGTACAGATGGCCCTTCTTTTCATGACATCTGTATCTTTGGGGTAAATACCGAGGAGTGCAATTGCAGGGTCATAGGCCCTCATAGATATATACAGAACATTCCACCCTAAAACAACAGAATACTCATTCTTCTCAAGTGCACATGGAACCTTCTCCAGAATAGACCACATACTGAGTCACAAATCAGGACTCAACTGATACCAAAAGACTGAGATTATTCCCTGCATATTCTCAGATCACAATGCTTTGAAACTGGAGCTCAATCACAAGGAAAAGTTCAGAAGGAACTCAAACACCTGGAAGCTAAAGAATACCTTGCTTAAGAATGCTTCGATCAACCAGGAGATCAAAGAAGAACTGAAACCTTTTTTTTTTTTTTAAGATTTTATTTTCAAGTAATCTCTACACCCAATACAGGGCTCAAACTCATGTTCTTCCCTTGGCTATCAAGACATCACACTCTTTGGGTTTTACTTTTCATTTATTAGCTGCTAACTTTTCAGTCTTCATTGCTAGTTCCTCCTCTTCTTGACTTCTAAACAATGGAGTTTGCCTGGGTTTAGTCCTTGGCCGCCTTCTCCTTTCTACTATGTTCACTTCCTAGGTGATGTCTTCTGGCTTGAAGACTTTAAAATTTTTAAATATACACAATGACTCCAAAGTTACTCTAATGAATGTATAATGCAAACTCTAATCAGTGCTCTGAAGAAAAGATCACAATATTGTAAGATCATGTACGAGGGGTTCTCACCTCACTCTAGAACAGAGTTCTGTAAACTTGAACCTGAGGGATTGCATTCAACCTGGGACCTCTTTTAGCCATATAAAGTTTTATTAGAAGTTAGCCATGCCCATCTCTTGGTACCATTCGTCTAAGGTTGCTCTTGCACTAAAATGGTAGAATTGAACTGTTGCCACAGAAACTATGCACCTTGCAAACCTGACAATATGTACTATCTGGCCCTCGGTAAGAAAGTATGTTGATCCCTGGCTAAGAGATCAAGGAGTAAATGATATTTGAGTTGTGGTTAGAAAGGTCAATATGAGTTATCAAGGCAACCAAGTGGGAAGAGTGTTCTAGATTAGCACTAAGTGGGCACTGTGAAGGAAGGGAGCTTGGGGAATCAGAAGACCCAATGGAAAGCTAGTGTGGCAGGAGAATGAGATCCTGATAAGACTGGTCTAATATGGAGGTAGTTGTGTACTTCACAAACACTGCCTAAAGCAATGCTTCCAAAACTTCATTATGCATTAATGGATTCTGATCCAACAGGTCTGGGATGGGGTCTGTCATTCTCCTTTTCAAACAAGTTTCTTTTTTTTAATTTATTTTTTATTTTCAGCATAACAGTATTCATTTTTTTTTGCACCACACCCAGGGCTCCATGCAATCCGTGCCCTCTATAATACCCACCACCTGGTACCCCAACCTCCCACCCCCCATCCCTTCAAACCCCTCAGATTGTTTTTCAGAGTCCATAGTCTCTCATGGTTCACCTCCCCTTCCAATTTCCCCCAACTCCCTTCTCCACTCTAAGTCCCCATGTCCTCCATGCTATTTGTTATGCTCCACAAATAAGTGAAACCATATAAGTGACTCTCTCTGCTTGACTGATTTCACTCAGCATAATCTCTTCCAGTCCCATCCATGTTGCTACAAAAGTTGGGTATTCGTCCTTTCTGATGGAGGCATAATACTCCATAGTGTATATGGACCACATCTTCCTTATCCATTCGTCCGTTGAAGGGCATCTTGGTTCTTTCCACAGTTTTGCGACTATGGCCATTGCTGCTATAAACATTGGGGTACAGATGGCCCTTCTTTTCACAACATCTGTATCTTTGGGGTCAGTACCCAGTAGTGCAATGGCAGGGTCATAGGGAAGTTCTATTTTTAATTTCTTGAGGAATCTCCACACTGTTCTCCAAAGAGGCTGCACCAGCTTGCATTCCCACCAACAGTGGAAGAGGGTTCCCCTTTCTCCACATCCTCTCCAACACATGTTGTTTCCTGTCTTGCTAATTTTGGCCATTCTAACTGGTGTGAGGTGGTATCTCAATGTGGTTTTAATTTGAATCCCCCTGATGGCTAGTGATGATGAACATTTTTTCATGTGTCTGATAGCCATTTGTATGTCTTCATTGGAGAAGTGTCTGTCCATATCTTCTGCCCATTTTCTGATATGATTGTTTGTTTTGTGTGTGTTGAGTTTGAGGAGTTAATTATAGAGCCTGGATATCAACCTTTTGTCTGTACTGTCATTTGCAAATATCTTCTTCCATTCTATGTGTTGTGTCTTTGTTTTCTTGACTGTTTCCTTTGCTGTGCAGAAGCTTTTGATTTTGATGAAGCCCCAAAAGTTCATCTTTGCTTTTGTTTCCTTTGCCTTTGGAGACATATCTTGAAAGAAGTTGCTGTGGCTGATATTGAAGAGATTACTGCCTATGTTCTCCTCTAGGATTCTGATGGATTCCTGTCTCACATTGAGGTCTTTTATCCATTTTGAGCTTATCTTTGTGTAAGGTGTAAGAGAATGGTCGAGTTTTATTAACACAACAATGATGCCCACTCTCACCACTCTTGTTCAACATAGTATTAGAAGTCCTAGCAACAGCAATCAGACAACAAAGAGAAATAAAAGGTATCCAAATTGGCAATGAAGAAGTCAAACTCTCTCTCTTTGCAGATGACATGATTCTTTATATGGAAAACCCAAAAGACTCCACCCCCAAACTACTAGAACTCATACAGCAATTCAGCAACGTGGCAGGATACAAAGTCAATGTACAGAAATCAGTGGCTTTCTTATAGACTAACAATGAAAATACAGAAAGGGAAATTAGAGAATCAATTCCATTTACTATAGCACCAAGAACCATAAGATACCTGGGAATAAACCTAACCAAAGAGGTAACAGATCTGTATTCGAGGAACTACAGAACACTCATGAAAGAAACTGAAGAAGACACAAAAAGATGGAAGACCATTCCATGCTCTTGGATCGGAAGAATAACCATTGTTAAAATGTCTATACTGCCTAGAGCAATCTATACTTTTAATGCTATTCCGATCAAAATTCCACCAGTATTCTTCAAAGAGCTGGAGCAAATAATCCTAAAATTTGTATGGAATCAGAAGAGACCCCAAATCGCTAAGGAAATGTTGAAAAACAAAAGTAAAATTGGGGCACGTTACCTGATTTCAAGCTTTACTACAAAGCTGTGATCACCAAGACAGCATGGTACTGGCATAAAAATCAAACAAGTTTCTAAGTGATGCCTAAAAGCCCAGTGCCATATGCCACCTAGAACATAGAAAGACATTATTTCATTGAAGCTGAGGGGTCAGATGAGGGGCATGAAGGAGATGAAATAATCAAGGATGATTCCTGGTTTCTGACTTGAGCAGCCCAGTGAGGCTACTTTCTGGTAAGGGAAGATGGGAGCAAGCCAGTGTGAATATGGAAGCAATGAGTTAAATCTTGGATAAGTTGAATTTGTGATGTCCTTGAGACATTTACATGCAGAGAAGCAGGTCGCTGAATGTTAAAGGTTGATGCTAGAGGTGGGGGGATTAGGATTAAGGAAGAGTTTTTCAAAACTAGGTGAGTGAGACTTGAATATTTTCATAGGCTTAGGGGAAGGTATAAGTGATGAGGCAAGGTCTTATGGGGCTCAATCCAGAGGAATTATTCCCCATGGCCAGGAAGAGGTTGGGGTATGACTGGTAAGAATAGGTATTTATGCAGGTGTTTTGGGTGGAGCTTGAGAACACTTACTTGTCTCTATTTTCTCTGTGAAAAAGGAATCAAGGCCACCCACTGACACTGAGGTGATACAGTTGAGAAGGGAAGAAGAGCAGGGAGGGATTTATGTGAGTGAGTGTATGTGCAAAATGTTAAAATTTTGTGTCTTTTAATAAGATTTTATTCTTTTTCCTTTTAAGTATTGTGGTTAAGTGGAAAAGAGCACAGAACTTGGAAAGAATAAAAAAAAACTGCTATTGACTTTGTTTGACCCTTGACAAATCCTTTCCTTTGAGTGAGCCTCAATTTTCTCACTTGTAAAATGATAGGGGTTGGAATTGATCCCTAATGTGTCATCTAGTTTTATGGTTCTGGCTCAGTATAAGAAAAGATTTTTAAATTTAGCATACAGATAAAGAAATATTTAATAGAAGTGTTTACATTTTATCTTAGGTCTTAATGAGGAGTACCTACTCTGTCTAGAATTGTCAAATAAACATTTTATTTCAAATCATCCCAGAGGTATTCAGTGCATTACAAAGAATAAGAAATATGTAGGGATTTAAGTCTTGCAGAATTTCTGACTGAAGGTACACAACACTGTGCAACACTTACAATCTTCCTTGTGTTGGGTAATCCTGAGTCCATCTTCACCAAATGTGGCAATGGAGGGAAGGGGATTGTGACCTATCTAGGGCTTGAGAGGGAATCTTGTAATCCTGTTCATTAATTCTAGGGCCTGAAGAAGAGTCATGTTCTGCTGATTTTCTTTACTTAAAGCGAAAGGGCTCTTGGCCACATTACCTTCACCGTCACATAATGACATGAAGCATGTCCTATCAAAAAAGCGTTCATCTTTCAGAAGATATTGGAGGAGATCCTTGAGATCTGGGACCACATACAACTTGTCTTGATATTCCTACAGTACTTGAATGAGGATTTATTTTGTTTTAAGTACTGTTTCTTAGAATGAGAAAATTAGATTTTTCCCAGCTAAGGTCTGGCTCACAATTAGGAAAGTCATGACTGATTCTTGCGTTTGTAGTTTTACTTACAGAGGATATGATTCACAGCAATAGTCTTTCCTCCTAGCTACCTCAGAGGCTTTGGTGACCATAACTATTGAGTATGCTGAGCTCTTGGAAGGAAAGTGTTATATACATATACAAGGTATTGTCCTATGCATTCTAGATGCTTTATAGCTGAGGTAAATTGTAGAACCAAAATAAAAAGTTTGTAGAGTACTACTTAATAAATATAAATGGATATCCTGGCCATATCTGCTTCATGGGGGAGTTGAAAGAACTAATTGATGCTTCTAAGTTCATTGAAGTCTTTGAATTAAAGAGCCTGGAATCCACAAGATATGATTACCTTCAGTATTATAAATGTTATAATTAATACACACATATTTTCCAATTCAGATGCATAGCTAGGACTTGTTCAAAATGCATAAACATTTTAAAATGAATATTTTGGGGAGTAGCTTTTATATCCTCCAGAGTTCTGACTCATTTGGGTGGTCATGGATTGATATGGACTCTGGTCTCACCCAAGTACATTTTACCACCTGTGTTTTATAATTTTAGGAATCTGTCTTGCGTTCGCAGCAGGAAGGAGTGAAACAGCCTTGTGTTGTGATTTATTCATGCTTGACAGAAATCAGGAGCTAAATAAAAGGGAGGACAGATATTTCTCTGTCTAACAAGGTTACCTCAGATTGCTTGATGTTCTCTGTGACATTTGCTTGCAAAACATTCTTCCAGCTTCATTAAACTGTCTTTGGTAGATAGCAACTAAATATGCCTTGTAGTCTAGATTTTCATGTTCCCAAATGATTGACCTTAGGGTTAGAATGGGAGGAGGGATGCACGAGGGAATGGGCTCCGATGGGGGCAGACAGCGGAGAAGGTAGCAAAGGAGTGGTCTTTAAGCTGCAGAGACCTTTGGGACTTTTTAGAAACATACTGTATTTACCTTCATTTACAGAGAAAAGACATACAATTAGTTCAAGATTACAAAGGAATGTCCCATTTAGATACATCCTGTTCAGAGAACAGAGAACAAAATGCCTCTGCCCAAGCCGACCTGGTCAGAGTGTTCCAGGGAAAATGAAATGAGACTGATGTTTTTATAGTTCAAAACACTTGAATTCTCTTAACTTTAAAGTTCTTTAATTTTTCTAATAAATTGTTTACTCCTATGACACTACCATCTCTCCCTACCTCAGACTTTAGACAGAGGCAGCAGATACAGGATCAGAACATCCCAGATCTACTTCACTACCTTGTAAGTTACATATTCTAGAATGTCCTTTGCTTCCAATGTGAACGAACAATAGGCATTGCTCTCTCCTCATATAAAGGGATGACAATAAGATGATCAGAACTACCTACGCTAACAGATTCTCAAACACACTGACTCAGACGTGAAATAGGAAAGATGATAATGACAGATCTCACTCATTATTAACAGCCAGGTTGCCAGAGGGGACCTGAGATTTTCCTTTTCAGAGATGGGTGTGAGTGAGAAGGGAAGGGGAGAACAGTAGACAGTTCAAGAAAAGGTGATGGTGTTCATGATGCGATATGCTAAGGAGGTTCTTTAAAAATGTGAATTGACTATCTCCAAAGGGTACTAATTGACTCTCATTGAATGACTATGGCAACTGCGAGGATTGTATTTTCCAATCCCAAAATGGGAACACATAATTTGAAACTGGTACTGCCTGGAAAATGCAGGATATGTACTCTATCCCATGCTCTGGTTCCCATCTCTGTCTTTGTACTCCCAAAGGCTGAAGGAAAACATTTGTGATAAAGTTCTAAGGTTTGTCATGAATCTCATTTTATGTGAAGGGATATTGGCATTTGGAATTGGAGTCCTGGGGCTGAAAGCACATGTGCATAATGTAAATATCTTAGTTATCATTCATTATGCATCTTTGGAAGGTACATTATTATACATAATTATGCATATGCCTGTAAAGAGGTATGGCGCTTACCTACAGTGACCACACTTCCTAAATCTGAAACTGAGAAGTATAATCAGAAACGTGGTCTGACAAGGAGATTGGATTTTTAAAAATCTGGGCTGTCTTGGAAAAGCTCAAATGTCCCTCGGCAGTAAGCTGTGCCCAATGTTGACATGCTTTTTAACAAAGTACTAGGGGACTTGAAGCTGGGCTCAAGTCTGTAAGACCCTAAAGCATGGCAGCATGGGCCTGTTCTTCAGAGGGGAAATGTTAGAAGGAGGTCATGACTGGGTAACCCGAGGGCCGTTTGGTTGTGTATCTTCAGCATCTGGGAGGAGTGAAGGACTCTTGTAACAGAATATTTAAGAACAGAGAACATGGTCTCCATTTGCTGGGGGTGGGGAGGGGAGAGGAAAAGAAGAAACTAGTATTTCCAAGGGGAGGTAGTAGACCAGCATGGGCTGGGGGCTGGAGCCAAAGACCCCAGCTCACCATGTGTCAGCATGCAAGCCATTATGGGCAGGCTTGTGTCCCCCCAAATGTGTATGCCGAAGGCCTTGCCCTGGGTCCTGCAGAATATGATTATATTGAGAGACAGGGTCTTTAATGAGGTAATTATGTTAAAATGAGGTCAACAAAGTGGGCCCTAATCCAATATGACTTGTATCTTACAAGAGGAGGTTAAGGCTCAAAGATAGCAAGGGGAGAAAACAAGTGAAGATACAGGTCGGAGATAAGGCCAAGCAGAAGGGGCCTCAGAAGGAACAAACCCCACCAGCATCTTGATCTCCAGCTTGCCACCTCCAGAACTATGAAGCCATACATTTCTGTCATGTAAGCCCTCCAGACTATGCTCCTTGGTTACAAAGCCGTAGCAAACTAACACACAAGCATAATGTTGATATGATACAGGGGCTCCGACAGGAAGGAAGCCATGTGGAACTGGGAAAGAGTAGGCCCCCTGGGAGTGGCTTGGCCCTGGAGTTGAATTCATCTGTTCCTGGAAGTGAGCTTCAAGGCCCTGGAGTTGAATTCATCTGTTCCTGGAAGTGAGCTTCAAGGAAGAAGGGAGAAAATGTGACACTGTGTGAGACCTTACAGGCTGTGAGGTTTTTATCTCTGGCTCTCACGTGCCCAGAGGGATTTGAGCATCGTGTATATCCAGTATGAAACTGGACCAGAATTTACATGAAAGCAGTTTGCAAAGACACAGAGAAGGTTTGTGTGTGGATTCCTGATGCTATGGCTGATGGACGTTATTATCCACTAGTACCCCTACAAAGGGGTATAGGATCATGAAACAGCATCATCTTCAACAGATAACTGTAATAGTTGTGTAAATTTGGTGGTCCCCAAGGACAAAGTTCACTGGCATCTTGACTAGGTACATTGAGAGGGATCTGGGAGGAAGAATTTCCTCTGCCCTTCCAGGTCTTTCTAGATGGATTAAGAATCAAACTGACATGAGACAGACGAACAGGAGAATATCAATTTAATAGCATACAATACAGGGAATCCACACAGCCATGGAAATCCCAAAGACAGTGAGGCAACATGATGCTTATATGAGGTCAGGAGAGGGGCAGGGGTCGGAGGATACAAAGGGGAGAAAGACCATTAGCAGGAAGGTGAGAGGAGGTGTTTGGAAAGCAAAGGTTGCCCTATTATGCACGTAAGTTTCTCAGGTAAAGAGGAGTCTGCTTTAGCTCTCTTCCTGTTACCAGCAAGCTTTTCCTGAATCTGCTGGGTTTGGATTACTTTTAAGTCAAAATGATGTTCATGCCAAAGGGGTGCATCTTGGCGGGGCCTGCCCTTGGCCCTCATGAAGATCTGGACTTGGCTTGGGAGAGTAGGAAACAGAGTGGGGCTCCTGACACCTCCCCCTGCCATGTGTCCCCATCCTCTGCACCCAGGCCACTCTCACTGCTGGATATGCCCTGTCTCTTTGCCTTCTTACAGCCAGCATATGAGGAAACAGGCTCAGAGAGCCAAAGGGACTTACCTAAAGCTGCAGAGCCAGTGAGCAACAGGGCCAGGGAGAGAAGCCAGGTCTGCCTGACTCAAAGCTTATGCCCCTGCTTACCCCACATGCCATCTCTCCCCCTGAAAGGATATAAATAGACCATCCTGGACTTACTCATGAAATCCCAGGATGCTAAAATGAAAGAACAGCTTCCTTCCCTGCGTGACTTGAACACATCCTGAAACTGGAAGGAGGCACTTTAGAACAAATGGAGGGGGAGGGGAGAACAAAAATTCTACGTTTATTTTTAACCTCAAATTGCAGAGCCTGCAAAGATTGGCCTGAGAAGGGTTGTGAGGGGTTCCTTAGATACCTGGAGGTCTGTAAGGTAGAAATGGGGGTTTTGCTATCCTCCTGGCCAAACAAACAAAAATGCTCACAACATGACAGAGAATAGATCTATGTTCTCCTCAGGACTGTGCAGGCAGCCAAGGACCCAAGTGCTTTGACCTTGGGCTGGGATTCTGTGGAATATCAGTTCTGGCTTTGGACTGGTGACTTAGCCTTATCATCACAAACATTATAGTTCATCAATGTCAACCACTCTCCTACCTCATTCTGTTGTCACAATGGTCCTGAGGTGGTGGCTAGTCTCACCTACATTTTACAGGTGAGGAACTGGAGGCTGGTTCACACTTAAAAGAAACTGGAATCACCTGATCCTTTTCATTCACTTTTTTTTGGGGGGGGTGTTGGAAAGGAAACTTTAATTATTACCTCATATGTGCTATTGGTTAGAGAAGGTTATTCAAATAAATAAATGCAGTTTGATATGTCAGAATGTTTCAAGTTGTGTAGCTCCTGGTGGGGAAAACCTTAAAAAATGGTGATGACTGGCAGGGCTGTTTTCGGCTTACTTCACATCCTGAGTGAGGGCCTAATGCTGGGCTATTAGAGAAGTCAGGGAAGTTTAGAATAAACCCTAACCTTTGGGGCCACCTCAAGGAGAGTGGTTTCTGAGCCGACTGAGTCACTGGAGTAACCTACTTCTTTGGCAAAAGCACAGAACACAATAGATCAGTCCTCCCATACCACAAAAATAACTCACAAATCCACAAATATGCACAAAATCTACACATGTACATGAGCAATCTGTGGCTCGAGCCCCACTCTGATGCTAAAATGTACCACTCTCACCTCCTAGTCTCCTCCCTGTCGCAGGCTACACTTTGCTTGAATGCTCAGATCCACTGGGGTTAGAAATCCCAAGCATAGCAACGGTGTCCAAGCAGAAGCAGCAGTCAAATGTCCCTGACTAGCACAAGAAAGGCCTGAGTGCAATAATCAAGCTCAGGAGCCAAATCAAAGTGGGTTCAGTTGTAGCCCGCATGGCAGTGGGGGTAGGAATGGCAAGGGGGGTGCAGGCAGCCCCTGGCTTTTAGGTTTTTGCCCCAGACCTAGGGAAATCTTGTGCTTCCTGCCAGGCCAGATGAGGGCATCACAGCTAGTTAGGAGAAAAACACCAGCAAAAGATGCTTTACTTTCCTCAGAAGTAGCAATAATTGCCATTAATGACAATTATTGACAGCTTACCATATGCCAGATGCTATTCTACGTGGACATGATCTCATTTAATTTTACTGAGTGACCAATGACAACCCTATGTGGCAAGCATACTTATGCCCCATTTTATGTGTGGGGAAACAGAGACTCAGGAAGTTTCAGTAAGTTCTGAGGTGACACAAGTTCATAGGAACAGAATTTCTGGTGAGTGTGAATTCTGAGTCCCTGTTGTTACCCACTAAGGCAGGGGACTGCAACCTTTTCTGTAAAGGGCCAGATAGCAAATATTTCAGACTTACAGACCACATAATCTCTGCCACAATGACTGAACTCTGCCCTCCTCCAAAGGCAGCCTAGATGATATGTAAATGAATGGGCATGGCTGTGCCAATAAAACTTTATTTAAAAGATAGGCAGTGGGCTGGGTTTGGCTATAGTATGCTGACCTCTGAATAAGGCTTTAATACTTGGTCTTACAATTGCATGCCCTGAGACAATTGCATGCCCTTTCCTTCTTTTGGAAGGAAAGAGAACTAAGAATTTGGGGTTTGGCCCCTGAATCATGCCACTACATTCTGTGGGAACTGGGGGGAATTCTGTACTGCCTTTTTCCCTTAGTTTTCCTATTTTTTTTAAATATGTTATTTATTTATTTATTTATTTATTTATTTATTTATTTGAGAGAGAGAGAGAGAAAGACAGAGACAGAGAGACAGAGAGACAGAGCATGAGCAGAGGGGAGGGGCAGAGGGAGAGGGAGAAGCAGACTCCCTGCAGAGCAGTGAGCCTGATGTGGGGCTCTGTCCCAGGACCCTGGGATCATAATCTGAGTCAAAGGCACACACTTCACTGACTGAGCCACCCTGGCACTCCTAGTTTTCCTTTTTATGAAAAAATGAGAATTACTGTGAGATCTATCTCTCTGGAAAACATGTTTTCAAGGCAATGGGGAAAACATACATGGCCCACATGTTGAAAAGTAAAATTACTGGGCAAATCTTGAGTGGTAGCTTTTGCTTCCACAGGGGAGTGACTGGACCACCAAGCCCTGATTTCCCCACAGATTATGATGACACCCTGACCCCTTGTGTCTTGGGACAGAGCAGCAGGTGAGTCAGTGGCACTTGCATATCTGTATGAAAGTCAATTCCTATGGCAACAAACAGAATCAGAAGCAGCTCCCTCACTGTGTGAAAGAACAATGGGAGGATAGGAAACCAGAAAGCGAAAATCAGACAAGATAGGAAATTGCAAGGAGAGTCGGTTAAGCTCAGCTTGAGTGGCCAATGCTGATACCAGAATAAACTGCTGATGCTGATAACATGCCGTCTCTCTCAGCAATAAGGGGTTGTTTTCATAGGGTGAGAGAACGCTCTTCTTTGTGGAAGCTTGTGTTCGTGACACCATCAAGCAGTCAAATAATATGCTCCTTCCTCATGAGGAGCTCCTTGGTGCCGGTTGCCAAGAGAAGGCACTTCCTTTTGCCTTGCTGTCTGTCACATCTGGGCACTGGGAAGATCTTCAATAGTCCCCAAAAGCCCATCCCTAGAAAGAATCTACCCATAGGGTCCTCATGCTCAGGGAGATGGTTTTATCTAACCATCTGTGTATCCAGAAGAGCAACTGAAGTCCGAAAGGTGGCTAACAGAAGCCTCTTTGATGTACAGCAAGACTGGCTCTAGAAGCCAGGTTTCCTGAATCACTTGCCCAATGAGTTGTCCCATATTTGGAATCTGAAACATTTATTGCAACACACTCCTGTGTATTACAGCTATTTTCATGGAAACAGCTGGATTTTGGCCAGTGAACACCCATCCAGAATCTCCTTACATATTATGCATGTTGGCACATCTTTAGTTCATAGTCAATTATTGGGCCTCTTTCCTCCCAAAGAAAGGAAGAGAAAAGGTCCTATACACTTCCATGTTCCCATGAAGTCATTTAAATATGTCTGCAGACAGTACCTTGTTCTTTTGCCTTTGTTCCAGTGGTTATGACTTGAGGTCACATTGGCAGCAGTTGAAACTGCTTCTCGATGTGCATCTAAAGGACAAATATTATCTATTATATGATACCTTTTTTTTAAAGCTTTCCATTACTAACAACTGCCAGATTTAACCACTCTGTACTACCTTGTAACTAATACTCAGCAAATTAGGCCACTGAAGTTACCGAACAATTAACTATTTTTCTTGCAGCTTTGCCAGTCCATGAGGAACTTAAACAACAAAACCCCTTTCTTCCTAGACATGGCAGGTTAGCTTTTAGACCTATTTGCACAGAGCTGTAGTAGTTTTCTAATATTAATTTTTTATTGAGAAAGAGAAAGAGAGAAAGAGAGAACATGTTTACCACCTATAAGTGTAGGGGGCACAGAGGGAGAGAGAGAATCCTAAGCAGGCTCCACATCCAGTGTGGAACCTGATGTAGGGCTTAATCCTAGGACCCTGAGATTGTGACCTGAGCTGAAATCAAGAGTCAGATGTTTAACTGAGGTGCCCCAGGTCTCTAATAATTCCAGGTAGAGTATTTCCTCCACATTGCCAAGGGGTGTGTTTATATCCTATGCATTATGCACTTGAGGAAATGTGGGGGCAAGAAGAAGTTAAATATAGAGGTTAAGAAATTGGGGTTTGGAGAGTAGGAGTGGAGCAACAGTGGGAGAATTACGCCAACTCTGTCCTCAGCTTTCTCATTGATAATGTCAAGAAAATAATGGTACCTGCCTCAAGGGACACAGCCGCTGGTGAAATGAGCTGATGCTGTCGGTATGTGGCAGACATGTGCTCTGAAAGTGTTAGCCATTATTTCCTTGGGGAGCCTGAGAAGTTTATACTGATTATTTGCTGTGATGTGGGAAGAAATAGGAAATATTTATTTTGAAGTCGTGAATAGTGTGAAATAAAAATACAGAAATGCCAATTGTTAGTGGTCACACACACACACACACACACACACCCTCTACATTAAGCCTACTTAAAGTCAGTTTCTTCATCAAAAGTTCTGTGCCATGAGAGAATTTTTTTTCTCTTAGCCCAATGCCTTCTGTTTTCAATGCAGTGATTGTGTTTTATTATTGCTACATCATTTCCCACTGAAATATCTTTCCTCCAGAGTATTTCATGTCATTTATAGCTACTGGCAGAAACATTTTTTCCATATTTTGTCAATTAAGCATATCACCCAATATAATATTTACAGTCTTGTATCATTTACTGAACTACTTGGAGAAAAAAGGGAAATAAGAGCTGAGGGTAGAAACCTACCCTGTTGATTTCATTAGTGAAAATTAAATATAATTAGGAGGCTTGTAATGAACATACTGATAACTTTGGTAAGCATTTCAAAGAACAAATTAATATTTAAATATTTAATGTTTGGAACTCAAACTTTTACACTGATGTTTGCCAATTCTCTCAAAACAGACAAGATCTGCCTTAGGAAGCAGATGGCACAGTGTGCTTATGCAAGGTAAGGTTGCCTATTGCCAAAACCTGGGTAGCACAGAGTCCAGTTCATTTGTGTTGGTAAGGTTGGTGTGGTAACATGAGCAGGTCACAGAAATCTTTGGTTTTGGTATAAGCTTATGATTAGGTCTGAATTGTGTTCCCCCTAACTTCACATTTGTCAATATGTCAGAATGTGGTTGTATTTGGAGACAGGGTCTTGAAGAGGTAATTGAGTTCCAATGAGGTCATTGACGTGGGTCTTAATCCAGTCTTAGCCTTCCAGTCTCCAGAACTGTGAGGAAATGACTTCTGTTGGTTAGGCCTTCTGGTCTCTGGTACTTTGTTATGGTGGCCCCAGGCAATTAATACAAAAGTCTAGTCATTGATGTTGTGATCCTGTCAGCTGAGGCAGAGAATTGTAGCAGTCAGTTAGGATTTGTATATCCTTCTGCTTCCATGACTCAGTGCTTGAGGAGCAAAGCCATCACATACCCATCTTGTCCGGAAAAATGGTTGCCCCTTGGGTAACAGAAGAGCTGGGCTTTCCATACAGAGGTCTGGCATTGGGCACTGGGGAGTGGCCAGGAGGTGGGAAATCTGGGTGAACAACGTACAGGCTAAGTGGACATGAAAGTATCAGGAGTCAGGGTGGACTCATAAGTGAGCTAGGTTAAGCTGAAAGTGCCAGTGATCAAAATGCTTAGCTGTGAACGTGAGTCAGAGGCTGAGGTCTGCTTTAGCCAGAGGTTCCCCTTCCTCTTCCAGCAGTGCAGGGACTATTGCCGGAATGGGCAGCGTTGAGCTGAACAAACAGCATGCTTCAGTGAGAAGAGCATCGGGCCTCCAGTTGGGAGGCCTGGTCTCATAGTTTCAGATTCCAGATATTTGGGCAACTTGTTGTCCTAGAACGTGTAGGGTATTTATTTACAATAATTTATAATTATTTATAATGATTTATAATTATTTATAATGATCAGGTACTGAACAAGAGGCAAGGAACACAAAGGAACTTGTGGTCTAGAGGGAGAGGGAAGGAGCTAAAGAGGGAAACTGTAGCAGAGGTGGGAACTTCCACTTAAGCTTAGTCAGGACACCCCCCCCCCCCATGAAAATTTAAAACACTGGGTAGGACCAGTGTGCTCAAACTTCCCAAAAGCAAGAAAGAAATAACAGGCTATTAAAGTATCAGCAGGTCAAAAACTCAGGGAAATGGGACTGAAGTGTTTTGCCAATCCAGGCAAACTTTATTTTCAGTTGTGACCTCACCGGGTGAGGGGGCTGAAGTGAAAACCCAAGGCCTGCCCTAGAGAAAGAGACTAATAAAAGACTCTCTCCCATATTAAACTTAGACCCAGAGGATTATACTCTGGTAGAAAGTAGGAACCAAAGGTATTCTCCTTCAGGGTTAACAAGAGGAGTGGAAATAAAAGAAAAAGAAGAGAAGCTTGTCACTGAAAGTTGTGGCTCTGGTCTGTCCTCAGAGGAGATTGGAGCCTGTGTTGGCATTGTCTGCACTGGCATTAATGGGTTGTCAAAGAAATATCAAGCTGTGAAGTATACTGAAGGTGGTTTTGGACTGGTAATGGCCCCAAGCACCTGGCAGAAGCAAATGCAGATCCTTCTGGAAGAAACTACCTTCATGTTCAGTCTAAAAAAATTCCCACAAATAATTCTACAACAATGATACATACACCCCACCTCGGTTTAAAGAAAAATAGTGAAACATTTGGACAATACATCAAATAAATTTGACCTGATAGACTATGTAGAAAATATTAAAATCCACAACTATACTACACACATTCTTTTCAGGCTCATCTGGAACATTTTAAAACTTCAACAACACCTTGGGCCAACAGCAAGTCTAAACATATTTCAAAGTATTGGAATCAGCTCACTGCAATAAGCAGAAATCAATAGGAAAAATACAGCTAACATTGTCCCATGTATTTGGCTTTTATATTTTTCATCACTTAACTTTATCATTTTTTTTAAGTAGACTCTGTGCCAATATGGGTCTCAAACTCATGATCCTGAGATCAGGAGTCACACACTCTACCAACTGAGCCAGCCTTCCTCCCCTTATCTCTTAACTTTAATCGAAAATGTAGACATAAAAATATGGCACAAGTCTTAATTCTTCTTAATTTCTTCATTTTCCACTGAGTTACAAGATGGATACAGTAATGTATAAAGTATACTAAACTTTGGTATCTGGCTTTACTTTTTTTATTTTTAGAATTAACATACAGTAAAATTGACTCTTTGGTATAGAAGTCTGTAAATTTTATACCATTTGTAAATTCATATAACTATCACCATGATCAAAATGCAGAATTATTCCATCACCCTACCTTTAACCTCTGGAAAACCCTGATCCAGTCTCCATTTTTACAGTTTTAGTTTTATCTTTTCAAGACCATCATTAGAAAAAAAAAAAAAGAACATCATTAGAGTATAAAAATACATACATGTGGACTGTAACCTTTATAGATTGGCTTTCATCATTCAGCATAAATTCCTCCAGATCTATCTAAATTAGCGTGTGTATCAACACTTCATTCTTTTTTTTATTGTGGAATAATATTCCATGATATGGATGTACCTGAGTTTGTTTAATCATTACTTATTGGAAGGCATAGGGTTTTTTTCCAGTTTGGGCTGTTTTTAATAGAATTTCTATAAACATCCATATACAGGTTTTCATGTGGCTATACATTTTCTTTTCTCTGGGCTGAATGCCCATGACTGTAATTACTAGACTGTATACTTAATGTATATTTAATTTCATGAGAAACTGTCAAACTAATTTCTAGAGGGTCAGTAATATTTTAAATTCTTACCGGCAATGTGTGAGTGATTTGCCAGCACTTGGTATTTTCAGTAGGTTTTAGAAAACATTTTGTTTTGAAATAATTTTATTTTTTAAACAGGCATTTAATTAACTAATTAATTAATACATAAGCTCCACACCCAACATGAGGCTTGAACTCATGACCCTGAGCTTAAGAGTCATGTTCTACCAACGTTTGCCATGTCTGATAACTAATTTCCTAACTCCATCATGACAATTTTCTCCAATGTTATCTGCTAAAAGTTTCATGGTCTTAATATTATGTTTAAATTTATTATCCACTTGAGAATAATGAGATATGAAGTTTAAATTTAGATTTGATTTTGTTGCCTGTGCATGTCCAATTGTGTCAGCATCATTTGTTGAAAAGACTATCCTTCTGCCATTGAATACTTGTGTTTCTTTGTTAAAAGTCAGTTGGTCATTCTTCTGTATGTCTATTTCTGGGTTCTCTATTCTGTTCCATTAACTATGTATTTATTTCTCTGCCAGTACCATACTGTCTTGAGTATTGTAGCATTATGATAAGTCTTCAAATCAGGTAGAATGATTCCTCTACCTTATTATTCTTTATTAAAAATTGTTTTGGCTATTCTAGCCTTTACCTTTCCATATATATTTTAAAATCATTTTGTCTATAATCTACAAAATGATCTTGCTAGGATTTTGGTAGGCATTGTATTAAACCTTATATCATTTTAGGGAGCACTGACATCTTTACTATGTAGCGTTTTCTACTCCATGAACATAGTGTATCTTTCCATTTATTTAGGTTTTTAAATTTCTTTTATTAACATTTGGTAGTTCTAAAAATATTTAGTGCACTTTTTATTGGATTTATATGTAAATATAAAAAAGACCAGGGTTTCACTCATATATGGAACATAAGGAATAGTGCAGAGGACATTAAGGGAATGAAGAGAAAACTGAAAGGGGGAAATGGGAGGTTGAGATGAACCTTGAGAGACTCTGACTCCAGGAAACAATCTGAGGGTTTCAGAGGGGAGGGAGTGGATGGATGAGGTACCCTGGTGGTGGGCATTAAGGAGGGCATGTGTTGTAACGGGCACTGGGTGTTATATACAAACAATGAATCATGGAACATTACATCAAAAGCTAATGTACTGTATGGTGACTAAAATAACATCATAAAAAAAGAAAAGAAAAGGAAAAAATAAGACCAGGGTAATGAAGGTGGGAGTTGTAATTTCAAGTAGGTTAATCAAGGTAATATTTGAGAAAGGACATGAGGGTGTAAGTCATGCCAGTATCTGGGAGAACATCATTCCTGGTAGTAAAAAACTTATCAGTGCAAAAGCTGTAAGGTGGGGGGTATTCTAGGCATGACAAGAGTAGGAGGCTAGTTGATGGGTAGGGTAGGGCAAATGAAGGGGAGAGTGGTGGGAGAAGCAGCCAGAGAAGAATGGAGGGATAAGGCTGTACAGAGCCTTCTAGTCTGGGCCTTACGCAAGACTGGCTTTTATGCTGAGTGACTTGCTGAGCTACTAGAGGGATCTGGGCAGAGGAAGACCATGAGCCAACTTCGGTTTTAAGAGGACCCTTGTGGTAGGTGTGTTGAGAACAGATTGTAAGTGATCCAGGATGGAAGAAGTGGTACCACTTTAGGAGGCTCAGGCAGTAAACCAGAAGTGGTTGGGTTCTGAAGAGTTGGTTCATTCAATAAATGAGCATTGACCAATGATGAAGGCTGTAGGAAGTCGTCAATAATGCCACCCAAACTCAGATAATGAGCTGGAAAGTGACAACTATGAAACCATGTTTGGAAAGGAAAAGTACATTACAACAGCATGAATAACCATCTAATTGCAAGTGTTAAAACCTAATTAGTATTCAGCTTATAACACTTAAGGTGCAAACAGCAGTGTGTGGGAAGTGTAGGATGCTGTCGGACCCCTCCTCTTTGCTTGGACGAATGGCAGAGTCTCTATTGTCTGCAATGGGTCACCACAGAAATATGTATGGCACATCTACTAGCTTTGAAAAAATTGTAAGGACTCAGTATTAGAAATTGGCAATTAATTCAGCTGAAATCATACTGCACCATAGGTTTACTCCTTGAGAAAACCAAAACTTGAATTAAACTGAGTCAATCCTGTTAATTTGAGAAGCCAAGCAGAAATTTACTCAGCTTTGTTTCTGCTACTCAGCTGATGATATGTGACCCCAAATCACACCTCCAGTTTTTGATGTGTGCATTCATAAATGCTTGTCACTGGGCCTGATATAATTAAATGGATTTTGAAATGTTTTTCGAGGTACATTGCCCCTCCATCCTCAGAGTACTATGGCCGTTATACCATAGATCCTCATTAGGCAAAGGCTTACAAATCTTCAGTGACTTCATAAGGATGGATTATAAAATTAAATCAGGGTTTTTAATGTTGAAACTTATGAGCTGTAATTTTATTAGGGCATATTTTTCTTCCTCCAACTGCACAAATCTGCAAATATCTTATACCCTTTGTACAATCCCAGTACTCGTTATAGACTATTTACTTGTTTTAAGAAGTAATTTAGACTTGAATGAATAACTGTATCTTAATATATATAAAATATGTTGAACTTATCCCTGTGATTAATTCATCATTTTCTGAAGTGGGGGAGAGTTATCCATAAGGTGACTTAAAACTTAGTGGAAGATTGAATTCTGGCATACTGAAAAGAAATTTTAAAAAATTTAAAAATTAAAAATAAAACCTAGTGGAAGCCTCCTGAAATAATGAAATAATAAATATGAATTCTCTAGCTTTTTATAGAATCACTGGGTAATGTCATCTTAGAGGTATAAGGATGCTTAGCCATTATCTAGACCCATCTCTTCCAAAGGAACAAATTATTTCTCCAGGTTCCCTAAGATTTGGTCATCAAGCCTCTGCTTGTACATCTTCATCAAGGAGCTCACTACATATTGGAACAACCTAGTCTCATCAAATCTGTCTCCCAAACCCCTCTGTCTACCGGCTCCACTGGATTAAATCAGAGCTGGTCTCCTCACTTCTACTTGAGAACCCTTCAGACACATGAAGCCCACTGTCCCTGACCTCTAGACCTTTCCCCAAGCTGATAGCCTTCCTCTGGATGTATGTATGTTAGTTTATACCTCAGTATTGACATCCTTGGCTTTGAATATCAAACCCTTTGGTATCTCTGTTAGGCCTTTCCTGGAGCTTCCCGAGGGTTCTGTCTTAGAAGGTCATTTACCTTAATAATAAAAAAAATATCCATAATATTTCTAGGTCTGCATGGGCTAGAAGGGGAAGGAATCCAATCTCCTGGAAGCCAACCCAACTCAGAGTCATGCAAGCTACTCTTCAAGTGTGTACAGGGTACCAAAGAATGTAAATACAGTTAAATCTTTGGGTTCCTTTACACAGATATAACACTCCTCCCCAGGTACAATCACACAAATGTATTTGCTCAAATTTTCTGAAACCTTGCCATACATTCTGTCTCCCCATCCTGTAGCTAATTGCTAATTTCAGAGTAGTGAATTAGGCAACTAAATGTCCTATTTGGTTAATAAGGGGATATAAGTGGCCCACAGAAAGCTAGGGTAATATTATCTCAGACTTCTCAGATGCTGAACTGGATCAATCAATCAACTGTTTAAACCACCATTCGGTGACTAACCCTGAGAAACAAATGCTAATTTGCTTGATTTGGGTTTATTAATAATAGCTAATATTGATTTATGGCTTAGTATGGGCAAGACAATGTGTTAAGCATTAGATTATTTAATCCTCATAACAATTTTATTAGGGAAGTTTCATCATCTACATTTTACAAATTAAAACCTGAATGTTCAGAGGGGTCAAGTAAATTGCCCTGGGTCACACAGCCAATAAATAACAGAGACAGAATTAAAATCTCAATCAGTCTCACTGCAAAAGCCCAAAGCTTGATCTTCGCATTATTCTGTAGTGGTCTAGGGACTACATATCTATAGCTGTAACATCAGATTTAAGGCACATCAGGCAAGTCTGTGGCAAAGGTGGCAGTGGCGTTTTGGTGAGTAAACTGAATGCTGGACCATTCTAGCAGAGATATTGTCAGTTTATTACTAACTATTCCTCTATTTTTCCCCTCAGCATCATTGTCCAGGACTTTCCACTCCCACGACTCATTCCTGGATCTTATCCTTCACAGAAAAAGTTATCTCTGGATTCTGAAATGTGAACTAAATGATAGGGTAAAAAAAATTCATCCTAATATGTGAACAAGAGAAGGAGAGAACACATAGGACTCAGCATCTTCCTTATCCTCTCTGGTAACATGTTCTTATTTAATGGGAGATTTCTGGATGCACACCTCTGTGTTAGATATTTAACCTTGAACACTGATTAAAATGCTGGGGTTTCAGGTCACGGAAACTCCTGAGCATGCTGGTGGAGGAGATACATTGGATCAGATATGACCTTGGGAGCCTTCATTGATTACAGCTTTGTGTAGAGTTAATTCTACAGAAACCTGATGAAAGCCTTCAGTTAAAAATTCTGATATCACATATATTTTGTATAAGAACATACACTTCTTGGGGTGCCTGGGTGGATTTAATCAGTTGCGTATCTGGCTCTTGATTTTGCCACCGGTCATGATTTCAGGGTGGTGTGATCAAGCCTGGAGCCCTGAGTACAAAGCTGGGTTCTGCACTCAGTGGGGAGTCTGCTTGAGATTCTCTCCCTCCCTTCCCTCTAAAATAAACAAAATCTTTTTTTTTTTTTTAAAGAACATATACTTCATGTGCAGAATTTGAGCAATGTTTTCATCTGTGGAAAAACCACTGATCAAGCCACTTAACCAGGTCAACCAGGTTCTTCAGTTTCTTAACACAAAAAGTTATATTGAATAATAAAGCTACATTCTTGGCTGAAAAAATAAAAGATAAGGTGATGCATGTGTATTTAAATATATTTCAAATAATAGCCATACTACAATCACAAAATTGTAGGGCTTATTGGCCATAAAGTGATATACTAAATATTGCTTTCCAATTTTTAGTTGTAACATGTGAAATAGATAAGCACATCCTTTTGTCAACAGCAATAGGAAATGCAAATCTATTAGAACAGTGATGTGAACTATTTGGTATTAATGAAGAGGGAAATTTTTTAAAGGAAATAATAGGTGTTTGGGACTCTTTATCACTAAAGATCTGTTTCAGAATTAGAGGTGGTTTTTTGCAATTGATTCCATGTGGGTAACTGTCTTCCAGCAGTTGTTCTCATGTTTTTCCAAAGTGAGCAAAGAGGGGAATGTAGAAACTAGAAATCTAAAGAAGCAGAGTAATATAAAAATGATAAATCAGGGGCTCCTGGCCGGCTCAGTGGGTTAAAGCCTCTGCCTTAGGCTCGGGTCATGATCCCAGGGTCCTGGGATCGAGCCCTGCATTGGCCTCTATGCTCAGCGGGGAGCCTGCTTCCTCTTCTCTCTCTGCCTGCCTCTCTGCCTCCTTGTGATTTCTGTCTGTCAAATAAATAAATAAATCTTTTAAAAAATGATAAATCAAGTGAGGCATGTGGAATTCATTTAGCAAACAACAAATGCTTTCATTTGAATGTCCAGTCTGCACCATGGTTATCTAGAGTTTATTACGAATAAATAGTATAGCATAATTAAGGCTTCACCCTAGTGTTCTTGGAAAATGGCATAGTTGGGGCACCTGGGTGGCTCAGTTGGTTAAACATCTAAATGGTGCTTTTGGCTTGGGTCATGATATCAAGGTTGTGGGATGGAGCCCTTCATCTGAGTCTATACTCAGCAGGGAGTCTGCTTGAGATTCTCTCCCTCTACCCCTCTTGGCACTCGTGTGTACTGTCTCTGTCTCTCAGATAAATAAATAAATCTTTTAAAAGAAAAGTGGTATAGTTCCCCATTTGGGGTCCCCATTCAGAGTAGTTTAGTATTAGCATTCCATTCTTAAAATAAGCAAAAGAGCCAAAATAATTTTGTTCAATGGGAGACTCACTTTGTTCCTTAAGGCAAGCCAAAGCAATAGTGTCCAGATTTGTTTCCCAGGGTTGTTGTATCAAACTGCCACAACAGAAATGTATTGTCTCCTGGTTCTAGAGGTGAGAATTCTGAAATCAAGGTGTTGTCAGGGCTGAGCTCCTCTGAAAGTGCTAGGGGAAGAAAAACACCTGCCTCTTCCAGCTTCCGGTGTTGCCAGCATCCTTGGCTTGCAGATACACTGCACCAACCTCTGTCTTCACCTTCACATGGCCTTCTCTTCTGTGAACTGTATCTTTGAATCTAAACTCCCTTCTTCTTATAAAGGACACTGATCAGGGGCCACACGAATCCAATAGGGACCCATCTTCTATTGGTTATGTCCACAGAGACTCTGTTTCCAAATCAAGTCACCTTCTTACATGTGAGGGGTTAGGACTTCACCTGCCTTTCTGGGAGACACAGTTCAATCTACAGGAGTAGCCAGTACAATCTACCCTATTTTTGAAAATTTCTTTATTCAAGAAAGCAATGCCAAACAACTGTACTTCAAGGGCAGAATCTCTGCAAGACTGGACTTTGGAAACTTGAATGAGAAATTAACAAAGGGCCGAAACAAGAACTGGAAAACTCTCTCCTAACCCTGACATAACCTCTTCCCACCCACCACCTCTGCTGCCCAGGGTACCTTAGTGTCTTCTGAGGGACTGCACACCCCAGCCCTAAGTTTTGATCCCCATTTCTCACATTATCCCTGGTTAAGAGCATGGGGTGCCCTTCTTCTGAACTGTGTGTCCCTCAGTACCAACTACCAGGCAAATTGGAGGGGCTGGCACAATTCCTTTAATTGAGTTTCTTACAGTGAAGTTGTTTCATGACTTCTATCATATGGTGTCAGACTCACTGCTCCAACTCTATTATCTTTGGTACACTTTATTTTTTTTATGGTTTCATCAAAAGAAAAATACACTTCTTGATGCATTCCATTCTTTTATTCGTATACAACTGAACGCCTAGCTCTCTATTCTGAACCTACAACTCAACGTGGGGTCTGGCCCATTGACCTTTGCAGTCTGGTGGAAATGAGCACAAAAATATTTTCTGGGAGTTCTTTTTTTCCTAAATATTATTTTTGACAAGTGCTGGGCATTTTAACTGATCTTTGACTTAAACCCCGGCAGTCTTATCTTTTATGTCTTCCTTTACTCTCATGGTTGCATTTGGGTAATTATTCTGAAAAGAATGTCAAAACACAGCAAATGGTTTAGAATAACTCTGTTTATATCCCTTAGAGTGAGAGGGGAAAGGTCTTGGGAGAGAATTAATAATGTCCTATGGCTGCTTGCAGGGGACATCAAACAAATTGATAGTGATCTTGTTTGTACTGTAAGATAGTACTGAAATTCATAAAGATGAACTAAAGCTGCAGAGCCAAAGGCCTGGACCAGATGTAGAGGGTGTCTCTGTGTGGGGCTTGGTTGCTCATTAGCAGAGGAAGGAAATTTGGATACAAGATGGGTGGTCAGTAGGCCCGTTGGAGAAACGTCTTTGTGGGTGCAATGAAGGCATGATTATTTATAGCAAGCTTCAGGGTATATTTGCTTTTGTCTACATTGTGAAATTATTCTGAACAATTTTGAGAATCACTGGCTTCCATCTGCATCTCAAGGGAATCCTTCCAGGCCACTCTGAAAGGACCTTTATCTTTTTCTCCTCCCAGGTCACTGACTATTAGTGGGACAAATCATCACTCCATGGTACCAGCATGTAGAGCAGAAAAGAGCAAGTTGTCCTTTAATAAAACTAGAAAACAGCAATATTTTCTCAGAAGAAATCACAATTTTCATTTTTAATGTGTTCTGATAAAGTTGCAGAAGATTTGGGGCTTTCTTTGCTGCTCTCAGGTCAGTAGAGGTCCTTGACTATTATTTCCAGGCCTTCAGTTGAGCCCTCCTCCACCTCCTGGCCTCCCAAAGAACCCAGTCCACACCCAGGGAATTCTATTTCACTTATAAAGCACAACATGCAATGAAGGCTTGACCTTTAGGGTGGGAAGTGGCATGAATGTACCTGCAGCTTACTGTAGATATTCTAGGAGGAAAATAGTTCCCGTTTCCAAACAAAATTTGTACCCAGGAATGGGAAAAATTTCCAGAGCTCCGGGTAAGAAGACAGTGGCCAGGGTTCCCACCCCAGCTCTCACGCCGACTCCCCGTGTGGCCCTGAGTAGGCAGGCCTCAGTGTTCCCCTCTTGGACATGGTTAGGTTGGACTATTTGAGATCTAAGGGGATTTTCTTGGTCAGAAGCTGACCTGCTTCACAACACTCCACAGCTGGCTTCTTGGACCTATCTATGTGGTGAGGAGCTTCCCCACCCTGCTTCAGAGCCAGCTGTATTCCCCGCTTCCCCCACTCTGTTCCTTCCCTTTCTCATCATTTTGCCTTTTCTCTTTCTTTTTGCTGATCCCTCTTCTCTTCCCCCCGGCCCAAATTAGGAACAGGTAAATTCCTTTTGGGCTCTGCTCAGTGTGCAGGTGGCATTTGGCTCTAATGAGGCTGTCAACCTCTGTTCTGTAAACAAAGCACACTTCTTATTTCAAACAAGTTTTACTATGTATTTGGGGAGGGCTTTTCATACCACTAGAGGAGGTAGAGGCATCTGAAAGATACTGCAGTAACCTCGTTTTCAATCTAGGACTTGGGGGTCCCTTCATGAGGCTGCTGATGTCAGGTCTGCCCTCCATAGTCTCCCTATCCTCAAGCCCTCTCCCCACTCCCAGACTTCAGGGAGTTTCCCAGGGCTGGAGAGAGAGCTGATTGTATGGGACTCCTCTCTGAAAGCAAGATCCTCTAACTAAACAAGTACAGTTATTGTTCTGGAAGCTCTAGGGGCCTGTCCATCTCAGGAGCCACTGAGACATTCTTCCGATGGGTGTCTCCATGAGCTGGCTGTCACAGCCTTGTTGGGGCCACTACTGTGAAGAATTTGCAATCCTCCCTCTCCACTGAGCAAGTAGAGTTCTGATTTGTTTTATTTGTAGAGCAGATTTTTGTAGCCTTTTAGGTTTTCAACAGTCACAAAATACTCTCTCTGCTCTGATGTGGGACCTTGGAAATGAACGGAAGCCAACATGTATTTGTCACATGCTCTGTGGCCCCTGGTCACAACTACATAGGGTAGATGCTGTGATTATCAGTCCTATCCTGCAGCTAAGGAAGTTGAGGCATGGAGATGTTATGCCTTCAAGTAGCATGTCTGCCTTTATATAGCATGTTTATATAGCATGTCTGCCTAAGAAGGAGTTGAACTCGGTGTCAAACACAGGGAGCTGGGACAAAGGGATTGACATGCAATAACCATGAAATATTCCCACGTGCTTTCCCACAGGGCTATGTTCGGGAAGTGGTGGGGCTGGACCAGAACCCATGTCCTCAGCCATTACATCCTGCTGGGGCATGGTAGAGAGAGGAAAGGACTCAACTATGCTCTGCCCTCACTCTCTTGGTTCTGTTGCTACAATAATTGAAGTATCGGGAGGCATCAGGGTGGCTTAGTTGGTTAAGCATCCAACTACTGATTTCAGCACAGGTCATGATGTCGGGGTCCTGGGATCAAGCTGTACATTGGGGTCCATGCTCAACGGGGAGTCTGCTTGAGATTTTTCTCTCTCCCTTTCCCTCTCCCCCTACCCTCCACCCCTGTTCCCACTCTCATGAACTCTCTCTCTCTCTCTCTCTCGCTCTCTTAAATAAATCAGTCTTAAAAGAAATAAATAGCTGAAGTGTGGGGAAAATTCTCTGAATGTAGCCACCAGTGGTAGGCTTCCATGCTTTGGAGTGTCACTCTTTAAAGCATAAACCTGAAAGTAAAGGCATACCTTGAGAGTTACTAAACTGGGAAACTAAAATGGCAGGTAAATTGTAATACCTAAAGCCCGGGCTTGAGGCAGAAACCAACAGGGCAGGGGTGGGAGGAGGCAGGGAACTCAGTAAAGTAGACTTTTAGCGTTCATACAATGAACTATCTGATAAACTTGGCAATTGTCATAATATTTGGTTTCATTGAGAACACAGCCTGTTAGCAACAGGGAATAACTTAATCTGTTAATTAAATACAAAATTCAGTTCTCATAAAAACATCATAATTAGCCTTTTCTTACCTAAGGATATCTGCATCACCAAATACTGGATTTTCTCAAGAAGGGAAATAAGGGGCTTCTTACTTCTATGATGCTTACCCTGGTTTTGTCACTGTAGCTTTGCAAGTTCAGCAATCAGGAGACTGTTTTTTTCCTTCTGGATGCTTTTCTTGAAATTAGTGTATGCTACTATCCAGCGACAGCAAATGACTCAGTTAAATTCATTGCTTGAACTACAAAAGATTCATATATTATAAGCATGAGTCTTGCTGTGAGTTTCCACTACTTTAAACCCAAGGAAACCCTGTCTCTTCCCCCTTACTGCTAGAAAAACACCTCCTTTTAACTGTTTTAAAAATCAAATCAGCTAACCATCAATGGGTAAAGTTGATCATTGTATAGAACGAAATCAAAGGGGCAAACACTTGAAGATGTAGAAAATCATAAACATTGGTGTAGCTTGGATGGCGAAGTGGTTAGGTACCCAGGGATTCTGAAGGACCTGGTTTCACAATCCAGTCTTTTATTTGTTGAGCCACAGAATCATCATCGGTAAGCCAATTATTTGACATCTCAAAACCTCCTTCTCTTGTCTGGAGTTAATTATACGTACCTATTGTAGTTTCATTGTTGTGAAGATTAAGCAAGCTAGTATAAATGAGAGTCTTGATTGGCCCAGGACCAAGGTCATGCCATGCTCCCGTCACTGAACTACCTGTGGTTTTCCACAAAAGCCAGGTTAGGCTCTCTCTTGGCTCTTTCAAGCCCTTCTAGTCCCCTTGGCCCAGCTGTGCCCTTTGCATTCTCCTGGCATCCACATACACATCCTCTAGGCATTCAGAAGTCACCTTCCTTAAGAAGTCTTCCTTACTGTTAATTGTGTTAACTGTGACAGCAGTTATAGTAAGTTACAGAAGCATAATAACGTAATTATAGGTGAAATGATAGAATGTCTATAATATGATTTGAAATACTTCAGGAAGAAAATGAGAGGAAGGGAATGAAGGAAAGAAGGTTGGCAACTGTTATGTTGACATTAGGCTATGAGTATACAGTGGCTTAGTGTGCATTTCTTTTTACTTTTCAATATGTTTAACATTTTCCATGAAAAGCAAACCTCCCTCCCCAAGTGGATTAGGTGCTTTTCCTAGATATTCCTTAACAACACCTTTCTGTTCTCCCTTAACCACTCTCCGAATCACCTGGTTCCTGGATAGTCCCCACTATTGGACCAGGAACTCCTTCAGGGAGGAGACCTCCGCCTCATTCATGTATGTGTCACTGTGCCTAGCACAAAATATCAAAATGTAGAAAGATGGTTTAGGAGCAAATTGTCCATTGAATCTAATATACATTTTGTTTGGAATGTTTCTTTTATGTTTTGAAGCCTCCTTCTCCAAGGAACTTGTTTTCAGGACCTTCCCAAGGTAATTTTAGGAGCCGGTAATCCTCTCCTATTTCAGCCACTGGCTTCAAGAATTAATTAAAGAAAAAAAGCCATAATAACACATCATGTGCTAAGAATCGAAAACTCTCCATCACCAGTTGTCTTTAATTAGAAGGAGGTGATTTTCCACTTTACTCAAAGAATGAAACATCTACATTTTCCCAACAGCTTCAAGCTGCAACTTTGATTTTACACATGTGTATGGAACACTTCCTTAACCACTCCACAGCAATGGCCGTGGCCTCCAAAGCAGTCATTTTCTAGGTCTTGAATATGGACTGAAGGCACATTTATGACAGTGTTGGTGCTGCCTTATGTGTCTCCCACACATCTGCTTGCCTGGCCCTTTTAGATTATGTATAAAAGTAACAACATATATTTAGAAAATAATGTATGTTCCTGAAGATCAAACTTCTGATGTTAGGATGCATTCCACCTAATTGCCAAAAGTCTGGAGTAGTCTTTTCCCCATCTTGAAGCACTGAGTCCTTTTATCATTCAATAATTAGAAGCAAGTTAGTAATTCCTTCAACAAGTATCTGTGAAGTTCTTACCATGCATGCCAGGCCCTGTTCTAGGCTCTGGGAACACAGCAGAGGACAAACCACATGAATGCTTCTGTCCTCGTGGAGCTGACACTTTAGAGTTCCACTACTCCCATTTTAGGCATGCAAACAACTAGTATTGGAAGTTTTTTGGGGACTGCCGGTGAGAGTTATTAATTCATGCACTACATATTTCCCTTCTCACCTACTAGTCAAGGACCTAAGGTAGTTATTCTCCTCTCTCCCTCCTGTATCGTTGGTTTTCTTTTTTCTGTGAGATCATTTCCATCAGCCTACACACACTTCATGGTTTCTCCCAATTAAGGAAAAACTGTTTCTCTCTAGCAACCACCTGCTTTCTTTGCCCCTCTATACAGTAAAAACTCCTTAAAAAAACGTTGTGTGTACATACATGTCTACTTTCTCTCCTTTCGTTTTCTCCACTCATGTCAGCTGCTCCCTTCCACTGTAAATGTTTTTGTCAAGGTCACCAATAACCTTCACTTTGTATAACCCAATGATCAACTGCTAGTCTCCTGACTTTTCTCTTTCCTGACTAGCCCCATTCCTTCTTAGTCTTCTGGGCTGGTTCACCTCTTCCCTCCATCCTGTATCTTTACTCCACCGATACTCCTCCCCCCTTTCTGCTGTCATCAAGTCTCATGGCTTTATTTGTTTTTTATTAAAGATTTTTATTTATTTATTTACTTACTTATTTGACAGAGAGAATGAGCACAAGTAAGGGGTTGGGAGCAGAGGAAGAGGTAGAAGAAGGTTCTCCCCTGATCAGGATACCCAATATGGGGCTCCATCCCAGGACCCTGGGATTGGGACTTGACCCCAAAGCAGATGCTTAACTGACTGAGCCACCCAGATGCCCTGAATCTCATGGCGTTAAAGTCCAGCTGTATACCAACCACTTCCAAACATCTCTCTCCATGCTAGAAATCTCTCCTGAAATCTGGGCTCACACATTCACTTGCCTGCTCGATATTCCCACTAGGGTGTCTAGTAGACTTCAAACTTTGCATAACCCAAATTGACCTCCTGATCCTTTACCCCCCTCCTGTGGCTTCCTGTCTCCTTTAGAGTAAAACTCAAGTTTCTATAATCACTTATAAGACTTTCTATGCTTGTTCCCTCATCCATGGTTTCCTCTTGTCCTTCCTTCTGGCCTTTTCTCAAACATCACCTTCTCAGTAATACCTTTCCTGATAACCCTATTGAAAAGTACGACCTGGGGTGCCTGGATGGCTCAGTTGGCTAAGCATCCAACTCTTGATTTAGGCTCAGGTCATGATCTCAGGATCCAGGATAAAGCCCTACATCGAGCTCTGCACTCAGCGGGAGCTCTTCCTCTGCCCCTCCTCCCCTCTCAAATAAATAAATAAATCTTAAATAAATAAACAAACAAAACTGAAACCTTCTCTGCCCCATACTCCCTACCCCCTTAATTTTTATCCATAGCTCTTGCCATAATTTAACATGCTGTATATTTTACTTTCTTCCTCATTTTCTACTGCCCCCCGCCCCCGACACTGAGAATATAAACACCAGAAGAGTCAGGGCTTTTTTCTTTAATCTGTTTAATTCATCGCTGAATCTCCAGTGCATAGAACAATGTCAGGCACATGGTAGGCACTCAGTAACTAGTTATTGATTTCTTGGAATGAATGAATGAATGAATGAACGCTTTTTAGCCAGGTGCAGGAGCTAGAGTAATCAACAAGATATGGCTCTTACCCAGAGACGCTCACAGTGTAAAGAGAAGAAATAGAAAGGTTAACAGAATTTCTATTCAATGTGTTAATTTCAATACTAGGGATACATGCCAAGAGGGCTATGGGAACACACAATAGACCTTCAGTAAATGCTTGGTAAATGTTCAATGAATGATTTCTGGTTAGTTTTATTAATAACAGAAATACTTTTCTTGAAACACTGTCAGCCTCCTAATGACTCTTGTCCTTTTGAGCCCCTGGGGAAGTCCTGAAGCTAAAAGAGGCCCTGTTGATAGAACACTGTCCAGCTCTACCCTGCAAAACCTAAAGCACCAATCCTTGTTACTTGCTAAAATCGCAAAGTGAAAATGGTGTTAAACTGAAAGCCAAAAACAAAAATATGCCAGGCTACGTAGCTCCCAAGAGAACTATAAAAAGACTTATTACTCTGAATTAAGATGTAAATTGCATAGTCTTTTGTGTCAATATTTGCTGATTTTATATTTCTTTTAGCCAAAGGTGAGTCAGTTTGAGGTGGGGAAAAGAGAAAATAACAGAAGCATGAGTAGCTGAAATGGAACTTTCCTCCTGCTGCTAAAACTTTGCACTGAAGCTGTGTCTGACAACAAAGCAATAGATTGAAAAATGAAAAATTGAGTCGACCAGTTGTTCTGTCTGCATGACATGTATTCTTTGACTTCTTCCCCCACTGAAATGATATCGCATATACGTGGTTTGAAGGCTTGAAACTGGGCCAGTGGCAGGGAGGGTATCATGAGAGGCATTTGGCTTTTCTTGGGTAGTAGGAGCTTGGGAGTCAGCATAAGCTGTTCTACAGCTATCCTAACACATATCTATCCTAAAGACAGTGTGCATATTGGGGTCCCCAGTACTCCTGTTCTACTTTTTTTTTTTTTTTTTTTTTTTTTTTTTTTGCATCCTGAGAATAGTATCCCTTCATCCGTACTAGAAACAGATGACATTTTCACAGGAGCCATTGGTAGCTGGTACTGTGGGTATAGTACCCACAGAGAGGAGCACAGAGAATGAAGAAAGAGGACCAAGTCCAGTCTCATGGGAACCCCTTCATTGAAGGGGCCCGTTAGAAAGAGGACATGAAGAGAACAGTCAGAAAAGCTGGGAGAGTGGTTCATTTCAGTAGTCAAGGAAAGAGAGGACTTATGATGGAGGTAAGCAGCATCACATGTCTCCAAAAGGTCAAATAAGATTAGCCATAAGTTTGGATCAACCTAAATACCCATCAACTTATGAATAGATAAGCAAAAAGTTGTCTATCCATGCAGTGGAATATTATTTAATCTTCAAAATAACAAAGCACTGATTTGTGCTACAGTGTAGATGAACCTTGACAATGTCATTCTAAGTGAAAGAAGCCAGTCAATTAAAGACCACATAGTATATGATCCTGTTTATATGGGGTGTCTAGAATAGACAAATCCATAGAGACAGAAAACAGGTTAGTGGTTTCCAGGGGCTGCGGAGGAAAGAACAGTGACTGATTAATAGGTATATGATCTCTTTTTAGGGTAATGGAAATGTTCTGGAACTAGAGGTGATAGCTGTACATGTGAAGGTACTAAATGCTACCAGATTGTACAGTTTGAAATGGTTAACTTTATGTTAATGTGAATTTTACCTCAATTGAAGGAATGCAATTAGGTCTGAGAAGTGGTCATGTGACCAGAAGCCAAATTCCCATCAGTGGAGGCATGACTGACTGCTGAAGAAGGGGAATGCAGGGAATATAGAGAAAAGTTTCAAGAAGTTGAAAAACAGGGTTAAACTGGGAGAGTTAAAGGAGGGTGTCATTCATTCATTGTTAGATGAGGGAGACCTGAGCCTTTGTATTAGCTGAGGAGGAGGATGAGGAGGAGGAGTCAGTGAAGAAAGTAAGGTTGAGGATCCAGGGAAATGCTGACTGTCTAATGGAGCAAGGTCCCTGCAGAGGAGATGGTGATGGGAGCCAAAGCAAAGGGATGGGCCTTAAATAAAAGACAGAACCATTCCTTCATTCATTTGGGAGGCAGGAGGAAAGGACACCAGGGCAGATGGGAATGGAAACAGGAAGCTGTGAACATTCCCATCTATTGGGATTGCCTCTATGAGATGTGATGAAAGGGCAATACATAGAGGAATGATTAAGATTGGTCACTTGAAATGGCCCTATGTGGTTCCCAGAAGCTAGCTGACATCTTTTCCCATAATGTTTAATGAGGGAACAAAGACTGGTCTCAGGAGTCTTACAATTTTATTTATTTCAGTTGTCTAAATTAAGGTCCCAGTTTTTCACCTTAAAAATTTTTATCCCCCCCCAGACATGAATTTAAGTTTTTAATTCTATTTGTCTAATGAGTATATATAATGGTGATGATAAAAACAAGAGTAAATTCAGTGAGTACTCCAACTGTAATAATCTGCAAGTACAGTGTCTGAGGCATCAAAAGTTCAACACCTTAGAGAGTTAATTAAGTCAAGTTAATTGGAAAAGATCTAATCTCCAGATAGGTAACATGGTTGATTATCTTATTTATGTTTAAACAGAGTAACAGAGGTCATTACAAGACTTTTTAGAAGATTATTGATTGATATATAGTTTCTTAATTAATTTTGATTGACAATATCTCTTGCTACTTGAGTTTACCCTCCCCCCTCTTTGGAATCTCCTCAGCACAGTTGATGTATTGAAATCATGATGATTTAGCAAATTTTTTTTTTTTTGTATAACCTAGTTTTAAAATAAAAAAAAAATCCCCTGCCACTGGCATTTTACTATGACTCTCTACAAATCAAACATGTGTAGCATGCAGCCAAGGGTGGAACTGAGGAGATGGAAGTTTCTGGGAGCATTAGAGATATTAATGCATGGTTTAGTCTCCTTTGATCTTCCTAACATTTTCCCACTCCCAAACTATGTGAAATAAACACACACTTCAGTAAAAAATGCCAGCATAGGGGAACCTGAGTGGCTCAGTCAATTAAGTGTTGACTCTTGGTTTTGGCTTAGGTCACAATCTCAGGGATGTGATGTTGAGCCCCAGTCAGTTTCCCCACTCAGTATGGAGTCTGCTTAAGACTCTCTCTCCTTCTCCCTCTGCACCTCCCCCAAACAAATAAATAAATAAATCTTAAAAACGAGGGGTGCCTGGGTGGCTCCATCCCTTAAGCATCTGCCTTTGGTTCAGGTCATGATCCTGGGATCGTGGGATCGAGTTTCGCATCGGGCTCCCTGCTCAGTGGGAAGCCTGCTTCTCCCTCTTCCTCTCCCTGCCACTCCCCCTGCTTGTGCTCACATGCTCTCTCTCTCTTTGTCCAATAAATAATCAAAATCTTAAAAAAAAAAAAAGAAATGCTAGAGTCACTTCTGACCACTCTGCTTAAAGCAATCATTTCTAACAATAGAGCTGGAACTGGCTGCTTCGTCCCTAGAAGGCACTGTAAGCAAGAGAGAGCATCAGCTTGAGAGGCTGTAGAAAGAGTTTCTAGTTTGGATAGTTTAGACTAATGGTATCTTCTGGGTGCATTTAATGATAAATTCTTTCATTACAAGATCTACAATAAGGTTGAACCAAAGTGATCTTGAAATCATTCATCTATGTATGTATCTGTGCAAATTTCACTGAGATTTCTGTGGAATAACATGACAACTATTAAAACACTTGTTTATCTAGGGGTACCTGGTTGACTCAGTCAGTAAAACACATGATTCTTGATCCCAGGGCTGCTAGTTCAAGCCCCAGGTTGGGTGTAGAGATTACTTAAAAATAAAATCTTTTTTTTTAAGATTTTATTTATTTATCCATTTGACAGAGAGAGATCACAAGCAGGCAGAGAGGCAGGGAGAGAGAGAGGAGGAAGCAGGCTCACTGCTGAGTGGAGAGCCCGATGTGGGGCTCGATCCCAGGACTCTGAGATCATGACCAGAGCTGAAGGCAGTGGCCCAACCCACTGAGCTACCCAGGCGCCCCAAAAATAAAATCTTTTTAAAAAGAAAAAGATACTTGTTTATCTAGATCCCTCTGTTTCCTCCAACATATTAATTATGCTAAAATACATTTCGTATCTTTCCTTACAACAGTAGTTGTTTCTAAAAATATTCCCAAAATACATTCTAAAGACAAATTAAGTTTCTTTTCTGCAATATCCCATATATTAACACTAATGATTTCAAAGCATCTATCTGGAGCACACCATGGGCTTTTGGAGAAAAGAAGCTCACGTGGATTCTAACTCACTTTAATGTGCTTGCTTACACATTTGCAAGTTACCTTCACCAAATGCCTGCTATTCTAACCATTTTAGAAGCTTAAAAGATGAAGTCCAAATGATCAAATTGAAAGAATGGAGAAAATTGACAATAATACATAAAGCAGCTGTGTTTAAAAGAAACCTTTGAGTATTCCCCACCTCATCACTGGCACAGCTGGAGGGGAAACTGCCGTAAATGAGCATGTTTTACATTTGGACAGTATAATGAATTTTCCCATAACACTTAAGCAATTAGCTAAGCATTGGTGTTTTGCATAGAATTTTGTCCTTGTTATAATAATTTCTTACATGTTTATATCACTTTAGGGTTTACGAATGTGCTTTGATGTATATCGTCTTACTTTAACAAGTTTCGGCACCAGCCACTTGCTGCACTCCGTGAGACATCTCATTTAGCCCTCATGATGATGCTTGCAGGCCATAGGGTCCGGGCTCGCAGTTTGTAAATGAGCAGACCAAGGCATGGCTTCTCACCCCAATCCAAGTGACCCAGAACCCATACTCTTGGACACCATGCTGTGTGGCCTCTGAGCCTTGCTTGTCCTTCCTGCATGTTGTACCCCCTCTCTTACTCACCTGCTATCCCCTTCTGTACAAAAGCTCTGTGGCTAGTTACTGCGGAGGAGTAGTCATGTAAGAAAGAAGTGCTGACCGCTGACAAACATCGCTACAACTGTAATAACAGTAATTGTTAGTATTTACTGGGCTCAGCTGACTATCTGGCACTGACTGGGGGCTTAGATGTCTAATCTCCTTGAATGCCCACATCATACCTATGTTGCACTTGAACCTGACCCAGTTCTGGGAGGCTCACAGCACTAGTGTCATTCTTCATTTTATAGATAAGACCTCAGTTTCCTTGAGCTTAAAGGACATGTCTAAGGTCACAGTGCTTAGCAGTATGGATTCAAGAGTCTGGGTCATCTATCTTCCTGTCAGTACCCTAACTCTCTCCACTACACCTCACAAATACCAGCCCTTGGCCACTCTGCCCTACAGATGATACTCTGTATGTTTGTTTTACCATTTTATTTCCACAGCAGGCACCAATACTGCAGTAAAATTAATGATTGTGTCCTTCTTTAGTGCTCCTTTATTCAAATTGCTTTATGCCCCAAGGATAAGCAAGTGATGGCCTCTCTGTGCATCTGTGTCTCTTTTTTTATTTCATCTTGTTCCTGACAACAAATTGAACTTCTGATGGGGATAGATAAGATTCTGACTCACTGAGCTGCAAGGCAAGAATGACTCAGTAGAATGAATGTGTTCTCTGGGAAGTCTCCAGAAGTGATCTTAAGGAAGAAGAGTATGTACCAAGAAAACTATTTCTCTTTACAGGATAAGGGACTGAGTCAGTGCCCCAAAGCATATAACCCATTTTGTTCAGACTTCTATGAAACATCCAGCTACTTTGCTTCCATTGTCTGGGAGGAAGCGAGCCTAGAGAACAGAAGAACTGGGTTCTAGACCCAGCTCTAGCACTAAGCCTGTCTCTTCATTGGTGAAAAGAGGGTGTTATACTAAATCATCTCTGAATGAATGTCTTCCTGCTTCAAAAATAATTGTGGTTACATTTGGTGGAAGTCTTTATGAACCACATTTATGAAACCCATTCCAGGGGCACCTTGGTGGCTCAGTCATTAAGGGTCTGCCTTCAGCTTATGTCAAGATCCCAAGGTCCTAGAATTGAGGCCCACATTGAGCTCCCTGCTCTGCAAGGAGCATGCTTCTCCCTCTCGCACTCCCTTTTCTTGTGTTCCCTCTCTCACTGTTTCTCTCTCTGTCAAATAAATAAAATCTTTTAAAAAAATGAACCCCATCCCATTTGCTCATCATTACAAGCCTATTAAGTGGGCATTTGTCTTTCTTTTACCAATGAGGAAAGGATGAGGGCTCAAGACCTAAGTGACTATCCAAGGTGATACAGCTAGAAGTGGTGGAACTAGAACAAACTCAAGGCTCTTTGCTCTAGAACACTATCTTCTTTTTTACTATCACACATCTATATTGGCTTTTTCTATATCTGAGGTAAACATTGATCTGGGTCTTACTAATTAATGTGATAGTCCCAACAGTTGATTTAGTTGTTTGTTTAGAATTTTTTTTTCCAAATGACCAATCATTACCTTGATTTGCTGACTTTCAAGGTCGAGCAGACTATGCTACCATATTGTGGAAGAATAACCTTTTTAGAAAGTAAATAACCTCCTGAATAGAAGTTGATATTTATAAACATTTCCCTATAGTTAGGGCTTAAAATTACTCAGAACTCAATAAATTTCAAAGAGACTTGCTCCTCCTGCAAGACAAGCCAATATCTGCTTCTGAACCTCTTGCAACTTCTGTTTTCCACACAAAGTCTGAGGTAGAGACTCTGATTAATATGTGACCTATCATCCATACCTTCTGACAGAGCCCTGGGGATTGCAGATGTAGCTAGAAAAAACACCTAGATGGACTTTTGGCTGGGGTTCTATAGGGTAATTCTATCTCAAAAGTAGAAAAAATGTATGTTACTCCTTTTTATTACTTGGTGGGGACTTTCAGGATCTATAGTTTCAAAGAATCTTGTTAAGTTTGATTCCATAAACATGCTCTCAAAGACAGAAAGTTCTGTGCTAATCATGGGCAAGAAGAGGGATGAAGAAAGGGATGGTTCCATTCTTAAGGAGCTTTGATCCAAGTAAGGAAGACAAGCAAATCATAGTTATACTCCACACAGGATGGAGGGAGAAATACATGAAAATATGAACCAGGCATGGGTTATGGAAACCCAGAGTAAAGAATAAAGTAAATCTCACTTGGTGAGGATGGGGGCTTGGGGAGGTGATAAAGAGTGGGCTTGATTATCAGGTAATGAAGGAAGGCTTCATATAGGGAGCAGCCACTGGAATGATGACTTAAGGAAGGGCATGGCTGCAGGAGACAGAATGGAAGAAAGATCATGTCAGGCTGAGAAAAAAACAGCATGTGGAACGTCACAGAGGCATGGATATACATATCAAGATATTGATGGTCTTGAATTTCACACTTTATTCTGTAAGCAGTATGGAAACTTTGTGGGTTTTTGAGCAGGAGACAGATGTGATTTGTCTAGGGTTTAAGAAAGAAACCTTAGGTGGCAGCATGAAAGGATGAATTAGTGGACAAGGGAGATACAGGAAAAATTGGATGTAATCATGAGGTTATTATGACATTGATGATGAGATTCTGAGTGCCTAAAGGGCAGTGATAATGAAAATACAAACATGAGTGCAATTCTTTCAGCAATTTTACACTGAAGAGGGAGAATTCAATCATTTGGATGTGGGGGTGATGAAGAAACCTATCAAGGATGACTTTCAGGTTTGGGACCTTGGGAACTGAGTCAATGGCTCCCTTCCACCAATAATAACAAAGAGGATTTTAAAAAAAACACAAAACTTGGTGTGTCTGGGTGGTGCAGTCAGTTAAGCATTGGACTCTCAGTTTCAGTTCAGGTTGTGGTCAGGGCATTATGAGATCTAGCCTCGCATTGGGCTCCGCACTCAGCACAGAATCTGCTTGGGATTCTCTCTGACCTTCTCCCTATCCCCCACCAGCTTGTGCACTATCTCTCTCTCAAATAAATGAATAAATTCTTTAAAAAATTTAAAAAAATACAAAACTGGCATTGCAGTTATAATGAGGCAGGCCCTGTTCTAAGTGAAGTCCATAGATGGACTTGTTTAATTCTTACAGCAGCCTTTATGTGGTAGAACCTCTGATCATCCCCACTATAAAACATGAAGAAACTGAGGTAAAGGAAAGTATGGTTATCTGTCCAAATTCGCACAGATAGTGTTGTAGGAAACTTGACACTAGAATCCACTCTGGTTCTTGAAACTTGAGCTTTTTAATCACTACACTAAGTCACCAAAAGGACATGAGAGTGCCTGTAACCCCAGGGCCTTGAAAAATCTTCAGGTATTGTCAAAAACTATTACTGATGTAAATACAAAAAAGTACCTCATAACTATTTTAATTTCTATATTTTTATTGTTTATAAGATCAAACAGTTTCATGTATTTATTGACCATATAAAATACGTTCTGCCTATTTGTATCATTCACTAATTTCCTTATTAGAATTTTTTTCATTATTGTAGTCTGATTTATACATAAGGAACATCAGGTCTTTTTTTATATATTAATTTATATTTCATGAATTTGCCAATATTTGGCCATGTATGACTTATAAAAATGGCAATTTCAGATGGTTCAGCCTCATATATTCATTCCATTAGTCATAGTAACAACTGATATATATTTAGTACTTCATATTGCCAGGTACTGTGCTTTACTCACATACATTACTTCATTTAATTCTTATAACTACTCCAGGAGGTATGCATTCACATCTCCATTTTAAGATAAGGAATCTGAGGGACAGAGGAGTTAAGTAACTTGCTATAATTCATGAAGCTAGTTGATAGACAAGTTTGGGAGGCCTATTGGGAGCAAAACATGGACTTTCTGGGGCGCCTGGGTGGCTCAGTGTGTTAAAGCCTCTGCCTTCAGCTCAGGTCATGATCCCAGGGTCCTGGGATCGAGCCCTACATCGGGCTCCCTGCTCAGTGGGTAGCCTGCTTCCCCCTCTCTCTCTGCCTGCCTCTCTGCCTACTTGTGATCTCTCTCTTTGTCAAATAAATAAATAAAATCTTTAAAACAAACAAACAAAAAAAACCATGGACTTTCTGACTCAAAAACCTATGATCTCAACCACAGCATGATATTGCCTTGCATTCTTCTTCTTCTAGATAGCTTTTAAAAACAAGTTCCTCAAAAAAAAAAATGCTGGTGTAATTTTAATTGGGATTGCCTTAAGTATAGATTAGTACATGCACAATTAATAGAGTCCTCCTATCTAAAAGCAAGGTATGTTTCTCCATTAATTCATGTATTCGTTATCCCCTTTATGTAGTTTTATAAATTTATTATAGGACATTCAAAATGATAATTCCAAGGATTGACTGAAGGTTATCCTTTGGGCTTTAAACTTTTGTGTTGCTAATGTGATAGGATTTTTTTCTTCCATTATATGATCTAAATGGTGATTACTTATATACGGAAAAGCTATTGATTTTTGGTACATTACTTTTGTAGTTATCCATGTTATGGGATTTTTCTCTAATAATCTCTTCCTTCCTCTCTGTCACAAAGCCACCATCTTCTCAGCTGGATGACCACCTTTCTAGCTGGCCTCATTGCTTCCTGGCTTGCCCCCCTAAAATTTGTCCTCCACACTGTTGTCACAGTGAACTTTCAAAAGTACCAATCCCATACACCTTGCTGTAAACCCTTAGGTCAATCCATCCCCACTCCTTTAGGAGATATGTATGCCTCCTAATAAGGTACTCAAGCCTCCCTATAGCCTGCCCTGGTCTGTTCCACCTACCTCTCTGATAATGTCTTCTGCTACTCACCCACATGGATTCAACATTGGAGCCAGACCAACCATTCATATTTCTCATAGCACGATATGAACGCTCAGGCCTTGCCACATATTGCACTCTGGATGTTTTCTTTCCATTTCCACTTCCACCTGGGGAACTGCCTTTCAGGTCTTAGCTCCTTGACTCTTCCCTGAAGTCTTCCTTGAGTGTCCTAGGCAGCTTTCCCATGCCTTTCTTTTTGTCCCCACCCCACACCATGTATATACTCCCATTATCACAGTTTCCACACAGGAGTGTCGTTGTTCCTCTACACCAGTTTGTGGTTGAAATGGATTTTAGAACTAGACAGATCTGGGTTTATACTCAATACAACCACTTGCCATTTGTGTGACCTTGGCAAGGGCATATTGCCCCTTGTAAATGAGAATAAACACTCCGCAGGGCATCTGTGAGGATTACTTAGAACAGTGTGTGCAAAGTAGATAGCCCAGGGCTGGGTGCATGGTAGATGCTCAGTATCTTTTTAAATTAACAGTGTAGAAGATGAGAAGAGGGGAGACTAACCAGTAGGTGTGGTCTTCAGGGACAGAGGTGTTGCTAAGGAAAATTGAGAGCAGGGAAGGGGATAGCTTATCTCTGGGCCATTATGTATGAGGGCTACGGGAAAATGAGCACCCTCCATGGAAGGGTATTGCTAGATGATGACATCTTAAAGGAGATTCGAGTTTTAGTTAAGGCAATGGAAGCAGCGGAAGGAGAAGAGTTTAAGGTTTCCACCGGGAGTTGCACGTGATGTTGTGCAACATCATCACCTGGGACCCTCACTCCTCCTACACCAGAGACAAAGTTGGCCTAATAGCTTGAGATAAAAATGGAATCGTAGCAGTAAGTCTGGGAACAGAGGCCAGATGTGGAGCCACCGCACATGCTAGTCAGGTTGGGAGTGACGAGAGTCTTACTTTACCAGCTGCTCAGGGTTCTGACAATCCTGAGGCCAAAAACTGCCTGCGCCTTCCTTCTGAGTCAAGTACAGAAAACAAATCCCAAAGCCCTGCCTCACAATATGATTTCCCCAGCTCTCTATCTGATAACCTTATTTCCAACTCCAGTAAGAAGAGGCACTCTAATTACTTTGTACCCCTTTCTCTTGGGATAATCTGTATGGCTTTAGTTATCCAGCAGCTGCGATGCCATGATGGTGGGACAAGAACACCATTATCTTCTGTTATGCTCTCTGGCCCTTAGGCATCCTCTGCCTGGGAAGGCCTTCCTGAGATTTTGGCTGATATCTTAATTTTGGTGGAATGTAAACCCTGATGCTCTGAAGTCTAGAACCTAGGCAGGCCTGGATTGGAGAGTTGACCATTTCCTTGTCAATAATTTTGCTTTTGTTTGTGTAGCTCAAATCTTTGCTTTGGTAAGGAAAGAGATGAGAACAAGAGTGAGAGTGAGTGAATGAGACAGAGACAGAGAAAGCAAGGGAGGGAGGGAGGGGTGAAAGCAATTCACTGTGTCTTTTGTTTGAAGAGATAAGTCAGTCCAAACGCAGATGTTGGAGACCGACAGATGTAGGTATAGGCCCACCTTCACACTTTGTAGGGCTGTGGTGTGGGCCTGGTTATTTAATGTTTCCATGCTTCAGTTTGTCCATATGTAAAATGAAGATATCATTGCATGAGCATGAGCACTAGCAAATAAACATACAAAGAAACTGAACTTTTTTTCATGAACTTAGAAAGAAATTTTTCACAAAGCAAAAACCGGCCTGGAAATTGTCTGGTCAAGGGCACTGTGGACTCAGGCTGCACCCAGATGTGGGCTGGAATCCTGGTCCGTGTGTTGCTAAGAAAGTCACATCACATTTCAGAACCTCGGTGATGTTCTAAGTATTAAACTTCTTAAATCGAATTGAAGTCAACATAATGCGTGCATAAAATGCCTAGTGCAGTTTCTGGAAAGCAGCAGGCCCTTAGTAATTGTCAGCTCTTACTGTGGTCATCATCTTTCTCCTCCTCCTCCTCCTCTTTGTTTTATGAAAGGTGACCCAAGCAGGGAGATGACAATTTGGGGAAGGTATACTAAATATACTTGCTTTTCCGGTTTTGGTGTCAATAGCAGCAGCAAACGTTTGTTACCCCACTGGGTGATTAAGTGTTGAATAATCTCAAATAATGAAAATGAAAGCTATATGGTGGTTTGGCTTATGTCTAGTCATCCCCTATCAGGACATAGGACAACATATTGTCTACAGAGTCCCCGAAGTTCTTCGTCCTCCAAATTGTGAACCCTCCCAGCATGGCGGGGATCAGGTAGTAGCTCCGTGTCCTGAAGCAGCAGTTATCTATTTCTAGTCCTCACATTAAAGAGCTTTTTCCCTCTTTTGTGTGCATGTGTGATGAGTGGGGGTGTTCAAGGAGACTGGCTAGAGCGTGGAAATGTGCCAGATCTTTTCCCTCTTTGTCATTTAAGAAAATGATTCAGGTTTCCATTTGGGGAGTTTCTAAGGGTCATCTTCATCCAATTATGACTCATTTTCTGTTTTTGTGTTATATTCTTAGACTTGAAAACTCATACAAATGGGATTTTATACACACACACACACGTTTTCGTAATAGTGGTAGTGACTAAAACTCACTAAAAATCAAAGAGCTTTGTGAGGGTGTCACTTAAAATTGGAGAAAGAAAGCTTTTTTCTGAAAAAGAAACTCTTTTATAGGTTGTAATAATTCCTTCTCCTCTAACAATGCCAAGATGGTGAAAGAATTATTTCAGATATTTTTTTAAAAGTATGGATTTAATTTGTCAAGTCTTGAATTGTTAACAAAAGAACAATAACAAAATATTTCAGTAGGTAGGCATGGACACACACCTGGGACCAATTAAATATTTTTCCTTCATCTTAATCAGAATGCTCAGGCTTTATTTCATGGTAGACCTACATTCCCCAATTTTGAGGGTTTTTTTTTAAATGTTATTTTTAACAAGCCAAGTTCAGTGATATTATTTGGGGATTTATTTAAATCAAATAAATGACTAGATCTAATGGTAGTTATAATATACTTCATATTTGAATTAATTTTACAGATTTCAAGTGACTTTCATATACTATTTCATTGGATTCTTACGCTAGATAGCAGATAAGTCTTGAAAGGTAAGCTGGCCAGGCAGTATTTTCTTGTTTTATAGGTGAGAAAACTGAGTTTTCCATCAGTTAAGATCACACAGGATTACACATCAGTCACAGAGCCAGACTCAAACTCAGGTCATCTGACTGCCAAATCAATGTACTACCCTCCACCTTGATCTCTCTTTGTTTCCTTTCCATTCTTTTAAAATGGTGTGGGGAACCGTACCAGTTTCCTGCAGCTGCTGTAACAGAGTCCACAAACTTGATGGCTTACAATAAAACTTTATTTTCTCATAGTTCTTGAAGCCAGAAGTCCAAAATCAAGGCTTCAGCAGGGCCATGCTTCCTCTGAAAGCCCTAGGGGTATATACTTTCTTTCTTCTTCCTAGATTTGGCGATCCTTGGTATCCCTTAGCTTGTAGCTATATCACTCCAGTCTCTGCCTCCGTTGTCACCTGGCCTTCTCACTGTGTGTCTTACTGTGTGCCTCTGTATCTGTGTCCAGATTTCCTTCTTTTAAGGACACCAATGATACTGAATGAGGACCCACCCTACTTCAGTATGACCCCATCTTAACTAATTGGATGTGTAATAATGCCATTTCCAAGTCAGTTCACATTCTGAGGTCCTAAGCATTAGGACTTGAACTTCAATCTTTTGGGGAGACACAATTCAGCCCATAACATGAATGAATGATGGCTCTCTTCTTCTTCTTCTTCTTTTTTTTTATGGCTCTCTTTTTTTTGCAGTATAATTTCATAAATTATGCTAAAGGCCATACAATGGGATCACACCAAGAATTAAAGGACAATGAAACAGAGTAGAGAGCCCAGATATGGACCCTCAACTCTACAGTCAAATAATCTTTGACAAAACAGGAAAAAATATACAGTGGAAAAAAGACAGTCTCTTCAATAAATGGTGCTGGGAACACTAGGCAGCTATATGTAGAAGAATGAAACTGGACCATTCTCTTACACCATACACAAAGATAAACTCAAAATGGATAAAAGACCTCAACGTGAGACAGGAATCCATCAGAACCCTAGAGGAGAACATAGGCAGTAACCTCTTCGATATCAGCCACAGCAACTTCTTTCAAGATATGTCTCCAAAGGCAAAGGAAACAAAAGTGAAAATGAATTTTTGGGACTTCATCAAGGTGAAAAGCTTCTACACAACAAAGGAAACAGTCAAGAAAACAAAGAGGCAACCCACAGAATGGGAGAAGATACTTGCAAATGACAGTACAGACAAAAGGTTGATTTCCAGGATCTATAAAGACTCCTCAAACTCAACACACACAAAACAGACAATCATATAAAAAAAAATGGGCAGAAGATATGAACAGACACTTCTCCAATGAAGACATACAAATGGCTATCAGACACATGAAAAAATGTTCATCATCACTAGCCATCAGGGAGATTCAAATGAAAACCATATTGAGATACCACCTTACAACAGTTAGAATGGCCAAAATTAGCAAGACAGGAAACAACATGTGTTGGAGAGGATGTGGAGAAAGGGGAACCCTCTTCCACTGTTGGTGGGAATGCAAGTTGGTGCAGCCACTTTGGAAAACAGTGTGGAGATTCCTCAAGAAATTAAAAATAGAGCTTCCCTATGACCCTGCAATTGGTAAATACTGGGTATTTACCCCAAAGATACAGATGTCGTGAAAAGAAGGGCCATCTGTACCCCAATGTTTATAGCAGCAATGGCCACAGTCGCCAAACTGTGGAAAGAACTAAGATGCCCTTCAACAGATGAATGGATAAGGAAGATGTGGTCCATAAACACTATGGAGTATTATGCCTCCATCAGAAAGGATGAATACCCAACTTTTGTAGCAACATGGATAGGACTGGAAGAGATTATGCTGAGTGAAATAAGTCAAGCAGAGAGAGTCAGTTATCATATGGTTTCACTTATGTGTGGAGCATAACAAATAGCATGGAGGACATGGGGAGATGGAGAGGAGAAGGGAGTTGAGGGAAATTGGAAGGGGAGGTGAACCATGAAAGACTATGGACTCTGAAAAACAATCTGAGGGTTTTGAAGGGGCGGGAGGTGGGAGGTTGGGGGAACCAGGTGGTGGGTATTAGAGCACGGATTGCATGGAGCACTGGGTGCGGTGCAAAAAAAAATGAATACTGTTATGCTGAAAAGAAATTAAAAAATTAAAAAAAAAAAGAATTAAAGGACACTTTTTTTGTAGACACTGACCAAAACACACACACAAATAACTTAATCCTGGTATGTTGTTTGGTTATTGGAATCTACTACAAAATGCCAGGAGGTTATCGCTTTCTGGGCATCTGGGCATGTTTTCTCCCATAACTGACCTTTCTTCTTTGAGGAATACCAAAACCTTTTAGTTCCCAAGGGGAAGGAAGCTTACTAAAGTCATAAATTTTTGAAAAAATGTCTTTAGGCATTTATTTGCATCTTTCATAATGTGTTCTGGGTACCACAAGAGCTGGAATTGAATTCATGTTTAAGTGCAATTCTCATGAGCAGCTGCTTTGAGAGGTGTTTGGAGGGATTTTATCATTAGAGAGGAGTCATCAGAAGGTATTTCCTTCCAATTTGGGCAGGAGTGTAAGTTTAGCTTTGAGGGACAGCCTGGATCAGTGTTTTGTAGTGCAAACCTCCATTTTCTTCATGACCACAGGTCTTGTAGAAGGCCTCTAAATAAATCGTGGAGATTCAATGAAATGGACATTTATTGAGCCATTCATCTGTACAAGGCTGTTTACTGTGGTGGAAACAGAAAGGAGTCAATCAGGCTTCTTACCATATGGGAAATCTAGCCAAGTTGTTTAATTAAAAAATACTGGCAACCTACTATGATTCAGGAACACACCTGCTAATGTGAAGGATGTGGAGAGAGAAGGAAGAGGAAGGGACAAGTTCACAGAAGGTGCTCCATTTCTAGTGCACTAGGGAAGGCAATTACGAGGCTTTCCTAATTTAATGGGTTCAGACTATAGATGGACAGAACTGGGGCACCTCACACAGCCTGGGGCCTCAGGCAGAGCCACAACCTGGCACAACTTGGAGGGCCCTTATTCACAGACCTTGTGATATGTGGGTTTCTGCCTCCAGGAGGAAAGACTGCCTGAGCAACTCGGATGATGAATTAAACTCAGAAGGTAGAGCAAGGAGAGATCTTCCACTAGCTCGTTCTATTCTGCCAATTAACTGCTTTCTCTAGGTATGTGCAGCCTGGCAAATGGCACATGGAAGTTTCCATCTGAGTCTGCCATTGGGGTTGGGGACAGTGCTCTGATGATAATAGGAAGAGCAGGGACTTCAGAAAGATTGCCCTGGCAGCAAAACAAAGAAGAGTGGAAGGGGGAGAGTGTGGAGGGAGTGAAGCCAGAGGCTTCATCACAGGGGTCCGTTTGGAGGGAAATGCCACCATTTCCAGTCAAGCCAGTAACATGGTCTCCCCACTCCTTGTCTGCCCTGCTACAACCCATTCCCCATCCAGCAGCTAAATTCAGTGGTTTAAAGTGTTAAGTCAAATCAGGTCACCTGCTGCTTGCTGCCTGTGAGTGGCTTCTTATTGCGTCTTAATACAGATGACCTTGGTGTCCAAGGCTTGGGAATAGCCCAGCCTCCTTCTTCAAATTCTTCCCATTTCTCTCATCCATCCCTTTCACTTTCTGCTCTTCAGCCAAACTGCTTTCTTTTCAGGACTTGAAACGCAAAGCTCCTATCTGCTTTAAAACCTTTGCACTGGCTATTCCCTCTACTTGGAGAGCTTTTCCCCAGATCTTGTTATTATCCTAATCTGTCAGATTTCAGATAAAATGTCATCCACTCTCACAGAGGGCTTTACCTCACCACCGTATCTGAATTATCCTCCCTATTGCCCTATCTCCTCATCCTACACACTGGACATTGCTGATTGCCTGGCCAGCAGGAATCCTCCAACCCTTCCCACTTCTCTCCTAACAGAAAACTCATTTAGTTCTCGTCTTCATTCCTTCCCCATTCAACCCTGAGTCTTAAGGTAAGCTGATGCTGCTGCAGGTCCAGGAATGGACATGCTTGGTCTATAGATTACTGTAGCTCACTTGCCAGTACAGGTTGAGGAATGGGCATAGGATCCAACTCTGGACAATTTATTCAACAAAACAGAAATGTTCTGCACACTGTTCTATGTCCTGAGGATGCTGCAAGGAACAAAACAAAGAAAATGTTTTCTTTCATGAAGCTTGCATTCTGGTAGGCAGACAGGCAAAGAGCTAGGGCAGAAACATGCAGAGCAGCTAAAAGATTATTGCAATAATCCAGGCCTGTGATGGTGAATGCAGTGACAGTGAAGGAGTGCAAAGTTGTAGATTCTGGATATGTTTTTAAGGTATAGTTGATAGAATTTTCTGATATATTGAAAAGAGAGCAATCAAGAGTGATACCTACATTATTTTCCTAAGAAACTAAAGAATGGAGTCGCTGTCCACTAAATGAGCAGATGGTAGGGGCTATGGTCTGAATGTTTGTCTCCCCCACGCACCCCTCCCCCAATTTTGTATGTTGAAATCCTAACCTTCAAGGTGATGGCATTAGGAGGCGGGGCCTTTAGGAGGTAATTAGGTCATGACTGGGATTAGGACCCTTATAAAAGAGACCCCAGAGAGCTAACTTGTCCCTTCTGCCACATGAGGTTTAATGAAAAGACAGTCATCTATGAGGAAGCAGGTCTCGCCAGACACCAAAACTACCAGTGTCATGATCTTGCACTTCCTAGCCTCTAGAATTGTGAAAAGTAAATATTCATTGCTTATAAGCCCCCAGTTTATGTTGTTTTTGTCTAGCAGCCTGAACAGACTCAGAGAGCAGGATAAGCTGGATTTAGGGAGAAGGGTGGGACATGGCAGTCAGGAATTCAGTTTGGGACCATTAAGTTGGAGATGCCTATTAGACATACAGGTAGAGATATCAAATAGTCAGTTGGTTATCATGATTCAAAGGAGATGTCCAGATTGGAGATATAAATTTGAGGGTCATAAGCATATAGATGATGATTTAAGTCTTGAGAGTGAATGATATAACCACAAGACTGAGTGTAATGGAAGAGATAAGGGATAAGAAATGAGTCCTTAAGCTCAGATGTGTGGCAAATGAGAAAAACCAGCAAAGGAGGCAGAAAAGAATGGTTAGAAAGGTAAAAAGAAAATGGTAAATTTGTGGTTTCATGCAAGTCAAGTAAAGAAAAGTTTCAGGACAGACAAAATAAGTGATTGATCAATTGTGTCACGGGATATCTAAAGGTCAAGTAAAGTGAAAATAGAGAAATAACCATTGAGTTTAGTCATATGGCAGTCCTTGTTGACCTGAACAAGAATAGTTGGGTTACAGATAGGTTGAGCCTGATTGGTATGGACGGAAACAGAACTTACAGAAAAAAAAAAATCAAAGACTGGGTTCATAGGCTATTCTTTCAGGAATTTTGCTGAGAAAGGAAGGAGAGAAATTTGGGTAGAACCTAGATGGAAAATCAGTCAAAAGAAGATTTGTTTTTTTTTTTTTTTTCCAAATTTCTATCAAGACCAAGGAAAGAATGACATATTTTTATGCTCATGCAAATGATCCATGAGAGAAGAAAAATTTGAGATGGAGAAGAGATGGGAAATTGATTGGAACAAAGTTCTTGGTTCAGTGAGAGGGCATGGAGTCTACTGCACAATTCATCCATCGTATCTGGGCAGAGTACTGTGGGTGCAAATACAAGTAGTTGGGCATTTGTGGGAGTTCTCTTCTGTTTTCTCATTGAAATGGGAAGCAAGGTCGCCAGCTGGAGGGGAGTAGAAGAAGTATTGGAAGTATGGCAAGAGAAAGGAAAATATCAGAGTTTTCCAGGACAGAGGAAGAGAAAATGGAGTAGGAAAATATGATCCCAATGCAGTATTGAGTTCTCCTAAGGTAGTGACCATTAATCTCCAAGTGAGACCAGTTGTTATGGCTGTATGGTTTTCTCCTGGAACATTCAGCTAAACAGGTAGAGAGTGAGTATGAGAGAAGATGGCTACAATGATATAGAGAAGAAGCCTACTAAAGAATTTCTGGGGAAAATTTCCTCTCATTAGAGTAGGCGTAGATCCAGATTGTGTGGGAACTGCAGCCTTTATAGTTTGAGAAAAATAATACAAAATTGCAAATATAAAATTATTTATAAAACTTAATGTATAGAATGAGAAAATACATGATGGGTTGTGACTTTTAGAAATCTGACCTCACAAGTTCAGCAAAACAGCACATTATTTTTATTAACTGCCTGACAAACCACTAGAATGCTTTTCCCTCCCTGAATTTTTGGCAGAATACTATTTTATTACCCCTTTTAAAAGCATGATTGTGTAATATTTCTATAGAAAGATAAACTAGTCCTTTCTCTAATGTTTAAAAATTTATATTTTATCATTGGTAACTTACAACAATACTTTTATATAATTTAGAAACAATTCAAGGTTTTTCATTGGACATTTTTAATTAGTGAGAACTTCCATTTTGGTAGGTTTGAATGAAAACCAAATTTTCTCCTTATGGTTTTACATGTTTGATGGTAGGATACATATTAAAATTTGTGCCCAGCCCCTTCATTTCATGATTCAAGACGAGTCCCCACAATGGGCAGTGGAAGTATTCCTGAGAGCCATTGCTAGTCTGGAATGGCTGGTGAGAACTTAAGTTTGCGTAGAAGTAACTGAGAAAGATATAAAAATATATTACTAGATTCATACTAAATGTATCTACAACTGAAGTCTCCCTTGGCTGGATCCCTAAAATTCCCATGGTCATTCTAGTGCCCTCTGACATAAGAGGAAGTGTGACAGCAGAGGCCAGAGTGGAAAGAGACAGAGGCCTAAATGAAAGTACTTAAAATACCTTATCTTTGCAAGTTTTACAAAAACCTATGGCCTTGTGATTGCTAGGCTGTCCCCAGAGTTTGCATAAGAAAAGGACCCCAGGCTTAATTGAGCTTTATTAACATCGATTAGCCTTTCTCTGTTCTTGAGACCCCCACCCTCAAGAATGTCTCTCTTGCTCTTCTGGAAGTTGTAGTCTTTCTCAGTGATACTTAGAATTGCTGCAGCATCTTGCTCCCCATCCTAGGATAGAGCCAATTTTAAGATGGCAGTGTGGAGAAGGATACTAATTGGATCCTTGGTGATACTGTTGAGCCATTGATAACCAACCCTGGAACCTACTTACTTCTAGACTTCCTGTTACACAAGATAATAAATTACCTTACTCTTTAAACCATTTAGAGTTGGAGATTCTACTACACATAGCAGAAAGCATCCTTATTCCCGTTGTTTCTTTTCTTCTAAGCATTTATTTTCCCTAAAATTACCTTTGGAGTTTACTCTTTTTTTGGGGGAGTATCTAAATGTAAGTTCCACAAGACTTTCTCTTGTCCAACATGATAGCTACAAAACCCAGAACAGTGCGCAGTTCATAGTAGATGTTCAATAAATATCTGTTGTATTGGACAAATGAATGAAGTATGGCATTGACTGTAAATGAGGCCGGCAATGAGTCTTCACTTTTTTTTTTTTTAAAGATTTGTTTATTTATTTGACAGACAGAGATCACAAATAGGCGGAGAGGCAGGCAGAGAGAGATGGGGAAGCAGACTCCCTGCTAAGCAGAGATCCTAATGTGTGGCTTGATCCCAGGACCCTGGGATCATGACCTGAGCTGAAGGCAGAGGCATAACCCACTGAGCCACCCAGGTGCCCTGAGTCTTCGCTTTGATTATGCTTTACACTCCCAGCTATGCACCATCACGGAAAGAAGCTCATTTCAGTAAAAATATTCTCTTGCTATTTTGAGTTTGCTGTGCTGAGGCACTGCCATTGTAGATTTTTCTCTGTCCCTCTCAAGGTAAGTGGTCACTGGTTTTAACCTGTTGACAAGGTCAGTCTGGGAAATTGATATGTAAGCACAATGGTTGCATTGTCTTGTTTCCATATGAGTACTAGATTATGGGCTCTATAGCAGTTTAAAAAGCTAGACCTCTTGGTGGGGAAAAGAAAGGAATTTTCTTCGGAGAGTAACGTTCGGCTCCTCAGTCTGCTTTGTTCCTCATATTCCATCTGTCATCATGTTCTGACATTTCCCCAAACAGAACATCATCTGTGTTTGCCCTCTTCTCTTTATTCCCTGAGTTGGCTCCTTCTTGGAGTTATCTAGTGCCCTCAGCACTTTCACAAATGTTCTTCACCAACCCATTCTCTATCTCTGACCACTTTCATCCTTAATTCTCTACATTCATAATTGCTTTCTGCCAAAGAGTCTTTAGTGGCTCCCTGGAGTCTTAGGGGGTAAGGCCACATTAGTTTCCTCACAGTTTTAAGGAAAAGTTATTGGATTCCCTGGAGACAATGACTGGGGACATGTAGAATTAGTGCTAGTGACACCATGCAATTCCAATTAGAGGATTAGCAAGACAGAGACAGGACAATTCTGCAAATTAAAGAATACTGCCTAGGTACAAATATTTTCTTTCTTTTTTCCTTTCTCTTTCTCTCCCTCCTTCCTTCTTTCTTCTCTCTTACTCTCTCTTTCTCTCTCTCACTTATGATATGCCAGGCACTGAGACACTATGGTCAAAGCTGGGCATACAGGAAAGAATAATACACAATTCTTGTCTCAGGGTGCTCACTGTGTAGTTGAGGAGACAGACATAAGCTGATGTTTATAATTAATTTTTATTTTTTATAAACATATATTTTATCCCCAGGGGTACAGGTCTGTGAATCACCAGGTTTACACACTCCACAGCACTCACCAAAGCACATACCCTTCCCAATGTCCATAATCCCACCCCCTTCTCCCAACCCCCCTCCCCCCAGCAACCCTCAGTTTGTTTTGTGAGATAAAGAGTCACTTATGGTTTGTCTCCCTCCCAATCCCATCTTGTTTCATTTATTCTTCTCCTACCCACTTAAGCTGATGTTTATAGTGCAGTGTGGTGAGGATATGCATTTAGTATGAGAGCCTTTGAAAGGGACAACAAGCCCACTCCCAGTAACTCAAGGAATACATAGAGGAGGTGAATCCTGTGGTCATCTATCATTGATGAATATGAGTTAGTTCAGTTTGTGTAGACTATTGATGGAAGATATTCCAGGGGTGGGGAAAAGCATGCACAAAGGTTTAAAAGCAAAAAGGTACATAACACATTCAAGGCAGTTTGGTTGATAGAGTGGCATTAGATAAAATAAAACAAGTAAGAAAGAGCCATAACATGGAAGACTCCAAAAGAAATGTTTAGGCATTGATGGGTTTCAGGAAAAAAAAAAAAAAAAAAAAAAGACATGGTCAGATTTACATTTCAGAAATGTCACTATAGCTTCAGGGTAGAAAATGGATTGGAGAAGATTCTCACATTAGGGAGATCAGTTAAGAGGCTGTTGTAGTAGCTTAGGTGAGAGACAATGGTAGCTTGATGTGGATGTTAGCAGTGATTGTGGAAAACACTGAACATATGTGGAATATATTGAAGGTATGGTTTACAGGAATTGGTGATTAATCAGTTATTGGGAAGTTGAAGGAGAGGGAGAAGTCAAAACAATGATGGGGATAGGCAAGGATTTCTTAAACAGGATACACATTAAAAAAAACACACACACAAAAATGAAAGATTGATATATTGACCTCATTGAAATTAAGAACTTCTGTTTATCAAAAGACACCTTTCTTTTGAAACTGAAAAGGCAAGCCACAGACTAGGAGAAGATAGTTATTTACATATATCTCTCAGAGAACTCATGTCTAGAAAATATAAAGAAATTCTACCCATTAAGAATAAAAAGGCAACCCAGTTTAATGTCTGAGTAAAAACTTAAATAGCCATTTTATAAGAGGACTTCCATAGGGCCAATAAGCACATGAAAAAGGTGCTCAGCATCATTACTCATTAGGGAAATACACATTAAAACCACAATAACATACCACTATACACCTACCAGAATGGCTGAAATTTAAGTCTGGTGACATCAAGTGCTGACAAGGATGTACAATAATTAGCCCCTATATACTGCTGGTAGGGCATGTAAATTGGTACGACCATTTGAGAAAATTGTTTAGCAGCATCTGCTTAAGTTAAATATACTTATTCTGCGACTCAACAATACCACTGCTTAAGTTAAATATACCTATTCTGTGACTCAACGATCCCACTTCTGGGTATATACCTGAGATAAGCAAATGGCTGTGCCTACCAAAAACAAGTACAAAAAATGTTATTGTTATTCATAAGAGCCCCAACTGGAAACAACCCAAACATCCATCACAGAATGGATAAATGAATTGTTGTATATTCATACAATTGAGTATTACACAATAATAAAAAAGAGCAAACTATTAATACATATAGTGACATGGGTGAATCTTACAGATATAATATTTGGGACAGTCAAAAGAGTACCTACAATATGAACCTATTTACATGGGCAGACAAAACAAATCAAAGCTGATGGATGTCAAAATACTGGTTATCTTTGGATGTTGGTACTGACCAGAAAGGGCACTCAGGAGACTTCTAGGTACTAAAAATATTCTGTATCTTGTTATAAGTGGGGGTTACAAAGGTATATACATATATAAATATTCACTGAACTTTGTACTCAAGTTGTTTGTACTTTACTATACATGTATAATACTTTATAAATAATGAAATAGGAGTCAAGTATTTTTAGATTTCTAATTTGAGGAACTGTGTGGATGGTAGTGGATGGAGTTGAAGAATATCATTGTAGAAGGCTGGGGCAGGCATAAGGGTTATAGGGAGAGGATGAGGTCAGATTTGGACACTCTGAGTTACACGTGCTTAAACACACTGAGATAGATCAGACTAAACCTTGGGAAAGAGATCCAGACTGCCCTTTTCAAATTAGTGGCTATTTTATGCTAATTGTACATGATGGCCATAAAATAAGATAAAAGAATGGAGCCCATAAGATTCAAAATATGAATGATCTTTGCTTTTAGAAACCAGAAAATAGTGAAGTAATGAATAACATTGGTGGAAAATAGTGGAATCGGTTGATAAAGGGCCTTAAATCTTCATCTGAAGAGTTGGGGATTGATTCAACATGTAGTTGAAAGCTATTATGGGTTCTTGAGCCTGGGAGGAACCTAATAAAAATCCTCCTTAAAATAGATTGTTCTTGTAGTCATGTGAAAGATGCACAGGGGCAGGCCATGGCTGGCATGGGAAAGACCAGCTAGGAGGCCAGGTGCAGTCACTCAGGTTTGAAGTCAGAAAGGCCTGGCCAGAAGAGTCCACTGGGAATGAAGAGGAGCAGATTCAAGGATAAGAAATGGTAAGGAAAAAATCAACAGCACTTGTTGCCTGATGATATAGGGGTGTGAGGGAGAAAGAACACTGAAGTCTAGCTCCAGCTGAAATAATATGAGTTAGCAGACTTCTTCAAACCAGTGCTTGAACCTGCTTCACAGTTATTGAGCACATTTAATGAGGTAACATGTGTAAAGTGGTTAGCACAATGCCTGACACATGCTAAGTATTCAATTAAGTTAGCTGCTATTATTCTATCCACAGCTGCTCACTGCTGGAGAATTTCACACAAACAGGCGGGTTGGTTCCACTTTAAATTGATGTTTACCCACCTCAAGTGGGTCCTTAACACAGCTTACTCTTTCACTTGCTGTACCTGCTGGTATAAATCTTTTCCACCTTCCCCAAGCACCTTGCCTCACTCCACTTTTCACTCTCATTATATGACCTAGCCTCTTGCATAACAGAGAAAATAGATGCCATCAGAAACCCTGTCAACATTTGAGCCACCCAGCCCACATGTTTATGCCTGCCCCATTGTCTTCTGCTCACCTGCTACCATGCAGATGTGTGCTATACCAAAGACTAGGACCCTAGATGGCACCACTCCCTGCCTACTCTGGACCTTTAGGAAACTTGGGGTCAACCCATCACGTGTCTCTTCCACCTCTTCATTTCTAGAGCACAGCAAGTAAATGCAGGGCTCTTAACTGCTTGGATTCCCATGCTGGCTTTGTCTCTTACCAGCCATGGGCAAGTCTCTTCACCTTTCAGCATCACCAGGTCCTCAACTGTGAACTATCCTTTGCTGTGAGTAAGGGCCATCTTCTTGGGTCGATGTGAGCCTTTAATGAGATCATGAGTGAAAAGTGCTCAGCCAGTGCCTGGTATGTGTGTTATCTATTACTTCTTGAGTCTTTCTGTCAGCACTTAAATATTCTCAATTCTATTTAAAAAAAAAATAAAAGCTGTTGTGTATCCCACAACCTCCTCCAACTATTGCTTCATTTATTTTCTGCAATACAACGAATGAACAAATATTCTGTGCATGTTGTATTCAGTTTTACCCTTCCCATTCAGTCTTCAAATCTTTCCAATCTTGTCAAGGTCACCAATAACTGAAATGTTGCAGGATCCGCCAGATACTCTTCTGTTCTCATCTTATTTAACCTTTCAGCAGAATTTCCATGTTTTCCGGCATGCCCTCAGATTGTAACACTTCACTGCCCTTGATTTCAGGACCCCTACATCTTAATTCTCTTCCTACCATCTGGCAGATCCTATACAGTCTTTACCACCCAATCCTCCTCTACCCAAACTTTAGCTATTGGTATGCTTAAAGCTCTGTTCTAGATCCTCCCATGACTTTAGTTACCATCCATATCTGTTTAAGTCAGGACTCTCAGTTGCAAGTGATAGAAATCTAACTCAGATTATTTATGGGGATAAAATAATTCATTTGCAAGAATATTAGATTGTCTTGAGAACTCTAAAGTCTGATCTATCTGTCTGCTAAGAATGAACTGGAGCCATGGAAACTAGAACCTAGGGAAGACTGTCCATCTACCACTTTATTCCTCCCTCTATGTGTGTCTACTTCATGATTTTTTTCTGGTTCTTTCTCCCTGAATGCTTCTCCCCCCAGTCATCACGGCAGAACATGACCACTGCCAGTACCTTGGTTTCCAAGTTCTGTTTCAACAAGTACTGTCCTGTGTCCAGAGTGTCTGTCCTGTGTCCCAAATGCTGAGAAAGAAAGTATGTTGTCCAGCCCAGGGCATGTGCTAGGTCCCTGATTAATTCACTGTGTCCAGAGTGTCTGTCAACCAAGTTAATGATGAATGGTGGGGTGGGCAGCAGGAAGCCAATCCCCAGAAATTGAGGGAAGTTTGGGAATAAATAAAAAAGCAGATGTCAAAGAAAAAGTAGTTATACATTTAGCAAATAGTTAATGAGTGCCTACTATATTCCCAACCCCATTATGGGCAGTTATTGAACACAACAGAGCCCCTGCCCTCTGTATTCTGGTGGAGGCAAACTAGGGTAAAGAAATCACAATATAATCTGAGGTGAAGATGAATATTAGGAGACAAAATGAGATAAATGGATTAAAGAGTGGTATGGAGGGACATTCTTGCCAGGATGATCAGGGATCTGCTAGGATGATCTGAAGAGGTTATTTGAACAGAGACCTGGATGAAATGTGAGAGCAATTCATGAGAATATCTTGGAGGGAGAGTGCTCCAGGCAGAAAGAAGAGCAAATATGATGGCTCTGCAGCAAGAGTGAGTATGACATGTCCTAGTAAGAGCCAGAATGTGCATGTGGCTGACGGGGTATGATGGAGCCAGAATGCATGTGTGGCTGATGGGGTGTGTGAGCTGAGGGCAGAGTGATCAGCAGTGAGCTTGGAGAAGCTGGCAGGGTCAGGTCATGAAGGGACTGCTTAGCTCTCTAAGGAATGGTGTTATAATCAGAGCATCCTGGGAAGACTTTGAAGAGGTTAGAGAAGCAGTGTGACATGATCTGATGTATATTTTTTAAAGATTGTTCTGGCTGCTATGTTGGTAATAATCCCCAGCAGGGTGAGAGTAGAAGCTGGGAGAGTGGGAGGAGACTGAGAGACTATGGCAAGGTCCAAAAGAGAGACGACAGTGACTGGAACCAGGGTGGTGCTTTCTCTGCTGGGCCACAGTGATTTCCCACAGCCCATGTCCCAAACTGGGGTCGAGGTTAGAGTGACAACTCCTGGAGCAGAGGGTGGGGGCTTCAGTGGGACCTACAGATAGGCTTCAACACTCCTATCCTAGTCCCTTCAATGCAGAGGGGAGCTCACTTAAATACCTCCTCCTTCCAGGTGACCTAATCCCTACTTCCTGTACAGACATACCCACATGCCCAAAGGATACATCAAGATTTGCCAAACATGGCTGTCTGAACTCTTACTATGGAAGAGCAACATTTTCTGACTCCAGCTGACCCAGGACTGCTCTGGAGGTAGTAACATTTTACTCTGTTATGCGGAGCAGTGCCAAGCCCTCTTTGTTCACTTTAGTGCTTTCTAGATTGTGCCTGAGGGCCTGTAGGTACATAAGAAATGGAAGCCATTACTGAGCTGCTTACCTCTTAATGGCCACCACTTAACTACACAAACACCTGGCAGAAGCTTTGAAATGAAAGGGTTTCCTTTGTCTTGGCTTTTTTTTTTTAATTTCATAAATTTGACATATTACATTTTGTAAATTTAAGGCATACGGCGTGTTACTTTGATATATTTATATATTGTAACATGATTGCCTTCGAAGCAAATTTATCACATCACATCATTCTAGTATAATATTAATGTCTATATTCATTACAATGTACATTATATCTCTATGGCTTATTTACTACTCCTTACAGGTTTATACCCTTAAACACCATCAATCTTATTCCCCACTACCTGCAATCCTCTAGTAACCACCATTTTACTTTCTGATTTTTGTGGGTTTTTAAAAACTGGTTTGAATTTCAGATTCCATGTGTAAGGGATATCCTGTAGTCCTTGTTTTTCTCTGACTCAGCTCACTAGGGATAACATGCTCAAGGTCCATCTGTGTTTACCCAATGACAAGCTATCCTCCTTTCTCATGCCTCAATAATATTCCTATATAAATATATATGTGTATATATGTGTGTGTGTGTATGTATACATATACTTTTATACACACACACTGTATATATATACATATACATATATATGTATATACACACACACTGAGTATATATCCATATCCATATACATATATATACATATATCATATGTACATATACATATACATATCTTTAAAAGGATATATATAGAGAGAGACACACACACACACTGTGTATATATACATATATATGTATATGTATAGTGTGTGTGTGTGTGTCTCTCTCTCTCTCTATATATATATATCCTTTTAAAGATATGTATCCATATCTTGGCTATTGTGAATAATGCTACAATGAATGTGGGTAGACATATATCTCATCAAAATTCTGTTTCATTTCCTTTGGGTATAAACCCAGAACTGGAATTGCTATCTTGTATAGAAGATCTACTTTGAATTTTTTGAGGAATTGCCATATTGTTTGCCATAGCAGTTGGACTAATGTATATGCTCATCAGTGGTGTTATGTGTTCCCTTTTCACCTCCTTGCCAGCACTTGTTGTCTCTTGTCTTCTTGGCAAGAGTCATCCTGATGGGTGTGAAGTGATAGCTCACTGTGGTTTGGATTTGTGCAACCCTAAAGATGTGTGCTGTTGAGCATCTTTTCTTGTGCCTATTGACCATTTTGATGTTCTCTTTGGAGAAATGTCTGTTCAGTTCTTCTGCCCATTTTTTAACCAGATTGTTGGGGTTTTGTTGTTGTTGTTGAGTTGTGTTAGTTTCTCATACATCTTGGATATTACCCCTTATCTGACACATGGTGTACAAAAACTTTCTCCCATTCTGTAGGTTGTCATTTCATTTTGTTGCTTCTTTTGCTGTGCAGAAGCTTTTGAGTTTGATGTCACAGCAAAAGCAAAAATCAACAAATGTCACTACACCAATGTCTTGCTTTTTGGAATATGGTCACTTTGCTGAGCAGGGTGCTCAGCTGTAATCTCAGTGGGCCAGAAGGGGCTCCAAAATGAGGCTCTTGTATCCTTTAGTCAAAGTTACTGTCTGGGCTAGAGATGCTGATGGGACACTAACGTGCTGCCCTTGTGGTTACCTATGATTTAAATTATTATTTAGTGTCTATCTTCACCTCAGACTGGATTCTTCATGTTTGATTGCATATCCTATTGCCTGGCCCATAGTAAGTGCTTAATGAATATTTGGTCAGTGAATGGATCTTCTGGAAATATGAGTAGGTCATTATACTTTTAGAGACAAGTAATGAGGGTAGTGGAAGATTCAAGAGGAGCAGAAAGGAGTCTGGCTAAGTTCAATTGGTGTTAAGGAGTAAATGCATTTATCTAGGAGGTAAATCAGTATAGGATTTGTATCGCTAGTTACCACTGGCCCAGATGGGGAGGTCAAGTCTAGAGGCCCAGGACTGGAACACAGAAACCAGCATCACGGAGTGACAACTTTTCCCGGAAGCAGGCAAATGCAGGGGGAAATGGATGAGTTCCAGATGCCTGAGCAAGCACCCTTGGCTGGGGAGAGGAACAGTGGATAATACAAGAAGCTGGATACTGGCAACTGGAACCTTAGTGCGGGACAGCTGGGTAGCAGGAAGTGAATCTACAATCCTAGGTGGACTCATCAACAGAAGTCGCCAATTCATGCACCTGGAATACGGATCCTAAGCATAGAAGTATTGGGTCTGAGCAGCAGGCCCTGAACTAACAACAAAATTTGAGTCTACATTACTGCAAAGCATCTTGTCAGAGGCCAGAACTAGGTTCCAAGTGTTGGCAGGATGGAACTGCCAAGTGCAGACTGACTTGGTTGTGGGAAAATTTACAAACTGAGGGAAGCAGGCAGCTCCTGAAAGCAGAGAATGATGGGAGGAAAATGGTACCTGAATCATCCTGACCTCCTGGGCATGGTCTCGTCACTCTTCTTCATGTTCCTTTGGTTTTGATCTTCTTTTTCCTTCTGTCAATTTCATTCTATTACTTTTATTATTATTAATTATTGTTATTAAATAGGTAATATACAAATACTTTTTGTATTCATTTATATAAGATTCTTTTTTTAAGATTTTATTTATTTGACAGAGAGAGATCACAAGTAGGAAGACAGGCAGGCAGAGAGTGGGGGAGGGGGAAAGCAGGCTCCCCGCTGAGCAGAGAGCCCGACATGGGGCTCGATCCCAGGACCCTGAGATCATGACCTGAGCTGAAGGTAGAGCCTTAACCCAATGAGCCACCCAGGCGCCCCCATTTATATAAGATTCTAATGTTACTATTAGTTCTCTGAAGTCCAGTATGTTCTAAGAAGTCTTTCTGACCCTGACCCCATTCTGATGTTTTAATGTATTTCTTTGGAACTTGTTTTTTTTTTTTTTTTAATCTCCTTGGTCCTTCTGATACTACTTTGTTGCTGTTTGTTTTGTTTTGTTCTGTGTCCCATTATTATGACCTCAATTTTGTAACAATGAAGACTTTCTAGAATTTCATTTATGGCTATTGTAAGCTTTTAAAGACAAGGTCTATTTCCTTGGTAAACCCTGTTGTCATCAATTCATTCATTCAAAACACCTGTTGAGTCCCTCATCTGTACTAGGGACTTGTTTAATCTACAGAGTCATTGCTTTCAGAAGGAGAAGTCACTGGCCAAAGAAAATATATTTATTGTCTGAGATCTTTAAAAAAAAAAGAATAAAAGAGGAAAGCAATTAATATTGTGAATGCTGAGTAAGCAACCATACTTAGTCCAATTTTATTTTAGGACTAATAGTTGGTCTAGCCTAACGGATTGGCCTTTTGCCAGCTCTTTCTGCCCAGCCTCAAATGCAGCCCTCTGATACCTGTTCCACTGACAGGAAAGTTAGCTGTTCTTGCTAAAGGTCATCATTATTGCAGGCTGCTCGAGTTTATTGCTCCTAACCTGGGAGAATTCCCTTTAATGGGTTCAATTTTCATAAAGTCTTTCTGCTCTTTGGAGCAGCCATAATTTAGTGCCCCCAATTAATTGAGGGAGCTAAAATTTCATACATAGTTAACTACACCTTCAATCAGTATTTGGTGCCTAGAAAATAAGTCCCCAGTGGACATTTGCCCCTACAAGTCATGCTGTACTGAAAAGTTGGTGCCTGTTTGCAGACTGTTTCTCCTTCAAATGTTCAAGTTCAACAATGATAGCAGTCGGCAGAGTGGAAAGTGTTTCCAAGAAAAAGAGCACTCAATGCTACTCTAGGGTATCCAACAGAGAAATGGACGTGACTTTAACTTCCTCCAGGTAGATGAGTCAATGGTTATATTATCCACTCTTCAACTCATGCTAAATGAGTGAGGATCCCCAAGAAGCAATCCATTCTCTTTCAATGGGTTGTAACTGTTTGGGAGAAGCAGTTACTCAACCCAGTGGCTGACAGGACCTCACCAATTATGGATTGTTCAGATATGGCAGCTCAACCTATACACTCCTTCAAACCCCTGGGAAAAAAATAGTTTGAAAAGGTTCACACAAGGGGCATCTGGATGGCTCAGTCAGAAGAGCATGCAATGCTTAATCTTGGGGTCACGAGTTTGAGCTCCACGTTGGTTATATAGACAACTAAAAAAAAAAAAAAGTTAACTTGAAAAAAAAAGGTTCACACATATTTCTGACTAGAATGACCACTGTGGGGGAAGGGATGCTGATCATTGCCAACACACTGCAAGAGAATTGAAAACAGGTGTCCTCACAATGATTTCTCATAGTAACATTATTCATAATAGTCCCCAAATCGAAACAACCCACATGTCCATCAACTGGCAAATGGTTAAACAAAATACAGTCTGTCCGCACAATGGAATACTACTTAGCCCTGAAGAGGAACGGCACCCTGAGACACATAACACAATAGATGAAATTTGTATACGTCATGTTAACTGAAAGAAGCCAGACACAAATGCTGTACGCTATGTGATTCTACTTAAATTAAATGTCAAGAATAGGCAAATCCATTGAGATAAAAACTAGATTAGCAGTTATCAGGACATGGAGGAGTGGGAAAGGGAAGCAACTGCTTAATGGGTATAAGGTTTCCCCCTGAGAATGACGAGCATGTTCTAGAATTGAATGGAGGTGGTGGTTGCACAACTCTGAGAATATGCTAAAAGCCAGTGAATTGTACACTTTTAAAGAATCACCAGAGTGGCTTGTTTAACATATGGATTCCAGTCCCCTCCCTTATAGATCTGACAATCAGGAAGTCAGGGGTGGGTGCTGGGTAATCCATATTTTTAACAAGTGGACATGTAACTCTAATTGTTAGAGAAATTTATAGAACACTGCTGCTGTAATGGCTCCCCTAAGAGTTCTTTGCTCTTCATGTTATTCATTCGTTAGTTCATGTGCCCTGGACTTGCACTGGGGAGACAGAGATGGGTAGATGGGTGGTATAAATGGTCCTTGTCCCAGAGGAACTCACTTGTTGTACTTTGGGTACAGGCGATGGTTCTAAATGCCTTTTAAATTCTGATTCACCTTCTATTAAACAGCAACCAATCTAAAGAGAAGGCCCAGAACATCTACTCAATAAAATATTTTTTAGGTGGAAAAGAAAAATCAAGATATTTGGCTTTGGACCAAATCATCCTCCTTCAGTCTCATCCTGCAGAGTCCACGGCCAACTTCCACAGTCCCTTTGGTTAAATTAATAACTGAGACACTTGATGGATGGTTTTTCAGAGGAGTACGATAATATGGAAGACTCCACACTGAGATATTGTTTCTGAGGGAGCTTTGGTCCATGGCAATAGAGATGGCTGAATAGAGCCGAGGTTTGGGGTGGAGGGTGGCCTTCCTAACTGATCAGTGGGAGGGGGCCTCACAGCAGATGCCTCTCTTGGCACTTGGACAGAGCCACTTCTTACACTATTTGTTGCTGTCACAAAGCCTTGAAAATTCTGAAGTTGATCTTGTAAAAGACTGAAACTGCTACACAACTGTGAGATTGATGCATTAATGATTGCTGAAGGTTTGGAGACAAATTGTCTGAAATGATGCTTGTGTTTCTGAATGCAATAGAAAAATGGATATTTTCTTTTTTTAAGATTTATTTATTTATTTGAGAGAGAGAGAGAGAGAGAGAGAGAGAGAGAGAAAGTGCAAGGAGAGGGAGGGGCAGAGGGAAAGGGAGAGAGAAAATCTTCAAGCCAACTCCCTGCTGAGCATGGAGCCTGACTTGGCTCAATCCCAGGACCCCGAGATCATGACCTGAGCTGACATCAAGAATCAGATGCCTAACTGACTGAGCCACTCAGGTGCCCCTGGATCTTTTCACCTAGTAAGAGGCCATCAGTAAGTTTTTAAGAATTAAACTTAGGAAAAAGAAATCATAGCAGAAATCTTAAGAAGGGAAGGAGGTACACTAAAAGAATTCACAGTTTCAGAATCCTTTGCTAATTCTGCTGCTGTCCATCTTCTCTTCATCTGGGGAGTTCCAAGGATTTTTAAGGAGGCCTCTGCATGGTCATTGCTGCTCTGGATAGAGCAATCAAAGACCGTCCTTTTTTTTTTTTTTTTTTTTTTTTTTTTTAAAAAGAAAGAAAAGAAAAGAAAAACCTAGAATGCTGGAAAGCTCATGAAGCTTCCAGTCCCTCTGCCTCTTGAGTGAACTAGGCAGGGCAAAGTGGAAATGGAAACCCCATGGTGTGACTTCCCTCCATCTTGCTGGCTACCACAGGGACCCACACTTATTTGTCCATTCCCTTCTCCTTCCTCTCTTCTCATTCTCCACCTCTTGTCCACTCTCCCTTGGGCCCTTATGCACATTCTAAGAAACCAAGGATGAGTCAGCCTTGGGAGCTCCCAAGCTGTAGGAAGACATGGATAGCCAACAAGTGAATACAAGGCAAGATGACACTTGCTGTCAGATGCTTGGACAGGAGCCTGGCCCTGCATGCACCATACACTGCTGGTATGAGCCTTGCCAGGAATGTGAGATGCAAAAGAAGCTGACTTGCTGGTTTCCACTGGGGACTCATGGTTATGTCTTTCTCCTTCTTGCCACTTGGCCATAGCAAACATCCTAGGAGGCATTGCATGCAGGAGATGTAATCAATACTTCAAAGTAAATGCCATTGGTGGAGGAGGAGAGAAAGTTTGTTAAGTGTAAAGAACAGGGAACAGGGTAGTCTTTTGTTTGAACAGGGAACAGGGTAGTCTTTTGTTTGTTCATAATAGAAAGACTGCCTCAAATACCTGGAGCACCAGAAACTAAGGACAACCATTTCCTTCCTTGGAGGAAATGCTTTGAAAATACAAGACCCCTTCCAGATTGCTGGGGACTCCTGGGTTCCCATATGGTTGTGTGATACACATTTTCGGGATGGAAATGTGTCTACTAAAAATCACAGAATAAGAATGCCTCTCTCTGACTACTAAATACGTAGGCTGTAGACTGTTCTATGTGACAAGCTAGAATTAAGGCCGGGAGTCTCCTGTCTTCTGTGCTTTTCGGATATTAATAAAAGTGCTGGGGAGCTTGGTTACTCACATGGGGCCACTGTACCACACCTGCGCCTGAGAGCTTCCCTCAAGGGTGACCTGGAGTTCACACTGATTAATATTTGTTTGACTGGTCTCTGATGGAATCCTTGATTGCACAGAACTGGGAAAATTAGAGCTGGACCAACCCTGGCATGCTTTCTTCCTGAATTGTGACTGTTAAATAGGCCCTTGATGTCTACTGTCAGTTCACCAAGCATTGCCTGTTATATACGCTATTTTATACGCTCTTTAAACTCTAAAATCTATAGAAATGGAAATACAGTCATGAGATATTGCAAGTTATCCGATGATGAGAAAAACAGAGACATATTGCTTATTTCTCACTTTTTTCTCATGTTACCAAATGCCCTTCTCTCCTCTAGTTGTTTCCTTGTGATTCTGTGCCATCGTTTAACACCGCACATGTCCTAATTCTGCAATACAGTTTGCCGAGTATCTCTAGGCGTGGAGAATGGAGCTGAAGTAAAATGTATTTTTAGCCCATCATTAACTCCTGATTGCCCATGCACACAGATGCTGTGTTGCAAAGGATGCAGGTTTTGGAGGAAGACAGAGCTGCCATTTTTAACTTATTCAGTGTGTGAACTTGGGTAACACCCTCACCTATAAGATGGGAATAATAGCTATCACTTACTCTGTGCTGGGGATTATTCTGAGTGCCTTACACATATAACTAACTCCCTTAGGCATCAAAGCAACCCTATTCCTATTTTAATAGAGGAAGAAACTAGAACACAAGGAAGTTAAATAACTCACCCACGTTCATAAATTATTTAATCTCCCTGGGCCTCAGTTTCTTCATCTGTAAAATGTGATAATAATAGTACCAGATTTATAAGATTATTATGTTTATGTAGGCTACATAAATAAAGCCACTTTGAAAAATGTTTGGTATAGAAGAAGCCCTCTCAGTTTCCGTGTTATTATCTTTAAGGCACTTGGCCCTTCCAGAAGTCACCTTTGATATGTACTTACTTGCTTATTTTCAGTCTCACTCCTTAGATTCAGTCTCTCTCCTGTCAGATCAGGGCCTCTGTCTGTGTTCTTCCCTGTTATATCTTTTAAATGCCTATAACAGTGACTGTACATAGAAGGCAGTTACCAATTATTTTGTGAATGAGTGCATGACCATGTTAATGACTTCTCCCATGATCTGCCAGGAAAAATGACAAGTTCATGTTTCCATTTATTTCCTCCAAGATGACTAGTTCCCACAGAGCAGTAACTTGATTTGCCATACAGTGAATGGCCCTATATTCTTTTTTCTTAAGATTTTATTTATTTATTTGAGAGAGAGAGAGAGAAAGAGAGATAAGGAGCATGGGTGCAGAGAGACAAAGAGATAAGCTGACTCCCTGCTGAGGAGCCCGATGCAGAGCTATATCCCAGAACCCTGAGATCACGATCTGAGCCAAAATCAAGAGTCTGATGCTTAACCGACTGAGTCACCCAGGTATCCCATGCAGAGTTTTTGTTAAAAGTTTTCAATCTCATGTCAGAAGACAATATCTTCCCTGTATCACACTGTTATTCTTTGCTACCAGTCCTTGAAGTAACTTCCCTAGTTTCCTTTTTCTTTGATGATTTTTAGCTCTTGCTCACAGTCACTGTTTCCAGTGCTACTCCTGTATTCATTCCTGGTGATTCCAGTGCCAATATAGATGGTCCTCACAACACCCTGGCTTCTCAGGCCCTTGACCTCTTCCCTTTGTCTGGTGGACTCATTTTCCCCCCATCACCAGGCACCCCCAGGGCCATACCTGAGCTCTTGTCACTGCCAGTAATTGCAACCCTCACTACTATAGTTTCACACATCCTAGTCTCCTTCTGCTACTCCCTGTCGTTTGGGTGACTCCGTCTAATACCTGGTTTCCAACTGCCCCTTTAGCTGTAGAAGATGCTGGAGTCTTCTGATCTCCATACTTTTCACTGTCTTTCTTCCACCTGATGTCCTTTCTCTCCTCCTGTATACATCCTCAACTCCTTTGCTCCCCTTTCACTGTGTATAGCAACACTACAACCTACTTTGTAACTGTACTTGCACAACTGCTCACGAGTGAGAAAAAAACCCACAAAGATTCTCCCTGGTTTGACTCTAAATTTACAACCATGACCCTGACATAGATCCTTCATGTGGCTCAGCAACCACACACTATTTGTCAGGTCCTTACACTTTCCCACTGTCCAAGATAACTATTTTTTACCTTCTCTTGACTCCTCAAATGTCCACCTCCTCCTGTTCATCTTCATTTCAGCAGATAACCACATTTCTTCTTGACTAAGGAATAGAAGCAATCAGAACAGTTTCCTCAGGCTCCCACCATGACAGCTATCTGTCTGTTTTCCCTCCTGTTAAACTGATGAACTGTACTAAATAGAATGGTCAAGTTTTAGTTCTCCTCATACTTGACTTAGCAGCAGCTTATTGACACAGTTGAGTATCTCTTCTCCTGAAAATGCTTTCTCAACAGTCAGGATGCCCCAACTCTTGCTTTTCTTCTCTTGCTACCTGTTCCACTTCAATCTCCTTGGCAGATGCCATCTCACCTCCCCAGTGTCTAAACACTGGAGTTGCCTTGAGTCAGTGTCTACACTCTTTTCCATGGTGATCTCAGTGAGTCTCATAACTTTAAATACCATCTACACATTAACAACTCCCATTTCATATCTCCAACCCAGACTTGCTCATCCAGCATGACATAATGCAACACTTGCTACTTCCATTTTGTAGGTTATGTTTTATCCACACAAATTGTAGCAATATTGAATATGCTAAATGATTCTTAAAAATGTTTGTTTCTTTCTTCTCTTGTTAAAATATGCCCCACTGAGAATTTTTTGTCTGTGTGCTTTTTCCATCGAGGTGTCCTTATTGCTCAAAACAGTACCTTCTTCCATGAAGTAGACGGTGAGACTATGAGATCAGAATTTCTGCAAGAAAAGCCCTGGCAATTGGTATATTTAATGCAAGGTGATTGCTATGTATCAGGAAGTTGGGGGAGGTCTCACCTTATTAGTTGGTCTTCCTCACCTCCCTGATTTAACTTTGTTCATTCTCTACCTTATTCATATTGCTCTGCCTCATTGGTATTTGATTTGTTTTTCTTTTCTTTTCTTTTTTTTTTCTTGAAGTTTATCAACATAACATTGTATTAGTTTCAGGTATACAATGTAGTGATTTAATATTTGTATATATATTGCCAAAGTATCACCACAGTAAGTCCAATTAGCATCCACCACCATACATACTTACAGCAAAATTTTGTTTCTCATGGTAAGAAATTTTGAGGTCCACTACACTGCATTTTTTATGGTTCAGATAACATGCCAAACATCCTCCAACCCCAGGGCCTTTGCAATTTGATATTCTCTCTGCTAAGAATGCTTTCTCCATGACTGGTGGCTCAGTTTATTCAGGAAAATAATTGAGTTTATGCAGTTTAATTCACTTTATTCAGAGCTAATAAATATTAAGGACTATGTTTAAAAGATGCTGTAAGAGGTCTTTCCCATCCCCATCCTTCTCAATCCCCTACCTGCTTTATTATTCTTCATAGCAGTTACTACTACCTGGGATTAGGTCATGTATATATATATATATGCAAAGCACTTTTATATATATTATATGCAAAGCACTTCAAATAGTACCTGGAAGAGAGCAAGCATTAGCTATTATGTTTATATTGTAGTCCACACGGAGAGAATATATATATAAATATATATATTTATATACATATATATTTATTATGATAGTAGTGATATATATATTTATATATATTTATATACATATGTATTTATATATATAAATATATATATAAATATTTATATATATTCTGTCCATGTGGACTACAATGTAAACATAATAATAGTTATAATAATAATAGTAAACATAATAATAGTAGCTATTATGTTTACATTGTAGTCCACACGGACAGAATATATATAAATATATATATAATATATGATATATATATATATATAATAGTAAACATAATAATAGTACCTGGAAGAGAGCAAGCATTAGCTATTATTATGTTTATATTGCAGTCCACACGGACATTTATATATATTCTGTCCATGTGGACTACAATGTAAACATAATAATAGCTAATGCTTGCTCTCTTCCAGGTACTATTTGAAGTGCTTTGCATATAATAATTTTTTCAATCTTCACAACAGCTCTAATGTTACTCTTATTTTACTCACTTTGTAGATGTAGAAACCAAGGCATGGAAAGTTTAAGTAGCTAGCCCAAGGTCACACCACTAGTAGGTAGCAGAACCTGGGCAGTTTAGCTCCTGAGACTGCCTCTTTTGAGGTGACCTGAAAATAGAGAGATTTGTGTCTGTTTTATTTCCCATTATATCTCTAGGGCTGAAACATGCCTCATACATAGTAGGTGCTCAATAAATAACAAGTTAAATGTTGAATCATTTGGGGCTTTTATGAGTCTGTTAGGACTGATATAACAAAATGCCACAGACTGGGTGTCTTAAGCACCATAAATCTATGTTCTCATACTTCTGGAGGCTGGAAGTACAAGGTCAAGGTGTCAGCAGGCTTGGTTTCTCCTGAGGCCTCTCTCCTTGGCTTGCAGGTGCCCACCTTCTCACTGTGTGTTCACATGGCCTTGACTCTGTGTTGTGTACAGCCCTGGTATCTCTTCCTCTTCTCATAAGGACCCCTGCCCTATTAGATCAGGGCCCTTCCCTTATGAACTCCTTTAACCTTAGTTACCTTTTTTAAAGGCTTTAAGACGACATGCCAAGGTAAAGAGAAATTGATACACCATGTAGTACATTGGTTTTCAAATTCTTTTCTTTTTCTTTTAGTAACTGAAGCCCTTTCTCAAATGTAATCCCCCGAGGAATCCTACTACAGTAAGCCTGCAAATAGGGGCTTCACTTTGGAGAGCTGAGTTGAAAGCTGGGTGGACCCCCAGTGAGTTCTGCCCCTGAAAGGCCCCCTGACCAAATCCTAGGCCACCTCACTTTATGGAAAATGCTTTTGAGTCTAGAAAGCAGCTCAAACACTTTCCCTTCTCCATGTCTTGCAACAGGTTTGGTCTCAGCTTGGAGAGAGGGTGACTGAATCTCCAACTCAGGACTCACGGGCTTACCTTGCACCACTGGTCTCAGTGGAAGCCCAGAGACCCAGGCCATAGGGATCTAGGTGGGCCTTAAACCTAGACCAAGGGAGGGAGACAAGTGCCCATCCCAACCATAGCAGGTATAGCTGGGGAGGCCTGACCTCACCCCAATCAGAATTGTGACCAGGCTGCTACCATCTTTGTATTAGTATCAGCCCATCATTTTTATGAAAAGCTTAGGCAGAGTTTGAGTGAGACAAACCTGGCAGTTCAAGTTCTCCTATTGTATGGATCTCTATCACCTTCATTTGAAAGCATAGGAACTGCTGAAAACATTATAAATTACTCCCAAGTGCCTCAGTTCAAATATTATTTCAGTATGCAAACTACAGTCATAAAGCATAATGAAATGCATTTGAATATCTACTACTTTTTTTTAAAGATTTTATTTATTTATTTGACAGAGAGAGATCACAAGTAGATGGAGAGGCAGACAGAGAGAGAGAGAGAGAGGGAAGCAGGCTCCCTGATGAGCAGAGAGCCCGATGCAGGACTGGATCCCAGGACCCTGAGATCATGACCTGAGCCGAAGGCAGCGGCTTAACCCACTGAGCCACCCAGGCACCCGCATTTGAATATCTGGTACAAAAGTCACCATATAAATATAAAATATGAGTGAATGAATGTGGTCAACGTTGTATTTTATAAGTGCAACTTGCCTCCTGAAGATTTTAAAGAGCTCCTGGACAATACTTGGAGGACCCCACTAAATCTATGACCAGGAATTTCATTGTTTTAATTTGGAAAGAAGCAAGAATATGAATATATATATATATCTGCACATGTGCATGTAGGTATATAGATGTATGTAGAGACAGGGATCTAGATAGGTGTAATGTAATCTTATTCTCTCTATTTCCTACTGGTGCCCAGGTTTTAGGTAGCTTCTCTGGTGTGGCCATTCATTGCCTCCGAGATTCACACAGGTCAGAAATCAGAAGTATGCTTTGGACCACTTGCTGGCAAGGACCATAATGACTTTTGTCCCATGAAATGTTAGCATGGTGTACTAGAGTCCTGCTCAATGCTTTGGTGTGACCTGAGTCTCGGGGATTTTTGTTTCATCACAAGTGGTAGAGTCCCTACAGATGACCGAGTTTGTACAGCTTATATTCCAGTAGTGTAGGACATCAGAAGTGGAATTCAGAAGGTTTAAAGAGAATATTACAAAGATAATACAAAAAGTCTTTCTTATATTCCAGCCCAAACCCGTGTCCATCTCCAAACATAAATAAGAAGGAAGGTCTCATCCTTAGACCTGTGCTTTGCTTTTGCTCCTGTCTTTCCTTCCTTTTCTTTGTTAGTCACATCCCATTACATCTTTTATATTACACAGGTAATACGAGAGTACACTCATGTCGTATAAGATTCTGGTTCCCATTGCTTCTGTGAAGACCCAGTGCCAGATTTATGTATTCTAAGAAATCTTTCCCACTCTGATACCTATCTGATAGTTTCATGACTGCCTCCTTAGAACTTTAGATGTTACTTTGTTCCCCATTATCAGAACTCATTGTCTATCATTTGGAAACGATTCTAGTGTTTTACCTATATGTTTTTCTCGCCCAGTAGATTACCATCTTTTCAAGCAAAGGGCTATATAAGGGCCTTCTATATATTCTTTGATAATGTCCCATGCTTAATCCAATAATTTATAGTATTTGTAGCATCCCTGCTCTGTGCAAAACAATGTATTAAGTACTTTTTACATTCATGAACGGATAAATAAGTTTTGGAAGGAGAAGCTTCTGATTAGATTTAGAAGAGGTAAGCCTCAAAGACCTAATCACCCAAGCTTCATGACATTCTCTGACCTCATAATCACTTCCTTTGTCCCTGGATCGGGATGATTCTATGGTTCTTGGCTTGAGGAACCCTATCCTTGTCCCCAAACTACTCTTTGTCTTTTTCTATTTGTTGGGAGCTGAGTTTCTATTCACTGTCAAAGACAGACTATCCATTACAAAGGCCTCTTCAGTCTTTGTTCTAGACTATTGTTTGGGTCAGTCTCTCTAGTGTGAGTTTTCTCAGTATGTGATTCAGTCTCATAGTGTGCTTGATAAAATGTAGATTCCCGAACCCAATCCTAGACCTTCAAAATAATATCTGTGATGGGGTCTGAGAATCTGCTTCTTAACATATTTACCCCCAGTGTTTCTGAAGCATACCGGTGTTTAAGAGCCTTATTTCTAATACTTTGGTGACTGCTGTTATAAGGTCTATCTTGACCCTTAGTGTCTCCACTTTGCCTCATCTTCCTTCAGCCACACAGAGCAGACTACTTCCTCTCTCTAATGGCTGTTTCTAATCTGTGAAGTCAGCTCTTGCTGATATGCAAAGCAGATCTGCCTACCAAGGACTGAACTCAGTGGCAGATGAAAACTGTCCTTTACATAGTTCTTCTATTGTCCTTTTCTTTAACTGTTTTCCACTAATTTTGGAACCCAGGTGCCTTAAGGGGTGTGGTCTTCCAGGAGTTTTCATAATTTGGGCCATAACATAATATTTTAAATGAATATGGATCATGGTGTAGGCAACAATCCCACCAAGGAAAGGGGGAAGTTCTGTGTATATACAAAGTCGTGCTCACACAGAAACTCTTTTCAACATATTCAAAATACTGTATATTTGCTTTAAGTCCAGTACTATTTATTGTGCATGTTTTACATCCTGGATACTATACTAGGCAATATGGGGCTAAAAAAAATATTCAATCAGTTCTTACACATGATCTGTATCTTCACATTCTGATTGGTATTTGGATGCTCAGCTTCCTAGGCAGTTGAGTCAAAATGAAAGAAATCACTTATTCAGCAAATATTTAATGAATACCATGTGCTATGCTAGGTCCCAGAGACACAGTGGTAACTAGGACAGATATGGTGTTGCCCTCCTGGAAATGACAGTTTATGATATTTGGCTAATATACGGTGGGAGATAAAAGGTCTAAATTAGATATGTTATAGTTGAGATGTTTTATGAGAAATGCAAGTGTATATCTGGTTATGTGCATATGGAAGGCAGCAAAGGGTCAGGGCTAAAAATTTACATTTGGGCAGAGAATGCGGAGAGAGAAGAGAGAAACCAAAAAGCTAGAAAGTATTTGAAGAGATGCTTAAACTCACTAGACACCTGAGAAATATAAATTAAAACTACAATGGGATCACCCAGTAGAAAGACAAAGTTTGAAAAGTGGAAAATGGCAAATATGGATGAGGATGTGGGATCAAGGAGCCCTCATATAGTACTGGCAGAAGTGGAGACTGGAGCAGCCATTCTGGGTGGCAATCTGGTTAGCACATGATCACATTCAGTACATACTCCATGTCATAGGGATTCAATCCCTGAGTGTGCAGCTCAAAGGGTCGATGGGGGACACTAGCAAGGATGTTCATGGCAGCACTGACAATTATAATTGTTGTGGGGAGCTGGAGATTATCTGTGTGTCTACCTCTGTGGGAATGGATTGGCAGGGTGTGGTATGAGTAAGTACACCATGGGATATTATGTAACAGTAAGTAACAGATCAGATGGATCTAACTGATGTTGAGTAAATAATGCAAAACAGCATAGCACATATAATGCAGTACCTTTGCAGAAGTTAAAATATGTGCATACAAAATGACTCTGTATTTTATAAGAACACATACAAACAAAAGGATACACATGGACTACATTAGAATGATTACCCACAAGTCCACGGGAAATGAGATTGGGAGGTGGTGATGAAAGGGAGTAAATACATAAATAAAACAAGAGAAGACCTTTGTGCAGACCCAAGATAATGGGCCGTGATTGGAGGACTAATAAAACCCAATCCTCCAGAAACCCAAATCAAAAGGAAATATAAGATGGAGAAAGCAGTTTCTGCCAGACTGATGAGCACAGGCATTCAGAGGTTGACAGAGGTGAATGAATGAATTCATTGGGTAAGTATCATGTTTGCCATGCTCTGAGACTCCATGTGAGATGCACACAGATGTTGGTTCCCTGCAGGAGGTCAGGAGTTTATCCTTTCTCATTTTCTGGAACTCCAACTCATCCTTACTCCACCAAGGTTTTTATGTTTTAATTCTGGAGATAAATGATACACAAGTCAGAATGATCATTTCTGATCTGCCTCAGAAGATACTATCCTTCAATGACTTAAGAGTAAATGGGGCAACAACAATATGTTTTGTCTCAGTATTCTCAGATATGAAATGATGATCATATGGCCCTCATTATCTCTTGCTGGTTTATACCAACAGCCACCCAATCAATCCCCTTGCCTGAGAATTCCCCTACAATCTATCTTCTATGTCACCAGGATGATATTTCTAAAATATAAATGTTATCAACTCATTCTCTTCATTAAAAATGTTGTGTGACTCACTAGTGTGTTCAGAAAAAAAAATCCTACCAGTAGCAAGGCAGAATGATATTAGAAGAAGATCAGGGGTTTGGGGGTTAGACAAATCAACCTGATCATTAATTGGTTATTTGACCTTATGTAACTTACTATACCTCTCTGAACTTAATTTTTTTTTAAATATTTATTTATTTGACAAAGAGAGAGAGTTCACAAGCAAGCAGAGTGGCAGGCAAAGGGAGAGGGAGAAGCAGGCTCTCCACTGAGCAGACAGCCCAATATGGGGCTCCATCCCAGGACCCTGGGATCATGACCTGAGCTGAAGGTAGATGCTTAAACAACTGAGACACCCAAGTGCCTCCCACCTTTTTAGAAGAATTTTAATTTCTATACCTGTAAAATATTGGATAAGAATGCTTAACTTACAGGGCAGTGGTTCTCATGCATGAGTGTGTGTTAGAATTCCCTGGAAGGCTTGTTCAAATACAGAGTGCTGGGACCTATCCTCAGAGCTACTGACTCTGTAGGTCTGGGATGGACTTAAGGAGTTGCATTTCTAGCAAGTTCCTAGATGATATTGATGCTAGTGCTGCTAGTCCTAGGACCACACTTGCCATGCCACTATTACAGGTTCTTGTGAGGACCAGAAATGATGCATGTCCAGAGCTTCCTTGCTACACCATGCATAAATGGGCATTACTGTCATTGCTTTCATGTCCCACTGTCTCTGGTTCTCTCCTCAATTTTCATTGCCTACCCCCAGCCTGCACACATCCTGTGTGCCAGCCACAGCCAACCACTCACTGTTCCCTGAAATTTCTGTGCAGTTTTTGTCCTTGGGGGTATTATGTTTATTCTTGTCTTTCTTCCAAGAATTTCCCTGTCCTCCCCCCAACCCAGCCCATACCACAATCATACTTTGGAAGAACCTCCTCCTTTCCGAGGCCCAGCTCAAATGACCAGGAAGTTTTTGCATATCTTTTCCAGTTGGTATTATTGGTCTTTCCCAGTAACACTTTATCCATCTCTTCATTTATTGATTCATTTCATAAGTATTTATTAAGCGTCATTATGTGCCATACTCTGTGCTAGTTGTTGGGAGTACAGCAGTAAGCAAAAATGAATATGGTCCCTCCTCTCAAGGACTTCAAAACTTTAGAGTGAAAAAGAGGTGACACTCAAATAAACACAAATGACTGTAAAATTATGATCATGACACGCAGTAAGTGGGGGGTGTGCTCCTGCTTTAAGCACTGTGTAACAGAGGAAGATTCACAGAGGTTTAAAGTGGCCCCTTTTGTATAGGAATCATTGAACTCTGTAAGGTGGAATGGGGGAACAAACAATCCAAAAATGACTTGAGCATGCACAGTGCCTTGTATACCATGAACTTATTTTCTGGCCCTTTACCAGATTATTTCATTAATTCTCATAACAGCATGATATATAATCTCCCAGTTAATACTTGCTGAGCACATAAAATATCCTTGCCACTATTCTAGCTGGTATCAGATGTGTCAAGATAAATAAGATGCTACATTTAATTAATCCCCCACCACAGTAAAAAAAAAAAAAAATCCCCCAAACACAACCACTTAACTCTCTATTTAAAACCTTTTAGCGGTTCCCCCTGTGCTCTTGGGAGAAGTCCAGACTCTTTACATGAGCTGTAAGGCCATTTGTGATCTGGATCTGGTATATATCTTCTGTTTCAGCTGCTGTCCAACCCCAGTGCCCCCCATGTAGTCCAGCCAGAGTTGTGGTTCCTTAATGTGCCAGACTCTTTCCTAGAAACTCCACTCCTTACTCCTGTTTCCATTGGTCACTACTGGTGAATACAAGCTAAAGTTGAATTTCCCCACATTGGCATAAACCAAAGCCTAAAGACTTCTTTAAATCTTTTCAAGGGGAGGTGATGGGTGAGAAGATGTTGCTATTTATTAAAGACAATGTCATTAACAATTGAAAGAGCATTCCAGTGGTCTTATAGTATCCCAGACACTTGTAGCTCCTGATTTAGCAACCTCATCTTCAAATTAATTTCAGATAAATATGTAATAGTTTGATGAATCAACACAGCAATTTCTGCAGAGGGAGAGGTAAGTAATAGCAGCCCTGTCCTTCAAGAGAACCGCCCCTATTTTGTGAATCAATGAGGGACCAAGAATCTTGTCCCTTGTGGCTCTGCTGGGGACAGGGCATATCTCTGCATTTCAATTTTCTTAAACTATAAATGGAAAATCAATCTGTGTCCTTATCTGCAGAGTGCTTCAGGATCCCAAATGGGTTTGCTCCATAAATTCAAAGCATACCATAGAAAAAAGGCAGACACAAAGGTCGTGGCCGCATCATGTGGCTGCTCCTGGAGGGAAGGTTCAGTCCCTTGGGAATGTCTGCATCCTCTTCCTGCCATGCTGTTGACTGTTAACACCTGGCCTTTCTGTGCCATAAGAAGAAACTTTATTAAAATATTTTGGCACTTCTGCTTTTAGTAGAACTAGGAAGCCATGAAGCGTGCAAACAGGGCACAAAAACGAAACACATCCTGAGGAGAGTTATGAAACTTTTTTAGACCCAAGAAAACTTTCACTTTAGACTGTATGTCAGCTTGGATGGGAGTCGGCCTGGTTTCCTTTCATGTAAGCTAGCAGATCCATGGCTATTTCTGATTGTTCTCTTCTTGGCTAAAATGACCTACTGGCCTCCTAGAGACAGAGGCGGGCAATTCTAACAAGGTTAAGCTGTGGAAACTCCCAGGTAGAGATGGGCCTCTGCTGTCCATTGCCTCCATCCTAAAATGTCAAAAGTCAAGGTTGACTCACAGACTTCTGAGCCAACACTCTGTGAGCTGAACCAAATTCAGTCAGTTGATCTCATAATACGGTTGTTTGGGTACTTCTTTTCTCCACTAGAATGTGAGCATCTGGAAGCAAGGACTCTAATCCATCTTCTGTATTCTCCTCTTCCAACCTCCCTTTACCACTCCCACCCCACTCCAACTCCCCGATCCACCTCTTGCTTCTGGTACAGTGCATTACAGGACTTCATGGAATTTACTGAATCAAAATGTTGCTTATATTCATGTTAGTATGCTGACCTCTCACCACAGACCAACCTGTATTTGCTATAGAGTTGAATGCAATGTACCAAGGGGCCATCTGGGACCTCACTCTTCTGGATGGTTCTAAGAAGTCTTCCCAAAGCACAGGTCTTGAGTCCAACACTGTAGGGAGGCTTCCAAGGTGCAAAATTATGCCTTTTCCCCTCAAAATTTTCCTTTCATGTAATGAGTTAAAAAATGAGTTATTTTTCTTTCTTTACCGGATGAGAAATATGGCAGTCATGCCATCCATTTATAAATATACCACCAGTGAAATATCATGATATCTAATTTTCCTACCCTCTGTCATACGTGAATCCTATTCCTGATGTTAATTCACCTAAAAAAGAAATGGCCCCTGCCATTCCTGTATCTGCCAGTCTGGCAAGTGACACATACCTTCCTGGACACATCTAGGCAGGACCTGGAGGTGTAAAATGTTCCAGAATTGTAAATGATGCTACAAAGCCATTCTGCCACAGCCAATTAAGAGAACAAAGAAAAAGGAGCTCTGGCCACTGTGTTCTGGTAAGCTGCTGGCAAATGAGATGTGTACAGCATTATCTTGTCCTCTCTGTTTCTAAGAAAGGAGTTATAATTATGAAAGGGCAAACCACAACGTTTGGATGCTTAGATAACTGTATCTTTGATGAGCATCCATGCTGTCTGAATGTGGGCTGGGAATCCAGTTAGATGAAAAGAGTCAAGAGATTCCCATTCGAGAACCATTTTGGAAGTTAGTTTGGCCCATCCCTGAAAGTGACAGTGTGAATAATTTTCACTTAACTATTTATTATTGTTGTTTTGGACACCAAAGGCTGTAAGTAAAAACTAAAACAGAAATACATTTCCAAATAAAGCTCAGGTCTGATTTGATTGTTCCCATTCCAACTGGGCCCCTTTCAAATGAAAGTCATTTGCCATATTTCTGTCTTCCAGGTCCTCTGGACAAAACCCTTGGAGTGATCCTTGAATCCTTTCACACTTCAAATTCCAACCATTGGGGAATCTTATTGGCTCCACCATCAAAACATGTCCAGAATGGGACCAATTCTAACTACGTCCTCTGCCATTACCCTGATTTGCACCAATAAATTGGATTACTCAGTAGGAGTTTTTTTCTTGGATCTGAGGGCTTATAATTTTTATAAGAAAATTACAAATTTTCTTAGTATTAATTAATCAAGTATTTTTTCTTCCCCCTCTCTTCTCCTTTGGGGACTCCAGTTACGCATATATCAGGCAGCTTGAAGCTGACTTACTGCTCATAAAGGCTCTTGTTTAATTTTGTGGCAGGATTCCTTCTTCACTTTGTTTCATTTTGGATGATTTCTATTTCTACGTCTAGCAGATGTATTAACCTTCTCTCATGCATTGTTGAATCTGTTGCTAATCTTAATCCAGGATATATTTCATTTCAGACATCATTATTTTCATCCCTGGAAGTTCATTTTGGATCTTTTTTGTATGTCTTCCATGTCTCTATGGAATGTTCACTGTTTCTGGTAGCTTCCGAAATATATGAAGGAGAGTTTACTGTTCTTATCTCCTAATTCTATCATCTGTATGAATTCCAGGTCCAATTCAACTGATTGGCTTTTCTCCTCATTATAGGTATTACTTTTCTTCTTTGCATGTTTGATAATTTTCGATGGGATGCCTGACTTTCTGATTTTTTTTTCTTCATAGGGTGCCATGTCATTTTTAATTCTCTACGGATATTGTTGAGCTTTGTAATGACCACTTTTCCACTTTTTGAGGGGGCCAAATCTGTGGCCTTCTTTATGGTACCCTCAACTTTTTCTATTAGATAATCAGTGTTACTGTGGCGTTTATTCCTTTGACAGAAACAACTATCTAGAAACTTCCCTGTGAAGTTGCCTTTGAACTAAAATTCTCACTTATAGGGCTCCTTTGTCACTTTTTGCATTTTGAGGGGATTTTATACTGCCATTGCCACTAATTTATTCATCTCCTTCCCACCTTTACTTCTTCCCTATACAGCTATTCCCCCCACTGTCCTTGTAGCTGTGTGGGGTCCTAGCCTCTGGCTGTTAATGAGCATGGCTAAGTGCCTGCCCAGATTCAAACTCCATATCCTCTTCAATTGGAACATTTAAGGCATCACTGAACAAATAAAAAGTAGATGTGGATAGATTAATCCAAAGAATATAATTATAAGCAGGATTTTCCAAATTTCTTAAAATTTACCCTATTTGCTTCTGATGCATCTACACTATATCTTAATATATTTAGTAAGGGTTGCACCTTAAGTATATGTAATTTTCAAGTAGATGCAGATCTTGTTTGCTAAGGGAGGACTGCATGATGACAGATGAATGGAACCATAGCATTTCCTGAATCCAGTCTATTGAAATATAGTGTAAAAAATTAGGTGGCACAAGTGTATTCCCTCTTGAAAGGCTTTTGTTGTATGATTTCTATGTGTGGAAAAAAGAAAGATAGATGACAGTTAATAGTTTTTGTAAATGGAAACAGCACCAAGAGTCTGCCTGAGGACAAATTGTCTATGAAGATCATATTTCTGAATAAAAATGGGATTTCCTTTGTGGCTTAATTCAATGAGCAATTATGGGAAAACATTATTAATTCAGATATACTCATTTTCGCAGTGGACTGAAGCTTATTTTTGTCTCACAGGTTTCTTCTTTACATTTGGCTATTATCTGTAACTTTGTCTTATTAGGCCCCCATCCTAAATTCTGCTCTGCTTTTTGACATTCTAGCTACCTACCCTTCCACACAGTTCATTTGTGGCTTATGTTCTCATCTTGACCTCAAAGCAAAGACCCCATGAGCTACCTTGACAATGGTCCTTTAGATGTGTAGAGCACTTTTCACTTTACAAAGATTTTTAATTTATATTTCTTTTTATCTTCACAAGAGGTGCTTTTTCTCCCCCATTTTACAGATAGGAACATTGACGTTCAGAGTGGGAGTCATCAGTACTGTTCACCAACTGTTTGCACTTCTCCCCCCCTCCCATGCAGATGCTAGAATGGTACTTCCTGGCTTCTTTATGGTTAAGTGAGGCCAGATGACTGGTACTCACCAATGAATGGCTGGTGGAAGAGACACACATCACTTCTAGGATGATAACTTAGTTATCAATATCATACCCTCCAGAGCACTCTTTTCCCCTCGCCACAGTGATTGGCAATATTTGTGACAATGGCTAATAATAGCATGATCTATTGGGATTTGGGGGCTGTAAATTTATCGTAGACACCCTGAGTGCTGCTTTCAGTAATATATATAAACTGGACTATAATGCAAGTCTCCTCATCCAAACCACTTTCTTCTACATTGGTGTTTCCAGAAGGCAAAAATGTCTTCTAGCGAACAGAGTTAAACAGTGTTCTGTTTAACTTGGTTTGTCCGAGTCTCTAAATGCTAAGATGCACTGTGAAGCTCCAGAGCTGAATAGGTGTAAAGAGTATATGAAACTTTCCAAAATTACTTGAACAGGAAAACCTATCTTTTTGTACATAACAATCACAGGATTTGCATTGTGCATAACACACTTTGGAGAGCATTGCACTAGACACCCTGTGCTCCTTCTCTTGATGTACCTTTTTGCATCTTCCTGGGGTTAAGAACTCTGGTTAGAGATGTGGTTAAGGAAGTTAGGTAGAGGTCTTGAGGAAGATTACGGTTAGACTGAAGACCACTTATCAGCAAGATCAGCCCAAGTTGGGGAGCGTGGTAGCTGGGGGGTACATAAAGGAGTAAGACAAAGACAGGCTGTTGGTATAAGCACAGTGTGAACATGAATAGGAAGAGAAAGGCAGGCACCCAGAGAAAGCTACAGATGATGAACAGCCAAATGAATCTCTAAGACACGTGGTTGGGGGGGTGCCTGGGTGGCTTAATGGGTTGGGCCTCTGTCTTCAGCTCAAGTCATGATCTCGGGGTCCTGGAATAGAGCCCCATGTTGGGCTCTCTGCTCAGCAGGGAGCCTGCTTCTCCCTCTCTCTCTCTCTGCCTGCCTCTCTGACTGCTTGTGATCTCTCTCTGTGTCAAATAAATAAATAAAATCTTAAAAAAAAAAACACGTGGTTGGGGAAGATGGCACAGAAGGACAGTCTGGCATTGAGCACGAGAAAGGCAGGGTCAGAGGTGTAGCCTTGCAGACAGCTATGATACCAACCAGGAAAGCCTGCAGTTAGGGAACTCACTAAGTACTAGGTACTTTGATTAGCACTTTATACATTTCCTCACTTAATCCTACAGGCATGGTTAGTGTCCCTGCTTCGCAGCCAAGGAACTTAGCCATTGTTAACCAAACAGTAAGAAAGCAAGTTGGAATTTGTATCCTTATAAGTCTAAATTCACCATCAGGTGTTTAGCCACGATGCCCTACCGCCTCCCCATAGTTCATGAATCTAGGTCTTACCAAAGATACCTCCTGCTACATTGGTTTTTCTCTTTAATAACTTAGTTAGTGGACTTTGAGTGTATTGTCAATGGAGAATCCAGAACACTGGGCCCATGGGGTATACCAGAGGGGCCTTTCATGTTTGGATAACTAAGTATTCTGGTTCTCTTCTCAGAAGTCAATTTTACAGATAAATCATCTTCCTACATTGGGATAGTCAGTAAACAAAATGCTTTCAAAACACCTTAACAAAGAGAATTTACTTTCTAATTTAAGGCAACATCATTTTCATCTCAAAAAGTAAGTGGTCACAAGCTGATCTCTTCTATGGGTGGTCTCGGTCATTTGTAACTGACAAATAAAGTTTTAAGCTAAATGTTATTTTTTAAAAGATTGTATTTATTTATTTGAGAGAGAGACAGTGAGAGAGAGCATGAGCAAGGAGAAGGTCAGAGGGAGAAGCAGACTCCCCTTGGAACTGGGAGTCCGATGCAGGACTTGATCCCAGAACTCCAGGATCATGACCTGAGCCGAAGGCAGTCGTCCAACCAACTAAGCCACCAGGCATCCCACAAATAAAGTTTTAAATTACTAAACCTCTAAAAGAAGGTGACTTCTAATTTCAAAAGTTTTTTTTTTCTTCTTGCATTGCTAAAAGATTGGATTTGGATCATTTTGTTCTCCCCCACAATATTTAGTTTCTGTGATTAAGTCCACAGAGATGAAGAAACATGAGTCATAAATTTTGAAACTAAAAATCCTCTGATTCATCTAGAATTTTTTGAGTAGATGAGTCAGTGTATTGATTAACTTGAATGGTTATGACATTTTCCCCTTTCATTACTAATCATCCAGATCCAAAATTTGTAGCAAGATACTGTTTTATGTTTTTTGATCCTCGGACTTAGTTTGCTGTGGTTTGGTTAGTGTTTTTTTTTTTTTTTTCTTGTCTCTTCAGAGCTGAAAATCAAGCTATAAACAAAGGCATTGATTGACTCAGTGAGTTGAATCACTTGGTGTTTAATTATGAACTACTTGGAGATTGTTAAAAATTCATGCAGTTTTGTATTTGTGGTGGTACAGGTTTAAAAGTCATTAAGAAACAGCATGACTAGCTTAGATAATTAATATTTGGCTTAAAAAATAAAAACATTGCAATTATGAACAGCATGACCCATGGTCAATTATGTATCCCATTTTTTTCAAGTAAACCCCATAATTCAAATGGATACATTATGAAATTAGCTATTCATTCACTCATTCATTCATTCATTCAACAAGTTTTATTTTTAATGATTGTTATCTACTAGTGACAGGAGCTATGCTGCAAACTGTCAAGGTTACAGAGATGAACAAAATTCTTTCCTGTCCTCTTAAAGCTTATAGTCTAGGAGAGGATTTAATACTTCTGAAAAAAAAATACCTAATTGATGCAACATACATGTAGAAAATGAGTAATAACAGGAAAATACCGAAGTAATTCAGAGAAGAGATATCTTACTTTCAGAGGGGAATATAGGAAAAGCTTCAGAGGACATATGGGATTCTGAGAACCAAGAGTGGACAGAGAAGGTATGATTAGAAAAAAAAAATTATGAAAGATAAGGGACATTCAGGGACTGAAACAAAGATATTTTAACAACTATGAAAGCATGATAAAAGGCAGTGCTTCCCAAACTATCATTTGTAAGAAATGTGAAGGTCTTATTAAAATGCAGATTTCTTTTTTTGGTAGGTCCAGTGTGGGGGAATGCAATCTGCATTTCTAACCAGCTCCCAAGTGACATACATGCTATTGGTGTGTAGACTACATTTTGAGTAGCAAGGTCCTAGGGCAGTGCATTAGGAGTCAAAGACCATGGCGTGCTAATGGTCAACAGTATGATATGGACTGGATTTTATAAGTTGAGGTCAATGATCCCTGGAGTGGTTAGAGAATATTTCAGAGGAGAAGCAGAGCTACACCTAGGATGTGGAAGGGTAGAGGACTCAATCAAACCTGTGTGAAGAGGCAGAGACTCTAGGAAGGTAAAATATGGTGAACAAAGATGCAGAGAAAGGAATCCATAAGGTGTCTCCAGGCAACAACGAGCAGACTGGTCTGGCTGGCATATAGGCATTGTGGAGGGGATTAGTGGGTTATGATGCTAAAAGCATAAGGTCAGGATGACATCATGGAGGGCCTTGGTAGTGAGACAAAGATGCCTGGGTATCAGCTTGTATACAAGCTTGGCATGATGGGAGTACACGTTGAAGTCAACAAGAAACAGAAAAGTACTATCGTGTTATTAACACATGTACCCACTTCACTGGACCTGCCTGGAGGGGATGGTTTCCCCATTTAGTACAGAGCTCCAGATAAGTACCTAGGAAGGAAGGCTGGTAAGGCGAGTGTCTGGCTGGTTTGGGCTTCCACAGAGGGTATATTTGCTAATGTTCAGTACTCCTGTACCCAGAAAGAAATATCAAGGTTCAGCTAGACTTAAAGGACTGAAGATTGGGAGGAAGGCAATCATTTCAGCCTTGGGGGATGCTGAAACTGTCCAAGGAGGAAGTCTAGAAGAGGAGCTCTTAATGTTCCCTGCAGGATCATGGACTCCTTTGAAATCTGATGAAAGTTGTGGATGCTTTCACCCAAATGAACACACACAGGCAAGTGCAAACACCATCTTGCATAAACGTACAGAGGTTTCCTGGAAATCTCTGGAGCCTGTCCATTTATTCAGAGGTTTGGAAACTCTTCCTTCTGGAGAGGAAAAGTGAAGAGGTAGAAGTACAAAGCCTTTGAAGAGGAAGCAGTAAAGACCAATAAGGAGCCCTCAGGTAGGAAGAGTCTAAACATTTCAATATAGGATTGCCTGCACCAAAGGAAAAGAGAGTTTCTGGGGGACCACATACGTCAACATTATCACAAGTCAATGAGGGAAAATACACTGGTCAGTCCAAGTCAAGGGCTATGTGCAGAAAAAATTGTAGTAGCATGCTGAGGATACAAAACTCTACAAAGTCAGTTGAGGCTTACATTGGCAGTGAGGGAGTGAAGTTGGAGAGAAAGAAGGACTTTAAACAAGGGGAGAGATGGCAGAAAAGATGAGTAAGGCAGAGAGGAATTCCAGGGTGAATATGATGAGAGTTCAGGAAGCTCATGTCAGTAAGTTACGGTGTGAGGTCATTGACCAAACAGGGTGTGTAGAGTGGGCAGTTTGAGAAAATGCTGGAATTGGCATTGTGAACATAATAGGGAATCCTTCAAAGATGAAAACAAGATTTGTGATCAATATCTGATGTAGTACTAATGATGAAATGTATGGTGCTATTGAGTTTGCAATATTTCTCTGTGCCAAGTGACCCCAAAGATTGACCCCAGATATCTGACACAGTCTCCTGCAGAGCTAGATACTTGGGACAAAACGTTGGTCATACAGGTTCCAAGCTATAATCATCTCATGTTACTGCAAGTTTGGTTTCTGTAAACAACTTCCCAAGAGTGGTTATTTCACCCATCTAGCCAAATTCTTCCTGTGGAGAAGCAGTGATATCTGTACAGCCAGCCGATCTATTGGAGAGGCAGCCATTGACAGAGAAATCAATTCAATACTGCACCTATTGTACCTAATTCACTTAATTGAAACTACTGTACACACATGCAGATGGGGTGCAATTTCATATTAAAATGTGAATGTAAATCATGAGCATCAGATAGCCAATCAGCAGGAATTTGGAATATATAATGGTTATTGGCATCCTACCCAGTGGAGTAATAACAGTCCAATTTGGAGCCGGCTGAATACAGGCAGATTTGGGTTTCCTCTGCTTCCTGGTGAAGGGTATAAAGGTCCTGAGGGGGAAGTTGTGCAGATAAGGAGGGATAGAGAATGATCCAGGCTAACATGGTGAGGCACAAGTGCATCTTGCAGACGAATTATAGGTTGTTCGTGCCTGCCAAAACTGTGAGTGGATTTGCAAGATTGATTAAAATGATGGCCCGCTGTGTAGATAGTCTGAAATCATTACATTCCCCTTCTATCCACTCTGACATAGGCGCTCACTGAGATAGCATGACCACAGCCCCTTGCGCAGGGCCTGCTACGCCCAGTGGATTCTCGAGGAGGGCACTTTCTCCTTTTTCACAGGTGATTGCAGGAAGGAAGCACTGCTGTTTTGATAACAGCCCAGTGAATCCAGTTTTAGCAATGAAGTCTTCCACCTGTGGTAAAACTTAAGTCTAACTAATAAGTAGTTAGAATTTTGAGCCTCCGTGTGAATTTTGTTGACATTTGTCCACATTACAGAAATGCAACTTCTGATGACAAATTTTGTTACCGCATTTAATCTCCACTTGAGAGACAGAGAATGGTAATGGGGAGTTGGCAGAGGAGTGTATCTGCATTTCTAGCTGGTGGTAGCATTCTATTCCTCTTTGAAGCATTAAAAGTTCTCACTTCTCTTGAGCTGTGAGAATACAGCTGGACTCGCTGAGATGCCAATATTTTACCATTGTCAATTCATCTGGTACCCGAGAACACACTCATCAGTCATCTGCAGTGTTTTAATGAAATCACCAAAATGGAGCGTTGTAAAATTTGGGGTCGCAGCCTATCAACCACTCAGCTGTTATGTGTAATAAAAGCCTAACACCGCATCCATCAAAAACATCTGCAGGAAGAGAAGGACATCAAACCCAAGTCTTCAAAGAGGAAGACATGGACCCGGGGCCCTTAGAGGTCACAAATGCTATACAGGGCCAGTGGAACACACATATGGAGAATAGAATAAACATGCATGGTCCACATGACTGTCCAGTCAGGCATATGGCAAGTAGACTGTCCTTATTTGGTGTCTTTCCTCTGTTTTGGTATCTCACGACCAGTGAACATGTATTTTTGAGGGCCTACTCTCCGTAGACCCTCATTTTTATGTCTGTGGTGATTTGCCCAACTGACTAGACTCAGAAAAGACCACATAATGGCCTTGGATATAAGTCACCCTCCTTTCTCCAGAATTTTCTAGGCCTTTGACGAAGTGTGAAGGGGTGGTAATGGGGACATGAGCTCAATGTTTTCATAAGGCCAGCAGAATCTTTTAGTAAAACATCAAATATTAATGTGAAATCATTTTAGGTAGAATGGAGTTAGTTTTATGTAGAGTGAGTTTCTGTTCTGAGGGTAAACTCCATGACAGAGCATTTAAAGAAGGGACGGGTGATAGCAGTTACTGAGATACTCTGTATCTGTGCTTGAAAAGGTGCAGAGAATAGTGTACCACCTCCCCCCATCCCTCTCTAAAGGCACACACACCATGCTGGACTGTGCGCCTAGGCTGCCCTCTTCAATACCACAGGGAAAGGATGCTACTACCCTCTCTCTGGGTCAGTACTTTCTGAGAGGCAAAATGTGATTGTTGGAGACAGGCCATGTGAGTTCAAATCCCAGCCCTGCCACCTTCTAGCTGCATGACCTCGGGCCAGGCCCTTAATGTCTCAATGCCTCAGTTTCCCCATCTGCAAAATGGTGATGATCACTATTGTCCCTGTCTCACTGGGTTATTCTGAGGACTACGTTTGTGAAGTGTTTAGAACAGATGAGGCCTATCATAATAGCGATCACTGTGTAAATGTAGTTGGTGGTGGGTGGTGGGGGGGAAGGGCACTGAGTGGGGTGAAGCAAGAGGGTAAGTCCCTGAGACACAGACCACCCTTGGCTTGGAGGTTGAGGACAGGAGGATGTGGACACTGCAGGCAGGTTCTGGGATTCTGAGAACAGATGTGACTTGGGCAGTAGCAAGACTCAGAGTGATTTCCCTGCAAGCCCAGCACGGCTCAGGGGCATAAGATTAGAAATGATGGGGATGTCCCCAGGCCAAGGACACAGAGACAGGCTCCCAGTCTTCCTCAGCTGAAGAGGTGCAAGCAAGAAAGCAAGAGAAGCTGACAGGACTTCCAGAGCTGAGGGGGAGCCAGGGTTGGGGGAAGGCCAGCAGTGGGAAGTGCGGGACGCAACAGTGGCAGCTTGTGTGGGTGTCAGCAGGTGAGGACAGTGCACACTTGTCCCTGGAACCCCAGTGGTACCTGAGAAGACAGAGCCCCTGACCTGACTGACACATGTCTGCCACCGGGCAAAATGGAGAGCAGAAAAAGGGGCAACTCTGCTATGTGCTACTTACTGTTATTGTCACTTTACAGATGAGGAACGGGGAGCAGAGGAAGATTATGTAACTCACTCAAGGTCACAGGGCTATGGTGGGACAGAGCTAGGATCCCAAGCCTGTTTCTGGGGCTGAAGGCCTGGAGGGAGTGTGCACATCCAGAGCTCAATAAAGCAGGACTCAGTCGGGCTTCCTCAGATTATAGAAAGCATGCTCTGTACCTTCTGCTGGGCCTTCTTCCCTGCCCAGGACTTGACCAGGTCCATTTTATGTGTCAGATTGAAGCTTGCAGCCAGGGTGCTCACCTCAGCCCTGCTAGCCTTGCAGAGCTCACCTGGCAGGTTTCCCAGAACAAAACAAGGCAGGGTCACTTCATTGCCAGGAAAAGAACCAGATAACACTCATTCGAGCTATTTTCACATGGTGTTATTTCTTACTCTATGAAATAAATATGTCAGGCATCAGACCAGCAGTGACAAGAAATCTCCAAGAACATCTTAGAGACTGTTTCTGAGGATAGGCTTAATCCACAGATTGGGGTGTCATTGGAACAAAGATACCGTAAACCTTTAAGCCTAGAATTGTTTTGGCAGCCAAGCCCCGCGCTGCCTTCTGACTCAAACAGACAGTTCCTCTAATTGATTTAGATATCTATAGCCTATTTTACCAGGCCTCTGTCTCACCTGAAATGTTGTGCCTTCTTGACTATAGCTCCTATAATCTGACGTCTTAAGGCATGAGTGAATTGGACAGAAGAAATTCCAAGCTAACACATCAATCTGGACACATGAGAAATCCCAGGTTGAGCCTCTACCCCGATAATTCAAGGCCATGCTGGAACGGAATGGGGACAGTGGAGTATCAGCATTGGAGGGCTTAGCTGCACTGGGTTTTGGTTGTCTGGCCTTGGCCTTGTAGAGGCCCCTGGTAGAGAGCCATTATCTGAGTTGAGTCTACCTTATTCTCATCAAGCTCTACACAGTCACACAAGCCACAGAATTTAAACACTTTGTAGAGGCGTGCACACGTAATACCTGTTGTGCTTTTATTTGTAAAAATCTCCCCTACTTATGCAAAGAATATTGAATCTTATTTTCTTTCTATGTTTGGAATTCTGGCTGAGCTTATTTAAATCTTCAATGACTTACCTTTAAGCAGTATCTCGTCTGAATGCTTTCATTGCCTAATGCTAATAGTACAGTTTTTCTTGATGCTTTTGGTTTCATTTTGCTTCCTACTAGGTGATGGCATTTTTAGGTATAAATGATCACAGGCAAAATAATGCAATGAGGGATTTAGAGCCACAGAGAAATATTACTGTGTGCTTTCCATAGATAATAAAACTCTCCCTATAGGTAGGAAGGCACAAGACAAAGCAGGCATACCTCTGGCCTTCTGAATATAGTATAATAGAGTCAACTCTTGATTATCCACATAGACCTTATCCTATTTGTGAGTAGTTTGCATTAATTTTTTTAATGTGTATATAAACTTCCCACACCCCCATTCAACCTTCTCCCAGTCCAACTCTACCCATTGATTGGCACAATTTATATTCTCATTTGCTGGGAGTAGTGACCAAAGTTAAAGATGTAAAACAGAATAAGGAATGTAGGGTTAAGTAAAAGACAAAATATTCTAAGCTAAGACAGTACACTTTCAAAACAAAATAGCAACAACTTTGGGCTTTTTGGACAGCTTGAGTTATCTGTACTACAATTCCTCTCCCCTTTATGGCTTACCAGGAGTTGGCTACAATTACCATTTGGTGTTGAATCATGCACATGTGAGCAGACCTAAGCCAGGGAGCCTGTACATCTTCCATATGGAGCTGTTACAGAAATTATCCAGCTAGGGTTTAAACAGTGAAATGAAGAGGCCAGTCTTGCTGGAACAGTAAAGTAATGTGAAGATAAAAGACCAGGGGACAGAAGAGTTGACCTCCATTTACTTATTTTTCCTATGCTACTCATTATTCTGACTATTTTTCAAATAAAAATGGCTGTCAGAAATAGAGCTTTGGGTGAAATTCATTAAAAGCTGTGTTCTGCGGGCCTGTGCACTCATGTTCTCCTCTCTCTGAATAATTGGTCACAGTGAACCAAACAAACTGTGAGTGGACTGTAGTGAACCTAGCAAACCATTCTTCAGATAGCTGTGAAAACTTCAAATGCCTTTTCTCAGACTCCTTTTCAAACAGAAAAGTGAATCTGTGTATATGAGAAAAATACTGATAAGGAGATGCTATGTATTATCCAAGTAAAGAGTTAAGACTTTTCAAAGGATTCTTCTTGGAGACTGAACATCAGGTTTTGTAAAATTATACAGACATAAAATGCAGTGAGGTCATGTTCACCCAAAAGGAACTTGGAAATCGGTGTTGGTTGTAAACTTTGGTTAAATTCATTCTTCCTTCTTTCCTCTGGGTCTTTGTGAGTAGTTCATAAAAATCATTCTCAGTAAAGCACCTTTAAGCAGAATCTCATTTGGATGCTCTCATTGCCTCATGCTAATTTCACAGTTTTTCCTGATGCTTTTGGTTTCACCTTGCTATTCTTAAATAGGAGGATAAAGAAGAAAGTCTAACAGTGGAGGCTGTATTTATTTTTTCCTATCTCAGTTTCATCTGGCATTACGTGGCTACGTGATGGAAATACCAGGGTTTTCCTTTTGTGCATTATCCGTGGATCTTGCTTTTCTAGGTAAATCATATTATGATTGCTGTGATCATGTTGCAAGTGACCTGTCAAGTTCATGTCCAACTGGAAAAGAATGGGAGCCTTCACAGGAATGACAAAATGTCTTCTTTACTGACAGCACCTGTGGACCAAGTCATTTAATGTTGGATTAATTTCTTTGAAATTTAGTCCCAGGTGCCCTGCTGGGGTAAGACTTCAAGTTTATTTAGCATGACAGAGGAAGTAAAATAGTCAGAAGCACATCATTTCAAAAGCCTGAACCAGGAGGTAGTCTAGGAAATAGACTGAAAGGAGGGAAAGGACAGTAAGATGAGGGCTCAGGAAAACTGGGGGGCTTTGGACTAGTCACTTGCCCTTCCTGAGATGATATTTATCCTCTGCAAAGTCAGAGCAATAATATACCCACTGAGTTCTTGTGAAGATGGCGTGGAAGAGTTTTCCAAGCCATAAAATACCAGAGGTTTGTACTGGATTCTTATTATTGAGAAAGGGGATTGCTATTCTCTAAGAGAACAAAGAGACTGTTGGTTATTTATCTTTATGTCATATGTAATATGTGATTTGTTGTTGTTTAATAACTATAGAATGTTTATATTCCACTAGGATGCCAGCTGGCAGAGTTTACACTGAAGTCAAAATAGATAAGGAAGGAGATGGATCATATTGGAAGGAATAGTGGGAGTGTTCTTAAGAGTTCTATGTTAATGGTTATGTCTTAATCAGTTTCCATACCCAATTTTTCAGTTAGCAATTTATGAGATGTGTTTTGGTTTCTGTGAGCTTCTAAATTCTATTTGGATACACTGTTGTACCCCAATCCAAATTCCCTCATTTGGAAAGCCAATAAGCCATTAACAGCCTTTATAATTCAGTTCCTAGAACATGCAGTGTTCTCTGGGTATTATCATCTGTGGATACTCAAGAAGGAACCCAGTCATTTCCTGGATTGTTTTTTTTCAGTAACATAATGTCATAGTGACATTCTCAGTTCTCTTAGTCACTCAGGTCAGACAATGAACGTCACTGACTCTAATCACTGTGCCTTGTATGCAAACTCTCCACACTTCCACCGAACACCCTGTGCCACCTTTTCTTTCTTTCTTTCTTTCTTTTTAATATTTTATTTATTTATTTGACAGAGAGAAATCACAAGTAGATGGAGAGGCAGGCAGAGAAAGAGAGAGGGAACAGGCTCCCTGCTGAGCAGAGAGCCAGATGTGGGACTCGATCCCAGGACCCTGAGATCATGACCCGAGCCGAAGGCAGCAGCTTGACCCACTGAGCCACCCAGGCACCCCATTATGCCACCTTTTCAATCAGCCCCATGTGTTGGTGTGACTTCATATTCCTTCCTGAAGTCACATGAAGCATAAGTACAACAGGCTGGTCAGAATAAGAAAAACTTGGAAACGTCATACCTTGGTGACAGGAAGTCCTAAGGTGTTAGTGACAATGACTGCTATTTTGGAAGCACTTAGGCTGAAGGTAGCCTTGGAAGTCTTTTCCAGAACTGCTAGGGGCAACTATTCTAGAATCATTAGCAGACATTGTTGGTTGGCAAGTTCAACAGCCATTTTCAGCTCCCTGTGGATACCAGGAAGTGAGGTATCTGTAGCTAGGTTTGGCAGTGTGGTTCAGTGCAGGACCATGAGACACGAGGGAAAATCTGTTGTAGGACCTGGGAAATGCTTGTAGTTTCCTGATAACAGGGTATGTGTGGCTCCCCCTTTTTATTCATTTTTTTAAAGTTTATTTATTTAAGAAATCTCTACACCTAACATGGCGCTCAAACTCACCACCCTGAGATCAAGAGTCACACTCTCCTCCAACCGAGCCTGCCAGGTGCTTCCCGCATTTCATTCTTCCCCCTAAAATGTAGACACAATGTCTGAAGCTGCAACTGCCTTCTCCTGACCATGAGGTGATAAGACCTCACTACCATACGCATATACACACAAAGCCCAAACTTTGAGTGTAGCAAAGTAGAGATGAAAAGAGCCTAAGTCCTTGAGAACATTATTGAGCTCTCTGCCCAACTCTGAGACTGCTTTATTTTATACCTTCTGTTAGGTAAACATGAATGTTCTTACAGTTTCAATGACTCTTCTGCAGGTATTAGTTACTTTTAGCCAAAAGCGTTCCCAGTGCATGACACTTTCAAAAAATAAAGATGGAGGCATTTTTCCTTATAAATACATAGGACTTCTATCCCTTTGTTTGCCAACAAAGCTTTATATAGTTGAAGGAGGCATCTGACAGTAGAATGATTTCATTAGACATCATTTTATATCTACAGTTTGGATTATCGATTGCTAATGGGCAATCCTCCCACCAGAAATGTAAATGCTCAGACTTCTCCATAGAGTCATAGCAATATTGCTATTTTCATTACTCCCTTCCACAAAGGAAGTAAAGTTAGTTTTTTGTAAGCTGAATAAAAAGCATCCTAAATTAACATCAAGTAGCTGACAAATAGTCCTCCAGACAGATTTTTTAAAACAGAAGGAAAGAGGGAGTCTATATGAAAACCATGCCCTTAGCATAACTTGAAGACAATGTCCAAACTTCAAATAACTATAAGTGAAAAGGCAAAATTTACCGGTTCCCAGAACGTGATCTCTCATGGTCTTAACCCATGTCTGCCCTGCGAAGGCTCTGTGGCAAGCAGAGGCAGATGAAGACAAACTTATGGGAAGATGGAACAGGGAAGTTAACAAAAGGTCCTAAGTTTGTTTTAAATCTACTTTCATAAAGACTAAGTCAACACTGAGTTTGAAAGTATTAAAAGGAAAACTTTCTAGGAAGAGCAGAGCATAAACCACAAGGAAGGAACTTGAAATTATACATTATTGAAGTGATATATATGGTCAAGGCCTAGTTCAACAGGCAGGCATGAGGTAAAAGGACAGACAGAGTATAAAGGAACAGCTTTCAAAACACATAGCTTTTGGGGGGGAACACAAAAAAGGAGGAGAAAAGAATCTTTTGGCAATAGGACAGTTAAGAGGAATACAAAAGAAAAGGGGGGAAATTCAGGACCCTGTGAGACAGAAGAGAGCCACAAACCCTAAAACCTTCCAACCTCCCCAACCTCTACAGAATTACCTGAACTTTGCTATATACTGACAGAAGCAGCTACCTATATTAAATCAGCTTGATTGCCATAACAGATATCATAGACAGGTGGCTTAAACAATAGATACTTATTTTCTTGCAGTTCTGGAGGCTGGGAAGTCCAAGGTCAAGGTCTGGCAGGGTTCAGCTTCTTTTTTTTATTGTTTTTATAAACATATAATGTATTACAGGGCTCAACTTCTTGTGACGGGTCTCTTCCTAGCTTGAAGTCAGCCACCTTCTCATTGTGTCCCTCCATGGCCATTCTTCTGTGCATGCATGGAGAGAGAGAGAGAGAGAGACATCTCTTCTTCTTATAAGGCCACCAATCCTAAAGGATAAGAGCCCTACACTTACTTACCTCTTCAGAGGCCCTATTTCCACATGCAGTCACATTGGAGGTTAAGGCTTCAATGTACTCAATTCGAATCAATGAATTGAGTGGATGCAGTTCAGTTCATAGCAGTGTTGTTAACTTAGAAGTCCTATAAAATGCCCTAATTCCATAAAAATGAACAAAATAAAAGAAAGCTATGGCAGAAAAATCAGGAAATAGGAAATACATATGTACTGAGGGTAATACCCCCCCAAACCAAGACAAAACATGACGTCTAGAAAAAAAAATAAAAAACATGGGAACTACCAAGCATAATTAGGTGTACTTAAACCAGCTCTTAAGGCTATAAAAAACCACCTTGAATCAGAAATTCAGAAACCAAAAGTAGAAATGGAATGAAAACAAGGAGAAATAAGAGCCTTCAGGGACTTTGGAAATAAATGGAAGAAAAAGGCAAAATTATCTCATAAAAGAAGAATACATTACAAGGGGCCCAAGGGAGGGAGAACAGGTTGAAATGAAAAAAGACAGGGAGATAAAACCAATAGAATAAAAATGCCATAAAGAAATAAGTAAAAATGGTCATGGAGAAGGTGGTAGAAAGGGAAGAGAGATAAAGAAGGAATAATATTTGTATTATTGGAGTCCCTGGAGAATAAATGGCAAAACACTGAAACAGAGCTAAGATTTAAAACTATACAGTAAGAAAACCTTCCAGAAATAGAAGAAGACCTGGATTGACCCACGGCACCTAGGGAAATTAACAGAGAATGATCAGCTCCAAGACATGACCTGGTAAAAGTATTAGATTTCAAAAAGAAAAATAAAATCTCTAAGGCCTCCAGGCAAAAAGATCAATTAGCTTACAAAACAATTAGACTGACATAGACTTCTCAAAACCAACATACAAATTAGGGCAACAATGGAACCCCACAGCATTAAAAAAAAAATAACAACAATGAAAGATAGTGTGAAGCAAGGATGATATATCCAACCAGACTATAGGCAACCAGTGTGCAACGTACAAGAACTCAGGGAATTCTGAATTCCTTAGCTCATTTTGAGGACTATCATGGGGGTGACCTTCATCCAATTGTTATGACTGGGGAACTTCTACAAAAGGACTGACAGCGAGCATATTAAGATACATATTAGACAGAAATTAAGAATTGTGGTGGGATATTAATGCACAAAACTACATATTGTGGCAGTACAAATAATTCAGTTACCATTAGGAGGAGGAAGGAGACTGAAAGACAACATAGGAAAGGTGATGGGTGTGTGTTACAGGAACTGAGAAGAACACACAGGTAAACCGAACAGTAAAAGTTTATTTTTTTATTTTTTTAAAAGATTTTATTTATTTATTTGACAGACAGAAATCACAAGCAGACAGAGAAGCAGGCAGAGAGAGAGAGGAGGAAGCAGGCTCCCCACTGAGCAGAGAGCCTGAAGTGGGGCTCGATCCCAGGACCCTGGGATCATGACCTGTGCTGAAGGCAGAGGCTTTAACCCACTGAGCCACCCAGGTGCCCCCCAAGCAGTAAAAGTTTAAACAAGAAAGTCAAGTATGTTAAGAAACAAAAAAGTATAACCACAATAGAGAATGCTAGGACCTTCCTAAATAAATAAAAAGACCTTCCTAAATAACAGAAAAATTATAAACAAAAAGAAAATTATTTGTATCTTTAGAGAAATGCATGGAAAATAGAGAAAAATAAGCATAATGATATAATATTATGGCACATTTGAGAGAAAACAGATGCTGATAAGCTAAACTCATCAATTAATTTTTTTTTTTTTTTTTTTGAGAGAGAGAGGGCGTATAGCATACTCACACACATGCGTGGGAGTGGAGAAGGGTACAGAGAGAGAGAGGAAGATCAAGAGAATCTTAGGCAGGCACCATACCCAGTTTAGAGCCCAATGTAGGGATCAATCTCTGGACCCCGAGATCACGACCTGAGCTGAAATCAAGATTTGGAGGCTTAACCGACTGAGCCACACAGGTACTCCCATCAATTAATTCTTAATTAATACCTTAGTTGGCTCATAACAGAGGATCCAACTATAAGCCATATACAAAGCTGGACCTGAAACAACTTGATGTGGCAAGACTACAAACTAAGAGATGAATGAAGAAATAACTGACAAATGGAAACCAAAAGGCATGTGATACTAATACCAGACAAAGCAGGTTTCAAGCCACAGAGCATTAACTGTGACATAGTAGAAAATGTTTTTTATTGTCGATTTTTTCTTGGTTAGAATTTTATCAATTTTGTTTATCTTTCAAATAACCATCTTTTGGTTTCACTGATTTTCTACATTGTGTTTATTTTCAATGGAATTGATCTCTCTTCTCATCTTCGTTTTTTTACTCCCTTTTCCTTGTTTTGGGTGTTCTTTGTCTATATGCTGTTCTTTGTCTATTTAAGGTAGGAACTTAGGTTACTGATTTTAGATCTTACTCCTTTTTTTTTTTTTTCTAACTTATGCCCTTAAGTTATACATTTCCCTTTGGCATTGTATTAACTGTGTCCACCAATTTTGATAAGCTGAATTCTTATTTTCATTCAGTTCAAAATACTTTTTAATTTCCCTAGAGGATGGCTCATTCACCTATGGGTTATTTAGAAGCAATATGTTGTTTAATTTCCAAGTATGTGGGCATTTTCCAGATTTCGTTTTGTTATTGACTTCTGTATCAAAACTGTAATAGTCTAAGAACATAATTTTATTTCTTCTCTTCTTTTAAATTTAACTTTTATTTTATGATTCACATTAAGACCTATCATGATGAATAGTCCATGTACCCTTAGAAAGAAGGTATATGTATATATTGTAGCCAGATGGAGCATTCTATTAATAACAGTTAGGTAAAGGTGGTCAATAGTGTTCAGGTTATTGGCATACTTTCTGAGGTACTGCCTACTTGTTTTATCAATTACTAAGAAAAGAATCTTGAAGTCTCCAATTAGAAGAACAGATTTGTCTGTCCTTTTAAACTTATCTGTCTTTTTGCTTCATGTATTTCAAAGTTCTGTTGTTAGGTATATAAACCTAACAACAAACCTAACCTTAAAGATTGTTATGTCTTCCTGAGGAATTGACCTCATCATTATGCAATGTCCCATTTTATTCCCGATGGTATTCCAATGTCTACTTTGTCTGAAATTAATATAGTTTTTCAGTTACTGGTTGTTGGTTATATCTTTCTTCATCTTTTATTTTAAACCTATTTATTTCTATTTAAAGTGGGTTTCTTGTAGATATAAGGATACATATTAGGGCTAAAAGCTATAATTTACAATAAAGATATATCATTTATGAATATTTATATACCAAATAAGACATCAACCACCTTTAAGAAGCAAAATCTACAGGAGATAGCACTAATAATGGAGAGATTAATAAACGACTCTCAGCATAAACAAAATCAAGTGAACAGTAATTAAGTAGGGAGAGAGAAAAGCTAAACAACACAGTCAGTTGGGTGGATTTTATGGATATGTATTGAATTCCCATATAAGAGCAAATGCACATTCTGTCAATAAACCATGGCACAGGCACAATATTGATTGATACTAGAGCATAAAGAAAATATCAGTGACTTCCATTAAACAAAAATATTATAAATTATACTCTCTAATCACAATGTAATAAAAGTAGACATTGTTACCAAAACAAAAAATAGAAAATGCTCTTCAAGTTGAAATTAAGAAAACCTTGTATTAAACTTTTCAATAAAATAGAAAATGTAAATTGACATCATAGAATTTACAAAATAATTACACTGAAAACACTATATATCAGAATCTGTGGCATAGCAGTGGTTCAAAGCAGTGATCAGAGAATAATTCAGTTTACTATTCACTTTTCTCAATAAAAATGAAAACTGAAACTAAATGAAATATTTAGCTCAAAAAAACCTAGGAGAAAAAAATCAGAGTAAGCAAAAAATGAACAAGGAAGAAAATAATAAAGTTAAAAACAGGAACTAATGAAGCAGAGGATAGAAAATGTAGACATAATTAATAAATCAAAATCATTGGAGACTGTTTCTTGAAAATTATCAAAATACTCAAACAGTAACTAAAGAAAAAGGGTAAAGTAAAATTGTACAAAACATTCAAAGATAAGAGGGAAGAAATTTAAATAAAACTTAAGATATTACTTTCCATATCTGTATGTAAAAATACTTGAAAATCTTAATAAGGTGATCACCTACGTAAGGTGAAAATCTTAATAAGGATGATTTCTTATGAAAATGAAAATCTAGATTACTGAAGATGAGCTTTTTAATTTTTTTTTTTTTAGAAAGCTCAGCAGACCAATTTCCATCAAAAGAGTACAGAAAGCTTAAAGGTTTTACACCCATACCAAAAGAAACACCAGGCTCAGTTGATTTTACAGGGGAATTCTACCAAATCTTCAAGTAACAGTTTGCCCAATGTGCTGTAAATTCTTCCTGAGCAGAAAGGACAATCTTCTAGTTCCTTTTACAGAGCAAGTATAACATAGATACCTAAATTAGATGAAGGTGATATTAAGAAACAAAACTAGAGAACAGCATCACCCATGAATATCAATGCAAAGATACCAGATAAAATATTAGCAAACAGAATCCAATACCATATTATGAAAACAATACACCATGACCTTGTGAGATTCATTCCAGGCATATAAGGTTGGTTTAATAATAGGATATTCATTTATACAGTGTACTAATAGATTTAAGGAAACAAGTCATATAATTATCTCTATGGATACTAAAAAAACTTTTGACCAAATTTATTATTCATTCATGAATAAAACATTGAAAAAAAGAGTAATTTAATATGTGATGAAAGTGTTATCTCAAATCACTGGGGTCAAGCTAGTATAAAGATGGACTTTTCCATAAGAATTTCTGGGAAAACCAGGAAGTCATTTAAAAAAAAAAAAGTCCTTTTTGTTCACATAAAAGACATGGATAGACTCCAAATAGATTGGGATCCAGATGTCAAAAATGAAACTGTACAAGTACTGGAAGAATTTTGGGTGAATTCCTCTTAACTTTGATGTAAGGAGTGCCTTTCTAATTATGTCTCAAAATCCAGAGCCAACAAAAGAAAAGCTCAATGAATTTGACTATATACAATTAAAAAATACATGGCAAAGAACACTATAAACAAAGTCAAAGACAACTGACAAACTGGGAGACAAATATGCAACATATACCACAGACAAAAAGGCTTCTATCTTTCCTATGCAAAGAACTCTTAAAGTTAAGGGACAAATAGAAATAACCTAATGTAATAAATGGGTAAAAGATAAGAATAGACAATTCACACACATGAACACATGGACATGCAGACACACACACACAGAGCCCATTTCCTAGCTCTGTGTGCTGAAAGATGTATGAGCAATGATACCCCAGTAGCAATGAATACACCTAATGCCCAGATCTTGTTTTCTAAATACCTTGCTCCCATAAAACCAATTGGGGACCCTCAAGGAATTGGTTGATTCCAGAGCCGGGACAAAGCAAATGCAAGAAGAGCATGGAACATGTTGTTACTAAGAATAAAGAATTGCTCAAATGAATGGGTGTCAATAGTAAATCAGGTTTCAAACTAAACCAGCTCTCAATGGCCAAATATGGTATAATCTGAGAAACAAAAGAAATAATGAAAGTATTAGTTTATAACTTATGAAAGATAGTAAGTATACATGAGTCCGTGGTGATATAAATAATTCAATACATCAGGGTTGTTCTTAGAGAATGATGACAGTTGATAGAAGAAGAAAGAGGGAAATAAAAAATCACCATTAAAACATCACAATAATTGTTGTAGTAACATCCCTTAATGGATGTTAAAAGAGATGGGCAAAATTTTGTGGAGAAACAGATTATTTCTACAGTCTAAAGGCTCTTCCCCAAGGTCTTTATTAATTATAAGGGGAAAAGTCATTACTTTACAGTGGAGAAACCCGGTGGACACTTTAACCAGGTGATCAAGGTTATTATCACCAGTGATAACGTTAGCACCTTGACCTCTGTGACAAAATACACTGAGGAGGGTACAATATCACTTCTTTGATATTCTTACCAGAATTGCATGACCTCACCCTAATCATGAGAAAACATCAGACAAACAAATACAAGGACATTCTCAAAATAAGCAGCCAGTGCTCTTCGAAAGTATTAAGGTCATTAACATTAAGGAAAGACCAAGAAACTGTCATCACAGATCAGAGGAAACGAAGATGACATGTGCAATGTGGGATTCCAGATTGGATTCTGGAACAGAAAAACAATGAGATTGGGGGGAAATGGTGACAAGTGAATGATTTCTGTAGTTCAGTTACTCATATTGTATCAATTTTAACTTCCCAGTTTTGATCCTTTAAGGACGGCTCTGCAAGTTGTTAACAATAGGGGAAGCTGGGCAAAGAGTATGCGATAGCTCTCTGTACTGTTTTTGCAACTGTTCTGTGTGTCTATAATCATTTGTAAACAAAAAGTAAAAAAAGAAAAAGACAGACAAATACACCTCCCCTTCTGAAGCTGCCATTCTGATGGAGAGAACAGAAAAGAAAGCATAAACAACAATACGTTTTGAAAAAATGGAACCTATCTTCCCAGGAAATACAATGATAATCTGGAGTGACACACAACTTTAAGACATCACAGGGGGGAAAAGGGACTTAAATTCCTGCACTTTCATAGTGTCTCTTTGCTGTCTTGAGTTGCTGTCGTGGTTCTTTTAGGAACCCTTGCTGAGTTTTGGGTGTTAGTATGAATACATGGAGCCTTAAACAATTTGAATCAGGCGTGATGAGGACCTGGCTGTCATCTTTCCTCATTCCCTTCTATTTCGTTTGATGGAATCCTCTCAAAATTACTTGTCCTTCTCATGCCTTCCCAGGAATACATCTCCCTGCGGGGATTCCTACTAACGGACATCTCTTAGAGAACAGAAGGCAGGGTCTTGGTCCCCGGGATTGGGTGGGGGTTGGCCCTGGGGCTTCTAAGTTCAATCTGTGCACAAATTTTTTTTATATGAAAGTTTAATTTTTATAATTATAAGGTAATACAGGATAATTACAAAAATTTCTGAAAAGCCCAGAAAAGTAAAGGAAAAAACCATCCAAATCTCACCCCATCACCTTCTCCCAGAGACTACTATTTACTTGTTGGTGCATTTGCTAACAGTTCCTATGCACCTGTTTTGTGTAGTTGGGAGCCATACTGTTTATATAATGGTGTAACATACCTTTCACATTCCGAACGCAGCTTTTTGGGGGGCTAATACAAATCTTTTGTAAATATAACTAGAGTGATCAAATAATGTTTCCTCATGTGCCTATGGCCTAGATACCTCCCCAAGCTCGGGCTATTTCATTTGGAGGACTGACTTGTTCTTATAAATGATGCCAATTATTGGCCGGTTTTGTGGAGAAGCTTGTGATGGAGAGGAACGGGCCCTGGGCTTAACACCAGAGACATGGCTTAGAAGTTGGACTGTGTTCCTTACAAAGCTTTTAGACTGGGTTCTGCTCGTTTTCCCTCTCTGATCTTTTTTCTTAGCTGCAAAATGCCATCACCGATCCACAATCCCCAAGGGTCCTTCAAGCTCTAACATTGTAGGAGAAGAATATTAATTTTAGTTTAAGACTTTTGTGAAATTTTTCAGCAATTTTCAAATTTTGTATGTCCATGTATCAATGTTGACACTGATATTTACATGTTGATACCTTGAAGTTTATATAGGACATATTTATGTGGTTTAGAATGTCAGGTAATGGCACTCACACAGTCTCGTTTTGCCAGGAGGCACACTCTTTGGCACCTGGTAACTCTAAAAAAAATTTTAAAGTCTTATATATTATCCCCTGTTTAGTATAGAAAGCCCCTGTTTATACATTACAGTAGCTTGCATGGTCTTAAGCACATTCCAAGAGGAATACTAAGTCCTTATTAATGGACTTACCGTGAGAAGTTTGTTCCTTATTTTATGGTTATCTTCAGGTCTCACTGAGATTGTGAACTGTCCTAATGCCTCTTCAACCTTAGAAAATGTTAACAGTAAACAGAATTCTTGCAGCAAGTTTTTGTCCTTATGCTGCTGTCAGAGAACTTTGAGAAACTACAGTTTGATGAGTGCTATGCATAGGTTCTAACCAGCTACGTGGAAGCTTATTAACACAGGCTAATTGCTCAGGGGAAAAAAAAAACACCATTTGCTCATTAAAAATGTGCTTTAGGTCAAATGGAGATACTCTAACCAAAACTATGGCACGTGAAAATGGAAGGGAAATACTAGGTCACATGTTGGGCCTTCACTAAATCTTGACCATGGGATCAAAATAATTTTTTTTTTCAAAACCAGATTTTCTTCACATACACCACATTTGTCTCTGATGCATTTGAGATGGATAAGCAAAGTAAGCAAAGTTTTTGCCTGCTTCAGGGACAGAATATGGTTGCTGTTTGGTCTAAGTGAAAGATTTGCTCAAACACAGCCCAGCAAATCAGCATGGGGAAGGAAGAATTCTTTCCTGATAAAAATCAAAAGAGGGATTTGGGGAAACGGGAAGCATATAAGTCCTACATTGGCAGGATTTTCATAACCCACATATACTATGTAAAGGCTATCATGTTGGAGAAAACACACATTCTTTGTGAGATTAATGGTTTTGTTTTGGTTTTATTCTTTAATTGAGAACTACTTTGGTACATTACAGTACAGAGAGTTGGCATAACTCATTCCAAGAGGGTCTGCTTTAAATAAGGTAAATTGCACGTGTTTTCTAAGTAGAGCCTGCATTTTCTCTCTTTAAGCAGTGCCACGGGGCAAAGTGTCTACCTAACTTAGGACCTTCTGGAGCTTAATGAACACTTGTTGACTAGAGACTATCAATCCTCAGAACAAACAGCCACCTCAATATTCTCTTACAGACTCTTGGATGGAATTTGCATTTTTCTCCCAAGGAAAGGAGTTTCCTTAATTAACAGTTCAAATAACAAGTATTTTATCATGTAGTTAAAAATAATATAAGATGCAATGGTTTGAGATTTCAGGACTGCAGAATTTTGGCATTCAGCTGAGACTTGGAAGACATGGCTATGTTTCCAATTCATATAGAACTAGCTGTGTGATCTTGGTGAACAGTCTGGGCCCCTGTTGGGCTAGGGGAGGGATGTGGCCCTCTTCTTGCCTATAGTCAAGGAGTTTGGGACTGGAGGAGACCTTTTAATTGGATTCCTCATAGCAAAGCCAAGTAGACCGTTGGGTGGAGATGGACAGGACCTACTGGCCTCCTCCCAGTCGATCCTCTTACCGCTGGCTGTAGATCCAGACGGCTCTGATTCATGGAGGTGGTTGTAGGGTTAAGAAAGGAAGAGCCTAAGCTTGGCCATTGGGTAACTGGTGGAAAGCTTCTCAGCTATGCATCTACTTCCATGCAGCCGACTCTGAGTCTCTCTTCCATCATCGCGAGCTGATCCAAGTGCTGTGGAAAGAGCAAGAGGCAACCACCAAGTTGACTGGGCAGCATGGCCTCTTTGGGGCAATAATTTCCAGGACATCAGGTGATGAGGCAAAATTTCCCTCTGTTCTCCCTCCCCCACCATGGAGCAGCTGGACTAATTGTACCTCTGATGCCCATCCTTGAAATTTTCAGTTAAAGGATGAATGATTTCTGGGGATCTAATATTCGGCTGATGTATAAGAATCTAGGGTACAGAGCTAATGGTAACTGTAGTTAATGAAACCATACTACATACTTGAAATTTGCTAAGAGAGTAAATCTTAAGTACTCTCACCACACACACACACACACACACACACACGGTTACTATATGAAGTGATGGGTATGTTAGTTTGATTTGGATCATTTCACCGTATATACAAATTTCAAACCATCCCTTTGTATACCTTAAACCTATATAATTTTTATTTCTCAATGACACCTCATTAAATCTGAAAGAAAGAAAAGATTACTTCAAAGCATGAGGGACTTACCAGTGCATTCCACTCCCTGAAAATAGAAAGGAAGAGCAGCTTAAAGTTTACTGTAGGCAGTCATTTCATTTCTCCTAATGCCATTCCTAAGGATTTGATTGTTAACAACTTAATAGCAAAATAAAGGTTTCACATGATGCTAAGAACCAGGAAGCTTGAAACAAACACACTGATTTAAAACTCTTAAATGTTTCAAAGTGAAAATCTATAACCTGAATCCTTTCCAAAAAATATTCCCAAAAAATGATTACTCAATAAAAAGAAACTTCTACTTCTTAATATTATTTTGACAGCATCAAAACTTATAGCTTATTAACCAGACGCTGGCCCCCACAGCATGTGTGTCCTTTTACCAAAGGAAAACAGAAACAAAAACACAAACACAAAGGAAATCCCTACAAACACAGCCAGTCCATGCAGTGCTGCTGATTCCCACCTGATGGAGAAGTGTTTATATGTGTCTTTTGACCATTTACAAAACACTTTCATAGACATTAGGTTCCCTCTCTTTGGCCACTGGGAAAATGCTTTAACTTCCCTCTGGAATTCAGCCCTTCAGCCTTGCAGAGTGAGCTCCGGGAAAAGACTCTTGACAGCCATGCTGCTCAATGGGTTTTTGAGAGGAGCCCAGGGACAGGGCTTGGAGCTCCAGTAAGCAGATTTCTCAATCACCAGACCAGGAATGGAGATGATTGATCTCGGTGACTCTTCATTTTACCTCTCTCATCATTATAAATTACCAATCTGCACTTGGCCATGGATGGAGGTTGGGGGGTGGGTGTTGTACAAAGGGACTTCAAATCAAGGAGCCCTAGAATGTCAGAGCTAGAGGGTTTCAATCCCCTTAATTTATAGACAAGGGGATGGAGCCCTCAGATGCAGAAGTTGATTCCCCAGGGACATCTCAGAGCCAGCCACCCGACACTCTCCCCTACCCCAGTCAGCCTAAATATTATCTTGAACCTAGATTTCTAATCTCCAGGAAAAAGACCCATGTGAGTCTCCTTAAGTGATGAAGCAAGAATTGCTCCACCGTCTTCTTTCTTCCTCTTGCCTGACTGACTTTCTTTCACATGAGGGCGCGGCTCAGCAAACTGCCTTTCCCCCATTCAGCCACAGTTGAGATGAGGGAAATTGCATCATGAGAATTTTTTTTTTAATCCAACAGTTAACTGATGCCACTGCAGTCCCAAAGTCCCAGGGTGTCAGAGTTGCTGGGAGGGGCCACAGGACTGTAAATAGTAATGTGGTAAGCAGGGATGAGGACCTGAGCATTGATAGCAAAGAAACGTGGGGACAAAGCCTGCCTATGGTACTTATGAGCTCTGTGACTCTGGGCAAGTCCCCAGGCTCTGAGAGCCTCAGTGTCCTCTCACCAGATGTGTAGTAGATGATAGCAGTGCCTACCTCAGAGAATCATGATGCAGGAGTAAACCAAATAACATAAGTAAAATGCTCAGCACAGCTCCTGGTGCTTAATAAAGGCTCAGTTGACATCATCTCTTTATTCTTAGGTTAAATATGTATGAGGAGTCATAGGAATATCCCACAGAAAATCGTAACAGCATCTTCTTCAGTACTGTACACCTAATTAAGCAGTGATTGATGTAAAGTTATGTGGTATTTGATATTTAAGACCCAGTAAGAACCGAGAGCCGGGAACAGAGGAAAATCTCTGAAATGGGGTCATTGTCTATGATCATCAGAAAGCCCAAGAGCAGGGACTTGCAATTTTGACACCAGATTGAGATCCACAAGACCAAAGGGTAGAACCAGAAGTTCAGAGAATTGTCCTGATCTAATTTCAGATCACCTCCTGGGATCACCACCTTTAGAGAGACTGGTGGGCTTGACCCTGCAGGGACTTGCTACCTCTCGGATCCTGTGCTGGGCTTTGATGACATGGAGGAGGACCTCCTGTCATGAGGCTTACAGTTTTGGTGGGGTGGGGGGCTCTGCCACGCACGGCTCTGCCGTGGAACAGGCACAGAGATTCTGAAGTTAAGAAGGGTTGAAATGCACCAGCCACAGGAGTGGAAGGTGATGCTTCCCAAAATGGAGTCCACGCTTCCTCAGATGAGCCGTTATCTGGGCCAGATTTTCCTTCCAGAGAGTAACTCAGCCAGGTCAGAAAGAAATGCTTAATGTTTTAAGTGGAAATCTGAGGTGTGACAGGATGACACATGTATCACACGCTGTTGATTTGTTCATTTCTCAGAACGGACATTCACAGTGAAGCTTTCTTAAATTAATCTTAATTGTAGACACTATCTACCAGAGCCCCTGTGATCTAGCCTTTACTGCAGCTCTAAGAATGGAAGATTTCAAGTTCTTTGAAATGAAGATTAGTACCTGGAGACTCCAAATTAAACTCCTTTAGAAGTAATTCAAGTCAAAAATCTCACTTTATAAAGCCGGAGAATCAGCATTTCTATACAATCAAGCCTCTTAAATGATTTCTGGTTTTATCCCCAAGAGATAAAGACCCATCCAGTCTCCTTGAGTCACGAAGTCTTCGGTTTTGATTCTGTTCTCCTGGGCCAGTGGTCCTCGCAGGAGGTTCTTTGCATCAGGGTTTGTGAATCTGGGATATTGGTGAGGTGTAGAGGGGGCCCCAGTCAGAGAGAATGGGAGAAGCCTACCCGACAGGGGAAGGCCCCAGGGGAGAGGCTGTGACTTCTGGAAGTTGGGCCAAACTCCCAGCTTGGAGCTGTGTTGCCGTATCAGAGAGGGACAACAGCCTGGCCCAGAGGAATCTTCCACTTTCCTGAGGTGCCCCAGGGAGTGGAATGGAGGGACTGGATGGCTGAGCCACCAGGAGGACAGCAGCGGTTCCTTGGCTCTGATTTTGTGCTTCCTATAGCTCCTGCCCGCCCTGCAACCTGCTTCCCCTTTCCTCCACTGGCTTTGCTGCAGGAAGCTTGGCTCAGAGGCACATCTGAAGGTCCACTCAAGAGCTCAGTTCTAAGGCTGTAGGGCCCCATCAGAGCCCGAGATGCGCAGGAGGAGGAGGAGGAGGAAGGGAGAAGGCAAGGCTGCTCCACTGCCTGGGAGCTGATGTTGACTGGGAGCCAGTGCTGGGCCTGGGCAGGCTGGCCAGCCCCTACCATGCTGCCTCTCTCAGCATCCTCTCCATTTCAGGAGGGTGGCCGGGAGTAAGGGCTCCTTCTGCCCAGCACAGCCTTCCCTCCTGGTTTTGATCTCAGGAAGAGAAAGCCCCTGCCCCTTTTCCCAAGCAGCAGCAGGCACCACTTGTCTCTTCTCTCCTTCCCGCAGGCACTTCTGTTCCAAGTGCTGCCTCTTGCTGGCTCCTTCTGCTTCTGCTTGGTCCTCCTGCTGACTGGGAAGAAAGCGCACCAGCGGAGTGATGGGGGTCTGGATATCTTAAAGAAGCAGCTTTATTACTGTTGGAATTTTATTTACCCAGCACATTATTATTATTTATTGTTTGTCTTTCCACAATCAATATAATCTGCTGAGAAAAGTGAATATAAAGTGACCATAATCACCACATTTAAATGTTAATTGTGGATATTCTGAGTTTCCTCTAAGGATTTTCTAGTAGATCAAGTTCTAGTCCTGGAAACAATCATTATTAGCAATCAAATCCAATTTGAGAATCATTTACCGAGGGCACGGAGGTTGAGGGCAGTCAGTCCCCGCCACCTCAAGGGCTCCCAGTGGAAGGTTTAAGACTGGAATGCCCACGAATCAACAAGCCACAGGGATCATTTGAAAATTCCCTGTACCACTTTTGCCCATAGTTCTTTGACGGTGGAGGCTTTGACCAGAGGAGTTTACAAGAAGTCAGACTGATAAGGCTGTCAACCTGTATTTGGTTAAGAACCTGGTTTTATGCAAAATAAATAAACATTTGAACACGGCCCCCCTGGGTACTGGAGGAGCTGTATCTTAGCCCCTTGTTTCTGTATGTTAGCGCTGTGCTCTTTTCTCAGACTAAGATTACAGAAGAGGTGAAACTCTGGGCCCCTTCAGGGTCAGACTCTGAAGGCAGCCGCTTCTTGTAGCACCTTCTACTTCATTAAAGCCGCAAACGGGCTTCCCGGATTCTAGGTTCCTGTCCAGTTTCTCCTCAAGGAGAAATGTCACATCTTGAGCAAAGTACCCAGTCTCCGTGCCTCCGTTTCTCCTCAGGGGAGGGGGAAGTAAAGCACAGCTATTTGGACGATTTTGAGAATATGAGATAGTATTAGAGAACAGGATGAAGAAAATGAGCCCCAGAGAAGAGACTTTGCTCAGAGTCACACAGATAGGATCAGAACTGGCACCCTGCTCTGTCAGAAAGCTGTCTACTGCTCTTCCTGAGAGTCCTGGCCTTAGGATTTCGGTAATGTGCCAAGACGATTCCCTCTGTATAATAACATGAAGAAGGTAAATGAGAATTCTGGGACTACAGAGTACTATTGCTCCTGAATGCTGGAATCAAGCCCTACCCCTTCCTACACCCCTTCTCCCTTTGGAGGCCAGGAAGCCTTCCGTGAGGGTGTTGGCTAACGGGGTGCACCCTGTCCTGGACCACCACTGGAGGCTGAAGGACAGGAAGAAGCTGCACGTGGAGGGAGACAGATTCTCCGGCCAGAAGGGAGACAGGCAGCCGGTGGGTGGGCCAGTGGGCACATACCCCACGGCTTTCTTGTTTCCCAGAGGAGGAAAGAGCAGAAGTCGTTTGCCCCAGGCACGTGGCGGTTGTGCGGGGAAGCTGATCGTGCCGCTGACTTTCCCAGCGTCCTAATCCCGAAGCCATGGTTCACACAGTCGCAGTCGCTAATGCCTCTCCTCGCGCCCACGGAATCCGGGGCCCAGAGCTCGCGCACCTACTAGGTGCGCGCCGCGTCCCGCAGCCGGGCCCGCCACTGCGGCATGCCCGGCCGGCCTGGGTGCGGGCACGCGGCGCCGCGGGGACGGTGAAGGTGACCGTCTTCTCCTTTCCGGCCCCGCGTGTCCTGCGCTGCGGGCCCGAGGGATGCTCGGGCCCGCCAAAGTTTGCTCCGGTGCTGGGGAGCTGGAGGAGAGTACCTGAGCTGTGTGGGGGTCGACCCCGTTCCCCGTAGCAGTTAGTGCGCTCTTTTTCCGGTTCCAAACAGTAACTCCCGTAGTGGGAGTAGGTGGGGGTGCACGGGGGGGTCCCCTTCTCGGATCCCGGCTCCCAATCCCCCGCCCGCATCCCTACAGCTGTCCCCCGGGCTCGGGCCCGGGTCCCAGGCTCTGCGGCCGCTCCCACCAGCTGATTTTGACAGAGAGGGGTCCCGGGCGGCGCAGGCGGGCACAGCGAGCCCTTGCCAGATCCGGGGCCCGATAACGTGCCGGCTCCATGTCGCGGCTTCGGGCTGCCCAGGCTCCGCCCCCTGTGAGTGTGTAAGTGTGTGATGCTGCCGCGGCCGCCGCCGCCGCCTGTGCAGCCGCCGCCGCCGCCGCCGCCGCCGCCGCCGCCGCTGCCGCCGCTGCCGCCTCGGCTGCCGCTGCTGCCCGGGTCGCCCCCGCCGCCGCCGATCCCGCCCCGCCGCCGGCCAGCAGCCCGCCAGGCGGGCGGCCCCTCCGGCCCGAGCCCCCAGCGCCTGCCGCCGCAGCGTCGGGGCGCTGGGTGCGCGGGCAGCCGCGGAGCGAGCGGACCCGAGCGGGCGACCCGGCACTCGCCCGCCCGGTGCCACCGCTGCCGCCGCTCCGGAGCGCAGGACCCGGCACCTCCGGCGTCCGCCGCCGCCGCCGATGCGGCCTGGGCACTTTTAGCCGGGCGGGAGGGCCGGAGAGCCGGGCCGCCGAGAGCCGCGAGCGAGCAGCGCCGAGAGCCGCGCCAACCCGCCGCGAGCAGGGACGGACGCCCGCCCGCCGCCGCCGCCGCTGCCGCCCGGCCGCTATGGATCTATTCGACTTTTTCAGGGACTGGGACTTGGAGCAGCAGTGGTAGGTGTTGAATTTTGCCTTCTCCTCGCTACGCAGGTCCCCCGGCTGGGGCTGGGCTTTTCGCCTTTGTTAAGAGGAGCCGGGGCTGTGGTGGGGGCGCCCCAGACGCCCTCCCACTTGATCTCAGCCACCTCTGGCCCCGCCGCCACGACTCCTCGGTGGGGTGCCCGGGTGGGGAGGGGGGGAGGGGCGGGCCGGGGGTGGGATGAGGGTCCCGAAAGCGTAGCTTGGCACCTCAAGTCCAAAGAGTTGCCTTTGGCCCAAATCGGAGCCCGTGCCGCCTGCGGGCTGAGCCGCACGACCTCCGCGGGGATTTTCTCTGCGCTCCGCGGGCCCCGCCGGCCTCCCGGCGCACCGGATCCTGCCTGCCCCAAATGCTTCAACTTTCCAGGTGACCAGCGCCGGCGGCCGGCAGCAGGGACGGGCGGCGGCCAGGTGCCGCCGGCCTCCCTCGGCTCCCTCTGCGGCCACCTCCCTCGCCGCCGCCGCAGCCGCCGCCGCCACCACCTCCTTCCCCGCGCCGCGCGCACACCTTTCCTTCCACTCGCTCAGCCCAAGTTACCCGCTCTCGGGCGCCTGGTGGCTTAGGGGGCCAGCAAGCGGAGGACCCCGGGTCCGGGCCGATTTCAGCATTAGCTTTCAAGACTGAGGGTTTTTGAAGTTGGCCCCCGAAGTCCGCTGCTCCAACGTGTATGCACGTGTAATGACCGGCTGGACCCCCGTCCGCCGCCCCCACTGGGAGGCAGCCGCAGGTTTGTGTCCAGCTCGGACTAGTCAGCTTTTCCCAAAATACCGTAAACTTGCCGCTCAGAGCGTTTTGAAAGATGGTGCAAAGGTGACTGGAGAGCCTGAAAGTTGTTACTCACTGCATGCTGTGAGCGCGCGTGTGCATAAATAGCGATATACATATCTATTAACTTTTGTAAAAACTCCATCTTCTGCCACATGCGTTATTATTGTTAATCCGTCACAACATTTTAACATATCAATTGTCCCCCCTCCCCCCACACACAGCCCATGGAATGGGGGGGAGAGAGGATGCGACTGCAGCAATTTAGAATTGCATCCTTGCTTATTGCCTTTTTAAATGTAGTTAAGATAATCTACCATACCCACCGATTGTGTGAAATCTTCTGCAATGTTAAACTGCTGGCAGCCGTTGACTATGACTGCTGTGTATTTTTACAAGGATTTCCCTTGCTGATGTGATATTTTAGGCAATTTCCTTCTTTAGAAAAGGGTCATACTCTTAGCCAATAGCTTCATTATGCCAATCGTGACTCCTTTAGTTGCAAATCCAAGATCATCAGAACTTAAATACATTTTATTTTACAGCAATTCTGGGTAAATCCTTGAAGCCATCAAATTACGCTGTATCAGTATTAATCTGTAAGGCATTTTTTATACCATGCAGGGTTTTATCAGCCCTGCAGAAAAACACGATATTACAATTTTTAATAACCATGCTGTTATTTAAAAGTAAAGATCACAATAAAATTAGTCATCAATTAAATATTACGCTCCTGCAAACAGCCTTTACTCTGCTTCGCTAATTTATTTTGCAGACAGCTGATAACCAACGCATTACTATTTGCATACAATTTGCCTAATATATGGTGTGGGTAACATCATTAATTTAACAGACGTTGTTATAATTGATTTCGTGGGTGTAGTTCAAATGTTAAACATTTCCAAGGTATTAGGCTTTTCAAAAAAGCGTTTATTATATTATTTAAGTTCAGTTTAAAACACGAAAACATGCAGTTGTATATTTAAAGACGATGGACTCTTGTGATTTGTTTTTTCAGAAAGACACATTCCCCCAAATCTGGGGACTTTTTTTTTTCTTTTATTAAGGAAAATCCAAAACCTTTTTCCCTCTAGTTCTGTAACTATGCCACATCAGTTAGGAAACACGCAGACTTGGACAGTCTGCAGATATGATGTGAAATACGGGTGAATTAATGTAACACATCTGCATAAATAAGCCGGCCTTTTCCCTCTGTGCCCATGCACCAGGAAAATTTCTCCTTCTTACTGTGTGATTGTGAGGGGCAAACTTCTTTATGAATCTGTGTGTAAACATTTGTAATGAGGATTGTGCATCTGTTTTGACCACCCCCCGCAACCACCGGTAAAAAGGGAACATAAATGCTGGTGGATGAACTCAAAAACTCGATAGTGTTTTGAATGGAAATCTGTACCTTTCCAAACTCTGAGGACATCTAGAGCATGCCAATTACATGTTCATTATATGTTCACTTCCCCTCCTGGGGAGTAAGTAGCTGCTTAGAGTGCTGGCATCCTTTCTGCCCCTGCCCCGCAAGAGGTCCAAGGAGGAAAAAGGCGCCAGCCAAGTTAAGGGTCTCATTTACATTGGATCTTTTCTCAACATTCACTTGTGGAACAGCAAACTCTGAGCTCTGTCTACCGCAGCCCTAGATGTCTGACAACAAATGGATCAAGCTAGCTAAAAGATAAACTCATTTACCTAGACTTAATGAAGGAAGAATTTACATACACAGGCATATGTGTTATTTGCAAACACTCGACTACAGTAAACAAAAAAGTACATGCTCATTTATAAACACACATTTGTCGGGATGGATGCAAATGGGAAGGACGGAGCATGAATGACACTGCAGTGTGCTCCCGCGCTGGGTCTGGGAGCACTCCAAGCCCAGAGGAACATAACCCTGGATCTCACAAACTGCACGAGTATCTTAATACGTTGTGTTCTGGACTCGACTAAAGGGCTAAAGCACAAGTTCTTTAAGATTGTTGAATGAAGGAGCGCTGTTTGCCTGAGTATGAATTTAATATGAGCCATTCTGTGAAAGAAGAGGAAGGTGCAGATGTCTGCCTGTGTGCACATGTCTGTCTGTGTGCACCAAAGACACCATTGCTCTTAAAAGAAAATGAAAAAAGATGAAGACAAAAATGAAATGTGATTGTTTATGTGATCCTATAGGTTTGCCTGTGGTTAGCCAGTAAATGAATTCTTGAGGTGTCCGGAGATCCCGTAGCTAGGTTTACGCTTGTTTACTACCAGGGGGATGTCATTAATCCCCATTTAGGAGGGTATAAAAGCAAAATCAGAGGACCTACCTAGTGTGCAGCCTGTCAGTCCTGGGAGCTTCCCTGCCCATCCTGCCCCATATGGATTAGGTATCGCTTTGTGACAGGCCAAGGTCCTTTTGGGGGAAGTTTATCTTCTTTTCATTATTAAACAACAACAACAAACCACAAGAAAGGACAGACAGGTACGGAAAGGAACCACAGAGTTCCACACCGAAAATGAGAAGCAAACCACCACAACAGCAAAATCAGACTGTGGAAAAAGTCTCATGAAGATGGTGGCAAAGCCGAGGGGAGGGTGGCTGCATCCTGGCTGCGAAGGATCGTTTGTAGTTTCTAAGCGATGGCTCACAAGTAGCCTCATTAGAGGCCAGCTTGCACACGGGCAGTTATACAGGAAGAGACTTAAACTCACTAAACTGTTATATAAATAGAAAGTTCAAAGGTCTGCGTGGGGCTGTCAAGGCTGCGAAAGGGCCATGTGCAGGCCAGGCTTCTTCTCCTGGGGGGAGGGTGTGAGGCAGAGGGGGAAGGAGCCCCTGGGGGCCTGCCCCAGCAGCCCCTGCTTTCCCCAGTTGGCCTCGACTTTGCGGGGGAGGGGGAGACCCAGGTCTCCAGACAAAAGTGAACTGTTTCAGAGGCAGCCTGGCCGCCAGCAAGGCCTGTGTAGCTGTAGTTGTGTGCAAGAGTGGCCCAGACCTGGTTATGGATGGGAAGGTGTCTGGCAGGTGGGGGGCGGTACACAACCTGCGCCAGCCTTGGGACTGGTGGGGTCGCAGGAACGAGGAGGCCCCCCGGCAGGGTCCTGTTTTGACTAAGGACTACAGGTTGCCAGGATTTCTCATTCTCTACCTGCATCCATTTCTCTCTCCCTGTTCCCCTCTGTTTGCCGTCAGGGAGGCCTGTGGGTTTGAGTCTTTTAAGGGAGTGTCTGGGGAGGCTAGATGGGAGGCAGTGAAGTTAGCTAGCGTGATAAGAAAGGTCTCCTCTACAACCACCTCCCCGCCCCCTGCCCCTTGCAAACATCCCCAAAGAATAAAAGCTATCTCTGTAAATCTTAGAAAGGCACATCTATTGGACAAGAAAGAAAATGATCTCATGTTCGAAATCAGTTTAATGATACATGAATTGTTTTGCTAATGATTCAGTCAAGCATTTAATAACTTTAAAATCTACAAATCAAAATTGAAAATGACTGCCTTAAAAATGAATCTGTCATTATAGACATAAACGAGATTCCAAACATTTAAACATTTTGTAGATGGATAAAAATTATATTGTATTTAAACATACTAATTATTGTTGAATAGAAATGGCTTTAATGTGCTGAACCTTTATTTTATGCCCATTATTCTTAGCTAAGACTATTTCTTGCTTGCAAAATTTGTATACGTTTCATGTAATTTCAAAATCGTAAAGGTCCAATAAAATGGCCATCTCTGGAATCATCTAGAAGCTGTAGCCTTATGAGCTTGTAGCTCATACCTCGGAAAGTGAAACTGCCATATCCTTGATTAGCCTGTAGCCATGTAGACAAAACATTGTTCCAGTGATAACATTTTTTACTTTTAATTTTGTCTTTCTTTTTCTGATTGTTGTGGGATAAAGAAAGAGAGATTTTAAGAACTTGTTTACTGATAGCGAGAAGGAATGTGTTGCTGATTAAAGAACCTGAGACCACAACTTGAGCAAGCCTTTTGACCAGTGTGTGTGTATGCATGTGTGTGTGTTTCACCTGTGTATTCTAGTATACATCACCACTGCTGCTACTATTATTTGTGTGTTTAGTCTGTGCCCCGGGCATCAGTGAGTGCTTTGAATAGTCAATCTCACTTTATCCTTCAGACATCTTTATGAGACAGGACCTGCTACGATCTCTATTTTACAGATGAAGTAATGGAATCACTAGCATTGGTGATGCTGGCCAAGTTCTACTTGAGATGGAGTTGACCCCAGAGTCCATACATACCGTTGACAACTGACATTTTGTCTAAGCCTTTTCAACATGTGGAATACTTTCCTGTGTGTCACTTCATTTGGTCCTTATAAATTAGGGTGTGCAGCTGTCATTCCCATTTTACAGATGAGCCAACAGCTCTAAGAGAGGTTGTTTGACTCACTTAAGTTCACACAGCCTGGTTAGTAGTAGAGCTTGGTCAGAAATCCACACCTCCCGATTTCCAGGTCAGGTGTCTTTCCCCAGAACCTCATTGCCTATTTTTTTTATTATTATTGTGTGGGTCTGTGCCCTTAGTTGTCATTGAAACAAATGGTTTGGATTATGTATACCATACTGGTGTAAAAAACAACAACAACAACAACAACAACAACTGTGGAATTAGCATGTAATTGACTAGCCATGGAACTCTGCTTTTTTTCTTTTAAATAAAATAAGAACAGTTTGTGTACTTATATAATCTCTTAGCAATTCTTTGGTGAATGCCCCTTTAATGCCCCTTTAACAAAAACATGTGAATCGCAAAATAAATATATATATATATATATACATATATATATATATACATATATATATGAAGCAAAAATATATATATATATAGAAAAAGCAAAATTCAAGTCATATATATATATACATATACATATATATATATATATATACATATATATATATATATGACTTGAATTTTGCTTCTTTTGTGTGTGTGTGTGTATACACATATATAATATATATATAATATGTGGAATATATATAGAATATATATACATATCCTTGGGAACTGTCCATTTAAATTTGAATGCCTTAATTTTGAAGATCTGATACCTGAACAAAAAGAAGACCATGGGATATTTGTTTGTTTTGGAACCTCAAAGCTGGGAGCCTGAGGTGGATAACATTTCTTTCTAAAGCTTTGTAACCTCCACATCTGTTCTTTGATTTGATCCTTACATTAACCTTGTGGGTTTCTCAGGACCACTATTATTAGCTGTATTTTATAGATGAGAGAACTGAAGTTCAGAGAGGTTAAATGACTTGCCTAAGTTTACACAGTAAGTGGATGATCTTAGGATTTGTGTTTATTGCTCTTTTCACTGTGTTACTTGCTGTTGTATTAAGTCGTTTATGTTTAAATATCCAAACTGCTTCCTAGGGAATGGTATATCACCCTCCTACATCATCTAGCACAGTGCCTTTCCCATTATAGGTGCTCAATAAACATCCGTTGATTGATGTTAGAGCCCATCAGCTCAGAAGGACCTATGCAAATGCTTGTACTTTCAAAGATAGTTGCTCAGTAAATCCCGGTGATAGTACTGGCCCTCTGCCTCTTTGATAGTGTTTTGTCTATAATCTTTTTGAAGGTCTCCTAGCCAGTCTGGTCTCTTTTGCAGAATGTAACCAGGAATAAAAATTGTTACCAAAGAATCTTAAGAGTAAGAGGCAAAATTAGAAACTTTGTTATTTATTGGTGTGATTGAAAAAAAAAAAAAAACAGAACTTCTGTGAATTCCAAGATATGCATAGAACTGAAAAACTCAACTTTTAAGGTACTGGGCACGGGAGTTAACGGACTAGTACTGTGTCTTCATCCGTACGGAGAACGTTAAAGAAGAATGTGTGACAAAAATCTGAAGGAACTGAATGGTCAGAGGTTGGGATTCCTCCAGCTTTCCTTGAGTTTCAGCCTTCATGACTTGTATTTCATCACGAGAAGGCTGTTTTTCTACTTAACTGTAGCAGATCCATGCCATAAATTATCATGACTGTTAAACAAAGGTCCAGCACTAGGTTCCTCTAATGTAAAACTTTTATGTTACACTTTAATGAAATTTTATATGCATGTTCAAAGCAAGGCACACTTTACACTGTGGAGAGGCCAATGCTCTGAATTGTTGAATTTATTTTAAAGTAAATCTTTTCGATGACCTTAGCTGCTAACATCCACCTACTTACTGAGCTGAGAAAAATTATCTGAGGGCTTAAATAAAATGGCATGATTTAAGCAGAGCTGACAATAACACTACAGCTAGAATCTGATTTTGATTATGGATTGCTTGGTTTATGGAATGCTATTTTTTTATATACCTGTGCATTTTGCTTCATTTGAAAAGAAAATCAGCCAGTGATTTAAAGTAATCTTTGATTTGGTTCTTCAATAGGCCTGTGCTCGTAGATGAAGGTATAAAAGCCACACATTGGGAAATAAGCTAAGGAAACAGGTTTGGCTTTCATTACAAACTCAAAATCACTCATCTGTTTATTTTTCTAATGTTCCTCTTGCTGGGGAAAAAAGGAAAAGAAAAAAAAAAGCCACATTACTTTCATCCTATGAAGAATGATTCGTTTCATTGCATTTCCAAATAAGAATTTTCTGTACTGTCTGTCATCTTCAGTGGAAACCAGATCTCAGTAGCAGATACTGGTTCGCTTGGTGGCCTTGATTAAACTCTATGACTGGAGTCCGAATTTTGGGTTCTACAGGCGACATATCTTCTGGAAAGAGCATTGAATTTTTTTATATAAATCAAAAGGTAAAAACCTACTTATCTTATCGTAACACTGCCGCTGCAGTGTCTGCTTTAACAGTCATTGGAGGAAGAAGTTTCTGAGGAGTCCGATGTCTCCTTGGTCTTTGGATCTCTTAGCATGGTTTGATCAAACCAACCTGCCAGAAGGAGCATGTTACAGACTCAGTTTAACCTTCTGACTGTGGTAATATGTACATAATGACCTGGCTATCTAGTGACTGATGAAAAATGCATTCACAGAAGCTTTACTTCTCCTTTCAGGATGACAGTCAACTAATTTTTTAAAATACATTAATTTTCCAAAGGGACTGACTGGTGGGGTTTGCATGCCAGGTCGGCATGGCCATAGTAACTAAATTGAATTTCGGGATGATGGATGTTTCTGATGACGCGCCATGGAATCATGGCGAGGTCTCCTCAACTTGCCATTATTTATTTGCTGCCAAAAAGTCTTGGCTTCGGGATGTAGAAAGGAATCAGTCCCTCAAACCTGCCTCCTCATGGGATGGATGAGGAGACTGAGGCAGAGGATGGGGAAAAATGGCTTGCTCAAGGACATACACTGGGTAAGTGATACGGCTGGGTTGGGAGGCCTCATGCCGTGGTCCGGTGTTGGTCAACTCTACTGAGAACTGTTTCCACTGTGTACCTACTCTGTGCCCAGTGCTTTGTGAGGCAGTCCCTTTTAGGGGAGTTGAAAGGGATGTAAAAATGAACTTCTGGTTCTGCTGAGTTGACCGTGGAACATAAAACTAGATTCGGGGAGATAGTATATTATGGATAGAAATAAAATAAGAATTCAGAGATAGTGAGAATGTGAGCTAGAGGAAAAAAAAGTGTTCTTCACTGAGGCCTATGAAACTTTTTTTTTAAAAAAGATTTTATTTACTTGACAGGAAGAGAGAGAGAGAGCATGCGCAAAAGCAGTGAGAGCAGTAGAGGGAGAGGGAGAAGCAGAATCCTCACTGAGCAGGGAGCCCAATGATGTGGGTCTCCATCCCAGGACCCTGGGATCTTAACCTGAGCTGAAGGCAGACACTTAACTCCCTGAGCCACCCAGGAACCCTCTTTTGTTTGTTTGTTTTTGTTTTTAAGATTTTATTTATTTACTTGACAGAGAGAGAGAGCACAAGCAGGGGGAGCAGTAGAGGGAGCAGGGAGCCCGGAGATCCGTGAAACTCTCTGGAGTACCATTAGCACAGTCCAAATTTGGATTGTTTGGAGGACCAGGAGTAGCCAACACTTAGTATTAAACAATGATTTTGGACCCTGAGTTCTCTGGTTTGACAGTAGCTCACGTTCATCCCAGGATTACTGAAGTTATGTTTTGCCATGTGTATTCTGACCACCATTTGTTGGGGGAAGGGGACAAGCACAGAACTCTTTTTTTTTTTTAAGGATTTTATTTATTTATTTGACAGAGAGAGATCACAAGTAGAGAGGCAGGCAGAGAGAGAGGGAAGCAGGCTCCCTGCTGAGCAGAGAGCCCGATGCGGGACTCGATCCCAGGACCCTGAGATCACGACCTGAGCCGAAGGCAGTGGCTTAACCCACTGAGCCACCCAGGCGCCCCAAGCACAGAACTCTTGACAAGTATTCTGACTCTCTGAATTATGGAAATATTCATGCGAACATTCTTCAAATAAACACCAAATGAAAATTGTTTTCTTGAATCCATTGAAACTAATGTTTGTAAATTGGCCCAAATGCTAACATCGCTGTTTTCAAAAGAAGCATGTATTCTGGCTCTCGAGATGCACCCAAATAGATCCCTTCTTTTGTTCTTTCTCCATTTTAAACAAATAATGCTCTCATTTTTCAGGAAAGTAGGTACCAATATTTTGATTTCTGCATTTCCTTCCTCTAAAGTGTGAGTTGGTGCCATCTAATTGGGGTTTATAGCTCTGTTTATGATTAGTCGTTTCACCACCAAATAATTCTTTTTCTGACTGTCTCATCCTTCAAATCTCAGCTGTGTCCCTGGGGAGCCACTAGTTGTCATCTTCCCACTTCCTCTGCCCACTGAAATCACTCCAGCCTTGTCGAGTTAGCCTCCCCACTCAGTGCTGCCGTAACACCCTGAACAAACTCGTGACATCCTGAAATTGATTTGAGGGATGGGAGTATGGCTTTTATCTCTGTATTCCTAGTGTCTGATCCATTTGGGGTGCAGCATCGTTCATCTGTTCGATTCATTCAGGCACTGTTCTAGGTCTCAACATTTTAAGTGTAGGTGGGAAGCCATAGTAATCAAAATTCAAGTGAAAGTAATAAGCAGAGCTAACATTTCCTGTGTAACAGGCTCTGGTTTGTGTTATCTGATTTCCCAGTTTTACAGGGTGGGGAGATTGGGACATAGGAGTTCACTGACTTGCCCAAGGTCACACAGCTGAAATGAAATCAGGCCACATGAATCTTTGGCTTCTCTGCTAACCAGTGATGATACCCTGAGAGAAAGGCTAGAGAAGTGGCAAGCCATGCGTGGTGAGATCTTCATCATTGCAACTTTGGTATTTACAAATCAGGTTGGGTTTGAGACCATAACCAAATGGAACATGTAACTGACGTGATATAGACAGCAAGAGACTGAAAGATTCTGCTCCTCTTGGATGTAAGCAACAGATTAGGTGTTTGGCAGGGAACTGTACTGATCTGTAAAGTTGGATTTAAATCAAACTTGACAAGAACAGGAGCTCAAGGAGGGTGTGGATTTTGCTTGTTGTATTCACTAGTGTGTCTGCACTGCTTAGAACCTTGTCTAGTGCACAGTAGGTGCTTAGTGACTTTTACTGAATAAATAAATGGGTTGATCTACAAGAACCTGCTTAATGCATTCTGGGGTCAAATGTGTACAGAGATAGTTTAGAGCTGCAAGAATGAGGTCTAAAAGAAGAGCTAAAATCACAGAGGTCAGGCAGAGTGGTAGGTACAGGGAGGTAAGTTGCCTTACCTTCAACAGATATATTTTTGAAATAGCATGCTTATTAATGTTTTATAAATTAAACACTCTATATGTGCACCTTGCTTGCCAAGAATCCTGTGGGGTAATTCTTTACTGATGTGAATAATCCCTCCCAAATAGCCCTAAACTTATGAAGTTTGCAATTTTAGATTTTTACATATAGCATTTTTTCCCATAAGTTATGCCTACATTTAGTATCTATAGTAATGCTGTAAGAGTAATTATGCTGACTTAAAAAAAAAAAAAAGATGTCTTGATTTATTACCATGATTGGATGAGGCTTTTGTTTAGTGGGGGGGGGGAGCACACACCTTCAACTTTTGTGAGCCAGATGCTTTGTTTATTTTGTCTTTCTTATCCTTTAAAAAAAATAGTTTCTGCTTTGCAGGCTAACCTAGGATTTGGGTTTTCCTAACATATATTTTTAGACTGAGCACATTTTCTATTTAAGCCTCTGGAGGATTCAGATTTCAGTTTCATCCCAAGGATGTGCAGAAAAGTTTCCATATGTTCTGTAAGATGGTTCGATAGTCAAGGTAGGAGAACCAGCATTTACAGAGTGTCATGTCATGTGCCTTATGCACATGATCTCTATTGAACAAGCAACCCCAAAAGATAGGTGTTTGTTTTTACCCCTGCCTTCACAGAATTGGGATCAGCTATGTCTGAGTTTGATGGATGATGGGGAACATTTTGTGTCTGTTGGCCATCTGTGTGTCTTCTTTGGAGAAATGTCTGTCTGTGTCTTCTGCCCACTTTTTTTCATTCGATTATTTGTATTTTACGTGTTGAGTTTGATGAGTTGTTCATATATTTTAGATACTAACCCTTTATCAGGTAGGTCATTTGCAAGTGTCCATTGATTGATGAGTAGATAAAGAAGACGGAATATTACTCAGCCGTCAAAAGAATGAAATCTTGCCATTTGCAATGACATGGACGGAGCTTGGGAATACAGTGCTAAGTGAAATGGTCAGTCAGAGGAAGACAAATGTCATGATTTCATTCATATGTGATATTTAAGAGACTAAACAAGCAGAGGGAGAAAAAGGAGAAAAAGAGAGAGAGGGAGAGAGAGAGAGAGAGAGAGAGAAATTAAGAAACAGACTCTTAACTATAGAGAACAAACTGAGGGTTACCAGAGGGGAGAAGGTGGGGGGATGGGGATTAAAGAACACACTTATTATGACGAGCACTGAGTAATGTATGGAAGTGTTGAATCACCATATTGTACACCTGAAACTCATGTAGCCCTGTATGTAACTCACTGGCATTAAAATTAAAAACTTTTAAAAAATAGTTTGATGGTCAACTTTAAAGCATTAAAAATAGTCTTGGGAAAAAAACCCTTTAAATTTTTTTTTATTGTTTTCTCTGTGCAAAATTAAAGGTGACAAAATACACATTAAGGAAGAGATAAATGGTGATGAGAAAATCTGAGACATTTAAGTGCAGATAAAACCCCCAAGTAGTTCAATTAATCAGATACTAAGATACATACTAGGAAGAGAGACAGTAGGTACTTATGAGTCTTTAATAAATTAGGTCTCATAATCAGAAATGAAAAGTACCTGAATATTAAAGATCCAGGAAAAGGGCACGAGCCACAGTGGACCTTTTTTAAAAAGATCTATTTATGTATTTTAGAGAGAGAGTGCAGGTGGGAGGGGCAGAGGGAGAGAGAAACTCAAGGAGACTCCCTGCTGAGCGCTGAGCAGGATGCAGGGCTCTATCCCACAACCTTGAGATCACAACCTGAGTCCAAACTGAGGGTAACAAACTGAGGGTAACACCCAGGCATGCCCCCACGATGAACTTTTTAAAGAGTTAACTATCATATACAAACTAGGTCCCTTTTCCTATAGTTAAGTCATTTTGGTCAGTTGGCTTTGAAGTTCTGTAATAGTGCACATGTATTCAGACCGCAAGTGGTAGAAGTTCCCATCTAGAATGATGAAGACCATTATTTTTGGATTTTCATTAGGATTTTTCCCAGAAATTACATGAAATGCCAGTGCATACTCTAATGTCATTGAAAATTGACAGAAGCGGCACATGTCTACTATTCAGGCTTTTGTAAATCATCATAGTTATTTATATATTTTGAGCAAAAAATAGAAATTTGATGAACTTGTTTCAAGGGGCTTGAAAAGTTGAAGTGAGTTCTAAATGTTGATTACTACCAAATGATGACAGCCAAGCCAGTATTACCTCAGTTGATTAATTTATAAGGATACTGGTCAATGATTTTAACCAACAGCTATGCATAGTAGAATCCTAATGGGATCTGTCTGTTAAAATTACATAGAGTCAGGCATTTGATTTATTTTGTAGTTTCTCAATGCTCAATTTTAACTTCATACAAATAACGCATTAGTCACCCGGGATAAATGACACATTGAATAAAGTTGTGATTTTGTCTGCTTCTCATAATCTGATTTAGCACAGGATTACATCTGACTCTGTAGTTTATTTCTCTCCTAAATGTTTGGAGGGAGAGTGGGATCCTTACGTCTCCTGCTTCATATCTCATTAGATGAGACCAGACCGTATCGTCCTTACCCTGCCTCCTGTGTGTGAGCAAGACTTTCTGATTTGGGTGTAATATTAAGAAATGCTACAGCTAGGGCACCTGGGTGGCTCAGTCAGTTAAGCATCTGCCTTTGACTCCAGTTGTGATCTTAGGGTCCTGGGATCAAGCCCCACGTCTCTGGCTCCCCTGCAGATGGCTTCTCCCTATCCCTCTCCCTCTGCTCCTCCCCCAGCTCATTTGCATGCTCTTTCTCTCTCTCAAATAGATAAATAAAATCTTAAAAAAAAAGAACTATCACAGCTACAGTGAAGCAGATGGAGAGATTTATAGACAACACCCCTGTTAATGCATGAGGAGCCAACACATTTCAGTTTTGGTTGGTAACCAGTTAGAGATTGGTTAAATTTTCAGACCTGGAATATACATTATTATAAAGTAAAAATGTGAGAGACCACTAAACTTCACGTAGGTGCCTCATTCCAGCCCAACTTGTGGTCATGCCTTTACTCTTGACCCTGGGGTTAGGGTGTCTTTCCCTTGGACCATGAATTGGGGTAGTGGTTGTTCCAGGAGGTACATCCATCTGAACCTTACAACGTGATCCCACATTCAATTGTTGTGCCAAGACCTGACAACATTTTCTACTCCGATCACTGTTACTGGAATCTTTCATTAGGTTCATTGCCTTAATGGAAGGTAGAGAGGTGAGTTTGTGCAACAGATAAGCTTTTAAATCTATTTGGTCTGCAGTCGCTTACCAAAATTTGAGGAAAAGAAGGATTTCACATTCATGGCTGACCGGAAATATGCGGGCTTATATTTTTAAGATGTAAAAAACACGATTAGTAGAAAGTTCATAGAACTTCACGGACATCAAATAACTCCTAAAAACAGGTAAATGATGAAGTATGGGCTAAGTTTCTCTAAATTGAACATAATCATAAAAATTCAGGGGAAAAGCAATATATTCTGAAAAATTTATGAGTTTTTCACAAGGGGAGAGTTTGCAAAGCTTGACAGCCCCCAGTGCATCTGGCCCTGGCACATTCCTGTTTGTAATGAGAACCTTATGAGGTTCTGTGCCTGCTCCCCAGGGGGTATCATAAATGATATGCAAGTCAGAAACTTCATGGCTCATGGCATTTCTCAGAGATGTTTTACGTAAGCGGCCTCACCCAGCTACAGGGGGAGAAGTTGGGAAGAGAGTCTACTCATAAATCTTCACTGAGCTTTAATTAAGTTATTTCTTTCATATTGTTCATAAGAATTAGAGAGGGGGACACCTAACTGAATGAAAGTGACCATCTGACGACAAAAAAATGGTCCAGGTTCTTGGGGTTAATATGATTCTCTTTATTTCATAAGCACCCATTTTTTAAAAGATTTTATTTATTTATAGACAGAGAGGCAGGCAGAGAGAGAGGGGAAGCAGGCTCCCTGCTGAGCAGAGAGCCAGATTCGGGGCTCTATTCCAGGACCCTGAGATCATGACCTGAGCCAAAGGCAGCGGCTTTAACCCACTGAGACACCCAGGTGCCCCAAGCACCCATTTTTTTTTTTTTTAAAAACAACAACAACCAGAAAACCACAGAAGTGTGAATACCAGTAATGAAAAGTCAAACGGACAGAGACACAAAAAGAAGGGAAAGTGCAATCCTAAAGTTACAACCATCTTTCCAGGTGTTTTCTTCTGTCTCGTTTTTCCTTTCATTCCCTGTGTGCTGTACAAGATTGGAATTGACCACAGTTTCACTTGGGTAGATGAGTGATGTTGGGGAGCTGGAAGGTCATGCAACCGACATGTGTGAGTTCATTGGATTTCCTGAATGTAATTGTGATGTTATTTTATCATCAAGAGATGGGTGTTTATTCCAACCCCGAGGCAGCCTCTTGGTAGTGGTGGTGGTGGGAGGATTGGGGGTTGGAAACGTTCAAGTTGAATTGGCTCGTGTATTGATGACCCTTGAATGTGCTCCTGCCTCCTCTGGGAATTCTGGCCCCTCTCTTTGGATGCCCAGAGCTTAGCAGCCTTCAAGAAAAGCCTGATGTTGCTTTGAACTGCACAACCCTCGGGGGTGGGGTGCAGAGAGGGCACCAGGCTGGCTCCATCCATAGAGTTCATGACTCTCAATCTCAGGGTCGTGAGTTTGAGTCTCACGCTGGGTGTAGAGACTACTTAAAAAAGAAAAATGAATTATACAACCTTCTGTCCTCTTTCCCTTACCTTGTTGTCACCATCTTTTGAATTGTTGACATTTATTCCTCAAACAGCTTAATTGTTTCAGTTTTCTTGACTTCCTTGGGTAGGTCTAATATCATTTAGAAAAAGACAGCATGAGCATCACTGTCCTTTTCATTATCTTCTTTTTAATCATATCTGTTACATCTGAACAATTTTCAGACTTGTTTACCCTTTATTAGTGAGCTGGGATACTTAGAGCAGTGTTTCAAAAGGGGAAAAACAATGCTGCTTCCTGGGAGTCATTTAACTAATTTCTCCTAAGGACTGTTTGTGCATTTTACCAGAGAAATGTTTAAAAGGTTGTAGTGAATGAGGCAGCTACCTGGAAGACTGAGGAGATTAGACAAAATAAACATTTTTTAAAAGATTTTATTTATTTATTTGACAGACAGATCACAAGTAGGCAGAGAGGCAGGCAGAGAGAGAGAGAAGGGAAGAAGCAGGCTCCCTGCTGAGCAGAGAGCCCGATGCGGGGCTCGATCCCAGGACCCTGGGATCATGACCTGAGCTGAAGGCAGAGGCCTTAGCCCACTGAGCCACCCAGGCGCCCCATAAAATATTTTTTAAAGGGAATAAAATAATTTCTGCCCTTCATAAGTTTATTTTGAAACAGTGTTGAAGAAACCATTCTATTTCCTCCCTGAGGAAAAAAAAAAAAAAAGGAAAGGGCAGAAATGACATCTTGCAAAGTGTTTCAGTGAATTCCAAATCGCAGGTCACAAACTGTTGCAGCTGAGAGAGATTTATGCCCCACCAACTTGAAGAATCAGAGAAATCCTCTTGTATTTAAGTTCTCAAATTATTCGATCTTCTTCTTTAAGAAAATGGAAAGATGCGGGAAATGCCAGGCATTTTGCTTCGGCCACTTAAGCCACACTTGTTTCTATCTCTGGTGTCTAATAGTGAGGCTGAATTTCCATCAACAGATAATGGATGAGGGAGGCTTCCTAGCATCAGTCCTGATACTCTGCCGCCCTTCCTTGTTTATTGACAGGAGAATTCAAGCTCTCTGTGAGCCACGTTTCTTTTCTTTTCTCTTTTTCCCCTAATAATGATACTTCCCACTTAAAAACTGAAATGTAAAAATCATAAAAGCTATAAAAATATATAAAGAAATATGATCAATTGTCATGAATCAATTTGAGCTCCTCTTAGTGGTGTGCGGGCACCATGATAAAGGCAGCTGTGGCTTGATTCTCGAGAAATGTGAGATTGGCAAGAGCAGTTGCCGTCTTGGAACTTCAGGCTTGTGGAGGTCTTTAAAGGGCTTAGAGCCCTTTTCTCAATAACCCTGCCAGTGGGTACCCAGCGTCTGCCAGTCTCAAAAAACTGGAGGAGAATGAAAATACCTCTTGAGGCAGCTAATTCCATCCTACATGGGTTATATTTCTGCCCTGGAGATTATGCGGAATAAATGTAATCTCTTCGGTTTGCCTGCGCCCTTCCTGGGTCTGAGGACAGCCCTCCTGTGTTCACTGTGTTCTCATTTCTCAGGGTGAATGCCCCCGCCTGGGGATGATTGCTTTGAGAGATTCATAGCCACCCTGCCTTGAAACGCAGGTGGGAGATGGCTATGCCCCAAAGGCTCTCGTTCTGTTTCTAGGGTGGACAGAACAGGGGGAGGCCCTCTGCCTTGTACACACAAACTTCCCTCTGGATAGTTTCTCCTTTAATTGCCACAATATGGGAATCTGAACAGATCGGAAGACTAACAGGAACTTTTCCAGAAGGAATCAAATAACTAATGTTGAACGTGGGTGCCTCCGGGGAAACTGTGTGTCTCTCTCACCATGGCTATACTGACCCACACTTGGCAGAGGCAGTGGCCCCCATGTATAGAGCAGCAACTGCACATCAGACAACCCTCTGACCGCTTTCTGAGCGTGAACTTTGCTAAACCTTCCAGCACCCCTGTGAGGTAGTAGACATGTTTATTACTGACATTTTTACAGTGGGGAGATTGAAGCCCAGAGAGGCTAAGCCGTCTGCTCCAGATCACATAGGTAGGCATCGAGGCCGATTCGAACCCGGGTCCTGTGACACTGCACTGTAATAACTCAGTTCCTCAGAGACAAGTCTTGAGGTGTTACTCCATACTGGTCACCTCTGAGCAAACAACTACTTGGATGGTGGGAAAAGCCCCTCTTCTTCTTGCTGGGATCTTCACTTTGTCTCACAAGAATGAATGAATCCTAAGTATGAATGAATGAATCCTAAGTGTTTCGTCTTCTGAATTGTGGAGTAGGACATTCACTCATTCCTTCAATTGTTAAACATGTTGTGAGTGTCTCCCATTGGCCAGGCACTGGGGATCTCGTGGTGGCCATTGTAGAGATGGCCCCTGGAGTCCGACCATGAAATGCTCGAAGCAGGAGCAGACGTTCCCTCTGAAGATCCTTCCAGCTGCAGGGATTATGGCCCTCTTTCAGATGGCAAAAACAGATACCCCTTTACCAGTCCTGCTCAGTCTACCGTTTGGTATCCCTGCTCTGGTTGATCCACGCTGGAGATTTATGTGAAGGGGGCAAGCATAAGAAACAGGATCTGGCCGGAACCACATTTCCAAAGACACCATTCTGGAAGGGCTTGAGTCATCAGTCATTTGTTGAAACATACAACATGGGGCATCTGGCTTTCTTTGTGGTTGTCAGGAGGCTAGGCTGACCCATTGCTACCTCGAATATTTTCTTCGGTGTCTAGTACTCATTCCCACCTGTTGCACCAGAGGGATCTTAAATCACAACCTAGACCTTGTGACACAGCACTACATTGTTGATTACCGCAGACTTTCTTTCAGTCAGTGTTCATCAAACCACATCCCAGGCTGCACAATTGATGGATTTACCATAAAGCCCTGAATTCTTTGTGCCAAAAGGAATCTAACTTACAAAATAACTTTTTCACACTTATTGCCACTGCTATTAGTGGGGCATCCTAAGGGGAATAATTTCTTGCTACCCAGGGCTCTTTTAAATAAATATTTAGTTTAGAATCCAGACCAGAGACTCCACCTGGGGGCTTAGCCTAGTAAGGAGACTTGCGATTCCATTTTGTTTTGGTCGAGTCTTGGCCCTGCAGTATGAATTTTGCTAACAAGACCGAACACTGCCCGCTGTTTTCTCTAGAGAGTCACCTTGACTACCAGTGCGGGTGATAGATGATGGCCCCTGTGTTATGAAGTCCATCGTATTTAACTGGTCGACCTCTTCCGCAAGAAAGTTGCACATAACTATGGGCCGTTTACCGACTGTCAGACGAAACCTTTCTAAGCCACTGTCCTCTGTGCTCTGCCCTCAGCACTGACCCCACAGGTGACCGACCTTTGATGGGGACAGGAAGGAGTAGCAGGTGGTGCTTGGTCACTTTCTACTCGAGTGGAGGTTACTTTGTGGAGTTTCAGGTAGGGGAGTGTGTATGTCTTGTGTTTAACTTAAGACTGGCTGACCCTTATCAGGAAGGTTCTAGAGGGGATCCCTGCAGTAGATAAAAGTTGAACTAGATGACGTTTAAGGTTGTTTCAACTGCTGAGTTTTTATGATACTTTAAAATCCCATAGGAGAAAAGCTGTGGTATAGGGCACTGGCGGCGAATCTCGGGCTTGGCATTGGCAGAAAATAAATCCCCAGTCAGCTCATACTATATTTACTTTACAGTTTAGAAATGTATGGCTCACGATATTTTGCCTGATTTGCGGGGAGGGACTATGGTGAGAGGGAGACTAGGAAGGTTACCGTAATGTCAAGTGCGGCAGACAACAAAAACAGCATCGATGCCCCAAACTTCAAAAAAAAAAAAAAATTAAAGGATGGGGATCCACCAACACATATAGTGTCCAATAAATTCTTGCCTCATTTGTGAGCTCAACAAATGGAGCCTATTAATTACGGTCGCCGTGCATTGACATTTAAATGGTGCCTTTATCTAACTAGACACTACGAAGCTGGTCGTTGCACTCCCAAACCTCTTCGTTGTTGCACTCCTGCTCGGTGCTGGGACCACACTCCATTTGGTTATTGACACGCTTGTTACAGAAGTGGCTTAGCTCTTCTCTGGGTCAGGAGGGAGATGCTAACATCCTCACAATGGAGAAGGTATATTCATCTCCCTCTTACCCACTCACTTTCTGTGTGTTTTCCAAATCAAACCCAGGCATCTTACTCTTCTTTGTTTTATAACACCATGGAACAAATACTACAGTCTTGAAAACACATTCTTAATGAAATCAGTTTGGTTTGTAGGAAATGTCTTGACTCGTGTAGACATGAGCATAATACAAAGCGAAAGGAACTACAAAATGAACCAAAAAAAGGAAATGAGAAAAAGAGAGCTTAAAAACTCAGGGAGGAATTTGAATGGTCCCTTGTGTCCCTGCATGTGGCATCAGTTAATGATATTAGGATGGGCTCTTCAGAGACACGAGGAAGTTAATAATAATGTTCACCTGTGCATGTATATCGTGTATACATGTCTGTGTAAATATATGTACAGATGTGTGCATACATAAATTAGCTGAAGATTCTAGGCTTTTGTGAAACTTAAACTCTTAAGCTAGGTGGTCCTGATACTCTCTTCCACCTCCCTCCCCAGTCTATACAAACAACCCTTCTTACTGGGTTAGACTTTTTGTTTGGTTGAGGACTGTTTTATCTAAACAACTTATGTCATTATTTTCTTTTAAACACTCTTTATTTTAAAAACAGTAAAATAATCAATGCCAGCTGCCCCACACACTTATGCATTTAAAGGAAAAAAAAATGATATAAAACCAGCTTACATCTGAGATGCTTCAAATGTATAAAGTCTCTTCATGGCCAGGCCGTATTCTGGGTCTGCTGCTTGTCAAGAACTATTTTCAAATTGTTTTTGGATCCAGGGAAAGCCCAAATTCATGTTGCCCCATGGCCTTGGCCCCTCTTTAGTTCTGAGACCCCTGTGTATTTGAGGGAAATGTAATCCATATGTTTCTAATTCATTTACATTCAACTCATCAAAATGTTGTTTTGTAAGAGCCATTGGATGTTCAAGAAGCTTCCCCACCACCCCCACGTCTCCTCAAGAAGGGCGTGTTTTGCTGAAGGTCAACAAACTGGAATGGCCCACAGTTCTGAAGTCCTCAGTCGCAGCGTGCCTGGGGGCTCCAGGGGCAGGCGCAGGGCTCCCACGGTTTTGTGTGGGGTTGATGGGCTCGTCAGGTCACATAAATCTTCTGGCTCTGTTTTGGATGCAGTAGAAGGGATTTCTGAATACATTTACACTGAACAGGGAATGGACTCCCCTTAACTGAAAATTTCATTCAGCTCTTCAGAGAAGAAAGGCGTTTGTCCCAATTTGTCATCTGAAATAAAATGTCAGAAAGTGGAAATCACTCCATACCTCAACTGTAATGTGCTTTTTACTTTACGCATTTCAGCTTTTGAAAAAATCGCATTCACTTCCCCTGAAGTTAATTTTTTTTCCCTACTTACTAAGCAATGTGATATAAAACAATCAGAAATATCTTTGATTGCTGCTGGTGGCAGACAGTGTCCCTGAGAAGAAGTGTGCATGGAAGTCAGTGTAGTGGAGAGTAAAGACGGCACATGTTACAAAGGCCGTGGCGGTCACTTAGTGGTACTCTGCCTTCCATGGCCCGAAAATGAAATTTGGCCTGATGGAAGCATGTACAATTCCAGCGAAGCCTCTGATGGTGCCACTGTCACCCTTCATGCACCCTGGAACAACACAGAGGACTAATGGCAAACCCAGTACAGCCTCTAGTGATTACTTGATCTCAAGGTTCAGATAAAACTCATAGTCGTTCCACAGCCTGGAAAAGAAACTTTTGTCTTCTTCTTGCTAAGAAGTTCTCTCTCTCTCTCTCTTTTTAAAATTTGTTAAAACTTTATTTTGTTTATTTTTATTATGTTATGTTAATCACCATAGAGTATGTCATTAGGTTTTGATGTGGTGTTCCAAGATTCATTGTTTGCGTATAAAGATGTATTCATTTGGGCACCGGGTGGCTCAGTCACTGGGCCTCTGCTTTCGGCTCAGGTCATGATCCCAGGGTCCTAGGATCGAGTCCCGCATCGGGCTCCCTGCTCTGCAGGGCGCCTGCTTGTCCCTCTCCCACTCCCACTGCTTGTATACCCTCTCTCAGTGTCTCTCTCTGTCAAATAAATAAATAAAATCTTTTAAAAAAAGATGTATTCATTTATTTAAGAGAGAGAGAGCATGAGAGAGGGGGTGTGCATGCAAGTGAGGTGGGGACGGTCTGAGGGAGAGAGAAATTCCTCAAGCAGACTCTCCGAGGAGCATGGAGCTGACTCGGGACTGGATCCCAGTACCCTGAGATCACAGTCTGAGCTGAAATCAAGAACTGGATGCTGAACTGACTGAGCCACCGAGGCACCCCAAGAAGTTCTCTTAAAAAATAATATGTCTACTTCCAGGAATTAACACTGAAACATATCATATGAGATCATTTGGGTTTTCAAGAGATAATTTCCTTCTATCACAAACATCAAGAAGTCTTAGAACCAAACAATATATATCCGTGTGTGTGTGTGTGTGTGTATGTGTGTGTGTGTGTGTTTAAGTAATCTCCAGGGATTTCTAAACCTGATAATGCCAATCCTTGGGTTTGTCTCAATGTGGAACCCTGTGGCTATATGACTACCTAGGTTCTCAGTCAGGGCCATGTGACTCTCTCAGGTCAGATTCGATCTCATCATAAATTCATACTTTTGTAGCTTGTGAGCATGTGGCTTCAGGGTGAAAGGGGAGAGGTCAAACAAGTTGTGTCTGGGAGTCCTACCGTAAGTTGAAAAGGCACTGCAGGGGTGGAACAGGACCTTGCTCCCTCCACGGACAGCCCCCTGCTCTCCCCTGTTATGGTGGGGCAGCTTTCTGCGGAGCTCCTGTCCCTGTCAGCTCGGGGCAGTGAGCAGGGGCAGAGAGCTGCCAGTGAAACCTTTGCCCAAATGTGAGCATCTGTCCCCACATGGCCTGTGAGCCAGAGCCTTTCCCTTTGTGCTTGTGGCTGCCAGAGTTCACACAGCTGGTCTCCCCAGGTCCCAGCGGGTTCTGGCTTGCCTTTGGGCTCTCAAAAACCTCCCCCAAAAGGTTCCAATGCAAAATAGTCAAACCACGGCTGTTATTTGCTGGCCACCTGTCCTGACCTAGAGTCTTCACTTCTCCAAGGGTGGCAGGTGCACAACACTTTATATTTAACTTTGTGGGCTCACGCTGAGGCAGTTGACACGGCTATGTAGTCATTTGTGTGGGCTGGATGGCCAGCTCTTGTCTCTGGTCCATCTGGTGATAAGGATAGTTTCACATTATGTGTATTTTGGGGGCTTTTTGTATTAAGAGGTGAGAGCGGGCTTCCTGAGCACGTACTTGGTTGTTTATTGAAACAGGCACATGGTGCATCTACAAAGAATCTGGGGAAAAAAAAAAAAAAAAAGCCTTGAAGGGAAACTTTAGTTCCTTCCTGCAGGGGCTGCGATGCTATAGGGACCTTTTGGGGTTTTGTAGTCACTGTCTTACTATTTGTTCTGGTGCTCCATTGAGTGGGACTTAAATTTTAAATGCACATTACATCCTTGAAAATACTTGTAGTACACAGTTGCACCACACTTGATTTCCACAGACTCCAGCCAGGCAGGAATAGCATCACTAGCCCGTTCCCAGTGCTGGCAAAAAATCCCTCAAGAACCTTAATAAACTTTTGGGGGAGGTTTTAAGATATACCTATCTTGTTGATATGATCATGCTTATTTTTTTAAAAAAGATTTTGTGGCGGGGGGGTGGGAGGTTGGGGTACCAGGTGGTGGGTATTATAGAGGGCACGGATTGCATGGAGCACTGGGTGTGGTGAAAAAATAATGATACTGTTATGCTGAAAATAAATAAATTAATAAAAAATGTTTAAAAAAGCCATATTAAAAACAATAGGAAAAAAAAAGATTTTGTGCATTTATTTGAGAGACAGAGAGCATGGGCAGGGGGGAGGAAGAGATGGAGAAACACGTTCCCCACTGAGCACAGAGCCCAGTGCAGGGCTCGACCCCAGGACCCTGGAGATCATGCTCTGAGCTGAAGGCAGTGGCTTAACTGCCCGAACCACCCAGGCACCCCATCATGCTTATATTCTCATTTATTGCAACTTCAGCCTTTTGGCACATCCTCATTTATAAGCCATTCCAATACTTCAGTGTACACACAAGAACACACATACATAACAAGGGAAACCGAGGCACAGAGAAATCATGTACCTTTCCTGAGGTAAGATTTTATGTTGGTGTTAGCATTGAGAAATCATCTCTGAAATTGGCATTCAGCCGCAGTCGCTAAAGCATTTGCTCCCTACAGCATCTTTGTGGAATGCAAGGGTGATGTATATGCACATAAATCTTCATTAAGATTAATGTGAGATATTATCATAACTGTTAATGTTAATATCTATTTTCAACATTAATAACCAGATGAATAAAATGAGGCCAATAGATCTTGGTTCTGTATGTGATTAAAATTATTTATTTTCATTTTAAGTGAAAATGTTAAGTCAATTGCATGGTTTCCTCTGGATTTGTAATAGAGACATTGTGAAACATACGCATGCACATACACCCCATTCATGTAATTAAACCGATTCATCAAACATATTGTTGGAGAATCTCGGAAATGTGTAGGACAGAGGATTAATTAACTCAGAAGCATGTAAACTCTAAAAAGTTTGTCAGTCTATTTTTATTATACATATGCTCTTCCATGTATGATTTGTGACAGCTTAAGGACAGATGGCCAAGTGATTTACAACTCTGACTTCAATTATATACCATGTAGTTCAAGTGAAAATAGCTCTCTTGCAGCCCAAATAGAGATGTTAGCAACCATTTATAAGAAGTGTTTTGAAATTCGAATCAAAGTCAAAGCCCGATTTGTTTGATTTCATGCACAAAAAAGTTGGATCTCCTGTGCCTAAAATAATCTCTGAATATTAATCTCTGTTCCTTGGGCGGTTTTAAAATTGTGCAAGTTTAAAATTAATGTTTTTCTTCTCTTTTGTGTAATTCATAGAAGATATTTCAACCCTATCACCTCTCAAGAAAGCCCTTGGATGCAGCTCCTCTAGATTGAGAAAGAAATGACACACTGCTCATTGTAATCATGTACACAGGGATAAAGAGGATGGTCAAGGGGAGAGAATTCTTTTTCGTGTCTTGACATATAAAGGCAACCACCCCACCCTCATATTTTCATTCAAAGCACCCTTCTTTCTTGCCACTTAAAGTTACTCAGTATGTCAGCACTGATGTACAACTTATGTTAAAGCCTGTGGGGTGTGTGTGTGTGTGTGTGTGTGTGTGTGTGTGTGTACATGCACACGTGTGTGTGCATGTGGTCCTCGTGGTTGTCGTGATTTGAGAAGCATGAGTCTCCCTCCTGCAAACTGTAACCTAGACTTTTAATATGAGGGACGAGGGTAAAAATAAATATATGCCCCTAAAGAGAAGAGGTGGTAATATATTTTTGCCTTTCCATTTTTAATTTGCCCATTCTAAATACTGTACCAGAAGGGTTTGTATGACTTTATACTTTCCAGAAATATTCTATTTTTGTAGGCTAATCATTCAGTTTACTTCTCATTTCTTCATTGCCTTTCAGATAAGTACTTCTCCAGAAACTTAGTATTAAAATTTGCCTTTCCAAATGTACCATATGGAATTCCCAAAGGAAATTATTTTCCAAGTGTCAGTCTCACTCATGAATTTGGCTATAGACTTGAGTTCTCTTCCTAGCACCACCCCCTCCCCAATTTAAAACATTTTCATAAATGAAGATACAGAGGGACTGACAAAGGATCCCCAGATACTTAATTCCTGTAAACATTTATTTGTGTAGGATTTTCCAGAATATTCCCATCATAAAGGAAGTGTAGAGGCAAAGTCTGAACTGAGAAACTTTGAATAATCTGAGATGCCTAGCGTAAAGAGCACTTTTCCATTCTCAGGGCTATTTTCCTACCTATACTCAGAGACATTTTCTATCTGGACTGCTGATGCCTTCCAAAGAGCAGGCGACAGGCCTCATGTGTGTCCTGGGACACTGGGCTTCTCTTCCCCTGGACTCAGGGGCTGCGGCTGCCACATCACCATTTGGAGCTACAGCTTAGAATGTTCTCCGTCTCCTTGTCGACAACTGGTGCAGACACCCCTCCCTGCAAGTTTTAAGAAATCAGGTCAGTTGAATTTTCTAGTATTTTTGGAATGCAAATTACCCCTACACAAAGCTTCAACTGCAGTTGTAATTGTAGCTTGTTAAAAGTGAAAAACAGAGTAGTCAGAATTCTATTAGGAAGAAATAGTTTGGGTAATATTTTTCTGCTATATTGACCTTGATAACTCTATAAAAAGCAAGTGAGTACATTTCATTTGTGTGTGTGTGTGTGTGTGTGTGTGAGAGAGAGAGAGAGAGAGAGAGACAGATAGACAGAGACAGAGACCGAAAGAGACAGAGAGACAGAGGTGAGTCACTGGTTTCCTCTTCTTCCTTTCTGTAACCAAACACAAGACACTAAAAGAGCCTTGACATAACATTTAAAATATAAACTACAGCCAATGTCAATATTATATAGCTAATATTGACTTTAATCAAAAAGGCCTGGCTAATGTTAAAGCTTATAAAGAACAAATAAAATTGTGACACTTACCACTAAACTACCACTATTCAAGTCTAATGGAGCTATTAGTCAGATTTGGTCATTTTACCTCATCTATATTACAGATAAATAACTAATACTTAAATAATCAGAATAGAAGCCTTCATAAATATACATTAGGATTTTGACTATAGATTTCAACACTATCTAGCTGTAGATATAGCTACAGAGAGATGGATGTTAAATGTAGTAAGTTATCACTTAAATATTTTGTAGTATCACTGAAAGGGATCACACCCAAGCCATAGTTGGAAAGAGTTTAAATGCTAGAAAAACAACTGAATTGTCCAATTCACAGAGAAAGACAGGAAGAGTGCTCTGAATAGTTAAGCCAGTTTGGAGATGAATGAAGGAAGCAACAAAGGTTATTCTGTGTGTGTATGTGTGTGTGTGTGTGTGTGTGTATATACACAAGCACATACTTACATATATAATTCATCTCATGGTGGAGTCCTAGTGCGTCAGTCGGCTCTAATGATGTCCAAGAAATCTAGAAGTCCCAAGTGAGTGCCCTGAAGACTCAGAACCTCCACAGAGCTGGAGGTCTTGATGACTGACCAAGTTAAGGACTTCTGGGACTCTGCAGTTGCCCAGGCACAGCTCAAAGAGACAGACCCTTAGACGTAGTGACATCTGTAGAGGTTTCTGAGAGCAATTACGGTAGTCATTTTGATTCCATGTAGTATCATCGGAGAGCAAGAAAACTTTGGTAGAAATGGCTTAGGAAATATGGGCAAAACCCTTGGTGTTCTACTCTAAGAACTTTCCCTTCTCCCCTATTGAGGGGTTTAAATACTTCATCAGTTTATTCTTATTTTATTCCAGTGTCCTTTGTTTTGGAGATTATTATTTCATTTTTAAAGATTTTATACATTTATTTGATAGAGAGAAAGAGATTGCACAAGCAGAGGGAGGGGTGGGAGAGAAGCAGACCCCCTGCTGAGCAGAGCACCTGACTTGGACCAGGGAATCATGACCTGAGCCAAAGGCCGACACTTAACTGACTGAGCCACCCAGATGCCCCAGAGATTATTATTTCTGTATAAGTACTCCATCCTGTATGGGTTGCTAACTAAGTATGCATTCCCCTCACCCCCATGGCTTCTGGTATAAATAAATGGCATCTCCCCATTGGTAAACAGTACTAAGACAATTTTTAAAAATACCTTTGAAAAAATACATTACTGTCACTGATGTTTATCTCCAAAATGCAAGATAACTATCAATTCACACACAGTTGCAAGAAATAATACACAGAGATCCTCTGTACCCTTATCCAGTTTTCCACTTGGTAATAGCTTACAAAACTTATAGTACAGCATTACTGTCTCATTATTTTGAAGCGCATTTTCCCAGACTTCACGAGTGGGAGACCCTTCAGGTTGATCCCTGTGTTCTTTTGATCTTTGAGCATGTTCTTAACTTCTAGTACAGTGAGACGTTCTGGTTTATCTTGTTCTTCCTGGCTTCAGCCCTGAAGAGCTTTGATTCCTTTTATTGGAAAATGGTACTTAGAGAACAAGACGTGGGGGTTAGGTGTGCTTTTTTAAAATTTTATTTTATTTTATTTTATTAATGTATAATGTATAGTTTGCCCCAGGGGTACAGGTGTGTGAATTATCAGTCTTACACATTTCATAGCACTCACCATTGCACATACCCATCCAAATGTCCATAACCCTGCCACCCTATCCCTCCCCCACGCCCTCCAGCAACCCTCGGATTGTTTCCTGAGAGTAAGAGTCTCTTATGGTTTGTCTCCCTCCCTGGTCCCATCTTGTTTAGTTTTTTTCCCTCCTTAATCCCCACAACCCCGCACCCTGCTTCTCAAATTCCTCGCATCAGTGAGAACAGATGATAATTGTCTTTCTCTGATTGACTTACTTCACTTAGCATAATACCTTTTAGTTCCATCCACTTCATTGCAAATGGCAAAATTTCATTTTCTTTTGATGGTTACATATTATTTCATTGTATATATATACCACATCTTCTTTAACCATTTATCTGTTGATGGACATCTAGGTTCTTTCCATAGTTTGGGTACTAGGGACATTGCTGCTATAAACATTTGGGTGCACATACCCCTTCAGATCACTACATTTGTATCTTTAAGGTAAATACATTTGTATCTTAAGTGCAATTGCTGGGTCATGGGGTAGCTCTATTTTCAACTTTTTGAGGAACCTCCACACTGTTTCCAGAGTGGTTGCACCAGCTTGCATTTTCACCAACAGTGTAGGAAGTTTCCCCTTTCTCCTCATCCTCTCCAGCATCTGTCATTTCCTCACTTGTTAATTTTAGCCATTCTGACCGGTGTGAGGTGTATCTCATTGTGGTTTTGATTTGTATTTCCCAGATGCTGAGTGATGTGAAGCACTTTTTCATGTGTCTGTTGGCCGTCTGGATGTCTGTTTTTGCAGAAATGTCTGTTCATGTCCTCTGCCCATTTCTCGATTGGATTATTAGTTCTTTGAGTGTTGAGTCTGCTAAGTTCTTTATAGATTTTGGATACTAGCCCTTATCTGATATGTCATTTGCAAATATCTTCTCCTATTCTGTCCGTTGTCTTTTGGTTTTGTGGACTGTTTCCTTTGCTGTGCAAAAGCTTTTGATCTTGATGAAGTCCCAGTTGTTCATTTTGCCCTTGCTTCCCTTGCCTTTGGCGATGTTCCTAGGAAGAACTTGCACAGCTGAGGTCCAAGAGGTTGCTGCCTATGTTCTCCTAAAGGATTTTGATGGATTCCTTTTTCACATTGAGGTCCTTCATCCATTTTGAGTCTATTTTCATGTGTGGTGTAAGGAAATGGTCCAATTTCATTTTTCTGCATGTGGCTGTCAAATTTTCCCACCACCATTTGTTGAAGAAACTGTCTTTTTTCCATTGGACATTCTTTCCTGCTTTGTCAAAAATTAGTTGGTCATAGAGTTGAGGGTCTGTTTCTGGGCTCTCTATTCTATGTGTCTGTTTTTGTGCCAGTGCCATACTGTCTTGATGATGACAGCTTTGTAATAGAGCTTGAAGTCTGGAATTGTGATGCCACTGACTTTGCCTTTCTTTTTCAATATTCCTTTGGCTATTCGAGGTCTTTTCTTGTTCCATATAAATTTTAGGATTATTTGTTCCATTTCTTTGAAAAAAATGGATGGGATTTTGATAGGGATTGCATTAAATGTGTAGATTGCTTTAGGTATCATAGACATTTTCACAATATTTGTTCTTCCAATCCATGAGCATGGAACATTTTTCCATTTCTTTGTGTCTTCCTCAATTTCTTTCATGAGTACTTTATAGATTTCTGAGTATAGATTCTTAGCCTCTTTGGTTAGGTGTATTCCTAGGCATCTTATGGTTTTAGGTGCAATTATAAATGGGATGGACTCCTTGATTTCTCTTTCTTCTGTCTTGCTGATGGTGTAAAGAAATGCAACTGATTTCTGTGCATTGATTTTATATCCTGACACTTTACTGAATCCCTGTACAAGTTCTAGCAGATTTGGAGTAGAGTCTGTCGGGTTTTCCACATATAGTATCCTATCATCTGCAAAGAGTCATAGTTTGACTTCTTTGCCGATTTGGATGCCTTTAATTTCTTTTTGTTGTCTGATTGCTGAGGCTAGGACTTCTAGCACTGTGTTGAATAGCATTGATGATAATGGATATCCCTGCCGTGTTCCTGACCTTAGCAGAAAAGCTCTCAGTTTTTTCTCCATTGGGAATATTTGCAGTGGGGTTTTCATAGATAGCTTTGATACTATTGAGATATGTGCCCTCTATACCTACACTTTGAAGAGTTTTGATCAGGAAGGGATGCTGTACTTTGTCAAATGCTTTTTAAGCATCTATTGAGAGTATCATATGGTTCTTGTTCTTTCTTTTATTAATGTATTGTATCACATTGATTGATTTGCAGCTGTTGAACCAACCTTGCAGCCCTATAATAATTCCCACTTGGTCGAGGTGAATAATCCTTTAAATGTACTGTTGGATCTTATTGGCTAGTATTTTGTTGAGTATTTTCACATCTGTGTTCATCAAGGATATTGGTCTGTAATTCTCTTTTTTGATGGGATCCTTGTCTGGTTTTGGGATCAAGGTGATGCTGGCCTCATAAAATGAGTTTGGAAGTTTTCCTTCCATTTCTATTTTTTGGAACAGTTTCAGGAGAATAGCAATTAATTCTTATTTAAATGTTTTGTAGAATTCCCCTGGGAAGCCATCTGGCCCTGGGCTTTTGTTTTTTTGGAGATTTTTGATGACTGTTTCAATCTCCTTACTTGTTATGGGTCTGTTCAGGTTTTCCATTTCTTCCTCGTTCGGTTTTGGTAGTTTATATGTCTCTAGGAATGCATCCATTTCTTCCAGATTGTCAGATTTGTTGGCATAGAGTTGCTCATAATATGTTCTTATAATTGTTTGTACTTCTTTGGTGTTGGTTGTGATCTCTCCTCTTTAATTCATGATTTTATTAATTTGGGTTCTTTCTCTTTTCTTTTTGATAAATCTGGCCAGGGGTTTATCAATCTTATTACTTCTTTCAAAGAACCAGCTCCTAGTTTCATTGATTTGTTCTATTGTTTTTTTTTTTGTTTGTTTGTTTGTTTTTTTTGTTTCTATTTCATTGATTTCTGCTCTGATCTTTATTATTTCTCCTCTTCTGCCAGGTTTAGGCTTTCTTTGTTGTTCTTTCTCCAGCTTCTTTAGGTGTAGAGTTAGGTTGTGTGTTTGCGACCTTTCTTGTTTCTTGAGAAAGGCTTGTATCACTATATATTTTCCTCTAAGGACTGCCTTTGCTGTGTCCCACGGATTTTGAACCATTGTGTATTCATTATCCTTTGTTTCCATGATTTTTTTTCCCAATTCTCCTTCAATTTCCTGGTTGACCCATTCATTCTTTAGAAGGATGCTGTTTAGTCTCCATGTATTTGGGATCTTTCCAAATTTCCTCTTGTGGTTGAGTTCTAGCTTCAGAGCATTGTGGTCTGAAAATATGCAGGGAATGATCCCAGTGTTTTGGTACTGGTTGAGACCTGATTAATAATCCAGGATGTGATCTATTCTGAAGAATGTTCCACATGCACTAGAGAAGAATATGTAGTCTGTTCTTTGGGATGGAATGTTCTGAATATATCTGTGATGTCCATCTGGTCCAGTGTGTCATTTAAGGCCTTTATTTCCTTGTTGATCTTTTGCTTAGATTCTCTGTCCATTTCAGTTAGGGAGATGTTAAAGTCCCCTACTATTATTGTGTTATGTCTATGTGTTTCTTTAATTTTGTTATTAATTGGTTTTTATAATTGGCTGCTCCCATGTTAGGGGCATAGATATTTAAAATTTTTAGATCTTCTTGTTGGATAGACCCTTTAAGTTTTCTACCTTCTCACATTAAACCTGGAGGTGTCTTTGGGTCTAAAATGAGTTTCTTGAAGGCAGCATATTGATGAGTATTGTTTGTTTGCTTGTTTGTTTGTTTTATCCATTCTGATACCCTGTGTCTTTTGATTGGGGCACTTAACCCATTTATATTCAAGGTAACTATTGAAAGATATGAATTCAGTGTCCTTATATTGCCTGTAAGGTGACTGTTTCTGTATATTGTCTCTGTTCCTGTCTGGTCTGTTACTTTTAGGCTCTCTCTTTTCTTAGAGGACCCCTTTCAATATTTCCTGTAGGGCTGGTTTGTTGTGTGCAAATTCTTTTAGTTTTTGTTTGTCCTGGAAACTTTTTAATCTCTCCTTCTATTTTCAATGATAGCCTAGCTGGATATATTATTCTTGGGTGCATAGTTTTCTCATTTAGTGCTCCGAGTATATCATGCCAGTTCTTTCTGGCCTTCCAGGTCTCTGTGGATAGGTCTGCTGCCAATCTAATATTTCTACCATTGTATGTTACAGACTTCTTGTCCTGAGCTGCTTTCAGGATTTTCTCTTTGTCACTAAGACTTGTAAGTTTTACTATTAGATGGTGGGGTGTGGATCTATTCTTACTGATTTTGAGGGGGGTTCTCTGTGCCTCCTGGATTTTGATTTTTTTTCCCTTTGCCAAATTAAGGAAATTCTCTGTTATAATTTGCTCCAGTGTAACTTCTGCTCCTCCTTCTTCTTCTTCTTTTGGGATCCCAATTATTCTAATATTGTTTCATCTTATGGTATCACTTATCTCTTGAATTCTCCCCTCCTGGTCCAGTAGCTATTTATATCTCTTTTTCTCAGCTTCTTTATTCTCCATCATTTGGTCTTCTTTATCACTAATTCTCTCTTCTCCATCATTTAGTCTAGCAGTAAGAGTTTCCATTTTTTTATTGTACCTCATTCATAACTTTTTTTTTCAACTTGGTTAGATTTAGTCCTTTTGTTTATCCAGAAAGTGTTTTTATTTCTCCAAAAAGGTATTCCCTAGTATCTTCCTTGCTTTTTCAAGTCCAGTAGTACCTTGACAATTGTTATTCTGAACTCTGTTTCTTTTTTTTTAAGATTTTATTTATTTATTTGACAGAGAGAGAAGTCACAAGTAAGCAGAGCAGTAGACAGAGAGAGAGGGGAAAGTAGGCTCCCTGCTGAGCAGAGAGTCTGATGTGGGGCTCAATCCCAGCACCCTCAGATCATGACCTGAGCTGGAGGCAGATGCTTAACCCACTGAGCCACCCAGGTGCCCCCTGAACTCTATTTCTGACATCTTACTAATGTCTGTATTGATTAAGTCCCTAGCCATTGGTACTGCCTCTTCTTTTTTTTTTTAGGTGAGTTTTTCCACCTTGTCATTTTTCTAGATAAGAATAGATGAATGAGAGAACAAAATACTATAAGGGTATCAATGACCCCAGAAAAATATACACTAAACAAATTGGAAGAGACTTGAAACCAGCAGGATAAGAAAGGAGAAATATATATATATTCCTCCTTTATATATATATATATATATATATATATATATATTAGCCTCGTGAGTGGAATGGAGCCACACACTTGATTTTGCATGCATGTATTTTGGTCTGTTATAAGAGACTGCCTCCCAAATTTTTAAAGAAAGAAATATATATATAGATAGATAGATAGATAGATAGATAGATGAAAATAAGGGTAAACACAATGAAGGGATGGACTATGAATGTAAAGATGAAAATTAAAAAAAAATTATAAAGGAATTGATAAGAAGTTGGCGGAAAATAAAAAAAAAGAAAAAAAAAGGAAGAAAAAAAAGAGGAAAGAATGTGGTTAGGTTGGAGACTGGAACAAAGTCATGTGCTAGATTTAGGATATATTTTGATCTATTAGAAGAAACTGTATCTCAAAATTTTAAGGGAAGGAAAACCTTATATGTATACAAGTAATAAGGTTAAATACAATGAAGGGATAAAATATGACTATAACAATGAAAATTTAACAAGGTTTTTAAAAGGTATTGATAAGATAAATTAGTTACAAAATGTTAAGATAGGAAAGAGGAAAAATTTAAAAAATAGAATAAGAATAAAATTAAATTAAAAAATTTAACTTTGAAAGACTAAGGAATCATAGGAAAAAAGCCATGAATTCTCTGTGCTATATTCCTGTAGCTCTGAAGTTTTGCAGTTCTTGTTGATCGGTGAACGGTCTTGGCTGGTCTTGCTAATCTTCTGGGGAAGGGACCTATTGCAGTGAGCGTCAAATGTCTTTGCCCGAGGTGGAATTGCACTGCCCTTGTCAGTGGCCAGGCTAAGTAATCTGCTCGGGTTCACTTTTGGGAGTTTTTGTTCCCTGAACATTTTCCATAGAGCTTTGGAGGATGGGAAAGAAGATGGCAGCCTCCCAGTCTCTGGCCTGAAGAAGCCAAGAGCTTGGGGCCCCCCTCCTCAGTGCACCCTCAGAGAAAAGCAGTCAATCCCTCCCGTCTCCCTGGTCTCCAGCCACACTCTGTGCTCACCCCACCTGTGAATGTTTCTATCTCTGGTGCACGGTCCCGTTTGGAGTCTCCAAACCCAGCAGATTCCTTCCATGCACTCCTGTGCCACTCCTCCTGGGGGATAAGGTGAGTCTCCCTGTATCTGCCACTTGTGGGGGCCCTGCTCGAAAAGCAGTGGTCTAACTGTGCCTTGGATCATGGTTTAAGGTAACCCTGAGCTGAGAGTTCCCTCCTTGGCTCTGTCTCTGCAGCAGCTTCCCTTATCAAATACCTGGGAGCTCTGCTGCACTCAGACATCCCTGGTCTTTCTGTGACCCTGCAGATTCTGAGACCACACTGTCCCCACGAGGACTCCACCACCCACTTAGACTCTGGAGTGACATCCATCAGTGGAGCAGACTGTAAAAGTTCCAATTTTGTGCTCCCCTGCTGCACTGCTTGCCAGGAGCCGGCCCCTACCCCCATGGTCTCTCTTCCCGTATATCACCAGAGATTCACTTCTTTGCATGACCTACCTTCCAGAAAGTGGTTGCTTTTCTCTTCCTAGAATAGCCGCTCTTCTTTTCTTCGATTTCCTGTTGAATTTGTAGGTGTTCAGAATGGTTTGATAACTATCTAGCTGAACTCCTGGAACCAGACAAAATTCAGGTCTCCTACTCCTCCACCATCTTGCTCTCTCCCCCAACCCTGCTTTTTTTTTTAAGATTTTATTTATTTACTTGAGAGAGAGTGTAAGTATGAACAGGGGGAAGAGGCAGAGGCAGATGAGAGGTAGACTCCCTTCTGAGTAGGGATCCTGATGAGGGGCTTGATTCTAGGACCCTGGGATCATGACCTGAGCGGAAAGCAGATATTTACCTGACTGAGCCACCCTGGCACCCCTAAGTATGTTTTTTACCAGAATTCCATTATTTCTATGCCATATAAGAGTATGCTGTCAAGAGATATTCATCTCTGCATATCTGCAGGTACATGCGTATATGCATATCTATATCTATGTCTGTCCATCCATATATGTTAGCATACCACGAGGTTGTACTTATATCACCTGTTCCAGTCAAAGACCACCTCATTCCTGTCTCCCCTCTTTGCTAACTGTTAACTCCCTTCTCTAAAGTTTTGAAACCTAGCTCTCTTGATACACAACACACGTTCTTATTTGGCTCAATCCTACCATACTAACCCACACCATTATGAAAAATTGATTCAGGCAAGAATCACTGATAGATTCTGAAAGTAGTGAATGGAAGCTTGAGGAGGAGTGAGATATTTATACAGTTTCTAGGTATCAGTCCACAAAATGTTGCAAGAGGAATAGTACCTTGGCAGTGGAGAAACCTGGGGGATCCCACCTTAACCAAGTGCTCAGGGATGCTATCTCTGATAGTAGGACACGTGGACTTCCTATACCTCCTGGTATGAGGTATTGGAGAGGAAACAACATCACTTCTATGTTGTTCTTGATGAAAATATGGAACTTGAATGTAATCCTGAGGAAACATCAGACAACAAACCCAAACTGAAGGGGTCATGAAAAGCAGAAGAATGGAATAACTATTTCAGGTTAAAGAGACTAAAGGCACATGACAACTATGTGTAAGGCATGAACCTAGATTGGCTCCCGAGTCTGTTTTTATTTTTCTATAAAGTATAGTTTTGAGGCAATTGGCAAACTTGAAATAAAGTTGGTAGATTACACCTAATGATAGAGAATTAACATTTAGGTCTTGTCTGGAAGATTGAATTGTTTTCAGACTAAAAGTGTTTTTAAAAAGAGATAAGTAAAGGACTACTTGTGTACCACTATCATTTCCTGGAATAGTCATAGTGTCCCTTCTAAGCCACCTGGTGCCATCTTGTCTAGTTCAGCTCTGACGAGCCTGCCTCTATATTCCGTTGTTCCTGGAAGTTTCATTCTTCTGACCACAGAGAAACATTTTCAGGACAGTGTACATATTGTCCCTTTGCTTACCTCTCCTCACGAGCTCTCCAGCGACCATTTGTATCTAGCTAGCCTGAGAAAGTGATGATTCAATGAACTATAGGCAGTGTCTTTAATTGCAGATTTCAACTTCCCTGATATGCCCAAAGTAGCTTATGACAAATAACAATTTGCTAGGGGAAGAGCAAAGACAATTGTAATTCATTTAGTTTCTTAAATTCATCTCTGGTAAAGGAAGAACAAGAGGACCAGTAAAAAGTTGAGGATTTGTTACTTAATTAAATAATTGATTAATTTTGTATATGGGCTTTTTTTTAAGATTGTATTTATTTGACAGACAGAGATCACAAGGAGGCAGAGAGGCAGGCAGAGAGAGAGGGGAAGCAGGCTTCCCGCAGAGCAGAGAGCCTGATGTGGTACTCGATCCCAGGACTCTGGGATCATGACCTGAGCTGAAGGCAGAGGCTTAACCCACTGAGACACCCGGTGCCCCCCACTTTTTTAAAAATTATGTTATGTTAGTACATAACATTTAATTATGTTTTGTTAGTACATCATTAATTTTTGATTCAGTGTTCCATGACTCATTGTTTGCAAATAACACCCATCATTCCATGCAATCTATGCCCTCCTTAATACCCATAACCAGGCTCACCCATCCCTCCACCCCTCTCCTTTCTAAAACCCTCTATTTGTTTCCCAGAGTCCATAGTCTGTCATGGTTCGTCTCCCATTCCGATTTCTTCCCCTTCATTTTTCCTTTCCTTCTCCTAATGCCCTCCATGATATTCCGTATGTTTCTCAAATTAGTGAAACCATATGATAATTGACTTTCTCTTTTACTTATTTCACTTAACATAACCTCCTCCAGTCCCATCCAAGTTGATGCAAAAGTTGGGTATTCATCCTTTCTGATTAGTAAGTAATAGTCCATTGTGTATATGGACCACATATTTTTTTAGTTGTCTCTCCAAAGGCAAGGGAACCAAAAGCGAAAATAAACTTTTGGGACTTCATCAAGATAAAAAGCTTCTGTGTAGCAAAGGAAACAGTCAATAAAACAAAGAGACAACCCACAGAATTGGAGATGATATTCATTAATTTATTTATTTGATATTTATCATCATAGGTAGACCTCACTTTATGCATTCTGTCTACTTTGGGAAATCATTAGTACATTTGTGAAGTCTATGGTATTTTTATGTATCATGATGGGCTTCCCATTTAAAGAGGAATTGAGGGGTGCCTGCTTGGTTCAGTTGGGGGAGGGTGTGGCTCTTGAATTCAGGGTTGTGAGATCAAACCCCACATTGGGTGTACAGATTACTTAAAAATAAAATATTAATAAAGGGGAATTGAGATAAATTCCTTTGTAAAATAAGTCATTCCTTCTTTCTTTTGACCAAGTAAATATTTTCTGTGTTCTTCTGTCTTTTACTTCGAAGTATATGTATCTGTTAGGGAAATCCTTATGATGTTCTTGGTGTCCAGCCTAGACCTCAGACAGAATCCTGGTCACAAGTTCTGAAAAGGCAGAGAGTGGAAATTGGTGCTGGACATAATGTTATATGGGAATCAGCTGGATCAAAAAAGATTCTAGAACTGGGGAGGGAGGGCAGTGCCTTCCCAACAGCATTCTGGATTCCTTTCAGTTCCTTGTTGTTGTTTTTCTGTTGTTGTTTTTGTTGTTTTTCCTAAGTAGCTGCAATAGTTTAAAATGATGGATACTGCTAAAAGAAAACATTGGGCCTCAAGTCACTTAAAACAGTGTGTTCAAAAAGCCACATAGATGTTATTTTCTTTCAACTTCAGCATATTAAGTGCAGTGGTTCCTTTTTTTTTCTTTTGAAAAATAAGACTTTTCAGGGGTGGGGAGGGTGGGCAGGTAGTGGATACATAAGAACATCCATACAAATACCATCAAATGTTGAAAGTGAAACGTCCCAAATACTGAAAAATTCTTTTGAAGACTTTTCCTTAGAAACTTCTTTAGTTCTCTTTTTCTGCTAATGAAGTTGAAAATCATAACCCCAGATTATATTGATACAAAATGTGTCCCAGATTCCACATCTTGAAATCTCATGAAACATCAAGATTTCCACACAAAGCACTGAAAAGAAGTAGACCCGTTGTCTGCCTCTTAGTGAGAGAATCTGTGTTAGCCCAGGGCTGGCCTTGGTGGGTTGAGAGAGTGATCCTATTATAACGATCTTTGCCATCTCACTGGAGCTTTCCTTCAATCCTGTGTCCTTCACTAAAGATGGCATGGGGCAGTGTGTTGTCATTGAATGAGAAGTGGGGTAGGAGGCAGGAGAAGCTCTGCCACCTCCTGGCTCTGGGCTTCAGCTTCTCGAGAAGGACCAGAGAGAATATTTCAGGCACCTTTCTCAGGCACCTCCTCTGTTCCAAAGAAATGACGCCTTGATACGCACACCCAAGGTACAGGTGAACACAGCCATGGCAACGGGCAGATCAGTAAGTGACTCTACTGGCTGAATGGACATTTCTGTTCTCAACCTAATCATTAGTATTTTTAACTGATGGCTGCTAGCCTATCAAAACCGAGCTTAAAAAGTGATAACTTGGGTGTGTGTTGATTCTCTTGTCTCTGATGTGAAATGATTTTTGAACAACCTTTGGATATGTACAGATCCTCCAGTGAGGGTCAAGGAATCGAGCTTTGAAGTTTCTAGCACCCTCACAACCAGGTTTCAAACCAAAGAATGAGACGTCTTGCAAAGCCACCCAGATTTTCCTATGGATTGCCCAGTGTTCATAAAGATGCTTTAAATGGAATTGGAACATTTTTCTTTGCTTCTGTTGTTGGAAATGAAGAGATGTAAGTGTCTCTCTTGGAACAGCTTGCTGCTTCCTCAGCATGTTAGCTGCCTATCTCTCAGGGCGGTTGTGGCTATTAGACAGGTTAATGTGTCAACAAACGGGCTGAGAAGTGGGTCTGGCCTATAATAAATAGCAAGGACTACCTCACAGGGCTCTGGGGAGCATTAGATGAGTTGATACATCTAATATACATTATAAAGGATCTAGAACAGTGCCTGTTATAATTATTATTCTCAGGTCATCTGGGGGTAGGTTTGCTACTCACTTCATTTGAAGAGTAGATGCTCCAAATACAGTAGCTATTATTCAATGATCTTTGGTCTGGCACATAATAGGTGCTCAATAAATATTAGTTATCATTACTGTTATAGTTATTTATTATTACACTATGAAAAGGCCCAGAAATCTCCAATTTGGTTGAGCTGAAAACATTTTCTAAGGTCAATGATTTGGCAGGTGTTCCCTGAGGGCAATTTGCAGATTGTTCACAATTCCTGTAAGTTTTGTCCCCTCACGTGTCCTCCACTGTCCATGAGAATTAACTGGATGCACTGAGATCTCCTTGCTCTGGTAATTCTTGTAAATTACCTCTTCTTTTTAACCTGCTGGCAAATGTCTAGTATAGTAAAGCTGCATGTCTTTCTGTCACCAGCAGGTGCTGATGACTAACACTTGATGTCTCTCAGCCTCATTTTTAAGACTGGAAGCTGGGAAATCAGGGAAACAAATTTGGGCTGTACTTAGTGAATGGGGACATTGGAACTTACGTACAATGAATGAGTCCATGGCAAGTTATGCCAATAGGTGTGGTCCCCTCACTGTTTTTGTCAGAGAACTTCAATCTTAAAGCCTCCTGCTCTTGTTTGTTCAATCCCTTTGTAAATATTTGAGTGCCTACTGTCTGCAAGACACTCAGCTGAGTGAGTACTTTGGAACTGATGACCAGAGTAGATAACATACATTAGTAGAAAACATACATTAACTTGACCCTGAGCTTTTCTTTTTTTATAGGCACACACACAGGAAAAATGGCTTTAATGGTAGTTTGTTTAAAAAAAAAATATAAGCTCTGTCATTAAAACATACTTTCTTTATTAAATGTGTATCAGAAAGATTAAAGCAAAAAAATAAAATTAATATATAGTTAAAGGGGTGTCTGGGTGGCTCAGTCAGTGAAGCATCTGCCTTTGGCTCAGGTCATGATCCCAGGATCCTGGGTCTAAGCCCTAGGTCAGGCTCCCTACTCAACGGGGAACCTGCTTTTCCCTCTGCCTGCCCCTCTCCCTACCTTGTGCACAAATGCTCTCTCTCCTTGTCAAATAAATAAATAAAATCTTAAAAAATATAGTAAAAATCTGAACAGAACATTCAAATGCATTTTTGAGATGATGAAGTGGAGGTGAGCCTCGATGGCACAGTACCCTGCATCCCACTGCCCTTTGCAATTAGTCTTCACAAAACACTGACTTTATGAGGAGGACTGAAAACTCAACCTCACAAAAGAAGCTAATTTAGCTTCATACTGATCTACATAAAATGAATTCTCATGTTCCAGAACTCTGAATATTTTCCTGCTGTATCTTCCTTGTGGCAATGATATATAAGTCACATTTTTCCAACCTGTCTTTGACCTTACATTTATTTTTTTAAAAGGTGTATTTATTTTATATAGAGAGAGGAGCAGAGGGAGAGGGAGAGAATCCCAAGCAGACTTCCCACTGAGCATAGAGCTTAGAGCCTGAGCTACCGAGGCTCCCCCTACTTTGTACTTTAAATAGAAAATCTGTTATATATCAGCATATTCAGGAATGCTACTGTGCATGTCATTGGAACAAGAGGAATGCAAATATGTATTCATTCATGCATGAACACTTCCTATAGGTGAAACATGATATAGAGCGAGGAGAGTGGGACCTCTAAGAGACTCAGTCTTTCCATCTGTGATGGGACTGTTGTGAAACTCCTAGGAGGCAGTATAGGGGAAAGCACTTGTAAACTGTTGAGCACTATGCAAATGTGGGGGTTGGTTAAGGGGTTAGCTCTTTTCCATTGTTAGTTTTAAGTTTGGAGATGTTATAGCCATACGGCAAGTCTGTCCATATAATAAGCTGGAAATATTTGTATTCTTATTATGAGGAGATCAGATATTTGGCGGCTTCAAAAGGCATGCAAGTCAGCTGATTTAACTCAACTTTTATTTTTATTTTTTATAACAGCTGTGTAATTTTGTGTATTTACAAGAGATCATGAATTGCCCTTTTAAAAAAACAAAATATTGGACTAGCATCTGCCTGTCTTATTTGTTCAAGTGTTGTTAACACTCTTCAGGGGTGGTGTTTAATCAGTTCATCATCATCACCAAAAAGTACATCATTGAAATCTAGATTTAGTAACACAGCTAAGGCAGATCACACAAATTGACATTTGTACATTTTCTTGATTCTCATTTTGTGCAAAGCTAACTTAAGATGCCAATGACTCACAAAACATATTGTTTAAACATGTTCAGATTGCTAACAGACCATACTGTTATGCCTTTTAGATTCCAATAAACCATATGAAAATGCTAATTATTGAGTCTACATTAATTTGTATAAATTATGCAAATTGAGTAGCAATTAAGCACTACTCTGGTTGAGGTAGATTCCATGCTATTTTTTAACTTAATGTTGGACTGACATAGATTCTGTTCACTAAAATAAATTGTTTTATTGTTGAGTGTTTACAAAGCAATTGCTGATGGTAATTGGTTATAGATGACACTATTGTGCATTTCAGTAAGATTTATTTAGCACACACACAGGAAGCATGGTCAAGGAACGGCTTTATGGCAGTCCATTCAGAAAAAAAAATAGAGCTTCTGTCCATTAACATAGACAGTCCTTGTGAACGTTATTTTAGAAAGATGAAAATAAGATAAAGGGAGAGCACTTGGAGAGATGGAGTTAAGAATATTTGAAAGAAATAGCCTGCAGCAGGAGGTCAAAGCATCTTGTTCAGTCTTTTGAGCAGAATACTGGGGAATAATTGTAATTTTAGATGCCTTCTTGGCATATGGATGAGAAATTCAGCCCTGATTTGGTCAAGGCAGTTGCAGGTGCTTTGCTCTGAAACACAGTGCTTTCTCCCAAATCACAGAGCCATGCACAAGCACCCTACCTGACTAGCGTGCCTGGGGGTGTGTGAGGGTGTGCACACACACGTGTGTGTTTTCAGCAGTTGGTGGCACACCATCTTCATACGCAACCAAACATTAGTTACATTATTAAGGGTCAGCATCTTGGGAGAGCTTAGCCAATTTGCAACTAACTCTGCAAGAGATCACCTCAACCCATTTCTCTGGAAGACAGGAATTTGCAGTCTTCTATTCCCACTGAACAGAGCTCCATGCCAACCACCTTTCAGTCTTTGGGAGTCAGGTTGGGTTTTTCAGATGCAAAGGTTAAGTGTGTTAGTATGATAATTGTGAGAGGAAGATAAATCCTTCCTTTCTTCCAAAATTATTGTGGGGAAGGAGTGTGTAAATTATGATTTGCAAGGGCAGTAATGGCTTTAATGTTGAAACATGGCATTGTGGTGATGAGCAGAACATGCCAGACTTTGGGAATTTATTTCATTTTAGTTTCTCTAATCGGCGATGGATTTGGGGGACTTCTAGATTCATAGCAATTGATCTTCCTGAGAGTTTGACCAAAATAATGAGAAGATGTTATGGAATGTCTACAGAGGTCATATTTATGTCATGATTCTAATAAGAACTCTATGGAGACAAATCTAGAAATTGATTAGTTTTACTGACTCCGTGAATGTGTTTTCCATAACCTCCAAACTGATTTTCATTGGATTTCCTTGGCTTGAAATATATCAGAATTCTGAAAAATTCATTGAGTTAATCATTAACTTCAGTTTTGGGTATGTAGTATTTTAATAATGAATGATAAATCTCCTGCAGACTTTTTTCATTTTTAATTTTATGGCTTGAAATACAGCTCACTAAATCCTTTGGTTTTCCTTTACAAACCATACTTAATTATAATCCCTGTTACTTTTGCCAGATTTTCTGTTTCCCTGGCTAAACCCATCGGGGGAAGCAAGGTTTTAGAGCAAGTCCTCTACTATGAAAATGTCATTCATGCTAGCTCACTAAATCATTTAGACCCCAAAGATTTGAATAGAACTCTACTTCCAGCAAAAGAGGTAAATCTATGCATTACCATGGGAGTCAAAATTTTGTTTGGGAGTGGTGGTGGGCCGGCACTGAGCCAAGAGTCCCAAGACCTCTATTCGGGACCAGCTTCGTAACTTTATGCATATTCAAATTCTGTGTCTGAGTGTCCTCATCTGTGGCTTCCATGAAGATCAAATAATACATATATGGGAAAGTTCTTCAGAAATCTGAAAGGACGTATAAATGGCAGGGTTTTCACTTGTGAATAGAGCAAGGTATTGAAAAGTCGGCATCATGCGTCGACTGAAGCTCATTCCATGATACCAGACAGGCCTCAGTTTCCATATCTGTGAAATGGTGAAAATAACAGATCATCTACCTCATGAGATTGTTACAAGGATTAAACAGATTCATGTCTGGCACATAATAAGGCACTTAGTAAAGGTTAGCTATTATTCTCGGGACCCATTGTATTGCTGTTGACCAAATAGAAGTATTGCTCATTTCGCAGTACTAGAAGCTCTCTGATAGTTTTATTTCTTTTTGTGTTCATCGTCTCCTTATGGAAGTTTAGATGCTTAAAACTGTTGAATTCTTGGGCACCTGGGTGGCTCAGTTGGTTAAGCAACTGCCTTTGGCTCAGGTCATGATCCTGGAGTCCCAGGATCAAGTCCCACATCAGGCCCTCTGCTCATCAGGGAGCCGGCTTCTCCCTCTGCCCCTCACCCCTTTCATGCTCTCTCTCTCTCTCTCTCTCAAATAAATAAAAACTTAAAAAAAAAAACCTGTTGAATTCTAATTTGCCAACATAGTGCAATTTTGTTTCTACAGCTTGAATCAAATCTCGTGACCTGCTTACTCAGTAGAACAGGATGGCCCCACAAATGACATCCTGAGATGTCATGCAGGGAAATGATAAAGAAGTGTAGTTTTGTGGACAGGGGGACATGGATTCAGATGCTGACCTTTTCACTTACTAGCTGAGTGACCTTGGAAAGTTAATTTCTTAGTGCCCCAGTTTTTTCATTTGTAAAACAGAGATACTCATAATAGCTGAGTCATAGGGAACCTGATTATGAGATTTTCCACACAAGGACTTGGCCCATAATACTTACTAATATTTGCTGCTACTGCCATCATTGTGGTTATTCTTCCAAAAGTATTATTGTTTTGATTGTTAAGAATTAAGTCCAAATTCCTGAGACTGGCATTGATTGATTGAAGTATGGTTAATGCACACTGTTACATTAATTTCAGGTGTGTAACATAGTGATTCAAGAACCCTATATGTTATGCTGTGCTCAGGGCTGTGGTTACCCTCAGTCACCATACAACGTTCTTGCCATACCACTGACTATATTCTTCATGCTGTAACTTTCATTTCTGTGATTCCCAAGACTGGCATTTAAAAGCTCTATAATATGGTCTCTCCCTCCATTCTTCCTTAACATGTTGAAAACGTAAAGAATAAGTATGTCCCAAATATTGCATGGGACATAATTATACTGAATAATAAGTCATTATTTACATAAAATTCAAATTTAACCTGGCATCCTGTTCTCACTTGCCAAATCTGCCAGCCTTCCTCCTGTGTGTGCTTCTCCCCTTCTCACTTCCTTCCCTTCCTCCAAGGGGAGAAAGGCCTCTAGGAGGAGAGAGCCTCCCTACTTCCTAAGTCTCTACTTAAGAGCTGCTCAGACCACTGAGCGTGTGATTATAGCAAGAAATATTTTTATTCTTTTCCTTCATTTCTTGGTTAATATGTCTTTATTCTTGCCCCACAAATGGGCAGTATATAGATAGGACAGCCTGCCCAATTTCCTTGTGGCTCCTCGCTGCAGGGGCCAACCCCATTCACTGACCCTCCCACCCACTAACTCTCCCTGCAGTCCTCCACTCTAGACAGTGGCATCTGCTTCTCTAGTGTTGCATAAGCTCTCCTGCTGCTGCGTGGCAGGGTGGTGAATAATTGCTGAGCCCCTGCTGCAAGCTCTTCCTTCTACCTGGAGTGCCCCCCCCATCCTCATGCCCACATCTCTCTCTTTAAAAGTTCTACTATCCGTGAAGACCCTAAATCCTGTCCCTTTACTCATCTTCCCCGGACACTCATCCTCACCCGCCTTCCATCAGGGGCAGCCTTCTTATGCCTGGCTACTTCTCCCATGATGTCAGAACCCTGGAGGGTTGTGGTGCCAGCTGGGAGTCACTGTTCCTTCCCCTAGTGGCATCACTGAGGTGCATCGTTGGCTGTTGAGCGGAACTGACCATATGTGTAGAGGCCCTAACCTACCATAAGCCTACTAGAGACAGAAACTTGGCATAACTACTCTCAGTATGTTTTCCTGAAGAATTAATGCAGACATTTTGTGATCATTTTATCCCAAACTAAAAGAATTTTTAACTACCTGTATTGAAACTTTGTTTTTTTCAATTTTTCAATTATTTTATTAACATATAATATATTATTAGCCCCAGGGATACAGGTCTGTGAATCCCCAAGTTTACACTTCACAGCACTCATCATAGCACATACCTTCCCCAATGTCCATAAGCCCACCCCCCTCTCCCTACGCCCTCCCCCCTCTCCCTACGCCCTCCCCAAGCAACCTTCAGTTTGTTTTGTGAGATTAAGAATCTCTTATGGTTTGTCTCCCTCCTGATCTCATCTTGTTTCATTTTTTTCCTTCCCTACCCCCAAACCCCCTGCATTGCCTCAACTTACTCATATATCAGGGAGATCATATGATAATTCTCTTTCTCTGATTGACTTATTTTGCTAAGCATAATACCTCCTAGTTCCATCCACATTGTTGCAAATGGTGAGATTCATTTCTTTTGATGGCTGCATAGTATTCCATTCCATATGTATATGGAATGGAATATATATATTCCATATGTCCATTAGCATGGTAAATTGTTTCCCCCCCCTTACTTTCAATCTGGAGGTGTCTTTGGATCTAAAATGAATTTTTTGCAGACAGCATATTGATGGATTTTTTTAAAGGTTTTATTTATTTATTTGACAGAGAGAGATCACAAGTAGGCAGAAAGGCAGGCAGAGGGGAGTGGGAAGCAGGCCCCCTGCTGAGCAGAGAACCCGATGTGGGGCTCGATCCCAGGACCCTGAGATCATGACTTGAACTAAAGGCAGAGGCTTAACTCACTGAGACACCAAGGTGCCACTGGGTTTTGGTTTTTTATCCATTCTGATACCCTGTGTCTTTTGATTGGGGCATTTAGCCCTTTTAAATTCAGGGTAACTATTGAGAGATATGAATTTAGTTCCATTGTGTTGCCTGTAAGGTGACTGTTACTGTATATTGTCTCTGTTCTTTTCTGGTCTACTATTTTTAGGCTCTCTCTTTGCTTAGAGGACCCCTTTCAATATTTCCTGTAGAGCTGGTTTGGTGTTTACAGATTCCTTTAATTTTTGTTTGTCCTGGAAGCTTTTTATCTCTCCTTCTATTTTCAATGATAGCCTCGCTGGATATAGTATTCCTGGCTGCATGTTCTTCTCATTTAGTGCTCTGAATATATCATGCCAGCTCTTTCTGGCCTGCCAGGTCTCTGTGGATAAGTCAGCTACCAATCTAATATTTTTACCGTTGTATGTTACAGACTTCTTGTCCCAGACTGCTTTCAGGATTTTCTCTTTGTCACTGAGACTTGTAAATTTTACTATTAGATGATGGGGTGTGGAGCTATTTTTATTGATTTTGAGGGGGATTCTCTTCACCTCCTGGATCTTGTTCCCTTTGCCATATTAGGAAAATTCTCTACAATGATTCGCTCCAATATACCTTCTGCTCCCCTCCCTTGTTCTTCTTTTCTGGAATCCCAGTTATTCTAATGTTGTTTTGTCTTATGGTATCGCTTATCTCTCGAATTCTCCCCTTGTGGTCCAGTAGTTGTTTGTCTCTCTTTTGCTCAGCTTCTTTATTCTCCATTGTTTGGTCTTCTATATCACTAATTCTCTGTTCTGCCTCATTTATCCTAGCAGAGCCTCCATTTTTTATTGCACCTCCTTAATAGCTTTATTGATTTCAGTTGGTTAGATTTTAGTTCTTTTATTTCTCCAGAAAGGGCTTTTATTTCTCCAGACAGGGTTTCTCTAATATCTTCCATGCCTTTTTTGAGCCCAGCTAGCGCCTTGAGAATCATCATTCTGAATTCTAGATCTGACATATTACCAATGTCCCTATTGATTAGGTCTGTAGCTTCCGGTACTGTCTCTTGGCGTGTGTGTGTGTGGGGGGGTGATTTTTTCCCGCCTTGTCATTTTATCCAGATAAGAATATATGAAGGACAGAATAAAAATACTAAAAGGGTGTCAAAGACCCCAGAAAAATGTGTGTTAACCAAATCAGAAGAGACCCCAAATTGTGGGGGAAAGAAAGGGGATAAAAAGATGTTCAGGGAAAAAAATTAAAAACAAAGTAAAAAAGGAAAAAGAAAATATAGATATTAGACTGGTGAATAGAACAGAGCCACCCACTTAATTTTGGGAGTACTTTGGTCTCTTAGAAGAAACTACCTCCCAAAATTTAAAAAAAAGAAAAATGTGTGTGTGTGTGTGTGTGTGCGCGTGCGCGTGCGCACACACACACACACACACACACACACACAGAATATATACACACACACACAGCAAAATCAGGGTAAACATGATGAAGGGATGGACTATGAATGTAAAGATAAAAAATTTTAAAAAGTTCTTAAAAAGGAGTTGATAAGATAAGTTGGTTGGGAAAAGAAAGGAAAAGAAAGTGGAGAGAATTTTCTCAGGCTGGAGACTAGAACAAAGCCTGTGTTAGATTTAGGGTATAATTTGATCTATTAGAAGAAGTTGTATCCCAAATTTTTTTAGAAGAAAAAACACTATGTGTATACAAAAAAATAAAGTTAGATACAATGAAGATTAAAATATGACTATAATAATGAAGTTTCAAAAATATTCTTTTATGAAGGTATTGTTAAGATAAACTAGTTAGTTAAAAAACATTAAAAGAGCAAAGAGTAAAAGTTAAAAAAATAGAATAAGAAAAAAATAAGGTTAAAAAATTAATTAACATTGCAAGACTAAAGAATCACGGGGAGAATGCCATGAATTCCATGCTTTGCTTTCTCCTCCTCTGGAATTCTGTGGTTCCCTTTGGTAAGTGAACTTGGTCTTGGCTGGATGTTCTTGTTGATCTTCTGGGGGAAGGGGCCTGTTGTAATGAGTCTCAACTGTCTTTGCCCGAGGTGGAATTGCACCTCCTTTGCCAGGAGCCAGGCTAAGTAATCTCCTCTGGTTCACTCTCGGGGGCTTTTGTTCTCTGATCGCTTTCTGTAGAGCTCTGGAGGATGGAAATGAAAATGGCGGCCTCCCAATCTCTGGTCCGGAGGAGTGGAGAGCTTGGAGGCCCCACTCCTCAGTGCACCCTCAGAGAAAAGCTCTCAATCACTCCCGTCTCCCTGTCCTCTGGCTGCACACCAAGCTCACCCGGCCTGTGACTGGGCTTCTCTGTCTCTGGCCCACCTGAAGCCTGACTGGAGTCTCCAAACCCAGCAGATCACCCAAACCCAGCTGCTCTTCCAGGGGGTTCTCCCCAGATCTGCCACTTGTGGAGTCCCTGCTCAAAGAGCAGTGGTCTGACTGTGCCATGGATCACAGTTTAAGGTAACCCTAAGTTGAGAGCTCACTCTTTGGCTCTGTCCCTGTAGCCAGCTGCCCTGCTCTAATACCTGCAAGCTCTGTGACACTCAGACACCCCCGATCCTTCTGTGACCCCATGGGACCTGAGACCATGCTGCCTGCGAGGGCTTCTCCCCGGGTTAGCCTCTGGTGTGATGTCCCTTAGTGGAGCAGACTTCTAAAAGTTCTGATTTTGTGCTCCATTGCTCCCCCACTTGCCAGGACCTGGCCCCTCCTGCTGTGGTCTATCTTCCTTTCGCTTTGGATTCTCTTCTCCACAGGTCCTACCTTTCAGAAAATGGTCGATTTTCTGTTTCTAGGATTGCTGCTCTTCTCTTCTATCTCTTGTTGGGTTAGTAGGTGTTTGGAATGGTTTGATAAACTATCTAGCTGATCTCCTGCGACCTGATGTCATCTCAGTCTGCTACTCCTCTGCCATCTTGACTCTCCCCTTGAGTTTTTGTTTTTTTTTAAGATTTATTTATTGATTTGAGAAGGGGTCAGGAAGAGAGGGAGAGAGAGAATCTCAGGCAGACTCCCGACTGAGCATGGAGCCTGATGCAATGTGGAGCTGGGATCCTGACAATCCTGGGATCCTGACCTGAGCCAAAATCAAGAGTTGGATGCTTAACTGACTGAGTCCTCAGGCACCCCACACCCCGTATTCAAACTTTGTAAAGAGGGTAATAGTCTTCATAGGATACATGAATATTAGGTTTTGATTTCTAGTGTTACCTTGCTACCTCAAGATCCATGGAAGTTATTTCAAAAACCAAAAGAGGAGACATTGAACTGGTCTAATTGTATACTTCGCAGTTACAAACTTTGGGAATTGTCTTTGTGTGTGAATCCTAGACACCCATTATGATATCTGTGCCTTTGGTTTAATACCGGGTAAACCAAAAGGAAAATAAAAGATCTTTACCCATCTCAGTGAGCAGCAAAATCTGAATCTATAGTTTGCAATTGAAACTATTTTTTTCCCCAAACCCTCTGAGGGCTGTTACTCAGTCTGGTGTAAACAATTTATTGTTAAAGTCCTAGAACATTTGCATTTTAATTAAGGAAAAATTTAATTAAACTGGAAACTTTGTTCATAAAAGGCAAGTTTGGGCAGACAGTACACTTGCTACAGCTCTCATTCAGAGATGGTATACACTTTGGGAGTTCTGTGTTTGGTGCCATTTAAATAGTAAAATGGCATATGTGTCTGTCTTGCTAACCTATTTGAAAATGCCTCCCAGCCTCTGCTAAAGCAGATAGTCAAAAGAAATACATAAACTGTCTTCATAGAAATATTTTAATATATTTATGTCCATTATGACCATGGGAAATAAACTTGATGATACTGAAACTAAGTATTTTTACTAAATAGACTCTTAATCTAGCACAGCATCAGTAGTTGGTCAGCATGGACACACAGCTTCATTAAGGACCATAGCATTTAAAAAAATACTTTAGTAAGACCTGTAAGCAAATTTCCTGTAAAGTGCAAAAATGGTGAATCAAACATTAGGAGGAAGTTCCTCATCCTGTTGAAATACAAAGTAGACCTCTTGATTTGTCACAATTCTTTGTGCAGCTGTGAGTATATCATGGTCCAGGTTTTGAACTCATTTCCCAACTTTCAGATTGACCATAGTGATGCGTTAATTTCACCTCAATCCAAGAATATTCTGAGTCATGGGATGCTTAAGTTTCTCTAAAGATAAGCATGGAACTGAAAAGGCTTCTTAATATCCTGTAAGCAAATTCAGCAGAAATGGCAAAAGAGGTCAAAGGAGAGGTTTGGCAAGCTTGGATCAAGGCCTGAGGTAGACACCTATTAGGTGAGAGGTCCATATCAACAGGCACAAACACCGAATGAGCTTCTCCCATGTGCTGGGCAACACAAAATCAGAGATAAGGCAGGTTTTTGTTAATTTTCAGGAGCTTTCACTGAGGTCCATTCCCTGTTTATGCCCTGGTGGCATGCCCTGCTTCTTTTTCCCACTGCTTAGCTCATAGCTGCAGGTAGAGCTTGGCTGGTTTGGGGAGGTGAGGATGATGAGGGTGTCCCTCTGTCCTGAGATGAAGTTCTCAGAGCAGAAGGGAGGGAAAAGCAGCAGCTCAGATAAAAGCGGAAGTGGCCCCATCAGTAGCATCAAGATTAAACAGTTCTCCCATCTGATGGTAGCAAATGAGGCATTTTCAGCAGGGCAAACTCCAATAGCTGTGTCCTTGTGGTGCCACATAGGACGTGTGGGGGTGGAGGTGATTTGTAATGAAGCAAGTTAAGAAACAGACCCAGACATGGGCCATACTTCTCCTCTCCACAAAGGTGGCCTCCAGTGTGATTAGACCAACCCCTTCCTCCCACCCCACGCTATCAATGTCTTAAACAGAAATGACTGATATTTGAGTAAATCCAAGAAAATCTATCTCTTCTAATGTAGTAGCTGTTTATCTAGAAATTAATTCAAACAGATGTCGTGGGGACTTGTATTGAATGCTTACTGTACCTAATAGTCACTGCATGGTGAGAAACATGCAGATTGCCAGGCTCAGCCCCAGAGATTCCAATAAATGGGTCCAGCATGGGACCCAGAAGCTGCCTTTTTACAAGCTTCTAGCTTACACCTGTGCTGCTGGTCCCGGGACCACCCTTGGAACAGCCAAGTTGAAAGATACCTTTTTACTGGATCTGTGCTTCTCGCACTTGAATGTGTTGAAATGCAGATTGCAGCTCAGTAGATAGAGAGGGGCACCTGTCGAGTCTACCTGACTCTGAGAAAAACCTATTGATGAACTCACCAGAAGAATTTTATCCTTACAAGAACAGCATTTACAAAGAAAATAAGGCTTGGATTCCCAAATAGCTACCATTTATGAATTCTTGCCATGTGCAGCATGGTTGAGCTAAGTGCTCTGCGTGCCTTCTCTCATTTAGTCCCAACCAGAACTTACTGAGTGGAGATGATCCCCATTTTACAGATGAAAGAGCTGAGCCTCAGATTGCTTGAGTCCCAACAGCTAAGTTAATGGCAGTCTCCAGCCTGGAACCCAGCTGTGACTGACTTTAGAGTCATAGACTTCTCCTTCCTGCTACACTGTTTCTTGTCATAACCACTCAGTATCCCCCTGAAGACTTCCATTTGATACCTAAAGTACATGTCCTATGATGTGTTCTCTGCTAACAGAATGTTTATGGCTCCACATAGATAAGCAAACCAGCTCTACTGACTGGAAATTTCTGCAATCCTCCAATAAGCGTGTGATGGATTACAGAGTTGTACTTTTCCTTAAACTCTGGGTAACCTTTAAATTTAGTCTTATGAGAGTTATGGGCAGACAAAACAATGTAATTTATTAGGTCTTATTATGTATCTTTTAACTTTAGTATCTGTTTTCCTTTTCTAACTATCTTTCCTGCCTTGCTCAACATCACACAGCTAGAGAAACTGATTTGTGCCCAGAAGCCAGTTCTTTCCCTTAGGTCCTGCTGCCTCTCGTTCCTCATCTGTGAAATGGGAAGAATAAGACCCATTACTCAGGCAGATCCCAGTACTTGGTATTGATGAGGTGTTCAGTACAGGGGAGCTGGTGTTAGTTGGATTATTCTGATGAGGCCCAACATGGATTGGGAGCCCTTGGTGCTCCTTCCCCCCAGATTCTCTGGAATTGAAATATACCTTGTCTAGCCTCCAGTTTGGACTTCTATATCTTCCAGCTTGTGGCTTTTGCTACCGCCCTTACAGTTTCAGAGAGTACCATTCACTTCCCTTTAATTAAGGTCAGTGCCCCCATGTCACTTGGAAAGTTTCAGTGTTAGATTATGTCTGAACTGTGGGCTTAGAAGGACCTGATCTGAGTTGCCAGATCAAGATGTCATTTCTTTTATTGTAGCTCTAAACACCAGCTTGTTCCAATTAGAAAGAACTGAAATGCATCTGCTGAAAATATGTGTACTTTTGTTAATCTGGGGTTACTCAAGAGAATGGAAAAGAGGTTTATATATTACATTTGCTAATAAAGAGAAATGTTAAATATAAACAGTATTTCACGATGAGGACTAAAACAAAATATCTAAAACCTTACCAGGTCCAGCTGGTTCATATTTACATTGCCAGAAGGAAACAGTGCAAATGCCCACCAGCTTGTGCATTCTTAAAATTAAAGGGACAAATCGTTATCTGCAGGATCAGCGGGAACAGACTGTCACTGACCCGCTAAAGATTGACTCCCATCCCCACCACCCCAGTATTTCAGAATCTAAGAATGAATTCCATTAAATTGCGTTATGATATTAGGACCCAAATATAACAAGGAAAAGCCAATATAGTCAGAGAAGCGAAGTTTATACTCCCCAGAGTTGAGATTATCCTGCGGTAGAATTCATATCAACTCTGCTTCCTTCAGGAGCAGACACCATTTCCCGGGAGTAAATGAATCCTTTTTGGTAGCTGCTCCCCCAGGTGGCTCTCAGGCCACCAGGGTCCCATTCACTTCAGTTATTGCTTCAGGACACTTCATGGCGCCCTAGTGGCTCCAAAGGGAATGAATGCAGCTTCCATGAGATCATAATTTACGGGAGTAGCTAGTGCATAAGGAGAACCTGCTGCGTTGTAAACCAGGCAAAATCCATGCCATGGGATGCTTCTGAAACTTCCCAAATCCCATTACACCCAGTGTAAAGCTGAAACACAGCCACATTTGATACCTTGGTGGGTAAAATTCATTGACCTCCTTCACAAGAGCAGAGCTGCCTTCTCGTGGTGACTTGCCCTCTCCATAGCAAAGATGGGTGGGAAAACAAGGTCTACAAATGAAGGAGCGCTCATCTCCGCCAGACACTTTTGAAAAGAAAGAACTCAGTCATTCAAACAGCCTGAATTTATGAAGTGACATTTAGATTATGATATGACACTGCAGATTTGACATGACTGTGCTAATTGGGAGAAAATGTGCTACTTTGATCAAACCAGAAAAAAAAAAAAGAAATAAAAAGACATCGTGGTTCAACTTGGAATAGAGTGGCTCATCCTCATGGCTTTTTGATTGTTGCCATTGGTCTCTGCACAGTGTGGCACACACAATACAGTTAACGTGTCCCCACCCGTAGCCTGTTGCATGCCCGTTGTCAAAAGGAATTGGACATAGAAGCTTTCATATGAGTTGTTTGCCTACTTCTGATTCGTTGTGCTGACTGGCATGAGACAGGGAGCTGGTTTTATTGTGACATGACTACGATGGATGTGAATCTAACCCTCTATTATTCGCTGGGGAGTGTGGCCGTTAATGAAACCATTAGCTGAGCTAAGGCGAGTGAAGAAAATAGGGAAATTACCATTATTCTGAAGCCATTAAGTAGTAATCCACCACTTTCTCTCCTTGCTCAAAAAGGCATCTTCTTTTTAAGGCCTCCCTGACTGTCCTTTAAAGATTCATTAATTCATTAACTTTCCAAGGAGATGGGGGTGGATGGCATAGTTGAAATTTTAATCAGTCCAGCGTATCATATTATTACCATTACACTGGTGTCTGTATTCATCGCTAGACCTCATCAGGTTAATTTTAAACAAACCACACATTGCAGCAGATGTTGTTCTGTTCCATGTGTAACAGAAAGAGCTTCCAATTGTAGAGTGCTTCAGAGTTCACGGAGCCCTTTCATGCTCAGTAGGTACACAGGACAGGCAGTATGTACCCCTATTTCACAGATGACTGAACTGAAGCTTAGCCAGCCTAAATCACCTGAGGAGTGACTATCAGGTTTCATACTCACATTCTCCTTGAACCTCTTTTTTTTTTCCCCCTATCAAGACTTGTACTTCTCCCATGTAAATCCCTTGCTGGAAAAGTGAGACTAAATCCTCGTCAGCACACATCTCTTGAAAAGAAACGTCTTGTGTTGGGAAGCTGTACAAAGCATGTGCTGAGAATCTCTCAGTCCCTCTTGAGTCATAGCTAACCAGGGCTTTGAAGAGTTTGTTAAACAATGGCATTGTGCTAGTTCCTCTGCTACTTCTGTATTTATGGGGAGGAAAGTCAAATGCTGTATGGGCAAGTCATCTGTGTCTTCTGCAGCACCAGGAAGCTTGCCCTGTGGGTGGTTTTAGTTGACAGGAAAAAATATCAACATCAACGTTCTGCTCACTCAAATTGATTAAGGTCTACTTTCTGGCAAAGCACAGGGCTCTTAAAGACACAGGCCTGGGTCTATGGCCCTCAGGAGATCACTGTGCTACAAGCAGTCATTAGAAGAGTTTATCCTTTAGAGGTATGGTGAGGTCAATCTCCACACCTGATCCTTGCTATGCTAAGGAACTTGGCCACCCACCCGTACAGGTGTGGTGCATATACAATTGTGATTATACACTTCAGGGCCCAAATGGGTAAGAGCTACAAATTAAAGTCTGCTGCACTGGGGTGTGAGTCCCTAGATCTCCTGAAGAGGAGTGAGCAGATCTCTGGCAACCCACTTTGGTCGGCATCCATCCACGCCTGCCTGTGCTCCCGGGCTGAAGGGCAGTCACGGGACGAAGGAAGCGGGATGGGACATGAGCAAAGAATATTTCTTGTCACATTTGTGTATGTTTTTCTAGATGGGCTGGAGCCCAGCCCTGAGTGGAAGCTCAGTACAGATTTGTGAAAGGAAAGTGATAATCTTGGGGGCCATCCTCCCCTTATTTACCAGTGAGGCCGTGCACAGAAGTGGTGCTTGGTCCTCCACATCCCAGATCGGGTCGCCAGGGGTAGAAGGGGAGTGAAATCTGTTTTAGATGCCTCCCTGGCCTGATCCTGGCTTCTTGGCCTTGGACATTGCTGTGTGAGTTAGCAGATGGTTTCCTATTCTGGATGACCGCACGAGGTCTCGCTTGCTGGAGCCTGTTAGAAACGCCCAGTCTCGGGGTCCCGCCCGCATTGTCCCCTGGTCCATAGGGGATGCAGATGCAAGGTAAGGGCGCAGAAGCCCTGCCCTGGAGTGAGGTGTTGCTAAAGCTTGACCCACACCAAAATATGAATTTTACACTGAACGAGCAAAGATAATGTCTTGCTTTACATTTGCAGAAAAGGAAGGGACCTGACCTTGACTGAGGTCCCACTGAATGTGCTTGGTGTGTTAGAGCTATGCTTGCTCGGCCTGCCTGACCATGCTGTGACATGAGCACTACCTTCTGCATGGAATAAACTAGGAAATCAAGACCATAATACCCCGAGGCCTCAGGTTTGTGGGGTTCCAAAGCCTTCTGAGGCCAGCGAGAGAGGGGAGAGCCAGCAGAGGTGGCATTGCTGAGGCCTTCAGGCGCCTCCAGAGGAACTTAACATCGCTCAATAAACATGCAGTAATTGTTATTTGGGGAAAAATAACAATGGGCTGTCAGTGCTTTAAGTTTAGTTGCTTTTGTCAAGTGCTCCATTATCTGCATGTCTTACCTTCCACTTTTTAGTAACAGGGTTAAAGCAGATGTTCAGACCCTTGGCTGCCACTGTCCCTGTCACTTCTTTATTTTTGTCCCTCCACATTCCATGAAGACAGAAGTCTTTTAAGCCAAAACGTGTAATTATCTCCCACGGGAGGGAGCTGGAAAGACAGAAAAACTCCACAAGGTCAGTTCATTGAAAGCCGGTGATTGCCACTGGCTGAGGTGAGGTGATCCTTTTTGAACAAGGATGGTCACTGAGCAGGGGACCCTCCCAGGGCCACCATCTGCAAGAGGCATGGTGTTTCATGAGGTCTTGCACAGCCAGCCCTGGTTCATTCTGTGGTTACCTTTTCCCTGAACAAAGTACTCACCAGGTTTAAATACAAACTAACACTTGCCTTACTTTTTACAAAAGATTTTGGGATTCACCATTTGAAATACCCACATGACTTCTTACATTAAGGACAGTTTCTTGAAAGCATCCCAGGTGGGAAATGATTGGATGCCTTAAAAAACAAGCATGTTTCTGCCTCTTTTTTGTTTGTTTGTTTGTTTGTTTGTTTCTTCCACCTGGACGAACAGCATGTGTGTATGTGTATGTGTGTATGGGGGTGCATGCTTGACTCTTGATTCGTCAATGTTTTAGATTGGGCAACATTGTAGTGGGCAGGTTTGCCTACATGTTTATTACTAATTTTAAGATTTTCTCCTGCATTTAATTTTTTTTAAAGTAGACTTCATGCACAACGTGGAGCCCAGTGTGGGTCTTCAACTCACAAACTTGAGATCAAGTCCTGAGCTGAGATCAAGAGTTGGACACTTAAGTGACTGAGCCACCCAGGCACCCCTTTCTCCTGCATTTGTTCATACAATTCTGTATGAACAGGCTATTGCCTTATTCTTATTTTGAGGCTTTGTCAACTGCCATGCTCTCAGGCTCATGAGTTTTTAAGAAGGAGCCTTCTCAAAAAGCCTTTAGTGAGAAAGAAATGAGGTTTTGGGTCCATTAGCTCAGCTCTTGTGGGTGGCCAGGCCAGCCATTGGCAGAACGGGTGTTCCCGTGTGACAGTCACCACAGTCATGAGTCAAGTTGGGAGGAGATACTTTGAGTCTGTGCAAATATCTCAAGCATGGTGTCCCACAAACTTAGAACCCATTGGTGGACGTTGCCCGCAGAAATTCTTACTGTGGTGTTCTAAGAAGGATTTTCATTTCCTTCCTTTCTTCTACTTTGATTAATTGGAATTTTTCTGTAAAGAAGAGCTATCCTTTTCCACCTTTATATCTTTATTCAGTCATTTATTTATATTAGTAGGAACTCATGGGTTTTTATTTTATTCTATGGGTTATAATCTCATACCATTGTTACTTATTTTCTTACTCAAATTGTTTCAGCTTTAGCTACTCCAACTCCTTCATTTCAGATCGGAAGATGGGCTGGAGAGGGGGATGCCCTGTCCCAGGTCATACCATGACTTCGGGGACCACACTGGTGTTAGAACATAAATCTCTTTTTGAACTCCAGATTCAGGCTTCTGCATTATATTGTGCCATTCTAGAAAGCATTGTGGAAAATATGTAGGTGCATACTCTCATCCTGCTGTACATTTTGCTTATCTTTTTTTTTTTTTTAAAAAAAGATTTTATTTATTTATTTGTGAGATAGAGAACAGGAGTGTGCACAAGCAAGGGCAATGGCAAGCAGAGGGAGGAGCAGACTCCCTGCTGAGCAGGGAGCCCGGTGTAGGATTTGATCCCAGGACTCTTGATTCATGACCTGAGTCAAAGGCAGACGCTTAATGAGCCACCTAGGTGTCAGCACAATCCACTAGAGATTGGGATCTAAAATAAGATATCCATCTTTACCTTTAAAGTGTTAAGCATACTTGTTCGCCTGGGACAGTCCCAATTTGTACCTATTTTCCAGGTGTAATTGTCCATAGTGTCCTTTTTCTCCCTCCAAAGCATAGAGATTTGGCTGATCAGTTATACGATTGCCCCACGCCACTGGTTTTCAATTTTTTGCTCCCCATCAGAATCACCTGGGAGGCTTGTTAAACCACAGACTTCAGTGCCCCTCCCCTACAGTTTCTCATTCATTGGGTTTGGGGCGGGGCCTGCAAATGGGCATTTATGGCAAACTCTAATGTGATGCCAGTCCTGCCTTTCGGGGACCCCATTGGAGAACGACCGTCCTAAGCATTGGACAGACACTCCCAGGTGAATGAACGGTTGAAGCGTATCCAAGGCGTGACAGGCACCGTGCTGGTTGCTGGAGGTAAGATGTAGTCTGGTGGGAGCACAGAGGCCATAAGGCAGATGCAGAGGGACGAGACCCTGCAATGAGGGGTATAGGGTGCTCTGTGAGTGGGCACGAGGTCTATCTGTTGGACTCTGAGAAAAAGGTTGTATGGAGCTTCCAGTACCTTATCAAATCATTTTTTTCCTCATCTGTTCAACAAGTGTAGTAATCATTCAGTTGATTGGACACCAACCATGAGCCTAAATCAGCATTTCCTACCCTTCATTTTTATTTAAATTCAAGAGGTAAGGAAACAGTTGCTCCCCACTCCCAGTATGGGCACACACTAGTTTTGAGCACAGTACATATCTACTTGTTAGGTTGGATTGGATTCCATTTCTGAGTTATATGATGGAATGAGGATGCAGCCATTCCTGTCTGCATCTACTAGACATGTTAGTGTTCAGAAATGACCTTGAATCTCTACAGGGTCCAGAAGGAGAAGTACCTTATTACTGTACTTATTAAGGGCAGAAACATGAAGGGATATGGCACATTTTCAAAGGAATTTTAGCAATAAGAGATGGAATAAGAGATTTTCAATGAACCCTTTACTTAACCACAAAGTGTACTTAATTAGAACAACCTATCCCTCAAATAGTTTAGTAAAATCATGTTTCCTTGGTGGTTCATAGTTTGAATAGTAATAGGGACGTCTGTCTTTCATAACACCACTAGGAAAAGTATTCCATAAGCCAATCACTCTAGCCATGTACATTTTCCAGTAAGAACCTAGCCTTTGGACTCTGTTTTCACCCAGGTTGAAGTTCGCATTAGACTCCATCATTGAACGTGGCTTATCCTCATACCACCTGGTGAGAAGAGTTCAAGCTGATGGCATTGTCATTGGGTATCTAGGCTCTTGCTTGGGGTTGGAAATAGTCTTGCTTTCTAGGGCTAATTATTTGGCTTGGCCTCCACCCATACCCTGTTGACCAGAATTACCAACAGGTTTTCTCTATACTGTGCACTGATTTTAGAGCTAAGATGCAAACAACAATGGTGGGACTCCTCACCTTCAGAATCAGGGACATACCATGTGATTAGTATGGTAACATCATGAAAATTTTCACTTGTGGTTTACTATTAATGTTTGCTAATAGGAAGTAATCTTTTATACCACGTCCCATGGCACAATGCCATGGGATACATTCCTTTAATATATTTTTCACCTTTCCCATCTAGTAAATTATGTTTATAGAGATGTAGTTAGTGACACAGGCGAGATAATAGTAATGGCATTCCTAATTATATTGCTGTACATAAAAAAGTGACATCGATATTATCAAGTACCATTAATAGTCCCAAATGGTGGTGGATGCAGCAGCCTCTGATTTGAACATAGCTTATAAATCTTGCTAATGCTTTTTCTCCCCTACACATTTTCCATTTTACAGTGACTCTATAGCTAGTTTTTATTTAAAGAGAAACAGAACTGCTTAGGAGAGGCAGCATACCATCCTTGTATAGCAGTGGCTTTGGGGACGGAGTTGACACCTGCTCCCTAGATGGCCCAGGTCCATGACCTTTTTATCTGGTACACTTAGCACAAAGTGATCTCGTGCCCTGGCCCTTCATATAAAGGAAGAACAAAAGATAGGTGTGTTCATGCACACATATTACTGACTATTATGATGACAACAAACTTGGTAGCAATCATTCCTTTCACTATTTCTTAGTAAAGCCAGTGTTCCATGCTGGCATCTCCAGCTTGTCAATGGCTGCTGCACATGTTCTGCCTTGCTCCCCTTGTAGAACTAAATTTGAGACCCAGTAAGTATCATTGTATCATTCTGTGTTTCCACATTGTTGTCTCCTTGACACTTTATTACTGTTGAATGTTTCAGTAGGATGGTACACATAAATTACATTCCTCTCTGTCTCCAAGGGAGAAGATCCTTTGGATGGGTACCTCACCTTCGTTCTAATCCTATTATCAATAATACAACAAATCCTGAAGTCTTGTGCCTCAACTTTTCCTTCTTGGCAGGCCAGGTATATTTAAGAGTCTTGATGGAAAACAGTGTTGAATGGTGTGACACGGTTTCATGTTTGCTGCGGTCACATGCAAAAATTTAGCCCTGACTAAATCTCGGTAGTAGTTTGTATTTATCAAGGGGCTAGTAAGTGCAAGGAGCCATGAGAAATAAACATGTGATCAAGACACTGACTTTGCCCTCATGTCATTTGCAGTATTGTTGGGGAGATTATACATGCCCACAAACACCATGGCAAGTAGACAGAGTTAGGAGTAAAGAGAGAGCCTAGTGGAAATTCAGAGGAAGGATTGCTCCCTTTCCACGGTGAGGGGTAAAGAGTGGCTTTGAGATTGGCTTTGTACATGAGGAGATGAGAAAGGACAGATACAGGAGAAAAAAGGCAAAGAAAAAGGCTGGTGAAACCCTGAAACCCTGGGACCATCCTTTCCAGTGTCCTTTGCCCACCAGCCACCTGCCTGGTATGGGCCGGTGACTATGGTGGGGATCCTCTGGCCCTCTCTGATTTTGTCCTCAGCATTTCTCTGTGGCAGAGCAAAAGCAGTTTCCATGAGTTTTATCTGGTCCCAAGGCCTCTCTATAATAAGACGCTTCAAGAAAGAGGTGTTGACTTTCCAAGCATCCAGGTTTAATCAAAATTAAAGAAGGAAAAAGCCCTTCCTTGAAGACCTAGATTGAGCTGGAGGTGCCCCCTTTTCTTCTGGGCTCCCTGTCTCTCTGGGTGTGTACGAGATCAAGGTCACATCTCCTCTTCCTCTGGCATCTGTCACTCTCCCCTGCTTGTACTGCCAGGATTTCATCACTGGACACTTACTCATGACTTGACAGAGGCCTCGTGCAAAACAGGACAGGGCCACACTGTGTGGCCACTGTGACTCAGCCATCTCCCCACTGCAGCAAATACTTTTGGCCAGCTTAGCACTCTGCCTGTGTCATGCTTTGGGACACTGTGCTGTGGGAGGGATGAGATCAGTTCGTTCTGTCCTGTGCCAGGTGGGTTTTACCCTTGGATACTCTGTGCTGGGCTATTGGCCAAATGTTTCCTTTCTAGCCACTATTTCCCAGGGTTTGGGCACGCATGGGGTTCTTGCTATTTGCATTTCAGAGCTGGCTGCCACTGAAATGTCCATCCACGTCTGAAGAGGTGGCTACAGAAAGCAGCCATTTCCTGTTTACTTGAAAACATAACATTCTGTTCTCACAGAGTAGACCTCTCCATAAGGTGGGGAATACTTTTAGCAGAATGGATCTTGACCTATTAGCTCTTGGAATCAAAAGGATAAAAATGTCATCTTTTCACACATGTGTGCCTTTACATTGGCTAGATAGATCTTCATTGGCTAGATAGATCTTTTATCTTTTTGCAGGGGGCCGGGCAGAGGGAGAGGGAGAGAGATAATGTTAAGCAGGCTCCACACCCAGCCTGGAGCTTAATCTCTGGACCCTGAGATCCTGACCTGAGCTGAAACCCAGGGTAGACACTGAACTGACTGGGCCGCCCAGGTGCCCCTAGATAGATCTTTTGTCATTTTTAAAAGATTTCAAATATGATCGACCATGAAAATAATTCTACATCGGTATAAAGGTTTTGGCTTTTATGATTTTTTTTTGTTTGCCTTAATTAAAAAGTATGGATCAAAGAGCTGTAGGGAACTTCTGGAAATCATTGGATTTGTCCTCACCATATAGGGATTAACCATTCTAGGCAAATGGAAATGTAGTTGCCTTCCGAAGGTTTCCTGAGAAATAGTTTTCTCAGCCAGAAGATTGACAGATACTTATCAAATTAACGAACGATCCTTTATTGGAAACACACTTTATTGGCTAGCACGGAAGTTCTGAACACATATTTGTGGAGTGGACGCCTACTTGGAGAATGGACAGACAAGCTGCTGGGAAATTTTCCAGCTGAGCTAAGGTGATTTTCTCCTGTTGCAGATAAAATCCATTTTTCTTATTCAGTTTGCAGACTGTGAGGTCCCTTGTCTATTCACCATCCCCTCTATATTTGAAGGAAGTTATGAATTCTTCCCTCAGTCCAGTATTTCTCCAGCTGGATAATTGCAGCCTCATCTACCTTTCCTCAGAGTTTCATCTTCCCAGGCCTGGAAGAGTCTCTGTGACTCTCTGAGCCCCGAGTGCATCATAATCCCCTCTGTGTTGTGGGTCTCAGGCCTGGGTATGCCAAAGTGAGGTTGACAGAGGATTAGTGAACATTTTGTATCTAAACCTGGATGATAGGGCAATCACAGACTTCATTAGTGGATGAAGAAAACCATAAAATAATAGAGGTTTTGCTGGATTTGTGATGACTTTCTTAAAATCTGGAACTCACAGTTGTGATTAGACTGCATCAGGAAAGGAGACTACTGGGTTTCCCTCTTGGTTGTTGAAAATGATATGCTTAATAGTTTATTAAGCATTTGCAAATAGCTTCCTCCAAGAACTGGAGAAAGATTTCTCCTCTCTCATATAATTCTGTGGCTCTAAAATTGTCCTTTAGCTGGAAAATATTGATTTTGCTATTGTTTACCCCCAGTGGATTGCTTCTTATCTCCGAAACTGGATTTTTGTCAGAATGAGAGCTGACAGAATTCGGATTTAGTCAAGAAAAGTGTGTCAGGGTTTGCAAAATGGTAAAAACTGAGAACAAATAGGATGTTAACTTGGGACATTGTGTGTGAATTTTGTGAAATGAAGTTAAATCAGGAATCAGGACCTTTGTGGCATACATTTGTTGAAGATAATTTTTTAAATGCCCCAGTCCCCTCGCAGATGGAGAAGACTGATTTCCGTGGGTTTATTTATATAGATTAAATCATAAAGTGAGACTGAAAAGGGGGAACAGTTCAAATTTTCAACAGAGAGAGAAGAATTGCCTAAGTTTGGTTTATCCACATCCTAGATGATTATTAATTTTTCTTCTCTGTGCTTCTTAAAAGTGTCCAGTTTTGTTTTACAATGACCCTGTGTTACTTTTTATACATACTCTTATTGTAAGAGTTCTATGAGTCATTCTGGTCATTCATTGTACCTGAGCTTGGTCTTGGGGACCCCTACACAAAGGAGGGTCCTCTAACTCACAGCAAGTGAGTGGGAAGGTTAGGGGTGAACTGTGGTGTGAAGAGCCCCTATCTATACCCTTGTAGCCTCGGGCCTGTCTCCACCCAGGGAGGCTCCTGCTCTGTCCCCCGTCCTCATGGAGTCAGACACATGGTGTTAGACATGTGGGTGCATTTGCCAGAGTTTCCTTTGCCAGCAAGCAGAACGTCTGATTGCATTTGGTTCCCAATGTGTTCTGGGCGGTGTTCCTGAACGGCCTGCCACGCTCCTTGGTCTGCTCACTTGGATGTTTTGTTTTTGAGTATAAGGACCAAGTTTAATATTACAAAGTGATTCTCAGCTTCACCGTACACATACTTCTGTGTAAATGAAAAAGTCAAATCTGGGAGAATGGAAGGCTTTAATGGTCTTCGATCTTTCTCTAACATGTTTGGTTCAAAGTCTGTTTTCCTCAAGATATGGAAATCAGGGACATCCCTCACTTACTGCCTCTGTAGTGACAATTCCTAAGCCAGTCCGGGCCCAGCTCTCTTCTGAGTATTTGCTGCTCTGTGGGAGAAAAAATAAACAGGAAATGAGTGGTTTCTCCCTGATAGCTTGGCCCAGATGGTGAGAGAGGGAGTTACACCAAAGATCTGACATCTAGTGGGATTCCAAAAGTGCTCAAGTTGGTTCTCCCTTTTTCATCAGAACATATCCTTTGAGGGTTAAAAAAGAGGAGACTCTTCTGTGGCCTTCTGTCTTGTGTATGTGTCATTTCTCTAATGGAACTATAATGAACAGACCGTAAAAAGCACAGATCTTGGGTGTTTAGTTCAATGAGTTTTGACAGTTGCATACCTCCAGGTAACCAACGACCACACGAAACAAAATACAGATGAGATCTCTTCATTAGCAATTGATGCCAGGCCTGTACATAATTTACAGTTTTCTAGAGCCATGTTCAAAAAAGTAAAAAGAAACCAGCAGTGCTAATTTTAATACTGTGGTTTAACCTAGTGTATTTAAACCCTCACGATTTCAACCCAAAATTAATACAGAATTGATACCAAGAAATGCTAACACTTTTTTGAAAACAAGCCTTTGAAACTTGGTCTATATAACACAACTCAATTTACATGCTAGCTTTTTGAAGAACATTGTAGAGAATCACACCTAACACAAGGTTTACTATGGTTGTCTCTGAAGGGACATTTTTCTCACATCCCAGAGACACTGAATTCTGGATCCTTGTGGACAGAAGGCAGACATCTTTCTGTGACATAATCTGAAGACCTGAACTTATACTTGAGCCTCAGGCTGTGCCCTCAATCTCTCCTTTTCTCTTCCCATTTCTGCTCCCCAGCTTCCTTCCTCTTAGGTTACATGACTGAGTGCTTACCACGTGCAGGGAATCTGTAGAGTTGTTGGTGAGGGAAAGCCAGGGACATTGTCCTGGCTCTGGAGCAGCTTACAACCCAGTGGAATGAGAAACTTCTCCCACACCATCATAGACAAATAATAGACACAGCCCTTGGGTTAGATGAGACTTCTGGAAGATGAGGCCTAAACTTTAAAGCATGGTTAGAAATTGATGAGGCAAAGCAGAAGGAACAGGCACGGAGAATGAATAGAGCATGAATTAACTGTTAGACAGATGGCCTGCTCCACCATTTACAGGCTGTGTCACCTTGGGCCAATTGCTTTACATCTCTGGGCCTCTTTTCCATCATCTATAAAGTAGTGATAATGAGACCTCTGGACCAGAGATGTCAAAAAATCAAACAGAAAAAGATTTTTAAGAAGCTGTTGCAGTGATTGGGTCATCCACTCATTGATTCATTCAGCAAGTGCTTTAAGACCCCTACTGCATGCTGGGTGCTGGGCTAGTTTCTGGGAATACTGTAGCATGGTGTGTATCATCCCAAACCTTGATGTCTGAGGGGTGTAATTTACAGTAGCTGTTTTATCAAGAGAAGAGACAGACTTGAGGAAGGGAGGGCTTAGTGAAGGGAGATAAAATTGGGGGTCTAGAGTGGTGCCCACCTCACAGTCTCCCTCCTGTTGAAAACATTTTGAGAATCTTCTTCAGTTTTTACCAATGTTCAGGATTATTTGTCTAGTAAAACCAGGAGAGACTGAGCCATTGTAGGGATAACAGGAGCCACTTGGTATAATTTGCATTTGCCATGTCATATATGACATGTCATATATATTATATATTATATATTATATATTATATATTATATATTATATATGGCATGTCATATATAATTTGCATTTGCCATATCATATATGACAAATATATATATATATATATAAAATTTGCATCTGCCATGCAGATTTCACACTGGGATGGGGGATCGTGCTGCATCACAATCGTTCACCCCCATTCTTCTGCTAAGTCCTTTCGTAGTGCTACCCGGATTAGGTTTCTGTTGACTGCACTGAAGGCATAGTCCCAGGCACCAGACCTGGCATCTAATGTTTGCTCCATAGATGTGGGTTAAGAAGCCAAAGGGGCAAATGGGTGGTCTGATACCCGTGCACATCCAGGCTGTGATCCAAAGGAGCCTGGGCATACAAACTAGGACATATGCATTGTAGCCCTGTCTCTGTCATTCATTTGCTTTGTGACTTTGGACAAGTCATTTAACTCCTCTGAGCCTGTTACCCAACCTGCAAAAGAATGAGTTTCAGCTCCATGACCTCAGGGATCTCGTTTCACATTCTGTGATCATCTGGTTCCCAGGGTTTGTGTCTTCCATGCTCCCAGCCCCTAGCATGCACACATTGTACTTTGGTGAACTGAACTCACACCCATGGAAGACAGAGCACATGAATGAGTGTTTCTGTGAAGATGTTTCATTCCACTGTGGCCACAAATGGGAGTGAAAAAGGGCAGCAAGGGGATTCTGGTCTCTGTTGGTTCTGTCTTGTCATCTTCCATGCCCTGAGTGCCTGATCATTGCTCTATGTGACAAAAAGGAGTTCTGCCTCCTCCGATCTGCACTTAGAAGTACCCGTTAGCACTATGCTAGAGTGAGTCTGAGTTCTGCCCTCACAAGGCAGTTTCTGTCTTGACCTTTTCAATCTTCAATATGTTCTGCTTCCTGATTTGGGCACCAGATCTGTATTTGTGAAGAGGTGTCTGGCAGCACGATTGGCATTGCTTTTTGTGGCTGGTTACTATGTGAGCTTACAGTACTGGGGAGAGGATTGTGGACAAACAGCTACTGAACTGTTAGAAAGATGATACCAGCCAATGACTGGAGGTGTCCCACCCCATCCAGTCCTTCCATACAAAACTAGAATCACCGTAAGAGATCTGGAATATCTGTTTGGTTTTGCTGCATCAAATCAGGCACATACCAATAACCCTCTAGTTTATGGATGCTTGCTATTAAGTTTTGTTTAAATGAGTTCCTTCCCGAAAGCAACCAGCTTCTGTTCTGAAGAAATAAATAAAATGCATGAGATAAACTTTCCTATAACTGATTTTCAGTGTGGAGCTTTCTGGGTATAATTTAGAAGTAGCTATAGTAGGTTTAAGACCAGAGAAAGTATATGCAGGTTTGTAGGTAGGAGGCCACACCAATATACTGGTAAATGACCGGAAGCCAGAGGGTAGAGGGAGAGATCAAGCCATGTAGATTTCAGCTCAGTTTCACATCTCTACCCTAAGGCATTAGATGCTGCTAATTCTTCAAAAGCCAAAGATTTGTTTTACAGAAGAAGTTCTGATTTGATTAAGATATTGCTTCCAGACCTAATGTTCCTTTAGCAAATCATGCCTACATCCATGATTGGAAATAAACTGCATGTTATCTAAGCATAAAAAAGCCACATGATTTGGAACTATTCTACAGAAGTAACATTTAGTGTAATTACAGTACATTTAGATTAATTACAGTGCTGGTTCCGGGCGCCACCACACTTAAGGTCGTAACAGTGTTTTTGTTATTAACCCTTTGTGGAAGAGGTTTATCTTCTGGCTGTCTATTTTTTCCTCAGGAAAATATTTGCATCCGATATAGGGATGGATCACAATTGAATGGCCTATCTACTTTTAAGGTAACTTTAAAAAGATAGGATTTCAGAGGAATTATTTTAAGATTGCTGTTTCTGTGTAGAATCTCAGAATAGCCAGAGATTAATTTTCAAAAAAAGTGAAAATGATCAAAATGTGTAGACAGGAAATTGACTTGCTAATAAATGGCTCATGCCTCCCTTTCATAGGCTTTATAACATTGTCTAGAAAGTACAGAGTGGCTGATACTTAATCACTACATCCAGAACTTACCTATCCAACCTGGCTTTGGCTCCATTCAAAGGTTGTTGAACAAGAAAATGGTTGGCAGTTTCATTTGTTGGGAGTATCATTATGGGCCTCAGATTCTCATCTCTTGATAGCATTGGTGATTCTTTTCTAAAACAACCAAAAGTGATATGGAGGCAGATTTGGTAAATAAGGAGGTTGATAAGGTCGAATACACATTTTACTAAAAAACGAGCTGTGTCTCTAAAATAATGAGCTTCATTTTCATGCATGGTTCATAACTACAGCTGAAGGTAATTCTCTCTGAGGAATTCCAGACTCTGTTGAGAAATGCCTGTCTCCTTGAAAACAGTGTATAGTTTCCTCTTGGCGCTGTTTCGAAGGTGCTGGTATTCATTTGAATGTCAAATTCTGCTAGTTTGTTCTATGAAGAGTTTCATTATTTTATGGTCCTATACCATATCAGTAAAAGGAGGTTTCTTAAAAATACTCAGTGATTAACTTCAATGGCACTAAAAATCATTCTGGCCTGTTATATGTGTTAAAAAAATTCCTAAAATACATCCTTCTACAAATGACTATAAGTACTCTGCAAAATATTTGTCATGATAGCTAGCATCTTACTTACCATGAGTCAGGCAGTGTGTTTTCTGTGCTTTTAACTCATTCACCTGTGATTTTCTTTTTCAGATTTGATTTTTTTTAAAGTAATCTCTGTACACAACATGGCACTCAAACCCACAACCACAACCCCAAGACCAAGAGTCACACTGAGCCAGCCAGGCTCCCTGCCTGTGATTTTTTTTTTTTTTCCAAGAACTTAAATACCTATCTTTTCAAAGGCTGCCAATTACATCAGCTTGTAAAAGGCCAATCTGATATTTACCCCCATGCGATTACCTGTGATGAGTGTGTGCACCATGGGCAGAACTGGGGTGTACTACTTCCTGCCATTGTAGCCATCCTCTTGGAGGACGAGGGCCAAAATACGGACGGTATAGGCAAGTTCTATTAAACGAACAAAAGAATCAGGGCAAAAGCGGTGAATTTTTTAAACTCCTGACCTGGTTTGATTTTTCTTTTCCCTTTCTAGTTTGTCCTGCTGGGTTCTATCTTGCCTTTTCGTAGTGGAGGCGTGCAAGCGAGTAGCTCTTTTCAGGAACAAATGATGCCATAAATGCGGACTGAAATCAATGAGGTTCTGAGCTCTGAGAGTGAGAGGCACTCTTCCCTGCTTACCATGCTGCATATTTGAAGCCAGAAACCAGAGGCAAAAAACAGCTCTCTCATTTACAGACCTATATATAGCTGCTCTGTTACCAAGCTGGGTTCCCAATACCCATCTTCCCCTTTGAAACTGGAGGAATATTTAGAAGAAATAATAGAGAGCACATATGTTCTCATGTCTGTCACCAAACATATAAGAGAAGAAATGGAAAACCACCACTCGGTAATAACACTGTAAAGTAAATGTTATAGCTTGGAATTCTTGGAAGTGTCTCCATCCTCCCCCGCCCCCACCCTCAGGCCCTGGCACTGGCTCTTTAGCTTCCCTCAGCTGAGGGGAACTTGTATACCAGTGCCGAAAGTGTGGATTTAGTCAAACGGAAGAAAACAGCAATGGAAGCCATTCAACTTTCTGATGTCTGGGTATGGCCTTGTTCTGCAGTGCAGACCTCACTTAGAGGAAGCCCATCAGCAGACAGCAGGAGTCTCAGGCCCCAGGTAGGCCCTTCGGCCTGGGAGCTGCCTCTTACATGCTGTGTGCTTCTGTTCTTATGGAAAGTATGAGGGCCCACCCAAGGTTGGCACTTCCTGTCATCTTGTACGTTATGTAGGGGTAGGTAGTTTGGCAATTTGAGTTGGTCTTTACTAGTGGAGGGGATGGAAAATGGGACTGATTTTTCCAGTTCACCATCACATGGATAGCTTGGCTCGGGGAAAGCCGTGTTGGGGGAGAGGTGGGTGAGGCCCTCATTTGAGCCTCGCATCCCAGGTGGCACCAAAGACGGTAATTGAGGCAAACGATACTGAATGTAGTATTTGTTTAAAAAAAAATTTAAGGTAAAAAATCCATGCTGAATGGAAGTTCTAATTGTTAAATACAGACAAGATCAGTAACAGTGCTGTGTCACTACCTGTAGGACACTGGGAAATTATTGAGCCTCCTTATGGGAAAATGTTAAGGAGTGAGAGGAGTTGGCCAGCCCTCACCATTGTTACTTCTTTAGCGTGGCTCTGTCTACCCAATGACAAATAATCACATCTAATCACTTGGCAGGCTGCTCTGGCATCATGTAGACACAACCTGGGCTGTCCTGGGAGTTGTATTTTGATTTCATGTTAAGAAGCTGTGGCCGAGTGGGGACGCAGTCTTACAACACTAGAATACAAACTCATGGCAAAGCAGAGACTCTGCTGCTCAGAGCTTGCCAAGATGCTCAGGAAAGTGTCACCTTTGCCATCGCCTCCTGGCACCCTGTCTCCTGCAAGCAATCTCAGAAAGGTGCCAAAGCGCCTCACCTACAGAGTCCTGTCCCGTCTTATAAGGCGTCGAGGAAAACATCTCCCTGGCTGTGCTCCTTACCCTGCCCCAAGCCTTATGGCAACTGAGGCTACACATACACACACACACACACACACACACACACCTACTTTTCTCTCTTCTTCCCTCCCAGCCATCCCCTCTCGGTCCTCCTGTCCTCCTCTGTCCTTTCCCTCCTGTCCCCACCTCTGGCATGGAGCTAAGGGCTGTGCACCTGTGCGAGGCGCCAAGGGCCTTGGGAGGCTACTGGGTGCCCATTTCTGCAGCGATTCCCTTCTAGTCCCGGGGAGCCGACATGCAGAAATCGACACAGACAGAGAGGGTGTCATTTTCAATTGCAGTGAGTGATCTGAAAAATTAAAACAGGATGATGTGGTACAGCTACAGAAGCGGAAGGTCCTGTCTAAGCAGAGACCTGAATGAGGAGGGGAAGCGAGCATGTTGGGAAAGCTGCTGCAAGAGACCGCTGTGTGCCATTCCAAAAGGCCCCGAGGCGGAGATGTGCTTGGCTTGTTGGAGGCACAAAAGGAGCCTCGTCAAGGATGGTAACCTCACAGTGGATGAGGTCAGGGAGGTAGGCAAGGCCCGGATCAGTGGTCCTTCAAAGGCTGAGATAAGCAATTTGAATTTTATTCTGCCTGCAGTGGGAAGGTGTTGGAGGAATTGGAAGAGCCCTCTCCAGCCTTGTATTTGGTGCCGGCAGGGTGGTGGCTCAGTAATTTCTCCAGGTAGGGGCTCCGTCACTTTTCCTGCTTTGTGTTTGTGTAGCGAGAGTGTCTGCTGACACGGTTTGTGCAAAACAGAGTGCCTACTAATCACTGATGTTTAATCTTTGGTTCAACAAGAATAAAATAAAGCAGAACTATTTGCAGCATGCTAATGCTCACCTCTTACTCCCCACCCACAAGCTCATTTCTAGACTCTCCAGCATCCTGGCTCAGAGAGCTACGTGAGGGTAGATGAGGTACTCTGCCTTGTTCCTCCTGGGGCTTCTGTGGTCATTGTGAATGTCTGGTGCATGGCAGGGGCTTGGTGAAGGCTTGTTGGAAGGAGGGAAGGAGAGACACCTGCCACTCTTTAGGGCTTGTCTGCCTTTTACTCGCAGGGGTTATCATGAGCACGGAGGTGCTGTGCAAACGGAACTGAAGGAAGGGACTGTCTGCAGAGTGAGAAGGAAACCTCAGTTTACCTGGAAGGGAAGAATGTGTCCAAAAACAACAAACATGTTGTAAATAATTTCTCCTGCACTGTGGAATGATTCAATAAATCTACGGTTGCACTTACTGGTCTGGCGATATCATCATGGTTAGGAGTTAAATTTCAACTCTGCTTGATCGCTTGAATTCAGTCCCAGATACATTTTAAATATACATTTGGTTTATGTCTGAGACACTGCGGATGACAGATATACTGTCAGAAGTCTATATTCAGTGACTAATAAAGCGATTACTAAGAAAGGAAAGTCCAAATGGCCAGGGAAGTATAGAAGAGCTGCCTCATTCCGTGGATGCAATCAGGGCAAGGACCTGCCTGGAAGAAAGGTGTTTTTCTACAAGGCATTTGATTAAAGAGAAAAGCTTTGACATTACTCAACACATTATATTGGAGGCATCTCAAATTGGCCTCACCTGACTTTTCACACTCACTCTCTACTCTGCTGTTGGACACCATTTCACATTCTTACTTCTTTCCTTCATTTCTCTTCTGTGCCTTTACTCTTGGTCTTCCAATGTTCAGGAAGACCCCTCCCTCACCTTCTCTGTCTCTAGTCACCGAATTATCCTTCAGGGTTCAGCTGAAGTGCAACCTCTTCCAAGCAGTCTTTCCAGATTCTTCCTGTGTGTTTCCTCTGGCTTATGTTATGTTCATTTTTTTAATTGTTTCACAGAACCACACTGTCCCTATCTTCCACAGTCCCTAGACAGTGCATTCCACAAAGTAATGCTCAATAGAGATTATTGAATCACTAAGTGGGATTACAATAATACCACACTCAGTCTTCTCCTCCTCTTCCTCTGTACTGGAAGGAGGGCATGTGAAGAGTCGGCTGCTCTCTGCCATGTTCTTTACAACAGGTCAGAACAGTTGCAAGCTCTGATATATCTCATACAGTCAAAGTGAAGAGGTAAGAACATTGATGCTTGTCATCAGTAGGGATCATCGACTTGACAGGAGAAATTATACCAATGACTGGCCTGTTAGTCTCAACCCAGGAAAGTGGCAGTGCTTGGCCTTGTGACGACAGCCTAAGATTTTGCCACAGTGTGTATCAGAAAATAGTTGAATCTTTCTCAGTGCTTGGAGTAACATTCTGTAATTCATCTCTAGTTCATATACATGAGAAGAACAAATTCTGTATCCCCCATATTTTATTTTCTTAGGTTGTAAAAACTGACTTTTTTCAACCACTTTATTCAATATTCCCCCAAAGGCATCCACAGCAAAAAATTTATGGATATTTTTTATTAGAGATGATTTGGTTTTTATTCCTAGGAAACAGAGCTACAAAAATTTTAAGGTCATTAGCCATAATAATTTTAAATACATAGTCATTTGAGTATGTTAGTTTTAGCTTTTAGGTTCTGTGCTATCTTTAGTTTTTTCCATTTTAAGTTAATAATGATAAAAATAAATCCCATATTTATTAGCTTTTTTATCCTAAGGTGTTTAACAAACCTTAGGAATACAAATATAATGTAGTAATTCATCTGCCTGCTCCTAGGTTTATGGCCCTGAGAACATTTGATTACAATTAGTTCTATTTCACTAGAATTGTCCACTGGTCAACAGAAGGATTAAGTCCAAAGGTATTTGTCAACCCAGTTAACCTGACTTTTGAGGTAGCATGTTAATGCAGAACCTTCATAACTTTAAACTCTAAAATCTCTATCTTTATTCTTCTTTTTCTCCTTCCAGCAACCGTTTGTTGCATAACAACTATGTGTTGGATTCTCAGTTCAACCCTGGGGACAAAAAGGTCACTAAGGCTGTCAGAAGGATGGATAAGTAGATATGGATGTATTGTATAGATAGCAATAAGATAGGCTGTATATATATAACAATAAGGTAGGTAGGTATCCACACACATACATGTGTGTATATAAAGAACATATGAAAGTATACGTCAGAAGTACATTGTCAGGTATGTGCATATGCTAAGCCCTTGTTTACAGAACATTTCCTCTCTGCTAAGCACTGTGCCAAATAGTTGACACACAGTATCTCACTTAATATTTGTGACAACTCCATGAGTTATTATTGTCCCCATTTCACAGATAAGAAAACCAAGACTCAGTCATACTATGCAATTTGCTCAAGTTTATTTGCTAAAAGGTGGTACAGTCATGGTTCAAACCCGATGTGTGTGATTCCAAACTCATGTTCTTTGCCCGTACCCATTCAGATTCAGAATAAAAGAGAAAAGAATGAAAAGTATGAAATTGGTTGCATGACTATGAATACCGAGGTGTCTATTTGTTTACTCAAGACATGCGTTGGGAATAAAGAGTCAGCCCTCAGACTCTGGTGCTTGGTCCTGTTTTGTTATAGAGGATGAAATAACAGCATTTCAGTGACTGCTGCATTCCCTCCCCCACCCCTTCCAGCCAAAGACCACCTGATTGAATTACTTCACTGTGTGGTCCTTTAGCTATCATCATGGTAGCAAAGGAGGAACTTTCAGACTTATGTGTTGAAACAGCAGATGAGCCACCATGGTAGTCCATGAGGCCCGCATCCTTAAGAATCTCCACATGGAAGAGTTCAGGAAGCACTGAGCCATCAACCTCTCAAGATCTCAGACAGTGTTAATGATTTTGCAAAACACACAAAAGTTTCGAGTTGATTTTACCCGCAGCCCTGTAGACTACCTTTTACCCCTCTTAGGCACTAGGTGGTTCTGGCTTCATAATATTTCTTATAATTGTGGTTCACTGTTGGTGTCATTATTTGTTTAATGCCTGTCTCCCATGCTTAATCATGACCTCCAGGGAAATGGGGACTGTGTCTTGCTGGGGGCTGCACCTCACCTGCAGCACTGAAGACCCCCATGACTGGCACTCAGTGAATATTAATCGAGCCAGGACTAAATGAATGGAATCTGATGGAAGATGAGACACACGGCACCATGACACAGATTTCATCTTGATGGATGCCATAGAGATCCCCATTCTTAGTTTTTAAGCATAGCCTTGGTTCAATACTTCTTTCATGGCCTAACAGCTCTGGGGGTTTTATGTGATGGAGGGCAAGACTGTTCGGTGATTACAAGAGACAGATACAATATTTACTAGCCTTAGCAACTCCTGAGCAAATGCAGTCCCTGGAGAAGGGCACACAATAATAAAGCAGGAAAACCCGGCCGTTATCTCAAAGCCAAGCTCTACAGGCTTCAAGGCCATGACTCACAATTCTGTGGTCGGGAGCTCTGGAGTTCTCAAGGATAATTTATGGTGACACTGATGAGACAGAGTTCATTTAAATACAGTGACAGCTCAAGTATTTTTTTTTTTTTACTTTAGCAAATATTTATTTTTTAAATTTTATTTTATTTTTTTTTCAGTGTTCTAGAATTCATTGTTTATGCACCACACCCAGTGCTCCATGCAATACATGCCCTCTACAATACCCACCACCAGGCTCACCCAACTCCCCACCCTCCTCCTCTCCAAAACCCTCAGTCTGTTTCTCAGAGTCCACAGTCTCTCATAGTTCATCTCCCCTTCCAATTTCCCCCCACTCACTTCTCTGAATTCCTCCCACTCACTTCTCCCCATCTCCCAATGTCTTCCGTGTTATTCCTTATGCTCCACAAGTAAGTGAAACCATATGATAAATGACTCTCTCTGCTTTGCTTATTTCACTCAGGATAATCTGCTCCAGTCCCATCCAAGATGATACAAAAGTTGGATATTCATCCTTTCTGATGGAGATGTAAGACTCCATAGTATATTTGGACCATATCTTCTTTCTCCATTTGTCCATTGAAGGGCATCTTGGTTCTTTCCACAGTTTGGTTGTTGTGGCCATTGCTGCTATGAACATTGGGCATAGATGGCTCTTCTTTTCACTACGTCTGTATCTTTGGGATGAATACCCAGTAGTGCAATTGCAGGGTCATAGGGAAGCTCTATTTTTAATTTCTTCAGGAATCTCCACACTGTTTTCCAAAGTGGCTGCACCAACTTGCATTCCCACCAACCGTGGAAGAGGGTTCCCCTTTCTCCACATCCTCTCCAACACATATTGTTTACTTTCTTGCTAATTTTGGCCATTCTAACTGGTGTAAGGTGGTATCTCAATGTAGTTTTGATTTGAATCTCCCTGATGGCTAATGATGATGAACATTTTTTCATATGTGTGTTAGCCATTTGAATGTCTTCTTTGGAGAAGTGTCTGTTCGTGTCTTCTGCCCATTTTTTGATGTGATTATCTGTTTTGTGTGTGTTGAGTTTGAGGAGTTCTTCATAGATCCTGGATATCAACCCTTTGTAGTGCCATTTGCAAATATCTTCTCTCATTCCATGGGCTTCCTCTTTGTTTTGTTGACTGTTTCCTTTGCTGTGCAGAAGCTTTTGATCTTGATGAAGTGCAAAAGTCAGCTTGTGGTTGAACAGATACCTTGTTGACCCCTTCCCACTCTATGATATACCATTGTTTCCAGGATTTACTCTAAACTGCCTGAGTCCTAAAGGGACCCAGGAGCGATGAACTGACCTCGACTCCCTGACCACAGAGGATTCGGTTTCCGGAAACAGAGCACATATTCATCTCTACCCAGCCTATTGTTCTTTGACTGGTTAAATGATGCTCTAAATGGAGGACTGTGATAGCAAAAAATAAATGTTTTATACCGTGCTAGAAAAAGCTTTAGGGGAAAATTTTAGTAAAAGATTCTTTCTTGTTTCTATAGAAACCAGTAGCGATCAGGAGGAGCAAGGTGTTCTTTCAAGTGTACATGGTAGTAAGGGGAGTGCCTGTGTGTGTGTCCCTTTGATCTCATTGGGAGTGGGTTACAACTCGCTGCAAATTCCTGCTTCCTTGCAGGTGGAGAAGGGCTGCGGTCCACAGCCGCTCAGCCTCCCAGATCCAGAAAGTCTCTTAACAGGAATCTCTTGTTGAAAGAGGAAGAAAAAGATAAACAAAAGGAAAGCTTTACTATCAGCTGTCAACAGGCCTTTAAACTGCTCCTTACCAGTGAGCACAAAATGTCCTGGGCGCATCCCGCCTAGGCCCCTGATAGCCTGGCTTGAATAAGCATTTGAGCCATCGGACAGTTCAGACAATTTGTTGCCCTGCCAACTTGTCTACTTCCATAACATCTCCTGCTTAATGAAATTAGAATTAAATGTGTCCCTTTTAGTTTCATTTGTGAAGCTGTTACATTCTTGACAAGTGAATGGTGGGCATGACTTAAATCAGATTCCCAGGCAAATGCTTTTCTAAAGCCTAATCAATACTACAGCTTTAAAATGAAGTTTAGGTCAAATGTAATGACAGGATGAAACAGGCATGTTTTGCTTCAATCTGGCATGTCCCAGAAGGTAAAAGGAATATCTAGTAACTGACAAAAGGGCTTTCCCTTTGCTTGACATTTACTTTGTATGTAAATAATCCAGTATATTGGCATGTCAGTGTATTAGTTGGTTGTGGTCCAAAACATGAAGTGAATTTTGATAGTCTGTCTTTCTGCTCTCAAAACCACACTCTTGATCAGCAGGAGAACATTTATTGCAGTGTTGCCTTGCAGTTGGCAGAGCCAAATGAATCATTTTGATATATAAACTTCCTCAGATCTAAAATATATCATGAGAAAACAAAAGACTTAAGAGGAGTGGATTATGAAATAAAAGGAATGCCATTAGTAGTCCACAGGTTATAAACATCCACTGTCATTAATAAAATACTGGGACGAGCATAGAATATTGCATTTAGTTTAACTTCCCTGAAGCTGCACTGTGGAGGGCAGGAAGTGACTTCCCACTGGCTGTGTGACCTCAGGTAAGTCACTTCCCCTCTCCGAACTTCAGTTTCTGTATCTCTAAAAGTAACCACATTAGTAGTGAGCATTTCTCTTGTACCAAGTGTTTAGCTTTCATCTCTCCACTGTCAAAAGATACATTGGCAGAAGAGTAAACAAACTTCCCTAAGTCAGAAGCTTACATGGCATGAGAAATACAGTGTTTGCTAGACACATTTTATTTCGGTTCCCTTTGTCCTGGGAGTAGAGTTCAAGTATACAATCTATCAAACCCTTCTATGGATTGCAGATGAGAAAACCTTGGGACCCAGAGGTTTTCTGGAGAATTGTGTGTGTTTGACTTCTGGGACTGAAGTCAGATATCAGCCTCATCTGCCATTAGTTCTCAGAAGCTCTTCCTATTTCTGGATAAACCTTGGTTGCTTAGTGCGCATATAGTAGGAGCCCAGTAACTACTTGTTGGGTGAATAAATGATGGTATTATGGGATGAAATTGAAAGTGTAATGCTTATCAGATACACCTCACTAAATCTGTTGTAATGATTTTTTTTCCTCCCACACAATCATGTGTCTTTTTAGCCTATATGCCATATATGATGAAGGGGTGGCTATAGGTAAAATGGAAAGAACCCTGATTTCTCTGTCACTGTCCTTATTGGTACATACGATGTCTCTTACCAACATGATTGATCATATTAGTATTTGACTTAATTTTGACTGGATCAGGGTGCAGGCTGTTTGTAATTTCACCAACCCAAAACAACTAGCATTTCTTTGTGATGATCTGTAATCCCCAGCAGTCATTACCACCATCTTTTAACCTAGTTTGAATCCCACTTGTTACATTGCATCACAATATCTACATAAATAATACGTCCCTGATTTCTTGACTTACTCAGCTCACAAACTCATCAATTTGACCCACATGGCCATTGTTCTTCCTTTATTACACACCATACACATGACCAGAACAAGACCCAACATCTCATAGTATTTAGGGAAGTGAAAATGTGCGTCTTTGGAGAAGAAATGTGGAATGTATACTGTGTTGTTCCTTTTCATGTCAAAGCTGGTGCTAGTGATGGGGAAATAAAATACCACAAGCTGTGTTGCTTAAAACAACAAAAATGTATTGTCTCTCCTTTCTGGAAGGTAAAAGTTCAAAGTCAAGTTGTTGGTATGGCTGTGCCTCCTCCGAAGGCACTAGGGAAAGGCTTCTGGTAGCCTCATGCTACTTCAGTTCCTAGATGCATCACTCCGATCCTCTTTCACATGACCGTCTTCTTTCTGTGTCTTCACAATGGGTTCAGGTGCACCCTAAGGATGTTATCTTGCCTGATGGCCGCTGTAAAAGTCTTGTTTCCAAACAATGCCCAATTCTGAGGTAGTGGCTGTTAGGACTCTGGCATGCCTTTTTTGCGGGGAGACACAATTGAACCCACAATGACCTGTCATCCCAAAAGCTGGTGATTTTTAGCTGTGCCTCTAACACTTGGGGCCCAGGAGGAGCTTTAGCCCCAAAAAAGCAACTCCAATTTCTGGACCTCCTTGCTGGACAAACCTGTGGGCTACTTAATTGTTGCTGAGTCCCCACTGTTAGGCCACCTGACCTAAGGCCATGCAGCATTGCTTTCCAAATATTCTGGAACTTGTCATGAATGTGTCACAAATTCAGCCTGGCTTGCCCTCTGCCCCCCTTCCCCCAACCCACAGTTAGTCCAAGTTGGTGAGTTTAGCTGGATCTGAATGACATAAAGAAAATTTAAACTTTGAGACAAATTAAATTTAAATGGGAAACCAGATGGCAAAGCTGTCTTGGATTGTAAAGTACAAGGTAGTATTGACTAAAGAAAGGATTTCTAAAAGTTTTGCAGCTACACTGTGTACCAGTGGGAGAAGCTGCTAAAAGAAATCCTCCTAGGTAAATAAGGCTAACTTAGAAAAAAAAAAAAAAAAAAAGAAAGCGCATTTGTTCAGAAACAGGCATTTACAATTAAGCATTATCATTTTAAATACTACTAAATCTTTTTGGGAGGTTTGAGAAAGTTCCTTGTCCTAAGGACAGATGGACACCTGATAAAGTATTTATGGCCCAATCTAATATCAGCTTAGGGTCAGAGGGCCAGTGGTTGTAGGACTAATATTTCAAGGTCCATCTATGTATAGGAAGCACTTTCTAGAAATTATGAAAAAAAATATGCTGGGGCATTAGTAGTTATATTGATTAAAAATTGATAGGGACTTTCAAAGTACACTATCAAGGAATTGAAAAGACATTCCACAGAATGGGGGAAAGCATTTGCAAGTCAGGTATCTAAGAATATATAAAGAACTGATAGAACTCAATAATCAAAAAACAAATGACCAAATTAAAAATGAGTGAAAGCTCTGAATACACATTTTTCTGAAGAAGATAAAAGATCCATAAACACGTGAGAAGACATTCAACATCCTTAGCCATCAGGTAGATGCAAATCAATAGCACAGTGAGATACCACTTTGCACCCTCTGGGATGACTATACTCAAAAGGATAGACAAGAAGTGTTGGTAAGGATGTAGAGAAGTTAGAATCCTTATATTAATGGGAAGGTAAAATGATGCAGCCACGATGGAGAACAGTTCGGTGGTTCCTCAAAAAGTTGAACATAGAGTTACTATAGGGTGCAACACTTCCACTCCCAAGTGTATCTCCAAGAGAACTGCTTTATCCATACAATGCTATTAGCCACAAAAAGGCATGAGGTACCAACACATTTCCGTGTGTATACAAGTACCAATGGAGTAGATCCTTCAAAATGGTGAACTGGATTTGTATGAATTCTATCTCTGTTAGGCTGTTAGAAAAAAGTGTCAGTCCCTGTCTTTCACATTCATTGGTGATTCGTTGAAATGGTAACTAGATCCACTGTTTACACCTTAGCCCAGCAAAATTTCTTTTTTTTAAATTTTTTAATAAACATATAATGTATTTTTAGTCCCAGGGGTACAGGTCTGTGAATCGCCAGGTTTACACACTTCATAGCACTCACCACAGCACACACACACTCCAATGTCCATAACCCCACCACCCTTTCCTGGTCAGCAAAATTTCTATCAGGGAGGAGTATTTTAGCACTGGCATTTAGAATCGCTGCTGCACGGTGATAATAAATAGCAGACAGCCTTACAAATTGTTAGGGAAGTTACACTAGAATACATTAATCACCCTAGTTAGGTAAGAATCACCAAGCTGCTGGAAAAAGATACACAAAGAATTTTCAGTGTCAGGCCGGGAGCAGTGGCTTGCTGGCATTCCAGTTGGAAGATTTAGTGTCCTTCAAGCCTCCAGGACCCTGATCCCCAGCACCTCCACTAGAGGGGGAGCAAACCAGATCAGGGATACTAGAAAGTCTGGGCTAGCCTACAGTTTCTGGTGTGTGCCTGTCAAATGCAAGTCGATACTAAACTTGCACTATTTAAAATGGTGATCAAGACAAAATTTTTTGTCCTCAGGAATAGCATAGAAGAGACATTGAAATTAGAGTCTGTTTCAGTTGAACATTGGGGTTATTTTGAATTATATTTAAAATAAAAAAAAACAGCATGTGTGGAGGAAGGCTAACTTTGATGTGAACAACTGTTAGAAACCAACAGCACATTTAAGGTTAACATTGCTCTTATTTCTACACATGGAGAGCTTTAGTTGAAGTTAAATAATATAGGGATTTGCAATTTTATCCTCTGGAAAGAGAAGCTAAAAGGTGGAACATGACATGTTTCTCATGTACATTTTGATTCTTTCTTTAATCAAAACTACTTATAAAGACATTTTAAATTATCCTTTTTGTTTATTGTTTATTGCATTTGTGCAAAAATGTGCAATTATTATATATTTTATGTAACTCAAGATAAATTTAAACTACAAAAATAAAAGGTGGGGAAATGGAATATTCTGTATATTTGGGGAGAAAGAAAAAGCATCATTTAGCAATAAAATTAGTATTAGCTCTTGTGTTCTGATCTAACCACTGAAACTAAGATTGTGTGGCAAATGTGCATTTCTGAAGCTCCAAACTGAAAAGCTTAGAGCTGGATTTTCTCCTCCTTCACTTCATGTACTCTGCCTTAATAAGGAGGAGACAAAGGATAAGCCACCAATCTTTTAAGAGAATAATATAGAAGTTATGTCAGAAGGATAGTGGAGATTTAGCCCAATCTATATTTCTCACAGCAGCATCAGGGTTTCTGATGACCTGAATCACCCAAAGAAAGAATAAATAGTGTTCAGTAAGGATTTAGTAACAACTGGATTTTATCATTGTCTGAGTCCTGAAAATTGGTAACTCTGTCTCTCAGTGTACCGATGGTTCATGAAACTATTCAGTGATCTGCATTAGCCTGTTCAAAGTCGACAGCATCTCATCTGTTCTTACCAATCTAAGAACTGATTTTCTGATATGTAGATTACTCGTGGCTCTCATGCCCTCGTGACAAAGGGGAAGGTTGGGGCTTTGTGAATGGATCTGATTGAATAGCTCTATAAGATTTGGTGTTGACAAAGCCAAAGTTAGTGGACTCTTCATTATGATTCATGGCCTCTCGTAGGCAGAAACACAACAGACTGAGCCCTAACCATGGCTCTGGGTCTGGTTGCTTTGATCCCAGCCAGTGACCTGGAAATCTCTCTTAATAATAGGAGCTCCTATTTGGGTCAAACTGTTCGTGGAAGGAGATGTGAGGGAGGATGTGTGGGGCCGGTGGGCTGAATCAGTGCTGCTCTCTCTTGTCTCTGTGCTTCAGGAAGACAACTGATTAATTTGCTACCAGGCGGTTTTGGCCTTAGTGGCCTCATACCCACTTTCTAAGGTGTAACAGTGACGATTGCAGTTAACTGGTACCGGACCGTGCCCTTTACGCACTTTGTCACTTACTCTTCAGCAAAAAGCTAAGGGGTACACATTATTCTTTCAGTTTTAAAGACAATGATGAAACTGAGAGTCTGAGAAGCCCCTGCTGGTGGACTGATGTGCACATGTGTGTACACGTGTGTGTGTATACACGTGCGTGTGACTGGAAACCGAGTACAGTGCCTGGGACATGAAAAGGACATGAGAAACCCTCAGGAAATGAAAGCCATACTTCTTTTGTCTTGCACCTCCCTGAGTATTTTGCCAGTGCCTAAGAGGTTCAAGAGATAGTAGGCGAATTGAATTAAAATCTTGCTAAATAGATTTTGTAAGTTGGCTTTCCTTGTGTAATTAGCTTTCTGACAATTTGTTTGGTAATTGGTTGATGGAAAGAATAATTAATAATAAAGGTTGTTTATTTGTAGGGTAAGCATTTATCATGGTTTTCACTCCTTTCCATCAGCATTTAATTCACGAAAAGGCTTATAAGTTAACTACAGAGAAATCATATTACTAAATATTGAATAGTAATTACAATATATGATATGTTTTCCCTTTAATTAGCAAATAGACTGTTCATTATGTTTTAGATAATTGTTACATATCATTTGATTTTATTTCTTTATCATTTGTGGCAGGTGATTACATTTCCACAGGGTATAATTTTTTATCACATTATTTTGAAATTTGATTGCAAGATTATGCCGTACAGAATTCAGTGTATTCAAATCACCCTGAATTTGCTCACATTCTTTGCTTCCAGAAAATTTGCACTTCTTTTTCTCTTCCCTGTATATGCCTGATACATAACAATTCAGTATTAATGAAACCCGATAATTGTGCAGATCTCTCTAAATGCCCCAAATCAGAGACCTCAGAACTTGGACTTGGGAACTTCTACTTGTTTCCCTTTGTGATAGCTATCTCTTGGGAAATCTGTCTCCTTTACTAATAAATGCAAATAAAATATCAATGTAAACAACAAAACAAAGCAATACATGTAATGCAGTCATGTGTAATCATGAACGATACCATAATATCTAATGGTGTTATAATAAATATGCATGACAGTAAATGCAGATGTGATGTCCAAGCGTCTCTGACCCCTGAGGGAGCTCGAGAGCATAGTAGCGGCGGTGGTGTCTGGTCTCCTCTCCCCCTCTTTGAGTAATTGGGCCGATGATGCCTTTCATTGCCCTGCTGCAGGATTGACACTGCGAGTTTAGCGGTGACAGGAAATCAGTAACGGTGTGTGTGTTGCTTGAGTACATTCAGACCTCCCTGCCTCTGCTTTGATAATGTTATTTATGATGAAGGCGAGATCACAGGCTGCACAGATTATGGTTATTGTGGTATTCAGGCGTCGGCAGATACGGCACCCAGATGTCTGGTCACAATTTGTCTTATTAACTTGATTACCTGATTTCCTCCAAGTTCTGCAATGTGGAAGTGGCAGCCTTTGCGGGTAGAGTTTCCCTGGATTAGCAATGTTCTAGGCCAGACAACCGACTTGCTTAAAAATGAGATCCCATCAGAAGAAAGGGCAGCGGCTACAATTATATGGTCTTACAAAGATTGTTAGGATATTACATATGGAAGCCAAACTCTTTAATTCCCTCATTTCATTTTGTCCCGAGGAGTTTAAATAATACTGCTTAATGCTATCGGGACGATGTCAGTACTTCAAGGGAATAACTTTCCTATTTAGATTTGGTCATGCAGTCTGTTTAACAGCTATTCCCTTTATAATGGCGTGTTGCGGTTCCCAGCATTCCTTAGGGCATACAGGGAGAATGGCATGGACCTCTTGAATAATTAATATGGTTTTCAGAGCAGTAGTCATGGAAACGCAAGCAGTGTCACATATTTGGATTATAAGAATTAGGCACATTTTGAATATTACATTGAACCCAAAGAGGTGGCTGTCCCTCAGAGTCAAAAATATTTTTCCCAATTCTCCTAGCTCAGTGAAATGAATCCAGGTTTGCTTGTTTGTTTGTTTGTTTGTTTGTTTTTGGGGTGTATGTGAGCCTACTCCATGCTTCAGAATAAAACCATTTTTATACTTTGGTGTTTGGATTGCTTAATTGGTTTCCTTTGCTCTATATTTGGATTCCCTGTTTAATTGAGATGTTTTCACATTTCAAGCTTCTGCTTTCATACTTTATCTACTGCTGTTCATGGTCACCGGTTATTACTTTTTTATTAAAGAGAAAATGTAGAACTAAATTTACAATAAAATAGCATAGACCACTTGCTGTCTTGAGTATCTCAAAGGTATCACATGTCTTCTCCTACTGCCCCAAACCTCTGATGATATTAGGATGGAGGGTTAGAGACAGTTGCTCTATACAAAAGGGCTACAGTGTTTCCATGAAGTTTCTAGACCTGTTCTGTTAGACCAGTTCTATAGCTCTTTTATTTGTCTCAAAAATGTCTCTTCAGAATCAATATCGTCGTCATTACCTTGGGGTGTGTGTGTGTGTGTGTGTGTGTGTGTGTAAGAAGTCAACCAGGCAATAGCAAAAAGCTATCATCCAGTCTTCAGTAAGAGTGTACGTGTAAAGAATAAGAATAAATGGAAGTTATTTATAGAGTGTAAACCTTCTGGTTTCATAAAGCATGTTGTGCTGTTATTTGGTCAGGTCGATTCCACAACAACTGTAGTGTCTCATGCTCCTGAGCCTCTGCTTTCCTAGAAGTGATGAAGGAAGTGATTAGTAAAACCTTTAACAAAGAAACAGTGAAGATAATAAAGGAAAGCAAAGACCTCATTTCGTCGCTACCACGGGTTTTTTGTGTGCTATTGAAACTTTGACTCATAACAGTGTGTCATCTCAGAGAAGCCTATGCAGGTCTGGGCTGTTTCATTGTGTGGCCTCCCAACTTGCCAAGGACCCCTGAGCTGTGAGGTCCTCCTTGGAGCCCCCAGTTCTTCTCCTGAGTTATGTGGTGTTCTCCCTTCTTCCCCAAATGTTACCACAGCACCACGGGGCCTCACTTGCAGGAGGCCCCACCTGCTTGTCACCCCTCAGTGCAAGCTTGGACTTGCATTAGGATTCTGGTGACGTTGCTGGCCTGGGTGCCATCTATCTGTTGATAAGTTGCAGCTCCTCTGTGATTCTTTTTGGAATTACCAGTCCAAGCACTGTACTGATGCTTCCACAGAAGTCCCCTAGTTCTTTCTTTGGTCCCCCAGTGGGTGCATTTTTTTAGATTTATTTATTTATTTTAGGGGGGCAGCAGAGAGAGAGAGAGAGAGAGAAGCTCAAGCAGACTCCCTTCTGAGCCCTGAGCCCTACAATGATGCGGGACTCAATCTCATGACCCTGAGATCAGACCTGAGCTGAAACTAAGAGTCAGATGCTTAGCAAACTGAGTTACCCAGGTACCCCATTACTGTTTTGTTTTGTTTTATTGTTTTTTGTTTTGCTTTTGTTTTTGTTTTTTGCTTTTTTTTTTTTTTTTTTGTCATGTGTTGGACTTACTGGAGCTCTTGGCCTTTAAATTTTCCTATGAACAGATCCAGTCAAAAAATTCTAAATACCTCTGATTGGAGGTGCTCTTCCTTCTTTGAAGTTCACAGTCTATGTTTCTGGAGTCTACCTGCTTGCAAGGACTTGTTGACTTATTCCCCTATGTCCCTGCTTCCCCCAGGGCTGTCACTTCGATGTTCTCCCAGTCCTTTCTTCTCTTCATTGTTTCTTAAGGTTATTTGCCATGGCTTTTCAGCCTTTTCCCTCTCTGCCATTGCTTTATTTGGCTGCTTCTTACTCCTCTTTGAAGGTTCCACTTCTGGGTCACCTCTTCCCCTTTCATGATACCTGGTGCTCCCAGACGGAACCAAGTGCCCTGTGTGTAGAGCCCACTAGAGCACTGGCAGGTGTGTGGGGCAGATCACCCCTTATGATTGCCCCTACCATCCAGGAACCATGAGGGTCTTCAGGACAAGCACCCTGTCGTGGTCATCTATCCCAGCCCTTAATACAGCGTCCAACACATAAGAGATGCCCAATAAATGCCCCTGGCAATGTGGGTTCCATTTCAAACTATGGAAAGATTATCAAACTGCCTTGTTTTGTTTGTTTGTTTCTTTCTTTTAACCTCAGATGATTTGAGCTACCTCTAGATGTGCTCCATTTGGAAAAAACAGACACATCACAGGACACTCTGAGACACCTCGTCACCTAGCTAGCACTCTGCAGGACCAAGATAGTCGAATACAGACTGTGAAACACACTGATTTATTTATTTATTTTAAATATTTTATTTATTCATTTGTCAGAGAGAGAGAGAGAGAGAGAGAGAAGAAGCGTACAAGCCGGGGGGAGCAGCAGCCAGACTGAGAAGCAGGCTTCCCACTACTCCATCCCAGGGACCCTGGGATCATTATCTGAGCTGAAGGCAGATGCTTAACTGGCCGAACCACTCAACAATCCCAAAACATACTGGTTTAAAATATCAAATTATTTTGAAATGTCTCAATTCAGTATCCACATACATTGAAGAAAAAGTACCCCAAAAATGTGGAGTGTGAATATGAATGTGATATGAATGTTAGAATCTGGCCTCTTTGGCAAATGTTTGAAATGGTACTCCCCACCCTCCTCCCAAAATCACCACTGTCACCTTAATTAACCACAGATAAAAACTCTCCCCTGGAGAGGGACTCCAGGAGTTACCCTAAGAAGGACACCTTTTCCCAGAGGCTGTGCTTGGGAATTACCTTAGTAGCAGATTTTCTTCCTGGGCTGGAGTCCGCTACACCTGCCTGAGCCACACCTGTGTCAGCATGGTCACTAAGCTGTTTTGAAGCATGAGATGCCAAGGGCGCTTGTGAACTTATGGGGAATGTGTCTATGATCAGGAATACAGCAGCAGATAAAATCAGATAGTAATTTGAAATAGAAATGTTTTGTTGTGACAATTAAGCATCATTGTTAGTCTCCATATGCTGAACTGAAAACCCAACTAGGTCTATAACTGATGGCTGAAATGGCTGAATATAACCTCTGTATTTGTTACCAGATTGTCTCCAATATATTTTGTCTGTCAATAATGTGGGAGTGGGACACATGTCTGTATGGAGCTAAATTTCACCTGAGATGCACACTCACAGTTTTCTCTGAGTTCAGTGCAAGGCCAAGCACAATTTAGTTCAGTGAATAATAGGCTTTTATCAGTAACATGTATATCATGGCCATATGTGTTTTGAAAAATAAAGTGATTGTTGTCATTTGCCAGAGTGAAAAGAGAGTTGTCCGTAGTAATATATTTAAATGATGCTGTTAGTCACTTATGCCCCCAATATAAATGCTGTTTTCCTGTTTGTTTTATTGAATATAATAGGACAGCAAGAATCTTTTGATGCTCAGAGACCTAACTGGAAACCAGGCTAAATAAAAAAAAAATGGGGGTGCTGGGAGTGGCCACGAGGAGTGACCAGATCTGGTTCGTGGGCAGGGATGGAGGGAGCAGCCAGTTTTGACTTTAGGGATACCATGTGACTTTTTAATTTTAATTTTTATTTTTTTTTAAATTTTCCATGCTCTGCTGCTTAGAACCAAGGTGCCGCTACAGAGCCAGATTTGCCTGGCTGCGCTTGTCCATTCATATCCTATTTGCCAGTTGGCTGCTGCTGGTTATGAATCAGTGAGGCTTGTGCTTCTCAAATTGAACTCAGCATCTAGGAGTCTCAGCTTTTGAGGGGCTTGGCTTATTCTTGGAATGAGCCGGTCCAACTTCTGAAAAAGGATCCCCCCCCCCCCCAGAAAAACTCCAGGTCGTTGCATATTTCTTTTAAGGTAAAAATAGTTAAAGTAAGATAAAAAATAAATTTGGCCCATTATTGAAAATAATGGTGCAGTTCAACCAGGGTTTCGAGGGAAACTCTTTGAAGTTGGACACTTTGTTGAAGGAATTAAGCTTCTGACAGTTCTATTTAAAACAAACTCAGACCAGTGGTTGAAGTGAAACTACTTCTTAGTGTAAATAATAAGAAAAGTCGACTTTATACTATTCTTATGGCTTAGTTTTTATTTTAACTTTTAATAAGCTTTTAGACATACAGAAGAGTCGCAAGAATCACACAAAGGGTTCACGTATCCATGTCACCTGGATTCCCCCAATGTCATCACTTTACCACATGTTTTTTTCTTTCCTTTATCTATATAATGATCTCTCTATGCACTTTTTTTCTGAATTATTGGAGAATCAGTCATAAACATGGTACTCCTTTACCCCTAAATAGTTTAATATATATTTCCTAAACACAGACACATTCTCTTATGTGAAATTGCCCTTGGTGCAATACTGTCATCAGATCTGGAGATATTCCAAGTTTGCCAATTGTCCTAACATTCAGCCTTTATGTCTTCTTTAGTCTCCTTTAATCTGGAAAATTTGGTCAGTCCTTGTTATTTCATGACCTTGATATTTTTGAAGGTTATAGACCATTTATTTCACAGGTGTACCTTGTGTTTGGTTTGTCTGATATTTTCTTGTGGGGAAATTCAGATTACAGACTCTTGGCAGGACTATCACAGTGTCGGTTTGTCCAATTACTGGTGATATTCTTGGATCACTAGGTTAGGGTGTTATCGGTCAGCTTCCTTCCCTGTAAATTTGTATTTTTCTCCTTATAATTAATAAGCATCTTCTGGGGAGGTACTTGGAGGCTGTGTCTCAGTTATTTTGCTCCTCATCTCAGTTTCACCCACAACCCAATTGGAAAATGGACAAGAGCATGTAAGTAGACATTTCATCAAAGAGTGTTTGCAAAAGCAATGACAGTCAGCATCCTTGGCCATCAGGGTGATACAAATAAAAACCACAGTGAGATCATACTTCATACCCCCTGGGATGACTGTAATGAAAAATACACAGAATGATAAGTGATTGTTGAGGAAGTGGACATTGTTGAGGAAGCAGAGAAATTGGAATCCTCAGACATTGCTAGGTGGGAATATAAAATGGCTTAGGTGATGTGGAAAGAAGTTTGGAAGTTCCTCAGAAAGTTAAGCATAGAGTTACCATGTGACCTGAAAACAGGTATCTACACAAGCACTTGTATGCGAGTGTTCATAGAAGCATCACTTATTGTAGTCAGCTAAATGTCCATCAACTGATGAATGGATAAACAACATGTGATGTCTCCATAAAATGGAGTATTATTTAACCTTAAAAAGAAATGGAATTCTGATAGATACTAAACATGGCTGACTCTTGAAAACACCACACTGAGTGAAAGAAGCCAGTCACAAAGGACCACATATTGTATGATTCCATTTACATGAAATGTCCAGAATAGACTGATCCAGAGAGACAGTACATTTGTGGTTGTCAGTGGCTGAAGGATGAGGAAATGGGGAGCAACTATTTAATGGGTGCAGTATTTCCTTTGGGGTAATCAAGAGTGTTCTGCAGTTGGTGGTGATGGTCACACATGCTTATGAATATACTAAAAGCCACAAATCGACATTTGTTGATGATTCATTGGTGATTCCATTGAATCAATTATTATGGCGGGTGCTAAGTGGTGATTTTTAATATACTGCCACTCCTGTGACATTTATGTTGGCTTTCTATAGTGAATACAGACTTACCTCTCTTCCTCTTTCTTCCTTTCTTGTGCTTTCAGTGTGGATTCTTCTGTTTTTCAATTGGCTGTAAACCTTTACCATCCTTATGTGTTCTGGTGCTCAAATTGTTCCTCGTTTGACCAGCGAGAGCCCTGTGAGGCTGGTCCTGGTGTCTTTTTGTCACACATTCATCATTCTTTAAGCCTGTTGTTACTTTATACATTAAAAATAATCCTGGTTCATGCTACATTTTCTCTGTTCCAGCTCTGGAATCCGCTGTTTTCCAAGGAATACCGTCAGTGGAAATGGCATTTGAAAAGCAAGATCTGGGCACTACATGTGTTTATTACTACTGGGATGCAATAAAATCCAAGCCCTCTTAGCAGACAGAGCTAGAAAATTCAGGTGCATAGAAATGTGTGTCTATACATACATGCATACACACATGTATAAACATTAATTACATGTTTCTAGAGTTATCTATATGTCATATAGACTTCAATATATATAAAGATACAGGCTTCAATATATGTGTATATAAAATACCTACAATTTATACACCACACACACACATACACACATACTTGCACACAAACCCACACAAATGAAACCATGAATTTGCTTGCACTTATGTCTCCCATTCCAATCCAACACTGGGTTTCATTCTATTCTTTTTTTCTTTCCGTATTTATAGTTCCTTTATCTGATGTTGAGAAACCTGGATCCCTTTACTCACTGTACCCTAACTTATTTGCTCAATTCTAGAATACACAGAAAGTTTCAAAACTGCTAACCCACGACACTAGGAAAAGATGCCTACTAACTAGTGTGCAGTATTCATTTGTAGATTTATGTTTGTCTTTAGCCTGAAGGTGTATTGTTGAAAGACTGGTTTCAAAAGTTACCCTGGTTCCTTCTTCATCTCACCCTACCAGTCCCTGCCTGGAGTGTGGTTTATGTTCTTCATTTGAAAGATAGTACAGTTCATTTGTTTCTTTGGGGGGTTTTGTTTCCCAATCTTCAGTTATTTATTTTCTTTCTTTTGAAATCATTGTGAAACATTAACATGGTTTCAAATGTTAGAGGTTTTCACTTAAAATTATGTCCTGGAGTTCACTCCATAACAGTTCATAGAGCTCTTCCTCATTTTTGAGCTTATTATAATTAAATCTCTGGTAAAGGAATCTCAAATAATTTATTGCTTCTTTACAAGAAAGGTCACTTAATCTTTTATTTTGAAACTGATTTTTAAATGCCTGTGACTATTTTAAAAGATGGCAGAGAATATACAGGAAATTGTTAACAATCCAAGAGTAAGAACTAGGAAAATGGCTGTTGTAATAATCAAATAATCAAGGAAGAGATTGAAAAACTGAACTTTATTTTGTCTGCTTACCAGCTGTTAAAGTGAATCACCAAGGTCAGCATGACCTAGTTATGTGTCCCTGGGGATAAATCAAATCGTCACTTTTTAATTTTTTTTTTTTTTTTTTACTGAGTATCTGCTTTGTGCCATGTACCATTTGGACATCGAAGAAATGCAAGATATAGTCCCTGACCTTAAGGAGCTTCAGATCTAATTGGAGAAAGAAGCCAAACATGCATAAACAAAAAATTAATATTGCAGATGAGACACTTTTCCAGGATAGTAGGTAATTATTTAACAAATGGATCGTTAACAGCTTCCAAGAAGGTCCTGACTGCTCTGAGGGTTCAGAGTGCTGGCCCGGTCTGGTCAGGTTAGGAGATGCCTGAAAACTGGCAATTGAGATGGGAGAGCAGATGGCTCCGTATAGGGAGCAGGGAAGCCATTGCAGGATGTGCATCGGCTAGCAGGTGCAAATAGAGATGGTATAGCCAGTGGTTTTGAGGCCAATGCCAGAGCCAGACTGCCTGCCAGGTACCTTCATCTATAAAATGGAGGGATAACAATACCTATCATATCATCATGTGCTCTCAATAAATATTTGCCACTTTTGTGTGAAAACACAAACATGGGAAAGTGGGGGATGTCATTTAGGAAGAGCGAATAAAGCAGTCTGATTGGAGGGATATTCAAGTGTAGTAGCTAGTATTTATTATATGGGGCTTGCTGTGTGCTTACTGTGGGTACTCTGTGCTATGTATACCAGTCTGTCCACTCTTCTCACCAGATTTAGGAGCTAGGGATTACTAGTTACTAGATTACTAGACTCCCTAATTTGCAGATGAAGGCAAATTGAGGCACAGAGGTATTAAGTAACTTGCCCAAGTTCACACTCCCCCTGAGTGGAGGCTCCTAGGTGTCAGATCAAAGAGTTTGAATTTTTTTCTGGAGACACTGGGGAGCTGTTGGGGGTCTTTAATTGTATGTGTAGGTGTGAGGACAGTTACTTCCACGAACTTGCCTGCTTTAACTATTCAAGCTGCCTCTGATATTAGATGAAGCGAGAAAGAAGGGGAGAGAGAAAGAGAAGGAGGGGAGAAGAGAGGCAGGCAGGCAGGGAGAGGGCACTACCGAGGGCGAAGCCAGTGACCGAATGATCGCTCTTCGCTTTGAGCTGCCCCTTTCAGTAGGTATAACGCTGTGTAATGGAGAAGGCATCTCACTGGATCAGTACAACTGTGTGGGCGGTAAGAATTTTGATTGGTGTTCATGTAGATGAAGTGTATGATCTTGGAATTTTTTTTCAAACTTGAGAAAATATGATTTTCTTCTCAAAGGTTTCTTTTTTTTTTTTTTTTTTTTTTAAATTAAGACATCTGATGGCATAGTCGGTTAAGCGACTGACTCTTGATTTTGGCTCAGATCATGATCTCAGGCTCATGAGATCGAGCCCCGTGTTGGGGGTGTCCTGCTTGAGATTCTCTTTCTCTTTCTCTCCCCCCTCTTCCCCCTCCTCCACCCCTCTCTCTCTCAAAAGATTTTTTTCTCAGTTTTTTCACTGGACTCACAAATACTGAATGTGAGGTTGCACAAATACTCTTATAGGTTGTAATATAAGTACTAGCCTTGACTTAGAGGGTTTGTGGATACTGGGGAGAGAAGTCATTATGTCACTTCCGGGAGCTATTAATTTGGGAAGCAGGGGAGTTAGTGGTGGAGTGCTGGACTTAGCAGAAGATAATCTCAGCCAGTTTGATAAAAATACTTTTTAGGCTTTTAGAGATTCAAGAGATTAATATTCCACACATGTTCATTTTAGGTGACACTAGCTTTCTTTCCTCTCCTGAGTATACATTATTACAGGAGGATAATACTCAAATTGTTGAACTAGAGTGGTGACAAGTATTTTAGTAAATCTGTGGAAACACTTTGGAATCTGAGCCCTGTCAGTCTACAAATTAAGCAAATATATGCCCAGTTCATCTTTCCAGTGCAGTTTAAATATTTGAAACAAAGAATTCTCCGGTGTTTGGAGAATGGGGCCGATATTGGACTAATAAGGGGTGCTCTTCTGAATACTTTCTCATGATTCATTGGCAAGCTGAGAGTACTTTTAAAATTGTTTGTATTATCATTGACACCAGTGGGTGGTTTAACTCATAGAATTCTGACCGTCTGCCTTCTTGCCGGCCTTCTTTCTTCCCCTTCCTTCCTTCCTTCTTCCTCTGCCCCTTCTGTCTCTTCCCTCCTTTCCCTCTCCTTCCCTGCTTCTTGCTTTTCTTCCAACAAACATTTATGTACCGGGTACCTTTTAGGTACCAGACCACTGTGAATACTGGGGACCCAGCAGTGAATGAGGCAGTAATTCTCCCTGCTCTCACAACCCCAGTCTACATTCTTAAATGCCTTTCTTCCAGATTGGAGCACATACCCTACTCTGTTATCCCCCTAAGGATTCACTGACCAAGACCATCTAGAGGGGAAGGTAGTCTCTGCCTTAAACAAAAGCACGTATAAAGCATTTTGCATATTTTGGGGCATAGGTACAGGAAGGGGTGATTCTGTTTATCCTGATTCTGACAGTGTTTCCAAAGCCAGAAAGGCCAACCACTCCAAAATTAGATGGCCAGTGGGGAATTACTTTTAAACCTATCACTCATGATGAAAAAGCATGCCTTTTAGTGTATGAATATTTTATTGAGCAAAGTACCTGTGAATAGCTCCAGAATTTTGCAATATGCCACATGAAGAATGTGATAAATATCATAATTGAAAAAAGAAAGGTGATTACAAAAACACGGCTTTGAGGGGCCTAATAACTCCTGAAAAGAGTTTTATTCGTTTTTAAACTAATAATGAATTAGTAATAACTAATAACTAATAACGCCATGCATAACTGCTTGAGCATTAGTTCAAGGTCAGAGTCGAGTCCTTAAAAGGAAACATCACACTAAAGATACCTTTATTTCATGGCCACGGTAAAGAAGCTGCATGGGGAAGAGTGGCTGATCTGCACAGCCTCTGGCCCTAAGTACTTTTGCAAATGGGACAGATGGAATCCAGGGGCATGCTGGCTCCTGTCAGAAAAGCAGACGTGTAGATCTCGAGATATGTTAGTTTATGCCCCACAGTTTCCTGGTTCCTGGCATGGGCTTTGCACAGAGGAAGGATTGTTGATGCCCTGTTGTGAAGGGTTTCTGCTTCCCCCAAACGGCAGTCCCCCAAGGTTGTCTTCAGGGATCTCCAGTGTGCTTTAGCTGTGGTGCCTTGCCTAGTCCGGAGAATGGCTCCTTTGATGCTCTTGGTGGACTTTGAACAGCCAGAACATGGCAGGCTCCGGTCCTCTGTTGGGCACAGGCTGTAAGGCAGCCCGTGCACTCATGTGAAATGTCAATGTTGATCCAGGAGCAACATTTGCTCATATGGGAAAAATGTTGATATTTCTTTTTTTTTTTTTTTTAAGATTTTATTTATTTACCTGTCTGAGAGAGAGAGAGAGAGAGAACAGGCAGAGGGAGCAGCAGGCAGAGGGAGAGGGAGGAGCAGACTCCCTGCCAAGCAAGGAACCTGATGTGGGATTCAATCCCGGGAGCCTGGGATCATGACCTGAGCTGAAGCTGGATGCTTCACTGGCTGAGCTACCCAGGTGCCCCAAATGTTTTTAACGTTTCTAATGCAGTGATATGAGCCAGCCAGAGTCACTCTTTGAAATTACAGAATGGCAGTGAGAGCTGGTGCTTTAAGGGTTTCATTCATGAAGTGGGCAGAGGCCGTAGATGTGCCCCAGGCTATGCAATTTTCACTGTTGTCACCTCATCAGGTCCCCCCTTAGTGAACCCTCCTGATTTTTGAATTTGCCACTTTGTACCCCAAGATCAAACTAGAGACAAGCTATTTCTGTAGGTCAGAGAGTGGTTGACCTATGACTTCTGGATTCCAATAAAGAATGCACTGAGTCATTGGAGTTGGTCAGCGATTCAAGTCGCAGAAATTAAATGCAATTTTTCCTCTAGACTGGTCATTTCCAATTCTCATTAAAAAAAAAAAATCAAAACCCAAGTGTAAACTGATCAGTACACTTTCTTTCCAGCATGGAAAGTTGTTCTTGAAGTCAAGGTTGAAATACCAAAGCATTATGCAATTTACAGTAGCTCCCCTGGGCAAGGCGGGTGTGTTTGGTCCCCAGCACACTGCTGTCACTTTCTTTATAATCGTCTTGCTCCGGAGTGTTGGAGAGAGCTGATAGGAGATGAGGTTAGATTAAAGTGAGTCCCAGGCACCCGTGGTCTGTCTGTCAGCAGAGTTTGTCCGGCCACAATGACATACTTGCCACGGAGATCAGAGGAGTCGCTGTAGGGTGTTGACTGAAAGAGACAGAGACCATGCCATGTGTAGCCAGTGGAGAACCAAGCAAGGTTGGCACTCCCAGAAGGGAAGTTGGATAATTGCCCAGGTCACACCTAGTCTGGTGGGTCTCTCAGTGTGGTAACAAGACAATCAACTTGATAGACTTCAAGAACTTTCCTCTTCCAGCATACTGGGGGAGACACAGAGGCGGTGAGAGACATTTCACTGCATTAATATGAAGCGAGGGAGACAGTTTCAGGAAAATACTGTAGCGCCCGCCTGGAAATCACCCCGTCTGGTGACATCCAGAAAAGGAGAACGTATTTCTTTGCCTGCTGGAATGGTCTGAGTTTTGCAATACAGTTCTAACCACCTGCTGTGTATGCCCCACCTCATGCTGGCTCTCGATGTATGTCGCCTGAGTGGCTCTTGGGTGTGCATTTCCCTTTCAAGGAAATTTCGCCCTGTCCTTGCAAACTAGGCACTCTTCCACCCTGCTGATGTATTATACTGAAGAACGGTCTTGTTACCACAAATAAATTGCGGAAAGTCAACTGCAAAAAATACCCATATAAATAGTGCAGCTGTGAGGCTGTATTATGGGGGAAACCCACCTAGAAATGGAATCAGTTAACCTGTAAAAATGCTATCTTTCAGCCAGACTATAGCCCTCTTGTTCAATGGATTAGGCACCAAAGCTGATCACAGAGTAATTCTCCATGTCAAGACCTTTCCAGAACACAAGTGTTTTAGTAAAGACATCTGCTAATCATTACCAGAAAACACACAATTGGATAGACATGAAAATATACTACCTTCCATAGAGAGCAGAACCAGCAGCATGAATACAGAGCTCTTCTTGGATTTGCTGGCTGCCTGAGGAGCAAAGGCAGCCATTGGCTGTTAAGAAAAAGAAAGAAGCAAATCCATCAATATGTAATTAACTCTTCCCTTTTGTCTAAAGATCATATTGCTCAAGGGGACCTAGACAGGCACACCCCTGTTACCATATCTGTGTGCTCTCTACCAACTTTCCCTGCCTGGTGAATGGCCATATACCCCAGCCTTGCTTCTGATGATCCACTAAGAGCTGTCATAGCCACACTCGGCATGTTTTTAGACCTTTCTCTCTCTCCCTCCCTCTCTACCTTCTTTTTTCTTTTCTTTCTTTCATCTCTAGAGCTCCTGACACATTGGCAATTCTCCAGGGAATGCATTCCTGTCTCCCCAGATTCTCTGCTAGGAAGTGGAAGTAAACACAGTGTTGCATCATTCATGGTCCCAGGGTGTCAGAGTGTGGGAATGTTCTCAGTGGCATCCTTCTAGAAGAACCAGAGAGTCATGAGGGCAAGGTGGAGTGGAGCTCAATATTCAAAATGAAAGGTTCCCACATGTATTTTATTTCTTTTCTTTAGGAAATGTTTCCTACACCCAAGATTCAGTAAAATGGTTACTTTGCATTAGGATCTCATAGCTGGGTAAAGGAAGGCAGGGGAAGATCCATATGTACCAAATGATTGGAGCATAACCCCAGAAGCCATATGTCTCCTCTTGTGATTTTTTTCATTAAGAAAACACTTGTACATATCCAAGCAGTGGGGGCAGGCTGGGGTGCAGTTTACTGTGTCACCCCTGTTTCCAATTTCCCTTAAAAGCATGAGATGGTTGTTTTTGTTTTCCTCTGACTTACTCTTGCCGCCACCTGGGTATCCCAGACACACCTGTATGAGTGATGAGCTTGTGTGTGTACCGAAACATTGGCAGTCCTTATTCAAATGTATGTTAGGTCTGCTTTTTCCTCCTCTTGAGCGTCTCATTCTTGCTTTGCTGTGGTTCCTGGGTGCGTCATCACAAGATAATATCAGACATAATGTCCGTCCACAGACAAGAGCCACAGGGAGTAGGGGACACATAGGTCATCATAATCAGCTGATGGCAAAGTTCTCGGGCAGTCCTGGAATCCAAAGAATGCTCAATGTGTGTGGAAGTTTGTCTGCAAGTTGGTCTGCTGGCTCCATGCTAGGGCAGAGCATTCCAGAGCTCTGGATTTGAGCTAAGTTATGGCTAGGTTAGTTCACCTGTGAGAACTTCAGTCTCTCTCTCTCTCTGGGATCGAGCTGGCTATCATGCCTACCTTGCTTCTGTCACTAAAGATCAAACAAAATACAAAACAAGTGCTTTAAATACCAAAGAGTGATTATTTTTGTGCGTTGTATATTATTATCTGTGTTCCTTCTTTGATAGCTTCCAGCCTCGATCATTAGCGAAGAAACTTCTTTTGCTGAGAAGCCCGAGGTTAGATTCTGTGTTATGTTGTCTTCCCTAGAAGTGACCACTTTCAAGTACTAATTTTATGTGCTCTTGAGCATTTGGCAAATGAGCTGGAACACTTTTGAAAAAACCATCTTTTCATTCAGATAATTGTTTCAAAACACAGACTTCTCCTGTCTGTTTAGAGTAAAGCTACACACCGTTTTCAACAGGAATTCTTTTTTTCATGAAAAAAAGCAGCTCACCCACAACTTGTTCCTGTCTCAGGAAAATGCTTACCACCACATTTCCTCATTAGCTTTGCCTAAGACAGGCTCCTGTGTCACAGCTCATGGAGCTTTTATGAGCCTTTTAGCCAAATGACTGATGTTTGCCTCGTTCTGTCAGATCTGAGGGCAGTCCTGGCATCTCTCTTTATTCCCTGTCTAACACCATCAATCGAGCAGCTGCCGTGCACCCACGATCGGGCTGATTATGAAAATGCGCTCAGGAGCCTGACGCTGCCAGTTGTCTTTTCTCTGAAGATGCTGGTACACACTGCCTAGAGCATGCAGTTCTGTGACCAGTGGATTGTGTTCTAGGATGAGCAGCTGAGAAGCATCTAAATCTGTTGGCATTAGGTATGGGCTGTGCGAATGAATTTGGGGTCATGATGGAAGGAGTTTCATTTTGATTTCTTGTCCAATAGATGAGTTCATTATTCCCAGGGCTACGGGAAAAAAAAGATTAAACAGTGGCCTGCTGAATAGAGAATATGTTTTTCTAAATGTACTTTAAAAAATGCAGGTAGGGGAGCCTGGATGGCTCAGGGGATTAAGCATTTGACTTTGGCTCAAGTCATGGTCTCTGGGTCCTGGGATCGAGCCCTGCATCAGGCTCTCTGCTCAGTGGGGAACCTACTTCCCCCTCTCTCTCTGCCTGCCTCTCTGCCTACTTGTGATCTCTCTCTGTCAAATAAATAAATAAAATCTTAAAAAAAAAAGAAAAAGAAATGCAAGTAAACACTGGTTCTTAGGGAGCATCTCATTTCAGCTGTATCTTTACAAAGTTTTCCTGAATGTGTGATGACAGCTTCCTCCATGGCTGAAGGTAAAGATGCTCCATGAGGTTTGGAGCTTCTGGAACTGCTCCTGGCCAACCTGGCTGGTGGAACACTCTGCCTGTGATGGGGCTCCGGATTCCCAAGCAAATTCGCACCCCACCCACACTCCAGAGCTAGCTGCATGGGGTTAGGGGCTACTGGTCATGGTCTCTGGATAGTGTGGAGAGGTGCCTTGGGCAGCATGACTCTGTGACCTTGGTCTCATCAGTGCCACATGCATCCACCAAAGCTCACGCAGGACGACCTGTTCCTGATGGCAGTCTTATTGCCTGGCCTCCTCCCATCCTGCCATTCATCTGAAAGTACAGCCACATGGCATTTCTCTCTTCGTCCCTGGGTCCAGCCTCCGTTCATATCCTTTCTGGCTTAAAAAAACAGAAGCTTGGCTTTAAAACAATTTCATTCAGAACCTCAGGGTGCTCTAATGGTGTTTGAAATAGAGCATTCTAGAGACCCTGTACGGCAGTGCAGGCTGACTGTACAGAATGAGCTCCCCACATATTCAGGGGAACTCGGGGGAGACTGTAGTCAGAACTTGACGTGCTACTTTCTAGTCATTTCTGACCAGCTTTTCATTCTCTAGACCAAGAAGGCCCTAGGGTGTTCAAACAGTGGGTGGGTGGGGAACAATTTTTATATTTGTTTAACCCTTTGTATAAATAGTGTCTCATGGTTACATTTCTCTGTAATGACAAAGGGTCTAGAACCCGGGTGTGAATAAGGACCTGGTGTACATAAAACACAGAATTGAAGACCCCCTGGGGCCTAAAGAGGAAGTTTGGTAAAGAGCATAAGTTTGCAACTCTGGCTTAGCATCAGACTCGCCTAGGGAGCTTGGAAGACAGGTCCAGGTCCAGAACCCATCCCTAACAGTTATGTCCAAACCTCCAGGAAGTGCCCTGGTGTGGGTCTGTTGTCATAGTTTCCCAGGGAGGAAAACCACATGTGTGGTGGAAAAAGCATGAGGGTCTGCCTCAAATGGGTACCATCTGTCAGTTTCCTGTGTACCAGCCAGGTGTCCGCTGCATTACACGTGGGGTCTTATTGAATCTTCACAAACACTTCAGAACATAGGAATACTATGGTTACCTCCATTATTCGGATGCAGACACTGAGGCTCAGGGAGTTGGGATCGTTTGTCCAGGGTCATACAAATACAAAACGCAGAACCAAGACTCTAAACCCAGGTGACATTGACTCCAGAGTCCCAAGCTTTTCACCATTATTCTAAAAAATATGGATCACCAAGTTCATGGTAGTTTCTTTGCAGAGTTTTTGTCTGTTTGAATAGTCTTTAAACTGCATGTGGATATGCATGTGGAGGTTGTTTATTAATAGTGGTCATAGTCATAAGAAGACTGGGCAGGAAATTTCAGTTTATGAGACATTGGCCCTTTGGAACTGCTTATGCTGAGCCAGCCAGGCTTTACCGAGGTCTGGAATCGATTCAGAAATACATCTGGGACACCTTCCTTAGGACCTCTTTTTACCTTATGTTTATGTCTGCTAAATTTCAGGTTCTTTCTCAGTGTACTGAGCTAACTATGTATCATCAGGAACAAAACTACAGTAGTTTTGTTTTAAAAAAAGAGAGATGTAATAGTCTATTTGAATTAACTGCTTTGACTTTTTTCAGGCTAGATAGATCACACGCATCCAATTTCACTCTCTTTCAAAGCTGTACCAAAACTACAGTGAAGGGACTTTTTAAAGGGATAAACTCCCAAGGACATGGGGGCAGATGGGGGCGGAAATCAAATTTGGGAAGCTAGAAAACATTCGAAGACATAGTAACTGATTTAGCAGATCTAAAATAGAAGTCCTAAGCAGGCAGTTGGAAAAGCTGAGAATCAGTCCAGTTCATGTCACAGAACCTTCAGGAAGCCCAGGTATTGTTCCCCAGAAGTGGGAGCAAATAGAGTCTGAAATATAGAGGATTGGTTGAGAACTGTGTAAGAAGATGTTAGACCCCTCATTCTCCTCCCTTACTCTTCCATTCTCCAACCTCTGCAGAACATGGGAGGTTTATTTTCTGAGAGCATAAAACAGAAGCTTGTACTGGGTTACTTGCCTGGAAATGGGGACATTAAGTAAATATACATGCACCACCAACCAAATTCACGGACTGCCAGGCTGCTTCCCACAATGCTAGCCACCAGGATTTGTTGTGATATTCCAGAAAAAAAAAAAAAAAAAGAAAGCTGGAGGAGGGGAGGGGAGGAGAGGAAGAGGAACAAGCAACACGACAGAAATAAGAATGGGTATGAACTTCATAGCAACATTGGAAGCTAGAAGAAAATTTTCAAGGAAAATTACTTCTCCCCAAGGTTTCTACCTAGCCACTTTATTGGTCAAGTGGGAGGGTAGAATGAAGACAGTTTCAGACATTCAGGATCTCGAAAAAATTTGCCGCCAGTAAGCTACTGGAGGATTTGTTTGTTCAGTGAAGTAAGGGAATATATCAAGGAAGAGGATGGTACCCATACAGGAAGGGAACACAGGAGCACCAACATAGGAGCCAGGGAAGGGCAGGCTGCTGCAGGATGATGGTGAAATGAATCCCACACGTAAAGGGGACCAGTCTAGGTTGGGGGAGGTCAGGAAGCTCTGAATGAAATTTATCAAATTTATCGAAGATCAATTGATGGTATTTCCACAAGTGGTAGGGAGTTTGGGTTGGCATTAGTGTTAATTACATAGAAAAATAAAAGCTGAGGATTAACTCCAAAGCGTTGTGCAGGAAAGGGAGATCGGAGTTTACTAGATGGCTTAGTGTTGAATAGCATATGTAATCATAAGAATGTTAAAATAAATATTGAGGGGACACCTGGGTGGCTCAGTTGGCTAAGCATCTGACTCTTGGTTTCAGCTCATGTCATGATCTCATGGATTGTGAGATTGAGGCCACATCAGGCTCTGTGTTCCGTGGAAAGTCTGCTTAGGATTCTCTCTACCCCCTCCCCTGCTCATGTGCATACATGTACTCTCTCTCTAAAATATATAAATCTTAAAATAATTTTTGATGTAACCAAACTTTTTCTAAGATATGTCAGGAAGATGGAGGGATGGGAAAAAGAAGGAAGGTGAAGCCCTCATCTTTCACTGAGGGACATAAATGGTAAATATCTGAAATTGGAAAATCAAGAAATGGCCATACAGTTGTGTCATGTAGAGAAATGGAGCTGTGTGTGGAAAGGATGAACTCAAGAAAAGCAATGGTTGCCTCTTGAGGAGGGGGAGGGGGATGGGGGTTAAGGGCAGAGCTGGAGACCACTGTTTGTTGTAACAAATCATTTGGACCTAGTGGACTCTTTAGGATGGTGGGCATATATAAAATTGATAAAACCCCAAGCATCTTCTCATTTTTGCAAATACCCAGTGGATAATAAATACCTTGAGAGAGAAAATGAACAAAATAATAGAAGCAATCTAATAGCAAGAAAATGGGCTTTGTCCCTCCAGAGGAACATGAGCCTGCCCCCACCAGTGATGGTCACTTGCACACTGGCGTGACTGCCCAGTTAAGGGGCCAGGAAAACAGCACAAGGACCCCTTCATGGAGCCAGGTGTCTTCTCTCCTTGCCTAAAAATCTGGTGGTCCTAACACAAAGACTATGGGCACTTTCAGCATGACCTCTGAAAGGAGCAGAAAGTAGGATTCCTATGTTCCAATCTCCTTGTCTAGGGATCACCACTGTCCCTAACTTTGCCATTAGCATCACTCTTTAGTATTTAAGCTCTCTGAATGAGGCTAAATAGCAACATGTTGAACACTGGGACAGATCCTAAATACCAGTTAGCAAGGTTTAATGAAATCCAAGAGCTCAGCGCACAGGAAAATCATATTAACAGACATTTGTAGACATTTACATAATTGATGCGACTCAGTCGTTTAGCCAGGAGAATATGGGAAATATTTGTTACTGTTTTCATTTCCTTTTGTCTTTCTGCATAATAAAGATGTGACAGTGGTGATATATATTGACTAAGTCCTCAGAGAACACGATATATCTTGCCACTCTGAAAACTCCCTGATAAACTGGAAGAAATTATGCTGAGTGAAACTCTCACTGTTCTTAATGAATGACTCCATAAAGGTGCTGTGTCAACACTTCCTGTCACCAGGTAGTGACCAAGGGGTTCCTGTGGCTGGACTCTGCAGAGAAAGGACTAGCAACATCAGATGGGGCAGAAGAGGATGAGGTTGTCCAAACTACTGTGTTTTCTGGGGTGCAGCTCCAGTTAGTTCATTTGAAATAGATTGTGCCTTGGAGTTTTCCAGGACCCTCTGTCTGTAGGGCTTTGCAACAAAGAGGAGAGCTTTTAAACTGGAAAGTATTTAATGGCATTTAAAATCTCCAGCCCTGCTGTTTTTTTGAGTTGCCTTAAGAAAGGCCCTAGAAGGGGGTGGGGATCAAAGGTGGGCAAAGAAGGGAGTGCAGTAATCTCAAAGAGCACGGTGGGCTGGCCAGGGACTTTCTTTCTGTGCACCAGGTAAAATCCACACAGGAACCCTTAATTGCATGTTGTTCTATGGTATTATTAAGTGAATACATTTTTCATGGCCCACCTGCTAGTGTAACTAATTAACAGCCATTCTCATTAATTACATTGATCAGGATCATAAAATAATTTCAAATTGCTGAACATGATCAGCAGGAGTAAAATGGTTTCACTTTAATCCCTTAATGATTTTTTCATGATTAATCAAACAAAATATATGTAGTTATTTGATCCACTTTTTTCATCTTGGAACTGCAACTCAGGGCAATTATAGTAGACATAAAGTTGATGCAAACAGAACTACATTTCATGCAGTAGCTAATTAAGCAATAAGGCACAATGGGGTGGGGGGATATGATTATCATGAGATAATCACCCCCCTGAGGAGTCACAAAGCAAAAGGTACAGTTGAGTACCTCTGCTCCCACAGGGCTGTGATTACCTTCAGATAACCACATACCCCGCCGGCACCTTACTGCTAATCGGAAACTTTCTCTGTTTTACACAGAAATAAATTGAGGAAAATGACTTTGATCATAGGAAATGGTTCACTACAGTATAAAGGTTTCATCTATTAATAGGGATAACATTAATAAGTGCTTTAGAAGGTTAAATAATCAATCATACTGTTCTCATGTTATCCATGGGTGTTGGAGCTTATTTTAAATTTATTGTTTACACTTTGGAGAATGCCCACACTTGGTGGTTTGGGTGTGTACAATGGAACCTCCAAATGCTCATACGTCTAGTAATTTTTTATCAAATTGGAAAGTTCTTGCATTCGTGGTACCAAACATTTTTTTAATGAAATCAACAAAGAATAGTCGGGCAACTTACAAAGTCTAAGAACAAAATACATCTGTTGGATTTCAGCAGTGATCTCCTCCATCGCTTCCAGCTCCAGACTGAACAGTGGGAAGGCACAACAACTTAGGATAATTCAGACTCTTTCTAGGACATGGTTCCCTTCCCTTTCTTCCAAAGGAAAGAGGAACGATAAAGATCACACACAAAGAAGAGCAAGCAAAATGACCAGTATCCTTCCTGTGCCCGGGGCCTGCCGGCAAGGTAGAAAGTTCTGCTCTCTTGGGTCTGTGGCATTAGCTTCTCTGTGTTCCTCACCTGTGCACTCCATGGTGTGGGAAAGGTGAGTTCACCCCCAACCCCAGACTGACTTATTTCTTCATTTAGCAACAATAATGGGGTTAGGGCAGGGTCATGCGAAAGGAAAGCAAAATAAGAACAGAAATGCCACCAATTGTACCAACAATTGGTCTAAGCAACAAAGAGGAGTTTAACGCCTCATGGCTGACAAACTTCCATCTGGCCAAGGTGGCTCAGAGTGTGCTATTTGCATTTACTGTACAGAACTATTTCCCTCTTGCTAACTGTAAAGAGATAGCCCATAAGCTTTATTTTGACCAATTGATCTTCCTTTTTTTTTTTTTTTAGTAAAAATCACTATATTTGAATTATATTTAGTGAGCAGATCTATTTCATTTCATATTACCTCTCTCCCCCTCCTTTTGGCTAAAAAATTTAGGACTTTTTCCAGAGCGGTTTTCTGTTTGTTTGTTTGTTTGTTTTTCTATTTTAACTATGGAGTAATCACAAAGAACTTGAATGACTGTTGATTGGTGAAGACATTCATCCGAATTGGCTCAGGTTTGTTTCAAATTGAGGATGCCCAGTTTAGCATCTGTGGGCTTCCTGAAGGAAATGTAGTAGTGTACTTATTGTGACCCTGCACAATGAAGATAAATTGTGTCACGTGCAGGATACATTACCGACTTTATGACATGCATGAATTGACAATTGAGTGCATCCCTTCCATAAATGCATCCTTCCATTGCTTATATTGTGTTTTTAATGTAACTTTGTTAACGGTGCAATGCTTTGAAAAGATCCAAAGGTAAAACAGTTGGACACTAGACCCAGGGTTTTGCCTTCAAGTGTCGGTAAGTGCTGGTTTTGAAAAGAACAGTCTCACTTTAACCTTGATAAGTATTCAATTCAAGCCATATTGTTTGATCAGGTCAAACCATTTGGCTCCATGCAGCTCAGCTTGGCGTGGGGCTCTCTCCCCTCAGAAGCCCATTTTGGTCAGGGTTAAGAATAAGCAAGATTTTATTGAAAAACAAAATAGGCACAAGAGATAGGCGATCAGTATGATCTGGAAACATTGGCTTCCTACGGAGTGCACTGGTCTCCCGGCTTATCTCAGGTTCGCAGCGGTACTCAGGCTCACATTATGCATTACGAAGAGGAAATGTCAGTTATTAACTTAAGTAGAATAGGTACGAATTGTAAAAGGGCTTTTAAAGTGCCAGAGGCTGAAAAAGGAAATTAAATGTAGTTATTTATGATGGAGCTTTAGAAATACTTCAATTTGTTCTTGGGAGACCTGGCAGTTAGATTTGAAACTGTGTGCACTCTTCAAACTTGCACAATTCATGTCCAAATAATAATGCAGGCATCTTCCAGAATAATCATCCACATGTGCCATAGACGTGTTTGGCCGTGAGTGTTCCTTCCCCCTCCCCCAAGCAGCCAACCCTCATGACTTTAGCCGTCTCTATGATGTGAAACATCATGGTAGCTGATGAGTTAAAATGATGACAGGTGAATCTTCGTGGATGGAAAACTCTATCAGTGGGACTGAGTTAATTTTTCTTTCTTTCTTTTTTTTTCTTTTTTTTTGGTTTGAATCTCTGCTGCTCGTGTACATTTGTTGGAGGCTGAACAGAGGAGTCTGCACCTTCCAACACATTACAGGTGTTTTTGATCTTCCCAGGCTCAGCAGACCTGATCATGTCTTTAGCGAGACAGCCCACATGATATCAATGAAGTGCCATCAAGGACCTGCTCAATGACCCAAAGAAGTGGGGACTGGCTTCGCAAGACAGATGGAAAGGGCTCCTTTAAGAAGGGATGAGAAAAGGCATTGCTCCTCCACTGGCCTAAATCCACTAATCTGATGTTATTATTAGCGATAAGGAGCAGTGGCCAGAAGAAAATCTCATTCTCTGCAGATGTCATTTAAATAGGACTCTGATATTTTCCGGTCAAGTCGACAGGCTTTAGTCAAATAGTGAGCACTTTATTTGTAAATGCGGGCTGGTTGGGGGGAGGGCAGAGAAAAGCTTCAGTTCAGCAGTTCTTCGGATGTCAGCTTACCAGTATTGATTAATTGTCCAGCAGTGGCAGCTGCTTCTTTATTAAATGTGCAGCTTGCCAGACCAGAGCTATCAGGTGTAGGAAATGTTTGTTGACAATTCACCATTTCTCCCATCACGACGCACCAGACTCTTCTGTGTTTGTCAACCACTGTTCCGGGGGGAAATCACCCCCTTGCCCTCTCCACCCATCGCCCCCCATGCAGGCTAACAATGACCAAAAAGAAGATTTTGGAACTATTTTATCTTTCTTCTTCTTTTTGGTCATTCTTAGCCTTCATGGGAAGATCTTGCTACTGAAGTACTAATTGTAATTATAGATGTAGCACATATGTTGCTAATGAATCTTGTTCTCAGAATTGTGAAGCTATGCCTAGCTTGGGGAATGAGGGCTCTTAAGAAGCCCTAAGAGCTCCATGGGACCAGTGGGGGTCCTATTTAACAAGTTATCTGCTTTTTGTTTTGAAATCGTGCCCCAGTGAGGGCAAAACCTTCTTGGTTTCCTCAAATATCTCAAAGTTAGAGGAGAGTTGACACTTTAGAAGAATCTGACATATATGTAAATCTTCAGTGGGTTTACCCCAAATGCACCTTTAAGAAACACAAATCCGGGGCGCCTGGGTGGCTCAGTGGGTTAAGCCGCTGCCTTCGGCTCGGGTCATGATCTCAGGGTCCTGGGATCGAGTCCCATATCGGGCTCTCTGCTCAGCGGGGAGCCTGCTTCCTCCTCTCTCTCTCTCTCTGCCTGCTTCTCTGCCTACCTGTGATCTCTCTCTGTCAAATAAATAAATAAAATCTTTAAAAAAAAAAAAAAAAAGAAACACAAATCCGATCCAAAAGCTTTCTAACCTCTTCCCATCCTTCAAAATCAATTTTCAATACATTTACCTTTAGGATTCCTCAGCTCCTTAAGCTCCCTTGGCATTCCACTTTCGGGGTCCTCACTTGGTATTTGGCATAAATTACGTGTGTGTGCTCAAGTGCGCACACATGTTACAGGTGACTTTCTCCCCCTCCAATGGGAGAATTCATAAGGCAGTGACTTTGTCACTGGAAATTACATATTGTGAATTTTCATGAACAGTTCGTTTTAAAAGATTTTATCTAAGTCTCATAAATCACAATGCCTTAAAAATTTCAATGTCTCAGCATCCTATCCACAAACTCTAGAAGCCTGTCTCAGCAAGGACCATACAAATGTTTGGTTTTACCCTATGTCCTTGTCCTCATCAGTGATACACAAAATACGGCCAGTACACTGATGATTCATTCCTCATTGGATAAATTACTATTGAGTGACTAATATGTGCTACACATTCTAGTTACTTGAGGTTAGAAACATCATGAGAAAGCAAAAGGCGATGCCTACTCTGAACAAAATAGCATTGGCTGATGTTGCTAGGGAAGGATGGGTTGAAACGGTGGAGTGAGGCACTCCCTTTGATAGTGTGCTCAGGAAATGTCTTTCAGTGGAGGTGATATTTGAGCAGAGACATGAAGGAAGCGCAAGGAGAAGATTATTCTGTGCTAACTGTACAGCATTTACAAAGGCTCTGAGATACGAGGGAGAGAAAGGAGGCCGGTATTGACATGAAGAGAGTGTTTAAGTTGGACAGGAACATGAGATACATTCAGAGAGAAAAGAAGGCAATGAGTGAGTGAGGTAGGAAGCCACTGGTGGATTTAACTCAGGCAGTGACCAGATTTGATTTATGTTTCATTAATAAGATGTTGCTTTGACTTCTGAGTGGAGAATGGATTGGAGGGGGTGAGGGTGGAAGCAGGAGGTTATTATGTCCAAGTGGGAGTTGGTTCTGGCTTAGAGCAGAGTATGGACTTATTAGAGATGGAAGAAAGGGAATACATCTTGGAGGTAGACAGAGGATTAAGGAAGAGGGGGGCAATGTAGCGTCATTGTTAGGAGTTCACACATTGGAATGGGGTCCCTTCCTTGATTTTGATCCTAGGGCGAATTAGTTCACTTCTGTAGATCTGACTTCCCCATATGTAGAAAGTGAATAATAGCTACTGCATGGGGGGGGGGGTTTGTTGTTGTTGTTGTTTGTTTGTTTGTTTTTTGTTTTGTTTTGTTTTTTAATGGAACATATAAGAACTAAAGCCAGTCAAGGGCTCATTAGCACAGTGCATCCTAATAAGTGCTCTGAAGATCGTTACAAAGGGATGTTAAGAGATGAACAACTTTGTAAATTTGTATAAATTTTTATTAAATTACCGATTAGGGACACCCCACACACACACACACAATGTGAACTTTCCAATCCAACGGGTTAAAAAGTCAAGTCAGAAATTCTAGTTAGCTGAGAGTAATGTCAGTAGCATAGTTGACAATCTTGAAAGATTCCCATGCACCCCTCCCCTGCCCCATACTGGAATCATAAGAAAGAACAGCATTGGAAAAGTAAATTCTACACAAAATCTAATGCTCAGTGTAATTTGAAGATCAAGAATGCCAAAAAGTGTGAAATAACTGTGAATAAAAAGGGAGAAATGACCAAATCGCAGTGCCTGATCTTATTCTACAGCTCAGTCTCCTGCTCTGACGAAAGGCTTTGTGGAGACCAAAGGGAATCTGAGAAAAACTTCAAAAAGAGCTCGTGAGTGGAATTCCCTGAGTTCTTGTATGTTGAAACATTTTTTTCTTTTTTTCTATAGCCTTGATGAAACAGCTATATACAAAATCTAGTGACGCTCTTTCATTGGATTGAATTTTTTTTTTAGAGCTGCTCCATTGTTTCTTTCGTTTTGTAAGCTCTGATGTCAGTCTTAACTCTGTTGCTTTTGTGAGTTACTTGAAGGTTTTTGTCAGGAGATTTTGAGAGCGTTGTATTTATCTTTCTAATCGAATGGTTCTACCACCTTTTGTATTTGAGTTGATCTTCTGGCTAATTTTCCTAGGTATGCATTGAGCCACTTTCAGTGAGTTTATTCAGCCCTTGCTTTATGTTTGGGGAATATTTTCTTATATTATAATTTTAAACATGAACTGTTCCAGTCTTGTTTTTCCTTTCCAGGGGCTCCAGTAATATGAGTTTTACTCCTTCTTGTCTTCCTTCCATTTGCACTACTTTCTCTCTGACTTTTTCCCTTTTGTTTCTGTGTCACTGGCAATCTCTCTTGGTTGTTTTACTTTCTTTAAGGTCTCTTCTTAAATTTTCATTTGAAACTATTTTGCCTTGTAATTTGTTATTTTCCAGATAGTTTTGTCTTCTCCATTTTGTTCCTCTATTTCATGAACTCGCTTCTCATTCCTTTCTGTATTTTCTTGTACATTTTTAATTTTAGTTTTTTAGTTTAAGTTATTTTTAGTTTTAATTTCTGACTCAAGGTGGTTTCTCATATCTTCAGATCTTTTTGAGAATGTTCTTTTTAGTCTGTCTCTTTACAGTGTTAGGGCAATACTTTTCTTGTTCTTCAAAATGGTTTCTTGGAAAGGGAATTCACACAGTTGTTGAGTATAAATTTTCACTTCCTATGCAATGACAGCTTCACAAAAAGTGATCATATATTAGGTCACAATGCAAACATCAGTAATGTCCATAAGGTAGAAATAGTGCAAATGACATTCTGTAATCATTGTATAATAAAACTTAAAAGCACTAACAAAATAAAAACTAGAATGTAACTTTTACCTAGAAATTTTGAAAGCTCCAGTTAACTCCTTCATGAAAGAGGAAATACACACTGAAACTATAGGTTCAAAGATACAAATGGATTCTCACACGTAAGAATCCATGGGATGCATTTCAAACAATGATGAGAGGAAAATTCATCACAGTGAACACTTTAACCAATAAAAATAGAAGATGGAAATAAACGGGAAAATAGATTTAAAAAACTGGAAAAAGATGGGGCGCCTGGGTGGCTCAGTGGGTTAAGCCACTGCCTTAGGCTCAGGTCATGATCTCAGGATCCTGGGATTGAGTCCCGCATCGGGCTCTCTGCTCAGCAGGGAGCCTGCTTCCTCCTCTCTCTGCCTGCCTCTGCCTACTTGTGATCTTTCTCTGTCAAATAAATAAATAAAATCTTTAAAAAAAAAACTGGAAAAAGAACAACAAAATACATCAAGAGAAAGTGCAAGGAGAGAAATAATAAAGATAAAAATGGAAAATAATGACTAGGGAACAGAAGAAAGAATAGATCTAATCAAATCAAAATCCTGTGTCTTTAAAAAAATTACTAAAATAGAGAAACCACTGACTAAATAAAGAAAAATAAAGGGAAGGCAAAACTTTACCAAATAGTAGATAGGAGGAAGTATCTATTTGAAAAGAAGAAATTTTTAAAAGATCACAAGAGACTACAGACATCTATGGAGAGTTGAAAACTAAATAGAATTGACAATTCCCTAGAAAAATACAGGCTACCAGAACTTAGACAATTTGATTTAGAAAGCTTAAATTTATCAGCACCTATGAAAGCAATGGAGAAAGTTATTAACCAACTACCTCACAAAAGACCAGATGGTTTCATAGTTCTGAAACTATCTTACCTTAGGGTTGACCAAACTTGTGATTATGTTGTAGATAATGAGTGTAGGTTTCTCACTCTTGGAAGAAAGAGCTAAAAATAAGCAAAGGGAGGAGGGTGGAATGAACTTTTTTTTTTTTAAGATTTTATTTATTTTATTTGACAGACAGAGATTACAAGTAGGCAGAGAGGCAGGCAGAGAGAGAGAGGAGGAAGCAGGCTCCCTGCTGAGCAGAGAGCCTGATGCGGGGCTCGATCCTAGGACCCTGGGATCATGACCTGAGCCGAAGGCAGAGGCTTTAACCCACTGAGCGACCCAGGTGCCCCTGGAATGAACTTTTAGTGTTGGATTTCATTTGTATCTAATGCAATTAGATGCAATCAATATGTATCTAATGAACTACTGTATTTCAGATAGATAAGTGACAAGAGTATGGATACAGAAACACATTTCCTGGCTGGAGCTGCAAGGATCGCCTAAAAATAATGGCATCCTCATAGCAATGAGCATACCTAGCATCTAGATTTTGTTTTTTAAATACCATATTCCAACATAGGAAACTATGAGCACTTGGTGAATACATTGATTCCAGCACTAGGACAAGGAGAAATATGTCTGGAGTATCCTTTTTTTTTTTTTTTAAGGTTTTATTTATTTATTTGACAGAGACACAGAGAGAAAGGGAGCACAGCAGAGGGAGTGGGAGAGGGAGAAGCAGGCCTCCCACCAAGCAAGGAGCCAGATGTGGGGCTTGATCCCAGGACCCTGGGGCCTTGACCTGAACCAAAGGCAGACGCTTAATGACTGAGCCACCTAGACGCCCCAAGTCTGGAATATCTTGCGTCAGACGTAAGGAAGTGCAAAAAGTTGTTGAGGCGTGTCAGAAGGACACAGGAGCCAACATGAAAAAGCACATAATGGTCAAATCTCAGACAATTTGAACAATAGAATAAATAATGGTAGTAATGCAGTATAATTCATAGACTAAAATAAATCTCCATGAGCTCTTGCTGCTAAAAAGGAATAAATGAATGAATGATTGAAATACCAAGGCCCCATTTAAGAGAGATCATGCATGGTATTATCATGACAGGCAAGATAACCAATGGATACTAAAATCTGTAGATGAACATTTTAAGGGAAACAAGATGTTAGCATGACCTCAAAATCTCTCCGCCAAATTTTGATCAGTGGCAAAGGAAAAAAAAAAAATGAAAAAAAAAAAAAACTAGCAATGTAGCAGATATCTCTTAAACTAAACGATGAAGGTTCCTTCGCATCACCAGTAATAAGATAGATGGACCTGATGAACTTCCTGAGGTGATGTGCTGAGCAGAGTAAGATGACTTTAATGTCACTTATGTGGAAATCTTGCCCATATGCCTTACTTACATATAACTGTGATAAAACACTTGACCTTCTCAAATTGAGAGACCATGTACAAAACAGTTGACCAGTATTCATTGAAAGTGTCAAGATCATGAAACTTTGACCTTGAGAGAAAAGTCACAAACTGGAGACAGAAGAGACACAATTAAATATAGTGTAGAATCTGGAATGGGATCCTGTAATGGAGAAAAGGAGATTAGGAGGAAAACGATGAGATTTAGTGTTTTTTTAATGTCAATTCCCTGTTTTGTAATAATTGGATTATAGTTACATTGGTTAACGTTGTGGAAGCCTGGGCAGAGGATGGTCATGGGTTCTTTGTACTAGACTTGCAACTTTTCTATAAAGTCTAAAATTTTTTCCCCAAATTAGAAAAATTAAGTCAGTCTTGCAAAAAGATTCATAACACTTTCTAATGACAGCCCACTTCCTATCAGCCCTCATATTTTTCACTATGTTCTCACGTCTTATAAAGGCCGTAGTATATTGTTATGAATGGAATGCTTGGATCTTCCCTAAAGTTCTTATGTTGAAACCCTGCCTCCCCATGTGGTAGTATTTGGAGGTGAGGCCTTAGGGAAGTGATTCGGATTAGATGAGGTAGTGAGGGTGGAGCCTCATGAATGGGGTTAGTGCCCTTTTAAGTCTGTTAAGCCCCCCAGTGTGTGGTAGTCTGAGCAAACTAAGAGACATGTGAAAGCTCTACAGCACATTTCTCACGGTTTCTGTACTATGCAAGGACTACCAGTCTTTGTTCATGTAATACTAAAACTATACTGGATGTAAGAAACACTTCCAGAGTTTGCATTACCTCTGGGTCATGATTATGAACATCTAGTTCTCCTTGTACAATGTAAGAGACATGCACGGAAGTGCCAGTTAACAGAGAATTCTGGTTGATACAATGCCATGAAAAGGAGTTTTTCCCCAGATGGAGATCCGAGTTCATGAGAATGAAATAAATCACTTGTTCTCTCTCTTTTTTTAAAGCATGAACTCTGAGGGCAGTTGACCTTGTTTCTGGGCATTACACAGCTCTATTGTCCCAAGGCACAGAGGAGAATTTGGCCTGGTGTGCCAAGCACCATATGTAGGGTCCTGCGCATTTAGATGTGAATAAGAACGTTGAGGTCCTGCTATGTGCTCAGTATTTCAAGATGAGGAAACAGACTCTCTGAGAGGAGCACTAAATGGCCCCCATGCTCACTCAGCTTGCAAATGACCCTTTCACCCAGATCTCCTGGATTCCACAACCAAAGTTCTTTGCATTATCCCCCATCGTTTCTAGAATGAGGGTCTGAAGTCACTTGAGGACACAGTCAGTCTAGACTTGGGAAACAACATGACAACGGTATGTACCCATACTATGTACACACCACTCTTTACAGATCTTGCAGGAAGGCCCTGTACGTCACCAATATGTGACCTAATACAAACTTACTTTCATTGTCTGAAGATTTAGATCAGTAAGTTTATGGCATAAAAACTTATTTTGTATTTCATCATAAGAGAAGAAAACTCTTTGGAATCATTCTAAAGCTGTTTTCTTTTCTCTTAAGCTACATGCGGATAAGGTTTCCGGTAGGCCCTTGCTGTTTGATCAGACTGAGAGAAGGGTTTGGACTTGGGATGATTCCTACCAGTCATGTGCAGTTTAGAAATAGAATAAGACGAGCCTTGTAAGAAGTGGTTGCTGCCTCACCATCTTTAGAACTCCTGCTAGAAGAGCGTATTTAAAGTATCTTATAAAGAGGCATTTGTATTTTGTGTACTGGGAGCTCACCATACAGACAGAATCTAGCCCTATTGCTTTTCCTGAGGTCTAGGAGTCAAGATGACCCCTGAGAGTAGGGTCCTCTGTTGGCACTGGCCTTGCTCTCTATCTGATATTTGATTAGAGAAGTTGACAACAAAGTCATGGTGGGTTATTGGAGTCTATGGTCTGGCAAGTCTTGTTCCAGAGCTAACAGCCCTGAGTTCTACATGCCCCAGCATGTTGATGCACTTGTCCAGATGCAGTGATAAAGCTAACAAAAGGTTATCCAATAAAAATTAATTTTAGTTTGATTTAAAATAAATATCTCTCTACATATCTGTATCTTTATCTATATATATATCTGTATATATATCAGACAGTACTTTTCTATAAGGAATGGGATATGGGGTGTCATGAAGTCCGAGGAACACAGAATCCATGGGAAGTTCGGGTTGCCTGGTGACTTTGGGGAAGGTGCCTGGTTCTGCAGGAGGCAAAGATATTTGTTTGTTTTTTTGTTTGTTCGTTGGTTTGTTTGATTGGCAGAGGAGTTGGCAAAATATTCCAAACTGTTCTGTGGGCATATCTAAAGTCTGCATTTTACATTCTTGTCCTGAAATTCAATCTTATTTTGTAATGGCATCTGTGTGTAAAGGTGCTTTTAACAATAGGAATGTTTAGTGCAGTGTAGAAAGTCTTTGAGCCAAATCCTGCCTTCGATGTGCACTTAAGTTTCCATTAAAGGGGAGTTGCAACTGAGCTCGCAGAGCTGAGGGTAAAATTTGAATTCTGCTGTAGGAAATCAGAGTTTTAGAAGCTGGGATATAGAATTTCACTTTTCCCCATGCTGACATTGACTTTCCTCTGGAGCATCACCAACTAGTTCAGTTGTGATTTTTAAAATTTTTATTCACTAACCCAAATCTAGAGATACAAATCCAGGGCTTGTGGGGGGCAGGTGTCTCATATAGATTTGTGATATTCCTAAGGGTCTGTGAGATCTTAATCACCTTCATATTTTATTTATAAAGCAAATATTTCATGACATTATAACATTAAATGGATTTTATTCAACCATGTGCAATGTATAATTTTCTAAAATCTCTGATTAATTTAATATGGGTGACTTTCGTTCTTTGATATGTGGCCTTACTATAATTTACAACAAGCTATAAATATTTGAAATGCCATGGAAATGTGTTTTGGATAATAGTATTAACACCTGCCTTATATGCTAGTTGGGTTATATTAAGCTCTGAACATACATGGGTGTGTTTCTGGGATACCATTTGAGCGGTGTTCCATGTGAACTTGTGTATATAATGACTGGTTGGATTACAAGGGGTTCTCACTATTTTCTTAGCTCTTGATCCAAAACCAAGGCTGAGTTTTGGGAATTTTACTGCAGCAGTCCTCCTTTTACACACTTTTAAATTTTTGTCAAAGCAGAACTGCCAAATCCAATCCTTCCCTGCTTCTGTGGAAAGGCAGGAGGAAAGACCACCTGCAGTCCGGAGAGGAGAATTTTCTCTGAGATCAGTGGCCTGCCTTTTGCTCTTCCTGCATCCAGCTTGTCCTTAGGAAGTAGGGGAAGTGTGAAGCACTTGCCCAGCTCTGCTGCTGAGTAATTGGAACATCGCTGAACCTCATTTCTCTTACCTGTAAACTAGGGTTGTTTTAATAATTATTACACACACACACACAGAGTGAGGGAAGGAGGGCAGGCAAGCTCCTGGTACACAGTATGGGTACAGCATGATAACTGCAGCTTTTCCTTCCCTGCTGTGGATAATCCTGATTGGAAATGACTTGGTATTAAGTCACAGGTGGTAAAAATGGTCTGTGCACTGGCCATTTGGTCACTTGGATTAATGGCCCACCCACAAGGAGAATCTGGGGTATCTGACTCCTAGTTTAGGGTTTATCCTACTTGATGGGCTTCCTGCCCTCTCTATATTGCTTGGCAAGTGCTGTGCCTGCTGTTATGCATTTCCTTTCCAAACAATACAGCAAAACAAAACAAAAGAGAAAACTAAGGTTTTCACATGTAATGAACCTCTAGTGAGGGCGGATCTAGTTGTACTTCTCTTCTCTGCTTCCCCCTTGCATTTTGAGGGAGCCATAAGAGTATGTGTGAAAGGTGTGTAGCCGCCTCTTTTGTAGTCTACCAGATTAGTGATTCATGGAGTCAGCTGGGGATCTATTCCTCCAAGTGAATTTCTGACATTCCAACTACATCTCTAGTGGGTAACTTGCCAGGAGAGTCTTGTGGACTGACGTGCTGATGTGACTGACACACCAGGTGCGGGCACAACCTGGCATTTTGGAAGTGTTATCAGGTTATCTCCGCACAGGGTGACACTGGCTTCAGCTGGTTCCGACAGCCTTTGCAAAGTCCATGGTGTTAAGAGTTAGGATAAAATCTGTTTTTCATAAATTCCATTTCTCCATATAAATAAATTCCCCTAAAAAGGTAATTCAGGGACCTTATTAAATGGTAAATACAGCTAAGGAAGAAAGAATACTTTGAAAGAGTTGCATTGCAAATTCCAAGAAGAGTGGTTTATTAAAAATGTTTGAGGGGTGCCTGGATGGCACAGTGGGTTAAGGGTCTAACTCTTGGTTTCTGCTCATGTCATGATTCTGCTATAAACATAGGAATTCATGTATCACTTTGAATTAATGTTTGTAAATACTCAGCAGTGTGATTGCTGGATTCTAGGGTTGTTCTAGATTTGACTTTTTGAGGAACCTCAGTACTATTTCCCAGAGTGTCTGTACCAGTTTGCATTCCCACCAACAGTGCAGGAGGGTTCCCCTTTCTCCAAATCCTCACCAACACCTGTTGTTTCCTGTGTTGTTGATATTAGCCATTCTGACCGGTGTAAGGTGGTATCTTGTGTGGTTTTGATTTGCATTTCTCTGATGATCAGTGATGTTTAGAATCTTTTCACGTGTCTATTTACCATCTGTATGTCTTTGGAGAAATGGGTGTTCATGTCTTCTGTCCATTTTAAACTGGATTATTTGGGGGGTTTTGGGGTGTTAGAGTTATAGAAGTTATATATTTGAAAGATTTTATTAGTTTGAGAGAGAGAGATCATGAGTGGAGGGGAGGGGCATAGAGAGAGGGAGAGAGGAAGAAGCAAGACCCCCTGCTGAGCAGGGAGCTGGATGCCAAACCCTGTTGAGGGAGCCAGAGATCATGACCTGAGCTGATGGCAGATATTTAACTGACTGAGCCACCAAGGCAACCCATAGAAGTTCTTTATATACTTTGCATACTAACCGTTTAGTGGATATGTCATTTGCAAATATCTTCTCCCATCCTGTTGGTTGTCTTTTAGTTTTGTTGATTATTTCCTTCACTGTGTAGAAGCTTTTTATTTTGATGAAGTCCTAATAGTTTATTTTTGCTTTTGTTTCTCTTGCCTGAGGAGACATAACTAGAAAATATGTTTCTATGGCTGATGTCAAAGAAATTACTGCCCAGGATTTCTCTAGGATTTTTATGGTTTCAAGTCTTACATTTAGGCCTTTGATCCATTGAGTTTATTTTTGTGTGTGGTGTAACAAAGTGGTCCAGTTTCACTCTTTTGCATATAGTTGTCCAGTTCTCCTAATGCTGTTTGTTGAAGAGACTTTTTTGCATTGCATACTCTTGCCTTCTTTGGCAAAGATTAATTGACCATATAATCATGGGTTTATTTCTGGGTTCTCTATTCTGTTCTATTGATCCATGTATTTATTTTTGTGCCTTCCATGGTGCATTCTTGAGATGTAGCTTTCTAATTTATTAAAGTTAACAACAGCTAATGCTCTGGAACTGTTGTAATTTTGAGAATTCTGTACTTTGGAAGGTAACACTTCTAGGGAGGCATTTGAATTTTTGAAGGTAATCTCTTGGGAGGGGATGGCTTGTTGCCTCCTGCTTCTGGATGGTTCTCAATGTCTTGCTGTTATGTCTACAATTTGTTGAAATGAAATACAAATTTAAGGTAGTACGTTTGGTGGTTAACGTGAGTCTGTGAAAATTAGAAATATATTTGTGTATACGTATGCAGTATTAGTTTTCTTTGGCCACTGCAATAAATCACCATATACTCGGTGTTTTAAAATAACAAACATTTATTCTCTGACAGTTCTGGAAGTCAAAAAGCTGGAATGGGTTGATAGGGCTGCACTCATTCTACATGCTCTAGGGGAGATTTTCTTTTCTCATCTCCTCCAGTTCCCAGAGGCTGCTTACTTTTCTTGGCTGTTGGTTCTGTCACCCTGACCTATGATTCTACCATTTCTACCCCTTTCTCCTTCTCTGATTCTGCCTTCTTCCTTGAAGAACCTCTGCGATAACATTGTTCCTGCTTACATAATCCAGGATAATTCTCCCATAGTAGCACCCATAACTCAGTCACCTCTGCAGTCTGTTTTGCCATGTAAGACAACATAGTCCCAGGGTCCAGGGATTTGGATGTGGGCCTCTTTGGGGGACATTATTCTACTGACCACACATATGATTAACTTTGTGCCTCAGTTTCCTCATTTGTAAAGGATGGACCAAAACACCTCCCACCTCCCCATGATCCTTTCTACTCTTTGAAATTTAGTGAGGGGTTTCCCCGAAGTGCTTTAAGCACCTCGGGAACCAGTTTTGATATGAATAAAAGTGGTTAAAATGATGTGCTAGTTGAAATCTGAAACATGAAACTCAGCATTTTCTTGTGTATTACTTGGTATCTCCCACCACGTTTTCACTGACCAAATGTGACTATAGTTATTCTCCTGCTTGTAGCCACTTAGCCCTTAACCCATTTGACATCTCCTTCCCTGAGCCATTTGAGGAAGCCTCCCTCCCATACCTTCCATGGTGCCCTCAAACTACTTCCGCATACTTGCCTTTCTTTGATTCCCAAAGTGTCCTCTTTCTTCAGACAGACTCAGACACTCACTGTACCCTGAGTGGGCTGTGTAAACTCCCAGCCCTGTGTCTCATGTCACCCTCATTCCCTAGGCCTCCTTGGGTAGCCTCCCCATGTGGCAAGCCTCTGGTTTCAACTCATCGATAAAGCCTTGCTTGTCCACTCCAGCCTTCAAGGGTTTCCCTTCTATGAGCCCTCTGCTAGTTATAATCTATATCACTCATTTTGGCCACTGTTAGGGAGTATCTCATTTGGTCAGTTATCTTTACATGTCAATAGGTTTTATTTCTCCAAACAGTTATCCTCTCAAGATCAAGGGCCATACCTTTCACACTGGCCAGCTCTCCACACAGCATTTAGCACCCAGTAGCCTTAAATACTTATTTCTTGATAACAGTGTGTGTGAATAGAGATTAGCTTTTCAGACCTTTTGTTCTGGGATTTATTTTCCTGTGCTAATAATCAGGCATTTCAGGCCATTTAAATATATGCACATTTAATTTCTTAACTTACATATGGAAGCCTCCTCTGTCTGCTATAGAAAATTATGTACTGGTTCATTTTTGTGACTATGAAACTATATGAAAGCTCATGTAATTCTGTAGCAAGCTACACAGGCAACATTTTGTAGTTCTGACAATAGGGACTTTTCTTCAGCTTCCCTCCATATATCTGACCAAGCCCATCTAAAGAGCTCTCTTGTCTCTGGATATTTTCTCCCTGCTTGATAGGTACTTTCTCCCTGTGCTCTGTTTTTGTAAGGAATCATCTGTTTTTTGGTTTTGGTTTTGGTTTTCTTTTTTTTTTTTTGGAGAGAGAGAAAAAGCATGAGTGGGGCTGGTGGCAGAGGGAAAGAGAGAGGGAATCTTAACCAGTCTCCACACCCAGCACAGAGCCCAATGTGGGGCTCAATCTCATGACCCCAGAGATCATGACCTGAGCTGAGATCAGGAGTTGGATGTTTAGCCGACTGAGCTACCCAGGCACCCCAAGTAAGGCATCATCTTTTTAATTTCCTCCAAAGATGCCCCCAATATGAGGCAGTAGACTCTCTATGAAAGCTTCTACCTGCCACCACCCTTGCTGCTGCCAAACTGAAAAGTATATGCAGCCGTATTAGCAAAGAAATACAGATATTGTATGTGTAGGAAAATGTCTCTAGGAGCTTTCAAAGTGATGAGAAGACATGATCTTTAGACCTGTCCCAGGTTTGTGGGTTCCATAAGAGGTGGGTTTGTGAGTTGATAATTTGCCTTTGGGCTGACTGGTCGCAGGAGAAAGCCAGCCCTGGACATTTAGTGCAACAGAATTTTTTGGTTAGGAAGAAGAGAAAATAACCAAAATGTACAAATATTTATGAGCTTAATGGTGAAAATTCCAAGTGATTTGAGGCCTCAGAAAATGGCCTTCCTGATCCTGTATTTTTTTTTTTAATTTGATCCTTTAAAAGGAAGGGGAGGGAAAGACGAGGGCTTGATCGTCCATAGACATTACAAAATAATCACCATATTTGTGTCAAAGCTGTCTTTTGAGGCTATAATAATGATCACATCACAAATTTTAAGACAGTCTTTCACTCCAGTTTCTAAATTGGAGAGGCTCTTTCCAGGACACTCAATGGTAACCATAAGGATGGTCTTTAGCTTTCATTATGGCATGCCTCCATTTTGTACCCCCTAATGTACAAGGCCATAGAAATCAGATGTATGAATTCAGCCTTTCATTTGTCATTGCAGTTCCCCACTTACCATTAAAATCCTTAATTTTGAAGGCTCAAGTGGCCTACTGTGCTGGCAATTAGCCAATTGCAGGTGCAAAATCTTGAAGGCATCGATTGAGAGGTCTTGGTGGGAATCATCTTAAGAAGTAGATCTCTCATTATGCACTGGGGTATGAGATTTGTGAAGGGTAGGTATAAAGAATAGTAAATGGATACAGATGCCGTTCCAAGAAAGAATTGTCAAAGCCAGTGAAAGTGAACGAACTTGACATTGCTTGTCTGAGGGTTGACCTTTACTATAAGCCCTTCACAATAGAAATGGCCAGGACAAAGTGGAAAGGGAGGCCATTAGAGGCACACCATAGTGTTTCCATCTGCCTGTGAGAGCTCAGTAGCTGTGCAGCTTTCTACCCCTCTCCATCCCTTAAAATCAAGGCCTGATGTTTGGGCTTGGCTTATAAACCCCGGCCCAATTTGTCCCCCAACTTTGCCTCCCATCGACCCCTAACCCCCACCCTATGGCTCCTGAACCCTGATCTCTAGTTTCCTATTTTTCCCCACCCAGGTGCTTCCCTCTTTCTGAAATGCCTTTCCCTGCTCTATACACTTTGGCCAATCTGTCAAGAACTACTTCTTCAGATCCTCATCTCTTCTGACAAACTTGTCCAGATCCTGCAGCACCTTGTACTTCTCTCTTTTTTTTTTTTTTTCTTTTTGGTACTTAGGCCTGAATTAGAGTGATTTATGTCTCATTCATCTGTGTATTCCTATAAAACCTAGCCCAGTGTTTTGGCACCAATTCATTAAATTAATAACAACCATATATCCAGCTTAGGAAAAACTTGGCGTAAGAAAATCTGAGCCCATTTCTTTAAATAAGATATATGAAGAGTTGAGAGCTCATTAACGACTTAATGGAGAGTCTGGGGGCCATCTGAGACAAAGAGCTGAATTGTTAGGATAAACTATCAATTGGTGATCAATTGGAAATGAAGACAAACCATTTTTAAAACTACAGTCAATGAGAAAGTGGCTCACTGACTGATGGTACTTAAATTGGCATGCCCCTTTGCAAGAACAGTGTCACATAGTCCTGTGACACCTCCAAGCTGTGTTCTGTTTTTTAGGTGGTTATGCCTTTCTGAAATATCCGGCATTATTGTCGAATTTGATGGGAAACAGCATTGTCCTTTGGAGGGAGAGCAGCATCTGTTAATGGCACTTGTGCATCTAATGTTAGGGGTCTGAGGGAACAAATGAGATCCAGTATTCCTGTTGTCAGCCCCTCTAAGCAGTGATCCCTGCTTGGCATCGTGAGCCCCTCGGCCTCATCCCAGCCAGCTGGACTTGTGGAAACCAAACTCAGCCAAATCCAAATTTCTGTAGCAGGTGACTTCTTGCACGGCTGTCTTTTGTTGGCTATTGATGTTCACTCTTTACTTTCTTTCTGGGCAAAGAAAAAGGACTGATCATTTTCCCTGAATGAATGATTCTGTGCGAGAATCCTATGCATTGCTGTCCCATCCTTGCTTTCTCTTTTATTTTTTGTTCCCCAAACAGAAGTCCATTTCTGTTAACCAGAATAATTTTTTCTTAGCTCCAGTGATTTTTTTCATCAGTTCCTGCATGTTTGCCATGAGTTTATATGACCTTGGACACTCCGCACACTTGCCTGCCTTTTCTTCCTGTCATTTCCAAACCAAGGGAGTTCAAGCCGTTTTTTGGTGAAGAGAATAAACAGAAGCCTGAAATGCCAGAATGCTCTCAGCGGCCAAAGATAAGACTCTTCTTAGCTCATGCGCCATTGTGGAGTCTCTTTGCAACTAGCTACCTTAGACACAGAAGGCGTATGATAAGTTGGGAAGAGTTATAAAGGAACTTTCTTTTAACAGTGTCATTCTGGGCATTTTAAAGTTTAGAGAGAGTTGTCTGTTATTACTGTGGCTCCACATCATAATCCCTAAAAGAAAATTACTGTATGTGAAATTAAAACGAATTGTTCTTGATTTTCCCATCTCTGTTCTATTTGTGCCTTTAGGGGGCCTTCAAGGACTAGGAGGCAGAATATTATGAAAAGAGATCTATTTGTTCTACTCCTGAGAAGGCTCGATGCTCTTGGCCTCGCCGCCTGTGAATCATCCTGCCTTTTCCTCCCTTGAAGGATAAATATGGCATTCATTCCAACCCATTTAGCCCATTATTCTTTTGTATATAAAATAGGCCCAATTAAGACATTCTTGTGTTAATTTCTGGATTCTATGTATGGCTAGAAAGAGTTTAAAAATATCCATCGCAGCAAACGTCTCAAAATGTTTCATGCATACTGAACATACAGCCCTGCCCCCCCTTCCCCAACCGATGGCAATAATTCACCCAATCATGGAGATTTGCGATTTTCTGTTTTCCACTTACCTACATTAAGGGTCTGTCTATGCACAATCCAATATTTAGATGAAAACATGTGTTTGTAAATATCTGGGATTTAAACTAAGAGTTTCAGTTTTTATCCAGATGTCTGGCATTGTAGAGACCCAGACTAGGAGTCTTCTCTCTCTCTCTCTCTCTCTCTGTGTGTGTGTGTGTGTTAACTCATTCGTGGCTACTCCAATGCACAGATGGAAAGGGACACACTTCCCTTGTTCTTCTCTTGCTCATCCGCTTCTGCCTCCCCTGCTCCTCCCCACTGATATAGGGGTAGGGTCATTGTGTTTGGAGGTGTCTTACTGAAATTCTATTTTGTGTCTGCAACTGGTTATGCCAAGTCATTAGACAAACCACATTTAGCCAAGTCTGGAAGATTCTAGATCTTTGGAGACTCATTGAACTTCTCTTGGGATCTGGCTTCTCTAACATGGAAAGCAAGAGTACAGGGGTGAACAAGGACCCTGTAAATGCCAAGACTCCATTGTAACCCAAAGTTCTAGGAATTCCTTTTGTTCTACCCAGTATATAGATATTAATTGCTGATGGATATTACTGTGCCTGTGTGTCTTTTGGTATCTCTACTGGTTTTGAAGTTATTTTGTCATCTTTGGGGAAATTGTTAGAGTACACAATAACTGAAAATATGGTTCTTGAAATTTTTTTTAATAAAAAGACATTTTAAAAGACAATTCCATTTTCTTTATGTTGATGTTACTCACAGTCACCTCACAGTTACTTCTTATAAAATCTTTCATTTTATATATATATATATATATATATATATATATATATTTCAAATTTAACGTAAATAAAAATATATACCTTTTCAATAAACTTGACATGTAAGAATCTCATACAAAATATCTATCCCCAAGATACCATAATATTTGGTTACTAGAAAGATTAGCTTCCAGAAGAGATTCAGTAGAGTTTCTCTGAATTATGATATAAAGCTTTGAATTTCAAAATGTTGCTTTATGTTAAAAGGTATCTTACAGCAGGGAGAACTTGATAAGCCTTTAAACTGAAGTGACATCTAGTGAGAATATATAGAGTATATACAGAGAACCTTCTTCTTTATTCATGCTCCCTTGTTCTCTCTCTCTCTCTAAGCTCTCCCTCTCTCTAAATTATATATATATATATATATATATAGAGAGAGAGAGAGAGAGCTATATATATATATATGTTTATATATATATATATAATTGAGAGAGAGAGAGAGAGAGAGAGATACAGATTATTAGAAGAAGCTGAAAGATATTTATAACCTGAATTCTATCCCTCCTGTAACTAAGTCTTACAAAAATTCTAAATATCTGTTTAAGTCATTAAACAAAATTCATTTTCTTACCTAGGGGACAATTGAAGCTTATAACCTTTGAGATTGAATGAATCTAATTAAAAAATCATACCATCTCATTCCTTTATGAAACGTTCCCTATCTGATGTCATCAGCAGAAATTGGTACAAGGTAGAATTGACAAGAGGATCTCATTTTAGATGGGAGGGTTTATTTAGTCATGGTTATAATTTTCTTGATGAAGAAAATAAACAAACAAATTCTGCTACTGGAAGACATGGGTGAGTCCTACACTGGAAGAGATTTCTAGCCGAGATGGACACCTACTGAGCAACACTTCTGGAACTAACCCAGTTTGTTGCGCCCTGTGTCTCACTGCAGGCCATAGGCCCAGGCACTGTTGGCCAGCCCATCAGGAAGAAAGAACCACCCAGGCACCTGAGGCAGTTTATGTGTTCAGAGGACAAAACCTGTGTGGGAACACTCAAGGACTCTGGGGGAATTGAGGTGAACATTGTTTTTTCCTATCTCTTCTCTGGCTGCTTGTATTCCGTTTTTCTTCACTAAGGCCTGTTATTCCTCTCAGAATCCCTCAAGCTGGGGCTTTGAGAGGATTCTCCAAATAGCCCTACATACAAGCCCTCTGGCTTTCAGAAAGGCCCTATAATATGTCCTGCAAGAGCCCCTTCTGACCTCTCTTATCCTCGGGCTGTAGACTTCCTTGCAAACGGCTCAGGAGCTAATGGTGGCAAAGCGATGTCAGGAATGGTGGGTGCCATGTGTGTGGGGTGTGGCCTTACTATTGAGGTAGGACCAGAACAGGGACTTCCGACCAAATATATGGCTGAGCCCTGAGCTTGCATTATACAAACAATCCTCTGACTGCCCCCTTCGACTTCTTGTCCCACATTGTTCCAGTGTGTTTGGTATACTGACATTTTAGCAGAGCTGTTAATGACCAGTTTGAGAAACACGAGTTTCACCTTTTACTCCTGCTGCTGATCTTCTATGAGGCTGTAGGGTGGCTAGAAGAGAAGGGGGTCAATGGAAGAGGAGCTGACGCATCGATGTGAAACTTTTCTGTATTGCTTATAACCACATACTCCACATACACATTCTGGAAACAACCATGTGGGGATGCCTTGTTGTATTTTGTGTGTCTGAGTTACATAGAGAGGTCAAGGGGATGATACATGCATAAATATATAACATTTGTTTTTGTCACCTTGCCTCTATTGGTGACTTTCAGCTGCTATTTCACATTAGGGATAGGTGGTTTTCTGAGTTCTGTGTTATCTACCAGCACATTTTTGTTTGCTCTAGCAGTTTTGCACAGAAATTCTTAATTGGGATTATTGTCCTGACAAAGCATTTTTCTCAGTGTGATTAGAAGTTCATCATTTGAGAGAGTGATGGTAATTACCATCTCGATGCAAGCCCTTTTGTGCTTTGTTTGGGAGGACTAAGTCCTCCACATACCACTAAGATGAGCATACAGATGTAGTTAACATCATAAAACCCTGGAATTTGGGCTGGGCAGAGTTGTCACCAAGACAGGAGTCAAAGACATTCGTTTTTTCTTAGGGAATAATGCCTTGGGCCATCAGTTGTATAAAATAAGGCTTGTCTGTCATTCCTACTCAGTGACCTAGCATGTGATTTTTCTTAGGAAATCCATACATGGTGGTTTGTGGCTGGCAAATGTGAAGGGAATGAGCAAGGTGGCAGAAGAGTCGGGTTTGTAATAAAAATTGTTTACGTGTTTTCAAGAACAACCCTTTGTCATACCATTCTTGTTCATAAGCTATACCTTAGAACTCCTCAAAATATAAGGCCAGGATCTTAAACAAAACAAAACAAAACAGAACACTATCTTAATTTGTTCACTGGAATTATAAATTGGTGCATTTCATCTTATCTGATTAATTTCAGAATCATTCAACATCCCCAGGTTTCAACACAGAAAATAGCCATATCATCTCTTTTTGGTTGTAAATTAGATTGGCCTTACTCTGAAAAGATGTCCAGATTGGAAGAGCTGGATTCTAGTCTCTCTGACATTCTGATCATGATTTGTGACTTTGAGCAAATCGGCTTACACATCTCTACTGAGTCTTAGCTACTCTGTCCCTAGTGGGGCTTTTTTTTTTTCCCTCTCTAGGAGGTTTCAGAATTCTGCTTTCCCCAAAGGAAAGCCATGCCTGTCTAGTCTCCAAATTTTAGCCAACTGTCATAACAACTCGTTTCATGAAAACCTTTTATCAGAAGTGCCAACTCATACCATGAAGGATTGATGGACAATCTCTTCTTTTTCCTAGTCTGCCCTCCATTGGTAGTATTAGTGAGTATTCACACACTTAACGACTCTGTCAGAGTGCAAAATAATGATGGAAAACACTCTCAAGGAAGAGCTGTCCCAGGCATTAAAAGCTTACAAACCAAACAAGTATATGAATTCAGAAGAGGTGATCTCTGGGAGCTGTCTTGGCCTGGCTGCTATAGAAGTGTTGCAGAAACTAAGGGCTGACATTTTTTGAATTTTGGTACTTATATTAGAGCAGAAGCCTTTTGGGTGAGATTGGGCCCAGTGGTTGGTTCACTAATTCGAAAGTCAGAACAGGGAAGTATTGAAAAACTATAATATATAAAACATTCTACTTTTTTTAACATGCATTTTATACACACACACACACACACACACACACACACACACACACATATAGATAGATATATACAGATAGATAGATATATGAGATTTATTTATTTATTTTAGAGAGAGTCGTGGGAGGCGCAGAGAGAGTCTCAAGCAGACTCCATGCTCAGCATGGAGCCCCAAACAGGGCTTGACATGGGGCTTGATCTTACCACCCCGAGATCACAACCTGAATTGAAACCAAGAGTTGGATGCTTAACCGACTGTACCACCCAGGTGCCCCATGTATAAAATATATTTATTTACTAAGTTTTGGTGGTCTTTTAAAACGTATTATATATAATATAACAACATCTAATATATGGAATAATACGTCTCAGGAGATCAGCACTCTCTCTTAGTGAATCACTACGCTTCTCTTGCCCTCGCTTTCCTCACATGTAAAAGAAAGTGGCCACATAAAGTGTTCTTATAACTAACTGCCAGTGATTTTGTCTGACTCTCATATGGAGAGAACCACACCATAGACTTGGTTTTTGAAACATTTGAGAGGCTTAGAGCTTGAAAAAAAAAATGTTTTTCAGGGCACCCGGCTGGCTCAGTTGGTAAAGCACATGACTCTTGATCTCAGGGTCATGAGTTCAAGCCTGACATTGGACATGTAGCCTACTCTAAAAAAATTCTTTTTCTTAAGATCTGTATGAATGGGCGTGTCTTGAAAAAAAGGAAATGATGTCTTTACATGTTTGAGTCCATAGTGGCTAACTCAGTGCCTGGCATGGGGGAGATATTTGCAGAAACTGACTAGAGGAAGAACAGAAGTATTGGAAAGTTTCTTTGAGTCCTATTGGGTAGTTCATACATATATGTCCTGTGCAAACATTTGAATAAAGATGTCCTTTTTCACTTGGTCTGGAATGAATGATCACTTGTTCAAAACCACCTCAAATAATTTGTGGAACATGGAGAGTTATAACTAGTAAGTAGTAACTAGTAACTAGTTATAAACTAGTAAGTAAAATAATACAAATAAACAGATGACCTCCACTGGGAAGACTTGGTGAGATGTTAGTCCTTAACAGAAAAGAAACTGCACCTTTCAAGGTGTCTTCGAGGCTTCAGGGGACACACTAGACCCACAGTCTGCAGCAGAAGCTGCTCTTCTCTGCTCTGCTCTGCTCTTTTCACAAGGGGTTTCCTAAGTCAGCAAGCACGTGTGCCCTTTAAAGCCTACAGGGTCAGTGGAAGGGCTGTGATAAGCTGACAGTTTTATATTCAGATAGTGATTTTGTAAGGGCAATTTGACAAATGTCACACATTTAATTTAGTTCTTAAGCTGTTTCTAAACAAGTAACTCTAGACATTGAAAGCTAGTGATAAATACCATAGCATAGTTTTTTTTTTTTTTAAGAGCCAAATCTTTACAATTTCTGATTTATTGGGCAATTTTGAAGTGTTGAGAAATGCATCTTCTAAAGTTAAGCTTTTTTGAATCCACAGAAGTGTTACAACCCTCAGCCTTCCCCCGTCACTGCTCTTAAACTTGTCACCAGCCACTCTCTTTGGGGATTCTCTCCTTTACTGCCAATGTATAAAAAAAGAAAAATCTTGTGCACACAAAACTATAATGGCCTAGCTCTATTTGTATTTGATGACAATGTGACATTTTAATTTAATTTTATTTTAAGATTTTATTTACTTAAGAGAGAAAGAGTGTCGGCAGAGAGGGTAGGAGCAGTGGAGGAGGGAGAGAATCTCAAAGAGCTCTGTGCTGAACAAGGAGCCTGACCTGGGGCTTGATCACATGACCTTGAGTTCGTAACCTGAGTCAAAATCAAGAGTCAGATGCTCAACTGACTGAGCCACCCAGGTGCCCCCTGGCATTTTTTTTTTAAAGGCTTTGCTTTCTTTTTCAGTGCAGCATTGAAGTTGCCTCCTGCCTTTGAAAGTTATGTAGCCATATTACCAGCATGATTTTACATTCTGTACCTGTGTCAGTATACCTTATATCGCCTGTGTAATTCACAGTTAAGTTGCTGTTCATAAAGGGATGAGTTAGAACTCATTTTTACATTTTCCCCTTTATGTATACATACACTTTTAAAAAAATATTTTATTTATTTATTTGACAGACAGAGATCACAAGTAGGCAGAGAGGTAGGTAGAGAGAGAGGAGGAAGCAGGGTGCCTGCTGAGCAGAGCGCCATGAGGGGCTCGATCCCAGGACGCTGAGATCATGACCTGAACTGAAGGCAGAGGCTTAACCCATTGAGCCACCCAGGCACCCCATGTATACATACACTTTTTTATAGAACAATAATGACCAGAGGGAAAATAAGACTAGATTGTTCCAAATAAATGTATCTAGTATTCACTTCTTTTTACATTTCTTTTTGCTCACACATCAATAGAATTTATAATGTCAAATAACATTCACTGTTACATTCAATGTAAGACAAATTACCATTGTCCAAAGACAGATGGTAGGGCATCTGAAATCCAGGTGGGGATTAAAATCTCTGTCACAAATCCAATCCTATCTCCCCTCTTTCCCCATGATGATGGTCCTTTTTCCATTTGGAAATTATCTAGATCTTAAAACTGTATTCGGAAACATCGATGCCCTAAGAATGGATTTCTGCAAACTCCCGGAGGACGTCTGAAATTTGGTTTGTGTTTAGCCAATAGCACAGTATAAGTGAACATGAGAAACCTGCAGCAACATTCAAGTCTCTGTGTATGAGCTCCATTTTATCCATTGGCTTCACCCTTTGCGTGCTAATCAGACATAGTGGCCTTCATGCTATATCCATCTGGCCGGCCTCTGAGCAGTTTGCTTGGGAGTAGGAGGGACCTGCCACTTCTCACCAACTCCGTCCTTGCAATGTGCTTTCTGTGTGGCCTTTGCTTGTCCACGGGGATTAGATACTCCAAAAAAGGGAGCTCTAACTTGAGGATCCCCACCCAGCAGCCAGAGCTGGTAAGGTTAGCCATGAATACAGACCTCTAGGCATTGAGCTGCAAGACAGATGCCTCTGTGGCCAGTGTGACTTGTGGAATTGTTATCTTGTCAGTGACAGATGTGCTTAGTGGTGCTGACTCTTGACCCCCTTCTCCCCCTAAAAAGGCCAAAGGAGCAAAAGGAAACTTCAAAGAACAGGAGAGTTTGGTCACCCCTGGCAGGCCCAAAAGAACACATACTGTAATCAGCCTCATTATCCGTCACATTTTGCCTTGCACTTAATCAAACTGCATTTCATTTCATGATGTGGTGCTGCCTGTCTCTTCCTCCTCTGGACTGGACATCAAAGGATTCAGTTCTTTCATTTCCCTAGTCTTATTAATGTGCTGTAAAAAAAAAAATCACAATTTCTTTCCACCATTGGAGAAATGTCTTTGTTCCTAAAGATAGAGGATCCTTCAGCCTGTCTGACTTCGAAGGAGAAGTAAAATGCATTAGTTCAATTTAAGCACGAAAGACCGTTATCACCAATGACCTGTTTCAGCAGGGCGTATCATGGGGATTAATGACAGACTCAGGGGAGCTGATGACCCACAGCAAAACCAAAGGGCCATTAACCCCCATCAGTCATTTAATTCCCAGGGAAAACCCATTCAGAGGTAATTATTGCTGTTATAACCTGAAAAAAAAAAAAAAACAGAGGCGCATGAATTACATTAATGAGCTCTGATCATTTTATTTTATAATGTTAGTCCAAGAATAAGTAGATGGACTTAGAAATGTGAGTTTCCTTATTTGGTTTTCAAGGAAATATTCTTTTGGAAATGTGGCCCACAAGTTCAGTGGACTCCCTCCCCTGTTCTGTGCTCAGTTCCTGATCCCAGATGGCATGGACTGCAGAGACACTGACTTCAGGCTGTATAGTCCTAGAGTGGCCTCTCTGGACCATTTCCTTTCAGTGCGTTACTTGTGCTCAGAGTAGGGAGGAGGAATTGGAAGCCAGACAGGCCTTCTGCTTTCTAGCCTGCCGCCAAGTCTCTGCCCACTATGGGAGCAGGGTCAGCTCTGTCTCTCCATCCTTCCTGCCCTCTCCCCTACCTTCAAAAGTATGAAGTGGGTGCGTTCTGTGCGCCAGATGTTGTAGTTTACCAAGATGGGGCAGATGCCAAAAATACATATAGATCAATATAAAGGAAAAGTAGATTAGCTGCTAGGATTCTGAGATGGAGGGATTCACTAGTTTCCTCAGACTGCTGTGACAAATTACCACAGACTTGGTGTCTTCAACAACAGATATTTTTCCTCTCATACTTCTGGAAGCCAAAAGTCTAAAATTGAGGTGTCGGAGGGCCGCACTCCCTTTGAAGCTTTGAGGCGGCAATCCTCCTTTGCCTCTTCCTGCTTCTGGTGTTCCCTGGTGTTACTTGGCTCGTGGGTACATCACTAAGGTCTCTACCTCTGTCTTCGCATGGCCTCTGTGTGTCTCTGATCCCTTTCTGCCTTTCTTTCATAAGGACCTCAAGTCATCTGGAGATCCTTAATGGGTGGCATATACACTACAAAAATCCTTTGTCCAACTAAGGATACATTCACAGGTTCTGGCTGGACATATCTTTGGGAGGTCACTGTTCAACACATGATAGGGAGTAAATTCTATCTGTATAGATAACAAGGGGGAAGAATCAGAAAGAGGAAGCGAACTGCTTTTAAAATAGTTGCCCCAAGAGAACCACAATTGGAAAAGTCATGTATTTGCCCGCAGTCATTCTACTTCATTTGTCCATTTGGAAAAACATAGTTGCATTAGTGGGTTGCTTCCTCTGGTGCATATCTTAGCTTGGCATTATAAAAAGATTCACGGCGCTGCGAATGCGTGGGCTCCTTAGAGCCAAAGTGGTCATGTCCATGCTTAAACATCAGAGCAAGAGAAGGTAGCTATGAGATATTCCTTTAGGAGTGCAGTCACAATGCTTGTAGATAATGATATGCTAATTGCCGTAAAGATCCAGTGACAGTTTCTTCAAGACTTTGCCGCCTCCTCCGGATTGATGTAACACCTGCATTGTAGTGGAAAACGAACTTTTCCTCGGCAGATGAACTGTGGCGGTCTCTAGCAGGCACCTCTTGGAATGCTAAGCTGTTAGTTTTGCTCTAACTTCTCTTGGATGTGTTGGCTGGCATTGCCCATAAGGATGAGCCTTTGCAGCAGACATAAATGTAGTTTTTGAGAATTATCATCGTCCCAGTTGATAAACTGAAATAAAAGACGCATTTCCTAAACTATGTCCTGTTTTAAAACAATTATCCAAGGGCATCAAAACCTCTTACAGAGGACTAATTGCTCTCGCGTTAGTCATGAGTCTGTGGTGAGTGAGTGTGTGAGTGTGAGTGTATGTGTGTACACGGCAGGGGGTGGCTGGGAGGAATGGGAGGTGATAACCTCCCTGAACCTTAGTTTTCTCATCTGTCAATGAGGGCACAGGACCAGCTGACCTCTGAGAGTACTTTCAAGTATAAATATTATAAGCCCCTAATATTGTGACTAGAACAGCAACAGGCATGCCTAAAAGTTTGAGATAAAGCCTTATGTGCTTTCAAGTGGCAAGTTGTTGGTTTAATGAGTCAAAACTTTGAAAAGTCAAATATGAGATTAATTGCACAATTAACCTATTCCTATTAGTTGATTGAAACAAATTGTTTATTAAATTAATTTCCAGTTTGTAATATGTAAATTTGTAATTGAATTAAAATCCCTCTGTATTTTCTTAACACAAAAGGCACATTGATACATAGTTTGATGAGTGAAACATAGCAAATGCTAAGAAATCAGCTCAGCTGCAAGAATGATGCTCTCTTACCAAGCTCTTTGCAGAGGGAGAGCCGGGCCAAGCAACCAGACCCTCTCAGAACAGTGGGAAAGCAAGAGTTTTCACGAGTGTGGTGCACTGACCAGTATGGTTCACGCTGCCCTCCATGAACTTGAAAAATCAGCATTTCAGAGATGCGGAGGCTTTTCGAGATCATCAGGCTCTCTTCCGGTTGTTTGAATCAGCAGTTGTGTTTGAGTCCCTTTGGGTGAAGCCAGACCTTCCCCTATGTTCCTCTGTCCCCCTGTTGGCCCCTCAGAAGGCTGCTCCTTCTGCCCCATGACTGCCCTTCAGAAATTGAAAACCAGAGCCCCTGCATGCCTGGAGCCTTGTCTTTCTTAAGCAAAACATCCCAGCCCTTTCAGTCAGGGTCCACAAGCTTGTGCCAGAGCCCCCTCTGCTTCCCTGGAAGTTGAGCACATTCCATTTTGCTGAGAACTAGCCCATGGAAATGTTCCCTGTGGGGAGTCAGGGTGACCAATTAGACTTTTTCCTTCAAGGTCTTTGTGCAGGCCTGGGAGACTCCTTGATGAGGGGGCAGGTGTTTCCTGAAAACATCCCTAAGTAGGCATTTCCCAGCAGGCATAAGTCCCTCACTGGGCTTTGAAATGCATGGAGGACCCTATGGTGCATTTTGGTTCCCATTTTCTGGGTAAATGACTGGGAGCAGTGGTCAGGCGATACCAGATACATTTGTACTTGCCTTTATACTGTATTTCTGGTTTGTTTGTTTGTTTGTTTTTGTTTTTTTGTTGGGGGGAAGTATTTCTCTGCTTCGTTGTCCTCAAAGCCTTCCCTCATTCTTGCAGGTGGGAAACCCACAGGTGACCTGGGGGCACTCTCCAAGCTGTTTTCCATGCTGTTGCCAGCCTGCCCTTCTGTCCGCCCCCCCCCTCCCCCCCCGCCCCGTTGCCCCGCTGTAGGCCCAGGTGTAGAAACTGTCTCTGGGACTTCCTGCAGGAGCCTGGGACCCGTGAATGGGTCCGGCAGACATATGACCTCTCTTGCTCCTCCTCTGCCCGGTCCTATCCCCTGGGCAGCTCCTGGCTAACCTTCACTGGTCCTCTCTCCTCACTGTTCAGCAGGTCTCTGGTTCGGCCTGACATCTTCTTCATGGCTGCCATTCAAAGCTTTCCTTTCTCTGTGAGCCTTGTCTTCCTCCCGTCTCCTAGCTCTGAGCAGTTGGACTCATCTTGTCACCGCATCTCTCCAGCACTTGTCACTTTCTGCCTTAGGAGAAGAGTCCTGCCCTCTCCCCCATTCACCCCTCAGTCTTGGTACACTGGAGCTTTCTCTCCTCTTTATGTCAGTGTTGAGGGTCGTGGAGGGTTATATTTGCCTGAAGACTCACCCCCAGAGAAGCTGCAGCCTGAATGCGAATCAGTCCCTTCTCCATCTGAGAACATGTTCATGCTTAAACCCAGGAAGGAACAAGGACACAAAGTCCTGATTTTGCTAAGATTGCTTTGGGGAAGTTTTCAGAGAAAGCAAAAAAGGTATGTATGGCTGTCAGGCACACACAAGCAAGACAAAGCCAAGGCCAAAGCCTGACGGATCTGACTGGAAAAGATACTACAGCAAGACAGTTTCAGATTGAGGTCCCCTCCTGCTGAGTGAACTCAATATAAAGGAGAACTGGGAAGGAAGAGGGGCCGGATGAGCTGTGGGGACCCTTCTGCTGAAGAGTTCCAAGATACAGGATGGATAGGTATTGGCCAGAACCCAGGTGTTGATGAGAAACTCTATCTTGATGGGCTTCCAGGGAAGGAGCTGAGGAGGCAGGTAGGAGCCGGCCTTGCAGCCTCTTGTGTTCATGAGGAGCACAAGGCATTCTGCCAAGGCTCAGACCTGCTGTGGTTCAGGCCTCTGCCTCCGTGCAGCAGTAAAGGACCAGATATAGCACAGATAATAATGTCATGTCTTTGTGTCTGTTTTCAAGCCTGCCTGTGTGAGATGAGGGATTCCATTGAAATGCAGCCATCATTTTGAGTTTCAGTGGCCTATGAACCCAGTAGTGAAAGACCGAAAACTAATTTCTCTTTAACTTGAATGCTAACTTAATAATCATATAAATACCTTCATGTTTAATGCTTAGGCAGAATTTCATTAAAATTTCTTTGACGTCAAGCCAAATTTTGAAGTGAATTGGAACTGGTTTGCATTTCTTAAATTGGTCTTTCTTTGGAAATAATGAAAAAGTGTTAGAGTCTTGGCCAAATTCCAATGACTGTGACTCAACTTGTTAAAGTTAAATTTTAATATTTACACATTACATAGTATAATATTTATACTAGGCAACAGATTGGGACTATGGAATTCAAAATAGGATACACTTTGCCTTGGAATTCCAGCACGGTAACCATTACCTCCCAGAACCTGGGGATTATCTAATGCCCAGACTGGGGCAGCTGGAGCAAACAGTTTTAAAGGTAAATGCTGCTAAGTGTGCAGTTCTCGCTTGTACTCGTGTGTTGGGTTTCATGGCACTGTGTACTTTGTATACTGGCTGTTCATTGATTTCTGTCTCATTGAGATACTTGTCCACCACACCAGTGTAGAGGGAGTAACCAAGAGGTGAATAGGATCACAGAAGGACTCTGGAAATGAACCCCTGCAAACACTGTGTTTTACATGTGAGTAAACTGAGGCCTCAAAGAGTGACATAATTTGCTTGAGGTCACCAAGCTAGTTAGTTGTAACTCTGAGATGGAAACCCCAGTCTCCAGACTTCTACCCGGGTAGCTGTACCACTCCCAGCAGAAAACCCTCATGCACTGCCTGAAGGTTATGCATTTGTTGCTGTAAAGTGTGTTCCAGGGTCAGTGGGAGGCTGGAGGGCAATTGGATGATACATTTGTTCCTTTCTTCTTTCTTTGTTTGTAGTAGAGAGCAGGGTGAGGGGCAGAGGGAGAGGGAGGGAGAGAATCTCAAGTAGACTCCCCACTGAGTGCAGAGTCCAATGTGAGACTCCATCTCACTACCCTGAGATCATGACTCACACCAAAATCAAGAGTTAGCTGCTTAATCGACTGAGCCACGTTTCAAACCCTCCCAGTCAGGCTTCTAGGGGAGCTGTGAGAAAAGAGCTCAGGTCCAAAGCCAAGAGGGGAAGGATTCAGCAACCCTTTCTCCCCAGTCACAGCCATGCAAGAATGGATTGTCAGGCTAACCCGTGAGAGTGTTTTGTTACTGAGTGGAGGGTTGGACAGTTGACCCCAATGACTTCTGTGGTCTTTTCTATTCTTTTTTTTTTTTTTTTAAGATCTATCTATCTATCTATCTATCTATTTATTTATTTATTTGACAGACAGAGATCACAAATAGGCAGAGAGGCAGGCAGAGAGAGGAAGAAGCAGGCTCCCTGCTGAGCAGAGAGCCCAATGCAGGGATCCCAGGACCCGTGGGATCATGACCTGAGCTGAAGGCAGAAGCTTTAACTCTCTGAGTCACCCAGGCACCCTGGTCTTTTCTATTCCGAGATGCTCTGGTAGAAATCTTCCTCACCCCTGAGTTGTGGATGCGCCTGTGTGCCTACACTCATGCCGTTTACTTTCACTGCAGCCCACCATTCAGCCAGACCATTGGGTTAAGAGCCTCATGTTGTGTATACAAGACAACACTGAGGCAACCAGTTACAAAAAACACATTTTGTCACTCACTTGGCCATTAGTCGGCCCCTCTTATTTTATTTAATAACTCTCTCTGCTTTGTGCCAAACCATGGGCTTTCCTTGGAGAGCTTCCAAGTTACTTTTCTCTTATAGTAATCCCACACAGTCTGGAATATGACAGCCTTTTCACATGGAGTGACTAAGTGGAGACACTAAGGCCTGTTTAGTTTTTAGTGATCCATGAGCATTTGAAAGCAAATTTCCCAAACACATTTTATTGGCTCAACCTCCTGTTTACAAACCCCTGGAGTGGAGGAATGCCCCTTTCACTTCCTCTGTTGCCTGGCCTTTCTCTCCCAAAGCAGTGAGCTGGGAGCCCTGAGTAGGGGTCAGGGCACCTGAAGCGCAGCACAGAGAAGAAAGCACTAATTTAAGAGTCAGGACTTGGGCTCTTGCCCAAGTCATAGATGACACTGGGCCACCCAGTTCCCCTCTTTATGCTTGATCTGCCCCATAATGGGAAGTGACAGCTTTGATCTTAATACCCTCTCAAGACCATTTGATTGAAAGTTGTTTTCATGCTCAATTTTCTCCCATTTTCACAACCTCAATTTGAACTACAATAAAGTGTTTTGCAGGTGTGTGGTGCCTTTTGGGTTAATTTTGCTCCTATTAGAAAATGTATTGTCATCTCTATTGTTGTAATGTCATGGAACCATCTTATTAATCAATAAAATTGATGGTTTCATATGTGGGGTTTGATAAATGAGTAACAACATCTGACTCTGAAGATGTAATATGTAAACAGGGCGAACCCATCTTTGACTGTTGTATTCGACTACAACATAAGAGGGCAAGTGTGGCCTCACTTATCTTGAGCAATTGAGCATATAGTCATTTGAAGTAATTTAAATGTCTTGTGTCAGTCTCTCCAGCTACTTGCATATGAATAGAAAACACAATTTTGGGTCACTTTCAGCTGGTTCTTCTTACTGAGGTTTACTGAGTAATAATACCTTACATCTTTGTGGAAGTAGAACCTATTCCCTCTTCTCCCTCTCTCCCAAAGGTCTGCTTTGTCTTCTCTTAGTGATAACAAGGATAAGATTAAGTAACATGGACAAAGCAAGTTATCTTCACAGATGTTTTCATACATGTGATCATATTTGAGGGTCACAGCAATTCCTAGAGAAAATTACTAGTGAGAAAAGTCAAGCCTTGGAGGGCTGAGGTAGCTTTACATGATAGAGCAGGTGTTAAAGAGCAAAGAACACGGGGCTTCAAGCTTTGCCCTATCTCGCCCATTGGACACTCTTTCTGTGTGAGATATTTTTCAGAAGAGGCCTTTGAAAGCTTTAATGGGTCATTCTCATGCATCCATTCCCTTACCTCTGCTAATATTGAAACCCTACTAATGCCATGTAATGGCCTGAGACACTGGGAGGATGAGAATTGTAACTGTGGTAGACGAAATAAGGTTCCCCCAAAAGACATCTATGTCCTAATTCCCCCCAACTTGTGAGTATGTTATTTACAAGGCAGGAGGGACTTTGCTGGTATCATTAAATTAAGATCATCTTCCTGACGATAAGTGATGTTGAGCACCTAGTCGTGTATATTGGTTACCTGCGTATCTGTGGGAAAATGTCTACTCAGATTTAATGCCCATAATTTCATTGGATTCTTTGCTTTTTTATGGTGTTGAGCTGAATAAGTTAATTATATATTTCAGATAGGAACTTAAAAGATATATTATTTACAAATATTTTCTCTCATTAACTAAAAAAAAAAAAAAAATTAAGATCCTCAAGCTGGGGAGGTTGTCTTGGATTGAACCGGTGGGCCCTGGGAGGGTGTGTAAGAGAGAGATGCTACACTGCTGGCTTTGAAGATGGCTCCTGGCCTGGATGGAGGGTGCAGCATCAGGTGACAAGGAAGATGAGTCACAAACATCTGGATCTCTCTCAAGCGAAATGAAGAGCCTGAGGATTCCACTTGTCCTGAAGAGTGGGGACTGAGCAGTAGAGGATCCACTGTTCCTGAGGAATCTGCTCTGTCCCAGTCTTGGCAGAGTCATTCCATCTGCTTCCATGGAGGCAAGCAAGCCCACTAAGCAGCCATCGATTAGGGATCTGCGTGAAATCTACATACATGAAATATAAATGAGTGTGCCTATCTCTGACTCTGACGATCCATCTCGCACAACAAAGCATATATATCAGCACAATATTCAACATCCATTAACTTAGGGACACACTGTGGAATTTGAAACAGCTGAAGCTTGAAGTTGATCATCTCCTTTCTTTCCAGTTTGCGTTAGAGCGTACACTACGATGAATGGAGGCAATTACAGGCGGATTCAATGACAGTGCCATCATTTATTGGAGTGTAATTCTTCTAGCCAATCAGTGCTCTACGTAATGATAAATTATATTAGACTTCCAAGTATGACTTGAGCATGTTGGGGACTATGGATCAATGGGTATCTGATACTTGAAAAGCTTCAGCATTCTGTTCTTGTTGAATCTGTAATTAACAAATGAAACTAAACTAATCATAGCAAATTGTTCATTTGACTACATTCTTGTTTTTGAGCACACTGCTGAGGAACAAGAGTGTGAAGTGCTGCAGAGCGGGGGGGCCTGTGCTCTTATGTGCTGAGGTGCCCATCAGCAAATGAATGCAGCTATCAGAGCATTTGGGTGTTGTGTTACTGTGATCAAATGCTTCATCCTTACAGGCTGCTGATTCATCTGGCTCACACAGTATGTGTTAATCAATGATTGTTTTATATTAAAAGGCACAGTTTAATTTTGCTGCAGATTGGCTGGCGATTTTCCAAGAAAATATCAGTAAACTTAGGAGTTTTAAAAGTAATGTGTTAAATGTATGTGAAACAGGTAGAAAGAAACTGCTAGTGGTTTATGCTGATCAACATTATTCCTAGCTATTACAATCATCGTGGAAAGAAAATAAGCATAGAAGCCCCTGAAACCACACAGGGTTTAGATTTAAAGGCACAGCTACTGATAGGTTAAGTCCCACTCTATGGATCTGAATGGATTTCTATATCTGAACGAGTGCCTTTCTCTTATAAAATGAAATTGACATTAGCCTAGAAGAGTGCTTAGGCTCTGATATTTCAGAGATGAGCCTGCGTTGGGCATCCCCATATGAGCAGGGTGCTTGCCATGCTCATTAAAAATATTAGGGATCACAATGTTCAGCAACTGCTTAGCATGATTTTGTTTTACTAGTTTACTACGCACCAGTGATACTCAGTTGAGTCATAGCATTAATACGCCCATAAAATACAGTGCAGTGTCTCCATATGGTGCACTGTGTAGAAGCATATTAAACATATTACACAAACAGAGCTCAAGACCTCACATACAATTGATCAACAATGCGCCAATTAGATAATACCACAGTCATGAAAAGAAACACTGGCATATGTGCCCAAGGCCTAAATGAAAATAAGATTGAGGGAGCAACTGAGAATAGATAAGGGGACCGCTGGGTTAGACTGTTACAATGAACCCAAAGGTTCGAAGTCTCCTATGGCCCTGAGGTAGAGCTCTGAACCCAGTCTCATTCAGGGTAAGTGGGGTATTGCCTAGACCTAGAACATTGCTCTTTTTAGGCCTGTGACGTCCAACAGAAAAATAACAGAGCCACAAACACAAGCCACATAGAATGATTTTAGGTTTTCTAGTAGCCACATTAAAAAAGGGAAATGAAACAGGTGAAATTAATTTAGTAAACTTTGACTTCATGTACGACACATAGCATTTCAACATGCTGTCATTATCAAATTATTAATTCTGTATTTAATACTGTTTTCATGTCAAGTCTTTGAAATCTGACAGTGCAGTTAGAGATGATCCCATTACAATTTTTCTCCCCCTATATTGTATATTCCTTTGGACAAGTGGTTCTTTTGAAAACTTGACCATGAGGCTGAATGTGCTGACTACAAAGGCAGGCCAAGAGGGATCCTGGGACTTACTTAAGGGCACATGGCTTTAAGTGAAAGCCTCACTCTCTGAGGTCTTTCCACTGCATAGTGTCTTCCTTCCAAAAGTTCGTTTTATATATGTCCCTCCATTTTATGGGCTATTAGCTGACTATTAGCTATGGACTACTAATAATGATAACCCCTAGAAGTCTATTTTCTTCTTCTCCTCCTCCTCCTCCTCCTCCTTCTTCTTCTTTTGCTTTTTTTTTTTAAGACTATTTTCAATAAAACCTTAAAATAACATCCCTGCACTCTCATACTTAGCAATTTTTCCCATGTTCTAGAAGAACAGAATTAGTAAACAGCTACCAGTTGAACATTAGGCAGTTAGCTCATATGGGTCTCAGTGTCTTCTGTGCAATGGGAGGTGAGGAGGTCAGAATGAGCACCTGTCCCTCCTGGTTGGCAGGGTTGTTGCAAATCTCATATGAGATCATACCTGTATAAAGTCCTTTGCACAGTGAGAAGTAGCCTACAAATGTAAGAGTCTGTTGCTTTTCAAAAGAGAAGCAAAAATCTAGACTCCTGGTCTGTAGCAGATTCATTTCTGTATTTATTTTGTAATGATGTTGATAATAAGTGAATCTGCTAAGTCCTCCTCAGTCAACCCCCGATTTCTTCTCCGTCCCCCCAGCCACCTGCTGCGAGTCCACGTATACAGAACTTTTGTCAAGGTGGGGACATTGGGATTTGGGCCCCTCACTAGATACTGAACAAGCAGTCAGCACGTGCACACTTTGGAATGACAGGCTTACTGCAGGTAAGCTAAGGGCCCGCCACCTGCCTCTCCTGCAGACTCTTTTCTTTTCACAAGATCTAGAAAAACAAAAAAAGCTAGCACTTTATTTTCCATATTAATTGGCAGGAATATTGGCCATTAAACCTTCTGTGACAGTATTTGCTGTAGAGAATTTTCTCTTTATTCAGCGAGGATGGTGGAAGGGAAGAAAAACTATGCTGCCAGACATTGCCGTGGCACCTTGAGCGACAATCAGGTAATGATTATAATGATGACAGATACAGACCTGCTGTTTGATCAACAAGAGCATGTTAGTTTTGTTTCAGTGTGAAATAGTAAAACACTAAATTGCAAGGCATTGTCCATTTTTATTCAGTGCTCTTCAGAGAGCAAATGCAAAGTGACAGAAGGATTTTAGAATCAATAGCAAGCACACCTAGGATAAGCATTGTTAACTGATGTCATTAACATGTGTCATGTTTCCAGAGATGAACATGTTGTTTTAATTTGATTTTTAAATATCCACAACAGTCTCTCTAAGCATTTAAATAAAACAGAAATAGTTCATTAGAACAGAAGGAAACTATCTGGATATATTGGTCACAGCTAGCTTGCAAGCATTTCTGACAGCAGCCCTCTGTTGAAGGGAAAATTGCAAAAATTGCTAGTTATTATCATTTTTAATAAATAAGCCTTCTATCTTCCTGCCTCGCTTCCTCCCTCCCTCCCCCTGGCTTCTGGGTGATTGTGTTCAACAAGCATATTTTCAGTGGGACCATTTCTATTACAGAGTGATTGAGCTCTGATTTACACATCAATTACCCACCTTCATGGAGATTTTCATGCTCCCCTAGCTGACATCAATGAAGCATAACTGGGTAAACGCTTTATTTCATACCAGTTTTGGATAACTGAGACTGATAACTAATCATATCGCGAGACAATGTGCTATAATACAGGAAACAATAAATGCTTCCCTTTGAAATCTCATCTATCCTTTAGGAGCTCACCATTCACATGCTTATCTCAGGCATCCATTTCTTTCCATATGGCACTTCCTCTCGGTATCAGAAGTGCAATTAGGGTTTTACCCTTGAGTATGAGCATCTGCAAAGACCAAAGTCTGATTTTCCTGCTTCCCTAAAGAGCAGAAAACCTTACCCTCCCACCGCCACAGTCATAGACCAATTTCGCCAGACATGGCCAAGCCTAGGGACTGGGTTTGGCTGCCTCTTTCATCTTTTGTTCACTTGTCCAGGTTTGTCTCATGGGATCATCTTTGGTTAGCATGTACTTGAACTAGCCAATGTGCAGGGTGTGAACCCTTTCATCGTGCAAGGCCCAGCTGGAACACAGCTTCCTGATTTTGCTTCCCACCCCACCCCAACCTGAGAATGCTCCCACAGTACTTTATTCCTATAAGCACAGCATGCCTCACCCTGTACTAGGATTATTTTGGAATAGATTTGCCTCCTCTTCTGGGCTGTGACTTTCTCCAAGACTCGCACTGTGCCTTATTTTTTTCCAAGCACCAAACATGGTGCCTGATGTGACGTAGGCACCCAGGAAAGGTTTGTGGATTAAATAAACAAATTCATGAATATATTAATTAATAGATCTTTGTCAACATTTGTCACGAACTTGGGCAGAAAAAATGTGTTTGCCTGTCATTTGTTCATTCAGTCAAAAAAATATTTATTGAGAACTGAACACTGAGTTTGGTACTTTTCCAGATAAATGGGAAGCAAAAATGCATTCATTCCTCCCTGGTGACAGTTTCATTGAATACCCACAGTTGTCTCAGACAGATCAGGAAAGAGGGGAAAACAGAGAGTGGTGCCAGAGTAGAAAGGAGAGGAATGGGTGGCATGTAATTGGGAGTAAACAAGGGAATACTGAGGTCTCCATCCCCTGTGCCCACTGTGATGTGACGTGACATTTTCCCCAGGGACTAGCTCAGAGGTGTGTTCTGAGGGCGTGTGAGTAGGCTAGGGCTGCCATATCAAAGTACCGCAGAGGCAGGTTTTAAGCAATAGAAATGGATGGTCTGTCTTACAGTCTGAAAGCTAGAAGTCTGAGATCCAGGCATGGGCAGGGTTGGTTCCCTCTGAGGCTGTGAAGTTGGCGGGGGGTGCTGTGTTTCAAGCCTCTTTCCCTGGCTTGCTGTGGCTTGGCGGACATCTTTGGTTCTCCTTGGCTTGTAGCAGTATCACCCCCATTTCTGCCTTCATCTTCACGTGTCTGGCATTCTCCCCATTCAAATGTCCCCTTCTTACAGTGTCACCAGGCATATTGGATTAGGGGCCCATCCTCCTCCAGGATGACCCCATCATAACTGACCTAATTTCATCCATAATGACCCCATTTCCAAGGAAGATCACATTCTGAGGTATGAGGGTCAGGAGTTCATATGAATTTTGAGGAGAACACACTTCCACCCCTAATGGTGTGGGGTGCCTGGTCAGGCATCTCATCAAGGCAAGAGGGAGAAGAGGGACCCAGGAGAAAGTCACCATGCTAGGTCCATGTGACACATGAGGAAACAGGCGTGGGCCGTGAGAGCAAGCAGAGGATCAGAAGAGCAGCCAGAGCTCTGGGGCTGCCTGCCATGGAGAGGCAGAAGCCCAAAGGGTGAGCTTTTAGGAGGTAAATTTTGCCTAGATAAAAATTAGCCAGTCCTCGCCGATCAAAGGCTTTAGTGAGACATGAAAATAGAGTCCACCTCAAACTGTCAATTATCAACTGTTTGTTAAGGACATTAATTTCCTTAGTTGGCAAGTAATTAAGAATATGATTTCTGAGAAAATATGGTTTTAAGTAGTTTTTAAAATTGTCTTGCTTATTGGTAACAAAAAATAAAACACCTTCTAAAAAGTGTCATTTTTGAGAAGCCAAGTTCTGTTAGGGCTTTAACTTGGAAAAGAATTCCCGATATTTAACGGGCATAGAAGCAGCAGATATGGAGCTGAGGATGTGGCATGTGGGACAGTGCCAGGATCTGCCTTGGCTGGACAAGAGATTGTCAAGAGCAGAGACTTAAGCCAAGCCCTGGCCAGCCCAGGCCAGAGACCTTTTGAACCATCAGGGGCACACAAAGCTTGTCACCACCACTGTCTTATGTGTGGATCCATGCATTCATGTCTGACAACACAAAGCGCACTCACATTTCCTTCCAGTAGCTCCAGGTTCAGCTCTCAAATCTCTTTAAAGCTCAAGCATTAGCCTCCACTCTGATTAAAGAAAGACCTATAAATGAGATAATTTCAAGTCAACATAAAAGCGGGCATGAAGAAACATTGGGCAAATAAACAAGAACAGAATAAAACTGATTATGTGTGATTGGCAGTGGTGAACAGGGTAGATGCCAACGAGAGAGGGGAAGAGAATGTTCTAGGGCATTTTGATTTTTATATGGTTTCAGTTTTTGGACCAGTTCAAGCGTCATATAAGTAAATACATTCACTATATTTGCTCTCTCATTGCCAGTACTCTTGGTGGTAGTGTCCACTTCAGGCCCTTGCTAGAAAGAAAACTGCTTTGGGAAGCTTCTGAATCATGGAGTTGTTTGCAGCTCTCTTGCTTTGGCTATACTGAATGCGAGGTACTTGTAAGACACCAGTTTGTGTGACCCATGGGTCAATGAGCCAGAAAAAGTGATAGTGAATTCTCATTTTTAATGGATGGATCAGAAGTAGAGTTATTTTTAAGTGAATTTCAATAAAAATGGAAATCAGACACTTAACCTAAGAAAATGATACAAAAACCGCAGAGAAAACTCAGGGATGTCTATATATGTCTTGTGCAATGCCATCTTCTTATAGTGGGGTTCCTGAGTGTGGAAGAGGTGGGGCTGCTTGACATGAAGATGAAGGAGACACAGGCTCACATATTCTGAGCTGCTGAGAAGAGGAGGGAGATGACACTTGCTGAGGACACAGAGCCCTCTCTCCAGCAGTCACGGATATTGGACTATGTCTCTTAACTGACGGTTAGAGTGCGTGAGGACAAAAGAATTTAATTTCTCCACAAAGACTGCTTTTAAAGTACATTTTAACAGGCTTCTAGAAAGTTATTGAGAAGTTGAGTGCCACTGCAGGCAGATGAGAACCTTCGCGTGCTGGACTCATGGCCATTCAGTATAAAAGTTGCATTTCCATTAAAATGGAATCCTCTGGAAAAAAAATGGACTTTTAGTGCACTCTTAGAATATTGTCAATAATCAATATTCATTTGAGTGTCTACCTGTGCTTGCTGTTCTGAGAAGAAGCTTTAAGAGCCCCTGCTAAGCCAGGATATTGTGCAGGGAGTTCAAGTTTTAGATATTCCCCCTGGATCATTTGTCCTGTGCCTGTGCCATTCTTGCGGTAGCTGCTTTTCACCTTCCAGACATTTGTGCCGACATGTATTAGCAATGTCGATTTCTGCATAATAGAATACATCTGTTCCCCACAGAGGCCTGGTTCTTGATTTACCTTCATGTTAAGTCCATCAGATTTAAGCACACCGAAATGGGTCCAATAAAGAAGTTTATATACAAATGATCCTATCATATGTGAAGACCAAAAGTTGTTTCCTATCCAATGCCTGAGATCCACTCTGGAACCTTCTGATGGTTTTTGCCTGGCTTGTGACCAGGGCGTGAGGATTTATATGATCTTCCCTGGGTGATTTCCATGTACAGCCAGTACTGAGATGATAGAAGATTGGTAATATTTGGAAATATTTTAGATTAAAAAGTTATGACTTTAAACCTCATGTCAGTATTAGTTTGTGACTGAATTCCCTATATATAATGCCTCTATCACAAAGATCATTTTTGAATCTATGGAGAAAATGTCTCAGAGGGTAGCTGATGACATATTCTTTGCCCTAATCTGTTACTAGAAAGACTTTAGACCTCAACAGTAAAAAAATGTGGCTCTAATTTTTGTGGCATGAAGGGAACTTGTGCAAACTACATGTCTCAGACTTTTTACAAGAGCTCTGAATTAGGAATCAGGTCGTGGTGTCCTGGACATAGCTCTCATAGTCTGGAACAATCTTCTGACCCTCCATTTCCCATCCTTACATGGAAATGATATTTGCTGCCCCGCTAATTTGCTGGGTGTGGGTGGGGCACACGTGATTAATGTGCAGTGAAGTTCACAGGGCTGAAGGTCAAGACCGGTTGGGGTGCCAGTGATCCCAGTCATTAGTAGTTTCAAGAGCCTTTCTCATGCACCTTCACATTTAACCTTGATACCACCTGCAGGAAGAGGGAAGAGAAAGATTATTCCCATTTTACAAATAATGAAACTGAGGCTTAGAAATAGAAAGTGCTTTATAAATGATCAAGTGACTTGGAAGTGAAAGAGGTGGAGCCCCAGCCCAGGTCTTCTGAGAATGGTGACCATCATTTCTGGACACCTGCAGAATTCTTGAGAAACTGCATAACCTGTCGGTTGATCTTGGGTTTGGTTTTTACTAGGTTTTGGCCATTCCTAGATGTAATCAATTGCCTTTGCCACTTAAGTATTGTGTATTTGTTAGAAGTACTACAACATTTGAGGAATTTGATAGGCTGGTGTAAATAATTTTATTCTAAGCCTAAGGCAAATGTTTTTTAAATATCTCTGTTTGTATGTCTGTATTTGACATGGCTTATTTATGTTCAAGAAGCTTTGCTGTGGTCACCTGTAGTGTGGTGTCAGTGACTTAGAAAAGACAAACGTTTCCTTTAAGGAGTAAAGTCTAATGGGAGACATAGAGGACCCTGGTGAAATCATTGTAAGCTCATAACAGTGAACCCCCTTAATAAGCATGGTATAACATAGTACCAGGAGTATACAGTGGAGTATTAGGTATACAAGGAGTGAAGAACTGATTTTTTTTTTTTTTTTTTAATGAGAGCCGGTGTCCATGAGGAGAGAGTCCGTTTGGTGAAGAGAGTGGTTCTATGCAGAGGTCTCAATGAGTCCTACAGTCTAAACATGACTTAGAGGTTCCACTGATTTTAGAAACTCCCTTTCAAGGCTGTGTTCATATCTTCAGATCCACGGTTCTCATGCATCTCCCCTATATGTGTAAAATAATTATGGCTTGCTTTTAACTTTATTTAATAGTTTTGAATTTAGTACTTTACATTTTTTAAAGATTTTGAGAGAGAGAGTGCACACATATGCATGAGTGGAGGAGCAGAGAGAGAGAGAGAAGCAGATTCCCCGCTGAGCAGGAAGCCCAACATGGGGCTCCATTCTATGACCCCAAGATCATGACCTGAGCTGAAGGCAGGTGCTTAACCAACTGAGCCACCCAGGGGCCCCTAACACTTTACATTGAAGTGCTGATGAATTATTAACAGATAAAATAAGTACATAACTTGGGGGGTAATTTTGAGGGTATTCAATAGCAGAGTTTTTTTTAACTAATAGAAGCTGTGTAAAGATTAGGTCAATGTCAAATTGAAAACAGGACTATTGACAAAAAAAAGGGTAGCACTTAGAACACTGGAACATGTAATAAGTATAAATATAAATTTTATAGAAGGCAGAAATTCACTCAGGAGAGTCATAAGGAGTGAGTTATAGCTTATGTTTGTCCCTCGGGTGAATTAAATATGTATTTTTTATGCTTTTACAAAGATATTAGCCAAAATAAAGATATTTTAGTGCCAGTTGGATTAGATAATGAGATTGAATTATTTACTTTCATATATGTTGTTACTACAGTAAATCCTATATTAATATTTTTAAACAAACTTGTCATTTTAAGATAACAGTGTTTTTAAAATATTTCCTCACCTAGCTTTGTAAAATCACCAAATTAGGTAAACAATGATTATTAAACTTCATGAAATACACAGAACAAATGGACTTCAACTGGTTTTTACTCTCCCCTGCTCAGCCTCTCCTTGCAGATGTAGTTAATTTTTATGATCCCTTTAGGGTGTGTATGTTCAGTGTAAAGAAACTAATGTTTATTCTATACTAGAATCCAAATTAAATTCCTATATATTTTTTTCCTACTGGCAATCTCTAATCAAATACAATCCTAAGGAAAGTTGACCAACAGAGTGCCAACAGAACCGATATTTATTCTTGAGTGCAATGGGAGCATGGGCTGCAGAAGGCACAGACCATGGGGGTGTTAGGCAGAGACGAGTTGGGGCACTGGAAAAATTGGGTTCTTGGTTCCCAGTGCTGCTACAAACATTATGCAAAGCCCATTACCTTTCTGAGCTCAATTTCCTCATCTGGAAAATGAAGAGACCAGAACAGCCTGACTGCCAACATATCTTCCTGCTCTAATGGTCTTTGTTCTAAAAGATGAGCCTGCATCATTAGCTCAAGCATGCTACTACCAGGAGCTAATGAAGATGACCTAATTGAACTTTCTCAATCTCCATGAATCTACATGTGCTCTGGATTTTATCATCCTAGTGATGCACCTGTGGCTTCTAGTGGTGAAAATTGGAGTTACCTATGTACATGATCGGTTTAAGTGCAAGATTTGGAGAGTATCTGAGAGAAGGAGAAGATGAGGAGGAGAAATCACTTGACCTCCGAGGTGGAAGAGACCCAGGTTCACAGCTTCTTTTGCTTTTCTCTTGTTGAGGGTTTAACCCAACTCCCCTCTTCTCTGGAGCACCTTAGTTTCCTCCTGTGTTAACAAGGGCAGTTTCTCAGGCAAAGGCGAGGGGAATGGACAGATGGGTGAAGAAATTAGAGCTAACAGAAAAGCCCCATTCCAGAGAGAAGCTTCTCACCATCACACCTTACATTGGAGTGAGTGACAGAGTAACAAGTAACTCGTTATTTCTTTCCTTTTCCTATCAGCTAGTGGGGTGGTCAGGAAAACTGGAATCCTAAGACATAAGATGCAGAGAGAGAGAGAGAGAGATCGATCAGAGGTTTTTGGTTAATTGAGAGTAAAGTGAGTTATGAGTGGTGGGTCAGTGGTTTTGATGGCACCATAATGTGATGAATTGTGTTCTATCTTGGGGGGAAAAAGCTGGAAGAATGTCCTGACTTGCTACGAAGGAAAAAGTCCTCTGGTTGAGCTTTTTGGCTCCACCTCACAACAGGGAAATAGGTTTTCACACTCATAGGACCAATTCCCCCAGTCCTCCTCAGTGTGAATAAATTTGAATTGTTTAGCCCAATCATATGGTGATTAATTCACATTTCTGGCCTGAGCATTTCTTTGGGGGCCACGGAGCACTTCCTTACTCTGGACAAGCCCACAGTGTACATGGTACATCACATCATTGGGGGACAGCCATATGCTTTTCTCTGGTCCCCACGGGGCAAACAGGTTCAAATGCAACCTGCCTGAATCATAAGAACTTTAATTGAGTAGATAAAGAGGTCTCCATAATTATAAACTGCAGTAGGTATAACAAGAGGCTAAATACATAGCTGGGGTTTTAATTAGCCGGTGCTTCAAATTAGTAATTTTGGTTTCAGTCAGAAATCGGTGATGTTCTGCACTGTGAAAGCCTTATCACTGTGGAGTTCATTCCCCATTACACCTCGCCCTGTGAAGCTTTCAGTACAACACCATGCTGAGCAAAGGAGGAAGAAGTTGGAACGATTTGGTTGCCTTCCAAAAGCGGTGATATTCTATGGAGATTCAATTGATTCTCGCCAGAGATAGGAGAATTAACTATTCTTTGGTGTAGGTGTTAAAAAACGCAGCAGGCACTTTGCTTGCAACAGATAACACCCATGTGCACACTCAATCTGCTATTCACATTTTGTCTGGAATTTGGTAGCTAATGAACTGATGCAAAATGGAGCCAGGAGCCTCCCTCACAAATCAAACCCAGGTTGAAAGCGCCCAGAGTGCCCTGGCTGCTGGCCGCTCAGTGTTGCACAAGTGGAAATACGTTTCCTTTTCTTCTCCTCATCCTTCTCTTCCTTCAGGGTTTTCATTATATCTTTCCCTCAGAGAAGAAGGAAGGTAGTTTGCACAGCCAAGAGACCAAAGCACCTCAGTTCTCTTCATGGAAGAACTGAATGTGATCTATGGGCCTGTCATTCCTGGCTATCAGATGCACTGAATGAACAGATAGCTAGAAAGCTGACATCTTGCTCACATTTTTCGGAAGCACGAGATTTGGGCTCTTGTTTTTGTGTGAAGAGCCAACTGCTGTGGCAGGCAAAGAAATGAAGTGTCTTCCTTTGCAACAGAACTTCCCGGCTTGCCTCCCCCCCCCCACTAAATATTGCTTTAACTTGGTGCACCTCCACCCCTGATGCTCCCCCTCTCTTTCTTACATTTGGACACACTAATGTTGGGCTTGGGAGATGCACGACCCATGCATCGTGCTCAAGTCTGATCTCATGCTCCATGTGTACGTTCTGAAGATGTGACTCTGTCTGCTTGATCACACCTCAGCCTCCAACACAAAGACACTGCGACCCATGGCAACCGTGTGGGGTTCCGATCTCAACTCATGACCAGTGAGAAGAGATGATGCCAGCAAGTGTCACCTCTGTGGATGGTGTCTGAGACTCTGAAGGACAGACTGCCTTCCAGGATCTGGACTTGTCATCTTTCTCGACCAGACGGGGCCCATATGTGGGGTCTGGGCTTGGTGTAGTGCTGTCAATCTCCCTTGTTTTCCCCAGATGGTGATAACATTCATTGAGCCCCCTCATGCCTGGCCTAGCAAGCTCCTCTGTGTCTAGCATTGTTTGTATTGTGAAAGTATAACGTACGTCTGAGCATTCTTTAAATGTGGCCACTTTTGAAAATCAGAGGAATGAAGTGTTGTTGATTCAGAAGATAAGGCTATCAAAGTCACTTTGAATCTGTCAGTTCAAGGATTCCTGTGGAGAAAGGGAGTGATTAAGTGTAAACTCATACTCCATGTATATAAATATCTAGTTAAGCATGGCTATTTCATGCTCTGGGCTCTTATTTTATAAATTAAAAGTTATGATACTCATGAGCAAACTAGAAGACCAAGGGTAGGCACTAAGATCTGGGATGTATTTAAAACCTGTCGACTCTACTCTTCTATCATTTATCTCTTGTAATTCCTTTAGCTATTATGTTCATTTGCATGCCAATTATCTAATTAAGTCTTAACATGGCAGTATTAACATGGGGAAGGAAAGCAACATTTGTACACCACCTGCTAGGCATTTTACGTATGTTCCTATGATTTAGATTGGCTCCACTTATATGTGTTCACTTCAGGTAAGATTTTGATCAAAGGCAGGGGAAGAGAAAACCCAATGGACAAAATAAACCCACCACTTTTGAGACATACAGGTTATGGGGTAATAGGTATATTCTTGCCTAATTCTTCATTGGGAAGCATTTCATACTAGAAAATCCCAGGGCCTGGAGTATAACTTAGATATTGTCTGGAAGCTTCTGTACTGATTCTCCAATGGGAAAGCCTGAAACATGAAGAGTCACAGAGCTATACAGCATTTATAAAACAGGTATGCCTTGAGGTCATTCAAGGCTTGTGATACCTTTTGTTGTTAGCTGTTTGCCATTCAAGCCAGACACTTTCTTTGTGAAGAGTTTCCTGAAGAGGCTGTCAGTCTCCTATGACACAACTATGAGGAGAGAAAAGACACGCCCACCACAAAAAAGGAGTGTGAGCAAATTAGTGGTTCAGTGTTTTGTAGACTTCCAAAAATGCCCGTAAACTCCCCTATGATTTCATTACAACAGGCTAACTTTGGCTGTGGGCTCAGGACAGAATTATAGGTGGCCTGTGACATCTTGGTTAATTCCTTTCCCTTAGGACTTTATGACGTCTGTGATTCTGAGCCTTAAGCAGTTGGTAACACAAAGCAACTTGAATTCAGCACTTTTTTGCAAGTGGACTGACTTTCAGGGAGCATCTAATTGCCTGTGGTACTCAAGTAGGGACAAGAGAAGAGGATTCTGGAACACTCACATGGGCATGAGTATGGTTGCTAATAAGCATGTTTCCGTGTTCTTCTATATTCCAAAGAACTGGTCATGATCTTAAACCCCTCGGGAGTCAAGAAAATGTTTCTCCACTCCCCATGCAGTATATCCATTTGGGTAGCCTTGGATTGTATTATTTTTCTTCTTATTGATAACAAGAGAGATCTGAATGACATGACTAATTAATCTTTTTCTTCTTTTGTCTTTTTCTTTTCCTATCAGTCACTATGAACAAGACCGTAGTGCACTTAAAAAAAGGGAGTGGGAGCGGAGGAATCAAGAAGTCCAGCAAGAAGATGATCTCTTTTCTTCAGGCTTTGATCTATTTGGGGAGCCCTACAAGGTAGCTGAATATGTATGTAATTTGTCTTTCTGGAAAATCGTTGCTTGTTAAGTTTTTGAACATACTAATCAACATTTCATCTATTATTAAAGCACCCAAATCATTTCCAGGAGAATATATTTGACAAATAAAATCTATAAACACATTGTATTTGGGGCAACTGCAGCTTTCTGAAGAAGTCTTCAGAGGCAAATTCTGTCCTCGGATTTCAATGGGACTAGTGAGTCTTCCTGTTTCTGAGAAGTTCTGTCTTGCCCAGCACTTCCTACAGCAAGCAGTGCTCCCTTGATGCTTTTCCCCACCTTGGCTATTGGCAAGGCAGCCCCTGAAGACTTCATCAGAAAGTCAATGGCTGTGTCTTTCTCCTCCCAATCAGTGCCATTTGTTGCAAGTAAGGCCACTGTTTTCCTTTTCCGTGTTAGGTTGTTAGTAGCTGTGGAGTGGTTTGAGTGCTCTTTGAAAATCCTTGTTCTAGGATGAAGGGAAAAGCTGATCATTTTCTCCTGGTGGTTAATCATCCTGGATGAGGAGATTGCCTCAACCAAGGATGGGGGGGTGGGCAAGGGGGTAGCATAGCCAGGTGGATTGCCTAGCATAGCCACTAACACTCCTGCTGCTCTGTCTATAACTACTGATTTCATGATGACTGCCTCTGAACTTTCTATTCAGGGTGGGGCTTGGGGGAAGAATCTGGTGGAATAGCTGGCAGCTGGTTGGTGTTTATTGAAATTTAGTAGCAGTGTAATTTTCCATAATGAAACAAAATGATGTAAGAGTTAAAACAACAATAGAGGGAAATTTCTGAGAGTCATGCTTTTAGAAGGGCACCAATTAGGGGACAATGACTTCTGGGAAAGGAAAGGACTGCATTGGCACAAATACCACTTTGGGGTATAGAGTAAGCTGTTGGGCTCATTGACCACTGAGAACAGAGTCTTGCTGCCTTCTTCACGATAAGTGAGCATCTCTTGAATGAGACTCAGGTGCCTTCTGAGTTCAGGAAGTCTGACAGAGATAGTTAGGTTACCTAAACTGCTACTTTCCAATTTGTCAATAATAGTATAATCCTTAAAAAAACATTTCTCCTATCTCAATTGATTTAATTTACATACTGCCTTTGAACATGTGTATTTTTTAAAGATTTTATTTATTTATTTGACAGACAGAGAGAGATCACAAGTAGGCAGAGAGGCAATCAGAGAGAGTAAGGGGGAAACAGGCTCCCTGCTGAGCAGAGCCCAATGCAGGGCTCGATCCCAGGACCCTGAGATCATAACCTGAGCTGAGGACAGAGGCTTAACCCACTGAGCCACCCAGGCGCCTGTGAACATGTGTATTTAAGGATATAAGAGTTTAGTGAACATTTGTTGAAGGCCCACTACATGCTAGTCACATCTTAGACAAATGCACAAAGAGGAATAAGACATCATGAACAATGGAAGGCAAGCGTACAGAGCAGCTGCCACAGAGGTAGGCAGGCAAGAGGTTAGTGGAGACTTGGTACCTCATGCCAAGGAGACTGGACACAATTCTGTACATGAAGAGAAGTTACTGCACAGTTTCAAGGAAGGGCATGGCAGGACAGACAAAGCATTTTGAAGATGATGTTGGCAGTGTGGTGAGTTGGTTGGAGGTGAGGCAAACGAGAAGGCAGATAAAGAAGATTTTGTAGTTAGCTAAGGGGAATTCATGGCAGAGAGGATTTAAGACAACAGAGAGAAAGTGACATGATGAGATTGGATATCTGACTGGCTGTGGAAAATGTGAGGAGTAAATGATTCTCATACTTCTGACTTGAGAAGATGGCAGTCTCATTAACGGGTTGTTCAGGAGGAAACAGCATTGGTGCTTGCAAAGAAAAAGAAAATTAGTTCTGTTTTGAGCACAGTTGGTTTGAGATGCTGGTGGGATATGAAGAGAGGCATACTGTTAGGCATTGGGTGTAGGGATCTGGAGATAATGAGAGTGCTCAAGAGAGTTAGATGTGAGCAGGGAGGTGGTCATGGAAGCAGTCAGATGACTGAATAAGGAGGACAAAGAGAGAGTCTTGGGGAGGAGCAGCATTTAAGGAGTAAAAGAGGTGGCAACGTAGACATCAGGAAAGGCAACTAAAAAAGAGTGAATGATCACAGAGGTAGGAAGAGAACTAGGAGAATCATTTAATAGAAATCAAAGGGATATAGGGTTTTATGGAGGAGGGATTTGTTAGTTATTTGTGTCTGGGAGGGCAGGAAAGGTCACCACTGGAAAGTGGCTGTTGGATTTGGTAGTTGGGGGATGGGGGGAATCAATGACCTTAGGAAGAGTTGTTTTATTTTGTTGATGGTGGTGCTCATTGTGGGAAGTAAACTGCCTGGGCTCAGGGAGTAAATGGGAAGTAGTAAAACAAAGAAAGACAGTAACTTTTTGTGTGGAGGGAGGAAGAAAGGAAGGTAGGTAGAACCTGAAGGGAGAAATTTTATGGAAAGAGGCTCCTTTTTTCATAATGGGAAAAATGTGAACATGTTTAGAGATTGATGGGAAAGACCAGATGTCAGTCAAAAGGGAGAGGGTAAAGGGACAGGAGGAAAAGGTGACAAGTGGAGCAGGGTCCCAGAGGAGATGAGCAGACACAAAGTCAAGAGTATGTGAAGAGTGGCCAGCCATGGCAAGACATTGTGGCCTTCATTTTTTCCAGAAAATGGAAGAGAGGTCAAAGGATGATAGGTGCCTTATCCATTCTTAAGAAAGGAATAACCAGATGAGTTTTATGTCTTAACTTTGGATGAGTTAGAAAAAGGAGGTTTACTCAGAGTCATTCTTAAAGTTTGAAGTCTATTCCATGTTCAATGTTATTAATATGATGAGGTGTAGAGCCCTTGGTTTATCCCCTCTTTATAACTTAAATCATGTTGAATTAATGGTCTTATACCTTTAAGGTAAATGCTATCTCTTATTAAAAAGGTCTGTAATATAGATACATATTTATTTTTAGATGTCAGCAGTGTGTTTTTGAGTAGGCAGTTTAAAAAAAAAAAAAAAAAAAAAAACCTGTGATCAACATTGCCAGACATTTTCAGAAGTCATCTGTCTTGCTATGACAAGAGTGCATCAGGTAGAGATGCTAGGAGGGAACATTCATCTAGCTCAGGGCCAGGACTGTTGTGTGATTAGTAGCCTGTTGCCTTTCTGTTTCTCAACAGGTGATAGAGGTTGTGATTCCGTTGAGACTGTATAGGAGAGGAATTGAGCTAACAGTTGGTGACCTAGTGATTCTGTTTCTTTCACCATTGCTTTGATGATCAGCTACCATCTTATACTGTGTCCATGTTCAGGATTCCCTGAGAAATCCCTAGAGGGTTTGCTTTCCCTTCCCCCTCCCCCAGATGATGATACTAGAACTGATGTTCCCCTCCATCAGCTCTCTAGACCTGGACTGGTATGGACACCCTTGGGGTATCTGGACATGCCAGTAGCAGTGGAAGTGTTAGAGCTGGTCCATGGTCCATTGGTAGACCCTTCCTTAGGGTTGTGGTAGGAATACTTATCAAATTAAAAATCAAAACTCCTGGTGGTGGATCAGGACTTTCAGGAAATTTCTTGCCACCCTAAAACCTAAAACATGGCCTATTAAGTTATCTAGTAGTGTTGGTAGTTTGTGAAGTAGCCAATAAGCATCAGTCCCTAAGACCCACTGCCTTTCTCAGCAGTTAGAATAAATGGTGATCTCTCATCATCCTGGCTGATTTCTTTCCTTTCTCTGCTTTACCCCTACCATTCCCAGAATGGAAAGAAGGTTGACCACCCTTACATTCAGTTGGTGAATGGGGCTCCATGGGGCTGCTTCTATTGCGTATAACTTTCAAATCTGACTTTGTGCTATGGTGTTGAGAAGGATGCCTTCAAAAGCACTTGAAGAACCTGAAGCTATTTGACGTGTCTAAGCCAGTGTGGAAATACTGGGAAGGCTGAGGAACTGGTGTGTAGCAAGCGGCTGCTATCTGCCAGACACATGCTAGGGCTTTATATGGGCCTGTTTAGTCCTTCCAACAACTGGAGTACTTGTTTTCCTCATTTGGCCCACAAGGAATCTGAGACTCAGAGAGGAGAAGTGGCTTCTCTACAGCTTATATCTGTGCCAGCAGTGAATCTAGAACACAGTTATGTGGTTCATTACCTGTAACAGGAAGCTGCTGATCTTTCTACAGGGGGTGAGAAGACCTGATAAGCTTACCTACCTTCTGTGTGACTTTGGTGAAGAAAGTTTATTTCTCTGACTTATAGTTTCCTCCTCTCTGAACTGAATAATAATACCTGATATGAAGTAATCCCTGATAATATAATAAGCAACAACCACAACTGACATTGTATAGCTCTTTCCACTCTATGAGAATGAGGAAAGTGAGTCACAGAGAGATTAAGTGGCTTATCCCAGGTCATTTTTATTGGGGAGGTAGAAGCCAGACTGAGATCAGAGCTGCTCCCCTGACTCATGTGGTTGTTGTAAGGATCAAATCAAATGAACCGGGGACCTTGCTTTGAAATCTGCAAAGTGCTATACAAGTTCAGCATGTTAATGTTATTATAATTAAAGAAAGAAATAGCAACTTACAGCTTAGAGAGATTAACTATAGAAATATTACAATTAGGAAAAAAGGAATTACTAAATCATATACAAGAGCCACAATAAAATAAAGGGGGAAAATGAGCCTCAAAACTTAAATTATTTTGCTACTTTTTATTAAAAGAAATACTATGGTACAATTGCCTCCTAGTACATTAATTTTCAATGAACCTCTACTACTGATTTGTAGATAGCATTAGAAGCAAACTGAGGCAACTTTGCATTTCTTAGAATAATGAGAGGCAAAAAGCTTCAATATGAAGGAGTGCTGTTAGTCATGGGCCACAAACCAGACATATAATTTATGCCTGAAAATACTTGGAAAATTAATTTCCTTGATGATGGAGAAATTGTGATTATTTAGAAAATAAGAACTGCAGAGGTTACCTTTAAGAATGAACCAATCATCTAGAATGGGAGGTAAAGAACTGGCCAATGGAAAGAAGCCTATAATTGAATGAAATGGCCAACTTTCATTTTTGCCATTTTTATAATGTCCAATCAAAACTGCCAAGAATACCTTGCTCCTTAATAGGAGTACTAAGAATCCAGAAAGTGCAAAAGAACATTCAGTGCAAATCAAGTCTCTGTGGTCTATAGTCACCCCATTGTGTAGGGGCGTAGAAATGTGTTTCAGGCCCCACTGGGTTTTTTATCCAGTGGCTCTTCTATCTACATCTAGAGTAATTTAAAAAACTGGTTGACAGTTACCCAGCACTGGTGGTGGAAAGGCAGAGAGGTGAATCAGGTGACCTGGACTGTCCTGCTAATTATTATTTGGAGATTGTTAAATGGTGGACTTTTTGAGGCTATGTGTCTGTGTGTCCTCTGTGCCTAACCCTTCTCGTGACTGTTTTGAATTTACCAGTATGTGTCTTAAGCATGGCCATGGTAATTCCTACTTGTAGCCACAGCACGTCTGTTTTGCAAAGCATATGGATCTTCCTTCAATCAGAAACTCAGAAAGTGTCGCCAGTGAACTCAACCTTGAACTGTCTGCTTCGCAGTTCTGATCACAAGTCCCTGTGAGACCGTTGCTCTGTGAGGAAGCTAGTCTAAGGGAGTTGACACCCTTTCATTCCTCCAAGGTATCCCAGCTCTGGCCCTGTGTCGTCTGTGCACAGGAAAACCCCACACCTGGAGCTCTTAGTTTAGCCCCCCAACTCACATAGAGATATGCCTTCACTGAGTTAGACTTTAATGCAGTGCTCTTTTTTTAGTCATCATAAGAATAAGCCACATGAAGAACATCTTTGCATCTTCTGTGAAGTTGGTGCTAAAAAATTTGTTTTCTTGTTAAAAGGTTTCTTTTAAAAGGTTTGTTTATTTGAGAGAGCAAGAGAGAGAGAGAGAGCAGGGGGAGGAGCAGAAGGAGGGACAGAGTGAGAGGGAGACAATCTCAAGGAGACTTCACACTGAGCGAGGAGCCCCACACAGGCCTTGAGCTCATGACCCATGAGATCATGACCTGAGTCAAAATCAAGAGACAGATGTTTAACTGACTGTGCCACCCAGTTACCCCATGTTCAGAGGTTCTTATAACTGAACCAATGAGAAGAATTCTTTTTTACATTTTAGTATCCGGCAACCATTTGTCTTATTTAATAAATTAAGATATGCTTCCTTTCTTCAGACAAACAGAATTCAGTAAGCTGTGAGTTTTTCTTTTTTGCCTTAGCTGCCAGGAAGTTCAAAGTTCAATTTAATGTTCAATCATAGTAACCAAGTCAGCCTGACTTTTGATTTTCTATTTGTTTATTTACTCCAAGCTATTGCAAAGCCTTTATTTTGATATAGGTAGGATATGACTTATAATTGGATTCAATTTGTGTCAGCAACAATTTTTTGAGTACCTGATATGCACCTGACCTGGTGCTCAGTCCTGAACTGAGGTGAATGAAAGGTGGTCTCTGACCTTTAAGAGTTTATAGTTTTATGCAGAAAAAGAAATCATTGCTATAGTAAACCCTACATGGTGGGAGGTTGATTTTCTAGATCTAGTCAGAGAACTTTAGTTTTCTTCTAATTTTGTTTAAGTAGACATAATTTTAGACATTGGCTGGTTTATAAGTTCTAATTTTAAACATATTTTAAAACCTAGAGATGGGGAAAAAAACCTCAGCATGCATTGGAAAGCCAGATCATTATAATAGTAGAAGTAAATGAAGAGATATTCAAACTTAACCAAGGTTCTCTCCATTGAAGAAAAGATAAGCACATCCCTTTTATTTACTGTTGAACAGGAACAGGAATGTGACTAGCTTGCTTGCAAGCAAATGAGTCTTAAGATTCTTGAGTCTTGATTATGTTGACCTGGAGAGAGTGAATTACTTTTCAAGAATCTGAGGTATTGTCCTGGTCTCTCTGACATCTCAAGGCAAGGTTCTGATGCTGTAGAGCTTAGTTTCAATGGAAGTTCAATGAGCTTTCAATAGAAGTCCAGTAAACTCCCAAAGAAAGTTCAGTCAGTTGAACTTGGAGCTTTCTGCTAGCTAAGGCAAAAAGAGAAAAGTTCTTATAGAATTCTTTTTGTGTGAAGGAAGGAAGCAACATCCAAATTCATTAAATGAGTCAGTGTAAAACAAAGGCATTTAACATGAGGAACAACATGGTGTTGTCTCCCTCTTTGCTGGGTCAGATCCTTAAAGATAGCCAGGTATTGGTGTTTGTTAAGCCATCATGTGACCCAAGAGGTAAACTGTTTCAGGGGCCAGAGCAACTCTGTAAGTATTTAAAGCTTGAACTAAATCATTTTTTTATAAAATATTTTATTTGACAGAGAGAGAGGGATCACAATTAGTCAGAGTAGCAGGCAGAGGGAGAGAGAGGAGGCGGCTCCTCCCTGAGCAGAGAGCCCAATGTGGGGCTCTGTTCCAGGACCCTGTGATTATGACCCAAATTGAAGGCAGACGCTTAATGACTGAGCCACCCAGGTTCCCCTGGAGCTTGCATTAAATTCTTACTGGGCCCTCAGCATTATAAAATCTCTTTGTTTTGAATTAAGGGACTGAATAGGAGGGAGACTGGGTTTGGCCGCAACCCAAATTGTTGGTCATGCACCATTTATCAAAGGAGACCACTCTATCCAGAGTGCATTCTGGTCTTGGCTGAAGAGTAATTTGTGCCATTAAAATGGACAAACCTAGGGATTTTCAGGGAATAGAAGTGATCTCTACCTGTCTCTATCTATTAAATAGGCCTTTCAAATGTACTTCTGAAAATGGAGCAATTATTCAGCTGAGGTTTATATGGAATGTTAATTGTTTAATCACTGCTTTAGCACTAAGGTTGCATGTGATGCAATATCAGATGTTCTTGTGCATAAGAAAACTGAAACAGACATTTATTGGATTTCCAAATTCCCCACCCCCAACAGGACCCTCGTAGCAAATATTGAGTGTACTTTTTTGTAATCTCTGGAATCCTATTTCCCTCACAGCCCTTATTTCTTTGGAAATGTCTTATATGATTTCACACATGCTATGAGTTGGATACTGCTTACAATACATGGAGATCATGTTAACAACAAGGCCAAGGTCACCAGTTTGATTCGCTCTCTGGTTGCTCCTTCTTGGTATCCTTTGCCAGCTCCTCTTCTTCTCTCGGTCGCTTAAAGGTTAATGTTCCCCAGGGTTCCTCCTGAGCTTGATCTTCTCATTCTGTATTTTCTTTCTCTGGGTGATTTCATCCATTTCCAGCACTTCACCCTTCATTCATCTGCACACTTCCATCTTCACATACAGAGAACAGCACACAGCCAGACAGCCTAGGTCTAGACTGAGATCCCAGCCTTGGATAGGCACACTCCCCATCGATGTCAGGAGCTTGGGCTGGGTTAAGGGAATGTAAGAGTTCTGAGAGGTTAAACATCTATCTTCAGTGGATGCGGTGTCATTGGGGAAGTTGTCACCCCTTCCTGCGAATGGAGGGCATGCCTATGGTCCCAGAGACCTAGAGGCTACATAGGGTGGGTGTCTTACCCATACAGTGGTCCTGCTACCACATGTCTCCATGGAAGCCAGTAACCTTGTCTCACTGCAACATCTTGGGCTAGAGTAGTACAGCCTAAGCACAAAGAAGTCCTTTGCCCTTCTGAATCCAACAGCTTGTTTTGAGAACACCTTTGGCAGGTACAGGGTATAATAATAAAAAGTCACTTTTAAAGATGAACAGCTGAGCTTTCATCCAAGTCATTTCTTCTAAGTATATAGGTATCTACCATTTTCTAGTTATGAAAGCTGTGCTTTATGTATTACAGAAACCCATGCAGCAACTTAATTATTGGAAGAACAAGCACAGCCATTTTTAACAAGCTTAGTATTTCCTATGGGGGATGATATAGCTGGGTCTGTTGATTGTCCATAGAATGATTTAGTTGCCAACATCACTTTGGAAATCTGGCTTTGTTTTCATTTACGTAAGCAATAGCTTAAAATTCTTGAATAAATTTTTCTAAATCATTGAAAAAACACAGGAGAGCTTGAGTCAGTGCTGATGAACAATTGCACCACTTCAAAGTAAACAAGTATGAGTCATCAATACATAAACACAGTTGCCCCAGAATATGTGGGCAGACACTAGTAATTTATACAGTCCTTTGATTAAAAGGAATTAGATTCGCTTTAGTCATGTTAGCTCAATTAGATGTTGAGCTTTTCTAAACCAATATATTCATGATCGCACAATTTCACTGACTTCCTGATCCAATGGGCTAAACCATTTTCATGGTATAATGTGGCACAAAGGGCTGACACGTCAAGAACAAATATATGTTGAACATTCCATTACAATTCCAGTGATCACTAAGCTGAAGTTGTTTATCACAATATGGAATGTAACCATTCAGCTTATCTGACCTAAAATAAGTTGCATTGCTAATAAAATTTATAAGTGACGTAATTTAAAACTTTCTCCCAATGAACATATTTAAGGACAGGCCAGGGAGCATACAGACATTAAGCACACAGCTCATTCCAAGAGGCTCTTTCAATAGTGTTACTGATTTTTTTTTCTTACATAGCACATGAAAAGTATGGAATTATATAGCAGCATGAGAATTTTAAAGCACCCTATATGCTAGTCTACTTAGGACATCTGTTTGAAACATTAACATTAGGAAACACAAACCTATTCATTCTCTCTCCTCCCACCCCCATCTTTTTGTTATTTTAGACAAACAAAGGGGATGCACTTGCCAACCGAGTCCAGAACACGCTGGGAAACTATGATGAAATGAAGGATTTGCTAACTAACCATTCTAATCAGAATCATCTAGTGGGGATCCCAAAGAATTCTGTGCCCCAGACTCCCATCAACAAAAATGAACCGAGCTTTTTCCCAGAACAAAAGAACCGAATGCTCCCACCTCACCAGGATAGCACTCATCCCTCAGCACCAATGCCTCCACCTTCCGTCGTGATACTGAATTCCACTCTCATACACAGCAACAGGAAATCAAAAGCTGACTGGTCACGTGATAGTCATAACGCTAACATTGTCCCAGCCAACCAGGCCAGTGGTCAGCCAAACAAGCTGCCGCCGTCTACACAGGACCAACCCCTAGCCCGACTGGAAGACTTCTTTGTCTACCCAGCTGAACAACCCCAGGTTGGAGCCACTGAAGAGTCAAACGTGTCTGCAAAGGAAGACAGTAGTCTCAAGTCCAGTGCAGGGGATACGTTCAAAGAAATCTTTCAGTCCATCTCATCAGAAGAATCTGAATTTACAGTGCAAGCTCCTGGGTCTCCCCTAGTTGCCTCCTCTTTGTTAGCTCCCAGCAGTGGCCTTTCAGTTCAGAACTTTCCACCAGGGCTTTACTGCAAAACAAACATGGGGCAGCAAAAGCCAACTGCATATGTCAGACCCATGGATGGCCAGGATCAGGCACCAGACGTCCCTCCAACACTGAAACCTTCCATTGAATTTGAGAACAGCTTTGGGAATCTGTCATTTGGATCACTCTTGGACGGAAAACCCAGTGCAGCCAGTTCAAAGCCTAAACTGCCAAAGTTCACGATTCTCCAAACAAGTGAAGTAAGTAATTTTTAAAGTTTTGTTTTTGTTTGTTTCTTTCTCCGCCCCCCCCCTTTTTTTTAGTTCACTGCTCTAACTTCTATGGTCAAGTATTGACAAGCAGCTCTTATTTACCTTCTTGAGCCAGAAATGAGACTCTTCAAGGTCAGTCTGTGTCCCAATCTTCTGTCGCTTGTGACTTGAGTGATTACCATTCTGCAAATACAGTTAAATCTCCATAATGTGGAATGGCCAAAGACAAGGTCAGTGTGAGTGAGTGAAAAGTTGCACTTACAAAAGAGTTTCAGAGAGCGCACTTGTAGTTATATGTACAAATTAATAACACTGGATATTGTAATCGGTCGTAAGCAGTGTGAGGTCCACGAAAAGATTGGGAGTCACCATAGGCCTTCACTAGTAAATAGCATTTCATAAGCATAAAACACAGAAGCTCCTTAAGGTACAAGAATGTAAAAGTGTGATTTGCTGGCATCAGAAGTGGAAGGCATTCTTTAAGAATCTTGGTTTCTTGAGTGCTTATGGTGTCATTCCTTGGCAAGATCCTAACGTTATCTTCCATGTCCCTTAGTCTTCCCTTCTGCACCACTGTCTTCCACATGTACCTCCATAGCCCTCTTACACTACCTAGATCCCTTCTGTCAAAGCCAAAGGCATTGTGCTCAACCACAATCCCCCTGGGTTTAGAATGACTAAATGTCCTACCCATCTCTGGAATCATTGCCTTATAAAAGAGAAGTTGGAGGGACCCAAGCCTCTCCCAAAGGAATGAATCACTAATGATTGGATCCCAGACCTTGTGGCTGCTGGGTGGGGGACATGTACTGGGTGCCCCTCAGATGCCACCATGTAAGCGGCTGCCTACAGTACCTCCAGCACTTGATTGGAAGAAGCTACTTCTTTTAGATTGGATTCCTGTTACTGGTGCCTGAAGGCTTGAAAAGATGTAGAGGAAGAAAGTAGGTTGAAATTTTTGCTCAATAGGAGGCCGAGACAGTCGATGTGAATTGTTGCAGATTCTAAGTCAGTGGGGTCTGAATTAGAAAAGTCTGACCATGTGCACCTCTGGCTCTTGCGCCGTTATTCATTACTCGTATTCAGCACACGCGGTGATTGCAGAGGACAATGGGACCGTGAAGTGGGAAGGAGGAGTGGGGCTGTGGATTATATTTTTGGAATGCATGCTTTTCATACTGTTTCGACCCTGAGGCGGTTTTGCTTCTTGTATCATCATTCATCAAGTCTTATCAAGCTTCCTCCTAAGTATCTCTCCAGCCTGTCACCTCTTTACCCTCCCTGCCTTCAGAGTCCCCATGGGCCCTTGTGACCGCCCCTCCTCGCTGCTCTCCTTCCCTCTGGTCTCACCTCTCTTCCAGACCATCCTCCATCTGGGCTGACTTGATGGGCACATCCAGCCATGTCACTCCCTGCTTTCGATTCTTTTGTGCCTTCTCATTGCTTCCAGGATAAGGTCCAGATTTCTTAGTTCCACATACGAAGCTCTTCACTCTGATTCCACGCTCCTTCTCTGACTTCCCATTTTACCATGTCTTTACATGCAGACAAAGCCTCAGCATCATGGAGCTACCTGTGGTTCCCTGTCACATCATGCGTTATCACACTTCCTTGCTTTCGTGCCTGCCGTTCTCTCAGCCTAGAATGTCTTTCCCTACCCTCCCTTGTCTTCTGGTGAAATCCTGTTCCTTCTTCAAATCTGCTTGATTGTTCTTTCTCTGTGAAAGCTTCCTTGACTCCACAGGCTTACTGTAGCCTGCTTCCTCTGGGCTCCTCTAACACTTTACGTACACCTTGACTAGCACTTTACTTCATGTACTGTAGTCACTCATTTCATGTGTCTATCTCCTCTATTAGACTGTGAACTCCTGGAGAGCAAGGGTCGTCTCCTTCCTCTCTGCATCCCGAGCGCCTAGCAAATGCCTGGCACATAGTAGCTACTTAATAAATGTTTGTTGAATGAATGAATTTCAGAAATGGTTACTCAAGTACATTTTCTAAGCCATGGCATTAATCAACTAACACGAACCAAGGGAAGCAAATACTAGCAAATCCATCATCAGTTTTATCTCTTGAATGGTACCCTGTCTGCCTATGTCTTACTCTGCTCTGCTACTACACAGTTGTTTGGAAATCCTCATCCTAATTTCTAGGGGATGACTTCATATGGGATCATAATGCTTAAAATCCAAACAGAAGCCTGCCTCAAGAGAGGAGTATAATGAGAGGCTTCTTGTCCCTTTGCTTGCCCTGCTATCTACGGCAGTGCCATCACTCAGGGCTGGTCTGGGAATGGCACTGGCACATCAAGAGGTCCATCAGCTTGTGTCCATACCTCGTTAGCCAAGTGACAGGTCACAGACCCAGTGAGATTCACTCCATTATAATCCTCTCTCTTGTACATTCACAACATGGCTGACCCAGACTCAGAAATGACTTCATGCTTTTTTTTTTTCCCCTCAGTGCTTTGGCACACGAATGAGAGGGGCATTTCCAAAGAGAGTCTGAGCTGTCTTCAGCTCTGGAGATGATGATCCGAGGAGCTGCTATGTGCACTCAGCCTTTGGTGATGGTACAAATAGATTTTGGTAGAGCCTTGTATGAAAAATGGGTCAGGTCCAATAAAGTAATGATGAGAGATCAGTGGAGAAGATACCTATTTTAAAACCTAGGTCTCAAGGAAGGATTTGAAAAAGGGGTGAGACAGAGGCTTAGGGCCCTAAGGTCAGGAGGACATACTGGCTTCAAGAGTAATGGGAAAACTGAGGATAGGACGAAATAAAAGAGGTCCAACAGCCTGCCCGGGAGCTTACAAGGGTGTAAATTCAAACATGGGCATAAATATAGACAGGGTGGAACATTATGGAGCTTTGTACCTAATAGAGTTTATGTGGCTGAAACTCCGACAAGTCTGAAAATTCACCTTATCAAATCTGGATGCACTTTTCAAAAGCACTCAGCTTGAGAATTCAGCCCCAGTCTTTAGTGTCAAGAGGTTCAGGCATTGGGATCTGGGTCTCCAGTCAAAGTAGCCATCATTGATGAGTGGTAGCATTATTCCTTGGAGTTACTGCTAAAAGGGTTTGTCCAGAGAGCAGTCACAGGGTCTCTGTGAGTATTCCCCACTCTGTCCCTGGATCTAGGGAAAGATGCTGTTCCATGTATTAGTGAAGTGCTTTTGGGAACAGAGGGGCAAAGTGGGGTGGGTGGGGGTTTGAACACCAGAAAACACAGCATTCTACGATGTACAAATAAACAGATAGGAATATACTTGTGAGTTGAGGGACAAAAACTATTACTGAAATGGAATGAGCCTGTGTGTGTGTACATTTGCTTGTGTGTCTATGGTCGTGTATACAGTGGGGAAATTTTAATTTCAGCCCATCCTCGAAATGGTCCCTTGGCTCTTAGGATTTCTCTATCAATGATAAAGATTCTAGGAGTCTAATCAACTTTATTGCAGAAGGTCAGCATTTCAATTGAAGCATGATTTTGGAACAAAATAATTTGTTTAAAGACTTAGTTTTACAGAATTTACTAACATTCCAGGCAACTCCCCATTCCCAACCCACCAAAAAAGACTGATATGTTCTGCAGTTGAACTTAGGAGAATTTTCTGGGAACTGCATCTGAAAACAGTAAAAGATTGATATACATCAAATGGAAACTGGGGGTAGCTTGCAGATGGTATTTTATTAGGAAATGAATTTGCTAATAAATGCAGATTTATATGTGATTTCGTGATGTATGTTTTTGCTTACGTTTCTCATTAGGATAAAATCTTTTGGTGTAGCTAGCTTTGCTTTTGGGTGCAATTCATCGGTAGCCTGGTTTGGGAAGTAAATAATTGCATGGAAATGAAAGGATTGATGACAGGTAGTATTTCCATCCTAGGTCAATAAGCTTTCATAAGTACAGTACTAATGTGTAGAATGCTATCACCATAAAGGATTATTTGCCTTACAAGCTGCTCTTGGCTGTGACCTAAGGCTATTCCAAGGCTCTGAACGCCTCAACATTAGGAGGCTCTTAGAAGAGTTTAATGGAACTGATACGAATGATGGGATCTGGCTTTAGCTAATTTTAGTGGCTGGCTTTGTCAACCAGCTAAAAAGTTATGGCCCACATTTGTGACTGTGCCTGTTTTGGTTTGTATCCTATGAAGTGAACACCATGGGTATAATTAGCTTTATTTATTATGAGGTAGATAGGAAGCTCAAGTCCCTTGCGTGAGAACTGCAGAAAATGCTGGGAACTTAGCATTTGTGTGCTGAGTATGCCCAGGCAGCTCCTTCAAAAAATGGTGGATCACCAGCTGCTGTGTGCAACCGGGATGATCATTTTCCACTTGATGTACCTCATGAGTTTATTTAATTTTTTGGCTCATTCTTATAGAAGTGAACTAGTATCCAGTCCGAAGCTAGGACAGGTTTTATTCTCACCGCAAAATGAATGAATATCCCTCTGGAATTCCTCCTCCTTTCAGGGTGCCCCAGAGGCCTTGACCTTAGCACATATTTCCTCTGAGAAGGGAAGCCGGGAATGCAGATAGATCATGGAGCCTTGTGTTGTTTGTGATGGTGAGGTCAGAGGTGCTGCATGATTAGTAAGGGTGTCTTGCGCTGGAGACATCAGCTTTTCCTCTCCATGCTTTCCCAAGGCTCTTTATGGTTCTCAGCCATGTTTTCCTTCCTTGGTGCCCCCACTCCACGCTGTCCCTTGCCCTCCATTTGCTCATCAGCACTAGGCCAACTGAGGTCTAGAGCTCAGCTTGGGCTTAGGAAAGATCTTGAAGATCCCCAGTTATGTTTTGTTTTGGGTTTTTTTTTTTTCCTTCTCATTTCCTCAAGTTCTGTTCTGTAGCATCTGTATTTTCTTTTCTAAGGCTGTATGTGAGTGATTCTTGCCCTTGGCATTCTGGAACAATATCTGCTATTTCTTGGTGTTCTGTGATTTTAAATCCCTTGTCACTTTGAGCATTCTTTTGGTTGGAAAGAAGCCAAAAGATTGACTTATTTTTATTCCACAAGGAAAAACTAAAACCCTTTAATTCCTACACCATGCAAATTTTAGTCCTCTTTTATAAATCACACATTTTAAAACATCACTATGTATTCATCATTTCGGTGCATCTTTAGAAGAGAGCTGAAAGCCAATTTTATGTGAAGAAGCACGTGCTATAGTAGCAAACAGGGTTTCGATGAGGTCCTACTGAGCTGTGGTTTCCAAATCTGGCCTTTTCTTGCTCTGTGAACTTGAGAGTGATTTTGGCTCTTGTTTCGTGGGGACTTCACACTAGCTCACAAATGTGGTTTCTTCCAGCGGTCCATCCCTGAGGGTGAGCTAATCCTTTGTGATGGGCCCAAACCTGCCTTGTTTGTGAAGTGACTGCAGCCGTCCCCTTGTCATCCAGACCCTACCAGGAATCTGGGGACAGCGTGGAGGGATGGGATCTCTGCCTGCACCATCCCCTTACTGTCATCCCTCAGAACAGCTGGGGAAATTTTAAGACTAGATAACTAAGGGGAAACTAGAATTAGATCCTCTTTGGGGATTGGATACTAGTTCGGCCCAGATTCAACTCATTTAAAAAAAAAAAAAAAAAGATAAACAGTTATCTGCTATACTTCACTGGAAAACACCAAGCTGTGAACTTAGGAAATAGCCTGCTAATCCCTTTGTCGCTACCCACTCACATCATGAAAGATGGAGAACTTCTATTTTCACATTAATTCTCAGAAAATATTTTGACAGATTCAGCACGCAGTAAAGTGATAAGCTTTTGTTCTAAAATCATTGTTTCCAAATCATCCTGTTATCACTGGATATATCGATTAGCTTAGTACATTCTGAGCCAGTCATAAAAACAGGCTGCTCACATTCTGTGTTAAAGAATAAGAAAAATTGGCAAGTAGATAACCATATTGATTCAACCCAAATAGTGAATGCAAAGGGCTTTAGAGAGGAGTTATAAACTCATTATGGCTCTTGTAAGTCTCTTTAGTATTTTTTTAATTGATACGAAAACAAATAATCTTTAATTAACTATCTTTTTAAGAAGTACCATGCTTTGATTACCAAATGGAGTTTATAATATAAGTGACTATAATAAAAACCTCTCCTTTTTCTACTTTATAATTTACAAATGCTTTCACATACATCATCTTATTTTCCCCCACCTGTATTGAGGTGTGATTGACAAGTAATAATTGTGTATGTTTGAGGTATTCAAGATGTTTTGATATACATGAAAATTGTGAAATCATTTCTATGATCAAACAAATTAACATATCCATCACCTCATATAGCTGCTGTTTTGGGAGTGTGTGGTGAGAACACTTAAGGTTTACTCTCTTTGCCAATTTCAAGTATACAATACAGTATTGCTAACCATAGTCACCATGCTGTACCATAGATCTCTAGAACTTAGTTATCTTGTGTAACTGGAACTTTGTACTGCTTGACCAACATCTTCTCCTTTTCCCCTCCCTGTAGCCATCTTATTTGGATACTATTCTATGAGAGTCCAGGATTATCATTATTCCCTTTTCATAGATCAGAAGTGTAGTCTGAGAGAGACTTAGAGTTTTTTGTATAAAGTCACACAGCGAGCAAGGGACTCTCCAGGGACTAGAAGCCAGGTCTTCGGTGCCATTTCCTTGATGGCATTTGGTGCCCAGGATGCTACTGTATATGTATGGGTTAATTTTCTCAAAGTAGCGTCTCTGCTGGCACATAAGGGGCAAGAGAATAATGAGCTGAATCTAGCTTAAGCTGAAATTCTCTTGCTGGATTCATATTTCAAAAGTCTGAGGCCAAGCATACCAAAAGAGCAATTTTTCTTGTGGTATTACAGGTTACAGTCATGTGTTTTTCATTTGCAAATATGGTGAGAAGTAGTGTTTTTGCAATATTCCTAAATGAGTAACATATGACACAACTTGTTAGAGGATCTTTTCTTGGTTCATAAATTTTCTGAGTTTTTGCCTAGTTGGTAAGATGACTTTAGCAGAGCGCTCAGACAGCATAGCTCAAATTTGGATTTCTGGGACTGAAACTCAACCACTGTGGAACTAAACCTGACATGTGAATGAGAGGTCAGTAAAAAGCAGGCATGAACATGATTGCTGTAGAAGGTACAGTAAGACTTCTCTCAAGTGTTTGACTACCTTCCCCCACCCGCACCAAGTAGACTGATGGAAAAAGTTTACAGATCATCAAATTGCAAGAGTAGTTAACAAAGGACAGACAGGATCCCTGGCTTGTATTTGTAGGTACTAAGAGGGTGAGTCTCCCTGGATGTCTGCCTAAGAATGCAGGTCAGCCATGGATGCCTGCGCAGAAAGTCACTGTGAGCTTAAGCGAGCTACATAGCTCTGAAAGGTCTTTGAAAAATGTATAAGACTCTGGAAATGGATGATATATTAGCTTTCTGTAGATGCCCTAACAAAGTATCATAAACTGGATGGCTTAAAATAACAGAAGTATGTTCTCTCGTGGTTATGGAGGCTAGAGATCCACAAAGGTGAAGGCAGGGCGGAACCGCCTCCACTTGCTCTACAGGCAAATCTTTCCTTGCCTCTTCGAGCTTCCAGGTGACCCTTGGCTTATAGCAGCATCACTACCATCACTGTCTTTCCCATCGCCCATCTTCTCCTTTGTAGGTCTCTCTGTGTCCTCTCCTCTTCAGACCGGGAATAGAGGGAGACCAGGCAGTGTTCATTGTGAAAAACCCAAGCTGGTACAGTGGAAGCTGAGAATTACCCCATCTCAGAAACCACTTCAGGTTTGGAGCCTAGTTCTCTAAGCTCTTCACCTTGACTGTGCCTATTAGCGAGATCGTTTTTGTGGATAAATGATTAAAGTACAACTGTGGAAAAGTGATTTTTAAAAATATTTTAGAATAGTAAGAATAAAGGTGTATTTTTTTTTTCTGATTAAGTAATAGAGAAGAAAGAATTTGTCGATGCAGTGGACTCAATTATGAAGGAGAGCTTAGGTGGTCAGGCTTATTCTGTGAAATAAATATTTTCCATTGTGTGGGTCATCCAGCCAGTGGCAGGTACTCCACTCTGCCACTGTCATGTGAGAACAGCCAGAGATGGTACCTGAATGAATGGGCATGGTTGTGTGCCAGTAAACTTACATTTGAATACCAAAACTCCAATACCATGTATTCCCATGGGTCGTGAGATGTTCTTTTGATTTCTTTCAACCATCTTGGAGCATATGAGCCATACATTAGCTTATGAGCCATACAAAACCAAGCAGTGGGCTGGATCCAACTTAGAGAACGTAGTATGCTGACCCCTGGACCAGATCTAGACAAAGCCTCAGAAAGTAAGATACATTTGGTATCCTTTGTGTGTCATCAACAGGAAGATGGCTTTGAGCAGAGAAGGGAGAAAGGTCGGCCCTTCAGCAGGTAGAGGGCAGAATCCTAGAGACAGGAGAGATGTCAGTAGTCAAGGTAGAGCTGGCCCCTGGAGTAGAGGCTTCATTAGGTCTTATACAGGTGGATAAGAAGGCTCTGCATGCAGAATCAGAAATACCTTTCACACTAAAAATCACATCACCATTCAGGAGGGTTCTTTTTCCTTGGTAACTCATGAGGTAATGATGATTTGTCTTTTGCTGTCTTAGAATGGGAGTGCCTGTGTTCCTGGGGCACTGAAGTATGGATTTGACTTGGGTGTGAGGTTATAGGGTTGTTTTTTTTGTTTTTGTTTTGTTTTGTTTTGTTTTAGATCCCAGGAAAAGCAAGTCATCCTGCACAGTCTGAGACTTTGTCTTCAATGGGACAAAAGGACCAATGTTCTGTGGCAGTCTGCATGGGCTCTTTGGGGCTGATATGTGGGGGTGGGGCATTTGTACACGTATCTCCCTGGGAGGCCTGAGAAGCCAGTGGACTTCTAGGGTAGTATCTAGGCTCTGAAGAGCTGCTAGGAGAAAGGATCTGTCTCCTCCAGGCTTTAAAGATGAAATGAAATTGAGCTAAGGCTTCAAAAAATTAATATATGTGGGTTGATGGAAAGAAGGGAGAAAGATCTTAGCCAGATCAAACGAACGGAAATACAGCCTTAGAAGTTGGTGGAGTTTCAAGGGCCATGCTCCTGTGACGGAGGGATGCCACGATAGCTCTCTGCTTGAAGTATGTACCGTAGAAGAATTGTTACATCTGTGTCATAATTTTATTAATGAGGTTGGGGGTGGCCAAGGCAGCTGCCATCTTGTACAGTCTCGGGAGTCACCGTTCACATAGACTACACAGGTGAACAATGACTCCTGAAGCTGCTTTTAAGGAAATGGTGCTGGCTTTAGAGCAAACCTGCTGTTGGACTTCCCTTTGCCTGTCAGCATCTAATTCATCCAGATCTTCAGGCAAACTTACAAGTGAAGCTGGCCTCCTCTGGGATACCCAGAAATGCCCTCCCAGGGACTCATTGGAGATGCAGACCAGGATGCTTATGCTGACTAGGGTCTCACCGAGCATACCCACACAGAGTCTCTCTGCAGCTCTGCTTGATTTGCTTGAACAAATGTGATCTTCAGATCTTCGGGATGATGAATAAATCTAACATCCTCCCAGGCAAGATTAATGGGTAAAGAGAATCCATGTTAGAGAATTCAATTTGAATCCACAATCCACCTATTATAAATCTGAAAGGAAATGGTCTTGTTAGATATGTGAGCACATTTGGCTCAAGAAGGACATTAAAAAAAGAGTGTAATATTTTGAGTTGTTCACATTGAGTCTGATATTATGAACTGTGATATGTTAAATCTGAAAATATTGTCATCTACATCATTGGAAAGGTCTGTTAGAATATCTATAAGATATTTTATTTTATGTTTGTTTTATTCATTCAATGATTCGACAGACTTTTATTGAGTACCCATTGTGTGCTGGGCGCTATGCCAGGACCTTTAAGGCCGAGATGGTGAAGACATGTTGCCTGATCTTAAGTAGTTTAAGTCAGGGGGATGTGGACACAAAAACAGAAAAATCACAGTGAAATATAATAGATGGTTGTTGAGTATTCTTTGGGAGTAGAGAGAATGGTTAAGACTGTCTGAAGTGCTCAGGAAAGCCTCTTCAAGAAGGTTGAAACTGGTGTGCTGGCTCTTGAAGCATGATTGGAAGTTGTCTTGGTGAAGTGGTGGTAAGAACATTTCCTACAATGTCAGCCTACATCAGGCTGTAAATGGGACTGGCGATTCCTGAGAGGCCAAATAATCCACTCTGTTTGGGGAGTTTGGGTAGAAGATTGGTTGGGAGGATTGGGGTCTTAGTGTCAGCCCTAGGTTTTGAAGAGCCTTTTAATGCTCTAAGCATGGCAGATGGTGTTTTAGATAAGTCATGCCAGAGGAGGGATTGGCCAGGATTGCAGGAAGGGAGTAGCAGGCATGATAGGGCTGGTGAGATTTTAGGCAGAAAAGAGCACTGAGCAAGCTATTAAAATGTTCCAGGCCAGAAATGCCATAAATTTGAATTAGGGCCATTTTGTTGATTTTTAAGGTTGATTTGATGAGATTCAGGGATCATTGAGAGAAAGCTGGCAGAGAGATTCTAAAATGACTTTGAGGTTTCTAGCTTGGGCAGTCAGTGGTTAGGGACACCATTACCCAAGATTCTTTACTTTGATACCCAAATCCTCACAAAGCAAGTAAGTTTCTTCTATCTCTTTTATTGTTATGTTGTCATGATATTATAGGCTTTGAATATCATGATATTTGATTAATGTTTGCACAGTGCTTTTTGTGCAAGTCTTTGTACAAAAAAATCATGATTATTTTCTCATGCTTTGATGAAGGATTTATTTCCTATAAATGACTTTTTTGGTTCTTCACTTAAAAATTAATATCTTATCTCAGAAAAATGCTAGTACTTCAGGGAACATGGGAAACTATGCTGAATACTTTCATAGAAATCACAGAATTGAAAGTGACAATTTTCTGTAAGTCATGGAGTATATGAAATACCACATTGTTTTGTATGCTATAATTTTTGAAAATTAAATGAACACATTTCATTGAATTTCTCTTGTAATGATTACTGTGGACTCTGCTATGATCCTTCCTGATTTTTTTCCCTTTAGACTCATGCTGTCTCCACAGGGAATGTGCTTACCATGGAGTGTTGGTGTAACTTTCCACTCAACACTATCCTCCTCCCAGCCATGATAAAATCTTCAGGAAGAAATTGCATCCTTTGACTTTGGTGAAGCTGGAGTATGGTTATTGCAACTGGCTATTTAGATAAATTGTTACCTTAGGAACTGTTAAGCTTTGCTTCCTTACCTTTATTTGGTGGACATGGTCATTGCCTTTTCAGTTAAGGTCATGAATTTCTGGTGGAAGCAGGAGAAAGGAGCAGAATTGAGTTTACAACATGTTTGTGCTCCATGGTTACCAGGATTGAAATGTGTTTTTCAAATATAGGAAAAGATCATAATGTATTTACTATATTTTACTTATCTACTCTTCTTCTGTCCTCAACTGTTTTACCTTCTCTCTGTAACTCCTACTTATTTCCTTATTTGAAAATTCTACTATACTCAGACTTCAGGAGCTGAGAGCCTCATTTTTTGGCAGTGGCAAACATAGAAGCCAGGTGGGAAAAGTTCTCATCAAAGGCCTCACTGTATCCAGTTACAGGGCTGAGCCTTGGACTCTAGACTCATAGCTCTGGACATTAAGTTAAAGGAAAAAGTCGTCAGTAGCCTAAAGAGCAATGGTATGGTTTCTAGAATTAGAGAACCTTCATGATGGAAGAACTCTGCAAAGCCAACCAGTTCCACTGGTTTCAAAAAGATGCATCAGTCTGCTATTAGGCTTCAAGTTCCTTGCTCAAGAATAGGCAAGTCCTTGTAAGCCATAAGTGAAACCTTCATCGAAGAGTAATTGCACCAAAAATAATCACGTGCAACATGGAACTTGGCTAGTCTCCACTATTCAAAGATACAGATTAAAGTTCCTTCATAGGGTGTTGCAGCAAATATATTACTATGTGAAAAAAATAACATCTAGTTTCCGTATTTTGACTTATGAAGGAAAAAGCATCCCTACCACATAAATATGCTCTTTTTACCTTCTGGGAGGAAAAGAAAGGAAATTGCAGTTACAGTGTGTTATTGAATCTTCTTGGAATTTGCCTGTAGAGTTTGGGAAGTTTGAAAGATTGAAGGCCAATGCCTTCTACACACACACGCACACGCACACACACACACACACACACACACACACACAAAAACCAAAACCAAAACCAAAACCAAACCAAACCAAAACAAAACAAATACTCTCCATTTGCTTCAGCACTGTTTAGCCCTTAAATAGAGTTAGTCCTAATCCTATTCAAAATGTCCATGTGTTCTTTATTAAAGCTTTGAGATAGCAAAATGTATAATGAGTTGGGAAGAAATTACCAATGAAATGTTACACTTAGTTTGTGGATTTTAATTGCAACATAATTTATTATGTGATTTCTATAGATAGACATAAATATATTTCTTTTCAAATTGTTATATAACAATATAACACATAAAAGCCATATAATAAAATAAGCAAAAATTATACTTCGTCACTGCTGAGAAAAGATTACTATAATTTTTTTAGTGGCAATCTGATAGTAAAGTCAAAGTGGCATGGGGAAAAAAAGATTTCACTAACAGAAGCTTAAAAATTGCGTCTTCATAAATCAAGAAGATATAGTACTTAGAGCTAGAAATAACAGTGTTGTGAGTCCTGTTTTGAATATGCCATTAGGCATTTTTGTCTTTGCAGTCCTATTTAATCTGTACAGCATTATTTATTCCAATAATTAGTGTTAACTTTCTTGGCAGTAGGCAATATAATTACCTTTAAAATTTAAATGGGATAAAAATGCCTTGAGAACATGGTTTAGGAAAACTCTCAATATTTATTTTCAATTGCCTCTTTAATTATTCATTTATGTAGTATTTAGAAAAAAATCTTGGAAACTGGGAGGCCACTGACAGAATGACATCCCAGATATATGGCTTCATTTCCTCAGTTGGTTGAGTAACATCCAGGACAGCTGAGACCTTAGTCACGCCAAATTGAAGTGCCCCTACCTGTGTACCTTGCTGATCTAAATACCCTTCATTTAGATCAGCCCATGCTGCTTTTTCTTATGCTGTTTGGTTCTCCTTAGAAAAAGTCTCTATCATCATCCCTGTCCCCCTCCCTTTCCAGGTATGTAAAATCGCAAGGTTGTAGCTTTCTGAATTATAAGCTTTGAACTCTCCATTCCCCAGGCAAGGAGGCACTTACTTTAGTTTATTTGAAGCCTCTTAGTGCCATTTATGTGACTCTTGATTTCAAATATAAATATGAAAGCAATTATTTTCTCAACTATATAAGTTAATTAGAAAGTACCTTTTAAGCTTAATAAACCCTATAATTCTGAATAAGCATACTGGTTTCAAAGAAAATCAATGTTTCTAAAGATGGGAGGCCTAGAACTAGCCTGCTCTGAGCCATTATGAAGAACAAAAGAAATCTCCAGGTAACATTGATTGTTATTCAATCATTCATTATGTAGTGAGCACATCTCCATGCATAATGTAGTTTCAGTCTTTATGGAGGACTCAAAAATGTTAAAAGAGATGACTGGGTTTTTGCCAATTCCAGTCAGATGCTTGGCACAGAATAGGTGCTCATTAAACATGTGCTGAATAAGTAAATGAATCCATGGAAGAAGTAAAGAGTCCATAGTGTGTCCGTGGCAAGCAGAAAATAGTCACAAGAAAACACGTCTTCTCTGGTGGGGTAACAAGGGACAAACAGAGGGTATTTTAGGAACAGGCCTTTCTTGAAGATGAAGACCCCTAAGATTGACCAGCCAACAAGGCTAGGGCTTGAGGAGGGGAGCCCTCTAGGTGAGGGGAATTAGATGACCAAAGATGAAGAGTAGAAGTAAAAAGAGTTTGGGTAAGGAGCAGCCAGTCACTGAAGCAGCCTTGTTTGACCTTGTCTAACACCCCTTATGTGCAGAGTACGGTGCTGGGGCTTTGGGGGAGACAGAGTTGGACAAGATTGCACACTACATTCAAAAAACTTAACTCTAGCAGGACAACTAAGATATTCACACAAATAACCACAGAAGGAGACCAAATACCAGGGTTCCAGGAGCCCAGAGAATGGAGAGGGGCAAGCTGGCTTGCAGATCGAGGATAGTTCTGGGGAAGTGTCACCATCTACACCAAGTTCTATGAAGCGCTGGGGTTCATTATCTCCAGGAGCCTTAGACCTTTCTGAGAAGCTGATGAAACCTCCAGTTCCTTTCCCCGATTGGGCAAGTCCAAACATGTATATATATGATTGCTTAGATTTCTTGAAGACTACCTGTACAGCCTACAGGGAGTCCCTTTACCCCAAACTGAGACCTCTGGCATAGCAGGAAAAAAATGGTTTTGGAAAATGGTAAAGCCACATTCAAATTTCAACCCTGTTACCTCTAGCTATGTGAATTGGGCAAGTTTCTCAAGCCCTCAGTCTTGGCTTTTTTGTCTATGAAACAAGGACAGTAATACCCATTTCAGAGTAGCAAGGCATAAAACTAGTCAGAAGAAGTCACGAAGTTATGTTGCCAGGTGCCAAACACAAGCAGGGGGATTGGCTGCAGAGCTAGGTTGTTGTTTTGTTTTTGTTTTTGTTTTGTTTTGTTTTTTAATGTGTGGTCTTTCTTCTATCCATTCCCACCAACAAGTTATTTGCTTTAAAATAATCCCCAGTATATAACAGGGAATGAGCATATGGGGCAAAATTAACTGGGAAATATCCTATACTGGATTCCTAGGAAAAGCAAATTAGAAAATGAGGCAAGTGTTCTCTACTGATGTTGTCCATCACAGTGTGCTGGAAGAGTCATGGCTGTGGGCGTGTGTACATGCATATTTCTGTGTATTTGTGTGAATAATGGGTATTTGTGGTCTTTGTTTTACCCTCCCTTCCAGAGGGCTTTCTGAAACCATCTTACCATATTTCCCCATGGTCTGTTTTGATTTACTGGTGGATGCCTCGATATTTGGGTAGGACATCCATATTCACACAGAAACACACACACAAACACAAAAGTATACACACACACACATACACACACACACACACCTGTATAACAACAGAACAAAAGTAGCAGGTGACAAATACATACTGTAGTTGTACAAACTCATAATGTAGCTTTACAAACATGATATTTAGAGAAGAAGTAAAAGGAGGGTGGCATACTGGGTATTTACCCTAAAGACACAAACGTAGTGATCTGAAGGGGCACGTGCCCCCGAATGTTTATAGCAGCAATGTCCACAATAGCCAAACTATGGAAAGAACCTAGATGTCCATCAACAGATGAATGGATAAAAAAGGTGTGGTATATACACACAATGGACTACTATGCAGCCATCAAAAGAAATGAAATCTTGCCATTTGCGAGAATGTGGATGGAACTAGAGGGTATCATGCTTAGTGAAATAAGTCAAGCGAAGAAAGACAACTATCATATGATCTCCCTGATATGCGGAAGTGGTGATGCAACATGGGGGCTTAAGGGGGTAGGAGAAGAATCAATGAAACAAGATGGAATTGGGAGGGAGACAAACCATAAGTGACTCTTAATCTCACAAAACAAACTGAGGGTTGCTGGGGGGAGGGGGTTTGGGAGAGGGGGGTGGGGTTATGGACATTAGGGAGGGTATGTGCTATGGTGAGTGCTGTGAACTGTGTAAACCTGGCGATTCACAGACCTGTACCCCTGGGGATAAAAATATATGTTTATAAAAAATAAAAAAAAAAGAATTACAGAGTGCTAAGTACAAAAAAAAAAGGAGAGTGGAAATGGGTGGTTGGGTTTAAAATCAAAAGTTACTCAGCTGGTCATCATCTAGGTGACTCTCGTTGGCTTTGTGTCCTGTGAGTATTTTGATTGCAGGGCTTAAATGAATGTGATCCTAATTTTAAGAAAACTGGTAGAATAAATGCTCATTGAGCAAACAAAAGCCCTTCCATTCAGCTTTTCATTGCTCTGCAGTTATTTTCTCCCAAATAATATGGGTAATTATTTGAAAGTACTTTTAGCACACACGCCATGGGGGCAAGCCTTGTTCCTGACATCCATAGTCTTTGAATGGAAGTGCCAAAGACCCCCTGCCAAGATGGGCCACAGCCAAGTGTCATGTGAATCTGCGTCTCACAGGTTACATGGGAAGGAAAAGGCTTAGAAGGATGCAGAATGGAAAGTCTAAAGAAGAGCAATGCGGTCTTGTGTGAGACTAGGCGCTGAGTAGGTATTTCATACATGTATGTTAGTGGATGGGTGGTTGATGGTGGGTGGATGGATGGATGAATGGAAGAACAGGTGGCTGTTTGGATGGAGGATGGTGGGCATTTTGAGCTAGCCTAGTGGTGTAGCAAGATTGGAATCTTCAGAATAGATCAAGGCATGGTTACTCCTTATGTAAAAAAGGAAAATTTTCAAAACAAGATCCTTGGGATTTGGTTTACAATAGTGAACACTCTGTATTTCTCTGATCAACCACTTCCATAAAATGATCTTAACCTGTATTATTTGGCTTTCTTCCCCTTGGTATGGAGAAACTCCAATAAATTGATGATTTGAGTAGGTACAAATTCCTAAAACTCAGGTGTTAGTGGAATGTATCATAGATATTGTGGTGCTTAGGAAATGGCAGATATTATTCTCTTGATGTTATTATTATCAGAAATATAGTTGTTCTGGAGCTGGAAGAGTGGATATGCATTTGGCTACACCACACCCTTGCATGAGGTGAGCAGGGTGGAGAGATCAGACAAGAACTTGACCAGCAACAGCTGGTCTAACTTGTGGTCTTGGGTCTTTTTGTATCCAGCAAGTCACATCTCTTCTTTGAGCCATGTATTTCTTGGCTCTGTCAGAGGGAGAAGTAACCCCTGCTTTCCTTTCCTTCAAAGGCTACACAAAAATATACCAAGGTGATGGGCATGCAGGTGATGTATACACGGTGAAGTGCCTTATGCATGTAAGATGAGAGTGTCCCAGATCATTTTCTCTGCCCACTCAATACCACATATATGTCCTTTATTGCCGTGATTATGAGCTGGAGTATATCTGTCTGTGTAGTAGTCAGCAGCTGAATGGATTGATTGTTGAGGTGAAAATGCCATGTTTTGAGCTCTTGTTTTACGTGTTTGTGAAACTCAAGAGTTGCCCACATAGAGTTGCCTTTTCTACTTCACTTGCTTGGGATAAGGGGAGGGTCTGGAGGGTTCCTGGAGCATTGCTACATTAATTAATTAATTAGCTAATTAATTAATTAATGTACACTTTACATGTTGGTCTGGGGTATTTCTAAGTGCAGAGTTTACATCCAGGGCCTGTTCTCCCTTCTCCTTTGCTGAGTTGTAACTGCAGTTTTTGTCAGCTTTCCAAACCTGGCCATGCCTCATTCCTCTCAGCCTTTCTTGCGACAAAACATGAGCCCCAGGTGATTTGCCTATTCCTGGTCAAGGTTTAGGGCCGAGCTAAACTTGTAGTTGTCCTCTTGTCTCTCAGAAGTCCACTTTTCTGGGATTGCTGACTTTGTCGGCTTTTGAGATTTGGGAAACTATTTAGAACATTTCTTTTTATGAGGCAGCATTGCCCGATAGAAACTTGCTTTCTGTTGACTTTACATCATTAAAATGAATTTGTGCCTGCCTCACATTAATTTTACCCATACCTAATTACCCCCAAAGTTACCCTGTGTGAAAGCCTATGCAAACATTTTAAATGAAGATAAGCTAATGCACAATCTCGATCTGAAAGGCATTAAAAAATTTAAAAGCATTGTCATCAGAGAGGAAGTGATGGGGAGGCTCTTCTTAATCTGAGTGGGATCATTATTGTTAGAAAATGATTAATGAATATAATTGGACCTCCCTAATCGGAAACCTTTCAAATTAGAGTCAGCCCTTAGAATTCTGACTTCTTTCAATTCAGCAATGCCCAACAGCTTTGATTTTGAAGGAGGCTTTTGGTTGCTCTTTAACTTTGGACATTTAGCTTCTAATGCAATCTCTTTCAGCAGTGTGGTATGTGAACCTAAATAGCATTTGCTGAGAAATGCAATTCATTTCTACAAAATATTTTTAGAAGGCAATATACCAAATCTGATAAAGGGATCACCTGTAAGTACATCATTAATGAGGCAGAGTCTGATTCCCTAACCTGGGCCCTCTCTTCAAAGCACAGATTCCTGTAACTGCTCGAAATGGAACTTAGGCACTCAGAACAAATATATACCTGGCCACCTACAGACCCATTTGATTTACTGAATGTCAGAGCAGAGCTCCAGACTTTAAAAGTGAACCTCAGTAAGCAAGTATCAATTTACAGAATGAGTACCCCAGTTGCTAAATTGAGAAATGCAATTGTAATTATTTGGCAAAGCGGAAATCAGGTCATTGGAGTTGCACGTTGGTGGTTGTGCCATAAACTCAAAAGGGAAATGTCTTGATTTTTTTTAACCTCAGGTGTGTTAGCACCTATTTTTCCATAGACATTATCTATATTACATATGTTTAGACACCGAAGCAGTTCCAAGGATCCAACAGCTTAAGTGGAAGTAAATGTGTACTTGTTAAAAAAAAAGCTTTTTTAGTATACAAGAAGGGAACATTGCTTTTCTGATTTGAATAGTATAACTTGGGACGGGATCCATGTTGGACATTTCCAACTAAAGATATTTCTGTAGGTGCTTAAGTTCAAATTAAATACATTAAAACCCAAATTAGAATCAATCTGATGTGAGCCAGTTTATTCTAAGCCACGGTCCTGGACAATGACAAGGGAAGTGCTAGATCAGGGCTTGGTTGGGCTCTTGGCATTGACTCTATGGGGGAGGGCCTGGAAATAGGGAAGGGCAGTTGGATGAATAGTGACCAGTAATGCAATAATTAGTTTGGCATACTCATTAGTTCTTGCATTATTTAAACAAAACCAGGAACATTTTCAACCTAGTTAGTTATGCCTGTCCCATAGCAAAGGTTATTGGAGGATGCCAAAGGAACACACTGGGTCATCTAAAGCATTGGCATAGAAATTTTAAGGTTTCATTCTTGTTTAATGCAAATTAGCACAGGGGATCACTTGATTTTCCTATGAGATCAGTTTTTTTTTTTAATAGTGGTAAGGTATTTCGAATTATGAAGACCTAAATGAAATGTCTGAACTCTAGAATGGACAATAGAATCCTTTTGGATGAACAGCTATTCCGGTGAAATACCACTGTAGAGAGGAGCCATTTCAGAGGTCATGTTCATGGACACCTAAGGGCTTTGAAATTTAATGCTCCAAATTGCCACAGGTCTCCCTTTTTCTGAAGAGCTCCTTCCCCATCCCCTACCAAAACATTACTTTACCTTCATTTTTTAAAAAATTGCCAGTCTATTTAACTCATTTGTAAAATTTCAAAACTCTAGTATATCACTTTCATTCATTTATTTCATCCATATCATTCTCTTTTCTGTCTCTCTTTCTTTCCCTCTGTCCCTCGCTCTTTCCTCCTTCCTCCTTCCCCCACATTTCCCTCCCTCCTCCCTCCCTCTCTCTTCCTCACCTTCTCCTATACTCCCTCCCTCCTTACCCCCCACTCTGATATGTGCTTTCATTTTCTTCTCAGAATATTTGAAGTCCAAAGGCCTATGTACTTTGTAATTTCAAAAATTGCCGACATGGAATCCAGTAGCCTATTGGCAGTGGAAATTGTCAAGTCTGTGATTTTTAACAAAATCTAAATGAATCCGGCCTAACTAATAAAAATGATAATAAACTGTTGCATTTCTATAATGTTTTCCATTCTGACAAATTCCTGACAATTTCATATATATATATATATATATATATATATATATATATATATATATATATATATGCGCCATTTGGAAACTGAGGAAAGAAGTGAAATCATTGACCTCATTTCACACATGATGAATAAGAGGCCCAGGCAGAGAGAAATACCACACCTTCCACCAGCAGGTCCTCAGACCCTCACATGAATGTACACAGCAGCAGTGACCCCTTCTCTTCTGTTCTTCATTTGTCCAGACCGCTCATGGTGGCTGAGCACCTACTCTGTGCTGGATACTGTGACAACGTGTGACCCACATGACAATATGAGTTATTCTGAGTGGGATACTTTGGAAGTTAAAAGAGACATGAACCAGTGCTCAGGCAGTCAACCCCAGGTGACAGACCTGTAGACAAGTAACTTACTAGCCTCTCTAAGCTTCTCTCGTCTCAACTGTGGAAGAGAATCACCCACCCACAGGTAGTGTGTGCATGGTGCCTAACGGTGCCTGGTTCACACAGTAAGTCCCCCCAAAGCATTCATTTCTTCCTCTTCACTGGAAATGTTCCCACCACTGGAATCCCATGCATTTTTGTCTAATACTTAACGGCCCTGAGCACACACTTTCTTCTGTAGGGGTGTGTAGCACACACACACATCTTCTAATGCTATTTGGAGCATAATTCATTGGAGAGCTGGGTGTGCCTTATTTATCTCTGCATTTACCAAGAAACCATTAATTAATTGATTAGTTACTGATGAAAAACACTCATTTAACAGAAATATTTTTTAAAACAATGTGGGTATAGAGAGGCAGGTAAAATAAAGCATGCCTGCGTGGAATGAATACATAAGAACTTGCGGGAAATTAAAGAGCTCTTGTGGCCTCGTGCTCCAGCAGTGGCTATGACCAAGGGAATTTTCCCAACTAAATTCTGATATTGGAATCATCAGTTTAGATTTCATAAAACACATATTGCATTTTAATTGGAATGGGGTGAAAGTGAAGAAATGGTCATATGTATATGACAAGGGTTTTATTTAAAAAAAAAAAAAAGAAAAAAAAAAGAACATTTTGAGGAACCTCCATGCTGTTTACCAGAGTGGCTGCACCAGCTTGCATTCCCACCAACAGTGTAGGAGGGTTCCCCTTTCTCTTCATCCTTGCCAGCATCTGTCATTTCCTGACTTGTTAATTTTAGCCATTCTGACTGGTGTGAGGTGATATCTCATTGTGGTTTTGATTTGTATTTCCCTGATGCTGAGTGATATGGAGCACTTTTTCATGTCTGTTGGCCATCTGATGTCTTTGCAGAAATGTCTGTTCATGTCTTCTGCCCATTTATTGATTGGATTATTTGTTCTTTGGGTGTTGAGTTTGCTAAGTTCTTTATAAATTTTGGACACTAGTCCTTTATCTGATATGTCGTTTGCAAATATCTTCTCCCATTCTGTCAGTTGTCTTTTGGTTTTGTTAACTGTTTCTTTTGCTGTGCAAAAGTTTTTGATCTTGATAAAATCCCAAGAGTTCATTTTTGCCCTTGCTTCCCTTGCCTTTGGCGATGTTCCTAGGAAGATGTTGCTGTGGCTGAGGTCGAAGAGGTTGCTGCCTGTGTTCTTCTCAAGGGTTTTGATGGATTCCTTTCTCACATTGAGTTCCTTCATCCATTTTGAGTCCATTTTTGTGTGTGGTGTAAGGAAATGGCCCAATTTCATTTTTCTGCATGTGGCTGTCCAATTTTCCCAACACCATTTATTAAAGAGGCTGTCTTTTTTTCCATTGGACATTCTTTCCTGCTTTGTCGAAGATTAGTTGACCATAGAGTTGAGGGTCTATTTCTGGGCTCTCTATTCTGTTCATTGATCTATGTGTCTGTTTTTGTGCCAGTACCATGCTGTCTTGATTATGACAGCTTTGTAATAGAGCTTGAAGTCTGGAATTGAGATGCCACCAACTTTGGTTTTCTTTTTCAATATTCCTTTGGCTATTCAAGGTCTTTTCTGGTTCCATATAAATTTTAGGATTATTTGTTTCATTTCTTTGAATGTTGAAAATAGAACTACCCTATGACCCAGCAATTGCACTACTGGGTATTTACCCTAAAGATACAAATGTAGTGATCCGAAGGGGCACGTGCACCCAAATGTTTATAGCAGCAATGTCTACAATAGCCAAACTATGGAAAGAACCTAGATTTCCATCAACAGATGAATGGATAAAAAAGATGTGGCATATATACACAATGGAATACTACGCAGCCATCAAAAGAAATGAAATCTTGCCATGTGCGACAACGTGGATGGAACTAGAGGGTATCATACTTAGCGAAATAAGTCAAGCAGAGAAAGACAACTATCATATGATCTCCCTGATATGAGGAAGTGGAGACACAATGTGGGGGGTTAAGGGGGTAGGAGAAGAATAAATGAAACAAGATGGGATTGGGAGGGAGTCAAACCATAAGTGACTCTTAATCTCACAAAACAAACTGAGGGTTGCTGGGGGGTGGGGTGTTGGGAGAAGGGGGGTGGGGTTATGGACATTGGGGAGGGTATGTGCTATGGTGAGTGCTGTGAAGTGTGTAAACCTGGCGATTCACAGACCTGTACCCCTGGGGATAAAAATATATTATATGTTTATAAAATTTTTTTAAAAAATTAATTAATTAATAAAAAAAGAACAAATGATCAAGTTTCATTTTCAACTATTCAAAAAAAAATATTGCCAAGAACTTGCCTTAAAACTTGTAATTTTGTCCATTTTGGGATGAGTTTGAGGGGTTTTTTTTAGATGTTTAAAAATAACTTACAGAGATTGCAAAAATTGGAAGTTTTCTCATGGTGGTAGCTTTGTTTCTTTATTTTTAATTAAAGTCAATTAGGTGCATATCAATGTGTTGATTTGGTAGCAGCAAAAAATTCAGTAGTGCCTTTCATAGTAGAAAAATGTTGAAAGGCATATTTTCAAATGTCATTTAGTTGATGAGATTTAGAGTTTTCTACATATTTAGTTTGCTCCTTAAGATGATATTGGTACTTAGATAAGAGCTCATTATCTTGAGACTTTGATTTCCCTCTGCTTGATCCTGCTGTGAAACCAAAAGCTTGTGTCTGTAACTTCCTGGTCTCCTTCTATATAGTGTTTTTTCTTTTCTTTTGCCACACAACCCCAGGCATAGCGAAGTGTATCAAAATGTTGAATGGAGGAGCACCTGAGGGGCTCAGTGGGTTAAGCCTCTGCCTTTGGCTCGGGTCATGATCTCAGGGTCCTGGGATGGAGCCACGCATAGGGCTCTCTGCTCAGCGGGGAGCCTTCTTCTCCCTCTCTTTCTCTCTGCCTGCTTGTGATCTGTCAAATAAATAAATAAAATTTTTAAAAAAGGTTGCATGGACACTGGTATTTAAACAGTTGAAGGTGTTACAGAAATCCAGCTGGATGAACAATTTGGACTTACATATGATAAATAAACCTCATTGCCTTCTACTTTTCTCCTCCTCCTCTCCTTTCTTCCATTCTGAACACCGGCTCTGGCTAGACATCAGATGCCCATACATAGATGCCTTTTAGACATCTGGACTTGGGTACTCCCACAGGTGCCCCATACTTCACTAACATGGAACAGTTGATGGTGCTACCATGTAATCACCGAAGATCCCTTCCCCCTCCCTCTTGCTCTGTTGCCTATCAGTCATGAAGCCCTACCTTCCTTTACTTTGAAACTATAGCTCCAGCCCTTTGGCCATCACCTTATACCAGGTGATCATCACATCTCACCTGATTGCTATACCTGCTTTTCTTGCCTCTCATCTTGTCCTCCTTCCCCTCACCCCCACCCGCTCCAGTGCCTTCTCTAACTTGCAGCCAGGCTGACCTGTGAGTGTCTCCAATTGCCTAAAGACAGAGATGAAGCCTTTGGAATCACCCTTTGACCCGACCTTGCTATACTTGCCAGGGGTGTCTTAAACAAGACACTTAGTTTTTGTTTTGTTTTGTTTGTTTGTTTGTTTTGGCACTTCTTGAGGCTAAGAGTCCAAGTTCAAAATGTCCACAGCAGTGATTTCTTTTGGGGCTTCTCTCTCTTGCCTGTAGATGTCCTCTCCTCCCTGTGTCTTCACATGGTCTTCTGTGTGTCTTTGTGTTCTACTATCTTCTTCTTATCAGGGCACTATTCATCAGATTAGGCCCGAATGACCTCATTTTAACTTAGTTCACTTTTTAAAGGCCCTGCCTCCAAACACAGTTATACTCTGAGGGACTGGACCTTAAGGCTTCAGTATACGAGTTTGGAGGGGACAGCTTAGCCTGTAACACTTGGTTTTGTGATCCCAGCAGTCCAGGAATGCATCCCTGCTGAAGACCTATCTACTAGATGTGTAAACATGTCAAGAGTATGATTTTCAGGGGTGCCTGGGTGGCTCAGTGGGTTAGGCTGCGCCTTCGGCTCAGGTTATGATCTCAGGGTCCTGGGATTGAGCCCCGCATCAGGCTTTCTGCTCAGCTGGGAGCCTGCTTCCCTCTTTCTCTGTCTGCCTCTCTGTCTACTTGTGATCTCTCTCTGTCAATAAATAAATAAATAAATCTTAAAAAAAATAGTATGATTTTCACAGTGGGTTCCTGGGGTGTTGGGGAGTCCCCGAGTTTTAAGCATGTGTGCCCCCAAGACTGCTCCTGGGCATAGTGCATACCTTCTTGTAGTCCGTGGCTTTGGTTGACCTGATTACTTGAGTGGCACTGCCAATGGTCTGTTCTGTAGGGCAGGGATGAATGGATGCCCTTTGATAATGTTGGCTCTACCACTGGATCCCAAGGGCTTTCCCCCAGCATAAGGCCATGCTGATGTGATCAGATCTAATCATTTGCTTTCAGCAAGCCTATTTGAAAAACTTTATCCTTAGCTCCTCTGAGTTGCTTTGCTGCCACAGAGTGAACTTGGGTACTCAGAGAGCAGTTACCAAGGTTAACCTTGGTGCATTTTGTCCCCTTCTAAGATGAATGGAATCTATTAGCTATTGGTTGGTTCAGACAGACAAATTATCAATAGCCTATTCTCTCCCTGGTATATTTGATTGACAAGCATTGTTTGCAGCCTCTAAAGTATTCTTTGTGTACAAAATTCCAGACTCACGTGCAGTTGAAATATGAAATTAAAATGTTATTGAAAGACTCAAGCTTTCTCAGCCAGGCCTCATAGTTCATCTAATGGGAGGCCTGTTTGAATCAATGGACCCCTGATGTCATCAGACCCAGACTGCTCTATTCAGAGGAGAAGAAGTATCTAGGATCATAGATCTTCCAAAGGAATAGTGCTGCTTGCCTACACAGACTGCAGTTTGCAGTGTGGGATCATCAGCAAGAGAGAACTTGATAAATTTAACCATAGCATATTTGAGGAAGAGAATGTCTCAAACGGTCAGCATATACAGCTGACCCTTGAACAGTGCTGGGGTTAAGGGGCCAACCCCTGTGCAGTCAAAAATCCATGTCTAACTTTTGACTCCCCCAAAACTTAACTATCAATATTCTACTTAGTTGACCAGAAGCCTTACTGATAACATAAACAGTAGACACATACTTTGTACATTTTGTGTATCATGTACTGTATTCTTTTTTAAAATTTTATTTATTTATTTGAGGGATAGAGTGAGAGAGAGCAAGCATGAGCAGGTTGAGGGGCAGAGGGAGAAGCAGGCTCCCTGCCAAGCAGGGAACATGATGTGGGACTCAATCCTCATGTTAGGATCATAACCTGAGCCGAAGGTAGAGGCTTCAGTGGCTGAGACACCGAGGCACCTCATATACTGTATTTTTAACAATAAAATAAACTAGAGAAAAGAACATGTTATTAAGAAAATTACAAGAGGAAATATATTTATAGTGCTGTCCCATGTTTCTAAAATAAAAATCTGTGTATATGTGGACCTGTGTAGTTTGAACTTGTGCTGTTTAAGGGTCAACTCTATAACCATTCAATGGCAAGTCAAAGATCACTCCGTCATGTGGCAGAAAGCTTTTTGTTTTCCACTGGATCAGCTGTTACCACCAGTTCTTTGGCCATGTGGATCAAAGACTTGTTGAACTACAGGGCATGAAGGAAGGACGCATAGGGATCATCTAGTCTAAACTGCTTAGACACTGGGGGAAAATGAGGCCCAGTGATGAGAGGGAACATGTTGCTTGGGTCAATGTATCATGCCAGCAACAGGGCAGGAACCAGGATTTAGATCTGACGCTCAGTCCAGCCTTCTTTCCTTAATACGCAGAGGTGATTAGAGCTCACCATTTTGAGGGACCGTGACCAACCAGCTCAGTCAGTGGAGGGCAGTAGAGCTTAGTGGTTTAGAGCTTGCATTCCAGAACCAAACTGCCTGAGTCAGGATGTCATATGAGCTCTCTGACCTTCAACAATGTGTTCTGTTTGTATTAGTGTGCTATGGCTGCCATAAAAAATTTCCCAGCCTAGATGGCTTAACTCACAGAGTTATTTCCTTACAGTTCTGGAGGCTGGAAGTTTAAGATCAAGGTGTTGGCAGGGTTGTTTTCTTCTGAGGCCTCCTTGGCTTGCAGATGGCAGTGTTTTCCTGGTGTCCTCACCTGGCCATCCCTCTCTACATGTCTGTGTCCTAATCCCCTCTTCTTATAAGGACACTGGTCATATTGGATTAGGGCCCACCACAGTGACCTCATTTTTCCTTAATTACTTCTTAAAAGGCTTTATTTCCAAATACAGTCCATTTGAGATACTAGGGCTTAGAACATTAACATACAAATTTTGTGCAGACACAATTCAGCCCATAACCATGACTCTAGGTCTTGGTTACCTGATCTACAACCTATGAATGATGATAGGTCCTACTCCAAGGTGTAGGAATTCAATGAGTTGGCTCCCCTAGAGTACTTAGACAAGTATGTTGTATGTGGTAAGCCCTCATGAAGCCTTGCCTAATGTTCTGGAAAGTTAGGTTCAGAATAGTTTTGAGGCTGTCTTATTGTTGACCATATAAACACAGCAACAGTATACATTCCTCATTTCCAAATGATCTTTAATTCACAAACCAAGACCAGATCTAAAGTACTTTGTTAAATTGGACTGTACCAAGTGGATCAGTATAATTTGAAACACACCAAACCTTCATACAGAGGCTTCTGAGAGCTAGAAACATATTATGTTTAAAAAGACAGTCCTAGATAATGTCCCCCAAGGGTAAAAAATAAGTAACAAAAGATAGAATTATGGTTCTCCTGGGGCGTTATTTAATAGAACCTTCTTTCTTGATCAGTTGACTAGCACTAGAAATTTCTTTTGGGCCTAGCACCCTGGTGGATGGGATGTATGAAATAGAGACTTTTGGAAATGTACATACATTTTTCTACTTTCATTCATTTACTAAACAAATGTTTATTTCATGTATCTTATATTGCAGAAATTGTCATCTCTCCCCTCAAGAAACTCGTACTGTACAGGGGAGATACAGGATTAGAATCACATGAAATGATAGACATGAGAAGGGGGCCACTAACTCAGAAGCCCTAATTCAGCCTAAAGGAGCCTGCAAAATTTCCCAGTGGATATGAGTGAAGACTGAAATCATGAACTATGACTATGAATTGGCCAGAGCCAAATGAGGGTATAATATCCATAAAGTCTAGGGAATCTGGAAGAACAGGTCATGAGTGGACCCATCATAGTTTGCTGTTGCTGGACCATCTCATGTGCTGACCAGAGTGCTGAGATTGAAGGTTCTATGCCATCTTAGGAGGTCAGGCTTGTACTCTGTAAGGTGGAGTTGGTATGCATAATGGTCAGAATTACTGATAGCTGCACTTACTCCTAGTGAGTCTGAATGAAGCCTCCAACTCTGTCTCTACACAGCCATAGCTACTCATCACCTGGAGATGGCCAGTAGCCTAGCTGTAGGCAGTGGCAGTTATCAACAAACCAAATGAAGTCAGAAACATTTGTCTTTCCTAAAAACAACTAGTCTTGGGGTCATAGTCTGAAGCTATCCAAGTTTTTAGTTTTCTAAATGTTCTTCCTTGCCTGATTTGTAGGTGTGATAGAAAAATTCCTCAAAAGAACTAAATTTAAACGAGAGGCAACAATTTGGGTTTATAAGGGTTTCCTGAATAAAATAAAAGATAGAACTGTCCCCACATGGTCATCTGAAAGTATAAGGTATATATTTATAGTATATAAGGTATATAAGGTTCATAAAGTACAACAGAATGTTCAAGTCACATCATCGTACCATAGCCATGGGTATCTTGGCCTGAATTAGCTGAACTTTCTAATGAGCATTAGAAAGTTCAAAGAATGATTCATCTTAGTATTTTTGCTTTCTCTTATGGACAAATTATTTTTTTTCACAAATCCAAGCAAAACAAAACACCTGAGATTACCTATAATAAGGTAGTCTTTTAGAACACAGTATATTGGTCAGTATTAACCAGTTTGTATCACAAGGGTCCATGGACTGCACATAACATTCTGGAAAACTTGACTTTATTTTCAGTGTGCTGTTTTAATACTTGTGTTTTTGTTCACCATGGAAGAGGTTGCCGTTAAGGTAAATTAAGGTTAAATGGTCACTTCTGGTTTTGGTGAATTTTGTCTAATTTTTAAGAATAATGGGTTACTAATTTCTGGCAAGATGAAGTAACATCTGTTTTAACACTAGACATATATACATACAAAATTTAAGATACAGTTGCACATTCTATTTACTTTCTTGTGTTATGTATGCAGAGATAATGGATGTTATCAACATCTAGTGAGGCTCTTCCAGATTAGTTCTCCAGAAAGCCAACTCTGAGAAGGAGATCTGTACATGGAGAGATTTTTGGGGAATGATTTTAAGGTCAACACCTATGAGGGAGTAAAGAAACTGAAATAACCTTTCAGAGTTGTCCTGAATTGAAACTAGGTTCCAGGCCTTTAAACCCCTGCATCATCCAGTTACTGTCCCTGGGGAGGGGTACGATTTTGGGTGAGGAGTTCTCTTCAACTAAGGGCAATGCCTGGGAATGTAACTCAATTGAGGGTAACCAGCAGCCAAATCTCCGAACTGCTGGAGGAATGGGTGCTTCTCTCTGGAATAGGGACAGGGGTCTGGGACACCGGGGATACTACATGGATCCATGCATTTACACAAATCTGCATATTCTTTGCATCTGATGGAAAGTGGGCTTTCCATTGATGATGGTGCACTTAATAGATGCTTGGCTTAGACTTTCCTGCCTATTTTTAGTTCTTCCACTGTTCGTCTCTGGAGTGCCCTGATGTATGTATATTTCCTTAAACTGTCTCCAGTTGATGTAACCTGATACTTGTTTCTGGCCTCTTGGACCAAGCCTGTTGCGGAAAGGCTATCATTTGCTATATACTGACATAATTCTTTCTTTTGTATGCCTGTGAGTGCCCAAGCCCATTGGTTGTGCCTGCCAAAGGAGAGGAAGTCATTGTTTTAATCCTATGAGAGTTTCTGGTCTCAACCTGCCAGTAAGCTGTCATTTAGTATACACGTACATTGACTTCAGGTCCCTGAACTCATGCCACCCCTTCAAAATGAAAGTAAAAATCAGAGTCCCATTTAAGAATGAAATACCTAAGGACAGAAAGCTGTGTAATTGGCTAGGACCAGCCTACTGCTGGTGCATTATTGGGGAAACTGTTCCCTGGATAAGACCCTTAATTCACAGGCATGTGCTCTAGGGCATGACTCTTGTTAAGCTTAAAGGGACAATTGCATACAATCTAGTGTCCATACACCTTGCGAGGAGGGGGTACAAGAGGGGCAGTGAAGCTCATCAAGTTCCCAAGCTGCCCTTGAGCAACACGCTTGAGTATTTTCATAACTTAAAACACTGGCTTCATTGGGCTTAAATTACCTGGGGTTTGTTTTAGTCTTTTGGTGCTCTAACTCAGGAGAGATACAGTCACAGAAAATTCTAATTCATAGTGCAATTGTCATTTAATTATAATGAATGAGTTTGGGAGAATTATTTGGTTAACAATTTCCAGTAAGGGTTTTTGAGATTCTGTGTTGTTTTTAAATTTGAAAATAGAATGTCTGTTTCAAACTATGCATGGGATAGAGGAAAGCAGGTAATATCTTAACCACCATACACTGTGCCCAGTTAGTTACCATTTGTGTGGGCCAAGTTTTATTTCTAGCCCCATTTCACTTCCCAAATATCAACTGAGCACCTACAAAGTAGAAAGCGGTATTCATCTGATAAGACCCCATCTGGTGACAGGTAGCGAGGCTATGCATTTGGATGGTGCTGATGTCCGGTCACAATGGAATCAGAGCCATTGGAGACAGTGCCCCACCTCTGTCTGAGATAATGACACTGTAGTCTAACGCATGTATAGAGAATCAGAAGACAGCCTGATGAATAACAATACCATCTGACAGCAAATAATCAACACGGGAAATTTAGGCCACAGCAGCTTGCTTGCTCTTTACACTGTCATGGTTGATTGGTTATTCTCATCACCCTTTGTTTAAAATCATTTCAGAATTAATTGGCATTCATTAACGAAAGTCTTTGCAGTGGAATTGCAGAAACAGTCATTAATGTAGCTAATAAACATAAAAAAGAAAAAAAGGTCCTATTACTGGGTCCCTACAGGCTGTTAACTAACATTTTGAATAAGAATACATAAACATAAATTAAGCATTTTTCAAACTGCTAAGATTGTGGGAATTTCACACGACAGTCTGTAATAATGGTTTGAACTCATTTGTTCCTTCTTAAAATGTGTGCTCCAGAGAAAGTAGTTCAGGTTAGGAATCAAATCTTGAATGACCTTTCATAAGAACGAACTCTGGAAAATATCCACATTATTTTGGAATATGGAATGATGCTGACCTCTGTTTCTCCCCAGGGACCTAGACACTGGGACTTGTAATATTTTCAAATGAGCTTTTAACCTGCATCCTTGTATATTTATATGCACAGATCCATGAACACCCAAAAGGTACAGCATTCTGGAAGTGATATGCAACCAGGCCAGGGAATCCATCTGAATTTCTCATTTTTCTTATTTTTCCTGTGATACCACCAGGCATTTCCAATGATCTGAATGGAAATGAAAACAAAATATAGTTTTAAAAATTCATTTTAGTATTCAAAGGATAATGGTCATATGGCAGTGTGGGTTTTTTTTAAATTTTATTTATTTATTTGACAGAGAGAGATCACAAGCAGGCAGAGAGGCAGGCAGAGAGAGAGAAGGAAGCAGGCTCCCCGCTGAGCAGAGAGCCCGACGCGGGGCTCGATCCCAGGACCCTGAGATCATGACCTGAGCCGAAGGCAGAGGCCTTAACCCACTGAGCCACCCAGGTGCCCCGGCAATGTGTTTTTAAGAACAGTACAAGTTGTGGGAATGGAGAGAACCTTTGCTCTAACATCAAATACCATAGTGGCTTCCTTAATTTACCAACCCCCAGCTGTGAGCCTGGAAGTTTTGTCAGTGCTCTCTAAGCCCTGTGGGCAGTCTCCTGGCTGCCTAGGACCTATGTACTGATGGCCAGAGGCAACTTTCAGACACACCTGCTGCTTCAGCTCCCACCTTTTCAAGCGTATGACTTGCGAGGGTAACATTTGTTCCCAAAACTGTTATTGACATTTGTATTTAGTATTATAATTATGTAATTTAACTCAGTATTGTGTAAGCCAAAGAAAAACAAGTGTGAAGAAAAGGAAGTTGTTTCTTCTATGACATGAAGTTGAATGTTTCAACAAAATTAGTTCTGTTAGTTTCCTACTATTCCCATAACAAATCACCACTGATTTAGTGGCTGAAAACAAATTCATTCTCTTTTGCTTCTAGAAATTAGAATTCTGAAATGGGAATCATAGGCAAAAGTCAATGTGCCTGTGTTCCTTATGGAGGTTTTAGGGAAAAATTTGGTACTTGGCTTCTTTAGTTTTTAGAGGCTACCTGCATTCCTTAGCTTATAATCACTTCCTCCATCTTCAAAGCCAGCAATGCACCACCTTCAAATCCTTCTCTCTGTGACTTCCACTCCCATCCTCATGTAGCCTGTTCTGTCCCTGCTTTCACTGTCACATCACCCTGACTCTACAGCTTCCCTCTTCCACCTTTGAGGACTCTTGTAATTTTGTTGGCCTGGGATAGTCCAAGGTAATCTCACTATCTCAAGACCCTTAACTTAATCACAGCTACAAAATCATTTTGGCCTTGAAAGCCAACATATTCAAAGGCCCCGGGGATTGGGCTATGGTCATCTTTGGGAGAGGCATTCTTTCCTCTACCATAGTCCAATCTCTGGGCCCACAAAATTTATGTCCATCCCACATGCAAAATACATACACCTTATCCCAACATACCCACAAGGTCTCAACCTGCTTCATCCATAAATTTCAGTTGATTAAAGAAGTATTGAAGAGGGCACCTGGGTGGCTCAGTGGGTTGAGCCTCTGCCTTCAGCTCAGGTCATGATCTCAGGGTCCTGGGATCGAGCCCCAAATTGAGCTCTCTTCTCAGTGGGGAACCTGCTTCCTTCTCTCTCTCTGCTTATCTCTCTCTGCCTACTTGTGATCTCTCTCTGTCAAATAAATAAAACCTTAAGAAAGAGAAGTATTGATGAGACAACAATTAAAGGTGAAGGAAACAGCTATAAAAACCTAAAATATCCTGGACTCAGATTGCTTCTTTAATGTCTTAAGTTCCTAGTCCACTTGCAAGAATCTCAAATGGCCTATCCTGGAGGATGCCCTAGAGGTTTGCTTCATGTGAGAAGTATGCTATAGAAATCCAATCTGTGATCTGTACTCAGAGACTTTGACATTGGATTAAAAGATTTATGTATGAGTTAACAATTTTATGGGTGAAATTTTATAGTTTTTAATGTATCAAATGTTGTGATATTCCCTGGAACAATCTTTTGATTCAATGACCCAACTACAGGTTGTACTCAAGTCCAGTTGAAAAAGCTTCTTTAACTCTTGAGTGTATTTCTAGGCTGAGTTACTGTCTCCGATGAATAAAGAAAGTTGGGAATTAGGGTTCTAGTGTTGAGGTCTTGCCACTACATCTTCTTCCATGGGCAGAGTGGGCCAATCACTGACCTCCAAACTCCTCATGCACATTTCTCTCCGTGCCGTTGTTCATACCATTTTCTCTTGCTTGTAGAGCCCTTCCCTCTCCTCTTTTTTTCTGGTCACCCCTCTTCCTGGCCAACAGGAGACATATATCTTATCTCTGGTTCTCCTTTAAAAGGAGCCAATTTAGGTAAATTTGCAATTCTGAACTTTGCCAATTTGATGAATAGTCTCTATACCTGAGTATCTGAGGTCATTGGGTCTGCAAGGACCTGGTAGGGGTGTTGGATATGTGCAGTTCTGGGTGTCTTGTCTACTGGAAACTATTATGGAGCATCTAGAAATAATGGGACTATAGCGGACTTCTAGTATGTGTTATAGGTTTAGCCTAGGGAAAAAATGTTTTGCTAAGGTATTTGAACATAAAAATACCAGGACAGTTCATTGGTAATGGGATGCCCACACACTTTTAATAAAAACCAAATATCCTCAGAACTACAAATGCTGAACATATCACAGCAAAACCTAATTTTATTACCGTGGCAAACATACACATGTGTGTCTGGAGAATACATGTAATTGCAGGCCTCCTAGTATAGGGGATTTAATATTTAACTCTTAACTACAACCAAAGTTAGTCCTGATGTGATAAAGAAAAATTGTGTTAACCTTTGGTAATTAGAATATAAAACCAGGAAGACTAAAAATTGTTAGTCTAACTTTTGTTTATTGACTAGAACATCTAAATGGCTTTAGGCATCACAAAACAATAAAAAATGTGACTTCCTATTGGGTCTTTGATCCATTTTAATTTATTTTTGATGCTGTATGCAGTTTCTGAATATCTTTTGTGGCTTGTAATAAAATAGCCGCAGTGCAATTTTGCATGTATGTCAAGCGACGCGTGACCTGCTATGCAAATTTAATACCAAGGTGCCAAAGCTGAATTCATAATGTTTCCCAGCTACAGAGCTGTTTAAGGCAGTTTAGAAATCAATGAATATGTAATATGAAGGTGATAAGACCTAAATAAAAACCCTATTTATCTACTATGAAAAAGTATTTATACACAGAATACTTAGCACAAGCAGAAAATGGACAGAGTTTCCAATTATATGGTTTGCATAAACAAATGTTAAACTGCGTGCTCTGCATAGATAATAACGAAGGCAGTCCCTCTGCATTGTGCTTTCAACTTTGAAAATGTTTACAGATGTGTTCTCCCTCGTAGGGTATAAATAAAATGAAGTGTGCTGCTGAAGCAGTGAATGTCCTCTGAGTTCTAGTATTTCTTCCATGTAATACATCAGCTTAGATTCTGTACTTGGTCTAGGACTGAACTGTGTTACTACCAAGGTAAACAGATGTGTGTTTCGTGGAGTCTTGCTGTCTGTTTGGTAATTGGAGAGATCGATTGGCAGCAATTGATGAGAGCAAAAAAACCTCATGCCCAGGTTGTTTTCAAATGTGTAATATTTTAAGGGTCTCACCTTTGGATATGCCACTATTTGAATCAATGCCATGATCCTGATGCTGACAGAGTAGCCATACCATGACGTGAAGAGACATTTTGGAGTTGACCGACTGGTTCCTTGTATAGTTACTGGCTATCCCACAGATGGAGATGGATGCGAGTGAAAGACTGGGCTTGATCAATGGGAATCAGTCCTAGCTTTTTATCATGAGAAAAATATATTTGTCCTTCCCTTGAGAGGGTTACAAAGCAAGCTAGTGTGTTTGTGTATATGCAGTGTGTGTGTATACACATGCATATATGAGTATGCATGTGCGTGCAGGTGTTTAGGTGTGCGCATGCAGGTGCATGCACACGAACACACACATACACACACACACACACATTCAGTCTGCACTGTTTTATGATACCCCTGCCAGTCAGATTCCAGACATATTTATATCCTTTGACTTAGAGGAAGCTGCCACAGTAATGACTAGTAGTGTGTAGAGCAGTCGAGGAAAATGTAGAGGTGGGATTTGAAAAAGGCATCCATAATGCCATCTGGGTGGTGCTGATACTTGGAAGGGCTGGGGATGAACCTATCTAGAGGCCAAATGCTGTCATAATAAAGTCAGAAGGAAGTCCAAGTGATCAGGGACATCACAACTCTTGGTGAATAATAATGAACTTTCATACTGGGTCTGTGTTTGGGTCTTTCAGGGGGGAAAAATCAGTTTCTAGAAATGCAGCACAGTGAAAGCCACAATGTGTCCTCAGACAAGTTGCCAGAATAGATGCTATAGAGAGAAAACTAGTGGGTCTCTGCTTTTGAATTTTCCCTTGCCATATGTTTCCCTTGGAAAGGAGCAGATTCACTAAAAGGGCTTAAAAATCAGACAGTAATTCTGAGGAAGGACAAAATAAAGACCCAACATATCCAATATAATCTCAAGATTTTCCTAGCAAATTGCATTTGTATTGGTGTTTGTCATTGTGTATTTTCTGTTAAAGCTTAAATACACAGTAATTTATGCATTTCACTGGAAGGTTACATATTGCTTTCTTAACGAGATGTGATGTCAGGTACTGTTCATCTTATTTAACAAATGGGGAAGCTGTCAGGGTAAGTAATGTGATCCTGCAAAGATTGCTGACATATTTGGGTTGTGGAGACTGGTGAAATGGAGATTTGGCAATTATCTGGGTCATTTCATCAACAGAGACAGCCAAACTTGATAATTCAGACAAAAAATAATCTACCTTGGCCACTTTTATTGAACAGATGACCTGAAAAATAGCCAAATCTCTACTTGCTGATGCTCTCTTCAAACCAGCCTTGTGTGCCACAGGGCCAGGCGCGCAGGCTGACTCCCAGGGTAGGATCTCCTTCTACTTAGCTTAATTAAATGTACCAGACACCCAACGTGATGGAGTTACCCACGGGCGTACTTGAGCCCCATATTGAACCAAAGAAACGTGTGATGTTGGCGTGAGGAGGTTCGATTTTCAGTGCCCACCTTGTGCTGAATAAAGCCACGGTCCTGACACTTCAGCCTGCTCAGCCTCCACATGCTCCCCTCCCCTAATGCGTTCTTCCCAGGAAGCTATTCTGACCTTGGCCTGTTGCTGATGCTTTCAGGAAGAAGCAATTCATAAGAGATGTTTTGGAATATAGCAACAGAAAAGCATTAAAAATTGACATCATCATCATCGTTGTTTAGAAAGAACATCTGTAGACGTTATATTTCAAGATTTGAATTTACTGCTGTGCAAAAAAACAGGCCAAATTACATTATCTGTATTTAGCCCTAGTCTGTTGCTGTACTCTTGAGGATTGAATTGGCAAGCAAATGTCTGGTCAGAATACTTTCTGGGGCTGGAGATCTTTCTAGCTCTTAGAGATTGTAAGGCTCAAAATTAACTAGAATCCTCCTAATAAAATTTTTGTTTGTCATATAGGGCTTTTGTCTTTTGTATTCTGTGAAAACCTTTCTTTCATAGGTACAATAATAAGGAGTGTGTGTGTGTGAGTGTGTGTGTATGTGTGTGTGCATGCATGTGCATCTCTGTGTGTGTTTCGCCCATGTGCGCATGTGCCCACACCATTATGGTACATTGTCTTGGTGGATTCCACTCAGCTGTGCAAAAATATGCAATGCTGGCAGGAGCAATTATGTCATGTCCATAATATTGAAATAGACCTCCCAGATTGAGTATGACATGATGTTTGAATCAGCAGACAAAATCATGTTCTATGTGCTTATAAGCATTTTGATGAGCATGAGCTTTTGTGTGAAAAACGTCTGACCTGTCTCTCAATACCTGGTCAGACACTGGCCAGTTTTAACACTGAACGCGATCTTTTTTTTTTTTTTTTTTTTCATGAGTTGTTTAAAAACTGGATAGGGCCCTCTGTCTCTTCTGATTTCCACTCCTTCATGGATATAAAAATTCTGGTTTTGGTTGTCATGATAAATAACAAAACTTTGAGGGAATTCATATAAAGTCCAAATGATGAAAATGAATCCAGAGGGATTCAACACCTTGACCATTTAAAATACAACACATTGACCATTTGCAATGATTATCCATGATTTTGGGTTTTCAAAAATGAGAAAGTTTTGAAATTATTTGAATACTCATGCAGAAGAACACTGTTTTCCTGAGGATGGATTTTTCTAGACTCATTGCTTTAGAATGTAGTTTTCAGTGCATCTTATGGACCTATCTTGTGGCATACCCTTGCTCTCATTTTTAACCCTGAAGGGTAATCTACTTAGCAGTTAAATTGATTTCATTTGCGGTTTTGTGTCTGTACATCAGTCTGGGACTTACTGTGAAATTTGCCATCTTTGCCATGACCAACCCATGAAATTTGTCATCTGTCTTTCTGATTTACATAAAACTCCATTTATAATCATCAAACCCAATTCACAAGTGAAAAGTGTCTGGCGACAATCCTCAACATGGAAGCATTTTGACTTTGTATTTGGTGTGCAATGAAAACGTAAATTGTGAGAGTGAACCATGTATGGATATTTTGACATTTATATATTTAGGTTTCATTTGATCTTAAGTATGCCATCGTTATGAATTCATTTGCTATTACTGGAAAAGTACTTAATATAATGGATTCATTTCGTATCTATGTGGATGTCACATGTTCTTTTATACATGTTCTACTATAATTTTATCTCAATTTCACTTTAATTCAGAATTGGTTAATGGACTTTATCATAACTATAGTTCATTTTTAAAAATCCAGACCTCCCAACTAAATTTTCTTGTACTTAAAGCTATTGAGCTATATGCCTTAGAAACAGCAAAGTTTACTTGGTCCTTCTCAGAACTATGGGGTAAAGCAGCTCCATTAGAACAGTGTGCATTGTTGACAACTAGGCACAGAGCAGTATAAACAGAAATGGGAAGGTCACCTGGGTGGCACAATCCATTAAGTGCCTGACTCTTGATTTTGGCTCAGGTCGTGATCTCAGCATTATAAGATCGAGCCCAGTGCGGGAATCAGGACTGGGCATGGAGCTTGCTTAAGATTCTCTCTCTCTCTCCCTCCTCTCCTTGCCCCTCGCTTGCATGCTCTCAGTATCTCTTTCTTTCTCTCAAATAAATAGATAAATAAATAAATAAATAAATAAATAAAATGATGTTACAGGTTAGTGGTGGTGAGAGAAAAACAAACACCATCTCTAAGCAGCTTTTTTCTGTATTTGATTTTTTTTTCTGTTAAATGGTGCCTTATCAATCCATCCTTTGTTCTCACTGTCCCGCCACCCAATCTTAGCACTTTTTCCGTCCCTTGTGTGTGCATCAGGAGGGACACTTCACCTGGTAAAGGAATATTTAGCACTGTCAGGAGTGTCATATGAAAGCCCAAAGTGCTGATATGTCATTCCCCTCCAGAGGGTTCTTGTAACTCACTTTGATGCTTAGTGAAACCTTGAAGAGTAGAATTACCTAACATTGCAGCCCAAACCCATATGATTAACAGTGAATCTTCCTAGGGGTTTAAAGCAAAAGTGGCTTCATATCCCATTATATTAGAAAGAGCAGACAGTCTGCATCAAAGCTTTGGATTGCTGAGAAACAATAGCATAAGGTCATAATTTTAGCTTGTTTGTAGAGCAATAGTGAACTGTTTGCCCAAGATTCAATCTAGGGTAAAAAGCCCCTCTAGACTCACTTGGAAAAGCCAGCAAACTCACTGAAGCTCTTTGCCTGTTAGGCTCAGGATGAAAAGCGAGGCTGAAAGCTGCCAATATTTATATACAGTAATTGATTCTGTTGTTTTATCTTCTAGTAAAACCAGTCAGGGGGAGACAAAGACTTTGAGGGGCCAGAACAAACAAAAGTACATATAAAAGTATTTAATCACGGTGTGGTGTAAAGGTGTTTAGTCCTCTCGATCCTACTGCCTGGGTTTCTTGCTTTAACAATGTGCCATTTTTCTACTTTAGGATCTACCACAGTCTTCTAATTCAGGAGCAAATTGCATACCAAAGTTCTTTCCCTCTCCTAGGGCCATGAAGACAAAGGACTACTCAGCCTCTACAAGATATTTGGTTTTTTTTCTGGCCCTCATTTATCACTAAATATGAACTACTCCTCCCATTCATGAACAGAAACCATGTGTCATGCCAAATGCTTCCTTTAAATTCATATCTGGTTCCCATATTGTGGCTGGACACGTCTCCCAGAGAGAGTGGGTCTCATGACTTGAATGTGGCCCCCAAAGCACATCAACTTGGAAAAGTAAAACAGTGGGTTTATTGTAGGTGGATCATGGGTTTTGAAATTCAGTTTTTGTTTTGTAGGCTTTGAGGGTAAAGCCCTTGCTTTGTAATGACTGATCCAATGGGACAAGCAGTATGTCAGTGGTTGATTCTAAGGTAAAGGAATTTCAGAGGCTTTACCTTAAGGTTCTCAGCCTTGTTTGCACTCTTGCCCTGCCACTCATGCTGATGATACTGAACGTACACCTCCTGTCCACAATCACATTTCCAAATGCACAGGACATTTTTACCTAGATGCTTTGCACATACAAAAAAACCAACTATTTTATTCTTAAGTGTTACACTTAAATTAATGAGTTATGTTTATTAATAGAAACATATAAAACTCTGCTTGACTTATTTCACTAAGCATGATACGCTCTAGTTCCATCCATGTTGTCGCAAATGGCAAGATTTCATTTCTTTTGATGGCTGCAGAGAAAGACAACTATCATATGATCTCCCTGATATGAGGAAGTGGTGATGCAACATGGGGGCTTAAGTGGGTAGGAGAAGAATAAATGAAACAAGATGGGATTGGGAGGGAGACAAACCATAAGTGACTCTTAATCTCACAAAAGAAACTGAGGGTTGCTGGGGGGAGGGGGTTTGGGAGAAGGGGGTGGGATTATGGACATTGGGGAGGGTATGTGCTTTGGTGAGTGCTGTGAAGTGTGTAAACCTGGTGATTCACAGACCTGTACCCCTGGGGATAAAAATATATGTTTATAAAAAATAAAAAATAAAAAAAAGAAACATATAAAACTCAAAGATTGAGCTCTATATTCTTTTACAACATAGTATTTTTCATTTTTGCCTGCTAAAAGACCACCATTCACACAGGCGCCCAGGCTCAAACCATGCCCCTCAGATCCCATCATTTGCTGCCCCATCCATTTACCACCATGGCTTTGCCTGTCACCACCTTCTTTTCATCCCCTGTTGGGATTATTGCAAGAGCTTCTCCAACTACAACTACTATTGGTTCTGCTACCAATTTCTGCTTTCTCTTCCATCTAACTCACTTTCCATATTCTTTCATTGTCTGATTGTTCAAAAAACAAAAACCTTTCTCAGCATTTATTTCAGTGCTCAAAAAGCTGAGTGATATGATGTTTCCTGAAGAGTGAAATCCAAACTCATCCTAACCCTCAGGCCCAAGCCCTTCTCCCATACTTCTTCAGAGTTCCATCTGCCCCTTGAGCCTTGTGCTCCCACCTGTGATGAAGGATGGTTTCCCACCTCTGTGCTTTGGCACAGAATGGTTTGGGTTGGAATAATCTCCCTTCCTTTCAAAATCCTATTCATCCTTTAAAGTCATCCACAAAAGTTCCTCTTTCTGGGGCATTTTTAGTGCTCCCATATCTCCTAAGCAGAATTGATGATGCTTTCCTCTTTGGACCTTTTTGAATATTTTAGTCATAAAATATCTCACACTTAATTTTTTTATTAGACCACCTCTGCCTTTCCTCTAGAATTTATGTTTCCTGAGTAGTCTTCTTGTTGTATTCATCATGGCATCCTCAATTTCAAACAGAGTATTCAACATCCTCAAATTCAAACGGAGTGGGTACTTTACAAATGTTAATTAAATTTACCGGAATCAAATGGGATCCACAGGCATGACTTCATGGCAGGAGCCCTATGTTTTCTACTGCTTGCATGGGCTGTCATTTTTTATTGTGATCAAAACAGCAAATAGACACTTAGTTGGTCAGGAGGAAGTCTAGCGTTTCACAAAAGGTCAGTGATCATTGTAGTTGACTTGGAACTTTCAAGACTATGACATGTGAGTTTCACTGATGGCTGAGTGCCATAGCTGAAAGGACCATAAACTGGAATGGATGAGAAGGGGGAAGGGGGGGTTCCAAGCTCCCATAGCTTCTCATAGGAAGCTATGAATTCTCTGCTTCTCATAGGAAGCAGAGGCAGTGAACTTAAGGGAACAGGATATACATCTCACAATCTGTCAAATGGAAGGAAAGCCAAATTAAGCTTGTTCTATGTGGTTCTAAGAGATGGAATCCCAGTCAGTCAGGCAGGCCAGTTCTGGCTGAATGTTGAGTGATGTATGCATCATCCTGGGGCAGAGGAGGTGTGAGGTCCCTGTTGCAGAAGGTACATGAGGAGACGCTGCACAGGAGAGTCAAGTATTGGTTGAGGATTTGAGCTAGATGACCACAACTTAAAGACCCTTCTGGCCCTACAGTCCTACAGTTTTGTACATTTGGGAGGGCTCTCCTTGCATTCTGTGTAATGGGTATGAACTGAAGTTGTCCATGGACATTTTAATGCTTTATCAAGCAGCTAGGTTTCTTGAGCCCCTTAACTGGTTTATTTGGTTTATTTATCTAGCTTCCTTCCTTTTTTAAAGAGATTATATTTATTTATTTCACAGAGAGAGGGAGCAAGATAGCACTGCAAGGGGGAGCAACAGAGGCAGAGGGAGAAGCAGGCTCTCTGTTGAGCAGGAAGCCCAATGCAGGGCTTAATCCCAGGACCCTGGGATCATGACCCAAGCTGTAGGCAGATGCTTAACCAACTGGGCCACCCAGACTTCCCTATTTATCTGGCTTCTGATGTAACCTTCCTAATCTCAGTGCCAGAAGCACATGTGCTGTCCAGTTAAGTCTGAAACCTTGTTTCTCAGAAACTTGTAGTGCATTTGCAGTTTCAGAGGTGAGGGTTTCTTGTGGCCATGCTAACTATAGTTCTTCCTAGGAAGCCATATGGTCAGGATACTGTTTTGGACACTGTCCCTCCAGCAGGGAAACAAGTGCTTAACCTTGGCATATAGAGCAGCAGGATTGTACCTAGAAGGAACTGTTCATGGTTTCTGTAAAGGATCTCCCACCATCAAACCCACCAGCAGTACTTTTAGCATAAAAGACACATGTCACGTAAGCTCAGCTATTGGAAAATTTGAGAAAACCCACATGTTAATGGTATTCACAAAATGAGAAGAACACCCAATACTGTAATGCCTGTACTTTGAGTTGTCTCCACGTGCTCCATTTTCCAGATCAAGAATGTTCTGGTTAGGACCATGGGGTGTGTTGATGTCCTATCTAGCTTGGAGCCCAAGGATGGTCTTTCTTTAAGGCATAGAAAATGAAATGGGAGAGTTCTTTTGCAAAGAATATGGCTATCTGTATTTCAATGGCTGCCTCACTGACCATTTACAAGGTTATTCCATACTCTATGAGTGAAGCTTACTTTTGAATGTAGTGGGAAAAAACAAATCATCAGCCATTTTGAACACTGTCTACAAATGTGTTGTCTGATGCCCACTTAAACAGAAGATTCTTATTTTCGGAGAGAGAACATTCTTTCTTCCATCTGGTTTTAGAACCAAGCCACCTCTCTCAGTGGTCTGTCATCTCCTTGAGGGCAGAGATTATGTCTTGTCTTTCTTAGTGTTTGCAGAGCCTGTCAGGGCCACCTGCACCCATACTAGTGGCTTTGGAGCCATTTGCTGGAGTGAATGGTATTAGTTTAATTTGGAAAGTTTTGATCTGTTCTAGCTTTTAATTTTGTTTTTTTTTTTCCCTAACAGTGGGTCCAATGCTCAAGTTGGAAGAACCTAGACTGTTAGAAGAAATCTCAAAAAGCAATATGAATATACAGAGAGACAATTTAATTCTCATTTCTAGGGATAATAATAAGGTGACCGCTGACATTCCTCTCAATTACCCCTTTTTGAGAGTTGATATGCTCTGCTTGCTGTATTTGTACAAGCATATCTTTTATTAAAGTTTGATCTACTCATTGTAGAGACTGGAATCTGTGCATTGTAATCCTTAACATATACATCTGTTTTAATTATCCAAAATAGGATCTCTTTGGCACTTCTGTGTTTGGAAATTCTGTCCCAGAATTAGGCAGACTTATTGCTTTATAAAGAGTGTACCCTGTTACAGAATTTAAAATACTATGTGTTTTTTCTATTTCTTTTTGGTCATTTGGGGAGAGGAGTAGAAGTTGCATTTAGAGAGTATCTTGTATATGCCCCAAAAATGTGATTGGTTTTGGTATGCAGGATTTAATTTCATTTCTACAATTCCTTGAAGCAGGAGCTATCATCATCCCAAACTTCTATGAAGTTTGAAACTGCAGCTGTGAGGGATTCAAGTATCTGGCCTGAGGGCACAGCATACAGGTGTTGAACCCCAATCTCTCCAGTTTCAAAACTGATGTTTCTTTATACTACAATATACCCATTCAGTTGGACTTTGGCACTGTGGTAAGGTGTGTGGGTTGGTTTTTTTTGTTTGTTTGTTTTGTTTTTTTAGTTTTTTTTATCAGAAGCAGGGAGGGGCAGAGGGAGAGGGAGAGAGAGAATCCCAAGCAGACTCCATGCTCAGTGTGGAGCCTGGCATGAGGCTCGATCTCATAACCTTGAGATCACGACCTGAGCCGAAGTCAAGAGCCAGCCACTTAACTGACTGAGCCACCCAATTGCTCCAGTATGGTGTTTGATGTTAGCAGCTGTTTTAATGTTGATCCTGTGCGTGTCACCATTAGAACTTTGTAATGCCTGTCATTTATTCCAAGAATGGCAAAGATAGAAGAGATGCAGGAAGGCTGGTCTCTCAAATTTTAGTGTTGGTGATGTCAGGGGGCTGAGATTTCTAGTGGTTGAAAGTATAAAATAAATTCATAAAATAGAAAGGATAAGCCTTGTTGTCAGAATTACTTTGCAGCACCCCCCCGCCACAGGCATCTTTTAAGCTCCATTAAGTTATTGTTGCATTTGTTGCCTTGTCATTGTTACCATTTCTTTATTTCTTCTTCTTTTTTTTTAATGCCTGCTCACTTTTTGTTCCAAAATGCTCTGATAATTATATCTTTAAAAAAATCTTCAGTATATTATAGATGAGCTTGTCTGTAAATTTGCATGTGTTAGAGCCTGAACTGCATGTCTTAATGACCACATAGAGATATTTACAGCATCCTAGGAATTCATGCCATGGAATAAAAAGGAGTTAAATTGAAGATTAATGTTAAATTGAAGATTAATGCTATCTCATGTCACTCTATTAAAGATAACTACTCACATGTACCATTGTAGTCTAGGTGAAAAGTAAGTTTTACATGTAATAACTTTGTTCTTATATTCTTTGATCAACTCAACTCAGTTGGAAACACAAAAGCAATAGAGAAATCTCCAGCAGGTTAACTCTTTGCCTTTCATCTCCTTCAGTCACAAGAAGAAGTCTAGAAATAGGGAAATATGATACAAAATGGACCACTTCAGACCAACATTTCATGGGTCAACTTTTACAGTAAAATTGTAGGCTAATCAAATTCTAGAATAGATTGAGTGTCAGCCAGATGTGCTGGAGTCTTTTCATTGCTTCTTGACCTACTGTTAACTTGAATGTGAAAAGATAGCATTAGAGCACAGGGTGTTATACACAGCTACTGAATCATTGAACACAACATCAAAAACTAATGATGTATTAACTGAACTGAGCTGGCTAACTGATCGTAATAAAAAATAAACAAAAAATGATAACATTAGAATGAGTACAATGGCAATTTTCAAAACATGTCTTTGTGTGTTCTTAACACTAAGTAAGACTATTGGCTGGCACCCAATAAATGGTGGGCACTTAATAAATGTGGTTTTTAAGTGTATGAATTAGCATCTTTAATGTGAACCCTTGGGGGGAAAACACAATGTACTATGTACCACCTCTATAAAATTATAATTACTATTATCTCATAGGGTTGGTATAAGGATAAAATTATATAATCATGTGAAGTCCCTTGACTAGTATGTGGCATATTGTAATCACTTAATAAATATTAGAGTATAAATTAGATAGTAATGGCTTCTTACAGTGACTTTGCTGTTGGAACTAAGTTTGAGACACACACATGCACCTACACACACACACACACACACACACACGGTGTGGCATACTAGAAAGGGCAACATCCTGGTGGCCAAGAGCACTGGTTTCTGAAACTTGTTCCATAATTTGCATGTCCTCTGACCCCAAGGAAGCATCATTAAATATCTTGCTTCATTTGTCATGCCTGTAAAATGGGAATTATAATACTTGAACTGCTATGAAGACAAATCCTCTCTCGAGGGTTTTTCTATGATATTTAATGGCCACAAGCCAATGATCATCTTAACATAAATTATGAAAGCCTGATATGAGAATAGATTTATGATTTATAAATACTTAATCTGAAAATTGTTATTGTGGTGATGATCAGAGACTCTGAAATGGTGACAGATTATTTGAACTGAAAGAATTCTTCAGGCAACAGATTTGAAAATAGAGTCCCAGTTGAGTGACGTAAATTTGCCAAGGCCGGTCATTGTCACTAAGGGGAAGATTCCTGATTAGAAATTAGGTGTTCAGTTGGTGATGAGCTTGATCAAGTTATTTTTATTGCATCACTGACTTGGATGAAAAAAATGGCACAACAGAACAGAAGACAAATAAGGCTCTTAAAACATATGCAGTGATAAAATGGATCTCTTTGAAAATGGATGATTCCCTGTCCCCTTCCTCTCTGCCTCTGTTGATAGCGGTGCCCATCCATCATCTAGGCAATATAGATCCGCGAGCAACATTTATAAGTTTTTCTAGGGTTCTGTTCCATCTTCCTGCGTAGACAAATGGAAACATTTAAGTTCTTATGACTTTATAAATAACATAGCATTTAAATTATTTTATTTTGGTGGAATATATAGAACACCAGGTTCACCATTTTAACCCCCTCTTTTTTTTTTTTTTTTTGGCTGTACAGTTCCATGATATTAAATACATTTGCAATGATGTCTAACCAGTGCCACAATCCATTGCCAGAACTTTCATTATCCAGAACAGACATAGAGCATTTTGGAAAATGAACCAGAACTTGATTTTTGGAAAATGGTCTTGGGATGGTGCGTTACCTCCATGTAGATAAGTGGGTTTGTTTCATGCATTTTTCTCCTGTTCAATTTAATTTAAACAATTGGTTTTATCTTCTGAGCCTGTGCCAGACTCCTCTGAGGCAATCTTCATGATTTTGCATCTGTGAAACCCTAACAGTTCCATAAGATGGGAGGAGACATTGGTATTAGGTCAATTGGCTGGCTGACCTATAATTATATCTCTCTTGAAAATAATGACATGGCTAATTTTAGTATTCTTCATCCTGATTGCTGTTTTTATTTAATTATTTAGAAACCTCTTTCTGTAATAATGAATTGTACCTAATGAAGTTATTAGCATTACCATGTGTTTAAATGTACCAACTGTAGTCAAACATAATCATGAAAATGCTTGATGTAGCAAGTTTAGACTTCATTGTCAAGAGCAGCTGAGGGAACAAGGGATGAAGGCGATAGCTCCATGTACAGTAGTTTTCCCCTTGCTTGTATATATCATAGTCTAAAATTTTCTAAGAGAGAACAAAGTCTTCAATCCAATTTGGCTCTGGGGAAAAAATCTTTTTGTAAAATGGATAAACTGACATTTTCCATACCCAGTGATTCATCATGTATTTCTAAATTCTGATAAAAATTGTTACAAGTCTTTTCTGTAGCATTATTTGAAAATCTACATTATTATGTATGACAGACCATGTCAAAATAATTGTGTGTGGGACTAGTCTGGGTTAAGGGGAATCATATTTGATGTTACTAATTTTCACATTATTTCACCCATAAAAATTCTTCTAGCAGCAAAAGTTTTATTGCACTGTATTTCAGAATCTCTAATTTATTCATGGGATAAATGTTTCATATAATGAATTTTCAAGTAAATGTATTCTGAAATTCATGCATAACCATGGCTGCTGTAAAACCATAAAAATTTGGTTAAAATTGAGGGATCTCTCCATTCCTCTTGGAAAGTGTAGTGGGGAACCTGAAAGATTTTATGTTAATGAAGACAATATTGTTCAGCTTTCCTTTTTATCCAATATAGCCCTTTTATTGAGTTCAAGCCATTATCACAATTAATAACTTGAAATGGAAGCACTTCATCAATTGTGCTGAGCTACTACCACAGCTTAAAATGTAGCGTGTGCTAGGCCCATTTTATGTCATTTCACACATGCCTTTTGCTAGACAAATGCTCTCTTTTTTGCCTTCTGAATGTCTTGAGTGGTAGTCGTTAAAAATCCCTCTCCCTTTTGGTATTCTAACCTGCCTTTCTCCCCGCTGTGCCCTGTCTACACCTGTGGATACTTGTGGTGGTGGTGGTGGTGGCTGAATTCTACATTGAATGAGCCTCTATGGGCCTTGCTGAGGGGCATTGCTCTGCCTTGATCCATGTCCGATCAAGAGAGGTGAATAAAAGCAGGGGTTGTGAGCCCTGGGTCTCATCTGCCCCCATTCTCACCTATAAAAGTGGGATCAGATTACTCCACCTGGGATTTTACTCTAGTTTTCATTCTTTCTGACTGGCAGAAGTAAGTGGTAATCCTAGGAATTGGAAGAATAGAATTTGTGTTTATCATGAAGATCAGGAATCCTTGTGATGTGGGAATGTTGCTCAGGCCAAACCTGTGGGATTACACTTGAAGATTAAGTTCACCTAAATAACTCTGATTTTGAAAGCACACTCTAATACTGCATTTGAATAGTTTTTAAACAGTATCCCCCACTTAAAAAAAATCTGGAGTTCATGCTTCCACAAGATGGTGTTTCCTGGGGACAAGGACAACACAGAAGTTAAAAGATCACATAGTATAGGTTCCTCTGTCTAGACAGCCACTCTGGTTTGGAATTCTTCCCTGAAAGACAAACAATGATCAGAATGGAATGGGCAACCCTGCTCAGAAAACCAAAAAAGAAAGAAAATGGGCTATCAAATATGGTGTTTTAATGAGTAGAATCTGAAATTCAAGATCTAATTATTTGTCTCATTTGGAGAGAGGAACTGTTGCACATTCGTAGTTGTCCATTTATTCAACAGTGTCTACTGTATACTACTATGAACCTGTCACTTTCTTAGGCATTGGGGACATAGTAATAAAGCCAAGCCCCTGCCTTCATTCACCTCCTGTTCCACAGAGGGGTGGGAGACGGGGGACAGAAAATACACAGCAGCTCAGTTTTTAGAAGAGTGGTTAAGAGTCCCCATTGAGAAGATGACATTTGGGAACAGACTTAAAGGGGGTGAGGGAACGAGCCATGGGGTTCTGGGGGTGGGGGAGAGCCTTCCAGACAATGATAGCAAATGCAAAAGTGTGTCTGAGAAATATGAAGCATTCCATTGAGGCAGGATCAGAGCACATGAGAGGGAGAAAGGTAGAAGACAACAGGTTAGGGAGCATCTAGCAGGCCATTTGTAAGGGTCCTGGATTTTCCTGTAAGAAGCACAGAGGCTTTTGAGCAGTGTGAGCTAGGCACACTTGCATGGCATGTTGGTCAATTAAAACAAATACATCAAATTTAGTTGATTTTCCTTAGTATGTGACATAAGCTTTGACATAAGCTTTGGTAAGGGGATGTGGTATAACCTATACCTTTGAGGACCAGCACCTTCAGGGCAGGGGAAGACCAGCCTTGCACTGAAGGATGCCCAGTCTGCCCTGATCTTAAATAATGAGCAATAGATTTCACAGGAAATGCCTCTAGTATAGAATTTCCAGAGGTTTCTGTTCCACCCAACAGGCAGAATTTCCGACAATAAATTCCATTCCCAAACCACAAGCAGTCAGCCTAATTACAGGCATCTGAACCATCCCCTCTCTCCATTGGTAGAAATAAACTTGAAAAGTCTGCCCAGTTATTGACTTGCGTGCCAAAATCAATGTGAGGTAGTCAGTTCTCAAATAGAAGAGGCTGAGGAGAATGTAGGAAGAGGCTTGAAAAATTAGCCTCTTCAGAAATGCAGGAAGAGGATGTTTGCCATCTTGGGGCTGGGGGGGTGGCATACTTCCTAGCAGCCTGTGTTGGAGGGGCCCGATGAAGTTAAATGAGTTAATCTTAGTCTGCTCAAGAAGTTAGTTCCGTTCCAATGGCTCTTTCAGGGGATGAAAATGCAAAGTGAATCTCTGGATGACCAGATGCATGGAAACAGGTTTTAAATGACTACAATGTAATTGATCTATGCTGACATCAGTTGTGACCCAGGTAATAGTAGAGCTAAAACAATTTCAAGTGGGTCAAGACATCCCTGGAGTACTTGCTGATGTGATATAGAAATCTCCCAGCGATGTGTCTTAAGTCCTGTAAATCATGTTAGACTTAATGAAACCTTTTGCAGGAGCATTCCATTTCTATGATGCATTTAACTGCACTTGTTGACATGTTGTATCTGGAGTGAAGAAATATGGAAACTTTTATTAATTACTGTGGGCCTAGGAAGATAAAATATACAGACACCTCGTTTTTTTTCCAGTAAGATTCCAAGCGTATATCTTTATGTGTAATTACTCCCTAATTATTTAAAACACTCTCCCTTAGACTAATATTTGCACGTCGGCTTTGTGGGTTTAGTCTGTGATGTTTTTTTTTTTTTTTTCTGGTAGAAACATCTGACACATAAGTCTAAGTCTGATCTGGGGTGTGGTCAGCATGTTTAGTTTCGTTGCTTTGGCACAATCAAGTTTGAAAAATACCACCAGTTTAGTTCAGTTCTATTAGATGGATTCCACTGGAATGCCTGTTCTGTGCAACACTGTTTATACAGCATCGTCACAGGGAACCCATAGAGACCACAGCCCCAACACAAGGTTACTGAGAACCAAAATTTAAAGCAACCTGTGTGCTTTTGCTCTTTTGCTCTCTCTCCCTCCCTCCCTTCGATCAGTCCTCTCTCCATCCTTGTACATGAACATACACTCAATCTTTTGCCTGCAAGTCCTGTCCATTATCTCTTGTCCCCCTCCCAGGGCTTAATAACTATCCATAGCCATTGCTCCACAACCATTCACTGTAAGTCACAGTCGTAATGGTGGTGGAAAGAGCAACACATGGGCTATTCCTTGGTGCTTCTGAAACATAAATGTTGCCATTAGTTACTCCCCAAAAGATGGTGGGAGCAATTTGCTAGTAATATTTTGATAGTAACTATATAAACATATTTGTCATGCTATTCTGACTCCTACATCTTCATTCATAGAAGAACATTTTATTTACATTTTCAAGTAAGAGGGTGGCAGTTTAACTGAGACTTGCAATTTATCACTTGCTTTGCTTTCCAAGGCAGATCCTGGAAGTTGTTCCCCACCACCTCCTACCCCCTCCCCCTGAAATGGATCTGTGATCATTCTTTCAAAATGTGTGTTTTCTGTTATGCTCACAAGGGAAAAACAGATATCTGTATCTGCATATTTTTATTTATATCTATATCAACCCTTCCTTTACATCCTGGGATAAATTCCCTGCCTTGAGAGGCTGAGATGATTCCAGTCCATTGGGGTTTATATGTCTCACTGCCCCTTGGCATTCCAGGCTTAAAACCTACACATGGAGAATTCATTTCACTTGGTGGAGGGCAACTTTCTTTTGAGTGTTTATTTCCTAATCAAAGCAAGACCATCCACAGTGTGAAGGGATTTTTTAATCACAAGAGTCAACATGAATCTGAACAAAATTGGGCAAGGCTAGAAGAAACTTACATGTGGATAGAGGGAAACTTGAACATGGAAGTGAAGGGCACATGGCTCAACCACTTATTTGCTTTGTGACATTGGAGAAAGTCTTTTGGGATCAGTTTGCTCTCCTGTAAAATGTGGATAATAGACCCTGCCTGGGGCATCATCGTTAGGCTCAAATAAAACAGATGCATTGAAAATCACTTGTGAGGATACCACAAGATAAGGTTTATCAAGTGGTGATCATGTGGAATCACTTAATAGACAAGAGCAGCTATTATTGTTGGAGCAGATGGATCCCCGCTCATTATTATAGCGCCATGCACCCAGGGCTATCAGTGGGGGCCATGGAAGGATTGTGGACTAATGATTGTTCTCTGTTAGGGACAGATCATTTCATGCTTGAGGAGACAGGGTAAGCTTCATGGAGGAGTCATGATTTTATTCGTTTTGCTTCACAAGTGTATAAGAAATGTATTGTCACACAGTTCTGAAGGCTAGAAATCCAAAATCAAGTTGATGGCAGAGCCATGGTCACTGTGAAGCCTCCAGGGGAGGATTCTTCCTTATATCTCCCAGCTTCTTGTGGCCCCAAGTGTTCCTTGGCCATGTACTTCAATCTCTACCTCCTTCATCACATGGTCTGCTCTGTGTATACCTCTCTGTCCAGATTTCTCACGTCCTATGAAGACACCAGTCATTTTGGATTAAAGGCCCAACTTCCTGTTGTATGACTGCTCTTAACCTCATGAATTACAGCTGAAACACTCTGTTCCCAAACAAGGTCCATCATAGTCACAGGTACTGGTGGGAGGGGGTGGTGTTGCAGCAGTTCAACCTATCTTTTTGGAAGGACATAGCTCAGCCTCTAACAAAAGGTCTAAACTAAGATTCTGATCCATGCTGGGTGCTGGTATTAATTCAGAAGGACAGGCAGGCAAGGCAGAGTGAAGGAGGACTTATAAGTGAGGGACATCATGTGACTAGAGGTTCTGGAGAAGAAAAGCACAGTTTTGTCCAGGAAATAACATGCTGATATGCTTGTCCAAGCAGTCATTTCCCCATGAGTGTGGTGAAGATGTTGCAGTGAAGGTGGGCCATGTCATATATGTCCAGGCCTTATGACATTTGGAATCATACTGGTCCCTTTGGCCTTGTTGCCCAACTTGGGGACTGGCCCTTACCTCCACTTGGTCTTACAAGAAGTGAACCTGCAAGAGGTCCTAGACTTCCAACCTCTCCCCACTTCCACATGCCCCTCTTTGTTCAGTCACTATAGGCTGTCAGGCTGACCTCTTCCTATAGCCTTACTGCCTGGGACATGGCTATGTTTCTCTTTCTGACTTGTTCCTCTGCCACCAGGTCTTCTGTCTAGTTGATTTAACATACTGCTGCAGAGCTTATCACCCCAAGCCCCTTCAGTGGTTCTCCAACACCAATACAATGAAAGTCAGGCTCCTTGCTGTAGGACAAAGGCGTGAACGTACCTGCCTCTTCATGGTTGGACTCCATTTCCCCATAAAGACTCTTCATTCCCATCACACTGAACCCCCACCCAGAGTGCCTCAACCATCCCATGTGGTGTCATGTGCAATGCCTTCTTTACATCACTTTGCCCTGAGGAGTGCCTTTGTTCATGGTCTTGTTAGTTCCTTCTCAGCCTTCAACACTCAAGTATTATCTCCCCCAGGAAGCCTTTCTTGATCCCCTTTCTGGTCTTTGACAGTGCTCCTCCTTCTCATGCTTCCCAAATATAGAGCTGTTGTCACTTCTGTGCCCGGTCTCATGGCACAGTGTACTACGGGCACTGATGACCTTGGCTTTCCACTCTACTACATAGCAAGGGCTTGAGAAGGGCCCGTGTCTCATGCCTCTGTAGCCCCCATGCCTATCATGGGGCCTGGCCCAGGGAAGACTGCCAGGAGAGAGGTTCACAGCTGGAGACTGGAAGAGCAGAGGCAGGCTAACGTCATGGCCTTAGAGTTACCCCTGAGATAATTGACCTGCTAATGTCTTCTGGCAAAAATGCAGGTAGAAGCATCCTCTCTAACCCCTATAAACCCTGTACCTGAAGAGGATTTTAATGCAACGGAGAGAGAAGGGGAGAAACTTTCTAATTATATAGCCCACGGGCCCCTGTCGTTTGGCAGGGACCATATGAAGCACTCACTTTTCTCTGTCTTAATCCACCATTTCCCAAAGTCTAATTATTGAGAGAACATTAGGCAGAAGATGGGGAGTGAGGCAAAAACTTCAGTAGACAATCACCTTGTAAACATCTTGTGATGGGGATAGCTATTATACAGGAACGCTCAGTACCGACTGAAGCTCAGGCGAGTTTAGCCGAGCAAATCAATGCAAGTTAATCTTTCAGTGTCAGCTGGCTGAGTTTTGGACGAGTGATGAATGCCTTGACTGGAAAGATGGAATGCCGGAATGCCAGCCAGTGCTCTGACAGCTACAGATGGTGCCAATTACTGCCAGTGGCGCCTGCCCTGCTGTGAACCCAAGATGTCTGATTTGTGGCCACAGGAAAATGAAAAAGAGGCCTTCCAGCTGGGCCTGTCACCTGTCCTCTATTGTTCTGTAACCAAAATTGTATTCAGGTGTAAAGACCTTTTTGGTGATGGTGGTGGGGGAGGCAGTTCTTGAGCATGGAGAGGGGACAGCGTGCCTCATGTTAATTACACAGCTGCGCTAATTGCAGAGAATATACCTAAGAAGGGTGGGGCAAATCACTAGCAAGGTGGGTGACTTCTTCCCACCCCATATCCAGCAAACAAAAGACTAACTATAAATCATCCTGGATTACAGACAAAAGCAAATGAAAATAGCCCACATACTTACCTTTTCTGTGAGACTTTGGACACAGCAGCAGCTCTTAGCGCACTGTTCAATTAGGTGTGCCCTTGCTAGAAGAATTGTTGTGCCTATGTCCATGCTCAGATCATGGTTAACGAATGAGCCCACAGTCCATGGCAGCCACTCTTGCTGGATGAGAGCTCCTGATGCACTTTAGTTACATTATTCTTAATCTTCCCAACAACCTTGCCTGTGAGATATTATTATGCCACTCAAAAATGAAGGGACTCGGCAACAGAGAGACTGAATGACTTTCTAGAGGGCTCAAAATTACTGAACAATGCCAAATGGATTTGAGTACAATTCTCCAACTCTTAAGAATACGTATGGCTAAGAACAGAAAAGAAGACTATGGGTTTCCATTCCAAATAGTTGAAGAATGAAGGGGTGGATCAGTGTTGGCTGGAGCAGTAATGGTTCACACGGAGAGCTAGGGAGTAGGAGTGGAATAGCAATGGGGCACGGAGACAAATGTAATGAGTACATCATTTACATTTTTGCTGTTATTGGTAGCCACATTTTCTCTCCAGTGAGTCACTGCTAAATCTTAACAGTTCTGGCCTTAGATAACAGTTAGGCACCAGGATGTGTTTCCCTGAAGCAAGTAAGGTGATACGGACAGCTGGCACCCAATAGCTCGAGTCAAGAGGAAATACCACCCTATTCTAGTTGCTGAGCCTTGGAGTGGCATTGGATTCTTCCAGAATACCTGAACAAAGCTCCTCCAGCCACACTCATCAGTAGTTCCATCATCCCTTGGGAGCCTCATAGATGCAGAGTGAGGAGTGGAAAAGGTGGCTGCAAAGCACTGAGCTAACCCAGGGGCAGTGTCACACCCCCATGGCCTAGCCCTGTCCACATGGATGTGGTCCTCCACACACAGTGTGGTTTCCCTGGAGGTATGGGTGTAATGGCTCTCTGCTGGGGTTTTCGTCTCCAGATTTGTGAGTATAGGTCCTGGGTCTGGGATATTGTCTGGTGCGTTAGAAGACTCTTCCCCCTTTGATAAAACATGAAACAAAATCAGGCTTCAGTGACCTCTGGGAAAGCCTCAAAGACTTAACACATGGTCTTAGAAGACATTCCCTCTGAGTCTGCGAGAAGTTAGAGATGGAGCTGAGGTCCTAAGGAAACTTGGCTCACCAAGAGACAGCTGGTACCTTTAAATCACTCTGCTTTTCTGACATAACTCTCATCTTTGGTAAACTTTCAGGACATTTCTCCCTTTCCTACTTTGTTCCTTTATAATTTTTTTTTCCTGATTCAACACAAATTACCATTGACTGCACTTCTACATTTCTGTCTCTTTGTGATATTTAATGGAATGAATCTAGACATCTGTGATCTCTAATTGATTTTTTCCCCCAAAAGACAATTTGTTCTAAGAACTTAGGCAACTCACACTTACTTTATTTGGAATATTGTAATGGTTTTGGACAAAATATCTGGGTCATTTTGGTTTTCCTTCCTGCTTTTCAAGGTAGCCAAGAGTATCCTCTAGACTGTGTTGAGCAAATGTATTTTTGGAGGGATTTTATGTAAAACTAATATAGTATCTGAAGGGTGACAGTCAAGTTGTCCTCAGTAATGGCCACGTGGTGATCATTTCAGGGGTTCTTAAGATCATCGAGGGTCCACTGATTTCCTAGAAGGGCTCATAGGACTGAAGGTACAGTCTTACTCACGGCTCAGATTTATTATAGACACAACAGCAAGGATATATAGCTGGATCAGTATGGGAAATGATCCATCAGGAAGAGTCTGGTGAAACCCTCGTGGGGGCTTCTAATATTGTCTCTCTCCCACCAGGGGCCACACTGAATGCTCTATCCCCAGCAGCAAAAATGTTGCAACATGTGTGACATATTTCTGCCCAGGGTATCCCCTTTGAGACTTAGTGTCCAAGACTGGGGTCTGGTCACATAGGCCCACTCTGCCTAGCCACTACCAAATTTTCACACTCCCAGAATCTGAGGGTCATCAGTGCCCTGGCAGGTAAAATAGCCTTACACTTAGGGAAAGGTCTCTATCAGTGTGTCTTAGAGAGGCCTGGTGGCTTCCTTCTAATGTCTCCTCATAAACATTTGGACCTGATAGCAAGTTGGAGCTGACCTGAAAAGCTTCCAGGATCAAGGTGCTGTCCTGATAGGGCATACACACCTGAGGAGCCCCAGGCTCTACGGGCTAACAGAGCCCCCAGCGTGACTGACCTTCCACTGCAAGAGGCCATGGTGGGTCTAAAAGATAGAAGTTATGCTTTCCAGTCCAATTTAGATGTTTGCTGTTCTATTTATTTATTTATTTATTTAAAATTAGTAATGATCTACTGATTGAGCAATTTAAGCATAATAACATGGAGATCTGCTTTCTTTCTCCATGGAATTATTGGGCTAGAATTACCTAAGTGCTAATAGTTTGTAAATTGTGATGGAGAAAAAAAGCATTTTGTCCTCATTTTATTAAATGTGACCTATAGGAATTGAGCTATTTTGCCCTCAACCTCAAACACAAACACTTCATAGATTTCAGGATCCAGTTAACAGTAGAAATATATTAGTAAACAAATGGCCCTATAAAAACGACCCTCTAAGCACCTGGAAATCAGGTCAGAGGTTCCAGATAAGTTTTTTTTGTTGTTGTTTGTTTGTTTTTTTGTCTTTTTGCCAGTCGTGTACATTCTATTTCCAACCATAACACTTTGGAGAATTGGTGGCTTCTGCTCCAAATGACTATGAATAGCTAAATCACTGTCTTTTAAGTGGGAAAGTGGCTTTCGCGTTACAACATTTAGAAGTAAAGGTGAATGGAGAGCATGACACAGGGGTCAATAAGGACGTAGCACTTTATAGTTTACAAAATCATCCCATCGATTCTCACAATTACCCTCTGTGGTTGGCATTTTTGTTCCCACTTTAGAGGTCAAGAAAAATGGAAGTGGGCACATGCTGAAAATCACTGTGAACAGATAGCGAAACAGAGATCCAAACATGGTCATCCTGCCCTCCTCCCACCAGCCTCTCTGCCCTTCACTGTCACCATGAGGCTCGGAACCATCATCGGGCCTCATCCGGCTTCAGCCAGGAAATGGCTTTTACAGTAGAGAAAACATTCTCCGTAGCCTCCTAGCACCTCAAGCCTGATGTTTCTCTTGCAGACATTCCTCACTTTTTCCATTCAGGGATTCATAGAGTCCCAACAGAAGGTGCATTTTGTGTGTTTTGATGTTTGGGGCAGATGAGAGCTGCAGAAGGTCCTTCGAACGAGGGAAGATATCGGGAGACATAAACCTGCGGACTTACCAAATATCACATACGACGTCCCTTCTGAGTATCATGGGGGCCAGAGAAGCTTTTGGCTGGTTAACAGTCCTGCCAACAGAGGTGATCTGCCAGGCTCTGGGGCTTATTGGCCTTCCTAGCCAGACCTGCTGCTGTGGAGCTGAGTCATCAGCTCTCTATCTCAGTGGTTTGTGCAGAGCGAGTTGAGGGTGGAAGCTTGGAGCAAGTTGCCTTCCCTGGGCCTGGCTGCTCACTAAAGGACTCTCTGCCGGCTTCTGAACCCATTTTCATTTCCTGCCAGCAAGAAGAGAAGGGGTAAATCTGGCACAATCCGTAGGCCATAGGCCCCAAGTGGACAGTTTTCTGCAGAACTGGAGAGGACGATGGGCGGGCTTATGTAACATTAAACCCAAGCGGGCACTTACCCACTTTGCCTCGGTGCAGCTCGGTTAGGACTTGGCACGAATGAGTGTGTTTGCATTTCATTCCACTTGGCCACTGGCCAGCAGGGAGACTCTATTTTCATTTTGGAATTCCACTTGGCAGATCCTTAAAAGTCACCAGAGAACTTTTCCTGAGTAATAAAAAGCAACTTTTATTGAAAACTAATTATTTCTTTCAGATGAATATGCCAGCTGTTTGAAAATGTTCTGGTCACGTTAAAGCATATTTTAATAGTTGCTTACAAATGCAGATTCAGTTGTGAAATCTTTTTTGACAGTAACTTATAAGCACTTTATTCCAATGTGCCTTGAAGCCCTAGTTCCATGCAGGTCTACAAATCTGATAAATGGGGAAAATATCCACTAGTTGTATAAATCAGTGATTTGGGGACTGGGCAAATGTTGTAAAATTCAACATATAACCTGGAGCATGTTTTCCCTTTGAGCTAAGACTGACAGAATAAATACAGATTTCATCCATTTAGCAGTTTAAAGCTTTTAGAAAGAAGTGGGATCTGATGACTCGGGAAGGTTTGGGTTATGTTGGGTATACTTGGTGTTGGGTTTCATTATTGGGGAAACTTATTCTGGTGTGTTTCCTGGGTTCTAGGCTGCATCCTAGCCATAGGGATGTGTATGAAACACTCAACTGAATTAGACACTGTCTTTGCCTGCCAGGAATTTACAGGCCCATGGAGGTGGATCAGAAGTTGGGTGAGAACAGATGTATAAACAAGTGCGACTGATGTGATGTGGGTGTAAAATGAAGGTTTAAGGGGAGTCTTGAGCCAGCCCAGAGCCTGGAGTACATTCTGACCAAATGGACCAAAGGAGAGCATGAGAGAAGAGGGACTATTTGAGTGAAGCCTTAAAGGACTAAACTGTTACTGTTAAATGGACTATGGAAAAAGGCCATTTCTCATGGAAGGAGCAATCATAGAGGCACAGAGGAGCACAAGGGCATGGTCTCTAAGGGACACTGTAGAAGGAGGTGAGGCTGGAGGGAGCAGATGATGGAAGGTCTAAATGTTATAGCACAGAGGTTCTCTTTTCCGCATAGGTTTTGTGAGAAGGGAACTCACATACTTGGACTTTGTTTTAATTCCACTGGAGAATGGATCTGTGGGACGGGAAAGAGGTTGGGGAGGCTGACCAGTTAGCAGCTGTTGTAATAGTTCAGGGGAGGGTTGATGAGAGCTTGCGAGGGGCATTAAAACAATTATCTAGTGAATTTAATCAGTTCAGAGTGTGATCTGGCTAATCTGGGAGTGGGAGGGTGGGTGGAGGAGGCACTTTAATCTCAATCACTTGTCTTTGTTGACTTGACTTGGCCAGATAATTGTCTCAACACTCCACTTTGCTTTGCCTTGTCAGAATCATTGTATAGTTTGGACAAATTGCTTGGTATCTCTAGGTTTCCTTTTTGCCAGCTGTAAAATAGGGATAAAAATTCTTGCCGCCAGTGGTAATGGCCTCATAGGAATGCTCTACGCACTTGTGTGAGAGCTAGCATATTCTTGGCATGAAATGATCATTAATAACATTTCTAATACTTCTGCTACTGTGCTTCGAGATCTTATGAAAAGTCAACATCCCAAAATACTAAATATTTTAAATACGAGGAAACATTCAGGAGTAATAAAAGGGTGACACCATCTCATTAAGCAATAATTCCTGATGGTTTCCCCTTCATTTGCAAATCCTCTCTGATCCATTTTCACTTAATTCACAGAACTTCATTTTATAAAACAAATGCAACATCCAGTGTTGTCTGGAGAAAATTTCTAGGGTTTTCTCCTTGAATTGGAGGCTCCCTTCCACCAGCTCAAAAGATGCCCCAAACTCCTAGAGGTTTTCTGTCTGTGGTGACAGTTGAAATTCAGTGGTTATCTCAGAGTTGGGCAGAGTCCTTTGCTTGTGGTCCTAGGGCCCGGTGATTGAATGATGCTTTTTTAGTTTTCAAAACGGTGATGACAACTTTAAGGGAAAAAACAAATGCCTTTGCTAATTGATCTCGGGCTATTGTAGAGTGTTAAGGAAATAAATGGGCTGAATTAAAGGGGGGTGGATTTCGTTGGCATTTTCTTTCAGGAAACCAGCCTCCCCATCGTCCCAACACATGCAAGACAAAAATGTACATTAATGAGATGCACAGTTCTGTTGTGATGCATTGACATGGCCAAAATTACATTTTTCAAAATGTCCGGGGTTGGTTGGCCAGGATTAGCAGTGCTTAAAACAAAACAAAATAAAACACAAAATAAAAACACCCAAAGCCAACAACGCATGTCAGTTCTACCACCAGCAAACAAATAGTGAAACTATTCCCAGGGCGTAAAACCAGTTTACCAGGAAACACAGGCAAGTGACAGCTGAGCTCCCCATTGCGGTGAAGTGTGACTTTGTGATGGTGCCATGGCCAAGCTGTGGAAGAGAGGAAGCTTCGTTTCAGCTATTAACAACCCATGTGATGTGGAAGCACCTTACTCCTGGATGAGAAGCTTAGCAACTGAGAGGACTCTAAGCACTGGGCAAGATCCCAGACACCACTCTCAGAGATCAGCTCGCACTGGCAGGTCATTTCAGTGAGACAACGGCTTCAAGGAAGGGCATCCAGTTTCTTAAGTGGCCTAAATCCCCCTATTGCTCCTCTTCCTCCTCTGTTAACCTTAACCTTAGACCCTGCTAACCTTAAAAATAAAACTATCAGCTACTTTACCAGCAAAAATGTGTTTATTGGGGAATAGCAAAGAATTGCAATTTGGGACACACAAGCTACAGCAAACAATCTGGAGAACAAAGGAAAGGAAGGCTTTTTCATAGAGGACAGAGAGAGTTGGGAGGGGCTGGGGCAAATAAAAAGCCCACTAGAGTAAACTGAGGTTTTGAAGTGTAGTGGCTTCTCATTGGCTGGACTGTTGTCAAGCAGGGATAAAATCTTTCCTTCTCCTGGGGTCATAACGTAGTAGCTTCTTCCTGTTGGGATTGGAAGGTGTGCCTGTTTCTGATGGGGTCTGCCTTCGGTAGGGCATAAGAGCTTTCCCCTATTAGCTTCCTGACTCCATTTGAAATGAGGTTTCCTTTGAGTGATGTTCTCATTTCTGAAAGATTTACCTCTGTGCTGCTCCAGATGCCTTAGACCAGCTTCTAGAGAAGCAGACCTTTTCATATGTACACTCCTCGGGACGTGGCAGTATAGAGCCAAGCTACATGGCCTTCCCTAGCTGGTTTTGGTGAGGGACCAGCTGCAGTGAACTGCATCTGAGGTGGCAACATTTGAATCCATCTGAATGGGTTGCTTTAATAGGAATGGGAAGATTTCGCCTGCAGGATGGTAGGGCTGGCCCTGACTTGATAGGAGACTACTGACTCATTTCTGTACCATACTCCAAACAGCTCAGTGGAAGCATTTTCCTTCAGATTGCAACCTTTGCCCTGTCTTAGAGATAACAGGGGAGGGATGCCCAGGTGGCTCAGTGGGTTAAGCATCTACCTTCGGCTCAGGTCATGATCCCAGGTTCCTGGGATGGAGCCCAGCATTGGGCTCCCTGCTCGGTGGGGAGCCTGCTTCTCCCTCTGCCTCTGCCTGCTGATCCCCTTGCTTGTGTTCACTCTCTCTCTGACAAAATAAATAAATAAAGTCTTAAAAAAAAAAGTAACAGGAAAGGGAACATTTGGGACAGAGTGTTTACTTTTGAACTAGATAGAGAACCCTGTTTATTTTTAGAAAGGAAGAGTTTAAAAAACGTTGGATACAGATTTAAAAGGCCTGAGGTGCAAGGAGAAATTCTGCTGATGGTTTTATTCCTGTGATTTGGGGTAAGTTACCATCTGTCTCTTCTCATATAAAAGGGGAATGTCTAGTACCGACTCCACTAGTCTCTCAGCATTGGTTTGGCCAAAGAAGATGTTTCCTATTCTCATTCTTTGGAAACAATCAAGAGTTATTTGTTTGGGGTTAGAAATGTGTTATGAGCACATAGCCTGTGATTGTCCACATTAATTACCTGTCAGTAGAGGCAGGAAGAATCCAATAACCCAGCAGACCACTCATATTCAAACAATAGTGAATGACATGTTTGTGGTTTCCTTTTTCCTTGTATATAAATAACACTAGCTTAGAAGTGAGTTGATCTTTGGTCAAGAGGTTATCACTGACTCTGATTTAGAAATGCAGTTAACTTTCCATCAATGGCTGTGGTTGACCTCAAACAATTATAGTAATTTTTTTTCCCTGTAAGGTTTTGGCTGGAGGTTGGATTAACTCATTTACCCCATAGATGAACTGGTGAGAATAAAGTAATCAAATATTAGTTTATTTTGGCCACTCATGCAACATACTGCCCACAGGTTTTAGGTTATCTCATAAGGACATTTGATTATGGATGAGTGATATTGTCGTTCATTTATTCATTAAAATATTGGTAACTCATATGTCTAGGTACTAAATAATGTAGGGTTATTTTATTTATTTATTTTTTTCTGTAAACCATTTTGTCTCTAAAGTCTACCATACTTTTCTGTCTTTTGTGTGTTCATTCATCTACTTGAGAAATTTCAAAATGAATCCTAATTTTTTCTATTAGACTCTGCTAGTACTCCAGAGGTGGGGTTTAGTAGACTTATTATATGATCCCTGACATGGAAGAGTCTCTAAATTGATTTTTATGAAAATGAAAAAATTAAAACACAGCTGATGAGAAAAACTATAATTTTATTAAACCAGAACCCAAACTTCTTTAAACTCCATGACTTATTTTTTTCTGCTTCTAAGGTTTTTTTATTTTATTCTCCTTTGGAGTGCTACCGTTGGGTTCCCATATCAGTCGGTGCACAAGTCACCAACATATATCATTAATGCTTGGAAATTGTAGCTTTCAGTCTTACCAAGCACAAGAAAATGTCTCCATTTGACAGTGGGTTCACCCAAATGCTGATTGGGGAGAAAAAAGAAAACTAACCAGTTATGTAGCTGTGTGTATATGGTCTGGAATCTAAACAGAAGGAGATCAAAACCTACTCAGCTATTTCCACATGATAGCCTCACTTGCAGAAATAGTATCATTCTCAGTAACACTATTAAATATCCTCACAAGGCATCATCTTATGTAAGTATAATGGTGTGGAGCCAGAAGCCTGGAGACAGAACATGTGTGCCCTGGCTCTGTGCCCCCCCCCCCACCCAGGGGAGACCTCCAGGACCATATTAACCTCACACAGGAAGGGTGATGGAGAAGCATTTGCTCTGTATATTCTCTGCCTCCAGTTCTGGTTTATGGATTCTTTTCCCATAAGAGGCCCTTTTTGGCTCTTGACCTTGAGGTCTTGTCTGATCTCAGTTCAAGAGTTTGGTCCAGGTTTGGAGGAGGGGACCACGGGGGTGGCAGTGCTATGGCGACTACCCATGGAAAAAGGAATAGTAAAGATTAAAGTTATTAGATACATACTGTGTGCTTGGGACTCTGCTGGACCTGTACAGATGTCATCTTATTTGAACGTCTCAATGTCCTTGAGAGTAGAAGCTAATACTATATCCCCACTAGTGACCAGCCAGCCTTTCCAAAGCCGTGTAGTATGTATGGAGTCAGGATTCAAACCCAAGTTCATGTAGACTCCCCATGTTATGCTCTTTTCCCTATACCACACCGACTCCCTCTCTATCTGTCCACATTGAACCTGGATATGACAGATGATAGCCATTGAAGACAGGCTATTTTCTTGGGTGGCTTAAGTTGACCAATACCATCGTTTTGAAAATGTTCACTAAAACCACTTTAGGACTTTAAAAGATTAAAAAAATCTAGCTCCAGATTTCCCCATCGAAAGGGAGAGGCCCCCATTCCCACCACTTCCATAAAATAATGGGGGCAGTGAAACCCATCCACAAAAATAGTCTATTATATCCCTGGTTTTCCTTATATTTTGTGCCTTTGTATTTTTCGTGTGCTTTTAATCAGTTTAATCAGGTGTGAGAACTGAAAGTACCTTTCACGATCATCTAGCCTGTTTGACAGTTGACTAAATTTGAATCCAGAGGAGACTCTTCTTACTTGCAAAATCACACAGCAAGCAAGTGGCAGCAGTAAAATGTAACCCTGAAGAAACTGTCACTATGTGCCTATAGCTATAAGTTAGATCACCCAAACTCATTAGGCAGCTGTTAAGATAAGAATAGACTCTTGGACTTTGCAGTGGCTTGACAGGTATGTACAAGTGGCTTGCATGGAGATCACATACATTTTAGGCATTAAAGCAAGAGACAGCACTTTATCTTTGATGATGGAAACATCGGAGACCTAGTAAAATCATTATTCATTGGAGAATGGGTACAAAAACACTATCTCGAATGTTTCTCTTTGAAGATCTGTGTATAGTTATATACCTACCCACTCTTTCTCTACTTATTCTTTCCGTCCTGTATTTAGCTCTTCGGAATTTAAACATAGCCTGTGTTTTTTGTTTTGTTTTGCATTTTGTTAGAGCACATTAAAGACTGCATTGGAGGTAGAATATGGCTGAAAAGTGGCTCTACCATATAGTTTATAATTTTTAAAACAAGTCAACAGATTCATACATATTAGAATATTAAAATTTACCTTTCCAGTACCTTCACCTTTTTCCTGCTTATTTAAAGAAATGAGTGCAAGTTAGTGTAGTCTCTTTGATTGAGCAGAGCAAATAAATTTCTCTAGATGCACATGAGTTAAAAATCAAGATGGTAGCTCTGTACATTTCAGTCTATTACCTTTAAGACTCTGTTTCATGTCTTTTACAGATCAAAATACAAATTAATGTCCAAGTTTACTAGGCAGCTTTCTGCAACACATCCATGTTAGTTTCTGGATAAAAATTGTACTTGATTCACCATGTCCCCTCAAAACTTGGACTTAATGCTTTCATAATGGGGAAGGAGTAAGTGAAATTCTTGGTTTAATAACTCCATTTTATATGAAGTGGAACTCCATTTTGTAGGAAGTGCTAGAAATGACCAGTTTTGAGTTTAAAAAGTATAATTAAAAGCGCCAAAGTTAATGTAAACTTTTCATTTTCCGTTTGCTGAGACCTATAGCATGTGATAGTGGAGTTACTGCATCAGAGTCAGAATGCATTGGACATCTGTTTTTCTGTCTTTAAAGTAAAAATGGAACTCAAATTATCTTTAAGGTGCCTAAAATGCTAACATCATGTGGTTGGTAAACTTGCATCTACTTTGCAGGTAGGGAAATTAAGAACACTGTTGTAAAACAAAATGTCTTTTGACTATGATTGTTTTGAGTATGATCTTACTACATGAATAGGATGATTGGATCATAATGTTAGTCTTCAAAATAGAACTGCCTGGGGGCACCTGGATGGCTTAATCGGTTAAGCATCCAACCCTTGATTTTGGCTCAGGTCATGGTCTCAGGGGTCATGATATAAAGCCCTGTGTTCAGCTCCATGCTAGGTGTGGAGCCTGCTTTAGACACTCTCTCTGGGATGCCTGGGTGGTTCAGTCCGTTAAGCATCTGCCTTAGGCTCAGGTCATGATCCTGATGTTCTGGAATCAAGTCCTGCATTGGCATTGGGCTGCCTGCTCAGAAGGAGTCTGTTTCTCCCTCTCCTCTGCTCCTTCCCCCAACTCATGCTCATGCTCTCTCTCAAATAAATAAAATCTTAAAAAAAAAGCATACCTAACCCCCACGTCTTATTTTCTAAATACCATTTTCCTTGCTCAGTGAGGAGTCTGCTTCTCTCTCTGCCTGCCTGTTTCTCTCTCCCCTTCTCTCTGACAAAAAAATACATGAAATATTCTTTTAAAAAAGATATTCCCTCTTATTCCTCCCCTTTCCCCTCCCCCATCTCAAATAAATAAATAAATAAGTCTGTTATTTTACCAGCAAAAATGGGTTTATATAGGAATAGCAGATAATTGCAATTTGGGACATGTAAGCTATGGCAAACCATGGGCAAGTTCTGAGAACGAAGGAGGGGAAAGTTCTTCAAAGGAGGTAGAAGGAGAGTTGTGAGGGTTTATAATAAACAAAATGTCCATTGGAGTAAGCTGAAAGCTGATAGTGTAGTAGCTTCTAATTGGCTGAGTTGTGACAATCTCCCTTTGACCGTGGTCTTGCTGGGTGAGGAGAAAATCTTCTTCCTGCTGGAGTAGTCAGGTAGTAGCTGAAGTATTATAGACTTGCAAGGTAGAGCTCTTCCTGTCTGGTCTACTATTTTCTTTTCTTTTTAAAGATTTTATTTATTTATTTGACAGACCTAGATCATAAGTAGGCAGAGAGACGGGGGTGGGGAGGGGAGCAGACTCCCCACGGTGCAGAGAGCATGATGTGGGGCTCGATCCCAGGACTCTGGGATCATGACCTGAGCCAAACGCAGAGGCTTTACCCCACTGAGCCACCCAGGTGCCCCTGGTCTACTATTTTCGACTAGTAGGGCCTCGGAGATTCCCTCCACTGGCCTTCTAACACCATTTTGAATGAGGCTTGCTTTTATTAATTTTCTCACTAAATACTAGTGGTTCATGTTTTCTGTTCTGGACTTACCATTTCCTTCATGAACTTGTATCACTCCATCTTCCTGCCAGAACTCAAGAAGTCTGCAAGTTCTCTAGACTTACTGCCTCAGAAATTTTGTTTGAATACTGTTATAGCCTATATTGTCTTGATTTATCCGAAATTTACTTCTTTTTATACTGTTACTTTTCTCTTCTTTTATTGATTTGCTTCTATTTTATGTTTATTGGCAGAGGTAAACCACACATACTGTCTGTTTACAACTTTATTTTTAGCTGCCTCCTCCTACTCTAACAATCGCTTTCTCTAATCTGGCCTTAAGATTTTCATTTTCTTTTCAGTTTACAGTTGATTTTTCCCATAAAGCTTTTGTGATACTACTGCCTTGTGAACCTGAGTTATAATAGCATGGTATGATGATGATATAATGCAATCAACTATTGTGTGGATGAGGTGTTTCTCAGTGAATAACAGTATTTCTCAAGTATGTGTTACTCCATTTTGAATAATAGAAGGCATTTGGTGTCCTTCCATAGTAAGAGTAGATGCAAGTGAAGATTTTACTGATCTAAGTTTATATGTTTTTTTAATGAATCCGAGAATAGCAGTTGTTGCAAGTGTTTAAATATAACAAAGGAATTCCTTTGTAGAAACACACAGACACACAATTACTCTTCCTGTGTATGTATATTTTGTTCTTCATGTCTTGCTAATCAATAAAAACTGACTGCTCAGTAACAAACCTTTGAATTCTGGGTGAGGAGTGAGTATATTTGGTATATTTGTCAGTGTGTACCTGTGTCTATAGGTTGAAAGTTGTGGGGGGAGCATTGGTGTACAGGAGAGAGCTCTGTTTTCTACCCCTTTCTACTATTTTCATTTTACTGGAGGACCCTGAATTCTTTATTCTCTTAACCATGACTACTCACCCAACAACAAACATTGATTGAGGACGTGCATGAAAGAGAAAAGGCTAGAGCTCTCATGTTATCTATAAAAAGGACTCTTCAGCATCAGAATAAGGCCTACTAGTTATTTGGTTAAAAATGAAGTCCTTAATGGTTTCTGTCATAAATAAATACCTACGTGATTATGGGGTATAGCATACTGGCAAAGAGTGGAAAAAAACTGTCAACCACAGAATGGATTTCTTTGAATGGCTTTTATAAGAGGGGTTAGAAGCATAAATAAATGCACTTATAAGAAATATATAGAGGGGCACTTGGGTGGCTCAGTCAGTTAAGCTTCTGACTTCGGCTCAGGTCATGACCTCAGTGTCCTGGGATGGAGTTCCCTGTCTGGTTCCCCGCTTAGCGGGGAGTCTGTTTCTCCCTCTGCCCCTCCCCTCACTCGTGTTTATGTGCATGTGCTCGTTCTCGCTCTCTCTCAAATAAATAAATCTTTTAAAAAAGAAAAGCATAGAAAGAAATGTGTAACTGTGTGCTTATATTATATTGGGATTTCTGTATAGAAACAGCAAGAATTCTATTCCTAAGCATTTATATCTTATGTGTCCAAAGAAAGAAGTAAGCCAAGGTGCTAAGAACCCCAGAAGATCACCTTACACTTTTTAAATTTCTACCTTCTCCTTCCTGTCTTTCAGTGCCCAAAACAGCTGTGTGTTAGGAGGAGCCCCTATGAGGATAATTAATTTGGGGCTCAGCAAGGTTAAGTCACCATCTGCCCTGGAGTACCCTGCCAGTAAGTGGAGGGGCTGGGACTCCAACTGGACTTAAAACCAAGTGTGTTGTCTATTTTTCATGATCAAATTTTATTGTTGGATAATGGTGAGAATTGTGCATGTATGTAAAAGTATAGAGAAGAAAACAAAGTCAAGGCATGATATCATCACCCGGAAATATCAGCTCTCTTGGTTTAGGTGTGTGTGCACATAGACGACAAGAATTCAGACAATCATGACAGAGTTTTGCACCTTGTTTTACTCCTTTTAATACAACATCATGAACATTTCCCCACATCATTACATAGTACGCACGATTGAAATTTTCAACTCTCAGGGCCTTTCACCTGACTTACGCTGCCCCTTTTCAAGGGGACAGTGCCCAAAAGGGAAACAGGATACATGCTGATGTTCTAAGAGCCTTCGAATATTTATGATGGCATTGTTGTGTGGAAGCATCATGTTAGTGTTTTGTTTTGTTTTTGTCTCTGTTTCTTGTTTGTTTTGTTTTGTGTCGGTTCCAAAGAGGGACAGCATGTTGAGTGGGGACTTTGTAGCTACCTGTCAGGTTTTTAAGCTGACCTTGCTTCCCTTTATACCCCTCTGGTTGTCATGATCCCTCTTTTGTTTCTTTTTTTTTTCCTCTTTTGTTTCTTATCTATAAAGTAGGCATGCCCCTTCCCAGTGTGGGGAGGATTCAGTGAAGATTCGGGATCCGTTAACATGTAATACTGTGGCTAAGGAAATAAAAGATAGGCTGAGATTTCTCAATGTCTCTACAATGAGACACAAGTCTCAATGTCTCTACAATTTCTCATGTCTCTACCATGGTATGGTGGGTGGCAACCTTTGCACCTGACTCCCTGCTTTCCTTACCTAGAGGGAGCCCTTAGGGGATTATTGCTCTTGTAAATATCCCCTTGTCAATATCCTTTTGTGAATCAACTGGTTATTAGCACTGCTAGGCTTCCCTGTTTTCTTTTTCTAAATGCTGTATGGCCCCTAGCCAGCCATTTCCTCTCTGTGTCTTCATCTTTAAAATGTTGGACTCTCAGAAGATTGGACTAACTAATCTCCACATGCCTACAAGTTCTAGACTTGGTATGTGATCTTCATCTTCTGGACCATGAGCAGCTAACCAAGCAGGAGCCCTCTTGTGCAGCTCCACAGGCAGGGACGGGAGGTGGGAGTGGTGGAAGACATACATTTTGTAATTTCCATTAATCCCTTCCCCCACATATCCCCACTTCAGGATTTCTTTTAGAAGGCAAGTGCTTCTTGGCTTCTTAACAAAACAATGTTTTGCTGTGTTAATTTAAGATGGATCAGCAACATATGGACTCTATTTTCCTTGAAATATCCATTGGTTTCAAAATGAAACAAACAAGAAGGACTTTGGCAAATGTTTTTAAAAGTATTTGGAAACATAACCCAGACTTCCTGTGCCTATGCCTTTCTATGAATGTGATGATTATTGTTCCTTTTTCTTTAAATCCCGAAGCCTCCAGTGTCCATGACGATTATATGTGCACTTAGGAGCCAGTGGGTGTAAACGGACAGTCAGACTGTATTATTGGAAACATGCACCATGTAGCTTGTCAACTTAAAAAAAAAAAATCATAGCCAAAGCTAAAACGAAGAAATATCAGTTGAAATGGCTCCTTTATTAGTAGTGTGTGGTGATGCTATAGGCAGACAAGGAACAATAGTCTTCTACTTATGTGTATTTTTTTTTTTTATTTTAAGAGATTTTATTCTTAAGTAATCTCCACACCCAGTATGGGGCTCAAACTCATAACCCCGAGATCAAGAGTCGCACACTCCACCAACTAAGCCAGCCAGGTGCCCTTACATCTGTCTATTCTTAATTAATCTTGAATCCCTGATAGGCTTTTCCTTGAAAATTATGCTTTCAGCCTTTGGATATTGGCCCTTGTTTGTAAGAGGTTACTTAGCTTTCTCGTAGCTATAGCCTAACCTTTTCTGGCTGAAGCCTTTAGAAAATGAATTATTTCATAGCATCATTTACCTTTTTTATAACCAGAGTGTTTGGGAAACTCCAAAGAAACGAACACAGGTTGCAAAGCCGGGCAGAATCCCTCTTACTTTTATCGTATCAATCAGAGTGTTGGTTTCTCTAAAGGGATCAATGCCGTTTATCTGTTGGAGCACATTAAACCCCTGACTAAAGGATTTAGGCTAGTGTTTTCCCTTCTAGAAAGGAATTACCACAGCCATACAAATCAGCAGAGTAAGAGGTTCAAGGCATTTTATCGATTGACTCATTCATTCATTCATTCCCCATTATCCGCCGCCTTCTGTCTTGTGCAGGAGACAAAGCAAATGAGCAGTGGCCGCCATACCATGCCCTTTGTAGAGAAGCGCTCAGGGTGCTGGGAAGTCGAACAAGGAGGGACCCTGTGCCATCAGCGAAGGTTGTTCAGACTGGATTTACTCTGAAATCTGAGGGCCAATTCATTGGGAGAAATTGGTTGGGAACGTAATCCCAGCAGGTAGAAACAGATTGTAGCGAAGCCCAGCAGTGTGAGAGCGGTCCAGGCTGACTTTGAAATTTCGGCCTGTGGAGCCATTGGCTTGGTGGCAGAGACACAGATGGTCTGGGGACAAGGTTCCCCAACACAACAGAAGCAGTAGACCTTTGATTACTTCTCTCAGAAAAAATACAAATCTTATTCAAGTACATGTTTCACTGTGACCTTCAGACTTTCTTCATGGAACTTTCCTGACTCACCCATGCAGAGACACAGGTATAAGTCAAAGTTATTGTTGGCAGTCACATAGACCATCACAAACTCCTACTCCCCCTTGAAGACCCAGTTGGAAGGGCTCCTGTGCAAGGAAGCCCCTCTTGATCTCTGCCCACTGGTATGCTCATGTAGCACTTATCACATGTGACGGGTATTCCTTTTTAAAATGGCCTGTCTTCTGCCCCAGTCTGGCCTCTCTGTGTTTGGCTCACTGCTGTGTCTCAGAGCCCAGCAGTAGTACCCAGTCCCTAGGAGGAGCTCAATAAGCAAGTTCTGAATGTACAAAAAATCTGCATGAAGCCCACTAACATTCTGTGAAGGACACAGGCACAGCCGGGAACGTATATGCAAACAAGAAAAAACCTTTTGGCCTTAAAAGCACATGGAGGTAATACAGTTTGAGGCTTCCTTGCAAGAAACAACTCTAAGGCACCCAGTGTAAGGTGTTTGGTTTCCCGAGGTTACTTCCCAGGTAGTCCTGCTTGGGACTGTTTTGTGGTCTATAGGTTTCTTTTTTTTCCCCTTGCTGTGATTTTCACCAACAACAAATACTTCAATGGGATGCTAAACTGAGCTGTATTAGATCAGCTAGAAATCTTTTAGGCTCTCAAAGCATGGGTATTACATATTCAAAACAGGACCTAATGTTTCAGAGTTTCATATTCTACTATAATTATATGGTTCAATGCAAGTGATTATATCTCTTCTTCAGTAACGGGCTGAAAAGTTTTGGTTTGCTGGTTCCCTCATAATTTACTGCCTAGGTATAATAGGCCAGTCTTGCGGAAAAAAAGATGATAAATGATGCTGGCTAGGATTCATAGATTTATTAAATTTCTATCAAACAGTGCAACAAAAAAAAATCTGCTTAAGTTAGAAATGGGCTCAAATTTTTTAATCAAAATTCATGAGTCCTGATGCTTGGTTCAGTAGGTCCAAGGAAGGCTTGAATTGAAGACTGATTAAAGAAAATAAAAGGCTTATTTGAAGTAATTTTTCAATGACGGCTTTTAATTGGATGTTAAATCAAATTCTTATCTGCCTTTCTGCAGATAGCACATTATATAAAATACAGTTAGTGGCACTACCACTGTAACCGATACACTGAATAACAATTGACTTCTCACTTTACGCAGAGAGGGGAGAAGGGCTGTGGTTGTCAGCCTGTCAGAAATTAAGTATGTAAATTAATGCTTAAGTGTATGAATATGAATATGATTTACAAGAGGCTGGGAGTGTTGTTGGGGGAAAATACGGAGGTTTTTCCTTCCCCTTCAAGGTTAACAAGTGCTTGGTGACCTTTTCCAGGCGGCATGCAGGAGTGGACGCCTCAGGGGTGGGGCACATGTGCATTTTGTCACTGAGTTCTGGCCGGGTGCTAGAACATTCTCAAAGAGCAAATACTGGACTCATTTTCTCATGTCCCTTTCTGCCATCCATGAATGTCAGCCCATAGAGGCAATTTCATTAGCATTTCCTCATTTTCCAATATAAGCCGTTGGTGAGGCCAAATCTTGGGCCCTCATCCAGTGGGGGAGGGGGGCTCAGGGAGCACCCCAGTTGCCATATGGGAGCACTGGGGTTCCCGCTGTGGTTTGGGAACCATGGTGGGAACCTTTCCTGGAAAAGAGTGTTCCCTTTTGAAGGCTGCCATGGGGGTAGGGGTGGAACAAATTCCTCTTTCACAGCTGACTTAGGTGGTGGTGGTTTGCAAGAGTTAATGGAACTTTCCCGCAAATGCTGAGTTAACTCCCAGGATAGCGTTTATGGATTGAGGGAATGGGGTTTGCATAGACTGGTTTTCTCATATACATTTTTAATGGTAGATCTTTAGTAGACAGCTCATTAATTTCATGGTTCTTTATTGCCAAGAATAATATCCTGTAGGCTTGGGAAAAGTTTTTCCCGTTTTTGTTCTGATTTTAGAGGAACTGTAAAAGCTGTGCTTCACAGAATTTTAACAGGGGAAACCCTAGTACATAGCTCAGATCCAAATACATCTTCGTTTCCCTGTTACCCCAAATAGAATTGCATGTGTATTGGCTCTCTGTGTTTGAAATTACACACAATGTAGTCATTTTGCTGCTTGAAAATTACTCAACCTAGTGCAATTTATGTTGCCCAGCTAAGTAGTCTTTTTTTAAATTGCATGTTTTGTTGACCTTTTTTAAGAGCAGACTTTAGTTTAATTGCCTGATTCTGAATTTTGTTAATACTAATACTTACATCTGCTACATATTGAGCACTTACATTGGGCCAGGCCAGTCACTTTATTTATTTATTTTTAGACATTTTATTTATTTGAGAGAGAGAGGGCACAAGTTGGGGAGGGGCAGAAGAGAGGCAAAGAGAGAGGCAAAACTCTCTACTGAGCAGGGAGACCAATGCGGGACCCCAGCCAAAGGCAGATGCCACCCTGACATACCAGGCTGGTCACTTTAGATTGCTGGTCACAGTAATCTGCGGTCAGTGCTGGGGCCCCTGAGGAATGGCCCATGGCCATTCTAGCCAATGCTCAAAGTGGAAAAGCCCCACGTTGCAGCCCTGCATGGGCTGACCCCAGATCCAAAATGCTGCTGCACAAGGCCCCATGCTTTTCTCCTTCAAATCTTCACTGCTCTTCCAAGGAACTGGCCTGAATCCCATTTTACAGACAAAGAGGCTGAGGCTGGGGAAGGCGAAGTTATCAAGAGCACACGTGGCTGATGTGTAATTTGCGTCAAGATCTCTCCATTTCTTCCCTGTGGCCCTTCTTCCAGCCCTCCTTGCACCACAGATAAAATCTCCACCGTGAGGCTAAAGGCCTATAGCCCTGATTCTCATCCAGAGTCTCCTAAACAGCGACCCTTCCACAGACCTCATCTTTCTTGAGTTTAGTTTGTGAAGGAGCGAGTATGTACCACAGTTCCCCATCTTCTCTCAAAAACTCTCCCTGTGACATTGTGTTCTATTGGTTCTCAGCACCTCCAATCCACCCCCTCCCCTAAATCTATCATCCAACGTCTCTCCCTTCTATGCTCCAGCCTGGGGGTTATGTCCCTGTTTTGATCTTGAGCAAACTCGGTCATTAGATTTATTCATTCCCAGCGCTGCTGGCTGTCCGCCACACACTCCTACCTGTGCTTCCTCTCCCAAGAGTCCCTTCCCATGCTCCTGGCTGGCTGCTGCCTGCATCAGATTCAGATTTAAATCTAAATCCGCCAAGGTGCTTGACCTTTAACCTCCAGAAAATCAATGAACATTTGTAAGCCTAGTTTTCTCATTTGTCATCTGGGAAGAGTCAGTGCCCCCACAGAGTTGTGCCAGGATTAAAACCAAAGTAAGGAAGGTAGAGGACTGAGCACAGTGCCCAGCACGTGACACACCCTTAGCCAATGGGAGCTGTTGTTACTGGTATCAGTCCTTGGTCACTTATCATAGCCTGCCTTACAGTGTCATTTTTAATGGCTGCGTCTTGCTTCCCAGAGAGACCACCAGCACCTTGGAACTATAGGTATCGATCCGTGTAGCTCAATAAAAAGGCAAACTCTTGACTCTTGTTTCCGTGGCCAGCATTTACAGTAGTTCATTTACATTCTGTGAGCTGAGTAGAACAATTTGTGCTTATTTCCAAATTCTCCGTGTTTACAGACTGTAATTGAAACCACATAAAGATGCCACGGTTAGAACACAGAGCTAATAATTCTGTGCTAACAATATTGTCTAATATTTTAAGGAAAGAGCCAGTTTGAGAAAAAAAATTGCTAATTTCACCAACATTTATGATGAAGTTACTGACTTGGTTTGTCCAGCTGCAGCCCAGTGACAGTGCTGGATTAGAACCTCTGTAGACAGCAGAAGAGGACCAGCAGTGTTCCGCAATGAGTTCATTAGCCTCAGTCTGATGTGCGGCAGACTAAATACATTCCATGTATTGTGCTGCTCTCCAAAAGAGGGAGTTGCCTTAGGAATGAGGGCGGTATGGCACTTCTGGAGCATTTCGGGATTCCTAGATTCATAAAGTAGTGTGTGTGTGTGTGTGTGTGTGTGTGTGTGTGTGTGTGTGTGTATACAATAGTAGAGGCCGGGAGCTTATGAATTCTGAATCTATCTTGCCTTGGCTGGCCCAATGACAGGTGTTTAAATTACTATAGTATGGATACCTGTCACCCTTAACTTGTCCTCGTGGATTCTGCTCCTTTACCTGACATGACTTGTTTATCTGTCCTCCATGCCTTTTTTTTTTTTTAAGATTTATTTTTTTAAGTAATCTCTGTATCCAGTCTGGGGCTCAAACCCACAACCCCGAGGCCAAGAGTCACATGTTCTTCTGATGGAGCCAGCCAGACACTCCTGTCTTCCACGCCTTTTAAAAAACTTTATTTTACTTATTGATATTTTCAGGGGGGTAGGGCAGAAGGAGAAGGAGGGAGAGAACCTCAAGCAGGCTTCACACCCGGCACAGAGCCCCTGTCCTCCATGCCTTTAAATGTGCCCTTCCCACCGTTAGGAATGCCATCCTCCCTCTTCTCTGCTAATTGATAACCATCCCCACTCTCCAAATACAATGGAGCCAACAAATGACTATGTGAACTTTGGGAGTCCTTGTGTTTTCTGATGCCAGGCTGTACACTTACCCTTGTGTGTCTGGTATTCAACACATTGTCTTGAACCTAGGATGAGCTCTCTGAATGTTTACAGATGGAAGGAAGGAAGAGAGTGGAAGAGGGAGATAGAAGCAGAAGGGGACAACAACTTAGTCAAACTACCGGGGAATCCAGCAACTCATTAATAATCTGACTATGGAGTTTGTGCATCTAGTTTTATTCCTGAATAGCATCCCAATTAAAAAAAAATTGGATTCTAAGTGAGAATGTCATGGTCACATTAGTATTGAACGAGCCAGAGCACGCTCGTGATTTAATTATGTTATGTGAAAATCTAAGTAGTGATGTAAGAACATACCCCTTTGGGGACATTTGCTGTTTTTTAATTTAACCTTTGAGGCAGTTGAAACCATCTCCTCAATAAAGTGGTATTATCTGGTGAAGACCCTAATGAACATTGGCAGAAATTCATGTTTTTCTTTTAACTGCATAGAAGAAAAATAGTATATTACTTGTGCAGATATGTTTCTAATTATAGCTTTTGCATTATACTGTTTTAATTGTCTTCTTAAATGCAGTGTTTGACATTCTGCCAAGAAGTGCTCAGTGATTTCTTCATTGAGCACAGGATTTTTAGACATCGACTCCACTTCTTAAAACTGTACATTTTAACAACATTAAAATCTCTTCTTTCCTCCTAGAATCATGTTGCCGCTTGTACTCTTCCTTTCCCAGGGCACCTCATCCCCTGGGCCTGAATGCCAAGGCCAAAGTCAGGGGAACCTGAACGTTTATAAGGCTCCTTTCTCCTTTTTCAGCTCTGAGACCTTGGGGATGTTGTGAGGATATAGCTGTTTGTCGGGGAGGAAATAGGATTAAATGAAATGAAACCATACCAGAATCACTCAACTCCACATTTTTATAGTATGCATAATCTGCTTTTTTTTTCTTCCTGAAAGTCATGAAAGATGTTCTTTATTTCTTGTTTTACAAAAATAGCTGCCCCTGGGTGTTGATAATGCTAGTTTAAATTCTTCAAAAGAATCCATGAATTGTAACTGCTCTGATAGTTCTGCGGCTATTTTTAAGTTTGGGTTTTTTGCTCAGAAAATTATACACTCTGGGGTGAATTTTGTGTGCAATTATATATGGCTGGAGGAAACTTTTGAGGCAAGAACATAAATGGACTTAGCCGATTTTGTGACACGTGCATCTGGTCCCACACACTTTAGCACACTTTCATATATCTCATTAAATCGATTCTGACCCATTTTTCATGTAATACCTTTTCTGATTTCTGTGGTTGGCAAAACAGCAACATTACATCTTTTGAGGAAAGATACTACCAGCTCTGCCTGGGTCTCCTGAGAGCTCTCATGTATGCCCTATATTTTATGGAGTAGCAGAAAAGCTACATGTCCTTGCTGCTTAGGACTGGGACAACTTGTGGACACTGAAATTCTAGCCAGTGTCCTGAACTGACAGTTTCCCAAAGACCACAGATAGAAGAGGCCACGTGGAGTCTGTGTTGTTCCCACATATGCTCCCCATTCTAGGGCATCCACCATTCCCTCGTCTGCCACTCAGCCTTTCAAACCTCACTCCCACTCCTTCTGGATAAATCTTACCTCCCAATCCTCCTGCAGGCGTCTAGCTAAGATGTATGTAATAAATTCCACAATATCCCTAGATTGAATCAAGCTCTTCTGTTGCCAAGAAGGGACAATGTGATGGCAGACCTTTGTTTCTGATCAAGAACTACCCGCCCAGTTCATCAGAGCTACTATCAAGAGTAGACCAGGAAAGCAGAAAGCACAACTGGAAGCCTCCAAAAATCACAGAACCTAACAAAATTATGTTCCAAATCCTATTAAAAGAGCACTAATGTACATCACACATTGATTTTACAAGAGACCTCATTATGCCATATATTATATGCAACACACTTGAGCAACTATACTATTAAGACTTTTAATCTCTATTAATCTAATAAGCTAAATCTAATAAGCATTAATTCAACATTTAATTACCAATAATTGTATTTGGCTTCCTAGAATTCTAAGGAAATTTTGGCAACTGATTTGCTTTTTCAGATCCCTTAAAAGTCTTTTTCTGGGAATTGTGAGCTGATAGCTGTTTTGCCTCTTTAATGAATTTCCCTAGGAAAGACCATCATTACCAATGCTTTGACCTTAGAACCCCTGTAATGTGTGTATCCGGGCTCCAGAAATAGCCACTGATGGACTGAAACCTCTAGAGGACTCACAAGGAATTCCGTGATAAAAGCCTGGGGACCAGAATCCTCTTGGTTCTCTTTTCGTCTCAGTTTTGTGCCTCTCTGCAAAACAAACAAACACCTCTCTCTCTCTCTCTCAAAAAAACAAAACACCAAGTGTATCTCTGAAGCACCCAGAAATCACAAAATGTCACAGAGTGGTGGCTGAAGAAGGTATGAAACGGGAAGATTTATTTTTTTGCCCTGAGGATACAAGGGCTGTTTATGGGCTCCCAGTATGGACGCAAACATCTGACCTTAATGCCACTAATGAAATTAGCCACCATTGACCCCTTCTTCCTGCTTTGCCCTCCCCCCCCCCCATTTCCTTTCCAGGACAAGACAGAGAGCCCTGCTAGAGAATCCATTCAGCCTTTGGGTATGGATTCTGCATTGCTGGAGGGACAGTTGGCCACTGTTGATGGGGAGTGTATCAAGTGCTGAAATGTGATGATTCTTCCTTCCTGTTGAGAGATTGTTCCATTTAAATGCACCGTTAAGAAATAATATGGAATATATTGCATTCCCTGCCCTCCAGAAGCTCATCATCTATTAGGAGGACTAGAAATATACAGAAAAGTATAATGACATCTGTAACAGCATCTTTCTGGGCCGTGTACAAATCAGATGATGGCATAAACAGGCTAATATTGTTCACTGTCCCATAGATGATGATTTTCATGTCAGTTGTACTGGCAATTATGTTTTTACAAGTGTCAGAGGGAGTTTGGGAGTTAAGGGGATAGATGAGTATTTGAAACTTCCTGATTGCTTTCCATCTCAGCATCAGGTTATGCTTTACCTACGTTCAAACCAGAAACTCCCATGTTCAGTCAGTTCTTCCCATATTGTATTTTTGGCCCTATATTGATCATGACTGAAACTGCTTTTGCCACTTTTGTTTTCAAATCATGGTGATGCTGAAGCAGTTAAGTGCTTTGTCTGTGCTTAATTATGATATTTAGTTACAGGAAAATGTTTCCATTTTTTTCCAGACTACCTTAATCAAAGCCTTTGGTCTTGACCTCCCAGCTCTGGATCATGTTGTATTTGCTCTGCAACAAAATAGCAGAGGGGTTCCTGCTCCAGTTACACTAAATCCTAAACGAATGAGTAGTGACAGGTTCTGCAGTAAGGTAGAATCCCCTGAGTGATTTTTGCCTCTATGGGCCAAATTTTGACACAGACAAAAAGACACAGGCGGTCACTGCCCATGTGCACATAGTCTGAAATGAGGTCACAGCACCACAGTGACAGCACCTTATTCTTTAGGTAAGAGAAACATATTGAATTTTCCAACAGCAAAACTGCAAATACCCAAACATCATTAAAGCTATTCTACAATAAAATACCTATGCATATATTTATATTTGTGTGTCATATATTATTAAATATATACATATGTATATTTAATAAAGATGCAATGCTTTTGTACATATCTGTCCACTTCTGTCTACCATGCCATCTTAGGAGACATTTCCCAAATTTTGCTCAGTACTCCTGAATACATTCTCTGAAACAAACATGTTGTCTCTCATCTGAGCCTTTTGTTCCTTCAAAAAAAAAAAAAAATCACTGCAACAGAACAGCTGACGTTAAAACATTGGCAAGTTTTAGTGTTTGTGATTAGTGATTATTTAAAAGTTTGATGGACTGAACTTGACCAGCAAAGTATGTCATATATGTACTAACATTTAAATAGAGTGGTCTTGGTGGAAGAACAGGGCTGGCTAGGGTTGGTGGAAGGCAAGAACAGTTAGCAGCTGAATACAGTAATGCAGGTGCTTTGCAGACCTTGAACTGAAGCAATCTCATATGTGAGAGATCTATGCTTTCTTCTTTGCTGGTGAAGGATGAGAATTCTGAATTTTATGCCTTTGAGTTGTGAACATTTCATTTGATAGTGGTTATTCGCATCCTTTATAATTTATAAACAATCAACTTATTTATTTGACAGAAGAAAGGCAGTTCAAGAATTGACTGATTTCTCTATGTTATCTCAATCTTCGTAAATCAGAGTCTTCACTCACTGTGTCTGAACAGTACTGAACCTGCCCAGGCACGATCACCAAAAGTATAGCTTTGAATTTTAAATATAAAATAAATAAAACCGATGCTTTGCTGTGAAAACTTCCTCATTCTCTGGATGATTAGATAGATAGATAGATGGATAGATAGATAGAATGAATTTATTTTTAAGTAATCTCTATACCCAACATGGGGATTAAGCTCACAACTCTGAGGTCAAGAGTCACACACTGTACTGAGTGGGGGTTTGGGGTTCATGTCACACGATCATAAGCACATGGAATCAATGACAGGGTCAGAAGTCTTGAATTCTTGTCCTCCAAAGAGGGAAATCATGTGAGGAAGTTGAGCTGTAAAAGCCTGTCTGATTAAGTTTCGTTCTGATATATTTAGGAAATGTTGTTCTCTAACAGTATTGCCTCAGGGTCTAACTTTCCAGTTGTGACCAGTAGTATATCACATTCATTTGGTATAGAGTAGGGGTTTACAAACTACAGACACCTGTTTTTGCAAATAAAATTTTATCAACACACAAGCATTCCCATTTCTCCACTCTTGTCTGTGATTGCTTTTGTTGGTTGCCTTAGGTTCCCAATAAATGAAACTTATTCATAGATTCTTAAGGAATAGGGGTACTCCTCATATATTTGATAGATGTTTTTGTGGTTTTGTTTGGTTTTGGGGGTGATTCTTTGGCAGAAATTTCTAATAACTTGCTTTAATAAAAATAATAGGAGTTGATTGTGGAAAAGTGGGAAACTGCAGGAAAGTGTAAAGAATAGAATGAAAATTACCTATAAACTTAACAACTAATAATGACCATTAGAGACATTCATTCAGTTATTTATCTCTGCCAAACAGAATCATACTGTGTATGCAATTTACTGTCATGCTTTTTTGAGCATTCTCTCTTATCATTAATTTTTAAAACTTTATTTTAGAGGCTGATAATATAATATTATGGAACATGATTACATGATCACATCGTATTTGATTTAACCATTCCCCCTTCATTGAACAGTTAGACTTTCCTTTCTTTGGCACAGTAAATAGAACTCCAATAAATAGTATTATGCATGAGTCATTTCATGCATGTCAGGCTTTTTTCCCTTAGGAGAAAATCCTAGAAGCGGAATTATTGGATCAGAGGTGTTGATATTTTTTTGCTGAGTGTCCTCTAGAGGGACGAGAGAATGCCAGTATCCCCTACCTGCCCTTGACTAACATAGGTAGGTGGCATCACTTTGAAAGTTTTGCTGTTTCAAAAGCTTACATGTATTGTTTTGAAATGTATGTTAATGAAATATCTTCCTTTCCTTCTCCATTGGCTATTGTTCAGGCATTTAGAGATGTTCTGACAGTTAAGGCTGAGTCTTTGCTGTTCAGGAGGCTTTGTGGGAAAGGGTGTTTCCCAAAGTAGGCACATCATATCTCTCTTAGTTCTGAGCCCAGGCCCCCATAATGATTCAGATCTTGCTGCCAGGGAAAGACTATGTTCTAGGTAGAAAGATCAACAATCCTGCACTTCTTTTTTTTTTTTTTTCCTTTGAGAGAGAGAGAGAGAGAGCACACAAGCAGCAGGGAAAGGGCAGAGGGAGAGGGAAAAAGATAATATTAAGCAGACTCCATGCTCAACACTGAGCCCAACTCAGGGCTCGATCTCACCACCCAGAGATCATGAGCTAAGCTGAAATCAAAAGTTAGATGCTTAACTGACTGAGCTCCCCAGGTGTGCACTCCCCCTTGCCCATCCTGCACTCTTGGTGCTTAACTGGGCAATCCAATACCATTAGACTCTGAACTCACTCTGTTCTGCTTGGTGTCACCTGGACATAGAATTGAATTCTGGAAATGTTAGACAGGGGATTTCAAATGTGAGGGAGTCCATACAGAAAGCTACGTTTCTGTGAGTCTTTCCTTCGGTTCTCATGATCCTTTAAGATATTTACAAAATTGTAAGCCATTCTGCTTTTGAAGTTTTGAAAAGTTCAAGAACTGGACTTAATTATTTGCATGACTTTACGGGTTCTGGGACATATGTTATTTCTTTTGAACTATGGGGGGTGGGGGCAACACATTTAAACCCAAACCAGAAAGAATGAAGGGCTTTGCTCCTCAAGAAATATTGTGAAATGAGTTCAACGATTGTTACTGAGATAAGAAGGTATGAATGCAGCGTGACAATGAGGACACAATGTATTCAGAGAAGAAAAGTGGTTCTGAAAATGACATTTTCTGACATAGTTCTCAACTGACATTATGGTAACTACAGAAAGTGCTGTGTGTAGATGGTGTTGACTCCAAATCACAGTAGTGGAAGTAGAGGGTGGAGACATTTTTCATTATCTGTTGAGGCTGGAAGGATCATTATGTTATCCCAGGGATAGTTTTGTTAATGGAAATGCCTCCAGTCTCCTCTATATCCATCATAAATAGACTCTGATAGCTTCAAGGACACTGATGTCGTCTCCCACTCCACTTCACCTGGGTACCTCGATTAGGAGAATGTGTGAGAAACCCAAGCTGCACTCAGGCTGGGATGAGAATCACTGTCCCGCCAAGCGAATCCAGTAATTTCATCAACTTCCTAGGCACATTGTAGGGGGAGGAAGAAGAAAAAAAAAAAAAAACCCTGTGAAGAGCTTTTCTTGAAACTTGTGTTTTGAGCCACAGGTGGAGAAAATAGAGGGGAAAACTCTTCTGAATGAGCGTACTCATTTTTCTAGGAACTTGAGCTGCCACAAAGCCCATTTATTCTTTTCATAATAATAAATAGCATTTTAAAGTTAAAAACAAAACACTGCAATGAAGCTCTTTGTTATTTTTTTGTTCCAATGTATCATAGTTGGACTTTTGACTGGATTGGAAGTACAGCTCCCTCCCAAGCTCAGGCCTGGTATGTCAGGTTTACTAACCAGAGCCCCTGACCTAGCCAAACAAGGATTTAAAATGGAAACAGTGGCATAGCTCTTTGCATCTGTGAGGTATCATTGACCAGAGCTGTGTAAAAACCCCAAGTGGAATGTTCTATGGGTCTTCTTTTAAAGTATTGATGTGGTACAAGTTCCTGCTTGTACTACGCAGTTACAGAAAGCAGCATAAAGGACAAATGAGAGACGTCCCCTTTCTTCCTTTCTGACAGAATTCACAAAAATGTCCTCAGACTTTCAGTGGTGTCTCTGTGGCTCCTCAGGAAGAGAGATAGCCCTCAAGCCTTGTGGAGAATCTCTTCAGGGAGAGAGGCCATGTTCGCACCCGAGGTGACTCCACGGATAATGGAAGGGCCAGCTGTTTGTTGCTGAGAAGCAGCGAAATCACTGAAAATAAATAGGGACTTTTCTGTGTGTAAAAGAGTGAAACACTCTGAAACATACTTTTGCACACCTAGACTTTATATCTTTCATCTTCTGGAACACTTAGAACATTTTCAAAGTGCCTTTAGCAAGGCATTGTTGGTTGGAGGGCTTGTCAGTAGAGTCAAATAAAGGCCTCTGCAACTCTTAGGAAAGTTTGAAGTCATTTCGTCAAAACATAAACATGCAGGATTTTAAAATATGCCTGTATTAGCCTGACTTTCAGTCCCAAGCCTGCAATGATAACACCTCAGCACCTTGATTTGCTGGTTGAGGATTGAAGTGGAACTCGTCTGTTTCTGGCTCTTTCTATGTTACCACATGTGTCCATGTGTAGCGTTAGGAGGAAAGTGGAAAACATAGTCTTAAATTGTAGTAACGCTCTTCCTAGGTGTTCTGGCCTCAGTGTCTTTACATATAAAGTGAGCCTTATGTCTTCCAACCACTTGGTGGGTTTGTGGGGGCAATTAGGAGTGATAGCATGTTGGTCAGGCCAAAGGGCTGGGAGTTAGAGCTCTAGCTGCAGTTGAAATATTCAGCTATTTGGAGACTTTCAGCGATCGTAGTATTTTTTAAATCATTTTCATCTATTCTTTTAAAGTATTTTTAGATATTTTGCAGTTTGAGGACCAGTCATTGTACTGAGAGCTTAGTCCTGTGTGTGTATGTTGGGGGAAGGGAGACATCAAATCACAGAATGATAGAGAAAGGGAATGATTGGTATAGCATAGCATTCATCTGAAAGCATCCACTGTCCAGTCTATTGCGACTTCTTGTCCAGTTCCAGCCCTGACCTTTAGGTCAACTCCCTCCAACTCACAAGGCTCTGCAGACTGCAGACTTTTATTGAAAGTGAGTGCTACAGTTTTCTGTAGTTTGGGACTTTGTTAGCTCTAAGCACCTTTCTCTGCCGATCATGACTCACACCATAGGACTTACAATATCAGGATGCTGCTTGGGCACGGCCCATTGTGTCATTTAGTATCTTATTAGGAATATCTGGAAGACTGAGTTGTCTCAGATCTCTATCCAAGGAGAGGGCTCTTCCTTAGCATCTATGGGGGCCCTTCTAATTTTATGTCCCCTCTCCCTCTCCTAACCTCTCAGAGACCCCTGTTGGATCTGGCTGCCAGGAACCGGCTCCTCCTTTTTGACCCACCTGTAGTAAGTATCCAGGATTTCATAGAAAGCATTTGGGCTACTAAATCCTGCCCTAATCCCACTGTTTTCATTCCTTGCACTTTTCTATCATTGTATTAGGGTTATTTCCACAGCCCACCTGTTTTGTGACCAGCCAGTATTGAACTTGGAAAGGATAAAATTGAAGTGTATGGGGGAGTACAAGGTCACTGACCTTCACAGGCTAGGCTGATGAGGCTTTTTCTGGGTTACTTACTTCTGGAACTCTGGGTGTGTTGTGTTGAGTTACTTTATATTTTTAAATACATGCATCATGGTCCTTTGCAGAACCACAAACACTGACTTTAAAAAAACAAACCAAAACAAAACAAAAACTCTTTTTTAGGATTGAGAACCTCAAAGCATTTTATAGGCTAAAGATGTCTAGACTTCACTGTATGCTCGTGGTAAAAACTTTTCTAGCACTTGGCCTGGTGCTGGACACTCAAAACATATTTGCTGAATTGAATTCTGCTGCACATTTGACCTAAGGAAAAAAAACCCAAACCCGAAATCTTGGTCCGTAAGATATGTGTTAAACTGCAGCCTGGCTTTTAGTGCTGGATTCTGGAATCTGTATTTGATGACGCCATACCCCAAACACTCACTACAGGTTGATGAGCTATTTTTCACGTCTTGTCACCTGATTATTTTTTGTGAAAATCAGGTAGAAACTTAGTAAGAGAAATCGAGGATGAACACAGGGGTGCTCAAGTTCTGGACCTCCAGATAGACAACGTGAATCCCAAGTGACCATTTTTTATCTTTACCAGTCTTTATAGTGTTTCTGATTGGCAACATAGCATGCAAAAGGTGTCACCCAATAAAGGAATTTGCTCAGGGAATAAACTAACACCATAGGGTTTTCCTGGGAGCAGAGGGAATAATTAGACAATAACTTTTAGAGACTTGATTTCAGAAAAGCTCATGCTTTAATATTCAAATAATAATTATATTAATCTGTAGATTAGTCAGCTGAAATTTTAAATACTTTGGCACAAGCTTAATGAGAATTGTCCTATTGGTGCCAAAAAGAAATCTTATAGTCGCCTTTTAAATACCAAAGAAATTCCCCATTGTTGTGATAAAATACAAATGTGCTTAGAAAGGGACTTGCATAGTGAGCAGAAATAGAATATATAATTAGAACAAAGAGGGCTTAAATCAAATTAATCTTCATCTGACAGGAACAGTTACATTTACATCATTGAGTGCAAAGTCATAGCCAAAATTGAAATTAGAAACAGATAATTATGATAAGAGAGGACACTTATACTGACTTTTCTCGTGCATAATTGGAAAGCATACAAAATGCAATGCTTGTTCTAATTAGAATTAGCATTAAAAGATGCCAGTTTTGATGAATTCTGGGTTTTGCTATAGAGTAAGTTGTTTAAATAATTGGACTATGGACATGCAAATTTATTGCCCTGTTTGTTCAAGATCAGAACAGGAAACTAGTTTAAGAATACAACTTTAATAGTAACAGCAATGTGACTTATGTTAATTTCTTTTGTCAATGACGTATTGTAATTTTGTTGGCTTCGTTTTATTTCGTTTTGAGAATCTGATTAAAACCTTAAAACCTTTGGGGCACCTGGGTGGCTCAGTGGGTTAAAGCCTCTGCCTTCGGCTTGGGTCATGATCCCAGGGTCCTGGGATCGAGCCCCGCATCGGGCTCTCTGCTCAGCAGGGAGCCTGCTTCCTCCTCTCTCTCTCTCTCTCTGCCTGCCTCTCCACCTACTTGTGATTCTGCCTGTCAAATAAATAAATAAAATCTTAAAAAAAAACCAACTTAAAATCTGCCTTTTTTTCCTTTTGCAAAGCCTCTTTTTGCATGTATACCTACATATACATGTGCCTTATAAAAACAGAAGACCCACTTGTTCACTTGGCATGCACGAGTTTGTGACATGAAACTCTTTGTGATATTTCACAAATGCAGATTTCGAAAGTTTTTGTGATACAATCTCGTTATTTCATCTTCAAGCTGAAATTTGCTAGTTCTGAATGATTGCACTCAAAGGGAAAATTTGCTTATCATTGACAGATCCTTTTGAAACACTTGTTCCTGAATTCCTCACTAGAATCAATGTCTTTGGCTCGGGGACATGTGCAGTGATCCTGGCAGTTGAGAGAGGCAGGGTAAGGTGTTGGCACACATTCTGGGGCTTCAAATGGGACCCCAGGAAGTCATTACTCTGTGGGACATGATTTACCACTCTGTATTCTCAGCTTTTCCTGATCTCTTGCCCTGTTTCTCTTTACTTCTTTCTTTTTCCTTCTTCTTAGGTGAACCTTCTGGTTTCTTAAGTAGCAACAGTGGGCTGAGCTGTCTAACTAAGCCACCAGGGACCCTTGGGTATGATTGCATTCTTTCCCATTAGACCCCGTATATCATATGGTGATGCACATTACTTACTAGATATTGGGAAATTCCTAATGCCATCTTTATCAGTAACGTATGGGTTCTTGGTGAGAGAGACAGACCGAAACACACCAGTGGAGTTTGATTTTAAAACCCCTTACTTCTTGACTGCGGGTAGAGTTTTAACTATGAATAAATAAGGTATACCTTAGATGCTTTCTGCAAGCAGATGAAGCAGGGTCTATAGAACCCCTTTCTGTGTAGCATATGGGATTTCTATGTAGGGCAACATTGAACGCCTCGCCATCTAAGTGACATTGTAGATTTCCTTCCTAAGAAGGTCTATATAAGCAAGGATTCTGATCTGGCAAGGATGGTTTTACTTTTTGTCTTGGCTTAGTGTTCTCTCATGAATAACTTCTTAACTGAAAGGTCTTTTTAAAAAGATGTTATTTATTTGACAGAGAGAGAGAGCAGGAGCAGGAGGAGTGGGAGAGGGAGACACAGATTCCATGCTGAGCACGGAGCCTGGGACCATGACCTGAGCTGAAGGCAGATGCTTAACTGACTGAGCCACCCAGGGGCCCCTGAATGAAAGGTCTTTATTTGAGGAAATGACATCATTGAAGTAAGTGTAAATGTGAAGCAACAAATGGCATCAATGAGACAGACCACCCCAGAAAGAGTTCTGTCAAGAAGCAAGCAGAAAGAGACGTACGGGCCAACTGAAGGCAAGGTTCACTAACACAGGCCTCTCCTGCACCCTAATGGACCCTGCCTTCAGTCAGCCTGTATGTCTCCATCTCTCAGTTGAAAACTCTTCTTCTCAGAGTATCCTTTCAACCATTTGCTGAATGAACTAATTTGCTAAGAACTTAAAAGGGCTGACAGACAAATTACAGCCATGTTGATAAAGGGTGATTATTGGCATTACTGACTCACTTGGTTATTCTTTTTTTTTTAAGATTTTTATTTATTTATTTATTTATTTATTTGACAGAGAGAGAGAGAGAGAGAGAGAGAGATCACAAGCAAGCAGAGAGGCAGGCAGAGGCAGAGAGAGAAGCAGGCTCCGCACTGAGCAGAGAGCCCGATGTGGGGCTTGATCCCAGGACCCTGAGATCATGACCTGAGCTGAAGGCAGTGGCTCAACCCACTGAGCCACCCAGGCACCCCTCACTTGGTTATTCCTAATGAAATAAGATAGCATTATTTTCACAACTGGGCTTGTAGTGTAGGTGAAGGATATTTAATGTTTTTTTAATGAACCATAGTACACAGCTGTTTTACGTTTGTGGATCTCACTGAAATCAGTTGTAGATTGTTTTCCTTCTGAGTCTTCTGTAGAGAAGGGATTACTGTACAGTGTTATAGAGTGTCTTTGGGATTCCCTTTCAAAATGGAACAAAAATGTGCCTGCACACACACACGTGTTGGTAAGCCCCAGTGTTTTGTAGGACCCTTCAGTTTGGGGGCACTAACTGGCTAGGTTACAGATGAGACCTTCCCACAGACAACATGTAGAGAATACATTCAAAAGAGAAGTTCCTTCCTTGGGTAGAGATTACAGGGGGAGGGAAGCAGCATTTTGGGTTCACTGGCCAAAATATGCTCAGTTTGGCGGAAAATTACAGGGTACAGTTTTATGTGTTGATTTGTTCGCTGTACAACCTGTCTGTGAGGGAATCAGATCTTGCACTCTCTCACTTCCTCCTCCTCCTCCTCCTCCTTCTTCTTTTTTACAATCCCAGCCTTTGCCATTAAATTCCCCTCCGTAGCCCTTGGAAATAGGATCTGTTCGCTCCCATTTCTGGATGAGAAGGTGGAGATCCGAGAGGCCCGGTGCCTGGCATGTGTCTGCAGAAGCTGCTGCTTCTCATTTCATCCAGCGACACGGAGTGGGGACCCTGCTTGGGAGGAACTTGATAGGTGACAAAAACCACATTACAAAATAGACAAATGCAAATTTTTACTGTAAAATAAGGCTTACTAGAAAAATCTTTACCATTGGACTTGCTTTCTGGAAAGGCAGGTGCACCATCCTTCTGAAGGGGCTATTTCGAATACACCGGAGAAAAGGCAGTTAGAGCGGCATGAAGGCTGCGAGCAAGCAGGAAGCATGAGCGGTTTCCCCTAATGGCAAGAATACAAACCTGTAGCAGAAGAAACTAAGGTGACCAGATAGCAGGCAGGGCTGATGAGAATGTATTTTTGGTCCCTGTTGGGAAACTTTTAAACATTTTTTAAATGGATTGTGCTTCGTGTCCAAGTGTGTTCCTGGCTACCTTGGTCAGAATTATAGAGCCATTTCTGGGTATGTAGGGGACAAAGACTTCGGCCTTGCCCCTCCAAGTTGGACTTGGCTCCTGTCTCCCTCTCGGGGCTGTAGTTTCACTGGGAGTCTAGAACAGACATTCCAAGTGATTTGGGAGCAAGCCAGAGTTGTTGGAGTGATGTGGAAAATGCCGCTCCTCAGACTCAGGACTCAAAATTAATTGAACAGATTCCAAACCCAGACCCCTTCTCATTGCCCTGATATTAAATTTTGGGCTGTTTCCCAGGAAAGATCTGCAGATTTCCAGCTGTCCAAATGGGAAATTCATTTCAAAGAAGTACATTCTGCATTCAAGTAAAAACAGTTCTATAGCATTGTGATTCCTGCTGCCACAGGCAGAGCTTTCTTTGTGAACACATGCCTTCTTTATAAGTTCAGTTATCAGCAAAATTCATATGGGCCAGTTCAAAACCTTTCCAGATTATTCCATCATCCACCCAGCTGACATACATTTGTTTGGTGCCCACTAGCTGTGAGTACTGTTAGAAATTAGCCCCTGCCTTCATGCAGCTTGCGGCTAGAAGGGTAAGTCAGGACAGTATATGCGCGTGAATAACCATGACTCAAGGTAGAAACTACTATGAGAGGTAGAGACAGTCCTGCCAGGGTTGCCAGGGAAGGCTTCAGAAGCAGGAGATGGCATTTGGCCTGAACTTTGAAATTTCAGTGGGATTGTAATTGTGGAGTTGGGGGGCAAGTGTATGGTTTCAAGGGCAGGAGGCGGAACAAGTGGAGGCAGCCCAATAAAGACACAACAAAGGGGTAAGATCTCATGCTAATTTAAATTGCGTAATAAGTGATACTGCCAGGGAGTCCCTGATCCTTTGAGGCATTAAAGGGATGACCATGGCCTCTGAAGAACTTGAATGGGGAAAGCCTCTCAATCCTTTATGAGGACTGATTGGAGAACATATTTTAATGCAGTGCCTCCCCCTATCTGCTTAAGATGAACCATATAGTATATGTGCATTTCACTATAAGTGTATCTATGCAGTACCAATACCATAATCTTTAGAAAAGTCTGCTTGCAAGGTTGGCCCTTGGCTGGTGTTTGGGAACTTGACTTCAGAAATATTCCCTAACTATAAAAGCTGGCTCACTGTGCCTAGACTGTTCCTACAAGCAACGCACTATGTGCTGAACACCTGCCTTCTTTCTGAGGGTCTGGATTTGGAGTACGTGCTAGGTAGAAAGTCCCCACGTGGCCAGCCTTGGCTGCAGACCTTGTGTGCTAAGTCTATAACAGGCTTCCCTGGACAGAAGCATCACATGCATGTGACTGCACATTCACTGTTGGGGCAGAACACACTCTTTCGACAGTAAACTCTGTGTGGCCCTTCAAGGCAGGGAGGGAACATGAGGAAACATTTTTCCCTTATGGTGTTGTCATGTGTCTTTTCACTGTGGGCAGCCTTAGCGATGACTCTAACTATATGCTGACTGACTCCCAGGAGTTCTCTGAATACCACAGAAGAGGACTCTGGTGTACCTAGGACTAAATGGCTTTTCTGTGTCATCTAAGAGAAGAGACCATCCATCTTCAGATGCAGCAGTTGCCACAAACAGACCCGAGACCTGTGTTTGGTCCTTATCACCGTCTCCTCCTTCTCTTTTCCATCTGTCATTGCAAAAAGGTGGCCCCTGGTTTCCATATTGTACTACCTGGTAATGAACATTCCTTCCACCCTATTTCATTCCCAGAATAGAAACCACTTCTTAGCCCATCACCATCTTGTCTGTGTTGTGACTGGCAGTAATTCAAGTAAAGACAGTAGTAAATATTGTTTCTCCTCTCACACCAGGTGATCCTCAGTCGATCTGATTGCTGACTCATTTGCTCCCCTGCTGTAACAGATTTTGCATTTGGAGATGGAAATCAATGTTACAAAGTATTAACAGGAGGAGGACTTAGAGGAAAGTGAACCCGAATGGCTCCCTGCTTATTTAATAGAGTATGATCTTGGCCTGTTGTTATGTTGGGTTTTGCCAATAGATTTCAAGAGACATAATTTTAAGTAGGCAATTAGTTCTGTGAAGTGCATACATGCATCCCAGATAGCCAAGGTAGGAAGACAGGACCCCAATTTGAAATGCAAGGACAGATCGAAAGTTTACTTGCAAAAGACACCTGCAGAATTCATGCAAGACTGGATGTAGGCAGGAGACCATTGGCCCTACAAATGTGTTTTTTGACCCATAATAGGTTACAGCCTGATTTAATAGGTCACATTTCACTGCCTTTATGGGCATCCTTACATCTTCTTTTCAGGGTAATTATCTCAACACACATCTGATGTGGCAATGTAATTGACTCTTGCTTTGGTACAGTTATAGGTTAATGAACCAGACTGACTTTTTAAAAACTAAATCACTCATGTTTTGTTTTTGAAATGAAATAGAAATGTATTTGGAAGGCGATGTTTGATACATTAAAAATTCTCAGATGGCTGACAACTTTGATTTCTCATCCTTTATGCATCTCAGTGTGTAGCCATGAAGAAAGGATTATAGAGGCATTTGAAAAGAGCTCCGATGTCTGAAATTTGGAATCCAAGAGGAAAGAATGGCAAAATGATGCTTTTTATGAGTTTAACATGGGATATATAAAATACCATGTGATGATTATAGAAGAGTGGTTTGCACTTACAAAGGTTTGGTTTATTTTTTTTTTCTACCCCTATGAATTTCAGGTGTACTATTTGGTGGTGTTAAAATTTCTCTCAAAAACCATTCCAAAAGTCTGTTTGGAATGTAATTGTTTTATCTTCTAATGAAAGCTGTGTAAAGATGTCTTTATTAGGAATCTCCAGATAATTGAAAGCAATGAAGAAATAAGGGATATTTGGGCTTAGAAGTGGGAGTGAGAAAACTGATGCCTTATATATTTTATTTTACATTTTTTAATTTGTCATGTAGTTATACTACTATGGAAACAAAACCAGCGTAAGAAGACAAAGTATAATGATAACAAATCATCCATCTACTGATCAAGAAGCAACTGGTTATGTATGGTATAATATATTTTCTTTCTTCAAGAAGCTTATGTATGTAAAAATGACAAAACACTAGAAGACCATGCACTGAGATGTTCTCTCTAGTAATTTCTAGGTGGGGTGAGTCTATAGAGTCTTTTTCAATAACTCTATTGCCTAAATTTTATTTAGATACCATGCCATTTTTGGTTGTAAGATAAAATTACATCTTTGGGGGCTCCTGGATGGCTCAATGGGTTGTGTCTGACTTTGGCTCAGTTCATGATCCTGGAGTCCTGGGATCAAGTCTGGCATCAGGTTCCCTGCTCAGCAAGGAGTTGGCTTCTCCCGGTGCTCCTGTCTCTGCTCCTGCCCTGGCTCTTAAATAAATAAATAAATAAATAAATAAATAAATAAATAAAATCTTTAAAACAGTATGTATCTTTTAAAAAGAAGTAATTAGTTTGGGGTGCTATGAAAATAATAATAACTATACATTTGAATGCAGTTATTTTCCCCCATCCCAGATCTTTAAGAGGAGAAAGTGCCCCTCCAATATAGGCTGTTTCTAGCTCTTATTAACCAGCCTCTTGTAACCAGATTGAATGAAGGCCAGGGCAATTTTACAAGCACTGGGTGAAGAGGGTAGCCTCCTGAGTAGTAAATGAGATTCATCCTCGAAATATGCAAAACTGGGGAGAGAATTATTCAGAATGACAAATGCAAATGATGAGTATGCTACAGAGATGAAAAGCTGCTGTTGGAAAAAAACATTGTCAAAGGTCTGGTAAAATTAGCTTGCACTGCAGGAGCCCTTAAAGTAGGGAGATTTTATGGGGGAAAATAGGACAGAAGGTAGTTTTTCTTTTTGTCCTGGATGGAAACCATCTCAGCCAGGTACACTGGCTTTGCATAGTCCTTCAGTATTAGAAGTATAGACAGAACAAGGATAAAGATGCCCTCAAATGTACAGGAAAGTAGGTGTCTCCCAGGAAATCAGAGGGAGCAGTCGTTCATTTTGCAAGGAGTTAAAATATGAGAGATGTGTGACCACCAGGCTCCAATCAGTTATTTCACGCACACTGTCTTGAGCTTTTGGGAGAAAACCTCCATTTCTGAGAGTTTCCTCTTCGAATGAAGATGTAGGATTCAGTCTTCCCTGATTGCAGCTACAACCAGCAGCACATACTGGTCGGAAATGGCAAGGCAGAGATGGCTGCCTCTATCCTAGCAGATAACTCACTCACCATTATTGGTTTATCGCCCAGATCTCTCCCAAAATGAATCAAGGCCATCAAAAATTGAAAATGAATGGGACGCCTGGGTGGCTCAGTTGGTTAAGCAGCTGCCTTCGGCTCAGGTCATGATCCCAGCGTCCTCGGATCGAGTCCCACATCGGGCTCCTTGCTCGGCAGGGAGCCTGCTTCTCCCTCTGCCTCTGCCTGCCATTCTGTCTGCCTGTGCTCGCTCTCCCCCCCCCCCCGATAAATTAAAAAAAAAATTGAAAATGAATATTGGCAAACATAATTCAAATAATGTTTAAAAGTGATTAAGGCACTATTTAGGAGAATAAGGAGGAGGCATACCAGAAACCTTCCATACAATCATCATCCACAAGTGAGCACTTATTTTAGCTCTGATAATTACCTTTTTAGCATGAGATAGATGTCTTCTTCTCCATGTAGGAGCACAGACCAACACAGAAGGGGACAGAAGAGTCTGGAGACAGGTGCCTATCCCCTTATTGACGCAGACCATTCTTCTGCACTTAATGACAAGCTCTTTCACCATCTTATCTCTTCCCCTCCTTTTCCTTCTTCCTTCCCACTTTGCTGACTTCATATCCTACCTCTCTCCCTCATTCATCAGCCTTTCTTGTGTCTCCTGCCAAATTGAGATATCTCTGCCATAGAGTTGGCTACCATGGCTATAATCCTCATGGTCCCTTCCTTCTCCCTCATGTTTATGGGAACTTAGGTTTTGCTTGGGGGGAAATTGCATTTCTTTGGCCTCAAGACCAGTAGGTAGGGAGTGAGGTCCACAACTAGATAGACAGACCAGTCTCTGCAGAGGAATTGCCCAGTGCTGTTCCCTTGTTTGTAGGCCACATGGCAGAAAAAAATAAAAAATCTGTTAAGGGTTTCCTCACGTAATGAACTTTGGGGGCCTATTCATGATCAGAAGAGCTGGTTGGACTTTATTGGACTGGAACCTGCAGATCAATTTTTATGGATTGGGTAGTTTAGCTCTTTTGCTTGATTCTTTGTAATTATGCACAATCAGCACATCCTTATCTGCCCTTAGTGAAAAGCATAGTGTAACCCTCTCCATTCATTTTTATATGGTTGGTGTCAGTGCTGGAGTGCACTTGGCCTTCCACAATAGCACAAACATGGCGGTTAAGGGTGCCAATCCCCCATGCAGTTGAAGATCTGCGGATAACTTTTTTTTTTTAAAGATTTTATTTATTTACTTGACAGAGATCACAAGTAGACAGAGAGGCAGGCAGAGAGAGATAGACAGAGGAGGAAGCAGGCTCCCAGCCGAGCAGAGAGCCCGATGTGGGGCTTGATCCCAGGACCCTGGGATCATGACCCGAGCCAAAGGCAGAGGCTTTAACCCACTGAGCCACCCAGGTGCCCCTGTGGATAACTTTTGACTCCACTGGAACTTAACTAATAATAACCTGTTGTTGACCAGAAAGCCTTGCCAAGAACATCAACGGTCAACACATCTTTTGTATGTTATGTGCATTCAATATCATCTTCTTACAATAAAGTAAGCTAGAGAAAAGAAAATGTTAAGAAATCATATGGAAGAGAAAATATTTATTCAAGAAAATCCATGTATAAGTGGGCCATTGCTGTTCAAACCTACAATGTTCAAGGGTTAACTACTTACTCTTAAGTTTGTCACATTGCATCTGTGAAGCAGACTTTGCTGGCCTCATGTTACACCCAAGCAAAGTGAGAGCCTGGGTGGTATTCATTTCTTCTTTCTGCTGTAATGAGTTAATGCAAACTGAGTGGCCTAAAGCAACCAAAATTGGTTCTCCAATAGTTCTAGGGGCTAGAAGTCCAACTTGAAGGTGTATGTGGGACTTTTTGGAAGCCCTTGGGGAGAAGACTCCCTTGCCTCTTTCAGCTTTTCCATATTCTCCAGTCTCTGCCTCTGTCTTCACATCAGCTTCTCTCTGTGTTGATGTGTCTTCTGCTATTCTATGTCTATCTCAAAACTCTTCCTTACATGAGGATACATGTGACTGTATGATCCAGGACAAATTAACTCCTCTGAAGACACTTAAATTAATCACATCTTTTGTCATAGAAGCTAACATTTACAGATCCCAGGGATTGAACATGGACATTTCTTTCTCGAAACCATTTTTTGGTCTTCCACAAAGGTTATTCAAACCAATAAGTGGCAGACCTGAGACTGATCAAAATCTGGGTATCTTGATACCAAAGCTTATTTTCTTTCTAATACCATCTTAAATTATGCCTGCTCTCTGCTCCAGAATAAATGTGGAGATGACCTTTTAGAGGTTACAAAACTGAGTCCTCTTAAGGAGAAATGTTTTGGAGATATTATGAAAGATTTCTTTTTTATTTATTTGAAGGGGGAGGGGGTGACAGGAGAGGGAGAGAGAATCCTGGAGGTGATTCTGCTGAGCATGGAGCCTGATGCAGGGCTGGATCTCATGACCCTGAGATCATGACAGGACCCGAAATCAAGAGTCCGATGTTCAACTGACTGAGCACCTCAGGAGCCCCTTGGAAATACTGTTAAGAAATCAGAATGACAAACATAATAACAAATCACACCCACAGTTGATACAGGCAGAATGTTGTTTTGCCATTTCTCTATAAGGGAGTAAGGGTTTTCCTTGGTGTATTTCACACTGAAGACTTTGGGATATTATTTAGACTAAACTACACTAAAAAATATTTTATTTCATTATGCATTTTAGTGAGCTTATTATCAGTAATATGTTTAGCATAAAATTTATTAGTGATATGCCCTTTAATTTAGCCTGTCTAATTGGTGCTAATTTAGCTAGATTGCATTAAATTACACCATTTAATGTAGCTATACGTGGGTCAAGAAATCTATTTCAACAAGTTAGGTCATTTTTCATGCAGCTGAACAGTAAAAACATATGACATTGAGATGGCTAAAAAATGCAATATTCCAAAATAAGAATTTTCCTAGAGTCTTGTTGGAAAGAAGTCAGCACACAGAGTTTATCTTCAGTCTCATCTCATTTTCCTGCTCTCTAAAAGTTAGGCAAAGTACAAATGAGGAAAAGGGGATTGATTCTTTACGAGAATCTTTACAAATGATCCTTGTTCCAGCCTTCCGTTTCTGATTCACAATGTTATGGAGCAAATAACATTGTGGTGGGGGGTGGTCTCCCATCTTTGATCTATAGGCTTTCCTATTCAAATCTAATTGGCTAGTCATAATTTATTGACATTTCCCCTCTTTATATGGAAAAAGCACTTGATATTCAGAAGACATAGGGACAGAACTAGAACATCACTGCAAACCATCTCAGCAGTGCATAGTGCTTAAAGGATGAAGAGCAGATGCAGGCGGTGCATTGGCATGTCCCCTGCTGCACGGTATCCAGGTCATACCTCCCGTTTCCTTTTACCTCTGCCCTTAAATGATGCGTATTACGTATCACCCATAGATGACTCAGTGGATGCCTCAATATGACTGGGGCTCATTCTAGAATATAAGAACAATCTTCAGGTGTGACTTGTGCCTTGTCTCTATAGAAGAAAGCATTACCTTGGTCCCTGTGAGATCTACAGAATTGCCATTAGACCCACAGGTGGATTTTTCTGCTGCTTCTTTTTGGATAGCTCAAACTCGGGGCAGAGCTGCTGAATGATATACAGATTGAACAGAAACCTCCAGCTTTTTCTAACAGAGTCCACAAGATCACAGAAAGTCAAGCCCTGGGTGCCTTGTAAACTGAACGTGGGCACACTCCCTGGGTTTCCAGCACAATCTAGCTTCTGCATTTCCTCCTGGGCTTTCCACAGTAATGGGGGCAAATGGCTTACAGCCCAGTTGGCTTGATCATCATGTACATCTGAAGCTTGAGCCTTTAGCGAATGTTCTTTTCAGTGGCAAAGAAACACTCACTTAGCCTGGGAGTGAACTGAAGAAAATTTATTAAATGCCAGAAAACTTGCAAGGTGCACCAGCCCTGGCTGTCTGCATCTGAGTGTGTGGTCACTCCCGCCTTTGCCCTGCCCACTGGGGCCTGGCTATGGGTAGTACCCCATTCCTGGCACCGAGTTTCTGGGTATCTTTCTTGTAGGACACAGCTGAGGTGATGTTTTTGTTCAGTGCCTAGTGCTGAGCTCTCAGTTTGCAGACCCAGGACTTGGGGCACAGTGGAGCTGTGCTGAGACAAAGTGCAGGAAGCCAATGAATTTGAAACGGGTTTCTAAAGGCAAGTCAAGAACAAGTTGGGACTCTGGCAGGGGTGCCTCTGCTTGCTGAACCCCTGAGCTGAATACCTTGATGAGCTGAACCAGTGCCTGATACCTCATGCTAGCATGCTCAAGGTTTAGCTCACTCTCGCTGAGTACCAGTCCTTCTAATAATAAAATTAATTTGACCATTTGGAACAAGATTTAGTAATGGACCTCATCCAAGCCTCTAAATATGCATATTCCACTTTGGAACTGTACATAATTGCTCAATTGCACCTGCAAATCATGTTGTTAGCTCACTAATTATTCAAATAGTGGGGGCAATTCCACAATTGTGTGTGTAATTGTGTTAATTGTTAATGCAGTTAGGTACAGGTGCACCGTGACTAATTACACACGCAGAAGCAGCTCCCAAACAGCCCACTGTCTCCATGCATGAGCCGTCCCTCTCAGAGGCAGGAATAAGTGGGTGACACACACAAAGCCACAGGCCATCAGTGGGGGTCAATCTGGTGAGGCTTCCACTTGGGAGCCACAGCATATACGTCTGGGAAACAATTAGGCCTTTGACTAAATTCAGCTGTTTATGCATTTGCTTCTCCTGCACCCCCTCCTCCCCCCCCCACATTAGCAGAGAGAGGCAGGGGGTGCATGCATAGTTACATGCTCAGACCCGGTCCCACAGTCACACACAGACCAGTTTGGGGAGCTGGCTCTGCTCATCTTTTCCGTAATGGTTTCCTGGCCTGGTGAGATGAGCCTTTAGCCAGGGGTTCTATTACTCTCTTTCCTGGTCACCCATATAGTTCCAGGACTCTCATTCATTTGAACCCAGTGTCAGGATAATTATGCCACTTTCAGGGTAAGCTACATCCTGGGAGGTGAAATTTCAGCAGTTTCTGGGACCCCCTAGTGCTTTATGTCTGTGGGACCAAAACAAGGACTCCTGCCATGTTCATTCTTTCTTTTTTTATTAAATTAATTTATTTATTTTCAGAAAAACAGTATTCATTATTTTTCCACCACACCCAGTGCTCCATGCAATCTGTGCCGTCTATAATACTCACCACCTGGAACCCCAACCTCCCATTCCCCACCACTTCAAACCCCTCAGATTGTTTATCAGAGTCCACAGTCTCTCATGGTTCACCTCCCCTTCCAATTTACCCCAACTCCCTTCTCCTAACACCCCTTGTCCTCCATGCTATTTGTTATGCTTCACAAATAAGTGAAACCATATGATAATTGACTCTCTCTGCTTGACTTATTTCACTCAGCATAATCTCTTCCAGTCCCGTCCATGTTGCTACAAAAGTTGGGTATTCATCCTTTCTGATGGAGGCATAATACTCCATAGTGTATATGGACCACATCTTCCTTATCCATTCATCCGTTGAAGGGCATCTTGGTTCTTTCTACAGTTTGGCGACTGTGGCCATTGCTGCTATAAACATTGGGGTCCAGATGGCCCTTCTTTTCACTACATCTGTATCTTTGGGGTAAATACCCAGTAAAGCAATGGCAGGGTCATAGGGGAGTTCTATTTTTAGTTCTTTGAGGAATCTCCACATTGTTCTCCAAAGAGACTGCACCAACTTGCATTCCCACCAACAGTGTAAGAGGGTTCCCCTTTCTCCGCATCCTCTCCAACGCATGCTGTTTCCTGTCTTGTTAATTTTGGCCATTCTAACTGGTGTGAGGTGATATCTCAATGTGGTTTTAATTTGAATCTCCCTGGTGGCTAGTGATGATGAACACTTTTTCATGTGTCTGATAGCCATTTGTATGTCTTGATTGGAGAAGTGTCTGTTCATATCTTCTGCCCATTTTTTGATGTGTTTGCCTGTTTCATGTGTGAGTTTGAGGAGTTTATTATAGATCCTGGATATCAACCTTTTGTCTGTACTGTCATTTGCAAATATCTTCTCCCATTCTGTGGGTTGCCTCTTTGTTTTCTTGACTGTTTCCTTTGCTGTGCAGAAGCTTTTGATTTTGACAAAGTCCCAGAAGTTCATTTTCACTTTTGTTTCCTTTGCTTTGGAGACATATCTTGAAAGAAATTTCTGTGGCTGATATCGAAGAGGTTACTGCCTATGTTCTCCTCTAGGATTCTGATGGATTCCTGTCTCACACTGAGGTCTTTTATCCATTTTGAGTTTATCTTTGTGTACAGTGTAAGAGAATGGTCGAGTTTCATTCTTCTACATGTAGCTGTCCAGTTTTCCCAGCACCATTTATTGAAGAGACTGTCTTTTTTACACTGTATATTTTTTCCTGTTTTGTCAAATATTAATTGACCATAGAGTTGAGGGTCCATATTTGGGTTCTCTACTCTGTTCCACTGGTCTATGTGTCTGTTTTTATGCCAGTACCATGCTGTCTTGGTAATCACAGCTTTGTAATAGGGCTTGAAATCAGGTAACGTGATGCCCCCAGTTTTGTTTTTGTTTTTCAACATTTCCTTAGCAATTCGCATTCTTCATCTTCTCTCTCATCTCTTCACCCTCTTCAGTCTTGGTGTTGGGTATGGGTGCAAGTCCTGCCAGCTATTAGATGAGCTGTGTGCACCCTTCATGCTGCAGGAGATACACTATAGATATGCCTCAATGTTTCAAGACTCTCCCCTTGAATATCAGATATTCTGCCCAATCATCCCCATAAGCCTTAAGTCTTTTACCCTTTGATGGATCACAGTGTATTTTGAGAGTTCAATCAAAATGGTGGAACCTCTTGCCAGAAAATGCCCATAGGCATGCACATGAAATTTTTCACATGATTTCAGATCCCCCGAGACCCCCTTTGTGGATCCCAGGTTAAGAACCCATTCCACCAATCCTTCCTGTTTTAACACCAAGTGAGTCACCCAGTTCATCAAAGAGCCTTGATTGAATTAAATACATTATATTATGGAAGTCTGCTTTCGGATATATGATAACTAAATGAAGTTGGTAAGAATTACAGTCCAAATATACTCAAGTCTCTTCTCTCTCTCTCTCTCTCTCTCTCTCTCACTCACACACACACACACACACACACACACACCTGTGAGATGATTGTTTCTATTTTTTTGTTTGGAAGGATATGGTCAGCATTAGCTGCAGGTTTCTGTTATTGTCATGACCATCTGTCAGTTTCAAAGTGCAGCTGATAAATTTAAAATTGAGTGAGTGTCCATCACCAAATATGCATTTGATGATTTGGAGCTTTTGTGCTCAGGAAAGGAGGGGAACATGAGTTAGGGTGGGGGGTGGTATAGACACATAAGGGCTTATGTCACCATAGACCCATTTGGGCACAGAGTGTGGGAATCCCAGGCTGCACATTCTACCTCAGGCCCTGTAGGGTCTACTGACTGTGTTGATCCCATGCTCTGTAAGCCTAGCTCTAAGGAATTGGCTCTCTTATGAGAATCTTTACATACCCTGCCTGCTATAAGGAAGACAGGTCTGTAGGAAAACATTATTTGGCACTGGCTCGTAAGCCCAATGTCAAAAGGGAAATGGACTACATGTGAGACAAATCAGTTTGTGAGCAATATGAGAGAAACTTTTTAGGGAACATTGAAGATAGGGGCCCAGGGAGCCACCTGAGTGTAGGCTTGGTCTGGTAGAAGAGACGCAGTCTGCATCATTGCTGCATGGGGGGATGGAATTTACCAGCTTCATATCTAAGTTTGTGGCCCAGCAGGTGTCCAGTGGAACACAGGGATAATTCTTGAACTTACCTCTCAGGATTGCTTTGAGGATTACATTAGATAATCCTTGTGGGGGATTTAGCACAGTGCCCAGCACATATTAAGTACTCAGTAACTGTGGCTAGAGTTTGTATCATTATTAATCATTATTCTTATTACAGTTCTTATTTCTATTGTTGTTACTCTATGAATATGGGGAATTACCCCACAGTACTATTGTCTTCTCCCCCTCCTCCAGTGATTAACACTATCCATCCCCACCACTGAATGTTGTTCCTACCTCCTTTTGTCATTTTCTTTCTTTCTCTATCTCTTTCTTTCTTCTTTCTTTCTTTCTTTCTTTCTTTCTTTCTTTCTTTCTTTCTTTCTTTCTTTCATGAGGGAGAGAGTGGGGGTGGGGGAAAGGACAGAGGGAAAGAGAGAATCCCAAGCAGGTTCCACGTCCAGGCCAGGGCTTGATCCCAAGACCCTGAGATCATGACCTGTGCCAGAATCAAGAGTCCAATGCTCACCTGGCTCAGTCAGTTGCATCCCACCTTAGGTCATTTTCTTTTGTCTGCCTTGTAGCATAGGCATTCCTGTGTTTGTCTTATCCCACCAACTAGGCTGTATGACTGAATTAATTTGCTAAGGCTGCTGGAGCAAAGTACAACAAACAAGGTGGTTTAAACAACAGAAATGTATGGTCTCAAAATCTGAGATCAAGGTATTGGCAGGGTTGATTTCTTCTAGAAGGCATGTGAGGGAGGACAGTTCCAGGCTTCTCCTTGGCTTAGAGATGGCTGTCTTATCCCTGTGTCTTCACTGTCTCTTTCCCCTCTGCATGTCTTTGTCCAGATTTTACCTTTATGATCATGCCTCATTTTATTGCCCTTGCTTTATTGTACTTTGAAGATACTGTGTTTTTTTTCTGTTTTTGTTTTGTTTTTGTTCTTACAAATTGAAGGTTGGTAGCAACATTATGTTGAGCAAGTCTATTGGTGCCACTTTTCCAACAGCATTGTCTATGTCACATTTTGGTAATTTTCACAATATCTCAAGCTTTTTCATTATTATTGTATTTGTTATAGTGATGTGTGATCAGTGATTATGACTCACTGAAAGTCCAAATGATGCTTAGAATTTTCCAGCAATAAAGTGTTTTTATTTAAGGTATGTACATTGTGGTTTTATTGGACATAATTCTATTGTACACTTTATAGATTATAGTGTAGAGTAAACATAACTTTTATGTGCACTGTGAAACCCAAAAACTCATTTGACTCGCTTTACTATGATACTTACTGTATTTTGAACCACAGTATCTCAGGGTATGCATGTGTGAAGACACCGGGCACATTCAGCAAGCCTGCCCCCTGTTTAATGAAAGGTTCTGGTGACTACTTCATAGGCATTATGAGTATTACAGTTTATATATATGCCAAGCACCAGCACATAATAGACAACTCAGTAAAGGGTGGTTATTAGTCACAAATGTTTACTGAATGAATGCATGAATTAATTAAAAACCTAGGTGTCTAATCACAACTGTTGGCCAGAGTTAAGTTTTTTACTTCTTTGTTAAGATGGTCTCTCTTTCATTGCATTTCATGATTTTTGACCCAGTCCTATGTAATGGAAAGTCATTTGTGCATCAATATATAGTGGTGTGAAGTTAGTCAACTTTCTGAATCAGTTTTTTGAACAACTATCAGTGTGTGTGTGTGTGTGTGTGTGTGAGAGAGAGAGAGAGAAAGACCAAAAGTAGTCCAAGCTGCCTCTTTGAGATGTGCTGTTTAATTTGTGAATAGGCAAAGCTATTTCATTATTACTCCAAACTGAAATATGTCTACTGCATTTCAAAAATATCTGTCATTTGGGGAAGGTATGTGCTATGGTGAGTATGGTGAAGTATAAACCTGGTGATTCACAGACCTGTACCCCTGGGGCTAATAATACATTATATGTTAATAAAAAAAATTTAAAAATCAGAAAAAAATCTGTCATTATGTAAAAAACCCCAAACCTCCCAATAACAACAACGTATTATAGATGATTGGCCTCAAACTCCCGTAGTTAGGAAGCAGAAGATAGGCACTCGTTATGAGACTAGGAAAATTGAAAGTTCATGTTGACATTGTTCTTCATTATATTTTCAGTTTGTTAGCACCGAAGTGTCAAAATCAAACTCAGATTTCCTTTTGCCTGCTTGTGTCAACATTGCAACAATGGCTTAATGGGCATTATTTGCACTTTGGTTGAAATAGATCGGAAAATCAGTAACACCAAAAAGCCAACCTCATAATCACCAATTTTTAACACTGTGTCAATTGCTATAAATCACAGAGCTATAGATATGTGCAGCTGTCATGTTGAAGGTGATTAAAAGGTGCTGAATCTCTAATCACTATAATGAAAGAGATTGTCATCAATATAGAGACTCCAGAGCTGGAGAATTGTATTGATCTGAGCGGAGGAATTTGCAAACTCTCTGTCAGTTAATCTCATCCTTCTAGAACTGTAGCAGATACCTTTACCTTCCACATTTGGTGGAAGACGAAAGTCCATATTTTAGTTAAGGATACTTTGTTCGATTTCAGCTTCCAGGTTCTAATGTGAGCCTGCTTAGTCATTTGTGTGATCTGAGAGCTGATGTATCTCTCCCCACTAAGTGCATTTGGCAGCATATTCTGACCGGTTTAGACCTCATGGAGAAATCATTTGGGGCAGAGATAAGGACTTTAGCGATTGTTTATCTTCCTCAGAATTATCCACAGGCGGCTGCTGGTTTCATGCTCACTCCAGAGTGGTATAGAATCGTGTGTAAAATGCATACTAAATGGCCTAATGCAATAAAAATGAAGCATGTCCTTCCATTAGCTTTTCTGTTTCCAGCAGTTCCACACAGCCACATATCAAGAACTGGGTCTGGGGGGCTCCCTAGTCCTACAAAAGCTGTGTAATTGCGGGCCCAAGGGGCCCTGGCTGTTGAGAGCCGGGGGGCCTCCACTGGCGTGCCCGGAGCAGGGCCGACCCACCTTCCCGCTGGCCTGACCCTGTTCACACCACCCTCTTCTGCATGCTTGGGTGGTCAGATTCTGAAATTTCCCCAGGCTCGGTTTGTCATGCAGTCACGTTTCTCATCACATCTGAAGGCTGTTGTGCCTTGCATGGTAATGAGGCCCTCTTTGTTTCAGCTGCCGCCCTACTCCCAGGAGCTGCCATCCGTACCCAGTCCACAGTCTGAGGGCTAGCACTGCAGAGCCAGAGAACCTCACGGGGTCTCTCGAAGCTAGCGACTCACCTAGGGCTCAGTAGGGTTTTTAAAAAACTGAATTTACATCAGTTTCAGGTTTGAAGCTGTTATGTGTACTCCGTTTTTTTTTTTCTTTAATGCACTAGAACAGATTACCATGCTCCTGTGTACAACTTATTGCATACTTACTACAGAGGCTGAACTATGTGATGCCCCCTTAGATGTGTTCTAGGGAGAAATGATATACCTGGAAGGCATTAATTTCTTTGTGAAGTTAGGAGCCGGAATGAGATATTTCCCACCAGAATGACTGAAGAATATTATTGTCTGTCATCTCTCAAAATGCTTATTTGGTTGTAAATCGCTTTAAATTGTGTCCTAAGAACACACTAGATGCAAAGATGCCCATGCCTTATCTCAGCCAATGAAGAATCTAGTTCTGCCGTCCTCATCAGGACCCCAGAAATGAGTGGTAGCTTGAAGCTGGGAGTGGACAGTGGATTGCATTTTCTACTGTCCCAGTGGGATCTGTGTCCCTTGAGTTGGGATGGAAATACTGGTTATCACCAGAAGTGATTATTTCATCCTAACATTGCAAGAGGTCCAGGGGATCACAGGGATATGGATGGAGGCTCATAGACAGTATAGATCATAGAAAGCCTCAGACCCCTTCATTTCATAGCAAGGAGGCTTTGGCCAACAGAACAGAGGTGATTCACCAAAGACACATACTTGATGAAAAATGGACCCAAACTATCAGAATAAATAGTGAGGGATGCTTCAGGTGATGTAGTTTGAAGCTTTCAAATGTTATGAAGACTGTCTGAGAGTCCAACCCTTACTGAGCACTCTGGGTTAAAGTATAATTTACCTTCCTCAAAGGAATCATTGCTTGTAGGTCATTATAAAATGACTTCCTTTCAGTCTTAGTGGTTTCAGTATGACCAATTCACTTGATCACCAGTCATGGTATTATTTTGGGGAGCTCTGTAAAATCTGAGATATGTGCTCCTCCAGTTTCTTCATTTCCTGGGTGAGAGACCCAGAGAGAAGAGTAGAACCCAGGCTCTTCTGACCTCAGCTGCAAGATTTTCCCATTGGCTACCCTGTCCTCCCTCAGTAAACCATACATTTTAAAAATTCCTTCTCTACTGTTGGTTGAATTAGGCAGGCTGATTATGAGGTGTATTTATTGTCCAACCAGGGGTCTGGAAACAGGGAGATGGAAATAAAAGGATACTGATATGTTGAATTGACCAGAGAGTGGAACTGGTTGTCAGAGGGTCAGCTTGGCCATGATCAAGGTCAAAGGAGCATTTAAAACATGGCTGAACCACAAAGTTTTTCATGATAATACCAGAAAGAGTAGGTTTCCTCTGATTAGAGCCAGATAGAATAAACAAATGAGTACTCAAACCATTAGAGGGAATTTGTGAGAAATGCAGCCTTTGAAAAATTTGGCTTTGAAAATCCCTCAAGGGGGACCCATTTTGCCATTAGATTCTCAGTTGTGGGCCAGTATCTATCTATTTTATGTACATTCACACACGTATTTCTCATCTGTAGAGAGATACACTGAGGTTTCAAATTCAGAAATCCATAGCAGGCTAATTCAAGTTTTCTTTTAAAAAACTTTCACTTCTGAATCAGTTGTCTTCATTCAACAGGCTCCACATAATCTTACCTTCTGGTTTGATTTAATTTGTTATGTACAAAATAAAAATGCCACCAAGTCCTCTCATGGCCATTTTAATCAGCTTCTCTTTGAGATCATTTGAAATAGCCCATTAAGCTACACATTGCACTTTGTATAGATTAATCTGAAGTGCTTGTATTGGTCGTAGTAGTTGTGAATGCAAAGACATAATCATGATATCTTGTTTATCCTACAGAGCTGGGCATATATAATCTTATGCTCATCAGAACAATGGAAAAATTGGGCTTATTGAACTGCAACTTGTATGTTCACTACATTCTGTTATATTGGTACAACAGAGGAGTTCTGCAAAGTGAAAATAATTAACACAACTTTAATAAGGGCTACTGCATACCTTTTTTAGTAACTTTTTTTTTCCTCATACAATGGTTGAAAACACAGGTTTGAAGTCATACCAACATGGTTTTCTGTCTTGGATCTATCACGTTAACTGTGTGACCTTGGGCAAATCACTTAACCTCTCTGAACCTCACTTTCATCATTTAAAAATGGGGATAATAATATATATTCTAGGCTTTGATGACATTATAGTTTGCGTTTTTGAAACTAACCATTAGCTTAGTATACTGTTAAGCAATCCGTTGTGAAAATCATTATGCAAATTGCTGTCATTGGGATGGTCTGCATATAGTGCTCAGTGTGCCTTGGGGGCAACAGTCACCAAGTGTTCACTCTAGAGTCTAGACGGATGAGGCCTAGACCTTGATATCAGGCCATAGTTTGGTTATCGATTTTGTGTTAAAATGGTCATTTAAATGCCTATTGTTCACAGAAATGCTTGTGGGGCACTTGTATTAGGCCAGGCTCATCCTTGAACTTACTTAATCTCCATGACCATAGAAGGACATAGGCATATGAAGGATCATTTACAGACGTGGGACATGTATAGCTGCTCCAAAACATGTTGCTCCAAAAATTAACAGATACTATTATTTTCTGCACCTTAGTCAAAATTTACAAAATGCGTTTATTCATCTAACTTCTCTTCTCAATACTTCCCTTTTCCTGTCTTTTTGCTTTGATTGGCTCAGGTGTTTAGACTGAACATGGTGCTATCGAGGCCGAGGCAATGACCATGAATACTATGCCCCTCCAGCCAAAGAATCTAAGCAGGAGCTCTGGCCTACTGCCCAGCATACTCGGCTTCAGACTGAGCTGTACTCTGACTTTCCAATGATCCAGCCTCTGGTGGTGCTGGTGGGGGAGGCTGCCAGAAACGGCTTTCCCAGAGGTCTTTCATCACAGTCTTAACAATTGCCACAACATCACACTATTTAATATTTATTTTATTTTATTTTATTTTTTATTTTTTTATTTTTTACAAACATATATTTTTATCCCCAGGGGTACAGGTCTGTGAATCGCCAGGTTTACACACTTCACAGCACTCACCAAAGCACATACCCTCCCCAATGTCCATAACCCCACCCCCCTTCTCCCAACCCCCCTCCCCCCAGCAACCCTCAGTTTGTTTTGTGAGATTAAGAGTCACTTATGGTTTGTCTCCTTCCCAATCCCATCTTGTTTCATTTATTCTTTTTTTTAAAAAAATTTGAAGACCATGGCCATTGCTGCTATAAACATTGGGGTACAGATGGCCCTTCTTTTCACTACATCTGTAGCCATGGTCGCCAAACTGTGGAAAGAACCAAGATGCCCTTCAGTGGATGAATGGATAAGGAAGATGTGGTCCATATACACTGTGGAGTGTTATGCCTCCATCAGAAAGGATGATACCCAACTTTTGTAGCAACATGGATGGGACTGGAAGAGATTATGCTGAGTGAAATAAGTCGAGCAAAGAGAGTCAATTATCATATGGTTTCACTTATTTGTGGAGCATAACAAATAGCATGGAGGACAAGGGGAGATGGAGAGGAGAAGGGAGTTGGGGGAAATTGGAAGGGGAGGTGAACCATGAGAGACTATGGACTCTGAAAAACAACCTGAGGGTGTTGAAGGGGCGGGGGGTGGGAGGTTGGGGGAACCAGGTGGTGGGTATTAGAGAGGGCACGGATTGAATGGAGCGCTGCGTGTGGTGCAAAAACAATGAATACTGTTATGCTGAAAAGAAATAAAAAAAAATTTGAAGAGACACTCCATTTAGATGCCATTTTCAGGGGTAAGGCAGTCACTTCTCTCCCTGCTGCCCCCCACTGCCCCACCAGTTCCCAACAGAATACAGAGGAGACTGTGTAAATAGAGAAATTAGATCTTCCAGAAGAAGCTTGAGTAGAGCTGCTTTAGTAGTTTAATGGAACTGAAGTGACTTGAGGCAAATCAAATGGAATCATGAGCTAATGAGTCATCCATCATGAGGATTATGTAAGTTAGTGGTTGTATCATATGACGACAAAAACTTGACATTTTCTGTCCAATGGACCAGAGGTTAGCCCCAGTCCTTCCATTCACCTGGCTGTGTGACCTTGGGCCAATTCTTTTACCTCTCTGCACCTCATTGGTTCTTAGCTTTAAAATGGGCCACATGTTAGAAGGTTAGAGTATATAACCCCCAGTTCCTTTCTCTGACAAGAATATATTGTGAGATGAAAATATCCATTACTGGACAAGCAATTGAGAAGTAGTCCATTGACAATAAGCTCACAGATGACAGATGGCACATGTATCATTAGAGAGTTGTTTCATTTATTACCTGGTCCTTCTCCTCCGTGCCCTCCAGCAGATTTAGTAGATCATGGTCAGAACTTGAACGGTTTGGACCAAAGGCTTCCACCATACCTAGAATGGCTATCACAGGAGGTTCTTTTTCAGAATGCCTATCTTACTCTAAGGGACCAAATTTTTAAAGATGGAAAGGTTGCCCCTGCCAGCACTATTTGTCTCTTTCCCCATTCCTTGAATGGAATGATTGAAGGGGAAGGGTATGTTGTGTTGAGTGATCAAGTGTCTTCCTTCATTCCAGCCTCGGCCTGGCACCAGTAAGCTTATCTCACCACATACTCGGGACTTCTCAAATCAAGCTTGACCATGACTGTTCATGGGAAGACAGTTTTCATGGCATATTTGGAGAGCCCATGCACCTGTAGGAATTTCTTTCAGTTGGATATAAATGGTGGAAACACAGAAGCCAGAGGAAGAGTGAAGTAGAGTAGCAAGGCACTGACCTCAGTGTTGAACCTAAGACCTCAATGCTTAGCAACTTGGGGGTCCTGGTTGGACCTACAGGTTGGTCTACTGGTGATGACAGCAGGTGCTCTTCAAAGCATGGACTCTGATTCATGATTGTACAGGTGATTAACCTTCAAGATGCTCTTCTTCCTCTCTCAGGTTTTCAAAATGCCATTTCGTAGGTCTCTCTTTAGGCTGTCAGTGGTCTTCTTCCCATTTCTGTTGATGGTTTTGAATTTGTGAGGACATTTTTTTTTATTTTTTTTAAAGATTTTTTTATTTATTTTATTTGACAGACAGAGATTACAAGTAGGCAGAGAGGCAGGCAGAGAGAGAGAGAGAGAGAGAGAGAGAGGAGGAAGCAGGCTCCCTGCTGAGCAGAGAGCCCAACGCGGGACTCGATCCCAGGACCCCGAGATCATGACCTGAGCCGAAGGCAGCGGCTTAACCCACTGATCCACCCAGGCGCCCCTGTGAGGACATTATTTTCTCTGTCACAAGTATCCTTTCATCCCATGGGGATCTTCATTGCAGTCCATGAACTTGGCTCCTGAATTCCTGTGGCTTTCATGGGAACTCTGTAGAGTCTATGTTTATAGACCAGCAGCAGGAAATGATGTCACTGGGGAGCTGTTCTTAGAGTTTTGCATAAAGGGGTTAAGATCTTCACATTAAGGATTTAGGAGATCTCACCTGCAGTTGGATTATCATTTACAGAAAAGAGAAACTGAGAATCTTGAGAATGCTAATTTGAAAGCTTTTCATTACAAAATAGATGTTTGATGCTGCTAAAGACCTAGGAGCATCCTGATAAGGTATCATGTTTGCCTTTGGAGAACAGTTCCAAAAACAAAGGCAAAACAGTTAGAAATTAATAAAATATGTTGTATAGATATCTGTGTGCAAGGCCAGATAATTTCGGACTGGTGTGATCACAATAAATTTGTATTTCCAATATACCCTCAGCCCAGGGCCTTTTGGGTACCCAACTAAATGCGCACTAAGTACTGGTAATTACATCATTTAAGTTGGCACATTGCTTGTGATTTTAGAAGTCCCTCTTCTTTATGATAATCCATTCGAATGAAGAATGCCATTAAACTGATTCTAAAGATTGTCAAATAATACTTAATAGTGTAATATATATCAGTGAGTTTATTTATCTCGAGTCAGGAGCTTTTATAGATTCCAGCTATGTGTCTTCTCCACAAATCTTGTTTTTTGTGCTCATGGCTTCAGTGAGAATAAATGGAAGTTGTGGAGTCTGGAAAGGCCACTGGAGGGGATTTCCCAATCTCCTCATATATCAGTGTCTCTTCGTGTCTGTTTCTGATGGGGTCCAACAGCAGGTCAACATCCTTAGGTAAAGAAAGACTTCCTCAGAGTGAGCAGCAGTCATTGAAAGTAAATTAATGAAAGACAGTGACTGCTGATCTCTTTGACAAGAAGGAGTTCTTGCTGCCAACATTTAGAAACCACTAGAAGTGGTCTCCATTGGAAACCAGGTTTCGACTTTCTGCCCTGGGCTGCCAAAAGTATTGCAGTAGAAAATGTGAAAGTAAGTTGAACTTTGAATTATAATTTCAATGACTGTCTAGTGAAATGGATTCGTGCTCTGGCATTGCACCTTGGAGGCTCGGGGTTGATTCGCATAAGATAAAAATCTGTCTGGTCTGACAGTCGAAAAGGTCGCAAGCACACTTGATGTCCGGTGGTCTCAGTACAGTCCCAAATCTTGATTAAAAAGGGAAGATTTAGGAACTACTATGGAATTTTTCAAAATAATCTTTTTAAACAGAACCACTTCTACATGTTTTGGCTTCAAGTTTGTTGACTTAGCCAAGTCTAGATTGTATTTTCACTAACATTTAGCAATAACCTCTAACTCAATGAAATTTCCCATGATTGAGACTCTTTGACTTCGGGGTCAACATGTTATTTTTGAAAATGACATCTAATTGTTATTGTGGTCTCCCTGATAATGAAAGTCAAACTGTTCATATTTTAAATGCTTCCACTGAAGTTCTAAAGCATAATGTCTGTCTGTTTCCATTTTGAGAGTATTTGCTGGAATGGCTTGACATTTTTACTTCTGTAGATCATGTGGACACTACACCTTTGAGATTCTTCATTTTAGATCGAAGACTTCTTTTTTCTGATACTATTTTTTTAAAAATTATTTACTTTAAGTAGTCTCTACACCCAGTATGGGGCTCAAACTCACAACCCTGAGATCAAGAGTCATATGCTCTTCTGGCTGAGCAAACCAGGTGTCCCTAGATTGGAGACTTCTATTAATGAGACATCATCTGATGAATACAGTTTGAAGTTTTGAAATTAATCTGCTTTGGACTACAGACTAATAGACTTGTTTTTAATAGATGGGAGTCACTTTTGAGACTGGGTTGTAGGCCAGCTCCTTTGCTTTATATCTGGAGAAACTGTGACTTGCCAAAAGGCATACTGTGCTGTAGTTGCTACCTGTCCAAATCTGTTCTCATATTCAAAGTTAAGGTCAAATCTCCCTTCCTTTCCTGACTTTTCCTGGATCTGCAGACAGTTCTGCCTTCTGTGACTTTTGTTACAACTATTGTCAAAGCCAACCATATGTCTTTTTTTATTTTATATTTTTAAGATTTTATTTTTACATAATCTCTACTCCCATCATGGGGCTTGAACTCACAACCCCGAGATCAAGAGTCGCAGGCTCCACCGACTGAGCCAGCCAGGCATCCCACATCTGTTTTGTTTTGTTTTGTTAAAGCAGGATTGCCATGAAGTCTAGATTTCTAGGATAGTACTGACATGAAATAATCACTTTCATTCTTCCCTTATTAGATATTCTGGAAATCCACATATCTGGTCATCCAATGCATGCCATCCTCATATTCTCATACTCACTCAAAGAAAAATCCTCCTCCCATGTGCCTGATTCAGGGATCTGAAAATACATGCTTTGTCGTCACTGTTTTAGGTACGCAGGTTCTGTATGCTCGTCTGGAGTAGATGTTTCCTGTGGACATTTAGTCTTTTATCATCTGCTGCATTTTACTGAATTTCCCATAATGCTTCTTGTAGTGAACTGTGCATAGTGGGGATGCAATGTATATTTTCCATTCAGGATGGTTTTCTTAATGCAAACAGAGTTTTTCTAAACTCCCAAGTTTGGAAGTACTCCAATGCACTGATTCGGGAGTAAGTGTGGTTATCTCACCGAGTGTATTTTATTTGTATCAGTAATGTGTTGTAATTGTATGTGGAATTATAAACACCGGCCAGGTGCCGTTTATCTTGCAGATTTTCAAAGCTGAAAAGTGACCAATCCTGGGTTTTCATGCAGATGTGAGGCAAGCAAAGATTATTGGTGTCATGCATACACTGTCCACGTTGATTGGTATAAAACACTAGGCTTCATAAGCCATGGTTGTCCAACATCACTCCCTCTTTGGTCTTCAGGGTATGATGCAATGGGCTCAAGATGCACCACAGAGCAGATCCACGCTTAATGCCACAGACCCCTTCTTTATAATGCTATATCAAGTGTCTGTGTTTGCAGACTAATATTCTGGAAAAGCATCACGCCTTTCCATGAGCCAAATGTTTCAGAGTGTCCCATAAATGCTGGGAAGATGGTGCCTTGGGGCCAACTCTCAAGCTAACTAGAGATACTAAGTAAGGCCCAGGGGAAGTTTAAGAAACAGGAACTTCTTGTATTTGTTCTATTGATTTTTCTGCCAACAAAATAGTGTGACCAGTTGTGGTGTTTTCAAATAAAAGCATCAGGACTTAAGTCCGCATTTAGGAGCAGTTTCCTGGGCACACGTGCAGGTGCACTTGGAGGAAGACTGGATGGAGCCAGAGACAGGCCCCAGTGCCAGTTCACCTAACAAAGCAGGAAGGATAAGGGCCAGGATTGCAAGTCGTTATTTATAATCAAACGAAAGGGTAATTTTGCCAACTCTCTGTTCTCAAATATGAGACCATCTTCCTGGTAATCAAACTATTATTCTGACACAGTTTACTTATCAGAAGACCAATTTGTAATGGTGACCAGAAAATGGAGGTTGCCTTTCAATTCATTTGAATTGCAAACCAGGTAGACAACCTATAGCTGCCATTGGCATATATTTTAAAGCAAATTCAGGCACCTACATTGACCTCCTATTTACATTTCTTTGAGGAGAAAAAAAATTGCATGAAAGCTATCAAGAAACACATTTCACAGCAGGCAAATTAATTGGTTTTACAGTATTTGAATGGAGGGCTTGTCAAATAAAACATGCCGTGACAGTTAATAGTGTCATTTAGAACCAGAAAATTATTGGCTTATTTGTTATTGGATAAAAGGAAGGCAAACATTTTGTATTAGGAAGTTTTAATGTGTTTAAAATCCTCATTAGGGATTAATGGACATGCTTGCTTAGCATAGTGCCTCGTTAATTTGGGACTAAACAGTTACTTCTGTGTTTCAATCTCAGTGTTGTTTCTTAACATTTTTTTTTTACTTCTCTTTAATTAGATCTTGCATTTGAGTTTGGTCTCTATACCATTGGAGAAGTAGAATTAATTAATGAGATTTATAAATCTAATGGAATTGAGTTATTCTTAGCTATCGTTTCATTTTAGCAAGCAAAGAAACCACATGTAAGTGAGCACAGATCTAAGAGACTTCAGAAGTATAGAAAAAGATGTGAACTTCCTTGAATATATTTAGCAGTGTCACTTGGCATTAATAGATAAAATTGTTTTAATTAGAGTTATAAATAATAGGAGATCTGGAGAGGATTCAGTCCCCATGCGCACGGCTTGTTCTTTGGGCTCATCACTGTGGGAGAAGAGCAACTGTAACTTTATCTGTGGAACCACCGTGTCATCCACTGACAATTAAGATGATCCTAAGTGCAGGGTGTATAGAGTCAAGAAGGCGCCAAGTTCATTAGAGGTTAGTCTGAAAGTGGAGCCACTTGCAAACTTACAAAGCCTGTTCCGCTTACATGGCTTTAAGGCAAATTTAGCTAGAAGAAAATCCAACTGAAATCTGGGTTTCTCGTTTTGAAGCAGACATTTAAATCATTAGGTATGTATTTAGAAGACTGAAGTGGCTCCTTTAGGGTGAGGGATTGTGAATGTCAAGGAAAGACCTTCATTTTGCACAAGTTTGTCAGGCACTATGAGACAAAGATAGGTATTTAAAAGGTTCTTTTATAAATGGGGTTACAACACTTAATTGAAGAACCAATAAGACAGCCTGTGGCAATGTCTTCAGAAGCTACCAGAAAAACCTGAGCTCCTCCTTCATTTTTTTGCCCCAGTGAGGAAGTCCTTGTATCTTTAAAAACCATAAATGCTTTTGAAGAATGTGTCAGTCCCAGGTATATTATGAAAGATAATTGCATTTTGAAATATTTCATACTAAGCATCATGTGATAAATATTTGCTTAAATGCAAAATATTTAAAACAGCCCATCTTTACACAATTCGGAAACTTGCCCTTCCAGTGTTGTCTAAGAATGATCTCTCTCAGGAGGGTATGGGTTAATCGGGTTCTCTGCTTCCCTACAGACAGAGTTGAATTCATTTAGCCCCCGAGAGGAGATCCTCAAGCACTGTGGCCATATTTGGCCCTGGGCTTAATCTCATCTGGCCTTCTGAGTAATATTATGGACTTCGCCACTGTGGGGTCCCAGAAAATCATTACTCCTGCTCCTGGGCTCTCGGCTTGTTTCATGCAGAATGAAGCCTCTCGCAGATTAGAGCAGTTGGAGAACTGTGAACTGTGGGTAATTAGCTAATCAGTGTTGGAAAGGGCAGTGCTAATAGTGGGGAGCAGAGTGTCACCTCCTCCTAAATCACTGGAGCTACTTGGCTTGCAGCTCTCCCCTTTCCCCCACCTCCTTCCTTTATCTCTATACTCAAGATATGCACACTGTCTCCTGTGTTTCCCGCGTAGCTAGCTAGCTCTTTCTCTCTTTCCCTTTGACAATTGCCAGATAGCTCTGTTAGACTTCCCTAGCAAATCCACGTTCCTGTCCTCCAAGACAACTGTTTCCTGCCTTTCCTTTCCCTTTGCATTCCCAACAGGCACCCCGCATTCATAGCTGATGACCTTGCCACCCACTGCAAGGAGCAGAATAGATACAATCAGACAAGTACTGCTGCATCTTCCCATCTTTAATTGCTCCAACCCAACTGCTTATGTATCTAAACACTCTGCCTTCCCTCTTCTTACAATGGAAGCAGTATCCAGAAGTGTCCATGCTCCTATTTCAGGCTGTCCTCTCCAATTGAGTCCCAATGCACTCTCTCCTTCTCAAGGACTTTGCTTTTATAACCATCCACTCTCTCTTTTGCAACACTTTTTTCTCCTCCACCCACTGGTATATAAAATGCCTTAATATCATCCCTCTTGAAAACAAAAAACAAAAAGAAAAAAACCTTGACCTGGCCCACATCACCACTTCCTCTCCCCCCATTTGTCCTTTCCCTTTCACAGGAGAAATCGATTATCCATTCTCTACTCCCATCCTCCCACTCCCTCCTCAACACACTCCAGTCAGCTTCACGCTCACAGCGTGTCACTGAAACAGCTCTGACCAAGGTTGCCCGTGACCTAGACCTTGCCAAACTCAACCGCCAAGTCTGCATCCTTATCTTACTTAATGGCCACTTTCTCTTTGAAGCACTTTCTTCTCCAGTCTTCTGGGACACTGTGCTACCTGATATTCCTCCCCCGCCCAGTCCCTCCTAAGAACTTATGTTTGCCTTTGGAATCCATGGCATATGATAGATCACATGCTATGCTATAGGGAAGGTGGACTCTTAGCAAAAGACACTGCAGATGTTTTTTTGTCAATGGTCTTCAGGTTCATCTTGGGACGACTAAGGTGGGAGATCAGTTTCACAGGTAAGGCCCACAGGGTGTGCGTGCTGTGTGTTCTGTGTGACTCGTTGTGTTAAGGGTTGCCTTCTTAATTATTCTGGCATTGATTGTTCTAAAAATTAATTTGCCTCTCCCATGCATTTCAATAATAAATTTACAAAATCTAAAAGATGCCCAAGAGATTATCTCACCTGGCAACGTGTCTGAGATGAAGGTTTTTCTGTGGCAAAATGCGAACTATAAGAACAGTGGTATGTGTGAGTATGTTTGATGTTGGTATAAGTTTGCTGTCATAGACCTTGAAGAATCTGTCATGTATTTGGAGATTGTACACTTCCTACCTTTTGGATATTGTTTTCATTATGGCCTTCATGGCAAATGAAAAAGTTGGTTATCTTATGTAGATCTCTGATTATTTTTATAAAGCTATGTGAGGTACAAAACATTAGGAACTTGTGATATATCCTCTTGCATTTGTCGTGGAGGCTGGAGAGTGAGGAAGTGAATTGTCCCAAACCAAACAGCTAATTAGTAGTAGAACTTGGACACTTAAACTCTTTCCTGTCAGTATGTCTTTCTTCCGCTACTTTATTAAATCATAGTTAGCTGAAAGCAAGATGGCTGCCTTGCGGTGGCTTAGCTGCTGTACATTGTGAGAATATGCTGCGATTGTGGAGTGGTTAGGAGTATCTGGACACTCTAAAAACTCTAAATTTCTTCTTTAAATGATAAAATTCAGAAGTGAACTTGCTTCTCAGCATTCCTTCTTGACATGCTTAGATCATGCATATTGGCCTTAACAGCTTTAACAGCAGCCATTGACAGAGTTCAGAAGCTGCCTGACATCACTCCAGTTTGTCCATCTGTAGTTTAACAGTTTCCTCTTTTACCATAAGAGATTTAGGCCTGGGACACAACTCAGCCATTAGCATGAATGGCAGGCAGTACAGCAAGAAGGCATTTAGTGGGATCGAGATCTTAATTTTAAACAGTTCTTGGTTGCAGTGCCCTAACACCCCAGACAAGACAACACTGGGTATCCTGCAGGCCCTGAGGGGTTTGTTGCAGGCCTAGAAATGTCAAAAGGAAGGGACCATGGCTAGAAGATCCATGGGTTTTAGGGCAAGCACCAAGAGCCGGCAGAAGGCTAGAAGCACAAGCAGGAAGGGGCAAACAAGGTGGGCCAGACTGGGAGGCTGGCAAAGAGAAGTAGGAGGATATACCTTAACTGTGAGCAGCACATTTAAGGAATCTATGCACAAAGCCTTGAGAATGTGTATGCAGGAGGTAAGGCCCCAGGGCACCTGGGTGGTGGAAACACAGTAGCAGCAGTTGGAATGACCTCACTGTCCAGCTTGGGTGACCAAAGGAATGAGGGGTGGGCGGCCAGGCACTTCCAGATAGGCTCTTGGTTTCTTAGGGCAATCTTTCTAGATGTGTACCTTATTATTCTTTAAGACCATAACCCTGCTCCCCATTTATAGCTCACTCTTCTATAGAACAAGTTATTACACCAGATAAATGAACAGTGAGCTAATGGCTATTCAGAGCTCACTGAATTAAGTACTCTTCACTTGAAATTCCAACTGCCATTAGGTCCTCTCAGCTGATGATGGGCCTTTCTGCATATGCATCCCGCCCTTGCCCATGCCTAATGTAATCAGGGACAAGATGTCCTCATAATGAAGCACATCACCCGCCCTTCCCCCACTCCTTCCACCCTTACTCCCCCTTGTCTCTCTGTTGTCTTACCCCCTCAAGTTCCCTCTCCAGCCTCCTTTGTCGTCTTCAGGGAGAGCCACCAGATGGAGCAGCAGCCCGAGACTTGTTATACATTGGGCCCCTGGATAGGCTTTTCATAATTAGTTACCTGCACGGGATGTCTTGGGGGCCAGTTTACAAGGGGACCAAACTGTGCCCTTAGTGGTTCTAAGTCTCAGTGTGATGATGCCTCGCCACAAGCCTTAGAGGCGACTTGGGACAGAAGTCGGGGAGGGAGCTTACGATGTACATCTCAGCCCCATAACCACTCTAAGAGTGTACCTTGTATTCCCCTCCTATAGACACTGAAACAGAAAGCCAGGCAGGGAAACAAATGCAGAGAAGTTCAAGTACCTTGCCCCAGTCCACAAAACAAATTAAGTATCAAAGCTGGGATTAAAATCCAAGTCGGCCCAGCTTCAAAGAGTGTATTCTTTTCACTACCTCTTGATGCCCCCAGAAAATATAGTAAATTATCTCATTTATTTGCTCAAATAAATAAAATGTAATTGCACTCACTGCCTTTTTAGTTTTGATGCCATGGAAGAGTCTACATAAAAGGTCATTTTTTTTTTTTTAAGCCGGCCTGAAATGGCAAGGACATTAAATTCCTTTGATCTTTATGCTCTACTTTTGTTTCTTCTGTCTTAGAGAGAACCATGACTACTAACTTATTTTACATGGGGTATTTGGACCATGTGACTCTCTTAAAAATGGACTGGAAGCAGTATTTGAAAGTAAACTCCAAATCTGTGGGCACCCAGGATTTCAGCTGTATTAAAAAGAAACTGGAGGATGAGCTGTTTAGCTGTACCATGTAACAGTTGTGAAATCTTTTTTGTTTTGATTAAAAAGTCCTATTACCTGAGGACTTCTGTTGACAGCTTATGTAATATTAACTGTTCCTGTTTAATCAGGGCCTCATGAATACCAACTAGAATAGGGACAGATTAAGGTGAGGCAGGAGGCAAGGGACTGACAGATCCTAATGGGAACTGGGTTTGTAGTTTTCCAAATTGGAGACCCGGGATTCCCTAGGTCGGGTGGGGAGATCAAGGGATCAGAACTCCAGAGGCTCCTCCCCCTTGTTTTTACAAATGACAGACCGTGGGGATTAAAAATTTTAAAAAGCCGGCAACTCATTTGGTAATGCAATATCATAACCTGACTTTTCGTTCTATTAGTAATGCCACATCAGGGGAACTCCGTGTCCCGTAAATCAATCATGGGGATAAATGCGGCAATTTGTTAATGAAAATACAAACGGAATTACTTCAGAAGCTGCCATGGATGTCATTCATGCATATTGTTTGACTGGGCCGTTGGCATGGTGTTTGACACTCTGTGTCACTTGCACTTGTTAGGGGAATGCAAGCATTCGCTGGCAATTAAACCTGTGATTTTTGAGTTTTGCTTCACGAAGTCTTTGTCAAGGTGGAATATGCCTGGAATCATGAGCTTTGATTGCCAGATATTGTGGGACAACCTCAGGGTGCTTTTAGGGGAAAAGAAAAAAAAAAAAAGAATGACCCTTCTCTTGCAGTCCCTTAATAATAATACACTGACAGGCAGGCACTGAGCTCTCCCTGGCCCCAACCCTGGTTAACCATGTGATGATCATTATTCTTTTAATGTTTTACATTAATCTCCATGTTTTCTATTAGTGCTAGCTGCTGCTTATGTCTCTCAATGCCACAATCAGGGTATTTTTGATATCTTGTATTACCCTAATCGCCAAGAAGTATGCTCCAAACTGATTAATTCTGGAATGATTAAAACATCCTATGCAATTCATTTATTGTTGCTGCAGTTAATTGAATATTTGATGATTTAAAGGTACCCTCATTATTTCCAAAGATATGTATTTATCACCAGGCAGATGATCTGTGTGTGGTCTTTCTGTGGGTACATGGGGTGGCAGACTGCGCTGTCACATGCCAAGAGGGTAGGCACTTGGAAGGGCTCTCCATCAACGCCCCCACCTGCCTGCCGTGTGCCTGCCTTCCCTGGCCCTCAGAGGACCACATCTGTGCCCAGCATGAGAGGGTCATCTGGGGCCAGGCGGGAGAGCACAGGCTTGCCTCTGCCACGCGCAGCCTGCTCTCTGCTCTGGGAGGAGGGGGCAGAGAGGGGGATGGAAAGGCCGCTGCAGCTCTGAGTGGTTAACTTGCGCTCTGTGGACTATCTGAATGCTCAAGGGTGGATTGAAAGAGAGGAGAAGGTGGCTCGGGAATTAAGCAGCAGCTTGGCAACTCAGCGGGCAGCAGTTCTAATCCCCGTGTCACCACTAGTTCTCTTAGTCTCCTTTCCCACCTGTCCGAGTGACTCCAGAAGTACTGCGAGAGGAGTGTGTGCATGTGTGTGTGTGTGTGCGCGCACGTGTGTGTGTGTGTGTGTGTGTGTGTGTGTGTGTGTGTGTGTGAGAGAGAGAGAGAGAGAGAGAGAGAGGAGGGGGAGTGCCACTGGGCAAAATTCCGGGGCTGAGCCCCTGCCTCAGTGCAGCTGTCTTCAGTGTGCAGAGTGACTCCCCCCCAAACCTGGAGTGCAGCTCCGCAGGGGATCTCAGAGACTGAAGTGGCCTCAGGTGGCTCCACCACTTTTCAGCCATGACAGATCCTTGGTCTCTCACTCCCATGTGGAGTGCGGACTACAGTGGGGAGCCCGGCAGCTGGGGGCTTCTGTCGGACATGACTCTGTCCGTGAACCCGCGAGGTCCCCTCTCCCTGCCACCTGATCAGACCTCCTGTTCTGTATTGTCTATTTCCCGTGTAAATGTTTGTCTTCTCAGTTTGCATGGAGTCTCAAAGCCAGAAATTATGTTGTCTTCAGTGTCTTCAGACCCTCCCCCTTGGCACCATCCTGAGCACAGTGTGAGCTCAATCAGGATTTGTTGTCTAAAGAAATAAATGGGAGAACTGATGAATAGGCGGTCGGGCGGTAAATACGATCCTATTACCCTTGTCATGACTACCTTACAATGTCTGTCCCAGTGGGTCTCTAATTGTTTGTTTTGCCATCCCATCCAGACATTTAACTCCCAGAGAAAGAGGCCAAGTCTCAGAGCTGTTTGTATCACTGCCCCCCTGCAATGCCTAACACTATTCTAGGCGCAGAGGAAATGCTCCGCTGCTTAATTCAAAAGCACTTGCAGGGGGAGAAGCATTTGCTGCTCAAATGTAGCTGTCTTGCAATGGAAAAAGCTGTGGGGCAGGGCTAGAGAAGTTTGCAGGACTAGTGACTTCATGCCAATGCTGGATTCCGGGCTTTCTTAAAAAGAAAAAAAATCTGAACACTCGGTGTGGACACAGACTTATTTGACTGCCCTTGTCAGCAGTCCTTCCCAAACCTGAGTGCTACTGACACCAAGAAGTCGTTATTAGATGTGCTGCAAAACCCCCGAGTTGACAACTCTTTCTATTTTGACATCAGTTCCCCCATAAGGAAATAGATACTTTATAATACCAGGTGTAGGGATGATATTTGCAGGGGGAGAGAGTAAGTCAGTTCTTTCCTGGAAAAGATGAGAAAACTCAACTTAGTAATAAAGCAGTGAGGAGAACAACAGGACAAGGGGTACAGAGCACATTCACATTACTCACATGCTGCTCACAGAAACCCTGTGAGATTTGAAAAGAGTGGGTATTAGTATGATGGTGATTTTATTTTATTCTACTTTATTTTATAGTTGGGAAAACTGGAACTCACAGGGGTAAAGTTACCAAGTCCTGTTCCCAAGTGGTAGGGCTGGAACTCCCACCTAGTTCCTTATACACCCAGAAGCAAGTGTTCTTGTGGTGTCTGCACATTGTTTGTATGTTTTTCTCTGTGGTTGGAAAATTAACATTATGTTTTTTGTGTGGGAACAAAAAGAGCAAGGACCTTTTTCTGAGAGCGGGACATACATTTTTAGCCCAGGAGGCCCACACAGACAGAATGCAACAATGATATTGAAGATTTAATTCTGCTAGAATCATTTTGACCTTTGGCAAAGGTTATTTCTTAGAAGTTCATGGATTGTCTTGGAAAATACAGTTACTAGAGCATTGAGCAATGGGATGAGATTGTATCTGTGGTTAAAACTAATCCGTTGAGTTCTGTAATACTGCAGGGCGTTAGACATCTGCCGGTGCATGTTCCACAAACACTCATTCTGCATGGAATGGTGGTATTTGATGATTGGGAAACAAACAAACAAAAATCACAAAAACTAAAAAGCCCAGAATTCAGCGGTCAAGAAAGTTGGGAACATGTGTTAAACACTTAGATAGATGTCTTGGAGCCTTTAATTCGCACCATGGATTTCCACATAGGGGTTGTATGGCAGTATTTCCCACACCAGTCTGGACAGGGACTCTTTAATTTTGCACAACTAGTGGCTGTGAGATGGTCTTAGGGAGCGGTACACACAGTTTCAGTCCTACATGAACTATGTGATTCCTCCTATTTACCTTTCTCTTGAGTGTACAGACTCCATGAGGGAGAAAGCTATGTCTCCTTTTGCTTTTCATGGTACCCACGCCTAGCATAAGGCTGGAGGCATAGTCCTCGGCCCTCAGAAAAGTTGTTGAATGAACGAATGTACTGTGCTAGGCCAAAGCATACCCATAGTTCCCTATTGGGGACCTGCATTTAAGGTCCTCTGGAAAGTAATGCCTAGCCCTCTTTTCCTGCCTTTCCTTCTACTGTTCTTTCTACCCAGTATTAGAATGTCACTGTGCTGGGAAAGAGTGACTATATGATTTATCATCCAAACTGGGACATTTGTGAGGGGGATCTGTGAGGGGAAAAAGGAGATACTGTCAATAATGACTCCAGGATAACAGGTGTAAACTGGAAGTGTACCGAGTACTGGATAGTCCCTCCTTTATGGGGGACTCTTTCTCAGCCTGCCTCCCCAACAAAGGATTTTATGCTCCTGAAGCAGGGACTTTTACATGAAGAAGGTACTGAAAAAATGCAAGGTGAAATTAATACCACTACAGCAGTGACTTTAATGCTGAATTAAGATTTGCTGATGTTTATATCAGGTTTTCTTGCAAATTTGAGGGAGACTGGGGCCATATTCTATTTTCCATTTCCCCAAGTAGAGTTATGTTCATCCTTCAGTCTATTGGAGTACTAGGGGCTCATCACCTAATTGCCCCTGTGAGATATTTGGGATGTATAGTCTCTGTGACTGTGCTATCTTTAGAGGACTGACATTTCACCTTCTGAGGCAGTGATTTAAGGAGACCAAATGTTCTCCTTGCCAGAACTGGAGGGAAGCAGAAGTGACAAATTGCAGTCCTGGAGAGGGGGAGGGTATGCAGGAGAGAGAGAGGTTTGGGGGATGCCTGCAACTCACACAGGTGATGTCACACCCGGCAGACCTTTCTTCGAGTGGTTGTCCCATGCCCACATCCCCCACCAGTCACTGCCTTCAGGCTGGTGTCTTAGTTTGGTGCCGGCTTCTGGCTTTCACTGATTATAGAGTCCCTGGAGGATAGATCCATGTGCCAGACCTGCAGTGAGTCCTCAGGACATTTCTTCAAGTTGCTTGAATTTTGATTGATCAGGAAGATGTCACGCTGGGAAAGACAGCTCATGGGATTCACTTTGTATGTTTGTGAGATGCTCTCTCAGTGCCAAGGCATGCCTGCAATTTACACAGGAGTCTGAAACTTGGTGTTTCAGATAAAAATTGCAGGCAACTGGTTAGACTACTAAATTTAAAAAGAACTTAATTCAATCATAGAAGTATGTCCTATAGGCCTCATGTTTTTAAAATCTATGATTATGAATAATATATTAAACTGTGGCAAAGGGCCAAATGGGCCGTCAAGATGAGGAAGTCGAGCTCCTTCTTTGGATAGATGAGCAAAGTAAAGCCTGGGTGATGGGGAGGGTGGGGGGAGACAGCCCAGCATCCCACAGAAAATCGGTGTCGGAACAAGCTACTCTCTTTCTGCTCCTTGCACTATGGTCTTCTTGCTTCATTAAGGCAAAACAAAATTGGCCACTAGCAGATACTTTCAGCTTTGTACTTAACAGGGGAAAAACCCACATTGATAGCTCTATTTCCTTTCTTTACAGTTTTTCCTACCGTGTAAACTATGATAGAACAAGCTTCTCTGAGAGTAGCTAAATGATGCTTAATTTCTGTTTGTTTATTTTATTTTAGGTAAGCCTTCCCAGTGATCCAAGCTGTGTTGAAGAAATCTTGCGGGTGAGTTTAAACCTTTATTCCTGTGCCTTTTAATAATGAAGCAATCTATCTGCTTCAGCTGTTTCAAGTAATTACTGCGCTGTTTCTGGGAGTATCCTGGTGGGGAATCCTCTCATTCCACTTCAAGACCCTTCTGCTTATACCTCCTGGCTCATTTCTCACTTATCCTCTCCCCATCCCTGGCCAAGCTAGTCTTGTCATCTCCCCAAGCTTTTGTTTCATCCTTGTACCTTTCCTGGTCTTTCTTTTGATTTTTTTTAAATTTATTTTTTATTTCTTTTCAGCATAACAGTATCATTATTTTTTCACCACACCCAGTGCTCCATGCAATCCGTGCCCTCTATAATACCCACCACCTGGTACCCCAACCTCCCACCCCCCCGCCACTTCAAACCCCTCAGATTGTTTTTCAGAGTCCATAGTCGCTCATGGTTCACCTCCCCTTCCAATTTCCCCAACTCCCTTCTCCTCTCTAACTCCCCATGTCCTCCATGCTATTTGTTATGCTCCACAAATAAGTGAAACCATATGATAATTGACTCTCTCTGCTTGACTTAGTTCACTCAGCATAATCTCTTCCAGTCCTGTCCATGTTGCTACAAAAGTTGGGTATTCATCCTTTCTGATGGAGGCATAATACTGCGTAGTGTATATGGACCACATCTTCCTTATCCATTCATCCGTTGAAGGGCATCTTGGTTCTTTCCATAGTTTGGCGACTGTGGCCGTTGCTGCTATAAACACTGGGGTAGAGATGGCCCTTCTTTTCACTACATCTGTATCTTTGGGGTAAATACCCAGTAGTGCAATGGCAGGGTCATAGGGAAGTTCTATTTTTAATTTATTGAGGAATCTCCACACTGTTCTCCAAAGTGGCTGCACCAACTTGCATTCCCACCAACAGTGTAAGAGGGTTCCCCTTTCTCCACATCCACTGCAACACTTGTTGTTTCCTGTCTTGCTAATTTTGGCCGTTCTAACTGCTGTAAGGTGGTATCTCAATGTGGTTTTAATTTGAATCTCCCTGGTGGCTAGTGATGATGAACACTTTTTCATGTGTCTGATAGCCATTTGTATGTCTTCATTGGAGAAGTGTCTGTTCATATCTTCTGCCCATTTTTTGATAGGATTGTCTGTTTTGTGTGTGTTGATTTTGAGGGGTTCTTTATAGATCCTGGACATCAACCTTTTGACTGTACTGTCATTTGCAAATATCTTCTCTCATTCCATGGGTTGCATCTTTGTTTTCTTGACTGTTTCCTTTGCTGTGCAGAAGCTTTTGACTTTGATGAAGTTCTTTTGAGACTCCCCTCTTTTGTTAGTATTCTCCCCCTCTTCAAGCAGCCTACCCTAAATCTTGGGCTTTCTGCTCTCTGGAATCTCAAGCCTCAACTTCACTGCTGCCTCCCTTGCCAACACGGGTTGAAGAAGGTTGTGGGGGTTGCAGACTTGTTTCATCCTTGCACAAGGATGAGGGGACAAGATGTGGGAGGGTGGAGGGCAGTGAGGTGGAGAGACTTGAGAGAAGGTAAGCTGTAGGACCTGTTCCTAACGGGAGGGAATGTGTACGTAAGAGTGACAAGAGGTGGCAGTGACCTCTCCCAGAACAATGCTAAAAACAAAGGCAATACCAGAGCCTAGCCTGGAAAATGGGTCTCCCATCTCTAGCTGTTAGCACCATAAGGCAAGGCAATGCTGCGTGTGAAGAACAGGAGTCATGGCACTGAGTCCCAGGGCCAGCCCTGCTGTTTGTCACTGTGCAGTTTGGACAGAGAACTCCATCTTTCTGAAACTCCATTCCTTGTCTGTGAAACAGGATGATAATACCTGTTCTATTTCCCTTTGAAACCACCAAGAGATAGAGATGCTCATTATTATGATAAATGATGATCAGTGTGGCCATGAAAAAAGCACGCAGTCTTGCCCCCTAGGGAAAAGAATAATCTGTGTACCATTGAGAAGTCTGCCCCCCATCCCCCCACTTACCAATGTGAGGAACTCTCCCCACTTCTTCCTGAGACTTCCCGTGCTGTGTTACCTTCTGTGACAGCATAGCCCAAGGAAAAATAAAGAGGACAGAGTTGTTTATTGTCAAGTTCACCTGGCCTCCAGTTTTACCTGTTGGGGATATGCGTGCCGCACTTTCAGCCTATGAGCCTTGTTACCCACAAGATGATACTCTGATCAGAGATGAAAGTATCCGAATTGGGGATATACTGGCCAATTTTTACAAAAAGATTTATTTATTTTAGAAAGAGACAGAGAGAACACGAGAAAGGGGAGGCAGAAAGGGAGAGAGAGAATTTCAAGCCCATTCAGGCTGAGCACAAAGCCTGACATGGGGCTTGAACTCATGACCCTGAGAACACAACATGAGCTGAAACCAAGAAGCAGACACCCAACTGACTGAGGCATGCAGGTGCCCCTCTATGCTACTTTTGGAAGAGCTCAGGAATCCCTCTGTTATCTTTCCTGGGGCCTAAGGGTTGGAGTGGAGAGTGGGCAACTGTTGAGAAATCCACTGGTGTGCTCCACCTGGGGACCACAGCTGCCTGTTCCTTCCATTGTGTGGAGATGGGTCAGATCAACAAGAGACACAAAATGCTTGCTCATGTGTGTGTTGGCTGCATTCCTGAAAGAAAGGTAACACGGCAAGAAATCTCTTCCTCTCTCCCAAATGAAATCAGTGGTCTTTTCTTAATTCCCACAGAATGTGGTTCCCATTTCAAAACTTTCACCTAATTGGTCGCAATTGGAATCTCTTCTTAAGAGCGGCCTGGCCCTGGGGTATATGGGGCTCCCACGCTGCCCCACTGCCCGAGTGAGGAGAGCCTGGTGAGCACCTGGCAGAAGCTGGGGGCCCCTGTCTGCTAGAGGAGCCACTTAGAGAAACAACAGAATGTCACTTAAACAGAAAAGAAAAGAAGCAGGTTGCCTTAATAAGCTCGTAAAAGATAGCACCCTTTGAGGAGGTAACAAAAGTCCTTCTGTTCTTGAAAGAGAATCTAGGGAAATGTCTTTTTTTTTTTTTTTTTTAAGGGCTGTAGATTGTATAGAATCCCAGGTATTTTTCAACAGCATCATTAATGAGTTGGCTTTCCTTCATTGAAGAATGACTGACATGTCTCATGCTTAGAATAAAAATAAGCATTCCAAAGTTTATGTCCTAAATTTTATGAGTAATTCTTAAATTTGTATAGCCCACATTGTGTGGCACAACAGGTTCGTGGTCATGTTTGTTTGAGGGCTGTGGAGCCCAGCGGATAGTTCCACAGCTCTCTGTGTGGCCGTGCTCCCCAACTGCCTCCTCCCTGGTGGGTATTGGGGGGGAGGCTTTTCCCTTCCTTTTCCCCTCCACCTCTCTCTGACACCATCAGCGTTTTTCAGATCAGCCAAGAGCAAGGGCACATTCTGCCTCATTGAAGCGTAGCTGTGGGGAGGAAGGGGTTCTGGCCCTGGAGTAGGAATCCCTGGGTCCCTCACTTTCTAACTGTGTGGCTTCTCGATCTCTTCGTGCAGCAAACAGGGGGTAATAACTCACCCTGCCACCATACGACCCACCTGCAGTGAGAGAATCATTAAAGTGTGCACACGGTTTGTGCGGGGAACATGGAGAGCTCAGTCTGTTTGCTCTCTCAGCTTCCCCACCTCACTGATCTCCCCCCTTTTTGCCCTCCACAGCCCAGCAGGCTAAGCATGCAAACCCACTTCATCTCCCCTGGGGACAGACTTCTTTTATAAACCAACTACAACAGAACTGGTCTCGCCCCTCTCTCAGTCCCTCAGTCCCCAGGCAATGGAAATACTTTTCCCTAATGCATTTTATTTTTGCATCCTTCTCCAAAATGCTGTTCCAATTCAAACCGTTTGGCTTTCTTTGTGCTCCTGCTTCTCATACCATCTTAACCCACCTCCTCTGGTCTTCCAGGGCTAACTTGACCTGATAGGGTGACCATATTTTTCTGTGGCACATGACTGCCTTTGAAAACACTTGAACCACATTATGTTATTTTGATAAGAGGAAGCATGGGGTAGTCCCTATTTTTTTCAGGAAAGTAAGGCCCAGAGAGGTTATAAATGACCTGCAACGTCGGTGAAGCTAGGTTGCGGTGGAAGCAGAAAAGGAACTTGGTCTGCATTTCACTATGCCAAACCGGCTACCACCCTCTCACAACCCTCTGGATTAAAAAGAAACAAAACAAAACAAAAAAATTGCCCCAGATGCTGGCTGACTTAGTCCTAACCACTCTAAGAATCCCACCTAACCAATGGAATTTGAGCAGGCATCAGGAGTTAATTCTTTCTTCCTAACATTCTTAATATATTCGAATATCACCTCAAATAATAAAATAATAACAATGGCATATAACTGCCACTGATAAAAAAATAAGAGCAATGTGCCATTTCCAGGCAGAACACTTGAGAACACTAGGTTGCGTACATCTTGCGACAGTCCTAAAACTCTACATCTTGAGTCTGTGATAGCGCAGCCCAAGGAAAAATAAAGAGGACAGAGTTGTTTATTGTCAAGTTCACCTGGCCACCAATTTTACCTGTTGGGGGTATGCGTGCCGCATTTTCAGCCTGTGAGTGTTGTTACCCACAAGATGATACTCTGATCAGAGATGAAAGTATCCGAATTGGGGATATACTGGCCAATTTTTACAAAAAGATTTATTTATTTTAGAAAGAGACAGAGAGAACACGAGAAAGGGGAGGCAGAAAGGGAGAGAGAGAATTTCAAGCCCACTCAGGCTGAGCACAGAGCCTGACATGGGGCTTGAACTCATGACCCTGAGAACACAACATGAGATGAAACCAAGAGGCAGATGCCCAACTGACTGAGGCATGCAGGTGCCCCTCTATGCCAGTTTTGGAAGAGCTCAGGAATCCCTCTGTTATCTTTCCTGGGGCCTAAGGGTTGGAGTGGAGAGTGGGCAACTGTTGAGAAATCCACTGGCGTGCTCCACCTGGGGACCACAGCTGCCTGTTCCTTATGTACACTAGGTCGCGTACACCTTGCTACAGTTCCAAAACTCTGCATCTTGAGTCCCATTTTGCAAAACAAATACCTCCCTATGCATTTGGCTCTTGTTGGCGCACTCTAGTCCATTCTGCCTTCCCCAACTGCGGTCTCCTTTATGACTAGTATCATGATGGCATCAGCTACCCATTCCTTCCAGCTGCCATTGTTTCCTTGATTCATACAAATCCAGTTATGCCAAAACAATTTCAAGTCATTTTTCAAACAGACCAGAAACCACCAACCCACAGCACCTCTCCTCCAACTGCCCTTCTGCCGTAAAACATGCTGTGTAGATCCACTTGTCTTCACTACTTGTCAAGTACATTGTTGCCTAGTCTAACATTTTGCAAATCAGAAACATCAAGGTGGGTTCCTGGGTGGTTCAGTGAGTTAAGCCTCTGCCTTCAGCTCAGTTCATGATCTCAGGGTCCTGGGATCAAGTCCTGCAAGAGCTTCCCCCTCTTTCTCTGCCTGCCTCTCTGCCTGTTTGTGATCTCCTCTCTCTCTCTCTCTCTCTCTATCTATCTCTCTCTCTCTCTCTCATTCTCTCTGTCAAATAATAAATAAAATCTTAAAAAAAAAGATAAACATCAAGGTGACGATGGTCCCAGACTGTGCACCTGCTTTGGTCAGTGCACCATTTGCTCTTTCAACTCAAGCTACCCTCAAGTCCAAACAGAAATGAAAACTAACAATAACTCTGGTGGTGTTCTGCAGTTACAATTCATCTATCAGATAAGGGACTCTGAAGCTGCTCATATGTAATAATATGGGCCACATCAGCTTCTCTCCTGAGCTCCGCGGGGTTTGATGGGTCCTCAAGTAATCATTTCTGGAAGAGTTCAGCCAAGAAGAGCTGCATGCACTAAATGCTACTAGCTGAGGATGGATGTTCAGTGATTATTTGCTTGGCAGTGGTATGATTTATTTGTTCCTCGCAAGAATTTACTTAAAAATATCAACAAACTATCAATTAAGTCCTTTCTTGAGTCAAAAATGCAGATAGAGCATGTCTCTTAGCCCTGACACTGAACAGATTGTGTTTCCTAGCAAAGTACCTTCAGTAGTTGATAATTTCATAGTCTAACATCTGTAAGCGTAATTCACTGTTTATGGGGAATGCTGAATTTGCTAGCTAAGATTTACGGAACTTGATTTGATAAACTGTATAATCTTACAGATCTTTCCCTGCCATATGGATCAGGTTGGTAAACATCGACATGGGTACCTCTTTTGGATGACGGCACGATCTGTGTTTACAGCATTCTAAATTAGGGCAATTCCACATATTAGGTCTGTGTTTGGGTGTACAGTTTTAGCATGGAGAGATCTTACCAAATAATTACAGGACGACTGTGCACAGTACTTGCTATTTTTTTTTTTTTTTTTTACTTTTAAAAGGGGAAACAAATGAAGAAGCCCATCTTAAGAATGAAAAAAAAAATGGATCAGAGAACAAAATTGGTCAATTATCTCTGAAAGGAAATTTGATTATATTATCATAACTATGCACCATAATCAAGCACCTTTCAGTAGAATTTCTTTGATAAATTTAACCAATAATTAGGCAATTGATTTTATATCCTGTCAAATTAATGTATAAATAATGTTCAAATTGGAATCATGCAAACGATTTTCTCTATAGCAGTCTTAAATACTAGTCCTTCCAGAATGTTTCAAAAGGCATCTATCCTATTCTGGTGTGGACTTTTAAAATTATAGTTTCTTGAAATAGTAATGTAGTGTTCCATCCAAGAAAGACAACAATTGCTAAATATAATTTAGACTATAATTAATGTTAACATTGATGGAGTCAAATAAATGAACTAACTACTGATTGCACCCTCTGCTATTCTGATGACTAGCTCTTACCTAATGACATTGGGGAATATGTAAATTTGTCAGCAGGTGAAAATGCCCTTGACTGGGTAAATTATGTGGAGTATTACCTTTTCTGAAGCTAATTCAAAGCACTAATGGACTTAATACGTAGCATGCATATGTGAGGTGAGCAATTCATGGGAACAAATTAGCCCATAAGAGATATTAGCCATTATTTGCCTCCCAGTAATCATTCTCTCTTTTCTCAAACACAAACCAACCCAGAAGAAAGATGCTAAATTTAATTATAACAACTATTATGTGAACAGTGTATGTAAGCCATCCAGTATGCTTCCAAATGCACTTAGATCCTGTCAAGCAGTTTAAATATTTTCATGTGGAATCTAGGGGTTTGCAGCCAGTGTCTGATGTGAATTTTAAATGGTTATACAGACGTCATTGGGAGAATGAGTAACGTGAGTAATGAGGTGACTGGCCCAGTGATTCATGGGAACCTGTCAAATGTGGGACATGTCAGGGAAGAGATGATGTCAAATACCAGCAACTTAGCAACTCAGCATTTAGCTGTCCAGGGAGTGAACAAGAGTAGCCCCTTTAAAGTCACCAAGTCAATATATGAGTCCCTGAATTTTGTAGGTGTGCTATATAAAAAGAAGTCTGTTTTCTGACAACCTGTTTCCTTCTGTGAATATGGTGATTTATTATTTTCTATTGAACTGAATGAAAGCAGGTGAGAATTTAAGCCATGTGTAGAATTTACACCTGCTTTCTGTATCTTGGGTGTACAGAGAGGGTAATGAAATAGTGTATTGGTTTGCCAAAAAGCAGGCTAGGCTTATCTGAAAGAACTAATAGCTTCCAACTGTTGTTTGAGAACCAACCTCATTGTCCCAGCTGTGCTAGTGGGATTGGATTGGAAAAAAAAAAATGTAATGCCAGGAGGTTGGCCGTTGCACTTGCATCTGTATAGATGTAAGATAAGTGTCTCTGGAAAATACATTGAGAGTGAAGCCTCCCAGATTCCATTTGGTAGGCATCTTCAGTTTTGAAATGAAATAATAGAACAAAGCTCACACCTTCTCCTGTTAATTGAAAAAAGCATCATGGGGAATGAGAAAAAAAATGTGAACCCCACAACTGGTCTAACCAGAAGACATACATAAGACTAAGTCATAATTTATTCTGTGAAGGTCAGACAGGAAAGAATCCAAAGGATGGTTCCCATGGTCATGGCTCTAGAGCACAGCTGATGATTCACTGCTTTTAGGATAAGTAACACAGGGGCACCTGGGAGGCTCAGTAGGTTAAGCATCCAACACTTGACTTTGGCTCAGATCATGATCTCGGGGTCCTGGGATGGAGACCCACATTGGGCTCCCTGCTCAGTAGAGAGTCTGCTTGTCTCCCTCTCCCTCTGCCTCTCCCCCTGCTGTGCTCTCTTGCCCTGAGATAAATAAATAAATCTTTTAAAAAAAGAGTAAGTGACACACCATGAAAAGCAAAACCAATATGGAAATAAGGGGGGCTGAGCGTGAAGTTTTGTAACTGGAGCTTCTTTGGACTTAGTCTGGAACATACAGATCTTAAGAAGTGGGAAAGGCAGTATTGAATGAGAAGTGACATAGTTAATCCACATTTGTGGAAAGCACTTTGCTACTGAGGCAACGTGGCAGATTGAGATGCTACCTTATGAGCAGCCTGTAGGCCTGATGTCTCTTGATAAAACATAAATAAAGGCCAAAGGCTTTGAACGTACACATGGGTGTTGAGAAGAGAGCTCTTGCTTGTCTGGGACGGAACCACAGTCTCCACTGCCACAGAAAGATCCTATAAACAACTCCTGTCCAGGAAGAACTTCTGTCACTAGAAAAAGCAGTAATAATAAAAAAAGAACCACTCAAGAGCAATGCAAAAATACCAAGAAGAAAACAAAGAAGAAAAGGAAAAAATGTATAAAAAATGTTGTTAGGGAACAAATCAAAACTATGACCATCACAGTAGCAGGAATTATTAAAAAATGAAGCAATTTTCATCAAGATCAAAAGCTTCTGCTCAGCAAAGGAAACAGTCAACAAAACAAAATGGCAATCCACAGAATGGGAGAAGATATTTGCAAATGACAGTACAGACAAAAGGATGATATCCAGGATCTATAAAGAACACCTCAAACTCAACACACACAAAACAGACAATCCTATCAAAAAATGGGCAGAAGATATGAACAGACACTTCTCCAATGAAGACATACAAATGGCTATCAGACACATGAAAAAGTGTTCATCATCACTAGCCACCAGGGAGATTCAAATTAAAACCACATTGAGATACCACCTTACACCAGTTAGAACGGCCAAAATTAGCAAGACAGGAAACAACATGTGTTGGAGGGGATGTGGAGAAAGGGGAACCCTCTAACACTGTTGGTGGGAATGCAAGTTGGTGCAGCCTCTTTGGAGAACAGTGTGGAGATTCCTCAAGAAATTAAAAATAGAGCTTCCCTATGACCCTGCCATTGCACTACTGGGTATTTACCCCAAAGATACAGATGTCATGAAAAGAAGGGCCATCTGTACCCCAATGTTTATAGCAGCAATGGTCACGGTCGCCAAACTGTGGAAAGAACCAAGATGCTCTTCAATGGACGAATGGATAAGGAAGATGTGGTCCATATACACTATGGAGTATTATACCTCCATCAGAAAGGATGAGTACCCAACTTTTGTAGCAACATGGACGGGACTGGAAGAGATTATGCTGAGTGAACTAAGTCAAGCAGAGAGAGTCAAGTATCATATGGTTTTACTTATTTGTGGAGCATAACAAATAGCATGGAGGACATGGGGAGATGGAGAGGAGAAGGGGGTTGGGGGAAATTGGAAGGGGAGGTGAACCATGAGAGACCATGGACTCTGAAATGCAACCTGAGGGTCTTGAAGGGGTGAGGGGTAGGAGGTTGGGGGAACAAGGTGGTGGGTATTAGGAAGGGAACATATTGCATGGAGCACTGGGTGTGGTGCAAAAACAATGAATACTGTTATGCTGAAAAGAAATTTTAAAAAATTAAATTAAAATATTAATGAAAAAAATGAAGCAATTTTATCTAAAAGAATAAAAAAAACCCAAGAGCCAAGGCAGTGATACAAGAGCCTAAAGATGCTATTTTATTAAAAGTAGATAAATCAAGAGCTGCAAGGAAATGAATTACAGACAGAAAATCATTAGAATTAGCACGTTTAAGATCTGTTTTTATTTTCCAAGATAAAAGAGTAATAGCAATCAATCATTTGTTAACCTCAGCAAGGGGGGAAAAAAGGAAAAAGCACAAATACATAAAGGAAGGAATAATAAAGAGTAATAACTTTTCAGATACAGAAGAAATACAAATAACAGTTAGTGACAATTTACTCACCTGGCACAAATAAATATGAGAACCTAGATGAGACCGACAACTTTTCCAGTGAAATATAATTGACTCAGACTGTCTCCAGAAGATAGAAAATCTAAACAGACTTTTCACCATCAATGCAATGAAGAGGAGTCCCACTCATTCATGAAATCATCAGTCCTAGGCAGGGTTTCATAGGGAAATTAAACCAAACCATGGAGGAATAATACAGCTCAATGGTTTCAGAACATGGAACCAGAAGAAAATATTGCAAAGTATTTTTTTAGAAGAGTCAAATTAGCACATAATATTGATGCCAACATCTGACAAAAACAGCATACAAAACAGAAAATTTCAGAGTAACATCAGTTGTGAATATTGATGCAAATTTCCTCAATGAAATGCTAATGGAATCAGACAGAACTTTAAAGGATATGCACCATGACCAAGTGGGTTTTATTCCAGGAAAGTAAAGCTGGTTCAATATTAAGAAATCCAGGTATATAATGCTTTTTATGGATAGGATAAGAAAGAAAAAACTACATGATCATCTTCATCGATGCTAAATTATACTTGACAATACTCAACACTTACTCTAGATAAAGTAGAAATAGATGGAAACACCCTAAATGTGGTAAAATGTATCCATTTCAACCCAAAAGCTAGTATAACATTTCACAGAGGAATTCTAAAAGCGTTCCCATTGTAGTTGAGAAATCAGACTAAATGTTCTTTATCACCATTATTATTTAATATTGTCCTGGAGGTGAGCCAAGGCAATTAAATATGCTAAATAAATAATAGGTATTAAAATGGGAGAGAATGTGTAATATGATTATTATTTGTAGATTATATATGTGTGTTTATAATGTTTTCCTGAAATCCCCAAAAGAATTAACCAAAAGCACTATTACAAATGATACAACACTTCAGCACTATTTCAGTGTGCAGAATAAATATATTGAAACAGTATTTACATGTAAGCAACCAATTGTAAGATAAAATGGGCCAAAAGGCTCCATTTATATCTTATGAATTCATTTAACAAGAAATGTGCCAGAAGCTATATGAACACACTAAGTCACTACGAGATACATCAAAGAACATTTTTAAAAAATGGAAAGGTATATTATTATTTTTGGATAGGAAGGATGATATGGCTAACATTTCTGTTCTCCTCCAGTTGATCTTGGATTCTTACCTCACACCACATAATACTATTATTTCTAGGTACATTAAAGATTAAAAATGTAAAATATTAGAAGTAAATGTGGGAACATTTCAGAATTCTTTATTTCCAGCCCAAGTCTCCTGATGAGCCAATGGAGTTGGTGGTAGTCAGAAGAAAGTTTAGAGTTTTGAGGAAATTGGAGAAAGTTAGAAGTAGTCACTGACAGGGGGAGAGGTGGCTACCCAAGGAATACTATTAGTAAGATTATGAGGCAATGTCAAGGTTCTAACCTGTAGATTGTATGATTTTAAAGATTTTATTTATTCATTTGAGAGAGAGAGAATGAGCAGAGAGGACACAGAGGGAAAAGGAGAAGAAGGCTCCCCACTAAGCAGGGAGCCCAAGGAAGGGCTCGGTCCCAGGACCCTGGGAGCATGATCTGAGCTAAAGGCAAACACTTAACCAACTGAGCCAGCCAGGTGACCCAAGATTGTGTTATTTTTTTTCCTGGAAGGCTTAGCTCATTACCCAGAGACCACTGACTGATGGGTTGAGGGCAGTCTGGAGGCCTCAGAGAGATTAAATAAATTATCTCAAAGCACATAATTATATAGCTACTAAGGGAATGAAACAGGATTGGAACTCAGGTCAGCCTGAATTTAATGTAGACCCTAATAATAATATCAAATAGTTGCATAGCCATTCTTTGGTAGCAAGTGTTATTATCAGCCCCACCACTGCAGATAATGAAATTGAAGTAATTTGAGCCTAAGTAACTTTCCAAGTTCAAAAGCTAGCCCATGGCAGAAGGGGCGCTGGGGGTCAAATGTATGTTTAACCTTATTTTTAAAAAGTGCTGAACATTTTCCAGAGTGGCTATACCATTTTGCATTCACACCAGCAAATTATGAAAAACTTAACTCACATCCTTGATGGCACTTGATCTTATTATTATTTTTTATTTAAACCTTTTTAGTAAGTAAGTAGTGGTATGTCATTGTGGTTTTTAAATTGCTATCCCAAATTGTGGTTTTAAATAGCCATCCCAAATGGCTAATGATGTTGAACATCTTTTCATATGCTTGTTTTCATTTTTGTGTGTCTTCTTTGGTGAATTGTGCATTCAAATGCATTGCCCACTTCAAAAACCAGATTGTTTGTTACCTTAGTGTTGAATTTTCAAAGTTCTATATATGTGTTGGATAGAGGTTTCTGGTCAGATATGTGCTTTGGAAACATTTTCTTTCTTTCATTTCCTTGACAGTGCCCTTCTAGGAGCAAAAGTTTTTTGCTGAAGTTGAATTTATCAGGTTTTTTTTCATGGATTATGATTTTCGTGTCAAGTCTGAGAACTTGTCATCTAACCCAAGGTCATAAAAATTTTCTCCTGTGTTTTCTTCTAAGAATTTTATAGTTTTATATTTCTACATTTAGAACTTTAACCTGCTTTGAATTAATTTTAGTATATATTGTGAGGTATAGGTTGAAACTCATTGTTCATTGTGTTTCAGCACCATTTGTTGAAGAGACTGTCTTTCTCTATTGGATTGATTTTGCATTTTTATAAAAAGTAGATTGACCTTATATATGTGGTTCGATTTCTGGATTCTTTAGTCTCATCCATTGGTTCATGCCCCTGGTCTTTCACCAATACCATAATGTCTTCAATACTGTAGCTTTATAGCAAGTCTTAAAGTTAGGATAATGTGAATCTTCCAACTTTGTTCTTTTTTCCAAAGTGGTTTGACTGTTCTAGTTGCCTTTCCTTTCCATATGAATTTTAGAAACATGTTGTCTGTTGTCTGTATTTATAAAATATCCTGCTAGTATTGCATTATATCAATAGATGAATTTACTTGTGCCTTTTTATTTCATGAACATGGTGTGCCTCTGTATTTATTCAGGATGTCCACACCATTTTTAGAGGGACATTGATAATCTGTCATTCCATTTTGGGGGAATGATGCTGCAAGGAAAATCCAAAGCCCTAGAAAAACTGCATGAACAAAGTTATTCATTACAATATTATTTGTAATAACAAACATGCTACTATATGTCCAACAATAGGGGAATAGTTAATAAAATTCTGATTTATACATTCAAAAAATAATTGGCCATTAGAAAGATGGTTTTGAGGATGATGTAGCAACATGGGGAAAAAAACAACCTTACAATATACTGTGAAGGGAAATAACCAGACTATAACATTTTCTGCACTTACTTTTGATAGCCAGGTAAAGATATGACTAAAAAGAAACTAAAGGAAAATACCCTGAAATAATAGTTCTTATTTTGTTAGAGTGACAGAATTATGGGTGAGCTTTTTTTCTTTTTCTAAATTTTCTCAATTTCTAAAATTTTTATTAGTTTTATAACAAATTTAAAGAGGTATCTGCTGAACTGAAAAATGCATTTAGCAAGAAGTAAAGTAGGATATAGTGAGTGGATCCACAAAGGGAATGGCGGGAGAGGCTAGCCAAGAGAAAATTAAATCAGAAGAGGGAGCAGGCCACTGCTGCCTGAGGGACTTGCAGTGTTAGAGTGAGGCTTGAGTCCGGATTTAGGCTAGGAGTACTCAAATGGTGGAACCCAACCCCTGAGGGGCAGTTACAAGGAGATAAAGATCCTCGATCTCACTCACAAAACTGGAATAATATGACCTAATTTTCAGGATTAATGGGAGAATCAAATGAGCTAATGTATGTTATGCCCCTAGAATGTGCTTGGAATGCCGGGAAAATATTAGGTGTGCCTGGTAGACTCCCGTTCCCACCATGCAAGAGCCAACACCAGGACTGCTTCCTCTCTGAAGCCTTAACTGTACAAATGAAATGAATCCCTCTTTCTTCTGGGTCCCCCCACCACCTTTTCCACTCCCCACTTGTCACTTTCATGCAGTGGGGTGGTTTGCCTCTCGTGGCATGATGTCACATTCCTTAGATCAGAGTCTGTGTCACACTCATCTCTCTGTCCCCTTAGCTCAGCCCAGAAGCCCCTCTATCCACCCCCCATATGTACACAAAGGTGACAAGTGTAGGTGTATAAGAAGGACAGAGCAGCTGTTTATTGGGTGACTGAAATTTGTAGAGAAATGGTTAGAGAAAATGGCCTCACAGTGTCATGTCTGCCTTTGGTAAAGTAATATGTTTTCCATGGAGCTATTGTAAGTTAATAAGAAGATGATAATGTTTAGTAAGTAGAAGAGTTATACAAACACTAGGCATTATAATGACTCCATTTCTTTTTTCTTCAGTTAATATATTTAGTGCTACTTTTTGTGCTAGGTTTTTCCATTGCCAAGCATTATTTAATACCTTTGCTCTAACCTATTTTTAATATTGCTCCTCAAAGTACAATAATGTTGGCATTATCGCTTCAAATAAGACACTGATTAAAAGCAAAGGTAGAGGCCCCATATGCTACTATAACTGCAGAGAGCTGATTCAAATCTCTTAAATAATGTTGAAGGGGCTGGTTTGGTACCATTCACTGTGCTTATTATCACTGTGGTTACAAAAAAGATGCTTCCATGACATGTGTTTTTTTTTTTTTCTCTCCAAAGGGAGTTTTCAGACTTTTCTTTATGGCTAAAAAAACTGTGTTTTGCTTCTATTAGACATACTCAACCTTACAACGAAGGTTGTGTCAAAACAGAGCATCCCCCCACCGCCCAGTACACCCATTCCTGGGATAAGAGCACTAATACAAACCAGCTCATCCCACTTTCCCCTGCCAACATGTTAATTAGAAATTGTCAGATCACAAAATATAGAATGCAGGCCCATCGAAAGTTAAGGCAGACAAAACCACCTCAGTAGGGGTGCCTGGGTGGCTCAGTGGGTTAAAGTCTCTGCCTTCAGCTCAGGTCATGATCCCAGGGCCCTGGGATTGAACCCTACATCAGGCTCTCTGCTACGCGGGGAGCCTGCTTAAAACAAACAAACAAATAAACAAACAAAAACCAAACCACCTCGGCAGTCTGGACCTCTGGTGGTTTTCTCTTCAGTACCTTCCAACTTCTCAGGACCTGATGGGACTGGAGAAAACCCAAGGAGCTTGTCCACTCTCAAATTTTGCAGCCTCTTTCCCGCTCTTCAACCCAACAGCCCTCTATAGGGCACAACCTCACATACCCAGCACTTTTGATACCAAAGTAAATGGTGGTCTGTGTTCCCCAGCCAAGACCACAAATCCCCTGCCTTTGGAAGAACTGGGATTCAGAAGAAGGCACTGGACTGGGCATCAGGAAACCTCAGAGCAAGGCCTGACACATCCACAACCTGCTTTTCAACCCTTGGCTTGTCTCTGAAGCATTATTGGCTTTGGGTTTTCTGTTTGTAAAATCGAAGTGTCGACTAGTCTGCTCTGTCCAGTACAGTAATGGTAGTCACATGTGGCTGGATAGTGAAGCTTAAGTGTGTTAAATTATAATAAAAGTCAGTTCCTCAGTCCATGAGGCACATCATAAGCACTCAAGAGCCCCATGTGGCCAGTGACTATCACTGGACAGTACAAAATAACAGCATTTCCATCATGGCTGGAAATTCTAGGGAAGAGAACTGCCCCTAACTTATCTCTTAAGATCTGCTCTGGGTCTTCTTTCTGAGTGTGATCATTAAATAAAACCAAATCTAGTTTTACTTTTTGACTATGTACCCTTAGCCATGTTTAGAGTCTATGTGAATAATTTATTTCCATCTGAGGCTTATGTAGAATCCATTAGTCAAATTCTACTCTAGTTCTAAACAGTACTCCTACTATATAAAAAAGGACCAAAAATCAGACTAAGTAAGTAGAAAGAGATAAAGTTAATGGCCCCATAAAACAGAGAAGAGAGAGAAATTGAAGGCAGCACAGGGAAAGTGCCAGGCCTCAGACAAATTCTTTCCCCTGTGTTCCACAGGAGTGATAATGCCTTCATCCCCAGGCTCTGGGAAGCAAAGGATATGTAAGACCTTGGCAGGGCCCCTTCTGGAAAAATGGTACTATAAAAACCTGGCACCTGGTTCATATGTACCCCTCCTTCCTTCTCCTTCCTCTCTTTCACTCCTCCTTTTTCCTACCCTCTCCAGTTTCTTCATCTTGTGAGATATTCACATAAGGTATCTCATGAAAAGAAGGACCACAGGCAACATTTTGACAGTTCTGGAGACTTTAGATGACCCGTTACTTCAAGGAGGAAAGTTGCTCACCTACACCATGATTCATACTATCACAGGGACCTAGATCTGGATTATTAACCTCAATATGGCCTAAGTCCTAGCAATAGCCACTAGGACTTTACATCCATGGCAAGGCTCATTTAAAAATCCAAGGCTCCTCCTTACAGGTGGACTTAATTGGCTTTGATTTGCCATCTAGGTTGTGTGATGCACACATGTGACAATGAATTGAGAAAGTAGTGTGAGTAAGGGCAGTGGTTTCTAAACAAGTATAAAGGAGCTCCTAACCACCCCCAAATCTCATTGGCCTACAGGAAGGTAACAATGCCTGCTTCTTGCTGTTTGACGATGTTCCCTTATAGAGAGCCCATCCTTATGGAGCTCAGTGGTGGCAAAAGCCTGGAAGGCAAAGCCGCCACCTGCATGGAGGTCCTGCATCTGCCACATGCTGGCTGTGTGACTCTGTCCCGGAGGTGGGTCTTCACTGGGACTTGGGAATCTGATCTGAGATGCTTGCCTGGATTCTTGAGTGGATGGAACACAGTAACAGAAACGAAACATCCAAACATCCAGGGACTTCTAACCACTAAATACATGCAAACTTTTATTGGATTTAATTGTGACTCTTCTGAATGGTTCATCAATTCCGAAGATTCCCAAAGTGTGACTTTGAATTCGGCATTTCAACCCTTCATAGGCTCCCAAGCTTCCTTTGCTGAGGAGTATAAATTACCCCACAATGGTTTTTCCTATTTATTAAATATATAAACTCCTTTCATGTCTTTTAATACAGGGCATTTTTCTTTCTTTTTGGTTCATAAGGCACTTTGCAGCTTTTCAAATTGTCACATTTGTTTAATTAGCCCAGAGACCCTGGCACGTCGATTGCTGTCAGCTGTCTAACAGTCTCTGTGGGTAGCTTGAAAATCCCTGTCCGGGTTTGTTTTTAATGATTTTGCACATTTCTTTTCTTTTTGAAAGCAAATGAAGGACAAACTAGTTGAGCAGGAGGGAGTGGCAGGAGAGGGTGGGGTGCTGTCACACTGGGGAGAAGCACGTGACTAGAACCCAGTAGAAAACCACCAGTGGACAACTGGCGTTTGGATGAGAGATATAAACTGATCACACAATTTGTATTTGTCTGAAGCCCAGGGGAGAGTCCTCCATGTTCATTTATTTACCTCAAGCCCAAAGTGACCTTTGCTCGAAAGAACTTTTCCCTGGAAAAGTTCTCTTTTGGTGTTCTCTTTGGATCTTCTCTTTGGTGTTTTCCTAAATGTGTAGGAGGGAGGAAACGTATGGATCTGGTTACCCCCAAGAGATGGTATGGGCTGAAAACAGATGTTTAAAGAGGATTTAGAGACATCTATGGACAGTGGATTCTCACAATGTCATTAAAAAACAAAAACAAACAAAACAAACAAACAAAAAACCTTGGCAGGGTGGGCGGGATGGGGAGAGGAGTTGGAAGGTGTCCCTTTCCCATGGCGTGTAAATGCTTTAGGGGCCTTGAAGATGTCAACAGGAAATTCTTAATAAAAAGCCTCTATAATTGTTACCTTTTCATTAAAAAACAAACATGATTAAGTGGTGATGCAAGAATTAGATTGGATTTTTGTTTAGTAAATACTTAGTATAAGGAAGTATCATGTCAGTAGCTACTTCTAGCTTATGCTGTCTGATAGGTGGCTGTTTTCACCGAGGTAGAGAGGGGCCGGCCTTCCTGATTATAACATAGGATTGAAGCTTTATAGCATGCTTATGGGGCAAGGTTTTATGTCCACACTGCCTGGTCCCTAAAGTGTTCATATTCAGTTCAGAATGTTCTCCTTCTCCATTAGTCAGGCATCCCTTTAGAAGAAGATATGGCTCCCACTTGCCCTGCTACTTTGCCAGTCTTAATATGGAATAAAGAAGCTATTTATTTCCCATTATTTGAAGTAATTGCCAAAAGAAACTGATCTGGAGAGAGGAGTGACTGTCCAGGCATTGAAAAATACTCAACCTGTTATGGTCTGGGAATATTCTGAGGGGGCTCTCTAGATCAATTTCACTAAGCCTTAGTCATGCTGGTAATGTTATTAAATTCAGGCGACTGCAAAGACTTTGATGCCTCTGTTGGCTTATTTTTGCTTATTTTTTTTTAATTTTTAAAAATATTTTATTTATTTATTTGTTTAAGAGAAGGAGCACAAGCAGGGAGAGGGACAGGGGGAGAAGGAGAGGGACAAGGAAACTCACCACTAAGTGGGGAACCTAAAGTGGGCCTTGATCCCAGGACCCTGAAGTCATGACCTGAGCCAAAGGCAGATGCTTAACTGACTGAGCCGCCCAGGCTCCCCTGGCTTATTTTTTACTTTTATCGGTGGTGTGTGTTGATGGGGGATGAGGGCCTGGTGTTCAATAGTTAGACCAACACCTTATGATCTATTTGTTAATTTCATGTGAATGGGGCAAATCGTTTCCTTTTCATCTCCCTGGCGCTGTGATTCTGTCATTCTAAGAGGAAGGACAATTCCATACAAGTCATATTGGCTGGAGTTTTAGCTGTATTGGTGGCCTGATGCCTTATTATTACTAAGCTCAGAAATAATGAGAGAAAAAAGCTACGGCCAAGTTGTTCACTGGAGGGATCTTTCCATGAAAATAGATATTACTTCTTTTTTCCTCAGCAATTGAGACTTTGTTCGATCTAAAGGCAGTTATCGTGAACTCCTCATTACCATTTTTCTTAATGTGATAAGTGTAAACTACAAGAAAGCTATCATGTTTGAAAAGCTACAGCAGCCCTTAGAAAGAAATACTGATGTATTGTGTAAGTCTTTAAAAAGGCTCAGCCTGGGGATTGCACGAAATGTCTCCTCCTGCCTCCCTTTGCCCGGACTTGTCTTTCACTTACCGTAGAATCCGAGTCTCTGCACTTGCAGTCGTGATCTGTCTGTCCTACAGCGTGAGATCAGCACATCTCTTTGGTGGTTTCTGGAACATAATAACAAATTGAACGTGACTCTTTTTTTAAAAAAAATCCAATACTGATGGGTTTATTTTAGTTCTACTTTTGAACAATAGCTAGTAATTATTATCCTATACCTATTCCAGTTACAAATACTCTAGTTATGTAGATAGAGCTCAGCTGCATCCTGTGCCTGGATCTGGTCCAGCTACTCAGCTCTTAGATACCTTGCAGATAGTAGACACCCAAGAAAATGTTTTTTTCTGTTTGGTGAATGGAACCAAATGTAGATCAATAAAGATGGTGCTGGGGGAGTGGCCAATGAAGGTGTGTGAATTTTATCAGATCGCTTTGGCTGACCTGCATCTAAAGGAACAAATTAGAGGTTAACCAGAAAGAATTCTTTCATGTTATGAGGGTATGGTGTGGCGTTCCTTCCAGGGAAGTTGCTCTGGGGAAAAAATGGTTGTACTATTATATCATATTTTAAATGATGGTCATTTGGATGTTGGCGATGTCAAAAAAAATTGAAACACAAAATCTAGAAACTGAACAATAAAGTTTAGAAGTCACTTTTGAAAGTGAATAATAGTTGTCAAAATTAGCTTCTGGATGAAGAAAACAAATTCCCAAGTTAGGGAAGAAATGGCCTTCAGGAAACCTCAGACTCCTCTGATGCCTGGACTGGACCATTGAGCAGAAGCCTTTACCGAAGAAGGCAATTTAGATTGGAATCAATCTTGCAACATTTCCTAATGGGGTGGCCAGTCTTCTGTACTGATTAGTTCAACTAATGGAGACAAATGTCCTGAGAAGGATCCAGATTTACAAGGCAATCATCTCGTTAATTAGGTGGGCTGTGGCCTTAGGTTGCCACTGCCAAAAACATGTGTAGAGCTCCAAGGGTGTGGTTGAATTCTGCCCAGTATGTCACCATGGTGGTTTGTCTATCTGTTGCTGCCTTTGGAGAGGTTTCTTGGTGGACTTTGAATACGGAGCATCTGAGTCCTGGCCCATGACCATACACATCCCCATTATATTTAATGAATGAAGTGGAATTCATTGCATCTGGCAATGACAAGAGTGTGGACTGATTGTCTGAATGAAAACACGATGAAGCCACAGGGTCATCGATCCCCATGGACCCCAACTACAAATTAGAATTAGGCCCTTTAAAAGTAGAATCTTGGTTTGGGGGTACAGTCCTGTGCCTGATGGAGAAAATTTTGAGATTTCCTGAAACACCCACTGGGACTGAAGACTTTTGCATAAAGCAGTCAATTATTTATTTGAAAGAAAGAAAAAGCACCAGGATTTTTATACCATGTCAGTGAAATCATAACTTAGTGTTAGAAACTTTTAAAAGAATTAGCCATTTTTTCCCCCCTGGTGGATTGCATTTTGTGTTGGCTCATTGTTGGGAAGTTGTGTTTAATAGGACAGTTGATTTTATATGTCTTCCCTACCGGCACTTGCATAGAAATCAGAGATGCAGTCTCAGGAGACTGTCTTAAGACCATTCCAAAGAGAAGAATATTCATTCAATTTCATAGAACAGCAAGCATTGTGACCACTAGAGATGCTTGGCGGGAGTATTAGTGATCAAGGCCAGAAAAGTCTATAGTTCTACTGTTTTTGGATTTTCCAAGAGCTGAGCAAATAGTCAGACAAATGGGGCTGCTATCCATCCCACTGTAAGATAGAGGGCCCTCCCTAGGACTTCTCCCCCACTGTCCCTGGGAGAATGATGAATTTCCTTAGCCAATTTGGTCAGCCATGTTTGTATGTCATGTAAACAAACAAACAAACAAACAACAAATGCTGTTTCAGATTCGGTTTTGCATCATAAATATCCTCGATTTTACTGCGATGAAGAATATGATCATAGGCTCATGGAAGGCAGTACAGTTGGTGCATAACCTCCCTGCCCCGCCTTTCTAAGAATCCCTTAAATCCTCCTGCCTTTAGAGATGGGCCTGCATTACCTTCTAAAGAAATAGGCTCTGTGATTGGAAAGCACACAGGAATGGAAAATGTTTTATAGTTTGAGCTAAAATGGGTTCCCTGGTAACTTTTACGCATAGGATGGATCTTAACCTCTTAGTCCACAAAGCAGATCCCAGATCTCTTCCACATGAGAACCCTTAGGGTATTTGAAGTCACCTCTTAGACCTTCCCTCTATCTTCCTCTTCTGTAGACTAAATGTTCTCCTTTTTTTTTTTTTTTTTTTTAAAGATTTTATTTATTTATTTGACAGACAGAGATCACAAGTAGGCAGAGAGGCAGGCAGAGAGAGAGAGGAGGAAGCAGGCTCCCCGCTGAGCAGAGAGCCCGATGCGGGACTCGATCCCAGGACCCTGAGATCATGACCTGAGCCGAAGGCAGCGGCTTAACCCACTGAGCCACCCAGGCGCCCCTAAATGTTCTCTTTTAAAGTGCACTTACACATGTGATGAGTTTTCTAAGCTCTTGTGGTCCGCATCGTTGTCCCCAGTAGAGAGTGCATTATTCCGATGTCCTTGCTGAAATGGGCCATCGAGATTGGCATTCGCTTTCCAATGTGGTCTCTCCCATACAGGATACTAGTGTGTGTGATCAACTACTGACAACCACACTGTGGGCGTCACACTTACCTTCCTATCACCTGTGTTGGTATCGGTTCTTTTGGCTGCTAACCTCCCTGCCAAACTCAAATCCTTGGGGTTTTAGCCCAGGAATCATAGCCAAGTCAGCTGGGCTTCCTCATTCTGAGTGTTTATGCTTGGTTTGTGGAACATATCTGTGATTTTCGTTTACCTCTGCTAAAATTTCATCTTCCTGGTTTCAGGCCAGGTTTGTAAGATCTTTCTGAATTTCAATTATTCGCCATGTAGTCTCATCTACAATTTGGTTAAGAAGACATTCTGTATGTTCTGAAGTTATTGATTAAATGAGATAGCGTTTCTGACAATTATTTCTTTCAATCAAAAAGTGTAGTAAAAAGTAAGGCATTATTATCATTAAAACTGGTAAACAGGGAAGGACCCCAAATGACAGAGCCCCATGGAATATCTCTAAAGGCAGCCTTCTAGCTTGACTTTATGTATTCAACAGTTTGTGTGAGCTTATTCTGCTGCTCCGTAAATCCCCCTTAGCACACAATAACACAACATACCCCCACCTTTAGCTGTAGGAGTTCTGTGTGAGGTTTGATGGATGCCTTCCTGATGCCAAGATGTGCTGTGGCCACTTCCAGTCTCCAAACTAGGATCTCATTTCCCAAGTGCTGTCCATGTTCGAGACTGTGGCCTGACCAGACTTAAAAAGGCTCTCGAATCTTAAGTAAGCAGCCCATTTTGTATGAGCATCTTTAGGACAAAACATTTTGGGAAATACAATGTCTATCCTGGGAGGGCCCAGAGGAGAAAGGAAAAGAGAGAGACTGACCAATAGCTCTTCCCATGTGCCCTGCTTCCTTTCATGGGAACTTTTATGACCCTGGCCAAAGGGCTCCATCCTCCAGCCCTTGTCTTCCCGGGGCCTGCTAGGAAGGGGAGCCTGCCAAGGGAAGCAGGCAGGTGCATGTTTCTGCAGGGATCCCGTGCTCACTGCCCGCACTGGGAGTGACTGGCTGTGCAGACCACGGTCACCCTGTGGGTTCTCTCCCAGCTGCCAGCTCGGCTCCCTATGGGGGCCCCAGGCCAAGGCCTGCTCCAGCACCCATGGTCCATTTCCTGTTGAACAGCTGGCCTCACTGCTGCTGCAGAGAACAGTGCTAAAACCCCTGCCTGGGAGAAGCAGAACCTCCTGCAGGCCTGTTAGCAATTGATAGTGGATTGTGGACTGAAGAATTGTCCTGATGCTCAATACCCCAGTGCCGACCCCGCTGGGAACACCAAGGGCCTTTGCCTCTTTCTGCCTAGCAATCTTTATGCCTCACTCCACCTCACTCCCCATTGCTGGCTCTTCAGAGAACCATCAGGGCCCATGAGTACAAAGGTTCTAAATCATTTATTCAAGCAAATTAAATTTTCCGGTAAGTTATTGACAGCCTCCTACCCACCCACCCCCGACATATATGAGGTTTTGCTCTGGAGGAGGAAAGGCCCTTTGAAGAAGCAGCCTGGACCCTAGTGAACACACCCACATGCAGAGCTGGGACCCATGGACTGGAGTTCCTAGTTTCAGGTTTTCATCAGTTCTGGAGTAAGGAAGGTGCCGATGTTCTGTGTCCTTAGGCCCTGTGGCAACCCAGACTATGCCGTGTCTGATTTTACTTTCCTATTATGCTTCCTGGCACTAAAAACAGGAAGAAAGCTATCCTCTCCCCCACTGGCAGTTGGAGTCCAAGGTCACTTAAGTCTAAGTCTCTGAAAATAAAGTCCAACCTAATTTTGTGGACTTCTTCTGTTCAATCATATTTGTGTTTCTAAAACCACTCAGTTGCTCCCACTGTTATTCTTCATCACAAGAATTTGCACTTCCCAAATTGCAGCTGTTTTGGTCTTTGCATTTCAATAGAGGGGAGGGGCAAGGTGTACGGAGCCGCTCTCAGCTGGAGCCCTGGACGGGAGCCTGAGCTGCCTGTCTGCTAAGCTCATGCGGGCAGTGCTCAAGGTCTGCTAGCAGGGCTCGTCCTGACACATCCAACGCCATGTTGCCTAGACCCTTGAGCCATGCAGTAGCTCCCTTTCCCTTGCGGCAGGCCTGAAGACGTGGCGGCAGAGGGGGGACAGCTGCGAGAAGCCCTGGAGGCCATCTCAGCTGAAGCCCATGTGCTGCAGGTAGGAACACTGAGGCTCAGAGAGGGCAAGCAGCTTGGCCAGGGTCACTCAGGTAGCTCTCTGCCAATCTGAGACATGAGTTAAGTTCTCCTTACTTTTAGTCCAGGGATCTTTGGGGGATCATTCTGACTCTAACAACAATAATGAAATGTGTAAGATCCCACCATTTCATTCATGAATATAGTTATATGAAAAATTCATCATCTCTTTAGTTAAATCTTCACGGTAAGGACCTTAATATTTATGTTACCGCTGTTTAACCCAAACATACCCCACTTGAACATCTACCACATACAATGTTCCTCTGAAAGGAATACACATGCAGACACACACATGCACACATGTATGTGCACATGCTCGGCTCCTCTCACCTTCACTATGAAGCCCTTCCCAAAAGCCTCACACAATAGATTCCTTCCAGAACCTGGGCATATTCCCCTTGGGAGGTGGTTAACATGTTAAGCAGAGTGAGCTCTTCTAGAGGAGGAGCTTGACTTCATATCCTTTCTAGATCCCTGGATCTTATACATAATGAATATTTGGTAGAAGTTAGTAGAACAAAACAGACCCAGCCATTTACTGATTGTGTGGCCTTGGATAGGTCACTTGATCTCTTGTGTTTCCAAAGGAGTTATGATGGTAACTCCTGCCTCTTTATTTTGTAGCATACAAAAACTGAGTGTGGAAACTGAGTGCTTGGCACACTCTAAGTGCTTGGTGAATCTTGCTATGATTCTTATTATTAATTCAAACACAGAAACTTCAGACACTAATAATAATAATATATCATATTAACTAGTCACTATATACTAGGCACTGGAGATACAAAGTTGAGGAAGACCAGGCTGGGACAACATCCTAGTTACTACAAAGAACAGCTAGCCAGGCAGCTCTGTGTTAGGGGAGCCTGGAACCCAGACTTTCTTCTGCTCCTCAGCCAGTGGTGCACCCAGCTTGTGTATCTAAGTCCAATAAAGTGATTCTCCCGACAAGTTGTTTTAGATTCACCAGAGTTCTAGCCATGAACTATGATACAGATAATATGGTATAGAAGTAATCACTCGTGGAAAACTGGGCCTTATCTGGGCCATTGGAATGGCTCAATTAGTTGAGCATCCAACTCTTGATTTTTGGCTTGGGTCATGATCTCAGGGTCCGGAGATTGATCCCCCTGTTGGGCCCTGTGCTCAGCAGGAGTCTGCTTGAGATTCTCTCCCTGGGCCCCTCCATACCACCCCTCTCAAGTAGATTAAAAAAATCTTAAAAAAAAAAAGAAAGAAAGAAAGAGAGGGATGCCTGGGTGTCTCAGTCAGTTGAGTGTCTGACTCTTGGTTTCAGCTTAGGTCATGATCTTAAGACCATGGGATCGAACCCTGCACTGGGCTCTGTGGTCAGCATGGGGTCTGTTTGAGATTCAATGCCACCCTCTGCTCTTCCCCAATTAGTGCTCTAAACAAATAAACAAACAAACAAATAAAATCTTTTAAAAAAGAAAAAGAAAATTGGGCCTTTTCTGATTTTTCTGGGTTTGACATTGAAGTCTTCAGTTCACACTAATTTAAGCATCCACACCATGGTAGAGATCACATAGAACTCTCTGTCGCTTGTGAAACCTATTCTTTGTCAAATGCTGAAAGATAATACATCATTTCTTCCTTCGTTCTTTCTCCATTAACCATGGTAGTCAACTCTACAATAATAGTCGACCTATCTGGGGTAGAGGAAAGAATGTGTGCTTTGGAACTGGTCCCCAGCATTCACTTGCCACTGTCCAGTGGCAAGATGAGCCCCTGCTTTAGTTCTTTCTTGGGGAGTATTGAAGGAGGCTGGAGATGAAGGAGCTTCAGACCCATTTCATGTGCATGGATGCCTCCATCTGTGTTGTTAATGGGACTGGTGCTTGGTGTTCAGTACGGGTGCTCAGCCCTGGAGCCTGTTGTAGAAGCTTTGGCAACACTGCAGCAGGTGCTCATCCCTACCTGATGAACAGGCAGACTTAGTATAGTTAGATCGGGATGCATGGGTGTTCTTATCTTGAGAATAGCAGAACATAAAAACAGATTAATATCCTTCAAGTGTGATTGAAAAGGATGACAATGGAAAATTTGCTGTGAGCCTTTCATACTTTACAGGTCTAGCTCATTTTGATAAGTGAAAGAACTTGCACCAAAGTTTCTTGCTGAAGATAGCCTTTCAGGAAATTATATTCCTTTCAACTACACCTTCTGTGCTTTAATCAAATGCATCAGTGGTAACACAGAATTGGCTTGCCATTTCCTGAAATCTCACATTTCCAATAGAGAATCAGTTGCTGAAAATGCAAACACAGTCATGGTTCCATGTGGCCTGGCTAGCAATGTGGCATGCTTGGACAGTGATTTGAGATAACCTCATTCTGCCACAGAGTAAATTCAGATGACCTGGGGGAGAGGGATACACCTCTGAGGAGGGAGTTCATCCTTTCAGGTGTCTGAAATACATTTTCTTTTTTTTTAAGATTTTTATTTATTTATTTGACATAGAGAGAGAGATCACAAGTAGGCAGAGAGGCAGGCAGAGAGAGAGGGAGAAGCAGGCTCCCAGCTGAGCAGAGAGCCTGATGCGGGGCTCCATCCCAGGACCCTGGGATCATGACCTGAGCCGAAGGCAGAGGCTTAATCCACTGAACCACCCAGGTGCCCCTGAAACACCTTTTCAAAAACCCAGGGGCAGTGCCTAGTTGCTGATAAGAGACAACTCTTCCTGATCCCAATGAGGGCCTTCCTGCCCCTTGGCTAAATAAGACCTGTATGTTTTACGTGAGACAGATTTTGGAGAAGACCAACCTTCATCAATAAAAGGAACACCTAAAATGTAACATAAATCCTTCAGTAATTAGAATTAGGCTTCCAACTCTTGCCGCGGAGAGTTACTTTGGGCCAGTGTTGATGAATGCAGAAGTAGCATAGGAATGTTATCAACTGCATACAAATGCACAACTCAAAAACACTTGAAAATAGTCTCTCTCTTAAGTAGGTTAAGCATCCCCTCTAAATCTCATATGCATTTTTAATGTCCTTAGCGCCTCCTTTTAAATAGTGCTAGGTAGACTCCAATCTGTGTCAGCCCTTGTCTGAATCATACTTACGAATTCTGCTTCAGCACTGCTGCTGTGAATGAATCCATGAAGTACCTCTTCATACATCAAAGGCTCTTTTTGAACTGGGTAATTATAGAAGGGGGGGAAAACATGTTTTAGTGCTACCTGAGAGTTCTTATTAATATAACCTTTGAAATGACTAATTATGTTACCTGTAAAGATGGGGAGAAAGTGTTATGTAACTGGCTCATTAAAAATAAATAAATAAATAAATAAAAAGACCTTTCATAAACTTTGATCCTCTCCACTCCTCCCCAAAGCTCTCCTTTTTGTCCGTTATTGCCCTGGTTTTTATGTTGAGTGTTTCTACACCAGAATGTCTGATGAGTGCAACACAGGCTGGTCTGCTCCTGCTTCACAAACTGTGTCATCCTTGGTGCTGGGACCTTGGGCCTATGATTTAGTCACCCTTCTTCCCCGAGTAAATCATGTTGGCCACGAGCCTTAAGACTCAAGCAAGGTTTGAACAGCAGCTCTTTTCAAACTGGGAGTTTGAATCAAGAAGGTGCCCCTGTTGATAATGGGGAGTGGGAGCTGCAGGGACCTCTCCTTCCTATGTTGAGCCTCGAACTCACAGGAGCACCCTGTGTCTGGCTGGGCGGAATGGCACTACCAATCTCATAGTAACCTTCTCTGTGAATGAGAACAAATTCTCCTCAGCGGTCTTGTCTTTGCATGGAGAAATCAACGACACATGTCCAAACTTGTCACTGTGAGGCTCCGCCAAGGGAAACGAGTATCAGAGTATCCAGACTGAGGGAGCAAAGGTAGTGAATGTACTGCTTTCCCCCTCCACCCCCCGCTGAGCTGGGCAGATCACATGGGAGACAGGATACCAGGAGCTGGAAGAGCCCCAGGCCATCAGAAGGTCCTCCTGGAAGCACCTAGGAGAGTTGACAGAATGCAGAACCCAAGCATTAGAAGAAAAGTTAAAGGTTCCCAATGAATGAATAAAGAAGCTACAAATGTCTCAGACTAGAGAAAGGCAGCACCAGGGGATAGGATTGCTGTCTTCCACCAGCTGAAGGCTTGCCATGCGAAGAAAGAGGAGATGAGATATATTCTGTGCGGTTCCAAAGTATGATCCTTAGAGAGTGACTCCTGGGAGACAGACGTTTAGCTCACAACCAGGAGGAATAGTGAGATCAGACTGTCTCAATGTGGGACAGGCTGCTTCAAGACTTAGTGAGCTCCCTGTTCCTGGCTCTGTGGGAGTGGATGTCAGATGGCCCCTTGTGTCATAGATAGGCTTCCAGAACTACAGTGGGGCAGGGGAGCAGATGGAATTGATTTAAGTTCTCCTGAAAACAATTAAGGCCAGCTGAGTCCTTAAGTATTTATAAAGAACCCTACTATATTTAGTGCCAAGAAAGTATTTCATTTGCTAAGTGCCCCAAAATAAAGTTTCTTTGTTTTTCCTCACCAGGAGATGACCCATTCCTGGCCTGCTCCTCTCACTGTCATGCATACTTCCGGAAACTCTGAGAAGAACTCACTTTGCATCCCAGGACAGGTCAATTCTCTTGCTACCTCCATTTTCCTTTATCTTATTTCAGTTGTACCAGTCTTCCAATTGGAGTCTTAAAAATACTGATGGCCTCGATGTTCTAGTGCTATAAAATCTAGACTTCCTCAGGGTGCCGGTGTAGCTCAGTCAGTTGAGCATCCAACTCCTGGTTTCAGCTCAGGTCATGGTCTCAGGGTCATGAGATCAAGCCCTGCATTGGGCTCCATGCTCAGCACAAAGTCTGCTTGAGAGTCTTTCTCCCTCCCTCTTCCTCCCCATCTTCTCCTTTTCCTGTTTACCCTCTCTCTCTAAAATAAATAAATGACATCTTTACAAAAATCCAGACCTCCTCTTGCCCCTCGAGATAATATAAATCTCCTTTTTCCTGAAGCAGAGTCTTTTTTAAAAGATTTTATTTATTTATTTGAGAGAGAGAGAGCGCACAAGTGAGAGGGAGAGAGAGAAAACACAAGCAGAGGGAGAAGGAGAAGCAGACTCCCCACTGAGCAGGGAGCCCAATAATGGGCTCGATTCCAGGATCCCAGGATCAGGACCTGAGCTGAAGGCAGAAGCTTAAGCTACTGAGCCACCCAGGTGCCCCCCAAAGGAGAGTCTTTAAGAGCATATATACTCATGGGGCACCTGGGTGGCTCAGTGGGTTAAAGCCTCTGCCTTCGGCTCAGGTCATGGTCTCAGGGTCCTGGGATCGAGTCCCACATCAGGCTCCCTGCTCGGCGGGGAGCCTGCTTCCTCCTCTCTCTCTCTCTGCCTGCCTGCTTGTGATCTCTCTCTGTCAAATAAATACATTAAAAAAAGCATATATACTCAGATGCTGGCCTGTATATTGTACTACCTAGAGCCCTGTCACTGTCCAAGTTACTGTGTCCAGAACTGATGAATTACAATAATGAGCTCATCCATTTAAGAAGACCAACTTGTTGATGTAACAACAACATCCAAGATTTTTTTTAATTAAAAAACCTATACTCTTCACCCTAATGGGTCGATTTTCAATTTTGTTTATCACCTTCCATTCCTTGCTCATAAGCACACAGATCTTTACATGCCAACACATCATATTGGTGGAGCTTCAAATTTTTTTAAAGACTTTATTTATTTATTTGACAGACAGAGATCACAAGCAGGCAGAGACGCAGGCAGAGAGAGAGGAGGAAGCAGGCTCCCTGCTGAGCAGAGAGCCCGAATGTGGGGCTCAATCCCAGAACCCTGGGATCATGACCTGAGCCAAAGTCAGAGGCTTAAACCACTGAGCCACCCCAGCTCCCTGACTTCAAATGTTTGTTTTCCTCACCTGCTCCCAGTAAGATTTTTTTCTCACCATCAGTTTTTAAAATGCTGAAATCACCATGGCTATTCTAATAACACACTTTAAAAAAAAAGTAATGTTTTTCTCCCTTCCTTCCTTCCATCCAATTAACCACCCATTCATCTATCCATCCATCCATCCATCTGTTTATCCAGAAACCACTTTCTGAGGTCATATAATAAGACTTAAAGTTAGGGATGAAGAAAACCCCTCCATGGGGTTTCAGCTAAATGACAAAACAGTGCAGGAAGTGTCTTCACAGAGAACTGGAGGTTCAGAGAAGTATCTAACAGTCCCTGGGTGTTGAGGAACTGCTCAGAGAGGTGGCATAATTTGTAGGATGCCTACAAGTTTGACAGGTGAAGGACTGGAAAGAAGAACACTCCACTGCAGAACAGGATGGGCTAAGGCACAAGAAGATGTAGGATCATGGCATGATCTATACTGATGCGGTCTCAAGTGGCTGGTTCAGAATTCATGTAATGGGAAGCAGAGAGAGATCTGAACCCGAGGCAAATGAGTGCATCTCTGTAGAAGACCTTGAGTACCAGTCAAGGAATTTAGACTATTTGTAGAAGGAACCCCGTCATCCTTAACATCCCTGCCAAGGGATCCATCCAGACATTTCAGGAGTTGAATCCATCTCTGGTTCAGCAATTGCAGTGTTTTCAGCTGTGTTCTCCAATTTTTTAGATAATTTGTGCAAGTTGCAATATTGACCAATAGAACTGGTTGTTTAAATGGGCCTTTGTAGTAAGTGCACAATTTGGAATCAAGCACGAGTTGCATTTTCTGCCAATTATCTGTGCTCCCATCGACCCCATGATAAAGGTAGAGGCAACTGGCATGAAATGGTGAAACCAGGGTGGATATATACCCACTCTTTTGTTTTACTTGGTTCCTGCCAAAAGGTTGGTTTGAAAGAAAAGTATATCAACACTGTAATGCTGTGATGTGCATTGCCTCATTCTAAGCACAATGTATCTAGTAAATAATTCAATCCTCATTGAAACCCAAAGAGATTGGTAATCCAACTCTCCCTAACTCACAGATGAGGAAACTGAGGCACAGAGTAAAATAATGTTCTCTGAATCACCCAGCTAATAAATCAGCGAACCAGCCTTTTGATTCAGGTGTTATGACGATGTATTTATCACACAGGTTTACAGGTGCCTTGGTTCAAAGTTCATTTTCCAAAACATGGCCATGTACAGTAAATACACATGTCTAGGTTCCCCCCTTCCCTCAGCACTCTTTCCGGACCCAGGTGACACCATCCTCTCAGAAAGCATCCTTATTGTACATTCGTGTTAGAGCCGGAGAGTCACCTTGGGGGCTGCCGACCTGGCTGCTTTTAATGCTGGCTCTGCCAATCACTAGCCAGATGGTCCAGCTTTAGTTCTTATGAGCCTCAGTTTCCCCATCTGTGCTATCTGTGCATGTATCTGCGCACGCATGTCTGTGCGTACCATGTAATCCCCATGGGGTTTTCAGCTCAGAGAAGCAGTGAGTCTACAGACTTACAAAAACAGACACAGTTGAAAATTCCCAACATACTGAAATTTATGTTCACATTCCAAATTGAAAATGCCCTTTTCTCAGAAGGAATAAAAGGACCCACAAGGAAGAGAGTACACTGCTTAGTAGAAGTGAGGGAACTGATAGTGTCCCCAGGGGAAGTTCAGTAAAGTCTTCACAGAGGTGATCCAACTCTGCTGTCTATAACTCAAGCTTTCTTGGAATCCAGCCACACTGATTCATTTACATATCAGCTGTGACTGCTCTTGCAGGGCAGTGACAGAGTTGAGTACTTGTGACAGAGACTATATGCCCAATCCACCCCAAATCTTAAAATCTTAAAATTTCCTGCCCTTTGCAGGAAAAGTTTGCCAGTCACTGCTCTGGACCAAAATCCTGTGGGAATGTCTGATTGTGGGCTTATCATCACAGTTATTACTGAAAATATTCTCACTTAAGCTTGTGAAACAATTGGATGTCATATTCTGTTACTAAAATCACTTACGTGACATGCCTATGAAAGAAACACACAGACCAAAGTCAGGCCTCTTTTTAAAAAAAATTATATTATGGTTTCACTTATTTGTGGAGCATAACAAAAAGCATGGAGGACAAGGGGAGTTAGAGAGGAGAAGGGAGTTGGGGTAAATTGGAAGGGGAGGTGAATCATGAGAGACTATGGACTCTGAAAAACAATCTGAGGGGTTTGAAGTGGCAGGGGGAGGTGGGAGGTCGGGGTACCAGGTGGTGGGTAATATAGAGGGCATGGATTGCATGGAGCACTGGGTGTGGTGAAAAAATAATGATACTGTTATGCTGAAAATAAATAAATAAATAAAGGAAAAAATTATACTATGGGCATCAATAATTATGGCATGAACAATGAAGATTTTTCACACAGCCAAGCTATTTCCAGTTGGGATTGGGTGTGTTTGTATGGTAAATTGGGTGTTATCCAAAGGTGTTTCATTTGTTTGGAATTCTGGTTTTAAGAAGTCTTATGCAGCTTAACATTAAAAACAGTAATAAAGGGGCACCTGGGTGGCTCACTCAATAGTAATAAAGGGGCACCTGGGTGGCTCACTCAATAGAGAATCTGGCTCTTGATCTCAGAGTTGTGAGTTCAAGTTCCACGTTGGGTGTGGAGACTACTTTAAAAAAAAAAAGTATCAAGAATGTATAACTCCAGTAACCCTAATACATTAAATATTGCAATCCTCAAATTCATTTTGTAAATCACTTCCCCAATGTCTTGAACAACTGACTGTTCAGGCCTAAAGTCCAGAATACTTGGATGAAGATTAAAACTTCGGGCCACCTTCCTGGGACCAGTACAGGGACTGGCTAGCTGCATGTGTCACTCTCTAACCAAGTGTTTGGTTTATTTGACTTCTGAACTTGTCATTTGATTCCCAGTGGTATAAGAGCCCATATTTGCCCCATATGATTGTAATGAAATCCCTTGTAAAAAATAATGGGTAGAAATATTGTATATAGTGAAGGTCATACAAATGGTTAATCCCCCATTTATTTGGCATCCTGGGAAAGAAATGAGGTGTTCTGGGCAATCAAAATTCTTGGATAACCAAAGGTCCATCCTTCCATAGGAATCATGTAATACAAATCATTTTGAGATATAATTAATATTTTTCTGACTTCTTATAAATATTCTACTAAACATGCTTTTGTCTTTCTTGATAACTTAGACATTATGGTGAGCACCAGTTATTGGACTATGCTATAATTATGCCCTCAGGAGCTATTAAGATGCATAGGAATACCTGCCTCTATATTAAATAGCCATAGATTCCTGTGCTTTGTTAAGTTCTAACTTGGCTATGTTATCTTTTTTGGCCTCCTTTGCTGTTGGTTTTCATGTCTCAGTGTTCCCAGTGGCTGTGCCTCTAGGACAGTTTCCCCTTCCTCACCATCTATGATTTGCTAAGGACTGGGAATCAAATGGCCATCCATGTTAGAGTTTTCTGTCAAAAGTCAGTTCTCTATCAAGTGAGGGTAAAGAAGCCTTTGAGAAGCCTTTTCCATCTCATGTGGAGTTTATGGTAGTCTTCTGGAGTGGTAATCTTGCTGGAAGCGAAGTCTCCTTAGCAACAAAATCATGCTAAATAGATCAAAACATTCACTTGCCATGAAAGCACAGCATTATTATTCATGATTACTTCTCTTAAAAACAAATGATGCTGTGACTTTGTTTTTCCTTATATAGGGTGGCAAGATTTGGCTTCAAAACTAGATTACTTACAGCAGCAGTGGACATAACCAATTCTTGTATTCCCTTGAATTCGTTGTCTCCCTTTTGAAGTTCTTGTCTTGCAGTCAGTTCTTTCCCTTCTGTCCCTATGGTGCCATGTGTGCTCTGTCCATCGTCATAGTGCTTCTGCCTGCGAGTTTGGGCAGAATCCACACAGGTGTGCCATGCTCCCAGAAAGCACCATGTGTAGAAATCTGTATTTCTCAAAATCAGTGAATGAGTTACGTGCAGGATAACTTTAAAATCAAATCTAAATCCCTTTAAATAATGTGCTCCACTCGCATATTTCAAATGGCTTCCTGTACGTCACCAAATTTGTAATGAAGTTTTAAGAACACTTGTCTTGTGAAAACGAGATCCATCTATCGTGTATGTATCACAGTTAAAGTAGAAAATTGGAGTTGTTCCTATAAGAGGGAGCAACTGAGCACATCTATTAATTTTGGTCTTGTTTACACTTCAACAAAAACCAGGATCATTTGTTAGTTTGAACCAGAGCCCCTTTCCTTCCCTAGAGACATCATTGCTAGCTAAGTGAGAAATTAAACACTTGAATTTCACACATGTGGGTCATTCGTTCCCATGTTGCACACGTTTCATCAGTCTGATGGAATGGCAGTTATGGTCATGTTATGGCAGGTTTGACCAGCAAATGTTTATCCTTCAAATAGACCTAGGGATAGAAGCCGACTTAATGGAATTGTTAAGAGTGGCTTCTTTCTGGCGAACACTAGGCAAGTTCTGCCTTCAACAATAACAAATACACCTTTTGTTCCCTCTGTAGTATTTCACTAATATTTGTCTCATGTGTTCCTCCTTATAGGAATCCCAACACCTGACTCCAGGATTCACCTTACAAAGTAGGTGTTTTTAAAATTTATACTTAGTCCAAACATTCATGTCATCTCCTCCCCTACTTTCTTCTCTTTCCTACCTGATATCATGAAAACATGAATTGACAGTGGTAAAAAGTCATATTGTGATATATCCAATTGGTTCCTTTACTTTTTCATCTGTGATTTATGACAGAATGCTAAAAATGTGTGTGTGTGTGTGTGTGTGTGTGCGCGCGCATCTGTGTGTATAACTGGAAGGGCTGCATGTTTGAAGACCGATCTCATTCAGAGTGATCATTTGACAGTAGGAAATGTGGGTAATAATTGAATGTGCCCTTTCTTTTCAGAGTGGAGTGACCCAACCAGCAGAGCTTCTACGAAGTTAGTATCACTGGAGGCGTGAGTATTGGGTTTCCAAAGCAGGCTTCTTCAGGGGCATTTGGAAAGGAAACATTGCCTCAGTGCTGAGTGAATCTTGTTCTCTCTCCTGCTCCTCAAAAATAGGACACTTGGCTCATAGTAATATGGAGTTCGATTAGAGAGGAGAATGAGATTTCCCACAATAAACTAGTAACAGTAAAAATGAATGAGGTCACCATTAGACTCTCTAGTGAGGTAAATACAGGCTGGATTAATAATACCTGGAATATGAAAACACCTGTGATTCTTGACTAGTTGTCTGAACATTATGTAACATCCACCACAGACCTCATCATACATGATATTCAGACATGACCAGCTAGGATGAAGTAAGGATACATCTCAGCAGCCATGTTGGGACATGAAGTGTTGAGTGGATTGTTATGGCCAGTCAGCTTGAGACCTTGCTCTTTGCACGTCATCTGGTGACTGTATATTACAGACAAGCAAGTAGATCCAGGAAGAGGTGGAATAAGAGATTACATGATGCTGGGTTAAAGTTCAGAAGCCAGGGCCCTGTGATTCTCTCAGCACTGTCTTCATTTGTTATTAATGCTAACTAAAGGAGGGGTAAGGAGAAACCGATTTTCTCAGATTGACTACTGTAGATTTTGTAATATCCATTTGTCCGAGAATATATCAAGGGAGTATTTCTCTCACAACTTCTTCCATTCCTAGTAATGGAAAATGAAAGTCAGCTTTTCTATGTGAGTAATAGTCACATAACTTGAAAATGTTTGAAATGAAATAATTTATGACATTCAAGTGGTCTAAGGGCACATTTGAAGTAAATCACTTACCTTTTGGAAGATCGCAAATAATTATCTAAAACAACTGGGAATGACTCCCAAATAGACCATGGTTCTAAGAAAGGCAATGGCATTTCTGTGTTCGTAGTTCCATTGAACAGCAAAGCCCCCAGAGCCCTGGCCCCATCATCAGTTTTATTGTTTAGTTTTCTGGCCTGATCTGTGCTTTCTCATTCCAAGTTCAATTTCAGCAACCAAGAACTCTCATTTAAAGAGGTGAGAAAAAAGTAAGAAAGGGGGGAAATAAAGCCCTAACCCTGAATTAAGGACCAAATTATGTGGAAACATGGAAATCCAAATTGTCTTTAATATTGTTCATTTCAGCTTTTCCATTCATTGCATCTTAAATTGCCCTTCCCCTTGTCATTCTGTGATTCTAGTAAACAATAGGTTTTATTCTCATACTTTGCCCTCCTCCCATTAAAATGTCAATAAAATTAATACACACACACACACACACACACACACACGCACACACACTTGAGTATTTAGGAAATCAACACAGGTTTCCAGAGTTGAAAAAATATAACAGTATTTTTCCCACTGGAAAATGATCTTACTCCTAAAGCAAGAGTATTAGGCTCCTGCTGTGAAATATGCTGATTTCCATATAGAACATAAAATTCAATATTTCAATAGTTTGTAACTAACAGAAATAAACTCATCAATTGTGATTTATAGTTAGAAGCTGCATTTCCAGAAAACAGCATTTCATAGCACAGGGGTATATTGCGTAATTCAGTAGGACTGAGGTTCTCTATGGGAAGAGTCAATAAAACTGGAAGGTGCTGAGTCCACTTTATGAATGAGCTGCTCTCTTTTTTAGCTACTGGATTTAAGGGCCAAGTGTTGTCCATCAGATTTGAGCTGGAATAAGTTCCCTTCTTTATTGTAGGGTGTGGATTTATTATTTTTGCTTTTAGCTTCCAAACTATTATCTGCTTAGCCATTTCTATTACTCTCCCCTATTTTACTACTGTGTGCTTTTCAAGCCAGCTTCTAGGATTTTCCATGTGGCAGGGTAATCCTCCAGGCAACTAAGAACTTTCCCTGTGTAGATGGCCATTGGTGGCTTGAGTTGGGTGGGAAACAGCCCCGAAGTTGGCCCTTGCTGGAGGAGAGACACCTTCCTGAGACTGGCAGATATCCTAGATATGCTCCTCCCACTTTACTGCAGTAAGAGAGTAGAGAGTCTTGCAAAGCAGAATCCCTTAATCACTGGGAGACATTATTAGTTTTCCACGTATTTGCTTATCTTCCCCAGCTGATGAAAGCCAGACCTTCCATTTGGGCCTGGATTGTTTGTAAGGACTGCATGCATGGGTAGCAGGTTCAAAAGCACTAATCTAAGTATGTCCAAATCCAAACTGGGAACCCGCCAGGCTCCCTCTGTGTTCCTGACAGCCACGCTTTCTCTGGGCATGACCCCAGCAGTCTGACTGGCTTTTGGAGAACTGGGTCTTTCCTTGCTCTGTAGATTTCACTGCCATACCATGTTTTTTATGGGATGTCCATCCATGAGGTGCTGTCCTACCCGCTCTGTTTAGAACTCTCACTGCCTATTAGGCAAGAGCATTAGACAAAGGGAGTTCCAAGATCTGAGTTTGCTTCTCTCTGCAATGGTAGTTACAGTATTGAGGGGAAAGCATTGATTCAGATAACAGGATTCAGATAATATGAGTGTAAATTATGGGGGAACTTTTTATTTCAAAATATACAGATACAGCCCCCTAGGGGAAATTCAGAAAATTAATGAGCTATGTGTATACACATAAAGGTATACACACAAACACTTGTCAGAATTCAAAAATAGAACTTCCCTATGACCCTGCAATTGCACTGGGTATTTACCACAAAGATACAGATGTAGTGAAAAGAAGGGCCATCTGTAAGAAATTAAAGAAGACACAAAAAGATGGAAGTCCATTCCATGCTCTTGGATAGGAAGAATAAACATTGTTAAAATGTCAATACTGCCTAAAGCAATCTATATTTTCAATGCCATTCTGATCAAAATTCCACTGGTATTTTTCAAAGTGCTGGAGCAAATAATCCTAAAATTTGAATGGAATCAGAAGAGACCCTGAATTGCTAAGGAAATGTTGAAAAACAAAAATAAAACTGGGGGCATCACATTACCTGATTTCAAGCTTTACTACAAAGCTGTGATCACCAAGACAGCATGGTACTGGCATAAAAACAGACACATAGTCCAGTGGAACAGAGTAGAGAACCCAGATATGGACCTCAACTCTACGGGCAAATAATCTTCGACAAAACAGGAAAAAGTATACAGTGGAAAAAAGACAGTCTCTTCAATAAATGGTGCTGGGAAAACTGGACAGCTATATGTAGAAGAATGAAACTGGACCATTCTCTTACACCGTACACAAAGATAAACTCAAAATGGATAAAAGACCTCAACGTGAGACAGGAATCCATCAGAATCCTAGAGAAGAACATAGGCAGTAACCTCTTCGATATCAGCCACAACAACTTCTTTCAAGATATGTTTCCAAAGGCAAAGGAAACAAAAGTGAAAATTAACTTTTAGGACTTCATCAAGATCAAAAGCTTCTGCACAGCAAAGGAAACAGTCAACAAAACAAAGAGGCAACCCATGGAATGGGAGAAGATATATGCAAATGACAGTACAGACAAAAGGTTGATATCCAGGATCTATAAAGAACTCCTCAAACTCAACACACACAAAACAGACAATCCTATCAAAAAATGGGCAGAAGATATGAACAGACACTTCTCCAATGAAGACATACAAATGGCTATCAGACACATGAAAAAGTGTTCATCATCACTAGCCACCAGGGAGATTCAAATTAAAACCACATTGAGATACCACCTTACACCAGTTAGAATGGCCAAAATTAGCAAGACAGGAAACAACATGTATTGGAGGGGATGTGGAGAAAGGGGAACCCTCTTACACTGTTGGTGGGAATGCAAGTTGGTGCAGCCACTTTGGAAAACAGTATGGAGATTCCTCAAGAAATTAAAAATAGAGCTTCCCTATGACCCTGTCATTGCACTACTGGGTATTTACCCCAAAGATACAGATGTAGTGAAAAGAAGGGCCATCTGTACCCCAATGTTTATAGCAGCAATGGCCACGGTTGCCAAACTATGGAAAGAACCAAGATGCCCTTCAACAGACGAATGGATAAGGAAGATGTGGTCCATATACACTATGGAGTATTATGCCTCCATCAGAAAGGATGAATACCCAACTTTTGTAGCAACATGGACGGGACTGGAAGAGATTATGCTGAGTGAAATAAGTCAAGCAGAGAGAGTCAATTATCATATGGTTTTACTTATTTGTGGAGCATAACAAATAGCATGGAGGACAAGGGGAGATGGAGAGGAGAAGGGAGTTGGGGGAAATTGGAAGGGGAGGTGAACCATGAGCAACTATGGACTCTGAAAAGCAACCTGAGGGTTTTGGGAGGTTAGGGGAACCAGGTGGTGGGTATTAGAGAGGGCATGGATTGCTTGGAGCACTGGCTGTGGTACAATAACAATGAATACTGTTATGCTGAAAAGAAATAAAAAATTAAAAAAAAGAAGGGCCATCTGTACCCCAATGTTGATAGCAGCAATGGCCATGGTTGCCAAACTATGTAAAGAACCAAAATGCCCTTCAGCGGACGAATGGATAAGGAAGATGTGGTCCATATACACTATGGAGTATTATGCCTCCATCAGAAAGGATGAATACCCAACTTTTGTAGCAACATGGATGGAACTGGAAGAGATTATGCTGAGTGAAATAAGTCAAGCAGAGAGAGTCAAGTATCATATGGTTTCATTTATTTGTGGAGCATAACAAATAGCATGGAGGACATGGGGAGATGGAGAGGAGAAGGGAGTTGAGGATATTGGAAGGGGGATGAACCATGAGAGTCTATGGACTCTGAATAACAACCTGAGGGTTTTGAAGGGGCAGGGGGTGGGAGGTTGGGGGAGCCCGGTGGTGGGTATTATGGAGGGCACATATGGCATGGAGCACTGGGTGTGGTGCATAAACAATGAATTCTGTTATGCTGAAAAGAAATAAAAAAAATAGAAGAGGTTGGATTTGGAAATTAGTAAATAAACAGTAAATATATCCTAAAAAAAAATCAAAAGTAAACAGTTACACTCTAAAAAAAAAAAAAGTTATACTCTTTAGTAATTAGACTTTACAACATAAAACCTTTAACCCTTAATAAGTTCTAGAGGGAAGAAGACCCAATGGTTTTTGTTTCTCTCCCCCTCTATGAGTCTTAGAACAGGACTTACCCAGGGCTTCTAAATCCAGCAGAGTTTCTAGTCTCTTAAAAAAGGTCCCTCTCCCAAAAGAGGGTAGGTCATGGGCATCTGAAGGTCAAACTGTATTTTTCAGGACTCTAGACTCATATATTTGTGTGGTAATATCATGTCCATTCTGCCTCTGAAAGATCCATTTATTTCCATTACAAGATTCAGGGATTGAATGTACACACCAGACATTGTGTTACTTTCTAGTTTCTTAATGAAGCCATTGAGGACTGATGGAGGAGAAAACTGAAACCAAACCCAAAGAACTTGGATTGTCTTTGTCGAGTTGGATTGCTTCATCTGGTTTATAATATCTTGTCAATTCTTTGTCAGTACAGTGGCTTTACAAAAATTCATGACCTTGTTGGTCTTTTACAAGCCATCCTAAATAGGAACAGATAAGATACATTCAGTATCCCTGAGAAGCATTTTCAGACAGCATCCATGTACTCAATTGTATCTGTGTACTTGGTCCTTGACATCAGCTATTTTTGTGAGCGCTGTTGAGAAGATATAAGCTCCAAACATCCAGCGCCTTCGTTATACTTGGTTGTTAGTGTCTGGACCCTGTCCAGTTGGAAACCCTCCAGACCCCATTTTAATCAAGCCACTCCTGTGTTTTAAACCCTGCTCTCTCAAACGTCTGGATGGTTTCCATAAAAGCCCAATATGTAGGCAGATGTAGCCATAATGCCTTTCTTGCCATAAAAACAGTTCTTTCACTTTCAGTCTTAGCTACAGGTTTTTAAACATTCCAGCCATGAATCCAGAGACTTGATGGAAGGCCTCACAGCGACAGACTAGTTGTAGCCAGTCTCCATTCCCCCGCAGGAGATGGGTATGTACACTATATGAATGGATACTTGAAGGTAGTGCTAGTTAGGAGGAAAAGGAAACATTTTGTCTATGAGGGCCCAGAAGGGCAAAGTGAGTATACTGCTCCTTGGCAGGCAAGCCTGAAGGTAGGCCTCTTTTCCCCCAACCACAGCACCCTTTCTCGTGGGCGTTCATGAGTTGAGGGATTCAGAACAACCCATTCGGCATGTTGAACATGGAAGACTTGGATGGCTGAAGTTAGTTATAGCCAAACCTGCTCAAAATTGCCTTAAATAAAGCATGGTTTCTAAACTCTTCTCTATGTGGTAGGAAGACTACAAGGACTATTAGAATGTTTTCACTTTACTATAACCAATAACAAGCATTATATTATTTCTCAGGTGAATTCTGGATTTTTTTAACCCCCTCAAAAACAAAACAAAACCAAACAAAAAAACCCTCATGTTCATTACAATCCTCACCATCCTATCTAAAATTTCCTCATTGAAAAAATCTGATTTGAGATTCAAGGACCACCAGGGACTCTTGTGGAACACTAGCCCACATCTCCAGCAATTTCATATACTCTTCCATAAGTAGATGTTTGGTCTGCTTTTTAGCTACACCTCTGGTAGCAAAGCTACTATGTCATGAGGCAAGGGGATGGAGGCTGTGATTTTCTTAATCTGATGAATTCTTAATCAGAATCCGTGATTTGGCACTTGGAATTTGGATCGGCTATTGAGGATTGTGAAGCTTACCAACACCCAACTCAACCGCCCTGACGACCTGGCCGGTTATCTTGATTGCTTTTACTAGTTGTAGCCATTCCAGTTTTCAGGCCAAGATGCCTGCCAACTCTTGCTTTGAGCCTGTCTTGTAGGCTCTGCATCTTAGAGCTTGCCAGCTTTTCCTAAGGACTTAATATTTTTCTGGATGTTCTCCACCACATCAGGGACAGCCACCTGGGAGCAGAGAAAACAAAATTTGGCAGCCTGTTCAAGCTGTGAATTAAAGGTAATTCACAGTTTGAAATGAATCAGCATGAGGTCCTTAAGAAGAGTAATCAGACATCGAGAGGATTTTATTTTGAGGATTGTATATTGGCTAATGGGACAACAAGCAATATTGGCATTTGGAATGTTCATGTCAGGAAGTGCTGAAGCTGCTGGTGCTTGACAGGCGCCAAGACTGAAAAGTGAGGCTTCTTCAGCGGGAGGAGTGGGCTTCCACTTTCGTGACAGAAGCTCAAAACAGGGATGTCTTGCGCAGTGAGCATAAATCTTGAAAGATCAGATTTGATTTCTGTGTTGTTCACGTGCCCAAGATTCATCTGTTTCTGGTGGATTGTGAGAATCTGTAATTAGAAGCCAATGTCTCCCTCTCTTTCTCTCAGGGAAAAGTCAAGTATCTCTTTTTTTCCACCTGATTTGCATCCATTTTTATTCATTCATTCAGGCTTTCTTTCCTTTCCACAAAAATGCATGAAGCCACTGGTTTGTAAAGCTTGGGGTGAAGCCTTGTGGTAAATTCACACGTCTTTCCTTCCAGGAGCTCCCAGTGAAGGTTACACTCACACTGATGACACCAATACCTCCACTAAGCCATATCAACTGAGTGTCCACTATATGCCAGGCAGTTTGTCTCTTGATAAGAAGCCTGTGGGAGTCACCTTGTTTTTTGCCACAGGGGCAGTACCAAATCTTGGAGACATTAAGTGAGTTGCCCAAAGAGCTACAGTACAAAGCCAGAATAAGACAGACTTCAGAGCACATGCCCTTAACCTACACTAAAGCCATTCCATGGACACTTTGGAGATGGCCCTACTGATTTCCATTCAGTTGTGATCTTGCCCAGGCATTAGGCTAAAGTGGACTGACCATAGCTGCAGACCAGAATGGTAGCTGTCAGTTTAGTTTAGATCAGAGAAAGTATTAGATCTTAATACTGCATGTGTGGACATGGACACTGTGTAGGTGAGCTTGGGTCTGCCCTCAACTCAGGGCCAACAGCTCAGTTGTGTCATCATGCCTATAGAATGAGTTCTTCAGAGAGGCAGAAGGATCTGTGACTCTGAGGGGACTTACACCACCATGTCAAATCCCTGGGAGGCCGATTTCTGTGACCTGTGGTAGGAATAGCATCTCTCTCTCTCTCTCTCTGTCTCCAGAAAGCTCCATTTTGCCATATTTAAGCCAACATAAGCCAGCTGATACTTAGGTCTATTTTTATGAGAAGCTCATCCATGGCCTTTCATGCTTACCAACTTGGTTGATAATCAAAATGTTTTTCTATGTCTTCATTGTGAAATAATGTTAAAAACTATTCCCAATGTGATCAACCAACCCCAAGTTCTCTTTGATGTTTTGAACAATAACTGGGAGTGAAGGAAATAACACAGGTGGAAAACACCAGAATTAAAATAATTCCACTTGTATAATTGAATGTAGCTACAACCAAGGCTACTTTCCTGTGCACTGTGATTTTTAAGATTTTTTTTATTTATTTGAGAGAGAGAGAGAGAGAATGAGCACAAGTGGGTGGAAGGATAGACAGAGACAGAGAGAGAGAGAGAAAGAGAATCCCCAAGGAGACTCCCCCCCTGAGTGGGGAGCCCAATGTGGGGCTCAATCTCATGACCCTGAAATTATGACCTGAGCTGAAATCAAGAGTCAGATGTTCAACCAACTGTGCCACCCAGGCACCCCTGTCTTTCATTGTCCTAAAAACCCTCACAAAATATGTTGGCCCTACATTGGTATCACAGCAATCCCGTTAGCCCCAGGTGAAAAGAAACCAGGTTGGGTTTGGGGGAAATCCTCACCCAATGTCCCCGAGCTAGGGATGAGGGAGCTGGAGCTAGAAGCCCAAGTTCTGCATGCCCATTAGAGCATAGTGCCTTGTCCCCAGATCCCCCCGATGGCCACAGGGCTGGAGCACATCAACCAGAGTACCGACTAGTCTTCCAGGCAAAGAAACAATAGCCACAGTATAGACAAGCCTCTAGATCATTCCCAGAAATTAAAAAGAAACAAGAAAACCAACCCAGCAGAGGCTGGAGTGGCTGTGAAGGAGTATCTGCCCTGCTTCTAAACTATTCATTCTTCTTTTCCATCTTATCAAGCATTTCACAAACAGCCAGCTCATCTGCCACAATTACGTTGTCAGGAGCACTATGTTTAAATGGTCTGCTCTTGACACCTTCCCAGAGCTGCTAAAAGCCCTTCCATTCTACTGACAAGTGGGGAACAGTATTGGTAGAATACTGCAGATGCTTGCACAATTCCAGCTGAAGAGTCAGTTGAAAAATCTGACCAATGCCTTTCTTTGTGACCCATCCATCCATGTCCATAAAGAGGGCCTGAACAGGAGAAGGTCTCAAAGCTATTCGATGGACATCTCCAAATATGCTGCCAAGATGGGGACCCAGAGGGACAGAGGGATGGTACACCTTGTAAATCCAAATGAGCACAAAATCATTTCTTTGCAACCCCCTGGGATCTTGGCACCCAGTATCCACCAGTGCAGCCCTTAATACACCGTCTGGTCCTTAGCTCAGGAAAAGGGGAATCTAGGAAGGGGGTGGTGGGGGGAAGGTAATGATTTACCCAGAAGTCAGCCTGTAGTTCTGCCACCTCCATTCCCCAGCTTCAGGACCAACACCATTTCTGCATAGGTTGGCCACTTCTTAAAATTCCAGACTGGGATCTCAGTATTGTAATAATGTGAAGTTACTTCTAGATTTTCAAAAGAAAAATCTTCCCAAAGTCCCTCATACTCATAATATCTAGAAATTCTCTAGGATACGTGGAAATTGAAAAGGTTATTCTAGGTGTCTCCAAAATCAGTTTTGTGTAACCTGTAGTACAGTGAGAAAGGAAGCACAGAGACTATATGTGAACTTGGGTCATTCCAGCCATCACTTCCAGCCACCTTCTGTATGCCCTTTCTACCACTCCCAGGCTTGTCCCTGCCAGGTTCTCACCCCAAACAGCCACATTCACACAGCCACCACTAGTCCCAATCCTGGGGACCTGGCCTGCCCTGTTCCCCTTCATCCTACAGTGCTTCATAACAGTAAACCAACCTTGCAGAGGAGTTTTCCTCTTAGCAGTTGGATGACCTGCTCAGGATCACACACCTAGTTAGTGAAAGAGCTAGAATTTCACTCTAGGATTCTTGGATTTCAAAACTCAGACTTTTAGGGCACCTGGGTGGCTCAGTGGGTTAAGCCTCTGCCTTCGGCTCAGGTCATGGTCTCAGAGTCCTGGGATCCCCGCATCGGGCTCTCTGCTCAGCAGGGAGCTTGCTTCCTCCTCTCTCTCTACCTGACTCGCTGCCTACTTGTGATCTCTCTCTCTGTCAAATAAATAAATAAAATCTAAAAAAAAAAAAAACCTCACTTTTAGCTCTTCTACTATAACTGCCACACTGGCATCACATTTCAGTTGAATAATCATTAATCATTAAGTATGAAGGAAAAGAACACTGCTAATAATAATCATGCTTTCTAATCCCGTGAGGCTTGCTGTTTCTACACGTACTGTTATAACCAGTCTCTCCCCAGTCCTGGGAGCCAGAAAGTGGGGCAGCTCAGATCCCAGCTTCCTCACTCCTTGCCATGTGACTTCATGACATCACTTAGTGCTTCCCCGGGACTTTACTGCATCATATATAAAATGGAGCCTCGATATCACTTGGGTTCCTTCGTAAATTGTGCTGCTCTCAGAGGAGTTCATGAATGGGACTGCAGGCGGTGATTCACATCCCTTCTCTCCCCGTGGTAGAAATCAGGCAAGTCACACTTGCAGGGGTTGAGTGAGGTGCTCTTTTTGCTAATATCTGCCATTGCATTGATGTGCTTTGAATCAAAGATAGACCCCCTGGCGCTGACAGAGCCCTTGACTTAAAATGAATCACTGTGTGTGCCACTCCTTTCCTAGTTAGACCAGCCGTACCCAGCACGTTTCTGGCCATTTCACCACATTCATGAGACTGAGTGCCTTTTCCAACCTCTGCACATCCAAGGTTCCATTTATCTGGTTTAGTGATAGTTTGTACATTTGTGGACAAATTTGAAAACGTTCCACCCAAACTCATATGTGTTACAGTTTCACTGTCTTAGAGCATGCAATCTGGAGTTAGGTCAGCCCTTCATCTTCATGCTTTTTTGGGGGTGCTCTCTAACTTTGAGATTGAAGAGGACCTGAAGCTGTGATCTGTCTTGACCTTTACTATCAGATTAAAATTCCAGTTTGCTGTTGTGGTAACTATACCTTGAAAATTAGATCTCGACAGTCACTACAAAATTTGAAAGTGCACTGCTGCCATGAACTTTGAAAAAACATTGCTTACCATTGTCAGCGACAATCGCTTAATAGAAATAATCTGCCTTGCCCTCTGCTAGAAAGAGTTTGGGGGGATGCAAAAAGATTATATCTTGACAGGTTTTTTTTTAGCATAAAAAATGGTTGTGCTTTGAAGCAAAGCTGTTTTCCACATGAAATTTAAATCGACTTCAGCTTGATTTATACTATTCAGAAAGAACTGTGATATTCAGGATGGCAGGAAGCCAAGATGCACGGTAAAGACATAGAGGCACAGAAAATCTACTTTTGGGGATCCATCCCAGACAAACCCTCATGGCCCTGGGGTTCCAAATGGCAGCCACTTGCCAAACAGATATTGTGGGACCCAGGGCTCAGCACTATAAGGAGATGTGCAACAGCCCCAGGACAGGGAAATGAAAAAAGCAATCCAGGTTATCTCGCTCGTGAAGAAGATGAGGCATTGAGGCATTTGAAATTTCAGGGATTCTCTGACTGCCCTTCCTTTTCAAATTTTCCCCAAGACAAACATGTCACAGTGGGTCTGACTTTATAATTAGCTGGGGGGGGGGGCTCTGTCTGTGGTTCCATAACAGGATTTTTTTTATACAACTGGGCCTTTAAAATTTACTTTTTGACATGTTCATAATAGGATTTCAACATGTCTTTCCTACACAACATGTGGAAAATCTCTCCCTCGAATGCTCTGAAAGGACCAATTTCAGACACAGGTGATGCTCTCACTCTGAGAATTGGGCATACTCATTCCCACACAGCAGATATCAAACATTAAACCTGTTAGATGGTATCAGGTAACTGGGCATGAGGGATGTGGAATAGCAGAAGACTGAGGGGTAGCTTGGTCTAAAGGCACTTGGGGGCAGGGGCGGGGAAGTGGGGACACTTGAGAGCCTCTTCCTTCTGGTCTGGTCAGTCTGTGTGCTGAGGAGATTGAGATAGCGCTGACTAGACTGTGATATTCCTCCAAACCCAAGGAACTTTCCAGGAAAGCCCAGCCGGTAATCCCTTGCACTCATAAGGACTGTGGATCCCCCAGATAGCATCTTGAACAAAATAGGCCCACAAGTCCACAAGCTGCTTAGGGAAAGGGGTGCTATAGATTTGCCTGAATGTTCTCACAGCTGATACAAGACCAACTACACAGGAGGTAGACAGCAAACACTATTGAGCAAACTGGCAAGTAAAATATCCAGAAAGCAAGAATGATCCAGAAGGTCTCAGTTCTTTTAAATGAATATTTACATTTTGATATATTTTATTCTTCTATTCATCAATCCACATTGAAGAGGTAGTATCATAAGAAGAAATATAGAGACACATGTCGGTGTGTCTGAATATGGTGGAAAGCCATATAGTGTAGAGATCGAAGTGGATACGCCCTGGAGGCAAATTGCCTAGGTCCAAATCCCAGCTCCATCATCTTTAGTCATGTGATCTTGGGCAAGTTGCTCAAACTATTACTCAGTTTTCCTCATCTGTAAAATGGGGATGGTAATAGCACCTACATCATAGGATTAAGTGACTGAAGTGCTTATTGCAGCAATTGGTACATAGAAAGTTCTCGGTAGACATTAATTATGGTGATTAATTATGCTCATAATTAGTACTGTCGTTATTACTGAGTGCTCCAAGCCACTGTCATTCGCACTGTGTTCCATCTTTGGCCACTACAGGAGCCTTTCACTCAATTCCCTGAACTGTCCTGGAGGTTCCCAATTAGAGCAAGACCTCTCCAGGGCTAAGAAACCCAGACTACATTGAACATTTCCTCTGTTGACCCACCCCCTCCAGCCCCCGAGGATAAAAATGATGAAAGGCTAAAATATCTGGAATGCATACCCCTTGGGTACTAGGCACATTCTTCTTCTCGGAGTACATTACAGCATCTTATCACAGCCACAATTGTACTTTTAATTCCGTGCTAGTTTTTAAAAATAAAAGCTGGGACTTCTTCAGTGCCAGGCATTACTCACAGTTGTTTCTATCCCCAAGGTAACTGAATTGTCCTACCCCAATAAGATGTAGGCACTGCTCTTATCCACGTTTTACTTGGGAGGAACTGAGGTTCATGAATTGAAGAGACGTTCTCATAGCCAATGATGGTGGGTTCGTGTCTTGGACCTATGTCTGGCTGAGTCCAGGAAGAGACCCCCGAACCCTGGCCTTCTTAACTACTCATGGAATGATCAGTCCCAGAGTCCACCTGAACTTGGTTGTTTGGGACTATGGCAGTACCTACTTCCTCAGACGTAACAGAGAGAACAACAGAGGACCAGAACTTGACCAAAGACATTCTTTACCCCTGATGCCCAGGATCCCCTTTCACCTTTTATAAAATTGCCACTGGAGTAATATCCTGAGTCATAATTGTGGACTACTTGGTTCACATATATATGAATAACCACTTCTGAAATATTATAATAAGCATGTTGGCAATTGAATAATCAGGTAGAACAGAATCCTTTCTTGAATCCTCCCCTCTTCTTTTGAATGCATAAGAGGATTCATCTGAATCAGAAAACAGAGGAATGAAATTTCATGGGCTAGCCCCCACCATTCTGTGAAATAAACACTTTATTCCCTTGCCTGGACAAATCATTCCTGAGTTGCATCTCTGCTTCTGTTTCCTTGGTCTGAAAAGACATTGCAGACTCTGCGTTTAATTATGATCAGGCTTGACTATGAATCCCTTGAGAAATAAACTTGTTTTTGCTGGGAGGGAAGGTAAAATAACATTTAAATAGGTTTTAAAAATAAGAAAGAATTCTCAGAAGACGCACTATTGTAGAACATGCTGTATATCAAAATATATAAGCCCATAGTTGTAACAGTGACTTAGTAAACACATTGCTGAGTGAACTATGAAAAATAATCCACTGAGGTGCTGTTTCCCTTACCCCTAAGCACTGAGTTAAGAGAGCATTGCCATAAAGAAGATATGCACTGTTTAAAAATATTTGTGCATTTTTTTAATATCTCTTTTGGACCCAATAGACTAATCTTTTTTTCTTCCCTTGCTAGGAAAAGTACACTGTAAGGAATTTAGTTGAGTGGTGTATTAAGCGAAGGTCAAAAATACTTTTTTGAAGATAGCATTTCTGAGCAAAGAAATGCCTTTCACACTATTAGTATTTAGTATTGCATTTGCTACTGGCACCTTTATTAGCATAAGATCTTGAATTCTGTGAGTAAAATAAACATATCAGTACAAGGAAATGAATTTCCATGTTCTGGAAATTGATCTTTCTCTGGACAGTGTAAATTCTGCTGGTCAGACGACTACCTCTGTGGAAGGGGAACCCTCTCAAAGACCATTCTTGGCATAGAATCTTGTTTTAAACTCTTAGAAGCCCTGTCCCCAAGTGATAGACTAGTAGGTTTTCCTAAGCATATGTCCTGCTATTGCCCTTGCTAAACATTTAGCTCTGAACTGTGAAGTAAGTTGGCTTTTAAAATCATACCACAATTAAGGTTTGTTGTCTTTTAATTCCACATAAAAAAAAAAAGCTTGATGAGATATGAGAGAGTTCATTATACACATTGGAGTGTGTCAAGCCATTTCCAGTTTAAAGCCATTACATAATCTCCCACACTTGAAGGCATGGCATAAAACTCTTTTCTTAATTGAATTCCAGTAAAAGATTTCAAAGAACTGTTTCTCATAAATATCAGTTCAACAGTCCCTCCTTCTCAAAAGAAGGCAAAGCAGAAAGCAGGCAAATCATGACAGTCTCTCATAATGAAAACACTGAGAGAATATTCACCCACGAATTCGCTCGAGTACCGTGTCGTTTGGCTGCATGATGGTTATCACCAAGTGATTATAACTCACATTTTATGTGGGAGAGAAGAAAGACAGACATATAGAGATGTTTTCCCACTTGAAGCAAACCTGTCACCAAAATTCTAGCATATATTTCCAAACAGATTAAAAGGTAATTTTTCATCCTTAAAAAGAATCCTTCACTTTGAAAATGATTCACTGCAGGTTTCCTCTAAATAGTATGCTCATCTCATGCATTTACAATATGGTTTGATTTTCAAAACATCAATTTACATGCACTATCCAGAAACAAATCTATTGTGCAAAGTGGTGCTTAGTTGTATAGCATCAAAAAGTAAAAATTTCTTTTTTTGAAAATTGGGGTCCATGGTTTATAGAGTATGCTCATCATTAATATTAATTATTTATAGTCTAGTATCTTTTGCTAACTCAAGTAGAGATGAAGATGTCACAGGCTACTTGAGAGGTAATTCCATAATGCTCATTCAGAATTAGCAAAATGTCGTATTTCAGCAGCAGCCAATCAGACGTGACCTTGTTTTTGTTCTCATGGGAATCTAATCCTGGAGTCCCTTCTTCCCCCTTCACTTTGCCTGGCCCATGGACACATTCCATGAGCTGAACACCAAACAATAAATTAGTGAGAAAATTAGGGCAGTTTTCATTACTAACATCTGGGGTGGAATGCAATCCTTGATGGGCAGAATATTCACAGTCACTGCTAAGTAGACAGATAGGACTTGGAGATGGGGCATAGCATCTCTTGGAATGTGAATTCTCTAAAGCACCCTGGCAGCCCGTGTGGAAAGTTTCCCTCGGATCATCATTTTGAACAGAGCAGGGTGCCATATGATGTCTGTGAGCACATCCAGGTTACAGAAGACACACCTCCCCACGTGCCCTAGGATATGTTCATCCAGGTGCTGGATCGTTTGGCTCTTCAATGTGTTCAGTCTTTGTTGGCAAGAGGGTCAAACCATGCAGGAACACTTACAGCAATATAGAGATATGCACTATATGGATTTTCTCTTCTAAGATGCTTTCTTTGGGAAACTCATATTACTTTGCATGAAAATAAACAGCCCCAGGGGAGCCTGGGTGGCTCAGTTGGTGAAGTTTCTGCCTTTGGTTCAGGTCATGATCCCAGGGTCCTGGGATCAAGTTCCGCATCAGGCATCCTGCTCAGCAGGGAGTCTGCTTGTCCCTCCACCCACCACCTCACTCATGCTTGCTCTCCCTTTCAAATAAATAAAATATTAAAAAAAAATTTAAAGCAAAGAGCCCCAGAAATAGATGCAAGTATTTGAAAACCCTCATCCAATAACTTGGCTAAACACGGTTTTGAACTTCCATATGGAATTTAGCTTGAGCAGTTTTGCCAAAGGTTTTTTTCAGTACTGGTTATACAGGGTTAATCCTGGGTCTTTTATTTATGGGACACTGGTTTCAGACTTTGTTTTTCTTTCTTTTTTTTTAAGGAGTCATTTATTTATTAGAAAGAGAGAGAGAGAGAGAGGAGGGGCAGAGGGAGAAAGAGTATCTCAAGCAGACACAGGGCTTGATCTCAAGACCCTGAGATCAAGATTTGAGCAGAAATTAGAGAGTCAGATGCTTAGCCACCTGAGCTACCCAGGCACCCCTTCAGACTGCTTTTTTCAAATATAGTTTGTCTCAGATAATTTCTGAGATCACATGAGCTTCTTAACTGTAAAACAAAAAGGTCCGTTTCTGCACCCAGTTGTGAGCACTGGGAAGGTTGGCCAGAGAATCAAGGAAGCTTTGGCTATATGGTCTTAAACTTATGTCACACAAACGATGTAGACATTTGAGGCAAATCTATTCAGCAGGAAAGAAAATAACCTCGCCTTTCTGTCCGCGATGTGGGCATGTTAAGGCAGAATTATTTTAGATATGAAATATCTAGCTTCACTCTCCCTCTATCATTTACCATCAACCATCACCACGGAATAGTAATTGTTTTTCAGGGGAAAAAAAAAAGGCTTTTATGATCCAATATTTTTGGGAGACAGTGGGTTAAAAAAAAAAAAAAAAACCTAACAAGTCTTTTCATTGTAGAAATCCTTTGAGCCTTTAATATGCTAATGTTCACTGTGTTTCTACAGGAGGGGTATAGAATATGAAGTGTTTCCCAAACTAGCTGGGCCATAGAATTTTTCCCCCAGAATACCAACCAAGGTCCATGCAGATGTAACCTCTGCTTCCTTAGCCTCCTGGAGTGGAGATGCTCCGTGTTTGTTGACCTTGCCACTCCTACTTGGCTTTCCTCTAATTATCCCCCCATCAGAAGTTATATGTTAAATCTAATGGCCCTTTTAAGCAGCTTGGTGAAATTACAGTGTGTATTTGGAAATCGTGGAGACTTTATTTTTGCATCCATGACATGGAAGGTGTTCCAAAATCCCACCAACTGTCACTGTGAAGGTTTCCTTTGTGAGGCACCTTTTGTCTGGTTTTGGTTTTTCCTCCTAGACCACCTGCAACTGTGAGTTTTCTCCTGAGTGGTTGACTCCAATCCTCCCATCACCTTCCCTCCCTGTGGGGAAAAAAGCTGGCTGAATAGAGAAAGAATCGCTACACACTCACTGAACATTCTTGGCAGATAATTTGCTGCCATGTTTTAGAAAACCAGGGACTGGATGTGCTTAAGAGATTTCTATTAGCTATTGCCGAGAGAGATAATAGTCCTATTATCCTGGTGACTTTTGAGACCATTATGAATGCTGGTATTATTGAAAATGCAGTAATGAAGTCAACTCTCAAATCTAAGCATGTGGATTGTCCACTTCAAACTGTGCCTTCCCGAGCTGACGGCTCTGGGTGGTCTCCTTGCACACACACACCCTTTTGTGGGGGTGTGTTTTTGAAATGCGACCTTGCATAATGTTAGATTGAGGAAAAAAAATACAATTAAGATTTTTTTTTTAATTTTGAGAAGGAGGTTGCATCTCACACAATCCAGTAATCCAGAGCTGATATAGTCCTTCTTGAAGAGCCAAACTGTGTTTTCAACAAGGCCAAGAATGGGTCCTTTACTTAAGCACTTTCTTTAGAACAGATCTCCTATGACAAGAGAGTTACCAGGTAATGAAGCTGGTATTCTGGCCTTCTGAATCTACATGCTTAAAATGAGGGTGTTTCTGTGTATAAAGTCTGCCATTTAATTATCATTTTGAATGACTTTATTGACCAAAGCATCAGTTTTGTACACATTTTACAACAATAACTGTGACATGCAAGCCATGTATAATTTTCATTATGTCTTATGTCATTCACATTATCTGAGGCATGATAGTAGATAATTAGTTGATTGGGTATGAAAGCACCCGACATATTGATGGGAAGCAGAGATGAGCTCTGACTAGTTGCCTTCACCAATTACATGTTGTTATTTGTATTTATTCCTGATGTATACTCATTATTGGTAGCATGCGTCTTGTAAAATTGGTAGAAACTGAGATGGTTTGGTGGTGGCATTTGGACTATATTATGGCACCTACCTTATACCATGGAAGAACTCAAATATTGACAGTTTTTATTCCTGGGACTAACTTTTTGCCTTTAGGTTCTCTCATGCTTTTTATCACTACTGATTTTATGCCTCTGTGTCAGGGACCCATTTTTGCAAATATCATGTTTCTCAGCAAATTGATAGGGTTAAATTAGAAAATTTGGCAGTAGAAGAATGAAACACACACAAACACAAATAACAAATATAAAAATACAGATTGCCAAGAGGCTGGTCCAAAAGTGCAGTCAGAAGTTGTGAGGCAGGACAGCTGATGGTCACACATGGTGATCTGTGCACAGCAAAGCTCTTCTTTGCACTATCTTGGTTCCCTGGACCAGGAAGTTGCCATCCAACTGCGTGTAGTGTTTACAAAAGCTGGTTGAGTGAGTGTCTTATTCGTTGAGGTTTGGGAATCTCGGATTGAAACATCATCCAGGTGATAACAGGTTACCTTTCTGAGGCAATTTTTGAAAGGCACCCCAGTAGACTTCCTATCTAGATTCATGATTATTCTTTGAGGAAATACCTGGAGTAGATACAGAAGCCCAGCTTATTTTGTCAAGTCACAAAGTCATCCTATGAAAGGTATGCTTCTTACTCTGAGTCGAGCCTTCTCTTGCTGTCCTTGTATTTTCCTTTGTCCATGGGGAGAATGAGGGGGAGAATGGTTCTGGAAAAACAGGCAGCAGAGTGAGAAGGCATGTTTATTTTCATCTACAAAGAGAAGTAGAAATTAGATTCTTAGCAGTCAGAAGATTCTTATGTTTGCCATCAAATAAAGTTCTGCCAGCAAATCAGCTGCAGGTGGACCTGGCGTTGGGGTGGAAGAATCCTTATTTTTCGTTTCTCTCACTGCAGCTGAGTTCTGATGAAAGCCAAGAGACAAGGTGAAAAGAATAAAACAAGGCCTCCGAGATACGCTGATGCTGCACTGTGTCCTTTGTTAAGGTCCACCACCCTCTGAGCACATCTTCATCATTTGGTGCATTGTTAAATTAGTTCTTTAACTCTTTAAAGAGAGATCTTTAACTCGAAGAGAAGCAGGCAGAGAACTGATTGAATTGGACTCTGCCAGTGGCCTACCTTGAAAGTCCAGAGTGGATTGGCTTCCGCTGGGTAACCGGTGCAGTTTTTCAAAAGGATGGCCAACTCCAGCTGGTTGGGGATCCAACTCAGGGACTTCACATCAGCCGGAAAGGGTGGAAAGGATTCTCTGTGTCTGTAACTGACTTAGCAGTCGAGAACTGGGAGTCTTGTTGATGTGGTTAATCTGGACAAAGGGCGTTGCCTCTGGGGAAAGGAATCTTTCTATTTGAAGTGAAGCCCAATGGTTTGACTTTCCCCCAGATTTGACAAAAACAATAGTCTGAATGTGTTTCTTTTTCATGAACATGCGTTCCAGTGTCCTAGAAACAGGTATAGATTTGTGCAAATTAATTTAGCATAGTACAGCAAATTGCTGCTGTGAGATATATTTTAGAGTTACTTCCTAGCTCAGGCTAATGGCTAGAATCAAATAAAACATAAAAATTGGTTTACATAGATTGTTTTATAAATCAGATAAGGCTTTGTGTTACCTACCATTGAAACTGGACGCATTTTTGCAAGCAACGTTAAGGGTTGTTCATGTAATACTTTCATTATTTCCAACAAGAGTGAAACAAAATAGAAACAAGCCCATTGAATTTAGCCACCATTAACTACCATTAACTGCAATTTTTCCTGACAAGCTCGGTCTCATCTGATGATGAGTGAAACATTGGGGGAAAGTCGCCTGAAAAATTGCATAAATGCTAATGAAATATGCCCTTTATTTTAAGGGTGCCCAGTTTGGAATTTAAAATAGAGCAATTTATAATGTGTTAGTAGCCAGAACTCCATCTTATTTTAAATAAAATTTATTTTTCTGCTTCTTGTGAGACTCTAACTCATTGTGGGAAGGCTCATGACATTTCACTGCACTATGCAAGTTGCAAATGGAGTATCTGGAAGTAACATTATTAGGGAACCGAAGACAATGATAGGGCAATAATGCATTTTACAGTAAAATTTGATGGTTCTCTGAAGATCAATGAGTGTGTTTGTTTACTTTGAAGTGAAAGGACAACGGCTTCCTAATGGAATCTGGAGAAACGCCTGAATTAAAGAAATCTTTGCCAGATGAAATAAACAGCTTTCCCAGTCTGCAACGAATTTGGAAAATACAGCAAGTACTTTGCAGTAGGAAGAAATATCCTAGGTGCTGTCTGTGATAACACATCATTATAAAGCTATCCCGGGAATGCGTGCAAGTCCTCTCATGGCCACACAGAATAAAACAAGCTGCAAGTCCCATGGGTCTTGTCCTGTTCCAAACATTGATGGAAAGGGCACTTTATAAAAGGAGAAAGAAACAGCAGGGCACCTTCATTTGCATCACCAAACGCTAATGATGGAGGAGCTTTTATGGACACACTGTGTACACAGAATAGGTTCAATTTAAAAAGAAGCTATTTTACACTGGCCTTTAACCTGCCAGAATTTAAAAAAGAAGAAGAGGAAGAAGAAGAAGAAGAAGAAGAAGAAGAAGAAGAAGAAGAAGACGACAAAACAAAGACCATTTATCTATGTAACAATACATTAAAAAAAAAAATGAGCCAGAGTGCAGAATATAGGGTAAGCAAGAGCATGGGTCTCCCATGGTTTTCCTCTTTACCACTTCTCTTCTCAACCAGTACACATCTTAGACTTCACGAAGCTGTATGTTTATCAAGATATGGTAAATGTGAATGATGACTAGGCTATGCAGGAACTCAGTAGCTAAGCCTACTAAGAACAGGACTCAGAACTTGTCACGAGTTTAAAACTAAACTGCATTAACTGGGACCAAAAATGAACTGCTGTCTGATATTTCTGGCCTTGATAAAATGAGTTGGGGAGATTTGAGTTCAATGCCTATGGACAGATGTTCCACAGACAAAAAAACGAGGGTCTTAATTGGCACTAATTAGCACCCTCCTTGGCAGGGAGGGATTGACAAGGTTATTTCTATGGCACCCTTTCCCCTGCCGACTCTCAGAACTGTTTTTTCCAGGACAAGGGGAGGGCAATGTAAATAAACTCCTGCTCTTAGCCTTCAAGGATTACTTGTGCCCCCAAACAAAGAGAGGCTTCATATTTCTAAGCTGTCAACTTAGAGAGATTCATTGTCTAAGATATACATTGGCTTTTATTTTTAATTAAATAAAGTGTAATTAGTAGGAAACGATCAATACAGTAGAGTGACAGGCACTTTTTTTGTTGGTCTGTTTGCCCTTGCTTAAAGAAGCAGAAGTGAAAAGGAAAAACAACAACAACAACAAAAATGCACAAACACACAAAAAAAACAAAAATAAAAAACAGAAGAAGGTGTATTAAGGATGAGAACAACAATCTTGGCACATTCTAGATGCTCACATTCATATAGAACATAGGTGATGTTTTGTACTAGCGCAGATCCCTGCAACATGCTGTGTGTAGCTCTTGTCACCGCTCTGCTTCTTACCCTCCCCTCTGTAAAATGGGAAGAGCCAGCAGCCTTGTGAGAGGGCACCAGTATTGCGAGGATGAGGGAGTTTGGACAGTAAACATGAGGAAGAAGGTTGTGACTGCATTCTAATAAATCTTAAGCAAAGCTATGTGGAAATCTGCTTTAAGTTTCTGCAATGCTCCTCACTCTATAATTACAAACTTGGGAATTATGCAAAAGTAGTTATTTTGCATTTATTTAATTTAGTGCTAATAAGGAATTCAAAGAATGGATTAAAGCCATTTTTAGTAACACGACAGATTCTCTCAGGCTGTAGCATGATGGTATACATTTCTGAAGAGCTAGAGAGGGTAGTATGTCTAGATTAAGCCTTTATTTTCTCCCAGGAAGACTAAGGGATTAGATTTCCCCAACAGAACAGACCTGAGACATCTCATTAACAAGACCCACAGTTGTGCAAAATCCTATGTGGGGTTGGGGCAACCGGATGTCAGGTTCCTTAGAGGCAGAGCCTGACTTAGGCATTTCCTGAGAATGCACTTGAAGGAAGAGAAACCTTCTGAGGAAGTGAAGAGAGCAGGATGGGACGGGGAAGACAGCTAAGCAAGGTGGCAGTCTCAACTAGAGCCTGCCTTTCGGTTACAGAGCAGCTTTCGGAAGATCAGTGGTCAGTGCCCAGAGGCGCTAACCAACATTTTCTTCAGTGTGAATAGCCTCATTTTGAGTACAAAAAGACAACACACGTGCTCATTTGGGTTCCTATTTGTTTACATGCTATGGAAACACAGATGTTAGTCCTACAAATGAGCTCTTCTTCATAGCTGTCCATCCTCCTATGGGTTTCCTGTGCTTTCTGTGGCACTGCCACTGAGTCCTGGTCTTACAATCCTCTCCCAGGATTGTCCACAAACAGTGGTGAGGCCTTCCAGAACACCGGAGCATCCCAGCAAGAAGTCACTGCACATGCTATGGTACTATCTTCTCCGAGTTCCCAACCACACCCTGGAGTGTAGGGCCCACCCTCCTGCTGGCTTTCACAAACCTTGCGCCCCTCGCAGCACATTTCTGCTCCCTGAGTGTGCAAGTGGGCACTACCAGGTCACTTTTCTCACTGCTCCACAGATTCTAGACAGCCCAGCCATGACTTTCAGAGACTGTGGCCTCTGTTGCCCTTGAAGGGATCTCACTCAAAAGCACTGCTTGCCAAGAGTTATGCTCCAGAAAAATCCCAGTGGTCTGGATGAGGGATGCTGAAGGCCGGAAATAAGGTGAGGCTAGGGACAAGAGGACAGACTGGAAAGGTAGTCTGTGTCCCATCAAGAGGAGAGGATGGATGACAAGATGATGGGAAGGGTGGGGTAGAGATCTTAAAGTAACTCAAAGGGGTCTTGCTTGGAAATTCAGGTAGATGGTGATGCTATCGAGAGACATAGGAAGCAGAAGGATGAAGTGCTAGTCTACGCTACAGCATGGATAGACCTCGAAAATGTCCTGTGAAGTGAAAGAAACCAGACACCAAAGGCCACATATTGTACGATCCCTTTTATACAGAATGTCCAGAGCAGGCCAATGCAGAGAGACAAAAAGAAGACTAGAGGTTGCCTAGGGCTGGGAGAGGGGCAAGAATCAGGGAGTGATAGCTCAGTAGTACAGAGTTTCTTTTTGGAGCCTTGAAAATGCCCTGGAACTAGGTATGGGTGATTGCTGCACAATATTGCAAATGTATGCATAAGCATGGACTAGGGACACCTGGGTGGCTCTGTCAGTTAAGCATCTGCCTTAGGCTCAGGTAATGATTCGAAGGTCCTGGGATCAAGTCCCACATCAGGCTCCCCACACAGGAAGCCCACTTCTTCTCCCTCTGCCATTCCTACTATTTATGTCAGTTTCTTTCTATCTCTCTCTCTTTATCTCTCTCTGACAAATGAAATCTTACTAGAAAAGAAAAAGCATGGACGAGACCCATTTTAAAATGGTAAGTCTTATGCATATTTTACCACAATAATACATGGATAGCTGAATGGCTAGATCATAAAGTGGGTAGATGGGTGGATGGGTGGACAGATGGATAGATGGTTAAATAAAACAAAGTAGGAGGGAGGACAAGCTAGAGATGATGAGTTCAGTTTTGTTTTCTTGGGCGCGAGTCATTTGTGGATTGTAGTGGTGGATTGTCCAGGAGGAGAGCTGGATCTGAGTCCACAGCTCATGACAGTGTTCTAGACTAAAGATAAAGATGAGGGGATCAGGGCACTGGATAAGGCCACCCAGAAAGAATGGAAAAGCAAATTGATCAAGGGGAAGAGTGAATTTGCAAGCAGGTAGATGGGGGGAGAGCCATGTCTGTACCCCCTTTCTCTCTCAACTCCTTATGTTAAGAGACATAAACCCCTTTACTGGCCATGCCTCCAGCATCAGTAATTATCTTGTATTCTGCCCTTTTCATTTATGTCATACTCTCTGGCCTCTGACCTTTCATGCTATGTGGCTCGCTTTTTGCTTTGAGGTCTTCTGTCCAGCATGTGCCAAAAGGGTGAGGTTTTAATCTCTGTACGGGGACAAAAACATGCTATAGCAATGTTTTCATTCTAAAATTTCACATATTTAAAGAGTTGGAATCTGCCTTCCAATGGCATTGTCAGAAATAACTGGAAGCAAAATTCAGCTTTGCCCCTCTCAAGAATAGAAATGAAATCAATGAGGTTTACCTAAACAAAATGACAATAATCTCTCTTAAAAATAATCAGTATCTTAAACAGGGTAAAGAGAGAGACGGGGTTTGACTAAGTTTAGCTCGGGAGATATTTTCACTCAAGAGGTTTGGATGACCCAAGTTTCAGTTATTTCCTACTTCAGAAAATTGGTCCCTGGGACACTCCCTGCCATCAGCTTAGTTGATCTTTTCTCTTAGCAAACGTGTTTTTGTCTCACCCCTAAATGTTTCTTTCCCCAGGTCATTAGATGGTGAGGCAAGTATATAAAAAGGCAGCGATTTGGGAGTGTGAATGCATTCCCCCCAAGCCATGTATCTTAAGTGGGGTAGAGCCCTGTGTTCATTCTTTGGGGTGGTCATTACAGGGTTCTACAAACTGGGGAGGCTTAGGATGACAGAAATGTATTGTCTCCCACTTCTGAAGACCTGAAATCCAAGGTCATGGTGTTGGTAGGATTGGTTCCTTCTGAGGACTATGAGGGAAGGATCTCTTCCAGGCCTCTCTCCTTGGCTCGTGGATGGCTGTCTTCTCTCTGAGTCTTCACATTGTCTTCCCTCTATATGTCTCTGTGTCTACACTCCCCCTTTTTATAAGGACACCAGTCACATTGGATTAAGGCCTACCCTGATTACCTCTGTAAAGACCCTGTCTCCAAATCAGGTTGCATTCTGAGGTAGTGGAAGTTAGAACTCTATATGATTTGGACTTCAACCCATAAGGTACTGGTTCCTGATTTTGCCAAGTTCAGAAAAGCCTGCTCAACCACCACTTGGGCAATTCCCAGCAGATTTTCTTTTTGCTGTGGAGACAGACTGTGTTGGTAGAAAGCAGCCCCCATGTTCTTTGTGAGCTGGGCTGCTATGGTGTTTCCTCAAATCCTGAACTGAGCTGAGCCTCCAACCAGGCTGCTTCTCTGCCATCCTTCATTCTCGGACTTGGCCATGCCACTTGATGCCAGGAGAACCGGCTGGAGACCAAGAGACAGACCAGGCTGTTGCCCCACATTGTCTCGCCACCAAATCACAGGGTTGTTTTGTCTTTTGTTTTTTGTTTTCTTTCCAAGGGAAGGTAGCTATGGTGAAGCTGACAAACAGGCAGGCTGGCTGGGGTTTGGGGGATGGCAGGTGGGCAATTGAGTTGTGTGTCTGGTTCTTCCTGCTGACACTGCAGCCTGAGGGTGGGTCAGGGTGGGGACATTCTTCACGGGGTCCTGTCTGGGGTTGTGAAGGCTAGACATAGACAACCAGAAGACAGTTAAAGGGAAATTCGCCCTCTGCAACTTTCAAGGCAAATTGCAAGGGGTTCTAGGGATCCCTGACTTAAATTGGGTTGTGATCTTACATTACCTGAGAGCAGCTCCCTAGCATTGGCCCCAGTAGGAGCCCACTCCCCGATCCTATTTGTCAGGGTCTGGAAAATCGATTCTAGGCCCGGTTCTGGCTCAACAGAGGGGTCCCTGCTGCGTCTCTAGGTGGCCAGCTGTCAGACCAGCAAGAAGGAACTCTTTTCCCTGGCCTGTAAAAGGATTGGCTGAGGGCCACTCCTGCCTCCTTGTTGGGGCTTCTCCTTCCTTAACTGCTAAACTGCAGGGCTCCTGCCATCAGTCCTGATGTCCCCTTACATCAGCTCATCCAAATTGTCAGCCCACATTAAACATGGACCTGCCTCTGGGTTTCATGGGGTTTGGGCAGGGGGAGGAGAGAGGAGCCCCTGCGTGGATGGATGCCTCTCTTTACTAGCCTCAGGTTTGGAAATTCTGAAGTCAAGGAGGGGTAGAACCATCTTTACTGAAGAATTCCTTGGCTCGGTCTCTGCCCCATCCAGACGGCTGTCTCTTTAATGTAATGCTTTGTCGCTCCTGGAAAAAACAAAGCCCTTTTCCCTTGGTGCAGCTTCTGTTGGCTTTATCAATGGCCGTTTTAATGTAGGAAAAATGGAAGGCAAGAGGGATTATGTGTGTGTGGGAGGGGTGGAAATAGCTCTTTTTCTCTCAGCGTTTTTCTCTGTAGTTGTGAGAAGAAATGCACGTGAGACCCTCTGCCAATCTCTGTCATTCAGGGCAGCCTATGGAGTGGTTAGGGACCCGGACTTTGGCATCAGGCAGGTGTGGGTTGTCATCCCAGCTCCCTCTCTCCCACTTGGCCAGCTGTGTGACTTTTTTAAATAACAGCTTTATTGAGATTCAGATACCATAAAATTCACCCTATGAAAGTGAGTGATTCAGTAGTTTTTCGTAGTCACAGCATTGTGCGCCCATCATTTCCCTCTCTGATTCCAGAATACTTTCATTACCCCCTAAGAATCCCTATGCCATTAGCAGTCACTCCCCCTTCCTCCTTACCCCAGGTCCTGGTGACTAGTAGTCTCCTTTCTGCCTCTCTAGATTTGCCTGTTTGAGACAGTTCACATAAATGCGATCATTTAATACATGGCCTTTCTTGTCTGACTGTAACGTGGACTAGCACTTCACTCATTTTTATGGCTGAATAATATTCCAGCACAGATTGAACTCATCATGTTTAACCATTCATCATTTCATGAGCATTTAGGTGGCTTGCACTTTATGTTTATTTCCTGATGGCTGACAATACCAAGCTTCTTTTCATCTACTTCCTGGCCATTTGTAGATCTTCCTGGGAGAAATGTCCATTCAGATCCCTTGTCAGTTCTTTAACTGGGTTCCCTATTGTGTTCTCATTGGGGTTTCTAGGCTGCTTTACGTACTGTGGTTACTAGACCCTCATCAGATATCTTACTTGCAAGAATTTCTTCCCAGCCTCTGGACATTCATCTTAACTTCTCTGAGCCTGAGTTTCCCTGCCTAAAAACAAAACAAAAAATATATACAAATACAACCTCCCAGATTTCTTGGAAAGAGTCAATGGAGTGGCCCACTGGTGCACTTGGGCAAGTGAATGTCTGGCATGCCTTAAGCTTCCCTGAGTAAGCATTGGCTAACTTAGATTCATTGTGAGATGGGGCAAGGTGTGAGCCCTCAAGTCATAATGACCCCTCTGACAGGTATTATGTAAAAGGTTCAAAGTACTTTGATTTGGCTAACATGTTATTCCTACAATGACTGGAGCAGTTGGGGGGGGGGACTGATAACATTTTTATTCCAAATACATTTTACAGTCGTAGAAATGAGGTAATAACTATTGGCCAGTGTGGGGATCTGCCACTCTCCATATATCTGTATTTATAGCTCTCTCTCTGTTTTTCTCTATCTAGACAGCTAGGTACCCATCTATCACGAATCTGAGTTTGTGAATAAGAGGTTAGAAATAGCCTAGTACTGGAGCAGGGTATTCAGACTCTGCACTTTCTTAGCTAAAGCCAAATCACCAAAGAATGTATTTTAAATTTTCTACAATGTTTACCTCCTGTATTTAAAACCTACTTTGCTGGCTCTCTGTTGTTCTTAAACTACTTTCTTCCACCAAAGACAGATGATTTCCTCTGTGATGATTCTTTATTTTTTTTTAAGATTTATTTATTTATTTTAGAGTGGGGAAGGGGCAGAGGAAGAGGGAAAGACTCCTCAACAGACTCCCCACTGAGCAAAGAGCCCAACGCTGGGCTTGATCTCAGGACCCTGAGGTCATGGCCTCAGCTGAAATCAAGATTGAACCACCCGGGCACTCTGCTGTGGTGATTCCTTTAATGCTGCTCCTTTTTTTTTTTTTTTTTTGAAGATTTTATTTATTTATTTGACAGAGAGAGATCACAAGTAGGCAGAGAGGCAGGCAGAGAGAGAGAGAGGAGGAAGCAGGCTCCCTGCTGAGCAGAGAGCCCGATGCGGGACTCGATCTCAGGACCCTGAGATCATGACCTGAGCCGAAGGCAGCAGCTTAACCCACTGAGCCACCCAGGCGCCCTTTAACGCTGCTTCTGAATGTATTGTTCTCAGACTTGTCTCCCATTCATACTTACACCAGCAATAATAGAAGTGGTAGGATTTATTAAGCATTCACCATCATACTCTTTTCACATGTTATTTAAGTTACTGTTCACAACAACCAAGTGAAGTACGTATCAGCAGTCTCCTTCTAGAGATAAACAACAGAGGCCCAGAGAGGTCAATCGGTTGGTCTAGATTTGCACAGTTAGTAACCGCAAGAACTCAGACTGGACCTCTAGTCCATCCAACTTCTAAGTCTTTGCTCTTTCCTTTATATCATGTTGCCTCTTAGGAGATTGGATTTATCAGTACCCTGAATCAATAGGCATCTTGCTTGTTTCTGTGTTTCTAATTAGAAAGCCAATCCCTTCTGACCCATCAAGGAATGGTGGTACATAACAACTGAGTTCGATGTCACTCAGTTGTCAACAGTGGGCCCTCCCCTATTTTGAGAATCCTCCTTTCTTAGAAATACAGCTCCACTTTTTGGATCAAAGGCAGTGCTCAGATGAGGGCCTTAACCTGCATTCAGCAGGGTCCTAGGGTTAGGAAACACTCGCAGCGTGTCGATGAGCCACAATGAATTCATTTGCACCAAGTCAAAGTTTGGAGAGAGATGGCCAAAATGACTCAACATGGCTGGCTTTCTGCATCAATGTGATTGTGCTGTGTGCTGTAATTTATAGTATAAACAAGTTTTCTACAAAAGCTAAATATATCATGCAACTCATTTAACATGCACAGAAGGAGCCATTGAATTCTTTCAGTCCCATTACTCAAAATGTTCAGAAAATTCCTCTGTATTAGAGCCAGTGCTGGATGGCTCTGCAGCCAAGTGCATCAACATAAATGTTGAATTCCTGGAGGATATGCATGTTTCTTAGGGAAAATATATGCCCAGACATTGTGGAGCCCCTTCTAAGACAATTCTCATTTTGTTCAAACAATAGGATCAGATTTTCAGTCCTGTTACCCAGCATCTCTACATTTGTAAGGCTTGCTGGCAGATATGAATGTCAATAAACTGCTGATGTATTTTGAAAGGATTAATACTTTATGAAATGTGGAAGTGAAAACTGAGGTTTTTCGTGTCACTATCTAATTTTGTTTTTACTTACATGGAAAGAATCCCTTGTGGAAAACCATATGTGGTGCCTCAGAACTGCTTAAATTGGAGTAATTATCAGAACAAATGGTGTCATTGGATGATATTAGTCTGTTTGTATTCCTTCTGTCTACCCAGTGAATTGATATTAATACAGACTTTTAGAAATACTTGAAACATAGTCATCTGTGATTCCATTTTTGCTTTAAAATACATGTTTAAAAATTGATCTAACCTCCCTCCCTACTTAAAACCTACCTCTAGATCGATACTTTTCCTTTACATATTTCCTTATCCAGAAAGGATGTACCCTTTCTCTACCTCGGTTTTAAAGGACCCAGGTCAGCAATGGGGATGAAGTGTTATCAAGTATATTTTGAGACTCACAATGACCATACGGTTTTTATCATTTTATTTGTGGATGACATGATGTAGCATATTAATAGATTTCTCAATATCAAGCTGTTAATGCACTCCTGGAATCTGATAGATTAATATTTTGGATAGATATGTGGTCCAGTTGCATTTTATGTAGATTTGAACATTCCAGATTTGAATATATCGATATGACAATATTAATAAAAGCTCTGTACTCACAAAATTGTTCTACTTACAGCCTGCAAAAGCTATCTGTGGTGAAGGTACAGTTCTGTTCCTTCCAGTAACTTTTGCTGTAATACAAGGACATGTTTCTCTGGTTTTTCTTGTTTTCAAATCAAATGACACCTGATATGTCTCAGATAATCTAGGATAACTGTCTTGAGTCAGTAACGAGAACAGATGATAAAGATTGGCTGATTTCTGTGTGCTAGAGACTTGACGTGAGTTCTTACATTTAATTATTACAGAATCCGTGAAGATGGTGCTATTATTCATCCAGGCACTTGGAAGTTCAAGGGATTTGGTCAAAGATGACACAGCTACAGCTGGGGAGGGTTGGACCTGGGCCTGTCTGTAGGGAAGATTCAGTGATGACACTGAGCCCATCACTGTGCTCAAGAGTCATATGCAAGTAGAGGGCTTTGCAGAGAGGGAAGCTGCTGGTCTCCCAGGACTCTGAATATTGGCTAGTTCCTGTAGATGTGTTTCCTTGGACTCGAGCTATGGCTAGCTTATCTCACATTTGTCACTCTGAGCAGAGAAACAAGTCCTTTAGCCATTGTTATGTGTTTATGGTAATGATACCATGAGCCTTTGCTAGAACTTAAATGTGGCAGCACATTTGACATGAAACATCAGTAAATGAGAATGTTCAGCCTGGCACCAGAATCTGAAAAGCAGCTCCCGGGAGGAGTCATTCTTGACTGACTGGGGTGTCTCGTGGCAGGGGGGAATAGCCCTCCCACAGCACCACAGACACCGTGCAGGTGACCACACGGGCCATGCAGGCCAAGGCTTAAACCACAGCTCAGTAGAGTCTTGGCAAAACACCCAGTGATCCTCCCAAAAGAGGGTAGGACAAGAAGCTCCTGAGATATACTTCAAGGCCATCTGCCACTTGCCCCCTTTCTCTTGGGGGAGGCTGTCATGAAACCATTTCCCATCATCTTCTTAGTTTTGATGAGGTAGAGAACGTTCTGTTGCACCCTTGCTAGAACAGACCCGCGGCCTACACAACCCCTTCACTGAAACCTGGAATTGGTTCCTCGATAACAGAATACCCCCCAACTCCCTCTGCTGTTATACGACATCTTCTGCTTTGCTGTGGTCTTTTCTGGTGTTGGGGACAAGGATCAGGTGAAGCCGGCACCATTGGCAAGACTTCCTCTCTCTCATTACGTGAGTATGAAATGGTCTGAATCGACAAGTAAATCACTGTGTCTTCACCAGTTGAATCACTCTGGCCTTGGCCTTAGCTGTGGCCTGGCTTGTGTGTGCATGTGTGACAGGTGGTACTGATGCTTGCCAGAAGGAATGCTCACTGGGCCCTGAGCTCCATGTGCTCAAGAAAATCTTTCCAACTGTAGCATGTTATAAAATGGAAACACCGTCAGTGTGGGCCGTAAGATAATTCTTCCTCCTACCCTAAACCAAAGTGTGTGTGGGGTGGGGGGGTTACCTTTTGATGTGACAGAAAGTGCAGAGCATAGAAATCAGGTGGGGTTTTCCTAAAAAATGGAGCAATGTTGCCAGTCGACGTTCAAGTTGGGCCTAAATTGCCAGGTGTGACCATTTTGCAAATGAAGGAAGATGTGAATTCTTTACGCAGCAGCATAAAGGACATCATCCTACCTGCTGTGTCAGTTTAGGTAAAGAGACCTTCTGGAGAGGATTTGCTCATGAAATGGGTCTGAAGAAGAGTTTCAGGCACTCTGAGCTCAAGTGCTGTGTGCTACCAGCAGCTGATAATGGCGCCATGTCTTGGATCCAAGAATCAGTCCTTGTCCCCACTGACCTTCATGTGAGGCACAGTGTCTATCAGCAGGCAGAGTTTGTAGTGCACTTAACAGCAACTTAGTATTTCTGTCGTTTTGAAGAGTTTCCATAGATAAAGATTAATGGACCAGCTCAATAAAGGACTTTTTTACTTAATCCATTAATAATTAGGAGCTGATGTACAGGGAGAAGTAATGAAGCAGCCTCTGTGATTGGGGGCAGGGAGGTATTTTGGAGGTAACCACAGGGGTTTCTTCTCTCTCATCAGCTCTGGTCATTCTAAAAAGCTGAAGGAAGTCTTCATGGCCAGAAGTCAGTGTTTCCTTATCAGTTAGGAATGGAGCTCACCAGGTATGTGTCCAGCAAGTAGGGTTGAATGCCAGAGAGAGACACCCTTCAACCAGGGAGCCGAGGTCCCAGTGCAGTGTCAGAGCCTTGGGAGAATGAAGGGACCACAGTCAATGTCACAACCATCAGCACCCTGATTCAGCTGATTCTCTTTCTGACCTGTCTCTAGACTCTTGTCTCCTCTCTTCATCCTCTCTGCTCTCAGAGATCTCTTTCTGACTTTCCATGCTCTCCCCCAACCCGCCACCCCCACCTAAAAACTTTGGTCATCCCACTCCCTCCCCATTCTTTGGAAAAAGTCTCATCCCAGCCTACCTCTTAGATTCCCCACACCCTTTTCAGTGGCACCCACATATAGTGTACTCCACATATAGTGTACTCCAATCAGACCAAATGGCCCACTCTTCTTGAAACCTCAAGTCTTTTGGTACCTCTGTTCTCCTTAGACTGCTCTTTCCTTTCTTACTACCCTGGCTGTTCATTCTGTCTTCAAGGCATGGCCTGAAGATCACTGCTTCCTTGTAGCTTCACCAGCCTCTCTGTGTAGCATTGAATGACAACATTGTCATTGTTTGTTTATGAAGCCTTTGTCCTTGCTAAAAGGCAAACTTATTAAGGGAGGGACCGTCTTCTACTCCTGGTTCCTTCCCCACAACTATATTTCAAGCACAGCCACGACAAGTAATAATGACAGTAACAGTCGTTACTGAATGCTTGCCAACCATTTCACGTACGTAAACACATGCAGTCCTCATACCAACCCTCTGAACTAGGTATTATTATTGGCTTCATTTTACTGAAACTCTGAGTTCAGTAACTTGCCCAAGTCTACACTCGTTAAGTTTTAGGGCTGGATTTCAAATCAGCACAGACCAACTTTACAGCCTGTGTCCTTAAAGAGCTGTATCTCACCCACAAATATTGGCCCAGTAGATGGTCTTGGGTGAATCCCTATTAATCCACTAGGATTACTCTGTTGCCCAGTATGACCCAAAGAAAGTTCATTCAAGATGACTTGTATGGTCCTACTGAAGAGGGCAATTTCAAATATTAAGATTCACACTTGAGATATTTTTTTAAGGCAAAAGATTCTCTTTTCTCCTTTGAAATTATCTCAACATTTGATTTCAGGTCCAGGTGCGTTCACTGGGCTATGGTCTTCTCTGGGGCAATCTACTGTTAGATGTTTTTACACAAACACACCCCTGAAAAATGATACAGTGGTGTTATACTGTGTGTGACATGATTGAAAACCATCTGAATTCTATTAGGCAGTTTGTCATTTGCATGATAACTTGAGTTCCCGCATTGGGAAAATTATATAACCCAGAGAAATATACCAAGAAAATGAAAATCAAATTCAAAATAATGACCATGCAACAGAAAATTGGTATGGTGCTGAATTTATGTGATCAATTCTAAGAAGTCCAATGTTGAAGAGATACAGTTGTTACAAGTCAATAGTCATATATATTAAAGCTCATACTATTAGCTTTGGCTTATGTGTACAGTATAGATATAAATCTACATGTACCCCAGGTACATCTAGAAAAAGAATATTTATTCTTTTCTTTTTCCTACTATTGCCTTTTAGTACTCAGCATTCTGCCCAAAGTGACTGGTGGGCATTTCCGGATCTCCAAGAGACATATTGTTTCATTCCCATTGCACAGGGAAGTAAATCAAGGTTTGGAGAGGTTATATAAATAAAATTTAGGTTCTCAAACTAAATTCCATCCAGTATCCATGAAGCCAGCATTACTCCCCAAAATAAGACTCAAGTAGCTGAGTTGTTTTCACACTGTGTTCCTCTAATCACTGGGGGCACTCCAGATGTTCCCACCAACCCAACCCGGCTATGATGAAAACATTACAACCTTAATCTCTTTTTCTTTCAGATTTCCTTATAAGATTCCACTGGGCAGGGGAAAGAGTCTTTAATTGAAGAGAGTAGGGTTTGAAAACCATTTACTTCAAGCAAGGGGGTCCACAAATTTTGTATGTAAAGGCTCAGAGAGTAAATATTTTGGTTTTTTTGGGTGATGTGTTCTCTGTTACAACTACAGAATGCAGCCATCATAGCATGAAACCCCAGCAAATATGCAAACGAAGGGGTGTGGCCATGTTCTAATACAACTTCATTTATGGATAATGAAATTTAAATTCCATATTATTTTCATATGTCATGAGATATCATTCTTCTTTTGATGTTGTTTTTCTCAACTGTTTAAAAAGGTAAACACCATTGTTAACCCAGGGGCCATTTAAGAAACAAGGGAGGGCTGGTTTGGATTGAGGGCCTCAGTTTGCCAACTCCTGGACCATATCATTCCTCAAGGAACTCCCAGTTCTCACAATAAAGAAACAGACTAACTTTACGGGGTGCTCATTTTAGGTAACCCCTACAGGCCATCAGTTACAGAAGTTACAGATCTTTCTCAGATCTTCATGTCCATGGAAGGGAGCATGATCTAGTTTAGACCCAGGCTGTGGGCTCACTGATTGGCACTGGGCTAGAGGGCCCCACCTGACAGGTCTTGGGAGATTTAGCCCTCAAGAATATAGTCAAGATTTTCAAACTATTTTTCACTGTCATGGCCCCTAGACTGGGATTTTCCAGGATTCCCAGTGGGCTGGTCATGGAAGCAGACTTTTAAGTTAAAACCTTGAGAAAATTAAATGCAGCTTCTCCCAAGGAAAAAAAGCCTGAGCACCCTTACCTCAGGGAAACAGAATGAGTGCTTTGAAAAGTATCACTGCCTCTTCCTCATCTCCTGCCTTGCTTACCAACAAATGATGCAGTGCTACAGAGACTACATCACACTAGGTAGGAAAATATATAATTCCCTGAGTAATTCTAAACCAGTCATGTTTCATTCCTCCCAGCCTACTTTATGAAGAGGAAGTGCCCTTTAAGGAGTCAGTAGGGCTAAGTTACTGTTCTAGTAGAGAGCCAACAGTAAGATGATTCCTAATTTTTGTTTAGAGCCCAAAACCTGAGCAAAGCTGCACCCCCAGCCCCCACCTTCATCCCCAACCTTGCCACTGCACAATGTAGACAGCAGCACTGGCTCTGTCCCCAACACCATTCCAAGTCCAGGCTCCTAGTGTGGACTACAGAGAATAAGACCCAGTCTCCCTCATGGAAGCTCCGAGAAAGCACAGGGCAATTCCAAAGTGGCAGAACTCTCCAACAATTAAAGCTCCTGAACAGTAGAAGGGCATGGCCTGCAACCCTGCAGACAATGGCTTCTGGCCATGTGTTGAGGATGTTGTGGATAGCTCCGCTGGGTGACAAGGTAAAATCGATACCCCTTCGATTGGCACATCCAACTGTAGGAGTCATGGTCTGTCAGACTGCAGGTCACCAGCATGGCAGCTCTTTGCCTGGATACTTGAAAGCTGGAATCCAGCCCATATCAAGTGATGCATGTGATGATCTGGCTGCCCAGAGGGACACCATTTTGTTATCGTGAAAAGGCACTCTATAGGCTTTCAACATACACATTCAGGGCTCTGAAGGTTGCTTCTGAGCAAGGATTCTAAATCAACCAACAGCCTCTGAAGCCCTGCTTTTTATATAAAGGTTAGATCCAGGTGTATATTAGAAATGCCTCCTGAGAATGGCAAGCCCAAAGAGAAGCTTCCAGTGCAGGCCATCTTTGGCTCATTTCTCTGGATCAGCAGGTCACCCCACAGATAGAAGGAGAAAGGTATCAGGACCACTCGTTTTTTTTTTTTTTTTTTTTAAACTCTCACTTGGAACTGTGTGTTTCATGTTATGATGGGCTTTCAAATCTCTGGGGCATCTTAAGCACTCTGGGAGGATCTCAGGAAACTCAAAACAGCCATGATGAGTTTAGAACATTCTTGAAAAATAAATGAGAACTGAAACTTTCCAAACTCCTTAAGGATCTTTGAACCATGCCTCATCGAGCATCCGGTGATGCTTGCTCGTTGGTTCCTCTGCCAGTCTTTGGGTCACCAACAGAGCCTTTTGTGTTATTGTTCCAACCTGTAAAGCACTGTTTCTTGGGTAGTAATAATGACAGAACAGCAATAATGACCAGGATGCCAACAGTAGCTACGTATGCTGACTCCTAGGCAATCTGTACAAATTTGCTTTTTCTGATCCTTCCCAAACTCTCCAGAGTAACATATTATTGTCGCTCATTTAATACGTGAGAAAATTGAGATTCGAAGAGTTGGACTAACTAGTTGAAGAGAGCAAACCCAACTGAAGGCTCCATTGCCATAGAACCATCTATAGTAATGTTTCAAGCCTTCTGTTTTTTCCCTCTTCATAATCACCTGAGCGTTCCACTATATGATTTTATGGTTATAATTCACATAGAGCCTGCTGCAGCATTGTGTCCTGCATTGTCCCAGTGAAAAGAGCCCTCTGAAGTCACCAGGTTCAGTTCAAGACCCAGAGAGTTGGGAAAAGAGATGACCATGGGCACAATTCTCCCTTCCTTCCCTAGGGCCCCTGCAGTGTTTTCTTTGCTCGTTCTCTCTCATATGCCCCAAATTTCATTATTGGAGCTTCTATAGGGTCATCTCTTCAGGACAAGGACTTGGTTTTGTTGACATAGTTTTGGGGGCCATTTTACTTCTTAATAATATAAAAATTGTAAGTCGTGGTGAAAATAAAAACCAGAGCATTTTCGTGCAAAGACAGGCACCATGAACTACTAGATTCCTAACAAATATCTAAAGTCACTAAGGAGGCTTTGTTCAGTTTTCATCTCTTTGAAAAGCAGAAGAATGATTGTCACATTTTAAGATTACACATACAGGCATACATGTAAACATGATTTTCTCACATCGTGGGTTACCCAGTGTGTGATGAATTTGTCTATGGAGCTGTGACCTCGTGAAAAGAACTTACCATTTTTTTCTGCTGAGACTACCTTAACTGCAGTGGGTGTGAATGGTGCTGTTATAATAATTAAATCCAAAATCTTTCATAATCCTCCTCTTTCCCTAGAGTAATGTTCAGTATTAGCTATGGAGAGAAAGGCAAACAAGTACATGTATATTCAAGAATAAAGCTTAATAGGTCAGTGAAGGAGCAGAATGAAACGAATGCCTAACACCTCCAGAGATAACAAATGGTGGCTTGCCTTCCTAGTTACTTCTTGACTTGTGTTTACTGGGACTTGAATATATGCATCAAATTGGCCTTTATTAATAACCAAATCCATACCCAGCTTGTTGCTTCGGGGGGGGGGTGTTTAATGTCAATCGCTATGGAGATTGTTTGCCTATTTCCAAAATTTTACATTGGAAGGCCTTTCATTTCCATGCTAGAATCACATAGAGTTGGTTGAAGGGTGAAATAACTGAAGAGTAGTCCGAAGACCATAAACCCATTTCTGTGTTCAGCTTTGAGACTTTGTGAGACATTGCCTGAGTCAGCATGGGTTACCATGAAGCTTACCTTCAGACTGTTCAGCAAATGAAGATGAGAACAAAGTCTCACAGAGGTTTTGCTTGTGATTACTTGTTAGTGGTGTTAATGGTGTACATTATTTCTAACTGTGATGACGTAGTTACAAACCTATGATACCCTGCATTCATTCTGCACTTTCATAAAATATTTCACCTGCTTTAGTTGACATTATGTCCACTATGGGCACCACCCCATCAATGAGCTTAATTACCATCCCATTTAACACACAAGAGAAACAGATGAGGTTCAGAGACAGTAAATGATTTTCGCAAGATAGCAGTTTATGATTAGCCAGCAGTTGAATCCAAGTATCTTGACTCCATGTCAATATGTTTTGTGGGTTTTTTGTTGTTGCTGTGGATTGTATTTAATATACCATCCTTTGTAAATTACACCTTCTGGGAAGACATTATATACTCTGGAGTTCTGGCTGGAGATGGTCTAAGCTCCATGTTGGCCTCCATGATTTCCTCACTGTGTGATCATGAGAGGTTCCTTGCCTCTCTAAGCCTCAGTGTTTCAGTCTGGAAGATGGGGCTAATGATAGTCCCTCCTTCATAGGGTCCAAATTACAAGCTTCTGGTCAAATACTTAGCACTTTCCTGACACATAAATGGATCTTCTGAATGGAATGAATTGATGATAATTTGTTTTGCTCAACACTTCTATCACTTCTATGGAAATTAACTGTAGACATTGCCTACCTGTATTGAGATACACAGAGACACACACACATACACACACATGGAAAATGAAACCCTTTATGACCAGCATAGGTAGTTTTAAAATATCTGAGTTCTGTAGCTTATGAGAATCATACAGTCTTCATTTTCCACAATGTGTTATGAAGAATTATTTGTTCACAGTCATTGGCCCATAACTGCAAAAGAAATGGGAAGATACATTTTGTCTTCTTCTCTAAGATCTTCAAAACATCCATTAGTCTCATGAAGGACAGTCATAAATCCTGCAAGTTTAGTTCATCTGAAACCAACTCTAACACCTACCCTTCCCACCAATCAATCTTTATATCAGTCTTTGGTTCTCAGACCTCAGGGAACATATCCTGGTCTTAGGTGGCTGAGCATGAAAGTGGGGGAGCCATGCCTTCTTCAGAGATTTAAGAGTGGATACCCATACTGAACTGAACCTCTTTCCAACATTTGAACATAACTTCTAAAATAATGTGTTCCCTAATTTATCAAATTAGAAGTTGCCTTTTGTCTTCTGGCTTCGCTTCTGGAAAAGATACATCTATCTGTGTGACCTGGCACAAAGCACTTGGCATCTCTGAATCTTTCTTCCCTTATCTGCAAAATGAGGGTGGCGGACTGTATCATTTCTGGAAAGACAGAAGTGAATAAGTGGCAACTGCAGCCCATGCAGGGATGAGGGACTGGTGTGGGGACACTCGGTGGAGAAGGCCATGCTGTGATCCAGCTGGAGCTGGGGCTGAGGAAGAAGGAAAAGGTGTACTTTTGGAGGTGGAGATTTTTTCTTGAAAGCTTTTGTGGAGAAGGTGGGATCTGGCTGAGCTATGGAAGCAAAATAGGAATTTCAGAGTTGAAAAGGAAATTCTAGCCTGGGAGATGAGCCTGATTCAGCATCTGGAAGCAAGAAAGAGCAAAGCACGCTCAGAAAATGGTCATCCATCCAGGGAGACTGGGACTGCCTTCTGTTTGAAGGCTGGGAACAAGGTCTAAAGTTGTACTGAATACATAGAAATACTAATACCGATTGGACTTTGAAGGCTGTGTGTATCTGGAATTTTAAGATAATAAGTCACTCTTCCTGGTGTGGCTTGAGTTTGGGGACAGAACAGGTGACACCGTAGAAAACACGTATTTTTCAAGTGCCTTGCCTTAGGAGAGAAAGATTTCTCATCCACATCAAGGGCTTACATCTCTTGGATCAAATTTTACAGGAAGCAATTGGACATATATCAAAAGGTTAAGAACTAGCCATTTCTCACTCAGGTATTTTGTGGCCACAGAGCTGCCACGGTGCAGAGGGCTCTGTGAGGCAGTAGAAGGTCACTGGGCCTTCTGCCTCTGTCATCCAGAGAGCCCCAGCAGACTACAAGAACAGCCTCTCGAGCTTGGGGCTGTTACCCTGGCCCAATTCTTTCATGGGAGACGCAGAACATGTTTTCCTGTAGAGATCTAGTGTCACGTTCCACTCCACAGTGATTGATCAGTACATTTATTACACTTTCAGTAGTAAAAATATATAGACTCTAGTCATCTCTGGAGATGCTGAAATAGTCCTTTTTTTCCCCTTGATTTAGGGGAAGATAGAGAGGGAAGATGTGTGCGGAGTATGACATAAATATAAGTGCTCAAATATCTAATTAGCTGAAAGAATCTTGGTTCCCTCTGCACCTTTGACAGAATTGCAGCTGTCAGATTGTAGCTCCAATATTTTATCCTCATTGCAAGATGTATCTGAGGATGATTTAGAAAAGACACTTTCTAACATGAACATCACCCTGCTTTTTTTATAGGATGCTTGAGGACGACCTGAAGCTGAGCAGTGATGAAGATGACCTTGAGCCTGTAAAGACCTTGGCCACTCACTGCACCACCACTGAGCTCTACCAGGTAGGAAGAGCTTCACTCTTGGTTTGGGACCTCAGGGGAGGGAACATAAAGGGCCGGGAGTGTTTTGCCATCCGCCAGCCTACCCTCTGCTTCATCCCTGGGCTGCGGAGAAAGGAAAGGAAGCAAAGCTAGGCACAGTATTCCGGGACAGGTGGAATCAGCTCACAGTTTCATTTAAGCCACAGTGAGGAGAGGCTGAGCTCTTAAACGTTGCTTTCACCCCCTCCCTCCGCTCCCTTGTCAAACACACGTAGGGGTCGTCAGTAAGCAAGAGCGTGTCCTTCCCTCCCTTGGACTAAGCATTGTCTCAGGTGAATGTAACTTTCCTTTAGTGATAACAGTGCGAGGCTTACAGCCCATGTTCATTAATTAATTAGGGCATAAATGCAATGCTGCATTCCCCTCTCCCAGGTGCACCACTCGACAGCACATGCCGAGAACTGGCACCCAGCATCCCGTGGCATGCGCGGGACTGCAAGCACAGGGACGGTTGGCAAAACTTGCCACTGCACCTTCTTCTTCTATTCTGCATTATCAGTGTTGCCAGCACTTCCCATGAAAAAGATGGCAGAAATGTGTTTTCAGCATTTCCAGTGAAACTGGACCTGTTGGTTGGAAAAGGCCAAGGGGTGGTTTCTGAACCATGAGAATGGCAGTGTAGTGCGTGCTCTGGGTGGTGTATGTGCGCTTTCTCTGTGACATAACTACTTCACATGTAGGCTCCTTTTTTTTTTAAGATTTTATTTATTTATTTGACAGACAGAGATCACAAGTAGGCAGAGAGGCAGGCAGAGAGAGAGAGAGAGGGAAGCAGGCTCCCTGCTGAGCAGAGAGCCCGATGCGGGGCTCGATCCCAGGACCCTGAGATCATGACCTGAGCCGAAGGCAGAGGCTTAACCCACTGAGCCACCCAGGCGCCCCCACATGTAGGCTCCTAAAGGATATGTTTGTAACCTTGGGGGAGGATCACAGAAGGAGCGCCTTTTCTTTTAAATTTTTTTTAAGATTTTATTTATTTATTTGAGAGAGGGAAAGAGAGAGAGAGAGAGAGAGAGAGCATGAAAGGGAAGAAGGTCAGAGGGAGAAGCAGACCTGAGCTAAAAGCAGTTGCTTAACGGACTGAACCACTCAGGTACCCAAGGAGCACCTTATATTAAAAGTCGGTACTTGACCAGGTTCTTTTTACAGCGGAGTCCACTGCATTAGAAAACTGAAAGCAGACTGTTTTAAGGAATGCTCATGCACTGGTATACCAATATCATTATCAAATGCAGAATTCCAGGGGCGCCTGGGTGGCTCAGTCATTAAGTGTCTGCCTTCCACTCAGGGTCCTGGGATCGAGCTCTGTTTTGGGTTCCCTGTTTTCCCTGCTCAGCGGGGACTCTGCTTCTCCTTCTGCTCCTTACCACCCCCGACCCCCGAACTTGTGCTCTGTCTCTCCCCTCTCTCAAATGAATACTTAAAATCTTAAAAAAAAAATACAGAATTCCACATTCACTAAATGTGTTATGAAGAGTCAGCAAAGAAAAGCTTAGGAAAAACTCTCAGGGCTCACCTACTCCATTCTCATACATAGTTGTTCACCATATCAGAAGCCCCAAAACTTGGTATAATTTTAAAATTGAAAAAAATATATAATACAATAAAATTGAGGTCATTTGCAATGTTATGTGGCCAACACCTGACTCGCTCTTACTTTCTTCTCCTTTATCCACTTGCATTTTTGTTAATATATAACACTTGCATTTTTGCACCGTGGGGCCTTGTCAAGATCAATCACCCTTCATCTCCCAGGGGCTTGCTGGACCTTCCTGGATGCAAGCAGTCCCTCTCCTATGTGAGCCATGGGCTTTAGAGCTGATGCAAAATGCACACTGAAATTCCAGGGTCTGTTATTCCTGCTTTCTGCATTTACTATGCCAGGGACAAGCACAGCATTGGTAAATAAAACCAAAAAACCCTAGATCATTGATTTTGACAGATGTGACATTACTTTTTAATGGAAATGTTTAAAGCAATAATCAACAATAACTGAAAATAGATTTTGCACATTGACTTCCTCTCTATGTGATTAAATAAACATGCTCTGTTTTTTCAGCTTCTCAAGTTGTTTTATTCTGTGTTTACCTGAAGGAGTGGCATTTGTGGGTCCACTGGCCCCAGTCATCTGGGTTTTTAGGATGTGTGTTCGGTAACTCCGTGTCAGTCTTGGGACCATCAGATAATCCTGGTTGGTGCATTGGCTGCTCTCCATGGTGTACCGCTCTTAGCCCAGTCATGCTTTCATCAACTGAGCTTCTCATCCGAAGCGGAGATTGAACTGGGAGATCCAGGTTAAGGCAGAATGACAACTTATTCCCTCTTGCTGGGCCCTGGAAGCAAGAAGTAGTTGTGAGCTTATAAACATTTACAGATAAGCCTTCCTCGTGGCCCTCTTAAACACTGATTGGAAGTCCCCTCTTTAGGAGCCATTGGTACCTAGACCTTCATTTTGGCTTTGGTGTCTATAGTGATCTGCTAGGAACAGGACTGAACTTCCTAACTGTCCCCATCCAAAGGCCTTCACTGGATGTGAATGACCTTTCCTCCCCTCTGACCTCTGACAAGTTTCAAATCAGAAGTCACCGGAAGAAAAGGCCAGGTTGCCAATGACAATGCTCCAAGTCTCTTCCAGGAAAATCACGTGACTCTAAACAAGAGTTTCTCTTCAGAAACTGACACAGGTGGACAGCTGAGTCATCACCTTTTCATTATATTTCTTTCTCTCCCTCTGCCCTAGAGAAAGACAGGACATGCTGTGATGCTATACTCATCATGGCTTTCTCTTGGACCTTCCCCTGTTTGGGAAATAATCCTTGAAGTTGACCTTGGACACTGGAATGTTTCAGAACAGGGTTCAAATGGGATACAGTGTTCTGTACTTAGCATATGCATAAATATCCGTGTTGCAATGTGTTTCATTTTTCAAAGCTGGCTATCACTAACCCAATTGCCCCTCTGAGCATCACAGATCTGAAACCTCAGCCTGGTCCAGTTTTCCTTTGGGTCAAATGTGTCTTTGTGTGCTTCTTGGGACTTCGAGGACCCCTGAAAATGAGGAGTTAAACCTGGAATCAATTTTCATTTAAAGCTAAGGAGCAGTTATTCATGCTGTGCTGGCAGTTCAATGAAAGATCTAAAGATAGAGACCTTGCACTTCTCTTTCGATATAAGCAGCCTAATCAGTCTCAAATGTTTTCTTAACAAAGAAATTGTATTGACAGGTTTACTAAAATTGCTGTCTTTAAAGTTTTAAGCTATCCACAATTTGACCTATTCCAAAGACTTCTAGAATGTGTGGTGGCCAAACTCCAGAGCTCCCTCCAACATATACCCGCAGAACCAGGTAAACGTCCACTTAACATTTCACTGACTGATGATCGTGTTGTTGGATATGCGCAGCTCTGGCCGTGCGCCATCATACTCCACCAGCAGGATGGTCGGAGGGGCCCTGGGCTCTCAGGCCCTGGCCATATCAGACTGGGATCAGAAGCAGCAGACTTTAGAAGTACAAAGGCTGTAAAGAAATGGGTATTGTTTGAAACCACCTTCAGAGCATTTTAATTATTAATACCATCTTGTTATTAATGCGAATTAGATGGAAATGTTAGAGGACTTCATTTAGCTCCATAAGAAGTATAGAAAGTGAGTACTGTGATGGGAAATGTTGGGTCAGGGTCTAGGCTCAACTCTTGAGCCCAGCCAGAGCTTAGAGTGGTATTGATGCTTTAAAAACAGCAGAACAATTCAGATTTGCTTTGAGCACAAAGGCATTCTAATGAGTTGTGCCTGGATATGTCGTTGCAAGTAGCCCCCTTGTTCCTCATTTTATTTAACTGGATCTTTTTTTCCTTTTTCTGCACCTCACACACGTTAACATTTACAGAACAATTGTGTCTTCTCTCCACTTCTTAATTGTATTTTTTTGCTAAAGATTGTCATTACCTCACACACACGTAGCTTGTTTTTAACCCAGGTTCTTGATTTGCGTTTTGTATTTGATCCAGTTTTACTTGTTTGTTTTTATTATTGTTGGGACAGCTCCCTGACCAGGTCATTCTCATATCATATTGCAGATGAGCTGAACTCTATGGTAGCAGAGGTCTCGAATATTCTGGCCGCTTTGGGGGGATGTTTTCCTTATACCTGGGATGCCCCTTACACTTTTGAAACACAGTAGTCAGCTGAAACTCAAGCCCATGTTCACGTTTAAAGTTTGCTAATGAAAACAATGCAATGCATTTTGCTCCTGCTCTCAGGCAGCTCTTGGGAAGCTGATGTGCTGTCGCGAAGGCATTCGTTTTGACAACAGACACTCTTCCCTGCTGTAATCGGTCCTCTTGTTTTAGCTACAGTTCTCCCTCATCATGCTGAACAAGTTGTTACCTCCCCGGGGTTTCTCTGTATTTCCATTTACTTTGTTATCAGCAGAAAGGCTGGGGAAGGCCCCCTTCAGCAATGACATCAACATGGCATACACAGCAAGAGAGGTCAGCCTGTCAAAGCCAGAGAAACAGCAGATGGATTAGGATGAAGCCAGGTGCAAAATAACTTTGATAGAGTCTCTTAATGTAAACAGTTTATCTTTCATTGCCTTTCGTTGAAACCCCCCACAAAATGACAGAGTTTGGGCAGTTAAGGCTGTGGAATATAGCTGAATAAAATCCGTACATTGTCATACTCTAACTATGCAGCAATTAGAGAATGAGAAGACATTTTAATTTATTCATTAAAGATAGGAAAGTAAATAGGATAACATAAGGTTAATAGAATAACATTGGCCTTCGTATTCCCAAGATTGTGTTTCCCATTTGGCTGTATTAGCATAGAGACTAGATTAATAAGAAACTGCTTAGGGCTTGTATGATGTGATTTTTAATATGCTCCAGGCAAGTCTGTGACTGTTTAGAAACCCATGTGCTGATTTTTTCATTGTAATTAGCTCTTCTACTTTTAGTACCAAATATTTTGACTTGTAATCTCCATAGATTACCTTTTTATTGTGATCTCAATAAAATGCTTAGAGCACACAGACATGCAGAGAATCACCTTGTTTTTACATGTGGTGCTTGTCACAGTTGATGACCAGATACTGGATAATGTCCACTACAGCTTATGAAGTATCCATCTCTGAGCATTCCAACTGTAAGCCACTGGCCCCTTTGCTTAGCTGAACACTCCCACAGAGAGCTGAACTCAGACATGGGTGAGGGTATGCTGCACACCCTAAGAGCCAACTAGAAGCAAAAATGGGTCTGACCCATTATTTCAGAAAAGGTGAACCTCATGTAGAATAGGGAGCTATCTGCGAAGGCAGAGGCAGGGGTAGCAGCCACCTCTGGGAAGTGGAGGATCCCTAAGTTGACTTGAATTAAAGTTACCCTTGTCACTATCCCTGGGTTGGTCCTTTCTCCACTCTCACCCTGCCCTTTGTTGGGTCCAATCGTTTTCTTTCTCTTAGTCCCCTTCGTTGCTCCAGTTTGGGTCCCAGATCCATGCTTGGAGCCTGGAGGTCCTGGCTCAGTCATTCTCCAATAAACTCCAGACAGTGTACCACAGGTACCGGAAGTTTATTGGAAGTTTCCAAGTCTTGAATTTAACCAGGGTTCTAGCATATACTAGAGCAATATGAACATCTCCAGTAAAAGCTGGGTAATAAAACACCACCCGTCTGAAAATGTGAGATTTTGAAATTCATGCGCTGGCTTTGAAAAATATACTGGGGCTTTGATTTAGGGACCAAGAAGGCTTTATTCGTCCGCGAAATATCTACCATCTGTTGGAAAAGGTACCAGGCAGGCTACAAACACCCAGGACATTGTCCTGAATGGGAAACAGAATCTATCTTATTCCTAAACAGCCATACATATTTTTCCGTATTTATTTAGTAAAAGCAAAGACCTTAGGCATTGTAAATACACAGAAGAGGTATCCAAATTTGAGATTAGCTACCAACCTAAGATTAACTATTCTGAATTCAAGTAGATGGACAGATAAAAAGCAGCAGACACTTCCAGAATCTATGGGATGGCATAACCCATATTTCACAGAGTACCACACAGGACTCTCCGGAACATCAGATAGAAACATTTATGAACTTGGTAATAAATCTTGTTTATTGCTAATGGAGGTAGGCTCAGGTTCCATATTTATCCCTGAGTCATATGTATATAGAGATACTACAGTACTTTGTATGAATGTAGAATACCAGACCTTAAAATGACCATAGAGAGCCTTTGCTCCAGCTGCCTCATGTTACCAGTAAGTACACTGGGGCACAGAGAAGTCAGTTGGTACTTGGTGTTGTGAGATAATAAAAAATGTATATTGATATATTGGTCTTTGTGCCTGGTTCCTGTCATGGGACTCTTAAGACCCTTGTAATTTCCTAATTTGATAAGAGCACTAGGAGCATCTTTTGTTCTGACATTTGGTCTTTGACCCCAGTTCCTGATACAGGGCATGAAATCCCTTAGAATTTCCTGGGTGATAGGAGTGTTCTGAGGAGGTGATTCTGCATGGGCTCCTGGATGGGAGCTTCTCACCAAAAAGACCAAGTCATGACTAGAGGCTTGTAACTTTCATCCCTGTTCTCCCACTCACCCCTGCCACGCACACACATTTCTCTGGAGAGGGGAGAGAGCCCAGAAACTGAATTAATAATTAATTGTACTCATGTGACAAAGCCTCCATAAAATCCCAATAGTATAGATTTGGAAAGTTTCCAGGTGGGTGAACACACCCACATCCCAGGAGGGTGATGAACCCTGAGTCCACAAGTATAGAAGCTCTGACACTTAGGACCCATCCAGAACTCACCCTGTGTATCTCTTCACCTGGCTGTCCATCTCTCTCTTCAATCATGTCCTTCAATGAAGTGGTAGACATGAGTAAACTGTTGGCCCAAGTTCTGTCAGCCCCTCCAGCCAGTTAGTCGAACCTGAGAAGGGAGTTGTGGGAATATCTGGTTAATAGCTAATTGGTTAGAATGAAAGGTTACAACCTGGGCCTACCAGGAGTATCTGAAGTTGGAGCCAGTGTTGTGGGATGGAGCCCTTTGCCTCCAGAGTCTGACACCATCCCTAGGGAGAGCATGTCAGAAATTAGTGAAATTGTAGGATGCCCTGCCAGTGTGACACAGAACTGCTTGGTGGGGGGACAGCCCCTCACACATCTGGTGTTAGAAGTATTGCAAATGTGGTAGCAGTGTGAGAGGAAAGGAGATTCTCAGGTGGGAGACTAGTGGGTTTTCTAATACAGGTATATGGATAACGATGGCTATGGTGTTCTTACCTGGAGTATAACATGCTCTAAAGGGACAGAAAGCCTGAATACATTAGGATGTTCATGCTAAGGATGCATCATCAGTATTCACTCCCATGTAGGTTGTAGAATACTTTTATACCATTGGGTACCTACTATGCACTAAGAATATCCTTCCCATTTTCCTGGTCACATGTGGTAAGGAGAGCGTCTCTATTAGGTATTGACCATCTCCCACCACAAGATACAGGTCCTTTTGCAAGGGGGGGGCCTCTAGTACCAGGGGCAAGAGGGCTTGGATTGGCCAGGGAAGGGGGGGGAAGAAAATTCAAGTTTCAAACCCATGGGGGAACAGAGTAACCGAGTGCCTCTTACACTGACCCTTGTAATGGGGAGAATAAATAAGTCCAGCCAATGCTGAGATGCTGTGCCTGTTGTGTCCATATTTACTCCAATTAGAGAATGATTAACATCAACAGGAGACTTAGGAGTGAAACGTGCGTCTTCCCCCCAAAGACTGTGCATTTTTCATTTAGTTAGAACAGATCAAAACCTTAGTTAGAAACCAAATCGCCAGCTGACACATGGGTCTTGCTAAAGACACTTGACAGGCTCTTGTCAAACTCCACTCACAGGCCCAAGCAGGACCCACTCAGGGGCGCTGTTTGGCCAGCACTGGCAGGGACTTGAACCTAGGTGCGTAAAGCTGAATAGGAATTCAGCGAGTGGTGGGAAACCATAAAGGACTCTGAGAAAGTCAGGGTGAAAGTGGAGCATCAACGTAAGACCGACAGTGTGGTGAAGGGGCAGTTACCGATGTCTGATGTCTAGGTGAGTGGTAATGAGGATGGAGTTAGGCACCCTGGACTCCTCATCCTCTCTGGGTACGAAGGTGAGTCTCAGGGGCCTTTGTGGCACCTCCAATCCAGACACATGCATCCTGGAGCTCAGCTTTGCCTCCTGCTTCCACAGCAGGGCTGAGACTGCTCAGACTCCATGCTCATTCCTCACTAGTTTATCTAGTCAGTGTTTATTAAGTGACTATTAGGTGCAAGACGGGGTGCCCTCCACCTGGGATGAGTTTCCTCCAAGCTCTGCCAGTCAGGCCTACTTCGTAGATGCATGGAACACAGCAAATTAAATTAAAATGGGAGAAGCTCAATACTCTAAGGAGAGGGAACATGGAAGTTCAGGGTTAAAACACCTGACATTTCCACATTTCCTTCCGGTCTCTCTCCAAAGGGGAAAATACAATAGGTGGTGTTTTCCTGAAGATTTCAGGCCCTATTTATGTAGTCCGAGATTCAGGCAGGCATCCAGGTGTTGGAAAAGACTGAGTCACATTTTCTCCTCTTAATCTGCAATTCTGACTCTGCATGTGTGTGCTCCCAGCTGAAACCCCAGCCTATAGGAGATAATATAAGCCTCTGGCTGTTCTACTTATTCCAGTGAAATCTATTTAAATGCTGTAATTAAGCAATTCATTTTTATATTTGGGCAAGTGTTCTCAGTATGTCTCTTTAATTGATTTAACCAATTCTGTAGATTGATTTTAGACCATCTGAATACCCTAATGATGAGTTCATTTGTTAATAGAAGAGTTTTCTCTTCTGAACTTAAGTGACCAATACAATTTACCAATACATATCATTAGGTTAAGGCATGCTGTGTCTCACAGAACGGTCCTGTGAAAAGATAAAAAAAGACAAAACATAGAAACTCAAAAGCAATGGAATTGATTGTTCTTCTGTCTCGTTTCCATAATGCCCAATGTGTAGTTATTTAAAATTATCTGAATGATTGACTTCTTTTTTTTTAATCAAGAAATGTATTGATTAGACCCAATTTGAGTGTATCTGCTAGCAGAACACCAGGAAAAAAAAAAAAAAAAACATAGAAGCAGGCAAGGTAAAAGCTATAGAGAGCAATGCTCATAGAATCACATTTTTTGCTTGATTGACAGCATGATTACTGACTAAGGAAAAAAGCAGCACCTGAATACATAGCCTTGTCAAATGATTCCACCACTACAATATGTCTAGGCCCTCTAAGTGCTCACCTCTATAGTCTCAACAAAGAGGAAACATATGGTATTGGGTCTGTTTTCTGCCAATCTGGGGGCAAGGGGAAGGTATTACGGTAAGTCCAGATATCCTGGTTCAGGACATGCTTCTTAAAAACCCAAAAAGATCCTCTCATTTTTAAATTTTTTAAAGATTTATTTATTCATTTGAGAGAGAGAGAGGGAGAGAAAGCGCATGAGGGGGAGAGGAGCAGAAGGCGAGGAAGAGAAGGAATCTTAAGCAGACTCCCAGCTTGAGCATAGGGCCGGATGCAAGGCTCTATCCCAGGACCCCAAAATCATGCCCTGAGCCTAAATCAAGAGTCAGACACTTAACCGACTGAGCCACCAGGTGGACCAAGAGTCTCTCATTTTAAAAAATAAATGTAGTATGTATGTTTGTTGGATTAGAATAACACTGGGACAGAATCAACAAAGAACTTTTTTAAAGTTAGATCCTTTTTTAGAAGATGTCAAAAAAGTATATGTAGCATTTTCTCCCTAAAAACACATGATGTTATGTTTGCCATGGAGGATGGGACTCAAGAGACAGCAATTTTCTTTTCTTCCTTCTTTCTTTCCTTCTATTTTCTTATGACAGCTCTACAGTTTTTATGGTTCACGTAATTCGGTATGGTCCCTGAATTGCTTGGACCTTGGTGGAACCAGAAATTTCTCTGCATAGAAGAAAGACAAGATCCTTCTTATTTTTAGGAAGACAGTTTTAATGAGTGAGCAACTATGAGCAACTATGAGCATGTCCTTAGCCACATCATCCCTCCTGAGGAAATAAATTTGCTGCTTAGCAGGATACCATGGATCGTACAAGGCTAGTAATAAGAGACGAATCTGTTCATACACATTCCTTGGAATGAGAGAAGTGCATTCTCCCTTGGTATATAATTTTCCAAGATACCATATGACAGAGGAGGCTCACCTCAGGGCTTCTCAACCTCAGGGTCAAATGTTAGTGAAAAAGCAAAGCACAATCCTCCTGGAGTGAGATGTGAAAGGGGGGACCGCTGATGAAGAAATCACTAGAAAGGATGGAGGTTTCCTAGGCTTCCTTGTGGAGGAGGGGTAGGGGAGAAGGAGGGAGACAAAGAGATTTGAGAATATGCACCTGCGTTTGTGTCCCCATGACACCTCAGGTGCCCTGGCCTCTTGGCCACCAGCACCAGACCCGAAGAAGTTTCAGGCCAGAGGCCTGTGCAAAAGTACAGGGGTCTCTCCTCCTGGCCCAGACAGGTCAGGCTCTAAACATACCCAGATCTCTCTCGAGTAGGACTTTCCAGACAGAAGCATTCTATTTAGCCCAGAACTGCTCCTGACATGGAGAGAGGAACACAGTGGCTCCCAGAAGCCTAGTTGGAATAACTGTATGGGTTCAATACCACAACCCTGCCCAGAAGTCTTCAAGCACATAAACTCTCTGGCCATGCAGATGTGTGCCCCAAAGCCCAAAAGCAGGCACAGTCCACACTGCATTTGCATGGCGCCTGATGGTTTCTAGGGTGCCGCCGTGGATGTTGGCTGCTCCCACCCACACTTGATATAGATGGGACAGGAATGATTATCTTCATTTTTTAAATGAGGAAACAGACTCAGAAGTGTCAGCCGCCTTGCTAGCATCCTGATGATAATAAGTGGCAAAGCTGGGAGCTGAACCCCAGTTTCTGAATTTCCCGCCCATCACTCTTTCCACTGTAGCCCACGGCCTTTCACCACAAACAGTGGAATCTGTTTTCTAGCATTTTAATTTATCATATCATCCTTTCTTATACTAGAGCTTCCTTAATGGTAAGATAAGTATCATGTTAGGGAAATGTGGCACAAAATAAGTAGAATATAGCTTTTAGAAAGCATATAGATGTTGCAAATTAAAGCGGCATGGGTGTTAACTATCTAGCCTCCATCTTCCAATCAGTTTAAATTACTTTAATGTATGTTTTTAAACTCAAAATGAGCTGTAATCCCAATATGCAACCCTCTTAATGTGTGGCAAATTACATGAGATCATTTCATTTTGATTCCCCTCCTTTTGCATGTTTCGGAACTTGGGCTGGTGTTTTCATGTCCCATTATCTCAAAAGAGGAATGTTCTTTTTGCATTTTTTTTTAGACTACTTCTTAGACCTTAAAGGCATATATAGTTTTCTCACAGATAATTCACTTAACTTTCTCTCACAGTCTCTGAGTTGAATAATTATAGCAGGCGGAACACAGTATCACATTAAAGCAGGAACAAAGAACGCACATTGTGAGCTCTGTCTCAGGTCTGGTGGCGACTCCCTGTAACCATTTAGCTTAGACATGAAAGGTGATGAGCACACAGGAGGATGATGTGAGCACGTCTGACTAAAGCTATTGGCTCTCTGGAATGGTCCCAAGTTAATTTCCAAAGAAAAGAGAACTTCTCAGCAGAGACATTTTCAATCAATAGCCAAGCAGCCCAGAAAACATTAATTTGAATGAAGTTATTTTCCTGTGATGGCTGTATGAAAAGACATAGGTTTCAAAAAAACTGGCCTTGAACATGATTATGTTCCTCCTGATCAGAGAAAACTAACTGGGTCTAATTGACAGTCCTGAAGCACAGAAAAGAGAAGACATTTTCAAAAACCATGTCACTGAATGAAAGCTAGGTGAAGCAATGTCACTGTGATTTCTCCCTCCCTGTCTTCTGCCAGTGGCATGCCCATGCTATCACATTCGGTGTGCTTTCAAAGGAAACCCCTCGAACACCATGCTAGTGCCTTTACAATAACCAAAGTCTTCCAAGAACAGACCTGTTTGGATTGTAACAAACAAGGGAACATGGGTCCCTGTGATTTCCACAGTGACATGTCTTCCTCTCACTACCATACGCCATTCCGGAACAGCGAGGAGTAGGGGAGAAAGGGTGATAGAGAAGGCAAGTGTGGGTGTGCACAGCCGGGCAGACTGGGCCCGGCCCCCCTCCTCACCAGCGTCCCCCTGTTCCTTCTCGCATCCATTCCAGGGCCAGATCTGCTCAGAGACACACTTCTGTATCCTAACTACCTGTGAGATGTGACTTGGGCTGACCACACACATATTGCTTATTTTATCATTTTCACCTGCTACCTCCCGCTCTCGCTTCCTTGCTGCTCCACCGTTTGCCAAACTTCAACCTCAGGCACAGATGGTGAGAAGATGATTTTTGCCACTGAGAGCCAAAGAAAGTGCCCAAATATTAATGGATATTTACCTAGCAACAGAACCTGAGATTTAATAGAGAAGGACTTGAATTTCCAGTGCTAATCTCTAAGCTTGAGAAGTGTTTCATTTATTTAAAAAAATGGCTCGAGTGTCTTGAGCTGTTGTGAGTAGAAAGTCCGGAATACTTCCTTCCACACCGGTTACCCAGAATTCCAAGTCTGGTGTTACGAGGAGCTGCCATCGCCCACCTCCAGAATTCACAAATATAAAGGTCTCCAAACGGATGCTTCTTGAAAGGGTCTGAAGACCCCAGAGAGTACCAAGCTGCCGCTTAAATGCTCCCCATATTACACATTATTTCTATAGTCTGCCAAAGTCTAGGGGAGTACAAGTTTGGTTCTGATTACATAATTATGCTACAGAAGTATGAAAAAAATCATCGCTAAAACCCTCCAGGTGCTTAAACAGTTTGATAGAATGTAGCCATTCTGCCATCAGTGCCCCCAGCTGTGTTGCTTAGCAACATTTTAATTCCAGAAGAATCCAAGGAGATGCAATCCCTGTGGAGAGGGAAACAGAAATAAGAGGGCTGTTGACAGATGATCTGAGTTGTTTCTTCTAATATACTGTGAAGATCACTAGCTCTTTTCATGAATGATAAATGGACTGTACACAGATCAATGGGTTCAGCAATAAACTGGAGCCAGGCTCCGTGTCTAAGGTGACACAGGCCGAGAGGCCCAGAGGTTTCCTCATTTCAATGATTTGGTGTGTGTTTTCTTAAAGGTTCCACCAGAGGAGATTGATCTGAGGGGTCGGTCATCCCTTGGCCTTTTGTGGTATACACTAATAAAAATCATTTTAGAAGTGGCTACTTTGGCCTTGCTCTCACCATGCAGGTGCAGCCAGGGGTCAGGAGTTGCTCAGGGTAAATGGGTCCCCACCACAAATCTGAAAGTCCTGGATGTGCCCATGACACCCCCCCACCACGTACGTGCTCCCCCCCCCCATCATAACAATCCAAGCAGGCCCACCCAGGGGCTAATATCTGAGTGCAAGGTGGAGAGAAGAATGAGTGCCTGTGTCTGAAAGCTGCACTTAGACAGGTACCCATGTGCCCCGGGAAAGGAAAATTGCTCCATGTCTCCAGGCTGCTTATCGTAAGCGGCCTGCTTCCGTTAGCTCCTTGTGTTTCGGAGGAGCAATTTATATTGCTTATTGTTTTGGTAACTAGTTGTGAAGATTATGCCTGCTAATGTTGTCTAATTGCATTTTTTTTCTTCTGTTTACAGGCTGTTGAAAAGGCAAAACCTAAGAATAATCCTGTAAAGTAAGTAATTTTTTTATTGGTTGGAAATTTTGATTTGAGTGGACTCCATGCACATGTCACAAAAGAGACCTTGAATTTTTAGTTCCTCTCTATTTATGATGATCAAGAAACAAAAACAAAGAAGGAGGAGGGACCACCAAAACACAAAACCCCAATCTCCAGTTGAGTAGGGATCAGCTTTTATTTTGATTTGATTTTTGCCTGTGATCCTGATGAGGCAGTGCCCCAGGTTGTGCCCAGTTTACATAAATTAATATGTGCCCTCCGTGAAGAGCTGCCACATACTATTATAATCCTATTCAGTGCATGGTACTTCAAGCCTTTGGGTCTTGCACATGCTAAAAAGATTATATTTTTAATTGCAAACCTTGGACCTATGACAGGGACTGAAATGGCTGAAAATGTGCCAAGTGATTTCCAGCCACGTGGGGAGGTTTGGCACCTTGGCATCAAGTCCTTGCTTCTCTGTTAATGAAAAGCTCGTAAAAATATATTTAACCAAAGGTTTTTCTAGCTAACAGAGAGCTGTTTCCAAGGCATTTTATGGGACACTCTTAAATTATAAACAAGCAACACAGCACTCTTTTAAATATAGTATATCTTAGATATCCCAACTCTTCCAGAAAGGAGACTTTCAAATTAAGAAGGATGTTTGTCTTATTGTTTGGGTTTGTGACATCTGATCGCAGTGTTATGCGGACTGGGCCCACCAGCCATGTGGCCTAGGAAAGCCCTGCTCTCCTTGCTGGGTTATCATAGGCCTTTCAATGTCACATCTCTAGGAACTCCGTGTTAATCTATGATGGCCGACTTCCATGGTAGTGGGTACCAAATGCAGAAGTAGGGAGTGCATTGGTTTTTAATTGTTTCTTAGAGAATGGATCAGCTAATACCAGTGACAAGGAGGCTGCTTTTCCAAGTCACCAGAGTAGTGTTTAGCCCACCATTATATCCAAACTCTAATTCATTTTTCCAAAAGGTTCTGTGTACTTTGTTTTTAAATTTAATTTTTCATAGGCTGCAGAATATACCATATCAACTTTTGTAGTGTCTGGAGAAGCATCTGTAGTCTGGAGATATATTGTGCTCTAGTCATCCTATGGGAGTATTTCCGGTTGCTGAGTTTTTGTCTGGTTGTTTGATTGGGGTTGAAATCTCCCCTGCAGCCTGATTTCTTTTCTGTTTGTGCCCTGAAGGCTTCTCTACTGTACACCTGTGGTGGGATTAGAGGATGGTGCTAATGAGTCCAAGGCCAGGACTGCTGGTCCCTGGGTGGGCCATTAGTGATCTTCTTTCCCCTAGTCCAATTGCACCCTTTCCTCTAGTCCACCCGTGTGCAAATGTTTGCCCTAGGTCACAAGGGATGGGGAAAGGGCTGGAGGCCCTCAGTGGGACAAACATCTCCAAGTTCAAGCCCTCCTGATAGGAAGTAAGTCCCAGGCTCCAACTTGGGATGCACAAGACAGCCCATTGGTAGTGTATGGGGCTGCATAAAATCGGACTCTTGTGGCCTGGAAGTGGGACAAATTTTGTCTCTGTTCCTTGTGAGGATTTGACCCTACAGGTAATTATATTTTTTGTAAGCTCTGGTTAATTCACAATGCAGACTCTAATGTCAAGTGCTTTAAGGAATAGCATAAAGAGAAAACAGGAAAACTAGAAAAACCAAAGGATTAGTAATAGAATATAGAGCTTTTTACTTTAAATAGACTTAAAAATCTGCTTAGTAATAAGCCTCAGTTGTGATCAACTGGTAGGTGTTTAGAATTGCCTTCTAACTGAATAAGGTGCCCTTCTCGGTGTGCATTTGGGTTTCCTACTGGACATGGCTCGTGATACCTACACCACCTGCCCAGCCACAACCACTGGGCACTTGAAGAAGAAGACCTCTTCAGGACCTCAGCTCAGGGACATAGATCCCAGTACACAGTTCATGAACACTGCCTGATAGCAAAGGAGAAGCAGGGTTTTTTGAAGTTTTATGTATAGTGGTCCTTTTATTATTTTGGATATCTGACCGAGAATTTCACTTACACATGGTGCACTGAAACCCCAAATACATGCTTTCCTGAATGAATGATGAGGTAAACAAATTAGACACATCCCAGAGAGCAGTCCTTCCAGGAACTGGCCTAGAGGCTTAATGAGACTGGTGGTCCCACTCTAGAGTGTCAGATTGGAAGGGGCTATGTGTTGTAACTGATCAAGTCATCCATTATCCTCCTATTCTTGACTCACGCCATGTTGCTCCGGTTCATTCTCGCTGCTCTGCTTCTGATGGGTACCGGCTTGCTCTTGTATGTCAGAATTAACATTTGATTGTGCATACAACGAAAAATGTGTACGGGCTTGCTGGAAAAGTCGAGGTCTGGAAGCATTTGCAACTAAAGCCTGAACACAGAGTGGTACATATGATCGTTTGTGTGATTGGATGTCATCCTCTGGTGCAGAGTTTGGCAAATGGCGGCAGAAAGAAATCAAAAGAATCGTTTGTGACATGTGAAAATTATATGAAATTCAAATTTCAGGGTCTTTAAAAAAAGTTATATTGACACATGGCGACACTCATTTGTTTCCATATTGTCTGTGGCTCCTTTTGTACCATGGTGTCAGAGATTAGTGGCGACAGAGATTGTACAAATCACAAAGGTGAAACTATTTACTATCTGACCCATTACAGCAAGCCTTTGCTGGCTCCTACTCTCGTTGGTCAGGAAGAAAAAGGCACAGAGGTGAGCTTTTCCCTGACTGTAAGGGTTAAACTATCACCTCTCTCTCTCTCTTTTGTCATTTTAAACATAGAACAGGCATTCACCAAGCCCTTTTCCTGTGTTCTGGACTTTCTGGGGCTGATATACCACCCAGTTCTCATTCAGAGCAAAGAGATGGCTCTGAATTTACTATCTTTGAAGTCATTCTGGATATGAGATCCATTGACAGTTCAGTGATGTATTCCAAGTTGTGAGTGGATGGATAGCTTCCAAAAGGCATATGCACATTCTTAAATTCTGTCACTTCCCAAGATCTAACTCAGCCTGAGCATACTTTGCATTAGAGCTATGGTAAATGATTCACAATATCCATTTAGTTTGCCTGTTTCCCTCTCTAAAGGTTTGCCTCCTCTTCCCTACTTCTCAGCCACTTGTTCAGTTTACTTTTAATACCTTCACGGTCGTAAGCCTCTTTCATCACAATAGGGAGACTGTGGTACACATTAATTACATGCCATATAAAGGAGAAATTAAATATATGCTTAGTGAATGTAAGCACATAATGTATCCGGATACACTAATGATTTTACCTTGGAACATTAAATATTACCTCTGAGAGTAAGAATCAAAATTGAATGTTCTTAAGATCAGTGATCAGGACAAGAGATGCTGGTGTATTTCTAAGTCTGCTGGAGCTGTGCAGGTATCCAATCTTGATTAGTTTGTTCAAAATGTGGCTCTTTAACATGTCAGAGAGACTTTCACTTGTATGTTAATGTTCTGCAGCAATTATCTTCAAGCTTTCATTGTGACAACAAGGCCTGAGAGATGTACAGATTTCTTCTACCATATGTGACTTATCACATACATTTTTTTAAAAACACATTTCTGTTATTAAGACATATGTGATAGTACACTTCTGCAAATGTGAATTGCTTTTGGCTAAAAGCCATGCACTAATAAGTTGAGTTGAATCTAACCAAGGTTGACATCTGTTACCAAAAGAGGTGGGGGGAGGGGAGAGCAATCGAGAGAATGGTTGTCAAGCATAACATTCTTTCTTGCCTTTACACTTTAACAAAGTTAAACAACATGGTTGTTGTCTTTCGCAAATCAGGATCAGAACCCGCTTTGCTTAGGAAATTACAGCTTTATTTAGGAGCCAATCTATCTTACAGATATGGTGGTTTCATGATTGAAAATGACAAATAGCCACGAAGACTGTCCTGACCATGGTGTTTGTGCATTATTCATTTATTCATCCAATGAATATTTATGGAGAAGCTACAGTGTTCCGGGAACTGTGATAGATGCTGAGGGAATTAAAAAATAAATCTGACACAGGTCTTACCCTCGAGGAGTTTAGAGTCCAGTAGGAGAGATAAAATCAGTTTGTAAAGAACTAAATACAAGATAGAGATGTTTGTTAAGTAGGAAACAGATAAAGTATGAAGGAAGCTCTAAGGACAGAAAGCACTTCCAGTTAACGCTCTTGGAGAAGGTGGGGGTGGGAGGGACATTTTGCAATTGGAGTCCCTGTCTCTTGTGATGCTCTTGGAGCTGTGCAGGATGTCACTGGAATCACCATATCTTCTAGAACCAAGGAGGCGAAGGATTTTATACTGTGTTCTGCCAAACCCTCGTCCTATGGGATCATCTCCTTTAAGAATAAAAGGCTCCAGTCCCAGGGTTTGGCATGTGCTATCACATCCCTTTCCTGGACTGCTGCTATGCACTTTGAATAACGCAGGCTCAGAGAAGTCCTGTTTGGCCAGAGGATAGCCTTATCTGGCATAGGGCTTCATGGAATGCAGAACTGGATGTTCAGCTCCATGGACAATACAATGACCACACGGGAGCCTGGTTGTTTGAGAACCCTAGGGCCTCATACCTTGCATCCCATCCCTAATAAGAATATTTGAAATGAGCAGCTGAATTACAAAGTCAACCATGGAAAGGAAAGAAATCTCCCAAGTCTGAAATGATAAAGTATCTCCCATGTCTCTTTTATGGTTTCACACTAAGTGATTTTCATGGATTAGGACTATGCTGAGGGGCAGTCCTCAGTGACAATAACGGACATTTTAGGGTTATGTCCCTCAGAGTGAGATCTGTGACCACCTGTTTCCTGGCATTGAGGCGCCCAGCCTGATACTCTCCCTACACTGAAAGTCTAAGCTGTCTTAAATGGACTCGCCATTTTAAGGGTAAAGGAATTATAACAATATGTTGTCCAGTAGCTATATTTAGATGTGGAAGGTTCCAACAGTCAGCTGCACAGCACAAATTTCTGGACATTCCAATTTCCATTGGCAATTGGAGTGGCATCATCTAGGCAGTCCCAGACAAGGTAACCAAGACCCGGAGAGCAGACTGCTTAGAACTTAGAGGTGCCAGAAAATTCTCTTCACCTTGGATACTCTGCCTCTTTCTCATCACCTCTTAGGACACATACTTTCGCTTTCAGACTTGTGGCTGGTTTTTAAAGTCATTTTAGCTAACTTCGTATAACAGCTTGTTTTCTGGGAGTATGACATCAAACATTTTACGGATTGCACAGAGCACTGGGTATTATATGTAAACATTGAATCGTGGGACACTACATCAAAAACTAATGATATGGTGACTAACATAATATCATACAAAATAATAATAAATAAGACAAAACAAACAAACAAACAAAAAATGTTTCCAGAAGTAATAAACCAGGAAGCTTTCAGGCACTTGGACAGTTAGGCCAACTTCACTTATGGTAACTTTATATTGATAAGGAAGAGTTTCTTCAATACCCCAAGCACATTGGTTTGTCTCATTAGCATCACTGATCTTTTCAAAAGCATTAGTGCCTTTTCTCATGATGAAATGAAAGTAGAAAGCACACATTTATTGGTGAAGCAAAGGGACCTCACACAAGCCAGCAAATGTGGGATCAAACCACTTTAAAGGAAGTAAAGCCACTTTTTAAACAACAGCATTCATAAAATACTTCTTTATCCCGTCCTTCATAAAGTACTGTCTTACTTTCTAACTCTATGCTTCTTATCATGTGCTGCTTAGACAAGAACAGACAATTGTTTCATCTATTTACATAGTCCAACCCATCACATAGCTGATCTGCTAGAAATTCAAGCAAGCCATGTGCATGTGTTCTTTTGACAAACATGAATTGTTCCAGGCTCAGTTGATGGGAAGATGAGTAAGGTACAGTGTCTGCTCTGAAGGTCCCCACGCTGTCCTAAGGAAATGCAGCCCTTACTGCACTACAGAATAGACAGGGTCTGCAGATAATGCAGAGGAAAGCATTCCACAAGGCACAGACAAAGGAAAGAACATCCGCTTGGAGTGGGCTCCCGCTCACTCCACAGGAGTCCCCAGGTGAACAGAGCCGATGAAGCCATTTAAGAGAGCAGAACAACACTAGCCAACGGCCTGAAGGGAAGAAAGCAGAGACTGTGTTGGGAGCTGTGTCCGGTAGGTATGGGAAGGCAAGGAGGGGGGTCACCTTTTTTTTCAGTGGAAGGAAACACATTTGGGGCTTGCAGGAGAGAGAAGGGAAGTAGTAACTGTGTGTGCCATATCACCCCAAGCATGACACTGCCGGAGATTCAGACCCACTTTTGATATTAAGAAGAGAGCAGTGCAGTGTAGATGGTACTAAGAAAATGCTCAAAAGGATTCTTTTGTTCTAGAAAGGTAAAGGTCAGAGTTAGGGAGGGATTACAAACCACCCTTTTTAAACTGTTTGCAGAGAAATAGACATATCAAATCCTTCCTGATTAGATCTGGCTAGTCCTTCTCAGCGGACTTTTATGTAAATCTCAGCTCACAGGGAGGGTTCCTCCGGCTGTTTCCTTGCGGCTTTATCCACCCTTGATTGTTTCTTACAATTTTAAACATTTTGCTTTCATACGGTTCCTTTCACATTATTCAAATGTCTAGTATTTTAGGCATGACACATAACACTATTATTTTAGCTTCATTTTCTGAGTTCATTGCATAGACATAAAAATTCTTTCTGAATTTATCAGCCACAGACATAAGCACAGTAGGTCTATTTTGATTTCTAGGGAAATGAGGTGTGCCCCCATGATAACCACACATGGGGCTTCAACCAGTAAATCAGCTCTCCATTGACCAAAAAATATGTTCATAATCAGGAGCCTGGGGTCATAAGTTATTATTTAGTAGACTAGTAGTTGTGTGAGGGGGAACAGAAAACAATGGAAATGACTCCCTTTGGCCAGGAACTGAAACAGGAAGTAAAGATTTTCTGCTTTATTAAACCTTTTGCAGAAACCAACAGCAGTTGTCTACAAAGCCAAAATTTAAAAAGAAAAAAAAAAAAAAGAAAGGTAAACTATTCTCCCATAGGGAAGTGCTTCCATTTGTAGAAGTTACAGCATGAGGGTAGATTACATGTCATTACAACCCAAATTTTTTTTAAGATTTTTATTTATTTATTTGACAGAGAGAGATCACAAGTAGGCAGAGAGGCAGGCAGAGAGAGAGAGGAGGAAACAGGCTCCCCGCTGAGCAGAGAGCCCGATGCGGGGCTCGATCCCAGGACCCTGAGATCATGACCTGAGCCGAAGGCAGAGGCTTTAACCCACTGAGCCACCCAGGCGCCCACAACCCAAATTTTTATATACACACCCATTTATATACTCGGTGCCTTAATACACCCTCATGCTCCATGGTAATTTACATCCAATATAGAAGCGGTGGTGATGGGCAGGCAGAGAGGCTGTAACTATAGAAGTTGTGAAATCTTTTCTCTTTTTCTGTCTCCCTGTCCTCATCACTCCCTAATATCTGACTCTTCTCCTCCTCCCAAGACCATATTCCTACATGTGTATTTATTCCACCTAGCTGGGGAAGATATTTCAGAAAAGCCTTGGGGCTTTTGTTCCTTTTTTAGCAGCTCTAGGAAACATATGACTGTCCACCTCCATGGAAGCCCAGGCCAGGCAGGGGGCTCCTTCCTACTCCCTATTTGTGCCTCATCTGACCCTGCAGTGCAAGTTGCCAGGAATCTGCTAATAATAGCACCTCTGCTAGACACACCTTCTTCATCTCTCTCCTGCTCACTAGAGATGCAGAGATGCAGATTACTACCAATGCTGGCGCTGGTTAAGTGTTAAGTTTCACTTGCCTCACACCCTGATGCAAGAGTTGACTAAATAGATTAGACCCGCTTGCAAATCTGCTTTAACAATAGGTGCAGATGAGTGTATGCACTCTCTACACATATAGGAACGTACACTGCTCAGATATAGATTAACCCACGCCTGTTTCCAAAAATGGATTTGATGTCATGAAACAAGATCCTCACACTATAGAAATATCTGCTTACATAGATGATGCCACTAGGAAAAAGCTATGTGTTTTTCTTCTTTTTTTTTTTTTTTCAAAGGATGTGTTTTTTAATCCACCTCAGTGAGGGCCCCCCCTGCGGTGACAGAGGGATGCCTTTGGGCATAACCTGTTGCGAGATCAATGTGCAGAATACTGTCGCACATGTGTGAGCTTCTTCTGCTGGTGCTTAGTGATGGGTGCTAAATCTTTGAATGTAGCTTTAACTTTTGAAAACTCATCCAAGAGGTGACTCAGAGCCATGGGTGTTGAAAAAGTGGTCAGTCAAGGAAATGAACATGGCTATTTGTTCAAAATAATAGCGAATGTCTCCAAGAGGAATTTTGAAGGCTTTGTTGCAAAGAACGACAGCACTGGACAACCGCCCCATGCAAAACAGCAACTCCTCCCACATGTACCTCACCATCCCCTTTACCCTCCTTTTTTCCCCCACTTTAACAATTATCATACTGTATCAGTCCATCAGATCCATCTCTCCAGCTGTCATCTCTCTGAGTTTTGAGGTTCACTTCCCATAAGAATGTAGAATCCATATGAGCGAGGACTTTGTATTCACTACTGTAACCCTAGCACCTCAAAGAGCACCCATAGAGTAGGAGCTCAATATTTGTCAGATGAATGAGTACAGGCATTGGGGGGCGGTTGGGGGAACTTCGAAGTTCAGCCATTCTTTTGAGTTCAGTATGAATATGAATTTAGTCTTAGAGTAAGCCTGTTTTTTTTTTTTTTTTTCCCTGCCTTTCGGACAATTAATGAACACCTTATTAGCCCTACCGTGAGTTACTTATTTTTCCTGGAAACCAACCAAGCTTTCTTTTAAAATATTCTGAATTCCATGTTGCTTTAATTCTGAGGCATTTTAAAGTTTGGTTTACTGTCTTTATAGCACTAGAATTTTACCTCACAGATGGTGATTCCTTCTTCTGGTCTTATACCCACCTTCCTACTCAGAGTATCTTCCCACTCTTTCTTTTGAAGGGAAGGCATAGGGATATACATGTTGGTCTTCCTATGGGTTGGGATTATGCACAGGTGATTGCATTAGATGTTATTAAGCATTTTCAAGAATGACAGAAATTACCTTTTTGTCACTGTGGTAACAAGGAACCAGAAAGGTTATTAAGTTAACAGCTGACAACACATGCTACTTCCTGTTTTTGAAAGGCCATCCTGATGCTCAGAGATTAGCAGGATGGGACACACAGCCAGTGCCCAAACACCTACACTTGCCCTCTTCCTCAGAGCTGGGGAGTCTGAGAAGCCCCGATCTCCCCTTCATCCTTCCCACCATACTTCACTGTCATGGTGTGAAGATGCTTTTGGTAACTTGCCCCACTGGTCAATTATCCCAGGAGTTGGTTGGCTCTGCTGATCCTTCAGCCAGGCTTGACACACAGACTCACAGACATTTCCAGCCACAGGCGTGTAGGCAGTAACTCTGAGAATGAGAACTAAACAAGCTTTCCTGAATTTCATGTTAATTTCATGAATAAGTAAGTACCGTCATTATTTCCTTTGGTCACATCTCGGTGATGGGGTTGAAACAACTTCCCTCACATTATATCAATGTGTATGAAAGAAACTGAAAACCCAAGACCAAGTTTCAGGAAATAATCCTACTACAAGGTTAATTTTGCCTCATACAGCATTTCCTAGAATTGAATTGCCCAATCTCCTCCCTCAAGGATTGCTCTTATGCTTGCAATAATTGAGGCTGATTTTATTGGAAAATCACCTCTGGAGGAGGAACATACTTCAGAAGAGACTTTCTATGGGACACACTGTTTTCTGGTTCCAGGGGCATGTTAGCCATGCCTATGCTGTTCGAGTTTCCAATGGTTCCATTCCTTCAGGCAGCATGTTCAGTAGCAATCCTTCAGGCAGGGTAGAATAACTGGACATATTAGGGGAATTGACTTTGAATTGTGCTCGGGACTTACCAGGTAACAGGGCAGTAATCAAACTCTAGTTTTAACATGCACATGAAATGTTTTCCTAGTCGTGGCCAGACTCCCTGTAGTTTTTACTTTCGATGCTTACCACAAAACCACTTTGTGTAATGATTTAAGTCTGCAAAGATCCTGGTGGACAACAGGACAGAATTATGGAGGGTAGGATAAGAGGAGAGAGGACAGTGTTATTGCATATTGAAACTGTCACAGTACCTTTGTAGGCATAGCACATCTATCAATCATTTCCTGCTTGTTGACTTTGTTAAGTATATAAAGAATCTAGAATTCTCATGGCATGGTGCAGCACAACTAACCAGAAGACCCCGATTAAGAAATGTACCCCAACTCTCAAACTCCTCCCCCAAGTGGAAACTGGGACTATTATAGACAAAATATATTGAGCCTCTAAGATAGAGGAAGGGAAGGAGGAAACTGATAGGGAAGCAAAACATCAGGGGAGTCTGGAAACCTTGTGATGGCATTGATTCTGAAGGCTGGATAAAAGGTCCTTGAAAGAAGATTTGATTCATGGAGACAGAAAAGGTGGGTGTGGGAAGCCAGAAAGAATAGTTTAATGTGTGAGAGAGGGAAACAGAGCAGAGGGGATGTTTATTCGCTAAAAGGCAATAGTCCTTTGTTTCCTAGGCAAAACCTACAATAGGCAGGAGAGAGACAATTCTCCCTGTTATGCTTCTGTTATAAGTCTCAATGCTTAGGCCACTCATTGGAGCACAAGAAAACTTGATCAGAGATGATGTGTCTAATGCCTACTGCCGGGTTTGAAATCATTCAGGCACTAAGAATAAAAGCCCAATGGCTGATCTATGCTGACTTGTTGGCACCCTTCTTTTATGAATTTTGTGCCCCAGATTATTACTATTATTTACTTTAACCAAGAGAGGGAAAGTAAAATGATTCCCATGATCCAGCCAGCACACAAAGATTTTTAAGTACTGATGTCAGTGGCATATGGTTTAGTACTTGGGTTTCCAGCAATCAAGAAGCAACCTTGTACAATATTACGGGAGCTCAGTTCCCCAGTGGGCATAACAGAGATGATTAGATATATTGAGTTTTTTGTGTCATTCAGGGAAAGCAGAGTCTCATGCATGTTGGTGTTAGCTTCCCCTCACTTCATTTCAATTTTCAATAACCAGTGTCATCACATGTAACAGTTTCTTTGTAATGAAACTTCATGTCAAATTGAATTTGTCTTTCAGGTGAAACCTTCTGAAATCTGATTTTTAAAATAATTTTTACTGCCGCAAAAATCATAAATATACCTCAAGTTCCCCCAAACGAGAATAATGCAGCCAATGAACAATAAAAACAAAATCTCTGTGTTTGAAAAAAAAAGTTATATTTCTGCTTTTGATATTTGACAGGACTGGGTAAAGAAATGCTCTGGTTAATCAAACTCATTTGGTTAACAGAGCTATCAAACAGAGAGAGAATGATTTTCAAGGAATTAGGAGAGAGTGAATACCCTTGACAAGAAACAATGCCAGGTATAATCCAATCCTTCCTCTGTGACTCAGTCATCAACAATTCACTAACTGGAGCACACAGTTACCAACAGTAAGCACCTAGAAGTTCAGAATAACCAAGATTCTTGTGCCAATAGCAGGATGAGAGCCATTCATAGTGTTCTCTTATTTAAATAAACAAACAAACCAAAATAACAAACAACCCCCCCCCAAAAAAAATAAAGGTAACAAGTGTCAGAAAAGATGTAGAGAACAGGGAAAACTTGTGCATTGCTGTTGGGAGTGTACATCAGTGTGGTCATTATGCAAAACAGTATGGAGGGTCTCCCCAAAATTAAAAATGGAACTACCATACGACCCAGCAATCCCTCTTCTGGTAATATATCTGAAGAAAGTGAAATCACCATCTCAGAGAGATAGCTGCACCACCCCCCCCCCATGTTCATTGCAGCATTATTCATGAGAGCAGAGAAATGGAAATGGCCAAGACCTGGGATGGATGAGTAAAGAAAATGTGATGTTTGATGGACTATTATACCACCACAAAAAAATAGAAGGAAATTCTGCCATTTGCGGCAAATGAATGAACCTTGAGGGGATTATACTAAGTGAAATAAGACAAAGTCAAATACCGTGGGATCTCACATATATTTGGAATCTAATAAAACCCAAACTTATAGAAACAAAGTAGATTGGTACTTGTCAGGGGAGGGTATGTGGGAAAATGGGTGAAGGTGGTCAAAGGGTACAAACTCCCACTCATAAGGTGAATAAGTTCTGGGGACCTAATGCCCAGCATGGTGACTATGGTTCATACCACCATATTGTATATCTGAGTTGCTCCAAAAGTAGATCTTAAAAGTTTTCACCACACACACAGGCGAGTGGTAACTATGTGAGGTGATGGATGTGGTAACTGAACTTACTGTAGTATTCAGTTTGCAGTAAAGCCCATCCAGTCACCGTGTTGTACCCCTTCACTTGCACAACCTTATATGTCAATTATATCTCAGTCAAGGTAGAGAAAAAGTTTCAGATGCTTAGATGTAAACATGCGCAGTTGGATTCCTCAAAGTATCCGATTCTGCTCCTGGATTTAACAATTTGATGTTCAGTCACCCCATTGCTCCACCTGCTTCCTCCGACCTCAAGAAAAGTATAGCCACTTTTACACAGATGGGAAAAACATGGTGGTAGCATCTGTACAAATACGCACACGTCCAGAGAATTTGGGTATTGCCTCCACAGTTTGCGTGCTCTCAAGCATGAAAAGAATTGAATGATGGTGGTTTTGTGATGGGTTGTCCAGAGAAGAACTTCCCTGCAACTTCTTAGAGGAGTAGATGACAGAAATGCAGATATGCTGATCCTTGTGAACCTTGGGATAGCAGGGTCCAGGAGCCCTGGAGTCTCCTGACTGCAAACCCTACTATTTCAGTCCTTTCCTATTTGGACCATGATGTGCAGAAGGTCAGGAAACATCATTCTAGGGATCTGGGTGTTGTGCCTCCATGTTCATTTTCTTAAGGTTGAGCTTCAAGGTCATGATTCTCTCTTCCTCCAGCTAATTGGATGGGCTAAGTTAGCTTTTCCCAAAGTGTGGTCCATGGAGAGTGTCTTGAAGGATGTTAATAGGTGCTATCAAGGAAACAAAACAAGCAAATGTACGAGGATGGGGGCGTGTGGTAAAGAATGTTCAAATAAATAAGGGAAATGCTAGGTTAAAAATGTTTTCTTCTAAGTTAACTCTGAACCCTTAATATTCTAATGTACAGTGTGCATGTCTACAATGGGAAAATGTAGTTTGCTGCAGCACTTCCCAAGCTCATTTGACCCAGAAGGCTTTTGTCAATAGAATCTCAGAATCTGCTTTGAGATATGCTGCAGTAAATAAAACTGGATTGCATTAATGATGTCAACTTATCAGTGGGTTAAGCAAAGTAATTCTCATTTGAGGGCAGCTCCCTGAGCCAGAAACAGAAGTCTCTTTAGCTAACCTACTTTGGGTATATGGAACCCCTGGGGCCGAACCTGGGAGGTTCACTAGGATGCCAAGGGAGCCACTAAAGGGACCACTAGTCTGAATCAGCAGGCAGTGGTCCTGAGCAGAGTCTTCAAGCCACAGCCACACCATAAGCAGGTAACGTGAGCTGGAAAATTGGAATTATGGTCTAATGGATTAGCTAAATACAAATACCCATATTGTCTAGATCAGCATCCCCTGTATATGTCTGCCCTGTCTTAAAACTTTCTTCTTTGCAGATGTGTAAAGGGGGGGTTTCGAGAGGATAGCATAATTTTTAAAGATAGCTATTTTTGAGATATGATTCACGTACCATACAGTTTGCTGATTTCAGGTGTACAGTTCAGTGGGTTTCTATATTCACAAATTTGTGCAACAGTCACCACAATCAACTTGAGAACATTTCCATCTCCCCAGAAGGAAACCCTGAGCCCACTGAGCCGTCACTCCCCATTCTTCACCCTGCACAACCCTTATCACCCTATAGCTATGGGTTTTTCTCTTCTGGGCATTCCATATGAGAGTGCCCTTAAGTGTCTGGCTTCCCTCACTTAGCATAATAGTTTCAAGGTTCACCCAGGCCATGGCATGAATCAGTACTTCACTCCCCTTGATGGATGAGCAATACTATTGCATCTTATGGGTAGACCACATCATGTTTGTCCATTCATCAACTGACAGACATTTGGGTTGTTTTCTTTTGGCTATTGTGAACAATGCTTCTGTGAGCATGGGTGCACAAGTTTTTGTGGAAACCTACGTTGGCCAGCGCTTTTAGGTATATACATAGTAGTGGAGTTGCTAGGTCATATGGTAACACTGCGTTCAGCCTTTTGAGAACCTGTCAGACTATGTTCTAGACTGGCTGATCCCTTCATATTCTCACCAGTGGTATATGAGGCTTCCCATTTTTGGACAACATCACCCACACTGGTAATTAACTGTCTTTTTATTGTTGCCATCCTAGTAGGTATGAAGTGAGAAACCACTGTGGTTTTCATTTGCATTTACCTGATGACTAATGATGTTAAGCATCTTTTCACATGCTTATTGGCCAACTTTATACCTTTAGAGAGATAGCCATCCAGGTCCTATGTCTTTTTATTATTTATTTGTAATAATTCTTTATATGTTCCAGCTACAAGTCCCTTATCAGACATAGTATCTGTAAAAATTATAAAAATTTTCTCCTATTCTGTGGGTTGCCTTTTTACTTTCTTGATGATGTATTTTGAGGCACGAGAGTCTCTGATTTTGATGAAACCCAGTGTATCTATTGTTTTTCTTTTGTTCCTTGTACGTTAGTTGTCATGTCATGAAGGTCTGTGCCTATGATTCCTTCTAAGAGTTTTAGTTCTTAGGCCTTATTGTTAAGTTTTTGAACCATTTTGAGAAGATTTTTATGTATGGTCTGAAGTGAAGGTCCACCTCAATTCTTTTGTGTGTAGAAATCCAGTTGTCCCAGCATCATTTGCTGAAAAGACTATTATTCTTTCCCTATTGAAATGTCTTGAGGCCTTTGTCAAAAACCAGTTGATCATAAACGTGAGAGTTTATTGCTGGGCTCCTATTTCTGTTCCACTGATTTATATATCTGTCTTTATTTTAATACCACACTGTATTGATAACTATAGCTTTTTAGTAGGTTTTGAAATTGTGTGATTTCTCCAACTTTGTTCCTTTCCAAGATTGCTTTGGCTATTCTGGGTCCGATTTACACATTTTTTAGCCTCACTTGACTTGTACAGATGCTGACTTTTAGTTTAGAAGGCAGCCCTTGAGCCAGTATTTGGACTTTGTCTTTGGGACACAAAGACAAAAAGCCTTCACTCAGTATGGAAGTGGGTATTTCCAATTCTAAATTCAAGAACCCCAAGAGAACGGGACTGGAAATTAAGCCTCAAATGTATGCAAATGTCTCTGAACCATGGTGGAATCAAGGTTCTCTCCAAATCCATGCATTTACACTCATGAATTGCTGTGATTTCAATTTTTCTTACAACCATGCGGGAGTCTGGGATTCCCCAGCCTCCATGGTAGGTAAGACCCACTAGTTGACTCTGCCCAAGGAATGTCACCCAGAAAACAGGAAAGCTTTCCTTTATTTTCCATTCCAAATGTCTACTGAGGGAGAATTTAATAACATTTTAAGTATGTTGGAGATACTGCAACAAAAGTAAATTATGACTGGTTATGTAATGCTTAGAATAAAATGACTACATCATGTGGATAAAGCATCTCACATCATATGGTTTGGTAAGCTGGTGTTAAGTATGAATGGTGTTCTTCAATTCTATAAACTGATTCATTCTACTTACAAAACAGGGGGTGGTGTGGCTGTTGTACCCCATAGTCAAGACCTCCCAGTCTGTGTTCTTACTTCTTAGCAGTTTCCTGTAATTTTATGAAATATTTTAATATGACAAAATCACTTCAATTACGCAGTCATTATAAGTTTTGCCAAGGTTGAGTATGGATTGTTTTGTGTTCATTAGAGCGCAAAATTAGAATTTTCATTGCTGCAACTATAAACACTGGTTCAAAGGGATCAAGCATTTTCTTATAAAATCTTGGATAACCGATAATTGGTATTTTTACTATTTTCCAGCATCTTTTCATTTGTTGACACTATTGGCTGTTTTCCCTTTTTTGGTATATTTCGGGATGTTGAATGAGTGATTCTCTCCCAAATGGACAGCAGCTTGTGCCAGTGCAGGAACTGAGAGGCACAGAGGGAACGGTCCCCAGAGTCAGGAGAAAGGGAATAAATTATTTCTTTAATTTTCTCAGCTTTAGTTGGCCCAAAGTCTGGCAGTTAGACCTGAGTAAGTCTGGAAAAACCATCTGGCACACCTACATCTGTTCTCACATTTGCCAATCAGGCTTTATCAAAAATCAATGGCTCAAAACCATAAAGCTCTTAAAAGGTGCTAATTTGTGGCTAAAGAATAATTCAAATGCTGCACCATTTGGTCCTTGTGGAGTATTGTTTTGGTTTTGGGGAATTTAGTGAACCTTCTTAATCTTACTGTCTTGCGTTTTCTGGACAAAGAAGACAAAATGGAAAGTAGTTCTTATCCAAGGACTTTTTTTCCCCCTCCTTTTGTCTCTTCAGATACCGGAATGGCAGTCAATGGGGTTTAGAGACCTCTGTGCTATTAATGGACAATCAGACATCCTTACTCTCTTCACAGTTAATAGGATTTTCCCAGCCAAACACCAATACTTGATTCCTTTTTTTAAAAATATTTTATTTATTTATTTATTTACTTACTTACTTACTTATTGGAGAAAGGTTGAAAGAAAGAGTGTGGAGAGGGATAGAGGCAGCCAGAGAAAAAGAATTTTCAAGCAGGCTCCCCACTTGAACATGGAGCCTGACGTGGCTCTATCTCATGACCCTGAGATTATGACCTGAGCCAAAATCAATAGTTGGACGCTCAACTGACTGAGCCCCAAGGTGCCCCACCAACACTTGATTCTAAATCATTGCCTACTTACTATCTCTGTTCTCCTACCTTCTTCCTGCCACTCGGAGTCAGTCATCTGTAAAGAAGCACCACCTTCACCCCTCTCCCTCCGCACCAGCAAAAGGGAGAAGGCATTCATTATTCATTACTCTGTTTCCTCTTGGCCAAGGTACAGTCTCTTGCTTCAAACTCAGAACAGCTTATTGGTTTGTGGTGATCCAACAGCCACGGGTAGAGGAACAAGTTTATTATGGAAAGCACATGACTGCCAGATTTCACTGACAGATTTTGAAGCCAGAGCAAAGCAATTGGCTGGCACTCTTCATGCATTAATGTCCTTTGGCCCTCACCATGCTCATTGTTACACAGGTGCCCCTTATAAAGCACAGAGACATTTATAAGATAGTGAAACAAATCATACCATTCACATACCAACAACTCTGGGGAGTTGACACCTCAAAACCAAATCCATACCATGACGACCCATACGTAATAGATGAAATTATGGTTTGATTCGATTATTGATTGCTTTTGTCAGACCTTATAGATTTGAGGATTAAATGGTTTGCTTTTGTACCTTAAATGCCTATATGCCTGGCACAATGGGTCTTGTCCCTGAATTGCCAAAAGCACCTTGTTAAAAGGTGGCTTCCCAGTAAATAAATGACTTCCAAGATCTGCTTTATGATGTGAGATTTAAGTGCATGAATATTAAACTCTACTTCTGTTTGCTGAAATTTGGAAACTGAAACACAGCAAACCATGTCTAACTTACTAGTAAGTAAAAACAAAGCATGTGTGACAGATCAAATATGGGCATATGTGAAAAATCACAGTGTGCATTAGTGGAGTTGAACAGGGTCCCACAGATAGAGTGTAGGGAATCGAAATATACTTCAGCTCCTAGGAAAACACATGATTATTTGCTTTGTTGGATGCATATAGCCTCTGCCTAGAAGGGTTTTATTCTCTGCCAGGGAATCTACCATGTACCAAACCTCTCACAGGGTACCAAATCATTTTCTAAAGCCAACCAAAAGCTTATCTGACTGCACGTGTTTATGAGGCTGGTGAGTATCTAGATCTTAGAAGGAGGAGGACTGTCTGCATGGATTTGTTACAGAAAAAGGAAGTTAGGAATGATTTTCTGGGATGGTTATCTTTGGTGGAGAAACTGGGTAATGTCAAAAGGGAGCCTTTGGCAATCGCCAGCAGCCAAAGGGGCCTAATTATATTTAAGACTTCAGCTCTCTTGACGGTAGCTCAAGTAACATTAGAAACAACCCCTGTATTTTAGAGTCCTCTATAGAAAGTGTATTGAGTCTTACCATTCTGCAGATGGCTAAGCCTCAAATCCTCTTCAGGTAGAAGGGCAACTGTGAGAATTCAAAACTGAAACTCTATTGCATGCATTTTTTATTTACGTCAGAGACTTAACTGATGACCAACAACCGTGATTAAACCCACTGACTAATGAAAAGAGAATAGTGAGAGTTGTAAATGAAAAAAACAAAAGCACAACAAACTACCACGTATGCATGTCCATGTTGTGTAGGTATAGTTTTAGCAAACATGGGCTTTCTGTCACTTAAGGCAAACCTTTTGAGCTTCAGAGTTCTGACCTGTATGCCATGCCTTCCGTGTAGACGAACAGTGCTTGATTTTTTATGGGGTTGCGAAAATGGAGATCATTTGTACAGCTCCTCCTTCTCCCAGGGAAAGCATTCTGTAGGATTTGATGCACTTGAATGGAAGTATGTTGAGCTTCTAGTATGTGAGATACCATAGGGGATGCCGAAGTGGGGACGCCAGCATCCGCACACAGGGGCATTAGAGTTTAATGGTGGGATTTGGGTTTGGTGTTCAGATGCTTCCACTTCCAGATAGATCCCAACCTAAGTGTGATACAGAGTAATATTTTTTTAATGTTAGAATCAAGCCACACCTTTGAGTAATGTGGGCTTGTGCAGCTTCCACTGAGGTCTAAGGTCTATGTTCTTCATCTGTGTCAGATGTTACCAAGAGGGTCTTCATAGGCTGAATATCAGCAAACAACCCAACCAGATCTACTCCAGAAGGGATGCACATGCCCCCAAATCTAACCATTGCCCAGACAGTGATAAAAAGTAGATCTGTGTGATACTAGATCAAATCATTTTCACAATTTGTTTTTAAAAGCTGCTGTCCAGTTTGCCCCCATTGCCCCCTTAATCGAATCAAAGTGGGAACTGCATGAGCTCTGAGACACTAGGCAGCTCTGATCTTGTCTAATCTATGAATCTGTTCTGTTAATGTACAACTTCCTGTCATTAAGCAGCCATATGGAGAAATCTGAGAATATCTAGTTATTTTATTCCAATTTTTTTTGGGCCCAACACAGGGCTTGAACTCACAACCGTGAGATCAAGATCTGAGTGGAGATCAAGAGTTGGATGCTTAACTGACGGTGACATCTGGGCAATTTTTTTAATGATAGCTTCATAATGACATGTTGTTGTCATCTCTGTGTTTAAAGAAAACTAGAAAAAAATGGAAAAATAACTTGAACTTTGTAACCAACTTATACAGAGTCAGTGTCTAGCACACAGTAGGCATTTAATATTTATTTCAATGAATGGATGCAAGAAATAGTGAAGGTGACCTTAGCCTTTGGTACAGCAAGTCCGCAGTGCACCACACATGCACACTTGTCCCAAGGGATGCTAAAGGTCACTTCCACAGCACAACTCTGGCTGTTGGCCCTGGCTTCAGGACTCCACACCCTCTCCGAGGGGCTTCCAGAGAGGCTGGTGACAGAAGACACTGAGTAAAGAAATGAGGAGCATAGGCAACAGTTCAAATCCCAGCACTGCCCCTTCCCCACTTTGGACAGATTTGCTTCACTTCTCTTTGCCTCCTACTCCTCATCTGGAAAATGTGGATCATGATAGAATCTGCTCCATAGGGCACGACGGAGAATAAATGTGTTGATGATGCATAAGGCCCTTGGAAGAGCGAGCTGTCCACATATCTGCTCTGATGTTGGTCCTTGCATCAGAAAGCCTGCTGGCTGGGTTCAGTGGCAAGGGCTCTGGACGTGGTGTCAGAAGACTGGGATTGGAAACCTAGCTAGCTTTGTGGCTTTGGGCAAGATCTTGAACTTTTCTCAGTCTTAGTTTCCTTATTTCTAAAATGGGCTAATGCCTCCTGTAATGTGTATAAAAATCCCTGGCATATGGCAAGTGCTGGATAAACATCTGCCGAGTCTGCTGGATGCAGGTTCTTAGAGCAATTGCCCCCAAAGCAAGCCATGGTTCAGTCGATCCAATATTTCTAATATTTTCCTTGCCTCATCTGGTGGCTCCACCACTTCCCATGTTCTGCGCCCTATGCCAAGACTAAGTTGGGAGGTGGGGAAGCATCAAGGCTGTACTGTAAATTCCATTTGAGTTCAAAGCTTATTGTGTCATAAAAGAAAATAACAAAATATGCATTGGGGTCTTCTGCCAAAAGCAGCCTCGCCTCATCAAAGCCTGACAATTCTATTTACTCCATCTCTTCTGAAACGAGAAGTCTGGATAGAAATTCCCCTCCTCTGTAGCACTCTGGTTGCATGAGCTCCACACTACTAACACTGTCCAAGTGGTGCTTATAGCTCAGGAGGAAGACGCCCTCCCCAAATCACATCACCTTTCTTACGCCAGGCAGAAAGGGAAATCTTCAGAGTTCATGGGAGTCACTTTTGTTGAGCATCTGTGGGGATATCAATTCATTGCAGAGCTGAGGTGGAAGCAGCCATAATGCCATCATTTCTAAATGAAGAAGGAGCATAAGGAGAATGCGGAGTTGAATTTATAGCTCATAATTATAGAGGATTTGTGGTTGAGTCCATCTTGCTGGTGTTTGCAGCAATCCACTCTCTCCCACATCAAAGCATCACCAAATTGCAATGACCCCCTTAGCATTTTCCTGGCAGTTGAACCTTGCCCACCCCACTTCAATTAGTATTCATTGATTTTTGTCACTCAAATGGAAGCTTATTGGTGGATCTATTTGGGTGACCTCTTAGAATAAAAGTCTCGGTGTCACATGGAAAGCCCAGCTTATGAACTCTTTCCTGATGTTCTAATTGAAAAGTCTAGAAAGCATTTGGTTGATGCCTTCCTCCCAGCTCTGTTTCTTCCCTGATAATTTAAGATTCTCCAACCCTGAGACCTAAGGCTTCATTTCTTCTAGTGATTGTGTTTCAGGTTTTTTTTGTTTTAATGAATTCTAATAATTGGTTTACCTTTTGGTGCCACTTTGAGTAATGTTAGGATTTTTTTACAGTATGCCCAAGGCTCACGCTTTTCAGTTTATCCAGAGAACCTTTAGATTCTGGGAGGAAAAGAAACTGGGACCTTGAACATAGACATACAGTAATAGCTACTAATGCTATAGCTGGAATTCTTGCATGAGAGGGAGTACAGCCAGAGTTGGATTCAAGGCAGGAGCTATGTCTTGGCAGAGACCTTACAGCAACCAGACCAAGAAGTTCCATCATTTTTGTCTTTCAGGAAGTTAACTCTGTTACTGCAAATCAGTCTTCTCTTTCTACTTTTTTCTCTCACGTTTGTCTCTTTCATCACATTTTCTCTTTCCTCTTCACTCTGTGCCTGTCTCCCTCTCTTACAGATTTTCCTGGAACCCTCTTCTCTTTCCCTTCTTGCCAGGACTCATACTCAGCCTCGTTCTCATTATATAGAAGCCCACAGAATTCATGCAAAGCCAAGTGAAGGCTGCATCTGAGGTGAGGGGCCTCCAACTAGTCTCTTGCATTTGGTTATGATTTTGAACACTGAACAGCAATTCAGTCATGGGCAAAGAGTTACTGTGCATTCTGCGTCCCAGCCAGATGTTGGCTTCTTTTGTGGAGGGTCATGAAAAACATTAATGACAAAAGTACCGCCAAACTCCCTACTTTAGTAAGTTGAACAAATGATATTATCATCTTTTATGTATCCACTGTTAACTTGGACTTCATCTGAGCACCATAGTATTGGGTAAGAATTTGCCAGTGTTCAGGTTGTATTGCCATGTGCTGAGTTTATGAGATTAATGCAGAGATAATTAGGGGTTCCCCTTGTCCTCCAGAACACTCAGATAGTATCCAAAATCCCTTCAATGGAAGTTTTGTCTCTGTTTTTCATAAGCTTCCCACTCTGTTTTTATATAACATGGTATCTTAAATATAAACCTATCATCAGGTTTAGCAAATCAATACCATAAGAGTATGAAATGGTCCCCAGAACTCTCCACAAGGGCATTTCACAGTAAAAGCAATTGAAAAAGAAGCTGCGATGGAATATCTTATGAGATAGCCATTTAGATCACAAAAGGGCCATAAAAGTCACAAGCAGTTTGTGCGAAGCAAGGTTCATAATATAACCATACAGGACTTGCTAGGAAGAAAGGAAAATTGCAAACCAATTTGTGGTTATAGCTTTTTCTGTCAATTCTATTGGGATTTAAAACTTGTAAAAGGTAGAAACTTCTGCCAGCTTACATTATGTAAAGAGTGTGTGATAACTATAATCATAGCAGCCAAACAAACACCAATTATTTGAAGCCAATAAAGTCTTTATTAACTTCAAAGCAATTAGTGCTTCTTGGGTTCATTTAGCCACAGAATGGGAAGGTGCCACCCAAGATCATTTGTCAGTAACAAATTTGGGAGATAACTCAGGATGTTTCATTTACATTTTTCAAAATAGCTTCGCAAACGCTGGATGAATTGTTGCGAGGCAAGAATAGACAAAAGAACGGGCCTGCCTTTGAGAGCCCGTAAAGACTCTATGATTCCAAGATGGCGCACAGAGGTATTTCCTGCTATCAGATGCCTTTATCCATTGTTATAGTCTCTGCAGACCTGCCGGCCTTCTGAAAGTGATTGCGGCAATAATTCCTATCCATACTGAGCAACTACTGGGCACCACTCATCCTACATGCATCTTCTCTACTTGCTTGAGCAATTCTGCAAGGCCTCATTCTCCTTCTGCATATAATAAAACTAAGGCTTACAAAAATTATTTAGTAGTAGTTGAGAATTCGACCCAGAGTTGCTTGGATTCCCCACCTGGGATCTTGCCAGGACATCAGGCTCCTCCTCCACTCAATGAGTCCGTTGATGACCGGAGGCACACACATCACACATTTTTATCCTTGGGTCGCTGTTGGCAATACTGCACTGAGATTTAACCTTCAGGTTCTCCCAGACTGGAGGCAGGAACTAACAGACCTCCTAGACATGTACCATTCTGCATTACTTGTGCTAGCTCTAAATTAATCCCTTCAAACAGTAAGAAAACTAATTAGATTACAATTGCAAGTCTTTTGGCATGAATCTTTATGATTCACTGTTGATTACAAGCTAATGCATAGCCAGTCTACCCAGATCTTTATTTCCATCTGAGCAATAAAAGTAGTTTCTGGTTTCCCTTCAGTTAACATTTCTCTTTAAAGAGCAGCACTCCATTAATGAAGATACATGGAATGAAATGCTGTCTCTGCTGTACTCAATCTGATTTCACCAAACAAATGAAAAGTAATACTGCCTCTTTAAATGTCATTAGAAAACCTGACATCTCGTAATTATCTTTAGGCTGTTGTATAGCTGAGGCAAGAGTCCCTGTCTTTTTGCATCACTTGTGATCTGCCCAAGTACTTTCTTCCTGTGGCAACACAACAGATTCCTCTGAGCCCCCTTGTCACTGGTCTCTATCTAGAGTAGCCTTTCTGGTGTCTATTTCTGTGTGTTGCAGAATCCCCAGTCATCTGACTCCATGACTAAAGGGCTCTTTCTGCAGATGGTTTGCTGGTCTTCGCTAAGCTAGGGGCCAGCTGGGAACCCAGGTGTATTCCCTTGCCTCATCTACAAAACCAAAGATGAGAAGAAACCTGGATGCATATGTAGCCCGAAAGAGTCCTGGAGGTTCCCTCACAGGGCTCGAGCCAGTTCTGAACCTACTGACCCAAGGAGTCATGCCCAGGGCACGAAGTGGGTGTGGACATCACAGCCTCAGGAAGAGCTAGGATGTGAGAAGCCAGACATCAGGCAGACCCAGGCCATCCCTACACTGCTGCATGCTAGCCATGTGGCCTTGAGCTTGTCTCATTTCCTGCAGGGGCATCAGTTTCTTCATTGGTTAACGGGGATCACAATCTCTGTGCTGGCCTCCTCACAAGGTAACTTCAAGGGACTTGAAGGAATGAGAGAGAATGTTTTCTTGTCCAAATGATGTGTAAACGATAAGAAGCTATAAACTAACATGAGATTATCCTTCCCATACACTGGCCAAAGGGGTCGATAAAGCATCAAGCCTCAATATGTCCTGGCCTATAGAAGACATGAGGAAGTGTCCTAGGAATCATCCGGAAAACCTTTCACCTCACTCCACATCCACATCTCTCAGCCAAAGGGGAAAAAGAGCGGAAGTGGAGGCCCTGGTGGGGACTGGGGTCATGCAAGGTTGGGGTCTTCCAGGGCACTTGTCATTCCCACACAGTGGAACAGAACTAGTGGGGGACTAGGGGGAGCATTCTGTGCCCCCGAGTCAGCATGGACTGCTGTGGCCTGTGTGGAGTCCGCTGTCCCAGTGTTCCTTTCCCCAGCCTAGAAACTGGTTCACCTCAGATGGCCAGGGCCAACTAGGAGCTGTACCCTGCCCATGAGTCACCCTGTCCCAAATCTCTGTCCTCTATCCGCATTCAGCACAAGCATCGCATGTTCAGATTTCGATTGCATTGGTCCCAAACCACTACGTGCATGACAAACAAAGCAAGGAATCTGAGGCCTCTAGCCACTGGAACCGGGGAAATGTCTGTCATGTTGCTCATCACTTACCTACAGCTGATGGGGGCTTCAAGAGCACAGTGCCCCCGGTCCCACCAATACAGTGCTGATTCCACAACCACTGCTGGCTGACTTCAGGAAGGGACTCAGCATGAAGGGTGTTTCTGTCAACTGCAAACACCTCTGAGTCATGGGTTTCCTTGTCATCAGAAACTGCAAATATTGGACAAGTGGTTGTGCTAAGAGGAGCATTTAAGAACTCCTTCATAAGCCATGTTGGTGCTGTACGTTCCCAACACTGAGTTATTTTACACTGAATTATGTCTGCCTGTTGCAGTACATTGGTCATTTAAATAATATCTGCTTCTTAAGAGAGAAAAGAAAAACATGTGAAGGTTATAATAGCCCTTATAACCTATTTATCAAGGTGGTACAGTTATAAATAATACTTCCCCAATTAATTGGTAACCTTAGTCATTATATGAACACAAAGAGCTAACATCTTCTAATTTGCATGTCTTATAGCACTTTTATCATCTGTAATGACTGATGTCATTGAAATAACTTTATTAATGTCAACTCCGAAAAAGAAAGATATATTATTTTGCTTTTCCTTGGGTTTGTTAGTAAGATGAAGGTGGAAATGCATGTTTTCATTCTGCTCCAGGTATTAAAGCCACTTGGAGTGGGGCGGGGTTCTCTTTCTGGAAGTGCATCAAGAAGTCAAATTTTTTGACTGGCCAAGCCCTTGGAGGATTAGCTCCAAACACCACTGTGAGGAGGACCCACAACAAAAGGAAAGGAGTGGTGGTCACAGCACGTTCACCCTTACACCCATCCATGAGTGTCATTCCCTTGTTATTAACATGTAACGGGAGCTTTCTCCCTCTCTTGTTTGCTGTTGTCGCTGTTACTGCTAATATTAGGAAAGGTGACTTGGGCCATTATCAGCCTCAGGATAGGAAATATGTAGCAGACTCCACTGGGAACCAAGAGCTTGGCACTCTCCCCCTAAATCTGCCCCCAGCTTGGCATGTCCCTTTTCTTTATGGTCTCCCAGTCTGTTCTGCTATCAAGTGAGAGGGACGGATGAGACACTCCAAGTCCCACTTAGAAAACTACCATGTGGAATGCTAGGAGTTTGGATTTGCTTCTGGGGGTGAATCTTATGGGACCAAGGGTACCACATGGTCTAAGATTGGGTATAGCCTGGTGCCACTTAATCTCCCGAGGATTTTTCAGATTAAGAACGAGGGTCAATTTTTAATTCTTGGGGTTTTACAATAAGTCATAGGCCTGCTCAGTGGCCCCTCTGCTTCTTCAGGTTTGGAAAGAAGGAGCTGAGGGCATCTACCAGGCTCTTCATTTCTCCCTTCTGCATAGTAGGAAGAGCTCTGGTGTCGGCAGACCTGGATTTGCTCACTAGCTCCTCTGATTACTAGCTGTGTGGTCTTTGGCAAACTACTTCACTTACCTGAGCCTCAGCATCTGGGCAGCTGGGTCCAGCGCCACACCCTCTGAGGAGCCTTCCTTGCCCACCCCCAACATCCAACTCATACACTCCCTCCCTCCAGTTGAGTCCAGCTGGCTTCTAGGACTGTCCTCATCTCTCTGGAGAATTGCTGTAAGGACCGAGGTAATTTATGTTAAGTACTCAACCCTGGCACAGAGTAGTTGCTCAATAAACAAGCACTCTTATTCCTATTATCACTTATTAGTAGTTTACTTTGTCAGTCATTGAAGCCACCAATCTTACCTAATTCACAAAACACACACTGTTACATTTATTTGCATTCATTTGTGCATCAAATATTTAACCAATACCTTCCAGATGCCAGGCACTGTTTTAGGAACTAGAGCCAAAGCAGAAAAAAAAAAAAAAAAAGAGTCCAGAGCTCTGCCCTCATGGACAGTAAATAACGTAAGGCTGTAATGACAAAATAATGCTTCAAGATGATGCATGTTATGGTGAAAAATCAGGAAAGAGAACTAGAGGGGGTTGGGTTGGAGTTGCAATTTTAAACAGGGTGGTCAGGGAAGGCCTCAATGAGAACTGGCATCTGGGCAAAGAACAAAGGAAGTGAGGCCATGAGCCCTACAGAAGTTTGGGGGAAGAGCACTCCAGGAAGAAGAATATCACATGCAAAGGCCATGGGGCAGGCATGTACCTGTGTACCTGGTGTGCCTAGAAAGAGTAAAGAAGATAGCTCAGTTGCAACAGAGTTAAGGGTGAGAATGTTAGCAGAGGAGGTCTGTGTGTTCACTAGGAATCATTGTACAAGAGATGGTGGGCCAATGGAAAGGCTTGGGCTATGACTCTAAGTTGGGAGCCACTGGAAGATTTTGAGCAGAGGAGAGACCTGATCTGATTTATGTCATAATAGGGTCACACCATGGTTATTGAGAAATGACTGTGGGGGACAGGGGCAGAAGCAGAGAGAGCAGTAAGAAGGTTATTGCCATAATTCAGGTGAGAATGGTGATGGCTTGGATTATGGTAGGGGTGGTGAGGGTGGTTGGTGGATGGATTTGAGATGTATTTTGAAGGGAATGCAGATAACATTTGCTGATGGGTTCACTGAATGCAAATAGGAAAAAAAAAATACGGAAGAATGATTCCAAGAATTTTAACCTGAACACTTGAAAAAAATTGCTATTGCTATTAACTGCATAATTCATTATAACTATTATCAGTTACCTGATAACAATGAGATCATATGGAAATATCGGAATAATTTTTTCCAATAAGTGCACCAGGAGAATGTTAGTCATTTACTAATATTGAAGGGGGAATGTGCAGAATACAAAAGGACATTTCTCTTTAGCCAGCGGCTCTGAGTTTGGACGTTCATCAGAATCACCTATGAAGCTTATTAAAAAATTCAGATAAGTGGGCTGCCTAGGTGTCTCAGTCATTAAGTGCCTGCCTTCAGCTCAGGTCATGAACCCAGGGTCCTGGGATTGAGCTCCACATCAGGCTCCCTGCTCGGTGGGAAGCCTGCTTCTCCCTCTTCTACTCCCCCTGCTTGTGTTCCCCTCTTTTGGTGTGTCTCTTTCTGTCAAATAAATAAAATATTAAGAAAAAGAAATTCAGATAAGTGATCACATCCTGAGACCTATGACCCTGAGACACTCTGTTTTAAGCATATGTGTATGAGCACCCACGCCATGTTGTCACTGTTAGGTTTTACACCATTGAATGCATCAATGCCTGGTTTGTGGCCCATCACTAACCAGCTCTTACAATAAAATAGCTGATTGTTTTCAATAAAATGATCTCTTTTTCTGGGGTGTCTGTACTCATCAGCTCCTGTCCACCACCAGAGCAAATTGGCCACAGCCGATCTTATCAAAGGAGGAGGGGTTAGGAGGTTGATTGACTCACTTACGTGACCTTTAGTTCACTGAACATACTGCTGATTGACCTCAGTTCCTCTTCTCACAATGGAGAGAGATGGATTCATAAATCCCCAGGGTCCTCTATAGCTTCATGATTCTATGATACTATGATTCTGTTCTGTCATTATGAAACTGTTAATAGGCAAAAGGCCATTAGAACGGCATTATTTACTAAACCAGAAACCTAACTGGCAGTGATGGATATTTTATTTAAATTATTAATGGATGGGGCACCTGGGTGGCTCAGTGGGTTAAGCCTCTGCCTTCGTCTTGGGTCATGGTCTCAAGGTCCTGGGATCAAACACTGCACCGGGCTGTCTACTTGGTGGGGAGCCTGCTTCCTCCTCTCCCTCTGCATGCCTCTGCCTACTTGTGATCTCTCTCTCTTCCTGTCAGATAAATACTTTAAAAAGAATAAAAAAAATAAATTACATATGGGGATTAATCCCCAACCCCTGCAAGATAGCATAGTCATATAGCAATCAACCAAAGAAAGTCCCTGCCTGTCAGACATTAACTATGACTAATGTAGTTTGACAGTGCTCCACAGAAGACACATTGGAATCTTACTTTTCCAAGGAAAGGTAAGAGGTCACAGCCTCTGGAACAAGATCTTTAAGCAAGTTTCTTTACTGCCTAAGCCTCCATTTTCTCACCTGTAAAATAGTATCAAGTGGGTTTGCCTGGCACAGGACCTGGCACACGGTAGGGGCCTAATAAATAATCATCATCATCGTCACCATTGATATTAACTGAAGAATAATTTGTAAGCATTATGCATTTTCAATTATCATTACAGAAGGCTGCAAATAATCTTGTGAAAGCATATGTTTAAAGATTTTAGTGCTTGTTCTCCAATAGATCTTTCCGAAAATACACATATGGATGAGCGATTGGCAGAAATAGAGCAGAACTTTTCAAAATGTGTGCCGGCAAAACAAACAGGAAAACAACCAAAAGGCGGGATTGTTGCTTCCCAGCCATTCACTGGCTGTTAGGCCTCGGACAAGTCACATACTAAGAAGTTAAGAACCTTAGGGGCACCTGGCTGGTGCACTTGGTTGAGTGTCAGTCCGACTTGGTTTCCACTCAAGTCGTGATCTCAGGATCATGAGATCAAGCCCCGACTTGAGCTCCACACTCAGCACACAGTCTGCTTGAGAGTCTCTCTCCCTGCCCCTCCCCCCAACTCACATTCCCTCCCTCTCATTCTCTTTCTCTCAAATAAATAAATAAATAAATAAACAAAATAAAATCTTCTTTTAAAAAAGCACTCAATAACTTTAAATATTATTGGTATTGCCATGACTACATGCAATGTGAGTAGCAGTGGTGATTTAAAAAAAGATTTTGATAGGAGAGTGCTGAACAAAAGGAAACGGGTATGTTCCACCTCCTAATGACTTCTATAGATTTTACACCCAGGTATCAAACTCAGAGGAGAGAAGAACTGCTTTTGAAATTAGATTTGTATAAGAATTTCTATTTATAAGCTGCAGATTGTTGATAGGCTAACAATAAGCTGATTTTTTCTGTCATTTGAAACCATATATATATATATATATATGGTGAAATATATCTTCAGTTTCTGGTGAGGACACAGCCCCCACCAACCATGTGATCTTTAGTGTCAGGTGAACTCACCTCCCCCTAGAGGCTGAAAAGGAGATGAGAACCTTGTGCAAGCACAGAACACCACTCTGCCACTGCCATGTAATCATGAAGCTTGCCTGCAATTTGACAATTTCACAATAATTGCCATGTGTTCAATAAGAATGATAAAAAGGCAGATACAAAGGCAAATATCAAGGCCTCTGGCTGACAAAAGCAGATTTCAGAGAGAAATGAGAAAATAGCAACTGACTTCAGCAATAAAGAGAGTATATTTTATACTCCAGGTTTTTGTTTTGTTTTGTTTTGTAAAATCATGACTTTCTAGCAAATGACATCCCAGAAGATATTTATCAAAGAGGGAAAGCTATGGAAAGGAGCACCTCACATTCGCTTTAATATTTTGCCTTTTCTTTTGACATTTTCTTGCCTAGAGATCTAATTCCATTAAATATGTACATTTTTTTTGGCTGGAAGTCGTCTTCATGTATCTCTCAGATAAATCTTAAAAGTACATAAGGTCTGTAGGGCAGCGTTTTTAAGTGCAAATGAGACACACAGTAGAATATTGTCTATGAGGGTTTCCAAATTATTTATATTCCTACAGAGATTTACCTTGTACTCCCTGTGATAATGATAAGAGGAAAGGTAAGATTCCAGTGTGCCTTCTGTGGAGCACCATCAAACTACATTAGTTATAGTTAATGTCTGATGGTCAGGTCAGTTAATGTCTGATGGTCACTACTTTGATTGGCTTTATTAAGCATTGTCATGATCTTAACTTTGCCTGATGGACAAGGGACAAGGACAAGATGTGTGAAAAAGTGTCAAGTTAACAGTGCTTTGGTTAACATTCCATTGTGTTTTTGCATATGGGTGTAGGCTGACTATTCTGTTTCACCTTTAGACTTTGCTAGAACCTTGCTTGGAGTGAAAGTACTTGCTAAATTGGAAGGGTTACATTCCAGATTCTATGAACACTGTGGAGGGAATTGGAATGTCTTGGAGTAGAACTTTCAAGCCTAAAATCTTCTTAAAATTTACTTATTTTTATTTCTTATTTTTTAATTTTAATTCCAGTATTACTAACATACAGTGTTAGGTTAGTTTCAGGGGCATGATATTGTGATTCAACACTTCCATACATCACCCGATTTTCATCACAAGTGCCCTCCTTAATCTCCATCACGTGTCTCACCCATCCCTCACTCCCTCCCCTCTGGTAAACATCAGTTTGTTCTCTAGAGTTAAGAGTCTCTTCATTCCATCATGCCCCCAAATCCCTTATAGTTAACCCCTTATTAGTAGATGCCCCACAAATCCCAACCTCTGGAAATCATCAACCTACTCTCCATCACAGGAGTTTTATCTGTCAGAGTGCATTATAAATGGTACAGTATGTACCCTTTTGAGTCTGAGTTCTTTCATCCATGTTGTTGTATGTATCTGTAGTTTGTTCCTCGTTTTCTGCTGAGTAATATTCCAGTTGGGGTGTACCACCATTTATCTTGTTGAAGGAGATTTGGGTGATTTCCAATTTGGGGTCATTCTGAAGAGAAATGCTATAAGCATTAAAAAAAGAAAGAGTCTGTGTCTGGTTAGTCTCTTTTCCCCCTTTGCTCATTTGTTTTGCTTCTTAAACTCCACATATGAGTGAAATCATATGGTATTTGTCCTTCCCTGACTGATTTATTTCATTTAGCATTATATTCTCTAGCTCCATCTATGTCATTGAAAATGGTAAGATTTCTTTCCTTTTTATGGCTGAGTAACATTCCATTGTGTATATACCACACCATCTTTATCCACTCATCAACCTATGGGCATGTGGACTGCTTCCATATCTTGGTTATGGTAAGTAATGCTCCTATAAACATAGGGATAAACATGTATCCCTATGAATTAGTGTTCTTGTATTCTTTAGGTAAATACCCAGTGGTGTGATTGCTGGATTGTAAGATAGTTCTCTTTTTAACTTTTTGAGGAAACTCCATACTTTTTTCCACAGTGGTTGTGCCAGCAAGCTTTAAATCATGCAGTTATAATTTCTTCTCTTTATTTTTCATTCCCTACATCTTCAGCTATTTCCTGTATTCATAGGAAAGCAAGCTCTCACCTTTAGAAGGTCATCTTTTATGAGTAGTCATTGTGGTTGGGGTCAGGGAGCTGCAGTTGGAGGGACCCAGAGTTGGAGTAGTCCAGATTTGTTTCCTGCTCTGCAACAGAACTCCTGCATCATTACTCTTTGTTTTCTGGGTGTTATCTTTATAGTGGGTAAGACCTCAGTAAAACAAGAGAAAATGCAAAGTCACTGAATAATTAAAGTTAGTCATAGTGCCAAGAAACTACTGCAGGGCTAGAGTATTCAGGTTGGCATGTGACATTAGTCGGAAACTCAGGACGGCAGTGCAGATCCCAGCCTCCTCAGGCAAGCCAGCAGAATCATGGCAGTCACTGGCCTGTGGCCCTGTGGGATAGGAGAGGAGACCACAGTGAAGAGTAGCTTTTCCTTTGCATCCTGAAAGCAGGAAACAAATCTCTGTGATCATAAGCTTCTCTACTTTCAGGTGAGCTATATGAAGGCAGCAAGACAGAAAGATCCTATATGTTCTCACCACACACACACACACACACACACACACACACACATGCATGCACATGCACACACAAATTATAATTATACAAGGTACAGAGGGATTAACTAGCCCTATTGTGGTAATCATTTCATGATATATAAGTGTATCAAATTATCAAATGCTACATCTTAAACTCACACAATGTGATACGTCAGTTATATTTCGATAAAGCTAGGCAACATAATAAAGACAGTGACATTAGACATTAAGAAGAAAATTGTGAGGAACCAGAGCAAAAGAAAGGGAATGAAGAGGAAAAATCTAGTCCTAAATGCAAATAAACCATGTCCCTAGTCCACCTTCACCAGTTGGTTCGTCAGAGACATCTGTCCACGGAAAGAGCTCATTCTTCTTTTCTTTGGATCATTGGATAATTGCCATAGCTTGACTCAACTAATTTTCCTATCACTGAAGACAAGGATGTGTTGAAGTTACTACATGGTGGAGGATATGGTAGGAATGAGGAGAGAGCACAAAATCTGTTGCTTTTGCAAAATTGTCATCGGAAGGATAGCCAGAACATAAATGATACTGTTTTGGCTTCAAAAGGGTAAGCAGGTGTCTTCGAAGTCCCAAATGAGCTGTGTACAAGCTTGTACAAACAAGCGCAGAATCAGGCCTGTTTGTTATTCACACAAACAGAGTTTAAACCATCTGAATTCCACAGTTCCCAGAATTCAGATGGTGCACAATGGTCCATAATGAGCAGCACCTGTGCTTACCTCAATTACCAGACAGTTCTGAACAACGGCAGAAAGGGCTTACTAGAATTTTTTTTCAATAATAGATTTAGTTATGTCTTTCATAATTGGATTCAAAAGCTCAAAATTTCATTTTGCAACTTGTTCATAAAATTTGTATGAAAAAGTCTGGCATTTATTCAAAAGAAATAGTCTATGAAGGAAAAATTGCAAAACAGCCAACCACTGGTAACTAAGCAGCCAAATTATAGTCCAAGCACTTGGCAAATACACCATCTTTTTATTATTTCAGTAATTGAATTTCTGTTAAAGCATGGAGCATAATTTAACATGAGGAATTTATTTATAATACAATAGTGTTTCAGTAATAAATGCATTATTATTGTCACTTTTAATGGAGTCTTATGTATTCCCTCTGAGACTGCATGGCAGACTTTGAGACAGTCCCTGCACCAGTGTTGTTTGTAGACAATTGAATTAATTGGAGACAGGGTCATTAACTCGACCTGAATACCTCTGATTGCTTCTGTAAATAAGGTTAGAGAGCAAATGGCTAATCTTCATCGTCATTATAGATTCCTTTTATATTTTCACACTGCCTTGTACGTTAAGATCATTTTGCTAAGCAGCTTTTCAAGACTCTCCTCATATTTACAGTATTGTCTTGCGTGGCACATAACCATAATTGTTTCAGACTTATATTACATTCTCCATATCTTTATAAAACACGGAACTAGAAATGAACCTATGTTGAATCACAACTCATAAAAACCATCAGACCAATAAATGAATAAACCACAGAGTATAAGCCATCGTATTAAAGGAAAGTAAAATCACAAAGCAAAAGTTGCTTTGGTCTCCTCTTGCAGATCCGTGTACAATTTGGAAACACAATTAACACAGGATGGGCTCCTGAAGAGGCAGTCTCTAAAGAAAGAGCACAGCAAGGGAAGCTTTGATTAAAATCTCTCTATGTTCCAGTTGAAGTGGTGCCTTTTCTTACCCTTCTATGGCAATGTTAATAACATGCAAATTTTAAGAAGTTGTATTCTTTTTCCCTGTTCACTCCAAAATGGAATTAACTAAGACCTATTGAAATATAACTATTAAAAACTTTTAAGTATTTGACTTGTTATTTTACATAGATTAGAGGCATATAAGATATGTAGGGGGGATTTGGGGGGAAAAATTCTCCCCTTCCAATGACTCAAATAGTTCAAAAAGACATATACTGGAAACATTTCTAAAATAGACTTTCTCAAATCATTTTAAAATATAATTCAGAAAGAAAAGACCATTAAAAATGGACAATATTATGTTGAATAATGAGACTATTACAAGACACCAGAATGAGGCAGAGGAAGAGGAAAAATGAAAGAAAAGAAAATCTGTGTTTAATTATTTTTCTTGACAAGATAAAAAAATTACTAAAAAATATCAAAGATCATTGGTACTAAATCTGTACTACTACTAGGTCATCTGTACTACTAGAGAAGTGGGTTAATTCTATATACGCCATACCAACACCTGGAACTTATCATTGTCCAACCACCAACTGGAAACCTACCAGTTTTTTCCAGCTTTACTGAGGCAGAATTGACAAATAAAAATTGTATATATTTCAGACGTACACTGTGTCATTTTTACAAACATACATTGTGGGATGATTACCACAATCAAGCTAACTAACACATCCGACACCTCACAGGATCACCTTCTCTGTTAGCAGTGAAAATACTTGGTATCTACTCTCTTAGCAAATTTCAAGTACACAATACTTTATTATGAACTATGGCCACTGGGGTGTATGTTAGATACCCACAACTTATCTATCTTACAACTGAAAATTTGTACCCTTTGACTAACATGTCCCTTTTCTTCCCAACCCCCCAGCCCCTGGTAAGCACCATTCTACTCTATGTTACTGAGCTGGATTTTTTTTTAATTTAATTTAATTTTTTTTAGATTCCACATTCAAGTGAGCCCATGCAGTATTTTTCTTTGAGTCTGCCTTATTTCACTTAGCATAATGTCCTCCAAGTTCACCCACATTGTCTCAAACAGCAGTATTTCTTTCTTAAGGCTGAATAATTCTCCATTGTAAATACATAGACTGCATTTTCTTTATCCATTCATCTGTTGGCAAACACTTAAGTTGTTTCCCTATATTGGAAACCTGTCAGTGTTCATGAGTTTCATGGCTAACTGAAAGAGTTCACATTTCCCTTGTCTACTTAATAAATCTTGTCTAACAGATAGAAAAATAACCACATTTTAGTTCTTTTGGACTTTTTTTGTCTTTATATATTATTTATAAAACTAACACACGGTAAGACTTGATAGTTAATCCTCATACATGTGAGTGTACATTTGTGTCTCCTCTTAATACATGACTTGAACCCACATAGAGGTTAATGCCAACATTGGCCAGCAACAATATGTTCTCTGCTAAATGTTGAATGCCCAGTATGTACTACAGAAGTCAACATTTCTGTCCTAAATCATGACATTATTTTTAAAATTAATATTATGTACCTCACTTGAAGGATGATATTGCTCCCAATATTGCTGTCCTTCTTAGCCAATCATCTTAACTGATGCCAAAACTACTTTACTTCTCTTAGTATTAGCCATCTTGGATTTTAGCTAGTAGTCACTCATGAGGCACGCACACACACTCACACACATACACACACTTAAACATGGGAACAAACACACTTCATTCAAACACCTTGAATTTGGGCATAGTTGTCTGCAATGTATATTGAAACATAATTATTGTCAAAGGGAACATTTTAATATACAACCTTTCTGGAAAACATTTCTCCCAACAGTTTTCTTGTTTTTGTTTTTGTTTTTTGTTTTGTTTTGCCCACATTTCCAACTAGCAAAGTAATATACCCTGATCTTGTCCTGATAAAGTTAGAGCACTGTAGACTCTTGGAAACTGCAATGAAATTGGAGATACCATTGATACCATCAGACAAGAAAATATAGTCACATCTCACTGAAAGTGCATGTGTCATGTGCTTTGCTAGTGAGCATATCTTTCTTGTTCTGTGTGTTTAATGCCCCTAAGTTGTGAACACTTTGTCTTCACTGTAACTCCCTAAGATGGACCTTTGTTTAAGGACCTTATCTGGGGGAGGGGCCTACATAATTGTGACTTACTATGTATGTAATGTTCAGGACATGCACATTCCCAAGTTTTTCGGCTGGCCACGAATGTAATTTGCTTAGCTTCACAAGGCATTTTTAATTGTATGTTTTTAAAGTCTTTTTTATTCTGAATTCTATCATCTTTGTAATTGCTAAATTTCCCAAATTCTCTGCATGATAAATTTCTCCACATGACAGATTCCTCTTAACGGCAAAATCAAACACCCTGACCTTATTACTACCAGCCTGTTTGTCATTATCACAGATCATGCCAGTTCTTGGAGAAATGCCCAAGTTTGTTTCCATTTCTTTCTAGTTCATCTTTTAGGTGGCTCTGTGTTCATTCATAATATAAGATTGCCATTCTTGTTGCTTTTGATCTAGATTCAAGTGTAAGCCCTGCCATTCCATATACAGGGGTCAGTGTTGATGAAGGCTACCTGTGCTCAGCTACCTTATTCCTGGTGGCTGCAACCAGACTTTTGTCTAAAGCAAGCTGGATGTGAGATGAGGCTAGTGTGGCCCCTCTTCTCTCATTTACACTTGACCTCCTTTAATTTAGCATTGATGAGAAGGGAGGCTGTTAGCTGGAAGGGAAGATTTTGGGGCAGAGAGCAATGCAGGATTAAGAAGGTCCAGTGTTTCCTTTGTTGTCATTCAAAATAACAGGCATGGGGAAACTCTGTTTAAAATAGCTGGGCTTTTTTACTTAGAGGGCTTCTGTATAGAAGCCTTCCGGTATCAGCTTTAAATATGACATTGATAGTCTTAGGCAAAAAATGGGAGCGAATTCTTGTAGAAACTGTCTTTTTTTTTTTCCTGCCTGTTTATTAATGGTCTTTGTGATTTATAGTAAACGCTGGGGAGGATTTTCAGGCCCATTTATCATGGGAAGGGAACACCTTCTTGTTCTTAATGTGAGTGTGTCATAATTAGCAAGGCATGTGGGCTAGGAGATTTAGTTCCATCTTTTGTGAAAGTCCTTCAACCTCATATTTAATCCCAAATTGATTGAATATTTTTTCTTCCATGAGGAAATTAATTACGCCACTAGAAAAACCATCAAGTAGAAAGGGAGTTAATATCAAGCACAATGTAGACAGGGCTGGTTAATGTATCAAAATGATATGACAAGAGTAGCTCACATTTCACATGATTTGGAATAATGGAATCATCATCTTAATTAAAAATAAGAAGGTCTGTGTGTATGTGTAGCACGCAGTTTCCGTAAGAGCCACCATTTATTTCTCGTGTTCATGCGTGTGCGTGCACTCTGCAACCCAACAACTGTTGCTGTAAATAACAATTACATTAAAATGACCATCCCAAGAAGTTGCGTTTTTGCCATGGAACTGAAGCTGAAGAAAGAGGCAGGTGATGATGGACTAACACTTAACCAACTGGTTGAAAGCTTGACATTTTGGAGTTAAGTATTGTTCTTTACCAGGTGACCTCATCTGAATGGATTTTCTACACCTTATAAGGCCAGTTGGAATACTTTTTTCATAACAAGAAAATCCCATATAAGTATTATGCTGGGCACCTTAGGGCACACAAAAAATGACTGTAAACTCTGGCACCTGTCATCAAAAAATGGACAATTTAGTTGTATAGGCAAAAGGCTAGCCTGATGAAAGAATTTGAAAATAATTAAGTAATAAATGGTGATTCAGGTAGTGCAAAGAAATCAGAACAGTGAGGTATCAAGGAGAATTAAAATCATTGGGAAGGACCTTATGTTATTTGAATTTGAGCTTTAAAGATAATCATTTAAGCAAGCAGAAGTGGGGAAAGTGTCATTCTAGACAGAATAAACAGGCTAAGCAAAGGCTTGGAGACAATGCAGGAAGAGGAAGAAGACAAAAGTCTCAGATGTGCTGGAAAAAGAGGGGAATCAAAACTGGCACTAAGGTAGGGTGTCGATGGAGATAGATCTTGGGCAAATCCCGTAGAGAAGAGCACATCTGCCCACGAGGGAGTCCTTGTGAATTCTGAAACCTAGAGATCTCATGTTGTACATGGTCACTGGGACCAAGTACAAAAGAAGTCAAAGCTTTTAGTCCAACAGGGAGCAAGGTCAAGGAGAGTAAGGGAAGAACACCTGCGATGAACTTGCGATGGGAAGCGGGGAGGACAGGGGTGGGTGGTCACAAATGAAAGCAGTCTCAGTAGATCAAAGAGTTGAAAAGTCTGATTACTGGGCCTATGGAAGTTTCTAGTGGTGAGGAAGCAGAACCAGCATGCATTGACCACATCTGTAAGAAGTGTCTGTGATGGAAGAAGTTCAGTGACTGCTTCTTGATTTGGAACCTGCAGCTTAGTCCCACCAAGCAGGGCTGTCTGAGCGTCTTCTATTCCTCATGGTATGTGTTACGTTACTGCCTCCCGCTCATGGTAGGGTGACACACTGCAGTGCTGTGAGTTGTATTTTTGTCATTCACCTGAGTCTTTTAATGCTGATGTTTGTAATATATCTTAGGCACTATTATGAAGACACATTTATTAAGGAAGCTGTATGAGTTTTATATTAGAAATTATGGATGTGACTTTGAATGCCATTCATCTAATGTCCTGCCATCCCACACACAGAAACTTTTTTTAAGCTATTACTTTTATAATTTAAAAAAGCCTTTATTTTAAAAGCACACATATCAATATTCATAAATCTATGGGGATATTACTGGAAGAAGCATAAGAAACATTAACCGTGAAAAATGCTGGAAAACAGGGTGATGGACGATAGAGGATCTGAAAGTCTACTTTTCCCTGTGTCCCTTTCCGTATCTTTTGAATTCAGTATCATGTTTATCACCTATTTAAAAACAAATACAGCTTTTGAAAAGGTAGAAAGATAGAGGACCTGTAAATTTTCCCTACTTACTCCTCAAAATCTATTCGTGTATGTGGAAGACTTATCTGCTGTGAGCTGTAGGTCTCCTCTGGACCCAGTGACATTTGTCATTTGAATCAAATGCAGCACAGTCTTGCTGGCATAGAGCACTGATGGTCTTCAATGTTTTCAACATCACATTCTTGCACTTTCTCATTCAGCCACTTGAAGAAAGCATTCAGAATTAATTCTGTGTCCCCGTTGCCTTTCAGTTTGGTGACAAGGGTGAGTTTTGTAGCGGATTCCCGATTGCTTTCATTTCCTCACGCCAACTTGGTGTTGCCAAAAGAGTCACCAGAGCCTGGTGAAATCCCCCCTCACACCCCAGCTGCACGACTTTGGCTTAGAGGTTCTGGAGCTTCATGGGTAACCCATGAAGGTGGTAAGGATATCTGTTGTATCCACACCCCACTCACTGTTCTTATGGCAACCAAATGAAGTCATGGGAGTAAAAATGCCAGCACATTATCAAGTGCTCTGCAGTGCAAAAAGTATTTTGGTCTCATTGCTTCAAAGATGACAGTATCCTCTTGGGACCACAGAGACATAGACAGTAGGCAGTGGAGGTACCCAGGGACCCTTTTCCCAGAGATCTATAGAGAAAACTCATTTAGGGCTTTACTCTAGGGTGTCTTAGGTGCACAAAGCATTTGAGTGTGTGTGTGTGTGTGTGTGTGTGTGTGTGTGTGTGTGTGTGGTTGATAAAGCCTCCAGCCATTGAAGCTTATTCTCTAAATCAAGCGCCTGTGATACATCAGGTAACAAATCAGACCTGAAGTGGACCAGACAATACTGAGAAAGTGGCATTGAGAGACATCAAAGAAGAAATGTAGTCTAGGGAGAGGTTGGAAGAGGGATGCCTGCTTCCCAAATCACGAGGCAGCCCTAAGCATAATGGGCAACAGACCCAAAGAAGCCATCAAGCAAGGAAAAAGGCAGAGGCTTCTGCTGAGCCACACTGAGCCTATCTCCAGCCTGCTTCGTATTCTCCTAGCATCTTCAGCCTTTCTGTTGCCCAGACTCTTGTGCCCACCTCCAAACCAGTTCTGTGCATACAGTGATTCTCTTCTGGGTATAAAACACCAAAGTACCTAGTGTGCTCCACATTGGATTTGTGACTAATGGAATTCTTTGTTGGACCTTGTTAGAGATTTTCTGGCATTCATATTAAATTCTTTCTGGCAATTCATATTCGTATTCTGCCATTTGTATTCATTCTTTGCTTTGGTAGAGAGCAGGGCTCATGGGAGTCAGCATTCAGGGTCACTCACCTGCCTTCATTCTCTCCCTTGCTCCCATTTTTGTCAATGCACTTTAAAGGCAAAAAGGACAAAAATACCTTGCTGGCTATGATTTTTTTGCCACCTGTCTAGCTGTTTGAGGGAAGCAGCTCTGACTGATAGCAGAAAAGTCTGTGTGGCTTTTAATTATTTCCAGAAGAAATAAAATGCTTGTATGTTCTCCCAAATGCAAAGTGTGGTGTTCTTAAGACATCACTGGCCCATTAGCCAGCGCTGACCAGCCTTACCGGGTGCATGCTGGCACCTCCATGGTGCTGTCTTGCCCCAGAGGGTACTAGGTGGAAGCCAGGTACCTTGGGTTGGGTTGGGTTTTTTGTTGTTGTTGCTTTGTTTTGTTCTGGTTTTTTTTGTTTGTTTGTTTGTTTTGTTTTGTTTTGTTTTGTTTTTAATTTCTTTGAAACTGCACATTGAACTTTGTCCCCTAGTATCCTTAAAAATTTTTTTCACCTTGACATCGTTTGGTACCAAGTCTCAGTGCTCTGGAAGTAGTAAGAGTGTCCCAGCTGCAGCCATTCCTACAGTGGGTCCCACCTTTGCCTCAGCCAGGCTAGTGGCAAGTTGCCTTTGAGCTTTGCAGGGAGCAATGGGCCTCATTCAAAGTTTGGCCTTTGGTCAACCACTGGTAGAGGCAGATAGCCTCAGTAACGTTGTAAGCTTCTCAAAAGGAATCTGATACAACCTCTTCAGCCACAATTGCCCAGTTGACTTAAAATGGCATAAGGTGGTCCAATTTGCCTGTTGGTAAAGGAGGACAGAATAATTATAGAAACATAAAATCCACAGTTGATCTCAAAAGTGTGTTTTTTTCCTCAGTTTCAAAATCCCCAACTTAGGTTTTGCCCCAGCAGCTTATGTCTAAATAGCCCATGTAGGTTTTAGCCTCACTGCTCTCTCTATGGCCCACCAACCAGGAATATCAGCCTCACTGAGCAGTGGGTTAGAAACGCAGAACTCAGGCTCCATCCAGGCCTAGCAAATTCAACCCTGAGTCTCCCGCTGAGTTGTGTGTATACTAATATTTGAGAGGCTCACCTAAATATGTTCACTAGGTCCTCTCACAGCCTATGTGATATAGTAGACCCATTTTACAGATGAGGAATCAGAAACCCTATGTATGTTAAGTGCTTAAGTATCCAAGGTAACACTCAAAAGATCTTTTGACTTCCAATCCCGTGTTCTTCCCACTAGATTAAAACTACCTCTTTAAAACCAGTAGGAGAGGGAGCTCTCCTCTATTGACTAGATGGGCTGCTGCCTGATTCATGAATCTTATAAACCCATTAGATCTTTAAAATTAAAAAAAAAAAGCAATAGAGGAAACATAGCTATTTAGATGTGTGAAATAGAGTAAAAATGGAGATAGGCCACAGGCAGGAAAAGAAGACAAGGGCCTGGGGCTGGTCAGGCCCCCAAAGTCCCCTGAGTAGCTCAGTCATTAAATGTCTGACTCTTGGTTTCAGCTCAAGTCAAGAGCTCAGGGTAGTGAGATCAAGTCCTGTGTCTGGTTCATGCTGGGCGTGGAGCCTCTTTGAGATACTCTCTCTCTCTCTCCCTTGCCCCTACCCCTCCCACTCTCTCTCTCTCTTTCTAAAATAAAATAAAATAAAATAAAATAAAAATAAATCATTGAAAAGGGGGAAAAAAGGCAGATACCCAGTGTGCACATGTTGAACAAAGATTATCTCCAGTGTAGCCCAAATTACAGCTGGAAGTGATTTGCTTATCAACATTCATCAACAGTGTTAGTGCATTAACACCAAAGACACTTGATCCTGAGTTGCTGGTGATACTATTGGGATATGAAGCAGTTTACTTTCAAACTGTGCTTGGGGACCACCCAGGGAGGAGGATGCTGCTGGCAACACACTCTCCTCACATTTTGCCCAATCCCTGTTTCCACCAGGAAAACTCTGCTTTACGTATCATGCTTCTGCTTCTGCTTTCTACTGGATCAAGGGACTGAAGGGATTTCCTGGAGGTGGGTGGGATGGAGGTCAGAACTACTGACTCAGACCAAAAATGGATTCTCCTACCCACTGGCTGGGATAGGTTCAGGGTTCAGAGTATCTGCCTCTAGTGGCCTAGCATGATGAGGCAGATTGTTCTAATTCTAGAACCCAGAATTCAGAAAGGAGAATGAGGAAGAGGGGTAAGATCAGCAATAAATTTCTCTTCCTTTGCCCCAGGGCCATCCCTTTACAACTTAATGATGACTTCAAATATGGAAGCATTTCAAATTATCTTGTAGACAGACATTTCATTCCTATAAAACTGGAAAAAGTTCATGTTGATGAAGTTCATATGAGTCTCAACAAAAGACAAGGGTTTAATACAGGACTCCCCATCAAACATCTCCTGCTACATGTCGTTGGCATATCCCAGTCATGTGCCAAATATGTTGCCAAAGTCAATACGTCAGGCCTTGCTTGTCAAACCCTTCCCATGTACGTCTCCCACCACAAAATTGCCATCCGTTTGGGATCCTTTCATTTTTGATGCCCACACAGCTTGATTGAGCAGAATGGCCAATTCATCATTCCTGTTTATCTCCTGAGAAAGGAATTTACAGTTAAATTAGGATTAGAATCAGCACTGATGCAGATGTTTGGCTTTCTGGAGGCTGTTAATCTGAATTAGTGAAAAGTCTGATTTATAAAATAGCCCTACAGAAATGCAGCCTTAATCCTCTGAGGCTTACACAAGAGCTCTGTGACTGATAAAGTGTTGCCAAGAGCAGAACACTGCAGAACTGCCTTAAGGAGCAGACTGGATTGTGCAGACCTGTCCCCACATGCTTCTTCTAGGATCCTAAAAAGTCCCCCTCACAATCCTTTATACAGTGTACTTTCATAAGGATCAGAATCTTTGAGCTGGAAAATATTTTAAAGATCATCCAAACCCACTTGGGACCCACGATAGGAATATATCTATCATATTCTCTGTTGCTGTCTACCTGGTCAACTAAAGGCATTGGCTCACTGGCCTACAAAGCCTTGGCTTCCTTCTCGGGCCATTCTTACACATTTTTTGAGAGAGGGCACAGGGGGGAGGTGTTGGGGAGGAGGGAGACAGAGAATCTTAAGCAGTCCCCACGCCCAGCACAGAGCCCATGTGGGGCTTGATCTCACCCTCTGAGATCATGACCTGAGCTGAAGTCAAGGGTCAGACGCCTAACTAAGTAAGCCACCCAGGCACCCCAGCTGTTGATTTTTAAGTATTTCCTGATGTTGAGGTGAGATTTTTCCAACTAAATCTCTAGCTTGTTGGCCCAGTTTCACCTTGGGAGGCCCTCAGGACAAGCCACCCCCTTTCACACAGGACAGACTTTCTGGGTTTTTGAAGACTGTCACCATCTGAACCTCTTCCTCCCTGCCCCAGAATCTTCTCCAGACAAAGTCATTCCAGTTCCTTCATTCAGTTTTCCAACTCTCTATCTTCTGGTACAAACTGAACCTCTTTATTGCAGAAGAGGCCCAGTCAGTGTAAACATAGAGACACTGTCATGTCTAGACACTAAGGTGCCTGGACTACCTCTCAAAACCCACCTTTCTCCCTGGTATGCTCAAGCCTTCCACAGCAGGGCCAACCCTGCCTGGACAAAGCATTGGAAATCCCTCCCAAACTTCTCTCCCACTGACCTGCTCTTTGATCCCCTTCCCTAGCCCTGGATTTCCCCTGGTAAGATCTTTGACTTTACTAAGCCAGCTCCTTTGTCCTTAGTCTGGCCCCTGACCATGAGGACCTACTAATTGGGGTTGGGGTTAAAATGAGGTTTCACTACTCACTGAAGATGGCTCATGCTGAGGAACACAATACCGGAATCGGATCTCTGAAAAGGTTGAGCCACTGACTTTGAAGTTGGTATAAATGTGGGTCCTTTGAGAAGTTTTATTGCATCAGGGTGAAGTTATAGAGTATCACCGTAATATTTACAGACTATGGATAGATGGTTTAGTATGATGAATGCTAATGATTTTTAATATAATACATTATCTTTGTTGTCACCACTAGCATTCTTTTAAAAAAAAACAAATGACTAAAATATAAGAGGAAATGGTGCATGGACAGTAATTCTAATACAGTTTGGTGAATGAAGAATGTATTAAATGTATTAAATCTCCTAGGCAGAACCAAGTATTGCATGATCTAGCTTCTCTCATAGCCACTTTAATATATATGCAGAAAATAAATTGGCAATGTATGAAAATAAATGTAGCAGAAGGGGCAATTTAACTAGCTGAACAGCTAACGGGTCTCAGTGAAAATCTGTGAGTGAAATAATCTAATGATTTGCCCACTCGAAAGTTCCACCGTGGATTCTAGGCAACAATGTGGCCCTTGGCCAGTCATTCTCATATTGATGTTTGCATTGCTGGGTGCAAGGTGGGCCCAGAGGAAGTGAGGATCAAACAGGCTCAAATATGTGGCTTACATTCCTCCATACGCTGGGTGTAGCCAGAATCTCCAGCAAGCCTGGGAAGAGCAGATGGATAATAGAGGCAGAGGGAGGTACTGGGGAGAGCAATTTCGCTTCCATTTTAAACAACTCTTATTCCCTCCCTGTTTCCAACTGCCCAGAGAAAGCAGTTCTTTCTCATTAAGGTGCTCAAGTAATGTAATCCTCTTTTACCCTCTCTGAATTCAAGCCCACCTTCCCTCTCATCCCCAAGCATCCATGTTCATTGGGGTGGGTATGAAAACCTGGTGAGCCTCTTCCTGTTCTTTCTACACTAGTCTCCCTCAAGGGGACATTGTCCATACTGACTCACTGTGGGGTCCTTCGTAAGAACACAATAGATAAAGTCGTAAGAAGTCTTAGGGAAAATAATCACAGGTCTCATTCTATTGAGTCTCAGTCAAGGTCACTCTGAGGTTTAAAAGAGTCTTTACTTCATATCCATATCTACCTATATTTACTTGTACATATAGTTATAGTCCACTTTTCATATATGGTTTCTGCCCACATCCATGATCCCTTAATCACAATTCTGAAATTAAAAAAGTCCTGAGAGCTGTCATCTTCCTGAACTTTGAGACAAACTCATTTCATGACAGAATCCGACCTCTTACTGTTAATGTTCTTGTAGCAATATTAGTGAGTTTTATTAAGTGACACTGCATCAATGTTATTGTGTCAATATTAGTAAGTTTTATTAAGGGACACTGCATCAAAAACTAATGATGTATTTTATGGTGACTAACATAATGCAATTAAAAAAGGGATCCTTCCCCAGATCCCACTTGAGCTATTATACATATAAAATGGTATCTTCACATTGTTAAAATTTAAAAAATCTGAACATCAGAATTCTTTTCCCCTTCAGAAGGCTTTGGATAAGGAACATGTGTGTACAAACACACACATATGCAAGTTTCCGTCTATGTCCGTGAAACTTTATTGTGGTGGAGCTGATGACTAACTTTATGTGTTTCACCTCAGTGCATTCGTTTTTAGCAAAATAATCCCTGGAATTGTTTTGCTTCTTACAGCAATGGCTCAAAAATAATCCAGTAAATGGAAACTCTATCCAGAAATATTCCAAAGTCAATCTAGACTTGAGTTTGGTAATATTGGGATAAGTGGAGTCTTAAGAGAAACCAGACATGAAGGCACAGATATGAAAGAAAACTAGAAAACCACTTGATTGTGTCTCAGCCCAGCAGCCCCTCAGCTCAGGGCTGCGGCTGCTCCATGCTGGACCTGAAACGTACTTGGGAGGAACTGAGGCCAAGTTAGCATAATGTCTGGATTGGTCTCATTAAATCTGTTCCTTCTGTCTTTATTTAGTAACCAGAGACAGAAACAATTGATTAGATTTAGAAGGTACTTTGCATAAATGTGGAGTCTTTACTGCCATAAAGGAGAGACCTGCAAAAGAACGAAGGGAAGGAGACTGCTGGGTCGGAGGACCCTGCGCCCCCCACCCCCCACTGTCGGGGACACACAGGCACGCAGGCTTGTGTGCGTGCATTTTCCCAGGGGATACAGTCCCCTATTTCTTCTGCTTCCCCTAATCTCTTGGTGTATTTGGCAGAGAAATGTACTTTCGGATAGCATTTACTTAGCCGATAGCATTTTAAAATGAGCTTTGCTTTATGAAAGAAAATACCTAACTGGGAGATTAAAAAGGCAGCCTTTAGGGAGGTAAGGCACATGGAGTGAAAATGCTCTCTGCATTGGACAGGTGGGGGCAGGCAAGGAATAGTGCTCTGTGCCTCCAGAGTCTTGAGGAGACGGGTCGCAGGGGCCCCTCTCACTCCAGTTTGAAAGTGTGACCACAGGATGAGGTGCCCCTGAGATGAGGACTGCACTCTGCTGACTGAGTTGAAGTGGGGAAGAGAGCCTAGCTGGGCGCTGGGAGCTGGGAGCATAAGCAGCAGTGAGCCCAGCAAATTGCAGGTGGGCAGCCACTGGCACAGCAGCAATACTCACCACCAGTGAACTTACTTCCGAGGAGGAGATCGGGCTGCTGAGACGGGAGTGGGGGTGAGGAGAGTCCTCCCCACCCCCTGAGGCTGGAACCACACTTCTCACAGTGAGCCTGAGGACGGGGTGAGGATATCACCCACCATGGCAAGAGACGTTGCAGGCTGATTTGTTATGGGCACAGTGAGCAAACGATTAGTAAGGAAGACTATTGATTATCAGTGAAGGCAGAGTGGCAAATGGTGTCAATTTCCAAATACTTTGCTTGGTCAGCTTTACAGATTTGAAATCAATCATTAAACTTGCTTGGTGCCTTATGAACATATCTCCTTCTAAGAGTTTTACAAAGAGTTGATAAAAATTAAGGTGGAGGAGGCCAAGAAATGTGACTCTGGCCCCCTCAGTGCTGGGTGCTGGGCACCAGCAGTGAAAATGTTTTTCACAATCCCTGTCCTTGGAGTTCCCATCTCACTTTTCCAACTAGTGGGAGGCAGAGGCCAGCCTCTCCCCCTGTGGACCTTAGCTTCCTCCAATTAAAATGGGGGTTGAATTCACCCCTTCTTTGTGAGAGAACTATACCGTGTGTATAGCTGAGACCATAGCCCTGTGACAAACCTCTGGGTTTCTGAACAAGATGGCCATAGGAAATGAAAACTTATCTCAACCCAAAAAGCATGGGATCATTAAGAATCTAGGCTGTGTGTCAGTCTGTAGCATCTGTCTCTGGGTCCAGAAGGCATGCATCCTTGGCTTAAAGAGTTTATATAAAATGCGGGAGGCTAGGCTTTTCTGAGAGGGAAGATAATGTCGTGGAACCCAAAGAACTTGGCCACATTCAGGCCCTGTTCTAATGAAACGTTTGACCTTCAGCCACTCACCAGGCCTCCTGAGCCTCATATTTCCCATCTGTAGAATAGGGCGGTGTACTCCAGTTAGCCCACATCTGACAGATCACAGGCCCGATGCTGTGTGAGGGCAGGCCCTTGGCCTGATGATGGGAGACAAGCAAGGCAATGAATAATGTCATTTTACTTTCAGCCTACTCTTGGCCACACCTCAGCCGCCACCCGCAGTGCCAGCCAGTGGGGGATCCGGCAGCTCCAGTGACTCTGAAAGCAGCTCTGAGTCAGACTCAGACACCGAGAGTAGCACCACCGACAGTGAATCCAATGAGGCCCCTCGTGCAGCCACTCCAGAGGTGAGGGGTATGGGGGCTATGAGTGCGATTTGCCTCTCACCTGTCACCAGGTTGCGTGGCACTCCCAGTGCACATGCATGTGCGCGTTCATGCACACACACACACACACACACACAATAAATATTTCAGTGAAGTACTTGGATATCTGAAAGCATTTTTTTCCCTCTAAAACATATAAGTGCACAAACACTAAAAGATGGACATTCCTTCCTATATGACTCACTTAGCTCCTCCGAGCCCCCATCTTCTCATGTGTAAATCTGGAGGAGTCATGACCAGGTTTGCAACTCCTCTTTTGAGAGAACCAGTCAACCAGACCTACTTCTGGCCCCAGGGATACTACCCCTGACTCCAGGTTAAAGTGATGAGTTGCCACTTGGCAAAGAAGACCAAAGAAATGGGATGGATTTTTGAAAATTTTGGTTGCATCCTCCAAATGTGTTTGATGATAATTCATGAAAATATTGAACACAGCTCCCTAAAATATCCAAATTACACTTTTGAAATAAAAAACAACGAGCACTTCCCCTCCTGTCTTTGCTGAGTCCAGAATGACCCCTCAGTGGTCTGAAGCCTGTGCCCCTTACAGATCCACTCCAGGGCTCCATGCACACTTGTTCATTATCATCAGAAAGAAATATTGGAGAATGCAGTAGTGCCAACCCCACCATTAGTCATAGCCAGGACTGTTTGAACATGGGCCCTGGGCTGAGAAGCTCTTGACCTTCACTTTTTTGTGTTATCCTCATAACACTTCTCTGGGGTCCTTGCTGTTACTATTCCCATTTTACGAATTAAAGAATAAGGTTCTGAGAGGTTAAGAGAGAACTTCCCCCAACCCTTGTCTATCATTGCCCTGTGTGCGGTCGACTCACAGCTACTCAAGTGTTTTTAATTCTGTCACCCTTTATTGGCTGGTACCATTAAGCCTCAGCTGATTGGCTTTCAAAAGAAGAGCAGTTCTAATAAAAATTATGGCTCTTTTAGTTCAACAGGCAGAATTCAGAGTTGGGAATAAAGCACCTGAGTTGTACGCATCATTTCCGTGGCTTAACAGCAGACACTAATGTCTGCATGCATGTCCCCAACAACTGGTTATTGCCCATACACTGGGAAAGTGTGGTGGTTTTGGGGAAGTCAAATCTTTTCATCCTTCAGTAAAAAGAGAAAAGGCTTGTCCTTTTTTGCAGTGAATTACAGCACCATAGAGAAGGCACTGGGACTTTGGTGAATAGAAAATCTTTCCTGTTGAATTACACTTGAGGCACATTGACATTGCTTTCAGGACCCACGATCATTACTTCTGCCTCCCGGTGAGAGGATGAGCAATGAGTCCCACCAAAGGATTTTGGGAACAGGTTTCCCAGCTAGGCCTCCGTGCCCACCCTCTGGGAAAACTCTCTGTGAATAATTCTTTCTTTCCTGGCTGGAGTGGCGACTGCTTTCAGAAGAGGGGTGGAAGCCTGTTGCAATAAGTAGATCGAGGCTGGTTTGTGGAGTATTTGTCTCTCTGGGTAATTTGATGAATTTAGATTCCATGTGTGTCTTTAAATGTGTGAATGGGCACTTAACATCCACAGCTTTTATCAACATTCAGTGTACTAAGGGTCCTTCTGGATTCTTCCAAGATGTGAGATTCACTCCTGCTGTTGTTTCTCATCTGCAGCCTGAGCCACCCTCCACCAACAAGTGGCAGTTGGATAAATGGCTTAACAAAGTGACATCCCAGAACAAGTCATTTATTTGTGGCCAAAATGAAACACCCATGGAGACAGTGTCTGTGCCTCCTCCTATCATCCAGCCAATGGAAGTCCAGGTCAAAGTGAAAACAACCCCCAGCCAGATCCTGGCTGAACCCAAAGAGAGGCCTCTCCTCAGTCTTATTAGGGAGAAAGTCCGTCCACGGCCGACCCAGAAAACTCCAGAAACCAAGGCTTTGAAGCATAAGTTGTCGACAACTATTGAGACAGCCTCTCAAAGGACGATTGGAAAAAAACAGCCCAAAAAAGTCGAGAAGAACACCAGCATTGATGAGTTTACCTGGCCCAAACCAAATATTATCAGCAGCACCCCCAAAGAAAAAGAAAGCATGGAGCTTCCTGACCCACCAAGAAGCCGCAACAAAGTCACTGCCCACAAACCAGTCCCTAGGAAGGAACCAAGGCCAAACGTTCCCCTGGCTGCCGAGAAAAAGAAGTACAGAGGGCCTGGCAAGATTGTGCCCAAGTCCCGGGAATTCATTGAAACGGATTCGTCCACGTCCGATTCCAACACCGATCAGGAAGAGACCTTACAGATCAAGGTCCTGCCTCCTTGCATTGCTCCGGGACGCAATACCGCCAAATCCAAGGAAGTCTGTGGTGCCAGCTTGACCCTCAGCTCTTTGGTCAGCAACAGTAGCAACAACAGCCTAACCACCGTTAGTGAAGAGCCTGCATTTTCACCCATCCCTGTCATGCAAACCGAGCTGTCGCCACTACGAGATCATGAGAACCTGAAAAATCTGTGGGTGAAGATTGACCTTGACCTGCTGTCTAGAGTACCTGGCCACCACTCACTGCAGGCGACACCAGCCAAGCCAGACCCCAAGGAGCCTGCATCCAAGCCCAAGCGCCAGACCACCACTGCAGCCGCTGAAAAACCCATCCTGAAGGGCAAGCGTAAACACAAGGTAGGCTGTCCTCCCATCCTCCATGGTGTGCCGAGGGATCATGAGCAGCAGCTCTGTGTTGGCGAACTTGATATTAAGCCTCATGTGCAAAGAGGCTAACAGCCATGGAGTGCAGTCTCTGAAGGGCAATGATGCTTTCCATGGGAAATGTGGGATTCAATGTGACCTAGGAGGAATGGTCAGCATTGGGCAGCCAATATGAAGAGTATCCGAAATGGCACATGGGAGATTACGATGGGAAGAAAAGAAGGCTGTGGAGACAGTTGCCTTCCCTGGGTACCCGGTCCCTAGCATTGGCTCCTTAAGCTGCCCGGCTTTCATAGACTCACAGGGTCACCCCCACAGTCCCCACCCTGGCAGCCGCAGGGCACCCAGGTGATCCCAAGCATTCAACATGCCCCCCCCCGGGTCTGCTAATCTCTCCAGACACACATCAGCATCACCACACCCTAGTTATACTTTGATGCTCCTAGCAGACACACAGTCTGCCCAGACTACTCGGTCCCAGAGCTGTGTGGTTGGCCTGACTCATGGAAACCTCACCTGGAAGAGGTTAGGACTGAATTCCAGGGCTACAAACTCTCACCAGAAGGGCAACCATCAATCTCGGCCTCGTGAGTTTGAGCTCTGGCCCTCACTCTTCACCCCTCTTTGGGATGACAGGCGTAACTTCAGAACCAGCCAATGCACAGGCATGTCTTGCACATGGTTTATTGCTTGGCATGTTATTGGTTGTCTAAGTGACCTTTATATGTAACACATGAGCCCCACACTGTTTGCACAGCCTCATGCCATATTAGAGTTGCAGTGTTAGTTTCTCTGCTACTCATTGGTGGGGGCATTATTGATGGAAGAAGAGTCTGAAAACGATAAGTTCTCTTTACTTTTGGTCAGAGATTCCTGTGCCGCCCAATCTTTAATCAGAGGTTCACAGTACAGCTCAACTTGCTCAAATGCCAGCTTCTTGGCTGATTGTTTTCTGTCTGAGCAGAGGTGTGCATTTAACTCCCCGAGCAAAACTAGAAGTTAAAATGGAAGCAAACTGTCTACCTTGCTCATGGTTTTTCAGTGTCAGCATGTGCCATGTATTTCAAATTCTGTCTTTTTCTTCCCATTAAAGCCAACAGAGATCGCAGAGAAAATCCCTGAGAAGAAGCAACGCCTGGACGAGGCCCCCGCTATCTGCCTGCTGCCCCCTTGCATCTCACCAGCGCCACCCCACAAACCTCCGCACAGTAGAGAGTGAGTTTGCCCTGTCTTGGTAGGACGCCTCGATTGTTTGGACCCCTCAGAAATCTCAAAGGAAGCCTTTTGGGGGTGGGGTGGGGTGGGAGAGCCCTCTTTCAGAGGAATGGCAAGTAAGGAAACAGCCAGTCCTGACAGCTGTTCTACCAAGGGTGGGATGAAAGCTGGAATGCAGACTGCCAAATCTTGCATAGTCCATGAGCTCTATAGCAATCTTTCTTTAGCCCAAGTCATGTGGGGCCCAAACTTGGACAAAGTGACCTTTTAGCCTGAAGGGAAGAGTAAAAGAAGTGAAGGAATTAAAATAAGAGAGCATCCAGATCACCTGCTTCTGGGCCACTTCCAGTTTTGATGGCAATGAAAGCAGCCTTTGCACAATGACCCAGCTCCTGCTTCCTCTTTGGTGCCATTCCGTGACCTAAAGACAGCTTGAGGGCTACTAGGTCCATCCTGACATCCTGAGAGGCCAGGGGAGTAACATGTTTGAGGATGCCGCAAAGTGGAGACATCTGAGAGCTGCCCCCCACCCCTTCGGGGCCATGGTATGTCAGGGAAAGCTGGTGGTGATGCATCCATTAGTGCCAGAGTCAGGCGGGAGGCCTCTCTCTCCTCTTCACTCAGATGGCCCCAGCCTTCCCTGGAGAAGTCCTGAGATCTGTTGCTACCAAGCATTGTGACCAAGTTCTTACATCTTAGAAGTATCAGTTAACTAACAGTCATGTTAGCTACTGGAACCATTCCGTCTGGATAATTATTACCATAAATCCATTCAACATTAAAGATTATTTCCATCAAAGACCAGTTTGGGAGCCTATTAGCAGCCCAGAACAGAGGCGCAATCTGGCTAACTGCTGCTAACAATTGATTTCACAGATTACTGTTTAACATCAGTGATATGGTATCAATCTGCCACAGATAAGATGTCGGAAATAAGTTTTCAGCTTGTGGTTGTTGAGATCCATATTGTTTGGAGATGAAAGGTAGGAAAAGACCAATTACCTCTCTATCCACTTGGTATAAAAAGGAGATTGGGGCCCCAAGCTTCTCCTCTCCCTGAGAATCTGTGGCTCTTCATACAATGCATGTGGTATAACTTTGCTCTGAGACATCCCTTCACATACTTGGAGTTCTCAGACCCAACGACCCTTCCAGCGGGGCAAGCTGACCTCTTCACTCCCAAGTGAGCCAGCCCTGTGGGGAAGCAAGCTCCTTACCTGGGGATCAAGCATTGTCCTTCCATGGCCTCCTCCTTCCCTGGAAGACAGACAGAAATGGTATGGCTGCTGTGGCCATAGCTCCCCAGTTTCCAGGCTTCGACCCGTTCAGGCAACCCAAAGACACAAAGAAAGGGCAGGAGGTGTTGCCACAACCATTAGTCTCTGACACTAGTCTCTGTAAGCAGTCCAGTGACCCTCCACTTCTCCCATCTCATGGAAGAGATACAATCAAGTATTAAGTAAATGTCTAGTAATTTGAGTTTGTTCTTCAGAAAATGGTGTTGCTGACTCATGGTCTTTATAGTCTTTCTGCTTTTGTAGTCATTAGAAAAGCAGTGTTTACCTAGTAGCATTCATCGTTCAGGAAGGGCCTGGGCCAGATTCTTAAGCTCATCAAATAAACCCAGATGTGTGGAAAAGATCTCCAGAGCAGACAGAGAGAATGAAGCCAGGACTGGCCTCTCAAGGCTTTTCTCCCAGGAATCCCCTCCTCAAGTTCCATCTGCTCCTTTGTTCCTTGTTGACCTTCCAAACCAAATTCTTAGAAATTTGTAAACATTCACTTTTCTAAATGAATGTTCTAAACCCAACAAAGAATGCCACACACGACTATGACAGCCACAGTTCTCCATCATCTAACAGGAGGGCCCTGCTGAGTCCCACCCCTGCCTCCCAACACATACCTCCTTGGGAGCTTGAAGCATCAGCAGGGCCTCTGAAGCACTGAGTGGTGGTAGTGACACACTTATCTTGTCCACTGTCCCCCTCTGACCTACAGGAGGTGCCCAAGTGGCAAAACCTGTTCTTATAATAAGAAGCCATAATGGTGATAAAGTTATTTCTAGAAAATGCTCCCTGGTTATCCTTCACCAGGGAAGTTATTGAAGGCCCCATGGTTCCAGCTCACTACCAAACAGATGGAAAAGGGACCAGGGGATCGGTGCCCACTGCACAGAATGTGCTGGAGTGTGTGTGGTGTTGTGTGTACAGTGGCGATGGGAAGGCCAAGCACAACTGTAGTGGTCATTGGAAAATCAGACGCAGCTCAAGTAGTGGAGGAGTGGCTCTAGCTAATGAACCACTCACCTCCCATAGACACTCCAGCAATGCTTGACATCTCTCTGATGTCCACTGCTTCTGTAATGATCATACTTAATGCGAGCTGATAGCTGCATAGCTTCCTCATGGACATGGGTCCTATTTCAACAGTTTGCCATCTTTTTTATTGGGCATCACGGCTATCTTAAAATGGTTCTACATGTCAAAGCAATTTTTAAATTCCATTGGCAAATATTTTTTGATTGATCTTAACTAATTAATGTAATGGCAAAACAGTTACTGTTTTTAAATATTTTGCTGCTTCACAAAACTTGACATAGGGCCACATTTATGAAACAAAAGTTGGTGAGGACAGCAAATGCTATTATAGTTGGCAAACGTGGGCAACACAGTGGAAGGGGAACAAGGAGACTGCATTGAGTTCTACCATCTCAGGGAAATCAGACCACTTGAATGCTTGTTCATCTTTGATTTATTGCCTTGACATATTGTAAATCTATATTGCTAGACACTGACTGAAATTGACCAAGAGGAAAACATAAATTCTTGTTGACTTCATTTGCTATTGAAAACTGTATCAATAATCATGGAAAGTAAATGGCTGCATAGTGCCATATTAGTTGTCTAAGAAAAGATTAAAATTCAAGTAATCTTCATTGATTAGGCTAAGACAGTAACTAAAATGAAAATCCATGACCCAATTACCATGTTAAGCAGCTAGCATAAGGTTTTAGTTGTTCTGTTTTATTTGAAGTCTCTGTTTCTTTGATGGTGCCCATTTAATGGGCAGATAAATCAGTCTGAAAGCATGGGAGTACTTCTAGGACTACAGATGTCTTATGGCGATATGACAAAATAGTTTCCAAATGGGTTCCATAAAAGGAAGCACATCAGTACTCCAGTATAACAGTGTAAGGTCAGTGGCTTCTTGTACCTTGGTATGGGCCTAGAATATGTTGAACATATGGTTTTCAGTGTGTCACGAAAGTATTTAGTGTGTTATTGATAGCTAAGTAATGTACAGCATAATATTTCTTAAGAAAATATCCCCCTACTCATTGTTTATTGTTCCATTTATTGTGTGATTATGCAAGTAAGTCCTAGGGCAAAATAAGTAGGAACCATCTTAAAAAATGATGGGATTAAAGTCTGCATTGGATTTTCCATAAAAAATCTAATTGAGAGAAATCTTGAAATGTTACAAATATCATACTATAGCACCCTCCATTAGACAGTTACATTTATCATGGAGTTCTGCTTCAGAGATATGTGTTTATTCTTAGATACATCTATTTGCATTTATTTATAGCTAGAGCTCTTTATAGATATCTATGTCTACATGCATTTTTGTATATACTCTTCTTCACCATAGTTAAAGGACGATCAACTAAAATCATACTTATATTGAAAGTATCCACATCATGGGAAAAATCACAGAAGAGAGACAAAACTTTTTGACACTCTATGCTTTTGTTTACACAGGAACAGTTCATCCAGGAGAGCAAATAGAAGGAAGGAAGAAAAGCTGTTTCCTCCTCCACTTTCCCCACTGCCAGAGGACCCTCCACGCCGCAGAAACATCAGTGGCAGCAATGGCCCCTTTGGTCAAGACAAGAACATCCCTATGATCGGACAGATCACCTCTACTAAACCGAAGAGAAGTGAAGGCAAATTCTGTGCTACTTTCAAAGGGATATCCGTAAATGTAAGCATCTCAGAAGAAGTATTATAATCATCAGGTACAAACAGGTTGACCCAGCTTGTCTAACCAGATGTGACCCCTGGGGGGATGGGAGGAAAAGGCAGAGAGAACAGTGTACAGAAATACACAAACTCTCCATTATTTCAAATCTCGATTGTTCTAATGTAGGATGAATTTTTCATTCCAGTCTTACTTCTCCCAACAAATTATTATGCAGAGACTCGGGGCTTTGGACATCCTTTGGTCTAATACTTTCATATCTTGGCAGTGGAGACACACAAAGTACTGATCGGGCACATGGCATCAGCACTGATCATTTAGTGAATGAAAGAACCAGTGGATGAGGTGAGATTGCCCAACATCACTGAAACAGGGCTGAAACTCACAGTTGCATCTTCCCAGCACCCAGTGCAGCAGGTGTGAATTGTCTTTAAAATAGTGACCCAAAAAAATGGAATTTAATAGGTGAATCTGTTGGTAAAAATTGCACAGCTGTGGTTCTAAGCTCAACTAAAGGATTATCCAGCCCTTTGGATTTTCAGCACCACTGCTCTGTTAGCATAGAAAATTGAGACTTTGCATCATTTTTCACATCTGTGCAGTCTTTCCGTCTGTCTCAGGTATAGGTACCTAAAGCACAAAAGCCACAAGCAAAGTGTCACCGGTGAATATTAATGACAAATGCATCTGCTTTTCCATGTAAATGTATGTATGTGCAGATGTGGCATCTGTATGCATCTAGTCTCCTTTAAGTGTAATGTAAAAAAGCAAATACGGATTGCATGGAGCACTGGGTGTGGTGAAAAAATAATGATACTGTTATGCTGAAAATAAATAAATTAAAAAAAAGCAAATATGGGAAAATCAATGAGCTTTCAAATGTCTTGATGCCAGCCTGGTGGACCCTGGACCAAACATGCCCATTTACCACTCCATGAAAAGCAACAAGGCCTCTGAGCTTGAAGGACTCCAAGGTAGAGTCCTCCATCATCTGAGATGACTGGCATGGCACGCATATCTAGGCCAATTTCATCGCTGGTATGGAGCAATTGGTGTATTGTAAAATAGTCATTTTCCATATGAAATTGTGTGTGTGTGCACGCATGCGCCCACACAATATTTGCATTCACATTTAAAAATGCTGACCTCGTTAGAAATTAAACCATCTACTCTAAACAGTAATTATGCTATCAATCCCATTTTTCATACTGAATGTAATTAATATGGTAAACTCCAACTGGTGCTCTTTTCTCTTGCAAGCTTTAGGAGGACATACGCCAGACCTAGGCAATTCTCTTCATACAATGCCTGGTGTATTAGCACAGAGAATTAGGTGCCTAATAAAGTTGTGATTGTGACAATGGTAATGCTTACAAGCATCAGCAAATTCATATCTATAAGAACTAAAAGCTACTAGGGAAACCCGATAAATATGGTTCCATCAGCACCTAGAAGTGGATTGCCCTCCTTAAGGAACTCATTGGAGTCTCCCATGAGAGGCTCCAATGACTGACTACCCATTGCCACTTCCTTTCATAAATGACTTGAAACCTGGAAGACAAATACATTTTTGCCTTAGCCTGGAGGTTAGGAGGCTTGGTGCATGGTGTTAAAACTTCAACAGGTTTTCTATGGCCTGGGGCAAATTACAAAACCACTCTGAGTCCATAAAACGAGTGGATTTGATTAGATGATCTGTAAGGCTTCTTCCAGCTCCCAAAGGATTTTCAATCCTGTGCTCTCAGAGTCTTCTGTATTTTACTTTGGCATGAAGTCTCATTTATTGATTCAATAGATGGCTGAAAATGGATGGAGAACACATTTATGTAACTTGCATGATCATGACTGAACACAGCCATTTCAAGTCATCTATGCCAGGACTGACAACAGTGTCATGTGCATAGTGGATGCAGTGCTTTGGGGTCCTTGTCACATAGCTTGATCATAGAGACAAGTGGGACCATCTTGGGTTGACTCCACTGCCTGGTCCAGGCCATCTGGCTTTGGCAGTGGAAACCTGGAGTTTTAGAAGGCTTCAATGTTTTTCTGTGTTTGGTTGAATAAAATCCATGATGATTTGTCAAGGATTTTCTCCCTATCCATCCCAACAATTGTTACATGGGTAGCCTCTCACCACATTTCTTTCAGTGAGCTCTTGGTTGTAAGTTTTGATAATCAGAAGATTCAGGGTCGAGTGGAAAAGATAGACTTGCATGGACATAAGGAATGTTCACATTTGGCTTCTATTTTGCAACTGACCCTCTTGAGTCAGGCAGGTATGGTGCACACAGTCAGCAAATTATTGGGAGCATGAGGCTGTGGGGCGGGGGGATGGGGTGGGGTAGCGATGTCAGAAATCAGAGATGGCACCAGTGTTCAGAAAGCTCTCAGTGTGAGGTAAACAATGAGACACGTGCTCAAAGAACTACGATATAAAATGTCTGGTGGGTGGTGTCATAGAGAGGGATTAAGACAGACTTCAGTTCTCTGAAGGGGCAAGGAAGATTAAAACCCCTCTGGCTGGAGACATAGGTGGTTTTCCTGGAGGAGAAGGCATTTGTTGAGCTGGGTCTTAAAAGTTGAGGACAGTTTAGAAATGAAGGGATGTGGTTAAACAAAATGTGATCTGTACATACAATGAAATATTCTTCAGCCTTAAAAGGGAAGGCCATTCCGACATGTGCTATGATGTGGTTGGACCTTGAGGACTTGACGCTGAGTGAAAGAAGCCAGTTGTATGTATTTTACCACAGTTTTTTTTTTAATTAAAAATTAGAGCAAATTTTCACCAGGTGAAAAAGGAAAAGTAATGAAGGGAAGGTTCTTTCAACTCTAAGACTGCACATGAACCAAAGCAGGAAATTGAAGAAGGCAGGTTGTGTCCAGTCTGGGGGAAGGTCTATAGGAATGAGGAGGAGGAGATCAAGAGGAAAGCAGAAGCCAGATTAGGGAGGACCTCACAGGCCAGCAAAGGAGCTCAGCCTTGGGTTTGCATTTGGATTCAAGGCAGTGAAATGCATGGAACTTTGTGGAAAAAGGTCCGGCAGCAGAGTGAAAATGGATTGGAAAAGCTGGCTCCAAGGTCAGAGGTCCAGCTGGGTTGCTGATGGTCTCGGTCAGAAGCCACGAGGGCCCGCACTTGGTGGCTTCAGAGCAGGAAGGGACAGATTTGAGAAATGGTGGGGAGATGCAATGAATAGGACTCTATAATGGATTGGATAAGGGTAATGGAGGGGAAGATATTAAAGATGAAATAGAGCGGGGAAATTCACTTTTTTTTTTTTTGAAGCTCTTTTCAAAAGAGTTTTAGGATCATTATCATTTTTTGAAATGGAAGAATTTACAGCACTTCAACATATAAAGCTGATTAAAGCAGAGCAGTTCAGATGGAAGGCAAGGTGGGGAGTATACTGGCTCCAATGCTTCTGGCCCGGGGATGACCACAGTGCCCTTACTGACATGGAGAAATCCAGTCTTGGTGATAAGGGAAGACCGTTGCTGCCATTAACAGAAAGAGGGAACTGGTTTTGTTATCAATTTGGTTTCAGGGCAATTTGATGGGCTAATGGCCATCTTGGTGATAATGAGCCAGAGGTGATCACCACACAACTGGAGCGTTAGAGAGAGGGTAAGATTGAGGTTTCCATTTGGCAGTGATCTAGATATTATCCAATCTATGCCAACACAAATGGGATTGGCAAATCCTGTCAAGCTCAGGAAAGAAGAGGAATGGATGGGGACCTGAGGAGTGAACCTTGGGAGATATCAACCTTAGAGAGATAGCAACTCAGACAAGCAGAAGAAGGAGGAGGTCCCATGGCAAACATGGTCAGAGGTAGAACAGTCAAGATCACGCCACAATTGCCGGGTAGGGAGGGCCAAGTGTACCGTGGTCTCACATATACTGTCACAGAAGCACCTACATTTTTTCGGCTGGATTCCACTCTTTCCATGGCAGTGACAGTTCAGGATGAAACCCAGAAATCTCTTGCCCATTTAGTTTTTGATCTGTTCAAAATAAGCTTTCACCATCTCAAGACTTCAAAATGAGGAGGCATTCATGTGACATTCACTTCGCCAGACATCAGTCAAGGCCTCAATGAACAAAAGGGCAGCTTTAGCTTTGGTTCCAGGGTATAAGTCCTGGTTTGCTGCACTGAATTGCAGAGTGACTGGAGTACCTTATTTACCCTAATGGAAGTTTTTGGGCTGTTCCCTTATCAAAAATTTTCATATCAGGGTCACCTCTCTTTCTCTATCCCCCCACCCATGCTCGCTCTTGCTGTCTTCATTCTCCTTCCTCCTTCTTGTCTTTCTCTCCCTACCCCCTTCTTCCTCTCCCCACCCACATTTCCTATAAGATCTGCCAATGGCTCTCTTGTTGAGATAATGATGTAATCACAGCAACTGACTAGCTCCATGGATTGGTATTATCCTAGAACAAGCGCTGGTGATCTACCAGGGTCACCTGTTTATTCTCAAGCTGTGTGCATTGTTACCTTTCTTTTGCCTTGTTTCCTACTGTACTTGACATTAAAAGTATATGTGAAAAGATGTTCTAAGAGGCTGAACCTTATGGCAACTGTCTGTCCTTTTCCCCAGGATGGAGACACTCCAAAAAAGACAAGCTCTGCTGCCATTATGGTTACCAACACAGCTATTGCCACTGCCACTGTCACTGCTACTGCCATTGTCACTGCCACTGTCACGGCCACTGCAACTGCCACGGCCACAGCCACTACCACAACCACTACCACAACCATCTCTACCATCACCTCCACAATCACTACAGGCCTCATGGATAGCAGTCACCTGGAGATGGCATCCTGGGCAGCCCTGCCTCTTCTGTCCAGCAGCACCGCCAATGTCCGGAGACCCAAGCTCACTTTTGATGACTCGTATGTTTTTCCAGATCATCACAGATATGGTGTGGGGGTGGTGCATGGGGATGGGTGCATGCAGGATGGCTTTTCTAGCACCAAAGTAAGACTTCAGCGGTGGCCCCTCATCCCCACACATCCTCTGTCTGCACCAAGAAATGTCTTTGGCCCATTTTGATCATGGAGCTCTGGTACCATTTCCAAAGACAGGTGCTTAATTCTAGGTTGCTTTGGCCCCCTTTCTTTCTTTATTTATTTCTTTTTTTTTAATATTTTATTTATTTATTTGACACAGAGAGAGAGAGATCACAAGTAGGCAGAGAGGCAGGCAGAGAGATGGGGGGAAGCAGGCTTCTCAGCAAGCACAGAGCCTGATACGGGGCTCAATCCCTGGACTCTGATATCATGACCTGACCCAAAGGCAGAGGCTTAACCCACTGAGCCACTCAGCTGCCCCTTGGCTCCCTTTCTTATTCATGTCCTCAGATTGAACAGAGCGCCAGCAGCAGCTAGGTTCATTGGGGTCCATGGGATGTTCGTACAGTGGAATGACTGGGTTGCAGGGGCCAATAATGGATCCCAGTGGGCCATTACACACTTCACATCCCACTTCTGGGCTTCTTTCAAAGTTGGTTATTCTGCAAATGCTAGAGGTCACCTGCCTTCTCCAAGGCATTGTATTGGCATGGATTTATAGCAAAACTATTTGTGGCTCTTCAGTCTTTTGGGGAAAAGATGAAACTTTAAGGAGTCTGTTTTGTTTCTTCAGGGTTCACAATGCTGATTATTACATGCAAGAGGCTAAGAAGCTGAAGCACAAAGCTGATGCACTGGTAGGTTTTACCCCTCTTGCTGCTTCCCTCCCATTCCAGTATCATGTTTTGAAGGGAAACAAAGAAGTCATCTTATCAATAAGTCCAACTGTCTCATTGCTATGCTGACATAGGCAGATTGGGGCTGATTCATTCCTTACACCAGAATTCCCGAGCTCTTGGCAGCATGTTTCCCTGCCCTTATTCATGTTCTCACTCTTCTTCCCCTTGCCCCAACTTCCCAACTTAAATGCCACATACTGTTGCAGGCTTTCGAGTGAATTCGAGATGACTTTTGAAAGTGCCCTGGAGAAAGTGGGAAATCCCTTTGGCTTCAGTAAATCCAAACTGGTGTAGACAGACAAAGTGGTTGACAGCTGGTCAGGTGGCCTCCAAAAATGGCTTTGAGAAACCCAGGTGTGTAGAAAAAAATGCAGCTCCATGCTGAACTGATTACATGTTTCCAGGTGAGGCCCACAGTCAGGCTAGGACCCCACACAGAGAAATGAAGTTCTGTCATCCAGAGTTCTGAGGACATATGGCCTTGTTTCCTCCAAGGGTCTTGGCCACCGAGACCAACGATGATCTCAGCATGTTGAGTTGCCTTGATTGCTCCTCCTAATGGGGGTCTCAGCCACATGTCACAATTACTCAGGAAGCTTTAAATAAACCCAATGCCCAAGCCTCACCCCAGATAGATGGAGTCAGAATTTCTGAGATGAGGACCCAGGCATAGATATTAATACTCTCTACTGTCCCCAGAGAAGGGCAGTGCTTCAGTTCAGGGTCCTCACCTCAGTTCAACTCCATTATGTTAAAAAAAAAAAAAAAGCCCACTGTCCTCCATCATAACAGTGTGTCTATCCAGGACTTAGCTGGCTCACAATGTTGGACAGTCATTTTCCCACTGTGGTCCAAATTGCTCAGGTATTGTCTACGGCTAACCTTTCTGTGGCAGGAGCGCTCCTTTGAAAGCTACTGTCCCCTGCTTCTGCAGACAAAAATGACAAGGCAGGCTGGGTACCCACTCCACTGGTGATGCTGAAGAGACTCATGGGCTCATGGAGTGGGACCATGTAGGAAAGGTTTGGAGGAACTGAGAAAAATCAGAGCCACAGATATATATATAGAGATAGATAGATAGATAGATAGATATAGATAGATATAGATATAGATATAGATATAGATATAGATATAGATATAGATCTATCTATATCTATCTATCTATATCTATCTATCTCTCTATATATATATAGAGAGAGAGATAGTTAAGAGCCAACATCACTCTGTACCTTCCAGGGCTATGTTTATGTGTACCCCTAAAATCACTTTTTGTCTAAGCCATTTAGAAAATGCATTTTCATTTGAGGCAACTCCAACCCCCCTTGGGGGCAAAAGCCAGTTTTGGGGTTAAAGTAAAAATGTCAGACATTGGAATGGTGCATGACCCTCCAGTCCACAGGGCACGAAGAGATGCTGAGCATACTTTTGGTCTTTATGTTTCGGTGGAGGTGTGTGAAAAAAATACCTCAAATAACTCCCACAGGGTTCAGGGGAGAGGTGGTAATGATGGAAACAAAGGTTGAGAGACACTCATTTAAAGGAAGATATCTTTGCTAGGCTCATGTCTGTGCCAGACCCAGAGGCCCCCTGTTGTTTGAACCCCTTGGTTTATGGATGGGGAAACTGAGGCCTGGGACCAGGGTAGGACCTGGCCACAAAGTGGCACAATGACCACGTAATCGTCTCTCTGGACTTTTCAGTCTCTCCTTTTGGAAAAAGAGAGGTTTGGTCTAGGAGATCTTTAGGAAGCCTTCCTGCTGTGGGTTTTTGAATGAGAAATCACTTTGAAAAATCAAGTTGTAAAGAAGAATTTCCTCACAAGAAAGGCAGTCAGAGCCAGATTACCTAAGGAAATAATCAGGTGAGGCACGAGAAGGAGGAGATAGTTTACACACACACACATAGGTTTTCATAAAATCGCTTTGAACGTGGTTGAAACCAGTATTCTTCCATAACAGCTCACAGTGAGGAAACTGCAGAACATTTATTGTAAAAAGAGTCATTTACAACAGTGGTTCTGTAGGACCTGTAACTCATCATTTTATAGTTGTACTTAATCCTTTTCCAGAAACAGCTACTCTGCCATTTTGAGAATTGAAACCTTCATAGCTGCAAGAAAATATTTTGATAAAAGGTATACAAGAAAATTAAAATAGCTAAATCTGCATTATATTGGTTCTTTTTACATAAAATCTCGTATTAGTGGAATTCTTACATCCAGCTATCAAAAAATTGAAAACATTAAATACTGTTATAAAATACTCACTATAAAAGTGTCATATATAGTATTCATTATACATAAAAAAGAAATCAGTATGTCTGAGTCAGTTTAATCATGACCATTATCGGGGCTAAAACCTTTTGCAATAAAATTTTACTAAACTAAAATATTTAGTAGTGCTATATTTTTTGGCTTTTTGACACACTATTTCAGGCCATCATTTACAATGAAAGTGATATGATTCTTGTCAACAGTCACACCAGAAGCTTCACACTTTTCATGACAATAGCATCAATTTGTTACTCCTCCCCTGGGGATGGGGTTGATGTGATCGCATAGACTGTATAGGGAAGTTGCCCATGAGTCTCATGAAAAGAAGAGTTTCAGGGCAAGCTCTGCCCATAGGATGCTCCAAGGCCCTGTCTAGTCAATTCCCTGGGGGGAAGGGTGCAAAATGGCCCTGGGGTTGAGACCTGCTCCTTTACCTGGGGGAGAAAAGAGACAATATGCTATTAACAAGTCATCTTCTTGTTTTAGTTTGAGAAATTTGGCAAAGCCGTGAATTACGCCGACGCAGCCTTGTCCTTCACCGAATGTGGCAATGCGATGGAGCGTGACCCTCTAGAAGCCAAGTCTCCCTATACCATGTACTCTGAGACCGTGGAGCTCCTCAGGTTAATGGCCTTTCTGCAGCCATCTTCCTAAGCTCATCTCAGTCGTAATTAGAAGCTGCTATGTTTTTTTAAAACTATCATTTCCTCCTACTAATGGTTTGTCTTATGCATCTTCTTCTTAGAAGTCATCGTAATTAGTTCTTGCCATTTTTTTAATGTCATGGAAATTTATAATTGATGGACACTACTTTTATAAATTATCCCCTTCAGAGGTTGTAACATGAGTGTTATAATTTACAATATTCATAAAATTAAAATGGAAACATAGTGGGTAGAAGTAAAGTATAATAATTTCACCATTTGGTATTGACACTTGCCTTTTCAAAGTGCAGTTTTATAATTCAAGGAAGGTGGCGCTATCAAGATTTCTGTTATAAACCAAGTTTTCTCAGAATTTCTGCATTGGTTGTTAAAAAGGAGGAGCCACTGTTCCTACACAAAGTTGGCTTGAGGGCAGCAGGTATGCATGAACTTCCCCTGTGTCTGTAACTTCAAGGAAACAGACAAGGTGGTAGAAGGGGGAGGGATAAAAATCAGAAGATGGGAATAGGAACCAGTATATTAACTGCACAGATTATTGGTCTCATTTGCATTTGAAATGAAATTTCCTGGCCTGCCCCTGATCTTGTGGAATAGAATTTGTGAGTAATCAGAAAAATTCCTGGAAGAAGTGGAAAGAGAAGAAATGCCCACTGTTGTATTTTCCAGCAATGTGCAGATATTTGTAAAATAATTGAAAAGCACCATCATTTGCTGGATGGACTAAATAATTGCTTTTGTTTGAGTGAGCAGTTCCTCACCTGATAAGTCCTTTCTATTCGGGTCACCTCTGGCTCGATTAATTGATAATGCCAGGCCTCGCTTTTACTGTTACAAATCGGAGACCCTTGTAATTAAACCTCCAGACAAACATTGGACACACTGAGCATGCATTTTTATCCAGCAAAGTCTTCCAAAAGATCAAAAGAATGCAAAGTATTATTAAAAAAAAAAAACCCAACTGTGCTTCCATAGAATCAGAAAAGGAAGTTCAAGTCACTAAAGTAGGGGGTTTATGAGGAAAGCAGCCTCACCTTACCAGGCAACCACCTTTGGCTTTCCTCTATTCAGAGAAGCATGTAAGGCATCTATATCTCAGACTTGCTTTCTGCTCTGTGAAAGCCACCACTGCCATTCTGTAGCTTTTAATAGGAAATTGATTTCTCAGTGTATTCGAGGCCACCAGTGATTTTCAAAGATGCACAGGATGAAATTTCTGGCAAAAATTAAAAACCAAGGGGCAGCATTAGTGAACAGACACAGAGAAAATTCATGTTCTCTATCCATCCAACATGCAAACTTTTTTTAAGGCACTTTTTAAATTAGTAAGAAAGTTAAAAAAATACTAATACCTAGTGTTTAGATACACACATGCAGACATGCGCCAAATAATGGTGACCTAGGCCTCACCTTTGCTGGGGGAATGGAACCTGATCATTATAAAGTGAGGGAAATTTGGCATTATGGAGGAAAAGCTTTACAAATGAGCATTCATATCTTTTCAGCCAGTAATTCAACTTCTGAAAATGTGAATTTCCTGTACTGAAAAAAGTAATTGTGAGAGTAGAGCAAGTTATCTGTATGGTGTTAAGTTTGGCATATATTATAGCACACAATTAGAAGCAAACCAAATAATCAATCACAGAAGAGTAAGTAATTACACTGTAGTACACTCAACAGAATTCTTTGTAGCCAGTGAATATCAGCAACGATGGAGACTATGTAACTGCAGAATTATATACACACTACATTTCTGGCCATGAAAAGCATGTTTCTGCCTGTAGACCATGCGGGAAGGGAAATGAGATCCCAGCTGCAGTAGGGTGAAATGATGGGTGTTTCCCATCTCTCTCTATATTTTTCTTTCTTCTTCATTTTTTTTTTTTTTTTAGGAAAACATATGCTTTCTTAAAGATACAAAAGCAGAGCATCGTATTTCATTTCTGGTAAAAATGCAGTGCGAATCTTGGAATAACATTTATTCCCATTAGAAAACACTTCTTTTTCCATTATTATTTACAGGGGAGAATGTATGGACGTTCACTTTAGAGTCAATAGTTTGAAACTTTATCTTAATTGTTGATTCCTGAGCAGTTGTAAGAAATGATCAAGGAAGTTCCTCTGGCCCCGTGCCCAGTTTCCCCCAACAGTATCACAAACCAGACAATGAAATTGACAAAATCAATGGACTTCTTTCAGAGTTTCACATGCACCCCTTCATGTGCCCTCTGTTTACATTTACAGATTTCACATTTTTTGTAGAGCATGTGTGGGTATATATATGGGAGTGTATATATATATATATATATATATATATATATATTCATATGTATATGTATATATAAATATACATATATATATATATTTAAGAAAATTTCAGTTGGGAATAAAATGGGCAAAAACAATTTAGGTCTTCTGGTCCCTTGAGGCAACTGAAGTTCCATGAGCCACTCACTTCAAAAGATGTTGCAATTAGAGGGTAACTAATATGAACATGGGTTTTAGTGGCATAATATGTGGTGGAGAGATTTTTATCACTCTCCGGCAGTATGCTGGCCACAGAGAGAGCCCAGTTTTCTTCCATCAAGCAATTATAGCAGCTCCGAGCCCTGGGAATCTGCAGTAGAAATGTATTTGTGCAAACAAGTGGGACATCACAATGACTTGACATTTCAGTGATCCAGCTGTCAAAGACAGTTTGATTTATTACATAATAAAAATCCTTTCACTTAATATGGCAATAGAAGGGACCCACACCCAGTTCACAAGTCCTTTCGCTGGAAAATATTCTTTCATAGCAGTGGAGCCATAACCAGGAGACAAGGTGCCCGGTCTTAGGGGGCAAGCCCTGGGGCACCTGGTGTTCTGGGGAGGTTGTTAAAAATGGGGAGTCCATGGTGCAGGCTCTCCATCACCTTCTCATAAATAAGAACGACCCCAGGCTGCCTGCACACTTCCAGCTTCCTTTTGCAATGCTGAACTCAATTACTTATTCCTCCACAGGTACCTGTGAAATTGCATTAAAGCTCAGACAATGATTTTATGCAATGAATTGATTTTCAAGAGTCTAAACGCCCAGAATGGGATGTGCTCAGCTAGAAGAAAAAAATGAGAACCGTTCCACCTTTGACCACCCCAATGTGGAACAGTAACAATTAAAGAGAATGGAAAGACAAAATATATAAGCATCATAAATTAAAGGCTCTTAGACCGGCAAATGCTGTGAAATTGACCTTCCTCTTAAAAAAATAAAATAAAACCACTTTCTATAGGAATATCTTCAAAACATGAGCCATTAGAAAAGACCTTTTTAACTGTGTGATTGTGGGCTCCCCATTCCTGTGTCAGACAGAGTCATGTATCATTTACCTTGTCAGTCATGAACTCAACTGAGACGGACACCTGTGGCCGCCTATCATCGCAGACCAGTCATGCTGGTTAGCTAGAGTGGTCCTCAGGACGGTCTGTGGCCAGCATGTTTTTCTGTTTGTTTGTTTGTTTGTTTTTATTTCAATTTCAGTTAGTTAACATACAGTGTTCTATCAGAGGTATGATACAGTGATTCGGCACCTCCATGCATCCCCCGGGCCTCATCACAACAGGTGCACTCCTTAATCCCTATCACCTGGTTCCCTCCGCTCTCCCCCACCCAAGTCACCATCAGTTTGTTCTCTAGAGTTGAATCTGTTTCTGAATTTGTCTCCCTTTTTTCTGCCTTTGCTTGTTTGTTTTGTTTCTTCAATTCCACATATGAGTGAGATCATGCGGTATTTGTCCTCCGCTGACTGATTTAGTTCACTTAGCGTGACACGCTCTAGTTCCAGCCACATTGTCGCCGATGGTGAGCACTCATTCTTTTTGAGGATTTTGCCACACTATGGTAGTTCCACATCACTGCCTTAGAAGGTGGGCTCCACATTTAGCTGACCTCTCCAGGGCTGACTTCTGTACGCCACTCTTTGGATCATCACTTCACACTTGTTTCCAGGAACTCGTGTTCCTGCCCACCTGACCTACATTTTCCTCCCACCCCGAGCAAATGTGGCACTAAGGCGTTCAGGCGATGGGAATAGCAATGACCTCTAGACTCTCTGAAGGGTCATGCGGATGGCACTTGAGCTTGTCCTTTCTCTTCAAAGGTATGCGATGAGACTGAAGAACTTTGCAAGCCCCTTGGCTTCGGATGGGGACAAAAAGCTGGCGGTATTATGGTAAGTCTCACAGAGGTTGCGGGAAAGCAACTGAAATGTCACAGAAGGATTTGAAAACTCCAAATCGACTTAAGCTGCTTACCTCAGATCATTATTCTTGTTTTCCATTAAACTATTAAAGGATAACTAATGGATTTCTTCAGTTGCTGACTAAACATTTACTCTCCTAATTTATACCCTTATCAAGATGGGATTTTAATGCTTACCCCTTCTCTTTGAAGCATTTTCCTTTTTTTACTTCTGGCTCTCAGTAACCATAAGGGAGGGAGCACAGCCTGTGAATCAGCATTTTTGTAGCATTAACATAATCCTTTCCTCCTCGCCACAGCTACAGGTGTTTATCACTTCTCTACTTGCGGATGTTCAAGCTGAAGAAGGACCATGCTATGAAGTACTCCAGATCACTGATGGAATATTTTAAGGTAATCCTTATTTTGTATAATTTATAAGTACCGGGTGGACATAATCACTAATGAGACATGGCAAGCATGTGATTAAATATCAAGGTTGTTGCTGCAACAGGCTTAGCCACTGTCATCCCAGCCAGCCATGGCCCTCCTGCCTCTCTCCCTCGGGGATCAGCAGAGAGCTCACGTTTGATTTGATTCCTGGGAGAGAAGGTGCAGTAGTGTGATCCCTTGATTACCTTCTGGACTGGCCAAATGACCCTTAACATCTTCCTGGTTGCAGTCAGGGGAATGATGCTGCCTTCTTCCCCACCTTGCACGGTGGGGACACACCAGGGGACACAGGTTGTGTCCATGGTCATGGCCTGTCTCCTGTGAAGTGAGCAGCCAGCCCAGAAATGTCTTAACAGTGGGATAAGTCGCTGCAGCCACCCTGGGCTCTAGGGGGATAGCCATTCCCGTAAGAGCCCTTTAGCCATGGGTAGCCTTGGAGGGCAGTGGTTGCTCTTGAAAACTACTGATCAAAATTAATTAATTAATTGATTAATTAAATGATAAAAAAAAACAAAACAACTGATTGCTCTGGTTACCAAAATAAACTAGCCCATGGTCTAGGGAACTGGAGATTTTAATTCACAAGCAAAAAAGGAAGGGAAGGAAAGGAAAAAGAAAGAAAAAGAAAAGGAAGGAAAGAAGGAATTTTAACTGCAAAATAATGCCAAAATTTGGGACTGAGCCCAGATAAAAACTGGCCACTGACTGGCTTCATGGTCTCTGAAGCTTCTGCTTCATTTGCAGCAGCCCTCCCCCCCAACTGGTCATGATTTAGATTTGAGAAGGCTCAAGGCTCCTGTTCGTCATGTCTTAAAGGAAAAGGATGATTATTTATTTATTATTATTATTATTATTATTATTATTATTTCTGCCATGTGCATGAAACTGCTTAGCTAAATTGCACCAAAGCAGTTGTCCGAGATGAATTGAACCATGACCCTCACATTGGTCTCCCAAGTGCACTAAGTGGCACAGGGCATGGTTATAGGAGCACGCCGACTGGGCTGGGGGAAAGAGCACATCTACCAGCTACTCCCTGGTGTGGCCACAATTCCATGAAGCTGGTACTCATGTAGGGGTGATGCATCAAATACAGCAGCTGCCCATCGCCCCCACTACATTTCCGCTCTCCACCTGTGCCACAGAAAGGTAGCTCTCGAACCTGAGTGGGCATCTGGAGGCCCTGGGGAGCTCATGAACTCTGAGTCCATGATCCCATTCTCAGAGTCCGCTACTGGAGGTCTGGGACAGGGCTGGAGAGCTGACACGTGTAATGAGTTCCTAGGGGATCCTGCTGCCACTGCTGGTCTTGGGCTTATGCTTAGAGAGCCACAGCTCTAGTATCTGTCCTCTTTGGCCTGTTCTTTGTGATGTTCAGGGCATGGTAAAAATGCCAAACAGATGTTGAATAACTCACTCTTCTGGCAGTGTGCTGAGCTGCTTTTAGATGAAAAACTGGAGTTTGCAGAACACAACTTAGATGCAGGTCTCCCGCCATGCTCCAGAGAAGTGTTGCCAGTCTGGGCTCCTGAAAATGCCTGACTCTCCCTAGCACCTCATTTGCAAATGGGGCTGGGCCGCAACCCAAGAGGCAGGGAGGAACATAACATTGGTCTTTGCCAGAGAAGGCCAGCCTGAGTCAGGCTGGGGGTTGGGGGCTGGTCCTGTGCAATTTGGGCTCTGACCCAGTAATGTCATTGTGGTGAGCTGGACCACTGTCCTAATGTGGCGGTGCTGAATGTTCTAAAGGTATGTCGTCCCCTCAAATGCAGGAGGCCCATTTTTGAAACCAGCCCAGTTCCATTCAGAGGGACAAAGGATCCTCGGTGGTCCATGGCAATGCACCCCCGGATCAGTGGCATTGCTAAACAGGGATTTGCCTGTCACTCTGCTCAGTCCTGGCCCATTCCTGGGAAGTCAGAAATTACAGCCCACGTTGCATCCCAGGAAAAAGTTTGCCATGGGAGCTAAAGGTGAAAGGCTTGCCAGTACTCTGAAGAGCTTGTTTTGCAGAATAAATTTCAGATGAGGATAATTAAGCCACTTCTTGGAGAACTGAGTCTGATTTCACTGGGCCTTTTAGTATATAAGATCTTTCATCAAGTGACTTGCATGGTCCTGATTGGAGCCCGCTAATTATCCTACCCAGCTATTTTCATCGAGTGTGCGTCGTGGTGTGCTGACGTGCACTTAACATCCCAGCTCTGAGAACAGAACAGGAGGCATCCCGAAACGCTGCAATCAATATTAATGTACTCGAAATCACACTTCCATCTGTTTCTGAATTAATAAAACACAAAATAGATGTCCTTATTTCCCTCTCTCTCTCTCTTTTTTAGCAAAATGCCTCAAAAGTCGCTCAGATACCGTCTCCCTGGGTAGGCAATGGAAAGTAAGTATCTTACAAAAATTGCTTTTTCAGAAACTCAGCTATTTAAGAGACCCCCCCCCCAAATATTTTGTATCAACAACTCAGGAGCGAAGGTCATTCCTGAGACTAGAGTAATTTTTGTGCACACGAAATTCTGGTCCAGTTTCAGCTAAGGGCAAGACAGAAAAGTTTAATGGGATGTAATTCCAAATTTCTTCAACTATTTGATCTTTAAGCCAAATTATGGTCATAAAAATATCTGTTAATGAGATGGCAAGCACCGTGACATTTCAAGGGAGGCAGGGTAAAGTTAACTCCATGGCAGTGATTTTTCAATGATTCACTTGGTAATGAAAGACCAATGAAATATTCATTGATACATACTAAGTGCCATTTAATAAAACCAAAGGCATAATAGTGTTGAGAATGTGAAGGCACTTAGTCAGCCAATTATCTGAGCCTTCATGGTGATTTTTATGTTAATACTAAAACACCCTGACCTAAAATACATAAAAGCATCCACTCTACTGCTGATCTAAGGCTCAGCAGAATCCCCCAATTTCTCCTCTGCTCAGAGTTGGAAGAGCACCCACTGGGTTCTGAGGCTGTCCCAAGCTCCCAGGGGGACTCAGGGAGGGGCAGGGCTGGTGGGTGGGGCACAAGGGTCCCTTCCCAACGCCGAGTGTGTTCCTCTAGCTCTAAAGGGAAAGAGCTGGACTCCTTGGCATCTGAGGCCCCTGCAAAGAGCCATTCCTGCTAAGAGGAAGATTTGGAAGACCAGTTCTGTCCCTGTAGTGACCTGGCTCCATGCCTGCCCTTCTGTGCTTGAGCATCAGTGTTCCTTCTGATTCCAGTCCCTCCCTCATGACCCCAGGCCCACTTGCCACCACCACTGGGAAGGGAAACTCTGTGACTGCGGACCCAGAGTTTGACAAAGAGGTGCTTTTTCCATTTCTCCTTGTTTCAAAATTCTTACGGCTCTGGTCCATACATTTTCTTCCAGAGTATGATAGTCTCCTTTTGCCACTTTATAAATATCTACAAAGCGAATTCTCCAAGCAGTGGAACAGGAACTCTACTTCGATATCATAAAAACATCCAGAGTGAGGGAAGAGACCCATTAAAAACTCTGCATTATCTCAATTACTGTACTGAAAGGAAGTACCCTTTAAATTGTTGATTAAGTCTTACTTTTATATTGATGAACTAAAGCAAAAGAGTGCTTCTCGCTAGAAGTTGAGAAAATAAAAATAACCATTGAAAGGCCCAGGGAAAGCTATTTCTCTGAGCACAGAGTAGAGTGAGGGCAAGTTCAGGTAAGCAGCCATTAAAGGATTTCTGGGATTTTTTTTTTCTTTTAATTCTGAAACGAAAGAACTAGAATGCATCCTAAGCTTGTGAAGTCACATTAAAAGCCTCCTGAAAGGATGTTTTAGGCAGCTTCTGTGTGAAGAAAGCTCACTCCCTTTGGTGGGCCAGAAAGATTTTGAATGAAGTAACTCCAGAGGGTCACCCAGGGGTTGCATCCCATTCATTCAGCAAACACCTCAGATGCATTTCCACATGAGAGGCACAGCTGACTGATGGGATCCCTGTACTCCAGAAGCACACAGTCTAGTGGAGGGAGGTGACAGATGTGTACAAAGGTCTATGGAAGCCCAAGAGAAAACAAGCTTGGTCTTCCCTGGATGGTCACGGAGGGCATCTTCTATACAAACAAGACCATAGCCTGCTTTCCCCAACACATGAGTGTGGCTGGCCCCAACAAGCACCTTCCAGAAGCAGCAACCCCTGACCATGAGGACTGGGGGAGAAAATTGCAAAGAAGCAGCTGGAAGAAGGAGAAGCTCAATCTGCTTAGTACCGAACATGGATTGGCAGACTTTTTCTGAGGCTTAGATGTAATATCTGAGCACCATGTTTGGCACATAGTAACTTTACCATTTGAGCTGGAAAGCATACACTGTCCCATACACTTCGCCTTGGGCACTTATTCTAGCTTGTCAGAAACTTATGGGTCTTCTCCCCTACTAGACCATTTGTTCTTCCTAATAAGGGGCTATTCATTATTTCATTTACCACCTATTTGCTGAGTGTGTACTATGGATGAGACACTCTGACAGGCACTTGACAGGCACTTGACACCCCATCCTTGTGCTATATGTTGTGCTCCTACCCTCTCCAGAGCCTCTTCTATGTAGTGGATACTAAATAATGACAGAGGGATGGTTGGAAGCCAGTTCATTCATTTATTTAACTAACATTCATTAAGTACATAGTATGTGCATCAGGCACTGTTCTAGATTCTGGGCATAGACATAGACAAAAATCCCTGCCCTCCTTGAGGTCACCTTCTGTTAGAAGAAACAGAAAAAAACTATGTTTTTTGCTAAATGGTGGTAAAGGTCATAGAACAAATGGAAACCAGGAAGGTTGTCTGGGGATTGTGTGGGGAGCAGGACACCCATCTTGAATTGGGATGTTAGAGAAGGATGGCGGAGAATAGTTCATCTAGATACTAATCCTAGGAGAAGTGCATTCCAAGCAGGACAACAGCCATCTTCCAAAGTGGGGTGTGCCTAATGAGTCTGATGAACAGCAAGGGGGTGAGTGTGGCTAAGAAATGGATTGGACCAGTGTGCTAATGGTGAAAGCAGTGGGAAGTGTGTGCCTGTGTGTATACCCTCATTTGCATGTGTCCTGAAAGTATGAAAAGAAAGGCAAGATCTACAAGTAGACCCCAGATAGAAAACAGGACAAGGAACTCCAAGCTGTGTGGAAAGCCAGGTAGGAGTTCGAGGCCTCCCGAGATGAGCATTGCATTGTGCCCTTGTAACCAGAGTCACAGCCTTCCTTAGGCAGGTTGGAATTCTTTCATCAGTACAATGTGGCCTGCAGATACACTCATCAGGAAGTCACTCCTAGAGCCTCATGGAAGATCCACCATGACCAGAAGCAAACTCGTGCCCTAGCTTCCCTTGCATCTGCTACTGATTGTTTACAAAAAAGTAGGCAATAAGAGGCAAAGAAAACCCTTCAATTAGCATTTTGATGTTGTAAGCTCAAAAGACCTTTTCAAGATGTACAAAGTAAGAAGAGGTGGTGTGTTTCCCTTTGTGACTTCTGGACATGATTGGAAATCATCGAATCCACCCTTTTCTTTCAGTCAAGGAAAGGCTCAGCAAGGGGAAGGAAGGGACATGCCTGGAGCACACAGAAATTCAGGGCAGAGCCAGGGTTAGAATACAAGTATCCTGGGATTCCAGTACATTCTGTTCCCAGAATGACATGCTTCCCATTTCAGCATTTGAGACACCTAACAGCTTTGTGAATTTTCTCCAGAGATTACAAATGAAGACATACCCACTTCTTGCCTTAATTTGGCATCAAAGAATTAATGACCACTACTTAGAGAAAAGAAAATAGCATTTGCAAGCAACCACAACAAAGAAATCCAGCATTCACTGCCGTGTGTGTGTGTGTGTGTGTGTGTGTGTGTGTGTGTGTGTGTTTTGGGGTGGCTTTTTTTTTTTTTTGATCATTAGTTAACCCTTTTGTGCTTAGGCTCTTTAGCTTAGAAAGGAGCCACTCCATCCCTGCCTTGAGAATAAATCTTTCCACCAAGAAGTGTCAGAAGGTCTCAGAAATTAGAAATAGAGCACCAAACTTTCCCACCCTCTCACAGACAAGTGCAGAATGAGTGTGAGGATCCCCTTTCCCCCTCATACTATAATGTACCAGAAGATATGCTCTGTTTCCAGAAATGGACCAGATTCACTCACAGGGCCTGGCACAACTTGCATGAGTCTTGAGCCAAGCATATCTATTTGAGTTGCCCCTGACTTAAGTTAGCAGCAATGGTTGAGGCCAACCATTGCCTCAAATCCTGTGTGCATGGTACCTGTCAGGGTGCATGTCCACTCTGTGAGCACAGATCGGCTCCGAGGAACACAGACAGCCACCCAGGAAACCTAGAGTTGCCAGCAGCTACAGCTAGGAATGAGAAGTGAGAGAGTGAGAAGAAGCCTTGATGATCTGCTCGTTGTGCTTGGAGGAAGGAAAAGGAGTCCCAAACACAAATTTCCCCATTTCTTCCACTCCCCCTCAAATGTTCTACTGTAACAAAGTGGTACATTGGGACACCACAGGGCAGTCCTTGGAAGTCTCCGTGAAGAAGGATAGGAAGGCTGGGGGAGGGGCATAGAGTTTGCTCACAGCCATAGGAAGCCACCCTGGCCCTCCCTGCTCTGTGTGGACTGCGGGGGACTCCTTGTTGCTGATGTTAAGGAACTGAACCAAAATCTATATCCAGACATTGGATCTGCCCAAAGTAGGACCTGCAGAGACTTCCCTTCATGAACAGCGTGCAGGTGAATGGTCGGCAATTAACAGCCATCTCTGTAGCATGTCTTTGAGAATCTTGAAGAGATATTCAGAATCTTATTTTTTCCGGCTTCCCTAATACTTCTCCTTCCCTAATCCTTCTCCTTCTCCCCAATAGCCTCCTTGGGGGGCTTTCAAGAATTGCACTTTGTTTATTGTGGTGACTGTATTTGGAGCAAATTGTCATTGCGGTTCCACAAAACACTTTGATAATGGCCCAGTATTGCACATCAGGCCTTTCCTTGCTGCCAGTAGCCATTCTGGAAACAGGCAGAGAAATCATCACAGCTCTGAGTGGTGTCTTTCTCTGAAACATCACAACACTTGTTATATATATTCAAAATAAGAGCTACATGTGTGGAGAGAATGAATGCCAGCAAAAGATTCACCCAGCTCCCCCTGCTATCTTAAAACAAAAGAATCAGTGTGGATGGAGTCACTTGGGGTTTTCAGAGGCAGTGAGACATCGGTGTTCAACTGAGTTAGAAAAAGAGAAGCATAGCTCATTCTAGAGCTTGGCCCTGTAGTCCTGCATGGGTTGGTCAGACAAGGCCCGAATGCAGTGATAAATAAGCTGTTTCTACTCTGGGGCTTCTAGAGAAAACGAACGTGTTGGCAGAAGCCACAGAATGTCCTCTGAGAGCGAGCTTCACTGAAGCTGGGCTTCATATATGCTCACCACCCTAAACCTCATGTACCAGTGACCTTCTCCTGAGGTCTCAGCATAGGAGGGAGTCCTCGAAGGCTGCCATCACTCTTTGCGACCAGCCTCACCAGGTTGTCTCTTCCCCTTCCCCCAGGAACACTCCATCCCCGGTGTCTCTCAACAATGTCTCTCCCATTAACGCAATGGGCAGCTGTAACAACGGCCCGGTCACCATTCCCCAGCGCATTCACCACATGGCCGCCAGCCATGTCAACATCACCAGCAATGTGTTACGGGGCTACGAACACTGGGACATGGCCGACAAACTGACAAGAGAGAACAAAGGTATGTTTACCCCCTCCGCCCACGCTCATTGGCCATAGTAGGGTTAACGGTGCATAGATGCGCTTGAGTTTTCCATGGTGCCTTATCTTCCCATCTCTCTGATTTCCAGGGTGTAGAGGAAAGAGAGGTTAACTCAGGGAGGACACAGTAACCAATTGTTTTTTTTTTTCTGAGAGAGTGAACAAAGCCTGGGACTTTTTTTTTTCTCCTTCAAAGCTTAAACTAATCTGAGCTGTGAATGTTGGCAAACGACCATTTCAGATTTGCCATCCATGGTAAGGATGGGCAACGAGAAACAGAGGTGAAGGAAAAAAAGAATGATTTGCAAATTAATTAAGATCCCGTTGGCCTCCGTGTGTCAAATTTAATTTGGGGAGTTTTTTGTTTTGTTTTGGTTTTGGTTTTTGGTTTTTGGTTTTTTCTTTTTTTGGAGAGTTGAAGTTGAACTGAGGGCCTACCACTTTCATTACAGCTGTCGGCTCCAATGAGCACATGGTAATACAGCTTGTGTTCAGAAGCAAAGGCCAAAGCTCAGCAGGTATTTTTCACACACTGACAGCTGGGATGAAGGATCAGGGTCCTGTTCGTGGTAACATATGGGGTTTTCTACAGAACCAATGCAGGGAGGACCCTGCTTCATCAGAGAGTGAGTCAGTGGTCTCTGGCAACTCCTGCCTCCATCTTGTGACCGTGGCTATTGCCTGGGTTCACAGAGAAGCCTCACTATGCTCATGAAGGAGGGATGCATGAACAGACTACAGTGTTGCCCTGGCCATTCATTCGGCTTGGCTGATTCTGGCAAAGAGGGGCCCAACAGTTTAGAGGAGCAGAACTGTCTGGCCAGGATAGGGATAGATGAGGCAGCAAATGATAGGGCAAATAGTACAGTATCTGGCATGCAGAAATTGTGGCCTGATTTCTTCCCAGTTACCAGTGTAACTGATATGTGCAAATAACCCCAGGGGTCAGTGTAAGTTTATAGCCAGGCTGTGGGTTGAAGTCTCAGGTGATGGAATGTGCTCTGATAGCCACAGAATCCTGGAATCATATAGATATGAAATAATATGGAGTAAGAAAATAAATATTTGCTGGTAACTGGGAAGGGTGCTGATTTTGAAGCCTGATCATTTAAGTTGGAATCCTGTCTGGGTCATGCAGTGCTGGGCAACCTCAAGCAAATTACTTAAATCTCTGAGCCGCTTCCTAGCTTCCATTTCTGTAATGGATATAGTAATGTATGTTGCCTCATTTGTCTCTGTTTTGTAGATAAGTGAGGTGAGATTAAAAAACTAACCTCTGACATCACAGCTCTTAATGTTAGAAGTAGGAATTGAATCTAGAACTCTAAACCACTAGCTACACTGCCCATTTAGAGAGCGAGATTCATAAGAGGTCCTCAGAGAACTTCACTGAGCTCCTGCCTTCAGTTACCTGAGTGATGGGCAATTCTTCACTTCTCTACTTCTCTAAGCTTCTGAAAATCCAAGGACAACTGGCTCAGATGGCCAGGTCCATCCAAAAGTTCTAGAATTGCAAGTGAAAGCATAAGCATCTTAAGACTTGCCTAGCTTGTGGGCCTCCACTCTCCTCTTTTATTTTGTATTGGTAACTGGAGGGCGGTTCAATATTTATGGATTTCCATCATAATTGCATCCATTTTCAAAATCTGTTAAGGTAATTCCTTCAAAATTAACCACAAAACTTCCCAGGAGCCATGTGCTGGCTGTGCTGATATCCAAGAGAAAAGGAGCTAATCTTATCTTTAGCACAGTGTGTCAGGAGTTGTTAAGTTCCCCACCTGATAATCAGAACAGCTCTGCAGTCTGCTTAGAGTCAGAGAGACTTCCCCATCTGTTTGGTCCACCTAGAGCTGGGAACGGCAGAGCTTCCCTCTTGACTGGGGACAACCATGTCCTTGCACTCCCCCACCCTGCTCCATACCTGCACACCTGTGCAGCTTCAGGCAGAGGACTCGGAACCTAAAGTCAGCCAATGAGGGTAAGGCTGCCCCCTGGCCTTTCGTCTAGAAGCCTTATCCCCTACCTCCCCAGCTTCTTACTCAAAGCTACTCTTTAGAAGTGTGATCTGGGGATGCCTGGGTGGCTCAGTCGTTAGGCGTTGGCCTTCAGCTCAGGTCATGATTCCAGGGACCTGGGATTGAGTCCCACATGGGACTCCCTGCTCAGTGAAGAGCCTGCTTCTCCCCCTGCCTCTCCTTCCTGCTTATGATTTCTCCCTCTCTCTCTCTTATGCTCTCTCTTTCAAATAAATTAATAAAATCTTTAGACAAATAAAAATTAAATAAAAAATGTTTAAAATTTAAATATTTTTTTAAAAATGGCGACCTGGATATCTAGTTAGGAATGCCACAGCAGGTTGTGCATAGAACACCCAGGGGGGCATCCTGGCTCACGGGCGGCTCACATTCATTCAGCAGCACCTAGGTCCTTTAGCATTCCCCTTAATATTGGGTCACATAAGAAAATATTTCAGGTGCCAAAAATAATTTACTCCTTTATCAGCAGAAATTACTTTTATTGAATAGTACAGGTTTAAAGGTATCACATAATCAAATGAAGTCAATACCTAGAGAAGGAGCCCATATGTTATACATAACGTGAAGAATCAGTGCACTGTTTCCGGCAATACCATCTGCGGGTCAATCAAGCACATGGAACATCCCAGCCCCTTTAAGGTAGACTTCAGTACACACCATCCCCACTGCTGCCAGATTCCTCACCGCAAACTGGAACAGGCGGGATGTCCTCACAGTTAGGGCTCCCTCCTCTGTTGGGAGCTGACAAAGAGGACACCCAAGAGTCCTCCCATAACCAAGATCAACACAATGGTGGACAAATAAATGCAGATATGAAAAGGGGATGCCTAGATACTTTTCTAGACATCACATAGTCTTTTCCACATACCCCCTCCCCAATCCAAAGCAGACTGTCCCAAACCCCAGCCCCAGTGGTTAGCAATGTGGCCTCAGCACTGCCCCTTCTCCAGATCAGCTAGAGGGGAATCAGCCTGAGTAGCCTTTTCATCCATGTCCTTCACAGCAAGGAAGGAGTTGTTCACGACAGATATTTGCAGGTCATTTCCCTTCCCTAAAGGAATTGGTAATAAGACTTACTGAATCAGATGTCTTTTAGATGTTTATTTAGCATTAACTGCTGATAGCTGTAGTTGCTGTCCAGGTTCACTGGCTATGTCTGCAACATGCCAAGAAAAATCCGTAAACTCAGTTCATTTAGACAAAGGGAAAAGAGAATACTTTCAATTCAGTAACACATACAATGGCAAATGGCCCAATGTCCTATTGACCATGGCTCCCTACCATTTTGTGTATCTGAAAGTCTTTCTAAATATTAATTTATAATATCTAAAAATACAAATTCTCTATATAATGTTAAAATATATTTAAATATATTTTATTTTAGGTATGTAATTTATGTGTATATTTTAAAATATATGTGTTATACATCTTTATTATATGAACATAGATGATACATTTTTAGATATAATGTTGTGATGTGTGTGTGGATGCATGCACACACAGACCTCACAAACCTCCACAGGATTATAATATACTTATAGAATCCACTATTGGAAAGAATATATAGTGATTTGCAAAAACTTACTATGAATCAACAAATTTAAATTGATTTGTGGTTTGTGAATCACAGTAACACAAACATTAATTATGCTGCAGAATTTTTGGATCTACGTAAAGATTAAAATAATCATGCCTCCTATACATATGGAGATTTGGTCCCCTAGCACCTAGTCTATACGTTTTTGTGGAATGAGTGAATAAATAATGAAAATTTTCCCAATGTCCACATGGTTGTGTTATCATGTAAAGGCAGCTGAAGCAATCTGGCATGTATTTCTGTGATGATATTCAAAGGCCCGACCAAGGTCTGCTCTGATTTTCAGAATTCTTCGGCGATCTGGACACACTGATGGGGCCCCTGACCCAGCACAGCAGCATGACCAACCTCGTTCGCTACGTTCGCCAAGGACTGTGTTGGCTGCGCATCGATGCCCATTTGTTGTAGTGGGGGCCCCCATCTCCAGCATCACCACCCTTCACTCTACCTCTACCAGAGCACCAATGGTCACTGGTGGAACTCCACTCACTTGGGAAAGTTCTCTTTGCTTATGTTTGTTTTTACGCTTCTTTTGATATCTGTGAAAAACAGAAGTTATTGTAAGTGGACACTACAACTTGAGAGCAGTATGTTTTATTACTTAGTCATTTTTCAGTATTTTATATGCATTTCTCAGATCCCACCATCCTTTTGTGCTTGATACAATGATACAGTCCCTACAATATTGTTGTAAGCCCACACTACCCAAAACAAAAAATGAGAAGTACTTGTGATGATAACACGTTCCTGAGAAATGAAATGAAATGCCATATATATATATATATATATATATATATATATATATATATATATATTTGCAAAGGACCTACAAAGATTCAAATTTTCCACAATAGCTATTCCCCAAACTGTACTCTTATGTCCAGAAAAAAAAAAAAAAAACGTATTTCAGAATCCATTGTTAAAATTTTGTGGTTCCCACAGACTCAGTATCCAGGTGAGAATTTTCATTGTCAACCCACTGGTTAGATGTTTTAGCCACATCATAAAATCAAGAGTATTAAGAAAATAAACAAGCATAGCAATGCCACTCTCAAACCAATACTGTATACAACCAGAGGACTTTCTTGCTTGCATCCCTTCTCTGATGCCCTATTTTTAAAATGTTAATGAGATGAAGTGGCAACATTTATTTTGACAACTTTAAGGCATCAGCTGTCATTAAATATTTTTGAACTCCCTGATCTGAAGCATAAATCCTCACCTGGGATTCTCTTTGTGTAAAGCTCTCCTTCTGAAGGGCAGTTAAATGGGTGTACACCCTAGGAGCCAAAATACTGCACTCCAGTTTTAGAGATGAGAGATTAGAAGTCTGGAAATGTCCAAGGAACTCATACCTCTGCCTCTTTTGCAGCTGGTAGGCAGGTCCATTGCTGGAAGGATATTTTTATTGTATTTTGCTCAAATCTCAGAAAAGAAATTCAAGTTATCACTACCTAGGAGTTAAAATATACAGTTTGCTTCTCATTATAATCCACATTTTCTAGTTCACAGTGTTTCTCCTTCTCCTCCTCCTCCTCCTCCTCTTCTTCTTCCTCTTCTTCCTCCTCCTCTTCTTCCTCCTCCCCCTCCTCCTCCTCCAACTACTACCCTCCTCCTCCTCCTCCTCCTCCTCCTCCTCCCTCTTCTTCTTCTTCTTCTCCTTCTCCTCCTCCTCCTCTTCCTCCTCTTCCTCCTCCTTCTTCTTCTTCTTCCTCCTCCTTCCCCATCCTCCTCCCCCTCCTCTTCCTCCCCTTCTTCTTCCTCTTCTTCTTCTTCTTCTTCTTCTTATCATTATTATTATTATCATCATCATCATCATCCTACTTCCTCTCTTTCTTCTTCTTCTTCTTCTTCTTCTTCTTCTTTTTCTTCTCCTCCTCCTCCCCCTCCTTCCCCTCCTCCTCCTCCTCCTTCTTCTTCTCTTTCTTCTTCTTCTTTCTCTTTTCTTTGATATTTCTTTGCCTTTTTGGGGGCTCATTAACTTTTGACTGAATACTGAAATCAGTGATGTTATTCCAGTCTATATTAGCATGAATCATTTCCATGAACATTCCAGGGAAAACCCCAAGCTCTCTAAGTAGTGGCTAACCCTTTAACTAAAAATAATTCTTGAGGTAACACTTCACTCTAGGGTGATTTGAAAGAGCCCTGAAGATTGGGAACAGCTCACCTAATTTGGAGATATTTCCACATCATTTGTAACTATTGTCACCCTTCTTGATCCTCCACATTCATTTTATGTCCCCAAACATCGCCATGTAAATACCATCTCACCAGAAGAATCCCCCGCCTGTAGTCAACACTTGTCATACGTTAGTTCTTTATGGTATATGATTCCATGTCACCTTGATTCTGTTGAGTTTATTGAATTCTGTTCACTGAGTGATGACCAGACAAATAATAGACATATGCACATGAAAAGTGCAAACTTGTGTGATTCCCAAAGCCAGTCATGCAAGTCTGTGATAGGAACAGCAAGGGATCACCCTGCACTCTCATTGTTGAGGTTAGATACATTCCCAGTTGCAAAAGTGCCAGACTCGAGCTCCGCTCTGGTCATCTTTGAGTTCAAGACCCTTTGTTTTATAATGAAGTTGTGGAAGTTGTACTCCAACAGCTGAGGCCATGTGGTCAGGTGACACAGCAGCTGAACCTAGCACTATCTATGCTCCCGGTGTGGTTGAGCTTTATATTCGCAGTCTTTGCAACAACACACACACATGCAGATGTGCACACAGACAAATCAAACTGGAGAGAATCTTCTCTGAGCCTCTTAAAGGGGGAAAATGGTCATATGAAAGACTCCAAACACCTAAGGTGTGTGTCACATATAAAAATTAAGCTGATGGCTTTGTAGTGACTCAAGTTCTCTCTTCACATTTCCATGGCTTACCAGGTAGAGCACCTGACTATTACTGCATAATGAAGCCCACTGGCTTGACTTGTAAATTCAATCTAAACCATGATCCTAGACCATCACGGATTTAGGGGTAGATTCTTAAAATTCAGTCTCCAGAAACTAGACACTTGAATGTTAGGAGCAGTTTCCAAAGGAAACCAGCATCTTGCTTCATGAATGAAAGGCGCATAGCTCTAGTTTCAGCGAGACCTTTGATCTACTTTACACACAACAGGGAGGCATCAGAGAATCCTGCTGCCTGATGTCACCTCCAGTGGCTGACCATACAGTGTGTGCCAAATCAGCAGCACGATGATCACATCTGACAATTGAATCCAGGATCATCACCTGATTATTTAGCAGATTTATTTGTAAAGCAGCCTAGAAGCCAATAAAGCATAGAGGAGGAATGGCCTTCCTTTCCCTGGAGATGAGACAGTCTTTGGTTTCACACTTAAGGATTGTTGCTATTTTCTAGGCACTGTATCTATCACATTGTGAATGGTGGTGTGTGTCATAGGTGTGTGCCTATCTGAGGAATGGAGATATTTTGCCAAGTAAATCTCTTCAGTGTACCAGTTTGTGGGAGGGAGGTAGGATGTGTGGATGGCAGTGAGAGATCCTGCCTGGAGACCTTGACGGAGGCTTGGTGAGACACATCTCAATGAACACACAGAGATGGGGAATGGACAGAGTAATGGGAAGCTCCACCTGAGCAAGTACACAGAAGGATGGCAGCCACCACTATGCCTTCCTTTGTCACCCAAGCTCCAAACACAGAGAGTTTGACAAGTTCGTGTTAGGATGTTGGCTGGGCTTTGTATTTTTAATTAACTTTGGATTTTTTAGTGGTTTTGTCATATTACTGTCTGAGTTTGGTAGGTAGAATTAATTTGAAAAGAGTATACTAGTGTGGTCCTCGGGGTAGAATTTAGCCGTAAGCATGTTGTTAGCCAGCCTGTAGACTGTTAATTACTTAATAATCTCATTGGGAAAATACTTGTAGTTTTATATTTGGATGACATAATTGGGAAAGCAGATTAGCTGCTGCTAACTTTTAAAAGACTTGAGGCTGACATAAAAAATTTCAAATCTTCAGTCAATAACCAAGTTGCTAAATTGGAAACCATTGGCTAAAATGTGTTTCGTTGAGTTTCCAAACGTACGGATTTGCATTTGGATATTGCGCCGCTAAATGCATTGGAAAGATACTTGCTCTGTCATATCTTTCCCAAAGCTGTCTGATTTGGAGTTCATTTTATTCAAGTTTGCATCCTGGAGGTTGAAGTTGTAGTATGAAGTTGGAAAGCTTTTTTGAAGGCAGAATCAACTGAGCTGTGAGGGCTTCCCCTTCACATACTTCTCAACAGACTTGATAACATTCACCTGCGTGAGCTGGCAGGTGCAAGAACCAAACTGGATCACTGGGTAGGACTACTCAGTTAAGGCAAATGAACTGCTTGCTTAGAGAAGCATCACTATCCCCATAGAGAAACTGTGTGGCGAGACAGTGTAGCTACACAATATCAAATGAATGGGTTGATTAAGTGCCCCCCAAATCAATTCTGTGGGGGTCAGCTGTTGAGCCAGTTGTCCCTGCTCAGGTTACGCAACTGGCAAACTAAACTCCTCTTCGTCGTTATGATTGTTGTTGTTGTTGCTATTGTTGTTGTTGTTGTTGTGTCGTTGTTTGTCATTTCCACCCGCACAGCCTTATTCTCATAATTAAACCCTGATTCATTTTCTCTTTGGTGTTAGCAAACTCCAACAGCAGAGATGGCATCTGTGTATTGATAACTGGCATTTACCCTGGCAGGAGGCTAATCGGATAGGCTGGTCTCAGACGTTAATCCTACCATCTGATATTTTCAGGGGAAAAAAAGTAATTCCCTTTCCATTCTCCTCCTTGCAAATCTAGAAGCCCTCTTTACCAAGAGCATCACATTTTCCTCTGTAATCCATCGACTCAAAGAAAATTGCATTGTGGGGAGGGCGGAGGGGTATGGGGTGGTTGGGGGGGTGGAGGGTAGGGAAGTCCTTCCAGGCCAGGCTGCAGTTCTTGCCCCGTTCTGCTTCTGACATGAGATGTTAATGAATCATTCATCAGGCTCACATTGGGTTAGGGGACACTGAACTGCTTTTCCAATCCATGATCAATCATCGTTCTTCTAAGAGATTGGAGCTTTGCTGTTTCATTAACTGTGCAGTGTAGACTAATGGTGTTTAATAAAAATCATTCAAAATTTCAAACTCTTTGCCAGTGACCTTTTTGCTTTGTCTTAGACTTTGAGGAGGGAAGGGGGAAGCAAAGGAAGCCTGCTCCCAGGCGCCTGGCAGCATGCTGCGGTGGCGAACCCAGTGGCCGCCAGCACTTGCTGGTAAGTGGTGGCAGCGTGCAGACCAGCTGGGGGAAACCTGCGAAGAATGCCACAGTGGATGCTTCCAGCCGGAGGTAGCTTGTTTTTTACTGAGGGACTTATTGTTCTCCAGCCTGTGCAGCAGGAAGCCAGCTGCCATATTCAGAGCTTAATAAGAACTATAAATGCTTTACCGACTTGGTTTCGGCCCACACCCCTCATGGGGCTACCAAATAGGAGAAGTATCTCTAAGAGGAGAACCCGGGAGTGACAGTGGTAGCCCGATACACTCCAGGTGCTTCAGCCTTCTGTGAACTCGGAAGCAGAGGACCTCCAGGCAGGAGGCAGAATTGGAGAGAACCCCAAACAGGCTGAGTTGGTGCTGCACTGCCCGGATTGAGCTTCTCCTTTGGTCAGTCTGGCATGCAACCAGTGGGGTACTGGTAAAATGTTTAATAGCCAGCTCTCTAAGAATATAAAGCTCCTGACTTACTTGTAGGGTTTGCCAATTTCCATAGTGTAAATCTCCCCACCATGGCTGATGTCAAGCCACTGACTATGATGTCACAGTTCACAGAGTTGGGAAGAGATGCACACAAAGTTGGGAGTCCAAGCAAGACAACTCCAACACACTGCCAAAGGCAGCCATCCAAGGAGGGTTCTGATTTCACATTTATTTTCACAGTGACACACACTTGCAAGCACACATGCATACACTTGTGTGACAAGCTGTTTCATCACTTTCAAATGTGAATTGATCCTCTATGATGTAGGTAGTTTGTGATTCGGTGCAAGATGTATGGATTTTAAGCAGGAGAGCTAAGAAGAATGGCCTCTTGAGACCAAAGCACAAACAAATGGGAGTGGGGGGAGGGTGGTCATAGCATCTCAAAGGAAAAACAGCAGTGAGATCAGCTCTTAGAAAACCCACATAGTTGGTTGAAAATAGGATTGGTGAGTGTTCTTTTATCATTATTATTTTGTAAATGTCCAACTGGCATTTTTTTTTTCCAACTGGTATTTCTAACTTGTAAATGTAACTTGGATAAATTATTTACTCTTCATCCTTCTGATGATAACCTCTGTGTAGTTAGGAAACATTAGGGCCTCTATGGAGAATAGAACAAACCAAAATGCATTGCGTTTTCTTGTGATATGGAAACTCAGTACTTCTCCCCCTTCCTTCTTGCTGTTCAGAAGATTTTTACTTTAGTTGTTAGGGATCAAAGTTACGTGTTCAACATGTGTTTTTAGTTAAAAGTGTCTACTTACTGTCCTAGCTCTGAATTCAAACCAGAATGTCTCCCGTATCAATTACATGACTAATACTCAGAACTGATCATCCAAACCAAAATAATTCCCTTTTCTACTCAATATAAGGAAAACCAGAGTCACTAACAAGAAGGCATAAATCTCAGTATACTTTTTCAAGAGAGTGAGGTTTTCATTAAACACACACACACACACACACACACACACACACACACAGGCGCACACATGCGCAACTTTTTTTCCTAGGCCTCCTCGTTGTAAATCTTCCTGAGAGTAGAATAGAAAGTCTCAAAGGACCCATTCTCTTGGTCCTGTGCATCTTCTGCAGTGAATAAGAGATCTGTATCTGTAAAGGTTGAAGAACTTGTCCTACGATCTTATTATTCTTTAAACATTTCCATGTTCTGCCTGAGTCCACGTTCATGGTTGAATGTTAGCCCTGAAGGAGACCCATATCCTACTCTTTCTTTCTAGCCTTTCTCTCTTTTACCCTTGTGGTTCCTTCTGTGGCCAGTACACTAATAGGGTGGCAGGGGGTCTTCTGTCCCTTCATGGTATTCGGGCAATGTTTGTCCTACTGAAGAATGGTAACATCTGGGGCTGGTCTAATTGACATTGCACTCACACAAGGACTTGGAGTCCCTGTAGACAATGGACCGGTTAGCATGGATACAGAGAGTGAGAAAGACGTTCATCATCATCCGGTGATTGCCTATTTCAAAACCATCCTCCTTAAACAATCATATTCACCCACAAATATTACAAATGAGATCGATTCTGTCTCAAGACAATTTGTCAAATAGTTTTCTTCCTGGATGATTCGAGACTCTGGATATTCTATAAAGAGAAATGTCTGAGATGAAATCCCTCACATTATTCAGTTCTACAAATTGCTGTATTTATTCTGGAGACTGATATCAAGTTGTCTTCAGATAAAATTAATATATAAGTGAGCCCAGTTTCAATACCATGCTCATAGTGCTCCTTGGGATCAGTAGATCCCTAAAACTCTTCCCCTTGACACACTGGTTAGTTGAGGGACATTCCCTTCAGATCCTCCAAAGAAAAGTCTGGTTTCATTTCTGGTTTTGTGGTTGTGGTTGTGGCTGTGGTTGTGACCTATTTCTCTCCCTCTCTCTCTCACCCTCACTCACTTGCTTTGGCTCTGGCTGTCGCTTTCCTGCTCAGGCTCTTTCGCTCTCAAAACAAATGAATAGTTGAGTTAAACATGAGCTTTTGAATTGTACTTCTTCATGCTTTTAAGACATGACAGATTAATAAAAATAGATGTGTTCTAACTTAAAACATACCACCTGGAAAGGCACATTGTATTGTGAAATGATGAAATTAGAAATATTAGTCTGTTGAATCCATTTGTCCAATTGGAACTTTGTGGAGCGCTGGTTTGACCTTTATGATGTAATTTTGGAGCAAGTGGAGTGGTTGCAGGCAGATGAGACAGTTTACATTCAGGAATTTGCAATGAACTATATAGTTGGAGGCCTGGCAAAGGCAAACATCTTCAGATGTTGTTCTAATCATTATAAAAATGAAGAACGAATTTCTGTTCTAGAAATTTCTCAGAATCTTTCCATCAAGAATTTTTTTTATATTCATCTTTTTTCTTTTTTCAATTCTCCTTTTCTTTTAGTTTTGTTTAATATAATTTTTTATTTTTTATAAACATATATTTTTATCCCCAGGGGTTTTTTTTGAAGCTGTTTATTATTATTGACTGAAGAAATATTTTGATTGTATTGTTTCTCTGTTCTCCTCCTTCTGTCTGTTTCTCTCTCTCCTCTCTTTCTCTGTGTGTCTTTCTCTCCATTTAACTATTGAAATCTGGAGTCTTTGGTAAATCTGCATTAGATTGCTCTGTAGGCAAGGAATGAAATCAAGATCTAAACAAACTTTGATGGGATTTCAAAGAGTAACACTCCATGTTCATTGGGCCCTTCCACGCCCCAAATTGACAAAGGATAAGACAGAGGTACTTCTTGCAACAGGGTACTTTTATAATATCCTCTGAGACCTGATGCAGTTTAACAAATGACTCCACCTGTTTTTCCAGTAAGCCACTTGACTGAGACTTGAAAAATACCCCTGAGAGTTGCCGGGGTTGTCTGCCTGGTCTACAGTGTGCGTCTGCTTTGTATTTAGGACACACATTCATGTATTGTGTGCTCATGTGAAGTATTTCCTAGCATTCTCATTAGCCTGTATATAAGAACCAGAAAGATAATCCCAACATGATGTAAATGAAGATGTGACTCTATAAACCTTTCCCTTACTCTTCAAAAGAGAAGACATTTTCATGCATATTGTAAACAGAAACTTTGTATATTTAAGTGTCACAGAAAATATGTATTGAGTAACCAGGATACAAATGGGAATTGAATTGTCATCATCAGCTTTTATTGTGTGTGTGTTGGGCGGTGGGGGGGGATTGCTGGCCAACACCATGACCCGGACCATTGTGGCAAGCCATAACTGCACAAATAGAACATGTCATCTCTGTATGTGTGTGTGCACATGTGCGACATGTCTGGCTTGCCATGACCCTCGCTGGATTTTAGCTTTTCCTTCTTGAAAAAACATTATTTTGCAGTTCCAGGAGGCCATGGCTACAATTATGTAGGAAGGCAGTGGTTTGAAATGAAAAATCCTTTCCTTTTGGGAACTTTTATCGTAACATTATGGTTCCACTACATGGATTCACTGGCCTTCGTGAGGGAAGAGGCTCTGTTCCAATCCAACTGAGTTTCCAACAGAAAACCATAGGTCAAGACACATGGGAGGGAAGATAGAGGCCACCTCAGCTGAGTTGAGCCCTCTGGATTGTACCGAACTTGCCTCGAAGCTGCAGCTCAAATCCCTGGGGCCAGTGTCCTAGCCTGGGCTTCCTCCATGTCAGTGGACAAGGAGAACAATCAGAAATAGCCTGGCCTGGATCCTGAGAAGAAAAGGCCCTGCCCCTAGTGGAAGACCATTTTCCACAGTGGTGGCAGCCCACGTGGCCATTGAAATGTCATGGGAAATTCATGAAGTGCCCCCTTTGCTTTACCATGATCTAATGAGTCTTTTGAACCACTTTTTCTTGGGTGCAGATCTCCAATGATAGTCACACTCGTTGCAGATGCACGAACTATCACTGTTCGTAAGCATGCTCGTCTTGTCAGAATTCAGATGTTCTGTATAGACCAAGGTCACTGTCCTTAATATCAAGCAAGGAATGAAATGGTATCTGGTTGCTGAAACTGGTTTCATGTGCTTCATATGTATAAAACTTTATCTGCCTGTGTGGCTTTGCATTTCAAATGTGTGGCGCACAAGCATTCTGTTGGTGCTTTGTTCTCAGTACAGTAACTCTGTGTACAAACATTCTAATGTAATTTTGTTGTTTTCCAACATGATGTCTCTGTAAAAATGATATTGGCTGAGCTGGTGTGTTGGTTTCTCTCCTAGAGGCATTAACCATACTGCCAATGCATTGAATTATTTAAAAATGCAAAATAAAATTTTTATGAAAATCTCATTTTAGAGATGTAGATTATTCTGCTTACAGACTTTCCAGCCTTGAGTCCCTTGTTCGCACCCCTTGTGAATTATAATACATATTCGATGCTCTTACTTACCTCAACAGCTTTAAAACTGAGGTTCTGGAACATAAAGAACTCTCACGAAGCTGACTCATTTGATAAGAGATACCCTTGGCCCATTGTTCAAAGCCCATTTCAGAGAAAATCATCTAATGTTTAGTTGTCTGGGTCCCTGGTAAACAGCACCAAAAAAAAAAGGTAATGAAGTGGAAAGTCATAAGTGTAGCAAGTGCTAAGGGAAGAGGAAATTCTCAAACTAGCCTACAAACTTTAAAGTACAGTTGATGGGAGTACAGCAGACCCCATAATTTAGTTCAATATATGATTTGAAGACATCAGGAAAAGGTTAAGTTATCTTCAGTATACCCATTTTACTAAGACAGAAGAACGCGGCATGTTTTAGAATTATTTGCCTCAAAATGTTAAACATTTTCTACGCCATGAAAGAGGTGGTCTCAAATATCTGGAAATTTCTTTGGCCACACAAAGTGAAAAAGAGCAATGCTAAGATGTCATATGGCACTCACAGACACTTGTGAGTGAACACAGCATTAAAAATTGGTGGAATTTTCAGGAACAAATGAACTGCTTTCAGCTTTGTAGGATATTTTGACATGGCCTAATGATAGTCCGACATCAACACAGCTACGTTTCATCAAAACTGGTGGCCGTAATGTCATCCTTCAGAATTCCAAATCCTTTCCAAAATGTGATGCCTACAGTGTCGGTAAATATGAACATTTTCCTTATGAGATAATGAAAGACTTTTCATCTGAGTTGATAGAGCTAAATGGATGATAAACTTATTCTCAAGCAAACCAAGTTGTTTTCCACTTCTCTCAAAAACCTGATGCCACGAATTAGGATCATACCTGGGTTAAATTATACCCACGTGCAGAGAAGAACAGGAAGAAAGGGGCAGAATGACATTTTTTCAAAGTGAGAGTGCTGGGATTATGCTAATTGGTCAGGCATTGGGTCAGTCTTAATATCAGTTCCCTCACAAGCCTGGGCAGGGTGGTTGTGCCCCTCCTCTGGTCTCTGACCTGTGAGCCCAGGTTCAGAAAGGAAGTGGGGCAATCCTGGGGAGCAGCTGCACTGGGCTTTGAGGCAGGATTTTAGAGCTTAGCCCTTCTGTGCCCCCCTTTCTTTCTCTGCAAAATGGGCTTCATAATCTCAGCCTTCTCGCTGCTTCCCAGGGAGGAGCAAGATGTCATAAAGACCGGCTTTTCTCATTGGACATCCCCTCTTGGCAACTCTGCAGGACCTTTTGCCCCCAGATAATCTCCCTGATGCAGGACCATTATTAAGGCCAGAGGTCTGCGCCCTCGAAGGGTGGTACAGCTCTGATGGTCTCAGTAAGGTTGCTCTGCTGGCGGGGGCAAGTCCACGGTGTGCAGGCAGTTGGCAGCATGGGCCACACAGAGGACTGGGAGGGCACCGATCCTCATGCTTTGCACAGAGAATGGGTTTAGTGTCGTCAGGTCCTCCAAAAAACACATTTTGGGGCTTGGGCAGGCTATTTTGTCCCCCTATTCCCCCTCTTTTAGAAAAGGAAATACAATCCTCAAACCTCTAGCTATGATAGAAAATGGATCTGTGTTATTTGTTGAGGGGGCAGTTTGCCCGTAAATTTCAGGTGTATGCATTTGACATGGACACAGGTTCTCAGGATCTTGTGTAACTGTGATTAGTGACAAGTAGATCATGACCTGGGGCTGTGCTGGAACTACAAGTAACAGGACCTAGTGTGTCAATTGAGGCAAGTGGGGGCCAGGAAATGACCTGCATGCCCCATTTTTCTAGTTCTGTGACTCCGTCCTGCCTCCTACCCACCTTCCTGAGAATGGGGAAGGGAAGATTTTGAGAGTCAAGAGGGAACAGGCCCCAGTGGTACTTCCAGTGCTCCAGAAAAAACATTCCACAGGAATCTGAGCTCAGAGCAGGCTTCCACCAGGGAAGGGATTCCCTTTCACATTTACATAACTCTCTAGGAATTTCCTAGTTTAAACCACAATTCACTTGAACTTCTTGTCATTTCCTAAACACAACAGGCCTTGCAGCAGACCCGAGAGTGAGGGAAATCCTAAGAGAAGGCTTGTTGCCCCTCTTTAGAAACATTATCTAAGGCGGGGCTGGACCCGGGCAGAGGTTGGTGGTGGTGAGTGGAGATTCTCCCAGAATTCCAGACTCCGGGGACACAGTAAAACCGAGGGACCAAGAAGGAAGCTTCCCTCACAGAAGTTCTTTTAGACACCCTTTGGGGCACCTGGATGGCATAGTCAGTTAGGCTTCTGGTTCTTGATTTCAGTCAGGTCACGATCTGTGGGTCCTGGGATCCAGTCCTACGTCAGGGTCCAAGCTCAGCTCAGGGTCTGCTTGATTTTTCTCTCTTCCTGTCCCCCTGCTCTCCCATTCAGCTCTCTCTCTCTCTCTCTCCCTCAAATAAATAAATAAATCTTTAAAAGAAGACACCCCCCATCCCCACAAGACTTAGTTGGGCTAAAGTATTGGCAGGACAGTAGGCTGGGACAAGACAAAACACAAGTCTTGGCCTCAACTCACTGAACCAGTCCTGTGACAAGCACTAGACCCATCCTAAGCAATGTCCACCATTGCCCCAGAAAGAGCCAGCTCTTACAAGGGGGGGTCCCAGGTACCGCCAGTGTCCTGTTGCCACCCAGACCCAGCTCTGGCCTTCCTGGCTAGATAGGGGGCCTCGACTCTGGCTCTGCACTTAGGGCTGGGCTCATCTCCTGACCTCTGACAAAGGGCACCTCAACCTTGGCTGAACTTAATATCTTACCAGAAATTCTGAATTAGTTGGTTTGGGTACTGCTTTCCCATCCCCCAAACCCTCAAGAGTATAGTTTCTAAAACTCTCCAGCTGCTTCAGATCTGCAGGCAGGATTAAGAATCATTTCTCCAACCAAAGCTCCTTGGGCTGGGGCTGTACCCCATCTCCTAGCACTCCCCAACCCAGTGTCTGGCATTGGCAGAGTGGATCCTTACATATAGTTGAATTTCTTGGCTCATAGCCTGTGTCAGACTGGGTGTTAAAGGTCATTCGCAAGCCAGGAGACATTTGGCTTTGGGAGCTCTCATTTAGATGGCACAGTGTTCTCTTTGGATCCCAGAATATTCTTAAAATCCCTGGGGAATCTGTTACCAACAGAAATAGTAATCCACAAAACAATTATAATTTCTAACCAACTGTCAAGGGCAAATTGTACCCCTTTATGAGTTAAGACATGCCAGTTCTTTCTTAAGATATAGCTTTTAGGGGCACCTGGGTGGCAGAGTCAGTTGAGCATCTGATACTTGGTTTCAGCTCAGGTTATGATCTCATAGTTGTGGGATCAAGCCCCGCACTGAACTCTGTACTCAGAGCCGAGTCTGCTTCAGATTTTTTCTCCCTACCCCTCTGCCCCTCGCGCTTATGCACACACACTCTCTCTTTCTCTAAAATAAATAAATACAATCTTTAAAAAAAAGGACTATAACCTTTAGCTGAGGGCAAAGAGGAAACCCAGAATTCTATCTGACCTCTGCATGAACTCCCTGTGACCATTACTTCTCTGTGCCTCAGTGTCCTTTGGGTACAGTGATAATGACAACACCTTTACTTGATACTCAGTGGGAGCAAGGACAAGGGCTTGGCTTGCAGTCTCTGACATAGGGACTAATATGAGACCTAGGCTGATTCTTCTCTGGATAGAACCTTCCTCTTCTGACCATCCTTCCCCAAAGTCTGAGGCGTCATCTAGGAGAATGTCTAAAAGTAGACACTTTCTTTTAGGTCCCTGCTTCATCCTAAAACTTTTGGATAGTTTGCACTATAGTCTACATAAATTCCATATTTGTTTTAATATAAAAATTAGCTTTTCCACTCTGAAGACCAAATTGACAGCCCACTGTCCTTGCTTCATCATGGCTCGACAAACTCTCAGCATGTTGTCTTGAACTGGGTACCCTCTGAGGCCCTCTCTAGTTCAAGTGCACTGTGAAGCGCTCTTTCACTTCATGACCAGCTGAACTTCTCATCACCGTCACCACGTGGACAAGCTCAACAACTTCCCAACTAGTCTCTCTGACCCCCTCAGCATGTTGGCAAAACTTACTTCCTTGTGTCTGTAGAACTCATGTTAACTTGCTCTGTCAAGGCCAACAGGAGAGGGAGTCTCTCCTCTAGACCCTTTTTTAAAGAACTTGCCGGATTAAGTCAGGACCACCCAGGTTAGTCTCCATTTTGATTAACTCAAATCAAGCTTATTAGGGACCTCAATTATTTCCACAAAATCCCTTCATCTTTTCCATATAATGTAGCCTAAACACCCAAGTGACATCCATCCTCTTCCCAGTTCGTGGCCATACCCCAGGGACTTTACTCGGGGCATGAAGAGTGGAGGGAGAAATATTGGAGCCCACCTTAGAATTCTGCCCACCATATTCCTCTGAGCACCAGAAGACTTCATTCACCCCCTGCCTAGCAGACTTTTCCCTCTCCTCTCCGTGATGTCTGGAGCAGTGGACCTCTTCCTGAATTGTGGCCCTGCCACCAACATGGTCCTTTTCTCCCTACCTTCATTTCTCCAAGCAGAAAAATTCTTCAAGCAACACTTCCTTCTGTGTAGCCTCAAAGAGCATAATAAATTAATGAATTAAACGTGTTAAACTCATTAGTCAGATGAAAAGTGCTATCAACATGCAAGTTATTATTGTTTTGAAATCTTGGTTATTAGACACTGTGCCTTTGCCATCTATCAGCCCCCAGTTCAATAACAATGCGCGTATTTTGTTTCAAACCATTAATTTGAAAATAACCACCTTGGTGCTCATGATGTGCTGATGGGGAAATATCTGCCCTCGGAAATTGCCAGCAAGAATTATAAAAAAGTGATGCGCATTAGCTGAAGCTCAAAGAGAAGAACCCATCAGGAAGCAGGAGGAGCACATCCCCGCACCACCACTGCCTCTCTTCCCTCTTGAGGATGGCCTGCCAGCATCTCCCACCTCTCCTAGGGGGACCTGGTGTCCTGGTGGGCCAGGTGCAGCCCGGCAGCTCTTTCCTTCTGAAGGCAGCTGCAGCTGCCCCAAGAAGATTTGGGATTCCTAAGGGGCAACTCCCCTTCCTGGTCTCCACTTCCCAAGCTCTCCTTGAAAGACCTGAACCATGATTCCCCAGGCAGCATTTGTCTCTTTGCCGGGCCAAGCCTTGTCTCCCACAGTGTCCCTATTGAGTCTCTGCCCCCTTCTGTCACTTTCCATCATGCCGTGTATCCCCTCCTGGGCCCTTTCCTTGCAAACCCTGGCCCCCCCATGTTGGTCTTGGGGGATCTCTGTTCTACTGACTTAGCTTTTACCCCTTCAGAAAGCCCTAACCATGGAAGCTAATGGGTCAATCGCCCCAGCAGGCCACACATTCAGACCTTGACCTACAGACACCGAACCCTGAGGCTTCACATCTGGCTCCACACTTCTGGGTTATTCCAGCCCTCCACCAGCTGCAAGAGACCCTTTCATAATCCTCCCAGGGACAGGGAGACGGGATTTGAATGTGTGGCCCTGCAGGACAGACCTGTTATTCTCCTTAGCTCTGACCTGGAAAATGACTCTAAATGCTTGCCATTGAGGCACCTAAGGAATTTCTGCCCCCAGGTCAGCAGCTTCTTCTTATGGATTGAATTACATCTCCCTAAATTTCATATGTTGGAGTTCTGTGTCCAGTATCCCAGAATATAACCTTCTTTGGAGATAGGGTCCTTACACACATGATCAAATTAAAATGGGGTCAGTGAGGTGTCCTTACACACATGATCAAATTAAAATGGGGTCAGTGAGGTGGGCTCCAATCCAACGACATGACTGGTATCCTTATAAAAAGAGGTTTCTGGGGACAAAAGTGCATACAAGGAGAACCTCATGTGAACATGAAGACTGCGACGATCTCTTAGCCAAGACAAAAGATCTGGAACACATCCTTCCCTCACAGAAGGGACCGACCTTACGCACAACCTTGAACTTGGACTTCTAGTCTCCAGAACTGGGAGACCGTACACTTCTGTTTTTCAAGCTACCCAGTCTGTGATAATTTGTTAGAGCAGCCCAAGCAACGGTTGAGGACAGGAATATACCTATCCTCATCCATTCCTTAGGCAAATAGTCACTACGTACGTGTATAGTACGAGGTCATGGGGCCTCAAGGGTGAGCAGAGCCAGATCCTGCCCTGCCCCTGTGGAGCTACTAGGCAAGTGAGAGAGAAAATCATTCAGCAGATAATGATACAAACACATGTGAAATTACTTCAAGGTGAAAACTGGGGAAAATTGCCTGCTGCTGTAAGAGCCTGTAATGGGGTTCAGTGGCAAGTGAAGGATGGCTTTACCGTGGAGGTACTGATTAAGCTGAAATCTGAAAGTGGACAAGGCAGACCGGGAAGAAAAGTTGGTACAAAGGCCCTGTGGTAGGACTTGCCACAGACCCCGCTCAGACTGTCAGGTGGCCCTTGAACATCCATCAGGCTTACAGCCATTTAGCCATTGCCAACTGTATGAGGGCACCTAAACTGACCCTCCTGAGGTGTACACATTGATAGGGGATGGAGAAAAAATTTGGATGACAAAAAAAGCCTGCGAGCTAAGGCAAGAACTAGTGTGCACCAGCTTCCATCCCCAGCCTCCCGCCCCGGGTCCTCATGTGAGACCCATGCTACAGACAGCAGAGGTGTTGTGTGGCAGAGCCATGAGGAGGTTGGTCTTGGCTTGAATGGCCCACAGGTCAACTCAAACATGTCACTTCCCCTGAGTCTCAATTTTCTCATCTGTAAAATGAGGATAATTTTTTATCCTCTCAGTGTTGATCCAACCTAAAGCATGCAACAGGCGAAACACTCCACAAGAAGTGCAGTTCATATTAACAGAGTGAGCCTGGCCCCCTCCCCCACCACACACTCGTGGTCCAGTCCGTATTGGTATTGTTTCTGGAAGTGGAAAAGGGCAGACCATAAACCTCCTTGGAGTCCCAGCAGACCCCGGGTGGTGCTGGTCAAACACATTGGGCCCCTGAGGAGAGGGCACCTCCCATCAAGGCAGAGGTCAGTGGGGTGAGGATGTGGTAGCCAAGGGTAGGAAGCAGGACCAGGCTCCCTCCCTCCGTGGGGCACCTGGGAGCTGCTCCCTAAACCTGGCCCCAACCCAGGCTGGTTCCGGCCCACCACCTCTGGCCATTGGCTGTATTTGCTTCCTGCTTTTCGGGGGCTATAATTTATGGTTCTGCAACTCTGTTGTCTTTGTAGTGGAGCCATTGTGTTTGTTAGCATAAACATTTCTCCGAAAGGATGTCAATAAAGGCTAGGGAGTGAGACACACACCCCCCCCACAACCCCAACTGCTAAATAATTTCTGGAATGAGTTGTCAGGAACCTTTTATTTACTGATTTCGCGCATTTCATTTATTTCTGGCACAGGGCCAACCTTCCTGACAGTTAAGATTTATTGATTTAATTGCCTAGGGTAACCATGCAATAAAATCATCTCAAAGATAAATTTTCATGGCACTGTGCAGCATGGAGGTAATTTTTCAAATGCTACGGCTATATTTCTGCAGGTTACAGGTGGAAAATTTGCTTAAAGCAGGGATGTCTCATTACTGCAGCTCAGGAACGTTGGGGGCCGGCTCTTTGCTGGAAATTCTTTAGAGAGAGAAAGCACACAGAGTGAGCCAGAGGAGAGGGGAGGAGAATAGGGGAGGAGAGGGAAAGAGGGGGTGAGAAAGGGAGGAGAGGAGAGAACAGAGGCTTTTCAGGAAAGAAATGATATTTCCTTAATTGGTTCATATATTCAATGCCCATGAGAAAGTGAGGCTCTACTTTAATTAGGAGTGGGCTTGGAGGTTATTTACAGTGTTCTGAGGATTCATTTGTTTCCAGCTGTGCAATGCTGTGTACCTCACAAGCCTCACAAGGTAGATGATTGCCACTTGTGACATTCACGTTTATTGCTTCTTTAGATTTTTTTATTTACCCTGTTAAAGTGCTCATTCATGGCTCCAAACAACGGGTAAATGAAAAAGTCTGATTAACTCCCAGGTTAATGGTAACATTCAGGAAGTCATAAATAGCATAAACTTTTAACAATGTAAAATCTTTTCTTAACTCTCTTGATTGATTTTACAGTGTTTTTGCTTTGATTGCAGGTTTCAGATGGTGCCGTTTAATACCTTACTAAACTTGCAGCCTAGCAGGTTTGCTGTTTGGATAAAATTTTATTTTTGCTCAGGTGTAAACCTTTGGAGCAGGTTGGGATTCCGCCCCCACCCCCAACTTTATGAGTTCCCACAGCCGGGACCTAGCCTCTTTCTAGGATGCTCTTTGAGTGGTGCAGGAGCGGGCAGGAGCTGGTCTGAAACTGCCCCAGGGAATGTCATCCTTGCCCAGCCTGGAGAGGGGGTGACACTGAGGCGGGGCAAGGGAGACAGCTTCCGCCTTTTCAGAGCAACCCGAGGAACCAAGGGCTATGTGCTGTATTTGGATCCTGGCCCCAGGCCCCTATTGCTCAGAAGGAGAAACTGAGGCATGGGGTGCTAAGAGCAGAGAGAGGTATAAAGACAGATGTCCCTACCCTCCAGGCACATCTTCCCCTTCTTCTGCTTCCCACGTCACCCCACCACTTGGACAGTACCACCACCAAACCAATCCGCCCCAAGTTGCCAGACCTGGCAAATTCGATCTCCACACCTTGCAGTGGCCCTGCTGTTTAGTGGCTGTGTATTCTCTTCCAAAGGAGTGGGCTGTACCTGGTCCGTAGGCTGGGACTGGCAGAGCCACAACAGAGTAAAGTTAGACCATGGCTAAAGAGACAGCAGAGGGGACTTGGGGTGTAATGGATTGGTGAGTCACATGGACCAAGGGGACCGGGGCTGGCCAGGGACCATGCTTCTCAGGCCTGGTCTCTGGGACTAGCCGCCGGGCCCAGGGTCTGTGTTTGTGCACATTCCCACATCCCACATCAGCATGTGAGGAATCCAGGGTGCCCGGAGACCTCTGCAGGAGACAGTGTGAAAAAAGGGGCCCCGTGGGTGTTGAAGGGATCTGACCTGTGCGGGGCTCAGTGGTCTGACTAGCTGCTGGGCCAGCTGTGATGCCCAGAGAACTCCATCCTTGCCCTACAGAGTGGCCTCCTGCCTTTTGTCCCCACCCCTGCTCCAGCGCAGTCCCCTGTGCTCCACCTGTACAGCTGCCAGGAGCATCTTTCTTACAGGCAGGTCTGATCACGCTGTCCTCCAGCTTAGCATCCTTACAAGGCTCCCCAGGATAAAGTCCAAAATACTTAGTGTGACTTGATAACGTCTATATGACCTGGCCCTGCCTTGCTCTCCAGATGTCTTCTCCCTGTTCATTCAACCAGTCAACAACTCCCTTGATCATCATGAATCAACCCAGGGGCTCAAATCTCTCTCTCTCTCTCTCTCTCTCTCTCTCTCTCACACACACACACATTTTGTCCTTGATCTTTTCTTTTTCCTAATCATTCATATCCAATCCATCAAGCCGCCCTATCAATAGTACCTCCAATACAGTCCAGAGACCTTCTCCTCCCACCCACCTCCAACTGCCTCTGCCTCCACCCTGGAGGCACTATCATTCCCCCACCTGCAAGTTAACCTATTCAAGACTGAGACATCTCTGGAAGGGGAGAGGTGTTTAACTATGGTTAACTCTCAGGTTCCTAAATATATTTGACGATGCCTTTGCTGAACAACCATTCACATCATTCCTTCAGGCAGGATTTGTGGCTGGGTGCTACTTAGTGCTGTGAATTGTCCAGGTGTTGAAAATACATCACTGAAAACATGAAGTCCAGAGAAGAAAATAGGCAGTGCCCACAACACACTCACCTATCCAGAACATAGGCAATAAGTGTGAAAGTAAGGCAAAAAGATGATTGAAGTATAGACGGTCCTTCCACCATGTCCAAAGGGCACACAATCCTCAGAATGAAATGCTTATGTTCAGGGAAACACGGTTCAGGAAAAGATACCTGGAGGAGAAATGCTTAATCCAAGGAACATCTTGTTCTAGCTGAGTCTCTAGTGCCTCTTCACTCTGACCACCCCAACTTCCCATCTGTCCCTCTGATGCATGCCCACACGCACTCCTCTCTAGCCATACTGACCGAGTTCCATTGCTCCAGAATTGCCTCGTGATTTCCTTTGCCCACATGGTTCTCTCTCTTTTTTAAAGATTTTTATTTATTTGTCAGAGAGAGAGAGCGCACACACAACCAGAAGGAGTAGCAGGCAAAGGGAGAAGCAGGCTCCCCACTGAGCAGGGATTCCAATGCAGGACTCGATCCCAGGACCCTGGGATCATGACCGTAGCTGAAGACAGAGCCTTAACCAACTGAGCCACCCAGGTGCCCCCACATGGTTCTCTTGACCTGAAGTGCTATTTATCCCTCAGTCTCTGCTGGGCAAAATCAGACTCACTTTTGTGTCTCTCATCTTCTTCCTGGCAATTAGTACAAGGCATTGCCTGGAGTTGGCACTCTGAAAGTGACAGTCAGCTGAGAACTGTTCTACTCTCCCCTCTGCCTAGTTCACATTTCCCTTCCCAGAGCCACACCATGGCTGCCATCTTTCAAAGGAGAAAGCTAAGCTTCCCTCAGAAGGTCACTTAGGCCAACAGGCTGTCATGTCCCATTTGAACACAAAATCTTAAGGCCTCCCCAAATGCCCCTTGGAGGGAGTCCTGTGTGAGGCATGGGAAGACATGGGAACCTCTAAGTTTTGCCGTCTGTTCCCCTCCACAAATCCTGAGAGTTGAGGGCCCAGCCCAAAGGCACACATCTGGATCTCTAGTCCATTCTACTCATTCCTAGATAACTACAGAGGGACCTGTAAGAGCAACCGGGATCTTTCCCCAGGGAAAAAATCAGTGGTCAATAAAGGGCTCACAAGAGAGGGGTTGGGGGACCACAGAAGGGCAAGGCAGAGACCTGATCTCCCGCGAAGATTTCTGGGAGCTTGTTAGGACCCAGTTAGTCCAAGGGTAGGGGTGGGATAATGAAGGTTTCCCTCATACGGAAGACATTAAGATTATAGAACAGGAAGTTCATAGTGGGGAGGATATTAAAAAGCACACACTTGCACTAATTTAGAAACAGACATTTGGAAGAACGTGCAGGAGTGGGGCAGATCTGGCAGTGCTCTCTGGCCTAGAGAGCTGGGGGTGTATTTCTCAATTGATCAAATTCCTATGGGCGTCAGGCAGACTTCTGCCACTGTCCAATCAAACAGCAGCCTGAATTCCAAATGCACCAAAGCATTTATGGCTCTGCATTAACATTTTAAAGTCCACTGAGACATCGTGTCTCTCTCATTAGAAAATTCCTGTAGTCTGGAGTGCCAGGTTCTGGCCTGGTAGAACCATTAAAAAATCTTTCCATTGTAGTGGCCTGTGGGCACCTGTATAGAAAGAATGACCAGGGTCGTTGGCTTGTCTATGCAGGAGACTGACCAACATATTGGCACTTGACAATGACCATTGCAGAGTGTGCATGACACATGTAACTTTGGGCCAGACAGGATGAAATGAACCATGCTGGCTGAGGGTAAAGCTCTTTCTGTTGCTGAGTGGGTTCTACTCATAGGCATGCGTCCACACAGGCTGCTTCATAAACTTTCCTGAGCCCAGCTGGTATGGTGGTGGCAGCCGGGACAACACACATTTCCCTTTGAATTGGGTCATTGCTACAGAGCCAAGAAAAACACAGCAGTTGAGGTTTCTCATCCTATAACAATCCTTCCTCAGGGGATCCATAGCTCAGGCTGGCCGACTTAGAGAAGCCAAGGGCAAAAGCCCAGACAGCTGGCCCTCCTTTGGAACAAACTGGACTGGGTCTTCAGGTACAATCTCATGGTTTATTTCCACCCCTGTCTGGCTTCGTGTGGACTTGAACTGCTCTGCCTGACTTCACAACCCCCATCTTCTCTGAATCGCTCCAGGGTCTTATTCACTCATGCCTTCACAAGCTCAGTAGTCACTAGACACCTGCCATGGGTCAGGCACCACAATGGGCATGGAGAATATGAAAATGAATGCCACAGGCTCTCTTTCTCAAGAGAAGACAGATGAGAGACACATACAAAACTTGTGCTTGGTGACCTGTGGCTGTTAATGTGAACAGATCCTCTACATCAGTAGATCTCAAGCTTTTTGGTTTTGGAGTACTTTTATATTCCTAAAACTGATTGTGTGTGTGTATGTGGGCCATGTCTATCTTCATCTACCATGTTAGAAATGAAAACTGGGAATTTTGGACAATATAAATTTGTTCCTTCACTTTAAAATAAAATAAACCCAGTACCTGGTAACATCAATAACATATTGTTAAAGAGTAGTAACTGTATTTTTCAAAATAAAACAATTTAGTTACAAGAGTCTCATTGTTTGACAGATTTGCAAAAATTTTAATATTGTCTTAACTTAAGGTTGAACCTGTTGCAATATGTTGTTACAGTTGAAGGCACATGAAGAAAATGCACATAGACATGCATTTGGAAAAGGGAAAGCTAGTTTAATAGACTTTTCAGGGAATTGTCAATCTTCTTCAATACAATGTGAAAATCTCAACAAAAGTAAGTTTGTTAAAAGGTTAGTTATAAAGATAGAAAACCTTATCAATGAACATTTTCTACTCTGCTATATTAAAATCCATTGATCTTTCTTGCTCTTCTAATGGATCTTTTAAGCAGTCATGATTTGGCAACCCTGTGCATTAGTTACCTGGAAAACATTGGTGTCCTGAGTTACGTCAGTCTTCCAAACGATGACACCACCTTTTATTATGCAATACCCCAAAGCTGCATTTCTTCATATCACCCTGTTTGAGGGAAAAAGTCTTCAAGGGCTGGGAACCTGTCAAGCTCACAGTGGTGGATCCCGATTTTCCAAAATTGTAGTTTTTGCCTGAAAGCTCAACTATCATCACTGGAAAAAAGAGATGTTTAGTTGTTTTCCTGGAAGTGATGGGCTCACTTTGTTCATTTTCAAGAAAATCTCTACTAAGTGTCCAACTCTAAATAACCATAGTTTGTCCCTCATTCTTTCAAGTAAAAATGGGATTCTATGAAATCCATTATGGGGTTCAGATCTATGGGGTTCAGATCACAGCTCAATTGCACAAGTGGTTTTCTCTGAGTCAAGTGTGGTACATGGGAAAGACTTTACACATAGAAAACCACTTCGTTGTACCAAAAGTTAAAAAGATATATGGGCAAGGTCTGAGCTTTAATAAAATTAGTATTTGTTTTTCTACTTCATCAAAGACTTTCTTAAATGAAACTGGCATTCCTTCCTTCCTTTCTTTCTTTCATTCTTTCTTTTTTCTAACTGCAAGTGAGTAACAGTGAAGAACATAAAAAACTACCAGCACAGTTTGGGCCACTGGCTTGATTCATGATCAGTTGCCAGCACTCTGAGCCATTCTCGGTGCAAATGTGACATAGACTTTTCTCAGGACTCCTTAGCGGTCCATGGACCACACTTCAGGAATCACTGCTTCATTTCATTTGCATGCCATATCCTTTAAAATTGGTGACTAGCCCCCCCCACCACCACCCCTAGACCACAGGACACGAGTCATTTTGTGTGCAGACTTTGTCAGGATAGGGTTCTGGTTGTTGCTGTGTCCCTGTTGCCCAGCGTCTCGTGAGCTATTTGCTGACTGGACAGAGGAACAGTTGGATGAATTGCTGAGGGGAGCTGAACACAGGGAGCTATGAAAAGTTCAACTAGAGGTGGCCGCCTGGCTCTCTAGATCCTTCTCCACTGTGCCAGTTTCTGCATATGGAAGAGGATGCGGACGTGGGGCTTCCAGCCCGAGGCAGGGAGAGGCCACATCAACAGAGTGCCCTCTGCAGGGAGTGTTTGCTACCATCAGAAGAGCGCTCCCTAAATGAGAACTTGGGTGGGTGGGGGGGCGGAATGAGAATTACACTATTTTTCATGCAAAGGCCATTTGATTTTTCATTCTAAGGTACTGACGACGCTGGCCGAATGACGTCTGACTGACAAGAAGTGGCACCAGGAGGCCCCCAGGGAGACAAGGCCGTGCCTAATGGACATGTTGCAGTGACCTGGGATGAGGCTTGGCAAACAGCCCTTCCAAGCCACTCTACAGAGAGCCTTACACAGGAGAGCCACGTTGGAAAACAAATTTCACATTTAACGCATAGCTCACAGAGATGACAGAAGGAAGAACAGTGTGCAGGAGAAAAGGCAACCCAGAGGGAAGTTTTCTTCTGCTGTGAGCTGCATGCATAGTGAAGGCATAGGTCACAGCCGCTGGATGGGAGACCCTTCTGTCTCGTTCGCTGTGGCCTAGCACAATGCCTGGCCAATAGTGGACCCCTGTCTATATAAATAGCAATGAAAACCTATGTGACAAAATTCATGGACCCATGTGACAGATCTGGACTCGTGGCCTAAGAAGTACGATAGGGAGAAAGAAGGGGTTTCCCTGTCTGTTTCTTGCCTCATCAGTGTGCGTGAAGGTTCTTATAGGATTCAGGTTCAATGTATTCCTGTTCAGGTCCAGGAATTACCTTTCCATGTTCCTTACTGTCCAATGAAATGTGCATGGATACTTCCATATCTCCCCATGGAGAAGAAAGTGAACTTCATACTATCGACTGACTGTTGGACATTGTTACAGTGTTTCATTGATGATGACCACAAATGCAAGCCTTCCCCCAAAATATGCAGGAACATGTGAATGATAAGTTGTTTTCTGATCATATTCAATGTACTAGTTGGCATTTTATAGCATAAATGTAGAACAGCACATCTTCCTACCATGTCCTCTCTTGAGCTCCCCAGGCTATAATCACTGCATTCCTAAAATGGGATCTCTTTCCATATTGACATCAATCTTGCATTCCATGCAGTGCCACTGGAAGGGAGTATGGGTGAGAGGCCCACTGGCAAGGTGTGAAAATGAAGAGTGGTCCCATTCATGTAAGAAATGAACCTGACATTACCACATGATTGAAAACAAAAGAGGACATTTATCAGAAGGGTCCTTGGAAGAAGGAGGCAACAGTTGCTTCCATATTCTATGACTTCTTGACAAGTGGCACAGACCCATGGGAGGGATAGTGTTCTGGGGAACACACCAGCTAAAGTATTCCTGCCACTACCCTCCAAACCTCAGGTGCTGTAGAGTGGCCAGAACCCAGATGAGCAAGACCCCATGCACGGATTCACAAATGCAACACAAGCCCAAGGGTTGGTGGTGGACTGACAGGAGCCCAGAGCCCTGGACTCACCCTGCGTCACTCAGGAATGAGATCCACGTCAAATCTGCATGTCAGCAATATTCTCGCCAGCCAGGCTTGCAAGGTGTCATGAAAGAAATGCCACACAACACACTAGGAGCGACCCTTGGGTATGGCTCCTGGAGCTCCTTGTGGCATCCCATTAAACCCACAATCGAGAGCGAGGGCACCACAGGAAAATCACTGTAGAGTACTCAGAGGGGAAATGGGGACTGGGAACTGTGTGGGTTTCTATCCAGGCTCAGGGCATACTCAATTAGCACTGCCAGACTGGCTAATTGCCACCATTAGGGACTTACAGAATGTCAAAGAAGGCTTTTGTAGTGAATAGGACCCAAGCTGGCCCAAGTCCAGCCCTGGGACACCATGCCTGGGTGACATTGCTGGTCCTGACTAGTCCCAAGCACCAGAGGGGGTCTTAGAAAATTTTGGAAGGCATTCCAAATTAGGGGACCTCCTGAGGGAGGGGAACTGGGACAGGGACAGGTGGCATATTTGCTCATGTCTGAGGGCAGTAACACAGTGAGAAACTGGACTTCCAAGCTCTCCTTAAATCCAGGTGAAGTTATAATACTAGTCCTTACAAATGGAATGAATAGCATTGAAGCATGCTTCTTCTGGACCAAGCTAACTAGCTAAAAGGGCAGATATGACTTTGCCAGCCTTTGTTGACCTATCTTCCAGCTGGAAGCAGACTGCTCTGAGGCCTGGGTGGTAGAAGAGCGATGGGATGGAAGGACTGGGCTTCAGGGTCACCATGTGGAAGAAAGGCTGCCAACCAGCAATGTCCACAGTGCATTGCTACCTGATTGAGAAACCCACTTTGAGTGTGTTCAGCTCCTGACATTCGGTAGGTTTATTTGTTAGAGAACCAGCATCAACCAAATTATACGGCCCAAGTGTACACTGGCTTATGTTTAGAATGGGCATGTATAATGTTAATGCTCTCCAAATGCTTCTGCTAGCATTCCAGTCACCAGTGACCTCATTATGGCTGACATAGCTTGTGATTTAGTGGGACTGCTGTAGGTAAGGATACCGAATGCCTAGAGGTCATAGCCCAGGGAAGAAGGATATGCAAGAGGGACAGGTCTGTCTTTTGAGCATGTTGGCATTTCTAGCTATACTCCACAAAACTGACTCTGATCTTTTAGGCTCTGACGGCTGAGTCTAAGCTTTCCACAATTTCCTCCAATCCCCAGGGGCCATCTTAAAAACAGGGGAAGCAAGACAATGATGGCGAACTCTGGGGCCAAAGAAATAAACAGAGAAAGGTATTGAGGTGGATTGGCGCTCCCTGGATTTATTAGGCAAAACTTTGATTGACTACATGATTTCCTGGCCCTTTATAGTCTCAATTTTTCTGTGAAATAAAGCATATAGAACACTAATAATGGATGATATTGATTTAATGGGGGATTTTCAGTATGAACAGATTTTTATGAGATGCAACAGTAATTATTTGAAACATATTGACATTTTTAGTGGTTGACAGCATACATGCTGAGCAGCTTCCAGATTTGCAGGATGAGGCTTATAATAAGAAACAAGACAATGAAGATCATTAAGAATTCTAAATTAAATTGGAAATCTTTTAAGAACTGTAAAGTTTTAGTCAGAGAGTAGCTGTCAAAAGGGTCCCAGGTATTATTAACTCTGAGATTTCCAGCCATGGCAATCATGCCTTAGAAAACAAGAGAAAGGACAATTCATTCTTAGCTGTTTTAATGCAGGAACTCATCTCAATAGGAAATGTCTTGGCTTTACTCCAACCCTGGGAGTTTCTAGGAAGTGCAATCGCTTCTTTTGTCATTACCCAGATATCGGAGCCCAAGAAACACTGAACAGCTAAGTGTTGGAGTTATATGAGTGAGACAGAGAGATAGAGGCAGTGTGAAAAGCAACATCTTTATCATCAACTGGGTTGTCAGCTTCTAAATATATCACGAGTCTCTTGGGACTGGAGTATTGTCAGCTCCTCATCTTTGTATACACCTCCAAAAATCACACAGTAAGCCTAACTCAATGATGTGCACATAGTAGGAATCAAATATCACTTATTCATAGACTCACTTGTTCATTCAATACATATCCCCGAAGGTCTGCTCTGTGCTAAGCCCTGGGGATACAGGAAGAGATGAACAAGGCCTGATCCTAAGCCTCCAATTTCACGGTACAGCAGGGGAGACCTACATGTAGGTTGCCACAATCTAGCTTGAGCAGAGTGAATAGAAGCACACTGTTGTCCAATAATATTTAATGGCATGTGGAAATGTTTAAGATACAACATATTAGAAAAAAAGGATATATAACCCTGCCTCCCTGTCACACAAAAAATTATGCAAACATCTTTTCGCAAAGAAAAAAATGGAAATATCTGCTCAAGAAGGCACTGTAGATTCATACTTTGAGCCCCATCACATCACCCTTTCTCCATACTCCCTTCCCTCCTCATTGTGCAGACCCACGCCAATGTGAAATGAAATGTGGGGAGAAAATTTGTTTAAAAACGTAGTCACACTCCCCCGCCCCCCAAAAAAAGTAGTCACACTCCACACACACATCTCTGGACTTAAAATTATACAGAAAAGCAAAGTAGCCAACCAACCAAAATCAACAAAACCAGCCAAACAAAACACAAACCCTCAGAACAACAAAACAAAACAAGCAAAAATGATCCTTAAATTATATTCAGTCATCATATTGGTAATTTAAAAAATGGTATTGTTCTGAATCTGCTATCAATCTATTGATTAAATTATAGATAAATAGATATGTGTAAAGCAAACAAGGAAGTGGATTCCCTTCACAAGAGAAAAGAAACAGGAACATAATATTGTAGAAATTAACTATGAAATCTACAATCCTGATTTTGAATTGGAAGTATTAGTGGAACTTCACAATGTGTTTGGATTTCAACTTGAACAAACCAAGTATAAAACATTAATAGACAATTTGAAAATAAATTTGACCCACGGCTGAATGTTTGGTGATATTAAGGAATTATCATTTTAGATGTGTAATAGTCTATATGCTTTTTTTTTTTAAAGATTTTATTTATTCATTTGACACAGAGAGATCACAAGTAGGCAGAGAGGCAGGCAGAGAGAGAGAGAGAGGAGGAAGCAGGCTCCCCGCGGAGCAGAGAACCCGATGCGGGACTCGATCCCAGGACCCTGAGATCATGACCTGAGCCGAAGGCAGCGGCTTAACCCACTGAGCCACCCAGGCGCCCAGTCTATATGCTTTTTAAAGTATGCTTAAAATCAGCATGCGGAAGATAGACAATGATATTACAGTAGGGTTGTATGGTGACAGACAGGAACTGTACCTGTGGTGAGTGCAGCAGAGCCTATAGAGAAGTTGAATCACTATGTTGCACCCCTGAAACTAATGTAACATTGTGTGTCAACTAGACTCAAAGGAAAAAAAAATATTTTTCAAGTATGTTTAAAAGGACAAGCAGGATAAATGAAACCAAATCCTTGACCTGTATACCCATACACATAATAATTCTCATGTTATGACATGAAGGAAAAAAAGAAAATCTTCTACACTGCCATGCAGGCAGTATATTAGTTACCTACCGCTGTATATGAATCACCCCCAAGTTCAGTGGCTTAAAACAAGTCTTCCCAGAATCCATAGTCTCTCGTGGTTAGTCTCTCCCTCTGATTCCCCCCCTTTCACCTTTCCCCTCCTTCCCCTAATGTCCTCCATATTATTCCTTATGCTCCACAAGTAAGTGAAACTGTATGATAATTGACTCTCTCTGCTTTGCTTTTTTCACTCAGGATAAACCCCTCATGTTCCATCCATGTTGATGCAAATGGTGAGTATTCATCCTTTCTGATGGCTGAATAATATTCCATTGTGTATATGGACCCCAAGTTCTTTATCCATTTGTCTGCTGAAGAACATTTTAACTCCTTCAAAGGGGAGGGGGGTGGGGGAATGGGTGAGTTGGGTAGTGGGTATTAAGGAGGGCACATATTGCATGGAGCACTGGGTGTTACATGCAAACAATGAATCTTGGAACACCACATCAAAAACCAATGAGGTACTGTATGATGACTAATATAACATTAAAAATAAAAAAGCCTTATCGCACAGTTTCAGTGGATCAGGAATGTAGGTGCAGCTTAGCTGGCTGACTCTGCCTCAGAAGCTCTCCCAAAGCCAAGGCGTCATCCAAAAGCTCAGCCGAGGGAGGACCAACCTCTTGCACTCACTCATGGAAGCATTACGGGATTTAGTTTCTCACTGGTTATTGGACGGGAACCCAGTTCTTTCTTGGATATTGGCCAGAGGAGTTTCCTCAGAGACTTGCCATGGATGCCTCTCTGTAGGGAGGATCACAAGCTGGCAGCCAACTTCACCAGAGCAAGAAAGCAGGAGAGGAACGGAAGCCATCTGATATGGAAGACAGATCTTTTCTGTAACCCAGTCTTTGAAGTAAGATCTCCTTACTTTTGTTATGTTTCATTCATTAGAAGAAAATCACCAGGCCCAGCCCACTCTGAAAGGCAGGGGACTACAAGAAGGGACATACACCTGCAGGTAGAGATCATGAAGCCCCATTCATGTTAGAGGTTACCTACCACTGGCTATAACTGACAAAAAAAATTAGATTGGCAGATTTTTCATAAGCAATAATGGATTCAAAGAGATAATGCAAGACTATCTTCAAAATGCTGAAGGAAAATAGCCACCAATCTTGAATTTTATTTCAGGCTCACTTTGGTATAATAAAAGAGATGTGTCTTCAAAAGTGAATAGAAAGTTTTTTTTTTTTTTAAAAGACCATAGCTCTGGAGTAAACAAAATTATTCAAATTAGCTAGAATTCTGTATCAAGAGAAACTGGTACAGTATTCAAGAAAAAAAGATAAAACATGTTTTTCCACGCAAAAAATAAGAGAGCTTACCGCCACTACTGAGGGATATCCTTCAGTGGCATGAAGAAGAGTGATCCAAGAAATGACACGAAGCAGTAAAACCTGTCCCATTGGGGGAAAAGGAAGCTAAAAGCGATGTCATGACAAGATGACTTCACTGTGGCCAAGGAACATCATAAATCTGACATCAAATGGCAATTGCCACTATAACTTAGCAGAGGAAGAGATCACCACGTGACCTGTACCTGACACAGGGCAGTCCTTCTCCCTTCCACATTCCCTTCCTGGAAGGGGCCTCTGGGACGTCATAGGAAAGAGCTGGAGGCCACTGATATTTCACTATGGGCTTCCCTTCCAGCTCCATCAAGAGAAAAAGGAGAAGGCATCAATATTTTCTGACTGAGAGAGGCCTGTGAAGAGGCCAGAGGAGGGAAAAACCTAAGGAATGCCCAGTCAGGATGACATAGTTTTATATTTAGGAAAAGAAAAACAGGGCAAAACAAGATGAGACAAAATAGTATATTGTTCCAAATGGTTACAAAGGTTATCTCTGGGAAATGTGATTAGTGATGATTTTTCTTCACTTTCTCTTTCTTTTTATGTATTTTCTTCAGTTTCTATGGGAATAATACAGATTTTTGTAATAATAATAAAAAAAGATGTCTCTTCAAAAATGCAAGAAGACTAAATTACAATACCACCCTTTATTTTCCCAGTGTCCTGAGGGTTTGTAATAGTATGTTGGGGGAAGAATTACCGAACATGGTAACACGGAAATAGTATGAACTGATCTCCCCCACCCCACATCAGTTTTGGGTACCAGGTGGCATATATCTTCCCGTGGGAGTCATGAGAGCTGCCCACCCAGTGTTTCTGGCCCTCTATCTTCTAGGACATGTGGTAGCATTGTACTTCTCTATTCTTCTTTGAAGTTATGCTCGGTTGTGGACTTGATTTGCCCACGAACGATGAGGCAAGTGACACGTGTCACTTCTGGGTATCGTTTGCTCAGTTGCCCTCCTTTAATGGAGGGAATGAGGAGATGGCATGCTAAGGTGGGACCTCCAAGGGCCCGAGTCTCTGAAGCGCAGTGACCAGCAGTCCCTCTGCTGACCCTTGCTGGATGTGTAGCAGGTGCAAAAAAGCCCCAGACTTGTGTTACATTGTGTCACTTGGATTTGGGAGTTGCTTGTTGCTGTAGCCATTCAGCAATCCTCTAGAGAGATCTGTCCAGCTGATATCCTATTGTTATTAGGGTTTTACATTTTTCTGCTGACAAATTTAGAACCAAATGGGTGGAGCAGAAAATAGGCCTCCCCTAACGTCTTTCCAGTGATGGGCTTAAAATCACCTGACGGCCTTATTAAACTTTCAACCCTTTATGCTTAGAAGATTTGCTCCAATAATGACCAGAGCTTTGGAAGGACCTGTTCCTATTATTTACTCACGAAATGTCTTCAGTGTTCACAGAGAGAAAAAAAATCTCACAATTGCTGCACATCAAGGCCTCCTTTTCCTCCACACAAATGGCTAATTGTCTTGGAATCCCAGAGGCAGTGCAAGGCAGAAGGGAGAGGGAGAACAAAAGAAAATTGCTTTAAACGGGCTAAATATACCTATGAAGGAAAAAAAAAAAGCAAATTTTTCTACGGGCAAATACATCAATTAAATCTTTCAATGGGGAGATCTTACTTATGCTCTCTGCATTAGTCTGGAATATATATTATGGAACTCTATTTACTCCTCTAATTAATATAAATGAGTGGTTGCCATAGTAATTATTGCATTATATGATGCACAACACTCTGGCCGTGCTTAGAGCTAGGGTCAACATTTTAAATCACTCTTGACTCATCACGAATCAAATGTCCTTTTCTGGATATTCGGATGCACGAAGGTTGAGCATTTATTAGTAATAATGGAATGTAGAATTAATGTAGCACATTTTAGCTTCAAAGTGCTTGAACTATATCAACTAGCTAGCCTCCACAGTGTCTCCTCTGTGAGGCTCTGTCTCAGCCGTCTTCCAGTGGGCCACCAAGAGGAGGCCTGCTGACAGGATCCTGCTACTCCTGGGCACCGCCTCACCTCACCCTCCACAGCTTTGTGTCCCTGGCTGGGGCCCGGGTCTAGGCAGAGTCAGGCACGCATGTGCTGTGGAGCATCAGGGTGGGACATGGCAGTGGCTGTCCCTGCCCCAGGCTAGCAGCATCACCACACATTCTGTGACTAGGAAGAGGTGAGCCTCCTATTGACCCGGGTTCTTCCCGCTGTGGGGGTCTCCTGTGTGCTGTGGGTTGGGCTGGGGAAAGAGAAGTGCCGGGCTTGATTTCCTTGCCCCTGCGCCCTCAGGCAGGGCCCTGTGCGGTCATCTGACAGCTGGTGGACCTCACGGGGCCCCCTGGGTACGTGTGAGAGTCTATACTTTCCCTGCAAGCATCTCTGTGCTCAAGTGAAGGTGACATTAAATAGCAAATCGAAATCACCAGGATAGGTCCTGAGAGAGATGGCAGAAGAAAAAAAAAATTTTTTTTCCCATTTTTGTAACTCTGAGAGTCCTTTCCCTGACTTGTCCTGACTTTTGAACCAGGGGTCTCATTCTGATTTTGCACTGACTCTAAGGAATTACAGAGCCAGCCTGTCCTTATTAACTCTGTAACTTATGAGCATGGGGTCCAAGTTACTTAGCTCTGATGTGCCTCATTTTTCTTATCTGTAAATTGGGCCGTCTGGGGTTTGACAATATGAAATGGCCATTTTGTGGGTTAGGAGTGGTCAAATATTCTAATTTTGTATGATTCAACTTAATATCACCTTCCTCATAGGAGTCTGGGCACGCTTCAATGACCTAGCATGGGAAACAGATTGAGAAGAGGGCCCAGCTCATAATAAGCATTCAACTAATATTCACTATTTGGCTTTTATTAATAGTGATGATGCTATCAGGCCCCTAGAAAGTTAGGCGACACAGACAGAAAATGATGGGCTGCCTCACCTTGCTGCTGCAGACGGTTTAGAGAAAGCACTGTTCTTTGCTTGGAGCAGCCTTGGTCCAGGGAAATATGTCCTGAGCTGATGTGTGTCCTATCTCTGCAGCTGACCCGGAGTTTGCAGGCCGGCCTGAACACCATGCTTTGAAGCCCACAGTTGCACGGTTTTCTCGTTGTGTCTAAAACCAGAAGAGTGTCTCCGACCTGAACTTGCCACGTGTTTGCTCGCAGTGAGACTGGGAGGCTTGGAGGCAGCTTGCCAGAAAGGTATCGTTTAAGGCGAGTGAGTGTTTTCCTGTCATTAGACCCAGTTTTCCAAGGACAAACACATCTCCAGATTTGTCCTCTCTGATAGCTTCCTTCTTGGAGGGCTTGACAGGATCATAACTGCAATTGATTTATTTTTATTAGCTGAGGATGAACTGAAAAAGGGTAAAGGTTCGTTTTGGATAAATCCTCAAAAGTTCGCGAAGGCTCCCGAGACTCTTGCTGAACTTTCTTAATCCCTCCACAGCTTTGCGTTCTGTGTAATTATCCATATTTGTGAAAGGTAAACTGCTCCTGCCTTCTTCATCTCTGTCACTGCAAATGGCCTGCTGGTCCCAGAAGCCCCTGCCTCTGCTGGCCAACACAAAGTCGCCACTGTTGGGGAAGCCACAGGCCTGCTCTTCCCTGAAGAGGGCAGGCCAAAGAGTGGATTCCGTTCCACTTATAGAGCCAGCAGGCAGGGGCCAGTGGGGAAAAAGGCCCTGAAATGAAGTAGATTTTTAAAAAAATGAAAGGCCTTTTGAAAATTAATAGGGTACTAAATCTTCCTGGTATGACCTGAATGATGGCCACCATTCCTCTTACTCACCAAAGAGTGAACAAAAATGTCTTTCCTACCCTCATCTGCAAGAATTTCCTGACACAACCATACCAGCAGGCTCGCTGAGGCATTCCGAGAGGTGATTTCTCATTCAGCCTCAGTCCCAAGACAACGTTGTCTCTGACAAGCAAGAGAGAAGGTAGGTCAAGTGACACTGAAATGCTCTGTGCCAAGTTCCATCCTGTCACACGAGGCAGTCGCAGGGGTCATAAAGCTCACAGCACCGTCTGAGGGACATGTGTCCTCATCCTGGCTCTACCCTAGGAGCAAAGCTTCTCTTCTCTCATCCTGGGTTTCTTTGGCTGGAAAATGAGGGACAGACCAGCCAGAGAGCCCTACAGGCGAGTCCTGCACCCATAAGATTAAATAATCCCAAATAAAATTTTATCCATAAACTTGTATCAATGACTCTGACCATGTTAAGGAAATTACTACCTTCCTTAATATAAAATGAAGTTTATATTCTTCAAGGCTGGCAGTCTCTGGTGTGGACTGAATGTCTGTATCCCCCTCCATTCATACGTTCAAGCCTGAATCCTCAACAAGATGGTATTTAGACAGGAAGTCTTTGGGAGATAATTAGATCATGAGGATAGAACCCTCATGATGGGATTAGTGCCCTTATAAGTAGAGATGCTAAAAGATGCTCTTTTCCCTGTGAAAATACAAGATGGCAGCCATCTGTGAACCAAGAAGCGGGCTCTCACCACACCCCAGCCATGCATGTACCCCGACCTTAGAGTTCTAGCTTCCAACTTCCAGAAATAAATGTCTGTTGTTTAAGCCCATCCAGTTCCATATTTTTGTTACAACAACCTGAGCTAAAACAATCATCCTTCTTGAGGGAGGGTCTTCAAGTGAGAAGGTGGACTCTCCAAGTTGTATCATATACCCTGAGCCAAAAGCCCCATTCATCACCTATCCTGCCTCTTCACTGATTCCTGACTCGGCTCACATGGGGGCCATATTGGAGGTGGCAAGTGGGCATGGTGGGGGGAGTGGAGGGTGGAGAGTGACAGTGACAGCTGCGGCAGTGGGCCCACCCTGTTATCCATCATTCTGGCTAGAGGTTGGACATAGGACCCGCCCCTTTAATCACTTCATAACATAAAAGATGGATGGCTCGAGCATTTAAATAAGCCTTTGCAGGACTTTACTTGGGACTCCAGAATAACAACTGGAAAATTAACCATGGTAGCCTAGGAATCCAAATAAGTGTCTGGCAAACTTTGTTTTGCTCCCTAGAGAATGCATTGGCCCTGCCCCCTCCCAGCTCCTTGACTGCCTATAGTCTCTACGAGGGCAATCTTGGCAAGCACCCCAGAGTAGTGCCTCAGAGATGTGCACTTCCTAGATGGTAGACTCAAACAAAAACAAAAAGAAAAAGAAACTTGTTAGGGCTTTCTTCCCAAGCAAGCACACCAAGTATCCCTGTGCTGCTGTGTGTACAGAGAGTACATTATTCTTCATCAGCGCCGTGAAATTCTACAAGGTAGACCACATTCGATATGTTTTAAAAAAGACATTTGTTATGTCAAGAAATTACTGCAGACAGAAAAAAAAAAAGTTGTTGGTGAGGATGTGGAGAAACTAGAATCTCTGTTGTTAGTATCCGAATATAGAGCAGATGCCATGGAAAACAGTATGGCCATCACTCAAAATATCAAACACAGAATTACCCTATGATGCAGCAATTACATGTCTTGGTTTATTTCCAAAAGAACAGAATCAAGATCTTGAAGAGATATTTGCTTATCTACGTTCATAGCAGTGTTATTTACAGCACCCAGAGGTAAAAACTAGCCTAGCATGCACTGTCGCAGCCAGCGTGATGAATCGACCAGGGTAACCGTGAGGGCTAAGAGGATGATGAAAAAAAGTCAAGAGATAAAGAGATGGGGGCAGGAGGGACACCGAGGAGGATGTCCAACAGTGCCAATTTTATTCCACATCTTACAAGCATTTATAAGGCAGACCAGAATAGGAGAAGAATTACATCAGTACATAGTCAGATGACCACAAGTTTCTATAACAAGTTTACATTAACTACAAGCAAACCTTGTGATGCCAGGGTTAAAGCCATTAGCAAGACAATCAACCAGGGAGTGGGTTATGAGAGGTACAGAACACCAAGAACTAACTAAGAACTCAGGACTCTGGCCACATTGTTCCCTACTGTAGGGAGAGTGTGTGGGAAGTCACGTAGGTGAGCGCACGACACATAGCACAGACCCTTTCTCAGTGCACTCAACTTTCCCATCCTTAACCTTGTCAAGGTGTCCGGACTTTGAAGAAGACACAAGTCAGGGCCTGGTTTGGTCCTCGACTCCAACCGTGCCGTGGCCTCCAACAATTCACCAGCAGAAGAATGGATAAACGAAATCCGGTCTGCACATACAAAGTGATGTTATTCAGCCTTAAAAAGGGACATTGTGTCATACGATATGATCTGGATGAATCTTGAGGACATTATGCTTGTAAAAGAAGCCAGTCATAAGAGAACAATATTGTATGTTTCCACTTAGAGGAGGCACCTAGAGCAGTCAGATTCCTGGCGACAGAAGGAAGGGTGTGGCCAGGGGCTGTTGGAAGGGGAATTGGGGGGTGACACCGAACGGGAATAGAGTTGCAGCTTTGCAAGGTGAAAGACCTCTGGAAATCAGTTGCAAAGGATGTGAACATAATGAACAGGGCTGAACTGTATACTTTGAAGTAGTTAAGATGGTACATTTTATGTTATATGTTTCTTACCACAATTTTTAAAAAGCCTACGTATAAACTATGGTAATTGTGTTATCATCCTGATGAAAATACAAAAACCACAGTTTTTAAGTGATGTCCACTGATTCTTAATGGATCTCTGTTCATACTGATGCTACCTTGATTTCTAAGCATAACATGAAATGGCAGCCAGATGTACCTGGAATCCATGAATGACTCCCACTTTGCCCTTTTGTTTCTAAAACTTTTTTTCCCATATTAACACATTATTAGCAACAAACATGCCAACTGCTTAATTGCGAAAGACATAGCCATAGCATAATGATCCATGCGTTCAATAACCATAATGATATTTATTCTGCACAAGATAAAGATCATCAGAGTCTTGTAAAAGGCCTCAAACATGGAAGCTATTGTCTTCCCATTTAAATTGAAAAGAACAGTCTATGATCAGTTCTGCATGTTAAGCAAGAAAAGACTTTGAAAGGCAAAGAATGGACTCATGGAGTAAAGACTGGGGACCCCTCCCACACCCTGGGCTTGTTGCAGAAAACCTTGATCCCAGTTAGTGTCCAGTCATGGAGTCTTTGGGATGAGTGGGACTGGAGGAGGTTCCGGCAGCACTCACCAGAGGCAGGTTCCGTATTACCCTTTCACAGGGCCAGTTTGTCAAGTCACCATGCATCCATCAAAGTAGTCTGGAAGGAAATTCCACTGGAGCTCTTGTTCTCCATGAGGGCACAGTCCCGTTGGGGAAGACAGTAATGTACAGTGTTTGAGAGTATGGTTTCTGGAGTCTTAAGCCCTGGACTCAAATGCCAGCCCTTCCCCTTATGGATGATGTGATATTGGAAGTCATTTTCCTCTGAATATCAGTCATCATCCTCTAAATTTCCATATCCTCCTTTGTAAAATATGAGCATAACTATAGTGGCTTCCCAAAATCGTGAGAATGAATGCATAGGTTAATACATGTCAAACTTTAAACACAGTATCCAGCACTCATTATATCCTTAATATATTCTTGCTATTGTTATTGCCATTGTAAGATGGTGTTTCAAAAAAGGGAATGCTCAATGGCCTTCCTGAAGTATTTTTGTAGCTTCTATTTCCTGGAAGGGGAAAAGTGAACATTTTCAGGAATCACTACACTCAGATGCAGTTCAGTCTGTCAACAAGCAGATCCCACAGACTCAGGGGGCTCTAGCCCAGTGTCACCCTGGAGCATGACTGCCCCCTGCCCCTTCATCTGCCATTAGCCATGCTGCTCTGCACTGAGTAGGTCTCTGTAAATTACTGGAAGGTGAGGTCTGAGCAAGCACTCCCATGGCTCAGAACGGGGATCTCTGCTGCATTGGATAAAACCCCCAAGCCACTACACATCCTCACCACCAACAACAACACGCATTCACCAAGTGGCTTGGCTTGGAGCCAGTGGTAGAAAGAGCATAAAGCCAAGGTCTCCCTCCTAGACCCAGTGTAGGTATTTCTTGGTCAGCCTTAAATGGCTAAATCCCCAAAGAAGGGACACCTTCCTTACCTGTTAGAGATTAGTCCCTCTGCAAAGGATTACGAGGGCTTCCCCAGACCAGCTGGACAGTAGTTTGAGTGTCACAAAGGCAGAATGTTGATAACCAGCACCTACACTGACTAACACAGATTCTGGGCTGCCCCCGGCAGAAACCAGTTCTTCATTATTTCTACTAATCTTATATGCCTAGCTTTCATTCCAAAAGTGATTATTGCTTGCCAGACATGCTTCGAAGCCCTTTACATGCACGTGCTTACTTAATGTTCACAGACAACCCCATGAAGTAGATGCTCAAACATGTCAGAGCCTCCAGCTGCTCAGTTCCTCAAGAGACCAAACACCACCAAGGAAGTCATCTTTGCAGTCCAAACAGCACGCCCTCTCCTTGTACACCGAGGGAAGCTGGGGCTAGGGCACAAAGAAACAGAAGAAGCCTAACTTTTGAAATGAAATGTGTACAAGATCCGAACCTGGCACCCGGTGTACATCCCAAAATACAATCTAATACTGAGATAGTATGTATCAGCTGGTTAATAAATTAATGAGTGAATGAAGCCTACTAATTTTTTTTCAGCAAAGATTTAGGTTAAATGACCCTTGCTACTGTCTGCATACTTGTGTCCTCCCCCAAATTCTTCTGTTGAAATCCTAACTCCCTGGGCAAAGGCATTAGGAGATGGGGCTTCCGGGAGGTGATTCAGTCATGCGGGTGAAACCATCATGAATAGGAGCAGTGTTCTTACAAGAGGGGCTTCACAGAGATCCCTCTCCCCTTCCACCCTATGGGGATACAACAAAAAGTCAGTTGTCTCTAGCTCAGAAGCTGACTCTCAGCAGAACATGACCAGGCCAGCTTCTTGATTTTGGACTTCAAGCCTCCAGAACCATGAGAAATCAATTTCTGCTCTTTCTAAGCCACATAGTCGGTTGCATTTTGTGAGCAGCCTGAATGGACAATCTGAGAGCTAAACAATCAAAGAAAAGCAGAGAGGTAAGAAGATAATTTTCATTTCTACTTTGCAGGACCCAGAGCTCAGAATGCAGACACCTGACTCTGTTGGGTTCCCAAACCCCTTCTGGGCCCTGAAATGCAAAGTAGTGAACAGTCAAGAACTCGGGAACTGAGGGGCGCAATGCATGGGGGCAGCCATGTCATTTCAGCACAGGTCATTGACACCGGAAGTTGGCTCTTGCCTTTCAAGGCGGAATTGACCCCTGCCCGCTCTGCTCCTGAGCTACTAAAGATGAAATAAGGAGACGGACACAGGCCTCTCAGAGTCTTGCATCTGGTCAGAACGTCACTGAAAGCCTCAACTTCATGTTGTTTCCCCGGAGAAGTGCCTTCGTGGGGAACTGGGTTCAGCCCTGCACTATTAGCTTCAGATGATCTGGGCAATGCGGATTTGTCATCCTTCATCTAGCACTTTAGTCTGATCCCCAGGAAAGAGCTTTGAATCCTGGTTTCAGTAAACATCTTCCCTCTAATCTGTAAGCTATTTATCAAATATGAATGTGCTTTTTGAAATAAGTAACTCATTTCCCTGGTGTTTTTGTTCCAAAAATAATTGGAAGTGACAATACAAAGAATTACACATGGACTTGAATCATCATGGAATAAATATAAAGTTGAAAGTGCCCTTGGAGGTCCGCTCTCTTGAGCAGCTTCCTCTCCAAGGAGGTGCGGGGACTTCCATAGGCAGAGCTGTGTTCCATTATTGATCAGCTTTTAGACTCTTGTTACATATTAGATTAGGATGACTCTCTGAATAGAGAATGAAGAGTCCAACTACACATACAAACATCTTACAAAAGGGCTTCTAATGTGAGTTTTTGAAAAAGGAACAAAATTGGAGAAAATGACAGAGTCCATTAAGTCCACACTCTAGGTGTCTCCTTATATGCATATTCTGTTCTTTTCAGAACAAAGCTAAAGATCACTTTTACCCAGTTTGTCATGGGGGCGTGTGTGTGTGTGTGTGTGTGTGCACGTGTGCATGGTGTGTATGTGTTTGTGTGTGTGTATGTACACATGTATATACATCAACCACTTTGGGCAACAATTTGAAACTAAGGCATTAGAAGACATTTTGAAGGAATAAGTGATATATAAGACTAAGATTAAGCCATTAAAACTCTAAAATTTATGTTTAAAAGGGATTTCAAGCTCAAATATCCTGAATGTAGCCAAAAACAATTGGCAGCACACTCTTACTTCTGCTTCCTCTCCCTCTCCTGCTCTCTCTCAATTTGCCTTTCTTGTTCATGGATCCGCCTCAGAAACTGCATGGGCAAGGAACCAGGGAGCCTTGGAAAGTTGTGCTGGTTCTAACAGTCCAATGCCAAAACAACCAACTGGATGTGGGCCTGTTTATTCACAGCACTCTGTAGGCATGATCCTAACTGCAAAATCCTGGTTGCTAGACTGAACCCCACTTTACTCACTCTATAATTTATTTCTTCTGGTTAGAGTGGCATGGACAATGCTGTACTCAAATGGACATAATAACCTTCCTGACCACATACTCACTGATCAGCATCAGAACCTGTGTCCGTTTGTATTGCTGCTGTAACAAATTCCAAGAATTTAGTGGCTTCAAACAGCCCAAATTTATTTTATTTTTAGATTTTTATTTGTTTGAGAGGGAGAGATGGGGAGAGGGAGAGAGGGAGAGAGAGAGAGAAAGAGAACAAGTGAGAGCACAAGAGTGGGGCAGGGAGAAGCAGACTCCTTGCTGAGCAAGGAACCCTACACGGTACTCGATTCCAGGATGTTGGTGGGATCATGACCTGAGCCAAAGGCAGACACTTAACCAAGTGAGCCACCCAGATGCTCCCACAAATTTATTATCTTATAGTGCCAGAGGTCAAAATTCAAACTTGGGTCTCACTGTACTAAAAATCAAGGTGTTAGCAGGGCTGAGTTCCTTTCCAGAGGCTCTAGGAGAGAATCAGTTTTTCTTTCTTCCTTTCTTTCTTTCTTTCTTTCTTTCTTTCTTTCTTTCTTTCTTTCTTTCTTTCTGGCTTCTAGAAACTATCCGTATTCCTTGGCATATGGTCCATTCTTCCATCTTCAAAGTCAACAATGCTGTATCTCTCTGACCCTTCTTTCATCATGACATCTTCTTCTGACTACAGTCAGGAAAGTTTTTCAGCTTTTAACAACTCATGTTCCTTTAGCCATAAAAGGTAGCATATCCACAGTTTCTGGATTTAGGACATAGATATCTTTGGGGGCCAGTGTTCTGCTTTCAGGAGAGCCTCATCTTTTTTGTTATTTTTCTTAGTGGTGGTGATACCAGAGAACCTCCTTGCTTCCAATGGTTCTGAAAAGAATAACAGGGCTTACTCCATCCAAGAAACTCAAGGAAGAGCCACTTGCCTCTTGGCCATCATGGTAAACATTGAGATGTTCATTGGCCAAAGCCTAGCAGCAAGGCAAGAAGCCTATCTAGTCAGCTCTGATGGGTGGGCTATCACACTTAGTCCCTTCGGTGTTTGGAGTCCATGACACAATTTGACCTCTTAATAGCTCCTCTTTCCTGAGATCAGAAATTGTTTCTGCACAGATGTACATTTTCAACTTTCATAAAATTGTGCATTGAAAGTTGTCTGTTAAGAGATATATGAAGTGTGTGTACATTTAACATAAAAACCACATTTTCTTTTGCCAAATTAGCACATAGCATTTTTTTGCCTTCACTTGATAAACACCCTCTTCCATTTAAAAGCCTACTGTATAGCAATGTAATTGTACAGTGTAAGGGAACACAAACTCAGCTGAGGGGCCATAACCACCTTTCAAGCCAAATTATGAGGCTTTCATTGAATCTGATTCCATGGCCATTAAAACAAGTATAGGTGGCTGACATTAAACGGGAGATCAATTGCCTTTTTCAGCACCCAGAAGTCATGTATTTCCCCCCCACACCCAGAGGTGTCTAAGTAATAAAATATTTCACAATACAAACTGGCCAGTGGGGAAGGGGGGAGGGAGGAGGCAGTAGTTCCCAGTAAGGCTCAGCGTGGGAGCTCACAGGGGCGCTACAACTCATGCAGACAAATCCACGCTGCCAACTCCGGAGGACTGGCAAAGTCTTGTGCATGTGGGCAGCTCAGATTGTATAGTTCTGGCTGAAAAAGTAAATAATCTCCTTCTCTTTCATTTCCTGAGTAATTAAGAAAAACACTGACTTAGTGGCCTGTATAATTACAGGCCCGGAAACCTGGCCGTGGGCTGTCTAACAAGTGCCAATAAAATCACCTGAAAAGTGAAAAATATGGGATCATGGACTGTGGGCTTTTCGTGAACAACTGGTTTTAATTCTTTCCTTCCTCACCCCCGCCCCATTCCTTCTGAATGGATGAGAAGAGACAAGTGGGCCCCTGGAAGTGTCTGCTCCTACACCACTTACTTGGCCTCAGGTGCTCACAGACCTGAGCTGTGGGAGATGCTGACACGGACACTCGTGGATGTCTGTCTGGCACTGGCCGTAAGCTGGCTCTCCCACTCACCTGAACCTTATGACAATACCTATTCCTACTGTGTTCTTCCTGTGTTCCTACTTCACTGAGGAAATAGAGACCAAGGTTTGTGGATTTTACCTCAACTTTCTGCCTTATGCCCATCTGCTAGAGTGTCTTCTAGGCCCATTCTGAATTCGGTCCCTCTTCTTAGTTGTATGACCTTGGGCAAGTCATTTCACCTCTCTGAACTTCTCAGTTTGCTCATTTGGAAATGAGGAAATGTGAGTCCCGATGACAGTGGGAATGTTGTACCAAGGCCTCCACTATCTCCTGAGGGAAGAAGAAAATGGACAGTGGTGACTTTAGAGTCACCCACCTTGACGAATCTCTGCTTACACCTTTCTCCACCTTTTCTCACTCCATCCCATCTCAAGCCACTCAGTTGAGGGCCTGGAGGGGAGGGGGGTTGAGGATAAAGAACTCTCTAAGACACACGATGGCAAACAATTCTGGCAGAGGCCAAGTTGCCTTTCATATTCCTTCCTCTCTTCTGGGAGAAGGAATTACAGATGTGGGATAAGTGAAACCATTCAGTCCTTATATTAAAGAGAGGTTTGTGGGCTATGAATTCCCTTTCTTTTTGGAAAGATGACACTGAGTGGTAAGATGTGAGAAGTAGAAAATTTTGGAGCTGGGGGTGCCTTCTGGATGGGGACTGGTCCCATTGGGTCTCAGAGGGTAACTGCTGGGTCCTACTTCCTGGTCCTGGGCCAGCCTAGAAGAGATCTCAATTTGTAGCTGTGCCCACATCACCATTCAGTTATCCTCCCCCAGGCAGATGGAGAAGAATACAAGTTTTACCCTGTGCAAAAGAGATCTCTTATTTAGTGCAGTCTCTTTGAGTGCTCTGTCAGAAATTTTCCAGGATATGAAATCCAGAAAGCAAAAATCAACCAGAAGTAGAACCATCAATGTCATAAGCCAAACCTGCAGACAAAGCGTGGCTTGCAATACCATGGCATTTCTCTATTACCTGACTTCCTTTCATTCAGATGGAGGCAGGAGAATCATGGGCTATGGAATCAGGGGGGTGTGGTTCAAAGTCTTAATTCTTCATGTATGAGCCTCTATCAAGTTGGGCTACCTGGTCTACCTCTCGAAGTCTTGCTTGTCTTATCTCTATAATGGAGGTGAGGATTATAGGTGTCCTAGCTACTTCTGAACATGGGAAACAGAGCTATAATAGCCTATTGTTTTGTGTTTTTAATGAAAGTTTAAGTTTAGAACCATTCAAAATTTACAGAAAATTTGTTAGGTAGTTAGAGTTCTTGTGTCCATCAGTCCTCCCTATTGTCAACTTCTAATATGGACATGAGACATTTGTTACAACTAATGAACCCATGTTGATACATTATTATTATTAAAGCTCATATTTTATTCAGATTTTCTAGGTTTTCACTTAATGTCCCTTTTCTGTTCTAGGATCCCATCCAAGATTAGATTTAGTTGTCATGTCTCCTTAGGTTTCTCTTGACTATGACACTCGGGATTTCCTTGTTTTTGATGACATTGACAGTTTTGAGGAGTATGGGTCAGGTATTTTGTCAAATGACACTCAGCTGGGATTTGTCTGATATTTAGACAGATGATTAGACTGGGGCTCTGGCTTTTGGGCAGGAAGACCAGTCACAGGGGTAAAATGCCCTCCCATTTCTTCGTATCAAGGGAGCATGCTATCAGCATGACTCATCACTGTTGAAGACAACCTTGATCACCTGGCCAACACAGTATTTGTCAGGTCTGTATGCTGCAGAGTTATTCCTTTCTCATCTTTGCATTGTCCTCTTCAGAAGGAAACCACTATACACAGCCCACCCTTAAGGGCTGGAGAGTTATTCTCTGCCTCCTCGAGGAGGTAGTGTATACGTAAATTCCTTGGACTTCTTGTACAGAAGATCTGTTTGTTCTCCTTCGTTTAAGTATTGATGTTATCATTTATTTATGTCAGTATAGACTCTTGAATGTTCTTTAATGCCTTGAGATATAATTTAATATTCCTTTATTTGTTTTGTTGCTCAGTTTGTTCTAGCTGTGACCATGTGGAACTCCTCCAGTGGCTCCTGTGGCACTTTGAGATGTGCTACCCTTTTGTGTTTTTGATCACATCCTTACTCTCTGGCCCTACAAGATGTTCCAGGCTGATCCTGTAGATTTCCTTCCCCAGACCTGGAATCTTCCATTTCTTTAAGGAGCCTGGTCTCTTTCTTTAGATAATGGGATTAGAAACCAAGTTCGGATGCTAGCTCTGCTTGTTGCTATGGGGATGTCATTGCTTCCAGTCTGTCTCCATGGAAAGAGGTAGATAAAATATGTCTGTGCATACTAACCCATGTGTATACACATATCTGTAATTATTTCTCTATCTGCATCCGTATCTCCATCTGTATCTATATGAAGCTCAACATGAGTCCACGCTGTTATCTCTACTCTGCTCTAGGACCACAAGGCTCATTCTAGCCTGCCTTCCTTGCTGATCTGTCTTTCACTCCGACACTGACCAACCTGTCTCTCACCCTCTGCCTTCCATTTACTTATTTTGTTCAATCCCATCATACATGTACAGTGATTTCCAAATTGTCAGCCCAGACCATAAGAAACAACTTCACCAGCTAGAATACAGTACTTACGTGCAGTTCCTTCTGTATTTAGATTTAACATTGTCACTCATTTCCAAATGTAACTTAGGCCAACAACCTTGTACCGCACTCTATTTAGTGAAGTGATGTTATCCATCTATGATAGTTATATTGTTTTGTCATGGTCTGCCCATTGGGGTTCATGATCACCCAATGGACTCATGAAGATTTACACTTTGTGTTGTGAAGTTTTATAGGTTTTGACAAATGCATATATTTGTGTATCCACAACCACTGTATCATAGAATAGTTTCACCATCCTAAGAAATCCCCTGTGGTTCACCTATTCAGTGCTACCTCCTTCTGGAACCTCTGGACTACTGCTGATATTCTTTCTGTCTCTGTTTTGTCCTTTTCCGAATGTCACAGAAATGGAACCATACAATATGTCACCTTTTCAGACTTGTCTCCTTCATATTTCATTCCTTTTTATTGCTGGTTAATATTCCATTCTATGGATGGACCAGTTCGTTGATCCATTTACTGATTGAAGGCTGTCTTGTTTGCATCCAGTTTTATTACAACTATTTTAATGTCCTTGTCTGCTAATTCTCAAATCTATGCCAATTCTAGGGCAGTTTTGATTTCTCAAGGGAGTCTCATTTTTATTTTTTCTTCCCTTAGTGGGGTTAAATAGCTTGTTAGTATGGCAAAAGGCCAGTGCTACATCTTTCTCATAAATTGTCTGCTCATATCTTTTTCACAATTTTTTTCTATCAGGTTTTGGATCTTTGTTCTAAAAGTTGGAAGAGGCTTTATATATGAGTGATAGTAATGATCTAGGCTGCACTCCCCCCCCCACTTTGCCCATTGTCCTTTGAATTTTTGTATGGTGTGCTTTGTTCTGCCTTTTAATTTTAAGCAGTATGTTGCATCCTGGGTGAGTCAGCACTCAGTGGACACTGGAAAATGAGCGCTTCATAGAAAACCCAGAAGTCCCACTAAGTCTAAAGGCTGTGTGCCTGGGTCAGCACCTCAGACTGGTTGAATCCACTTGTCAGTTAGGAATATAGGGCCTGCAGTGAGGCCTGTGGCCTGTTTCCCCTTTCCTCCAGGGCCAACGACCTGCATGGAAGACCTTCTACCTAGGGAACTATACGGACAAGATTTGATGTCATGGTGTCTCCTTCAAGTGGTTGGAAGCTTGTTGGGCTCCTTCACAGAAATGAACCTGACCCATGTCTCAGCTGTGACATAAACTCCAAAGGAGATAGGGTGCCAACAGTGCCAATGATAAAGTCAGGTGGGAAATGTGGTCTTTGAGGACACAGGTTGAGAAGACCTGTGCACGTGAGGCTCACGCACCTGTGGTTAAGCTAAGACTCCTCCAACCCCCACCCCTCTGGAATACTCGTCAGTCCTATGTTGTATTTTCCTGCATGCCGTTAACCAATGCTTGTGGCACGTAGATACCTGCCTTATCCTCTACAGGGTTAACACCCAAGATGGGAACTACACCTATAGAAACAAGCCTGATCCCCCAGATTTGAAACAAGACTGGGACGCTCAGTGGGGCAGGTCTATTTGCCAACGTCTGACAACCTGAAAGCAGTGATTTCAGACTGGAAAATGGAAAATGGAGCAGAGCTACGTGGATGTCAGGAAAAGCAGGTGAGATGGGAAAGTTTCCCAGTGCATAAGAGTCATTCGTAGTCAGGAAGTAAGATGATTCACACCTCCACAGAAAGCTAAATGTGACCACATTACCATGCAGGGATTTTCAGTTAGACATACCAAATCTAGGTGATGGTGGGTGAGTGACAACAGAATGAGTCACTGAAAAGGTTTACTCTGAAAAAAGGCCTGGAGGAGACAGGCGACCCAGCCAAATGACCCAGCAGAACTGACTTGTGGAGATGAGGAGGTTGGCAGATGAGTCTGGAAGGCTGTTTAGGGCGTGATAAAGATGTGGCCCCTTACTCCCACCAGAACATCTCGGCTTCACCTGCACTGCACTCCCTCCTACCCATGAAGGTGTCAGGATGGTGCTTTGTGATATCTGCCCCCACCCCAGAGCCATCATTGGCTAAGGGAGTGACTTGTTGACCACACAAAGCTTAAGGGTGTGGCTCATCATTGCCCTGGGGAGGAGTATATATAGGGGGATTCAGGGGCTCTGGGGTATACCACTAGAAGTCTTCAAAATGGCTCAGGTGACCAGGAAAGCACAAACTCCACTGACTCCTACCACAGCTGCACAGAAACCGACCTCAAGCACCAAAGGGAGAAAACACCCGAAGACATCCTGTCAACCCATGTCCAGAGATAGTGGCAAGGTGAGATGATGCCACTCAAGCTCTTCCTGTTGTCACCACCCCCACGAGACTCCTCCCCTCTCCTTCCCTGTGATACACCCTCTTTTCATAGTGTACTTGTTCCCAACAGAGTGCCCCTGTTTCCATCCACCCCCTCACTCTGTTCCTCCAAACCAGTCCCCCTCTCTGATCACTCTGTTGTCCTTCCAGGTGACCAAAACAACTACGAGGGTAAAAAGACATTTTCAAAGGACCTTGGCCAAAGAAGCCTCTTCAAAACCTTCCACCCCTTCAAGGAAAGTGAAGAAATCCAGAGGGTCAAAACTCTTTGGTCACTACCGTAGACTGAATGAAGTGCTGACTTGCCAAGAGCCAGGATGGGACCAAGAGAGGGTGGAGAAACCCACCACTTCCCATGCCTACCTGGGCAGCCAGTAACTCCAGAGCAAGGCCAGAGACCTCAGAACTACCTGCCAAGTCCTGAGGTCTGGCCCCTGAGAAATGACTAATTGTGTAGACATCAAATTTTACACAATGAGGTATACCATTCATGAAAATTAAAATAAAACCAACTTATTATGAAACTATGTGTGTCTCTGTGAGTTTTCTGATGGTGGAGAGTGGGGAAGGAAAGGAAGAGGCAGGCTTGCAAGGGAGGGAGCGGGATCTTGTGGGGTGAGGGGTTAGACCAGAAGGGCCAGTTAGCTAGAAAGTGGGGACAAGGACTGGTTCAGGAGGGAGAACCAAAGATGAGCTTCCCATGGAAGAACCTGGCATTTCTTTGTGTGTGTAGGGGTGTGAACCTGGCTAGGAGAGGTGTTATATGTGGTACAGTAGGGTCAGTCCCCAAAAAGGCACACAGAGTCACTGCCCACAGGTCACCTACTTCACAGAGGGGTTTGTGATACCCAACCCTGTTGTGTCAACCACTCACAGCCCTCGAAAAAACCGAACTTCTCACCCCACTAAAAGTTAGTCCAAAGGACCAAAGAAATGACAGTTCTGGAGGCCACAAACCCAACGCTATTTAGGCCGCTTTCTTCCTAAGATATGTATCTTAGGAGATACGTATTAATTTATATAGTTATATATAATATATATTAATTAAAATATAAGTTAATATAAATCATATATTTACATTATATATATCTAATTTGGGTCTTTTTCATGTCCTCTGTAAGGGCTTGGTTAGCCATAGGAACTTAGTTGCAAACCCCGGATATAGGGGTGGGCCAGGCCCGATGGAGACATCCAATCAGTGGGGTGCACATATATTTACTGTGGTGAGTTGAAATCCCATTGGCCACCTGTGTGTGGGCCGGGCTCAACCACCTCTATAAATGTTAGTCTGTGAGGCTGGGGTGGGGGTGAGTAGTAGGAGTCAGAATAGCCATTGGAGTAGTAGGAGGAGTTAGAATAGCAGTTAGACTAGCTGTTAGGATAGCCATTAGAATAGCCATTGGGATAGCCGTTAGGGTAGTCTTCGGGAGAGTCGGAGCATCGTGGTCATCATGGTCATCCAGAGCGTCGTGGTTGTCCTGGTCATCGTAGTCGTAGGCAGCAGCGCCACAGCGAGAGGCCTCACCACCACTGAGCCACTGACCAGCCACGAGCAGCCCTGCCACCCCAGGCCGTAGCCCCGCTGCAAGCGGCCTCGCTGCCCCGGGCCACAGCGCCTCCGCAAGCAGCCTTGCCAGAGTGGCATCATTCTGGGGAGCGGCCCTATCTAGGGAGCGACCTCGTCAGCAGCAGCCTCGTCCGGAGTGGCCTCATCCGGAGCGGCCTTCTTGGGAGTGACCTTGTCAGGGTCATCGTCGTTGTCTCTTCATAAGAGATGGCCCCTACCAGTCAGTTTGATTTTCGATGCTTGGCGCAAAATAAAGCTTTGTTTGATTTTCGCTTTGTGTCAGTCTTGTTCCTTTGATCATGGACCCTAACATCCTCTATGACTATACTGAACTGAACATATAGAATACATTTATAATAACTATTTTCACATTGCTATCCACAAATTCTAGAATCTGTGTCAGTTTTCGGTTGGTTTCCTATTCTCAGGACAGGGAATTTTGTTTGGGGACCTTTTTTTTTTTGGTGTTTTTCTTACCTTAATGAGGTAAAATAGCTTTTTTTAAAAGGATTTATTGATTTATTTGAGAGAGGGGGAGAGCATGAGTGGGAGGGGCAGAAAGAGAGAGGGAGAGAATCCCATGCAGACTTGGATCTGAGCACAGAACTCCACGCAGGGCTCAATCCCACAATCATGAGATCATGACCTCAGCTGAAAAAAGATTGGATCCTCAACCGATTGTGCCACCCAGGTGCACCCAGCTATTTTTTTTTAATTTTTAAAGACTTATTTATTTGAGAGAGAGAGCTTGCACATGTGAGTGGGGAGAGGACAGAAGGAAAGACTTTTCAAGTAGACTCCCCACTGAGCACGAAGCCCAACATGGGGCTTGATCTCTGGAACCTAAGATCATAACCTGACCCAAAACCAAGAGTCAGACACTTAACTGAGCCACACAGGCTCCGCTGAAACAGCTTTTAATATGGTTAAGGGTCAGTTCTATATCCCTCTTGTGAATTGTCTATAATTTTTCACATGTTTCTATCAGGTTTTGGGTTCTTCATCTAATGATTTTTCAGTCTTTAAATATAAGGAATATTAGCCTTAATATTAGTCCTCAACAGAGATCTCAGTTATAGTATGTTTCCCCAGTTTGCAATTGCAGGGTCATGGGGAAGTTCTATTTTTAATTTCTTGAGGAATCCCCACACTGTTCTCCAAAGATTCTGCACCAACTTGCATTCCCACCAACAGTGGAAGAGGGTTCCCTTTTCTCTAGTTTGTTAGTTATCTTTTGATTTATTTTATGGTGTGTTTTTTATGTGTGTGTCTTTTAAAATTTTGAAGTGTGATGTATCCTGGGTGAGTGAGCAACAGGTGGACCTCAGGAAGTGTTTCAAAAGAAACCCCAGAAGCCCCACTAAGCCAAAAGGTTGTGTGCCCAGGCTGGCTGAACCCACTGGGACTGAACCCACTGAGGGACATAAGGCCTGCGGAGAAGCCCACCATGCCTTTCTGTCAGGACTGTAAGCCCAAATGGACAAGCCTCTACCTAGGCAGCTATGTAGACAGGACATGATCACACAGTGTCTCCTCGAAGAGGCTGGAAGCCTCTGATAGCCGGAACTGGCTGAATGGGGGCCCAACAGGGGATTTTCTCAGGCTTCCATGTTTGGAAGGCCTCTGTGTACTCAATTTGATGCTCTGCTATTGGAGCATTGAAATTTATAATAATTTTTGAACAGGGGCCTGCATTTTCATTTTACACTCAGCCTTGCAAAGTATGGCGTTGGGTTCATTCCCACTCCCTCTGGCCTCTGGGATCAGAAATGCTGTGGTAAACACCAGACCTCCAAGTAAGAAGGCTTGGGTCCCATGGCAGTACTGCTTCCCAGCTGCAGACAATTCTCTGACTCCATCATCCTATTTCATACAGGAAAGACATAAAGACATGGGTAGACACACTTGAGCAGATAGCCAACAAGCATGTGGTTCTCGGGGAAACTCCTCCCAGCAGGTCCCCGTGCTAGCCTGCAGGGACTCCCGAGGGTGCCAACACATGCCGAACCAGGACCTTGTTTGCTAGCACCTCCTGTCTGCATCTGAGACTCCTCCATTCACCTTCCAGCTGAAGCCATACCCTGAAGCCCATGGGGGCCTTGCAAGGAGGCAGTAGGGTCTGCCTGCCAGAGTTGGTATCTGAATAATCTTGACTTCTAGGTTCTGAAATGAGGCTGTGAGCTGCTGGAGTCAGAAGAAAGGGATCGGCAGAGGCTTTATAGATTGTGAGGACATCAAAAAGCCCTTACAACCTTTTTATAATTGTGAAGGACTCAGCAACATGTGGATGAAATGTTGTCCCAAGCTCTCACCAATTCTAACATGAGTAAGAGGGGATGCAAAATATGCCTGTCAGATTCCTAAAGCAGCGGAGGATGTGGGGGACCCCAGATGAAATCTCAATTGTCCGTTTTCTTTCCATCCATCTCAACAGCCACTGAGATCTGAGAAGGCAGATTTCAAAGACTGATGACCACATGTTCTGGAGGATCGTACATTCAGGACACTTCAAGCTGCTGCTTTCACACTGTCCCTTTTCTAACTCGCTGGTTGAACATCAGAGCTCTCACCAGGCCTGTGGAACATAAACCATATCGTCTATTTCTTTCATAGTCACTCTACAACAGACACGGGCTTGCTGCACCTGCTGGGCATTGACCCTGGAGGAGTTTCCTCCTGCCCTGCCTCCTCTGCTCAGCTTCTGCCAAGGCTGAGGCTGAGCATGACAGTTCTGCCTCTCGTGGCCTCTGGCACAACAGCTCCAAAGCAGACTGGTGTCTCCATGTCAGCTTACGTTTCAGCATTGTCTTTAATGGCTCAAGCAAGAACTTCTGAAGTTTTGGCAGGAGATGGATTTTGACCCCTCTTAGTGGTCAGAGCCAAAACATCGTGACAGTGGGCTTGGCAATGGCAGGATAGGCACTGCGGCAGGCATTTCGAGTTGGACCTGTTCCAGCACTCCTGGGAGTCCTAGATGAATCAGCCTTCCTAGCCCTTCATCTATTGCATACTGGCCCAGACATTTCTTCACAGGTCACTGAGACCTAGGCATGCTGGGTTCATGCAGCCCTGGCTGACTTGCCACGTGAGAAAATGAAGGAGCTCCCTCTGGGTGCTGTAACCCTTCAGGGCCTCTGTGGTATGACTCGTCAGTTACCTGGTTTGTGAACCACTGACGTCACCACTGCTCACCAGTAGGAGCAGGCCCATGAAATTGAAAAGACCACCATACACCAGTCATCAGACAATGGTCTCTGGAGGCAGGCTGGGTCAGTAGCTGTCCCCACCCCTCATGCCAGCTCTCTCTCATTGGAGAGACCAGCTTCCATAAGTGTAGGTCTCTCTGGAGTGCAACAGATTCTGATCAGAAATAAGGAAACCCATTTCTTCTTACCATAAATATGCTCCAAACTTAGAAGGCAGAAGAACAAACAGGAATCCCTTCCAAAGGCAAACAAAGCCTTAAATCATGTGGCATCCATGATGGTGCTTTGTCTCTCTTGCTTTTAAGGATCTTGCTACACTCCTGCAACATGCAAAAAATGAACAAACAAAAAAAATTTACCCAGCTCATACCTGTTATGATAGTCATTATTAAGAAAACCAAAACCAGATTGAAAATCTCAGAAAACATGTTTTGTCACAGATGTAGGGACCCTGGAACCCTTGTACACAGTTGGCTAAGAATGTAGATCGGAGCAGCCATTATGGCACACAGTATGGATGTTCCCCCTAATATTAAAAATGGAACTACCATTTGATCCAGCGATTCTACTACTGGATATATATTCAAAACAATTGAAAACAGGATCTCCAATAGCTAGCTGCACTCCCATGTTCATTGCTACATTATTCATAATAAACAAGAGGTAGAAACAATGGATGAACAGATCAAAAGAATATATATATATATGGTCTAGCCATACAGTGGCATATCATTCAGCCTTTAAAAAGAAGGAAATCCTGTTCTGTGTGACAACATGGATAAACCTGGATGCCATGATGCTATGAGCCAGCCACATAAGGACAAATACTGCATGATCCCAGTCATAGGAGGTATCTAAAATAGTCAAATTCATAGAAGCAAAGAATAGAATGGGGGTTGCCGGGAAGTGTGGGGAGAGGAGATGGGGAAATCCTGTGCAAAGGTTACAGTTACAGTCATGAAAGATGAAAGAGCCCTAGAGGTCTGCAGGCCAGGGGCGTGCCTACAGTTAACAAAACTGGGTTTCATTCTTACAAATGTGTGAGAAGGTAGCTTTAATGTTATCTGTGTTCTAGCACAATAGATAGATAGATAGATAGATAAAGGGTTATCATATATATATGATATATATATGATAAAGGTCATCATATATATATGATAACCCTTTATTTGCAGAAGCATCTGCAGAGGCTACAAGTAGCTGGCCACAATGGGCTGGTGATGGGCCTAGAGGATGTCCCCCAGCCCAGAACAGCTGGGGGATTTTGGAGACCCAGGGCCACTGTAGGCACAGGTCCCATACCCTGCCATGTTCACTCATTTTTCATTCTTCATTAGGGTATATCACTCTTAGTCTCAGATGACCTAGGTAAGACTGAATGTCTACTGTCCCTTTGAAAGGCCACTTGTATCACCTGCACCTTTGAACGCAGCTGTAGCACAGCAGGGACCCCAACAAATCAGGAGGAGAAGCTATAACAAGAGAGAAGACTGGGGATGAAGTATAGGGCCAGAATCTTGGGGCATCACCGGTGGGCCTCCTGGGCTGACAGTTCTGCTGACGCTGAGGCCAGCAGTTCTCAGGATGGCTTCATGCTGGAATTGTTAATGTTTGCCCAGGACAGGACAGACCCAGATAGAGCCAGAGCAGCATACTTGACTAAGGACATTCATCTGTCACTCATGACTCTGCCCTGCCCCCACGCTTGCTCAGTCAACCCACACACACATTTGCATACCATTTGCCTGCATGACACTGTGATGGGCACAGAGGAAGCAGTGGAGAAAGATGGCCAGAAGCAACCAAGAAAAAAAGATTCATTGGCCTACATGCTAGACCAATGTTTCACAACTGGCAAAACCATGCATCTTTGAGGGGTTTCCACCTTAATGCAGAGGGCTCAGCATGGAAACCAGGCCTTGACCTAAGACTAAATAAATGGTCCAGAAGCTTCATAGAAGTGCCATGGTATAGTGGTCAAGAGCAGGGACTGTGGAGCTAGATTGCCAGGGTTCAAATCTCAGTTCTAACAGTTTCTCACTTTGCCTTGTCTGTTTCCTCACCTATATAATAGACATGAATAATAATATTCACAAAACAGTTAACATATGTGAAGCATATAAATATTGGATCATTATTCCATACACATCACAATTTTCTAATGTATTATATATGTCTATATTAGACATAATAAATGAAATATAAATTTATTATAAAATGTAACTGAGGTAGTTTATCTGTTTTTTCTCAGTCAACCGATGCCAAAAATTGTAATGACTGTCAAGTGAAGACCTCATGATTGATTTGGATGTACAAAATAAAGGATGACAGGCTTCCTTAATGCATTGTCCCTTGACTTTGGTGTTTCTCCAGCCATTTGTCTAGCTGAACCAAGTCTGAGATCCAGCACTGGGTGGGCCCAGCTTCAGATCCCAGTCCCACTGCTCTACCAGCCTTCCAAAAAACGTTTATTAGGAGCCCAGTGATACTAGGCCAAGATGAGACTCTCCCTCTTAGCTGGGAAAGTTACCATAAATTCCTTAACCAGCCTACACCTCATTTTCCTCACATGTGAAATGGACATCTAACTCTCAGGGTTTTTTTTTTAATTTTTTTATTAACATATAATGTATTATTTGCTTCAAGGGTACCAGTCCATGAATCATCAGTATTACACAATTTTTAGAGGAGTAATATCTGGAAAAGCTTCTGGCATAGTCCCTGGCACAGAGAAGACATTCAGTAAATGGTCACTATTTTCCTAACTCACAAAATGGCCCTTGAAAAATGGCCGTATGACTTGCCTCCTCTCCTAAATATGAAAAATCATATATGGTTCCATGGTAGTCACAAGAGGTGAAATGTACCCTGCCCTCTTCAAGTAGGGGCTGGGCAGATTCTAAAAATTAGATCCTATAAATCAGATCTTAGCCAGGAGCTACTGCTGTCCTTTGTGGGAAAAAGCCCAGCACACAGGCACAGGGAGGAGAGACCCTAGACTGGAAATGCTCAATGGCTTGGAATTTAATCAGATTGGGTGTCAACATTTAGTTATAGATATAACACCTAAAAGAGCTCTGATCTATATCAATACCTTTTAGGTAAACATGTGGGGTCCGAAGGCCAAAGAGAGGAGGAGAAGGGCTCTGAGTGCTGGGCCAAAGGATGGGAGGATGAAGGGAGGCATACCAGGGAAATCAATGAACCCCAGGCACAGAAAACCCATTTGTAATTTCACCCCTGTGGTTGACAGGACATTCAAGTATATGCACAAAGAACATTGCAGTAATGATGGTAAACCCCTCACTGCAGCAGGCAGCAAGGTGACATGTGCCCTGAGCTTTCTAGAAGCTACTTATGCATCCTCCTACCTGGAACGGGGGTGAACAAATTGGACAAAGATCCTGCCCTCGTGGGGCTTGCAGTCTAGGAGGAGAGACAAATAACAAACACATGAACATATAATATCAGGTGGTAATAATCACTATGAAGCAGAATGAACCAGCGTAAGAGATCCATGAGTGACACAGTAAATGAGGCTGGGGATAGAAATGCTGTTTGAAGATCGAGTGATCAAGAAAAGTGTCTCTGAAGAGGTGGCCTTTGAGCAGAAGGGAGAATGTGGCAGGGAAGCAAACCTTGTGAAGGTCTGGAAGAGGGTGCCAGTCAGATGACCAAGCAGGAGCAGAGGCACAAATGAGATGGTGAGACCAGGAACAGTGAGAAGATCAGCATGGGGCTGGTGAGGAAAAGATAGTAGAGGTCAGAAATATGGCCAAGATCCACTTGTAGCCACCACAATCGCTTGGTCAAGGGCTGCACCATCTCTTGCCTAGATTACTCTAACAGTCTCCTCAACTGGTCTTCCAGTTTCAGTTCTTGGTCTCCTTCAATCTACTCTACTGTTTCTCAAACTTCGCTATGTGCTACAATCATTGGGGGAGCTAGTAAGGCTTCCCTCAACTGTGTCACACTGCATACTATTGTAATCAGAAAGCCTGGAAGTGGGGGCCAGGCATTAGCATGTTTATAAACCCAGGTGATTCTGGTATGCAGGAAGTTTGGTAATCACTGGCTGTTCTCAATACCGCAGCTACGGTTATCTTCATAAAAGGAGCCTTAAAACTACTTACCCCTCTCCTCCTTAAATCCCTCCAGAGACTTCATTACACTGAGAATAAAATCAGGCTTTCCCTGTGGTTTACAAGGCCCTACGAGACTTGGCTGGCCCTGGTTCATCTCTCCATAATCATCTGGGGGCTTTCCTCCCCTCACTTAGCATGCTCCAGCCACTGGCCTTTTTTTTTTTTTTTTTTAAACATGCTGAGCTTCTCCTGCCTCAGAGCCCATGGTATCTTGGAATCCTTGAAATTGGAACACTCTTCCTGATGAGATGTACAGGGCTGGCTTTTTCTTGCTAATCAGGCCTCAGCCCTAGTAATATCACCCCTAAGAGTCCTACCCTGACACCTCTAGCTAATTTTGCATACACACACACTGTATAGATGCCATGATGTGCCATCCGGACTCTCCTTCAGGACAACTCATTTCCCCAGCTTCTATAAATGGTGCCATCACTTGACCTTGACTAGAAAGACCACACCTCTGGGAGAGCCTGATGCAGAGACTCATTATTGGTGAAGTTCAAGGACACAGCTGCATCACTGTAATGTGAAGGGCCTTTCCAGCCTCAGCAATCACAAAGAGAGTGACTAAAGCTTTGACTGAGCAAGTGTCACAGCCCAGGGTCTCGCTCATTCCAGGCCTGCTTCCTGCCATTCTGCAAGAGCATTTGATCACAAGGATGCCCTTGTGATCCCTGGGATTGCCCCAAGGATTCCCTAGTATTCTGACACCCTAATTTCCACCTCAGAATCCAATGTGACTTAAACAGCTGAAGTTGGTGCAAGTCATCTGAGGAAACAACCACTAAGACAGCATTCTGGAGCTGAGCCAACTGTCAGACAACAGGCACCAAGACCACTTTTACTGAGACATAGGTGGCATTGGAACAGCTCCAGGACAAGGTAACAATTCAATTGTTAACACTTGTACCTGTGGGACCTGGGATGTCATGCTTGTTGAAGGAAATTCACTTGCAGGAGTAGAACAGGGTGGCCTTTGCTAAGCATGATTGATGCTTTGGAGAAAGACAACCACAAGGCTATGAGTGATTAATTGGCAATTAAAAGCTAAGCGTGGAAAACAGAGGGATTCCCTTGGAGGAAGTAAAGAAGTTCTCATCTCTTTCATTCAGAGAAAAAAGAAAGCTGAGGTCCAGGCTTAGAAATCAGTCATCAGAGTAGCAGAGCTCCAAAGAAGCTCATACCCCTAATTCCACTTTTGTTAACACTGATTGGGGAAGAGGGGGGTCCCAAATCATGACGTGTGACACCCGATCTGAGGCATCTAAAAATCTGGAATCCTCAGGATTTCCCCTGAAGTCTCTGCATCTGCAGAAGAAGCCTACTCTTCTAGAAATCCTCCCTCCTATCTGAGGGTGATGCAGAGGCTTTACCCCTGAAGATGACACGTGCTCCCTCAGACTCTCCACCTGCCTCTGCTTCTGCCCAGTATCTAAGATTAGGTCACTATATAAGTTGGCTGGAGGAAGTGCTAGCTAGGCCTGCTAAGGGAGGAAAGGGACCCGACCTCAAAGGAGCAACTGGCTCTAGTCATCATGGACCAGCAGGAGTCAGGAGAGTGTGCCTGGGTCTGAATCCTGAGTGTACTGGGCCAAGGGGGAGCCAAACATAACACTGGATGAAAGATACTGACAAGGGAGCTCTCACTAGAAATATAAGACTTAACCTGGCAAGGATCCCGGGAGACCAGATGAAAATGCTGCTTGAGATGACTCTTAGAAATAAGAAAAAAACAATGGTCCACACCAAGCAAGGTAGAAATGCCAGAAATGCCAGAATTGTCAAGGCAGACAATAGAAAATAAAAGGATTAAATCTCCAAAAAGTTGGGCTGTGACACTTGCTCTGTCAATAAATACTCACAGTCATGTGAGTACGTATTCCATGAAAGTCTGGATTACCAGACAGGAGGGCCTGGAGTATACATCATTCCCCAGGCCATTAGGAAAAAGGCAGTGAGAGGAGCACTAACATCACTAAGAAGGTCGGTGGCAGATCTCCCTTATAGTACAGGGAAGATGGTAAAAGACGTGATCACAGAGCTGCATTCACTGACAGCAGTGCAGACATAAATAAAGGCCAGGTGGGTGACATGTTAGCATCAGAAACCACATGCATGCAATCCCTGCATTGAGCAGCAATATCAGAGTTGCCAGGAAGGCCTGATCCATAGAAAGCTATGGACATAGTCAACAAAACACAGGCTACCTAGAGATAAGATAGAGGGGTAGGCAGGAAGGGTATTATTCAATGTGCACAGTCAGAGGAAATCAGGATGGGTGCAAGAGAATGTGGGCAGTCAACAACAAAAAAGTGAAAAATCCCTTGCCTAGTTTCCAGACCTGAGCTGCCTTTCAGACTTGAATGAAGGGTCCCTAGGAGGGAGAATCTTGCAGCACCATGCATGTATATATGGCAATTATTCCTCTGGGGTTTTCCTCAGAAAATGTAAATGTGGGTAACTGAACACTCATGAGAGAGGAATATCTATACATTTCACAGAATTCAAGTTTCTATTGATATCCATGGAATGGATACCTGGGTACTTGAAAGCATCATCGTGATCCTTAAAGTAGGGACGTATGAAGTCTAGATAATAAATGTAGTCCTGGCCCAAGTCTGGCTTACAGTGTGTCCACTGGATCCAGAGTCATGTGATGATCATTTCCCTGGTCTCCAAGTGTATAATGAAAATGGACATACTTGGTAGTTGCCACGAGCCCCGCATTGGTTTCTTGGCCAGTGATACAAGAGGTACCACAGTGAAGAAGGGCAAATGGAAGCCTCTTGTTTCAGTTGGGTTTATGGCAAGCCCACATAGGAGAATCACAGCGAAGACCTCTGGGGTTCTACAGCAAGGCCATGCCATCTATAGTGGAGAATTATATACATTTTGCAAGATAGTCCCTGGTATGCTACTGGGCCCTGGTGGAGATAAAGTGCCTGACCATAGGTCAAGTGGCTATGCAGCTTCCAGAGCTGCTCTCCATGAGCTGGGTTCTTTCAGATCCAGATGAATTCACAGAAGAATTCTACCTTTCAGAAATTATTTCAGTGGGGCACCCGCGTGGCTCAGTCAGTTAAACGTCTGCCTTCAACTCAGGTCATGATTCTAGGGTCCTGGGATTGAGTCCCGTGTCAGGCTCCCTTCTCAGTGGGGAGTCTGCTTCTCCCTTCTCCTGCTCTTGTGCTCCCACTTGCTCTTTCTCTCTCCCTTTCAAATAAATAAATAAATAAATAAATTTTTAAAAAGACATTTTTTCAAAGTTACACAGACCATTCAAGGGGAAAAAGTAGGATCAACATCAAAGTTATTTCATGAAGATATCATAAATATGATATAAAACCTGACAAGTACAGTACAAAAGAATTACATGTCAATCTAACTCATAGCCACAGATGTAAAAATCTTCAACAAAGACTAGCCTACCAAACCCATCAGTTTGTGAAAAAAAAATACATCATAATCAAGCTGGGTTTACCTCAAAAATGCAAAGTAAGTTCAACATTAGAATATTAATTTATGTAATTCATTATTAATATAGAGAGAATTACTATTAAATTAATATAAAGGAGAAAAATCACATGATTTTATCAACTGATGAGGCAATTATGTTTGATAAAACCCAACATATATTTGGGATAAAGCATCAAAACCTCTTAAATGGCAGAGAGTTTTGTAAGTCTGGTAGTGTTTCAAAAAAACCTACCACAATGATGAAACACTCAAATCTTTCACTTTGTGGTAAAGAAGACAAAGACTGTCTTTTCTCATCACTTCTATTCAACATTGCATTGGAGTTCCTAGTCAGCACAGTAAAGCAAGAAAAAAAGAAAAGTATAAGCATTTTAAAGAAATAAAACTATCATTCACAGATGATATAATTACATGCATTAAAAATCCAAAATTATTTAGAGATAAATTATTTTAATTAATAAGAGTTACCAGGTTTACTAGACTCAAAAACAATACTCACAAATTGATTGTATTTCTAGATAAATATAACTTTTGAACAGATATCCTTTAAGATAACATTAAATTAACACAAAACCTAGGACTAAGTATAACAAAAATGTGCAAGTCATCTGTGCAGATAATTTTAAAATAATATGAAGAGAATTTGAAGAATATGGAAATTAATGGAGAAATATTTCATGTTCGTGGAATGGAAGACCTCATATTGCAAATATATTAATTCTCCCCAAACCAGTTTATAGATTCAATGCCAATTCTACTCGACAGGTGTGTGTGTGTGTGTGCAGAACCTCAAAGCTGTTTCCAAAATTTATATAAAAATGCACAGGACCAAGAATATGCATTGAAAAGAATAATATGGGAGGATTTACTTTGTTGGATATTAAGATTTTTTATAAGTACATTCACTGGGTGTGATGCATAAACAATGAATTCTGGAACACTGAAAAGAAATTAAATTAAATTAAATTAAATTAAAGTAATAGAGATATGAGAAAAAAGCCTCCAATATTCCAAATTTATGCTTTAATAAAATTTTAAATAATATCCAAAAGGTAACAATAGCAAATCCTTATTTTTTAGTTTTTTTAAATAATAAAAATCTTTAAATCTTAAAAATATGAATAAACTGCTTTGCAAGAAAAAGTGCATTAATTAAATAGTGTGGTACAAACACACAGTGAAGTAAACAAAATGATCAAAATAGAAAGCCCAGAAATAGACCCACATATATATGGACATTTCTTTTATGGAAAAGGTCACTATAGGGCACTAGAGAAAGCATAGCCTTTCCAATAAATGGTATTGTATAAACAAGATATATATTTGGGGGAAAATGAAATTGGGTCTGTCCCTCATTTATAGAGAAAAACCAGTTCATGTGTTGCAGAGCTAAATGTGAATGGCAAAATAATAAGCCTTTTAGAAATTAATATGGAGAGTGTCTTCAAAAGCTGAAGATTAAAAGTAATTTTATTTTTTTTAATTTTTTTTAAAGTAATTTTAAATGGAACACAAAAAGCACCAAACAGTAAAAGAAAATATTAATGTTATTTTTATTAAGAGATCTCATTAAAAGTGTGAAAGAGCAACCGTACCCCTTTACTCCAGTATGAATATAGCAGCGAGAACATTACTGAAACCTAGAAATTGGATTGTATCACTCCCTTGCTTAAAACCTTCCTACCTTCTCACCCTAGCCCATATTTGGTCTAGTATCTCTCTCTCTCTCTCTCTCTTTCATCCACTATAATCCAGCTATACTCCAAATGCCTTTCCTACCTCTGGGATTTCACACACGTTGTTTTCTGTCTGTCTCTACTCTATTCTTCACCTAACTTTCATTCCCATCCTTTAGATTTTAGCTTAATGTCTCCTCCCCAGAGAAGCCTTCTTTGACCATCTAATTTAAGTAGGGCTTCAAGTTATTATCTCTTAGAACACCCTGGTTTTTTCTTCATAGAACTTAGTGTATATTTCATTATATAAACCAAATATTTTACTTGTTCACAGCCATCTGCCTAATTACACTTAAGTTCCAAATATATATTAAATGTGGATGGGTAGATGGGTGGATGAATGGATGGATGGATGGGTGGATGGATGATTGGGTGGTTGGGGATTAAACTAATAACATAGTCATATCCTTAATCCAGAATTTGCTCTTCATATCTGGAGAAAGGTCTCCATTTCCAGACTCCAAATTCAATAATTTTCTTTTGCTGGATGTCTTTTCAGATGTGTAAAGGATCAGTTATTTATTTTTTCATTCGCTCATCTATTCAATTATTCAATCAACAAATGTTTTTGAAGAGGCTATTTGAATGAAAGGATATGGATCAAGCCATTCAATGAGCAGATTTATAACTGCTCATGAAAAGAGAGACATGAAGGGCATAGTGAAATTCCTACATACATATACTTTAAGGACCCATGGAAATATGATTTAAGGGAGAATTTTTCTCCATTTCAGCTGCAGCTTTCTTGGCAGTTGAGTGAAAGATGGCAACAAGCGCTGTAACATCAACAACTTTTTATTCCCAAATTTGCAAATGAGTCATCGGTTACTTCTGTCAATTTTTCTCGAGTATTATATAACAGCTGTAGTTTGGAAATTACATTGTTTACTGAGCCAACTATTGTTTCCAGTGATTGTCTGAAAGTGGTGTGTGAACAATTTTGGCAGTATCTTCTGAGTTATTCTTCTTCAGCAGGCACAGAGAACAGTTAAGAGAAATTAAGATGTGTGGTTGACTGAAAATTCTTTGACACTCGTCCAACTGAGATTCTGGGTTCACGCCCCCACTCTTTGAGTCTGGGCAGGCTTGCGATATCATTGACAATTAGGGTATGGCAGAAGTGACTTTATGTTCCAAGATGAGGTCATAAGAGTCTATGAAGATTCTGCCCCGCTCTCTTGAAACATTTGCTTTCTTTGAAAGCTGATCTCAGGATGTTCTTTCTTAGGAAAGAGCTGTCATATCGTAAGAGATCCAAGTCATAGTGACTGGCCACATGGAAGTACTCTAGTCAACAGTCCCAGCTAAGCCGACCCTTGAAGACATTGTAGTCTAGGTGTCAGATGTCAGTGAGGACCCCTTCCAGGTAGTTCCTGTCCCCAACTGCTTAAGTAACCCTGATTCTAGGAGTCTTCCCAGCTGAGGCCCCCAAAAAGGTAGGAAAAAGCCTCACTGTGCCGTGTTCAAATTCTTGACACACAGACTCCTTGAGCATAGTAAATGAATGGTTGGTATTTCAAAGGGTAGTTTGGGATAGTTTGCTATGCAACAATAGTAATTGGAACAGAATGATAAAATGAAAAATTTCAGTGCTAAAGCACCAAAAGATGACAACATCTTAATAAGGAATGTTGAAAGATGAATGAATAAGTAAATACACTACAAAAGGACCCACAAGGCAGACTGGAAATGATGGCTTAGAAGCAAGGGCTTGGCTTAGCTGGGTCTTCTGGATCAGTCTCTCGTGAGGTTGACTGGACCGGGGGTGGACCAAGTTTGCTCAAGACATCATTGGATGGATTTAGTTCCTTAAATTCTGATGACCACAGACCTCCCTGGTTTTCTTATCACGTGGGCCTTTCTGTAGGGTGACTCACAACACGGCAGCTGGCTTCTGTCGGTGTGATAAGGTGTTAGAGAAAGAGAGAGTGTTAGCAAGACAGAAATCAGTCTTCTGTAACTAATCTTGAGAGCAACACCTCATCACTTTGGCCATATTCTAGTCATTAGAAGCAAGTGATTAGGTCCAGCCCACTCTCAAGGGGAGGGGATTACTCAAAGGTCTCAATCCCAGGATGTGGGAGTGTGGGGGTAGGAAATCAGAGGGTGTCATCTATAAAGGCAACCTCCTGCAGGGGGTCCACTGTAAAATGAACATTTTCATTATAAAATTTTTGGGGAAATTATTCTCTCTCTCTCTCTCTCTCTCTCTATATATATATATATATATATCTCCAAATCTGTGTTCTATATTCGGTGGGAAGCCATAGAAGCCATAGCAAACTTCAGGCTTTAATGTAGTTATACAAAATAAGGCACCAGCTTAGAAGCATTGAGGCATATAGACAAAGAGAAAAACAATAGCTAATAAGTAAAATAAAGAGAGGGGAGAGCTTGAGAGAAAGAGAGAGAGAGAAGGAAATGTTATCTAGAAGACTTTTTTTTGAAGTTTATTTATATATTTTAGTAATCCCTACACCTAACGTGGGACTCAAACTCATGTCCCCAAGATCAAGAGTCCGATGCTCTTTTGGCAGAGCCAGCCAGGCACCCTGGCCCATGTGGTGCTGGAGTAAAAAAAATTCCAAAGAGCTCACTGTGCCTGAGAGTGTAGGTAAAATAGAAAACACACCATTCTAAACCCTTTACACATAGTAGCAGATTTAACTTACACAACAAAACAATGAGGAAGATAATATTATCAGCCCCATTTACAGATGAGAAAACTGAGTCACAGAAAGGTTACACAGTTTTCCCAAGGTCATAATGTCCCTCCTAAATCATCAAGAAGAACTTATATTCACACTTTTAAAAAGACAAGGAAGCATGTCCTATGTCTTTGAAAGATTTCCAGCTGCAAGAACTCAAATCAAAGACTTTCTCTGACCTATGAATATTCCATCCTTCCTCCTTGAACCCCTGGATTTCTGCTCCAGAATCCTCACAGTCCTGGCAACCCACTAGGCCTGTGATCCCTACCCAGGGATGTGAGATAAAATACAGCATTCATGTTAAGTTAGAATTTAGACAAACAACAAAGACTTTTTTAAGTATAAGACTACCCCACATATTGCATAGGACGTACACTAATAATGATGCATTGTTTTTCTGCAAGTCAATTTTGGGCTCCCGATACCTTTATTTGCTCATCTGGCCACACTACCCCAGGCAGAGATCTCCTGCCCAAGCCCCTGAACCTCCCACGCCCCCCCCCTTCGAGTACCCTAGGACTTCCCACCTTCCACCTTACAAGGCTCAAGGAAATGAGAAACTGGGGAGTTTCTGCTCTAGCTGCCAGAGGCTAGAAAGGGCTGGAGAATTGCTTCTGGCATCCACAATTAGCCCTGGGAGCACATTTTCCCATAGAAACAATGATCCTAATGGTGGCTGGCTCCCTAGTGCTAAGGGCCTTATAGTCCAGCCATATTCTGGGTTAAATAGGCTTTTGTGGACTGGCCTGGGAACCTTCTCACCATTTGTAACATTGTTTCCATGGGAAAAACCGCTTCTCGAGTTCCAAACAACTGACTTACAAACAAACTTTTGGAACAAAAATGCTTTGGTAGGTTGGGGAAGCCTGTAGACTCTCCCAGAGTCATTCAAAGGCCTGTGACTTCACTCCAAGATGTTAGCAACGTTTAGGACTACTTAGCATACCAAAGGGAGGCCACTGGATTTGCCAAAGAAACTTTAATAAGCACACAGACAGGATTGACAGAGCCATAATAGACAAGCTGACTCTGCCTTTGATTGGCTACATAGGCCAGCATTTACACTGAATGATTTCCCTTAATCAAACACATGCCTTATCTGGATGGGCAGGACACTTATCCGACTAAGTGGGTGGTTATTAAGGGGATGGCAGGAAAGACAAGCTGATTTTGTCCCTCCATTGTCGGATACTTCCAGTGTTTCATTGGTTCGTTCACCTTGATGAAAACAGAGCAATTATGCGGCTTTTTCATCTGCCTCTTTGAAAGGCATGTGGAAAATTCTGCTTTCAGAAATAAAATGTTAATTCAAAAGAAAAAAAAGTACTTCAAGGCTTCAAGGCATTCTGGGAGGCGGTCTCCCATATTGCTGCAATTACATGCAGAGCAAATGGGGCGGGATGGTTACTTAAGAGTCTGAAGCAGGAGGAATAAAATGTATACAGATACCTCATTTCTCATTAATTATTCTTTGGGATGAAATGTAATGCCAGGAGCTACAGGGTGCCAGAAGCGGAAGGAAATATATCATCATGTATTTAAAAACCTTTGCAGAGTATAATAATAATTAAGAAATTATTACACTACTGATCTTTTGGAAGCAGTGTAGCCACCTGTTCACGCCTTTATTAATCACCAATTTTCGTCTTCCTGAACACTGCACAGCAAAGATTATTAAAGGGAAGAGTACAAAAACGGCGGTGCTGAGAAATAATTTATATCATGTAGCAAAAGTATATTAAAATGCATCATTTTAATTAAGACTTTCACTAGTAGAGAAAGTCATAATTTAGGTCTGGTTTATAGCAACATATAATTTGACTTAAAAGAATAGCAATGCATATTAGTAATTATTATTGTTGATATTATTAATTGGCTCTAAAATTAGGTCTAAGAGATTCTTTTTTCTCCTCCGAGCAGCAAGCAATCACTACCATAAAAGTGCATTTCCCGGGTAGCTCAGAGGGATACTTTCAAGGCGAGGAGTAGGGGGTACCCAGAGGCTAAGGGACTGCGTTTCTCAAGGGAAGGGTGACTCAGACTTCTGCAGGTACAAAGCTTGGCACCCATGTCCCAGCTAGCTCAGTCCCTGCCCAGGGAAAGTGTGTGGCCCTCATGGCTACTAGGGGGACACTGGTGCCACAGGGTGCATCAACAAATAGCCGTGTAAGAGTGCGGGGAAGGAAAATGGCATGTGGAGTCATGGCTCTCCCTTCAAGTTTTGATAGGACCATTTCCTTTCTTCTTTTTTCTTTTCTTTTCTTTTCTTTTCTTTCCTTCCTTCCTTTCTTTTCTTTCTTTGTTTTTAAGAGAGAGAGAGAGAGAGCATAAGCATGGGGTTAGGCAGAAGTCAAGAGGGAGAGAGACACTCTCAAGATGGCTCCATGTCCAGGGTAGAGTCTGACACAGGGCTCGATCTCACCATCCCAAGATCATGACCTGAGCCACAGTGAAGAGTTGTAAGTTTAACTCACTGAGCCCCCCAGTTTCCCCCTTTTTATTTTATTTTCAAATTCACGCAAAGTGGAAGTGACATTTGAAGGTATATGTTTTATGAATTTTGACATATGTACAAATTCAAGTAACTGCCACCACAACAGTGATATGGAACTATTCCATCACCCCATAAAACTACCCCCCCATCCCTTTATAAGGACACTTCCCCCACCTATGCCTGCAACCACTGATCTATTCTTCATCACTACAATTTTATCTTTTCAAGATTGTCATAGAAATGGAATCATATAGTATACAACCTTTTGAAATTGGCTTCTCTTACTCAGCATGCCTTTAAGATTTATCCAGATTGTTGTGTATATCGATAGATCCTCCCTTTTTATGGCTTTTTGATAATCCATTGTACGAATGTACCACAATTTGTTTAAATAAAAGCATATTTGAGTTGTTTCTAGTTTGCTTATGTTTCCAGTTGATTACTCAGGTGACTATGAATAGACCCATAGACATTCACCTGCAGTTTTTTGCATGGCCATGACTTTTCATTTCCCTAGGGAAGAGTAATTACTGAATCATATAATGAGTTATAAGACATTACCTGTTTTCAGCGCGGCTCTATCATTTTGCATTCATACTAGCAATGTGTAGGAATTTCAGCTGCTCTGCGTTCTTGCCAGCACTTCATATTGCCAATATTTTTTTTTATTTTAGCCATTTAATGGGTTTGTAATGGTATTCCATCGTGGTTTGCATTTATATTTCACTAATGTCTAACGATGTTGAACATCTTTTCGTGGTCTCATTTCCCATCTGTATATTTCTACTGATAATGTGTCTATTGAAGTATCTTGCCCACTTTTTTTTTAATTGGGTTGTTTGTTTTCCTTAATGTTGAGTTTTGAGAATTAAATACATATTCTACACACAAATCCTTTGTCAGATATGTGGTTTATCAATATTTTCTCCCCAGCTGCGATTGTTTTTTTACTCTCTTCACAGTGGCTTTGGCAGGGTGAAACTAATTTTGATAAAGTTTGATTAACATGTTTTTCTTTTATACATTATGTTTTTGGCGTCATATCTAAGAATTCTTTGCCTAAATTTAGGTCAAAATCCTCCTTTTAAAAAAAAAATTTTGTTGTCTTAGGGACACCTGGTGTCCTCAGTGGCTCAGTTGATTAAGTGGCTCAGCTCATAATCTCGGGTCCTGGGATTAAGCCCCATACCCAACTCCATCCTCAGTGGAAGTCTGTTTCAGGATTCTCTCTTTTTCAATTTTTTTAATTTAAATTCAATTGGCCTACATATAGTACATCATTAGTTTTTGATATAGTGTTCAATGATTCATTAGTTGGATCTATCTCTCAGTGCTCATCACATCACATGCCCTCTTCTCCCTCTGCTTCTCCCTCTTCTCTTTCTCCCTCTCCTTCTCCCTCTATCTTTCTCTCTCTCAAGTAATAAATAAACAAATCTTAAAAAAATGTTTTGATGCTTTAGGTTTTACTTTTGGATCTACGATATATTTTCAGTTAATTGTTGTTTAAGTATGAAGTTTAGGTCAAACTTTATTGTTTTGCCTGTGGATGAATGTCTAGCTCCATTTGTTGAATAGGCAATCCTTCCTCCATTGAATTGTTTTTGTACCTTTGTCAAAAGGTACAAAATTGGAGCTGTCATCTTCTGTCTAGACCAGGAATTAGCAAACCATGCCCATGGGCCAGTCCAGCCCACTACTTATTTTTGTATTCAGTTTTATTGGAACAAAGACACACCCATGTTGTTTATATTTTGTTTACATATTATCTGTGGCTGGCTTTGTGCTACAAGAGTAGAGTTACATAGTTGTGACAGACACCCAAACTCTCTCTTATTTGGCCGTTAACAGAAAAAGTTTGCCAAACCCTGGTCTGGGCCACTGCAAAATCTTCTGCAGTGCCATGAGCAGAACTAAAAAGACTATGACCATGACGGGTCATTCTGGGTTACTTGAACAATGAGCCAGCTGGGGCTAAGGGTTCTCCCATTTCCTAGAATGGAAGAGGTTGCAGCCAAGCTCAAATTCCCCTGATATTGGTGCCTTCTTCACCCCAAGAGTGGAGATCGTAACATTCCTTGGGCAGCTGGCATTCCCAGAGAATTCCTGTAAAGCACTGGCACCCCAAAATCCAAACAGCCTGTTGGTCAGCAGCCTGTGTCATCCCCCATTGTCAGGAATCCTCTTCATGTTTGTCCTATAAAAGGGGAAACTACAAGGGAAGTATGTTCTCCTTGCTAAGACCCAGTAGTACTCTGGCCCTTGGCTCACCTCTCCATCAGAAGACAGGAAAATGGAAGGTCTATGCCTTTTTTCCTGGCTATCCTGCTTCTATAAATTTGTATTTTCTTTAACAAGATCCATTTATTAACCCATGCTAGGTGGCTTTGTGAAGTCCCAAAAGGGACCCATCCAGCCCAAAAGCCTCCTAACTTACCTCCTTGCATCCACATTGACCCTCCTCCAGTTTCGTCTTCACACTATAGCTAGAGTGGGTTTTTCTAAACAAGCCTATTGTGTGACTCATCTTGCCTCCACAACCTAATTTAAAACACTTCAATGAGAGGTACCTGGGTGGCTCATTCAGTTAAGCATCTAACTCTTTCTTTCAGCTCAGGGTCGTGGGATCAACCCTGAGTGGGGTTCTATGCTTGGCACAGAGTCTGCTTTACATTCTCTGTCTCCCTTTACCCCTCCCCAGACTCATGCTCATATTCTCTCTCTCTCTCTCTCTCTCTCTCTCCCTCTTTCTGTTAAATAAATAAATATATATTTTTTAAAAAACCATATAAGTGACTTCTTATGGACCTTAAAATAAAACAAAATCTTTAACATGGCTTTGTAAGACCCAGAATGATCTGGCCCCTACCATTCTCTCCAGTCTTAACTCCTACCATTCTTCTTTCTTCTCTGATCTCCAGCCAAACAAACCAGGATTTAGCTTATTTCAGTTAATGTTTCACATGCTTCTGAAAAGAATTTTTCTTCTGCTCTTATTAGTATTCTATAAATGTTGACTAATTCCTCATGGTTGATAGTAATGTTCAGTTCTTCTATATCCTAAATTATTTTTATTAATTCTTTCAGTCACTGAGAGAAGAGTGTTGAAGTCTCCAATTATACTTCTGGATTCATCTAACTTTCTTTTTAGTCCTGTCAGTTTTTGTTTCATATATTATAAATATCTGCTGTTGGTGAATACACATTTTGGATTATTATTTCTTCTTGATAAATTGACCACTTTGCCATTATGTAATGACCTTCTTTATCCCTGATAATCTTTCTTGTTCAGAATTGTAATTTGTGTGAAATTCATCTGTCTCTCCAGATTACATTGGGTGTTGATGATTGACAATATATCTTTTCATATCCTTTTGCTTTTTTTTTTTTCTTGTTAAGTAACTTCCACACCCAGCATGGGACTTGAACTAATGGCCCCAAGATGAAGAATCTCTTGCTTTAACAACTGAACCAGCCATGTACTCCTACATCCTTTTACTTTTTATCTAGCTAAGCCATTACATTTAAAATGAGTTTCTTGTGTACAGTCTATAGCCGGGTCCTGTGGGTTCTTAAATGTATTCTGGCAATCTCTATCTTTTAACTCATATGTTTAAATCGTGTACATCTAATATAATTAGATTTGAATTTGGAATTACCATTTATTATTTGTTTTCTCTATTTTTCTTTCATATTTTGCCACTCTTCTGCCTTCTTTATGGTTATTTGAACATTAGTAATGCATATTAATTTATCTCTTGTGTTTTGTATTATATATCTTTGACTAGTTCTTTTTTTTATTATTTGTTGTTCTACCAATTACAGTTACATATTTAACAGTCTAGTTAGAATCAGTGTATTACCACTTCAAAGGAATATAGAAACCTTACCAGTCTATTGGTCCCTTTACCTTCCCCCACTTTATGTTGTACTTGTGTTATGTGTTATATCTTTGTTCATTACAACCTAATCAGATAATAACTTCTGATTTCAACTTTTAAATATGCTTTAAGAACTCAAGATGAGGGGCGCCTTGGTCACTCAGTGGGTTAAGCCTCTGCCTTCCGCTCAGGTCATGATCCCAGAGTCCTGGGATGGAGCCCCTCATTGGGCTCTCTGCTCAGCAGGGAGCCTGCTTCCCCCTCTCTCTCTGCCTACCACTCACCTACTTGTGATCTCTCTATCAAATAAATAAAATCTTTAAAAAAAAAGAACTCAAGATGAGAATAATCTATCATATAATTACCCAGACATTTACCATTTACATTGCTCTGCTTTCATTCCTAATGTTCCAAGTTTCCTTCTGATATCATACCCCTACCCAGAATTCTTATTGACAGTTTTTTTCCTGTCAATGCTTTAAAAAAGTTTTACATTTTCTTTCTGGCCTAAACAATTTCCAGTGAGTGTCAAGCACTCCCTGAGTAATAGCATGGTAGCAGCTTCTTGGTTGGCTTATCACACTTTCATAGATTTGGCTGGTAATAAGATAGTGAGTCCAAATGGGGTTAGAGAGTTGATTACCGTTTCTTGAGCCAGAACTAGAAGTTTTCTCCTGGAGCCCTCTCTGGGTCCCAAGCTACCGTGGGCTCAGGAACAGAGATACTGAAGGAGAAAAAATGGTAAAGTTACCACCAGTTTGGCACACAGGTTAATAGGGTTAAGATCAAGATCTTGCCATTCCATGAAATTCTAATCCAGGAAGATGAAATTATATATAACTTCCCCACCCCCTGCCAAGGACTTCCTGAAAATACATTGTTTTGAACAAAAGGACAACTAACTCTCATCAGAATAATGATCCTCTTCTCAAAATGAAAGGTCATTCAAAGGGTTTTTTTATATGATTGTTACTCTTCAAGGCTTACTTCAAAACCCTCACTTCACGGTCTACAAATTCCAAGCTATTAATATGGCACAAACTATGTCCAATCCTAATCATGCTTTAACATTGATTTATTTACCTTTGCTTGATCAAGAGATAATTATGATAGTGTTTTTTGGTTTTTTTTGTTTTTGTTTTTGTTTTTGTTTTTGTTTTGAGGTTGACTGTTTACAGGCCTTATCCCAATATAGTCTATGGACAAAGGTAGCAGTTAAAACCCCTTAACAATACTTTCTATTTTTACAAAAATAAAGCAGCTAAAGACAGATCACTGAATAAAGATTTCAAAGAGTGTTTATGCATCACAAATGAGAGACATGAAAACTGTCCAATTCATTTACACATACCAACCTTTGCTAACTAGGAAGTTTCCTGGATCTCTCTCCCAGCATTGTCAATGAGAGGGTTCTATATTTGTTTTGCTTTGTTACACACGATATGGTGAAGATGATTTTATTTTTATGTCTGCTTTTCCATTCAAGAACTTTCCTATATTGCAGTCCTGTGATTAACTCCTCCTGGGTCTCTCCCAAGCCCCCAGACACCCACCACAAAGCACATGTTAACTTCCGTACCTTTCTTTATCCTTTTCTTATCTTTACCAATGTTCCTTGTTTCTATATGTGCAAATCTATCACCTCTTTCATAGAGAACCAAACCATAATTATTGTATGCATGAATCGTAAATGCCACACACCACTGTGTTAATATAGGTATGGGTATAATGAAATAAATATGTCTGAGCTAAAGGAAGAAAAATAACCTGTTCTAATCTTATTCCAATTTAGTTACAGGTAATCAGGTTTGTTTGTTCTTTTTATTTTGCCTAATTTCCCAAAGGCTCTTTTCTCCCCCTTTTCCTTTTTATTTTAAAGCAGACTGACATTGGGCTTTTTAAAATTATTATGTAAATATCATGTCATGCATGCTATAATCAAGAAGGGAGGCACCATGGTTTTTAAATCTGTCTTTAAAATTTTGCTTTGCATTTTAGAAATGTTTGCTGTAGTTTTAATGTTCATGTTCCAGTTTCCTTTTCATCTCCAGCTTCATTTTACAACCCCAACGTGTCCACTCCTGTTTGAATACCCCCTCCATTTTCCTGCTTCCCACCTGGGTCCCCTCTCTCTTTAATTACCCCCATCAGGAATGACTCACATTTTCTCATATGGACATTTGTTTCTGGTCAAGTATACAGAGACAAAGTTATCTACACTAGAATTTTGCTTAAGGGGAACTCACAGTGGGGAAAGGAGTTGTATAATTCCATTTGGTTTGGGAGTTTTATTTATCTCTGTTCTCTAGGTTTCTTATTAATCATAGAGCTTTTCAGTACAATATTTATGTTTCCTGTTTACAAATCACTTTTCTATGCATTTGATCCATATAAATCTTGGCTGCTTGAGACAGAGAGCATCAATACTCTTCTTATGTAAAGTAGGAAACTGAGGCTTTCTGAAGAAAGGGGACATTATGGGCTATGTGACAAACTAGTGTTGGGGAGGAAGAGATTTCCTTTGTTCTTCAAAGTCCTTCTAGCTGGACTAAGTATCAAATTAGCATAAGGCAGATTAACAAGAGAAAATGAAATTTGGTTTCCTATGTGAGGCAGATTAACAAGAGAAAGTGAAATGTGGTTTCCTATGCATGGGGAATGCCTGCAGACTTGAAATTTCAAAGACAGTTAGGCAACAGAAGGCTTATATGACAACCTGAGCTAAGGAGGGGGGTAAGGGTCTGAGGATGCAAAGGAGGAGGAAGACCATTAGCAGAAAATTGAGAGGAGATGTTCCGGAAAAAAAGGTTACTCCATTATGGAGATAAGTTTCTTAGGTAAAGAAGAATATGTTAATGGCTGTCTTCCTGGTGCAGTCTCTCCCTTCCAATATAAATTTCAACAGTTGAGGGGGAGGCAAAGAGGTTTCTTTAAATCTGCTGGATTTTGATTGCTTTTAACTCAAAATAATTTTCATGCTAAAGTGGCCCATCTTGGGGAGGCCTGGCCTTGGACCCTATACTAGGCAGATTTCCCATGATTGATTTTTCATTTATTCATTCATTGATTTACTAGACAAATACATCCTGCACTCTTAGAATGTGCCAGTTTCTGTGCTAGGTGCTAGGACCAGCTCCTGTGTTTTTCTCAAATTCCTGAAGCAGACAGATGAGACATCTTCCTTTATAGTAGACACAACAAAATTCTTTTTATTTCCAGATCAAGCCCAAGCATATTTCAGCCCAGCCCAAGTTGAATTAGAAATTAATGAAAGCAAGCAGAAATAACAGCTAAACAAGGCTCAAGAGATAATATGTATCAAATCTGACTCAGCATTTAACTCCAAGTATGACTTTAGACAAATCCTTTCCACCTCTGGACCTCTGTTTCTCCATCTTTAAAGAGAAGTATTAGACTAAGAGTATTAATAGTTCTAAGAATCTGCCTTTAAATATTCATGTTGATTGGCTTTTACTATTTATTCCAAGATACACTGGTCATTGGGAGAGTGGGATGCATTCCCCAAAGTGAGAGTGTGTCAGATTCTCAGAGTGTATGAATCGAAAAGGCACTGTTCATATTATAATGGAATATTTCAAAAAGGGAGGAAACATTGATTTTATATTGAAAATTGCAGAATGCGAAGTTCATGTAGTAGTCTGGACTGGTGAGAACAGATATCAATGTTAAAGTCGATACGGGAGGATGCAGACAAGCGGATTATCTGTTGACCTAAAGTGTCTGTGGGTTTTAAGAAACAGAGGATGCTCCACTTGGCTTGCAGAAGTGGCAGGCTAGGCTAGGCCAGGAACCACAGACCCTTTAGCCATCCCTTTACCCCAGGAAGCCCCTGCTAGGTTGCGTGCTGTATATGACTCCACTTCTCCTTCCTCTAGGTTCCCATCTGTCCTGTTCCTGTGACAGGGAGGGAGTCCTACTTCAGGGCTCTCTCCTTGCTGCAAGGGTTCCCCTCCCTGATTGAATTACTGATTGATTTACTGCCTGCTGTATGCCAAGTGGCTGATTAGTTAACAACCATTTACCTTGTTTTGTTGTCTTCCTTTATAAATAATTTAATTCTGATTTGGATCTCCATATTGTGTATGTTTTGTTGTTGTTGTTTTGTTTTTCCTTTTTGGTCTCCCAAATTGTTGGTTTCAGCAAGGATGCCCTTGCTACCCAATCCACTCTTTATTTCATCTTTCATTTCATTTAACCTATCTGGTTTTTTTTTTAAATATTTTATTTATTTATTTGACAGACAGAGATCACAAGTAGGCAGAGAGGCAGGCAGAGAGAGAGGAGGAATCAGGCTCCCTGCTGAGCAGAGAGCCCAATGCGGGGCTCGATCCCAGGACCCTGAGATCATGACCTGAGCTGAAGGCAGAGGCTTTAACCCACTGAGTCACGCAGGTGCCCCAATGCTGCTGCATTCTGACGGCGCTCCGCTCTCCAGCCTCCCGTGCCAGTCACTTCAGTCATTCCCATTCTTCCCTGAGATTCTTTTTGTTTGTTTGTTTGTTTGTTTGTTTGTTTGTTTTTTAAGATTTATTTATTTATTTGACAGACCGAGATCACAAGTAGGCAGAGAGAGAGGCAGAGAGAGGAGGAAGCAGGCTCCCTGCTGAGCAGAGAGCCCGATATGGCGCTCAATCCCAGGACCCTGGGATCATGACCTGAGCTGAAGGCAGAGACTTTAACCCACTGAGCCACCCAGGCGCCCCTAACCTATTTGTTTACATGTCACTCACTGTCATGGTTTTACATCCCCTATTCACCAATTATCATTATCATCTTGGTTTATACCCCTTCTCCCAGCCTCATCTGTAGCTTTTGTCTATCTAGTTTTTATCTGTCCATATCGTTGTCATAGTCCTGCAGCTGCTAGACTTGTGGCAGCAATTCCCCCTCTTTTTGCCTGAGAAAATAGTTACTAGCAAAATGATTGTGCTTTTCAAGCCTCTTCTACTAGAGGTCCACAAATAATCATTGATCAAGGACTTTCATTAAGTGCATCATTAAGCAAACACTATCCCTTAACACACCCAAAGTCTCCCAGAATAAGCGAGTGGGGGAGAAGCCCAGGGCAATTCTGTTGGCTAAGTTCTTCACACGAATGCGAAGGTAGCACAAAGAGTGGTCCTTCATCTCAATGGGGCCACTCTAGTCTCCACATGAGCACATAACTGACAGTGACATAAATCGATTTTGTACGGATTAACACAGGCTTCCATGCAGAAGACAGGCAGGGTTCCTGGTGACTTGCATCTGAAGAATGCTCCTGATTTCTTTTCTTGCCCCCTTTCAAATAAAATAAATGCAGAAGCTTAGAGCTGAAAGTCTCCTGGGTGCTAGTAAAGCTCTGTTGAACGAAGCAACTTAACATGCACTGCTGAACTCTCCTTGCTCCCAGAAATGCCACTTGAGCCACCTTCCAAACCTCCACCTCTGTGGCACCCCTTTGAAAAGCCATTGTTTCTACTTCAACTGCTAAATGTGGCCACTGACTCCTCATTTACCCCTTTGAAGCCCAGCAAAAAGGAGAAGTCAGAGGGAGGAAAGACCTGGGAAAACCACCCAAGAGCAAACATCAAAATGCCAGCACCCTGCATGTGTTTAAAAAAAAAAAAAAAAAAAGTCAGAGAAACCCAGTGGGAGCGATAGCCTGCGTTTCTTATTCCTAAAACTCCAGCAGGCTTCACTCTGGCCAGACCAACTTTTGAAATGGAAAGGAGAAAAAAGAAAGAAGGGATGATTAACAAAGAAGAAAAGCCATGCTTAGATGATGATTTCATTTCCCAGATATGCCTTTCCTGCCTCATTAATATACCTCTGGAGTGGATGAAAGTACTTGGCATCCAAAGCAGGTAGTAATGGCCCATCAAGAGATCCCATGTCAGCTTCCTAATGCCTTATCAAAGGTTTATTGAAGAATACAGTCATCTTGCTACTCTCACTGGTTTTAAAGAGTTACATGAAGACAAATGAAATGTTCCTTTCCTTCATGCATTTTTTCCTCAACCATTTCTGACAATATCTTTGATGTATAAATCATACTTTTCTGATAGCATTTGACTGGGTCTATCATATTAACAATGGGACCAAGGCGAGGCCAGAGGTCTGAATAAATGTGTTATGTTCATTTAAAGATGCAGAAACATGTTTCCAGCATATTAAACCCCAGAGAGCAGTGGGCCATGTGTGTGCACTACAATTTAACTGGTGCTACAGCTAGGGACTTTTAAGATGTTAAATATATTATTGGAACTCTCTATATAGATATAGTTGAGTCTACATTATTAGCAACAATAAAATGGAAAAGCTGTTCTTGCCAGAGGTTTTATTCAACCCAAGCTTGAATGACCTTCTGCCTGTTTGTCAGAGTAGAGGCAGATTTACCCAGGTACCCGGGCTTCAGTGGTTCAACACTCCGGACACTAACAGCAGAGCTCCAGTTTTTTGTGTATCAGAGACTGCACCATCACCCCCCTGCCTGTTCCTCTGGCCCTAGGCCTTGAGACATTTTTACTCCTTCATATCCCTTTATTTTCTGTCCCTTGTCAGTGGGTCTGTCCTGTTATTTCTCTGTATTGTGGATTCTTCTTTCTGTTCCATCTTCCCTGTAGCTTCCCCTAGTCACCACCTTCCTACATCTTATTGGGACTGTTGGGAAGGATGAATTTCCTCTTCAAGGTCCTTCTAGCTGGACTAAGAATCAAACTGACATGAGGCAGATTAATAGGAAGAAATCAAATTTAATAACATATGTATGGGAATCCACACAGACATGGAACTCCAAAGACAGTAATCAAGGTCAAGGTGATGCTTATATGGGCTCAGGAGAAGGGCAGGGGTCTGCAGATACAAAAAGGAGAAAGACAATTAAGCAAGAAGGTAAGAGGGATGTTTGGAAAACAAAGATACCCTGTTAAGCAAGTAAGTTTCTTAGGTAAAGAGGAATCTCTGTTAACAGCATTCTTCCTGGTAAAGGCATGCATTTGAGGGAGAGGTAAAGAGCTTTTCCTGAATCTGATAGGTTTTGAGTACTTTAACTCAAAATAATGTTCATGCCAAGGGGCCCAACTTGGGGTGGTCTGCTTTTGGCCCCTACAGGATACTGTAATGATCTCTCTGAGGGTCTACACATACATTTATCATCAACGCACATACCTGTGCCAATACACCCACCACACTGTGGCTGAGCACCTATCCTAAAACAGCCCTATCATATACCTCTTTACTCACCACTTACACTGCAAAACCTTGAAAGCCTTCAATCTGCTTGCAGAAGGAAGTCCTAATTCCTTGCCCTGGTGTTCAAAATCATCTTCTATGAGAGTTCAGAAGACTCACCAGTACCACCTTCCCACACCAATATTTTGTTACTACTCCTCTTCCTGTATCCTCTCTTCCATTCAAACTAAACTACTTTCTGTTGCCCATACAACAGATTTTCCAAGCCTTGGCTCTTGCTTAAGCTATTCCCTCCATCATTCACATCCTACCCCCACCCCATGCCCACATGTCTAAATCTTACTCATATTTCTTTTATATATATATATATATATATATATATATATATATATACACATACATATACATATACATATGTATATATATATATTTTTTTAATTTTCTTGGGGAGGGAGAGAGAGGGATCAGGTGAAGGTACAGAGGGAGAGAGAGAGAATCTCAAGCAGGCTGCATGTTCAACACAGAGCCCCATGCAGGGTTCCATCTCATGACCCTAAGATCATGACCTGAGCCAAAAATCAAGAGTCAGATGCTTAACTGACTGAGTCACCCAGGTGCCCCAACATCTTACTTATCTGTCAAGATTCCATTCATAGGTCAACTCTCCTGGGCAGTCTTCTCTGTTTTCACAGCCAGAAGTGATAGCCTTCCCTCTGAACTTACAGAATATGTGCTCTTTACCTCTTTTGTGCTTTGTCACTGTTTAGCTTATATTCAGGTAATTCCTCCTTATACAGTAACAGCATTTTTTTATTTCCAAATATTGTCCTATATTATACTTCATGTGATCTTCTTAACAATCCTGTGACACATGGAGGCTTTGCTATCCCTATTTTACAGAAGAAATAAGACTTAGAGTTATAAATGACAAGGCCCCACAGTTTGTGGTAAAGTCAGGAGTCAAACCCAGATTTGTTCTTCCAGTTCCAAGTCTTTATAACTCCTGCTTGTCAATACAAAAAAAAAGGTGGTTGAAATTTCCTACTGAAAGAGAAAGACAGTTTTTTTTTTCCTGAATGTGAGTTGTTTGACTCAATTCATCTACCTGCCTCCTCCCTCTAAGTGATTTGGGTGTACACATACTGTAGGATAGTAGAAAGGATACATTTTAACCTGTGTTCTGCCACCTTCAATTTATATATTCTTGGCAAACCACTTTCCCTCTCTGGTCTTTACTTTCCTAATCTGTAAAATGGATCTGTAATCCTGGTTGGGAAACTGGGATTAAGAGGAAAATATATTCACTAAGGACACATGAAGTATTCAACAAACATCATCAGTCAATACCACTCTCTCTTTTTTTTTTTAATGTGTTCTTGACATTCCCTGGGGCCAGAGGGATTCATCATAGTTTTCCATCCACTTTGGCAGATGAATAGTGAGGAGATAAACAACCCCATCCCTGCCACCAAAATTAATCTGAATTCTGTCCCAGGGTAAATCAATGGAGTAGATTGTTTTCTGGCCTTTTCTAAGTGAGACAGGCTCAAAAATACCCCAAAGAGCCTATTTTGTTTTTCAAAAGCAGCTTCATGCAAATGATAAAGCTTTTGCTCATAGGTCTGACCAGAGTACACCCAGGCATAAGAACGAATCTTTTGGATTTATGCAAAAAAAACAATTTGTGATGGAACCATTTTGTGCTAACTGGCTAACTTAACTCAGTCATGTGGAGAACACAGTGCTCAACAGATCAAAGGTTCCATACTGATTACACATGGACTGCTTGGCCATGTAGCATGCTATCTTCTTAATTCCATCTAGCCTTCTGATACTTTGTCATAGGACAGTTCCTGGCCATTTAACAGGATACTGAATAACTTAATTCAAATTGGAATAAAAAATAGTAACAGATCAGGGCCAAATAGGATAGGAGTTTTGTTTTTTTTTTAAGTATAGTATATATACACAGAAAATTATAAAAACAATGAATTTTTAAAGTGAACACACCCATGGAATTCCAACCAGGTCAAGAAACAGAATATTAACTTGTTCCCAAAAGTCTTCCTCAGGCCCCTTCTAACCACTACTATCTCCTCCTGGGAAAATTGATTTTGCCAAAGGACAGATCAAGAAGGGGCAAAACTTCTAGAAGGCCATCAGAATGGGAGGCAAGTCACACTGTGGTGGGTATGAAGTGAACATATTATTCTTCACTGTTAGATCAGTCTCTTTCTAGCCACAAGAGAACAAGTAAAATGGCAGCCTGGGAGAGTAGAATGAAAACTGGACACACTGGAAAATGGAAAAAAAAAATAATGTCTACTTTGAAAGGGTATTGTGATAATTAAGAGAAATCATGCATTTCCTTTTTTAAAGATTTATTTACTTGAGAGACAGAGCAAGAATGAGTTGGGGTTGGGGGAGAGGAAGGGAATCTTTAAGTAGATTCCGTGGTAAGCAGGGAGTCAGATGGGGGCCTTGATCCCACAGCTCATGAGATCATGACCTGAACCAAAACCAAGAGCTGGACACTCAGCCACTGAGTCACCCAGGTGCCCCACATTTACATTTTATTATGTAAACTTAGTAGGTGCTCTGTGAATAGGGGCTACTATTTTGCCATCATTATTATTGGTGAGTTTAGATGATGCAGCATAATCCTAAACTCAATGCACATGCACTCCTGAAGGGATTGGCTATAGTTACCTTTATTCACTACAAAAAGCATATTATGTGAGAAACCTATTTCTTTAGTTTATTTAAACCATATCAAGTGTTTTGATTGAGTAGAAGTAGTTGAATTCAGAAGTTGACACAGCACTGTAACAACTGGTTTGTATATTTTATTTAGCAAGGAATTATCCTTAATAATAAATTATCCTTAATTAATAAATTGCCAAAACCAGTTTTAATTGTATTTCATGAACATTATTATTTGAGGACAGTGTCTTCAGGGTGACACCTGTAAAAACAGCACAGTGACCCTTCTTGGACACATGGGCTTATCTGACATCTTAGAGATTACCTCCCTTTATTTCAACAGGCCTCAGCTCTAACCCCTGAAAGTCCCTTTCACTAGAGCTATAAGCCACTTTAATTGCCATCCTAGCTTTAATCTATGTCAGTAGCAGTGGCTGTAAGAGGTGAAGCCTTGTGGCTGTCCTTACCGACAGACACAAGGCCAGTTTCTACAAACATCCCTAAGGACCAGGCTACAGATGCCCAAGAGTTAATTCTACCTGCTTATCAAATAACCAACATGTTTCTGAGCAATCAAGGCCCAATCTCAGCTCTGCCACCTGCAATTAGTTAGGACTGTGGGCAAACATTGAACAGAAACCAATGACAGTTCCCCGTAGGAAGGGCGGCAGGAGCAGGGTGGGGAAAATAGAACACAGAGGGTCCAAGGGCTGTGATGAATGAACTAAAAAAGAGTAGGGTATCATGTTTAGAATGTCCTTTTTATACCATTTTTCATGAGTTACTCAGATCTTGTTATGGTCATCTCTTTTTAGTCATATGTATTATGATGGGTTGAGAAATGGGTTATCTTTTCTGTTCTTCTAAAGAACACTTAGAAGCAGGTGGGGTAGTGATTGGTTTAAACCCATTTTTAAAGTTAATACCAATAATCTTGGCTTCCTTTTTCAACAAATGGTGCAGGGAAAACTGACTATCCACATGCCAAAGAATGAAGTTAGACCATTACCTAACATTGTACACAAAAATTAATTCAAAATGTATCAGTGTAAGACCTCAAACAATAGAACTCTTAGAAGAAAACACAGGACAAAAGCTTTGTAACATTAGATTTTGCAATGATTTCTTGGCTGTACTACCAAAGGCACAGGTAACTAGTCTAAATAATAGTCTAAATAGTCTAAAAGAGTCATGAAACTTTTTTATTTTTTTGAAGATTTTATTTACTTATTTGACAGAGAGAGAGAACACAAGTAGGCAGAGAGACAGACAGAGAGATGGGGAAGCAGGGGGCTTCCATCCCAGGATGCGGGGCTCCATCCCAGGACCCTGAGATCATGAGAGATGGGGAGAGATGGGGAGAGATGGGGAAGCAGGGGGCTTCCATCCCATGGATGCAGGGCTCCATCCCAGGACCCTGAGATCATGACCTGAGCCAAAGGCAGAGGCTTAACCCACTGAGCCACCCAGGTGCCCCATGAAACTCTTTTAATTTTGTGCATCAAAAGACACTATCTGTAGAGTAAAAGAGCAACCCACAGAATGGGAGAGAATATTTGCAAGTCATATATATGATGAAAAATTAATATCTAGAGTACATAGAGAGCTCCTAAAACTCAACCACAAAAGCCAAACAACCTCATTCAACAATGGGCAAAAGATTAGAATAGACATTTCTCAAAAAAAAGATATACAAATAACTAGTAACATGAAAAGATGCTTAATTCATTAGAAAAATGCAGATCAAAAGTACAATGAGATACCACTTCATATCCATATATCCCTCATAGCCATAGTAGGATGGCTACTATCAAAAAAGCAGAAAACAGTAAATGTTGGCACAGATGTGGAGGAATTGGAACCTTTTGTGCACTGTTGGTGGAACTATAACATGGTATAGCTGCTATGGAAAACAGTATGAAGGTTCCCCAAAATTAAAAAATGTAATTATCATATGACCCAGCAATCCTACTTCTGGCTATATACCCAAAATAACTTAAAACAGAGTCTTGAAAAGGCATTTTTATACCCCATTTCATAGCAGCATTATTTACAATAGCTAAAACAGGGAGGTAACACAAATGTCCATCGACCAATGAATGGATAAGTGAAATTTGGAACATACACAGAATGCAATTTTATTCAGCCTTTAAAAAGAAGAATATTGCACAATATGCTATAAAAATGAACATGAAAGACATTATGCTAAGTGAAATAAAGCAGTCACAAAAGGACAAATACTATATGGTTCTACTTATATAAGGTACTTCGAATAGTCAAAATCATAAAGACAGAAAGAATAATGGTGGTTGTCAGGGACTGGGGAAAGGGAAGCCTGGAGAGTTAGTGTTTAATGGGGACAGACTTTCAGTTTTGCAAGATGAAAGGACTTATGGGAATGGCTAGTGGTAGTTGGCTGCACAACACTGTGAATGTACTTAATGTTACTGGACTGTACACTTAAAAATAGTTGAGATGGTCAATTTTATGTTGTTTATATTTTACCACAATTTTTAAAAAAGAAAAACAAATAACCATGGCTTTCATGATCTCTTGCTCTAAACTTTCAACAAAAGCAATCAGTAATATCTGGTAGGAAGCTTCTTGCCCTCAGAAGAAAGATATGTTCTTTGCTTTCTGGCTTCCTTTTTACAATGCCCAGGCTTTCCCCCAGCCAATTTCATCTTGTCTTTGAGCCCATCCCACCTCAAGGCTCTTATTGGCACTAGCCCCTATCCTCTCCCTACTACCTATGGTCCTTACTCTTCAGGACCGGACACTCTGGGCTTTGCAGTAAGGCAACTTGGAGGCTTCTCTATAAAGTCTGGTATCTCTGGCAAACCATTCCTATTTATAAGGACAAGATCCAGAATTACAATGAGATACTACCTCATATCCATCAGGAATATATGAGTGGCCAGACTATACTTCTATACCTTTGGGAAGCTTTCCCAGACCCATCTAAGAACTTGATCCTTCCCACCTTGTTGCCACCTTTTTCTGACCTGGAGTCTAGCACTGACTCCTTTGCATGGGGAAGGATTATTCATCTCTTGGTCTCACACTCTGTGACCCCCTTAAAGAGTAGAAACGTAATTTTATTGTCTCGGTAGCTTTAGCTTTTAACCCAGTGCCTGACACATAAAAAGCATTCATCCCTCAGATGGATGAATGAGTCTTCATGCTGATCACACACTACAAAAAAATTTAGTTGCCAGTTTCTTCTGTCCCAATTTTTCTCACAAAGTAACAATAAAGTAATAATAATTTCAATCTTTCCTACATTCAGCCTAAAGTAGATGCTTGTTTTAGCGACGTATCTAAATTGTGTTTTAAAAAAAAACCTGGAAAACCGCAACCAACTAGCCCTTCTGCCAGACTCCCTCACTCTGCCCAGCCTTCCTTCCCTCTTTCCTTCCTGCTCCCTTCATAGACATTCTCATGACCATCACACTCCTTGACTTGAGGTTTGACTATTTGACTGTATATTTTGGGGGCTTGAAGAATTACATCCAACTCTTGCTTCAACTGGGCATTCAAAGTTGACTTAAAACTAGTTCACAAACCACTTGTCCAGCCTCATATCACAGCACCCCCTTAAAATCTGAGTTATACTGGATTATGCCCCCTTCTATTACATCTATCATCAGTCTCATGCCTTAAGACTTTTGTTCAAGTGGGTCCCTTCTATAACTTCCTTTCCTATCCTTTTGGCTCCCTGCCATCCTATTCAGGTCCATAATAGCCTCTAACATCACCTCTACCATGCAATGAGCTGCTTCCCCTCTCCTCCTATAACACTTTGTATACCCTTCCTTGAATGCATGTATCCTTTGTATGTTGTAAGATGCACTATAATTTGTATACCCACCTGCTACCTACAATAGTCTCCATAATCTTCTGTCTTGACCATGTTGATATCTCTAGTACCTTCCCCAAGTGGGTACCCAATGAATGGTGGTTAAACCAAAAAGAGCTATAATTGGTCCTCTAAATGTCCTTTTAATATAGATTTTAGAAAACTTAAAATGCAAATAGGTTCAAAAAGATTATGATTTTAAAACAGGATTTCTCTTTTAACTTTATTGAAAATAACCTTATTTATCAAGAGAAAACAGCTCAATCATAATTAACTGGGAATTCTTTTGTAAGATTTTTCAAATTAGTAAAGATGTCATTAGCTGAATCACCTAGCCCTCATTACTTAATCATATGTGACAATGATTCAACTGTCATTAAATAAGAATTAAAATATTTTTCTGATGATCTTGATTTTAACATGCATTTTAATATGTATTGATGACCCTCTAATGAGGACTATAGGCATCAGAGTTACCACAGATTAGAAATCATTTTTTCCCTAGTGCCAATTATTAAGGGTCAATTGACATTTTCATGTTGAGTTGTCATTTTCAGGTAGAGATGCGAGCTGAATAAGAAATACTTGATTCTGGACTGCAGGTTACAGAAACATGCCACTTTTGGAGGTTAAAAATTGTCTAGCTTTCTTTGGGACTGGCCATGGAAAGAAATAGCCATATATGGCTATGACTATGGCTTTGTTTTGGGGGAATTGCTTTCATTTTTTAGTAGTTAAACCAGATTTATCTTCAGAAATGAAATGTTTCTCTGAAGGATTTCTGAGGGAGGCACTCTGATTGAAGCTTGCACATTTGGGCTGTTTGCCCTTCCTCATTGTGCTATCCCTCACTCACAACCTTCCTGTCAAACAAGTAACCAGGAGCCTCCTGATAGTGAGAAGTAAGAAGAGATGGAAAACCTCCCAAGAATAACTTTTCCCACAAGGTCTCTCATTCAGAAATTCCCCCACCCAATTTGGGGGGAAAGGCTTTTTGAGGTCCCTGAGCTGTTTTCTATCCATTTAGATCACTTAACACCTTATAAAGCCAAGTCACTTAGAGAGCATTAAAATTAATGTCCAAGAACATTCAATGTAAGTGAACATATCCGGGAGATTTAATCACTCTAATCAACCTAAAGGCTCTAAAAGCTAAACAAGCAGTCTATGCCAGGAGTTACACCAAAAAGGTCAATGGGTACCAACTTCCCTAACACCAGATCGCAGGCTTCAAAACAAGAGCCAGCCAAAAGTGACAGATTCCAGCCGTGATGATGTATGGAGACCTTCTTGGGTGACCTGAGGTGGCAACCCACAATGTAATAACTCATCAGTGAGGAAGAAACAGTGGAGAGGGATCAGGAAAACAGTAATCTGGTTATGACATGTAATGCATGCCTAGAAATGAGTGTCAATTTCACCCAGACAGCCTTTTTAGCCTTGAAAAATTAGATCAACACAAATGGAGTTCTGAAAGTTCAAAAGGTTTGTTGTTTTTTTTTTGGGGTGGGGGTGGAGAAGATCACTTCCTTAAAATCAAGCAATCACTCAGGAGGCATACAATGCTATTGCTTCCAAATGTCTCTCATTACCACTCTGAATATCTTTGTCTCAGATTTATGGCAGTTCGAGTTTGTTTTCCCCAAAATTTTTCTTTAGCCAAAGAACCCCTTTTAATTTGTAACTTGGAAAAAAATAAATTCCCCACAGACCTTCATAGGCAGCTGCTACCTAGTGTTGCAAATTCTACTTTCAGATGGGATTCCAGTTTTACTCATTTTCACCTGAATCCTTTTGTTGTGTGTAGCAGAAGCACTCATTCTTATTTCCACTGCCTTCTGTATTTCCCTTGTTAAGACTTCTAGGTTCTGAATCAGAAATTCAAACTTCTGAAGGCAGATTAATAAAAATAAGAAATGGGAACAGATTTCTGTTTTCAAGAGCACACATAGCCACGCTGAAGTCACCGAGAGTGAGTATCAGAGACCAGAGTCTGCTTTGGCAGACAAATACATTTATTGCATCCACATCTTAGTTACTTGGATGAAACAGGCAAACTCACTAAGCAATTCACTTATTGCACCAAAACCCCAAGGCTTGTTTCATCTTAGAGTATGTCCATGTGCCTTCCAGATGCTGGCAACATGAGGCTGTAATCATGATATCTGTTGTATATGTGTATGGGTGGGAGCAGAGGGTAACAGGGGATGTCCCTCAGGAAATTTTTAACCAGAGTAGTTTTGTGCATGGCAGTGAACACTCTATAGATCGGAGTCTTTGTGTTGGTGGGAAGGTTTTAAAACACAGTTTTCAGAGGGAAGATGATAACAACAGAGTGATCCCAGACAATCCACTGTATAATTAGCTTCTTATTAAGTGATAGGTTATCTTGTCAACTTGAACGTGATTACAAGAGATTTAATACAAATCACACTATCCTCTTTCTGTACGCATCACCCCCAATACACACACACACACACACACACACACACACACAAAGGATGTGTAGATTCCAGTTAGAGTAGGTCCTCCCTTCCCCCATGCTGCAGAATAAATTTGCTACTTATTTACCACAGGGATTGTTTTTAGTCACTTCAACATAGATGAAAGCCACACACCCAAGGAGCCCACATGTAAAATTCTCCTTTGAGTCATATCTGATGTTATTCTCCATGTATTTAGTCTAACAAATGTAGATCCAAGACAGTTTGAGCTGGCTCTTTTTTTTTTAATATATCTTTTATTTATTTTCAGCATAACAGTATTCATTACTTTTGCAGCACACCCAGTGCTCCATGCAATCCGTGCCCTCTATAATACCCACCACCTGGTTCCCCCAACCTCCTACCCCCCCCGCCACTTCAAACCCCTCAGATTTCAGAGTCCACAGTCTCTCACGGTTCACCTCCCCTTCCAATTTACCCCAACTTCCTTCTTCTCTCTAACTCCCCATGTCCTCCATGCTATTTGTTATGCTCCACAAATAAGTGAAACCATATGATAATTGACTCTCTCTGCCTGACTTATTTCACTCAGCATAATCTCTTCCAGTCCGGTCCATGTTGCTACAAAAGTTGGGTATTCATCCTTTCTGATGGAGGCATAATACTCCATAGTGTATATGGACGACATCTTCCTTATCCATTCATCCGTTGAAGGGCATCTGGTTCTTTCCACAGTTTGGTGACCGTGGCCAGTGCTGCTATAAACATTGGGGTACAAATGGCCCTTCTTTTCACTAAATCTGTATCTTTGGGGAAAATACCCAGGAGTGCAATTGCAGGGTCACAGGGAAGTTCTATTTTTAATTTCTTGTGGAATAACCACACTGTTCTCCAAAGAGGCTGCACCAACTTGCATTCCCACCAACAGTGTAAGAGGGTTCCCCTTTCTCCAAATCCCCTCCAATACATGTTGCTTCCTGTCTTGCTAATTTTGGCCATTCTAACTGGTGTAAGGTGATATCTCAATGTGGTTTTAATTTGAATCTCCCTGATGGCTAGTGATGATGAACATTTTTTCATGTGTCTGATAGCCATTTGTATGCCTTGATTGGAGAATTGTCTGTTCATATCTTCTGCCCATTTTTTGATATGATTATCTGTTTTGTGTGTGTTGAGTTTGAGGAGTTCTTTATAGATCCTGGATATCAACCTTTTGTCTGTACTGTCATTTTCAAATATCTTCTCCCATTCCGTGGGTTCAACATAGTATTAGAAGTCCTAGCAACAGCAATCAGACAACAAAGAGAAATAAAAGGTATCCAAATTGGCAATGAAGGAGTCAACCTCTCTCTCTTCGAGATGACATGATTCTTTATATGGAAAACTGAAAAGACTCCACCCCCAAACTACTAGAACTCATACAGCAATTCAGTAATGTGGCAGGATACAAAGTCAATGTACATAAATCAGTGGCTTTCTTATACACTAACAATGAAAATACAGAAAGGGAAATTAGAGAATCGATTCCATTTACTATAGCACCAAGAACCATAAGATACCTGGGAATAAACCTAACCAAAGAGGTAAAGGATCTGTACTCGAGGAACTACAGAACACTCATGAAAGAAATTGAAGAAGACACAAAAAAATGGAAGACCATTCCATGCTCTTGGATCAGAAGAATAAACATTGTTAAAATGTCTATACTGCCTAGAGCAATCTATACTTTTAATGCCATTCTGATCAAAATTCCACCAGGATTCTTCAAAGAGCTGGATCAAATAATCCAAAAATATGTATGGAATCAGAAGAGACCCCAAATCGCTAAGGAAATGTTGAAAAACAAAAATAAAACTGGGGGTATCACGTTACCTGATATCAAGCTTTACTACAAAGCTGTGATCACCAAGACAGCATGGTACTGGCATAAAAACAGACACATAGACCAGTGGAACAGAGTAGAGAGCCCAGATATGGACCCTCAACTCTATGGTCAAATAATCTTTGACAAAGCAAGAAAAAATATACGGTGGAAAAAAGAGAGTCTCTTCAATAAATGGTGCTGGGAAAACTGGGCAGCTATATGTAGAAGAGTGAAACTCGACCATTCTCTTACACCGTACACAAAGATAAACTCAAAATGAATAAAAGACCTCAACGTGAGACAGGAATCCATCAGAATCCTAGAGGAGAACATAGGCAGTAATCTCTTCAATATCAGCCATAGCAACTTCTTTCAAGATATTACTGCAGTTCTCAAGAGTTAAAAATGTCCAGACAGAAGGCAACTTACAAAAGCTAAAGGAAAAATAAACTAACAGAAAAAATAAACTAGCAGAAAACCAGCAAGCAGCAAAGAAAAATCTAAATCGCATTCCACAGATATATGTATACTTGGCTGAAACATGGCAAAATGGAGCCAAAAATGGAATGTTTAAATTCAAATTCTACATTAATCCTCTGGTTTAATATAATACCTCACTTCTTATAAATATGGTTAAAAGTTATGAGTGCAGCTCTGAAAAATGACACAGCCAAAAATGAATGCATAAGAGATGGGCTTTTGGGTTTAAGGCACTGGGTCTGTCAGGCAGGAAAGAAAAAAGTCTCCTTTGGGAGGAGAGAGACTGTTACATCATTTGTGCATTGGTCCTGCTCATTTTATGAGGTGTGTGATAGAGTTAAAATATAGTCTATGCACGAATGTGTGATCCATAAATTAATAGGTAGAGGTATCATGAGTTCTAAAGGACAGTACAACATTGATTAAATGACTGTTTCCTTACTAATAATATTAACATCAGAAATTGTTTCTATCCATTCCAGGTTTTTATAAGGAGAATTTACAACCAGATTTACATAATATTTCATGCAAGACATCTTTGGTTGAGGGAACACTGCATTGGGCCAGAGTGCACTGACTCAGATCTGACTCAGTGTCTTGACTTTATGGAACTCGCTAATAAAAGACCAGGTTGAACTTCTAAAGCCATGTCCCAAGAGACTCTGGAATCAGGTGCAGTGATCTGGACAAAGGCTTCAAGACATTTTTAAAAATAAAATGGGGAAAGACCAGCAAAAAAGGTCTGGCATAGAGGCAATATGTCATAGCAGTTTAGCAGGCAGAATTGTTGAGGAGGAAATTTTTTTCTTTATTTTTCAAGATTCTTTTGGCTGGTATGAGAATTAAATTGATATGAGACAGATTAACAGAAGTAAATCAAACAAATGTTTAATAACATGTTTACCTCCTGTTTCATCTTAGGATGAAACATGAGAGAGACGCAACAAAAGTGTGTCACTCTCCAAAATAGCCAAAACCACCACCTTAAATACCATCCTCAGCTAAAGACACAAGAATATTTTGGGGGATGCAGAGTCAATTATGAAAGGTGACCAGAAAATGGTAATAAGGGAGAGGTTGTTATTTGGATTTAAGTCACCCTCTTCTCCACTGGTAACAGTTTCTAGTGATTTGGAGTCCACTGCCCCCAAATTCCCAGTACAGGGAGGAAGACACCCTTACAAATGGTGATTTCTCTTGTAAATGTAAATGTCTCTTATAAAAAGATAACTTACACCTGGTTTTCAAAACCTCACCACATCTACTGTTTAAATTTTTTATTTTTTTATAAACATATATTTTTATCCCCCGGGGTACAGGTCTGTGAATCGCCAGGTTTACACACTTCACAGCACTCACCAAAGCACGTACCCTCCCCAATGTCCATAACCCCACCCCCCTTCCACATCTACTGTTTATAAAAAAGAAATAACCAGCTCAAAATAATCAGTATGCCAAAGAGGCATATTTTGGGTTGGTACATTCTGCTCCCCTTCAGAATCCAATTGCCTCAGGAAAAATCCTGGCTCTACTACCACAATTATGTGACCACAGTCAACTTAATGCCCCTGAGCTTCAGTGTGCTCATCTGTAAACTGGAGATAATTAAAGTGTCTATCAGTGGTTTGTTATAAAGATAAAATGAGATTACACATATAAAGCACCTAGAAGAGTGACATGGAATAAGCACCAAGTGAATATTAGCTCTTATTTTGTTGTTGTTGTTGTTAATGGATAGAGGAAGGATTCTGGATTACTGCTGAAAGAATTTACATATGTCTGCCTTTGAGATTGTATCCACAGGGGGCCATGGGTCAAAATCTCATTCTGGCATTCATATAAGAGCAGGAAAACCCAAGTGTGACTGCATAACTGACACCTTCTCACTGGACAACAAGTTCTTTTTTTCCATTCATTTATTGAACAACAAATATGGCTTAGGCACAAGTAATAGAGCAATGAAGCAAATAGATATAGTCCCTTAATGAGTGAATCTTATAGTCTACCTCTTCTTCCCACTTGTGGGCCTGAGGGACCTGAAATAATCTTTCATCATGGAGGAATCATCATATTTCTGCCCCAGACCCCTAATGGTTTAGGGCACAAGCCCCCAAAACTGTCTGCAAAATAACATATGACTGACAGCTTTCAGAGATGCAGGGGTTTGTGGTAAATACTTGTATGAAAAGGAACAGGTGACATCTCAATAACTTCTATAATGTTTATTTATGTTTATGTATTTGTTATTTTTAACCTGCCTAGTTCTCCAAAGTTTGTGAGGCAACATAAATCATATACTGTAAAATAAGACAAAAATAAATGTAGAGGCTTGGATCAAAATAGCAGATTAAGAACATATATCTTCAACCCCTCTGTTTAACATCATTAGAAAATACATAAAAATATGTTTTACAGGAAAGCAATAAATGTAAAGCAGTGCTGATAAACAAGAAAGATTGCCATCCGGAGGCCAGAAACGTTAAGGAATCTCTGGAAGATAGAAAACAGATCAGACTGAAACTAAGGCCAACATACACACAAGAGATCACTTCAAACTCACAAACAATAGAAGCAAGTAGCTGGAGAGTCTCCAGGATACCTCTCATGGCAAGTAGCTGGAGAATTATTTCCAAAAAAAGTTCTAGGAAAAAAAAGATGAAACAGATGATAGAGGGGATAGAATCCATAATAGAAGAAAATGTCCCAGAGCTAAAAAAAAAAAAAAACAAACCACGACACTTGAAAGATGCAAATGCTACAGAGAATGAATGAAAAATATACTTACTTTTAGATATCATAGTAAAATCTCAGGACCCCAAAGATAAAAAATAAAAAATCCTAACAGCTGTCAGAGATCACATACAAAAGAACAGAATCAGATTCACATCAGACTTCTCATCAATAATACTGGATGTGAGAAGAGGATAGGATGAGATGGTAAAAGTGAGAATTACTTTGAACCTTGAATCCTATTCTTAGCTAAACAAGGTATTGTGCAGAAAAGTAAAATAAGGTGATTTTTAGGCATACTTGAGCCCCAAACGTTTATAATCCACACCTTCGAATTCCTTTCTTTTTTTTTATACCTTTGAAATTTTTTTTTAAGATTTCATTTATTTATTTATTTATTTGGAAGAGAGAGAACAAAGCAAGAAAGAGAGAACAAGAGTGGGGATGAGGGACAGAGGGACAGGGACAAGCTGACTCCCTGCTGAGCAGGGAGTTCCAGGACCCTGAGATCATGACATAAGCCAAAGGCAGATGCTTAACCAACTGAGCCCCCCAGTGCCCCTAAACCTTTGAATGTCTTGATGCTGTAGTCAGCAAAATGAAATAATAAACATAAGAACAAAAGATGACATGAAATGCACAAAAGGGAAGTGAACTGTAGAAGTTATAGTTCAGTCCAAAGAATAGTTGATGAATAATATTTTTAGAAAGAAAAAGGAGGGTAACAGTAAGAAATTAAATACCACATGATCTAAAAATTGAGGGCAAGAGCAGTTAGAGAACTCACACTAAAGTTCTTGTTAGAGTTCAAAGGCCATTGACCTGATTCTGTCACTCCAGAGAGGCTGGATCATGGTGGTGGTTTAGAACCTGGGCTGCAGGATCAATTGGCTAGTCAAGTCCTATTTGATCACTGTATGACTTTGGAAAGTTTACTTACCTCTCCTTGCCTCAGATTTCTTCATCTGTAAAATGGAAATAATTAAAACCATCTTGCTGAAGTGCTGTGAAGCTGAAATTAATTAATAGTTGTACACACTTGGAACAGTGTCTGGCACTCCATAAATGTCAGCTATTACTATTAGCATTGTTAGTGTTAACTCTAGATGTTGACTTTACAAATATAAGATTAAATATGTGGACAGAATTTTAGGGTTCTTGCTATAGAAATAGAAGTAGGGATGTACAACTTGACAACCACTACAGGAAAAACACATAGACTAAGGAAAATGTGAGAGACGACAGAGGCTGGACAGAAAAGCTAGAAAAACAATAACAAATTCTTATGTAAATAGAAAACAAATTAAGATAGCATGGATCAGTAACCATAATAATTGCAAATCAATCCCTTTATTAAAGACAGAAATGCCCAGACTGGGTGTAAAAAAATCCAATTACATACTATTTCTGAGAGATGCACCTAAAACAAAATGACACATGAAGGTAAAATACATGAAAGGATGGAAAAGATATTCCATGTGAATGTTCACAGAAGGAAAACATAGATAGCAGTATTAATACCAAACAAGATAGAATTCAAGATGAGTTCTTTATAGATCCTGGATATCAACCTTTTGTCTGTACTGTCATTTGCAAATATCTTCTCCCATTCCGTGGGTTGCCTCTTTGTTTTCTTGACTGTTTCCTTTGCTGTGCAGAAGCTTTTGATTTTGATGAAGCCCCCAAAATTTATTTTCGCTTTTGTGTCCTTTGCCTTTGGAGACATATCTTGAAAGAAGTTGCTATGGCTGATATTGAAGAGATTACTGCCTATGTTCTCCTCTAGGATTCTGATGGATTCCTGTCTCACGTTAAGGTCTTTTATTCATTTTGAGTTTATCTTTGTGTACGGTGTAAGAGAATGGTCGAGTTTCACTCTTCTACATATAGCTGCCCAGTTTTCCCAGCACCATTTATTGAAGAGACTCTCTTTTTTCCACCGTATATTTTTTCTTGCTTTGTCAAAGATTATTTGACCATAGAGTTGAGGGTCCATATCTGGGCTCTCTACTCTGTTCCACTGGTCTATGTGTCTGTTTTTATGCCAGTACCATGCTGTCTTGGTGATCACAGCTTTGTAGTAAAGCTTGATATCAGGTAACGTGATACCCCCAGTTTTATTTTTGTTTTTCAACATTTCCTTAGCGATTTGGGGTCTCTTCTGATTCCATACAAATTTTTGGATTATTTGATCCAGCTCTTTGAAGAATCCTGGTGGAATTTTGATCAGAATGGCATTAAAAGTATAGATTGCTCTAGGCAGTATAGACATTTTAACAATGTTTATTCTTCTGATCCAAGAGCATGGAATGGTCTTCCATTTTTTTGTGTCTTCTTCAATTTCTTTCATAAGTGTTCTGTAGTTCCTCGAGTACAGATCCTTTACCTCTTTGGTTAGGTTTATTCCCAGGTATCTAATGGTTCTTGGTGCTATTAGAAACAATAAAAGTGGCAAAATAGACATTTTGTATTGAGTTTCTTACACATTTAGCAACATAGTTTGGAAATATATGATTTAAAAACTGAAAATTCATAGTCCCCAACTCCTGTTGGGAGACCTGAACTTAACCATCTGAAATCAATAGATTGAATAGACAAAAATATAATTAACCCTCTATGAAGCCACAAAGAAAATCTCAACAAATTCTCAAAAACAGAGATCACACAGGTCATATTCTTTAACTTCATTCAATAGGATTTGAAATAGACCACAAAAGGGTGAACAAAAATATTTTAATATTTTCCTAATTAATCATTGAGTTAAAGTAAAAACTCATTACCAAAATTTCTAAGCTGTTTAGAAATAACCAACCATGAGAACACTCTCAACCAAAACCTGTGAGATGTATCCAGTGTAGAATTCACAGGGAGATGTCATGTCATATACTAGAAAACATGAAATATTCAGAACAAATGGCCTAATTTTTACACAAGATGATAAAGAAAGCACAGCAATCTCAAAAAAAGTGATAAAAGTAATTACTAAAGCACACATTAATAAAACATAAAAATTAGGCTTGATCAATAAAATTAAAAGAAATAAATAACAGAGACCAATCTTTTAAACTGTGCCAAGAGAGGAAACACACCTAAAGAAATCAGATATAAGAAAGGGGATATAACTAGTTACTGAGAACAGTTTATGAAAGAATATACCTTACAAGAGAATATACAAGCATATCCCAATAATTTTGAAAAGCAAGAAAGTTTATATGTAATACAAATAGTTTCATAGCATATGATGGCATGGAGAGTTTACTTTCATGTTCCACAAGGTTATACTACATTGAGTTCCACAAACGACAGGTTTAGCACCAAAGGAAAAACTATAGGCAATCTTATCTGGGAAAATAGATCTCAAATCCTAAGTAATATGTTAGCAATTGACTGGAGCAGCAGATCAAATAGGCTGTAGCAAAGATTGTCAGTTGTCTACTCATTATCCATTCTCTTCTTCCTTTGTAACAGTAGTTTAATTTTATTTGGTGGGGAATGAGCCCAGCTGAAAACAAGCAAATGAAGAAGCAATTACTGCCTACATTTCCCAATATCACCTACAGATTTATGGGATGATGTAATTCAGCACTGGCAAAGACAATGTTAGTGAAATTTCTCAGTAGGGATTCCATGAGAACCCTTACAGTGGGGACAGGCAGCTGGCCTGATTCTCTCATCCTTTCCCTCCTCTGTGCTGTCTATTCTGCAGAGCCACTCTCAGCCCTTTCCCACTCAACCCACTCTGCTCTGTGGCTCGGCAAGCAGCTGACCTGGGTTCTTTACCATTCCTTGTTTATTTCCCTTCACCCTGCCCACACTGTTGTGAAGAGTCCATCATTAAATGCACTCCATTACTCCAGGTCTTGCCAGGACCCTGCCTGATGCACTTGTCATGTCTCCTGCCTGGAGCACAGATGTGTTATTTGGAGTACCCACAACCATCTCAGATAATGAGGCAAAGTGAAGAATGGAACTGCATGTGAAGGATGGGGAGGCCGAAGAAAGTAGTCTGGCTTCTTGATAACTGGGTACAGTCTCCAGATCAGCTCTGGACTACCCTGACATGAGAGAATCAACTGCTAACTAATTTAAGCCACTCTTCCATTTATCATTAGCAGCCAAAAGTAGCTCCTAATTGATACATAGGATTGAGCCAAAGAAAGAAAACTTAAACATCAAGAAATGTGTTGATAGGAATGTCTGGGTGGCTTAGTCGGTTAGATGTCTGACTCTTGATTTCGGCTCAGGTCCTGATATCAGGGCTGTGAGACTGAGCCCTACATCAGGCTCGGAGCTCAGCAGGGATCCTGCTTGAGATTCTCTCTTTCTCTCTCCGTTTACCCCTCCCCCACCATGCCTTCTCTTTCTCAAATAATAAATAAATACATCTTGAAAAAAAGAAATAGAGGCGCCTGGTGGCTCAGTCACTAAGCATCTGCTTTCTACTCAGGTCATGATCCCAGGGTCCTGTAAAGGAGCCCTGCATCAGGCTCCCCACTTGGCATGAAGCCTGCTTCACCATCTCCCACTCTCCCTGCTTGTGTTCCCATTGTGTGTTTCTCTCTGTGTCAAATAAATAAAATCTTAAAAAAAAAGAAATGCATTAATATAATCTACTACATTAACATATTAAAGGAAATGAACACCAGGATTATCTCAATACGTGGTAAAATAGTGCTGATAAAATTTGATACCCTTTTTTGACAAAAAATAATTATAGGTATCTTCTTTACTTTATAAAATATGCCCCTCATAAAACTATAACATAAATAATAAGGTATCAGGAGTATGAGAGGCAGAATTCCAAGATGGCTCCTGAAGTACACTAGGAATACCTACTAATGGAATAAGGTGAGTTAAAAAAATAATAAAGATATGTAAATACTGGTAAGAAAAAGACAAAAGTATAATATTTTGAAGATAATATGTTATCTCTACATAAAACCCTTAACTAAAAATTACTAAAAAGGTAAGGGTATTCATTAAAGTGGCCAGATAAAATGTTAGTAAACAAAACTCTGAACTTTCTTTTATATTGACTGTGATGATTTAGAATGTGTAAATGATAAGAAGATTCTTTCTACAATAGCAAATAACAATTCTCCAACAAAATAATTAAGCAAAATAATAATAAAAACAAAATAGAAAATGTCCAGGAATAAACCCAAATACCTATATGTAGAAAGTTACACAAAAATAACCAAAGAGAGGGCACCTGGGTGGCTCAGTGGGTTAAGCCTCTGCCCTTGGTTCAAGTCATGATCTCAGGGACCTGGAATGGAGGCCTGCATCAGGCTTTCTGCTTAGCTAGGAGTCTGCTTCCCCCCACTCCCGCCTGCCTCTCTGCCTACTTGTGATCTCTGTCTGTCAAATAAATAAATAAAATCTTTAAAAAAATACTAAAGAGTGATGTGTCATAATCCTTTTCCTAGAAAGGAAAAATTATTGTTGTAAGGGTGTGAGTTTTCCTCAAATTAACTTATATATTTAATGTAGTTGACATCAAAATACCAGTACGATTTTTAATGTAACATGATTATGTTGTTCCCAAGTGTATACACACACACACATATATGTATGTATATATATATATTCTGTTCCATCCATCCATCCATATATCTATTTCTATACCCATATTTCATGGTCTTAATATATTAATCACAATTACATATATAATATGGCATATATACATATATTTAAGTACATACATAACATATATATGCACATATACATATAGACATAAAAATACACACATGCATGTATGTGTATGTATGTAATATATATATGGAAAATAGACTGTTACAGGCAGCAAAAATAGAAGCAAATTCTCAAAAAACCTTTGCAATAATACAAGTGAAGATGATGGAAGCTGTGCTGGGGTGTAGCCCTAAAGACAGGGATAAGTGCTAAGTTTCTGGATATATTATGCTGGTAGACAATGAATCTTAGAACACTACATCAAAAATTAATGGTGTACTGTATGGTGACTAACATAAAATAATAAAAAATAATAATAATAAAAATCATGCTGGTAGAGCCCATTGGATTTGTTAATGGACTAGATGTAGGAAAGAGAAAGGAGTCAGAGAGGACTCCAAAATTTCTGACTAGAGCAACTGGAAGAATGGAATTGACATTTATTATATATTATTATAAGAATGATTGCAAGTAATTTAAGGACTGAGATTGACCTTGGATAGGATAATATAGAGGTCATGTGTGAGCTTGAAAAGAACATCTTCAGTGGAAGAGTAAGGCCAAAGCCTGCCTGAAGGCTACCTGAAGGAAGAGTAGATAGCTCTTTTGAGTTTTGCCATAAAGGGAAACAGAGAAATGAGACAGAAGTTTGACAGACACGTAAGGTCAAGGAGGATGTCTTAGGCTGATAAGACTGCTATAACAGAATGTCAGAGATTGGGGACTTTATAAATAACAGACACTGATTTCTCACAACTCTGGAGTCTGGAAGTCCTAGACGAGGGTGCCAGCCTGGTTGGATGAGGTCCCTCTTCTGGGTTGCAGACTGCTGACATCTGGTTGTATCCTCACACAGGATGGAAGGGGCTAGGGAGTTCTATGGAATTTTATTTGAAAGAGCACTAATCTCATTCCTGAGGGCTCCACCCTCAGGACATAATCACCATCCAAATCCCCACCTACAAATACCATCACCCTTGGGAGTTAGAATTTTAACATATTAATTTTAGAGAAACATAAACATTCAGATCACAGCAGAGTCATGGCTTTATGACATGGCTTTATGACATGGCTTTACGATGGGCTGTGTTCACATGTTGAACATAGCAGGTATATTTGTTGATGCAAATGAGCTGATTGAAAGCAAAAAAGCAATGGTGTAATTCTCTCTAGTTTAAGTTTTGGGCCTTCTCTGGAGGTCTGTGTATGGATACAAGAACTTATGGATTCCATTCTCTGCAATTCTGTCACAGGAACCAAGCCTGGCCCTCTCATGCTTAGACTAAATGCTCTTCCATTTGTGCTAGAGGGCCTAATCTCAAAGCTTGAAGGCAATCATGTGGTGCCTGTCTTGGGACTCGGCTTGGTGGAGGAGGTAATGGGGGCAGCCTCAGGGCTCCTGTACAAAATGGACTGCACTGCTTCCTTTCCAAACTCTCACCTGGACCTTTCTGCCTAGAAACCTGGTACCTCCTTTCCTTCCATATTAGGGTAAAACCAGCTAGACTCTCAGAAGTCAAGATTTATGGCACGGATTGTGATGGTGGTTTCCTGGATGGATACTTACCTCTTAGCTCACCAACTTGTACACATTAACTATATACAGCTTTTTATATGTCAGTCATACCTCATTAAAGTGGCTAAAAAAAGAGAAAAAAGAATTAAGTTCTTTCTTTTTTTTCTAATTCAACTGGCGACATTCCTTTCCTGAGGCTGTGAAGGCCAAAGTCTACCTTGAGTAGGGAGGGATAATGTGGCAAATAAAAGGATAGTAGAGACTGAAAATACGTGCGATATTGTTATTTCATGTGTCATCCCACCACATCCAATGATATGTCATCAGTTGCCTTTTTCCACAAGTGAAAATAATGAGCAACTGATGGGAAAGAGTCCAACTCTTAGAGATCAAGATGCTAGAACCAATTTGTTTTTAAGAAATTCCTCTATCTCAGCCTTCTTATAAAACATCATTAAAGCTTAAGCCTGAATGGGGGCAATTCAGACTCTTCTAGTTAAAGAACCTATCGCTGAGATGCAACACTTGAGCAACTCTCTGAAAGTCAGAATGGTTGCTGACATTGTTTCAGTGTCTCGAGGAGATCTCAGCCTTGGTTGCAAAAGCACGTGTAGCATCTTGCCCCTTGATAGCCAGCATATTTTGTTGTAAAAAAGTGATCTTGGATTCACTGCTTGACTCTTCTTGCAGCAGCCAGAAAATAAGTAAAGTCAGAGGCTATATTTTGATCATATTCATGATTTTCACCATTCCTTTCAAAACTGAGACCTGATCAGGAGACAAGTTATTGACCATCAGTTGTTTTCTATGAACAAATCTGCTTGGAGTATTCAGGCACAACCTCTAATTCTTTGTTTTATAATACCCTTCCTTGCTGTGTACATTATGTATTCTCTATCAGTACTAATCCAGACACACTGTTCTTCCCTGTTAAAATCATCACTCACAGGGCGCCGGGGTGGTTCAGTGGATTAGGCCACTGTCTTCAGCTCGGGTCGTGGTCTCAGGGTCCTGGGATCGAGCCCCACATCTGCCTCAACATCCATGCTAAGCAAGAGCCTGCTTCCCTCTCTCTCTCTGCCTGACTCTCTGCCTACTTGTGATCTCTCTTTCTCTGTCAAATAAATGAATGGAATCTTTAAAAAAAAAATCATCACTCACAAAATAATCAATAACTAAATGAAGAAAATAAACTGTTTTCTTCTGTACTCCAGGTTTTCCGTGATAAACAGAGCAATAATAAAAAGTAGTTGAATGTAACAATCATATGTGCCCTACACATACGCCAAGAGCTGATTTATACTCTATATGTCAGTGGTTTTATTTAACTATAATGCAAGATATCTGCTTTCATGCACACGTGATAGTAATTGCTCTTCCTTTTGTTTGTCATTAATGTTTTGTAACATCCAACAGTGTCATTTAACACCTTTATAGTCTTTCTCTCTGAACAGAGTATTTGTCATAAATTTGCAGCTGCTATCACAACCTTCTTGGCAATCAATTAGCTTAACTTGGCTATGAAGTCTGAATATATGTTTAGCTGTGTGAAATAGAGACCAAAATTAACAGAGGCTTCAACAAACTAAAAGTTGATTTCTACCTCGTGTCAGTCTGGAGTCAGAAGCTTCAGAATTGGCACAGAGGCTCCACCCCAGGAAGTCATCTAGACATCTAGGCTCCTTGTAGCTTTTTCCCACACCTTCTCTCAACTGTTGCCCTCACCTGTATGGTCCAAGATTGCTCACTGCCCCATCCACATTCCAGGTGGCAGATGGAGGAAGAAGTGGGGAAGGCACATACTCTTTCCCTTTAAGGACTCAATCAAGAAGTTGTACGTGTCACTTGTCCTCACATCCCATTGGCTAAAATTTAGTCACATGACCACCCATGGGGTAGCGGCAAAAAAAATGAGCCATCTCCTATGTATTCTGAATGTGCATGTGCCCAACTAAAGTCAGAGTTTCTTTTTTATGCAAAAAGAGATACATGGATATGGGTGACATCTAGCAGCCTCTGTCATTTCCTGATTTTTGCTACAAGGAGAAATCCTTGAATAAAGCACCTATACTTTGGCTTATTATTTGCTTTTAGTGAAAAAAAAATTTATTCCCAGAAATCCTTATTATACATTGCATTGGAAATAATGCATGTGTTTTGTTAGAAAAGGACATCAGAAGTGTGAAGCCTGTATACAACCTTCTGACAAAGTTTTATTTTTTTACACAGTCATCAGCATATCTCCTAGCTACATTTTTTCTCCTTTTTTTTTTTTTTGCTGCTTATGCGAAATCATTGCAAGCACACATTCAGTTGTCCTAGACTACACAGTCTGTAGTCATACTTGAGTTCTGCTAAGTTTACAGCATTATTTGGAACTATATTTATGTTACCATTTTCTTGAGTTCTTTTATACCTCATTAAACCATTGTGAGTCATGGATATATTGTTTTGAATTGCAGATATAATCAAGCACAATAAACAATAGGAGCAATAAAAATATAATACCCATAAACAATAACAACAAATGACATAAAAATGTAAGTGAAGAACCATCTGGTAACTGAATTATTAGGTAAGACAAGCTGATAAATTCCATCCTTGAAGACCGTACTACTTATTAGAAATGTTAAGGAATTTCTGTGACAGTCATAACTGATCTTACCCTTCAGACCTATGGAATCTACAGGAATGAATTAATTTCATTGGCTTTTTACCTAACACTACGGAATGCTATTGGAATCACTTGATAGATTATCAGGGATCCATTAGTGGTCTGAGGTCTGCACTTTGAGAAACAACATCTCCTTATTTAAGTTGGCCCTAGTGTGGTTTGTATATTTATTTGTAGGGCTCAACCAATCAGTTTCAGTATGGTGTTAGAACTCTTCTAACATCTTTTCGGGGTGGTGGTGCAGGTGTAACAGGAGGCAAGAAACAATGGAGGCAGAAAATCAATACTATTTAATTCCTATTTAAATAAAAAATCCCATTAGCAGATATTTTAATATCTCTGAAAATTAGTTTGAGCTGGTCAGTGGTATAGTGGATTACAAAGTCATCTTTGCTACCCAGTTACCACTTTTCTCTACTTTTAGAAAGTTTTGGAAAGATGCTTTATATATATATGTAATTTAGATTCCAGTGGCCCCCTAGATTTTTTAAATCTCTAGCAGCACTAACATACTGGCATTCCAAGACCAAAGTTCTTATGAAAAATGGACATCAATATAACTGTCAACCTACTGTTTTTCCCTTGTGGATTTAGGGAATTTATTAGAGTAGCATATAATCTGCTAAAGGAAGGTTATCTCCCTGGTGTATGTTAAAGCTAAGGAAAGTATGGCTAGTAGATGACTTCCCTCTGGGACCTACAGAGGTGGCCAAGCCACTTTGCCCAGCTTCATTCTCTTGACCTTCACTGAGGCAGAGCTCCAGTGCCTTTGAGCCAGTTAGTGCCTTTGGGAAGCTTCACCAAACTTTTGGAGGTGAGGAAGGTGATCCAAAACCACAGCATTACATACCTGTAAGAAATCTAAAAGATTTTGAGGCAGTAGAATAAGATTGATATTGACTTTAACTCATTTAACTCAGTGGAGTGTTTTTTCTGATTGAATTTGAATTGTAAAAATTTATAAATCAAAGACATTTGCTCACTTCAGAAAACTTTTCATATCCCTCCTTGAAACTGTAAAGTATAAGGGGTACAAGAGTTCTTAGATGGACATATAGTCACATTTTCTTTCTACTCTACTCTGTGTGGTACTTGATTATAATACAGCACTGGTGCTATGTAAGTTCTAAGTGCTCACCATCTGTATTAGTTAGCCATTACCACAATAATGGTACATAATAAACCCTCCTCCCAAAATTCAGTACAATGTGATAGCAGGCAGTTGGTTTGCATTCATGCATCTGAGAATTGGCTGGGGTATATGTGGTCTAGGTTGGGATCAGCTGGGCTTGGCTCTAGGCTGTGGGTTGGATGAAGTTCTGCTTTACAGGTCTCTTATTCTCCTTAGACCAGGAGCTACATGGGCATGTTCTTATGGTAAAATGTAGGAGTGCAGGAGAATAACCAAACCTCGAGCTCTGTTTGCATCACATGTACTGATATCATATTGAGTAAGACCAAAGTCAAGGGTCAGGAAAATGTACCGCACTCACCATAAGACTATGATGAAGATGTGGATGTATTTTACAGAGGATAAAGAACTGGGTGCAACATATTAGTCTACCACACTACCCCTAGGGTCTTCAACTATTCATCACACAACATAGTTCTGAGACCCCTCCCCATCATGAGAACTCTCCTCTGAGAATGATCATTTTTCTCCTTATGCCTCTGATGATGTCCTGGGCCTATGGCTTATATAATACTCCAGGTAAGGTTGATAGTCAGCAGATACTTACCAGTGGTCATCTCTTTATATTTGACATGGTGTCTATCAGGCCTGGTTCCATGTATTATCTGATCTATACACAGTAGACCAGACTCCTCATCAATTTCTGAAAATTCTACTTTATGTCACACGAGATTCCATTAACTTTTTGGTATGGACACTTTGCTAACATGTTTTAGTCATAATACTCTTCAATTAACCATCTCAATTATGAAGTTCCCATTTCCATTATCGTGTTGCAGTCAGTTAATGGTCCCTTTAGGAAGAACACATCTGATAGAATATTTTGTAGGATTCATTGAAGTATTATGATTTTAAATAAATCAATCAGAATATAGGTGAGTGAATGAGTGAGAGAATGAGTGAGTGAGTGAGTGAGTGAAATCCCCAAATGAAAATGTTCTCTTTTATAGTGGAAGTCATTAACTTATTTGAAACATTTGTGAACACTGTATTAAACATTACCTTATGAGTCTACAGAACATGTCATAATAGTATAAAACCCACAGACATTGACAGTAGATTTAGATGTAGGTCCTTAATGAATGCAACACTGCTTATGGAGAAAGAATTTTCAAGGCCCTTCTCCTTGGCACTTTAATGGGCATATTTTTAGAGATTATGGAGGAAAATTAAGAAGTAAGATTAGCCCTGTTAATATTAACACCACACAGTTTTTTGGGGTTTTCTTTCTTTAGAGTTACAGAAAAGTAGACAAGTAACCTCCAAATCCTAAAATAGGAAGTAGTTCCCAGTGATCAGTGCCATGATGAATGATCTCAAGATGTCTTAGCAAGATTTCTGGACTATATGCTCTTGCACAACACTGCTATTCCCCTGTCAGAGGTGGAGTGTATTCATCTTCTCTTTGAACCTACTCGGGCTTTTGTAAATGACTTCACAATGTAGCAGAAGTAACCCTGTGAGGCTAGGTCAAAAAAGACAATAAAACTTCCACCTGCCCATTCCATTCTTCTCTTAGGGTGCTTGACTTTGGAACCCAGGCACCATCATGTGAGAAAGCTATGAGGCTACATGGAAAGGCTACTTGTAGGTAACTACAAGGCATCTGAGAGAGTCATTCCCCAATTTTCAAGACAATCAGTTGAGGTCAAGTAGAAGAGCCCTATTCAAGTTGCATATTAATAAGCACAAAAGTGTGTTAAGCCATTATTCTGAGATATTTTTCATGCAGCAGTAGATAACAGGAATAGAGGAGGAGTTACGGAAGTAGCTTGAAGGTTTGCGAAGAGAAGGGAGAGTGGAGATGGGAGGTAATAGAGGATCTTTTGAGAGGAATAGAGGGGAAGTCGTGAGTTTGGTCTGAGGTCTGTTGTGTTTGAGCTGCCTGAGAAGAGCATCCAAGTAGAGATATTCAGTAAGTATTTGGAGACAACAAGTCAGAAAGTTAGAGAATCACCTTTCTGAACAGATATTGTCCTGGAAAGCAAGAAACCTCAGTTCTTTTCTGACTCAGCTCCTAAAACTTGCTCTGGGTGATCCAAGGCAAGAGGCAAGCTTCCTTTCCTCTCTCAGAATCAATATCCTTTATGTACAGAGAGAAGCAGAATTGTAAGGTCCTTTTCTGCCCTAACATCATACACCATAACCATAGTTTTTCTCAGCTGTGTACATATTTCTCATACCAGCACAGAAAGATAATGTAGCTGAAATGGTGGTCTTCAACAAGTTTAGCCTTTAGTGACGAGAGTTCAAAAATCCAACTTAACTTGGATTCCTCAAAGTCACATCTCCAATGACCACATGTATGCTCCTTTTAACATATTAATACATGGAATATATATATATATATTTATATGTAAATTATTCTGATAAAATTTAAAAAAACGTGTCATTACAATTTATAAGTTCTGACTATAAAAATATATACTGCAGGGAAAAAGGAGGCTCTTATATATTCAGAGAATATAGTTTAGCCTGAGAAAATCAACCTTTGGGATTTCCTGTGGTATGGTGTCTTAACTTAGTAACAAACAGGAATGATGTGCTTCTTTCATTTTTCTAAACAGTCCTAACCTAGACAGGTTGGAACATGTTATAACCATTACACTCAAACTGATAACACTAAATAGTTTCCAAAGTTTGTTTCCTGCCTTTAGCCATAGAGAAATTTCCAATATCATGAGTTCAATGTGATTCTTAACCTATTGGGAGTTTGGGGGAAAGTCAGGGATATTCTGTCCAGAAAAATAAAAATATGTATCTTTACACAATTATTTGAGCAGCCTTGAGTAGTACAGGAGTGTTCTGTGAAGAAAATGCTCTTAATTCGTGGAGACTATTAGCCTGGTGGTCTGAGCTCTGGCTTCAGTGTGAACTACTCACAACTACTCAAATAATTGTGTATTCTCTTTACCAGTAGATTAACTTAATAAACACTTACTGTGTGATCATGGAGAGGTTTCTTGAATTTCTTTCCGTGCTCTCTCATTTATTTCATTATAATCTTTTTAAAAGTCTACTTTACTTTTAGAGCAGTTTTAGGTTTGCAGCAAAATCAAGTGAAAGGCATGGAGTTCTTATCAACTCCCTACCCCTGTACACTCACAACCCTTCCTGACCCCCCACCACTATCAAAATCCCAGGCCACAGGGGTACATCTAGAAAATTAGGCACATTTTTGTGAATCAGAATGGGCCACCTTTGGGGTCAACTGGCCCTCTGAGGGGCCCTAAGACCTACCCACTGTCCAGTTCATTTATAAAATTATGGTCAGGACTCCCAGGAAACCTGAACAATTCCCATATATTTATTCTTGGCTTCAGATAGCCCAAACTCTGCCCCCCACAGGTCTGATTCTGTGCTAATAGTAAAGACCAAAGTAGGATATTTGTAACCCAAGTAAAAGAGCCCAAAGTCTGTAAGGAAGCAAAGGCTATCAGGGAGGCCCTGGCCAGGGGACATCAGGAGCAGCAACATAAATGATCTCTGGACAAGGAAGAACCCATCAGAAAGTGTGGGGACCACAGTCCTCTGACCCAGGGCCTAAAGCTGAGCTGCAGGAAGACAGTGCTCCTGCTTCTTGTAAGTGACATGTGTGGGGAGATATCCAATTTAGCAGCTCTGATGGCCCACAGGAAACTTGATCCAGACAGAAACAGGATGTAAATTAACAGGAGTGCTCATATTTACCTTTAAGAGAAAGTGGTGGGGGGTGGGGGTGGTGTCAGTGCCTGGGTGGCTCAGTTGGTTAAGCATCTGCCTTCTTCTCAGGTCACGATCCCATGTGTCCTTCAGGATGGGGACTTTAAGGAATATTCCCAAGCTGCTGCCAAAACTCCTTTGTTTCAGGGAAATTCCCTGTCCTCTCTGGCCCAATATAGATTGTCTCCCCCCCCCCACCCTCCCACCCCTGCTTGTTGACGGGAAAACATGGCATCTGCTCCTCTGGAGCAGATGATAGCCTGAACTGGGAACCCTTTCTCTGCCCTCTGGCAGTATTTTGTTTCTTCTGCCTCCCCACCCCCCTTTTTCCTGTTTCTGCACCACCTTGGGTGCAGCCTGCATTACTTGCTTCTAGACCATCCTCAGTGCCTCAGGCAACACTGCCAAGGAGCAAGAAGAGCACCCCAGGACCTAACACCACTCACTCCAGATTTTCCCACATATCTCAGGTGAAAATTGACCATGGGGAAGATCCTAGTGGAATATATTTCAGCATTTAAACTAAGTTTGTTGATTTAGTTCAGACAGATGTGTCTTTGAAGTTATCAGTGGTAAGCATGAAAATTTTATTCTATTAAGGTTTACTGAAGGTCAAATAAGCTCGTTATCTCTGTTGAAATTTGTTAGCAAAGTGATGACTAAACTGATGGTTAATTGTCTCAAAGTTTTCATGGGTAATTGTTAATAAAGCTTCCAAAGTCTTTGGTAACCTGAAGCTTTATAAAGTTTTGGTTGAATGACAATGGAATTAAATTCATTTCAGATAGGATAAAATGCTAAGTCATTAATTACTGGACATAGGTTTATGCTTTTGACTTACTGCAAAGAAACTAAGAATATTTAAATCTGTTGATAAACATGTCTTGTGCTTAACTGATTCATAAATTTGCCATCTAAATATTTCTGTTGTAACAGTTCACAAATAGTTAATACTTAGCCATCACTAGATTTTAAGGTGTTTCTAAGAGTACAAAATTTTGCTACCGTAACTATGACTAATGGAAATAAGGGAAACAACTCTATGTGGAAAATTAGGAGATATGTAAGAAAGATATAAAGAATGGGAATGCATTTTGTTAAAGGAAAAGAAGGTAATTTTGTCCTAAATGAGATGGTTGTTTAGAAGGAAGTGGCTTGGGACAAAACCCAAATGCAAAGGAAAGTTGTAGAAGGATTATGAAGGGAAATCTTCAGAAAAAGAATTTTAAGTGTGGTCATGATGGACTAAGATTGAAATGAATTTTAAAAAGACACTGGTATAGAAACTGGTTTTCTCTCTGTTCAAAAGGACAAAGATTCCTTAAGTTAATTGATCTGCTGTTAAGAAGAAAACATAAACAGTTGTTTCCTCTTTGCCTGTCCAGAAAAAACATTTTCAACATTTGCCTGTATCAGGTGTTTAACATCCTTAATTATATTTAGGCATGTGCTTTAAAACTTTCTAAGATTTTAGCAAATGTTGACAAGATTTAAATTGTAAATAAAATCTCTTTAACTCATTAGGCTTTTCCTTGGTATGCTAAGTTACTCAGGAAGTACTACTAAACAAATGATAAACCTTGGGTTGCATTTGGGTAAATGCTATAACAATTCTAGAGGTTCTATATATTTCCTAAAGTTTTAATGTTTTGATAAGGTCATCACTTGATATTTAATTATTGAAGTGTTATGTGTCACAGAAATAACCTGATTTCCTTGCCAGCTAAATTGCAAACTCTCATCTCATCAGCTTTTTAACCATATCTATTCTGAATTTTTATCATTTATAATTATTTTAATTCTCTTGTAAAATGAGTTCCACCTTAAAGGAGATTCATAAAAAGGACTTTCAGGACAACACAGGTATTCAGTATCTTTAAGATCAGAACTGAAATTAGTAAATATTTCCAGAACTAACTAAAGCTGCATTCAAACTAAGCCAGAATTAGTAACATGGGACCAAATGAACTAAAATATTATAGTGTTATGTTTACTCTTACACACTAAGGAAAATTTTACTTATCTGTGACTTACAGAAATGGAAAAATATTCATTTTTAAACAAATCAAAGCATTCAACTTTTCTCTCTATCTGAACCTTCTTAAACCCAAAGGTCTCAGTAAGTATTCCTTCTTCCACGGCAATCAGTCATTTGCATAAGTTCAATAAGAATCTGTTCTCCTTGTAACAGGACACCATTGGAAACATTAGTTATTTTACCAAGGCCTTGACTGGAATGTCATATTTGAGAAAGACATGCATAGACTCAAATATGACCAAACAGCTTTAAGGAACTAAGGTTGACTTTATGAAACCTGGAGCCATAAAGCCCTTTGGAACTGTTGACCTGGTACCTTGCTTACAGAGTTCCAAGCAGCCTCACCAGGTGAGTAAAGAATGTCACTTCCCAGCAGGTGCATGAATATTAGGATACTTTGGAGTCCTCAGGAAGAAGAATTTGCCCAAATCGGCAGGTATTGCAGGCATGTCTGATGGCAAGTACTTGGCTTGGCTTCTGGCCTGGAGAGGCTACTGAAAGTTCAACCTAGAGATTCCTTATAAGAAGTTCCAGCAAAGCATATTCTAAAAGATCTATATGGTCACTCAGTGTTCTTGCTGAGCTATGAAAATAATTAGCCCAAATCTGTTTAAACTGGACTTTTCATATAAATTAGTCCTAATTTGGCCATCTCTGGAAATGAGGGTTATTTTAGAGAGAAAAATTATGTTTTAATAACACACCTTGCAGATTCTAGATTTGATTGTCTTTTAATGTTTACCTAACCTAGACACCTTGAGGTAAACTTCGAAGAAGTTACACAATAACTCGTTTGGACGATCTTCTTGCTTTTTATTCTGTGGGGGATAATAACAGGACCCCATGGCACAACTGGAAAATGGGATTGATTCCCCAACAATTATATAACTTAATTATCACCTTAACCAGTTCTGTGTGGCTGGAATACTAAAACTGCCTAAAATCCAGAAGCATACCCCACCCCATAGGATTAACTATGGAGGGGTTCCTGGGTGGCTCAGGGGGTTAGGCCTCTGCCTTCGGCTCAGGTCATGATCCCAGGGTCCTGGGATTGAGCCCCACATCGGGCTCTCTGCTCAACAGGGAACCTTCTTCCCTTCCTCTCTCTGCCTGCCTCTCTGCCTACTTGTGATCTCTGTCTGTCAAATAAACAAATAAAATCTTTTTTTTTTTAAAGGATTAACTATGGACTTGTAGAGATAATAGATGACCATACTTTCTTTATGATTGGATTGGCTGATGCATGTGGGACTCCCCCTATCTCTTGACAAGTTTTCTCCCACTTGCCAGTGATCCATTATAATTAGGATATCAAGGCTGGATCACTCAGGAAAAGGGCTTCTTAATGGCTTCATCCCTTAGTCATATTTATCCTAGAAGCCACCTCTATTGAGGTACAATTACAAACAAAGGCTTAGCTAAGCATAGGACAGCCCTCATAAAAGGAGCCACAAAGCTTACTATGGGACAGTCCCTGAGTGTAATGACTTCACATCAGGTGCCGATTTGTCTTAGAAACCAAAGGCCCCTGATGGACGAGGGAGGCCAACTTATTAAATACCAGGATACACTGATAGACATGACTGAAATAATACCTAAAACCTGTCAGACTTTAAAATCCAGCTACCCCTATGCCTGGACCTGAATGTCACACTTCTGTAGAGCATAACTGCTGGAGGTCATTGATATTGTTTATTCTAGTCAACTGGATTTAAAAGATTACCACAGCTATAATTCACCTCAAAAGCTCTATGCCAGGCCACCCCCTGTGGTAAGTAGGCTTAGAGGAGACCTCGAACAGATTGAAAACTTAGAGGTGTCCCAACACCTCCAAGCCCTGGAAAAAGCTTGAAGGTGTATCTCCTGAGATGCTTTAGAAAGGACCCCCTCAAACCATGGTGGACAGGGCCTGCCACTGTTGTTCTAACTACCCCTATAGCCCTCAGGGTCTTAGGTGCCACCGAATGAGTCCACCCTTCTAGAGTAAAGAAGGCTCTCACCAGTTGGGTGAATCACACCAGTGGAAAGCCCAACCAGATCCTATGGACCTGCTCCAGCTACACCTTCAGTGAGACCCCACCGACTGATGGACTTCTGTTCACCATGGTCCCTGGCTTTTGCTGGCACAACACTGACACCCTTACATCAGGAGTTGGACTTTACATTGCCCCCCCTTCTGACTGGACTTTCTCCCAGAAACTTGTTATTGTTATTGCTTATTAGGCAGCCTTAGGAACCTTAAGACTGATTGCTAAGTTCAAAGAAAACACTATTACCAGGCGAACCACTCACTGTTCAAATACTAGCCTAGCAGGGCCATCATAATAGATGATAATGTTGCCCTCTAAATTAGGTGTTTAAAGGGGCATCAAAAAGGGAAGTGATAGGGCAAAACTGTACTCTAAGATGGTTGACCAAACCAGCAAGGGAATTCCAGTCCCTGTCTCAAAGCCTTTCTGGGTTTTTCTTTCCTACCCCATTTCCCATGTGTGCCAAATATACCAAGTATGCAGAAGTAGAAGGGTATAAATCCCCCTCCCTGCTTGTGCTCGGGGCTCAGACCTTTGGAGAACAATCTCATCTGAGCCCACCAATGTTAAATAAACCTCCAGTCCTCCAGAGCCTCCGAATGCTGCTTGGTTTTTCTGCCAGGAGCCAGTCCAGTTTCCATAACATGCATTTAAGACTCCTCAGCATCTATTGATGACCTCATAGATCATTTCCTTTTAGTCATGAAAAATATTCTATTGTCTGGATGTAGTACAGTTTATTTATCCATGTGCTTACTGAAGGGCATCTTGGTTGCTTCCAAGTCTTGGTAATTATGAATAAAGCTTCTATAAATATTAATATGCAGATTTCTGTGTGGACATAAAATTTTAACTCATTGGTGTACCAAGGAACATGGTTTCTGGATTGTATGGGAAGATTAGGTTTAGTTTTGTAAGAAACTGTCATACTGTCTTTTAAAGGCCCATACCATTTTGCATTTCTCTCAGCAATGAATAAGAGTTCCTATTCCTCCACATTCTATGTAGTATTTGGTATTGCAGTGTTATAGATCTTGATCATTGTAATGGGTGTAATAGTGGTATCCCATTGTTGTTTTAATTTGTAATTCCCTAACGACATATGATGTGGAACATTTTCACATATGCTATTTGCCATCCATATATCTTCTTTGGTGAGGTGTTGATTAAGGTCTTGGCCCATTTCACTTATTTTTAATTTTTTTAACTTAAATTCAACTTGGTTAACATGTAGTGCATTATTAGTTTCAGGGGTAGAATTTAGTGATTTATCAGTTACATATAACCCCCAATGCTCATTTCATCAAGTGCCCTCCTTGATGCCCATCACCAATTAACCAATTAACCCCCCCCCAACACCCCATTTTCTTATTGCTGAGTTTTTAGAGTTCTTTGTATATTTCAGATAACACAGTCTTTTATCAGATGTGTCTTTTGAAAACATTTTCTCCCAATCTGAGGTTTGTATTCTTATTCTGTTGACATTGTCTTTTGCAAAACAAAGGTTTTAAATTTTAATGAAGTTCAGTTTATCAAATGACAGTACAGACAAAAGGTTGATATCCAGGATCTATAATGAACTCCTCAAACTCAACACACACAAAACACAATCATATCAAAAAATGAGCAGAAGATATGAACAGACACTTCTCCAATGAAGACATAGAAATGGCTATCAGACACATGAAAAAATGTTCATCATCACTAGCCATCAGGGAGATTCAAATTAAAACCACATTGAGATATCACCTTACACCAGTTAGAATGGCCAAAATTAACAAGACAGGAAACAACATGTGTTGGAGGGGATGTGGAGGAAGGGGAACCCTCTTACACTGTTGGTGGGAATGCAAGTTGGTGCAGCCTCTTTGAAGAACAGTGTGGAGATTCTTCAAGAAATTAAAAAGAGAACTTCCCTATGACCCTGCAATTGCACATCTGGGTATTTACCCCAAAGATACAGATGTAGTGAAAAGAAGGGCCATCTGTACCCCAATGTTTATAGCAGCAATGGCCACAGTCGCCAAACTATGGAAAGAACCAAGATGCCCTTCAACGGATGAATGGATAAGGAAGATGTGGTCCATATATACAATGGAATATTACTCAGCCATCAGAAAAAGGATGGATACCCAACTTTTGTAGCAACATGGACGGGACTGGAAGAGATTATGCTGAGTGAAATAAGTCAAGCAGAGAGAGTCAATTATTATACAGTTTCACTTATTTGTGGAGCATAACAAATAGCATGGAGGACGTGGGGAGATAGGAGAAGGAAGTTGAGGGAAATTGGAAGGGGAGGTGAACCATGAGAGACTATGGACTCTGAAAAATAATCTGAGGGTTTTGAAGGGGCGGGGGTTGGGAGGTCGGGGTACCAGGTGGTGGGTATTATAGAGGGCACGGATTGCATGGAGCACTGGGTGTGGTGCAAAAATAATGAATACTGTTATGCTGAAAATAAATTTAAAAAAATTTTTAAAAACTGTATGGTTTTTTCAGGCAATTAGAGATAGATTGCAAATATGTGAAAGGCACTAAAAAATAAAACATTTAGATAAAATGAAAACCTTTTTTGACCTTGGAATAGGTAAGAAAATCTTAAATAAGATTTGAAAGGCATAAAGGAAATAATTATTTTTGTTTTTTAATTTTTTCAAAATGTTTATGTCAATTGCAGTTAATTAACATACACTGTAATATGAGTTTCAGGTGCAATATATAGTGGTTCAAAACTTCCATACATCACCTGGTCTTATCACAAAAATGCACTCCTTTATCCCTATCACCTGCCTTACCCATCCCCCCACGCACCTTCCCTCTGGTAGCCAACAGTATATCCTCTATAAAGAGTCTGTTTCTTGGTTTGTCTCTCTCGTTTTTCCCTTTGCCCATTTGTTTGTTTCTTAAATTCCACACAAGCGAAGTCATATAGTATTTGTCTTTCTCTGACTTACTTCATTTAGCATGATACCCTCTAGCTCCATCCATGTCACTGAAAATGGCAAGATTTTATTCTTCTTATGACTGAAGAATATTCTATTGTGCATATATACCACATTTTCCTATCCATTTGTCATTTGATGGACACTGGGGCTATTTCCATAGTTTAGATAGTGTAGTGTAGATAATGCTGCTATAAAGACCAGGGTGCATGTATCCCTTTGAATTAGTACTTTTGTATTCTTTGGGTAAATACCAAGTAGTGTCATTGCTGGCTCATAAGGTAGTTCCATTTTTAACTTTTTGAGGAACCTCCATACTGTTTTCCAGAGTGTTTGTACCAGCTTACATTCCCACCAAGAGTGTAAGAGTGTTCCCCTTTTTTTGCTTCCTTGTCAACATCTTTTGTTTCCTGTGTTGTTAATTTTAGCCATTCTGACAGGTGTGAAGTAATATCTTATTGTAGTTTTGATTTGCCTTTCCCTGATAATCAGTGATGTTGAACATAAAAAAAATAAATTTTGATAAATTGTATTATATTAGAATTAAGAACTTCTGTTTGTCAAAATACATTGTTAAGATAGTTTAAAAGGCATCACAAAGTGGAAGAAGATACTCACAATACATGTACTAAACAAAGGTTTATTTTCTAAAATACATATTTTTATATGTATTCGTTTTGTTGATGATTTGGTTTACATATAAAATATGCATTTATATATATTGTTTTGTTGATTTGGTGTATATATATGTATATATGTATAAAAATATATAATTATACATATTTGTTTTGTTTATTTGGGATATATATATATATATATATATATATATAGTATGAGGCACAACCCAATAATAACTCTATTATTTAGATACTTATTGGTAAACCTTTTATAAGCCATCAAGAAAAAGACCGATAATCAATAATTAGGTAAAAGCATGAACAGATTCCTCATAAAAGAGATATTAAAGTGACCATAAAAAATCAAAAGGTTCCTAACTTTTCTAATCATAAGACAAACACAAATTTATATCACAAGATAATCTCACACACCCTCCAGAATAGTTACAATGAAAAAGATGGAAAATACTAAGTATCAGTAAGGTTATGGAGCAATCATATCTCTCATACTGTCTTGGGAGTATAAATTGATAAAACCACTCTAGAAAATTCTCTGACATTATTTACTAAAGCTAATCATATACATACCTTATGACCTAGCAACTTAACTAGTAGGTATATGCCTAATGGAAACATTTATATATGTTGATCAAAAGACAAGTACTGGAGTGTTCATAACAGCACTGTTTCTAATAAACTCAAACTGAGGATTACTCAAATGCCCATCAACTGTAGAATGAGCAAATTACAGTGTACTTACATAAAGCAATACTATACAACAATGAAAATGAACAAGTTATAACTTTGTGTAACCACATTGATGAAAATCATAAATACAAGTGTTAGTTTAAAAAAGTCAGACCTAAGAGAGTACATGGTATTGGATTGCATTGATATAAATTAGAAAAACAAGCAAAACTTATTTATGCTGATAACATTTCAGGAGAGTGATTACCTTGAGGATGGAGGAAATGACTATAAGGGGTCATAAGGAGAAATCTGAGATGCTGTTATATTCTGTTATTGATCTGGATTCTGGTCATATAGGCATGTTTGACTTCTGAAAATGTATCAAACTGTACCCCTAAGACCTGTGCACTTACTGTGTATGATGTTTCAATAAAAAGATGTAAAATATGTCAAATACCAAAATGGCAAAATTGATTTGATTTAAAAAATAAAAAGAAACTCAAGCTTTGCCTATTTGTGTACTGTTCTGTAAATAGACTATAACAGACCTCTGTTTCTGTCAAGGAAATTAGTATGTTATGTAAAATAAAAAAATTTAAAAGTGATTCCCTAAATATACTCAGGAGTTTTTGTCCAAGAACAACAATTGACTTTTTAAAAAGATAGATTTGTTCATTCATTCATTCATTCATTTGAGAAAGAAGGAGAGAGTGAGCACACAAGTGGGGGGAGGGACAGAGGGAGAAGGAGAAGCAGACTTCTCACTGAGCAGGGACCCCAACATGGGCTTGATCCCAGGGCCCTGGAATTATTACTTGAGCTGAAGGCAAATGGTCAACTGACTGAGCCACCAGGCGCCCCAACAGTTGACTTTTTAGAACATCATTATATGCCCAAAAAAAAGAAAAGAAAAGAAATTAGATGTCTACCTTACAGTATGCACAAAAATCAAGTCAAAACGGGTTAAAGACCTAAAGATAAAGACCCCAAACTGTTAACACTCTTAGAAAAAAACATAAGGGACAGCTTCCTGACATTGGTCTTGGCAATGAATTCATGGATATGACATCAAAACTGTAGACAACAAAAGCAAAAATAGAAAAGTGGTACTACATCAATTTAAGTGCTCTGTACAAGAAAAGAAACAATCAACAGAGTGAAAAGACAACCTACAGAATGGAAGATAAAATTTCAAACCATATATCAGATAAGGGGTTAATATTCAGATTATAAGTAACTCCTACAACTCAATAGCAAAGAAAAAACCCTAATAACCTGTTTTAAAAAATAGTCTAAGGACCTGAATAGACATTTCTCCAAAGAAGATATACAAATAGCCAACAAGCATATGAAAAGATGCTCAATGTCACTAATCACAGGGAAATACAAATCAAAACCACAATGTGATAACCCCTTACACCAATTAGGATGGCTTATCAAAAACAAAACTACAATAACAAAAGATAACAAATGTTGGCAAGGATGTGGAAAAATTGGATTCCTTGTACACTATTGGTGGGAATGTAAAATGGTGCAGCTATTATGGAAAGTGGTACAGATACCCCTCAAAAATGAAAAACATAACTATCAAATGATCCAACAAATCCAATTTCTGGGTATTTATTCAAAAGAATTGAAATCAGGATCCCGAAGAGATATCAGCACTCCTACATTCACTGCAGCATTAGTCACAATTGCCAAAAGGTAGAAACAACATAAATGCCCATTTATGGATGAATCGATAAAGAAAACATTGGTAAATAAATACCGTGAAATATCATTCACACTTTTAAAAGGAGGAAATCCTGCCATATACAACAATATGGATAAACCTTGAGGACATTATACTATGTGAAATAAGCCAGTCAAAGAAGAAAAAAATACTGCATGAGTCTACTTACCTGAGGTATCTAGAATAGTCAAACTTCTAAAAGCATAGAGCAGAAGAGTGGTTACCAGGAACAAGTGGGGAGGGGAAATTGGGAGTTGCTAATCAATAGGTATAAAGTTTCAGTAATGCAAGACGAAAAAATTCTAGAAATCTGCTGTACGACGTTGTGCCTATAGTTAATATTTGTTCAATTGAAAACCTATAAAAAGAGTGGATATTATATTAAGACTCTTACCAAAATAAGACATGTTTTACTTCATGTCTTAAAAAGATTAAAAATTAAAAAGATTAAAGACTTGTTTTACTTCATCAACTTCTCTGATTTTCATTATTTTCTTCTTTTTGCTTAATTTATGCTTGTTTTGTTTTTCATTTAGTTTTTTTTATTTAAATTTTTTTATTTTTTATAAACATATATTTTTATCCCCAGGGGTTCATTTAGTTTTTGAACGTAAGTACTGATGTCACTGAGTTTCGAAACCTTTGCTCTCTGCTGATATAGGATTCTTAATGCTAATAATCTCTTTTTTTTTCCTTTGGCTGCTTTTTTTAAAGTTTTTTTTAAAGATTTTGTTTATTTATTTGACAGAGATCACAAGTAGGCAGAGAGGCAGGCAGAGAGAGAGGAAGGGAAGCAGGCTCCCTGCTGAGCAGAAAGCCTGAGGCAGGGCTTGATCCCAGTTACCCTGGAATCATGACTGAGAGCTGAAGGCAGAGGCTTTAACCCACTGAGCCACCCAGGCTCCCCACCTTTGGCTGCTTTTAAGATTTTCTTTTTATCACTAGTTTTCAGTAGTTTGATTGTGATGTGCCTTGATGTAGTTATTTATGTTTCTTGGGTTTCCTTAAATTTCAGGAATCTGTATATTTATAGTTTCCATGAAATATGGAGTTTTTCCATCCATTATTATTTCAGATATATTTTCCACTCCATCTCCCCTCCAATTCAACTCCTTTCCTTCAAGGACTTCAATTACAAATCAATTAGGCTGCTTGAAATTGTTGCACAGCTCACTGATGCTTTGTTCTTTTTTTTTTTTCAGTCTTTATTAGCTTTCTGTTTTTCTTTTGGATGTTTCTGTTCTTAGTCTTCAAGTCCTCCAGTCCTTTCTTCTGCAATATTTGATGTGCTGTTAGTCACATCCACTGAACTGTTCATGTCAGATATTATGGTTTCTATCTCTAAAAGATAGATTGGGGTTGTTTTGCCATATATTCCATGTCTCTATCTAACATGTTCAATATTTCATCTGGTTTCTTGAAAATGTGAGATACAGTTATAATAATTCTTTAATATTAATGTCTATTAATTATATCATCTATATCCTTAAGTCAGTTTTGATTGATTGATGGATTTTTCTCCTCTTCATGTTTTGTATTTCCAGGCTTCTCTGAATGTCTCTTGATTTTTTTTTTTATCGGATGCTGAACATTATATATTTTAACTTGATGGGTGTTAGATATATTTGTATTCCAATAAATATTCTTGATATATATATATATATATATATAGTTATATAGTTATATAGCTATATTGTTCTATTACTTGAAAATGATTTGATCCTTTCAGGTCTCTCTTTCCATTTTTGTTAGGTGAGACCAGAGCAGCATTTATAAAGTTTAGGATTAATTTTCCCCTATGACTCAGGCAATCCCCATCTGACATTCTACCCAGTGTCCCAGGAAATAAAAGATTTTCCACTCAGACTCAGGAACCGGCACTATTTCAGGACCTGTGTGGACCCTGAGGATAGCTTCTTCCATTCCTTTTGGAGTGGTTCTTTCCCTGACCCTTGGTACTTCCTCACATGCACTTAAACAATCAAGGGGGATTCTGAAGACCTCCAGAGTTTTCTCTGTGTAGCTGTCTCCTCTCAGGTATTTTACCTTTAAACTCCAGCTGCCATGGTCTTCCTGGATTCTCAACTCCATTCACTTAGGGAAACCACCCTCCCTGCTCTCCAGCCTGGAAATGTTCTCCAAATATCAAGCTGAACCAATTGCAGACCCTACCCCATTTGTTTTCCATCTCTCTGGGATCACTCTTCTTCATTGCTTAATGTCCAGTGTCTTGAGAATCATTGTTTTATTTAATTTGTCTTTTCTTGGCTGTTATTTCAGGTGTAAAGTAAACCCAGACCCTGGTCTATCTTATTGAGAAGGAGTCCTCCACAGTTTAATAGGAGGAACTGAGTATGTTTAAAATCAAAGAGGAAGGTTTCCATTGAGAGGAGGTGATTTAATATTTAAAAAATAATATAATCAACAGTGCTCAGTTATTGAGAAGGCAACTATTGAAGAGATCTATAATATAAGTGGAACAGCTAGATCTATATGATAGAAAGAGCAACTCCTCTATTACAACAGAAGAGGTAGAAGAGAGATGGGTGTAACTGTGTCAGTATTTCCCACTTTATGGACTCTACTTTTCCGTGAAATAAAAGGCAGAGATATTTGCTGAGAATGGAGGTTGTGGTGGAGGTTAGAGGCTTTGAGGAGATGTGGTGGTTTGAGAAAAGATGCTGCAAAGGGGAAAATTACTCAACCAGAGAAATATAGGATGGCCAAGCCTTTACTGATGGACCATTTGAGGCTGGTGACTATAAATATATATTGGAACAAATCTAGACTCTTCATCCTGAATGGCTCAAATTTAACACATTACATTACAACTGAAAACATCACCTTTAAGTGACTACTTCTCTTGGTTAACTAGGTGGATAAAACATGGCATTTGTTGAGATGGTTTGCACAAAAGCAGGGACAACTTATAAGGGCAAGGTATTCAGTTTTGAGCAACCAGACTTTAGGAGAACTCAGTGACTACCAAGACCATGCAGCTTGAGCTTCACACATAGGTAAAGCTAATCTCTGTGTCTATCTTTGGTCCTCAGTATTCCAGATCATTGGTTACTTGGCAAAAAAATATTTCAGTAAGTGGTAGGGGCAGATGATATGGGGTGGTACCTGGTCAGGACTAGGATAGGAGAAAGACATGAGACAGCTGAGAGAAAAATATTGTCATCACTGTACAGTATTTGAGAAATTGGGTAGGGTTCAAATGTAGAAAAAAGGTAAAAGCATTAGCCTTATTATTTCTTTACTGCCTTAAGTTATACAGACAGAAACTATCAATAGAATTAACTATATAAGCTTAATATAGATTCCTCACTCTAAATGCTTCTGCAAAATGTGTGTGTGTTATGCCACTAAAAGAATCAGGCAGGAGAGGCAGAAATGGTCTCATGTAACAGGTCATAATTTTCAGAGACAGACTATAGGGCTGTATCTTAGACCCTCTTCCTAATTTGAGAGGCCTTCAGAGGTAACTGGCTTTCATCAAAACTGAAATTGTTTTTGTGGACCTTGTAAACAGTTGCCAAAATATAAATAACGCCACTTAGCAGGTCAACATGGTCAGTTACTCCAGGGCGCGTTTGGCAGCCAACTTGAGAATCAGACCTTTTGAGGAGCATGAATGAGTGCTTTCTATCGCTGAAGGTAGTAACACCCATTTTGAAATTCTTATAGGCCAAGATAATTTCTCCTGTGCCCTAGGCTGTGGAACTCCAGGATCTCAATGAAGCTCCTGTCCAAAAGGCATCATCGTTACAGCATAGACCCCATGGCCAGACTGCCTGAATTCAGTTCTTGATTCCGTTACTTACCAGCTGTGTTACTTTAAGTGGGTTATTTAAGGAAACTGTGCATTAATTTCCTCATCTGAAAAATGGGAAGGGGTTGTAGTACTTACCCCATAGTATGAGGATTAAGCAAGTTAATATTTCTAAAGCACTTAAAGTAGTTCCAGGTACATAATAAATACTTAAAGTCTGTAAAATAGAAATTAATACTTAAAATGACACAGAGCTGCACTGTGAGAGAAATTCTGCCTACAGGGTAAACTTTTACCTGGGTAAAAATATTGGTCAGTAAAGTCAACTTTGAGAGCATCACCAAATTATCTGTTAGTTAAGTTGTATCAGTCTTACCTAATTGACTAAATAGAGTATCAGAGATACTAAAGAGAGCCACAGTCTTGAACTGTATGCCATGAATCTAGTAAAACTCTAGCAGAGAATTATGAAAATTCAAGAAGGTTGTATGTAAGCCAAGCTTTTCATACACCCACAGGTACTGAAAATTCTAACCTTTATTATTTTAGACTTCTGAAAAAGTCTATGCTTGGCCTCATTTGTTTATTTTGCTGTAGAAACACCTTCAGCAAGTTGTGCTTTATTGTTATGTCCTTGGCTTTTACCAAGGATACTACACAAAGAGAATGCCAAAATATTTAAATGAATGGATAGAAAGACAAAAGGATTGACTGCTGCCTTTGCTACAAAACCATCATGCAAGATATTGTCCATTATGTTTTTCAGTGTCCCCAGGATAAATACTATATCACCAAGGAAAAATTTCATTTCTTGAAGAATTGGTAGGCTTCCTTCTATCAGAGAATAATTCTATATAGCATGTTTTCTCTGGTTGCCTGGAAACTCAGTCAAATTTAATGCTCAATCACTGTAACTCTTAACCTCAATGTTAGTTTGTTTTCTATTCTCATTTGTATATATTTGACTTTCCAGTTTTATCCTAATTATTTCAATGTGTATCTTTTATAAGGACAATAACAACAAGTATTTACTGAGTTCTTACTCTTTTCCAGATAATGTTCTAGGAGCCTTGAATACCTCATAATAAGCTCCTACAAAAGTTTTCAGGAAGTATAAGGATATAAATCAATAAAGATGCATGTACCTGGCAGTGCAAATTGATTATTAGATAAGAATGAGATTTTATAGTCAGAAATAAAAATACTCAACATTGATGAATCTGTTGATTACTTTTGTTTAAAGAAGAATTCAAGAAACTTCAGTTTCTAGCAGTATTGTCCATTAGATAACCTGGACAACACTCCTGATAAATATACTAAAACACTGGATATCACACATCTGTCCCTAACTTAATGACTTTAATTTGTTCCTGAAAGTCCTACCATTAAGTGAAAAGCTGCTACATGAAAAATCTTTTCCATTAATTTTAATGGGAAAAATTATTATGCATTCATCCTAATGCAAGAATAGTCGTCACATGAAATGGAATAACTGAATGATAAAAATAAGTGTATATATAAGTAACAAATAAAAATGTGAAAATAAATGCAGTTTGAACATACAGTATAGATTATTAAAGTTTTATTACACTCATTATTTTTTTTCTTTGTACATCATTTTCTTGACCCATTTTTTAATATTTGGGACGGGGAGGACTTAAGATCATCTTATTTGACACTGTACCTAAGAATAAAGGTATAGAACAGAAAAATCACCGTTAGAAGAAAATAAAGACAAAATACTAACACGTTGAAATACATGGTGTTAAAAACAAGACAACAGACCCCAAATGCAGTTGCTTATGCCAAGCCCCACATCACCAAACTGAGATTTAACCTAATTACAGTTTAGGCTCTCCAAGAAATGGAATCTTCAACTAGTCCATCAGGAACTGCCTGATAGCACTAGTTAGGTCAATCTGCCTGATGGACCCTTAGTATCCCTTAAAGAAAATAACCTTGTAATAACCAACCCACTTTTTTGCCTAGTATAACTTCCTTCTTTCTGTTACACTTCTGTATATAAAAGTCTTTTATTTTGTATAGCTCCTCAGAGCTCCTTTCTACCTACTAGATTGTATGCTGCCAGAAAAAATCAATTTTTGCTCAGATAAACTCTTAAAAAATTTAATGTGCCTTAGTTTGTCTTTTAACAGTGGAATAGATCATGTTCACTAACTTAGTAGTTAGAAAAAGCTACCTCCTCATCCCTTACTCAGTATATGTATGCCAAGTAAATGTTTTGGGTTCATTTAAACTTAACCCACAGTTCAACTTTGTTCCACATCATATTTTCAGACCAAAACTATTATATTGAGTACATTCACAAGGATGTCTTTGTCTAAAATCATAATTTTGAAATATCATTTTATAGCAATTTATTTAGTGTGATTTTAGTGAATAAAGACAGTGGCACAAAACTGTGCTAGTAACTATTGTATTCTTCAACATCACATACTCTCAGCAAAAAAAAAAAAATACAAAAACAAAAAAAAACAATTTGCATAAGAATTTCCTTGATAAATCATTAAAAATTATTAATTGCATTAAATCTTGATCTTTGTCTTTTTAATATTCTGTGACAAAATGAGAAGTACTTATAGAAGTACTTGTCCAATGAATTCCCCAATTTTGAGTTGTGAGCTGAACTAGATATTTTCTCATAGGACAGCATTTTTTCTTAAAAGAATGGATCAGAGATAAACTGTGCTTATTTAGATTTGGGTATTTAGGAGAAGTTTCCTTGAAAATGAATAAAGCGAGCCTATCAGTTCAAGAAAAACAACTAACTCAAATCATAAAAACCATATACAAAAGACCTACAACAAATATCATCCTCACCAAGGGAAATCTGATAACTTCCCTCCTAATGTCAGGAACATACAGGGATGTCCATTCTTACCATGGTTGTTCAACATAGTACTGGAAGTCCTAGCCTCAACAGTCAGACAACAAAAAGAAATAGAAGGTATCCAAATTGGCAAAGAAGCAGTCAAATTTTCACTCTTCACAGAAAATATGATTCTCCATGTGGAAAACCCAAAAGACTCCACCAAAAATTTGCCAGAACTGGAACAGGAATTCAGCAAAGTCACAGAAGATAAAATCAATGAACAGAAGTCAGTTGCACTTCTTACACTAACAATGGAGCAGAAGAAAGAGAAATCAAGGAATCCTTCGCATTTACAATTCCACCAAAAACCATAAGATACCTAGGAATAAACCTAACCAAAGAGGTAAAGGATTGGTACTCCAGAACTGTAGAACACTTATGAAAGATATTGAAGAAGACACAAAAAAGTGGTAAAATATTCCATACCCATGGATTGGAAGAACAAATATTGTGAAAATGTCTATGCTACCCAAAACAATCTACATACTCAAAGCAATCCCAATCAAAATGCCATCATCATTTTTCTCAGAGCTGGAACAAACAAACCCAAAATTTTTATGGAACCACAAAAGACCCCAAGTAGCCAAAGGAATGTTGTAAATGAAAACCAAACCTGGAAGCATCATAATTCCAGACTTCAAGCTGTATTACAAAGCTTTCATCATCAAGACAGTATGGTACTGGCACAAAAACAGACACATAGATCAATGGAACTGAATAGAGAGCCCAGAAATGGACCCTCAACTCTGTGTTCAATTAATCCTCGACAAAATAGGAAAGAATATCCAATGGAAAAAAGACAATCTCTTCAACAAATGGTATTGGGGAAATTGGACAGTCACATGAAGAAAAATGAAACTGGAACACTTTATCACACCATACACAAAAATAAACTCAAAATGTATGAAAGACCTAAATGTGAAACAGGAATCCATCAAAATCCTAGAGAACAGAGGCAGCAATTTCTTCAACCTCAGCTGCAGCAACTTTTTGCTAGACACATCTCCAAAGACAAGGAAGCAAAAGCAAAAATGAACTAGTGGGAATTCATCAGGGTAAAAAGCTTTTGCACAGCAAAGGAAACAGTCAACAAAACTGAAAGGCAGCCTATGGAATGGGAGAAGACATTTGCAAATGACTTATCAAATAAGGACTAGTATCCAAAACCTATGAAGAACTTATCAAAGTCAACACCCAAAAAATAAAAAATCCAGTCAAGAGATGGACAGAAGAGCCTGGTGGTGGGTATTAAGGAGGGCATGTATTGCATGGAGCACTGGGTGTGCTACATAAACAATGAATCTTGGAACACTGAAAAAATAAAATTAAATTTAAAAAAATTAATAAAGCCTAGCAAGCAAGAAAAAAAAAAAAAAGAAAGAAATGGACAGAAGACACAAACAGAGATTTCTCCAAAGAGGACATACAAATGACCAACAGACACATGAAAAAATGCTCAACAGCACTCAGCATCAGGGAAATACAAGTCAAAGCTACAATGAGATACCACCTCACACCAGTCAGAATGGCTAAAAGTAACAAGTCAGGAAATGACAGATGTTGGTGAGGATGCAGAGAAAGGGGAGCATGCTTACACAGTTGGTGGGAATACAAGCTGGTGCAGGTACTCTGCAAAACAGTATGGTGGTTTCTCAAAAAGCTAAAATAGAGCTATCCTAGGATCCAGCAATTGTGCTACTAGGTATTTACCCAAAGTATATAAATATACTGATTTGAAAGGGCACAAGCACCCCCAATGTTTATAGCAGCAATGTCCACAATAGCCAAACTATTGCGGGACAGAGCCCAGATGTCCATCGACAGATGAATGGTTACAGAAGATGTGGTATATCAGCCATCAAAAAGAATGAAATCGGGGCGCCTGGGTGGCTCAGTGGGTTAAGCCGCTGCCTTCGGCTCAGGTCATGATCTCGGGGTCCTGGGATCGAGTCCCGCATCAGGCTCTCTGCTCAGCAGGAGCCTGCTTCCTCCTCTCTCTCTCTGCCTGCCTCTCTGCCTACTTGTGATCTCTCTCTGTCAAATAAATAAATAAAAATTTAAAAAAAAAAAAAGAATGAAATCTTGGCATTTACAATGATATGAATGGAATTCGAAGGTATTACGTTAAGTGAAATAAGTCAGTCAAAGAAAGACAAATGCCATATGCTTTCACTCATATGTGGAATTTAAGAAACAAAACAGATGCACATAAGGGAAGGGAAGGAAAAATAAAATAAGATAAAAACAGAAAGAGGCAAACCATAAGAGACTCTTAACTCTAGGGAACAGAGTTGCTGGAGGGGAGTTGGGTGGGGGGATGGGGTAACTGGGTGATGGGCATTAAGGAGGGCACTTGATGTAAATAGCATTGCGTGTTATATGCAATTGATGAATCGGTGAATTCTACCCCTGAAACTAATAATACGCTATATGGTTCACTTCCCCTTCCAATTTCCCTCAACTCCCTTCTCCTCTCCATGGTGAACCATGAAAGACTATGGAATCTGAAAAACAACCTGAGGGTTTTGAAGGGGCAGGGGGTGGGAGGTTGGGGGAGCAAGGTGGTGGGTATTAAGGAGGGCACATATTGCATGGAGCACCGGGTGTGTTGCAAAAACAATGAATACTGTTACAAGGAAAATAAATTTTAATTTTTTTAAAATATAATATGCTATATGTTAACTAAATTGAATTTAAATTTAAAAAATTAAAAAGAAAAAGAAATAAATGAAAAAAAAAACTGGGGCACCTGGGTGGCTTAGTGGGTTAAAGCCTTTGCCTTCAGCTCAGATCACGATCCCAGGGTTCTGGGATCAAGCCCCACATCAGGCTCTCTGCTCAAGCAGGGAGCCTGCTTCCCCCTCTCTCTCTGCCTGCCTCTCTGCCTATTTGTGATCTCTGTCAAAGAAAGAAAGAAAGAAAGAAAGAAAGAAAGAAAGAAAGAAAGAAAGAAAGAAAGAAAGAAAGAACTGATGGTATTCATTGCCCATGACAAAATTCCAGCTTTAAAGTGGAAATTAGAATTTGAAAAACTTGAATCTGCCACTTTGAATTGGACAGCTGCCAAGTGCTTGAGGATTTTTCTAATGAAACAGGCAGTAATATCAATGAATACGAATTTCTGATATTATATAATGAAATGCATCAACATTTGGAAGATCTACAGAATTCATTCAGTAAACCGGTAATATACCGAAAGAAATCCCTAATGTACAGCGTTACAAACACATTCATGAGTTAAAAAATCCATTCAAAGTGTGAGATCAATGGATTTTCATGTAATCTAATATGATAGATTCATTGATATGATTTCAGAATGCACATTTTAAATGTTAAGAGACTACCACTTATTGGGTTTAGTGTAATATCAAAGAAGAACACTGTTATTTTGAAAGACTATTAGAAATACTTCACTTTTCCAACTATGTATCTGTGTGAGGAAAGATATCCTTTATACACTTTAGCTAAGCCAGTATAATGTCACCGATTGAATACAAAAGCATTTATGACAAACCAAATATCTCTTATTAAACTAGACATTAAAGAGATTTGAAAGAAAAAAAATAAAGAGATTTGAAAGAACTTAATGGGAGGGAGACAAACCATAAGTGACTTTTAATCTCACAAAACAAACTGAGGGTTGCTGGGGGGAGGGGGTTTGGGAGAAGGGGGTGGGATTATGGACATTGGGGGGGTATGTGCTTTGGTGAGTGCTGTGAAGTGTGTAAACCTGGTGATTCACAGACCTGTACCCCTGGGGATAGAGTATTATGCCTCCATCAGAAAGGATGAATACCCAACTTTTGTAGCAACATGGACGGGACTGGAAGAGATTATGCTGAGTGAAATAAGTCAAGCAGAGAGAGTCAACTATCATATGGTTTCACTTATTTGTGGAGCATAACAAATAGCATGGAGGACATGGGGACTTAGAGTGGAGAAGGGAGTTGGGGGAAATTGGAAGGGGAGGTGAACCATGAGAGACTATGGACTCTGAAAAACAATCTGAGGGTTTTGAAGGGACGGGGGGTGGGAGGTTGGGGTACCAGGTGGTGGGTATTATAGAGGGCACGGATTGCATGGAGCACGGGGTGTGGTGCAAAAATAATGAATACTGTTATGCTGGAAATAAAAATAAATAAATAAATAAATAAATAAAGACAACTCAATTCTTACCACATGTGTTTTGTCTTGGAAAATATATTAATTTTCATAAAATAATGTTTTCACTGTAACAGTATGTTATTGTTATTGTAAAATAAACAAATATGTTAAAATTGAATCAGTTTTAATTTTACATATGGTAAATACTGATAATTATAAACCATATAAACAAAATCTCCTTGGGGTCTTCAATAGTTTTTAAGAGTGCAGAAAGTCCCTAAATCTACAACTTTTAAAAAATACTGCTCTGACAAAAGATGTGTAAACACTTTGTGGAGAAACTTACAAAATTTTATTTAAAGACATTAAAACAAACTAAACTAATGAAGAAATTGATGATTTTTCTTGTATCACAAAATTTAATACTGCGAAGATATAATTCTCCTAAATTGATCTACAGATTCAAAGAAATTCCAATAAAAAATCCCCATGTTTTCCCAGGGGAAATGATGAATTCTAGATTTTATATTAATATAATAAATATCTTAAAATGAATATACTCTTAAAAAAAAGAACAAAAAGAACAAAGTAGGGAGATTTACCCCCACTTGATATCAAGATACAATTTTAAGTTACCCTTTATAAGACATTGTAGGACTAGCACTTGGATAAACAAATAGATATATTAGTTGAATGAAGTAGAGAACCCAGAATCTACCCCCACACATATACAGAAATGATACATGGCAGAACTGGCACTGCAGAATGAGAGAAATACCATTTTATAAACAGTACTGAGACAACTGGTTACTCAAAGAAAAATGTAAAATTGGATTCCTATCTCACAGCATACTAAAAAGTCAATTCCAAGTGGAGTAAAGACTTGAATATAAACTGTAAAGCTATTAAAAAGTTTTTATAAGTGTACCCTTTAATCCCCATCCCCTAAATCCCCCATCCCCCCCACACCCCTTCTCTCTGCTGACCATCAGTTTGCTCTCTAGAGTTAAGAGTCTGTTTTTTGGGGCGCCTGGGTGGCTCAGTGGTTTAAGCCTCTGCCTTCAGCTCAGGTCATGGTCTCAGGGTCCTGGGATCAAGCCCCACATCGGGCTCTCTGCTCAGGGGGGAGCCTGCTTCCCCCTCTCTCTCTGCCTGCCTCTCTGCCTACTTGTGATCTCTCTCTGTCAAATAAATAAATAAAATCTTTAAAAAAAAAAGAGTCTGCTTCTTGGTTTGTCTTTCTTATTTTTCCCCCCTTGTTTGCTTGTTTTATTTCTTAAATTCCACACAAGTCAAGTCATATGGTATTTGTCCTTCTCTGACTGACTTATTTTGCCCAGCATAATACTCTCTAGTTCTTCCACATTGTTGCAAATGGCAAGGCTTCATTCTTCTTAATGGCTGAATATATTACACACACACACACACACACACACACACACACACACCCCACATCTTCTTTATCCATTCATCAGCTGATGGGTACTTAGGTTGCTTTCATATCTTGACTATTGGAGATAATGAATGTTGCTATGAACATTGGGATGCCTGTATCCTTTTGAATTAGTGTTTTTGTATTCTTTGGGTAAATACCCAGTAGTGTGATTACTGGGTCATGGGGTAGTTCTATTTTTAATTTTTGAGAAACCTCCATATTGTTTTCCACAGTGGCTGCACCAGTTTGCATTCCCACCAACAATTCACGAGGGTTCCTTTTCTCCACATCCTCACCAACACCTGTTTTTTCTTGTATTTTTTATTTTAGCCATTCTGACATGTGTGAGGTGATATCTCATTGTAGTTTTGATTTGCATTTCCCTGATGATGAGTGATTCTGAGCATCTTTTCATGTGTCTGCTGACTGTATGGATGTCTTCTTTGGAAAAATGTCTCTTCATGTCTTCTGCCTACTTTTTTATTGGGTTATTTGTTTGGGAGGTAGTGAGTTGTATCAGTTGTTTATATATTTTGGATACTAATCCTTTATTGGATATGTCATTTGAAAATATCTTCTCCCATTATGTAGGCTGCCTTTTAGTTTTAAGTGTTTACTTTGCTGTGCAGAAGTTTTTATTTTGATGTAAAAACTACTCGAACTTTTAAAAGACAATATTGGTAGGTACCTTTATGACTTCAGAGTAGGGAAGTTTTAAAACAGGTTACAAAAGGCCCAAATTATAAAAGAAGTAACTAATAGGTACATAAAAATGTAAAACTTTTGTTCATCAAGATACAATGAAGGAGATAGAAAAGCAAGCCACAGACTAAGTGAATAAATTTGCAATACTTATTACCTAAGTAATTAGTATCTGAATATTTAAGACTTACAAATCAATCAGAAAAAAACACACATAACTCACAGTGACAACAACAGACAAAAGAACTAAATAGGCATTTCCAAGAAGATGAATACACAAATGACTCATACACCTATGGATATATGCTTATGGTCACTAACAATCAGAGAAATGCCAATTGAAACCACAATGGCAGATCATTTCACACACCAAACATTGGCCAATATTAGAAAATTTAACAATATTAAGTGTCAGCAAGGTTGTAAAAAACAAGAACTCTCATCTGCTTCTGCTAGGAGTGTAAATTGGCACAAACACCAAAACATCCATAGAAATGTGCTACTCAGTTTCCCTTTAAGAGAGCTTGGTGCATAAAACATGACTGACTGACTGCCCCATTCTAGATCTGTGAATTTATTTATCCCAAAAGCACACTTCCTCTTTGGGTGCTCCCAGCTGGTGATGGAGCAGTCACCATTCCCTATGGGATACAGTCAGGATTCCCTATGTATGTATTCCCTATGGGATACAGTCAGGATTCCTCTCCCAGGAGAATTTGGCACAGGAACACCTCAGCAGCCTGGCAGAGACCTTCTTAGAACTGTGCTGCAGCCTGAGATTCTTCCTACGGGGGCCAGACCTATAGTAAGGTTTGAAGGCTCCCACTGTTTATACCTGCACTCTCCTCTTTATCCTTCAGGGCACACCCTTTGCACATCTGATTCCTTTTTGGTAATCCTGCTTCTTCCAAGAGCAGGACACACCACTTTGCAAAATATCTTGACATTATCTGGTAAAGTTGGACATGGCATATTCCATGATCCCACAATTTTACTTTTCTATGTTCCCTAGAAAAAGTTGTACCTTGAGGCACAAACACAAATGTTTAGAGTAGCGTTGTACCAAATAACCAAAAATTGAATAACAGTGCAATCATTGGTCAGTGGTAGAATGGGTTAATGAATTGTGGTTTATTCCCACATGGATATATTGCAGACTGGGCTGCTGTGTGTATATTGATTCGTGGGCTGTGTATAACAGAACATTGGGGAAGGGGATATTCACATAGACGAGGATGTAATAGCATGGAAAAAAAATCTCAAAAATGGCAAAGTGAGTAAAAGAAGCAAATAACAGAAAATTCCCTAGAGTCAGATTTCATTTAAAGTATAAAAAGAGGCAAAACTAACAATACACTGGTCAAAGATGTATGTATGAGGACAAAAGTGAAAGAGAAGAGAAAAGGAATAATCAATCCAAAATTTAGGAGAAAGGTTCCCAGTGGGTGGGGATGGAAGGACGGGGCACACAGGGGGCCTCTAAGTTACGAGTAAGATTCTATTTCATACAATGTGTGCTGGGTTTCTTAAATTGTTATTATTTCATATGCATGATATATTTCATAATATTTGAAAAGGACTGGAAGCCCCAGGTCATAACAATTTAAAACAAACTTCTTGCTAGTTCTTTTTAAAAACTAACACTAATGACTTTCAGCATATGCTTTCCTAGGGTGGCGTGCTAAACCTGATTTGGGGAGAAGAAACAATAAGCAGTCGCTAATGATGGTTTCCATATTTCTCTTCTTCACACCCAGTGAACGTATTCTCCAGAGAGCAGAGATTGCCACAGCAGATGAGACAAGCATGCTGCCCAATGCCCCCTTCAAGCCCCAATTAGTCTTACTGCGAAAGAAACACAAAATAAGTCAGGCACATGCTTTGCTATTATTAAAGAGCCGTAAAGGTATTTTTAAAGTGTTTCACATGTTAATGTTTTCCTTCCAGAGTTAGGGATTTGAGGAGGTATGTTGGCTGGGCAGCTCCATCAGAAGACATGCCTTCATCTCCACAGACTTAGGTGTGTGCAGGCTAGAGCCCTACCTAACCAGCCAGCAGGACATCCCAAGCACTTTAACATCCCCCATAGCCCTAGAGTGAAAATGCTCCAGTAGAGTCCTTCACCATTGACTGAGAACTTTCCAGAGTAATCCTATGAAGATGGAAATTGTACTTGTAAGCAGTCCAAGGTCTCCAACTACTCCAGTCATGGACTCTCCTAACTCTGTTTTCCTGGTAGTAATATCAACAGAATGACCACATCAGAAGATAAGAAGGTAGAATTATGTTTCATCGAGTCTCATTTTCACAGCAATTTCATGAAGCAGGTACTTACTGTCCCCATTTTGTAGATGAAAGAAACTGAGGCACCCACCATATTGTCCAATGACTGCTTTCTCTACGTTGCCTCTATGAATACCCATGCCATACATTCTTTCTGAGATCTTGTGACACTTTGCTTGAACCACTTTTGAGGACGTAGTTCATCTAGCTTTGAATATAGCACACCTCTCCCAACTATGACACTTCACATACCAGTCTAGGCAATGCAAAGTCACTTTGGCTTCTTTAGCATCAGCATTAATTTTAGTTCCAGTACACATGAATCAGAAGTCATTCCTATTGGCAATGATTTTGGGGAAAGCTGGGGGCAAGTGGCGGCAGAGGAAGGGGAAAGAAAAGGGAGGTAAAGAGGCAAAGAAAGAGCTGAGAGTATCACAATGAAGCCTGGGGAGAGAAAAAAAAACAAGTTAAGGAAGGGTTAAACAAGGCCAAGATCAGTATAGTAGGCCTTGCTTTTACCCCATGCAAAGCAAAGCCGAGGGACCCGTTGCTGGAAATATCCACAGCCTCTGATCAACCTGGAGAGGCACCGAGCATGATTCATGACCCCAGCCTTCTTAATCCTTTGTTTCTGCCGTGAGTGAGGGCTAAAATTTTGTTGTGTAAGTCAACATAATACCAGCAGCTTCAATGCATTTAATATTCACTGTGTGCCAGGCACTAGATTAAATGCTTTGTGCACATTATCTCATGAATCCTCACAACACCAACAAGTTAGAAACTATCCTTTCCTTAACTTAGTAGCAGAAGAAGCTGGAGGTTTTATGGATGTAGCTCGTTGCACAGCTCATGAAGGGAAATTCTGGGATTCAAAACCAAACCCCTGTGATTCTGATACTGCTGCCATAACATTATAGAAATGCTAAGCAAAAGAATTCACCTGTGATTCCACCAGCTCCATAAATCAAACAGAATGTCATGGGGGAAGGACAACCAGCTTTTGGGTCCTGAATCTGCCACTCCTTGGAAATGCAATCTGCAGCCCCTCCGCAAGTGACCAAGATGACAGTGCCAACCTCCCTGGCTTGTCGTGACCATTAGATGAAATAATGTGCATGAAGTACCACCTAACTGTCATTTACTGGGTACTCTGGTTATAATTAGTTTTGCCTTGTGTATTCTCTTCCAGCTCCTGTCCACAAGCACATAACTTTTCCCAGCTGATAGTTGTACACAGAAATTCATTGCTTGCTCCTTGCTTTGAACATGGACTTGCTGGCCAGTTACTCTATCTTCCTTACCACCATTTTTTTTTTTTAAGGTTGTGTGCTCTCCTACATGAATGTGACACAAAGCATCAAGCCATCTTTGCAATATTGGTTGGTATATCTATTCCTGAAGCTTTGTGACATAGATAACAAAGCCCTTTAAGGGTTTGCATTCTTTTGAACAGCAACAGGGCACTTTAAACTTGAGGTGTATGAGGCCTAAGGATGCTCTTCTGAGATCATAACTGGCCAAAGTCAGGCCTGCTGTCAGTCCCACCATTATGAAGACAGTGCTTCAGGACCCACTCATTGTGCTCTGTGCCCCAGCAAAGACAGGAAACAAAGACAGAGGGGGTCCTGGGCAGTGTGTTTTCAATGTAACTGTGGGAGTTGCTATATATTTAGCTGGGAGCACTCATTTAGAGATCAGAATAGATGGAAGCACAACTTTCAAATACCAAAACCAAAACCCTTGCCCAAAGGTGTTACAATTCAAAACATTCTAATTGGATATGGGAACAAAAAACAAAGGGGCCAAGGCTGACAACCCAAGGAGTCTGAGGATAGAATTGGTACCATAGGAGATTTGGCCAGGAGACAGTTGTGGAGGGCAGGGAAGGGGGTAGGCCAAAGTCTGAGGAGTAGTCAGTAGGAAAGGAGGCCAGAGCCAAGCACCACTTGGGAGAAGGAAAGCCCGGGAGAGCAGAGGCAGTGAGGTACAGTGAGAGGAATCAGGACCCAGCCACAGGGGAGGTGGCTTCTCCAAGCTGCTTCATCAGGAGATAATAGTTTGAGAGGAGGAAAGCAGAATCTCCTGGTAATGGCAAGAACTGCAGATGGTGGCTGGCTTCGGGAACAGGAAGTAGACCTAGCAGATATAGGTGCAGACCTTCAAATAAACCTAAGAAGTGTCCAGACTGTCCTTCCTCTGTGCCCCATCGAAGAGGTGATGGGGGCAGAAGCAGTCTCATGTTCATCTGAGTGTCACTTCCCTGCAGAAACCCTTCAAAGCCTCCCCTTTGTTCTTAGAACAAATTCTGCCTCCACTCCATGGCCCAAGATGTCCTGCCTACCTTTCTAGGTTCTTGTCTTCACCTCCTCTCCAGGGTTTGGGCTCAGAGCTCCTCCTTGCGGGTCCTTGTGTGAGTCATGCCCACTCTTCCTTTCAAACCTTCTTATATGCTATTCCTTCTGCTCTCAACACATTCTTTTCCCACATTCCTCACCTGGCTAGTTCCTACTCATCATTCAGATCAACAGAAATGCCACTTCCTCCAGGAAGCATAGGTCTGTGCACTCCTTGGCACACCGTACAAACTCTCTAAAGAGGCTTGTCAAATTCTTTGGTAATTGGTGCCCTCTCATCATGTGTGAACTCAGATGGGGTAGACACCACATCTTTCTTGTTCACCATTGGTTCCCTAGTGCCTGGCCCAGAATACACACTTAATAAATATTTTGAATAAAATAGTGAATTGATGAAAGCCCATTGATTGATTTCTTTTGGTCTAGTCACCACTTATTGATTGCCTGATCTGTGGCATGTTTGTTCTAAGAGTGGTGATCAGGATGGGCATGGTCCCTGTCCCTACTTGAACCTATCACGTTGTCTAGTGAGGGCACAGACAGCCACATCAAGAATCCTGGTATAACAAGCTCTCCAGGAGGGACCCAGAGTGCTCTTGGGAGTTGGGGGGGGGTGGCACGTGCTGAAGAGAAAGTAAGGGGAAGTCTCCATGGAGATGAAAGGATCAGAACAGCCTCAGAGGCCTGGGAATCCCTTAGCAGGCAAGGAAGAGGGAGGAAGGACGTTTCCGGCAGACTGAGTAGAGAGAGCAAAGTCATGGGACCAGAAAATAATGGCAGATGTTCCAGGGATAGCAAGTAGGCTGGGTGGCCACTGTCAAAGATGCCCACTTTGGCTGAATGAGGGGAAGATGGAAAGTAAGCAGCAGCCAGATCACCGAGGACCATATTTGCCAGGTGGAAGATAATAGCATTTATGTCATAGTCAGTGGGGAATATGAGAAGCCCTCCACTTTGGTTGGTGGACAGCCTGCTGGAAGACAGTAGCTCACCTGGTTGGGATTCCTTGCTCGTGAGCACCTGAGAAGAGAGAGAAAACATTCAAAGGAAAACATTATGCTCCATAGTATAAAATTGTATAAATTCTTATCAAATTACAGAGGATGTAGAAAGGATATTGGCTAATCCCAGAATCCTCAGACAAGAGGGACTGCTTTGGGGTCAAAGCTGTGACACACACCTCCCACAGCAGAGGCACACGTGAGAAGGAAGACAGGGGAGTGAGGGCTCCAGATCCAGTTCTGCTGTGCAGCTTTGGGTAACTCCCTTCTCTCCTCTAGGCCTCTGTTTCCCCTGCTAAGCCCTTTCTGATCCCATGTCATATGGTTTAATGGGCATCTTGGTGTACACAGTAGAGTTTTGGGGGATGGCCCATCCCAAGGATACTGCTAGAAAACAAAGCCCCCTTCCACTAGTCACTTTATTTACATAAATTGGGAAACTGGTTTAAGAAATATATAAATCTTCGCTCTTTACTAAGGGACGAACACACCCCCAGGGTGGTAAAATGTACAACGTACACAAAATTACCCAGTAGTCCTGTACCCTCATGGCACCCATGGCAGAAAACAGGGGCTGGAATTGTCATCAGTCTGGTCCAGTGAGGCCTATCTTATAAGGAGGGGCATGGCTTTTGAGGTGAGCAAAGTAAATTAGAAGAGCCTGTCAATAGGCAAGAACCAGAATGGCTGCCGTCAACTGAGTGATGGTGGCTGTCCTGCAGCTATCTCTTCTTCGCATGATATTCTCCAAGATAACTCTAGCCAGAAGCTATGGTTTGAATGTGGGATCTGGGGCAGGGAGCACAAGGTTTAGTTGAATGGCCTCATTGCTATAGTCGTCCTTTGTGGATGATGGTAAGTAGTTGAGGAGGTCCTCTCAGACAAGATTTTCCTGAAGTCATTCCAAAGGACTGGACACCACCTCAGACACCTCAGACTCCTCAGACACAGAGAACAACAGTGGACTTGACATGGAAGTCTCCTGAATATTTTAAAGAACTAGTGTTTCTTCCTCCACAAATGAAACCTTCAACAGCATGTGATAGGTGCATTTATCTAGGACTGACTTATTTACCAGCAACTAAAACATGAAATGAGCTGGTCCCTAAAGGTAATTTTGTTCTTCCCTATCTGGTGATTTAATGAATTGTCCTTATCAAGGAGGTCGAGAGGCACTGGGGGAAGGTTCCACATTTGCTTTCCATATTCTTACATTCTGCATGAGCAGTCATTTTCCATTTAGGGCCTGTGATGACCCCCTTGGGACTGTCTGCATGATCCTATGATTTCTGGTTTCTGAGGGACTGGCCATGTGTTTGCCTTGGCAGACTCTAATAGGAAACTTTCTTTTGCTTCTTTTTGGTTTTCACATTTAAAGTCCTAGGAATGTTTTAGAAACAGGTCCCTAACTTGCACAATGTTTCTACTATAATAGAACAAAACAGAGGAGCTTCTCAAGAGCACTGTCCTTCTCCTTCCCCAGCCATACGTTTTATAAGAGCAAAGGAGGCTTGATTATGATTCCGCATATTACCGTCAATTCCCCAATGCTGTAAGAAATGTGAGTGTGCCCTAGGAGATGCCATTTATTTATTTATTTATTTATTTATTTATTTATTTATTGCCAAATAGGAAACCCACGAACTGCTAGGAGAAAGAGGGACCTAGTATGGGGTTGGCCCTAAAAACGAGAGGAGCCATAGTTTATGATTCAGTGGCAATTCAGTGATGGTGATGGTGATGGTTGTGCTAAGGCCAGAGGGGACTTTCTCCTAGGTTGAGGGGGTTGGGAGGACCTATGAGCCATGAGCCTGGGTGATCCATCTGGAAATATAGACAGTGTGGACTGTAGCGGACAGAGTGCTAGAAGTACAGGGGCCCTGTACAGCAAAACGTTCTTGGTTCCTCTTCTTAGGTCAGCATTATAGTGGCTGAATCCGAAGTTCCTTGTAAGGTATTTGTATTTTTATCACTTTGTATGCTTTTTTAAACTGATGACTGCCCCTGACGCCAAGATCTGGAAATGAGGCAATTCATTAACTGTCATGATCTGAGAGGGCATTCTCGTTAATTTTTGAAAATTAATCACTAAACCTTTTGTGATGTCTTCGAAAGCAACCTCACAAATCAGACCATCACCTTTTCACCAAGAAAGGAACCCAGGAGGCAGCTTGAAATTTCACTGTTTCCTTCCAGGACTGTGGGAGATAGCAAAGGGAGACTGCTCCCCACCCCACCCCCAACCCCATTGAGTGCTTTTTTTTTTTTTAAAGAAAAGATTAATTCTTTATGATGCCTTTAATGGAAATGAAGAGAACAGAATTAACATTAGCATTTTATCACAAAGTTAAGAAATTGAAGGAAAATGTCAAAGTGCCCATTTTAGTTAGAGCCAGAGAGAGAGAGAGAGAAAGACGGAGACAGAGAGAGATGGATGGGGAGGGAGAGAGAGAATGAGAGAGAGGAGTCCTGGAGACTCAGGGTCTCAGTTGCTTCTGTTGTAAATTGAAGCTGTGGAAATAGGCACTGGTGCAGAGTATAGCCTATGTGTGGTGCTCATACCCAGATGCAGCCTGATCTACAACACTATTTAAAGAGTAATTTGAGGCAACAAATGAGACATCATTGTATAGCCAGTTTCCCAGGACCTGGTACACATTACATCCTGAATTGGGTATTCATTATGAAGCCCTCTCAAGTCCTTTCTGGAACCAGCTGAGAAGTAAACGAAAACATTCTCTGATCAATACTTCATATTAACCCTACAAAGTAGATACTATGATTGTTCCCACTTCATGGATAAGGAAATAAGGCTGAGGCAGGTGAAGTCATTTGCCCAGGATTACGCAGTTAATAACTAGGATATCTGTGCCTCCAACCCAGGACAGTAGATGCCAGACTTCGTGTTCTTTTCTATAATCCACTTTCCCCAGAATTGGTATGAATGAAACTGTTCATGACATCATTAAATCTTTGAAATATCACAACAGGAAGCTATCACAAGAGATGATCTAATCCATCCGTTTCTTTTCACAAATGAGAATGCTGAAGTTTAAATCGGGTAAGTGGTTTGACCTAGGCCACACAGAAAATGATTGGCAGAGCTGGAATGAGAATAAAAGTTGGCAGGCCCAGGAGGGACCCTCCCAAGGAAGCTGTCCCTCCTTCCAAAGGCCACTGCTCAGAAGAGAGAGAGGAGGGGAGGGGTGCTCTGGCCCAGGGCTGGCCCTCCTCTGGCAGGGGTTCTTGACCTGGGAACACAGAACCTGGATTGGACAAAAATTAACTGTTAATTTCACCACCTTCCAAATGGAATTTAGAATCACCCCCTACCAATTAATGCAGGTAGTAAGTCACAGTTGTAGCATGTTCCCAAGAGATATTAGAGATATTTGCAAATCATGCTTGAGCTGTTTATACTCACTGCTCTGAAATGACGGTGGTTGTTCAGAACTCCTCAAAAAAGAAGTACATATGTCACTTGTAGTACCAATTTGTCTGTAAAACATTTTCCAACTCTATCTCAATAGTTTGGTTACCTTTGTCATCTCATGTACTTTAGCTTATGCTTTTAAAGGCTTTTCTGATACGGGCCAATGGGCTTCAGCAGACCACCAAGGGGGCCAGGGCACAATCCAGGTTAAGACCTCCTACCTGACCATAAATAGCATCCTCTTGTCAAGCAGGGATGACCTCCAACGGTGAACAGTTTCACACAACCTCATGGCCACAGAACTGCAATTCAGAGGTATCCTGAAACAGCCAGCCTCTCCCCCGTTCAGCTAAAGGAAGGGCAAAGAGTGGGGCTGAAGGAGCAGGAATTGTGTCATCCATCAACACCAAACTTCAGCCAAAAGTTCGGTCCCTTTTTAGTCATCCCACAGACTGTTTGCTGCTGTGGTGTCACTGGCCCTCAGTGGGAAAGTACAAAGTGAGTTTTGATTCTTCATTCTTGGAAGAGGTGGTCAGCCCTGGCTTTGTGCAAATACATGTCAAGCTACATCCCGTGAAACCTTCGTACCAACACTGGCATCGGGGTGTTGGGGGAAAGGTGCAGCTAACTCTGGATATCCAAAGACCATTCCTCACTGGCGCCATCACCCTGTAACTTACTGCCTCCTACCTTCCCCTTTGCTGAGTCTGTGTACTCTGTGGTGGGTCACACCAGCCGAGATGCCACACATGTGGCCAGTGTCTTGGGAGGGACTCAAAGCTGTGACATATGTGCATTCTATCTGATCTCAACCCGTGTTAAACAACTTATTTTGATCCAAGGAATAATGTTTTGTTCATGCATTAATTTAACCCATGGATTCTTATATGTGCAATTTTGTAGACACAATTTCCTCATCTAGCCAGAAAACATGGTCATTTCCTGCTGACAGAAGAGACCACAGGGTCAGGACACAGCAGCAGTCCCTGTGCAATAAAGAAGTGGCCCTAGTATTATCTCCACTTTAGATAGACAAGGAAACAAGGTCCTGTCTGACCAATGGATGACATTTTCTTCCAAATCCCCAAATGTATGCATAGTAACATGCCCAAAACTAGACCTAAAATTCAACTCTTCCTGCAGCTGGATTTTGGCTTTACCCCGTTTCCCTTTCCTGGCTGAACATGGATGGAGGAACCTAAAGTGCTAATGAAGGCTGAGAGATGAGGAAAGAAATTGCCCCAGCTACAAATCCTTTCAAAAGGCAGTGAGTGGACACAACAGCAACACAGTGCATGTTCCCATTTCCAAGACTCATGGGACACATAATCACTGGAACATCAGAGGGCAAAGCCAACTACACAGGAGTCTAAGAATACCCCACGTGGAAGCACAGAAAATGAGTGACAGAGTAATTAAGGGACATAGCATTGAAAGCTCCCTGGCAAACTTTCTCTCTGGGTGCAGTCATGGTTCCCACAACAGTCTGATGCTGGAGATGTCCAGAATACACCTGTAAATACTCAGCTGCTGGGGCAATTACAGCAGTTAGATGGCCATCTGTCATTTGGGGAAACAACTGCCTAATTACATCCTTAACTGAGTATTTGCAGATGTGTTCAGTACATGCAAAAAAGGCAGCCACTCAGAGCCTTGACCAAGGGCCTCATTATCACATTATCAAATCCTTCCACAGCAACCAGAGAAGACCCACAAGTCAGCGGTTTTCCCCAGATCAGCCATCCTAGTGGGACAGGGAGGAACAGAATGAGAGAGAAAGGGGGCAAGCCCTGTTCTTCTCCAATGGCCCAAGCCAGGCTTCTGGAGTGGGCTCCACCAGCCTCACTTACTGCAAGAGACGTGGCGTCAGGGCATTGGTTGGGGAAGGACGGAGGGAGGGCCCTGGTTCTCCACATGCTTGGACCTGTCCCAAAGACAATACTGGTTGAACACATGTAAAGTTGGGTCAGATCCTCTGGCTCTGCAGCATGGCTGTTGCTAAAAATGGCTGGATCTACCCCCAGAGCTGCCTAGAAACGTGTGATAGTTGACAATGATGGCAAAACTTAAGATTTGGTTCAAATAATCCTCTCTTCCCTTTTATAGTCAAGAGAGGAACTGCAGAAGGGCTTTCACTGGCCTTTGTCTCTCTCAGTACCATGATCAAACTTACCTGTTGGTCAGGCAGCTGCTGCCTGTTCAACCTGACAAATCAGAGAATTGAGAAATACCAGATCTGGGAGAACCCTTGGCCAGCATACCAGACTTCACCACTGCCACCCCCACCCCATTATTTATTTTGCAGAGGAGGAAGGAGAGGTAGGGAGAAGAGGCTTGTCTGAGGTTGCACGGAAAGTCAGGGGCACAAGTGAGACTAGAACCCAGGTCTCTGCAATGCACAGAGATGACGCAAGACAGGCCACTTTTGCCCTCCTCCCTCTTCCAACCTTGTCCTGAGGAGCCCTCGGCCGCACCTCAATCCTGATTAATATTTGGCAGATGGAATTTCCTGTACCCATGTTGTCACAAAGACTTCCTAAAGTTAACAGCACTGGAAATATGCATAAGTCAATGATGGCTGTCGATGGCAGGATCTCAGGGCAGGCAAAGCCATAAAAATCGAGAACAAGCTTCCCTAGGTGTAAATATAAAACTCCTTTGGGAACATATCTGAAGGAAGAGTGTTTTTATAACATGGAGCTAAAATCTAAATTGCATTATTCAGAGCTGTATAAGTACGGACTAATAAATAACACATAAAATAAAACAGCAATTTATGGGGAAGACCCATCCTATATTTCAAGCATTTTCCCACTCTTAAATTTGTTATTTAATATGGACACTTTTAGCCACAAAATTTCTAGAGTTGACTCAATATCTTTTATGTGCTTTACAAGGTCATTAGAGAATTTATTTGTTCTTTCCCTTACAGATTGGAAGGTGGGCAGTGATATATGAGGTTTCACATTTTATTTATTCACCAAACTGTTCCAGATGTGATCCCATCATTTATCCACTGACACATCCAACCTGCTGGGTGCCCCACACACTGACCTCCTTCCCACATTCGCTTTCATGCTCTTAAAGTTATAGCAGGGCTCACTTCGATGAGAAGACAAGAGAATTGCTATTTGGGGAGAGGTGGTGGTGGGAGGGAGGTGATCGAACTTCAGTAATAAAAAATTTAATTGCTCAGCTACAATTTGAAAACGATATCCAGGTGGAAAACTGACCTAGTACCATTCTCCCAAACCACACTGCTTCCCGCACGCCCTCCACATGGGGCTGCCTCTGGTGTGGAATGTGCAGGATCTGAATAAACGGAATTGAGCAGGTACTAAATCATTTCTCCCTTCTCCTAGTGATTTGTCACCGTAATAAGCATTCTGAGGGTGATAGACCTTTTATTACTACACACTGTTAAGCAGGAAGGAGGCTGCAATGTATTCCTGGTGCTCTTTTGGGAAAATAATTACCCCATGCAGACATTTTTTTTTTAAATATCGATTTAACAGAAAGTTATATTTAAACCCAAGTGCTTATTTACTGCAACATATGAAATGTTGTTATGTTTGTGTTGGAGAGGATAATGGTGACGCACGTTAGAACACTACAGTCCCTGAGATGTGATTTGTGCTCTCCCCACCACCTCCTGACATGCTTTTGGGTAGAGGCAGAGGAGAAAGGAGGGTGGTTCCCACTTGAGGAGTACCTCTGTAATGCCAGTTCTTCATGTAGAAATATTGACACTCTCAGCTAATATCTGAAAGGCATTTTGTGATTTGCCAAATGTTGTCATCTGCAAAACCCCTTTTGCTCCCCATGATGGGTCTTGGGAGGGTTTCAGGGCTGATGCTATCAGTCCTGTTTTCCAGAGGAGGGGACTGAGGCTCACAGGGGCTGATATGAGAAGGGAAAATGTATATACAGAGCTGGCACTGTAGCTGGAGTTTTCAAATTTAGCAAAAAAAAAAAAAAGAAAGAAAGAAAAAAGAAAAAGAAAAAAGAAAGAAAGAAAGAAAAAAGAAAGAAAGAAACCATATTGCATGGGACACACTTGTACTAAAAATGGACTCACTCTTTATATGAAATTCTATTTAACTGGGCATCCTGTATTTTAGGCTGACAACCTGAAGTATGGTGGGACTCCGAAGTGAGAAGTCCTAACACCTTCTTGCCCCTGCCACAAAAAGAATGATATGGCTTGGTTAAGAAAGCATGGGTGACTTGCCCACAGTCACATGGTAAGTAAATGGCACAGATGGTAATTCAGATCATTTCTGGCACAGTTGGTAATTCAGATCATTTCTGTGACTTCTTAGCAGAGTGATTTTAAATTCTCCTCTGCCTCTTCAACTTCTACCTAGGACGAGACGGGAGAGCTGTCACTCACTGTGACAGGATCACAGCATTCTCAGGGTATCCCAGGTGGGAAACAGCCCTCTCTGTCTTTTGAAGTCCCTATGTGCCAAGGAATGCAATGTTCCAAGGCCACCTGTGTCTGGCATCCCCAACACTTAACCCTGAGGGTATCATCTCAATGCGACCCAACCCACAACCACCATACCCAAAGGGACTGTTCTCTTCAAGTGGGCATAAGAAAATGTGCTCAGTCTCCCTCCTAAGGACAAAAATGTACATCAAAACAATGCAATACCATTTTCTGCTTAGCAGATCATCAAAACACAAAGCTCTATTATACCCGGAGCTGATAAATGTGAGGGAAAACAGACCTCTCCTATAGTGTTAGTGAGAGTGTAAATACATGCCGTCTTTCTTGGAATCAATTTGGTACTATCTATGGCAATTTTAAACTTGACCCAGTGGTTTCACGCTGACAGAAATTAACTTGGCCATAATACCACCCAAGCAGAGCTTTGCACGTTCTAGCCCTAGCCATTGGCCATAAAATCTGACTAGACAAATTCAACGTGACTCTGCTCACACCACAGCTAAGAGCACCCACCATTAGCAAGGGGAGCTGGGCTAAGTTCTCCACTCATCCTTCTTTCATTTACTCCCATAAAGTCAATACTGCTATTAACGCATTATACTCATGTGGAAACTAAGACTCGTAGAGATTTAGTAACTCAATTCAGATACACGATTAGTAAATGGAGGGACAAGGATCTGAACCCAAATCCGTTTTGTACCAACGTCTGCTCATTCAGCCCTTTCCACACTGCTGTGCAGAGGAAGAGCAAAGAGGCAGCCCTGGTGACAGACCCCACAGAGGAGCAGGAGCTAGATGTTCCTCTCCCTGGTTGGGTTGTGGTATTTTCTGTCATGGTTCAGCTGCTCAAACGTCTGGAACTAGTCATTAGCAGGCAGAAGAAGTCTGCACAGAATCTAGGGTTCCCAGCAAGCCTCCATTCATGAATGGATGCATCAGTAACAGTAGATCTCTGCTCACCAAAGGAATCCATTTCTTTGGTTTCAGTCAAAATGTGTATCAGTGTTTTTTTTTTTTTTTTAATTCATGTAGTCAAGTCCTTTCATCAAAAGCAAATGACAGCTGGATGGTATAAAGGATAAACTTGGAGGTGTCAGCTTGAAAAGACAATGACAACATTCTGAAGGGCTGACACCACTGTGAAGTGATTGGGAAGAAATTATTTTTTAAAATGTTCCAGTTACATGATTAACCCTAAAGTCAAGAAAGATGTAACTCTGTTGGGGTTTGTTTGTTTGTTTGTTTGTTTGTTTTTATGAAGTAAAAGATGGATGGCTTTAATGAGCGAGCAATGAAACATTTCAACTCCCCTTCTAAGCATAAGGAAAAAGAAAAAAGAAAGGAAAGATCGTTATTGAGGACCTGAAGTATGTAAGGAAGACACTGTGGTAGGTTCATGCCCCTCAGAGACTGCTGTAGTACAGCTCTGCCCTCAGAGATGAGAGACTTGCATCCAAAACTGCAAATCAAAGCAGTATGATGAGTGCAAAGGGCTTTAGTCCACTGCTCACACTAGAGATTGACTGGGTGGATCTTGGATAAAAGCCTCAAAGCTGCTAGGTCTCAATATCCTGATCTGTAGCATGGGAATAATATTGTCTGTCTTACACCTCACAGGGCTGTTGCTTTGTTAGAAGCAGAATAAACAGAGGCAAGCAAGTGCTAACCCTTGGCTGGCCTTGAGACCTTGGAGAAGTCACCTCGTCACCTCCCAGATGTCTTATTTGGGAGGAGAATAGAAGGGCCAAATTTGGCTACTGACCAGTTGCAAATATGTGCAAGACATGGGATATGGACCTTGTAAAAATAACTATTTCAGCCTTGAACTACTATACACTTGGAAAAATTTTCCTGAGAGCTAAAATGTCATGGGTTATAGGGAATGCCATCTATAAGTGGCCTGTGGTTTATGTGTGAGGACCTCTAGCGCTGCCTCAAAGGCGAGTGTGGCACATGTTCACTGCTTCTACTCGTATGGGGCCCTTTCACCCAAGTGCCCACAAGGAGCATCTCTGGATGTCTCTAGAATTTTCTTTTCATGCGTTGTAATTGGGGTAGAATTGATATACAACAAAATGCACTTATTTAAGCTATACTCTTATTTTGAGTATATAAGAGCACTTTAAATGTTACGAGGCTTTTCTATACCTGCTTCATCTGGTCAGTTACCTTTCTGTATACATTTCTTTGTCATAGATTTCCACTGTTTCATGTGGACCATGCTCAGGAACACTTTGTAGCTGTCCTCTTAGTGTTTAGCTTTTCCTTAGTTCTCCCTCTGGTTTAGATAACCTAGAAGCATTTTACTTACGTACATTTCTTTTCATCCATTTACAGATATCTGTGTTTTTTGTCATCCTGATAATAATATTTTTAGATCTATTAGTAATCTTCCTTTGAATGGTTTTATTTATTTATTTATTTATTTATTTATTTATTTATTTGAGAGAGAGAATTAGTGAGCCAGGGGAGGAATAGAGGGAGAGGAACAAGCAGGCTACATGTCCAGTGCAGAGCCCAATGCAGGGCTTGATCTCACAACCCTGAGACCATGACCTAAACTGAAATCAAGAGTTAGATGCTTAACCAGCTGAGCCACCCAAGGGCCCCTCTATTAGTAATCTTTTAATAGCCAGACCACTTCTTCTACCATTACAAAATATAACTTGTTCAACCACGCCCTGAATTTACTGAGTCTAGTAGGTCTCCTTTCAAAACAAATTTTACTGATAAATTACCAATGTATCCACTGAGAATGTCAGAAGTTAGCCAGGACAGTTTCATTTTTGTCTTCTATAAATAATACATTATTTCTGAGTGCCTCCCAGAGCTAGCCAGCCAGCTGAGCTGCAGTGAGGTTGCCAGGGGCTGTATGTTGTGGGAATCACATACAGCCACCCAGGGACTGTCTTTGCTCCAGGCAGTGCCATCCACACATGAACACTCATGTTTCCTCGTGCTACCCCTACTGTTGACAGGAAGCATCAAACTTCCAGCTTCAGAAAGAAGACACACACTACCATGCTGCTAAAAGCAGGGTGGTGCACACCCCTCTCAGATTCCAGGTGCTGAGTTCTGCGAAGGGTTCTCTGGCACAGAGACAGGGGCTTTGGACATAATTGATGATTTACCAAGCCAAATGAACTTGACCTAGTTTGTTTGTCCTATAGCTTCTTGGGGTACAGATGCACCTCATTGAAGCAGGTGAATGTGATTCAGTGGCTCGAGAACAAACTGAATCAGCTAAGTTGATAGCTTCTTTTTCGTCCAGTGATAAAACACATGCTTGGCAACTGACACTCTAGAAAACAGGAAGAATGATTCTCTAAAGATAAAGCATGGCATTCGGGTAAACTGGATATAAGTGACTAACTGGACACAGCTATAGGCTGGAAAGCACCTGGCAATGCCAGCCAGTCACCTGCTTTCAAGAAGCCCCCTCATTGTTAGCTTTGTTGTCCCCGACAGGTTACTGCGACACCTAGGCAAGAGATGATGGTGGCCCTGACTTGGACAGCCAGCTGTGAGGACAAATAGGAGAGGAGCAATATGAAAGGCATGCTGAGAACAGTATGGAATATTTCTTGTTAACTGTGGAAAATCCTGACTCGAGCTGGAAGTGGCAAGGTTGGGGGTAGGGGAGGTAGTGGTGTTTGTGAATATTCATAAATTCCCTTGCAGAAACACCATTTGATGATAGGGTGCTGACCAAGTATTATGTAACATATGATGTATGCAACATATTTCCTTTTCAAATTTTGGAATGTTTAAAAGCTGTAAATGACACCTGGCTCCAAGGGCTTCAGATAAGGGAGAGCAGACACTTACAACACAGTGGTTAAAAAGATGAGCACTAGGAAAGACTGAAGGGAAGCATTTCTTTGCCAAACTAAACATCACTGCCATCACTTGGGGCTACAATGCTTAAGATCTGACATATTTTTGGGATCCAGACTTGGCTGTACTCTGAACTTACGCTGTGAACTTGAGCAAGCCACTTGCCTTCTCAGGACCTTTGGAAAATGAACGGGGAAATTAAACCATTTCGGAAGACTGTCCAGCTTGAACTCATGGACTCCAACAGGTACCTATTGCAGAATAACCCTGACTGGGATCTGAAAACCTCTCACTTGCTACTTTCGGGGGGGTACGGTAACACACTCTTTGTTTTCATAACCCAGGGCTATGTCCACACCTGGAGCAGAGCCTCAGATGGACAGACCCAGCTCCTAGAGGTTTGTAATTGATCAGGACACATTATGATGAAGTAATTTTCTTGTCTTCATTCTCCATGTCAGCAGAGGTCTGTCTGCCATGCAGGAAGGGTGACAGAGTAATGTGAGCCGCAGCCAAAAACCTGCTTTTTCTCCCCAGTTATGTAGCCTGCCACGAGATATGGCAGGCAGCGGGAAAGAGTCCAGACAAGCAGGGGAGTTCAGCTGCTCTCAAAATATCATACAGGAACTTTAAAACATGAACTGATTTATGCTTTGTAATGTTTTCAGTAATGTGTGAATTAAGTTAGAGTTTGAATCTGGGGTAAAGGAGAAATTTTCTCTCCTACCAGACACAAAAGGGCCACAGAAAAAATCTCATTGTATGCTAATGATCCTTCTGCTGTACCAAGAATTTCAATTTGCATAAATAATGGATTCTGGGCAAGAATATGTAACTGCATTACCTTTTAGTATCAGAGAAGGCTCAGAGTTACCTGGGGACCTGAAAACTCCACTGGGCCTTATGACTTTCTGGGTGGAGGCAAAGGCTTCAGCACTGCAAAGCTGGCTTATTAACTCGGCAAGCTCAAGGTGCTACCATGGGACCCTGACACAAGCCTCCAAATTCTCAGCTGAGGCACGGAAGTCCCAGGCCTGTGACCTTCCCCAAACCAGACTGTACATTAGGAAGCAAGCCACATCCTGAGTGGGAACTTATGTGGAAGATGATGCCCACCCCCACAAAAGCCAAGACCCTAGGATGCCCTCCACAAATCCATTTTCTGAGCCAGTAGCCCATTTTCCCCTTAAGGTTTTATTATTTTGCACTTTTTTGACTTCAGAGAATTTTACAATAACTAGGTTTGTGACCAAACAAAAAAACAAAACAACAACAACAACAAAAAACAGAACTTGACAACAGCAAAACCAGTCACCAATGATACTAAAACAAAGAGGAGGAAAAAGGGTATCATAGACCTGTGTGTTGCCGCTCTTTGCTGGTCTAGCTCCCGTTGTGTGAACAGCCAGACAAGCCTTCTGAAACCCAGAGGACCTGAGTCAGTCATTATGATCCATTCCATTTGTTATCATCTGATTTGAGGCTACTATAATGAACATCTCCGGGGGCACTGTGGTTCTGTCTTGCAAAATCTTCAGTGCAGCATCTGTTGGTGTTACAGGAACCTTCAAAGGGGATCTGCCCAGCTTATCAAAAGGCAAGGAGAGTTTGACATTTGCATTACTGAAAGCCTTCTCTAGAAGTTAGTCTTCTGGCTAATTCTGAAAAGTATTAGATGTTGTTTCATACTTGAAATAATGTAAGTGCAAACACTTGGTAGAGCATAGAGTGCAGATGGTCCCTGACTTACGATAGTTCGACTTAAGATTTTTCCACTTTATGATGGTGTGAAAATGATACACATTCAGTAGAAAGTGTACTTGGAATTTTTAGTTTGGATCTTTTCCTGGACTAGCAATACATGGCCTGATCCTCCCTCATGATGCTGGGCAGCAGCCGTGAGCCACAGCTCTCAGTCAGAACACAGTCATGAAGGTCAACAACCTGTACACTGACAGCCATTCTGTCCCTGCACAGCCATCCCGCTTTTCACTTTCAGTACAGTATTTGATACATTGTATGAGTCAACATTTATTATCAAATGTGCTTTGTGTTAGATGATTTTGCCCAACTATAAACTCATGTAAACACATTTATGGTAGGCCAGGCTAAGCTACGACATTCAATAAGTTAGGTGAGTTAAATGCATTTTCAACTTAATGATATTTTCAACTTACAAATTAATCTGGACTAAACACTACCATAAGTAAAGGAAGGTCCATACTACACAGTATACAGATGTCATGTGGAAGCCCCACAATTGCAGAGGATACCATAGTTTTAATTTGACATCATAGTATTTAAGTTACAAGATGTGAAGAATAGAGTAAACATCAGTCAAGGACTTGACTTTCTCTTTTGGGGAAGGGGGTCATGTGCTTTAGGTTGTGCACAGGATAGTTGTACTATCCTGATGGAATTATGATCTTGTTATGTCTTTACTTGAAGATCAAGTATGGTTTACAGAGATGTGTATGGGTACCAAGTTGACAAGAGATGAACTTTTGATGGATGATTCTATGTGCCAACTTGACTGGGCCATGGGGTGTTCAGATATCTGGTTAAACATTATTTCTGGATGTGTCTGGGTGTATCATGGAGCTGGAGAGGTATGTTGGATACAGGATGGACCAGAACATGAAGAAATCAGAGAGAAGGTTTTGACCATTGATGGATCAGCCAGAGAAATGGGTTTCTGGCCACAGAAAGGGTATGTCTGGAGCTCAGGCTCTGGACACAGCAGAAGTGGCTCTGTCTTGGGTGGAATTACCAGTGGTTAATAATGGTTTGTACAGAAAGGATCAGAGCTCAGGCCATTAGCTCAAACACCCCAGTGAGGCAGGCCTGGTAAGGTGAAAGCTGAATGGGCTGACTCTTATCAAGGAATATGAGCCTATAATTCTAAATCCACAGCAATAATGGCAGATTCAGATCAGCCAAGTCTCTGAGGCCTATTTAATTATACAAATAATGGTCCATTTTTATGCACAAAGATTCTAGTCACACTCACAACCAGCCCATCGGGGGCCAGAATGGTGATCGTTGATGATAATGCAAGCCTGGCATAAATATAGAGCTTGGGCTTATCAAAGCATTTCTTCATTGATGAATTCATTTTTGCCTTCACAGAAAATCTCAGACAGGTAAGGCAGATGTTACCTTCACTTGCATAGAGAGAGGTTTCGACCTAAGGCTACCCAACCTGTCAAGGACAGAGGAAAGTGGCCTAGACCCTAGTTTTCAGGTTTTTCCACAAGCCATGTACCATTTTTAAGATCTGATTGCCTCAAAATCAGCCAGGTTGTCACTGATGAATAGCATATTTCCACAGGGCCTCTGAATCCTGGGCTGCTTAGAACCACAGCCCCTCATTTTCCAGTAGGTTTGCAATTTAGAGACTAGGTTCTGATGAGAAGTATCTGGAGTCTGATAACAGCTAATTACAGTTAAGGAATATGAAAATTAGGAGCTTGAAAGAAGATTGGCTTCTACTACTGCCTGGGCAGAATAATCAAGAAATTAGCAGAAAGTGATGGTGACCATAAAGAGGCACTAGAGGATAATTGAAGTATTAAAATTAAAGATATGCTGGCAAGTGGTCTATCCCTTGAGGATCCAGGCCATCTTCTTTGCTATCAGGCCATAATATGACTGAAGAGCCTTTCAACAAGTCAATGGGGGTTCTATAGAGGGGTTTTCTCCTAAGTGAGGGCCGCAACTACAGCTGAGGGATACCGGTGAATGGGTAGGATTTTCTGCATGGTGCACAGGGACCCTGGCTGGGCCCCACTATTGGCATTGGTCTCGAAAAATAGAGCACACTCACAGGAGCTCAATCAGAGAAATGAAGGGTCTGAACTACCAGCCTGGAAGAGCCTTGAAGTATGATGGCCAGGGTTTTAGCTGAGGAGGCAATGGCTCCAGATAGGTACAGTCAGCATTTGCGGTTATTTTAGTGGGGACATCACATGGAGAAGGGGTAGAAAAGAGTCATCAGATTCCCAGAGGAAGAGCGAAAACTACATTGAAAGCATTTTAAACCAAGAACTGTCTAACTCATTTCTTGTCACCCACAATGGACATACACTTTTCATACATGGTCTCACTTACTCCTCCAAATCATCCCATGAAGTATCAGAGCTGCAAAAGAAGGTATTACCCTCCCCTCTCCCCATGCTTTTTTTTTTTTTTTTAAGTTGATAGAACTGAGGCTCAGAGAGAAAAAGTGACTTGCCAAGAGTCAAGTGAGGCGAGACTGGATCTTGACTTCAGTTCTGTCCTGTCCCATAGCCAATGCTCTCTCCATTATTTCACATCGATTTTAATCTTATATAAGAAACACTCAGCATTTATAGTGTGCTACAGTGGAATCTAGGTTTCATGAGGTACTGAATTCTCTAGTATTTGAGACATTCAAGCAGAAGCTGGAGGAAAATCGTCAAGTATTCAGACATTAGGTACAAGTCAGATCACATAACCTCTTATGTCCCTACCAGCACCGAGCTGTTTGGACTTGGCCACCTCAAAAGCATGTGTGAAGTGGGTGGGGCACATGTTGTAAATAAATCCCTGATTGATCCCCAGTAACTAGAAAGAGGCAAGATCAATGACTCACAAATCATTCTAAATCCTTCCTTTAGCCTCCTAATCCAGAGGTTATTTACTACCCACTTCACAAAGTTCACTAATTTGACAGCAGCCTTCTGTTTTCTTGCCCTTTGAGGCAAGTAGAAAAATGTCCATAGAGGAAAAGAGGGACAGATGGTCCAACCTGGATATGCAGTTTAGCATTGAAAACAGTTGCAAAAGGTCCAGGGGGATAAAGTGAGACATGGGACCTATTGATATTTTCACCAATTGACCATTTTCCAAAAGGCACAGGTCTTACTCTAGCTAATAAATCTTAGTCTTTTTTTTTAAGATTTTTATTTATTTGATAGAGAGACGGTGAGAAAGGGAAGACAAGCAGGGAGAATGGGAGAGAGAGAAGCAGGCTCCTCACTGAGCAGGGAGCCTGATGCAGGCCTCGATCCCGGAACCCTGAGATCATGACCTGAGCCGAAGGCAGATACTTAACGACTGAACCACCCAGGCGCCCCTAATAAATCTTACTCTTCACCCTCACGCTTTATAATAGGATCTTTAAGAAGGGTGCTCTTTATTCTAAACTACCACTACCTCACTTACCTCTCATCCTCCCGAGGAATTGGGTCCCCACATTGCCATCTGATCGCTAGCCAACCTTACCTTTGAGCTTTAAATGTGCTTGCTGACTCAGTCTCAATGTGAATTTAAATACAATTTCATTTGGCACTGTGATCAAAAAGAACACTTAAATCACTAACCTGGGAACAAATGTGCATGGAGGTACAAGCAATGTTTTTATATCTTCATACCCCACCTACTTTTCCAGAAGTTTTTGGTTTCATATACAATATTTTAGAGAAAATCCCATGAAACCAAAATTGTTAAATGAGAGTAAAAATATAAGGAGAGTAAAAAATATAAGGATCAAGTAATAAAAAGGAATTGAGGGGAGGAAGATCTAGATCAAATGTCACAAACTCAGATGATTATAGGGACCAGTCAGGTAGCATAAATGTGGGGATTGGGTCAGACTTAAGACAAACAGTAGAATGTATAGAGTGTATGACATTCTTATGTATATACATGCATACTGTGTTTGTGTGTGTGTGTGTGTGTGTGTGTGTGTGTATCCAGAAGCCACGTGATTATTTTTAAACACAAGGCTAACAAAACGTAACTCATCAACAGGCAACATTTCGCCCCCTCTTTTCTGACTCCTGACCCAGATGAAGAGAAGTTTAAAAATGAGCAACAATTTGACCCTGAGATTCCTGGAAGACAAAGCAAAGATGGATAGCTACAGTCTCTTCAGCAGTGCTAGAAAGCAACTAGATCAGTTCAAGAAAGATAACCTGTTTCTTATTTCACAACTCTAAGAAAAACCTGTTGCCTAGCTCTCTGCTTAAGGAAACTTGTACAACATAATGAATGGTATACTTGACAAAAGTTTTGCCCAAAAGTGTCCTGATACGCCACATATGATGTCTATTATGTAGACGCTAAGGAAAATCCAAAAGCATAACGTTAAGCTGGAGTTCTGTGAAGGCTAATCCGCTGGGGAACAGAGTGATAGAGACCAGGTCTGAAGCTTCCTGTAGTTCTGGTATGATTCAGGGATAAAGCTTTGAAAATTTGGAAGAATTCCCTAAAACTGGCATCCTTGAATATCAACAGCTTTCTTTGGGTTTTTGACAGGAACCGTAATGCAGATAATTCAAACTAGAGTTATTGAAAGATGGCTGGAAAAAACAGGAGGTGCTCTTCAATGTTGACAGAAAGAGAATCCATATCCAGCTCAGCAACCAGAATATCAACTGCAGGCTGGGTCCATGTTCATCTCAAAGGGCATTTCATTATACATTTGGGATGTAATCTCTCTTTCCCCAGCCAGCCTTTAGCTACAACATATGTCTGTGCACACCACAGACATACAAGGGGTTGTGATCACATCCATTCCAATGGCTTTAAATACCAACTTTATGCTCATGACTTCCAAATTGCTATCTCCAGTCTAGACCTCTTACCTGAGCTACTGAGTTGCAGAGTCAACTGTTCTCTTTACATCTCCCCTTGGATGTCTCAAAAACACCTTGAATCTTACATAGCCAAAACTAAAATTTGATTTTTTTTTCTTTCTCCAAACTTTTTCCTCTCCCAGTTTTGTCCATCTCAGTATATGGCATGAACATCTTCCCAACTGCTCAAGCCAGAAAGCTGGGAGTCCTTACCCTTGATTCCTACTCCTTGAGATGATGGTAGAACATAGGGGAGAAGAGCCTGGCCCTTGAAGTTCATTGCCAGGGTTTTAACCCCAAGACCACTTTTGATCAGTTGTGTGATCTTGGACAAGTCATTCAAAAATATCTGAGTCAGTTTGCACATTTGCAAAGTGCAAATAATAACACTTATTTTTACAGAGTTTTAAGAGGATTAAATGAGAGCAAAGTAAGCTTTTGGGATAATACCTGGCACTTGGTAGTAGACGTTCAATAAATGGTTGTCATAACTATCCTCCCCTTCATCTTGTATTTTATCTATTAGCAATCTCCTTTTTCTGTAAAATACAGCCCATTTTATGGGAGGTTTGGATGATTAAATGAGATCAAGCACATATACTACCTGAGTGGCAGACCCTCAATAAATAGTCGCTTTTATTAGGGATAATTAGTGTTTTTGCTGAGGCATCAAGGAGTAATAAGAAGAATTCATTCACCCATTAATAATTCAACAGATATTTTTTGAGCATCTCCCAAATGTCAGGCATTGTGATAGATGCTGGGAATAGAGTAACAATCAAAATGAAGATCCTTGCCCTCATGGGAGTTTATTTTCCAGTGAGGGTTTGGGAAGCTCATAAATGTAGTAAATAAATCATCACATCATATGCTACTTGGGAGAAAGTGCTGCTGGGAAGAATAAAGCAGAGAAGGAAAATAAGGAGTTTAAGAGAGGGGAGGTCTCCCCGAGAAGGTGACATTTGAGTGAAAACATAAGGAGGATAGGAGGAAATCAAATGTGTATCTAAAGAAAGAGAATTCTAGGCAAGGTAAAAAGCAACTGTTAAGGCCTTAAAGCAGAACATGGCTAACTTGTTTGAGGAGCAACAGAGGTCAGTATGGCTGAAGTGCAGGGAATTAGCAAAGTGGTAGTAGATGAAGTCAGACAGACAACAAGGGACCAGACGATGAAGGTCCTTATAGATCCTGGTAAGGACTTTAACTTTTAGTTTTAGTAGATGGAAAGTTTCAATGACAGAAGAAACATGATCTGTTATTTTTAAATTTTTTAGTTTAAATTCAATTAACACATAGCGTTTTATTAGTGACTCATCAGTTGCATATAACACCCAATCCCCTTTACTTTAAGTGCCCTCCTTAATGCCCATCACCCACTTACCCCATCCCCCCACTCTCCTCCTCTTTAGAAACACTCAGTTTATTTCCCTTATGATTTGCTTTAAAAGGTCCACTCTGCCTGCTATGCTGAGACTAGACTTAAGGGGGTAGGGGTAAGAATGGAAGCAGAAGGAGGGAGTCCATTCAGGAAGCTATTGCAGTCAGGGGAACCAGAGATGATGACAGCTTGGACCAGAGTTGTATCAATGCAGGGGGTGAGAAGGGTTGAGATTCTGGATATACTTGAAAGTAGAACTTTCTTTTCTTTTTTTTTTCAGCATAACAGTATTCATTGTTTTTGCACCACACCCAGTGCTCCATGCAATCCGTGCCCTCTCTAATACCCACCACCTGGTTCCCCCAACCTCCCACCCCCCACGGCTTCAAACCCCTCAGACTGTTTTTCAGAGTCCATAGTCTCTCATGGTTCACCCCCCCCTTCCAATTTCCCCCAACTCCCTTCTCCACTCTAAGTCCCCATGTCCTCCATGCTATTTGTTATGCTCCACAAATAAGTGAAACCATATGATAATTGACTGTCTCTACTTGAGTTATTTCACTCAGCATACTTTCAAGTAAGTCGAAATTAGAAAGTAGGGTTTAGTAATTGCCTATGAGATAGACTTTCTTCTGTACTTGGAAGAGCTTTTGTTCCAAGGAATGAGGAACTAAACAAGAAATAAATCTGTAACAATAATAACTGGAAAATCCTTAAACTTTTGGAAATAAGATAACAAAATTTAAAATGATCCATGAGTCAAAAAGGAAGTCTCAGTAAATAGACATAATATATATTATATGTATTTAACTGAATAAAAATACAACATATCAAAATCTGCAGCATACTGCTAAAAGAGTGCATAGGGGAAAATGTATAGCACTAACCACTTATTCAGAAAAGAATAAAGCTCTCCAATCAATAATCTAAGCTTCTGTTTCATGATGATTTTAAAAATCAAGCCAAAGAAAAACATAATAAAGATATGAACAAAAATCAATGAAATTTAAAATAACAGAAAAAAAACTCGATGAAACCCAAAGTTTATTGAAAAGACCCATAAAATTGATAACCTCTCAGTAAGACTTACAAAGGAAAAAGAGAAAAGAAAAGAGAAAAGATACATACTGATATCAGGAATTAAATCAAGGAATATCCTTACAGACCTGTAGATATTACAAAGAAAATAAGGACATCATATAAAAAAACTCCATTTACATATATTCAACAAACTTAGATAAAATGGACCAATTTCTTGAAAATCACAGACTAACAAAATGCACCAAACACGAAACACATAACATAGTCTTTTTTAAAATTTTTTTATTTATTATCAGCGTAACAGTATTCATTGTTTTTGCACACCCAGTGCTCCATGCAATCCATGCCCTCTCTAATCCCACCACCTGGTACCCCAACCTCCCACCCCCCCGGACCTTCAAACCCCTCAGATTGATTTTCAGAGTCCATAGTCTCTCATGATTTACCTCCCCTTCCAATTTCCCCCAACTCCCTTCTCTCTAACTCCCCATGTCCTCCATGCTTTTTGTTATGCTCCACAAATAAGTGAAACCATATGATAATTAAAAAGTCTTACAGTAAAAAAATTGAATCTATATTTTTAAGACTTCCAAAAAAGAAATTAAATTAGTACTCCCAGATGGATTTGTTGGTGAATTCTACCAAATATTTATAGAAATTATAACCCATTTAACATAACCTCTTCCCCAAAATAAGAAGAGGCAATATCTCCTAACTCATTTTATGAGGCCATCATTACCATCAATACCAAAACTGGACAAAGTAATTACAAGAAAAGTACAGACCAATATTCCTCACAAATACAAAGTTTCTCAACAAAATATTAGCAAATCAAGTTCTGCAATATGTGAAAATAATTATTTCACAACCAAGTGGGATTTATCTTGGAATTGCAAGGTTGGATCAGTATTCAGTAATCAATAGCTATAATCCAGAATATTAAAAGTATAAATTTAAAAAAACACAATTTTTTTCAATGGGTGAACAACCATGTGATAAGCTCCAATATACACTCATGGTAAAAACTTGTCAACTAAAAAAGGGCATCTACATAAAACCTGCACCTAACATCACATGATGGTGGAAGATTAGATGCTTTCCCCTTAAGACTGGAAATAAAACAAGAAAGTCCACTTTCACTACTATTCAACATCATACTGAAAGCTTTAGTGCAATAAAGAAAGAAAAAGAACTAAAAAGCATACAGATTAGAAAGGGAGAAATAAAATTGTCCCTATTTGCATATGACATGACTGCTTATATAGAAAATTCCAAGGAATCTACAAAAAAACCCTGGAACTAATAAGTGAGTTCATCAAAGTCACAGGATACAAGATCAACACAAAAAAATCCACTATACCCCTGTACACTAGCAATAAAGAGTTGGAAACCAAAATGTTTAAAACATACCATTTCCAATAGCTCAAAATTCTGAAATACTTAGGTATAAATCTACAGAATGATATGTACATTCATGTACAGATCATGTACAGAATGAGTATGCTGAAAATTACAAAACACTGATGAAAAAAATAAAGGGCAATCTAAATAGACAAACTGTATTTATGGATTGGAAAGCTCAGCACACTGACAGTGTCAATTCTTCCAAGATTGTTTTACAGATTTAATGAAATTCTAATAAAAAGCCTGGCAGGATATTTTGTATATATAGACAAACTGATTCTAGAATTTATATGAAAAGGAAAAGAAACTAGAATAGTCAAGTAGTTGGAGGACTCACACTACCCAATTATATAACTTGTTATATAGCTACAGTAATCAAGACAGCATGGTATTGGCAGAGAGATAGAAACATAGATCAATGGACCTGAAGAGTCCAGAGAATGACCCTCACAAATATATCCAATTTATTTTTGACAAGAGAAAAATAGTCTTTTCAACACACAGTGTTGAAAAATTCGGAGATGTATAGGGAAAAAAAAAACACCAAAATATCTAAAAATCTCACTCTCCCTAACCTCATGCTTTATTAGAAAATGTTAAATGTATCATCAACCATGTAAAATATAATACTATAAAACATTTATAAGAAAACAGAAGAAAATTTTAGTAATCTGGAGTAGGCAGTTAGTTCTTAGACATGACACCAGTAGGTTGATCCATAAAGGACAAATTAACACGCTGGACTTTATCAAAAACGAAAACTTACTATAAGAAAATCAAAAGACCATCTAGAGACTGGGAAAAATACTTTTAAAATCACATATCTAATAAAGGACTTATATTGAGAACACATGAAGAAGCTCAACAAAAGCTCAAAAATAAGAAAACAAGCAACCTAATTAGAGAATGAACAAAAGATCTCAACAGACACTTCACCAAAGGGAATATATAGATGACAAAATATGCACATAGGAACATGTTAAGCATCACTGGCCATGAGGTAAATCCAAATTAAAACCACAATGAGATATCACTACACACTTATCAGGGTTGTCTATGATAAAACATACTGATAAAGTATTGGTGAGCATGCTGGGCATGTTGTACGGAATTCAAAATGCTACAGCTCCTCTGGAAAACTGTTTGGCACTTTTTAAATATAAAGTTAAGCATGTACTAGCCATATGACCCACCAGCTGCATTCTTGGGCATTTTTCCCAGAGAAATTAGAACTTATGTTCATACAAAAACATGTATATCTATGCTTAAAATAGTTTCATTGTAAGAACAAATTGAAGGCAATCCAAATATCCCTTCATGGGCAAACAGAAAAACAAATCATGGTACATCCATGTTGTGGAATACTATTCAGCAATGAAAAGGAATCAACTGTTGATACAGATACCAACTTGGATGAATCTTAAAGGTATGGTTGGTTTATATGACACTCTCCAAAAGGTAAAGCATTAGTGGTGAAGAACAGTGTATAATGGTATTAAGTTCTAGACACTCTACTCTGTTACACTAATCTATGCGCCTATTCTTGCCACTGGACTATGAGTCTTTCAAGGGCAATGGCCATATCACATTTGAACCTCCAACACTTTGCCATAGTACACACCCCTTATAAGTTCCTGGATGGAAGAAGGATGGCTTCTAAATTCACACATGGAGACACAAGTGGGCTGCTTGAGAAATAGAAACCAGGTCATGGCCCTTCACACCCACACATGTCCAGCTATCAATACCCAGAAATAGCAACTGTTTCAGCACATCTTCCTGAAAGAAGATTAAGCATTCTCTCAACTCCCCATATTTTAATTGCTGTGCACAATAGCCGAACTCAGGGATAATCCCATCACAGAAGTGGTCTCACTAAGTAATTCTGAATCTTGATAAACTAATCTCTTGCTGAGACGGTTGAGGGGACTTTCATTTGCTCATCTGCCTTCTCGACTGGGAAATTTGTGGTACTTTGGCAAGGCACCCTCAACCAAATTGCAAACATTTTTAAAAGAGCTGCCAATGGCAAGTTTCAGATGGGTCTTCTATCATCTCAGATTCTGATGATTTGGGTCCAAATCCTTAGCATAATGTTGTAGAAGTCACAGAGTGTCAATTTTGTGAATTTTGGCAAGTGGTGTTTTTTTTTTTTTTCTTGGCTTAGAAAGTTGGTATTCTTTATGGTTTTGTAGATTGGAGGCCAGAATTCTGCAGTTGTCCATTTGCTCATATTTATAAGATTGGTAGCTGATGGTCCTACATATATCACATCAGCATTTTTGAAGATTGTGACAATCAGATTATGGCCATATGATGCCATATCAGACAATCAAACTTCATTTGACCATCCAAACCAATTATATGCCTAATAAATTAAATGAGGCCTTTTTGCTAGTCTTGTCTGTCATAAACACATCCAAACACTCTTAAGGCAAATTACACAAAATAAATGAAAATTCAGCTAAATAAATCCTTTTGCAAATTAACATTACAAATTTATTATTTACCTATTGAGATAACTACTCCTACCAGCCACAGTCTCCATGGAAGCACATATCAATGTTCCAGTCTGTGGTCAGAGACTCATGTGTGTCTGAAGCTTAGTGGTGTCTGCTTGCCCATGCATCCAGGCAGCTGGGTAACTATTCTGGGATGGGGTCATGCATGCCACATGATAAGAGTGGTGAACTGAAACAAATGGAGACTATAGAAGCTCCCAGGTTATTTGTCAATTTGGTCTAGGTCACCTGCTCTTGCTTGGCCAATATCTCTAGTGCATTGGTCCTTAATCCTGGTTGCACATTAGAATCACGTGGGGAGCTTTTAAAACACCCCCATGGCCAGAATCCACACCAGAACAGGATTAACTCTGACTCTCTAGGGGTGAGTTACAGCATTCACTTAGTAAAATTCTTCAAGTATTCTCATGGTAGCAGTCTGGAATGCTTGAAGAGTGTACCTCTGGATTGACCACAGTAATGGGTGTTCCTACTCTATCACCATGACCCCTGCTCCAACCCCAATGTCATTTGGAATTTCAGATTCGGACTTGGTAGGAATGGATTTATAATTTGGGAGGAGCTTAGCCTTCCAAAGAAATCTCTACTGGTAGAACTTTTGCTGGGAGTAAAAAAGAAATTTGCAGTCCAATGTCAGCCCTAAGGCTGTCCTTGAGGTAAGTCCTTCAAGCCCTGAGTCCCTCTTTGGCACAGCTCTTTCACTCCAGGTGTTTGGGAAGCTCTCAGTGATAACACAGGCTCAGTGTGCTTGGCAGAAAGCGTGGCAAGAGCATGGAAGTTTTCCTCCAAGCTGTGGAGTTAAATTGGTATCCTTGGGGAACCTCATAGAACAAGTCCAGTATCATAAACCCCTCCAGGCTGAAAAGTGAGTTGATATTTTGTCTCAGTCTTTTTAAATGACCTCGGCTTGCTAACACAAACATACCTTAGGAGCATGAGAAACATGAGCCATAATAATAGCTAACATTTACATGTTGCCAAGTATCAAATACTTTATGTATACTGATTGATGTAATCTTTACAACACCCTACTCAGCAGATACTATTGCTATTTCCATTTTACAGATGAGGAAAGGACAAAAGAGTTAAGTAACTTGCTCATGGTCATTAAGCTAGCAAGTGGCAGAGCCAAAATTCAAATGCAGGCAATTTGTGTCCACATCATGCAGGCTTAATCACTTTGCTCCCTTCACTCATAAATCCTCCCCCTCACCTTCCCTGGATTTAACTCCTGTTTGGCTTTGTACCTTGGCTCCCATTTCCCACCTTGCCCTAAAGCTTATTGCCTTGTTTTGGACTTGTTTTCTGCTTTGGCCTTTGCCTTCTCCTTTCAGAATTGCCTTTCACGTCCTTACCCAGGACCACTCATCACACCCATTCCCAGTGCCCCCTGTGCCAAACTTTACCTTGGCCTTGTGGACCAGGCCCCTTGGGATTGCTCTCTGTTCAGTCTCCCCACTGGGAATAGTATAACTAGTGAAAAACAACTAAATCTCACTGAGTCTTCTCTTTACTGGACTAAATATCCTCAAATACTTCAATATTCTTTGTTAGCTCATGACCTCACGTAAACTCTCCATCCTGGACCCTCTGCTTCAGACATGCTCCAGTATGTCCCTAACCATCCCAGAGTGTCCTGTCCAGGACTGACCCCACCACTGGGTGAATCTTATCAAGGTTCTCTGCCTCTTCCCCCACACTGTGCTCCCATAATGCCCTATGGAATCATCACGCTTGCCACATTGTACATGCTTGGCTTTTAGGAGCCACCCAAGAAATATTTGAAGAATGACTGATATTTTAATTTTCTGTTTCTGTCTGTTTTCCCTACTAAACTATAAGCACCCTGAGCTACCTTGTCTTATTTATACTTACAATGCATTATTCCATGCATATTGTGGTTGGTCAAAAAATGTTGAATTAAAAAATATTTCCAGGAGTTTGGGGCACCTGGGTGGCTCAGTGGGTTAAGGCCTCTGCCTTCGGCTCAGGTCATGATCCCAGGGTCCTGGGATCGAGCCCCACATTGGGCTCTCTGCTCAGCGGGGAGCCTGCTTCCCTTTCTCTCTCTCTGCCTGCCTTTCTGCCTACATGTGATCTCTGTCTGTCAAATAAATAAATAAAATCTTTAAAAAAAATTTAAAAAAAAGTATTTCCAGGAGTTTTATTACTAGTAACCACCAACACCATGAAATTACTATAATTTTCCCATCATTTTTTGCAACTTTTTATTGAGATAAACTGCATAGGACTAAATGAAAAAAGCCAATCTGAAAAAGCTATATACTATATGGTTCCAACTACACAACATTCTGGAAAAGGCAAAACTATAGAGACAGCAAAAGGATTGGTGATCGCCAGGGATTAGAAAGGAGAGATGAACCAGCAGAGCATGGAGGATACTTAGGGAAGTGTAACTACTCTGTATAGTACTATAGTGGTGCATACATGTCATCATACGTTTGTCTAAACCCATAGAGTACACAAGAAAGAACCCTAATATAAACCATAGACTTTGGGTGATTATGATGTGTCAATGTAGGTTCATCAATGGTAACAAATGTACCACTCTGGTGGGGGATGCTGATAGTGGAGGAGGTTGTGTGTGTTGGGGGCAGGGGGCGGTCAGGGGATTAATGGGAAATCTCTGTACCTCTGCTTAATCTTGCCATGAATCAACAATTTCTCAAAAAATTAAAGTATGTAAAAATTCACAAAATTCACCATTTAAAAACACACAATTCAGTGTACTTTAGTATGTACAGTTGTTGTGCAAGTATCACCACTATATAATTCTAGAACATTTTCTTTACCTCTTTTCAAAAAGACACCTTATTTGTTAACAGTCACTTCCTATTTCCCTCTCCCCACCTCCAGCCCCTGGCAATCACTAATCTACCTTCTGTCTTTATGGATTTTCTTATTGCGGATATTTAATGTAAATGAAATCATACAATATATGGACTTTTATGACTGGCTTCTTTTACTATTACAATGTTTTCAAGGTTCACCCATGGTGTAGCATGGATCAGTATTTCATTCCTTTTTGTTGCTGAATAATAATCCATTGTCTGTGGGGCACCTGGGTAGTTCAGTCGATTAAGCAGCTGGACTCTTGATTTTGGCTCAGGTCGTGATCTCAGGGTCCTGGGATCAAGCCCTGCATAGGGCTCTGTGCTCAGTATGGAATCTACTTAAGGATTCTCATTCTTTTTCTCCCTTTGCCTCTCCCCAACTCATGCACACTCTCTCTTTCTCTCTAAAAGATAATCTTTAACAAAATAATAATAATCCACTGCATGAACATTTGAGTAGTTGCTACTTTTTATCTTTTATCAATAATGCTACTATAAATATTTGCATATGAGTTTTGTGAAGACACGTTTTCATTTTTTTTGGATGTATACTTAAAAGTGGAATTGCTGGGTCACAAGGTAACTCTATGTTTAACTTTCTGAAGAATTGCAAATTGATTTCCACAGCAGGTACACCACTACTAATTCCCATTGGTAGTGTAGGAGGGTTCCAATTGCTCTAGATCCTTGCCAATACTTGTATTTTCCTTTTTAAAAAATTATAGCCTTCCTAGAGAGTGTTAAGTGGTGTCTAATTATGGTTTTCATTTGCATTTCCCCAGTGGCTAATGATGCTAAGCATCTTTTCCCGTGTTCCATGGTCATTTGTGTATTTTTTTAAAGAAATGCTTATTAATATTCATATGCCCATTTATTGATGAGGTTGTCTTTTTATTTTTGAGTTCTATTCTGGATTAAAAATCCTATATTAATATATGGTTCACAAATATTTTATTCCATTCTGTAGGTTGTCTTTTCACTTTATTCATAGTTTACTTAAAGAAAAGTTTTGTTTGTGATGAAGTCTAATTTATGTTTTTATTTGGTTGCTCATGCTTTTGGTGTCATATCTAAGATATCATTGTCTAGTGCAAAGTCACGAACACTCATGCCTATATTTTCTTCTAAAGTTTTATAGATTTAGGTCTTACATTTAGATCTTTGATCAATTTTGAATTAATATCTGTATACAGTGTGAAGTAAGAGTACACATGCATTCCCCCACCTCCCCATGGATATCCAGTTTTCCCACTTCTTGAAAAGGCTACTTTTTCACCATTGAATTTTCTTGCCACCCTTTTCAAATATCAATTGACTATATATGTAAGTTTTTATTTCTTGACTGTCAATTCTACTCCACTGATCTATTTCTATCCTTATGCTAGTACCACACTGTCTTGATCACTGATGCTTTGTAGTTAAGTTTTGAAATCAGGAAATGTGAGTCCTACAATTTTATTCTTCTTTTACAAGATAGTTCTGGCTGCTGATGTTCCTGGACATTTTCATATGAATTTTATGATCTGTTTGTCCATTTCTGCAAAAGATGCACGTTTAATGGGGATTGTATTGAATCTATACATCGATATGGGGAGTGTTGCCATCTTAACCATATAAAGTCTTCCTGTCCAAGAACGTGGCTGTCTTTCCATTTATTCAACACTTCTTAAATTTCTCTCAGCCTGTTTTATAGTTTTCAGAACAAGTCTTGTATTTCTTTGGTATAATTTGTTCTTAAGCATTTTATTCTTTGTGATGCTATTGTAAGTGGAATTGTTTTAATTTCATATTCAGATTGTTCAGCAGCAGTGTATAGAAAGACAACAGATTTCTGTAAACAGATCCTGTATTCTGCAACTTTTCTAAACTCATTTATTAGTTTGAATATTTTTGTGTGAATTCCTTAGGATTTTCTATATGAGACAATGTCATTGCCAAATAGATATATTTTCCTATTTCCTTTCTAATCTGGAAAGCTTTTTATTTCTTCATCCTACCTATTTGCCCTGGCTATGTTTAGATTCTTTGTTTCTTCTTGAATCAGTTTTGGTAATTTGTATCTTTCTAGAATTTGTTCATTTTACTAGGGTACTTAATTTGCACACATACATTGCCAACAACTGCTTGGTGGGATTGATCCATTATCATTATAAAATGTCCTTCTTGGGTTGCCTGGGTGGCTCAGCCAGTTAAGCATCTGCCTTTGGCTCAGGTCATGATCCCAGGGTCCTGGGATCAAGTCCTGCATTGGGATCCCCACTCAGTGGGGTGTCTGATTATCCCTCTTCCTCTACCCCTCCCAACTCCCCACTTGTGTTCTCTCCTTCCCTCTTAAATAAACAAATACAATATTTTAAAAAAATATTTTAAGTCCTTCGTCTCTGGTAACTTTTTTCTTAAAGTCTATTTTATATGATATTAGTATAGCCACCCTGGCTCTCTTTTGTTTATCATTTGCATAGCTTATTTTTTCCATCATTTTATTTTAAAACTATTTGTGTTTTTGAATCTAGTCTCTCATAGAAAGTATATACAGTAGTTTCCCTCACCTAAGGAATATATTCCAAGACCCCTAGTGATGCCTGAAGCAGCAGATAGTACTGAACCTCATGTATATATATATATATATGTGTATATATATACACATATATATATAAATAATACATATATATAAATATATATAAATATATGTATATATGTATATATGCATATATATATTACATCAAATATATGTATATAAAGTTTATATTCTATATATATAGAATATATAGAATATATATTTATATATTCTGTTTTTTCCTATACATACCTATGATGAACTTTAATTTATAAATGAGGTATACTAAGAAACTGACAATGATAGATAATAATAACATATAATATTTATAATATACTATAATAGTTATATGAATATAGTTCCTTTCTCTCTCAATATATCCTATTGTACTGTACTCATCCTTTCCTTTTTTTGTGATGTGAGATGATAAAATGCCTACAAGATGAGATGAAATGAGGTAAATGATGTAAGCATTGTGATGTAGCAGTAGGCTATTAATGACCTTTTGACGTTATGTCAAAAAGAGGATCATCTGCTTCCAGGACTGCAGTTGACCACAGATAACTGAAACTATGGCAAGTGAAACCATGGATAATGGAAAACTACTGTAGTTGGATTACTTTTTTAAAAAATTATTATGCCAATATCTGGCTTTTAATTGAAGAGTTTAATAAATTTATATTTAATGTAACTGCAAATGAAAAAATGCTTGGATTCTATACGTCTTATATTTTTTGCTCCTAATTTCCTCTATTACTATCTTCTTTTGTGATAGATATTCTTTAGTGTACCATTTTGGTTCATTTTAATCTAGTTAAAAATTAACCTTAATTTAGGAAGAACTTGTCTGGATTAATACCAACTTTGCTTCAAGACCATGCAAAAGCTTTGTACCTATATAGCTCCAAACATCCACATTATGCTGTTATTGTCACAAATTACTCCTTTATATGCTGTGTGCCCACCAGCACAAATTTATAATTATTGCTTTATGCAGTTGTCTTTTAAATCAAACAGGGATAAAATAGGGACTTATAAATAAAATATACATTTAGACTGTCTTTTTTATTTACATATGTAGTTATTTTAACCCTCTGGTGCTCTTTTTTCCCATGTGGTTATAAGTTACCACTGTCCAGTGTCCTTCCATTTAAACCTATAGGACTTAAGAATTTCTTGTGGGCAGATCTTCTAGCAATAGACTCAGGATTTGTTTATCTTGGAATGTTTTAATTTCTCCCTTATTTTTGAAGGATAGTTTTCCTAGATACAGAATTCTTGGTTGAAGGGTTTTTTTTTTTCTTTCTGTACCTTTAATATGTAATCATACTATCTTCTGGTATACTTAGTTTCTGATGAGAAATAACTTGTTAATTTCATGGAAACTCTCTTCTGTGTGATGAATTATTTCTCTCTTGCTGCTTTCAAGAATTTGTATTTGTCTTTGTCTTTCAACAGTTTTATTATGAAGTATCCAGGTATGGATCTACTGAGGTTCATCCTACTTGGGATTTATTGCATTTCTTTGATGTACAGATTAATGTTTTTCCTAACATTGGGCAAATTTTCAGCTATTGTTTCTTCCAATATTCTTTTTGCTCCTTTGTCTATCGTCTCCTTCTGGGACTTCCTCTATGCATATGTTGGTAGGTAGACTTGATGGTATCCCACAGGTCTCTGAGGTCCTGCTCATTTTCCTTCCTTCATTTTTCTTTATTGTCCCAAAACCAAACAATCTCAATTTTTTTAGCTTTATACAGCCTTACAGACATCTTATTTTACAGCTTTCTAAACTTTTGTGGTTAGTCTATTCTTTGTCCCAATCATTATCTATTGCCGCAAGCAACAAAGACTAAAATACTTTCCTGTAAATGTTTTTGACATATACCCCCAGGGCAGCAACTTTAGGACTGGGTGACTTTTGAGTCAGGTGAAATAAAGAGAAGACTTTTGAGTAGGTCTTCCAGGAAGCTATCAGACAGATGAAATAATGACAATTCTTGGCAAACAAAATCTGTTCTGTTCTCTCCAGAATCAGGAATGTAGGCTGTTATTTTCAAGACTACCTCTGAGCTGGGTAGTGGGGGATAGGACTAGGGTAAATGAAAATATCATAAAGTTTGCTGTTCTTACTGAGATTCAGTTGTGTAATTTTAAAAATAATTGCCCCCCACCCCCGGGTTGCAGCAAACCTTTATTTAACTCCCAGAGTTCAAAAAAAGTTCATTCTGACAGTTACTGCTATTTTTAAATTGCTTTTCTGGAGGGGCAGAATCTTAAAGCTCCTCATTCTGACATTTTGCTGATGTCAACTTTCATACCATTTTTAAACATTTTCTGTGTGTTACAAGCACAGAAATATCTGTCTTTATAAAGATTTCATTTTATCCTGCTAAGACACTTTTGATATGGTTATTCTTCTTTAATAGATGGGGAAATTAATGAAAATATTCTAAAACTGAATTATACTGATGGTTGTGTAACACTGCAAACTTACAATAAACCTGTGAATGGTACACTTAAAATTGCTTGGAGACATTAAATAACTTGCTCAAGATCATACTTGGAAATTGCAGAACCATAACCTGACTTCAGTCCTGTCTAACTGAAGAGAATATTTCCTTCCCACCATACCAGGTTACCTCCATGGTAAGATCAAGATGAAAGCCTACTAAATCAAAATCAAGATTTAGAAGGGTAGTTACTAGTTGAGGCTATAAGTGAGTACCATAGATGGGCCCACATTCTCACAGAAAATGAACATTCCCACAAGTTTGGTTCAAGTTGTTATCAGATAGAATATTAAATGGAGAATGCATGCATAATTGGCAGCTAATGCCTGCTGTAGACTGCTTCATGTTCTTGATATATGGCCATTCCCCTTGCTTGCCAAAGACAGTGATATTTTTTATAAAACTGACATCTGTCTCTGTGGAATTGTCTTTGAGGCCAGGCCTAGCATCTCTGACTGCCTAGAGGAAGATCTTTGAGGGCCTATAAGTTTTGATGAAGAGAGTGCTTTCTCCTAAAGCTCTTCCCAATCCTCAGATCAGGACAAATCCCTTATTTAGAGACTATTGAGAGTCTACAGACCTTTCACTTGGAGCACTTATCATTGTTGCAATTTTACATTTATTGGTGTGACAACTGATTATCTATTTCCCCTACCAGAATGAAACCTCCTTAAGGGCAGAGACCTTGACTCTCTTTTCACCTCTGTGCCAGTGCCTGACACATAAAAAGGATTCAACAAATATTTTTGAATGAATGAATGCAGGGATGAATAACAAGCAACTCAACTTCCTTCTTTGATACAGTCTGGTTAAGTTCCTTTTAAAAGACTAAGATTTAAAATACTGAGTATTGGTAAAAACAAACAAGACAGAAAGTAATAAAAACAGACAGAAAAAAAACAATCAAACTATTTTTCTAGGAGTGGTTCCATGTTTTGTTCTGCCTGTACCTTATACAATTTGAGGGGAACCCTTTAAGAAAAAGAGTGTTGCCTGAATGAAGAATTGCTAGGATTCCCTCCCACTCAAAGACATAGGCACAAGCCAGCAAGCAATTTTATTTGGGCAAAAGCAGCTGAAACCTTCTGCCAAGAAGCCCATACAGAGTCCTCAAATGAACCCCGCTTGGCTGTGGATGTAGAGAGGGAGCTTGTGATGTCCAGCAGCTGTGGAAAGGGTCAGTGCACTGCTATTCCTCAATAAGTTCCCAGGCACCTGGCAGTGCCACCTTTCCATTAACTTCCCTGGGATCCAGGTACCCTAAGGAGTCTATTGTGATTGGCCTAAAATGTATAGTCCTCAGAAAGTCTTCTGGTTTCCAGTTCCCTTGAGGCACAGAGAAGAGGAAATAGGCATTCCCTTTGGGGAAAAGAAAGATATGGGTTGAAGAGACATATTGTAAAGACTAAGGGACTCCCTGAGAACAGAGAGTATACTGGAGACCTCACCTCTAGTTGTGCTGAATACCTTATCAGGTATTCAGGAAATACCTGTGGCATCAAGATGGTCAGCCTCTGACAAAGGGAGCTGCCATCCAGCTCATTTCCATCTTAGCAGGAAGCTGCAGAATTTCCTGGGGGTCTACTTAGCAATCACCAAAGCGTCCTTCCCCTCAGACCAAAGCTGCATCTCTGTGGTTTAACTGAACCACAGAATACATAGGTTTCCTGATATTTCTTGAAAATAGTACCCTTTGCAGCAATTGTACAATCAATCCAAAGGACATGCCTCCCTCTGTGAACAGCAAGGCCAGAGACAAAAAATGGCCAGTGAACATCATGAATCCCCTATGACAGGGCAACCCAGAGAAAGGAATAAAGTTCAGCACATTTGTATAAAAATAAGAATGGATGGTATATGTTCTGCAACAATTGGAATTTCAGTTGGCCTGGCATCTAAAAATGTCTTACTGATCTTCCTCAGAGTACAGACTGCTTATCAGGAATTTTCAGTGAAAATATAAGCCTAAGTGAATTAACTTCCAAAAGGATCCCCACACCTTTGGCTAATAGCAAGGCAATTATTTCTGCAATGCAGGGCTTGCCTACAGTCCAACATCATCGCCTCCAGAAAAGGAAAAGAAGCACCTGGGCCCTGGAGAGGGGCAAGAGTGGAGCATCAATTATCATGCCTTGAAATTGCTCCTCCTCTGATTTCTCCATTTATGTTACAAACATTTAATGCACCTACAATGGCAGACAGCACTGATCTGCTTGTGGGGAGAAATCATGTCTTGTTCTTGCTGTGAAGGACCATGAAAACAGCATTGCAGGGAGAGATCTATAATCCAATTAAAATTCATTATGACCACTGTGGTGCTAGAGGTAGGCATAGCACTTGGTCTCAAGAGATGGTGGGAGGCTTCCTGAGTGCAGTGGCATATAGGATGAGAGCAGAGAGCACATAAGGTGTGCCAGCTGCAAGGCAAATGGAAGTACATGGTCAAGGGCTTGGAGATGAAAAAGAGCAAGGCATGTTATGAGAACCCAAGGAAATTTAGTCTGGCTGGAGAGCCAAGTTTAGTCTGACTGATCAGGAGGATGTAAGATATGAGGCTGGAGAAACAGACCAGACCCTGATCACAAACCATATTAAGAAGTGTGAATTATCATTGCAGAAATGGGAAACTGTTGAAAGGTGTTTTTATTTATTTTTTATTTATTTTCAGCATAACAGTATTCATTATTTTTGTACCACACCCAGTGCCCCATGCAATCCGTGCCCTCTCTAATACCCACCACCTGGTACCCTGACCTCCCACCCCCCCGCCCCTTCAAACCCCTCAGATTGTTTTTCAGAGTCCATAGTCTCTCATGATTCACCTCCCCTTCCAATTTCCCCCAACTCCCTTCTCCTCTCTATCTCCCCATGTCCTCCATGCTATTTGTTATGAAAGGTTTTGATCAAGGAAGTAGCTGGTTATATTTGCACCCTTGAAGTATCCCTTTGGCTGCAGAGTAGAGGATGGATTGAAGGAGGAGAGATGTAGGAGATGATGTTGGCCTTAACTTAAATGGAGACAGTGGGGAATGGGGAAAAAGTAGACAGATTCAAGAGGTGCTTCAGGAGCTATATTCAGCAAGACATGTGGAGTGAAGGAAAAGACAAAGGACTGGTATTCCCATTCTCCAGGGCTGAATTGAGAGGCTGGAGGCAATGTCTAGAAAAGAAAACAAGTTTGGACATTGATCAGCAGATGGTTGCTATCAAGAGGTGCATGTAGGCAAAAGCTAGCAACAGGAATCGGCCACAGTTGGAACCAGGGAAGTTGTGATCTGAATAACCACTGTGGAGCAGGATCTGGCTGACAGGAGGTCGAGGATGTCAAGAACTGTGTTCTCAAGGAACAGCTAGCTCTTTCAGGCTAAGGAACAGGACTCCAGATTACACCACACTTCTTCCATGTTGTCTGTTCCAATAAAGATAATCTCAGGGACAGGAGTTGATAAAGCTTCAGTAGATTCAGTTGCAGGAGACAAAGGCAAGGCAATATTTCAACATTGTATGGGTACACAAATAACTGTTATTTCCCCATAACTAATGGCAAAATTCAGTTAAAGAAAACCATGAACTGGAAGGTCTCTCCATAGTTCTCAAAATTGTGGCTTTCCGCTAGTTTATACCACCCAATTGTGTGGCATGTTCTGTTCTTGATATTTTGAACAGTTTTATGGTTTTGATTTTATGATTATGTTTTCTGCCTCTTTACAGTTTTCACTGAGATCCTCTACTAAAGAAAAAATAAGGTTGTGGTAGAGAATAGGGACCATGTGCAAAAATGGAAATCTGCATGTCAGCATGTCTTCAAAGTCAGTGGTCATGTGGGAAGACAGACAAAAGAAGACAAGGTATGCCAAGGCAAGAGATGTGGGCTCTTGAGAGGCCCTGAGTCACAGAACTGATATGGCTTTTGGTCCCAGGGTTTAAAACCAAACCTGCAGAAATATCCTGAGACTATGAGGCCTGTGGGTGCCAAGAAGGGCCATGTGCCCTCCAGTTCAGGAGGTGGATGCCCTCCTGAACCAATCTGCTCATCCAAATGCCTCCTTGCAAATCCCAACTCAAATTAAAAAATTAAAAGCTGTCAACTTTGATATATTAGGAAGATAATTTAAGCAGCTGCTATTTGTATTTTATTTTTAGATATCTTTTTTTCTTTCAGACAGATCACAATTTCTAAAATATTATTCCTTCTTCTAGGTCAAACAACATCTGTTGTATAAAAAAGAAATTAACTATTTCACAATGTGAAGTTTACAACTCCCATTTTTATTGTGCTGAGGCAATATCATGCAATTATTTTATTTTCCCACTGAAGAAGTCATTATGGTTGATGGTATCAATGTCCCATGGATTAAGGAGTCCCCAAATAGACTGTGACACATTGTTGAGTCTTTTAGTGTCGGTATATCCTGGGGTAGACTCTGATATGATAAACTATAATCACTCCCAATGAGAAGTTCCTGTTTATCATTAAGATGGAACTCTGATTATGCCTGGGGATACCTTCAGAAAGTTCCCTCTCACCACATTTGTGCTTCTTTCTGTCTTATAATCACTGGTAAATAACAAATGTGAATGAAGTCATTCCTGCAGCTTGGCCCTATTGATGAGGAGGGAAGCTATTAAAAGAAGCAAATGGGCAAATTTCCAACTAATGAGCAGGTTACTATAGCTAAAAATTACCGAAGAATCAAATTCTCTGGCCTCCTTTCAGTTTGACGTACATGCTGTTTGCTTCTTCTTCTGGAAAGCTCTTCCCCTTGCCTGCTCCCTACCTATCTAATGCCTACTTTCTAATGCCATCTTTCAGATCTTAGGATAGCTGTCATTGCCATCCTTAATCCCTTTCCCCACAGAATAGGTCAAAGCACCTTGTTATACATTCTTACCACACCATGTACCTTTCTGTTTTAAAACTTGTCACCATTGAAATTTTATTTATATTTGTGCAATCATGGAACTGGAAGTTCTGAGTGCAGAGACTATGTCTGATTTGTTCATCACTATATCCCTAGCTCCTAGTATGGTACTTGGAATATAATGGACATTCAATAATCATTTGATGAGTCATCAAGCTCTATGTTCCTGTATTGGTCAGGACAAGTAGCACTAGTTGCTATAACATACAACCCCGAAATGTCAGTGGCTTAATACAACTAAAGATTCCTTTCTCACTCACATTGCGGTCTAAGGTGGACTAGGTAGTTCTCACTGGAGGGTCCTTTCCATGTGATGATCCAGGCATCCAGATTTCTTCCATCTAGTGACTCTGCCATCTTCAACATATAACCTCATAGTCTCCAAAGAAGTTGAAGAGAGAACATGGATAGTCATGCAGGGGATTTTATGGCCGGATTTATAATAGACACACTGTGACTTCTGCTCACATTCTGTTGACCAGAATCTAGTCCCATGCCCCAACATAACCACAAGGGTAGCTGGGAAATGTAGTCATCTTGTGTGTCCAAGGAGAAAAAACAAGACTGGCAAGTATCTGGTCCATCTGTGCCATACTCTCTGCTATAACTGACCATCTTCTACAACTATGGGTACTATATTACAGCTCCTCAGAGAAACAAAATAGGATGGACAGACAGACAGACAGATAGATAGACAGATTTATTATAAGAGTTGGCTCACATGGTCATGGAGGCCAAGAAGCCCCAAGATCTGCCATTTGTAAGCTAGAGAATGAGGAAAACCGATGACGTCATTCAGTCCAAGTCCAAAGCCCTAAGAATGGGGAAACCAATGCAGTAAGTCCTGGCCTAAGTCCAAAAGCCTGAGAACCAGGAGCACCAATGTCTGAAGGCAGAAGAACATGGATGTCTCAGTTTAAGCAGAAGAGTAAACTTACTCTTCCTCCACCTTTTCTTTCTATGCAGGCCCTCAAAAGACTGGATTTTTTTCTCAGTCTACTGATTCATATGCTAATTTATTCCAGAGACACCCTTCTAGACACACTCAGAAATGTTTCACTAGCTATCAGAATTCCTTGGCCCAGTCAAGTTGACACACAAAGTTAACCATTACAGGTACCAATGGGAAATCTAATCAAACAAATAAACCACCAACCATTCTGCCTACTCCCTCTCCCATTCACATACCCTACTTTTACCATTCCTGATCTCAAATAGGAGTTAGGGGTTTTAAGTTACTGGTACCTTGGATAAGAATCAGGTAGATGCCTAAAGACATGCACAACATAATCCAGTTCAGATTCCCTGATCAAAACATTTTACCTGTTCCCCATTACCTATCACACTGTCTTACAAGGTTTCCCATGATATAAGTCTTTTTTTACTTATTTTTTATTTTCAGCATAACAGTATTCATTATTTTTGCACCACACCCAGTGCTCCATGCAATCTGTGCCCTCTCTAATACCCACCACCTGGTACCCCGACCTCCCAACCCCCGCCCCTTCAAAACCCTCAGATTGTTTTTCAGAGTCCATAGTCTCTCATGGTTCACCTCCTCTTCCAATTTCCCCCAACTCCCTTCTCCTCTCTAACTCCCCATGTCCTCCAAGCTATTTGTTATGCTCCACAAATAAGTGAAACCATATGATAATTGACTCTCTCTGCTTGACTTATTTCACTCAGCATAATCTCTTCCAATCCCATCCATGTTGCTACAAAAGTTGGGTATCCGTCATTTCTGATGGAGGCATAATACTCCATAGTGTATATGGACCACATCTTCCTTACCCATTCGTCCGTTGAAGGGCATCTTGGTTCTTTCCATAGTTTGGCGACCGTGGCCATTGCTGCTATAAATATTGGGATACATATGGCCCTTCTTTTCACAACATCTGTATCTTTGGAGTAAATACCCAGGAGTGCAATGGCAGGGTCATAGGGAAGTTCTATTTTTAATTTCTTGAGGAATCTCCACACTGTTCTTCAAAGAGGCTGCACCAGCTTGCATTCCCACCAACAGTGTAAGAGGGTTCCCCTTTCTCCACATCCTCTCCAACACATGTTGTTTCCTGTCTTGCTAATTTTGGCCATTCTAACTGGTGTGAGGTGATATCTCAATGTAGTTTTAATTTGAATCTCCCTGATGGCTAGTGATGATGAACATTTTTTCATGTGTCTGATAGCCATTTGTATGTCTTTATTGGAGAAGTGTCTGTCCATATCTTCTGCCCATTTTTTGATATGATTGTCTGTTTTGTGTGTGTTGAGTTGGAGGAGTTCATTATAGATCCTGGATATCAACTTTTTGTCTGTACTGTCATTTGCAAATATCTTCTCCCATTCCGTGGGTTGCCTCTTTGTTTTCTTGACTGTTTCCTTGGCTGTGCAGAAGCTTTTGATTTTGATGAAGTCCCAAAGGTTCATTTTCGCTTTTGTTTCCTTTGCCTTTGGAGACAAATCTTGGAAAAAGTTGCTGTGGCTGATATCGAAGAGATTACTGCCTATGTTCTCCTCTAGGATTCTGATGGATTCCTGTCTCACGTTGAAGGTCTTTTATCCATTTTGAGTTTATCTTTGTGTACGGTGTAAGAGAATGGTTGAGTTTCACTCCTCTACATGTAGCTGCCCAGTTTTCCCAGCACCATTTATTGAAGAGACTGTCTTTTTTCCACCGTATATTTTTTCCTGCTTTGTCAAAGATTATTTGACCATAGAGTTGAGGGTCCATATCTGGGCTCTCTACTCTGTTCCTCTGGTCTATGTGTCTGTTTTTATGCCAGTACCATGCTGTCTTGGTGATCACAGCTTAGTAGTAAAGCTTGAAATCAGGTAACGTGATGCCCCCAGTTTTATTTTTGTTTTTCAACATTTCCTTAGCGATTTGGGGTCTCTTCTGATTCCATACGAATTTTAGGATTATTTGCTCCAGCTCTTTGAAGAATACCAGTGGAATTTTGATCGGAATAGCATTAAAAGTATAGATTGCTCTAGGCAGTATAGACATTTTAACAATGTTTATTCCTCCGATCTAAGTCTTAATACATCTCTAGAAGTAAGCAACTTTGTTTTTTATTTAAGATTTTATTTATTTATTTGACAGACAGAGATCACGAGTAGGCAGAGAAGTAGGCAGAGAGAGAAGGGGAAGCAGACTCCCCACTGAGCAGGAAGTCCGATGCGGGGCTCGATCCCAGGACCCTGACACCATGAGCCAAAGGTAGAGGCTTTCACCCACTGAGCCACCCAGGCTCCCCCCAGAAGTAAGCAAATTTTTTTAAGGTAATTTGCTTCATCTTAAATATTCATGTGAAATTTTTGACATTTGGCATATATCCAAGATACACTCATGGGTGTTTAAATTTAGAATGTTTCCCTTGGAATCTCTAAATGCAGTTATTATTCCAAGAAGATGCCCTGCCTTTATCCAATGGTTTTAGATGCTGCTTGGCATAAGTGCAAAGGTTTGAGCCCCAAAGCCCTGTAAGCCCTGACTAACTGTGTGGTAAACTTACTCCACTGGAAAAAGCCTGGCAGAGATGTCCCTTACCTTCCAGGGCCCTATATTAGTTTCCTTGGGCTGCCATAACAAAATTCCACAGGTTGGTGGGTGGCTTACACAAAAGAAAATAAGTTTCTCACAGCTCTGAAGGCTAGTAGTTCAAGATCAGCAGGTCAGCAGTGTGGGTTTCTCTTGAGGCCTCTCCTCTGGACTTGCAGACAACTGCCTTCGTTCTGTGTTCTCACACAGCCACCTCTCTGTGTATGTACACACCTGTGCCCTCATCTCCTCTTATTATAAGGACAGCCATCAGATTAGATTAAGGCCCCCCTATGTGACCGTTTTCTGTCTTACTCACCTCTTTAAAGGCCCTGTCTCCAAATACACTCACATCCTGATGTCCCAGGAGTTAAGACTTCAATATATGAATTTGGGGGATGGAACACATAATTCAGCCCACAACAAACCCCAGAGGTAATCAGAAGAGCAGGGACAACCACAGTGCTGCCAAAAGACAAAAAATTTCCCCACTGAATTTATTGCAAGAAACATATTGCCCCTTCCTACTCACACACACACACACACACACACACACACACACACACCCCTATCAATCCAGGTCTTGGCAGGTTTAGATTCAGAGCATTTTGATTTAGGGAACCTTTGCAGCAACCTACCAGCCCTGGAGAAGTTCTGTGCTTTGTGGCATTGTTTTGTAGTTGGTTTTGCCATGGCTGCTGTAATCTCAAGGAATAAAAGGGATTTGGATTGCAATCATTTTCCTTCTCTCTGTCTTTCACAATGCCCTGACTTGGTTGTCAAGCTTTCAAGGAAAATCACAATTATACACACCCTTTCAGTGCTGATACCTGCCACCCCTCTATTTGTTTTCTGATAAATATGCCCTTTCCCTAGAATTTTATTCAAATGCCAGGCTGTGATCAGTTCTGGTGCCTGTCTTGTCCCTGTGTTCAATGACAACCCTGCCTGTGTAAGAGGCCCTGCCCCTTCAGAGAGATGTGCACAGAGCTCTCTCTCCACTCCTCCCCCAGCCAGCAGTCAGCAGCTGTTGAGCAGAAATGGATTTGGGGAATGCCAATGTGACAATTACACAGGTATCTGGGAGGACCCGAAGCTCTGGTCTTGGCTGCGTGACAGCTTCAGGGAAATGAAGTGCAAGCTGTTTGGAGAATAATTCTCCATAGGACATTATGAAATCTCAGAGATGGGAGTGTGTGGACACTGTCTGCTTCCCCCTCCTCCCATCCCCCACTTTCCAGAAAGAAGAAAGAAAAAGCTGCAGCTTAGCATTTGATATTTAGAATTAATTAGAGCCCCAAATCCCACACCAGCCAGCAGGTTTCTTAATGAGGCCAATGTATTCATCTTCTTCAGCCTACTTCTCCAATCCATATCCAACCCACACAGGGACCATTATAATGCCTCATGATGCCCTGTGGTTTTCAAAGTAATACTGCATGCTACTTGCTTCATTTGGCCCCCACAATCACCCTGGTAGGAGGTCAAGACAGGAGCCATTCTCCCCACTTCCTCAATGAGTTTTCAGGGAGGTTGAGTCACTTTCCCAAGGTCATGCAACTAATAAGCTATGGAACCTGGATTTGAACTCAGCTGGTCTAGCATCAGACCCATGCAGTTAACCACTGCTTATCTACTGCCTCCCTGGAAAGAGGCATTACTGTGTCAATGTCAGGGGGCCAGACCCAAGATGCCTGGATGATAGTTATCCCCCTAAGATTGCAGGGAAAAAAACACAGGAGGCTTAGTTAAATTTGAATTTCAAATGAATGAAGAATAAATTCTTAGCACAGTGTGTCCCAAAGTTATACCTATCTCAACTATTGCATGGGTCATACTTATACATACTAAACTTGTACTCAGTGTTTATCTGAAATTCAAATCTATCTGGCTTTGTGTTTGCTAGATCAGCCCACACCATCCTCAGCACTATCCTAACAGAGCTGGCCAGCCACCAGGCCTTTGATTAACTCTGCCCCAGTACTTCCCTTGCTTATGTAATGTCACTTTCTTCTACTGTTCCTGGTTGGAGCCCTTCTCGAGAATTCACCTGTCCGATATATCACCAAGCTCCAGAGTGTTAGCATCTGCTTTGGTTCTCCCATCCAGCTTTTCTTCTCTACTTCCCAACTGCCACCCTGAGCCAAAAGCCTATTTATTCCCTCTCACCTAGATCATGACCAAATTTCTACTCACCTCACTCAACAGAGGACTTCCAGACTTTTTCTTGACCAAAGCACAAGGCATTCTCCTATTCTAAACCCTCCAAATACTCCTTAAGCTCCTTAATGCAGCCTTCAAAACTTTCCAGGTCAAGTTCCAACATGATGATGTCACCACCTCTCTGGTCTCCCATAGTTGAGTGTAAACCCTAAGCCTGAGCCACGCTGAGGACCCCAGTTTTCCACAATCCTTTTTCCTTCCATCTGTGTCTCCACTGGCCTTGAATACCACTCCTTTGACATCCCAATCTCCATCCCTACCACCACTACTTCCACTCCCACGGCTGAGAGTGATCTTGCTTCTGGCAAAATCCACAGCACTTCCTACCCCTTTTGGTACATGCCATATTATGACTGTTTTCTTTTTATTATGGCACATGTCTTAGCTTCTCCTTCCACCATCTTATATCTCTGGAGGACCAGAGCTATTTTGTGAAATTTGCTTTCCCTCCACATGGCCTAGATAGTTTTTGGCACATATGAAGTGTTCCACAGGAATGACTGGATATAAGAGAATAGCTTGACCCCGCAAACATTCTCTACTCTATGACATCTATCTATACCAGGACTGGGCCAGACCATGGAGCTAGAGCAATGACTAAGATCAGTCTTGTCCTCAGGGGATCCCATGATAACAGGGCAACCTGCAATTGGAATGAAACTGAGTTACCTTGAGGCCAATCTCAGACCAGTGTCTCTGCAAAGGGATCACACACCCAATTCCAGAATGCTTTGAGGAGTAAAGCAGGACATTGACAAACGACCCATGAGAAGTTGGAGTGAATAGGGAGGAGCAAAGAGGAAAAACATATTACAGCACACAACAAAGTATCCCCATGACTGCATCCCAGGCACTGCCTGCACATCCTAGTCTCTAAAGAGGCCAAAATTTAAAAAGTGAATTGTTTGTTCCCACCATCAAACAATGAGATACCTTGTAAAGGCCTTCTGGAGGTGAAGAGGTAAGTCCTGAAGAAAAGAAAAGAAGAGACTTTAAAGGAAGGACTAAAGAGGGGTTCAGGACCCTGTATTGATCCTCCATCTTTGATGATACTTTCTCTTCTAATGGCCCCTGCAACTTGCAGGAAGTAGTCTCTAAGATGGCCTCTCAGTTGACCCCAGTGGTCCCACCTCCTGATATTCATGCCCTTGTATAATGCCTTCCTCCTAAAATTTGGATGGGACTTTTTGATTCACTTGTAATGAAATGGAACATGGCAGAAGTGATGGGCTGTCACTTCTGAGATTGGGTTATTGAAAGAGTCCAACTTCTATCTTGGTCTCTTTCACTTATGCATACTCTCTCACCCTGGGGGAAGCCAGCTGTCAAGGCATGACACAGTCATTTGGAGAGGTCCACACAGGTGAGCTGGGAAAAGGATCCCCCATCTTAGTCAAGCCTTGAGATGACAGCAACTTCAAGTTCAAGACCCCTAGCAAAGTTTCACCCAGATTCCTGAACCAGGAAAACCATGTGATTATAATTGTTGTTTTAAGCCACTAAATTGTGGAATGGTTTTGTTATGCAGCAATAGATAACTAATACACAGCTGAAGCCTTTGCATGCTTCTGCCTCAAGAGAAGTGATGCCACTGGCTTTGGGAGCTAGCCAGCTGGCAAAGGTGCAAGCACATCCCTCCTATTTCATGTCCAAATGTCATTTTGTAATGCTGCAGTCAAAATGCTAAAGCCAGCAGTCCCCAGAAACAGTCAAGGGGCTTTTATAGCTGTTAAAATTCTGCTTCATGAATCCCAGACCCATATGCAAATGTGAAGCTCAACCTTTGATAAGCCATTTGATTTCCCTCTTAGTTAATGAAGTGAAAATACACCATTTTACACTAAGATTAAATTGCTAAAATGTTTCACTCTGGTCCCCAGTTAGTTGTAATTAAAAATAGAAAGAGAAGAACAGGAAAGTCACTCACTTTCTTCAGGTGTCCTGAGGCATGGAAGGGGAAACTTGAATGAAGGGGAGAAGGTGGGAGGAAAGAGCAGGGTGAGAGCACAAGGGGCAGTCCCCCCCTACCTCACTTGGCAAAGGCTTGCCCCCACGCCTGCAGTCCCCAGTGGCTCAGCATGGGGCTGCCCCAGTATATGAAAAAGTGTGTGGGGGAGTGTGGGTGATGATGACATATAGCTATCTCTGTGGGTGTGACAGAGAATGGGTGAGGGAGTATCTTTGTACCTCTGTGTGCATGTATGCCTATGTGTTACACAGGTAGTCAGGGGTGTGAGAGAAAATGAATGAGGGCATATATGTACTTGTGTGTATGAGGATGACCTGCAGGTACGTGTGTGTGAAGAGAGAAGGAGGGAGTAGAGTACATAGATATCTGTACAGGGACACATGGGTGTGAGAGAGAATGCACAAAGGGGAGGATATTTACGGATGTGTGTCTGTGTGGCTGTTATGTAAATGTATGAGTTGGGGAGAGGGCTGTATATTCATGAATGTGGGTGTATGAGAGATGAGGAGAGCAGCTAGGTATGTGCAGGAGTGGATACCTGTACAGATGAAGGGGTGGATACATGTATATGTGAGCACATGGGCAGCGCAAAGGTATATGTGTGTGGAAGAACAATGCATAGGTAAAGGAGGGCATCTATGTGTGTATGTGAGTGTGTAGGTGGGAAGATCTGGATATAAATGTGTGCCAAATATAAATGTGTGTTTGAGTGTCTTAGTGAGATGAGTTGGTGTGTACATGTGTGATGCTGTATGTAAGGAGCAATGAGGGGCTTTATGGACATGTGTGTTTGCATATGGGTGAAGGAAACATATATGTATGTGTCCTTGAGTGCACTAGTGTATGGGGGCGGGGCATAGTGCTGTGTTGGTGTTTGTGAATATGTCTGTGAGGTGTATACATACATGGAGCTGTCTGGGTGTTTGTGAGGAGGCTGTAGATAATGTGGATGAGTTTATGTACAAGTGAGAGTGTATATATGAATGTGGATGTGACAACATATGATGAGGGGGTGGTGTGCACATGAGGGCAAGTTTGGGGATGCATGGAGGAATGTGTATGGAATGATATGTATGCATATGTGAAGGGCATGGGTTAAATGAGCATATGTACATGTCTGCGAGAGAACATCCAGGTGAGGAGGTACATGTGTGTATGCCCGTGAGAGAATGGGTAAGGGTGGGGTATATGTATGTGTGTGCACATGTGTGTCCATGGTCAGCATATTATAAAGTGGGGTGTGTACAGGTGTGTAGGTGTGTTGGTGGTGGCCATGTGTATACTGGTGAAGGATATAGCCACAATCTGAGTGTGAGAATGTATGGGTAAACGTGGACTATGTGTGTGTGTGTGTGAATGGAATGCACAAGGATATGGATGTGAGTTTACCATTGCAGAGGGTGTGCATGAATGGATAAATGGTTGTATATGTACTTCTGTTGGTGTTCTAACTTTATGAGTGAGATATAGATGCATGTGAATGTGTGTATGTGAGTGTGTTTGTGAAGGGTGTGTAGAGGCATAGTTGTGTATGTGTGTTTATGCATGAGGCAGGTCTACAAGCGTGTACTTGTGAGAGAGCATGGATGAGGCCAGTGTGTGTGTGTGTGTATGTGTTTGCGTTTGAGTGTATAGGGTAGAAAGTTCAGATTCACATGTGTATATGCATGAGTGGACAGTTGAGGGGATAGTAAAAGTATGTGCATGTGCAACATAGTTGAAGTTGTAAGTCCATGGGTCTGTGTATGTGAGTGTAAATATAATAGGATTAAATATGTGGGTGCACATTATGAGATTATGGGTTTGAGATGTACATACATGTGTGAGTGAGATGATGGCACAGGTAGATTTATATGTATGTGTACATACATGTGATGATGAGAGACTGAGTGTAAATGTATGTGTGTGAGGGGGTATATATATGTGCATAAATGTATGGAGGAGGAGTCCAGGTATGTGCATGAGTCCAAGTGGGATCTATATGTATCTGTGTGCATTAGTGGATGGATAAAGAGATATGTGTGTGTGTTTAGGTGACATATTTTTGTACATGTGTGTATGTTAAAGTGTGTGACTGTGGAGAGAGTGTTCCTGTCACTGTGTGAGTCTATGTAAAGAGGGGTGTGTGTGTGTGTGTGTTTATAACTCTGGGTGAGGGATATGTATTTAAGTGTGTGTGAGTGTATACATTAGGGATTATATGGTTATGTCCTGTGTGTGAATGTATGGATGGGGGAGGTTATATGTACTTGTGAATGTATGTGAATGTGTAGTTGGATATATGGACACATGTATTTATTTGTACACATGTTTGTTCATATACCTACACATGTGTGTATGTGTGTTTATGGGTGCAGGCAAAAGTAAGAGTGTGAATAATGAGTTTCTACATTCTACATATGTATGTTTGAATACACAGGTGAAGGGGTGCGTATGTCTGTCCATGCTTTGGTGATAGGATGAGGGAGTTTACAAGTCATTGTGTATTTGTCTTCTAGTGGTGTAGATGGGTCAAATCTGTGTGTATGAGTATGTCTGCATGGTTGAGGGCTTGTGTGTATGTGTATATGTATGTTTAGGAGTGCACAGAGAAGTGAAGTATATATATTTGGGCACTTATGTGTGATGGGTCACATACTTCATGTGTGAAAGTGCACAGGGTAGGGGCGTATATACATGTCAGCATATGGACAACTGATTTTTGCATGTCTGTGCATGAGGATATGGATAAGGGGTTTCTACATATGTGCTTGAGTGTGTGTGTGCAGTTTATGGAAGTGCATGGTATGTCAGGGGCTAATAGCTCCAGTGTGGATAAGGGCGGCTATGTGTACATGTGTGAACTTGGAACTATATAGGTGACATGAGTGTATATGTACCTGTGTGTCAGTATACACATGAGGTGGTGTGTGTGTGTGTGTGAGAGAGAGAGAGAGAGAGAGAAAGGGGGTGTATTTGTGTATATGTATGTTTGAGTGGACTTTATATGTATCTGTACGTGTGTCTGTATGTGTGTGTGTGTACTAGCAAGCTGTATGCATAGGTGTGTTTGTGAGAATATGGTTGAGTGGGCTGTGTATTTATGTGTGTAGTGTTAAGTAACTTCACTGGATGTGTAAGTATGTGAGAGACAGCATAGGGCTGAGGGTGGTCTGTATACGTTTTGTGTGTCTGTGAGCAGATATCTGTGTGGGTTGTATACAACCCTGGGTGTGTAGAGGTGTGAGTGTGAGAGGAATTGTGCAAATGCTTCACACAGAGTGTGGTACCTAACCAACTCATTCAATAAATGTCAGGTGTCACATAGATACTGTTACAATTTTGATTATCAGCAGCAGACTCTGCAAGTAGTTTGTTGGGCTAACGGGAGTTGTATTTATGGATTCCTAGCAAGGGAAAAGGGGGTGCAGAGGAAGGTCTGAGGAGAGCTGTGTATCCTGGTTCTCCTTCCTTCCAAGGACACTGGCCTGCAACTGCCACAAGTCCAAAGAGTGGACCAAACAGCATTATCAGGCACTGATGGATTCGGGCACAGCTTGCCTCCAGCAGGTCCGAGAATCAAGGTTGTCTGTGGACCACTCCAACCCAGCCAACCCGCTAAGAAACAAAGCACTGAGCAAAAAAATGCAGGTGTGGGACTCGGGGGTTGTGAGGGACAGTGGGCCTTTATCTGAAACTGGTATCTGGTTCTTGCCCTTCATTCCTCCGCTTGACACACTGGAGATTCCATTCTGTGCCCTGGTTCATGCGACCATTTAATAAGGGCCCAACACTCTGTGTTACCGGTAGGTGCTGGTTGCAAAGAGATCTGCAGTCACTCGTTCAACAAAAACTTTGGGCGAGGCACAAGCGAAAAGTCAGTCAGAAGAAGCCGTCCCCATCAGGAGCCCTCAGTCTTCACTTGCACCACTCTCTCCTGGCTGCCCCTCCTCCCCGCCCTGTAAGAACTCACCTGTGTGGGGAAGGGGTATCTTCTCAGCTGTTTTTGTTGCAAAGACTATACTTCCCAGAAGGCTGTAAACCACCGCATCAGTGACATGAGGAACATGTGCTTACCGATAACCTGGGCAGTTGGCTGGGCAGGAGGGCCCCCAAGCCCCTCTGGCTGAGGCTCTGGTTCAGCATGTGAGGAGGGATCGGAAATCCACGTGTTTCCAACCCCAGGTGATTGCTAAGGCAGACAAGTCCAGAGCAAAACTCTGGGAATCACAGAGATTCAGAGCGAAAAGGGACTGTGGAAGCCATCATCCTGCAAATGAGGCAACAAGGGATAGGAACAGCCAGTAGCTTGGCCACAGCCACACATGAACAAGCTATAGGCCACAGCATACATTTGACCAGGGCCCCACTTCCCAAATGGTGGGGAGGGAGAGACCAGAGTAGAAAGTGCAATTACATGAGGGGTCTTCTCAATGCTCCCCACTCCCACCTGGTCCTGGAAGATCCCTGTTGGTGAGTGCTGCTCATGTCCTGGGAGGATGCTGAGGAAGAAAAAAGGTTATGGAAGCCAGGCTCAATGTGGGACTGCAACCCTGCCAGGGCAGCTGCATTCAGCGTTAAGGCACAGGTGACACAGAAACTCCAGCCTGGCATGGGGGAAACCTTGCTGGGAGGCCAACATATCTGACCTGGGGGTCCCCTTGTTGCACAGATTGGCATTGGTGATGGCTGCCAATCTCTGCCATCACCCTCTGTGTCGCCCGGTCATCTCAGATGCCGAATGCTGGCAGGTGCTTTTCAAGTCCCAAGCCCACCACAGACCTCAGCTCCTCCTTTTTACTCCGTGACCACAATGTCTTCCAAGAACTTATGCCAGTGATTTGAGAATGACTGCCTCTAACTTGGAGCTTCATTTGCCAAGGAGCTTTTACTTGGGTGCGAGAAGTGAGAGGAGAAAGCTGGGGAGGCAGGGCACTATGTGGGGACCATGGTGTCAGGGTGGCTGCGGACAGCTCTGCCCCAACCACCAGCTGACCTCATGTCCTGGGCTCCTAGTGTTCTCACTTGACAGTGGCTGGGCCTAAGGAAAAATGGAACCATCAGTTTTACTAGCTGGAGCACAGAGCTGATGATTCTGCTGGGATTTTCCCATCATGCCCTCTGCTGCCTGTAACGATTGCCTAAAACCTGATTTCCAAAGTACTCTGGCCTTCTCTGCCTAGCTCCATCATGTAGGGTCCCATAGCCCTTGCCCTGTGTTTTCCTACCACTTGCACCCTCTGTGCCCTCTGTGTTACTACTGCTGTAGGTTCCTCCATTGGGATATTGCTCCAGAGTACAGAGTCTGGGCATACTGCCTACACCTCACCCACAGTCCTGGAAATCGTGTGTGCCCAGAAATGTGTGTACCCCCGTTGCTGAACAAAACCCCAATACTCAGAGCCCCCTCCAGTGCCAGCCAGGATGTGTTCACTCTGTTAGTGGCCACATATACTTCTACGACAGGGGACAGTGAGGAACAGGCCTGGAAATCATATCCCTAGACCCCCACAAGCCCCAGGCACAGGCATAGTATCTCAGTCCTCAATGGCCCTGGGAATTATCCTCAACTTACGATCAAAAAAAAACGATGGGGCGCCTGGGTGGCTCAGTGGGTTAAGCCGCTGCCTTCGGCTCAGGTCATGATCTCAGGGTCCTGGGATCGAGTCCCGCATCGGGCTCTCTGCTCAGCAGGGAGCCTGCTTCCCTCTCTCTCTCTCTGCCTGCCTCTCCATCTACTTGTGATTTCTCTCTGTCAAATAAATAAATAAAATCTTTAAAAAAAAAAAAAAAAAAAACGAGGCTTGGGAATATTAGGTAATTTACCCACACAGGTAGTCGTTTGGCAGAGCCAGGTTGGAATCCAGGTTCCAATGAGGATTAAGTGAGAAGAGTCAGCAGGCCACCAGGCAGGGCTCCACGGATGACAGTGCTCAGCACACTTTTCCCACATGGTGGCAGAGCTGTGGCACCAGGGGAAGGAACTACTCTCCCCAGACCTCAGTTTCTTCTCCCATAACTTAATGGGACTGATTTCCCAAGTCTCCCTCTCCAAAACACTGAGTTGCTGGCAGGTGAAGTAGAAAGAAGAAAGCAGCAAGGCAATGGGGTGGAAGGTCTCTAAAGTCATAAGACTTTCCTTTCTCCTGTCACAGCAACTCGTTAACTAGGGTCCACGGGCAGGCTTCAAGAGAGCTACTGAACCCTGAAACAGTCCACGCAATGTTGTATGCATGTGCCTGGGCAGAGTTTTCTGGAGAACGCAGCTCTAGTTTTAATTTGAATCTAGGACCTCAAAGAGAGTTGCATATGTCTTAAGTCACTTGACAGAGGGCCTTAAAAGCAGATACACTGGGGGACACATTCACAGCACAGCCACTTGCTGGCTGTGAAACCTCAACCCACTTACTTCCCTTTGCTGAGCCTCAGGGTGAACACCTGCACAAGGGACATAATATCTCTAGAATTTTCATGAAATTTCTATGAGCAGAAGTATTGCTACTACCCAACATGTGTTTGGCATTGGGCAAATGTTATTGTTCTTTCTCCCAAGTCTAATGACAAAGTCAAGTTCTGATGATTCTTCAGAGTTGGCATGCTCCACTCTGAACTAGTTATTACTGTTCTTATTCACTAGGTGCAAATGGAGGGCCAGCTGCATGCCAGGAATGGCCCCAAGTGCTCCACACACATTTACTCAGTCCAGCATCACAACAGTACACCAGGGAGGTGCTGTTTTCACCTCCATTTTGCAAATGAAGCAATGGAAGCAGGTGCTGAGGTGCCCAAAGTCACCCAACTGATAAGGGGCAAAGCGCAGCTTCTAGCCCCAAAAACCCTGATGCAGATCCATGTGAGCTGTTACGTAGTATCCACTCCTGTCCATGAGCAGTAAGGGTGCATAAGTCTGGGTATTCTTCAGGCTCCTGAAAGAAGCCTCAGCTTACCCCAAATTCCAGTATCCTCAGCTCTGGTAAGGCCCTGCATGTTCATGGCTAGATGACTCATGCCAGCCCACTCCTGCTGCTAGGCTGAACTCAACCAGATCCACTGAACTCACGAAGCCAGAGTCACATCAATGCCTACCGTTATAATCTCTGCTCCACTTGCTCTTTCATTCACAAGGAAATCCATGGCGCCATCCCTTCACTTAAGAACTCTGTCTCTTTTGCCTCCCTCCCTCCCTGTCCTTTCACACCCTTCTCACTTCTGCCTCATCCCCTATGACACATGGCACCGAGCTGATGGCATCCTTCCATATGTTTCTATGTGCTCATATCAGATTTGGATACATGCACACACACGTGTACACACACACATACATACATACACACACATTTGGGGAGGTTGGTCACTATTTTACAGAGCTGAGATCATGTTGTGTACACTTTCCTGTACTTTGCTTTCCTTACTCAGCTGTCCTTCCCAGACAATCCCTCTAGGGCAACAGGCAAAGTTCCAGCTCAGTCTTTTTCATGGCTGTGTTCATATTCATCATCTACCTTGTCTTTTAGCCATGCTGAAGTACTAGCAGTTCCCCAATTACCCCAGGTTGGGTCCTGCCCTTGTGCATTTTCCCCTCCCACTCCCTGGCCTGGAAAGTCCACTTCTCTGTCTGCCTAGAAGACATCTACTTATCTGTTGAGACTCAGCTCATGGCAAGATTTTCTTGACCATCAACTGACCCTGAAAAATTGACCTTACTCTCCTGTGTCCTCAAGGGCCTCTGAACAGACTTTTATCTGAGGACATGTAAAATATTAGTGAAGTCACATGCTGATGCCTGCCTCCCCCAACAAGGCTCCCCCAACAAGGCTCTATGTTCCAGGAAAACATACTTGTCTGCTTTGTATACAACTAGCCCTCTACAGTTACCAAATAAATATTTGCTGATACTGTGAATGAACAAATGGGATGAGCAAGAGCCTGAACCAGAGGACCAGCAGTGGAGGGGAGCAGTGCTGGCAGGCATCAGGGCCATTTATGAGGTCGAACTAACTGCCAGGACTTGGCAACTGACCTGAATGTTTCTTCATTTCCATAAGAACATAAGCACCAGGGAAGATCATATCTGTCTTATTCGTATTTCCTCCCTATGGCCTGGATTAAACAGTGCCTGGTACGTAGTTGGTACTCCCTAAATATTTATAAAAGAAATGAATTACACTGTATCCAGGGTCTCTGGCTTGGGCCTTGCCCCTAACCCTGAGGAAAGTGCTCTTCAGCAGGCCAAGCCTCTTGACTCTGTGGGCCCACAAAGACTTCTGCCATCTGCTTGCCCACCTGAGCTGTCCAAATCAAGGGACAGGACAATTCCTCCTCAGAACCTTCTGGTACCTCAGTTTGCCCCAGCTATCTCCAGCCCAGGCTGGGGCCGAGGAATGGCTGTGCATGTGTGCGCCTACATATACATGTGCAGATCTAAGTGTGCAAATGGCATGTGTGAGTGTGATGCAGGATCCTAGCAGGGAAGCTCAGAATGTTTCTACCACGCAGAGGATGAGGAGGCTGAGCCCAAGGGTTCTCCTGGGAGCACTAGAGGAAACCAAAGTTTCTGTGCTGCTGGTTGGGGTGGGGGTAAAGAATGGGCAGAGCTGCCCCAGTCTCCTTTCACCACTAGGCCAGAGTCCAGACTGGCAGGAAACCTTGAACCCAAAGCAAACTCAGAAAGTAGATGTATCTGGGACATATTTAATGTGGTGCCTTTAGGAACACTGGGTCTGGGGATAGGTATAGAAGAAGAGATTCAGGCCCCTGAGAGAGCTTCAGGAAGAAGAGACAACCCCATGCTCATAGCCCCATCCAAAGGAGAGGTTGCCAAAGGTTGAACATGACTCACAAAGGGCAAAAAAAAAAAAAAAAAAAAAAAGGAGGGGGGCAGGGAAGAGCAAGCCCATCTTGGGATCCATAGCCACACTTGCCAATGGCCCCATCTATAAGTCACATACTCTCTTTACTGACCCAAAGAATCATCATCTTAAGACAAAGCAGTGGCCTCAGCAAAGGCACTGGCATTGAAGAATGTAAAAGTCTCCACAGGTATCATGAGGAGCTTAGTTTTTCTGGAAGTACATGATGGGCAGGTGTAAGAAGTGTGGTAAGGTGGGGGGCTCCATCCTGAGTGGAATGTGAGGGGGAGGTGAGAGTGGGCTAGGAAAAGGTTTAGGCAGGGCTGTGGTGTGATTGGTTGGGCCCATAAAGAACGCTCTGGTAGCGGTGTGGAAGACAGACTGGAAGAGGGTGAGATCGAGGAGATGTTTAGGAGACAGACTCAGTAGAGTGGGGCAGTGATGAGGGGTTGGAATGTCAGCCTAGATGTCAAGGAGATGATGGGAAGCTATGGAAGATGGGCTGGATTTGAAGGAAGTCTGGACTGTGGGAAGCAAGAGTCCAGTCAGAGGTGCCATGGCTTTGCTAAGAGCCAGGAACAGAAATGATGAACAGAAGAGGAGCTGCAGGGGGATGTTTGTGTGGGTAGAGGGATTTGGAGGCACTGTCTTGACCAGTTGGAACTGGAGGTCTCAGTGGTCGGCTGAGTACAAATGCCTCTCAGGCAGTTGGGATGAGGTCAGCACAGGAGAGAACAACATGACATTGACCACATGAGATGACTCAACCCTCAAGCTGGGCTGGAACAACATCACTGACCCAGAACAGAGGCTCAGACAGATTGGGCAATCATGGCCTTCAACTTGGCAAAAGGTGCATGCCGTGAAGCCTGACAGCGATGAGTTCTCCCAACTTAAGATCTACTTCCCTTATGTATGGCTTGGAGGAGATGCATTTAACTTAAGTTTGGATTATAAAATGTTTACACAAGCATTTATTCCATTAGTATCTTCACTTCCCACCTCAGAACTAAGTGTCTCTACTAATTAAATACATTTATTTTAACTGCAGAAGCATTTATTTCCAAAATAAGGACATGTTAATTATCTGCAGAGTGAAAGTAACCCCATGATGCTAATCTATACATTCATCTGCCTGGATATATATTACCCGTGGATGCCTGGGTATACTGCCAACCATGTTGCAGCACCACTCAACACACTCCTGAACACAGGCACTCTTAGCAGCTTGATCTGCATCCTTCTCATTATCCTTGCTGAAAACAGCACCATGCTCATTCCAAACCTAAGAAGACTAGAGATTCAAGATTCACAAGCATGTGCTGATATAATTCAAGGGCATTTTTGCTGGGAGAGAAGGTAACTGTCTCCAATTACCCTGAGGAGTTTTTTTGCTCATGTTTTATGAGAACTGACACCTTAATTCTCTTGTCACTGATACCTTCTAGACACAGTACATATCTGTAATTCTCATGATAAGTCATTAGTATTAATTAAGCCACATCAGTAGCATAATTTAGCTAGTCAGTCAACATCTTCAGAGAACTCACAGTGGGGGCAGCCCCAGCTCATAACATTGGAGAGTTAAGAAGGGAAGAAGAGCAGCATGGGAAAGAAAGAGTTTTCTAGAAATATGGGCATTTCTGTCTTCACAGCCACAGGGGAGTCACTCACAGAAACCTCAGAAGGAGTGAGATGCTCTTTTATGACATGTATGCTTTTCTTCACTAAACAATGGAGCAGCGATACCTTGGAGCCATCTGGCACCCAAAGGGAGGAACTTCAGAGAGAGGGGAATGCACATGGTTCTAGCAGGGATTTGACCTTTGGCCAAATTCCCGCCTTTGGTCCACCAATCCTGGTCAGTCAGAAGTGAAAAGGTGAGAGAGCTCTTATTTAACAGAATCCTTTCCTTCCCTTTCTCCATCCCTTCCTCCTTTCTCTCTCCCTTCCTACCACCTTTTCTTCTTTCAAGAATATTTACTGAGCACTTACTATGTACCAGGCACTGTACTAAATAATGGAAGGACATTCGTGAACAAATAAAAGTCGCTTCCCCTAAGGAGCTGAGCTCCAAGTGAGGTAGGGGATATTTATAAAGAAATTAACAACAACAACAACAAAAAAACAGTATTTCAGGAATTGGAAAGTGCTGTGAAGAAAAATAGAGGAGGATAAGGTGACAGACGTGATTAGAGCAAATGCTATTTTAAAACCAGATACTTCCCATGTATCACAGAGACATGGCAGTCCAATGATAGTGTTCCTTAAACAGGTGCAGAAGTCCAATGAGGTAGTTTCATACACCATACAGATCCCCTGGCCCCATGGAGAGGATACGTAATCACTGACTACCAGAGACTCCCCAAAATGTTCTTTTTGTATCTCCATTTCCAGTCTTCCCTGGGATGATCAAAACATCATCCATTGCAGGGATTAGATGGGGTTAGGCCCAGGTGACTTAACTTAAGCATGGAGACTTAGACTGGATATTCCCAAGGTGGCAGTGGAAGTCAGTAGGAAGGTAGAGATTCCCACTCTTGGTACCCAGATTCAGCAGGTATACACATAGTGTTAGTAATGACTGGAATAACTTCTATCCTTCAAAAGTGCTAGCTGGGTGCTGTTGGAACTACAGACTGTGAACACCCAACTGGATTTCTTAGCCCAGTACTACATGCCAGTGCCTACAGAAACACATGGACCATCACCATCTATCTTTCCCCTGGGGTAGTGGCTTCCCCGTGGGGATCTCCTGGCTCCTGAATAGTAGTAGGATTGGAAATGAGGTTTCTATTTCCATCAACGAAACATAGGTTAGACTCAAGTTAAGTAAAAGAACCTCAAATTGAATGAACCTTGATTTTTTTGAGAGTGATCCTACATCAAGTACATGTAAGGGTTCATTAAAACTTTCCAAATTAAGGACTGAAACCCCAAATCCTGTGGCCAGCTATTCATCCTTGATTGTGTTGTGTAGAATATAGCAAAACATATGGTTGAATTAGGTCATTTTACACATATGATTTTTAAACACACTAAAGTAGATTCATGTATCATATCCTAAGTTCAAGGGGCTTGAATTTGCTTTGCTTGGCAGCCACTGGTTCTGAGGACCATACTCAAGAGGTATGTATTATCAAATATCTCTGATAAATGACAATGGAGGAAAGACTGCCTTCATATGCCTATGGATATGATATGGATATCTACCAATTTGAAAGAACATCTCATGTTACTGAGGCTCTTGTCCCTTCTTAGTGGGCCACAGGAAGCATTAAAGATGTGAATTATCTGGGAGACTTCAGTCTGTGTAGATTACTACTATATAACAATCTGTTCGTTTGTTTTTGTGCATCTCCTCCCACAGGAATGAGTGCCCCATGATTGTTTTGTGTACCACTATATCCCCATGCCCAAATAAAGTCTGGCCCTGAGTAGATACTCAACAAATATTTGTTGCATGAATGAATGACATAACTTGTTGCATTAGGTCTCTGGGAAAACACAAGCCACAGCCCCATGAGGTACTACTAGGTTGCCTGAAGAAGGCTGTTTATTCTGTTTTACTCTATACTTCTGAGAGTGAAAAATTTGCAAATATTTTTTGTGCCTTGTCTTTTCATTCTTTTAATTGTGAGCTTTGAAGAACTGAATTACTATACTTTGATGAAGTCTAGTTTACCATGCAGTTCTTTTATGGTTTGTGCTTTGGGTGTCATATTTAAAAAGTCTACCTAAGCCAAGGCTGCATGGATTTTCTTCTCCTATGTTTTCTTCTAGAAGTTTTACAGTTTTAGGTTTGACATTTGGGTCTGTAATCCATTCCAAGTTAATTTCTGATTAAGGTGAGGTAATAATAAAGGTTCAGATTTTGGAGGGGGGTTTTTTGTTTGTTTTTTGGCATTTGAATATCCAGTTGTTCCAACACCACTTGTTGGAAAGGTTACCTTTTCTCTATGAATGCAGCAGTAACAGCACACTATTGAAAACATAAATGTTCATTAATAGAGGACCAGTTAAATAAACTTCAGCACAACTATTCAGTGGAAATTCATGGCACATTTACAAACAAAGAAACTGCTCTACAAATGCATTTAGAAGTAAAATTCATTTGTATTTCCTTTTCTGTGAACTGTTCATTCATTTTTTCATTCAATAAATATTCATTGAGTTCCTACTGTGTACCAAGGACTGTTCTAGGCACTGAGGACACAGCAGTGATGTCTGGTAGGGAAAAACAGACAATAAAAAAAAATTACAAACACATTAATTCTGATGATAATAAAAGCAATAGAGAAAAATAAAGCAGAGTAAGAAAGGGAGGGTGTATGGGATTGGATGTTTACAATTTTAAATAGGGTGGTCATGGGGGCCTTTTCCAAGAAGGTGGCATTTAAGTGAAGACTTAAAGGAGGTGAAGGAATAAGCCATGCAGACATCTAGGGGACAAGCATTATAGGCTGCGGGAACATCAAGACCCTGAGGTGAGCTCTGTTGGAGGAGAATGAAGTCTCCAGTGTCACTGGAGAAGAATGAGCAAGTGGAGGGGAGCAATAGGAGATAAGTGGGGACAGACAACAGATCACATAGGCTTTGTAGGTTACTATGAGGACTTTGGCTTTGACTCTGAGTGAGAATGAGGAGTGATGAGGAGGGTTCATCAGAAGAGAGACAGGTTTATCTTGTTAATTTGCAGGTGTTCTTTAAATATTAAGATTACTTCATCTGCCATATGTTTTGATATTTATTACTCCCCATTTACCTTATGTTTCAACTTTGCTTATAATGTTTCTTTACATAAAACTTGTTAATCTTGACTTAGTCAAATTTATCATTTTTTTTTTCTTAATGGATAGTAGTTATTGGCCTACCCAGAATGAATTTTTGCTTCATCCAGTAATAGGCCACAATTTTCATTTGGAATTCATCCTTCTCCCCACCCCTTCCTTGTAATATGCATGGTTTTAGGAGCCTGACGTCTATTGGAAATAATCAGGCCTGGCAATGTCAAATACTGCATTCCCTGGCACATGCTTTCCTCAGTCAACAGTTACTGGTTTAACACAGACGTGAAACTTCAGCTCATCCCAGGGCCCAGCTATTGGCTTCCAGTTCCTCATCCTCTTCTGAACAGGAGATCAAACTCCATAGCAGGCTGCCTAAATTACCCTGAGCCCATCTGTTTGCAAGGTCTGGGGGACTCAGATTCTGCCTCTCTCCACTCCATAACTCTTTCATATATGAATAGAAATAAGCAACCTCGTGAAATATTATCTATATTATTTCAACTCAAATCAGAGGGAAAAGGGAAAAGTCAGCAGTACCCAGAAAGTTCTCAAGCCTTCAGACTGAACTGTGCCTATACATACAAAATATACATACCTCTTTCCTTTAATACTTTTATTGGCTCCCACCAAGTGGGAGCCAATAACTGTTTCCCCACCCAGTGTATAAAAATAATAACTACCTCTCAGCTGCTGATCTTGCATCATTGTAAAACCAGGTGAAGAGACATACCCTAAATGTTTATAGCAGTTATCTTTAGGTCATGGATTGGCAGTGAATTTTCTTATTCCCATTGTCCTTCCTTGTTCTCCAAGTTTATTACATTGCTTCAAATGTAGAAAATAAAGCTATAAAAGTACTATAAAAAATAATAATAATAACTACCTCATAGAGTTAGGAGGAGTTAAATCAGTTATTATATCTAAACCACCAGGGGCCTGCATCAAACAAGTGCTTCCTTAGGGTGGACCTACCTTGTCTCCTCTTCCAAGACCATGTTTAGGCTGATGCTTCTAGTTTCTTCAATTATGTCATTTTCATTTGGGGAGCGGTTTAGTGTCTTCAGTGATCTTTTAAGTGCCCGAGCAGTCCTTCTTTGATGACAATCCTAATAGAGCTGCTTTTCCTTCAATTGTGTGAAAATGCATTACATTTCTACAGTCTTGTGAGAAATTAGACGTTGTCTGTTGGTGTTTAACCAATCTGATTTTTTATTTCCATTGTCTTTGTATTTTTGGTTTTGCTTTTTGGAAGAGACCCACTTTTTTACATTACTTTTTGCTGTGTTGACTTTTTTTCTAAAACACAATTAAATATTAGATGCATTGTTTATTTGAATTTTTTTATGGATCAAAAGTTGCATTGAATCTACATGTTAATGTAGGGTGATTTGACATTGGTATAAGGTTGACATCCTATCCAAAGGCAGGATATGTCTTTCCATATGTTCCACTCTTCTCTTATGTCCCTCAACAGTTTTCTTCACATAAATGTTGCATTTTTAAAGTTTATTCTTGTTTTTTAAATATCCTTTCTAAAAATTATTTTCAATGTGGCCTCTTCTCTATTTGTTCTACATCACGAATAGGCAAACTATGGCCTATGGGTTAAGCCCCACCCACTGGCTATTTTTGTAAATAAAGTTTTGTAATACAGTTTAAAAGGCCATACCCGGTCCTGTGCATGTCATCCATGGCTGCTTTTGTCCCACAGGGGCAGAACTGAGTAGTCACAACAGAGACCATGTGGCCTGCAAAGCCAAAAATATTTACTATCTGGCCTCTTACACAAGTTTGTCCATCTCTGCTCTATGTTTTTGATCTGCTTGTTGAATAAAAGAAGGCTATTAATACCTACATATTAATTGTACACCCAACTACCTTGTTAAAAGTGTACCTTTTTTAATAGTTTTATAGTATTTATCTTAGGTTTTCTAGGTATAACATCTGCAAATACTTTTGTAAATTTTTTTTATTTTTATTTTTTTATAAACATATAATGTATTTTTATCCACAGGGGTACAGGTCTGTGAATTGCCAGGTTTACACACTTCACAGCACTCACCATAGCACATACCCTCCCCAATGTCCATAACCCCACCCCCCTCTCCCAACCCCCCAATCCCCAGCAACCCTGAGTTTGTTTTGTGAGATTAAGAGTCACTTATGGTTTGTCTCCCTCTCAATCCCATCTTGTTTCATTTATTCTTTTCCTACCCCCCAAATCCCCCACGTTGCCTCTCCACTTCCTCATCAGGGAGATCATATGATAGTTGTCTTTCTCCTATTGACTTATTTCACTAAGCATGATACTCTCTAGTTCCATCCACGTCATCACAAATGGCAAGATTTCATTTCTTTTAATGACTGCATAGTATTCCATTGTGTATATATACCACATCTTCTTTATCCATTCATCTGTTGATGGACATCTAGGTTCTTTCCATAGTTTGGCTATTATAGACATTGCTGCTATAAACATTCAGGTGCACGTGCCCCTTCGGATCACTACGTTTGCATCTTTAGGGTAAATACCCAGTAGTGCAATTGCTGGGTCATAACGTAGCTCTATTTTCAACTTTTTGAGGAACCTCCATGCTGTTTTCCAGAGTGGTTGCACCAGCTTGCATTCCCACCAACAGTGTAGGAGGGTTCCCCTTTCTCTGCATCCTTGCCAGCATCTGTCTCTTCCTGACTTGTTAATTTTAGCCATTCTGACTGGTATGAGGTGATATCTCATTGTGGTTTTGATTTGCATTTCCCTGATGCTGAGTGATGTGGAGCACTTTTTCATGTGTCTCTTGGCCATCTGGATGTCTTCTTTGCAGAAATGTCTGTTCATATCCTCTGCCCATTTCTTGATTGGATTATTTGTTCATTGGGTGTTGAGTTTGCTAAGCTCTTTATAGATTCTGGACACTAGCCCTTTATCTAATATGTCATTTGCAAATATCTTATCCCATTCTGTCAGTTGTCTTTTGGTTTTGTTAACTGTTTACTTTGCTGTCCAAAAGCTTTTGATCTTGATGGATTCCCAATAGTTCATTTTTGCCCTTGCTTCGCTTGCCTTTGGCGATGTTCCTAGGAAAAAGTTGCTGCAGCTGAGCTCAAAAAGTTGCTGCCTGTGTTCTCTTCAAGGATTTTGATGGATTCCTTTCTCACATTGAGGTCCTTCATCCATTTTGAGTCTATTTTCATATGTGGTGTAAGAAAATGATTCAATTTCATTTTTCTGCATGTGGCTGTCCAATTTTCCCAGCACCATTTATTGAAGAGGCTGTCTTTTTTCCATTGGACATTCTTTCCTGCTTTGTTGAAGATTAGTTGACCATAGAGCTGAGGGTCTATTTCTGGGCTCTCTATTCTGTTCCTTTGATCTATGTGTCTGTTTTTGTGCCAATACCATACTGTCTTGATAATGACAGCTTTGTAATAGAGCTTGAAGTCCGGAATTATGATGCCACCGACTTTGGCTTTCTTTTTCAATATTCCTTTGGATATTCGAGGTCTTTTCTGGTTCCATATAAATTTTAGGATTATTTGTTCAATTTCTTTGGAAAAAAATGGGTGGGATTTTGATAGTGATTGCATTAAATGTGTAGATTGATTTAGGTAGCATAGACATTTTCACAATATTTGTTCTTCCAATCCAGGAGAATGGAACATTTTTCCATTTCTTTGTGTCTTCCTCAATTTCTTTCATGAGTACTTTATAGTTTTCTGAGTAGATTCTTTGCCTCTTTGGTTAGGTTTATTCCTAGGTATCTTGTGGTTTTTGGTGCAATTGTAAATGGGATTGACTCCTTTATTTCTCTTTCTTCTGTCTTGTTAGTGTAGAGAAATGCAACTGATTTTTGTGCATTGATTCTATATCCTGACACTTTACTAAATTCCTGTACAAGTTCTAGCAGTTTTGGAGTGGAGTCTTTTGGGTTTTCCACATATAGTATCATATCATCTGTGAAGAGTGATAGTTTGACTTCTTCTTTGCCAATTTGGATGCCTTTAATTTCTTTTTGTTGTCTGATTGCTGAGGCTAGGACTTACAGTACTATATTGAATAGCAGTGGTGATAATGGAAATCCCTGGCATGTTCCTGACCTTAGTGGAAAAGCTTTCAGTTTTTCTCCATTGAGGATGATATTTGTGGTGGGTTTTTCATAGATGGCTTTGATAATATTGAGGTATGTGCCCTCTATTCCTACACTTTGAAGAGTTTTGATCAGGAAGGGATGCTGAACTTTGTCAAATGCTTTTTCAGCATCTACTGAGAGTATCATATGGTTCTTGTTCTTTCTTTTATTAATGTATTGTATCACATTGATTGATTGATTTGCAGATGTTGAACCAACCTTGCAGCCCAGGAATAAATCCCACTTAGTCGTAGTGAATAATCCTTTTAATGTACTGTTGAATCCTATTGGCTAGTATTTTGGTGAGAATTTTCACATCTGTGTTCATCGAGGATATTGGTTTGTAATTCTCCTTTTTGATGGGATCCTTGTCTGGTTTGAGGATCAAGGTGAGGCTGGCCTCGTAAAATGAATTTGGAAGTTTTCCTTCCATTTCTATTTTTTGGAACAGTTTCAGGAGAATAGGAATTAGTTCTTCTTTAAATGTTTGGTGGAATTCCCCCGGGAAGCCGTCTGGCCCTGGGCTTTTGTTTGTTTGGGGATTTTTGATGACTGTTTCAATCTCCTTACTGGTTATGGGTCTGTTCAGGTTTTCTATTTCTTCCTGGTTCAGTTGTGGAAGTTTATATGTCTCTACAAATGCATCCATATCTTCCAGATTGTCACATTTGTTGGTGTAGAGTTGGTCATAGTATGTTCTTATAATTGCTTGTATTTCTTTGGTGTTGGTTGTGATCGCTCCTCTTTCATTCATGATTTTATTAATTTGGGTCCTTTCTCTTTTCTTTTTGATAAGTCTGGCCAGGGGATTATCAATCCTATTAATTCTTTCAAAGAACCAGCCCCTAGTTTCATTGATTTGTTCTTTTTGTTTGTTTGTTTCTATTTCATTGATTTCTGCTCTGATCTTTATGATTTCTCTTCTCCTGCTGGGTTTAGGCTTTCTTTCTTGTTCTTTCTCCAGCTCCTTTAGGTGTAGGGTTAGATTGTGTATTTGAGACCTTTCTTGTTTCTTGAGAAAGGCTTGTACCACTATATATTTTCCTCTCAGGACTGCCTTTGCTGTGTCCCACAGATTTAGAACCATTGTGTTTTCATTATCATTTGTTTCCATGAATTTTTTCAATTCCTCTTTAATTTCCTGGTTGACCCATTCATTCTTTAGAAGGATGTTGTTTAGTCTCCATGTATTTGGGTTCTTTCCAAACTTCCTCTTCTGATTGAGTTCTAACTTCAGAGCATTTTGGTCTGAAAATATGCAGGGAATGATCCCAATCTTTTTTTTTTAATTTACTTTTTATTTATTTTCAGCATAACAGTATTCATTATTTTTGCACCACACCCAGTGCTCCATGCAATCCATGCCCTCTATAATACCCACCACCTGGTACCCCAACCTCCCACCCCCTGCCCCTTCAAAACCCTCAGATTGTTTTTTCAGAGTCATAGTCTCTCATGGTTCACCTCCCCTTCCAATATCTCCAAACTCCCTTCTCCTCTCTAACTCCCCATGTCCTCCATGCTATTTGTTATGCTCCACAAATTAGTGAAACCATATGATAATTGACTCTCTCTACTTGACTTATTTCACTCAGCATAATCTTTTCCAGTGTCAGGAACATGACAAGGATGCCCAATCTCACCACTCTTGTTCAACATAGTATTAGAAGTCCTAGCAACAGCAATCAGACAACAAAGGGAAATAAAATGTATCCAAATTGGCAATGAAGAAGTCAAACTCTCTCTCTTCGCAGATGACATGATTCTATATACGGAAAACCCAAAAGACTCCATCCCCAATCTACTAGAACTCATACAGCAATTCAGCAACGTGGCAGGATACAAAGTCAATGTACAGAAATCAGTGGCTTTCTTATACAATAACAATGAAAATACAGAAAGGGAAATTAGAGAATCGATTCCATTTACTATAGCACCAAGAACCATAAGATACCTGGGAATAAACCTAACCAAAGAGGTTAAGGATCTGTACTCAAGGAACTACAGAACACTCATGAAAGAAATTGAAGAAGACACAAAAAGATGGAAGACCATTCCATGCTCTTGGATCGAAAGAATAAACATTGTTAAAATGTCTATACTGCCTAGAGCAATCTATACTTTTAATGCCATTCTCAAAATTCCACTGGTATTTTTCAAAGACCTGGAGCAAATAATCCAAAAATTTGTATGGAATCAGAAGAGACCCCGAATCGCTAAGGAAATGTTGAAAAACAAAAATAAAACAGGGGGCATCACGCTACCTGATTTCAAGCTTTACTACAAAGCTGTGATCACCAAGACAGCATGGTACTGGCATAAAAACAGACACATAGACCAGTTCAGACACATAGACCAGTGGAACAGAGTAGAGAACCCAGATATGGACCCTCAACTCTATGGTCAAATAATGTTCGACAAAATGGGAAAAAATATACAGTGGAAAAAAGACAGTCTCTTCAATAAATGGTGCTGGGAAAACTGGACAGCTATATGTAGAAGAATGAAACTCAATCCCAGTCTTTTGATACCGGTTGAGACCTGATTTACGACCCAGGATGTGATCTATTCTGGAGAATGTTTCATGTGCACTAGAGAAGAATGTGTATTCTGTTGCTTTGGGATGAAATGTTTTGAATATATCTGTGATGTCCATCTCGTCCAGTGTGTCATTTAAGGCCTTTATTTCCTTGTTGATCTTTTGCTTGGATGATCTGTCCATTTCAGTGAGGGGAGTGTTAAAGTCCCCTACTATTATTGTATTATTGTTGATGTGTTTCTTTGATTTTGCTATTAATTGGTTTATAGAGTTGGCTGCTCCCACATTAGGGGCATAGATATTTAAAATTGTTAGATCTTCTTGTTGGACAGACCCTTTAAGTATGATATAGTGTCCTTCCTCATCTCTTATTACAATCTTTGGCTTAAAATCTAATTGATCTGATATAAGGATTTCCACCCCAGCTTTCTTCTGATGTCCATTAGCATGGTAAATTATATTCCACCCCCTCACTAAATCTGGAGGTGTCTTCGGGTCTAAAATGAGTTTCTTGTAGGCAACATATTGATGGGTTTTGTTTTTTTATCCATTCTGATACCCTGTGTCTTTTGATTGGGGCATTTAGCCCATTAACATTCAGGGTAACTATTGAGAGATATGAATTCAATGCCATTGTATTGCTTGTAAGGTGATTGTTACTGTATGTTGTCTCTGTTTCTTTCTGATCTACTACTTTTAGGGTCTCTCTTTGATTAGAGGACCCCTTTCAATATTTCCTGTAGGGCTGGTTTGGTGTTTGCAAATTCTTTCAGTTTTTGTTTGTCCTGGAAGCTTTTTATCTCTCCTTCTATTTTCAATGATAGCCTAGCTGGATATAGTATTCCTGGCTGCATGTTTTTCTCGTTTAGTGCTCTGAATATATCATGTCAGTTCTTTCTGGCCTGCCAGGTCTCTGTGGATAGGTCCGCTGCCAATCTAATGTTTTTACCCTTGTATGTTACAATCTTCTTTTCCCGGGCTGCTTTCAGGATTTTCTCTTTGTCGCTAAGACTTGTAAATTTTACTATCAGGTGATGAGGTGTAGACCTATTCTTATTGATTTTGAGGGGGGGTTCTCTGCACCTCCTGGATTTTGATGCTTGCTCCCTTTTCCCTTTTAGGGAAATTCTCTACAATAATTCTCTCCAATATACCTTCTGCTCCCCTCTCTCTTTCTTCTTCTTCTGGAATCCCAATTATTCTGATGTTGTTTCGTCTTATGGTGTCACTTATCTCTCAAATTCTCCCTTCATGGTCCAGTAGCTGTTTGTCTCTCTTTTGCTCAGCTTCTTTATTCTCTGTCATTTGGTCTTCTATGTCACTAATTCTTTCTTCTGCCTCATTTATCCTAGCAGTAAGAGCTCCCATTTTTCATTGCACCTCATTAATACCTTTTTTTATTTCATCTTGGTTAGATTTTAGTTCTTTTATTTCTCCAGAAAGGGCTTTCATATCTCCAGAGAGGGTTTCTCTAATATCTTCCATGCCTTTTTCGAGCCCGGCTAAAACGTTGAGAATCGTCATTCTGAACTCTAGATCTGACATATTACCAATGTCTGTGTTGATTAGGTCCCTAGCCTTTGGTACTGCCTCTTGCTCTTTTTGTTTTTTTTTTTTGTGGTGAGTTTTTCCACCTTGTCATTTTGTCCAGATAAGAGTATATGAAGGAGCAAATAAAATACTAAAAGGGTGGCAAAGACCCCAGGAAAATCCAATTTAACCAAATCAGAAGAGACCCCAAATCGTGGGGGGAGGGGAAGGGGATCAAAAGAAGTTCAGGAAAAAAAATTTTAAAAGAGCAAAGAAAAAATACAAAAAAGAAGTATATATATATATATATATATATATATATATATATATATATATATTAGACTGGTGACTAGAACAGGCTCACTGACTTAATTTTGGGAGTATTTTGGTCTCTTAGAAGAAACTACCTCCCAAAATTTTAAAGAATGAAAAACGTATATAAGGGTAAACACAAAGAAGGGATGGAATATGCCTATAAAGATGAAAAAAAAATTTTTTTTAGTTTCTAAAAAAGAAGTTGATAAAGTAAGTTGGTTGGGGGAATAAAGAAAAAGAAAGTGGAGAGAATTTGCTCAGGCTGGGGACTAGAACAAACCCAGAGCTAGATTTAGGGTGTATTTTGATCTATTAGAAGTTGTACCCCAAATTTTTTAGAAGAAAAAACCCCATGTGTATACAAAAAATAGTTAGATACAATGAAGGATAAAATATGACTATAATAATGAAGATTCAAAAAGATTATTATTTTTTATGAAATGTATTGTTAAGATAAACTAGTTAAAAACGTTAAAAAAGAAAAAGGTAAAAGTTAAAAAAAAAGTTTAAAAAAATGAAATTAAAAAATTAAATTAACTGCAAGACTAAAGAAACATAGGGAGAAAACTATGAGTTCCATGCTTTGCTTTTTCCTCCTTGGAAATTCCGTGGCTCTCCTTGATAAGTGAACTTGGTCTTGGCTGGATTTCTTGTTGATCTTCTGGGGGAGGGGCCTGTTGTAGTGATTCTCAAGTGTCTTCCCCCAAGGCAGAATTGCCCTGCCCTTACCAGGGGCCAGGCTAAGTAATCTGCTCGGGTTCGCTTTCAGGAGCTTTTGTTCGCTGAACGCTTTCCGTAGAGTTCTGGAGGACAGGAATGAAAATGGCGGCCTCCCAATCTCTGGCCCTGAGGAGCGGCGAGCTTGGGGCCGGAGATTGGGAGGCCACCATTTGCAGAGAAAAGCGCTCAATCACTCCCATCTCCTTGGCCTCCAGCTGCGCTCTGAGCTCACCCAGCCTGCGACCAGTTCAAGGTAACCCTGAGTTGAGAGCTCACTCCTCGGCTCTTTCTCTGTAGCCGGCTTCCCCACTCTAATCCCTGCAAGCTCTGAAACACTCAGACACCCCCAGTCCTTCTGTGACCCCACAGGACCTGGGGCCACGCTGACCCCATATGGGCTTCACCCCAGTTTAGCCTCTGAAGCAATGTCCCTCAGTGGAGCAGACTTAAAAATCCTGATTTTGTGCTCCATTGCTCAACTGCTTGCCAGGAGCTGGCCCCTCCCCCCGTGGCCTATCTTCCCGTCGCTTTGGATTCACTTCTCCGCCGGTCCTACCTTTCAGAAAGTGGTCAATTTTCTGTTTCTAGAATTGCTGTTCTTCTTCTCTTCAATCTCCCGTTGGATTTGTAGGTGTTTGCAATGGTTTGATAAGCTGTCTAGCTGATCTCCTACTACCTGATGTCATCTCAGCCTGCTACTTCTCTGCCATCTTGACTCCTCCGCCAACATCTGCAAATACCGATAATTCTATTTTGCTAAATTTTCCTTTAGAATTTTTATATTTATATTCACAATGAGAAATTGGTTTTAACTTCCTTTTTGTGTTTATCAACATAGTTTCACTCAGAAAAACAGAGCCACAGGTAGTAAACACATATAGTCAGTGTTTACTACTACTGTACTTAATCCTTAACTATCTCAGAAGTTATTATGAAAATCTGGGTTTATTTTAATTTTGAATTCTTTGAATTCTCCAAATTATTTGAATTATGACTGTAATAATTATTACTGTAATAATTTGGTGGATTCCAAATGAAAACTGAGGCCTATTACTGGATGAACCAAAATTTAATTCTGAATAGGCAAACAACAACTGTTTATTATGCAAAAGATTGATAAACATGACTAAAGATTAATTTGAAGTTTTTGAATTAACATAGAAATCCAGGCCTATTTAAATTTTGGTAAAGCTAGTGGAGCAAGTCAGCAGAATCACTGCAGAAGATCAGGAAAGTTGCAGTTGGAAGGTCTGGGAAGCAGACACTGAAGATCCAAGTGTGAAGCACGGAGGTGAAGGATACTCAAAGTCTTACCATGAAACTGCTGGAATTCTCAACAACCTCTGAGAAAGCTTCCATTCTGCAGCAACAAAGAAGTGGTTCTCAAGCTACTGACAAGAAGTCATTGTGAATCTCTCATCTGTCCTTATGTCTGATTGCACTAGATCTCAGAGACAAATGACTTCTACTTCCCTCTGCCTCCTAAATGTCATGAGAGCTCCTCTCACTTGACCACCTCTAACCCAGAACATGTACAAGGCAGGTGATTCTGGGAAATACAGTCCCTGGTTTCTCCAAGAAATGGGTATGATGCCAAGTTGACAACAGACAATCTAACAGCTTTTTAAAGCTTTGGTACCAATGCTTTCTTTATGCTCTTAATATATAATCTGTTTTTGTGATTATTCCATGGGCCCATGAAAAGAGGATGTATTCTCTGATTTCAGCATACAGAATCAATCTACTTTATTGGTTAGGTGTTAATAAGGTAGATTTTTAAAATTATGTTTAATAATATACCTTATTAGTTTGGTTGCTTATAATCCTTAAAATTATTTTTGACTATTTGTTAAGGAATAGTAGAGCTAAATTGAAAAATCCTACTTCATATGTGTTTCTCTTTGTATTCCTCTAAATTCTCCTTTATAAATTTTGATGGCATGTTACTTGGTGCATAGATATCCATTGCTGTTAGACCTTTATTATGTATTATACCCTGCTCTTCTTTGTCTCATTTTTTTTCTTGAATTCAACTTTATCTAATAGCAATTTTCAGATGTCTCCTTTATTTCCATGTGTCTTATATGTATTTGCCCATTCTTTTGCTTTCAGTTTTTCCAAGTCATTTCATTTTAGGTAAGTATCATATAGTCAGTATTTAATTGCAATTTGCTTTGTCAATTCAATATCAGATTCTTTTTTTTCTGTGCATTGATGTGGTAGATGCATTTATTATGAATATTATAATTTTTTTTTAAAAATTTGATCTTCTGCTTTGTTTTGTAGAGTGTTTCCTTCTGTTACTTTGGAAGGTGTATTGTTTCTCAATTCTAATGGATGTCTTTATGAGAATAATTGTAGATACTATACTTAATCCTCTACCTATTTAGTTTGATTTATTAATAGTAATAAACTAAATAAATATACCCCTACTTCTAACTTCTTCCCTCTACCTCTTAATTTTGTGGGGTAGACATTAGTCCTAGTTTTTCTAGTTTTTTTATTGGTTAACTTTATACATTTATATATATTTATGCCTTTTAAAATTTAATGGCTATCCTTAAAAATATCACTTGTCTGCCTCCATTTATTATGAAAAATAAGAAAGTCAGCTGCACAATTTCACTTTCTCTCCCCTTCTCACCCCTAGCTTTTGTTGTTTATTTTAATATTTCTCCACTGTCATTGTTGACTATATTTACATTTTTTAATGTTCATTCCCACAATTATTTTAACCTTTACCATAATTTTACATTTATTTTTGTCATAGGCTTTCCCATTCATTTTTTGGTTCAACTTCATCTGCTAATACCTTCTGTAAAGTGTTCATAAGAACTATGCTCCTTGAATTCTTGCATATTTAGAAATATTGGTCTGTTGCCATTATACCAGAAAGGCAATTTAGGGAGATAAAAATTATTGGCCTATACAGTCTTTTCCTGAAGACTCAGGAAGCATTCCTCCACTGTCTTTTAGTGTTGAACATGGATGGGTCTTCAGCCAATTTGTGTTTATTTTATTGTTGTTGATAGTTGGATCATTTTTGCCTGGTTTCCTATAGAATTTTTTCCTTTATCTTCTAATTCAGGCAACTTTACTAAACTATGGTTCTTTGCCAATTAATCTTTTTGTTCTTAAGACATACTGTGCCCTGTCAACCTTTTCTTTTTTAAGATTTTATTTATTTATTTGAAAAGAGGGCAGGGGGAGAGAGAGCACAGAGGGAGAGGAAGAAGCAGACTCCTTCTGAGTAGGGAGCCCAACATGGGGTTTAATCCCAGGATCCTGAGATCATGACTTGAGCTGAAGGCAGCTGCTTAACTGACTGAGCCACTCAGGCACCCCCCCTCCAATCTTTAGATGCAAATCTTATTTAATATAAAAAAGTTTTTAAAATTTTATCTTTGAATATTTTCTAATTTTTAATTTTTTTTCTTCAAGAAGAAAACATTTTTGCTTATGTTGTCTCTCTCTCTCCTTTGCCTGTCTTCCATATCTACAATTTTTCTGTTATTATTTTTTAAATTTCCATTTTATTTTACTAAAATGTCTCAAGTTTGCCATCCAAATTTCTGATGTCATCGGTGTTTACTATTACATCAGTTAGTAGTATGATGATACTGTGTCATCAGTTAGTACAATTTCCAAAGTAGTCATAATTTCTGTGCTTTTAGCTTTCTCTTCTACTTTGTGTCCTAGACATAGCCAGCTTAATTTTAATCTCCTTCTGTTGCCTTTCTTGATTCCTTATGGCTCTGCATTGAACTTTTAATTCATACATGATTTCTTTTTAGTTCTTTGAATTCTAAGATAAATATTTAATCATAATATTCATCAGATCCACATCAAAATGTTCATACTATATAGGCTTAGTTTTCCCTTTTTCTCCTATTATTTTTCACCATTTTTTGATATATTTGTACAAATCTCCCAATTCCCCTTGCATTATTAGTCATCCTTAAGTGAGCAGAAGTCTTCCTAGACCAGGTATTGGAAAGGAATAGTGTGGAAGAGGGACCACAACAACATTCTGGGTTAGCAGAAAATCCCCTGACTTCTAATAAAGTACTTTACAATTCATGGTCTTGTGGGAGAAGATGGTGGGGTGGGTTTTATGGATGTGTTTTGTGTGTGACAGAGAGTGGTGAAGAGGCAGCTTAAACTTTCTTTCCTCTTCGTACACAAAGAACGGCTACTGCAGAGCTGCTTAACACCCATAAGTGTTCCTTCACATGTTGTACATTTACAAAGATGGAGTATCTGTGAGTTTTCTCATTCATTTCTATCTACTCTGCCATTTTACAGTATCTAAAGGGGGTTAGATGGCTCCTGCAATCAAAATTGCACCCAGATCTTACTGTTCCAAATAAAGAACTATTGGTTTTGCCCTCAGGATGGACCAACTAATTTGGAGAATTTTGTGCTTTGCCAGCTATCCCCAAGATTTGGAAAGACATTCATCCACTACTGGAGTCCCCATCACTCCAGTCCAATGTTCACTGCATGTGACATCCCCTCTAATTTTTGTAGTTCATGATTATAGGTATTTCCTGGTTTCAAAAAATTAGAGTATCTGTCTTTGTTTCTCTTTCTTTTTTTTTTTTTTTTTCTAATTCGGTTTCAAAGAAAATACATTTTTACCCAGTATCTTAAAACTAATGTCTAGAAGGAACCTAGACTGCTCATTTAGATATGTTGTGCTATACATAACCTGGCAGAGACTGCTACCTGTTCATGAGAATGTATTTCCTCTTCTTGATTATACAAGACACTATTTCCTGGCTACCTTTGCAGTTATTTGGGGCCACATGATTAAGATTTGGCCAATGGAATTTAGGTAGAAGCAAGGTGTGCCAATTCTAAGCCTGGCCCATTAAAAACTCCAACATGCATTCTTCTACAATTTCCCCCTTTTGCCTAATTAAGTTGGAGATAGTCACAGTGACATGGTAGCCATATACTATAGAAGGCAGAGCCTCCTTCAGCCTGCACCCCTGAATGACTCTGTGGAATAGAGAAACAAAGCCTTTGGTCAATCTGAGACCCCCATGGATTGTTTTGCCTTTTTTTTTTTCAAGTTTTACTTATTCGAGAGAAAGAGAGAGAGAGAGAGACTGTAAGTGGGAAGAAGGGTGGAGGAAGAGAGAATCCTCAAGCAGATTCCCTGCTAAGCATACAGTCCAATGTGGGGCTCAATCTTGAGACCCTGAGAGCATGACCTCTGCCAAAATCAAGAGTTGGTCATTTAATCCACTGAGCCACCCAAGTACCCCCATCTTGGATCATTACACAAGGAAGAATTAAACTTCAATTCTGTTCAACCATTACAAGTGTGGGTTTGTTTATTAGTGCAGCCTAACCTCACCTAAACAATATATGAATGGAGTCAAGACAACAGGGAAGGCTGTTCAGTGTATATTTATCCTTAGAGATGATTATAAAAATTATAAGGATCAAACACCAATGCTGGTTGACCCAACATTAACCAGAATAAACAGTAATATGATGCCAGAAAGAGGTGCCATAGTTATGAGAGGGAGACTGATCATTGCTATGGACAGAAAAGTAAGAGCTAAGTAGCCAACCACTAGAATCCTTACATTAAGGAGGATGGGAGCCTACCTGTATATAAAATATAGGAAGTAAATAGGACAGGGCAATCAAGGTGAATCAAGGGCATAACCCTTTGCCCATAAGAGAATTTAAAGGAAAAACTTCCTATACCTATTTCATGCTGAAGGGGTCCTCTAGCTGTTAAAGTTTCTACCCTTAAATAAGGCTGCATTGTCCAGACTTTCTGGGACCCAGAATGAATTAGACCATGTAGTTGACAGGCAGGAAAGAGAAGACTAGATCATAGAGCAGCCATTCTGGCCACTGCCCTCTGAAGACCTAAATAAAGAAGCATCACTTTCAAGCTTCCCCTTCCCTACGAAAGAATTTGAGATCTAGACCTCCTTCTAGCCACAGCATCTGCTTCATTCATTTAACATCCAGTTGCTGGTGGTTACAATAATAAGACCCGAAACATTTGTATCAGACACGAAAGATCATACTAATAAGGGCAGGAAAGACAATGACTCTTTACCAATGCCTGATGAGAATGAAGACCCGGCCCTTCCCTCCAGGAGCTCATTGTTTCCCTGGGCAAGCCACTCACTCCCCAGGCCAGACAGTGGAAAGCAGCAGTCTCAGGTCAATTGGTTGGGAAGGTAATAAAGATTCAGCCAAGTGGTCCTTACTGGCAGGAACCCCTTCCAAATTTCTGCACTCAGTTTTGTATTTATAATTTTGAATTTTTTTTCTCAAAGAGGTACCCCAAATTATATAAGCTTTAGGTTCTGTGCAATCTGGATCTGCTCCTTGGAAGCCAAATAGCTTGATCAGAAATCACTTCCAGGGGTACTAGAACAGTCATGGTTAGATATTTAAATGAAAACGCACAGAATGTGCAGGACCTTCAGGTTGAAACCAAGGCTCTCCTGCAGCTGGTGTTTGTGTGACCGCCGGGGAAACCGAAAGCAGGGCATCCCCACCTGCTGGCAGGAGACCAGAACTGCACCACATGGCCTGGGCCACAGACGTTAGGCTTTGTTTTCCTTTAAGCGAATAAATAAAATCAAGCAAGCAACAGCATCTGGGGTTAGGAAAGTACGAGAAGGACTCAGGAGCACCACTCCTCCAACAAAGCCATCACTTCCGTTTTGAGGAACACCTTCTAGGTCCTGTTCACAGGCACCCACAGTTTTGCATGGACATAATGGTGTTCTAGACAGTCTTGTGTCATAGAAGGCATTTCATTTTTTTTTTCACAGATCATAAGCATTTTACATGCTTCCACACTGTCCTCATAGCCCGCTGTTTGAACAGCTACGTCATATAGCAGAAGGGCCCTGAGTGATTTCAGCAGCCCCGTCTAGGGCCACTTTCATAATAATGCTGTAATGGCTACTTTTGAGTATAGAACTTTGTCTCTCCCGGGGTTATTTAGGGAGAACTGCTGTGACCAAGTCCCAGGCCATGGCCTGGCTTACAGGAGGCAGGATTTCAGAGGGCAGGGTGGCCTGACCTTGAGCCAGGGCACAGCAGATGCATAGTGGATGAATAAATGGGCAAGAGAATGAATGAGTGCGTCTGTTGGTCAGCGAGTGACAGGCAGAGCGAACCCCAGGGGATTTACACAATCCCTGGAATATTCTGGTGTGCCAGTCTTACCACCCTCTCATCAACACTGACAACCAGTATTCAAGAGAATTTTGGCCAGGAGGTTTTTGACATTCTGCTCTGGAATGTCTGAGTTCCAACTGCTTTCACAATTTATATACTCAGTGAAATGTAGACTCTAGTGAATTATTTATAGCAATTTCACTCCACATATTGAAAGGGCATTCTACGTTAATCAATTAAAAGTTGTGATAAATTGCTTTCTAAAAATTATACATGTGAAACCCAGAAACCACCAAGCCCCTCTAGTGGGCACACCAATGTCCCATCCACATGCATTTCTGGCCAATGCCGGCTGACTGAGTGATCAGCGAACAGGTAGGAGGATGCACTGAACCAACAGCTGACCTGGAGTCAGAGGACCTGGCTTTTCTTCCTATTCCTACCATGAATTTGCACTGTGGCCCTGGATAAGTCATGTGCCCTCTCTGTTCCCTTCTAAGCTGAAGGGCTTACTTCCTTTCCGAGGCCCTTCTGAAACCAGAGTTCTATTAGTTTTATTAGATCAGACAGTCTTGGACTTTGCCAAGATCACTAGGCCTAAGGAGGTTCTGGGGCTTCCCCTTCCTAGACCAAACACTGCAAAGGTGAGACCTTAAGAAAGGGCCTGCGTTTTCAGCCATGTATGCAAGAAAGAAGACGGCGGAGGCCACAGAACAGCCCACTGTCACCCACAAACTAGGGAGCAAAGGATATAATCATTCTCCAGGGAACAGCTGGCAAGCACAGGCCTGGTCTAAAGATAGTCAGACTCTGCGGTTTGCCCGCAAAACCACGCACGCCTACCTGCCAGGCGGGAGGCCGAGGAGTACAACACCATCAAGGACCACACCTCACCCCTGCTCAGCAGGCCTGCCACCAGGCCACCAAGCCCAAAATACAACCCAGCACACTTTCTAAGCTCCACTTTGAGCCAGGCCAGGCCCGTCACTGAAGAACTCCAGGGACAGGGCTGGCTGAGTGTTTGTCCCCCTGCAGCTCACAATCCAGGGGAGGCAATGGGCTCACGGCCTAGTTTCAAATCTCCAAATAGAATTACTGAGCTCTTAAAGAGGGTTCAAAAAAATACAGGGAGAAATGGATTTCGGCAGGGTGGGGAGGTGGGGGGAGATGGTGCCAGGAATGGCTTCCTGAGGAAATGTCACTTGTGACAAGTCTGAAACAAGTTAGATTTTGACAGAAAGCAAGAAAGCAATAAGAAGGGGGGGCAGTGAGGCGGAGGTCCTGTCAGAATGCACAGCATGAGCCAAGGATCTGCAGGCAGGAAAGCATGAGGTAGGGCAGACAGCAGTGAAGAGCATAGTCTGGGGCACGAGAGGCCCAGAAGGACGCCCCTGGAGTACAGGAGGCCCAGAAGGATGCAGGGTCTCCTGCTCAGCTGGAGTCCACTGCAGCTGGGAAAGGAACAGGTCCCGTTTGAGGCTTGGCCCAGGGATCAGGTCAGCTGTTGACCATGACCTCCTGCCCCTGACGCTGTCACCCTCTCAGGGCAGTCCCAGAGCTGTGCCGAGACAGATGCACACAGCAGTGTAGGAATCAAGAGCCTCTGTCTCATTTTCTGGGCTCTAAGAAAATCTGAGCAAAACAGCAAGGTCTCCCAAGGGAGTGAGGAAGCGGTGTGGCCCCCAAGGAACAAGAGGCTCCTCCACACGGCTGTTCTCGCCATGCGGCGGCGGCCGGCTCAGTGCCCCTGCTTCCAGGCCTGATGCTTCCCATATGGTCAGCTCAGATGTGCAGCAGTCCTCAATTTTTATTATTTGAGTCATATAATCATTATTGCTCTCATTACCCAAAATCACATAAACACCCGTTTAAGAGTAATGTAGGGATCATTTTTCTCTTTTATTTGATGAGATGATCTTTCTGGTTGGGTCTTCAGGCAAGAGGGGTGGGCAGTGGGGAGCAGCCTGCCTCATCACACTCTCTCCTGTGTTTGCTTCTCCACTGCACACCCCACAAACCCCCCCACCCCTGCAGGTTAGGAAGAGGGCCCCTGGAGGCCTCAGATGGCTGAGCAAGGGCTGGGGGCTCGGTGGCCTGACATCCTGGGACATCACCAACAAGGAGTTATACCTTGTTGAGTCTAAAGGGCACCTAGTGATCTACCTACATGGGGAATGACAAATGGGACCCATATCACTTTCCAGTTCGGAATGATTGGGAGTGTCTGCCTGGAATGTTGTGTTAAGGACTCTGAGGCATCATCTGGACCCTGTAGGAATATGCCTTCCCCAGAGAGATGAAGATTTCAAAACCTGTGGAGGGTTGGGGTGGGATTTCTAACAGCTGTCATAGACTAAATACCTACTGTGTGCCAGACACTCCTCCACACCCCACTGGACTTTGCACATGACCCCCACACACACATACACACCACACACACATAATAGGGAACAGCCAACATCTCAGGACAATTCATTGGGCCTCTCCCCTTGATCCACTTTTTGTGATCAGGCCCCACTCTCCACTTTTCAGAACCCCTAGAGCCTTTCATAGGGGTTAGCCAGCACCAGCTCTCAGGACAGAGGCCCTTGAGTCAACAAATGGGCAACCTGGGGGGTGGAGGATGTCCAACTCCAGAGCCCAAGGTCTTCCTCCCACGGGGAATGTCACAACTTCCTTGGGGAGTGCAAATCTCTGCCGGGCTGTGCCTGAAGACTGATCTCATTTTTACTTGCAAGGCCCTGAGGCTTTGAGGTCAGCTTGAGCATCATTCCTGAACCATAATTTCCAAGCAAATACACACAGGTCTATCCCATCCCTTCAGAGCTCTGCTGAAGCACGTGTTCCCTCATGACTTCTTGAGGAGCAGAGGGAGGAGAAGGCTTCCTGGGGCTGTCATGACAAGGTACCACAAATGAGGTGGCTTAAATAAGTGTACTGTATCACCTCCGGAGCCCAGAAATCCCAGCTCCAGGTGTTGGTAGGCTGGGTTTCTTGACTTGCAGAAGCATCATCCCGATCTCTGCCTTCAGGCTCACATGGCGTTCTCCCTGTTTACAGACCATCTCCATTTCTGAATTGTGCCTTTTTATAAGGACAGCAGTCATGCCAGGTTAGGGCCCATCCTTGTGAACTCAGCTAAACCCGCTGCAAAAACTCCTTTCCAAACAAGGCCACACTCCGAAGCAGTGGGAGTTAGGACTCCAACATAGGAATTTAGGGTGAACACAATTCAACCCATAATGGCAAATTGTAGTCAGAGGACAGAGATCAGCAATGAGCAGGGAGTTCACAAGAGCCTAAAAGGCTTTCTGAAGGAGGGCAGAGAATGGGGTGCCGGAAAGAGGGTAGGGATGGTGACCCTGCCTCCGTCTGGGTTGTTGGGGGCAAAGACAGTAAGGCTCGTGTTTCTCTGACAGGAAAGCACAGCTGACTAGAGTTACTGAGGCACGAAAGACGCAAAGCTTCAGAAAGTCCTTGCCGCTCTCACCTTCCATAGATTCTCAAACCTGGTGGCAGAGGTTATGTGATCCTAAATGGAGAAGTTGTGGCTCAGGCAGAAGGGACTCACCCAAGGTCACACAGCCAGTTCGACAGACCAAGATCTCACTCCTCAGTCTCTAGCATCTTACTAGAACTCCCAGATCAGGGGGATGACCAAGCCTAGTGTCCTTTTACCACTTCCCTTCCACCTTCTGCAGGCCCTGGGGACTGTCTACAGGGGCCGCCTAGAAATACCTCCTTGCACCAAAGAAGGGATTCCTAGTCATGGGCACGGGAAGAGGGTGCATTCCCAGTGCTGGGTGGAAGTCCAAGTTTTGTGCAAGTCGTATGCCCCGTCTTCCCCATGGAGACAACTGCTGCTTCCTACTCTCAGGCAGCCTGCCCTTGGAAATGTGTCACCTGACATCTCAGGGCTGCTTCTGCTTTGCTGGTAGGTACAGCAGGACAAGAGCATCAAACGAAGACTACAATGTGGGGGCTTAGGAGGTGGCCCTAATGGACTAGTGCAAGGACCCTGTGGCGGACACTCCAGCCGCTAGGATGGAGGGGCAGGAATGGGGGTGTTGGCCTTTGTCTGGTCTTTCAGTGGGCACTCAACAGGTGGCAGGGTAGCTGAGCTTGGGAGCCTAGAAGGTGAGCAAGGAAGGGTCTATAGAGGGCATTTTCCAAGTCTCACAGGTGCTGAGAGCTGAGGGCACAGCAGGAGTGCCAGCCACTGAGGGCTCCCCAGGAGACACTGGGCCCTCACTGACAGTCCTAAGAGACAGTGTGCACTCCAGAAGGATGTCCTCTTCTCTGAGGGAGTCAATGCCTCCCGTGCCAAGAGGTTTGTCACGTAGCAATTTGACTAAAAGGTGGCCCTTGTAAATGTCTCCTCAGCAAGACCCACGACACACAATTTGTCTCGGGACACTTGCATTTGTCACCTTTCTAACTGCCAACTATTATTAAAGGCATTAGAATAGACCTAGAGTAACTATTTCACCATTAACATAGAGATGGCTTTTAAGTTGTCCTGGAATAAAAGAAATCGTGAGACCATTCAAATGTATGAGGTCAAGCACCTAAGAGAGTGGCTGTTCCATTCTTTAAAGTATCTAACAATTTGCATGTAAGAGATTTCATGCAGTAAAAGTGAATTGAAAAATGAAGGTGGGCATAATGTTTATCTTACCTTGCTAAGCCACAAAATGTACGAGAGTACTAAAATGTCACACTAGCACAATGCATTTTTATAAGCTACCCATTTTACACGGACTTTTCAATAATACCTCTCCTAGATCCATCATCAGAAATTCCTCAGGGTCATCCTTATGTTAAGGTTGAACCAGAAAATGGAGTTAACAACCCATTCATCGGCATCCTATTAACATGTGTCAAGCTGGTATGGCAGGCCCCACACTGGGTACCTTGTATTTTAGCTCCTGTGCTCTGAGCAATGACCCAGTGAAGCAAATATTAACACCAGCTTGCAATAGGGGCAGCTGAGGCCCAGAGAAAGGATGTGATAAGCCCCAGGTCACACAGTTGGTGAGAGATGGAGCCAGAACTTGAACCAATGCCTGTGCTCTTGTGGGCTACTCTCTGTCCCCAAATCAACCAATAGTAGCCCTGTGACTCTGCACAGACTGCCCTGGGGAATCACTTGGCCAGGGTGCTTTCCCTCTGTGTAGATGAGGGACTGACTGGTCTTCACGGCCATATAAAGCAGGAAAGGCCTCTCCAACATCACCTCCCATCTAGTCTCATTGAGAAGCCAGCCCAACACTTTCATCCAACGAACGAGACATAATGGGTGGGAATATCAACTTAATGAAAATTAGTCTGTATCACCCCCAAATGGGGGCCCACCATGCCCTGTCTGGGTAGCCTGGCTCTATGACTCATCCTCCTCTCTGGATTAACATCTTGGGGTGCTTCATATCTGAGAGCACATGATATGTATTTATTGAATGAATAAATACATGAGAGAACCAAAAAAAAAAAAAGAAAGAAAAAAATGAATGGATGAGGGGGGCTCATGGATTCCTCTTGCTTCCTATTTTGTACAGAAGGTTCTAGGGCTCTCTCACGCTGTCCAGCCCAGTGGCATGGATTTGTGCACCAGAGAGGTGAGGACCAAGGAGTCCTGGAAATAGAGGGAAAGAAGGAAAATTTGAGAAACTTCACATTAAGACAACCCCAGCTTTGCCTCTGAATCTAGGGCCCCAGTTTACCAATAAGGTTTTTTTTTTCCCCCCATTTTTCTCAGAGTTCAGGGCTCTCTAGATGTCTAATTGCACAAAGTCATTCCTCCAGATTAAAAAAAAAAGAGAGAGAGAGAGAGATCTACATTAAAAATGGCCCCAGCCTCCATGCAGCTAAGAAAGAACAGTAGGGAGACAAAGGGTTATGCGGGGAGAGGCCTCTGACAGCAAGCTGAATGAGGCCCAAAGAGGATGAAAAAGCTTTGGGAAGGAATCCAAGTGTGTCTCCGGGAGCACCCAGGGCCCCCAGCCCTGAGATCCTCCACAAAAACGGACACAGGTGGACAACATGTTCTCCTAAAGCTCCAGCTCGGATCTTGGATTCTCTTCTCTCCCTGAGGGTAGGAGACATTTCTGAAAGAAATGGAAAACAGCTGGAGAAAAAGAAACACACACACACACACACACACACACATCCTGGTGGTGAACCTCAGATGCCATCCACCAGATTAGCTCCTGGTATCCATTTTCTGAGGAAGGACAATACACCTTTCATGCAATTAGGCCACAGGGCCGTGAGGAAGGAAGGAGCAAAAAGACATAGGCATCTCCCTAAGTCTGAAGTGGCTTGGTGTGTACCAGTTTAACTTTCCACCAAGATTTTAGGAGTGTGACATTGGAGCCTATGAATTTAGATAGCTCATTGGTTGTGGGACACTAACCACGCACCAGTATCAAGTATGTTTGCAGATCCCTCAAACATGAGGAGAATTCAGGTAGAGCATCGTATGTTGTTACCTACTGCAGACTCAGACACAGCTCTGAATTTCGATTACAGCCTTATCCATAACTTTCAGACTTCATTAATTTGGGGAGAATTATGCTTTGGCTTTGGCTTTTTTTTTTAAAAAAAAGGTGGCATGTGACCAAAAAATTATGCTTTCAATTTCTAAAACCAAATACCTACATGGGACCAGTCCTGGCCAGCGTGAGTAGCAGACAGTCACGTTGATGGGGTTAATTGCCATTTTAAAATAATTCACTGCCTCCAGATTGGTTATTCTGTATTTTTTTGTCTCTACACAACATTACTGTGTCTCACTCTAATTATTCAAAGCTAAGTTCATACTTCTCAAGCAGGAGACTGCAGTCAGAGGAAATGGTGTTTGATTTGTTGCCATGGAAACGTCTCACTGTAGATGGACTCTAATCCCATGACAACTCTCTCTCTTAAGAACCATTTTTTTTCTGACATAATAAAAATCTGATCAAGGTCAGATTTAATAACCATCTCAATTCCCTGACTTTTCTCTGTATTTGGTGTCAGAGAGTCATTTTTGACAAAGAGATGCTTAAAAGAACTTTTGCTTGTTTTCTGTAGGAAATTAGTGTTTATGCCTCTAAAATGCATAAAGCTGGCTCTGTGTCGCATTAATTTGAAGCCATACCTTTTGTTATTGCATAATTTCTGCATTACACGAAAGTTACTTGTAACTGTTTGCACTGCGTTGGCAGATGTTAACATTTCGTGGTGCATTGTTCTTGCTAATACATACATTAGGGGTATCAATAAAGCTTATCATTTACCAACAAATGGTGTTTACAGTATTAACAAATGTCATGACCATTTATCTTTCAGTTGTACTGCAAAATTTTTCAGAACTGATTATCATGCAAGATGCAAGCATGCAGTTCAGTGAGACGGGAGCTGTGCAATGTCACGGTGAAATGAAATACTTTGTACTGGAGAAAGGTAAATGAAACAGTGCCTGCTGGTTGACCTTGAACAAGGCCCTTCCTCTTCCTGGGCCCTTGTTGGCCTCATCAGGATGATCCAATCTGTGCAATGCCAGGTGAGACCACGTGGTTTCTGAGGACCCCTTCCTGCATCTGACACCCTGATCTACACCAGCCCCATGCACCGAAGCTCCTGAGGGTTTCATGGGACCCTATAATCAACTCTTCTACCTGCCATATGTGTTGTACTTGGCCTATTCCAAATGCCTTTAATTTGTTTCATTGTACCCTAATGCTCAACCTGTAAAAGGGAAGGGCAGGAGTTTTAAACTCTGGTTTCATAGGTGAAGAGCCTGAGACACAGAGAAGTTAAGCCACTTGCCGAATATCACACAGCTTCTCTTTAGCAGAAGTAGGTCTCAGGTTCCCACTTCTCCACGCTGCCAAGGGAATCAGGTTAGTGACGTTTTGCCCAGGAGGACAGAAGTGCCCAACCCCTTTCTTATGCAGGATTTGGAATCCCAGCTCTGTCTGTCTCTTACCACTCACGTGTCCTGGGGGAAATGATTTAACCCCACGTTACCTCGGTTTTCTTTATGCATCAGAAGGGGAAACTGACCTGGCTTCTTCACTGAGCAGTACAGAAAACCAAGATTACATATGGACAGTGCTCAGCTCAGGGCAGTGAGGACTAGCATCACCATCACCCCCACTAACTCCGGATGGAGCCTGCACCCCTCAACCCCTGACGACTGGCTTTCCATCATTCCTTCTGTATTCTCTGGAGATCCGGGGGCTTTCTCTTTCTTTTCCAGCCTTGGTGTGCCCGTCATTCCCAATGACTACAAATCTTGCAAGAAAACACCAAACATAAAATAAACCAGATGCCTATGTGCTTAAATCATTCTATTCCTTGACAGTCATTCTGTAAACATGGTTCTGATCTCCCTTTAGACATAAAAGCCCCATGATTTGTGGGACAAATGTAGCAGATGCCAATATTTTTCTTGCCTACTCTCCTGCTTTCCTTCCACCAGTCATCAAAGCTTGTGCCACAGCCCCAGAAACCTGTTCTCTAGAGTGAGGTGACCCCAAGAGCCCATCTGTACAGACAGGAGGCTTTTCCCCCAGAAGCCTTCACTCATTCGACAATTCTACAAATGTCTGAACACTCTGGACTGTGGACTTGGAGTGGTGTGCAGGGAAGGGGACCAACTTTTTATCCCTTCGGGAGCCACGGATTCCTTGCCTGGCCTCGGGGCCCTGAGTACCTTCTGCTGTTTCTCATAGTCATTCTTATTTGGGGGTTGCCCACAAACACAGGACACCCCAGTTCTGGCTCTGGGGTCTGCATGAATTTCCCATACAACTCTCTTGCCTCGGTTTCCCATTCAACCTCCTCCCCCATACACCCACCTCAAAATGAATGGACTGGACAAGGTGGCTCCCAGTGTCCCCTCTTGTGCTGCCAGCATGGACACAAGCCTGGATGGTAGGACTGCGACTCCTGGCTCTCAGGGCCACAGCCTCAAGGAGGGACAAACATTGAGTCACTCTTGCCCACCACTCCTGTAAAATCCACTTTTTTCGTTTACCAGAAGCCAATGAAGAACTCTGTTAAACAGGAAGTAGAATATCTTCCAGATGTACAGCCAGGTGTTTGCTCTCTGAACACTAGGGCAGACCGGACCTGAGATGCAGGCAAGATATTCAGTGGCCTGTACTCTCTTCAGTGGCCATAATAATATCTCCTTCTTGCTGCCCTGTCACTCTCCTTCTAATTCTACCACTAGGGAGATCTTGGTAAAACACAAATGTCTCCAAAATAAAATGCACACTTTACCGTGTCCCTGCCCGGCTTCAAGTTTTTCATCGGCCCTCTACCATCTTCAGAATCAAGGCTTAGCTCTTGAGTGGGGCCCACAAGGCCCACCTGATCAGGCCCAACCTACCTCTCCTGACTCAACTCTCCTGTTTCCATGTGCCAAGTCACATCACCCTCTGTTTACCCATCAATGAATTCATTCATTCTCTTCCTTTGCTGACTTCCACCCTCATCTCTACTGAAAGGGTTCACGAGCATGAATTGAGTACCATGGCAGATTGTCTGCAAAAATGGCAGCTGAGTTCTCTCATTCCTGTAAACACGTGCCACTCCTCCCATCAATAGGAGGTGAACACTCACTCCAGCACCCCAGGTGAGCCCAGCCCCCAGCAAATCCAATAGTTAAATGCAGCCACAAGGGAGCCCGAGGAAGGTCTGCAAGAGAATCACCCAGCCAACCCACAGCTTTGTGAGAAATAATGCATACAACTAAGTTGTGGGGCACTTTGTTGCCCAGCAATAGATAACTAAAATGGCAACTATATGCCTAGTAATTTTCCAGTGTGAAATTATGATCTGGACCCTGTCTTTTAAAAGCAAACAGTCTAGTTACCTTTACTTCTCTTGCATGCATACGGCAATTAGAAGAAGAGAAGACAATCACTAATTATGAGGCCATATGGTTTTGTGAAAAGTGCCAGAATCTGGGCTCACATCCCAGTCTGGCTGTGTGACCCTTGGAAATTCATATTTCTACTCTGGGTCTCAATTTGTCCTGGACACAGGAAGGGGTTGTACTTAAGTTCTGATGGCTCTGCCAGCCCCAAGTCCACCCGAAGTGTGAAATGCTCTCAGTGGACTCTTTGAGGACTATGGGAGTGACATGGAAAGTGCTCTGGGAAAGGATTCAGAAAATACAGAGCCTGTGAAAAAGTACTTCCTAAGCAGGTACCCCACCATCAGACACTGCCCCTAAGGTAGGCGCCAGGGACATAGGCAATGAGCACTCACTGGTCCTCTCATATGATAGGCATGACATGGGCTGCGATCCGAGCTGAGGAGGAGCTACAGAAAACAGACCATTTACACCACCTGTGTGTAACAGCACATAACCTCTCTGGGCCTCAGGCTCCTTGATTGTAAAATGGTTAGGAAAGGGACAGCCCCACCCATCTCCTGGAAGTGTAGCCAGACTCAGGGCAGGGGAGATTATGCAGACAGAGGAGGGGGCTCCATCCACTATGAAACGCTGCACCCAGGAACAGTGGTGTCCCTGTGGCCTCAGCAATTCTGAACAGGCCTCCCAGGAAGGGGACTGTGACCTGCAAGCTTGGCAAGGATTTCACTAGGTAAGAAAGAAAATAAAGGGAGCTTCCCAGACTCCCAAAGCTTAGTGCACACCAAAGAGACAAATTTGTCCCTTGATAACCACCCAGCTGTGGCTGTCTCTATGACCAAGACAACAGTCCTTCCCACTTTATTTACTCCAGGGTCACTCAGAGTTGAGAGCAGGTTATCAAACGCCCAGTGCTGGAAAGAAAATGAACAGTCCAACAGGGCTGCCAGATCCTAAAGCAATGTCAGTGGTCTGGGGACCAAAGCCATCATTTCTGTCTCTTACTGTTCCAGTTTCTCTATATCCCAGTCTCACTATTTTGTAAGAAAACATGTCAAATTATTTATGGCAAGAGCCAAGAACTGAAAGGAAAAGTTGCCACAGGCACAAGAGGGCCACTGCTGTCAGAAAACACAGGCACACTGGCTTGGGCAAATACTGGGGAACATCTCAAAGCATCCCAGCAAGTGGTGTGAGCCCCCCAAGGAGACCCTGCTTATGCTGGAAGCTTTGGGGGATAGAAAGGGCAAAGAGCAGGGACAGAAGTTCCTGTCCATTCCCCAGAGAGGCCTGTATCTGAAAACCACACAACATTTAATGAGTTGTGTCCAGCTCAGCCTTCCCACTGGTGAGCTCACTCTTCTCTTCGGAGTAAGCACACTGGACCAGGCATTAGGACATCTCAGCTAGATGACCTCCTACAAGCTGAGTGATTTGGGGCAGAGGCCTTGACCTCTCTGGTTCTCAGTCTGTGGTCCTCATCTGTGGACCTGGTTCTCAGTCTCTGGTCCTCATCTGTGATATGGGGTGGATATCCCCCTACCCCACAAGCTCATGCAAGACAAGAGGAGGCAATGTCATTTGAAGACCATAAAGTGCTCCACAAACAGAAGTGATTTTTATTATTAAATCAAGCCTGAGAATGTATACATTCCCTGCATACGCTCAAGGTTGAAAATAGAGCTCAAAGGTCAAGTGAAATTTGTTAAAACCTAATTAGAAGACAAATTATCTTGCATTTGAACATGTGAGACAGAATCCAGCAGCTTAAGAAATAAGGCTGGTTGATTTGAAATGCTTCGCTTTAATTCAAAACTACCGGGGGCCGCCGAGCAGCTGCACAGGGCAGGCTCTCTGCGGGGAACACAGAGAAGGAAAGGGCATCGAGCCCGCCTGCCCAGAGCTTGAGGTCCAATAGGGGTGAGAAGACAAGGCCACAAATAAGCAAGAGACAGGGTTTGCTTGGGAGCTGTTATAGCTCCAGGCCTCCTGCCCTAGGCCACATTCCCTGGGGGACAGCAGTCTCATCTAATTGGGAAGAAGTCAAGATTGTTCTAAAGGAAGAGCTTAAAGGACCAAAAGGGAGCTAGCGTGTGGGTTGGCAGAGACAAGAGGCAAAAACAACAGCAGACAGAAGCAAAGTAGCAGAGGTGGACGTGGGCCCAGTTCAGAAGCCTCCGAGTCAGGCCCAGCTGTGGCAGAGGCAGTGCGCAAGCAAGCTGGTGGAAAGGGGCCTCTCCCCGGAAACCAGGAAGATCAGGCAAAGGAACCTGGCCTTAAGTCAGTTCTCAGTGCAGAGCTGTAGAAATGACTCCACATGCTAGTATTTTCTTCTGCTGGAGTCAGTGACTCCAGAGCCTTCCCGTGTCCCTGTCCCACTGCAAAGCAGGACCAGACACATTCAGTCTGGCCTCAGTCTACAATAACCTATCCTTTTCCTTCAGCTAGCCAGTCTTTCTTTCCTTCCATAATCATCGATTGATAGCTTTTTGATAGGTCAATTTGGTTAGGCTCAACAGCAGTCCCCAGCTATGCAATCAAACAGTAATCTAGGTGCCACAATGAAGGGGTGGAAGGATTTGGCAGATGTAATTTAGTTTCCTAATCTGTGGACTTAAATTAATCAGAGGCAGGGTTATCCTAGTAGGCCTGACCTAATCAGGAGAGCCATTTAAAGGCAGGTTTAGGCCTTTCCTGAGGCAGAAAGACTCCAGACAATTCCTGCCCACAGGGTATCAACCTGCCCATCATACCCTCCCCTGACAGCTACCTGAGGATAACAAGCTTCAGCTGTGACTCCTGCCTGCTTGTCATCTTCCCTTCTCGAATTTCTGCTCTATAGACTTCAGGCTTGCTACACCAGACCCCACATTTCATTAGCCAATTCCCTGTAAACATACACACACCCCCACAGTATACAATAGTGGAGTGATGAGATACACACACACCTCTCACTGTTGCTTCTGCTTCTCTGTTTGGACTCCTCCCAGATAACAACCACACAGTACCAAACTTCAGGGCACTGAGGTCACAGTCCCTGTCCTCAAGAAGCTCAAGATCTATGAAAGGTGACACAGGGAAGTCATCTAGTATTTCAACACAGCAGATCTACTCAATGACCACAAAGCATTGGTTCTGTAAGCTGAATGAGTTCGACAGATCTACTGTTCCACCCCGTGCCTGGAGTTCACAGCACAGCACTATGCACTGAAATTCTAGTAAGAGGGAGGACCCCACATCAAGTGTTCCTAGCACAATTAAAAAGACAGCTGATTGGTATTAGAAGAGGGTGACAAATGGAAGCACAAAGGACACTGAAGCCAGAATGAGAAGGTTAAGAGATGATTTAGGGACAACGTGACAGCAGATTGAAACCTGAGGGATAAGGAGTTTACCATGGATAAGGGGGAGAAGTCAGAATTCTCCAACAGAGGAAGTGTTGTGGTAAAAATATGGAACATTAGCTGTATTACATACTCGAAAGTTGCTGAGTAAGTAGATCTTAAATGTTCTCACCACAAAAGAAGTGGTAATTATGTGATGTGATGAAGGTGTTAGCTAACCATAGGTGGTTATTATTCTGCAATATGTAAGTGTATCAAATCAACACGGTTGTACACTTTCAACTCACACAATGGTGTATGTCAATTATAGCTCCACGAAGCTGTCAACTATTTCTCCATAAAGAAATAAATGTACATGAAAAAATTTTTAAAGATATGGAATATTCCACCTTCACTTCCCCCCTTTGGGTTCCCAAAGCTCCTAAGATCTTGTTACCCATTCTATTAACATCTAGGAATATCTGCATTAAAAAACTCTGAGCTCATAACCTAACACTTCACACAGAGTCCAGCACATAGTAGGTACTCAAGAAATATGTAAGAATGAGCAAATGACTTATTGGCCATCTATGTCTAAGTAAAAAAGAGGATATTGCTCTGGGTAGAAATATAAGTCAGGCAGAAACAGTGCTTGTTAAAATAAGGAAAGGAAGAAGTCAGGTGGTCTGTAAAGATCCTTTGAATAATAGTTCTCCTGGGGTACAGTTTGGGCAAGGCAGCCACAGCCACTGAGTCTGCATCCATGTGCAGAACTTTTTCCTGCATGCCAGGGCAATTTGAAGGAGTCCTATCTGGTCCAAAAGTGACAGTGTAGTTATGGGATGAAAGAGACCTCAGGAGAAGGAAGAATTGGATGCATACAGGCCAAAGGAAGGCCAAAGTCAAATGGCAGAAAGATCAGGTCTGATAAAGAACACCGGATCTCCCAGATCAAAAGACCTTGGCCATGTTTGGTTGATATAGCCTTTCAAAGAGTTGTGGGGTCTTTTAAAATGTCTTAAATTCTTATTCAGTTATTTATCTATTGGGGGGAGGAGCAAAGGGAGAGAGAAAGAGTCTTGAGCAGACTTTCCACTGAGCAAGACACTGGACTCAATCTCATGACCCTGAGATCATGATCTGAGCTAAAACCAAGAATCAGACGCTCAACCAACTGAACCACACAGGCACCCCAAAGAGTTGTGTTGTTGTTGTTGCTGTTTTTCAATTAAAACCTCTAATATAATTCTCTGGTACTAATCCAGGAAGCAAAGAAACAAAATATAAGAGGAAAGAAGGTATGGTTGCCTTAAATGTAAGACCAAGAATGGTAGTACTAAAAAAAGCAAAGAAAAGAAAGAGAAAGGAAAAGAAGAAATAAAAGAAAGGAAAGGAAAGGAAAGGAAAAGAAAAGAAAAGAAAAGTGAAAGGAAAGGAAAGAAAAAAGAGAAAAGAAAAGAAGAAACCTGGCCTGGAAGGATCTGATAACAATACTGAAAGCTCTTTCAAAGTCCCTGACATTGCTCTGTGGAATAAAATCAGCCACATATTGACCCATTGAGGAAATGACTAAGTCTCCCAAGTAGCTATCCCCAGAAAGATTTCTCCGAAAAACAGGGAAACCAACCAGTCCTGCTCATGGTGGGTCAATCCTGCTGATCAAGTGACATTTAGCCATTGACTGCTTAGAGTCTGAAAGTATACTTAGCAAACGAAAATGACATTGATGGAAACTACCAACAACAGTGGTAATGCACGATTTGAGTCCTTTTGTTTTCCTTCCCAGGTCTGCCACCTCATCACACCTCTTTCCAGGACCTAGAGCTTTAAAGACAAATCAGTCATAATCCTTGCCCTCAAGGAACACTTCCCTGAGAGCTATGAAAGAACAAAATAGAGGAAAAACTGGGGGAAAGTCTGCATGGGACTCCAAGGGGCTCCACTGTAGGGGTGAATGGTCCCCTAGAAGAGGCTGTTGAGAACCATCAGGAGGGAGGCAGGGACATTCTGGGCATAGGAGGTCATGGGCAGTAAGATCCAGAGCCTGGCAAGTTTTTGAAGTAGGATGTTTCCTACTGGCTGGAATGCTAGTGATCCTGTAGTTAGTGCTTCTCAACTCTAAATGAGAGTCACTGGGGACTGATAGAAAAATGACTGAAGACCACTGAGCCAGGATCTGGGGTTTCAGACTGAGACCAAGGGTGGCAAAGTGAGGCTGAAGACACTGAAGAACATTTGTGGGATTCTCTGATGGTGGAGGCTATGTCTACCACACCTGAGTGCAATTTAGTCTTAACACCGGCTCCAGTATTTTCTGTTAAAACCTTTAGATATGATGACAGATCCTGAATTTAAATGTACCCTGCCTTCTTCATAAAGTCGGAAGATACTGCCTGTGAAGCTCCACCGTCATTCTCTCAGTCCCAGACAATCCCTACCTTTGGTCTCAGCAGCTTCTCGATTTATTATTTTCTGGCTTTTGTTTGAGAGCACATAGCACAGAGGCCCTCCCTGTCACCTCCCTCAGCTCCAGCCTCAGTATTCAAGTACCTGGCTTTGTTCACTCCTGGCAAGGTGCACAAACGAGGTAAAGGGGTGAGGACTCCCCCAAAGTTGTCCCAGGAAAGAGGGCTGCAAACAGTGTTTGGACTCCATCTGCACTATGGGCCCTCCCGGGGCTCCAGCTGGCCAGCCCACTCTACAGATTTGGAATTACCAGCCTCCAGGATCACAGAAGCCAGTCCTTTACTCTCTCTCTCTCTCTCTCTCCACACACACACACGCACACATCCTATTAGTTCTGTTTCTCTGGTGAGCCCTGACTGACAGACTAGACTACCGTCACAAGGTGTCAGCGGAGAACACAGAGGGAGCCCTCTGACACATGTCACAGAGGCAGTCATGAGGGGCTCTTCCCACTCCACGTTCGGCGGAGCTCTTGGATGGCCAAGTGGAGACTGAGAACTCACCCCCTCCAGAGAGTGATCAGCTTTTCCCTCTATGCCATGTCAGCAGAGGCTGGGTGGAGAGCAGTGATGGGGTCCTTCTTTCTCTGGAGGCCTGAACTTCCACCCCTACCCAGCAGTGACAAGAGGCCCCAGCCTGGGTGTCCACAAAGTCCCAGTGGTAGACTCAGCATTCCATCCTCAGCTAGCAGTAACGAGGCAGGACCCCATTCCCAGTCCAGCTGAACCAGACTCAGTAGGCTTGTTGGTAACGGTGTTGGCATGACGAATCCCAAACTACTTTTGGTGTATGGAGCAAACAAGTACATAAACGGATGTTGTTGAAAACTAAACTTCTCACTGTGGGAGAAAAGACATGCAGTTATGAAACTGAGAAAAGAGAGAAAGAACCTTGGGTTGGAATTCAAACTATCAGTACCAAGATTGCGATTTAAAATGAAATGAGGGGGCCCCTGGGTGGCTCAGTGGGTTAAAGGCTCTGCCTTCAGCTCAGGTCATGATCCCAGGGTCCTGGGATCGAGCCTCACATCGGGCTCTCTGCTCAGTGGGGAGCCTGCTCACCCCTCTCTCTCTTGTCTGCCTCTCTGCCTACTTGTGATCTCTATATGTCAAATAAATAAAAATAAAAATCTTTAAAAAAATAAAAATAAAAAATATAAAATATGATGAGGGGTCATGTGCATACATCGGTGCTTCCTATCTCTCTCCGCTGGAAGTAGCAAGCAGTAGTGACCCCCTATCAGCAAAGAGTTCACCTGGCCCACAGGTTCTGGGTGACATTCCCCACTCCAAGAAATCAGAACCTCCAAGCTGGGGAATAACAGGGCATCTTTGTTGGGACAGCCACCACACAGCGGTCCGAATCCTGTTGGCACTGTGATGACAGCTGGAGCTAAAGTGCACAGGCCAGATGGTCAAAGGAGAAGCAGCCATTTTGAGTCTGAGCCTGCACGTGGCTAAGGGGAAGCCACGAAACTAGAATTCCTGGCCCATCTAGCAAGGCTTCCCTGCCAGGCTCTTTAGGTGCTCTATTCTCTTGGAGGCTGCCTCAGCTTTGCCACAAGGAGCTAAGGGAAGAGGCTTCTTTCCTCACCAGAGTTGGATAGTTAGCAAGCTATGGACATAGTTTGGGGACCATCCAAAGCCAGGGAACCATCTTTCCTCGTAGTGTCTTCTTCTTGAGTTCTTGGCTCTCTCCTGGACAGCTCAGATAGATCTTCTGATAGGAGAGGATGGTGTCCGGCAAGCTTGTATGAGGCCTAATGGAATTTGATACTTTTGTTGTTGACTTTGCTTTATGGTAACTTCCACATGGAGGAGGCGTTTTCAATCCTTTATACAGTGGGAACCCGGAGTCAAACTTTCTTAGCAGCCTATATGATAGATATGATGTTTATGGAAGGGATTGCGATATAGGCTCGAGCCTGAGGAACAGCTGGGCTTCTCAGCTAGACAGTCTTTCCTTCAGCCATCTACTTTTTACTGGGAGACTGCTTTATGCCAGCTCAAAAAATATGGAGTAGCCATTTTGTGGTAGAAACCAGGGGACCAAAGATAATAAAGATCTTCCCTGTCTTAGCTCAGGTAGCCATAACAAAATGCCATAGCCTGGGGGAGGGGGGCGGCTAGACAACAGAATTTTATTTCCTCACTGTTCCAGAGGTTGGAAGTCCAAGATCAGGGTGCCAGACGGTGGTTTTGATGAGGGCCACCATCTCACCATGTGCTCACATGACCTTTCCTTAGTGTGCACACAGTGGACAGAGCGAGAGAGTGAGCCTTCTGGTGTCTCTTCTTCTTAAGGACACTCTTATAAAGGTCTCGCCCTCAAGACCTCATCTAAACCTAATTATCTCCATCTCTAAATACCATCACATTAAGGCCTATGATCTTGACATACAAGTTTTGTGGGAGGATATAATTCAGTCCATAGCATGCCCTGTCCTTAAGGAGCCCATAGTCTTTGGCAAGAGATAGATAACTAACCAGCCCAATAAGTGCAATGGCGTAGAGCATTCTGTAGCAGAATCAAAATGCATAATTATACTGAGGGCCCAATTTTCACCTCTTCAATGGGATTTTTAGCCCATCTTAGCCATCTTAGAAGTCCCAGAAGGAGACAGACATCAAGCGAATAATATCACCAAGCTATGCACAATAACAAACCCTGAGAAATGCTAGGAGGGGGAGCCAGGATGTCATTCTAGAAGGACTAGCTCTGGGACCAGAGAACAAGCTGAGTTCAGTTCAGACATGTTGAGTAGAAGGGGCCTGTGAGGTGGTACTTGCACACTGTGTTACAGAGGGGATTTTATTTTATTTTATTTTTAAAGATTTTACTTACTTATTTGTCAGTGAGAGAGAGAAAGAGAGAGAGAGAGAGAGCGCACAAGCAGGGGGAGCAGCAGGCAGAGGGAAAAGCAGTTGCCCAGGGAGTCCGATATGGGACTTGATCCCAGGACCCTAGGATCACAACCTTAGGCCAAAGGCAGACACTTCACCGACTGAGCCACCCAGGAGCCCCAGAGGGGATTTTAATTAGGAATCAAGGCCAGCGAATAAGGAGGCTTGCTCCTGTACCTCCTAGCCCCTCCTCACTGGCAAGCATGTCATAGAGCCAAGAGTTGCAAAGTATACAAAATTCCCTTGAGCATTTGTGAATCAGTTTCATGAATTTTATGGCCAATGAATCAGGGCTATTCTTAGCCTAGTAGAGGTCTGGGGCCCATAGATCTTCTGACAGAAATATAGATCCCTGGAGTTCCAAGGGTCTCTGAGATTGCCTGCTAGAATCTCTTCATTGAACTGATTCTCTTTCCCTAAAGGCCTATCCCACCCTACAGTTTCAGCCCGTGGCCCCCTTTAGGCAACTAGCCAAGGATACCAGGCAGGGTACAGTCTCTCAGAGTCTGGAAACCCTCCCCCTCAAATGTGTATCCTGTATCCTGGCAAAGGCCCTGTTCCAAAACGTCTGGCAGGGAGGTCACAGACGTGGCGGTGCAGCCACAGAGATCTGGGAAGGTCATTAAGTAGAATAATACTCCAGAAGGGTGTATATGCTGCTCTGTTCCCTATTATCTTGCTTGCTTGTACCTTTCAGGTCCTCAAGAATTTATGGCGCAACAAAAATCCCATTAGAACAGGCTACAAGAAGGTGTTGGAATTACATCACTGTGCTGGAATTTGGGTTGTTGAAGGCGACTCCAAATGAAAGAGCCACTGGCCAGGACTTTGGTGGTTTCCATTAAAGTGGAATTTGCCTTGTAATGTCATTAATGGAAACAAGATCTGCCTGGTCCTGAGGTTGCCTATGGAATGAAGTGATAAATGCCTGGACAGAAACTGTAAGTAGATTTTGTTGCAAGTTAAATACCGTCCTCCCAGTATAAAATTAGAGCACGCGCTGGCTACCTGAGGCTGACCGCTGAATGGGAACAGGGTTCTGTGGTCTCTGGGACCCAAAGCAGCTGAGTGACTGGATGACGTAGCTCGTGATGCTAAACACTGGCTATATATTTGTATTTTGTGTATAAACATGACGGCCTCTCTCCCGTTACTCTGAGGAATCTTTGATAATTCACATGTGAAATTAAAGGCATCTTATTCATTCAGTTATTTATTATTCTCTGTAAAATGAGTTAGGAATTTGTCCCCATGAATAATGTTAGCCATAATAGTTAATTTACTCCTATTCATTGGCAGTAATAAAAATGTACAAGGGGAGGCAGAAACATTATTATTTCTTGCTTGAAGTGCAATTTCATGTGGTGAGAGAAACATGTTAATATGCTGCAAAGTGCTACAGGAATTTCGTTCTCAAAGGAATGGCGGTATTAAATGTATTCTGACAAGAAGGAGCCTCGGAAGGGAAACATTTATCTTCATAAAGTCATTAAATTTACTGAGCAGCATCGCATTCTTCCTGCAATCTGCTCACTCCATTAAAGGCGAAGCTGTGGAACTCGCTCTGTCACAGGAGCGGCCCCTGTGTTTCTGGAAAGAGGAAGACTGGGGATCTTTCCCATGAGAATAGGTTCCCTGCTCAAAGCCAGTGAGCTCAACCCCAGAGATACACATGGGCACTCTGTCACCTTTTTCCAAAATAAATACGTGGGGTTCTGACAAGTTTCTTCCTCTCCCTGCTTCAGATGACTCTTCACATGACCTGGAGATACCAGATTTGGCCAGCCCTCCTGTGTTTACCATCTCAAGAGCCTCTCGGCTCTGAGGCTGTCTTCCCATCCTGCTGGGAGGGGCCCCCAGCAGCTCACACAGGTCCCAGTCAGTAGCCTGGCTCATGATGGCTCCTAACCAGGGCATCCCCAACCATGTGGAGGATCATGAATCAGTGTCTTTGCAAATCACAGAGGGAGGGGGGCTCTGGTTCCTCATGGTTATGGGTTTCTCTTATGTTTCGCTAGGTGTATTTAGTGGGCTACAGTCACCAAGACGTGCAGACTTCAGGACCAAGACCACGCTGCCAGCTTGGGCACACAGTACAGAATAAAAACAAATGGAATAATTTTCAATATACTGTGAGGGCATTTTCCACTGGCCTGATACCTTTCCTCCCCCGGCACTTTGCAGATAACTGCCATTCTGGGGACGAGGGCAAATATCCCATTGGCATTCACATCATGAGAAAGGATGTAATTTCAGGTGCAGTTCAGGGGAAGATGAGGGTAGAGAGCAGAATATAAAGATATTAAATTAAGAAGACATGCTGTTGACGGTCATTTAAAAAATCCCAGTGCAAGTTTGTCTGGAGAGACAAATGGCCTTAACAGGGTCAAGAGAGCTAAGTCTTCCTCCCCGCCATGGCACAGGCCACAGCTGGGGCTGGCTAAAGCCAAACCTGAAGAGTCAAGCTATTAATCCGGTGGTGTGAAAAGTAGATAATTGAAGGGAACACACTACAAGCTGCAGGAGGTCAGAGACAATTTTGGTCACTGTTATTGTCCCAGCACCTAGCTCACAGCAGGTGCTCAACCACATTTGTTATGGAAAGGAATGGACAAAGGCAGGCGTCACTCAGTTTTGCAGGGCCGAATGGATGGGCTCCTAATCCTGTCCTCTGAGTGATACCGGTCTGTCCAAAGGAGACTGCATTTTGTTAGCAGGATGGATTCTGAAAATGCTTGACCAGGTTGATAGAATTTCCAGTGACCAATTTCTAGAATTCTGACTCTCCATTCTGAGACAAGACGAGTATTTGTTGAGAATCTACCATGTGCTAATTATCATTTAACCTGTGTTCTCATTGGGAACCCATTTTATAAGCAAGGAACCTCAGAAAAGTTAAACGATTTGCAGCTGGTAACTGGTAGAAAGGCACCTACCTACCATGCACGCATTCATCCATCTCACAACTATCCAGTGTGAGGCCCCAACCCACCAGGCCCTATTCTGGTGCTGGGTTTTGCCACAGGCTCTCTGCTCTCCTAGAGCCAGTGATCTAGAGGAGGAGGCTGTCATTAAACAGTCAATAACCAATTAATGACATGGCTGCGCTGGTGGTAAGGGTCACAGAGCAGTAGCCCATGTGCTAAGAGAACAAGCAACAGAAGGAAATAACCTTATCTTGGATGAGGGTCACAAAAGATTCCTTGCCAAAGTGACATTTGAGTAACACTTTGAAGGACCAATTGGAGTGGGGTTGAGAGGGGCCCAAGCCAAAACTGCAACAGGCCTAAGGGACCACGAAGCTATTGGTCAGGATTTGGGGATTTCGCCTAGAAATAATGGAAAGATAGTGAAAGGTTTTAAGTGAAGAGTCCTGATAGGATCAGCGTAACTAGTGGTCATTTTGATAGCGAGTGGATAAGAGGTTGGAAGTGGGTAAGGGGAGAAGCTGGGTGACATGGTGGGGAAGTGGGATGGCAGGGAGGGTAGAGAAAGGGGGAAAAGAGAGGTGGGAGATGGAATGGAGAGGGTAGGCAGCAGATTGGCTGCAGGAAGTCAGGGAGAAGGGAGTGTGGGGGGACTTCTGGATTATGGAGTGTGGGGAGATTCTGGATTGAGCAACTGAATGGAGAGAGGTGCTCTCCACAGAGACAGGGCCTGGAACAGTACAGAGAACATTCTGCCTCCATGGCATCTGGTGACTCTACATCCCAGCAGGCAATCCCTTAGAGCACTCCATCCTTGGCCTGGCAATTTGCACCAGTTTTAGAGGTGAAATATTCAAATTCAGGAAAGTATCTGGTCAATGGAAATTCTCAGGGCAGAACAGGAGAGGACTGACACCCATTTAGGTTACAGACCAAGAGGCTTTGGTTTACAAATGATGCTAACTGTGTCCCAGAGACATCTCTTGTCCCCATCAGTAAGCAGCCCAAACCTGTTGGGGCTCTCCATGGTGTCAACACCAGGGTTCCCGGACTTGCCCCCCACCCCCACTCCCCTGGCACTCAGTGAATAAAAACTGCAGAAAAACCACCACTGATGGGCCCAAGTGTTTGTCTGAGCCTCACACAGTCTGTTCAATGATTTTTTTAAAGACCTTTGAAACCTTCAAGTGAATAGAGGCATTTTAGAATATCTACCCTCTGTAACTGATCTGGCTAATGGCCAACCCATCTGGAGGCCCACAGAGGAGAAGACAGAGGAGCTTGCAAGGACTGGACTGTGCCAAGCTCAATGTTTAACAGCCCAGTGACTACGAGATGGATCTATCAAGAAAGTACAAGTTGAGCAATCTGTGCCTGAACAGAATGGTAGCAGGTTGGCCCTTCAAAGAGGTATTTGCTCCCATAAAGCAAGATCATTTGCCTTTAGCACTCTTTTTATTCAGCACTTATTGATTTATTGACCCCAAGCATAGATTGTAGAGCACATCAAACTCCTATATATACAGTATGCCTAAATAGAGGAGATACATTTATTCCACAGAAATTTTATAGGACACTGGAAAAATAAAATTTTTTTAATTAAATGTTCAAAGGAGTCCTTGTGTCTGAACAACAGGGAGGTCATTCTGCATTTTACAGGTCACACCATCACCCCAAGACTTCCCGAGCCTACTCTGTGCTAGGCCCTGCAGCCCAGCTCTCACTGTGTGCCTTGGGTCCTCACACTGGCAGGTTTTTGGGCTACCTTCTCCCACTTTCTGGATTGGGTTTCCCACTTGGTGCTCAATTGTGAATGCTTTTGTAAGCTTTGTGTTCCTCCATGAATTCAGAAGCCAGGTTTCCCCCACAATCCTCAGCTTCTGAGAACGCCTCTAGTTGGGCCACACCCAAGAACAAGATCTGAGTAACCCCAGCAGTGGCCCTTGAACCCAGCACTACGTTAACCAGTGGAGGACAGAGACATACCCTATACATGAAACTGCCCACACACAGACTCCCCCAGTCACTTTTGTCACAAGTCATGCATGTTGGAAGCTACTGACACCACTCAGGTTAATGTGCCCCAGGAAGGCAGGGCCTGTGGCACCATGCTGTCACCAATTCAACTAGCTAGACCTAGATGTGCCCAAGGAACCAGACCCCATAGTAACTCCACATCCCAGCAGAAGTCTTAGGGCGTGAAGGGTCAATGGCTTGGGCTGGAATGACTGAAGATTGTGCTGCTCCTGCTGCTGCTGCTGCTGCTGCTGCTGCTGCTAGGGCCAGAACTTCTCTGAAGCAGCTGCTGGGCCAGTGGCAATGCTAGGCCAAGGGTGTGGCAGGCCAACTCTGTGGCAACCCCCTGTGATTCTCACCACCCAGTGTCCACATGTGTATAATATCCTTGCCCTGGGTCTGGTAGTACCTAGAACTTACTTCTAACATATAGGATGTGCCCTAGGTGATGAGCTACCACTTCCATGACTGGAAGCCCTAGTTGCTGCATGGAGCATGGACTGCTAAGCAGCAGGTCCGGAAGCAGGGAACCAGCGAGTCAATGGCTATGGTCCAGGGGAGACGACAGTGGCCTGACCAGGGTAGGAACAATGGGGTTGGAGAGAAACAGATGAAGATGCACTCTATTATGGAGGTAGAGCCAACAGAACTTGCAGATGAGTTGAACGCGAGGAGTGAGAGAGGGAAGAACTGAGCCTGCCGCCTCGTTTATGATCATCCCATTTGTGATTATTAAAGTCATATGCTGATTACAATTGTGATCATTCCACAGTATAATACTCATCAGAGGGCAGAAACAGGTAAACACAAAATCATTTTTCCCATCAGAACAATTGGTATAACCAACTGGAACACACTGATTTCCTTTTTTAATAAAGATTTTACCTATTTTAGAGAGAGCGCATGTATGCAAGTGGAGGGGGAGAGGAGAAGAGAGAAGGGATCAGCAGGTCCTGAGCTGAGCAGGGAGTCCGACACAGGGCTCAGTCCCACAACCCTGAGATCATGCCTTGAGTCGAAATTAAGAGTCGGATCCTTAACTGACTGAGCCACCCAGATATCCCCACACTAATTTCCTTAACAATGTAATGATTCATAATCATTAATGAATCAATTGTTTAAATATCATTCCTCAGACAAAACAGCAAAAGTACCCCCTCATTTCTGAAGTATACAACTTCTTTCATAGAAGTCAGATTTATTCAAATTGTTTCAAAGTGTTCACAAACTGCTTCAAGGGGAGAACATAAAATTCTAAGGGCTTCAAACCTGGAGAAGGACCCCTCTTGTCTAAGTAGACCAGGAAGCAAGTAGAAAGGAAAGTCACATAAATATATGATTGCCATAGAAACACTTCCCGAGTAAGGCCTGCTGACTTGGAGAAACAAAATTAATTCCTGTTGGCTATCCACTTTGTGTGTGTGTTTAATTTCTTTTTTTAGCTTATTTAATCCTTACAATGAGCCTATGAGGTAGAGACCATTGTGATCTCCATTCTATTCTCAGCACTTGATAACAGTGGCAGAATGTCAAATAACTACTTAGAAGAAAAAACTTTTTCACCCCACACTTCCCATTCAAATAAATGGCAGTGAATTAAAGAGTTAAGTTTTAAAATGAAGCTATTAAACAGCACATCAATATATAAGCAAATATTGATCAGATCATGGAATGGGGAAAGATTTTCTAAACATGCCAAAAACTGAAGCATAAAACAAAACCACTGGTAAATCTGACTACAGATATGTAATTAAAATCTCCATTTAAAAACACCATAAGCAAAATCTGAGACACAAATGACAGAGTAGGAAAATACCTATGGCCACTATAAAACAGAGCTAATAGTCTCTTGACGCTGGGGTGGCTGCCATGGTGTCAGACTGTTTCTACCTGAATCCTAGCTCTCCCATTTACCAGCTATGTGACCTGGAACAAGTTATCAAACTGCTCTGTTCCTGTTTTCCTCATCAGTAAAATGGAAGTAATAATAGTACCTATTTTAAAGGATTAAATAGTTTAATATAAAGTGCTTAGAACCAAGACCACCACACTGTAAATATTCAGTGAATGTTACCTATCATCTTTTTCTTGTCACACCTACTACTCCAAACCATTAAGAACATCATAACTTCAAAAGAAAAATAGAACTTATAAACAATTCACAAAATGGGAAATACAAATGTCCAATGAACACTAAGTGTTCAACCATATTTGTAGTTAAAAAACTAGAGATTAAAATAACAGGAAGTATTTTTCACCTATCAAATTAAAAGCACACTTTAATTATAATATTTTACACTGAGAGACATCTCTGGAGACACTCACCTATACTGCTGGGTAGAACGCAAGCTGGCACAATCTTTTCGGAAACTAATTTAACAGTGAAGTATCAATACCCGAAAAATGCTCTTGCCCTTTGACCTACCTAACAACCTGACTTCTAGGAATCTAGTCTAAAAAGTTTATTAGATCATCAAATATCCATGTGCAAGAAGGTTCATTGTGACAATTTTCCTAAAAATTTGAAACTAGCCTATACCCTCAACAACAGCAGATTAAATTATGGCAGTTCGATACATGAGAATAGTACATCCCTGCCTAAAGCCACACTTTCAAAGGGTATCTCATGATACATGAAGTCAAAGCGGCAGGACACAAACCCATCTGAGCCCTGTGTGTGCATGTGCCTATGTGTACAAAACCTTCTCGAAGAAAATGCACCATAATATCAACTGTGGCTATCTATGAGTGATGAGATCCTGAGTAATGCTTCTTCCTTCTTCATACTTACCTTTGCTGAACACACTTTATACAACACACATGTATTACTTTTTAGTAAGAAAAAGTAGTTAAAATACATTTTGGTTTGGTGCTAAGATACTTGGATTTTAAAAGAAATTCCAGGAACCCAAAAGAAAGGCAAGAATCCTTTAGAGAACGTTTCTGTCTTTCCAGTGACGTGATGGTCAGAAGTTACGGAGGGAGCTTTGGTTGTGACTCCTCCTGGGTAATCACATCATCTCTGGAGCCAGGAAGGAAAGGTGGAACAGCCTCCCTCTGCGTGCTCACCCTCTTTCCTCAGCTATCTAGATGAACTCTGAACTCAGAAGTTGAGCAGCTCATTGTTGCGTTTGTACTGAGATTATTAGATATGCTCTTCACTCTGCTATTGGAGCTAGGATCTTGGCTGTTGGCGGTGTTAGCTCTGTGTGCTATAGATTCAGGGAACCCGTATCTTGAATGATGTGCCTTAGATTAAAAAGAACACTACATTCCTATAGACTCTCTTAGCAAAGAGGTAGCCATTTTGTTACTCGGTAAGAACCCACATTCCATTTTCAATATTAAGTAAATGTTTTCACTCCCTGAAGGAGCCTCCTAGAACAGGCAAAGCCAGGGACCAGGCTGAGGCTAGGGGTGAGGTAAGTGAGGCATCTAGAGCCTCCTTGAATCATATATCCGAAGTGCTTCACTTGCCACATCTCAATCCCAGCCCTGAGGCAGAAGGCTAATATTTATCTCTGACAAAGTCCAAAGATTTCAAGTTAGAAAAAACATTGAGAGAAAAGAGCTTTTTATTTTCCTTGAATCTTGGTCCACAAGATATCCTTGGTGAGGCTTACAGAACATTCACTCAACAATTCAACAGGCTGTGTATGAGATTCTGGGGACCCAGAGATTAATGGGCTGGGGAGGGGATAGGTGTACACAAGGTCCCCAACAATGTGTTCACAAGGCCCTCTGTTTTGTAAAATTTGCAAAAGTAAGATGTGTTAAGTACACCCAGTTAAGCCTACTGTCCTGCCCCTTTCAACTCTAACTTGCCCTCCAACCCCATTTCCCCTCCTGTCAGGTGGTATTGCAATGGTCACAGGCATTGTGGGGTAAGGGTTAGGGCAAGGTGATGTGAGATAGAGTCATTCTGAGTTTAGCAAGATATATTTATGGGCTTTGCAGTTACTTCCATGATTAAATTATTCCTAAGCATCTTGCTCTAGGAATGGCTTCCTACACTCCTACCACCCACTCGGCTGACCCACCTGGAGTCATGACGTAAAGACCCGGAAGTCACATTGCTCGCACACACATCCTATAGCAGCTGGTACCAAAAGTGTACAGAGAGTGGAAGACAACAGACAAGGCTCACGTGTGCCAAATTAGAAACTGGTCTGTGGAAAACTCTTTCAGATCTTATATACAGATTTCAAAAGAGAAAAATGTTTTCCTGAATCAGAAAACAATACCAACAATTTGGATGAATTTCCAACAAAGAGCTATGAAGCTGGAAAAAAAAGTTTTTCTAAACTATCACCAATATAAACAAAATTCAACCAACAATGGGAGAGGGGGAAAAATTATCTTCTGACTCTCTCCACAGAAAATATTGTAAAATTGTTATAATGTAGAAGTGATTAAAGAACATGTCAGGTAGTTACTTAATTAAAATCTTGTGTTATTTTCTGGATTTTATGGTATCCATGGTAGTTATTGCCTTTCCAAATTTGTGATTTCTGTGATTTATTTCCCCTTCCTAAATAAATACTGACTTTTGTACCTAATTCTGAACTTGTGATTTTGGTTTCTTTTCTTAAAGAAGGTCGCATAAAGCTGGTATGCTTCAGACCCCACAAATCTGGAACTGCTTCCTGCAGGAGAACAAAGATCGTCGAGATTTTTAGATGTATTCATGATTTGTGTAGGTACTTTAAAAATAATTTTTAACAATAAAAAAATGGGTTATGGACTAAATTCCTGTCTTGTCTCAGTTACCCACACCTGGGGAAAGGCTTGCATGATAAGCCAATCCAGAAAAGTTGAGCAGCATAGCCCTCAGCCCTGAAGGGCCATCACCAAGGAGGAAATAATCATCTCCTCTGGGAGCAACAAATGTCCCATCACTCAGAGCACAGTTTTCCAATTACACACAGAAAGAATTTCAACCCCCCCAACACACACACACACACACACACACACACACACACACACACACCCTCTTGCATGTGGATTCAAAGCAAAAAAATATTTACTGAGCATGTAAGGCTTCAGGTCACCTTGGGATCAAGCCAGGCAAGAGTGTCCAAAAGACAGAGCAATGAGATCAAATCTGGCCAAGAAACCCAAGTTCAGTATTCACTCTTTATTTGTCCCTGCTCACAAGAGCCCAACGGATCTGCAGGGAGAGCAGAAATATGGCCAACTGGCCTCAGAGGGAGGGGCAGGGAGCACACCAGGCCTAGAAGGCCATGGTACCCAACAAGTTAAGAGAAGGGGATTGGAACCTAGACTATCCTTACCGCAGGAGCACCAACCCATCCCACACTGGCTCTAGAGAGGAAGCCTGCCTGTAACATCTCCACTTTGGAGGCAGACAGCTCAAAGCCTCAGCAAAACCCTTCTAACCATGTGACCCAGGACAAAGGATGTCATTGCTCTGTGCCTGGGTTTTCTCATTTATACACCGAAGCCAGTAATACGCAGCTCACAGGGTTCCGATAAGGATTTACTAAAATAACACTAGTTGTGCTAGCATTTACTCTGAGTATACTAGGTGCCAGGTGTAGCATGAAATGTCTCACTTGCTCGCTTAACCCATGTCATAACCAGAACAACCTCTTGAGAAGTTTTTCTCATTATCCTCACTTTATAATTAAGAAAACCCAAACACAGAGAGGTTGAGTCATTTGCTTAAGAGCATACAGCTACTAAGGGTCAGAGCAATGTGGGGGCTACAGGCAGCCCAACCCCAGGACTGCGTATCTGCCCACCCCCTCTCCTGCCTCTCACCATCAACATTCATTGTCAATGTTCTGGCCACAGACCAAGCATGGAAGGCTGAACGCAGTCACTGAACAGGATGGAAATGCTCTCAACCTTGCTGCTGGGAGTATAAAATGGTAGCCCATCTAGAGAGAGAAACTTGGCAATATTTAGCAAAACTATGTGTGTATTTACCTTCTCTAGGCAGTTCTAGGAATCCATTCAATTCTAGGAATCTATCCCATTGATATGCTGGCAAAAACATGAATATACATATACACAGAGCTATTTGTTGCAGAACTATTCATAAAAGTAAAAGACTGGCAACAGCCCAAATGTTTATTAAGAGGGAATCAGCTGAACAAACTGGGGCATCCACACAGTGGAGTGTTATGCACTTGTTAAATAAATGAGAAAGATTTCCATGTACTACTATAAATTGATTTCCAGAATACATTAAGTGGGAAAAAAAAACAGGGTATAGGGGCACCTGGGTGGCTCAGTCAGTTCAGCATCTGCCTTCTGCTCAGGTCATGTTCCCAGGGTCCTGGGATCAAGCCCCGAGTCAGGCTCCCTGCTCAAGAGGGAGTCTGTGTCTCCCTCTCCCTCTGCCCCTCCCCCTGCTTGTGTACATGCTCTCTCTCTCTCTCTCCTCTCTGTCAAATAAATAAAAAATTTTTTAAAAAGGGGGACATAGAAAAATGTGTATATTATACTATGATTTATCTAAGAGGGATTATATATACATATATATGAATATTCTCATACTTAGAAGGTTAAAAAATGGAAGGGTGAACTCTAACCAATTTTGAAATGGTTGCCTCTAAGGTGATGAAGAAACAGAGTGGAGAGGACAAAGATAGAAGCTAGATTTATCTGACTATAATTTGGCTTATAGGTTTGACTCTGGAACCACATAACCATGTTACACAATCATAAAAGAACACTAAGAACACTAAAAGAGCAATTCCCCCAAATTGAAAGCAAAATGAAATAAATGAATCTAATTGTTTATGTAGTTGGTGGCAGAGAGAAACTGTTCTTTTAAACACAGTAATTTGATAGTATATCCCCAGTGGGATTTGCTTTAAGTACAAGAACTACCAAAAAATTGTTAACTATTTACAGTAGTCATATTGTGGTGGTAGCCTCATTATTGGTATTCTGAGCCAGTTCTATTTGTATGATGAGATAGATTGAATAAGTAATTGTGTGACATTTTAATTCTATTATACCCAGTGGCCTTGAAAACTGGGATTCTTAGTGTAAGAGTCAGGAGATATGGATATACAATAGAAGATGTTACATGAACACCCTACAGCCTGAATCTGAGTTGGAAATATCAGCATGAATTCATGATATATTTTCTCTTAAAAAATACATTTCCTAACTCTTCCACTGAAAAGCTCTAGAAACAATGATAGACCCAGTAGCAGTAAGCACTCTTAAAATGCAGACTGTCTTGAAATATCATTCACCACGAGAAGAAACAAGAGCTTCCTGGAGAAATGGCAGATTCTAGGTCTGGGGCAGGAAATGTACAAGAGGAGCCTGGAGCATATTGTCCTACCAGAGAGCAAGGAAACTACCAAAGACTACTGGGGTCATGGCAAAAGGACTCAGGAGCCAACCTGAAGAAGGAAACAACCTGACCAAAGATAAGACGACTTGAGTATCAAAAAAATGACTGCAGTGGATTAAACACATCAATTATGTTTAAATCCATAACTTCATTACACGAAAATCTAATTACGTACTTTAGCACAATGATAGAGAATCAATTTATCACTTTGGAAATTTATAATCAAAAGGAAAGAATCGGGTATTAATCCTGTGTTTCTATGTGGACTACATTACTGGACAACCAAATAGTAGATGAGGGAAATTTCTCTTTACAGAAGTACTATATAAATGAAAAAATACATGTATTAACTAAATAAAGAATATATTGAATAAATGAATACAAATGAATAAAAAAGAATATATTGAACAAATGGAGAAATAGTTCAAGTTAAAATATTGCCACCATGCAATCACTAAAAAAGTGATGGATGCAGGCATTGAGCAATAATGATTGCCCAATGATTGCTATCATCACAGAAAAAGGATATACCTAGACAGGATGTGCCTTCTGAATGAAGTAACCAACACCACTGATGACATATTACTCCTGCTCCCTCCCAAATTAAATCGAAATCACATCAAGCCTCTGAATACAGCTATCAATTCATAAGGAATACAAAGGACAGAGGAATATCTTGACCTAACCATCAGTGAAATTCAGATTGTGAGAAACTCTGCATGAGAACATCTTAATTTGGGGCACCTGGGTGACTCAGTCAGTTAAGTGTCTGCCTTCAGCTCAGGTCATGATCTCTGGGTCCCATGGTCCAGTCCCATGGCCAGCTCCCTGCTCAGCAGGGAGTCTGCTTCTCCCTCTCCCTCTACCCCATTTGTTCTCTCTCTCTCTCAAACGAATAAATAAAGCCTTAAAAATAAAAGAAAACATATCGACTTATTCAGCAAATAAATAATGAGAGAAAAAAAAAGATGGAAAGGATTCCTATAATTTTAAAAAGTCCTGAAAAACATATTCACCAATTGTAATATATGGACTTTTTTTTGATTCGCTGAATCAAACGAACTGTGTGTGTGTGATTGGAAATTTGAACACTGAACAGATATTTGATTACATGAAGAGATCATCATCCTGTTTATATTTGATAACAGTATCGGGGTTATATTATAAAAATATTTCACATCTTTTAGAGATACATACTGAAAGATTTGTGGATGACATGCTACAAAGGCTAGGATTTGCTTTAAAGTAACACGGGAGGGCTGAAGTAATGGAGCCCGAGCTGTAACCGGACTGGCTCTTAGCTGACCAATATTAAAGCTGGATAATGGGTATGTGATGGTTTACCAAACTATCCTCTCAACTTTGTAGATCTGTAATTCATATATATACTTTAAGTAGGCTCCACACCCAGCATGGAACCCAATATGTGGCTTGAACTCACAACCTTTAGATCAAGACCTGAGAGGAGATCAAGAATCAGACACTCAACGAACTTAGCCACTCAGGTGACAAATGTGCTATATTTTTCTTAAAAAAAAAAAAAAAAAGGTCAAGCCATGAGAAATGAAGAAGTGGAGAAGGAGTAGGAAAGGTGGAGGTCCTCTCAGATCTGACCACTCCTGGGTGCGAGGAAGATGCCACCACTGGAAAGATCTGTCTCCTAGGACCTCCTACCTTTTGGTCCTCAGGGACATGAGAAACCTAACCTAATAGACCTTCAATGTCCTTCCACCACTTTGGCCCCCAACCTCAATGACCATCTCAGCAGAAGCCCTTATTCCTAAAACAGTGAGGACAAATTTCTCTAAAAAACCCTGTCCACTCAGAAGATTAATCTGAAACACAGCTTCATGCTGCTATGAGTTTTTAATTATTGTGGCTGTCAGTTCATCTAAATATTTTAATGAATGGCTTTATTACGCTTCTGTCCTGAGGCTTTAAGCACAAAGCACAATTCTAAACTTCAGATGTTCCTGTAGTCATATTTCTGTAGCATATTAATATGTTGCAAAGAATATCCCAGTTATGGTTCCCTGTTACAGCTCACACTGAGAGATGACAGCAGTGACAGTTTGGGGGAAGAACCTTGAACTTGCTATCGGAAGTTCTGGACGTACATTTTGCAACTCACTAGGTAAGCCTGAGCAAGCATCTTAACCAAGGTGAGCCTATACATTTCCTTATTCATAACACAGAGACAAGGAGCCTTGATTGAAATGGTTGCTCTGAGAATCAAACTAAATAATACGTCAACCTACCTTCTAAACTATAAAATATAAGGCACATATAAAAGATACACACTCATTTATACAAGTGAGAAAATACACAGTGATGTGAAAAGCCTGATCACTAGCTATTTAATTCACGAAGGCTGACTGAACTTCTCTCATTGTCTTCAGCAGAACGCTCTTTCCCTTATTTCTTAGAGTCTGGTTGTGTCTTCTGTGTCTGTGAGCAGCAGAAGAGAGATGCCACAGACCCACAGTTCCTGCCCCATTGGGTCCCCAGTACATACTTATCACACTATGGTGAACTGGAATCTGCCCTGTGGCACTGTCCCCTCCAAGTCACATCCAGCCTCCAGTCGCAGGGGTCTCAGAATGCCGCTGCACCCTGGAGTCCAGACAGATGACAGGGGTCAGAGCATGGCCTCACAACACAAGGGAGTGGGCCCTTGTTGCCAGTATCAGCTACAGCAGACACAGATGACACCCAGTTCACCACTCCAGAATGAATAGGAATGATCTCCACAGTGTTCCTCTCCGTCTAAACTATCCTCATTCTGGAAGACACGGAGCAGGGCCTACCTCCTAGATCAAGCCTTCTTCCCACCCTCAAGTCCCTCACCCTTCCTTTCACCTCTGAGCCCCTTCATTACATGCTATCTTGTGACCTATCTTGTTTTGTATTATCTATCTATCATATTATCTGTCTATCTAGTTCAAATGAACTACTGCTTGAATCTTGCCTTGTCACTTGTCGCAAGTTTGTGTTTCTCCCTTTGACTTGGCTATACCACTCAGGGCTCAGAGCAGCATCCACATCTTGCTAAACCAACAATACGCCTACTCAGAGTGCTTTTTGAAGAAGAGGACTCTTGGGGGGGGGGGGGGCGGGTGAGCGGTAGCTGGCTGAGAGTCAGGAGGCCTCCTCTGACAGGAACCCATTACTATCACCCAAGGCAATAGTGAGGAGATGGTATTTGCCTCTGTAAGATGCCTGGGAAGGAGCCAATGGGAGTGAAGAATCACTCCTGTCTTGAAGAATCAGCAGCGCTGAATGAACTGAGAGGAATGAGAATCAGAGATACCTGCAGCTGAACTGAGGGTGATCTCCAAGGTTCCAAGAACGGGGCTGACATCTGTGGCCTGCAGACGCTAAGCCCTTCCCACCAAGAGAGTTCATCTTAAAAATTTACACACTGGGCCATTTGTTTGGTTGGCTGAGGGCCAAATCATCCAGGGGCTCTGATGGCACTGGGGATGGCACAGGGACAGAGGAAGAGGAGCTCACCAGAGGCCACTACCCCGCAAGCATTCTGCCTGTGGTCCTGACACTTCTAGCTCCCCATGAGGCAGATCATCCAAGCCCTTGTCAGACCAAAATGAAAAAGATCCCTCTGGGAGAGCTCAGGACTCCCCTTGGGCTCCCAATACCAAAGATAAAATACTGGCCAGTCCTGGCCAGAGCCCATCAGCCCTAGATGTCAGACAGAAAAGGGCTCCCCAGAAAACATGATTCCCCACCTTCCCCTGTGTCTGGGGGCAATAGGCAGGGTTCACCCACACAACTCCTACCCCACTCCACAGCGCTGAGGATCAATCCCTCCTCTTGTGGCCTCAGAGTCCCCTGGAAGCCAGCCTTCCTAAGGGCGGGGCAAAGGGAATGGTTCCTCCCAGATCCTTCAGTTTGAACCCTCTGGGAAAGGTAGCGTGTTAGAGGGAAACCCTCGGAGATTGGGGAGTCAGAGAAACCTGAGCCAGTAGCTTTGTGATGTCCGACAAACCACTTCCCAGCTCAAGGATCAAGCAATCCCCTGTGTAAGGAGGCCAGAAAAGGGTAATAATACTCACCCAGCAGGTTGTTACCAGGGCTCACCTGTGCCCCACCCAAGTAGGCACTCGGGAAGCAAAAATAATGATCGCTATCACTCTGCGTTGTGATAAAGTTAGTCAAGGAAAAGTCTAGAAAGGGAGGCCACCTGTGAGTCCCTGGAGGACTGCAGCAGGATGGCGGGGGGCCCTGCAAGCCCCTCAGGCATGCTCACCAGGCCTCCCAGGGCATGCCTGAGGCCCTAGCAAAGCCCCACCCCAGTTGGCCTCTCGGGCAGGTGAGCCTCATCATTGCTGCAAACGTCCCCACCGGAGACCAGACAAGAGGTTGTGCTCCCCTTCTTGGCGGCCAGGCTGGGAGCCTGCGTCTTCTCCGCATACTGATGAACATTGGCTGGAGAAGGGTGTGATTTTGATCCTCCGCGATATGCAGGGTATCCCTCGATAGGTAGAAAAACTCAAAGTGCCCAGGGTTGCAGTCTTGCAGCCTGCTCCATGTGCTTCCGCCCTGGAGCTACAGTGGAGAAGGGGCTTGAGCTCTGCTACGAGCTTGCTAGCACTATAGGAACATCTCGTGCAGTGGGGTTCAGGGTCCCTGACCCAAGTCCCTTTTGAACGAACAGGGCTTTCCAGTTTCTAAGGCACTTTCACAGCCACAATCACATTTAGTCCCCTGGAGGTTAGGATGCATAAACCCAGTTTACGGAGCAGGAAGGAGACTGTGTTCCCCCCCACCCTACATACACACACACAGACCAACACCCTAGTGATTTTGAAGCTCAAATTCAGACATGCATCTGGACTCCGCACCCCACATTCTTTCCACTCCACTCTGCTACCTCTCACCCCTTCCTCCCTTCTTTATTACCCAGCCTGCGAGCTCCATCATTCCCCAATTTAGCCTCTTTTTCTGGGGCTCCTGCTCACCTAAGGAGTGTTCTGGTCACAGAGTACAGCCAAGCCCTCAGGCCAGAAAGATGAAAACACCTACAAGAAGTGACCTGGCAGCTTCTGTTTTTAACAGTTTAATTTCAAAGGAAATGGACCTCACTTAACTAAATTTCCTTTTCTATTTTTTCTAGCTATTAAAGAACTTGCATATCTAATAAATATTTAATAGGAATTCCCCTCCAGCTGAATTCAGGCCCCTCAGCATCTCATTACCATGTCTTAGAATAGTATCCTCATTGTCACTTGCTTAATTATGCTAAGAAAGAGTTGAATTGTGTGGCTGTTGGGATCAGAAAGCGATTAAATTCACTTGGCAAGACTTTGGATATCTCATTACGATCCTCATTTAGCACTTCTAATGGAGTTATTTTTTTTCCCCAATACTGACTTGGGAAAGGCTTGCTCAGTGTAGCAAAGGATTTCCCTAAGCCCCACACAACTTTGCACCGTGCCAGAAAAGATCAGAAGTTACTTCACACATCATTTCCACTCCCAAGAACACCGGCCACCCAATGAGCAGTGACGTAAAGCCCTGGAGAAAGGGGTGAGGCAGGTGGCAGGTCAGGCAGAGCGGCCAGTCCTCTCTAGTGACTGAATCCTTCCGCCACAGCCGCATCAAGGGCCAGTCCCAGCCCCGCTTGCCTTCCTCCAAAGTCTGGAAACTCATTTCTCCCTGATGCAGCCTGTTCCTTCCTTGGAGTACTCAGTAAGTCCTTTGTTGTCTTCAGTCACTGTCACTGGTCCTCCCCTCTCCCAGGTCCTCCCTGCCTTTTGTTTTTTCCTCCCTGCTGGGTGGTTTTTTTTTTTTTTTTTTTTTTTTTTTTTTTGGAACAAATCTTATCATCTCATCCCTCTCGTGGCCTGGCTGAGTCTTCACTTCTCTCAGTTATGCATCCCCATTTCCTTCATTCTTCACAGGCCAGGATTTCCAGTCCCTTCCTCAAGCAAACAAGGCTCTCCTGGCTTCCTTCATCCGTCCGTTCCTGCCTGCCTTCCTGTCATCTGTCCTTCGTGAGTGCCCGCCCTTCTAAGTGCCCTGCTCTTCTGGGCAGAGAGCCGTGAATATGGCAGATGTGACCCCTGGCCTCCCAGAACTTACGTCCCTTATTCCGCACAACAACCGTGCCACAGAGGGGGACACTGAGACCCACAGAGCTTAAGTAATCTCCCTAGGATCACACTGTGAATAGCAGGTTGAGGATGCATCTCCGTGGAACATGCTGTTGTTTGGGCTGTCCAAGCGCAGAACCCAGATTTGGATTCAGTACCCCCAAAGTGCTCTGACCAGTCAGGGGTGGGTCATAGTTTCTCATAGTTTCCCTCCTCCTCTGTCTTTGCCTCCATCTGAGCTCCTCTTTCTCGTCTTGGGAGCTCAGCCCCTCCCCATGCTGGTTCTTACAAACGTGCTGACCCTCCTGGCCCCATTGCTCATCCCAGGAACCCCTCACTGAGCCCCTCCCCACCCTGCCCATCACCAAGATGTTCCCTCAGCAAGCTCTTGCCAAGCCCTTGTACCCAGGTCTGCAGGCTTGCATGGCCAGGGTTTAGCCAAAGAGAACTGAAGCCTGGAAGAATGACCTAGAAGAGGTCCAACTCTCCCCCAGATGTTTCTCGGCGTCCCTGAGCCTTATTCTTTGGAAAAATCTACTCCTTGTTCACGTGAATGAACTAGACAGAAGAGTGCTAAGCACGGGTTCAAGCCTGAGCAAAATGTCTCTTGCCCCTCTCTCCTCCATGGTGGAGCCCATCTGATAGAAGGTATACATCCCAGGGGATGGCAACAGTCCAAATTAAAAGCTGTGGAGCCTTCTGATTTCCGCTTTGAGCTCAAGCAAGCTCCTCCCCTCCCTGGGCCTCCACTACCTGCCTAAGGAGCAGTGTGAACAAGCCCACCTCCATGGGTCCTGCCAGTTTCAAGATGAAAGGTCTTCAAGCCAGTTTATTAAGGAGTTTGTCTTCTAAGAACATACTTGATTGCTACTAAGTGCAACCTCCCATGCAGAGGGATGAAGTGGGTTCTAGGGAAGAGTGACCGAGGGGCCAGAGACAGCCCCTAGGATACAAGGATTGACCCTTCCTGAAACCTCCTTCTTGCCCCATTCTGGCTTTTTGCAAGCCCAGTCCCATGTCCTGGAAAGCACCAGCACCACACAGCAGGGCAGAGGGGAGGTAGGCCCAACCTCAACCACAGGCTGCCTTCTAGCAACTTCCAGGCTGCTTTTCCCAATCATCAGCCAGCCACCTGGGCTCTGGGACTAGAGCTCTTTCTAATCGACCTCTGTGCAGACACAGGGACAGACACAGTCCACAGACACAGAGGAAGGAGAAGGAAATTTCAAACACATGTAGAACCATTGTTCGTTTTCACCACTCTTGGAGTTATTGCTGTCCTCAAGTCCAGTAGGAGAGGCAGAGTGGTGATGTTTGAAAAGAAAAGATGTGGCTCAAAGGACAGTCGGGAGTCATCCTCAGGTTCACAAAGCCCTCAGCACTGAATTCACCCAGTCCTGCCTTCGAGTCTACTGCTGCTGCATTCAGGAAAACAAAACATGGTTGTAGACTTTCCTACCCAAATAGAGTCACCTTACCCAATAACCCAAACCTCTGGAAGGGCACCGAGTGTTAAGTGCATGGCCCTAATAGATCCATACATTTGAATAAAGTATCTTGGCTCACAAGCCCTTTTCCCCCAGGCTCCCAGTGACAGAGGACCACAGCTGGAAGGACATGGCAGAAGGGGTCAGAAGTCTGGGCTTTGGCACACGGCTGACCTTGATTAGGTAGATGATCCCAGACAAGTCCTTTCACCTCCCTGGACCTGTATGTATAGCTGCAATATGGTGAGAACAGACGTGATATGAATAAAATAAATAAAACAAATAAACAAACAAACAAAAACCAAAAGACTAAGGAAGGAGTGTAATCGACAATTTGACAAAAAATATAGCACTCATGATGTGCCAGATGCTGTCCTAGACCCTTTACCAATAGTAACTCATTTAATCTGCATCACAATCCTTTGGGGGTAGATGCAAATTTTACTCTCTTGCTACAGAGGAGAATGCTAGGGCACAGAGAGGTTGAGTAACCTGCCCAAGGTCACAGAGCTGGTGCACAGCAAAGCTGAGATTTGAACCCGGCTGATCTAGCTCCAGAATCTGGACACATAGCCATGATGCTATGCTGAGGAACAGAGACTGTGTTCACGGTTTCTGATTTACAGGTGGCTAATGGGCCGGACTTCACCTCACAGGCAGTGCTCAGTGCTCCTGGGAAGTGTCACAACAGACTGCCTTCCAAGGTCCAAGGCATTGATTTTACCCATAGCCACATCCTCATTTATCAAGATTCTTTAACGAATAGCTGCTTCACAGCTGCAACTGTGGGCCGGCACTGGTGGAGATGACACTTCTGATGCAAGTCCCCTATCAGAGAGGAGCCCCGGGCTCCCGCCCTTCCTGAGGTATGAGCCTCTTTCCCCACAGAATGGAGGCCAGGATTCTGAAGCTGTCACTTGGCTTTCACAGAATTCATGTCTGTCTTGGGGGATTAATGGGCTTCATCGCCTTTACCGTCATTTGATGCAGCCTACTTGGCTTCCAGGTAGTTTTAATAGTAAGAAAAGGAGTTGCAAGTTCCTTCTTAGAAGAAGCCCTGAACCTGTCAGTCCCCTGCAAGACGCTCTCCACCCCTCGGGACTGTGGAGGGCAGAGCGCCTCTGTCCTATGCACAGCCCAGCAACACCACTGTCCAGAGACACACACGAAGCAGCCAGCTCAGAGTGTGCTCCTGCCCCTGGAGATCTAGAATCTATTCCACAACCTTTTCCAAATTGGCCTGTCTCAATACAGTGAGGCAATAAAACCACTATCAAACTACGATGACGTAGTAAGACAAAAATAACTGATGGTTTTATTCTTTTTGCATCCTTCATCTCTGGGAAGGATAAGCATGGTGCAGACCCTTTGCAGACGGAGCCCCACCTTGAGAACAGATGATGCCTACCTTCCCGTCCTCCCCTTCCAGAACACGTGATTTTAACCCACATCTTCCCCACTAAAGCCGCGTTTCTAAGATCAGTCTGGCAGGGAGAGGCCAGACTGCAACATAAAAATAACTCCCACATCCCACTTTTTTTGGGTCCAAAAAGAATACAGGCATGATCTGAAGTGCTTTGTGATGAAGCAGAGGGAGAAATTGTGGGAAAGAGGAAATTGCTGAGAGTGGATTAAATCTGGAAGTTCGCCTCTGCAGATAAACAGCCTCATCCTGTGGTCTTTGAGAAGAGTCAATACACGCTCCTTGATGGCATTCAATCAGGGAAATAATGGATGGAAGAAAATCAATATTCATTGAGTTTCTAGAGAGCTGAGGGCGCACAGCTAGCTGCTGTCCTGTGTGCTGCCTCATTTAAGCTGCAGAGTGCCCTGGGGAGGGAGGTGTTCTTAGGGTTCACTGGACAAATGAGGAAACCAAAGCTCAGAGCAGGTGTGTCTTCCCCCAGGGCCATGTGACCCGAAAGTGGAAGAGCTGGGGCTCCGACATCATGATGCCTCACGCATTCTGAGGGAACTACTAAGAGGCACCTTAGAAAATGCTGCTTATCATTTTAACTTAGGGAAACCTAGGATTTCCTGGAGTCTGAGTTCTTACAACACATATCACCAGTCTGCATAATAACACCTTCACTTCACTCGCAAGCCTGGGCTGGATTGGGTACCCCTGTTCTCCACGCAGTGACTACTCTTGGTAGGTATCCTTTGACTCTCAGCTATTCAAGTGCATGTTTCATTCTTTTGGTGTTTTCCAAAAGCCACAGAATAGATGCTTGGTCATCTCTATTACTTAGGAATCTTTTGGTTACAAGCCACAGAAACCAAACTCAATCTAACCTAAGCCTCCACCCCCCAAAAAACCCCCCACAATTTATATAAAAAATTCAAGGCCTGGAAAAGGCAAGAATCCTCAGAAACAACAACAATAAGGATTCAAATACCATCAGCTAGTTTATCCATGAGCATGTCCACATTCACTTATGAAGTCTCTCTCCTCCCCCCTTCTCTTTCTCTCTCTCTCTCTCTCTTGCTCTTTGTGTGTGTATGGTGTGTATGTGTTAAAACTTTACAATGTGTAGGGGCGCCTTGGTGGCACAGTTGGTTGGGCACACAACTCACGGTTTCAGTTCCTTTGTGATCTCAGGGTCATGGAATCAAGCCCCGTGTCAGGCTCTGCACTCAGCATAGCATCTGCTTGAGTTTCTCTCTCCCTCTCCCTCTGCCCCTCCCCCCTGCGCACACACACACACACACACACACACTCTCTCTCTCTCTCTCTCTCTCTCTTTCTCTCTCTCTAAAAAAAACTTTACAATGTGTAGCTTCAGGCCTGACTCTTTCAAGGTCGAATTCAAAAATCCTAGAGAAGAGAGTCTGTTTCAGCTTCAGATAATGTCCACACCACTGAACCAAACACAAGTAGCCCAATGGGCCAGATCAGAACATAGCAGCATTGAGGGGAGTCACATGGAAAGAGAGGCACTGGAAAGGCACATGAAACAGGCAATCCTACTGAAGTCTAGAGATCAGTTTCTGGGTTAGCTATCTTTACAAATGCCCAGCCTTGCCCAGTTGGGTATAGGTGGGAATGGTCAGGTTATACTGAACATGTTCAACTAAGGATGACCCCCTTGAGCTGGGGCTGAAGGTGAAACAGACAGGTCTAAGGCCAACTCAGAATCTGGGACCTGTGGGAGCTCTTAGATGTGGCAATCAAGCCCTCACAGACACACATAAGGGGCTAAGGCTCATAAAAACTATGGAACAGCAAATCGTCATACACTCTTCAACCTGATTCAGGCTCTGGCCAGTAGACAGTCCTGCCACAACCAACTCAAGGGTCATTACAGAAACATTCTTATGGAAAGAACTTGCTTTAAAAAACCATCATGAGTCCTACTCATCAGCTATTTTATTGAATTTTAGCTTATTTTTCCATATCACACAGTCTATATGTGGCCTGCTACACTTGGCCTTCATTTCTTTTCTGGTCCCCAAGAACAGAATTGGTGTCATGTTTGTCTTACCTGCAGTGAAGCTCAAAGATCAGCTAATTTCTCATTACCATCTCATCTCAGGTTTATAGAAGAATTTTCTCCTTCTCTCATCATCAGAGATTGCTGGTCGACTCTGGTCTGTGGACCTGCCTTGTATGGCATGTAGTATTTAAGAAATCCGAGTTACTCACCCACACTGAGAACTTAGGGGGTTGGTACATAAATAGGCAAGTTTCCAGCTTCTCATTAAAACCTGGGAGACTTGGTCATACTTGGTCTACAGTCCCTCCTGGCAACAATCAGCCAGAGCTGAGCATGACTGCCCCTTTTGTGGGCCCTGTGCTCTCCAGGTCACCCACTCTTGTCTACAACCCACTTCACTTATTACCTTCACTCATTCTCTCTCTGGTCTCTGTAGGCCCTTGCAAGCTTTGCCTTAAGCGGATTTTTACTGCTGCTGTGTGTAACAAGGCTGCTGTATTCATTTCCGACCTTAAATCATGTTTTTGGAATGAGTTAGGTGTCAGTTACAAGACATTTTTTTTTTTAAGAGATGAATGCCAAACTGTTGATGGCTTCACAATTGATACCTTTGGGATAAAGTCCAAATCCTCAGCAAAATATTCCAGACCCTCCATGCTATAACTTTAAACTATGATTCCAGGCCATGATCCGCCATAGTCTACCATGTGTACTCTGTAGCAGCCACACCTGGCCGCCCTTCATTTTCAGTACACCATTGTGATCTCCTGCCTCTTGCACAGTTTATGTTTCCTGTGCCTAGAATGCCCTTTGCCTGGCTGGCCAACTCCTCTGAGTCCTTCACAGCCCACATGAAATGTCACCTCTTCTCCATAGTCCTTCCAATCATATGCCTGCCTAGGGCCACTTGTTAACCCAGACAGTGTCTTAGTGAAAATTGGAAAAAGTGTACCCCTTCCTCAAGATACATTCTTTTATCTGTTAGAAAACTGTCCTGATAAATATCTACATTGGTATGCTTGCAGTACGAATGGTTTCTACTTGAATTTAGCTTCCTTTGTGCGGTACACACCCCGCACAGTTGTACTGTACTGTACTTCAGCCAGGGAAGAAAGAGAAACTCCTCAGTGTTCCTGCAGGATTGTCTCATGCTTGCCTCCACCATAGAGTAGGAGATAGTATAATGGACCATCCATGCCCGTCATCCCTGCAGACAGGCCACAAGTCCTCAGGAGGCAGGAACCACATCTCAGTGATTTCAGGATTCCCAAAACCCGTGGAAGGTAGTCCATAATGGGTACTGAATCAGTTTGTCAACTGTTGTATTGTGAACACTTGGAAGCTGAGTGAAGTAAACGGAAAACAGCAAGATCAGGCAGTCCAGGGTCATTACCAGAGGGGCGGGCGTGTCTATTGATGCCAGCTTACAGGCACAAGGACCCAGAGAACCCCTTAGAAGCAATTGGGTTTGAATTGTCAGGAACAATATTAGACTTGGAGATCTATAATGCCATTAAAAGAAAAACCAAGGAAACTGAACTAAAATGTGTTGTGTTATTCCATTCTCCAAATGGATTTTTCTTTATATTTTCCCGACTCCTAATACAATCAAATAGCTTCAGCCTGACAGCCATCTTACTTAAATGAAAACATGATTTAGTGAAATGATATTTTATGAGTTGTAAACCAAGAAAATATTTGATATAAAATAGAGGGAGAGAAGGAGCGGAAGGGTAGGGGAGACAAGAAAAGGCAAAAGAAGGCTGCTTCTGGCAGTGCATGCAGGCCGGGTTTATAGCTGCCATGCCTCCAAGTAGGGTTATGGCCTGGTGCCAGGGATGAGTGAGGAGAATGAGATCTAGCAGGTAGGAAGAAAGAGACAGGAAAAGACACAGAAAGCAGTACCAGCAAAGCAGTAAGCTTTGCTCGACAGACATGACAGTGAGCCCCCAGGAGAGCTCTCTAAGCAGATACCAGCACCGAGCACAGAGGACATGGCTTGACCGGGCCTTTCTCTCCCTGCAGCCCAAGTCTGTCAACGGGCTGCATCCCCCAGGGTAGGGCCACCAGGACTTAAAAGGGTCTAGGCTAATCAAAGTGGTATCTTGTCCCTCCAAGATCAGGAATCATCTCAAAGCAGCCAGGTCTGAAGCAGGGGCCCCAACTACCAGCTTACCAAGAGGCTCAGCATCTTGTTGGCTCTGGTCCTAGGGAAACAATCCAGGTTATAACTTTCCCTTTGCACAACTTCCTTTCCTCCAGTGCTCCAACAGAGGCTCAATCTTTTTATACTACAGTGCATGCCTGCCCAGTGGAGGAGTCAAGAGATGTCGTCCTTCACTGCTTTGCCCAGTGCCTTTAAACTTCCTTTCTTCTACTCTTGGCCAGAAGAGTAGTTCTACTACTTCCTCCAGGACTAGAGGACTTCCTCCTTAGGGCAGAGTCTATTCCTAAAAATCAAACATCCTTTGAGAACAGGACCAGTCTTCGGCCTCATCCCAGTGTATTATCCTTAAACCACAACTCTGGCCATGTCGCTACTCTGTTTGGGGGCTTATGCTCTCCCAGACCCCATGTTCAGTGCTTTACATATAATTAATCATGCAGTCATCAGCTAAGTCTCACAGGGCAAGTACTGTTATCACCCGCCCCCATTCCAATTCCATAGGTGAGGCATACAGCAGTTAATGTACTCAAAGTCACATTATTCAATAAATGGTACATCTTAAATTTGAACCCAAGCTTGTCCAAGGTCAAAGCCCCATGCTCTCAATCACTAAACCAGGACTTCTCAGAAATGGTACTAGAGGATCTTGTTAAAATGAGGATCCTGACTCAATGGATCTGGGAGGGTCCTGAGACTGCATTTCTGACAAGCTACCTGGGGCTGATGATTCTATGATTCCCCAGACCACACGTTTTGAAGGGCAAGTCTCCAATGTTTTTTTTATTTCTCAGAGGGAAGACACTATAATTATGGTTCTTCTACCTTACAAGCATGAAGACTCTAGCATACAGATATCCTCTGGCCTATCAGCCAGGGTTGTCAGTCACCAAAAGCCATCATGACCAAGAAATGAGAATGATTCTTCCAACCCTCCTAGGAAACAACAGAGCGAAGAAGCTAACAGGAAAGTAATCACCTCCACAACCCTACATTTATGGCCAGTCAATGTTCCTTCCATCTCCCTCCAGTAAGTCTCCGACCTTTGCTCTATGCCAAACAAGGTCTAAAAGTGACATCCCAAATAAGTTTCCATTTAACCCACAAGATGTTAAGATGGCCCCAGATAACAGGCAGAGGAATCATGGAGACCTTGGCCCAACATGAAATTCCACTGAGATGCTAAACATCCTTTTACAAGGATTCTTGTACATTCGTACAAGTTTTGAAGTCAGTGAATAACTAGGAAGTTACTATAAATGTGCCTTCCTTAAATAGAGACTTGGGAAAAGTCACCTCAACAAAACAAGGGTGTTGGTGGTAGCAGTGAGTGTTAAGTCTCAAAACAGTGCTCCTCATAACCTTCAGAGTTTACTTAGCTAGCATTTACTTCGCTGTACGTACAGCTGAGAACCAAATCCTACTTGGAAAAGCTTGCCCCCAGCTTCTAGAGGTCACCGTTCCAAACCAGAAGTAGACAATAGACCTAACTCATCTTTGTGGGTCTTCTTTATTTAGGAAACATATAATAACTTTTCAAATGTTTCAGAACTGTGCTGACAGTACCGAGCTCCCATTTTATACCCTGCCATTATGCAAGGAGCAAGCCATAAGGTAAGGGCACCACAATGTGAATTCTCAGCAGCCCCAGGCCTCCAGCAGAGGAGAGCCTGACAGGCTCTCAGCCAACTTTGATAATTAAGGGTGTTCCATTTCCTCTAAACAATGTTGTTGTGATGCCTTTAAAGGAGGAAGTCTACAACCTGCCTGAATCTTCTTAGTTCCACAAAGTCTCTGAGTTGACAACTAATAATTAATTAACAATGAACAGTGTCTTGCTGCCCATCACAGTGACTGGCATTCTCATCTCTGACAAGTGAAAGATGTGCTAATGTGGCAGGCTTCATAATCCCCACAGCCTGATGTGACAGGACAGATCCTTTCTCGGGACAACCCAGCAAGGGGGGGGGGGACGCACGTGACAGCTTTCCGGACCCGGGCCCCAGAAGCCACTTGCCGGCAGGGCAGAAGCTCATGGTCTTCATTTGATGATCCATGGACTTAAATACACACACACATACACACATATGGGCAGACCTTCCAGGGGCTAGTACCCAGAGCCCCCTGCCTGCCTGGCATGGAGCTTAGATTTTTTTTAGGATGGGGGACAGGCAGCTGGGGCCATTTGCTCTCATCACTTGGGGGAATCTGTCCAACCAGGGCTAGAGCACAATTGAGGGGAGTAGCAGAATTAAGACGCAATAGACAGGGTGCCAGGGGCCCTGATTTGTAGCCTAGCCCTGCCCTGGGCTTGCTGCGTGACCTTCAGCAGCTCTCCTCCCCTCTTTGGGGAAACTAAGATCTCTGTCTGCCAGGAAGGGACACCAAACTGAAGGATGTTTGTTCCTCACCACATTCCCGGCCCCCGGAACAGTACCTAGCCATGCATGAGACACCTGGAAATGCTTATTGCCCGAGTGGTCTGCTATGGGTCCTCCCACCACTGACATTCCAGAACTCGGAAATCATTCCCCTCAGTACTATGAATCCACCTTCACAGTGAGGCCATCGAATGACAGGATCTTCAAGTGAAAGGAAGATTTTTTTTTTCATCAGGTGACAGCCATTTGAGTTTCGCTTTTACTTTTGAAATCATTCTGCAGCTCACAGTTGCTTCCTCTGGTCACCCAGGAGACAGAAGCTTGCACCAGTCATTCGCCTTCACTGCACACAGACACCGTTGCAGTCTGGAAACATAAGGAAAACATTCAAGATAAAAACCCCGGTCCCATAATCCCCAGCCCAGACAGCACATCACACAGCCTCACAGCCAATTCATACAAAGAAAGAAGGGAGCCGACAGAAGAATATTAACAGTGTCAATCTGAAAACGCGAGTTTAAAATTAGTAAAGGGAAAAATATGTCAATCAGGACTCAGGAGACATCACCGATTTCTTTTGCATGTTCACTTCTAAGACAACCAACCAACCACTTGAAATTCCTCCTGCCCGAGGAGGCAGGCAAAAATCAGTGCTAAGAGCATCAGGCTTGAAGGAACAAACAAACAAACAAACAAACAAACAAACAAAACACCAAAATACAAAACAAAACAAAAACAGGGAGGAGAGGGAGAGCCTGAAAGGAGAAATTGAAATCCGACAATTAATTGCCTTTCTCTATTACCAGAAAACCCTGGATCTATTGGAGAGCATGGCCACAACAAAAAGTGAAAAAGAAGACCCGTGGCAAAACCTGCTGCTGAAGGAGGAGACCGTGGAGTGAGCAGTTTGCCTGTAATTAAAGCAATTCCTGAGGCCCCTTCTACCTCTGTCCCCAAATCTCTAATCCGATGCTGAACTAACTCAGCGAGAGAGAAACATGACTGTAACGTGCAAGCCCCCACCGTGCCCTGAGTATGCTGAGTGACACAAGCCATCGCAGGGCTGTGGGGGCGGGTGGGGTGAGGTAGGAAGGGGAGCAAGTTCCTTGAGCTTCACAGAGCCCCCCAAATGCCACCCTGGGGACAAAAGTTGAGAGAGAAATTCGTGTGTTCTTGAAGGCCATCTGCTCACCCCCTGCAGTGGTCCTGGTGGAGGCATCCCCAGGAAGCAGATAGAGCATGGACCACCAGAGCTAGCCCTCCGATGGCCCCAGGAACCACTGACTGCCTCCAAGGCACACTTACACATTTCTATACTAGGTGCCCTGCAAACATCGAGAATGGAAACAAGGCCAAGAAGCTCTGTCTCAACCTTATCATGAACACTCTGTGTTCTTTCTTGGGCAAATCCAGCTCCTTTCTGGCTTTGGCGTCTCCGTGGAGGGGTCACAGCAGGTGATCTCACAGGGACCTCCCAGACAGGTCATGACACGGCTAAAGCAAGGTCAGGGACTTTGGAAAACCCATGAAAGGCCCCCTGTCCTTGCCTGAGCCAGGTAAAATTAGAGATATGCACTCCAAGCAGAAGACCCAGCGAGTATTCAACACAGTTATCCTGCAGCTGCCGTGGGCAAGACTGGAAGCTTCTGAATCCAGTCCTGGCCTTAGAGACACTCGATTAGCCTTGAGCAAAGTGCTCATTATCCAAGTGACCCAAAGACACCCCTTCTTCCCCCGACACTAATGTCCTGGCTGACGCAGGCCCACTCTGTCATCCTGGTAGACAGCCTGTCAGTATCTCATAATTAGGAAAAATCTGTTCCTGAAATCATCAAGAAGATCCATTTCACAGAGACAGCTTCTCCATGTGAGATGGTATCACAAACTAAAAGCCTTCAAATCCCCAAATCCAGGCCCTCCAGCAAGTCACATCTTGACGGTCTGGTCCTAGATAGCCCAATATCCTAAATTCGCTTTCCTCTTGCTCTACACAAGACATTGTCCTTCTATTTTTAAGACTAGGACAGTTCAAACCTTGAAAGTAACTTGTCAGTTGGGCTGAAAATAGCATTCGCAATGGACAAAAAAAAAATCTTAATTGAGACAAGAGGATGATGTTACTTCCTAGACAGCGAATCCTCGTAACTGACACATATGGAAACACACACACACAGGCACACACATTCTGACATTGAAAAAATTTTAAATCGACTACAATGCTTATAAATGGGGATAATGTAGAGCAGAGTTTCTGAGTCACAACTTAAGAAATCCAACATGAAAGGCAAATATTTAATCAAAGTAAGCGTGGCCACTCTAATCATGACCAACCCGTGCCTGCTCGTTTAGGATTCACAGCGAACGAGAGACCATTGCAACCTACAAAGTGAGTGTTAAAAGCTCTGAAATGCATATTGGGTATTGACACAAGAGCCATCAATAGAGCCAAAGATACTGCCCACCTGTCCTGCATTTTCATTCTGTAAAGCTTGCCCAGATGAAGGACTAAGAGCTTTCTGCCACTAATTAAAGGAAACCTTCTTTTCCAGCAAGATCTAGAGTCACATGACTTAATCTGCCAAATGTAAATGACACGGGTCAGATTCCGAATGCTTCAGGCGCTAGTTGGAGAGAAGAGGAGGAAGTAAAGCAACGGGAGCACCAATACTCCCCCCCCTACACATCACTACACATTACTTCCTCCTGCCAGGACAGGAAGGCAAACCATTGAAGTGCTTTGTTTCTCCATGTCCCTGCTCACTATAAACGACGAGGCTTATGATCTGTGGGCCAAAGGCAAGTGGAATAGAGGCTGCTTTGGTGGGAAAAGATAAAGGAGGTTCCCTTTGATGCTCCCATGTTTGATGATAAGTTCATTAGCAGAATTGCTATTATATGAATAATAAGTACTCATTATGGAAATCTGAAAAATACAGAGAAGTGTAAAAAGACAATAGAGTTTCCATCCTAAAATGACTCAGCGTTAACACTGATTTATTTCCATCTGCCTGTTTGGTTATAAAGAAGTGCTGCTTGTTTTACAAGGTGTTAATCAAATCATAGCTACAATTTCACATCCCACATTTTTCATATATAATTATGAGCATCTTTAGGTGTTAGGACCATAGTTTTGAGAACCACATGAAGTGGATGTGCTGGAGATAGAAAGTACATGCATCACAGTTAAAACCCAGGCTTTGAGATCCGACGAACCTGAGTTCAAATTGCAACTTGACTGCTCACTGACTCCATGTTTTTGCAGAAGTAACTCAACCTCTGAGCCTCAGTCTACTCCTCTATAAACTGGGAGCAACAACAGCACAGTTCCCATCACCCGGGGTTGTTTTGAGGCATTATGAGATAATTCCATAAAGCACATGGCATACTGCCAGTGGTAACTTCTTAGTATGGGTTAGCTGATGTCATTTTTACTAGCATTTTAAAATTATCCCATCTTTCATTATTAGCCTCTACATAGCTTCCAAATTTCCCATTTGACTGTAAATAGTGCATGTAAATAGGTTAAATTCTTTTCCTTAGAATATATTTTCCAAAAGCAAAATTCCTGGATGGTCTGTGGTTGTTGATATGTGTTACCAGATTTGCTGGCCAAATGATTTTTGCCCTACCATGAATCAGTGTGGAGATATTATCAAGAGCAGCAGAACAGAGACTAAGGGACCCTTGAAATCCTTAACGATCTTAGCATTAAGAGGATCCTTGAGGAGCATTAAGGGCAATCCTGTTTGGATGACTAATGGGAGATGCCTGCCCATATCGATGACCTTAGCCTCATTTGAGCTGAGACCTCATAGACCAGCAGACAAGGTGCACATGAAGCAGCACATAGTGAGGCACTATTTAAAGCCCACCTCAATCCATGCCCAAAGGCTACTAAACATTTGGTATTATGGGTTCTAGCCTCTCCCTGAACATCAAGGGCATATCTTCATACCCTCATTTTACATCTCTCCAGCAGGACCAATTCTGGGCATAGTAGTGAGATATAACGATGCTGTTCCTTTATCTGAAGTGCCTCACCCAACTTTTGGAATAGTTACCTCCTTCGTGTACCTTATTCTCAGCTTCAATGCCATCTCTTCCAAGAGGCAAGAGCTCCCAGCTGCTTCACAGCTCTCTACAGCTGTGCAAACTCATTTCATTCCAGGAACTCATCATGGCCTATAATCAAGTCTTTGTTCACTTATTTATACTGGATGCCTCCCCCAATTAGACTCTCCACTCCATGAGGGGTAGGACTGTGTCCCAGTCTTGCTTGGTTGTATCCTTAGTCCCCAGTTATCAAAGGCTCTGGCACAAAGCAGGCACTCCTGTACCCTATAGCCTGTTTGACGCACACGCTTATAACTCACTAACGGACATCCAACCAAGCAAAGGTTTATCCCACCACACCGAAGATGCACACTCATGCTTAGCACCTGTGGGATTTCGTCTGCTTTATAAAGCCCTCAAAATCTATTCCCTGGAATGCCCTTATAACCTCCCATAAACCAAAGGCTAAAAGGGCTGGTGCAGCAAACAAAAATAAAGGAAAGACATGGTGGGACAGAGAGCAAGAGCCTAAAATCTGGGCTCCAATCTCAATTGTGTCACTTATGATACTGGGTGGGTCACCTCATCCCTGAGCTTTACTTCTGTCCCAAACAGTAGTAGATAGTAGACTCTCCCCTGCCTCTTGGGAGACTTCAATGGTCATGTGAACAAAAGGTAAGAGTGCAGCAAGAAGGCCGAGAGGTTAGTCTGGTAAGCTACAGAGAGAAGTATGCCAATTCAGTGGCCTCATGGGACCCCTCTGGAGGATGTTGATGGCCAAAACAGAACTAGAGTGCCACACCTCCTGTGCCTACACATACGCTTAGCCTGGCCAAGGAATTCTTGGGCCTCTTGAAATAGCCCCCAGGTTGTACTTCCTCCTGAATGTGTACTTAATAGCCCTAGGTAGAAGCTACTTGTCTTCTTCAAGGCACATTTTCTAATCAAATAAGCAGTATCTCCACAGCAGCCAAAAAAGACCTTTAACTGATGAATGCCAAGGCTCAGGCAAACCACAAATGCCCTACTCACCATGTCGGTCCTACAGAGGAAGCTGCGGTTCCATCATTTCCTGTGCCATGTACAGCTGCAACACTGAATTCTACTACTAATGACATGCAGTATGTGTGTCTGGGGTTATAACAGATGGTGTCCACAATGCACGCAGAAGCTTCAGATAGCCAAATGGCACAGCCGTGGAGATTTTCCAAAAGGAAGACAAAAACAACAATGAAAACTCTCTCACCAGTGAATATCTGAGGAATGTTTATATTACTTTCTACTGTGGTGAAATAGAGAACATCCAGTTCCTGTGAGGGCTCCGCTGACTGGGAGAAGCCAGCCAAACATGAAGAGGAAGATGCCACTGAAAAGCTATACCTGAAAGGTGTGCTCTCTCCCTTTCTAGAAGAGCTACTACCTTAAAGAGGCAGAAGAAGAGAATTTAGGCCACTTCATCTTGCAAATAGATCTGGAATTCCCTCTACTTGCCAAGGTTGCCAGATCCATGAGTGGACTGATCTAATTGGTAGAAAATCCAAATATCCAAGATTTCTCTCTTTCCTACAACTCATAAAACCATTAGGGGCCATGATTGCAAACCCCTTACTTCCCAGGAGAGATGCCTGAGACCCAGATGTAGGAAGACACTCAGCCAAAGTCACACAGCCGATAATGATTTGCCTTAGTCCTCTAAACTGCTGTACCCCACCAGCCTCCTCATACACCTAACGACAAACAGCAAGCACCTACCCATGTCTTTACCAATTCCCTAAAACCTGGCCCAACTTATTCCTGACCTGATTTTGCTCTAACATCCTTATAACTCTTGCTTACCTCTGGACCTTCAAACTAGGGCTTGGATCTTGTCCCTAGCACTCTTTAAAGAACTTAGATTTGCCTCCTCACCCTGGTCCATACCTTTGGTTCCATTAACTCCAACCCCCAATCCCAGGAATCTTATCTGAGTCATGGCCCAGCCAATCTAAACCATGGCTGAACCATGCCTAAAGAAGAGGAGGTTCAGACAGAGGCAAAGCCAATACCAAAGTCTAGGTCTCCTGACTCTAAGAACAGTGAAATTTCCACTATGTGATACTCCTGCCCCTGCACTGCTATTAATTCCACTTCCAGAGCAGCCAATAAATCTATTTCCTCTTCTTCATCACATGAAGATGGTTTTCATATCTCCACACTGCCTTAACCAACCCTATCTGAGCCTTCTCTCTTCTATATGAATTGTCCTTAGCTTCTTTTATTTATTTTTTTAAAAGATTTTATTTGTTCATTTGAGAGTGAGAGTGTCTGCACAAGTAGGGAGTAGGGGCAGAGGGAGAGGAAGAAGCAGACTCCCCACTGAGCAGGGACCCCCCCCCCCCGACACAGGCCTTGATCCCAGGACCCTGAGATCATGACCTGAGCCAAAGGCAAACACTTAATTGACTGAGCCTCTCAGGCACCCCTGTCCTAAGCTTATTCAATTTGACTTCATAATTCATGGTTTCCAGACCTTCAGAGGGCTCATAAACTCAATCATCATCCTCTTAAGAAGAAAAATAGGGAATACTTTGGATTCATCATATCAATTTAGACTGTCTGCTTGTATCAATATAAGTCTGACTGCAGCCACATTGTCATGAGCCGCACATCACATTGTGCCAAGTTGTGGTCAACGAAAGCCCCAGGATTATGTTCAAAACCAGAATACTTCCTTAGGGATGTTCAAATACTGACAAGAAAACAAAGATGTTTTCTCTTTCTGTTGGGGTCTCCAAGATGGGATTTTGAAAATCCAAAGATGCCAGAAACCATGCAAACCAAGAAAGAAAGTTCATCTGCAATAGGAGAGGTTGGAGCCAGTAAGAAATGATCAGAAGTGTGTGTGTGTGTGTGTGTGTGTGTGTCTGTGTGTGTGTGTCTGTGTGTGTGTGTCTGTGTGTGTGTGTGTGTGTGTGTGCATGAGAGAGAGAGAGATTGGGAATGAGTACACTAACCCACACTAGCATGTGAGCACACATTCACTGGTGCTATCAAGTCCCCAATTTCCAATATTGAAATCTCCTGAGTTGCTTTGGTTCCTGCAGCTCTTCCACTAATTATGGGAGCTACCCCAGTATCCTGCCAATAAGCCCTCTTGCATGTTTAAGTTAGGAAGGAAGCTTTCTGTCACTTACAACCAAAAGAATCTTGACTCCACGTTGCCTGAGATCTTCACATGGCATTTTCCCTCTCTTCCTTCACATTTTTGCTTTATAGCCACTGTGGCACTTTTCCTTGCTGAAGGAAATGGAAGACTGGATATGTGGACAACTGGAAGGGTAGAGAGAAGAGGAAGTGTGATAATGTTAGAGACCAAGTCTTCTACTTATCATTTTGCTGAGTGCCAGCCTAAGCCTCCTCCAAAGATCCCTCCCATCCCATGAAGCTCAGATGAGAGTGCACAGTAATTTACTATCTTGCTTCTTCCAAAGATCTCCAGTCCAGATGGCAAGCCCTGCAGAAGATGAGTTCCTGGGGTGAAAAAAAAAAGTGCTTGGGAAAATTACAGGTCTGTGACACAGTCTGAATTTGTCCTGCTCCCAGGCCTGCATAATGCCAGACCACCCATTGAAAGCGTGAAAGGGAACACCATCTGTGTTCTGCTGGAGACAATCTAAGAAACCTTGAGCTGGAGGTGACACGATCTAAATGTTTGGGTTTGTAATGATTGGCATCGAGATCATCAATTTGGCAGCTAACAAGTCACACAAGATCAACTTCTAAGCCAGCTCTTTGCTAAGATGGGCAACATTGTCCAAGAAGATGGTCAATGTGATGGTGAGTTGAGAGCAATGTTCCTGGCATAACTGTCCCCAAAGTGGCTAAGATGTGGTCTGGCATGTTCCATTACAATTAGAGGAACTGTGGCTGGCTAATAGCCTTACAACTGTAAACTCACTCAGAGGGAATTATGTGCTCCTACTAATAGAGTAATGTTAGAGAGAGTTTTGCTCGATTACATACTTGGCCTCGAGCCTTCTATTCAAGGCATTATGACAGCATCTCTCACAAGCTCATCTACCAGGAAATCTGGATTTTCCTCCTACACTAGTCCTAGAAAACCATCAAAGGAAGATTTTATTTTCTCACTGAGTTTGCAGTTTCTTGCTTTATTTTAGGAAAAGAAGATGAATCTGGAAGCACAAAAGGTTGAGACACAGGAACATAATGTCACCCATTTAACCCCGGGGGAACACAGTTTTTACATATTTATAAATCCTTTCCACATACTAATTGATTATTAATCTTTTGGAGGAAGTGTTAACAGCCCAGATGGCCATAATCTGAAGAAAGAGACCTGGTAAATGATTGGGTTAAGCTGAATAATAATGATGAAGAGGGATGTGCAGACCTACTGGAGTATATACCTAGACAGGAAAAAAGAATCATTTTTTTGTGGATTTTAGTAGCTACTTTCCCACTAAGGAGGCTTTTGATGAAGCAGCCTCCTCACCTAGTTACAAATCATCTTAGAGCCTCTACTTAGCCCCTTTGAGCTATTTAAGAAAGCACGGAAGATAAATGGGTGGTGCTTATTACATTAACATCGATCTGCAAAGTGAAGCACTTCATGACTCCTTCAGGAATGGTGTCATGAAAAAAGTGTGAGGCAGTCATAGAGAGGCCTGCCGTTTTCTTTCTTTTTTCTTTCTTTCTTTCTTTCTTTGAAGATTTTATTTATTTGTTTCAGAGAGAATGAGAGAGAGAGAGAGAGAGAGAGAGCAAGAGAGCGCATGAGGTCAGGGGGAGAGTCAGAGGAACAAGCAGACTCCCTGCTTAACAGGGAGCCTGATGTGGGACTCAAACCCAGGGCTCTGGGATCATGACCCGAGCCAAAAGTAGATGCTTAATTGACTGAGCCACCCAGGCACCCAGGCCTGGCATTTTCTTTCATATCATTGGTGCCATATCACCAAAAGTACTTGAAAAATGGATTTGAGGAAATGGTGATGCAACATGGGGGCTTAAGTGGGTAGGAGAAGAATCAATGAAACAAGATGGGATTGGGAGGGAGACAAACCATAAGTGACTCTTAATCTCACAAAACAAACTGAGGGTTGCTGGGGGGAGGGGGTTTGGGAGAAGGGGGTGGGATTATGGACATTGGGGAGGGTATGTGCTTTGGTGAGTGCTATGAAGTGTGTAAACCTGGTGATTCACAGACCTGTACCCCTGGGGATAAAAATATATGTTTATAAAAAATAAAAAATTTTAAAAAAATGGATTTCACATTGCTTTAGCCAACAAGTTAGAGGAATAGATTGACACTGAGGTCTTCTGATACTAAATTTTATTGTCTACTAGACACCCAAGACACAAGTCATGAAGCTCTGCCCCCAAGACAACAACTACCTTTTACAAAACGCAATCACTCTAGAGACAGACAGCAGCCAGGTACATGAAAAAGGATGTCAGAAGACTGTGAGTCCTTGCCAAATAAGTAACACAGACAAAGCAAACATCTGGCTCCGTTTTTCCAGGACTAGCTTGGCATTAATTACCTAACTGGATAATATCCCCACAACGCCTTCACATGTCCTTCTGGTCCTTCAAATGTCAATATTTTGGCAAATAGTGCAGAATTTAGTCAGTAATCATAGCAGTACCAACTATAACAACTCACAGAGATAACATCTCATATCATGTGTCCTTGATCCTCCACTGAAATTAACACCATAGTGTTCCAGATTTAAGAGACATTCCTATAGAAACATTACTATAGGTTGGTGTTTTCACTAGAGGGTTTTGACCATAAGAAACCAGAAAAGATTCTGGGTAACTTATGCAAAAATGGAAATGTACTGGAAGCCTATAGAAAAGCTCAAGAGGTCATAAAAAAACTAAAGAACCAAACGAAAGAGCCAGGAACCAGGGTGCCCCAGAGGGTCTGTAACAAGTCAGCAGCTTCACCCAAGCATATACCACCACTGGAATCCATTCATTCATCCAATATATATTTGCAAGTACTTACCATGTGCCAGGCACAGTTGTACAATGTTAGGGATACAGCGGTAAATAAAACAGACAACACCTCCATTCTCATGAGGTTTTCATTCCAGTAGAGGGAGATAAATAATAAAAATGATGATCACAATGGTGGTGGTAACAGCTCCAATTTTTGAGCATCTACTCTGTGACTAGCACTGTGCTAAGTGGTTTACATATTCATGTATTTATTTGACAAATATTTATTGAGCCCTAGTATGTTAAGAACTGTCCTAAGTACTGGAAATACAATCATGAATAAAACCAATTAAGAATCCATGTCTTTGTGCAGCTGACATTATAGTGAAACAAATTAATTTAAAACCCCCCAAAATCCAAGTCCTAAGGAATAATTAACTACGCTTAGGTCATGTATAAGCCCCCGGCTTCACCAGGCATCCAGATTTAATTGTCCAACCAAGAGTGAACACAGAGAGAAAGGAGCCCCTAAGAAGAAATCAGGGAACTAAGAGGAAAGGAAATGGGTGCTAGGCAGTGGAAGAAAAATCCATTCATGGGTCAATGAAGACTTCACCTGGGCCGTATTGGTGTGTCAGGACCCTTAGTAAAAATATACTAGAAACTAGATTGCATATACATAAATAAAAAGAATATTTTGGACTGTTTGAGCTTGAATATGGCCCCATGACTTACTAGGTTAGCTATAGGATCTTGGGCAAATTACTAAACTTCTCTATGCCTCTCAGTGTCCTCTTCTATGAAACGGGGGATGTTATTAATATGTCATGAGTAAAAATATATTTATTTATTATGTCATGGGTAAATATTTAAGTGATTTCTTCACATTCCTTTAAATTTCTTTAAAAGCTGAGTGACTGTTTGAAGCTGCAATAATTATGTATTATGGTGCCAGTAACATATGTAGAAAGAAAATGTATGAAAATGATACCATGAAGGATAGGAAGGAAAATGGAAGAACACATTGTGAGGTTTTCTCTGTATTAAGGGGTGTAATATCATTTGAAGATAGACCATGATAAGATTAAGTTGTATACTGCAAATGTTAGACAACTACTGAAAAGATAAAACAAAGAGATAGAGTTAATAAGCTAGGAGAGGAGATTAGATAGAATGCTAATAATAATATCAAAAAAGTAAGGAAAGGAAGAAAAAATAAACAAATATATGGGAAAAACAGAAAGCAAATAAATCCAAACAAATTGATAATTATATTAAATGTCAATTTATGCAGGAAGTCCACTTTAAGTATGGAAACACAAATAGGTTAAAAGTAAAAGGATGAAAAAATATGTATCATTCCCTAATCATAAGAAAGCTGATTAGCTAAAATTAACATCAGACAAGAAGACTTCAGAACAAGGAATATTACCCAGGCTAGTGTGAAACATTTATATTTTATAATTATAAAAGGGTCAATTCATCAAAAAGACATAATAATCCTAGGTACGTATGAAATCAATAACGGAGCATCAAAATACAAAAAGCAACAACTGACAGAAACAAAATGAAAAATGGGCAAATCCACAATTACATTGGGAGACTTCAATATTCTGCTTTCAGTAATTGATACAAGTATACTAAAAAAAATCAGTAAGTACATATAGACTAGAATGACATTAACTAATTTAACCTACATGACATTTAGAAAACATTCCATCCACTAACAGCACAAAGGACATTCTTTTTGAATTCACATTGGACATTTCACCAAGATATACCATATGTTGGGCCATAAAACATGTCTAAGTATATTTAAAATAATTGAAATCATACAGAGACTTTTCCATAGACAGAGTGGAATTGAATTAGAAATAAAGAACAAAAATATCTGGAAAAGTTCCAAATATTTAGAAGTTAAACAACACACACTAATAAATGTTACTTTTGTTTCCAGTCCAGACAAAGTATCATGGAAGGTATTTACCTTCCCACTTGAAACAGCTTAAAAAAAAAAAAAAAAACCTAGGCAAAACATGTCTCTCAAGACACTAGACATCAGGTACTTAAAAAGAGTTATCCCTGAAATATGGAAAATGAATGAGGTGAACTTTCATATTGTCCCAGATTACTAGCTGAAGAAAGTTTCCAGGGTTCAGCACAGGGAGAGGGAACCTAGACAGTCTTCCTAAATTAAGTGAACAGGGGTGGGAGTCTAAAGAAATAGAGATGAGTAGAGCTCACATGACAGAGTTCCAGAGAGGAAAGAGCTGCAGCGAGAGAGAGAGAGAAGTCCAGAGATCTTTGGGTGTCTCCCTTAAATATTCAGAAAAACTACTGATTAGTACAAGTGAGGAAACTACCCGAAACTGGGAAAGCAATCACCAAAAAGGATTATAGGAAGCAGTACCCAGAGATCACACACAGGCAGGAATAGTATCTGTGGTCAGTTAGTGTGAGAATCTCATAATTCAGGGAGCATCATTTAGAGCTGTGATTCCCAATGGAAGGCAGTTTTGTCCCCAAGGTAACATTTGGCAAAATCTGGAGACATTTTTGGTTGCCCCAACTAGGGGCATGTTAGTGGTATCTAGTATGTCAGAGTCAGGGATATTGTTAAACATCTTACAATGCACAGGATAGCCCCTCACAATAAGAAATTATCTGTCCCAAAATTTCAATAGTACAGAAGTTGACAAGTCTTAGGTTAAAGTAATAAAAATGATCTTGCCTCAGTGGTAATCAAAAATTAACTCTAGGCTAAACTATGTTTTGCCCCAACTAACACAACTTTTGCTCATGCAAGACCTGAAAAGATCAAACTACTTCCACATAACTGCATCCCAGAACAAAGCTCAAGAATATTTATAGGAATATAAAGATATTCAGTATCTAATAAGATAAAACAGACAATACTTGACATCCAAAAAAGAAAAATTTGCCAGACAGGCAAAGAAGAAGAAAAATACAACCATAATGAGGAGAAAGTTCTATTAAAATTGACAGAGAAATTAAGTAGATGATGAAATTAACAGAAAAAGGCATTAAAACAATTATTTTAATTGTATTCCATATGATCAAGAAGCTAGAGGAAAGACTGGACACATTATGTAGAGAAATAGAACATATGAAATGATCCAAACCAACTTCTAGAATGTCTAAGATGAAAAATATACTGGATGGGATTAATGAGAGATTACACATCGCAGATGAAAAGATTATGAAGACATAGCAATACATACCACCTAAAAATGAAACACAGAATGAAAACAAACTAAAAATGTAAATAAATAAATAACATCAGTGAAATATGGCACAACTTCAAGCAAATATATATATATTATTTATATATATAAATATATATATATTTATATTTATATTTTATATATATATATATATATATATATATATATATATATATATATATATATGGTTCAAGTCTCCAAAAGACAGAGAAGGAATAATGGCCAAAACTTTTAAAAAATTAATGACAACTATAAACCAGCAGATCCATGTAGCTCAATCAACACAAGCACAAGAAACGTGAAGAAAGCTGCACCAACATGTATCATAATCAAAATGCTTGAAATCAATGATAAAAAGAAAATCTTAAAAGTAGTCAGAAGGGGCACCTGGGTGGCTCAATTGGTCAAGCAACTGCCTTCAGCTCAGGTCATGACCCTATAATCTGAGGATCAAGTCCCACATCCAGCTTCCTGCTCAGCAGGGAGTCTGCTTCTCCCTCTGACCCTCCCCCCTCTCATGCCCTCTCTCTTTCTCCCATTCTCTATCAAATAAATAAATAAAATCTTTAAAATAAAAAGTAGTCAGAGGAACAGGGCTCTTGGGTGGCTCAGTGGCTCGAGTGTCTGACTCTTTTTTTTAAGATTTTATTTATTTAACAGAGAGAGAGTACAAGTGAGAGAGAAAGAACACAAACAGGGGCAGCAGCAGGCAGAGGGAGAAGCTGGCTCCCCACTCTTGGGATCATGACCTGAGCCAAAGGCAGCCATTTAACCAACTGAGCCACCCATGCATTCCACTGTCAGACTCTTGATTTAGGCTAGGTTCATGATCTCAAGTTCTTCAGATTGAGCCCAGCATCAGGCTCCATGCTCAGTGGGGAATCTGCTTAAGATTGTCTCTCTCTCCTTCTCCCTCTGCTCAACCCCATGTGCACACTCACTCGCTCTCTTTCTCTCTCTCAACTAAATCTTAAAAAAAGAACTACTCAGAGGAAAAGAGAATAATACAGAAACTAAGCGTTGGCAAGGATATAGAGAAATTGGAACTCTTGTGCTTTGCTGGTGGGAGCATCAAATGGTAAGGTGTTGTGGAAAACAGAATAGTGGTTCCTCAAAGAATTAAAAATAGAATCACTGTATGATCCAGTATTTCAATTTCTGGGTATGTATCTGAAAGAATTGAAAACAGAGACTTGAACAGGTATTTGTGGACTTACGCTCATAGCAGCATTACTCTCAGTAGCCAAAAAATTAGAAGCAATCCCAGTGGCCAATGACAGATGAATGGATAAATAAAATGTGCTATATACATACAGTGGGCTATTGTTCAACCTTAAAAAGGATAGAAGTTCTGACACATGGGATAGTGTAGATAAGCCTTGAAGACATTATGTTAAGTGAAATAAGGCAGTCACAAATTGACAAGTACTGTATGATTTGAGTTGTATTACTTACTAGAGTAGTCAAATTTACAGAGCCAGAAAGGGAAATGGCGGTTTCCAGGGCCTGTGGAGAAGTAAAAGAAAATTGTTTAATAGGGACAGAGTTTCCAATCTGCAAGATAAAAAGAGTTCTGGGGATGGATGGTAGTGAGGGTTGTATAGTAGTGTGAACATCTTTAATGCTATTGAACTGGGCAAATATAAATGGTTAAAATGACGAATTGTATGTTATATATGTTTTACCCCAATTAAAAATGAAAAAAGATGATATTATGAATAACTTTATACCAATAAATATGACAACTTGGATGAGATGCACAAACTCTTGAAAGACAGACTACCAACCTGCATCCAAGAATAAATACATAACTTGAAAAGTACTGACCATAGTAAAGAAATAGAATTCTTGTTAGACCTTCCACAAAGAAAGCCTCAGGTCCAGAGAGGCTTCAGAGGTGAACTCTAGCAAATATGTTTTTTAAATTCTACTCAAACACTTCCAGAAAATTAAATAGGAGGGGCAAGTTCCCAACTCATTCTATGAAGCCAGTATTACTCTCTTTAAAAAAAAAAAAAGATTTGTTTATTTTAGAGAGAGAGCAAGACAGTGTGCAAGTGTGGGGAGGGGCAGAGGGAGAAGGAGAGAGAGAATTCCAAGCAGAATATCCACTGAACAGAGAGCCTGACATGGGGCTTGATCTCATGACCCTGAGATCATGATCTGAGCTAAAATCAAGAGTCAAACACTTAACTGACTGAGCCATCCAGGTACCCCCAGCATTACTCTTAAACCCAACCCAGATAAAGACTATTTTGTTAAGAAAGAAAATTACAAGTGGATATCCTTCCTGAATATATGTGTAAAAACTCTTTTTAAAAAAGTTATTAAATAAAATCCAAAAGCATGATAAAAAAGATAGCAAATCAGAACCAAATGGAGTTTATACCAGGAATGCAAAGTAGATTTAACATTCAAAAATTAATTAATGTAATTTACCACTTTAAGAGAATCAAGAAAATTCATGTAACCATCTCAATTAAAAGAGAAAAAGTTGTTTAAAAAATCCAACACCCAGGAACACCTGGTGTCTCAGTTGGTTTAACACCAACCTTCATTGAACCTTCAGCTCAAGTCGTGATCTCAGAGTCCTGGTATCCAGTCCTACATCAGTCTCCTTGATCAGCAGGGAGACTGCTTCTCCCTCTGCCTGCCACTCCCCCTGCTTGTGCTCTCCTTCCCTCAAAAATAATACATACATACATACATACATACATGCATACATACATAAGTCTTTAAAAAATTCAATATCCATTCACAATTAAATCTGTCAACAAACTAGGACTAAAAAGAAACTTCCTCAATCTAATAAAGTATGTTTTTTAAAAAACACTAAATTAACATCACATTTAGTAGTGAAGGATTGACTGCTTTCCCACTAAACTAAGATGTCCAGCCCCACCACTTTTATTTAATACTGTACTCGAGATCCTAGCTATAAATAAGGCAGTAAATATATATATATATATATATATATATATATGTGTGTGTGTGTGTGTGTGTATAGAAAATGTATTTCTATATATATATATAAAGAAACGTATTATATATATATATATATAGAGAGAGAGAGAGAGAGAGAGAGAGAGAGCACATATCTATAAAAAGAGAAGGGAAGAGAGAATCAGAAAAAGAGAAGAGGAGGACACTATGTATAGAGGAATAAAGATGAAATTAACATTCATAGTGAAAGTCTAGAACAGAGATCTGAAGACAGAAAGTGTATCAGTGTTGCTTAGTACTGGGACCAGGGTGGGGACAGAGTACAGTGGAGCGATAGCTAAAACACATAAGGCTTTTTTCTTCAGGTGATGAACATAATCTAAAGTTGACTGCGGTGATGGTTGCACATTAGCAAGTCTGATATCACTATATATGTATACTAGAATTGAACAATCAAGTAAATGGACTGCAATGGTGGGAGCCAGGTTTCTCACTGTTGGCATGGGAGATAGAGACAAGCAAGGGGAGAAAGCTGGAATTATGTATGTGGTAATGGAAAGTTGGCCATATCAGTAGGAATCCATGTTCACTTTCACATATATATAGATGGTTACATACAAAAATAATTCAAAGATGTGTGTATACATGTATATACTCAAGTTAGTACATACACATATATTTCTTTGTCCTATAAAATGAAGAACTAGAAGAAAGAACACCTCAATAGTAATGAGTATACTTAATACCCAGCTCTTGGTCTTAGCATTCTCCAATAAAAGGAATCAGGTCTCCTTGGAGAAATGGCGGTTTTGAGGAACAGGTTAGGGTATACATAAAAGATGATCCTAGAACACCTTGTCGGGAAAGGAAGTGCTCAAAAAAAAACCCTTACATTGACAAAATTATGTCAAAGGAATACACACACAGACTAAAAGAGCTCTCAGTAGCCGGAAGTGGAAAAATTGGAACAACAAAACAATTTATTGGCTTATAAACTGAAATATAAAATAAATGTATGTGAGTGCATATTATATAATCAAATGATTGAATAAATAAATAAGTGGAAGAGAAGAAACAAACCTCCCATATAGTAGAATTCCAAATAATTTATATTAGCATTCCCCCCTCCAAGTGGTGGGGGGGAATTCCCCTTCCCTAAATACAAGCTGGGCATAGGGACTTCCTTCCAAAGAGTACAGTATGGAAGAGGTTCCTGGGTGGCTCAGTCAGTTAAACATCCAACTCTCAATTTCGACTCCATCAGGATCTGATTGATCTGAGTCCTGAGGTTGAGCTCTGAGGGGAGTCTGCTTGAGACTCCCTCTCCCTCTTCCTTTGCCCATCCCCCCCCAAATAAATACATATTTTTTTAAGAGTACAGTATGGGAAGGGAGAAAATAGAGTAACTTTATGGTAGGTAATCCTAACAAACATTCTCTCAATCAGGACAGCATCAATAATGATGAGTCCTACTGATAGCCTGTACATACCTTGGACATAACGTGATGAAAGGGGCACTTTATCTGTGATCTTCCTCCCAAAACCCTGTTAAAAACAAAATCCAACTAGGTAAATTTGTTCATCTAATTGGCTTTATTAAGCTTAAGTTGTACAAAATGGGAGGTTTCTTCTAAGAAGGAAGGTGGGTTAAGGAAGTTATTAGCAAAAGAGAAGAACTGATTGTTTCAGGTCAGATCACCTTCCCTTAGGGGGAAGGGCAAGAGGTCTTATTATGCAGATTAACTCATTTTCTTTCGGGAGGCAGTTATTGAGGGCCCAAGCAACAGATTACCACAATGGTGCTGACCAGAAAATTCCTGACCAGTTAGGACTACATTTCTGGGGGAGGTTGAAACCACAATTAGGTTAGATATTCAGACTTGGTTTGGTGACTTGGCCTAGCATAAATGACTCCTCCCTGTAGTTTTCTTCTTAACAACCCATAACTTCCATCTCATCATGAGAAAAAAATCATGAGATAAACATGAGACAAGTCACATCTGAGGGTCATTCTACAAAATATCTGATTAGTACTCCTCAAAACAGTCAAGTTCATAAAGAACAAGGAATGTCTCAGAAACCCTCATACCCCAGAGGAGCCCCAGGAGACAAGACAAATATAGTGCAGTATGTATCCCCAAATGGAATCCTAGAACAGAAAAAGGACATTAAATAAAAACTAAGAAAATCTGAATGAAGTATAGTCTTTCATAATAGTAATGTATCAATATTGGCTTATTAATTGTGACAAAAGTACCATACTAACATAAGATTTTAGCAACATGGGAAGCTAGGTGTGGGATATACGGGGACCCTGTAGGATCTTTGCAATGCTTCTTTAGAACACAAATTGTTCTCAAAGCTTTTGTTTGTTTGTTTTCAAATCTGAAGCCCAATCCCACTCCCCAGAGATTCTGATCTAATTGGTCAACTTTGTAACCTGAGCATTGGGAGTTTTAATAAAAGCTCCCCAGGTGATTCTAAGGTACAACAAGGTTTGAGAAATGCTGGATGAAGGCTATGAGCTACAGGTGTGACAACAATGTCTCTCGGCCTGAATTTAATCTATAAAATCATAATTCTTCAAAAGATAGTGTTTCCCTGCTTATAAGATGAACAGGTGGGACAAAACAAAATATCTTTCCATTTTCTCCTAGATTGAACAGTGCAGTTCAAAAATCATTTTCTGTGATGACAAAAATGTTCTCTACCTAGTCCCTCCAGTACAGTAGCTACAAGCTACCAAGCACTTAAAATGTGGCTAGTATAGCTAAAGAAGTGAAATTTTGACTTACTTAAATTGAATTAATGCAGATTTAAAGGGCAATTTGTGACGAGCAACTATCATGTTGGACAGCGCTAATCTATAAAACTACAATCAAGTTCTGAAGAAAAGGTGTCTTAATGTTCTCTTCTGGCTTTGAACTACTTTTTTCTCTCTCCAGATCCTTTCTTCCTACAAGTTGGAGTCTCCTATTTGCTAGGAGGCATTTTCACTCTTTTTTAAAATTTTTTATTGTGTTACATTAATTACCATACAGTACATCATTAGTTTTTGATGTAGTGTCCCAAGATTCATTGTTTACTTATAACACCTAGTGCTCCATGCAGTACCTGACCTCCTTAAAACAGTGCCCCTGTCCAGTCTCCCCCACCTTCCATGCCCACTGCCAATGCGGGGAGCAGCCATTTCAGAAGAGAACATTTCCTCCTAGCCCTGACCCCCTTTCTGGAGCATGTTGGTTCACTCCAATTCTAATTTCTCAACTGCCCTCTCTGGAGTTCATTCCAAACTCCTAAAGAAGAAAGGAAACCAGGGTCTCCTGGCAGAGGGCTGCAGATGTTCTGTTATTTGTCTCCATTTAAAAAATAGCTTCTCCCAACCTTCTACCATATCCACGAATTTCTGCCCTGGGCGCTGCTAATGACTACATTAAGCATTTGGAAGTTCTGCATTATTGTATTTGTGATGGCTTAGTGACAGAATACAAAGACACTATGTAAGGGCCTACTTAGCCAGAGTGACTCCATCTCGGTTGAACAGCCATTTTGTTGTTTGTGCAGTAAAACTTAAACTGATCCTGCCCTCCCCCAACCCCGAGGAACTTACTTAGAAGCAAGTCTGGGAAACCAGTAAAATATGGTCAACCAGTCCCTGATGACAGAGCCCAAATACAAGGACAGGTCAGGTCAGGTGGAGATGACAGCGCCCAGAATGCAAGGACAAGTCAGGCCAGGTGGAGACAATCCCATTGGTCAGGCTCAACCACATGGCCTTTGCTCTATAAAAGCTAGTCTGTGAAGTGGGGGGTCATCATTCTCTCTGTAAGAGATGGCCCTGGCTGGTCAGCTTGATTCTCGGTGCTGGTGTGAAATAAAGCTTTGCTTGACCTTCGCTTTGTATCAGTATCACTCCTTTAATCATGGACCCCATCATTTGGGGGCTGGTCCAGGATCAAACGACAAGAACTGAGCCAGCACCAGAATTTCTGGGAAAAGCCTCCAGAGGTAAGATCTCAAGAATTTATTCTGTGAGATCTGGTCTGTCTCTTTTTGGTGCTCCAGGAGTATGGCCCACTGGGGAGAAACTGGATGCAGTATCACTCCCCAGGGCTGGAGTGGGTGCGGGGATGGCCCATCCCTCCACTGGTAGATCACCCGGGGGTTTGAGTCCCCCTAGGTGGTCAGGGGACCAAGAAAATCCCCAACAGCGGCAGGTTCTGGGTAAGGGCTGTTGGGTCTGTGGTTGTCTTTGTCTTGTCTTTTTGTTGTCTGTTGTGTTGTTTGTTATGTTTGAAGGAATGGGGCAAGCAGAGAGTAAGGGGACTCTGACTTTTATCTCTCCGGTCCTCCTAATAGATGTGTGGCTTCTCCCTCACTCATTTCTTGTGTTAATGGCTATAACTGGAGCCAACTGTGGTTAGTCTAAATCAAGACAGAGACTTTAAGAAATATTCCCAAGCAGCTGCCGAAACTCCCTTTGTTTCAGAGAAGTTCCCTGTCTTCTCTGGCCCAACGTGGACTGCCTAGCCCTTCCCCCCTTGCTGGTAGGAAGGCATGGCATCTGCTCCTCTGTTGGGGCTGATGGGCTCTAAGGCTGGGAGCCCTTTCTCTGCCTTCTGGTGGCACTTTGTTCGTCTGTCTCCCCCTCCTGTTTCTGCACCAACTTGGATGCAGCCTGCATAACTGGCCTCTAGACCATCCTCAGTGCTTCCTGCACCATGGTTCCTTCTATCTTCACTGTTGGGAAACAAGAAGAGCACCCCTCAGACCTAACACACCCCCACACTCCAGATCTTCCCACCTGTGTCTCAGGTAAACCTTCAAAGTGGAGTGGGCCCAAGTGGAACATAAATCAGTATTTGAACTAAGTTAAGTTTGTTGGTTTAATTAGGATGACCATGTCTTTTGAGTTAACTGCAGTAAATATGAAACTTCAATCAAAGTTTACTGAGGGTCAAATAAGCTCATGTTATTTGTTAACATTTGTTAGCAAAGAGATGACTAAAACTGATGGTTAATCGTCTGTCTCAAAATTTTAATGGGTAATTGTTAAAGTAGCTTTCAAAGTCTTTGGTAACATGAAACTTTAAAGTTTTGCTTGGATGATAAATGAAATTAAATTTGTTGGACATCTAGGTCTTAACCAAATGGGATAAAACGCTAAAACATTGATTACTGGAACTAGGTTTGTGCTTTTGAAATCTCTTGGTAAACATGTTTTGTGCTTAACTGATTCATAAATTTGCCTTCTAAGAATTCTGTTGTAACAATTCACAATTGGTTAATATTTAGTCTTCACTAGAGAGATCTCTTTGACTCATAAGGCTTTTCTTTGGTATGCTAAATTACTCAGGAAGTACTGCTAAACCAATGATAAACCTTGGGTTACATTTGGGTAAATGCTGTAACTACTCTAGAGATTCTATACGTTTTCTAAAGTTCTAAAGTTTTGATAGGGTCATCACTTTATATTTAACCATATCCATTCTGAGATTTTGTCATTTGTAATTGTTTTAATTCTCTTGTAAAATGAATTCCGCCCTAAAGAAAATTCATATAAAAGACTTTCAGGACAAATGCAGGTCTTTGATATGTAAAAATCCTGAAACTGAAATGAGTAAGAATTTCCAGAAGTAAAGGCTGCATTCAAACTAAACCAGAATTATTAACATGGGACTAAATGAACTGAAAGGTTATAATGTTGTGTCTCTTAATGTTTTGTCTTATTTTAAACATTACTATTTCTGTAATGTTTACTCTTCTAGATTAGGGAAGCTTTCCTTAAGTTATCTGTAACTTACAAAAATGTAAAAGTATTCACTTATAAACAAATCAAGGCATTCAACTTTTCTCTCTATCTGAACCCTCTGAAACTCAAAAGGTCTCAGCAAGTATTCTTTCTTCCATGGCAATCAGTCATTTGCATAAGTTCAATAAGAATCTGTTCTCCTTGTAACAGAACACCATTGGAAACACTGGTTATTTTACCAAGGCTTTGACTGGAATGTCATATTTGAAAAAGACTCAGATATGACCAGACAGCTTACAGGAACTAAGGTTGACTTTATAAAACCTGGAGCCGTAAAGCCCTTTGGAACTGTTGACTTGATACCTTGCTTACAGAGTTCCCAGCAGCCTCACCAGGTGAGTAAAGAATGTTACTCCCTGGCAGGTGTAGGAACCTCAGGATACTTTGGGGAACTCAGGAAGAGGAACTTGCCCAAATCGACAGGTATTGCAGGCATGTCTGATGGCAAGTATGTGGCTTGGCTTCTGGCCTGGAGAGGCTACTAAAAGTTCAACCTGGAGATCCCTTATAAGAAGTTCCAGCAAAGCAGATTCTAAAAGACCTATATGATCACTCACTGTTCTTGCTGAGCTTATGTAAATAATTAGGCCAAGTGTGTTAAAACTAGACTTGTTTTTCAAGTAAATTAGTCCTAATTTGTCTATCTCTGGAAGTGAGGGTTATTTTAGAGAGGAAAATTATGTTTTAATGACACACCTTTGCTGCCTATCAAAAAGGCCAAGACTGGGGAGTACCAACCCGTTCAAGACTTGTGGGAAGTTAATAAATGGGTCGAAGATATCCACCAGATGGTGCCTAACCCCTATACCCTACTCTCCCTCCTGGGCCCCAAAAGAACTGTGTATACCATCTTAGATCTCAAGGATACATTTTTCTGCATACCTTTAGCAAGGGAGTCTCGGCCCCTTTTTGCTTTTGAGTAGTCCAACCCACAGGAAGGGTTCCAAGACCAGCTCACCTGGACAAGACTTCCCCAAGGATTCAAGAATTCACCCACTATCTTCAATGAGGCCCTACATGAGGATTTTTGTGAGTACAGAACCTCCAACCCGGGAGTCACTCTGTTACAGTATGTTGATGACTTGCTAATAGCCACTGAGGACTATGAGTCATGCTTGTGGGGGATGAGAGCTCTCTTACAGACTCTGCAGGAAAAAGGGTATTGGGTACAGCTTTGTCAGAGCCACGCTACTTATTTAGGTTTTGATCTCCAAGTCCAGGAAACAGGTGATCACCCGATACCCCCACCCACCACACCCCAAGAAGTGAGGGAGTTTCTTGGGATGGTGGGCTACTGTAGGCTGTGGATACCGCGATCGCAGAGATTGCCCATCCTCTCTACGAACTGACTAAGGGAGGACTCACTATGGTAGAGTGGACAGCTGAGGTAGAAGGAGCATTTTGGGAATTACAAACAGCCTTACTGAGTGACCCAGCATTGGCCATCCCAGATGTTACCAAGCCCTCCCACTTGTATGTAAATGAAAAGGCAGTGGTGGCCAAAGGAGTCTTAACTCAGACTCTGGGGCCTTGGCAAAGGCCAGTAGCCTATCTTAGCAAGAAACTAGATCCAGTAGCAGCTGGGTTTCCCCCGTGCCTCAGCATGACTGCTGCCACGGCCCTCCTGGTCAAGGATGCAAATAAATTGAGTTTGGGCCAAAATCTCATCTTGACCACTACTCATGCTATCGAGGGCCTTCTCCAAACTCCACCAGACCAGTGGATGACAAACACCTGAGTGACGGAGTATCAGGCCCTCCTCCTCAATGAACCAAAAGTGACTTTCTGGCCCCCAGTGGTGCTAAATCCAGCCACATTGCTGACAGAGGAGCTGGCTGACCACCCACACAACTGCAGGGAGGTCCTAACCCAGGTCACAGGAATAAGGCTGGATCCCAGAGACATTCCCCTCCCAGATGTGGAGATGACTCAGTTCACAGATGGGAGTAGCTACATGGTCGGTGGAAAGAGGTATGTGGGGCTGTGGTGGTTTCTCCTGAGCAAGAACTCTTGGATGGCAGCCCTGCCACATGGAACCTCTGTGCAAAAAGCGGAGCTGATTGCACTCACCAAGGCACTGCAGATGGCCAAGGGTAAGACTGCCAACATCTATATGGACACCAGGCTGGGTAGAGGTTTTTTTCCCACAGAACATGAGATGGCAGGAGTGGTAGCCAAAAAGCTACTAGAAGAAATAATTCCTAGGTTTGGCTTGCCTCTCTCAATTGGGTCAGACAATGGCCCTGCATTTGTGAGTTCAGTCTCACAGGCATTGGCCAAGGCCGTGGGCACTAATTGGAAACTACATTGTGCCTACTGGCCCCAGAGCTCCGGGCAAGTAGAGAGAATGAACTGGACTCTTAAAGAGACCTTGACAAAGCTAATTCTGGAGACTGGTGGTGGATGGGTGGATCTCCTTCCTTTTGCCCTCCTCAGGGTGTGACGTACACCCTACTTAAACAAGGTGACCCCATTTGAAATAATGGTCAGGAGACCCGCCCCGCCCACCCTTGGCTACAAGAGGTTGCTCTAGCAGAAATGACTGATCAGTTTGTACTCCAGTCACTGCAGTCATTGCAGTCTGTCTTAGAAAGAGCCCACGCAGGGATCCGAAATGCCCACACTGAGATGGAGACGGAGGTGGAACCACATCTTTACCAACCCAGGGACTTGGTTTGAATATGCCACCACTAAGTGGGAAACTTGGAGCTTCACTGGAAGGGACAGTTTACTGTCATCCTGACCACCCCCACAGCAATAAAAATAGAAGGCATCAGGGCCTGGATTCACTCATGCCACATCAAATGAGCCAAGGATGAGGACACCCCCCAGAGATGGATGCCGCTGCCGATGGACCCCGCCAATCATGGACTAAAGCTAAGACTCAAAAAACAATGAGTTCATTGAGTTCATTGTTGCTCCTATTGTTAGATGTTACTTTTTGGCCCCTGCATTATAAACACCCTAATGTCATTTGTACAAAAGAGGACATAGAACTGGCTAAAAAGTCAAGGACTTGACTAATCTCCAAAGAAAAGAGGGGAATGTAAGGGCTTACTTAGCCAGAGTGACTCCATCTCAGTTGAGCAGCCATTTTGTTGTTTGTGCAGTAAAACTTAAACTGACCCTGCTACACCCCGCCCCCAGGAACTTATTTAGAAGCAAGACTGGGAAAACAGTAAAATATGGTCAACCAGTCCCTGATAACAGAGCCCAAATACAAGGACAGGTCAGGTCAGATGGAGATAACAGAGGCCAGAATGCAAGGACGAGTCAGGCCAGGTGGAGACAAACTCATTGGTCAGGCTCAACCACATGGCCTTTGCTCTATAAAAGCTAATCTGTGAAGCTGGGGGTCGCTCTCTCTATAAGAGACGGCCTTGGCCGGTCGGTTTGATTCTCGGTGCTGGCACAAAATAAAGCTTTGTTTAACCTTTGCTTTGTATCAGTCTCACTCCTTTGATTACGGACCCCATCAACTATAGATTGCCGAGGCTAGCTGAGTAGTAGGAAGAAATAAGCATTCTGGATGGGTGGTATGGATGGAGCTTTATCATGGACAACTTGCCAACTGTCAGCTCCCTATCCCAACTCCTGAGCAAAAACCAAAACCAAGGCTTTTGACACACTGCTGCCGAGCTGGGGCCCTGCTTCTTGTTTCATGTGATGCTGCAAGTTCAGCGGTCTTTGCTTTTTAATAGGCATAAGGTTTTTGTGGCTTTAATGATGCAAAGAGGTGGGGAGAGGATGGAGTTTCTTTAAAGTAACAGCTTCAGCAGTCAGACGCTGTCCCCAGCTTTTTTCACAGATCAGGAAGATATCTAGGTTATCACAAGCAATTAGCAGAAAACAAAGAACTGAAATGAGCATGAGAAGCAGAGATTCTTAATTGCGACAGGCTTGTCAGCAAGACCTCTGGTGATCAATTATGCCACATTCACAGGACTTCGTTCAGAGGCTGTGGTTTCAGGATTTGTCTTATTAGCAGCTTCGTTGACATATCATTTAAATACTATGAAATTCATCCATTTTCAATGCATGAGTCAATGATTTTCTGGAAATGTATATTGGTGTACCCACCGACACTCTTAAGGTTTAGAACATTTCTCCCACCACGAGGGGATCTCTCATGCCCATTTGGTCACAATATATTATCCCCAATCTCCCCCAGACCTTAGACAACCACCGATCTGCTCCCTGTCCCTATGGGTTTGCCTTTTCTGGACATTCCATGTAAGTGGAATCAGCGATATGTAGTATTTGGGGCTTGGCTTCTTTCACCTGGCATAACGTTTTCAAAGCTCATCCCTGGCATAGCCTGTATCTATCTGCACTTCATTCCTTTTCATGGGAGTATAATATCCAATTGTATGGCTAGACCCCATTTTGTTCATCCACTCATCACGTGATGGACATTTAGGTTGTTTCATATACTGTGATTAATGCTGCTGTGTTAATGTACAAGTTTTCATTCAGACAAATATTTTAAATTTTTCTGGGTATGTCCTTGGAGTGGACTTGCTATATCATAGGGTAGCTCTAGGTTTAACTTTTTGAGGCACTGCCAAACCATTTTCCAAAATGACTGTGCCATTTTGTAACCCCACCAGAAATGTATGAGAGTTTCAGTTTCTCCACATCCTCACCATCATGTTATTTTCCATTTCTAAAACTTAGAGCCATTCCAGGAGGTGTGAAGTAGCTTCTCCTTATGTTTGGATTTACATTTCTCTAATATCAAGTGATGAAGAGATTTTCATGAGCTTACTAGCCATTCATAAATGTTCTGTGTTGAAATTTTTAATGGAATTCATTGGGTTATCTTTTTATTATTGAAATATAAGAGTTTTATTTATATTGTGGATCCAAGTTCCTTATCAGGCCTATTTGCAATTATTGTCTCCAATTCTGTAGTTTATCTTTTTACTTTCTTTTTTTTTTAAAGATTTTATTTATTTTATTTGACAGAGAGAGAGAACACAAGCAGGCAGAGAGGCAGGCAGAGAGAGAGAGAGGAAAGCAGGCTCCTTGCTGAGCAGGGAGCCCAATGCGGGGCTCGATCCCAGGACACTGAGATCATGACCTGAGCCGAAGGCAGCAGCCTAATCCACTGAGCCACCCAGGCGCCCCTATCTTTTTACTTTCTTAATAACATTTTTGGAAGACCATAAATGTTTAATTTTGATGAAGTCCAACTTATGATCTTTTCTCCTTTTGTGGATTATGCTTTTTAAAAAATCATATCTATGCAATTCTTGCCTAATCCAAGGTAAGGAAGATTATCTCCTATTTTTTTTTCTAAAAGCTTTACAGCTAACAAACTGTCCTAGCCTTCTACTTCAATGAATATGACCTGGAAGCCCAGGTTCAAAATCCTTGGACTCAAAATTCTACACCTAAATGTAGTGACATGGAGGGGCACCTGGGTGACTTAGTTAAGTATCTGCCTTCAGCTCAGGTCATGATCTCAGAGTCCTGGAACCAAACCCAGCATCTGACTCCCTGCTCAGTGGGGAGTCTGCTTCTCCCTCTTCTCTGCCCTTCACCCCTGCTCATGTTCTTTCTCTCTTTCTCTCTCAAATAAATAAATAATATCATAAAAAAAATGTAGTGACATGGAGAATACCAGCCTCCAGAAAGTGACCTGCCAACTATCCCACTTCTCTCCTCAATCTGGGCTCCTCCCTCACTGAGATGGGCCTCAGACATGCTTATGTGGACTTATTAGCCCATGCTTCTAAGTTCTATCCCCACATGCCCCAAATGACCAACAGTTGCCTCCTGGCCACCCGTCAGGCACACAAGTGCCCACGTTAACTGTGGGTGTGTCCCCGGGAAGTCAGGCTCTGGAAATGGGCTTGTGGCTATTCAGGCAGGGAATTTTGGCTTCCTAGGTATCTACTATGTGATCTAGAAGGGGTCCAGGGGCCCTGTGAAGGCAATCTCTGATTCCACTGTCTCCTCCTCAAAGTGAGGCCTTCTAACACGCAGGGACCAGAGTAGGGCTCTTCTTGCACAGGTCTAAGTGTGGTACTGAGCCTGGTAAATCCTCAGGGGGAGAAAGATAAAGGAGAACTAACATCTAGTGGCCCCTAGGACTTGCCCAGAGGAAGCTTTGCTCCTCCGTGGACTCCTCTCCTACACTGAAGACAGAAATGGGCAGCCAGAACAGTATGACCAAATTAACTCACTTCCATCAAGGCAAAGGGGAGAAACAACTTCAGAGGGAATGATTCAATCTTGGACCTTGCAAACTTGGGCTACTATTTATCTCAGCTTTCTTGTCTTGTCTTTTCAGATCAGATTTCAACCTGCATTCCCACAATCTCACTGGTACCCCTATGGTTTTTAACAGGGCTGTTTATGGGTCTCCAAGGCCTGGTGGCTGGCACAGAGGGAAGACTATTCTGGGCTAAGTACATCCTGGCTCCAGGCTCTCCTCACTGGTTGCAACTAAAAGTAATGCCCCTTTATTTTAGAAATGCTTGTAAAAGTTTGTACCTTTTGACCCCTTTCACCCACTTCAAAACATACAAACTTCCAGTTATAAAATAAATTTGAGTCCTGGGTATATAATGTACAGTATGGTGACTATAGTTAATAAAACTGTATTGCATATTTGAAAGTTGCTAAGCGAATAAAACTTAAAAATCTTCATCAAAAGGAAAATAATTTTTTGGTAATTCTGTGTGCTGATGGATGGTAATGAGACTTACTATGGAGATCATTTTGCAATACAAACAAATATTGATCATTACGTTGTATGCCTGAAACTAATATAATGTTATATGTAAATTATATCTCCATAAAAAATGTCTCTGAACATTGTTAAATATCCCCTGGGGGACCACATTGATCCTGATTGAAAACCACTATAGAAGATGGAATATTACACAACCTTGACAATGACAGGCTTACAAACTACATGTCATAGAAAATGCCTATGTAACAAGATTTTTAAAAAGCAGAATAAAAATAAATATTCATAGCAAGGCCACAATTCTGCAATAAAACAGTGTGTGGATAAAAGTTGTAAATGTAATAAAGCAAAGAAGGAGAAAAGACACTGTCTCTTTAAATGGTTATAAACACCAAGACCATTGCTTAGTAGCCATTCTCTAGTTGTGTGGACAGCCTGAAGCCCATCCCAGGATAGACAGACAGCCCCAGCACATTCCCACCTTCACAATGAGATGCCTGGTTTGAGCAAAGCCAGCACTTGTGCCTGCTCACACATGAGCAAGCTGCTGAGAGCAAAGCAGTGCAATGCAGGGAGACATCCAGCCCTGGACTGGCCATGAATTTGCGTGCTTCTGTGTTACAATTCCCTCAGAGCAGGTGGGACATATGATACTCATTCACTCAGCACCAAGGGCTGACCAGGGACTCAGGACCAACTCAGCAGCAGCAATCTGTCATCTGTCACACACCTTCTTGTATTGCCTTTCTCAACTTGGCTGGATCCTCTGAGCCATGCACAAGTAACTGTTTAAAAGACTGTCCTAGACACTAGGACTCTGTTGTGGTAGAAGCTTACAGAAGACAGATGCCTCCAACAGAAGGATGGCAATTAAGTTTGGGGGCATACTGATAACTGGCAACATGAACTAGAAAGATTTTGAAGAGGGAGAGGAACTGGAGTTGACCCATGCACAGTGATGTGGATGGGTGCTTTCAGGAACAGAGAAACATATAGTTGCCAGGATCTCAATGAGACAGAGACAGAAGATGGTACCTAATAGCATGAAAATAAGCAGGGAGAGAAGGTGGTGAGATACAGCATCCCAGAGAATGGCTGTTTAGGTCCCATTCAGAGCACTGATTTCTATTCTTTATGGATTTCAGGAAATCCTGGTACTATCACTACATACAACAATTATGATCAAGCTCTGAATGTCCTAATTTTTCCTCTCCTCAGGGTTCTATTCACCACCCATCTTCCTTTCCATTGCCCACATCCAAAAAAGGGGATGGCATATGGTGTAGAAAGTTCATTTCAGTAAATTTGGGATTTTTTAATTACTTGTACATTTAACAAACACTTCCTGAGATTCTACCATGTGCTAAACCCCCTGCTGGATGATGGGACTATCATGATGGATGGAACAAACACAGTCCCTGATCTCATGAGATTTACTTTCTATCAGGGGAGAGGATAGACAGAAGTAAACACAGAAACGTAATAGAAATGTCATCGAATAATGACAGATGCCTATGAAGACAAAGCAGCAACTGGAGGGATGGTAGTCAGAGAAAGCATATCTCAAGATAACATTTGAGCTGATAACTGGATGATGAGAATGAGGACGCCATGCAAAGACCTGGGGGGAAGGCATTGTAGGCAGAAAAAACAACTGATAAAAACCCTGAAGCAGGTTGTTTGAGGAACACCAAGGAGTAAAAGAAAGAGTAGTAGAAGATGACATTGGAGAGGCAGGTGGTAATCAGTCATCTAGGGCCTGGCAGTCCATGGTAATATATTAGGATTTTATTCCAAGTAAAATTATAATTCTTGGGAGGGGTTGAAGCATCCATCCCCCCATTTTTGGTAATAACACCCCAATTTCCTTGTTGGAAATGCCTTCTTTCCCCACTGGAAATAGTCCAGTGGGACTGAGGTCTAGATGTACCAGAACCTTGGTACGATACTCTAAATCAGTAGAGTACACTCTTGCCAGAGATTTTTTCCTGTTGATATCTAATTTAATTTAATTTAATTTACTTAAATTCAATTAATTAACAAAAAGTGTATTACTAGTTTCAGAGGTCGAGTTTAGTGATTCATCAATTGCATGTAACACCCAGTGCTCATCACATCACATGCCCTCCTTAATGCTGATCACCCCGTTAGCCCATCCCTCCACCCACCTCCCCTCCAGCAACACTATAGGAAACAAACTGAGGGTTCCTGCTAATTTTTTAATATATTTTTTATTTTTTTTATAAACATATAATGTATTATTAGCCCCAGGGGTACAGGTCTGTGAATCACCATATTTACACACTTAACAGCACTCACCATAGCACATACCCTCCCCAGTGTCCATAATCCCACCACCCTCTCCCAACCCCCCGCTCCCCAGCAACCCTCAGTTTGTTTTGTGAGATTAAGAGTCTCTTATGGTTTGTCTCCCTCCCAATCCCATCTTGTTTCCTTTATTCTTTTCCTACCCCCAAACCCCCCACATTGCATCTCCACTTCCTCATATCAGAGAGATCATATGATACTTGTCTTTCTCCAATTGACTTATTTTGCTAAGCATAATACCCTCTAGTTTCATCCACATCATCGCAAATGGCAAGATTTTATTTCTTTTGATGGCTGCATAGTATTCCATTGTGTATATATACCACTTCTTCTTTATCCATTCATCTGTTGATGGACATCTAGGTTCTTTCCATAGTTGAGCTATTGTGGACATTGCTGCTAAAAACATTCAGGTGCACTTGCCCCTTTGGATCACTACATTTGTATATTTAGGGTAAATATCCAGTAGTGCAATTGCTGGGTCATAGCGTAGCTCTATTTTCAACTTTTTGAGGAACCTCCATGCTGTTTTCCAGAGTGGTTACACCAGCTTGCATTCCCACCAACAGTGTAGGAGGGTTCCCCTTTCTCCGCATCCTCGCCAGCATCTGTCATTTCCTGACTTGTTAATTTTAATCATTCTGACTGGTGTGAGGTGGTATCTCATTGTGGTTTTGATTTGTATTTCCCTGATGCCAAGTGATGTGGAGCACTTTTTCATGTGTCTCTTGGCCATCTGGATGTCTTCTTTGCAGAAATGTCTGTTCATGTCCTCTGCCCATTTCTTGATCGGATTATTTGTTCTTTGGGTGTTGAGTTTGCTAAGCTCTTTATAGATTTTGGATATTAACCCTTTATCTGATACGTTGTTTGCAAATATCTTCTTCCATTCTGTCAGTTGTCTTTTGGTTTTGTTAACTGTTTCTTTTGCTGTGCAAAAGCTTTTAATCTTGATGAAATCCCAATAGTTCATTTTTGCCCTTACTTCCCTTGCCTTTGGTGATGACCTCAATGTGAGAAAGGAATCCATAAAATTCCTTGAGGAGAGCACAGGCAGCAACCTCTTCGACCTCAGCCACAGCAACTTCTTCCTAGGAACATCCTGCTGATTTTTTAACAGCTTTCTTGAGATATGATTCACAGACCATAAAATTCACCTATTTCAAGTGGACAATTCAATGGCTTTTAACATATTCAGATCCAGGCAACCATCATCCCAGTTAGTTTTAAAACATTTTCATCACCTCAGAAATAAACCCTGTACCCTTTAGCTGTCATCTCCTCTACCCTCTTTCGTCCCTCCCCACTCCAGTTCTAAGCAACACTAATCTACCTTTTGCCTCTGTAGAAGTCCCTTTTCCAGACATATAATATGAATGAATTCATACAGTATGTGGTCTTTTGTGTCTGGCTTCTTTCAGTTAGCATCATATCTTCAAGGGTCATCCATGTTGTATATATGAGTACATCGCTGCTTTTAATGGCTGAATAATATTCCATTATAAGGTTAAATCACACTCTGTTTATTTGTTCTTCAATTGATGGATTTTGGGGTTGTTTTGCTTTTTGACTCTTATGAGTAATGCTACTATGAACACTTGTGTACAACTCTTTGTGTGGCCATATGTTTTCCATTCTCTCAGTTGGATATGTAGGACTGGATTTGCTAGGTCATATAGCTACTCTATGTGTAACATTTTGAGGAAAGGCCAAACTAGTTTTCACCTTGGATCCACCAATTTACATTACAAAGAGCAATGTGTGAGGGTTCCGATTCTCTATATCCTCACCTGCAGTTGTTATTTTCCATTAAAATAAAAGTTACAGCCATTCTAGTGGTGTCTAATTGTGTTTAGAAATGTCTAGAAGTGAAACCTAACTGCAGTTTTGATTTTCATTTCTCTGATGCCTAGTGGTCTTGAGCATCTTCTCATGAGTTCACTGTCCTTTTTGCATCTCTTTGGAGAAATATCTATTCAAATCCTTTACCAATTTCTCTTCTTTTTAAAGATTTTTTTTTAATTTATTTATTTGACAGACAGAGATCACAAGTAGGCAGAGAGGCAGGCAGAGAGAGAGGAGGAAGCAGGCCCTCTGCGGAGCAGACAGCCCGATGTGGGGCTCGATCCCAGGATACCGGGATCATGACCTGAGCTGAAGGCAGAGGCTTCAACCAACTGAGCCACCCAGGCGCCCCCCAATTTCTCTTTTTTAAAGCTTCTATTTATTTATTTGACAGAGAGAGAACACAAACAGGGGGAGCAGCAGAGGGAGAGGGAGAAGCAGGCTCTCTACTGAACAGGGAACCCAATGCAGGGCTTGATCCCAGGTCCTGGGATCATGACCTGAGCCGAAGGCAGATGCTTAAGCAACTGAGCCTCTCAGGTGCTCCTCAAATGTTTGGAGGTTTTTTTTTTTTTTTTTTTTTTTTTGACAGAGAGAGAGAGAGAGAGATCACAAGTAGAGAGGCAGGCAGAGAGAGAGGGAGAAGCAGGCTCCCCACTGAGCAGAGAGCTCAATGCGGGGCTGGATCCCAGGACCCTGAGATCATGACCTGAGCAGAAGGCAGAGGCTTAACCCACTGAGGCACCCAGGCACCCCTCAAGTGTTTTTTTTTTTTTAAGATTTCATTTATTTATTTGTCAGAGAGAGCACACGTCGGGGAAGCAGTGACAGAGGGAGAAGCATCCTCCTTGTTGAGCCAGGAGCCAGATGTCGGACTCAATCCCAGGACCCTGTGATCATGACCTGAACTGAAGGCAGACACTTAATTGACTGAGCCACCCAGGTGTCCCTCTTTACCCATTTCTTAATTGACGTCTCTGACTTATTTTAAACTGAGTTTAAAGAGTTTTTTATATATCCTAAATACTAGATCCTTATCAGATATATGACTTGCAAATATTTTCTCCAAAGATTTTAATTACAATGCACCAGAGATTTTAATCATGATGACATGTAATTTATTTTTTTTCTTTGGTTACTTGTGCTTTTGGTGTCATATATAAGAAACCATTGCCTAGTCCAAGGTCATGAAGATCTACAACTTTGTTTTCTTCTAAGAGTTAAATAGTTTTAGCACTTATATTTAGGTCTTTGGTTTATTTTTTTTTTTTGACATTTTGTGTTTATTTATTCTTTTTTTTTTTTTAATTTATGTATGGTATGAAGGAGGGATTGAATTTACTTCATCACGTGTGGATATCCACTTACCGAGATATGTTATTTGGCAGTTTGGTGACTTTCCTAATCCATTAAGTTTGCATTTTTTGTTGTAGCCACTAAAGTATCTCTTCTTTTAGCTTAAGGGTCAGCTAAATAATTGGACAAAGCTTTCCTTAACCTGATAGGACACTGCTCCATCCCAAATTTTCTTAGCAAGAAAGGGACCTCATTTGTATTGGGTTTGTGACATCTAAACACCTTTATTTTAGTCCTTGGGAGTGCTGTAAATAACTTTATTAGGACACATTTGGGTTCTTCTGAGGACATTTAGTGGTTTCCTGCATAGTGTGGAGGAAAGCAAACACTGCTATGAAGTAGGTGGCCTAAAGGTAGTTTCTTTGTCTACCTTTTATTAGGGGGTAATGCTTTCACCCAACACACATTGTGCCTTTCCCCATTCAGGTTCTGGGAATATAAGCACTGATGTCTGATGTCTCTCTCTCACTCTCAGATACACACACACACACACACACACACACACACACACACACCAAGCTCTTTTTCCTCCTAGCCTATGGGCTAAATCTTAAGAAGGGAAGTACGTCTTCAATGTTCAGTCCTCAACCAGTCTTTATTCATAATGTCTGGCTAATTATGGACCTCTCACTACAGCCCCCATCTGTCCAGAACCTCACCTTCTCCCTTCTCACAACCTGTCTCTTCCCATTTTTCCCTTATTCTTTGTGATCAGAGAACACGTGCATGTGTGCGTGTGCACACACATACATCCCTCCTGGAATAAGGGGCTTCTCAAAAGTTGTTGGTTTCATTTTAATCACCACCATCTCTGTTCCAGGATGGTGTCATATCTTGTAGGATTGTCATTGTAGGGTCTTACAGGCCTAGCCTTAGTGCTTTGGACTTAGGCTACTATTATATCTTTGCTAGAAGCCAAAATTACTTGGCATTTTTCACTCTCTTCACCATTCTTGGAATTGTTGGAATCCTCTAGAATGAGAGGATTCTTTTCTTGAACTTCTGTGAAGCAGTATTTTCATTCTACTCTGCATCTTCCTCACCTGGAAGGGCAAAAAGGGTGAGAGGTTGGAGGAAAAAGACGGGGAATTGAATGGAAAGGAAGGATTCATGAGAAGGGGCAAAAGCTAATGAGGGGTTTGATGCCCGACTAGAAAAGGGTGGGAGTCTTGGGGGAGGGGAATGAATGAGAAAGAAGAGGAGGAACTTGAGTGAGGTGGTCTCACCTTGCCACTACCCATGGATCTGGGTCGACAGTAGTTCTTCCTCTTCTTTCTTTTTGTGCTCAAGATTAATTGTTTTGTGCCTAGGGTTGGTTGTTCCATAACTGTGCTAGCTTTCTCTGGCTTCCATAATGAAGCTGCCCGGTAGTCTCCAGAACTCCTAAACAGATTGTAAAATGCCCCTTACCAGTACAATGAGGAGCCACACCCTTTGGCTTTGTTGGTTCAGCTGGGCACTGCACTTGCCCCAGCCAGTAGGGGAAATGGGTTGGTGGGTGGGAGATTATACATCACAAAGCACTACTCCTGGCTCGTCCTTAGGGGAGTGGGGGTGCTGGGTAAACCAAGATGCTCTGATTGGAGAGAGTAGGCATTTTCTCAACAACCCCTTCAAGAGCTTTCCTGAACTGACCCACCATCCTTTCTCATCATCTGCACACTTGGTAGGCAGAAGGTTTCCTCCGAACCCTGTCCTATAGCCACTCTCATTCCTTGTCTCCTTCTGTTCTCTCCCATCTTACAGCATTGCCTAATATTTTGGATGTCTTACCTAAAATGCTTCCAAGATAATGTGACTATCTTTTTCTATAGAGATGCTCATCACCCCCACTTCTTTTCAGCAGTTTTATCTTATGCACTTAGAAGACCATTCACTTCTTGGCTACTACTAGGAAACTTTCCCATCCCACCCATCTTTTTTTCCCTACTGTCTTTGTAGATCTCCTCAGTTTTCGATTCTATAGTGTGAAATCACTACCTTTTTTTTTTAGTTTTTTTAAATTAAATTTATTTATTTTCAGCAAAACAGTATTCATTATTTTTTCACCACACCCAGTGCTCCATGCAATCCGTGCCCTCTATAATACCCACCACTTGGTACCCCAACCTCCCACACCACCCCCCCGCACTTCAAACCCCTCAGATTGTTTTTCAAAGTCCATAGTCTCTCATGATTCACCTCCCCTTCCAATTTCCCCCAACTCCTTTCTCCTCTCTAACTCCCCATGTCCTCCATGCTATTTGTTATGCTCCACAAATAAGTGAAACCATATGATAATTGACTCTCTCTGCTTGACTTACTTCACTCTACATAATCTCTTCCAGTCCCGTCCATGTTGCTACAAAAGTTGGGTATTCATCCTTTTTGATGGAGGCATAATACTCCATAGTGTATATGGACCACATTTTCCTTATCCATTCATCCGTTGAAGGGCATCTTGGTTCTTTCCATAGTTTGGCGACTATGGCCATTGCTGCTATAAACATTGGGGTACAGATGGCCCTTCTTTTCACTACATCTGTATCTTTGGGGTAAATACCCAGGAGTGCAATTGCAGGGTCATAGGGAAGTTCTATTTTTAATTTCTTGAGGAATCTCCACACTGTTCTCCAAAGAGGCTGCACCAACCTGCATTCCCACCAACAGTGGAAGAGGGTTCCCCTTTCTCCACATCCCATCCAACACATGTTGTTTCCTGTCTTGTTAATTTTGGCAGTCAAAACAGTGGGGTACTGGCATAAGGATAGAACCACAGATCTTGAGAAACTGAAAAGAGAAGCGATCCTTAAAATGGTAAAAAATAATAATGGGTAATAATATTTACTAGCAATTCTTTTGTGCTGAGCCCTGTTCCCTGAGCCTTGTTCTAAAGGCTTTGCTGTTGTAACTTGACTCACAACAACCCTATGGTCATTGGAAATGAAGCCTATAACTCCATTTTGATTTTGGGCAGCTGAGAGATTTCAAGGCCCATCCCTCCTCTTTTCCCTTTTGCCCCATAGGTGCGCCAGCCAGGTACTCTGTCCCTGGGCACCACTGGGAATTTTCAACCATGAATGGCCCCATGCCCATGCATGAACTCCAACCCCAGTTCCACCCCTCATGCCAACAAGCACCCAAAGCTGTTGTTTCCTGCAAAAGGGAACCTGAGCCCTTCTCCTTGGGGAATCCTTGTGTGGGTTATCATGTGAGTAATCAACTGTACTAGTTTCCTGTGGCTGCTCTAACAAAGTACTAGAAACTCAGTGGTGTAAACAATAGAAATGTCTGTTCTCACAGTTCTGGAGTCTGGAGTCCAGAGTCAGTTTCACTTGTCTGAAATTGTCTGGAATTGTTTGAAATTAAGGTGTCAGTAGGAGCACACTCCCTCTGGAGCCTCCAGGGAATAATCTGTTCTTAGTCCCTTTCCATCTTTAGCGGTTGCTGGCATTTCTTGGCTGGTGGCCACATCTCTCCAATCCTCCAAACTAATACCTTCAAGTCTCTCTCTGGTCCATCTTCATATCACCTTCTCTCTGTGTCCCTCTTATAATGGTACATGTGGCTGCACTGAGAACACACCCAGATAAACCAGAATAATGTCCTCATCTCACGATCCTTCACTTCCTATATCTCCAAAGACCTTTACTTCCAATAAGGCTACACAGGTTCCAGGGGTTAGGGAGGCTCCGATGTCTTGAGGAGCTCTTTTTTCAGCCTACCACCACACATGTGGGTTCCTATGTGTCATTTGTCCCAATGTCCAAAAATTCTTGCATGAGGAAGGACTTCCCAGTACCCAGCAAGGTATGGTAGGCAGCAGAAAAAGCAGAAACATTATTCCCAACACACAGATGGCAGGCCTGAGGGAACACTAGAGGCTAGGAAAGTGGGGGAAAGATGTGTTTGGTTAGGTTTTCTTTCCATGGGACTCCTCCCTTGTTACCTGGAAGATCACATGGGTTCTTAACAGAAAATGGGCACTTAGTGAAAAGACCATCTGCAGGGACGCCTGGGTGGCTCAGTTGGTTAAGCAGCTGCCTTCAGCACAGGTCATCATCCCAGCATCATGGGTCAGGCTCCTTGCTCCGCAGGGAGCCTGCTTCTCCCTCTGACTCTGCCTGCCACTCTGTCTGCCTGTGCTCGCTCTCGCTCGCTCTCTCTCTGACAAATAAATAAATAAAATCTTTAAAAAAAAAAAAAAAAGACCATATGCAGGACAATGAGCTGGCCTGGACATGTCAGAGGAAAAGAAAAAAAAAAAGTTGAGACCCAAAGAAACACATGGGTTCCTAGGTATGGAATGAGCTGATTGTACTACTGGGAAGAGCAAATAACCTGAATGCATACACTTTGGAGCTAGGAAGTGGCTCCAAAAGCTGCAGTGGATTTTCAGCTCTATTTATATGGAATTAAAGCCACAGTTGTGTTACATCATCCAATGTTCAGTAAACAGCAGATATTTAATTTACTTTAGTAGTGACCTTGACCGTAGTTACTCTGACCTACTCTTTTCCATGACGATCAGGCTTACTTTGACATTTTGTTCTCCCCAGTTCTTTCTTGGGTCATCCTCCAGTTTCCCCTGACAATTTATCTAGCACATATGATTAGCTGAATCCTTCAACACACCTCAGTGAGGTCAGATTCCATTCAGTTTTCCCACCAAATTGAGGAGGTCCGGGTTCAAGTCCAGCTCTACCACTAACTGGCCCTGTGCCCTACCCAGAGCAAATCCTTTCTACGTGGGTTTCAGATTTCACATCTGAAAAGCAAGGGAGGGTGTGGTCCTGTTCAAAAGCATGCAGTTCTTTATGGTGGCTGGAGCACCCTGGCCCTTCCCCAGAGAGAATGGAGCTAAAAGGGAATGGAGCTATCCAGCAGCACTGCCCCCCATGGGAAGCTGGCTCAAGCGGGCACTGAATCTACTACGTGGCATTAGGCAAAGAAAGGCAACCATTCTTCTCTGGAATGACTGTAACAGATTTCTTTCTTGGCAATTACTATAGGTGGGAACAAGAAAATTCTTTCATGATGAACAAAACCTTTTGTGTCTTTTCCAAGCAGTGGAAAACTGCCTAGATGGACACACCAAACCACCCTGATGGAAGACTTTGGAATGTCTAATTTGAAAACCAGGCATGTGGCACAACAGCAAAGGCCTCTGCCTCCTTTCTCCTCCATCTCTTTTTCTCTCCCTCACCGGCACCACTGAGCCAAATGTAAACAGTCTCTCCTCTGGAAACTCTAAAATTTTACTGCAATCATTTTGTATTGGTTTTAAGTGAGTACCAAATTAATTAGCAAAATAGCACCACCAAATAAGTAGCTTAATGTGCTCCCGAGGTAGACAGCCTTTAAAGAGTCTCTTTATTCCATGCTGGCTAAGCCACCTCCCTCTAGCATTGGACGCCAGGGAACGCATGGGCTTTGAGCCTGATGAAGTCAGGCTGGAATCCCAGCGCTGGGATTTCCTAACCATATGATTTTGGGCGACTTGTTTGTTAACATTTCTGGGCCTCCACTTCCTCATCTATAAAATTAACCTCATAATAGCTATTCACTATTGTAGGTGCTTCACATAGGTATCCCTGGAGCTGCACAGTAGCTGCTGAAGTTGGTGTCATCTGCTTTTGTTGTGAGGGTTATGCAAGATAACTCAGGTAGGCACCCAGTGGGTTGCCAAGGAAAATGGTGGCCAGCGATTACTACATGCAGCTTTGTGCTAGGTACTGCAGAGGAAATCAAGAACTATCTATTCGCCAAACATATATTTGAGCACATACCATGGATTTCTTTTAAAACGTGAAGCAGGCATGGTCAGAGAAGGTACTTGACTCAAGTTTCTCCATCTTGACTGGTTCTCTTCTGTTTGGAAGGATTTAAGGTAGGTTGAATTAAATTCCCTTCCCAGCCAGATGAGCCTCAAGGAGTCTAAGGTTTCTCTCCTATATTTCTTTGTTGTCTCCTATCGTCTCCTGAGCTCAAGGCTATAAACTAGGACATAACCTTTCGGGGTGAGGGGGAAGCATCACCAGCATTGCTAACAAGGCTGGATGTAGACCACACCAAAGGCAGAAAAGATTTAGAACATTCAAGTGGTCTCTCCAAGAGAGGGCAGAGGCTTTCACACCAATCCTGCAAATCCTGCACAGAAAGGCCACCCCCCAGGTTGGCCTTGGTCCACTGACTAACCTTCCCATCTCCGCTTCTGTCACACATGCTCCTTGCAAAGCTTGCCAAACTCCCCTTCTTCCATCTTCTCAGCATTCATCAGGTTATTCCCTAGGTCTAGGGGAAGACTTTTATGCCTATTGAAATTCAACTCATCTTACAAGTTCAAATGGCCCCTCTGGGGACAGTATCAGGACTAAAATTTGAGGTGCCTATCTGTGGCATACAGTGAAAATAGCAGCTCTTTAAAATGATGAGACATGATTAGAGCAGTTAATCCCTATTAAAGCCATCACAAATGTAAGGTTAATTTTTTAAACAAAAATGAGAGTGATATTTATGTAGTATGCATAAACCAATTATGAACATAAATCAATTAATAAAAAGTTAGTATGACACACCAGATGTCAGCTTATTGCCAGATGCCAATATTTATAACCATATCTATCTATATCACAAAATACCCTGCCGCATAGATTAACATATAAACACTTTTGTATTATAAGATTACATGTGATTTGTAGATTTATATATGACAAAACACAATTAGCCAAGGGAAAAACTATAAAGATGATTGTCATACTCAATAGCCTAAACAATAAAGGAATGCCAAAAACTAGAAGATGATACCTAAGCAGCAACGATTTAAAGACAGAAATTTAGTATGTAAAGACCAAACACTCAGGTTTGAGGTTACCATACTGAAAGGAAACTCTGGTTATAAACTGTAAAGAATAGAATAGAAGAGAAGAGAATTTTTATCCACTTAATTTGACTAAGCCAATCTAGTGGGTGAATAGTACTCCCCCCCTTCATGTCCTTCTGGAAGCTCAGACTGTGATTTTTTTTTTTACATTTTTTTAATTTATTTATTTTTTTCAGCGTAACAGTATTCATTGTTTTTTGCACCACACCCAGTGCTCCATGCAATCCATGCCCTCTCTAATACCCACCACCTGGTTCCCCCAATCTCCCACCCCCCAACCCGTTCAGAACCCTCAGATTATTTTTCAGAGTCCATAGTCTCTCATGGTTCACCTCCCCTTCCAATTTCCTTCAACTCCCTTCTCCTCTCCATCTCCCCTTTTCCTCCTTTCTATTTGCTATGCTCTACAAATAAGTGAAACCATATGATAATTGACTCTCTCTGCTTGACTTACTTCACTCAGCATAATCTCTTCCAGTCCCGTCCATGTTGCTACAAAAGTTGGGTATTCATCCTTTCTGATGTGGTCCATAGTGTATATGGACCACATCTTCCTTATCCATTCATCCGTTGAAGGGCATCTTTCTTCTTTCCACAGTTTGGCGACCGTGGCCATTGCTGCTATAAACATTGGGGTACACATGGCCCTTCTTTTCACTACATCTGTATCTTTGGGGTAAATACCCAGGAGTGCAATTGCAGGGTCATAGGGAAGTTCTATTTTTAATTTCTTGAAGAATCTCCACACTGTTCTCCAAAGAGGCTACACCAACCTGCATACCCACCAACAGTGGAAGAGGGTTCCCCTTTCTCCACATCCCATCCAACACATGTTGTTTCCTGTCTTGTTAATTTTGGCCATTCTAACTGGTGTAAAATGGTATCTCAATGTGTTTTTAATTTGAATCTCCTTGATGGTTAGTGATGATGAATATTTTTTCATGTGTCTGATAGCCATTTGTAAGTCTTCATTGGAGAAGTGTCTGTTCATATATTCTGCCCATTTTTGATAGGATTGTCTGTTTTGTGTGTGTTGAGTTTGAGGAGTTCTTTATAGATCCTGGATATCAACCTTTTGTCTGTACTGTCATTTGCAAATATCTTCTCCCATTCCGTGGGTTGCCTCTTTGTTTTGTTGACTGTTTCTTTTGCTGTGCAGAAGCTTTTGATCTTGATGAAGTCCCAAAAGTTCATCTTTGCTTTTGTTTCCTTTGCCTTTGGAGACATATCTTGAAAGAAGTTGCTGTGTCAGACTGTGATCTTATTTGGAAGTAGAGTCTTTGCATTGTCATTAGTTAAGGATCTCAAGAGGGAATCATTCTGGATTTAGGGTGAGTCCTAAATCCAATAAATGGTGTCCTTATGAGAAGAGGAGAAGACATGGATAGCATATAGGAGAAGACCATATGAAGACAGGGGCAGAGTGTGGAGTGATGCAGCTACAAGTCAAGAAACACCAAAGATTGTTGATAAGCACGAGAAGGCAGGGGAGAGACAGGGAACAAATTCTCCCTCAGAGCCACCAGAAGGAACCAACCATACCTATGCCTTCATTTCAGACTTCTGACCTTCTGAACTGTGAAATAATGCATTTCTGTTGTTTCAAGCACCCAGTTCAGGATTACTTGATACAGCAGCCACAGGAAACTAATAGAGCCACCTTAACTCTGATATCTAAAGGTGCCAAAGTACCAAAACCAAGAAATAAAAAAACCTATCTAATTTGTGAATATAGAGGCTTAAATTCTAAATAAAATATTAGCAAAGAAATTCCTGAAGAATAATACATACTAGTTTACTATGACTGGGCACATTTTTTTTGTAGGCATATATAGATGTTTGATTACTAGAAAAACCTTTGAAAAATATCCATCACATCAGAATCAAAGCTCTATGACCATCTTGATCAGTGTCAGGAAGGCAACTTTTAAAATCCACATAAATGAGTGCCTAATAACTTTTTTTTTCTTTTAAAGATTTTATTTTTTTAAGTAATCCCCTCACCCAATGTGGGGCTCAAACTCATGACCCCAACATCAGGAGTTGGCACACTCCACTAACTGAGCCAGCCAGGCACCTCCCCTAATAACTATTCTTAATAAAGTGCAATTATAAAGATAGTTGCTTAGTGGGCCATACAATATACATCTGGATGCATATATGTGTGTATCTGTGTATACACACATATACTTCCTAGGTCTAGCCATTGGAAGGACCTAAAAGCAATGGCCCCAACACAAGCTGGGCCACACTTAGTGTCCAGATCTTGATTTCTAAATACCATTGTTTTGGAGAAATGGGCTGGGGCAGCAAACGTACAAGATGAGCCTGAAGCATCATGTACTCACAGAAAGTAGGAAATGCTCAAAGAATAAAAACATGTCAATGGGATTCAGGAGGCAACCTGAAAGAGTACTCAATGGCTCAAGTTGAAATGACTTGAGCAACAAAGTAAAGTTGTATTGGAGTATAACCCAAAGTGTAAAATAAATATCCATGAGTCCACACTGAGCTAAATACATGATTGAATAAATAAATGAGAGGGAAAGGAAAACTCTTTCAATTCATAACTAGAAGGAATGATGGACATAGAAAATTACCATTTGGCAAACACCACAGTAATAATTACTTCTAGAAAAATCATCAGCAAATGCTAAAATTAGTGGGTAAAAGTATGATGAGAAACAGGATATTTACATAGTCTCAAAATATATTACCATAAGATATTTATAATTACCGAGGGAAAAATAGTAACTCCACAGTGAAGAAACCTGACAAACAATGATGATCATCATTACCATCATTGGTGTTGGGGCATAACTTCATGCACCCCTTGACATGGTGCCCTAAGAAGGGCCCATCACCACTTCCATTGCATTCTTGCTAAAAACGCAAAATCTGAATTTCATTAAGGAAACCTCAGGCGGCAAATTTGAGCAATGTTCTACAAAATAATTGGCCAGTTCTCTTCCGAATTTTCAGAATCAATAAAAATAAAGCCTAAGGAACTGTCCTCCCAATTCATAAAAGACAAAGGAGACATGACAACTACATGCCATATGTGTTCCAGATTGGATGCTGGAGCAAAAAAAGAAAATAGATATTAGTAAAACAATTGATAAAATTGTTTTTATCAATTTGTTTTTTATCAATATATAGGCCTTGGTTTAATGATATTGCATCATGTTAATTTTCTGGTTTTGATACTTGTACTATGATTACATAAGATGCTAACATTTAAGGAAGCTGGATGAAGGCTAGGTAAGAATTCTTTGGACTATTTTGCAATTTTTTGCAAATCTGGAATCATATGAAAATCAAGAGTTAAATTAAGAAATAAATTTAAAGAAACAAAACTTTTTAAATTATAGAGGGCATGGATTGCATGGAGCACGGGGTGTGGTGCAAAAATAATGAATACTGTTATGCTGGAAATAAAAATAAATAAATAAATAAATAAATAAATAAATAAATAAATAAAAATTATAGTGTATCTCATATAGTGGAATTTTATGCAAATATTAAACTTAGGGTTCTCTTAAAGTAATAGAATGCCAGTGAGGAAATGCTCACACTATTTTAAATGGAGATATACATGAAAATTTTCTATTGTATATCATCCCAATTGTGTATAATTATCCATAGTTATATGATAGCAGAGCAAGAAAAATAAAGGAAATATATCATCACATTCTCCTTTTACTTAGGAATAAACTCTAAGAACTTAGGATAATTCAGTTAGGTGGTTATGAAATAAATGTATAGAATTTATGGTATTCTGTATGCGAGCAATAACAAGTTAGAAAATAAAATGTTTAAATAAAATCCTATTCACAATAAAACCTTTAGAATACTGGGAAGAAACTTCCACTTTAGTCAGAAGGATATGAAATCCAAGTAAGTAAGAAGAGCTGGTAGAATTGGATAAATATGAGGGGGGGAAAAAGAGTGAATCTGTATCTTGCACTCTATGTTACTGAGGGTAACAGAATATACCACCACCAAATATGTCAATTTGGCATAAGGATTATTTTGAGCTAATTATTTTAAGAAACTGCAGACACAGGAGGGGCTTTGAAAACAGAGGAGAAGTGACCCCTTTGTAAAGGAAATTTACATTAGAAAGGTGGCCTGTACTAAGAAGAGAGCTATTACTAGAGATCCCTTTCTCATCTTAGACACTTATCTGCAGGAGACAGGATAAATTTTGTTTACTAAACATTTTCTCATCTCACCTTCTTATGAGTTGCCTCTGCCCCACCCTTTTGAAGCAGCAGGCCCCTACCCCTTTCCACAGCTCAGGATAGAATATTAATCTCAATAGTTTGGTCACCTTCTGGGTCTCATATCTTTGTGGGGCTCCCATACATGCCTGTATGTAATTAAAATAGTTTATTTTCTTCTGTGAATCTGTCTTTTAGTATAAGGGGTTTTCCGCCAATAAACTAGCAGGGTAGAGGGAAAATTGTTTTTCTTCTTCTACAACATTATAAATACCCTATAACTATGAATTAAACTGTTAAATGTGAAATGTTTAACCACTGGGGTAAAATAAGCTGGGCATCATTAAGGTAAATACTTAATCTTAGGGGAAGGAACAATTCTTTGAGAATAAGTAGGTAGACGCTGTAAAGAAAAAGACTCCCACTTTTGTCTACACTGACATTTTAAATTTATTTATTTCAACATGACCATAAGTAAGAATAAAAGTGAAATGAAAAATTTGAGGAGGAAATTAATATATGTGACAGACAAATGTCAATAACCTTAATATGTAAAGAGCTCTTATAAATAAGCAGGAAAAAGGCCCCAACAAAAGAAAAAAAATTGGCAAGAGACATGGACAGAAAAACTACAAATGGCAAAAGAAAGAGAGGGAGAGAGAGCGAGTGGTGGGGGAGAGAGAGAATGTGAGGAAAGGACGAAGGAAAGAACAGAGCGGAAGAAAGGAAAGAAAGAATGTGTGACTTCATGAGGAAATGAGGAAATGCAAGCAAAATACGTTCTTGTCTTTGAAATTGGCAAAAAGTACAAAGAATTATGTGAGGTTAGTGAGGATACAGAGATAAGTACATCCCATAATGTAGTGTGAATAGGATATAAATTAGTGCAACTTTTCTGAAGTGCACTTTGGCAATATAACAGGAGCCTTAAAGAAATTTCATTCACTTTGATCTAGAACATCCAGTTATTCAGTGGATATATCAGAACTGTTCCAAAGAAAGTATGCATAATATACAGCAGTATTTATATGAGAAAAATATTGAAAACTGTATAAACAGGCAACACTAAGGACATGGTAAAGAAATCTTGGTCCATTTATCTATTAAAAAAATACCATGTAGCCATCAAAAAATTACCAGAAAAATGTGAAAATTTTAAGAAAAATATGAAATACATTGTTAAGTAAGATATAATATGGGGTGAAGTGAGAAAAAGCATGCTACAAAATAGTACTAAAATATAATCTCAATTTAAATGTATATATGTTTAAACTATATAAACACCTCCACCATTTGGCTTATTTCAAATGTAACAACAAAGTCTGTTTTGAATATATTGGGAAACTTCTACAAGCAAAAAATTTTAAGACATAGTTGAAATTGAAATTTTGTGATATTTTAATAGAAGAAAATTCAATTATATGATTTGAAATCATCTACATGCATCTATATATATAAAATTCATATCTTTGATAAATATTTATCAGGCACCGATTATGTGGCAAGCACACTAGTAGGCTCTGGGGACACGATCGTGAAAAAGAATACAGACTTGTGCTCCTGGCATTTACATTCTGGTGTAGCAGTTGTATTCAACATATAAATACACAAATACACAACTACTGATTTCAATAAGTGCCTTGAAGAAATATTATAAGTTCCTACTATCACACATAAAGGGGACTGATTTGTTAGGCGAGTGAGCATTGTGTGCAGAGCATGCCAAAAGAACTAAAAATTGTTTTCCATAATGCCAAAGTGATTCTTATTTTGATGGGATCGTTAGCAATTATTAGTGATTTTTCCTTTTTATCACTTTTGCTATATTTTCCCAATTCAGCAACACACATGTATTACTTTTATAGTCAAAAAATAGTAAAATACTTAGCAACACACTTAGCCAAGGAGGTAAAAGTCTTGTACACTAAAACCTGTAAGACACTGATGACAAAAATTAAAACAGACACAAATAAATGGAAAGATACCTCCTGTTCATTGAATGGAAGAATTAATATTGTTATAATGGCCATACTACCCAAAGTAATCTACAGATTCAGTGTAATCCCTATCAAGATCCCAATGACATCTTTAACAGAAATAGAAAAAAAAAATCTTAAATTTATTTGGAACTACAAAAGACTCCACATAGCCAAAACAACTTTGAGCAAGAACAAAGCTGGAGATATCACACTTCCTGATTTCATAATATTATAAGCTACAATAATCAAAACAGTATGATACTGGCATAAAAACAACACATAAACCAATGGAACAGAATAGAGATCACAGAAATAAACCCACGTACATAGAGTCAACCGATGTTCCACAGGGTGCCAAGAATATGCAATGGGGAACAGATAATGCCTTTGATAAGTGGTGTTGGGAAAACTGGATATCCATGTGCAAAAGAGTGAAAGTAGGTCCTTATCTTACACCACACACAGAAGTAAACTCAAAATGCTTTAAAGACTTAAAACGTAAGACCTGAAACTGTAAAACTCATAGAAGAAAACTGAAGGCAAGAGCTTCTTGACATTTGATTTCAGCCCTGATTTCTTGGATACAATAACCAAATGCACAGGCAACAAAAGCAAAACTAAACAAGTGGGAGCACATTAAAAAAAAAAAAAAGCTTCTGCACACAAAGAAAACAATCAACAAAAAGACATTTTAAACCCACAGAATAGGAGAAACTATTTGTAATCCATATACTTGATAAAGAGTTAATACCCAAAATATATAAGGAACACTTAAAACTCAATAGAAAAAAAACAAATAATTAAAAACTGGGCAAAGGACTTAAATAGACATTTTTCCAACAAAGACATACAAGTGGTCAACAGGTACATGAACAGGTGCTCAAGGTCACTGATCATAGAAAAATCCAAATCTAAATCACAGTTGAGATATGTTACCTCAGACCCCTTAGGACAGCTATTATTAAAGATAATAAAGGATAGCAAGTCTTTTGAGGATGTGGAGAAAAGGGAACTATTGTACAGTGTTCGTGGGAATGCAAGTTTGACCAGCCACTCTGGAAAACAATATGAAGGTTCCTCAGTAAATTAAATAGAATTACCCTATGATCTAGCTATCCCATTTCTAGGTATATACCGTGAAGGAATTGAAATCAGGATCTCAAAGAGATATCTGTATTCCCATGTTCATTGCAGCATTGTTCTCAGTATCCAAAGAATGGAAACAACCTAAATGTCCATCATCGGATGAATGGATAAAGAAAACGTGATTGTCTTTATCAACTGGAGATGCTCTCACAAAGTACCACAGCTTAAGCAACAATTTATTTCTCACCATTCTGGGGGCTGGAAGTCTGAGCTCAGGTTGTCAGCATGGTTGAATTATACTGAGGACCCTCTCCCAGGTGACAGTCAACTCCTATCCTCACATGTCACTCAGAAAGGGAGTGAGAGAACTCTCTGAGGTCCTTTTTCAAAGGGCACAGACCCCACTGATGAGGGCTCTGCCCTCATGACCTGTTTAACTTCCTAAGATCTCACCTTCTAATACTATCACATAAGGAGTTCAGGTTTATGAATATGAGTTTTGGGGGGGGGGGAGACACAGACTTTCAGTTCATAACATTGATATATACATATAGTGATATTAGTCAGCCCTTAACAAGAAGAAAATCCCACCATTTGTAATAACATAGGACATTATGTTAAGTGAAAGAAGTCAGGCACAAAAGGACAAATACTATGTGATACCACTTGTAATGAGGAATCCAAAATAGTCAAACTCATAGGAGCCAAGGGTAGATGATGATTGCCAGGGTCTGGTGGAAGGGGACCCAGGGACTTACTAGTCAACAGGTATAAAACTTAAGTTCTGCAAGCTGAATAGGTCCTAGAGATCCACTGTACAGCATAAGGCCTGTAGTTAAAAATACAGGATTTCATACTTAAAAATTTGTGAAGTGGGGGGACACCTGGGTGGGTCAGTGGGTTAAGCCACTGCCTTCAGCTCAGGTCATGATCCCGGGGTCATGGGATCAAGTCCCACATCGGGCTCCTTGCTCGGCAGGGAACCTGCTTCTCTCTCTGCCTCTGCCTGCCTCTCTGCCTACTTTTGTGTACTTGCTTGCTCTCTCTCTCTCTCTGGTAAATAAATAAAATCTTAAAAAAAAATTGTGAAGGGGATAGGTCTTATGTTAAGTATTTGTATCATAAAAATACGTTCATGGCATAGATGGTGGTGATGGTTTCACCATGTATATTTTTCTCCAAACTCATCAAGCTTTTTACACTAAATGTGCACAGCTTTATGTATGTCAATTAGACCTCAATAAAGCATTTTTTTAAGAAGTAAACAGTAAGTGTAAAAGAAAAACATACCAAAAGTAGAATAAAATTGTTTAAATATTACTCCTTAGCTTGCAGTCCTCCAAAAATCATACTAACAAAGGTAAGCAGACTTGTCTGACAAGAGTCCCTGTATGTGACTCATCCTTTTGTCCTGAAGAACACATAGCCTTGTCCAAACTGCCTCTCAAGCCATCTTTCAAACTTTGTCATGATGTAAATAACCCTACTGTAAGCTTACCACAAATACAAAAAGAAAGCCTATTTTGAATATACTTGAAGCATACTAAGAACAAAAATTTTAACATACTTGAAATTGAAATGCTGTGACACTAACAAAAGAAAAAGAAAATTCAAATTACAGCTGACCCTTGTACAATACGGGTTTGAACTTGAACTATGCCATTCACTTATATGTGGATTTTTTTATGAGTACAGTACTGTAAATGTATTTTCTCTTCCATATGATTTTCTTAATAACATTTTCTTTTCTCCAGCTTACTTTGTTTTAAGAATATAATATATAACACATGTAACATACAAAATATATGTTAATCAACTGTTATGTTATTGGTAAGGCTTCCAGTCAACACTAGGCTTTTAGTAGTAAAGTGTTGCAGGGGTCAAAAGTTATACATGGGGGGCGCCTGGGTGGCTCAGTGGGTTAAGCTGCTGCCTTCAGCTCAGGTCATGATCTCAGGGTCCTGGGATCGAGTCCCGCATCGGGCTTTCTGCTCGGCAGGGAGCCTGCTTCCCTCTCTCTCTCTCTCTCTGCCTGCCTCTCCATCTACTTGTGATTTCTCTCTGTCAAATGAATAAATAAAATCTTTAAAAAAAAAAGTTATACATGGATTTTTGACTGTACAGGGGCAGGGGGTGTTGTTGGCACCCTTAATCCTTGCATTATTTAAGGGTCATTTGTATGTGATTCGAAATAATCATTGGTGTAGACCCCAATTATACGAAAAAGATACTGGGATGATTTGTGTATAGCAGTATCCTCCAACAATTATAGGATATTGATGTGGAAGAGAAATCTGATAGTGACTAGAAAAGAGTCTGGTTCAGACAAAGTGTGATTCTAAAGAACAATTATTGACAACAGAACAACAAAAACAACAAAGCAATGGGAATATATTGTAGCGCACTCAAGGCAAATGTATGTTTTAGGGCCATTTCTTGTGATCCCAAATTGAGCAATGCTCACTGGGCAAAGGTCCAGAAATCAGGAGGCTTTCAATCAACTACTGTAAGTGCTTCAGGGGTTACCTAGAGCTAGTTACACACATTTTGGCATATCTCCTTCTGGGCACATGTAGTGAGATTGAAATTCCTCAACCTATTTGGAGAATATAACTTGTTTCTTCCCATATGGGTTGGCCAAGTTCTTGCTTGAGCCAATGAAATATGCAAGGAAGTAAGGTAGGACCAGTGCCATCATGGTCATCAAAGCCTGTATGGGGCTGGAGGCTCCAGCGATGTAAGTGATCATAATGAGCCGAACTCCTGTCATCTGTCAGGCATGGACAGTAAACATGCTTCTCTGCTAAGTCACTGAGATTTGAGGGTGTTTTGTAACTCTATCAAAACCTAACCCATGCTGACCCATACTGTTATTAATCCAGACCATCAGCTGTCCTGGATCAAATTTATCTGAACTTTTATTTCTAGTAATAGAAAGTTTAGTTGCTGATATACAGCTGGCAAATAAATAAATAAATAAATAAAGGATATTGGTCTAACTTTCATAGGACAGAGAGAGAATAGCTCATAAGTAACTATTACACATGCTTTGGATTCTGAAAAGAATAAGAACGGCGTGTTCAAGTTCTCGCTACTATGAGCTATATGCCATAGGCCAGTCATTGACCTTGCTGAACACCATTTTCTTTTTCAGATTTATTTATTTACTTGAAAGAGAATGAGCGTGCATGCACACTCAAACTAGGGGGAGGGGCAGAGTAGGAGAATCTCAAGCAGATTCCCAGCTGAGCACAGAGCCCAAAGTGGGGCTCAATATCAGGACCCTGAAATCATGACCAAAGTCAATACCAAGAGTCAGATGGATGCCCAACCAACTGAGCTACCCAGGTGCCCCAGAGCACCAATTCTTCTTAATCTGGAAATCACACAGTAACTATTTCTCAGTGTTACTGTAAGGAGAAAAAAAGACAATGGATGTTAAGCATCTGGCACTGTGGCCAGAAGACAGCAAGTTCAGTAAACGACTAGCAGCAGCAGCGGCATCATTATTACTGCTCTGTATGTATTCACAATCTTCCTTTTGAAATACCATTAGACCAGTAGCTTGTGAACCTTCTGGCTCCCCACATATCCTGAAATAAGCATTTTTTTGCAGGCAAATACGCCATATTTATTGATTCCTCTGTCTCTGCTCAATGGAAAAAAGTACTGTTGGTAGAAATAAAATATCAGCCTCAACTTGCACATATACCCAAGATCTTGTAAGTCATTACAATGTGTTTTTGAGAGTTGCCACTTCACTGCTCTATAAAAAGCTTCCTGGAAAAAGTATTAACAGATGGCCTCTTACTCTCTGAGACTGTTAGTAGCACACCAGATGGCAACCCAAATGAGAAGATTCAACTTAAATTCTCCAAACTGAAGGAAATGTGACACTAGCTTTTTAATAGGTGTGCAGCATTAAAGGTAGCAAAGAAATGATCGGTTAAGATAAAAACTCATTTTCTCTCCACATTTCAATGTGGAATACAGTTCCCATTGTCTCACCAGCTTGCCAGATAGTTCATATAAAATGCGGGAAGTGGTTTGCCCAACACAAACAGAAATTTTATTTGAAATGACTGACAGATTTATGAGGTGTAAGGCCAGTCTAAAGAATGAAAATACAAGGCAGTGCCCCAGGGACAAACGCTCTGTGCCACAGACACTCCTTTCTCTCTAGGACCAGTCATTAGTTTGCAACATTTTGCTCTTATTTTTAGAAATATTGGGCCTCGGCTCAACTGTCAAACTTTTGACAGAGAGGTAATAACTATTCCAGGAAACTTATCATCTTTCTTGATGCCCAGGCATCACTACTATCTAAATTCTCCCCGGTGCCTTTGCCTTCCAAAACAACCCTCTCCCATGAAGGTTCAGGAAAAGCCAATGGAGTCTTTATATTAGCTTAGGAAGATATCCTTCTGCTATCATAGGTTACAGGAATCAATGTGTATATCTTTAGATATCAGAGAATCCCCAAATATCAATGTTTCAAGAGGCCATGGACCCCAGCCCTAAAGTTGGTACTCAGCTATGCCATTCTGCAGGACACTGTGGATCTTCAAATATGGAAGCCAGTGGGACACATGGTACAGATGGGGTTTTGGCAGAGTACCTGGAAATACGGTCTGTAACATGAACACACAATATTAAAATATGCATATATATTCTCTGAATCAGTCAGCTGGGGGGAATGGTAAATCACAGTCTCCCTGACTACACAGGGTCCTCAAACGGTCAAACCTGGGGATCGTTCAGTCTTGACCACTGCTGTCTTCTCCTGTCTCAAGTGCAGCTATAGTGTAGTGTTGGGGTAGACACAAAGGAAACATGACTTCCAAAAACCACATCAAATTTTCAGGAACTCCTTCCCATTTTCTTTTTTTTTTTTTTAAGATTTTATTTATTTATTTGACAGAGAGAGAGATCACAAGTAGGCAGAGAGAGGCAGAGAGAGGAAGGGAAGCAGGCTCCCTGCCTAGCAGAGAGCCCGATGTGGGGCTCGATCCCAGGACCCTGGGATCATGACCTGAGCTGAAGGCAGAGGCTTTAACCCACTGAGCCACCGAAGTGCCCCTCCTTCCCATTTTCTTGTGAACTCTTAGGCCTGCTGGATGCAGTGAAACCCAAGGATTGGAGACCTTCCATACCTGTGAACCATTAACTAAGACTATGGGCACCCTACAATTGGAAGAGACTGGCATGGCTCCTGGGCTCCAGGGAACAGGAAAAATCTAAAGAAAGTATGTATCCGCCAAGGGGACTGACTAGCATAGGAAACCAAGTTCAAAGAAATAGAAGTCATCACATGTACCCAGCACTATCTAAGGGAGAGAAATCCTAAATCTGGGGTCTTTAAAGAGACAACCTCTGCTGGGAGGTAGAGACAGATCACTGAGCTCCCTCAGAGCTGGTGTAAAAAAGCCTACCCCCCAGGCCGCCTACCTCTCCCAGCAATATTTGGCTCCATGATTCTGCTTCCCAGATCTGTGGATACGGAGAAGGAGACACAAAAGTACTGTGGCCACTGCAAAGAAAGAAGGCTAGTTATAAACAAACACTTTTACTTTTTGCTTTGTACATCACTGGCTGGTGTTGCAGTTACCATGAGCGTATGCTCATTTCTGATACCCCAACACAGTTCAGGACCGAGAACCAGACCCTAGAACTGGAGTTCTTATCCTGGGGTCCATGATCTTTTGGAATAGAGCTTTAGTAGTTCGGTGAACTCATTGGTAAACACATGGTGGTGTTGGGAGGGTGGCATATCTAGAGCGGGCCAGGGAGCTCTGTCTTGCCCCCCATCCCTGTAATACCTTGCCCTGTACCTCTCTTCCATCTGCCTGGTCCTTCTCTAGAATGTGGTGACCCAGCCAAGAAGTCACTCTTTGAGAAACCCTCCCCACAACTAATCACCCACCTGAGATGGCATCTAGGTACCTAGAGGGCACCATCAAATCCCCCTAAGTTAACAACCACAGCAGGTGTGCCATTTCTACTCTTCCTACAGATCATCAGAAAAGCTTTTGCCGCCTCTCTCAGTTATAACCCACACGACTGTCCTCAAAGTAAAATAACTCTTACATTATTTGCCAACCAATTACTTGCCCCACAGATCGGTTTGTCTTTTCTGTCCTGCTAAGTCAGTACAATTGGCTCATCTTCCAAGAATTAGAAGAGAGGGCCAATAGAAGTCTAGTTTTTCTCGATGCCAGAAATGTCTGCATTTTCTTTCCCATGTGAGGTGCTAGGGCTCCAAAAGAGGTTACATTAATCTCATAATAATTAAAGGAAAACATGATTGCCAATTAATGGCAGGGACAATGCATCAACCTGCAAACCACAGGCGATCCTCTCAGACAAAGAAAGCATTGATATAAAGGCAAATATACTGATAATAACCTCGTGTATTTATCATGGTGGTGGATATAGGCAAATCCCACAGAGAAAGCCTTCCTTTCGGCTTCGGCATTGGCTGCCATCCAAAATTCACAGACTATAAACAATGAAAGCCTTTCCATGAAGAAAGTTCGGAGTGGAACTCACTTGGGGTCCCCAACTTTCTGAGGAAGTGCTCAAGCCATAACTCAAAGGAACATTTTCATCAGCCCGAGGTGGCAGGCAGGATAAATGGCCTGGCCGTGAATGCACGCGTTGAGAAGGAACTGAGAGGTGCTCAGGAAATGCCTGCGGGAGGCCGCGGCCCTCAGTGGGCCGTGCCATGGAGGAAGGCCCAGATAAGGTGTTAGGCCGCAGTGGGAAGCCTGGCTCCTCCAGGCCCAGCTCACTTCGGTGGAACACAATGGCATCATTGTTGACTCTCTATTGCGAGGAGTTTGAAGTTCTGCTAGCAGCCTCATTCGGGGGAAAGAGTCGACTGGGCTTTTCTGTTCTAGAAAGCTCTGAAGGTGGAAGATGGCCCTGGGTCAGGTCGTGGGCACTCAAGCCTGCTGATGGCCTCGTCCAGGAGATTCTAAGTTCAGTGCTGTCACTGCCGCTCCCCCTAAACAGATGTCCACATTAGTTTACACTCTATTTTCCTGAGGTGTTGACGTTTTGCAGCTTTTGAAGAGGTAAATTTGTGATGTGTGAAATGAAAAGTACAGTCCCAGGTCCTTTGAAAACTGAAAAGATAAAAGCCATTTGGAAAAAAAATCTTTCCCTTTGAGGTCACTGGGTTGATTTCACCTTGGGCTGGGTGTTACCAAACTTAGTGACGAAGACTTCCTTTCTAAATATCCAAGTTTTTGCATACTGAGAGAAGGGAGGGTAAGGGGTACCCAGAAGAGGCTGGGAGAAAGACGGGATGATCAGAAAGAACTCTCAGGGGGCGCCTGGGTGGAAGCCTCTGCCTTCGGCTCAGGTCATGATCTCAGGGTACTGGGTTCGAGCCCCACATTGGGCTCTCTACTCAGAGGGGAGCCTGCTTCCTCCTCTCTCTGTCTGCCTCTCCGCCTACTTGTGATCTCTCTCTGTGTGTCAAATAAATAAAATCTTAAAAAAAAAAAAGAAAGAAAGAAAAAAAAAAAGAAAGAACTCTCAGCAGCTGGGTTGACTGAGGTCCAGACCCCAAAGAAGGTGTTGCTGGAAGGCCTAGAGCAATGGTCTCAAGTCCACAAGGAGCTTGTGGGAATGAACACTCCTCGTGCTTTTCTCAAGTGGTGAAATAGCCGTGGGGTGCTCTGGGGATACAGAGGGGAAGAAGTCACTTCCTCCTGCCCAGTGAATCACAATCGAGCCCCGCACCTCCTTTGGGCCAGGGTCTCTTGCCTAAGGAAGAGGGAATGTTGGAGATGATGATGGATGCCTGTGGCTTCCAGAATACTTGCAACCAGAGACATAGGGTTCAGAGACAACTCTTACAAAGAGATCCCACACAAGAAGAAGTATCACCAGGGAATTTCATGGGCACTTGGGGACCCTCAATTAGAGCTTTTCTGTGGGCAGACGCTGGGGACTGAGTTACACTCCTTCCCACACACCAACCCCCTAGGGCCTCCATCAGAGTTACAAATGGCTGCGTGTTGTGGAATAGTATACACAGAATAAACACATGTGCAAAGGCCAAATACCTATTTTATATATACTGAATATGTAAAGTGTCTGGGACAGCTGAGAGGGGTCAACACATCATAGATATTGATTGTGATTATCACATGATCAGAACTCTGACCAAGTTCCATCCCTGGACTGAATTCCCTGGGGACAGGCTCCTCTTGGGATCTCCTGCATAGTTCCTGGAATAGAGTGTCAGTGCAGTTAGGGTTCAGTAAATGTTTTTCAATGAGTAGATGAATAAAAGAAGAGAAAAAATGAGTGAATAAAGGAAAGGAAAAACATGACATAGGGCAGGGGAAAGAAAGAACTTTCTCTCGTCCTCCAGTCAAATCAACACTGTTGATCTTACCTCCTAACATCCTTAAAGCCATCCCCTCCCTCCTCTCATCACTGCCCCGACCTTGTCGCCCATTCAGCCTGGCCTCCTCACAGGCCTCCTAGCGGGTCTCTCCTCCCCGAATCTTAATTTCCTTCCCAAACTATGCTCCACTCTGCAGTCACCGGGATTGGTTTAAAATTCATAACTAATCATTGTGTCACCCTCCTTCTTAAAACATTACAAGGATCCTTTGCACTTGGGATAAAGAGCGAACTCCCTACCATGTGGTGGCAGATGTAGGCTAAGCTCTTGGAGAGATCTGCGTGGCCACAGTCATGGGACTTATGAGCGGGGAACAAGGAAGACGGATTCAACTTCCGGGTAAGAATACCCACACCTGGGGCGCCTGGGTGGCTCAGTGGGTTAAGCCTCTGCCTTCGGCTCAGGTCATGATCTCAGGGTCCTGGGGTCGAGCCCTGCATCGGGCTCTATGCTTGGCAGGGAGCCTGCTTCCCCCTCTCTCTCTCTGCCTGCCTCTCTGCCTACTTGTGATCTCTGTGTCAAATAAATAAATAAAATCTAAAAAAAAAAAAAAAAGAAAAGAAAAAGAATATCCACACCTGGGGAGGGCAGCCCAGGCAGGAGTGGCAGATACTCTACCCAGATACTGAGGACACCTGTGGCTGAAGCTGAGTAGAAGAAGAAATTTGAGAGATCAGTTTTGGCTTTTGATTTCTTTGGAGTTAAGAAATCTGAGCTGCAGACTTCACTTACAAGGAGAAGGGATTTCTATTTGAGACCTTAACTTCTTTAGACCTTAACTTATAAGAACAAGAGGATTTAATTTATTTTTGTTTTCTAACATTTTTATGATATGAAAAAGGTAACCTAACACAGTATCTATTCTAATTGGAACTGAGTTTTTTCAAATACCGATACATATATACTTTGCAACTCATCTTGTGTTTCCAATCTTAAAAGGAGTATAATATCATCTTTTTTTCAATTTTAAAATAAATGTTTTCCCTGGGAAATCTTCCAATTTATTTAATTTTCTGATGTTTTATTGTGCTAACATACATATAAGATAAAACTATCTTGAACATTGTTAAATTGTTAAATTTATTTTTATTTTAATTTCAGTACAGTTAACATACAGTATAATGTTAATCTCAGGTGTAGAATATTCCATACATCTCCCAGTGCTTGTCACACGTGCGCTCCTTAATCCCCATCACCCATTTCATCCATCCCCCTAACCTCTGCTCTGGTAACCGTCATGCTTTCTACAGTTTAATAGTCTAATTCTTGGCTTCTCTCTCTCTCTCTCTCTCTCTCTCTCTCTCTCTCTTTCTTTCCTTTACTCGTTTGTCTTGTTTCTTAAATTCCACATGAGTGCAATCATGTGGGATTTGTCTTTCTCTGACTGACTTATTTTGCTTAGCATAAGGCACTCTAGCTCCATCTGCATAATTGCAAATGGCAAGATTCTTTGTGATGGCTGAGTAGTATTCTGTTGTATATATAGACCACAACTTCTTCAACCATTCGTCTATTGATGGACTACTTCCATAATCTGGCTATTGTAGATAAGGTTGCTTTAAACATCAGGGTGCATATATCCTTTTGAATCAGTGTCTTCGCATTTTGGGGTAAATACCCAGTAGTGGGATTACTGGATTGTGCAGTAGTTCTGTTTTTAATTTTTGAGGAACCTCCATACTGTTTTCCACAGTGGTTGCACCAGTTTGAATTCCCACCAACAATGCAAGAGGGTTCCTTTTTTCTCCACATCTTCACCAACACTTCTTTTTTGTGTTTTTGATCCTAGCCATTCTGACAGGTGTGAGGAGATATCACATCATAGTTTTGATTTGCTTTTCCCTGATGACGAATGATGTTGAGCATCTCTTCATGTATCTGTTGGCCATCTGAATGTCTTCTTTGAAGCAATATCTGCTCATGTCTTCTGCCCACTTAGTTGGATTATTTGTTTTGGGGGTGTTGAGTTGTTATCTTGACCATTCAGTGATACTCAGTACAGTCATACTGTTGTACAATTTTCAGCACCCTGTATCTCCAGAACTCTTTCATCCTGTAAAACTGAAAGGGAATACTCCTTAACTAACTCACTCCCCATCAGCTCCTGTAAAAGACCATGCTACTTTCTTTTTCTATTTTTTAATCTCCTCTTTTCACCCTTGCCATAACTTCTGGTAACCACTATCCTACTCTCTGTTACTGTGAGTTTGACTCTTTTTTTTTTTAAATTCCACATTTCAGTGATATCATGCAATATTTGTCTTTCTGTGTCTGGTCTACTTCACTCAGCTTGATGTCCTATAGGTTCATCCATGCTGGTGCAAAAGGCAGGATTTCCTTCTTTTGTAAGGCTAAATAATATTCTCTGTGTGTGTGTGTGTGTGTGTGTGTGTGTGTGTGTTCTTTATCCATTCATTCATTTTCTTTATCCATTCATTCACTGATAAACATTTAGGTTGTTTCTGCATCTTGGTTATCATGATAACACTGCAATGAATATGGGGGTGCAGATACCTCTTTGAAATAGTGATTTCACCTCCTTCAGATATATACTCAGAAGCAGGATTGCTGAATCATAAGCTACGTCTATTTTTAGTTTCTTGAGGAATCTCCATACTGCTTTCCATAATGGCTCTACCAATTTACATGCCCACCAACAGTTTAAAAGGGATCCCTTTGGTGCCACATCCTTGTTGACACTCGTTATTTTTGACTTTTGGGGAATGGCCATTCTAACAGGTGTGAGGTGATAGCTCATGGAGGTTTTGATGTGCATTCCCTGATGATTAGCAGTCTTGAGCTCCTTTTCATATACCTACTGGCCATTAGTATGCCTTTGGTAAAATGTCTTTGAGGTCCTTTGCCTATTCTTCATTGGTTATTTGCTTCTTTGCCGTGTGGCTGTATGAATTTTTTATGTCTTTTAGATATTAACCCCTTATCAGATATATAACTACATCACTTTTTGGTGGGTGCCAGAAGAGCCTGTGCATAATTCCCAATGTTCCTGGCCCCCACCATGGTGTGATGAAAACAGAGGTGGACAAGGGAGAATCCATCAGCCCGCATCCCAGCAACTATGAAGAGCAAAGTCCCCTGCTGATCTGCATTGGAAAATTCATGGGGATGAGAAACTGAATTTAGTTGTGTTACTGAATGAAATGTGTGGGGTTGTTTGTTACCACACCAGCCCATATGGACCAATACAGACTGTCTTTGATGAAAGAGTTTTCTAAGGAAATTAGTAGTACAAACAATTTCAGGGGCCAAATAATCTATGTAAGGATGTAACTTCCCTCCAGTACTTGAAGAGTGCCCTTTTAATTAACATGTTGATAAAAGTCATTGCCTCCTCATTAAGCAAGTTCCCAAAGATCCTATCTGATCCCAAGTTGAGTTATGTGAATTTATTTTACAGCATTCCACAATTGGTAATGAATTCTGGTAAAGGCTTTCTGCCACATCTCCTTCATCTTTTTGGTTGAATGCTTACTGAACACCTACTATGTTTCAGGTACTTGTTCTAGATATTGGGGTATCAAAAGTAAATAAGAAAGACATATTTCCTTCCTTCAGGGAGTGGGGAAATGTTCTAAAGGAAAAGAGTAGGGTGCTTGGAGACCTACCTGGCCAGAGGAAACAGAGAAGTCCTCCTGGAAAAGATCGCATTCTTACCGAAACTGGAAAGATGAACAATCAGGAATTAGCCCGAGATGGCACCCATCAGTACAATCTTGATCGAATGGAATATTCAAGAAATAGGGTATTTAGGTTCATTTAAAGTCCTAACTTTTAAATTAAATAATTAATTATACCTCCTTTATAAAGAGAAAAGTTTCAGTACTCTCATAGCTGTCTTCTCATCTTATTGTTACAAACTCTCAGTGAGATGGGGAGTTAAGAACATACTATTCTCTCTGGTTTTGTAGACATTTTCTGTGCCCTACCCATGTCCCTCAGCCCTGACTCTTTCCATGCATACTGGCCCAACCTCCAGCTGCCAGCCCCTGAGTCCCTCTACCTGAGCCCTATGTCTGACCACTAGTGTCTGATCTCCCTGCCCATGTGGCAACTGCAAAAGGTGAGGGATTAGCCACGGCTCTGAGCAAATGGCTGTTGGAGGTTAGTGTATGAGTGACCAAGTGCCTTCAGCCCTTGAGCAGGACAATTCAGAGGCACGTGTTCTACTCTGGTACTTAGAGATCTCCAGGATTATGTCCCTCTTGCCCTCTGCGGTGGCTGGACGGTAACACACCCTTTATTGGCTACTTTCCTGGGTCATTCTTTCGTTCCTCTGCAGGTGTTTCCTGAGAGCACACCTCTGTGATGGTTAATTTTGTATCTCAACCTGACTCAGGCAGGGTGCCCAGTTGTTTGCTCAAACACTGGTCTACATGTTTTATGAGGGTATTTCTTTTAATGTGATTAACATTCGAATCAGTAGACTTTGAGGAAAGTGGCTTATAAAGCAGATGATCCTCCATATAGGGGAGGGCCTCATTCATTCCTGTGTTCGTGGCAGACATCATGAGCTGATCCTCCTTCTGCTCAGAAATTTTCATGGTCAATAGGGCTTGGCAGACCAGAAGGCACCCAGTGGCCGTCCCTTTCTGAAACGCATCACTGTGCTCTCTGAATTTGGCAGCAGCTGACAGTGTCTGCCTCTTATTCCCACCTCTGGTGTCTTACCAGCCCCTTGAAGCTGGAGCCAACTGTGCTCATCACTCCCCTACCACCACTCAGGTGCTGACGCCAGCCTGCTCCATTTCCTGTGGTGCAGAGACCACTCCCTCCCCCACAAAACCTCCCACTGGGGGACCCTGGAGCTGGAAAAGAAGCATCGATCCTGGAGCCCAAAGCTACAGGGCTGCCCATGGCTGAGTCTAGCGAGTCACAAAAAGAGTCACAAAGCTGCATCCTGTGATTCTCGAAGCTCCCCATGCCAACCCAGGGCTCATTTCCCCTGCTGGCCAGAGTGCTTACAGAACCCACCAGCTCCAGAGACCATGCTCAGACGACACTGGGCAGGGCAGCCCGTGGAAGACAGGGCCCCCACGAGCTTAGCTCATGGTCGCAGCAAGGTGGACCCCCCCCCCCCCCGCCCAACCCCGGGGACTGTAGCACACTCAGCTGCAGCCCAGGCAAGAGAACGGACAGAATGGAAGCACTGGAGGCTGCAGGCAAATGGGACACGGTGACAGCAACCAGGACAGACACAGTCAGAGCCTTCCACAAGGAAATGCAGCAACTAAGGTCAGGCCTCTGTGCCCTCACCCCACCTTCGAGCAGCTGTCCTGTCAGATCAGCATGGGCCAGCTGGGCAGGCCAGGGTGCTAGGAACTCCAAAACCCTCGACTCCCAGTGAGAAACCAGTACATCACTCTCCAAGGTCACTCTGATAAGGTCATCCACAGTGAACCAAATGCCATATGACCTACACAAGGGAGTAAGAGACCAGGGCACTAGTATGGGCATCACCACCAACCCCCAAGATGACACACCCAAGGTCAAGGGCTATCCACATGCAAGATCACATTGCAGTAGCTCCGTGTGGTCTGATCAAATCCCAAAAACAATCCAGTGATATAGGCGGGATGTATCATCCCCTTTTATCCACAAGGAGACTGATGAAGGCTCAGAGAGGTTAATGCACTTATCTATGGCCACACAGCCAGTCAGGGGTACAGTCAAAGTTCATACTCCCAAATCAGGGCCCATTCACACCTGCAACGGTTTCTCTCCCAAACTCTCAAACAGTGATCACAAAGCGAAGCAACACATACTTTCCAGAGGTTTGTGTGGCCCTGTGCTGAGTGCTGGAAAAGTAGTGGTAAATACGATACCGCAAAGTCCGTGGTCTCTGGATCCCATACAATAGTGGGGGAAATGGACAACGACCCAAGAACAAGAACATAACACAAGGGCACAGAATGGCAGGTGCTGTGAAGAAAAAGTAAAGCCAAGAAATGCGAGAAAGATGTGACTAGTCTAGAGAGTGGGTGGTCAGGGAAACAGGGGCTCGGAGGAGATGATGTTTTCAACAGCCCCATGCATCGAGAGGAATTCAGGCTCCCCCAGCCTGCGCCTGCACAGGGCTAACTGTCCAGATCAGGCTGGCCTCTGGCCGTGATGACCTGCAGGGTCACCCCATGTCCCCACCCCCTCCACCAGCAAGCCTCCCCCAGTCCTGATTCACCACCATGGAAGTGGCCCGCAAGCTACAGACTGGGCCAGGAGCATGCAAGTCTTGGCACACTCACGTGTGTGTGTGTGTGTGTGTGTGTGTGTGAGAGAGAGAGAGAGAGAGAGAGAGAGAATGAGAATCTGGCTTGAGACAAAACTAACCAAGTCTAGTTTATACAGAAGGAAGGAAAAGAAATCCATGAGAAGTGCATTGCTGCTCACAGTGGACACAGCTCCCGTGCAGAGAAGAATTGGCCTTTCCCAGGACTCTTGAGTATGACAGCTGGAAAGGATAGCCCCTGGTAGGGGACACCCAGATCCAGGAAGGAGATCTGTCCCAGCTCACCCCATGGGTCACTGTCAGGGTCAGGGTCAGGGCTCGAATTTTAGTACCGGGAGGGCAGAGATTGAAACACAATTCCTAACCTCCAGGTCCTTATGGCTTCGGCAAACAATGAAGAAATGTCCCAAATAATTGCCCAAGACCTTGACACTTGACAAGTAATAATTCCATTCGCTAGCTGCTTTTTTTTTTTTTTCAGAAGTCCCCCTTAACCAGAGACCTGCTTCCCTCTTAATTGTTTCTATTCTGCCTATAGTGGTCTGCAATGGGCAGTCATCACTTTCAAGGGGGTCCCACCTTTTGGGAAAAGAGGAGAAGATGCCAGATGCAGCCCAGGTGTGGTATGGTCTCAGTTTACCGAGCACCCCCAGCACCCAGCATGAGGAGCTCTGCCTCCCCCTCCCCACCACCCTCCCCTGGAGAAAAGAAGTCCAGAGAGGGTAAGTGACTTGTGCAAGGTCATCCAGCTCTCAGGTGGCAGAATGGAATCAAGCCAGGCTCAGGGGAAACCAAACATTCCAAGCAGACCCAAAAGAGGAGACCAGAGGACCAGAGATTGGGGGCTCCTCAGGAAATCTGGTTTATTTGCCAAACCAGAAAATAGAAATTCTGGGGCGGGGGGAGACTGCCTATCTCCACTGAGTCCTGGAGACCTCCAATCAGATGGGAGAGAGCCTTGTGAGGAGTCCGAGAATCCCAATGGCATTTGTTACTGCCCACCTTGCATTAGGACTCTCTGTGCCCAGCTTCAGCCCTGGCCACCATGAGTCCCCAAGCACCCTCAGGGCATTCCGTCCCTCCCCAACCCGAGTCATCCAAGACGTCCGGTTAAGTTGGGTTTTCCGATAAACAACAAATCTTTAAGTATGACCCATGTGATATCCGGGATAGACTTATAGAAAGCAATTATTCCTTGTTCATCTGAAATTCATATTTAACCACGGGTCCTGGACTTTACCAACAGCCCTATTCGTGCAGTCCCTCTCGGTGCCTGGCACCTGCTGCCAATACTGGTTGACGGAGAAAACAGTGTAATATCCCGTTTTGCAAAAGTATTTGAGGGAGAAATACTACAGCCTGCCGCCACATTTCTTCCTCTTATGTCATTTTTGGAGGACGTTTTCGCCACATAGAAAGCCAGCCTCTTGCGGGATGCAAATGAGACCCAGTCCCAGAGGGGGAAAAATTGAGTTAGAAAGCAGTTAGAAAACAACCCCAGGGGATCCGAGACCCGCGCTTCATCTGCGGAGTCTTTTATTCTCGTTAATTCATAACAGTGTCTTTTAAATCCTGGACTAGAATTCGAGAACAGTCAGCTTGTGAGTGTGACAGTCATTACTCCTAGGAAAAGCCCCCTCCGGTAGCTGGGCGCCCTCCGCGCGTTCTTGGTGCCACAGCGGACTCCAGTGGTCACGCGGGGAACCGCATGCTGTCTGCACCGCCCAGCTGGACCAGAGCCCGGCCCCTGGGCTGGCGAAGACAGGGCCGCTTCTCTGGCTGCCCAGGGGCCTGGGCTGGGTGGAAGGATCTCCGCCCAAAGACACAAATTCAAGTGCGCCACGTGGAGACAAAGCCCTGCCCTGCTGCTGTGAAGCTCTGACCAGACCAGTGTTGTATTTCATCTTGCATGCCAGTGTACCATTGCTGACCCAATTTCACAGATGTTCTCTTGAAACCGGACTGTGCCTTGTGAATAGTTTTAACTATCAAGCTGCGGTGATGGAACCGTCAAAAAAAAAAAATCCTTTAAATACATGAGAGGCAGTTGGGCTCAGAATTGATTCTTCTCCTGTCAGTTGGTTATACTTAAATGGTTAGCTGGGGGATGTGGGCAAGTTAAAAGGACAGGAATTGAGACCCCCCCCCCATTCGCACCCATTGCTTCTTACCTCCAGCTAACAACAGTCTGGCTTCATTTCTGAGAAAGGGAGGCACTACCGATCGGTTACTGAAAAAACACACGACTCCCATAACCTTGTTCATTTTCATATACGTAGCTCGGAGCAAGAGGTCCTCTGCCTTTGATTTGAAAGGAATAAAAGAATAAAGGGAAATGAAAAATATGGTCACAGAGAGGCGGGCTCTTGATCCTTACACACACACACACACACACACACACACACACACACACCCCTTGGTGCCTTTCCCCTTTCACAAATTGGTCTTCACAAGTTGGTGGCTTCACAGTTTTTAGTTGGCTCCTTTGCACATCATTTCAGCTGAAATCTCCCTCCTCGGTGGGGACACCCATAGAGAGGAATGTTGCCTGGGGAAGCAGCCCTTGCGGGGTCATGGAGACTTGAACAAGGAGGCAGCCACAGCATAGACTTGGTAGGTTGGGTCTGAGGTCTGCTCCACTGGGCTGAGTGGCTTCCCTCCTCTGGGCTTCATCTCCCCTCCTGGAATGAGGACTTGCACAGTCTGAGCCTGTGATTCTAGCTATGAGGCCTCTGGTCAAACTCTTAAAAAGAATTCTTTTCATTCATTCATTTTCATTCATTCATTCATCTGTTCAGCAAACATGAGTGACTAAAATGTGTCACACACTGTGTTAGAGGCTCAGCATAGAGAAATTAATAAGGAATGCCTCCTTCTAGGATGAGGTCACTGCAAAGAGACAGAGGTATCAGAGAAGTACAAAGCCAGGGCCTGGATGCCCACTGATGGCAATGGAAATTTGTGCACACTCTCTGGAGGCCAGTTTGACCCCCACTCCCAGATTGCCAAATGCACACACCGCATGAGTCAGGAGCCCCAGTTGCCTGACTAACTCTAGTTATCTTAAGCAGAAAAAAAAAAAAAAATTAAGCTATTGAGTCCCAGGGAACCCAAGGGAAGGATGAAGGCTACAGTCTTAGGCCCAGGAAGGGACACAGGTGACCAGGCAGTCGCCATGACCACAGTTGGAATCACACCGTAAAAACTAGTGACACCCGTGCCATTACCATTGCTGGACGCCTGCGACCACCACTCGCCTACCATTATGGCAGAGCCTACGCTCTTTGCCCTGCCACCATCCTACCACAAAGCTGGAGTCACCACAGTTCCCGCTTTACACACTCAGGGAAGAAGGTGTCTGCTTAGCTGGGTCAAGGTCACATGCCCACATTTGAGTCACAAGGGAGCCACAGCATTTGTTTCCTCCACAGCAACAAGTGGATTCTGCCTCCCACCCAGAGTAACAGCTCCGGCAATTTCCCATGCAGACGAAGACATTTATAACGCCAGTGGCCAAAATCGTGACAAGTGTCCTCTACGCACACCCTCGACCCAGAAACTCCAGTTCTGCAATCTCCATGTCTGCAGAGAAACGTTAATGCTTTACACAAGGGCACACAGATGAGTGCTCAGTGGTGTTCTCTGCAGAGAAACGAAGTCTGAAACCCCTGAAGAGTCAGCAGTAGGGGCTTAGGTGAGTTCTGGACAACAAGGCTGCCATTAGAAAGATTGTACTCATTCATTCCATGAACATTTGTTGCGGGCGCCTTCGGGAAGACAGGGGAGGAGCTGAGACAAGGAGTTGTGGCTGGCCAGCAGGGACCAGAGCCCGGAGGGACTACATACACAAAGGCCAGGAGAGAGTGTTTTCTGCTTGTTCTCATTTCAGGGGGAAGCCACTGAAATGTCTGAGGCCAGGGGAAATGCAAGCTGTGGGCAGTAACGCCATCAGATTCGTGTTTTTCGGAGATCACCTTTTCAAAGAACCACGTGAACTTCATTGTAGCACGGTGCGAGTGGAGACCACTCAGGAAGTGGTCGTGTGTCCCAGTGATAGGGGATGGGGGCACAGAATGGTACTGGTAGAGATAGAGATCTGGACGGGTTCAGGATATTCTCACAGGGGTAAAATCCACAGTCTACAGGTGGATATCTACACCCCATGGTGTTGTGAAGGCCAAGGCTGGGCATAGAGGCAGAATAAATGAATAAATAAAATCCTTTTAAAAAAGATTTTCAAGTTTACATGCAAAGAGCCACTCACCTTGTGTAGTCAGCAAGTTATTTTAATAATCGAGTGTGTACTCTCCAAATCATAAAAGTCTCAGAGACAGAAGGGGTCTGAGTAGTTAGTTCGGATCTGGCAAATGATTGCCTGTGTCAGGATCAGGCTTTCTGAACCTTGGGACTCTGGCCATGGGGGTGCCAAACGGCTCTCTGTCGTGGGGGCTGCCGTATGCGCGCCTGCTGCCATTCCTGGCCTCTCCCCAAACATTTGTGCTGGTTCTTCCCTGGGGGCCGTGAGAGTTTGTCCAATCTCTCTGGCCTCAGAAGGTTCTGCAGAGATTTCAAGACAGTGCCATGCTCTGCCCTCATGCCTCACCACCCACCCCCCACCCTACTCCCAAGTCTTCTCTCCTCCAAGTTGAACACTCTTCCTTCAACTGTTCCTCACCTGACACATCGGGTCTCCTGTGGGGGCACATTTCCATGACCACTCCCGGTCCGCAGCTAAACATGGTTCTCTGGGTTCTGGTAGAGCAGAGGCCGAGCAGCCGACGACCTCCCTCCCCCGTGATTCTCACATGTAACCAGACATGGCTTTTACTCCCGGACCTACGTCATCCAAAGTCCCACACTGAGCTGCTTACCAAAAATGTTGAAGATTTGTTCTCACACGTGACCCTGCTCCCTTGAGTCACCCCAGCTTAGAACCTTGGTCCTGGGGCCCAGTGGTTAGGCCTATGTTGATCCTTCTCAAACTTCACCAGTTCCCAAGAAATGGGTACCCACGCTTGCCTCTGAGGACAGAGAGCTGGCTGGGGATGGGATGGAATGGCAAATGACTTGTCCTTGCACACCTGTGCACTGGGTCAACTCCGCACCCATAAACTTGGTGTGTTGCCTCATCACAGTCCACGGATGGGCACACAGATCCACGGGACCCACTTCACGTGCTTAGATTCACCCAGTCTGCCCCGCCTGTCCTGACCCACTTAGAAATTTATGATGTCTCACTTTCCTCCCCAAATACGACACACATGCCTTCCAAACCCCCACTCAGAGCCATCCCCAAGGCAAGGTGGAAAGGACAAGCCAGGGTCTGTTAAGGCAATTTTAAGTCATGGCACTGAGTGGGTGTTTTTCCAGTTGCCACCCCACGAGCCCACCCATTTCCCTCAAGAAGGCAAGTCAGCCCTCCTTTAAGTGGTCTCTCTAAATAGGGGCCCACCTGATTGGTGACCCCACTTCTTCCTTCTCCCTGGGGACTCTCTAACTGCAGGAAAAGCTGAAAGAGGTAGCACTATCCAGAAAGGCACTTCGACACTCAAGTAGAAAGAGAGGAGGAAGTGGGGTCACACAGGTGGGAGCAGGTCGGGTACTGTAAGGGGCGAAACTGGCATGTCAGGAGGAAGGTCTGTTGACTGGCTTCTTTTCAGGCAGCATCATGCAGTCCCAAAACGGCAGCAAGAATTGCACACACGATGATAATGGCAAATTTAATATGATTTATTCATACAATAACTCATGCTGCACTTAACACAAATACAAGGATACCTTTTTCAATAGTGTGGAAGAGATGAATTCATAAAACCTGTTAAGTAAATAATGAGTTTTGAATATAAATCACCTGCAAAGGTTCTTTCCAAAGCACACCCGAAACGACAATAAATTAGGGCGAGGGTTTTGTAAATGTCAGCCTTGGTCCCGCTCTGAACCGTCTTACCCACATAAATCACAGTCCCTGACTTTTACAGGCAGGAAAACACAAAAGCCGTTAACCCCTGGCCTTTGCTCCTCTCTGTGCCCACGTCCTAAGTCTGGCTTCCTCGCAAGTGCCAAAAACACTGGGCATCAAGCCTTTGTTCCCCACCGCCGGCGGGATTCCGCTCCTTCTGCCTGGGCTGCGGCGCCCCGCCCTCTGAGTGCAGTTGTAGGTGGCCTCCCTGACACCTCCCCCAGAGACAACCCAAGCCACATTTGTTTTCTCCAGTCTGCAATCACCCCCTTCAGAGGCCTAGGACCTTTGTCCAGAATCCAGAGCTCACCTCCAGTGGCTGCCAGCAATGCTGGATGGGACACGGAGTAACAGCCCCCGAGCAAAGCCCTTGAGGATGGGCTCTCCATCACATCAGACCCCCTAGATTTCAGCAGACACCCAAGAGGAAAGCAGCATCTGCCCCACTGGGTAGCTAAGTGGAGCTTCCGGAGCACATGGGAGGCAAGTGCCCAGAGCAGTGGGGGCTCTTCCCCATCACAGCAACGCCGTAGGCGATCCAAGGGCACCGACTAGTGACAACTTTCTTGGCTTCAAGCCCTCGTGTGTAGGGGAGAGACTGTCCAGGAGAGGTAAGTGGATGCCGAGTGCCCCGGGGAGGGAGAGTGCTGGGCTGACGGCAGGGTCCACCACAATGGGCTGTGCCTCCAGCCAAAAGAGATACTGGGTGGAGCCAAAGAGGCCAGCTGGGTTCTAGTTCAATGCCTGCCGGACCCCCGGCCGGAATTGAAGAGATTCCTCAAAGAAGCTGTAGTCTGCAGGCTGGACTTGGGCAAGAAGGGGCTGAGCTTCATTCGGGAATTGACACCCAAAGCCCCTCACACACTGTCCCCATTAAACACTAATTCCCCAGCCCCTGCTAACCACCATTCTACTTTCTGTTCCCATGAATTAGACCACTGTAGGAAACTCACAGAAGTGGAGTCACGCAGTACTCATCAGTTTCTGTCTGCTTGCCTTTACCTAGAGCAGTATCTCCAAGGGCCATCCATGTTGTAGCACACGTCAGTTTCCTTCCTTTTGAAGACTGAGGAATGCTCCATTGTACAGACCACACGTGGTCTCTCCATTCACCCCCCGCCCCCCGCCCCCCGCCACGGACACCTGGGTTGCTTCTACCTTTTGGCTATTGTGAATAACGCTGCTGTGAACATGGGCACACAGTTCTCCATCCCAATCTCTGCTTCTAATTATTTTGGAGTACATGCTCAGCCTTAATCACTTAAAAATGTTGGAGTGTGTGTTGAGATGAGCGAGGTGGCTGGAGGAGACTCACCCTGGCTACAGAGGGCGAGATTTCTCTGATGATGGCAAAAAGCTGACCTCCCTTATGCCTCCCACGCAGCAGGGAGGAGGGAAGAGCAGAGGAGAGGGACAGGCAGACTCTGGGCTGAGCACGGAGCCCGATCCCAAGATTACGACCTGAGCCAAAATTAAGAGTCAGACGCTCCACCGAGTGGGCCACCCAGGCGCCTCGGTAATGTTATTTTAGATCACAGAAGCAGGATACAGGATTGGATGTGATAGATTTCATCTATGTAAAGACACAAATGTCCTTATGGCTACATATGTATGTGGGCAGGAAAAACAGCAGAGAGAAATGCAAGACTGTCACAACGGCTGTATTCTGGAAGGTGCTCTGCTTTTCACCCTCACCATTTTCCCCATCTTCCACATTTTATACGAGCATACAGTACTCTGCTAATGGCTGAAGAGACGGGGCCGATGAAGTATAAAACCGAACCACAAAAACAGCAAAGGAAAATTAATATTGTTCAATCTCCAGATGGGGAAGGGTCTCTATGTTTAACGGGGAAAAAAAATCAGACAGGAAAAGAGCAATTTGTTTATTTTAAAAAGTGAAACCAATAACCAAAATTTAAAGGCAAATTCACAGGACTGGAAATATAAACACCCAACAGTTTTACAAAGAGAACAATGATCAAGGTCACGGATAAGCAGAGAGTTACAAGCTCAAACAGGATACCACTTTCACCTGTTTTATATATTTGTTTGCTTTATTTCTAGTTTTACCACCCTAAGCTGCAGGAGAGTGGGAAGAAGGGCCAATAGAGAAGCTTTTAACAATTTGGCACCAAGAGACAAGCCCAAGGGAGTAATTTGAAATACATAAAAACATTTCATTTGCAAAGTTGTTCATCACAGCATTATTTACAATACCGAAATTTTGGAAATAAGCTGAATTTTCAATGAAAGAAGGTTAGGTTAGTTATGAAAAAAGTTACACAAGAAAATACATCACCACCAGTATAAAGCATCTTTGCAGAAATTTTAGTAACCACATATAATATTTAGTGATAAAAAGAATATAAAACTGGAAGATAAAACACACAGGATGATCACAGCAATGTAAAAAAATTCATAGCCCAAAGAAGGCAAGATATTAAGTGACCATCTTGGGGCAAAGTACTGGTGCATTTTCTTGCCTTTTAGTACATTTCTGTTTTCCAGTTTTTCTATGATTAACACTTTACCTTTTTGCTCAGAAGGGGATACCTTTTTTCAAAGTGGTCACAAGACTCTTCAGCGATGTTCCCGGTCAGTTCACGCCACGCCATGCCACACCACGGTCTAGAGTCACAGAGCGCAGCCTCTTGGAGATGGCAGGGGTGGGGGAGTGGGCGTGAAGATGGTCATGAACAGAGGGGGAAGGGGAGAAGCTGGGGGTGGGGTGCAGGGAGGCAGGGATCGGCAAGGAAGAGTCAGGGACCAGTGTGCACACTGGTCGGCCGAGGAAAGGGGCTTTGTGGAGCCAGGGAAGACTCTGACTGCTCAGCGAAGGTCGGTGTGGACCCCGTAGTAGGCACTGGCGGTGTTCGCAGAGGGCGGGGTCTAAGAGGGAGTTCAGGAAGACACGTGGATTCTTCAGGAGCGAGGGAGGAAAGAGGAGGGGGGGCAAGCTAGGCAGGAAGGTGGTGAGAGGGCTGGTGATGGCAATGGCACTGGAGGGGGGAGCGCCGAGGGCCAGAGGGCGTTCCCTGTGGTGTGCCTCAAACCAACAGCCTTTGCATGCACACACAGGGTGGACAATTAGCCCCCAGGAGGAACCTGCCCACGGCTGGGTAGACCCGGCTTCCATTCAGAGTGAGTGTAGGGCAGCTCCTTTCCACTTTCTACCACAATGGAAAGGTTCTAGATCTGTGCTCTCCAGGATGGCGGCTGCTAACCATGTCAGGCTGACGAGCACTTGAAATACAACAAGCCTCACTGAGATTCTGCTTTGGAACCGTTTATTTCATTTGAATTCATTTAAATGGCTGCATGTGCCCAGTGGCCACTGGACAGCACGTACCCAGGGGCGGTGATTCTCAAAGTGTGGTCTCAGGAGAGCAGCGTGATCTGCAGGAAATGCACATTCTCAGCCCCCCCTCCAGCCGCGAGGATGCAGCAACTCTGCGGGTGGGGGCCCTGCACGACTCTGGCTCATCCTGCTTGGGGGCCACTGAAACAGGGACACACAAAATTTCTGTGCTCGCTAGTTCTGGTTTCCTCTGAACTGTATGCAAGAACCACTGCTGGAGGGAAATGGGCTTTATAACAAGGAAGTGCCCAGGGGACCATGAGGAACACACGTCCAGCTCGGCGGGCCAAGAAAGGCTGTGTGGGACCATAGAGACATGCACACTCCAGGCTGAGGCCAGAGGAGCGTGGTCAGCTTTGACGCCTGAAAACCAGAAAGTGGCTGTCCATTCCAACATGTGTGGGAGACGTGCAGAAGGGAAGAAAAGGTGGCTCTACATTGCGTTCAGGGTCAAAAACAGTGAACACGCATAACCTGTGAGCCGATCGGGAAAGCAGGATCGGGAAAGCAGGCCGCCCGGCGGGCAACTCAGCCTTTGCTTCCAACGGCAGAGAGCCTGGAGGGCGGCCGAGAGCGACCGGCGCCCCAGAATCAGCTCGGACACTGGGTCCTCGCACAGAAAAGAGGAGACAGAAGGACTTCCAGCACAGACAGAGGGACACACAAAGGCCCCAGATGCGGCTCTGGTCACACGGGCAGGCAAATTACTGCCAAAACGGCAGCCGCACCCCCAACGTAGCTGTCACTTCCCTCTTCTCTGACACAGGTCAGTTTGCGACTTCAGCAAGAGCAGAACTGGGACATTTTTGATAACACTGTGCTTCAAGAAGTGAACCAGGACGAAGTGTACGCACTGCGGCCAACAGACGCACGTGAAAGAAAAGCCCGTGTTAAAACTTCTCATCTTAACCAGGGAGTAGGAGATAAAGCTCAACACGCTGAAAAGATGGCATGAGGAATTTCCAGACCAGATTGTAAAAGTCTTAGTGGAAGTGATGAGACCGATAAAGGGGATGAAAAGGAGAAATAAAAGGCCCAGGGACCCCATCTACTAGTATAAGCCAAGACTTCCAGAAGAAAGATGAGCCTCGGGATCAGGAGAGATGAATAGGGCCCTTCACTCTTCAACTAGAAACTGCTGTTGCCAAGACACTAAGTCACTTAATCACTTAGGAGATCGTTGTGCTACCATATATGCCTCTGTTGTGAACTAATTAATTAAAAAAAAAGCACTGTCTGAAATTACTGATTTGAAGTCTTCTTTTACAATAATATCTTGCCTTTTTTGTTACAATACACATAAGTATTCTTTCACAAACATTTACCTTTAAACACTGAAGCACTTGTAAAGAGAATTACTAGAAATTACTCACTTTGATACAGGACAATGTAAGATGTTTATTTAGAATGTGGCTGACTCCTCTGATGAGTGCTGATAACTGATCAACTTCCACGTGTTACAAATATGAGTTGTGATTATCCCATCCTTTTTAAAGATGATGTAGGCTAAGCTTATTATAATTACCACCTGCGTTTCTGGTTACTTTCATATTTAGGGAATACAAAACTATGTTCTGGGGGATTAGAAATTACCTAATATATTAAGTGAAGTTTTCACAATTCTCAAAATAATTCAGAATTTAGTAAAATTAATGTTGTCTTTAATCAGCTATTCAAAGAAGATTATTTCCTGCCTCCTGGATAAATGTATACCTGCAACCAACCATTCCCGAAGAAGGAGAACACAACAGTTTTGAATTACTTGATTCGTGGATACAGTGACACCTTTAAATATTTTCCACCGTGAATAACAGGGCCTTTCAATAGGTGATCTTGGAGGTTAATGGTCATATTACTTGCTAACAAATTACTATTTGGGCCAGAAGTTCCTGAACATTTCTAACTGAATTTCCCAAATATCTCATGCCTCTAGTTGACTTAGCATCATTTATTTGATGCAGAAATTCTACATTAGTCGCTTCATGCATATTTTATCTTTGGATTTTGGAAAACATGCAATCTTATTAACAAAAGTTGAAGATAAGACTTTAAGGCCTTAGCGCCTAGCATTATTATTTAACTTCACATTTTACAAACCTGAAACCTGAAATACTGATATAATACTTTGAATATATTTGGTTAAATATATTATTAAATCATAAACAAAAGAACCAGGGACTTTGTGTGAAACCTAATGTGACATATGGTTACTTTTTGAAATGCACTAGATTCCAGAGGTAATTACAGTATTTCTTGAGTACAGTGTTGTGTTTGGTTATTATGGGCTCAATGGATAAAAGCATGACAGATTTCGGTTGTTCCCTTTACACTTACCCACTCAATAAACAGGCTGTGGTTGCCCCAAAAAGGAAAGAACGGTTCAGCCTCGCCCCAGTCCAATTACCAAGTGGATATTAATAAAGACTCAAATTAATAAAGAATCAAAACGTTAGGCGATCACATATTCTTGGGTCAAGCTGGGGACATATGCTTTGCGTGCCTACCCCTCGGGTTGCTCCTAATAGTATGGATGATCACCAAGTGACCAGCTCTAATGCCTCCTCTCCCCAGCTGCAAGGGAGCATGTGACAGCTGCCCTCCTCCCCGGCTGGCCGGGGTCATGGCATCAGTGATTGGAGGAGGTCTCTGCCCCGGGAGTCATTATACATGTTGTGGTCCTGCAAAGGGTCAGAATCAACAAAATACAGTTCCCCTGCGTGGACATCGGAAAAGTTAGCCAGAAACTCACGGGGATTGAAACCAACCCACACAGTGTACCGATAGTCTATTGTGCGTATGGAATAGCCCATGACCTTTATATCTTTTAAGCTCGGCTTGTCAGAATTCCACTGGGGAGAGTCTGCAGGCCGGGGGTACTGGCTATAGGCAATAGACTCACGGGGATTACCATGAAGGTACTGGTCCTCGTCCAGGTCCTGGAATCGGAAATACTTCACAAGGCTCTGGCCTTCTCGGCACTGCGCCACACGAAATGAGGGAACAGGACAGCGAGGCGGCACGTGCAGTCCTGCAAGTCCCGCGAGCGTGGGGAAGAGAGACAGAAGTTCCACGAGGTCCGTGACTTGCCGGCCTGAAACGGGAACCGATCCAGCTGAATGCACTACTGTACAGAAGCCCGCACAGCTCACAGCCTAAGGAAGGGAGTGCGTCTGGGCTCCACAGGTTCTTTTCTCCTTCTGCGTTTATTTTGGGCCCATGAGTTCAGGAACAACGCCAGCTCGGACCTCCCCCCACAGGAGTATGCAAAATGAAGATGCCTGCAGCCAGTTGGCACTTGTAAAAACTACGTGTAATTTGGGAACCACCCGTGTAATCACTGATTCTGGCAAGGATCACCAACAGAAGCCCTATCTTTTGGGTAAAACTCGGTTGGGGGGACAGGATATTCGGAGTCTCAGCGGTCGCACCGTGCAGGGACTCCCTTCTGGAGGTCAGCATATCCCCTTGAGATCATGGGAGCTTGCAAACAACAGCACATTCACCGTCTTAACCACGCCGTGGCGTCCTGTTCAGTAGCACCGCAAACATCCACGGTGCCATGCAGCCATCCCCACTGTCCGTGCCCACAATGCTTCTCATCTTCTTCACCTGTGATCTGTCCTCATTGAACACGCCCTTCCCATCGCCTCCTCCCTGCCCCCAGCCCCTGGCAACCGCTATCCTACTTTGGGGGGCTCCTTGCAGGATCTCTTTTAAGTGCAATCACACGGTCTTTGTCCCTGTAAGACTGCTTCCTTCTCTGAGCACAATGTCCTCAAGGTTCCCCCACGCTGTAGCAGATGTCAGAATGCCCTGCCTTTCTTAAGGTTGAGTAACACACCACTACACAGAGAGACTACATGTGGCTTCTCCATTCACCCAGCAACTGATGCTGGTTGCTTCCACCTTGTGGCTACTGAACATTCATGTACAAGTTTTTGCTTGAATACCTATGTCTAATTCTATGGGATATCTACCTAGTAGTGGAATTGCGGAGTCACACCGTAACCCTACATGTAACTTTGTGGGGACCCACGAAGCCACTTTCCATAGTGGCTGCACCATTTTACCTCCCCACCAGCAACGGGAGGGTTCCCCTTTCTCCACACCATGCCAGTGCTGTAGATTTCTATCTATTTTGCAAATGGGAATGAAACGACACCTCACTGTGGTTGGTCCATCTTTAAAGTCTTAATCCTATGCTTTATATCACCGTTAAAACCATGGGCTTTGAGCCAACACTCTGGCCTTCTTAGATCTTTAAGAGTTTGCTTTACACGGCCCAATTTTATTTCTGACACATCTGATAAGTAAAATAAAAATTTTAAAAAAAGGTAAAGAAGCTTAAAAAAGATACTTTCTACAATGGCAAGACCTGGTTGACCTGACCACCTTCATCAGGTGATCAAATCTGGCACCACTGACAATGGCAAAGGCCACCGTGAAGTGCCCTCACTGTGACACACTGGGAGCACGCGAGCTCACGTGTAGTGCACGTGTCTCAAATGTTTACCCTGAATCTAGTCATGAGGAAGCGATGAGACAAATCCAGACTGTGGGCTGCTGCCCAACACAGTTACCTGGAATGCTTGTAAAAAGATGAGGTCGAGGAGAAATGGAGGCCCAGATCATGTCAGGCCTTGTCGGCCACTATAAGGGCTTTCACTCAGAGACAGGAGCATAGAAGGCTCCAGAGCAGGGCACTGACACCACCTTACTCAAGTTTTAACAGGATCACTTTGGCTACTGTGAGGAGGAAGAACTCCGGGGGACCAAGTAGGAAGAGTTCGGGAAGCTGTTGCAGGAATCCAGCAGGACACGGGGTGGTATGACCCGTGGTGGCAGCGTGAGGTGGCGAGAAGCAGTATAGCCAGACTGAATGGAGAGCGAGAGGCTTGCAGACAGACTACGTTTCACATATGGAGGATGGGAGACAGGCAGGGGCAGGGGCCGGGCAGGGAGGGAGACAGGCAGGGGCCGGGAGGACTCCATAGTGAGCACGGCCATTCCCTGATAGGGGAAAGAGGATGGAAAAGAAAGGCTTAGCCTGGGGCATGCCCAAGCTCGACTGGCCAAGTGAAACAGGCTGTTGGAAGTCCCAGTCCAAAGTTCAGGGAAGAGACAGAGGCTAGAGATAAAACTGGGAAATAAACTAGGAACAGTACAGCTACATGAATTTACAACTTGCTGAACATGTCCCCAGAAAACTTTCAAAAAACCATCTCAACCTGTCAGATTCCTCCAAGCAAGCAGAGGCCTATAATCATGCCTATGGTTCGAGCTTTTTATAGATGACTTGAAAGAAGACAGAGCATGAAGCACACAAAACTCAAATGTAGAGAAAATAAAACTGGGCCATGTAAAGCAAATCTGGAAAGATCCATGAAGACCAGAATGATGGGCCAGAACCAAAAAAAGAAAAAATATCAACAGAAATTGACATAAAGGGCATGATTTAGATGTTAAATGGATTTAGATGGATTAAATGCAGAAGCCCAAAAAGTGGGCAACCTAGTTTCACAGAGTTCATAGAAAAAGTACTCTAACTCATACACAACTTGTCTCTGTGCTAAGCAGATCACCTCAGGAGAGAACAAAGAACCCACACAGGTCACCCATGCAGCCGCAAGGGATATCTCATTGCAGGGGCATTTCTGGAAATGCTTTCTCAAGCTGGCGCTTTGGGGAAGGCAGAGACCAGGATAACTGTGGGTCTACCACCACTACTGTGAAGGAACTGCAGGCCTGGGGGTTTCCGCCTAGAAAAGAAAGGCATCAGGGTCGCCTTCAAGGCTGGGATGGACCAGCACATGGAAGTCAAAGCAAACTCGCCCTTCACTGTGCTGCTCAGCCGTCGGCCAACCCCTTCCTCTGAGCTTCGGAGCACACGGTGGTCTCTGGCACGACAGTCCTCCTCATCCTGGGGATGCCACCTACTCCTTTGTCCCTCCCCCTCTTCCAGGCTCCTCTAGGCCCAGACCCATAGATACTCAGGAGTGCCGACCCTGGACAGGAAGATGGACTGAGGAAGCCCGTGGCTATGCATCAGGGAGTCTCCTATCAAGCAATATCACTTCAGCATACTTTATACCTGGCTCCATCAACTCCACGATGGAATCGAAAGGGTCGATGTAAGGGAAAAGCTTCTCGCCTGCCTCCAGAAGCGGAGCTGTCCTCCCAGGAACATAGAACATCAAGGGCACGCGAGTGGCGACGTCAAAATTGCTGTATTTGGCCCACTCTCCGTGTTCACCGAGAGCCCACCCTGGTTCATAAAAGCACAAAATAACAGAAAACAAATAATGACATCACTGCTCGTTCATTTTCGATGCCATTTCATTCCCTGTTGTAGAAACCAGAGGAAGCAAAGTTCATCACAGAGAAGGAATTCCTCTGTGATTACCACAAAAAAGGTGATTTCTCTAAATACTGCTTTCTTTGAAGTTAGACATCTTTCTTGAATGAGGAAACCTCTAAAAGGGGGAAAAAAAAAACCCATACTAAATTCCCAAAACAAAACTATCTTCTTTAAAAGCAACTGACGTTTGCGGCCAGCTCGGGCTCCCAGGGCCCAGCCCCTACCCCCCAGCCCACACATAGGCCAGGCCTCCCCTCCCGAGAGGGGCTCCTCCTGACAGGGCGGGGGCCGGGGCAGGGCCACTGTCCTGTGCTGCCTTCTCTGGACACAAGTCCCACCGGGGCTGTTTTCCACCCAAGGGCGTGTGCCCCCAAACCATGAGCAGTGACGCTACTGCACTCACTCCCATTTTATAAGGCAAGGATAACTTGTTCCATTTTAAAAAATAGACCACAGACCAAAAAAATAGAACTTGATTCCAGGCCCTTAACCTTCATGAAAAATACAACCCTCTTCACCCGGACTGAAAACTCTCCTTGCGCAAGACAGCTTGAATGCTCCCCCTGGAAACGTCTAATGTTCCATCTGAGTGCCCTTTTTGATATTAAAAAAAAAAAAGAGAGAGATTGCACGTTGAGTATTTCATGTTACAAAATAACCAAAGCCACATAAAGCCGCCATGTATGGACTGGAGAGGCTTCTGTGGTGAGGGGGCAGGGAGTCTCAGGAGGGCCGTTCGAGAAGGGCCATTTGGAATCAATGCAGCTGCCTCCGCGCAAAGAGAGCTTCTGAGTGGCCTTGCCTCCTTCACAGGCGCAGCGGCCTCTGTCCGCACTGGAGGAGGAAACTGAGCACTGACAAGAGAGGCCAGAAGTGGATGGCGAACCATTAGGGAGACAGCGAAACATTATGACACTTATGTACATAACAAAGTAATGTAGGTCTTGACAAGGCTTAAGGTAGGCCCGTGAGAAATCACACGGAGGACTGTCTATGACATTAAATGCAACCAGCAAACGAGGGGACCAAAGAGCTGATAAGCACAATCAATCCCGCCTTGTTCCGTGACTATATATTCCATACACACTCACGCGGACATGCACCACAGCCATGTGTATATCCACAACCAAAGGTTAAAGACAGCCTCCAGGTCTGCCAGCAACAGCTCGCTCCGCGCAGGTGGGATGAGAGGGCAGGCTGCTCTCGCCCTACATTACATGCTCTATGCCTTTTCCTTTTTACAATGACTCTAGGTTGATACCATCCCACTGCACAGTTGACGATACTCAAGAACTGTTGTCCCCTGAGTATGATAATGGTAGTACGGTTATACTTTAAAAGAGCTTAATTTTTTGGAGATACTATTCAGAAATCTGAACAACCTGGGATTTGCTTGAAAAGAGCTTGGGGCTAGGGGAGGGGGGAGGATGAGACAAACAAGACCCCTGGGAGTGGGTAACTGGGGAGCAGGATGATGGGGACTGGAGGTTGTTGTTTATTCTCGATTCTTGGACATGTTAAAAATTTTCAAATTAAGAAGAATCTTAAGTAAATTGTTTCCATTCTTGGAAAAAGTGGGAGACTGCCTGAAAAGAGAGAAAGCCTTGCCAGCCCCAGGCTCTTGACAGAGAGAACACTGGCACTGGGGGTGGAGGAGTAAAGTCAGGTCTGAGAGCCTTGTTGGGCCATGCCAGGACTGTTCTGGATCCTCCTAAGAAAAACTAAATGCCCTCCAAGCCTCTAGATTGGATGCATGGCTTAAAAGGGCTCCCCACACAAATTGAGGGTTTGTGCTGCGTTCATCAAGGATAAAAAAGGTTGCTACGAGGTCCCCACCCAAGCATCCAACATGGTCCTTGGGCCTCTATGGAGAAAGGTCCCAGGCCATCAGAAAATCACCCCAAGACCCCAGACTTGGGGTACTGCTGATTCCTGAAAGAGAACACGCTTCTGTTTAAGGCAATCTAGAAAAGCACATTTCCCAGAGAAGTCCAGCTGCCCTGATCGACTCCCCAGGGCACAGGAAAATGCTTACCATGATCAGAGACAAACGCGATGATGGTGCTATTGGCCAGCTGGAGATCATCCAAAGCACTCAGAAGGTGGCCAACCTGTGTATCCAAATATGAAACGGAGGCAAAGTAGCTCTGACGGATTCTCCGCTGCACGGTAAAGGAGAAGGAGAGTGAGTGTGACTTGAACCGCAGTAGCACGCACAGAGCGCTGTCACCTGAGTGCGCCTCCACTGACGCCCGGGACTCTCCGCTGAAACGTAAAGCACATTTCCCCACCATCTGAGTCGCTGGGTCCCCATGCTCCTGGTGAAATCCGGGATCCATGGCAGATCCAAAAGGAGGATTCTTTTTTAAGCAAATCAGATTTCACTGTAGGGCACAGGTCACAGCAGACAGATGCGCCACTTACTGTCCCTTTGTGTCTCCTTCACCTGTTCTTATGGGTCCCAGGAGATGACCACGTAAACTGAAGCACATCCCCCGTCATTCCAAACTCTGCTGGGGGGGCGCCAAGGACCCCATGAAGCTGTACTCCTTCCTTAAGGACCAGAAACCAGGGGGCTCAGAACAAGAGAAATGTTCTGGGATGTGGCCGAATCACCCCAATCTCTCTCTCTATCCACACATGGCTTTCTTCCCGCATGTGTCTCTCTCCTCTTCTTAGAGGGACACCCATCCTATGACTCCAGTATGACCTCATTGTAACTAATGAATCTGCAATGACCCTAGTTTCACACGAGGCCCCATTCTGAGGTGCAGGCGGTCAGGACTTCCAGTTTCTGAGGAACACAACTGAGCCCATGACAACATCCACTTTCCTTTAACTACTTTTTAACCCAGCAGGACAGCAACTGCTTGTCCTCAAAGACGGTGGCAGTCATGTGAGGCTCGTGTCTACTGACCTCCCAGCAGGCAGGAGAAGAGCAAGGGAGGCACCGAGGTGATTCAAGGCAAGATGATGCAACCTGGGCTGCACGTGAGTGAGAGTCTGACCACAGCCCAGAGCACCTGCCGTGGGCTTGAGATGAACAGCCTTAAATCCACGCTGGGCACACAGGAGCAGCTCCACGGACGCTTGTTGCATGAACAAATCAAACCCAGACCCACTCGGGTGGTCATGAAAGACTTGCAGATGGAGCCAGAGGGCAACACGGACCTGGGAGGAAGGCGCGGACAACCAGCACAAGTGTGGGGGGGGCGGGGTGGGGCGGGGGCACGGGGAGAGCCCGCAGGGAAGGAGATAAGGACTCCCAGGCTGACTTCAGGTTGCTGGTTCAGCGGGCGGCACCATTCAGTGGCTGGGGGAGCACAAGGAGGAGCAGCAGCAGCGGTGGCGCGGCCCCAGGAGCCAGTGAGGCAGAGGTCTCCATGGGCACTGGTGCGGCAATGACCCTCAGGGGCAAGTGGACAGACGTGTCTGAAATCAGGAGCCAGACTGGGACAGGAGGGGAGAAGGGGAAGAAAGCTTCCAGTGGAGGCCCTGGGGCTGACCCACTGGACAGAGCCTCCGAAGCAGCAGACACAGAAAGAGAGGTCTGCTGTGTAGAGGGGGGCGGAGGGGGTCCAGGCGGAGGACATGTCCAGGAGGAGTGGCGCCGGCCAACACTGAGAAAGCAGCAGGGACTCTGGGAAGGTAGGACCCACAAGGAGGAATTTCATTTGCCACGGGGGTCAGTGCTGACCTCGGTGAGAGCACTGAGTGGGCTGGGGAGGCAGGCGGCTGGGCAGAAGCGAATGAAGAACGGGCGGACGCTAAGGCCACATTTCACTCCTTCTGCCCTGAAGGGCAGGTGAGGGCACAGCGTCATCATCTGCTGAAAGACGGAGGAGAGGGGCATAGAGGACGGGAGGCGAGCGGCTCAGAGTGCAGAGTTCAGAGCAGCCGAACGGGCCCAAAGTCCTGAGCAGAAAGCCCTCGCGGATGGGCCGGCAGGGCTGGAGGCTGGGCCCGTGTGTGTCCACCTCAGCACCACACGGACTCAGCGCAGCAGCCTCGAGACTTGGGCTTGAGAGCGGAATGGTGGCCGGACCATCCTGTCATCGGGGCACAAGTGCAGCAGGGGGCTGGTGAGAACAGAATGCCACTTGCGCAGGAGGGAAGCCCGGAGGGGACCTAGACCCGGGATAAGGAAGTCCCCAACCATGATCCCCAGGAGGCAGGTGGGGAACGAGCATGTGGAGTGAGGCAGCTGTGAGAAGAGACTGTGGTCAGGGTGGTGACTGCAACCCAGGGAGGAGCCAGCCTGGGAGGCCCGAGGTTGAGCCCTGAGGTCACTGGCTCCTGTGGAGCAGAGCCAGAGTGCGGGCAGAACCGAGAGGCTCAAGAGTGCGGGCAGATGCGGCCTAGGCAGAGACAGCCGTGAGCAGGGCCCAAGCTCCAGGTGCATGTGGGGCAGGGAGCAGGACACGAGCACACCACGGAGGTCCTCTGGGCAGCGACAGCAGCAGTGGGCAGGGGCATGGCAGGGAGGAAGGCACGTGTCCTGGACGCTTTTGCACATTCGCTGAGCTCCCTGCTGGAAATCTGTCACCACCTCATTTCTGTTTTACAGATAAGGAAACAGGCTCAGAGAGCTCAAGGGACCTTCCCGGGGGCTGTGCGGCTGGTGTCGGGGAGAACGGGAATTGGAACCCAGGCTGTTCTGAGTCAGTAAGACCAAGCACAAGGCCCTGGCATTCCGTGTGTCCGGGAGGGAATTCAGACTCCCCAAGGCCGCATCCGCATGCTCTGGGGCAAGTTATCACACCTCCCCGCTGTCTCCCCACCTGGACGACCCGATGGTCACCAACCTCACTCGGCCTCCATGGGGACTGGAGGGAAGGGCACACAGAAAACACGGAGCACCCTTCCTGGGACACAGTCCATTTTAAAGGGACATTTGAAGCGACCGTCACTAACAAGGCCTCCAGGTGCAGCCTCAGAGATGCCACTCAGACAAGCCTGCTCTCAGAAACCCCGTAATGGGAAGTCGGGGATGGAGCCACGGGAGGAATCCGCTCCTTTGCCAAGTCTCACCACCGCCAGGCGAACCTAGGGAGGCCCACGGACACGAGGGGCGCACAGTCCCTAGCCCTAAGCCCTCACTATCCAAACAGCTCTGAGTGGCAAGAGACGCCTGGATCTTTCATCTGGTTTTGAACCGTACCCTATGGCAGTGCTCACAGGCTTCCGTGTGCCAGCAGAACTGCTGGGCTGCCCTTACAAATGCCAGTCCTCAGGCCCCACTTCCAGCTCCCAGTCCCCTAAGTCTGCACTTCCGACAAGCCCTCATGGGGATTAGGATGCAGGGGGTCCAGGAAGCACCCTCTGAGACCACTGCCCTCTACCTTCCACTGCAGGCTGCCTATGGAGTCTTCACACAGTGACCGAAGGGCAGGGCTGCATGTGGAATATTCCAGAAAGAGTGCTGGTCGGCGTGTTTTCCGCACTCCAGGGAGAGGGTGACTAACGAGTCCGCTGAGGAGTTGAACTCTGCAGCTATTCCAACTGCAACATCCAGATAGCACTGGCCACTTCGGTGCCCCTGCCCCCTCTGTGTCAAAGCCCTACCCCCCGCACCACCCCTCGAATGGGATGGGTGCCTGCGTAGGCTTTCCCCCAGAGGGGCCGTGCAACCGAACATTCTGGGCTGCAGGGGAGCCGCCCACCACTCTAGAGCTGATGAACAGTCACGTGGATTAAAGAGCATCTCCCATGATTTAGTGACGGGGTGTCCCAGCCTCCTCCTTCTCCCAGGGCTCACACCCAGCCAATCACCAAACCTCCAGATGCTCCCCTGCTTTGCAAGAGACAAGGCCTGGGCGACGATATCCACCCAGCACTTCCCAAACCCTAAATTCCTCCAGACCACCCCCAGCCCCAGAGCCTCATGAGACACCTGGCACAGAGAAGAGTCTCAGTAAGACACCATGGGTGGGGCGGTGTCTACTGAGCAAAGTGGTGTCACCAATGATGCCATGCCATTAAGTACCCAGCAATTCCCCCAAATATGCCGTTGGTACCTGAAAATCCACAGGAATTGGGCCATAGGGCACACTGAGGTTCAAGGCCTGGACGTCCTCCCGCTGCCTGATGTCCATCCAGGGGTTGTAGGCCACAGGAGGGAGGCCAGCAGGGACCTGGGGATCAGGAGCCAGGGTGATGTTCTCCAAGGGATACAGCTTCTGAAACTCCTTGGGGGGAACAGCGCACAAAGACACCAGGCTGTCATTCTTGCGGCAAAGGCACAAAGCTGGGACTCTCCCAGTCTCCCTATTGCCTCTTCTCCAAGCCGGGGATGCGTTTACATGGTGGCTCACTGACACTCCCCAGGTACTTCCCCCTACCTGAAGGGCAGGCCTAAGGTCACTTCACAAGACGCCAATGGTAATGAAATCATGCCACTTGTTTCCTATAAACCGAGCAGCAACACCTCTCTTTTTTCATACAAATCAATGTCCCCACTGCCTACCTCCCATCCAGCTGGAAAGGGGTGGATGGGGTGTGTTCAATTCCCAAAACCCCCTTCAGGTTTGGCAACTCCCCGAGAGTGCTCACAGAACTTGACACAGTCCTACCTGCAGCTACCACACACAATCAGCAAAGGGCAAAGCCACATGGGCAAAGTCCAGGGAAAACCAGGCACAAGCTTCCAGAATCCTCTGCCGGTGAAGTCACACAGGATGTGCTTAATTCTCCCGGTGATGAGTGGTGTGACAACATGCATGAGAGGCTGTTGCCATGGAAGCTCATTAGAGCCTCAGCACACGGGCTATTTACCGGGGCTGCCCGCCCAGGCCCCCTCTGCCGGCACAGATCGACGCCACAGACTCCATGCAGAAGAGCAGGGCCATTCGTAAACAGTGCAGGCACAGAGAGCCACTCCTCGATTGGGGAGTGGTGCGAACTCTCCCAGGATCCACGTTCCCAAAAGCCAGCCAAAGGCCAACCTTGCAAGCAGGCCTTGCTACGGAGAGGAGCTAGGCCCGCTAGGGGAGCTCCTGTCTGCATGAGAGGCAGAAATGAGTCTCCCACCATCAAAGGGGAACAGATCCAGCTAGGAAGGCGAGATTGGCCCTGGGCCAATCTATCAAAGCATCAAAGAGCACGCCTTCGGCTCCCTACTCCCACCACGAATGAAGGGCATCCTTTAAAAATTCAAAAGAATGGGCTGCTCAGGCCCAGGGAAGACACAACAGGGAGAAACTGAAAAAGATTTTTAAAAAGAAGGGACCATATATTCTAAATGATGGACAGGAGAGCACAGCATTCAGGGTTGCACCGAGCAATGCAGTGCCCTATGTGGGAAGGGTCTGAGATGCCCCTCCCTGGAACTGTGCCCCAAGGACTGTCCCTTAACTGCAGCCGTTGGCGGCCAGCTCTGGCTGACTTCTCTACGTTGATATTCCCATCCAACCCAATACGTGTTCCCAAGTTCAAGGAAAAGAATAAAACCTTTCACTGGGGAGGGAGGAAGCCAAGCATTTCCAACAGGATTCTTACGTGCCTTAAGTCTACTTTTTAGCCTCAACCTCTGATTCCATCTTCATGGCACTAAGTACAGTGGTGCCATCAAGCAGCCCCAGTGACCAGGGATGGCAGGACATGCCCCCACTAAACCAACCCCTCCTGTAACAAATGACAGAGCTGTCACAGAGGTGTGGGGTCAGCCCTCCGGCAGCTCTTCACCTTGGGGTATCTGAAGGGGATGTGCGGCTTATGATACCCAACAGCCAGGAAGAAAGGGCGGGCCGATGTTTTCATCTTTTCCAACAAGCGTATCGCTTGCTCGGTGCTCTGCTTGTCAGGCAAGGTGCCCTCTGGCACATCCGCCACATCCACGGGGCAAAGCAGGTTGGCATGGAGTTCTCCATCTGGCCCCCTGCATGTCTTTCAAGACAAAACAGTGCAAGTCAGCTCTTTAAATGCAAAGAAGAGAAGTCACGAAGGGGCATACACAATGGATTTCGCATTCACAGCAGCAGCCCTCAAAGCCCACCTCACGGGTGCTGGCCAGGCATGCACGATGGAGAGCTAAGACAGAGAAGCATCTCCTCTTTCCTAGGCAGAGGCCAGAAACCCACCAGCACTTCGCTTCTTGCTGTTAATCTTCTGTCTCCAGGTCACAATTAATTAAAGGAAACCCATGGAAACTAATGATCAAAACAAATCTGTCTCTGGCTCAATAATTTTAAATAAAGCCAATTTAAAAATGGGCAAAGGACCTGAATAGATCTCTCTCCAGACAAGATAGATAAATGGCCAACAAGCACATGTGAAGATGTTTTGTGTCATTATTCATCACAGATAAACCAATCAAAACCACAATGAGATACTGTCCCACACATGCCACGATGGCTAGAATTTTTAGAACTGGACAATGACAAGTGTTGGTGAGGATGGCAAGAGCCTGGACCCCTCCCTCACACAGGGCCACCGGGGGTGTGAAATGGAGCGCTGTGGAAAACACTCTGATGGTTCCTCAAGCAGTTAAGCAGGGCGTCATTATGTAACCCAGCAATTCCACACCTGAGGGGACAGCAAGAAAAATGAAAACCTAAATCTACACAAATACTTGACCTAGCAATTCTACCCAAGAGAACAGAAAACCTAGGCCACATAAAAACACGTCCACGAATGTTTACAGCAGTACCATCAATAGTAGCCACAGAGTGGAAATAACCCAAGTGTCTGACAACTCATGAATGGATAAAAAAAAAAAAATGCATTCTACCCATACAACGGAATACCATTTCACTATAAAAAGTAACAGGGCTTTGCAACACCTGGCTGGCTTGGTCGGCAGAACATGCAATTCTGGATCCCAAGGCTGTGGGTTAGAGCCACACACTGGATGTAGAGATTACTTAATAAAATCTATAAAAAGAAAGCAATGGACTGTGGACTCTGAAAAACAATCTGAGGGTTTTGAAGGGGCGGGGGGTGGGAGGTTGGGGGAACCAGGTGGTGGGTATTGGAGAGGGCACGGATTGCATGGAGCACTGGGTGTGGTGCAAAAAACAACGAATACTGTTATGCTGAAAAGAAATTTAAAAAAAAAAAAGAAAGGTATTTAAAAAAAAAAAGAAAGCAATGAAGTTCTGGGGATCCTGAGTAGCTCAGTCAGGTAAGCGCCTGCCTTCGGCTCAGGTCATGATCCTGGGGTCCTGGGATCGAGCCCCACATCAGGGAGCCTGCTTCTCCCTCTCCCTCTACCTGTGGCTCCTCCTGCTTGTACTCTCTCTCTATCAGGTAAATAAATCTTTTTTAGAAAAAAAAGATCCCAACATCTGTCTCTGCCAAGTCATGATCACAGACAAAAACTACAAACTTCACTATAAAACCAGCTTGAAAGAAGTGGCGTATACGCAGCAGTTAACCTGAATCCTGCCAGACAGGAAACAACAGTTCCTCTACAGAACAGTGCCCTTTTCACATCGTTACCTTGGTGTTTTCATACTTTTCAGAGGAGGGATGATAAGGTGGAACAGACCAACTAAATGGAGAATCATCACTGTAATTGGAAGATATTCCTGAAGGGGGAGAAAAGAAAGTCATTAAATAAAACTGAAGCGTCCTTCAATGCCTTCCCCGCCCCAAATTTAAACTCTGTGAGCAACTACAGAAGTATGACCCCTTTCTTGGGGACTTATTTCCTCATCTATAAAATCAAGAGCTCAGGAAGATGATGAGAAGTCCCCACGAAAGCCAACTCTCTAGGTTTCTAGTTGAGTACTGAGCATGTGACCTCCTGGTCCCTTGAGCCCTGGCGATTCATGCAAAGCTGTACGGAAGAAACCCAGAAGGGCAGGCTCAGCCAGCGGGCTCCAACGCTGCGGCCCCACAGAGCCCTCACAGGATGGAGCCTCTCCCCCAGAACAGACGCAGCACCACCGAAGGCCAGCTGCAGAAGGGGAGGCTCAGAGAAGGCCAGTGCCTTGATTGACACCAACCACGGAACGGTGAGTGAGCTGGGACTCAAATCCAGGCCTTAGGACCCCAGGTTCAGTGCTCATTCATGAAGCAGAAACCCACTGCCAAGCTCAGCAGTCTGTCGTCTATTCGGGAGGAGAAAAGAACGGTGAGCTACAGAAGGACGGCCAGCTGTCTAGAGAACAGAAGTGCTGTGTGAGTGCGGAAGCCACAGAGGTGGTGGGCCGAGGTAGCATGGGCAGTGAGGGCCATGAAGACTCAGAGAGGCTTGTGTGGGAGCGGAAGGGAAGGGCCGCCTCGCGCGCTGAGACAGGAGGAGCAGGGAGGGCGGTGTCGGTAGAGCCACAGGGGAAAGAGCGTCACCGGCACAGTGACCGTCGGGGCTCCACCAGGGAGCACCAGCAAAGCGACACCAGAGGGAAGGGGGCAGTGGGTGGCGGGCTTACCAACACAGCAAGTATAGTGGAAAGAGCAAAGGAGGGCGCCTGGCTGGCTCAGTGGGTTAGACCTCTGCCTTCGGCTCAGGTCACGATCTCAGGGTCCTGGGATCGAGCCCCGCATCGGGCTCTCTGCTAGGCAGGGAGCCTGCTTCCCTTCCTCCCTCTCTGCCTCTCTCTGCCTACTTGTGATCTGTCTCTCTCTCTCTGTCAAATAAATAAATAAAACCTTTAAAAAAAAAAAAAGAAAGAGCAAAGGAGGCCAACAGACCCAGGTTCAAATCTCAGCACTGCCCCTTATTACCCACGCAACCTTGGGCAAGCTGCTTGACTTCTGCAAGCCTCGAGTTCCTCCTCGGGAAATGAGGATGATGATAAAAATGATAAAACCCACCGCGCCTGCTGCTGAGGAGGGACTGCACGAGCGGCAGCACCGGAACTGGCAGGGAATTGGCAGTGGGTGGACGGGGGCTGCCGTTTTCCTTGAACGAGTCCCTGCCTCACAGACAAGGTCATGAGAACAGAGACCTCCCAGACGAAAAACACGTTTCCACGAGGACTACAGGCAACGCTCTCGTTCTCTGGCCAAGACACACGGCTGACCGCCTGACTTCACAACCTAAGAATCAATGCCACTCGGGCCTTCCTTAGCCTCCCTTCCTGAAACATGGCCTTCCTTCGGCCCTACTTCCTCTTCTCCCCGAACTTGTCTCTCCCCTCCTGCTGTGCTCAGGCAAAGGCTGTCCAGGATGTAAGCGCCAACTGCGGAAAGTTCGGACGGTGGGCTTTTGGTGACATGACAGGATTCCTGACCGATTCTCTTTCCAAAACCTGGCCTGACTTAGCCCAGCCAAGTGTTATCCTCAACCAGGACCGGCCAGCTGGGTTCTGGAAGGCTGCTGAGCCTGCCTGTGTCACCAGCGAGCAAAAGGAAAGCTACTGAAAATGTTCAAGTCATCGCCCTTAGCAATAAGCACGACCATCGTATGAAGTGGGCTTTCAACCCACTCTCACACCCTTGAACCACCGGAACTGGGACGCTACCCTGGGAGTAATCCAAGCAGCTATGACTCATTTGCCAGAGAACTAATCTGAAGCGGAGAGGAAGAACGATCTGCTCAAGGTCAAGTGCACAACAATGACGTGGCAGAGCTGGGACTGGAACCCGGGAGCCTGGATCCCTGGGGCCACTGCCCACCGGTTCCCTCTGCAGAGGCATTCATTCCAGCAGTACGTGTGACAATGGAGACCTGAAATCAACATGACACTCAAGTACAGTGGCTTGTATGTGAGATGACTGTGCTGTTGTTAAAAATGATATGCCAAGAGGCACCTGGGTGGCTCAGTGGGTTAAGCCTCTGCCTTCAGCTCAGGTCATGATCTCAGGGTCCTGGGATTGAGTCCCCAATCAGGCTCTCTGCTGAGTGGAGAGCCTGCTTCCTCCTCTCTCTCTCTCTTTCTCTCTCTCTCTGCCTGCCTCTCTGCCTCCTTGTGATCTCTCTCTGTCAAATAAATAAATTAGTTTTACAAAATAAAATAAAATAAAAAATGATTGTATGAAGGGCAGCCACAGGGGAAAAAGTTTGTTTAAAACATTCACAACACAGGGGCGCCTGGGTGGCTCAGTGGGCTAAGCCTCTGCCTTTGGCTCAGTCATGATCTCAGGGTCCTGGGATCGAGCCCCGCATCGGGCTCTCTGCTCATCGGGGAGCCTGCTTCCCCCTCTCTTCTCTGCCTGCCTCTCTGCCTACTTGTGATCTCTCTCTGTCAAATAAATAAATTAGTTTTAAAAAATAAAATAAAATAAAAAATGATTGTATGAAGGGCAGCCACAGGGGAAAAAGTTTGTTTAAAACATTCACAACACAGGGGCGCCTGGGTGGCTCAGTGGGCTAAGCCTCTGCCTTTGGCTCAGTCATGATCTCAGGGTCCTGGGATCGAGCCCCGCATCAGGCTCTCTGCTCATCGGGGAGCCTGCTTCCCCCTCTCTTCTCTGCCTGCTGCTCTGCCTACTTGTGAGCTCCCTCTCTCTCTCTCTGTCAAATAAATAAAATCTTTAAAAAAAAAACATTCACAGCATAAAACTGTATATAAAGGAAAATCTCAAATCGGAAAAAGAATATGCCTGGAATAAGGGAACATCAAACTTCAACCCCCTTCAGTGGGTTTATACTCAGTTTATACTCCCCCCCCTTTTTGTCAAATAATCATGCATTACTTCAAATAAGTATTTTAAAAAGTTTTAAAGTCTTTTTTAAAGTTTAAAAGACTTTTAAAGTCTTTAGAGTGTTTCAGCATTCTCATTTTGGCATTAAAGAGCCAGTTTATCAGGCCGTGCTGCAAGTCAGCCTGGTGCCCCCCCCCAACACCATTCAGGCCTTGGGCGTCAGCTTGCACCGCTCTTGCTAATCTGACTCACAGCTGATGGGCAACCCCGCCCAACTGCTGCCTCTGCACTAGCAAATCTTCAATACCACCCTGGTCTCCCTTTACTGACGGGGTTCCTGGGGCACAGAGAATCAGTCAGGTGCAGAGCTAGACTCACACCCAACACTGCTGCCTCCCCAGCCAGCATCCTTCCTTCTGCCTGAGAAGCCGAAGGAACCAAATGGCACTGTGACCAGTGGCCTACTACACTTCTTCACTTTTGGTAAGAACATGAAGCTAAAGTGAGAAGTAGGATTTTGTACCAAGACACCAGTGACTAAGGAGGTGTCCCCTCAGCCCCAGCAGGCCTCTGCAAAGCCAGCTCTACCTCCAGAGGGGGATTCCAGCCCATGGGCACAAAACACAGAGGAATCCAGATTTTGGACACCAAACAGTACCAGGATGAAAGACTTTTCCAACCGACATGGTCACGTAGCCATTCTCCTTGAAGTGCTGAGGGATGGTAGAGAAGTTTCCAGCATGTACCCTCCAGTAGGAATTGAAGTCATACAGGCGGGTGGTGTCTGGTCTCCTCCCAGTGAGGAAGGACACACGGCTTGGGGCGCACACTGCTTGCTGTCAGGGAGAAGAAGCAGAGGGAAATATTCTCAGAGGCAAACAGAGTCTGGATGCTAAAAGGTAACCAGGCAACCTGAAGAGTCCTTAGCAAAACAGCCTGGCAGCTGAGTCATGCAGATCAAAGCCAGCCAGTGGCATAAGGGCCTCGTTCACACACCAGGAGTAAGTATCCACAAAGAGGCAGGAAAGGACTCAGCCCCCACCCTACCAAGCAGATGTTTGGGTCCTATGTGATGGCGTCTCACAGGTGCACAGAGGCAAGAAGCTTAAAGGCAGCCCCATGAGTGTCACCATGGCAAGGAGCATGGTGCTTGCCCAAGGTCGGTTAGCAGACCTGAGAGCGGCTTTCGGCAACACCCTCTTCATCCTCAGCACCAGGCAAATCCTTCTGTGGAAGAAAGCTGGCCAGGGCCATCCTTAGGCATCTTAGGGTCAAGGGACAACCTCTGCCCAAACTTGGAGGCACAAGCTTCCTTGCCAGTACACAACCAGGTTTTCTCTACTGCCATTTTCCAGACTATGCTTCCCTCTAATAAGGATTTGCCAGGCACCATCAGGGCCATCTAACCATATGCTGAAAGGACTTCATCCCCCGGGCAACCACACCTATAGGTCCCCAGACATACCTGGGCGAAGGCATTCTGGAAGAGGAGGCTGTGGGATGCCAGTTGATCAATGTTTGGGGACCTTACCAGCTTGTCCCCGTAACAGCCCAGGGAAGGGCGCAGGTCATCCACGATGATCAGAAGGACATTCAGAGGAGCTGTATGGAAGGGAGGGACCTCAGTGAGATCGCCTGCACTGACAATGAACCCCCACCCATGGTTGCTGCTCCAGTACTGAGTGGCCCCAGGCTGGCCCCCACACCCTGGACAGCCCAGCCAACCAAGCTAGGGAGGGGGAGACTAGGGCAGGGAGGCTGGGAGTGGGTGCACAGAAGAAACCCCAATTCTGGGTGGCAGAATTAGGCTCTGAGCATGGCCTCAAGCCCGGATGAGGGGGAGAGAGAGGGAGGGAAGGACAGAGGGGAGCAAAGAATTTAGGGAAGGAAAGAAAGATGGATGGGGGTGGGGGTAGAAAGGATCGTGGGTGGGAGGAAAGGAAGGATGAATGTCAGAAGGAACAGTGGATGGGACAGAGACGGGAAGATAAGGATGGATGCAGCCAGAAAAGGAGGTGGGGAGCCCGCAATCTGAGCGAGGGCCAGGACTGCACCTGTGGTCGAGTTGCTGGACGCCGCAGACTCAAGGGAGGTGCAGACTGAGGCCAAGACCAAGCCAAGCCAAAGCGGGCACCAGCCGGCTGGCGGCATCTCTGCCCAGACGCGGCCACTCTGGGGCGACGGTGACAGGTTGCGGCGGACGGGCCGGCCGCGGGCCCCGCGTCGCCAACGCCCTCTGCACCAAGCGGCCGCGGCCGGCCCACCGGCCGGGGCACAGAGGCCCGGAAGCTAGTGCGCCTGCGTGCCTCGTCCCCGCCCCGCCCCTAAGAGGGGCGGGGCCTGGCTGTTCCCGAGGCCCTTGCGCGTGATCCCAGCCTCAGAGGGCGGGGCCGGGGTTGGAGCGCGGGTCCTGCCGAGCCCGCGCCGCATGCTGAACCGCCTGGCCGCGGGCAGCTACCTTGCTGGGGAGCTCCCTGGAGAATCTTTCCGGGTGTTTCTAAAGATTTGCGATGCAACCACTGTCCTTAACCAGCAGTTTTCTGCCTCATTGCCTTTGTTCCTGTTTTGCCTTCCACCTAGAAGCCCTTCCCTTCACCGTAAAAGTCACACTCACTCGCAGACCAGCCCAAATGCTGCAGTTCTCCAATGCAACCCTTCCTCCATCTAAAAGGACCCCCTTTAAAAAAAAAAAAAAGATTTTACTCCTTTATTTGACAGAGACAGAGAGCGAGAGAGGGAACACAAGCAGGGGGAATGGGAGAGGGAGAAGCAGGCTCCCCTCTGAGCAGGGAGCCTAATGCGGGGATGGATCCCATGGGGCTCCATCCCACGACCCGGGGACCATGACCTGACCCAAGGGCAGACATTTAAGGACTGAGTCACCCAGGCGCCCCTAAAAGGATCCCCCTTTTTACGCATTTGTTCAACAAGTACTTATTAAGTACCGCAGATATGTCTACGAAGCCCTGTTGGTGGCTCAGGTATTCTAAGTCCCTGCCCTGGTGGAAATTGCATACAATAAATAAGCAAAACAAAAACAAAAACAAACAACAAAGAATGGCAGTGGGCATGCCCGGTCTGGACAAAAATAAGGCAAGGTGGAGTTGCTTGTCATTGTCTGTAGGGTGGCCAGGCAAAGCCTCACTAGGAAAGTGACATTTGAACAGAAACTTGAAGGAGGTGAGGGAGCAAGCCACAGGGATGACTGCAAGCGGGTGCTCCCGCAGAGTAAGCAGCCATTGTGGAGAGCCTGTGTGACGGTGTTAGGGACAGCACAGAGACTGGTCTGGTGGCAGAGAACTGGAGATGGATCGGGAAGGCATCGGAGACGGGAGGAGTGAGAGTCCTAAGGCCTTCCAAGGCAAGAATCATTCACTGTCTGCCTGGGACTGTAGGTCAAGAAGGACATCACTGTCCCTCTCTCCTGGAGCCTCTGACTCACCCTCTGGGTGACATGCTAACTCTCTCCTCACAGCAGCACCATGTAGAGCCAGAAATTAAAACACAAAGAGGCTCCATCACTTAACAGAGGACACACACCCAGGAAGTGGAGGAGCAGGGTGGGTCTCCATGTGAGGCCTGCTTCCTCAGGAGGGAGCCAGAGCCTGGTCACCGCATGCAGCCTGCTCCCAGATGCTGCCTCACTGCATTGCTGTTTCCTCCGGCGCCAGCCTGTGTGGCTGTTCGCATGGGAGCCTGGGGAGCCGTGCTGCGGCTTCTGCCTGCACTCCTCAGACCGGAGCATGCCAAGTCCCTCAGGGTGGGCCGGCTCCAGCCAAGGACCCAAGCTGTCAGGCCTCAGAGGGCCCCTCAGCTGTCTGTCTTCATCCTGACACTTCCCCTAAAAATTGGTGGCCGCTCAGGGTCTTACCCTTTCCCTCTCAAAAGTATGGCCCTCATATTTCTGGACACTCTGAGCCTGGTGTCCCCAAAGACTCCAGTGGCTGTTTAGAAATTTTCTCTTACTTCCTCTTTCCTTGGCATCTGTAATACTTTCTCATAGCAACAGATGTCTCCTGTGCCCGAGCTTGTGAACTGAGGACCTCGTTATACCAAAAAGCCACTGATAAAAAAAATTATTCAATAAACCCCAGGGTTAACCAAAGAAGGGAATGAAGCAAGTCACACACAGTTCCTGCCTCCAAAAATGTCTATTCTTTCGTGGACTCCTTTCAAGTTGGGAAGCATTTCCAGAGCCAACCGCATCCAGGCCCTGGGGGCGTGGGGCAGGGATATATGAGGAATAAGGAGGCAGACTGGTCCTTGTCTCCTCCCCACGCTCCGCCCCAAGGAAGACACAGTCTGTCGGGAGGAGGACAGCGGCGCAACCAACTCACTGTCACACAGACGGACTTCTGACTTGTCAGAAAGAACAGTTTCTCCAGAGGAAGCAGCTGGGGGTTCATGTGCCCCAACACCAACTTAAGCCCCTCTGACATACTGCCGAGGTGTTGGAGTGCATCAGGAAGGCGCAGCTGGAGAGACTGTTCTGTTGAACAGCTGGGCCTCTAGTCGCAGATATAAGGAGCCAGATATGGGGGTGTGTGATGCACTTGAGATGGAGGCTCATCTGGATCCTTCCGGAAGAGTTTAGACTTGAATAAGGGGGAACAGCTGTGGTGGACACACCAGAAGGAGTCACGCCCTTGTATAATCCCCTCCCTTTGGGTGTGGGTAGAACCTGAGCTTCTAGCCAACAGAATATGATGAAGGTGAGCCCGGGTGAACCAGTCACATCTGTGACTACATTTTGGTGGATGTAGAGTCCATCTTGCTAGCACACACAAGAGACTTCTCCCGCTGATCTTGGAAAAGCCATATTGTAACCTCCCCTCGAGAGGGCCACATGGCAGGGAGATTTGGAAGGCCTTTATGACTTGAGGGTGGCCTCTGGCCCATAGCCAGTACGAAGCTGAGAACTTGGTCCTGGAACCACCAAGAAATAGACTTGGCCAACAACCACATGAGCTTAACAGAGGACTCTGAACTCCAGAAGGGAATGAAGCCAGGGTATGTGATGGCTACACAATTCTGAGCAGAAAGGATGGCATCTCTATCCTTAATATAGCCATGGCCATAATCAAAGAAAAGACCGAGGGAAAGGGGAATTTCTTCCATGTAACAAAGCCCAGGAGACCACAGACACAGCCGAGGTTGAACTTGCAGGGCAACTTGAGAGGCTGGGAGGAGGAAATGCCAAAGTAGAGGGAGATATGATGCAGAAGACATGAAAGCAAAAGCTGAAGACTCACTCTCTTGGCTACGAAGTCCCATTTGAGGAAAAAAAAAAAGCAAATTTTTTCCTCAAGTACTTACATATCCCAACAGACCAAAATGTGAAGCATCTTCCTAAATATCAAAGCCATTCACACAGTAGCTTCAACTCACTGAGAAGTTCTTAAGGGAGTAGGCTGGTTTCCCCAGAAATGAAAATTTTTAGCTGAGACCATCATAAAATCAGGCCTCCCACGTCTCCAGGTTGGCACCACTTTTGTAGCTCAGTGCCCACATCAGACTTAATAGGGGCATCCAAAGAAAACAGCCCCAGTCTTTCTACATAGAATATGTATAAATGAGTATTAAATATGTTTCTGGAATAGTAAAAAAAAAATAATTATTGGTTCCACCTCCAGTTCGAGTTAGTGAACTAGACACAGGCGTTTATTGTCTTATGTGGATTGCATTCCTCAGAAAGCTGACTCTAAGACAAAGTCAACTGGGTAGGATGTCTGTAGGCGAGGGCCTTTGGGAGAAATACATGTTAAAATGATGAGAAGGGAGCAAGAGTGGGAAGAAGCGGCAGTTGAGCTGTGATACGGGCCCTGGCTAACCCCACGGGCCAGTCTAGAACAAGAACAGCCCTTCAGGGTCGTCTCAAGTTAGGCCAATATGGCCTGATGGTTATACGCCCCCTTCACAAGCCACTGAACGCAGCTACCCTGGGAGGCGTCCGAGCTTGGTCAAGGGGGCTCTCTGCGGCTGTGGGAAGCCCTGAAGGGAGGGGACAGCCCTGAAGGAGGTGCCCTCTCAGCAACTGGGGCAGGAAGGCCTTCACCAGAAGGGGGTTTACTTGGCACCTCCCTCTGCTCACCTCACCCCTTCCTCCCTTTGAAATCATCACAAGGCACCAAAACAGCATAACCCAAAAGCAAGAAAGAATGGGGAAAGATGCTCAAGTTCATCAGTTCTTAGGGAAATGTAAATCAAAAGCACAAAGAAGTAGCATTTCACACCGGCTAGGATGACTGTTATCAAAAACTGTCATAATAACAAGGGCTGGTGAGGGTGTGGAGAAAAACCGGCACCCTTACACATTGCTGGTGGGAATGTAAAATGACTCAGCTGTGGTGGCAACAGTTTGGCAGTTCCACGAGAAGTTAAACATAGAAATCTCATACGACTCGGCAGTTCTGCTCTTAGATACATACCCAAAAAGTTGGAAAACGGGTATTTCAACACTTCCGGGTACATGGATGTTTGTAAGGGCGCTATTCGCAAAAGCCAAAGCTAGAACCGGCCAAAATGTCCATCCCCAGATAAATGGACAGTGGTCTAGCCACACAGTGGAATATGATGGGGCCATGAAGAAGCCCTGGAGCCCTGGGCCATGCTGCGGTATGGAGGACTCAGGAAGGCATCATGCTAATGGGAAGAAGCCAGACACGAAAGGTCACATATTGTGTAATTCCATTCACATACACTATTCTGAGTCAGTAAATCTATAGAGAGAACATGGGTTAATGTTTGCCAGGTGTTGGAAAAGGGGATGGAGAACAACTGCTGAACATGTATGGGGTCTCCTTTGGGGCTGATGGAAATGTTCTGGAACTAGATAGAAGCCCTGATTATACAACATTGTAACTGCACTAAATGCCACTGAATTATTCACTTTAAAATGAGTAATTTTGTCTTAAATGAATTTTATCTCAATTTAAAGAAGGGAAAAGATGGGAGGGAGCCTAGCCATGGCTTAAGAATTCCACCAAATTTCTTGAAGCTGCCACAGTGGAGACAAATGAAGCCACAGCCTAGAACACCCGCAAAGAGAATTCACCTAAGGAGGGAGCAGGCTTACCCTAGCCGGTCCCTCAGCGCACAGAGAGCAGGTATCAGAGGCCAAAGTAAGGAATGGGACTTAAACCAGAGAGATTCATTGAAGGATTCTTTTTTTTTTAAGATTTTATTTGAAGTAGAGTAAGAGAGAGCTGGGGGACAAAGGGAGAGGGAGAAGCAGCTCCCCACTGAGCAGGGAGCCTGACACAGGGCTAGATCCCAGGACCCTGGGATCATGACCTGAGCAGAAGGCAGACACTTAACTGACTGAGCCAGCCAGGTGCCCCTAATTGGAGGTTTCTATGTGGATGTTAGCCTCCCCCCAGAAGACCCAAAAGCCAGTGTTTAACCCAAGAATGGAAAAAGAAAAGTTCTTCTCCGAATAAAATCTGGAGTGGGTATTGAAACCACCAGAAACCACTCCCCTCCAGATTATGACATTTTGGTGGGTCCCCACTGTAACTGTCCCTCAGAACAATGCATTACTTAAAATATAGCCCATGACAAATTATACTAGTTACCAAGCATGCTTAAAGATAGCCTTAAGAAAAACATGTACTAGCAATAGGCCTTTTGGGGAGAGGACGATACACATCCTTGAAGCCGAACAGTTGGGAATGCCTGGCCCACTCAGGGCGGAATGCCGCCTGCTTCATTTTTTGATATCTGCCCTTCCCCGGGGAGCACCTGCAGTCAGTCAGACAATCCTTTTTGTTTGGGCTTGCTCACTATAGGTCATGGACTACGTCACCAGACATATTTTGCCTTTCCTCTTACTTATCTTATCTATAAGACTCATGGTCAATGTGTAACCTACTTTGGCTTCTTTGTTGTTTGTTACCTACTTTCCAATAAATATGAGACTGACGGGTTGTTTGGGGTGACAATCTTTTCTACTGTTGACCCCTGCTTTCTTTCTCTTACAGTTGACTCCTTTGTGCCTCATTCTTCTCCCATGTGCTGTCGGGAAGTGGCACCCCAGAAAACTGTCAGCTTACTGCCGCTTCATCTTACAACAAAGCCTGCAAATCAGTGAGTTCCGTGGCCACAGAGCTGCCAGCCAGTCTCATTCATAAGCATAATCAGACAAAAAGAAGTCTAAATATTTGAGGATGATGTACAAGATGACAGAGAAATACCAAGAAACAGAAATAGCAAAGCTGGCCCTAGAGGAAAGAGATGATTAAGGGAAAGAAAAGAACAATTTTAGAAAGACAAATAAAAATACCTTTTATTCAGGCACCTGGCAGGCTCAGTATCCAAAATCTATAAAGAACTTCTCAAACTCAACACCCAAAAAGGAAATAATCCAGTCAAGAAATGGGCAGAAGACAAGAACAGACATTTCTCCAGGGAAGATATACAAATGGCCCACAGACACATGAAAAATTGCTCAACATCACTCATTATCAGGGAAATACAACTCAAAACCACAATGAGATACCACCTCACATGGTCAGAATGGCTAAAATTAACAACTCAGGAAACAAGAGATGTTGGCAAGGATCCAAAAAAAGGGGACCTCGCTCACTGTTGGTGGGAATGCAAGCTGATGCAGCCACTCTGGAAAACAGTATGGAGGTCCCTCGAAAAGTGAAAACAGAACTATCCTATGACCCAGCAAACACACTACTGGGTATTTATCCTGAAGATACAAACGTAGTGATCCGAAGGGGCACGTGCATGCGAATGTTTACGGCAGCAATGTCCTCAATAGCCAAACTATGGAAAGAACCTAGATGTCCATCAACAGATGAATGGATAAAGAAGATGTTGTATAGATATACAATGGAATATTGCTCAGCCATCAAAAAAATGATATCTTGCCATTTACAATGATGTGGATGGAACTAGAGTATATCATGCTAAGTGAAATAAGTCAAATATCATATGATTTCATTCATATGTGGAATTTAAGAAACAAAACAGTGAAGGAAAATAAAATGAGATAAAAAACAGAGAGGGAGGCAAACCATAAGAGACTCTTAACTCTAGGGAACAAACTGAGGGTTGCTGGAGGGGATGTGGGTGAGGGGATGGAGTAACTGGGTGAAGAGCATTTAGGAGGGCGGGTGATGTAATGAGCAGCGGGTGTTACACGCAACTAATGAATCACTGAACTCTACCCTGAAACTAATAATACACTGTATGTTAACCAACTTGAATTTAAATAAAATATTTTATAAAATACTTTTATTAATACCCTCAAAAATATTTGAGAAGATAGGGAATATATAAAACAAAAGCAGATTGCTGGGTGCCTGGGTGGCTCAGTGGGTTAAGCATCTTCATTTGGCCCAGATCATGATCCCAACATCCTGGGATTGAATCCCGCATCAGCCTCTCCACTCAGTGGGGAGCCTGCTTCTACCCCCTCCCTCTGTGTGCTCTCTCTCTCTCTCTCTCAAATAAATAAATCTAAAAAAATTTTTTTAAAAGATTGCTGTGGAAGAAATACCAGAGAACGTGAAAGATCCTTTTAAATTAAAACTATAAGTACAAAATTAAGAATTTGATAAAAGAACTGACAAATTAAGTTGAGAGGAATTTCAAAAACATGGAACAGAAATCCAGGAAAGGACACCACCACTGAGTGCTGACAAGAATGCAGAGCACTTCAAACTCTCCGACTTGTTTGCAGCAGCGTGAATAGATACAACCACTCTGGAAAATGTGGGGGCGGTATTTACTAAACCCAGAGCTGAACATGTGCATGCCCTATGAACCAGCAATGCTACTCCAATGAATATGCCCAAAACACATGAGTACTTATGGCCACAAAAAGACACACACAATTCAGAGTAGCATTATTCATAGCCCCAAACTGGAAGCAACTCAAATGTCCCCCAGTGGTGTCCAATAGTTTGGATAGACCAACTGTGCTAAAATTACAAAATGGAATACGATGCAGCAATAAAAACAGAACAATCTATCTATACATGGAACCATATAGTTGAATTCCACAAATACGTGGACTGAAAGTAGCCACACATTAAAAAAAAAAAAAGTACCTAGTGTGCAATTACATATATACGAAGTTCTAGAACAACAAAATTGATCTATGGTGATAAGGTCAGAATAGGGGTTGCCTTTGGGAAACGTACTGACCAAGAGTGGGGCATGAGGACATCCATACAGGTGCTGGAAATGTTCTAATATTTTACCTGATTAGTGATTACATGACTGAGTATATATGAAAAAAATATCTCTACAACTAAGATTAGTACACTTTACTGTACGTTATGTCTCAACACAATAAGGTAAAATGCAGTCTAGGAAATACGAAAGAAAATATGAGTCAATTAGGAAGACCAACATCTTAAGTTATAGAAATATAAAAGAAAAAAAGTGGACAGGAGGAAATTATTAAAGACATATTGAAAAAAACAACTTCAGAGCTAAAGAAACAACTGAATTCAGACTGTAATGACTTCTTTGAGTAAGTTCCTAGCACAATGAATGAAAGTGAAATTTCAGAGCACCAAGGATAAGAAAAGATTCTACAAGCTTTCAGAGATTAAAAAAATTACATAAAATTTCAGTGTGAGGTTTTATACACAGCCAAACTGTCAAACAGGGTAGAGAATGAAGAGTTTGCCAGACATGCAAGAATTCAAAAACTTAGCCCTACTTGATCCTTTCTTACAAGGCTTCTTGAAGATGCACTCTAGCAACTGAAGGAACTATGAAAGAACACCATCATTACTGCCATCACCATAGCTAATACATATATATATATATATATATATATATATATATATATATATAAAATTAGGAAATTATAGACATTGATTACATTAAATATAATTATGTTAAGTTATTAATCATACATATTTGTTTAGGAAATCCTCCAGTATGTCTACTGTGCAGCAGACCTAGAGGGTAACCAGTCCAGAGTGAAACAGAAGGTTAGAGACTCTGGGAGGAAGATCTCTAGGATATAAAGGAATTGCACCCAATAGATAATATAACTGAGGCATTGGAAGAAAAATATATGCTAAAAGCACAGAGTGCCACAGGGTACCTGGGTGGCTACTGGGTTGAGCTTCTGCCTTCAGCTCGGGTTGTGATCTCAGGATCCTGGGATCGAGCCCCCTCTCTCTCTGCCTCCCTCTCTGTGTACTTGTGATCTCTCTGTCAAATAAATAAAAATAAGATCTTTTAAAAAAATAAAAATAAAAACACAGAGTTCCTAAAGCAAAACACCAGAAGTCTCTAAAAGTCTCTGTCCAAATATTAAGCAACCAGTTCAGATTGAAAGAGAAGTCAGCGACATTCAAGAAGAAGAATTGGAGAGATTTCAGGACATGCATAGATAACGAAGCTAAAAGGTTTAGGGTTATAGCTAGAAGAAGGCTTTTTGTTCTTTCTCCCACCTACACATAAAAATTCAGCCAGCAATTCCAGGAAAAACCAAAACCATAAAAGAAAGTCACCGTTTAATATAACACAAAGGAGAATGTGGTAAGATTTGGGACAAAAAGTAAAAGGTACAAAAAAGGCACTCCATTTGAATACTTGTCATTTGAGCAGCAGTGGGGTCATTACTATAGAAATGAAATCAGAAACAAAACCAATGAACAAACAAACAAAATAAAAACAGAGGCAGACTCATAAATACAGAGAACAATCCGGTGGTCACTAGAGGGATGGGGGATGGACAACACAGGTGAAGGGGATAAAGAGGTACAAACTTCTGGTTATAAAATAAATAAGTCATGGAGATGAAAAGTACAGCATAGGGAATATAGCTAATGATATTGTAATAACCTTGCACGGTGACAGATGAGGACTACACTTCTCGTGGTGAGCACTGAGTGATGTGTAGAAATGTCCAATCCCTACGTTATATACCTGAAACTAAGATAACATTGTATGTTAACTGTCCTTCAATTAAAAAGAGAAATGGGAATAGTAACCTAACCCTACACTGAACTGTAATGAATAATATGACCACAGTCACAATACTGCACAGCTGTTTGCCTTTCAACTTTGAGAATCAATCTGCAACAAAGCCCAGAAGACTTAATTACAGTTAAAGAGCAATGAACAATGGAAAAGTACAAACACATCTGTGGCGGTGCTGCACAATGCACGGCTCAGAACTCCCTTAAGACCGAAATTCTTATTTCCCTGGCTGGCTTGAGTGCTGTCAGCCGCTGTCAGCCCTCCTCAGGAATTGTGCTGGAAAAACAGCCACCTCGACTAAGTCACACTGGTCCTCAGGAAGCCCACATCCTGCCCCAGGGGATGGGCCAGCGCATGTTCTGAGACCGCATCACAGCCCACCTTCTCCACCCATCCAAACTCTTCCCTTCCTTCAACAAGTATTGATCCTCAGACAACTGCTTACGAAACCCCTGCATATTCTTCTCCATCTTAGAACCAGCACCCCTGGAAACCTGACCTGCAACAATCATCAGAGAGTTGGGAGGAGGAAGGGGAGAAGCGTAGGGAAGAGCTCGCACATTAATATCATTGCAAAGCAGAAAACCAATAGTTATTGCCCCAGTTGATGGGATGAAAAATCAAAGTATAGGGAGATTATTTAAAGACACAAAGGAGCCAAGAGAAAACCTGGAAATAGTGATCTATCTATAAATTAAGAGAAGGGAGAATTGTAGGGAGAGATGAAATTGGTCATGAGTCAATAACTGATAAATTTCAGTGACGAGCACTGGCTTTTAGTGTACTATTTTATGTGCTTTTGTATATGTTAGATCGATTACTGCAATCAAAATTTTAAAACATAAGAGGAAGCAGAGAAGTATAATCTCTGCCACAACAGGAAGTCAGCTGAGAATGTCTGAAGTGAACATAAAAAGTTGATACAATAAGCACAGTTTTACCCAGACAGAGGCAAACTACCAGAACGAAAACTAGAAATACTCAAAATGAGAACAGAGATGCTAAGGAGTATGGCACGGGCCCTTTGCTTTGTATTATACGCTTTTGTTCTCCTTGACTTATGCTATGGGTTGAATTGTGTACCCCTACTCCCACCTCCTACACACAAAAAAAGATTTGTTTGAGTCCTAACCCCCTAACCCTCAGCATCTGATCCTATTTGGAAATGGGATCTTGATGAGGTAATCAAGTTAAAATGAGGTCATCAAGGTAGGACGTAATCTTACTACAATCCTTACTAAAAGGAGGAACTTTGGACCCAAACACAAGCACACACCAAAGGCAAATGTTCATGTGAATGTGGAGGACTGGAGTGATGCATCTCCAAGCCAAGGAATGGTGAAACCTGCCAGTAAACCTCCAGAAGCTGGAAAAGGCAAGAAAGGATCCTTCCCCTGGCAGTCTCAGAGGAAGCATGGCTCAGCCAACACCTTCATGGCAGACTTCTTGCCTCTAGAACTGTAAGACAATGTATTTTTGTTGTTCTAAACCACTTCGTTTGTGGTCCTAATACAACTTAAAAGCATTTTGAACATAGTGAAATGGATGGGCTCTGGGTTCTCTTCCAGGCTCATGCTGTCAGCAGAATTCAGTTCCTTGTGGATGGAGGGTAGAGGTCCCCTTTGTCAGCTGGCCATCAGACCGAGGCCACTCTCAGGTCCTAGAGATTTGTCCCAGTTCCTTCCCAGATGACCCTCTCATTGCTGCTCTCACAACCCGGGGGATTTACTTCTTCAAGGCCAGCCTGGTCGTTGCTCTAACTTCAGCCTCTTTTTTTTTTTTAAAGATTTTTATTTATTTATTTATTTGACAGAGAGATCACAAGTAGGCAGAGAGGCAGGCAGAGAGAGAGAGGAAGGGAAGCAGGCTCCCCACTGTGCACAGAGCCCGATGCGGGGCTCGATCCCAGGACCCTGGGACCATGACCTGAGCTGAATGCAGAGGCTTTAACCCACTGAGCCACCCAGGTGCCCCTAACTTTAGCCTCTTTTGAAAGGCTCATCTGATTAGGTCAGACCCACCCCGGGTCATCTCCCTTCTGATTAACTCACAGTCAACTGATTGGAGGCTTTAATTATATCTGCAAAATCCCTTCACCTTTGCTATGTTCTGTTCCTTCTAAGCAATGAGGGAGGGCATTATACAAGGACATGTACACTGTGGGAGTAGGAGGTCTATATGGACTTCTGCCTACCACAGAAGAGTCCTGTCTTGAGCCTAAGTTCCATTAGAAACAGATAATTTAATCTAGTCCATTCCATATTTTTCCAGTTACTTCAGTGTTTTCCTACTAATTACCAATTATCATTATCATTCAGGATTTTCTTTTCCTTGGCACCAGGCTATCACCTAGATTCTGTGAGGCAGAGTTTCATGGCATTTGGAGAAAGAACAAGAAAGCACATCTGATCCTTGTCCTTGGTAACTGTCTTTGCCAGCATTTCCCACAGCATGCAATCCCACCCCGCCCCGAGGTAGCACCCCTTCATGCTAGCTTCCAATGAGGGGTCATCCTAACCTAGTATGTGGTCCACACCACTTTCCTCTGTTACATTCTTTGGAAGGTGACTCACTTTCTCTCTCTCTCTCTCTCTCTCTCTCTCTCACACACACACACACACACACACACACACACACACAATCTCCAAGCCCTTTTTGGGGAACAGGTAAATCTAGCTGCTTTCCTGTGCCACTTTAGTGCCACAGGAAATTCGGGGGGGGGGGGCAGAGGGGAGGTTGTCTCAGGCACGTCTGCAGCTGAGCCCTGCTGATCTGGTATGAGGAGAATTCTAAAAAAAACCAAAGTTGGTGGCATCACAATTCCAGACTTCAAGCTCTGTTACAAAGTTGTAATCATCAAGACAGTGTGGTACTGACACAAGAACAGACACATAGATCAATGGAACAGAGTAGAGAGCCCAGAAATGGACCCTCAACTCTATGGCCAACTTACCTTCAACATAGCAGGAAAGAATGTCCAATGGAAAAAAGTCTCTTCCACAAATGGTGTTGGGAAAATTGGACAGCCACATGCAGAAGAACGAAAATGGACCATTTCCTTACACCGCACACAAAAATAGACTCCAAATGGATGAAAGACCTCAATGGAGACAGGAATCCATCAAAATCCTTGAGGACAGCACAGGCAGCAACCTCTTTGACATCAGCCTCAGCAACTTCTTCCTAGAAACATCACCAAAGGCAAGGGAAGCAAGGGCAAAAATGAACTATTGGGACTTCATAAAGATCAAAAGCTTTTGCACACCAAAGGAAACAGTCAACAAAACCAAAAGACAACTGACAGAATGGGAGAACTTATTTGCAAATGACATATCAGATAAAGGGCTAGTATCCAAAATCTATAAAGAACTTCTCAAACTCAACACCTAAACAACAAATAATCCAATCAAGAAATGGGCAGAGGACATGAACAGACATTTCTCCAGGGAAGATATACAAACGGCCAACAGACACATGAAAAAGTGCTCTGCATCACTCGGCATCAGGGAACTACAAATTCAAACCACAGTGAGATACCACCTCATACCAGTCAGAATGGCTAAAACTAACCAGTCAGGGAATGACAGGTGTTGGCAAGGATGCAGAGAAAGGGGAACCCTCCTACACTATTGGTGGGAATGCAAGCTGGTGCAGCCACTCTGGAAAACAGCATGGAGGTTCCTCAAAAAGTTGAAAATAGAGTTACCCTATGACCTAGCAATCGCACTACTAGGTATTTATCCCAAAGATACAAATGTAGTGATCCGAAGGGGCACGTGCACCCCAATTTTATAGCAGCAATGTCCACAATAGCCAAACTACGGAAAGAGCCTAGATGTCTATCAACAGACAAACAGATAAAGAAGATGTGGTATTTGTATATGGTGTATGTATGTGTGTGTATATGTATATACATATACACACAATGGAATACTATGCAGCCATCAAAAGAAATGAAATCTTGCCATTTGCAACGGCGTGGAAGGAACAAGAGGGTATTACGCTGAGCGAAATAAGTCAATCAGAGAAAGACAACTATCATATGATCTCACTGGTATGAGCAATTTGAGAAACAAGACAGAGGATCATAGGGGAAGGGAGGGAAAAATGAAATAAGACAAAACGAGAGAGGGAGACAGACCATAAGAGACTCTAACTCTCAGGAAACAGACTGAGGGCTGCTGGAGGGGAGGGGGTGGGAGGGACGAGGTGGCTGGGGATGAACATTGGGGAGGGTGTGTGCTCTGGTGAGAAAAAGTTTAAAAATTAAAAAAAAAAATTTAAATGTGCCCATATCCCAGCATCTAATATAATTTTGTGCATAACTCTAAGGGTCAAGTTGCACTTGAGTAGCTGACATGATACATTAAAGATAGCTAATTACACACTAAAAAAATAAAAAGGAAACCTAGAACTCTGCACTTTCCAGGGGATGGTCCAGCAAGGGAGCACAAGTCCCTTGCCCTTGGACTTCTACTGCACTCCTCTGACTCTGACTCCAGGGGCTGAGGGCAGCACCCATCAATACATTGGTAAATACCACACAACACCTTGCCGCAGCAGAAGGGTGAGGATTCAGGGGAGAGTTCAAGGCTTCCCTCTCATCCCCAATCCAGGGTCTTCAGGTGGGCCCTCCTTGAGGCCAGGCTCTGTGCCTTTGACTCACTGCCATAGCCCCGGGGCTAGCCCTGCTTACTGGGTTCCAAAGGATTCCTGGGATAAGAAGCATGATCAGAATGACCTGGATGAGAAGGCAGAGCAGTCGGCCTGCTGCCAAGAAGGGCTCTCTCACCCTGTGCAGAGAGGCAGGCAGGGCCCTGGTCTCTGTGGATGTGTGTAATGGCTCTGAGGACCCTGAGGTGGGCTGTGACTGCCATCAAATATGCCACCACAAAGGGCCCTGTCCCGGAAGTGGCTGTCTCAAGGTGTGCGAGGCAGTTCTGGGAGTCTGTTCTCCAGCAGCCTGAGGAGGGCCATATGGACAGGGCTGAGGCTGGGCTGCTCCTAGCTGGGGGCCCAAGAGGGTGAAAGTAAATGGGATCACAACCAGCATCTGATTCTGTTGAAGTAGAAGCCCCGTGGAGCACGCCCCATGGAGCATGAGGGGTCGAGGAGGGCCTGGGCATCGCTGCAGCCTTAACGGTTGCTGAGCTCCTCCTGTGGCTCACACACTGAGCCAAGAGCTTTATAAGGCCATGATTCTCTCACACGGAAGGGGTTAGTCTCAGTCCCATTTGCCTCTGGACATCTTGCATTATCCTGTAAGCAATCTTTCCCTTCCCGCCCCTCCTCTCCCTTTTTCTTTTCAAGGCCAGACTTTTCCATCTTGCTGTGGATTCCGCCTGGGGCCCAGATGGGGTGGACAAACGGGCAACCGCCCCGGAGTTGGAGCCAGGAAGCAGAGCATTTCTAAGGACCCTCCACCGGGGGTCGCCCAAGTGCCGGTGTTTGCTAGCACCGCTTCCTAGGCGATTCACTTCCTGGAAACAGGTATTCTGTGTAAAGGTTAAGCTGAAAACAAAATGAGTAAAACGGAACTGCCTAATCAGATATTTGTAGGCATCGCTCTGTCACTGAGTGAGGTATGACTATTTGTTCTCCCATTTGCGTTTCATTTATTTGGATGAGGAGTTTACGTTTGGTCACTCCCTCTCCTCCTGACTTCCCATTCCTCTTGGATTCAGGGAGAACTTCTGTGTATTCCCCTAGCTCCAGCTTTACAAAGAACGTCAGGGAAGGGAAACAATGACAGCTCTTTGGGAATAAAAAAGGATTCTCGTGGTGGAAAGCTTTCTGTGCGAGGGGTGGGGCTTCTTGTCCCTGGGTCCCCAGGCAGATGCCCCTTGCAAAGGGGACCCCACAGCTGGATGGCCAAAGCAAACCCACTGCCTCCTGCACTTCTGAAGTAAGAACCAGAGGACAAGTCAGACTGGGAAACACTGCAAGGCTTTGGTGATGTTCCTCGGGGGCCTTTCTCCTGGTGTCCTATGAGACACACCTCAGGCATGAATCTATGCGTTGACAGAAGGGACAGTTAAAGACGGCCTGAGCTATGATGCTACCAAGGGATAAAAACCAGAAGCACATAAGAAATCTTCAGAGGTGCACCAAATGACCACGTGCCTTGTGCGACAGACGCCTTCGTGATGTTAATAGTTTACAGCAGGAAGGATAGTAGGAGAGCAACTTTGCCGGCTCAGTGACGAAAATCAGCCCTCCTTTGCTATGATATGAGGTTAATTACTGAAAGGGAGGGCAAGTTTTGCCAAGAATTTCAATTCTGTCTCTTTACCAAGACATGACATCTCGATATACCACACGCAGTCACCTGCTTTTTACTTGAGGAAGTGCGGCATTAGGGAAGCAGGGGGTGTTACCCTGTGTGGAACTGGTGGGATGTGATTTTTCTTTAACGTCATTCAAAGTCTGTCAATATGAGAGACTTCTTGAAGGGTCTCTATGGGACCCATGAGAACACTCAGGGGTGGCAGGCGTACCAAAAGGGTTCTTGTTAAAGGGCGTATGTTGTTTACATTTAAAGTTTTCAAAAGTCCACCAAGTGGGGATTTCTCTCCATTGAATCTTGGGGCCCAAGTGCTGCCTTTGGATCCTGGGCAGGAGCAAAGCCTTGTGACTCCCAGTCCTAGCCTTGAGTGACAGGACGCTGAGGGGACCCACGATGGGCCAGTTGAAAGAACATGGGCTCTGCTGTCAGACAGAGCTGATTTCAGCCCCAGGTCCACAGTGTGAACTTCGTCCATGGCTAAACTTCTCTGGGCCTCAACTGGAAAGGTGAATCCCACACAGAGACCACCAAAGGGCCCCTCCCAGCCTCTGGCAGACACTTAATAAACAGGAACCGTGTGTCGCAGACTACATGTGCCTGGCTAGACGCTGGCCCGCAGAGTCCCAGATCCCAGCCTACCCCGCCCATCCCAGCTCCAGCCCCCCGGGGGGGCCAGCTGCAGTCACTGCTGGTTCACCCAAGCCCCCCACCATGGCCTGTGAGCTCCAGAGAGATGTGAGCAGTTATAAAGCCATAGTCTGTGGCATGGCTGGGGCGGGGGTGGCGCTGCTCAGCCTTCACTCAGGTGGATGCCAGCCCAGATGCCAAACAGGCTCCAGGGAGAGTGGGTGGCATGTTCCGGGCACCTCTTTCCCAGTACTCAGATCAGGGGGATTCTGGTTTTCCATTTCCTGTGTAACTTGTCTTCTCCATCAACAACAAGCTGCCGGAAGACTAAGTCCCCAGAGGCACAGGCTGGCGGGCTGCTGGTGGGATGGTATCAGCTCTTCTGTGCCACTGTCAGCTGGTGCTGGGGCGGGGGACGAGTGAGACAAAAGACCCCAACACCACGGTCTTGCTTCTCTTCCCCGTAATATCTTTGTGTGCCAAATCCATCCCGGCCTTTTCAGCTCAGTGTGTCTCCAACGGCCACCCCAGGGACCAGGAGCTGCTCTGGGCTCCCAGCACACAGATGTTCAGAATGAGGCTTGGAGAAGGGATGTCCCTTGCTCAGGGTTGCACAGCCAACAGAGCTGGAACCTAAACCCTGGCCTCCTAGCCACGACATCACTCACGCTGCCGCAGATAGATCCAGGCCAGGGCCCTGTCTGGGCAGCTCAGCCTTTTGCCATGAGAGTCATCACTGTGTGTCTTCACAGGCAGCCAGGGGACATGGAGAGTCACTGAGGCACAGAAGCAGGGTAGGCAGGAAAGAGAGAGCTTCCAGAACTTAGGCTGGCAGAAAACCCCAATTTTGCTCATGGAGAACATGTACTTGGCAATTTAGGGTCCATATTAATTCTAACGAGAATACTATTAGCCACCAAGGATGTGGTGAGTGAGAGCTAGATGCTGTGGCCTGAGATTTATGTCCCAACAGCAATGGCTGTGAGTCCTACTAGCCTCCTTTTGCATCAGGAGAAAAGGAAGTCAAGCTAAGGTCTTGCAGCTTGCCAGTGACCAAGACTGACCGAGCTGACTCCAGCCCCACTCCCTCACTTGGCCTCCGTGCTCAGTACTACTTTGCTGAAGAGGGAGACCACAAAGACATGTGCAACTGTGACCCACTACCCTGCAGTGGGCACTCACCATGTGCCAGGCCTCACGCTCCCTGCATGGGCCTCCAGGCTGCCTGGCCTCGCCTTGCCTCACCACCCTGCCTCCTTAACATTCCCCTGTGTTGGCTGCAAGACATGAGCTCTACAGTCAAGACACCTCAAGGTGAAGGGACAAAAAAAAAAAAAAACCCATCAAGTAAACAAATGGACACAATGAACAAAAACGGGACCCCTGAAGACCTGGTGGGGCCAACTGCTTTCTGGCATCTTATTGTCCTGTCCAGAGATGATCAACAGGCTCCTCGGGCAGAAGCACATGTGAGAGTCACCAGGGAAGGCTGAGCAGTGCCCCTCTCTGCCCCTCTCCTCCGGCCATGCCTCCCTGTCGATGCTGGCCCACAGCATACTGTGAAAACAGCAGCCAGGCACCTGGGGCCTCCCAGTGGCCTATGTCATCACCTTCATCTCAAAATCAAACTCCAAATCATACAGTACCCCAAAATCATGGGAGCGGGCCCAGGCTCAGTGTGACTGCCCTAGGAGATGGCACGGGGCTCAGGACGGCCTGAAGCAAGGCTGTGGGCAGACCACTGGTAATACAGATGACTAGTGTATGCACACACTGGCCAAGGGGCCTTCCCATTTGGAGTTCCGTGTTCATCCACCACGGAGAACTGCGACTGGTGCCAAATGAGATTTCCCATCATGGCACAGGTCAGCGGCAGGCAAGGTATCCGGCCATCCAGGTGGACCCAGGGAGGGCCCCTGTCCTGCGTGGCCCAGGAAGGGCGTTCCTGCTGCCTGAAGGCTGGAGGAAAGGACATACATCCAGGAAAGTGGCCCTCCATAAATCCTCATCAAATGTTGGCTCTCACTGCTGTTAGCATCATGCGTGCGTACCATTTCATCCAGAACCTCAGGGCCAGGTGAATTTCAGAATTCAGAAGGGTAATGAGGACAGACCATAAATCAGTGACACCCTTGCAGGGTCTAGAAAACACAGGGACAGCACTGTACAGAAATGTGACTATTAACACTGGTGTTAATAAGACAAATAAAGAAATAAAGAAAATTCAGGATTCTCTCAATAGCTTCACGTTGTCCATTTCTGGTTTTACCCCCAGAAGAGTTTAGGTCAAGCTTATGAAAACACTTTTGGTTACCAAAGCTTTATCAATGACGGAATTGTGGGCAGCAGATCCTGGACCTGTGTTACCCAAGGCAACAGGCTGACATCGACTCTCACACAGGTCTGGAGAGAGGATCCAAGCTTTGTGCATTCCCGGCACTGATTACCAACGAGATTCTTTTCAGTGTCTGCTCATCTCTCATCAGCAGGCTTCACGGCACAGGCCAGCATCCCCCACACTCCTTCTTACTTAGCAAAGCCTTCTTGGGAATAGATGCCCCTTCAAGCACTATTAGTAGAATGCTTTATGGTTTACAGACCACTGTCACAGGAGCTATCTCGTGTCATCCTCGTCCCTATGAGGTAAAGTGGAAAATGTTATTACTCCTTAGGGAGAGATTTTTGTGTTACACGCATCTTTCAGATGAAGGAAATTGAGGCACAGAGAGGTAAACTGAGTTGCTTGGACTCACACCGTCGTAGCAGGGATGCCACAGGTCAATCCCAGGTTCTTAGCTATAGAACAAACACTGCTTCCTGCCGGGCTACCTGCCGGGCTCCTGCATGACAGGAGCCTGACCAGCCACATCTAGGTGGCTTCGCATGCACACACGCACTTACTTCTGGGGGGAAATGAATGCAGCTTCACAGCGTACCAAAATCTCCCAAGCTCTGATGCCAAAAATTGTACATCAGACCTGAATTGATGGTGCCAGGCTGGGGGCGCTCCGCAAATGTGTCTGCTCCAGCCAGGAACCCTCCTTCAGTTCCCTGCATGCATCTGGCCCTTTGGGGCAGCTTCTGCCATCCCCGCCGAAGAAGCCCTTATTTACCTTCACGGCCCCGCTCTTCCTCTGTGAAGCTTTCTGCAGCCCCTTTCCCTACGTCAGTAGTTCCTTCTTGCTCACATTTACCTAACCTCATTCTGCCTCATGTCAGGGTCCGCAGCTTACAGGTTGGCCTAGGTGTTGCCTCCAATCAGCCACAGAGGCGAGTGCACACCATCAAAGAGCCTCTTGGCCTCACCACGGACGGGTGGCCATGGACTTCAGTGTCCTTTGCCTTACGAGTTGTGTACCCAGATCTGCCCTCGCTCATCAGGCAACGTTGGCACCAATGCTAGCACATACCTGGTTGGCAAACGCCCTCCCTGACCCAGCAGTTATCTGAGGTACAAGAGGTCAAAGTACCTCCTGCCAAGCCAGCCGCAGGGTAGAGTGCAGCTCTGCCCAGGTGAAGGCAACTGCTGCCCTATGTAGCCGCATAGCCCACACCCATTCCTCAGGCACTCCCCCTGGGTGTTAAGTCGTGCGTTCAGTCAATAGGGATTGCATGGCCTCAGGCACGGCAAGAGCCTCACCAAGCAGGCCAGATGCAGGCCCTGGAATGATGATCATTGCTCTGCAGCTCCCTGGTGGGCTGGTAGAGACCGCCAGGTCAGCATCTGGTTGGAAGGAACACCCTGCCCAGCCCTGCTTCACCCCTGCTCTCCTAGTGGGTATTAGACCCCAGTGGGTCTTTGGCATTCCTAACTCTCTCTTAGGGTCAGCTTCCTGAAGGACTTGACCTGAGACTCTTGGTTCCATAGTGGTCCATAAAGCAGGTGGCAAGATGGGGTTCTAGATAGGGGATTACTCTTCACCTGCCCCACTGGTAATGAGGACCCATCCCGGAGGACAAGTGGCGTGCAGACAGCCCCTGGCACAAGGATAGAGTCCAGTTGCTGGGACCTTCACACTCGGAGTTTTCACTGGGCTGGCAGGTGGAGAGTAACTTCCTGGCAGATGAGAAGACCCAGGTGTGTGGAACGTGTGAAGATGGCAGCTCTGAGGACGATGGGAATGGATGGAGGGGACTTCCCTGCACGGATGGCTCACAAGGAGACGAGAAGCTTAGGGTGATGACAAGCTGAAGAAGAAGAGACAGCCCCAGAAGCTCATTGGTAGCTTACAAAGTAGCCCCTACCTCACACAGGGGGCAAAGGTCAAACTCAGGGTTTGCTAGGAATGGCTGAACTTCAAAGATGGTTGAACATTCAACTGAGACAGCTCTGTCATGTCAATCTCAAAAGCCCACCTGGGAAAACCTGTATCCCTGACACAAAGAACAGGGACAGCTAGGGGAAGACCCCAGAAGAGCCAGACTCCACAGATGTCTCAAGCTTCTGAGTCTGTGATAGTGGCCTACCCCTTCCCCTAACGAGCTAGTACATCTACCACACCACTGAGGAGGCAAAAAACTACACAAATCTTTCCCCACAGGTGCCCTCCATCCAAGGCAGGGTGACCAGCCACCTTGATCTGCTCTAGAACTTGCAGTGTTACAACCAGGAGAGTTCCAGGAAAACCAGGAAGAGATAGGCAGCCTACTGCCAGGCCCCCAACCAGAGTGAAGTCACCTGCCCAGGCAGGGCAGAAAGGGACTACCCATCCCCCTTCCCCCCACCAGAACTGCAGTAGAGGTCCTGGGATGGCGCTGAGTGGCCAGAACCCAGGGTCTCATGATCCATGAACTGGTGGAGGTGGAGGCCTTCCTGGGGGCATAGACAACTCACCAAGATACTGCCTAAAATGGAGATGCATAAGAGCAAGAACAGATGGCAAGAAGCTGAGATCAGCCACCCCAATAAACAAGTCATGATCCCTTAGTCCAGCTGCTGCCCTTGAGCCAGTTTCGAGACCTGGAACTGAGCTAGGGAAACTGAAGGACTCCATGCAAATTTGCTTTTTGCTCCTTTTCCTGCTTCTGTTCTTACTATGACCCGCGTCCCCCCTTCACACATCTCATAATGCAAATAGTGTATGTCCTCCATGTAAAGGACAAGGAATTAAGGATTGTTCCAAATCGGTAACATCTAAGGAAAGCCCAGGTAAGAATGACCAGTCAAAGCCATCACAGGCCAATTCCAGACCACCAGTGCTAGATATCTTGACGCCAAGCCCCAGGCTCTGAGGAATAACACCTGGACCCTCGCCTTTGTTCTAACCATTCCTGGATGCCTGAGGGGACATGTACGCCAGACCACCATCCTCAATAAAAACCCCAGACCCCAAATAAAGACAAGGCTCCCACCTTTCCTTTCAGTGTCTCCCAGACGTGCTGTTCCTGCCCTTTCTCTAGGTCTTCAATAAACTTTGCTTTCACCTCCTGCTGGCTGGCATTTGATTTCTATTCTGCATGCAGCCAGAGGACCCTCCTGGCTGGTCCTGCAGGAACCCTCTGGGTCCTCAGACATTGCCTGGTCTCATCGGAACCATGGACTAGGGAAGTGGCCAGGTCCCCAGGTGGAAAGACAACACAGCACCATGGCAGGTAGACACTGGGATGACCCCCTGGCTCTTCCCAAAGGGACATCACGCACTGGGTGAATGAATGCTGGGAAACAGGATAACCACAGTTTAAGGGTGTTGGGCACAGTGTCCAAGATGACATGGATATGAGAGATTCAATAAACTCTGTCTCCAAATCAGACAGCTTCAAGAGGACCCCCTGTGCCAGAGTTTCTGAGCAGAGGACGTCACTGGGTCCAAAGTATGCTAGACTATCCCTGAGCATTTGTCAATTGGTCTTGAGCAGGGAAAAGTCTAGAATCCAATATCCTCCAGGATGAGGTACAGAGCTTAATGAAATGTCTTCCGAGGAATCTTCCAGAACATGGAAGAATACCTGATGATACATGAAAAACTATACTACAAAATGGTAATACAGCATGAACTCAACTGAGAAAAGAAAAAACACACAGGGAAAAAACTAGGGAAGCGTGCCCAAATGTAGAAACTTCTTGCCTCCAGGTAATGCCGAAGAACTCAGAAGCAACGGAAACATGGAAGGGATTATCTCTCTCCCCCAATTAAAGTTGATATAGTAAGTTGTAATGGAAATGCAAGGGTGGGAGATGCCAAGAGCCTACAGGGCTCCCAAGGTCCCAAATCTGTTCTGTCACATTCTGTTAGGCACCAGGCCTACCAGTGCCAGCCAAGTAGCCCACCCGTGTCTGCAGTCTCCCTGTGGTGCAGCTTCTCCCCATGCACTAGGAGTGTCGCTTAAACAAAACCAGAAATGAGTATAGTTCTCAGGTTGGACCACTTGATCTTGGCCATGTTGAGAGAGGGACAGAACCAACCAGAGCTGCCCAGGGGACAGAGGAAGGCAGGGCTAGGGGAGTGTGCATCTTGGAAACGGGCCAGATGAAGATCTGGAGGTAAAAGAGGAGTGCTGGAGCCAGAGAAACGAGGCTTGCTGTCCTTCCCCAGCCACACAGCTCCCCTAGGGCTTCTCCTGTGTGAATCCAGGGTGCAGAACTAAAGTTAAGCAGTAATAGAGTGCATTCCAGAGACAGGAAACAGCCCTTTCTCATGGGCAGTGTGCTGGATGCCAGGACACCTCCTCTTGAGGACTGCTCCTCAGGGCAGGGCTGGGGGTGGATGGCAGCCTCCAGTGGGAGGGGCCCGAGGGCACCCCTTGATCTTTGCTGTCACTTACAATTCAGTCTGTGCAAATAAGGAGTTGAAAGCAGGCCTGCAAAGAGAGGAGGAAACCAGTCCCAGAGGTAGGAGAAAGAATCTGAGACACAAACAACTAAGGTAGAATTAGGATCCACACTTCAAAAAGAGCTCCCACTTTCACTCTTGGTCATGAGTTTCAGCCCCATGTTGGGTGTAGAGCTGGCTTAAAAAATTTAAAAAAAAAAAAGGAGCTCCCACAACTCAGGACAAAAACCACAAGCAACCCAATAGAAAGGTGGACAAAAGGTACCTCAGAGAGGAGGAACCAGACCTGCCAAGAAGTGAGGGAAACCAGGGATTTGGGTCAAGCTGGTCCCAGACCAGTGGTGCTGCAAAACTCATGGCAGGAACAAACTGGAGCCTCTCTGGGCTTCAAAGTCAAAGAAACACATGGGGTGGGGAGGTGGTGGCATTCTCTACCACACAATCTGCACCTGCTGGCAAGTGAAAGAACGGGCACCATGTTCGGGGAAGGAGAGAAGGGGAGGCAGTGCACAGGGATCGCACTGAGCAGAGAGGACTGGCTAGGCAGGGGGACATCTGGGCCAAGGAGGATGGCAGAGTGAGAGTGAGGAGCACCGAGAGGAACAGTGGCAGCCAGTTCCTAACGGCCAGCTGCAGCCAGGGGCCTGGTGGACAGAGGGCCCTGGAGAAAAGGATGAGAAACTGCAAAGGCGAGTGCTCAGATCTGCGCAGGGACAGGGAACACTGCCCTGAGCAGGTGCCATGGGCTCAGAAGAGGCAATGTCCTGGGGACATGGGTGCTGCAAAAAGCAAGGGTGAAAATGGCAAGGACTTTCTAAAGGGAACACACAATGTATTATGGGGAGAGAATCGTGGCCTGGAGAAGACAGTTTCTGCAGCCCTGAGGCCTAAAGTCCATGAAGACCCCCTCGGGCCCTCATCTCAGGGTCAGCACTCCTGTTTCTTCCAGAATCCACAAAGAGAAGGTGCAGCTCACTGGAAGACAAAGCAGTCTTGTGTGTGTGACTACCACGTCTCGGGCACCTGGGTTACAGAAATAAGGAAGACACAGTCCTTGCCTGTGAGGAGCTTGGTGCCCCTGAGGGGGCCACAGACTCCTTGAGAGCAGTTACAGCACTGCGAGGTGAGAGCCAGTACAGGGAGGTAGGAAGAAAGATACCAGATGCTCCCAGAACTGGCAGAGAAGAGTGCCTGATGCTTATGTGCCACTGGACAGGGAATGCTAAAGTTATGTCTGGAAGGAGGACAGGAGTTGCCAAGGGGAAGAGGAGTTGGACATTCCAGGTGGCAGGGAATCTTGGTAGAGTATGTGCGCTCAGGACACAGGGACTCCACAGCACAATGACCCAGAGTGTTGGGCCTCTAAAGACCGAGAGAGCTGGTGCCAATGGAAGGCCCTCCCGGGGCCCTAAGGTCATGGGGTGTAAATAGGAGAGGTCTCACCAGTGTTTTCAATACGGGGTTGATGAGGACAGATGTGCAGCTAAAAATGTGATCTCAGCTGCTGGCAAGTGGAGGACCCACTGGCAAAGGAAAGACAGGAGGCATCCAGGCCAGTGGGGAAACTCGGGAAAAAGCCACCAGACCCAGACCATAGGCCTGAACTCAGGAGGTAGCAGTGGGGGCAGGAAGAGGAGAATTTATCCTGATCAGACATGTGGGAGGCAGGGACAGGAACTTGGTCACCAAGCAAATGCGGAAGCAGGGTGAGGGTAAGGGGACCCCAGGAGCAAAGCTCACTGACTCTGAAGTATGTCCAGCCCGACTGAGAGGTAAAGGATAGGAAACAGAAGTTGGCTTTGTCTGGCACACGTCAGGTCTGACGGGCAGCAGGAAACAGAGGAAGCATTTCTCTTCTCACCTGCAAAAAACGTTCATCTAAAGACCGTCCCTCAGGACCCCGCTGACCACCCCAGGGTGGCTTGGAAGGAGAGCCCGCCCAGGGCCTTCAGAGTCCAGGTGCAGGACTCAACCTACAGGCGCCGTCCTCTCCCGCCTCCGTGTTCTTCGGGGTCCATTCTGAGGGTCACCTGAGGTCGCTGAGGAACCTGGGGCTGCCACTTTGTTGCCTACCCATGCGGTGCCACCCAGACGCCTAAGTCCCCTGAGGCAGAAGGGAACTGCCCGGCTGCTGCCACTGAGACGCCCTTGCCCCGCCCCCGAGCCCTTCCCTGGGTTCCCCTCCCCACTTCTGCCGGCTCCGCCCCGGCTAGCACCACCCCGGGTAGCACCACCCCGGCTCCGCCTCCCAACCGCTCCGCCAGTCCTTCCCCAGCACGCCACGGCTACGCCCACCAACCACCAAACCAGTCCCGCCCAGCTCCGCCCCGGCTCCGCCTCCCAACCGCTCCTCCAGTCCTGACCCAGCACCGCCCCCTTCTCTTCCCAACCACCCCATCAGCCCCCCCCCGCCTCCGCCCTGGCCACGCCCACCAGTCACACCCACCAGTCCTGACCCGCTCCACCCCGGCCACGCCTCCCAGCCACCCAACCAGTCCTGATCTGCTCCGCCCCAGCCACGCCTCTGAACCGCTCCACCAGTCTCGCCCCGCTCCGTCCCGCCCCGGCCCCACCTCCTAACCAGCCCACCAGTCCCGATCTGCTCAGACCCCGCTCGGCCCCCAACGACCCCACCAGTCCCGCCCAGCTCCGTCCCGGCCACGCCTCCCAACAGCTCCACCAGTCCTGCCCCAGCACCGCCCCGGCTACGCCTCCCAACCACCGCACCAGTCCTGACCTACTCTGCCCCGGCCACGCCTCCCAAACGCCCCACCAGTCCCGCCCAGCCCCACCCCAGCTCCGCCTACCACCTGTCCACCCAGCATCTCCTCAACCCCCCCTCGCTCCCCTGCAGCTTCTCCTCCCAGCTATACCACCAGTCCACCCAGCTCCTCCCCAGCTCGCCTAGCTCCTCCCCCAGTACCTGCGGTCAGGGGTCCCCAGGCCCGCCACACTCCACCCTAGCCCTGCCCCAGCTCCTCCTCCCAGCGATCCCGCAACTGGCGCTACCCCTCCCCAGCCCCACCCTGCTCCTCGAAGCTACCCACCAGCCCTGCCCCGCTCGTCCCCAACTCCCCCTCCCAGCTTTCTCCGACATCGCTCTGCTCCGCCGGAACCCCGCCTGACCCTTCCACAGCTCCTCCTCGCAGGATTCGCCCATCCCCACACCCCTTTGGCCGCTCCTTCACAAACCTGTCCGCCAGTCCCTCCCTGCCCCTTCCCAGCTCCGCCCCGCCCGACCGCAGCTCTTCCTCCGCGCGGTCCACCAGCCACGCCCCACTCCTCCCCCCTTTCGCCTTTCCGGGGTCCCCCTCCCTGCCCTACAACTCCGCAGGTCCTCACCCACAGTGGCCCCCCAACTCCTCCCAAGGCTCCAGGTCCAATTCCACCTCCCCAACGTAATCCCGCTGCACCCCAGCTCAGCCTTCCCACTTTCCTCAGCTCCACCCGCCCCTCTCCAGCTCCTCCACTCAGCTCCGCCCCGCTACTCCCCAGGTCTCCATCCCCGGTGGTCCCCCAGCTTCTCCTGTGCCGCCTCCCCACGCTCCGCTTCCCCAGCGCTCCCCAGATCCCCCCTGCACCTCCGCTGGCTACCCCTCCTCAGGCCCACCCTGCTCTTCGCACGGCTCCTCGTCCGCCAAATCACCCCCCAGCTCAGTTCTAGCTCCCCCCCAGCTCTTTCTCACAGCCGGAGCCCACACCTCTTGCAGGGACGCCCCAGCTACTCCCCGAAACCTGCCTCACAGCTCCTCCCCCAACTCCTTCCCACAGGCCGCCCGCCCGAAACCCTCCCCCAGCCCCGCCTCCCGTAGCCCCGCCCCGCGGGCCCGTCCCCAGAGCGCCCACCCCGCCCCTTCTCGCCGCGCCCCCATTTCTTTTCTCACTTCCGGTTCCGCTCCAGCCGTCGGTGCCTACCTCCCCACCGAGCGGGAGCGTGCCCCGCGAGTCGCGGCGCGGTGAGTCCAAACACGTCTCCTAGCGGCCGGGGCTGGCGCGGCTCTGTGCGTGCGCACGTGACTGCGTGTGTACGTAACGGCTTGGCCGCGGGCCTCCGCGCTTGCGCACGGGCCTGTTCGGCCCCTCCGTGTGCGTACGTGGGTTCGAGCCTGCGCACACGCCGCAGAGAAGGGGCGCCGGCACCTGAGCGAGCCTGTCAGGTGAGGGGCCGCCGGCGCCTGAGCGAGCCTGTCAGCGTTCCCCGGGGCCGGGCCGCTCCGATGGCCTCAGGGGGGCCGCGGCGATGGCCCGAGAGCCACGATGCGGGCGGAGCACTCTGTCTTCCCTCCGCGGCCAGCGTCGTCTCGCCGGCGCGTGGGAGCCGGTGGTCCTGGCGCTGGTGGCGTCGGTGGGTCCCTCGGAAGCGGCCGATCCCGCCCAGTGGCCGCAGCCGGGTCAGCCGAGGGTGCCCGCGCCTCCGTGCCCGGACCCGCCCGCCGGCAAGGGAGCCGGGAAGCCGGTGCCGCTGAGGCCTGCTCGGCCCTCCGCGGGACGGTACCTCTGGGCTGGGGTCTCCCGGGCCGGGGCGGGCGGGTCTGGGAGCATGCACAGAGCTGCCCAGGCCACCCTTCCCTGTCCCCTCCTCCCGCCACTGTCACAACGCCCGCCATCCTTCTTAGTGCCCGGACCAGCGACGGGCCTGTGCGCGTAGAAGCAGGAGCGTGCCCTCCCTCACGGTGTCCCTCCCTGCGTCCCCTGGGCCCTGGGCTCTGACCTACCTGAGGTCCCCCGGCTGTGCAGCTGTGCGGTGTTAAGCTGGTTGCCTGTGGCACTCCTCCCGCAGGGGCCGACTCAGGATTTTATTGAGGGGAACGGGATTGTGGGGTCCCCAGATCTTTCCCCTGAGACAGTGGGAGGTGGGGGGGGTCATCTGTCTCCTGTCGCATAAGGGGTCTGCTAGGCTGGAAGGACACGATCCGCTTCCAGGAGAGGATCTTCTCTGCTGCTGCTGGCTGGGGCGTCAACGCGATGAGCAGAACCAAACCTTGAGGGAGGTGTTTCCCATGCCGGGGGCCCTCCTGAGTCCCAGGGGTCCCCCAACCCTGCTGAGCAGAAAACCTGTTCTGGCACAACCGCCAACGTTGTCCTTTTCTACCTAATGACTTTGTCTTCTCCCCGCCACCCACCCCAGTCCTTGTGCAGGTGACGAAGCCCAGACGAGTGGAACAGCGTTTCCTGCTCAGACCACAAAGCAGGTACTCTGCGGGGTGGGGCAGGAGGGCACCCTTACAGTTCCATCCCTCGAGGGGCTCCGTCCACACCGTTCCGTCCTCCTTGTGGTTTTGTGGCCCCGATGACAAAAGGGTTGGCCAAGAAACTGAATGGCAGACACGAGGCAAACCCGCAGTCCGGTTATCGACCCTCGTAGAAGAGAGAGAAAGGGCCAGGCCACAGGGGGACATCCAGCCTCCCTCGTGAATAATCCGGACCCAGTGAACAGGGCGACCCTCTGTCACCCGTCGGGTTGGCCGGACTGGAACGGGGTAACGATGCTCAGGGCCGGCAGTGGACGAGGGAGGACGTGGAACCCTTGCCCGTGGTTGGCGGGGCCTACACAGGGGAGCCTTTGGGGAAGGTGATCTGCCGGCCTGTACATCAGCATCCCAGGTGCGCATGCCGCGACCCTGGCCGCCTTCTAAACAGGTCCTCTGCCCGCGAGTGTCTGTTGTGACGTCCTCTGTAGCGGCGGAAAGTACGCAGCAGCCTGGGAGTCTCCATCAGTAAGGGAAGAGTCAGCAGATGGAGGGACAGGCAACAACGGGAGGCCACACAGGCAGTGCAAAAGAGGACAGATGACGATGTCCAGGCATGGAGGAACGTGCTGGACGTGCCCCGGCTGGAGAAGGCACTGTGCGCCCTGCGGAGATGTCCGGGACGGAGCTTACTCCTACCTCTGAATTAGTTTGCCACGGTGGTGGGAGCAGACTCCCACAGACTGGGTGGCTTAAAGAGCAGAAAGGAATGGTCTCCCGTTTCTGGGAGCTGGAAGTCTGAGCTCTAGGCGTCAGCTATATTCACCTCTTCCGAGAGCCGGGGGAGCACGTGTTCCGTCCCTCCCCCGCAGCTTCTGTTGGTTTCCTGGCCATCTGTGGCCTCCCCTAGCTGGTGGATCGCTGCCTGCCTCTTCACATGCCTGTCCCTGAACTTCACCCCTTTACAAGGACACCAGTCATCCTGGGTGAGGGTCTGCCGAGCTGAACTCATTTGAACTCAAAGGGTCTGTAAAGACCTTTTCTTTATACGGAAGGTTACGTTCTGAGGGACTGGGGATTGAGGCTTCGGACCTGCGAATTGGGCGGGGACGTGATGCAACCGATAAGGTCGGATAAAGGCTCTGAGGGAGGGATGCTCTGGGCCTGCGCCCCGGATGGAAGGAAGGCCTTTGTGGCTGCAGGGTGGTGAGTAGAGGGGAGAAGGGAGCAGATAGCAGGGGGTGGGGGTGAAGATCACGTGGGGCCTTGAGGCCCTGGTGACAAGTGTGGATCTGTCCTGCATGGGACAGGCGGCCCCTCGGAGGTTCTGTCAGGGGAGTGACAGGATGGATCACTCCTGTACCAGAACCGCTCTGTCCACGGTGCAGACGCTAGCGTGCTGCGCGCCCGCGGCGAGTCCGAGGATGATCGGGAGACCGCCCGAGAGGGCAGCGGGACCTGGGGAGGCTTGGACTAGGATGGTGGCCGTGGCGATGATGGAGAGGGGTCAGGCTCTGAGGAGGTCGGGGGAGCGGCGCCCGGGTGATGTGAGGGCCCGGGGCAGGAAGGGGAGCCCGGGCAGCTGCTGGGTCGGGGACTGGAACGACGCATTGATGGTGAAACCCCTTGCAGAGGGGGGACGGAAGTGGATTTGAGGGTGGCGGTGGTTGGGGCCCTGAGGCTGCTGGCTCTGGAAGGTGGAGACGAAGCGGGAGTGGCCCGTGTGGAGGGGGACGGAGCAGGCGAGCCTGCAGCGTGCCAGTCTGAGAAGAAGGGAGGGAGGGGTGGTTAAGGGCACCGGGCTGTCGGGCCACGACTTAGATGAGGACAGAACAGGCACGAGGCGGGTCACTGGTGCCTGGGGTGGCCCGTGTGTTCCTGGAACGTGGGGGGTGGCACACGGCGAAGGGGCAGAGGCTGCGAGTGTAGACTAGCGTCCTGGGGACCTCTGCCTTGTGGAGATTCGGAGAAGGCCTCAGGAGGCGGAGGCCTGTGTGGGCTGGGGGAGGGGGCGGGTTGGGGGGAGTCTTTGTCCTTGTGCTGAGGGCTACACAGGTGTGGCAAACCCAGGGGCCTCCCCATGTGTGCTCTCCTGGGGCTCAGTGGCCTCTGTTGTGGCACTGACCCCATGCTGTCCTGGCCCTGCCTGTGTCTAGCCGTCTCCGCCCTCCTGCGCGAGCTCGCCAGGGACTCCGTCTGATGGACAGGTCGTCGTGAGCACCGGCCCCTTCCTTTGGGCCCGTCAGCTGACCGTGTAGGGGTAGAAGGAAGGAGCCAAGGCTCTCTGCTCCCCCACCAGGTGGGTGGGGTCTCAGGGTGGCCCGTGGGACGCTGGGGAGAGGTCTTGGCCGCGTGTCATGAGCGGGGAGCGCCGGGCGTGATGCTCGTTGACGTGCGTGGTTCCGTGTTTCCGCAGGCCAGGTGAGGCCCCGGAGCTGTAGGGAGATGAAGTTCGGCTGCCTCTCCTTCCGGCAGCCTTATGCGGGTTTTGTCTTAAATGGGGTCAAGACCTTGGAGACGCGTTGGCGGCCTCTGCTGAGCGGCCACCGGAACTGCACCATCGCCATCCACATTGCCCACAGGGACTGGGAAGACGGCGCTTGGAGGAAGCTGCTGGCCGAGAGGCTTGGCATGAGCCCCGCTCAGATTCAGGCCTTGCTTCGGGAAGGGGAGAAGTATGGCCGCGGTGTGATAGCAGGCAAGTGACCGGAGTCCAGAGGCTGCTGGGACATCTCCGAGGGCTGCCCCCCAGCGTCTGGCTCCGGGTTGGGTGGCTTGTTTTCTTTAGAACTGCTGGGTGCCCAGGCCGTGGTTTCTTTAAGCAACACACCCTTCAGAGGGGCAGCCAGGGACCCTGGGCTCGGGGGCTGGGGGTCGCTGGGGACCCACCACCTCGGGGGAAGCCTGCATCCACTCTGGGCCTCGGTTCCGTTCTTGATCTTGGAGGCAGGGACAGGTTCCCAGACTCCACGTGGCATTTGCCTGCGGGCGTATATGTGTACACCCCTGTATTTGTGCTCGAGCCCGTGTGTCTGTGTGTGCTCGCACGTACACGTGGCAGAGACCCTGGGAGGCGGTTTGGGGTAGCCTCCAGACTCAAGCTGTTGCCTGGCTTTGCGGGCGATGCCCCACCCCCATGGTCCCTGCATCCTGGATAAGTTCCCTGGAGGGGTCGGGTCCCATGGCTGCACCTGCCACCTGCCGAAGTGCTTGGGGACCTGACGGACTCTTCCTCCTGGCGTCGGGAGCCCTTCTGATCTCTGCCTGCTGCCCTAAGCAAGTTGGGCAGGGACCTGCCCAATAGTTGGGTGTGGTCATTGAGGACAAGGCCCGCCACTTCCTTTCTCTCCCTCCCTCGGCCTCACCCAGAATTCCCTGAACAGAGTTTGGCCGTGTTGCAAATGCTCCGTCAGAGGGGCCCAGCATATCCCGTGTCCCCTCGGTGAGACTCCCTTACCTTAGTCTCTGGTGCTTGGAGCGATCGATAGCTGTGTTCTGCAACAGGTGGGCCTCGGTTTCGGGAGGAAAAACCACCGTGTGCTTCTCTTTGCGCATAGGGCTTATTGACGTTGGGGAAACTTTGCTGTGCCCAGAAGACTTAGCTCCGGAGGAGGTCGTGGAACTGGAAAAGCAAGCTGTCCTGAGCAGCCTGAAGCAGAAGTACCTCACTGTGCTTTCGAACCCCAGGTGGTTGCTGGAGCCCATCCCCAGGAAAGGCGGAAAGGACATCTTCCAGGTAGACATCCCAGAGCACCTGATCCCCTCGGGGCGGGAGGCCTGAGGAGCGGGCAGGCTTAGGGAGGAGCGCTGCGTCCTGCCCCGGGAGCTGAGCGTCCGTCGGCGACAGCAGCGTGGTCTGGCTTGGCCCCGCTGCGGAGGCCGCTATGGCTGCGTGCTGTTCGTGGACCCCGATTTCCGCACTCCCGTGTGGGGACAGCTCGGCCGGACTTTCCTTGGGAGCTGCCCCTCTGGGCTCCTCGACAGCCTCAAGGACCCTGACCTTCAGGAGAAAGGGCAAGCTGCCATAAAGGCCTTTGCACCTCAACTAATTTGGATTGTACAAAGAAATCGGTTTTAAGAGAACTAGTTAGTGGCCTTCTCGTTTCTGGTCAAAAGTCAGCGAGGGCTTGAACAGCATCCAGGGACTGTTGTGGAAGGCAGGCCCGGGAGTGGTCAGCCACGTCGGCCCCTTCACGGTGACGAGGACATCGGACTGAGAAACAGAGCACCCGCCTGTCCTCTCAGATGACTGTTGCTCTGTTGTAAAAGCGACCCTTGGCCCAGGAAGTATGCGTGTTCCACACATGGCACGGCTACGTCGTGTGCAAGAGGACCCTAAATACAGCCCTGATGGGAAAGTGATTGAGGGGTGGTGGTTCTTTTGTGGCGAACCTTTTGTTGTTGCTTTTTCTGTGTTCCCTTCAGAGTTTCTAGTAGGTGTTCTCTCTGGGGATGCCAGGCCACCCTTGCCCCCCTCCGGCCATTGACTGGAAAGGTCTGTCTCTTCTGAGCTAGCCTAACGGCATCCCTTGTCCCTGCTCTGAGGTGGGCCTCTTTGGAAGGCCTCTGGCACTTGCACTCGGCTGCTGATCAGAAACTTGCCGGCATCACGAGGGGACCCATGAGGAAAGGCCCTCCTGTTTCAAACTACATGAATGCTGTAAGGGGACACCACCAAGGTCAGGGGTGAGGCCTGCTGTCTTCTCCGGACCGGCCTGCAAGGCTCTGGGCCAGATCTTCCTGGGCCTTCCTCAACACTCGTGGCCAGCTCCTGGGCTGTGTGTGTGATAGTGCTGCTGCTTCAGAGAAAAGGGGACCCACCGGCACCAAAACCTGTCCCGGGCCAGGCCTCCTAGCCTCCCCAGGGTGATCCGATGAGGCGTGTGTAGTATCACAATTTGAAAAGAACACAGACTCGCCGTTGCCGTTTGATTGTTTATTTACTCCTGCCGAGTTTTGCTTTTCTTTATTAAAGCCAAAAACAGATTCACGGTTATACAGTAGTGATTTTTACTTGTCACCAGTGGCCTATGAGCTTAGGGACCTGGATTGTCCTTGAAATGTTCACAGAGGGCACACCTGTAATCTGAGGAGCCCTCCTCCTCCTCGTTCTCGTTCTCACTGGGGACCTCGTCTGGGGACATGACGGAAAGGGCAGCCAGCAGGATGGAATAGCAGGTGTTGTACAGCGACATCACTGACCCGTAATCTGGGTAGGGTGCGGGGGCGGTGGGCAGCTCCCCCGCGCCCTCCCTTCCGGTGGTAGCGGGGGGCGCAACTGTGTCATTCCTGGAGGTGCCCTCCCCACACGGGCCGCCCTGCTCCCCGGAGGCAGGATTCTCCGTGTCATACCCCGCCGCACTGCTCAGGGACCAGATACCAGAGAAGGTAAAGGACCCGGTGCCACTGGGTCCCGGAACATTTGGGCCTTCTTTGGGGGCTGCCTTGTCCTCCTTGGTGGATTCCTTGTGATGGATTCGTGGGGACCGTCTTGTAGGTACCACGGGCTTCTTTTTCTTTGACGGTGTTGCGCCGCTCCCTGGCCACCCGGTGACAGTTCTCAGGTCACTTTTTCTCTGAATATTCTCCAGCAGCCCTGGCCTGTCTCGCTGAAAGCTGGAGTTGCGGTAGAGCTGAAATGAGATTCATCATTTTAGACATTCTGGAAGGAAAGAGCCGTGTCCCCTGCTGCCCCCGCCGTCGCCACCACCACCACGGCCACGGCTGTCCCTACTGCCATCACTGCCCCCACCCCGACCACCGCCTCCGTCGCCGCCACCACCGCCCCCACCACTGCCACCACCACTCTCGCCCCTTCTACCCCCACCACCACCACTGTCCCCACCACCACCACCATCGCTGCCGCCACTGCCACCCCCACTCGTGCCCCATCTACCCGCCCCACCACCACCACAGCTACTCCCTGCCCTCCCCCCTCCCAGGGCAGTCTTAATGGTCCAGTTCTACTAGGGAGAAAAGAAGCTGCCTGTGAGCTTCACTATGCCCTAGACCCTGAGCTCACGAACGACCCAGAATGCATAGGTTAAGGTGTTCACATACCTGTGACGTTCCCTGGCCTCTGTTTAGGCATAGAGAAATACATTAATTGAAATATTAATAAGAAATGAAACCCTTTCATTAGATTGTTCATCTGGGTCTACTAGGAAAGTGTCAGGACAGAAAACATGGGAAACGCAAGAACTTTCTACTTTACCATCGTTCTCCTGTTCCCTGGGGCATGAACCGAAGGGTTGTTTGGGCGTATTTTGCTGAACCCGTACAGGTTCATTAGGCGGATGAACCCCTTCAAGCTGTCAGTTTCAAAGATTCTCTCTGGGCCCCTGCGGTGGAGAATCTCCCTCTGGAAAAGGTCTTCGTCGATGACCACAGTGTCGCCGTCGTCGTTCCAGCACACGGACGTGAAGGTGGTGTCCTCCACGATCCTCCAGAGCCTTCTTGGGAAGGAGAGCCCGAAAATGTTTTCTCCCACGTTGTAGGCGCCGCGGTTTGGGGCCGGTGGCGGTGGGTTGTCTTGGGGGCCTGGATCTCGGCTCACGGCTGGACCCTCGCGCCTCTCCAAATTCCGGGAATCCAAATTGAGGTGCAGGGAGGAACTGGACGGGACCTCTCCTGCCGACTCCCCATCACCGGGAGGAGCCAGCATGACTTGGTATATGTCGTCGTTACTCTGACTAGCCATGGAGCTAGTCTAGATCAAGAGCATTTTCACCCTGAGGCCGTCTTGCTAGACTCTTGAGTCAGAAATGCCTCCAGCCAAGACAGGATGCCCAATATATACTGTTTCACGAAATTCTAGAATTGCGTCGTGGGGCAACCGGGTGCCCGGGTCATCGCCCTCTTTATCTGTCATGTGATGTCACAAAGGTGGCTCCGAGCTGGTCTGGAGAGGGAACCCTGGCCAAGTGTGTGTGTGGGGGGGGGACGGGTACAGGCCCCCGGCTTCCCTCTTTTCTACGAGTATACAGAAGCATGGTTTGAGTTCTCCAGAAAGGCTCCTGGCTACAGCCAGGCACACTGTTTCCCGGGGCCAGGCGCTGGGTGGGTAGAGAAGCCACGATTCCAGGTCCACTCCCACTCCCCGAGGACGGGGGAGACCTGTTGTTGGCCTCTCGGCTTAGCTCAAGGGCCAGGCCCTGGTTAGTCCTGGCTTGACTACCACCAAATCCGTCCCAGTCAGATGGGCCCTTGGGGGACTGTATCTCTCAGAAGACGGCAGTCCCTAGCGGTCTAGCTGGCCTGGTCTCAGTTGGTAGCCCCCCCTCTTCTGCCTGTTCCCCCCCCCCCCCGCAATTCCTGCTTTGGTCTCTTCCACCTGCTTCTGTTGGTTAGTTGGTCCTGCTCAGATGGGCCTGAGCAAAGAGTCCTTTTTTCTCGCCCCTGGATCCAGTGTTGCCAGAGTAGGGCTGAGCTCGGCAGGGCGAGCGCGTCCCTCTTGTCCCTCAAGCTCGGCGTCACCCGCAGCGCCTTAGACACACTGTTCCCCACAGCACCAGTGCCGTCTGGGAACGGCCACTGCCTCCACCCTGCTTGAGGGTCTCTTGTCGAGCTCTGCTTGTCCCCAGACCTTGTCCCTCTCCAGATCATGATGGGATTGTCCCTTGTTCCCATTTGTTCCCTGTAGAAACTCTCCCACGTTGGGGACACTTGTGTTCGCCCGTGGCAAAGCTCCTAGCACAGACAGGTGGACGCAGCCTCCCTGGAGGCCGCCTCGAACGCCCGATCGCTTTTCCTCAGCAGAGTGCTGTGGCTCCAGCTCTCCCGGATTGCTGGCCTCCCGCTTCCCAGCTAGATCTCCTTTGGCACTTCCCCTTTGGATGACTTGACTTTGGGGTTCAGCGTGCATTCTGTTCAGTTGAAACAAAGCATTTCACGGGCCCACTCCCATGCCAGGCCTGCTCCCCTTGCCCCGAGCCCGCCCCCACCCGACCCCGGCGTTCCTCTCCTACCTCGTCGTTACCCGGACGACCGAGCCACCGAGTGATGGTGTTGGCGCTGGGGTTGCTTGTCAAAGGACCTGCTCTATACAGACTCCCTCCCAAGGAACATTTCGACTTGTTTAGCTAGGCGTGACCAGAGGAAGCCAATACACACTATCTGAAAATAGAGGAGAGTCTGGGTGTGGGTTGGGACAAAACCTAAATGGAAAGTCCTCTTCACCACAGACGAGAGGATGGGACGGTAGCTCGGGGCATTTGTGTTCTCTAGCCCCCGGGACAGCTCTGTTCTTAGTCTTCACTCTGGTGCCGTGCTGCCCCCTCCTTGTTCCTTCTCCCGGGCGGCGGCCTCCAGAAGGCCTTCCTCCGGGGCCTGGGCCCCCTTAGGGCCCCTCTCCTGGGGCTCCCATGGCCAGGCCAGCTCCCACACAGTCCCAGTCGAGGAGCTCCTGTCTCCCCATCCAGACAAGGAGGTCCTGGAAGACAGCAGTGACCACCATGTGAACCTGGTTCCCAAAAGTTCTGTGTTCCCCCAGCAGCAGCTGGAAAAAAGCTGTGCCTTTTAAGAGGGCAGGAGGAGCCCTCGGGGAGGACACCTGCCTCACAGTGGCCGTGCCCCTCACTCCCTGGTGTCCGGGCCGTTTACTCTGGACCACAGTCCCTCGGGAAGGTGTCGGGAAAGGCCCAGCCGAGGCCGTGGAAGGTGGAGTCGAGCCCAGCTTTCACCTGAGGAAGAGGAGCCGGTCCCTTCTGCCTGCCCTGAAGCCACAAAGCCACCGGTCCCCTGTGGGGACAAGCAGCAAAGGAAGCTGTCTGGTCTGGTGCTGTCACAATTCTGTCCTCGTCCAAGGCTCAGGGGACACTGGGAAGCATATCCACGGGGCCATGGTGTAAAACATGCCTTTCTAAAGGACCCACACATTGGGGTGCCTGGGTGGCTCAGTGGGTTAAGCCTCTGCCTTCGGCTCAGGTCATGATCTCGGGGTTCCAGGATCGAGCCCCGCATCGGGCTCTCTGCTCAGCAAGGAGTCTGCTTACCCCTCTCTCTCTGCCTGCCTCTCTGCCTACTTGTGATCTCTCTCTGTGTCAAATAAATAAATAAAATCTTTAAAAAAAAAAAAAAAAAGGACCCACGTCCCTTGCTGCATACACGGGGGCCCGGACTCTCCCAATTTCCAGTGGCTTCCTTTTCTGCAGTATCAGACTCCTCTCCCTCAGGGACCTTCTCCCACTGGGACTCGTGGTGTTAAAGTCACTCCACTGGTCTCTCTCTGCTGTGAACTCTGATGCCTGGAAACAAAACCCATCTCCCGGTGCTTCCTGCCTACTGGAGCCTCTAGACAGGGAGGCCCGTGTGGGAGGGAGAGGCAGCCTGCAGAGAGACAGAGACTTGTAGAGACTGGAAAAGCAGGGTTCAGGCTGTGTTCCCGAAATGAGCCAAACAGGTCCTTTGGTGCACGGGCCCCTAGGCGGTGGATTTCACCAGAGCGGACTGCCCCCGTCGGCTCAAACAGCCCCCAGCACCCAGCTCCGATTTTCTTTCACATTGGCAGCTCTTCCAAGTGTAGCTTAGAGGAGCGGTTGGCCCTTTGGAGCCCGCCTGTCGGCCACATCCCGGCAAACCTCACCCCGTCTGCTAAGACGACAGGAGATAGAGCTTTGTGGTTCTCACACCCCAAGCCAGTCCCCGAGCTGCTGAGCTGAGCCCCCTGCCCAAGCAGTCCGTTCCCCGGCCTTTGTCCCTTAACCCACCGGGCCACGGCGGCAAAACGCCATGGCCAGAGTGGCCCAGGAATGCGGGACATCGCTCGCTCTCCCGGCGCTGGAGGCTGGAAGCGCGAGGTGCCAACAAGGGGCCAGCAAGGAGGAGTGAGCACCCTCCTCCTGGTTCGCAGCGCCCACCTTCTCGCCGCATCCTATCATGGTGGAAAGGGCTGGGGAACCTTCTGGGGCCTCTTTAACCAGGTTCTATTCCCATCCACGAGGCTTCCACCTTCAGGACCTAAACACCTCCCCCAGGCCCCACCTCCAAAGCCATCATCTTTGGTGCTCAGGATTTCCACAGATGTATTTGGTGGCGGTGGGGGGGACTTGCCGAGCGTGTAGCACTCCACCGTGCATCGTGCCCCCCCGACCGTAAGGGCCTGGGCAGTCTCACGGCTCCCCCGTAATACGACTCCGGGCCCACGCCACCCAGGACAGCCTGCTGTGTGCTGCTGCCTCTCCTGGCCTTGTCCTCTTCCTGGGTCAGCCCCCAGTCCCTGGAGGCCCCTGCAATTTGCTCCTGAGCTCCTGGGAGATCCCAGGTCTCAACCTTAGCGGCTGCTGTGGATCCAAGATGAGGTGCAGGGTTTCTAGCTGTCAGCTAGGGGGGTCTCTAAGGATGGCGAAGCAAAAAAGGCCTCTGCTCGAGCCATGCCTTGACTTGGCGCAGGAAAGCCACTGACTCTGTCAGACCCGGGACTCACAAAGCCTCGCGGGCTGGCTGGTACGCTAAGCCGAACCTGAACGTGTGCTCTGGGGGCGGCCCTGTGCAGCCTCAGCGTCAGCTGTGCTGAGAGGACAGCAAGCTAAGCGCCAGGGACAGATCTTGAGCTCTGGGATCCTTGCACATGTGGGACAGCCCTCTGCGAGGCCCAGATCTGTCCAAGTATCTTGGGTGCGGTCGCAGACCGTGAGGGTCCCTCCCAGATGTTCAGGATAGAGGCCCGTTCTCTCCTGCAACCGAGGCATTGCTGCCTGTGGGCGCGGCATCCCGGACACAGACCAGTGAGTGCCCTCCTAACTCGGGAGGCCACACGGCCTCACCGGGACCCTGAGGCCTCCACACGCCCTGCCCTGATCCAACACAGCCCGCTCTGCCTTGGCCTCATCGGCAGGCCTAGCCGGGCTGGTTGCAGTCTGCGACAAACACTGCTTGCCTGAGTCCCTCCCGCTTCCCCAGCTGTACCCACCAGGCCGTGAGGGTGTTCGGTCAGCCTTCCCGGGAAGGCTTTGCTCTTTCCTCTCCTCCTCACGGGAGAAGCGATGTACACCCATCGCCAAAGCCCTCGGAAATTCAGCACGTCATCCCCACCACCCCTCGACAGTGACGAGTCTTTCTGGTTCCCTTCTATGACGGTGCTGGTCTGTGAAAATGCTTTCGTGCCCGCCACATAGGAGCCTCCAGACAAAAAGGACTGGGAGAGAAGAGGGGGTGAGGGAAACAACGCAGTTTGATCACTGGATGACACACCGATTTGCATATCTGGAAGAAAGACAAGCCCCACACCCAGGACATGTGGGGCGGGGGTAGGGCTCTGTGATCCTGGGGTTCCAGAAGTGCTCCTGGAAGCCTTGTCCCCTCCCGAGAGATGCTCCTGTGCTGCCCCGAGCTGCCACAGGGCGCGCAATTCAAACCCACCGCCGAGCCTGGGAGCAGCCAGACAGCAGTGTGACAGGGCCAGGGTGGGGGGGGTGGCGGCGTGGGAGGAGGCAAGCGGGGGAGGGGAACCTCCAGCAGCACAACCACAAGTCACCTCCCATTCTCCACCCGGAGACCATGACACATCCCACAGGGTCAAGGCTCCGGCCCACCAGGGGGTCCAGCCCCACTGCTACCAGTCCCAAGCCCCGGGTTGCTCTGGGCGCTTGGGATCAAGGGGCTCTAAGGCACAGGCTCCCGGAGGCCGTCCTCCGCTTCCCCACATGGGCTGGAGCAGCTCCAGGCGCTCAGGCACACAAGCCCCTCACTGGACCCCCGGCTGACCGTACAAGGCCATAGCCCAGGAACACCCGACCCGAGAGCAGCGGGGGCCACAGGTGGTGGGCAGGGGGGCGCGCACAGTGTCCATCCCTCTGGGTGCGCCTGTCCCCCTGCATCTCCACGTCTCGTGTCCCATGTCTCATGTCCCACCTGAAATCTCTCGAGCCTGTCCCTCTGGGGTTTCATGGACGCTCCCTCCTCACTCAGTCTCCAGTCACCTGGCCCCTTCTCCTGGCAAGCAGGCACCCACGTAGGTGTTGCTCAGAGTTACCTCTGGACCTAACAAAAGTCACCTTCCTCACTCCCCACACTTTGGAATTAGGAGGGTTTGAGGAACTCAGAGTCAGGGCTCAGGACCAAGACCAAATAGAAACGAGACATGTACTGTGGTCATTGAATGACCAACCCTGTATCTTCCTCATGAATCACGGTATCACACCTACGTTCCACACACTCTGAATGCCGCTACTGTGACCATGGGCCCACAAAGGAGTTTTGAGTCCCAGCTTTCAAGTCCTTGACTGCACACTCAGAATTGGGATTGCTGGCCCATACAGAAATTTCCATTTCTGCTTTTTTGTGGCCCTGCCCCATGCTTTCCCACAGCAGCTGTTACCAGGTTCCAGTCCCGTAAGAGTGTACAAGGGTTCCGATTTCTCCACAGATCCAACGTCGGAAAGGCCACAAAACTCTTTCTTGTGCTCAAAATTTCTGATGCAGGTGGAAGGCAGCAAACACTCTTCCTTCCTGTCACAAGGGAGTGCTCGGGCTTCTCCAGGATCCAGTGTGTATTCTCAGAGCAATTCTCCATTCCAGACTTGCCCCCACACCGAAGGCACCCCTTCTCCATGCAGGAGCACGGTCACAGCACAGCTAACTGGCGATCACCTGGGACCACAAGTAATCCTGGGGACCAGACGCCCCAGCCACCTGGGCTCATGGCATTCCTACTGCGGTGCTCACCGCGAGAGCTGCACCCCGCCTTTCTTTCTCCACCACTTCTGCAGCTCTCGGGGCAGCCCTCCGTAGCTTCCCGCTGGGACTGGGGCTGCTCCACACAGACTTCTGTGGCTGCGAAGTGTCCTGCTTCTCCTAGTGTCCTCCCTGCTCAACCACAGGGCCTTCCAGAAAGCAGAGCTCAGTGCACGTCTGGCAATCAAGGAGCCAGCCAGCAGGGCTCCTTCTGTGCAGAGAGAACATTTCTCCTCCATTCTGGAAGAAGCAAGCCAGGGCAGGAGCCCATGCATGTGTGCCTCTGGCATTTACACAATGATAGACAGAAAGGCATCAGAAGCAAAAACAAACAAACTTTCCTTTTATTTCTCTATTTCCTGGCCCCATCAATTCGCTCCTCCTTTCTTTCGACTTTTCATTCCATCCCTCCAAACGCGTTGTGATTTTGAACAGGAACCCAAACAAGGAGACAGCGGGTCCGCCAGTTTCCAGGAAATGACAAAACAGACAAATTCATAACTCTTGAACTGGGTAAGGACAAACGCTGTGGGGGGATGTCACTCACACACTCAGTCGCTGAATCAGATGAAACCTCCTACAGCAAGGAACCCTACTGGAGAGCTTCGCCAGGGACACCAAGCTCTGAACTTGGGAGGCATCGCAGGAAACCGCCCCCCCGCACCCCCCAAAGGAGGCTCTTTGCCCTGCATTTTCCCCCAACCCTCTCTGACCCTGCACTTAGAATGCCAGGGATCTCTCTACACCCGCAAGCGCGCGCGCGCGCGCACACACACACACACACACACACACACACACACACACACACAGAAACAGCGAAGAACCAAGAAACAGCCTCACTTTGTGCCCGGCACCCTGCAGGACAAACTGCCGACCCCGCCAGAGCCCGGACTGCACCACAGCCGCTCCTGGGGTTCAGGCTCCCTCTTCCTCATGGCTCATAGCCTCTTCAGAGGGGGCCAGGGAGGAAACCGGCAGCCCGGGATAGACCCGCAGCAAATACTCCAGCACCTGCATCCTGCTGGTTTCCATGTGGGCCCTGGGACCCCACAGGAACTCGTAGCGGGCAGGGTCACAGCCGGGCACCTGCTGGTACTCCAGGTACCCTTCCTGCACCCAGACGTTGGTCAGGAGCTCCCGGGGCTCCCCAAAGATGATGTGCTCCTCGCCGGCATACACCCCCATGACCCCCAGCGCTTCCCACACCACCTCCTCGGGGGCACGGTCGCCCTCCAGGAGGATCACCCCCAGGAGCACCACCAGGAGGCCGGTCTTGGGCGGGCCCTGCTCACCGCTCAGCATCGCATCGCAGGTGAGGCCCAGGACGGTGACCAGGACGTAGGAGTGCTCGCTGGGGTCCACTTCCTTCACCTCCACGCCGAACACCAGCCGCATGCACTCGGACGCCTGGCCCAGGATCCCGGGGAAGGCGTCCTGCTCATCCTCGCCGACGATCGCCAGCATCTCCGCCTGGCTGGTCGGCTGCTTGGTGCGAAACTTTTGGAGCAGGAACCCCACCAGGCTGACCGCCCTCACGTGGAGTGCAGCGTGGAGCACGGGCTCGGCCACCCCTGGCTCCCCCCCAGTGCCAGACCCCTCCTCCATCGCGGAGCTGGAGCTATCTTCAGACAGGCTCCAGGGAGAGGCCGCCATGGCACTGGGGGGCGGGGAAGGCCCTCTGAGGGCTCTGGGGAGGACTGGAGCCTCCAGCAGCGGACTCCTCCTCCGGGGTGTTAGGGAACAGGACAAAGTAAGAGGAGGAAGAGGAGGAGGAAGAGACGGATAAGTGGGAGGAACAAGAGGAGAAGAAGGAGGAGAAACTGGAGGAGGAGGAGGGGGAGGAGGAGGTGGAGGAGGGGGAGGAGGAGAGAGACAGGGCCTCCTCGAACCCCGAAGCCTCATACAGCTGCGCATCCGCCAGGCGCTGGGCCTCTCTGGGGTCCTGAGGAGCCTCCTCCAATTTCCGGAGCTCATTCCTCCCGCCCACAGGCATGATGACTTGTGTCTGGCAGCAGCCCCCGGTGTGGGCAGGAGTGGGCGAAGCGACCCAAGGGCCTGGGAGAGAGGGGGGGTGTGAAGGGCCTCAGCTGAGGAAAGTGCCCTCAGCAGCCTTGACAAAGGGGACTCCGGGTCTTCCCCGCACTGGCCCTCTCGGGCCTCGCACAGGTCTCTCCTCCTGGGCAGCCCGTCCCCTTCAAAACGGAAGGAGGGAAGTCCACGGTCTCCTCTCCTTCCTCTCTCTCTCTCTCTCTCCCCTCTGCTCGTCAGACCCAGGGCTTCACCTCCCAGCTCCCGAGTCCCCTGTTGGGGGGAAGGGGGAGGCCCCTCTGGGTGCAGACTGAGAATACAGCACAGGGCGCTCAGGGCCCCCAGGGCAGACAAGAGAGCGGGTCTGATGCTGCGAGGTCCCCACTTCCAGAGGGTGGTGGTCCCTGCTCCCTCAGGGGACTTACCTTTGCGCTGGCAGGGCCTGGGCCCAGCCCTCTGCTGGCCTGAAGCCCCAGTCTCAGAACAAGACCACAGAGCCCCGAGACCAAACAGAAGCAAGTGAGCGTGTCCACATCTGACCGCACCCACCCGGGGCCTCCTAGCTCCCTGGGAAGGGGAGGCTGCTGGGTCCTTGACTCCTGCCAGGGCCCGGGATCCTGCCTCAGCTGACCTGAGTCCAGACCATCAGACCAAGGCCCGTGACTCCCTGAGAGCAGGGATCTGAGAGTAAGAAGGGGCTCGGCCCGACCAGCCATGCCCAGAGTTCCCAGAGCTGACAGTAGGGGCAGCCCAGGGTTCTCTGGGGTTCCCTCCTTGTTCTGGCAATCGGGGTCCACTCTCTCTTGCCTCAGGGTCCTCACCTGGGACTCCTGACACCCAGTTGGGCTTCCCCAGAGGACCAGATGGTGTCCTCTCAGAGCATGGTCCTCACCTCCGTGAGAGCCCCAGAGAGCCGGAAAAGGCACCTTGGACATGGTGATATACAAGCAGACGAAGATTTACTCTTTGTCCGCACTTCCTGGCTCTCTACTCTCAAACCCTCATAATTCCTAAGTGTTGGGAGTGAGGAAGGTGACTTTTGTTAGGTCCACCAGCTGACTCTGGGCAGCACCGAGGCGGGGGCCTGGTTGCCAGGAGAACCCACCAGGTGACTAGAGGGTGGCAGCTTTCGGCCCCCGGAACCCCTGACCGTGGGGGACGGCTAAGGGGGCTGGAGACTGAGTGTGGGAGCCTCCATGAAACCCCAGAGGAACAGGCTAGAGAGATCTCAGATGGGGACATGGAGATGCAGGGGGAGAGGCGCACCCAGAGGGATGGACACTGTGCGCGCACCCCTGCCCACCGCCTGTGACCTCCGCGGCTCTCGGGTCTGGTGTTCCTGAGCTACGGCCTTGTACGGTCAGCCAGGGGTCCAGTGAGGGGCTTGTGTGCCTGAGCGCCTGGAGCTGCTCCAGCCCATGGGGGGAAGTGGAGGTCGGCTCCGGGAGCCTGTGCCTTAGAGCCCCTTGGTCCCAAGCGCCCAGAGCAACCCGGGGTTTGCCCAGTGACCCCTGAAGGGTGGGACACTCTTGTAGGCCTGAGCTCCTGCTCTGTGGACTCTGAAGCTGTCTCCAGATGGACAGTGTCGCAGCTGCGCTGAATTCCTGGACTCTTTGTGGGTGTACGAGGTTCGCTGTCACAGGGAACCCCCTCCGTGCAACCGCTGGTTCCAAAATGCACCTATACCACCCACAGGCCACCGCCCGGGGCTAAAGGGGGGCCCGGTGCCCTGTCCCGCGGTGGGGATTCCCTCAATCTCCGAGGAGGTTACTCTTTCCTCCTGCCGGGACCTGCCCTTCCTCCCAGCCCCATCCTGAGTTAGAGTCCTTGTGCCTCTCAGCCCAGGACCTCACCTCCCGGAGGACTCCCCCCCTTCCTGCCCATGGGACACGTGAGCATGCCGCTTAGCGCCAGCCCTCCCTGTTCCTTCCAGGACCGACAGCAAGGCCGAGCTGGACTCTGTGCTGTCCTTTCTTCCCTGAAATGGGGGTGGGGGTAAGGGCCGTCCTCCTCCGGGGTCCTCACGTTCCTGCCTGCGTGTTCCTGGGATCCTCCCTCCGCTGCCCTGACGTTTCCCACAGACCAAGGGCCTCACGTCCCTGACATCCCCCAGCCCCAACCGTGGGACACAGGGGGGGCCGTGCCACATCCAGCTGTCCCTGCTACGTGCTCCCTGGCAGAGCGCCCTGCCGAGAACAGGGAAGCTGCACTCTCTAAGGCCCCTTCTCTTTTCATGGGGGGTAACCTTCATACCCTCCAGCCTCCCAGAGGCTCCTTTTGAGTCCTGGCCATTCTTTGAACTCCCTTCTCTGCTGACCAGGTAGGGCTCCCTCTGTGGCCCCAAAGTCAGCACCCTGAACAGAATCTCTCCGCCCCGAGCAGGACGAGGGGTGCTCCACGTGCAGCCTCTCCTGCCTGTGCTCTCGGAGGCCGCGCAGGTCGAGACAGTGGGGCGCACTCGGCCTGGGCGGGGGACCCCCTCAGCGTCCTCAAGGAGCACCGACTGATTCCACTAGGGCTGCCTCCTTCTCTTCTCAGCCAGAGGATCCGCCCTGCAGAGCCCAGCCCTCAGGACATGAAGACACATGTGGTCGGCTCATGGGGTTCAGCCCAGCCAGCAGAGGCCGGACATCCCAGAGCTGACAAAGGGCTGTGGGTATCCAGGGTCCCCTCAGGTGTGGGACGGGCAAGGCCCTGGCTCCAGGTTCGGAGCAAGTACCACACCTTGACCACTGGCACTCACCTGCTCTGTGACCTCACGGAATCCTGCCTCAGACCCAGACCTCCACGCCCCGTCCTAGAAGCCCCTGGAGGAGAAAAGGAGGAGGCACCTCAGGGGACACACTTAAAGCACAGCCCCGGGGCCCAGGGCACACAGGAGGGCTGGGTTGGACTCCTGAGTCTGCCACCCGTCCAGGCGGGGCGGTCCCCTCCTTGGCCTCTCAGGGGACTTCTTCCCCCTGCCAGGACCTAAGCCCCACACCCCTTGGCCCAGAGGCCAAAGGGTCCCAGCAAGACCACGTGGCCCTGAGCCTCCACGGAAGGAAAGCGAGGGGGTCACATCTGGACCGGCCTGCATTAGGTCTACAGGGCTCGTCACGGATCTCCAGGGACGGCCACATGTGGGGGTGCCATCTATGTGGGATGGGTCTGCTTCTTTGCCTATATCTTGACCCCAGGAAGGCTGGAAAAACTCCCGGTGTTCACTGGAGGTCACCCTCCTGGTGTCAAGGTCTCATCTCACGGAGAAGCCAAAAGGAAAAGCAAGGAGAAATCAGTCTGCCCACCGATGCCCCGTCTCCCCACTGTCCCCCCGTCTCCCCATGGCTGCCAGAAGTGTGAGGGCAGGCCTGGGCCCTGGGGATCCTGCTGTGGAGGCAGCTCCTCGTATCTCACCTCCACCCCTGCCTCCTCCACTGACCTGAGTACAGACCCTGAGGCACAGACCCTCCCCTCCCAGAGCCCAGGGATCTGGGGACAAAGAGGGGCTCAGCCCGACAGACCCAGCCCGGGTTCTCAGGGCGGTCAGGTAGAGCTGGCCAGATTTCTGGGCCATCCCCTCCTCATCCCAAGGGGTGGATTGGGAGCCCTCGCTCCTGCCTCGGGGGCCCCCACATTGACTCTTGCCAGGACCAGGGCCTTCTGTGTGTCTTCCAGGTGGGCTTCCTCAGATGACCCGACTCTGACCTCTCCCAGCATGGCCCTCGCCTCCCTTTGAGCTCCCAGAGGAGAGTGAGGAGGCAGCACTCCACGCCCACCCCGTGTACCGCACCCCATTCATAGAGAGCTGAGATTGGGGGCTGGCCCCTCTGTCCTGGGGCGGGAGTCCACTCTCTGTCCTGAAAGTGCTCATGTTTCCTTTCAGCAGGACCTGGAAGTATCCCTTCTCCTAACCTCAGGAGGCACCTTGCAGGCCCAGTTCCCCATCCCACTGAGACCCAGAGGGGGAACCAGGATCTTCATTTTTCTGGACACCCCGCCTGGCCTCGCAGGACTGACCCTCCGGGCACCCATTCATTTGGAACCCCTATGTCTGGGTAGGGGTCTGCTCAGTCCTCCCTCGGGGTCTTGGGGCTCCCCACCCTGCTGATCTGAGGCCACACTCTTCAGACCAAGGATCTCCCATCCCCCAGAACCCGGGTGAAACACTTTAAAAGTCAGGGAACACTTTAGCTATTCCCCCCACTTTGGGGGACATCTAAGAAGGCCCAAGGGCAACAAAATCACCTTCTGTTTTAGGCTCTAAGGACCTCAACTCTCAGCCTGCCTCCCTTCAGGACTCCAGCAGGACCTGGGGCCATGCCCTCCGCTGTCCGCAGTCCTTTCCTCTCTGACCTCCCCGCACATCCCTGAGATCCATGGCCAAATGTGGGGGTGCGACTCGGGCAGACAGCTGGCTCAAGGGCCTCCCTGAATGACTCTGTTCTGGGGTCCAGGGTCCCCTCACTTCTCCCTGAGGGTCCTCACCGTGACTCCAGCAGGGTCTGAGCCTTCCCTGCTGCTGACCTCAGGCTGTGCCTCTCACCCCAACCCCAAGCCTCTCTGAGACCCGGATGTGGAATTCTGGACATGCCACTTACCTTCTCCTGCTTAGGGGCCTCCCAGGACTGATTCCCTACTGGGTCTGGGGACCCTCGGTCCTCTCTCGAGTGCTCACCTTGAATCCTGACAGAACCCGGCCCTCCCCCTGCTGAACTGAATCCCTGTTCCTTACACTAGGCCTCCTGACCCTCTGAGACCCGGGATCTGACGTCTGGTCTCGCTATGCAGTCCCATGCCGTCCAGCGGTCCTCCTGGACTGACACTATGGCCCAGGCCCTGTGAGGCGTCCTCTGTCCTCCTCAGACTGCATACCTTGACTCGGGTTACTGCCTGGGCCCTCTCTGCCCACCTGACCGAGGCCCTTCTCCTTCCACCAAGGCCCCCAATCTTTCCAGAGACCAGGATGGGGGAATCCGACGGCACTGGGCTTGAGTCCCCGCCCCGCCCAGGGGGGCCGCCCTAGACTGCCATCCGAGGGGGGCTTCTGCCAGAGTCTCCTCTGTCATCCCTCATGTTTCATGCCTGCTCTTTCCTCCCAGACTCGCCGGGACCAAGCCCTCTGCCCACCTGAGGGTGGCCTTGCTCTGTCCATCAGGCCCTCAGTCTCTCAGAGACCCGGAGGCAGAATTCCCGATTCGCCATGTCTTCCCATCCCCCTTCTCGGACCTTCCCGGACCGACTCTGGGCTGGGGTCCAGAGTCCAACGTGAAGCCCAGCATGAAGCCCAGCATGACCTGCGCCCTCCCCTCTGCCCACCCGAGGGAGGCCCTTTTCCTTCTGCCAAGGTCCCCAGTCACTAGAGAAACCGGGATAGGCGGGTCCCGCCCTAGAAGATAGGAGACCCCATCCCGCCCAGACGCCTTTCTAAACTGACCCTGGGGCACGAATGCTGTGAGGTCCCCCCTGTCCTGCCTCAGGGTTCATACCTTGAAACACATTCGCGCCTGAGCCCTCCCTCTGACGCCCTGAGGTGGGCTCCTTACACCAGGCGCTTTATCCCCGAGAGACCCGGATGCGGAAGTCCGGACTCTCCACGGGCTCCCATCCCCCACCACGGACCTTCCCTGACTGACTCTGGGCTGGGGTCCTGGGTCCCTCAGTCCTCCCTCTGCATGCTCAACGTGAAGCCCAGTCGGACCTATGCCGTCCCCTCCCCCCGCCGAGTGAGGTCCTGTTCCTTCTGCCAAGGTCCCCAGTCACTAGAGAAACCCGGATGCACCTATCCCAGCCTAGGGCATAGGAGACCCCATCCTGCCAGATGCCTTTCTAAACTGACCCTGCGGACCCAATTCTGTGAGGTCCCCCCTCTCCTGCCTCAGGGTTCATACCTTGAATCCCATTGGCGCCTGAGCCCTCCCCTCTGACGCCCTGAGTTCGGCTCCTTACACCAGGCGCTTTATCCCCGAGAGACCCGGATGCGGAAGTCCGGACTCGCCACGGGCTCCCATCCCCCACCACGGACCTTCCCTGCCTGACTCTGAGCTGGGTCCTGGGTCCCTCAGTCCTCCCTCTGCACCCTCACCACGAAGCCCAGTATGACCTGCGCCCGCCTGACCTGCGCCCGCCCCTCTGGCGCCTGAGGGAGGCCCTGCTCCTTCCACCAAGGCTCCGAGTCTCTCCGGAGGCCCCGAGGCCCCAGTCAGTCCACCGGACCACTTGTCCCATCCCTCCCGGGGGGACTTCCCGGAATGGCCTTGGGAACCGACGTCGGAGAGGTCCCTTCTGGCCTCCCTCAGGGTTCATACCTTGAATCCCATTCGTGCCGGAGCCCTCCCCTCTGAGGACCTGAGGTCGGCTCCTTACACCAGGCTCTTCGTCACTCAGAGGCCCGGATGCGGAAGTCTGGACTCGCCACGTGCTCCCATCTCCCTCCACCGACCTTCCCTGCCTGACCCTGGGTTGGGGCCACCGTCCCTCAGTCCTCCCTCTGCATGCTCACCGTGAAGCCCAGCAGGACCTGCGCCCTCCCCCCTGCCCACCCGAGGGAGGCCCTTTTCCTTCTGCCAAGGTCCCCAGTCACTAGAGAAAGCCTGAGGCGCGAATCCCACCCTAGGGCATAGGAGACCCCATCCTGCCAGATGCCTTTCTAAACTGACCCTGGGGCCCAAATGCTCTGAGGTCCCCCCTGTCCTGCCTCACGGTTCATACCGTGGCTCGCAATCGACCCTGAGATCTCCCCTTTGACGACCTGAGATGGGCTCCTTACACCAGGAGCTTTATCCCTGAGAGACCCGGATGCGGAAGTCCGGACTCGCCACGTGCTCCCATCTCCCTCCACCGACCTTCCCTGCCTGACCCTGGGTTGGGGCCACCGTCCCTCAGTCCTCCCTCTGCATGCTCACCGTGAAGCCCAGCAGGACCTGCGCCCTCCCCCCTGCCCACCCGAGGGAGGCCCTTTTCCTTCTGCCAAGGTCCCCAGTCACTAGAGAAAGCCTGAGGCGCGAATCCCACCCTAGGGCATAGGAGACCCCATCCTGCCAGATGCCTTTCTAAACTGACCCTGGGGCCCAAATGCTCTGAGGTCCCCCCTGTCCTGCCTCACGGTTCATACCGTGGCTCGCAATCGACCCTGAGATCTCCCCTTTGACGACCTGAGATGGGCTCCTTACACCAGGAGCTTTATCCCTGAGAGACCCGGATGCGGAAGTCCGGACTCGCCACGGGCTCCCATCCCCCACCACGGACCTTCCCTGCCTGACTCTGGGCTGGGGTCCTGCAACCCCCAGTCCACCTCCTGCACCCTCACCATGAAGCCCAGCAGGGCCTGTGCCCGCCCCTCTGCCCAACTGAAGGAGGCCCCGCGCCTTCCACCAAGGCTCCCAGTGTCTCTGAAGACCAGGATGCACCAGTGCGGTCACACGGACACGTGTCCCCATCCCTACCGAGGGACTCCCGGACTGGCCTTGGGAACCGACTTCAGAGAGGTCCCCCCTGGCCTCCTTCAGGGTTCATGCCTTGAATCCCATTCGTGCCTGAGGCCTCCTGCTGACGACCTGAGATGGGCTCCTTACACCAGGCGCTTTATCCCTGAGAGACCCGGATGCGGAAGTCCGGACTCGCCACGGGCTCCCATCCCCCACCACGGACCTTCCCTGCCTGACTCTGAGCTGGGTCCTGGGTCCCTCAGTCCTCCCTCTGCACCCTCACCACGAAGCCCAGTATGACCTGCGCCCGCCCCTCTGCCCGCCTGAGGGAGGCCCTGCTCCTTCCACCAAGGCTCCGAGTCTCTCCGGAGGCCCCGAGGCCCCAGTCCGGCCACCGGATCACTTGTCCCATCCCCCCCAGGGGGATGTCCCGGAATGGCCTTGGGAGCCGATGTGGGAGAGGTCCCCTCTGGCCACCTTCAGGATTCATACCTTGAATCACATTCACGCCTGAGCCCTCCCGCTGACGACCTGAGATCGACTCCTTACACCAGGCCCTTCGTCACTCAGAGACCCGGATGCGGAAGTCTGGACTCGCCACGTGCTCCCATCTCCCTCCACGGACCTTCCCTGCCTGACTCTGGGTTGCTCACGGTGAAGCCCAGCAGGGCCTGTGCCCTCCCCTCTGCCCACCCGAGGGAGGCCCTTTTCCTTCTGCCAAGGTCCCACGTCACTAGAGAATGCCTGAGGCGCGAGTCCCACCCTAGGGCATAGGAGATCCCATCCCGCCCAGACGCCTTTCTAAACTGACCCTGGGAACCGAATGCCGTGAGGTCCCCCCTCTCCTGCCTCAGGGTTCATACCTTAAATCCCATTGGCGCCTGAGCCCTCCCCTCTGACGCCCTGAGTTCGGCTCCTTACACCAGGCGCTTTATCCCCGAGAGACCCGGATGCGGAAGTCCGGACTCGCCACGTGCTCCCATCCCCCACCACGGACCTTCCCTGCCTGACTCTGGGCTGGGGTCCTGGATCCCCCTGTCCTCCTCCTGCACCCTCACCATGAAGCCCAGCAGGGCCTGTGCCCGCCCCTCTGCCCAACTGAAGGAGGCCCCGCTCCTTCCACCAAGGCTCCCAGTGTCTCTGCAGACCAGGATGCGCCAGTGCGGTCACGCGAACACGTGTCCCCATCCCTACCGGGGGACTCCCGGACTGGCCTTGGGAACCGACTTCAGAGAGGTCCCCCCTGGCCTCCTTCAGGGTTCATGCCTTGAATCCCATTCGTGCCTGAGGCCTCGTGCTGACGACCTGAAATCGGCTCCTTACACCAGGCGCTTTATCCCCGAGAGACCCGGATGCGGAAGTCCGGATTCGCCTCGGGCTCCCATCCCCCACCACGGACCTTCCCTGACTGACTATGGGCTGCGGTCTAGGCTCCCTCTGTCCTCCCTCTGCATCCTCACCGTGAAGCCCCGCACTACCGGCGCCTGCCCCTCTGCCCGCCGAGCGAGGCCCTGTTCCTTCTGCCAAGGTCCCCAGTCACTAGAGAAACCCGGATGCACCTATCCCAGCCTAGGGCATAGGAGACCCCATCCTGCCAGATGCCTTTCTAAACTGACCCTGCGGACCCAATTCTGTGAGATCACCCCTCTCCTGCCTCAGGGTTCATACCTTGAATCCCATTGGCGCCTGAGCCCTCCCCTCTGACGCCCTGAGTTCGGCTCCTTACACCAGGCGCTTTATCCCCGAGAGACCCGGATGCGGAAGTCCGGACTCGCCACGTGCTCCCATCCCCCACCACGGACCTTCCCTGACTGACTCTGGGCTGGGGTCCTGGGTCCCTCAGTCCTCCTACATCCTCACCATGAAACAAAGCACGACCTGCGCCCGCCCCTCTGCCCCACTGAGGGAGGCCCCGCTCCTTCTGCCAAGGCCGCCAGTGTCTCCGAGACCCGGACGCGCCAGTCCCGACACACTGGCCACGTGTCCCTCTCCTGCCCGGGGCCTGCCCGGACTGGTCCTGGGCCGACCTCAGTTTCGACCCCTCTGTCCTGGGCTCCCAACTCCCTCGGTCCTGCCCCCGCTCGGGCTCGACCCCATCCCCCCTGAACCCCCAGGTCCTCCCCGGGCCGCGGCCTTCCTGACCCGGCAGCCTTGCCCTCCGACCAAGGTCCTCAGCCCCCTCGGACCCCCGAGGCACCTTTCAGCCGACGCCCCCTGTGGCCACCCTCCCCAGGGGCCCCGGGGTCGGTCCGCGGCAGGGACCGAGGGGCTGCACCCGCTCGGGGAAGGCTGGGCCCCACCGATCTCCCTCAGGTGCCGTCACCCGCTCCAGGGAGGGCCTGGGCCCGTCCTTCTGGGGACCCGTGTCCCCTGCCCTGTCCCCGGCGGGAAGGGCTCAGCCGGACGGCGCTGCCCCGGCCGGGGTCTCTCGGGGCTGCTGCCAGGGGCTCCCTGGATCCCGGGGGTCCCCCCACGACCCCCACTCGGGGCACCCTCAGGGCAGGGTCTACCTGCACGCCTGGCTGCCGGGCCTGGGCTCCTTCCCTCAGCCAACCTGAATCCGGCTTCCCGCACACAGGGCCTCGCCTCTCTCAGGCCTGGAGGCGGAAGTCAGCGCTCGTCACATCCGGACCCCAGAGGAAGGGGTCCCCTAGGGCTGACAGCACCTCCGCGGCGATGGGTCCCGGGTGGGCAAGGCGGGAGCAGGGGAGCGGGGAGGAGGGTCCCTCGGTCCTCCCTGGGCGCCTCGCCTGCCCTCTGGCCACACTGGGCCGCCGCTGACCACAGACCTGAGCCCCAGCGGGATGGTTTGCGGGGCTTGTGCCGCACCTGCTCCCGGGGCCCGGGGTGTCTCAGGGCTGCGGGCAGAGACACAGTGCGCTGGGACATGGGACCCCTCGGCCCTCACCCAGGAGGCCCTCCTCTACCCTTGTGGGACACACGCAGTCACGGGACAGATGCCTGATGTGGACCCGCAGTGCCCGTGACCGTGGGGCAGGGTCGGAGGAGAAGCGCTCCTTCCAAGCGGTCCCTTCGCCAGCCGCCAGACTTCAGGAACAGTCTGAAGATTTTATAAAAACATTGAATCTACTGACGAGGCTGAGCAGCTGCAGAGGTTTGGGGTTCGGTCCCAGGGTTTTTAGGGTTATCCACTGTTGCGGGGTCCGCTGCAGTGAGTTTTCCTTTGTCGTGCTCGTTCATCCTAAGAAATACACTGTCCGCCTCTACCCGGTGTGTGTACTACATATGTGTATATAGGCTGGGTGTACGTTGTATGTGTTTAGGTCCACATGCATGTATATATCACATATGTATGGACATCGACGGACATGTATGCACCTATGTTCTTGCTATAGATGCATTTTTATAGGTATGTATGTATATATGTGTAGACTGTGTGTATACGTCTTTTATGAAAGACTAACTTCTCATCCTATATGTCATTTGTTTTGATACTCACGTCTGTTTTTGGTCTAGTCTTGATATCCTCTTCCAACACTTTTTTGAAAAGGCTGTCCTCACCTCCCAAGCTGATTTTAGAAAGCTGAAGCCCAGAATCCAGACGCATCTGCCTCTGTCAATGCCGTGTTCTCTGCTGTCCTGATACTTGCCCAGAGCTCCTGGCACTTATCCTCTGCGGTCCTGCATCAGATCTGTGAAGGAAGCAGGGGCAGAAGTTGAAAATCGTTGCCACGACCCATGCTTTCATCGGCGTCCATGCAGTCTATCTTCCCTCCTGACGCCCCTGCTACTCCCCACGTCCCGGGCCCGACAGCACTCCAAAGTGTCACCTTAAAGCTTTCTCCGATTCTCTTGTTCAGGTATTGCTGTTCACATTGTATGTCTTTTAAAGGACTTACATTTTGTGGGGCGCCTGTGTGGCTCAGTGGGTTAAGCCTCTGCCTTCAGCGTAGGTCAGGATCTCAGGGTCCTGGGATCCAGCCCCGCCTCGGGCTCTCTGCTGAGCAGGGTGCCCGCTTCCCTCCTCTCTCTGCCTGCCTCTCTGCCTACTTGTGGTCTCTCTCCCTCTGTCTATCAAATAAATAAATAAGATCTTTTTAAAAAATTAGAAAAAAAATAAAGGAGTTTACATTTTGCAGAACACATTTAGGTGCACAGAGACAGAGAGGAAAGTACACAGATTTCCCACTGATCCACTGCCGCACACCTACGGAGACTCCCATAATATCAACATCCCCCACCAGAGTAAAAGAGTGGTCATCCCTGAGGAAGGTCCATGACTCATCATAGTCATCCAAAGCCCACCATCCAAAGTACCAAAGTATCCCCATAGCCAAAGTACCACTAATGTTCACATCTGGTTTTCGTTTTCCGTGGGTTTGCACTGAAGTGGGATGACATGTACCCATCAGGACAGTACCATACAGAGCACATTCACGACTCTGCCGATTCATTCCTCCCCACACAGCCCCAGGCAACCAGCGATCGCTTTCCTGTCTCCATAAATGTCCCTCTGTAGAATGTCATTGAGTTGGAAACATACAAAATGGAGCCTTTCCACATCGACCATTTCACTTGGCAATAGGCATCTCAGTTTTCTCCATATCTTTTCACGGCTTGATAACTCATTTCTTTTGAGTCACCCCTAATATTCCATCATCTGGATGTCCTAGAGTGTATCCATCAACCTACTAAAAGACATCTTCGTTGCATCTGTATTTAGGAAATTGTGAGAAAGGCAGTTATAAACATTGATGCGTAGGTTCTTGTGTGGACATAGTTTTCAGCTTCTTTGGGGAAATACTCATATGGCTGCTGGATGATACCACAGAATACGTCTATATGTGTAAGAAACAACATCAGTGTCTTAAACCTAGTCGATCAATTTTCATCCCAGTAAGTAAGGATGAGAATATCTGCTGCTCCACATCACCCCCAGCGTTTGGTCTGTCACAAGAGAAGTGACTGCTGCTGAAGGACAACAGTGGGAGAGTGTATGTACAAGTGAGCTAGTTAAAGCACGAGAATACAAAAAAGGGATAATCTCCTCATACCTGTGCACACACACCCACACACACGCACACACAATCTCCATGTATATACCTTTATAACACAAACACTGTACAAGCTGGGCACCTTGCCTCCTTGTTTGGGCTCTGGACCGAAATCACAGGGCACTGGCCTCAAGGTGGGTTGGAAAGGTTAAAGAAGAGAGCAGGCAGGGACAGGGGTCTGGAACTGGAGAAAGAAAAGTGTGTGGGCTCTTGTTTCCGATGCTTCACTGGCCATCATTGTACAAATGCCAGAGGCACACACACGGGTGCCCCCACCTTGGCTTGATTCTTCCATAAAGGAGGGGAAACTTCCTCTCTGCACAGACAAAGCCCTGCTCACTGCTTCCTTGATACCCAGACACGCGCTGAGCTCTGCTCTCTGGAAGGCCCTGTGGGTGAGCCGAGAGGACGCTAAGAGAAGCAGGACCTGTCCCAGCCACTGAACACTGTGTCTAGCAGCCCCAGTCTTGTTGGGAAGGTGGGTAGTGGGTGCCCTGAGAGGTGTAGAAGAAGCAGAAGAAGGAAGAAGGAAGAAGGGGTGCGGGTCCTGGGAGGAGCACTGCCCTGGAAACGCCCCCGGCCAGGTCCAGGTGGCCGGGGTAAGCAGAGGGGCCCCGTGATTACTTCAGTGCTTCTGGTCCCCGGGAAGCTGGGTGGTGACAGTGCCCAGACTCCACACTGTGCCTCCATATCAGGGAACGGTGGGGGGAGGCTGGGGGTGTCTAGAAGGGGAGGTGCACGAGCACAGGATCAGCGGGGGGCTGGGACGGGGGCCCCCAACCCTGCCTGCTAGAGTCCAAGGGAGGTGGTTAGGAAACACCCAGGGAACCCGCCACCCACTCCCAGCCCACGAACCCTCCGCTCCCCCACGAATCCCACTTGGGACCCATCGCCGCGGAGGTGCTGTCAGCCCTAGGGGACCCCTTCCTCTGGGGTCCGGATGTGACGAGCGCCGACTTCCGCCTCCAGGCCTGAGAGAGGCGAGGCCCTGTGTGCGGGAAGCCGGATTCAGGTTGGCTGAGGGAAGGAGCCCAGGCCCGGCAGCCAGGCGTGCAGGTAGACCCTGCCCTGAGGGTGCCCCGAGTGGGGGTCGTGGGGGGACCCCCGGGATCCAGGGGGCCCCTGGCGGCAACCGCGAGAGACCCCGGGTCGGGGCAGCGCCGTCCGGCTGAGCCCTTCCCGCCGGGGACAGGGCAGGGGACACGTGTCCCCAGAAGGACGGGCCCAGGCCCTCCCTGGAGCGAGTGTCGGCACCTGAGGGAGATCGGTGGGGCCCAGCCTTCCCCGAGCGGGTGCAGCCCCTCGGGCCCTACCGCGGACCGACCCTGGGGCCCCTGGGGAGGGTGGCCACAGGGGGCGTCGGCTGAAAGGTGCCTCGGGGGTCCGAGGGGGCTGAGGACCTTGGTCGGAGGGCAAGGCTGCCGGGTCAGGAAGGCCGCGGCCCGGGGAGGAATGGGGGTTCAGGGGGGATGGGGTCGTGCCCGAGCGGGGGCAGGACCGAGGGAGTTGGGAGCCCAGGACAGAGGGGTCGAAACTGAGGTTGGCCCCAGGACCAGTCCGGGCAGGCCCCGGGCGGGATGGGGACACGTGGCCAGTGTGTGGGGACTGGCGCGTCCGGGTCTCGGAGACACTGGGGGCCTTGGCAGAAGGAGCGGGGCCTCCCTCAGTGGGGCAGAGGGGCGGGCGCAGGTCGTGCTTTGTTTCATGGTGAGGATGTAGGAGGACTGAGGGAGCCTGGACCCAGCCCAGAGTCAGTCAGGGAAGGTCCGTGGTGGGGGATGGGAGCACGTGGCGAGTCCGGACTTCCGCATCCGGGTCTCTCGGGGATAAAGCGCCTGGTGTAAGGAGCCGAACTCAGGGCGTCAGAGGGGAGGGCTCAGGCGCCAATGGGATTTAAGGTATGAACCCTGAGGCAGGAGAGGGGGGACCTCACGGCATTCGGTTCCCAGGGTCAGTTTAGAAAGGCGTCTGGGCGGGATGGGGTCTCCTATGCCCTAGGCTGGGACTCGCGCCTCAGGCTTTCTCTAGTGACTGGGGACCTCTGCAGAAGGAAGAGGGCCTCCCTCGCGTGGGCAAACACGTGGGGGCAGGTGCTGCTGGGCATCTCGGCGAGGATGCAGAGGGAGGACTGAGGGACCCTGGACTCTAGCCCAGAGACAGGGAATTTCCGGGAGGGGGATGGGAGCACGTGGCGAGTCCGGACTTCCGCATCCGGCTCTCACAGACACTGGGGACCTTGGCAGAAGGCCCTGATGCTCAGAGGGGCAGTGGGCAGCCCAGGCCGTGCTGGGCTTCACGGCGAGGATGCAGAGGGAGGTCTGCGGGACCCTGGACCCCAAACCAGAGGCAGCCCCTAGACGTCTTAGTGTAGGACACGGACTCCTCATTTGTGTTCGTATGTGCGTGTTTGTGTACCTCACTTGCCCAGCTGGGTCTCCCGGATGCTGGATGCGCTGGTGTCCAGGAGTCGATCCACGGGCAGTACAGCGCACAAAGGCATAGGCACCAGGGAGCCCCGTTGGAAAGGGGAAGAAGGCCCGAGAGACCTGGACGCCCCAACTCAGCCCCCGTGGTCAGCCCTGGGAAGTCTTGGGCTTTGTCGCTGCACATCGTGGTCACAGGCTTGAGCCAGTGGGCTCAGGGGAGCGATAGCCTTGGTGTGGGAGCACCGGCCCCGGGACAGCAGACAGGAGAGGCCCGGAACCCGCTAGGGCTCGAGGCGAGAAGACCTGAGGGAGTCCCCAGGGTGCCCGCTGGACCGCGGCTTGGTTTAGCTACGGGAGGCTCCTGGGGTGGGCGATCCCACGCCATGGGTGGCCACTTCAGACTCAGGGCCTCTGAGGACCGGTGGTCGCAAGGATGGAGCACCGCCTCAAGAACGTGACAAGGGGGAGATGGCCGTGTGTGGCTGGGGGGAAAGGCGAGGACCACTAGGAGGACTGCAGGATCAGGGACAGAGACCACATTTGGTCCCAGGAGCCCCAGGGACAGATGATCACATCGGGCGAGCCCTGCATTCCCACCAAGTCTCCCAGAGACGGGGGTCTGGGTGGAAGCATCGGGCTTCAAGACCTCCCGGGCGGACCGTGGGCCTGCTGTGGTGGAAGGTGAGGACCAGAGGGAGGACTGAGGCATCCTGGTCCCCAGCATGTTCAATTCGGAGAGGAGGCCCCCGTGTAGGAGGAGCCCATGCCTGTCCTGATGTCCACATCTGGGTGTGAGAGACTGAGGGATGTAGTGAGAATGAACAGGGCCTGGGGTGTGGAGGGCTTGTGCGTGTGTTTGTGTGTGTGTGTGTGTGTGAGAGAGAGAGAGAGAGAGAGAGGAGCATGGGGTGCGGAGGAGGGTCTCAGGTCCTTCTGGGAGAGAGGATGAGGACCCTGTGGCAGGACTGGCCGTACCCGGTCCTCCCTTCTCAACAAAGAAGCCAGTGGTCCGGAGTCCGGCCGTGCCCTGTTGGCAGCCCAGGGAGGATCGGTCAGCGGTGGCCCAAGGTGGCAGGCATGCTCACTTGTCTCATGGGCTGGAAGATGGAGAGACCTCGGGGAGTGAGGTCTCGGGCCGAGCGGCACATGGCCTCTATCTCAGGTTGGGGGCTGGGTGGAAGACCAGGCCCTGGCCAGAAAGAGGATTAGCCTCCCCGGAGCCTGAGGGCATCCCCATCCCAGGACAGAGGGGTCGGTCCCCACTGCCAGCCCTTTGGGATCTTGCTGGAAGCTGACGGTGGGGGACGGACCCTCGGACATGGACGTGGTGGCTCCTCACCATCCTCTGGGAGCTCTCAGGGAGGCGAGGGCCATGCTGGGAGAGGTCAGAGTCGGGTCATCTGAGGAAGCCCACCTGGGAGACACACAGGAGGCCCTGGTACAGCAAGAGTCAATGTGGGGTCCCCCGAGACAGGAACGAGGACCCCTTGGGATGCGGAGAGGATGGCCCAGAAATCTGGCCGGCTCTACCTGACCGCCCTGAGAACCCGGGCTGGGTCTTTCGGGCTGAGCCCCTCTTCGTCCCCAACTCCCTGGGCTCTGGGAGGGGAGGGTCTGTGCCTGAGGGTCTGTACTCAGGTCAGTGGAGGAGGCAGGATCCCCAGGGCCCAGGCCTGACCTCACACTTCTGTTAGCCATGGGGAGATGGGGGGACAGTGGGGAGACGGGGCATCGGTGGGCAGACTGAGTTCTCCTCTCTTTTCCTTCCGGCTTCTCCATGAGATGAGGCCTTGACATCAGAAAGGTGGCCTCCAGTCAACACCGGGAGTTTTCCCAGGCCTTCCTGGGGTCAAGGTATAGACAAAGAAGCAGACCCATCCCACATAGATGGCACCCCCACATGTGGCCGTCCCTGGAGATCCGTGACGAGCCCTGTAGACCTAATGCAGGCCGGTCCAGATGTGACCCCCTCGCTTTCCTTCCGTGGAGGCTCAGGGCCGCGTGGTCTTGCTGGGACCTTTTGGCCTCTGGGCCAAGGGGCGTGGGGCTTAGGTCCTGGCAGGGGATGAAGTCCCCTGAGAGGCCAAGGAGGGGACCGCCCAGCCTGGACGGGTGGCAGACTCAGGAGTCCAACCCAGCCCTCCTGTGTGCCCTGGGCCCCGGGGCTGTGCTCTAAGTGTGTCCCCTGAGGTGTCTTCTCCTTTTCTCCCCTAGGGGTATCGAGAAGCAGCTGTTGGGCCCTCGGTGTGAGGCAGGAGTCCCTGAGATCACGGTGCAGGTGAGGGCCAGTGGTCAAGGTGAGGTACTTGCTCTGAGCCTGACGCCAGGGTCCCAACCCAGAGGGCACCCCTGAGCACCCATGGGCGACGCAGCCCACTGTCAGCTCTGGGACATCTGGGCCTCTGCTGGCTGGGCTGCACCCTGAGGAGCCACCCACATGTGTCTTCAGGTTCAGCCCGACACCATCGCCATGCCCCTGGGTCAGAGGAGTGAGCTGTGGAAGCTGGAGGAAGACCCCGGTCCAGGACCGGGACAGGGCCTGGAGGAGGCAAAGCAGTGCGGGGCTGGAGGGGAGGAGACCCTACCTCCCTCCTCCGCCTCTGCCTCCTCCCAGTCCACCGTCCCTTCCCTCTCTTGCTCGGCCCTGTCTCTGGGCCCCCAGGAGGAGGGGTCTGCTGCGGGGACCCCGAGTCCTCCCCAGAGCCCTCAGATGGCCTGCCCCTTGCCCGCGGCCATGGCAGCCACTGCCTGGAGCCCGCCCGACCAGGGCTCCAGCAGCTCAGATGAGGAGGGGTCCAGCACCGGGGAGGAGTCCGAAGAAGCCGAGCCCAGGCTCTCTGACATACTCCAGGAGAAGACAGCTGACCTGGTGGGGTTCCTGCTCCTCAAGTATCTCACCAAGGAGCCGGCCAGCCAGGCGGAGATGCTGGCGATCGTCGGCGAGGATGAGCAGGCCGCCTTCCCCGGGATGCTGGGCCAGGCGTCCGAGTGCATGCGGCTGGTGTTCGGCGTGGAGGTGAAAGAAGTGGACCCCAGCGAGCACTCCTACGTCCTGGTCACCGTCCTGGGCCTCACCTGCGATGCAATGCTGAACGGTGAGCAGGGCCCGCCCAAGACCGGCCTCCTGGTGGTGCTCCTGGCGGTGATCCTCCTGGAGGGCGACCGTGCCCCCGAGGAGGTGGTGTGGGAAGCGCTGGGGGTCATGGGGGTGTATGCCGGCGAGGAGCACATCATCTACGGGGAGCCCCGGGAGCTCCTGACCAACGTCTGGGTGCAGGAAGGGTACCTGGAGTACCGGCAGGTGCCCGGCTGTGACCCTGCCCGCTACGAGTTCCTGTGGGGTCCCAGGGCCCACGCGGAAACCAGCAGGATGCAGGTGCTGGAGTATTTGCTGCGGGTCTATCCCGGGCTGCCGGTTTCCTCCCTGGCCCCCTCTGCAGAGGCTGTGAGCCATGAAGAAGGGAGGGCCTGAGCCCCAGGGGTGGCTGTGGTGCGGTCCGGGCCCTGGAGGGGTGGGCAGATTGTCCTCGGGGTTCCGGGCACGAGTGAGGCTGTTTCTTGGTTCTTCCCTGTTGGGGAGTGTGTGTGTGTGTGTGTGTGTGTGTGTGTGAAGAGAGAGCCCTGGGATTTCGAAGCAATGCAGGGCCAGGGAGGTTTGGGGGGAAATGCAGGGCAAAGAGCCTCCTTTGGGGATGTGGAGGGCGGTTCCCTGCGATGCCTCCCAGGTTCAAAGCTCAGTGTCCCTGGTGAGCTCTCCAGTGGGTTCCTTGGCGTAGGAGGTTTCATTGGCTTCAGTGACTGAGTGTGTGCGTCACATCCCCCAACACAGCGTTTGTCCTGACCCAGTTCAAGAGTTACGAGTTTTGTCATGTCCCGGGGCCGTCTGGGGGACTTTGTTGGTTACGCATCTGCCTTCAGCTCAGGTCAGGATCTCAGGATCTTGCGATCTAACCCCACATCGGGCTCCCTGCTCAGTGGGGCCTGTTTCTCCCTCTCCCTCTCTGTGTGCTGTTTCTCGAATAAATAAACACATAAAATATCTTTCAGCAAAAAGGATTTTTGCCGTGTCCTAGAAACCAGCCTAGACACCTTGCCTCCTGTTTTGGGCTCTGGGCCAGAATCACAGGGCTTGGCCTCGGGGTGGGTTGGGAAGGCGAAAGAACGGAATAGGAAGGGGAAGGGGGTCAGGAACGGGGGAAGATAAGCGTGTGGGTTCTTGCCTCTGATGCCCCACTGGTGTCATGGTGTCCATGGCAGAGGCACACACACGGGGCTCCTGCCCTGGCTTGGTTCTTCAAGAAAGGAGGAGAAGCGTCCGCTCAGCACAGAGGGAGCTCGGCTCACTGGCTCCTCGATTCCTCAACGTGGGCTGAGTTCTACCGTCCGGAAGGCCCTGCGGCTGAGCGCGGAGGACGCTAGAAGCAGGACGCGTCCCAGCCATAGGGGACTGTGTGTAGCAGCCCCAGTCGTGGCACGAAGGTGGGCAGGCGTGCCCTGAGAGCTGCAGATGAAGCGGAAGCAGTGAGGGGGTGTTGCCCCCGAAGCGAGGACGGCCCTGGAAATGCCCCTGACCCAGCCTGGGCGGAGGGGCTGTGACTAGAGGGGCCCCATGATCGCTTCTGTGCTGCCGGTCACGGGGAAGCTGGGTGGTGACAGTGGCCCTCTTTGGGCATCGGGTGCTTTTGGGGTGGGAGAGATGTCTTAAATGGATAAACGCCGGGAGCAGTTTGCATTGGGCCGTGGAGAAGGCCGAGTGTCTGTGGCCTGAAGGTACAGCGTGCCGGGCCCTGTCACAAGGTATTTGAACACAGTGAAGGTTCAGTGGCTTTATTCCTACCTTCTCCACGAACGTTCTGGGGACGACAGTGGGGAATGCGCACATCCCAGACAGCCCTGTTCCCCCCGGACTGGGGGAGCCCTCGCTGCCTCCTCGGCCAGGAGAAATTATCGGGACTCCCCGGAGTTGTCCGCGCCCAGTCCTGAAGAGTGGCTGGGTGTTCGTGGGAAGAAATGATTGAAGCTCAGAGGTCTGCATGGGAGAGAAGCTGAAAAGAGGCATCGAGGTGGTCTCTTCCTGTTCCTGGGGACGTTTGGGTTCCTTGCACGCAGCTGGTCTGGCCTCCCTGCGCCACCCTCACCCATTTGGGCACTATCTGTCCTCCCGGAGGTGCACAGGCAGGGAGCTCGGGGTGCTTCGCTTCTCTGACGTTCCACTCGAACCCCGCATCTGTGATCTATCAGGGCAACGGAAGATTTGTAGAGGGTGAGCATGGGGTGGTGGGTCACAATAGCACCGGACAGCTGTCCCAAGCAGCGCAGACCCTCAGACGCCAGCGTGCCCCTGTTCCAGCCTCTTCTAAAGTGGGACAGGAGCAGAGAATCACGGGTTAGAGAGGTTTCGGACTGTGCATCCGAGGGCAGCGAACATGGTCAGCCCACTGAGATCTTGGAGGCTATGGCCCTGGGAAGTGCCGAAAGGGGCTCCAGAGTGAGGAGGGTGATCAGCCCCGCTGAGATGTCGTGAACAACCATAGCCACGTCCGTGCGTGTGCCAACTCGGGAACATTAGGTGCGATCCCGCACTTGAAGCCCCTGTCCCTTGGTCTTTGGGCACATCCAAAGGCGGAGACTTTCAAGGCAAATTGGACTTTCTCAGGAACCCCTCCCAGAAATGAGGGGGTTTTGTGAAGTAGCACAGTGAAGTAGCACAGCGGCTTTGGGCTGAAAACGTAGTCCGCAAGAGTGAATCAGAGCGATGTCCAGTGCCAGGGCCCCCCCTTGTGCTCCTCCTGTCCCCAGGCTAAGAGGGAAACGGCGTGGCCTGTCCTCTCGCACTAAGGAAGGCTCCCGTGGCAGAATCCTGTTTGTCACAGGCATTCCTATCGAAGGCGCCCCAGGGCCCTGGATCCGTTCTTTGCCATGGCAGCACAGAACAGAGAGCGCACCGCGTCCTCAGCCAGACTCTGGTGTCAGACCCATGGATGCTTATGGGTGTGTGTCATGCCCGACGTGTGGGCCTTACTGCTCCGCGCAGGGCGGGCGGCCTTCCCCACAGGAGCCCCTGCTCGGGAAACGGGCTGTAGGGATGCTTCCTGCCCCCTGCACCGCCAGGTCCCTGAGCTACCCTGTCAGTGCCCGCGGGGCCGTCATGAGTCTCTTTTGGGAGCCGGGCAGCCAGCTGCATGTGGGCCTTGTGGGAACTGGGGTGGGGGTCCTCCTCCTGGGGCCCGGCCCGCAGCCCCCATGCCTCGTGCACTGCCCAGCCTGTCCTGACCCTGGCCTCGGTCTGCAATGTCTGCGGTCTCGTCCTCCTGTCTCCCCGCTGCCAAGCCCTCACCCCCCAGTCTTCTCACACTCATCCTGCCTCGGGAGGCCCCAGCCGTGGATCCCGCTCAGCATGCCCGCGCTTCCGCTAGAGCTGACTCGACACACTGGTGGCGCGTGTGCCCGGGGCCCGCGAATGACAGTCGTCGCCCGGTGACTGCGTGAGACCGTGTACAACGCTGTGTTATTTTCGGAGATGTCCTGTGTAACCCCAACTGCTTCATGAAGCAGGTGGCCCTGCGCAGGTGACGCTGACGCTTTGCTTCCTGAGGCTGAGCCAGAGTGGGCGTGTGTCCCTGTCAGCCATCCCCAGAGCCTGCTGGGACCCTGGTGTCTGCAGTCGGGCCGTTGGGGCAGAGGAGAGCCTTGCAGGTGATGGCGTGGCCACCGGCACGCTCCCCCACTCACCCCAGACACCCCCAGTCTCAAATGAGGACTTAGAAAGCAGCCCTGGAGGAGGGGGTTTGGGTTCCCAGGCGGCAGGCTGTACAGAGGTTTGGCCGCCCCAGGAGAGGTGGGAGGAGGAGCACCCCCTCGTCATCCCGTCTGGACTGCCCTGGGCTGAGCAGGGGACGGTCAGGGGAGCCCAGAGGAGGCTGAGGTGAGCTGGAGCCTGTTTGTCCTCTTGAACTGGGTGCTCTCGGCCCAAGTTCCAGGACTGGAGCCCGGGGAGCACTCCAGGATGGAAGCAGGGATACTGCGTGCCCTCCTCGGAGGGAACGGACTTGGAGTTTGTGGGATGGTGTTTGATCCAGACCGTCCTGGACTGCTTTGCTGTCCCACTTCGGACTCGCCCAGCGCCACCACGAGCATCCCTCAGGAAGGCATTTCAGGGGTGCCAGGCTCTCTCAATCGTGTCGACGGTAACACACGTCACCCGGGTCCCCGGCAACTGTGGCCAGGGCTGGGCAGGGCAGGGACCGGCCCCCTTACCCGTTGGCCAGACAACGTGACAGTCTCTAGGTGGCCTGACCCGTTCCCAGGAGGGGCTGGTGTGAGGTGTCTCAAGCACGGTCCTGCTCCTCTCAGAAGCCCCCGTTGCCCGGGCACAGCCATGCCTTCCTGAATCCCCGCCGCCTCGCCAGGGGTCTGGCCTTCAGGCTGGCTCCCACCGACCGACCGTCTTCTGGGACAAATACCGCTGTCCCCGGTCCTGGCGCCTTCACGAGCAAGCCTGGGGCCTCTCTGCCTGTAGCGGGCCCGAGCTAGGGCTGAGCACAGGGCAAGGGCAAGTGGCGGGAGGCAGGGTGTGAGACCAAGGGACAGCCAGGAGACAGTGGGAACGGCAATGCTCCATTTCCCGAGCCCCCGGACAGAGGATGTGTGCAGAGGGTCCCCCGGACACTCCCCCTTGGGCAGGCCGTGACAGTCCTTAGACCCGGTGGGAGGGTGTTTTGAACTGCCGGCCCGCTGCGTGTCTGATGTGTAGCCTGCCCAGGGGAGTGAGCCCGCTGGACACCGTGGGACCGCCCCGTCGGCTGGGAGGGAAGGGGACAGGACTGGGAAGGGGCGTGGCCGAGCAGCGGCCGGGCCCAAACCCAGAGCAGCCTTCGGTGGGCCACGGCTCCTCCATCCGCGTGCGAGTGGGATCTTGTCCTCCCACGACGCCCCATCCCCCACTGAGGTGTCCTGTCTTCCGAGGACGACTCCTGGCTTTGGGAGTTCCCAGACTTTGCTGTCGGGGAGGACCGTGAGCTTTAGGAGAGGTCCTGGTCACACGCACTGTGGGACGTCCGTCAACTGGGGTCTGTCGGATAGATTTCTCCGGCGGAGAGCCGGCTACAGCTTTCTGAGAGGAAGAGCACAGAGGAAAGAGATGCTCACCCCATCCTCTGGAGGGTGTCTCCGGACGAGGAGTACGGGTCGTCACTGCAGATGCTGACCCTGCGCATGCGGCTGAGGTAGAGGCTGTCGGGGTCCCCAGTGGAAAGGGACCCTATCATTTGTCTGTTTCACGGGGTGCTGTTGGGGGAGGTCACTGTGCCCAGCCCCACCCTCTGGGGAGCCGGCTGCGCTCCTCCTCTCTGGGGGAGCGGTATCTACTTTGGTAGCTTGGGCCTCGCCTGCGGGAGGCTTGTCCACTCTCGTGCATTTGTCCCTTCACCATGCCATCCTGTATTTCCTCACTAGGGACTCGAGGAGGTTTTATTCTGTCGTTGGGGTCACATCCCAGTTTCGCTCGATTTGGTCGCTCACACTGTTCTAGCGTTGGTCTTCCGAAGGGATCTCACTCAGCTTCCGAGTCCCTTTGAGGTACAGAGTGGCTTTGTTTCGTTTTCATTTTATTTTTACCGTGTCCCTCCTTTCTGGCACTTTGAGATGCTCCCGGCTCCTTGTGACCTAATAAGATACTGATTTCTGTACTTCTACATCTATAGCTCTAGATTTTGTCTGTCTGTCTGTCTGTCTCCCTCTCTCTCTCTATCATACAGGTCTCCGGCTCCGGTTCCTGACACGGGGCTCCTACATCCCTTGTAAACGGGGTGCTGGGAGGATCGCTTCTCTTAACATGTAGTCTCTGATCCTGTGCCCGGGTCCCTCCCCGACTCCCCAGACGGATGCCATCATCGGGCCGTTCCTGCCCTTTAACAGGGTGATAAACACAAGTGTCTCCCTGAGTTCTGTGAGCTGTTGTATGTTGTAGCAAACTGTCGACTGCACGGTGAGAAGGCCAGGGAACCCCCGGCGTGTAGCCCACTCCGAGCTGTGGGTAACGTGGGGACCTGAGCGACTGGCATCTAAGGTGGGGGGCCGTCCTGTGGGGCCAAGCCCTGACCTCACGGGATCCGGTGCTGTCTGCCGGTGGAGAGGGTCGGGGGGGGGATCAATACTTGAGTCAGGACACCCAGCTGGTGCAGCAGAATGCTTGCTGTCGGGGCAAGGGGAGCCCCCAGACGTGTCACAAATGGTGTGAGTGGGGTAGCCGTGTGGGAGTAAAGGACAGACACGTAGCACCAAGACTGAGCTTTTGTCCGTCGCTCAGCCTGCACCTTTCCTGCCCCTGTCCTGGAGTCATCCGTTCGCCTAAGGAGCCCTGCTTCCTTCCCTTGAGGAAGGGATTTAGAAGCCCAGATCGGCGTGCCTGCTGGGCCCGTGCTATCGGGCCATTATTAGGTATAGGCCCTCTCTGCCGACGGAGCAAAGAAACACCCAGGTGTACTCACGCCCGTGTCCACGTGTGTCTACGAACGTTTCCATGTGTGATCTTCTGCTCTATGGGGAGCTAAACGTGGCCTCATGCTCCTGACTCCAGCGCTCCTCTGGTACCTCCTGGATCATTCGAGCCTCCTGCCCTCATTTAGACGTAAATATCCCTTTCGACGGGGAGCAAATGGCTCCGCTTAGGGGCCATCCATCGGCCTAGCTGCTCAGGTGGACGGACTTGGGTAGGAGTGTCAGGAGGTTAACCTGGGGACGCGGCCTCCTCGGGGAAACAGCTCCGTGAACTAGAACGCGGGGTTATGTCGTTCCCTGGGCCTCGCGTCCTACTGACGCCCTCACTTCCAGAGCAATGTAGGTAGCACCTTCCCAGGCCCCTCCAGGAAGGGCGTCTCGTGCTTTCGTCGTACGCTTCCCAGGGCTGGATTCCTCGGGCGGGCTGCATTCCTCCCTGGGATTCCACGGGCCGCTGTGTGATTTGGTGCCTGTGTGTACTTGACATACAGGAAGGCACACCCTCGTGCTGTAAAGTTCAGTGGGCTTGACAAGTGCATCGCACCATCCAGTCACGGGGCCGGAGTACGCAGAATGCTGTCACTGTCCTAACATGTGCCCTGCCTCCACCTAGTCGGTCCTTCCTCCCGTCTCCCGAGCCCGTGGCGATCGCCGATCTTTTGGGCCAGTTCTCTAAGTTTGCCTTGCCCGGACGCCGCGGACCTGGAATCTGACGGTAAGCAGCCTTTCAGAAGGACCTGCAGGAACTGGAATCCTCTGTCTTTTTCTCTCTTGGTCACTTCTCCTCGTCTTTGCAAAGAAACGACTTCTGTTGGCGTCGATTTTCTCTGCTGCTCGTCTTTTTCCTCGGCGGGATTTCATTTGTAAGCAGTCTCTACGCCCAGAGTGGGGCTGGAAGTCACAGCTCCGAGATCAACAGGCACATACTCCGCCGACTGAGCCGGCGGGGCCCCAGTCGTATCTCGCTTCTCTGCTTCATCTGCTCCTCGCACTCTGTTCTCTCTTGCTGTCTTCCTTGTGCTTGCTCGGGGTTCCCTCTGCTCTTTGGCCAGCGTGCTGATGTGGCAGGTTAGGTGTCGGGGCTTTCGGCCTGCTGGCTGGTGGCTTTTCACGTGGGCGTTTCCCACTGTGCGCTTCTCGGGGGCTCTTCGGCGCCTTCCCGTGAGCTTTGGCGCCGAGTCTCTAGCACTTGTGCATGTGAAAGAATTTTCCAGGCTCCTTCTGTTTCCCAGTGTGATTCGGTGGTGACGGCTACAGCCCAAATTGCTGTCTGCCCCACATTCATTGGGGGCCTCCATGCTCCCGGCCCCTCAGGGTGTGACTGTTGCTGGAGACAGGGCCTTTTAAGTGGTGACGGCGAAAAGGAGTGTGGCCTTCAGTATGGCCAGTGTCCTCGGGAGAGGAGTGGAGGAGGACGCGGCAAAGGAGACAGCAGGGGCGGGGCTTGCCTGCACGCGGAGGGTGGCCGCGGCAAGAGGCAGCGAGAGGGCGGCCACCTGCGCGCGGGGGAGAGAGGCTGTCAGGAGAGCCCACGCCTGCAAGCACCTTCATCCTGGACTCCCTGTCTTCCGAACCGGGAAGGAATCGGCGTCCGGCGCGCAGTGTGTGGTCTGCGGATGTGGCAGGCGGGGCCGACGGACACGGTTCTCTGGGGATGCGCTGCCCGCCCTCCGCCCTCCACGTGCTTGCGCGTTTCCCACCCCACGCTCCGGGGTGGAGGACGGCTCTCCTTCCGTTTCGGCCGGAGGACATGCCTTGTTGGGTGTCAGCCCTTTAGGTTCTGGAGGGATGGGCTGTGGACAGGCATGCAGGCTTTCTGGAGAAAGGACCCCAGAGAAGGGTATTCAGTCTGTGCTTGGTGGGGGGGGGGGGTTCCCCGTAGCTGTCCTTAGATCCCCTGGCCTTCAAGGGCCGCTGGAGTCTTCCTTCCTGAGCTGCGGCTGCCCATTCTCTCCTTCCGTGAGAGCGGGCTGTGTCCGCCGGCTCCGGCCACTTCACGGAATGCCGCCTCCTGGGCGGCTTCCCCGGCAGGCATTTGGCTTCTCTCGGTTCTGGAAGCCAGTCGTCCAAGACCCAGGGGTCGCGACATTTGGTTCCCGGTGACAGAGAGCCTCTCTTCTTGGCTTGGAGAAGGCCGCGTCTTCTCACTGTGCTCCTCCCCCTCCCATGGCCTCTTTTCTGTTCCGCGGCCTGTCTCCTGATCAGGTGGCTGCTGAGGGGATCACTCAAGGGTCGTCACCCCGGGCAAAGGGAGCGATTTTTTATGAAGTGGGGCCCCCACCATCCAGGAGTGAGTGCACGGGGACCCTCGCTCCTACTTAAGGCCGCAATAGCTGGGCCACATTTCAGCAAGCGCCCATGGGTGCCGTCCACAGCACTGGCCTCGGCGCGGCGCTCTCCGTGGGTACTGGCTTCTGCCGGACCCGAGAGCGCCAGGGCGGGTGCGGCCATTTGCTGTCTGCGAAGGAGCGGAGAGGCTGAGGGCATCAGCTCAAGGTGGCTGGACACAAGGCCGCTCTTGGGGGCAGAATCGGAGGCCTGCTGTCCCCAGAAGCCCAAGTCCATCCGCGCTCCCACACGTGGGCACTCCGTAACCTACTCCCCGTTCCCGTCTCCCCAGTGCATTCCACCTCGCTCGGGCCCCTCACAGGCACGGCAGCAGGAACGGGGTCCCTGATAGGAACGGGGTCCTGGCCCCTCTTGTCCATGATAGGTGACAGACGGGGTGGTCAGTGAGGGGAACGGTGGTCCAGGCCCCTGGACCCAAGAGCACACCCAGAGGTGGCCCAGGCGCTCCCGGTGGCTCCCGCCTCTCCCGCTGCGCTCGGGAAGAAGAAAAGGCTGAGGCCCCTGAACGCTTGTCTCCGAGTGGTCTGGACAGAGGGTTTTCCTGGCCCCTCTTGTCCATGATGGCCGGAGGTGGTCTCAGTCGTGGGGGAGGGGGTGTAAGGACAGGCGAGCATCCTGGCGCCGGGTCCCCGTTTGTCGGGCTGTCCCGATAGAGAAGGCAGCAGACTGAGGAGGTGGGCTCCTAGCTGCCCCGGGCCCATGCACAGGGAGGTTCCTGGGAGGTCGGGGCTGCCTCTGGACGGGATCCGTGACGAGCCCCGTGGGTCCCGGCCTCACGGCGGCCTGGGTCCCCACTCCCCTAGCTGGACCCCAGTGCCCTCTCGGATGTCAGAGGTCCTGGGGAAGTAGCGGGGCTCCCCAAGAGCAGATTGGGCTTCCTTGCCAGGACCGCTCTGGCGGGGGGGGGGGCGGGGGTGGGCGGGAAGGAGGTCCCTGGGCCAGGTGGGTGAGGGTGCATAAAAGGTCCCAGGCCCAGACCGGGGGGCGGGGCAGCACCGTGGCCCAGACCTCTGAGGGCCTGTGTGCGGGATCCATCAGTGACAACGCAGACCCGACCTGCCCCTGTCTGAGGTTCTGCCCCGGGCCGAGGGCTGGGACCCGGGGCCCATCTCTGCGTTTTGTCACCACGCCCGAGCCCCTGGTCGGGTTGCAGGTGTGGCCGAGACTCTGACCGTGGCCTCTCGTCAGCCTTACCTGCAGGTCTGTAGAGCAGGATTCCTTGCCCTGTCTTTGCTTGGAAAGGTTCACGCCAATATTCGGCGGCCGTCCTCCACCAAGGGCTCTGTGCCGAAGGCCCGGCCGGTGTCCCTCACAATAGGCCTTTAAGCCCCCTGGGTCCACGAGGCTGACACGGCTTGACACGTGCAAATGCAGCTCTGAGATGTAGCCAAAGGAGGAGGAATGTCAGAGTAGGAGCCTCGAAGCACGTCAGAGTACGAAACTTGAACCTCGGTGATTTAGCCAAGCGGACAGAAACCCAGGGTTCCCTGGCCTGTGGGATGCAGTGGGCTCCCAAGAGCTGCAGGGCGCCCCCACCTGGCAATAGCGGCCTCCTGCTTGGGAGGCACCTGGTAGGCCTTGGACATGGCTTTCCCAAGGGTGGCATCCATTCTGTCGTCACGGCGACCTGCACTCTGCACACTTTAACCTGGGCTGTCATCAGGTGCAGCTGACCTTTTCAGTGGCCTGTGTTTTGGGGAAGGGGAGGGGCGTGTCCTTGCTCTGAATCCTGCCTTGCAGACTGAGGTCCTGAGCCTCAGGGTATCTAGTGGAAGCAGGAGGCCAGTTGGGGAGAGTTGGGGGCGGGGGGCACACTCGGGGCCAGAGTCTGTGCTCCGGGGAACTATGGGCGTGGGTGGGGGGCGGGTCCTCCTTTGTGCGGGCGTGGGGGGTGGGGTCGCTGTGCCAGCCACTGCAGGCCGTTCTGACGCATCCGTGGCCTCTGCCCTCCGGGTGACAGGAGCATCCCCTCCCCATCCCCGCCCCGCTCCCCAGTGGGGACCACGGGAATCTCTCCAAGCCTTTGGCCCCTGTCCCCAGTGAAGGGATCGCCCTGGTGCAAGGGGTTGCCCTGGGGGAGAACCGCTCTTCTTGGGTACTGGGCTGCGATTTCGAATGCTCTGCTGGGGCACGAAGTCTCAGCTCTTGGCTCCTCTCTCAGAAGGCCCTGTCGCGGGTCACCGCCTCAGCTTCTGCTGTCCCAGAACCACGTGATGGGCCATGCCCTCCTTTGGGGGCTAGGGCCCAGAACACCTGGTCGGTCTCAATGGCACTGGGGATTCGTGTTTCCTACGGTGAGTCTTGTGACGGGCGTGACCACAATCCTCCCCAAGACCTCAAGGGCACCCAGAAGAGGCCGTGTGTGTTTCCACGGGACACGCGCCCGAGGACCGACGATGACGGCGCTTCTGTTTCCTTGGGGTGGCCATTCAGGGTGTGAAAGGCCCCGGCTCCCCTCCCCTCCCCTCTGCCACCGCTTGGCCCCTTCTGCAAAGAAGGCACAGAGAGAAAGGGAGCCTAGCGGAGCCGGTGGAGGCCCAATGGGGAACGGACGTGACCGCAGCCCAACATGGAGGCGGCTTGGGCAACGCTCGGCGGGAAGAGAGTCCACGGCCGCCAAAAATCACCCGGCTCTCCCACGTGGGTATCAGACGTCCCGGCTCTCGAACTTTGCAGCACACTGCCCACGGCCCTCCCTAGGCCACCCTCGCTGTGCAAACTGCCCTTCCACCTTCCCAGATGGCCTCACCTGGGATGGTATCCTGGGAACCACAGGAAGAGCCAAGGGCGTCTGGGGGCCTCGGTGGTGGATGGAGCGTGTGACTCCGGGTTGCAGCTCGGGGCATGTTCGCAGGGTCCTGGCATCTGCTGTGTCAGGCTCCCCGCTCAGAATGGGGTCTGCTTGAGTTTCCTTCTCCTCGCTCTGCCTCGCCTTCTGCTCCCTCCCCAGCTCTGGCTTGCTCTCCCTCTAAGAAATGAAATCCTAGAAGAAAAGAGAGTAACATGCCGCGCGGCCTCTCCTGTTCCCCCCGAGCACCGGCTGCCTCCAAGACCCATGTGGCCGCCTCGGCTCAGCCCACGGGACGCTTCCACGCTCAGTTCCCTCCCGGGTGAGCTCAGGGTGCTCCGCAGGAGCCCAGCCCAGGAGGGCTCCGGGCCAGCCAGGTTCCATGGGCAGAGGCTGGGAGGGTCGGCGCGCAAGCAGGACTGAGCGGTGGGAGGAAGCGTGGGGTGATGGGTCTGGCCCCGAGGCCACGCCATCTGGGTTGTGCCCATGCGAGCACGCCCTGTCTGAAGAGCAGGTGACCCAGGTGACCGTTGGGCCCTCCGGCCCCTTTCTGTGGAGACGTGCATGTCGTCAGGCTCCCCGCGGGTGGAGGTTCTGACGGGGGTGGGGTTCAGAGCGCTGTGTGGTTGGGGATCGGGAGGCACGCGCGAGGCCAAGGCAGGGATGAAGAGACCAAGTGCGCCTGCCAAGCGCTGAGGCGTTCCCGGGTTAAGGACTCTCTGGAAGGGGGTGAGGACCCACTGGTGAGCATCGGTTCCCAAGGGAGCAGCCTGGGACAGGCTAGACGGGCCGCGGCCAGGCACGCGCTAGCCTCGGGGGGACGGGGGCCCCTGTTTGCCGTTGCCGTGTGCCCGTCACGTATGGGCTCTCCCCCCCTGCTCAGGGGGACTCCCTACTCCTGCCCAGTGGAAAAGTTAAGGGCAGCGGTGTCTCTCCGTCCTGGGGACGGTTGCTTTTCCCCCTCTCCCCCGCTGCCCGGTTCCAGAGCCCATCTGGTATGGTCTATGGCCCGTGAAGGCCACGGCGGGAGCCCGGGAGCTCGTTGCCCGTGCCCCTTGAGACACTCTGTCTTTGAGGCGGCTCGGGGTGCGGAGTGCGCGTCCTCGAGGCGCTGCACGCCCCAGGAGCCGGAGGTTGTTTCCTCCCAAGTCGGAGCATGACGCGCTCGACATGTTGAGTTCGGAAGAGAAAGAGGACGACTGGGGACAAAGGGGAAATGTCACCAGCTCCTCTGACAGGGACGGGAAGAGCCCTTCCCCCCCCCATGCATCCTGTCCTCCAGACACCAGCAGGCAGCCTCTGCGCTGCAAACCCGTAGGACCCGGCGGCGACCGTCTCCACCCACCTCTGGGTGCTGGAGGACGGTAGGGCCACCTTTTCTCCCCTCCTATGAGGTGCGACCTGACCTCCCCTCGTGGGTCAAGGGAAGGTCCTGTCATACAAGGGCCCCGGCACGACGGGGAAGGGCGCCTGCCCGGCCAGGAAAACCCTGCCGCGGTGAGCCCTCGGCCCCCGATGCCAGCTTCTCGGACCCGTCAGGCGGCACACGGAGGCCTTCCTCAGGAGCGGAGGCGGAAACCCTGAGGGGCCTGGTCTCCTGGGCCCCCGCATCCACCAGGAGGGGTGTCGTGCCAAGTTCTTGACGGCGCAAGCAGAAAGCTGAGGCCTAGCCCGCCGCTAAGAAAGAAACATCGCAGAGGCCGAGGGCACTGGGGTTCATCAACAAGGGGCTCCCTCTCTGACACATTTTATTAACCTGCCTGATTTCCGACAACCAGACGGCCCTGGCTGCGGTGATGTGCCTAGCGGGGGCCATCGGGGGGCCGAGCGGTCGGTGGCAGGTACTCGGGGAAACAGCGGCAGTTGGGACAGCAGTGGAAGGGGCTCGGGGGGTGAGGGGTCAGGGTCACGGGGGTGACGGGTCCGGCAGCCACACCAGGCAGAGCGGCCACGCCGGGCCCCCAGGGGTGGTAGAGCGGCAGCAGCCCAGCCACGGGGAGCTGCACGGTGGGCCCGGGGAGGAGCACGGGGGGCCCGGGGGCGAGGCCCAGCCCCGACGCGTAAGGGTGTATCTGCGCGGGAGGCAGGGTGACACAGACCCAGGGGAAGGTCGCGGGCTGGGCCACGGCCGGCGCCAGGCAGATGGGCGCCTGGGCACCCTGGGGCTGGCCGTGCACGGGCTGGCCTGCCGCGGCGCGGGTGTCGGCCACGGTGGTCCTGGCCGCCGCGCCGGCAGTGGCAGGAGGGGCCGACCCGCTCCTGCCCTGGATGGTGGGGCCGCCGCCCTGTGGGCTGCTCTCTGGCTCCGGCGGGTCCCCGGCAGAGGACAGGACTCCCTCGTGCCGCAGGCCGGGTGTCGGTGCCGCCGGGGGGACGCCCAGGGTGTCGGGCTCGGGCTTGCTTTCCATCTGCCTTACTGTGGATTTCACGGCCACTCTCCTCTTCATCCTCAGGAGCAGGTGAGGACAGTCTCTCTTGAAGAAGGGGCTCCTGTAGAACTGTAACTGCGGGGAAAATGGAAAGAGGACGAGAGAGTCCGTGTCACAACAGAGTTGATCGCAAGCGGCAGCCGGGTCGGGGCAAGTGCGGTCCGAGGTAGTCCTAGGCCCCGAGGCCTCCTGGGGGCAGGTCCCGGTCCGGGCAGGAAGCCGCGTGCTCGCTGTCCCATCGTCCGCCCTCGCTCACTTAGGACACCCACGGCCCCTGGCGCCAGGGTTCCAAGGGGCCTCCCGGGTCAGCATCCACGCCCAAAGGAGGGGGGCTTGGAGTCCAAGGGAGGGAGGCTCGGGATGGGCAGACGGGGGCGGGAGCCTGGGCGGCTGTCCGAGCCAAGGTCCGCTGGCCGCAGAAGCGCGCCCTGGCTGGGAGTCCCCGGCTCTGGGCATCTAGGGGCCCGCTGGGCTTGGGAAGCACGCCCACTCCTTCAGCCCTCCACAGGCTTCCAAAGGGCTTTGGGGCAGCACAGCCCCCAGCCGCCCAGGGACACCGCTAGTTCACGAAAGGGGCCCGACCACCTGCCTCGGCGACAGCCGAGAGCTGCGGGAGCCCGTGTGGGCACGCTCACAGCCCCCGGTGACGCGGGGTCCCCCCCCCCGAGCAGCAGGGCGGGAGGATCCGGTGTTTGCGGAGGTTTCGGGCACAGGCCCCGTGCAGGCAGCGTGCCATTTGGGGGTGCCCAGAGCAACGACGTCCCTCACGTGTGGCCATGCCCGGATGCCCATCGCCTCACAGACACACCCAACCAAAAGACACAAACCTAGAGAAATGGGAAAAGCGGGGGGGGGGGGGGGCGCTGAGGGGAGGGTCGCAGAAGAAAGAAGGGAAAAAAGGAGAAGACCCTTTCTCCCTCATGAGGAGAGCTCTGAGCGTCTACTTTCTTACCAATTCCCAGTGCCCCCCCTACCCCCCGAGTGCCTGCCCGGGTCGGCAGCGCGCCCATCACGCGGGTCCTTGAAGAAGGCACCCCCGACACCCTTGGCGCCATCCTGGGCACTTTCCCCACAGTGGGTCTCGGTCGCCGACCCCACTGCCCAGAGGGAGACCCGGGCCCCAGATGCCCAGGAGGCGGCCCCGGGGGCTCCCACCCCCCCACCCCGACCCCAGCACGCCAGAGCCTGGCGGCTCGGCCCCCGTTACCTTGCTCAGGACATGAACAGGGGCCCCTCCGGTGAGAAAGCTGGTAAGGCAGATGGATGTGTGGACGTCCCGGCGCAGTTTGCTGAATCCATACAGGTTGAGCTGGCGGACGAAACTCTTCATACAGTCTGTTTCGAACACTTTGTCCGGACCCTCCCTCTCCAAAACCTCCTTCTGAAACAGCTTCTCGTTGATGCCTATGCAGGTGCCATCCTTGGCCCACCAAATGGACGCAAACTGGGTGCTGTTGACGATGGCCCACAGCTTCTTGGGAAAGGGCAGGCAGAGGAGACTGCCTTCTCCCACCGACAGGGCGTCCTGGGAGGTGCGCGGCCTTTTGAGCAGAGGCTCTTGGGTCAAGGCCTGGAAAGCGTTTTCCTCCAGCAGCAGCCTGAAGCCAGGGTCGCCAGGGGACACCGGCTGCGCCAGGGTGAGGGGAGGCTGTGCTGGAGGAGCGCTGCTCTCCGGGCCCACGGCGGCAGGAGCCCCCTCTTCTGGAGGGGAGGGCGGCGGCCCCAAGCCCTGCGCCGGGCCCGGCGGGCCCCGCTTCTCCTTGCTGGCCATACTCCGCTCCGGCGCGTCCCTCCTTCCTGTAGACCTGCGAGTGCGGCCTGGCCGGCTGCACCCCTTGATAACAGGGCGGCCCGGGGACATCACAAAGGGGCTCCAGTTACTTGGGGGGTGACATCACAAGCCAGCCAGCCAGTGACCTGATAAAGGGCCAGCCACACGAGTGACCTGTCGGCACGCCAACCTTCTGGTCACACCCGGTCCTTCCCTGGGCAAGGGGAGCCTCGTCTATGGTTTTAAAGTAACACACCCAACAGGGGCCCCTGGGTGGCTCAGTGGGTTAAGCCGCTGCCTTTGGCTCAGGTCATGATCTCAGAGTCCTGGGATCGAGCCTCGTATCGGGCTCTCTGCTCGGCAGGGAGCCTGCTTCCCCCTTTCTCTGCCTGCCTCTCTGCCTACTTGTGATCTCTCTCTGTCGAACAAATAAATAAAAAAAAATCTTTAAAAAAAAGTAACACACCCAACATCCGGGGCCAGCCCCAGACCGTCCTTCCATCCCACACCTAGCTCCCCGGGTGCCGGCTGACCTCCGCTGGCCTGCGTCCTTCAAGAGGTCAGAGGTCGTTCTCCGGGCCCGTGGGTCTCGAGAGTCCCTACCGAGATGCACGCTTTCAAGCAGGGAGCAGAGGCTGGGGCGGGCGTCCACGGTCAAGGGTGTGGGCCACGCGGGCCTTTTAGCATCGTCCCAACAGGGTGCTGAGGTCCTCCCCGGAGACCCTCCTAGTCTACCCACGCCGTGGGCCCCCCGAGGCCACATGGCCGATGGCTGCTTAGGTGAACAGGTTAGCCAGGTGTGTCCCACCACCACCCCGCAGATGGAGGAGGAGGAGGAGGAGGAGGAGGAGGAGGAGGAGGGGGAGGAGGGGGGGGGGCAGGAGGCGGCCTTCTCCTTCCTTGCCTCTCCTCAGCCTGCACCTGCCCCCTTCACACCCGGCCACCACCTCCCAGGCAGACTGTGGGGCCGGCCGGGAGCCGGGGGCCTCACACCGGCTGGCTTCCTTCTCTTTCCTGCACTGACGGTGGCAGGGGCACCCGTCCTGGCTGGCAGCCAGGGTTTGAGCTCCGGGATCCTTCGCTGGGCTCTGGGGCCTGGAGGATCCAGAAGAGGAGGCCATGCAGAGAAGCCTTCTAGCACATTCTCCCCACGTGCAGGCCCACCTCCCCCCAAGCACTCCCTCCCCAACTCGATTGTGGGCGTGGAACTCAGTGAGTTTCCAGAGATGGCCACGCAGCAGCCGCACCGCCAGACTGGAGGCTATTTTGTCTAGCAGCAAATAGGCAATAGAGTCTGTGGCCTGGGGCTCCCCGCGGGGCCTCACTCCATCCCCGGCAGGCACAAACCGCGGGCTGAAATGCCACCCGAGCCGAGTGCCCGGGAAAATGCCGAGACAGCGGGGGCCGACGGACAGAGGTCCCAGGGCAACCGATGTAGGGGGGAGCGGCACCAGCGGCTGCCGTCACCGCGCGCTGCCTCGGGACCACGACAAGTGCCCGTCACGGGTTCAGACTGGCCTGGGGCTGGAGAGTAGTGTCGTGGGGCTCCTGAGCTGTCGCGGTGTCGGCGGGGGTGTCCCAGGCCACTGGTCGAGGCTCCCGGCGTCCGTCTTTCCCTCCACATTCTCCGTGTTCAGGCTGTCCCTGCAGGCGCGTTAGAGATGTTCCCCCGCCCCCCACCTCCCCCCAGCCCCCCGGCTGCCCTTGTCCGCTTGATGTTTCCTTTGGTGGAAAGGAAGAGACAACTGTGGGAGAATTACAGCCACCTAAGCTCTGTTGCATAAATCCACTGAGTCAGAGGCTGGATCACTTTAAGGAACCTGGAGCTTCTAGTTCAGAACTTCACTGAAAACTGAGCCCACCTCTGATTTCCCCTTTGTTGACTAATTTCCCAAAGAAGAGACTCCTTCCCATGACCTTTGGCTGTAGGGCCCTGCCACCCACCTCTGATCCAAGACCTGAGTCTCTCTTCAATCTTCCCAGAAGCAGATTTTTCCCCACCTTGAGTTCATGCCTCGAAACACTTGAGGCTGACTACAAAATTTTAGAATCCAAGCTGTCCATTGACTGTCCCATAACTGAATGCTGCCTACCTACCAGGTCATCAGCCATCCCTAAATCAGACATACTTTCGTCTATTGTTCCTTGCTCTGTGCTTGGACGGTATGTCTGGTTTCCCAACCCCAGTCATATAAAGATAGGATATGAAAAACACCTGATCATCTAAAAAAAAAAAATAGAAAAAGCATTTGACAAAATCCAACTCCCCGTCATGATAAATTCCTCAACAAACTAGGACTAGAAATTAACTGCAAGGGACGCCTGGGTGGCTCATGGGTTAAAGCCTCTGCCTTCGGCTCAGATCATGATCCCAGGGTCCTGGGATTAAGCCTCACATCAGGCTCTCTGCTCAGTGGGGAGCCTGCTTCCTCCTCTCTCTCTCTCTCTCTCTCTCTGTCTGCCTCTCTGCCTACTTGTGATCTCTATCTGTCAAATAAATAAATAAAATCTTTAAGAAAAAGAAATTCACTGCAGAAGAAATAGATTGCACTTAATGTTGCAGCTTGGGTAGTAAAAAAGTGTTCTAATAGTCCTTTGGCTGAAACATGGACCATAACGTGGCCTATAATGAGTGAGTTGGAAATGTCAGGACTGCCTTGGTTTAATATAGAGGAAGGGATTCAAAGCCTTAGGGATATTGTCATTTAATACCTGCTCACACACTGGGAAAGTCCAATGGGCAAGCCTTGCACTACAGCTGTGAGAAGCAGGTGTGTGAAGGGAACACCAGCATCCTTGAAGAGCTCTTGATCGTTCTCCTCGGCAGCCCAGACTTTAATTTGGGAAATGAAATCACTGAATTTGGAAACCTAAATGCAATGGAATCCTCAGGTGGCAGGGATCAAAGGGAAGCCCACAACTGTCAAGGGCAAGGTCATTGTGGTTATAGCCACAGCCAGCTATCCGAATAGTCTGATTTATGCGTCTATGTATTGGCTAGTTCATCATGGTGTTCTTACCAGTAAAATAGATAGAAAGCCCAATCAATTATTATTTGATTTGTGTAATCAGAAAAGTTCTAAATCAAATGAACAAAAGTATAACATGAATCACAAAGTCAAAGAGTCATAGCCTCTCAATTCCCAGACTTGAGCCACTAAAGCTTTTAGAAAAAATAGAACTCCCATGTAATCCAGCAGTTACACTTTGGGGAATATATCCAAAGGAAATGAAAACATTGTGTTGAAGAGATATCTGTACGCCCATGCTCATAGAAACATTTTTTATAATAGCCAAGATATGGAAACAACTTAAGTGTCCATCAACGGGTAAATGGATAAAGACAGTATAGGGGCGCCTGGGTGGCTCAGTCAGTTAAGCATCTGCCTTTGGCTCAGGTCATGACCCAGGACCTCTGGATGATCCCAGGACCCACTCAGTGGGGAGTCTGCTTTTCCCTCTCCCTCTGTCCCTCCTACCCTGATCATGCTCTCCCTAGCTCTCAAATAAACAAATAAAATCTTTTTTTTAAAAAGTATAAAATTGGTATATACAATGGAAGATTATTCAGCAATAAAGAAGAAGGAAATCCTTTCATTTGCAATAGCATAGATAGGTATTGAGGGCATTATTCTAAGTGAAATAGTCAGAGACAAATACTGTATGGTCTCACTTATATATGGAATCTACAAACAAAACTAAACTAAACTAAGAAACAGGGATCAGTTTTGTAGCTACCAGAGGTGGGAGCTGGGGAATGAGGTCATTGGGTGAAGGTTATCAAAAGGCACAAACTTCCATTTATAAGATGGCTTTACTGGTAAATTTTACCAAACATTTAGGGAGAATTAACAGCGATCCTCACAAATTCCTCCAAAAAATTGAAGAGAGAGGAACACCTCCCAACTCATTCTATGAGACCAGTATTTCATACTCAAACTAAATAAGGTCAACACAGGAAAATACAACTATAGACCAGTATTCTTAGTGACTATAGATGTAAAAATCCTCAATATACTAACCACCTGAACTCAGCACGGTGTAAAAAGGGATTATGCACCATGATCAAATGGGATTTACTCCAGGTAAGCATGGTTGTTTAACAATCCAAAAATCAATTAATGTAATGTAGTATATTAATAAAGCACAAAACCAGTATGATGACCTCAACATATACAGAAAAAACATTCGACTACAATTGTAGTTAATATTAAAATGCATTGAATTCTACACAAAATGAGTGAAGAGCAAATTGTTGTTATGTCAAATATATGGCAGTACAAACCATAAGTGACTCTTAATCTCACAAAACAAACTGAGGGTTGCTGGGGGGAGGGGGGTTGGGAGAGGGGGGGTGGGGTTATGGACATTGGGGAGGGTATGTGCTATGGTGAGTGCTGTGAAGTGTGTAAACCTGGTGATTCACAGACCTGTACCCCTGGGGATAAAAATATATTATATGTTTATAAAAAAAAATAAAACATTTTTTAAAAAGCACAAAAAAATACATGTCAGTAAAGGTGCTAAAGAAATTGTTCATCTGAGCTTTGTGGGGGACATAGATAAAGAGAGCAGCTGCCAGGGATTTATCCCTTGTCTGTCTAGAGAGCAACAGAACTTGGCCGTTCCAATCACCATGGAGTTTTCTTTCCCAGGCTTGACGGTAGTGTCTACCTTCCCAGAAACTGAGAAATGAGAGGGGGTGAGGAGTCACTCTCCCCTGGCCCTCCTTCTCCCCTTCCCATCGACTCTTTCCTGTCTCCCACCTGTTACCTCCAAGCTCTACCTCTGCTGGGCACTGTGTGGCCCTAGGAAGGGAAGGGCAAGGAAAAGCAGAGGGACACCCATGTGGGAAAACAGGGACCGGATACGCCGGTGTGGGAGATAGAGACTGGATGCTTTCTCACTTCCACAGTGACCACCAGCATTTAGAATTGGGAGATGTCACATCAAGGTTTGGAATCACACCTTAAGCATCTTAAAAACTCAGAAGTGCTGACAACACTTGGCCCCACACTGGCTCAATGTTTCTCCCACAGCTGACCATCTTCATTCATTTTCATAACCCAGCATCTGCATTTGTGATCTTTTTGCCATGCTGTGCCCCATGCACCTTATGTCCTGGCCACAGAATGCCCCTTCACTATTTCCAGATAGGACTGCCCATCACAATAATATTTTGCTTGGACATTTTTTCCTCCTGTGGCCATCTTCCCCCTCTGTCTCCTATTGTCACCTATTCCATGAAGCCTTCTCCTCTTCTGCCACTGAAATCCAATTTCACCCCTTCACCTCTCGTCTGAACACCTCTTTTCGGTTGTGTAAGCAAATATCACACCTCCCTCTACCCTAGGCATTTGCGTGCCTTTCTATGGACTCTGCTAGACTCTAATCCCGGATTCTGTCTTACCAAATTGCTGTTTTGTCAGCCGCAGCCTCTTGGTACCCTGTTGGCACTTAACATCTAACTAACTGGATTGTCCCTGGACTGGCCTGATGCTGAGGAAGAGAAGTTGCCATTAAAAGAGGAAAAGAGGGACGATTGGGTGGCTCAGTGGGTTAAGCTGCTGCCTTCGGTTCAGGTCATGATCCCAGCGTCCTGGGATCGAGTCCCACATCAGGCTCCTTGCTCAGTGGGGAACCTGCTTCTCTCGCTCTCTCTGCCTGCTTGTGTGTACTCGCTTGCTCTCTCTCTCTCTCTCTCTCTCTCTAGCAAATAAATAAAAAAAAATCTTTAAAAAAAATAAAAGGAGAAAAGACTCAGTACAGAGAATCAAGATAAACTAACTCAGGAAAGCAGTGAGAAATGAAGGAATGTGGCACCAGAGACCAAGGAAAAATACTCCTTGCTCGAACTGAGCTACACCTGTTCAGAGACATTCATCTTCACAATATAGAGATTGCATTTGACGGGACACCCCACAAGGTCATAGTGGCCTTGGCAACCTCCAACCTCAATGCTTTCCTGAAAGTCACTGGTGCGCCTCCTGTTGGCAGCTGTGGGAACTGGCCCTTGTACTTCATGTTTTCAAATCTGACAATCAGGTTTTCTGACATTTCCATTTGTAAAATACCATTTCTCCCTCCCACTACACTAGGCTAGATCACATGTGCAGAGAACAGAAATCAGAGATTATTTATTTGCCTGCCTCCACGTGAGAAATCACCTGGAGAGAAGGAGAAAACCAAGAGTAGAGCTTTCAGGAGGGGGTGGGGGCGTCATAGAAGGGTTCATTCCTGGGGTGCCTGGATGACTCAGTTGGTTAAGTGCTTGCTTTGGGCTGAGGTCATGATCCTGGGGTCCTGTGATTGAGCCCCGCATCAGGCTCCTTGTTCAGCAGAGAGCCTGCTTCTTCCTCTCCCTCTGCCTGCTGCTCCCCCTGTTTGTGCGCTCTCTCTTTCTGTGGCAAATAAATAAAACCTTTTTTTTTTCCAAAAAAAAAAAAAAAAGAAGAAGAAGAAGAAGAAGAAGGGTTCATTCTCTTTTTACTTTAAGCCAGTCAGGACCATTTTTTTTTCTGTGGTCTTCGTTATTGAGTAATGAAAAGGTTTCTTCTTCAGAGTGGGTGAAATCACAGCTCTGGCTAGGCAGAATGTGCTCAGTAATGGGAGTTTCTACAAAGTCTCCACTCAAGAAATCCTGCCTGATTACTCCTGAAAACTGAACACAGGAGGCCCCTGAATTCAGCGAGTCACAGGGTACAGAAGGCAGAAGCCCAATCACCACAAAACCTCTAGGAGTGTGTGGTAACGGGCTCTGGAGTCACCTGGGAACCTTGCTGATAGGCAGACTCTGGCTTCCTAGAGCGGAGTGGGGCCTGAGATCCCGCTTCTAACCAGCCTCCAAGGGATGCAGAGGCTACTGATCAGAATCCTGGTGAACAACAGAGCGGAGGACGGAAGTCAGACCTAGGGCATCTGGCCCCCCAAACAGTAACTTTATGTCTTTCCAGAGAAGAGTGAGGTGCAGTACAGAAAAAGCAGCCTTGGGCTTCCTCCAGGAGGATTCTGGATGTGCCCTGGTAGTCCTCTAGAAGGCTTGGGATTTGATCAAATGGCCCCTGGCCTGAGTCCCTGCCACATTTGGCCCCCTGCTGCTGCTTAATGACCCACCTGAGGGGTGGTTACAAAGAGCAGGGAACCAGTCATTGTGTGCAGGACAATGTGTACGTAGGGTCTCCCCTGTTTGCCCCAAAGTGTCCCTAAAACACAAAGCGGAGTGGGAGCATCCTTTGGGACACTCTGGGGCAAAGAGCGGAGACTCTACGTTTCTCCCCAGCCTAGGATCCGCAAGGAGACTCCCGCGCCCCCTCTGGGGGAGCCCCACCAGTGCCTGACTGTCCTCTTTCAGTCCTCAGCTCCTTTAATTCCGACTGGCCAAGGGCAGACCCTCCTGGGTACACCGCACCAGAAAGGATCCTGTGCCCAGGAACGCGGGGACCTCTGTCTTCGCCTGCGCTGGACAAGCCCTTGGTCCCAGGTGCTCTGGGCAATGCGCAGGCGCTGCCAGGAACGCGGGCCCCTGCACGTTTCCTCGCTGTCAGGGCTCCTCTCCGCAGGCGCAGGTGGCAGCTAGCGTTGCTCTTGTCGCTGTCCCTCCTTCAGGGTCCCTCCGCGGCCCTCAGTGGGACCATGCAAGCCCTGGTCTCCCCAGTGACCAAGGCCATCTTTGTGGCTCTGTTCCTCTTCACTATCATTCTCTACGTGATCCTGTGGTACATTTGCCGGCATGTGGACAACGACTACATCTGAAGCAGGTAAAGCGCTGGCTCAGTCCCCTAAGGCCCCACCCTGTGTCCCCAACCCCCAGAGACTTCATGTTGCTTCTCCGGAATCCACGTCCCTTCCCAGGGCCCCGCGCTCCTCCCCTGGGCTCTCTGTTCCTTTCCTGGGTCCTTAACCCCCTTCCCATCCCACGTCCCTCCCCACGCCCTCTGTGTGCGCCTAACTGGGACACTGTGCTTCTTCCCTAGACCCTGAGTCCTTCCCCTCCAATCCGAATTCCTTTCCTAGATCCTGCGCCCCTCCCCACATCCGTTCCCCAGTCCCAGTCCCAAGTCCCATCTCTCACCCCCAGAGCAGGCTTTTACTCCAAACCCCAAGCCACTCCCTGAGACCTCTTGCCCTTCTCTTGCATTTTCAGTCCTTTTCCTGGATCACATTGCCCTCCGGAACCTCCCACCTCTGAGGTGCTTTCCAAATCTGCAGGACCCTGTGCTCCGCCCGAGATCCTTGGGCTCTCTCCTGATCCTGAACCGTTTCACCAGATCCCGCTCGCCTGATCCCCGCTCGCCTCCTCGGAATACTCTCCCCTCCGCATCTCACTTCATTCCCAGGAATCTGCTCAGAGCCCTTTACTCCACCATCATCCGCTCCTCTTCTGACCTCAGACCCTGCAGCTTTCTCTAGACACAGAAGTGCCCCACTGCCGCACCCTGTTCACAGCCCTTCCCCAGGCCCAAGACCCCTCTCCCCAAACCCTGTGCCCCCTCAAGACCCTTGACTTTCTCCCAAGCTCACACCCTTCCCCTGGTCATGTGACTTTCTCCAGGATCCCTTCCCCCAGCCCCTGTCCCCCAGTCCCTCTCTCTAGCTCCTGGCAGGTAGGTGCCTATGGCCAGGTTCACTGCACTGCTCCCATCTGGACTCTGCCATTGGGTTCTGCGTCTGAATGGCTGAAGACCAAAGGGCAGTGCAGAGACTTTTTGATGGCCAATGTCTCCTGCAGCTCTGTCCCCCTGTAGGAGGTCCACACTGCCCTTACTTGTCCTGCCACAGAGGTGCTTTCCTCCCTCCCACAGGCAGAACACCTGGGTGGCTTGAGCCTACAAACCAGCAAGCAAATAATAATTTGACATGTCACTCCTGTTCCCTGACTCTCCTCGAATTATGTCTGGACCCACTATGAGCTACCTGGTGTAGGGGTTGGGCACTGCCCTGGAGATTGAAGGGTACACCATAGTTGAGCCTGTGGACACGGAGTAAATACAGGCTGGGTGACACTAGGCAGATCTGACTGCTTCTGGTTTTCTTGTTTGATGGGGCTGGTCCATCCATGGGCAGATGGTTAGTCAGAACTAGACTAAGTGGACACCTACAGCATTAACTCCCAAGGCTGCTTTGGGACGGGGTGGTGGAAATGTGGGCAGGGGGAGCAGGGTTACTGTCTTTGGTGGCTTTGGCATCACTTGGACCTGAAGAGGGACCCTGAATACACAGTTGAGCAGAGACTCGAAATGAGTTCACACCAGAGTCTTCCCAGAGAGGCCAAGGGCATCCAGCAGCAAACACAGTCCCACGGGGTGGAATGCACCATCCCCAGTGCACCATATGAAAGGGCATTCACACGGTGCAGGATGTCACACAGTTGTGAACTCAAATTCCAGATCAGCTTCTTACTAGTCATGTGACTGGACAAATTACATCTCTGAGCATCTGTACTTTCATCTGTAAAATGGTATTAATGACAGTATCAAGCTCACCATGAAATACTGCATTTAAGCTGATCAACAATCTTATACCAATAAATCCTCAGTTAAAAGTGGTAGTTACTTGTGAACAATTAACTTCAAATGGTATTTATTGTTTTACTAATTTTTGGAACCATAATTGACGTATAGCAAATTTCACCATTTTTTATTGTACAGTTCTGAGTTTTGACACTAAGCTGTGTACCATCACAATTACGATATAAGAACCTTCTATTGATAACATGTTATTAAAAATTTTTCCTTTCAATATATTTAAATCTGAGAAAAACAGCATCTAAAACTTGTTTTGGAGAAATGAGTATAATATTCATTTATATTTTTATTCAATATAAATGTCTATTAATTACCATCTTGGTGGTTTGAGTTTTTTTACATTATGAAGTGTGGTTGACATGCAATGCTGTATTAGTTTCAAGTGTACAACATAGAGATTTGACATGTCTATACGTTACTCAGTGCTCACCATGATAAATATAGTTCCCATCTGTCACCAGACACAATTATTACAGTATTATTGCCTATAATCCCTATCTGTACTTTTCATCTTTGTGACTTATTTATTTTGTAACTAGAAGTTTGTACCTCTTTATCCCCTTCACCTGTGTTGCCCATCCCCCACTCCCTCCCCTCTGGTGACCACCAGTTTATTCTCTGTATTTGTGAGTTAATTACTGGATTTTCTTTGTTTAGTCATTGGTTTTGTTTTTTAGATTCTGCATATAAGTGAAAAGGTCCTGGTCCTAGTATACTACTCCCCTCAAAATACCTCACTATTTTTTTCACCAATATTCATGATATTTTACCTTAGAAAGAAATTGTTTTTTTATATTACCCAGGCAATTAATAACTATACTTTCTTGCAAAAAAAGTCATGCAGCCCAGAAGTGAATAGAGGGTTCATTCCAGGCCCTGTCTATTCTCCCAGAGGAGGTAGCAACCATTGTTAATCATTTGGTTGGTTTTTCTGCCTTCTGCCTTTCTTTTCTCTCACCCCATGCCCTCTTTCTCTCTCACACACACCCAGAATGCTGTTTGTTTATTTTCTTCCTATTAAGTGGGATTATACTTTGGATTTCAGAGGACCAGGAAGGAATTAAGAAGCAGAATGGAAATCTCCCAAGGAAATGCTAGAACCCTGTTCTCTCTTCTGTCCCCTTAGGCCTTGCTGGGACAGGGATGCCAGCTTAAGAGGTCTGTGAGGAGACTGTTTTGAACTCCTTTTGTGAGATCCTCTGATGAAAGGTGCTGTAAGAAGTGCAAAGACTATTTTTGAGTCCAACAGAGAGCACCGATCATTTGCATAGAGGTCAGAGGAGGTAACAGGCCCACATTTCTGGGTGGCCCACTTCTTTTCATTGCACACTTCTTGCCGTCAGACTCCCTCCAAGGGTGGCAAACTGCAAGGTTCCTGTTTTCCTTCCCCTTAGGGGGCTGGGTGGAGCACCAGAGTCAGTGCACAAAATCACTGTTCATACAGGCTGGTCTTCAACAGGAGACTTCCTCCCCTTACCTACAGAAAGCCCAGAGCCTATATCAGTGACCTTGTCAATGCTTCTAGAAAGTTCCCCATCAGTAGTGTGGAGAGGGGATGGGAAGAACCTGAGAGAGGAGACCAGTTAGAAGACAAGAAATGATTAGGACCTGAATTTAAACAGTGCGCACGAGAGGAAGAGAGCTAGAGATGTGTCTGAGTTAAAACTGGTGGACCCTGATGACTGAATGAGCACGGAGGCACAGGCACTGAGGTGGGTAGGGAAGAGGAGAGGGGAGCAAAGCGAATACCGTTCTGTCTAGCCTAGCAGTGTAAGAGACCACTGGTGTCATCAAAAGTCCGTGGCTCCCATTGGACAGAGATAGGGTCCCTTAGGCCAGCATTACCAGGTCCTACCTGCTCTGCTAACCACTGCCACCTTGATTTTTGCCTTCCTTCCATCTCACACCTTGACATGGACAGATATCTAACCAAGGGCCTGGCTCATAGAAAAAGCTTATAAAATTGTAGTCTCTTCATATTACATGGGGTTTCACTTGTAGGTTTGGTCTTTCTAGGGGCCACCTAGCTTTGTTCTCACTTGTTGAGGACTATTGTGCTCACTGATGGGGTCTGCACAGTTTGTGGCATATTGACTAGAATATGTGAGAAAGTCTGCTTATATAGACAAACAGAGCTCTGCCTGACCATCTAGACCGTAGCTGCCTTCCCCTCCCCCACTCCTAATGTAATTTAGAGAACAGCACCTGAACAAATTACAACCACATGTTCAAGCCTTGTGGTTTGAGATGGATTATGTAACTTTTCTTTCTTTCTTTTTTTTTTTTTTTTTTTGTTTAAACTCATGCCTTGCAGCATTCAACAGAGAATCTGAATCCCTAAAGCAAGTCAGTCAGGTCAGAATGTCAAGCTACCCGCACAGGTGTTATTTGCCACAGAGGGTTGATCCAAGGTTGGCCTCATCCACTGTCTATTGGTGCACCTTCAAGGAACATAGAAGACATGACAGGTGATGGAGAGCCCATGTGCTTAGGCTGGTAATGTTACTCTTGACTCCACAGCTGACAAACAATCAGCACATGCCTTACACTGACCTTCAGAATGTCTGCACTTTTGTCTCTTCCCTTCAGCCTGCACAGCAAACATTAAGTTCGTAGGGAAAAGCCATGTCACTGAGAATTCTGTGGCCCTGTCATGGATTGGAAACCTTAGGGGAGCTGCAGCTGTATCAGAGAAAGTAAACCACTAATGCAGAAAGGAGTTTAAGTTAAGTATAGGGAGGAATATTCTGAAAGGAAACTGACAAATATCTGATTAGAATTCTCCTGTTCCAAATCATCAACATTTCCCCCTTCTTCAGTAATTTGTGACCCTATGGGGGATGTAAAGCACAGGATTGGGTACTGGGAAATAGAAGAGTATGAAGACTGATCTTTCCTTTTGAAGATTTAGAATTTTGTCAGTAAGGCAAGAGAGAAAGAAAAACGGCAGGGAAAAAGAGCAGAGGTCAGAGGTTTCGTATCCTGTGGTCTGACGAGTACAGCATGATCTCTGGCAAGGGGAGCAGACATCATGGTTTCTGTGGGACAGAATCCCCTTTACACCATTTGACCCAGCCTCACTGTTGAGTCTATTCCTTTCATTTTCCCAACTATCTGCAAGGCTTTTGAAAGGTGATCAGTTTTCCTCTGTCCAGGCTGCAGACAGAACACAGTCTGGATGGCCTGTCAAGTCCCTGGGAGACTTTGTGGTCCTGGTCTAGTGGTTTTCTGTGTCAGTTAAGATCAGGTATAGCTGTGATTACCAGAGACTGGAGACAATAGCAGCTCACATGCAATGAAAGGTTATTTCCTCTCTCATGTGAAAGACCAAAGGTAGGTAGTTCAGGGCTGGTTTGGTGGTTTTGTCCCACAAAGTGCTTTGGAATCCTGATTCTTTCTAGCTTCTTTCTTTCACCATACATGGGCACCATTCCCAAGGTTCCCTAATGATCCAAGATGCTGTTCCAACCCCAGCCATCTTCTAAGCATTCCAGCCAAGAGGAATGAGGATGATCTGAAGAAGCAAGTTAAAGGGCACATACCACTGGCTCTATCAGGAGGGCTTCTGCAAGTTTTCCCATGACACTTCCATGACCCTAGTGTCTCATCAGCTAAAACTTAGTCACATGGCTATAGTTCACTTACAGGAAGCTGAAAGTGAAGGTTCATGATTATGGAAGAAGAGGAAAGTGGCTATTAGGGGGCAATGCAGAGTCTCTGCTTCGTCATAGCACTTGCTCCAAGGAATTAATGAAATTCTCCATGATTCTGCAGCACTCTTTCTGGAATTTCTGTAAGGCGAGGTTATGGTGGCCATGTCAAATTTGTAAATCCTGTTACACTTCCCTACAACGACTTTTTGTACAGGCGGAGCTGGCAAAACATTGTTGTTCTCTGATGCTTCTCTGTGATATGGGAATACAATTTCTTTTTTTTTTTTAAGATTCATGTATTTGAGAAAGAGAGAGAGAGCATGAGCAGGGGAAGGGGCAGAGGGAGAAGGGAGAGGGGAGAAAGAATCCCAAGCAGGCTCCATGCCCAGAGCAAATAAGCTCCACACCCAGCATGGGAGCCCAATACAGGGCTTGATCTCTTGACTCCAAGATCATGACCTGAGCCAAAAACCAAGAGTTAGACATTCAATCAACTGAACAACCCAATCACTCCAGTAATGCAATTTCTTGCAGCATCACTGTTAAATCTTTAAACGTATGATTTATAAGTGTTTCCTCTTGGGTAACTTTGGAACTTCAGTCAGTAAGTCATGGGATCTTAGCTCCAAACTTCCTTCCCCCATCTCAAATCATCTTTTCATCCTACCTGCCTATCTCAAAGAAGGGGCTGCCCCTACCCTGTTGAGGCTAATCCTGGCCCTGTGGCCTAGTTCAAAGCTCTTCCAACCTCTCTAGAAACATCCATGACAAAATTTTTTGATCTTGTATCTTGAATCTTCTTCAATTTCCACCCACCTTTCTGCCCAATCACGTATTTTCCCCTCTGGTCCATGCATATTTTATTTCTATATGTTGCTTGTTCAGAGCTTCTGCTGTATCATTGCTCCTCAGTCTATTTAAAATTTAAAATTTCCATCATTCATATATAATATATGTGAATAACCTGAAGAAAATAGATAATAGTAAACTATAGTAAAAGAATAAGGAAGTGATGAGTTTTGTGCATTCATTACCTTTGTTTGTGGTATATTTGATTTCATTATGACTGTCTCCACCAATTATCATGGGGTTTGGGTCCAATCACTGTTGGAGGAGGTCATCAAGAGTGCATGACCGCCAGCTGCCTCATGGGCTCGAGCCAAGCAAGGAGGTTCCTCACCTCCTTCCCTGTCCTTGGTCTGTGCGTTCTGCTTACCTTCCCTGCTCCCAGAAACTTCCAAAGAATGTAGCCTTGAGATAGTATGTGGTGTGGAGACCACCTGGATGGTAGACGTGACTAAACCCTGTTAAGACCTCTACATAAATTCTTAGGATTCTGGTGGATGGGTGTAGAGATCAACTTACCTTGCAGCCACCCAAGACAAGCCTCATATGTAAGTTCCCTCGCTTATTAAACCTGCTACCTACCAATCTACAGCGGCTTGCCTCTTCCTTTGATCTTTCCCTACCCTCCACACATGGAAGCCAATTTCAGATTATTACCCAAGAATCTCCTGGAAAGCTTACAAACCAACAATTACCTAAATTCATGATTCCTTAGTTGACTCATTTCTTAGATGGGTCTAGTGATATTCCTAGCCTCTTGGGTTTTCTGTGAGGATGCTTGCTTTTCAGCTCCTGTTGCCAAACTTGCTTCCCCCAAAGGCTGCTTTCTGGTCCATTGTGATTCCTAGTTTCTAGGCCCTTTCCCAGGGCTAACTACTATTTTCCTATCCTTCGGCTTCTCACCCCATCCTTCGGTCCTTTTATGTCCTAGTTCTTTGGATTCTCATCAGACCTCTCAACACTGCCATGCCCCAGCCTCTTGTAATAATAGACAACATGAATATTCACAGCATCTTTTGCCTCTAATCTTGTCACCCCATTAATTTTTTCAGCCATTTAGTCAACAGACTTTTCAAAATTGTAGCTAATACAAACCAAGTAGTCACTGTGTGCCAGGCACTGTTCTAAGTGATTTATATGTTATTCCTCACAGCATTCCCAGAAGGAGTTTTAAAAGTTTAAAAAGCATAATTCACTAGTGAAGCCATCTGATCCTGATTTTTTTTTTTTTTTGTAGGAAGGCTTTTTTTAACTAGTAACTCAATTTCTTTCTTGTTATAGGTCTATTTTGACTTTCTGTCTTCTTGAGTCAGTGTTGGTTCTTTGTGTCTTCTAGGAATCTCTACACTTTATTCATGTTACCTAATTTCTCAGCATACAGTTATTCCTAGTAGTCCCGCATAATCCTTTTTTTTTTTTTTAGATTCTATGTATTCATTTAACAGATAGAGGCACAGAGAGAGAGGGAACATAAGCAGGGGAAATGGGAGAGGGAGAAGCAGGATCCCCACTGAGCAGGGAGCCCTATGTGGAACTCAATTCCAGGACCCTGGAATCATGATCTGAGCCGAAGGCAGATGTTTAATGACTGAGCCACCCAGGCACCCCCCTTTTTTATTAACATGTAATGTATTATTTGTTTCAGGGGAACAGATCTGTGATTCATCAGTCTTACACAATTCACAGCACTCACCATAGCACAGACCTTCACTAATATCCATCACCCAACCACTCCATCACTCCCACCCCCTTCTCCTTGAGTAATCCTCAGTTTGTTTCCTGAGATTGAGAGTTTCTTATGGTTTCTCTTCCTCTCTGGTTTCTTCTTGTTTCATTTTTTCACCTCTCTTCCCCCATGATCCTCTGCCTTGCTTCTCATATTCCACATATCACTGAGATCATATGATAATTGTCTTTCTCTGATTGGCTTATTTTGCTTAGCATTAATACCATCTAGTTCTATCCATGTCATTGCAAAGGGTAAGATTTCATTTTTTTGATGGCTGCATAATATTGTCTCTTTCTCTTTCTCTCTCTATATATAAATACTTATACATATATATGGACTTATATATGTGTGTGTGTGTGTGTATATATATATGCTACATCTTCTTTATCCATTCATCTGTCAATGGACACCTGGATTCTTTCTGTAGTTTGGCTATTGTGGACATTGCTGCTATAAACATTGGGGTGCAGGTGACCTTTTGGATTATTGCATTTGTATCTTTGGGGTAAATACCGTACAAACCTTTTTATTTATATTTTTCTCCTCTTTTGTTCTTGATTAGGGTAATTTGAAACTTTTTTTTCTTGAGTGATTCTAACTATAGGGTTGTCAATTTTACACCCCTAGATTGTTCAGTCATTAGCTGGTGTCCTCTTTGAGAAGTGTGTGGCCCTGGCTATAACTGCATCGCTTAGTCATTGACCAGTGGCTGTCCCCAGAAGATCATGACTTTGGCTATATAGTAAAGGCATATCCCAAAGACGGTAACAGAGGTTGTCAGCTAATCACAATATTTGAAGTGGGGCAGCAAGTCTTTTCTTGAAGGGGCAATCTTACAGTCAATGATTGGATTACCCCGACGCCTTGGAAACCATGGCATATGTGGGTATAGGAGTGGGTATAGGAGGAGCACTGCTGTCCCCCTGCAGAAGGTATACTGTGTATAGGTAGAGTGGGTATAGGAGTATTGCTGTCCCTCCTGCAAAAGGCAACCCATCCACATACTCCCGGTGACAGTCATTCAAGTTTATGAGTAGGCTACTGCATCCCATTCTTCGACCCCAACTAGGCGAAGTGCCTTATTTTTTTATTAATAATATTTTTATTTAGATATAATTCACATAACTAAACCCATCCTTTTAAAACATGTAATTTAGTGATTTTAATGTATTCACATGATTGTGAAACCATCACCACTGTCTAATTCTAGAATATTTTCATTACTCCAAAAAGAAACTCTTTACCCATTAAGAGTCATTCCCTTTTACCCACAGACCCTGACAGTGACTGATCTACTTTCTATGTCTGTGGATTTGCCTGTTTTGTATACTTTAACTTAGCATAATGTTTGAAAGGTTGATCCATGTTGAAGCAAGTATCAGTACTTCCTTCTTTTTTTTCTAACTGTTTAGTTCATTACTTCTTAATGCCTGAATATGTCATTGTATAGATTATACAACATTTTATCTATCCATCAATTGATGTACGTTTAAGTTTTTCCATGTTTAAGGTATTAGGAATAATACTGCTGTGAATATTCATGCCCACAATTTTGTGTGGATATGTTTCAATTCTCTTGAATATATATGTAGGAATGGAATCGCTAGGTCACATGATAACTTTCTGAGGATCATCCTAAGTGTTTTCCAAAGTAGCTGCATCATTTTACACTCCCATCAGCAATGTACGTGGGTTCCAATTTCTTCATATCCTTCTAACAGTTGTCCTTTTAGTTGTATCCATCTTATAGGTGTTGTTTCAGTAAGAGTTCAACCAGAGAAAAAGAAAGAGTAGTATATAAATATGTATATATCAAGAACTAGCAACAGAATAATCGAAGATCAGTTCAGAAAATTCATGGAAGGGCAGCATAACTTAGCCTTTCCTGGTTGATGTAGTCTCTAAGGTTCCTTCCAGGTCTAACATCATATACATCTAAAAGCCAAGGAGGCAGAGAGGGTAAAAGAAGCAGTTTACATTGTGTTATAAGTGATACAAAACGTAACTTGTGGACAAATATTCCAGCATGTGTTTTGTTTTCTTTAGTTGTTCCATGAGCTGGCATCTCCCAGGACCTTGGGTCACAGTGTACTGGCCACACCTCCAATGTGTCAGGTAGTGTGGGAGCACTTGACTCAATTTAGGAATTAAGCCTCATGGCAGGACCTGCAAGGTTTCTTAAGCTGCTGGGCAATTTTGAGTAATAAGCAATTTTAATTTATTCACAAATAATTTAAAAACAACTGGTTTGGGACCCCTAGAACATAACTGGCATTACTTACAACACCTGTTTCTCTGGAAACCTCTCAGGAAGTTGCCTGTCTGGCTCCTCTCACTGGTACTTCTTCCCTGCAGGGAACTGCCTTTTCAGGTGCTGAGTTCTTTTGTCTGTCCTGGGCTACTAAGAGCCAATGCCAGAAAGCAGCATGCATCCTTATGTACTAGGCTAGCAGATGTATGGGAAAGCCCAGGGATGGGTTTAGAAGAGCAGGGAAGTGATGGCACTATTTAGAGAATGATGGCAAATATGAGTCCCTGTTGGCATTAATTTTCCAATTGGGCCAAGGCTCCTGATTACCTTTCACGGAACAACAAAATGTGTTTGATGGTCAGCAAAACACATGCCTTGTCCTGCCTGAATCATAACTCATGATAGGGTGGTGGAAAGATGTGAATGAATAGTTGGGGGTGAGAAGCAAATGTCAGGATATGGATCTACTTATTTATCTAAGTGAGAAGAGGCTACAGAGCAGACAGCATCAAGTTCTGGATTGTTACTTGCAACCACTGTATTCTGGAATGGCAGCAGAAGTGAATGGCAGGATGAAGTGCAAGTTAGACCCTGAGACTTAGCTACTAGGAGCCTAAGTCATGGATAAAGGAGTATTTTGTCAGAAACTCTAGAAACAGAGCTCCCTGGGTGTTTGGCTTGGGCTCAGTCAAAAGCCAGAATCTAAGCCTATTGTGTCTTGTTACTTGTTTTAGCAAATGAAATAATTTCCATGACCTGTCATATAAGTTGAAAACTTCTAGTAAGAGGTTGTTATTTTGGTCATGATAACAGTAATATACATAACCCACAGTAAGTCAGTGTAGTCATGGACAAGCACTGCACTCTGCTATCAAAATGCCTGGGTTACCTTGGGGCTCCAGTGGAAAAATGACTGTGACCCACACACGATGAACAGCACTGTGTGATGATGACAGAAGCCATTCAAGATATTAAGCAATTTTATTAGAACTGGTCACTGGATGGTTACAAATGAGAAAATTTGACAATTCACCACAGCCCTATGAAGTACAAGTTTTACCCTTGCTTTATGAAACTTCTGTGAGTTGACTGACCTAATCCTATGGTTACAGACGAGTGTGTAGTGAGGTCAGGATTTGCTGCTTTAATAAATACTCACTTGGCATTTACTATGTGCCAGGACTGGTGTATGTGCATTACATGTATTACTTGGCTTTGCCCTTTTGACCACCCCATTAGGTAGGTACTATTGCTATCCATGATTTACAGGTGAGGGAACTGATGCACAGCGAGTTCAGGAACTTACTCAAGATCACACACCTAGGAAGTGGCAGTCAGTACAAACACAAGCTGGCTGGGTCCAGAGCCCCTGCTCTCAACCACATACTTCGCTGCCTCCTTTACATCGAAGTCTGACTACATATTCTCACTCAGAAACAAACACACTTGTAGCTATAAATTGTTGTCCATGTGCTATAGCACTTCTGGACCCAGAGAGAAAGAACTTTATGTGCCCATACCACCCTATTAGAGTGTGAGCTACTCCAGGCAATGGTCAGGTGTCATGGTCCACACTCCTTGCACCTACCATGGGTTTTGTCACCCAATAGAAGATCAGGAAATATTTATTAAATAACATCTTATTCAAAACTCACACAATCTTGTTGGATCAACTTTTATTTGGCCTCCAATATATATAACATGTCAACATGACCATAGATACAAACAAAGTACCACAAGGGACATATCTCAAAATATCTGTAGAAGTGCCTAACTAATACACACTCAATGGGAAACAGAACCATCTTAGTCTATGTATAACTTTAAAATATCACATTTTTCTTGGAAATCAGTACAATGCTGTGAAAGAACAAAATGATGGTAAGAGAGAGCTCCTTACAAAGTGAGCAAGCTGAATCAGTGTCCTCCAAGTGCTGGAGGGACAGCTCTACCATTTAGGAAGAAATGACCAACCAAGCGCAATAGAAGCAAACTAAGCTTGGGGGGCAGGGGCAGAGTGTGCTATAGTATTCTGATGGCTCCAGACGTGTGAAACCAAGGACTTTCCTAAAATATCCTCAAACAAACTCAAATTTTTACACATTCAATTGCTTTACACATATTCCAAATAAGCGTATTTTTAGCCATTTAGAGCCTGCTTGCTTTACATACCTTAGAAAACCATACCCAACATCTGCTAGGCATAGATAAGTTATTTCTAGGGCTTTAAGACCCCAAGCCATGGCTGCCTTTCTGAGTTCTCTGACCCAGAGACTTTACATTGTGCTGATGGGTGATATCACGCGGATGTCCCTATCCTCTGAGACTTCCCTTGTCTTCTTGCCCTTCTAGGTGGTGAGCTTTTGTCATTCTCTATCCAATGTCTCCTGATGTAAGGGACTTCCCATAACTTGCCATTCTGTCATAGTACTGCCCAAGTAGAGCTTGTTGTATGCTGCTGCTATGTCGTCATAGTTATATCTTTTCCCCTAATCAGCCCCCAATCCTCAAACTCACAAACATTTATGTATGAAAGAGCCTAGAATAAGCTTTAAAATGATACACACCAGATTGTTAATTGTGGTTATTTCTGAAGATGGGACTGCCTTTTGGAGAAACTTTGTAAAGGGAGAACTGTGATTTCTCAGAATTTTTAGAACTTTTTGCAAGAAGAATATGTGCACTATCACCATTTTAATTAAAATAATAACATAGTTCTAACAACAGAAATAATAGCTGTGGATTTGTCAGCTAAAGCAAATTCTAGCTGAAGCAACAGACAAAACCTGAAATTTGAATGGCTTAACACAGCAGATGTTTGTTTTTTGTACACATAAATTTTGATGCTGTTTGTCAGGGTCTCTCACTGTTCTCAAGGGACCCAAGTTTCCAGGCTGTTTTGAAGTGCCACCACCTCTGCATAAGATTGCTCTGTTTGGGGTCACCTGCGGGGGGGCGGTCATCTGGGTGGCTCACTTGGTTAGTCATCTGACTCTTGATTTTGGCTCAAGTCATGTTAGGGTTGTGGGATTGAGCTCCTGGTCAGGCTCTGTGCTCCGCGTGGAGTCTACTTGGGATTCTCTCTTCCTCTCGCTCTGCCCCACCCCCACCCCTGCTCTCTCATGCTCTCATTCTCCCTCTTGAGTTAAGTAGATAAAATCTTTTATTTATTTATCTGAGAGAGAGATAGAGAGATGGTGTGAGAGAGTATGAGCAGGGATAGGGGGTGGAAAGAGGGAGAGGAACCAGCAGACTCTGTGCTGAGTAGGGAGCCCATGTAGGGTTTAATCCCAGGTGCTGGCATTATGACCTGAGCCAAAGGCAGATGATTAACTGACTGAGCCACGCAGGTGCCCCAATAGATAAAATCTTTAAAAAAAAATTCCATGTTTGCTGCTGAGTGAAAAAGAAAACACAGAAATGGCTCCAGATGTGATAAGCAATGTTTCTGCTCAATGACAAGATCTAGTCACATGACTCTTCCTAACTACAAATGAACTGGAAATGTAGTGTCTCTGTGTCCAGGAGGGAGTGGAAAACAAGATATGGATGAGTACTTGTAGTCTGTCCCACATCCTGTTACACAGTAGGTGCTGCTCGATTAAGAGTGACCATTGTAATTTGTTATGACTGAAAGCTTCTTCATTTCTTGGAAGAGTTTCTTAGAAGGCCAGATTTTCCTCGATACTCTCTAAAATTCCACACACCTACTATATGACAGATGCTTTCAAACACAATATCACATCTGATTTTAAGAGGCTCGTGTAAATGTCCGCAGGGTGCATTTGCCCTTCTTCACTCAGTCGCACCTTTTTACACTGCCCTTTGCAATGTCAACTAACGTCAGTAGGCTGAGAATTTTCTCCTTCCTTTTGATACATGAGTAAAATCTTAACCCCTGAGTCTCTGCTACCCTCCACATGACTGAATTTGCCTGGACACTTGCCTGGACAAGTGCCATTAGGCCCACTGAAAACCAGGACTTTCCTGTGGGGCTGGTACACAAACAAGAGACCATAGAAGGATGATCATTATTTCCCTTTTAATCTGAGCTAGCATGTCCACTAAGGAACCATTTTTCACCCACTAGGAAAGTTTTTAAGAGTTCAACCTAGTAGATGTTTGTTCCACATTGACTTCCATGATCTTTCCTCACTACAACTTATGAGGGAAACTTTGGATTTTGATCTCCTAGGTAAGTTCATTCATCTGTGTATGTGTTTAGTAGCCAGTTCCAAGTAAGACATCCCATTAAAATTTTACTGCAAATATCAGGGAGGTTCAAAAACCCTTTCTTTAACTTCAGGTTTGTATCCAAAGAATCAGTCAATTATGTGGCAAATCAGACTACTCACAAACCCAATTGGAAAGCATTTTGAGGAGGGGAAGTTTCCCAGAAGGATCACCAAGTGTCTAACAGTCACTATCCAAAGTCAAAGAGACTATGGCTATCAGGGATATTCCAAGGTGAAGACAGATTTGCGAGGGTACTTTTGCTGTGGGTAGGCATATTCTGTGTCAGGGGAGGGCAGAAGACCCTGTTAAGCCTGTAGGGGAGGTAGCAGTGATAAATTGGCCAGCACGCTATGTTCCAGAAGTGGACAGGAGGGCACATGGGGGAAGACTGGGGAAGGATGTCGTCATGGGGGAAAGACAGAAATGGTGCTACCTGGCAGAGTGTGCTCTGAACAAAACTCAGACAATCCCCCAATTTGTATTTGATTCTCATTGTCACCTTCCTTCCTTGGGACTGCTCCTACTACCTAGGCCTCAGGTTTCTATTTTTTGTCACCTGAGAAACATCATGCCATAGAAGAGAAATAAAGTATGAATTCGAAGGTTGGCCATAGGCTGGGGTGGGTGGGAACAGCATGGACCCTAGATGAATTCAAACCAGGGTTCTAGTCTCTGCCATGCCACTCACTAATCATGCGAGTCTGGGAAAATGATGAAGCCCTGTGAGCCTCACGTTCTTTGTGAAGTGAGTGGGTTTGATAAGCCCTGTCTTATAGGGCTGCAAGAAGCTATGCAATTTATGGGAAGCATCTTACACAGTGCCTGACATATACTGGTACTTTGATGAATGGCAGTGATTTCGAATGCTGTTTGGATCCGGAGCCTTCCACTCTCTCCTCTGTGATTTTGTTGTTGTTATTCAGTTTGACACAATCTTCAGTCTACCTCAGAGGTTTCTCATGTTTTGTTATTGAGTTTTTGTTGTTGATATTGCTTTTTATTAGTTTCATTTTCCCTTCTCTAGTTTTCCAGGTTTGCTTTTGGAAGCAGGGGACAGCAACCTGCACTTTGCTGTCATCTTGGCTGCTACAAGTGAGGCACTTAATCTTTAAAAAGAAAAATTAAGCAGAATTGACATCTTTACACCATTTTGCTCCCCATCAAGGGATATGGTATACTGCTCCATTTATTCAGGACTTTTTATTTTTTTACCTGAATGTATCGGTAAAATTGTATAAAGATCATATATATATATATATTAGGCTTCTTCTGTTGTGAATGGGATATTCTCTATAACTTGTAAATAATTATTACTTTTGTGTGTGTGTGACAAGGCTTTTCATCTTCCTATAGTGATCTACCATACACTATTTTTCTGGTCTCTTATTAATTCAGGTATCACAGGAACCTATTTCTTTGAATTCTCTACATAGATGATCCTATTGTTACACAACATTATCTTCCTTTTCAATAGTCATTTATTTTGATATGCATAGTTTGACTCTGTTCTAATGTACTTTCTGAATGGTAGAGGCGAAAGCATACATTTGTGTCTGGTCCCTGTCTTTGAAGGGAATGCACTTAACATTTCATTTATGTATGTGTGGGATAGCTATTAAGAAAATTTGCTAGGGGCGCCTGGGTGGCTCAGTGGGTTAAAGCCTCTGCCTTTAGCTCAGGTCATGGTCCCAGGGTTCTGGGATCGAGTCCCGCATTAGGTTCTCTGCTTAGCAGAGAGCCTGCTTCCTCCTCTCTCTCTCTGCCTGCTGCTCTGCCTACTAGTGATCTTTTTCTGTCAAATAAATAAACAAAGTCCTTAAAAAAAGAAAATTTGCTAAATTTTTTACCTTGTACTCATGTTGAATTTTTTCAAAGGCTTTTATTTTGCCATTAACACGATACAATGTTTCCCTTTAATTTGTCATTGTGGGAAATTACAAGTGAAAGTATTTTCTAATTTAAACAATGTTTTCATTTCTTAACCACAGCCTGTTTGTTCACTCAATTCACTGCTGTATTGAATATGCTATTAATTTACTTAGGATATTTGCTACTGTCAGACTGAACTTGGCTCAAGTGCTCTTTTCAGTATGGCAATGGGGTGCTTATCTGGTTGTAGAATTACTGAGAGCCAGCCTGGAAAAATGAGTTAAATAATTCCCCATATTTTTGTATGCTTTGGGAGAATTTACTAAAGATGGAGATTAGTTTTTCCTCATCATTGGCATACTTGACCACCCAAACTGTCTATCTGGGAACAGGGTAGTTGGGGTGTTGAGGATAGTTTGGGTGTTGAATATAGTTTCATTTTGTATTATGTAATTAAAGTCTGCTATTTCTTTATGGACTGATTTTGTCCTTTTTTAAATATTGTGCATTTCACTCTGGATTTCAAATGTGATTGCTCAATATTTATAATAAAGCCTTTAGTACAGAAAGTCTGAAACACATATAACAGTAAAGAATAGTATAACAAATCCAATATACCTGATAACCAGCATTAATAATTTCTAGTACATGACCGGTCTGGTTCCAACGTACCCTCACTTCCCCTCATCTCTGCTAAAAGAATAATGTGAAGATAATCCAAGACATCATGCTATTTCATCTCATCTCATCAGTATTTCAGTATGCATTTCTAAAAGACAAGGAATCTTTTGTAAAACATAAGTGCAATATAATTATCATTCCTACAAATTTAAATAAGTTAGTAGTATCAAATTCCAGTTACTTTTAGCTTGTATGTAAAAAAAAATTAAGTTTCTTTGAATCCCAAATATGGTCTATATTTTGTGATTATTTTTTTGTTATATCCCTTCAGTCTTTTTTAATCAATAGATTCCTCCTACATCACCTTCTCCCTCCTTGCAATTATTGTTCTTGGGAGGAAAAAAAGCAGGTCAAGTATATGACATTTCTCATAATCTGACTTCTGTTGAACAAAACATTTTGTTGTCCTTTAATGTGTATTTTGGTCTCCTACTTCTTTAAATTGATAGTCGCAGGTAGAAACTTGATCAAATTAAGTTTGCATGTTTGTTTGCTGTATTTTCTTTCTTTCTTTTTTTTTTTTTAACAAGACTGCTGCCTAGGAGATGCTGTGTACTTCCACTACGAGGAACATAATGTTTATTGTCCTTTGTGCATGACATGTGACCCTTGCTCCAAGGAATTCACAATCTTGGTGGCATGGCTGTTACAAATCTCTGACTGTTTTCCAGAGTCCTAACAAGATTGATTCTAACAATTTCTGCTTGACTTTTTTTTTATTAAATTTTTTATTTTTTATAAACATATATTTTTATCCCCAGGGGTACAGGTCTGTGAATCACCGGGTTTACATACTTCACAGCACTCACCAAAGCACATACCCTCCCCAATGTCCATAATCCCACCCCCTTCTCCCAAACCCCCTCCTCCCAGCAACCCTCAGTTTGTTTTGTGAGATTAAGAGTCACTTATGGTTTGTCTCCCTCCCAATCCCATCTTGTTTCATTTATTCTTCTCCTACCTACTTAAGCCCCCATGTTGCATCGAGGAAGTGGTCTGCTTGACTTTTTGATGTTCCTGTGGTTCTAAAGAAATCCTTTTTAGAAAATTTAAACTATGGTATCAGTTCTTGAATAGTTGTAGTACTACTCAAGTTATGCATTTCATCTAGAATAAATCTGGGTAGTTTCTGATTTTTGAGGAATTGTACAATTTCATTTAGGTTCCTGAATTTATGTACATAGATTTGTTCTTAGTATTTCCCTTTTATCCTTCTAACATCTGTAGCATAGGGCTTGTGGGCTTGCAGTGATACTCAATTTCATTTTTTATATTGGTAATGTACATCTTCTCTTCCTTTTATTTTGTCTGGCTAGAGTTGTATAATTTACGGGATATGGCCAATCAGTGTTGAGAGAAAATTGTAGAATTTAATGCTAGATTAATAAAGATCTCAAATCAATAATCTGTTTCCACCTTAACTTAGAAAAAGAAGAAAAAACCCAAAACAATCAAAAGAAAAGAAAGAAGCAAAGAAACAAAACAACAGAAGAGAAAGAAATAAAAATGAAATCAGTCTTTTCTTTGGCCTGCGGCTGATTGTAGAGTATGCTGTTTAACTTCCAAGTGTTTTGAAGTAATTCTTGTCCTTCCACTATTTGTTTTATAATTTGATTCCTTTATTGTCAAAAAATATACTCTGGATCATTTAAATTAAGACATTTTAATGACACAGGATATAGTCTACTTGGTGAGTGCTCCATGTGTGCTTGAAATAAATGTGCATTTTTCTGTGTTGGTACAGTGATATTTAGACCCACAGTGTTTGTGACTAACCCAGGGCCCCATCTGAGCCCTGGCCAATGGTTTAGTTCTCCAGGCTTTTGGCATCCTCTTTATGGTGACAGTCCAGCATGAGCAGATCAGGTATAATCAGAACTTCCTAGATAACTTCATGGGACCCCTTGCTCATATTAGTTCCTCTTCACCATTTCTCCCTCACTGTCTGGTTACCAGGAGATTCCTTTCCTGGTCCTCTAACTAGGAGGAAATCTATAATCTCCCCTCTCTGTTGTGTATTTCCCTTGAATGGCTGTGCCTAGGTGGCCAAGTGGTGGAAAAATAGAGAGAAAAATAGCAAAGTAGTTACCTCTCACTTTCTTTGTACCAAAGATTTTCTTTACCAGAGATACATATGACCCTCCCTCCAAGACTAAGATACCTAGCCTGCTGTTGCTGAGGCTCCACCAAAGGGGTTCAGCTTTGGGCCTGGGGCTTTACTTCCACCTACATAATAAATCCCTTACATTCATGCTAGTTTGCTCTAGACCTGTGATCAACAGTTATTTCCCAGAAACGACTAGATTCTAAACATTTTTGGCTTTGAAGGCTATACTTTCTGTAAGATAGATTTTATATTTTAGTTTCATATTATATTCATATTAATATCCATTTAAGTTTAATGGTATTTCTATTTAAGGTTTATAATTTATTTAATTATATAGTGGTTAATTTATTTAATATTTATAATATTATTTATATTTTTGTATTTAGTTTTTACCTAGTATCCTTTTTTGGTTACAGGATCATGTCCAGTACAAGACATTCCATGTCATGTCATGGAATGTAGCTGTCATGTTTCCTTAAGATTCTTTTCATGGTGACAGTTTCTCAGACTTTCCATTCTTTTTGAAGATGACAATTTTGAGGAGTACTGGTTAGATAAACTGTAGAATGTCCCTCCATTCTAATTTTTCTGGTGTCTTTCTTATAAGTAGATTGTTGTTATGAGTTTGGGGAGTAAGACCAGAAAGGTGAAGTGCTCTTCTTATCACATCACATCAAAGGTACAATCTATCAATATGACTCATCACTGGTGATGTTGATCTTGATTAACTGGCTGAGATGGTGTTGGTTAGGCTTCTCCCTCAAACGTTCTTTTCTCTCTCTTTCCATGCTCTATTATTTGGAGGAAGTCACTATGTGCAGGCCACAGTTAAGGAGTGAGGGTTACATTTCATCTCCTTAAGTGGGGGAGTATCTACATAAATGATTTGGTATTCTTGGGTGTAAGAAATTTGTCTGTTCTCACTATGAGCTCATGGATATTTATTTTGTGCTTTGGGTTATAATGCAATTTTATTTATTTGCTCAAAATTTTTCCAGATTTGACCATTGGGAGCTCTTCTCATTGACTCCTGTGGTCTTTTAACATAGCCCCTTCATTGTTTTGTTTGTTTGTTTTTGAGCATTTCCTTATATTCTGGCATGACAGGATGTCCCAGGTTTATCTTGTATATTTCCTGCACCAGCCTCAGAATCATTTAATCAGATAAGTAAATCAATTTATTTCTTTTAGGATCCCTGGTTTTCTTTGTTGGGAAATAGGATCAGAAATTGATACTGCCTGTATCCATTGCCGGTATGTCCTTGCTTCTTGGCTCTTTCAACTGATAGAACAAGAAGATATATATATATATCTTTGAAGATATATATATATATATATATATAGATATATATATAGATATAGATATAGATATAGATATATAACACTTAATTTTTATAGTTCTCGGGTAGCTGCTCCATACTTTTCCCCCTTAGATTGAAAGATTTGCTTTCAATAGAACAGACAAGGAAGAGTATGCTTAATCCATCTTGACCCTGGACCATTTATATTTAATGTAATTATTGAGATGGTTGGTTTAATATACCATTTGCTTGTTGCTTTCTATTCATCTATCTTGTCTTTGTTCCTCCTTTCCTTTTTGCAACTTTTTCTGATAAATTGACTATTTTTATGATTCCATTTTATGCATACTATTGGTTGATAGTTATATATCTTTTGGATTTTTGTGGTTGCTCTATGTTTGCTGTATTGTTTTACTTCTTAGACTAGCTTCAAATAATATTATACCAATTCAGGCATAATATAATACCCTTAAAACAGTAAACTTCCATTTCCCTCCTTCAAAATATTGTTGCTATTCCTGCTTTATACCAGAAGTCAACACACTTTTCTTTTTTTTCTTTAAGATTTCATTTATTCATTTGGCAAAGAGAGTGAGAGAGCACAAGCACCAGGAGCAGCAGAGTGAGAGGAAGAAGCAGGCTCTCTGCTGAGCAGAGAACCCCAGGCGGGGCTCCATCCCAGGACCCTGGGCTTAAGACCTGAACTGAAGTCAGATACCCCAGGCATCTACTTCTTTTAAATATATTTTTAAATATTTCATTTATTCATTTGACAGAGAGAGTAAGAAACACAAGCAGGGGGAGAAGCAACAGGAGAGGGAGAATACCATTTTCCCATAAAAAGAGAGATAGCAAATATTGTAGGTTTTGCAGACTGCAAAGTCCATTTTATATATTAGCCTTTAAAACTATTCTTAGTTTAAAGGCTGAGCACAAACATATCAGAGTCTGGATTTGGTAGTAGTTTGCCAACCTTTGTTTTAGGCAGTCAATTATCTTTAAGGTGTTAAATATGAGAAAAATTGTCTTTTATTTTTACCTTCATTTTTATAATTTCTGACGCTGGTCACTTCTTTGTATATATCCACATTTACACATATTAGTATGCTTCATCTGTATGAAGAATTTTCTTCAAAATTTCTTTCAGTGTATTTCTGGCAATGAATTTTCTTAGCTTTTATTTGTCTGTAAAGTTATTTCCCATTCAGTTTTTAAGAGACATGTCATCTTTTTTAAAAAGATGTATTTATTTATTTGAAAGACAGAGAGCACACCTGCATAATCACGGGCAGGGGCAGAGGAAGAGAGTCTTTCAAGCAGACTCCCTGCTAAGTGAGGAGACTGCAGTGGTGCTGGATCCCAGGATCCATGAGATCATGACCTGAACCGAAATCAAGAGTCAGATGTTCAATTGGCTAAGCCATCCAGGGGCCCCCCATTCATTTTTAATAAACATTTTCACTAGATATAGAATTTTTGGTTGAGAAGGTGTTTTCCCCTCCTTTTAACACTTTAAAGATATATATATATATATTGCCTTCTGGATGAAACTGTAATTCTCATTTTTCTTTGTACATAAAATTTCTCTTCCTTCTTGTTGCCCTTGTTTTCTCCATGTAAACTTATCTTTCATTTTCAATATTTTGGGTATTGTGTGCCCTTTTTACCCTTGTTAGTGTTTCATGAATTAATTGGTTCTGTGTGTGTGTGTGTGTGTGTGTGTGTGTGTTTTGCAGATTTTAGAAAATTCTTATCTATCATCTCTTCAAATATATCTTCTACCCTGTTCTTTACCTCTTTCTTATCCTGGAACTTCAGAATAACACACAAATGACACCATTCTATATTATCTCACCACTTTTGGATGCTCTATTCTATTTTTTAGTTCTCTTTTCCTCTTTGTATTTCATTTGAATAATTTCTAGTTAATTACCACCAATTAATTCTGTCTTTCCTCTACTATGTTCAGTCTGTTTATAATCCTTTTAGCAGATACTGGTTTTTTTTAATTCTAGCATTTCCATTTGATTTTCTTGTTGTTTAAATCTGTGTTATAATTACCAGTCTCTTGGGGCACCTGGGTGGCTCAGTGGGTTAAGCATCTGCCTTTGGCTCAGGTCATGATCCCGGGGTCCTGGGATCAATCCCTGGATTGGGCTCTCTGCTCAGCAGGGAGCCTGCTTCCTCCTCTCTCTCTCTGCCTGCCTCTCTGCCTACTGTGATCTCTCTCTCTGTCTGTCAAATAAATAAATAAAATCTTTAAAAAAAATTACCAGTCTCTTTATGCACATTATTCATCTTTTCCTCTAGATTTTTTAACATGTTAATAGGTGATTTAAAGTTTCTTCCTAATACAACTAGCATAAAGATCACCTTGAATTACAGTTCTATTTATTGTTTTTTATATTGGCTTGACTGTTACTTTTAAAGTGTAGTGTGTGGGTGTGTGTTTTTGTTTTTGTTTTTACTGAATGCCAGCCAGGCATCATTTGTAGGAGAACAGCAGAGACTGAGGTAAATAACATTTACGGCTGGAAATCGGCATTGCCTCTTCTTCCACTAGGCTCTTAGTGTGTGGGAAGTAGTACATATAGTCAGTAGTTTAGCTGGGTCCAGGTTTCGTTGTTGCTAAGAGCTTCAAAATCTTCCAGTGGCGACATGCCTTTCACTGTGCTTCCTGTAGGGCCTGTGATGCCAGAGTTTTCCCAGAGTCCCTGCTGTCTCCACTGCCAGCAGTCTCAGCAGGTTGCACCACAGAGGGCCTCTCCATCTGTGCACTTTCCCTCTCCTAGTCCTGTTTTTACTTTCTTATTCTTTATTGAGATATAATTCACATACCATATAATTTATCATTTTAAAGTGTACAATTCAGTGTTTGTTACTACATTCATTAGATTGTGGACCATCACCACTAATTCCAGAACATTTTCATCACGTCAAAAAGAAGTTATCACTCATTTGCAGTGACTTCCCATTGCCCCTTTCCCTAGCCCTAGGCAAACATTAATCTACTTGTCTCTATTGATTTGCCTATTCTGGATATTTCATATGAACACAGTAGTAAAATATGTGGTTATTTCTGTCTGGTTTCTCTGACTAATCATGCAGTATTCAAAGTTCATCCATAGTGTACCATATATCAGCATTTCATCTATTTGTACTGGCAAATAATATTACATTATATGGATAGACCATATTTTAATGCATTCATCAATTGATGGACATTTGGATTGTTTCCCAATTTTAGCACGAATGGTGTTATGAACATTTGTGTATAGGTTTTTGTGTGGACATATGTTTTCATTTCTCTTAGATATATACTTGGGAGTAATATCAGTGGGTCATATGGTTACACTCTATGGTTAACATTTTGTGAAACAGCTAACTGGTTTGCACAGTGACTGCACCATTTTACATTCCCACTAGCAATTTATGAAGATTTCAGTTTCTCCATATCATCTCCAACAGTTGCTATTTTCTATCTTTTTATTTTAACCAGCAAGGCTGAAGTATTTACTCATTGTGGTTTTGACTTGTATTTCCCTAATGATCCTGTTGAGCATCTCTTCATGTGCTTATTGGTTATTTACATATCTTATTTGGTGGAATGTCTATTCAAATCTTTTGCTCCTTTTAAAATTGGTTGATTTTTTTATGGGGACACCTGGGTGGCTCAGTTGGTTAAACATCTGCCTTCAGCTCAGATTCTGATCCCAGAGTCTTGGGATCAAGCCCCACTGCAGGCTCCTTGCTCAGCAGGGAACCTGTTTCTTCCTCTGCCTGCCACTCCCCATGCTTGTTTAAAATTGGTTGATTTTTCTTTTCTTTGTTGAGTTGTAATAATTCTTTATATATTCTGGATACTACACATTTATCATATATATAATTAACAATTATTTTCTCTTAATCTGTGGGTAGTCTTCTTTTTTTTAATGCTGTCCTTTGAAGCACGAGCATTTTTAATTTTAATGAAATCCAACTTATCTATTTTTTTTTTGTCATTTGTGTATTGATATCTGCTATGGACTGAATGTGTCCCTACCCAAATTCACATTAAAGCCCTACCTCCCATGTGATGGTATTTAGGAGATAGGCTTTTGAGAGATAGAGTTAGATGATTTTATGATGGTGGGATTCTCATGATGAGATTAGTGCCCATATATTATCTTTTTGCATGTGAGCATAAAGGAAAGGTCATATGAGGATGCAGAAAGTGCCCAGCTACAAACCAAGAAAAGATTCTTACCAGAAATTGAACCCTGCCAGAACTTGCTTCAGGACTACCACTACCCAGATAAATTTCTATTGTTTAAACAACCCAGTCTATAGTGTTTTGTTATGGCAGCCCAAACAGACTAAGACTATGTCATATCTAAGAAATTATATATGCCTAACGTATCTTCATGAAGATTTACTCCCATGCTTTTCAGTAGCTATTTTTCACAACCATCTATCATATTTAGTTTCAGTAACACTAATGAAACTGTCCTATGGAAGAGACATGCAGAAAGGGAAGAACGAAGCATTCCCCAAGAGAGCACTTTCCTGGGTAAGTGAAGAGAGTATTCACACCATGAAATTCTCACTGAACCCAGCAGGAGATGGCAGGAACAGTCTTCACATGTCTGTGGCTGGCTGGCTGAATGTGGGATGTGTCTGGCAGTCTGTGGGTGCAGTTGACAACCAAAGCTGAAAAGGAGCACAAGAATAGTTATCACTTGTTTTGTTTTTGAAATAGAAGATGCCTCCATTGTTTCCAGAATCCAATCAGATGTTCAAGCTCCCTACAATATTTTTTTACAGACATTTACAGTGCCATAGAGTTTCAAAATCCAACTACACTGCAGCAACCATGAGTCCTGTGTCTCTTGCTACTTTGCTCTTGAGTTCATGTACTCAAGACATTCTTGACTATCCACAGGGGTGGATATGTGAAGGTGTAAACATTTTGGGAACAATAGTCCTTTTCTCACATTTAAAGACAATTCCATGGACCCCTAAAGAAAGCAATGGGAGCTTGAGATTACAGACACTCTCGATTTAGCACAGCTTCTGTGGGCATTGGTGTTTTACTCATCTTAACAGCAACTGCAAACAGTTGGTGGGAAACATGATAGTTCCCATTTTAGATAGTTTCCCAAGTTCTCAAAGAAGTAAGACAATTTCCTCACAATTTCACTGTAGAGAGCTTGCTCTGGGTGGACTTCCCACAGTTGTCAGTGGTTGGCAAAAGAGTTTTTTTGGAAGAAGAGTGAGAAAGACCCATAGTCCTGTCAGTGAAGGGAATGGAGATGAGGGTAGTCCTTTTCCTGATTTCTGTGAACTTGGGCTTTGGATTCAACCCTCTAGCTAGATAAATGGCCTTAGAATCCCAGGGTTGGGACAATGTAACCTACAATAAAGGACTCATCCACATCGAGAATGAATGTCTCTTTTTAGTCTCTTTACAGATGTTGAAACATAACAGGCCATCTCTTTGGGGAAGATTCTGGCTCCTGGTGGATCCCTGAAGAGCTTCATTCATACAATTGAAACCAAGAATAATTCCTCACTTTGTAAAGGATGAATCAAGTGTGTTTCAAGCTCATTTCAAAGAGAGTTTAATTGCTGAAAATATACAAGACACATTACACTTGAGGGCTGTAGACAAGTGCAGAATTTATAATATGACTCTAGGAGAGCAGAGTGCTGTAGAGATGCTGTCAGCTTTCACCTGTGTGTTCTGCTGTGTTATGTCTTGCCTTATCACACAGGCCTTATTAAATTTGACTATTTGATGGTAACTGTGGAAACTGGGAGATGTAGTCACATTCATCTCTGGGTGCATGTGTGAGAAAGGTGACACTTTCTGAGTAATAAAGCTTTGAACCCAAAAAGCAATTATCACCAGTAAGAGTACTCTGGTTCCATGTTTCCTGCTGTTTATTCAGGGATGGCAAGGGATTTTGAAAGCAGAAAAAGTTTTCCAATTTAAATATTCCAGTTTAAAAAATGTAAACAACCTGATAAGGATTATAACTTGCAGACCAGTTTCCAGTGTGTCATCTGAGATGCTGTATTGGAGATAGAAGACACAGTAACTCTTTAGGGATGTTTTAAAATTTTGCTCACAACTGTGAACTCCTTCTTGCTGAAATCTAGGAGTGCCATATGGGTGAATGAGACCAAAACTGCTTTTAGGTTTACCCAACTAAAGGAGAGGCCTCACTGGCAAGTAAGGATGAAGTTCAAGCAAAAATCTAGTCTCCAATCAGTTTACGTAGCTCCAGAGGTGAAGAGAAAGTGAAGTTTGTGGGCAGCAAGTCACTGCTGGAAAGTGTCCTCTCTGAGGAAGGCAGTAAAGGCTTATGATGCGTTCTGTACCGCTCTTCGCTCCGCTCCCAGTCCTTATCTCAGTCGTGCTCTCAGCATCTCACTTCTGGACAGATACGATATGTTCTTTTCCTACTGGTCAGTCTCTTTGCCTCAAGCTATTCCCTGACCTCTGCCCTGCAGCAGGAACAGTGTCTTGGAATGGCTGGCTAGTCAAGACTCAACCATGCTTGAAAATCTTCACTGGCCCCCAAGTGAGTTTGTACTACAAGCCTGTGTGCAACTGTCCATGTTTCCCTTGCCTATGACCAACAGCCTGAATTAGACCCTTGTCATTGCTCATCCTCTCACCCAGTGCCCTGGGATCTAGTTCCTCACCCCTTAAATTCATCTGCTACTCAGTTAACAGAAGGTCCAGTGTAAATGCCAATCTCCCTATTATGTGGTTAGACTCATCTGTTACTGTGTCTATGTTTTCTAGGAATTGCAAAACCACACTGAAGGGTACACAAGTTCCGTACCCCAATTAGTATATCTGGTTCTCACAGGATTATGAGTTAGCAATTCTGTAATTGGTTATATGTTTACTAGGTGGGAATGAATAGTGAACATATTTGAGATAATGAGGGCCAGGTTGCTCAATGTCAGAGAAAAAAAGAATTCATTACATGTAATGAAAGAAAAAGAAAGGCTACAGTATGGTGCATGGCAGATGAGGTAGGCACAGAGGCAGAAGCTAGATCTCTCACCCAGCATGTTAGGCTGAGGAACTTGACTTTATGTTGAGGGCAAAGGACAATTGAGAGAAGGGGAAAGCATTACTTGGTTTTGAGCAGATTCGTGCTTTATTTTTTATAGTATTTATTTACTTTTCATTCATATTTATTTTACTTGAGGTAAAATTCTCATAATATGAATTCATTTTATAGTGTCCAATTCAGTGCTATTTAGTACATTTGCAGTGTTGTATGACTATCACCTCTATCCGATTCCAAAATATTTTCATCACCCCAAAAGCAAACCTCATATCCATTAAGTAGTCACACTCCCCATTCCCTCCTACCCTGACCCCTGTCAACCACTAATCTGCTTTCTCTATGAATTTTCCTATTCTGTAGATCTCATATAAATGGAATTTGCAATATGTTATCTTTATGTCTGGCTTCTTCTACTCAGCAAAGTTTTCAAAGTTCATCCACACTGTAACATGTATCAGGACTTCATTATTTTTTGTGGCTGAATATTTATTTCTTTATAAGCCTATATATTTTGCTTATTCATTCACAAATTGATGGACATTTGGGTTGTTTCTACCTTTTTCTATTGTGAATTGTGCTTTGATGAACAAGTATTTGAATACCTGTTTTCAATTATTTTGAGCATATATATAGGAGTGGAATTAATAAGTCATATAGTAAGTCTATGTTTAACTTTTTGACAAATTGACAACCTTTACCACTGGCAAACATTTTTCATAACAGCTGCATCATTTTTCATTCCTACCATCAATGTATGAGGGTTTCCATCTATTCACATCTTCACAAAACTTGTTATTTCAGATTATTGTTGTTGTTGTTATTGTTATTATCGCCATCCTAGCAGGTATGAGGTAGTATCCTATTTTGGTTTTGATTTGCTTTTCCCTAATGACTAATGATGTTGAGTATCTTTTCATATGCTTTTTAGTCCTTTGTGTATCAGATATTGTAAAAAATGTCTATTCAAGACTTTTTGCCCATTTTTTAAAAAGATTTTATTTATTTATTTGACAGAGAGAGATCACAAACAGACAGAGAGGCAGGCAGAGAGAGAGGAGGAAGCAGGCTCCCTGCTGAGCAGAGAGCCCGATGTGGGGCTTGATCCCAGGACCCTAAGATCATGACCTGAGCCGAAGGCAGCGGCTTAACCCACTGAGCCACCCAGGTGCCCCTTTTTGCCCATTTTTAAATTGGTTTGTGTGTGTGTGTGTATGTTGAGCTGAAAGAGTTCTTTATAAATTGTGAATAATAGACTATTATCAGATATATGATTTTTTTACATTTTTGCCCATTCTCCAAGTTGTACCTTATCTTTTAAAATATTCTTCCCAGCTCTATTGAGATATAATTGACACTTAACATCTGTAAGTTTAAGGTGTACAACATGTTTACTTGATGTATCTATAAACTGCAAAATGATTACCACCATAGTATTAGCTGCCACCTCTCATCACATAGTTATCATTTCTATTTTGTGGACAGAACATTTAAGATCTACTCTCAGCAACACTCAAGGATATGACACAGTATTATTAGCTATAATCACCATGCTTTACATTAATGTACTCTGATCTCTGTTTCTCTAAGTTTGTCCTTTTTGGATTCCACATATGTGGCATCATACAGTATTTTTCTGTCTGGCTTATTTCACTTAGCATAATGCCCTCAAGCTCCATCTAAGTTACTACAAATGGCAGGATTCCCTACTTTCTCATGACCAAATAATATTCCATTGTGTATATATTCCACATTTTATTTATTCATTCATCCATTGATGGACACTTAGGTTGTTTCTATGTGTTGGCTATTGTGAATAATGCTGTAATAAACATGGGAGTGCAAGTAACTTTTCAATAATCTGTTTTCATTTCCTTTGGATATATATCTAGAAGTGGGATTGCTGCATCATATGGTATCTGTCTTGATTGTATCTATTGATACACAGAAGTTTTTACTTTTGATGAAGTCTGATTTATCTATTTTTTCTTTTATTGCCTGTGTTTTTGTCATATCCGTGAAATTATTGCCAGATCCAATGCCATGAATCCTTTTTATGTTTTCTTCTGAGAGTTTTATACTTTTAGCTATTAAGATAAGGTCTTTGACCCATTTTGAGTTAATTTTTGCATATGGTGTAAGGTAAATGTCCAACTTCACTTTTTTGCATGTGGATATCCAGTTTCTCCAGCATCATCTGTTGGAAAGACTGTCCTTACCCATTGCATATTCTTGATACCCTTGTCAAAAATCATTTGACCTTAAATGAAAGAGTTTATTTCTGGGATCCCCATTTTATTCCACTGTTCTGCATTTCTATCTTCATACCAATACCATGTCATTTTGTTACTATAGCTTTGTAGAAAGTTTTGAAATTAGGAAATGTGAGTCCCCCAAATTTGTTCTTTTTCAAGATTGTTTTGCCTATTCTGGGTCCTTTGAGATTTCATATACACTTTATTTTTTAATTTTATGTAAATTCAAGTGATTAATATATAGTGTATTATTAGTTTCAGAGGTAGAATTCAGGGATTCTGAACACCCAGTGCTCATTACATCACATGTCATCCTTATAATGCCCAGTGCTGATTACATCACATGCCGTCCTTAATGCCCATCACCCAGTTACCCCATCCCTTCCCACCTCCCCTCCAGCAACCCTCGGTTTGTTGCCTATAGTTAAGAGTCTCTTATAGTTTGTCTCCCTCTCTGATTTGTCTTATTTTTCCCTCTCCTCCCCTATGATCATATGTTTTGTTTCTTATATTCCACATATGACTGAAATCATATGATAATTGTCTTTCTCTGATTTACTTATTTCGCTTCATATAATACTCTTTAGTTCCATCCACATCATTACAGATGGTGAGATTTCATCTTTTTGATGGATGAGTAATATTCCATTATATATGGAATGTATATGCCATATCTTTTATATCCATTCATCTGTTGATGGCCATCTGGGCTCTTTATTACTAGGTATTTACCCAAGGGATACAAATGTAGTGATCGAAAGGGCCACTGTACTCCATATACACTTTAGAATCAACTTTTCCATTTCTTCAAAAGAAGTTGTTGGGATTTCTTATAGGGATTGTACTGAATCTGTAAATCGCCTTGGTAGGATTGTTATCTTAACAAATTAAGTCTTTGAATACATGAATGGATTCTTTCCATACGGAAAAAGTATGATATATTTCCATATGCTGAAGTCTTTTTTAATTTCTTTGAGCAATGTTTTGTAGTTTTTATTATTGCTTTTTAAAAATTTTTATTAATTTATTTGGGCTGGGGGAGTCAGAGAGCACCCAGGCTGGTGGAGGAGCAGAGGGAGAGAGAGAAGCCGACTCCCCACTGAGCAGGGAGCCCGACAAGGGCTCAATCCCAGCACCCATGATCATGACCCGAGCCAAAGGCAGTTGATTAAACAACTGAGATAACCAGGCAACCCTGTTTTGTAGTTTTTAGTGTACAAGTCTTATACTTCCTTGGATACTTATTTTTAAATACTTTTTTTTCTTTTTTTTTTCCACTTTGTATGTCTTTATTTTTGTCTAATCACTCTGGTTAGCACTTCCAGTACAATAAAATAAAAGTGGCAAAAGCAGGAATTCTTGGCTTTATTTATTTGTTTTTACAAAAGATTTATTTACCCTGAAGATCCTTTGGGTGGAGATGGCATCACCCGGAGTGTGAGTTGCTGCACAAGGATACTGAAGACAATGGCTAAGGACAAACTAAGAGGGCAGAAGTCCAGGAATGTATTTCATATAGCCAGACCCAAAAAACCTTAAAGCCTAAAAACAAATGAAAACCAATGTGCTATGGTGAGTTCTGTGAAGTGTGTAAACCTGGCGATTCACAGACCTGTACCCCGGGGGATAAAAATATATGTTTATAAAAAATAAAAAATTTAAAATTAAAAAAAAAATACAAAGGAAAACCAGTTACTACTAACCTTAAGAAGATAAACATTGTGAATAAAGAAAAAGTTAACAGGGTGAATAAAGCTTTTGTAGATATACAAAAGGAGCTTGCATATTTCTCAAAAGGCCTTTCCCTTGAACCTCTGCAGAAATAGCTGTATGCTCAGCAGTGTCATGAAAACGAACCAGTTAATGTTGATGAAGCGACAAGATCAACGGCTCAGTTGTAATACACTAGAGATATATCAAATACCCCCAAAAGACCAATAAATTAAATGTTTTATACAAATAAGAGATTTATTATTGATTTTAGAGAGAGGAAGGAGGGGCAAAGGGAAAGGCAGAGAGAGAGACTCTCAAGCAGACTCCTCCCCACTGAGCATGGAGCCCAGTTTGGGGCTTGATCTCACAACCCTGAGATCATGACCTGAGTAGAAATCAAGAGCCAGATGCTTAACTGACTGAGCCACCCCCAAGCACCCCTTGGCTTATTTCTTATTTCTTGGCTTAATGGGAAAATTTCAATCTTTGACCATTGAGTATGTTACATGTGGGTTTTGCATAAATTCCCTTTATCATGTTAAGAAAGTTTTCTTCTATTTCTAGTTTGTTGAATGTTCTTTATATCATGAAAGAATGTTGGATAGTTTACTTTTCTTTTGATGTCTTTGTCTAGCTTTACTACCGGGGTAATGGTGACCTCACAGAATGAGATAGGAAGTACTCCCTCCTCTTCTATATTTTGGGAAGAAATTGAAGATTTGTATAAGTTCTTCTTTCAAGTATTGGTAGAATTCACCCGTGAAGTTACCTGGTCTTGGCATGTTCTTTCTTATGAGATTTTTTTGGTCACTGATTCATTCTCCTTACCTGTTAGGTCTATTTGAATTTTCTTTTTTTCTTGAGTCAATTTTGGTTGTTTATGTTTTTAGAAATTTATCCATTTCATTTAGGTTATATAATTTCTTGGAGTATAATTGTTCAGAGTATTCTCTAAGAATCATTTTTTATTTCTTTAACATCTGTAATACTATTCCCATTTCTATTTTTTTTATTTTAGTAATTGACTCTTATTTTTTCTCCTGGTCTTACTAAACATTTATCAATATTAGTGATCTTTTCAAAGAAACAGCTTTACTTAGTGATAACCTAGTGATAAGACAGAAATTTCCTTAAATGTATGGAACCAAAATTAAAATTCCAGTCTTCACAGGTATTCCTTTTTGTATGTGTTGGACCACACTACACCACACCCCAGAAGGTGACCTGGTATACTGTCCTCATTTACAGCCAATTTGAGAGTTCTTGTGAATACAGCAATACCTTAAACATTCATCTAGTATTATTATGGAAAAGAGTCATACTTTGCACAATAGCAGAGTTTCACAATAGGCAATTTTATGCAGTTTATTTTAGGAACAGCTTGAGAGTATCATTATTAATTGACTGATCATAATTGATCAAAGTATCAACTCATGATTTCCCATGGTTTCTCACCTTTAATCTGAGAACTTGGAAACATTTCACATTTCTAATTAAGCTTTCCAACACTCACTGTAGAATGTATATTATTATATAAATCAGTTTTAAGGATGAGAAAATATAACAAGTTCATCATCTGTTGAATCTGAGGGGCTCTGTTTTTCATACAGCTATCCTGACCACCCTCTGGGTAGAGTCTAATTTCCAGCCTTGAGGAGCTTCCCAGTGAATATTCAAACACAGAATTGAGAAAAAGAACTGAGGCACAAAAAAGCTCATATAACATGTCCTGAGCCACACAGCTAATGAAAGGTGAGGAAATAAAAACTCATCTTGGGGTCTTGCTTACTCTGTATCTCATGCTCTAGTAAGAAAGAAGTGCTTTCCAGAAAGATTAGAATGACCAAACTTAGTTATAGATGGTCTCAATCCCCCACAGCATCAAGAGTTGGACTGTTTGTCAGTTTGGACACTCCGATAACAGATACTCCTGCCCTTTCAGGAGCTTCACAGAAAGGGGCCAGGTAGGCTTCTCAGAGTCCAGAGCCTAGAGGGAAAGCATAACTTTGGTAAAGTTCTACGGGGTTCTGGAGCTGAACTGCTGCTTTGAGGGCCACAAATTCTATTTTAGCTGTCCCACCAGAAATAACCAGGGCTTGGGGGCTACCCAGCAGAGACAACAGGACACTGACACACAACTAACTTGTAAAGCTCCAGGTTTTTCACTGTAGAGGAGGAGGCTATAATGATCTATTTGGTGGAGGATTAGAGCCATAGATACCAGTAAAAACCCTTATTTAACTTAATACATATATAGATGATTACATATAAAAATATTTATAGAATTATGAATACACACAGGGTAGTGAACACACATGTAATTCCTTCCTCTGTCAATCAAGGAACCCTAGAAGCAATGACACCTCAGTTTCAATGAGCACACTTAGTACACAGATCTAGATTTCTCATACTGTTTTACAGTAAAAGGAACAAGGGGTCCACGGAGAAATTGCTGATTCTAGAACTGGGGCAGGAAATACACAAGATGAGCCTGAAGCATCTTGGAATGCCTGAAAATAAAGACGTGCTTAAAAAACAAAAACAAATACAAACTTTTCCAGGGATATGGCAAAGGTAATATACAGAGGGAGGTAACAGTAAGAGCTCCCAGTGGCCAAATGTGGAACAATTTAAACAACAGAAATATATGAAGCTGTGTTGGATTTTAACCCAGAGTGTACTACAAATACCCATGTGTCTATATTAAAAAATATATTTGACTGATTAAACACATAAACACGGGAGAATAGGCAAAATCTCCAATGGAGAAAAATTCCAGTTTATGCAGATACTTCCACTTCAACATAGAGCCTAATTCTCTAGCCCTGAAGTATGGGCCACACATGGCGACTTTCGTCTGAGGACGACAATATGAACAGAGGGCCAGAAACAGTAACGCTACAGTGGAGACACCTAATGGGCATTAACTCAGCCAGGTGATCGAGATAAACATCCTTAGTGATAAATCATGCTAATAGTATGTGCTATTGATATGATGTCCTGACTTTACTGCCATGGTCTTTTTTCCTAACACACAACTCTAGACTAATCATGAGCAAAACATCATAAAAAATCCCGACTGAGGGACAATGTATGAAATATCTAATCATTCCTCCCCAAAACAGTCAAGCTCATCAAAAACAAAGAAACCACCACAGCCAAGGAAATATTACAATAATATAACCTAGTACATTGTCTGGGATCCTTGAACAGAAAACAGACACTAGATAAACATGGCAGACCTCTGAGTAAAGTATGACTTCAGTTAATAATAAATAATGCATCAATATTAGCTCATTAATTATAATAAACATACCATATAAATGGAAGCTGTTCATAGTGGGAAATGGGGAGGGGCATGTACAAACTCTGTAATACCTTTACAAATTGTTTACAAATCTAAAATAAAATAGTTTAAAATAAATAGTTTATTGAAAATGTTAAATAAAAAGGACAAAAAGAAACTGAATAAAACATAATGGGTAGGAAAAAGAAGAAAGAAAAAAGAAAAGTAAACACAAGCACACAAAACCGGTGTGGAAAAAAAAGCCCTGAATAATCTTTCTTTCCTCTGCTTTAACTCCCAAGCATATTATCATACACAAGTCTGGATTCTTCCATCTCATAAACATCTCCAGAATCCACTCCTTTTCTCAAGCCCTGCACCACTGCATGAACATGGCCTCACACATGTCTTCACTGGATTAGAGCATATGATGCCATATGTAGGTCTGCAAACACTATTTGCCCAAGAAGGGCTTTAAGACATCTGCAGTGGTATCTGCCACAGGGAAGGTCTGGCAAGAGACAGGAGGAACTCAACTCCTTGCAAGAAAACCAGCATGCAAAGGAAGTTTAGCTACACCCAGAGGAAAACATCAGCTCCTCAGTGCAGAAACACAATGACTGAGAGTCCTCAGGCTGGGGAGCTCCTGTCTGATTTGCCTTGCCCTGGTTAGGACAGCTCAGGACCTGGGTGGCATGTGCCCGCATAGGAGGTTATGGCTAAAGAGCTGCATTCTAAGGAATGACTCCAAGGAAATGGGTCGAAGGCCTGTGGCATGTCCTAGCTGCTACACCGCTATACCCCTTAGAGCTGGATCCATCAACTCCCCACAAGGAACATGGGAAGGTCCTGTTGGCATAGGAACCCCTGCTTCCATTCTGGAGTGCCCCCCGGGCTCCAGTCCTGGGAAGTGGGCCAAGAGCTCCCAGATCAAGAGGTCAAAAGGCTCCAGCTCACCTCAGCCTCCTCTGGGCTCCCCTGACCGTCCCCTGCTTGACCCAGGGCAGTCCAGACGGGATGACGAGGGGGTGCTCCTCCTCCCACCTCTCCTGGGGCGGCCAAACCTCTGTACAACCTGCCGCCTGGGAACCCAAACCCCCTCCTCCAGGGCTGCTTTCTAAGTCCTCATTTGAGACTGGGGGTGTCTGGGGTGAGTGGGGGAGCGTGCCGGTGGCCACGCCATCACCTGCAAGGCTCTCCTCTGCCCCAACGGCCCGACTGCAGACACCAGGGTCCCAGCAGGCTCTGGGGATGGCTGACAGGGACACACGCCCACTCTGGCTCAGCCTCAGGAAGCAAAGCCTCAGCGTCACCTGCGCAGGGCCACCTGCTTCATGAAGCAGTTGGGGTTACACAGGACATCTCCGAAAATAACACAGCGTTGTACACGGTCTCACGCAGTCACCTGGCGACGACTGTCATTCGCGGGCCCCGGGCACACGCGCCACAGGGTGTCGAGTCAGCTCTAGCGGAAGCGCGGGCACGCTGAGCGGGATCCACGGCTGGGGCCTCCCGAGGCAGGATGAGTGTGAGAAGACTGGGGGGTGAGGGCTGGGCAGCGGGGAGACAGGAGGACGAGACCGCAGACATTGCAGACCGAGGCCAGGGTCAGGACAGGCTGGGCAGTGCACGAGGCATGGGGGCTGCGGGCCGGGCCCCAGGAGGAGGACCCCCACCCCAGTTCCCACAAGGCCCACATGCAGCTGGCTGCCCGGCTCCCAAAAGAGACTCATGACGGCCCCGCGGGCACTGACAGGGTAGCTCAGGGACCTGGCGGTGCAGGAGGCAGGAAGCATCCCTACAGCCCGTTTCCCGAGCGGGGGCTCCTGTGGGGAAGGCCGCCCGCCCTGCGCGGAGCAGTAAGGCCCACACGTCGGGCATGACACACACCCATAAGCGTCCATGGGTCTGACACCAGAGTCTGGCTGAGGACGCGGTGCGCTCTCTGTTCTGTGCTGCCATGGCAAAGAATGGATCCAGGGTCCCTGGGGCGCCTTCGATAGGAATGCCTGTGACAAACAGGATTCTGCCACGGGAGCCTTCCTAAGTGCGAGAGGACAGGCCACGCCGTTTCCCTCTTAGCCTGGGGATAGGAGGAGCACAAGGGGGGGCCCTGGCACTGGACATCGCTCTGATTCACTCTTGCGGACTACGTTTTCAGCCCAAAGCCGCTGTGCTACTTTGCTGAGGCAAAACCCCCTCATTTCTGGGAGGGGTTCCTGAGAAAGTCCAATTTGCCTTGAAAGTCTCCGCCTTTGGATGTGCCCAAAGACCAAGGGACAGGGGCTTCAAGTGCGGGATCGCACCTAATGTTCCCGAGTTGGCACACGCACGGACGTGGCTATGGTTGTTCACGACATCTCAGCGGGGCTGATCACCCTCCTCACTCCGGAGCCCCTTTCGGCACTTCCCAGGGCCATAACCTCCAAGATCTCAGTGGGCTGACCATGTTCGCTGCCCTCGGATGCACAGTCCGAAACCTCTCTAACCCGTGATTCTCTGCTCCTGTCCTGCTATAGAAGAGGCCGGAACACGGGCACGCTGGCGTCTGAGGGTCTGCGCTGCTTGGGACAGCTGTCCGGTGCTATTGTGACCCCCCCCCCCCATCTACAAATCTTCCGTTGCCCTGACAGATCACAGACGCGGGGTTCGAGTGGAATGTCAGAGAAGCGAAGCACCCCGAGCTCCCTGCCTGTGCACCTCCGGGAGGACAGATTGTGCCCAAATGGGTGAGGGTGGGGCAGGGGGTCCAGACCAGCTGCGTGCAAGGAACCCAAAGGTCCCCAGGAACAGGAAGAGACCACCTCGATGCCTCTTTTCAGCTTCTCTCCCATGCAGACCTCTGAGTTTCCCTCATTTCTTCCCACAAACACCCAGCCACTCTTCAGCTCTGGACGCGGACAACTCCGGGGAGTCCCGATAATTTCTCCTGGCCGAGGAGGCAGTGAGGACTCCGCCGGTCCGGGGGGAACAGGGCTGTCCGGGACGTGCGCATTCCCCACTGTCGTCCCCAGAACGTTCGTGGAGAAGGTAGGAGTAAAGCCACTGAACCTTCACTGTGTTCAAATACCTTGTGACGGGGCCCGGCATGCTGTACCTTCAGGCCACAGGACACTCGGCCTTCTCCACGGCCCAATGCAAACTGCTCCCAGCATTTATCCATTTAAGACATCTCTCCCACCCCAAAAGCACCCGATGCCCAAAGAGGGCCACTGTCACCACCCAGCTTCCCCGTGACCGGCAGCACAGAAGCGATCATGGGCCCCCTCTAGTCACAGCCCCTCCGCCCAGGCTGGGTCAGGGGGATTTCCAGGGCCGTCCTCGCCTCGGGGGCAACACCCCCTCACTGCTTCCGCTTCATCTGCAGCTCTCAGGGCACGCCTGCCCACCTTCGTGCCACGACTGGGGCTGCTACACACAGTCCCCTATGGCTGGGACGCGTCCTGCTTCTAGCGTCCTCCGCGCTCAGCCGCAGGGCCTTCCAGATGGTAGAACTCAGCCTACGTCGAGGAATCGAGGAGCCAGTGAGCCGAGCTCCCTCTGTGCTGAGCGGACACTTCTCCTTCTTTCTTGAAGAACCAAGCCAGGGCAGGAGCCCCGTGTGTGTGCCTCTGCCATGGACACCATGACAGCCAGCGGGGCATCAGAGGCAAGAACCCACACGCTTATCTTCCCCCGTTCCTGACCCCCTTCCCCTTCCTATTCCGTTCTTTCGCCTTCCCAACCCACCCCGAGGCCAAGCCCTGTGATTCTGGCCCAGAGTCCAAAACAGGAGGCAAGGTGTCTAGGCTGGTTTCTAGGACACGGCAAAAATCCTTTTTGCTGAAAGATATTTTATGTGTTTATTTATTTGAGAAACAGCACACAGAGAGGGAGAGGGAGAGGGAGAAACAGGCCCCACTGAGCAGGGAGCCCGATGTGGGGTTAGATCGCAAGATCCTGAAATCCTGACCTGAGCTGAAGGCAGATGCGTAACCAACAAAGTCCCCCAGACGGCCCCGGGACATGACAAAACTCGTAACTCTTGAACTGGGTCAGGACAAACGCTGTGTTGGGGGATGTCACGCACACACTCAGCCACTGAAGCCAATGAAACCTCCTACGCCAAGGAACCCACTGGAGAGCTCACCAGGGACACCGAGCTTTGAATTTGGGAGGCATCGCAGGGAACCGCCCTCCACATCCCCAAAGGAGGCTCTTTGCCCTGCATTTTCCCCCAAACCTCCCTGGCCCTGCACTGCTTCGAAATCCCAGGGCTCTCTCTTCACACACACACACACACACACATCCCCCAACAGGGAAGAACCAAGAAACAGCCTCACTTCGTGCCCGGCACCCTGAGCACAATCTGCCCACCCTGCCAGGGCCCGGACCGCACCACAGCCACCCCTGGGGCTCAGGCCCTCCCTTCTTCATGGCTCACAGCCTCTTCAGAGGGGGCCAGGGAGGAAACCGGCAGCCCAGGATAGACCCGCAGCAAATACTCCAGCACCTGCATCCTGCTGGTTTCCGCGTGGGCCCTGGGACCCCACAGGAACTCGTAGCGGACAGGGTCATTGCCGGGCACCTGCCGGTACTCCAGGTACCCTTCCCGCACCCAGACGTTGGTCAGGAGCTCCCGGGGCTCCCCGTAGATGATGTGCTCCTCGCCGGCATACACCCCCATGACCCCCAGCGCTTCCCACACCACCTCCTCGGGGGCACGGTCGCCCTCCAGGAGGATCACCGCCAGGAGCACCACCAGGAGGCCGGTCTTGGGCGGGCCCTGCTCACCGTTCAGCATTGCATCGCAGGTGAGGCCCAGGACGGTGACCAGGACGTAGGAGTGCTCGCTGGGGTCCACTTCTTTCACCTCCACGCCGAACACCAGCCGCATGCACTCGGACGCCTGGCCCAGCATCCCGGGGAAGGCGGCCTGCTCATCCTCGCCGACGATCGCCAGCATCTCCGCCTGGCTGGCCGGCTCCTTGGTGAGATACTTGAGGAGCAGGAACCCCACCAGGTCAGCTGTCTTCTCTTGGAGTATGTCAGAGAGCCTGGGCTCGGCTTCTTCGGACTCCTCCCCGGTGCTGGACCCCTCCTCATCTGAGCTGCTGGAGCCCTGGTCGGGCGGGCTCCAGGCAGTGGCTGCCATGGCCGCGGGCAAGGGGCAGGCCATCTGAGGGCTCTGGGGAGGACTCGGGGTCCCCGCAGCAGACCCCTCCTCCTGGGGGCCCAGAGACAGGGCCGAGCAAGAGAGGGAAGGGACGGTGGACTGGGAGGAGGCAGAGGCGGAGGAGGGAGGTAGGGTCTCCTCCCCTCCAGCCCCGCACTGCTTTGCCTCCTCCAGGCCCTGTCCCGGTCCTGGACCGGGGTCTTCCTCCAGCTTCCACAGCTCACTCCTCTGACCCAGGGGCATGGCGATGGTGTCGGGCTGAACCTGAAGACACATGTGGGTGGCTACTCAGGGTGCAGCCCAGCCAGCAGAGGCCCGGATGTCCCAGAGCTGACAGTGGGCTGCGTCGCCCATGGATACCCAGGGGTGCCCTCTGGGTTGGGACCCTGGTGCCAGGCTCAGAGCAAGTACCTCACCTTGACCACTGGCACTCACCTGCACCGTGATCTCAGGGACTCCTGCCTCACACTGAGGGCCCAACAGCTGCTTCTCGATACCCCTAGGGGAGAAAAGGAGAAGACATCTCAGGGGACACACTTAGAGCACAGCCCCGGGGCCCAGGGCACAAAGGAGGGCTGGTTTGGACTCCTGAGTCTGCCACCCATCCAGGCTGGGCGGTCCCCTCCTTGGCCTCTCAGGGGACTTCTTCCCCCTGCCAACCTAAGCCCCACGCCCCTTGGCCCAGAGGCCAAAGGGTCCCAGCAAGACCACGCGGCCCTGAGCCTCCACAGAAGGAAAGCGAGGGGGTTCACATCTGGACCGGCCTGCCATAGGTCTACAGGGCTCGTCACGGATCTCCAGGAACGGCCAAACGTGGGGTTCCGTCTATACCGGATGGGTGCGACCCCTCTGTCTATACGTTGACCCCAGGAAGGCCTGGGAAAACTCCCGGTGTTGACTGGAGGCCACCTTCCTGATGTCAAGGCCTCATCTCATGGAGAAGCCGGAAGGAAAAGCAAGAACTCAGTCTGCCCACCGATGCCCCATCTCCCCACTGTCCCCCCCGGATCCTGCTGTGTAGGCATCTCCTCTTTTCTCACTTCCACCCCTGCCTCCTCCACTGACCTGAGTACAGACCCTCAGGCACAGACCCTTCCCTCCCAGAGCTCAGGGAATTGGGGACGAAGAGGGGCTCAGCACGACAGACCCAGCCCGGGTTCTCAGGGCGGTCAGGTAGAGTTGGCCAGATTTCTGGGCCATTCCCTCCTCGTCCCAAGGGGTGGGTGCGAGCCCTCGCTCCTGTCTCGGGGGTCCCCACATTGACTCTTGCTGTACCAGGGCCTCCTGTGTGTCTCCCAGGTGGGCTTCCTCAGATGACCCGACTCCGACCTCTCCCAGCATGGCCCTCGCCTCCCTGAGAGCTCCCAGAGGATGGTGAGGAGCCACCACGTCCATGTCCGAGGGTCCGTCCCCCACCGTCAGCTTCCAGCAAGATCCCAAAGGGCTGGCAGTGGGACCGACCCCTCTGTCCTGGGATGGGGATGCCCTCAGGCTCCGGGGAGGCTAATCCTCTTTCTGGCCAGGGCCTGGTCTTCCACCCAGCCCCCAACCTGAGATAGAGGCCATGTGCCGCTCGGCCGGAGACCTCACTCCCCGAGGTCTCTCCATCTTCCAGCCCATGAGACAAGTGAGCATGCCTGCCACCTTGGGCCACCGCTGACCGATCCTCCCTGGGCTGCCAACAGGGCACGGCCGGACTCCGGGGCACTGGCTTCTTTGTTGAGAAGGGAGGACCGGGTACGGCCTGTCCTGCCCCAGGGTCCTCATCCTCTCTCCCAGAAGGACCTGAGACCCTCCTCCGCACCCCATGCTCCTCTCTCTCTCTCTCACACACACACACTCACACACAAACACACGCACAAGCCCTCCACACCCCAGGCCCTGTTCATTCTCACTACATCCCACAGTCTCTCACACCCAGATGTGGACATCAGGACAGGCATGGGCTCCTCCTACACGGGGGCCTCCTCTCCGAATTGAACATGCTGGGGACCAGGATGCCTCCGTCCTCCCTCTGGTCCTCACCTTCCACCACAGCAGGCCCACGGTCCGCCCGGGAGGTCTTGAAGCCTGATGCTTCCACCCAGACCCCCGTCTCTGGGAGACTTGGTGGGAATGCAGGGCTCGCCCGATGTGATCATCTGTCCCTGGGGCTCCTGGGACCAAATGTGGTCTCTGTCCCCGATCCTGCAGTCCTCCTAGTGGTCCTCGCCTTTCCCCCCAGCCACACATGGCCATCTCCCCCTTGTCGCGTTCTTGAGGCGGTGCTCCATCCTTGCGACCACCGGTCCTCAGAGGCCCTGAGTCTGAAGTGGCCACCCATGGCGTGGGATCGCCCACCCCAGGAGCCTCCCGTGGCTGAACCCAGCCGTGGTCCAGCGAGCACCCTGGGGACTCCCTCAGGTCTTCTCGCCTCGAGCCCTAGCGGGTTCCGGGCCTCTCCTGTCTGTTGTCCCGGGGCCGGTGCTCCCACACCAAGGCTATCGCTCCCCTGAGCCCACTGGCTCAAGCCTGTGACCACGATGTGCAGCGGCAAAGCCCAAGACTTCCCAGGGCTGACCACGGGGGCTGAGTTGGGGCGTCCAGGTCTCTCGGGCCTTCTTCCCCTTTCCAACGGGGCTCCCTGGTGCCTATGCCTTTGTGCGCTGTACTGCCCGTGGATCGACTCCTGGACACCAGCGCATCCAGCATCCGGGAGACCCAGCTGGGCAAGTGAGGTACACAAACACGCACATACGAACACAAATGAGGAGTCCGTGTCCTACACTAAGACGTCTAGGGGCTGCCTCTGGTTTGGGGTCCAGGGTCCCGCAGACCTCCCTCTGCATCCTCGCCGTGAAGCCCAGCACGGCCTGGGCTGCCCACTGCCCCTCTGAGCATCAGGGCCTTCTGCCAAGGTCCCCAGTGTCTGTGAGAGCCGGATGCGGAAGTCCGGACTCGCCACGTGCTCCCATCCCCCTCCCGGAAATTCCCTGTCTCTGGGCTAGAGTCCAGGGTCCCTCAGTCCTCCCTCTGCATCCTCGCCGAGATGCCCAGCAGCACCTGCCCCCACGTGTTTGCCCACGCGAGGGAGGCCCTCTTCCTTCTGCAGAGGTCCCCAGTCACTAGAGAAAGCCTGAGGCGCGAGTCCCAGCCTAGGGCATAGGAGACCCCATCCCGCCCAGACGCCTTTCTAAACTGACCCTGGGAACCGAATGCCGTGAGGTCCCCCCTCTCCTGCCTCAGGGTTCATACCTTAAATCCCATTGGCGCCTGAGCCCTCCCCTCTGACGCCCTGAGTTCGGCTCCTTACACCAGGCGCTTTATCCCCGAGAGACCCGGATGCGGAAGTCCGGACTCGCCACGTGCTCCCATCCCCCACCACGGACCTTCCCTGACTGACTCTGAGCTGGGTCCTGGGTCCCTCAGTCCTCCCTGTGCACCCTCACCACGAAGCCCAGTATGACCTGCGCCCGCCCCTCTGCCCGCCTGAGGGAGGCCCTGCTCCTTCCACCAAGGCTCCGAGTCACTCCGGAGGCCCTGAGGCTTCAGTCAGGCCACCGGACCACTTGTCCCATCCCCCCCGGGGGGACTTCCCGGAATGGCCTTGGGAGCCGACGTGGGAGAGGTCCCCTCTGGCCTCCCTCAGGGTTCATACCTTGAATCACATGCGCGCCTGAGCCCTCCCCTCTGAGGACCTGAGTTCGGCTCCTTACACCAGGCGCTTTATCCCCGAGAGACCCGGATGCGGAAGTCCGGACTCGCCACGTGCTCCCATCCCCCACCACGGACCTTCCCTGACTGACTCTGAGCTGGGGTCCAGGGTCCCTCAATCCTCCTACATCCTCACCATGAAACAAAGCACGACCTGCGCCCGCCCCTCTGCCCCACTGAGGGAGGCCCCGCTCCTTCTGCCAAGGTCCCCAGTGTCTCCGAGACCCGGACGCGCCTGTCCCCACACACTGGCCACGTGTCCCTATCCTGCCCGGGGCCTGCCCGGACTGGTCCTGGGCCGACCTCAGTTTCGACCCCTCTGTCCTGGGCTCCCAACTCCCTCGGTCCTGCCCCCGCTCGGGCTCGACCCCATCCCCCCTGAACCCCCAGGTCCTCCCCGGGCCGCGGCCTTCCTGACCCGGCAGCCTTGCCCTCCGACCAAGGTCCTCAGCCCCCTTGGACCCCCGAGGCACCTTTCAGCCGACGCCCCCTGTGGCCACCCTCCCCAGGGGCCCCGGGGTCGGTCCGCGGCAGGGCCCGAGGGGCTGCACCCGCTCGGGGAAGGCTGGGCCCCACCGATCTCCCTCAGGTGCCGACACCCGCTCCAGGGAGGGCCTGGGCCCGTCCTTCTGGGGACCCGTGTCCCCTGCCCTGTCCCCGGCGGGAAGGGCTCAGCCGGACGGCGCTGCCCCGGCCGGGGTCTCTCGGGGCTGCTGCCAGGGGCTCCCTGGATCCCGGGGGTCCCCCCACGACCCCCACGACCCCCACTCGGGGCACCCTCAGGGCAGGGTCTACCTGCACGCCTGGCTGCCGGGCCTGGGCTCCTTCCCTCAGCCAACCTGAATCCGGCTTCCCGCACACAGGGCCTCGCCTCTCTCAGGCCTGGAGGCGGAAGTCGGCGCTCGTCACATCCGGACCCCAGAGGAAGGGGTCCCCTAGGGCTGACAGCACCTCCGCGGCGATGGGTCCCGGGTGGGCAAGGCGGGAGCAGGGGAGCGGGGAGGAGGGTCCCTCGGTCCTCCCTGGGCGCCTCGCCTGCCCTCTGGCCACACTGGGCCGCCGCTGACCGCAGACCTGAGCCCCAGCGGGATGGTTTGCGGGGCTTGTGCCGCACCTGCTCCCGGGGCCCGGGGTGTCTCAGGGCTGCGGGCAGGGACACAGTGCGCTGGGACATGGGACCCCTCGGCCCTCACCCAGGAGGCCCTCCTCTACCCTTGTGGGACACACGCAGTCACGGGACAGATGCCTGATGTGGACCCGCAGTGCCCGTGACCGTGGGGCAGGGTCGGAGGAGAAGCGCTCCTTCCAAGCGGTCCCTTCGCCAGCCGCCAGACTTCAGGAACAGTCTGAAGATTTTATAAAAACATTGAATCTACTGACGAGGCTGAGCAGCTGCAGAGGTTTGGGGTTCGGTCCCAGGGTTTTTAGGGTTATCCACTGTTGCGGGGTCCGCTGCAGTGAGTTTTCCTTTGTCGTGCTCGTTCATCCTAAGAAACACAATGTCAGTAGTTAGTTTTTGTACTATATTTGATATGGTATATAAGTATATACAACGTGTAGATTATATGTGTTAAATACACATGTATGTACATATCACATAGATGTGGACATGGCCGTATATATGCATGTGTGGTACTTTATGCATTTACAAATTATGTACTTATGTATCTGTAGAGTTTATATACTTTATGAAAAATACCTTCTCTTATTATATGATTTGCTTTGATATTTGCTAATGTATTTCCGGCTGACTCTTTGTCTTATATTTCAATAATTGTAGATGGAGCATTCCTTACCACTAAGTTGTATCATGTGGTTATTAGCACAGAGTCTGGAGTGAAATGCCTCATTCATCCCATCTTTCCTGTGTCTGGTTGTTACACCAGGGCTACTGTCATGTGTGCTCTGGGATCCTGCCTCAGGTCTGGGCAGGGAAGCAGAAGCAGAAATTGAAAATTGGTCCCCCTGTCTATCCTGTCATCTGCATTTACAAAGCCTACGTTCCCTCCCCACATCCCTGATGTTCCTGAGTCTCCAACCCAAACAGAAGTACCAGTTCCTCAGTCTTCAGTTTTCCCCAGGGCTTTCTCCTATTTTATTGTTCAGACATTGTTACTCATTCTCTATGTCTCTTTCAAAACTTCAGGTTTTTTTTTAAGATTTTTATTTATTTATTTGGCAGAGATCACAAGTAGGCAGAGAGGCAGGCAGTGTGTGTGTGTATGGGGGGGGGGGGAAGCAGGCTCCCTGTTGAGCAGAGAGCGGTATGCGGGGCTTGATCCCAGGACTCTGAGATCATGACCTGAGCTGAAGGTAGAGGCTTAACCCACTGAGCCACCCAGGTGCCCCAAGACTTCAGTTTTTAAAAGTAGTTTTAGTTGCACAGAAATGAAAAAGAAAATTCCTTTTTCATCTTATTCTGATCAAAGTTTTTTCCATTAACTAGTGTTGAATTTCTTTGAGAGGACTTTTTGTACCCATTTGTGATCTGATATTTTTAGTTTCATTATTTTGTTAATGTAGGTAAATACAGTTGAAAGATTTTTCTTATGTTAAGACATATATTTCTGTTCATTGGGCACAGCCTATTGTCTATTTAATTCACTACTATGTTGAATATGCATACATTTACTTAGGATATTTGCTGCTATATGTGCAATTTTTGCTTACGTGTTCTTTCAAGGTGGGTTTCTCCTCTAGCATTTACATTCAGGAGCACTAGCTTGGGGAAATGAATAGAAAAAAAATTCCCATATTTTTCTCCACTTTGAGTTTACCTAACATAAATTCTCCCCAACCATTTGGTAGAACTAGCCTTGAAAACTGACTTGCCCTGGAATATATGATGGTTGCTTGAGCTCATAATATGGTTTCAATTTATAATGTTCAATTAAGGTTTTCTATTTCTTTATGGAAAATTTGTCAATTTTTTCCTAAAAACCACAATCCATTTTACTTAGGTTTTCAAACTTAATGACATGATATTTACAAATAAAAATTTTTACTACAGAAAGTCTCAAACGTGTAAACAGTGGGGAATAGAATAGCGAACCCCATATACCTGACACCCAGGGTCAACATTCTTCTATACATGAGCAACCAAGCTCCAAATATACCCCCACCTACCTGGTGTCTCAGATGCTGGGATATTGTAAAGTATATCCAAAATGTACCTTTTCATTATTCAGTACTTTAGTATGAATCTCACAAAGATAAGTACTCTTTTATTAAACATAAAGCCACCATGATTATCACTAAATAACTCTTTAATACAATGAAATGGGTTTGTTTTTCACACTTTTCAGGCAAGCATATGCTCTTTTTTAAATGCAGTTTCTTTGAATCAGTATCAAAATATGTTCTATACATTTTGATTATTCACATCCCTGAGTCTTTTCAAATATACAGGCTCTCACTCATCACCTCTTGCTTGGCAAATATTTTGTTCAAAATAAAACACCCCTTGTCTTTTGTCCAGTTTTCCATTGTGTGCATTTCACTGAATGCAACTTTTCTCTCTTTGACATTATTCATTTGTCTTTCCATGTTTTCCACTTTTTTTTCCCAGTAGAGCCTCTTGGCATCTTAAACATAGTTATTTTACATCCTCTGTTAGTTCCAAAATTATTGTCATATTTGAGTCTGTTAATTCCAACGTATGTGTCACATTTGAATCTAGATCTGATATTTGTATTGTCTGTTCAAATCATGTATTTCCTCGCCTTTTGGTCTTGTAAATTTTGGTTTAGAGTTGAATGTGTTGTGTGGGGTAATAGTAACAGATGTCATTATGTCTCATGTGTCATTTATGTTGATCTGGCTGGGAGTTGGGTGTTATTTCTTGTAGCTATAGGTGCCAGAAGCTTTGATTCTTCCAGTGTCCTTGTTTTTGTTTTCCCTCTCGGATTATGACAGCTGTACAATAATAACACAAGATAATGACAATAGGGGAAACTGGATGCAAAGTATATGAGAATTCTCTTTACTATCTTTATGATAATTTTGTCAATTGAAAACTTTTTTAAGATAAAAAAATGTAATAGAAGTCACTCCTTGGACTCCATTGGAAATAACAAATGCAAACACTTCTTCCTCTAAGAATTGACCCTCCAAGGGAAAGAATTAAGCTTTTATCTTGCTTTTCTTCTATTAACTGTATTACTACATAACGCAATACCTGTAGTAAATGCAGTGGAGTTCTTACTGGAGGATTCCAGGTGAGGGAAGTGCAAGGCATGATAGGAAAAAGGAAATGACCATTTGCAAGCCCAGGAATGTAACTGATGTAGTTCATGATAACTGATGGGTGCAATCACTGGGTGAAAGTTTGATGATGTACTCTACAATGCAGGCATGAGGTGTCACTGCCTGAATCCTCTGTTCAGTGACCTTCTGATCAACAGTAGAAGAACCTGAAGTGATATGCCTTCTGTTAGAATGCCCTAAGAAGCACACAGTACTACCTAGGAGTACTTTCCTCCCAAAATCTTGAACTTGCTTCTGGCCTCCCACTGGGGTGAGTTACAGTGCCAGGAAATACAGCTCTCTGTTACAGTGACTATGCCCCTCAGTGAAGGCACAGGGTCTTTTCTGTGAAAAGAGCTCTAGACATCAGCAGAAAGGTGTTTACTTTGTTCTTCACACAGTCTGCTCAAGAAAGGCACCATTTTCCTGTCTACCACAGTGATGCCACAACAAGACAACAGCCTTGCCTATTCCAAGTCAATGGTGTTGGTCTTTTCCTTTATCCTTAAACCTGCATTTGCTCCCTATCCGCTAGGTCAAGTCAGAAACCTAAGATAAAAACCTCAATGCAACAAGTCAGTTCACGGTACCAGTGCCACTGATCTTGCTGCAAGGCTACCCTTGGGTCAGAGGATCAGGCCCTCCAAACTAGTCTCTCAAGAGCCCTGCCTCCTACTCTCTGTTGCAGAGCCCTGAGCTACTGCATGTTTTGTTCTCCCCTGGGCATTTGCTTTTGTCAGGCTGCTAGTATTCCTCTTGAGACATCTTCAAGTCTCTCCTTCAATGTCACCTTTTCCATGAGTCCTTCTATGTATACTTAAACCTAAATTGAAATCCCTCCTTCCACCCCATCCCCAACACTCCTTATTCAGTTCTGTGGATTCAATTTGTTTCCATAGCATTGATCACTATTCAACCTACTTCACCTTTTACTTTGTTCCATGGTTCATTTCAACTCTGCAGCCTTACACACATTAGATTATAAGCACTCCAGAGGCAACGAATTAGTTCAATGCTGTATCCTTAGAGCCTCAAGCAGTGCCTGGCACATAGTACATGCTCACCACTTATTTTAAGAATGAATAAAGAACTTCCAGCTCTAAGGTCCTAGTATTTGGAGCCCCTCTTCCCTAAACCCTATTGGCATTTCTAACCCCCACAACTACCCAAATGGGCAAAGTTTGAATGCTTTCCACCATCCTCTAATTATTGGATCATCGACAAGGTAAGCAACTGAGCTTTCTGGGGACTCTGGAGACCCCTTGTCCCAGTCCCTGGTTGGTGCTCCTGGTATTCTGGTGAAGTCAGCATGGCAGGATTCCAAACTATGGCTGACTGCACACTCTCTCCTGCCAGCAGGCAGCTATGGCCTTCATGCTTATGCTCTTCTCTTTCCTGTTGGCTCAGATCTTTAAGTTGCTATGGTCAAGGACTCGTGTATCCTTGGGTTGGGCCACAAAAGGTTTTACAAATAGCCAGTTCACACAGCACATGCCTATTGATTCCTGGGTATGGTCTGGAGAGCACACTCATATTCACCAATGATTTTTTTTTTAAAGGTTTTTTTTTAAGATTTTATTTATTTATTTAACACAGAGAGAGATCACAAGTAGGCAGAGAGGCAGGCAGTGTGTGTGGGGTGGGGGGGAAGCAGGCTCCCTGCCGAGCAGAGAGCCCAATGCAGGGGGCTCAATCCCAGGACCCTGAGAACCATGACCTGAGCCGAAGGCAGAGGCTTAACCCACTGAGCCATCCAGGCACCCCTCACCAACGATCTTGATGAGACTTCCCTAGACAGAGTAGGAAGGGGAGTAGCCAACATGGTTTACAAGGTTACTTTCAAACCAAAATACTCTAACCACTAGGATTTCTCCCCATCGCCAAATACAGGTGCCCTCCTTGCCTTTGCACATACTGTTCCTTGCATCTGAAGGTGTTGGAGATACAGTACTTGCAAGAAGAAAGGCTTTTTCTCATTGTGCTGTCCTCCATGATAATGCCAAAGGATATCCTCATCATGAGAAGACATCAGACACATTCAGACTGAGGTACATCCTAACAAAACTGGAAAAGTAGTCCTCAGAAGTGTCAATGCCATTGATATAAGCAGAACACTGGCCTCCCAGAGATGTCCACATCCTAATGCCCGGAGCTGGAATATGTTAAGTTACACATCAAAGTGGAGTTAAAGTTGAAGATGGAATTAAAATTACTAATCAGTTGACCTTAATATAGGGACAGTGTTCAAGATAATCCAGGTAGACCCAATGTTAATTCAATGGTCCAACTGTGGAAGAGGGAGGCCATGTGAGAAAGACTCATCCTCCCATTGCTGGCTTTGAAGATGGAGGAAGTGTGTATGAGCCAAAGATCATGGTCACCCTCTGGAGACACATATCTCCCTAGAGAATTCCCAAAAGTATCACAACCCTGCCTATTTTAGCCCAGTGAGACTATTTTAGGACTTCTGACTTTGAGAAATGTTACGGAATACATTTGTGTTGTTCCACTAATAAATTTGTGTTGTACCACTAAGTTTATGGTGATTTGTTACATCAGCATTAGGGAAATAATACAGTTTCAATGAAACTGGAATTACTAAGAAACTATCACAGATTGGAGGACATTAAGGGGATGTAACAACTGTATGTAATGTGGTATCCTGGGTTGGAAAGAAAAAGCACACATCCCTGCCCCTTTGCTCCCAGGGGTCTTGGCCACTCTATGGTCCATCCGACTGTACCACCACTCAGGACAATTGCAGGGGCCCAAATGGAACATACACAGGGATCTGTGGCTGAGCTACAAAGACAAGACCACCCATGAGGACAATGTACTCCTCTCCCCACTTTCCTTCTTATAGGATCAAGCATCCTCTTCACCCCAGTGAGAGAAAATGAGTGACAAGGTTGGGGAACTGGGTCCTGACAGTTGGAGAATGTTGACTATGAAGCTGGGGCACATAGAAAGCTACATGAGGTTGTTTCTATTTAAAAAAGCATCAGGAGCCATGGGTTTCATTACCACACCATAAGATCCCAGAGCACAGCCCACCTGTTCTCATACCCAGGGAGTTAAGTCATGCACATCTTCTTTTTAGGTGTGAGACTCCAGATTCTGCACCCTTAAAGTGCAAGGCAGGGGTGGAGGTATTAAAAAATGGAGCTGCCCCACAGGAAGCTGTTTGCAGGAATTGGTGGGACACTATCCATTCTCTCTAGGGACAAGAGCTGCACCCATCAGTCTCCTGAGAACCATAACGTCCAGGGAAGCTCAGGATAGGCATCCAAGTGGCCATGCTAGAAAGGGGTATCCTCCTCCTGGGTCCCAGCCGGCAGCCCCTGTCTCCCTTGCTGCCCACACTACTCAGTCTCTCCTGAACCTTGCTTCAGTCTGGAGAGCTTGGGAGCTTTGTCCTCCTGTCTCCCCACTGCTAACCTCTCAGTCCCCAATGCTGATGTTCATAAGCAGTTACCTCCACTTGACAGTGAATGGGGAGAAATGCTCTTTCCTGGTTCAGGAAGAGACAGCATGACTTGATATAGCTTCTTGGTGAGTCTCCTAGAAGTTGGTAAATAATAATAATTGCCATGTGATTGTGTGACAAATCGTTATGATTATGAGTTATTTTCTAATAATTCCCTATGTAACACCAAATGTTTGATTAAACTGATAGCCTTGTGAGGGTGACTCTGAGATTTTGCTTCCTGAGGCTGAGCCAGAGAGGGCGTGTGTACTGGTCAGTCATCTCCAGAGCCAGCTGGGACCCTGGTGTCTGCAATCAGGCCTTTGGAGCAGAGGGAAGACTAGCAGATGATGGTGGAGGTCACTGGGACTCTCTCCCACACACCCCAGACACCCTCAGAGTGAAATGAGGACTTAGAAAGCAGCCATGCTGGAGGGGGCTTCGGGTTCCCAGGCAGTAGGCTGTGCAGAGGCTCAGCCAACCCAGGAGAGGTGGGAGGAGGAGCACCCCCACCGCATCCCATCTGGACTGCCCTGGGATGAGCAGGGGAGGGTCATGGGAGCACAGATGGGGCTGAGTTGAGCTAGAGCCTGGATGATATCATGAATTGGATGCTGTTGGCCCAAGTCCCAGGACCAGAGCCTGTGGGGCACTCCAGGATGGAAGCAGGGACACTGCATGCTGTCCTTGGAGGGAATGGACTTGAAGGGTGTGAGATGGTGTTTGATCCAGGCCATCATGCACTGCTGGGATGTAGCACTCACGATGCCCCACACACCACCATGGGGGTCCCTCAGGGAGGCATTTCCAGAGTGCAAGGTTCTCTCCAGCATTGTCTGTGCTGACACACATCACCCAGGTCCCTGGCAGTTGTGGCCATGGTGGGGCATACCAGACAGGAGATCCTCTGACCATCAGCAGGAAGATCTGGTGTTCTGTAGTTGCCCTGAGCCTGCCCCTGATAGGCTGGTGCGAAGCATCTCAGATATGGTCCTGCTTCTCTGAGAAGCTCCCATCCCCCAGCCATGAAGAAGCCTGCTCTAAACTCCAGCCTCCTTGGAAAGGGGCACTTCCTACCTGGCTCTCACCTGCCCTCGTCTGTGGCAGATGTCACCGGCAGCTGCCCTAGGGCTCTACATGAGCAAGTATGGGGTGTGACACCAAGGAACATCCACAAGACAGCATCCGGGCAAAGTCACATTTACCTAGCACTTAGATGAAGGGTCTGCCCAAAGACCTCTCTCCCTGTGGGCAGGCAGTGAGAGTCCTTAGACCTAGTGGGTGGGTGTTTTGAGCCGCTGGCCTGCTGTGTTGCCTGACGTCCAGCCTGTCCAGGGGAGTGAGCCTGCAGCAGAACTTGGGTCACCTAGCCAGCTAGGAGAGAAAGAGCCCAGACTGGACAGGTGAATGGGAGAGCAAGGACCATGCCTGAACCCCAGAGCAGCCTTCAGTGGCCATCGTTCCAAAACTCACCTCGAGGGGAAACTTGATCCTTACACCCTCTGTCTTAGAGTGTGCCACTCCTCATCTCCATTTCAGGATAGATAGTGATCTGATGGGGTTGGGAAAGTACACATGGGCTGGTCCAGTATCTGGCTCTCAGTTCCCTCTTCTGTAACATAGGGAAGATAAAACAGTACAACCTCTGGGCCTTGATGTGTGATTATACTCATTTCCTGGGACTGCCTACCAAGATGCCACAAAGTGGATGTGGAGGGATTTCTTCTCTCACATTTACGGATGCTCACAGTCCACAGTCACGGAGTTGGCATGGTCATGCTCCCTCTGAAGGCTCTGGAGGAGGCTCTATTCTTGTTTCTTCCAACATCTGGTATCCCCAAGTTTTCCTTGGCTCGTGGTCACATCACCCCAGTCTCTTCCTTCTCACATAGCTGTATTCCCTCTGTACCTGCATACATCCAGCTTTCCCTCTTGTTATGAGGACACCAGTCGGATGCATTATGGCCCACTCGAATGACCTCATCTGAATTTGAGTACATCTGCAAAGATCCTATGTCCAAACAAGGTCACCTTCCCTGGTCCTGGGGATTAGTAGTTCAGCATAATTTTAGGGAAACTATAATTCAACCCCTAACAAAGATTATGGAAGGTGTCATCTGTCTCTAAAATGACAAGCTCAAAGTAGGTAGTCAGTAAGAAGAAGCTATTATTACTAGGCATGTAAGATGTATGTTCTTTCCCGCATTTTAATGTTGCTGAATCAATTTATGTCTTACAATCCCCAAGTAAACTGATCGATGCAAGGTTTTTTCCTTTGACAATCAGTTACCAGTGGAGGACCCATCTCAAATAGATGGTCTTGGGCAAACAAGACTCAAAAACCCTCAGCCTGTCGATAACCTGGAGAATGTGGTAGGGAAAAGGGAGAATGGAGTCCACAGATCATGCCTGCTGCTACTACCAACTAAGGAATGAGAGATCATTGTTCTGGCAGATGTTGGAGGCCCAGTTTGAGGTATGGAGAAGGGAGGCCTACTTGTTTGAAGGGATCTGGGGATGGTCTGACTCCTGCATTCACTTCGTGAGCTCTCCCTGAGCAGGCTTCCTCAGCTAAGTCCTCACTGCCCATTGGCCTAGGGTTGCAAGTAGGCAGGGCAGGGGGGCGTGCTGTACATCAAGCCAGAGAAAACAGTCATCGTAGGAGGCCACAGGATCCCAGGTAGACTGGAGACTGAGACAAAGCAATCTTCCTGTATTCGAAATGTATGGAACAACCTCGCTGAAATGTTGTTGTATGTTGCCTGGTTCTGTATGCTGCATTTACACACAGACTCTAGCACAGCCTCGACTGAGTCCTGTTCTGGTCCAGGGGTCATTCTGGGTAAAACATTTTTGCGATGAGCACTCAGACACCAAACGAGAGGGCCTACCTGAGGGAACGGTGTTCCAGAAACTCCACAGAGAATGAACATAGAGGACATTTTTCTCCTGAAAAGTCCAACTGCCTGCACTTCCTGACTTCTGCACCTTTGAAAGGGTTGTTCCCTTTGCCTGCAACTGGAAATCTTCCGTGGCCTTTCAGATTCAGCTCAGCAGTTCTACTGCTCTGGAAGCTTATCACATACAACACTAAGTGTTAGCAGTGCTTTCCACAGTGCCCGACATTAGCTGAGGCTGACAGAGGAGTGAAGTTTGCAGACAGCCCTGGCCAGAAGGGTACATCAGAAGAAGACATGGGGAAGAAGGGGACATCTTATAAGTAAAGGCAGAGGGTCCCAGAGAAAGGTGACAGAAAGCCAACGTGCAAGCACAAAGGGCAAAAGGCAAGCAGGGAGTGGAGACACAGGAATGAGAACAGGACAGTGGGGAGGAGAGAAGGGGCTTGTGTGGGCAAGTGGTTGGTGACCTCTACGTTTCTTCCTGTCTTCCCAAAAGGCCTGGCCCATGTACCTGACCTGGGTTTTCCAGGCACATCTCATTGGAGGACAGGATCTCAGGAGTCTACTTCCCCACGTGGGAAGCCTTCCCGGAGCCCCTGGTGACCGGATAGGTCCGGGGGGATAGCACAGGGACACCACGATGGCTCTGTGGGCCCAGACACGGTATGCCCACTCCACCTTCCAAAAGGGAATAGTCCCTGCTTCCTTCGCTGAGAAGCTTGCTCCAGAAAGGATGCTGACCCACCTGTCCTCAGGGACACATCTATGGTGAAGAGGGACTCCTTCTGGGCTCTTGAAGAAGACCAGAGGCAGCTATAAATCTGAGTAGAACCATACATATTACCTTCTTGGTCTCTTCCATTGCTCCCAGTCTCCACCCCAAGCTCCTTGAGCCCCCAAATCCAGCTATGTGTTCTACTGTACCCTTATCCAGACCCCAACCACCTCCCAGGGAGATCTCAGGAACAGAAAGACTACACACTTACTCAGGTCAACTTAAAGTAGCTAGAAACAAAGGGCCCTCTCAGGAAGCAAGGGGTCCATTTCGCAGGTGGAGTCCCCATTGATTTCTTATTGGTGGAATTTGGGGTGTGGACTTTGGGGAACTTAGAGTGGAGAATTTCAGGTTGAGAGAGGGTTAGCCTTCAGCCGGCACCTTGCATCTCCCGGCTGAATATGTTGCCAAGCTGGTTCCCCAGGAAGTTTAGTAGGCCTGCCAGCCCTCCCCAGGATTGGAGCCCAGCTGTCCCTCCTTCCACAAAAGCAGTGATGAAGCTGGTCTGAGTCTTCTAATTCCATGCTCTCCCCACCCTGCTGCAGCCCAGGGGAGGAGCCCCGGTGGTGTGAGAGTTGGGCCACAGCCACTTCTATCCCCTAATCCAGGCACTCCATGACCAGGATACCAGGATTCCCTCCTTCACAGCCCTGTTCCTGAAAAGTCTGACCTCCACCCTATCATTCTGGAGACAATGTGAATGTTTATTTGGACAAGCCACCAACTTAACAGAAGGGTGTTACAAATCCAAGGTAGTCTTCAAAACCATGGTCCAGATATACACTGATGCTTCTGGGACATTGTAATATGTACCCACTCCAAAGCCACCTGAGTGTGCTTTCTGGCTTATTTGGGGTCATGATTTTTCAATCCTGAGCCATTTCATGCCTTTATATAAGGAATGTTGATAGTCTGTAGTAAGAGGGCCCTGAAATTTGGTGGCAAGTCAAAGTCGGCTAGGGGAGATGATGAGGGCATCAACCTCTGTATGGCCCAGAGTCTTTCCTCAATGTCTGGGTCACTCATGCCTCTGTACATGCAGGCCAGTGAAGTTTTGGGCCCCTGCTCAGGGCGGGACACTGAGTGAGGGGTCTGAGATTGGCAGGATATTGGCAGCAGTGTCTTTTGCACTTGCTGGAGAGAAGACAAGAGGGACACCCAGATATTCTGATGTTTTTTACAGAATTTATTTATTTATTCAACAGAGAGAGAGAGAGAGTGAGCACAAGCAGGGGTGAGGGACAGAGGGAGAGGGAGAAGTAGGCTCCCCTGTGAGCAGGGGGCCCGAGGCGGGCTCAATCCCAGGATCCCAGGATCATGATCTGAGCTGAAGGCAATCGCTCAACTGACTGAGCTATCCAAGTGCCCATGGATATTCTGATTTTTATTTCCATGAGAGCACTGGTAGAGTACAGGGCTGGACCTCCAGTGAGGCTGAGGCAGACCAGGTACATCCACTTGCTGAAGATTAGTGATACGAGGCCTTCTCTTCTATTCCCATGGACAGGTTTATAAGCTCCCCTCGGCAATCTGGCTTGTTGGAACAAAAAAATACATTGGCAACTGGTTTGTGTATTAGTTTTCTCTTCCCTGGGCTGGGCAGCCCTCACAACCTGGTCGTGTCTGGGGGACTGAGCTGCAGAGCAGTGGGTCAGCTCTGGGACTCCCTGGGGCCTCACCAAAGTAGCACCTGCCCTCAAGACTCTGGACTGAGCAGCCTGCCTGGTCTCTGCTGGTGAAGTTTCTGAAAAGGCAACAGTATCTCCTGTTTCAAGTATCTTAACTGACAAACAATCTCAGTCTTAATGCCTGTTTATGAGGAGGTCACCAATAATGAAGATGGTGCTGGCCAGTCTGGCCACTGGCAACTACCTCTTCTTCGCAGAGTGTGGGCTGCAATTTTGGCAGGACCCCGTGCTGCCTCTTTGCTCCTGTACCTCTACCAGCTGGGTAGCTCAAGGCACATCAGACAAGCTTCTCTGTGCCTCAGCTTTCTCTTGTGTATTTAAATGTTTACTGGGAAACTCATCGGGGGCAGACACTGGACTCTACCTGGAGGACGGGCAAGGGAACCGACCAAAGACTCTGGGACTGGGTTCTGGTGTTTCAGCAGCTGACAAACCTGATTCAGGTTACTCATATTGAAAAGCAGCTCCTACAGTAATATCCATTTGCCAGTGGGTTTGGGAAGCCTAATTACCACTTGTGAAATGTTTTCAGTCTCTTGGAAGAAAGGGGATACATCAAGGCAAGGTGTGACTATCATAATTGTGCTCTTCTCAAGCTGCCCCCAGGGCTAGCCCATATGAAAACTGCCATTCATGAAACTCTGTTATTGTAACAAAGTGCAACTATTACCCATAATGATACTAGACTAATGTCTAAGGTATTGCTGTGCTCATGGAAAAGTCTTAAATAAGCCGGAAGTGAGGAAGGTAGACTAGGTCACCTGCTATGAACTTGCCCAGCTAATTCCAAAAGTAAACAGACTTTTGAGGAGGTAGGAACTGGAAAGAGCACGAGAGAGCAACTACATTCTCTGAGCACTTGGTGTGAATCAAGCCCTGTTATGTATGCTCTCTTACCCAAGTTTAGGAAGTCGGTTTTATCATCTCCATTTTGCAGGGGAGAAAAATTGAGACCAAAGATGTTGACCCGTGCAAGGGAGATACCTGGCAGTTATAAGTAAGATGGCCTGGAGTGGAGGAGGAGGCCAGGTGCGAAGTGACCACAAAGTCGAGGCAAGGGCCAAGAAGTCTCTGAACTCAGCAAACAGGAAAATGAGTACCAGATTTCCAGTTTGGATGCCCCCATGAATAGGTGTGCTGCCAACGGAGAGGGCAACCCAGGAAGGGAAGGCGGTTGGGAGGAAAGATGACAGTGGCGCGGGGTTACCTGAGTGTGGGACCACCAGCACGTATCCATGTGCTGGCCTGGGCCTTGGGAGAGAAATGGAGACGCAGACTTGGGAGTCACCGACAGATCTAACAGGTGAAGCCTGGGATGAGAACGCCAAAATGCAACGAGTCACCGTGGCCACTATCCCCCTTCCCGCGCAGGCTCAGGGGAAATTTCCCGAAGGCACCGCGGGGTGAGGTGACAATTGTCCGCGAAGACCTCCCCGCGAGATTCCCGGGTGGCGCGCTCCCTTCCCGCAGGCCTGCGCCGAGGGGGCTTCCCCGCTCGGCTCTCCGCCGCCTCCTCCAGGCTCCCCGTCTCTCCCAGCCTCCACGTCCCCCGCGGGCCGCAGGGAAAACCAGGGCCGTGGCCTGGTCGCCACCAGCTAAGAGGGAGGCGTCGCACGCGGCTCGCAGCGCTTCCCCGGCCGGCTGGGCGGGACTCGGGCGCATGCGCCGCCGCCGTACGGAAGCCTGGAAGGCGGGGCGGGAGGCGGCGGCTCAGGTTTCTCCGGGCGGCGGCGGCGGCGGCGGCGGCAGCGGCGGCGGCGGCGGCGGCGGCGGCGGCGGCGGCGGCGGCGGCGGCGGCGGCGGCGGCGGCGGCGGCGGCGGCGGCGGTGGGGACGCGGCTCGCGCCGGCACCATGAACCCGTTGTAACGCGCAGGGTGCGCGGCGCGGGGGGAGGGGGGAGGAGGAGGCCGCCGCGGCGAAGTTCTCCGCCATGAACCTGAGGGGCCTCTTCCAGGACTTCAACCCGAGGTGAGGCTCCGCCGGGGGAGGCGCGGCGGGAGTGAGGCTGCGGCGGGCAGCGGGGTAGCTCCCCGCGGTGCGAGCGGCTCTCCGGGCCGTGCTTCCCGCTCCCGGTGCCTTCAGCACCCCCACCTCCGCCCTCGGCCCCGCGGGAACCCCTTTGCTTTGGGGCCAGCCCACCCCGGCTGCTGGCCCAACGCCCCCTTCCCGCCCCCCGCCGCCTGTCCTCTGTTCCTCGTGTCGGGGCCGTTTCGCTTGATCCAACACCTACCCCCCCCCCCACCACACACACACCCCAGCTGTTTCCTCCAGTTCCTCTGAGCCCTTGAGGTTTTCCTTGGATGTATGCCCACCGCTAGCTTGTTTGCTGTTTGTCGAGTGATATCTGAAACGACGCTGAATCCTCGGAGTCGGTGTCAGGGTATGGCAGTCCCTTACATAATGCCTCTGGGGGTGAACCTGACGATTTCCCATACACGGTGTCTCCTCAGTCTTCACTGTAAGTTTATTTGCAGGAAGTAGACGCTGTCGTCCTGTTTCCCAGCTGGGGAGTATCCATCCAGTGGACAGTGTGGAGAGAACACTGATTAAGGAATCAAGCGCCTGTCCTTGCACTTGCCCAAGTGTTCTGTAACTCTGTTCCCTCCCCCATGCTGTGTGCGCCCTGAAGCAGAGACCATCGCCTGCACACCTCACTATCCCCAGCATCTCCCACAGCGTTTGAAACAGAGCAGGCCCTTATACAATGTTTGTGGGACTAAACGGAGCCCAAAGATCTGGATTAGGGACCAGGCCCATGTGACTGTTACATATTCTCTGTTCATCCGAAAAATAAAGGAGTTGGCCTCATTGATCTTCTGAGTCCGCTAGTCTGTGAAGGGAGCACCTACCTGTCTCCCTTCGTTTCTGGTGGGAATCTGTGCCCTCAATCAGCCTTTTGTATGCTAGGTCCTATGTGAGGTGCTTCGGATGCTGGGAGGTCCCAGCTTGTGGGTGGAGAAAGACCTGTAAATAGATGATTGATAGCACTGTGCAATGTTGTACTGGGAACCCAGTGGAGACCACTGCCTGAACTGCTTGTGGGTGATGAAGGGAAGTCTTGGGAGAGATGGAGAGAGAGTATTGCGAGTGCAGTCTCCTTGAGGACAGTGACATTTTAAGTTACAAGCCATTGAGGCTTCCTAGGTGCTCTGTTCCTCTTCTAGCACTACCGAGTTTCTGTTCTGGTCTGGAGTGCCAGTGTCCCAGTCATGGTGCAGTCGTTATCACTGTTGGCCTCGAAGCCGTGCTGCATCCAGGAGCGTGTTGACAGGAGGCAAGGGAGGAGAGACTGCAGCACCTTCCTTTGCTGCTCCTAGGGGGTGAGGAGTGATCTACAGGGTAGCAGGATTGGTGCTGGAGTTGGAAGGGCCTTGTGTGTCTACATTGTTTGGTGATGGTGGTAAGAAGAAAAGTAAAATCTGAATTGTTTTGTATCCTTGGGCCACTTGCTTATGTGTTTTATCTGTAGAACGAGTATAATCGCAGCAGGATGGGAAGCCAAATTCATGATTGATTGCATAGTGCTTTGCAAATAGATGGTTCCAGGACAGTTTTTGCAAGGTGACAGATAATTCAGAACCCAAGAACTGTCTCAAGTATTCTAATGGGCTAACAGTTGCCAAGCACAGTAGTGCTGCACAGATAACATCCTTAACCATTTTCTTTTCCTGTGGCTTCTCCCCCACCCCCTAAAATTCGGTGTATGTAAACTACAGTGAAATATTAGGTATCTAAACAGATTTATAGTAATTATCAATTTATTTGTCAACACTTTAATTCTACTGAAATTGAAATGCATCTCTAAAGACCTTTTGTAGGGCACCAGTGCCCTGATACAGTGTTGCTTCAGTAGAAGTGAGCAGTGTTGCCTCACAGTGGTGACTGCTAAGACAGTGGTCAGGTAATATTGGCAAGTCTGACTTTTTAGCTAACGATGTGTCATGTCTCATGGGCACACCTAGTTTTTGATGTTGTTCTTTAGTCTTGTTCCATGCTGAAGAGGGCCTTCTAGACAGCTAGAGTGCAAACCAGAGGATGTAGACAGGAAGATACCTTGTGCCAGGGCATCTGGCCGTGGTGCTGCTGCCTTTCTAATTTGGAACCACTTCAGTATCTCTCTCCTACCCCAGGACCTTGGCACATGCTGTTCTGATTGCCAGGAATGTTTCCCTCTCCTCTCCTCCTGACCTAATTAATTAACTCTTATTTATCCTTGAGATCTCAGCTCACTTGTAACTTGCTGAGAGGGCCTTTCTGACTTGCCTGAGCCCAATGATACCTGTTTATGCAATCTCTGTAGCATGCTGAATTCTTCCATCGTAGCACTTATTTGTACCCTTATATTTGTGTGTTTATTTGATTAATGCCTGTCTTCCCTACGAAACTGTAAGCTCCCTGGGACCAGGGCCATGATTCTGCCCATTATGGTATCTTGTGCACCTGCAATGGTACCTGACTCATTAAATATTTGTGGAATGAATGGATGTATGAATGACTCTCCAGAGCCTATAGGAGAAATCTAAAATGGCTTCTTCCAATCACTGCATTCCTGGTGGTCTGTGGCCTGGTCCTCTTCCTTCTCATCTTCTCTCCTTCAGAATACAGCCATTCCATTAGAGAGACAGGAAAGACCATGACACTACGGCAGAATGTGGCTGCCTTTACTTCGTGGAGTACGTGTGTCACAAAAATAGCCACTATCATGGTTTTGTGAGTCCCAAGGCATGGGCCGTAGCTCCAGCTCTCCTTTCCAACCTTTTGATCTTGGTGAGTCTGAACCAACTGCTGTATTGCCAAAGGTCTAGCAAACTGCAATAACAGAATGATTCACAAATGGCAGCACTCAGATGCACAGGGCTGCCAGCTGACCCTCTGCCTATTTCCATCTGGCACAGAACTGGTTGATCGTGAACTTTTTAGTGGCACAGGTTAAGACTCGCTGCGGTAGGCACACTAGACCCACCAAGTCCTTTTCTGAATGCCTGAGGCTTCCTAACATAGCATTGAGGGAGCCTTATTCATTGAGTCGGCAACGCTCCACAGTGTACGGAGCCGGCAGACTGATTCTGAGGTGGGAGGTGGGATCTGGGAGGAGGTGGCATTAAGCCAGCACCCTGGTCACAGCGTGGAGCCTTGGGATTTTCTGCTAACTTGCTCGCGTTCTGGCTTGGAGATGGCCTTCAGGCCTGGGAGCCAGGCAGTGCCGGAAGCTGTGAGAGCTCTGCTAGGCCCTCTGAGTCATCTGCAGTGAGCCCTGACAGTGAGGTGCATCCCACAGGTGTGCTGGGCTGGGACGAAGTCTGCGGGATGCTGCTCGGTCGTGGGAGCATGGAGTACTAAGGAGGTCAGGAGCGTTTAGAAAGTTCCGTGGGCTGCAACTTCTAAAACCATTCTGTGTAAGTGTCTTGTCTCTTCTTTGATTTTAGGAAAAATGGATGTGATTTCTGGTAATTGTTAACAAAGGACAGCTACCTGGCCTTCACCAGTCATTTGTAAAATACTTATATTTAAAGCATTCGTTCATCCAGCATTTCCCGAGTTCTTCCTGTGTGCCAAGGGATGTGCTAGGTGCTCTCAGTACAAAAATAAGTGAGATATAATTCCTCTCCATGCTCAAGCCTGGCAGGAGAAGCAGAAATGGGAAGAGAAATTGAAATTCAACACAGGAAGAGATGTGCCAGAGGAAGGAACTAAATGCTGTGGGAGCACAAGGGGGCAGAGCCACCAATTGTGTCAGCAGTCAGGGAAGCTTCCACAGCTCAGTCTTGAAGAATATAACTGTAGGGTTTCTCAGACCAAGGGCAGGAAAGGGGAGTTAGGAGGGGCAGAGGATGGAGAGGCTCGGGGTTCATGAGAGGTGTGCTCAGACAGCGGTCAAAGGTCAGTGTGGTGGTGGTGCTGCAGGTGGCACGTGTCATATGGCTTAAAAATAGTACCCGTGGTGTGAGTGGTCACTGCAGACATCATTTACATATTACTGGGGGTTTTGTTTAAAGCCGCTCCAGGTCTAGCGGTAGTGAGTGTGTGTTGGTACTGTCCAGGAACTACTCACCCACCACCCGAATGTCTGGTTATCTATTGTTCTGTCATCTTAAGTCACCTAGAGTAGGAAAAACCTCTCGATTCTATTGAAGTTGTTATTATATGGGTGTGATTTCTGGGGCACCTAGTACGGGTTGGGCACAGTGGCAGTGCTTTCAGCATTATCTCAGATCTTTGCAACAACCCTGCACGTTAGATGATCAGCCTTGTTTCGCAGAGTCTCAGTGAGTTTGTGACTTCTCTGAAGTCACACAGGCGACAAGGGGCCAGGTCAGGATTCTAACATGAGTCAGCCAGTCTCCTCCTGAAGCCTGTGTTCATTCCTGCATGCCGTGGCACCTATCGAATTTTGTGACAGGCCCACAGTGGGTCTAATATCCCAAGGATATGAGTTTATGAGTTGGGATGGCACAAAGCAAACCTTGTATCTGAGCTTATATATCCAAGTGAGTGTTATCCCTCAAAGAAGCCGCTTAGGAGGAAGAGGAGTATGTGTGTACCTACTCACTGCTCAGATTCCTTGTTACTCATCTGAAGTTTCCTTTGGAGTCAGATTACGAAACAGACAAGGAAATCCATCTCATTGCTTCATAATCATGGATCGTTTTTGAACCCAAAGAGTGCCACCTAGTTTGATCATACATCTTACTCACTAAACTTGGCTCTGACTGACTTCAGGCCATTTCCAAAAATCGAATCCACTCTCAGTGAAGAGTTGGCATCATTGACAATATTCAGAAGGACTGACTGCAGGCTCTCGAGGCGACTCCAGGAGGAAAGCTCCAAAGCTGGTTTGAGCGATGAAGTGGAATTAGCTCATTGCCTCCCAGGGGGACTGTTTAAAGGAGACAAGTCTCATTTGAATGCATAATTTCTGGTTTTAAAAATACCATTCCCATCACTTGATAATTACACACATATTTTTCTTGTCTGTGAGCTCTTTGAAGTCCCGGATGTTGAGGCATTCAATAAATGCGCTGAATGAGCGGATGTTGAGTACAAATAGACATGTATCATCGGAGACTCTGTTGTGAGCGAGAGGCAGCGGGTGGGAGGAGTTTTAGATGGTTTCCCAGGAGTCCAGGAGTTAAGCTTCCCAGCACTGAGCTTGGGGTTTCTAATTGCCTTGCCTGATCATAGGTTGTACCTGTTCTAGAATTCAGAATGAAAGCCTTGAAATGAACTTGAGATAGGCTTTCGTATCTAATGATTCGTACTTTGTCAGCTGTGGCCTAGTAGTAAGAAAAACGATTGCTGTGTGAGATTGTTACAGCTTTTCTCTTGTAGAATACTAGTAGCAGCAAAAAAAAAAAAAAAATAGGTAGAATTGATCATTTACACAGAGCTTGCGCATGCCTCAATCTTAGGGAATTAATACATGAGCAGACCCAGGAGTAGGTAGGCTTAGGGAGAGAGTGACGCCCCCTTCCCTCACAACTGCATCGCTGAGAAACTTTCAGCCTGGCCTCATTCTGGTCCTCCTTAAGAGTGATTGGGTTTTATTGGGCTTTTGTGCTTTCTTACATCTTCTGGTTAGATGCTCTTAAACATTTTTCATCCAAATCAAACCAGTTAAATTGCCACTAAAAGAATTTAAATTTTGTCAGTAAGGCTCTGCTCAGCTTAAGAGATAGAGCCCCTTAAACAGTCTGGGAGTGCGTCAGTTAGCAGTTTGTCCGTTGGAGCCATTCTCTGAAATCGTAGACAGGGGATGTGTCACCCAGCACGTGTGCGTGCCACACATGTGTGCACATGTGTGCAGGTATGCGCGCATGCCACATTTAACTGGAAAAGACTGATGGCTCCAAACTGAGTCCATTTGCATTATTTGGTTTTTTTTTTGTTTTTTGTTTTTAAATATTTTATTTATTTGAGAGAGAGAGAGAGAGAGAGAGAATGAGCAGAGAGGAGGGGCAGAGGGAGAAAGAGAGAGGAGTAGACTCACTGCCGAGCAGGGAGCTGGATGTGGGGCTTGATCCCAGGATCTGGAGATCATGACCTGAGCGGAAGGCAGAAGCTAAACGCTAAACCCAGTGAGCCACCCAGTCACCCCAAGTTGCATTCTTTTGATTTGCAGAAAACAGATGCTAGAACTTTTACATCAGAGTCATCTGTTTTCCTCGGTAGGTTCTCTCCCTCCCTCCGCCCTTCCCCTTCCCTTCCCAGCAAAGCGGAGAGAGGGAATTTGAGCCTCAAGCCAGGAAGCTCCATACGCATTTCAGGGAGGACACTAGCTTTGTAGACTGACCCCGTGACACTATTTCGTGATCATGTATCAGCACTGCAGATTCGTGGAGTGGAATACATTCATTTTAAAGGTACAATTGGAAAAGTGAAATCGAGGAAGTAGTGGTTGATGCCACAACATCCAGCGGAACCTCCCTTTGCTGGTTTGTGGAGAATTAAGTAAAGTCTATTTTTATACTTGGATTCTGGGCTAAGTGTTTCTTGAAAAGTGACTCAAAGTAGTTTAGGCTTTGACTGCAACTTTTTAAAAAATAAATTTTCTTGTCACTGTGTTATGGCTGCATCATATTCTCTGCTTGCCAGTCAGGTTTGGAATTCCCGCTTTGAGATGTGGTCATCTCTTTTACTTGGCTCTCAAGTGTGTTGGTGTAGTTGACATACTGTTCCTTCTCCCCCAGTTACAAATGTGTGTATAAATTACATCTTCTAAATTTCTGAGTGTATTAATTTATTTGATCAACTTTGTAGTTGTTCATTTTTTCAGAGAACCAGCTGTTGGTGTTACTGATTGGTTCTGCTTTTGTATCTGTATTTCTGCTTCTAGTTTAACTATTTCCATATTTGGGCTCCTTTGGTATTTTTTCCTCCTAAATTTCTTAGATAGAAACTTAGTTCAGTAGTTTTCCCTTTGTCTCTTTTTTCTTTCTTTTCTTTTCTGCTTTTAGTTCCACTTTTGGAGTGGATACGTTTTCTCTGAGTCTTGCTTTGGCAGCAGCCTGGAAGTTTTGATATTTAGTTGTGTTTAACTAGTATTTTAAATATTCTTCAATAATGTTCTGTTTCATCATGATTTAGTCATTACTTAAGGAGAGAAACGAACATTTACTGAGCATTACCTCCTTGGCGCCAAGCCTTGCAATAGGTCCTTTCTGATAGGTTATTTAATTCTTACCTCAGCACCACATGGTAGAGGTAGTATTATCTGCATTTTGCTCACGAAGACCAGAAAGTTCAGAGTTGCACAGATGATCTCTTTAGCTCTGTCGCACTGCTTCACGAGCGAACATTGAGAAAGATCCATACGGTTAAGCAATGTTAAATCCATTGTTGTCAGTTTATTATGAATTATGTAGAATTTCCGCTTCCAGTCTCTGCCACTTACAATCTACCTTACAGATTCTTCTATGCCTTCTATACGTTTCTTTTGCTCAGAAAATCTTCAGTGGCTCCCCATTGCCTATTAATAAATTCCCAGGGCTTTACCTTAATATTCGAATCCCCCTACCTTATTGCCACAGCATACTTTCCCCTGAATTTGTTTGGTGCCTTTCCTCCTGTCTGCCTAGCTCCTCACCCCCCAAGATTTATAGAATTCATTCTGCATGTTCCAGTCCTCTGGGGTACAACGAAGCTGTTTCATACTTTAAACAGTCTTATCCCTTTGTCTGGAATTCCCTGTCCCCAACCTACTGCCCAGATCCCACCTCCCTTCCCAACTCTCCCAGAGATACCAATTTTCCGTGTACTGGTGTAGATGATACATAGTTACATGTCGATAGATCACCTCCCTCTGTTCCTGTTAGTCTTTGAGCAACTTCGGGGCAGAGGCTTCCTTTCTCATTTTTATACATTACATACTTTGAAGGCACACATTATTTTAATTTAATTTAATTTAATTTTTTAAAGATTTTATTTAGGGCACCTGGGTGGCTCAGTTGGTTAAGCAACTGCCTTCAGCTCAGGTCATGATCCCAGAGTCCTGGGATCAAGTGCCGCATGGCGGGGGGGGGGGGGGTCCCTGCTACGTGGGGAGTCTGCTTCTCCCTCTGACGTCCTCACCTCTCATGCTCTCTCTCACTATCTCTCTCTCAAATAAATAAATTTTTAAAAAAATATTTAAAAAAAAGATTTTATTTAAATTGAAGTTAGTTAACATTGAGTGTATTACTAGTTTCAGGGGTAGAATTGAGTGTAGTTCATCAGCTGCATACAGCACCCAGTGCTCATTACGTCATGCGCCCCCTTTAGATTTGTTTTTATTTTGTATCAGTGCCCATGATCCTTTTTCTCCCCATCTGGAAAAATCTGTATGTGTGATTGTAATGAAAGCATAATTTTTGTCCTGTTACTTGATGCTATAGAACCATGCCATTTTTTGTCTATTGTAGTGTTCATTTCCATAGTTTACTTAAGAGTTTGTCTGCTTTATCTGTGATTATTTAATAGTGGCAGATAGAAGCCCACAGTGAAAGTATCTCTGTATATTCTTGATAGAAAAATGGTCAGATTATTACCGTCTTCTATGGCCATGTTGCTAGTCTTTCACTGTGTACCATTGTTAGTCATTTTAGTATTTTAATAGTTTATCTTTGAAGTCTACCAGATTACTGTACTAGTTAACTGCTTCTCTCTTCCTTACCCAAACTTGATAAACCTTTGTCCTCTACTTTCTTGTAGTTGGTTTGACTTCATATCGGTTACAGATGGGACTCTTGAATGCAACAGATTCAGATTTTATTTTTTAATCCAGTAAGTAAACTTTCTTATTATAGGTCTCTGGTAGGCAGAATAATGATCCCCCAAATATACCTACATCCTAATTCTAGGAACCTAGGAATATATTCCATTACGTGGCAAAGAGGAATTAATGTAGCAGATGGAATTAAGGTTGCTAATCAGCTGACCTGAAAATAGGGAGATTATTCTGGATTCCCTGGCAAGACTGATAATCACAAATCTTAAATGTAGAAGAGGGAGGGCAGAAGAGGAGATCAGAGTGAGTCTCTATAAGGAGAACCGGACTCTCCCCTACTGGCTTTGAAACTGTAGCAAGGAGCCATGAGCCAGCGGACTACAAGGCAGCCCCTAGAAGCTGGTCAGGCAGGGAAACAGTCTCTCCTAGTGCCTCTGGAGGGATCTCATTCTGGTGGCATCTTGATTTTAGCCCAGTGAGAAAACTATTTCAAACAGATGAGTGGATAAAGAAGATATGGTCTATATACACAATGGAATACTATGCGGCCATCAAAAGAAATGAACTCTTGCCATTGCAACAACAAGGATGGAACTAGAGGGTATTATGCTGAGCGAAATAAGTCAATCAGAGAAAGACAATTATATGATCTCTCTGATATGAGGAATTTGGGAGGCAGGGCAGGGGGTTGTGGGGGGTAGGGAAGGAAAAACTGAAACAAGATGGGATTGGGGTGGAGACAAACCATAAGAGACTCTTAATCTCATGAAACAAACTGAGGGTTGCTGGACAGTGGGAGGGTAGGGACAGGGTGGCTGGGGGATGGACATCGGGGAGGGGATGTGTTATGGCGAGTGCTGTGAAGTGTGTAAGCCTGACGATTCACAGACCTGTACCCCTGGGGCAAATAATACATTATATGTTAATAAATTAAAAAAAAAACGATTTCAGATGTTTGATGTCTGGAACAGTAAAGATAATGAATTTATGCTTTTTAAGCCACAAGGTTGGTGGTAACTTTGTATGAAAGCAATAGGAGAGTAATACAAGAACATTTCATCCTATTTATAATTTTTCAACCCCAGTATTTGAAGAAGGAATTACATTTTTGTATTATTATCTGTCCTGTTCATCGTGTTTCTCTTTTTTGTTTTTCATGTAATAGACCCAGAACTCTAAATTTCCTTTTGAATTACATAAAAAATTATAAAGTTAGCACTTTTCCAACATTTTAAACGTTTTAGTACTTCTGTTTTCATTATATCTACTATTTTCTTCAATTAAATTAAAAAACCATCTCCTTTAGGGAAGATCATGATTTAGCTCAGAGGGTTTACTCTCTCTGCATCTCATCTATTTTTTGTTTATAGTTTGAAAATCCTTTAGAAAAATTTTACCTCTATATATTATTTAATTTACCTACGAGTCCTGTGTTTACCAGTGTCCTTGCATTTGTTAATGTTCTGATGCAGTTTTTTTTTTTAATTGTCTCTTTTCAAGTCTATTGTTTCTGGTAATGAGATGTGTAGCCATAGGTTTCGGTTGACAGATTGGTTCTGGTTTTCTGGTTTTCACACTAGGCATCCCCCTGGGCTTTCAGAGAGAAAAAGTTGATTCTGCTGAATCCTTTCTCCGTGGTGATCACTCCATTTCTATCAGCTTGTGAATCCCCCTCAAGCCTTTTTCTTCTCCAGAGTCTAGTGGTGAGGTCATTGTTACCTTGGCCTCTTGCAGTGGTAGCTCTCTTTGTCTTTGTAGCAGCTCATAAAAGCCTCCCTTGGTTTTGAACATTAATCGTCATAACGAACATGTATGCAGTGCCGCAGTCATCAAACCGTTTTTCTCAGACCCCTTGTTAGGGGCGCGTGAGAACCTTTCTAGGGCTCTGCGAGGCCACGACTGTTTTCCTAACACGACGGTGTTCTTTGCCTCTCTGTGCGTTGCCATTTGCATTGACGGTGCAGAAGCGGTGAGGGGCCGGCTGCTGCCACCTGAGCGCAGAGCAAGCCGCTGACGTGAAACTGTACTGGTAGGCACTGGATTCTTCGCTGCGGTACCCTTGCAGATGAAAAACAAAAAAGCCAGCTTCTCATAGGATGTCCTTAATAAGGCAGGAAAAAAGGTCTCACTAATATTGACCCTTGAGTGTACACCCGTTTTAACATTCTGTATGACAGAACGGGAAGAATGCAAAGAGGCTGTCTGCTGTGTACAGAAGTACAGCGGTTGACTCAAGGGACAACACTGGGGGCGGTAGGCGGGGGCACCTGGTTGGCTCAGTCGGTAGAGCCTGCTGACTCTTGATCTCAGGGTTGTAAGAAGTGCAAGCCCCGCGTTGGGTGCAGAGTACTTCAGCAGCAGCAGCAACAACCAAAACCCTGCTTGTGTGCCTGGGCTGCAAGCTGCCTTTTTTCATGGAACACCGTTTTTACCTGGGAGGACACTCACATACAAGACTGTGGCTGTTTGTACTAGGGCACTTGGCAGACATTTTTCTTGCAAATCCAAGTGAACTTGTAACTTGGAAAGAGCAGCACTGACACACAATAAACACAAATCTCACTTAAAATGTAAGAAACTTTTGTTGGAGTGCTTTCAATGTTTTCAACAAGAAAAACAACTGATGGTGTTTTTACAAACAGTAAAATTTGAGCTTTCAAGGGAAAATTGAAATTTTTAAAAAGTTTTATCTACCCCCATGAACTTGACAGCCTCCCAGTACTTAGGTATTTCTGAGGAAATGGGTTGTGACAATAGCTAATTTGATTTTTTTGCTTTTGTATAGTGAAATGTGTCAACATTTGAAAGATCTTTGTTACTCAGTGAACTAATACTTTTCAGTCAACCTACATGGTATTATAATTACAGAGGGATAAAAAACATTCCTTCAAAGTGCCAGAGAGACCAGTGGGTTTTAATGTAGCAGACAACAAAAAGTTCAGTGATAGGGTTTCAGATTCCACATCACAGTTAACCTTCAGGAAACTGCCACTGGTTGACTTTTAGTACCCTGTTAAAGAAGAATATCCACCATTATCAGAAAGAGCTATTAAAATACTCAGTTCTTTTCCAACTACGAATCTCTGTGAAGCCAGATTTTCTTCTTGTGCTTGAACCAAAACAACATATTGCAACAGAATGAATGCAGATGTAGATATTAAAACCTGGGTGTCTTTTATGAAGCCAGACATCAAAAAAATGTTCAAAACTGTACATATTTTGGAAAATGATTTTTTCATTAAAATTATGTTGCTTATGTTAACATGTAGTGACTTTATTGTTATTTTTGAATTAATTAATAAGTATTTCAGAAATAGTTTCAGAATCTGATACAGTGAATAATAATAGGTATAACCCATATAAACAAAACTCTTTGAGTTGCTCAGTAATTTTTAATCACATAAAGGAGACCTGATACAAAACATTTTGAGAACCACTAATGTAGTGCTCTGCACAAAACATTTTCCATATTCATTATCTTGTACTCACAACCACCTTATGAGTTACATATTACCCTGATTTTATAGATGGCAATACTACAACACAAAAAGGCAGTATATATATTCTAGTTAGCAGCCTTTCCAAATCTGATGGTCCTCCCAGTATGGTTTACCTTCTTGGTGGTTTGCTTCTGAGCTGACTTTCGACGGTCCCATCTCCTTACAGCCTCCCTGCTTTTTCCAATTGATGTTTCTTACATTGTTTTTCATAATGCAAGTACAGTACATGTACCTTAAAAAAAAAGTCATTCAGAAGAATGTAAAGACTGTCCTTAATCCTCCCCACTGGAGATCGTTGTTAATTCTTAGCGTGTATCTCTCCAGATACTTTTCCAGGACTGTTGAATTATCAGCGTAATGCCGGTATTAAAAGGACTTTGGGGTCAAATGTCAAATAGATCTTAGTGTGAATCCCAGCTCTCTGAACTGCTAGCTGCTTGGACAAGTTATTTAACATCTAAGCCTTTGTTCCTCATCCTTAAAATGGGAATAGTGAAGGTGCCTCCTTTGCAAGGGCGGTTCTGAGGCTGAAGTGAGTGCGTGGAAAGCAGCACAGTCTTGACGTGTCATAAACCTCCTGCAGATGCCAGCTACTGCGGTGGTTGTGTACACACAGGTAGATTGGTGCATCTGCACAAATATCTTGAAGTATATTTTACATGCAGTAAAATTTACCGTTTTTTTAGTGCACAGCCATCTGTGTTTTGTTTTGTTTTGTTTTTAAGATTTTATATATTTATTTGACACAGAGAGAGAGAGAGAGAGAGAGAGAGAGAGACATTGAGAGAGGGAACACAAGCAGGGGGAGTGGGAGAGGGAGAAGCAGACTTCCCGCTGAACAGGGAGCCGGATGCTGGACTCAGTCCCAGGACCCTGGGATCTTGACCTGAGCTGAAGGCGCACGCTTAACGACTGAGCCACCCAGGCACCCATCCCTCTGCATTTTGATAAATCCATCTATTTGTGTAACCACCACCCAAAGATCTAGGCATAACACCGTTCATCGCTGCCAAAACATTCCCTCCTCTCCCTTCATAGTCCACTTTTTCCTCCCACACAACCACTGCTAACCACGCCGACAGATTTTCTGTATCTACACTTTTGCCTTTTCTAGACCCTCAGCTATATGGAGTCCTACAGGATGTTGTGTTTTCAGTTTGTTATCTTACCTAGCATAGTGCATTCGAGGTTTGTGCGTGTGGTTGCATGCATCCCTACTTCGCTCCTTTTTTCTGCTGATTAGTATTCTATTGAACAGGTGTACCACAATTGGTTTAACTGTTCACCAACTGATGGACATTTGGATTGGTGCCAGTGGCTATTACAAATAAAGCTGCTTTGAACATTTGAGTACAAGTCTTTGTGTGGACATACAGTTTTCATTTTCTTGAGTAAATACCTCGGCATGGATTGGTGGGCCATAGAATAGCCAAAGAATGTGGCTAATACTACATTGTCTTGATTGTTGTAACTTTATAATAAAGCCTTGAAAGCATGTGGTGCAGATTCTCCCACTTTGTTCTTGCTCACAGTTATGTTGCCCATTATGTGTCCTTCCATTTTCACATAACTTTTAGAGTCACTGTGTCAATTTCTACAAAGGGATTTTCCCTGGAATTGTGTTGAGTCTTTAGAATAATTTGATGAATGTGGTAGGCTAAGTAATGGCTGTCAAAGATAACCACTTCCTAATCCACAGACTTTGTGAATGCTACCTTCTGCGGTAAAAAGGTAAATATTAGCTTATGTCATAAAATGTGTGATTAAGTTAAAGATCTTGAGATGGAGACAGTATCTAGGATCATCTAGGTAGGTCCTAAATGCAATTGTAGGTTCCCATATAAGCAGGGGGCAGAAGGATGTACTGTTAACACAAGAAGGCAATGTGATGTGAGCATAGAAAAATATTTGAAGATGCTCTACTGCTGGTTTTGATAATGGAGGAAGGGGCCTAAGGAGAGCAAGGAATATAGTTATAGAAACTGAAAACGGTAAGGAATGAATTCTCCCCCAAGTCTCCAGAGGGGGTGGGCCCTGCTGACACCTTAGTGAAAATAGTGAAATCTATTGTGGACCTCTGGCCTCCAGAATTAGAAGAATAAATGTCTTTTATTTTAAGCCACCAAGTTGGTGGTAATTTGTTACAGCAACCATAGGAAATCAATACAGAGAGTATGTAAATATTAACAATATTGAATTTCCTAATCTATAAACATGGTATATCTCTCCGTTTATTTAGATCTTTAATTTTTCTCAGTAGTGTTTGGTAGGTTTCAGTGTACAAGTGTTGCACATATTTTGTTACATTTATTTCAGTATTTCATATTTTGATGCTTGTAAATGGCAGTTTTTTCACAAACTTTTAATTTTGGAATAATTTTAGATTTATAGGAAAGTTTCAGTAAATGTTAGTTTTTTTAAAAAAATCTGTGTCCAATTTTTCATTTTCAACTTTTCATTGCTAGCATAAAGAAATACAGTAATTTTTTGTACATATATCTTGTATCCTGCTAACTCACTTATTTGGTTTAGAAGTGGGTTTTTGGAGTAGATTAGCTAGGGGTTTTTACATAGATAGTCATGTTGTCTGCAAATAATCAGATTTACTCCTTCCTTTCAATTCTTTATTGCTTTCATTTCTTTTTTGGGTGTTATTGTTAGGGCTATGGCCTCTAAAACAATGTTGAATAGATGTTGTTGAAGTGGAGGTACTTGCCTTGTCTCTATAGGGAAAATGTTTAGTCTTACACCATTAAACATTATTTTCATAAATACCGTTCTATTCCTAGTGTGTTTACAGCTTTTATTGAATGGGTAGTGAGTTAAGTTAAATGCTTTTTCTGAAACTGTTGAGATAATCATGTTTTTTTTTTTTCATTCTGTTATAACAACAGTGTATTACATTATTGGTTTCAAGTGTTAAGCCAAGCTTGCAATCCTGATTAAACTACACTTGGCCATTCTATAATATCCTTTTTATATATTGCTGGGTTCAATTTGATCATTTTTAAAGAGTTTTTGCATCCATGTTCATGAAGAGTATTAGTTTATAGCTTTCTTTCTTGGTCAGATTTTGGTATCAGGGTAGTGCTGGCCTCATAAAATAAATTGGGAAATATCCCCCTTTCATTTTTTTCTATAAGAATTTGTGCAGAGTTGGTACTATTTTTCCATTATTTGAAAGATTTTTTCAGAGCCCGACATTTTCTTCCTGAGAAGGATTTTAACTACAATTTTAATGTATTTAATAGAGATAGGGATGGGAAAGTATTTCCTTTTGTGTGAAATTGGATAGTGTCTTTCTTTCAAGAAATTTACTTGCATACAGTTCATAATATCCCCTTCTAAACCCTGTAATGTTTGTAAGATTTGTAGTAATGTTCCTGCTTTCATTTCTGATATTGATGATTTTTGTCTACTATTTTTTCTGATCAGTCTGGCTATAGTTTTACTACTTTTCTTGGTCTTTTCAAAGAACCAGGTTTTAGGTTCATTTTTTTTTCCTGCACTTGTATTTATATCATTTCCTTTCTTCTCACTTTTAAAAATTTCCTTCTCTTCCTAGTTTCTTTTTTTTAAGATTTTATTTATTTATTTATTTATTTATTTGAGAGAGAGGGAATCAGAGAGAGCATAAGCAGGGGAAGAGGGAGAGGGAGAAGCAGACTCCCTGCTGAGAAGGGATTCTTAACATGGGTTTCAATTCCAGGACCCTAGGATCATGACCTGAGTGAAAGGCAGACACCCAACCAACTGGGTCACCTAGGCACCCCCTCTTCCTAGTTTCTTAAGGTGCATCTTAGATCATTGACTTTAGATTCTTTTCTAATGAAAGCATTTGATGCTATAAAGTTCCCTTAAGTACTGCTTTAGCTGGAGCTCCATAAATTTTAGTAGGCTGTATTTCCACTTTCATGTAGTCTGGAATTTTTCAAAATCTCCTTGTGTTTTTTTTTTTTCTTCTACGTATGGATTCTTTAGAACAGTATTGTTTAATATGCAGGCATTTTGAGAATTTTTCAGATATCTCTCTGTTGTTGACATTTAGTTTAATTTCATTTTGTATGGAGATTTAATTTCTATGACTTCGATCCTTTTAAATTTGTTGAGTCTTGTTTTATGACCCACATTTCAGTCTGTCTTGATGACCGTCCATATGCATTTGAAAGGAATTTGTATTTTGCTGTTGTAGGAGGAATGCTTTATCAATATCAGTTAGGTTATGTTGGTTGATAGAGTTATTCTTGTGTATCCTGAGTAATTTCTGTGAGTTCTGTCAGTTATTGAGAGGTGTTAATTTTCAATAATGATTGTGGGTTTTTCCATTTTTCCTTAGTATTTTCTACATGTATCGTGAAGTTTTGTTACTAGGTACACAAATATGTAGTTGTTAGACGCTTTTTGACAAATTGACCTCTTCTCATTGTGAACTGCCCCTATTTTTCACTGGTAATATTTCTTGTTCAAAAACACAACTTGTCATAGTTTATGGCAGGCAGAGTGGGCCCCCAAAGATATCCAGGTCTTAACTCATGGAACCTCTGACTATTGTATTTCATGGTAGGGGGTACTTTGCAAAAGTGTCTGAGGTTATAGTACTAGTTTCTATTGTTTCCTTGGCAAATTTACCACAGATGTAGTGTTGTAAAATGACACAGAACTTATTATCTCACGTTTCTGTGGGTTAGAAGTGTAGGTATACCAGGGCTAAGTTGAAGTCTCTGCTTGGAGTCTCACAAGGCCAAAATCAAGGTGTGGGCCGGGCTGCATTCCTTTCTGGGGCTCTGGGGATTAATCTGCTCCAGACTCTTTTGGGTTGTTGTCAGAATTCAGTTCCTTACAGTTGTAGGACTAAGAACCCCATTTTTCTTGCTGGCTGTCGGCAGGAATCATTCTCAACTTCTAGAATCTGCCTGCATTCCTTGGCTCATGGCTTCCTTCCTCCATCTTCAAAGCCAGCAAAAGCAGGTTGAATCCTTCTCATGTTTTGAATTTTTCTGACTTCCCCTTCTGCCTCATCTCTCCTCTTCTGCTGGGTCTCTCTGACTCACTTGTAGGTCTCCTTTTTCTGCTTTTAAGGATTCATATGATTACATTGGGCTCACCTGGATAATGTGGGATAATCTCCCTATTTTTTTTAAAGATTTTATTTATTTTTGAGAGAGAGAGACAGTGAGAAAAAGAGGGAGAGAGCACAAGCAGGGGAAGTGGCAGGCAGAGGGAGAAGGAGAAGCAGACCCCCACCAATCAGGGAGCCCGACGTGGGGCTTGATCCCAGGACCCTGGGATCTTGACCAGAGCCGAAGGCCAATGCTTAACCAACTGAGCTATCCCAACGCACTAATATCCCTATTTTAAGGTGACCTGATTGGTAACCTTAATTCCAACTACAAAGTCCTTTCATATTAGTACCTAGATTAGTGTTTGATTAACCAGGAGACAGGAATTTGGGGGAACATCTTTAGAATTCTGTCTGTCACGGTTATGCACTTGATAGGAATAGTCTCCTAGATTACCCAGGCGGATCCAGTCTGTCACATGAGCTCCTCTGAGCAGAGAGCTTTCACTGGAAGCAGGAGTGATGGGGCAGAAGGAGAAGGCAGAAGAATTCTAAGTGTGAGAAAGATTCCATATGCTGTTGCTGGCTCTGAGATGCAAAGGCTTATGTGCAGGGATCAGAGAGGGTCTCTGGGGTCCAAGAGCAGCCGCAAGCTGACAGCGCATGAAGAAACTGAGACCTCAGTCCTACAGCCACAAGAAACCAAATTGCCGGCAACCTGAATGAACTTGGAAGCAGATTCTTCCCGGGATCCCTTGATAAGAGCCCAGCCGACTGATGTCTTGGTTTCAGCCGTATAAGCATCTGAGCAGCCAAACCAACCGAGCTTGTCTGGACTTCTGACATATACAAGTGTGAGATGATAAATCCGTGGTGATTCGTTAGAGCAACAATAGAGGACTAGAACAGTTGTTAATATGCCACTCCAGCTTTCTTTTGGTTAGTGCTTGCTTGGTATAACTTTTTCTCTCCTTTCAGTTTTAATCTGTGATTTTATAGATAGATGAAGTGTGTTTCTTTTTTCTTTTTAAAAGAAATTTTATTTATTTATTTGACAGCCAGAGATCACAGGTAGGCAGAGAGGCAGGCAGAGAGAGAGGGGAAGGGAAGCAAGGCTCCCTGCTGAGCAGAGAGCCCAATGCGGGGCTCGATCCCGGGACCCTGGGATCATGACCCGAGCCAAAGGCAGAGGCTTTAACCCACTGAGCCACCCAGGCGCCCCAGGTAGTCCCTTTTATGTGAAATGTGAGTGTGTATGTATAATCTGTTCAGTCACAGAAAGTATAATACGGGTACTAAAATGTTACTGTATCTGAACACGGCAGATTAAAAATGCCATACTGGGGCACCTGGGTGGCTCAGTGGGTTAAAGCCTCTGCCTTCGGTTCGGGTCATGATCTCAGGGTCCTGGGATGGAGTCCTGCATTGGACTCTCTGCTCCGCAGGGAGCCTGCTTCTTCCTCTCTATCTGCCCCGTATCTCTCTGCCCACTTGTGAGCTCTGTCTGTCAAATAAATAAAATCTTTAAAAAATAAATAAAAATGCTATACCTTTTTAAAAATAAAATCAAATAATTAGCTAGTGACAAAACTTGACAATATCTTAAACATGTCAGCCTTTTTCAGTCTCCATGTTTTAGTACATCTAGTTCCTTCTGCTTAGAATGCTCCCTCCTCTCACAGTCTTTCTTGGCGAGCAGCTTTCCACATACCTTCAGGAACCAGCTCCAGGGGCATCGCTTAACCTGCTTTTTCGAGTCCCCAGACAGAATCCAGATTTCTTCTTTGGGTTCCCATCACACTCTATCCTTGTTCTGTTCCAGCACATACCATGCTGTATTATAATTCTGTGTTTGTGTGTGGCCTCCCTCCTACCAGGAAGCCTTGGAAAGCAGAGAACTTATTTTATTCTCCTTTATGTTTCGCTAATCCCCTAACATAGTATGTCTATGACATAGAACTTTTTAATACGCGATGTTGAATTAGTGACTCTTCACACATGCTCAAAAATACTGCTGTTACGACTCTCCGTTTCAGTATCACATATTTGTAACAGTGAGTCTTCTTTAACCATTTTACTTTTCTCCTAGTAAATTCCTCATCTACGCCTGTCTCCTGCTGTTCTCTGTGCTGCTGGCCCTTCGTCTGGACGGCATCATTCAGTGGAGTTACTGGGCTGTCTTTGCTCCAATATGGCTGTGGAAGTTGATGGTCATTGTTGGAGCCTCAGTTGGAACTGGAGTCTGGGCACGAAATCCCCAATATCGGTAATACTGCTTTATATAACTCATTGACCTCTACCCCAAGGGAACAATGTCTTGTTTTTCACTTTTGATTAAGTAAGGACGATTTTTTTCTGCCTATCTGTGGTTTTATAGGAACTATAATACAAGCAAACTGGGTTCTGTTCTAAGTTTTTTAAAAATTAGGGGTTTGATATGCATTTTTAAATAAAAACAGTGTCATCTGGGGTGCTTAAGATCCTAGCCAGCCCACAAAAGCCAGTGTAATCTAAAATGCATCCAAAATATCGAACTGTTGCACCATGCTAGGCTAGGAAACATAAAACTATCATGTTTGCAGGAGCAGTCCTATAAAACAGAAGCCTGGCTTTGGTCATCAGGGATCTGTCTGTCTCCTCTTTTGTCCTGGAATTGGGGTTCCCCTTGTCCCAATCTCCTAGTCCTGGGGTTTTAGGACTGTTAGCAGTATGTATGTTGGGGGGTAGCTTGGCCAGGAAACAGTGAGTCAGTGAGCCGGGAAAAGAGGAGGCCCCGATGCTGTGAAGGAGAACAGAGCCTTTGGGGGCCGGGCAGAGGGGTAAGTAAGCTTTACCTTCAACACCCCCGTGCTTTTCTTCTCTGCTGCCTCAGCTCGTTCAGGTTCCTAGAGTTGGCTCAGCTCTGGAATACAGCCTAGTACTGCTGGAGCCCGAAGACTCTCTGCCCCCTCGTAGAGGTTGGCACTTCGGAAAGGGAAAAGGAAACCTTGAGGGGCTGTCCTCAGCGTTCAGCAGCAAGACAGGAGAGGAGTGGCCAGTGGGCAGGCGGGGCGCGTGCAGCTGCTCACGTGGGAGAAGTGCAGATGTTTCGTCGATCTTGACTAGCTTTAAAAATAAGAGTTAGCCCATGTCACATACGTAGCCACATGCGCATCTAAGAACTTTACAATAGTCCAACAGAGAGCCTTGGCAGATGGGGGACATTTGTGTGTAGCTGTTTTAAAGTCCTTAGACTTCCCTATTTCTTTTTTAAGATTACCTGTGCAGCTGACAGATCTTTTCTTTCTTAGAAAATATTTTCAGATATCTAGTATTTTTGACTCAAAGAATGAAAAGTTAAATAACTAAACCATTTAGGGTCCACTAATTGATATTGAGAACCTATTTGACCTTTGCCACATTGGTTTAAGTTAAGATTTGTTAGAGCGAGGAGAGGCGCTGTGTGTGTAGTCGAATGTAGTGAGTGCGGAGGCGCGGTCGTTTGGTGTTCACGTTCCCCGGTGGGCCGTTGCCGTGTCCTGTATGGGTGACCACTAGTTTCTTTTTCTCTGTGTCCTAACCTCGGGTGTACATCATAAAATGTACATCATACATTTATACATCATAAAATGTTTATCTGTATTTTGAATGAAACACTGTAGACCTTCCAAATGCATTTTTAAGCATTTTGCTGATTAACGGCCTAATTTTTCAGTTGTTAATCTGATAAGTTCCTGCATGATACTTAAACAGCTAATTAAACTGATTTTGTTTAAAAACAGTTTTAACTGCTCTTCCTTCTCTTTAATCTGCAGGTGTTAATCCATCTTCATGGAATAGAAAGGAAAATAAAAAGATGTTCATAATTTTATCGGTATTTTTAAATAGCACCTAACAATAGTTACTATATATTTTTGAAATATAACCCACAGCTTATTAAAAAAAAAGCCAGTTACTTTTATAGTACTGCATGGAACATGATTTACATGGTTTTTAATTTATTAAGAGATGAGGATCTTGAGACTTAAGGGATATTTGTCTGTTTTTAGTAGTAGAAGCAATCAGCTTGAATCATCTTGGAAGTAGTTGAATTTAAAGTTACGAATAAAAGCATTTTTGTTTACTGTCAGGGAAGGAATAACTCCGGCTGTTACTTCTGAGAATGTCATTATCCAGTTAAAACTTTGGTTTGGCTGTGAAGTTCCTTTACCGTCATGTAGTAATTTGGGGCATTTGAAAGATTGCCTACTAAAGATTAAGTTTAAGTTTGCTTTCTACCTAACTTCCTTTGCTTTTTGTCAAATTGATAAATATCGCTTATAGTATCAACATTAAGTTGGTCTTTGCCCTGGACAACCTGCCTGTTCTGGAGATTCCGAACTGAGTATTTTTCTTCTTCTTCTGATGTCCCTTTTCAGAGCAGAAGGAGAAACATGTGTGGAGTTTAAAGCCATGTTAATTGCCGTGGGCATCCACTTGCTCCTGTTGATGTTCGAAGTCCTGGTCTGTGACAGGATTGAGAGAGGAAGCCATTTCTGGCTTCTGGTCTTCATGCCGCTGTTCTTCGTCTCCCCGGTGTCCGTTGCAGCTTGTGTCTGGGGCTTTCGACATGACAGGTCACTGGAGGTGAGATTTCATGTATTTAAGAATGTTTTAAAAAGTCGGATCTTTTGGTCTGTTATTGTAATGTAGATTTCTTGTCCTTCGTTAGGAAGAGAGAAGTCATTAACTCTAGATTATGGTGTGTAAGGAAACAAAAGCTGATGGGAATAATCATGGTTCTCTCTTTTGACTCAGAACGCAGGCTTTTCACCCAAGCCCTCGGGCTCCATCCAGCTCTGTGGTTTCCCCTAGCCATCTGTGTGGGTCAGGCTTCTCCTGAGCCGGTGGGAGAGGTGGGGAATGGGAGAAGGGAGGGAGAAAGGAAGACAAAGAGGGGGAGGGAGAGCACGACTGATTTCTTCTATGGAGCTTGGTTCACACACTTGTGGGGCCGACAGGTCTGAAATTCAGGGGGCGGCCCAGCCGGCAGGAGACGCGGCCTGAGTTGGTGCTGCCATCCTGAGAAACCTCAGGCCCTCGAATTCATTTGATGAAACCACCCAGAGTACCGAGGGTGATCTTTACCGTAAGGCAGTCCTTCTGCTGCAGTACCTAGACTCGGGCCTGATCCGGGAAGCGGTCCTGTGTGGGCCTAGCCAGTGGGTCCCCGCAGAGCCCGGGGTCTGGCGCTTCGTCTGCTCTCTCATTGGCTGCAAGCCCGACGTAGGGCAGACGCGGCTGAATACAGAAGCAGCGCGAGAGCAGCCCTGATATTAGGATCGGAAAGGAGTGCAGGTCACATTGGCCGAGCCCTCAAGGTGTGCCGGGCACCCGGCTGGTCCCTTCCCGCGCAGCAGGGCCTCTGTAGAGGGGCACCACCACCCCGCGAAGCAGGTGCAGCGGCCGCCCCTGTTTTGTGACGGGGAAGGGATCTGGTCCCGGCCGTTCGTTCCGGGGCAGGGCTGGGGCTGGGACCCCACGTCCGTCAACCTGACTCCAGAGCCTGCCCGCCGAACTGCACGGAAGCTGAGGGCCCAAAGCCCTGTACAGATGGGGCGAGGGGAGACCTGGATGCTGGGGGGGCTTTGTTCTCAGCTGGATGAGTAACAAGCAGAGGAAGGAGAGTGGCTGTGGGGCTGGAAGGCTCCCAGAAAGAGGGTGCGTGAGAGAGCCAGGCTCCGTGGGAACCCATGGGAACAGGACCCTGAGCGCCAGGACTCTTGGTCTTCACTGGGGAGAGGGCACGGGCATGGGGGTAGTGTGGCTGCTCTGCCATCTGAGGGCCCACTCTCCCCTCCCTGCCCTTCCCCCAGCCTTCCACAACCCGGCCACTTGTCTGCAAGGCCCCTCTGGCTGCTTGCCAGTGGGAGGAACGCTATCATGAATGAGTACAGTTAAGAAAAAAGTCTGGAAGATTCCCTGGGTGACAGGAGAGTGAAGTGGGGAAGCACAGAGACCCTCCTTGGCCCCCGGGGAACTTGGTACCTGTCCAGCCTCTGCCCAGGGCTGCTCCCCGCTGCAGGAAGACCCTCGCCCCTTCCTGTTTCTCGGTGCATTTGCTCCTGTGCTCGTCTGGTAACTTGGGCTCTCTCGTCTGAAAGAGAAAGCTAAATGACAGCAGCAAAAGCTTCTCAGTCCTCTGGCTCTTGTGCCTCTCTTGTCATTTAAGAAAGGCTCCTTCTAGCAGAGCCCATCTGACCTCGGACCCCTGATCAGCCTCCCATCCGCCGGACACTGGCCAGACCCAGCAGTCTGTTTTCTCTGGCCACCAGCCATGCTGTGGCTTCTGACACTGCTGGGTCTTTGACTAGGCCGGCACCCTCTGCTTTGGCTCCGTTGTTGCTGCTGAGGATTCTAGGCTTGGGTGTTCTGTCCTCGCTGTGCACATCTGGAGCCACACGGCGGATGATGATGCTTACTTCCTGTCTCGGCCGCCACTTCCATGCTGTCGTCTCCTGCACGCGGCCGATCACAGATTTCAGTGTCAGCTCTAGACCCCTTCTCCAGCATCACCTGAGTCTGTATCTCTGTGCGGGTCAAAGGCACCACGTCCACCCGGTCACCCTCCCTGTTCTCCTTTATGCCCCTGTTGCTCTGCACAGTTTCTCTAGCACCTGTGCCCATGAAGCAAAACCAAGCTTTAAAATCCTTTGCAGAAGCTTACGTTAAACAGGATCACAGCAGTCACACATTCCACATATTCCCTATTTGGCTCAGCATTTCTCAGTGAGGGAGGGACGTGTGCTGTTGGCCTCTTGGACAGGAAACGTTTTGTTCAACAGGACTGTCTCATGCATGGCTGGACGCTTCTGCTGACCTCTGCCGACTCAATGCTGGTGGAGGGGCTCTCCCCACGGGTGTGTGAGAGACCCAGGGGCACTGCTGCACCATTCCTAGCCTCTTCCCGGGGTGGGAGCTATGGCGCCTAGGTCGAAAAGCTCTGAGAGAGCCATCGAAATGTAGTTGGATGGGGACCAAGGAGGAAGTTTCAGGTACATGTGAAAATGTGGAACTTTGTTTTGTAGGATGTTAAAGTGTATGCAAATGCTAGGACTACACTGGGCATGAAACCATCTTTTCCTCATGTGGAGTTACGGAACGTGAGTTGTTCATGTGGTCATGCCGGGTGTTCCTACCCAGAGGAAGCAACGTCGTGTCAGGAGTTGAGCTCCCTCTTGGTGCTTGTGTCCCAGAGGAAGAGCGCCAAGTTTGCTAGGGGGTGGCTGGGGGGTGGGCCTGCGCAGAGACATGAAGGAAGAGCCGGTGTCTTTTTTTTCCCCCAAAGACTTTTTATTTATTTATTTATTTGTCAAAGAGAGGGAAAAAGCACAAGCAGGCAGAGTGGCAGGCAGAGGCCGAGGGAGAAGCAGGCTCCCCACTGAGCAGGGAGCCTGATGCGGGACTGGATCCGAGGACCCTGGGATCATGAACCGAGCTGAAGGCAGAGGCTTAAGCCACTGAGCCACCCAGGCGTCCCAAGGGTGACGGTGTCTTAAGAAATGGTGCAGCACCCAACAGGCACACACGTCCTTGGAGGAATTAGGTGTGGTTATTTAGGAATGAAATAAAAATCCTACTTTTCTTTTCATTTATGGGTGTTATTTTTTTAGATGGCTACTTAGGGCATAAATACTAAGTTTCGATCTAATTACTTGACCCAGTGGAACTGTTAAGGATTTCGTTCAGCCCAGAGCCCTAGGAAAGACTTGCTCCCTCACAGAAATGCCCTGTGAATGGAGCACTCCGGGGAAGCTCTGGGCCAGACGAGATGGCTTCCTGTGATTTTCAGTTCACAGGCGGTGGCAGCCCAGGGAAGAGCAGCGAGGGCTGCCGCCAGAAGGAAGCCAGCCTGGGGTGTTTGGGAGCAGGGAGCCTTCCGGGTTGGAGGCTGGGAGGCTCGTCGGGGGGGGGCGTTGGAGGCATTGTGTGGGGCGGTGAGGAGAAAGGCCTGACGAGGCAGCTGTCGTTGGGGTGGTAGAGAGGACAGGACGTGGTGGCAGAGCATGCAGGAGTGGGAAGAGGAGTACAGGGTGCTCCTGGCCGTGTGGCTTGGGTCCTGGGCTGCCACGGGGCCTGACAGCAAGGTGGGAGGCTCTGAAGGGACGGGGACAGGGTAAAGGTGCGAGGGGCTGATGGACTCAGTCTGGGACTGGCTCTGGCTGATGCACGTCTAGGAGAGCTGGGTCTGGGCCACCGCGGGAAAGCTGGGTCGGAGACAGAGACAGCTGAGCAACCCACAGGAGGTCACCCGAGCCGGGGCTGTGGATGCAGGGCGACCAAGTGAAGGCCTGTGTGTTTGCATCCATGTCTCTCTAGTGGGGACAGAAGACCAAGTTGAAGTCTCTGGGGGGCCTCGGGGTTCAAGGAGAGGAGGAGACTGAAGAGGAGCCGCAAGAGCAGCAGGAGGAGGCGAGACCGTGCGGGGCTCCTGGCAAGAGATGCTGCGTGGGTGCCCCGTAGGGTGATCTGACACAGGTGCTCTGTGCCGTAGAGGTTACCGTCAACCTCGACAGGCAGTTGCTAATGGCCAGGGCTGGAGGCCGGATTGGGTTGTTGGGAGCTCGGAACGCCAGGGGAGGCCGCAGGGGCTGGTGCATCCACGCTGTGTCATGGAGCTTGATGGAAACAGAGTGCTAGGGCTGGGAGGGGCCGTCGGCTCCAGCGAGGGATGGGCTTGTTTGGTCTTGGGGTTCTTTTGTGTTTAATGGGAATGAGTTGAACTTGTTTCTGTGCTTCTGGGAGGGATCAGTGGAACAGGAGGGGTTAATGATGCAGTAAAGAATCCATAATTGATGTCTTGATGGGACACGGTCCTCGGGTCCTCGAGGAGCCAGAAAGGAAGGCGTGGAGAGCTGAGCCCCGGGTAGGAGAAAGAAGTGCAGGTACGGAACAGGGATGGCCGTGGGGAGGGGCAGGAAGGACGCTGATGGCCGCGGATCGCCTCTACCGGCCAGCCCGGAGACAAGGCTATTGTTCGGGAGAGCATGAGGGGCAGGACGGCCGCGAGCCAGAGGCGACAAGGCGGGAGACCGGCTGGCAGGCTTCTTGCTGCCTCTGCGTCCCTTCGCTCCTCTGGTGTGGAAAATCAGGAGGCCCCAGTACAGCTTCATAGGACTTTTACCATATTATAATTTGCATTGCCTCTTAGTGTGTTAGTCAAATAATTGCAGTATTGAATACAACTTTGACTTTGTTTAACTGATTCTTCTCTTCATTTTTAGTTAGAAATACTGTGTTCTGTCAACATCCTGCAGTTTATATTCATTGCCTTAAGACTGGACAAGATCATCCACTGGCCCTGGCTTGTATGTAACTTTTTAAATCCTTAAATAAACTTTTCTTTTTTTAATTATAAAAGTAATTTGTGTTCATTGTAGAAAACTTGGAAAAGACAGGCTTGGGTAACAGAATGATAATCCCCCATAACCCACGGGGAGAGAGCGCGGCTAGTGTGCGGGGTTCCCTGGGCCGGACGTTACTGCTTCTGGAGGGCAGCTGAGCCCACGCCGTGCGTGCACCGCTATGGTGCGCTCTCGTCCTGACACATTGTGAGCAGCTTCCCCTGGCAAACAAAAGGTCCTTATAAGCATAACTTTTAAGGTTTAATTGATGTAATATTTTTCCAATGCATTTACCAAGCCGTCCCCTTCCAAATATTGAAGTTGATACTAGTGTAATTATAAATCATGATGTAACGTATATTTTTGTGCCTAAAAATCTTTGCCTGATTTTTTTCATTGTTTTCTTAGGAAAGACTCCAGAGATAGTATTACTGGGCCAGAGGGTGGGAACTTTTTGAGATTTTGAAAGACAGACTGCACTCCCAACTTGCTTTCTAAAATAGTTGTGCCACTGTACCGTCATGCAGAGGGCGAGGTCTAAGTCCTGCTCAGAGCCTGTGGCTTCGGCTCCTGGGCGTTTGGTTGAAATTGCCTGCGTAGATGGCTAGAGGGGGGTGGTGGCTACAGGTATGTACATGGCAGGCTGTGGCCAGAGAAGCCAGCAGCACTTGCACTCCTGCCACAAATGCCTAGAAAGCAGGTGAGAACCAACACAGAGGAGGCACGTGGGCTCTCAGAGGGGGTCGTGTTGCGGTTTGGGCTTTTCCCCTCTGCTGCTTGATATGTACTTTTGCATATAAAACATTTTCTGTTATGAACTTGGTTTACCGTTAAAAAAAAGTACCAAGTATAGCAAAAAGAGAAGATATTCATTTGGTGATGGGGAAGAAAATAAAGGAACATAGTCACCGCCATAATAAATGAAGGCACAACTCATCGCCTCTTCCCAAAGTCTTTGATAAAACAGCCATAATACAAAATGTTTGGGTACCTGCCCTCCATCTTTAGGGTGCTGTATCTGGAGAGGGGTAATTGGGTACAGGATTTTCTGTTGTAATGTGAAGGAAACTAATCTGAGTAAAACCAGCATTTGAGTATAAGGTGCAATCAGAAAAAAAAAGATGAGGAATTATGAATGTTTTCTGTAGGTGAGCGGAGAGATTTTTTCCAGCCCCAGTCCTGGGCAGGCCCCAGCACGTGGAACAATCTGATGGCATGCTTCTTGCAGTGATCAGGAGAGACTGAGGGAGGCCACTATGATCGGTGGGTGGGGAGGTGATAAGTGAGCGCTGCTAAATGAGGGGCCCAGGGAAGAGACTCTCTGTAGACTGTACAGCAAAACCTACCATCAGGAACTCCAGGCTACTCAGGAGGTTTAACAAGCACACACCAACTCAAGTCATAGGTCTCAAAACAAAATGGAAAACCAAAGAACTGGCTGAAGAAAACATAGGAGAAAATCTTTGGGAACCTGGAGTTAGATGAGGAATCCCTACAAGTGGCACTAACAATAAGGTCCATAAAAGCAGCTTAGAATTGAAATTAAATGAATGAAAAGACAGGCCACAGAGTAAGAGAAAATATTCACAAAGCACGTGTCCAAACGAGGACTTGTATCCAAAACATCTGAACTCTCAAAAAACAAACAACCTAATTTTAAAATTGACAGAAGACTTGAAAAGTCAATTCACAAAGAGGATATACATATGGCAAATAAGCGCACAGACGGGACATCATTACCCAGTAGGGAAAGGCAAATCGAGGTCAAGATGAGGTCCTGCGAGATGCTCCTCAGAAGGGCCGAGCTGAAACAGGATGTAGGGCGCGGAGGACGGGGGGAATGGATGGTGACACCCACACATCGCTGGGGGGGATGCCGAGTTGAAGGGGCACTTGGAGAAATAGTTTGGCTATTTCATGTGAAGTTAAGCACAGAGTGGACATAGGATTTCGCAGTGCCAGTCCGGGGTATGTCCCTTAGATGAATGATGCTGTCCAGCCACATGAAAACCCACGCCTGAATGTTGGTGGCAGCTTTAGTTGGGACATCAAAAGCGGGAAAGCAGCCAGATTTCCTTCCGCGGGTACTGGACACAGGCAGTGGTGCCCCCACCCTCTGGAATGCGGTGGCGGGGTCGTAAAGAGAAGCAGTCCGTGGTCACGCGCAGCAAGGGGGAGGAGCACCACAGGCCCTGCGGACGGGAGCAGGCCGTTTCAGGAGGCAGCGCGGTGCGGTGCTCTGGGGACCACCCAGCGTAGTGAGAGGCATCGGTGGGTGCCAGGCGTTGGGGTGGGGTGAGGGGATGATGCCGTGAAGGACAGCACAAGGGAGTCCTGTGGGTGAAGCGGCTGTCCTGTGTCCTGCCTGGGGACACACAGCTCTGCACAGGCGTGTGTGAAAGGTCATAGACTTGTGCACCAAGAGAAGAGTCAGCTTACTGTTAGATAACGAGACAGAGGGATGCCGGACAGACCCATGGGGCAGCCTAAGAGGGAGAAAGATTACACAGGGGAGCCGGGGAGGCCCCAGGGCTTCTCCGGTGTGCTCGTGTGGGGGCGAAGCAAGGTGTTTCTGGTGCGACAGCAGCAGGTGTGGAAGTCGCCCAGGCGCGGTGACTGGGACCGGGCAGCCGAGCCCTCGCGGTGTCCGTGCGCGTGTGAGTAGAGGGCAGCCTCGGCCAGGGTGGCCAACAGCCGCCGAGAGGAGGTGTCAGGGTGAGGTGGGGTGAGTGTGTGGGGTGGGGGCAGGCCGCCCCCTTTCCCTTGGGGTGGAGCCAGGTGCAGGCTGAGTGAGGTCCTGTCCTAGGAGGACAGCTGCCAGGCTCCTCATCCTGAGCATGGCCCACAGCAGAGCGTGTCCCGGAGCAGGTGTTGGCCCCAGGCCATCCTTGGGGCTGTCCTGCGGGCTGTGGGGTGGCGGTCCTCGTTCGCACCGGCACTCTTAACTGCAGGCCTCTGCCGGGGGCATGGCTGCGCCTGCCTTCAGGTGCTGGGCACGGAACACCCAGACTTGGTTCTCTCCTCCTTCCCTCAGGTCGTGTGCGTCCCTCTGTGGATTCTCATGTCCTTTCTGTGCCTGGTGGTCCTCTATTACATCGTGTGGTCCGTCCTGTTCCTGCGCTCCATGGATGTGATTGCAGAACAGCGGAGGACACACATAACAATGGCACTGAGCTGGATGGCCATCGTCGTGCCTCTCCTCACTTTTGAGGTGAGCTTCCGGCAGCAGAGGTCTTCAGGCCCTGAAGCCTACCCTACCCCGCGACGGCCTTCCGAGGGCCTGGGAGCCACAGCACAGGAGAGGGTGGAGGGGTGGGGGGCTGGGGGAGAATTAGAGTGGCCTGCGTTTGGGGCGGGTGAGACGTAGTCCGGTAGCCGTCGTGTGGCGTGTGTGGGCGCGTTTGCCTCCAGGAGGAGGGACTTGCTGGGTTCTCTATTGAGTTCCCTTAGAGGCGGACTTAGAGGCGGCACGGTTGCCTCTAGAATGAACCCCACCCAGCAGGAGCTTCCCATAACAGTCCTGGTGTTGGAAACTTCCCGAGTGCGCAGATTTTGCTTCATCCTGAAGTGGGATAAGTTTGTCTTGTGCTTCCCCCCAGAATAGAAGGTTGCGCTCGTCTCCTATGGGACTGACCTTTCCTCATGACAGCCGGCGAGGGAAGGGTGGACTAGCCTCCGATGCTGTCCGTCCGCAGATGCCTTATCAACAAAACCTCAACTATTTCTCTTTCCTTAGATCCTGTTGGTTCACAAACTGGACGGCCACAACGCATTCTCTTGTATCCCGATATTTGTCCCTCTCTGGCTTTCCTTGATCACTCTGATGGCAACCACATTTGGACAGAAGGGAGGAAACCACTGTACGTACTCAGCACTTCAGAAGCCCTTGACCTATGTGTGTGTGTGTGTGTCTGTGTGCCTGTGGCCCCAGTCTATGACAGGATGAGCCTGAGGGTCCCAGTTAAGGAGGTTGCCCAAGGAAGGCCTGGAACCTTCCAAGGGAGGGGTAAGCTGTCAACCTCACTCTCCCTGCCCTGCACTGTGATCTCCTTAGTAGTGTACTCTGCCGTCTGAGGTAGGGCTGACCGTGGCAGGTAGCCGCCTAGCCCTGTCCCCCCTGCTGCAGAGTGAGGGTCAGGACACCTGCTTCCTGGGGTCCCCTAAGGATTAGATAAAAATCCACGTTGCCCACCGAACCCCAGGAGTTCTCTTAGTGTCTGCGTCCTGCTGGCTCTCCCCAGGGACATTGTTGACATCACTATGGCTTGTCCGTGGTGCCCTGCTTGCCCTCTCTTCTCTTCACCTGCGTGACGGCACATTCGGTTTTGAAGTGATCTTTCCTTCCTCACTAGACTGTAAGCTCCTTTGCAGGTAGCCTGAGCATGCCATTCTGGAAGCCAGGGAGCTGGAGCGGGGGTTGTGCCCTGGGAGAGCCAGCACTGAGCTGATGGTCCCATGGTAGAGAGAGCAGGAGCAGGCCTCAGAGAAGGAGCTTTGAAGGGCCTTGCGAGCTCAGGCTGCCTGCCGGCCTGGACCAGCGTGCCTGCCAGATGCTGACAGAAGCCCCTTTTTGGTTGCCATTCTTGCCATTCTTTGTCCTATATGAGCATGTCCAGTGGGGAAGACGGCAGGAGGCAGGTATCCATCCGAGACGTACGTACTGGAGCCGTCCCGTCACCGGAGCCCCCGTCAGAGGGCACCCCCCTCCCCTGATCTCTGGCAAGGTCACAGTGCTCCCTGGGGTCGCGGCCCGTGTGGGAAGCCCCTGTCAGAGAGCCAGGGAGCCACAGGCCTTTCTTCTTCCCTCAGTGGGTATCGGGCTTCGCTCGATCTTCGTTGCTAAGGCAGCAGGAGAAAGTGTTACGTTGTACGAGCAAAACTTCACGTTCAGGAAAGGAAAGTGACAGGAGAGTCAGTGGAGGCCAGTGTTTGAAAAAGTGCATCCTTCCTTTTCAGGGTGGTTTGGTATTCGCAAGGATTTCTGTCAGTTTCTGCTTGAAATCTTCCCATTTTTGAGAGAATATGGAAACATTTCCTACGACCTCCATCATGAAGATAATGAGGAAACAGAAGAAACCCCAGTTCCAGAACCTCCTAAAATTGCTCCAATGTTTCGGAAGAAGACCAGGGTGGTCATCACCCAGAGCCCTGGGAAGTATGTCCTCCCACCTCCCAAATTAAATATCGAAATGCCAGATTAGACACGCTCCCTCGAGCGGAGTGCAAGTGGACCGGGGCGCACGCTGTCTTCTACCCTCCTCTGCCTCCCGTTTACCCCACCCAGAACTAGAACTGGAGCGGGGGCTCCAGGGACTTCCATCTCATGCCTTGTTTGCACTCAATGCCTACCAGTGACTCAGCGTGACGGGACGCACACAGGGCAGGGGACGGGCATGCGCAGTGTGGGCTGTGGGGAGGGTTTGTCAGCGGCTGTGGGTGTGATGGAGGGACCACGGGTGAGAAGGAGAAAGCGATCCCCTCTGGGCCGGCGCCTCGGGAGCTGGCTTGGCTCTGTTACGGATGGCTGATGAGGCCAGAGAAGGAACTGGTTTTCAAAGTGCTAAAATTCCCATCAGAAGTGTTCTTTGAAAATGTTTCTTTAAACCAGGCTGGCCTCTCCACATAACCTCACGTCTGCCATTGGAGTGCAGTCAGCAGGCGCTGTCGCGGAAGCTTCGGGGCCCCTTGTGCCCTCACCGCCCTTTCTGCGTGGCTCCTGTGGGGGGGCGCTTTCTCCCCGGGCAGCACCGACAACAGTTTTTAATGGCCTCATTGCTGAGCCCTTTCTAATGGAGTGACTCTGTGCCTGTATAGTATTTATACAAATATTTTAGCATTGTAATATACCGTGTCAAATCCTAGTTCTGTACAGTATATTCTGTTAAAGTATTTTTTTACAAGCTTGTATTGGAGATATAAGGTGTTCTGTTGCGGAAGTAGAAGTTGCTGGCACACCTGTCCCGCCCTGGGGCGCAATGCGTCAGGGCACATCATCATTTACCCCTTGAGATCATAGAGTAGCTGCTGCTGCCAGAACAGCCACAAAAAGCAAGAAATGGTCTGAGCTTTGCCTATGTCTGGGAGTACGGGCTGTCAGACAACAATCATGCGTGACCTGAAACTAGAAATGCGGGACAGAGTGCTGGAGACGGAACAGCCACTGGAAGGGGGAATTATTAAGATCTGAGGCCTTGTGTCTGCCCTTGACAGAAGCACTTCCTGCTGGTCCCAGACCTTTCTCGAGGAGAGCAGTGGCTCACAGAATGGCGGGGTCGCGGGGTGAGCCCTGAGTCAAGGCAGAAGGAAGCAGCCCTCCAGGCTAAGAGCCTTTGGGGAGAACAAGCAGCCCTTTGTTCCAGGAGGGAAAAGGAGCACCAACATTGTCACCCAGGACGAGAAGGAAGGGTTGGACATGTGCAGCCGCTGCCCTGGCTGAAGCAGGCTCAGCGCGTGTCCGGCACACACACGTGCGTGAGACCACCTGGCGCAGGCTGCCGCAAGCCTGTGGTCTCTGCGGTACAGGGAACGCTCGGGATGGCGAGGCCTTTCCTGCTTGGTGTGGAATGAATGTAGCGCAATCCACTATTTCTCCCTGCAGCTGTTCAATAAACTGGTTCCTCCTTTTCCATGGTACTGTGTGCATCTGACTTTAGATGTGGTTCAGGCCACAGGGATGCTCTCAGCCCACAAGGAAATATCCTGTAGCAGCCAAGGGCACCCAGGGTGCGGCGGGGGGTCGGGTGAACATCTCTAACGCGCCTGCAGGGACAGCCTGAACACGGAGAATGTGGAGGGAAAGACGGACGCCGGGAGCCTCGACCAGTGGCCTGGGACACCCCCGCCGACACCGCGACAGCTCAGGAGCCCCACGACACTACTCTCCAGCCCCAGGCCAGTCTGAACCCGTGACGGGCACTTGTCGTGGTCCCGAGGCAGCGCGCGGTGACGGCAGCCGCTGGTGCCGCTCCCCCCTACATCGGTTGCCCTGGGACCTCTGTCCGTCGGCCCCCGCTGTCTCGGCATTTTCCCGGGCACTCGGCTCGGGTGGCATTTCAGCCCGCGGTTTGTGCCTGCCGGGGATGGAGTGAGGCCCCGCGGGGAGCCCCAGGCCACAGACTCTATTGCCTATTTGCTGCTAGACAAAATAGCCTCCAGTCTGGCGGTGCGGCTGCTGCGTGGCCATCTCTGGAAACTCACTGAGTTCCACGCCCACAATCGAGTTGGGGAGGGAGTGCTTGGGGGGAGGTGGGCCTGCACGTGGGGAGAATGTGCTAGAAGGCTTCTCTGCATGGCCTCCTCTTCTGGATCCTCCAGGCCCCAGAGCCCAGCGAAGGATCCCGGAGCTCAAACCCTGGCCGCCAACCAGGACGGGTGCCCCTGCCACCGTCAGTGGAGGAAAGAGAAGGAAGCCAGCCGGTGTGAGGCCCCCGGCTCCCGGCTGGCCCCACAGTCTGCCTGGGAGGTGGTGGCCGGGTGTGAAGGGGGCAGGTGCAGGCTGAGGAGAGGCAAGGAAGGAGAAGGCCGCCTCCTGCCCCCCCCCCCTCCTCCTCCTCCTCCTCCTCCTCCTCCTCCCCCTCCCCCTCCCCCTCCCCCCTCCCCCTCCCCCTCCCCTCCCCCTCCCCCTCCCCCTCCCCCTCCCCCTCCCCCTCCCCCATCTGCGGGGTGGTGGTGGGACACACCTGGCTAACCTGTTCACCTAAGCAGCCATCGGCCATGTGGCCTCGGGGGGCCCACGGCGTGGGTAGACTAGGAGGGTCTCCGGGGAGGACCTCAGCACCCTGTTGGGACGATGCTAAAAGGCCCGCGTGGCCCACACCCTTGACCGTGGACGCCCGCCCCAGCCTCTGCTCCCTGCTTGAAAGCGTGCATCTCGGTAGGGACTCTCGAGACCCACGGGCCCGGAGAACGACCTCTGACCTCTTGAAGGACGCAGGCCAGCGGAGGTCAGCCGGCACCCGGGGAGCTAGGTGTGGGATGGAAGGACGGTCTGGGGCTGGCCCCGGATGTTGGGTGTGTTACTTTTTTTTAAAGATTTTTTTTTATTTATTTGTTCGACAGAGAGAGATCACAAGTAGGCAGAGAGGCAGGCAGAGAAAGGGGGAAGCAGGCTCCCTGCCGAGCAGAGAGCCCGATACGAGGCTCGATCCCAGGACTCTGAGATCATGACCTGAGCCAAAGGCAGCGGCTTAACCCACTGAGCCACCCAGGGGCCCCTGTTGGGTGTGTTACTTTAAAACCATAGACGAGGCTCCCCTTGCCCAGGGAAGGACCGGGTGTGACCAGAAGGTTGGCGTGCCGACAGGTCACTCGTGTGGCTGGCCCTTTATCAGGTCACTGGCTGGCTGGCTTGTGATGTCACCCCCCAAGTAACTGGAGCCCCTTTGTGATGTCCCCGGGCCGCCCTGTTATCAAGGGGTGCAGCCGGCCAGGCCGCACTCGCAGGTCTACAGGAAGGAGGGACGCGCCGGAGCGGAGTATGGCCAGCAAGGAGAAGCGGGGCCCGCCGGGCCCGGCGCAGGGCTTGGGGCCGCCGCCCTCCCCTCCAGAAGAGGGGGCTCCTGCCGCCGTGGGCCCGGAGAGCAGCGCTCCTCCAGCACAGCCTCCCCTCACCCTGGCGCAGCCGGTGTCCCCTGGCGACCCTGGCTTCAGGCTGCTGCTGGAGGAAAACGCTTTCCAGGCCTTGACCCAAGAGCCTCTGCTCAAAAGGCCGCGCACCTCCCAGGACGCCCTGTCGGTGGGAGAAGGCAGTCTCCTCTGCCTGCCCTTTCCCAAGAAGCTGTGGGCCATCGTCAACAGCACCCAGTTTGCGTCCATTTGGTGGGCCAAGGATGGCACCTGCATAGGCATCAACGAGAAGCTATTTCAGAAGGAGGTTTTGGAGAGGGAGGGTCCGGACAAAGTGTTCGAAACGGACTGTATGAAGAGTTTCGTCCGCCAGCTCAACCTGTATGGATTCAGCAAACTGCGCCGGGACGTCCACACATCCATCTGCCTTACCAGCTTTCTCACCGGAGGGGCCCCTGTTCACGTCCTGAGCAAGGTAACGGGGGCCGAGCCGCCAGGCTCTGGCGTGCTGGGGTCGGGGTGGGGGGGTGGGAGCCCCCGGGGCCGCCTCCTGGGCATCTGGGGCCCGGGTCTCCCTCTGGGCAGTGGGGTCGGCGACCGAGACCCACTGTGGGGAAAGTGCCCAGGATGGCGCCAAGGGTGTCGGGGGTGCCTTCTTCAAGGACCCGCGTGATGGGCGCGCTGCCGACCCGGGCAGGCACTCGGGGGGTGGGGGGGGCACTGGGAATTGGTAAGAGAGTAGATGCTCAGAGCTCTCCTCATGAGGGAGAAAGGGTCTTCTCCTTTTTTCCCTTCTTTCTTCTGCAACCCTCCCCTCAGCCCCCCCCCCCCGCTTTTCCCATTTCTCTAGGTTTGTGTCTTTTGGTTGGGTGTGTCTGTGAGGCGATGGGCATCCGGGGATGGCCACACGTGAGGGACGTCGTTGCTCTGGGCACCCCCAAACGGCACGCTGCCTGCACGGGGCCTGTGCCCGAAACCTCCGCAAACACCGGATCCTCCCGCCCTGCTGCTCGGGGGGGGGGGGGACCCCGCGTCACCGGGGGCTGTGAGCGTGCCCACACGGGCTCCCGCAGCTCTCGGCCGTCGCCGAGGCAGGTGGTCGGGCCCCTTTCGTGAACTAGCGGTGTCCCTGGGCGTCTGGGGGCTGTGCTGCCCCAAAGCCCTTTGGAAGCCTGTGGAGGGCTGAAGGAGTGGGCGTGCTTCCCAAGCCCAGCGGGCCCCTAGACGCCCAGAGCCGGGGACTCCCAGCCAGGGCGCGCTTCTGCGGCCAGCGGACCTTGGCTCGGACAGCCGCCCAGGCTCCCGCCCCCGTCTGCCCATCCCGAGCCTCCCTCCCTTGGACTCCAAGCCCCCCTCCTTTGGGCGTGGATGCTGACCCGGGAGGCCCCTTGGAACCCTGGCGCCAGGGGCCGTGGGTGTCCTAAGTGAGCGAGGGCGGACGATGGGACAGCGAGCACGCGGCTTCCTGCCCGGACCGGGACCTGCCCCCAGGAGGCCTCGGGGCCTAGGACTACCTCGGACCGCACTTGCCCCGACCCGGCTGCCGCTTGCGATCAACTCTGTTGTGACATGGACTCTCTCGTCCTCTTTCCATTTTGCCCGCAGTTACAGTTCTACAGGAGCCCCTTCTTCAAGAGAGACTGTCCTCACCTGCTCCTGAGGATGAAGAGGAGAGTGGCCGTGAAATCCACAGTAAGGCAGATGGAAAGCAAGCCCGAGCCCGACACCCTGGGCGTCCCCCCGGCGGCACCGACACCCGGCCTGCGGCACGAGGGAGTCCTGTCCTCTGCCGGGGACCCGCCGGAGCCAGAGAGCAGCCCACAGGGCGGCGGCCCCACCATCCAGGGCAGGAGCGGGTCGGCCCCTCCTGCCACTGCCGGCGCGGCGGCCAGGACCACCGTGGCCGACATCCGCGCCGCGGCAGGCCGGCCCGTGCACGGCCAGCCCCAGAGTGCCCAGGCGCCCATCTGCCTGGCGCCGGCCGTGGCCCAGCCCGCGACCTTCCCCTGGGTCTGTGTCACCCTGCCTCCCGCGCAGATACACCCTTACGCGTCGGGGCTGGGCCTCGCCCCCGGGCCCCCCGTGCTCCTCCCCGGGCCCACCGTGCAGCTCCCCGTGGCTGGGCTGCTGCCGCTCTACCACCCCTGGGGGCCCGGCGTGGCCGCTCTGCCTGGTGTGGCTGCCGGACCCGTCACCCCCGTGACCCTGACCCCTCACCCCCCGAGCCCCTTCCACTGCTGTCCCGACTGCCGCTGTTTCCCCGAGTACCTGCCACCGACCGCTCGGCCCCCCGATGGCCCCCGCTAGGCACATCACCGCAGCCAGGGCCGTCTGGTTGTCGGAAATCAGGCAGGTTAATAAAATGTGTCAGAGAGGGAGCCCCTTGTTGATGAACCCCAGTGCCCTCGGCCTCTGCGATGTTTCTTTCTTAGCGGCGGGCTAGGCCTCAGCTTTCTGCTTGCGCCGTCAAGAACTTGGCACGACACCCCTCCTGGTGGATGCGGGGGCCCAGGAGACCAGGCCCCTCGGGGTTTCCGCCTCCGCTCCTGAGGAAGGCCTCCGTGTGCCGCCTGACGGGTCCGAGAAGCTGGCATCGGGGGCCGAGGGCTCACCGCGGCAGGGTTTTCCTGGCCGGGCAGGCGCCCTTCCCCGTCGTGCCGGGGCCCTTGTATGACAGGACCTTCCCTTGACCCACGAGGGGAGGTCAGGTCGCACCTCATAGGAGGGGAGAAAAGGTGGCCCTACCGTCCTCCAGCACCCAGAGGTGGGTGGAGACGGTCGCCGCCGGGTCCTACGGGTTTGCAGCGCAGAGGCTGCCTGCTGGTGTCTGGAGGACAGGATACATGGGGCGGGGGGGCTCTTCCCGTCCCTGTCAGAGGAGCTGGTGACATTTCCCCTTTGTCCCCAGTCGTCCTCTTTCTCTTCCGAACTCAACATGTCGAGCGCGTCATGCTCCGACTTGGGAGGAAACAACCTCCGGCTCCTGGGGCGTGCAGCGCCTCGAGGACGCGCACTCCGCACCCCGAGCCGCCTCAAAGACAGAGTGTCTCAAGGGGCACGGGCAACGAGCTCCCGGGCTCCTGCCGTGGCCTTCACGGGCCATAGACCATACCAGATGGGCTCTGGAACCGGGCAGCGGGGGAGAGGGGGAAAAGCAACCGTCCCCAGGACGGAGAGACACCGCTGCCCTTAACTTTTCCACTGGGCAGGAGTAGGGAGTCCCCCTGAGCAGGGGGGGAGAGCCCATACGTGACGGGCACACGGCAACGGCAAACAGGGGCCCCCGTCCCCCCGAGGCTAGCGCGTGCCTGGCCGCGGCCCGTCTAGCCTGTCCCAGGCTGCTCCCTTGGGAACCGATGCTCACCAGTGGGTCCTCACCCCCTTCCAGAGAGTCCTTAACCCGGGAACGCCTCAGCGCTTGGCAGGCGCACTTGGTCTCTTCATCCCTGCCTTGGCCTCGCGCGTGCCTCCCGATCCCCAACCACACAGCGCTCTGAACCCCACCCCCGTCAGAACCTCCACCCGCGGGGAGCCTGACGACATGCACGTCTCCACAGAAAGGGGCCGGAGGGCCCAACGGTCACCTGGGTCACCTGCTCTTCAGACAGGGCGTGGTCGCATGGGCACAACCCAGATGGCGTGGCCTCGGGGCCAGACCCATCACCCACGCTTCCTCCCACCGCTCAGTCCTGCTTGCGCGCCGACCCTCCCAGCCTCTGCCCATGGAACCTGGCTGGCCCGGAGCCCTCCTGGGCTGGGCTCCTGCGGAGCACCCTGAGCTCACCCGGGAGGGAACTGAGCGTGGAAGCGTCCCGTGGGCTGAGCCGAGGCGGCCACATGGGTCTTGGAGGCAGCCGGTGCTCGGGGGGAACAGGAGAGGCCGCGCGGCATGTTACTCTCTTTTCTTCTAGGATTTTATTTCTTAGAGGGAGAGCAAGCCAGAGCTGGGGAGGGAGCAGAAGGGGAGGCAGAGCGAGGAGAAGGAAACTCAAGCAGACCCCATTCTGAGCGGGGAGCCTGACACAGCAGATGCCAGGACCCTGCGAACATGCCCCGAGCTGCAACCCGGAGTCACACGCTCCATCCACCACCGAGGCCCCCAGACGCCCTTGGCTCTTCCCGTGGTTCCCAGGATACCATCCCAGGTGAGGCCATCTGGGAAGGTGGAAGGGCAGTTTGCACAGCGAGGGTGGCCTAGGGAGGGCCGTGGGCAGTGTGCTGCAAAGTTCGAGAGCCGGGACGTCTGATACCCACGTGGGAGAGCCGGGTGATTTTTGGCGGCCGTGGACTCTCTTCCCGCCGAGCGTTGCCCAAGCCGCCTCCATGTTGGGCTGCGGTCACGTCCGTTCCCCATTGGGCCTCCACCGGCTCCGCTAGGCTCCCTTTCTCTCTGTGCCTTCTTTGCAGAAGGGGCCAAGCGGTGGCAGAGGGGAGGGGAGGGGAGCCGGGGCCTTTCACACCCTGAATGGCCACCCCAAGGAAACAGAAGCGCCGTCATCGTCGGTCCTCGGGCGCGTGTCCCGTGGAAACACACACGGCCTCTTCTGGGTGCCCTTGAGGTCTTGGGGAGGATTGTGGTCACGCCCGTCACAAGACTCACCGTAGGAAACACGAATCCCCAGTGCCATTGAGACCGACCAGGTGTTCTGGGCCCTAGCCCCCAAAGGAGGGCATGGCCCATCACGTGGTTCTGGGACAGCAGAAGCTGAGGCGGTGACCCGCGACAGGGCCTTCTGAGAGAGGAGCCAAGAGCTGAGACTTCGTGCCCCAGCAGAGCATTCGAAATCGCAGCCCAGTACCCAAGAAGAGCGGTTCTCCCCCAGGGCAACCCCTTGCACCAGGGCGATCCCTTCACTGGGGACAGGGGCCAAAGGCTTGGAGAGATTCCCGTGGTCCCCACTGGGGAGCGGGGCGGGGGTGGGGAGGGGATGCTCCTGTCACCCGGAGGGCAGAGGCCACGGATGCGTCAGAACGGCCTGCAGTTCTGAACGGCACAGCGACCCCACCCCCCACGCCTGCACAAAGGAGGACCCGCCCCCCACCCACGCCCATAGTTCCCCGGAGCACAGACTCTGGCCCCGAGTGTGCCCCCCGCCCCCAACTCTCCCCAACTGGCCTCCTGCTTCCACTAGATACCCTGAGGCTCAGGACCTCAGTCTGCAAGGCAGGATTCAGAGCAAGGACACGCCCCTCCCCTTCCCCAAAACACAGGCCACTGAAAAGGTCAGCTGCACCTGATGACAGCCCAGGTTAAAGTGTGCAGAGTGCAGGTCGCCGTGACAACAGAATGGATGCCACCCTTGGGAAAGCCATGTCCAAGGCCTACCAGGTGCCTCCCAAGCAGGAGGCCGCTATTGCCAGGTGGGGGCGCCCTGCAGCTCTTGGGAGCCCACTGCATCCCACAGGCCAGGGAACCCTGGGTTTCTGTCCGCTTGGCTAAATCACCGAGGTTCAAGTTTCGTACTCTGACGTGCTTCGAGGCTCCTACTCTGACATTCCTCCTCCTTTGGCTACATCTCAGAGCTGCATTTGCACGTGTCAAGCCGTGTCAGCCTCGTGGACCCAGGGGGCTTAAAGGCCTATTGTGAGGGACACCGGCCGGGCCTTCGGCACAGAGCCCTTGGTGGAGGACGGCCGCCGAATATTGGCGTGAACCTTTCCAAGCAAAGACAGGGCAAGGAATCCTGCTCTACAGACCTGCAGGTAAGGCTGACGAGAGGCCACGGTCAGAGTCTCGGCCACACCTGCAACCCGACCAGGGGCTCGGGCGTGGTGACAAAACGCAGAGATGGGCCCCGGGTCCCAGCCCTCGGCCCGGGGCAGAACCTCAGACAGGGGCAGGTCGGGTCTGCGTTGTCACTGATGGATCCCGCACACAGGCCCTCAGAGGTCTGGGCCACGGTGCTGCCCCGCCCCCCGGTCTGGGCCTGGGACCTTTTATGCACCCTCACCCACCTGGCCCAGGGACCTCCTTCCCGCCCACCCCCCCCCCCCCCGCCAGAGCGGTCCTGGCAAGGAAGCCCAATCTGCTCTTGGGGAGCCCCGCTACTTCCCCAGGACCTCTGACATCCGAGAGGGCACTGGGGTCCAGCTAGGGGAGTGGGGACCCAGGCCGCCGTGAGGCCGGGACCCACGGGGCTCGTCACGGATCCCGTCCAGAGGCAGCCCCGACCTCCCAGGAACCTCCCTGTGCATGGGCCCGGGGCAGCTAGGAGCCCACCTCCTCAGTCTGCTGCCTTCTCTATCGGGACAGCCCGACAAACGGGGACCCGGCGCCAGGATGCTCGCCTGTCCTTACACCCCCTCCCCCACGACTGAGACCACCTCCGGCCATCATGGACAAGAGGGGCCAGGAAAACCCTCTGTCCAGACCACTCGGAGACAAGCGTTCAGGGGCCTCAGCCTTTTCTTCTTCCCGAGCGCAGCGGGAGAGGCGGGAGCCACCGGGAGCGCCTGGGCCACCTCTGGGTGTGCTCTTGGGTCCAGGGGCCTGGACCACCGTTCCCCTCACTGACCACCCCGTCTGTCACCTATCATGGACAAGAGGGGCCAGGACCCCGTTCCTATCAGGGACCCCGTTCCTGCTGCCGTGCCTGTGAGGGGCCCGAGCGAGGTGGAATGCACTGGGGAGACGGGAACGGGGAGTAGGTTACAGAGTGCCCACGTGTGGGAGCGCGGGTGGACTTGGGCTTCTGGGGACAGCAGGCCTCCGATTCTGCCCCCAAGAGCGGCCTTGTGTCCAGCCACCTTGAGCTGATGCCCTCAGCCTCTCCGCTCCTTCGCAGACAGCAAATGGCCGCACCCGCCCTGGCGCTCTCGGGTCCGGCAGAAGCCAGTACCCACGGAGAGCGCCGCGCCGAGGCCAGTGCTGTGGACGGCACCCATGGGCGCTTGCTGAAATGTGGCCCAGCTATTGCGGCCTTAAGTAGGAGCGAGGGTCCCCGTGCACTCACTCCTGGATGGTGGGGGCCCCACTTCATAAAAAATGGCTCCCTTTGCCCGGGGTGACGACCCTTGAGTGATCCCCTCAGCAGCCACCTGATCAGGAGACAGGCTGCGGAACAGAAAAGAGGCCATGGGAGGGGGAGGAGCACAGTGAGAAGACGCGGCCTTCTCCAAGCCAAGAAGAGAGGCTCTCTGTCACCGGGAACCAAATGTCGCGACCCCTGGGTCTTGGACGACTGGCTTCCAGAACCGAGAGAAGCCAAATGCCTGCCGGGGAAGCCGCCCAGGAGGCGGCATTCCGTGAAGTGGCCGGAGCCGGCGGACACAGCCCGCTCTCACGGAAGGAGAGAATGGGCAGCCGCAGCTCAGGAAGGAAGACTCCAGCGGCCCTTGAAGGCCAGGGGATCTAAGGACAGCTACGGGGAACCCCCCCCCCCCCACCAAGCACAGACTGAATACCCTTCTCTGGGGTCCTTTCTCCAGAAAGCCTGCATGCCTGTCCACAGCCCATCCCTCCAGAACCTAAAGGGCTGACACCCAACAAGGCATGTCCTCCGGCCGAAACGGAAGGAGAGCCGTCCTCCACCCCGGAGCGTGGGGTGGGAAACGCGCAAGCACGTGGAGGGCGGAGGGCGGGCAGCGCATCCCCAGAGAACCGTGTCCGTCGGCCCCGCCTGCCACATCCGCAGACCACACACTGCGCGCCGGACGCCGATTCCTTCCCGGTTCGGAAGACAGGGAGTCCAGGATGAAGGTGCTTGCAGGCGTGGGCTCTCCTGACAGCCTCTCTCCCCCGCGCGCAGGTGGCCGCCCTCTCGCTGCCTCTTGCCGCGGCCACCCTCCGCGTGCAGGCAAGCCCCGCCCCTGCTGTCTCCTTTGCCGCGTCCTCCTCCACTCCTCTCCCGAGGACACTGGCCATACTGAAGGCCACACTCCTTTTCGCCGTCACCACTTAAAAGGCCCTGTCTCCAGCAACAGTCACACCCTGAGGGGCCGGGAGCATGGAGGCCCCCAATGAATGTGGGGCAGACAGCAATTTGGGCTGTAGCCGTCACCACCGAATCACACTGGGAAACAGAAGGAGCCTGGAAAATTCTTTCACATGCACAAGTGCTAGAGACTCGGCGCCAAAGCTCACGGGAAGGCGCCGAAGAGCCCCCGAGAAGCGCACAGTGGGAAACGCCCACGTGAAAAGCCACCAGCCAGCAGGCCGAAAGCCCCGACACCTAACCTGCCACATCAGCACGCTGGCCAAAGAGCAGAGGGAACCCCGAGCAAGCACAAGGAAGACAGCAAGAGAGAACAGAGTGCGAGGAGCAGATGAAGCAGAGAAGCGAGATACGACTGGGGCCCCGCCGGCTCAGTCGGCGGAGTATGTGCCTGTTGATCTCGGAGCTGTGACTTCCAGCCCCACTCTGGGCGTAGAGACTGCTTACAAATGAAATCCCGCCGAGGAAAAAGACGAGCAGCAGAGAAAATCGACGCCAACAGAAGTCGTTTCTTTGCAAAGACGAGGAGAAGTGACCAAGAGAGAAAAAGACAGAGGATTCCAGTTCCTGCAGGTCCTTCTGAAAGGCTGCTTACCGTCAGATTCCAGGTCCGCGGCGTCCGGGCAAGGCAAACTTAGAGAACTGGCCCAAAAGATCGGCGATCGCCACGGGCTCGGGAGACGGGAGGAAGGACCGACTAGGTGGAGGCAGGGCACATGTTAGGACAGTGACAGCATTCTGCGTACTCCGGCCCCGTGACTGGATGGTGCGATGCACTTGTCAAGCCCACTGTACTTTACAGCACGAGGGTCTGCCTTCCTGTATGTCAAGTACACACAGGCACCAAATCACACAGCGGCCCGTGGAATCCCAGGGAGGAATGCAGCCCGCCCGAGGAATCCAGCCCTGGGAAGCGTACGACGAAAGCACGAGACGCCCTTCCTGGAGGGGGCCTGGGAAGGTGCTACCTACATTGCTCTGGAAGTGAGGGCGTCAGTAGGACGCGAGGCCCAGGGAACGACATAACCCCGCGTTCTAGTTCACGGAGCTGTTTCCCCGAGGAGGCCGCGTCCCCAGGTTAACCTCCTGACACTCCTACCCAAGTCCGTCCACCTGAGCAGCTAGGCCGATGGATGGCCCCTAAGCGGAGCCATTTGCTCCCTGTCGAAAGGGATATTTACGTCTAAATGAGGGCAGGAGGCTCGAATGATCCAGGAGGTACCAGAGGAGCGCTGGAGTCAGGAGCATGAGGCCACGTTTAGCTCCCCATAGAGCAGAAGATCACACATGGAAACGTTCGTAGACACACGTGGACACGGGCGTGAGTACACCTGGGTGTTTCTTTGCTCCGTCGGCAGTGAGGGCCTATACCTAATAATGGCCCGATAGCACGGGCCCAGCAGGCACGCCGATCTGGGCTTCTAAATCCCTTCCTCAAGGGAAGGAAGCAGGGCTCCTTAGGCGAACGGATGACTCCAGGACAGGGGCAGGAAAGGTGCAGGCTGAGCGACGGACAAAAGCTCAGTCTTGGTGCTACGTGTCTGTCCTTTACTCCCACACGGCTACCCCACTCACACCATTTGTGACACTTCTGGGGGCTCCCCTTGCCCCGACAGCAAGCATTCTGCCGCACCAGCTGGGTGTCCTGACTCAAGTATTGATCCCCCCCCGACCCTCTCCACCGGCAGACAGCACCGGATCCCGTGAGGTCAGGGCTTGGCCCCACAGGACGGCCCCCCACCTTAGATGCCAGTCGCTCAGGTCCCCACTTTACCCACAGCTCGGAGTGGGCTACACGCCGGGGGTTCCCTGGGCCTTCCCACCGTGCAGTCAACAGTTTGCTACAACATACAACAGCTCACAGAACTCAGAGAGACACTTGTGTTTATCACCCTGTTAAAGGGCAGGAACGGCCCGATGATGGCATCCGTCTGGGGAGGTCGGGGAGGGACCCGGACACAGGATCAGAGACTACATGTTAAGAGAAGCGATCCTCCCAGCACCCCGTTTACAAGGGATGTAGGAGCCCCGTGTCAGGAACCGGAGCCGGAGACCTGTATGATAGAGAGAGAGAGAGGGAGACAGACAGACAGACAGACAAAATCTAGAGCTATAGATGTAGAAGTACAGAAATCAGTATCTTATTAGGTCACAAGGAGCCGGGAGCATCTCAAAGTGCCAGAAAGGAGGGACACGGTAAAAATAAAATGAAAATGAAACAAAGCCACTCTGTACCTCAAAGGGACTCGGAAGCTGAGTGAGATCCCTTCGGAAGACCAACGCTAGAACAGTGTGAGCGACCAAATCGAGCGAAACTGGGATGTGACCCCAACGACAGAATAAAACCTCCTCGAGTCCCTAGTGAGGAAATACAGGATGGCATGGTGAAGGGACAAATGTGCGAGAGTGGACAAGCCTCCCGCAGGCGAGGCCCAAGCTACCAAAGTAGATACCGCTCCCCCAGAGAGGAGGAGCGCAGCCCGGCTCCCCAGAGGGCGGGGCTGGGCACAGTGACCTCCCCCAACAGCACCCCGCGAAACAGACAAATGATAGGGTCCCTTTCCACTGGGGACCCCGACAGCCTCTACCTCAGCCGCATGCGCAGGGTCAGCATCCGCAGTGACGACCCGTACTCCTCGTCCGGAGACACCCTCCAGAGGATGGGGTGAGCATCTCTTTCCTCTGTGCTCTTCCTCTCAGAAAGCTGTAGCCGGCTCTCCGCCGGAGAAATCTATCCGACAGACCCCAGTTGACGGACGTCCCACAGTGCGTGTGACCAGGACCTCTCCTAAAGCTCACGGTCCTCCCCGACAGCAAAGTCTGGGAACTCCCAAAGCCAGGAGTCGTCCTCGGAAGACAGGACACCTCAGTGGGGGATGGGGCGTCGTGGGAGGACAAGATCCCACTCGCACGCGGATGGAGGAGCCGTGGCCCACCGAAGGCTGCTCTGGGTTTGGGCCCGGCCGCTGCTTGGCCACGCCCCTTCCCAGTCCTGTCCCCTTCCCTCCCAGCCGACGGGGCGGTCCCACGGTGTCCAGCGGGCTCACTCCCCTGGGCAGGCTACACATCAGACACGCAGCGGGCCGGCAGTTCAAAACACCCTCCCACCGGGTCTAAGGACTGTCACGGCCTGCCCAAGGGGGAGTGTCCGGGGGACCCTCTGCACACATCCTCTGTCCGGGGGCTCGGGAAATGGAGCATTGCCGTTCCCACTGTCTCCTGGCTGTCCCTTGGTCTCACACCCTGCCTCCCGCCACTTGCCCTTGCCCTGTGCTCAGCCCTAGCTCGGGCCCGCTACAGGCAGAGAGGCCCCAGGCTTGCTCGTGAAGGCGCCAGGACCGGGGACAGCGGTATTTGTCCCAGAAGACGGTCGGTCGGTGGGAGCCAGCCTGAAGGCCAGACCCCTGGCGAGGCGGCGGGGATTCAGGAAGGCATGGCTGTGCCCGGGCAACGGGGGCTTCTGAGAGGAGCAGGACCGTGCTTGAGACACCTCACACCAGCCCCTCCTGGGAACGGGTCAGGCCACCTAGAGACTGTCACGTCGTCTGGCCAACGGGTAAGGGGGCCGGTCCCTGCCCTGCCCAGCCCTGGCCACAGTTGCCGGGGACCCGGGTGACGTGTGTTACCGTCGACACGATTGAGAGAGCCTGGCACCCCTGAAATGCCTTCCTGAGGGACGCTCGTGGTGGCGCTGGGCGAGTCCGAAGTGGGACAGCAAAGCAGTCCAGGACGGTCTGGATCAAACACCATCCCACAAACTCCAAGTCCGTTCCCTCCGAGGAGGGCACGCAGTATCCCTGCTTCCATCCTGGAGTGCCCCCCGGGCTCCAGTCCTGGAACTTGGGCCGAGAGCACCCAGTTCAAGAGGACAAACAGGGTCCAGCTCACCTCAGCCTCCTCTGGGCTCCCCTGACCGTCCCCTGCTTGACCCAGGGCAGTCCAGACGGGATGACGAGGGGGTGCTCCTCCTCCCACCTCTCCTGGGGCGGCCAAACCTCTGTACAACCTGCCGCCTGGGAACCCAAACCCCCTCCTCCAGGGCTGCTTTCTAAGTCCTCATTTGAGACTGGGGGTGTCTGGGGTGAGTGGGGGAGCGTGCCGGTGGCCACGCCATCACCTGCAAGGCTCTCCTCTGCCCCAACGGCCCGACTGCAGACACCAGGGTCCCAGCAGGCTCTGGGGATGGCTGACAGGGACACACGCCCACTCTGGCTCAGCCTCAGGAAGCAAAGCCTCAGCGTCACCTGCGCAGGGCCACCTGCTTCATGAAGCAGTTGGGGTTACACAGGACATCTCCGAAAATAACACAGCGTTGTACACGGTCTCACGCAGTCACCGGGCGACGACTGTCATTCGCGGGCCCCGGGCACACGCGCCACCAGGGTGTCGAGTCAGCTCTAGCGGAAGCGCGGGCACGCTGAGCGGGATCCACGGCTGGGGCCTCCCGAGGCAGGATGAGTGTGAGAAGACTGGGGGGTGAGGGCTTGGCAGCGGGGAGACAGGAGGACGAGACCGCAGACATTGCAGACCGAGGCCAGGGTCAGGACAGGCTGGGCAGTGCACGAGGCATGGGGGCTGCGGGCCGGGCCCCAAGAGGAGGACCCTCACCCCAGTTCCCACAAGGCCCACATGCAGCTGGCTGCCCGGCTCCCAAAAGAGACTCATGACGGCCCCGCGGGCACTGACAGGGTAGCTCAGGGACCTGGCGGTGCAGGGGGCAGGAAGCATCCCTCCAGCCCGTTTCCCGAGCGGGGGCTCCTGTGGGGAAGGCCGCCCGCCCTGCGCGGAGCAGTAAGGCCCACACGTCGGGCATGACACACACCCATAAATGTCCATGGGTCTGACACCAGAGTCTGGCTGAGGACGCGGTGCGCTCTCTGTTCTGTGCTGCCATGGCAAAGAACGGATCCAGGGCCCTGGGGCACCTTCGATAGGAATGCCTGTGACAAACAGGATTCTGCCACGGGAGCCTTCCTAAGTGCGAGAGGACAGGCCACGCCGTTTCCCTCTTAGCCTGGGGATAGGAGGAGCACAAGGCGGGGCCCCGGCACTGGACATCGCTCTGATTCACTCTTGCGGACTACGTTTTCAGCCCAAAGCCGCTGTGCTACTTCACTGAGGCAAAACCCCCTCATTTCTGGGAGGGGTTCCTGAGAAAGTCCAATTTGCCTTGAAAGTCTCCGCCTTTGGATGTGCCCAAAGACCAAGGGACAGGGGCTTCAAGTGCGGGATCGCACCTAATGTTCCCGGGTTGGCACACGCACGGACGTGGCTATGGTTGTTCACGACATCTCAGCGGGGCTGATCACCCTCCTCACTCTGGAGCCCCTTTTGGCACTTCCCAGGGCCATAACCTCCAAGATCTCAGTGGGCTGACCATGTTCGCTGCCCTCGGATGCACAGTCCGAAACCTCTCTAACCCGTGATTCTCTGCTCCTGTCCTGCTATAGAAGAGGCCGGAACACGGGCACGCTGGCGTCTGAGGGTCTGCGCTGCTTGGGACAGCTGTCCGGTGCTATTGTGACCCACCACCCCATGCTCACCCTCTACAAATCTTCCGTTGCCCTGACAGATCACAGACGCGGGGTTCGAGTGGAACGTCAGAGAAGCGAAGCACCCCGAGCTCCCTGCCTGTGCACCTCCGGGAGGACAGATCGTGCCCAAATGGGTGAGGGTGGCGCAGGGGGGCCAGACCAGCTGCGTGCAAGGAACCCAAATGTCCCCAGGAACAGGAAGAGACCACCTCGATGCCTCTTTTCAGCCTCTCTCCCATGCGGACCTCTGAGCTTCAATCATTTCTTCCCACGAACACCCAGCCACTCTTCAGGACTGGGCGCGGACAACTCCGGGGAATCCCGATAATTTCTCCTGGCCGAGGAGGCAGCGAGGGCTCCCCCAGTCCGGGGGGAACAGGGCTGTCTGAGATGTGCGCATTCCCCACTGTCGTCCCCAGAACGTTCGTGGAGAAGGTAGGAATAAAGCCACTGAACCTTCACTGTGTTCAAATACCTTGTGACGGGGCCCGGCACGCTGTACCTTCAGGCCACAGACACTCGGCCTTCTCCACGGCCCAATGCAAACTGCTCCCGGCGTTTATCCATTTAAGACATCTCTCCCGCACCAAAAGCACCCGATGCCCAAAGAGGGCCACTGTCACCACCCAGCTTCCCCGTGACCGGCAGCACAGAAGCGATCATGGGGCCCCTCTAGTCACAGCCCCTCCGCCCAGGCTGGGTCAGGGGCATTTCCAGGGCCGTCCTCGCTTCGGGGGCAACACCCCCTCACTGCTTCCGCTTCATCTGCAGCTCTCAGGGCACGCCTGCCCACCTTCGTGCCACGACTGGGGCTGCTACACACAGTCCCCTATGGCTGGGACGCGTCCTGCTTCTAGCATCCTCCGCGCTCAGCCGCAGGGCCTTCCGGACGGTAGAACTCAGCCCACGTTGAGGAATCGAGGAGCCAGTGAGCCGAGCTCCCTCTGTGCTGAGCGGACGCTTCTCCTCCTTTCTTGAAGAACCAAGCCAGGGCAGGAGCCCCGTGTGTGTGCCTCTGCCATGGACACCATGACACCAGCGGGGCATCAGAGGCAAGAACCCACACGCTTATCTTCCCCGGTTCCTGACGCCCTTCCCCTTCCTATTCTGTTCTTTCGCCTTCCCAACCCACCCCGACGCCAAGCCCTGTGATTCTGGCCCAGAGCCCAAAACAGGAGGCAAGGTGTCTAGGCTGGTTTCTAGGACACGGCAAAAATCCTTTTTGCTGAAAGATATTTTATGTGTTTATTTATTCGAGAAACAGCACACAGAGAGGGAGAGGGAGAAACAGGCCCCACTGAGCAGGGAGCCCGATGTGGGGTTAGATCACAAGATCCTGAGATCCTGACCTGAGCTGAAGGCAGATGCGTAACCAACAAAGTCCCCCAGACGGCCCCGGGACATGACAAAACTCGTAACTCTTGAACTGGGTCAGGATAAACGCTGTGTTGGGGGATGTGACGCACACACTCAGTCACTGAAGCCAATGAAACCTCCTACACCAAGGAACCCACTGGAGAGCTCACCAGGGACACCGAGCTTTGAACCTGGGAGGCATCGCAGGGAACCGCCCTCCACATCCCCAAAGGAGGCTCTTTGCCCTGCATTTTCCCCCAAACCTCCCTGGCCCTGTACTGCTTCGAAATCCCAGGGCTCTCTCTTCACACACACACACACACACACACACACACTCCCCAACAGGGAAGAACCAAGAAACAGCCTCACTCGTGCCCGGAACCCCGAGGACAATCTGCCCACCCCTCCAGGGCCCGGACCGCACCACAGCCACCCCTGGGGCTCAGGCCCTCCCTTCTTCATGGCTCACAGCCTCTGCAGAGGGGGCCAGGGAGGAAATCGGCAGCCCGGGATAGACCTGCAACAAATACTCCAGAACCTGCAACCTGCTGGTTTCCGCGTGGGCCCTGGGACCCCACAGGAACTCGTAGCGGGCAGGGTCACTGCCGGGCACCTGCCGGTACTCCAGGTACCCTTCCTGCACCCAGACGTTGGTCAGGAGCTCCCGGGGCTCCCCGTAGATGATGTGCTCCTCGCCGGCATACACCCCCATGACCCCCAGCGCTTCCCACACCACCTCCTCGGGGGCACGGTCGCCCTCCAGGAGGATCACCGCCAGGAGCACCACCAGGAGGCCGGTCTTGGGCGGGCCCTGCTCACCGTTCAGCATTGCATCGCAGGTGAGGCCCAGGACGGTGACCAGGACGTAGGAGTGCTCGCTGGGGTCCACTTCTTTCACCTCCACGCCGAACACCAGCCGCATGCACTCGGACGCCTGGCCCAGCATCCCGGGGAAGGCGGCCTGCTCAGCCTCGCCGACGATCGCCAGCATCTCCGCCTGGCTGGCCGGCTCCTTGGTGAGATACTTGAGGAGCAGGAACCCCACCAGGTCAGCTGTCTTCTCTTGGAGTATGTCAGAGAGCCTGGGCTCGGCTTCTTCGGACTCCTCCCCGGTGCTGGACCCCTCCTCATCTGAGCTGCTGGAGCCCTGGTCGGGCGGGCTCCAGGCAGTGGCTGCCATGGCCGCGGGCAAGGGGCAGGCCATCTGAGGGCTCTGGGGAGGACTCGGGGTCCCCGCAGCAGACCCCTCCTCCTGGGGGCCCAGAGACAGGGCCGAGCAAGAGAGGGAAGGGACGGTGGACTGGGAGGAGGCAGAGGCGGAGGAGGGAGGTAGGGTCTCCTCCCCTCCAGCCCCGCACTGCTTTGCCTCCTCCAGGCCCTGTCCCGGTCCTGGACCGGGGTCTTCCTCCAGCTTCCACAGCTCACTCCTCTGACCCAGGGGCATGGCGATGGTGTCGGGCTGAACCTGAAGACACATGTGGGTGGCTCCTCAGGGTGCAGCCCAGCCAGCAGAGGCCCGGATGTCCCAGAGCTGACAGTGGGCTGCGTCGCCCATGGGTACCCAGGGGTGCCCTCTGGGTTGGGTCTCTGGCGCCAGGCTCAGAGCAAGTACCTCACCTTGACCACTGGCCCTCACCTGCACCGTGATCTCAGGGACTCCTGCCTCACACTGAGGGCCCAACAGCTGCTTCTCGATACCCCTAGGGGAGAAAAGGAGAAGACACCTCAGGGGACACACTTAGAGCACAGCCCCGGGGCCCAGGGCACACAGGAGGGCTGGGTTGGACTCCTGAGTCTGCCACCCATCCAGGCTGGGCCGTCCCCTCCTTGGCCTCTCAGGGGACTTCATCCCTCTGCCAGGACCTAAGCCCCACGCCCCTTGGCCCAGAGGCCAAAAGGTCCCAGCAAGACCACGCGGCCCTGAGCCTCCACGGAAGGAAAGCGAGGGGGTCACATCTGGACCGGCCTGCATTAGGTCTACAGGGCTCGTCACGGATCTCCAGGGACGGCCAAATGTGGGGGTGCCATCTATGAGGGATGGGTCTGCTTCTTTGTCTATACGTTGACCCCAGAAAGGCCTGGGAAAACTCCCGGTGTTGACTGGAGGCCACCTTCCTGATGTCAAGGCCTCATCTCATGGAGAAGCCGGAAGGAAAAGAGAGGAGAACTCAGTCTGCCCACCGATGCCCCGTCTCCCCACTGTCCCCCCATCTCCCCATGGCTAACAGAAGTGTGAGGTCAGGCCTGGGCCCTGGGGATCCTGCCTCCTCCACTGACCTGAGTACAGACCCTCAGGCACAGACCCTCCCCTCCCAGAGCCCAGGGAGTTGTGGACGAAGAGGGGCTCAGCCCGAAAGACCCAGCCCGGGTTCTCAGGGCGGTCAGGTAGAGCTGGCCAGATTTCTGGGCCATCCTCTCCGCATCCCAAGGGGGTCCTCGTTCCTGTCTCGGGGGCCCCCACATTGACTCTTGCTGTACCAGGGCCTCCTGTGTGTCTCCCAGGTGGGCTTCCTCAGATGACCCGACTCCGACCTCTCCCAGCATGGCCCTCGCCTCCCTGAGAGCTCCCAGAGGACGGTGAGGAGCCACCACGTCCATGTCCGAGGGTCCGTCCCCCACCGTCAGCTTCCAGCAAGATCCCAAAGGGCTGGCAGTGGGACCGACCCCTCTGTCCTGGGATGGGGATGCCCTCAGACTCCGGGGAGGCTAATCCTCTTTCTGGCCAGGGCCTGGTCTTCCACCCAGCCCCCAACCTGAGATAGAGGCCATGTGCCGCTCGGCCCGAGACCTCACTCCCCGAGGTCTCTCCATCTTCCAGCCCATGAGACAAGTGAGCATGCCTGCCACCTTGGGCCACCGCTGACCGATCCTCCCTGGGCTGCCAACAGGGCACGGCCGGACTCCGGGGCACTGGCTTCTTTGTTGAGAAGGGAGGACCGGGTACGGCCAGTCCTGCCCCAGGGTCCTCATCCTCTCTCCCAGAAGGACCTGAGACCCTCCTCCGCACCCCATGCTCCTCTCTCTCTCTCTCTCTCTCTCTCTCACACACACACACACACACACAAACACACGCACAAGCCCTCCACACCCCAGGCCCTGTTCATTCTCACTACATCCCACAGTCTCTCACACCCAGATGTGGACATCAGGACAGGCATGGGCTCCTCCTACACGGGGGCCTCCTCTCCGAATTGAACATGCTGGGGACCAGGATGCCTCAGTCCTCCCTCTGGTCCTCACCTTCCACCACAGCAGGCCCACGGTCCGCCCGGGAGGTCTTGAAGCCCGATGCTTCCACCCAGACCCGCGTCTCTGGGAGACTTGGTGGGAATGCAGGGCTTGCCCGATGTGATCATCTGTCCCTGGGGCTCCTGGGACCAAATGTGGTCTCTGTCCCCGATCCTGCAGTCCTCCTTGTGGTCCTCGCCTTTCCCCCCAGCCACACACGGCCATCTCCCCCCTGTCGCGTTCTTGAGGCGGTGCTCCATCCTTGCGACCACCGGTCCTCAGAGGCCCTGAGTCTGAAGTGGCCACCCATGGCGTGGGATCGCCCACCCCAGGAGACTCCCATAGCTAAACCAAGCCGCGGTCCAGCGGGCACCCTGGGGACTCCCTCAGGTCTTCTCGCCTCGAGCCCTAGCGGGTTCCGGGCCTCTCCTGTCTGCTGTCCCGGGGCCGGTGCTCCCACACCAAGGCTATCGCTCCCCTGAGCCCACTGGGTCAAGCCTGTGACCACGATGTGCAGCGACAAAGCCCAAGACTTCCCAGGGCTGACCACGGGGGCTGAGTTGGGGCGTCCAGGTCTCTCGGGCCTTCTTCCCCTTTCCAACGGGGCTCCCTGGTGCCTATGCCTTTGTGCGCTGTACTGCCCGTGGATCGACTCCTGGACACCAGCGCATCCAGCATCCGGGAGACCCAGCTGGGCAAGTGAGGTACACAAACACGCACATACGAACACAAATGAGGAGTCCGTGTCCTACACTAAGACGTCTAGGGGCTGCCTCTGGTTTGGGGTCCAGGGTCCCGCAGACCTCCCTCTGCATCCTCGCCGTGAAGCCCAGCACGGCCTGGGCTGCCCACTGCCCCTCTGAGCATCAGGGCCTTCTGCCAAGGTCCCCAGTGTCTGTGAGAGCCGGATGCGGAAGTCCGGACTCGCCACGTGCTCCCATCCCCCTCCCGGAAATTCCCTGTCTCTGGGCTAGAGTCCAGGGTCCCTCAGTCCTCCCTCTGCATCCTCGCCGAGATGCCCAGCAGCACCTGCCCCCACGTGTTTGCCCACGCGAGGGAGGCCCTCTTCCTTCTGCAGAGGTCCCCAGTCACTAGAGAAAGCCTGAGGCGCGAGTCCCACCCTAGGGCATAGGAGACCCCATCCCGCCCAGACGCCTTTCTAAACTGACCCTGGGAACCGAATGCCGTGAGGTCCCCCCTCTCCTGCCTCAGGGTTCATACCTTGAATCCCATTGGCGCCTGAGCCCTCCCCTCTGACGCCCTGAGTTCGGCTCCTTACACCAGGCGCTTTATCCCCGAGAGACCCGGATGCGGAAGTCCGGACTCGCCACGTGCTCCCATCCCCCACCACGGACCTTCCCTGACTGACTCTGAGCTGGGGTCCTGGGTCCCTCAGTCCTCCTACATCCTCACCATGAAACAAAGCACGACCTGCGCCCGCCCCTCTGCCCCACTGAGGGAGGCCCCGCTCCTTCTGCCAAGGCCCCCAGTGTCTCCGAGACCCGGACGCGCCAGTCCCCACACACTGGCCACGTGTCCCCATCCCGCCCGGGGCCTGCCCGGACTGGTCCTGGGGCCGACCTCAGTTTCGACCCCTCTGTCCTGGGCTCCCAACTCCCTCGGTCCTGCCCCCGCTCGGGCACGACCCCATCCCCCCTGAACCCCCATTCCTCCCCGGGCCGCGGCCTTCCTGACCCGGCAGCCTTGCCCTCCGACCAAGGTCCTCAGCCCCCTCGGACCCCCGAGGCACCTTTCAGCCGACGCCCCCTGTGGCCACCCTCCCCAGGGGCCCCAGGGTCGGTCCGCGGTAGGGCCCGAGGGGCTGCACCCGCTCGGGGAAGGCTGGGCCCCACCGATCTCCCTCAGGTGCCGACACCCGCTCCAGGGAGGGCCTGGGCCCGTCCTTCTGGGGACCCGTGTCCCCTGCCCTGGCCCCGGCGGGAAGGGCTCAGCCGGACGGCGCTGCCCCGGCCGGGGTCTCTCGGGGCTGCTGCCAGGGGCCCCCTGGATCCCGGGGGTCCCCCCACGACCCCCACGACCCCCACTCGGGGCACCCTCAGGGCAGGGTCTACCTGCACGCCTGGCTGCCGGGCCTGGGCTCCTTCCCTCAGCCAACCTGAATCCGGCTTCCCGCACACAGGGCCTCGCCTCTCTCAGGCCTGGAGGCGGAAGTCGGCGCTCGTCACATCCGGACCCCAGAGGAAGGGGTCCCCTAGGGCTGACAGCACCTCCGTGGCGATGGGTCCCAAGTGGGATTCGTGGGGGAGCGGAGGGTTCGTGGGCTGGGAGTGGGTGGCGGGTTCCCTGGGTGTTTCCTAACCACCTCCCTTGGACTCTAGCAGGCAGGGTTGGGGGCCCCCCGTCCCAGCCCCCCGCTGATCCTGTGCTCGTGCACCTCCCCTTCTAGACACCCCCAGCCTCCCCCCACCGTTCCCTGATATGGAGGCACAGTGTGGAGTCTGGGCACTGTCACCACCCAGCTTCCCGGGGACCAGAAGCACTGAAGTAATCACGGGGCCCCTCTGCTTACCCCGGCCACCTGGACCTGGCCGGGGGCGTTTCCAGGGCAGTGCTCCTCCCAGGACCCGCACCCCTTCTTCCTTCTTCCTTCTTCTGCTTCTTCTACACCTCTCAGGGCACCCACTACCCACCTTCCCAACAAGACTGGGGCTGCTAGACACAGTGTTCAGTGGCTGGGACAGGTCCTGCTTCTCTTAGCGTCCTCTCGGCTCACCCACAGGGCCTTCCAGAGAGCAGAGCTCAGCGCGTGTCTGGGTATCAAGGAAGCAGTGAGCAGGGCTTTGTCTGTGCAGAGAGGAAGTTTCCCCTCCTTTATGGAAGAATCAAGCCAAGGTGGGGGCACCCGTGTGTGTGCCTCTGGCATTTGTACAATGATGGCCAGTGAAGCATCGGAAACAAGAGCCCACACACTTTTCTTTCTCCAGTTCCAGACCCCTGTCCCTGCCTGCTCTCTTCTTTAACCTTTCCAACCCACCTTGAGGCCAGTGCCCTGTGATTTCGGTCCAGAGCCCAAACAAGGAGGCAAGGTGCCCAGCTTGTACAGTGTTTGTGTTATAAAGGTATATACATGGAGATTGTGTGTGCGTGTGTGTGGGTGTGTGTGCACAGGTATGAGGAGATTATCCCTTTTTTGTATTCTCGTGCTTTAACTAGCTCACTTGTACATACACTCTCCCACTGTTGTCCTTCAGCAGCAGTCACTTCTCTTGTGACAGACCAAACGCTGGGGGTGATGTGGAGCAGCAGATATTCTCATCCTTACTTACTGGGATGAAAATTGATCGACTAGGTTTAAGACACTGATGTTGTTTCTTACACATATAGACGTATTCTGTGGTATCATCCAGCAGCCATATGAGTATTTCCCCAAAGAAGCTGAAAACTATGTCCACACAAGAACCTACGCATCAATGTTTATAACTGCCTTTCTCACAATTTCCTAAATACAGATGCAACGAAGATGTCTTTTAGTAGGTTGATGGATACACTCTAGGACATCCAGATGATGGAATATTAGGGGCGACTCAAAAGAAATGAGTTATCAAGCCGTGAAAAGATATGGAGAAAACTGAGATGCCTATTGCCAAGTGAAATGGTCGATGTGGAAAGGCTCCATTTTGTATGTTTCCAACTCAATGACATTCTATAGAGGGACATTTATGGAGACAGGAAAGCGATCGCTGGTTGCCTGGGGCTGTGTGGGGAGGAATGAATCGGCAGAGTCGTGAATGTGCTCTGTATGGTACTGTCCTGATGGGTACATGTCATCCCACTTCAGTGCAAACCCACGGAAAACGAAAACCAGATGTGAACATTAGTGGTACTTTGGCTATGGGGATACTTTGGTACTTTGGATGGTGGGCTTTGGATGACTATGATGAGTCATGGACCTTCCTCAGGGATGACCACTCTTTTACTCTGGTGGGGGATGTTGATATTATGGGAGTCTCCGTAGGTGTGCGGCAGTGGATCAGTGGGAAATCTGTGTACTTTCCTCTCTGTCTCTGTGCACCTAAATGTGTTCTGCAAAATGTAAACTCCTTTATTTTTTTTCTAATTTTTTAAAAAGATCTTATTTATTTATTTGATAGACAGAGGGAGAGAGACCACAAGTAGGCAGAGAGGCAGGCAGAGAGAGGAGGGAAGCGGGCACCCTGCTCAGCAGAGAGCCCGAGGCGGGGCTGGATCCCAGGACCCTGAGATCCTGACCTACGCTGAAGGCAGAGGCTTAACCCACTGAGCCACACAGGCGCCCCACAAAATGTAAGTCCTTTAAAAGACATACAATGTGAACAGCAATACCTGAACAAGAGAATCGGAGAAAGCTTTAAGGTGACACTTTGGAGTGCTGTCGGGCCCGGGACGTGGGGAGTAGCAGGGGCGTCAGGAGGGAAGATAGACTGCATGGACGCCGATGAAAGCATGGGTCGTGGCAACGATTTTCAACTTCTGCCCCTGCTTCCTTCACAGATCTGATGCAGGACCGCAGAGGATAAGTGCCAGGAGCTCTGGGCAAGTATCAGGACAGCAGAGAACACGGCATTGACAGAGGCAGATGCGTCTGGATTCTGGGCTTCAGCTTTCTAAAATCAGCTTGGGAGGTGAGGACAGCCTTTTCAAAAAAGTGTTGGAAGAGGATATCAAGACTAGACCAAAAACAGACGTGAGTATCAAAACAAATGACATATAGGATGAGAAGTTAGTCTTTCATAAAAGACGTATACACACAGTCTACACATATATACATACATACCTATAAAAATGCATCTATAGCAAGAACATAGGTGCATACATGTCCGTCGATGTCCATACATATGTGATATATACATGCATGTGGACCTAAACACATACAACGTACACCCAGCCTATATACACATATGTAGTACACACACCGGGTAGAGGCGGACAGTGTATTTCTTAGGATGAACGAGCACGACAAAGGAAAACTCACTGCAGCGGACCCCGCAACAGTGGATAACCCTAAAAACCCTGGGACCGAACCCCAAACCTCTGCAGCTGCTCAGCCTCGTCAGTAGATTCAATGTTTTTATAAAATCTTCAGACTGTTCCTGAAGTCTGGCGGCTGGCGAAGGGACCGCTTGGAAGGAGCGCTTCTCCTCCGACCCTGCCCCACGGTCACGGGCACTGCGGGTCCACATCAGGCATCTGTCCCGTGACTGCGTGTGTCCCACAAGGGTAGAGGAGGGCCTCCTGGGTGAGGGCCGAGGGGTCCCATGTCCCAGCGCACTGTGTCTCTGCCCGCAGCCCTGAGACACCCCGGGCCCCGGGAGCAGGTGCGGCACAAGCCCCGCAAACCATCCCGCTGGGGCTCAGGTCTGTGGTCAGCGGCGGCCCAGTGTGGCCAGAGGGCAGGCGAGGCGCCCAGGGAGGACCGAGGGACCCTCCTCCCCGCTCCCCTGCTCCCGCCTTGCCCACCCGGGACCCATCGCCGCGGAGGTGCTGTCAGCCCTAGGGGACCCCTTCCTCTGGGGTCCGGATGTGACGAGCGCTGACTTCCGCCTCCAGGCCTGAGAGAGGCGAGGCCCTGTGTGCGGGAAGCCGGATTCAGGTTGGCTGAGGGAAGGAGCCCAGGCCCGGCAGCCAGGCGTGCAGGTAGACCCTGCCCTGAGGGTGCCCCGAGTGGGGGTCGTGGGGGGACCCCCGGGATCCAGGGAGCCCCTGGCAGCAGCCCCGAGAGACCCCGGCCGGGGCAGCGCCGTCCGGCTGAGCCCTTCCCGCCGGGGACAGGGCAGGGGACACGGGTCCCCAGAAGGACGGGCCCAGGCCCTCCCTGGAGCGGGTGACGGCACCTGAGGGAGATCGGTGGGGCCCAGCCTTCCCCGAGCGGGTGCAGCCCCTCGGTCCCTGCCGCGGACCGACCCCGGGGCCCCTGGGGAGGGTGGCCACAGGGGGCGTCGGCTGAAAGGTGCCTCGGGGGTCCGAGGGGGCTGAGGACCTTGGTCGGAGGGCAAGGCTGCCGGGTCAGGAAGGCCGCGGCCCGGGGAGGACCTGGGGGTTCAGGGGGGATGGGGTCGAGCCCGAGCGGGGGCAGGACCGAGGGAGTTGGGAGCCCAGGACAGAGGGGTCGAAACTGAGGTCGGCCCAGGACCAGTCCGGGCAGGCCCCGGGCAGGAGAGGGACACGTGGCCAGTGTGTCGGGACTGGCGCGTCCGGGTCTCGGAGACACTGGCGGCCTTGGCAGAAGGAGCGGGGCCTCCCTCAGTGGGGCAGAGGGGCGGGCGCAGGTCGTGCTTTGTTTCATGGTGAGGATGTAGGAGGACTGAGGGACCCAGAACCCCAGCTCAGAGTCAGTCAGGGAAGGTCTGTGGAGGGGGTTGGGAGCACGTGGCGAGTCCGGACTTCCGCATCCGGGTCTCTCGGGGATAAAGCGCCTGGTGTAAGGAGCCGAACTCAGGGCGTCAGAGGGGAGGGCTCAGGCGCCAATGGGATTCAAGGTATGAACCCTGAGGCAGGAGAGGGGGGATCTCACAGAATTGGGTCCGCAGGGTCAGTTTAGAAAGGCATCTGGCAGGATGGGGTCTCCTATGCCCTAGGCTGGGATAGGTGCATCCGGGTTTCTCTAGTGACTGGGGACCTTGGCAGAAGGAACAGGGCCTCGCTCGGCGGGCAGAGGGGCAGGCGCCGGTAGTGCGGGGCTTCACGGTGAGGATGCAGAGGGAGGACAGAGGGAGCCTAGACCGCAGCCCATAGTCAGTCAGGGAAGGTCCGTGGTGGGGGATGGGAGCCCGAGGCGAATCCGGACTTCCGCATCCGGGTCTCTCGGGGATAAAGCGCCTGGTGTAAGGAGCCCATCTCAGGTCGTCAGCACGAGGCCTCAGGCACGAATGGGATTCAAGGCATGAACCCTGAAGGAGGCCAGGGGGGACCTCTCTGAAGTCGGTTCCCAAGGCCAGTCCGGGAGTCCCCCGGTAGGGATGGGGACACGTGTTCGCGTGACCGCACTGGCGCATCCTGGTCTACAGAGACACTGGGAGCCTTGGTGGAAGGAGCGGGGCCTCCTTCAGTTGGGCAGAGGGGCGGGCACAGGCCCTGCTGGGCTTCATGGTGAGGGTGCAGGAGGAGGACAGGGGGATCCAGGACCCCAGCCCAGAGTCAGGCAGGGAAGGTCCGTGGTGGGGGATGGGAGCACGTGGCGAGTCCGGACTTCCGCATCCGGGTCTCTCGGGGATAAAGCGCCTGGTGTAAGGAGCCGAACTCAGGGCGTCAGAGGGGAGGGCTCAGGCGCCAATGGGATTTACGGTATGAACCCTGAGGCAGGAGAGGGGGGACCTCACGGCATTCGGTTCCCAGGGTCAGTTTAGAAAGGCGTCTGGGCGGGATGGGGTCTCCTATGCCCTAGGGTGGGACTCGCGCCTCAGGCATTCTCTAGTGACGTGGGACCTTGGCAGAAGGAAAAGGGCCTCCCTCGGGTGGGCAGAGGGGAGGGCACAGGTCCTGCTGGGCTTCACCGTGAGCAACCCAGAGTCAGGCAGGGAAGGTCCGTGGAGGGAGATGGGAGCACGTGGCGAGTCCAGACTTCCGCATCCGGGTCTCTGAGTGACGAAGGGCCTGGTGTAAGGAGTCGATCTCAGGTCGTCAGCGGGAGGGCTCAGGCGTGAATGTGATTCAAGGTATGAATCCTGAAGGTGGCCAGAGGGGACCTCTCCCACGTCGGCTCCCAAGGCCATTCCGGGACATCCCCCCGGGGGGGATGGGACAAGTGATCCGGTGGCCGGACTGGGGCCTCGGGGCCTCCGGAGAGACTCGGAGCCTTGGTGGAAGGAGCAGGGCCTCCCTCAGGCGGGCAGAGGGGCGGGCGCAGGTCATACTGGGCTTCGTGGTGAGGGTGCAGAGGGAGGACTGAGGGACCCAGGACCCAGCTCAGAGTCAGGCAGGGAAGGTCCGTGGTGGGGGATGGGAGCCCGTGGCGAGTCCGGACTTCCGCATCCGGGTCTCTCAGGGATAAAGCGCCTGGTGTAAGGAGCCCATCTCAGGTCGTCAGCAGGAGGCCTCAGGCACGAATGGGATTCAAGGCATGAACCCTGAAGGAGGCCAGGGGGGACCTCTCTGAAGTCGGTTCCCAAGGCCAGTCCGGGAGTCCCTCGGTAGGGATGGGGACACGTGTCCGTGTGACCGCACTGGTGCATCCTGGTCTTCAGAGACACTGGGAGCCTTGGTGGAAGGCGCGGGGCCTCCTTCAGTTGGGCAGAGGGGCGGGCACAGGCCCTGCTGGGCTTCATGGTGAGGGTGCAGGAGGTGGACTGGGGGTTGCAGGACCCCAGCCCAGAGTCAGGCAGGGAAGGTCCGTGGTGGGGGATGGGAGCCCGTGGCGAGTCCGGACTTCCGCATCCGGGTCTCTCAGGGATAAAGCTCCTGGTGTAAGGAGCCCATCTCAGGTCGTCAAAGGGGAGATCTCAGGGTCGATTGCGAGCCACGGTATGAACCGTGAGGCAGGACAGGGGGGACCTCAGAGCATTTGGGCCCCAGGGTCAGTTTAGAAAGGCATCTGGCAGGATGGGGTCTCCTATGCCCTAGGGTGGGATTCGCGCCTCAGGCTTTCTCTAGTGACTGGGGACCTTGGCAGAAGGAAAAGGGCCTCCCTCGGGTGGGCAGGGGGGAGGGCGCAGGTCCTGCTGGGCTTCACGGTGAGCATGCAGAGGGAGGACTGAGGGACGGTGGCCCCAACCCAGGGTCAGGCAGGGAAGGTCGGTGGAGGGAGATGGGAGCACGTGGCGAGTCCGGACTTCCGCATCCGGGTCTCTCAGGGATAAAGCTCCTGGTGTAAGGAGCCCATCTCAGGTCGTCAAAGGGGAGATCTCAGGGTCGATTGCGAGCCACGGTATGAACCGTGAGGCAGGACAGGGGGGACCTCAGAGCATTTGGGCCCCAGGGTCAGTTTAGAAAGGCATCTGGCAGGATGGGGTCTCCTATGCCCTAGGGTGGGATTCGCGCCTCAGGCTTTCTCTAGTGACTGGGGACCTTGGCAGAAGGAAAAGGGCCTCCCTCGGGTGGGCAGGGGGGAGGGCGCAGGTCCTGCTGGGCTTCACGGTGAGCATGCAGAGGGAGGACTGAGGGACGGTGGCCCCAACCCAGGGTCAGGCAGGGAAGGTCGGTGGAGGGAGATGGGAGCACGTGGCGAGTCCGGACTTCCGCATCCGGGTCTCTCAGGGATAAAGCTCCTGGTGTAAGGAGCCCATCTCAGGTCGTCAAAGGGGAGATCTCAGGGTCGATTGCGAGCCACGGTATGAACCGTGAGGCAGGACAGGGGGGACCTCAGAGCATTTGGGCCCCAGGGTCAGTTTAGAAAGGCATCTGGCAGGATGGGGTCTCCTATGCCCTAGGGTGGGATTCGCGCCTCAGGCTTTCTCTAGTGACTGGGGACCTTGGCAGAAGGAAAAGGGCCTCCCTCGGGTGGGCAGGGGGGAGGGCGCAGGTCCTGCTGGGCTTCACGGTGAGCATGCAGAGGGAGGACTGAGGGACGGTGGCCCCAACCCAGGGTCAGGCAGGGAAGGTCGGTGGAGGGAGATGGGAGCACGTGGCGAGTCCAGACTTCCGCATCCGGGCCTCTGAGTGACGAAGAGCCTGGTGTAAGGAGCCGACCTCAGGTCCTCAGAGGGGAGGGCTCCGGCACGAATGGGATTCAAGGTATGAACCCTGAGGGAGGCCAGAAGGGACCTCTCCGACGTCGGTTCCCAAGGCCATTCCGGGAAGTCCCCCCGGGAGGGATGGGACAAGTGGTCCGGTGGACTGACTGGGGCCTCGGGGCCTCCGGAGAGACTCGGAGCCTTGGTGGAAGGAGCAGGGCCTCCCTCAGGCGCCAGAGGGGCGGGCGCAGGTCAGGCGGGCGCAGGTCATACTGGGCTTCGTGGTGAGGGTGCAGAGGGAGGACTGAGGGACCCAGGACCCAGCTCAGAGTCAGGCAGGGAAGGTCCGTGGTGGGGGATGGGAGCCCGTGGCGAGTCCGGACTTCCGCATCCGGGTCTCTCGGGGATAAAGCGCCTGGTGTAAGGAGCCGAACTCAGGGCGTCAGAGGGGAGGGCTCAGGCGCCAATGGGATTCAAGGTATGAACCCTGAGGCAGGAGAGGGGGGACCTCACAGAATTGGGTCCGCAGGGTCAGTTTAGAAAGGCATCTGGCAGGATGGGGTCTCCTATGCCCTAGGCTGGGATAGGTGCATCCGGGTTTCTCTAGTGACTGGGGACCTTGGCAGAAGGAACAGGACCTCACTCGGCGGGGGGAGGGGACGGCATAGGTCCGACTGGGCTTCACGTTGAGCATGCAGAGGGAGGACTGAGGGACCCAGGACCCCAGCCCAGAGTCAGTCAGGGAAGGTCCGTGGTGGGGGATGGGAGCCCGTGGAGAGTCCGGACTTCCGCATCCGGGTCTCTCGGGGATAAAGCGCCTGGTGTAAGGAGCCCACCTCAGGGCGTCAGAGGGAGGGCTCAGGCGCGAATGTGTTTCAAGGTATGAACCCTGAGGCAGGACAGGGGGGACCTCACAGCATTCGTGCCCCAGGGTCAGTTTAGAAAGGCGTCTGGGCGGGATGGGGTCTCCTATCTTCTAGGGCGGGACCCGCCTATCCCGGTTTCTCTAGTGACTGGGGACCTTGGCAGAAGGAAAAGGGCCTCCCTCGGGTGGGCAGAGGGGAGGGCGCAGGTCATGCTGGGCTTCATGCTGGGCTTCACGTTGGACTCTGGACCCCAGCCCAGAGTCGGTCCGGGAAGGTCCGAGAAGGGGGATGGGAAGACATGGCGAATCGGGAATTCTGCCTCCGGGTCTCTGAGAGACTGAGGGCCTGATGGACAGAGCAAGGCCACCCTCAGGTGGGCAGAGGGCTTGGTCCCGGCGAGTCTGGGAGGAAAGAGCAGGCATGAAACATGAGGGATGACAGAGGAGACTCTGGCAGAAGCCCCCCTCGGATGGCAGTCTAGGGCGGCCCCCCTGGGCGGGGCGGGGACTCAAGCCCAGTGCCGTCGGATTCCCCCATCCTGGTCTCTGGAAAGATTGGGGGCCTTGGTGGAAGGAGAAGGGCCTCGGTCAGGTGGGCAGAGAGGGCCCAGGCAGTAACCCGAGTCAAGGTATGCAGTCTGAGGAGGACAGAGGACGCCTCACAGGGCCTGGGCCATAGTGTCAGTCCAGGAGGACCGCTGGACGGCATGGGACTGCATAGCGAGACCAGACGTCAGATCCCGGGTCTCAGAGGGTCAGGAGGCCTAGTGTAAGGAACAGGGATTCAGTTCAGCAGGGGGAGGGCCGGGTTCTGTCAGGATTCAAGGTGAGCACTCGAGAGAGGACCGAGGGTCCCCAGACCCAGTAGGGAATCAGTCCTGGGAGGCCCCTAAGCAGGAGAAGGTAAGTGGCATGTCCAGAATTCCACATCCGGGTCTCAGAGAGGCTTGGGGTTGGGGTGAGAGGCACAGCCTGAGGTCAGCAGCAGGGAAGGCTCAGACCCTGCTGGAGTCACGGTGAGGACCCTCAGGGAGAAGTGAGGGGACCCTGGACCCCAGAACAGAGTCATTCAGGGAGGCCCTTGAGCCAGCTGTCTGCCCGAGTCGCACCCCCACATTTGGCCATGGATCTCAGGGATGTGCGGGGAGGTCAGAGAGGAAAGGACTGCGGACAGCGGAGGGCATGGCCCCAGGTCCTGCTGGAGTCCTGAAGGGAGGCAGGCTGAGAGTTGAGGTCCTTAGAGCCTAAAACAGAAGGTGATTTTGTTGCCCTTGGGCCTTCTTAGATGTCCCCCAAAGTGGGGGGAATAGCTAAAGTGTTCCCTGACTTTTAAAGTGTTTCACCCGGGTTCTGGGGGATGGGAGATCCTTGGTCTGAAGAGTGTGGCCTCAGATCAGCAGGGTGGGGAGCCCCAAGACCCCGAGGGAGGACTGAGCAGACCCCTACCCAGACATAGGGGTTCCAAATGAATGGGTGCCCGGAGGGTCAGTCCTGCGAGGCCAGGCGGGGTGTCCAGAAAAATGAAGATCCTGGTTCCCCCTCTGGGTCTCAGTGGGATGGGGAACTGGGCCTGCAAGGTGCCTCCTGAGGTTAGGAGAAGGGATACTTCCAGGTCCTGCTGAAAGGAAACATGAGCACTTTCAGGACAGAGAGTGGACTCCCGCCCCAGGACAGAGGGGCCAGCCCCCAATCTCAGCTCTCTATGAATGGGGTGCGGTACACGGGGTGGGCGTGGAGTGCTGCCTCCTCACTCTCCTCTGGGAGCTCAAAGGGAGGCGAGGGCCATGCTGGGAGAGGTCAGAGTCGGGTCATCTGAGGAAGCCCACCTGGAAGACACACAGAAGGCCCTGGTCCTGGCAAGAGTCAATGTGGGGGCCCCCGAGGCAGGAGCGAGGGCTCCCAATCCACCCCTTGGGATGAGGAGGGGATGGCCCAGAAATCTGGCCAGCTCTACCTGACCGCCCTGAGAACCCGGGCTGGGTCTGTCGGGCTGAGCCCCTCTTTGTCCCCAGATCCCTGGGCTCTGGGAGGGGAGGGTCTGTGCCTCAGGGTCTGTACTCAGGTCAGTGGAGGAGGCAGGGGTGGAGGTGAGATACGAGGAGCTGCCTCCACAGCAGGATCCCCAGGGCCCAGGCCTGCCCTCACACTTCTGGCAGCCATGGGGAGACGGGGGGACAGTGGGGAGACGGGGCATCGGTGGGCAGACTGATTTCTCCTTGCTTTTCCTTTTGGCTTCTCCGTGAGATGAGACCTTGACACCAGGAGGGTGACCTCTAGTGAACACCGGGAGTTTTTCCAGCCTTCCTGGGGTCAAGATATAGGCAAAGAAGCAGACCCATCCCACATAGATGGCACCCCCACATGTGGCCGTCCCTGGAGATCCGTGACGAGCCCTGTAGACCTAATGCAGGCCGGTCCAGATGTGACCCCCTCGCTTTCCTTCCGTGGAGGCTCAGGGCCGCGTGGTCTTGCTGGGACCCTTTGGCCTCTGGGCCAAGGGGTGTGGGGCTTAGGTCCTGGCAGGGGGAAGAAGTCCCCTGAGAGGCCAAGGAGGGGACCGCCCAGCCTGGACGGGTGGCAGACTCAGGAGTCCAACCCAGCCCTCCTGTGTGCCCTGGGCCCCGGGGCTGTGCTTTAAGTGTGTCCCCTGAGGTGCCTCCTCCTTTTCTCCTCCAGGGGCTTCTAGGACGGGGCGTGGAGGTCTGGGTCTGAGGCAGGATTCCGTGAGGTCACAGCGCAGGTGAGTGCCAGTGGTCAAGGTGTGGTACTTGCTCCGAACCTGGAGCCAGGGCCTTGCCCGTCCCACACCTGAGGGGACCCTGGATACCCACAGCCCTTTGTCAGCTCTGGGATGTCCGGCCTCTGCTGGCTGGGCTGAACCCCATGAGCCGACCACATGTGTCTTCATGTCCTGAGGGCTGGGCTCTGCAGGGCGGATCCTCTGGCTGAGAAGAGAAGGAGGCAGCCCTAGTGGAATCAGTCGGTGCTCCTTGAGGACGCTGAGGGGGTCCCCGCCCAGGCCGAGTGCGCCCCACTGTCTCGACCTGCGCGGCCTCAGAGAGCACAGGCAGGAGAGGCTGCACGTGGAGCACCCCTCGTCCTGCTCGGGGCGGAGAGATTCTGTTCAGGGTGCTGACTTTGGGGCCACAGAGGGAGCCCTACCTGGTCAGCAGAGAAGGGAGTTCAAAGAATGGCCAGGACTCAAAAGGAGCCTCTGGGAGGCTGGAGGGTATGAAGGTTACCCCCCATGAAAAGAGAAGGGGCCTTAGAGAGTGCGGCTTCCCTGTTCTCAGCAGGGCGCTCTGCCAGGGAGCACGTAGCAGGGACAGCTGGATGTGGCACGGCCCCCCCTGTGTCCCACGGTTGGGGCTGGGGGATGTCAGGGACGTGAGGCCCTTGGTCTGTGGGAAACGTCAGGGCAGCGGAGGGAGGATCCCAGGAACACGCAGGCAGGAACGTGAGGACCCCGGAGGAGGACGGCCCTTACCCCCACCCCCATTTCAGGCAAGAAAGGACAGCACAGAGTCCAGCTCGGCCTTGCTGTCGGTCCTGGAAGGAACAGGGAGGGGTGGCGCTAAGCGGCATGCTCACGTGTCCCATGGGCAGGAAGGTGGGGAGTCCTCCGGGAGGTGAGGTCCTGGGCTGAGAGGCACAAGGACTCTAACTCAGGATGGGGCTGGGAGGAAGGGCAGGTCCCGGCAGGAGGAAAGAGTAACCTCCTCGGAGATTGAGGGAATCCCCACCGCGGGACAGGGCACCGGGCCCCCCTTTAGCCCCGGGCGGTGGCCTGTGGGTGGTATAGGTGCATTTTGGAACCAGCGGTTGCACGGAGGGGGTTCCCTGTGACAGCGAACCTCGTACACCCACAAAGAGTCCAGGAATTCAGCGCAGCTGCGACACTGTCCATCTGGAGACAGCTTCAGAGTCCACAGAGCAGGAGCTCAGGCCTACAAGAGTGTCCCACCCTTCAGGGGTCACTGGGCAAACCCCAGGTTGCTCTGGGCGCTTGGGACCAAGGGGCTCTAAGGCACAGGCTCCCGGAGCCGACCTCCACTTCCCCCCATGGGCTGGAGCAGCTCCAGGCGCTCAGGCACACAAGCCCCTCACTGGACCCCTGGCTGACCGTACAAGGCCGTAGCTCAGGAACACCAGACCCGAGAGCCGCGGAGGTCACAGGCGGTGGGCAGGGGTGCGCGCACAGTGTCCATCCCTCTGGGTGCGCCTCTCCCCCTGCATCTCCATGTCCCCATCTGAGATCTCTCTAGCCTGTTCCTCTGGGGTTTCATGGAGGCTCCCACACTCAGTCTCCAGCCCCCTTAGCCGTCCCCCACGGTCAGGGGTTCCGGGGGCCGAAAGCTGCCACCCTCTAGTCACCTGGTGGGTTCTCCTGGCAACCAGGCCCCCGCCTCGGTGCTGCCCAGAGTCAGCTGGTGGACCTAACAAAAGTCACCTTCCTCACTCCCAACACTTAGGAATTATGAGGGTTTGAGAGTAGAGAGCCAGGAAGTGCGGACAAAGAGTAAATCTTCGTCTGCTTGTATATCACCATGTCCAAGGTGCCTTTTCCGGCTCTCTGGGGCTCTCACGGAGGTGAGGACCATGCTCTGAGAGGACACCATCTGGTCCTCTGGGGAAGCCCAACTGGGTGTCAGGAGTCCCAGGTGAGGACCCTGAGGCAAGAGAGAGTGGACCCCGATTGCCAGAACAAGGAGGGAACCCCAGAGAACCCTGGGCTGCCCCTACTGTCAGCTCTGGGAACTCTGGGCATGGCTGGTCGGGCCGAGCCCCTTCTTACTCTCAGATCCCTGCTCTCAGGGAGTCACGGGCCTTGGTCTGATGGTCTGGACTCAGGTCAGCTGAGGCAGGATCCCGGGCCCTGGCAGGAGTCAAGGACCCAGCAGCCTCCCCTTCCCAGGGAGCTAGGAGGCCCCGGGTGGGTGCGGTCAGATGTGGACACGCTCACTTGCTTCTGTTTGGTCTCGGGGCTCTGTGGTCTTGTTCTGAGACTGGGGCTTCAGGCCAGCAGAGGGCTGGGCCCAGGCCCTGCCAGCGCAAAGGTAAGTCCCCTGAGGGAGCAGGGACCACCACCCTCTGGAAGTGGGGACCTCGCAGCATCAGACCCGCTCTCTTGTCTGCCCTGGGGGCCCTGAGCGCCCTGTGCTGTATTCTCAGTCTGCACCCTGAGGGGCCTCCCCCTTCCCCCCAACAGGGGACTCGGGAGCTGGGAGGTGAAGCCCTGGGTCTGACGAGCAGAGGGGAGAGAGAGAGAGAGAGAGGAAGGAGAGGAGACCGTGGACTTCCCTCCTTCCGTTTTGAAGGGGACGGGCTGCCCAGGAGGAGAGACCTGTGCGAGGCCCGAGAGGGCCAGTGCGGGGAAGACCCGGAGTCCCCTTTGTCAAGGCTGCTGAGGGCACTTTCCTCAGCTGAGGCCCTTCACACCCCCCCTCTCTCCCAGGCCCTTGGGTCGCTTCGCCCACTCCTGCCCACACCGGGGGCTGCTGCCAGACACAAGTCATCATGCCTGTGGGCGGGAGGAATGAGCTCCGGAAATTGGAGGAGGCTCCTCAGGACCCCAGAGAGGCCCAGCGCCTGGCGGATGCGCAGCTGTATGAGGCTTCGGGGTTCGAGGAGGCCCTGTCTCTCTCCTCCTCCCCCTCCTCCACCTCCTCCTCCCCCTCCTCCTCCTCCAGTTTCTCCTCCTTCTTCTCCTCTTGTTCCTCCCACTTATCCGTCTCTTCCTCCTCCTCTTCCTCCTCTTACTTTGTCCTGTTCCCTAATACCCCGGAGGAGGAGTCCGCTGCTGGAGGCTCCAGTCCTCCCCAGAGCCCTCAGAGGGCCTTCCCCGCCCCCAGTGCCATGGCGGCCTCTCCCTGGAGCCTGTCTGAAGATAGCTCCAGCTCCGCGATGGAGGAGGGGTCTGGCACTGGGGGGGAGCCAGGGGTGGCCGAGCCCGTGCTCCACGCTGCACTCCACGTGAGGGCGGTCAGCCTGGTGGGGTTCCTGCTCCAAAAGTTTCGCACCAAGCAGCCGACCAGCCAGGCGGAGATGCTGGCGATCGTCGGCGAGGATGAGCAGGACGCCTTCCCCGGGATCCTGGGCCAGGCGTCCGAGTGCATGCGGCTGGTGTTCGGCGTGGACGTGAAGGAAGTGGACCCCAGCGAGCACTCCTACGTCCTGGTCACCGTCCTGGGCCTCACCTGCGATGCGATGCTGAGCGGTGAGCAGGGCCTGCCCAAGACCGGCCTCCTGGTGGTGCTCCTGGGGGTGATCCTCCTGGAGGGCGACCGTGCCCCCGAGGAGGTGGTGTGGGAAGCGCTGGGGGTCATGGGGGTGTATGCCGGCGAGGAGCACATCATCTTTGGGGAGCCCCGGGAGCTCCTGACCAACGTCTGGGTGCAGGAAGGGTACCTGGAGTACCAGCAGGTGCCCGGCTGTGACCCTGCCCGCTACGAGTTCCTGTGGGGTCCCAGGGCCCACATGGAAACCAGCAGGATGCAGGTGCTGGAGTATTTGCTGCGGGTCTATCCCGGGCTGCCGGTTTCCTCCCTGGCCCCCTCTGAAGAGGCTATGAGCCATGAGGAAGAGGGAGCCTGAACCCCAGGAGCGGCTGTGGTGCAGTCCGGGCTCTGGCGGGGTCGGCAGTTTGTCCTGCAGGGTGCCGGGCACAAAGTGAGGCTGTTTCTTGGTTCTTCGCTGTTTCTGTGTGTGTGTGTGTGTGTGTGTGTGTGTGTGTGTGTGTGTGTGCGCGCGCGCGCGCGCTTGCGGGTGTAGAGAGATCCCTGGCATTCTAAGTGCAGGGTCAGAGAGGGTTGGGGGAAAATGCAGGGCAAAGAGCCTCCTTTGGGGGGTGCGGGGGGGCGGTTTCCTGCGATGCCTCCCAAGTTCAGAGCTTGGTGTCCCTGGCGAAGCTCTCCAGTAGGGTTCCTTGCTGTAGGAGGTTTCATCTGATTCAGCGACTGAGTGTGTGAGTGACATCCCCCCACAGCGTTTGTCCTTACCCAGTTCAAGAGTTATGAATTTGTCTGTTTTGTCATTTCCTGGAAACTGGCGGACCCGCTGTCTCCTTGTTTGGGTTCCTGTTCAAAATCACAACGCGTTTGGAGGGATGGAATGAAAAGTCGAAAGAAAGGAGGAGCGAATTGATGGGGCCAGGAAATAGAGAAATAAAAGGAAAGTTTGTTTGTTTTTGCTTCTGATGCCTTTCTGTCTATCATTGTGTAAATGCCAGAGGCACACATGCATGGGCTCCTGCCCTGGCTTGCTTCTTCCAGAATGGAGGAGAAATGTTCTCTCTGCACAGAAGGAGCCCTGCTGGCTGGCTCCTTGATTGCCAGACGTGCACTGAGCTCTGCTTTCTGGAAGGCCCTGTGGTTGAGCAGGGAGGACACTAGGAGAAGCAGGACACTTCGCAGCCACAGAAGTCTGTGTGGAGCAGCCCCAGTCCCAGCGGGAAGCTACGGAGGGCTGCCCCGAGAGCTGCAGAAGTGGTGGAGAAAGAAAGGCGGGGTGCAGCTCTCGCGGTGAGCACCGCAGTAGGAATGCCATGAGCCCAGGTGGCTGGGGCGTCTGGTCCCCAGGATTACTTGTGGTCCCAGGTGATCGCCAGTTAGCTGTGCTGTGACCGTGCTCCTGCATGGAGAAGGGGTGCCTTCGGTGTGGGGGCAAGTCTGGAATGGAGAATTGCTCTGAGAATACACACTGGATCCTGGAGAAGCCCGAGCACTCCCTTGTGACAGGAAGGAAGAGTGTTTGCTGCCTTCCACCTGCATCAGAAATTTTGAGCACAAGAAAGAGTTTTGTGGCCTTTCCGACGTTGGATCTGTGGAGAAATCGGAACCCTTGTACACTCTTACGGGACTGGAACCTGGTAACAGCTGCTGTGGGAAAGCATGGGGCAGGGCCACAAAAAAGCAGAAATGGAAATTTCTGTATGGGCCAGCAATCCCAATTCTGAGTGTGCAGTCAAGGACTTGAAAGCTGGGACTCAAAACTCCTTTGTGGGCCCATGGTCACAGTAGCGGCATTCAGAGTGTGTGGAACGTAGGTGTGATACCGTGATTCATGAGGAAGATACAGGATTGGTCATTCAATGACCACAGTACATGTCTCGTTTCTATTTGGTCTTGGTCCTGAGCCCTGACTCTGAGTTCCTCAAACCCTCCTAATTCCAAAGTGTGGGGAGTGAGGAAGGTGACTTTTGTTAGGTCCAGAGGTAACTCTGAGCAACACCTACGTGGGTGCCTGCTTGCCAGGAGAAGGGGCCAGGTGACTGGAGACTGAGTGAGGAGGGAGCGTCCATGAAACCCCAGAGGGACAGGCTCGAGAGATTTCAGGTGGGACATGAGACATGGGACACGAGACGTGGAGATGCAGGGGGACAGGCGCACCCAGAGGGATGGACACTGTGCGCGCCCCCCTGCCCACCACCTGTGGCCCCCGCTGCTCTCGGGTCGGGTGTTCCTGGGCTATGGCCTTGTACGGTCAGCCGGGGGTCCAGTGAGGGGCTTGTGTGCCTGAGCGCCTGGAGCTGCTCCAGCCCATGTGGGGAAGCGGAGGACGGCCTCCGGGAGCCTGTGCCTTAGAGCCCCTTGATCCCAAGCGCCCAGAGCAACCCGGGGCTTGGGACTGGTAGCAGTGGGGCTGGACCCCCTGGTGGGCCGGAGCCTTGACCCTGTGGGATGTGTCATGGTCTCCGGGTGGAGAATGGGAGGTGACTTGTGGTTGTGCTGCTGGAGGTTCCCCTCCCCCGCTTGCCTCCTCCCACGCCGCCACCCCCCCCACCCTGGCCCTGTCACACTGCTGTCTGGCTGCTCCCAGGCTCGGCGGTGGGTTTGAATTGCGCGCCCTGTGGCAGCTCGGGGCAGCACAGGAGCATCTCTCGGGAGGGGACAAGGCTTCCAGGAGCACTTCTGGAACCCCAGGATCACAGAGCCCTACCCCCGCCCCACATGTCCTGGGTGTGGGGCTTGTCTTTCTTCCAGATATGCAAATCGGTGTGTCATCCAGTGATCAAACTGCGTTGTTTCCCTCACCCCCTCTTCTCTCCCAGTCCTTTTTGTCTGGAGGCTCCTATGTGGCGGGCACGAAAGCATTTTCACAGACCAGCACCGTCATAGAAGGGAACCAGAAAGACTCGTCACTGTCGAGGGGTGGTGGGGATGACGTGCTGAATTTCCGAGGGCTTTGGCGATGGGTGTACATCGCTTCTCCCGTGAGGAGGAGAGGAAAGAGCAAAGCCTTCCCGGGAAGGCTGACCGAACACCCTCACGGCCTGGTGGGTACAGCTGGGGAAGCGGGAGGGACTCAGGCAAGCAGTGTTTGTCGCAGACTGCAACCAGCCCGGCTAGGCCTGCCGATGAGGCCAAGGCAGAGCGGGCTGTGTTGGATCAGGGCAGGGCGTGTGGAGGCCTCAGGGTCCCGGTGAGGCCGTGTGGCCTCCCGAGTTAGGAGGGCACTCACTGGTCTGTGTCCGGGATGCCGCGCCCACAGGCAGCAATGCCTCGGTTGCAGGAGAGAACGGGCCTCTATCCTGAACATCTGGGAGGGACCCTCACGGTCTGCGACCGCACCCAAGATACTTGGACAGATCTGGGCCTCGCAGAGGGCTGTCCCACATGTGCAAGGATCCCAGAGCTCAAGATCTGTCCCTGGCGCTTAGCTTGCTGTCCTCTCAGCACAGCTGACGCTGAGGCTGCACAGGGCCGCCCCCAGAGCACACGTTCAGGTTCGGCTTAGCGTACCAGCCAGCCCGCGAGGCTTTGTGAGTCCCGGGTCTGACAGAGTCAGTGGCTTTCCTGCGCCAAGTCAAGGCATGGCTCGAGCAGAGGCCTTTTTTGCTTCGCCATCCTTAGAGACCCCCCTAGCTGACAGCTAGAAACCCTGCACCTCATCTTGGATCCACAGCAGCCGCTAGGGTTGAGACCTGGGATCTCCCAGGAGCTCAGGAGCAAATTGCAGGGGCCTCCAGGGACTGGGGGCTGACCCAGGAAGAGGACAAGGCCAGGAGAGGCAGCAGCACACAGCAGGCTGTCCTGGGTGGCGTGGGCCCGGAGTCGTATTACGGGGGAGCCGTGAGACTGCCCAGGCCCTTACGGTCGGGGGGGCACGATGCACGGTGGAGTGCTACACGCTCGGCAAGTCCCCCCCACCGCCACCAAATACATCTGTGGAAATCCTGAGCACCAAAGATGATGGCTTTGGAGGTGGGGCCTGGGGGAGGTGTTTAGGTCCTGAAGGTGGAAGCCTCGTGGATGGGAATAGAACCTGGTTAAAGAGGCCCCAGAAGGTTCCCCAGCCCTTTCCACCATGATAGGATGCGGCGAGAAGGTGGGCGCTGCGAACCAGGAGGAGGGTGCTCACTCCTCCTTGCTGGCCCCTTGTTGGCACCTCGCGCTTCCAGCCTCCAGCGCCGGGAGAGCGAGCGATGTCCCGCATTCCTGGGCCACTCTGGCCATGGCGTTTTGCCGCCGTGGCCCGGTGGGTTAAGGGACAAAGGCCGGGGAACGGACTGCTTGGGCAGGGGGCTCAGCTCAGTAGCTCGGGGACTGGCTTGGGGTGTGAGAACCACAAAGCTCTATCTCCTGTCGTCTTAGCAGACGGGGTGAGGTTTGCCGGGATGTGGCCGACAGGCGGGCTCCAAAGGGCCAACCGCTCCTCTAAGCTACACTTGGAAGAGCTGCCAATGTGAAAGAAAATCGGAGCTGGGTGCTGGGGGCTGTTTGAGCCGACGGGGGCAGTCCGCTCTGGTGAAATCCACCGCCTAGGGGCCCGTGCACCAAAGGACCTGTTTGGCTCATTTCGGGAACACAGCCTGAACCCTGCTTTTCCAGTCTCTACAAGTCTCTGTCTCTCTGCAGGCTGCCTCTCCCTCCCACACGGGCCTCCCTGTCTAGAGGCTCCAGTAGGCAGGAAGCACCGGGAGATGGGTTTTGTTTCCAGGCATCAGAGTTCACAGCAGAGAGAGACCAGTGGAGTGACTTTAACACCACGAGTCCCAGTGGGAGAAGGTCCCTGAGGGAGAGGAGTCTGATACTGCAGAAAAGGAAGCCACTGGAAATTGGGAGAGTCCGGGCCCCCGTGTATGCAGCAAGGGACGTGGGTCCTTTTTTTTTTTTTTTTTAAAGATTTTATTTATTTATTTGACACAGAGAGAGATCACAAGTAGGCAGAGAGGCAGGCAGAGAGAGAGGGGTAAGCAGACTCCTTGCTGAGCAGAGAGCCCGATGCGGGGCTCGATCCTGGAACCCCGAGATCATGACCTGAGCCGAAGGCAGAGGCTTAACCCACTGAGCCACCCAGGCACCCCAATGTGTGGGTCCTTTAGAAAGGCATGTTTTACACCATGGCCCCGTGGATATGCTTCCCAGTGTCCCCTGAGCCTTGGACGAGGACAGAATTGTGACAGCACCAGACCAGACAGCTTCCTTTGCTGCTTGTCCCCACAGGGGACCGGTGGCTTTGTGGCTTCAGGGCAGGCAGAAGGGACCGGCTCCTCTTCCTCAGGTGAAAGCTGGGCTCGACTCCACCTTCCACGGCCTCGGCTGGGCCTTTCCCGACACCTTCCCGAGGGACTGTGGTCCAGAGTAAACGGCCCGGACACCAGGGAGTGAGGGGCACGGCCACTGTGAGGCAGGTGTCCTCCCCGAGGGCTCCTCCTGCCCTCTTAAAAGGCACAGCTTTTTTCCAGCTGCTGCTGGGGGAACACAGAACTTTTGGGAACCAGGTTCACATGGTGGTCACTGCTGTCTTCCAGGACCTCCTTGTCTGGATGGGGAGACAGGAGCTCCTCGACTGGGACTGTGTGGGAGCTGGCCTGGCCATGGGAGCCCCAGGAGAGGGGCCCTAAGGGGGCCCAGGCCCCGGAGGAAGGCCTTCTGGAGGCCGCCGCCCGGGAGAAGGAACAAGGAGGGGGCAGCACGGCACCAGAGTGAAGACTAAGAACAGAGCTGTCCCGGGGGCTAGAGAACACAAATGCCCCGAGCTACCGTCCCATCCTCTCGTCTGTGGTGAAGAGGACTTTCCATTTAGGTTTTGTCCCAACCCACACCCAGACTCTCCTCTATTTTCAGATAGTGTGTATTGGCTTCCTCTGGTCACGCCTAGCTAAACAAGTCGAAATGTTCCTTGGGAGGGAGTCTGTATAGAGCAGGTCCTTTGACAAGCAACCCCAGCGCCAACACCATCACTCGGTGGCTCGGTCGTCCGGGTAACGACGAGGTAGGAGAGGAACGCCGGGGTCGGGTGGGGGCGGGCTCGGGGCAAGGGGAGCAGGCCTGGCATGGGAGTGGGCCCGTGAAATGCTTTGTTTCAACTGAACAGAATGCACGCTGAACCCCAAAGTCAAGTCATCCAAAGGGGAAGTGCCAAAGGAGATCTAGCTGGGAAGCGGGAGGCCAGCAATCCGGGAGAGCTGGAGCCACAGCACTCTGCTGAGGAAAAGCGATCGGGCGTTCGAGGCGGCCTCCAGGGAGGCTGCGTCCACCTGTCTGTGCTAGGAGCTTTGCCACGGGCGAACACAAGTGTCCCCAACGTGGGAGAGTTTCTACAGGGAACAAATGGGAACAAGGGACAATCCCATCATGATCTGGAGAGGGACAAGGTCTGGGGACAAGCAGAGCTCGACAAGAGACCCTCAAGCAGGGTGGAGGCAGTGGCCGTTCCCAGACGGCACTGGTGCTGTGGGGAACAGTGTGTCTAAGGCGCTGCGGGTGACGCCGAGCTTGAGGGACAAGAGGGACGCGCTCGCCCTGCCGAGCTCAGCCCTACTCTGGCAACACTGGATCCAGGGGCGAGAAAAAAGGACTCTTTGCTCAGGCCCATCTGAGCAGGACCAACTAACCAACAGAAGCAGGTGGAAGAGACCAAAGCAGGAATTGCGGGGGGGGGGGGGGAACAGGCAGAAGAGGGGGGGCTACCAACTGAGACCAGGCCAGCTAGACCGCTAGGGACTGCCGTCTTCTGAGAGATACAGTCCCCCAAGGGCCCATCTGACTGGGACGGATTTGGTGGTAGTCAAGCCAGGACTAACCAGGGCCTGGCCCTTGAGCTAAGCCGAGAGGCCAACAACAGGTCTCCCCCGTCCTCGGGGAGTGGGAGTGGACCTGGAATCGTGGCTTCTCTACCCACCCAGCGCCTGGCCCCGGGAAACAGTGTGCCTGGCTGTAGCCAGGAGCCTTTCTGGAGAACTCAAACCATGCTTCTGTATACTCGTAGAAAAGAGGGAAGCCGGGGGCCTGTACCCGTCCCCCCCACACACACACACTTGGCCAGGGTTCCCTCTCCAGACCAGCTCGGAGCCACCTTTGTGACATCACATGACAGATAAAGAGGGCGATGACCCGGGCACCCGGTTGCCCCACGACGCAATTCTAGAATTTCGTGAAACAGTATATATTGGGCATCCTGTCTTGGCTGGAGGCATTTCTGACTCAAGAGTCTAGCAAGACGGCCTCAGGGTGAAAATGCTCTTGATCTAGACTAGCTCCATGGCTAGTCAGAGTAACGACGACGTATACCAAGTCATGCTGGCTCCTCCCGGTGATGGGGAGTCGGCAGGAGAGGTCCCGTCCAGTTCCTCCCTGCACCTCAATTTGGATTCCCGGAATTTGGAGAGGCGCGAGGGTCCAGCCGTGAGCCGAGATCCAGGCCCCCAAGACAACCCACCGCCACCGGCCCCAAACCGCGGCGCCTACAACGTGGGAGAAAACATTTTCGGGCTCTCCTTCCCAAGAAGGCTCTGGAGGATCGTGGAGGACACCACCTTCACGTCCGTGTGCTGGAACGACGACGGCGACACTGTGGTCATCGACGAAGACCTTTTCCAGAGGGAGATTCTCCACCGCAGGGGCCCAGAGAGAATCTTTGAAACTGACAGCTTGAAGGGGTTCATCCGCCTAATGAACCTGTACGGGTTCAGCAAAATACGCCCAAACAACCCTTCGGTTCATGCCCCAGGGAACAGGAGAACGATGGTAAAGTAGAAAGTTCTTGCGTTTCCCATGTTTTCTGTCCTGACACTTTCCTAGTAGACCCAGATGAACAATCTAATGAAAGGGTTTCATTTCTTATTAATATTTCAATTAATGTATTTCTCTATGCCTAAACAGAGGCCAGGGAACGTCACAGGTATGTGAACACCTTAACCTATGCATTCTGGGTCGTTCGTGAGCTCAGGGTCTAGGGCATAGTGAAGCTCACAGGCAGCTTCTTTTCTCCCTAGTAGAACTGGACCATTAAGACTGCCCTGGGAGGGGGGAGGGCAGGGAGTAGCTGTGGTGGTGGTGGGGCGGGTAGATGGGGCACGAGTGGGGGTGGCAGTGGCGGCAGCGATGGTGGTGGTGGTGGGGACAGTGGTGGTGGTGGGGGTAGAAGGGGCGAGAGTGGTGGTGGCAGTGGTGGGGGCGGTGGTGGCGGCGACGGAGGCGGTGGTCGGGGTGGGGGCAGTGATGGCAGTAGGGACAGCCGTGGCCGTGGTGGTGGTGGCGACGGCGGGGGCAGCAGGGGACACGGCTCTTTCCTTCCAGAATGTCTAAAATGATGAATCTCATTTCAGCTCTACCGCAACTCCAGCTTTCAGCGAGACAGGCCAGGGCTGCTGGAGAATATTCAGAGAAAAAGTGACCTGAGAACTGTCACCGGGTGGCCAGGGAGCGGCGCAACACCGTCAAAGAAAAAGAAGCCCGTGGTACCTACAAGACGGTCCCCACGAATCCATCACAAGGAATCCACCAAGGAGGACAAGGCAGCCCCCAAAGAAGGCCCAAATGTTCCGGGACCCAGTGGCACCGGGTCCTTTACCTTCTCTGGTATCTGGTCCCTGAGCAGTGCGGCGGGGTATGACACGGAGAATCCTGCCTCCGGGGAGCAGGGCGGCCCGTGTGGGGAGGGCACCTCCAGGAATGACACAGTTGCGCCCCCCGCTACCACCGGAAGGGAGGGCGCGGGGGAGCTGCCCACCGCCCCCGCACCCTACCCAGATTACGGGTCAGTGATGTCGCTGTACAACACCTGCTATTCCATCCTGCTGGCTGCCCTTTCCGTCATGTCCCCAGACGAGGTCCCCAGTGAGAACGAGAACGAGGAGGAGGAGGGCTCCTCAGATTACAGGTGTGCCCTCTGTGAACATTTCAAGGACAATCCAGGTCCCTAAGCTCATAGGCCACTGGTGACAAGTAAAAATCACTACTGTATAACCGTGAATCTGTTTTTGGCTTTAATAAAGAAAAGCAAAACTCGGCAGGAGTAAATAAACAATCAAACGGCAACGGCGAGTCTGTGTTCTTTTCAAATTGTGATACTACACACGCCTCATCGGATCACCCTGGGGAGGCTAGGAGGCCTGGCCCGGGACAGGTTTTGGTGCCGGTGGGTCCCCTTTTCTCTGAAGCAGCAGCACTATCACACACACAGCCCAGGAGCTGGCCACGAGTGTTGAGGAAGGCCCAGGAAGATCTGGCCCAGAGCCTTGCAGGCCGGTCCGGAGAAGACAGCAGGCCTCACCCCTGACCTTGGTGGTGTCCCCTTACAGCATTCATGTAGTTTGAAACAGGAGGGCCTTTCCTCATGGGTCCCCTCGTGATGCCGGCAAGTTTCTGATCAGCAGCCGAGTGCAAGTGCCAGAGGCCTTCCAAAGAGGCCCACCTCAGAGCAGGGACAAGGGATGCCGTTAGGCTAGCTCAGAAGAGACAGACCTTTCCAGTCAATGGCCGGAGGGGGGCAAGGGTGGCCTGGCATCCCCAGAGAGAACACCTACTAGAAACTCTGAAGGGAACACAGAAAAAGCAACAACAAAAGGTTCGCCACAAAAGAACCACCACCCCTCAATCACTTTCCCATCAGGGCTGTATTTAGGGTCCTCTTGCACACGACGTAGCCGTGCCATGTGTGGAACACGCATACTTCCTGGGCCAAGGGTCGCTTTTACAACAGAGCAACAGTCATCTGAGAGGACAGGCGGGTGCTCTGTTTCTCAGTCCGATGTCCTCGTCACCGTGAAGGGGCCGACGTGGCTGACCACTCCCGGGCCTGCCTTCCACAACAGTCCCTGGATGCTGTTCAAGCCCTCGCTGACTTTTGACCAGAAACGAGAAGGCCACTAACTAGTTCTCTTAAAACCGATTTCTTTGTACAATCCAAATTAGTTGAGGTGCAAAGGCCTTTATGGCAGCTTGCCCTTTCTCCTGAAGGTCAGGGTCCTTGAGGCTGTCGAGGAGCCCAGAGGGGCAGCTCCCAAGGAAAGTCCGGCCGAGCTGTCCCCACACGGGAGTGCGGAAATCGGGGTCCACGAACAGCACGCAGCCATAGCGGCCTCCGCAGCGGGGCCAAGCCAGACCACGCTGCTGTCGCCGACGGACGCTCAGCTCCCGGGGCAGGACGCAGCGCTCCTCCCTAAGCCTGCCCGCTCCTCAGGCCTCCCGCCCCGAGGGGATCAGGTGCTCTGGGATGTCTACCTGGAAGATGTCCTTTCCGCCTTTCCTGGGGATGGGCTCCAGCAACCACCTGGGGTTCGAAAGCACAGTGAGGTACTTCTGCTTCAGGCTGCTCAGGACAGCTTGCTTTTCCAGTTCCACGACCTCCTCCGGAGCTAAGTCTTCTGGGCACAGCAAAGTTTCCCCAACGTCAATAAGCCCTATGCGCAAAGAGAAGCACACGGTGGTTTTTCCTCCCGAAACCGAGGCCCACCTGTTGCAGAACACAGCTATCGATCGCTCCAAGCACCAGAGACTAAGGTAAGGGAGTCTCACCGAGGGGACACGGGATATGCTGGGCCCCTCTGACGGAGCATTTGCAACACGGCCAAACTCTGTTCAGGGAATTCTGGGTGAGGCCGAGGGAGGGAGAGAAAGGAAGTGGCGGGCCTTGTCCTCAATGACCACACCCAACTATTGGGCAGGTCCCTGCCCAACTTGCTTAGGGCAGCAGGCAGAGATCAGAAGGGCTCCCGACGCCAGGAGGAAGAGTCCGTCAGGTCCCCAAGCACTTCGGCAGGTGGCAGGTGCAGCCATGGGACCCGACCCCTCCAGGGAACTTATCCAGGATGCAGGGACCATGGGGGTGGGGCATCGCCCGCAAAGCCAGGCAACAGCTTGAGTCTGGAGGCTACCCCAAACCGCCTCCCAGGGTCTCTGCCACGTGTACGTGCGAGCACACACAGACACACGGGCTCGAGCACAAATACAGGGGTGTACACATATACGCCCGCAGGCAAATGCCACGTGGAGTCTGGGAACCTGTCCCTGCCTCCAAGATCAAGAACGGAACCGAGGCCCAGAGTGGATGCAGGCTTCCCCCGAGGTGGTGGGTCCCCAGCGACCCCCAGCCCCCGAGCCCAGGGTCCCTGGCTGCCCCTCTGAAGGGTGTGTTGCTTAAAGAAACCACGGCCTGGGCACCCAGCAGTTCTAAAGAAAACAAGCCACCCAACCCGGAGCCAGACGCTGGGGGGCAGCCCTCGGAGATGTCCCAGCAGCCTCTGGACTCCGGTCACTTGCCTGCTATCACACCGCGGCCATACTTCTCCCCTTCCCGAAGCAAGGCCTGAATCTGAGCGGGGCTCATGCCAAGCCTCTCGGCCAGCAGCTTCCTCCAAGCGCCGTCTTCCCAGTCCCTGTGGGCAATGTGGATGGCGATGGTGCAGTTCCGGTGGCCGCTCAGCAGAGGCCGCCAACGCGTCTCCAAGGTCTTGACCCCATTTAAGACAAAACCCGCATAAGGCTGCCGGAAGGAGAGGCAGCCGAACTTCATCTCCCTACAGCTCCGGGGCCTCACCTGGCCTGCGGAAACACGGAACCACGCACGTCAACGAGCATCACGCCCGGCGCTCCCCGCTCATGACACGCGGCCAAGACCTCTCCCCAGCGTCCCACGGGCCACCCTGAGACCCCACCCACCTGGTGGGGGAGCAGAGAGCCTTGGCTCCTTCCTTCTACCCCTACACGGTCAGCTGACGGGCCCAAAGGAAGGGGCCGGTGCTCACGACGACCTGTCCATCAGACGGAGTCCCTGGCGAGCTCGCGCAGGAGGGCGGAGACGGCTAGACACAGGCAGGGCCAGGACAGCATGGGGTCAGTGCCACAACAGAGGCCACTGAGCCCCAGGAGAGCACACATGGGGAGGCCCCTGGGTTTGCCACACCTGTGTAGCCCTCAGCACAAGGACAAAGACTCCCCCCAACCCGCCCCCTCCCCCAGCCCACACAGGCCTCCGCCTCCTGAGGCCTTCTCCGAATCTCCACAAGGCAGAGGTCCCCAGGACGCTAGTCTACACTCGCAGCCTCTGCCCCTTCGCCGTGTGCCACCCCCCACGTTCCAGGAACACACGGGCCACCCCAGGCACCAGTGACCCGCCTCGTGCCTGTTCTGTCCTCATCTAAGTCGTGGCCCGACAGCCCGGTGCCCTTAACCACCCCTCCCTCCCTTCTTCTCAGACTGGCACGCTGCAGGCTCGCCTGCTCCGTCCCCCTCCACACGGGCCACTCCCGCTTCGTCTCCACCTTCCAGAGCCAGCAGCCTCAGGGCCCCAACCACCGCCACCCTCAAATCCACTTCCGTCCCCCCTCTGCAAGGGGTTTCACCATCAATGCGTCGTTCCAGTCCCCGACCCAGCAGCTGCCCGGGCTCCCCTTCCTGCCCCGGGCCCTCACATCACCCGGGCGCCGCTCCCCCGACCTCCTCAGAGCCTGACCCCTCTCCATCATCGCCACGGCCACCATCCTAGTCCAAGCCTCCCCAGGTCCCGCTGCCCTCTCGGGCGGTCTCCCGATCATCCTCGGACTCGCCGCGGGCGCGCAGCACGCTAGCGTCTGCACCGTGGACAGAGCGGTTCTGGTACAGGAGTGATCCATCCTGTCACTCCCCTGACAGAACCTCCGAGGGGCCGCCTGTCCCATGCAGGACAGATCCACACTTGTCACCAGGGCCTCAAGGCCCCACGTGATCTTCACCCCCACCCCCTGCTATCTGCTCCCTTCTCCCCTCTACTCACCACCCTGCAGCCACAAAGGCCTTCCTTCCATCCGGGGCGCAGGCCCAGAGCATCCCTCCCTCAGAGCCTTTATCCGACCTTATCGGTTGCATCACGTCCCCGCCCAATTCGCAGGTCCGAAGCCTCAATCCCCAGTCCCTCAGAACGTAACCTTCCGTATAAAGAAAAGGTCTTTACAGACCCTTTGAGTTCAAATGAGTTCAGCTCGGCAGACCCTCACCCAGGATGACTGGTGTCCTTGTAAAGGGGTGAAGTTCAGGGACAGGCATGTGAAGAGGCAGGCAGCGATCCACCAGCTAGGGGAGGCCACAGATGGCCAGGAAACCAACAGAAGCTGCGGGGGAGGGACGGAACACGTGCTCCCCCGGCTCTCGGAAGAGGTGAATATAGCTGACGCCTAGAGCTCAGACTTCCAGCTCCCAGAAACGGGAGACCATTCCTTTCTGCTCTTTAAGCCACCCAGTCTGTGGGAGTCTGCTCCCACCACCGTGGCAAACTAATTCAGAGGTAGGAGTAAGCTCCGTCCCGGACATCTCCGCAGGGCGCACAGTGCCTTCTCCAGCCGGGGCACGTCCAGCACGTTCCTCCATGCCTGGACATCGTCATCTGTCCTCTTTTGCACTGCCTGTGTGGCCTCCCGTTGTTGCCTGTCCCTCCATCTGCTGACTCTTCCCTTACTGATGGAGACTCCCAGGCTGCTGCGTACTTTCCGCCGCTACAGAGGACGTCACAACAGACACTCGCGGGCAGAGGACCTGTTTAGAAGGCGGCCAGGGTCGCGGCATGCGCACCTGGGATGCTGATGTACAGGCCGGCAGATCACCTTCCCCAAAGGCTCCCCTGTGTAGGCCCCGCCAACCACGGGCAAGGGTTCCACGTCCTCCCTCGTCCACTGCCGGCCCTGAGCATCGTTACCCCGTTCCAGTCCGGCCAACCCGACGGGTGACAGAGGGTCGCCCTGTTCACTGGGTCCGGATTATTCACGAGGGAGGCTGGATGTCCCCCTGTGGCCTGGCCCTTTCTCTCTCTTCTACGAGGGTCGATAACCGGACTGCGGGTTTGCCTCGTGTCTGCCATTCAGTTTCTTGGCCAACCCTTTTGTCATCGGGGCCACAAAACCACAAGGAGGACGGAACGGTGTGGACGGAGCCCCTCGAGGGATGGAACTGTAAGGGTGCCCTCCTGCCCCACCCCGCAGAGTACCTGCTTTGTGGTCTGAGCAGGAAACGCTGTTCCACTCGTCTGGGCTTCGTCACCTGCACAAGGACTGGGGTGGGTGGCGGGGAGAAGACAAAGTCATTAGGTAGAAAAGGACAACGTTGGCGGTTGTGCCAGAACAGGTTTTCTGCTCAGCAGGGTTGGGGGACCCCTGGGACTCAGGAGGGCCCCCGGCATGGGAAACACCTCCCTCAAGGTTTGGTTCTGCTCATCGCGTTGACGCCCCAGCCAGCAGCAGCAGAGAAGATCCTCTCCTGGAAGCGGATCGTGTCCTTCCAGCCTAGCAGACCCCTTATGCGACAGGAGACAGATGACCCCCCCCACCTCCCACTGTCTCAGGGGAAAGATCTGGGGACCCCACAATCCCGTTCCCCTCAATAAAATCCTGAGTCGGCCCCTGCGGGAGGAGTGCCACAGGCAACCAGCTTAACACCGCACAGCTGCACAGCCGGGGGACCTCAGGTAGGTCAGAGCCCAGGGCCCAGGGGACGCAGGGAGGGACACCGTGAGGGAGGGCACGCTCCTGCTTCTACGCGCACAGGCCCGTCGCTGGTCCGGGCACTAAGAAGGATGGCGGGCGTTGTGACAGTGGCGGGAGGAGGGGACAGGGAAGGGTGGCCTGGGCAGCTCTGTGCATGCTCCCAGACCCGCCCGCCCCGGCCCGGGAGACCCCAGCCCAGAGGTACCGTCCCGCGGAGGGCCGAGCAGGCCTCAGCGGCACCGGCTTCCCGGCTCCCTTGCCGGCGGGCGGGTCCGGGCACGGAGGCGCGGGCACCCTCGGCTGACCCGGCTGCGGCCACTGGGCGGGATCGGCCGCTTCCGAGGGACCCACCGACGCCACCAGCGCCAGGACCACCGGCTCCCACGCGCCGGCGAGACGACGCTGGCCGCGGAGGGAAGACAGAGTGCTCCGCCCGCATCGTGGCTCTCGGGCCATCGCCGCGGCCCCCCTGAGGCCATCGGAGCGGCCCGGCCCCGGGGAACGCTGACAGGCTCGCTCAGGCGCCGGCGGCCCCTCACCTGACAGGCTCGCTCAGGTGCCGGCGCCCCTTCTCTGCGGCGTGTGCGCAGGCTCGAACCCACGTACGCACACGGAGGGGCCGAACAGGCCCGTGCGCAAGCGCGGAGGCCCGCGGCCAAGCCGTTACGTACACACGCAGTCACGTGCGCACGCACAGAGCCGCGCCAGCCCCGGCCGCTAGGAGACGTGTTTGGACTCACCGCGCCGCGACTCGCGGGGCACGCTCCCGCTCGGTGGGGAGGTAGGCACCGACGGCTGGAGCGGAACCGGAAGTGAGAAAAGAAATGGGGGCGCGGCGAGAAGGGGCGGGGTGGGCGCTCTGGGGACGGGCCCGCGGGGCGGGGCTACGGGAGGCGGGGCTGGGGGAGGGTTTCGGGCGGGCGGCCTGTGGGAAGGAGTTGGGGGAGGAGCTGTGAGGCAGGTTTCGGGGAGTAGCTGGGGCGTCCCTGCAAGAGGTGTGGGCTCCGGCTGTGAGAAAGAGCTGGGGGGGAGCTAGAACTGAGCTGGGGGGTGATTTGGCGGACGAGGAGCCGTGCGAAGAGCAGGGTGGGCCTGAGGAGGGGTAGCCAGCGGAGGTGCAGGGGGGATCTGGGGAGCGCTGGGGAAGCGGAGCGTGGGGAGGCGGCACAGGAGAAGCTGGGGGACCACCGGGGATGGAGACCTGGGGAGTAGCGGGGCGGAGCTGAGTGGAGGAGCTGGAGAGGGGCGGGTGGAGCTGAGGAAAGTGGGAAGGCTGAGCTGGGGTGCAGCGGGATTACGTTGGGGAGGTGGAATTGGACCTGGAGCCTTGGGAGGAGTTGGGGGGCCACTGTGGGTGAGGACCTGCGGAGTTGTAGGGCAGGGAGGGGGACCCCGGAAAGGCGAAAGGGGGGAGGAGTGGGGCGTGGCTGGTGGACCGCGCGGAGGAAGAGCTGCGGTCGGGCGGGGCGGAGCTGGGAAGGGGCAGGGAGGGACTGGCGGACAGGTTTGTGAAGGAGCGGCCAAAGGGGTGTGGGGATGGGCGAATCCTGCGAGGAGGAGCTGTGGAAGGGTCAGGCGGGGTTCCGGCGGAGCAGAGCGATGTCGGAGAAAGCTGGGAGGGGGAGTTGGGGACGAGCGGGGCAGGGCTGGTGGGTAGCTTCGAGGAGCAGGGTGGGGCTGGGGAGGGGTAGCGCCAGTTGCGGGATCGCTGGGAGGAGGAGCTGGGGCAGGGCTAGGGTGGAGTGTGGCGGGCCTGGGGACCCCTGACCGCAGGTACTGGGGGAGGAGCTAGGCGAGCTGGGGAGGAGCTGGGTGGACTGGTGGTATAGCTGGGAGGAGAAGCTGCAGGGGAGCGAGGGGGGGTTGAGGAGATGCTGGGTGGACAGGTGGTAGGCGGAGCTGGGGTGGGGCTGGGCGGGACTGGTGGGGCGTTTGGGAGGCGTGGCCGGGGCAGAGTAGGTCAGGACTGGTGCGGTGGTTGGGAGGCGTAGCCGGGGCGGTGCTGGGGCAGGACTGGTGGAGCTGTTGGGAGGCGTGGCCGGGACGGAGCTGGGCGGGACTGGTGGGGTCGTTGGGGGCCGAGCGGGGTCTGAGCAGATCGGGACTGGTGGGCTGGTTAGGAGGTGGGGCCGGGGCGGGACGGAGCGGGGCGAGACTGGTGGAGCGGTTCAGAGGCGTGGCTGGGGCGGAGCAGATCAGGACTGGTTGGGTGGCTGGGAGGCGTGGCCGGGGTGGAGCGGGTCAGGACTGGTGGGTGTGACTGGTGGGCGTGGCCAGGGCGGAGGCGGGGGGGGGCTGATGGGGTGGTTGGGAAGAGAAGGGGGCGGTGCTGGGTCAGGACTGGAGGAGCGGTTGGGAGGCGGAGCCGGGGCGGAGCTGGGCGGGACTGGTTTGGTGGTTGGTGGGCGTAGCCGTGGCGTGCTGGGGAAGGACTGGCGGAGCGGTTGGGAGGCGGAGCCGGGGTGGTGCTACCCGGGGTGGTGCTAGCCGGGGCGGAGCCGGCAGAAGTGGGGAGGGGAACCCAGGGAAGGGCTCGGGGGCGGGGCAAGGGCGTCTCAGTGGCAGCAGCCGGGCAGTTCCCTTCTGCCTCAGGGGACTTAGGCGTCTGGGTGGCACCGCATGGGTAGGCAACAAAGTGGCAGCCCCAGGTTCCTCAGCGACCTCAGGTGACCCTCAGAATGGACCCCGAAGAACACGGAGGCGGGAGAGGACGGCGCCTGTAGGTTGAGTCCTGCACCTGGACTCTGAAGGCCCTGGGCGGGCTCTCCTTCCAAGCCACCCTGGGGTGGTCAGCGGGGTCCTGAGGGACGGTCTTTAGATGAACGTTTTTTGCAGGTGAGAAGAGAAATGCTTCCTCTGTTTCCTGCTGCCCGTCAGACCTGACGTGTGCCAGACAAAGCCAACTTCTGTTTCCTATCCTTTACCTCTCAGTCGGGCTGGACATACTTCAGAGTCAGTGAGCTTTGCTCCTGGGGTCCCCTTACCCTCACCCTGCTTCCGCATTTGCTTGGTGACCAAGTTCCTGTCCCTGCCTCCCACATGTCTGATCAGGATAAATTCTCCTCTTCCTGCCCCCACTGCTACCTCCTGAGTTCAGGCTTGTGGTCTGGGGCTGGTGGCTTTTACCTGTGCCTCCCCACTGGCCTGGATGCCTCTTGTTTTTCCTTCTTTTTTGGGGTTACTTTTCCAAAATATTCAGTCACCCTTGGTTCATTTGGGTGGCCTGCAAGTGAGCCTCTCCTGCACATCTTTTACAAAGAGCAGGAATTTCTTTTTCCTCAGCTACCCTCTCCCTCTCAGTTCCCCACCCCTACTCATGGAACAAAATCAGCAGTGAGAAGTAGATAGACTGCAGATAGAATCCTTAAGAAAACAAAGTTTCTGGAAGAATGTCTTGTACCTCTGGTTTTTCCTGAGTTCTTGCGTAGCTGGGGACATTGCCCACAGGATCCAGGCAGATTTCTAACCCCTTTCTGGCCCCTGTGTGACCCCACCCTGCCCATTAATTTAACAGTGCTTCTTAAAACACAGCTTTTCCCAGGAGTTGCCTAGTTCCTAATGCTTAGTGTTCAAGTGCCTGAACACCTCTGGCCTCATTTGCCCATGTGCTGAATGAGGATAATAAACAGTCCTCAAGGGGTTGCTATGAGGACTGAATGGGCCCAGCTTAACCATCATGCTAATCTCCATGAAGCCGTACTCATAACATGGCCTTGTTCAAGTCAGCCCTCCTGTCTCCTTGGGCATAGGTGCCCCTCCTGTGTCATTGCCTGGACTCTTCCCCGTTCCCAGCACTCAGAGCCTCTGCCTTCCACACTGTTCTCTCATGGCAAATACCCTCCCTCACTTCCTGTGGCCTCATGAAGCCTCCCCTAACTGTCTGAGCCTGCTTTCAGGGCCTGCTCCTCCTTACTGACAGCTTTCCAGAACCTTGCCAGAACCTTTCCAGAACCTTGCCTGTACTGCTTTTGGGCAAGTTTACCTTAGGCCATTTCTGTTCTGTGTGTGTGTGTGTGTGTTGGTGTGTGTGTGCCCAGTCACTACAGCTAGACTGGGATTGCTCTGCAAACAAGGACCCTGTCCACTTCACCTTTTACTATCCCCAGAGCCTGCCTCTGCTGGTGGAGACACTCCTTAGGTGCTGACTGATGATGGCGATAAACAGTCCAGTTCAAGTCATCCAGGATTCATCAACTCTCCACCATGATGAGCTACTGTACCATGCTGGGCTTGGTGGATGAGTGACATAGGCCCTGCCTTGGACTCAGTACATGCTAGTTGGATAAGAAAGGCAAGTATGTCAGTAACTCTCATTTGAGGCGGGACCAGACATCATCCACAGAGAGAACTATCTGTGAAGTGCTGTGAGGCCTCAGGGGAGGCCAGTATGCTCCTCATTGGGAGATCAGGACGTTTTCAGAGGCAGCCTGGGTCTGAGCTGTGTATTGAAGAATAGACAAGGTTTTGAAGGTGGTGATAAAGGAGTCCAGTCCTGAGAAGTCCACTTCGGACTTGAAAGACAGGAGATCAGAGGCAATAAAGAATAGCACAGGCAAAGAAGTGGGTGAAAGTGCTTCTGTCCTCTTACTTCCTTTAGTCCTTGAATCAACCTGGAGAGCTCAGTGTTGTTAGATCCTCTTGACAGATGAGGAAGCCAAGAGCTCAGAGACCAAGGGACTTGGCTGAGATCTCACTTGGCTGAGGGTCGGGGAGAGTTGGGATTTAAACTCAGGATAGGCCCACCTAGAGTCACTGTGGCCGCCAGACAGGTTGGGAACCCAGGAATGCACTCTGAGCCTCATGCCAAGGCTGTCACCCTGTGCTATGAGTTATGCTTCTAAAGGTAGGGCTGGCCCCAGGCCTTGAGTGTGTTCTCATTACCCATCTGCGAGGTGAGGGGCTTGCCTCTGACTGCTTCAGCTCCTTTCAGCTACAATGTGATTCAGGGGCTTTGAATTGTGTTGCTTGCCTGTGAGCTGGTCTGCTCCTTTCAGACTGCAGGAGGGACTATGTCACTTGAATAAAAAGAGTATGTATTTCACAGGATATGCTTTATGATGGCTGTCAAAGAATCAGTTCTGTTTACTCAACTGAGGCTCGTGCTCTCTGGACTATAAGGAGAAGCTGAATCAAAAGGGAGATGAAGAGCCTGTTGTGTTACACAGCTGCCTGAAGGCAGCATCCTGAAATTCTCATTCCCAGTGCTCCAGTTGAGAGGTGTCACATCGGGCATATATGTTTATTTTTACACTCAACTGTTTTGCTGATGGATTCTCCAGAATGATCCAGGGTACCGTAGTTTCTGTCACAACTCTGTTGCTTGCTTCTAGGGATCTGTGTGGTCCAGGGCCATGTGACTTTAAAAACTATACACCCTTATACTTTAACATCAGCCCTTTCCATATACATCATCCTACTGGGATAGAGCAGCACTGGTGTGGAGATGAGGGAGTGCTGATGTCATCTGTAGCCACAGCAGATCTTCTGTATCAGACATTTTGATGCTTGTTTCTGTCCTCTTCCCCTTCCCTCTCCCATCCTAGTAAAACTACTCATTGGGACACATCCTGTTTGTACAATGACTGTTACTCATCTCGAATTAATCCCAAAGTAGTACCATCAATTTCCCTTGAAATACCAACAAGACTACTACTTTAAACTGTTCATACATGAGGGGGAGAGGAGTTGGGGTGAGGTGGCGGGTTCTGAGCGCTCACTCCCCATGCCGAGACGTCCTTTGTTGCGGCTCCTGGGCTGCTGTCCCTGCTGGGGTCCAGCTGAGCTGGCCTTCTTGTCACGGTCTGCAGGTCACAGCTTGCTTGCCTGTGGGTCCCCGTGTTCCGTTCTGGCCTAGGCAAAGGGCCCTCTCCAGGCCCTTTGCCTTGTCCCCATACCACACTGGATTCTCCCTGGGCTCCTGGGATGACATTGTTTTCACTTTAGAGATGAGGCACCTGAGATTTGGAGAGAGGAAGTGATTTGCTGCAGGTCATATAGTAAGTGACCGAGAGGGGACTCGAGCCATCCCGCCTCCAGCTGTGGTGACTGGCTCCCAGGACCCACAGAGGTTTGGAGGTAGCATATGCTGCCTGGAAGGCCCTTTGGAGCCTGAGCAACATTTGATGATGTGAGTGGTACGGTTTGGGAATTCAGTCTCAACCCATCAGGAGGTTGTCTCTCTCAGCTGTCTCTTGGGTTCTTGGACTGCTCGATTCGGTTCTGGCCCTGCCCAGCACAGCTGCTCTTGGCCTTGGTTGAGGAAGCCCCACTCCTCCAAACCAGCTCTTCCACTCCCCTCCGTGTCTACCCCGGCTCACACTGCAGTGCACGCATCAGCCACGGCAGAAGCACGCTCTGCAGTCGGCGTATTTGTGTTGGGTTCCAGCTCGGGCTGTCTTCCCATTGCCAGCTCTTGCGCTTGTCCCTCATTCCCAGGCACTTGGACATACTGGTTGCCAGCAGTTCATCCCGATTTCCTTAGCCTTGCTTCTCTCACACATCCTGCTCCCTTCTTCCCCATGATCTGGGGCCTGAGCCTTTTCTGTGTTTGATTTCTCTTCTGTAACTCTCTGCACCTACACACACAGGCCCAGTGAAGCTAATGAAGTTTAAGACTCAGCTTCAGGGTCGCTCTCTTGCCCAGGCCTGGAAGAGGCCCTGGCATTATGGGTTATGCTGGTCCTATGGCTTAAAAAGTCCAGGAGAAATGTTGTAGCTGGAGTTGCTCAGAGGTACCGCTCCTTGCATTCAGTTGTCTCCCTTCCTCTTGCTCTGGTGGTGGCGGTGCAGTGGCTATGGGCATACTGGGAGTCGGGCCCAGGAGATGCTAAATTGGGATATACTTGGTTTGGATTGAGAGAGTCCTGTCTCAGGGGCTCACAACCAGTTCCATACGTGTCTGAGTTACTGCTAGCTGCCCTGTGTTGAAATAGCTTCCAGGAATACTGCTGCTTTCTGTACCATTGCTCCCAGCCCTGGGACAAGTGTGAGGTGGAGGAGGACATTGTGATGTTGCGCCTCGTAGCACACAGCGCTGGAAGTGCTGGCAGCAGAGGAGAACCAGGGTCCACGAGGTACAGATCCAGAAGCCAGTCTGTGGGAAAACCTTCCAGTTGTAAATCAGATGCGGAAAATCGGCAAACACAAGTTCTGTCCTGCCAGGAATATTCTCAGTGTGTAGCACATGCAATCAGAAGCACGGCATGTGTTCATATTAACATGCGGAGGGGGGTATGTGAAGTGGCATTTTCCAGAATTCTTGTGACTGTGGGGCACACGCTTGCATCAGAGCTACCAATGCTGAGTAGCACGCCAAAAAGAGTTAATGTAGCTGGCTTGAGACTGCTGTGTTTTCAAAAGGTCCGCTTGCAAGACTGGCCCTTGGCTGGCCTCTGGGGACTTGGCTCACAGAGGGCATCCAGGCAACAGTAGACTCGTAAGAGGGTTCATGGTGTGCAGACTGTTTTTACAAACAATGTGGTTTATGCTGAACACCTGCTTCTCTTCTGGGAACCTGAAATTTTGGTGCACATTAGGCAGAGCGTTCCTACGTGACCAGGCCTGAATAAATTTCTTGGGCACCGAGTGTGGGCTTCCCTGGGCAGAAACATCACACTCATGTCACCGCACGTTCATTGCTGAAAGAAGGCTGTGCTCTTTGTGGCCCCTTATGGAAGGGAGAGAGGATAAGGGGTCTGCACAGGGGTTCCTCCAGGCTCTCCCCGCGTCTTTTCCTCTTACGATCTGCCTGTGTGTCCTTACTACCTTGCTATAATTCTTTTTTTTTAAAGATTTTTTTTTTAATTTATTTATCAGAGAGAGAGAGCGAGCACAGGCAGACAGAGGCAGAGGGAGAAGCAGGCTCCCTGCCGAGCAAGGAGCCCGATGCGGGACTCGATCCCAGGATGCTGGGATCATGACCTGAGCTGAAGGCAGCTGCTTAACCAACTGAGCCACCCAGGTGTCCCGCTATAATTCTTTTTAGGTGTGAGTACAACTATGTGCTAAGTCCCGTGAGTCTCCCACTACATAAACTAGGAAAGTAGGAATAATAGTTTGCAGAAGTATGTGAGGCAATTATTTAATAAAAGTACACTTTTGTTATGTCATTTTTCCCCTGAATTTTGAGATGCGTCTAATGTTTGTTGACATTTTCCAGCTTGTATTCTATTGCATTTCTTCCCTCATTTGAAATAACTCACTTTTGTTATCAACTTTGTATTGATATTTTTGTATTCTTATCCTTGGCGAGGGCCCCAAATATTAGAAGCTTCAGATTCCACCAAACCTGGATCTGCCTCTGTTGTCGATCCAAGACTTGTGACCTCTTGTTGACTTTGTTACTGTCACCTCATATTTCACAGGTGGGAAAATTAAAACTGAAAGGGGAAAGTTGAGCTTACTTGGCAAAACTGGGAAAGAATTCAGGTCTTCCAGCTCCCAATTTAATGTTCTTGTCGGTCCATTCAATAAGGTGTTTTGATGATTTGTCTGGAAACAATGGTCAGGGGACACTGGACACTGGACACAGACTGGATGTCACTCAGAAGAGTGAACTTCTAGTCCCTTCTTTCAGTAGATGGGTAATGTCGAATGAGTACTTCCCTTCCTGGGACACATTTTTTTTTTTTTTTTTTTGCTTTTGGAAAACAAAGTGACTGGACTAGATGCTCTTTCAAGTAGGTCTTTCTCTGATGTTCCCCAAGTTTGTCATTCTAGAAATGCTGGAATCACACAATCACAGTTGAAACCATTTATCTTCTTGTCCTTGGGTCTTCTCTGTTTTTAAAACAAATAAAATACCTGCCTCTCCCAGTTGTCATGGAACCCCTGGCACCATTCATGGAAGAGCAGGTGATCAAAAGTTTCTTCCATCCTTTTGTCCAGTCAGGAACAAAGGTTGTCATATGTGATTCTTACTCTTACTCCTTCCCTTTGGAATTAGAGAATTTTTGATCAGCAAACCCAAATTTTAAGAAAGAAAGAAAATGAAACACATATTCTGTTTTTAAAACTTTTTACAATGGAGATACAATTTGCAAACAGAAAAAAACACACAAATATTAAGTGACTAGATTAATGGATATTCACAAAGTTAACACACCAGTAATCTGCATCTATATTAAGAGATAGAGCATTGCTAGAACTCTGTTGTGATCCCCTCCAAGTTACTCCTTCTGCCCAAAGGTAACTACTGTTCTGACCCATGACATCTTTGATTATTCATCCGTGTTGTTGTGTGAGCAGTATTTCCTTTATTCTCCTCGCCGTACAGGATTCCGTTTTATGACTGTATTCTGATTTGTCTATTCCAATGTTTGTGGACATTGTCGGGGTTTCCAGGTCTTTGTTGTTACAAATAAAGCTGCTATGAATATCCTTGTGTTTACTTTCTTTGGAAAATACATGCTTCTGTTGCATATATGTCTAGAGGTCTAGCTGATGATTTATAGGATGTGCACATGTTTCACTTCAGCAGATATGGCCAAATAGCTTTACAAAGTGGTTGTAGTGATTTCCTCTCCCGCCAGCAGGGTGTGAGTGCCAGTTTGTGTCCATCATTGATTGCACATGCTGACATTTAGGTGGGTTACAGTTAGGTCTTATTTCAGTTTGTTTGTTTACATCGAGCAAACTTCTGTAGTGTACAGTTTCATGACATGGGACTAAAGCACAGAGCCTTGTATCCTTTACTACTGTCAAGATAGGGAAGAGTTCCCTCTCCCCCCACCCCATCACCATTAGCCCCTGCAAAGGGCCTGGAGCCTCCTCTTTGTATTCAACCCTTCCCCCACTCTCAGGCCCTGGCAGCCACAGGTCTGATCTCCATCCCTACAACTCTACCTTTCCAGATTGTTGAGTGAATGGAATCATGTGGTATGTAGTCTTTTGGGTCTGGCTTCTCTTAGCAAACTGTCTTTGAGTTTCCTCCCTGTGGTGGGTGTGCATTGGTAGTTCACTCCTTTTTATTGCTGGGTAGCCATCCATCATATGGAGGCGTCACATTTTTTTATCTGGTCACGTTTGGTTTGTTTCCAGTTTTTTTCTATTATGAATAAAGTTGTTATAAATATCTGTACAGAGGTTTTTGTGTGAACAAAAATTTTCATTTCTCCTGAGTAAATATCCAGGGGTGGGGCTTGCTGGGTTGCATGGTAAATGAATCTTTACCTTTATGGGCCCCTTCCCAACTTTTACAGAGTGGTTGTACCATCTTGCATTCCCACCGACAGGGTGTGAACATTCCAGTTGTTCCACATCCACATCTTTGTCAGCATCTGGTATTGCTAGGTTAAAAAAATGTTTTTAGCTATTCTGAGGTATGTAGTGATCTCTGATTCTGGTTTTAATTTGCATTTTGCTTATGATTAGTAATTTTGAGCATCTTTCCATATGCTCATTTGCCATCCGTATAACTTCTTCAGTGAATTTTCTGTTTAGATCTTTTGCCCATTTGAAAAATTGGGGGGCTTGTTTACTTACTCATTTAATTTTTTTTATTTTGAAATAATTACAGATTCAGAGGAAGTTGTGAAAAAATATATAGTTAGGTTCTGTGCACCCCCAAACGTCTCACTACCTTAGAGTATGGTGTTAAGGCCAGGAAATTGACATTGATACAATCCGTGGAGCTTATTCAAATTTTTACCAGTTATACCTGCACAACTCTGTGTGTGTGTGCGTGCGTAATTCTGTGCAGTTTGATCATATGTGTACCTTCATGTAACTTCCACCACCATCATCCTCATACCTCATGGTTCCCCTTTATAGCCCACCCACTTCCCACTCCACATCCCTTAACCCACGATGACCACTAGTTTATTCTCAGTGTCTATCGCTTCCTTATTTCCAAAGCATTACGTATATGGACTCCTACTATACCGTACGTAACCTTATGATAATGGCTTTTGTTTTTCACTCAGCATGATTCCCTGCAGGTTCATTCGAGTTGCTGCCATGTATCAATAATTCACTTATTTTTATTGCTGGATAATATTTCATAGTACTGATGTATAACAATTTAACCATTCACACATTCCATAAGTTTCCAGTTTGGGGCTATTATGAATAAAGCTGCCATAAACATTCACGTACAGGTTTCTGCACTAACGTAAGTTGTCATTTCTCTGCAATAGATGCTCAAGAGTACGATTGCGGGGTCAGCTGGGAAATCCATTTTTAGTATTTAAATAACTGCCAAAATGCTTTCCAGAGTGGCTGTACCATTTTATATTTCTACCATCAGTGTATACTGATCTATTTTCCTGGCATCCTCACCAACAATTTGGTGTCATAATTTATTACTTTATCCACTTGCATGGCCTTGTATCAATATCTCACTGTGCTTATAATTTGCATTTACTCGATCGCTAATGATGTTGAATATCTTTTCATGTGCTCATTTGCCTCTGTGTATCCTCTTCAGTTAAATGTCTCTTCATGGCTTTTGCCCATCTTCTAATGGGATTGTGGTTTTTGATGTTGAGTTTTGAGAGTTCTTTATATACTCCAGATACAAGTCCTTATTCCTTCATGGGATATAGAATTTTCAAACCTTTCTTCCAGTCTATAATTTGTCTATTCATCTCTGCAGGATCTTTCACAGATCAAAAGTTTATAGATTTGATGAGGTGCAGTTTATCAGTTTTTACTTCTATGTGTCATGCTTTAAATCAATCAGGCATCTTGCATAGATCTATTTCTGTGTTCTCTATTGTCTTCCACTGATCTGTGTGTCTGTGTCTCTCCAGTACATACTTCATTATTACTGTTATTGAACTTGGAGCATTCTTTATATATTTTAGATGTAAGTTCTTCAAATATGTGATTTACAAATATTTTTTCCCAGTCTGTCATTAGTCTTTTCATTCTCTTAACAATGTCTTTTATCTTTTTTAAAAATTATTTATTTATTTTAGAGAAAGCAGTGGGGGAGGGGCAGAGGGAGAGGGAGAGAGAGTCTCAAGCAGACTCCATGCTGAGCACAGAACCTGACATGAGGCTTGGTCTCATGATCCTGACATCACGACCTCAGCTGAAACCAAGAGCTAGATGCTTAACCAACTGAGCCATCTGTGAGACCCTCCTTTACCTTTTTTTAAATTGATATCCAGCATGGCCTAAGACCATATTTTTAGTGATTGCTATTACTTAAAATTCATTTTTTAGTGGCCCACAAAATAGTTGGTCTTTATGAATGTTACATGTGCAATTGAAAATGGTGTGCTGATGGGGCGCCTGGGTGGCTCAGTGGGTTAAAGCCTCTGCCTTTGGCTCAGGTCATGACCCCAGGGTCCTGGGATCGAGCCCCGCATCAGGCTCCCTGCTCATAAGGGAGCCTGCTTCCTCCTCTCTCTCTGCTTGCCTCTCTGCCTACCTGTGATCTCTGTCTGTCAAATAAATAAATAAAATCTTTAAAAATAAAAAAAAAAAGAAAATGGTGTGCTGAGGTCACCTGTTTTTGGGTGGCTTAGTCCGTTAAGCATCTGCCTTCGGCTCAGGTCATTATCTTGGGGTCCTGGGATGAGGCCCTGAGTTGGACTTTCTGCTCAGCAGGGAGTCTGCTTCTCCCTCTCCCCCTGCCTCCCCCCCATTTGTGTGCTCACTCTCTCTCTCACTCTCAAATAAATAAAATCTTTTATTTTTTTTTTTTTAAGAAAATACTGCTGGGTGGGATTTTGTGCATCATTTAGATCAGATTGTTTGATAGTGCTGTCTAGGTAATCTGAAACCTTACTAATTTTTGTCTGCATGTTCTGTCAGTTTCTGAGAGTAGTGTGGAAGTTTCCAACTATGATTGTGTATTTGTCTTTTTTCCTTTTTAATAGTGTCATTTTAGTGTATTCTTAAGCTCTGTTAAATGCACACATATTTATGATTTTTATCTTACTGGAAAGTTGACCTCTTTATTGTCTAATGTTAGTCTTTATTTCTGATAATATTCTTTGTTCTGAAGTTTTTGTCTGGTGTTATACTATAGCTACTCTGCAATATTTTGCTACTATTTTGCTTTCTAGTTATCTTTTAGATCAATTAAATGTAAGAAAAATCTATTTTACCTTCACTTATTTCTTTTTAACACTCTTGTTGGTGAACATCCGTATTTCAGACTAATGTATTATTTCAGCTTGAAAATTTCTTCAGAATTTTTTGTAGAGTAGGACTATTGGCTATGATTTCCATCATTACTTTTGCTTTTCTGAGAAAGTCGTTGTGTCTCCATCATTTAAAAATTAACCTTAAGGAAATAGAATTTATACACTGTATAATTCACCCTGTTAATATATACTTGAGTGACATTTAGGGAATTTACATTTAGGGTAACTATCACCAAAATCCACTTTTAGGACATTGCTCTCACTCCCAAAGATCCCTCATACCATGTCAATCATCCGCCCCCAACCCCAGGCAACCACTAATCTGCTTTCTGCTCCCTTCCAGTTATATTGAGCTGAAAGTGACATACATCACTGTATAAGTTTAAGGTATATAGAAATCTGCTTTCTATTCTTATAGATTTGCCTTCTTTGGAATTTTCATATAAATTGAATCATACGGTACTGAGTCTTTTGCATCTGGCTTCTTTCACTTAGCATAATGTTTTTGAGGTTCATCTGTATTGTAGCAGGTGTCAGTGTTTTGTTCCTTTGTATTGCTGAATAGTATTCCCTTGTATAGATGTAATAGATTTGTTTACTAATTGATGGACATTTGAATTGTTTCCGTTTTTTGGTTTTATGAATAATGCTATTGTGACCATTTGCTTCCAAGTCTTTGTGTGGACATATGTTTTCATTTTACTTCTTACCTGGAGTGTCATTGCTGGTTCACATGGTAAATTTATGTGTAACATTGAAAAGTTTCTTCAGAAGAATATTTTTCAACTTCAGTAAGTTAAACTATTTTTAGAAGAGATTGAATATACTACTTAAGAGATATTTGAATAATACTCTTCTATATTTTGTTCAAGGTGATGATGTTTTTAAATGAAACTACTCCTGTGTCATTAGATTATTACACCTTTTACATCAGAACTAAAGTGCACTATGTTTTACATTTTAAGGAAATAACTGCCAAACTTTTCCAAAGTGACTGAACCAGTTTACATTGGCACCAGTGATGTTGATTTTTAAAGATATTTTTTTCTGGGTATAGAATTCTGACTCGCATGGTTTCTGATAGGAAATCTGGTGATTCTTATCTTTTTAAAAAAAATTCCATGTAATGTTTCTTTTTTCTCTGGCTGCTTTCAAGATTTTCTCTTTGTTTGTTTGTTTGTTTGTTTGTTTCTTTTTTCCAGCAGTTTGACTATGATATGCCAAGGGGTGGCTCTGAGCTTGTATCTGTGGTTTGGTGTCATTTAATTTGGGGAAATTCTCACCTATTATGACTTCATAAGAAATTTTTTTTTAAATAAATAAGTTCCCATTCCCCCTGCCTTCCTTCTGGGATTATAGTTACACTCATATTAGATTGTTTTATATTATCTTGGGTATTCTTTTCTGTTTTTATTTCAATTTTTTCTCTGTGTATTTCAATGTGAGTAATTTCTCTTGACTGATCTTCAAGTTCACTGATTCTTTTCTTGGCTGAGTTGACACTGGCAGTGAGCCCACTGAACATATTACTTATCTTCACTACTATGTTCTTCATTTCTACCATTCCCATTGTTTTTTTTTTTCCCCCTTAGAGTTCATTTTTCTCTGCTGCAGTTACCTTCTGTTCATGCATGGTTATCTACCTTTCCCATTAGAGCTTTTAATATGTTAATAATAATTAAAGTTCCTTGTCTGATAGCCTCAGTGCCTGTGTCATATCAGATTCTGGTTCTGATGATTGCTTTTTTTCTCAAGAGTATGATTTTTCTTGCCTTTCTGTGTGTCTTAATTTTTTTTTGTTTGAAGCCGAACATCTTGTGTAGGACAGTAGAGACTAATAGAGACTGAGGTAAATAGTTCTTATGCCTAGAAATGGAAACACATTTCCTTCTGCTAGATCTTTAGAACAGAGTCTTGAGTACCCCCCCCTTGTTAGAAATTGGATTGGATTTGAGGTTGTTCTCACTGTGCCTATTCTTGGTGCACCACAGATTTCAAATTCCTGTAGCGATTCCTTCTGCTTGGGGGAAGTAAGTGGTGGTTTTCCAGAAGGCTGTTTTGTCAACACTAAGTTTTAGGTGTCCCCTTCACACTGCTTGAGATCTCTCTGCATGCTGTTCTTCCTCCTCTGTCCTTTTCCCAGCAGTTTTAGAATTCAGTAAATATCCTGAGGGAAAGCCTAAGAAACTCTTTCAGCGATAGATATATTTCCCTTTTGCTTGTCTTTCAGCCCATATGCTGAGTCCTGGGATTTCTGGAACTTCTGATCTCCTATGGCCGAGGAGGGAAGGACAGTGAAGACTTCAGAAATTCAGAGCTATGCTATGTGTTTTGTTTTGCCTAGTTTTGGATTTGGGTAAGTGGTAGCCTCCTGCTGGGATGTCTAGTCAGTTCTGAAGGTGGGTTTCGCTTAATCTAGACCATCTCTAAACAGGGAAATGCCTTGGGGAGACCAAGTGCTAGTGCATCCCTCAAGGTTTTCTTTGGGTCTTTGAAATTGTTCTTCCTCTGAAAGGTCAAAATCACCTATGATTCTGATGAGGGCTGCAGGCATCTAGGGACCTAAGCTGCTCCTCAGCAAGATGGGGAAGAAGAAATACTTCAGAAGCAGGAGGGACTGTTCTGGCACTTTTAGGTTGTTTGTCTAAGGGACTAATTTATCCTGACCTTTTTTTCTATGCAAAAAAATAGTCATAGAATCTGAAAGGGTGATTTAATCTTAATATTTGAGATCATACACAGGTGTTGTTTGACATTAGTTATTTTCATGTGAGGTTACCAAGTGCTACCTTCTTAGCAGCAGACCTGTGTAAAGTTAACATAAATCTTTGTTCTTTGCCAAAAGGCCACAGCAAATGATCTCTGGAGGCCTTTTCTGGCTCTAAGACAGGTCTTCAATTCTTGGATGCCTTCTTGTAATCCTTCTGGAATGACTTGGACTCTTTTCCAGTCTACTTGGGATAGGTTTCTTGTACAGCCTGAAGAGAGCAGTAAGTAGCCTGCATGGTCTGTCACCCTCCCTTTGGTCTAAGAATCTCTGGTGACTTGTAGGACTCTTATTTATGGTTGTAGTTATATTCTAACACTGGAATTCTCCACAGACTGCTGCTCGGAGAAGTTCAATGTCTCTGAGACGGTTTCAGTGAAAGAATTCTATCAAAAAGAATTTGCTGAATTGTGATTGCAAACAAAATAGCTTTGTGGGGACAAAATGTACTCCTCACAAGGGAGCCTTATGTTTATTTTCCAGCCTCTCCTCCCAGTGCTTCACTTCTGATCTCTCTGCAGAAAGAAACATTTCAACAGAGTACCCCGGCTCCCCCGTGGAAACTGAGACAATTATCTTCCCAAAGCCCTGAACTCCCCTTCCTACTTCCGAAGGAGCCCCTCTGTTCACAGCTGTTAAAGCTAGCCGGAAGTCCGGTTCCTTCCCCAGGCAGTTCTTTTTGGATGTTGGATGCACACCTTTCTAAGCATTGTGGTCTCCAAATGTAAGTTTAATAGCATAAATGTCTTTCTGTAGCCTGGAAGAACTTTATACCTTTGTGTTATCGAGTGACATGATAGTGTCTCATATTTTGCTGGAGCCATTTAGAAATTTTACTCTCCTAAGGGGATTTGGGAATCGTGGCTACATCCATTTTATCTGCGTTGTATATGGCTTCCTCATTCTGGGGAAACACAGTTCTTCATATATAACACACATGTGTGGTCTCACAACACCCAGGCTGAGAGACTCGGGAGGCTGTAGGAGCTCGTTCTCATTCTGTAGGTAGCAGTGGTAAAACATGGAGAGGCAAAAATATTTGCCAAGATGCTGATTCTGAACTCCATTTTTGGGACATTCCAGGGTGTTTCACAGGATCTCAAAGCGCCTCACAAAATCACTCTGAAATTCTCAAAGCCAAATTCATCTTAATTGACTTCAGTTTTTTTGAAGTTACAGCATGTTGGGGTTGGGGTAGTTATATTTAAAAAAAAAACACACACACAAGTCAAATCAATGAAATGCCAAAACTCAAGAAACATTTGGAAAGCAGTGGATTAGTCCATAAATACCAGAATAGGCATTAAAATAACCCAGGTCAGGTACTAAGAGGTATAAATTCTTGACTCATCTTCCATGAATCTGTATTTAAATACATATTTTGTGCGATGGTATGTCTGAAGATACTTCTCTTCTGGGCAGGCTTTCTACAGTACTTGGGGATGACCCCAATGACCTTTTGGGGAGATCTAATTTTTTTTCACTGCTAGAAGGGTGAAAAATATATGTTGATACACTTGAACAATGAGCAAGTTAGTTTGGCTGGAGCACAGGCTTATGTTGGGAGAATTACAGAAACATGTTTGGAAAGGTAGGCTGGGGCCACATTTTTGATGGCCTTGGATACTAACCAAGGTGTTTCAACTGTCTTTGATAATCAGTTTGCAGGCATTGAAGGTTTTTGAACAAGGGTTGATGGAGAAATATGGACTGGCTAGAGTTAGACTCTAAGGATATTAATAAGGCTGAAATGTGTAGGTTTGGCCCACATTGAGATAAGTGAAGACAGATCAATAAGAAACTTACAACAGTCTTGGTATGAAGGTATTAATTATTAAATTAATTTTATTTTATTATTTTTTATCTTAAAATTAGTAAATTAAATTATTTTATTTATTAAATTATTAAATTAATAATTATTAAAGGTGTTAAGGAAGTTGTCCAACTTGATTGTGAGCTCTTATTGCACTGGTGTTTAAAAACAGGTGAAGTGTTACCTTTTGAATTCTGCAGGCTTTCTAGTCTAAGATTTCTTCTGGCTCAGCTGCCAAAAAAAGAGGATCCTTTGCCTTGCCTTTCAAAGGCACCTGTTCCAAATGGGGTTCTCAAGCTATGTATAGTACTCTTGGCATCATGAAGTCTGTGTGGTTCCATGAATCTCCAAGTTCACACTGACCATCTTTGCTTTATTAGTTGAAGGAGGGGACATCACATAGACAAGTCTGAGGTGCTTAACCCATGATTTCAACTTGTCCCCTGTGAGCTTGAGCAGTGGGGCCTCATTTCATTCTGATGTTAGAGGACATGGAGGAATTTCCCTGCACTCAGTGTGACAGCCGCTATTTGGCTTGTATTCGAAGGGACAAATACAAGGGTAGTGCAATTTTGACCTGGGTTTTTCTAGTCAGTGGTTTGGGATGCCCAGCAAATATATAGTGGAAAATTTGCTTTAATGAAAAAAGGTTCTTTTTCTGTACCTTTCATTATATGAGCTTTTTAGCAAAGGAGACTTGTCTCTTTACATAGTTTGGTGATCAACAAATTCTGTCACCTTCCCACTAAGTAAGAGAAATAATACAAAAAACAATGGTAGAATAATTTTATAGTTATGGGAGTACCATAGCATCCTCAGGAACCTCGGCGCTTAGAGTCTGACGTAAGCCATTGGTGATGAGATGGGATCCGTCCCGTAAACTCGGAAGCAAAGAAAACCTCTTGCATCACAGTTAAGTCGGTATATTGATGCAGCAGTGATTTTGCTGCTGCCATGTCATTACAGAGACTGCTCATCTGGTCCGCACTGTTCCACTTATTGTGACGATCTTTATATTTTTATTTCAGAGATCTGAACCATTTGATTTCCATGTTGACCTGCTTTCATCGTGCCCATGCCTATCCTGTTCCACTAGGTGGCACTCTTACCCATGAGACTACTGCAGCCTGGCCTGCTACCTGAAGCGCCTGGCCCGTGGGCTGGGCTGTGGGTTCCTGTGCGGATGAAATGCTTGTGGGTTGCCTTGTTCCTCTACTCCCATCAGCACCAAGATGCTATTCCATATCTGCCTGCCTCTCCAAGTCTTATAAATGTTAACTGAGCACCTACTCTGTGCCAGGTGCTATGGTAGGCACAGAGAGGCAAGATTTGAGCTACACCATTGCCTGGGCCCTCCAGGAGCTCAGAGCCTGGGGACAGGGTGCAGGGGGCGGGGGGCATAAGAGCTAGAGTAGAGGGCCATGGTAGGGGAGAGAATGCTTCTCACTGGAGGCTCTGTGTGACCAGAGGCTAGTGGTCTTTGGCCCTGATTTGTGGGACTTGTTGGCATAGGTTGAGGGGCTCCGTGCATGCACTGGAAGGGAGAGACAAGCACTGTTGCATTATTTCACTGGCAGTGCCCCTGTTCAACCCCAGAGGCCAAGGGAGGAAAGAAGAGGCCAAGAATGCTCCCTCCTAACCCAGGAACAGACTGGGCTCTCCCACAGTCTCCGAGACACGTGATCAAACGTGATCCCACTTCTCCAGAACCCATGAGTGTAAACGTCTGTGGTGTTCTCATTTGGTTTCATTTGGTAGGCAATTTTTTTTTATTTTTGGAAAGTTAAATGGAAAATCACATCCACAACAGTAGCCACTGCTCATGTTCCTACCAACAAGAATTCATCATTCTTAACATCTTGATACATTGATTTCCAACGTTTTCCTGTGTTTATACTTTTTAAAAATTATGTAGACAACATATTAATTCTCGTTTGTTTTAATCTATGTTCTTCCCATTCATACAGGACCAGTTTTGGGGTTCAGTTTTGGGGTACCAGTGTGCCCTGACATCAGTGCCTCTCAGCATGATGCCAGCAAAGAGAATTGTTCTACCGTTTCTTTCTCCTTGCAGCTCAAATGCAAACTTACTTTTTTTTTTTCTGGAGTTTAAAATCACAATGTAGAAAGTGTGTCAAATGCACAACGATGAAAATAAACCATCTGTGGTTCTACCTCTTGGAGAGAATCATAGCTGAAGTTCATGTTGGTACACTTCCTTCTAGCTTTTTTCCTACATAGTTCTTTAGAACATTAGCTGTGTGTTGTGTTTAATATTTTTTAAAGATGTTATTTATTTTTCAGGGAGAGAGGGAGGAACACACAAACAGAGAGAGCAGCAGGCAGGGCAAGGAGACTGTTGTGGGAATCGATCCCAGGATCCTGGGATCATGACCTGAACTGAAGGCAGATGCTTAAGCAACTGAGCCACCCAAGCATCCCGGTATTTAGTATGTTAAAATGTGCCTTTTCACTGAATTGCTCATGTGTTTAAATATTCTTCTACCTCATGACTTTCAGTAGCTGCTCATTATTCCGTCCTATAGGGATATCATACTTGATAAGTACTATTGCTAGACATTTAGTTGGTCTCCTCTTTTTTTGCAATGATAATACCGTATGGTCTTGTACATAAATCTTTACATGGATGTGTGATCATCAGGATAAATTTTTAGAAGTGGAACTTCTGAGTTGAGTATGAACATTAGAAGGCACTCTTTCATTGTGTTTTTTTTTTTATAGCAAAGTAATATGTTTATCATAGACCATGTAGAAAGCACAGATTTACAAAATGGAGAATGTAAAAGTCACCCGTATTCTTATCACAGAGGTAATCACTATTAACCTTTTGTCACAGCTGTTCAGTCTTCTTTTCCCTGTATTCTACATACTCTTCTACAAATTTTTTTTTACTTAATATATTCTGAACATTCTTTTAGGTTCATTATTCTTCTACATTTTCAGTGGTTATATAGCATTTTCTTGTGCGGAAATACCAGTTTATTTGACCAACTGGCTACCGTTGGGCACTTAGGAAGAGAAATGTTTTCCCCTCCTGTAAAGAAAAGGCAGCGATGAGTATTCTGTGGCCAAGTCTGTGCAAAAATCTTTGATTGCTTCCTCTGAATAAACTCCTAGATATGCAGTTGTTCCTTCCTACATGTATGCATGTTTGTAAGCTTTTGATGGATATTCTCATCTTACAGGCAGATTATGGGGATGCCCCTTTGTCCCTTCTGTCTGAAATCTTGATTATCGCTGATGGGGTTTTTGCCAATCTGATTGCAAAGAATTAGTGCCTTATTTTAAGATCTGTATTGGCTTGATTGCTAGTGAAGCTGAACTTTTTTTCCTTTTCTCTACCCTTTTGCCCATCTTGCTGTTCTGGTATAGATATTTTTCTTATTTACTGAAGAGATTTTAAAAATAAATGTAAAATATTAATTCTTAGTCATTCATGCAGGTTTTCTCCTCTGGCTAGCTGTTGTGATGAACTATATGTCTAAACTGCAGTTCTGGAATAACCCCCTTTTGCTTGTGGTGGTGTATTCTTGTCTTGCTGGGTTTGGTTTGCTGGTATTTTATTTAGGATTTTTGCATCTCTGTAACTGGTGTTAGTCTTCAGTTTTCTTCCTCTGCGGGTTTGTGTGTGTGTTCTCTCAAGTTTTGTGGATAGGCTAACTTTAGTTTTATAAAATTAATGGGACTTATTTCCTTCTTTTTCTCTATAGCAGGAGCTACTTTCAGAGCATGGAAATTATTGGTTCCTCGTCAGACAGAAAGAACTTGCTTGTGAAACTGTCTAGGCGTTGTAATAACCATCGGAGGAAATGGCTTTGAACAGCGTTAGTTTGCCCCATGTTTTCTACTTCTTTGTGAGTCTGATTTGCTGTTTCCTAGGAGATCATCCATTTTGAGATTTTGAAATTTATTAGCATTTTTCAAGCTTTCTTGACCTATAACCCCCATACCATACAATTCACTCATTTAAGCCATTTCTAGTATATTCACGGAGTTTACAACCATCACTACAATCGCCACAATACATTTTAGAACATTAAAAAAAAGAAAAAACAAAGAAACCCCATAGCCCTGAGCAGTCATTCCCCATTTACCCTTCCTCCCTCTCCAGCCTTAGACAACCATTAACCTGTTCTCTGTCTCTGCAGAAGTGCCTGCTCCGGACCTTTCATATAAACAGAAAAAAACAATTATTTGTGGTCTTTTGTGACTGGCTTCTCTCATTTAGCATCATGTTTCCAAGGTTCATCCCACTGTAACATGTGCTAGTACTTCATTCTCTCTTTGTGTTTTGTTTTTAAATTAATAGACCTTTATTTTTTAGAACAGCTTTAGGTTTATAGAAGATTGAGCAGATAGTGTAGAGTTCCCATAAACTTCCGTGACCCTAGTTTTCCCCACTAACATCTTGGACTGGTGTGATAATGTTTGTTATAACTAATGAGCCAGTATTGATTTAATATTGTTAATTCACAACATATCAGTGATATATTAATATATAGTAAGTTCAGAGCTGGCATTAAGGTTCACTGTGTTGTACAGTCCTGTGGGTTTTGACAAAAGCATAATGTATATCTACCATTGTAGTGTTCTAGAGAGTAGTTCCACGGGTAGTTGGAGCACAGGGAACTTTTAGTGTTGTCCTTCCTTCCTCTGCCAGAACTTCTAGCGACCACTCATCTTTTCACAGTCTCCATGGTTTTGCCTTTTCCAGAATGTCATGTAGTTGGAATCATACAGTAGGGAGTCTTTCCAGATTGGTTTCTTTCACTTGGTAGTATGTGTTTAAGGTTCCTCCATGGCTTTTCATGGCTTGATGGCTCGTTCCTTTTTAGGGCTGAATAATATTCCATTGTCTGGGTGTACCCTAGTTAATTTTATCGATTCCTGTACTGAAGGACATCATGCTTCCTTCCAGGCTTTGGCTACTATGAATAAAGCTGCTCTCAATATCTCTGTTCAGGTTTTTGTGTAGACCTAAGTTTTCAACACTTAGAGATAAAAAGCAAGGAGCGTAATTGTTAGGTCATATGGCAAGTGTATGCCTTCTTTTATAGGAAACTGCTGAACTGTCTTCCACAGTGACTGCACCACTTTGCATTCCCTCTAAGTAATGAGTGAGAGTTACTGTTGCTCAACATCCTTGCTAGCATTTGATGTCATCAGTTACTTGGATTTTAACCATTCCAATAGGTACATAGTAGTATCTCATCATTGTTTTAATTTGCAATTCACGAATGATGTATAATGTGGAGCATCTTGCCATCTCTGTCTTCTTTGTGATGTTTTTGTTCAGATCCTTTGCCTATTTTTAAATTGGGTTTTTCTTCATTGTTAAGTTTTAAGGACTCTTTGTATATTTTAGATACAAGTCCTTTATGACATAGTTATTTTGCAAATATTTCTCCCAGCCTATAGCTTCTTTTTTCATTCTCTTACCAATGCCTTTCACAAAGCACAATTAAAAACAAACTTTTTAAAAGGTTTTATTTTTAAGCAATTCTACGCACACCATGGGGCTTGAACTTAACCCCGAGATCAAGAGTCGCATGCTCCACTGACTGAGTCAGCCAGGTGCCCCACAATTTAAAAAAATTGTTTTTAATAAAGTCCAGTTCCCTTTTATGGCTAAATAATATTCCATTGTAAGGATACACTATATTTTATTTATCTGTTTATCAGTTGATGGACACTTGGGTTGTTTCCTTTTGGTCATTATGAATAATGCTGCTATGAACATTTGTGTACAAGTTTTTGTTTGGACATATGCTTTCATTTCTCTTGGGTGGATACCTAGGAGTGGAATTGCTGGGTCATACAACTATTCTATGTTTAACTTTTTGTGAAACTGCTAAACTGTTTTCCCTAGAAACTGCCTTTTTCGAAGCAGCTGCACCATTTTCCATCCCCACTAGCAAGGTAGGAGGGTTCCATTTTCTCCATATCCTCAGCAACACCGGTTGTTGTCAGTCTTTTTGATTACAGCCATTGTAGTAGGTGTAGATTGGTGATTCGTTGTGTTTAGTTTGCATTCCCCTACTGACTCAATGTGGAACATATTTTCATATGCTTATTGGCCTTTCACATATCTTCTTTTCCTCTTCACTTTTGATATTCTCTTCCATGGGAAGTTCAGGGATTCCACTAATATCTTCAGACAGATGATTTCCAAATACTTACTTCCAACTCTGACCTTTCTCCTGAGATTGTCTCAGATTCCCTTCTCCTTACTAGGCACTAAGGTCCTGATTGCATCTCCAGATTAGTATATCCCAACTGAAACTCATCAGCTTTCTTCCCAAGCTTGGGAATCCAATTCTTCCTGTGTGCTTGATTCTTTTAATTATACCATTATTCCTCTAATGACCCAAACTTGAAACTTGGCATCATAACTGCATATAAGAGAAATTGGATAGGGAAGAGTTGATTCATTGCCAAGTTCTGTGTTGCTTTCCTAAATATTTTTTTTAGAGGCAAGCGGGGGGGGGGGAGAGGAGGAGGAGGAGGAGGAGGAAGCAGGCTCCCCACCTAGCAGAGAGCCCGATGCGGGACTTGATCCCACGACCCTGAGATCATGACCTGAGCTGAAGGCAGAGGCTTAACCCACTGAGCCACCCAGGCAGCCCTTTCCTAAATATTTTGCATCTGTTTTCTCCTTACTTTTGACTTCTTGATCTCTGTTCCTTTTTGACTTTCTCAATCCCTTACTCTCCTCTTCTCTTTCTCTGATCATTTGATCTCAGGTTATTTTTACCTGCCCCTTGAATGACCCACCTCTTTCTTGGCAATCCTCATTTGCGATCATGTATACTTTCTGGCTTGGTTATCTTTTAATGTCAGCCAAGATTAAAACTATCATTTACCCACTTATAACTCCCAAATATATATATTTCTAGTCCTGGAATATCTTGAGAACTTAAGACATATTCATCCACCTATCTGCAGGACGTTGCTACCGCACAGACTTTTCAAACTCAGTGTTTAAACTGAGCTAGTCCCATCTCAACTGCCCCCAGATTTGTTCGACCTCTCATATTTCCAGTTGACTGCAGCACCAGCCATTGCATGTTCTTAGGACAGAATCTGGCCATCATTCTACTCTTTGTTTCTCCTCGAAGCCAAACATTCACAAGTCTAATCCTCAGTTTTTATCCCCAAGCTACTTGTTTGTTCGAGCTTTCATCATCTCTCATTTAGATTATTTTAGTGACCCTCAGTCTGGTCTTCCTGTGTCTAGTTTCTCACCATGCCCCTGCAGCCCTTTCCACCCTGACCGCTGACACAAAGTGATTCTCCAAACTGAAAACTTAGCTATGCCATTGCATTGCAAATAACAAAAACAAAGATGACAATAAACAATAACAAAATAAAAAGAAGAAAATATTTATAGTCTCCTTGGTGGTGCCTCACTTTTCCGAAAGAGTATATATAGCTCAAGCTCCTTAGCCTGGCATATTGTCGGTCTTCCTACCTACTCCTTTAGTTTCCTTTTTCCTTACTCTCCTACCCCCATCTTATCTTAGTTTCCAGCAATACTCTGGACATTTAACACATTCCCTCTGCTCGGACTCCTTTGCCTGCCTTGTCTGCCTTTGTTCTTTGTTCTTCAAAGCCCTGTCCGGGTATCCCCCCACTCTGGAAAGCCTTTTTCCAGCACAATGAACTATACCCAGCTCTGAGATTCTTCCGTACTTCACACAATGTCATACTATAAGTAGCTCTTTTGTTTATGTGTCTGTCTTCTCTTCTGGGCTGTGGGCTCTCCAAGGACAGATTGTGGTTATTTTTCCAGCTATATAATAAGTGCTCAGTAGATTATTTATTGAATGAATGATTAAGATGTTCCGTGGGCCGGATTGTGGTCCATGAAGTCTAACTGTACATGGCATTGAGTGTGAAATAATATGATAACAGAGATTTCGTATCTTTTATTTTCAATCCTAGTTGACAAGCTCAAACCTTGTGCTTTCTTGGAGATAGGAATGGTCACCTGGCTGGTATTAGAGGGGATGAGTGATAAGAATCTGTTTCACTGAATGTGGACTTGATACTTTCTAGGAGCTCTGTACATGGAAGAAGTGCCTCCATCCCCTCTTTGCCTAGCTCTCAGTGTCACTTCTGATAGCTCCCCCACCTCTAAGAGTTACTTCTAGAGCAATGAGAGATCAGATCCCTTGGGGGATGGGCACTTTTATGTCACATGGTGTCATCTCTAGGTGCCTGTAGGGCTTGTGGTTCTAAGAAGCAATCTATGGACTGGGACCTCCCTTTAGAGGATGAAAAACTTGATGGGAGAGAGTAGTTGCTTAGAACATGTCCAAGAATGTCTAGTCCCAGGACTTTGGGGAGTTTATGGTCCCCTCTGGGCCTGCGGAATACAAGTCCTCAGGGGCAACAGCGCAGTTTGGTAGAGAATAGCCCAGAGCTAATCTGGGCTCAGATTCCTCAGGGTCAGCACATCAGTGTGGTTTCCCTGGGCTCTGTGTGGGACTGAACTTGAAGACTGCTGCTCCTGGGACTGAGATCCCCAGGAAAATCTCAGGGAACTGATAACTCACCTGAATAGATAGGCTTCAGGAAGACCTGGAAGAGTCAGGTTGTTGAGCCCAGTCTAGCCTGCTGCATTGGGTTTTACACCCTTTACCATGGAAACCTGAGCACAGGAAGACAGAAGTCAGTGGTGGGAGGGGGGTGTGGATTGTGGCTCGGTGAGGTTTTTTTTTTTTTTTTTTTTTTTCAGTAATGTTTAGCTATAAAGTCTGTGTCCTTGGGAGATTAGCACTGCCCCCACTAAAGTGGGTTCTCACTATGCGGACCTCCTCCAGTGGACCTCCAATCCCAGTTAGGCCAGTGTACTTCCTTCTGGACTAAGTGGCTTTCTTACCTGATAACATCATGAGCCTAATAGGGATTAATACTTAGTAGACTTTGGTTTTATGAAATGAGATTATTATTTCTGGTTCAGAGAGACTAAGGGAAAACTAAAATTGTAGAAATGTCTTTGCAATACTGTGTAACAGTTTATAGAAACACTTCACATACATTAATTGATTCATTCAGGCATCACACAGTCCAGTACTTGGCTCTTAGTAGACAGTCACATGTTTGGCATATGAATGAGCATGGAGATTTATTATCCCATTGTACGGATGTGGGAACTGAGACCCAAGCCTGTGAATTGAGTTTCCTAAGATCCAGCTCTAGAGTAGGTCAGCGTAAAGCCTCAACTTGAAATCAGGTTCATTGCATGTCAACATTTAGTAAGCACCTGTTATGTGATTGCCAGTGATGAATCAGCATGTTCCTTAGTTCCTCCTTAGTTTTGAGGAGCTTATAGGCTTGTCAAGGATCCAGACAAATGGGGAAATAATTTCAGCACTAATGTGCTGAGTGTTATGATAGAGAACTCTGTGTAATGCTGTGGGGTGACAGAGGAGGGGGGCAGCCTAGTCCAGTCTAATGAGATTATGAGAGGCTTCTTGAAGAAATTACACCTCAGTTACAGTTTGAAAGGCCAGTAGAGGTTGGTCAAACGTAGAGAGAACATTCTAGGCTGAGAGGTCATCATCAGTGCAGGCGCAGAATTACCATCCAGCATGGTATGTTTTGGGATTGCTGGAGTGTTCCTTCCCAAGGGGGAAGTTGTAGGAATGGTGACTAGACAGGTAGGCAGCAATCAGGCCATTGAGGATGTTAACTTTGCCTGGTACACCATTAGTTCCCAACCATTGCTGACTCACTCAAATCACCCAGGGCACTTAAAAAATAGAAAGATATCCCATCCACATGCCCAGTGATTTTCTTGATCAGCTGGGTTTGGCGTTCACCTCTGGAGGCAACAGGAAGCCATTGAAAGATTGGTAGCAGGAGAGGGGCATAGATTGTCATATTGGATACTCTCTGGTAGTGCTCTACATGGAGGCAGGTAGATTTGCCCAGTAGCATGTGGAATTTGAGATTTCATGGTGGATGGAATAAGTCAGTAGCAATGGGGATGGAGAGGAAGAAGCAGATGAACCAGATTTCAAAGTGGTGGAATCCTTATGATGTTTCGGGGAGAGAGGTGTCCAGGATAATTTTCCAGTTTTCTGGCATGGCTTCCTGGGTAGAGGGTAGTACTTCTGACCAAGATCAGAAATGGAGTGTGGACAGAGAATGGGGGAATAATGGATAAATTCAACATGGTACCTGTTGTATCTGAGGTTTTGTGGGACATCCAGATGGGAGGGTGGCTGTTTTGTTCTGGAGCTCAAGGTGAATGCCTGGGCTGGAGATACAGACCTGGGCCTCTCCCTGTGGGGGGGTTTAAAGTCATGGGAGTAGCATAAATCTCTCAGGGGGAATGTGTGGAGAGTGCATCTTCAATGATTCTATCCCTTTTTGTCTTCAGGGGTTATTCTCATGGAGAAACAGAAGCTTTTTGTGTGTTTGTATTGAATGTTGCAGTCAGGCAAGGTGGGGTGGTGAAAATGGTATCAAAGGTGAAGTTAGGGAACCTGCGTTGAAGCCCCACCTCTGCCACTTTGCCACCTGCAACCCTGAGCGGGAACCAAACCTCGTAACCTCCACGTCTTCATCTGTAAGGCAAGGGTAGTAGGAGTATCTGCCTTGCAGAGTTACTGGGACGATCCAGTGAGAACATGTATGTGCAAAATACCATGTAAAGAACGATAAAAAAACCTAGTTTCCCTCCCCTAAGAAACTTGGGCCAACATGTGGGAGTTACAGGGCGGCATATTTTGACCTCGCGTAAAGAAAGACTGTCTAATGCCTCTGAGCTATTGAATGATGGGAAGAGTTTTGGGAGAGGGGAAGGGCTGAGACTCTTGGGGTCTTTAAGCAGAAGCTAGGTTTCTGGGCTTCTGCTGAGAGTTTTGTTGCCAGGGGTAGAGTCATCCTGGATGACCTCCGAGCTCTCTTCCGTGGCTTACATAATGTTTGAGTTCTTAGGACACTTCTTATTTTTTAAGATTTATTTATTTATTAGAAAGAGAGAATGAGAGAAGAAGAGAATGAGCAGGAGGAGCAGAGGGAAAGGGAGAAGAAGAGAGAACCCGAAGCAGGCTCTGTGTGGAGCCCAAAACAGGGCTCTGTTCAAACCCTGAGCTCACCACCTGAGCAGAAACTAAGACATGCTTAATACACAGTACCACTCAGGCACCCCAGGACATTTCTTTACCCTTTCTCTGAGAATTTTTACACTACTTAGATTTTTTTTGAAATTGTAAAAGCAATATAGGTGCATGGTTATTTCTTTCTCTTTAAAATCTCTTAAAGCCCTAGGCATTTTGGTTCCTAAGTGGTGTCTAGGTTTATGTAACCCTAATAACTAGGCAGTCTGCTTCAGATCTTACTGCATGGGGCATTTATAGATGTTTTTATTCTAAATGCTCTAATGCCCTTTAATGACGATTCAGTGGATGCTGAAAAGTGTCTGTGGGTGCAGTTAAGGTCTCTCTCACACAGATGGGCAGCGGTGGGGGGTAGAGGGTGGGGTGGGGAAGGAAAGCTGGGCATTCTGATGTCTGGACAATTCTGAGTTACAGTTTACTTTAAAATGATTGAGTTTTATTATTTGCAGGCAGAAATAATACATGTTATAAACAGCTAACAGTATTGTCAAGTAGATGTCTTGCTAGAGTATGCTACAATGAGTAGGTAAAGATCATTTGAAATTAGCACACTAATTATTTCTATGCAAATGAGTGTTGTCAGAGAGCTTGGAAACAGGTTGTTCTCTGAACTGGGTTAAACATCCCCTAAGAGCTCATGTTTATACTCCTAATTTACTCAGAAACCTGTTGTTGGTGTTTCTTAAATAGAGGAAGGGTAAAATATGCCAGCCCATGATTGAATTATCACAAATTTAGCGGTAGTTTGAATTGAATTATACTTTTATGTATTTATTTTATTGCCAATTACTAATGTAACACATTTGCTAAAAGGAGGCCTAATTTGCTTGCTGACTTTCTGTACACAGAGATTGTCTCTCTAAATGGAAGATGTCCACCTATGCTGTTTGATGATGAATTAGCTTTGTGATAATTTAGATGACTTCCTGGCTCTTATTTATTTATTTATGTATTTTTAAGTATGGTCTATGCCCAACGTGGGGCTTGAATTCACAGCCCTACTGTGACTGAGAGTTGCACATTCTACTGACGGAGCCAGGCAGGTGCCCCACTTCTTGGCTCTTTTAAAAACATCATCAGAACAGTACCTCACAAATATTCGAGCTGGGAAAAAGTTGCTATAAACCATATAGAGGTGAACAACTTTGAAAAGCGAAGAATATAAGAATACAGACTCAGCCCTAATTGTGGGAGCAGCTTACTTTAATCTTTTCATTCAGTAGGCCCTTCACGATCTCAGAAGGCCCCAGGTTAGCTTTTGATTATCCTTTTTCATTGCAGGTAGTGATGCCAAGGGGTGGCCGAGTGAAGCTTCTAGTAGATATCTTGAAAAAGTGAATGCTTAAATACTCCCGCCTTCTCCACCTCACTCCCTGCCCCTGGTCTTCATCCACAGGAACTGGTAGATCATGAAAGAGGGTCTGTTACAAGTCTAGGTGGGGTCTCAGTAGGGGTGCAGGATATAAGGGCAGGGAGTGTGGTTGGGATGGCCGTTGGGAAGAAGGGAGAAAGAGAACCTATGAACAAACCTAAGCAGGAAGCTAAGAATGGTTGTCATGAGCTAGACCACGGGAAGATTTGTCAGAATCGAGGGTAACAGATACATGGAATGATGGGCACATAGTCCAAGTCTAAGCTAGTCAAACCCTGGTTAGGCCATCGTGTTCCTGCAGGATTTAAGCTTTGGTCTGACTGCAGAGGGAAGCTGAGCAGCTCCATAATCAGGCCGTTCTGTGGAAGCTTCGGAGTTTATATTCACTTATAACCTCATAGATCTCTCTTTATACCAGTAAATTACTCCCTACAACTCACTGCTTGTACATTTATTTTCTAGAAGGCTGACTTTAGAAGGTGATGTGTAGTGTGTTAGAACGAGCCATGTCAGGAGGGACCAAAACTCTTGGTTTTTAGCCAGTGCTCTTAGACAAGTCATCTAAACTCATGGAGCCTCGGTTTCTCTGCTCATAAAACGAGAATTGAGATGATAAAGACATTTGGTTCATCTCTCAGTTGTGAGTTCTAAAGCATAGAAAAGAATTCTGTGGCCTTTGGGATTTGACTTGTTTGACTTGAGGGAAAGAAATATAGCCTCAGCACCACAATTGAGCTAACCTATGAAAAGCCCCAAAGTCAAAATCAAACTACAAATAGATCCTTTCCCTTTCTTGTTTGCCAGAGCCAGGGATGTTGACGATAGTCTGTGCTCTGTTGGGCCATTTAAACATTTGTGGAAATGGCACAAGCCAAAGCGACGAGGGTTGAACAGTTGTGCTCCTCGGCCTCTGCAGGTGCCATAGACCAGAGGCTGCTGTGTTCCAGGGACTCCAATGGGGCGGCTACCCCCTAGTGATGCACACACCACCAGCAAGCTGGAGAACTTGGGTCACTTGACAAAATCGCACCTGGCTCATTTGCTGAGGGCCGTAGTAAGATAGGCTGCCCATCAGTCCTGCCGGGCTGAGACCAGAGACATAGGGGCTGCCAGTGGACTTTAAAATGTTAATTTAAAAATAGTCCTTAATTATAAGAAATAGCCTTAATTATAGCTTACCACAGGCAGACCATGCAATTCTGAGTAGTTTCACAAACGAGGAAGTAAGCGAATAGTTGGTAAATGCTGGTGAGTTCTTCATTTGCATGCTGTCCCACACCCAAATTGTAATACTGCAACACCACAATTTTCAGACAAATTACCAGTGCAACAAATTAGCACAATTTGTTAATTTCCTCTTTAATTGCACTACAAAGAGTAGTGTTTCTGTCTTTTGCCCTTTTTGACGTAGAGGCTCATCTTAAAAGCAGCAAGACTTTTAACGTAGCTAAATCTCTGTCTATAACAAATAGAGCTTGTTTTCATTTTCCTTACCCAGCCGGCTAAGATTTATACATTAATTATTCAACTGATGCATCTTAAACATCCTAGTTAAAATACACAGTGCTGGCCAGGAATTGTTCAACCCCCAGCACACTTTTGTTTGCCTTCAAGGAATAAATACTTAGAACTGTAAATGGGTAAACTCAGTCTTTCCATGTGGTGAGGTCAACAGAACTTGGAGTGAATATACAAAGGATAGAGAACTAATTATTACTGAGATTCAGGTAAGTGATTTCTTCGGCATTTTAGCTGTCACGCTGTGGAATAATTGCAAACCCACCAGGAAGGACTTGCAAAACACAACCTACTTATCCTTTCCCCAGTGGCTACATAGAATTTTTTTTTTCTGTTTTGCAGTTTATGCCAACCCTCTCTTTAATCATTAAAAGGAATGTTATTTTAAGTATTGCTTCCTGAGTAACAGTGTTTGACTGAGATCCTACAGAACGGTGACTTTGCCCAGAGTGTGACTTCAGTGTGCTGGCGAGATTTGAAGCAGTCGGAGCTATTAGTAATGGAATGCAGAGCTCTGTGGCAATTTTGCTTAAGTTCTGTTCACGTTAATATTCCATCTGACTCATGTAACCATTACCATCCAGTCCCATCAGTGACAACGAAAAATTGTTAAACACCATTTCATAGGCATCAAGTGTTTTGGCTTTGGTATAATTTTATAATCATGCCTTTATTGCAGCATTTTAATACTACCATTTAAATATCAGTAACAGCAGCAGCAAATATTGTAGGCATACCACAGAACCGCCCCGTTAGTAGGTATCCCAGCTTGGTGACTACATTCCTTCCTGCTTCTGGGTCTTCGCATATTCTGTTTTTCGTCCAGTTATGCCCTTCAAGTCTTGGTTTAAAGGCCTTTTCAGACCCCCCGCTTTCACCCTCCGGTATTCTTGATCACTGTACAAGTTTGTTTCCTTCATAATATTTGTCACAATTTCAAATGATACTTGTACCTTTTTCTTGTTAATTGTCTCCCCTGCTAGTCTATAAGCTATACAAGGACAGAGACCATGTCTGTTTTTATTCATCTGTGTGTTTCCTTGCCTAGCAAAGTAAGTAGGGTCTCTAAATATTTTGGTGAATAAATGAGGCAGTGTGGCAGACATGCAAGGAGGCAGGAGCCTTGTGTGCCAAGGACCTCCAAATTAATCTCATGGTTGCATGTGCTCCTGCCTAGGCCTGTGGGACTTGCAACCGGTATGTCCACATGCGAGCTAGACATTTCTACCTGATGGTCCACAGGCACTCCCCGGTCAACATTCCAACCTTTAATTCATCAGCCTACCTCTCAAATCTCTTTTTCCTTCTCAGTTATCACTTGAATAATGGCACTGTCATGTGTGTCATCATCCAGGTAAGACATTTGGCCTTCATTTTCCCCTTTCTCTTCAACTCCAGCACCCAGTCCTGTCAGTGTGTCTTCCTGAATACTGCTCGGATCTGTCCTCTCCTCTCCGCCTCCATTGCCGTGACTTTGGTTCAGGGCCCCATCATCTCTGATGTCGACTAGTGCCAATGCTTTCTGGTGGTCTCTCTGCTTCCTCCGTCTTATACCCTCAAAAGCACCTCCCTCTCCACCAAAAGTCAAACACTATTCTCTCTCCTTCTATCTAGAAGTCAGAAAGGACTGGCAAGGCACAGAAGTAGCTGGAAACTTACTGAGTAAGAGATATTCAAAGATTGCAGACATATGATTTCTTCAAGATTAATTTCCTTTTTGTTTTTCTGCTACAGATCCAATGGAATAAGCTATTAAAATGGTTTGAGTTTCTGAACGAAAGCACAGAACTGTGCCAGCAGAACAACATAAAGTTTTCCTTTCTTTCTTTTCCTCTAGCATCTATCCATGATGGATGACATGACCATGAATCTTTGCTTAAATATGGACTCCTGAAATATCATAAAATCCCAGAGCATCGGAGCTGGACAGAGGCCATCTGGATATTTTGTCTGAGGCTCAGAGAAGACAAGGACCTTATTTAAGGTCACACAGTGAGTTAGCTGCAGAATTAGGACTCAGATTCCATTCTGTATTCCTCAGGTAATCATGAGTCTTCACTCGGATGCATTATTTAAACATTTGGCAGCTCTAAGACCCGCACCTCAGACCGCTGTGGCATGACTGCCTTCCTTCATTGGACTTCTTTTTCTTATTTTGCTTTGCTTGTGCCTGAGTGCTAATGAGTGAAATTAGGAAAAAGTCTGACCTTTATAAGTGACATATACTTCATCAGTGATTTCCAAAGGGGATACTTTGGAGTACTAGAGGTTTCTTGGAGCTTCCCTGGGGGCCTCTGTGTATAGCAGTCAATGGGTCCCAAGGAAACTGGTACTGCCTGCCAACCCCCATCTCATACTCCACAGGAAGTTTTGTTTTCATTTGCTTTATATGGGCCCACACTACCACTGGATTTAAGTGATTTCATGTTGAAAAAGTTTTGAAAACTGTACTTCAGGAAGGCACTTGGTAGTTTGCTCCCCCAGTTGAATATTCCAATTAAACAATATTTCTGTGGTTTTGTGTCTATTTTTGTTTTTACCCTTCTCTTTACAATGATAAAAGGCAGGAAAAAACTTCAGGCTTGCTCATGTGGATATTGTCATTTGAATGTTGATTGTCCCAAACTAGTTAGTGGACCAGTGACTGAGGCTGGGGCTTCATGACCTCTCGGCTATGAGTTAGATAGACCATACAAGCACATGGGTCAGGCCCGCCTAGTGTCCTGTCTTCCCCTTTAGGCCAGGGAGTGCATGGGATTACTTGGTAGTAAGTATGTTGTCATGAAGAATCTTGTATCCTTCTCCAGCTTTCTTGAATTCTGTGTCTCCAGTCTTTGATACTGACAAGTGCCGAGCAAGATGGAATGTATGATTCTGAGAGCCAGATGTCATGGGGGGGTAGTAAAACACTGTGGGCATGTCCATGGAAGGAGAAAGTTGATACTGAAAATTGATGTGTGTCATTGTGCAGGGTCCCAGAGGGTAGTCTTCCAGTTTTTGTTATGGGAGGTGATGATGGAAGGGATTCAGGGCTTTGAAGGAGGGGCAAACAGTATTTCCCACTTGACCATTTTCCTTTGGTTTCCAGAAATGGTTGACATACTCTTGATACTTCTAGATGTGATGAAAGACAAGGCCACTCCTAACTTTGGTGGGCCTGGGACAGGGGTACAAAATGTAGACTGACAGCCAGCTTCCCCTTCTCTCCAACCTCTTGGCTCTGTCCTTACCTTGAGGGGCCTTCTGCACAGGCCTATAGACACAAGCCGTGCTCCACGGAGTCCCAGTCTAGAGCATCAGCATTGCCTCAGAACTTGTTAGAACTATAGACTCTCAGGGCCCACTCTAGGCCTACTTAACCTGGATTACCTGGATTTTTTTTTTTTTTTTTTTTGAGAGAGAGGAAGAAAACATGGAGGTGGGGTGGGAGGAGGGGCTGAGGGAGAGGGACAGAAGGAATCTTTTTTTTTTCAAGATTTTATTTATTTATTTGATAGAGAAAGATCACAAGTAGGCAGAGAGGCAGGCAGAGAGAGAGGAGGAAGCAGGCTCCCTGCTGAGCTGAGAACCCGATGCGGGACTCCATCCCAGGACCCTGAGATCATGACCTGAGCCAAAGGCAGAGGCTTTAACCCACTGAGCCACCCAGGCGCCCGAGAGAGGGAATCTTAAGTAGGCTTCATGCTCAGCACAGAGCCCAACATGGGGCTTGATCTCACGACCCTCAGATCATGACTGGAGCTGAAATCAAGAGTTGGATGCTTAACTGACTGAGACCCCCAAATGCCCTGTAACCAGGATCTGGATTTTAATAAGATTCCAGGTGATTCACAGTCACATTCACGTTTGGGAAGTATCATTATAGCCCACATGTTCAAATTCCAATGTTACTGGGTTGAAGGGCAACAGCCGTCTCATGGCTGCCCCTCCAGTGCCTTAGGCCTAGAGATGTGCCCATTCTTGGGAAGACAGAGCTGGGGAAGAGGATGGCACGGGCCATGACACAGGCTTGGGGCATATGGCCAGGGAGTTCAAGGTCTTGGTATATTCTGAGATTATACTGTAGAAGAGGGAAGCGTAGAGTTGGAGTAGGCAAGTCCCTTGGCCACATAGACTCCCTGCTCTGTGGAGAGTGGTATGGTTAAAGCAGGGCCAGAGGAAGGCCCTTTAAATTGTGATGCCTAGGCCAGGGACTGGCTGTCCCAGTCTCAGAGTGATACTGTTGACAGGTGTTCTAAATGTCTATGTGGATGGGGGTTGGATGGGGGTGGATCATGGCTCTTTGAGGTACTAGGTGGCTGTCAGTGCTTTGGTGGCTCTTTAGGGTATGGGGAAGTAATAGCAATGGGGCCATTACTGCCTTAAGAAGGAATCAAAATGAACTATTGCAAGCAAACTCTTTAGTAGCAAGGGAGCCACATTCATTGACTTGCCTAAGGAAGGCATGCAGCGAAGATGCTTCCCGTAGTGCCCAGTGACAGTTCGACTAGACCCGCTGGCAGCGTGCAGCAGGAGGCAGTTGGGTGTGGATGTGAAGGGCTTTGAACAGCTGCCTTCAAACGGAAGACAGAGGCTGTTTTCCTCGATGAACTAAGAGCAACGGCTGGTGTGGTTGAGGTGTGGGGGCTGGTGGAGGGGATGGAATGTGTCCACTGCCACCTGGACAGTGCCATGTTTGTGAGACAGAGGCGGGTCTGAAGTGAAGTCACACCTCAGCTTCTTCAGCTGCGAATGGACCCACAGTCCTTGCCCTGCCTACCTTGCTGAGATGTCAGGCAGGGCTGGTCTGAGAATGGATACAAAAGTGCCTTGTAATTGTCAGGTGGGGTATACATGAAGAAAATGGTACTCATCCTGCCACTTGCTGTCTTTCCTTTGGGAGAAAGCCTTCAGCTGCCCACGAGTTTTGGATTTAGACTGTCCACCCTTTAGCCGTGCACAGGGCTCTGTGCAAAGCCATCTCTGCCCCTATGCCTGGTGCCTTCCAGCCCCTTCCAAGCAGATACACTACTGTGATTCTCATTTTTTGAGTTCCACAGTGGGGGAGGGGGATTTTATATTGGCAAACATTTCTGAAGAGACAAATAATTGCCTCTGGAAAGAGAATACTTTTCTCTTCCAAAAATTCACATTTGCTGGTTTAAATTGATGTGACTTTATTTTTTTGGCTAGCACTCTGCAATGTTCCACTGAGCGGTAATTATTCCTTTGGTGTTGCAGGAGTTTGCTGAGAGAAGGGAACTAAATCTAAAAGAGTGAATCCATCTGGTGCATATGTTGAAGATTTCTCTGAGGCCACTGACACTGAAATGTTAATGCTAGAATTTCTTATCTATTGGTATCATTTAGGTATTGATAAAATGTGATTTAATGCCCTAGGTCATTGAATCAAAGGCTGAATTCCATTCCTTTACATGGCACTGGATGCCCCACACGATGGAGGACCTTTCTGGCAGAGCACAATGGTAAGGTAGACCCTGCTTTCCAGTCCTGCTACCTGATTGTCAGGTACTGTTATTGCCCCACGCCTGATCTGGGTAGGTACCCAAACATCAGCAGCCTGAAGACTCAGTGACTCCCCGTACTTGTAGTATCAGGAATAGCATTGGCAGGATAGAAGGCATGCCACCCCCCAGCCAGTAGGTGATATCTGGATTAGTTTGAGACCTCAAGTATTAAGTGCCCCTGGGAGGAGCCCCCGGAGCTCATGAATCTGCAGCCTTCCTGTTGACTTGATAGTGTGGGTGAAACTGGGGTGTGCTCCAGGAACCCACCGAAGGCTGTCCTCCTTGGTTGGGGCTCTGACATCCAGCCTAGGCTTGGCTGGGCCTTTCCCTGGGGTTCTGGGCTCCATCTGTCTGCCAGCTAGGGTCTAACCCAAATAAAACCCTGTGGAAACCCGGGGCTCCCACCTGCCTGGTGATTAGTGTTGCCGCTGCTGCAGGGTCTCTCCTAACAAGATTGCGTTCTGAAATGGCTAGCTTTTGTTTGTCATTTTTTTTTTTAATCGTTGTAACTTGGCCAGTAAGCCCTACTGGGGACAACTCTGTGGTCCTCCACATTCTGAGTCTGTTTAATCTGTGCTCATTCTCCTTCTCCTGTTCTCTTGGCATTGCTCTTTGGAGTCCTCACTATCACTATGAAAGTTCTGCTCTAAAACATGGGAAATGGTCTCCTTTATCCCATAGTCGTGTTACACATCCATGGAAAGCTGTAGGCATCTTGAACCTCACTTGGATTTGAACCCACATGGAGTTCCTGCCTCCTCTCTCGAGGAAGCATCAACCGAAGAAGCCACAGGGGATTTGCCAGCCTCCTATGAAATAAAATGCTATGTGCTAACAAACAGCTAACTGTCAGGATTCATTAGTAAAATCTGGATGTTCTAGCCTTTTCACAATTTTCTCTTTCCTCTGTGGTCCAGTGTGAGATAGACTCTTGGGGGTGAATTGTCACTGGGAGAAATTCAGAGCTGCCCTGTGTCGCTGGCACATGGCCAAGGAGAAGCCAATGAATGGGTTACCACCATTTCCCCCAAAAGCTGTTAGGGAAGGTTATCAATTATTTTCTTTTTCTTTTTTTTTAAAGATTTTATTTATTTATTTGACAGAGAGAGAGATCACAAGTAGGCAGAGAGGGAGACAGAGAGGAAGGGAAGCAGGCTTCCTGCCTAGCAGAGAGCCCGACGTGGGGCTTGATCCCAGGACCCTGGGATCATGACCTGAGCCAAAGGCAGAGGCTTTAAACCACTGAGCCACCCAGGTGTCCCTCGATTATTTTCTAAATACCTTCTAACCTTCAGCACAGGCTACTATGGTTATTAAAGAGACACCATCATGTGTCTTTTTAAAATAGTTGTCTCCTTTTTGTTTTCCTAATAGTCAATACACCCAAGTCCCTCTTTGGGACCCAAAGATGATGATGTTTCTTTCTTTACCCACAGATTTTATCCTTGCCCTTCTGGCAAATGGACTTGAATTGCTCCTGCTTCTGGCAGCTGGCAGCTGGAAGCTGGTTTTACTTCAAGGTCCTTGGGAAGGCCAGACAAGTGCCATTACACAAATCACTGGTGACCGCTGTCAGCCCGCTGGCCCTCTCTCCACACTTATCTCTACCCCTGCCTCCCATCCCTTTCCACAGAGGCTTGCAGGTGGCATTTTTCTTCCAGGACAACAGACTTGTGGGTAAAAATTATGTCTAAAGGTACAAATCAGCAAACTCTGGTGACGTATAAGTAGGGTAGCGTTTGACCTATGCAATAAATAGCACTCTATCATTTGTATATTACCCACAGTGTATCTAACTAAAAGTTCTTAATCATGGCGCGCCTGGATGGCTCAGTGGGTTGAAGCCTCTGCCTTTGGTTCAGGTCATGATCCCGGGGTCCTTGGATCGAGCCCCGCATCGGGCTCTGCTCAGCAGGGAGCCTGCTTCCTCCTCTCTCTCTCTGCCTGCCTCTCTGCCTGCTTGTGATCTCTGTCTGTCAAATGAATAAATAAAATCTTTTTAAAAAAAAGTTCTTAATCACATTTGTGGTGCTTAGAGCCCTCAAACCAATTCAGGGGGATTTGGAGAAGCTATTGTGGCATTTCTGCCCCATGGGTGTAGTAAATGTTACTGTTCGGTCTTTTAGTTCACTCCTAGTCCATTATTCAGTGTTGCTGTGGACCACCTGGACTCCTGGGCCACCCTTTTGCATTGAGGGGGGAGAGTATACTTTGTTTTTGCTTATTCTACATCAATTTCAACTCAATGAGCATCACAGATCCACTAATTAAGATCTATGCCTATGTTGTCCTGCCACATTTTTAATTTCCCAATGCCCGGGTGAGAAACAGAATCCTATCCAGAGTTGTTTTGTTGTCCTGATTGTCAGGGTTCAGAAACATACATTATACCTTGTTTCGGGGTTGGAAGACTTCTGTGGGCTCCTCATGCCTCTGGCCACACTGAAGTAGTATTTTGAGAAATAAGTTTTCCCTTTGTTTGTCTAGGCTCTAGACAAGCCTTCATATTGACCTTTTTGAAGCATCCTGTGGACTAGTATGTTTCACTTGGTACATTTGTTACTTTAAGAAATTGGCAAATGGTTTGTGGTACCTGTTCAGATTTTTTTAGCACATATTTATCGAGTACCTTTTGTTGCCTAGGAGCTTTGCTGAGTGCTGGGAAAGCATAGATGCGACATACCCTGTCCCTGCTCCTGGGTTGTCTCACAGTCTAGTAAGAGAGGAAGGCACATCAACAAATAACTGTAACACTAAGCACTGGCTAGAAAATTCCAGATCAGGCACTGGCATGAGCAGAGGTTGAAGGCAGGAAAATACATGACTGGCTTGGGGAATCATAAGCAGTGTAGCAGAGTGAAGTGTGGTGCGTGTGTTGGCAGGAAGCTACTGGAGAAAAAGACTGGGAGGGGGATGTGGGTCAGATTTTTAAGAACTGAGATTTTTAGCTCTCTGAAGATGATTGGAGTATCCCTTGAATTCAAGAGGTTGGATCCATGGTAACAATTCTGTCGATATCCCTAGAACTTCTGTTTAGTTTAGCAGGAGGTGGAAGACAAAGCTATTAAAAAAACGAAACTGTGATCCTCAACCCTAAGGACCTTGTAAGTCAGAGGTTTGAGCATCCTGTATGGCTTGGAACTAGAGCTCTGCACTAGTCTGAAATGTATGTGATCTATCTTTGGCCTCGGGAAGGGAGATATTTGGTTTGGAGGAAAGGTTGGGAAGGAAGGATGGCAAAGCTGGATAGTTTTGCACCTACTGCCTGGTCAGAAATTTGCAGTTTGATTTCATTACTGTCTTTGAAGTATTGTTGCGTCCCAGAACATACAGAGGTCCGTATTTAAGACTAAGTGTGAATATTTCACATCCAATTCAGATATAAAGGAGCAAGCGGTTTGACTCATGTAGGTGGTTCTACTTCACAAGTAGCCACTATCCAATGAGCAGCCAAAGATCAAGCCATTTAAGAATGTGTTGGGCATGAAAGTCTGCGGCTGCTGTTCACAGTACACCCTGACCCAGGCACAGGTAGCGTTACCCTCTGGTCCAAAGCCATAAGCACTGTTCTTATTGCTGACACACCATCTTCCAAATGGGTGCCACTCTCAAACAGGGAGTATGGTTGCACTGCTGCGGAGACGCGCTGAGGACACAGCGTTTGCTGGAGGTCCTCTCTCCTGTTTCGGTAGTGCTCTTCAGGTTGATGAAATGCCCATTACTCCTATTGCTTCATCTCTGTATTAGTTGGCTCTGAACCCTTCTTGGGCTGCTGTCTCTCTTGCTGAAAGAAGCACAGCACAGATTCCTCCAGACATAAACAGAGAAACTCTCAGGAAGAAAAATCTCTGCAAGGAGATGTCAGGGTCTACTTGGACAGGTGTCCTGTGGTCACTGAGCTGCCCCTGAGAAGCCCCTTTCTACTCCGCCCTGAAATGAATACTTTCTGGAATTTAGCAATGATGGTTTTATAATACCATGTCCCAGTCCTTCATGCAGAATGATTCTGAGTACTCCTGATCACTCAGTATAAAAATTCTTAAAACAAACAAACAAACAAACAAAAAACACCACAAACAAAACCAACTCTTCATTCATCTGTTTTGTTTTTATCATCAGTGCTTTGGAAATTACAATCCTGGAGGTGAAAGTCCTACAAAATGTTTAGAGTCGGTCTTTCATCTGAAGGAACCTGTCTGAAGGGTCACATGGTAATTGAGTTTCTCTATTAAGAACAGTGTTTTCCTCACTGCAAATCCTGAGCACTGGCAAGGAAATTCATATTACAGCCTTGCTGCTACCTGTATCTTATTCCTTATACTGGATCCCCACTAGAATGCATATATATACATATATATATACATATATATACACACACATACACACACACATATATATATGATTATTTTATATATATTTAATATATACTAAATAATAATTCATTTAGTATATATTAAATATATATAAAATAATCATATATATATGTATATGCATATATATATATATTTTTTAAATCAGGCTTATAACAACAGCAAGAACAAAACAATCATGTCAGTACTGCTCCCTCTCAAGCCTGTTCCTCTGGAACAACCACTTTTTAATGGTTTTAGCTATTACTTTTGGTATTTACCTTTGTATTTTATATAATATGGTCATACTGCTATTACTTGATTCATCATTTTAGGTATTGTTTCTTGACTTCCTGTGATGGTAGATGGGATCTGGCTGTCTTATAGCCTATTATCAATGAGGCTTGGCTAGTTTATGCTGCAGACAGACCACTCCTAATTACCAGTGACTTTACACAACTAATGTTTATTTCTTGCTCATGCTACATGTTCAGCCCATGTGGGTAGGGAGACTCTGGCTCATGTTGGCCCTCCAGGCTGATGGAGGCTCCATCACAACACCTGATTCTGTGATCTCTGCCAAATGGGCAGATGATAGGGGGATTGCATCCTGGCTGTCAAAGCTTCTGCCCAATATGGTACAAATCAGTTTTACTCATATTTTATTGATCAAAGCGAATCATGTGGCCACACTTAATGTGAAAGGAGGCCAGGGAGTGCAGTCCTGCCAGGGACCTGGTAGGAGATGCCTTAAAGTATTTAGGAACACTGCTAATGACTGCCACATAGTCTCGGCCATGTTCCCATGTTCCCTATTGCCCTCATGTAAGTAAATCACATATTTTTTTTCAAAATGGAAGTTCAGTGTTTGTATCATTATAGGTTGGTAAATATCATACACTGGCAAGCCAATGTGTTATGTGTACATGTCATTTTAAAAATAATATTTTATTTCCCCAGGGTCAATAATTGCCTGATTTTTTATTTGCCTACTATTCTTTGTATTGATTCCTTATTTTTCTCCACAACATTTGTCAGACTTGTCAAACAGTTCTCTGTGTTGTTTTCTAAATACGAAAAACTATCAGATAACCTATGAATTTGTTTTTCTTCCTGCAGTCTTCTCACGTCCTGATCCGGTCTGGGATAGTTGCTCTCCAGGTTTGCGGATTAGATATCATCCTGGAACTTCTGTTGTCAGTTTCCTGATTTAGAGTCCTAGATTTCTGGGGTCCATTGTCTCCCTCTTTTCTGGTTTACTCACATATTTTGTTGGAGCACATGCTCTAATGGATTCCTAAGTAAAGGTGTATGGGAAGTATACCAGTCAGCTGTTTTAGTAGGTTGTAAATATTCTAAAACCTCCCTGGCCTATACAGCAAGCTTGCTTTCTTACTCATGTCCTATGTCCTTTAGGCATAAGCTACAGCTCTAGCTAGGCCTTTTTCATTCTGGGACCCAGGCTGAATAGGAAGACCCCTTTTGGGAAGAGCATTTCTCATGGCAGAGGAAAAAAGAGGCCTGATGAAACTAGTGATGACTCTTAAAGCTTCTGCTTAGATGTGGCATGCATCACTTTTGTTCCCCTTGCATTGGTCAGAACAAATCTTATGGCCCAGCCTGATACTAAGGAGGAGGAAGGGTAAGGCAAAATTGTACAATTCAGTATAGGAAGTAGATAGTGTGGCCACACATACAACTATACGTTGATCCCCATCCCCACCCCTGGAATTTTGAAGGACCTGCTCCATCATCTCCTGGTTTTCAGTGTTATTGAATAGTCTGATGCTGATCTGATTCCCATTCATCTGTAGGAGACTTTTCTTCCTTTACTCTGGAAGCTTTTAGGATTTCCCTTTAACCCCCACTATTCAGAATTTTAATGATGATTTTTCAGCTGGTGTGGATCTTTGTGCATTCATTTTGCTGGTCCTTCCGTGGGTCTTTTCAGTGTGGAAATGTATATCCTTAGTTTCTGGGGAATTTTCTTATTTAATCATTTCCCCTCTGTTTCTTCATTCTGAAGTTCCAGTTACTTATTAGACCTCCTTGAATGTTCCTCTACTTTTCTTAGCTTTTTTTCTCTTGGTCTTTCTGTTCTACTTTTGGGAAGACAAGTATTTTAATCTTCCTCTTCCCCCTTTTCACATTTTTATGATCGAATTTTCAATTTTCATTAATTTCCTTGTTTTCTGTCTCTCCCTTTTTCATACTGGCCTGCTCTTACTTATGGATATATATCTTTTCTCTTATCTCTCTGAAGAATGTGTGTGTGTTTGTGTGTATTACATATTGTAAAATATATGTGAGGTTTCCTTCTATTCTGCATCACTTGTGTTTTCTCTGGGTTCCTTTTTCCAATTTTTTGAAGCCTCTCTCATGTTAGAGGCTGTCCCTAAATGTCTTGTGACACTTGGCAGTCGATTAATATTTAAGAGTGGAGCCCTCAAAAGCTGATTGCAAGTGTTGGATGGAAAGGCAGAGCTTGTCAACTGGTGTGCTTCACTACAGTGATTGGCAGCAGTTGACTTTTTGTTGGAGGACATCCAAATGCCAGTGTATAGAGGAATTTCCTCCAGTGACCGTCACCCATGGAAACCTTTAGTCTACCTGCAAGTATTTTGGGATTGGAAGTAGGCCGGCTAGGTTCCTGCCATTCCATTATATTCCTGTCATTCACTTGATCCCTCTATTTTCTTTTAGGTGCTTCAACCCACCCTCTACTTTACCTGATATTCCTAGTGCCCTGGTTGAGTCTGATTCGTTGTCTTCAAAACTATATCTCTTGGGTCCTGGGGTTGAAAGGAATGGAAGGAGTAGTTACTTGGCAAGCTGCATGGATGAAGGAAATGTGGAAGCCCACTGACCCTAACTCCAGTGGTACCTGGTATTTCTAAGCCCTAAGCTTCTCTAGGATTCTTTGGGGGGCAGTTGGCTCACTTTTTATTGGCATTTCCTTCTGCAGGCACTTAGATTATCGTTTTGTCTACTGTTCTAAATTGACATACCTTACCTTAAAAAAATCTGTGGATAGTTCTCATCTACTACGTCTCCTTTCCTGTTCTTCAGTCTGGGTGAAACTTTGCCTCTTGCTCTCTTCTCTCATTGTTTTTATTTGTTTTATTTGTTTCCTTTTATTGTTTTATTTGTTTCATTTTAAGTCCTTTATTGTTGTTTAAATAGGGATTCCTGAGAGGGAGAAAGAATGAATGAGTATCACTTGTGGTCATCCTGCCATATTTAACCAGAAGTCAAGCTGTGGAAGAATTTTAAAATGTAGTTTTGTTTACCTCCTGCTGAACTAAACATGGCCTTAAAATACACCCTTGGTCTCCTAAATGAAAATAGCATTATACTTGGATAGGTGACATGTTTTCACTACCAAACTTTAAAGATGAAACTTAAATATTGATGGAAATTAAAATGTCTCACACTGAGCATGGTAAATGAGTAAATGAATGAATCATTGAAGAAAAAGGAAAGATACTGTAATGGCTAGTCTTGGTTTAATACTTCAGATCCCCCTCTTTACCCTTCCTTTCCTTGCTCTGGGGCCCTGGAAACTGGCTTCAGTGGACCAAGTCACCCAGGCCCCCTCATCCTCCAGTTTCTGATGGGTTTGGCCAATGCGGGAAGGAAGAGGATCAGAAAGTCAGGAAGAAAGGGCTGTCTGGGCATTTATTTCTCTATCTCCCTGTCTTCCAGGTCACAAATGGCAGGGATCGTGTCCCTCTACCTATATCATACCTTCTGTTGGGCTGTCCCTTTTGGACAGACTCAACTTTTACCAGGCCCTACTCTTTCTCATTTCAGGCCCAAGGATGGTATCAGCTTCTTGCTTTGGGCCCAGGCCTGCTGCACAGTCTCTTGTTGGTCCCCTTCACTCTGCCCAAACCTTTAGTTACATCTTTTTAATGTGCTCTCTGTTGCCTGCCAGGACCCTGGATGACATAAGCCCTCTAGTAGAGCTATCTTGGCATCATTTAGGTACTTTTGGACAAAGTACTCCACTTGATGGCCCACATTTCTTTCTGTCTGAAAAGTGCTGAGGTGGAAAATGGTGGTCTAGTCTCTGGTCTGAGAGCCCCTTCTGGTTCTGACATCCATACTTCTATATGAGGGAGCCCTGATCCGTAGTAAGCTCTAGCTCCAGTTCTCTCCTTCTGACTGTGGGCAGTGGCCATTCTGCGTGGCAGGTGATCACCAAATAATCGCTTTCTTATTTTGGGAGGCAGTTCGCTGGAGTGAAAGAATATAGACTTTAGAGTCAGACCAGGGTTCAGAATCAGGCTCTGACACTTTCTTACTAAGTGACCTTGAGTACATGACTAAACCTGTCTAAGTGTCAGGTTCTTCATCTAAAGATGAGGGGATATGGTAGGCACTGTTAGTTACCTATCTAACAGGCATCTCCTTCTTTGTTAAAAAATGCTGATTTCCATCAGGCACATAGCTGAACTTTTAGTTGGATGTTTGATACTTGCAGCTGGTGGTAGATTTCACTAGTGTTTACTAACATCTGCTTCTGTCCTTCTGTGAACATGAAAGACTAACTTCCAAGTCCTCTTGTAGTTAGTTGGGGCTGTGTGATGAAGTCTGGCTAATGAACTGTGAGGGAAAATGACCTGTGTTGCTTCACGGCTGGAGCTGAGAAGAGCAAGTATGCAGTCTCACGTCTCTCCTGTCCCTGCTGGCAGCTAGCAGTAGCCTTCCTGGCAGAGCCTCCATCAGCCAGGGTCGCTCAGTGACTGTGGGGAGCACAGATGCTCCTCATCTTGCAGAGAACAGGTAGCACAAGTGAGAAGTAAACTGGTGTTTTTGTTAAGCCAGTGGTGTTTTGAGGTGAATTTGTCGCTGAATACACAGCTGAAAGCATCCCTGTAGGCAAAAGACATTATCTTCCTTCAAGGCTTGTATGGGTCGGACTTTCTGGATTTTATTCCTAATTCTGTGACGTATAACTAGTATGACCTTGGTCAAGTTACTTAACCTTTGATGAAGTCCCAAAAGTTCATTTTCACTTTTGTTTCCTTTGCCTTTGGAGACATGTCTTGAAGTTGCTGCAACTGATGTTGAAGACATTACTGTTTATGTTCTCCTGTAGGATTCTGATGGATTCCTGCCTCACATTGTGGTCTTTTATCCATTTCAAGTTTATCTTTGTGTGTGGTGTAAGAGAATGATCAAGTTTCATTCTTCTATACAAAGCTATCCAATTTTCCCAGCACCATTTATTGGAGAGACTGTCTTTTTTCCACTGGATATTTTTTCCTGCTTTGTCAAAGATTATTTGACCATAGAGTTGCAGGTCCATATCTGGGCTCTCTACTCTGTTCCACTGGTCTATGTGTCAGACAGTACCATCTTGTCTTGGTGATCACAGCTTTGTAGTAAAGCTTGAAATCAGGCAACGTGATGCCCCCAGCTTTATTTTTATTTTTCAACATTTTGTTAGCAATTCAGGGTCTTTTCTGGTTCCATACAAATTATAGGATTGTTTGTTCCAGCTCTTTGAAAAATGCTGGTGAAATTTTGACCTGGATGGCATTGAAAGTATAGATTGCTCTGGGCAGTATAGACATTTTAACAATGCTTATTCTTCCAATCCATGAGCACGGAATGCTTTTCCATCTTTTTGTGTCTTCTTCAATTTCTTTCATGAGTGTTCTGTAGTTCTTCGAGTATAGATCCTCTATCTCTTTGGTTAGGTTTATTCCCGGATATCTTATGGTTCTTGGTGCTATAGTAAATGGAATCGATTCTCTAATTTCCCCTTCCATATTTTCATTGTTAATGTATAAGAAAGCAACTGATTTCTGTATATTGCTTTTGTATCCTGCCACATTACAGAATTGCTGTATGAGTTCTAGTAGTTTGGGGGTGGAGTCTTTTGGGTTTTCCATATAAAGTGCCATGTCATCTGTGAAGAGAGAGAGGTTGACTTCTTCTTTGCCAATTTGGATACCTTTTATTTCTCTTTGTTGTCTGATTGCTGTTGCTAGGACTTCTAGTACTATGTTGAACAGTAGTGGTGAAAGTGGGCATCATTGTCATGTTCCTGATCTCAAAGGGAAGGCTGTCAGTTTTTCCCCATTGAGAATGATATTCACTGTGGGTTTTTCATAGATAGATTTCATCAAGATAAAAAGCTTCTGTACAGCAAAGGAAACAGTCAACGAAACAAAGAGGTAACCCATGGAATGGGAGAAGATATTCACAAGTGACAATACAAAGGGCTGATATCTAAGATCTATAAAGAACTCATCAAACTTAACACCCAAAAAACAGATAATCACATCAAAAAATGGGCAGAAGACATGAACAGATACTTCTCTAAAAAAGACAAATGGCTACAGACACATGAAAAAGTGTTCATCATCATCAGACATCAGGGAGATTCAAATCAAAACCACATTGAGATACCACTTTACACCAGCTAGAATGGCCAAAATTAACAAGACAAGAAACAACAAGTGTTGGAGAAGATGTGGAGAAAGGGGAACCCTCTTACACTGTTGGTGGGAATGCAAGTTGGTGCAGCAACTTTGGAAAACAGTGTGGAGATTCACTAAAAAATTAAAAATAGAGCTCCCCTATGACCCTGCAATTGTACTACTGGGTATTTACCCCAAAGATACAGATGTAGTAAAAAGAAGGACCATCTGTACCCTAATGTTCATAGCAGCAATGACCACAGTCGCCAAACTGTGGAAAGAACCAAGATGTCCTTTAACAGATGAATGGATAGAGAAGATATGGTCCATATATACAATAGAATATTATGCCTCCATCAGAAAGGATGAATACCCCACTTTTGTATCAATATGGACGGGACTGGAAGAGATTATGCTGAGTGAAATAAGTCAAGCAGAGAGAGTCAATTATCATAGGGTTTCACTTACTGTGGAGCATAAGAAATAACATAGAGGACATGGGGAGATGGAGAGGAGAAGGGAGTTGGGGGAAATCGGTGGGGGAGACGAACCATGAGAGTCTTCAGATGCTGAGAAACAAACTGAGGGTTTTGGAAGGGGAGAGGGGTGGAGGGTTAGGTGAGCCTGGTGGTGGGTATTAAGGAGGGCACCTATTGCGTGGAGCACTGGGTGTGGTGCATAAACAATGAATCTTGGAATACTGAGAAAATGAAATTTAAAATAAGTTATTTAACCTTTGTATGCCTTGGCTGCCTCATCTGTAGCACAAGGTTAATAATTCCTCTTTCCTCATGGAATCTGTATTGAAGAAATTATTATGCATGAAACACAATATGGCCTGGCTGACGGAAAGTACCATGCAGTGCTTGCTGGTGGAGAGCACAGATTTCGAAGTGTTGTGCACTGTGCCTGGCTCTCATCAACAACTGGCACTGGTACCTCTATTGCTGTTGTAAGGATTAGAATAACCTACATGAAGTCCCGGCAGTTTGTGAGCATTTCTTACAAGGTCTCCAATATTTGGTGATTGGGCTTTTGTACTTATGCCCTGGGTAGAGGCCCCTAGTCTGTTGCTTCTCTTAGAATAATAGAAGTGTTGCTCTCTAAGACTTCCTTTCCACATAGTAGGTAGTTAAATGTGTGAATCTCAAAGGATGTTTCTGAATGCAAAGTAAAGAAGACATTGAAGTGGCAACAATACCTTAATTAAGCAGGAAAGGTGCTCATCAGAACTGGTGCTGTTTGTAAGTTTGAAGGCAAAGCAGCCACACTCGTGAGAATCTGTGCCTGGATAATGAATATTTGACTGCATGTGTCATTTAGAGTCTTTAAACACTGTATGTCTGTGCTCTTTATTTTGTAGATGATGGAACTGATCCCAGGCAGAGGAAAGGGCTGTCAGTCAATAGCATGGGCAGGACTAGAGCCCAGGTTTCTGGACTCCCAAGAGCACTGCTAGGTAGAAAAAGTGATGTTTGGTCTTTTAACAGTTGTGCCATTTGGAAACTAACCTTGGACTTGAGAAAATTAAAGTAAATCCGCTTCCTACTCTGCCCTCTGCCCAGCTCATCATCTGTTTTGTTGATGCTGGTTAGCTCATGCCTTTGAATACATCAGAAGTGGTTTGAATTTCTCTTTCCTTTGCTGTCTGTTCATTGGCTGCAAGAGTGTCCTGTCCATTCTGGCTTTTGCATGGGTTGCCCAGAAGCACCATGGGCTTTGCTTCTTAGCCAACTAGAGAGAGGCAGAAATGAAAGAGGCTTGCCACTGTGTTTCCTTTGTATGTGTTTCCTTGGACACAAACACAGGAGAGGAGTTTCTACAGAGCAGCCTGTCTCCTACCCATTTTGGATTTTGCTGGGGCAGGTAGCTGAACTCTTTAAGGAAGTCTGGATTTTCTCTGTCTCGGGAGATTACTGATACCATCAGAGCCAGAAGGAGGTGAGTAAAATGGAAAAGAAAATTCGAAAGAGTCATGCCAAGATTCAAATTTCCAACCCCACCCAATTCACCCCCAGCTCTCCTTTCAGCTGTGAATTGCTTCCCAGGAAGCAGAAAACAATAGTCTACTGATTGAATTTCAGTCTAAGCTCTAGGCAATTAAAGGTGAGGGAAGTGAAACCTAGTTACATTTACAATCAAAGTCCATATATCTCCATTGGGAGGCAGAGTCTTCGAGTATACTTTGCAAGGTGGGTCTGATTCTGAAGCCAAACTTGGAAGTGCATTTGTTTTGGTAACTATTCTCTTGCTTCTAGGCGGTCTTTCTGGAGTTAATCACTTCTACAAAAGCACAGAGGTCTTATAGTAAAGGAAAGGAAAAGCATATTAACTGCAATTGGACTGGATCCATATCATGAGAGCTGGGAAAATCTGAGATCTTGGGATAAAGGGAAAGCCAGTGGACAGCTGGATTTTATGGTAGGAAACATGGGTTAAAGACTCAGTTGTTCTGTTCTGATCCCTGCTCCCCACCTGACAGGAGAATTTAAATTTTGTCTACCTGCTTAGCTTTCCAGAGTAGATACTGCATCGTTTAGAGAAATAGACCCATTTATCGGAAGTTCTCTCTGTGTGTAACACTGTCACTTGTGAGTCATCTTTATCTTTCTCTGCTGGCTCTTTCTCCTATCCTTCTCTCTCGCACTCATTCCTTTGGTCAGTAAATATGTACTAGAGGTCAACTGTGGGCCAAACATGGCCCAGCCCCATGGGTATAATGGTATCTAAGATAGGTTCCCTCTCATGTATTGCTTGCTATGCAATAAACCACCCTCAAAATTTAGTGGCTTGATGCAACAGCCATCTTTCCATATTTCATAATTCAGGAATTTGGGTAGGGCACAGCTGGGAGATACTTGTCATTGAGAGAGATCACTCCGCAGTATTCAGCTTGTCTGGTGGGCCCACCACAGCCTCACTCATATGTTTGCTGCCTTGGCAGGAATGGCTGGAGGACTAGGCTCTGCTGGCCCTGTCAACCAGAGCACCTACATGTGGCCTTACCAACAGAATGGTCTCAGGGTGATTGGAGTTCTTTGGTGGCACTGCAGGGCTCCAAGAACTAGTATTCTAGTGACCCAGGTGGAAGATGCATGGCCTTTTATGACCCAGCCTCCGATGTCCCAGAATGTCACTTCCCTTGCATTCTCTTGGTCAAGTTAGACAGCAAAGGTCAACCCAGATTCAACGTGAGGTGGTTAGATTCCACTTCTTAGTGAAAGAAATCACAATGACTTGGCAGCCATCTTTAACATCATGGACAGAACTGCTCTCCCTGAAGGGATTTATGTATCTTTGGAGCTGGAAGCAGACTTGCCAACAAATAATCCAGAGACCCAGGCTGCCTTGAGGAAATAACTAGAAAGTCTATTGAGTTGTATAGTGAATACCCTTTCATGAGTAAACAGCAGAGGGTCTGGGGTTGTTCCCTTGTGCTCTCCTGGAGGCTTCCTGTGACCACACCAATAATCTCTTGCTCAGCATTCCACATCACACCAGCAAACAACCAAGGCTGTTGGCTAACACATACTCAAAAGGAACAGTGCCCAGCCATGTGTCTGATCACAGCTGCTTCCATCATTCTGATTGGTTAAACCATAAGAGACTCTTAACTCTAGGGAACAAACTGAGGGTTGCTGGAGGGGAGGTGGGCAGGAGGATGGAGTAACTGGGTGATGGGCATCAAGGCGGGAACTTGATATAATGAGCACCGGGTTTTATATGCAACTGATGAATCACGAAAGTCTACCCCTGAAACTGATAAGACACTGTATGTTAACTAGAATTTAAGTAAAATAAAATTAAAATTAAAAAATCTAATTGTTTGATTGAACAGAGGATTTACTAAGTAATTACTAACTAGGTATGTCCAGTCAGAATATTGGCATTGTTGTTCCATCTACTGGGACAGTTCCCCCTCTTCTTTATTTTGCTAATTTTTACTTATTCTTTAGAATTCATTGTGAGGACTCTCTCTTCGTGGAAAACTTTCCCTGGCCTCCATCATTACTATACTTACTGTATTTTATTGTAATCCTTGATTATTAACTTTGCTACTGCCTCCCCAAACAGAGATGTATTGTTAATGCAGCAGACATGCTTAGAATGGGAATGTCAGCTAAATATCAGGTCCTCTCTGAGGGAGCTACCGATACTGGGGTGATTCAGACTGATACGGTCACTCCCTGCATACATGGAGCTCCCAGGTAAAGGCAGATATTGAAAGAATCATCACAAATGCATTGAGTGTTCCCCAAAATGCCCAACTCTGAGTCATACAAGTAATGATAGGGACTGTACCATTGATCCTGTTGTTGCTATGATGCCTGGCATAAAATAGAAAATAGTACCTTAGTAAATGTTTATTAAGTGCATGAGTGAGTGTTATTGGTACATTAGTTAAATATGTAGATAAAGTTATATGAGCACAGTATCATTTTTCTTATTGTTAGAACCCCCCGCTAAGATTTTACCAGGCTGGGCCACGATTCCTTTCTTTAAGAAACAGTGGGGACAGAGCCAACATCTGGGCCTAGTCCAGCCCCTTTCCTGCCAGCAAGATTATGCTTACCTCTGCGCATCCCTGGCTCAGTCTGATGTCTGGGGCTGCAATGTGGTACCCCTTACACCAAGGTTTGGTTTTCTTCCTTGTTAACCTTGTTAACCTTTGACTTCAGCTATCATGACCCTGTTGATGGATGAACCTTAGTTTACTGGTTTACTGCTACCCATGTCTTATCCCTTGGAATAATTCGTGGTAGCCCTTGACAGGGGACCATATGACCTAAACCTGTTCTGAACAGACACACTTGCCCTCTACCACCTTCTGGTGGACCTAGATGAAACTTGATCTTTTCTGGGAGGCTTTCCTTCTAGAATTGGCTTTCCCTGCTAAGAATATGACATCTAGATACAGGTTCTTAGAATAAAAAAAAAAAAACACAGTTTTTAGAATCAGACATAATCAGCTTTGAAGAGACTCTTCTACTTGCTAGTTATATCCCTCTGAGCCTAATTTTGTCATCTGTAAAAATGGGGTAGTGTTGTTTTAAGTGTAGTCTGCCATGTAATTGCTGAGAAAATGGTAGTTCCCTCCCATGTTCTATCATGGTGTATTGACTTTTGCATTCAAAGCAGACATTACTGATGCCTTTCCCTTCAATATGTCATTTATTTTAGGACATTTTCTAGATGGTGATGCTGATTTTCTTCTAGGGCCAGTCTTAACCACACCATTACCAGAGTTTCTGGACTCTGGTCACATGGTATACACTGTATTTGTCACCAAGATGGGATTGAGTCGTCATGTAGATGTAAGTGGCCATCACCTTAAAGGCCCATTGTTACAATAGATTTTCAGAAAATTTTATCAGATCTTTTGCAAGAACATATGGTACACTAAGGAACCCAAATATCAAGTGGTCCATATTAGGGCTTTCCAGAGAAACAGAAGCAATAGGAGAAATTCCACTATCTGCCATCTGCAAGCCAGAGACCTGCTCAAGCCAGTAGTATAGTTTGAAGACCTCTGAACCAGAAAGCCAATGGTATGGATTCCAGTCTGAGTCTAAAGGGGTGAAAACCAGGAGTGTCAAAAGCAGAAGACTGATGTCCTAGCTCCGTTAGTCATACAGAGATCAAATTCAAGGTTCCTCTGCCTTTTTTTTCTATTCAGGGCCTCCATGGATTGGGTGATGCCCACCCACATTGGAAAACACCATTTGCTTTACTCAGTCTACCAATTCAAATGCTAATCTCTCCCAGAAACACCCTCATAGACACACCCAGAAATAATGTTTAATCCGATATCTGGTTATCCCATGGCCCAGTCAGTCTGACACATAAAATTAACCATCACAGTGCCAAAAAACCTTGCTTGCTACCTGCCTCACCTTTTGCCCAGCCAGGTATCCCCAGTTACACATGTAGGCATTCAAATCAAGCTTGCTTAGAATTAATTTTCAGTAACATATGTAGGGAATAAACACAGGTACCTGCAATTTAGGCAGGATCAGGGTCAAGGCCTTAGGTCAGGACAGCCTTGCTGGTCTTCTGGCCCTTGAGTGTCTTGTGTTATTCCTGCAGTATTTTCACTATTCACAGTTGCTGATTTGTCTCCTTTTTATGTGCACTTTTTTGGGGGTAAAATAAGACACACATAATAAAAATGCAAATAAAATAAGTGTATTCAGTGAAATGCAAGCCATCCTCTTCCTAAATGATGCTGTGTACCCTGGTTGTCTCCTCCAGATGTAATTGCCACAACCTTGAGGCTCCCTCTAGAGTGAGTCCGTATACTCATAAGTATAAATGTAATACTTGTGTGGTCTTAGGGCTTCCCATCTGGCTCTGCCCACCAGTCTGTGTGTCCTTTGGTGTTCTGGTCATTTCTCTGGAACAAGCCTTCTCTGCTTCCCTGTCGTGACTTCATCATGCTCTACTTTTCACCTGCTCTCCACCTGCTGCCCTGACTTGCTAAGACCTTGATCTGGAAGACGAAGAAGTAGAATATATCATTTAGAAAGACAAAAGCATTTCTAGTTTCTATTTCCATTCTATATTGTCTAACCCTGCAAAATTAAATTACGCCTGTTCATCTGCTACTGACTCGCTGTATTCCATGAGAAAGCCATTTGCATTTTTCTTCACAACAACATCTTTCTCTTCAGGATGCTGTGGCAACTAATGTTTTAAAATTCTCAGAAAAAGCCATAATAATAAAACCTTCCCATCATAAGCATCTAAAAATTGAATTGAGACCAAAGCATAGAGAAGTATTATTAAAGAAGCTAAATAGTTTACAAACTCAGCAATGCCACATTGAAGATTGAATCCAGTAGATTGGGAATTCATTTAGGGCACATTTGCATTCTGTGTTTCCAGACATGGCCACATACACAGTTCACCAAATGCATCTCCCCAAAGTAAGATACAGTGAGGTATTTGGAAAATGGTAGCATCACACAGATAGAGGAACAACTGATTCTGGGGAGGTGATAAAAGCCTACAGAACATTGGGCTAGACTTTGAAGGATGAATGGGAGCTTTTCAGCTGGACAGGAGTGGAGAAGGGCATTCTAAGCAGAGTGAAAAATATGAGAAGAGTGCAGAATCGCAAAAGGTCCCTGGGATATCCTGACAATGGGGACAAGTCCGTTTTGACTAAGGCATGGAATGTGTAGCTGGAAAGACAAGCTAAAGACCGGCTTTGGAAGACTTACATTCTATGCTAAGAAATTTTGATATTTTTTTTACGAAATAATAGGAGGGCACTGGAAAGTTCAGTAAAGTGATGTTACCAAATGTTTATTTTAGGTTATTCTGTCAGCGGTGTGCAAATTGGATGGAGGGAGAGACACTGGAAGCTGGAATACCAGTTAACGGCTGTTTCATTAGTCCCAAATGAGAAAGGATGGGGGCTTGAACTAGGGCAAGAACAATGGGGAGAGGGAGAAAGGATAGCATTTAGATGACCTGTCTGACTGATGAGTACTTGCAGTGGATAGGGAGGGAAAGTGGAGGAAATGAGAGGATGGGGGAGGGGGAGTGAGGGTGGAAATGAGCCCCAAAATTTCAGAGTTGGAAGGGGCCTCCAAGATCAGCTAGCCTAGGCTAAGTATGTTTGAATGCATCCCTGCAAGTGGTATTCTAGCCTGTTCTTTGAGTACCTCCAGTGTCAAAGTGCTCGTTTTATCTCAAGGCAGCCTACTTCATCTTCAGGTTGCTCTATTAGAAAGATAGGCTTCTTTAGGCTGTACCAAAATCTATCAACTGGTGTCTCCTACTGCTCCATCCTAGATTAAAGTCCTTAGGGCCACACAGGCCAAGGAAAATCCTTTGTCAATGTGAAAGCTCTTTACATACTTAAAAGCGGATTTCTTATGCTGCTATGTCTTCTCCTGTCTAGAGTAAACATTTAATGTTCCTTCAGCTGATCATCAAATGACATTGTTTCCTATCTCTCTGTCATCTGTGAGGGCACAAAAGACTTCCTGTGGAGTAAAATGTGTCACTTCATTTTCTTGTGGCTTTTTATTGGTTTAGACAAATCGATGTATATGAAAGGAACCTCAAAATAAAAGCAACCTGCAGGGCGCCTGGGTGGCTCAAATGGTTAAGCGTCCGACTCTTCATTTCAGCTCAGATCATGATCTCAGGGTCTTGAGACCAGGCCCTGGCTCAGACTCCGCGCTGGGTGTGGAGTCTGCTGGGAATTCCTTCTCTCCCTTGCCCTCTGCCCTTCCCCCACCCCACAGTGCTTGCATGCATGTGTGTGCATGTGCACATTCATGCTCTCTTTAAAAAAAAAAAAGCAACTTAGAAAGGAATCATATGGAAGTATTTGAGAATGAGAATAAAGACCAGTTTGATAACAGAATTTTAGAAGCTTAAGCCCTGAATCAATGAAGACTGGTAGTGATACCATTAACATGGATGTCAGAGAACTGGAGATGATTTGCAGAATGACAGTGTTAGGAAACCATACATTCTGGGGTAGGAGAAGCTTTTAGGGATCAGCTGGTATAAGTTCAACATTCTACAGATGGGAAGATTGAGGTTCAAAGAAGCAAGGGACATGCCCAATGCCCCACAGCTAATAAGTGGCAGCACAAAAACTAACCTAGGTCTCCTGATTCCCAGTTCAGTGCTTTTCTCCTACACTAGGTGTTTCCTTAAGTTGGGACACAAGCAAGAGCCAGCTTGAAAAGGATACCTTTTGATTACCTTCTCTCTGATCACTATCGGGAAATTCTAATTCACTCTGAAATATATTTCAAATGGTATAGAGTTATATCAGAAAGTATTTAAGACTCTTGAATTGCTCTCCAAAGCATCCCTGCCATATTCACCAATGACAGCAGTTCATGTTATTTGGCCTTTTGAATGGATATCAATATCAGTGAGGAAAAGTCCCCAGTATTGCAAGGAGTCTGTCTACTGAATGTCTAAATGATATGGGAATGTTGATAAGACATTTAGAAATAGAAATGGGAATACTATCCAATAATGCATTTTATTAGTAATGAAACACTGATTCCAGGTAATCATATTATTGCAAAATCAGTATAAATAGAAATTCAGAATGGTAGAATTCCTCCTGACATGTGAGCAGTGTACATGAGTTTTCAAGTGTTGGAAATGGGAGCTATTGCTAAGATTCTGGGGTATTGGAGATATGAAACGTGATCTGAAGGCATTCTGGATATTTTCTATTTAAAAAAAAAAAAAAGAATGCCAGTTTCTGCCGATCTCCAGATTTCACATTTATGTAGTCCCCCAAAAGATTACAGTAGCAGACCTCCCTTGAATCTAGATCCATCTCTAGCTGAGGGCTTCCAGGTGGAAACCATAGCAACTGAGATAAGCCACTGGCCTTCTGTGAAGGTGATCCAGGCCTGGTGCTGGCTCCAGGAAGGATGTCCAGAGCCTTGTAAGGATTTACCAGTATGGCCAGATGAAAGTCTTCCAGCTTAAAGGCAGAGTCACTTATCATCATTGTCTGCCAGCCCAGAATAAATGAATGTGGCACAGTGTGTGAGCTCTATAGTCATTTTACCAGAAACCAATACATTTTAGTCAGGGGTGCATCTGCTCCCGAATGGTCAGAGAAAGGAGGGATCATTTTGAGAACATGCTTCTGTCAGGGATATGCTATGTATAATCTGCTATCAGAAATTCTTTACTAGGAAGTATCCATGACCAATTTGCTTAGATATCAATGGAGCAATCTCAGTAGGTGTGTATGAATGGTTTTTTGGAAAACCCCATTTAAACTTAAATACAGATTGTATTTTCCAGAAAATGTGTGCCCATAAAACATACCAAATTTGAAGAGAATATGAACATTTAAAAGGATTATAGGAAACCTGCTAAATGCCCTTAAAAATGGGCCTAGTTGTACATTCCAATCCTGTAAGATAGCCTGCCATTAAAAATCTATACCATAATTTATATGATATCGATTTTATTGTCACAACTTTGGAAATGCTCTGTCATGTATATTTATAATGGTCCATAAATGTTCAAGATAACATTTGGAGACCAAGTCACTATTCACAGTAAAGGAAATAGAGGAGTTAGAGCCCATTTAATGAGCTCCGTGTCTTGACCTGAGAAACCTGCCTTAGAAACATCTCTTGAAAAGCAAGCAAAAGAAGCCCTCAAATAATAAGAGTTCAAAATGCAACTTCAAAAATGAGAAGGTGTGGAGCCTAAAGTGAGCACTCCACTTGAAAGCCTGCATTTTGTCCAAAGAGTTCAAGAACCCGCAAAGGCTGTGTTTGTAGATGGAATTGACACTCCAACATCCAGCTACAATAGGCATCAAAATTCTGAGTGAGCAGATGATAGTTTTAGCGTCTGAACATATCCTGATGACGTAACTCCCAGTCATAGACCTGGAGCTGCCTGCATCATCAAGTCAATACCTTGGGACTCATGGCCACAGTTATAGTGGTATTAGTTGGAGAGTCAGTCTGTCGTTTAGCCCAGACTAGCTAAGGGGCTTTGCCCTTGGGAGGGGATGGGAGACAAAATGACCGTTTTGCTCCCATTTTCCTTGTCCTATGTTAGAAACAAAGCACAAAGTGGGCTGGGATTAGTGTTAGCTTTGCTCACAGATGCTGAACTCTGATTTAACCAGATGCTATAACTATAGCAACAGGGAAATATTGGAATTTTGAGTTTAACATCCTAGTGAAATTTACTAAATATAGCACACTTTGTGGTGGGGTGCATATTGCAGGTATTTCCTTTATTTTTCAAAAAACAAGGACAGTCGGGCTTTGGAAGGAAAGTTAATTTATCATTAATGGTGGCTGCTGAAGTTTCCCAACCCCATGATCTACATCTATAAATATGTGTTTTGAAGCCAAATGAGATAAACTGCCTTGATTGTCCAAGGCATGGATGGAAATTGGGCTATCATAAAGCTGTCTTCAGATTTGCATAGGTGTTGGAATATTCATCTTGGGGTTTAGTGGAAAGAATCTTTGGTTGAGAGTAAGAACACCTAAGTCCCAGACTCTGTTGCCAAATCATTATGTGATCTTGGACAGGTGTCTAAAGGGTCATTGGGTCTCAGGTTCTCCACTTTTCAGTGCTCGGGAGCTGAACTCTTCCAGCTCTCCCATTCTAGGATTCTGGAACATTTAGGGTTATGTTTCTCCCTGCTTTGGCTCTGGAGATACTTACTGGTATCTTGTGGAATGAGAGAGAAAGACCCACATCCCAGGAATGAAGGTTTCCTTCTGGTTAGGAAGGGTCTCTCTAAATAAACTCCACAAGCCCTCTAAGGGGACTGGTTATTGGCTTCATGTTTCCTCAGTCCTCCTTTACCCGCAGATGGGCCAGGTGGCCTCCAGATAGAGGCCATCATTGCACTCCACTCCATTTAGCAAGGCTCTGGACCCCATCCTGTCCATAGTCAAGGGAGATTTAAAGTGTCCAGGGTCACTGAGGCAGGGTGGCTGTGTGTTCTTCTCAGATTCTGTGTCTTGATCCTAATAAATAAATTATTGATACTTTCCTATGACCAACCCCTTGCCTTATTCCATGTCTGTTACCATCTCTTTTACCAGAGAGCCTGAGTCCCTCCCTGCCTTAGCTTCATACTTATGTCATCCTTTGAAGACTGGAATTCTTTTGCTATTTTCAGTCTTCTTCAGCTTGACCACTGCCAGAACTGTCTGGATTTGCCCATCAGCCTATCTGCAGAGGTCTCTGTCTATGACTTGTGCCTGAGAGTCCATGATGCCTTCTAGCCTACTGTCCAGCATAACCCCTTGTTGCTTACTGCTGGCCTTCACTAAAGTTCCTGCTGCCTTGCCTGGACCTATGTCTACTGTTTATTACCAGACCTTCTTAAGATATGTTCTATTTGCTTTGTGGGGACCTTGCTGTGGGACTTACTTCTGGTGCTCCCTGACACTGATTATTAGCCTCTACTTTTCATATCTCACTGGAGATCCCACCCTCAAAGCCTTCCTGGGCCTGCCTGGTCTCTGGGTTCTGGAATTCCATTGGGCTGGTCTATCCCAACCCCAGCCAGTTTCCAGTCATTACTTACAAAGTCTATATGTCATTTCTTGGGCCACGTTGTCCTATCTGGACCCATTCCTCAGTACAAAAAGCCAAGTTCCATTCCTCAGGATGAAAGCTACCATGTCCAGACTCACCCACTCTGTTCCAGTTAACAAGCAGCCTCACAAAACTTTGAGGTCAATGGCTTTGTAGGCTAAATCCAAGTTAAAAATTCTAAGATGAACAATGAAAAGAATTTCTGTATCTCTGCAGCCTACAGTAGGGAGAGGGGGTCCTGTTTGGAATTTCTGAGCCAGCAAGAGGTCATTAGTTAAAAGGTGAAAAATGCCTTTATGATCTTTTTAAAAGTAAAGTTGCATGTGAATCTAAGGTGGCATTGTTATTGTTATAAATATCCTGGTAGTATTCAGTTCCTTGCAAAGTTGCTTCTAGCCTAATGAAATAACCCAGAGTCCTGGCCCCAATAGCAGGGATATATGTATTGGTTAGCTATGTACCCTTGTGCTGAGGACTTACTCTTTGTAAACCTCAAGTTCATCATCTGCCAAATGAGGCTTTGTGGAGATAGTATCTCTGCTTATTTATAAGCTCTCAAGGTAGTATCAAGAATACCAATTAGTGAATAGTGGGTGTGAAAGTGTTTTAAGAACTGTGATGTATCATACAGATTATCTGGTCTTTTTTCCAAGATAGGTGGAGGCCACAGACATGGAACCTCTTGTCTAGTATTGGTGGACAGCAAAGATTGGGATCAGTGCCCTGAGGGAATAGCAGATCAGGAATAAGGCATATGGCCTGACATGGAGCCAGATGAAACTAGGGAGACAGTACACAAAGCCAAGTGTTTTGGGGAGCCAGCAGAGCTGATGCATGGGGAGTTTGAAGGAGAGGAATTTCCTGAGTGGAGAGGAATTTCCTGAGCTAAAGTTAAGGGCTACTGACTTCTTTTTGTTTGGTGCCTGCTGTTGCTGATCTAACATCTGAGACTGAAGCTATTTTGGAAGAAGTTAATAGGGTAGAGGAAGAGCAGACCAAATGTGAGGGACTATTCTTACAAGTACTGGCAGGATTTAGGGGACAGCACAAAGGGTACAAGGCCAGTCTCAGCTAGCTCAAGGGAAACCCAGTTTAAAGGAGAGTAGTCAGTAGCCTAGGTAAGCAGCCACAGCAAGCCATATTTGGACACTGTAGTGATAGTTTTATGTGTCAGCCTGGCTAGGCTACGGTGTCCAGTTGTTTGGTCAAACACTGGTCTAGCCATTGCTATGAAGGTATTGTTTTAGATGTGATTAACATTTACATCAGTTGACTTTGAGGAATGCAAATTACCCTCTATAATGTGAGTGGGCCTCATCTAATCAGTTGAAAACCTTAAACGCAAAGACCAGGGTTTCCCAAAGAGGAAGGAATTTTGGCCTCAAAACTATCACATGGAAACCCTTCCTGAGTTGCCAACCTGCCGGGCCTGCCCTGAAGATGTTGGATTCAAGACCACAGCATCAGTTCTTGCCTGAATTGTAGCCTGTGCTACAAATTTCAGACTTGTCAGCCCCCACAATTGCATGAACCAATTCCTTAAAATAAATCTCTCTCCCTTGCCCTCTCTCTCTCATGCCACTATATATATAGTACACATAATGGTTTGTGTACATGTATTTCTATATACATGTATATATCTATATATGTATATTCTATATGTATGTGTGTATACACATCAATGTCTGCATCTACATCTATATCCATCCTTTTGGTTCTGGTCCTCTGGAGGGCCCTGACTGAAACGATACCATGAAGATGGCAGCATAGCTTAGAGCAGAGACAACTGAAGCATCATGGAGGGCCTGGAGTGAGCTGTTGATATGAGTTCTTTTCCTGAAGTTGTCTGTCAGTTACACAGTATTAACTGAGTCTCTACTGTGTCTACAAATTGAGCATCTGTTGTGCCATAGAGCTTGGCTGGTACAATGCCTATCCACTCAGATCCCTGAAAGGTCAACCCAGAAAAGGTCAACCTGAAAGGCCCTCACTTTTTTGTCAAAGAAGCGTTATTCCCCTGAGGAGAGCACTGAAGGCTGATCATCGTCCACTGGGGGATCTGACTAGAGAGGGCCTCCAGCTCTGTTATATTGATAATGGGGTTACAAAGGACTTCTATGGATCCTCTCATTCAGACTTAATAGAGTCAATGCCATATAAAATTAGTGCTTATTTAGTCTAGCTCCTCATTGCACAGATGGAGAGTATAAGCCTAAGAAGGGAAGAGCCTTTTCCCCAGGCCACACAGCAAGTTGATGGCACAGCCAGGCCTAGCATTTAGATCTCTAGACAATAAGGAATAAAAGAAAGGAGAAGGAAAGAGAAAGGTTGTTTGATAAAGAGAAGTCTGGATTCCCATTGTGCTTTTTCTGTGGGCCATTTGGTGAGTAATTGTCCGAAATTTAGGCAGCATCCTATTTTTTCACAGCTTGATAGAAAGAAGGGAAAAAAGAAGAGTCTGAAAAGTAAAGTGAAATAAAATAGAAAACATATTTATAAGGGCCCTCACTGCTAAATCACAAAATTGAAGATGACCAGTATAAATGGGTTTCATTGAAGACCAAACTAGCTTTCCCATGGGCTTCTCTAATGGCAAGAAAGCTACTGTACTCAAGGCAAGTACCTTATTGCCCTGGCCCAAAGAATGTTTGCCCTTGTTAAAGGTATATTTTGATTGCTGCTGGATTAGTGCCTCCTATTTCTCCCTACATTTGCTCAGGAATTTGTTTATCTTCCACGAGCATACTAAATTGAATTGATCAATGAAAATGTCATATGTATTCACTTGTTCTAACTTGACTTTGATGGCTTCATCCATTCAACTTTCAGCGAAATTATAATTCTTAAGGAGGGCACGTATTGCATGGAGCACTGGGTGTGGTGCATAAACAATGAATTTTGGAACACAGAAAATAAAATAAAATAAAATAAAAAAACATGCTGGCAATTCATTACTTTGGAATGCATCAAGATGAATCAGTAAAGGTGACTGTCTTTCCTTTGCATTGGTATCACTGGTTTGTGCCCGTGTTTTCCAGTTAGGATTTATTAATGTAAATCTTTATACATCATTCAGAGTATTAGGATTTATATGGCAGAATATAGTCTGCACAAGGCCTTCTAGGAGAGTGGATGACCTAATAGGGGTTTCCATCTTTAATTTCTACTGTTCTTTGTAGAAATACATTTCATAATAAACTTTCATATGTGGGAAAGCAGTGTTCAAATAGCATATATTATTGCCAATATGGGATGTTTTGCTACACTTTCTATGGAGTCCCTCGGCTCTTCAGCTCTTCACTGAAATGCATCCTCATGGCAAAGCATCTTTTGTGGCCAGGAGGATATTAACCTCTGTTCTGCCCCTTCCCTCTTTGCAGGACAGCACAGCTTTGATCACCTCCTTCAAGAACCTTTTGTTATACCCTCTCCTGGATCTGCAGACAGTATTTGTAAAAAACACATTGGAATCTTGGCCAACAGGAGCCACTGGGGTGAGGAAGGTATTCATCAGCTCTTTCATTTAGTGGCTTTTCTTCTGTTTTACTCCTTTGAGGTAGTGAAAGGAACCTGCTCCAGGTTGCTTCTGTGAGCTCTGTATTCTCCCCTTTTTTCTTCTCTTTATCTCCTTTTCTCCCATCTCACAGATCAACTGATGGGGGCGATTGAGTAACTGATATCAATTCATTCAAACATTTGTTAAGTCCTACTATGTGCAAAACAGCATGTAATATTTTGAGTTTTTCAAAGTATTCTTCTCCAATGGTAGTGTTCCTTTTTAAATTATAAAAGCAATACATATTCATAGTAAAAATACAAACACTCTAAGAGGGTATAAAATGAAAAGAAGGGCGCCTTCAAAGTCCTAGTTTCATTCCTTTGGCATAATCATCAGCAATAAATTCTTATTTTTCCTTCCAGAACTTTTCTATGGATATAGAATGTTTTTTTTTTTTTTTCAGGAAACACTGATTGGAGCTTGTTAGCAACAGTTTTGTAAATCCATTTCTGTGTACATCTTGGTATGCTTTCCATGTCAGCACATGCAGTCCTGCTGATTCCCTTTAAGGCTGCATGGTTGAAACATAACTTTAGGCAAGTCCTGAGGTTTTGGTGAATTTTCTACAGAGTACACGAAAGATGGCCAATGTTGAATGTATAAACTCAGTTTTCATTCACTGCCTTCTAGTATCTTTTACCTTCTCTATACTTGGAGGCATTAGCCATTCTGGATACTGACACTTGAGGATTCCAGTGGCTTGCAACTGTTTTGAGGAAATCAAAAATAGTTTGATCAGTTTTCCTCCCCACACATCATGCATCTATTCTGGTCTTGGACCACACTCAAGGTAGCTCCCAAACCAGTCTCTAGAGCTTATCCCAATACTTGATGACAGCTTCTTTTCTCCCCTTCATGAGCTTTCTCCTTTGGCTGCAGCCTGTATTTTCTGATCTGGCCTTACTGGCTACAGACTTCTTGCTTATTTAGCCATGTTCTGTCCTCATGAGTTTTCATGTGCCCATGTGCGATATGACTCCTCCCTCAAAGACCTGCTAATTCTAGCTCACCCTTATTTGATCCTTTATTGTACATTAGACATGTGTGCCTCACTTCCTTTAAAAAAAAACAAAGTTTTCCTTTAATCCCCTCAGCAAACCCATGAGGGCTGTGTGGTATAATTATCCCTCAATGGTAGATGAGGCACAGAAAGGCTAAGGACATTGTCCAAGGTCACATGATTAATAGGTGGAAGAGCTAAAATTTGAACCTGGTTTTATCTGATCCTAGAAGCCGTGCTTTTAACCAGCACATGGACTGCCTCCCTTAAGTTAGCAAGTGTTTCCTAGCTAGCCAATCATACAGAGCAGCCTTTGCCTTTCTGTCAGCCTGTGGTTCTCTCAGGGCAAGCCACAACAGCGGCTCCCTAAGTATATGCTGCACCTAGGCTTTGTGCAAGAAGGTGGTGCTGAGCTCTCTCAAGCTGGAAGAGCATTTTCTTACAAACTGAACCATGAGAGAGATCTTGGGTGGGAAGAAGTGCTCCCTGCTTATAATGTATGCTGAAAAGGGATTCCCACATTATGAAGCCTCACAGTTCTTCCTGTGTGATATTGTTATAAGACCTCAGACTGAATTGGTAGCTGTTGGCCATTTTTGTTTAATGTCTTCCGGCTCCACTTCAGTTACAGACATAGGCTTGCAACTCCTACTTTGACCCCAAATCCCAATACACAAAGAGGAAGAGTCTTTTAGTTTTCAAATCAGAATCCTCCAGTCCCTATCAGTGCTGCCCACCTTGGGTGTTGCCTCTTTGAATTCAGATTTGAATTCAGAAGGTACATGGCAACTAGGAGAGGATTTCTGTTCTGGATTCCTTTTGGTGGTCTCCATTCCTGATTCTCCAACTGCCTTTCTCTCAAACTTTTGGGAATTTAGAATCTGGGTGTGGTCATGGCCCAGACACTGACATGAGTATTTCTACATACCATGAAATCCAAAAGAAAGGTAATTCTAGATGTCAGGTAAATGCCTTCTATTTCTTCACTATCTGGTAGAAGTTAAATGGCAGGAAGAGTGTTTCCAGGTTTTTAGTTTTATTTTATTCACAGCACTGGAAAATAAACCTGAAAATCTGCAAAGAGAAAAACCAAACCAATAGCAATTGCTCTGGAATTGTGGGATTTTTCGATAATAAATATCTAGATGGTGTGTTTATTTCAGTTCCAATCCAATTCAGTTCAACAAATATTTGTTGAATGCCTGCTGTGAAAAAGATAAAGAATGAATAAGACATGGCTCTCACCCTACAGGAGTTCACAGTCTAACAGGGAATCAACATGTACACTGTTAATTGTTATGCATGGAAGACAATAATAAAGGTACATACAGAAGTTTAAATAAGGTGCTATGGGAGTATTAGAGGAAAGAAAAGTTTAGGTAGGGAATCTGGAAAGATTATGTTTGGAAAAAGAAGCTTTCAAGCTTGGTCTTAAAGGATTGGTGAGACTATTATAGGAAGACATTGAGGTGAAAGATCATTTAGGCCAAGGAATCACATACCTCACAGGTGTGAAAGCCCAGGGAATAGTGATTGGTCTGGTAGGCTGGAGAGAAGTATGAAATAAAACAGGAGAGGTGAGTCTGCCCCAGTTTCTGAGAGCCCTGATACTAGGCTAAGCATTTGGACTTGCTCTGCAGACTAAAAAAGTCTTGGTTTGCCACCCCCTCCCTTAATCATAAAGGAATCTTTTCCCTATTATCACAGCCTCTGGGTATCTTTGTTATAATTACAGTCATATGTATTTGATGAAGATTCTCTACATGAGAAATAGTTGACTTTAGAAAACACACCACATGGGATTGATTTAAACAGCTCCAACATATCAATAATGCATTTAATTTATTTTTCTCCCCAGTAGTATATGTAACTACATGTACTTTGATTATATTGACTAAGATTACGATCCATGTTGATATAACCGAAGGATGGTTATCCTTGATCTGGGTGGTGTTGTGTTTGAAATTTATCCTACTCTGTCATTGGTTTCACTCACTTTGTGTGTATACCAAACCAGTTCTAGCTATTCCATCAGATTTTTCTTTTTACTAGCACTATTTATTGTCTTTTTCTGGTATTCCTATTAGAATGTCAGATTAAATTATATCAGATGGTTCTCTCTCTAAGATATGTTCACTTTGCTTCATCTTCTTTTACCATTCGCTCTTCATCCTATCACAAACAGGAATTAGCTTCGTTTGGCATGATTTGTGTTTGAAGAATCCATATTGACTACTGTTTATCACTTGGGTTTCCCCTAGGTACTCATAAATGACTGCCTTAATAATTGTCCTCACAGCTTACCAGATATTGAAATTAAATTTATGAGTTTAATTCTCTGAGTTCCCTGGGGATTTTTTTTTTAAAAGAAAAATGGAACAAGGCAGTTTCATGACTCACAGCAACTCTAACATAATAAACCAGTGTGAGAAAGAAAAACATTTTGCAGGGAAACAAATTTCAATTTTAGCCTTCCAAATGATTATTATAAAAATTAACAAATAATAAGATTTTTCTGAAATAGTAAAACATCCTGTGTCCTTTAAAACTATTTATTTATTGCACTCACACATATTTTTAAGGACTATAACAGATGCCTAGAAAATGTTAATCCACTAGTTTATAGTCCTCACTTTGTGCTGGCAACTGGAAATTTGGTCTTTTTATATTCAAATTGTTGCACACTTGAAAAATAGCCCAATAATGGCACGTTTTAAAAGGTTATTTTGTAAGTACTGTTGGTCGGACATATGCTAAAGTACTGTTTCAGGTTGCTAAGGCAACCTGCTTGCCACAATTGTGGTTAACTATTTACAATTTAACAATAATGTACTGACCTGAGTCTTACCTTCAATGAATGTAGTGCAGGTGCCCTGTGGGTAGGCTTTAGGTGGACTATAGCTGCCTCTTAATTTTTGCAAATGATTGGCAAGGGATGGAGGCACATTTGGTAGCAAATAGTCAGATGTCTTGAAAAGGATGGATATATAGAACATTGAACAATATCAAGAGATTTGGTGAAGTGTAATAGATTTCTATAGTTGCCCAGCCAAGAATCTGCTTGCAGCTGAGCTAGGGATATGTGGAATGACTAGTTTACATCAGTCACAGAAGAGAAGTAATTGATTTTCTTTGATTGAAGCAGGTGGGATGCAGGGAATGAACAACATGCTGATAGTACAGTCCCTTTTCTTAATGTTCCATTGGAAGGTGGTAAGACATCTTTTCCTTTCTGAGCCAGTACCATCCCCTTTCCAGTGACTTGGTCTAGAGGCAAATGATATTTAAAAGCTCTTGTTGGGGTGCCTGGGTGGCTCAGTGGGTTAAAGCCTCTGCCTTCAGCTCAGGTCATGATCCCAGGATCCTGGGATCAAGCCCCACATCGGGCTCTCTGCTCAGCAGGGAGCCTGCTTCCCCCTTCCTCTCTCTACCTGCCTCTCTGCCTACTTGTGATCTCTGTCAAATAAATAAATAAAATCTTTAAAAAAATAAAAGCTCTTTTGTTGTGTAATCTTTTTCATTAGGAATGGTGGATAATCTGAAAGCTGTATCAGCTTTGGGGCCTGCCATCACTATAATGCATAGGTTTTTGACTTATGTGAATGTTTTTATTTCAAAGACTGTCATTCAGGGTCATACAGCAACTGAACAATGAGAAAATACCCCCATTTTGTAATCCTGATCTGAGATAATATTTAGGGTGAGAGAACACGGTTATCTACCAACCTGATTGCAAATCTGGCACACCACGGCCTTACTCTTTGACAGTATACTCCTGGAAGGGCAAGCCCGTGGGGAGCTCCTTAGAGTTTGTTAGTGGGAGGAAGCCTTTGGTTTCAGAAGAAAGTATTTGGGTGGCATTTTAAGAAGTCTTTTCATTTTCAAGAGAGTAGAAAGGTCTGCCTCTGAGCCTGTGGTACGATCTTTTCTCTGGATGAACACAATGACTGTCTGTCTCACATTTTTTTCTGATATTTGTTCTGCAAATCAGCTGCATGAGCCCCTGCCACTTTCCTGAATAAGCTTCCAGGCATTACCTGCATGCTGTGTTCCTGTGGAGGGATGGCAGTAATCTCTGCTAAGATAAACTGAAGCTTCTGTGGATAAAACGTAAATGCAGTGAAGTGTGTGTGGCTGTAAGATTTAATGCCTCTACAGGTAATTTTTTTGGAGGGGGGATCTGGCATTTAATCAAATCCAGAGTCATTATGTAAATTTAATCACCTTGCAACACACTAGTAATTTTATTACCTCCTTTTCATTTGACAGTGCTTAGATGCAAGTTGAGCTTGGAATTCCAGAGGTAGAACACTGTTGATTGGAGGCATATGAAAGAAAGTGTACTGTGGAAATGAGATAAAAAAAACACAAACCTTTATTCTTGCTATTGATTGTCATCTTTGTATGTGTACAGGTGTCCAATAAAGGGTTTCTAGAATAAAGTGCACCTGTTTAAGGTTTTCCACCTCTCTTAAATCCCTAGTGAATTGCAAAGAGCATGTTTTAAATGGACTATGTTAAATCTACTCTTGCCAAATAGAAAACTGACCTTTACACTTGAAGAGATATGGTTCAAATTCTCACTAACACAGGGGTCTCCTTTATCTTGCACAGCCCATTTTGGCTTGATCTAAAATGATATCTGATGTTGGATTATTTATGTTATAAGGTCTATTTACTTGAAAACAGTATTGCCATTCATCAACACCAGATTTAATAGGTATTTAAAAGTCGCAATGGGAATGATGATCCTGGATATATGAATTATCCATTGCTACATCACTGTTTATACTATGAGGCTGAGGAAGAAAAAATCTGGTCAACTTGGATGTCCCAAAAGGCACTTGGGCTTTTTGACACTGTGATTCACACTAATGATCATGATCATGTCTTAATAAAAGTAATAAAGTTAAGTACTTTATCTGAAATCTAAAACATGAAACTAGAAAGAAGGCAAGGAGGAAGATAATGTGTTAAACTGACCTTGCTAAGGCAGAAGAAATGGCATTTTGGATATCTTTTCCTACTTCCATTTCTGTATTTTACTTTCCCTATTTTCTCTTACCTCTGAGTCTGAAAGAAGTTTGAGAATATCTGTTCTCTTTCAAAGACTCCATGAGCTTCCCCAACCACACACTGGAACATGGAGGCCCCTGGTCAGCCAGGAAGTCTTTCCTTTAATCACCTGATGTCTTTCTTGCCATATCTTGCAGGCATGAAAGCCTCCAACTTAGGCATATACCCCTAATTTGGGCTCAATTCAGATTACCAGGCTTCCCATACCTAGTGTGCTACCTATTCCAGCAAAAACTTTTTTCTTTATAAAAACCCTTACTAACTCCATGAATCATAACTTTGTATCATAATGGGAAATCAAAATGGTATAATCTTGGATTAAGATAGAAGTGCCTTATTACCCAGTTTCCCATCTAACTTAATATTTGTTCTCTGTTTACTATTGGTGCCTCAGTTTTCTAATCCTAAAATGGGGATAATAATTACTACCTCCCTTTAAGGGTTGGTATAAGGAATCAGTGAGACACTGGATGTGGAAGTAGCTAGAGGCCAAGAGTACATTCTCAGTGAGAGCAAGCTGAACCAGATAATGTTATGGATGGGGTATGAAGGGTTGATTTTAGAAAGTTCTGTATATATTAGATACAGGTCCTTTGTCAGGTACATTGTTTGAAAATATTTTCTCACAGTCTGTGGCTTGTCTTTCTATTCTCTGTACAATTTCTTTCACAGAACAAAACTTAAAGTTTTATGAAGTCCACTTTTATCAACTTTTTTGTATAGGTCATGCTTTCGTATCATATCTAAGAACTCCACCTAACTCCAGGTCATAAAGATTTTCACCTGTTTTTTTTTTTTCCTTAAAATTTTATAGTTTTATGTTTACATTTGGATCACTTACCAATCTTGTTAATTTTTGTATGAGTTTTGCAGTTTAGGTCAAAGCTTGCCTATGGGTATAGAATTGTTTCAGCACCACTTATTGGAGATGATAACCTTTTCTTCGTTGGATTGCTTTTGTACCTTTGTCAAAAATCAATTGGCCATATTTATGTGAATCTATTTCTGGACTCTGTTTCACTGATCTGTGGTTTCTTCCCTTTGCTGGTACCATACTGTGTTGATTAGTGTAGATTTATAGTAAGTCTTCTTTTTTGAGTTTTTATTTAAATTCTAATCAGCTAACGTATAGTATAGCATTAGTTTCAGGTGTGATTTGGCACTTCCGAAATCACACCTGAAGTGCCAAATCACTATATTGTGATTTGGCACTTCCATACATCACTCAGTGCTCATCAAAAGAAGTACACTCCTGAAACCCCATCATCTAGTTCACCCATCTCCCCCTACCTACCTCTCTGCTGGTAACCACCAGTTTGTTTTCTATAGTTAAGAGTCTGTTCCTTGGCTTGCCTCTCTCTCTCTTTTCCTCTTTGCTCATCTGTTTTGTTTCTTAAATTCCATATATGAGTGAAATCCTATGGTACTTGTCTTTCTCTGACTGACTTATTTCACTTACCATAATATGCTCTAGCTCCATCCACATCATTGCAAATGTCAAGATTTATTCTTCTCAATGGCTGAGTAATATTTCATTGTGTATATATATACCACATGTTCTTTATCCATTCATCAGTCGATGCACATTTGGGCTCTTTCCATTACTTGGCTATTGTTGATAACTGCTATAAACATTGGGGTGTATGTGCCTCTTTGAATCTGTATTTTTGTATCCTTTGGGTAAATAGCTAATAGTGTAATTGCTGATAATAGGGTAGTTCTATTTTTAACTTTTTAAGGAACCCCGTACTGTTTTCCAGAATGATTGCACCAGCTTGCATTCCTACCAACAGTGTAGGAGGGTTTCCTTTTTTCCACATTGTCATCGACACCTGTTGTTTCTTCTGTTCTTGATTTTAGCAATTCTGACAGTTGTGAGGTGGTATCTCACTATGGTTTTGATTTGCATTTCCCTGATGATCAGTAATGTTGAGCATCTTTTTGTGTGTCTGATGGCCATCTGTATGTCTTCTTTGGAAAAATGTCAATTCCTGTCTTCTGCCCATTTTTAAATTGGATTATTTGTTTTTTAGCTATTGGGTTTGTTAAGTTCTTATAGACTTTGGATCCTAACCCTTTACCAGATATGTCATTTGTAAATATCTTCTACCATTCCTTAGGTTGCCTTTTATTTTGTTGATTGTTTCCTTTGTTGAGCAGAAGTGCTTTTTTGTTGTTGTTGTTTTTAAAGCAGGCTCCATGCCCAACATGGGGCTTGAACTCATAACCCTGAAATCAGGACCTGAGATCAAAAGCTGGAAGCTCTACTGACAGATACCTAGGCACCCTTGTGCAGAAGTTTTTACTTTGATGAAGTCCCAATAGTTTATTTTATATATATAGTAAATCCTAAAATCAGATAGTGTTATTCCTCCAACTGTATCCTTTTTTGAAAAATTGTTTTAGCTCTTTTTGTTCCTTTGCTTTTCAAATAAATTTTACAGTTCATTTACCTGGAAATTTAGGAAAAAGTTCTGTTGGGATATTGATTGGAATTGTATTACATCTGTAGATCAGTTTAGGAAGAACTGACATTTATATTATGTTGTTTCTCCAATCCATGAACACAGTATATCTCTGTATATTTAGATCTTTTTATTTTTTTAATTTTAATTTTTAACTTTTTTATTTTTTCAAAAATTTTAAAAAGGTTTTGTTTATTTAAAAACAGAGAGAGAAAGAGAGAGAGCATGAGTGGGAGGCAGGGCAGAGGACGGGGGAGAGAGAGCATCCTAAGGAGACACTGTGCTAAGCATGGAGCTTGATGTGGAACTCAGTGTCATGACTCTGAGACAATGACCTGAGTTGAAATCAAGAGTTGTACACTCAACTGACTGGCCACCCACATGTACCAAAATTATATATATATATATATATATATATATATATATATATATATATATATATTTTTTTTTTTTTTCTACTTTCTGAGCAAAAACACTTTATTTTATTTACTTTTTAACTGGGCTCCATGCCAAGCACAGAGCCAAACATGAGTTGAAATCAAGAGTTGGATGCTTAACTGACTAAGCCACCCAGGTGCCCCTTAGATCTTTTTAAATCTTTGTTTTCTTTCATCACTGTTTTATGGTTTTCAGCATGCAAAAGCTGTATATATTTTGTTAAATCTATACCGAAGTATTTCATTTTATTTGAGCTACTATAATGGTGTGTATGCATAGATATATACATAAATATATGGTTATATATTTATATATATAAAATATATATAATATATTTTAATATACTAAAATATATAATTAAATTTAATTAATATATATAAAATATATATTTATATACATAAATATATGTTTAATATATGTTATATATATTTCTATATAAATATATGTATTTAGTTTCCAGTGGTACGTTAGGAGTACCCAGAAACAGGACTGATTTTTCCATGTTGAGTTTGTATCCTACCACCTTAGTAAACTCATGCATTGTTTATTGGATTCTTTTTTTTTTTTGGTAGATTCCTTGGGATTTTCTGTATAGGAAGTTATGGTGCCTGCAAATAGAATTTTATTTCTTTCTCTCCAATATTTATGCCTTTTGTTTATTTTTCTTGCCTTATTGCATTGACTAACACTTCCAATATGATGTTGAATTGGTAGTGAGAGCGGAAGTTTTGCATTGGCCACAGTCTTAGGGAGAGAATATTTAGTCTTTTGCTATTAAGCTTGTTATCTGTAGGTTTTTTGGAGACACTCTTGATCAGGTTGAGGAAGTTTCCTTCTAGTCCTACTTGCTGAGAATTTTTATCATTACTTTATCTTGATTTTTATAAAATGCTTTTTCTGCATCAATTAATACAATCATGTAGTTTTTATTCTTTAGGCTGTTTACATTGTAGATTACATCAACTAATTTTTCTATTATTGAACAAACTTTATAATCCATGATAAACCTCACTTGATTGTACCATATTGTTTCTTTATATATTGCTGGATTTTATATGATATTTGTTGAGGATTTCTATGCCCATATTCATGAGGGATATTGGTCTATAGTTTACTTTTTTAGAATTGTTTTGTCTGATTTTGGTATCAGTGTTAGGTTTGCCACTTTCTATAAGTTGGGAAACCTCCTTTTCTATTTTTTGGAAGAGACTTTATAGAATTGGTATTATTTCTGCTTTAAATGTTGTATAAACTTTGCTGGTGAAATCATCTGGGCCTGAAGATTTATTTTTCAGAAGGTTTGAATTTACATAATGATTATAGGACTGTTCAGTGCATCTGTTTCATCTTGGATGAATTTTGGTAGTTTGCGATATGTAAGGACTCATTGCCTTTTTGTTCTTTACAATAATTCTGTGAAGTAGGCAAGACAGGTAGTCTTAACTCACTGCTCAAATCAGTTCATAGTACATAACAGAAGGTAAGTTAATATTGGTAGGATTAATTTGTTAAATGAATTCCACTTTGCAAATGGTGAAACAACTTGCTGAAAATTATTTAGCTCTTAAGAGGCAATGCTTGGACTAAAACCTAAAAACTAAACTAGCTTTTGAAGAAGAAGGGAATGAGAGAAAGGAGCTAATTTGGCATCTGTTTTATGACAGACACTGCTGGATGCTTTCATATAATTTGTCTCACTTAAATTCTGACAGTTATCTTGTGATATAGACATTGCTATCTCCACTTTAATGTTGTAGGGGGTAAGGCTTTGTATTAGTCAGGGTCCTAACAGGAAACATATGATATGCTCAAAGTAGGAAAGCTTAAGGAGGGTTTAGTAAAGGGACAATTTACAAGGTATAGTCATGGTTGTAGGGCAACCCCAGGGGCTGATGAAACACTGGAACTAGTACATTGAATCTGTTACCACCCATCCCCCACTTAAGCCCAAAAGGATTAGGGAAAGAAGTATCTTGAAAGAGAACATATATAAGTAGAGACCTCTAGAGCAGGTAGCACTGAAATGAGCAATGGTCTTCTGTCAAATAGCCAACTCCCCACAGGGAGGAAGCTAGAAGGAAGCTACACTCTTCTCCTAATCTTTGATCACTGTCCAGTGTTCTTTTTGGCCAAGCTGAATCAATCAGAAGCCAGCAGCCAGTGAAGCCTATTGATATAATCCATACCAGACAGTTTCCTGGTGAGAAAAGCAGGATAGTGAATCTAGGGGACAAAGAAGTATAGTAACTTGTGCAAGGTCACATGGAAACCTGGTAAGAGGCAAGTTTAGGATTAAAATTACAGAGCTCCAGTTCTTCACACTGAACTTGTCCATCTTTCCCCAGGAGATTGACTTTTAGGGCCAAACGGTCAGAAAGGGCCTGTGATAAATCCCCCAATATGTATATGTTCTTGTTTTACTTTTTTTTGTCCTGCAATGTAAATGTAATTACTGTGGTATAATAAAGTGACATTAGGATATTGGAGAAAGGTTAGAAAGAGAACACTAGGAGGTGACAGGAGTTCGGCCTGAGTAAGAAGCTAAGAAAGGTGATGGAAGTTGTGGGAGAGAATGCAAGAACTGAGCCACAAAGAGGCCTGAAGCAAGCAGGCTCCAAATATTGAGTGAGTATTTGCTGTGTGCCAAGTACAGAAGTAGGCAGAAGGTAGAAAGTTCTAAAAGGAACCAAGGTTTGAAAAAAGTGGAAAGTAGCTCCTTGAGGAGCTTCTGTCATGCTGGGGAGCTAGAAGTGACGATTTGTGCATTCTGACTCTAGAATTCAGCTGATAAGCACTGGATCCAAGCCCAGATGGCTGTCTGGAGTAGCCTCCATTGTCTTTGCTATGATCCTGACCAGCTGGTAGGTAAAATCAGTAAAAATAGAAGGAGCTGAGAGGTGGCCTTCATGACTTAACCAACACCTGCAATTTGCTTAGATCTATATAACTTGTATATAAAAACTCTTCACATTGGGCAAGGAAGGCCAACTTGCAACCAGCGGGCACTGAGGTAGAGCTTTGGGCTCTAACAGAGAGAGGGAAATGAGAGACTCTTTAAAACTGAGCGCTTGAGCTCCCTGCTTCCTTACTGTGATTTTTACGATGACAGCCTCAGGCAGTGACATCTAGTCTGGTCTCCTCCTTTTAGCTTCTGTTGGATTGGTGTCTCCATCCCTGGTTTTCTGTGGGGTCTCTGGTAGTCTGGGACCTGGTTTAAACAAGACCACCTTGACCATCAGTTCTTGTAATATGTAGCTCAGTTGTTCTCTCTGGCTGAACATTAGGATCACCAGGGGCAAACACAGCTACATAGGCAGTGACCAATGCAGTATGCAGGGTCCTAAGCTCAGAAGGGGACTCTATGCTGGGGTTTAATGCTCTTTTATTGCCATTTGAAATTCTTAATAATTTTATCTTAGAATGTTATATATTTTGTATGCGAAGGCCAGTGGGACACTGGGGTCTTGGAACCTTGATTCACATACAGTTCCACCTCCCACTACCTTCCCATATCTTTAAGATGCATTCTTTATTGCCACTCTTTTGATTCCTGGTACCCTGGGCCCCCTTATCTTTGCCCATCCATGTCAATCCATTCCCAGCAGGAGCCTAGAGGTGGGGAGAGTCAAAGTCAAGTGTATGTATTCTGTAGTCCCGCAGGGTGGGGCATGATAATAACCATCCTTGCATGTACCAGGTACATTCCATGGGCAGCTCGGTGGTGGTGAGCCTCTTACCTGTCTCTGAGTCAGGTACCTAGTGCATCCTTGCAGAGAGGTTGTAATACCCTTAAGAGCTGCCTATATGCTCTTGGCTGGGGTAGCAGACTCACAGGAAGGGAGAAGCCTATCAAAATTTCCCTGCCCTTTGATAAAGCACAGCATGTCAATCTAGCAGGTGGTGGAAGGGGGGACTCAACAGTTGTCAAACCCTGCCCCACACATACATGGCACAAGTCATGGGGTAGGTCTCCCAGTTGCCTGTAAGGGTCTATTCTTGCCCAATGAGAATCTGTATGTCTCAGAGAGGCCTATTCCTTTGGGCCTATTCCATATCTGGGTGACCATCCCTTTTTCCTTCCAACTTACCAGATCTGACCTCTGTCTCTTTTCTGGCCAACTCAAGGCACCTTCTAGGGATAATGTATGAAATATAAATTGTGTGATTTTACTGATCTGTACATGAGTTAAATGGTCTGATATTTTTACTTAAAACTGGCATTGCATAATAAAAAGATGGACAGTAAAATATATGTTAATAATTTAAAACTATACTTTTTCTTGGCTTAGGGTAACATTCAATTACAAATAGAAAATACCATAACAAGCTGAATGAGAGACTGCAGAAAAAAATAAAAATCTTTATATTTTAGTACCTTTAATAACACATTTTTCTTGCTTTTTGAACAAGGAGTTCCACATTTTCATTTTGTACTGGACCCTACAAGTTATGTATCTGGTCTTGCCTGGGTGTATATTTAAAACATATGGATGCAGTCAACTTAACTGATATTGGATAGAACTCTTAAGCATTTGTATTTTTTTTAAGATTTTATTTACTTATTTGACAGACAGAGATCACAAGTAGGCAGAGAGGCAGGCAGAGAGAGATGGGGAAGCAGACTCCCCGCTGAGCAGAGAGCCTGATGTGGGGCTTGATCCCAGGACCCTGGGATCATGACCAGAGCTGAAGGCAGAGGCTTTAACCTACTGAGCCACCCAGGCGCCCCATAAGCATTTGTATTTTTAAAGACACCTCAAAGAGTCTGCCATAGAAATAAATTTACAAATAAGCAAGCAGGGAAAGCTAGAATAAACCCTGTGGTACTAGATTAAAGTCAGAGATAGCCATATAAAAAAACTTATATAAACATATCTGTACATACACTTATATAAGTATATATACATGTAAAGATAGATACAAAAGCAACCATCAATATGTATTCCTACATGAATTATTTTACTTGCATTTATTTCCTAGCTCTGTCCACTGACTGGGCCTAGAAGCAGCAACATTCAAGTAGAATTGAGCTCACCTAGGATCACATTTTGTTTTCTAAATGCCATTCCCATATAAAAAGAACTAAGCCTGATAATAATTTTGGAGGGTGAGATATTAGTATTGTTTCAAAGTATTACCCCCCAAATATTTATTAATTATTATGGTGGTTTTAACATGTGTCAAGAAATTTTTTGATGCTCTTCCCTTCTGGAAGTGGAGATTAATTCCCCTCCATTGAGTGTGGGCTGGCCTTAGTAATTCAGTTCTAACAAAGTATGGAAAGGGAAATATAATAGTCTTACCATTTACTATTTATATTTTCTAGTCAATATATAAATAAGTTGAAAATAAAAATAGAAAAAATATGCCATGCAAATATTCAAAAATAAAGTGGGAATTGCTATATTATCAGATAAAGTAAACTTCAGAAAAAAGAAAATGATCCCCCCACTTTTTGTCCTTCCTTCTCTGGTTTTAATTGAGATTTTCTGTAATTCCATTTTATCTTCTCTATTAGATTGTCAGTTATACTTTTTAAAAAATTTTTGGTGGTTGCCCTAGAGTTTTCAATACCCATTTTTAACTAAGAGTCCATCTTCAAATAACACTATACCACTTTACCTATAGTGTAGGTGCATTATAACAGAGAGCTATCGAATCTTCTCTCCCATCCCTTGTGACCTTGCTGTAATTTATTTCACTTATCTATATGCTATAGTCAATCAACATATTATTATTATTACTTAAATAGTTATCTTTTAGATCAATTAAGAATTAGAAAAATAAAACGTTTTAATTTACCTTCCTTTATCCCTTCTATGACACTTTTCCTTTTTTTATAAAAGTCTGAGTTTCTGACCTGTATCATTTTCCTTCCCCCTGTAGAACTTCTTTTTACATTTTGTGCAGGGCAAGTCTGTTTTCATTTCCCTCAATTTTTGTTTTTCTGAAAAAGACTTTGTTTCTCTTTCACCTCTGAAGGGTAGTTTTGCTGGCTATCGGATCTGGGTTGATGGGTTTTTCTTTGAACACTTCAAATATTTCACTCCACTCTCTTCTGGTTTGCATGATTTCTGACAAGAAGTTTGATGCACTTCTTAGGCTTGTTCCTTTATAAGGCATTCCTCCCCACTCTGTCTTCTTTAAAGCTGTTCTGCCTTTATCTTTCTGCAGTTGGTTAGAGAAGGCTGGAGCAAGAGCAATGCCCTCCCCCAGATGGAGTAAGGTGCTGGCAGTTTATTTCCCCGTAGAGTTATGGAGACACTTTAAGCATATAGCACAATGATTCCTCTTTCCCTCCCCTTACCAGATCCACTAGAGGATCTTATTCAGATCTTTACTATGGGAACTTATGGATTTCCTGAAATTTGAGGGTGCTTCTGTGCCTGCAATCCTCAAAAGTTTCTCATTTCATAGTAGTCCACACTCAGCCTCCAATGATTTTTCAAAACATCATTTTTGGTATTCCTCCCAGTTTGTAATTCCAAAATCTTCTCTTGTAGTTAAGTAAATTGCAGCTGGGTGTTCTTGACTCTCCAGATTTGGGGGGTGATGGTTTTCCCTGAAACCTTATTTCTTTGATGGATCCAAGAAAAGTCACTGAATTTTCAGTTTGTCCAGTTCTTCTTGTAAGAATGGAAGTTTTGATGTCCAAGCTCTTATTAGAGATGAAATCAGAAGATTGTTTCAAAATTTATATGAAAATATCCAAGTCCCAGAGTAGCTAAACAGTTTTGAAAAATAAGAATAAAGCAGGAGGAGTCAGTCTAGACTGGTTATTAAAGACTTATTTATTATATGGCTATATTAATCAAGACAGTGTGGTTTGATAGAGGGATAGACACATAGATCAATGGAACAGTACAAAGAACCCAGAAGTAGATCCACACAATATGCCCAACTGATTTTTAACAAAGTTGCAAAAGCAATTCAATGAAGGATAGTCTTTTTAACAAATGTGGGAATAATTGAACATGCATAGGCAAAACAAAACAGAACAAAACAAAAAACCCTAAAACCAAAAAAAGCCTTGATCTAAACTTCACACCCTATGCTGGAATAATTCTGAAATGGATCATGTAAGTTTGCAAAATGTAAAACTATAAATTGTTCAGAAAACAAACACAGGAGAAAATCTTTTGGATCTAAGACTAGGCAAAGATTTATTTAGACTTTTAAACAGTGAACAAAAATAATAAATTAGAACTCATCAAAGTTAAAAACTTTTACTCTGTAAAAGTCCTTGTAAAAGAGGATGAAAATACTAAGTGATAAACTGGGGAAACTACTTGCAAATCACATATCTGACAATAAAGAGCTCTCAAAACTCGGTAGAATAAAAAACAATCCCATTAGAAAATAAGTAAAAAACAGCAACAGACATTTCACTGAAGATGATATGTACGGGTGCCTGGGTGGCTCAGTGGGTTAAGCCTCTGCTTTCATTTAGGCCATGGTCTCAGGGTCCTGGGATCAAGTCCCGCATCAGGCTCTCTGCTCAGTGGGGAGCCTGCTTCCCTCTCTCTCTCTGTACCTGCTTCTCTGCCTACTTGTGATCTCTCTCTGTCAAATAAATGAGTAAAATCTTTTAGAAAAAGATGATATGTAAATGGAAGATATATACATGAAAAGAATTTCAATATCACTAGCCATTACAGAAATGCAAGTTAGTACCATGAGGTGTTATCACTATACATCTATTCAAATAGCTAAAATAAAAATAGTGATTAATACCAAAGGCTGGCAAGAATGTAAAGAAACCGGATTTCTCATACTTTGCTGGTGTAAAAGTAAAATGGCACAGCTACTGCGGAAGATGGTTTAGTGGTTTCTTATAAAACTAAGCATAAATTTACCATACAACTCAGCAATCACACACCTGGGCATGTATTCCAGAGAAATGAAAATTTCTATCCATACAAAAACCTGTACACGGATGTTCATAACAGAGCTAATTGCAATAATCAAAAACTGGAGAGAACCCAAATGTTCTTTTGGTGAATAATAGGTGAATGATTAAACAAACTGGTATATCCATACCCTGGAATACTCTTTAGCAATGAAAAGCATGAACTACAGATAACACACAACTTTGATGGATATTATGGCATCATGCTGAATGAAAAAAGCCAATTTCAAAAGGTCACATACTGATCGATTCTATTTATATAATTTCAAAAACGATGAGGTTAAAAAGCTGGAGAGCAGATTAGTGGTGTCCAGGGGTTAGGGATATTGAGAGATGGGTTATGAGGTGGTGGAATTTTTCTGTTTCTGGATTGTAATGGTGGTTACAAGAATATACACATGTACCATTGGGGGAAACTGGGTGAGGGATGCACAAGTCCTCGCTGTACTACATTTTCACCTTCATATGCATCTGTAATTGTATCAGCAAAATAGTTTTTTAAAAAAATAATTGTTTTTTTTTCCTTAGTGCAAAGACCTAAAAGATTTCTCTTTAAGCAAGTGATCAAGGCTGACATCACCAGGATGTCATGTTGATATCATGTACCTCCTGATAACATAGCATAGTGCCTGAGAAAGGCACTATGCTATCCTTCTCCAAAATATATAATCCCAGTTTAATCATGAAAACTATCAGATAAACCCAAATTGGGGGACATTTTGCAAAGTAATCTTTAAAATTATCAAAGTCATGAAAAATAAGGGAACATTGAGAAATTTACATAGATTGAAGGCAACTAGGAAGTTATGATGACTAAGTGCAACATAGTATTCTGGATTCAATCCTGGAACAAACAAACAAAAAAGGACATTAGTGGAAAAACTTGTGAAGCACATTATAGAAAATAACTGATCAGTGCTCTTCAATGTGTTAGGTTGTGAATACATGGAAGGACTGATGAACTGTCCTAGATCGGAGAAGAGACATGATGACTAAATGCAATGTAGTATCCTGAATCAGATTCTGGAACAAAAAATGGACATTAGTGAAAAACTGATGAAATCCACATAAAATCTGCAGCTATATTAATAGTATTGTACCAAGTTTAATTTCTTAGTTTTGGTAACTATACCATAGTTTTATAAGATTTTGACACAGGGAATGCTGGATGTGTGACAGCTGTCTGTTCAGTTTTTACAACTTTTATATAATTTTTAAATTATTTAAAAATAAACTTAAAAATAGCACCTCCCCAGGAGATTCTAATCTGTAGCCAGGGCTGAATACTGTTGCTAACACATCCTTTAGGTCCTGCCTCATGAGTTTCCACTGTGTTCTCCTACTCTTTCCTTCCCTTCCTTCATCAAAATTCCCCTGTTCTGGAGATACTTATTCTCAACTGGCTGCTGGCCTAAATACGATGAGGCAAGAAAAATGTTTCTACCACTACCCTAGTAGTTCATTCCAAAGTTACTAGCATGGGCACTATCCTATCTGCTGAAGCCTGGTTGCTGTTACGTAGTAGGAATTTCCACCTCAGAGGTTCATTCCTTTGCATAAAGTATCATTAGATCATCATTTTTCAAGCAGCCCTGTGGATGTTGAAACATGATTCCAATAAGAATTATGAGTCATATGAATTGGTGTATGAGGGCTTTTTCTGTAACACCGCAAAACATTGGGCATCCATGGATGAGAAAGCTAAATTTGTCTAGGGTTCCCCACAATTCATTTTAACTGTGTAAACAGAGAAGACCAGGCCTTGGTTGGAGGCAGGAGGCTGGCATTGTGGGTGGTTAGAGCCAGGTGCTTCATGACAGTGAAAAGCAAGGACAGCTACAGAGGGTGATGCTCCTGTCTTAGAGAACTGCCTTAGGTAGAGATAGTCAACATCTTGGATTGCAAACTCCTGTTGCTATGACAGCTTCCAAGAGCACACTCAGTTCATCAGAGCCTGGGGCTTATTCAGTTGGCTCCACCCTCTTCCTGGAGTGCTGTGTTTATTAAGAGGGCCCTGCCCTTTATTTTGCTAGGATTAGTCATTATGGGTTGGTGAACTGCCCTTTTTCCCCCTCCACCCCAGCTTTTCATCTGCACCCTAGAAGGGAGGGCTGTGTCTTTGGGCCTGCTGAGAGTCCTTTAAGAGAGCTGATCTGAGAGAAAATTAAGAACAGCTGGGGGTAGACACAATGACATCATATGCCTCTAGCATAAAAGGCAGCTCAGAAACTCAGATTCAAAAAGGAGAGAAAAATAATGGGAATTGGAGAAAGGGGCTGAGACTTGGGAACTATGCAAAGGCTGATTACTGGGGAAGATAAGAGAAAAGATTAAGCTGGGAGCACAAGAACTAGCTGAGACACTGGAACTTTTAGTAGGGACCTATTAATCTAGATTTAGTGTTTGGAGTCTATAGATTTAACAGCTAAAAGCTAAACAAGGACAGATTGGTAAAAAGCTGTGAAAATGCCCTGAGGCAGCTTATACTTAGGACTAAAGTTAACAAAGGAAATGGTTAGACTGAGTTTTATTACAGAGTAAGTTAGGAATTGGACCCTTTGCATAAAGACATCTTTATTGTTTTGTATGAGATTGCATAGTTTATATGTAAAAGTATACTTATTTACTTTTTTGTTCTAAAGATTTTTGTACATAAAATATTATGTCGATTTAGAATGAGATATCCTGATGAAAGTAAATGATAAACTTGTACGCTTGAAGGGACATTAGAGATGATCTAATTCAACCATGCTTTTATACATGAAGAAAATGAAACCTAGAGTGTTAGGTCATGTGTCCAAGATCATATAGCTATTGTGTGACAGAATTGTGGTTGGAACTTAGGTCTACCAGTTCCCAGGCAAATGCTGTTTTCACCCCACATCTATTTTTCTTAGTTTAGCCATGCCCAAAGAGAGTCCCAACTTCTGTACTAGTGACTACCAGTGGCTATCACAGGTAAGAAGTAGACCACCTGGGATGAACCAAACTGCCTCTGCAGAATTTTTGCAGAATCCTTAACATATTAAGCATGATGTGAAAAAGTCACAATGAAAAAATACCAAGATAGCAGTTATTTTATTACATCCTATTCTTTATGTGCCATCCTTAAACATAATGATGTTGCTCTGTTTAGCAGTTTTTAAAACATTATATTATCATGTTTAAACAGCAATATCTAGCAATACATAGTTATGTTGTCTGATTAAAGCAACCACACACAGAACTGATACTTTAAGCTATACAATCATGGGCAGTCACTACCACTCGGTGATAACCTTATTTTAATTGCAAGTATTTTTATTTGATATGTGACTAAACCTTTGGAAGGGTGACTTCCTTCTATCTTCTACCCTGAATAAGAGTAAAGTTTCTGTTACGAGTCTGAGACAGTTATAACCCAGGTAGTCTGCTCAATCAGAAAACTGCTGTTGTAACCTTAAAAATTACTGAGCACTGGTCCTCTTAAATAACTTGTCTTATGGAATAGACATAATAGTATGTCTATTCCAAAAGGAAGACAACTTAACAGACCCTACCATACAGAGCAGAATTAATGAACTGTCAAAACAATAATTGAAATAAAACTAGAATATCATTGAAGAGCCAAGGGAACATATTGATAACACGAAGCAGGAATAAATAGTTACCAAGAAGCATTCAGAAATACAAGCTGTGAAAAATATTAGTTGAATTAAAGATCTTGGTTGAGGGGTGAGGTTAATAACAACATAGATGCAGATGAAAAATGAATTAATGAGCTGAATGACCAGACTGAAATATTTCCTAGAAGACATCAGAAAGGGAGAAATAGTTGAAAAATAATTTTTAAAAGTTTTAGACATACAGAGAATGGAAGGAGAAGTGTCAAGTCAGTATAATAAGAGCCCAAGGTGAGAAAAAAAATAAGTGGAAGAGAGGTAAGTGAGGAAATAAAGTCTTAATAAAATATGGATGACTGCAGTTTAAAAGGATTCAGATTTTTCCAAACAGGATATATAAGATAAACATTATATCTAAAAACATTATATTAAAATTTAAAAACATCAAAGATGGATAGAAGACTTCTCAGAAAGAAAAAGCAGATCATTTACAAAGGCGCAAAATCCTATTGAAGTCTCAGTACTCAAAATACAGGAAGGAAGTGAAGTGCTAATCTCAAACTATTGAGAGGGAAAAAAACTTGTAACCTAGAATTTTATACCCTGCTAGACATCTTTTAAATATAAGTTTGAAATATTCTCAGGTATTCAGGGCCTCAAAAATTTATCACACAAAGACTTTCTTTAATAAGTCCAGTAAAATAATACATACAATAAGTATAAGTAGATGAACTTTCTCAGATGCCTTTTACAAATGTTCCTTTAATTTATCAGATGTATCAACTCTTGCTTACTTTGGTGGGGTATCCAGTATTGAGTTATTTAAAGGAAGCCAGTGTCTGGAGTCTATGCTATTTTGTAGGAACCTTGAGGGGCTTGTTTCTGCTTTTGCTAGTCTTGTCTTTTCTGTTAATCTTACAAAGTACCTGAGGACACAATCTAATCGCAGGAGTACTTATTACAGTGCCCTTTCCATGGTAGGTATTCATTAGATGTCTGTGCCAGGGAGGAAGAGAAAAAGAGAGGGAGGGAGGGAGTTCTAGGGCTGGAACATGAAGCTATAATTCCTTCCATTCAAGAAAATAGCTGTTCTCTCCTGTTTTTGTGACCTCTTAATGTGTGTCAGTATTTTGTGCTGCAGTGGAACACGTTTCTCATGTTAAGTTCAACTTCAAGTGACTCAAAGATAATTGAGCATTATTAATTTCACTACCAAATTATTAAAGGCAACCCACTTATTTTGAGTCCTTCTATGACCCTCAAACCCCCTCTGTCATAATGATGGAAAGTGACATGCTTGCATGCCAGTGGGCATTCCCATGTCAGGAATAGGAAGTGAAAGTAATCCACAAGGGGTGTATTTTGTCTGGAATTTGTCAATACATCTACACAGAGCTGATGAAAATCTCTCTTCAGTGAGGTGGTTCTTTTTGTTCTTCTGTGACTGTATAGCAAGTACCCACTGAGACAGTATGGGTAATTCATACCTGTTGGCATCCAAACCCTAAAACTTTAATCTTGAATCAAGATACCTTTGCTTTTCAGGGAAGAGTTGGTGTGTGGGTTGTGTTACACACTTCTCTTTCCTTTGAAATTATTGGTGTTTGGAGGCAGACAGAGTAAGAGGCACCAGGGATGACAGGGGCACCAGAGTTATTCCTTTATACCCTTCTTTCAGGAAGATGTCATCTTTTCTACTCATCTAAAAATCATTTGTCTATGTTTAAGATACTTGCCTGTGAACAATTTTCAAACTTTTCTTAGTAATTATTTTGTTACAAATCCCAAATAAAAATTGCTGGACAGAACAGAAAATTGACAAGAGCAGACTCTGAAAACACATATATGACCAGGGACATCTTGGAGGCCAATATTATCATTGGCAGCAACTGCCTGTAGACTTCCACCCCACTCTCCTCTGCTCTTTGCTTTCACACTCATGATTCAGTTCTTGGTCATGTGTTTTTAAGATTGAGTTGAGATTGTTAGCAGAAACTCTGGCATCTGGAATTAATTGAGTTGTTGCTCAGGTACTTGGAGTTCTTACTAAAAATTCTATGAAATCATATAACATTTGGGCACTATGTGGATTTAAGATTTTATTTATTTATTTGACAGAGAGAGATCACAAGTAGGCAGAGAGGTAGGCAGAGAGAGAGAGAGGAGGAAGTAGGCTCCCTGCTGAGCAGAGAGCCCGATGCGGGACTCGATCCCAGGACCCTGAGATCATGACCTGAGCCGAAGGCAGCGGCTTAACCCACTGAGCCACCCAGGCGCCCCACTATGTGGATTTAATTCAGTAAACAGTCACAAAGCACCTTCTCAGTGCAGGCTCAGCTCTAGAGAGTGCACAGATATACTTATCAGTATAAAGGAGGTGCCAGAGGAGGAGTACAAATGAACTAGAGTTTTGAAGCAGGGATAGAATATATCCTGGTGGAACAAAAGGAAAGACTTCTTGAGAAGGTGGCCTTGGGGACTGGCATTAAATGACAGAATTTCTACAGGTAGAGGCATTCCTAGAAACAAGAACAGCTTAAGTGAAAGTAACAAGGTGAGAAATCATAGGATCCATTTAGGGCTAGTCTTAGTCCCCATGTATTGAGTCATTATTCTGTGCCATGCAAAATGTTAAGTGCTTTGCATGCATTCTGTTGTTTTATTGCCACCCATGGCAATCTCATTAGTTATAGGCAGTATCATCCCTACTATACTAATCAGGAGACTAAGGCTTACAGCAATTAAGTAACTTGGTCACCTGATTAGAGATGGCAGAACAGTAATTCAAAGCAGCTCTGTTGGGGGTCCAAAGCCTGACTGCCTGCCTTCTTTCCTTCCTTTTTCCTTCCTTCCTTCCTTCCTCCAGTTTTATTGAGATATATATTTTTTTATTGAGATATACGACACTGTATTAGTTTAAGGTGTACAACCTGGTGATTTGATATAAGCATATACTGTAAAATAATTACCACAGTAAGTTTGGTTAACCTCCATCAATTTACCATTAAGCTCTATGTATCAGAAATAAACATAACTGGAAAGAAAGATTAGGACCATGCTGTGGAGAACCTTAGATGTTAAGTGAAGGATTCTAAAGGTAAGGTGGCAGATTGTAAAGTTAAAAAGAAAGGGATTTCCCTGTAACAAGAAATGAGTGATTGGAAAGGGATCAGCAGATTAGAGACCAATGAACAGTTCCAAAACATCTTTCCTCATCTGTTATGTCCCTTCTGGTTGGAGAATGATCCCAGTAGGAAAGAGACCTCTCTGTTCCTTTTAAGCTCTTGTGTAGAATTTCTACTTTGGGGGTGTCCTTTTTATTCCCTACCCTAGGAAGGGAAGGTCAGAATCTAAACTTTGTCTAACTGGAAAATTGGATTGCTTAAATTTCAGTTCTTGTTGTGTGATCTTGGATAGCTGAAGCCCCTCTTATCTTTTTGACTAATTCTTTAGGTTAGTTCCAGTCTTCTATTTTTTAATGTACTTATTCTTAAAGATTTTATTTATTTATATATAAATATAAATATATATTTATAAATAAAGATTTTATTTATTTGAGAGAGAGCGAGAGAGAGCATGAATGGGGGTGAGGGGCAGAAGGAGAAGCCGACTCCCCACTTAGAGCCCAATGCAGGGGCCCGATCCCAGGACAGGATCATGACTTGAGCTGAAGGCAGACACCTAACTGACTGAGCCACCCAGGTTCCCCTGTTTGGGTCTTTTAAGTAGCTTCTCTTCAGTCATAAAAGAGGATTCAATAATTGCTTATCATTGGCAGGAACTGCCAGCAGACATCTGGCATCTGGAATTAAATTGAGTTTTTGTAATTTTCCTTTTAAGTCTCATCCAGAACCTGGAAGGCCCTCTGCCCTCACTTGGTAGTTAGCTACCTCTTTTACCCATCCCTTGGCTTGGGATCCAGAAGAAGCAGCATCTTAAGGTCTTTAGAACCTCTAAACTGCAATCCAGTTTTTGACCTTCCACATAAAAAATAACCTAAGGAGCCCTTAATGAATTTGGTGTTAGTTCAGGCAGAAACTTTAAAAAAGATTTTATTTTGAAGCAATTTTAGACTTGCAAAAAAGTTGCAAAAATAGTACATAGAATTCACTTCATGCCGCCTCACCAAATGTTAACACCTTACATAATCATAGTAAAACTTCTAAACAAGGAAATTAACACTGATAAAATTTGATGAATTACCTTACGCACGTTATCCAAATTTTGCCAGTTGTCCTAATGTCCTTTTTCTTTTGGGGGATCTAATCTACCATCCCACTCCATCTGGAACATTTCCTCAGTCTTTCTTTGTCTTTCATGCCCTTAACACTTTTTAAAAGTACTCATCAGCTATTTTGTAGATTGTCCTTCAATTTGTATTTATCTGATATTTTCACATCATTCTGTTGAGTTTATGCTTTTCTGACAAGAACACCACAGAAGTATATCTGATCTTAGTGCATCATACCAGGAGGTTCATTGTATCTATGTGTCTCATTATTGGTAACATTAACATTGATTATTTGGTTAAGGGGGTGTCTGCCAGGTTTTTCCACCTTGAAGTTGCTATTTTCTTCTCTATAATTAATAAGAATCTTGTGGTGGGGGGGGCACCTGTTGGCCTCAATCAGTAGAGCATGCAGCTCTTGATCTCAGAGTTGGGAGTTCACGCCCCACACAAAATTATATATTTTGAGTGTATATAATTTACTTTAAAAAAATAATCTTTTGGATAGGTACTTCGAGACTATGCAAACTTTCTATTTATCATTATAATTTTGCCCACTAATTTTTGCATCTCTCCATCTGTCTTAAACACTGTGAGTTCATATTGACACCTCAAATTCCAACCTAACAGTACAGCCCTCACTCTGACCTTTCTCCTTTCTTTATTTTTAACTCCTCTCTCCAACAATGAGAAAGCTGACATTCATTATCTACAATATATTCACATATTTGATCAACCCTAACTATAGGACTCTTGCTATTCTTTTCACCCTGTTCATGCCCACCCCCGTAGGTAAACAAACTCATTCATTTCTGCTTTATCATTTATGTATTTCTTTTTGCACAAATGAGCAGATGCATGTACATTTTTTATATACCATTCTTTTCTACAGGAAGGATATAATACTATAGAAACTCTTTCACAGTGTACTTTTTCTCACTTAACAGTATATCCTAGAAATCACTCCATGTCAGTTCACAGAGGTCTTCCTTATTCTTTTATGCCTTAGAACTCCACTGTGTAGATATACCATAGCTTATGCAAACATCCTAGGTACGGGCATTGAGTTTTTTTCAATATTTTGAAATAACAATGCTGCAATAAAAAAAAACCTGGTACATATATATTTTTGTATTGTCAGAGATGTATCTTCATGGTTAATTCTTAGAAGTACGATTGCTGGATCAAAAGGTAAATACATGTTAGTTTTGTTAGCCAATGGCAAATTCATCCATGAGAACTGTACCAATAATGTGCATTCCCACCAGCAGTGTTGGAGAGTGCTTATTTCTCTGCAGTCTCACAAAAAAAAGTGTTGTCATTCTTTTACAGTATCATCAGTCTGATAAATAGTACCTTGACATTGTTTTCATTTATTTCTCTAATTTTGAGTGAGGTGGAGCACCTTTTCACATGTTAAGGGAGGGATATCTAGATAGATAGATAATTTGTGAATTGTGTGGTTTTTGCCTCTATTCTCCTTTTTCAACCAGTTTTTGGTCTTTTATTCAATGTTTTAGTGTTTTTCATATTTTGGGAAACTAGCATTTTATGATATGTGCTATAAATATTTTCTCCCAGTTTATCAATTGTCCTTTTACTTTTTTTCATGTTTTTGTTGTGTAGAGATTATTTGCTTTTTTTTTTGAGAGTAGAAAACCAATGGGGAAATGAATCATTCTTTCTTTGTTTTACTTTATTTAATTTTTTGAATTTAAATTCATTTAATTAATGTGTAGTATATTATTAGTTTGAGAAGTAGAGTTCAGTGATTCATCAGTCCTACATAACACCCAGTGCTCATTATATCCCTTGCCCTCCTTAACGTCCATCACCCAGTTACCCCATTTCCCCAACACCCTCCCCTCCAGCAAACCCTTAGTTTGTTTCCTATGATTAAGAGTCTCTTATGATTTATGTTCCTCTCTGATTTTGTCTTGTTTTATTTTTCTCTCCCTTCCCCTATGCTCCTCTATTTTGTTTCTTAAGTTCTACATATTAGTGAAATCATATAATTGTCTTTCTCTGATTGACTTACTTCATTTAGCATAAGACACCCTAGTTCCAACAACATCATTGCAAATAGCAAGGTTTCATTTTTTGATGGCTGAGTAATATTCCAGTGTGTGTGTGTGTGTGTGTGTGTGTGTGTGTGTGTGTGTGTGTGAGTGTGTGTGTCACATCTGCTGCTAATGGACGTCTGAGCTCTTTCCATAGTTTGGCTATTGTGGACATTGCTGCTATAAACATTCAGGTGCAGGTGGCCCTTCGGATCACTACATTTGTATCTTTAGGGTAAATACCCAGTAGTGCAATTGCTGGGTCATAGGGTAGTTCTACTATCAACTTTTTGAGGAGCCTCCATGCTGTTTTCCAAAGTGGCTGTACCAGCTAGCATTCCCACCAACAGTGGAAGAGAATTGGCCTTTCTCCACATCCTCGCCAACATTTGTCATTTCCTGACTTACTAATTTTAGCCATTCTGACCAGTGTGAGGTAATATCTCATTGTGGTTTTGTTTGTATTTCCCTGATGTCAAATGATGTTGAGCATTTTTTCATGTGTCTGTTGGCCATTTGAATGTCTTCTTTGCAGAAATGTCTGTTCATGTCTTCTGCCCATTTTTTGATTGGATTATGTGTCCCTTTTTTAAAAAAAAAAAGATTTTATTTATTTATTTGACGGACAGAGATCACAAATAGGCAGAAGGCAGGCAGAGAGCGAGGAAGGGAAGCAGGCTTCCTGTCAAGCAAAGGGCCGGATGCGGGGCTCAATCCCAGAACCCTGGGATCATGACCTGAGCTGAAGGCAGAGGCTTTAACCCACTGAGCCACCCAGGCGCCCCTGGATTATGTGTCCTTTAGGTATTGAGTTTGTAAATTCTATAAAGATTTTGGATACTGGCCCTTTTTCTGATAAGACATTTGCAAATATCTTCTCCCATTCTGTCAGTTGAGGTTTTTTGCCTTTGTCAGCTGTTTCCTTTGCTATGCAAAAGCTTTTTATCTTTTTTTTTTTTAAAGATTTTATTTATTTATTTGACAGAGAGAGATCACAAGTAGGCAGAGAGGCAGGCAGAGAGAGAGAGAGGAGAAAGCAGGCTCCCTGCCGAGCAGAGAGCCCGATGCGGGACTCGATCCCAGGACCCTGAGATCATGACCTGAGCCGAAGGCAGCGGCTTAACCCACTGAGCCACCCAGGCGCCCCAACAAAAGCTTTTTATCTTGATGATAGTTCACTTTTGCTTTTGTTTCCCTTCAGAGATGTGTCTAGCAAGAAGTTACTGTGGGGCTGAGGGCAAAGAGGTTGCTGCTTGTGTTCTCCTCAAGGATTTTGTTGGATTCCTATCTCACATTTAGGTCTTTCATCTGTTTTGAGTTTATTTTTGTGAATGGTGTAAGGAAATGGTCCAGTTTCATTCTTCTGCATGTGGCTGTCCAATTTTTCCAAACACTGGTTGTTGAAGAGACTGTCTTTTTTTCCTTTGGATATTCTTTCCTGCTTTGTCAAAGATTAGTTGACCATAGGGTTGAGGGTCCATTTCTGGGCTCTCTATTCTGTTCCATTGATCTATGTGTCTGTTTTTGTGCCAGTACTATACTGTCTTGATGATGACAGCTTTGTAATAGAACTTGAAGTCTGGAATTGTGATGCCACCAGGTTTGGTTTTCTTTTTCAGCATTCCTATGGCTATTTGAGGTCTTTTCCATACAAATTTTAGGATTATTTGTTCCAGCTCTGTGAAAAAAGTTGATATTTTGATTGTATTGAATGTGTAGATTGCTTTAGGTAGCATAGACATTTGAACAATATTTGTTCCTCCAATCCATGAGCATGGAATGTTTATCCATTTCTTTGTGTCTTCCCCAATTTCTTGAGTATTCTATAGTTTTCAAAGTATAGATCCTTTGCCTCTTTGATTAGGTCTATTCCTAGGTATTTTATGGTTTTGGGTGCAATTGTAAATGGGGTTGACTCCTTAATTTCTCTTTCTTCTTTCTCATTGTTAGTGTATAGAAATGCAACTGATTTCTGTGCATTGATTTTATATCCTGTTACTTTGCTGAATTCCCGTATGAGTTCTAGTAGTTTTGGGGTGGAGTCTTTTGGGTTTTCCACATAAAGTACCATGTCATCTGTGAGGAGTGAGAGTTTGACTTCTTTGCTGATTCAGGTGCCTTTCTTTCTGTTGTCTGATTGCTGAGTCTAGTACTTGTAGTACTAGGTTGAACAGTAGTGGTGAGAGTGGACATCCCTGTTGTATTCTTGACCTTAGGGGAAAAGCTCTCGGTTTTTACCCACTGAGAATGATATTTGCTGTAGGCTTTTCCTGTATGGCTTTTATGATCTTGAGGTATGTTATCTCTATCCCCACGCTGTGAAGAGTTTTAATCAAGAAAAGATACTGTACTTTGTCAGATGCTTTTTCTGCATCTATTGAGAGGATCATATGATTCTTGTCCTTTCTTCTATTAATGTAGTATATCACATTGATTGATTTGTGAATGTTGAGCTATCCTTGCAGCCCAGGAATAAATCCCACCTGGTCATGGTGAATAGTCCTTTTAATATACTGTTCTACTATTAGCTATAGTATCTTGGTGAGAATTTTTGCATCCATGTCCATCAGGGATATTGGTCTGCAATTCTCCTTTTTTTGGTAGGGTCTTTGTCTGGTTTTCGGATACAGGTAATGTTGACCTCATAATGAGGTTTAGAAGTTTTCCTTCCATTTCTGTTTTTTTGAAACAGCTTTAGAAGAATAGGTATTAATTCTTTAAGTATTTGATAAAAATCCCCTGGTAAGCCATCCAGCCCTGGACTCTTGTTTTTTGGGAAATTTTGGTTACTGCTTCAATTTTCTTGCTGTTTATGGGTCTGTTCAGGTTTTTGCTTCCTTTCTGTTTCAGTTTTTGGTGGTTTATATGTTTCTAGGAATGCCTCCATTTCTTGCAGATTGCCTAATTTGTTGGCATATAGTTGCTCATAATGTGTTCTCAGTATCATTTAAATAAGATGATGTTTATACCCAGTATCTTTCATTGCCTAGCATTGCATGGCAAGTTCCATACAACTAGGAATTTCCACAAGATGCAGAATGTTCAAGAACTAGAAGAGTCAGGAGATGGGGCTATGTACGGTAGGCCAGAAAAAGATGGTACTTTGGAGACTTTTGGGAGATTAAGAAAAGCTCACTTTTGGTATGCTTGACCCTTACATTCCTGTAGTTTGCCCAAGTACTATTGTTGGTTAGCTTTCTTTTCCTTTAAAAGCACTGTTTTTGGGTATATTGGGACCAGGAGATTCTGCAAATGGACTGCCTAGAGAAGAAATAACCCACCATTATTGGAGGAGATTCAGTTTTGTACTTACTACCTTTGGGAAAACTCATGATGCAGTAACTGCAAAGACATACTAATCACTCCAATACCAAAACTTCCACAGTGCCATGGGTTTGTTGATGTTTTTTGTTTTCTGTATTTATGATGCTTTGATGTTTTGGGCACTTATGAACCCAGTGAGGGACTCTCCCTCCCCAAATTAGTTAATTTTAGAGATAAACAACTTGTCAACAAACAACAGCACATTATTGATATGCAGAGAAACTAATTCTGAGTTCATACCCTACCCTTCTCCTTTTATCAGGCTTCTACAGCCCAGGACACTATTCCTCTGCCCTAAATCACCCCAGGGCTAGGTACTAGCCGACTAGGGAACACCCCTATAGCCCAGAGCCTTTCAACATTATTCCAACTATTCAGTCCTAAACCTGTTCCTAAACCCACTGTGCTGCTTGTTTTCCCTGTTTCTTCTGTTTCCTCTCTCAGAAAAACATAATAAGGGCTTTTGCCCACGCTTTCCTCTCCTTTTACCTCCTGACTGACTCTTGTGCTTTCCTGTGCAGCCCTGCATGATGTGGTATGTCCCCTTCTTGGAAACTATGAGTAACAAAATATATTTTCAATGGCAGTTGTGTCCTGATCTCACTATACCTGAATAATAATAAAATGTACATCTTGAAACACCATAAGAATGCAATTGACCAAACCCAGAGTGTAGGAAATTTTATAGGACAAATTGTTTGAAGTTTTACTAATTTAATTGGTTAAAATATAACTTTCATTATTGTTGTGATTTTGAACTCTTTGATTACTGTGAGACTGATTTTTCCATTCTGGTTTAGTAGTTGAGTATTTTCCTGTGAAGAAGTAAATTGTGTATTTTTGTCCTTTGACCATTTTATTCAGAATGTGTTATAAAGTGAACTTGATCAAAATGTTTCACAGATATAATGGTAAAATGTAAGATATAAAACTTTAAAAGGAAAGCATAGGAAAATGTCCAGATCAGGGGCTCGGTGAAAAATTCTTAAACTTGATACCAAAAGCATAATCTACAAAAGAAAACATTTATAAATTGTAACTTACCAATCTTAAACTTTTTTAAAAATTAAAATATAAAACTTTTGCTCTGTAAAAAACAATGCTAAGAGAATAACAGTCTACAGACTGGGAGAAAATATTTGCAAACTACATATACAACAAAGGACTAGTATCTATATAAAGAACCCTCAAAACTTAACAGAAAAAAAAACAAATAACACAACTGGAAAATGGGCAAAATATATGAAGAGACATTTCACTGAAGCAGATCCACAGATGGCAAATAAACACATGAAAATATATTCAACATCATTAGGTATCAGGAAATGCGAATTAAAACCACAATGAGATATCACTACACATCTTTTAGAATAGCTAAGATTAAAAAAAAATACTGATAACATCAAATGCTAGTTAGGACATGGAGAACCTAGAACTCCCATACATTGTTCACAAGAATGTAAAATGGTATAGTCACTCTGGAAAGAAGTATGATAATTTCTTATAAAATGAAAATGCAGTTACTATATAACATAGCTATGGTACTCTTGGACATTTATCCTAGATAAATGAAAACTGATGTCACATAAAAATGGGCACAAATGTTCATAGTAGCTTTATTCGTACTAACCCCAACTGGAAACAACCCAAGTGTCTTTGAGTGCCTTATAGATAAACAAACTCTGGCACATCCATATCATGGAATACTACTCAATATAAAAAGAATGAATTTCTGATATGCACAAAATCCTGGGTGGATATTAAGGACTTGATACTTGGTGAAAAAAAAAAAAGCCTATCTCAAAAGGTCAACAATGTATGATTCTAATTACATGGGTTTCCTGAAATGACAAAACATACAGATGGAAGATAGATTAATGGTTGCCAGGAGACAGGGGCGGGGGTGACAGGTGGGTGTGACTATAAAGAAGTAGCATCTGGGAGTGCCGTTGTAGTGATGCTACAGTCTTTTATCTTCATTATGATTGCATGACTCTATACACATGATAAAATTGCATAGAATTATACCCCTCTCACACACATGTGAGTACATATAAAAGCCAGTCTCAATTGAATAAGCGAGAGTCTAGGTAGCTGTATTTTACTATAATCAGTAAGATGTCACTGTGGGCGGGACAGCTGGGGTAAGCAGTCAATGGACTTTATGAATTATTTTGCAAACTCCTATAAGTCTATAATTATTTCAGAAGAAAAAGTAAAAATCAATGCTAGAGTTTTAATTGGAATAACACTGAATTACACATTAGTTTGGGGTCATCAATACCTTTCTAGTGTTGTCTTCACATGTTCATGTATTTATTACCTTTGAAAAATATTTGTCATTTATTGCTTTTCTCAACCAAGATAGACAATGGACTATAATGTTTGCCTACATCAAGTCTAGGGCAAACACATTTACTTTTGAGCATTTTACTCCAAATTTTCTGCATGACATGAGTTGGCTTCTTAGATGTTCCTCTTTACAATAGTTTTTAGTATGTGCTCTCCAGATTACTACATATATCTCTAATTTTTCACATTCTAAGTAAAGATAATTTTATAACACTTTATATGAAATGTAGAAACCTTGCAAAATTAGAGGCCAGTTTAACCCCTATCTGTCCATTTTTCAGAACTTGTCATATGTATTACATCTGCATATAAAGCCTACAAGATGACATCATTTTTGCTTTAAAAAGTACCACATATTTTGAGAAATTAAGAGGAGCAAAATTAGTTTTTTATATTTACCAAGATATTTATTACTTTTGCTTTTTAAAATTTTTTTTCTTTTTTTTAAATTTTATTTTTAAGTAATCTCTATACCTAACATGTGTCTCAAACTTACAACCGTGAGATCAAGAGTCATATGCTCTACTGACTGAGCAAGTCTTAATTTTTTAAATGAGTATCCTACCTCTTCTTTTTTTAAAGTAGGCTTCACACCCATTGTAGAGCCCAACATGGAACTTGAACTCATGACTGTGAGATCAAGACCTGAGTTGAGATCAAGAGTTGGATGCTCAACCAACTAAGCCACCCAGGTGATCCTCAAGCCTTTATTTTTCAAATGAGTATCTCATTTTCATTGGGTTCATTTCCCTTCAGCCTAATGAAGAACTTTCTTTTGTCAAGAGGTCAAGTAGTATATAGGCAATAGTGCTATAGCTAATGAAGCCGGCAGGATCACTACTACAACTGCTATGTTGGTTTGTCACACTTAATAGATTCAGCTGGTAAGGAGAAAATAAGCCCAAATGGATTCAGTTGATTAGACAACAACAGTTTAAGATCAGCATGGCATTAACAATTCCACATCTCTAGTCCCACAGGATTACACTGAACCAGAGGGTCCAGATGATAGGTGGCACAGTGGGTTGCCCTGCCACTGAGGAGTCAATTCTAAACCACAACGGGCATTTTTATGGCATGCAGCTGTACCCTAAGGAAGGAGGTGCAAGGTGATCAACTGACATTCAGGAGATGGAGAAAACAGTCTCGTGATAGTTCCTTATCAGGCGGCTTATTTCCCTTGCTCCAGGAAGAGTTGGTGTTCTCTGAAGGCACAGGTCAGACTGTGGTCAAGCCCTGATTAAGTGGTCCATGTGTGACAAAAATACCTTTGGGGCATTATGTGGTGGAGCTAGTCTTCCACACCTTTAACATTTCTTGCAGTTTGGGTCTGCTGGCAAATAATTTTTTTTTACTTATGTTTCATCTGAATGTCTTTGTCTTGCCTTCATTCTTGAATGTATTTGCTGAGATAGAATTTTGGGTTGGCTTTTTCTTTATTACTTTAAAGATGTTGGTCTTTTCTCTTTGGTTTCCCTTGTTTCTGATGTCAGCTGTATTTGAAACTCTTTCCCCTTTGTATATAAAGTGTTTTCTCTGGCTGCTTTTTTGATTTTCTAATTATATTTGTTTTTCAGCAGTTTGTGATATTTTCAGAGTTTTGTTTTCTATCCTTTAGGGGTTTGCTCTGCTACTTAAATCTTTAAATTGTGTATTTCTCCAGATTTGGGGAAGTTTAAGCCATCACATATTCAGGTTTTTTTCTACCCCATCCTCTGCAACCTCTCTCTCTAGAACTCTAATTTCATGTATGTTAGACCTTTGAATATAGTCCCATCTGTCCCTGAGGCTCTGTTCATGTTTTTGTTTCCTAATATGTTTTTCTCTCCTTTCTTCACATTGGATATTTATATTGTTCTATCTTGAGTTTACTGAAACTTTACCTCTTTCATTTCCATTCTGCTGTTGAACCTATGCAGTGAATTTTTAAAATTTCATATTATTTTTCAATTCTGAAATTTTTATTTGGTTCTATTTTTTCATGGTTCCTGTTTCTCTGCTGTGATTTTTCTATCTTTTCATTCATTATAAGCATATCTTCTTTTATTTTCTTGAACAGAGTTATTAATAATCACTTTAAAATTCTCATCTGCTAATTCCAGGCTCTGGGTCATCTCAGATTTGTTCTCTGTTGGTTTGCTCTTGTAAATGGGTCAAAATTTCCAGGTTCATCACAAGCTGAATAACTTTGGATTATATCCTGGATATGTTAAATGGAGACTTTGGATTCTGATTTATTCCTCTGAAAAATATTGATTTCATTGTTTTGGTAGATAGTTAATGTGTTTAGATTCAAACTGTGAACTTTGCCTCTAGGTAGTAGTTGAAATCTTAGTTGAGGGCTTCCATTTTCAACTGAAGTCTGTTCCATGTATGTGTGGTTTGGGAGTCAGCTGAGATTGAGATAGAGTCTATAGGTAGAAATTGGGGCTCCCTAGCTCTAGGTCTCTCCTTTCCAGGATTCCTCCTTAGTTTCCAATGGCCTTGGTTATTCTGAGCTGTGCCTATATTTCTTCATACCAGATAGATTGTGAGTTTGCTATTGTTGTCTTACTCTTGGTGTCTTAGCTACTTGGCAGCTTTAGTTTGCCCTTACTCTAAAAGCTGTAAAAATGGGTAATCACCTTGTGCCAACTCCCCTTCAAAATATGCCTGCTTCTGTTCACTCTGTAGTCTCTTCATATTGTTGTTTTTAATATTTTCCCCAGAGTTTATAGCTGCTGTCTACAGGAAGATCAGGATCAATAGGAGTTTACTCAGCCATATGAGAAGCAGAAGAAACTATCCTGCTTAATTTTGATTTTGCTATTGCCAATTTGTCCTTAACATGGGATTCTGTCTCAGAAGGGAGCCTTGGCGGTCAGTGTTGAGAGTTCATAGAGGCTAGATTCCACTAGGACCTTCAGTCCTTCTTGCTACAATCTCCTTGTACTCACTTGCTATTGAAGAGTGTATAGCCCCTCCTAGCTTCAGCTGCTAATTCTCAGTTGTCCTACCATGTTTTCCAGTGCATATCCATTAGCTGTTTTTCCTTGTGAGCTCCTATTATGCTCGTGTTATTGGCTACTTCAGTTGTAATGTGTAACTATGGGGAGAAAATAAGCCTTAAGCCTTGGCTGGCGTCCCACAATGATTTTGATGGGGGGAAAATTTGCCTCTAGTGAGAAAACCTCTAGTGTTACAAGTGGTAACTCAGCCTTGGCATTGCTTTGTTTTAAGAGAAACCACTTCCAATTGTAGTCCTCTAGCTTTCAGGGTACTGGTATGTGGATGCAGGCAGGAAAAAAAAGTTTTAGGGGCAAGCCAATCTACATGTATCTCTTACCTAGCACCCATCATCCCAGGCAGCCCTGAGTTCCACCCTAAAGTTACCCTGCCACCCCTGGTGGGCTTTATTCTACCGCTTATATGTCTCCCAATGGCAGAACAGAAAGTGGTCGTCTCAGGATAATGATAACAAGAGAAAAAGGAGCACATTTGAAAAAAATTCCCACCTTAATTCCAGTCCATTATTCTTTTCCTTCTTTTTGGGGCTGTCTTTCCCCCAGTCCTGTTGTACTCAGTGTTCCGACCCATCCACCTTTTGTTTTCTTAGAGCTTTCCTCACTATTTTTATATTATTTTGTTAGAACCATCCATCTCTGGATTCCGTGACATGTCCAGGGTTGGGTTCTGGAGAGAGGGCCAGTTTGTAATTTTTCAATTTTAATAAGAACTGAAATAACTATTTCTTTTCATTAAAAAGTAAAAATACCTTAAAAATTTTAAGTATGTATTTCAGGACATTGGAACTTTACAACAAGAGATTCCTTCTGAACCCCAGAAGACCTTTGAGAATTTCAAACAATGAAGAGAATAACTGATCATCAGCTTTGGGTGCTTCCTCAGTTAATGACATAGATGTGAGATCAACATCTGGGGTATAGATATAAAATGCACCTTTGCCTACATACATCCTAACAGTACAAAAGACAACTTTTATTTTCATGAAATGTCTCATCAATAGGCTAGAAAGTAATGAAGACTTTTCCTGTGGCATTATTGACCACATAGGGCTGTGACTGCAATGTTATTTTTTATCTAATAAAACTAACAGTATCTGATTATTTTTTCCTTTGCTTATGAGCTTTGCATATAGTCTTATGAGGATAAGTTGTAATTTATAGCTTCTAAGGAGATTAGGCTGATAGAAAGTTTGAATGAAAAAAAAAGCCATATCAAATTCCTCTAGTTCTTAATTTTGTCTGAGCTATTAAAACCCAATTAGACACAGACCAAATTCTTGTTTATTAGAAACTTCAGAAGTCTTATAAATGAGTGCTAACATAGTTATGAGAGTCCATTGCTTACTACATGCAGTCTTTTGCAAAAAAGCATCACATCATTTTAATAACAAGAGTGCGTTCCATGAATATACTCATTCACTTTGAGAGAACAGGCCCAACCATTTACAACCTAGTGATTCCAACTGTTTAAGCAAATGAGTGCATAAGCCATTAGCTAGCATCTTTCCTTCTTACTACTTCTCTGTCATTAGTACTCCATCCCCACCTCCAAGCCTGTTGAAGCACTATTCATGTCCTCTAGGACCAGCTCAAATAGTATTGAGCCCAATGCCTCCTCCACAAAACAGAATTGATTGCTTTCTTCTTTATTCTCTCTGTGTCTAACACCAAGCTCCAAACCTAGCCTGTAGTAAATGTTAGGTGAATGCTGTAAGAGTAAAACCAACTGTGAAATGTTATCATTTTGGGGTATTGGCCACAAAGATGGTGCTTTCAAAAGGACCGTTTTCCATTACTCCCAAGACCCAAGCAAGCATGCTAACAAGACCACTTGTCTACGACTTGCTGTGGCTATTTATATCAGGAGCAGAGGGAACCAAGCAGCATGGCATTTACTGAGACTGTGGATGCTGGCATTAGCTTGCCTGTGCTTGGGGGAGTAGGGTAAGGTACTCCTCATTTGTGTGCTTGGCCAGGGCACACCATGGGCACAGAGACAGGCCTCTTCCATCAATCACATGCTTCTATAACTGCCACTGCCCAACAGCACAGGGGTGGATAACAAATGTGTTTTGGTGATATTTTCAAGGGGAAAAAAAGAGTGCTATTAGAATCCAAGGTGTTGATTTTCTTCTATAGAAAACATCCCCTTCCTATTTCATCAGAAACCCTTCGAATTTTGAAACCTTTTAAATTAGAAGTATTGGAGATTCCTTTTTACTTACACTGACAAATGAGTTACTCACCTTTATCCCCTCCCCATTATGTTCTTCATTTGAGGCAAACATGATGTTCATTTAACTTTTGCATCCTCAGATTAACTGCAAGTGGAACAATCTAATACATCTCCTCAGTGTTGGAGCTTAAATTCTGAGGACATCATTTTTCATTTTCAAATGAAGCTGACATCAAGAAAGAACAGCAGACCAAGCAGCAATTGCTGTCCTTCTCTGTTTTGCAAAGTATCTCTTGCAAGAAAAGAGCTTGTGAAACTTGGCTCCATTTCCCACAGCCGTGGGATAAGGGTCGCATGTAAACAGTGATATCCTGTGCTACTTGGGCCTCACTTAACTGTCTTTGTTGCTTTAGAAGGAACTGCCAAGTGGGGTGTTTCTCAAAGCTCATGCTTGACATTCCAGAAATACTGTAGAGTCCACTTCAAAGATGGTACTTGGCATATGAAATTTGTGACTGTTGGTACACTCTTGATGGTTATGGGGCACGTTGACACATTCTTTCAAATTACATAGGAAATACACCCTCCACGATTAATGAAGGTGGGCCTGTTGCAGGAGACCTTTGCACTTACCACTTAGGTATTTTTCTGGAAAGCTATGGTAGTTTGGGGCTTAGGATGACCATGTTTGCTGAACTAGTGACATTGAGATGATTGCTACAAGATAAGCTTTTGGGTTGTTGATAGAGCACTAACTGGGAGTCAGGAGACCTGGATTCTACTGCCCGTGGACTAACTCTTTGGCCTTGTGAAATGTCCTTGGTCTCTCTGGTCTCAGTTTTCAATTTTTGAAATGATGGGATTATACTAGATAATCTTCTAACTCCTTTCTGGCTCTAAATTTGATCATGTGACATAAAACAGTAAAAACTAAACAGGAAGGCAGGAAACAGAAGTTTCCAGTCCAGGCTCTGCTACTTACTGTGACTTGGCACAAGTCGCTTAGCCTCCCAGCCTCAGGTCTCCATCTCTGGGGAGACTAGTATCTTCTCTACCTGCCTCACCTGGTGGTTGTACCCATCAGGTAAAGAAACATCTTCTTCACAGAGCATTTGCTGAGCAACTACTCTGGGGCACCAGCTTGATAGATGGCAAAGATATAGAGGTTATTAGATTATTTGTTACTACTACTAATATTAGCTACAATTTAGTGAGCCCTTCCTATCACCAGGCACTTAGGTACAATATTCCATTTAGTCTACATTTTATGGATGAGGAAACTGAAGTTCAAGGAGGTTGGATCACTTCCTCAAGATCATGTAGCTAGGCAGAGCTGAAGCTGAAATTTGTACGAGGGTTCTGTTCTTTATTTTAAAAGTTAAAAACATCTCACCTCCTGCCAAGGAGCTCGTGTTACTATTATTATTTCTTTCCTGGGCCACAGGGCCTGAATCTCATGACCTGGAAGCTGTGCACATGTAGGGGGAGGCATGGGAGGAGACTGGCTGGGCTGGGGCTGAAGGAAATGTTCTCTTTGCAGACACTGCCTAAGGCAGCACAGTCAGTGAAAGGACCAGAGGGGCAGCCCGAGTACACAAGCCAGAGGAAGTCCAAATGCATTGCCTGCACTGAGGGACCAAATGCAGCAGGCATTCAGGTGGTAGCTGGGGGTGGGGGGTTGTAGTTGTGAAAGGGAGCAGTGAAATGCCTGGGGCCTGGCTGTGGAGACCAGGTATTCTTTGAGGCTAGTTTTGACGTGCTGCTCGTGGCCTGTGGTGTGAATAGGCCAATTCCATTGAAAGAGCCAGGCAGAAGACAGAACCAGACTTCAGTCCTGTAAAAGAAGGACATTGGGCTAAATGAGCTCTGTGGGTGCCCTTGTGTCGGACATCCCCTGGGGTCAGCAGTCTGCAGAACCAGCTCCTCCAGGGCTCTGAGCAGTAGACAGTGCTTTTGCTAGAGTGTTGTTCTGTCTTAGAATGTACCCCCAAGTCTCTCAGGTGCTAGGATTTTGTTTTGATTATATCAGGAGCTGCATTGGTAGAACCCCTGTCCCCCAAGAAGCACACAGCTCAACTGCCTTCCCACTCTCTTTGCAAACTCTTCTCAGGGTGGCTTTACCATCATGACCCAACTCTTTTGTGCCTCTGATTTACTCCTCCAAGTCTGCTGATTCCTTTAACCATACTGGTTCTTTCTCTGAACTCTGCTTACTCTATGGACTGCCCAGCCCAAGAGAGAATGACCTGATTATGCTAACTTAAGTTGTTAGGCACTTGTACATTTGGAATGATGGGATAAATGGCAGAAGCAGGCCAGGTGTGTGTGTTTCAGGGGTTGGGGGGAACTGAGCCCTGGCACTAGATATGGCCATTGACCAGTACTCATGCTTGAGTTAAAGGTCTTGTTACAGGCTAGTGGGTTGGAGGTTGGTGCCTCAGTGATATTCAGGGAAATAGCCAACACTAAGGAGTCCAGGGTAACTAGCTCAATAACAATGGCAAGAGCAGACACTTACTTGGGCAGTGTGCTAAGAACTTAAAATAGATTTACTCTTTTAATCTTCGCAGCAATCCTGTGAGGTAACATTGCTATTTCCCACTTTATGTATGAGGAAACTGAGAGACCGAGGGGTTAAGCATCCTGCTCAAAATCACATAGCTAAGGGGTGGGTACATGGATATTGCTTAGAGTTAGCGAATTGGCAGTCATCATCTAGAAAACCCATCCATAGTATCCAAACCCTATTCACTGGGCCAAGGTACCAGTTCCAGAGAGAAGGGTAGACAAGAACAAGGCAGGGCAGAAGGGTTCATCCACCCAACATTCAGGCACTGAGGACAATCCTCTGTGCCAGGTATTGGGGGAAGACACAAGTAAGATAGCATCTCCTTCAGGCCAGAGCTCATTTTGAAAGGGGGCTGAGGCTGTAGGCAGGATAACATATAGAACTTACAGGTGAGAATCAAGGCAGGAGCTCTTCTGTTAAGACTGGGCCAGTCTCGGAGGTGGACTTGGGAAGAGTTCTGATCTGGGAGCATCACAGCCTCTTAGGCAGCTCTTTTGGGGGTACTACTTCTTGGAGGGCAATGTATTCTTAATCTCACAGCCATGGGACTGAGGCTGAGCATTAACCCTATGCCCATGGATGGGCTGGTCTGGGAACTGCATTGGGCCTGAACCTCTAGGTGAAAGCATCAGTGGGTCCAGCTGTGGGGATATGAGTAGGGTAGAGGAATTGAACTGGGGGCTAATAGAACAAAGCCCAGGAGTGACACCCCAGCTCCTGTGGAGTCTGTTTTCCTTCTACCATTCCTTTGGAAGTATTGGGCCCAGCTGTGGTTGAAAGGGAAATGAATTTGGAGCCAGGGAATCTGGGGTCCATATGTTGGTAGAAGCTGTGATGTCTGAACATTCTTGTTGGGATAGCTGAAATTCTTAATAGAAATTCCAGGAAAACCAGAGGACATCTGGGAAATATATGTGGATTGGAATGGAGAGAATTACTTAGTCTTCTGGGGGAATCTCCAATATCAAAAACCAGATTTTTAAAACTTGGTTTTCCAAAGTGACATATTAATCAAGTAGTATATAAGAGGCTTCGTAAACTATAGGGCAGGAGCCCTGTGTAAGGCCTTGTTAACATGTTCATTGTTACAGATCAGGGGACGAGCAACCTCAGTAGTTCACAGGAGGAGATAGAAATATTGCCCCTCCCCACACCAGCTCATTCTTTCTACAACTCAAAAGAGTCCATCGGAACAGATTGTCAGTTCTGTACTGTGTTTACTAGTCTCCTGTACAGCCATCAGCCAAGGCCAGTACTACCTGCAGGCAGGGCCCAGATAGGTGTGAGAAGAAGAAAGTAGATCGATCCCCTCATCCCTAGCAAGCTCAGTCCATTTCAGTTAAGACCCTGAGACCCAGTGAAGTATATAATGCATTAGAGCCATGCCTGGCGGGTCAGGATGCCTCAATCAAGATCCTGGTTCTGTAATTGCAAATAAGTTACTTAATGTCTCTAGGGAGCATCTACAAAGTGGGGAATTCATATTAGAATTTATATTAGTTTATCTGCCTCATAGGATGGTTGTGAAGATTGCCTGACCGCCCGGAATGCCCTCAGCCCGGCCCCTGGCGCACGGACAGCATTTGGTGTTAGTTGCTACTATTCTCCTCTTCCCTCCCGTCTTCCGCCTTCCTCCTTCTCCCCCGTCTGCTCTCTTCTCCTGCGTTTCCTCCACCTTCATCGTTAGAAGGCTTTCCAGAAGAACTTGAGGCTAGTGGCTTGGTTGGCCTAGCTGGCTGTCACTGCTCTGAGCTGACAGAGTTTGAGTAATTAGATCTGAGTCCCTGAAGCCCTGTATTCAGAGCATGAGCCCTCTAGGGTTGGGACTTTGCCTGGTCCTTGCTACTCGGCCTCCCAGCCCCGGTGACTGAGGCCCTGCCACCTTACTTCAGTGTTCCTTGATGCCAACCACTAGCTATCACAACACACTTGTTGGATATGTTTTCGCTTTTGGGTATTAGTGGCCCACACAGCAGTCGTCCTTACCTGCCACCTTACACAGTGATGCCACACAGCGACTTCCACTGAGCCTAGTACTTACCTCAGTGAAACTTTCTAAAAGCCCTGTGACGTTGCATAGCTCCTTATTCATTTGGCAAATGCTCACTGAGCACCTGCTCTGTGCTTCTAGGTATTCAATGAGGGTGGCGCAATAGAAAAAGAATGGGGAATTGTGGAGGAGGCATTAGACAAAACGTGAACTCTCGAGTCTCACAAATTGGCCCTTAAACGGGCTCTGCCACTCACAGCTGTATGGCCTTGGGCCAGTCAACCCACCTCTCTGTACTCCATTTCCTCGTACGTAAAATGGGCACATGAAGAGTCCCCATCTCACAGGGCTTCTTTACTAGCTTCATTTCCTGCTCTGCACTTTCATATAATTTGTACTTTTATTTTTAGTTCATATCTCAATATATTGTGATTCCGTCTGCCTTCCAAGCTATATTCTGAGCTCTGGTGGGCAGGAACCACTTGTTTATGTTTGTATCTCTAGTGCCTCCCATAGTGCCTGGCCCAAAATATATAAGCTGTTGCTGAAATGTTAACACTATGTGATAATTATTTTTCCAGGTCTGTCTTCCTTAGTAAGCTGTGAGTTTCTGGAGGGCAGAGATTTTTGTCTCAGTATATGCAAAACATAGTGGGTCTGGCAGGATATAGTGGGTGTGGCTTAAAGTAGAGACTCAGGGAATGCTGGTTAAAGGAGTGGGGAAGTGAGGGGAGGAATGAAAGGAATAGAGGGAGACTGATGACTAAGACTAAGACACTTTCTTACAGGCCTACTACTATTACTGAGGCCATGCTCAGCTTGGAGTTAATTTGGAAATGTAGTAGGAATGTGGGATATGGGCTAGCTTCATTTCCTGAGGCCTGATTCTCCTCAGTTTTGTTCCAGAATTGAACACTGTTGGCCACCTTTTCTTTTTGAAATGCTTTCCTTCTTTAGCCTCTTTAAGAACAAAGTATTTTGGGTTTCATCATGCCTTTCTGACCGCCCCCCTCCCCGCTCCTTGTTTTGTGTTGTGGTTGTTGAGTCTTATTCCTTTTGCTTCCTCACCAAAACTTCTTCCACCTCCACTACCAACAGTCGACTGTGATGTAAATGTTCTCTAGGCTTTGGACCCGGCCTTGTCCTCTCCTTTCCTAGTAAAAATTAATCTAATCCCAAGGTTTTGCTCTTGAAAGGTTTTGCTCTTGTATGAACAATTTCCAAATCTCTCTCTAGCTTTGACATTTCTTCTGAGCTTCAAGTCTGAATCTGCAAGCTCCTGATGCATCGATACCTGGTTCTTTGTCTTCCTGAACATTGTGTGTAAAACTTCTTATCCTTTCTCCCCAACACTGACCTCTCTCCCACCTTCTCTTTTCTCATTAGCCTGTCAGTATTTTTTGGTGCATAAGGAATAGGTATGAGTATATATTTTTTAACTACTATGCTATTATCACATTTAACAAAATTAACAGTAATTATTATCATTTTATACCCAATCCATATTCAGATTTCCCTTTCTCAAAGATGTCATTTTATAATTAGCTTTTTAAAAATTAGAATCCTAATAGGGCCCAAACACTACATTTGGTTCTGTCTCGTAAGTCTTTTATTGCTTTTGAGTCATTGTAGAAACCAGGTCATTTGCCCTGAAGAATGTCTCACATTCTCGATTTATTTGTTTTCTCATGTCGTTGAACTTGTTTCTCTATCCCCTGTATTTCCTGTAAACTAGTAGTTATGTCTAGAGGCTTTGGTTAGATTCAGGTTGAAGGTTTTGAGTAAGAATACTTCATAGTGAGTGCCGTGTACTTTCTATTATATCACCTCATGAGGCAAATCATATCTGGTTGCCCCACTTTTTGTGTTACTAGATTGATCAGTGGGTTTAAATGGTACCACCTGGAGACCTCCATTAACAAGGCCCCCATCAACCCTTCACCTAATTGTTTTAACAACTATTGATGATTACTTTTTGGGTCCATTATTTCATTAAGAGTTGCAAAATGGAATTTTTCTAATTCTGTTATGGCTTCTGCCATACTTGGGATTTTTGTATAAAGAATTTTATTCTTCAACCATTTAGTTACCTAGAGTTAGTGTATGTAAAATAAAAAAAGGCAGGATAAATATTTGATACCTTCCCTTATAAAAACATCAGTTTTCAGAATGAGTTGGTATCCTAGCAACCTCCAATGGTGACCAATCAAGTATTGTTATGAGCTCATAGATTTTTATATATTTAGTGTGTTTCAATCTATTGTAGTCATTATTCAATTTGTTGCTAAAATTATTTCATCTTAGGCCAGTGGGGGTCCTTTCAAGTTGGCTTGTTTCCTTTTGTCATGATAGATTTCTTGATTTTTGGTTTGTTTTCAGGTTCATCTTGTACAATTCCAAACCCAGACCTGGAGTCAACCATTTTGCCAAGGGGCTCTTGTTCCTTTTGATGGGAAATGGTATTAAGAGAGCCCAGTGTAAGGGCTGGGTTTCCTCACTGCAGCTAGGTTGTCAAATCTTTTCTTTTTAGTGAAAGAGCTAGAAAATGCCTATTTCTTTTCAAAAGGAAGCATGATGAATTCCTACTGATATTTCAAAGCTGAATTTAAGAGTATAGGGCTTTTCCTTAACATTTTTGATTTTGTAACTGTATCTAATTTCTCTCACTCAAAGTCTTGGTTCCTAATGACATTATGTAATTATTCGCATTACCCTATATTATATCCGTAATGATTTCAAAGGAGCAATTCCAATGTTACTACTAAGATTACTGAATACAGTTAAAGATTTCTTTGCTTTTCCTTTTGCCCTTAGAATAAATCCTACTAGGGAGGTAGTCAAAGTATTGTGTTTCAAAGTCACTGGAAAAGTTATTTCTTTCTCTGTGTGGTTATGTTACCAACTTGATATACAGTTTGATTCATTTGCTTCATTTTGTCTCAGTTTTATGGATTGTTTTCTTTCTTTTTTGAAATTTAATTTTACATTTAACTATGTAAAAAGTTTAAGGAGTTCCAGAGTCAAAACCATATAACAGGAGATACTCTAAATGTCTTGCTTCCATCCTGCCCCCATTCTTTTTTCTCCCTCCCTCCATAGTAACGATGTTTAATTAGGTTTTGGCTTATCCATCCATCATGTATTTGAATATTAAACAAAGGAGAATAAGTAATTGTATTTCACCCCCATATGTTACACAAATGTAGCAAGTACTGTAAAAACTGTTCTGCTCCCTTTCTTTCCTTAACATTCTAGAGAATCATTCTGTGTCAATGTATGGAGATCTTCCTCTTTCTTGTTTTGTGACTGTATAGTATGCTATCCTAAAGAGGAACTATACTTTGTTCAGCTGGTCGGTCCCTGTTGACAGATACTTGTATTGATTCTAGTCTTTTTCAGTTACAAAGAATGCTACCATAAGTAGAGAAAGTATTTGTCTCATGTCTCCTTGCTCCAAGCCTCAGTGACATTCTTAACTCCCCTTTCTGCCTCTTTTTGTGCACCTATTCAGTTCTGAACCCTGGTGATTCTTCCTTTGCCCTCTTCTCTGTTTCTCCCTTTCTATCCCTTATGCTGTCACCTAGTTTTAGACACTAGTTGTCTTTGCCTGGGTCATAGCAATAGCAGTGGAATCCCTACTCATTTTTCTCCTCAGTCCAGTCTGTGCTACACACAATGGCCAGATTTATTTCCTGAAATACTGCTTTTTCATCATAAGCTCTTCTCACCCTACTCATAAACCTTCAAAAGTAGCATAAAATCCAAATTCTCTAGTTTGGCATTCAAGGGCCTCCATGGACTGAGCCAAATCTTTCCCTTTCCCGATATTCAGTCTCTCTGCTTTGATCTATGGATACATTGCTCTATATATTTGATTTCTCAGATATCACATTGATTATTATCTTTATACCTTACCTATGCTTCAGAGTTACACTTAAATCTACACTTAAGTAGAAACCCTACTGGAAACCTCTGCCCAGGCTCGCTTGCTCTCTGTCTCTCTCCCATGAGCTCCTACTCTTTGCGATATCCATTTGAAATTGAGCAGACTTAGTGCCTTGCCGAATAGAAAGATCTGCTAAGTCCATCTGCTTACTACCATAAGATGTAAGAAATTCATTAATATGTTCATCAAGCATTAACTGAACATCAGAAAAACATCCAAACTTGAGGGACCTTTGGAATAGTTACGGTTCTTTCTGATAGTAACCAAGAAGAATGTGGGATTCTATCTGTCTGAAGGCACAGCTAGGAATATGTTCCAGGGTGGCAATACATGACTGAGAGATATAATCATAGACTATGGTAGATTGCGTGTCCCTTCCAAAGGCAGATTTAATTCCACTTGAAGGAGAAGTCATGCTTGATTCTGGGGGAAAGGACATGTTTAATAAGTATTGAGTCAAAAGGTCTCAAATCCTAGAAGGGCACTGCTTTTTCCAACTTCCCCCATTAGGATAAAACATGGCATTTTGTTTTTTGAGGACCTAGAACTCATATAAGCCTGACATTATCTTGGCCACCAGCTATGTGGCAGGCTGGTTGGTCAATCTCACATTACAGAACACTGCTTCCATTCTGTACTTTTGTTGTTTGGGTTGCATTAACCTTAATTTCTTAAAATTCCTTTTAAAACTTCACCATCTGGAGCTAGAACTATTTTTGGTTTATTTATTTACAATTTATCCTCTTTGCTTTCAAAAGGATTTGAAGAAGCTTGCAAGTTTAAACATAATGCAAAGTAAGGCATAGAACAAAATTGTCTATTTTAAGGAGTAGGTATTACCAGATACCTTGGATAAGTGGAATGCTTTGGCTGTTGAGCACTGACTATGACTCTGAATTTTTTGGCAGTCAAGTGTAAGGGTTACACTGGTATATATTTACCTGAGAATTAGAAAGGTGATGTATTCCTCCCTAAAGATCAACTTCTCCCTGACATGAAACTCAAATTGGGATCCGTCACAGGAACCTTGTATAAGCACCTTAGGTAACACAGTGAATCATGTTTTTAACTTTAATTTTTACAAGTTAAACACAGAATAAAACACAGAAATACCCATCAAATCATCACTGTTTATGTTAATTGAATTAAGGTTTTTTGTTGTTGTTGTTAATTTGTTTGAAAAATTAATTCAGCTTTCACACACTGCTAGCACACCCTCATTTGGGGAAGCTATTTGGCAGTATCTACTAAAGCTAAACAAATGGCTACCCAGTGACCCAGCAATTCCACTGCATGTGTTTACTGAAATATATATACAGGAATGTCCATTACAGCATTATTAATAGCATCAAATAATGAAAACAACTCAAATATTCATCAATAGTGAATATATGAATAAATTGTGTTACATTTGTACAATGGAATACTGTATAATAGTGAAAATTAACAAATTAGAGCTACATGCAAGAACATGGAAGACACTTTTTAAAATAAGATTTTATTTATTTACTTATTTATTTGAGAGAGCAAGTGGTGGGGGGAGGGTGGGAGGGAGAGGCAGATTCCCTGCTGAGTAGAGAGCCAGATGCAGGGCTCTATCTCAGGATCCCAGAATCGTGACCTGAGCCGAAGGCAGATGCTTAACCCAGTGAGCCACCCAGGTGCCCCTGGAAGACTCTTATGAACATCACATTTATCGAAATAAATCAGAACCTAAATAATACATGCTATCTGATTTAATTTCTATAAAGTTCAAAACCAGACAAAACTAAACTGTGATATTAAAACTCAGGATAAGAGTTAACTTTTGCGAGGGAAGAAAGGAAAATGATGGGTACATGATGGAGCTTCTAGAGATGGTGATGTTCTATTTTGATTCCTGAGTAGTGCTTACTGAAGTGTACTCATGTTATACTAATTTATTGAGCTGCACAAATATGAGCTATGCGCTTTTCTACATGTGTGTTATACTTCAGCAGAAGTTTAAGTGTGAATACATGTATGTAATAAGATTTCAAACTATATAGAAAAATGTATAATGAAAATGAAGTCACTGTTCTATTCCAAATTCCCATTCCCTCTCATCAAAGTCTGTAACTATTGCCAGTTTCTTAACACCTTATTATTCTTCTAGAAATGTCCTGTAATAAAAACAGTGGTGTGTATGTATCTATGGATATGTGTCTATTCCTTTTTGTTATTTACAGAAATGGAAACACACTGTATACATTATTCTGACACATGGGTTTTTTTTTCATGTAACACTGTGTCTTAGACATCTTTTTCTATCAGTGGATAGAAAATATCTACCTTCTTCTTTGTAATGACTTCATAAAGTAGTCCATTATGAAGATGCACCATGTTTAAGCAATCTTCTATTAGTGGACATTTAAGATTTTCCAGTTTTTTAAATGTTACAATGATATATTAAATATCTTTTTACACATGTCCTTGCACATGTGTATGGGGGTATAGTTGACTTTTGCATCCTTTTGTTAAATTGTCTAACTGTGGGTAAAAATACCAGAGTCAAAACCATCCTTAAAATTCCCTTAGAAAGGCTGGCATACCATATCTTCATCATTCCTGTTTGCCTGTTTTTCCTGCAGCATTGAAGTAAATCTTTCAGTCTGGTTTAGCACCTAATGAAGAGAAGACCTTGTAGGTATGAGCTATATTGAGTGACATTTATGCATCTTTAAACACCACAATCACAGTGAGATGATCACTATCTACAAGTGCCTCTCTGAGAGGCACATGGGGACCAAGATTTACAAGGGAGTAACAGAACCACAGTTTTTGCCTTACATTCTCTCTAAGGCATAGCAGGGTCTTTGGGCAGAATGGCGGATATAACCTGCTACACCATTTTAATTGTTGTTTTTGTCTCTCTAAACTCTGTCTTCTATCTTTCTCTTTATGTCTTTGTCTCTCTTTCTATCTGTCTCCCCTTTCCCCCTTTCCCTCTCTATATGCTGAATGCCTGTGATTGAATTGGTATAACTCATGTGTGCATATGCTGTGCTTCCCCTGTGTATCATAAGATCAATTCCAAGAAGTGGGATTTGGGCACATATATATGTATGAATGTATTTTCAAATCATATGTGTGTGTTATATAGATACATTTTTTATTATGAAAATTTCAAACATACAAAAGTAGATAGAATTCTCTAAGAAGGGGCAACTGGGTGGCTACATTTGTTAAATGTCTGACTCTTGATTTCAGCTCAGGTCATGATCTCAGGGTTGTGAGATTGAGCCGCATGTCAGGCTCCCTGCACAGTGGGAAGTCTGCTTGGGACGCTCTCTCCCTCTCCATTTGTCCCTCCCCCTACACATGCATGCTCTCTTCCCCCCCTCTGTCTCTTTCTCTCTCTCTCAAGTAAATAAGTCATCTTTATTTAAAAAAAAAGAATTTTTTTTAAAGATTTTATTTATTTGACAGAGAGATCACAAGTAGGCGGTGGGGGGGTGGTGGAAAGCAGGCTTCCTGCTGAGCAGAGAGCTGGATGTGGGGCTTGATCCCAGGACCCTGAGATCATGACCTGAGCCAAAGGCAGAGGCTTAACCCACTGAGCCACCCAGGAGCCTCTTAAGGAAAAAAAAAAAAAAAAAAGAATTCCCTAACAAGACTCCTGTACCCATCACCCAGCCTCAAAATGATCAACCCATGGCCGCTGTCATCTATACCGTACACACTTTTCCTCTTTTTGTAATATTTTGAAGCAAGTCACAGATATAACATTTTATCTGAGTGATTCAGTATGTATTTCCAAAGGATTGGGACTTAAAAAAAAATCCACAATGCAATTGTCACACCTCAAAATGAACAAAACTTCATTAAAATCAACAAATATCCAGTCAGTGTTCTAGTTTCCAATTATCTTGCAGTTGGGGTAAATGGATTCTTATTTGTTTGCCTAAAACTCTAAGTAAGGGCTAGATACTGTAATTGATTGATAATAGCCTTTTAGTCTCTTTCAATCTATAGGTTCCCCTTCAATCTTTTTTCTTTTTGCAATTGATTTTTGGAAGAAAATGGATTTTTTTTCCCCTGTAGCATTTCCCATACTCAGGATTTTGCTGATTTCATGCCCATTGTTAAGTTTAATACTTATATAGTCTAAGTATCCTCAGACTTCTGTGTTTTCTCTAAATTAGTAGTTGATTTTAGAGGCTTAATTAGATCCAGGTTTAAGGTTTTTTTTCTTTTTTTAAGCATCTTGGTTGTTGGTTTTTGTTTTGTTTTGTTTGTTTTTGTTTTGTTTTGTTTTGTTTTTTTGGTAAGACTACTTCATACATGATTTTGTCACTCCATTAAGTGGCACATACTACATGATTTTCTCTACCCTTTTAAAAAAATATTTTATTTATTTACTTATTTAAGAAGGAGATAGAGAGAATATGAGTAGGGAGAGGAGCAGAGGGAGAGGGACAAGCAGATTCTGTGCTGAGCACAGAGCCTGACATGGGGCTCAATCCCATGACCCTGATATCATGACCTGAGTCCAAATCAAGAGTTGGACACTTAACTGACTGAGCCAACCAAGTGCCCTGTTTTTTTTCCTACTTTTATGTTAGCAGACATTGATGATCAAGTCTAGATTCATTTATTCATTAAGGATTGAAAGATGGTGATGTTTTTCTCTTATTATTCCTTCTTTACTTATTAGCTAGAATATGTCTGTATATCTATTACTTGGTTATCCAGGGTATAGTTTGTATAAGAAGGCAAGATAAATGCCTGATTCAAAATAATCAGCTGATTTGCCAACATCCACTAATAAAGGCAATGAGTGATTATTTTTTAAAGTGTAATCATGAATTAATGGACTTAAACAAACTTATTAATATTGAGGCTTGCATTCACCATTGGGAAACTCTAAGTTGGTTCATTGAGGTTTTTTTTTTACCTGACTCTAGAAGTCTTTGAAAATTTTCTTGCTAGGTATGAGATCATCCAGGATCATCATGTACATTTCCTGCTCCAGATATGAAGAACCATGTTTATAGATGTCAACATAGTATAGTGAAAAGGGCACACAGAGTGACTGGGGTGGAATCCTGCCCCTACCTCATACTGCCTGTATGGCCATGGACAAGCTACTTAATATTTACCAGCTTAAGTTTTTTTGTGTTTAAAATAAACTAATGGTACCTATCTTTCATGGTATTTCAGAGAGTTAAAATTATACACACATAAACACACACAAACACGTAGTAGGTACTCAGAAATTCATGTTCCTTCTCTATTTCCCATTCTCTTCTTACTCAAGGGACAATATCACATCCTTTAGGGTTACTTAAGCTTCTGTGTTTACAGCATGGAGTGTTCTCTTTCACATATAGGAGACATTCAACACATACTTGCAAATTGACTTTGAGGATAGATGTCATCAAATAGTTGATGCCAACACATGTTAATCTCTGTGAAAGAAGACATTGCCTCAATGACATTGTTTTTAAAAAGGGTTTTTCCTTTTCTTCCAGAGTGCCCGTTCACAAAACATTAAGAAATCGATCTCTTCTCTCCATCTTTGCCCTATTCCCCAAAATTGAGGTGTGATGATGATACCAGCGTTCAGTTGTGTTAAAGAAAGTAGAGAAGCATGGATAATTCAAAAGAATAATCCAAGTTCATGAGTCACTCGGAAGATATTCATTTCAGTTTGAAAGACATTATCTGATATATAGAGCAGATTTCCCTTCTTAAATTAGTTTTACTTACACTACTATTAAAATGGCATTTCATTCCTCAAGGTCATGGCAGCTAGAGAGGGTAATAAGTCCAAAATGTACTGAACAAGCCATAGAAGGCAACTTGGGATGGGGTGTTTATTTACCCTATTCTGCCCTGATACTCACCTGTGGCTATGGTGCTGTCCTCAACTTAGGATCAAAATTAGGAAATTGTCAGGGTGCCTGGGTGGCTCAGTCAGTTAAGTGGCTGCCTTCAGCTCAGGTCATGATCTCGGGGTACTGGGATGGAGTCCTGCATCGGGCTCCCTGCTCAGCAGGGAGTCTGCTTCTCCCTCTGTGCTCTCTCTGCTCTGTCTCTCAGATACATACATACATACATACATACAATCTTAAAAAAAAAAAAAAAGAATTAGGAAATTGTCAAGCAGTCTCAACGTTCCAGCCCTGGCAGCCAGGGGAGCAGCAGCAGTTGCAAAGAGCACAACCTTTTGACAATTAACTAAAAGATAGTGAATAAAGGTGGAAAGAGTGATGAGGAAGAGCCTCCTCAGTTAAGTAGTATCCTGTGATGGTCTTCAACTCAGCATCTAGTATAGGTTGATTTGGATTTTGAGAGAGCTTGCTGGAGAATTCTTTTGCCTGGTGGCTGCTTCCCCCAAAGTACCCAGTGACCAAGTCATTACATGGTGCTATTCACTCAGGAGGTATTAGCCTTTGAGTAGGGAAAGCTGTTTGACCACCTACTCATAGGTCCCATTCTCCAAGCTCTTTGTCTCATGGTGGGGCAGAAGCAGCTGGCTGAGGTGGCTGGAAAGCCCACTTGTGTTTCCTGAGAGATAAGCTCTGGGACTATGTCTTGTCTGGGGCTAGCTACCCAGGAACCTTTTTCCCATAAGCCCTAGGGGTGAATGCCTAATAAACATAAAGGCTTTCTTTGTGCCAGTACTTTTAGAGGCTCTTTCCATGCATTCTGACATTGAATCCTCATAACCAGTTATGGCTGTGTGGGTATTAGATACAAATTTGATAGATGAAAAATTGAACATTCAGAGAGATTTGCCTGGCTACTCTTATCCCAGGTTCCACTTCCAGGCTAACACCTTCTTTCATTTTAGGGACTTCTGCCATTCAGCTGTTGGAATGGGAAGTAGGTGGGGGAGAGCAAGGATACCAAATAGGAAAAGGTAACCAAGGTTTTGGAAGCCTCACACAGTTTTTGTCTCATTTAATCCCTGTTCCATCTCTTCTTGTGGATCTGAAGTTGCTAGTCCTGAAGTTAAAATTATAAACCCATGATCTGACTACAACAAATGTATTTAGGGCTGGATTAATGATGCCTACTATTGGAAGTGGGTCTGTCCCAGGAAATCTGGTTTTCTTGGTTAACACAGTTTTGAGTACTCACTGACTCTTTTCCTGCCCTCCTGTTGTTTACACCAGTGGCCTCCCAAAAACAGTGAGCAACCCCTAGGACTCATGGGTATGGTATGGTTGGGTGGCTAGCTGAACTCTAGCCAGACTGAACCTACATTCTCCATTGTTCTAACCAACTGAGCCACAGTACTTCAGTGATTGATGATGGAACAAAAAGGTGTGTCTCCATGTAAGGTGGAGGTAGTCTAATAGAGAAGGAAACAAAATGTGGATATGAAATCTTTAACTTGAGAAGCAACAAACTAATCAGACCCATGGAAGCATTATGTCAATGTCAAGTAATTGTCAGGAGTATAAATTATTTAAGTACACACTCCATATATTTGGTATTTTTCTCATTTGTTTTACTTTTTGGGTAAAGACTGCAGATAAACAAGGGGAAAATGAGAAGGAAAGATACCACTGAGGTTTTACGTCATCTCAAAAGATTATTTTCATCACAGGACTTCTGTAAAATAGGCAGTAAACACTGTTAAATAGAAAAAAATTTTTTTGGAAAAAAAGTCAACTTAGGAAACGTTTTCTTTAGAAATAACATTAAACACTGTATTTTAAAAATACTCTTTATCCTATTTTCAGACTGCTCACTCATGCTTTCTGTCAATACTAAACAGAGTTATAATAAATCTTGTTCTCTTAACAGAATTACTCTTTTAACTGTCATTTTTTTCTAACCACTTTAGATCACAATACTTTGCTTGTGTGTCTGTATGTGTGTGCGTACGTGTGTTTCAGCTTAAAGACAAACTATTTTGAAATTAGATTTAATTCATTATCTTTGAAACCTGAAAGCTCCATAGCTCTGGGTGTTTCTGTAGAAAGTCCCCCACCTTGCCAGAAAGGTATAATGAAATGTCAGAGGGGGTGGCTGTTCATCTTTCTATTTATGGGCTTATTGTCTTTGACATCCTTTATACTACTTGATTATCCTCTGCTTGGGCCAACTAATATAAAGGAGAAAGAGACCTTATTGCCATTCTTTCATCATTTTACAAAATCTCACCTTCATGACCTCCTCTTCGGTACTGTTGCCCAGCTGGGGACATGTACATTGCTTCCACTCACTGTACTACATGAGATGCATCTAAGTTGCACGTCCCTGAGCTAACAAAGATCTTTCAGGAAAGATCTAGAGCAGGGGTTGGTAAACTATGGCCCGCAGGTCAAATCCAGCCCCCCTCCTGCTTTTGTAAAGTTTTCTTGGCGCACAGACACACACATTTGTTTACATATTGCCCATGACTGCTTTAATGATACAATAGCAGAGCTGAGTAGTTGCCAAAGACCAAATATCTCCCCCAAACTGAAATATTTACTGAGTGGCCCTCAGAAAATATTTGCCAACCCCTTTTCTATAGAACAGATCCACCATAACATATACCCAAGACATCTGGTGGTGTGTTTGCAGGCATTTAGAGGTGAAAGCAAAAGAGTATGATGAAAATATACCAAGATCTCTCACCTGGGAGCAGCAAAATGGGTTCCAGTGTTCCAGTCCCTGTTCTGTCACTGTCTGAATCAGTTTGGGCAGATCCCATTTCTTTCCTGTCCCAACTTTGCCCCAAAGGTAAAATGAAAGAATTGAACTAGGTGATACACAGGGGCCCTCCCAACTATGAGATTCTGTGGTTCCAATGTTTAGTTTAATAAGCTCTTTTGTAATACACAGATACATCTATACTTTGAGACTACAGGATGCCCCATTTTTAAAAGCCTTTTTATTTTGAGATCATTTTATTTGATTTTTTAGAAGAGTTTGTTTGTTTATTTGTTTGTTTATCAGAGAGAGAGAGAGAGAGAGAGAGAGAGAGGAGAGAGCACAAGCAGGGGGAGCAGCAGCAGTTAGAGGGACTTCCTGCTGAGCAAGGAGCCTGATGTGGGCTCGATCCCAGAAAATAACATTAAACATTGAGCTGAAGGCAGAGGCTTAACTGACTGAGTCACCCAGACTTCCCTTGAGATATGCAGGTCTCCTTGAGTTAGTGACTGAATTCTGATCTGCACATGCATAAGAAAAAAACTATTCTTGGACACCAGAAAGCAGTAGACTGAACAACTAGAGTTCACATGAGGCTAGGAATAGTTCATGTTCCCACCAATCAGTGTGAAAAGACCTGTAGTACTTAAGATATCAGGTAGAGTCCTCAAAGAGATGTTGTCTTAATAGTAGGCCTAAATTAGGCCTAAATTATCCCTAGACTAAAGGCTGCCATAGACATGGTCTAACAAAGTTTATAAGCAAGGCTTGAAAGAATCAAACTGATTTTAAGTAACTTGAAGTTTTCTTCAAGTTTTGTTGCTTTCCACAATAAACCCAACAATATTTAAGGGAATATAACAAAATCTGGCACCCAACAGTGTAAACACACAATGTAGCATACAATGTTCAGTGTCCAATCAAACAGTTTAAACCATACAAAGAATATATAGTTTAAACCATAGAAACTATACAAAGAAGCAGGAAAATGTGATTCACAGGATAAATACCAATCTAAAGCTATAGACTCCTAGAAATGACAGAGATAATGGAATTAGCAGACAAAAACATTTAAAAAGCTATTTTAAATATACTTTATATGATTATGGAGGTGCAGGGAACATGGACATGACAAAGAGAAATGGAGATATAAAAAGGCTCAAATCAAACTGATAGAGATGAAATATATATGAAATAAAAATGTGCTGGATGGGATTAATAGAATAGAAACTGCAGTAAATTAGATAACTTGAAGTCGTAGCAAAAGAAACTATTCAAAACAAAGTACAGAGAGAAGAGACTTGCAGAGACAGTAGCATCAGTGATAACATAACATAACATAACACAAATAACATAAAGTGATAAAACATAATGCACAATTGGAGTGTCAGGAGAATAGGAGGGCAGAAAATATTTGAAGAAATAAGGCTGGATAATTGTTTTAAAAGATTTTATTTATTTATTTGACAGAGAGAGAGAGAGAGAGAGATCACAAATAGGCAGAGAGGCAAGCAGAGAGAGAGGGAGAAACAGGCTCCCCGCTGAGCAGAGAGCCTGATGCAGGGCTCAATCCCAAGACCTTGGGATCATGACCTGAGCCGAAGGCAGAGGCTTTAACCCACTGAGCCACCCAGGCACCCCAGGTGTATGTATATTTATAATTGTTATATGCTTTTAATGAATTGCCCCCTTAATCATTATGTAATGACCTACTTTGTCTCTTGTGATAATTTTTGACTTAAAATCTATTTTTTTGGTGGTTGGGTTATTTACATTGGGGAAGGTATGTGCTATGGTGAGTGTTGTGCAGTGTGTAATCCTGGCAATTCACAGACCTGTACCCCTGGGGCTAATAATACATTATATGTTAATAAAAATTTAAAAATTAAATAAAAACCTATTTTTTCTGGGATAACTATAGCCACCTCTTATATCTTTGGGCTACTATTTGCATGGAATATCTTTTTCCATCTCTTCACTTTCAGCCTATGTGTCTCTTAAAGGTAAAGTGAGTCTCTGGGAGGCAGCATATAATTGTATCTTGTTTTTTAATCCATTCAGTCATACTAGGTCTTTTGATTAGAGAATTTAATTCATTTACATTTAAAGTAATTATTAGTAAGTAAGGACTTACTATTGCCATTTGTTGTTTTCTAATTATTTTGTGGTTCTTTTGTTTCTTCCTCTCTTGTTGTCTTCTTTTGTGATTTTATAAGAACTTTTCAGACAAAAGCTGAGAGAAGTGACAGCCAACAGACATGCACCACAAGAGATGTTAAAGTGGGGGCACCTGGGTGGCTCAGTCAGTTAAGTGTCAAACTCTTTCTTTTGGTTCAGGTAATGATCTTAGTGTTGTGGGATCAGACCTCGCATTGGGCTCTGTGCTCTGCAGGGAGTCACCTTCTCTCCCCCTCCTTCTGCCCCTCCCCTGCTCTCTCTCTTTCTCTCTCTCAAATAAATAAATAAATAAATAAATCTTAACAAAAAAGAAATGTTAAAGGAAGTTTTAAAAAAAAAATTAATACCAAATGAAAATTTAGATCACAGGTATGAAGAACACTAGACTTTGTAAACATGTGAGTATACATGCAAGACACTTTTAAAAAATTATTTTTATATTCTCCCTAAATGAAAATTAACTATTTATGTGAAAAATAATAACAGTGTTTTGTGGTATTTATAATAAGAAACTAAGTATTTGACAACAATAGCACAAAGAACAAGGGGAAAAGGGATGTATATGTGAAGTGGTATAGTATTGGTTGAAGGTAGACTGTACTAAGTTAAAGATTTTATTTTAAGTGCTAGAATAATCAAAAAATGAAAAAGAGAGAGCCAATAAAACCCAGTACTGGAGATAAAAGGGAATCATAAAAATAAGTAATCAAAAATAAGACAGGAATAAAAGAAAACAAGGAACAAGACCAGATAGGACAAGTAAAAATTAGATAGCAAGGTTGTAGATTTAAACCCAACAAAATCAATAACTTAATTAAATATGAATGTTCTAAACACTCTAATTAAAATACAGATATTTTTAGTTTGGGTAAAAAAGTAAGACCTCACTATACTGTCTATGAGAATCCCACTTTAAATATAAGGACACGCATGGCTTAAGAGAAAAATACATAATAAACAAACCCTAATGAAAAGAAAGTTGGAGTAGCTATATTAACATTAGGCAAAATGGATTTTGGTACAAGGAATGTTACCAGGAATAAGGAGGAATAGTTCATAATAATAAAGTTGTCAGTGCATCAAGAGGCATAACCATCCAAGCTGTGTATGCCTCTAATAGGAGAGCTTCAAATATGTGAAGTAAAAGCTGGAAGAAATGTAAGGAGAAATATTCAAGTCCATAATTATAGTTAGAGATTTCAATATTCCTCTCTTACTGATGGATCAAATAGAAAGAATATTAGTAAGAATACAGAAAACTTGAATTATAGTATCAGCTAAATTGACCTACTTGACTTTTATGTAACATTCTATCCAAGGAGAGCAAAATATACATTATTTTTAAGTACAGAATGTTCACAAAGAAAGACAATATTCTGGGCCATAAAAAAGTCTTCATAAATTTAAGAGAAGATAAATCGTGCAAAGGGTGTTCTCTGAGTACTAAGCAATCAAACAAGAAATCATCTGGAAAATTTCCAATATATGGGTTTTAACAGCTTTTTAAGGATATAATTCACATAATGTGTAATTAAAAGTACACAATTTGATAATTGTTAGTATATTCACGGCTATATGGAACCATCACTGCAGTGAATTTTAGAACATTTTCATCACCTCAAGAAGAAACTCTACTTTAGCTATCAACCCTTCTGTCTTCCCACCCCACCTAGACCTAAGCAGCCACTGATCTATTTTCTGTCTCTATAGATTTCACTATTCTGGACTTCAATATGAATAGAATCATAGTATGTAGTCCTTCGTAACTGACTTCTTTCACTTAGAATAATGTTTTCAATGTTCCTCTGTATTACACCATGTATCAGTACTTTATTCATTTTTATGGCCAAATAATATTCCTTATATAGATATGCCACATTTTATTTATCCATTCACCCATTGATAGTTATGTGAATTGTTTCCACCTTTTGGTATAATGAGTAATGTTGCTATAATCATCCATGTACAAGTTTCCCTTAGTATTAACATCTTGTATTGATGTGGTGTATTTGTTACAATTGATGAACTGGTGTTGATACATTATCATTAACTCAAATCCATAGTTTACATTAAGATCCACCCTTTGTGTTGTACAGTTCTGTGGTTTTTGATAAATGTGTAAGGTCATGTGTCCACCATCACAGTATCCTATAGAATAGTTTCACTGCCCTAAATATTCCCTATGCTGCTTCACCCCTTCATCACTCCCTTTCTTCCCTCAACCATTTACCTTTTTTTTTTTTTTCATCTCCATAGTTTTGTCTTTTCCAGAATGTCATGTATATTGGACCATACAATATGTAGCCTTTTCAGACTTCTTTTACTTAGCAATACGCATTTAAGTTTTGTCCATGTCTTTTCACAACTTAATAGCCCATTTCTTTTTATTGCTGAATAGTATTCCAATGTCTGGGTATACCACTTAGGCCTATTAATCTATTGTTCCTTGATGGACCATTTAACTATGACAGACAATCCCCAGTTCTAAATCACAAAGTTCTCTATGACCAATCCTAGTCAAGGACCTAGTTGAACCAACAGTCCATTTAGACTCATTTTGTGATTAATGCAAACAACTTGATCATTTGGGTAAGAAAAGAAATTAGCCAAATTAATGATGAATGACTTTACCAGATGATTTTATCAAGATAGCCAAACTGGTTGGGTATGTGGGTCTAGCCCGAGAGACAGGCTGTATGGTCCAGTGGAAGGAGCCTGGGCCCAGGAGTCTAGAGCTCTGGGTTGTACCCACAGTTCTACTACCAACCTTGCCTCTGTGGACCTGTCTTTAAGGGCCTTACCTGCTCTGCTGAGCACAAATTTCAGAAGAGTTTTCGTTCACTGATCAGACCTCTCATCTGTAGCATTAGATGCCATTTATATGCCAGAGCATATATACTATGGCATAGGACCAAGGACTCATACACACACCCTTTGTCTTATGGGGATCTTGCAGAGACTTAATGTCTTTCCAGGGTATGGGACCCATGATGCATGCCCCTCAGGGCATTGTAGAACTTCCACAGAAAGGAGCTTCTGGGAGATACTCATCCTGTGGGCTTGTTGGAGATAAGTAAAGGGCTTTTTCTGAAAGCAGAATTTTCCTTGACCCTGAGAAGGCCTTTTCTTCCTGTATTATTAGGCCAAAATAGATGCCAAGCCATTGATGATTAATGTTGCTAGATGGAGCTGGTTCACTTTAGATGAACTTTCCTCCCTTTCTGCATGACTATGTAAATCACAATGAGCTATTGCATTTCCTAAGTTTAAACTCCTCCTTGGTATTAGGAACTGACTTCCATGAGTGCTTCTGAGGTTTGGGATTTAAATATTGGCTGCTTTTCACAATGAAGTCTTCCCATTTTTCAACCCCTGGGTCTTTTGTGGGGCAGAGTATTTTTCTGTGGTATTAAAACAGAAGCTGAGCATTTGTTCCTTCTTCTGGATGTGAATTTGGTCTACAAACTTTTTTCTGAGAGACTCTTCACTCTCTGCTGGGCCCTTGAGCTGAGCTGAGCTGTAGGCTTTTTAGAGAGAATGGAAGTTCCTCTGACATTGGGAAGCACGCAGGCAGGGCTAAACAGTTTTAGGTCTTGGCTAAGAGGTCCACCATGTCTTTAGCTGCCCAGTTAGAAACTCCTCACTCTCCCTCAGCTGCTACTTACCTTGTGACTTCTGGGGTTCGGACTACTTATGTCTCACAGGGATGTTTGCAAAAGCCCCCTCATTTGTCTTTATTGCTCCAGACTATCCCCTACAGTTCCTCCAGTGTAAAGGACATCTTCCCCATTGCAAATTCATGCCACCCAATCCCAAACCTGGATCTCCACTGGCTTCAGGATGTAGTCTTAGCCAAGGGCAGGTATTCAGGGCCCTCCCTGCTCTAACATTCTACTTCCCGCTCAACTCACCAAGATCTTGGCCACCCTCTTTCCACAATCCTCATGCTTCAGCCATTCCAGACTTGGTTCTGTTCCCTGAGCATCCCATATACCTGTGTATTGCTTTATCTTGTTTGTGCAGCCCCTATTGTCTGGAATTCTCTTCCTCTTCCCCCCAGTTCTTTCCTATGAGTTTGTCAAGCTGCAGCTCTGACATCACCACTTCACTTTGTGAAGTGTTCTCCAACCCCCCAGAGAGTTTGTTTCCTCTCAGGTCAGGAAAGAGTGAGACCAGAATCTGATCCTCAAGGTCCTCACTCCACTCAGTGCTGTTTGCTAAGGAGAACTGACACCGAATATTTTCCAGAATGACCTGGGGTCTTCAGGAACGGGGCTACCTAGGCTCTGCTGTCTGTGTATTCAGAAGGAAAATGCTAACACCCTCTTCCATGAGGAAAGATGCCTTCTTTGCCTGGCAGAAGATCTAGGGAGGGGGCCACAGGCAAGCCCCCCAGACCTATCCTGAGAGGAATAAAGCTGTCAGGCTTCCAGGCCAATGTCATTTTTGCCCACCCTAGGCAAAGTCACTTTCAGCAACTCTTGACTGACCACTCTCTGGGCACCAGGCACTGGACTGTTGTTGGGCTTCTGCCCTCAAAGAGCTCAGAATCAAGCAAGAAAGATAGATCTCTCTAGATGGGTATATTTCTTTGCTAGGGTTGCTGTAATAAAAGACCATAGACTGGGTGGCTTCAAAAATAGATATGTATTGCCTCCCAGTTCTGAAGGCTAGAAGTCCCAAATCAAGGTGTTGGTAAAGTTGGTTCCTTCTGAAGGCTGGGAGGGAAGGATCTGTTCAAGTTCTCTCTGTGGCTCCACACATTGTCACATGGCCTTTTTTCTGTGCATGTCTATTTCTTAATATTTTCTTCTTAAAAAGACCATGAGTCATTTTGGATTGGAGCCTATCCTGATGACTTCACTTTAACTTAGTTACCTTTTTAGAGATCCTATCTCCAAATACAGTCACATTCTGAGGCAATGAACTGCAACAAATAAGTTTTGGGGGTACACAATTCAGCCCATAACAATGGGTAATGGCAGTTTAGTGTAAGGGCCCTAAGGGGATGGAAATTTTACACAGAATACTATTGGAGCACAGAACAAGGGTACCCATTTAGGCCCATGCTCTCTTGACCACACTGCACATTGCCAGTCAGAACTACCATGGCCAAAGCCTGCCTTTAATTGAGCAGACCACTAGTAAGAGGCAGACATAGATTTAAACACACAACCATGTAGTCCCATGTGATTCTTTGTCAGTTCAGCTATGGCATCTTCTACTTGAGAATCCCATATACCTTGTTTCCTCTGATCTGGCCCAGATCTCCTTTGGGAGAGGGAGAGATCCCCATTAACCTTTTCCTGTCTCTCTCCTTCCCTATCCAGTCTGATGAGTCAAAGGAACATAGGCTTAGGGCACAGAGAGATCTGATTTCAAATCCCAGTTGAGCTACTTACTGGTTTTGTGATTATGGACAGACAAGGCTCACTTCCATGAGCCTCTGTTCCTTATTTCATAATATGGGGTGGTAACTCCTACAGGTGTGATTATGGAGCTAAAGTGAAAATATTCAGGGGAAGGGTGTGGAGTCAGCCAAGTCTGGAGTGTGTTGATCTCTGTCTTGAAAGGCCCTGGCATGGGGGCTGATCTGGAACTTACTCCCTCAGTTAGGGATTGATACACAAGTGACTGAATCAATGGCAAGGAAAGCAGTGTTCTAGTCCTTCTCTCACCTGTGCCTGTGAGTTCAGACAGAGGGTCTGGGAATTCCTTCCACATCCCAGGCTAAGGGGAAAAGGATATCCTTCCCTTATGAAAGAGAAAAAAAAAAAGAAAAGCAAAAGGTCGGGTGTGGAAGGTGAGTAGACGCTCAGGAAACATCATCGACCTGCTTCTCATCAGGGTCCATGTGGAGTGGCCCAAGCAGGGTCAGGCTGTAGAGCTGAGCACTGGGCCAGGGCTGGCATGTGTGGGAACAGAGGAATGAGGCCAGGAGCCTGAAGGCCAGAGTGCTTTGTGGGGGAAAAGGCAAGAAGCAGAGAGGGATGTGTAGGGAGAAAGAGACAAGAGCTGTGTCTCCTATCCACATCACCCCACCTCGAGTGAAGTGGCCAGAGTGCTGATGCCAGGAGGCTGAAAGTAATGCTGGCAGTCATGCTTCCCTCTGACTTACCTTCTGAAGGGCAAGAAGGGTTTTTGGCCTTCTCTTAAGTATATACTGTCATCCTATACTGTTTCATTTAGTGGTCACAGACACCATATCAGGTAAGTAAGTATTCTTGGAAGTAGTGGAACTGGGATTTGAATGCAAGTCTCTCTCTCTCTCTCTGATTCTAGACCCAGCCTTCTATTTTCTACACTATACTGTCTAATGAAAAGAGAATGGGATAAGGGATGCTGAAGACCTTGGTTTGAGTCCTGGCTCTACCACATGCTGCCTGTGTGACCATGGGGAGTTACTTAAACTCTCTGAGCCTTGGTTTCATTATCAGTTAAATGGGGGTAATATGCAGCCCTCACCCCAGCACACACACAAATACACATTCATTCAGCATCACTGAGAAAGTTAAACAAGGGGATATGCCAGGAAGTTCTTTGTCAAGTATACATTCCCTAAGTTAACCCACAGCCCTGGTGTCCTACATGGTACCTGAGCCAACTTTTAGATGTCCCCTAACTTCCTTCATGAGAGTCCCACCCTCATTTTAAGTTATTTCACACTGCAGATCCTTTGAATTCCTGCCTTTCCAGAACTTCCATCATGTTCTCCCTTCAAAATTCCCTTTGGGTTAGCAGCTACCTCCACCTCATTCATATTCTACCTCTCTCCTCTGTCTCTGTCTCTGTCTTTGTCTCTGTCTGTCTGTCTGTCTCTCTCTCTTACACACAGACACACACACACACACACACACACACACACACACACACACACACCAGGAGAGTAGACCCAGTCTATCAGCTATCTACTCAAAAACCATATTCCAGGGGCCACCTATTCACTCCATCTGCTAGAAGGCTGCTGCCTGGAGTGAAATGTGGACCCTTTGGATCCACAGTAAGGACTGGTTGAGCTGGACCACAGGAGTGAAGTGTAGAGTTGGTGAATTTTGAGCATAACATATTTGAGAGGGAAGGGCCAGTCCAATGGGAAAGGGTTTCCCCTGAGGTGGTCCTTCTTTTATTTTTGTGGCAAAAGGGCCTAAATCCTCTCCTTGTGCTTCTTTGCTGGGGCCATTGTCATCAGTGCCATCAGTTTCTTCTTCCTAAGGCCTGGTAAAGGGTTCCCTTCAGGGCAAGCCACAAGAGATAAGGGAGGTAGCTCATCCACTCCAGGCTCTGTGGCCACATGGTAGGTGGCAGCCTGAGGACGGAAGAAGCACTATAGTCCCAGGTCTGACAGCCCAAGCTCTGGCCCCACCTTTGCCTTCCCTGACTCTTGACTTGGCAAAAGTCCTTGTCCATCTCTGGGTCTTGGCTCCTCTAGCTTCAGACTGAAGGAGTTGACCCATTCCATCTCTAAGCTCCCTTTTTGTTCCAACCTCCCTGCATCCAGGCCTATAATTTGAGCTCTGTGACCAGGGAGCTGGAAAGTCTCCTGGTTGGAGTAAAAATTATTCTCCTGTCAGCCCAGCTGAGGGTTTCATGTGGGTTTTGTCCATGCCAGCCTCATGGCTACTGCCAACCACTGTATGAACCCAGAGCAGACACCGATTCATTGTCCTTAGAGACAAATGCCAGATGGGAAAACTATCATGCTTTTAGGCAGCCAAGCAGTGGAAAGGCTCAAACCTGTTTCTTCACAAAGAGTTTCTACCTATTGGCTCATCTACTTCTGAGTAACCTGAGGCACAGCAAAGATAGTGTATGTCCTGGCCTTGGATTTTGGACTAAGCCTGCCTTAAAAATCTACATCATGCCTAGATTCCTCCCCAGTGATAGCTTGGTCCTGAACGACCCTAACTCCTTCCCACAGATATTTCAACAGTTAATTCTCTCTCTCTCTCTGTGATGCTTCTGTATTCATGCTAAACCCCAGTTTAGGAAGGAAAAGCTATTTATCACATTCTTGCATAGCCATTCTACACCAGATTGAGTGGGTGACAGACAGGAAAACTGGAAAGGAAATGCCTATAATATTTAGTTGATGTGGTCATCATATTTGATTTGGCTGCATTGCCCCAAATGCAAATACAAATGTCCCACTTATTTGCATGTGAGTCTTCTTTTACGGGTGTAGGGGGTGGGAGTGGGGGCGTGGAAGAACCAATTAAAGTCCCAGAGTGATCTTGGAGCAGAGTGTTGCATTAGTTGGGACGTAGAGCAGTTGTATGGGGGCCCAGGTACCTGGGGGTGTGATCTCCAGGAAGCTTTTGGAGGGATGAGGTCACATGAAAATACTTCATCTCAACTGAGAGCAACTTGGAAAATACTGCAATTCAGAGTTTTGCAGAAAACCGTTTCATTGGTATCTTTAACAGAGAAGGCTGTGGGGAATAGAAAGAACACTGGGCTTGGAATAGAATTACTCAGTTCAAGTTTGAGTTCTACCACTTGACCTTGGGTGAGTATCTTAGCTCCTTGGAGCCTCAGTTTTCTCCTTGGCAAAAAAAGGGGGCTTAAAACTCCCTGCTCTGCTGACCCCATAGGGATGTTGTGAAAAGTCCAGGGAAACCTGCATATGTGTGCTATTGGCAGCTATTTTTAGGAACATGGTGTATTGCTATTTCTCTTATTGTTGTGGTTGTTGTATGAGGGTGCTAGAAAATGTCTATACACCAAAACCAGGCACGAGTTCTCTTTTTAGGTGTTTTGAACTAAAAACAAAACAAAACCAAAGAAAGGCGCAACAACAACAACAAAAACTCATCCAAAGGAAGTAATTTAGAACATGTAGAATTGTTCTTAAGAACTTATGAGTCCTGGGCTTTAGGCCAGAGAGCAGCTTCACACACTCTGTGACCTGGGGAGATCCAGCTGCCCTCCCTGGATCCTCTCATTTTCCCTTCTGTACTGAGTGAGGCTGGCTGAGCCCGTCTCCAGCCCTCTCTAGCCTAAGGCAGCTTGCTCTATGATGCACATTGACCACACTTTCTAGAGATTTCACATTGTACTAGGCCTTTGCGGACAGGAACTTCTAGGTTTAGATAGGCCAATCTTTTGACCAGAAGGTTTATTTGTAGTTCTGATTATTCAGGCCTGGCATTTGCCACAGAGCAAGCTAAAATTGTGGGCAAATAGCATGAGATCAGCCATCCTGACCCCAAGAGGTGCAAACAAGAGGGTATCATATGGGGCCTCTGCCTGGGACAATGCTAGAGGGTATCTCCTTGGCCCAACTCACCCTGAGATAAAATAGACACAAGGCCACAGACTTGGGACAGTTTCCCAAAGAGCCTCCCAATCAGAAAAACCAAGGTGTTTAGCTGAAAACTGACATATTTCTGACAGGCTTGGTTTAAGTACACAGGAAACTTACTGTTGATCACTGGGAATCGTATCTGAAGGGCTTATGTTTTCCTCCATTTGGCAGCTCCTGGACCATGCTAAAAACAGTCTTGCAGAAACATCACCCTGGGACTCCTCTTAGCCTTTCTTTGGGATCTGGCTTTCTAGAAGGCTTCTGCTCCTCACCCTGGGTCCTGATAGAGACCATTTTGCAGCCATTTTGACAGTGCCTTCCTGCTCTCAGGTTTTGTACCTGTGCCCTCCTGCCTCCCAAGAGCAGGGCCTCCTTCCCCAGACATTCAAGGCCTTCCCTACTTCATCCATTCAGTGTAGAATAGTGGGAAAAATGATTGGTTTTAGATCCAAGCATATCTGTTTGGATGCCAACTGTATCTCATATGTGACCTTGGACAATTACTCTACTTTTCTTTCTGAGCCTCTGTGTTTTCATCTGTCAAAGGGAGATAATAATGCCTCATGGAGCTATTGTGAGGATTGAAGAGAAGATAATAAATGCAGAACATCTGGCCCAGTGCTTGACCTCAACATCATGGCTGCTCAGCTGTCAGTGGCTATGAGCGCTGCAATTCTATCTGCAGAGTCTGGCCCCAACTTCCCTCTAGCTTTTCATCTCCTCCCCCGCACACCCTGTGCTCTACCCAGACTGAGTCTTGCTCTATTACCCTATGACTCTCTGAGCCTTTGCTCATGTTCAACCCTTCCCCTAGAACATCTTTCTTCATTATGTTCACCTGTCTAAAATCAGACCCATACTTCAAGACCCAGCATCTGAACCCCCAGCCTGATGTGATCATTTTTCCTCTGAGTCTCTGTAGCACTTTGGTCCTCCCTTGTGCTCATCACAAATCCTTCCCAAACCACTACTCTGTCTCAAGCCTTGTACTCAATGCTACAGTGTATCCTGAAGTGAATCAGACCCAGTACGTACCTTCAAGAAATTTAGTCTGTTGAGCCACCAGAAAAATTTGGTATGTGTTTGGATCTTAAGCAGCCACCTCATGCTTGCTTACCCACAGACAGGCCCACAGATTGCTCTGTTTGGGGGAGCCAGTAGCTATCAGAGGTTCCCTTTCTGCATATTCCAACATCTTGAATCACCAAGGACTTCATCTTTCTGTGTTGCTTGGAAGCTTCTGATTTAGATAGCTTGAGCTTGCCCAAGGACATGGAGATAATCTGTGTGGCAATGATAGCTAAGACTTTGGGGTCATAATCTTGATTTTTTCCCCTTCCTCCTTTCTAGGTGGGTGCCCTTGGGGAAGTTACTTCACCCTTCTGTAAAGTGTTTCTGAGGAGTAAACAGGAAGGGCCAGGCACAAGGGGCACATGGAGGTACTCAACCAAGTGTCTTTATTGGGCTGGTGGTTCTTGTCCTACCAACACAGAGGGGTCTCTAGCATACATGGGCTCTTCTCAGGCCCCACTCAAGGGAATTTATATGCTTCACAATGAAGCCTTGCCCATGAAGCTACTCCCAAGACATGGATCCTGAGAAGAGTAGTTCACAGAGGCTCAGTTGCTGGAAAACAGTGAGTATTACTGAAGATGTGTTGATGTGAGGTCAGTCTGCAGTGATCTCATTTAGTACCCTGGTGGAAGCTGTCCACTTAGATCTCACTGGTGTGTGAGAAAGAGTGTCTATCTTCCAGAAAGAGCACTCTTTAACCAATGTGATCTGAGTGGCGGTGGGAAGCAGTGAGAAGGATGTGATGACAGGTGTCCTATTAAATCTGACATAGGAATGAACTTGGTGATGCTTTGTCCTCTGTGGGTTTTGGGCGCCAGTTTCCAGTCCCTTGGCAGGATCCTCGATGGGCTCAGTTGTGGGTTGGGCTGGATCTTTAGCAAGTTGGACTGATGAAGATAAAGAGGCAGCCAAGACTATGGGGAAAAACTATAGGGAAAAAATAACAACTATAGGGAAACTGCCGAGAAGGCCAGGAATTGTCAAAAGTGGTAAGGAAATGTGGGTGTGGTTTGTGCAGGTATCAGTATCTGTGCTGGGGCTCATCTTGTGGGTCACCATGGCAATGGGAGCTTAGGGACACTGGAAGTTTGGGGCTTGGCGGTACATTGCCAAATGCTGAATGGTTTGCAGCAAAAGCCTGCCAAGCAGCTACTAGGGAGAGGTGGACTATCTGTCGCCTCTGGTGGAGGGACAGGCAAAAGCTGGGAAGGGAGTTGGGACCCAATGCAGACACACTGAAGCTTAGGGAAGGGCTTCAGGTCCAGCAAGAAGCTGGAGTATTCAGCAGAGAAACAGAAACAGAGCCCGCCCATGTGGTCTTGGCCAACGTGACTGGGGTGAGGGAAAGGCAGTAACTCTACAGTGTAGGCACAGGGGAACGGAGTTTCCCCAGCCCCACTGGCTGCCTGCTGTGGGGCAGCCAGATCCAAGCTGCGGAGTGGACCCTGCTGGGGCTACAGTAAGTTCCGGCCTGGGACCTTGGGGGAAGGCCTTGAGCTGGCTGTGACGGGCAGGTGATGACAGGGCCTGACAGACTGGCTGACCCAATTCTCTCTTAGTTCTTTGTTAATTTTCACTTGGGCCCCATACTAAAGTTTCCTTGGCTACTTCTTTCCTCTTTCACTCTACCAGTATTTATTTACTCAGTATCTACTCCGGTCAGATCCTCTGCTCTATTCTGAGGAGACAAGTGACACTTGAGACTGTGACTGTGTCCCCAAAGACCTCCCTCTGTCAACCAGGGTGGGCAAATGAGTGGGCAGGTAGAGCACAGCACAGCAAGGACGATGATGGAGTCTGCACAGGATAACCCTGGAGCCTGGCTGAGGACGCCCCACCTAGCAGAGGCGAGTTCCTGGCAGGAGGCTATGTCCCCTAGGACTTCTGGCCATGACGTGGTCGAGAACTTGATGCCTACCTCTTCTCTTTACCTCCTTCAATAAGCATAGTCTTCTCTCTCTCTTTCTTTTTATTCTTCATTTATTTGCCAGAGAGAGAGCAAGCAATAGAGAGAGCACAAGCCGGGGGAGCAGCAGGTGGCGGGAGAGGGAGAAGCAGACTCCCCACTGAGCTAGGAGCCTGATGCAGGACCCAGTCCCAGGACCCCGGGATCATGACCCCGCCGAAGGCAGACACTTAACCGACTGAGCCACCCAGGCGTCCCAAGCATAGTCTTTTCACACATAGAACTTTCTTTGTGGGGTGGAGGGCATGTTAAGGCAAAGCATAGGAAATTCGAGGCTCCTCACCTGGACTGGTTGATTTCCTTCTCACAGCCGGGACTGAGGACTAAGCCCAAGCACAGAATGGGAAAGAGTCTTGGGGCGGTGGGGTGGGGGGGTGCGCAGGCAACAGAAATAGACAACTTTACTTGGGGCCCAGCGATTTCTCCTAGTTGGCAACAAAGCCTCCTGGGAAAATGAAACTCTGAAGTTAGGCCCGGACACCTTTTCCCTCTGGGATAAGAGGAAGTTTTCCTACTGAGAAGGATATGTGAAGGCCCTAGGTCCTCCCAGGAGAAAAGATTTCCCTTTAATGATCCAGGAACTAGGATTTTCTTCTGAAATGGGATGGACTGTGGCAAGCATGCTAAGGATTGAGACCTGCAGGCCCCAGGAGATTTAGGAAAGGACAGTAATGCCCTGCCACGCAGGCCCCCGTGGAGCAATAGCATCCCTAGGGCAGCCCAGCATCCGAGGAAAGGCATTGCCATCTCCTCCCGGAGAGGATGGTTACAGCACAGGAAAATTCACCAAAGGCAATAATAGAAGCCACTAGTGGGAATGGTTGTTTTTGCTTTTAAAAATGGTTTGACAAGTATTAGGAGGGAAATTACGCTGTGCCAGAACTCAGGGCTTGGAAAAGAGGAGGCAGCTCTCTGTGGGTTTTCTGGCCTCTTTCCATCCTAAAATGTCCTATTTTTCTACATAGAATGAGAAAACTGAGAAAATGCTCTTGTGCCCCTCCCCCTTGCTTCCCTCCCTCTCTCACTCTGTTCCAGTTTCATAAAGCATCGTGAGGAGCAGCCTTGGGTCCTCCTTGGGAATCGCGGGCATGTCTCTGTGGCTGTCTGCTCTCTGGCATCTGCTGCTGGTGCCCCATCCAAGCTGCCAGGACTCTGAGCACCACCTCCTTCCTGGGCCAGTGCAGTTATTGGGTAGGATGGCTCCTGTTAGCCCCACTGGAGAACACTTCCAATTGCTAATCTTTGGAAAGATCAGGATTCATAAAATCCCTCTGAGGCCAACCCTCTCTCCTCTGCTATCACTATGCCCGTTTTACAGATGGACAGAGAGAAACCTAGGATCACAAAACCTAGGAAACCTTAAAGGCCAGTGGTGCCAGACTGTGCTGGAATCTCTTAGCATTTGCACACAGGGTTGTTGGTTGCAAAGCAAAGAACCAGGCTCACTCTGGAGCACATAACAAACTGATCCCAATTTTCCCCAAGTTTAGACTGGGAATGAGGACAAAGTAGATAATCAGAAAATGATTTTAAACATGTAAGAGATGCCTCTAAATGAATGGGACTCAATTGTGTTCATGCTAGGGTAGCAGAAAGATTGATGAATTTGGAGTCAAGAAGTCTGAGTTCAACCCTGCCCTTTGCCATAGACTAGTCATGTGACCTTGGACAAGCTGGTCACGGGGGACTGAGGTAAGGGATGTGACAGTCAGCGCTGGAAAGTGGCAGCAGGCTCCCTGTCATTGAACCACCTCCCATATGGGGTTTTAAGTGGGTGTTCAGTATCTATAGTATTCATGGGCCTTGCCAGCCATTCCTGGAATGACTCTTTCTCATTTGAGGGTGACTGTCAGTCACCCAAAGGGTATTCCCCGGGAATGTGGAGACGGTGAATGGTTAAACCAGGGAAGGCTGGATCTGGCTATGAAGGCTGGTGTGATTCATAAACTGTCTCTGAGGGCCCCCCCCCCAGCCCCCCGGGGTTTGAGCAACAGTGTGCAAAAACATGTAAAGCCTCCCAAGGGGATGACTGAAGGGAGACATTTCCTTGATGGTGTAAATTCTGGTTCCTTGGCCTGAAAGCAGTCTCATTCTCATGACATCCGTGTGAATGCCTTATACACCCCGGAAGCCTCCATTTTTCTGTTGACTGAGGCTGCTGGGGAGTCAGTAGCTTCTAGGGTTGCTTCCAACTCTGCTGCCTTCCAGTTACGATTCTCTTTCTGGATGATATGAGGTTGCCTCAGTAGCGATCACAGCAGGGCACTGGGAACAATGACAAACACTTATAGAGCCTTCCTCCTCCTATGAGGTATGCATTGCTGTCATCCCTATTTTACAGAAGAGGAAACTGAGGCTCAGAGATATGAAGCTATTTGCCTAGGATCACATGGCAGCTAGGAAGGGAAAAAGCAGGATGCAAACCCAGGGAGCCTGGCTCCAGAGTTCATGGTTTATTGGAAGGGGTCTTGTGAGCTAAGTCTTCCAGAATGCTCATGTCCAACAGAACTGATGAGAGCACTGAGTGCCCAGGCCAGAATCTCTCTTTGCCTGAATGCTGCCAGCTGGCTAAGAAAAACACAGTGGCTCTGAAGGAGGTATAGTGCACTGAATGGTGTCCATCCCCCAAAGATATGTTCACCCAGAACCTATGAATGTGATCTTATTTGGGAAAAGGGTCTTTGCAGATGTAGTCAAGTTAAGGATCTCGAGGTGAGATCATCCTGGATTTAGAATGGGCCCTATATCCAATGACTAGTGTCATGCAAGACAGAAGGGGAGAAGACACACACGGGAGGAGGCCATGTGAAAATGGAGGCAAAAATGGAGAAATGTGCCTACAAGTCGAAGAACACCAAGGATTGTTGACAGTCCCACCAGAAGCTAGGAGGGAGCCATGGCACAGATTCTACCCCAAAGCCTTTAGAAGAGATGTGGCCCTGCTGATGCCTTAATTTTGAACTTTTGGCCTCCACAATGTGAGAGAATACATTTCTGTGGCTGTCAGCCACCAAGTTCATAGCAAATTGTCTGGAAGCCCTAGGAAATGAATACAGGGAGTTAGCCCCCAGGAGTCTTCATGTACCATAGCTCCTCAGAGGCATTTGAGGGTCAAGGTCAGTATGGAGGTGGGTATCCATATCACCAACCCTTTGGAAGTGACCACGAGAGTGGTAGAGGGTAGAATCACCTCCTTCTGGGCCCACCGCCCTCTCTACTTAGGGAATTCATGCCCTATGCTCAGAGGCCATCCTGAGTGGAAGAACTATTGCTCTGCTAAGCTGCTCAAGAAGGGCCTTGGTTCCCAATGGTATCCAGGAAATCCCAAGAGTAGCAGTTATCATGGCCCTCTAGAGGGCTCCTGCATTCCAGTTAATTTACCTCTCAGTTCGCTTGAGCTGGATTTTATCCCTTCCCGTGTACTTTGTTTTATGTCTCCCAGATAAAGGGGATGGGGTGGTGGTGGGAGAGAGGGATATTTGTCGGGTGGGCGTTCTGACATTATCAGCATTGGTGTTGCATGCATGCACTCTTGCATGGGGACATATTGGGAACAAGGGTCTTTGATTGATGTTCTCAAGACTCAAGGGCAACCAAAAGTAGTTTGGCTACCTACTAAGTCCATCCTTCTTTCCCAGTTTCCATAGTTTGCACTCCAAATTTGAGTTAATGGGGGCTCCTGTGTGGCTGGAAATAAAATGATGGCTGAGAGACTGGGGATTTGAAACGCAGACATTTGGGACTCAACTCAGGCTCCTCACCCTGGAAGTGCCTGTCGGGTTTGTGAGGTCCAAAGCTCTTAGCTCACACTTGAGAAAACAGGCCTAGAGGGAAGCAGGGACTTGCCCCAGGCTGCACACTTTGCTTGCTGCCAAACTGGGTCTGGCAAGCAGGACTCTTTCTGGCCCCTGTTGCCAGGCAGGCTTCGATTCTTTTCCTGGTCATTGTGAGAAGCCAGGGCTTGGACAGGCCTCCTAAATTCTTTTTCTAGCTGCAAGTCCTCTGTCCCTCCTTAGAACCTCCAGCCGAGCACCCTGTGGTTCATGGGGCACTGTGACCACATTCCACTTGATTATTTTGGTCCCTGCCTAGTCTCCTCCACTAGACCAAAAGGCTTCAGGTCAGGTCCTAAGCATGATGCAGGTCAGAATTCCCCCTGCTCCTTCCAGGGCCCAGCCAGGGTGTGGAATAGGAGCTCAGCACATGTTTACTGAATGAATTATGAATAGGTAAACGAATGAAAGAAAGGGAATGCTAATGATAATAGTAAAATGTCTTTTGTATTAAAGCACACACTAAGAGTGAGTTAGAATGGTCTCATTTTTATACTCAATGATGTTAGCTTTTCAGGTGTTAGCAGAGAAGAAATTACAAATTCTTGCCTTCTCATTTCTCAGTGATGGCTAACCCCCAAAGATGTAAAGGAGAAACAGTAACCTAGTGTTGTTGCTCTGTTTCACTCTCCTCTTTTGTTGCTGTGATACTGTGCATGCTTTGAAAGGCATTTTTGGTCATTTCAGACCTCTTACATGAATCCATAAAATTAACTCCCAACCTTCTTTTTCTTCCTTGCTCTGGTATTGTGTGGTTAACACATCCTTTTACCATATTTAAAAAGCAAAATTTATTAAATGGTACAAGCCCCACATGTGGCTACCTAGCCAGCCTCATGGATGCATGTGCTTGGCCAGCTCTGCCTAGTGCAGGGTGAGCAGGACCTGGAGTGGATCTGAGCTCCGGGGCCTGGCAGCCCTGGGACTCTTACCTGGGCTTCCCACATTATCAAGTCTGGTAAAGCAGTTTCCACAGCCAAGTTAGCTGTTCATGAGGTGGTTGTGAGGAATAGTACAGCAGAAGCAGTTAGGAGGGTGGGCCCTGGATTCCCACATTTCCTAGCTGAGAGATCCCAGGCAAGTTATTCAATGTCTCTGAGCCTTAGTTCCCTCTTCTGTGAATTGGACGCAATAGCACCCTGTCATTGGGCATCCTGGGTGACTTCCCAGGGCTGTCTTGGGGGCTCAGCAAAGTAGCAAAGGCCACAAAAGCCAGATCTGCAATACTTTCTTACTTGTTCCTGCCTCTTTGGGGCCATTTCGAAGAGCAGCACTGAAGACAGGCCTTGTCTCCGGGCAGCTGTTCAGTTGATCTGGAATCTCACTGGGGCTTGAGAGAAGGTTTTTCCTAAGAAGGGATGCTCCGCAAGCTGTCAATGAACTATGTGCACCGTCAGCCAGCAAGGTGTCATAGCTGGGACTGTAAATTGTGCTTGCTTGAAGAAGGGAAAAATTATACCTAATAGACCTTCAGTGTCAGACTGACTTAAACCCGCCAAGCAGCTGGCTTACCACATTCTTCCCCATACTTGCCTTCCTGGGGAATGGAGTTTGGAAGCAATTTCCAGGCCAGAAGAAAGCAGGAAGGTGGGGGAGGGGGTCTTGAGAAGGGAGGGGAGGCATGTAGCCCTTAGGTAAGGGGAATCAAGTTCCCATGAATTCTAAATCTCAGTTAGGTTATGCACGCATCTTTCGGAACTGAGCCAGGGTTTGTCTGGTATTTAAGATGGGGTTCTTCTGAGGATATAAATCAGGGCAGGCTGAAAGTTGGGGAGGAAGGCCTAGCAGGAGAGATGCCATGCTGTGAGCCCAGTGAAAAACTTAGCCTTCTATGCAGACAGAGGGGAAGGGGTGGCTCCTGCCAGGCCCCTCTTACTCTCATGTAGCATGATTTTGTGGGCTGTTTAGCAAGCTGGGATAGGTCACAGTCTGAGCAACCTCATGCCCTCCTGCTGACTCTGGTACGCTCTCTAACCTCCCGGCCTCAGTTTCCCCATCTGCAAAGTAGTCTAAGTCAGGTGCCTGTGGCTTTTATTTAATAGGCTTTGTTTGGCAACTTCACAGAAGTAGAGGAACATAGGGAAGGTCCCGGCCTCAGGATGACCCCACTCAGCTGTGAAGTTAATTTGTGGAGCAGGGGGTAGCACTGGTAGGTCATCCAAACAGGTTGAAATGAGGGGGAAGCTGGGTCAGGGCAGGTTTCTGGCTTGTCCCCCCATAGCGCCAACCTTGAAGCTCCCTTGTCCTGCATCCTAGCCACAGTAAAGCTCCTCTTCTGTTGGCACTTGCCTGTACTCCCAGAATGCAGTGCTGCAGAGACTAATCCAAGCGTCATGGTGCCACAGCCCAGCCAGGCAAATCTATTCATCTTTACATTTAATTCCCAGGAGTGCTGAGGAGTTGATGGAGGGGTGACATCTATGGACTCACCTCAAGATTTATGGCTCTGGGTGTTCTCTGTTGGTGCCTGCATCAGGAAGCTGAGAGGAATTGGTTCCCAGACTAGGAATCGGTCCTAGTTTCTTTCTTTATTTCATGTACAGATTGACTCAATTCTCACAAAGCTCAGAAGGTGTGTGATACAACCTAGAATCTGGAAGGGGTCTATCAGTTCCAAACATCTCTGCCAGATGTAGGAACCCCCTCTCCAGAATTGAGTCTCCAGGGGAATACCTCTAAGGACATGCTTCCCTTTGCTTCCTAAGGCAGCCTGTTCCAAGTTCAGACAGAGCCAACTTTTGTCATGTTTTCCTTACTCTAAGCTGGCATTTATCTCTCTGAAATGTCTGCTCACCAGTCCTGGTCCTGTCTTCCATGCACTCTTCCCATGAGAGCTCTGGATCTAGGAGGAGGCAGCAAACCATGGACCTCCCCACAACAATCTTCTTTTTTCCAGGCTTATCGTTCATTTTTTTTCCTTCATGATTTTAAGACTCTTCACCATCCTGTTCTCCCTTCTAGTCTCTCCCCCAATTATCTCATTCTGTAACCCATCTGGAATAAATTGGATTATTCAAGGAGAGGCAAAGATGTAGGTGGATTTCCTTTTGTGTTCATACTCAGGTTTCCCCAGAGTACTTCCTAAGTAAGTTTGAATTTCCCCGAGGTTTTCTGTCACCCAGTTTGGTGCTATTTCTGAAATACATTTTTACACATGGCTTTCCTTTTCTTTTCTTTCCTTTTTTTTTTTTTTTTTTAACCTCAGACTCTGTATGAGATTCCTACTGCTGCTGTAACAGAGTACCACAAGCTTAGTGGCTTAAAATAACACCCATGTGTTCTCTCTCAGTTTCAGAGGCCAGAAGTCCAAAAGGAGTCCCACTAGTTTAAAATTAAGGTGTGGCAAGGCTGCATTCCTTTGGAAGGCTCTAGGAGAAAGTCTGCTTCCTTGCCTTTTCCAGCTTCTAGAAGCCACCCCCATTCCTTAGCTTATGGCCTCTTCCTCCATCTCCAAGGCCAGTGATGCAGACTGTTGAATTTCAACTCCCCTCACCCCTCTCTCTCTGACTCTGCTTCCATTGTGAACTGACCCACTCTTTCGCCTCCTTCTTTCACTAACTAGGACCCTTGTGATTCTATTGAATTCACCCAGAGCATCCAGAATAATCTCCCCATCCCCAAATATTAAATTTAATCACATCTACAAAGTACCTTTTTCCATATAAGGTAAACTAGTCTCAGGCTCTGGGGATTTCAATGTAGACATCTTCGATGGCTATCATCTGCCTCCCACAGACTCCTTCTGCCTCTAAGACCATGGTATTAACAGGGTGAGCTTTGTTAACCAGGAATAGATTGATCTGGGGTTCCACCCCCTTGTGCCTACCCAGGCCCCAGCCTCCCATTCCAGAGGGGTGCTATATCACTAGTGGAAGGGGTTCAAGTGCAGGCAGCACAGAGTCAGCTCCACATGTGTTATTTGATGGATCTGGTCCCCCAAAACTCTTGTTTTGGGTTTATTATGGAGCCTAGCACAAGTAAGAATTTAATGAATGGATGACTGGCTCAGGTGAGCAGAGCCAAGATTCAAATGTAGGAGGTTAGCTTCAGAGTCCATAGCTTTAACCATTGTATTAGACCACCCCTTAAAATATCCCATGCTGCTCTGTCCTATGTCCTCTGTGCCTTTGTCCTTGCTGCTCTGACCTTTGGGGAGCCAGTTTCTCTTTCTTGTCTGGTATTTATGGTACAACCCACTATGCCTTGACTATCTCTTGCCCTTGCCTCACCCCTTCCCCCACCCCAACTGTTCTTTGCTCTAGTCTCCACAGTCAGAGCACCTGTGGGTCATTCTGCACTGCAGTGTTGGTTGTTGCCACATCTGGATCTCTGAGGCCCAGCCCAGGAGCCCCATGAATGGTTGGGTTCTTATGTCTCAGAGCCCCATGCCCTGTTGCCCCCATAAATGGAGTAGCTAATTCTTTACTAGGTTCTACACACTTCACTATTGGGAGGAAACCCTCTAGATCAGAGATTCTTAACCTTTGGTGGGTGATGGAACCTCTTTGAAAGCCATGGAGCTTCTATCCAGAATGACACTTGTGTGCACACAACGTAGACAATCTAGGGGGCTTCCTGGCACTCTGAGGCCTGCCTGGGACCCCTGATTAAGAAGCCCTCCCCATGGAAGGAAAATTGGCATTTATAGAGCCCCTCTGGGTACTAGTCATATTGCCAGAACCTTTTAAGTACATTGTTTCATGTTTCATTGAGTTCTCTCTGCCCATGGGAAGCAGACATTCTGTAGCCTGCCTTAGGTCACACAAAGGGTAAGGAGGTAAGGTAGGCACTGGCATCCTGGTCCTCTAGTCTCCCAAATTCTTGCTTTCCCTAGTGCTCATCTCACAAGCTGAAAAGCTATAGACATAGACCCTACAGAGGAGGAATTGGCTACAACAGGATGGCAGTGACCCCACTATCTCCTCAGAACACTGAGGAGGAATCTGGGAAGTAACTCTGGTTACTGGTGAGGGCACTGGGGACCCTGAACCAGCTTTGACCCAAGGGTACAGCAACTGGGAGATGGGCTGGTGGAAAGCCTGTCGGAGCAGAGAGGCCCGGATGCTGTGAGGAAGCAGCTAGTGGCCGGAATAGGATTTCCTGAGGCGCCTGCAAGGTCGGGAGGGAGGGCGAGAAGCCAGCGCGGAAGCAGAGGCCTCACTGGGAAACGGCTCTGCTCTCTTCCAGCCCCACACCCAGCACACAACTTCCAGGCGAGGATGCCAGTGCTGTCTTGTTGGCTCTGCTGTTGCTGGAGTCAGCTTGCCAGATCGAAGGATGTCAGAGGACTGGACAGGGTGCCGTGTCACCCAAGGTCAAGAGGCATGAGATCTGAGTCAGGCTCTGTCCCCAGCTTGTTGGGTGACTTTTGACTATCTTTTTCTATGACTGAGCTGCAAGTTTCTATCTGGTCAAAAACTAGACCATCTCCAAGGGCTTCTCCCTAGCTGTGACATATTTACTTCTAGGATCTCTCTCCCTGCCTCAGTCAGGGACCTGGGACAATCCTAACTCTCTTGAGCCACCATGGAAGTTAACTGTCCTAAGGGAAGTTCCCCATGAGAAGCTCATTGCCAGCCTTGCCTCCAAAAACCATTGGCCTATGCCCACCTTGAAGCTGGTGCCAGGGTGGTATAGACTGCCCCTGCATGTGCCAATCCCTAGTCCAGACTGTTGTCTGGTCCCTCAGGAGAAGATTTCACTGGCTGGGAGAGCAACAAGCGGAGGTAGGAATCAGGAAGGCAGAGGAAGAAGGTAAAAGGGTTATAGGGGTTAAACTTTGTCCACTCGGTCTCCTGAGCTGAGAGAGTGATGAAAGCCCATTGGCCTTTTCATCTGTGCTGTGCATTAGTCATTCTCAAAAACTCTGATCAATTTGAGGATCCTTGTGGCTTCAGCTTGTGTGGAGTGGGAATAGGGTTTGTAACCAAGAAAAGAGTCATCTGATATACTGCTTCACACCCAGCATTTCTGGGCACCAGTTCCCAGGCCATTGTCCCAGGTAGGTGGCCTTCTTGGCTTCAGAATAGCTTTCCTTGGACTGGCTGGCTGGCATTAGGCAAACACTCCCGAGTAGAGATCCTGTTAACGAATCAATGCTATGTGGGCTTAGGACTTAACTGCTGTATATAAACAAATAACTAATCAAACTGCTGGATATGTGCATGGTCCCAAGGAAATCTTCGACAAGCTTCTTTTCCATGCTTCCTGCTGGTGGCCCTGGAAAGGGCAGGAGAACACTGTGTATCTAGTTTACCTAAAGGTGGGTCAATGAGTGAGTGGTAGCATTGGGACCCTTTTGGTCACCAACCGTGAGACCAAGTTCATGCTGTTTGGCCTTCCCTAGAATGTATTCATGTATGCTGTATAGTATATAAAGAGCACTGGCTCAAACTCCCCAAAAAGAAACCACGATAGGCATGCAAATTCAAGTCCTAGCTCCTACACTGGCAGGCTCCGTGACCTTGAGCAACTACCTTCACCTTCCCCAAGCTTTCATTTCCTCATTTGTTGAGTGAGAATGATAAGAGTTCATCTCAGGGATATTTTTGAGGATTGATTCCTGCATAGTAGATGTACCTAACCCAGCATAGTCCTGGACGAGGCCAGAGACGAAGTGTTGGGTCAGTCTGATTATGGCAACATGACCTACACTCAGACATGGCACCAATGTGGCTGTGCTGACTGTTGTTATTATCATTAATGAGTGTCATAGGCACAGTGGGCCCTTCCTGGTGTGGACTCTCCCAACCCTAGCCAGAACAGAATTGCACATCCCCTAACTGGTAGGGTAATAGAGGTGCTTTCAAATGGTCAAGAGCTTTGTGTATATCGAGCCACTTGTATATGTGTATATCAAGCCATTCTAGAGTCACCCATCAATAAAATCATCTGGGGAATTGCAACTTATCGTTCCCTCATTAGCTACAACTTTTCACTCTTTGTCCATCACTGTAGGGCATCATTATCTGAGGGTGTGGAGCTGGTGACATAATTTTTTTGATGATATAATTTCCATAGGTAAAGCTGAGTGAGTTACTTTAGGTTTGATCATTACAATGACTTCTCTAAGTAGCTGGCATTCCATCTGGGCAGCCACTGGGAGATAAGGCAGAGAGATCTGCTCTGAAGATGATGATGCTGGGGAGAATGGCAGAGTCCTGGGTTGGAGTCCCAATCCTGCCACTTGCTGTTTTTGACTGAGCATAGCTTAAGTGTAGATAACACTCTCCAGGCCAAATAGAGCTTTCAACATGGTGTTTACCCTCACAGCACTTTGGGGAGACAGGAAGGACACTCATAGTTTTCCAGATGAGGAGCAGAACTGTGAGGAGTTTAACTGACTTATCCAAGGGCCTGAACTTGGTTAGTGGTGAGGGGAGGGAGTGGTTTTGAAGAACTACTCTTGAGCCCTCAGCAGCGTTTGAATTGGGCTGAGAACCTCACACTGGACTTAAAGCAGAGGGCTGTCTGATAGCAGCCCCCATAGAGCCTCAGGAATCATTCTAGAAGTCTGCCAGGACATCACAACATCCACCATAGCATCTTTCATGTGTTTATTGGACATTTGAATATCCTCTATTGTAATATGCCTATTAAACTATTTTGCTACTTTTTACAGTGAGTCATTTGCCTTTTTTCTCACTGAGCTGTAGGAGACTTCATAAATTCTGGGATACTACTCCTTCATTTTTTTTTTATATGTTCTCCCAAAATGTGGATTTTTTTTTTAAATGTGTCATGAAAATTTACAAACATACAGAAAAGCTGAAAGACTTTTACAGTCAGCAGTCATATATACCTCCTAGATTCTACAAACATTTTACTCTATTAGTCTGTCAGTCCATCTTATTGTTAATGCATTTCAAAGTTATATATATTTAGAATTCTTTTTTCTATTCTGAGATGAAATTTGCATATAATGAAATGCATAAATCAGAAGTGTTTCATTTGACAAGTTTGGAAAAATACATACAACTGTGTAACCAAACCTCTATCAAGAATTAGAACATCACCATCATCCCGGCAAGTTCCCTCATGCTCTTTCCCAGTTGATCCCTGCTCTCACATTCCATAGACAATGAATGTTCTGATTCTTCCCATCAAAGACTAGATTGGCCTGTCCTAGAATTTCATATTTATTTGGTTCTTTTTATTGCAGATTTTTTTTTCCATTGTATGAATTTGCCACAGTTTGTTTAAACATTCTCCTATTGGTGACTGTTAACAGGTTTCAGCTTTTGTGAACAAAGCTGCTGTGAATAGTGTCTCATAAAACTTCTTGTGGAAATTTGTTTTCATTTCTCTTTGGTAAATACCTTGGAATGTAATTGTTTGATCATAGAGTAGATATATGTTTAGGTTTATAAGAAACTGTGATCTAGACCATTTTCTAAAGCAGTTGTACTATTTAACGTTCACATCAACAATGTGTTTAAGTTTTACTTGCTTCACATCCTTGCCAACATTTGGTGTTTTTATTCTTTTTAATTTTAGCCATTTAAGTGGGTATAATATCTTATTGTGGTTTTGATTTGCATTTCCCTAGTGATTAATGATGCTGAGCATCTTTTCACATGCTTATTGTTTACTTCTTTAATGAAGTATCTGTGTAAATATTGTGTCCATTTATATTGAGTTGTTTGTCTTTCCATTATTGACATTTTTATTAGCATATAATGTATTATTAGGCCCAGGGGTACAGGTCTGTGGATCATCAGGCTTATACATCTCACAGCACTCACCTTCTACATGCCCTGCCCAATGTCCATAACCCAACCACTCTTTCCCTACCCCCTCCCCCAGCAACCCTTAGTTTGTTTTTTGAGATTAAAAGTCTCTTATGGTTTGTCTCCCTCCCAATCCCATCTTGTTTCATTTTTTCCTTCCCTACCCCCCAAATCCCCTGCCTTGCCTCTCAAATTCCTCATGTCAGAGAGATCATATGATAATTGTCTTTCTCTGATTGACTTATTTCACTCAGTGTAATGGAACTCTAGTTCCATCTATGTTGTTGCAAATGGCAAGATTTCATTTCTTTCTTTTGATGGCTGCATAGTATTCCACTATATATATAATGGAATACTATTATATATATATAGAGAAAGGAATACTATGCAGCCATCAAAAGAAATGAAATCTTGTCATTTGCAACAACGTATAGTATTCCACTATATATATATATATATATATATATATATATATATATATATATATAGTATTCCACTATATAGCTACCTAGCTAGCTAGCTAGATAGATCAATCTCACCTCACATCTTCTTTATCCATTCATCTGCTGATGGACATCTAGGCTCTTTCCATAGTTTGGCTATTGTGGACATTGCTGCTATAAACATTCGGGTGCATTTGCCCCTTCGGATCACTACATTTGTATCTTTAGAGTAAATACCCAGCAGCGTGATTGCTGGGTTGTAGGGTAGCTCTGTTTTCAACTTTTTGAGGAAGCTCCATGCTGTTTCCCAGAGTGGCTGCACGAGCTTGCATTCCTTCCAACAGTGTAGGAGGGTTCCCCTTTCTCTACATCCTCGCCAACATCTATCATTTCCTGATTTGTTAATTTTAGCCATTCTGACTGGTGTGAGGTGGTATCTCATCGTGGTTTTGATTTGTATTTCCCTAATGCTGAGTGATGCTGAGCACTTTTTCATGTGTCCGTTGGCCATCTGGATATCTTTGCAGAAATGTCTGTTCATGTCCTCTGCCCATTTCTTGATTAGATTATTTGTTCTTGGGTGTTGAGTTTGATAAGTTCTTTATAGATTTTGGATACCAGCCCTTTATCTGATATGTCATTTGCAAATACCTTCTCCCATTCTATCAGTTGTCTTTTGGTTTTGTTGAGTGTTTCCTTTGCTGTGCAAAAGCTTTTGATCTTGAAGTCCCAATAGTTCATTTTTTTAAATTTATTTTTTATTTTCAGCATAACAGTATTCATTGATTTTGTACCACACCCAGTGCTCCATGCAATCCATGCCCTCTATAATACCCACCACCTGGTACCCAGACCTCCCACCCCCCACCCCTTCAAACCCCTCAGATTGTTTTTCAGAGTCCATAGTCTCTCATGGTTCACCTCCCCTTCCAATTTCCCCCAAATCCCTTCTCCTCTCTAACTCCCCATGTCCTCCATGCTATTTGTTATGCTCCATAAATAAGTGAAACCATATGATAATTGACTCTCTCTGCTTGCCAATAGTTCATTTTTGCTCTTGCTTCCTGAGGAGAACACAGACAGCAACCTCTTCAGCCTCAGCTGCAGCAACTTCTTCCTACTATTGACTTTTAAGGGTTGTTCTATTAAATATCTTGAATACAGGTCCTTTGTCAGTTATATATTTTTCAAGTACTTTCTCCTAATCAGTGACGCATCTCTACATTTTATTAACAATGTATTTTTTTTAAAAATGGCTTTGTTATTTAGAATACTTTTAGATTTATTTAAAAAAACGAGAAGATAGTGCAGAGAATTCTTATATACCTCTTACTCAATTTTCTCTATTGTTAATATCTTACATTAGTATGGTACATTTGTGACAATAGACCTAGATTGATACATTATTAACTAAAATATATACTTCATTCATATTTCCTTTTGTCCTTTTCCTAATGTCCCTTTTCTGTTATGAATCATATTATATTTAATTATCTTGTCTCTTTAGACCCCTCTTGGATATGACAGTGTCTCACTTTTCTTATTCTTGATAGTTTTAAGAAGTAATGGTCAGGTATTTTGTAGGATGCCCCCTATTGGGATTTGTTTCATGTTTTTCTCATGATTAGACTGGGTTTATGGGTTTATGTAAGACCACAGAGGTAGAGTGCCATTTTCATCACATCATATCAACATGACTTATCACTATTGATGTTGACCTTGATCCCTGGCTGAAGTAGTGTTTGCCGGGTTTCTTCACTATAAATTTATTCTATCGTTCCCCATTTCCATACTGTCCTCTTTTGAAGGAAGTCACTATGATTAGCCCACACTTAAGGAGTAGGGAGTAATTTTTTCCCTCCTTTGGCTTAGAGTATCTATACATTATTTGGAATTCATCTGTAAAGATGAGCAGAAGTATTTAACCTTTTTAAAAGAATTTATTTGACAGACAGAGATCACAAGTAGGCAGAGAAGGAGGCAGAGAGAGAGAGAGGAGGAAGCAGGCTCAATGCTGAGCAGAGAGACCAATGCAGAGCTCGATCCCAGAACCCTGGGATCATGACCTGAGCCAAAGGCAGAGGCTTTAACCCACTGAGCCACCCAGGTGCCCCAGAAGTATTTAATTTTGATGAAAAAATAGTATGGCTATTACTTTCTGTACATTAAGAAATTTTTGCTTACCTATAAGTCATGAAGATATTCTCAACCCATACCTGTATCATACACAAAAATTTACTTTGAGATGTTTCACAGAACTAGGCATATAAGCTAAAACACAAAGCTTTTAGAAGAAAACATAGGTATTAGGGTTATGCTGGTCTCACAAACAAGTCAAGACAAGTCTTCCCCCTCTCTTTTCTGAAAATATTTGTGTTAGATTGTTATTTCTTCCTTTGTTGTCTGCTAGAATACACCAGTGAAACCATTTGACCCTGGAGTTTTCTTTGTGGGAATGTGTTTGATGACAAATTCAATTTTTTAATAGCTACAAAATGCATATTATCTGTTCAATCTTGTGTCCGTTTCAGTAAGTTATTTTCAAAGTATTTGTTCATTTTATCCAAGTTGTCAAAATTTGTTGGCAAAAAGATATCCATAATACTTAATGATTGTCCTTTTGATGCTGTAGGGTCTGCAGCGATATTCCCCTCTTTTATTCTTGATACTGCTAATTTGTGCTCTGTCTTTATTTTTATGATTAATCTAGCTAGGGAGTTTTGATTTTTGTTGATCTTTTTGCTTTTTAAATTTTCTCCACTTTTAAAATTCTATTTCATTGGGGCACCTGGGTGGCTCAGTGGGTTAAGCTGCTGCCTTCAGCTCAGGTCATGATCTCAGGGTCCTGGGATCGAGCCCTGCATCGGGCTCTCTGCTCAGCGGGGAGCCTGCTTCCCTCTCTCTCTCTCTGCCTGCCTCTCTGCCTACTTGTGATCTCTCTCTGTCAAATAAATAAATAAAATCTTTAAAATTCTATTTCATTGACTCTGATCTTCTCTGTATTTTTTAACTTATACTTTTTTGGATTTACTTTGCCCACCTTTCTACCCTCTTAATGTGGAAACTTGGTCATTAATTTAAACCATTTTTCTTTTCTTTTTTAAAAGATTTTGTTTATTTATTTTTAGAGAGAAAGAGCATGTGCACACGTGAGTGAGAGGGGAGAGGGGGAAAGGGGAGAGAGACTCTGTGCTGAACATGGAACCTGAGGCAGGGCTGGATCTCAGGACCTCCAGATCATGACCTAAGCTGAAACTAAGAGTTGAAGGCCTGCTAAACTGACTGAACCACCCAGATGCCCCAAACATTTTTCTTCTCTAATCTAAACATTTGCAGTTGTAACCTTTTCTTTAAATACTGCTTTACCTGCTTCCCATAAATTTTAGTATATTGTGTTTTTGTTATTATGCACTTCAAAAATATCTTTTAACTTCCTTTATGATTTCTTCTTTGACCCTTGTGTTATTTTTCTATGTATTGCTTAATTTCCAAATATTGTGGGGTTGTTTGGCTATCTTATGGTTATTGACTTTTTATTTAATTCCATTGTGGTCTGAGAAAATCTACTGTATGATTTTGTTTCTGTGAGATTTATTTAGACATGGCTTATGGCCCAGCATATAATCTATCTTCCTGAATATACCATGCATATACTTGAAAAAAAGTGTATTCTTCTTTTGGGGTAAAGTGACTTAAAAATATTATTTATGTTAAGTTGGTTGATGACATTATTTGGATCATCTAGGTCTTAACTAATTTCTGTTTAGTTATTTTATCTTTTGCTGAGAATATTTTGTTAAAATCTCCAACTCTGGTTTGTGTCTTTAATTCTTCGAGTTTTCACCTTGCTTATTTTGAAATTCTGTTATTAGGCACATACACATTTATTAATGTCATGTCTTCCTGATAAATTAATCCTCTCTTTTTTTATGAAATGTCTCTCTTCATCTCTGATAACACTGACTTGAAGGCTATTTTATCTGATGTGAATACATCCATTGCTTCCTTCACTGTTTCCTTAGTATATGTCCTTTCCCATCCATTTACTTCCAGTCTCTATCTTTACAGTTAAAGTGCATCTTTCCCAGCAAGCATCTAGTAGTGTCTTGCTCTTTTTTATTTTATTTTATTTTATTTTATTTTATTTTATTTTATTTATTTATTTGACAGAGAGAAATCACAAGTAGGCAGAGAGGCAGGCAGAGAGAGAGGAAGGGAAGCAGGCCCCCTGCTGAGCAGAGAGCCCCATGTGGGACTCGATCCCAGGACCCTGGATTCATGACCTGAGCCGAAGGCAGCGGCTTAACCCACTGAGCCACCCAGGCGTCCCGTGTCTTGCTCTTTTAATCCATTCTGACAATCTGCCTTTTAATTCAATTGTTTAGACCATTAACATTTGTTATTAGTGTCCCTGGGCTGCCATAACAAAATACCACAGACTGGGTGGCTTCAACAACAGAAATTTCTTTCTTCACCATTCTGAAGACTGGAAGTCCAAGGTCAAGGTGTTGACAGTTTTGGTTTCTCCTGAGGACTCTCTCCTTGGCTTATAAGTGGTTACCCTATTGTTGTGTGCGCACATGGTCTTTTCTCTTTGTGTATGCATCCCTGATATTTCTGAGTGTCCAAATTTCCTCTCCTCACAAGGATAATAGGTTGGATTAGGGCTCACTCGCCTAGCCTCATTTTAACTTATATGAGTCTTCAAAGGCCCTACCTCCAAATACAGTCAGATTTTTGAGGTACAAGGGTTAGTTAGGACTTCATCATATGAGTTTGAAGGTGGCTGAAATAAAATTTCAGCTCATAACAACATTAAACAGAATAATTAAGTTTAGATTAACATCTTCTTTTTTTAAACTATTTGTTTTCTATTTCCCCCTTCTGTTTGCTGCTGTCTTCTTCCTTTTCTGCCTTCTCTTGGATTATTTGGATATATTATTGATTTTCATTTTATTTATTCATTTTAGCTATACCTCTTTACTTTTATAACTTTTCACAGTGTACTTAGATAATATTGTACCACTTGATGTCAAACATGGAGAACTTGCAACTGTGTATGTCTACCCTCTCCCAATTTTTATGCTATAATTGTCATATGTGTTACATCTTACTGACATTATACACTTCATAACACAATGTTATAATTTTTGCTTTAAAGATTTTATTTATTCATTTGTCAGAGAGAGAGAGTGAGAGAGAGCTAGAGAGAGAGAGCACAGCAGGGGGAGCAGTAGGCAGAGGAAGAAGCAGGTTCTCTGCTTAGCAAGGAGCCCAATTCAGGACTCAGTCTTGGAACCCCAGGATCATGACCTAAGCCGAAGGCAGATGCTTAACCCACTGAGTCACCCAAGCATCCCACAGTGTTAGAATTTTTCCTTTAAACAATCATATGTATTTTAAAGAAATTAAGAGGAAAATCACTTTTTATATTTACCATTTCCAACGCTCTTCTTCTTTTGATCCAGTTTTCATTTGGTATAATTTCCCTTCAGCCTGAAGAATTTCTTGCAGCATTTCTTGTAGTGCAAATCTGCTGGTATTAGTTCTGTTTGTTATCTTTTATCTTAAAATTAAAACCTTAACCTTTATTTTATCTTCATTCTTGATTTTTGCTGCATATAGAATTCTTGGTTTTGTTCTTTCATTGCTATGAAGATATTCCCTGTATTTGAGCCTTTATTATATTTTATGTGTATTGAGTTTTGGTACCTCTATATGTAATTTCACTCTAGCTGCTTTCAGAATTTATCTTGACTTTTGATTTTTAGCAGTTTGGATGTGTTGTATGATTTTCTTTGTGTTCATCTTGCCTGGGATCACTGGGCTTCTTGAATCCATGATTTTATGTCCTTCAAAAATTTAGGAAATTGACTTCCATTCCTTTTTTCAAATAAATGTTTTTTTCTGGTTCATCCCCTCTTCTTTCCTTCCACAACTTTAGCTACATATATTTTAGATGTTTTCACAATGTCCCATAGGCTCTGGGGTTTTATTTTTAATTTTTTTCTCTGCTCTTCAGAATGCATAATTTCTAATCATCTATCTTCATTTTTTATGACTCTTCTGTCATTTCTATTCTGTTGTTATACCTATTCAGTAAATTTTTATCTCAGATATTGCAGCTTCAATTCTAAAATTAAAATTTCCATTTTGTTCTTTAGTATAGTTTTTGTTTCTTTTCTGGCATTTTCTTTTTATTTATTACAAGCATATTTCTCTTATTTCTCTTTATCTCCTTCAGCATAGCTATAATAGCTGCTTTTAAAAAAACCTCTGTTTGCTAATCTCAACATCGGGGTCAGCTGAGTTGATTGCCTTTTCTCTTGAATTTTTCTCACATTTTTCTGGTTCTTTTTATATGTAGATTTTTTATTGAGGTAAAATTGGTATATAACATTATGTAAGTTTCAGGTGTACAGCATTATAATTCAGCATCTGTATACACTACAAAATGGTTACCATGACAGGTCTACCATCCATCACCATACAGTTGACCCCCTTCACCCATTTAATCACCTTCCAACCCCCTTCCTCTCTGTTCTCCATATCGGTGCATTTGTTTTTGTGTTGTTTGGTTTGTCCATTTGATTTGTTTTATTTTAGATTCCACATATAAGTGAAATCATATAGTATTTGTCTTTCTCCATCTGATTTATTTCACTTTGCATGATACCCTCAAGGTCTATCTATGTTGGTACAAATGGCAAGATTTCATTCTTTACTGAACAGTATTCCATTATATATAGAGAGAGTCTTCCATTATATACATATATGTGTATATATGAATATATATATAAAACATCATCATATATATTCCATTATATATGTCATATGTATATTATATATAGATTGCATATTGTATATATTAACTATAGACATAATGGAATACTATTCAGTCATAAAGAAGAATACACACACACACACACACCCCACATCCTCTTTATCCATTCATCAACTGATTGACACTTAAGTGGTTTATCTTAGCCACTGTAAATAATGTTTCACTTAACATAAGGGTGCATATATCACTTTAAATTAGAGTTTTCATATTCTTTGTATAAGTATCCAGAAGTAGAATAGCTGGATTATATGGTAGATCTATTCTTATTTTTTTGAAGATTTTTAAAAATTTATTTATTTGACAGACAGATCAGAAGTAGGCAGAGAGGCAGGCAGAGAGAGAGAGGAGGAAGCAGGCTCCCCACTGAGCAGAGAGCCCGATGCGGGGCTCGATCCCAGGACCCTGGGATCATGACCTGAGCCGAAAGCAGAGGCTTTAACCCACTGAGCCACCCAGGTGCCCCTATTCTTAGTTTTTTGAGGACTCTCCATACTGTTTTTCCATAGTGGCTGCACCAGTTTACATTCCCATCAACAGTATACAGGGATTTCCACACTCTCTGCAACACTAATTATTTCTTCTTTTTTTGACCTTTTTATTTTAATCCCAGTTAGTTAACATAGTATTATATTAGTTTCAGGTGTACAATATAGTGATTCAACAGTTTCATATATCACCAGGTGCTTATCATGACAAGTGTTCTCCTTAACCCCTCCTTAATCCCTATCACCTATTTAACCCATCCTGCCACCCTCTCCCCTCTGGTAATCATGAGTTTGTTCTCTAAAATTAAGAGTCTATTTCTTGGTTTCTTTCTCTCTCTCTCTCTCTCTCTCCTTTTCTCTCTTTCCCTCACTCATTTGTTTTGTTTCTTAAATATCACATATGAGTGAAACCCTATAGTATTTGTCTTTCTCTGACTTATTCTGCTTAGCATTATACTCTCTAGCTCCATCCGTGTCATTGTAAATGGCAAGGTTTCATTCTTTTTTCATGGCTGAATAATATTCCATCACATCTTCTGCATCCATTCATTAGTCAATGGACACTTGGACTGCTTCAAAATCTTGACTATTATAAATAATGCTAATATAAACATAAGGGTGCATGTGTCCCTTTGAATAAGTGTTTTGTATTCTTTGGGTAAATACCCAGTAGTGTGGTTGCTAGATCATTATGATAGTACTATTTTTAACTTAATGAGGAACCTCCGTACTGCTTTCCACTATGGCTGTACCAGTGTGCATTGTTACCAACAGTGCACCAGGTTCCTTTTTCTGCACATCCTTGCCAAAACCTGTTGTTTCTTGTATTGTTGATTTTAGCCATTTTGACTGGTGTGAGGTGATACCTCATTTTTAGCTTTGATTTGCATTTCCCTAAGGGTAAATGGTGTTGAACATCTTTTCATGTGTGTGTTGGCCATCTGTATGTCTTCTTTGGGAACATATCTATTCAGATCCTCTACCCATTTTTTAATTGGGTTCTTTTTTTTGTTTCTTTATTGTGGAGTTGTACGAGTTCTTTATATATATTTTGGATAGTAGCCCCTTATCAGATATGTGATTTGCAAATATCTGCTTCCATTCTATAGAATGCCTTTTCTTTTTGATAGTGGTTTCCTTTGCTGTATAGGAGCTTCTTAGACTGATATAGTCTAATTTGTTTATTTTCTTTTGTTTCCTTTGGCTTTGGAGTCAGATTCACAAAGACATTGCTAGGACCAATGTCAAGGAGCTTACTGCCTATGTTTTCTTCTAGAAATTTTGTAGTTTCAGGTCTTACATTCAAGTCTTTAATCAATTTTGAATTAATTTTTATGTATGGTGTAAGACAGCGTTCTAGTTTCATTTTTTTGCATGTAGCTGTCCAGTTTTCCCAGCACCATTTATTGACGGGACAGTCCTTTTACTATTATATGTTCTTGGCTCCTCTGTCCCATGTCATGTTTAGATTTGCAGATGCTGAGCCATCCTTGTATCCCTGGAATAAATCCCACTTAATCATGGTGTATGAATTCAGTCTTCTAATATTTTGTTGAAGATTTTTGCATCTATGTTCATCAAGGATATTTGCCTTTAATTTTATCCTTTTTTTGTGGTGTCCTTGTCTTGTTTTGGTATCAGGGTAATGCTGGCCTCATAAAGTGAGTTTGGAAGCATTCCCTTCTCTTCAATTTTTGGGAGAACTTGTAAAGGTTAGGTATTAAATCTTCTTTAAATGTTTAGTAGAATTCATCAGTGAAACCGTCTGGTCCTGGGCTTTTTTTTTTTTTTTTGAAGGTTTTTGACTACTGATTTAACCTCCTTACTAGAAAACAGTCTATTCAAATTTTCTTTCCTTTTTAAAAAAAGATTTATTTATTTATTTGAGAGAGAGAGAGTACAGTGGGGAGGGGCAGAGGGAGAGGGAGAGAAAGAATCTCAAGCAGACTCTCTGTTGTGCATGGTACCCTGACAATCCTACAACACTCAGATCATGACCTGAGCTGAAATCAAGAGTTGGACGCTTAACCAACTGAGCACCCAGATACCCACATTCAGATTTTCTATTTCTTCATGATTTAGTCATGGAAGATTTGTGTGTTTCTAGAAATTTATGCCTTTTTTCTAATTTGTCCAATTTGTTGGCAAATATTTGTAGTTATTTCTTATGATCCCTTGTATTTCTATGATATCAGTTGTAAGTTCTCTTTCATTTCTGATTTTATTTATTTGAGCCCTCTCTTTTTTTTTCTTGATGAGTCTTGCTAAAGTAAGTGGTAATTGAGGGGAACCTGAGAGGAGGGGTAAAGTTTAGCTAGTTAGCTATTTAGAGACCAGAATTGAATTCCTGGTCCATCAATTGTACTCCTTCTACAGGTTCTCTCTGGGCTATTTCTTCCATTCTTGTGCTTTAATTTCCATCTATATGCAGTTATCTTCTTGATTTTGGTCTCTAGCTTGAACCTCTGTCCATGAAACCAAAAGCTTTTTGGATATCTACACTGAACATTCCACAGCCATTGGAATGGAAGTCTTCAACACCCTCTAATCCCATCCAACTAGCTCTTTCTTCAGCACATGACACTAACATCTACCTGGTCACGTAGGCCACATTTCTTAGCATCACCCTTAACTCTCCCTCTCCCCCACCTCATCAACCACCAAGTTCTGACAGTTTATTTCCTAATTATTTCTAGAACCTATCTCCTCCTCAAAAACACACCCATCACTGCTCTAACTTAGGTCTTTTGCCTATATTACTCTAATTGTCCCTTCATTGGCTTACTTAGATCCTCCTTTACACCTCAGCCAGAGTGATTTACCTAAAATGCTAATTCAACCATGTCACCATCATGCATAAAACCCTCTAATGGCTCCCCAACCCGAAAAGCTGAGGGTTTTAGAGATGGCCTTTTTGAAGGTGCTAAAAGCTGAATTAGTGTGGCTCTGTCACAGATTCCCTGGGTGAGTTCAGGAATGTCCCTTTCCTTCTCTGGGCCTCAGTGTCTTCATCTATAAAATAAAAGGGTTGGAATAGTTAGTTATGTGTTTCCCAACAGGTGTCTGGACTGCTAGTCTCATGAAGTACTTTTTCCTCATGGGTCTGGAGTTCACTGTGTTTGGGGAATGTGACATTCACTAGCCTGAACTGGAGAGCCATGATACACAATGGCATGTCAAAGGCTCTGGAAATTCTGGCAACCAAGAAAATCTACTAACTTTCCTTCACTAAGCTTTCCTCCAAACTTTTGTTGCCACCCAGCACTTTTAGAGCTGAGCATTATTAGAATATTGTGGTACCAACATTTGTGGAATATGCTTCGGGTAGTGCTTAAGTGGATGATTATACAAGGACTGCATTGCAGATGCTGAAGTTACTTTTGAGGGAAGAGGAAGACATTTGTCTCAGGTCTGTCTGCCATAGTAGATGCCCAGACAAAAGGCATTAAAGAGAGGGTTCAAAAAGAAATGAGTAAATTGGATAGAAAGTATAGCTAGTTTGGATGCAGGTAATAATTACTAGCCATGAGAGGAGACCAGATTGTTCCCAGAAAGAAATGAGCACAAGGCTTTGATGTGGAAAGTATGTTAACCACAGTAATGATAGATAGTTTGTGACCTATATGCCTGTGCTCCTGGTCATGATAGTTCAAGGCCACTCTCAACTGATTTTCCTTTGGGAAAGTTTACCTTGGGGACTCTAACATAGCAGGAGGAGAACCTGCCCCACTCATGTTCCTTCCATTGCCCAAAAGGCATCACTGGCACTTGTAAATGTTGACTCTAAGTAGTTCTGCTATTAAATCAACTCTTTTATATCTCTGGACCATGTTCTGGATGAGGCAGAAGGCTTCGTGGCACTGGGCGTGGGGCCTGGCCTGCTGTATTCCTCAGCTGGGCCTTGCATTAGTACTGATTGCTGGCAAGGCTATGAGTCCAGGGCTGTGTTTTTCTAATCAAGAAGGTCAATTTAGCACTTGGGAAAGACTAGTCACCTGGGCCACATTACTTTCCCCTCCTGGTAGAAATAACATAGGCAGATATAGGCAATAACATAGGCAAACAGTGGAAGCTTCTGTGAAAATGGTTTTTTAGGCAGCCCAACTCACTGAGGCCCTCTCCTCCCCAGGTCCTCAAGGCTGCTCACTGGAGTTCACCAACACACCCCTATCCTGGATCTGGTGGGAGAGACTGGATCCCCTTGCCTATTGGCGTCTCCCAGCACCTCTCACTATTAGGGGAAGGGGGAATAAAAAAAGCAATTCCTGATCCCCCAAGCAGGAAGTCTGGGATTTTTATGTATTTTATTAGAGTCCCTCTTGGGAAATATTTCACTTTCTACCTTGTTTTAGTAATACAGTGCCATTACTAGTACTTGAGATGTATTGAACACTTACCCTACTACACAGCAGACACCACGCTGTGTGCTTTTTATGCACTGGCTCATCAACTCCTTATAATGATCCAGCAGGGGTCAGTATTAATATTATCCCTATTTTGTAGATGATGAAACCAAGGCAAAAAGGATATAAATTAATTTGCTCAAGGCCATGCAGCGAAGAGATGGCAAAGCTGGGGTCTCAACCCAAGTCAGCCTGGTTTGCAATGCACCTTCTCTTGACCATGACACCACATGGCATCTCTGTTGGTTTACCCATTTGGCTCTACCAAATCTACTGGGTTCTTGGAGGGCAAGGACTTTGTCTGGTTCGTGGCAGGAATTGGCATATAATGAGTGGTGAAGGGAGCCTGGTAGTCAGTGCAAGGCTGCCTGTGTCAGAGCATTATGTTCACTTGTCAAGGGCATGGGGGAAAGCTCTCTGCCATGTAGCCTCAGAGAAATAAGCACATCTGCTTCTTACTTCCCAAGACTGGCATCCCCCAAAGATAATTACTGTGGACTCTCAGCTGTTGGAGCTCAGAGACTATTCCACATCAGCTCAGTCTGTTTCCCAAAACAAGTTTGCATTGTTTTGAAACCATGGTGCAGGACACCCAGAGAGCAAATAGAAGTTGATCTCCACATAACAGGCAGTAACTAAGGCACCAAGAGTGTGTGGGACAGCTCTGGGGGGCTAAAAGAGAAGGCTTGCTACTGCTGAGGGCACATTTCAGAAAGGGGCCCACCCCTGCAGAAGGCAGTCCAGTCAGTTGAAGGAGCCGCCCTGGGGTTGGTCCTACCCTTTAACCCAATAATTTCCTCTCCTGAGATTTTATTCCTCAGGAAGCATTTCAAAAGAATTGAGAAGATACATGCATGGAGATGTTCATTATGAGATTGGCTGTAGTAATATAACACTGGAAACAAATGAATTGCCTAGCAATAAGGGTTGGTTAATTAAATTATAGCATATCCATTCCATTGCATATTATGAGGCCATTTAATATGTTCTTTCTGAAGCCTGCAGCAGCCTGAGGAATACATGGAACGGAAGGTTTTATAAAGGAAGAGGTGTCACTGTGTTTACATTGTGATCTTGCAACTTACAGTTAGTGCACTTAAATGCCCAAATATAAAGTGCTGTGTTAGAGTGATAGGATTTGAATGGTTTCTTTTTTAAAAATATCTTGATCTTTGTTATATTGTTTTCATATTTCCAAATGGAATAGTGTGTGTGTGTGTGTGTGTGTGTGTGTGTGTGTGTGTGTGTTAGAGGAATCAGCACATAATTTCTCCCCAAAACTAATTCTATTTGCAGTAGATTCCTATATCTACTTGAGGGTAAAAGTGTATATATGAAGAACAGGGACAAGGAGAAGACAGGTGCTGGTGCCACCTGATGCATGATCAGGACCATGACATGTTATTAAAAAGAAGCCTGGATCCTTCCATGATACAGCTGGCTATTCAGGAACCTTTGAAATGGATAAGGCTGTAGCATCTGGTCCATTGTTGCCATTCCTATATTGCCAGCCAGTCCTTATCTTAAGTCTTTGATTTGCAAGTGGTTCCTGCCTATCAGTGAACAAGGATGAATCCAGAACCTTTCTCTCAGATGAACAAAAGGAATTGAGTACTCTTCCCCAAAAGGAGAAAAAAACTTGTTCCAAGTTCCAAGCTTGAATGTCCATTGGTATTATTAGGGTCCCTGTAGTCAGAGAGCTCCCCAACACCTACAATCAGACAGGGTCCCCTTTAGCCCAGAGGTAGCAGAATATGTGACAGAACAATTTTAGGGAGGCAGCAATGGTGGCCCCAATCTCATGCAGCACTTTTGTATTGATGTTCTGCTTGGCCTGAAAAATATCAGCCTTGTACCACTTTGCTCACACCTCCAAGCCTGACACATGGTAATTACACCTTGGGACTGCGTGCAGTGAAGTTAACAAGAGGTTCAGAGCATTTGACTTTCATATCCCCCCACTCCCCCATTCCTACCACCCCCTTCATAACTGGCACCTTTTCAGATATTCAGCTTGGAATAACTGACAGCAGCCCCTCACATCATCATGCTAATTCATACCCAGGGGGGCAGTTAAACCCAGAGATGACCAGATTAGTAGAGAGGGACCAACTGGCTGCCTTAAGTTGAGGCCTTCGGTGTTCCCACTTCAAAATATTAGTGCACTGGCCCTACTTAAAAGCTGGGTTGGGATGCAAAATAATACAGATATGTCTATTCTGTCTCTCATGGCTCCTCACAGCCAAGGCCAGTACAAGGAAACTAATGCTGAGAGGTGAAATGACCTGTCCAAGGTTGTGTAACTAGAAGTGACATTGCTGGTGCCTTAACCCAGGACTCTTGCCTTCAAGTCTGATGCTTTTCAGTAGATGGCCCCTGGAGAATATGGTCAGATATGGTCATGCTATAATGGCACACCCTAATACCACTAGTGTATCCACAAGTCTTGGGTAGGTATACTGTATACCCATCCCTATACTAGGTATATGATGGGGCAGCACATAAGGAGATGCATTATGTAGCTCGGCATGCACCTGCCCCCACCAAGTTCAAGGGTTGCCCTAAAAGTCCTTCACAGGTCCAGTCTCACAGCCCTTCCTGTTTGCTCTGTGCAGCTCTCACCTCTTCTGGACTCATTCTCTTGTACCAGTCTCTGCTTGCCTTTCAGTTACTATTCTTGCTCTTCTTTTTATTTGAATGTCTTTAATTGTAAATATAACAAACAAAAAGGTACATAAACAAAACATTACAGATGAACACATTACCATAAAGCAAACACTCATGTAACCCGCATCCAGATCAGATAGTGTTGCTGGCAACCCAGACACTTTGCACATGTTCCTTCCCAAGCACCATAGAAGACCACTAGCATGGCTTTTCCAGCAATCACTTCCTTGCTTAACTTCTTAGTTTTACCATTTACATGTGGATTCTAAGCATAGTGCTTTAGCTTTGCTTATTTTTTTAACCAAATATAAATGAAATCGTGCAGTATGTATTCTTTTATGTATCGCTTCCTTCTATTGTTTGCAGGATCCTTGTTATTGATATAGAAAATTTCTATTACCTCAAAAAGCTCCCTCATGCTCTTTTGCACTCAAACTCCTCCACCCCAGCCACAGGCAAGTACTGATCTCCTTTCTGTCACTATAAATAAGCCCTGTCTTTTGTAGAATTTCATATAAGTGGAATAATACACTATGTAATCTTTTGTCACAGACTTTTTTTTCAGACTTTTTTTTTTTGCTTGCTACAACTTTTTGAGCCCATTCAACTTGTTGCATTAATCAACATTTTTTTCCAGTGCTGTGTAGTATTCCTTATCATGGAACATCTGTTTATCCATTCACCTATTGATGACATTGTGTTATTTTGATTATTAGAAATGAAGCTACTATGGACATTTGTGTACAGATATCAGTGTGAACATATATTTTCATTTCTCTTGGCTAATATTTAGTAATGGAACTGCTGGGGTGCATGGTTAGTATATTTTAAACTTTATAAGAAACTGCCAGAGTATTCCATGTGATCATGACATTTTGCATGCCCACAATGCAAAGTTTAAAAGATCCTGTTACTCCACATCTTTGCTAACATTTTTTATTGTCTAGCTTTTCAATTTTTACCATTGAAGTAGGTGTGAAGTGGTATTTCTTTGTGCTTTAATTTGCATTTCCCTGATGACAAACGCTGGTGAGTATATTTTCATGGGCTTCTTTGGCATTCATATGTCTTCTTTGGTGAAGTGTCTATTTAAATTGTTTGCCCACTTTTAAATTGGGTTGCTTGTCTTGTTATTAAATTGTAAGTATAATTCATATATTCTTGATATAAATCTTTTTAAATATATGGTTTGCAAATTTATCATTTAATGTTTTTGTTGGTTCTCTCACAGAGCAAAATTTAATGAAATCCAATGTATCATTTTTTCCTTATGTGGTTCATCCTTTTTATGTCCTATACAGAAAATGTTTGCCTATTCCAAACTTGGAAATATTTTTCCCTTAAAATTTGTATAGTTTTAGCTTTTATATTTTATATTTATTGTCCACTTCAAGTAAATTTTTGTAGATGTTGTATGATAAAGATTGAGGTTCATTTTTCCCTATATGAATATCCAGTTGTAATCACACCATTTTTTTAAAAGTCTGTGCCATCACCTATTGAATTACCTTGGCTCCCTTGTTAAAAAATCAATTGGCCAATGTGTGTGAGGCTATTTCTGGACTTTCTATTCTTTTCCATTGATCTGTTTGTCTATCCTTGCAACAGTACCACTTTCCTGATTATTTGATCTTTATAGTGAGTCTTTAAGTCTGTTGGCTTAAGTCCTTCAATTTCGCTCTTCATTTTTAAACATTTTATTTGTAAATTGACATTTTTATGTAAATTTCTGGAAATTTTAACACAAATATAGATTAGTGTTACTACCCCCACAATCAAAATACAGAATAATCCTATCTAGGGGCAGCCCAGCAAGACAGAAAACTTTTAGACAAGGACTGTTCTACTCTAGCCAAATATCATAGGAAAAAGCTGTGGTCCCACCCACACACACACCATCATAGACTGAATGGGAAACCTAGATTTCTACCCTTTCCAAGCTCTAATGAGGCTCAGAGAAGACTGAGTGGGGAGCTAGGATTTACATTCACCTCAGCCAGTAGCAAGATACTTCCTCCCACTGTAGTGTCAGTGGAGACCTCCTGGAGAGCCTAAAATTCCAATCCCATGAGAAAGTAATGAGCTTCCCCCCGCCCCAAAGGCTTCCTTCTGTGGCCTGGAAGGTCTAGTGGAGACTCAGGACATTTATCCCCACCCAGTGGTAACACTGTCAGTGGAAACCAACCGTATAGGTATTGATAGAGACCTGGTTGGGAGCTGGAACTCCCACCCCTGCCCAGCAATACATGGAGCCCCCCCACCTTTGACACCAATAGAGATTGAACAGGGAACCTGCACTTTTAACTGCCTTCTGGCAGTAAAGAGGTAACACTTCATTCCCTCTTCCCTTGCTGCATTGATATCAGAATAAGCCAGATGAAAAAGGAGGTTTAAATTAGATCTAAAGTCTCATAATATATTAGCTAAAATATCTAGGTTTTAATTCAAAACCACTCATCATACCAAGAACCAGAAAGATTTCCAGCTAAATGGAAAAAACAATCAATTGATGCCAACACTAAAAGGTATTAAAAGGAACCAAATGGATATTTTAAAGGTGTATTTATTTGAGAGAGAACAAATGATTTGGGGGGAGAGGAAACAGGAGAGACAGAATCTTGGGCAGACTCCACGGTGAGCCCAGAGCCCCATGCAGGGATCGATCTCATGACCCTGAGATCATGACCTAAGCCAAAACCAAAAGTCAGACATTTAACCAGCTGAGACACCTAGGCACCCTGAGCCAAATGGATATTTTAGAACTGAAAAATGCAGTAACTAAAATAAAGAACTCTATGGATCCAACAGGATGGAGGAGACAAAGGAAAGAATCAGTGAACTTGAAGATACAATAGATATTATTCAATCTGAGCAACAGAGAAAAAATAGACTTAAAAAAATTAACAGAGCCTCAGAGACCTGTGGGACTATAACAAAACTAGTTTCCAAAAAAACTAGTTTCCTAAAAAACTAACCTTTGTGTCTTCGGAATGCTAGAAGGGGTAAGGTGATGGGCTGAAAAAGTACTCAATGAAATAAAGGCTGAAAACTTACCAAAGTTGGCAAAAGGCATAAACCTAACAAGAAGTTGCACAAACCTCAAATAGTATAAACCCAAAGAAGTCCATGCCAAGACATATAATAATTAAAATTCTTTGTAGACAAAGAAAACATCTTGAAAGCAGCAAGAGAGAAATGACACTTTAACTATAGGGGGAAAAAACCCAAATTGAATGACAGCAGATTTCTCACAAGAAACCATAGAGGCCAGAAAGAAGTGCTCAACAGCCAACCCCAAATCTGATATCCAGCAAAATTATCTTTCAGGAATGAAGGGGAAAAATCAAGACATTCTCAGATAAAGGAAAACTGAGAGATTTTTGTCACCAACACACCTATCCTAAATGAGTGGCTAAAGGAAGCTTTCCAAACAGAAAAGAAATGATAAAAGAAAGAATCCTGGACATCACCAAAGAAGGAAGAACAATGGAAAAAGCAGAAGTATGGATAAATATATTTTCCTTCTCTTGAGTTTTCTAAATTATGTTTAATAGTTAAAGCAATCATTATAATAGTCTGACATAGTTCTAAATGTGTGTGGAGGAAATATTTAAGACATTATAAATAGGGGAGAGTGAAGAATTGTAGAAGGATGTAAGATTTCTACACTTCACTCAAACTGGTAAATATTATGGATACCTACAGACTCTGATAAATTTTATGCATATATATGTAGATATAACTTACATATTTAAATTATATAGCTAGCTAGCTAGATAGATAGATAGATAGAGTAATACCTAAAGCAAGCACTAAAAAACCTATACAAAAAGATATACTCAGACATTACAGGTGAATCAAATGATGTTCATTTGGTGAATCAAAACGGATGTTCAGTATCATTAGCCATCAAGGAAACACAAATTAAAACCACAATGAAAGGTTGCTACAAACCTGTCCAAATAGCTAAAATAAAAAATGAGGACTGTATCACTCATATATTGTTCATGAGAGCATAAAATGGTACAGGGAGGCATTCTGGAAAATAGTTTGGCAGTTTCCTAAAAAACTAAACATGCAACAACCATACAACCTAGCAATTGCACTCTTGGCATTTATCACAGAGAAGTAAAAACTTGTGTCCATATAAAACCTGTACATGAATGTTATAGCAACTTTATTCATAATAGCCCCAAATTGGGAATGATCCAGATGCCCTTCAATAAGTGAATGGTTAAACAAACTGTGATACATCCATATAATGAAATACTATTTAGCAATAAAAGGAAAGAATTATCAGGGTACCTGAGTGGCTTAGTTGGTTGAGTGTCCGACTCTTGATTTTGGCTCAGGTCATGATCTCAGGGTCATGGGATCCAGCCCCATGATGGACTCTACGTGTAGTGGGGAGTCTGCTTCAGATTCTTTCTCTCCCTCCCCCTCTGCCCCTCCTCCACTCTCTCTCTCTAAAATAATCTTTAAAAAAAAAAAGAAAAGAATTATCAATATATGCAACAACCTGAATAAATTATTCTAAGTGAAACTGTGAATCTCATTTATGATTGGTCTTTAAAAATACATATGATTCAATGTATATAACATTCTTAAAATGACAAAATTATAGAAATGGAAAACAAATTGGTCATTGCCAGGGTTAAGGAGGAGTGGGGGAAGGAGGGAAGTGGATGTAACTATAAAAGGACAATGTGAGGGATCCATGTGTTAGGGTTCCATGTGGTAATTTGGGATGGAGGCTGCAGGGATGACTACGGATATCCAGTTCCTCCAATGCTATTTGTATCATGGTTCCCTTGTATGTAATGTATATTTTTTATTTATGACTTCTTTTGAGATTTTCTCTTACCTTTGGTTTTCAATGGTTTCACTATGATGTGCTTGGGCATGGTTCTCTTTGTATTTATTCTGCTTGAGGTTCACTGAGCCCCCTTGGTTCTGTAAGTCATAATTTTCATCAAAGTTTAGGAAAATTGTGGCCATTATTTCTTAACATATTATTTCTTCCCCTCTCTTACTCTCTTCTCTGTCTGAGACTATAATTGCATGCACATTATACTGTTTGATGTCCCACAGGTCCCTGAGGTTCTGTTCATTTTTTCCCTCTCTGTTCTTCATGTTGGATAAATTCTGTTAATTTGTCTTCAAAGTTACTGAATCTGTCTTCTGCCTTTTTCGAACTACAGTTAAGCCCATCCAGTGAATTATTCATTTCAGTTTTTGTCCTTTTTAGTCCTAGAGTTTCACGTGATTCTTTAGGTAGTTTCCACTTTTCTGCTTAGATTTCCTGTCCATTTACTCATCAATGCCACATTTGCCTTTTATTCTTAGGATATATTTTTTTCATAGTTGCTTTCAAGTCTTTGATAAACTCAACATCTTGACCATCTCAGGGTTGACTTCAGTTGACTGCTTATTTCACAATTTCATGGTTCCTTGTATATTTAGTAACTTTTTATTATATACTTGACATTATAGGTAGCAGCTTGCCCTGCCTATTTATTTTTTTAATGATTTTATTTATTTATTTGACAGACAGAGATCACAAGTAGGCAAAGAGGCAGGCAGAGACGGAGGCGGGGGGCGATGGGGAAGCAGCCTCCCTGCTGAGCAGAGAGCCCAATGTGGGGCTCAATCCCAGAATCCTGGGACCATGACCTGAGCTGAAGACAGAGGCTTTAACCCACTGAGCCACCCAGGTGCCCCTGCCCTGCCTATTTATAGCCCATACTTAGCTAAAGACTTTCAGGATACCCTACATGGGCTCTCATCTGTTGAATTGTTTCCTCCAGATTTGTATTGAAGTCCTAACCTCCAGTATGTCAGGGTGTGACCTTATTTGGAGATAGGGTCTTTACAGAAGTAATCAAATTAAAGTGAGATCATTAAGGTGGGCCCTAATCCCGTATGACTGGAAATTTGGACACAGAGATACCTATAGATAGAAGGCAACTTGAAGAGATATAAGAAGAGAGCCATCCACAAACCAAGGAGAGAGGACTGGAACAGATCTTTCCCTTGAAGCCCTCAGAAGAAACATGCCATCACCTTAAATTTTGACTATAAGCTTCCAGAACTAGGAAACAATACATTTTTTAAACCACCCAGTTTATGGTAATTTATTATGACAGCTCTATCAAATTAATAGATGGACTTTTTGTGCTTCCTCCAACTTGTAGCTCTCTCCTCACTAATACCCTATCCCAAATCTCACAACCATTCTATCCTTTCCCACTCTCATCTCTGCTTCCTAACCTCAGTAGGACCACCATTCTGTGTTTGGATTCCCAGATAGAGAACCAGAGCAATTGTGAATCTCATCTCTTGCTCTGAGGGACTGAAGTCTTATGCTATCTATTGCCTAAAGTCTAATGTCTAATTTCCAATGTCTGAAAGCAGTTGCCTCATATCTTTTGTCCAGTTCTATGGTTATTTACTATGAGAAGGCTACTCTGGTATCAATTATTGCATTGCTTCTGGAAGTGGAAATTCCCCATATTTTTTCATCTAACCCCACCAACTTCTTCCAGTACTATTGCATCATTCCAAAGTAAGCCTCAAACATCATATAACTTAATTCTGGTTGTGGTGGTATTTTCTCTTTGTCTTTTATTTCAGCAGTCGTACTGTGATGTGCCTCAGTGATGTTTTCTCTGAATTCATCCTTGTTGAGTTTTGTAGGCCTCTTGAATCTGCAGTTTGATGCCTTTTATCAGTTTTGGAATGTCTTGGCTAGTACCTCTTCAAATATTTCTTTTGCTCCCATTTTTTCTTTCCTTTCATATTTCCTCCTTGGATGCAAATTATACATACATTAGATCTTCTCATTCTGTCCTGTGTGTCCCTTTCTGTTCATTGGTTTCTTTATGTATATTTTGATTTCTCCTAACTTATTTTCCAGTTACCTAATTCTTTCTTCAGAAAATAATCTAGATGTAGTATCTGTTGCTTACAACTAAGAACAGTGAATAATAAAGGATCAATAAGTCCTTGTTGAGAACCTAGGATATATCCTTCTTTATTATCTATACAGCCCAACCATCCTTTGGGGTCCAACACAAATCTCCTCTCTCCTAAGAACCATAGCCTAAATACTCCACTCATTCTAACAGTATCTCCTATGTATTTGTTGTGAGCCAGGCACTGTGGTAAGTGCTGAGGATATAAAGATAAATTGGATCCTGATCATTTACTCAAAAAGTTCCCATTACAATGATAAATGGACAATGAAAAAGAAATTGATAAGATCTATACTAGAGGCTAGGTAAATCCCTGGCTTATGGCTACCTGTCTGTGATGGGGAAATCAGAGTTGAAAAGTTGAGGCTTCCATTTTTGATAATGGAGGATTAGCCTTCCCAGTAAAAAGAAATAAAACTTCTAGTTAAAACATTATAAAACATTAAAGAGTAGTTCCTCTAAAATATTAAAGGTCTAATAAGATGGTAAGAATTATGGGGGAAAGATCTGAAAGGACACAGAATCAGAAAGATGAGTGCAACATTTGGGGCCTTTAGATAAAGGAATGTATAGGAAGGACATTGGGTAGTTCACAGAGTTGCTGGGAGGATTAGAGAATCGGGCTTCTTGACCAGATGGTCAAATCCACAGACAAAATCATGTTACAGAACCAGCCTGGCACCTCTATTAGCACTGCTGAGTGGTAGACCTTGTAGTTTGTCCACTAATATCATCATTGATGGCCTCTGGCACCACAGGTATAGTTGCTCCAGGAAATGGGATGCTGTGGCAGATTCTCTGCTGGCCCTGCTTGTCTTCACTAACATGGGCCAAAATCTAGTTGATATACTATACCCTAGCTTCAAAAGGAAGCTAGCAAAGTAACTAGTACTTTCAGCTTCCTCAAACTCCCCAGGAAGAGGAGTTAAGATGCTGGGCAGCCAGAAAGAGATAGACATTCCACCACAGGCCCAAATCAGGATTGCATGGCATTGATCAATTGGCCCATCTGTGCCAATCTGTCCATTCACACTCACACTCTCCCAGGTCATACACTAAGGATCCTTTCTCTTGTGTGTGTGGATCATGTCAAGAGGTTGGCCTTGCTAGGCCCCTTTTCTCTATCACATTTCCTACCACATCCAAAGATATGCGCTCCCCTTGGGATTAGGAAGTCAACTTGCTTCAAGACTTAATACAAAGTTCCTTGTCCAGAACATGAATCCCAGCCCACTTTCTTGCTGTTGTGCCTTTGGTCCACACACTGCTTTCCTAGGGCTTTTCTGTAGCATCAAGGGTCAAAGCAAAGAGCTTCTCTTACTTACAGAGCATCAAGTTCTAATCTGACAAGGAGAACAGTTGTTTTTTTTGAAACTTTGGAGGGGTGCAGAGCAGGGGCCGTCGAAGTCCTCTGCCCCAACCATAGTAAATGACTGCAGCCAACTCTAGGGCTTTGGTTTTTACTGTGATGTTTATGTCATTATTCGATTTCGTGGTGTTCAGAATCCTCATTAATATACATTTGTGCCTCCCTGTGGAAATAAAGGAGCGTGTTCTCTGTGTATGTACTCACATTTCTTTATTTAGCCTGGCACCTGCCTTCTTCCCCAGCATGTTAGTTTAGCATCTGTGCTGTTCCCTTGCAAATCTCCAGAGCTTACAATTCTTAGAGAAAATGGTTTCTTTTCCTCTAGGAAGATTTTTCTCTTCCTCCTGGACCGTTCTTTAAGGCTAAGCTCTTACATCACAGGTGGGTAAGCTGTGCCACCAAATTCAACAGGTAGGGCTACTAAGCCACTCAGCCCTCAGTCACTGCCACCAACCCTAGTTACCAGCTCTATTAGCCCCTCTCACCAGGCTAGAATTACTGCTATGGACCCTTCCGTGTCAATCCCAGAAAAGTTCCAAGGATGACTTACTTGCGAGGGTTCCTGTCACCTGCACAGGGCAATGGTTTATGCCGTTTGGGCCCCAGGCCAGCTGTGGGCAAGAGGGAAGGTGTCACTGGAGCATCCCAGGTATTTGCTATTCACCAGGCCCCAAGAAAGCTGGCCCTCAGGTTATAAAAGTTACAAGGAGGGACTGTGACTATCCCTAAATAGTCCTCAGGAGCTGGGCCCTGAGCCAGGGGACTTCCTACATGGATTACTGACCTACCAGCTGGTTAGTGGGCATTTGGGGCCCGTCATTACAAGTATCTACTGTGGGGCTGGGAACAAGTTGTCAGCCTGGCCACTTGTTCAAGTCTTCATCCCTGGAAGTGACCCAGAGGAAATAGCACTGGGTGATGGTGTCTGGCCAAGCTACAGAGTAACCAGACCTACAGTTGCATCCTGGCTTCACCATGTACTCACCTTCTGACTATGGACAGGTTATCTCTCTTATCTCCTCATCTGGAAGGTGGAAGGGTTCAATGAGAATGTCCACCAAGCATGTAGGGCAGTGCCTGGATCATAGTAAGTGCTCAGTAATCAAAACTCATTGTTATAAAAATAACACTGAACTTGAAGACTGGAATTTGAGCCTGGACTGCTTCAGTAATGATGGGCAACCATTCTCCCCTTTCTTTGCCACAAGGGTAAATAAACACAGCATTTGCCCTGCCTGCCTCCTCAGAGCTCAGTGAGTCGAAAATGAGAAAAAGAACATGAAAGGGCTTAGATTCCTGTCAAGTGCTTCCCCAGTAGGAGAGAAGATTGTCCCAGGATAAAGTTAGGAAGACAGTTGGAACCAGTGGAAAGTAAGATGCCATCATAATAAGCCAAGGTGGCAAAGATAATCAGAACTGAAGTAGGCAGAATGCCATCCAGCTGCCTGGGAAGACACTAAGGGAGAAGCGCTAAGAAGTCAAGTTGATTTTTCTTAAAGCGGTGAGGTCTGCCCTCTCCCGGCCCTGCCCCCACACCAGAGCACAGGAATACTCACAGGCAGGGCTGGCAGAGAGGAGACTGTAATCTGCCCCTTGCTTCCTAGTCCTGTAGCCTCCCACCTCGGCTGGCTGTGTTTTCTTCCTCTGCAAGCTCAAGACAGCAGTACCCACCACCCTGTGGTGATGGGGGCTTAAGTAATATCGTGAATGTTGAAGGCGCCTTTGAGTCTGTAGAGCATTTATAGAAAGGTAGACATTGGTTTTAATTATGCAGCTGCCTCAATGTAAAATAAGAACGGGAAGTTGATTTTTTTTTTTAAGATTTTATTTATTTGTGAGAGAGAGATACAGAGCGCAAGCAGAGGCAGAGTGGCAGGCTAGAGGCAGAGGGAGAAGCAGGCTCCCTGCCGAGCAAGGGGCCCGATGTGGGACTCGATCCCAGGACGCTGGGATCATGACCTGAGCCGAAGGCAGCCGCTTAACCAACTGAGCCACCCAGGCATCCCGGAAGTTGATTTTTTTAAAAAACGAAGGTTGATTTAAACCCAGCTAATATCTTGTACAAGCTCAACACCTGATGTATCCTGCTTCTTCAGGGCATGTGTGTCTTCTGTGTTGCAGGGCTAGGAAAGGGAATTGGTACCTACAGGGAGGGTGGGTGTGTATGTGTGTGTGTGTGTGCACATGCATGTGTGCCTTAGTTTCCTAGGCCTGCCATAACAAAGTACCATGATGGGGGGCTTCGACCACAGAGAGGTACTGTCTCCCTGTTCCAGAGGCCGGAGTCTGAGGTCCGGGGTTCAGCAGGGCTGGTTTCTTCTGAAGACTGTGGAGGAGATTGTGTGTCATGTATCTCTCCTAGCTTCTGGTGGTTTACTTACAGACTTTGGTGCTCCTCGACCTCACCCCCATCTCTCCCTGCATTTTCACATGGCTTTCTCACTGTGTGTAACTCTCTCGTCTTCTTATAAGGACATGTCATAATGGATTGGGGTCCAACCTACTCCAGGATGACCGCCTCTTAACTTAGCTAATTATATCTGCAACAACCCTATTTCCAAATACTGTCACTCTCTGAGGTACTGGAGTTTGGAACGTCACCATCTGAATTTGGGGAGGGATAGGGTTCAACCCAAAACAGCATGTACATGTTTCAATGAAGCAGTGCTTTTAAAGGGCACTCACATCTCTGCTCTCCAAGCCTTTGGGGCCACTCCACTCTCCCAGCTGTTCAGTGTCTTCTCATCCCCAGTGATGGGAAGGTGCATGTGGTGGGCAGAGAGCTGCTGAGCTTCTTGGCCCCGCGCGCTCCGTAAGAAGCTCCTGCCACTGCCGGAACTAACTCCATTCTGTTCTCCACTGAGCCAACACCCCCCTTCCCTGTGCTGCTCTGGCCTGACCATCTCCTGAAGGGGCAAATTCCATCTCCTTGACCTCTGCAGCCCTGCTGGGCCTGTCCTGTCACATGCTACCTTAAAAAGTATTTCCGCTGGGGACAGCTGGGATGACCCAGCTGCCTCTGACATCTCCCGTACAGTTGACCCCAGGGCAGGCCTGGGTCTGCATCACCATGGCATCTTGATGGTGGGGACTTTGGGCAGGTATAGTCTTCCCTTTCCTCTGCCTATGCAGCCCAGCTGTGGGTGAGGTTTGGGATGACATAGCACTGTCTTGCCACCCCCTGCCGTGGCTGGTCTCTTCTTGATCCAGAAACTGTCCTACTGACATTGCTGGTCAGAATCTGGCCCTTTCATTCCTGTGCTCTGGCTGCCAGAAAGCTCAGAGCCAAGCTGCTTTGGGTGCCAGTGGTCTCCCCCAGGGGCTCAGGGAAGTGACCTCTGCCTTCTCTGGATGTTTCTAACCTGCCCCTCAAAGCTTGGGCTCCACCACTCTCTTTAATCTGTGTTTGCATTGGAAGCCACTTCAGATCTTTAGAGAAGTATGAATATTAATGGTGTTTTTCTTACTGCAGCTGGGATGAAAAAAGAGAGGTGTTTCCTTGACTTTATTTATAAATGAGGTGGTGAGCAAGTAGGAGGGGTCTTCACAGGATGTGGCCAGTCTGACATTTGACCGGGCACAGTGTAAAGATCTGGGGTCGAGGGCGCCTGGGTGGCTCAGTGGGTTAAGCCGCTGCCTTCGGCTCAGGTCATGATCTCAGGATCCTGGGATCGAGTCCCGCATCGGGCTCTCTGCTCAGCAGGGAGCCTGCTTCCTCCTCTCTCTCTCTGCCTGCCTCTCTGCCTACTTGTAATCTCTCTCTGTCAAATAAATAAATAAATATTTAAAAAAAAAAAAAAGATCTGGGGTCGATTCCCGGCTCTATCACTGACAAGCTCTAGAAAATCAAGCAAACCACTGTCTCTCCCCAGGCCTCAACTTTCTGGAAAGAGAGGGTCTGCACCTATCCCTGGGCCTCTGAGAAATGGAGCCTTGACATTATCTCCTCCCATGAGGGACTCGCTCTCAAATGGGCTCATGATCTTTTTCTTCTCACTTCAAGAGGCTCTCGTGGCTACTGATAAGATCTGAAGAATAAGGGCCAACACTTCTTTCGTCTAGATTGTGTGCCGATGCTGTTCTAAACACAACTGCCTGAAGAGATAGGTCCCATTATTGTCCCCATTTTGCAGAAGAGGGAACTGAGGCTCAGAGAGATTAAGAGCTTGCCCCAGCTCACACAGTAAGTTTCTAACTCGTGGGGTCTGACTCCTGATTACCTGCTCTAACCCACTGTGTATCCTGCCTCCCACAGAACAAGCGGAAGTTCAAGAAATGGTGTGAAGGTTTTATAAATGATAAGGTACAATCCAAATTCAAAGGACATGCCCATATTTTCATTTATTCTGGTACTTGGCTCCCCCATCCTAGAAGTGCAGAGGTTGGCTTAAGGTCCCTTAGGTCTCCTCCTTCTCTGACAAGCTCTCAGTCTGTGTGTTTCTTGTGGAATATGCAAAAAGCAGGTACACAAACGTGTTCTTCATTGTACTTCTTAAATGATCATGTTTGTTACCAGGATAAACTGATACTCATGTTAGAGAAGTTGGCATCCTGCTTATATTTTTGGCTGCATGATTTGATCATGAGACAAAAATCACAAACTAGCTTGGCACCAGCCAGAACATTCTAGATGTGTGTGAGTCCCATTCCCCAGTGACTATCACTGGGGGATGGCTTGGCTATCAGAAGCCAGAAGGCTTGGCTCTCCCAGCTCATAAAAGCTACCAGAGTATAAGAGCTCATGCCATGTAGGCATCATGCCAGGCCTATTGAGGATCTGGGCTCCTGCAGGCTTGCCTGTAGACCGTCCCCCCAGATAGGGTGTGCAGAGGAAGACCGTTCTCCAGGAGCACATGTCTTTAGCCATCCAATGGGAATGCTTGGTAGGTGTGCTAATTTCTAAAGTTGCCCTTTTTAGGGAAAGGATGAGGTTAAATTCCCTTCAGTTTCCTCTTCAGTATCTTCTAGAGCCTCAAGGACTGCCAGGCTTCCTGGCCTCCAGCCCTTTGTGCCACGTAAGCCGAGTCCTTTTCAGCCCCTCCCACAGGTAGCTCCCTGCACACCCACCCAGGCTCTTGAAGCCTCCTGAGTCACTTGCACACAGGACTTGGCATGTTCCAGACGGGGTTCCCAGTCCTGAAGCCCTGAGGCAAACCAGCAGCCTATACTTGGGCAGGCAGCTGGGACACAGGAGGTAGAAGTTTGGGTGATAAGTGGTAGCAGAGGGCCTCTGATGGGAGATGGGGCAGGAAGGGAGGCAGAGTCCAAGCTTGGGACCCAATTTTTGAACTTACTTCTTGCACCCCAACCACCTGCCCATCTGTGTCTCTTCTCAGTGCCAGGGCCCAGTCTGCTGGGATTCGCCGTCTGCCCCCACCTGTCCCCATGCCTTCAAGAAACGGGGCCTTGCCATTCTCTCCTCCCATGAGGGAGTCTCTAAAGAGTGCCCCCAAAAGATAGGACTACAGAGGGCACTCAGCTTGCCTCTAGTGGCCCAAGTTCGGTGCAGGAGCCAGATGCCCGTGGGCCCCTTTGGCTTGGGGTGCTTACAAAGACTTTGCTAGGCCCGGAATTTCACAAGAGAAAGCCTGCAGTAGGAGCCGGAGCCACAGTGTACACTTCCCCTTGGTGTGCGGGAGGCACAGGCCACGGGGGACAGCAGCTCACTGGTGCCACTCTTCTGACAATGGGTGGCTCACTGTGCCAACGTACTCCTCGGCTGACCACAGTGCCACAAAGGCGGGCTCCACTTAGCTCCTCTTCCCTGGGAGTTTGCAGGGCTGTGGATTGCCAGGGCTTCTCCCCGAATGGCCTGGTAGAAGGAGCCATTCAGGCCTCTTGCCGATTTCCCACTGCCCATACTGCCCCAGCACAGCTCTGACCATGTTGCTCCCTGCTCAATGCCTTCCATGGCCCGCCATGGCCTGGAGGCTCAGTGCCAAGCCTGATGCGCCGCCCTCCGAAGGCCTCTGTGATCTGTGCAGCCTGTGGGCCCTGCCTCTTCTCTCATGACCTAATCTCCTCCCTCTGGCCTACCTGAGACTCACCTTGCAACGGCCTCTACTTCTCTCTGCCCTGCCCTCACCTGGATTGCTCTGCCCTTCCCAGGTCTGAGACAGCCTACGCTTCTTTCACTGTCATGTGCAACTCTACTTCCTCGTAAGGCCGAGGAGAGCAGGGTGTGGAGGGCCTTTGTCTGTTCCCCGTGTCAGCCCGACAACATAGGCACACCCACCGCTAACTCACAGCCAAGCTGGGGTTCACGCTCAGATCTGGCTGACTCCTGATTCCCTCTTCCTCCCAATCTGTTCCCCTTCCACTCCTTAAGGTCCACCTCCAGCGCTTCCTCTGGAACCACCTTCCCCTTCATGCCTGCCCTCCCGCCCACACTGCTGGGTCAGAGTCCTTGGACGCCTACATGCCTGGTCTCTCTACCTCCCGTGCTCCCCCAGCAGCCAGCCCAGGCTTTGCCCCAGGCCCGAGCGGGGTACCCTGGCCAGAGCGAGGGGTCTACCTGGGCTGACCTAGGGTCTGGGAAGCCATGGGGTGCAAACAGGCAGGCCTTGCCTTGCTCAGGCTCCCGTCCGTTCCTGAGGGAGAGTGAAGGTATCAAAGCAGATACCTGCTTTGACGCCCGCGGTCCGGGCTGCAGTCAGTCCTGCCAGAGAAGGCGATTTCAGAGATCCAGGGGACTTCTCTGTGACCCCTGGTCGGGTAACTCCATTCAGCTTGGCCCAAGACAATGGGAGTTCGCCACCTCCTTCTTAGGACCCAGAGCTGGGCTACGAGGAGGCCTAAGACCTCTCCCCCTCTTCTCCCACTCCCCTCAACTCTATACACACTTTCCCTTTCCTAGGTCGTGAGCAAGGCTCCCCCAGCCACCCTGGGAGAAGTCCCCAGACTGTAGCTAAGCGTCATGGCAGAGTGATTCTGAGAGTGCGGCCGCCCAGCCCGGCCCTGGGGCCGGACCCCGAGCAACTACCACGGCTGTCAGTTGTGCTCCACGCTCGGTGGCTTCCCGGGGCCCAGAAAGGTGCCTGATCAGGCTGGGCCACACGGCTTTGGCTCCATCTATGAAAAGGGAGCTCTGTTTTGGGTTTGACCAAATCCCTGGTGAGAGAAAGCCACCGAGCAGCCTTTGCAGAAAGGAAGCACCCATTGCGGTGACCGGGGCAGACTGGGGTAGCGCAAGGTTGGGAAGATTTCGAGGGCTTTGCTCTGGGTTTTCATCGACTTGAGACCCACACTCTCCTGCTACAGCAGCCACTGGCTGCATGTGGCTATTTTGCCTTAAACCAAAACTAAATACAATTAAACATTCAGTTCCTCTCTTGCAAAAGCCCTATTTCAAGTGCTCCTTAGCCACACCAGGCTACTACCCATCATATTAGACCGCACAGATTGAGAACATTTCTATTGCCACAGAAAGTTCCACTGGACAGCACTGTCCTAGACTGTTCAGGCTAGGAGGAACGAATGTGGCTGGGCTCCTTCTCTAAATATCTCTCTGCCTCCTCTCCCCCTTCGCACCCTGCCCGCTCTGTCCCACAGAGGATGGGCCTCCGCCTCCCACATCTGCACAGGTTTCTCTCTTCTCTCAGGTGCTGTGTGTGTGAAGGACAGCGTCGCAGCTTCCCCCACCAGGGCTCTGCTTGTCTCGCTTCTCTTCTTTGATCTTGGAGTGCACTTCCAGCTTTCACTGCAACCAGGCACGAAAAAGCTTTACCTGACGAGCAGTCAACAAAATTAGGTGCGCTGTGTGGAGCCTCTTTTAGGAGCTGATTTACGACAGTGATTATACAGAAGTTGGGTGACGTTAACTTCCCAGAGCTCCGAGAACCAGAAATACACATAGAGGCTGTCAGAGGGACCCTTCCTGTTCACCTCAAGGGAAAAAGGACCATCCTGTTTTTTTGTTGTTGATGATGATGGATTTTTTGTGGGGTATTTTGTTTTGTGTGGTTTGTTTGTTTTTTTTTTTTTTGCCAAAAGTGTTTCTTAAATGCTGTCATTTGTCAAGATGAGCTCAAATTACTCACTGGCACATAGGAATTCGAGAGGAAATAAAGACCAGGCTTGCCCACTTGCACCTGACTGGTAAGAGCTGGTCTTTTCGATCAACAGCAGGCAGTGGCAATCACTGGTGTCCACAGGGAGTGGGCTCCAGGACTGAAGTGATCTTTCTGCAGAAAACTGCTGATTCTCGGTCAAGTGGGCCTCTCTGGTTCCAAGAGTGAGGAGCAGCCACCTGCAGCACGGATGCAGACCTGTCCAGGAGCTTCCGTCTGGGGCGCCCCGCTTCCTTCACACGGAGATGCATGGGAGGCAGGAGAAGGCCCGGGAGGACCCACTGGGTGAGCGGGCAAAACAGGCTCCTCAGAACTCACTTTCTCAATAGTCTTGGGGCTGCAAACCAGAAGGAAGATCCTTTTTGCCGTTTCAGCTTAAATTAAACCATATTAGATCTGGCTTCGAATGAGCTATAGCCTTTTCCCTCCTGCCCTAACCTCTCAGGCACACACTCCCCTCCCCCAACTCAGACTCACTCGCAAAAATGAGATCTATCTTACGAGGGGCAAACAGTACACATAAGTCTGTGTTATTTCTTACAATTGCATGTAACTCTACTTCAGATAAAATCCTTAATTTAAAAAAAGAGAGATGAAAGGAAGCAGTTTCCTGGCTGGGGGCACCTCAGGCCAAGCCCTTCCTTCTTTGGGCCTCAGTTGCCTTCTTTGTCAAATGGGGCTGTTGGACTAGTTGATCTCTGAGGGTCCTTCCAGGCCTGCCATGCGGGAATACTGGCCACTGAGGACCAAGCTGGGCCCTGGGCAGCAGCTCTTTAGGGGGCGGTCACGAGGTGGTCTGACGAGGTGCTGCATCTCCTCTAGACCAGGAGGAGGAGGAGGACAGAAGAGGCAGAATGGCTGCCTGGGGTCACCCAGCCCATGGGTGAGGGGCTGAGTCTGGAAGTCGGGTCTGTGACTCCGAGTCGGGGCTCCCCATCCCCCACGTGACGTCGTCCCCTGCTTCATCGCTGGTGACACAAGGCAGCCGGAAAGGTGGGAGGTGAGCAGGGTGGACACACAGGAAGCGGGATGCTGTCACCTAGCGCCAGAGCCGTCCCTTGGCCATACTGGGAGCCGGGGCTTCATGTCAGGAAGAGGCTCCGTCATCCCACTGTGCGTGCATGCTGCCAACGGCCCCGGGGCAGCGAGCTCACTTCCTGTCTTTGCTACAAACACTGTTCTGTTCAGTCTGGTGCCTCCCTTTCATCTTGGGGGATGGCTGCCGGGGATTGATTTATCTGGGAAAATATGTTCAACCCGGCCAGGTCTATTGGAAGTGACAGCGCAGGTGCATTTGAAGCCCTTTGTTGAGGGAGGAAAACAGAGCAGCCTCACGTCCCCTAGCATGACCAAGTTTCTTTTAAAGCGGGGACCCCACCGTGTGACTATCTGTCCTTCGGCGGAGCTGGAACCAGCATTTGGCACATCTCCGAGATGGTCTTCCCCTGCTTCACCTTTGTGTCCGAGGCCTTATGGGAAGGTCCCTGAGCACCTGTCTGCTCACAGGGCCCCCGAGGACAGCGGCTCCCTTTCTGCTCTGAGAGTAGATGGCTGGGGAGCCCCACTGGTGTCAGCATGGCCCCGGCATGGCTCCTAGGAAGCAGAGGCCACCCTGCTGCTCTCAGAGGCCCCAGGACAGGAGCAGATGGCAGGTAATGGGGTGTTCGCTCTTTGCTAGTACAGCCTGAGCCTCTGGGACCTGGGAAGCTGGGGAGATATAGGCTCGCCATTCACCACAGGCTCCTCCCTCTGCATAGTCAAAATAGCTAAAAACAATGGGACTTTTGCCCCAAATTCAGCAGACTCCATAGAGACTGGCATGATATCACCCATGCCTAGGGGGCGTCCACACATGCGGGCTCTTTTTGTAATCAGCAGTAAGAAGCCCCTGCATGAGTCATGCCGTCCGCAGAAATCGGCCTTGTTTCACTCCTGGACCCTCACCTCTTAATGCAGCCAAGGCAAAGTGGGCTCCAGGAGAGCTCCTGAATTGGACTTCGGTGGTGGCCAGGGCTCAGCACTTCCTTAGTCACTGGCTCAGCAGCTGGCGGCGGGGAGGGGGAGTGCCGAGGCTTGGGCTCTGTCCTCGAGGAGACCCCCCCTCTGTGGTCTGCCATGCGGAGTGCCGGGGTGGGATGGAGGGCCCCACGGAGGGGCGGGCTCACTCAGCTGTGGGAAGTGACCTAGGAGAGTGGCCGGAAGGAGCGACATTTTGCCGGATGAAGAGGCCCTGTGTGTCTCTGTTTGGGAAAGGTGGGGTGGGGGGTCAGCAAGGGCCAAACATGACTGGGAGGGTGGGGAACAGCATGGTTAGTGTGTCTGGAGCTAAGGCTTGGTGGGGTGACAGGGCCTTCCTCCTGGAACTCCCCTCAGTCTGCAGCACTGAGAGCACGTGTGGGGAGGAGTGCCTTACACCTGTGCTTTCTGTGCCATCAAGTCTCAAGCTGCCTGAGAGGCTGCCGCATGCAGACCGTATCCGCTAAGGCTGCGCCAGAAGAAGGCACCCCATGACCACCCGTCTCTCTTCACGCGGGCTGTGTCTGACACTAATTGATTTCAGTACGACGCAAACCTGGCAGGGATCTTGAGCGGTATCGTGTCCTTTCCTTCTCACGCAGTCAGTGTTTCTGATGGGATCCCCCATGAAGAAAGGGTGTCTTTGTGGCTTTCTCTGGAATGTTTCCGAAGGTATTGTGTTATCTAATGGCTCTGGCAGGCACTAGTGGCAACGTGTACTCAATGTTCACTGAGGAGCCACAGTGTGCCAACAACTCACCTGCGGTTCTGACAATACCCTTAAGGGTAGTGATTAATTTTTTTAAAAAAATTTAAAATTAACTCAGAGAAATAAATATATGCCAATTGGACATCATTGTGGAGAAGGTGCCGTGATGTTAACAACATAACTTTGGTGCAGGTGACCAATGCCAGTGCAAGACTATTAACTAAGCTGCGACCCTCAGGCTTGTGCTTTTATTTTGCCATTTTCAAATGAGGAAACTGAGGCTCAGAGAAGTGAAGTAGCTTTATCGAAGGCACTGGGATCAAACTAGGGGTTGGTGGCGACTGTGTCATTAGAGATCAAACTCGGGGTTGCCTGCCAACTGTGTCCATAGAGCACCTTGCTTCAAACAGTGACCGCTGGTGGTTGTGTGCTTGATTGGTGTTTGGAGACTGTTAACCAGTGGGTCAGTCCCTCTACTGCTACTGTAACATATCATCATGCATTTAGTGGCTTAAAATAGCAAACTTCTTATTATCTTACAGTGTTAGGGATCAGAGGTCCAAAACGAGTCACACTGGGCTAAAGTCTAGGTGCAGGTGAGATCGTACTCCTGCTGGAGGCTTTGGCGGGCATTGCTTCCTTAACCTTTCCAGCTTCTGGAAGCCACTGCACCCAGTGGTTTGCGGCCCCTTCCTCCATCTGCAAAGCCTGCGGGGCATCCCAGCGAGTTCAGCTCCCATTATCACAGTTCCATCTCTGACAGCTCTGCCTCTCCCTCCATTTCTTAGGGACCCCTGTGATTACACCCAGGCCACCCAGGTAATCCAGGATCATCTCCATCTTTTAAGATATTTAACTTAGTCACATCTGCAAATTTACATTTCCCGTATGGGTAACCTATTATATTTCTGGGGATTAGGATGGGGACCTCTTGCGGGGGGAATTCCCCAGCCGACCCGAGCTGTACATGAACTCAAGGCCAAGAAGGAGCACGTCAGAGAAACAGGGCATCTCATATCTGGGTCATGCTGGCTACTGACGCCCAGCCGGAACCCTTGGAGCGCAGGCTGGCAAGAGAAGAAGCAATGTGTCTTGTGGCTGCCAATGACAGAAGTTCGTTGTGAAGAGAGTACTGAAGTCAAAATGTGTTAACTGAAAAGAAGGTGAGAAACAAGCAAGAAAGTGGGTTCCCACCACGAAGTCAATAGCCCCCGGCGGGAAGAGCGATAGGAGCCCCGGCTGGAGAGGCAGGGCAGAGAAGAGTGCAGCACCAAGGGCGCCCACTTCCGTAGTTCAGCAAATCCCTGCAGACCCGTCTGACATCTGCAGGGCCACGGCATCCAGAACATTCCGCTGTGGCTGGGAACCCCAAGGCTGCCCGGGCTTGTGGAGACCTTTGGAGCCTGCTCTGGTTCTTCTTACATGCCCCAAGGTAGGCCCAGACCACCCTGCCGCGGGGTCCGGGCTAGAGCCTGCCACCCCTGTCCCTACACTGAATCAGAGAGCCCCGGGAGGCCTCAGATGGCCCTGGGGCAAGATGACTTGTAGAGATCCATGGAAACCCAGCCTCAGAATGGGAACTGTACAGCCCCAAACTGGAAACTGGCCACAGGGATGACTCTGGCCCTGGGAGCCGAGTGATCCCAGCCCCCCAGGGAAAGTGTCCCTGACACACAGCGGTCCGGTCTTTGCTTGAACCCTCCCCCCGTGATGAGAATCCTCGTCTCTGCGTGTGTGCTGAGAGACAGGCCTTTCTGATGCCGGTGTCCCATCAACCAGCAAGGGGACCTAAAACCACCCAGGGGAAACCTACTCCAAAGCCAATTTTTGTGCCTACCCTCTGCCCCATCCGCACTCCACCAAACGTGCACATTTTCTGAGCTGAACAGTGGGGCACACGGGGAGGGGGACCATCCAGAGGAGGCCTCAGGGGCTTGGGACAGGCGGTGGCTGGGCAGCTGAGTGGGGACTTCTTCAGTCATACTCAGAGGTCAGCTTACAGGCACTGTCCTGCCTCCCATCTCAGGGAGCGACGAGTTCCTTTCTCTTGCTTCATGCCCCGACCCCTGCCCCTACCATAACTGCTTACTTTTCCAGATGTACATATGTGATTAGAATCCACTGACTGTAGTCGAACTGGCAATTAAGGAAGGAGAAGTTGCCAGCGCTAGTTCAAGAGCCATCTTTTCCAACACTTGGAGGCAAGTGGATCACCAGACCCCACGACATGACTCCAAATTTATTCTTTCTTCTATTTATTCTATTCTTTCTTCTTTCCTATCCCTGCCAGGCTGATGGGCCGGAGCGGTACAGTCTGACTTCTGCCTGCTGGGCACCGTCTGCCTGATTTGCCAAACAAACTGATTGTTTCCTGGGACCTTTGGGGGCAGCACTCCCACTCTTTGCCAAGCGCCTGCTTTCTCAGGTGTGAGTCTCTGAAGTGAGCGCAGGATCTGGCTAGCTGACCAATCCCCGCCTCCCCAGCTTCATGGCAGCAGTTACCGGGAAGGGCAGACCACACAGAGCAACTCGGCCCTGGAAATGAGTCCCACATGCTTGGAGCACTCATCTCAGGTGTGTGTGCAGTTAGAGCGAAGCAGAAGACTCCTAAGTAGGGACGCCTGGGTGGCTCAGTCGGTGAAGCGTCTGTCTTCGGTACAGGTCATGATCCCAGTGTCCTGGGATCGAGTCCAGTGTCTGGCTCCCTGCTCTCTCCCTCTGCCTCTGTTGCTTCCCCTGCTTCTGCTCTCTCTCTCTCTCTCTCTCTCTCTCAATCTGATAAATAAATAAAATCTTTTTTTAGAAAAAAGCAGAAGAAAAGAAAAAGAAAACTCTCAGTAGAGGCTGTGGCTTGACTAACCAGAAGGGCACCAAGGGCCGAGTGTGGTGAAGCCTTCATGTTTCTGTTGGTGAAGGAGCAGTCAGTTCAGGCTGTCAGTCTCCGGACATAGTCAGAACATGTGTGTCAAACCAATCTGATTCAGCCTGAGTAGGCCTATGGATAGAATAGCGGCAGTGGGAAGGTGAGGTTTGATGGTTTCTACACCTCCCATGGTCTATCACTACAGCCATGTTTCCAAAGGCCATGCCCTCACCTGGGAGGACCTGACAGGTCAGCTAAGTAACAGTCCAGTGGCCAGACTGGAAGCCCCGAGGCGCAGGTCTCAGAGTCAGTGTTGACAAAGGAGCCAGGCCTTCTGTCTCCCTGCAACCTCTTTTCATGACCATGTAGCTAACACTATATAGAATGATCTCCTCCATTTAGAAGGAGAGTGAGAGGCTCAAACTGTACAGAGTATGAAGTTCTGTTGAGAGTGGGTTTTGTGAATTAGATCCTGGCTTGGAGATAGCCCTCTTCGGCTCTCAAGGAAAGGAGCCCTGTTCAGCATGGGAAATGCATGGCTATCGCAGTGTACAGGGACACTTGGCAAATGATTTCTGTTAAAGCCTCAGTTTCCCCAGCCATAACATAAGGGAGGACAAGTGATGTCTAAGGCCCTAAACCAAGCCAATCTGGGAGTCCATGTTTAGGGTTAGTCACCTGTTCCTATGCCCCACCCCTATGGAAGTGGCCAAACGAGGCCACATAAAACTCCATGTCCAGAAATACTTTGTCAGGCCCCAAGCCTTCTTGAAGGGAGAGCCCCAGCCTATGGTCCTGGTGGGTAAGAGCAAAACAGAAGCCTGAGCCAGAGACCTGCCTTTTGACCAGTGCTCACTTCAGCCCAGGGTTGAAAACAGGGTCTTCAAAACAGAGGTCCCTGTACCCTGGCCCACCTCCCCTTCTCCAGTAAGGAGGGCCTGATCACCCTCTGAAATCCTGTTGTCTGTCCTGTGCAGAAATCATCGAAGGTGAGGGCAGTTTGGGGAAGAGCATTTTCACTAAACGTGGCAGAAGTGATGCTATATGCCGGCTGCTTGCCGACTGAACGTACAGGAAAACAGAAGATTCAGCTGGACGTTTATTGCTGATGACTCACTTTCCCAAATGCAGAATTTCTTTATTCCCTTTCTAAGTAAAAGCTTCACTCCTAACCCTAATCAGCCAAGCTCTGGGAGAAAGAAGTCCCTCGGTAGCCACGACCTAGGTCCCAGCATGCATTGTGCAGTCAGCAGGCACGAAGTAGCTCTTTAAACTCCCCAGGATCGAGGGTGATAAAGGGCCACAAGTAGAAACCTCCCTGGGGGATGGGATGGGGAGCGTGCTTGCCCATTAGCCAAGCTGACATCCGCCAGGGAACACCTGGGGCTTTTCCATTTCCAGAAATGGAGTTGTATGTGACGTCATTTGGACCCTTTTCCTGGAGGGCATTTGGCCCTTTCTGAGCTCCAGCTGACAAGTCTATCACCTCTTGGAATAATCTCCAAGATGCTGCCATGGCATGTTCCAACCATTCTTGTCTCCTGTGAGCTGGGACCAATACCTCTGCTCTTACCACACGCCACACGCCTTCCCCCTGCCTGGCTTCATTTCATCCCCAGAGCACAGTGAAGGATAGAAGAGAGAGCAAGGCAGCCATTCAGTGGCGGTGCCAGGCTCTGAGCCCTAGTTTGGGGGAACCCCCCCACCCCGTGGAAGTCTTCTCTCACCACCTCTTGGCTAGCCAGGGAGGCTGTCCCAGAAGCCGGATCTTCTCAAGCTTGCCAAGGTCTTGGTCTTCACAGAGAGCATCCCTCTGGGTTCTGCACATTGGGCAGCCTCTGAATAGTGAGACCTTTAGCTCTAGGGAGCCTCTGGTGCTGAAGGCAGGGTCTGGGAGCCCAGCCAGCTTCTGGCAGCAGGCGCTTGGGCGCGGGAAGTTGGGCAGGGCAGGAGCTTGGTGGTGAAGGGCTGGGAAGAGCCGAGTCAGGGTCACACAGTGTCGGGGAGAGGACCACCCTGAGACGTGGCAATGGAGGGGGAGAAGATGAAGCCCAGATGAGATACTTTAAGGAAGGAGAATTGGCAGAAATTATTGGTGGGTTGCCTGTGAGGCAATTGGGTATCCAGGACTCAAGCTCAGGGTAGAGGGTAGAGCTAGGTTGGGGGTGTCGGTTTAGTGGTCATTGGCTTCTAGACTTGTTTTGTCTAATGTGGTGGCCACTAGCCACATGTGGCCATTTAAATGTAAACTAATTTTAATTTTAAAAATCTGAGGACAGAGTTTCTGTTTGGGATGATGAAAAAGTTTTGGACACAGATGGGTTGATGGATGCACAACACTGTGAATGCAATTAGAATGTCCTTGGATTGTGTGCCACAAATGGCTCAAATGGCGCATTTTATATCAGCTACATTTTACCACAACTTGGAAATAGAAAAGAAACAAGATTAATTACAATGAAAAATTCAGGTCCTCACTCACACTCACCATATCCCTAGAAGCTCAACAGCTGCATGTGACTCATGGCTACTGTATTGGACAGTGAAGACATGGAGCATTTCCACCACCGCAGAAATTTCTATTGGACAGCACCACTGTAGGGAGTAACTGGAGCCCTGGGAGTTGCTGGGATAGCCGGGGCTTATGGAGGGCGAGGAGAAGGGAAGAGCCCTGGGGTACCTGGAGGAGCTCCACATCTGAGAAGGACATGGCTGTGGGCATCAGGAAACAAATGTGCAAAGTGCTGGGGAGCCCAGGAGCAGAAGCCAAGTACATTTCAGAAAATACACACGGCTGGCTGTTGCCTCAAAGTGCTCCATGCTTTCCCACCCCTCGGTCCCTCTCCATGCGGTGCCTTCTGCCGGGAACATTCCTATTGCCACGCCCACTCCAGTCCAAATGCTGCTCAGGGACTCTGAACCCACACAGCCGCTCCCATGTGGCTCTGAATCCAGAATCTCCCAACCAAAGAAAACCAGAATCAGGCCCTGGTGGTGTTTCAGATTAGGAAGACTTTTTACAGTTTAAGACCTGCAGAAGGGTTTGCCCGAAGCTATCAGCTCTGTACCCTAGCGTGTATGTGGTACTCTGTGCACATCTGGGCATGCCAGGCTTCTGGAACCCAGCAGAGAAGAACTGCATTGTGGCCTTGGGGACAAGCATGAAACTCCAAGAGCAGGGACAAGGATAAAATGGAGTGTTGGGGGACGGGGAGAGTCCCTCAGGCAATGGTAGAGAAGAACGGAGCACGGCCAACCCAATGACTGGGGGGCCCGGGTCCGACTCTGCTCAAGGCTGTGCGTATGGGCGGTGACCTTCCAGTGGCCTGTGGCTGCGGATAGAAGGGCCTGGGACTGGAGGACGGCCCAGTCGTGTTGCGTTGAGGTGCGTCCTGCACTTGCACTTGGAGCTCCAGTGAGACGCTGCTGGCTGCCCCACATGGAGGCTTGTTTGGCTACACGGATCCAGGCTGTGTTTCTTAGCAGCACCCTGCCCATGCACCTGCGCTCTCTTAAGATGCAGCCTGTGCCCCCTGGAAGAGGCCTCAGTGAACCCACATCCAGCTTTTTGCTGTTCGGGGCTCAGTTCCAGCCTCCTGCTAGAACCCTGGTTCTGGTAGAATCAGCCAGCAAGCCCTAGCAGCACCTCCTTCTGCTCTGCCAACTCAGACTGTACTTCTCTGAAGGGCTCCGGCTGGAGTGGATGCTGGGCCGGGTCGTTTCCGCTTGCGGTGGCTAGTTCTGAGCTTATCCCGCGGCTGGCCGTGAAGGCAGGCCACGCTGGCGTGTAGAGCCCGGGTTCGTCAACGAGCAGTTGGAGCGCACTCGCCAAGTATAGCTCCACGACGATCTGGCTCAGCGCCACACTCTGGGTAGACACAGGCTGCATACCCACCAGCAGCCCTGGCTCATCCACATATTGGCTGTAATTCGCCGCAGAGGGGTTTTGTGTGCCGACCCGGGTGGTGGTGCCCCAGGGAGCTGAGCACATCGTGGATAGAGGCGGTGTCTCCACAGGGCAGAGGCTTGGCTGGTGCTGGTACAGGCTGCAGTTTCTTGAGAAGCCTCGTCTTTTTGTGGAGGCTCTGTGATTCTGTGTAGACACTTTCTGGTTCTCTGCAGACTAAACCCCCGTAGACCCAACCTTATTCAGGACGGATGCCACGTTATCCAGGGCAGATGCGGTCTCACCTTGCGGGTCTGCAGCCTCCCCTGAGCCTCTGCACTGGGCCTCCTTGCACGCACACACTTGTGTCTCTTTATGACGCTTCACTCAGGGCTGACCCAGCCAACCGCCACTGTGCAAACTGTGCCACAGAGAACCCTGGGAGGTCTTGAAGAACCACATTTACAGGTGACATAGCCTCTGTCCCCGGGTCCCGGCCTCGTTCCCAGATGGACCAGCCATCAGTTCTCTGCAGGGCTGTGGTCCATGCCAGGGCCGTCTGCATCACCAGGAAGAGCCACAGCCCCTAGTGTTGGCACTGCCCGCATGTCCAGGGTTAGGGTTCTGTTCCTTCCACCTGCCTCTCCTGGCAGATCTCGGCCCTGTGTAGGTGCCTTCTGGACGGGGCTCCGTGTAGATGCCGCGTGCGTCTCTTTGCAGAGTCTTGTCCTTCGGGGACATGGCCCTCTTTTCCTTGGGGAGTCTCCTCCTCTGCGGACACCATCTGCATCTCCCTAGAGAGTCCGGCTCTGCGTCGATGCAGCCCTACATTCGGCACCAAGGCTCAGTCTGTGTAAACATGGTCTTGTGGGGTGGGGCTGCCCGAGCATCCGAGGTGCTTCCAATCTATAGCCTGCCTGCCTGTGATAGAAGTACCGCCGCACCTTGCCAGGCGGCTTTTTGCTGTGACACCTTCTGAGGCAACTGTAGGCTCAACTCAACGCTGGGGTCCAAATCCCAAGACCTCCAGCCCCTGGGGGCCTGGGCCGCTGCAACGAGGCCAGAGATCCTGGGATCTGCAGATCCTCAAAGGCTTGCCAAGAATGAGACCCAGTGCCAGGGTGTGCAGCTAAGAGGAGCAGGAGAGCTAAGAGAGGCTAGAAGCAGGCAAGGAGGAGCCAGAGTGGGTGAGCAGGGGCCGGGGAGGGGAGAGGAGAGTTGAGGGGAGGAGCCAGCCGGCAGGAAGGAGGTGAGTGGGCGCCTTGGCAGGAGAGTATTGATATGATGAGAAAGGAGGTGGGAGGATCGTCTTTCCTGAGTGGCTTGATCCCTGGTCGAAATGAAGCCTGTGTGAGAGCTCTGTGTGCACCCCGCCTGCCGGCTTCCAGAACAGATCCAAGGCAGCCCTGGGGAGTTGTTCCCGAGGAGTAGTCCCCATCTAAATGGAAGTCCTGTCCAGATCAGCTGGAGGCCACCGACTCCAAAGACAGGCCCCCCACTGTAGATAAGAGGCAGTGGCCACATAGGCACACACGGAGTTCTCAGGGGTTCCAGCTGGAAGGGTAGCCTGCCCTAACCATCAAGACAGAGCCCAGAATCCAGGTCACACTCAACCATCTGTGCCCTGAGTCCCTTTGGTTGGTCCCTCAACCTCTCTGAGCCTCAGTTTCCTCATCTGTCAATGACAGGTGCCAGGGCCGCTAAGAACCCTTCCTGCTCTCACTTTCTAGGACCACTGAGGCTCTTGCACTCACCTCTGGCTCTGTAGACAGGTGGCTGAGCCCCGGGGAGGGGGAGGCTCAGACTTGCAGGGTCCCCAATGACTTGGGTGTACTAGAGGTACTAGGTGGTGAGGTCCGAGCATCCGTGTCACAGGGATCATCTCCCTCTTATCCTTGGGATCCAAAACTATTCCCCACTGGCTCCCAGGTCCCCAGCCAGCCAGCCTGAGGAGGAGGCTGGGCCGGGGACATTGGACCTAGGTCAAAGCTGAGGAACTAAACGCCCAAAGAGGGAAAAGAGCAAGGGGGTACAGGCCGGTGGACACCTTGTGTGTTGAGGCAGAATTCCTGGGTGGCCACCTCCCTGGCCCAGACTCCTTGAGAAGCAGAGCCAGCACCCCAGGCCTTTTGGGAAGTAGGTCCTAAGGCAGAGCCCTCCCAACACCCAGACACAAGCACCACTCTGTTCACACTCCCTGGACCCTGGCAGGCACTTGCAATAGTGACAGAGCATCTAACACCTCCCTGAAGTTGAGCCGAAGGCATTTCTTGTCCCCTCTTTGTTCTATCAACTAGTGTTTAGTATCTCTATTTTTGTCTGAAAACATTCTCAGAAATACTAGGCAGAGGTTTTCTTAGCAGATTGCCAAAGAACCAAGGCAAACATCACATACCTTGCTTAGAAAAATGTCTTGACTGCCTTCACTGACTCTTAGGAGAAGCTGCTCACTGTACTCGCACAATCCTCAAGCCCTTCCCAGTCCTACACCTGGTCACTGGCTTTTAAGTGAGCTTACATGAATGGAGACCTGGCTTCCAGTCTGAGCTTTGCCATACATTGGATGTGTCACATGATACAGGTTCTTGCCACTTTCTGGGCCCCAGGTTCCAGAGAGGTAGGTCGTAGAAAGGCAGTCTACCCTAGATAAGGGTGACCAGCCTGTACTTTGAGGACAAAGCCTTTTTGGGTGGCCTGAGAAGTCATCATAAAACATGTCAATTTCCAAAAGAAATCCCAATATGCTGCAACTGCTAAGTGGTGAGCAAACACAGAAGTCCATCAGACAGGTTATATTAATTAGCATCAACCTAACATTTTTGATGTCTCATAAATAATTAAATTATATTGTCATGAATTATTGATCATAGCTAACCCTCTGTGTCAGACACTGTTCTCTCTGTGTCTTACATGTATTGACTCATTTCATCCTTCTATTACCAACCAAGGTGGATGCTATTATCATCCCCTTTTACAGATGAAACAACTGATTCCAAGACAAGTGGTTTGTGAGTGATGGGGCTGAGATTCAGACAGGCCATGCACTTAATCACTGCTCTCTTCTGCCTCCTGTTCAAACACTGGCCAATTTCTCTTTTCCCCATGACTTTGAGGCATGAAAGATAAAATCATCTAACCTCTTTGAGTCTTAATTTCTTTACCCATAAAATGGGAAACCCAAATGACCTACCTAATAGATTGTTGCAGGAATTAAATGAGACCAGGTGAGAAGGCCATGTTCTATAGTATATGTTCCACACGTTCTTACTGTTATAAATGGAGTATATGACAGTATTTAAATCCTGTTCTGGCATGTGTGATATATGGAGGCACATGAGTGGTTTAGACACTTTAAAACTTCCCATTTGGGGGACATTATAGTAATGACTCTATAGGAGTTTCATATACAAATTCAACCAAACAAGCATTGTCAAGTACTTTGACGTATCACATACATCTTCTGTGGCAATCCATAGATAACCTTAAAAATGTTATTACTCATATTCTGCAGAAGAGAAAACTGAGGCTTGGAGAGGCTGTGTGAATTTCCCAAGGTCACCTAGCTACAAGGTGGCAGATCTGGGGTGCTAACCCCCAAGTCCAGTACCCACTCTCTTCTATGCAGGTGGGCTACCCCTGTCCTTAACAACCTCTCAGGTTTTCTGATAGACTCAGGTATTTTCATTAGGTGATGGTCAAGCTGAGCAAAAGCAGGGGGAAGATGGCTGAAAACCCCATCCTGTTCCCCTCATTTCTTCTCCAGCCAAGGGCCAAAGCTGCTTTCACCTCAGCATACAATTCACACAGTCCAACCAGTGTGAGTGGAAGTGGAGCTGGACCCATGTATTGCCAATGCATTTGCATCTCCCACAGTGCTCAGACAATGTCACGACTTTCTGAACCCATTCCAATGAGGGCTGCCTCAGGCTCCTTGTTTTAATAAAAGGTCTTTTTTAGAGATTTTTTTAAAAATAGTAAAACCTTATTTCAGCTCCACAAGGTCATTCCATACAGTAATATTGAGATGGTGTGGTCCCTCTTCCCTCCCACTCATTGTCCAAAGATGCTATGTAATACCAAAAAAAAAAAAAAAAAGATACAAAACTCTAAACAAAAATGGAATTAACTCAGAATAACCTAGATTCATTTCTTTCTTTTTTTAAATAATGGCCTTAGTGAGTTATCCTTCACATTCCATAAAATTCACCTTTAAAAGTATACAGTTCGTAAGTCAAGCAGAGAAAGACAACTATCCTATGATCTCCCTGATATGAGGAAGTGGTGATGCAACATGGGGGCTTAAGTGGGTAGGAGAAGAATCAATGAAACAAGATGGGATTGGGAGGGAGACAAACCATAAGTGACTCTTAATCTCACAAAACAAACTGAGGGTTGCTGGGGGGAGGGGGTTTGGGAGAAGGGGGTGGGGTGATGGTCATTGGGGAGGGTATGTGCTATGGTGAGTGCTGTGAAGTGTGTAGACCTGGCCATTCACAGACCTGTACCCCTGGGGATAAAAATATATGTTTATAAAAAATAAAAAATTATTTAAAAAATTAAAAAAAAGAAATAAAAAGTATACAGTTCAGGAATTTTAGTGTTTTCACGAACTTGTGCAACCATCACCGCTAATTCCACAAGATTTTCTTTCTTCTTTTAAAGATGTTATTTATTTATTTATTTACTTACTTACTTATTTACTTATTTTAGAGAGAGAGAGTGCATGTGTGGAGGGGTGGGGGTGTGGGCAGGGGTAGAAAGGGGGACAAGCAGACTCTATGTTGAGCCCAAAGCCTGATGCAGGGCTCCATCTCACAACCCTGAGATCATAACCTGAGCGAAAATCAAAAGTCAGACACTTAACACACTGAGCCACCCAGGCACCCTATAAAATGTGGTCTTAGTGGGGCTTCGATTTGCCTTTCCCTGATGGCTAATGACGCTAAGCATTTTTTCATGTGCTTATTGGCCATTTGTATATCCTCTTTGAAGAAATAGCTGTTCAAATCTGTTGCTCTTTTATAATTTGTGTTGTCTTTGTATTAGTGAGTTGTATGACTTCTTTATATATTCTACTTACAAATATTTTATAAGAGGTATGATTTGCAAGTGTCTTCTCATGGTCTTGTTTTTTTCATTCTCTTAACAGTACCTTTTAAAAAGCAGGCATTTTAAAATTTGATAAAGTATCATTTATCAACTCATTTTCCTTTATAGATTATGCTTTTGATATCTAAGAAATCTTTACCTAGCCAAGGTTGCAAAGGTCTTCTCCAATGTTTTCTTCTAGTTCTTTTATAGTTCTAGGGGTTACATTTAGTCTCATGATACATTTTGGATTAATTTTTGCATATATCATGTAGTATGGATCAAAATTTATTTTTTTAACACATAGACATTCTCAACAATAAACCTGGGAGCTCACAGCTATATGAAATGATCAGTACACTGTTTTAATATTTATGTGCCATTTTAATAAAATGAAAGAGTTGAAGCCCCTGCTTTTAATTAATTAATTTAATTTATTTATATAACATTATAATATTATATATTAATTATTTATTTATGTGATACATTAATATATTACATATTAATTGTATTATATATGTATATAAACTGTCATTTCTCCACTAAATTGCCTTTATAACTTCATCAAAAATCAGTTTTCCCTATATGTGTAGGCCTATTTCTAGACTCTCTATTCTGTTCCACTAATGTATTTGTCTATCTTAACACCGACATCACTCTACCTAGAATACTGCAGCTTTATAATAAGTCTTGAAATCAAGTAGTATAAGTTCTACAGCTCTGTTCTTTTTCTAAGCTGTTTTGGCTCTGCTAGGTCCTTTGCATTTCCATGTGAATTTTAAAGATTTTTTTTTGTATTTATTTATTTGACAGATCTATCACAAGTAGGCAGAGAGGCAGGCAGAGAGACAAAGAGAAGCAGGCTCCCGGCTGAGCAGAGAACCAGCTGTGGGGCTCGATCCCAGGACGCTGAGATCATGACCTGAGCCGAAGGCAGAGGATTTAACCCACTGAGCCAGCCAGGCGCCCCTCCATGTGAATTTTAGAATTTTAGAATCAGTTTGTTAGTTTCTACACAAACACCTCCTAGAATTCTGATTAGTATTTTATTGAATCCATTAATGAATTTCGGGAGAATTGACATTTTAACAGTATGAAATCTCTGCCCCATGAACATGGTTTATCTCTCTGTTCATTTAGGTCTTTTTATTTGCTTTTGCAGTTTTCATAATTTTTACTGGAGAGGTCTTTCACAGCTTTTCACAGGTTCATCCCTAACTATTTCGCATCTTTGATGCTATTTTTTTAAAAGATTTTATTTATTTATTTGACAGACAGAGATCACAAGTAGGCAGAGAGGCGGGCAGAGAGAGAGGAGGAAGCAGGCTCCCTCCTGAGCAGAAAGCCTGATGTGGGCCTCCATCCCAGGACCCTGGGATCATGACCTGAGCTGAAGGCAGAGGCTTTAACCCACTGAGCCACCCAGGTGCCCCATTTGATGCTATTTTTAAAAAGAATTTTTAAATTTTAATTTCTGATTGCTCACAAGTAGTAAATAGGAAAGCAATTTGTATATTGAACTTTATTCCTATTACCTTACTAAACTCACTTACTAGCTGTTTTTGTACATTTCATCAGATTTTCCTCAATTATGTTAGTTGTGAATAGACAATCATTGGTTTTGAATATAGCTAGTTTTACGTCTTCCTTTCCAATCTCAATTGCCTTTTCTTCCTTCTTTCCTTCCTCACTTCCTACCTTCCTCTTTCCATCTTTTCTTTCTCTCACTCTTTTTCCTTTCCTTCCTTTCTTCTTTCCTTCCCTTTTTATCCCCTTGATTACCCTAGCTAGAACCTCCAGAACAATGTTGCAAGTACAATGTTGTATAGAAGTGGTGAGTGAACATTCTTTTTTTTAATTAATTTTTTATTTTTTATTTTTTATAAACATACAGTATATTTTTATCCCCAGGGGTACAGGTCTGTGATTCGCCAGGTTTACACACTTCACAGCAGTGAGTGAATATTCTTACAGTGTTTTTCAAATTTGGGAAGAAAGTTGGTTTTTTTTTGTTTTTGTTTTTGTTTTTTTACTATTGAGTTTCATGTTAGCTGTACACTTCTTATAGTTGCCCTTCTTCAGGTTGAGGAAGTTCCATCTATTTAATTTGTTGAGGATTATTACCAATAGGTGTTGGATATTACCAAATGCTTTTTTGACCTTCATTGCAATAATATGATTTTTCTCTATTAATTTGTTAATATGGCAAATTAAATTGATTGGTTTTCAAACATTAAACCAACCTTGAATTCCTGGGATAGATTCTACTTGGTCACAATGTATTATCCATTTTATGTAATGTTGAATTTGATTTGTTAAAATTTTGTTCAGAATTTTTGCATTTACACCCATGATGAATATTAGCTTATAGTTTTCTTTTCTCACAATGTTACCATCCAGCTTGTATCAAGTTAATGCTGGCTTTATAAAATGAGTTGGAAAGTGTTCCCTTCTCATCCATTCTCTGGGAGAGGTTTTTATTTATCTTTTATTTCATCCTCAAATGTTTGATAGAATTCACCAATGAAGCTATCTGTTTCTGGAGTTTTCTGTATGGGAAAGTTTCTAACTACAAATCCAATTTCTTTAATAGATACAGAGATATTCTATTTCTTCAGGAGTCAGCTTAGGTAGTTTGTGTCTTTCAAGGAATGGGTCTATTTCGTCTAAGTCACTAGATGTATTGTCATAAAGTTTATGATATTCTCTTATCCTCTTATTTAATATCTGTAGACTATTAAGTGTAGTGTAGTGACTTCTCTTCTCAGTTCCCAGTATTCATAATTTGTATCTTATCTGTTTTTCCCCTGGTCATCATGGCTAGGGGTTTATCAAATTTATTGACCTTTTGTAAGGGCCGGTGTTGGATAGAATGATTTTACTCTATTGTTCTTGTTTTCTATTTTGTTGATTTCTGCTCTGATATTTATTTTTTCCTGTATCCCACTTCTTTTGGGTTTAATTTGCTTTCTTTTTCTCATTTCTTGAAGTAGAAGCTGAGATGAATGAGTTGAGGTTTTTTTCTTTTCTAGTATAGGCATTTAGTGCTATAAAATTTCAGTTAAGTATTAGTTTAAGAACTTTCACCAAATTTTTAGATGGTGCGTTTTCATTTTCATTCAATTCAAAGCATTTCCTACTTTTTTTTATTTCCACCTTTATATATGGGTTATTTAGAACTGTCTTATTTATTTCCAAATAATTTGGAGTTTTTTAGAGATATTTCTGTTATGGATTTCTAACTTAATTTCATTATGGTCAGAGAACAGACTCCGTATGACTTTAATTCTTTCAATTTTATTGAAACTTGTTTTATGACCCAAAACATTGTCTATCTTGGTAAATGTTCCATGTGTATTTAAAAAGAATATATACTTTAATGTGGTTGGGTAGACTATTCTATAAATGTCAAATAGATCAAGTTTGTTTATAATGTTGTTTTGATCTTCTATACATTTTTTTAAAAGATTTTATTTATTTATTTGACAGAGACCACAAGTAGGCAGAGAGGCAGGCAGAGAGAGAGGGGGAAGCAGGCTCCCGGCTGAGCAGAGCGCCCCATTCGGGGCTCAATCCCAGGACCCTGAGACCACGACCCTAGCCAAAGGCAGAGGCTCAACCCACTGAGTCACCCAGGCGCCCCTGATCTTCTATACCTTTAATGAATTTCTGTATACTTGTTCTATCAATTATTGAGAGAAGGATATAAAGTCTCCAGCTCTAATTATTTCTGTTAATCCTTGTGTTTTGTCAGTTTTTGCTTCATGTTAGGTTCATAAGCTCATATATTTTTGGTGAATTAACCCTCTTATCATTATGGAATGACCTTCTTCATCCCTGTTAGCATTCTTTATTCTATTTTTTTTTTAAATAAGCTCCATGCTCTCAGCATGGAGCCCAGTACAGATCTTGAACTCATGACTCTGAGATCAAGACCTGAACTGAGATCAAGAGTTGGATGCTTAACCAACTGAGCCGCCCTGGCGCACCAACATTCTTTATTCTAAACCACTTATTCTGAAATTTAATATGTCTAATACTAATATAAACCCTCCAGATTTCTTTTGATTAATGTTGACATTGTATTTTTCATCCTTTTACTTTGAATCTGTTTGTGTCTTTGTATTTAAAATGTATTTCTATAGGGAGTATACAGTCAGGTTTTGGTTTTAAATCCAATCTGACAATCTCTGCCTTTTTATAGTGGTGTTTACATGATTTATATTTAATATGGTTATGATATTATTAGAGTTAAGTCTATTACCTTTTTGTTTGCTTTTTATTTATGCCATATATTCTGTGTTCTCCTTTTCCTCTCTTTCTTAAAAAAAAAAAAAAAAAAAAAACTTCTTTGGGATTAGATTGTGGGAGTATTTCCTACATTCCATTTTATATTCTTTGTTCGTTTTTTTAAAAAGATTTTATTTATTTATTTGTCAGAGAGAGAGTACAAGCAGGGGGAGTGGCAGGCAGAGGAAGAGGGAGAAGCAGACTCCCACTGAGCAAGGAGCCCAATGCAGGACTCGATCCTAGGACTATGGGATCATGACCTGAGCTGAAGGAAGAAGCTTAACTGACTGAGCCACACAGGCGCCCCCACCTTTGTTCATTTTTAAGGTATCATTTTTTTTTGTTTCATTATTTTAGTGGTTAGTTTAAGATTTACAGTGTACATTATTATCATGATCTGCCTTTAAATAATATTAATTAATAATCTTAAATAATACTATACCACTTCACATGTTATGAGACTGTCATAACAGTATACCTCCATTTCTCTTCTCTTCTCTTTTGTGCTGTTATCATATGACTTACTTTTACTTATGTTATAAACTCCACACTTAATTGTCAATATTTTTATTAAATAGTTAATTATCTTTTAAAGAAATTTAAATAATAAGAAAAATCTTATATATTTACCCTTGTAGTTACCATTTCCAGTGCTCTTCAATCCTTTGTGTAGATCCATATTTCCATCTGGTACCATTTTCTTCTGTCTGAAGGACTTCCATTAATATTTCTTGTATTGTGGGCACCTGGGTGGCTCAGTCATGAAGTGTCTGCCTTCAGTTCAGGTCATGATCCCAGGGTCCTGGGATTGAGCCACGCATTGGGCTCCCTGCTCAGCAGGAAGCCTGCTTCTCCCTCTCCTACTCCCCCTGCTTGTGTTCCCTCTCTCGCTGTGTCTGTCAAATAAATAAATAAAATCTTATGTATCTCTTGTATTGCAGACCTGCTGCTGATGAATTCTTTTAGCTTTTGTATGTCTGACAAAGTCTTTACTTCACTTTCATTTTTGAAATATAATTTCACTGGGTACAGAAGGTGAGGTCAACAAGTATTTTATTTGTTTTCATCCAGTACTTCAAAGATATTGATCTACCACCTTCTTGTTTGTGTTGTTTCTCACAAGAAATCTGTTATAATCTTTATTTTTGTTCCTCTATGCATAACATAGCTTTTTCCTCTTGTTGCTTTTAAGATATTTTTGGTCTTTGTCACAGGTTTGGAGCAATTTGATTATAACATTGCCTTGGTATAGTTTCTTTTTGTCTCTTGTGCTTGAAGTTCACTGAAATTTTTGAATCTCTGAGTTTATAATATCCATTATATCTAGGAAATTGTTTAGCCTTTATTTCTTCAAATATGTTTTCTGCTCCTTACCATTTTACAGGGACTGTAATTACACATATATTAAGCCTTTGAAATTGTCCTACAGCTCAGTAATGCTCTGTTCTTCATTTATATCCTCTTTTCTCTTTGTGTTTTATTTGGATAGTTTCTATTACTATGTCTTCAAGTTTGCTAATCTTTTTTTCCTACAATATCTAACCTTCCATTATTTTCATCTAGTTTATTTTTCATCTCAGACATTGAAGTTTTATCTCTAGAAGTTCAACGTGAATCTTTTTTATATCTCACGTGTCTTTATTTAACTTTTTGAACATATGGAATACAGTTATAATAATTGATTTATTTTTCTATTGTACTCATTCTAACATCCACTTCAGTTCTGGATTGGTATTAAATGATCGATTTTCCCCCCCAATATGAGCCATATTTTCCTGCTTTTTTGCATGCTTGGGAATTTTCTATTGGATGCCAAACATTATGAATTTTACCTTCTTAGGTGATGGATATTTTTGTCTTATAAATATTCTTGAACTCTGCTATGGGATGCAGTTAAGATACTTGAGAATAGTTCAAACTTTTCTGACTTGCTTTTATGATTTGTTAGGCAGGACTGGAGCAGTTATCAGCCTAGAGCAAAGTATTTCCCAATACTGATAAAGAACCACATGCATGCTCTACCCAATGCCCTGTGAATGAAATTTTCCAGATTGGCATATAGAAGCAAGCATAATCCCCCAGAGTTGTGTAAGCGCTAGGCACTGTTTCTTCTGTTTTTGGATGGTTCTTTCCTAAGCCTCAGGTAGCCCCTCACTTGCTAGATCAATATTCTACTGAATACCCAAAGGAGACCTTTGGCAGATCCTTGGAGCACCCTGTCTGTTCAGCTCTCCATTATCCTGCCCTGTGACATTTAACCCCGCTGACCTTCCTGGATTCCCAACTATTTCCCCACCTTCGAGAAAATACCAAATTCTTTACTGGAATTTTTCCTCCCTGCCCCATAGTCTGGCACCCCCCTCTAGGCAACAAGCTGGGACAGCGGTAGCACTCACTTCATTTGTTTCCCATCTTTATCTTTCATTACCTGATGCCCAGCATCTTGAAAAATATTGGTTTTTCAAAAATATAGTATCTGTTGATTGTTTAGGAAGGAGAGTAAATTCAGTCCCTGTTACTTCATCTTGGCCAGAAGCAGGTTACAACCCTTTTTAAAAATCTTAGTCCATTTAAAAATTTTAAACTTTAAAGTTTTTTTATATTTTTAAAAAATATTTTAATTTATTTATTTGACAGAGAGATCACAAGTAGGCAGAGAGACAGGCAGAGAGAAAGGAGGAAGCAGGCTCCCTGCTGAGCAGAGAGCCTGATGCGGGGCTCGATCCCAGGACCCTGGGATCATGACCAGAGCCGAAGGCAGAGGCTTTTAACCCACTGAGCCACCCAGGTGCCCCAAACCTTCAAAGATTTTAATTTTAAAGTTTAAAATTTAAACCTTTGCCTATTTTTAGAATATCCTTTCTATCCTTGATAAAATATTTTTTAAGTACCCCCAAAGGGGTCCCAGTGGAGAAAAACAGGGTCTTGGGAACAATTAGGAAAGGAAGAAGAATGGTCCTAAGTCTAGTTTAGGATTTTTCGTCAGGCCAAAGTATCATGTTTGTATATGTTTATGGTAACCCCAAACTGAGAATAGCAGTAGAGACTTGCTTTGGTGAGAAGATCAGTTATCTCCCTGGCATATGGCCTACTGACTCCCTTGCTTCAAAATGAATGTACAGTTGGCCTACCTGCTGCTCCTGCAATGCCAACTCCATATACACATATGGTTGCTGAATAAAATACAGGATGCCCACCTAAATTTGAATTTTAGATAAACAAAAAGTTTTTGGTATAACTGTGTGCCAAATATCTCAATGTATATACTTACACTAAAAATTATTTATTATTTGTCCGGAATTCAGACTTAACTGGGGTATTTTTTTATTTGTTAAATTTAACAATGTTATGCACACAGCAATATGACCTCCAGCTCAGCCTCGGGCCTTTGGGAATGATCAGAAAAGGCTTTCATCTCATTTCTGCTACTGAACGGCTGAAGGTCCCTGGATAAGTCACTTGTCTTCTGGGTCTCGCTGGAGATGATTCACATACAGTACCTAACTTGGCACGTGTCTCCCAGTAACTGTTCCATGAATGGGATCAAGTAGCCAAGTCAGATGCAGTTACTACTTCATAGATTAAAAATGACCCACTTAACCCTATCACCTCTCAGCTGTCTAACAGCCTCTATAATACAGTGATGAAAGTGTTATATTTACTTTACAAATGGGGAAGGTGAAGCTCAGAAAGGTAACCAAGAAGGGCAGAAAGTTTAAGTGCCCTGTGAGTGGCCAAGGGAAGGAAAGGGTCTGTTTTCTCACCCCAGCTCTGCTCCTGACCCCCTGGGTGCCCTTTTCTTCAGGATCATTCTTCACACATGGCCAGTGGGCTGGCCCAGGAAGTATGCTATCCAGCAATCTTGAACTTGAGTGAAAGACCAGGATGCCCTTCCCCTTCAGCATCCTGGCTAGTCCTTTGCTTAGAGTGAGGTCCTGAGTTCCCTGGGTCTCCAAGGAAGTTTAAGCTGACTACTTAAAGGGTGGTGGACATACCTGTCACCATCTTCTGAATCTTTCATTCCAAATTTATGGGGCCCACATAGTATGGAAAGAGCTCAAAGAGGCAAGAGACCAGGGCTCTGGCCCCACTTCAGCTCTTGACTCACTCAGGGATCCTCTTCTTTCTTTGCCTCAGTTTCTTCATCTCTAAAATGGGGATTTGAGTAAAAAATAGTCAGGAAATGACTTTGAAAACATCAAAAATGCTACTGCAAATGACTGTTGGATTCTGAACAGCAATGTGGCCCCAATATCAGAACCCTCATGTTGGTCTTTCTGTAGCAGTAACTGCTTATCCTTCTCTTTCCTCAGACCATGACTGAGGTGGTAAAGGGACAGGAGGAAGATGGGAATAGGAGGAAGGAAAGGGAATAAGACCTCTATTCTGCTTCTGAAGGTCTTTAAGAAGTTCTTCAAAAGGTAGAGAACACAGAGTTGTGCTCACCTCTTCTCAGTACTTGTGAGATGCTGAACTTGGAGGTTTCCTGACCCATGGAGGGGTGAGCTGCCAATATGGACTTGCTAGCCTACAGCCTGAGGGTCCTACTGTTTGGGGAAAAGAGGCCAGAGGAAAAGTGAGAGAAAGCTGGTCACATCTGCCTACTGTCCTAAAGCCTGCAGCTGTATTACTGACTCATTCTGCACCCTGTGGAGCTGAGGACTAGTGCTTATTAGCAATATCTCAGCAGGAACAGAGACTGTTTGTCTCTTTTTCTACTGTGTCTGAAAAGAGGCAGAAAGATAGGAAGCTATAAGCATTTTCTGATGCTGAGTAAATAGATGAACAGAAGACTAACATCCAGATTATTGTAACTAAGATGATGGAATAGGAAACCCTCTGCCCTCTTCTCCCTCACAAACACACCAATTCAGCAACAATTTATGAACAAATTCTTTTCTGTTAGAAATCCAGAAACTAATTGAAAGGCTCCTGGGGCACCTGGGTGGCTCAGCGGGTTAAGCCTCTGCCTTCAGCTCAGGTCATGATCTCGGTGTCCTGGGATCGAGCCCCACATCCATCAGGCTCTCTGCTCAGCAGGGAGCCTGCTTTCCTCTCTCTCTCTCTCTGCCTGCCTTTCTGCCTACTTGTGATCTCTGTCTGTCAAATGAATAAATAAAATCTTTGGGGGGAAAAAAGGCTTCTGTAACCCCAGGTGAAAGTAAAACCACATTCACTAAGACCAGTAGGAAGACTTGGGACACCTTCTTGCCGGAGTCCCTGCATCTAGCACAATACTATATGATTAGGAAGAAACCCCCAAGAACCCAGATTCTACCAGGGGAAGGAGGAGATAGGTTTCTGCATCCAGTACCTCAGCTTTTCTTAAGAAGCTCTCTAGAAGTCTTGCTTCTAAATTGCCAAATGTGGAGCTCTGATGGGTGCAGTTTAGCCATCTAGGGGAAATGGAGGTAGTAGTTTAAACTGCTAGATACCATAACTCCAAAGTCCCTGGCTCAGCAAAGAGTGAATGCTTTTAAAAAGCACAATTGTTTTCTTCTCTCTGGGGAAGGAAAAAGTCGCTAGAAGCTTCCAGAACTCTGGCCAGGCTGATTGTTGGGAATCTTCTCCTGTATGAGGTCAGTCTGTGAAGACTAGCAGAGGTATCTGCTTTGTCTAATGTGCAGACATCAACACAGAGTGAAAGAAAATGAAGGATGAGGCAAAGATGTTCTAAACAAAGGAACATGATAAAGCTGACCCTGATGAAGTGGAGTTATATAATTTACCTGGAAGAATTCAAAATAATTGTCATAAAGATGTGCATTGAGGTCAAAATAACAATGCACAAACAAAGCGAGAATTTCAACAAATATAAAAAGTACTAAACAGAAATCATGGAGCCCAAAACCAAAATAACTACACTGAAAATTTTGCTAATAGGGCTCAACAGCAGACTAGATCAAGCAGAAGAAAAAAACAGAAAGCTCAAACAAAAGTCATTGAAAATAATTTAGTCAGTGGAATGATAAGATGAAAGAATGAAAAATAATGATGAAAGCTTAAGGAATTTATGAGAAACCATTAAGTAGACCAATATATACATTATGGGAGTTCCAGAAAAAGAAGAGAAAGAAAGAAGACCAGAAAGTCCATTTTTAAAAATAGCTGAAAATATCCCAATTCTGCAGAAGGAAATGGACATCCAGATTCAAAAAAGCCCAAAAGACAACAAATAAGATGAACCCAAAGAAATCCATACTGAGGCACAGTAAAATCAAGTTGTCAAAAATCAAAGACAGAGAGGATTTTGAAAGCAACTGAGGAAAAGTCACTTGTCACACACAAGGAAACTCCTTAGGCTATGAACATACTTTTCAGCAGAAACCTTACAGGCCAAAAAAGAGTGAAATGATGCATTCAAAATGCTTAAGGAAAAAACTGCCAACAAAGAATACTATCCCCCACAAAACTGTCCTTCAAAAATGAAAAAGAGATAAAGATTTTCTCAAATAAATGAAAGCTGAGGGAATTCATCACCACAAGAACTGCCTTACAAGAAATGCTAAAGAGGGGGATGCCTGGGTGGCTCAGTGGGTTAAGCTGCTGCCTCAGTGGGTTAAGCTGCTGCCTTCGGCTCAGGTCATGATCCTGGGGTCCTGGGATCATGATCCTGGGGTCCTGGGATCATGATCCTGGGGTCCTGGGATCGAGTCCCACATCAGGCTCCTTGCTCAGCAGGGAGCCTGCTTCTCTCTTTGTCTCTGCCTGCTTGTGTGCCCTTTCTCTCTTTCTGACAAATAAATAAAATCTTAAAAAAAAGAAATGCTAAAGAGAGTTCTTCAAATTGAAATGAAAGTTTGCTAAACAGCAGCATAATAACATAAGAATGTATTCAACTCATTGGTAAAGCTAAATATATAGACAGATACAGAATACTGTATTATTGTAATAGTGGTAGATAAATCACTTTTAATTATACTATAAAAGTTAAGAGACAAAGCCATTAAAAATAGCTATGACTAAAAATATGTTTAAAGATATGTAGTATGAATATGTATAAATTGTGACAATAACATAAAGCATTACTGGGAGAAATTAAAGTGTAGAGTGTATATGATTGAATTGAATTTGTTATCACTTAAAATAGACTGTTATAACTATAAGATGTTTTATGTAAGCTCCAAGGTAACCACATACACACAAACACCTATAGATGATATACAAAAGAAAAAAGAAAGGAATCAAAGCATATCATTGCAAAAAAATCAATAAAGCAAGAGAATAGCAAGAGAGAAATAGACAGACAAATGAGCTGTAAGACTAACAGTAAATAACAGAATGGCAGTAGTGAATCTTCCTTATCAATAATTACATTAAATATAAAAGGATTAAACTGCAGTCAATAGACATAAAGTGGCAAATGGAAAATAAAAATTAATTAGACCCAACTATATGCAGAAACTCACATTAAATTTAAAGACACAGATAGGCTGAAAGTGAAGGTGTGGGAAAAGATCCATGCAAATGTTAACCAAAAGAGAGTAGGAGTGTCTATATTTATATCAAATAAAATAGATTTTAATGTTAAAATTGTTAAAAGAGACAAAAAAGTTATTATATAATGATAAAAATGTTTAACTGCCAAGAGGATATAATTATAAATGTATATGTACCCACATCAGAGCATCTAAATGTGGGAAGCAAACATTGATATAACTGAAAGGATAAATAAACAACAATACAGTAAAAAACTTCAGTACCCACCTTCAATAATCGTTAGACTATTCAGACAGAAGATAAATAAGAAAAGACCTTGAGCAACTCTATAGACCAAAAGGACCTGACAGATATACACAGAACATTTCACCCAACAATAGCAGAATAAACATTTTTCTCAAGCACATACAGATCTTTCTCTAAGATAGATCACAAAGATCTCTAAGATAGATCTCTAAGTTAGATCACAAAGCAAGTCTCAACAAATTTATGAAGAGTGAATTTATACCAGATATCTCTTCTGACCACAATGGAAGGAAACTAGAAATCAGCAGCAGAAAGAAAACGGGAAAATTCACAAATATGTGGAAGTTAAATGGTACACTCTTGAAAAAGCACTGGATGAAAGAAAAAAATCAAAAATAAATTAGAAAATATCTCAAGACAAATGAAAACAAAACACAATATACCAAAACTTAAGGGATGCAACAAAGGCAGTACTAAGAGAGAAGTCCATGGCAATAAATGCCTACATTAAAAAAAAAAAAGGCAAGATCTCAAGTAAACAACTTTATACCTCAAGGAGCTAGAAAAAGAAGAACAAACTGAGCCTACAGTTAGCAGAAGGAATGAAATCATACAGATTAGAGCAGAAATAAATGAAATAGAAAATTGAAAAAAGAAAAAATCAATAAAACTAAGAGTTGGATTTTTTTTTTGAAAAGTTAAATGAAACTGATAAACCCTTAGCTAGACTAAGAAAAAAGGAGAGAAGTAAATAAATACAATTAGAAATGTAAGAAGGGATGTTACAACTGATGTCACAGAAATTACAAAGGATCGTAAGGAAATAAACAGTTAAATGCCAACAAACTGGATAACCTGGAAGAAATGAATAAATTCTTAGAAACACACAACCTATCAAGACTCAGTCATGAAGAAACAGAAAGTCTGAATAGATCTGTGACTAGGATGGAGATTGAATTAGAAATTTAAAACCTCCCAACAGAGGCAAGTTCAGGAGCAGTTTGCTTTACTGGTAAATTCTACCAAATATTTAAAGAATTAATGCTAATCCATCCTAAACTCTTCCAAGACATGGAAGAGTCAGGAGCACTTTTAAACCCATTTTATGAAGGCAGAATTATCCTGATACCAAAGCCAAAAAAAGACATCATAAGAAAACAACAGGCCAATAAACTTAATGAATATAGGTGCAAAAATCTTCAGCAAAATACTAGCAAATCAAATTCAACAGCATATTAAAAGGATTATACACCATGACCAAGTGGGATTTATACCTAGGATGCAAACATGGTTCAACATATGCAAATCAAATAATGTAATACAACACAGTAACAGAATAAAGGATAAAAATCACATGATCATCTCAATAGAGGCAGAAAAAGAATTTTTGACAAAATTCAACACCTTTTCATGAGAAAGGTTCTCAATAAACTGGAATAGAAGAAAAGTGTCTCAACATAATAAAGACTATATATGAAAATCCCACAACTAAAACATCATACTCAATGGTGAAAAATGGAAAGCTTTTCCTCTAAGATCAGGAAGAAGACAAGGGTGCCCACTCTTGACACTTCTATTCAGTGTAGTACTGGAAGTCCTAGCCAGAATAATTAGGCAGCAAAAAAAAAAAAATAAAAAGCATCCAAATAGGAAAGGAAGAAGTAAAAGTGTCCTTGTTCTCAGATGACATGATCTTATGTATAGAAAACCCTGAAGACTCCATAAAAAATTGTTATAACTAATGAGCAAATTCAATAAAGTTGCAAGACACAAAATCAATATACAAAAATTAGTTGAACTTATATATACTAACACTTATCTGAAAAGAAAATTAGAAAAACAATTCCATTTCCAATAACACCACAAATAATTAAATACTTAGGAATAAATTTGACTAAGGAGATAAAAGACCTGTATACTGAAAACTATAAAACATATAAAAAAAAATTAGGGGTACTTGGCTGGCTCACTTGGTAGAACATGTGACTCTTGATCTGGGGGTCATGAAATTGAGCTCCATGTTTGACACAGAGATCACTTTAAAAAAAAAGAAATAAATTAAAGAAGACATAAATAAAGCAATAGCTGTATTTATGGATCAGAAGGATTAATATTGTTAACATGTTCATATTACTCAAAGCAGTCTACAAATTCAATGCAATCCCTATCAAAATCTCAATGACATTTTTAATAGAAATGGAAAAAGCAATTCTACAATTCGAATGGAACCACAAAGAACCACAAGTAACCAAATCAATCCTGAGAGAGAAAAAAGTTGGAGGCATCACATTGCCTGATTTCAAAATATATATTACAAAGCTACAGTAATCAAATGGTATTGTACTGGCATCAAGACATACACACAGACAAATGGAATAGAATAGAGAGCTCAGAAATGAATCTATGGGTGTACAGTCAATTGTACTTTGATGTGGGTACCAAAAATACACAATGGGGAAAGGAAGGTTACTTCAACAAATTGTGTTGGGAGCACTGGATATCCACATTTTTAAAAAATGAAACTGACCCCCATCTTACACATACACAAAAATCAACTGAAAATGGATTAAAGACTTAACCTGAAACTGTAAAACTTCTAGAAGATAACATAAGGGTAAACTTCATTGATCTTGACAGTGATTTCATGGATATGACACCAAAAGCACAGGTAACAATGCCAAAAATAAACAAATGGGACTACATCAAACAAAAAAGCTTCTGTGTATTAAATGAAACAGTCAACAGAGTGAAAAGATAACCAACAGAATGGAAGAAAGAATTTGCATACTCTACTTCTGATGTAATTTGGAGTTAATCTCCAAAATATGTGAAGAACCTCCACAACCCAAGAGTACAAAATAAAACAAAACAAACAACCACACACACACACACACCAAAAAAAAAAACCCTAATAACTATTTAAAAATGACTAAAGACTAAAAAAAAAAAAATTTAATGACTAAGGACTGGAAAAGACCTTTTTCCAAAGAAGGTATACAAATGGCCAGCAGGTATACAAAAAATGCTCAGCATTACTAATCATCATGAAAATACAATCAAAACCACATTGATGTATTACCTTGCACCTGTTAGGATAGCATTTATCAAGAAAGCTAAAGACAGTGGATGTTGGCAAGGATGTAGAGAAATTGGAAGTCTTGCACACTGTTGGTGGGAATGCAAAATGGTACAGCTGCTATGGAAAACAGTATAGGTTTCTCAAGAAATTTAAAATAGAACTGTCATATATGATTTAGCAATCCCACTTCTGGGCATTTATCCAAAAAATTAAAATCAAGATCTCAAAGAGATATTAGCACTGCTGTGTTCATTGCAGCAATATTCACAATAGCCAAGAGGTAGGAATAACCTAAATGTCCACTGACAAATGAATGGATAATGAAAATGTATACACATACAACAGAATACTATTCAGCCTTTAAAAGGAAGGGAATTCTGGATGAACGTGGAAGGCATTATGCTAAGTGAAATAAAGCAGTAGCAGAAAAAAACAAATACTCATATAAATTCCATTTATATGAAGTATCTGAAAATAGTTAAATTCGTAGAATCAAAGGATAGACTAGTAGTTGCCAGGACTGAAGGGAGGAGTAAATAGGGAGCTACTGATCGAGGGGCATGAAGTTGCAGTTAAGCAAGATGAGTAAGCTTTAGAGATCTACTGCACAACATTGTACCTAAAGACAACAATAATATATTGTACACTTAAAATTTTGTTGAGAAGATAGATCTCATTAAAAGTGTTCTTATCGATAAAATCAGTTTTTATGTGAAAGACTAACATCCAGGATGCCTTGGCGGCTCAGTCAGTTAAGCCTCTGCCTTCAGTTCAGGTCATGATCCCAGGGTCCTAGGGTAGAGTCCCGCATCAAGGTCCTTGCTCAGCAGGGAGTCTGCTTCTCCCTCTGCTCCTCCCCCTGCTTGTGTGCTCTCTCTCTCTCTCTCTCTGACAAATAAACAAATAAATAAAATCTTTTGAAAAAAAGACTAACATCCAATAGTATGAATGCTAGGCTATCACTGAGTGTCTACAATATGCTAAATGCTTTTATTACTTTGTCTTATGTATACCCAAAAAGCATCCATGTAACATACACATTATTATTCTCATTTTATAGACACTTAAATCAAGAACAGAGAGATTAAGTTATTTCTTCCAAGTAATAAAGCTAATAAGTAGTCAGAGTGGGGATTAGAATCTAGGTCTGGCTGGTTCAAAGGCCCTTCTTTCTACCATGCCATACTGCCTGTGGCATCCCCTGAAACTTTCCTGCTGTGATGCCTGGGGTCCAGTACCTGTAGCCTTGCTCTGCCCTAGGCATCTGAAAGGAAACCACTGAGTAAGACAGGAAGAAGGAAGATGGAACATCAGGAAGAGCCTAAGCTGTGGGCTGACCCCAGCCTTACCACTCTGCCCTTTCTAGTCCTCCAATGACACAAATGGGAGACTGGTTCCAAACCTAAAACCTGTAAAGCCTGCAGATTGCAAAAAGTACGGTCTACATTGTACAGTGACATTTTAGTTATTCTAAGGTCACCTAAGAGAACCATAAAGTTATCAGCCTCAGAAAGGCCTCTGAATTGCTGAGATAATCATACATCTCCTGCCCTTTCTCTGCCAGAGAGCCCTGCAGGCTTTGCACACAGTCTGTCTCTCTTACACTCACATGTCTAACAAGCTCTGCTGCCAAGTCTCTCTGCCTATAGCACATGGAAGCAGCACATTAAGAAGAGAGGATCAGAGCTACTAGAAATGAGGCTGAGAGATATAAAATATGGCCACTGACAGTGAGGGTAGAAACAGTAATGCAGTATAAAGCAGGTTCAGATGCAAGTTTAGCCACTTGAAATTGTTTATTGCAGGAACAGAAAGTACGGTGATGCTAGGTAAGTGAGGTATTCCTGGAGTTCCTTTGCCCACTGTGAATTCCCAGGGTACCTCTAGAAAGAACTGAGCCTGTCCCCTGGACCTGAGCACTTTGCTTAAGACTTGGGAGTATTAGGGTCAAGGGGAAGAAATCATTTGCCATCTTTCATACATGGGATTGACTACTGATCCGCTGTTAGAAGGACAATGAACTCCAGTGTTCTGACTGAAGCAAGGTTTAGTAATGGCTTCTCATTCCGTAATTCAATCCAATATTTGAATATAGTACTGAACAGGGAAGCCAAATGGTCTCAGCTAGAGCTGGGAATAGGGAGGTAAACTCAGTACTTCCTTGCCTCAATCAGGAGCAGGACTGGCCAGTAGGCCAATAACCTGATGTACTGAATTGAATAGCATCCTTTCAAAATTCATGCCTGTCCTAAGCGTGTGCATGTGGTCTTATTTGGAAACAGGGTCTTTGCAAATGTAATTAGTTAAAATGATTTGATACTAGATTAGGGTGGGCCCTACTTTAATAACTGATGCCCTTCTTAAAAAACAAACAAACAAACAAACAAACAAAAAAACAGAGACCCAGATATAGGATTGCCAGCAACCACCAAAAGCAAGGAAGAGACAAGGAAAGATCCTCCTCTATAGTATTCCAAGAGAACATGGTCATGTTGATGCCTTGATTTTAGGTTTCTAGTTTTCAGAAATGTAAGAGAATAAATTTCTGTTGTTTTCAGCTACCCAGCTTGTGGTACTATGTTATGGCAACCCTAGGAAAATACTACAGTCTTCTGTAAATTGGTGCAGGGTTCAGACCATACTAGTAAAGGACTCCTGCAAACTAAACCAATTTGGACCACTAGTGAAGATGGCTTTTAAGTTTACACTTTGAGACACTCCACCAAAACGAAGCAAGTATAAACCATAAAGAGACAATTTAAAAGGCACTGCTGCACTAAAAAAAAAATAAAATAAATATCTCAGTGGACCAAAAATGGAAGAGAAACATACCTGCTAAGCAGGAATGAAGCCATAGCCAGCTGAGGTCTGTATCTGAATGCAGACAGAGACGGTCAGATATTCTGCTCTTATGGAGTAATAGGAAGGGACTGAATTTTACTGCTTGAAATCAGATCCTAGTGTGGTGCTTCCCCTTTCATAGAAGGGATTATAAATGTTACAACCACACCCTGACTGGTGCTGTGGTTCACATCAAGCTGCAAACCTAAGGATGTAGGATGAAAAAAAAAAGCCACAGGATTTGGTTCAAGCTGCCTATAAACTTGGTGGCATTCCGCAAATCACAGAAGCATGGAGGCCTTGATCCACAAACTCAAGACCTAATTCTCAACTGGGGCCCTAGGGTGCTAGGGGAGGCATTAGCAAAACAGCAAAGTAGGAACGGATGTGGGCAGAGAAAAGAAGAAAACGCACAACTATGTGAGATAAGCCAAAATTCAAAACACATGAGGAAAACTATACTATGAGTGTCAACTAAAAAACAAAACAGAGCAACAACAACAAAAAGGAAAACCAACATTCAAGAGATGAATTCTCTCCTGACAAAATGCGAATAATAGTACAGCCTGAAAATTACTCAATAGAAGATATGTTTAGAATGCTCAAAGAGATGAAGAAATAACATCCATTAAAAAAAAACCATATTGCAATCCAGGCATAAATGAAATAAGAATAACTAGATATGAAAAAGAACCAATTAGAAATTATGAAAATTTCTGCTTTTACTTGCTCCTCCCTGCATTAACAAATCTCTAGGATGCTAGACCTAGCTCACCTAATCCAGCAGTCCTGTGTATGACCTTACTAGCATTTATCTTTATCTTTTCCTTGCTTAGACCCTCTTCTGCTCTGCAGACTCCTTAATTTGTGGCTAGAGCTGGATTAAGGAATGGGTAATGAAGCAGCTAATCTATAAGAGTTGGCTAAACATCACTGGATGCATTGGATATAGGAGGCCAATTTACTCACACACAGTCACCAGTGTCTTTACAGTATCCTTTAGCTTGCCCTTTCTCTCTTTGCATCTCCCCCCAACCTCCCTGTCCCATGTGCACTCCTCAAGACTCCATTCTCTAACATGTGAATCATCTCCCACCTCTAGCATCAATGTGCACTCCTTGCCCACTAATAGGAATTCTACAGTTCCCAGGGTATGGTGACTAGTTTCACAAGTTCCCTTTTGTTTAGTCATTTACACACTTTCCGAAGACCAATGATTCTCAAAATGTGGTACCTAGACCAACAGAATGACCATCACCTGGAAACTTGTTAGAAATGCAGATTCTTGTCCCCGACCCTGGACTCACTGAATCAGAATCTCCAGGGGTGGCACCCAGCAGTTTGTGTTTTAACAAGCCCTTGGATGATTTTGACACATCCTTACATTTGAGAACTGCTGCTATAGATATTTGTGTAATCAGTGCTCACAATGTGGCAGGCACTGTGCTAAGTGCTAGGCATGCTCTCTCTCTTGGTGTTATAGCTTTTTCTGAAGCCCTCCACGGAGTCACGTAGGAGATTCAGGGACTTCCAGAGTGGTGAATGAATGATCAGCATTGCATAGAGTAAGTAAAGAGAAGGAAAGAACAACATTTCTGAGGCCGACAGATCTGAAGTGAGAAGGGAAAGAGAAGGACTATTAAAGTCCCTTGTCCAGAGCTGGGTAACAGATGTCATGATCGTCGTCTGACTAAGATCAATAACCAGAGTCATGCAGGTGCTGGGCATCCTGTCAGATAAACCCACGTGGCCCCAAAGCCTGGTGCTGGAGAGGCAACGGAAAAGACAGAAAATGTGATATATTCGTTGATGCCAAGTGAAGTTGAAATGTCAGGGATCCACACGTGCTAAGTAATCCTTCTTGACAAACACTGATTCAGCAATTGACCAATACAGGGGGCATTGGCTGAGCTTCTGTTCTGGGGATGCAGAAAGGAATCAGCCATGGTCCTTTCTTACTAGTAGCTCATGGTTACATGGGGGCAGACACAGAACCAGTACCTGTGGTTCAGTCAGGAAACACACTCTAGTAGAGGGTTGTGTGTACTCCCCGCTTCTGCTAGAAGAGGTTGTGAAAAGCTTTTGCAGGGGAGATGATGTTTGAAGGATGGCTGGGAATGGCCAGGCAGAAAGGATGTGAGAATTTGCCAAGCAGAGGGGACAGCTTGTATGATGATATGGAAGGGTGAAAGGGAAGAGCAAGGAGTTCGGGATGGCCATGGTAGTCAAGTAGATGGCAGCGAATGGCAGAGAACAGGCAGAAGTAGACGGGGTTGGAATAGGTTATGGCTCTGGATTTCATCCTATAGGTGACGGGGAATCACTGATATTTCAAAGCAGAGGGTGACATGGCAGACTTGGCATAATAGGTCACGTCGGGGACTGTGTGGACAGTGGTGCCGAAAAGGAGGCCGTGAAGCTAGGAGGCCCGTAAGGAGGCTGTGTAAACAGGCCTGGGAAAAGCTGGTATGGGTCATGGGCCCCAGCATAGAATGAGGAGAATGGATTTGAAAGGTTCTCCCAGGACCAGGTTCTATGCTGGGCTCTGGGGGATATAAGATGAACCAAACATTGCCCCTTCCCTCAAGACCTGAGCATGTGGAAGGAAGCCTAAGACACATACATGAGGCAAGGGAAAGTGACCTCTTTCACTTTATATGATATACTAGTTTCCTATAGCTGCTGAAACTAGCCACTGCAAACAGTGGCTTAAAACAACAAAAATTTATTATCTTACAGTTCTGGAGGTTAAAAGGCAGAAATGGGGCAGGATTGTGTTCCTGAAATGGTGGCTTTAGGGGAGATTCTATTTCTTTGCCTTTTCTAGCTCCTAGAGGATCCCACATTCCTTGGCTAAATGCCCCACATCACTCCACTTCTGCTTCTTTCATCACATCTCCTCTGATGCCGACCCTCCTGCCTCCCTTTCATAAGGGCCCATGATTACATTTAAGTCCAATCCAGAAAATCAGGATGATTTCTCTATCTCAAGATCCTCAAGTCAATCACATTTGCAAAGTCCCTTTTGCCATGGCAGGTAATAATATCTTTCTAGGTTCTGAGGATTAGAACATGGACAGCATTGGGGAGCCATTGTTCAACCAGACACAACAAGAAGGGTTCTTAACATTTTCATGAATAAATAATGATGATAAGACCATTTTTTCTTGAGTGCTTACTATCAGCCGTGTATTTTCACATTTAACTCCTGCAGGGACTCTAAGAGGGTATGTTCCATACCTCTCCTTTTAGTTGCCAAGAACAACCCAGCTAGGAAGTGGGGGACAGACAGGAAGCTTCCATTCTCAGTGTTATACCTTCTCCCTTTATGTCTATTCCTAAACAGCTGACCACTTTGGTTACAAAGTTCTATGTTACGTTTCATCTTCTGCATTTCTTTTTTGAAAATAGCTTTAGTGTTTTTTGCAGAAAAAAATGACACATACCCATTTTAAAACTGCAAACAATACTGAAAGTACAAAGAAAAATTAAAATCATACCCAAATCTCATTTTCCAAGGATAACTATTGTTAACATTTCGTGAACATTCTCCAGACTGCTGTCTATGCATCATAAATATGCCTTTCTATAAAGCACTTTATCTCCACTCTACAGCATGAATATCTTTCTGTGTCAGTACTTGTCAACTCCTCAAAGCAAGCTTGCTGAGTCAAAGGTTGTACATATTGTACATGTTAATACACATTGCCAAACAGCTCTCAAAACATATTAATTTTTACCAAAAGTGCAAGACCTTCACCAGTTTAGTCGGTCTTTTAAATCTTTGCCATTTGATTGGTGAAAAAGAACATCTTTTCTTGGCATTGCTTTCATTATTATTGATAGCATCTTTCCACATCTTTATTGGCCATCTATATTTATTCTCTTGGGGAATGGTTTATTCAGGGCCTTTGCCTATTTTTCTGTTAGGATGTTTGCTCTTTTCATTATGGATTTGTAAGAGCTTATTGTAGAGAGTGCTGTAAAGCCTGTGTCATATCTGCTGCAAATATTTTTCTCACACTGAGTTACTATATATGATATATATCGTATATATTATATATGTGATACCATATATACATATATATGATCTTGTTTATTGCATTCTTCCACCTAGAAGGTTTTCATTTATATACAGTCAAATTTGTAACCTTTTTTCTCTGTGACTTCAAGGTTTTCTGTCACGTTTAGAAAAACTTACCATAACCCAAGATGATAATTTCTATAACGAGAAAAGCTCCATGTGTTCTTCTTGTACTTTTATGGCTTCATATTTAACATTTAAGTCTTTGACACACCTGGAGTTTATTTCAGTGTAAGGAGTGAGGTAGAGATGTGACTCTATACTTTTCTAAATAGCTATCACCATCCTTTCAACACTGATTTGAAATAGCACCTTTATCGTATACTAAACTTGCATATATATGTGGATATATTTTTGGACTTTCTGCTCTAATCAATTGATCTATTTTTCCCCTGTGGAGAAACCTTATAATGTGCTTCCCCAGCTGGTAGGAAGACTTTGTCCTCATGGTTCCTCTTTCTGAATATTCTTGTCACGTGTTTATTTTTCTAGGTGACCTTTTGAATAGTTTTACCCAGTTCTGAAAATCCTTTTAGAATTTTTATTGAGTTTTTTGAATTTATAGATCAATTTATGGATAATTGGAGTATTTTTAATATTGAATCTTTATATCTAGGAACAAGGCCTATTTCTCCATTTACCCAGGTCTTCCTTAACACCCCTTTGTAGAGCTTTATGGTTGTATTTCCTATCATTGCTGTAACAAATGATCACAACCTGGGTAGTTTAAAACTCCCCAAATTTATTCTACCACAGTTCTAGAGAGCAGAAGTCCAAAATTCATATCACCAAGCCAAAAAAGGTGTCAGCAGGGCTGCAGTCCTTCCAGAGGCTCCAAGGAAGCATCTGTTCTTTGTCTCTTGCAGCTTCTAACCTAAAGCTTCCAGCAGTCTTCAGCTTATGGCTACATCATGCAGATCTCTGCCTCATGGTCACAGTGCCTTCTCTGTGCGACTATCAAACGTAGTTCTGCCTCCTTCTTAAAGGAATACGTGTGATTACATTTGGTCCCACCCAGATAATCTAGGATAATCTCCCCATATCAAGATCCTGAACTGAATCACATTTGCAAAGTTGCTCTTTCCTTACAAGGTCACATTTACAGGTTCCAGGATGGGGTCCATTATTCAGCCTATAACACTACATTTTGTTGCCACTTAGGTTGTGAAACAGCATATTCCCATGACTGTAACTCTTCTTTATACACCTACCAATCTCTCTTTCATTAAGGAAAAACAAATAAAATTAATTAATTGATTGATCTCCGTTTGGGCTAGAGATGTGAGCAAGGAGAGGGTCCTGGAGGGATACTATGGAGCAGAGGACAGTTAACATTATGTAAGAACTCATCATAAAGATCGGAGTCTTTGACTCCTGAATTCATAAACCCAAAGGTCTCATCCTCTCTTCTAGTTTTGAGGGCTGATTTCTCAATTCCCTCTGAAAATGATGTATCACCTGGAATGCATTGAACACAAATTAGTGTTTGCATATGTTGAGTAAACAGGGAACTGTGGAAAAAGATTCCCCAACTTGTGCCCTTACCCTAAGATGACCTCTTAAAACAGTATTTATTGCCATCTTCAGAGGCAGCAGGCAGCATGGCAAGGTGACTGAGCTTGGAGTTAAGAAAGCTGATTTTTAACCTAGCTCTATTCCTGCTAGCTGGATGTGACCAATCACTTACCCTTTCTAGGCCTCACTTTCTTTGTCTTTGAATGGGGATGTTGATATCTGAGTTGACCTCCTCACAGGGCAGAAGCTAAGTGCGCATGCCCTTTACGCACCTGCAAGAGTGTGGCTTGTGGAGGTTAAACAATGATGGCCATCCAAGCATGGACTGCCAGGCGGCAGGTGGTTGACTGGCCTGAAATCTGGGCAGGCCCTGTAGGAGGAATCAGGCCCCTGGGAGACATTTAGGCAAGTATGTGGTGAAGTACATGTGTTCACATACCACCCTGCATCTTAGCCACCTGGGGCCTGGAAGCTGAGAAATTTGCCATGTTGAGCCTTGTAAATGAATAAAACAGGTAATTTCATATTGATATGACAACTACAGGAAAGACTTTGCTCGTGTTTGCTTTGTTGCCTAGGGTTTTCTTTGTAGCCAGCTTTAAGGCTGCAGACAATTTCTATATCCTTTCCCAACTCTTTCTACCTCCCCAGAGAGGTAGGAGTGGTAGATGGAAATTACAAAAAGTCTACATTCCTTGGGAAGATTAGTCAGTTTTTTTTTAAATAAATCTGAGTCCTGAATGAACATATTGTTAATGTGGTATTGAGAGGAGAATAGAAAGAAAAATGACATATTGTATACTATCTTGGATTCCAGAAAGAGAGAGCCAGTCTGCGAGTGCTGAGGCCTCCTGTCAGCTGACCCTCTGCTCTAAGGCATCCCTGTGGCCTCTCTTCTGCCCCATTGGGATAGGCCACCTGGGACCTCAGTCTTATATTTCTCTTAACGTTGTGCGCTGATGCTCCAATGCCCACGTAAAAGGTGTGCCTCCCCCACCCCAAGCCAAGTACCCCTCATGTTCTTCTTCCTACACTGACTCCCAACTGCATTTTTCTCCTGTCCTGTGCTGGGGAAGCCAGCACAGTGCCCTTAATGGCATGGGGCTTCAGCATCTGTGGAGAACAGCAGTGAGGACCATCTGAGTACTGGGGTGCGAAAAAACCACAGTCAACCCATAGCCCATAGAACATGCAATATGCTGTGTTGCCCCCAGGCTGTTTCCAGAGGTCCCTGAGATTACCAAATAGGCTGCCCCAAGCCCTGACTCAGGTGTGTTCTTGGTTGCCTACCTCACTCTCACCTGTTGCCATCTTCCATCAACATATATACCAATCTGCCTTCAGCCCACTGCCCCCATGGGCGCCCTGAATGCGCAGAGCAGGAAGTTACTCACTTCCCATTTGAGTAAACCTTGGTGCTAGCTAACTTTCTCTGTGTTATGTGGTGATTTATGTCACCAACTCAGGGTAAAATTATCCCTTGCCTGTTTCATTCAGGTCTCCGGCCCAGAACAAGCCTCTCTAGCGCAAAGTGAATCAGGTAGAATCTCCTCAAAGAGATTATTGTTCCCTGACTAGTGCAGACTAAAATCCAAGAATCCATAATTAGTCCAGCCTTCTTTCTCATTCTTAAGTGGGGAAACCGAGGCATGGGGGGGGTCACATCTCCAGTCCTCAGCAGGGTTGAATCCAAGTCTCTTGATTTCCAGTCCTGTCCTCTCTCCCCTCCACCACCCTACTTGCCTTTTGTGCATGTGGCTGAGAGGCCCAGCCTTCCTCAGCCTGCACTCTCAACATAACTTGGACAAGAACTCAGATTTCACAGCCATGTCGGTGGGGTGTTAAATGCAGGCATGAAGGGTGGATGAACAGTGGCAACTGTAACTTCATGGGGGTCGGCCTATAAATGCGGGACTCAGAGCCAACAGCTGCGAGCCTGACAGGCCTGGATCTACATGCCCATGGCAGTGGAGACTGATTTACCTCAGGGGACCTGGTAACACTAGAATGGACTACAGTAACAGAGCTTGTTTCTTTCCTTTGATAAATGAATGGATTGGTAGAGTGGTCATGGGGAAATACCAGGTAGGTAGAAGAGCACATCTCAAGTTTGAGCCTCTAGCGCCTTTCCGGGATATTCTGGAAACTTCTACCAGCCAGTTGTCAAAGTGGCCTTTAATCCAGTTGAGTGCAGAACTTTGGGGCTAGATTTGAGATGGCCCTCTAGCAGAAATACTTAACATAAGCTTATTTGCTCTTCCAAAGCCCAAGCAGCCTGGACACAGAGAGTGGCTAAGCAAAGATTAAGGCCCCTTAAAGCAGTGGGAAGATTGTGCTGCCATGATCTTGTCATGGATTATGGGCCCACCATGCAAACAGTCTAGACGAAGGGCCAAGCTACAGTGGTGGCTCTCGGGCTACACTCAGAGTGTGAGAGCCAACAGGTACGCAGTTGGCAGTCTTGTCCATGACCTTGTTACCATTGTGACCCTCCAAAGGACAGCCTGCTTTTGAGTGCCTCCTGGGCACTGAGCATGTGGTAAGCATTCACTCCTCCCCTGATTCTCACAACTACCCTGTGAAGTGGATATTGCAGTTAGCTCCTTTTTATAGATAAAGAAATCAAGGCTCAGAGAGGTAGAGTTACTCATTGGTCTCTCAGCTGCTAAGCAAATAAGTGACTATGAGGTGAACAGGACCTGGCTCTTGTTCTCAAGCTATATGGAAAAGTATAGCAAATGTATATCCAAGTAAATGGATAAGAACTCCCATTTATTGGACATCCTCAGGAAAATGCAACTCCAGTAAGTTAAGCAGCTTGAGCAAGGTATCACAGCTAATAAAAGCAGAGCTGGGATTTGAACCACTGAGCTAGTGGTTCTCAAATTATTTGGTCCCTTTTAGCACTTGTTTTTTAAAGTAGGCTCCACACCTACCGTGGAGCGCAATGCAAGGCTCTATCTCACGACCCTAAGCTCAAGACCTGAGCTGAAACCAAGGGTCAGATGCTTAACTTACAGAGCCACCCAGGTACCCCTTTTTTTGTACTCTTCAAACTTACTGAGGGCAAATTCACAGAGACAGAAAACAGATCAGTGGTTGCCAGAGGCTGGGGGGAGAATAGAAAGGGGAGCGACTACTCAATGGGTATGGAATTTCCTTTTGGGGTGAAAAAATGTGCTGAAACTAGATAGGGGTGATGGTTGCACAATACTGTGAATGTACTAAATGCCACTCAATTTTAAAATTTAAAATGTTAAAAAATAAAATGGTTAATTTTATATCATGTGAATTTTACTTCAATTTCAAAAAAGCAGAATACAATGAAGTAAATCAACAATGGCAACAAATTTTATAGAGGACCCCAAAGAGCTTTTGTTTATGTGGTTTATAACACTTCTTGTTAACCATATTAGAAATAAAATTGTTAAAATATTTAATTATACATTTATGTGTTTATGTATTTATCTATTTTGAAATTAAAATAATAAACTCATTTCTTGTGAATATAAATAATATTTTAATGAAAATAACTATTTTCCAAAACAAAAACTTATACTGAAAAGAACTGCATTACATTCTTTTCAAACTTCTTTAATATCTGGCTTGATAGAAGACAGCTAGATTCCCATATCTACTCAATTCAGTTATGATATATTCTTTTTTTAAAATATTTTATTTATTTATTTGACAGAGAGAGAGAGAGATCACAAGTAGGCAGAGAGGCAGGCAGAGAGATGTAGGGAAGCAGGCTCCCCACTGAACAGAGAACCCAATTGCAGGCCTCTATCCCAGGACCCTGAGATCATGACCTGAGCCAAAGGCAGAGGCTTAACCCACTGAGCCACCCAAGCACCCAGTTATGATATATTCTTATACATATTCTTAATATGATATATTCTTATATGAAATCCAGCCTCACACAGATATGCAGTTAGAGAAGGGAAAAATATTTTAATTGGTTTTCTTATAATTGTCGATATTCTTCTTGATATGACACCAAAACTCTACCAGTAGTTGTTTCTTATAGGTTAAGTACATGTGGAATGTGAAATTATATTAATGAACTTTCCACACTTGACTCCATTGAGCCCCCACAGGACTCTCTTACACTTTGAATGGATCTTTTACCCAGCTATGGGTTGGTAACATCTTATTTTGGTCACTTGGAAAATATTGGTGCTCTGCACTTAGTAGAACTTCCATATGTTGGCACATTTCTCTCCGACATCAAAATAATCACATTTGTTACCATAACCATCCATCTCATTGGAAAAAGTCTTTAACTATTGGGAAGCTGTCAAGCTCACAGTGGTGGATACAAGCTTTTCAAATTTTTAATTTTGGCATTAAAGCTGAAGTTTCATCGTTGGCAAAAAATACTGTCAGTTGTTTTCCTTGAAGTGAGGGGCTCACTTCGTTCATTTATGAGAAAATGTCTGCCGAATACCCAAATCTGAATAACATTAGTTAGTCATTCTTTCAAGTAAATACGATGTTCTATGAAAGACCAGCCAATTCAACTCACAATTCAAAATAATCGCACGAGTGCTTTGCCTTGACTCAACTGTTGTGCTTTGGTTTCCAACACAAGTGCTTTAAACATATTTCCAGTTCTGTCACTCAGCATTTTTAAAATATGGGTATTCAAGGGTCAATATTTAATGAAGTTAATTATTACCGCTTCATTTACAACATTCTTAAGTGAATCGGCTTTTTTTTTTTTTTTTTTTTAACTGCAAGTGCTTGGCATTGAAGAATCCAATGACAGCTAGTACAGTTTGGTGCTGCTGCCCTGATTCACGCTCAGGCATCTGCTGTTTTACACACCACTGCTTTTTTTTTTTTTTAAAGTATAGTTAACCTACAGTGTTATATTAGTTTCAGGTGTAAAGTATATTGATTCAACAATTCTATAGATTACTCAGTGCTCACTGCAAAAAGTGTAGCTACCATCTGTCACCATGCAATGTTATTACAATATTATTAACTATATTCCCTATTCTGTACCTTTCATCTCTGTGACACATCTATTTTATAACTGAGAGCTTGCACCTCTTGATCCCCTCCATCTATTTTACCCAATCCTACCCACCTGCCCTCTGGCAATGACCAGTTTGTTCTGTGTATTTAAGAGTCTGTTTTTGGCTTTGTTTGTTTACTTGTTTGTCCATTTGTTTTGTTTTTTAGATTCCACATGTAAGTAAAATTATATGGTATTTGTCTTTCCCTATCTGACATACTTCATTTAGCATAATACCCTCTAGGTCCATCCGTTTTGTCACAAGTGGCAAGATTTCGGTAATCCCACTCCTGAGTGTTTACCTAAAGAAAACAAAAACACTAATTCAAAAAGATATATGGGTATTAAGGAGGGTATGCATTACATGGAGCACTGGGTGTGGTGCATAAACAATGAATCTTGGAACACCAAAAAAATTAAATTAAATTAAATTAATAAATATCATTACATTGATTAAATAGGCAAAACAATCCAAAAAGATATATGCACCCCTATGTTTATTGCAGCATTATTTACCATAACCAAGATATATAAGCAACCCAGTCAGTATCCATTGGTAGATGAGTGGATAGAGAATAATATATTATTAAGATGTACACACTTATATATCTTGTATCTTATATATCATAAAGCTATATTAACATATGTAATATATATACACCACATCTTATATATATAACATTATTAAGACATATTAGTATTATTAAGATATATATACCTTATATTATATATATACTTAAATATTATTAAGCTATATTAATATATATTACTTATGTGTATATATATACCCCACATCATATATATATACTCACACCCCACATCTGTATGTATGTGTGTATATATACATAAATGTACATATATGTGTGTGTACACACACACAAACACACACACACAATGCAGTATAATTAACCAGCGCTTTTGCGCTACTAAATCTGGACTTTTGACAGCTTCCTATTACCTGCAGAATCAGGCCTGATCTCAGCCCACACTATCAGCCCAGAACACAGGGTGTTCTAGCCAAATAAGACCCTGGTCATTCTTCAGGTATGTCCTTCTATGCCTTTGCCCATGCTTTCCCCATCCCCAAAACACCTTCCTCATCATCTTGGGCTATTGAAATACTACTTACCTTCCCAGGTCCAGGTCAACATATTGTCTCTTCCAGGAGGCTTTTCCAGGTTTTTAAATTAAAACAATCATATTTTCCTCTGAACTGCCTGATCCCACTCTCAAGCTGGATATTTTTTTTTTAAAGATTTATTTATTTATTTGACAGACAGAGATCACAAGTAGGCAGAGAGGCAGACAGAGAGAGAGGAGGAAGCAGGCTTCCTGCTGAGCAGAGAGCCCGATGTGGGGCTCGATCCCAGGACCCTGGGATCATGACCTGAGCCGAAATCAGAGGCTTTAACCCACTGAGCCACCCAGGCGCTCTAAGTTGGATGTTATATTAAAAGGAGGAATATCCTTATCGCTGAGCTCCCCAAAGGTGGGCACTGAGACTTTCCTCTCCATTTCCCCACAGGACAGCCTTGTTCATCACTGGGGTGGGGGATATTTGTTCACTTGGACTCCAGTGCCAAGAATATAAAACTTGAAAATGCCGTGTGACTGTATCTGTGAGTGCTCAAAGCTCATGGAGCATATTCTGACTTGAGTTCCCGAGGAATGTCACCATCAGTACTGACACTCATCCATGCTTCTTAAAGATGATCTTATTGGAGGGGAGCCTGGGCGGCTCAGTTGGTTAAGTGTCTGACTCTTGATTTTGGCTCAGGTCATGATCTCAGGGTCCTGGGATCGAGCCCTATGTCAGGCTCTGTACTCAGCAGGGAGTTTGCTTGAGGACTGTGTCTCTCCCTTTGCCTCTGCCCCTTCCCCCACTCTCTTTCAACTAAATAAACAAATCTTTTTAAAAAATGATCTTGTTGTAGGAATAGGTCCTACTTCTGGGCTACTCCAACCTCAGGATTCTTGGCTCCTAAAGCGGGAAGAACCCTCACGAAGGAGAAAGCCCTCTGGACCCAGGCTCAACTGATCGTGCTGTGTGTCTTACCTCCTATTCTCACAGGACACATTTCACGCCCCTGTGCAATGCCACAGGTCAGACTGGAGGCCCAGATGCTCCCTCCCAGCTTTCCCCAATGGCTTGCAACTTCAATGAGATCATGCTAATGGCTCCCAAGATCACTCAACACTCTGTCCCCCGTGTGCCCAGCCCAACCGGCGCTGGAAGAATTTATCTCATTTAAAGCTCATCTTGGAACCTTGCAGAATCACAGTTGATGCCTGCAGAGATGCACTTTTTTGTTTCAAAGGCCAATTTAATTTTGATGCCTTTGGCCTCAATAGTTGTTTCCTGATTTCCAGGAATTGCTCTCAATTTACCAGTTGCCAGCTCATAGCTCTGTGCGCCAGCCTTTGGCCTGTCTGTCGTGCTCTAACTTCTCTCTCCTCATTGATCACATTGGCTGGCAGGGGCATGGAGGGGAGAAGGAGAGACCTGTGCAGGCTGGCGCATGGCTCAGTTGGAGGAGGCAACCTGTGCAGTGGAGACTGAGACTCTGAACTGGGGCCCAGAGAACACGGAGGGCAACACATGGAGATGGGCAGGAAGAGTCAACTGGTCAGTATGAATTGGTGCCCTTATGGCAGGCTCAGATAAGCAGTCAGGGCCTTGGGCTGCATCAACAGAGGCCACACATTCAGAACAAGGGATATGAGTGTGCTGCTCTCTTTTGCAGTTTAGTGTATAAGGCATGGACTCTGGAACCGGATCGTCTGATTTGACTTTTGTCTACTACTTATCTTTGTGCCTTTGGGTAAGTTACTTAACATCTCTGATACTCAGATGGTTTGCTTCATCTTTCTAGTGAGTACAATAATAGAAACTACCTAAAAGTGCTGTCAGGAGGATTCACTGAGATACTAGATGCCAAGTGTTCATCCGTGTCTGGTCTGTACAGCTCTCCCTCTGCTCTGCTCTGGCTGGACACCATCCAGATATTCTGGCTAGTTCTGGGCCTCGCACTTGGAAGAACCCCATCAAACTAGAGCATATCTGAAGGAGGAAAGGCTGGAGGGTGTGTAGAAGAACTACCATTTGCCCAGTGGGAGAGAGCGCATCAAATGATGTGGCTAGCAGTTTCCTTAAGGACTGGGATGGATGGCAGTATTAGCTAATATGCAGGTTCTGGTGTAATAGAAGGAAGAAGACCCCTCGAGAAATCAGAGTCATGTTAGTATTGGCTGCTTTAGGAGGGAGGAATGTTGAGACTGACGTTCCTTTCCGTGGAAGCCTACCAAGGGGTACTAGATAGCCATAGAGCAGGAATGGTTCAGGAGCAGGGAGAGCATCAAGTGGCAGCCATGCCCAGGCCTCCCAGGTATCTGGAGTGCAACTGTGTTCTGTCCCTACCCTAGGCTGCAAACTGCAAAGGCATTCTGTTCTGGCTTGGCTTACTGTGAGAGAAACAGGCCATTCGTAAGCACCCGCACCTGCATGCCAGCCAAGGACACCCCTGTTGGAATTGCAGAGGAACATTGCCAGTGTGATTGCTCTTGGTGCTATAGCAGCTGGAGTCTGGTCCAACCCAGCACTGCCCCTCTCCTGGCCATCACCAGCCATGGTGCTTCCTGGGCGGTTGTGGGTACCTGAGCCAGGAGAACCCCCTGAGTTCTTTACTCTGGCCTTCTCCTTTTCCAGCTGATGTACCTGAGGCCTGCAGGGAGCAAGGCCTCCCAATGCCATGATGACATGTAGGATGAAGTCACTACCCCCAAAACTTTGTCTTGCTTTGTGCATGGGGACCCTGAAGGCTTCCCTTTGCAGAAATAAATGAGCTGGGCTGGGACCTGACCCAGCCCTGAGTGCAGCAGGCTTATCCAGGCAATGAAAGCCCAGGGGCTGGGCAACAAGTCCCTGCTCTGTCCCTCACTTGCCAGGGGACCTTGAGGCAGGGAAGCCCCCTCCTGTGAGGCTTCTCCAGTTCTGAAAGGAGAAGGTGGCATTTGGTCTTGTCAATGACCTCTGAGCTCTGCTAGCCGGACTTCTAGGATGTCAATGACCTTTGATCTATTGGTGGGAATGGATGTAGTGAGGTGAATGGTAGCCCAAAAAGAACATGTCCAAACCCTAATCTCCAGATCCTATGAATGTGCCCTGGTTTGGAAAAAGGGTCTTTGGAGGTTATCAAGTTAAGGATCTCAAGATGAAATCATCGTGGATGGTCCCAATAGAGCCCAAATCCACTGACAAGTGTCCTTATAAGAGACAGAAGAAGAGGAGTACATAGAGCCAAACAGAAGGCCATGTGAAGTAGGAGGCCGAGATTGGGGTGATGCACCCACCACCAGATACTGAAAGACACATGACCCTCCTCTAGAGTCTTTGGAGAGAGTGCAGTTGTGCCGACACCTGGATTTTGGACTTCTGGCCTGCAGAACTATGACATAATACATTTCTGTTCTTCTAAGTCACACAGTTTATCGAAATGTTACACCAGCCCTGAGAACCTCATACAGTGGACCATGCTGCTCCTGAGACTCCGAGCCTGTGGACCATCCAAGGGTCCAGCCCCTGCCAGGTGGCTCACCAAGGCACTCCTCCAGCACCTTCTTTGGGTGGAGCCCCTTTGCCTTTCACTCAAGGCTGAGGCAGCATGACCGGCTCCATCCCCTGTGAGGCACACTCACTGTCCGTGAGTTCCCAGCTTCATATTTAACCACTTTGGAAGGTGAGGTCAGCATAGGAAGCCTGTCAATCAGCGGTGATTAGATTAATAAAAACAAGCCCGCCCAGCACCAGGACAGGCACAGAAAGGCACATGAGGTGTGGACATCTCAAAGGATCCTTCTGCCTGAGCTGCTCCATCCCCTTCTGCTTGACAGAGGCCTTGGGTAATTCGTGTCTGAGGGCACGAAATTCGCCAGGGTTATGAGCAGCAACTTAACCTTTGTGTCCGCTCTCTCGGGCTGATATGGGCTGAATATTTGTGTCCTTCCAAACTCTACTTCCCAGGGTGATGGTGTTTGGAGGTCATGAAGGTAGGTTCCCAGGATGGAAGACACCATAGCTTCCTCTCTCTCTCTCTCCCCATGAGCATGCACCAAGGAAAGGCCATGTGAGCACCCAGCAAGAAGGTAGCCATTACAAGCCAGGCAGTGGGCCCTCACTGGGAACCAGATCTCCTGGCCCCTTGATCTTGCACTTTCAGTCCCCCCAAATAAATGTCTGTTGTTTAAGCCACTGTGGCAGCCTGAGCAGACAAAGATACTGGCCTGGTGGTTGCTGCACGGCGGCTTACCAGGTCTGCAAAGGAGGCATCACAATCACAACGTAGCCATACAGTATCCCCGGGAGTGGAAAGCAACCTGGCCTGGAACCAGTCCCAGCTGGGGATGCTTGGCTTCAAATTCTCTGCCAGGCCTGGGCTGGTGAGGTGGGGTAGCTGACGAGCTTTTGACAGACAAGGTTGTCTGTGGTCTTGAAGTGGCCCTTCTCTCTGGGCTCAGCTTCCTCCTCCTCAAAGGGGATGATACCCTTTCTCCAGGACGGTTGTGAGGGTCAGAGTTCAATCATGCATGCTGGGTAAGCACTCAACAGGCCAGAACACTTTGGGCAGAGTACTACCCTTGACCTGGAGTGGGAGGTGCTGAGAAGGAAGAGGTAGAAGGAGGATGATCCCCTCCTGGGCCTTTGGGAGCAAAGTGACTCTAAAGAAATTCCAGCAGACCAGGGAGGTTTGATTTGGGTGCAGGGTCCCTGATCCCAGGCCACCTCCCAAGAAGGTAGCTGTGGCAGTGGCAGTTCCCAGTAAGACAAAGTGTAGGTCAACTGTCAAAACAGCTCACTGATGATAGCTGGCAGTGGCCAGTGCTCCCACCTCTTACCAACTCCTGACTTCTACTTCACTTTACCCTGGTTCTGGCCCAAGTTGTTGCGGTAGGAGAGAGATGTTGTCCAGGGACACCTGCCTGCCCCTACTGGTGTCCACTTTGCCTGAGACCAGCTGCCCAGTGTGTAGCAGAAAGTATCCAGAAGGTGGGACCAGGCCCTGCCTATGAGAGTCACATATATAGCCATAGTGTCCATAGGCTACTGATGTCCTGAGTGTCTCCTGCAGAGGAAAAACAAGCCACAGATAGCAGGTGGCAAGCCAGAGCCACCAAAGAGCCAAGGCTCCTGGGCTGCCTTTTTATCCCCTTGGGTTTGAAAACAACACCTCTGATGCCCGTTGGTTCCATCTTGGAGCCAACCCGTAAAAACCACTGGCATCTGGTGGTACAGCCCGCTGGTCAGGGAGAGCAAAGCCACCGATTTCCTGGACCTTCGGAGTGGGCTCTGAAGCACCTAATCTCCTACTCTTCTGAAATTTTGATTACATGATTCACAGCCCTTCAATTGGCCTTCATTCCGCAGCCTTCGGAGGCTCCTGCAGGGGCAGAGAGGGCAGCGGGGCACACGGAGCGAGGCTATTCTTGTGCTAGAGGAATAATCCCCAGCACAGTATCACCTGGAGGGGGTCCCAGGTAAGAATCGTGTTTTAACTAAGCTTACCTGTTCCTGTTTTGTTGTCCGGACACATCCTGGGAAGTGCCTTCGTCTCCTCGGAGGGGGTGGGGGAAGGAGGCCCGCCGTCCATCTGAACTCTCAGGTCCGCTGGCCTTGCTTTTGGGGATACTCCAGACTTACATGTGCCAGTCCCCAGGAGAGCCGACAGGCTACCTAGCAAAGGAACAGTGTCAATCTTCGGAGCCACACCAGTCCTGAGGGCAGGAAGGCCTCTCAGGGAGCTGCTGGGTGCACCTTCAGTTGGGCCTGTCAGTGGAGTGGGGCTGCCTTCGCCCAGGGCTACCTTTCTCAGACAACTCAGCGCGGAGTGGGGCCCGAGTGTGAGAACTCAGAGCGGGGCTCCAGCTGCCACATTTTTCTGCCTTGTATGTGATTGCTCTTGTCTCTTGTCCTCTAAAAATCATCCGTCACACGGCGAGACCCTGGGGTTCAGAGGGAACTCTGAAAGGAGCTGTTGTCTGTAGCTTTTAGACTTCTCTGATTCACGAGCCCTAATGAGATTCCCTCCACCAGCCCAGAGGCACACTGAGCTCGGCAGGACACCAAGGAAATGGATTCCACCCGAAAGCGTGGGAAGTAGAGTCTACACACGTTGGAGCAGCCCAGAGCATGAAGATTCTGGGGGTCCAGGTCCAAGGTTCAGGCAGGACTGAGGGGCGGGGGAAGCTCTCTGCTGCTCCCTCCCCTCCAGGGAAGCCGGAGAGGCCCTACTTGGACAGCTTGTGAAGTTGATCTACTACGTAAGATTCCCTTTGGCACAGACTGGTCTGCTACTGTAAAACATTTACAAACAATTCCTGCTGTTTGGCACTGCTGCTGCGAGTAGGGGCACTTTGGCCCAGAGGCCGGGGCGGGGAGGATCTTACCCAAGGTCACCCAGCTGCTGGGCGAGCTGGAGCAGAAGCCAGCCCTCCCTCTCACTGGCCAGTGGCATCTGTACCAGCCATATGGGAAACAGGCTGGAGTTCATGTGCGGCGGGGAGGGCCCTGGTGAAGACTGGGTTCCCCGAGAGTGTTCACATTCCCCACACGTGCTGATGCCTGGCACACACCAGCCCAGCCAACACACTTCACTCATGTGTCCGCTGTGTGAGTCAGGGGAGAGAGAAAGACACAGAGACAGAGAGACCGAGAGACGGAGGGAGATTTATTTTAAGGAATTGGCTTGCGTGATGACGGGGGTTGGCAAGTCTGGAATCAGCAGGGCAGGCCCGCACTCTCGAGTTGAAGGCTGGCATCTCAAGGAGGGTTTCTATGCTGCAGTCTGGGCCCAGAATCTTTTCTTTGGGGAACCCCGGTCTTTGCTCTCAGGACCACCAACAATTGGATGAGGTCCACTCACATAGACAAGGTCATCTGCTTTACTCAAAGTCTACTGATGTAAATGTTACCTCTGAGAAATGCCTTCATGGCAACATCTAGACTGGTCTTTGACCCAACAGCTGGGCACCACGGCCTAGCCAGGCTGAAACGAAACATTAACCATCATATCCACAGCCCCTCTGCACCAGCCCAGGGAAGCAGATGCTGGCTTTGGGCCCAGCAGATTTTAAGCCAGACCTGGGAGAGGAGGTGAGGGCACCACAGCAGGGAAGGGTAGGGGGCACAAGGTCAGCAGGTGGAGGGCACAGCCGGGGGGACTATAAGGCTCAGCAAGAAGGTAGCCCCTACGGGAATAGGAGGAAGAGCAGGTGCCCCTGTGTCCAGGAGACAGGGCCTATTGGAAGTGACTCCTACAGAAGTTCTTAGTGGCATGCCATGGAGGAAGGGCCCCAAGGCTGGATTTGGGAGCTCGAACCGAGATTCTTCCCAGGGTCAAGGCAACAGTGGAGGATCCTGACAGGAGATGACTTGGTTCACACGTAGTTAGGAAGCATTCACAGAGTGGGGGCACTGTTCAGGGGGCCTGCAGGCAAGGGCTTGGTACTGCTGAGCACGAGTCATAAATCAGAAACCAAGAAGGGCAGAGTGTGCTGCTGAGTGGTGGTCTGCCTATGAGGAGAGGGGAGGTAGCCTTGACTCAAGTCCCACAGCTGTCCCCCCATATCTCCACCTGCCGCAGCTGCCCTTGGGCTAACATTCTGACCTCAATGAGGTGAGCTAGGTGGGGGCAATGTGTCTGTTGGAGGCCAGACCTGGAGGCCCAGGGTTTGGCCCAACTCTGCCTCCCTCCCTGGGGATACCTGTCTTTGCATTCCCCTGCTCCTCCCAGCCCAGATTGGCCACACCCTTGGGTTTGAACCCATACTTTGACCTTCCATCAAAAGGAGGGAACAGTGTCTAGCAGCTTCAAGGCTCCTGAGAGCAGGCCAAGGCCAGGCGGGGGCAAGTTACTCCTCAGAGGGAATCCAGATTTGTGCAAATGACCCCCAACCCACTCTCAGCCAGGCACTCCCCCAGGGGTCCCCTGTCTTCTGTCCCAAAGGATGAAGCTCTCTTTGGTGTCCTCTTGTCTTCTGGCTACCCCTCTGGCATCAGCTGACAAGGGCTGCGTGAAAGCTGCTTCTCTTCCTCTCACTGTTCCGGCAGCCCTGCCTTGTGTGCTCTCCTCAGCCCTTCCTCGAGGTTCATCCTGGTGGAGTTCTTTACCCCGAGGGTATGGCTGAAGCTCAACACTTCGGCTTTTGCCATTGAGATAGTAGGTCTAGTGGGGTTTCTCCTCTGCCATGAAGAACAGGAGAGTGTCCAGGCTTTCTGTACAGCCTCATGTTTAAGGTCATTGAAATCCTAAGGCAGGTACTAACTGTACTCTCATTTCATGGGGGAGCACTTGAGACTTAGAGAGGGTGGATGGCTTGCCCAAGGAAGTGCAAGGAGTAGAGACAGTCTGGGAATCCAGAGCCCTGCCATTCCTAAGTGCCTTGGGGTTGTGCTAGTTCCTCCTCTGGTCACACAGTCTAGCAAAGCCTCTTCCCTGCTCTAAACAGAAAGCCCACAGGTCAGGAACAGGCTTGCTGGAAACCCCAGCTCAGACCTGAAGTCATTAAGACCATCCCATATGGGGAGGGGATGTCCTTTGGGGGCATACTCGTCAATGAGGGGCAACCTAAGGGGGAGAGACTCAAGTTCAGGGCAGGGAGAGCTTCTATCCCTTTCTATCCTCCCCGGGGCTGTAGTCTCAAGCTCCCTAAGCTGTTGTTTTAAAACAGATGCTTATTTTTTAGTTTTAATTTTTATTATTGAAGTATAGGTAACATACGCATTATTTCAGTTTCAGGAGTACAACATGGTGATTTCACAAGTCTATACTCTACTCAGTGCTCGCCACGATAAATGTAGTCATCCTCTGTCACCATACAGGGTTATCACAGTATCAGTGACTACATTCCCCCTACTGTGCTTTTCATCCCCCTGACTTATTTATCTTATAACTAGAATTTTGTACCTCTTCATCTTCTTCACCTATTTTGCCCATCCCCCTCCCCCACCCCTCTGGTGACCACCAGTTTGTTCTCTTTATTTATGAGTCTGCTTCTGTTTGTTGTTGTTGTTTATTTGCTGATTTGCTTTGTCCACTGTAAGTGAAATCATATGAAATTAACCTTTCTCTGCCTGACTTATCTCACTTAGCATTACACTCACAAGATCCATACATGTTGTGGCCAATAGCAAGATCTCATTCTTCTTTATGGCTAAGTAATGTTCCATTCCATGTGAATGCCTCATCTTCCTTACCCACTCATCTATGGATGGACACTTAGGTTGCTGCCCATTGTCTTGGCCATTGTAAATAAGTATATATCATTTCGAATTGGTGTTTTTGGTTTCTTTGTGTAAATACCCAGTAGTGGAATTACTGGATCATATGGTATTTTTATTTTTAATTTTTTGAGGAATCTCCGTACTGTTTTCCAGAGAGGCTGCAGCAGTTTACACTCCTGCCAACAATACGCGAGGGTTCCTTTTGCTCTACATCCTTGCCAACCTTTGTTATTTCTTGCCTTTTGGGTACTAGCCCTTCTTGACTAATGTGAAGTGATACCTTGTGATTTTAATTGGCATTTCCCTGATGATGAGTGATGTTGAGCATCTTTTCATGTGTCCATTGGCCATTATGTCTTCTTTGGAAAAGTGTCTATTTGGTCCTCTGCCCATTTTTAATCAGATTATTTGGGGTATTTTTGGTGTTGAGTTGTATAAGTTCTTTTATATATTCTGAACATTAGCCTCTTATTGGATATGTTATTTGTGAATATCTTCTGCCTTTTCATTTTGTTGATAATTTCCTTCACTGTGAAAAAGCTGTTTATTTTGATATAGTCCCAATAGTTTATTTTTGCTTCTGTTTCCTTTGCCTTAGGAGACATATCCAGAAAAAAGTTGTTAAGGCCAACGTCTAAGAAATTACCACTTGTGTTTTCTTTTAGGATTTTTATGGTTTCAGGTCTCACATTTAGGTCTTTAATCCATTTTTAGTTTATTTTTGTGTACAGTGTTAGAAAGTGGGCCAATTTCATTCTTTTGCAGGTAGCTCTCCAGTTTCCCCAGCACCATTTATTGAAGAGACTTTTACCAGTAGCCCATGATCCTGGGCCTGTTGTGGTCCCCAGGGGCAAGAGGATCTGTATCAGGCTTCAAATCTGCCCTACCACGATTCCCCACCCCGACCCCTGCCAACGGCCCCCCTGATACTCCAGGTCCTCCAGGATATGGCCATTACCACTTCTCTCACTTCATAATCTGGAAACTTCCTTTTCCCTCCATGGTGCTTCTCCTGCACCTCCTACCCTTCTCTTCCTTGACACACGACCGTAAAGCCACCAAAGCCTCCCCTGTATACTTCCAGTGTATTGTTCAAAGCCCAGCAGTGCCTGCCCCCTCCTCTGCCTTCCCCGAGGTGCCCATTGGGAAGGGTTTTGCCATTCCCCCTTGCCTCCTCAACGCCCTCAGTTAACACCTTAGTCACAGAGTGTGTGTGGTTTAGAGGGGAAGTGCTGCAGGTGGCAGAATCAGTCTACCTAGAAGACCAGAATCGACTGTAGGTCAGCAAGCAACTAGCCTAGGTCTTGGCCCAGAGTCAGTGTTCAGGAAACAGAAAGGAAAAACTTCACGGAAGTTCTTGGAACTCACCCAGCAAAGACTGAGACAGAAAGACATTCTAGAATCCTAGAACCAAAGTCTGGGGCAGTGGAGAGGGCCCTCAAGCACCTTGTGCAGAGTGTCCAAGTCAGGCTGAGCATCAGGGACACCGGGGCTGCTGTTTAAAATGCAGAAGTTCTGCTGACCACAGACACGTGCCTCAAGGGCATGAGTCAGAACAGACCACAGCTGACGATGGGCAGCTCCAAAGATGTCAGTGGGAGAGGTTTGGGGATGCCTGGTCTGTGCTGCCGCCCTAGGACTGGGAGCTTAGGGCAGGAACAGCCCCAGATGGAATTGGCAGGAACCTGTACATCCTTCAGTCCCTCGGTGCAGCCTTCTGTCTACTGCTTTGGACCCAAACGTAGTGTTTGTCCAGCACTCAGCTAGAAGCTGGAGCCATAGCAGTGAACATGCCATCAAAAAACACCAAGGAGCAGGGGGCCTGCCGCTCGGATGAGGTGTGGGAGGGGCAGTGCAGACAGGGGTCAGCCTAGTCTCATGGGCAGGACAGACAGACGGAGAACAAGGAGGTAACCCACAGGGATGGGAAACCGAAGGAAGAGAGCAGTGGCCAGCAGAGAGGACTGTGTGTGTACAGGCTCTGAGGCCTGGGAGCAAGAGGGAGGCCTGTGTGGCTGGATCCCAGAGTGCAAATAGAGGAGCAGAGGGGCAGGCACTGGGGCAGGGGAGGCTGCCACAGGGGCGGAGGCAGGGCCAACAAACACATGAAAAGGTGATCGACACCACTAGCCACTGAAGAAATGCAAATCCAAAAGTGCAATAGATACCACCTCATGCCACTAAGATTAAAAACAAAACAAAACAAAACAAAACCCAGAAAAGAACAAGTGTTGGGGAGGCTGTGGAGAAACTGGAGCCCCTGTGCACTGCTGGAAAATGGGGCAGCTTCTGCAGAAAACACTTTGGTGGTTCTTCAGAAAGTTAGACAAACAGTTTCCATGTGCCCCAGCATTTCCGCTCCTGGGGTACGTACCCAGGAGAACTGGCACGCCGACAGTGAAGGCTCATGGCAGCATTATTCATAATCCCCAAATGTAGAAACAGCCCAAATCTTCATCGACTGGCGGGCAGATAAGCCGCAGTCCATCCATAACGGTACACTACCCAACCCTGAAAGATAATGAAGTGCGGATCCACGCCACAGTGTGGCTGAACTGTGAAAAGCTCTGGTTGGGTGCAGAGGCCAGTCCCGAAAGGCTACATGCTGGATGATGGCATTCGTGCGCGATGTCCGGCAGAGGCCGATCCCTACAGACGGAAGACAGGTTAGTGGTTGCCAGCGGCGGGCGGGGAGGGGAAGAATGGAGTGACTGGTTGATGGTACGTGGGTTTTGGAGGGTGGGGTGATGAAAATGTTCTGGAATTAGTGGATTAATTAATTCGAGTCAGGCCTCTGCTCAGCGGGCAGTCTGTTTCTCCCTCTGCTTCTCCCACTGCTTCTCCCCCTGCGCATGAGCTCTCTCTCTCTCTCTCAGATACATAAAAACAATATTTTTTAAAATGTTACTGGCAGATTTCATCACACACACCCCTATTAAGTACAATTTTTAAAAGTGGGGGCGGGACAACGGGAGGGCCGGTCGTGAGGCCAGCGCAGCAAGGCAAGGGCGGACTGGAGAACTGGCAGACTTCCTGCCGGTTGGGCGCACACTGCGAAGCCTCTCGGAGGCTCGTCGCGCGCCCCGCCCGAGCAAAGCTTCCCTCGCCGCCAGGTTTCCATAGGAGTACGCGGGGAGCTCGGGTACACAGGAGCTGTGCGGCCGTGCTGTGCAAGGAAAAGGCAGCTCCAGGGGACACTGTAACCCGTTCATGGCCATTCAGTAAATGACCAAGTCAGAACAGTCTGGAGTCACACTGCCCGCCTCCTTATCTGGACTGGGCCCCTGGGAGCGCCCTGTCCTTGTACAAAGTGTGCCGCTGATAACAGCAGTCTTTCCTTGCTTCCAGGCCCTCCGCACCTCTGGGCCTACCAGACGGAGCTGCCAGCCCTGGGGCCTCTTAACCCCGAAGCCAGGAAGCAGTTTTCTCTCGGGGAACCAAGCGAGGCTCTGCCTCACTCCCTTTGTAGAGACTTCCCCAGACTCCCAGATGGATCGTCCTCATTCGGTTCAAGAGCAAGAAACATATAACATGTGTTCTTACTTCATGGCCTCTGTTGTTGGCCTGGGAAGTCACTGAGAGGAAAATCAGAGGCAAGCGCAGGCTCTTTTCCTGAAAGCATTCATGAAAATGTTAACTTCTGAATTGGGTTCTCTGCTATGGTTCCAAGTTCATGAAGCTGTCATGGAAGGTGGTTCCAGAAGGGCAAATCATAAGAAGACAGGGAAGCCCTGAGGGTGTCTTCCCCAGTACCTTTCCCCCACTTGTCCCTTCTGCTTTATGCCCTTTGCTCCTTCTGGCCCCCTAGCCCCCACCAGCCTGGCACCCCAAACTTCTGGTCTCGAAGATGGGGTTCATGTGAAGATGAAAGTATGACACTGAGCCCCATGTGTAGCTTATAATACTTTTTGATAGGGTCCATGACAATTATGACTTCAAATCATAAAAAAAAGCACTGCTGATTTTTCTCAGGGACCTTGCTTTTTCCAACAGAATTGGTCCTCTGAATTGTGAGATTGTATCTTTCCCCACAGGACTCAATAGACTTCTTAATGACAAAGACAAAAAGCAGCTGTCCACCTTATTCTCTGAGCCGACTCAGCTCTTCCAGGGAAGAAGGTTGCTCCTCCATGGCCTGGACGTTCTCCAAGTGCCTCCTAGGTCTGGCAGGGGTCTCGGGCAGACATCTCCTTTAGGCACACGATGTACTAGGGCCATGATACTTTTAGCGGCTCCTGAAAATATTTCACTTTCTTTTCAAATCAGAAGGGAGACAATGAACTTTTAGACAGAAGAAAATATTTTAATAGGTACTATTATGTGGATTCATAGACATTCATATGAATTGACATCCTCATCTTTATAGCAAGAGTCATAAACTATAGTTGTTATGTATATTTTTAGTGAAGAAGGGGCCCACAAAAGGGGAGGTGTCGGGGCCACAGATGTCACTGCAACCCTGGGCCCCCCAGCAGGGAGGCACTTTCCCTCTGGTCATCTCATTTCCGATTCTGATCACCAGCAACCCTGCAGAGAGGCTGCACTTTGGAAAAAAGAGCTCGTTGGTGTCACCAGTCCTGAATGCCCCTTGCTGCCATTTCAGGGTCCTTTTCTGCCATGGAGACATTAGGTGGAAGAGCCCCTACTCCGGAGAGGAGAAGCTCTCAGTCTACCCCCAAGCCTCATCTGCCACCTTCTCCAGCTACCACTGGGCTGCCCGGAAGAGAGCAGCATGGTCAGAACAGCACAGGTAAACGTTAACCACTAATTCCGGTCAGAACCATCATTGTTAAAACCTCCATTTGCTGTGAGGCTATAGTTGGTCCAGGTCCTGGGGGTGCCCACAGAGTGCCAGCCTGGCTCAGTCAGGTTCTCCACAGAAGCAGAGCCAAGAGATGAGATAGACAGATGGACCTAGATAGATGGATGGCGGGGGGGGGGGGGGGGGCAGGTGAATGGATGAATAGAGAGATGGATAGATTTGAGGGAGCTGGTCGCAAAAATTGTGGGGCCTGGCAAGTCCCACATCTGTAGGGCAGGCCAGCAGGCTGGAAACTCAGTCAGGGGTTGCTGATGTCATTTGGAGGTAGGATTTCTTCTTTCAGAAACCTCGGAAGCCCTTTCACTGAGTGTATGAGGCCCATCCACGTTATCAAGAATCAGCAGTCTTCTTGAAGTCAACTGATTGTAGATGTTGCCTACTACTACAAAACACCTTCACAGCAACACTAAGATTAGTGTTTGATGGAATAACTGGGACCACGGTCTGGCCAGAGTCACACGTAAAGTGACACTCATGTTGCCCAGGCTGCATTGATATTGGTCAGAACTTGCTGGCTTATTTAACTGTTTGAATCCTCTGTAATTGTCTGCCTGCCTCCCTGGTCAGGAAGACCCAAGTCAGGTTCTCAACCAGAAGGACCTTGAACCACCCAGCCCAGTGTCTAACCCTTTGTCTAGGTCAAAGCGACGCTCTGTCCCCAGGGCCCCTTGGTGCAGCTCATGCCCCTTGCTGCCATTCCCTGCCTCGTCCTGGCCCCTGTAAACAATGGCCAAAAGTGAGCACTGTCAGTGCCCTCTCTGGGTAGTCCTGTTCTCTGGGGCTCTGCAGTCCTAGATGCAATGGCAGGAAGGACCAGCCCAGGGTCCTATCTTCAGGTTCTTGGGCTTTTTCCTCTTGTGGGAGTGGAGGGCAGGGACTGAATGTCTTTGCCTTTCCAGCAGAGGGAAAAACACAGCCCCCTCCAGGGGTTCACACTCAGAGGAAGCCACTTTAGAGCTAGGCTACCAACATAGGACTCCAAACCCCTCCCCCCTCCATGTTGTCCTAGAGCTTGGGGGCTAGCTGAACACACTAGAAGCATCTAGAGTTTGTTGTTCAAACTACAACTCATGACCCACATGCAGTTGTCCTAAAATCACATTTGCAAACCTCAATCAGCATATTTGGAAACATGAAACAGAATAAAAAGAACATAATAGAAAATATTCAAGTGTATCATCTTAGTCCTTGTGGGCTATGATAGTAACAACAAAAAACTATACACTGGGTGGCTTAAACAACATTTATGTCTCACAATTCTGGAAGCTGGGAAATCTAAGATCAAGGCAGCAACAGAGTTGCTGTCTGGTAAGGTTCATAGACGGCCATCTTCTCACTGTGTCCTCACTTGGCAGAAAGACTGAGGCAGCTCTCTGGGTCTCTTATGACAGCACTAATCCCATTCATGAGGGCTCCACCCTGATGACCTCATCACCTCCCAAACACTGGGTTAGGATTTCAACATATGAATTCTGGCATATTCAGTCTAAGTAAGCATCCTGCCCCGGCTCCTCAAATTCATGTCCTTCTCACATGCAAAATACATTCATCCCACCCAACAGCCCCAGAAGTTTTAACGGGTTCTGGCAAGAGCTCTAAATCCTAAGGCCAAAGGCTCATCTATACCTCATCTAGATCCCCAATGAGCAAGACCCAAGGTCTGGTTCATCCTGAGGCCAATTCCTCTCCAGCTATGAACCCATGAAAGTGAACAAGTTATAGTGGTGGGATAGGCATAGGATAGTCACCTTCCAACAGGGAGAAATAGGAAATAAGAAAGTGGTAAATGGATCCCAAGTAAGTCTCAAACCAACAGGGCAGACATTAAACCTTAGGGATCCAGAATAATCCCCTTTGGCTTGATGCTCTTTCAGGCCCACTGGGCTGGCAACAGTACCCTCCAGCTCTTTGGAATGGCCCATGGTGGCTCTCTAGTTAGGCCCTGCCCCCGAGCTGGCTCTCTGCTGGTACCCCAAGGTTATCATTGGCTGGACTCCCAAGCCCATGGCTCCATGTGGCCTCCCTGTCCTTTGAAACCTAGGTGGGGACAGCCATGGCCTGATGCAGGGACCCTGAGCCTTTGGGAAAAAGTCATGTTTGCAGTGGAATAGCATTACCCTCCAGTCCTATAGGGTCTAAGAAGTCCAACATTCTTTCTTCATTTTGACCTCACTTTCTTTGTCTCCTTCAGTCCCGGGTGGCAGTGTTTCTGCTGGTGTCATCTCACCTCTGTGCCTAACCTTTGTTGATGATGGTCTGTAGTTTACATCCATGCTATTCTCCATATCAAAGGGTTGCTTGGCTACTACTTTTAGGGTTCTCATTTTTCCCAGTATGGGTGGGCTAAGAATTCTCCCAGTCTGAGTTATTTCCTTTTTGCTGAACAGTCCCATCTTTAAGTCACTTCTTGCTTCTCACATTCCACTATGAGCTGTCAGGAGGAACCAAGCCTCACCTTCAACGCTTTGCTAGAAATCTCTTCAGCTAATATTCTATTTCATTCATTGCAAGTTCAGCCTTCCATAAAACACAAGAATGTGAACACAGTTCAGCCAGGTTCATTGCCACTGGATAACAAGGATTGCCTCCCCTCCAATTGCCAATAACATGTCCTCATTTCCATGTGAGATCTCATCAGTGACCTTTTCCATCCAGAAGACTGAGGCTTTGTCCCTAGCACCCCTCTTTCCTTCCTGAGCTCTTGCTAAAGGCCCATGCACAGCAGTGAAGGCTCCAGTCTCTACTGTTCCAGAGTTGCTTCCACATGTTTAGAGATTTGTTACAGCAATGCCCCACTTCTCAGTACCAATTTCTTGGTCTGTTTTGGCTGCTGTAACAGAATACCATAGACTGAGAAGTTTAAACAGCAAACATTTCCTCCTTCCAGTTCCGAAGGCTAGGAGGTCCAAGATCCAGGCACCAACAGACTTGATGTCCGGTGAGAGTCTACTTCCTGATTCATAAACAGCCAACTTTTCGCTGTGTCTTCTCAAGATGGAAGAGGCAGGGGAGCTCTCTAGGGTCTCTTTTATAAGGACGCCAGTCCCATTCATGAGGACTCCACCCTCACAAACTCATCGCCTCCCAAAGGCCTCATCTCTTGATACCATCACCTTGAAAGTTAGATTTCAACATACAAGTTTTAAGGACACAAACCTTGGGAGTATAGTAGTATCTTAAGTAGCAGTCTAAGTATTGATTCATGAACCTTTTGTTACACTTTATACTGATTAATATGCGTACTTGTGTTGGGGGTTGATGCAAAACGGATTTCTTAGTATAAAAATGTTTGAGGGGTGCCTGGCTGGCTCAGTTGGTAGAGCATGTGACTCTTGATCTCAGGGTCATGAGTTCGAGCCTCACATTGGGTTTAGAGTTTACTTAGAAAAAAAAATGTTTAAGATAAAAAGTGAAAAAATAAGGTAAAAATGTTTGAAGTCATCAATGTAGCCAAATAAGCCATTGTGCAGATGGGGAAACTGAGACCTAAAATTAGGGATGGGACATGTTTAAGGTCTTATAATGAGGAAGAACAGAGAAGGGTTAGAATCAACAAGTGGTCACCTGACCTAAGCCCACATCCTCCAAGCTGCCTGCTGAGCTGTGGCAGTAGCCCCCTAGGACTCTAAGACTTGACATCACCAAGGAAGCTCAAGGTCCCCTAAACAATCCCAAGCACATCTTAGAGGAACAAAAGCTGTTTTTACTGTGGGTTGGATTTTTTAAAGTGTGTTCAAGTATGCAATACAGTATTGATAATCATTTTACAAAACATTGGGTCGTGCACCTTAAATATAAACAATTATTTGTTGTCAATAAAGCTAAAGAAAAAAGTCTCCAGGCGTGCCTGGCTGGCTCAGTTCAGTGGAGCATGCAACTCTTGATCTCAGGGTTGTGAGTTCAAACTCCATGTTGGGTATTGAGATTACTGTAAAAAAATAAAATAAAATAAAATCTTTTAAAAAAAACCTCACCCCCCCAAAACTGCATTCACCTTTGGATTGCAGTCACAAATTCAAAGTAATTTTATTACTTAGGGGATGCTGTGTTTTTGTATATTTCTGCCCACCTACTATCCACTTTCCTGGCTTCTAAACTCTCTTTCTTTCAGGGGTGTTGTGTGTCTCCACACCAGCCAGGGTTGACTTGAAGAATCACAGCCAAGGTATAGAATAACAGGGTTATCGTAGGACGAGACCCACTGCCTGGGGTGGGGATTGAGGGCTGGTGGAGGGCTCTAAGTATCAGGCATTGAGCTTGCTGTCACCCAGGCTAACAGTCAGGAGGGAAAATGAGACATGGGCAAGAACTAGGGCAAACTACTACCCCCATCTGTCTCTGGCCACCTCCAACCTGGGTACCATGAGTGACCTGCAAGGGAAGCTGGTGCCTCTCCCCAAGAGCATCACACACACTTGACCCCCACTAAAGGAAGAAAGCTGGCAGGAGCTGAGGCAGCTACAGGACTGGGACCCACCCTGTGTCAACAAGAGGAGCCACCAGATCGGGGCCACTGTGTGCAAACTACCACAGCACTGGCTTCTACTTAACTTACGTTTTCCAAAAGTCATTCGATTCTCCTGTGGTCTCCACTGACCAAAAGCTGTACCAGGAAGGGGTTTCAGGCACTGAAGAACTGGTTTCACTAGACTGGCATGAAGCAAAGCCACTGTCTTTAACCATTTTTTTTTTAAAGATTTTATTTATTTATTTGACAGACAGAGATCACAAGTAGGCAGAGAGGCAGGCAGAGAGAGAGGAGGAAGCAGACTCCCCGCAGAGCAGAGAGCCCAATGTGGGGCTCGATCCCAGGACCCTGAGATCATGACCTGAGCCGAAGGCAGCGGCTTAACCCACTGAGCCACCCAGGTGCCCCTGTCTTTAACCATTTAGTGAAAGAAACAATAGGGGCTAGAAGTCTGGAAAACTCCAACATCGTGAGACTGGCTGTGTGTTTGTTCCAGGGCCTGATGTGGTTGGGAGCAGGCAAAGGCAGCTTCGTACTCCTAACACTGCCTCCTCACAGACTTCATATCACCTTGTAGTCTCTGGGTTCGAGGCCTCATTTGCTTATAGATACAGGGTCCTAAGAATATTAATAAGCCAGAGGCCCAGTTCTTGCCCCTACTTGCACTTAGGCTCCGGAATGTTTATGTCCCTAAATCATGTTTAACTCTTACCTCCCAGTGGGATGATACTTAGAGGTGGGTCATTTGGGAGGTAATTAGATTTAGATGCGGTCACGTGGGTGGAGCCCTATGATGAAGTTCGTGCCCTTATAGGAAGAGGAACAGAACCCCTCCCTCTCTCTCCGCCATGTAAGGACACAGCAAGATCGTGGCTATCTGCAAACCAGGAACAGGACCCTCAATGGGAACCAAATCTGCCAATATCTTGATCTTGGATTTCCCAGCTCTAGAACGGTGAGAAATGTTTATTATTTAAGCCACCCAGTCTGTGAAATCTTGTTACAGTAGCCCAAATTGACTAACACACCCCTTAAGTATTTCTGGGAATTCCCGAAGGAGCTCTTGTTAGTGTTCACAAACCGTCTTCTTCCTCTTCAGAATTCATTCCCATTTATTGATATCTGCTGCCCAGGGATCCCTTTATAGAAACCACCCTGCTACCTGGCCAAAAGCCATGCCAAGGGTCTGTTCCTGGTACTGCCCAAACCGCCCACACCTCTTCATGACACAGCAGACTGGGGTTCTAGCAGGAAAAGAGAGAATACCCTCAACTATCTTGGGCACATTTTGTTCTCTTGGCTCTGAGAAGCAAGGTCCATTGGGCCCAGAGGCCATAGTTCCCTCAACAGAGCTGTAATTCCTGCTGCTCTGGATGAAGGGCTTGCTCCTGGGATTCACAGTCCCAGCCACCTAACACTTCCACCCTTCTACCACCTGGTGACCCCACCAGTCCTCAGGCCTGTGGAATGCCTTCATGTTCTGCCCCTGCACGTCTGGAGAGATCTGTGGACTGTTTCTGAATCCTTAAACTAAGCCCCTTGGTAACTTACTTGGACTTTGTGAGTTAGCCTATCTACTTATCCCCCTTTCCTGATCTCAGCCCCCAACAGGAAAAATGTCTCCCCATCGCTCACTCAAAAGGAAAGTGGTCCTGATTTCCTCCCAGCATCCTTCCCTCAGCTGGGATGGAGGTTCAGCCCAGGCTCTCAGGATGGATGCCCCCCCCTTCCAACACTGTTCGTCCTTTTCCAGATGGGAACACAAAATTTACAAGTCTTTATGCCCCAACCATGGGCCTGGCTGTTCTTATAACCTTCTGACAACTTTCATTTAGAAAGGGAAAAACCTGCCAGAATAATGCACACTACTTGAATGGCGTCCACGAGTTGGCCATATGAGCATTCCATGTATCATGCTATGGAAGATAGAAGTTGTAATGACAAGAAAAGTGTCTTGCAGCTTGGCATGGGACTGGTAGCAAGACCTCACAGGAGATCATCAATAGGGGGGTGGGGCAGTTCACAAAATGGCAGCCGTTCTCAGAACACTGTCCCCTTGGAATTTAGAGAAATGATGGTACCTTTCTTTTCATAACAAACAATGGTTTGTTATGGAACAATGCTTATTAGTCCATCTCTTGTGCCCTCTGCATCCCACTTCACATTACCGTCAACTGTCATGCTCATCTCTTTTAAAACTTGACCTCAGTTCAGAAGAAAGCAAGGTCTGTTCCAGAACAGAACATCTGTAAGTGCACAGTTAAGAGTGTTCCTGGGGCCTGGCTCTGTCCAAAGGAATTCCTATAACTCTATCAGGGGTCACCCTCCCAGGTGCTTCAGGTAAGGGGAAACCTTAGGAAGGCCTTTTGGGGCCGGCCTCCCAACTCACTGCTTTCCCCTCGTTGCTGTGGTCAGTTGTCATTAATGGGCCCCCTAGTGAAACCTTTGTTGGATGGCTCTAGTCATTCAGTGTTAGCACCATCTAGCATTTTCCTTGGGTTTCCAGCAGACGTTTGTCCAAAGTGGGCATCTTGAAGTATAAATATAGACCCCCAGAATGACTTAGTGGTCAAGGGGTGCCCTGGCATCAAAATGATGGTTCCACCAAGGGCCTCCAGCCTCCCCGGTCTGGACAAGAAGTTCTCCTCAAAGTTGCTTCCCTCATGATGATGTTGCCCATCCTTTGTCAAAACAAGTTAAAAATAAAAAGGTACAGGGCTGCCTCGCTGGCTCAGTTGGTAGAGCATGCAACTCTTGATCTTGAGGTCATGAGTTCAAACCCCACATAGAGCTTAAAATAAAGAAAGTAAAAGAGAGGGAAAAAATTAAAAGGTAGAAAAAATTTCCCAATAGTAAAATAAGCTAGAAAACAGCACCCTAAAAGGAAAGTAGATTGAGTGGCAAAAAGTAAACAGTGCTGACGACAAAGACAAAGCCCAGCAAAAAGAAAGCCCACAGGGGACCCAAAGAGGTCAGTGACCACAGTTGTGGGCAGCAAGGGCGCTGTGGCCAGCCAGTGCCAAGCTACCTTCCCAGCGGGGTCTCCAGAGGTAGTATCTAAGTCTTGGGAGCTACATACATCCCACCCTGAGCTTTGAATGGCAGCCTCTTAAAAAACACAGGTGTACTTTGGGTGACACAGTGGTTTGCAGTCAACAGATATCTCCTCCCAAGCAGATCAAGGGCAGTACCCCTTGAGAGCATCCTCGTAATTTCATCAACCACAGCTCTCTGGAGTATCTCTGTCCTGAGATGTGCCCTATGTTGGCCCCCCAGGGTTCCACTTGGCTCCACTGCCCATGGAACTCCCAGTCTAATGGGAATACTTTTTCCTCCCTGTTTTACTGAGGTATAATTGACAGATAAAATTGTAATGTATTTCAAGTGCACAATGTGATGATTTGATACATGTAGACATTGTAAAAGTATTCCCACAACTGAGTTAATTAGCACATCCATCACCTCACATATTTACCTTTTTTTATGAGAACATTGCATTTCTCCCCCCGCCCCAGCAAAGTTCAGTTATGCAGTCCAGCACAATCAACTATGGTCACTATGTTTGACATGAGATCTTCAGACCTTACTCATCCTATAACTGAAAGTTTGTACCCTTTGACCAACCTCTCTTCATTTTCCCCTACCCCTCAGCCCCTGGCAACCAGTTTTGTGCACTCTGTTTCTGTTGCCATGAGTTTGACTTTTCTCCCCTCATTTTAATAGTAGTCCACCTTGTCCCCCTTTCCCTTATGCTTCGTGTTTCTCATGCCATGTTTAAGAAATCTTTCCCTACCCTTAGGTCATGAAGATATTCTCCTTTAAGATCTGAAAGCTTTATAGTTTAACCTGTTACATTTAAGTCCTCAGGCCACCGGGTCTTGATTTTTGTGTGGGATGTGAAGTAGGGGACCTATTTCATGTTTTATCCCTGTAGATACCCAATTGTCCCTGCATACTCGACTGAAAAGACGATTCTCTCCCCACTCCTGTGCACTGTCTCCTCTGTCATAAATCAGACTTTATCTGTGCATGGGGCTGTCTCCAGGCTCAATCTTCTATTCCATCAGTCTGTCTGTCCAGCTTTATACCAAAACAACAGAATACAGATGTCTCTCAATAGCTACTGACCCAGGCTGTGTTCACTAGGGATTAGAAGGCTAAAGGTTGGGTATAGCCACATTAGTAAGGATCTAGAAAATCAGTTGGAAAAGCCTGAAGTTGGTGAGAGGTGGGGCACAGTGTTCCCTAGCATGTCCGGGAGCAAAAGAGAGAGATTCTTAGGAGGATGAGTGGAGAATCAAGTTGGGTCTCAGCATGGGAGCATGAGGCTAACAAAAGAACACAGGGATTACTGGGGTGTTCAAGCTGAGATCACAGGGGCCTGGATGAAGGAGAAACAGGGAGGGATGCATCCAAGAGACACTGAGAAGAGAAAGTTAAGATGATGGCATTTTGTTACGACTCAGTAGAAGAGTAAGGGGGCTGGAGACTGAAAGATAATGCTAAGCTTTCTGGCCCAGAAACTGAGAGATGATTCTGGTTTGATGAAACAGACCCACAAAGTAGTCAGGGGAGTGTGTTTTCTGCTGTTCAGTCCTAAGAGTTCAGTTGGAGCCCCCGAGAGCCCGAGTGCTCCCGACTGAACACAGAGCCCACAAGCCGGGCTGTTGAGCATGACACGTCACCCGTGGCTTTGGGCTTTGGGAGTTGAAAGGGGACTTTGAGTCATATTCAGGCCCCCTTGGGTAGTGTTGAGTGCATTCTCTTTGCAGTCCAAACCCGGCTGGATCATAAGGACATCCCTGAACACACCATTTGAAAAGTAAGCCATTGTCTTCCCAATGGCAAAGGTTACCCAGATTAAAACAACAGCAGCAACAAAAAATAGTGACCAAAACTAAAGGAAAAACTAACTTGAAAAACAACAACAACCCAATTAACCCTAGGCTAATTCACAGAACACTATAAAACATATCTAATATTGAGGGGTGCCTAGCTGGCTCAGTCCATAGAGCATGTGACTCTTGATCTTGGGGTTCTGAGTTCCAGCCCCAGTTCAGGATGGAGATTATCTACAGAGAGGGAGGCAAACCGTAAGAGACTCTTAACTCTAGGGAACGAGCTGAGGGTTGCTGGAGAGCGGCGGGATGGGGGATGGGCATTAAGGAGGGCCCTTGATGGAATGAGCACTGGGTGTTACATGCAACTGATGAATCACTCAATTCGACTCCTGAAGCTAATAATACACTGTATGTTAACTAAATTGAATTTAAGTAAAAAAATTAAAAATAAAAAAATAAAATCTTTAAAGCAGAATAAATAAAAGGTATTGCAAATACTTTGTAAATGCTTAAAATATTCTTTTTTTCTGTCGGTCTAGTCTGTTGAAATGCATGGCAACCTTCCTCTCCATCTCCTGCCCCTGCTGATCTGTGCCAAAGCATTCAGGTCTCATAGTATTATGGAAAGGCAAAAGCATATTTACAGAGACTGGATGGGTATAAAGAGCAGATAAACCAAGTCTCTTGAGAAAATAAAATCCCAAAGCAGATTATATACGTTGTAAGAAAACTAAAACAGTGTTCACAACTCAATTACACCACCAATCGGGTTTTTAGAAAGAGACCATTCACATTTTAGGTCATAAAATCATTCCCTTAATCTCTTAGACAGCAGATAAAATTGAGATTTAAGATAAGATTTGCTTGGTTAATAATGATATGAAAATCTTTGGCAAATAATTAGGAGGGATTTGGCTGTATACGAACCAGCTAATTCCAACACATGTTTAACAAAGAATGGGCTAAGGGAGGAATTGGTATTTACTTTTTCTTCTTCTATATGAAAATGGAAAGGCCTCTCATTTTGAATACTACTGGGGCTTGCCACGAAATCAAAGGTGCTATGGGAGCACATCCTGGGCATGAGGAAGGGGCTGGACCAGGAAGTCTAGGCGCCCAGAAACATCTTCCCCTGAAAGACAGCCAGAGTCCCCAATCCCCTGAAGCCAAACTGTGGCATGGGCCACAAAGTTGTTATCTTGAGTTTCTGTAGTCACTTCTCCTTTGTTCCCTGGCATGAGAGCCACAGCTGACTTCTCCGGGGCCTCAGGAAGTCCTACGCTCAAGCCACCCAGCTTTCAGGTGTAAGGGAGTTCCGGCAAAGCTAAAGACCACATTCCTCCACTCACTTACCCAGGCGCTCACTCCTCCGTTAATCCCACCTCCAAAATTCTACATCATTTACTTCTTCCCTTTGTTACCTCTCTTAGCCACGAATGTGAGCTCCGTGAGAGCAGAGACTTTCATTGGCCTTGTTCAGTGCCGTACCTCTTGTGGCTAGAACAGCGCCTGCCACACGGTGAGCACCCATTAAAATATCCGTTGAATAAGTGAGTAAATTGTGGCGGAAGGAGGGAGCAAGGTGTTGGAGTTCTCTTTAGAAATGCTTCACAGAAAAGGGAATCCCAGAGATGGACCTTGGAAAAGGAAAAGGGTCTTGGTGGCTAGCCAGGGTTGACTAGCACCTGGGCCTGGGACAAGCAAGAGAAATGGCCCAGGGGTGGGGAATTGCCTGCAATGTTCAGAGAACAGAGGGGCCCTGCACAGGAATGTGGGTGTCAAATAAGATTGGGACGGAACCAGCAGGAGCGGTCAAAACCAGATAGAGGTGCTGCGTGGTCTCCTGCGCGTGTTGGGGTCTAGAGAAAGAAATTTGACGTCCACTTACTCCAAAGGCCAAATGCCTAGTGGAGCCAAGACTTGCAGCCTGGGAGATGGCAGGAGACCTCAGATTCCCTTTACCGAGGACCTACTGAGCACCTAGTGTGTCTGCAAGAAAAGTCGAACTCAGAGGGAAAAACTAGCAGCAGAAGGTGTAACAGGAAGGGCCCTGGCAGGGGAGGAGGAAGGGGGTGGGACCCCAGCTGGGCCTCCCAGTCTGGCTGTCAGTCCTGTGATGGGCACAGGCCAGCTGATCCCAAGGGCCCCTGCAGGCTTGACATTCTGGGACTCTAATTAAAGAAGCGAAAACTTCATTCCAGAGAGCTGGGAAAATCCTTGGGTTCAATTTTACCTCCCAGGGCTGGCAGTTCAGCACGCTCAGAGGCAGTTAAAAGAAATGGAATGGAAATCCAGAGAGCCTAATTGTCCCTCGGCAGACTTGTTTGCTTCGAGATGTCAGCAACTCTTGGAAGAATGCAGGGGAGCAGCCTTTTCACAAGCAACTGTCTGTAGTTCGGTTTCTGATCTTTTCTTTATACATTGCGAAGAGGATGGGTCCCTTAGGCCAAGAGGAACTCCAAGACCAGGATCCTTCCAAACTGAGCTTGCAAGAAACCAGATAAGAAACGTAGAGCTGGGGTCCAGGGGACCACAGGGCCACTCTTGTCCTAAACGGGTCTCCGTTTTCATAGAAGTCAATCCCACGAGCCACAGAGAGGGAAGTTCCTATTCCAAAAGGCTCAGCTGGGCTGTCCTCTCTGGGTCCAGCTTAGGGAAAAGGGCTCTGAACTGTGAAACAATGGGAGGCTGGAAAATCCACAGAACCCTTCATGAAAAACAAAATAAGTACACTCCTCACACGAGCTCTAATCGCAAATTTCTGTGGTTCGACTGAATTTCACTATCTAGGAAGGGTGAGGGTCACACAGTCCAAGCAGGACGCCGACCCCGGGGAGGCCCCACAAAGCCACTCAATGTATGTAAGGTTGAGAGTAAAAGGCTTCCTATCAGTTTGGGGGTATGAGGTGAGTGAGTGGGGAGGGGAGGGAGGAGGCCAAGTCCCAAGCGGGTTAGGGTTAGGGTTAGGGTTAGGGTTAGGGTTAGGGTTAGCTTCTCACCTGCTCCCAGTGGCACCATCGCTAGGTGGGAAGCAGGGGTGTGGTCCGAGGGGAAGGGTGAAAGATCCATCCCTGGATCGTAGATGGAGGAGCCTGTGGGTTATTCTAGGGGAGGGGCCTGGGGAGGAATTAGGAAGACAGGGCTGGGCTCCAGAGACTGGGGAACTCCCTTCAGGCATTTCCTTGGTGGTGTGTGGTAGAGGGGGGCAGGGTGCTGAAGTTCAGGTTTGGTCCTAGTCCCTTGGAGGGGGAAGACGGTTGGACATACCACTCTGGCACTAGGGCGAGAGGGAAGACCTGTGATCTCGTGCAGGGAGCCCCTCACCCACCCTCCGCCTCCTCCTTGGTCACCTTGGCCCCCAGGTACTCCACGGGTTTCTGGTTCAGTAAGACCCCTCTGGAGCCACCAGAGCCCTGTGTCTAGAGCTTCGGGCCCCCGCGCTGTCCCAGGGGTGGGGTCCCGTGGGGCCCAGCTGCCTGCCCCGAGTGGGGCTTGGGGCCCCTCGCCAGGCGGGCCTTTTCCGGCCCCCGTGTCTCCGTCCCAGGCTCGTCCCGTCGTGGTCTGTCTCTAGGGCCGCTCCTCTGCTCCATGGGACCTGCCCCCGCTGGCCCTCTGAGGAGGACGGGGGAGAGGGCTCGGTGGGGAGGGGGGCCCCGGATGGCAGCCCTCGGCTGTCTCCTCCGTGCATTCCCTCCGCACTGGGGACACGGGCCATCTCCGTGCTGGCGGGCAGGCTTCTGCCACCAGGGCCCCGTGTGTGCATCCCCTGGGCCGGGACCTTCCTGTGGACCAGCGACCCCAGTGGCCTGCTGTCCTTTGCTGAGAGGCCCCACACCAAGGGGGCGCGGGGGAAGCCACAGGCCCACACGTGGCAGTGGCCTTCCGCTTGTGGAGAGCAGCCCGTGATTCAGGGGCCGTGGGAGACAGGCAGACGTTCACGTGGGAGGCAAAGGGGACCCGGAGCTGAGGCCCCGTGCCCGCATTCCTCTGACAGCCTGGGGGTGTCAGAAGAGGGTGGGGGGGAGGAAGGGTGCGGGGAAAGAGGGAAGGAGGGAAGCCTCGGGTGCCCATCGGCAGAGCCCCGTCAGCCGGCACCAGGGCCCACTCGGGACCGGGGTGGCTGCTTCTGAGACGTGTCCGCTGTTCCCAGGGACCGTGTGCTCGACAGAAGTCCCCTTCGGCAGGTGACCGGGGTCAGCGGACCAGGCCAACAGAGTCCCCAACGAGAAAATCTCCCAGTAGCTCTGGCCTCGGGCCAGTTGCTCGTGGTGGGCTTGGATGGGGCTTCTGGGTCCTCTGGAGTCCACAGGCTCCCAGAGTCCGCAGAGAGCCCTGGCCAAGGACACTGGGTCCCCGGGCTGGCCCTGACTTGCCCATCCCCGCGGCTGCGGCCTCTGCCCCCTGGGGGCCTGGTCTCCGCACTCGCTCCGCGACATGGGCGGGAGATCTGGAGGACCCGAAGGGCCCTGCCTGTCCCTCGCACAGGCTCTCGGGGCCCGGCTGGCTCAGGGCTCCAGGCTCCAGAGCCACCCTGGGTCCGCTCTGGCCACCTGATTGATGCACGGGGATGGGAGCCCGGCCAGCCTTGGGTCCCTCGGTCTCCATCTCTCGGTCTTGTCACCACTCCAGAGGCAGGGTGCTCCCTCCCACTGTAGGGCTGAGTAAGAGTATCATCTGCAGCTCGTCCTCCCCCCACGCAGGGCAATGCCAGCCCAAGGCCCCTCTTGTCTACCCAGTGTGGGCTCCTGGGGCGCGGGCTTGGTCCCTGGGCAGTGTCCTTTGCTTGTTTGCTGCCTCTTGTTCATTTTATTTTTAGCCCACTTCACCAGGCTCTCTCTGGCCTCAGCAAAATGGGAGCGTGCCCAGAGAACACGCACGCAGAGGGTCCGCTGAGGGGCTGGGAGGCCAGCCGAGAAGCTGTTTGCTTCGCTTCTTCTATTTACTGGTACACTTGGAAACTGCTATTTATATTTTAACCCTCCAGGGACAGCCATGAATCTGTGGATAAAGAGTTGGTGTATTTCCAGCCTTGGAAGTAAGAAATAATCAGTAGTTACGGACCTCACCGAGACTGCCAGGGTGGAAGGCTGTGGGCAGGGCGGCCCTGAGTGGGAGGCCCTGGGAGTGGCTGCGGGGGGCGGGGGGCGGAGGTTCACCATGTCCCCACCCCCTCAGCTTACGGGGGCTGTGCATTGTGACAATCAACATGAGCCAAGGGCAGAACAGGCCCGTGAAAAATGTCAGGGCAATCAGGTAAAGGTTTCACACCTGGGAAAACGGAGACTCCAAACCTCCCCCTGCTGCAGAAGGTGCCGGAGGTCCCTCGGACGGTCAAGTGGCTAAGCTGGGCCAGAACCAGGGCCAGGGTTCCTCCCCTTGGTGCAAGAAGGGGTCATTCACAGGCCCAGAAGCCCCCTCTCCCCTTGCTCCACCCTGCAAGTGTACGTGGCCGGCCCGCACCCCGCCTCTGAGCAGGTACAGAGGGCCCCGTGGGCTGCGTGTGGAAAGTGGAGCTAGATGAGCTGCATCCGCCCTGGTCCCACCACTGGCTCCCCAGAGGGGCTGACAGTGAGGCCACTGAGGGGTCCGTCTGGCTATGGGAAGCAGGGGTTGCCCCAGTGGATACTGGAATCCTGTCTCTAGCGCAGCCCAGGCTTCGGGCCCTGGTCACATGTCTGACCCCAGCTCTTTGAAGCTGACTGGGAAGACTCCCAATATTAAGACTTCTCCACCGAGAGCTGTTTGGGTCTCGGATGCCCCAGTGTTTGGTCTGCTATAATGGCGATGTTTGGGGATGCTTATCCGTAAGCATTTTAGCAATCTGCCGAGTGGCCTGCTTGTTGTTTTTCGGAGCACTGGCTGCCGTCTGTGCAGCTTACTAACGGGAGACAGTTTAAGGACGTGTGTAGACACAACTGAGTTCTTCCTAGAGCAAGACTGGCTTTTGGGCTTCTCAGAACTTAACAGGAGGAAAGCCACCGAAATCCCTGCCCCCTCCCACGAGGTCTCTTTGCCTTGCTAATGACACCCAGCACTGCGCACTCATGGTGGAGAAGGGGGGTTTCTGTGGAGTCTGACAGCTCTAATGGTCCCTTTTGCCTCGCATTGTGCATTCTCAGCACGAGGCATCTGCTGGCTCGCTCTAGGCCTCTGATGGCACTGGCCTGGAGGAAGCCACCACCTCCCCCCCCCCCAACCCCCTGCCCGGGTTACCTGCCCACTCACCCTGGCCCAGCCACCACACCTGGGAGAGCACAGGTTTAGCTCAACTCATGGAGCCCATAGTTTACAGCTAAATCTACATACATCATAATCTAAAAGCAAACATTCGTCTTTGATCGCTCTAATTTATGCATAGAATCAGTTTACTGTTTTCGTCTTAATTATTATTTTTTTGAATAGCTTGGTGGCAGAAACTCCAAACCTGCTGAGTTTCATATTTTACTCTGCAACTTACTTTCTTGTGTGTTTTTTTCAATGTAAAACATCTCATTAATACAGGTAATCTGGATACTTTGTTTCAACCTTTCATGCTCATAGAACAAACCGAATGAAAATGTAGCTAAATTGTAGAGAAGCCTTTTCTCCATTTTGGGGGGGGCGGGGTCTGGAGCAAGAAAACGAAGAAAGTTCCAATCAGACGTATGTTCAGGGATGTGAGGTTCCATGAGATTTCCGTTAACAAAGCACTCAGGAGGGGCACCTTTCTTTTCTCTGCCTTCATTTCCCGAAGTGTTTGTCAGAGAGAGGCTGCTAGGGCCCCCCCCCCCCCGCACAGTTTGGTGAGGGCCCAGGGGCCATTTAGGCGGGTCACAGGCCACAGGCCACAAGCCACAGGTGCAGCAAAACCAGCGTCTGACACCATCCCCCCCACCCTGTCCGCCTGCTCCCAGCAGCCCATCAAGAAGCCCGGAGGTGATCCGAGAGCTACCCGACTTCATAGCCTTGGCCTCAGTGGCCGGAGGAAACTCCTCTCGGACCTCAGCCTGGAGTTTGAGGCTCTTGGAGGCGCCTTGGAGGTAAGAGAGGGCGCTGGAGGCAGAGGAAGGCTCTCCCTCTCGGCGCGTCACTGAAGCATCTCCCCTCCCTCCAGAGCCTGGGCGCTGTCGGTCCCCGAGCCCGCCCGCTTTGGCTGGGGACCCAAATTGCGGGAAACAAAGAGGCTATTTAGGTGCAAATATCCCTAATGAATGAAGAAAGGAGATTCATTTGCCAGATTATTTAAAGCAAGTTGTCTAAACCGTTTCTCTTCAGCCAGCACGCTGGCCCTGGGGGCCCTGAGGCACCGAGCAGCCCTCCAAAGCCGGGAAACCCCGCTGGAACCGGGACGTGCACGGAGCCCCAGGCGAGCAGAGTGCAAAGGTGCCTCCCCCGCGGTCAGGGACGCTCCCGGGAGCAGCTCTTTGTGACTAGGCTCTTCGCAGCCAGCAGATCCTAAACCGGCCTCGTCGCCTGAGGCCGTCGACTGAGGGTGAGGAAGTGGCCAGATGGGACTGGAGACTCCTTGGCTGTTTCCTAGCTGGCTGGGCTCCTCTCTGGTCCCTGCTGGCGGGGCTGCCCGGGCCTCCGCTGCCCGCCCCGTGCTCTGCGTTTGGCTGAGAGTGGCTGGCCGGGAGCCAGGCTGGTGAGAAGCGGGGCTGGCCCTGGAGGCCGCAGCCTGGGACTCTTCCAGTCTGGCTTAGGCAAAGGCCGCGGCAGAAAGGAAGAATCCCAGGGCCGGTGCTCATTGCCTTGTCTGCCGTTCCTCTCTCTACGCCAGTGTTCAGACCTTCTGCAGGCTCCACGGAACAGGAGCGATACTTTCACTACGTGCGGATCGAGGAACGCAGAAGGGCAAACAGCCGTGTATGCACGGCAGATGGCGCCTGCTGTACACAGGGCCCTGTGGTCTCCCGGCCTTGCTGGCCCCCATGCCTTCACTTGGCCCACATTCACCAAGTGCCCAGTAGGGGCCAGGCCTGTGTTTCCTGCTGGGCCCAAAGTGACAAGAAAGACATGGCCCCTGCGTTCTGTAAGTGCGCGGTCTCCTAGGGAAGGCAGATGGGAACCCTGCATGGTCTTGGAGAAAGTACCACAAGGCTGCAATTCAGGTGTCAGCCGGTTGGTTCATGCTCTCTCTGAAGGCTCTAGGAGAGGATCGTGCCTCACAACCTCCAGCTTCTGGTGGTCCCTTGGCTCGTGGCCGCATCCCTCGGGTCTCTGGCCTCGTCTTCACATGGCCTCCTTGTTCTCCCCTGCGTCACTCCTCTTCTTAGGACACTTGTCATCAGATTGAGCCTGCCCCCTCCAGCTCATTTTGAAATCCTTAACTTGATTTCATCAGCAAAGACCCTTTTCCCAAATTGGATCACAACCACAAAACCACCCTGGCCAAGTAAGTAAATGAGTAAAAGCAAAAGAAGAGAAGAGAAGGAAAGAAGAAGAAGAAGAAGAAGAAAAAAGAAAAGAAAAAAGAAAAGGGAAGGGAAGGGAAGGGAAGAGCCCCATGAGGGTTAGAAACATACTCAGTTTGCTTGGGTTCTGCCCTTACTCACAAGGTTTTGACAGCTTCCCAGTGCCTGAGAAATGCTATCTGAGCCACTCAGTTCGGCTCTCAGTATCCCGTGGCCCAGCCGACCTCTCTAGCCACGCTCGCCCCACACCCCACCCATCCTCACGTGCGTCCATACCCCGTATTAGTCCCCCTTCTCCCCAGCATACCCTGGTCTCCTCCGTCCCTGGGCCTCAGCTCACTTCTTCCTCATCTAGGATATTCCCCACACCTGCTCACCTTCCTTCCACCTTTCCAGGCTCAGCTCACCACTTCCTAGAAGCCTTCCTAGTCCTGCAGAGCTGAGAATGACTCTCTGCCCTAGTTCCTTCTCGAGGGTCCACGGGTCCATATCAACCTGGCCAATTCTCCTAACAGGAGTTTCTCTCCTCAGGGGATGGAGTTCAACTCACCTTCCAGTCCCGGACACCTCGCTCATGGTAAGATACACAACTGATTTCTACAGAAAGGAATCAAAGGCGATGTGGGTATCTCTCTGCTTCTCCCATTGCTCAGTTGGCAAAGATGTTAACCAATTCCGGGGACTTGGGAGCCAGCTGAGGTGGAAGGGATCTAGAGTCAGCCAGTATAGCACGTGGCGTCCAAAGTTCCCGACTCCTGCCCTGGTCGCCTCTGCTGCTCTTTCTCTGCAGGGTGCCCTCAGTCCAGAACCTGTCAGACACCCCCTTGTCTTGGCAAAGTTGTCTTGGCACAGGGACTTGGGATTCACTCTGTTGACACCGGAGATGAACGCAGATCTTGCCCAGACTGCCCAAGGTTGTGCAGATGTCTCCCAAGGCCCCTTCCTGCTTCCTCCTTGTTTCAACCAAAGCCAGACGTCTCCCTCTCAGTTCTTCTGGCTCTAGGAACCTAAGCCCCCCGCCCCCCACCCCCAAGGCCATGTGTAGACATCATACCCAAACTGAACTCAACAGCGCCCCTAGAGTCTGTGCCCAGAACCTTCCTAACAGGCCCTCCTCAGGATGCACAGCCCTGGGTGGGGGGAGCCATCCTCAGTGGCCCCCTGTGTCCCGCCCACTCAGGGACTGGCTGGTTTTGTCCCCAGCTTCTTCTCGGCCCCCAGCCTCTGCCCACCTGCTCCCATGGGAGCATCAGCCCAAGGACTCCACCCTGCCATCACTACGGTTGGGGGAGGGGGCAGAGCCCGAACTGTGACATCAGCCCTAGGATCACATCCCGGCTCTGCCTTCTGCTTATGACCTGCTCTGAGCCTCCGTTCCCAGTGAACGCGTTCATTCACTCACGAAACAAATCTTGAGAGCCTACTGTGTGCTAGGGGTCCAGGGTGCAGCGGTGAGAAGTACAGAAATTCTTCCCTCCTCTGGAGGTCACAGCTTGGTCTCTGAAGCACGAGACATGCAAATAATCATGATAGGGGACGGGGCTATAATGTTGGGGCCCAAGCTGGGCTCTGACGTGACTGCACATAGAACCCTCTACCAATTTCCCCGCTCTCAAGCATGATATTATAAAAACACAGCGACAAGCTGGGGGCTAGAGAATTCTGCAGCTGCAATAAAAAGTCATTTCTCCTGCAAGGATTTCAGGAAGAAAGAATTTTTTTTTTTTTTTTAAGAAAAGCTGTGGGTGTATTTGGCTATCACAAGCTTAGATAATCAGCTGCTCCTAATGGACAGGATGGGCACGAACACCCCAGAGCCCATCCTGAACAGCACAGAAAGCCAAAGTCAGGTTTCCATGTCACCAAAATACTGTGTGTCCTCCATTTTCGGACGGTGTCGTGGTTAGGATGCAAATAATTTGATAATCGTTTTTCAGGAAGAAATAACGCAGCAGGGGAACTGCATTGAGAGTGTCCGTGGAGAGGGGCAAGCGTCGCAGCATCAAGGCAGGAGAGGGCATGGGCTCTGAAAATTCTCTTGGCACCCCACCTCCCGTGTTTCCGTCCCATGGGAGTCACAACAGGAGGAACACCTGTGTGCAAAGGGGTGACCAAAAAAAAAAAAAAGATCCACCAGCACCCCGAGTGTGTCCCAGGGCTCCTGCTCTCCTGTGGGGCCAGCTCTGCTGTGTTCGGGGAGGAGCCGGGACGCTAGGAGGTGCTGGGTTCAGATGGCCGCATGGTATCTCCTGCAGGTCAGAAATTTGTCTTCTCTTGCCTGAACCCATCAGCAGCCCAGCAAGTGGCCCCTGTGCTGGTCTAAGCTAAGGCTTAGCCAAGCTAAGGTCTAAGCTAAGCTAAACTAAGGCAGGCATGCTGTCCTGCTGCCTGGGCTCCTGGCCAGACTCCCCTGTCTGGGCTCCCTGGGGCCAAGGGAAGGCCCCTTGGCCAGGGAAGGGCCTGCCGGGCCCTTGGCAGATGCTCACAAGTGTTAGTTTTGGGGCTGGCGGTGGTTTCTTCTCCGTTCCTCCTTCTCCCTCTTCTCCGCCCTTCTCCCTCTCGGTGGGATGTGCACCGGCTTCTCGTGGTTGTCAAAACAAATGTTGAAAACCTTGGTGGCTTAAAACAACAGAAATGTATGATTTATGCAGAAAATTATGGATGGATGGGTGGATTCTCTTCCAGCTCTGGAGGCCAGAGTAGAAATCAAGGTGTCCACAGGGCCCTGCTCTGTCCGAAGGCTCTGAGGGAGAACCTCTCGTCATCTCCAGCTTTCCGTCGCCTTCTTCCCTGTGTGTTTCCAATCTCCTCCCTTTCCAATATCTCATCTGGGGATCCTTAACTTCACTGCGCCTACAAAGACCCTTTTTCAAATAAGGTCATGTTCACAGGGTCCAGGCAGGCATATCTTCCGGGGGGCACCATTCAACATGTGATTGTGTGAACGTTAGGACCTCATGTCAACCCCAAGATCACAGGCCATGCCACCCACAGGACACTGAGAGCCAAGTGCCCGCAGCCACAACAGGAGGCAAGACCACAGCTTGTACAGACTCTGCAGAACTCGCCGGGAAATACCTGGAGGTCAAGTGACCCAAGCCCAGTGGCTAGCCTGGCAGGGGAAAGGGAGGCTCTTCCTGAGGCCTGCCTCCTGCTCGTTTTCAGCAGGTGTCCGGAGTGCTCGCTGCTGGGGCAGTGAAGTAAAAGCCCCTCCTTGAAGCCACTGGAGTCTTGGGCTCCAGCTCCTGCCCTGTGGGGCTGCCCAGACTCCTCTAGGGGACTCTCCCATTGTCCGATGAGGACGGGGCCCAAGACACACCAGCAGGAGGCAGCAGGCCCTGGAGCACAGAGGGTCGGTCCTGGCCCTGAAATGAAAGGCCCTGACTACCACGTCTGTCACTTCAGTCCCCTTCACTGAGGGCAAGTGGCCGCCGCGCACCAGTGGGGTGTGGAGCGCACGCACAGAGGGAAGTGGAGGCGTTTTGCAACCTGCAGGGGCCGGCAGGAGGCATTCATTGAAATGCCTGGCCGCTGCTCCCACCTGTACCGCCTCGGGGCTAGCACTGATCTGTCTCTTGCTTGGGACTAACTGCCGCCCCTCCTGCTGGGAGAAGCAGGGACTGGAGAGAAGGGAGGGCTGGGGCATGGGCTCCCCCTCCCACATTTCTGAGAACGGAGTGATGGAACCGAACAGGAGAAAGACCATGTCTGTCACCAGGGGGGGGAGGGGACAGCCCAGTGACCAATTTCGGCGATTAGCTGCAAGAAGAGGGCCCTTTATTCCAGGCGTGTGTGTGCCTTTTAATTTCCTCTTGTGGGCTCCTGAGGGGGCCCGGTAACCATGCAATTGGTATTCCTCGCAGGCCTCAGAGGACACGGGCACTCTCTCCGAGATGGCTCCAGGTGGTACGGAGTGCCACCTGCACGCCCCGCTTCCCGATTAAGTGCTCGGCACAAACCTGCACTGGGCAGGGGAGGGGAGGCGGCCGGGGACCGGGCCTGCCCCAGGGGTGCAAGAGGGTCTTCTCTGGGTCCGGAGGCAGCAGCGGCGAGGTCCGAGTTGAAGTTGGCAGCTTCCTACCTTTGCGCAAAACAAAATAAAAATGTACTATTAGCGATCAAGGGACCCGGTCCCCTTAAGCAGTTGAAGGCCCCTAAGTTACAAAGCGGGCCAATTAGGGGTGGTGATTTGCATTACAAGGACACCCTTTGCTTCATAAAAGCAGTTCTCCTGAGGCGGCAGTAGACGGAGCCCCGGAGGGTCAAAGATTCCATTTACTGAACTGGGTTTCTGCCCACAGCTCCGCGGCGTGAAGCCAGCGGGCATCGGGACCGACTTCCGACCAACCTCCAGGCCCCGCCATGTGCCCCGTCGTGGGAGCCCGCGGTCCCCGCGCGAGCTGGCACGCACACACCCCTTCTTCGCGGCGCCCTGGCAGTTTCTCAAAAACAGACCCTGTGGTTCCTCCCCGTGTGGTTTCCATTCCAGTCACTGCTGAGCGAAGAAAATGACTTGGAAGTGCCCACTAGAAATAGAGTTCGGGAATAAAAATGTATTTTTCGGGACACCTGGGTAGCTCAGCCGGTTAAGCTTTCAACTCCTGATTTTTGGCTTTGGTCATGATCTTAGGGTTCTGGGATCGAGCCCTGTGTTGGGAGATCTGCACTGGGCATGGGCACGGAGGCTGCTTCGGATTCTTTATCTCCCGTTCTCTCTGCCCCTCTCCCCGCCCCCCGCCTCCTGCTTACAAGCTTGCTTGCTTTCTTAAAAAAAATAAATAAATAAATTTTCAGACTTGCCCAGGTTCTGGGACTCACAAAGTAAAGATGCTGGGGTTACTGTTGGCGGGGATGGGGGGGTGACAATCTCTTCTTCATCCCCGCCCCATCCCCGCCATTGCTCAAATTGAGCAGTCTGTAGACACCTTAAGAATTCAAAGTAGTTCTTAAAATTCTGAAATCCAACCGTCAACCAGAGAGTTGTCAGAGCGGGGAATCTGAGGGCTATACCACGAACCCGAGAAAAAGGCAACGGAGGAAGGAGAGGAACAGAGAGCAGCTCAGAGGAGGGGGACGGGAGAGGAGAGAAGGAATGCCGACAGTCCCCGGGGGCTTAATGTGCACATCGCCGAGTGCCACCGAGCCGTCAGCCATGACACTTTCCCTCACCACCTACTGTGGCCACTGGGAGGGACCTCGGGGAGGGGAGAACGTGGGGCTCCCTCCTTCCCAGAGCAGCCCGGTCTGCCTACTGCTGTTAGGCCACAAGGGAAGGAAAAGCCTCCGAAGTTTGCCAAAGGTCTCCTCTCTCTGAGGGGAAATGGCTGGTTTGCACAGCCACCAGAGCGTGAAAGCTGTCCCCAGCTGCCCTCGTGGACTGTGCTCACATCAGTGCCACAGGGGCCTGAGTCAGACAGAAGCTGCCTTGGGTTGGCAGGGACACCGGGATTCAGCCAGAATCTAGAAGCCACCGGTCCAGTCTCGGTCAGCGATGGACGGACTCCCAACCACTTGGGCCAAGGACCGGCCACGGCCTCCATGCTTCTAGTCCCTTCCTTGAAGCGATCGGGTAAATCATTATGACGCGCCTCAAGCAAGGGACTTCTAGCTGGTGGCTTCCAGCAACTTCCGGCTCCTGAACCACCAGTGTCTCCCCGTGAAGCCCTCCCAGGCTTCACCATGCACACTTACTCTCCTGTAGTTCTGCAGGGTGGAAGGCCACACGTGGCCCCACTTGGCTAAAGTCCAGGTGTCAGCTGGGCGGCTGGCCTCTGCAGGCGTTTCCTTGCCCTTTCCAACTTGTGCCAAAGACCTGCATTCCTCACCTCAGGGCCCTGCCTCCAAGGGAGGGGGGCTCTGCTTCCGGGGTCTCTTCTGTCCCTGTCAAACCACCTCCACCTCTCCCTTATCGGGACGCTTGTGACGGCATTTAGGGCCCACCCAGAGAGTCCAGGATGATCCCCGCTTCTCAAGAGATCCGTAGTCACATCTGCAGCCTCCCCTTGACTATATACCATTCAGTTTCCAGAGACTAGGACACAGAACTTTCTGGATGCCAGTTCTTAGCCTACCACACCAGCTGTGGGTCTCTGGGCAACTAAGTCACCTCACCTCTCTGAGCCTTACTTGTTTGCTGACCTCTTGGTTCCACGAAGACAGTGGACAACCTGGCACTTTATAAACCATTCAGGGAAGACCAGCCTGAGTGCCGAGGCTGGTTCTTCTCCCTTCCTGTGAAGCTGCGGGCCCCTCAGTTCAGTCACCACAGCCTCCTAAGCCAACGGACTCCTCCCACCCTGTCCCAAAGAGCGACCGTGGAGAAAGGAAGGTCCTTGGGTGGGTGGCAGCCATTCTGGCTTTGATCCCAGGCCCTGGCAACAGATCGTCTCAGTTGTCCAAACTTCCCCTTCCCCTTCTGCCATGCGCCGGTTGCAGTGAGATCCGTGTGTATGTAAATAGGACCATGAGTGCCAAGTCCCGTTTGTTCTCCAAGTAGCGGCTAAAGCCGTCTGTGCTTGTCACCCCTTTGCCGCCTCTGGAACCAACCACAGCGGCAGGGCACAAGTGCGCCTTGGCATGGGTGCCACCCTGGTCTTCTGCCAGTCTCTGTCCACATCACTTCAGTGGATCGGGCCTCGGCTGTCAGCCTGCCTGGGGGCAGGTCACGGCTTGTCCCACAGCTGATAGGAGGTAGGTGACGGACAGCAAGGGCTCTGAATGGAGAGACTGGTAAAAACCCCTGGGTGCGGGGCCACAGCTGCCTTCCAGAGCCCAGCAGAGACCATGGAGATTGCCAGCAAGCTTTTCAAGGGAAACCATTGTCTCTCGACCCAAATCCAGGGAAGTCACATCTGCTACCACGTTGGTGGTGGTGGTGGGGGACTTCAGCTAAGCCTGTGAGAAAGTGAGAATGAAAGACCCTTTGGAACTTGGCCTTCCCACCGCCTCAGTGTGCCAGCACGGACACAGGATGCTTGGGGAGTGTGCAGGGAGGAGAGGGCTGGTGGGGGAGATTTCATCTTCATTCCCCAAGATGGTGAGGCCCGTGGCTTCCACTGTGGGTGCTGCCCTGCCCCGTTCGGGTCTGCGGCCTCTTCCTCTTCTGACCTCTTCCTGCCAAGCCAGGGGTTCTCAGGGTCTTCTGCAGCCATCCTCGTGGCTGGGGTACCCTAAAGCCCTGAGAAGGGGCAGGGTGGTGACACTCTTTCCATTTTATAGATTGGTGGGCAGTCGGGGTAAATAACTTGCCCAAATCTCTCTCTCTCTGACTCACACACACACACACACACACACACACACACACACACACGTGGAACTGGTAGCAGAATCCCCCCTGACCAAACTCGGGCCCTGTGGTCGTCGCCCAGTATTTGAAGTCCTCCGCTGTCTCCCGGAGCAGGGTTGACTGAAGCACTACCGGCTTCTCGAGTCCGTCTGAACACAATTGCAAGGCGTCGACTCTTCCCCACCACAGAGCAGCCCCACTGTTTAGAAAGCCCACTCCGCACACTGTGCCACATTACCTTGATGCGTGAAGGAGTCATTCAGTCTCTCTAACAGGAAACGGGAATATACCTTTCTCCGTAGCCGTTTGCTTGCTTCTATTGGCTTTTGCTTTGTTTCTCTTTGTGAACAACATAAAGCCCTTCAGCACCAGTTACAGACCCTGAGTTGGTAGGCGGACACGGTCATGTCCGTGACCTGACCCCAATGCAGGTAAGGATTCTGGAAATAAATGACTCACTTCCCTCAGGATTTGGGGGTGAGAAAGCAGCCCCCTCCCGAAGCAAGCTTAAGCATCAATGTGCACACACCTGGAGGGGTCCAGGACACCTGGTCCAGGACTTGGTCTGAGGGCGGGAGACACATCTGCCTTTTCCACTTGCCTTCTCTCACAGCTGTGGTGAATTTTTATTGGAGATGCACTGGTGACTTACAGCAGCCTGGATGCATGAGCAGATACAAGCACGCAGTGGTCTTTTATTCTTTTTAAAAAGATTTTATTTGAGCGAGAAAGAGGGTGAGCGAGAGAGGGAGACCAAGAGGAGGAGGGGGAGAGGGGGAAGCAGACTCCCCACTGCTCCAGGAGCCTGGGATCATGACCTGAGCCGAAGGCAGACGCTTGACCCCGCCGAGCCACCCAGGCATCCTGCAGCTGTCTTCTATTAAGCAGGACACTAAAGAAAGCCACAAAAATGTGAAACAATGTCCTTCTCCTCAGTGGTCATTTTTGTTTTGGAGAATATAGTTATTTATGTTAACACGCAATGAGTACATTATTGTTAATTTATAAATGAATTAATAAATATTTTAAAGTTTTCTCAATCCAAATTCCTAAAGCTGTAAATATCAATAGAGAGACAGAGCCTTCATAGCCAAGAGTCCTGCAAGACCAAAAAGCCTGAGAACGGCTCTCCTCAAAATCGGGGGGCACTCCCACTGGACATTTGGGGACACTGTGTGGAACAGTAAGATCACCCAGTAATTTACTGGCAGAAACACGACTTCAATCCAGGTCTTCTGAGCACCCAAGCCTCGATTTCCAGGACTTTTTGTCAAAAGTTTCAGGGACTTGGCTCCAGGACAAAAGCCTAAAAGAACCAACAGGTTGGGCCTTCCCGTGGCTATCAGATCCTCGCATCTCCAGTGAGTCCAGACTCTCTAGCCACAAAGTAGAGGGTTTTATCCACCCACCACCTTAAAGAATTACCATAAAGGAGAGACACTCACCTAGACCTTGTAAGGAGCCAGGATCTGGGCTTCCAAATCCCCTGTCAATTGCTCTTGTCCTGGGGTCTCTGGCCAGCAGAAAAGACCCTCCCCAGGCCAAGCAAAAGTATTACAATTGGCCGTGGCTCATCATTAAACTTGGCAGACTTTTTTTTTTTTAAAAGATTTATTTATTTACTTGACAGAGAGAGACACAGGGAGAGAGGGAACACAAGCAGGGGGAGTGGGAGAGAGGGAAGCAGGCTTCCCGCAGAGCTGGGAGCCTGATGAAGGTCTCCGTCCCAGGACGCCAGGACCATGACCTGAGCTGGAGGCAGACACTGAAGGATCGAGCCACCCAGGCGCCCCAAACTTGGCAGACTCTTCAAAAGCTGGAGCACCTGTGCATCAGCCCTCTCCCTGGCCGTGTCCCCAAGGGATTTCAGCCCCAGCGTACCTCCCTGCTTTAAGCTGCTCCTGCTTCTACACAGAGTACCTCACTGCGCTCAGAGCCTCTGAAACCCAGGGAGTTCCCCTAACCGCCTCCCTTCTTTCACCAGTTCCCAAGCCGCCAAGCAACCTGTGTGTACAAGCTGCTAACAAGTGTAAAAAGTGTTGTTTCTGTGCTCCATGGGCCCTTCAGTCAGACGCCATTTGATTTTAATAGCACCGGAGCCCTTGTGCTACTCCAGACATCAGGCTGGCTGAGCTGTGGGGTCCATGCATTCTCTCTGAATTGTTACTGGAAGGTGACGGGGAGGGACCGCGACTTGCGAGCTGCCTGCGCCGGTGGCCGGGGTTAGTAACGTTAGTCACGAAACCCCAGCCCCGCACTCGGGAAACACTGTGGCTTTGAAGCAAGCCTGACATTCGAGCCTTCTTGCTGGTGCTCTTCCAGCCCATTTGCAAATTGAGAAGGGAGCTGTTGAATCTTGCTTTGCGATAGACTTCCGTGGCATCCTGGCCCTGAGTCTCCAATTTCCCAGTTCTGGCAGTGGGTCAGGTAGAGAGCTCAGCACTGCCGGGAGGACTGGCTGAGGAAGGAAGGGGAACGGCTCCGGAGGGGGAGGGCCCCGCGGTTCGACTCCCTCTGACACGTATCATTAACTATTAACCGAGAAACATTATTTTTGTGGATTTGTCACAATTGCCTTCTACAACTGGCTTCCTCGGTGCCATGCTAATTACCCATATGTGCTCCCAGGCACATTTGTGAATGCCAATCATTTATTTCCAATTTACATAATCACGGAGGGCTGTTGATAACATGGAAATGCTTCCGAATCAATGCATTAGCATTTGCCTCCAGATCATTTTATGCTCTGTCTTGACAAGTTCATTCCTATCATAAATTAATTTAACCTTTTGCATCCCTGGAGCAGCCAGGGAAACTGCCTACATCTCTGCAAGGGTCATTTGTCTCACATGATGTCTCAAGTTAGGTGCTTTCCTGTGCTCATGGATTTCTTTTTCTTATAGTTAAAAAAAAAAAAAAAGCAAAAAAGCTACAACTTCCAAAGCTGACAGAAGAAGAAACAGAAAATTTGAGTAGTCCAATATCTATCAGTGAAGTTGAAAATTAGTTTAAAACCATCCCACAAAGAACCCCAATGCACACATGGATCCACTTGTGTATCCTTCTAAGCACTTAAGGCAGAAATAGCACTAACCTTCCATAAGCTTTTGCAGAGAACAGAAGAGGGGGAACACACCCTTTTTTGATGAGATCACTGTAACCTTCTCCAAAACCTCACAAGGATATTACAAGAAAGGAATATTATAGACCAGTTTCTCTCATGAACATAGTCTCACTATAACCTTGACCTTAATGAGATTAGCCTATCAGGGACATCTGGCTGGTGCCATCACCAGAGCATGCAGCTCGTAATCTCAGGGTCGTGATTTCAAGCCCCATGTTTGGCGTGGAGCCTACTTAAAAAAAAAAAGAGAAAAGAAAAAAATATCAGCTAATCAAATCCAATATATATATATATATCAATGTATTTATTCATATACACATATAAATATATACATATAGATCTATCCCCATTTAAATTATACTCATCTATATGTCCATGCATATTTATTCATATATATTTATTGCCCCATTCGAGTGTGTGTGTGTAGACACAGAAAGAAAAAGGAAAAGAGGAAACGCTTCACATTCATATTCCTTCTGGTGTTTTCAGGAATCACCTCCTCGGATGCCAATACGTGACCCAGCGTCTGCTTCTAGGGAAAAATAATCTAATTCAACAACCAATTAAATTTTATTCCAGTTATGCAAGGGTAGCTTAATATTAGAAAATCAATCATATTAACAGAAAAAAGAAGAAAATTATAGAATTATTTAAACAGTTGCAGAAAAGCATTTGGCAACATCCATAGGCATCCACGATCAAGCAGATGAACAAATAAAAATCTCTTAGCAAATCTAGTCAGATAGAGGGAAGTTCCAAAAACTATAACAACCATCATTATCAACACTGAAATACTAGAATCTTTCCCATAGGTTGGGAATGAGAAAAAGTTGCCCACTATCCCCACTTCCATTCTACATCATATCAGAGGTCTAATCTAGTTCAACAGAAAATATTTAAATCTGCTATTCACAAACTACATGATTGTATACATAATAAATCCAATAGAATCTACAAACTATTAGAGTTAATAAAATAGGATACAAAGTATAGGACTTTCCTTGATAGGAATCAGTTACATTTTTATATATCAGCAACAAATAAATAGCTGGTAAAATGAGAAAAGATTCACTTACAATATCAAAAAACATCAAATGCCTAAAAATAAATTCTAGAAATAAATGAAAGGTGTCTAAAATTTCTACACGGAAAATAAGAAAATATTATTGAGAGAAATTAAGAAAATCTGAATAAAAGGAGGCCTATGCTATTAGTAAGAGGCCAGAATACCAAATACCATAAATATATAAACTTTCCTCACATTAAACCCATATAGTTGGCTCAATTCTAGTAAAGATCCAAGCCGGCTTAATGATTATTTTTTACATTGCTAGATACCAAAAATGCTATAATAATAAGACAATGTGACATTGGTGCAAGGACAGTTAAAAGTCAATTTGAAAATGGAACAGAATGAAATCCAGAAGCATACCCACAAATATATCATTAGCTGATTATGAAGAAGATCGTCCCTTCAATAAATTATTATGGGCCAATTGAATGTCATATGGAAAAAGTACAGTGTGACGACTCCTCCCTCACGTTACATACCCAAACCAATTCTAGGTGAAGGATAAAAGGTAAAAACAAAAAACAAAAAACACAAGTATTTTAGGGGAACAAAGGAGAACGTCTTCATGACTTTAGAGTAGGCAAAGATAGCTCACCTGGGACACTAAACGCACTAGCCATATTAAAAATATAATACATTAGACTACATTAAAATTATTAACTTTTATTCATCAAAAAAGCATTAGCAGTGAAAAAAGGGGGAGAAGATATTTGCAATATATATATTCAGGTCCGCCAGCCTATTCTTCTATTGAAGCGTCTGTCTTTTGCATACTGATTTGTAAGAATTCTTTATATATTCTGCATTTTGGAGAGTTCTCAGAGATATATGTCCAGAATATATATCTAAAGGACTATCTAGAATAGATAAAGAAATCCTGCAAGCTAATAAGAAAACACAGATATCCCGATAGAAAATGTGGCAAAGGACCTGAATCAACATTTCACAAAAGAGACGATCCAAATGGCCAAAGGATGTGCAAACTCAGGAGAAACCAGAAAATGCAAATTACAGCTTCCATGCAGTACTGCTAGCATAGTGTGCTCTGTAGTGTGCTTCCCAGATTCCCCTTCAGGACTGAAGCACCCAAGCCAGAAGGTGTTGACAGAGGACAACTCTCAGGTGAGTTCCCCCTCCCAGTGACTGACCTCACCTGAAAAGATTCACCTAGCTGGAAGCCACCTCCTCTCCCCAGAAAAGGGTGCATTCCCTGACTGGCTGCTCTCAGGCGCAAGACTCAGTCCCCAGCCCCAGTCTGGGACAATTCTGAAGGTTCATACAGCAATATCCGTCCATACAGCAATGCCCAAACTGGAAACGACCCAAATATTCATCAGGTGCAGGATGGGTAAATAACTCAGGACATATGCACGTATAAATCTCACAAACATGATGTTGAGTAAAATAAACCAGACACAAAAAAGCAAGCTCTTTATGATTCCATTTAAGTAAAGTATGAAAATAAGCAAACACTGGTAGAATTCAGCATGCTGGTTACCACTGGGTGGTCGTGGGAGCAGGCTGGCATTAGTGATCACGTGGGACACTATGGGGACTTGGGGGAGCACTAGTGTTCTGTTTCTTTTCTTTTTCTTTTTTTTTAAAGATTTTATTTATTTATTTGACAGAGAGAAATCACAAGTAGATGGAGAGGCAGGCAGAGAGAGAGAGAGGGAAGCAGGCTCCCCGCCGAGCAGAGAGCCCGATGCGGGCCTCCATCCCAGGACCCTGAGATCATGACCTGAGCCAAAGGCAGCGGCTTAACCCACTGAGCCACCCAGGCGCCCTAGTGTTCTGTTTCTTGATCTGGTTCTGGTTCCACAAGTTGGTCACGTGAAATTTATCTGGTACACACCTGATCTGAGCACTTTTCTATGTATATACTTCAAGTAAACGATCTTGGAAAACACAAAGAGCACATGTACAAACACACACATGTAGAAACTAACAAGGCATCGTCACTGAAGTGGTCTTTCGATTTGTTAACATTCAGTCTTCATTCATTCATGGAGCCCCATGAGCCGTGGCCAGGCCAACGTTCGAAGCAGACCATATTTCAAGGCATGTCAGCCTCAACATCTGAGAATGCTCGGGCTCCCTCTGTGCGCCCCGACTCCTGAGGCCGTGGCTGAACTTTGGCAGTGGAGACACCTCGCTGGCTGGGAGTTGGAAGAGATACTTGAACCAAATCAGAGGTTTTATATTCACCTGCCTTGGCCTTTTGATGGGCAGTGCTGGGGAGGGCGGGCATGGTTTTGTCAGTACGGAGTGGGTGGTAGCTTGGGAGGGGAGACAATTCTCCCTGATGAGTCAGTCGAGATACAAGCTGGGCACTTGGTGTTGATGAAAATAAAAAGCCTTCTTCCCTGCCTATTGGAAAGGTTCAGCAGGTACGCTCTTTGATAAATGGTCACAGTAATGAAATTCACACTCTTTAATCACAAAGGGCTATAACTTAATTAAAAACACACTGAGGATTGATTTGGGTTGGAGAGCTCTCCCCGTTCCTAGGTTTTATTAAATTTGGTGTTTCTTTGCTCGCCTCATATGACATGTTTAAGTGCGGAAGTCAATGGCGGAGGTGCTGTCACTGTCCGGATGGGATGAACCCAGGTTTGGGTCCTGGGCAGTCCAGGATGAAGGGAGATGGGGGCAGGGTACCCAGAAAAGGGGCCCCAGACTTGGAACCACTCCCTGCCTTTGCCTGCAGCGTGTTCTATGCAGACTAGGAGAAACCAGAGTGTTCACTAATCAGAATCCAAGGCGAGGCTCTTCTTGAGCCTGCTGACTCGAGTCCCTCAGGAGAGAGCTGGTGCTGGGGAAGCCAACTGCTCAGAGCCATCTTGTGTGGTAAGAGCTGTTAATGTTCCCACTGTCCGCCTGGGGAAACCTAGAGAGAAGGAGGAGTCATGACTTGTCCAGAGGGCTGTGGGTGCAAGTGCCGAGGCAGACAGTGTCCAGACCCCATCCCCAGGCAGACACTCCACCCACAACACACATACTCGCAGATGGATTCCTCTCGCCTCTACACCTGGATACAGACCCGTCTACACACCTATCTGGACTCCCAACACACACACGTACATGCACACACACACACACACACACATACACACACACACACCCCTGTGCAGGTAAACCCAGATGTGGACACACATTTACACACTCGACTGCACTCCCAACACATACATGCTGAAATGCAGACACCTTCACACAAACAAACGTATGTCCCCATACCTGTGCACACACACTGGGATATAGGCACATGTCCAAACTCCCCTACATATTCCCCACGCATGTGCACCCTCCCCACATCCATGCTCGTACAGATACACTCAGTTACAGATATCCGTCTGCACACCCATGCACATTCACTATCCCCTGCACACGCATACATGAACACCAACGCCCGTGTGGAGACGCAGATGTGCGAACACAACACACGATGTGCACCCCGCACCCATGCCCATGAGGATATATTTGATACAGAAGTGCATTCAACTACCCATACACACCCACGTTGGCCCATGGTACCTGAACATGCGTATCCCTCACACACATACACTCACCTACTACACACACCTAAACACATAGACACACATACACACACACCGGGGACAACTGGCTCAGACACACACCCACACACCAATGGACATCCACGCTATACACACACCGACACAGAGCCAAACACACACACACATACATACACCCAGACACACATATTTATACACACATATACATACCCAGGCAGACACACCATGTGTAAATGTCCATCCACGTCCAGATCTGAACACGCATGTGAACACATACACATACACATAAACACACATATAAGCACACACTCACACACACATAAGGATACACTCAAAGATACACACACATATATGCACCCATGCACCCACACATACACATGTGTGTGCGTGTGGAAGATGTGTGTGCACACAGGCACAGTCACTCACATATCTAGACATGGTTATAGTGAACACATACCTACTTACGAATGTGTACACACGCTCCTTCACTTCCTGGGGCCACCTGTTCATGCCACGCACTCACTGTGCTCACACTTTCTAGAAATCTGTAGCTGAAGGACAGGCCTGAGAAGCCCGGTCCAGCTGGCATAATGCGGGCTCCCTGCCCGCCTCAGCCCTAGAAGGCTTGCTTATGCCTTGGCACTGCCAAGTGGCTGAGTGGGGCCCTCTCCCCGCTCTCCCGAGGAAACAGTGGGACTGGTGGCTCCCTCAGGCCCCCAGCCCACCTGTCACACCCATGGCGCCTCCTCCAGCAGGACCTGGGCCACCATTCCAGGGGGCCCCCTGGGACATTTCCTGGGTCAATGACAACAAGTGACAGGAGGCCAGAAGACAACCCTGGAGGGGATGACAGGGCTGCAGTCACAGGGCCTTGTGGCCTTTGTGTTCTGAGCCACCAGATGCCACTCAAATGTGGGAAGTAGGGAAAGCTGCAGTGGGATTGGCGCTTATGGGGGACCCGCTGGCGCCCGGTGGAGAGCGGTGGGCTGCGTGCCACCCGGAAGTGGCACCTGGCCTGAAGCTGCCTCAGCCATCCGGGCGGGAGAGGAGAGCTTAGGCCAGAGTGGAGGTCGAGCGACAGGTGGTGAACTGGCCTGGTCACCAGTGGGATGAGGCCTGAGGGACAGTGGGGGGAGGTGGCAGTGTGAGGAGTGACACTCAGATTCCTGGGGTGGGGGACCGGCCCCTCTGGCCCTGGGGATGGCAGGGGCCAGACTTTATCTGGGGACCACGAGGAGACACGGAACGGCTGGAAGCTAAGGGAGGCCGCGTGTTGCGTTTGTGGGCATCAGAAGGTTACTGGGAGGGGCTGGGTGACCCAGAAAGGTGGGCAGGGCCCTCAGGAACAGTTTCTGCCACCTTGAGCGAGGGATAGGGCTGTGGGCCCAGAGCAGGTCTTCGCCTGGTACCTCAAGGCGGCTCTCCTGGTTCTGGAAGCCAGAAGCCCACAGTCAAGCTGTGACCAGTCCGGGTTCCTTCTGAGGGCTGGGGAGGGTCGCTCTGAGCCTGCAGGAGGGGAGCTGCGGGAGCGGCTGCAGGACGCGCTCTGTCTCAGCTGCCCTGGGCCTCCTCCGGAGGGCAAGGGGAGCATGCTAGGAATGGCGATTTCGGGGCCAGTGGCCTGAGGGCTCAGGCAGAGAGAAGCTCAGGTCACCAGGGACCAGAAGTGTGCGTGGGAGTGTGCTTGGGTTCACGGGCCCATGTGCACCTCACAGCAGACAGAACGCACAGCTTGGGCCCCTGAGCGAGACTGTGTGTGCGGGGAGGGGTGCAGGTGGTCGGGGAAGGTTTGTGGCAGCTCAGCTTGGCCTTAAACCCCTCAGACAAGTATCAGGTGGCCTCCTGTGTCGCCCCTCAGTCGTCTTAATCCCTCTCCACCTGTCCCAGGCCCCCAGCACCTGGTCTCCCCCCAGTGCATCTCTCTGCAAGCTGCTGTGGCTGGCCGAAGTCCTGCTGGGCCCCCGATGGCTGGGCGTGTGGTTGCTAAGCCTTCGAAGGACACGTTGCAGGCGAGCACGTGCTAGCAGCTTGTTTGTCATTTGTTTTCTCACTCATAATCTGGAAAGAGTCTGGCTGCGAAACTGCACATGATCACTGGGGACAGAGGTGACCCAGGGTCTGGGAGAAGATGCAGCCTGTGACAGCTGAAGCTCACTTTCTCGGGGAGGGGAGAGGGTCGGGCTGCACCCCTGTCAGCCCAGGTCTGGATGCAGACAGACAACAAGAGTTCAGACACACACACACACACACACACACACACACGAAGAGCAATGAGTTGGCACCAGTGACTTTGGATTCAGCCCAAAGCCTGCCTTGGGGAAAATTCCTACAAGTTCCTTCTACCCTTCCTCCTTTGGGGAAGCACTGAGGAAAGGCACAGGCACTAAAGCTTCCTGGATCCCCTGTCCCAGCCTCACACTGAGGCTGTGGGAGTCTCCTAGGGATAGAACTGTGGAAAAGCGCAAGGCCTAGAGTTGGGATTCCCTGTCCCCTGATCATTTCTGTCCTGGCCCTAACCCCAGCACTCCTGCAGTAGCCCAGATAAAATGCGGGCTCTTGAGGCCCCAGGAAAGCATATCTTCCGCTCTTTGGCTTCTTAGTAAAGGAAATTTCAATGCTGGGGAAGTAAGCATGAAGCCCAAAGAAGCAAGTATTTATACATTTACAGCAAGGCTCACATGTGCCCAGGAGCAAGGCCTTTCTGCTTCTCCCATCTTCCTTGTAAATGGTCACCCAGGTGCCATCTGCCTCTCTTACCGTGTCACCTGAGGCCTCCTGAAGAGGAGCTCCACTTCAAATTCCCATTTCCCAAGTCTTTATAACCTCAGCACACTTTCCTTTTCCCAACACTTTGAAGCCCCTTACATTGCCCAGACAGCCAGAGAGAGGCAGCCATTTTGCAGTTTACAGTTTCGATGACCTTGTATTTGGTCCAGTCATTCACAAGACTGCCAGCAAACTTGTGGCCCCATTGCATGATCGCAAATGAGTGCATCGCTATCTCCATCTGGTCTCAGACATCTGATCAACCTTCAAACCGTGTGTACGTTCTATGTGGTTCTGGGTTCTGCCTGTGTATGTTTATATGTATACAGAGAGAGCAAATCCATCAGCAAGGAGAGCTCTCTTGGGCTGGGGTACCTTGAGAGTATCTTTTAGGGGTCCATGCTTTTTGCCCCATGCTTCTCATTTCTGCCATCAGAAATGATGGAACAGAGCCACATGCTCATAGGGAATCAGGCTCTGCCTCTAGAGGCAAGACTGATGCGGAGGAAAGCAAAAGCCATGGCTGGAGAGAGGTCTCTGTCACTTGCTAATCATTACCCTAGAGCAGAGATTCTCAAATATTCTAATCTCTGGATCCCCTTTATTTATATCTATTGATATTTAATGTATCAGAAGTTAAAACCAAGATAACTTAAAAATACTTATCAATTCATTTAAAGATTACAAAATAAATCCATTTGTGATGATTGCTTTTATGTGTCAACTTGACTAGGCCACTGAGTACCCAGATATCCAGTCCCATCATTCTGGGTATTTCTGAGATGATGATTTTGGGTGAGGTGAACATTTAAATCAGCCGACTGAATCAAGCAGATTGCCCACTCTAATGTAGGTGGGCCTCATATAATCAGCTGAAGGCCTGACCAGAAGAAAAGTCTGACCTTGCCGCAAGTAAAAGAATTCCTCCCTCCTGATTGCCTTCCAGCCGCAAGGTAGGCTTTTCCCTTTCTTCAAACTTGAACTGAAGCATCAGTAATAATATGGAGATATAACCACCAGCTGACAAGGATGGAGGAGACAATGGAGCAATAAAAAAACATCCAAGAGATGGAAGGAAAAGAAAAAGGATGTGCAAAACTTCTCTGTATAGTTTAGACAGAAACCCCTTATCAGATAAATGATTTGTGAGTATTTTCTCCCAGATTGTAACTTCTCTTTACTTCTCTTAGCAATCTTTTGAAAAGTAGAAGTTTTCATTTTGAGCCTGTTAGCTTTCCGACTGGAATGGCCATTATTTCTCCTGGTTCTCAAGCCTCCAGACTTGGACTGGAGCTACCCTGGGCCACCAGCTGGCCGACTCATCCGGCAGATCTTGGGACAGGTCAACTTTCATGATCATGTGAGCCAACTCCTTGTAAAAACTCGGTCTCCCTCCCTCCATACGTGTGTGTGTGTGTGTGTGTGTGTGTGTGTGTGTTGTGTTGTTGGTTCTTGGTTCTGATTCTGATTCTCTGGAGAACCCTAATATACATTACATGTCAACACAAATAGCATTCCTCTTAGGAAAAATGACTATAGTCTTCTAAATAAAAAATGTAACAAGAAGAGTGCTACTGTTTTACACTGTTTCAAAACTCTTTAATGTCCAGCATAAGAGAAGACAGCTAGATTCTCACACCGGCTACTGCGTTCCATCTGTTGTGACATCATATGTCACATAGCCTCTGGAAACTTCTAGTAGGTGTGAGAGGAGAGTGGCAAAGGCAACTCTCATCTTAGTGTTATTATGAAAATAGTTTGCCTCTTTCAGTCCCACTGAAAGGTTCCTGGAGACTCCAGGCTGGGCCTAGAGACATTAACATTCAACTTTGACTTAGTAAAGTCTAATGTTAATTTCTACCTTTCTCTCTCTTCAGGTGATGCAAAGTCCTTATGCTTTATTATTTCTTTTTAATTTTTTAAAGGATTGTCTATTTATTTATTTATTTGACACAGAGAGAGAGAGAGAGAGTGCACACCCAAGCAGCAGGCAGAGGGAGAAGCAGGCTCTCCACTAAGCAGGGAGCCTGACGTGGGACTCAGTCCCTGGACCCTGGGATCATGACTCAAGCCCCAAGGCAGATGCTTAACCGACTGAGCCATGCCAGTGCCCAGTCCTTATGTTTTTACTCTACTTACCTCTTCCATTACATATGCCATTGTACCCATGTATTTAAATTCTACATATACCCTGAGCCCCTATAAGATAGCACTCTTACTGTTTTCTGCAGCCTGTGTTCACTCGGATTTGCCCATAAATTTACCTTTTTATATGCCTTTTCTAGTTTTCCTTGAGAAGAATGATCCAGATTACCTAGTTCATGATCAGAAACAGAAATCAGTAGCTCTTGGAAGCTGTTTACTCCCTTTACTATTTATCAAAGCCGTAGCCTTCAAAGTTCTTTTGTTGGTTCCACACCCAGAAGATACGTGCTGAGTGCCCACTGTGTACCAGGCCTTATTCTAGAGCTGTGCTGTCCACTGGAAACGTCTGTGATGTCCAGTAGAGTGGCCATCATGCAACTCTTGAGCATGTGAAATGGGCTGCTATAACGGGAACTGAATTCTAAATTGTGTTTAATTTCAATTAATTTATGCTTAAATGGCCACTTGGGACTAGCAGCTTCCCCACTGAGCAGCATGGTTTTAGACACTACCGTGAAAATGACGCAAACTGGCAAAACTCCCTGTTGTCATGGCGCTTATGTTCTAGCAGAGACAGATGACAGGGAACAAGTTCTAGTCCAAGGTTGCTGCCCTGGGCCCTGGCCTGGGCAGCACGGGGGCTCAGTAAGTATGGCTTGAGCTGAACGGAGGAGGTGCAATGCGAGAGTCTGAGCTGTCCGCCAGGTTAAATGGTCTAGATTAGAACCCAGCCTCTGGCCACCCGCTAGCTCTCTGACTTGGCGCGAGCTTCAGAAATCTCACTGAGAAAGCAGCTGAGGGGCCATGAGAACTGAAGGCCGCGCTGGCACTCTGAAGCGGCTCGGACGTTCCTTCGCCTTCCCCTCCCCCAAGGCCATTCTGTTACTTGGGGCTGCGCCCTGGCCTTGTCCCTGACTATGCCCCAGCTGTAAACCTGCAGGCCATTAACCAGCCAGGGAAATTCACACTAGCTGCTTCAAAGGCGCAGGACCAAGTCACGGAGGAGATGGGGCCCAGGGGGACGAAGGGGTGCAAGTGACAATGAGAGGAATGTGGCTTTTTTCTGGACTGAACTCTCGCCTGGGAGTGTGAAGGGCCCAGGCACTTGCCCCCTTGACCCAGTCTCCTCACTCAGCCCGGAGCCGCAGAGCGAGCCAGGGGGGAGGCAAGGGCGGCCCAGCTCCTCTATGCTGGCATCTGTGGAGGGGGGTTTGGGCAGGAGAGGCCTTCGAGTGGACACTCCTCTATTTTTCTCTGAGCAGATGTGTTTCTAAGGAAAGAAAAGTTCCAGCCTTTCCTGTGGTTACAGACAGCCTGGGGCCCCAGAAAGTGCCTTGCCATCTGGGGTACAGCCCCAGGCTAGCCCCACAGGCTGGGGTGGGGGGGGCTGTTTCTGCTCTTGCGTTTAAGAGGGCTTATGGCAAGGACTCTTCCCACCCTGCCCCTCCAGAAAGCCCTGATCCCCCATGGACCCAGCCCCACCCCCGTCTCCCTACCCCCACCCCTACCACTGCCTTGCTGACATTCCGTTGTAACTAGACAGACTTCTGCCCCCCCACCTGCCCCCAAATCCCAGCATAATGAGGCAGCCCGGGAACCCCTGGCCTGGAGGCGCCATGAAGGAAGCGTCTAGGTCCGCTTTACTTCCCACCGGATCCCCAGCACAAAGGAGGACTTGGTCAACCCCCAGCAAAAGCAAGTATAATCCCAAACTGGGGTGGGCCTCCAAGATCGGGATTCAAGACTCCAGCAAGGTCATGGTTCCAGGAGGCCATTTGCAGCCTGACCCGGCTCTGCAGCCGCCTCCTTACCCTCTGCAGCTCTGGCTTCCACACACCTTGTTCCATGCAAAAGAAGGGCCTTGCCCTGGGAGCCACACAGGGCTGCTAGGCACAGGAGGATTGAAGGTGCAGCTCCTCGTGAGGGACCTGAGGCTCAAAGAGCTTAAATCCCTCATCTGTGGTCACAGAGCAGGGCAGTGAGGGGCTGAGATTTGAGCTCATGTTTGGCTAAGTCCACAGCAGTACCTCAGTCCGAGGGCAAACAAATGACCCGAAGCAAACACACAGCCACACAGACTCCAAACCAGACTCACACGTGTGCTGACGGGCCCCGCAAATGCGCAAGGGGTGGGCAGTGCTTCAGGACCGAAGTGCAGTGGGACGGGCCATCCGAATGAGTCTTCCAGTCACTTCTTGACACAAGAAACCACGTGACACCATGCCTCCCCTCTCTCACAGAAGAATGAGTCTAGGGGACCCCCTTGGATGGGGATTGAGGCCAGAGGACCCCCATGGAAGTCCAGGGAGAGAGTCTGTTGGGAGGCATGCGTCACGTGGGGTCACACATTGGGCCGGGCAGAGAAGGCTCTATCTGAAAGGCAGAAAGTTGGAATCTAAATCGGGTTTCTCTTCCCAGTGGGGTGGACTTGGGCAAGCTGCTCAGACTTTCAGAATACTCTTAGTCCCCAGCTTTGTCCAGCTCTGCTCCACTGAGAATGTTGAGTTCATTCTGGGTAAGTTCTTGGGTGTTTTAAGGAGAAAAGAAGCTCGATCCTGCTTGCCAGTATGTCAGAGGGAGGGCACAGCTGCCCTGGGTGCCCCCCACCAGCCCGCACGCTTGCTGGAGACTGCGCCCACCCACCGCGCGCGAACCCATGGGCACCCACCGGGTCCATGGCAAAGGCCACACTGGCGTTGGGTCTCTGAGGCAGGGTCCAAGGGCAGGGGCAGATCCTGCTGCAGTGTCCAGTGGTGATGGCCTCATCCCAGAAAAGGATGCTGCCGACAGCAGCCTTCCCTGTGGGGGAAGGCTTTTCCCCTCTCTAGCGAGGCCCCAAATCTTAGTGTGGAGTAGGGTGTGGAAGGGGGGCAGAACTCACCACCAAAAATCTGCCACTAGGGCATAGGGATTATGTTGAGCTCTTATTTTTAGGAAACAGCACGTGTGGAAGGAGCTGGGAAAATGCCTTCCAAGTCGCCCTTTTGTAGGAGACATTTACATGTCTAAGGGAAATCTCCATGTGTAAGGGTACCCCTCAGCGTACCAGGAAGAGGGGGGAGACCCTAATCTCTAGAAACACTTATCAATGGAGAAGGCCTCCAATTTCTCTGCATAACAAGCTTACCCTTGTTTACCCTCCTTTCCTGATAACCTCTCCTGACCCGCTGCCCCACCCCCAGCTTCGTCTGCCTTCTTGGGCCAGACGTGCTAATTTAGGTGGTGGCTTGGGCCATTTCGGGGAGTTGTGCAGTTTTCTTTGGTCTCGCCCTAGGATTCGGAGGATCTAGGTTATTAAGCTGCAGTTTGGTTTCCTCCTGTTAATCTGTTTTGTTTTTTTTTTTATTTTATTTTATTTTTTTTTTATTCCCGGAGGGTCTCAGCCCCAAACCAGGAAGGGTAGAGGGAAAATGCTGTTCCCACTCCTCCTCTCCCGGGCCGGCCTCCACTATGCTCCCTGTGCGACGTGTCTAAAACGTATCTTTTACACGACCTGATGTGGCATTGGGGGGGTGTAGACGATGCAAGTGGACATTTGCTTTGTAGGCGGGGAGCAGGACCCACCAGAGACAGGAGCGGTCCAGGCTTCTGGAGACTGACTGCTGGCCGGATGGCCTGAGCTGGCTGTCTGGGCCCTGGCTGCCTGTAGTCCAAGGTCACTAAGCAAGGGGCTGTTAATTGAAAAGCGTCTGACACGTTGCACTTCCACACTGTGTTCGCGCAGGGATTCAGCCAGCCCCGGCTGGCTCCCCACTCTCTGGACCAATGGGGAGTTCTCCAAGCAGGGCAAAGCGCTTCTCTGCCACCCTGGACTTTAATCAGGCCCAGGGTGGGAAAGGATGGTAAAGTGACGAACGGTAATTTACAGATGCCGTGTTGATTTCCGAGGTCAGCTCTCCCACTTCCTTAGCTGGGGCGGCTGTGCTTCCCTCTGACAAGTCAGCTGGGGCGCTTTGTGGTCCAGTGGTGCCTGGTAACAATTCAAAGTGTGCCTCTCCCACCTCTGATTTGTGCATATCGCCTCCCATGTCCCTGTCGCATGGACACTGAGCTGACCAGGCCGGGAGCCTCATGGACCGATGAGATACCAAATACTTTTCCCTTTTTGAAGGCCAATCACTTTGGAAGGAAATCACTTATAATCCTGCAATTGTTGCCTCTTCTGCTTGGCCTCAAGCTGCTTCATAGATCAATTTAGTGCTCTGGATTTGTCATGGACAAGCGGTGACCGTGTGTATCCTGAGGACACCCTTTCATCCCAGGCTTGGTGGGGAGGTGAGGTAGGGTGTTGGACCTCAGCCAAGCATTTCCTGAGGGAGAGGGGGACCACCAGAATCCAGGAAGGTTAGAAGCCTTAGGGGTGCTCTCTGTTGTGGGGTTCCCAGCCAGGAGAGGTGGGGACACCAGGGGAGAACCCAAACCAGCCCAACCTGGGGGTGGCAGTCAAAGTTCGGGGCCCACCACGCATGCCCAGACACCAGGGCCAACCGGGAGAGCCAAAAATGGGCTTTCAACACAACGGGGAAAAAGCCAAGAGGAGCAACGCAGCGTGCTTGGGTGCCGGGCACTGGGGGCATCAGAAGGGGGAGAGAAGTGACCGCTGCCACTGGAATGTTCTTTTGCTTTCTACTTCTAGCTTTGACCCCCAACAGGACTTATAAAACACGTGAGAAACTAGCAACCATAGTCAAGAGCTTTATTCTGTCTGGGGAATCCATGTCCTCTTTTGGTTGGTTGTCCTCAAGGTCCCCCTAGTTGAGGTTGTGGAACTGGTTTATTTACATGAGACCCTCAAGGCTGGGGGAGCCAGAGCCCTCCCACCTCTGAAGCCACTCAGAGTTCTGGGCCGTGCCAAATGGTGTGTTCTGTTGAGGGATGGGTTTGGAGGTTAAGGGGCAACACGTGTGTGAGCAGAGCTAGAATTTGCCAAAGGAAATAAAAAGACCTTGCCAAGCATTAGTGCGCTTAATTCTACAATCCATTTTCCCCACGTACAATATGGACTTTGACAAGAAAGATTTGTTTATGCTCTCATGACTCAATCTCAGTAAATTAGACTTGTCAAAATGACTTTTTCAGCACAATAGAGTTTGCTGGATTTTTGACACCTGTTTTGTGGGGGTACTGTTGTACGTAAATAGTTGGAAAAGCCAGTTACAAAGCAATATGATCACTGCTGTCTTTGAGGTGGCATTTCCCTTTGTAGGCAGAGGGACTCATGTGGGGGTTGGAGCCTGGATTTTTCCCTACATCCCCTGGGACTAGCCCCACCACTCCAGTCTCCTCTTTGGTCTCTCTGGGTCCAGACCGGCTCTCAGAGAGCAAGGTTCCTTGACCCCACATCTGCCTGTGCTCCTTTGCTGCTTCCATTCCCTCCCATTGCTTCTGTCTGTTTATGGAGTAAAGGCTGAGCTCTCCCCCGCCTTGCAGAGGGTCCTCCCTGACCTGGTGCCAACCTGCCGGTCAGGCCATACCACCTGCTGGGTCCTCTTGGTGCTTTGGTCACAACAACTCTTAAGGTTGTTTAACAGAGCCCCACCTGTGACCTTGCACTAGGACCGTGGCCGTTCTCCACCCTGCCCTCCGGGAAGGGGACCCTACCAGATCACAGCAAGCTGGGAGCAAAGCTGGATGGCCTCTCTCAGCTCTTTCGGCCCCTTTATGTGCCACTGGCATTTTGCTCAGAAATGTGTGATGGTCCTGGAGTGTCAAGTATCGAAAAAAGAGCCGTGGAGTAGAAATCAGAAGTCCTGGGTTCTTGTCGCCTCTCTGCAAGTGCCTCTCAGGGAGTTGGAATTGGGGGTTACTGGGATACTGGTCAAGTTAATGCCCATTTCCTCATCGGAGAAATCAGAATATAGTAAGAGCACTTACCTACAGGGGTGTTGCCCTCTCCTCTTCCTGGACCGGCTGGTTGAGTCATCACTGAGGCTCGGGGATTTTTCCCCTCACCTTATACTATATTTTGGGGAAAGGGGGAACCAGGGAAGCCTTAATTGGTGGAATATATAATAACACATAGACACAAATGTGCACAGACATGCACACACACAGGCTTCCTCACACACAAACGTATGCTTGTGTGTGCACATACTCACACACCCACGCACTTGCACACGTACATGCGTACACATGTGTACATAGACCCCCACATGCTCTCGCACACAGCCACTCTCATCTCTGTGTTTCTGGTCTCCACAGGCTGGCGACTCCCTCTCTCCCCATCTTCTGGTCCCCCATGCCCCATGGCAGGCTCTGCCTCTTTGCAGGCCCCAATCCAAAAAGCCTTGAGTTTGCTTCTTCTGTGCTTATCCTTTGTTTATATTGTTCTACTGCCATCAGGTGGGGCCCAATTGGGCAGAATCAGGGGATCGCTGGGATGGTCCAATGCCATCACACAGCCATTTAGTGCCACCTTGGAGCCTGGGCCCCTGGGGCTGCTGCTGGGAAGGCTCAGGGCTGCACACCCAGCCGTTTTGCTTACTGCCCAGGTGATGGGCTGGAAATGGTGCCTGTTTCCCCCTCACTGGTGCCCACCAAGGGAAGCCAAGAAGAGGAACAGTCCTGCCATTCCGAAACCATTGTGTCACTCTTACAAGTGTAGCCAATATGCCCACGTGAACTCTGACTCTTGGTCTTTTCCTTTGTAGCTTGGAAAAACATTTTGGGTTCTAAGCCAAACACTTCCCCCACAGCCTCTTCGTGAAGCATACATGGGGCGGGGTTGTTTTGTGTTGTTGTTGTTGTTCTGGTTTTGTTTGCGTCGTTTGTTCTTTTTTTCCAACCTCATAGTAACCTCCTCTACTTGTGTGGGGCTCTGGGAGAAGTGTCCCTGGCAGCCTGAGCATCGGGAAGAGCACCAGGTTTGAATTCTGATTCTGTCATAAATCTTATGATCTGAGGCAAGCCAGTGGACAGATGCTCAAGGCTCCTGGGGGACTGGGTGACAGAATTCAGGTGCAAGAAGGGGCCTGGGACCAGGAGAAGGATGACGGGTGTCAGAGGAAACATGGAAATAATAGAAAATAAAAATTGGGGGATCCACCGTTTTTTGTCATGCTACATTTCCCAGGGTTGACACCATAAAGAGAGTTTAAAGGCAATCCCCTCAGATCAAAATACTTTTCACGCATTTGAAGGAAGCTCTGAACAGCTTGTCAGCTGTCCTGTGCTCTCTGGCCAAGGTGGGTGGACTGGGCTGAGACGCTCAGCACCACGTCTGCGGGGAAAGTGCACTATTAAGCACACCAGCCAGTCTGCCTGCTGTTCCAGGAGAGAAGTGGTTGTCCATAGCCTGCTAATATCCAGAGAAACCAAGACACATAAGCTCTCTGAGACGGACCCAAGCCACAGCTAGCCTCACTTCCTCAGAGAAAATGCCTTCTTTTGGGGACTTGAGTACTTTCTGAGTTAGGTTTTGAAAATGGTTCTTCCAAACCGTTGCACAGTGGTCGAGATGACAATGTTTTGTTTTTCTCCTTCCTGAGTAGCGGAGCTGAGATGGCCTGGCTGGCGAGAATCCGATCTGGGCTCAGAAGACAGCTGGCTTGGCTCTCCCGTTGCTGTCGCTCCTGGAGGTACTGTTCCTCCCTCTGGGAGAGACTTAGGAGGAAGCTCTCCTCATCGTCTCAGGGATGGGGCTGTTGCAAACACCGGCCTGTGATCTTTGCCCTACCACGAGCCACCTGCACACCTAAGGCAGTTCACTAAACTCAGCCATGGGAAGGAGCCCCCAACTCCAGGTCGACCCCCGCCCTGCTGGAGCCAAACCCCTGTTGTTTGAGGCTTTGCTGTGATTGAACACATGTATTTGGAATGAGATTTAATTAAAATTTAAACCTCATTTGTAATGTCTCAGGGAGTCAGATTTTTCCAAACTGGGAGATAAACAAGGTAGGCGTACCCCGTGTGACAAATGGAATCACTGCTCCGAGCTTCGCAGACGTGGTCGGGTGGCCCGTTCGTTGAAGGTGGATGTCTCTGGATGGTTGCTTTGTTTTCCGTAATCTCTTTTCTGTAGCAGACTGGGGAGAGGTCACTTTTGACTAAAAGTGCTTTTTAAGAGCAATTTGCTCTTGCCATCGGTCTACACCCTGCTTCTACCTGGTTGCCATGACAGCAGCTGGGATTCTGGAAGACAATGAAGTACAGGGGGACCAAGAGATCCGAGGGATCCCAGAAGATCCTCCCAGCTCTGGTGTTTCCAAACCCATGAACCAAAGGTCAGTTTGCGGGAGAAAATATTTGCAAATCATATATTGATAGGGACATGTATCCAGAATATGTAAAGCATCAGACAATAAAAGGACAAATAATCCAATTAAAAATGAGCAAAAGACAGGAATAGATATTTCTCTAAAGAAGATATATCCATGACCCATGAGCACACAAAGAGATGCTCAACGTCACTGGTCATCAGGGAAATGCAAATCAAAACCACAGTAAAAGAACACTTCACACGCACAAGCCTGGCTCTAAGGTTTTTAAAAGGAAAAGAAGCGGTGTGTGGATGAGGATGTGGAAAAACTGGAACCCTCTTATGCTGCCAGTGGGAAGATAAAATTGTGTGGTCACATTGGAACAAAGTCCAGCGGTTCCTCAAAATTCACACCGAGTGACCACGTGACCTAGCAATTCCCCTCCGAAGTGTAACCCTGAAAGAACTGAAAACCGATGTCCACACAAGAAAGTTGTACAGAAATGTTCACAGCAGCAGGATTCATACCAGTAAAGAATGAAAGCAGCTGAATTTTCCATCAACTGATGAGCGTATAAACAAAACGTGGTTTATCTGTACTAGAGACTATGAGTCAGCCATGAAAAGAATGAAGTGTCGCAGAGGCTGAATGAGACCCTTTATGCAAAATGTCAGCCATGGGGAAATGCACAGTGACACACAGTGGACCAGTGGTTGCAGGGGGTGGTGCTGGGGGGAGAGGAGATGGGGTACAGAGTTTCTTTTTGGGGTGATGGAAATATTCTGAAATGAGATAGTGGAGATGGTCCCACAACCCTGTGCATTGACTAAAAATTGTACCCTTCCAAGGATGGATTTTATGGTATGTGAATTACATCTCGATTTTCAAAAATACAATGAATAAAGAAAAAAAAAAAAAGACCTGTTAGGTCTTTCACTGCCTCTTGAAAAAAAAAAAAATGCAAGCTTGGTATTATTCTTGGTGACATCTGGGGCTCTGCGCCCTTTGGCCTCTGTTCTTCTCCAACTTCTACAATTTGCTAAGGCCTCTTTGACCTTGATCTCTGCCATAACCTGGGAGTGGGGAAGGAATAACATACAGTACTATGCCTCCAGGTGACTGGGGTGGGGCCACAGGGGGAAGTAAACCAGAGGCTTGATTCTGTTTCCCAGAGCTGGTTCCACATGGCTCAAAATGGTCCCTCCTGGGACAACATCTGCCCTCTAGTCTGGGTTCTCTGTTCCAGGACCGCCCTGGTCCAAATGCATGAGGAAGGACACTCCAACCAAGCAAGCCGGCAGCCCTGTGATGGAGACAGGGCTCCGCCCCCTCCTTCCTCCCCCCATTCCCCCGCCCTCGCCTGCTCTGTGTTGCCGGACTGCTTTCCCACCTGGTCAGAGAGGAGCCTGCTCCTCCCCTGGCCCACCTGCCTCCCCCTGGGGCTTGCGGAGGGCAGGCTGGGGTCCAGCGGAGCCTGGGGTGCCTGTGGCTTGTTTATTTGGATTCCCAGTGCTGGATGAGCCCACCGGTGCCACTCGCCTGTGCACACCCCACCTGCCAGGTTTGGCTGAACCCCCCAAGTGCCAGGCCCACTGAAGGGTGCTTGCAGGAAAGTGCGGTGGAGGCTCACCCAAATAGGAGCTGATTTGCCAAGTCCGTCTTTCTTGACTGCAAGCAGATCCAAGTTGGACACTATTGAAAACGTTGTCTTGTGGCAAAATATACCTAACATACCATGTATCATTTTAACCTCTTTAAATGTCTACTTCACGGATAATAAGAACATTCCAAGGCCATACGACCATCCTACCATCTGGGTGTTTCCAAAGTGGGGTCCTCTTATAGAAGGAGTACAATGGTGGGAGGAGAAAACACAAGGGAAAGTGCGGGAAATGGGGTGTCAGCACATCCCAGGGCTCGCCCCCTTCCCCCGTCTCCTTGCAAAGCTGGGTCCTGGCTGCGGAGAAGGGAAAGAGGGGAGAGCCCTGGGAGAGAAGGAGCTGACCTGGGACGTGAAGGGCCCTCTCCCGTGTCTCGGCCCAGCCAGGCAGCAGGAACAGCGGGGACCCCCTCTATGAGTCTTGCGGAAAGAGGCCTGCCGCCATCCCCTCCATTCCGGAAGCAGTGCCGCCGAAACCCACCCTTCAACCCTGTATCCCGGAAGCTTCCAGGCAAAGGCCTGCCTGCCAATCAGAGAGTCACTTGGGAGGACAGGAGAAATTCCATGTGCCTCTGACTTCACACAGATCTGTAGTATTAGCACACGGCTGGGCTGATGCCGGGGTTCGAAGGATGAGAACAATGCTTCCCAGGTCAGTGTGTGTTAATACATCGCAGTCATTACACAATTTGCGATGAACTTTGAAAGCAGCCCATTGGCCAAATTGGGAATATCGCATTACCCCCACCTTTGTTGAAGGGCAGCCCCCTCTAAAACTACCGGCCCACAATGTGGAATGTAGACATGTTTGCGGTGTCTTAAAGCCCCCCTTCTCCTCTCTTAGCTCCACTCCAGCATGGCACACTGACCCCCACCTCCACAGCATTGGCTGACAATTCCTGGACCCAAGGAGTCTGCCCGTAGGGGGGTGGTCCTAGGTCCTAGGGGTCGCCTTGTCCATATTTGAGACAGATGGGGGAAGTGGTGACTCGAAGATCCCAGCGTCACAGCTCCTGTGCTCCAAATGCGCAGTCATTCCAGTCTGGGCTATTTCAGTTCATCTGGGAAGACTTTCCATCATGGGCTGTGAGTGGCGTGAGCATTCCGCCTGATGGGCCCAGATCCAGACACGAGCTGCTAATTTTCTGATGAAGCCATCAGAGTTGAGAGCTCTCTTAGCTCTCTTAGTTTCTCAAGTTAATCATGCTTGAAAAAAGAGGGTTCAGGACACAAATTGGACAAATCTACGCGTGGCTGGGCCTCTGGGTAAAAAAAAAAAAAAAAGGAAAATCCTTCTCTTCTTTGGAGGAAATATTTGACGGAGGTGCCTGTCAACAGTCAACAGCTCCCATGGCTAGCGGGTCCAATGGCTCAGTCTCCTTCCCAGAAGGACCAGAAGGGGGAAGACACATTGAAGGCCAGAGAGCAGAGAGTCAAGTCTCAGGATGTACTGCAGAGGATGCAGACGACTTAACTCAGCAACATTGCCTCAGACCCTAGCGTGGTCCCTGCGTCACGGTGGGATTATGCGACACGAGACCACCATGATGGATTGGATGAAGACTGGGAAGCTGAACGAATGAGGCAGGCCCCCCTCTGCTCTACCCAGCCAGGGGCCTCAGAGAACCTGGGAAAGCCCAGAGCTCGAGACAAGAGCCCTGGGGCTCACTGTTGGAAGTCTCCTCCAGAGACAGGGGATCCTAACTCCTACTCCATGCCTCCCCTTCTGTCTCCCTACCTCCAACCCAGGACTTTATTTAGAGGATCCAAAAAGGAGATAGCATTAGAGAACAAGTCTACAAACCAGGAGCTTTCTCTGGGCCCCTCTCTGAGGATGCTGATGGGGTGAGGGAAGAGGAAATACAAGTTCAGTGGGCCCTCGGAGTCTTTAAAAAAACAAAACCAAACCATTGAGAAGTGCTGCGGAAAGGGCTAGTGGTTAAGGGAGAAGCAGATAAGGGGACCCCTAAAAGGAGTAAAAACCACCCTGCTAGGCTAAAATGTAAATACAAGCCTTTGCATTAATAAAACACTCAATGAAATAAATAATTCAGTCCAGCCACACCTTTTGTTTTGATCCTAAGTGGGAAGATGGGTGGCAGCTCTTACCAAATGGCCCCCAGTGACTTCCTCTGTGGCCAGGACAGACCCCAAGTGGTGGACTCAGCCCCCGCCCAAGCCTACTGCATTCCCAATTAACACTTTTCAAAATGAAATTTAGGGTGCTTTTTTTCCTTCTTCCTAATGAGGTTTCTTCCTTCCCTGCTGTCTTGCTACAAAGCTTGATGCTGTCTGAGTGTGTTCATATGGTGCTCGAGTGCGTTATCTGACCTTGATTGGTGTTTGGGGAGCCAGTTAAATAGATTACATGGGGGTTACCTTGGCAACTGTCTTCGCTGATTTAGCAATGCAGTTCATTCTTGGACACGGGACTTGCCGGCAACTCTGCGATCCCACCGCTGTGCGTTAATCATTAACACCGAGCTGGACAGCAGCTCTGCCAGCCGGCAGCCAGGACGGAGCTGGGGAAGGGAGGGCCTGTCTTTTCAGCTACGACTGAGGTGGTCCCCGAGGAGGCCCGAAGTGTGGGGCCCCAGAAGAAGGAAGCAGCCAGGAGCTTATCCTTCGATCTGTCTGTTCCTTTGCCCACAGTCTTCAAGGGTGTTGAGGAAGATCACACAGCTCGGTCCACTGGGCTGGAGATAGGTCTATAACCCGGGCCCGCTTCCTCCCTAATCTGGCATGGAGGCCCTAGCACCGCTCTGCTCTGGCTTTGGGCAAGTCACCTCACTTCCTGGACTCTTGGTTTCCTTCTCCGTAGACAACGTGGGGGCAAAAGTGGCGCCTCCCTCCTAGCCCTGGCGAGGACCCAGGAAGCACCTGGCACCCCACCAATGCTAGTGATTATTATTACCTGGCTCTGAGGCTCACAGAGCGGAGATCTAGCCATTGTATGCTGACATAATTGTAATTATTTAATCTGAAGCCAAAACTCACCCAGTGCCAAATTAATTATTACGTCTGCTTTATGTATGAGGCTGAGGCTCGGAGTGGCTCCCAAATCCGGGTTGTACAGCTGGTAAGAGACAGGGCTGGGGTTAGAACTCAAGTCGGACCGATCCCTATCTTGGGCTCCGGAAGGGTGTCTGCCCAGGAATAGTCAGGTGGCAGGGTGCCCACTGCTCCCCCAGAGTGCGCGGTAGGAAAGCGGCCCCTCCTTGAGCTGATCGTTTGAGGCCCAATGTGCAAAGCAACTAGAGAATTGGCCCGCCAGGCCTACGACCTGTTTAAGCTAACAAACAGAGATGACAAGGGACGACACCACCACACAGCCAGAGACCTGCACCACCCCAGACTCTGGCTTTGGGGCTGAGGGGACTGACTATTCTTTGTCTTCTCGGCACCAAGAGGGAAACAAGAAGTTTATGCTCAGTAAACCCACATAACTGTAACTCACGTTGCGGTTTGGTAGAATGTCTATATCCACTTTTCCTTTAACCAATCCAACAGCCTAGGGAGGAAAGAGAGCGGGGACTCATCCTCCCATTTCATTAATAAGGGGCTGAGGGCAAGAGAAGTTACCTTGTAAGTAGTAGATGCCTCAGTATTAGCAAGGTTGAAAACGGGCCTCCAAGAGGACAGACAAATCGGTGGTCCAATGTCTTCCCAAGTGTTGGAATTTGTGCTTGTCCAAGCTGCGAGCATCTACAGAGAGCCCCCATCTGAGCCTTGGATCTTCTTCCTCGCTTCCTGTGTGTCAGGGCCGGTAGGGAATGAGCTCGACTGAGGGCGGTGTAGGAAAGACCTGGAGTCGCTTGGCAAATCTCACATGCCCACTGCCCCTCCAACCCACGTGGTACAGGGGAAGTACATGGGCTTTAGAGAAAAGCAGAGCTGAATTCAAACCCTGACTTTGCTCTATACTCACTGTATTGTTTCCTCCCAGTGAATCAGTTTCCTGGATAATAGCTACTTTCCTAGGTTGTTATGAAGAATGGAGGTAATGTATGCAAATTACTTTATATTGTAGGTAATGGAATACTCTTGAACATTATTTCAGCAAAAGTAACATGAGACCTGTGTTTTAAGAGCATGTGAATTGCTACAAAGAGGATAGAATGGCTGGGGGGAGGGAGATTTGGAATAATCCCAATCAAAATGATGATGGCTTGGACCACGGCAGTAGCAGTGGGCCTGGAGAAAAGTGGATAGGTGTAGTCTGTATTTTTAAGATGTAGAATGGAAAGGACCAAGTGAGGGAGGGGGAGGAGTCAACAGTGACAGCCTTCTGACCTGACCCACAACAAGGGCTGTGACGTGATGGGGCCTCATGCCAAGACGGGAAGACCTGGGGAAGAGGCGGGTTTGAGGAAGGGGATGGAGAGGTGATGAGTTCCATCTGGGACAAGTTGGTTTGAGGGATCTGTACAGTGTCCAGGGGAGATGTCTAGGGGACACTTTGTTACCTAGACTCTGTGGCTTAGGTAGATAAATTGTTCAGGGAGAGTGGCAGCAGCAGGGAGACCCAGAAGTGTTCCAGGCCAGGATGTAACATGATTGTATGTGCAAAAAATGTCACATCATGAGTCGTGGAAGACAGATTAGAGAGAGAGACCACAGGCAGCGGACCAATCAGGAGTTTCCTGTAGGCCCACAAAGGGTCTGGTGGTGGTCCCAGGGAGGATGGGGCGGATCCCACACATGGAGGAGTAGGATGGACCAGACTTGGTAACTGGTAACTTGGTAGCTGTGGGAAATCAGAAAGAAGATATCCATGTTGGGTGACAGGGAAGAGGAAGGGCCATTTACTGAGATGATGAGCACCAGAGGAGGAGCAGTTCTCAGGGGCTACTGCCAGTGTGAGGGGACCTCCTGAAGGAGATGTCCATAGCCAACACCCAATGCCCAGGAGAGGGGACCAATGGTAGGCAAGAGGTCAGCCTGCACCATCAGCATCTGCCCTCCCCTGGGGACTTGAAGATGAGGCTCCACAAAGACAGAGGCCCGACCATGGCAGGTGTCGGCAGCACTGAGCCCATGGGCAGCGTACCCTCCAACGACCTGCAATGCTCTGCCATCTTGAAACCTCAGTTCTCCTGAGGAGGAAGTGACAGCTTGTTGGGACACCATGTCAGCTTCTAGGCAAACACCAAGGGACTTAGTGGGACAGTTACCACAAGTGAGGGTGTGAAGTGCACAGCGCCCTGCTTTAGGTGATGTGGGGGGAGGCCAAAGAAGTCAAACCTGCACCCCCTGCCCAGGAGTGTCCGCTATGATCAGAAAACAACTCTTCCAAACTTCCAGTGCGTTCTGAGGCCTCGATGGCCAAGCAGCTTGTGGTTGCTTCCCAGAATACCCATGTTTTAAATATCGGGGCACCCAGCAAATGCCACAAAGGAGTCTGGCTGGCAAAAGAGTGAGGCAAGTTGTCACTGGTAAAGGTTTAAGAAAGGACACAGGGGAGGTGTTGAGGGCACTTAGCATGGAGATGGAGGGAAGACAAGAAACCTATCTCACGTGCAGACCACCCATGTTTTCCATGGCTCTTGACATCCCAATACCTTCGAAGCAAGCCCAGGGCAAAGACTAGTCTCATCATTTGATAGCTGGGGAAACTGAGGCTCGGGTAGAAAATGTGTGTTCACAAGGATGAGCCAATGAATCCAGTCCCACGAACTGGTCCTGGACCCAGAACTCCTGCCTCTCAGCCTGGTGCAGCTTCCATTTCATCATTTGGCCGCAGGGAGCAGTGAGTCAGAGCTGGTCAGCAGTGGTTCTGAACAATGATCAATCTTCAGAAATGTTAGAGCCAGCTGACAGATGACATCACGTTGGGAGTTTGAAATCAGCTACGATGTGAATATTTAGACCATGGGAATCAGCAAATGCTACCAGCACATCACGGCTCCAGGTCACTACAGACCCATCTTCCAGCCCCTATGGCTGTGCCTGCCACCAGGGGCTGTGAGTTATGGTTTGGTAGCTGTGTGTGAAGAGTGTCCACCTTGGAATTAGATGATTAAGGGATTTGGGGTCAGCACTCAGTCCTGGGCCTTACAAAGTGTTTCTAGCACCCGCTCCAGGGATACCCAACTGGTCATGCTGATTTACTGCTGAGATTGATAACCAAATGAGAATTTTCACTCCCTCCACTTGCCACACCAAGTCCTATTATGAGTCAGAGCAAAGGGGGACCCTTCAGCATGGGGTCTCATTTCACTTCCACTGTATTATTTTGAATATTGAACACATCTGTCTTGGCCTCTTACCTGGCTTAGATCCTTACAGAAAAGGAGAAACACGTCAACACCAAATCCCAAGGAGGAAGATTCAGGGATGTAAGAATCCCAGGCGATGACAGACACCATTTAAGAAGGAAATCGGAGCTCCACAAAAATAGGTTATTTGCTGTACATCATCTTATTTCATATGGGAAAGCAAAATGAATTGGAGGGTTTGCAGGCTCTTGGAGTAAAAGGAGTTACAGAGAAGACAGTTTCTGCTGTTCACCCTTAAATAAATAGCTGCTGTTCTTGCTTGTTAAAATGTAAAATTTCCAGATCTAAATGTCAGAGAATTCTAGGAAAAATTGCAAAACCATTACTTCATAAACATGTAATTGTGCTATTACTTCTAAATGCGATGACATTCTATAAATATCACAGTTCAGGCCTCATAGTCTATAAATAGACCCAGTTAATCACCGGAAATAGATTTTATTTCTTGAATTATAATGGAGTAAATTACAGAGTCTCCATTTTCTAGTGGCAGAGTCCACTCCCAGTTTTGGTGGTATCTTTCCCTCTGCTTGGGCTCCTCCATGAGCTATAAATACTCTTCAGTGAATATCAGGACAAGGACAGTGGGAGGAGGAGATCGGTTCCATTTGCCAGAGCCCCAGTCTAGAACCCCAGGAAGTGTTTAGACTACCCTGCTGAAGCCTGTCCACCCAACACTGGGATAGCTGCATGTAGGCAGGACTGAGTGCCCAGCTCAGGGTACCATTGTTAGGGGTGCTTGCGGCTGATTAGATAAGCATGAGATGCTGTGGACTCAGAAGTGATGGACGGGTGATCTGGAACGTCTTCTATTCAGCACCAAGATAGGCTGGAGGGTCCCAGATGGTTGAAACTAAAGACCCTGCATCTGTTGTTGATGCTTTCCCAGAATTCCCTACTATAAACACCTCACTAGGCCACATATTTGGCTCTTGTGTAGCTTAAACCATGCCCCTGCTTATACAGTGAAGACTAGGGCATGGTTCACTACAAAAAAGAAGGTATTCTCTATTTCCCCCTTGTAATACACACATCAGTGCCATAATGGGGTTAGAACAAGAAGTTGGATATGCTTTGTGGTTTCTAGGATTCTGTGGCCAAGGGGAGTTATTGTCAACTACTTGCTTTTTGGGGGGCCTCAGTTTCCCTATTTGTCAAATCAGGGGGCAGGAGGGATGCAGTGAGATAGAGCTGAAAAGGAGTGAGGAGAAATTTCTTCCAATTCTGACTTCACCTTGGGCCATGACCTTGGGTTAGTCTTCTCCCTTCTCTTGGGTTCAGTTTCCAACTATATTATGGAAAGGAAGAGGGAGAATCTTGGCCATTTGGTCAATGCTGCAGGTCTGCACATTGACTCAGTTAATCAGCCATCTTTTCTTTTTTTTTTTAAGATTTTATTTTATTTATTTGACAGAGAGAGATCGATCACAGGTAGGTAGAGAGGCTGGCAGAGAGAGAGAGAGAGAGAGGGAAGCAGGCTCCCTGCTGAGCAGAGAGCCCAATGTGGGACTCGATCCCAGGACCCTGAGATCATGACCTGAGCTGAAGGCAGCGACTTAACCCACTGAGCCACCCAAGCGCCCCAATCAGCCATCTTTTCTAAGGGAGTCCCCTGGAACCCCGTCCTTTGAGCACACAGCTGGGTTATGATTATTACTGTAGAAAGGCTTTTCTCAAACTATGATTTGCATATCCCTACTCTGACTCTATAAAGGATTGGGGGTAGAGTGGGCATTGTCCAAGTTTATAAAGTAGGAACACTGAGAAAAAATAATCAGGGGAAGAGGGAAGAAGTAAACCTGATATTTTTAAGTGTTCACATAATTTGGGGACTAAATATAACATTTAGCCAGGAGCTTACTGGCAGCCAGAGCAAAAAGAGAAAGAAACAAACCAAGACCTGTAGAACTCCAGAGTTTTCATCATCAGAAAAAAAAAAAAAAAAAGCATATTTTTCTCCTCAGGGGAACATATTTTTCCCCAATGGCCCCCAATCCAGAAAGAAAGGAAATGTTTTAAACCCAAGATTTTAGAGTTAAGATACTCAGCGGAACACTACTCAAAAGTTTCAAAGTAAATTCAGAAGACAGTCGGTCATAAGGCTCGTTCTAAGACTAATTTTTAACCAAGTCTCAGGCTCAGGAATCAAGTAGAGTTTCATGGGTGCAGTTCTACCATGGGCGGGCCTTTTGGACTTGGGGTCAGATGTGTTGAGGTGTGACTGTCTTTGTATGGTGCCCCCCAAATAGGTAATTATTTCCCCTTGACAAATGTATCCCCTTCACTTTGGGGTGGTAGCTAGTAGCAATTTGGTTCAATGGCTGGAGTCAATCTGCATTTGAAAGGGTTAGCCCCTGGCCAGGTCTAATGTGCCGAGAGGGGGGAGGAGACAGGGGATCGGGATCAGGCCTCAGGGGGGTTGTCCTCAAGGCAAGAGAGAAGACGTCTCCCAGGGAGCTGTCCCATGGTGCCCCAGAGGTTCCAGCCTTCTTGAGGGAAGTACCTACCTCTCTCTGCCCAATGCTGACCAAAGCCAGAGGGGGAAAGGAAAGGCTGGCGGAAGTGTCCACGGTACTCAGCATTCCACCTAGCGTGGACGTGAGCAGGGACTTGGCGGAAGCTCCCACCCCATGATGGACAGCAACCGGATGTTTGTAGGTTTCACTCATGCTGCCTTCGGGGTTGGCGCCATCTTGCCACGCAGGATAGTAGTCCTCTCATACAGGATGCTCACAGGGCTCAGGGAGTCCTGCTTCCAGGGTCTGAATTTCATGCATCTCAATGAGGTCCTAGGCCCTCTGGGTTGGAGAGGTAATATGAACAGCAGCCCTTTGATGACATGGCCCTGTACTGGGCTCATTTCCTGTGTCACTCAATCTGTGTCCACGCAGAAACATGATCCCTGAGATTCATTCCCCCAAATTGTTCTAAGTGCCTAGTCCATCTGTGTGCCAGGCAAAAGAGGGTCCAAGCATAAATGAGGCCAGTCAGTGTCATCGGATTTCACAATGTAATGGGGAAGACAATCAGAGGAACACTGTGGCAGGAAACATGAGAAGAACCCTGAAGAGGGGCACCTGGGATAGCTCAGTGAGTTAAAGCCTCTACCTTCAGCTCGGTCATGATCCCAGAGTCCTGGGATCGAGCCCGGCATCGGGCTCTCTGCTGGGCAGGGAGCCTTCTTCCTCCTCCTTTTCTCTCTCTCTCTCTCTGCTTGCCTCTCTGCCTACTTGTGATCGCTCTCTGTCAAATAAATAAATAAAATATTAAAAAAAAAAAAAAAGAACCCTGAAGAAAGAGGGGCAGCCAGGTGACTAGGGGGTATTGGTGGGCTGATAGTGGCAGATCTTGTGGGCTAAGTTGTTGCAGGGCCAGATCCTATAAGGCCTTGCAGTCCATAAGAAGGGACTTGGATTTATCCGGATGACAATGGGAATACGTGGGAGCCTTTGGAGTAAAGAAGGAACATGATCAGGACTATATGCAGGGAACACCTCAGCTGTGCAGGACAAACTGGAGGAAAGAGCTTTCCTGAGAAAGAATATAGAAGTGAACCCTAAGAGATTCTGCAGGTAATATGGCTCTTCTGTTGGTTGAATGGGTAGGAAATGAGAAGGCAGCCTTGGCCTTATATGTACTTGAACCATTCTTTTGCTGTATGCTCTTAGGCAGTCATTGATGGTCGTGAGATTCCTGTACCCTAAGCATACAGCCCTTATGGCTCCGCAAGTGTGTCATGAATTCTCGTCCTCTGCTCCTTACCAAAGTGCTGGGGATTTGGCTAGGCAGAGTTCAAAGTAGAGGTCAAAATCACACAGCTAATCAGGACAAGGGAAGGGATGCTGGAGCCAGGGCTATAATTTCGGGTCTTCCAACACCCCAGCCAGGTCTCTGGGCCATTTTGCCCTGCCACTAGGTGTCAGCTCCCTCCTCACTGGGTGTGCCTGCATATGTGAACCTAGAAAAGCTATAAAGAAATTATTTAGAAAATATTTAGAGGATAGTTCTTAAGGTCAAGGAGTGAGGTGCACCTGTTGCTGACAATGTCCTTCCTCCTTGTCCCCCCTCTTGCCTGCCCCCCAGCCTGCTTTCCCCTCTCATGTACCACTCATGGAGGATGATGCTCTGGGCGTGGGTCTGATCACTTTCGTCCAACCTGATGCACTTTTCAGCTAGAAAATATGAATGTCCCTGGAGGCCCAGCTGGCTCTTTGTTCTCTTTGTTTAGAAATTAGCTTAGAGATATCAGCTAGCAGATTAAAAAGCCCATATCAGATCTGCTAAAATCTCTTCCCTTTCAGATTTCATTTCTGCTCCTTCAGGAAATTTCTGCTGTTCTTTTAGAATGATGGATTTTCTTTCTGTTCAACTCCAGGAGAAGATGACTCTTCTTCCAGAGAAGGTCTGGTGAGGCTCTGTGCCAGAAGCAGGGAAAGGCTGCAGCAGGACTCACCTTGCTCTCCAGGTCTGGGGCCCCAGTGGGCATGATCTCTGAAGAGTATAGCCCCCGTACCCTCCGCCTCCCTTCTCAGTTGGCTCTGATTCCCAGCAAGGCTGTCCCTAGTAACAGTCCCTTCCTTCCATGCTCCTACCCCCTGCCAACCCCTATCAAGCCCTCCAGGGGTGGTACAGAGTCTCTGTGTCTTTGCCCTAGAGTATCTGAGAGGCAATCTGGATCTCTGCTGGGAACGCCATCCATGGGGCCAAAAGTGAGAAATGGCTGGGCATGATGCGTGCTGCTGTCTAAGCCTTTGAGCAAACTCCCTTCCTGATGCCCCAAGCACTGGAGTTTCTTGCTAACTGTGCAAATGTCCTTCCTCTCAGCTGGTTTTTGGAGATGGTGGTGGAACAAGGCTTCCCTGGCCACAGCTCTTTCTTCCATCAACTGTTCCCTCTCCCTAGTGGCTCTAGCCAGGTATGAGGTTCATAGAAGGAGGAACCTAGATGCTTTGCAGTTTGTGGTTCCCTCTGAGAACCTTAGATGTACAGGGTATATTGATTGAACAAGGATCCAGAGCAAGTAAGATGCCAAGTTATGATTCACACCCAGGTCTGTCTGGTACCCAAACCAGACATTATGCCACAGATGGACACTGGTGACCATGGGAGGGGTTCCAGGGTCTATTTGCAGACTGGATGGGCCTTCTGAAAACTCAGCAGTGAGGAACACTTAACACCAAGGAACAGTAAGAAGCTGCGGATGAGGTCCCCTCATGGACTAGATGCATGAATCCCCCAAGAGATCAGGGGGCCAGTGGGGAGGCTGGGGTACAGAGAAGCCTAGAATTTGTAAGTTTTCTAAGAAAGGTATTGATGGAAACTGGTTACTTCTTCCAAGGAGTTTTGGAAGTAGGGGATAGCAGAGGCTGGGGACCTTATGGGCAGGCGAGGCAAGGTACCCAATGGAGAGCCAGTCAGAGGTGGGTAGGAGGTGCTGTTGGGTTAGGGTTAGGTTCAACTGCTTCCAGGGCATCCCTTTGCTACTGAGAAGCTTGGGCTTGTTCATCTGTAGAGTGGGACTAAAAGCTCTACCTGGTCAGCTATGGGGAGGTTCAGATTATGGAGAAATACACCAAACTTGGGAATGCATGCTACCAGCTTGCAAAGCAGCTAGCCAATCAGTCACTCAAGGAATCTATTTTTGAGCCCCTGCTACACACACTAGTCTGGGCTTTGGGCATACTTCCAGCTCTCAGTCCTCCATTCTTTCTGTACGAGAAGATACACCCCTTGGCCAGAGAGGTTGAACAATGCAGGCAGAGGTGAGGGAGCAACTCATTCACTCTTTCTGAATTGAAGAGAGGCCTTTGGCTGGGACAGGGATTTGGAGTTCTTTGGAGGCTCCTTCTCCTCCTCCCTTGGAGTGACATCATGTAAGGCCCACTTCTGGGAGGGCTTGGAGTTGAGTAACCTGGACGGACGTCTAGCCCCCTAGCCAGCTTTGCAGTCCCTTTCCCCTTTTCTTTTTAGGAATTGTGCCTTTCCTGGTGTTTGGGCCTATTCTTTCCGTAATCTGAAATTATCAGATCTAGTCTAATGTTTAATATTATGTATTTAGGAACTAAATCCTTCAGCTTATATAAAATTGAATTTCTCAGAAGCCACAGGCAAGAATACAGGGATGCAGCTACCCACAGGACCATCTTGACCTTGTATCTGACTGGGACACATTGTCTTGCTTCCCATTGTGCAGGTGCACTCTGCCTAAGCACCTATGCCCAGCACTTAAGACCCTCTATGACTTGACCTTGCTTCAACTTCTCCAACTCCATTTCCCCATGTTCCAGCTGCTCCAGCATTACTCCATTACCTGAGTTCGTTCTGTGCTTTCCAGTTGCTCTGACTTGGCTCATACCGTTCCATCTACCTATAATTTCTTTCATTTCTTTCTCTGTCTGTAGGAATCTCACTTCTCTTTTAAGGGCCAGTGCAGTGCCAAATCTTTTAGACAGCCTTCCCTTATGGCATGACATGCAAACTGATTAATACAGAGCTTGAGATCACGTAGATGCTTAAGAAATGTTTTTGCCCATCACCTTTGCCTACTGCTACTTCTTCCTTAGGCATTATTCATCTCATCTTCTTCTCTGTTCCTGCTGCATATTTGCTTGTTCTTTGATCTAAGAAGTCTTCTATCATCGAGGTTAATGAGAAGATTCAGGAATCAGATAACTCTGGGTCACCAACTAGCTATGTGACCTTAAGCAAGTCATTTTCAACCCTGAGACTCAGTTTTCTCTTCTGTCAACTGATCCACAGCACTGCACATGGATGGAATGGGATAATATACAGAAAGCTTTCAGAAGACAGAGTACCTGGTGTATAGTAAGCATTTAATATGGGTTTGTCATTCTTATTACTTTGATAAAATATAGGGGCTTCTGGGTCCAGCAAAGATGGAATAGTCCCATTCCTTCCAGGTCCTCTCTGTGACAACTAGACAACCCTGGACATAATGCAAAAAGCAGCATAGGATGACCCCAAGAAGCAGAAAAAAGATAGAGGACTGTCTAGGGACCTTGGGACTTGGAGGAATGACATGGTGGTGAGTTCCCTGGGATTCCTTACTGCCTTCCATGTATCCCTGACAGCACACTACAGACACTTCCAACCTGCAACTGGCCACAGGCATACATGAAATAACCAAAGAAAAAATGTCCTTCTAGCCAAAGAACTGGGAAAATGTGACCTAGTGGAACAGAAATATTTTGATGTTACCTGTCTTACTTCAGCCAAACAAGGAAGAAAAAACTACTTTCTTCCTGTGGTATCAGTAAGGTCAAGTGGGAAACGGAATTTCTGGCCCCACCCCAATAACAAAGAGGTAGAATGAGACAGTGAAAGGAGGTGCTAGTTGGCACTGAACTGTTTTAGATATGGTAGTGTTAATGGGGCTCAGCAGGAAGATGAACTTCCACTTCTACCTTATGGGAATAAGACAATGCCAAGTGGTATAATTTGGCACTGCACTTTTGTCAGGATGGTATTGTTAGGGCCCATTTGTGAGTAGAGCATCCACTACCAGCTAGACCCACATATTACACCTCAACAGGGTGACTATATGCAAAAATCAAGATTAAATAGATCCAAAGTCTCACAACATGATACCCAAATTGTCTAGAATATATTTGATAAATCACTTGCCATACCTAGAACCAGGAAAATCACAACATGAGTGAGAAGAGACCATCAACCAATGTCAACACTTAGATGACAGAGATGTTGGAATGATCTGTCAAGGATTTTAGAGCAACCACAGTAAAAATGCTTCAATGAGCAGTTATGAATATTCTTGGAGCAAGGGAAAAATAGAAAGTCTTAATAAAGAAATAGAAGACCAAAGAAGAACAAAATTAAAAATTTTAGACTGCAAAATACAACAATTGAAACAAACAAACAAACAACTCATTGGATGGACTTAACAGAGGAATGGAGGGGACAGATGAAAGAACCAGTGAATTTGAAGATAGAACCATAGAAATTACCTAATCTAAACAACAGAAAGAAATAGATTAAAAAAAAAAAAACCCTCACAAATGAACAAACCCTTAGGGATTTGTGAGAACATAAAAAATGTAATATTTTAGCATCAAAATCCTAGAAGATGAGGGGAGAGAGAGAGAGAGTGGGACTGAAAATATTGGAATAAATAATGGATGAGAAATACCCAGATTTGACAAAAGATATAACCCTCTTGATTCAAAGAGCTAGGCAAAACCCAGGCAAGATGAACACAAAGATATCCACGCCAACACAACATAGGCAAACTTCAGAATACTAAAGGTAGATGAAAAAGAACCTTAAAAATAATTAGACAAGTGATTCATGACCTGTAAATGTATGTCCTAGTCCGCTTGGGTTGCTATAATAGAATACCATAGGCTGGACTGCTTAAATAACAGAAATATATTTCTCACAGTTCTGGAGGCTAAGAAATCTGAGATCAGGGTGCCAATGTGGTCAAATGAGGCCCTCGTCCTGGTTTGCAGATGGCTATCTTCTTGTTGTTTTCTCACACAGGGAAGAGAGAGATCATCACTCTCATTTCTCCTCCTATAAGGGCACTAATCCCATTTTGGAGGGCTCCAACCTCATGACATGATTACCTCCTAAAGACCCCACCTCCTCATACCATCACCTTGGGAATTAGGATTTCAACATATGAATGGGGGTGCACACAATCAGTCCAAAGCAAGATACACTGATTTGAATGGTGGTGTATTTCTTTTCAGAAATCCTGGAGGTGAGAAGGAGGTGGCACAACATTTTCCCAGTGCTAAGAGAGAAGAACTCTCAACCTAGAATTCCATACTCAGAGAAAATAACCTCAAGGAATGAAGGCAAAAGGAACAAATTCTCAGATGAAAGAAAACTAAGAATATATCACCAACACACTTACCCTAAGAAATGGCTAAAGGATGGGCGCCTGGGTGGCTCAGTGGGTTAAGCCGCTGCCTTCGGCTCAGGTCATGATCTCAGGGTCCTGGGATAGAGCCCCGCATCAGGCTCTCTGCTCCGCGGGGAGCCTGCTTCCTCCTCTCCTCTCTCTGCCTGCCTCTCTGCCTACTTGTGATCTCTCTCTGTCAAATAAATAAATAAATAAATCTTAAAAAAAAAAAAAAAAAAAGAAATGGCTAAAGGAAGTTCTCTAAACAGGAAGTAAATGTTGAAAATAAGAAAGCCTGGAACTCAGGAATGAAGAACAGCAGAGAGAATAAGAGAGTTTAAGTTTTCTAAATCATGTTAGATGATTGAAGCAGAATTTATGACATTTACTAACAGGTGTCTAAACAAACATATATAGAGCAGCACCTGGCTCAGTCATTAAGTGTCTGCCTCTGGCTCAGGTCATGATCCTGGGGTCTTAGGATCGAGCCCCACGTCAGGCTCCCTGCTTGGCAGAAAGCCTGCTTCTCCCTCTCCCACACCCCCTGCTTGTATTTCCTCTCTCGCTGTCTCTCTCTCTCTGTCAAATAAATAAGTAAATAAATAAAAATCTTTTAAAAAATAAACATATATAGAGAAAATATTTAAGACATTGGTACTATAAAGTGAAGGAAGGCAAAGCGACATAAGTAGAGACAGGGTTTCTACCCTTTACTCAAACTGACAAAGTGTTTACATTAGTAGACTGCAAAATAGCTACTAAGAAAACTATATGAATAGATACCCTCAATAACACTGTAGAAAAACCAAAATGGAATTCTAAAAAGACAGATCCTGACAGAGTGGATTGAAAAACATGACCCAACTGTATGAGGTCTATAAGAAAATAATTTCAATACAATAATATAGGTACATTGAAAACAAAAGGACAGAAAAACAGTATCATGCAAACATTTATCAAAAGAAAGCAAGAACAGCTATGTTAATATTAGATAAAGTAGACTTCAGAGCAAAGAAAATTACCAGAGACAGAAAAGAACATTATATAATAATAAAAGGGTTAATGCACCAAAAAGACATCTCAATTCTAAGTGTGTACACATCAAACAACAGCACTTCAAAATACGTGAAGCAAAAACTAATAGAACTGAGAAGAAAAATAGACAAATCCACAATTATAGTTGGAGACCTCAACAGCCCTCTCTCAATAATTGATAGAATGATTAAACATAAAATCAGCAAAGGTCTAGGAGAACTCAACAATACCATTGTGTAGCAGGATCTAATCGACAGTTATAGAACCCTTCACCCAACAGAAGCAGAATAGGCATTCTTTTCAAGTGCCTAGAGAATAGTCACCAACATGGACCATATTCTGAGCTATAAAACAAACCTAAACAAATTTTTAAAAATCAAAAATATACAGAAGGAGTCCTGTGACCACAATGGTATCCAAGTAGAAATCAAAATAAAACACCTTGAGATTTGTGAGACACAGCTAATGCTGTGCCCAGAAGGAAATTTATAGCACTAAATGCATACCTTAGACAAAAGTTAGAGTCTCAAATAAATAGTCTAAATTCCTATTTCAAAAGTCTAGAAAAGAAGAACAAAATAAACCCAAAGCAAGCAGAAGGGAGAAATAATAAATAACAGAAATCAATGAAATTGAAAACAGCAAACAAGACAAAAATCAATGAAGTAAGAAGCTAATTTTCTGAAAAGATCACTAGGGTTGGCAAACATCTAGCAATACTGATGAAGAAAAAGAGAAGAAATAAGGAATATCACTGCAAATCCCACAGGCATCAAGAAAATAAAAAGGGAATATTGTGAACACCTCTGCACACATAACTTTGACAACTTAAGTATAATGGACCAAGTCTTTGAAAAGCACAAACTACCAGAGTCACCCAATATGAAAAAGAGAGCATGAATAGACATATGACCATTAAAGAGACTGAATGCATAGTTATTTAAAAAAAAAACAAAAAACAAAAAAAACTCCTGAGAAAGAGATCTCCAGACCCAGATGGTTTAATTGTCACATTCTATCAAGGATTTGAAGAAGAATTAACACCAATTTTATAGTGTCTTCTAGAAAATAAAAGAGGAAAGAAGCTCCAAACTCATTTTATGAGGTCATTCTTACTTGATACCAAAGCCAGATAAAGATGGTACAAAAAATGAAAACCACACAATGATACCTCTCATGAAAGTAGAGACAAACATTCTTGAAACATATATTAGCAATAGAATTCAGCAGTATATGATAATAATTGTGTACCTTGACCAAGCGGGGTTTAGTACACATATGTAAATTTGACTCAGTATTTGCAGTTAATGTAATTCATTATATCAAGACGCTGAAGAAGAAAAGTCGCATGGAGCATGCAAAAACATGTGGCAAAATCCAACTGTCACTCATGGTAAAAACAAAACAAAACACCTCACAGCAATTTAGGAATAGAAGATATTATGGACTGAATTATGTCCTCCTACAATTTCTGTGTTGAAGTCCTAACCACCAGCGTGACTGTATTTGGAGATAGGGCCTTTAAAGAGACAACTGAAGTTAAATGAGGTCATAGGAGTGGAACCTTAATTCAGTAGGATTGGTGTCCTCATAAAAAGAGAGACACCAGAGCTTTTTCTCTGTCTCTGTCTCTCTGTCTCCCTGCCGTGCATGTGCATGAAAGAAAGTCCATGTAAGGACACATTAAGAAGGTGGCATCTGCAACCCAATGAGAGAGCTCTCACTAGGTGCCAACCCTGCTACCACCTCGACCTTGGACTTCACAGTTGTGTGAGAAAATAAATTTCTGTTGGTTAAGCCATCCAGCCTATGGTATTCCGTTATGGCTGCCCAAGCACACTAATACAAAGGGTAACTTTCTCAACTTGATAATATCTATGAAAAACCTATTGTACTTAAAGGTGAAGGAATGAATATTTTCTCTCTAAGATCAGGAACAATTAAACTTTTACTCAGCAGAGTATTGGAAGTCATAGCCAGCTCAATAAAGCAAGAAAAGGAGGGACCAGGAATATAGGTTGGAAAGGTAGAAATAGAACTGTCCCTATTTGCAGATGGAGTGATTGTCTACACACAAAAAAATCCTAAGACATTTACAAAATGAGCAATCAGTAAGTTCAGCAATGTTGCAGGATATAAGAACAAGACACAAAAATTAATCCTAGTTTTATATATTAGCATCAAGCATGTGGAAACTATAATTAAAAATATAATATCATTTACAGACAGTCCTAAAAAAGAAAGAAATACTTAGCCATAAACTGAACAGTACAGTACATTTACGCTGAAAACTAAGAAGATCTAAATAAATGGAGAGACATACCATGTTCAGAGACTAAAAGACTCAACATAATAATGATGTCAGTTCTTTCCAAATTGATATGTGAGTTAAATGCATCATCAAATAAATCATCAAAATGTCAGCAGGACTTTTTGGTAAATATAGACAATATTATCCTTAAATTTATACGGAAAAACAAAGGAACTAAGATAGTTAAAAACAATTCTGAAAAAGAAGAATAAAGAGGAGGAATTGCGCTGCTTGTTATTAAGGCTTGTTGTATAATGGTGGTAACCGGGACAGTGTGGTTTGGGCAGAGGAGCAGACATATAGATCAGTGGAACAGAAATAGACCCACACAAATATGTCCAACATATTTTGACAAAGTTGCAAAAGCAATTCAACAGAGAAAGGATAGTCTTTAAAAAAAAAAGATGCTGGAGCAACTGGACATCCATGGGCAAAAACAAACAAACAAAAAAAGTAAGAAAAGAAATCTAGATATAGTCTACATAACTTGTACAAAAATGAACTCAAAATGGATCAGACTTAAATGTAAAATATATAACTATGTAATTCTGAAGAGTTCTGAAGAATTACATATAACTATGTAATTACATATAACTATGTAATTCTATGTAATTCTGAAGAGAAGATAGAAGAAAATCTTCAGGACCTAAGCCTTAGTATATATGGGCCTTCCTATGTATGGACCAGGCCATGCATAGCAGAACCACAATCCATTAAAAAAACAAAACAAAACAAAAAAACAAACAAACAAAAGAAACAGATCAATTGAATGGCATCAAAATGAAATACCCTGTTAAGAGGATGAAAAGATACATTACAGAGTGGGGAAAAAAATTTCCAAACTACATATTTAACAGAAGACTTTTATCTAGAATATAGAAAGAGCTTGAAAATATCAACCAACCACTCCCATTAGAAAAGAGTCAAAATATATGAAGAGAGATTTCATGGAAGAGAATCCACAGATGGCTAATAAGGACATAAACAAATGCTCAATATCACCAGGTATCAGGAAGTCCTATTTAAAACCACAATAAGGGGGCGCCTGGGTGGCTCAGTGGGTTAAAGCCTCTGCCTTCGGCTCAGGTCATGATCCCAGAGTCCTGGGATCGAGCCCCACATCGGGCTCTCTGCTCCGTGGAGAACCTGTTTCCTCCTTTCTCTCTCTCTGCCTGCCTCTCTGCCTACTCGTGATCTCTTTCTGTCAAATAAATAAATAAAATCTTTAAAACCACAATAAGATATCTTTGTATGCCTATCAGAATAGCTAAAACAAGAAACAGTGATAACACCAAGTGCTGGAGATGACACTGAGAAACTGGATCGCTCATACATTCTTGGTGAGAATGCAGAATGGAATTGCCATTCTGGAAATAGTTTGGCAGTTCCTTATAAAACTAAAGAAGAAATGACTGCATGACTCATTTGGCCATAGATCCCAGTGAAACGAAAACTTATTCCACACACAAAAAATCTACAGAGCAGCTTTATTTGTTTCTTGTTAAGAGTTTATTTTTAAGTAATCTCTATACCCGAAATGGACTCCCAACTTATAACACTGAGATCAAAAGTTGCATGTTCTACCGACTGTAATAGCCCCAAACTGGAAACAAGCCAGCTATCCTTCCGTGAGTGAATGGTTAAAGAAACCGTGGGGGTACTGCTCAGCAAGAAAAGCAAAAGTGAATTAACGATATGCACAGCAACTTGGAGGGTTCCCAAGGGCATTATTCTGAGTGAAAAAACCAATCTATTTACACAAAATTCTCAAAATGAAAAAAATTCTGGAGAGGAAGAATAGATTAGTGGTCGGGAATGGTGGGATGGAGGACAGAGCGCGCGCATGCGCACGGGTGAGTGAAGGAGTAGCACAAGGAAGATCTTTGTAGGGGGAAACAGCTCTGTGTTACCTGGGTGACACAATGACACCACACTGTATACAAGCCCTCGCAAAACCAACTTCCTGACTCTGTTACTGTGCTGTAGGAATGTCGTAATGGTGGGAACTGGGTAAAGGGTCATCAGGACCCCTCTGTAGGTCGTATCTCTGCACCTTCCTCTGAATCCATAGTTATTGCAAAATGCAAAGTGAGAAAGAAAAAAAAAAAGTAGGCTCCAGGTGTGCCACTGTGGGAAGAGCGTGGGTTTTGAAGTTAGCCAAGCCTGGGTTTGAAGCCTGTCTGGATTTATAACAAGCCAGCTGTGAACTTGAGAAAAGGTGCTTCATTTCTCCAAGCCTTGCTTTCTTACTCTGTAAAATGGATCTAATAATAGGGTCCACCCCACTAGATTTTTGAGAGGGTCCCAGGGGCTGTGGAAGTGCTTGGCTGGGGGCCTGACCCCAAGGATAGGCTGATTGATTGTGACTTGCACTTGTTTTGTTTGTCTTGGGATGAAAGAGATTGGGCGTCCGGCCAGCTGGCGCCGTCTGGTGTCCTGTGCTGCCACCCAGGCTGTCGCCCAGTCCCTGTGCGGGGGCACATGCAGCGGCGCCTGCACTCCTGCGGCAGCAACGAGTGCAGAGCTCTGCAGCGAGAGGCTTGGCCCGTTTACAGACACAGGCACGACCTGGTGCGCAATGTCTGCATGTACTGGTTCCCTGGGGATTGGCACCCCAGGACCCTCTTGGGCCCATGAATCGTGGCAGGGTTTCAAATTGCTTGTCTGGAGATGCACAGTGGGAAGAGACGTTATCAAGTTGTTTTCATGCAGGATGGTGGGGAGTAGAAAATAATCCCACTGTTCGCTTACTGTGGGGATGTTGCTCCCCCCTACACCCACTTTTGCTCAACACTGTCCCCCCCCCCCCCACCAAGACCTCTTAGTCCTGCCTTGGCCTTGAGTGTCTTCTCCACAGAGGCGCCAGCCTACCTGACTCTGTCTACCACTATGCCCCTCACAGGCTTCCTCTCCACTCTGGATGAGAGCCAGTGCTCCTGCCCTCACAATGTGGTCCTCCAGGCCTTTGCCAGAGCTGTTCCCTCGCCCTGGATTGCTTTTCCCACTCCCACCGCGTTTTGCTCCTGTCCTGTCCCTCATTCTGGCCTCACCCAGCTCTTCTCCCTTCCTGCAACATCTGCGGAGGTCTGTGCCCCATCCCCCAGCTTCCCCAGACAGCCAGGCTGTGCTTCTGGATGCTCACACTTCCCTGTGCTCCCCCTCCCCAAGCCAGGAAGTTCCTGGGCCCTCAGTGTCTTGTCAGTAAATGTTTGCAGAGCCTGCGCCCGATGCCCATGGCCTGCGTACAAGGAAGATTGGCCTGAGCCCTGCCAGCCCGCGACTCAGCTTTGCAGTGTCCCCACTGACGCTGTGGAAGACGGAGACTTTCCAGTCAATGGGAAGGGGGAGCAAAGGCCAGGGAGTGCGGACTCTGTCATTGGCTTGGCAGTTACCCAGCATGCCCCTGGGCTCACAGACGGCCATTGAGCGAGCTTCATAAAGGGGGCTTGTGTCCACAGGCCTGACACAGCTGGGCCGGGTACTTGCAAAGCCAGTTGATATGCTGGATGGCACAGGCCATTTCCTGTGAGTCGTCATGGCCCAAGACCTAGTCCTACCCCCACCCCCACCCCTGCAAGCGTCAGGCAGGCTCGCAGCTACTGTGGGGCTGCAGCAGGCTGAGAGGCAGCAGCTGGAGAAAGAGCACTAGATGGAGAGCCCGGAGGCAGCTGGGACTTGTTAGAAGCCATGTGTAGTTCGGACCTGTGAGCGCCATACAGCTGAGCTGTTGCACCCGGGGGCATTTCCGCGGCCTTCCTGCTGGTCCTCTGTGGTTGCTTTGTACAGCCACAGACTGGAGTTACCCCTCGGTGGGGGGGCAGTTAAATAGGCTGTGGTACATCCATCCATATTGTGGAATGCTACTCAGCAGTAAAGAGAGGCGAACCGCTGATAGGCACAACTCAGAGGCCTCCCTGGGGAATGACGCAGGGGGAGAAGCTCCCCAGGCTGGGCTGGGGGTCCTAGGCTCTGGTTGTTTGTTCCCTCGGGATGGAAGGCTTAAGCCTGAGCCACCGGGAGCCCCAGCTCTGTGGTCTGTCCTCTGGGATGACCCGCTCAGCCTCAGACACTCTACATACAAGTGGAGAAGTCCAAGGTTGTCTGTGGGGTTTGCCACCAGGGTTCCCTGTTCTTTAGCTGGGTGAAAGAATACCAAATAATACCAGAAGGTATTATTTATCCTGAAAAGTGTTCTCTTCCCTCCCACAGGGACTGTACGTGTAGGTGTGGGGCTGTAGTCAGGGAAATTAAAATATGCAAATGAAAAATGCAAATGAAAAAAAGCTAGGCATGGCTCGCCCTGGTGTTCCCAGGATTTTCTTGAATAGCAACAAATTAAAGAAATGCTATGTAATCAAAGTTTATATCAGGCCTTAAGAAAGAAAAATTCCATTATCTCTAAATACAGCGACATGTTTCAATGTGTGCCTTTGCGTCTTGAAATTGTGTATGCCTCGCCTCACTGAGCCAGTGCATACACAGCACTGGGTTTTGGGGAGTGTTGGGGGTAGGGAGCCTCCCCCTTTTCTACTCTTTTTTGAATGTAATTAACAGATTACAATTAGCAGAGAAATGTAATTTGCACTACAAACCCTTTTTGGCCCAGATTTGGTCCCAGTTTTTCTCCTGTGCAACTGGGTTTGCCAATTCCCACTTGCAATTCCAGTCGAAGGGAGGGGCCGCGGCAGGAGCTGGGTGAGGTGGTTCTCCATGAGCTTGCCCCCCTCTCTTTGGTCCTTGGGTGTCAGGACTGGGCCTCAGTGCCACCTCCCTGGAGCCACCCACCGGGGCTACTCGGACTGCCCCAGGGACTTGCACATTGTCACGTTGGTTTGGACTTTGTAGGTGTTACACTGAACACGCCTTGCATTTCACGTTCCACAACAGAGCCAAGTTAACCAAGATTTCCACCTCCATTATCTTGATAAGGGACAGAGCCCTTACCAAGGAACTTGGGCCCTACAGGCCGAGGTGCAGCACAGCTCAGCAATGAGTTCACCCTGCTTCCCTCGAGGTGAGCATTTGCTTTGGGCATTTGGTGACGCCTGTTATAAATGAGGCTGATGTTTTGACTAGGGCTTGAAATGTCAGCAACAAAGAAGAGGACTTTCAATGCTGCACCGTCAGGAGTGGCTTTGGGCACAGGAGATGGAGAAGGACCCAAAACTTCAGAGGCAGCAAAAGAGCCGGTGGCAGTGTCCCTGTTTCAGAAGCGAGGGAAGGCTAGACAACAGCAACCATGCCCAAGTATCTTTCTACTTGCCCTAAAGAGACGACACAGCCCCTCTGGAAGGGTATATACAGCTTTCTGATTACCAGGCCAAATTTGGGGGATCTGTCTATGGATCAGAAAGCAAGTGAGTTCGGGATCTCTCTGCCAACAACATGTGAATCTACAGCAATCTCAAAATAAAAAGTTTATTTTAAAAACTCATCTCATGTGTTGTCTCTTCCATAAGTCTTATCTGCAAATGCTTGGCCCACATTCAACCTTTTCTTAGCCTTTACTTAGCCCCTCTCTGCCTCAGTGGCTGGATCTGCAAAATGGGGATATTAGTAGGATCCACTACAGAGGGAACGGCTGTGAAGCCCTGAAGGATAGGGCTTCTTCCTTGAGTGCTAAGAATCAGTGATAGAGCTGTGCTCATACAGGAGTGAGTTGAAGCAAAGATCTGTTCTGCTGCCCTTCTAGCCTTTGCTAGAGTACACTCATGATGGAACCATGCCCAAACCCCTTCCTCTATCTGGGCCACAGATTATTTCTCTGTAACAGGAACAGAAAGGCACTGGGGGAGTCAGTGACATGGAGAGGAAGCCACTTTGCACAGAGTGGTGCTGTTCAGCGCTCATGCAAGTTGTCCTGTTGCTCTACCATCTTGCCCAAAGACTGCCCCCTGGCATTGAACTATTGGCTAAGTCTAGGCACTTGAGTTGTTCATCTGGCTCAAGAGACCCTTACGAAGATTACTTTTGTTTTTATTTCTGTCAGGGCAATACTTTTAAATGCTTTAAAAAGGCAACTAGATCCCCAGGTTTATATAAAAAATGGTGCCCCTTGTCCTACCCCTCCTCAACCCCAATTCCTACTCTATAGAAGGAACCACTCCCAACTCTTATAGCTCTTCAGCTTCTAGTGTGTACTTCAGTAGCTCTGCATAACAGGTTTGCACTGCAGTATCTTGATTTTACCATTGTAGAAAATCACTTGACTTCCTACTATGGAAAACAAGGATTTATCTCTCTTGGGTCCTCCCTACATACTCTACCCTTTCCTACCCCCGAATTCCCAGTATATGCATATTGCCATTTTTACTTAAATCAGAGTTCGAGGTTTCCATTATGGAACTGGCCAGTTCCCCAACCTGGCTGTTGGCATTCTGGAGTCCAAGCAGGGAAGAAGGCTGGGGGTCTTCTCATCACCAGTTCCGTGGCTTCCGACTAATCTCTATTCTCAGTAAGCTACTTCCCCTTGTGGGCTCAGTGGCCTGCCTCTCCAGCAAGTTGGCCTCCTGTCCTCTGTCAGAGTGGTTGTACCCCAGTTCAGGGAGGGGATTTGAGGGCTAGCCACTCTTAATACACATTCTGAACCAGACTTCTCGTTCTTGGCTCTATCTCATGCTCCTCGTTTAGGAAGACCCTGGTGCCTCCAATCCCTGAATCAGTTTACACTTCTACTCTCCACACTGCCGATTGACTAACCACTCATCTGTTCACTTTCTAGATGCTTCTCTGGTTCATAGTTGCCTCCTTTCTCTCTTTTCTGCCCCTAAAGGTATAGGCCCCTCTTTATTTCTTTCCTGCCACTTGAGTGGGCTTTGGGGAAGGAAAGAGATAAATGTCGGTTTTGAGACTCTTGAGGCCAAGAGTTTGGCTAGAAAACGGAACATTTAACCTTTTGGTCTCAACACCAGCTCCTGCCTCTACCAGCACACCCCGCCATGCCCAACACCAGAAGCCCTCTTGGTTGAGTCCAACACTTGGACTTTTGGAACATTCTAGACCACAAACCTGGCTGATCACAGCAGAATCACCAGGCTAGGGACCAGCAGGGGCAGCCACTGAGATGATTTTGATCAGGGAAAAAACAATGGTTTCAATCAAGGGATAATGATCCTCTTTCAATTCTAAGAAATAACTTTGACCTCAGTGGCTCCAGAAGACAGAGGCCACAGGGGGATATGGGAAGAGGTATCTTATTATGATAACTCAGTTTTCTTCCCTACAGAAAAACACCAGCCCTCTTGCCTGGTGACTATGCCTTTGGGGCCCAGAGCCACTGCTACCATAGCGATGAAAACACAGACCCATCTGGCATTTTTGGCAGCAGAGATTGCTGGTAAACACCTGTTTCCCATTGGCTTCCACCACAGAGGGAATATGGCTTGGGAAATGGTGCTGGGGGCCCTAGGCAGCCTGGCCTGGGAAAGCCAATGAGATTTTTTAAGCAAAACCTGTACCATTCCCCTTCATTCCATTCTTGACTTTCCCACATTTCCCTAAGATCTCTCCTGACCAGGGATGGCAAGAACCATAAACACATGCCATCACCCTCTTCCTGCTGGCATGGCAGACATTGCTAATCAATCATGATGTTCATCCCTCTGAGCCTGGACCTAGTTGCTTCCAGTCTGTCAGTGCTGGAACACAAGCAGAAACCCATGTGCCATTCTTGTCCTGGAGTCTGAAGGTCTTAGTCATTGAGAGGACTCTCCATTTGGCAGGCGAAGCCCCTCCCGAGTGTGTGGGGGCTGCAGATGTCTTCCACATGGTCAGTCTGCCCCAAACTCCTTCAAGGGTGAGCCACACCCAGGCCAGATCATTACTGAGGTCAAATGGCAGTAGAATCCTCTATCATCTCAGCCTCCTGGACATCATGAACCCCCAAATCTGGGTGGGGCAGAATGACAGAATACACTCTCTGAGGCCTGCTCTATACCCTCAAGAAGTGAAGAAGTAAGTTAGGGGTACATGCCATGTCTAGATAAAAAAGAGCCATCCGTTGTCTGGCCATGCTTGTCAATTTCTGGGGGCCATTCTCAGTCAAGAGTATAGCCAAGACTTCTCCATGTCACTGTGTGGCTTTAAGATAGACATCAACAATTCCCCAGACTGGTGTGGTGGCTTTCTTTCTTTCTTTCTTTTTAAAGATTTATTTATTCATTTTAGAGAAGGAGTGCATGTGCTCAAGCTGGGGGAGAGGCAGAGGAAGAGGGAGAGAGAGAGAAGCAGACTCTCCATTGAGTGTGGAGCCTGATGCGGGGCTCGGCCCTATGACCCCTGAGATCATGTCCTGAACCAAAACCAAGAGTCGGATGCCTAACTGACTGAGCTACCCAGGCACCCCAGTGGGTTCCTTCTGAAACAGAATTCCAACCCCTGAGTTCCAGGTGGTATTCCTGCCTGGGTGGATGTTCATTGTTTTTCCTCTGAGAGATATGCAAGCACCTACCTGACTAGGATGAGAGGGCCCCTAGCTGGAGGACCAGGGCTAGAAATAATATGAGAAGAGTCGCATCTTGCTTCTACACTTTGTCTCATCCTCTTTGCTTCCCAGGACACGCTGAATGCCAGGGCAAGGAGAAATCCTGTGGCACTAGGCACATGCCTGCCTCCCTACAGACAGTGGGCTCTGGCAGGCAGGGGCCCCAGGGACCTGGAGGCCTGGCTTGTGTCACAGCTGCAGGCACCAGGTCAGAGGCACAAAACTGCCGGGCCATGAGTTGACCCCACACCTGGGGGCATTAGCAAGCTGGCCAGCCTGGCCACCCAAACTTCCCCCTGTCTCAGGAGCCAGGGACACAGCCTGACAGAGCTCAGGGCTGGCAGATGGGCACCCAAAGGCCAGACACAGGCCAAGAACTAACACAGATCCCTGAGGTTTCATTGGTGGCATGGCTTCCCAGCCTGGTCCCCAGCTCCCCACAGGCACCCATCCCTGATCCAAGGGCCCAGCTGTGAGAAGACCCTCAGTGGGTCTGTGGCTCCTGCCCCCCTAGTGTAAGCCATGCCCAACGCAGTGCTGGACACAGGAGAAGCCCCATGTTCCTCGAGGCTCCATATCTGAAACAGGCCTTGCCCCAGGGTTTGGCCAAGACTGGCAAGGAGCCGGGGTTCCATGCCCTCAGCAATCCTGTCAGTTTAGCCTTCTTTTGACAGAGTGGAGTCAGGCCCAAAGAGGAAAGAAACTGTTAGCTGGGGAGGCAGGACTCAGCATTGGGGAAGTAAGGTGGGGCCCGGGCTCCAATTTCTTTTCCATTTCCTGTATATTCTGCACTGCTTTCAGGGTTTTAATTGATTACATCAACCATGCTCATTTCCCTGGACAAATTGGTCTTTACACAGAAGAGGCAATTACCTGGGCTTGTTCCATCCAATCAGCAGAGCAGGCAGGAGCCTCATTGGGGCCCCACAAAATTATATTATCTGAAAAGACTCTGAGATTCAAAATGAGGGCAATTATTTTGGCATTATAACCTTTTTTTGTTTACCTGGAAATATCTAGTGCCAGTGTGGGTCCTACAGGGCAGGAGGAACAGTGACCTAGGTCTACCTAAAGGCCCTGAGCTCAAGAAGCTTTGCCTCGTGGCTGCAGGCAATGTGAGCATCCTGCAGATCTGGGAAGGAAATTGGGCAGAGTGAAGAGCTGTGTTCACTTCGCTGCTCTGATCCCTGTAGGCTGGTGAGGCCTTGGACCAGCTGTTGACCCTCTCTGAGTCTCACCTGCCAATGTAGGACACCTTGCTAAGATTCTCTGCCTTGAGATCTCGGGTGTCAATATGTTTTGTCAACACCCAATGCTCTGCCCTGGGAAGGGTAGCCCAGGCACCCAGTAGCATCTGTGGGAGCAGGGAGCCCCATGTCTGAAGGAGGAACCCTCAGAACCACATGGAAGCCTTCCCTGGAGCTGAGGCAGACATGGATCATTTGTTTTGAATCCTGGTTGATTTTTAAAGATTTATTTATGTATTTGAGAAAGAGAGTGGAGGGAGGGGCCGAGGGAGAGAATCTTCTAGCAGACTCCTTGCTGAGCACAGAGCTGGACACAGGACCTTGATCTCATGACCCTGAAATCATGACCTGAGTCAAAATCAAAGGTCAGACACTCAACTGACTGAGCCACCAAGGTGCCCCAAGATCCTGACTGTTCTAGAAAGACTTGCGGGGCTCCATCAGTGCTTCTGTTATAAGCAGATACGGCCCTTGGGAAATGAGGCAGGGCCTAGCAAGGATGTAGGGCAAATGCTAGACTGGGAGGAGGAGGCTGGCTTCCAGGCCATGTTCTCCCAATGCTTCACATCATAACTGTGGCTAAGTGCGTACCTTCTCTGGGACCCAATGAGCCCATTGTACTGTTAGGGGCCTGGCCTGGGTCATCTCCAAGACCAGTTCTAGCTCTGACATTCTCTAAAATGATGACCTTGTGGGTTGCAAATTGTCCCAACTCTGTAGGCCATGACCCCAGTCTGATGCAGACTGGTTAATAGGCAGTTCACCGTGTGCCTCACATCCCTTCTCTGATCGCCGGCTGTGCATCTCTGGGGAAAATGCTGTGCCTGGGCCCAGGCGGGATTGATTGCTTTGTTCTGACCAAATTGAGTCCAAAGCAGATGCTGAGTTTGGGGTTGGGGATTTTCAAATTCTCCAAAGAAACAAGGCCACCTTATGTATGAATCATTGCCCAATTTTCTTTTTGAAAATGAAAGCTTTCTTATTAAAAAAAAAAAAAGAAATGGATACTATTTAATGTGGACTTTCATGCAGATGTACATGTAAAATTTGGAAATGATTTTGTGGAGTTCGCTTTCAATGGTGCTTGTGGCCAAACCAATGTGTTACAAGTTGGGGTCCTTTGAATCACACTTCATGTAAAAGTTAGAAATCTTGGAGGAGCAAGGTCTCTAAACAGAGTGCTGACTGGGGCTTCACATGGAGCCTTAGGTCCCCATGCTCTCTCTCTCAAAGGGGACTTTTCATGAGAACCAGCTCCAGCTGTCCATGTCCTCAGCTCACAATACAACTGCTCTGGGGCAGCAATGACTTGGAACACAAGCACGTATGCCCATCTGAAGACCTTTGATCGGCCTCTTGGTGCTATGGTCATGGCTTGCCCATTTCTGGTCAACTCTTCACCATTGCTTGCCCAGACAATTACCCCATCTTCCTACCTATTTCCTGCTTCCCCACTTGCTCCTTCAAATGTGCTTCCCTTCCTGCAACTCCACTGGATGTCTGAATTCTTGAATCTGACCCTGGCATGCCTCTGCTTATAACCCTTCCATGGCTCCCCCATTGCCCTCAGGATCACGTCAAAGCTTCTAATGGTGGCCAGCAATGTTTGCCCTGCTTCTCTTGCCTCCTGTCCCAGTGCTCCCACCCCTAGCCCATACACAGCCACCGGCGACCTCTCAGGGCTCCATTGGCACTTCAGGCCCATCATGCCTGCAGGCCTTTGCTAACGCTGGTTCCTCTGCTGGCAATGATTCATGTCAGAAGATGCGGCTCTTCCTTCACAGCCCAGCTCCACCTGGACATGCTTTGGAGTCCCCACAGGTCAATTAGTGTCATCCCCCCAGCTCTAGGAACATCCAAACCCAGAGCTAACATAATACAGCCAGCTGAACTGTTGGTGGCCATGCTTGTGTCTATCTCCCCCATTAGATTGTGATGAACACTGCATATCGGGTCTGCTTCACCTGTGAGCTGCCAGTCACGGCCATGTGACTGGCCCAGAGTCTCATCTCAGTGGTTGATGGTACTTGGGAGAACCCAACCACAACTGTCTTTAACTCTGTGCCTGACACCAAGGAAACAATGAAGGTCAGCCACTGTCACTGTGAAATCTTAGGAAGCACAGAATGAGTGATGCTTTTCTACTTTATAGATGAGAAAACAAGGCCAAAGAGGTAAAGTTGCATGTCCAAGGTCACTGTCTTCATCTGCTCAAGCCGCTATAACACAAGAGGATAGACCAGGCAGCTTGCACAACAGACTTTATGTCCCACAGTTCTAGAATTTGGACATCTGAAATCAGGGTTCGGCTCTAGTGAGAGGTCACTTCCAGCTTGTGGATGGCCGTCTTCCCACTGTGTTCTCATGTGGCGAAGAGCAGAGCTCCCACAAGCACTTGTGCCTCTTCTTCTGGGGGCACTAATCCCATCCATGTGGGCTCCACCCTCATGAACGAAGCCCTTCTCAGGAACCCTCCCAAATACCATCACCTCGAAGGGTAGGTTTCAACATTTGAATTCAGAACTACACAAACATTCAGTGCACAGCAGTCCCACAACAAGTAAGAGGTCTCACTTCGCGCCCACACTGGGAGCCTTCCGCTTCCCGCCTCCCACACCACACTGTTTCCTGTGGGCCCAGAAGCATTGCACACTGTGGCACATGGTTTAGGATTCCACTCACGTGCAACCCAGAAATGGGGGCGGACAGTTAAAGGCCCCATGGGGTGAGCCCCTGACCAGTGGGAACTAGAGATCTATAGACACACTTTTTCCCTTTCTGCTCTGAGACACATGACCCTGAGATGCAGTCACACTGGGTTGTGTGGCTGTCACATGCAGCAGCAAGCACATGTTTGGTCACTGGTCCTGGGGAAACCCAGAGAAAGGCACTTTGGCGTCTGGCACAGAGCCCCCCACAGAGCAGCTGCTCCCTAAGCACCAGGAGGAGGTCCAGTATGCCAGGAAGGTGATCTTGCAGAAAGCCCTCTCTGGGGTCCCCACGCACGCATGGTCAGCAGTCAGCCTGAGAACCAGTGTTCATCGCCAGGTCTGGGACTGGCCTCGGCTCCTCCCCTGTGTGGGATCCCGCTCACTTTGCCACAGCGGAGAGCGCCCTGACCTCAGGCCTCTTAGGTTCAGACCAAAAAGATGGCGGCGGGTTCTCAGAGTTAGGCAGTGTGCAAAGCACAGCAAGTGGGCAAATGGAGAGCTCACCCAGAGCTGCTGCTTTCTCCCAAGGGCTCAGCCCTGTCCTGGTGGCCTGCTTTGGGCAGCTTTCCAGGGCCTGCGGGGATGTGTTTTGGTTTGGTCTGCTTTCATCAGAGTCTAGGGTTGTCGTCTGTGGGGCAGTTGGTACCAAAGGAGCTACTAGAGCTGGAACCCCACTCCCTAACCTCTGGACGGATTGGCTCCCTTCTCTCCGAGCCCCGGCCCAAGGCAGGAGGGGGGATCGTCCCCATGTGGAAGGCATGACTGAATCGCACCCACAAAGTCTCTTTTGCCATGGAGGGTAGCGTTCACACACTTCAGGGACCAGCATGTGTCCTCACAGGGCAGAGAGCCAGAGCCAACTCTCTGTGCCTTTTCTTATAAGGACACTAATCCCATGATGGCGGGGGGTGGGGGCACCTTCATGACCTCATCTAACCCGAATGACCTCTCAAAGGCTTCATGTGCAAACACCATCACATTGGAGGGGTAGGACTTCAACACAGGAACTGGCCTAGGGGAAGAGACATTCAGTTCACAGCAGCCCCCATGCAAGCCCCCTGTAGCACCAAAGAAGGCCAGCAGGACAGGAGCAGAAACTGAGCCCATTGCAACAGGGGGCTAAACGGAGGCCAGCAGCAGCTCATAAGCAGGTCGCACACTGGGATCTGGACATCGGTCAGCAGGGCCGGGGCTTCAGTACCTGGGCCAAGATGCTGGGCATGAGCTGGACTGGGCTTTAGGCAGACTCTAGGCCCCGTGGACACTCACAGGTTCCTGGGGGCTGAGCCTGCGGTTCGGGGCCAAGCTGCCCCACTATTGGGGAGAGGAAGGAAACCGGCTGGGAGCCAGGAAGGGCCTGACCCCAAGCCTCATCCTCATTCCGAGAGAGCTGCAGCTGTGTCTAATTGGGGCATGATTCGATTTGAGAAAGGTCACTCTATCCCTCAGTCAAGGCCATTTTGCCATCACTGATTGAATACCTGCTGCATCCTAGGCTCACGCTGTTTGGAGGGCCAGGCTTGGTCTCTGTCCTTCGAGCTTGCAGAACCAACACACAGTGTACAAACACACACACACACACACACACACACACACACACACACACACACAATAACCTTGCTGGGGTAATTTGTTAGAGGGTCAAAATGAACTAAAACAGATTCTAAAGCAGTCAGGAAAGGCTTCCTGGATAAGGCAGCTCTCAGGCAAACAGGAAAGATTTGACTTGGCAGAGGAGAAGACATCCCATGTGAGAGGACAACCAGGCACACAGGCTCCGAGGCAGGGCAAGCACAGCACTGTCTAGAAGACTTTGAACTGCTAGTCTGGCCCGTGTGGAAGATTGGGCTATGGGTGAATCCAGGAAAATCGGAGCAATTAGCTGTGGCAGGCAGGGAATGCCCCGCCCCCTACCAGAGGGCTTTCAGTTCCTCTACAAGGATTCAGGACTGTGTCCTTGACCCAGCGCCTCCCCGGAGGTGCCCTGAGTGGCTGTGGGTGGAGTCAGTGGGCAACAGGTACGCCTGCACAGCCTTGCCAGCTGGTGCCCCATTTGATTGGTCAGGGATTCTTCTGGGTCTGAGTAGCTGCCAGCTATGGTCAGTCACTGTCTAGATGACCCACAAGTCTAAAAGATTGAGAAGGACCTGTTTACACAATGAAGAATTGTCGAGCCTCTGAAAGCAAAGAAATAAGCTACAAATAGGTCTTTCTGAGCCTGCTGGTAGTTGGGAGGGCGTGTCTGGAAACCCCACAGGAGGGTGTCCTACTGATCTAGGGTAAGGGGTATGAATGAGGGTTCAGAGCAGCTGGCTTGGGAAGGCAGGGAAAGACAAGACCACGGAGTCTTGATTCCTTGTCTGCTTGATGGGACAGTGAGTCCTGCAGGAGGCAAGCCCCTATAGGCCTAATTCAATGCCATGTATATCTGAAGAGTTGCGTAAGTTCTTGTGCTGTGCAGACTATTCTAACGGCCTCCTGTTCTTGCGTGTGATTCTCTCGGGGCAGCGCTCAGAATGCCTTGTCTCTTCTGCGGCTATGTCATGTGCATTCTCTCTTGCTTTTAGAGCTTATGTGTCCATCAATAAATTCATGTCCTTTAACCAGCCTTGGGCCACTTGTCATGTAATGACGGATAGTCACTAAGGCATGCCTCTCGGATAGACGACCTCTTCTTGTCTAAACTGGGCCACACCGCATCTTGTCAGCTGACAGTCCAGTCTCATGCTCTGGCCTCTGTAGAGCGGGTGTGGTGGTGGTTGGCCTATTCTAGAAGCTGTGAACATGGAAAGTGGAACTAGGGCTTTCCCAGCAAGCGGGCCAGGGTCTGGGGCCACTGGGCCGTTCCAAAGCTCTGTAGTGGGTTGAATGCTCAAGTACTAATCACCGGAACTTATAAATATCGCGTCAGCAAAACATGTGATTTAGTTAAGGAATTTGAGATGAAGAGATTATCCTGAATGGCCTGGGCCCTAAATGGAATCACACGTGTCTTTATAAAATGGACACACAGACGAACACAGCTACGTGAAGACAGAGGCAGAGACCAGAGTGATGTGGCCACAAAACAAGGACACCTAGAGCCACCTGAAGCTGGAAGAGGTGAGAAGCCTCCGGAGGGAGCGCGCTCCAGCCCACACCTCGATTGCTCATTTCCGGTCTCCAGAACTGTGAGAGAACACACTTCTGGTGTTCTAAGCTCCCAAGTTTGTACTGCTGTGTTACAAGAGCCACGAGAAAGGATTAAAATGTGGGAAGTTCATGCCACCGGAGTACAGACCTGTCCCTGGTCCAGGAACAAGATCCCCTGTGGCAAGACCCCACCTTAACCCACCCCTGACCAAAAGGCTGTTAGCTCAGACAGCTGGGAGATTTCTTCTTTTCCTATAGAAAAAAACATAATGGCGACCAGTGAAATAATACACAGTCTTGGGCAAGGCACATGGGGCAGGCAGGTTGGCTCAGGACTCTCAACATTGTGCTAAATATGGGCAAATACCAAGGTCAAAAGGGCAACCCATGTATCCAACCCTAGCTCTAGGGGCCCCAAGGGGTCTCGACAACGTGAACAAAATCATAAGGATAAATACGAGATTCTGAATCTCCAGGCTGTCAACCATGTGCCCCAGCATGTGGCGATGGAAGTGGGCCTTGGCCACAGGGCAATGTGGCAGCCGGCTAAGCCAGGGTACGCATTAAAGAGGTGGATACTCCTTGGTCTCTTGGCTCAGCTCACTCTGGGTCCCCTGCTGTAGGAGGCCTGGAGCCAAACACCGGGGTTGTAGGGGGCAGACCCCAGGTGGGAAGGAGACACAATCCCCCACAGCAGCTGAAGTGCCTATGGGGGTCCTGAGTCATGTTCTAGGCTCTCCAGAGGGCTGGCCTGGGGGTCTTGGGGCCCAGGGTTGTACCTTGAGGCCTCAGAGGCTAGAACAGCTGTGGAATCCCCAGAAGCAGATCAGCACTCCCCACAAGGAAGCACTTGAAGGCGGCCAAGTTACGAAATGTGAAAAGTTCTGCCATCTTGTAAGTCGTTTCTGAGGCCAGCTGGAACATGGGGTTTAAGCACAATTTGTTGCTTTAAAGGGTAGAAAGTGATACCTTGGGAGACCAACCTCTCATCCCTGGAGCAATGAGTGGGTCTCCCTGACAGCGTCTCTGGCCTCTGTGGAGGCCTCCCCGAGGAGGCTGGTGTCAGGCGACCGAGTGTCCTTTGAACATTCAGGGGCCTGTACTGAAGATTTCAAAGTAGGTTGCTCAGAGTTCGCACATGAGGACAACGTGACAGTCACCTTCGTTTTCCAGGGTGTAGGCTTTGTTCTTCTAGAGATTTCTTTCTTTCTTTTTTTTTTTAAAGATTTTATTTATTTATTTGACAGAGAGCGAGATCACAAGTAGCCAGAGAGGCAGGCAGAGAGTGAGAGAGGAGGAAGCAGGCTCCCTGCCGAGCAGAGAGCCCGACGTGGGGCTCGATCCCAGAACCCTGGGATCATGACCTGAGCCGAAGGCAGAGGCCTTAACCCACTGAGCCACCCAGGCACCCCTCTTCTAGAGATTTCTGTGTGAAAATCCCAAAAGGCGGGATGCCAATCTTTAATGGGACAGTTAGTATCTTGCTTAGGAAATGGCATTTATTTTTAAATGAGCAGTAATACCCTTTCTATCTATTCTTGGGGATAAATATAGAAAGGCCCAGCACTGGTGTGTTGTTGGCTCTGGGGGCTGTGCTGAGGACCCGGCGGCCAGTCTGAGGTGTAGGTGAAGCAGCATGTTAAGAGGGTCCAGCTCTGGATTCCTCCCCCAACCCCCGCCCACAGCTACCCCTGTCTGCTGAAAGCCCCCTGCACCGGAGCTAGGTGGGCTGCTGCAGGGCAAGGGCACAGAGGGATGGCTATCCTGGTATTTGGGCCAGATAGTACTAGAAAGACTACAGCCTCCATAATGGGAGGCTGGCCTTGGCAGAGGCCTGGGAGCCTGACACCTTCCTCGAAGCCACAAATAGGAGCCACCTTCTGTATATCCGGTGTTCAAGCTGGGGTTATGGAAGTGCCTGCTTGTGTGAGAGAGAGGTTGCCTATGAGGAAGACAGGTCGCCCGGGGTGCGGGGAGGCTGGGCGAGCCTGGGTGAGGCAGAAAGAAGTCTGGAGGCTGAGGGAGGGAGTGAGCCCTGCTACGGGAAGCTGGAGGCTGGAACCAGAGGCCAGCAGAGCTCTGAGGCCCAGGAACACAAAGGCTCTAAAGAGATAACGGTGGGGAAGCCACAGGCAGAGGGAGGCTCTCTGGTGAGAGGAAAGGTTCAGAGAAGGAGAAGGTAGAAAGCAAAATCTCTTGAGAGGAACAATGGGCAGGTGACATGCCCACCTCTAGGAGTCAGGAGACCGGAGACAGCCTCAGCCAGCTCACCTCTCTCAGGTGGGCCTCAGTTTCCCCGTCATCAAGCAACCTGATCCAGATTGTTGTTCTACACCCTTCCAGCATGGCCCATTTGTGATCTTTCCTCCTTTTCCCAGAAAAGGGTCCTCACCTCAGCGGACCTGTGCTAGTTTCCTAGGGCTACCATAACAAAGAACTGTAAGCTTGGGGCTTAAAATGACAGAAATGCACTCTTGCACAGTTCTGGAGGCCAGAATTTCAAAACTAGTATCACTGGGCCGAAGTCCAGATGTTGGTAAAGTCACGCTCTCTCCAGAGACCCTCGGGGAGTTCTGCACCTTGCCTCTTCCGGCTTCCACTGCCAGCTTCACCTGGCTGCCGCCTCCGAGTGTGTGTCAGATCACCCTCTGCTTGTCTCTTCGAAGGACATTTATATTTACGGCACACTTGACTAATCCAGGGCAATCTCTCATCTCAGGATTTGTAATCCTATCGACGAAGTCCTTTTCCTGCCATCTGAAGGTCAAGGGATTGTGATTTGGATCTTTCGGAGGAGAATTTTCAGCCCACCATACCACCATTTGGGCCTTTCTTGGTTATTTCTATAGCTTTCCCATGTTGACTCAAATGTTTTCGTAGGATTTACTTGTTTTCAGCTGTCGAAGTCAGTGGATAAACACCCAGAACTCCCTATCTCCAGCCAACACTTAGCAATGTCCTGGTATATTAAGACAAAAGTCTCCTGTGGTCCACTTCAGACCTCGCCCTTCAGCTGGAACCCAGCTGCACCTGTCACAGAATCCAAGTCCAAACATTCTGAGGGCCTCCAAACAATCTTTATGGCATTTGGCAAGGCTGTGTGTGTGTATGTGTGTGTGTGTGTGTGTGTGTGTGTGTGTCTGTGTGTGTCTGTGGTGGGTGTGGGGGTAATGAGTGGCCATCTAGGGAATGCATGCTCAGGAATATGGACTTTAAAGTGTGAATTCACCCTCCAGCATCTACCCACCCTGTAATGATGTGACTTAAGGGCCACCGAAGATACTGTCACACTCTCGCTTCAGAAAAGAAGCACCCAGACTCCTGGGATTTGCTTCTTTCATCCTAAAGTTTGCCCTGACCAAGACGGAGGGCAGCTGGGGATGATGCGGAGTAGCCAAAATCGAGATGTGTGTGATGGTTAATTATATGTGTCAACTTGGCTAGGCCACTGTGTCCCGTTGTTTGCTCAAACACCACACTAGAGATTACTGATGGAGGTATTTTTAAGATGCGAATTTATATCAACTGAATTTGAGGAAAGCAGATTATCCTCTAGAGTGTGGGTGGGTCTTATCTAATCAGTTGAAGGCCTCCAGTGCAAAGGCTGAGGTTCCCTAAAGAGAAAGAAATTCAGTCCCTAGACTGCAGCAGAGAAATCCTGCTTGAGTCTCCAGCCTTCAGTCCTGAGGCAGCAACACCAACTCTTACCTCAGTGTCCAGCCTGCCAGGCTGCCCCCACAGATTTCAGACTTGCAAGCCCTCACAATCATGTGAGACCATTTCTTAAAACAGATAGATTAGATAGATGGCTGGGGGGTGGTGGGGGAGAGAAAGACGAGAGATAGATAATTCTGTTCCTCATGAGAACCTTGCCTAACGCAATGCCCATGTGGTCCTGAGGGGCTTCTGAATTCTGAGCGGGGAGTGAGTGGGTGCTGGGCACACCTCCACAGCCCACCCTGTAGGGAAAGGAAGTGTCCTGGGCACCCTTCTCCCTCTCAGCACCGTGAGCAGTCCACCTTCTCCCCGACTCAGCCCCACCTTGCGAATCCATCGGTCCTTCTCTCCAAGACTCCCTCCCCAGGGCAGGCTCACACCCATGTTGGGACATGTCCTCTACTACCAGCTCCCAAGTTCTCCCTGGTGGGCCCTGACCTGGGGAACTCAGCCTCTCGGCTCATTTCCAAGAGCTCGAGTTCAAGTTCTGGCCACGTGCAGATCACTTCCCACAGAGGAGGACAGGAGGACCCCCCAATCCCTGTTAGCCATTAACTCCTCTGGTTCTCACAGTAACCCTAGCAGGTGGGGGCCACACTACCCACATTTTCAGACGAATATGGGGGCTCAGAGGTTCCGTGGTTTGCCCAAAGTCACGCAGCTGATGTGAAGGGAGCTGAGAGCCAAGCAACTTTCTACTCCTCTCGCCACCCACGGTTGCGCTTCTCTGCACACGCAGCTTAGAAACGAGGCAACATCAGAGACAGACACGAGCTGCCTTCAAAGTCACATGGGGCTGAGGCCCCACGAGGGGTGAAACTGATCAGCTGCGGTCACCTGTGCGCGGCTGGAGGATGCGGCTGCCGGGAGTTTGAGGCTCTCAAAACAGAAATCTCTTCAGAAGTGGATTCTGCCAGCGGGAGTGACAAATTACCACTGCTCGTCTGACCAAGTTGGGGAGGAGTCTAAATAGAATGGAGCATCTGAGGAAGAGAGAGACTTTTTTCCCATGACAGTGTTGTCATTGAGCTTGAATTTCAATGGAGGTGGTGAGGGGGAAGAAAAGCCCAAATTCAGCTCCAGCCAGAACAGCAGCCATGCTGGAAGGAAAATCAAGAGAGGACTTCCCACCAGGGCTGCGGGGGGTGGGGGGAGGCAGAGAAGCCCGGCCAGTGACGGGGAGAGGCGCGCGCGAAGTTGGGCCCCGGAGCCGTGTGGGGCGGTGCGGAGAGAGGAGTGGGCATCTGATCTCCATCCTCGCCAGGCTGGTGAGCGGAGCTGAAGACACTGTTGATTGTACTTCCAAAGGCATTTCAGCTCTGAATCAGAATCAACAGGCAGAGCAAATGAGAGACATTGGATGAAGGGAAGACTGACCTTGGCTGGGGGAGAAAGCCCTTCAGGAGAAATGCAGCTGTGCGGACGACGGGGACACGCGGACAGATAGGATGACGGGCTCAGGGCCTGTTGGTGGGTCCCATCAGCTCTCCATTTGTCTGTTGAGCCACCCATCCTTCCATCTGGCTTCCATTCCATGCCTCCCTCCAAGCCCGCCTGAACACTGGTCATGGGCCAGGCCCAGGACTGGGCTCTTTGGTGGAAAGCATGGACAGGAATCTGACAAGCCAATTGGATAGGTCTAACCCGCCTCTAACGAGAAGCAGTTCTCCCCACCCCCATCCCACCCCTACCCCACCTCTGGCCCCAGAGAACTGGCAGATGGAAAATGGTGCCCAAACCTATCAGGCCCTCATCCTCAGAACCTGCTACTTTATCTAACTCAAAAAATGAATGCGATTATTTAGGATCTTGAGATGGGGGATCATCTCCCCCATATGGCCCCAGATGGGCCATAAATATAATCACAAGTGTGTTTATAAGAGGTGGATTTAACATACCAGAAGACAAGGTGACATGTCCACAGAGACAGAGATGACAGTGATGGGGTCCCAAGCCACGGAGAGCCCGGAGACACCAGAAGCTGGAAGGGGCAAGGAACAGGTTTCTCCACCAGCGTTAGGAGGGACTGTGCCCCTTTTGACACCTTGATCTAGCCCCTCAGAATTCTGACCTCCAGACTGTGAGAGAAGAAATTTTGGTTGTCTCAAACCACCAGGTTCATGGTCATTTGTTAGAGGAAACTGATACCTCCTGGCAGCTCAGCTGTACAGGTTCACGAAGAGCCTGTGTGAATGGTCACATCACTGAGCTTTAATGGAACATCCCAGGCCAAGGGATTACACGGTAAAAGTCCGGTTGAGAATTGTAAACTCTCCAGGCTCCGCAGACCTGGTTCCATGGAAATCCTCACCATTCTCTGAAGAGGATGAGAAACACGGTTGATTTGATTCCTAAGTCGACTTTCTTCTGTCTAATTACACCTTTGCCACCAAGCTTCATAATGTCTCAGGGTTGGGACAGGAGCAGTTCAGGATCTGGGTCACATAGAGCATCTCTGGGGAAGTTCCTCCCAGTACATAGTGAGACTTTGTCCTCTCCGGGGTTTCAGGCCAGCTAAGCAGGTTTTGGTCAGCGGGAAGCATCTGCCAGGGCCCGTCTCACTCAAGACAAGCCTTAATGACCACTCACCGAGGACGTCTCCTTCCCACCATGGGGCAGCATTCGCCAAACCTACACGATCCCCATCATCACACAGCCATTCTATGATGCAGGAAAATATCTCCTGTCTTGCCTGATCACAGAAAAAACTACGTCAGAGAGCTGGTGTGTGTGTGTGTGTGTGTGTGTGTGTGTGTGTGTGCGCACGCGCATGCAAAAACGTGTGTGGCTGTGCTCAACAAATTGCTGGGGTTATGAGATGTTACCAAGAGCCTCATTGTGCAGAAGCCAGATGAATCTTCTTCCCCAGTCTCCTAAGCAGCTTCCTGCTCAGGCTAAGCAGCAGTTTGTTATGAATCTTATCCGATGGCAATATTTCTATTTAGCAGCACATATATAAGCTTGGCTTAGTTCAAAAAGATGTAACATGAGATATGTCTGCTCAGCCACTGTCTAGGGCCCTGTAATTGGAGCTTTATAATCAGCATGATGTCACCAGCTTGGTTCTGCTCAAAGGGCACAGGGTGGGGTGTGAAAGGTGGATTGCTAAGGGCCCATCCACAGGAAACATTTTCTAAATACTAGAGAGAAGGCAGCCAAAGAGCTCCCCCCTCCCCATCGCCCACGGACCTCACTACTGTGCCAGCCATTCCCCTTTTGGCTAATACCAAGGTCTGGGGCATCCACACCCACCCCTCTGGCATGGGATGCCAGGTGTCAAGGAGCCCCGAGGTCAGATGGCCTGGTAAGAACGGTTTGTCCCCTTATTTTTGCCTTCTATCCACACCCCCAGCCAGGCTTTCTGCACATGAGTGAGAGCTGGAACTGCCTAGGGGGTGCCAGCTCCCAACTGGACCCCATCCACAATGGAACCAGGGTAGGAGGGAATCAAAGAAAGTTCTAAGTCACCTCTGTGCCGGGCTCTCAACTAGAGGCTGGTGACTCATCAGAATCAGGCAGCAAATCCCCACCCAAGGGGCTTCTCAATCATAGGGGAGCCAGAGGCATAAGCATTTAGAAGCTCTAGAATTTTTGGCAAAGTCACTTCACCTCTCTGGGCCTCAGTGCCCTCACCTGTAGACTGGGGCTCGGGGGTAACAAATTTGAGTTTCCAAGGAGATAAGACATGGGCAAGTGCTTCCAAGACCATAAAGAGATGGCAAGTGTTACAGCAAGCCCATGTCCCACCATGCCTGCCATGCCCAAGGAGCAAGAGGAAGCCAGGAAACTTGTCGCATCCGGTGACATATCTGGTTCTTAGAATTCCCTGTAGGGCTTTGGCCAAGCCAAAGCCCTACAGAACATCATCCAGATGTTCTCATGGCCTGTTTGTCTCTGTCCTCCTGAACTAGGAGTTTCTGCCACCCTGTCCACAAAGGTGAGCATGAGGGAGGTTCCCACTCCCTACCCTGAGAAGGCATGGGGAAAACAGAGCCATTGCCTCCTCCAGACTGGTACCAAAAACCACCATGTTTTGTGTCATAGAATAAAATCTGAGCCAGGAGTTCACAGCCCTGGCCCTGGCCTGAGGTATCTGGGTGACCTCCTCGGGCCTCACTTGCCTCACCTGTAAAATGGAAATAAATTAGGACCTGTCTCACAAGGTTGTTATGAGGATGAAGAGAGAGAAACTGCTCCCGGAACACGATGGTGTAGATATATTTGTCCTTATTTCCTCTCAGTACATATGGCAAACGTCCCAAACATTATATGTAAAACAAAAATAGAAGGACTCTGAAAGGTAAAAGAAACAGACCAGCTGGGGACCAGGGGACCTGGGCTATGACATGGTAGGGAGGTTCCTGGGGTTCTTTCTGCCTCCCGTGTCCCAGACTTGGAGTTGAAGGAGCAGAATGTGGACCCCATACTTGCACCCTCACCAGGCTACAGTGAGGCATCCCCACCTCTCCCTGTTTCAGGGGAGTATCTCCAAAGGCCACGTAAGGAGCCTAGATCATCATCCCCTACCCCCAGAACAAAGGAGATCTCCACCATTCGTGTCATGGAGGCCACATGGGGACCAGGAAGAAGCTATCCCTCTACTCCTTTTGGCCAGGCAGGTGGCATTGATAGGAGGCCCGAAGGACAATGTGAATTCCTACTCCCACTCAGCAGTAACAAGGCACCCCTTCCACCCCACCCCACCCCACCCCAACCCCAGGGTGTCAAAGGAGTCTGAGTGCCTAAGCTGGACTTGCAACCCCATCTGGCGATAACAAGGCAGCACTCTCCTTTTCCCAATGGACAGTGTCAGGCGAGGCCAGCTCTAATAGGTTTCAGGAAAGCCTCACAACATAATACCTAAAATGCCTGGGATATAATCAAGACCACTTGTCGTACCAGGAACCAGGGAAGTCACAACGCTAATGACAAACGGTAATCAACAGACACCAACACTGAGACGAGTCAGATGTTGAAACTAGCCGGCAAGAATTTTGAAGCAGCTGTCATAAAAATGCTGCAGCTCTCGATTACAAACATGCCTGAAACAAGTAAGACTGTAAAAACCTTAGCAAAGAAATAGAAGATACAAAAAAAAAGTTCAATAAAATTTGAGATCTGAAAAATGTAATAAGTGATGTGAACATCTCTTCAGATTGGAGGATCCTTAGTGAACTGGAAGCTAGAAGAATAGAATTTACTTAATCTGAACAACTGAGAAAATTGACTGGCAGAAAAATGAGCAGAGCCTGAGGGACCCATGAGATTCTGATGAAAGGTCGTTAGAGCATCATGTCATTAAAGTCCCGGGAGGAGAGGAAAAAGAGCGTGGGTCTGAAAAAGTATTTGAAGAAGTAACAACTGAAAATGTCCCAAATTTGTCAAAAGACACCAACCTACAGATTCAAGAAGCCGAGCGAAACCCATATGGAATAAATTCAACAAAATGCATTCCAAGACACACCACAGTGCGAAAGAAAGAGAGAGAGAGAGAGAGATAGAGAGAGAGAGAGAGAGAGAGGAAAAAAAATTGAATGAAGTGAAAGAGATGCTCCCTTCCCTCTAGGAGCCATTTGAACGATAGACACATGGCTCCTCAGAACCCACAGAGGCCAGAAGGAAATGATACCACATTTTTTTCAAGAGTGGTCAATCCAGAAATCTAAATTCAGAATACATATCATCCTGAGGGAAAACTAAGAGAATGTGTCACCAATAGATCTGCTCCCAAAGAATGGCTGAAGGAAGGTCTCTAAGTAGAGAACAAATGAAAAAAGGCGTCTTGGAACCTCAGGAAGGAAGGACGACAGAGAGGCGAATCCTGGGCGAATACATACAACTTCTTTCCTCCTGCGTTTTCCAAGTTATGTTGCGGCAAAATTGATAACATGAGGAGGGCTCCGCTTAGGGTACCTAGACAGGTGACGAATGATTCAAGCAGGGCACTGATGTGTGTATACAGTAAGGAAACTGGGTATGAGAATATAACTGGAAAAAAATATCGCCAAATCTTAAGCAGTTGTTCCTGGGAGAGGGAATTATAGGTGGGTTTCCCCCTCGGCTTTTTTTTTCTCTCAATGCTTTTCTATTTTTGCCTGAGTTGTTTCTGTAAGCCTGCTTGGCAATCGGAAAAAGAGAAAGTATTCAGCAGAATGACTGATTGAAAACATTGCTCCTGGAGAGTAGAGAGGAGAGTGACTCATTCCGCTTGGGAGAATTTAAGAGGACTTCAGGGAAGAGGCGGCATTTGGATTTGCCGCCTGGAAGGATGCATGGGGTAGAGGGGGCTGGGGAAGACGTGCCAAGCTGGAGAAGCAGCATGAGCAAAATCATGAAGTTGAGAAAGTAAAGGACATGCCAACGAGGATGTTGTCCTGTGTGACGCGCCTGTAGGGCTTCGGGAGGACCCAGTGGAGGCTTCTGTACTCGGCAGGTGCCAGAGTGAAAGGCGAAGTGTGCACTCAGTTTGTGCGCTGGCAAGCCTTAGGACCAGGGGGTTTCTGAGAAGTGTGGGCGCTTGCCGCTGGGGCCCAAGCCCGAAGCTCCCCTAACCCGCCTTCTTTCCCAAAGGAAACGCGGAGGCTTAGTCTCAGCCTGTGTTTTCCTTCTTCCTTCCTTCCTATTCTCCCGAGAGTGTCGCTTCCCTCTGCGGGAGGATGAAAACCAACTCGATTGTTCTCCCCATCTGCACCGCCCCCCACAACCGAACCCACATCTTCTCTTCTCCCGGTCCCGCCACTTTCTTTCCCACACTAAGTCGCCCTCTGCCCCCTCACACACCTGTGACCCCGGCACGCTCATTCTCAAATCTCCCGGTGCTCCTCTCTGGGTCCCCTTGTGTGTGTGTGTGCGTGTGTGTGTGTGTGTGTGTGTGTGCGCGCGCGCACGTGTGTGCCTTTCTCTTTCTGTCTCTGTCTCTGTCTCTCTCCCTCTCTCTCAATTTTTAGATCAACAGCTAAATCAGGTTCGGGCCTTACAGCGTAATGAATGCCATTTTTCTTCAGGTGCGGAGGTTCTGAGGGTTGTCTCCGCTGACTAATCCTTCTCCGCCAGCAGAATTCTGGCCCCAAAGCCAGGTTGAGGCTTTCGGTGGTGACGAGGGCGAGGCCCCTCGGACGAGCATCCCTGACCCCCGCCTCCTCCAGCCGCCGGACCTGAGACTTCAGGGCTTCCCAAGCATCGAGCCCAGCCCCTTCCTTCTCCAGTGGGCTTCAGGGGAGCCGGCTTCCCTGGCCACCAGTCTTCCCAAGCCTGCACCTGAAGTGGTCGTCGGGGGGACCTAGGCAGGGTTTCCTGTTTCCAGCCATGGTCAGGGGCCGCGGAGGCTGGGTGACGGGGAGCCGGCTCCTGTCTCCCCCCTCCCGTTGCCACAGTGCTGCCGGTCGCGGTCGCCCCGTTCCCGGGGAGCTGGGAGGTGGGGCTCTCCCCCGGCAAGGCGCCCCCATCCCCCTCCGCCCTGTTATCACCTTGGCAATTTGTACACTTAATAGTATGACTAAGTGACAATTACATAATGTGCCCGCCTCAAGCCGAGACAGAAAATGTTGTGGCTGAGGTATTTTTGTTTCTTACTTTCCAAGCTTGCCAGGACGTCCGCAGGCAAGAACTCTCGCTGGATTTCGGGTCGGCGCCTCATGAATAAAACAGGAGAGCCTGCGGGATTCAGAGCACACCTTTCAGCCTGTCCCCGGAGGGCCGGTGGGCTTGCCTGTCCCCTCCCGACTTCCCGGGTCGGCAGGAAGTCCCCGCACCACCCGCCTTGCCTCGTGGCTCCCAAATTCCCCTGAAGCCAGGGCCCAGAACACATTTCCTTTGATGACAGGCGACCTGGACACCGATAACAGGGGCTTCCTGCCTGCTGGGCTTCCAGGCTCCTCCTGGGGCGCCGCGTGTGGGCTGGTGGCCACAGCCTTCGCTGGCTCCTTTGCCCTCTCCTGGGGCCAAGGGTGCCAACCAGGGGCTCCTCTTCCTTCTGACACACTATGTTTCTGAGAACCTGGGGTAGCTCCGCCACGGAGGGCTTTGTCTAAAGTCACTCAACTACCTCGTGGTGTTTTTCTGCCTCGGGAGGTTGGGTGTCATTACCCATGTCCATCTGGATTTGTCACGTGGGCTCCAGCAAGGGTCTTGAGCCAGATACGCTTTCCTTCAGGTTGGGAAACAGGTTCTGTCAGAAGGGACATTTCACCTTCACGCATTTGCCTTGTTGACCCTGGAACCCTCGAATGGGACCTTGGGAATTTTCAGGGAGGCCCTTTACCTCCCTAAAGAACCGACGTGGAAGCTTCCACGAGGGGCAGGGCACTTACCGCCTCAATCCCGGTCCCCTTCCTTTGTTGGTAGAAGGTCTCAGGCCTCCTGCAGAATCACTGAGCTCTGCCATGAGGATGGAAATCGGTGCGAGAAGTCGGCTCTATTTTTCCGGGCTGCAGGCCGAAGGGTACAAGGTGCGGTTAAGGGCCACAGTGGGTATAGGAAGGAACAGAAAAGAAGACTAGATGTTTCTGTACAGGTAAATACATCCATGAAACCTCAGCACAGAGGAAATTAGAGGTTTATTAAGGGGTGCTGTAAAGAGGATGCTTGGGTAATTAATTCTTATGGAGGCCAGAGGTGATTCTACTTCTTGAGTCCACAGAAGGGAGGTGTGAACCCACAGACCTATGTCCCCTCACCTCCCCCAGGTCTTCCCACATGTCTCTGCAGCCGGCTCCTCCCAAGACCCACACTATTTTACCTGTTGCCTGGCAGCAAGACCTCGAGGCTCCCACAGCCTTCAGAGGCCCATCTCAAGAGTCAAGAAAAAAGTCAACAGGGATTTACCGAGAAAGGAGTTCTGAGGTCCAAGTAGTTGCAAAGCTCTGCGTATCTTATCCCCATCCTAGCAGATCCTAACGCACATGACATAGTAAAGGCCCTGAGAAGTCCTGTGGTTGCACTTTGAAGAAGGTAGCATTTCTCAAACATATTTAAGACATTTTGGCATGACACCCCTATTAACAAAGGGTCCGTGGAATGTGCCACAAAGACGGCCAAGAAACATAAATAAATAAATAAATAGAACCTAGAGGAAAGGCAGGGAACGGAACCCACCCTGCCAACACCTTAGCCTCAGACTTCCAGCCTCTAGAAGTGTGAGAAAACACATTTCTATTGCGTAAGCCCTTCGGCCTGTGGGCCTGAAGGCAGCCGCAGGAAACTTGGGCATGCATGTTCCCCTCCCCTGCGTCTGACTCACCCTCTCGCTTACTCTCGGTGGAGGGTGTGATAATTGTGTCCAGGTCATGCTTCCTATACCTTTAAGCTAAGAGAGGTTTTCCGTCAGTCCCGGGCCGCCGGCCTGACCAGCCAGAAGCCAACCTGTTCTCCTTTGGACAGTGCAGGATTGAGAGCCCTGGAAATGCTCAACATTTTGACCCGTGAAGCCGACCTCTGGGAGTCTGCCCTGGGAAATTCACCAGCGTGCAGAAAAGTTTCGCACCCAGAGACATCCACCTCAGTGTAAAATGGAGGAAAACCAGGAGCCAGCGGGAAGTACCCCCAAGTGAGTGGCGTTAAGACGACATGCCTCCTACTCCCGGGACCGCTTCCCAGAAGAAACATGTTGGACTCTCCTTCGGGGAAGGACACAAGCTAAGATAATATTCTGGGAAGTGGTCCCAGGGAATGGGAGGAAGGGGTGGGAAGGAATGGAACGGGTGTGTTTTCAGTGGGTCGGATGCATCAGCTGTCACAGCTATCTTACCAGAGAGCTCTGCAGAAAGTGGGCACGCCACCGCCATCGAGCAAGCAGGTGGGAAGAGGGGCATCTGAAGCTACAGGCCGACTGACACAGGTGGGGAGTGACAGATGATACACCCAGCAAAGACGTGGTTATGTGGACAATGCTTACGGTAGCGAGAAATCTTAAAGAAGGGTTATGTAGCCAGTCCTAGCTGGGCTCTGCTCCCAGAGCATCTGCTTGACCAGGGGCAGGGCCCGAGAATGTGCATTTCCAAGAAGCTCCAGGTGATACAGTTACTACAGCTTTGCGAACCGCACTCCGGGAACCACCGATGAAACAGCTCGCAGGTGCATTTAAGAAAGTGTCTACAGACCGTTAACTACTTTGGAACAGAGGAAATACATTGAAGATCAACCAGAAATGAAGATATGGCAGCTTCCCAATGAGAGTGCAAGTCAATGAGAGATCCCAGAATGTGGTTCAGGGACAATGGGACCCCTGGAGACGTGTGACCTGTCTGTTCAGCACGTGGCTTGGCACTGGTTTTGATCCATTCTTTGTGGGTTCCCATCTGTGGTCAGCCCCTTTCCCAGCAGCAAGTGTGCGGGGGCCACTTAACTGGGCCTGGTCTTAGATCCTTCGGGGAAAGGGATAACAAGGTATGCTTCATAGAGTTTTGGGTGGTGATTGAGGTCTTGAGGCCCTAACTTATTCTTGGGAACACATACCCCTGGGGGACGCCCCTTGGCTCCACCAGATGGTGAGTTCTCCCTGGGGCTGGGACCCCTGGTCTGACCTGCCGGGGTCCGCTGCTCTGAGTTTTTCAGAGGCCCCCGAGGACCTCGGAGGGGAGATGGGGTTGGGGGTTGTAGCCTTACCTTACACAACACCAGGGCTTCCTATAGTGAGATTCTGCAGGAGACCCTGTGGTGTCCTCAGTGAGCCAGAGCCAAGGAAAAGGGACTGCTTTCATCTTGTGTTACTGTCCCAAATAGTGCTATAAGTCTGCCTCTGGCATTGCCCAAAAGGGGAGGTCCTGGCAGCAAAAGGAAAGGACAGAACACAGATGTGGGAGGGTCTGCCCAACATCCCACTCCCTGGTCTGCTCCCCCCGACCCCCCGCCTAGACTCCAGTCTGGTGAGACGGGAGCCCACGCTTCTCTCCTCTGCTCCGGCTGTCGTCCCCATGGCGGGGGTCACGGCCAGCCACGTAAACTGGGCTGCCTCCCAGCCACTGCTGTTGTCACAGGCTGGACAGTCATCAGTGCTAATCCGAGTAGCTGGGAAGTGAGGCTTCCTGGATCAATGTTAACACCTTCTTGTGCTATTCTGACAGGTCTCGCCAGGGCCAGTGAAGAAATTCACTTTGCCACGCCAGCTACTGTGCTGGCGGGCTAATTGCTCATTGCTTGCGTCTGCTGTTGGATCGGGCCTCTTCGACCCATAAATCAGGGCCAATGACCTCACACAACAGAACGAGTGAGCCGCTGGCCATCAGGGGCCTCGGCTCTGCCACCATCTGATGCTGGCCCAGTTGGGTGACTTGGCAAAGGCCCTGTCCCTCTCTGAGGCTCCATGTCCAGCCTGCCGGGACACAGGTGTTCAAGACCCCTTTGGTTTCAAGGCTGCCTCACAGCTCCACGGGCTCCCTGCTCCTCCAGGCATTCTAGATAAAGCCTGGGGTCAGCGCCCAAGCGTGGGTGCTAGAAAGGGCATCCTATCGGGGGCTGGAGGCCACCAGAGGACCCTGATGACCAGCCAACCCCAGGCTCACAGAAGGCAAGTCTGGCAGGACCCAGAACAGCTCCTTCCTTCTCTAGTGCTGGAATGAACGCTGGTGAATCTATCTCCTTCTTGGCGGATCCTTCCCCACCAGAGGCAGTGGGAGAGCAGAGGGCCCGGGGCCAGTCCTCGTGCTACCACCTCTCCACTGGGTGAACATGGGCCAGACACTCCTCCATGAGCCCCATCTGTAAAATGGGTGTTACAGTAAGAGCTTGCTGTATTCACAGGGACCGTTATATGGAGCAACACACATTTATGCTCTTTCTCTTCTGGAGGTCAGAAGTCTGAACTGGGTGTCACGGGGCTGAGCATTCCTTTTGGAGCCTCTAGGGGAGAATCTGCTTCCTTGCCTTTTCCAGTTTCCAGAAAGTACCACATGCCTGGCTCATGGCCCTTCCTCATATCGCTCCACATCTTGCTTCCATAGTCACGTGTCCTACCACTAACTCTCACCCTCTTAGAAGGACCATTGTGATTACATTTAGGGTCCAAGATGTGTTGACGTCTTTGGGGGAGGCATTGTTCTACCAACCATACCTTCCCGTTCCTGACCAGGCCACTTAGGAGCCAGCTCAGGGTCCTCAGAAGTGGAAGGGGTGGGGGTGGGGAGGGCCCTTAGAGATCACACATCGCATCCGGCTTCGTCTATTCCAGCTCCCTAGCTAGAATATCAGCCCCTGAAGGCAGAGCTCATCATGTTCACTGCCAAACATGAGCCCTGGACGTGCTCCCTGGCCCAGTACAGAGCCCACCCGAAGTTAGCCCTTGATTCATCTGTGCCGCTTGCGTGGCGTGGGATGAACTTGCAGGCACTATGTAGATGTCTCCTGATTCTCCAAATTCACTTTTCCCCCTCCAACAAGGGTAACAACGGGTTTACCTATTTCTTTTTTTTTTTTTTTAAAGATTTTATTTACTTTTCCGTTAGAGAGAGAGCATGAGACAGAGCAGCGAGAGCACAAGCAGGGAAGCAGAGGGAGGGGCAGGCTCCCTGCGACGTGGGACTGGATCCCAGCACCCTGCGATCACAGCCTGAGTGGAAGGCAGATGCTTAACCGACTGAGCCACCCAGGGGTCTCTACCTATTTCTCTTTAACAAGTTCTTAGGATGGGGAAACTGAGGCCCAAAGCCACACAGGGATGGAGCTGGCATTCAACCAGGCATACAACATTCCAGGCCCAGCTGTGCTTCCAGCAACTGTGATCCAGCCCCCAAGCCCACCCTGACCCCCAGCCCCTCTCACGGCCACGGACAGGCCAGGACATTGTCACTGGTCTGGGCCGCTCATACCCATCCTGCCGCACCGGCATCAGCATGAACCCGGGTAGCGGGTGTCGGGGGCTCGGTATTTCTAAGGGGCCAAATAAGGGCTGCCGCCTACAGTTCACACACTCACAGCATGCACATTGGTACACACACACGTGCACGCATGGACACACAGAGGCCAGTTGCATCTCCCGCGGGCCAGGCTTCAGGCTGCCTGCCCTTCCCCCATCCTGGAACTGCAGCCTCTGCCTCGGAGGCCCCCACCGCCTGTCCCTTTCCCGGCGCTGCAGGGATGGTGGCATTGGGGGTGGGAACTGCAAGCAGAGACTGAAGAAGGGACTTCGATCCAGTCCCTTTTGGAGTGGCTGTCCCATCCAGGAGTCCTGGGACAGGATCCTCCATGCTTTCTGAAAGGCCCACTCAGAGTCTCGGCCTGTGCAATGAATGGGACACTGAGCGTCTGTTCCAGACTTGGCTCCCATTCAGACAGCGGAGCCTGCTGACTGGATACCCAAGCGCACAGAGGTCTGGGGTACTGTGCAAAGGGGGGGGGGTCAATGTACATATGCCGTGTGCACGGACATGTGGGCATGTGCCTGGGAGGGGGCATGCCCGTGAACACGCTTCTGGAGGTGAGCACACGTCTGCAGGGAGGCCAGCGAACGCTTTTCTGGGTGTGCGTGCGCATGTGTGTGCGTGCCCAGCTGTGGGGCGTGTGCCTGTGTGCGTGCGTGCCCATGTGTGTGCATGTGTGTATGTGCTTGTGTCTATCTCTGGGACAGTGTTACTCAGCTCAGGCCACTATAACAACATATCAGAGGCCGGAGGACTTAACCCACTGACATTTCTTTGTCACAGTTCTGGAAGTACAAGATCGAGGTGCTCTCAGATTTGGTTCCTGGTACTCAGCTCTCTTCCTGCCTAACAGAAGACACCTTCTTGCTGTGTCCTTATATGGTGGAGAGAGAACACTCTGACCCCTCTTCTTATTATTAAAAGGACACTAATCCCATAATGGGAGCTCTACCTTCACAACCTCCATCTAAACCTGCGCACCTCCTAAGGGCCCCATTCCCAGTGCCACCACGGTGGGAGGCGGGGCGTCAGCACAGGGATCTGGGGGGACCCAAAGTTCCCTCCGCCGGGCTGCTGACACCTCTGTCCCCTCCAGATTGCCCTAGTGCGATGGCCTCCTGCCTTGTCCACATAGGCGTCTGCAGCTCCACACGTGTCCAACCCAAGCACAGCCCGACAATCAACCCTGTGGCATGGCTGTGGGGACAGTAAACAGATACAAGGCCCAAGACGCCCTAGAGCCTAATGGGGGCTTCCACACCCTTCCAGCATCCCAGCCCATCATTCCCTCTGTGTCTCCTTCTGCCACATCCCTGAAAGCCAGGTCCCATGCCCCCTCCCCGGGAAGCCTCGCTTGTCTGGCAGCTTACACCCCAGAAGGCTTAGTCACTCGCTTGCCTGAATTCCCACAGTGCCTTGCGTGCAGTCCTCTTCCTGCACTTGCCAAGTAGTACTTTCGATATTTCTATCTCCACAGCCACCGAGGCAGCACCGGGCGCCAGCTCACTGACCAGCTCTCTGACCAGGCCCCCTCCTTGGTTATGAAGCCCCAGCGAGATGGACCCGTGGGGGGCCGCACAGGGCATGGAGGTCACTTCCTTTCTTGCCAGACACATGGGCAGCAAATGGACAAGGCAGCCAGGTCTGAGGTTCTGGAAGGGCTGTGGCAGCTCCCAGCACTGCAGCCCTCCGAGGCAATGAGGCTAAGAACCCCGGATTTCTCTGAACGGAATCCTAAAAATGGGCTGCCTACCACCCATCACCAGCTCTGTCCCCTGTGACCCGGCCGAGCCTCCAAGTGCCGTTTGGGACTTCCAAACCTCCACGGCTGGTCAGGGAAGGAATCCCAGATAGTCCCACCTGAGCTTGCGGCCCAGGGAGCGCTGGCCAGGTGGCCTGACCAGAAATGGCAGGGCGGGGGTGGGGGCGGGGCAAAGGGTCTTGGAGGTTTTATTCCTTTTGCTTTGTGATGATGGGCTTCAAGCCAACGCATTTCTTGAATACATAATAGAGAGTTGGGGAGACCGCAGGAATAAATGTTATTAACACACAATCACTGGAGTCCCAGACAGGGCCTTCTTTCTCCAGGTCAGGTCAATTAGCAGAATAATGCCAGGCGGCTTTTCGTTTTAAAGGGTTTAATTAAAGTTTGGGTACAATGAACAAGCAAGCCACCAATCTGTCTTTCAAGGCATGTGTTATCTGGAAATTGATTGTAACTTATGCTCATTTCTAGAAGTGTAATTCCTTGCAAGACATTGAAGGTACCCCCCACCCCTGCCATCCCCTCCCCACCCCCAACCCCCGCCCTATCCCTCCCTCCATAATTCAGTCAGCGGTACCCGGTCTTGCAACCCTTGGGATCAAATGTGTACTTGGATTCATGCTAGGAACCCACCCTGGATTCTTCCCTCACTCCCAGAGCTGGAGGCCAGCTCTCCTTGCCCCGTGACAGCAGAGGTTACCAAGCGCTTCTCCGCCCAGCCCCCGTTGCCTGGGACGACAGGCTCAGGGCTGACTGCTGGGGTGGCAAGGGACAGCGTCTTTGCAGAAACAGCTTTTCCCGTGATGTAGGCCCTGTGGGTCAGGACAGGCCTGTTAAGGGAACTGGCTTGGTTTAGCTGGCTGGGTGGCTCCTTTAACCAGGTGATTGTTCCAGAAATGCCAACCGGCTGTCTCCTTTGTGTGTGGTGGCATGGTGCTGGGCATTGGTTGGGGTGAGGCTGGACAGGGTCTCAGCTCCCAGGAAGCAACAGCCTAGAGGCTCTGGGGTCCTTCAAGCCTGGGTTGGGACTCCAGCTCCTAGAGCCACCTCTGCTGGGCACGGTGTGGCTTTAGACCACCATTTCCTCAAAAGTATGACGGAGACAGCAAGAATACCAGGGCCGTCGCATGGACCCCAGGGAATGATGACTGGGGTGAACCTCAGCCTAAGCCTGGGAGAGCCCAGGCCCCTCTTGTCTCTGCTGTCCCTTTCACATGTGTAGCTTTGTGCCACCATCTCCGTCAGCACTCTGGGTTCCTCACGGGGAGCTCCAGGATCAGCACTAAAGCGGGGAGGACAGCTCTACAGAGCAGAGGGAGCACCCTGCCCCTGGAGTGGTGACAGGACGGAAGGATGGAGACCGAGGGACCCAAGGCTGGCCGGGCCCCCATCCCCGTGCATCAATCAGGTGGCCAGAGCGGACCCAGGGTGGCTCAGGGAGCCTGACGGTCCTGGAGCCCGGAGCCCTGAGCCCCGAGAGCCTGTGGGAGGGACAGGCAGGGCCCTTCAGGTCCGCCAGGTCTCTGGTCCACGTCGCAGAGCAGGCGGGGAGACCAGGCCCCCAGGGGGCAGGGGCCGCAGCCAGGGAGACAGGCAAGTCAGGGCCAGCCCGGGGACCCAGTGTCCTTGGCCAGGGCTCCCTGCGGACTCTGGGAGCCTGTGGACTCCAGAGGACCCAGAAGCCCCATCCAAGCCCACCACGAGCAACTGGCCCGAGGCCAGAGCTACTGGGAGATTTTCTCGTTGGGGACTCTGTTGGCCTGGTCCGCTGACCCCGGTCACCTGCCGAAGGGGACTTCTGTCGAGCACACGGTCCCTGGGAACAGCGGACACGTCTCAGAAGCAGCCACCCCGGTCCCGAGTGGGTCCTGGTGCCGGCTGACGGGGCTCTGCCGATGGGCACCCGAGGCTTCCCTCCTTCCCTCTTTCCCCGCACCCTTCCTCCCCCCCCCCACCCCCTTCTGACACCCCCAGGCTGTCAGAGGAATGCGGGCACGGGGCCTCAGCTCCGGGTCCCCTTTGCCTCCCACATGAACGTCTGCCTGTCTCCCACGGCCCCTGAATCACGGGCTGCTCTCCACAAGCGGAAGGCCACTGCCACGTGTGGGCCTGTGGCTTCCCCCGCGCCCCCTTGGTGTGGGGCCTCTCAGCAAAGGACAGCAGGCCACTGGGGTCGCTGGTCCACAGGAAGGTCCCGGCCCAGGGGATGCACACACGGGGCCCTAGTGGCAGAAGCCTGCCCGCCAGCACGGAGATGGCCCGTGTCCCCAGTGTGGAGGGAATGCACGGAGGAGACAGCCGAGGGCTGCCATCCGGGGCCCCCCTCCCCTCCGAGCCCTCTCCCCCGTCCTCCTCAGAGGGCCAGCGGGGGCAGGTCCCATGGAGCAGAGGAGCGGCCCTAGAGACAGACCACGACAGGACGAGCCTGGGACGGAGACACGGGGGCCGGAAAAGGCCCGCCTGGCGAGGGGCCCCAAGCCCCACTCGGGACAGGCAGCTGGGCCCCACGGGACCCCACCCCTGGGACAGCGCGGGGGCCCGAAGCCCTAGACACAGGGCTCCGGTGGCTCCAGAGGGGTCTGGTTGAACCGGAAACCCCCTGGAGTACCTGGGGGCCAAGGTGACCAAGGGGGAGCTGGAGGGTGGGTAGGCCTCCTGGCGTGGGCTCTCAGAGCCTCCCTCTTCCCCCAGCACCAGAGTCCGGGCTAAGGATCTGGTTTCACAGCTACTGCCCCTTCTTTCCTCCCCCCCACAAAAGAGAAAGGTGGAATCCGAGAGCCTAAAGGATTCCTGAGATTCCGACCCTTCCACATTTAGCTCTGGAACGGGTGGACACCCCCGACGGGGCTGCTCAGATGTTCTGTGTCATGACTATGGGTCCAGATCATGAGGCTTATTGAAGGAAGGTAGGCCTGGGCACCGAGGGTCTAGGGACTGCCTGTTAGTGCCCCCCTCCCCGAGAAGGAAAGAAAGCTGGGGGGTCCGGTCATAGGGATGGGGACCAGGCTTTCTGTTTCCGGCGGATGGTGAGCAGCAGGCATCTGTGTGGCAGCAAAGGGAACCAGTGTTTTAGTGTGAGGGGGCTGTCACAGAATTCCAGATTCTCCTGTGAAATTTCAAGAACGTGGCTGAGCTAGCAGGAGCCAAGCCCCTATTCTATAGAAAGGCACAACATGGACGCTTCAATATGGGTCAGAGAGGCACAAGAATGTCACTGGGGGCAGGTGGCTTTGGGCATGTCTCTTCCACACTGTGCCTCTGGGTTTTCTGTTGTCAGGTTGGCCCACCAACCGGACGTCCCACACAGGGCACACGTCAGGATGACGTCAGACACCTGGGCAAGTGCTGAGCAGAGGCGGACCAGGCTATGATGACAGTTCTTGAAAAGCCTTGACTGCCATTCTGAAACCGAAGGCAAACGTGTGGCAAGGGAAGACGTCATGTGCTTCCAGCCCTGGAGGACCCTGCAGGCGATCGCCCAAAACAGAGCTACCTCTGATCCCTGCTGTGGCCCAGCCAGCCTTCCCTCCTGCCCCTTTCTGATATTCCGGCTCCCCTGGACTCCGTCATGCTGGGGCCAGTCAATATGGGGTCCTCTTCCCTTCAAGACCCTTCGCAACAGTATGGCAAAATAGACCCCGGAGGCCTAAGGTGTGGGGTCTGATCCCAGCCTTGTCACTTATTAGCCCAGTGACATTGGATAAGTCACGCTCCTCCCCATTTTAAGCCTCAGCTTCCATACCTGTCAAGCGCAAGTTTAAGGCACAGAGGGGGGCCCAGCTTTGGCTCTTCCCTCTACATGCTAAACACAGCCACACCCGCAACATCCCTCGCCAAACTGGGTCACTCTCTCCCTGGGCCCAGCCTGATAACAGCCCCCCACTTCGGGTGTCAGGAGCCCCAGGGCTGAGCCTGGCCCCACAGGGAGGATGGGGTATCAAGGCAGGTGGATAAGGTACCCTGGTTCCCTACGTGCTGGCCTTCTCCCCACCTCGCCAAGGGCCTTGCGTTTATCGCCACATTCGGCAAGAGGCAGCCAGTGCTGGACCTCGTCATTGGCTAAGCTCACCAGACGACAGTGAGCGACAATCTAATTGGCAACAGCTGGGAGTAGCGAGGAGAGGTAGAGGGAGCCGTGGGCTGGGAGCTAGGACCCCTGGGACACAATGCCCCTGCCTTGATCTTGAGCATGGTTTTCCCTGCCCCCTTTTAGAGTGGCAGTGGGCTCCCCGTAGCCTTTGAAACAATTCTTTGTTCCTTGTCTTTCTCGCCCGCCAGATGGCAAGCATCAGGAGGGCAATGACGAGGCAGCTCACAGCCACCGCTCGGCCTCTCGTGCTAGCTCCTGATCCACATACAGTGGGTGACAGGACCAGCAGATGGATGGATGAACCGAATGGACAGGAACCCGTTCGGAAATCAGTAAAGAAGCCAAGGGAGTCCTCTTATGGAAGCCCAGTGGACCAGAGGCAGGAAGGAGAACTCGGACTTCTAGGCTCTTCTTCCTGAGATATCCCAGCAGAGGGTACCTCCTGGTCTGCCTCAGCTGGGCCGGCTCTCTCTTCTAAACTGGGTGCTGGTCAGGGCTGCCCTCGCTATGATCAGGGTTGAGGCCCAAGGATAAGCCACGCGAGGGCCCGGAAGGAAAGAGAAGCCGGAGCCTGGGCACACACATCTGTGGTCGCCTTCGGTGAGGCTCTGAGGCCCCAAGGCCAGCCCACATTTGCACGGCCTCCTGGAATCCTGACATTTTTCTTTCGGGGTAACGGGGGAGTGTGTGTTAAACGTGAGGGGCGAGGGGTGGCAGGGGAGGAATGCTGCTGCTCCCCCTCCCCTCCCCGCCCTGCGATGCGGTGCCTGCTGTCCCTACTCAGCTGTGCCTGGGGTCAGATGACAGCGAGCAAGGCAGGGAGAGAGAGGAAGACGAAGGCAGGGAGTGAGCGCCAAGGCCGCCGCTCCTGAAATTCCTGATTCTTCCCAAGTTTTATTTGTCTCAACTGCCGTCCCTTGACCCTAGAATGGTGTCCCCTACGAGAGGTTTTTGGGGTTCTGCTTGCTTTATGCGAGTGTGTGAATGAGCACGACCTGCCACTAGCTGTCTGTAGCCAGCTCCTGAGACCGAGCCCCAGAAGAAGAGTCCTCAACAGCGCCCTCAGGAAAGTGGCTTCAAACTCTGCCATCCAAGGCCCAGGTGTCAGACAGAGAACCTGCTAAGGATCATTCTGGTCTTCCCTTCTCATCATACAGACGGGTTTGCCAAGGCCAGTGGGGGGAAGGTCTCTCCCGATGTCACCATGCCAGCCAGGCCCAATCCCAGGGACGGTCCCCTCCCCGGCCCTGGGCTCTGGCCCCCACCGAGCTCCCACCCTCACAGACACGAGGCCTGCAGTGTAGCCCTCTGGCCAACATGGGAGGCGTTTCTGGACATTTTGCGGAAGCTTGTCCATTTGGGAAATTTGTTGCCACGGTCCTGGCTTAGGGTACTAGCCAGGTCAGGAACCTGCAGCTTCAGACTTGGGGAACAGCTCCTGAGTGGGACTCTAGAAGACAGAGATTTCGAGTTCCACAGTTCCGACCAGGGGGCTAGTCTGCACTCCCTGCCCCCGCAGGCCTGAGCACACACGCCCAGGAAACACGAGCTGAGCCGGAGACACTTCCAAACAAACATGCAGGCAAATAAAGCCCAGACAGGTGCCAAGTCTCTGCCGCCTTTGTGGGAACGTCACCCGTCAGCGGAAAATCTTGGGGAGGGGGTGCATAACCGCCCCCTCGGCCTAAGGCCACGGCTGGCCTGGAGCCGTGGGCCCCAAAGCCTGACCCGGAGCCGGGGGGCCCCTCCCCTGAGAAACTGACTCTCAGGGGCCAGGCTGCTCTGCAGTGTAGCTGGCAGTGGCGGGCAGAGCGCCCTCTGACATTAGGAACCTACGTTCCCATCCCGCCTTTGTCACGGGCCAGCCGCCCGTCAAGTCAGTGGGAAGGCCTTAGGAACAAAAGCGTGGTTTACGGAGGAGGAGGCAATTCTGCCTCGAGATGGCAACATCAGCTCCTGCCTGAGCTCCCAGCACGCTGGCCTGTCCTGCGAAGTTGGACTTGCCAGGCCCCGCGATCGCGTGAGCCAACTCCTTAATACGCTCCTTATATATTTATAACGCACTGGCCCAGTTTCCCTGGCGAACCTTGCCTGCTGCAGTGAGTAACTGTAAAGCACTCGGGCCGGCATCTGGGACGTAAGGAAGCGCTCCACAAGGGGATCGTAGAATAGACACAGACAGGTGGCAGCTTGGGCCAAGGGTGGGGGAGGGGGAGTGACAGTCCAGGCGGCACTTGGGCACGCACATGTGCCCCCCCCGCGTCCACTCGTCCCCAAGGAAGCTCAGGTGCCCAGGGGACTTCTCCCCTGAAGTAGGGGGTGAAACTCAAAAAACCGGTTCCCACCCAAACCTGGTCAGTAGGAGGCGCCCCAGAGCCCTTTTAATCCAAAGCCTCCATAACCTCATGAAGACTTACACTGTTTAACCCAGGATCCCCTAAGCTTTTCTGATCTCAGAATCCTTTTTTCTTAGAACACATCTTCTTTTTCTGACAAAACTCATGGTCTAGCCCCGCAAGGTTCGGATCTTCTAAATTTCACACGACCCATAAAGCTGGTTGGTTCTCTAATGAAGAACCATTTGTTGGCATGTGGGGATGTCACGGCTGAGCATTTGCAGCGAGCATTTGCCTGTTTGTTTGGTCCTGATGCTCTGCCTATGAGTTGTACAGAGCGGCACAGGCCCACGGCACAGGGGGGTCCACCAAGAAAGGGTCACAGTGTGCTTATGGATCTTGGTTAGGGGTTGAGAAACTTCTCTTCTGAAACTTCTCTCTAGAAAAACGCCCAGAATCTCAACCATGGGCACACCCTGTATTCTGCACCCACATCCATGGCTCTCATCAGATGCTTCCCTGGACTCCCTACGGATCCCTGGACTTGGCTTAGGAGACCCTGGAGTGGTCCTTGGACTCCTGGACAGAGCTGGCATTCTAACGGGGTCCTGAGATCGGTGCTTGTCATCCCCTAACCCCGGCTAAATTCGGAAAGTAACAGGAATTATAAGAGTGCTTGGGACAAGAGGGCCAGTCTGGGGTTTCTGCTGAAGGGTTGGAGAATGGTTGGTATTAATCACAAAGATAGCTCCTTAGAGGTGGGGCTTGGAGCTGCGATTTGAGGAATGTGGGTTGTGGCTTGGGGGGATCTAAGACCAGTTGTTGCTTGCATGAGGGACGACTCAGGCAAAGGCTCGAGGATAGGAAGGGGGGTGCATTGGAGAGAGTGGGGGTGGCAGTAAGAAGGAGAACCAAGCACGGGTCAAAGGGAGGGTAAGTGCGTACTCACAGCAATTTAGGCCACAAATGGCAAACCTACCCTACATTCAGGGTTGCCTTTCACCCTAACCCTAACCCTAACCCTCTACGCAAGCTCCGTCTGCCTGGCAAGCAGGTAGGGCCCGAGGCGCTCCCTCCGTCAACTCAATCCCTCTGGAATTCCCCACAGCAGCTGTCCTGAGCCTGGCCACCAGCCTCCTCCAGCCCAGGCCCCACCCTGACTCCGCCAGCAGCAGGCTCGACTCAGGCTTTGCAGAGAAGGCCAGAGTCATGCAACTAGAAGCTTCCATTGTCATCTCCACCTCAGAATCACTGCACACCTCCCTTCCTCTTCCTTCTTTCTCTTCAGTCTCAAAGGAAAAAAGGTGTCTCCTTCCCCTGTGGATGGCTGACCCATTCCCCTGGGTCCTGGACCCCCATCCTGTCCTATCGCCTCTGGGGCCTCACTTCTTCTAGAAAGAGCACTCTGCTCTGGCTGGCTCCATATCCCCCACATTCCCATAAGCACCACTGCTTCCAAGGTTGAAAGAGCCAGCGATCTCTGAGGCATCCTCTCCCCCCCTTATCTCTGCAAAAACACTTCTCGCCCGAAAACATTGGCTCGCACCCCTTTTTCCTGATGAAACTTCTACTCATGCTTCATATATCAGCTAAACCATAGCAATTAAAGGATACCCTCCTGAGCACCTCTCCCCAGATTACTTGGGACTCCTATGATCTCTCACACTCCTGCGGCATTGGCCAGAGGCCCCGTGTGAGACACTTTACACTGGGTGTACAAATGTCTTATATCTTATCTCTGCAACCAGTGTGGAAATTTAGTGAGGACAGGCATGTGCCTTCTCTCTTACCGTGCACTCTCCAGAAAGTGGAATCTGAGACAGAGACTTAAGTGTGAATATTATTCAGGGGAGAGTGACCCCAAGGAGCAGAATGATGAGCAGGGGGAGCTATGCAGGGAAGGAAAGAAAGTCAACACAAGGGACACCTGGGTGGCTCAGTCGGTTAAGCCTCTGCCTTTAGCTCAGGTCATGATCTCGGGGTCTTGGGATCGAACCCCATGCCACACTCCCTGCTCAGCGGGGAATCTATTTCTCCCTCTCCCTTTGCCTGCTGTTTCCCTTGCTCCTGCTCTCTCTCTCTCTCAAATAAATAAAATCTTTCAAAAATTGAAAAAATAAATTTAGAAAGTCAACACAAGAACACGTTTATCAAGTCGGACGCCGTGAAAGGCAACGGACTGCTTGGATCTATGGGACTGTCTCAGGAGCCATATGAAATGCATCTCTAGATCATCCATGATGGAAGGAAAAGGCAAGCAGTTATTTCATGAGGTGTTAATACCCCAGAATTCCAGGGTGCGCATGCATGGGTGCTGAGTGCATTCCCAGAATCCCATCCCTTGGCACCAGAGAACCCCAAGGTATGAGAGAAGCATCTGCCAGAGGCATTGCAAGGTACTGGCAGGTCGCACCAGCATGAAGGTGGTCAGAAGCTCCACGGAACTGGTCAACACAACAGGGCTGAAATAAGAGATGGGTCAGGTAGAGAGACTCTGGAACATCTGACACTGTCCAATCCCTGTACCACTCAGATTTGCTTGTGTTCTCTATCATGCCCAACTCCATATAACAATGTGGCACTTCCATTTTTGAGAACATAAATGTTCTCACTTTTTCTTGAGACATGCAAAGTCCAAAGACCAATCCATCCCAGAGGTCCCTTCAGGGTGATGCCAGCTGTAATCTTTGCAAAGACTTAAGGCAAGAGGGTTGGTGATAAAATGATAGTCCCTGGTGCCCTGTCTGATCCCTGGGACATAATTTTTTTTAAAAGATTTTATTTATCTATGAGAGAGAGCAAGAGCACAAGCAGGGGGAGCGGCAGGCAGAGGGAGAAGCAAACTCTCCACTGAGCAGGGAGCCCAGTGGAGGGACTCGATCCCAGGACCCCAGGATCATGACCTGGGCTGAAGGTGGATGCCTAACCCACTGAGCTACCCAGGTGTCCAGTCCAAGCCATAATTGATATTCATCATCTTCCTACTCTACCCTCTCTTCTAGAAGGTTCCTCCCTGGGCCAGCACTTTGGCTAGTCTGTGTTGCTTGCCTGGTAATGTGACTGAGGCCTGTATTCCCAAAGACTCTAAGTTTTTAGCTGCCTTGCTCTTGTGGGGCCATGATCTCTGCAATTGCCCATTCACCTCTATTAGTGGACATTGAAGCATCAAGAAAAATGGTCACGTTGAAATCCCTGAGCTCTAAGTACATTCCTCCCTGCCACCACTGTATGCCAGCAACTCTAACCCCTCCTTTCCTTTCCTGCTGATTTGCTGGCATGAAAAACCGGAACTGACCAGATGGTCATTGCGGCTTCAAGTTCAACGGAATCCTTTCTGTGACCCTTGGTGGAAACATTCTGTCCCATCAAACCAGAACCTCTAATCTGGTAGAGACTAAAGCTGCGGGGAAGGGAAGCACAAATTCAACAAATGGGTCTCTAGGAATGATGGTGATTAAGACCCATTCCTAGATCCATCTCTTGGCTTCCAGATCTGTGGGTTTTAACTATTGGGGACCATATATCAGTCATTGGATCGATGTACACCCTGCATCTTGAAGGATAGGGCCTCAACTCCATAACGTGTTGTCCCCCTTTACTAGGCTATTCTATGACACCTGCCACTACTGAGGGATTGGCTACACAGTAATCCCAGTGAATCCTGTGCCCATTGTTGTGCCTCTTTTGCCATGAACATGGTTTTCCAAGTGTGTTCTTTCCAGGTCCCTAGCCAGCTACTGTATTAATTTTCCTACAGCTGCCAGAACAAAGTTGCACAGATTGTGGGGGACTTAAAGAACAGAAATATCTTGTCTCCCGGTTCTGGAGGCTGGAAGTCCAAAATCAAGGCGTAAGCAAGGTTGGTTCTTTCTGAGGCCTGGGAGGGAAGCCTGTCCTTGGTCTGTAGATAGCCACCTCTGCCTGTGTGTCTTCACGGGCTCCTCCCTGTGTGCGTCTGTGTTCTGATCTCCTCTCCTCATAAGGACATCGATCATTTTAGATCAGGGACCTGTCCTACTCCAGTAGAGCCTCATCTTAACAAATACCATCTGCAATGACCCTGTTTCCAGATAAGGCTCCAATCTCAGGAGCCAGGGTTAGTTAGGACTGCAACATACTAATTTGGAAGATGGGCAAAATTGAACCAATGACAACTAACGAAGCCAGCTGCCACTAGCCAGTGGTTCATCATTCCATAGGCCACTTCTCCCTCCACCCAAGTTGATAACCAACTCGACCCCTTGCAACTCCACACCCTAGGAATATTTTCTGTTGCCACTGCTCTTTACTCCCTCTCTGAGTGGGGTGGGAAAGTAGCCACAGCCCATTTCTTTGTCAGCTCTCACCACTACTTTGTACCGACCCATCTATGAACCAGGCCTAAACTTCTTTATCCTCTATCAGCTGGTCATTGGGAAAATCCGTAAAGCCACAGGTATGAGCTAAGGGAAAGGTGGGGTCAATGCCACTGATGTAGATGACACCAAACTTGGACCGTCTATTTGTGTAATTTAGTTGAGTCCATGGACCTTCTTGGATCTAAAGTCAAATGACTCTTTTCATCATATAAAGGATGGGTTTGCCCAGCCTCAGAAAGTAATGGATCTAACAATACTAGCTCACGGGGGACAACTGCATTCTTACAGTTACTAGAGGTTCTGTGGTCAAGTGCTAATTCTCTTCCAGAGCCCAGTAGCACTCCAGTAACTATTCTCTAAAAGGAGAAACTTCTCTGCTACAGAAGGCATGACCTTGCTCTAAAACCTTGGGGGTCCGCACCATGACTCTGGTACTAGAGTTTGCCGAAGCCCGCACGTGGCATTCTCATCTACTGCAGACACATCTAGTGCCACTGGATCTGATGAGTCATTAGGCTCAAGAGGTAAAGTAGCATGTACTTCAGCCTGGGCCCACCACAGAGCCCTCTCTTTCTCTAAAACCCACTCAAAACTGGCACTCTCTGAACAACCCAAGAAATACCTTGGAGACACATTCCCAGCTACATGCTGTGCTGCCTCCAAAATCCAAAAAAGACGCGCCAAGTTCCCGGTCTCTTTCTTAGCGGTAGTCAATTCAAGGAAAAATAATTTATTCTTTTTCTTAAAGGAGATGTCATGGCATGGTTCGATCATTAGACCCCTACCAATTTCACTGACAAGGCAGCCTGTGCCTCTTCTGGGGGTTCTATCTCCCACCCTCTCATTTGCATGTGTCCTACAAGGGCATCCAACATAGTTGCCACTTGATGCTCACCAGATCCAACTAGAGTGAGGTCAGCAGTTCTATCAACATGACGGACTGGCAAGGTGTTCTACAAAATGTCAAGAAGACCAAGACCCCCACGGATTACATTAGGAAAGAGCTGAGAGCCGAGAAGTCCCCTCACCCTGGGGTGACATGTTTTATATGTACTGCTGGACTGCTCAGATCAAGGCAAACTGCTTTTAATCCCACTTATTGGCAGGGATTAAGATAATGCATTCTCTGGATCTCAGGCCACATGCCGAGGGCCATGGGATGTTCTGGTCTGCTTTAGCAAAGATAGCACGGGTGCTGCAACCACCTGGGGAAGTTTGTAGGAAGTTGTTACCATCATCTTGCCACAACCCATCTGGTTTTTGCTGGAGCTGTACAGGTGAAGTGGATGAGGATCTGATGGGAGCCATCACCTTTGCATCCTTTAAGTCTTTGAAAGTGGAGCCAATTTTTGCAATTTCTCCTGGTGTTGCTTCTGATGGGCTATCTTGGCTGAGGCAGCTGAAGGAGTGGATGGTTTCAGTGCTTTTAACTTGTTTCTTCCTACCAATAAGCCTTACTCCACAAGCCAGGGTATTGATAGGAGGGTTCTTCTAGCTGCTAAAAATATCTACTCCAATTATATAGTTTGGATTCAAGGAAATGACCACAAGACGGACCCACAGATCCATCAAACCACTGGGCCAGAACTCCATATATCAGTTGACTTTCTTAAGTCCCCACTCTAATGAGGAAACCATGGTGGCGTCTTGGATTTCCTGATGCCAAGATAAGATCAGACCCTATCTCCAACAGCTCTTGAAAAGTAGAAGTAGTTCCCTTTCCCTAACACAGTTACCTTCACAAATGTCCTTAGTTCTCTTTGGGGAGGGTTGGGAGAACGTTTGTCATATGTAATTGTGGTGACACTTCTTCCCCAAGGTGACCAATCTCCCCTTCCTTCTGGGCTCTGGGCTTGGGAAGTGATATAGATCTGGAACCTGGGTAAGGAACTGAATTTTACATTGTTGTGGCTAACATGTACCCTCTGCTTATAAGGTTTAGATATTTTTTAATTATCCTAACCAAGGGAAAGCTCAGCTATCCCTCCATCTATCTATCCTAGGAAAACAATGGATTGTTGGTTATCATACAGAGCCCTGCAGGCATGGTACCCCAGTTGCTACTTGGACCTTGCTCCCCACTATATAATGGCTAAGTGTTGCCGCTGGCCTTTGCTATTTTAGAGTCTCACCATGTCTACTGACACCAGGGAACCCACTTTCGTGGTGCCGTCCTCATCCTATAAAACCCAGCCTAGAGAGGATAACTACCTATCAAACTTCTCAAAATTGCTAGTGCCCCTCTTCCCTAATGCCTCTATAATGGAAATGTTATTTGTCCCATTCAAGAAACACAGGCAAATGGTGGGTTTTCTGGTGCCACATAATGAATCTGTTCTAATACCTCTCTGGACATGATACTTCCATCCTCAATACTATACCATCCAAGTTACAGCAGTCCCATCTCATTTATTATAGGCCATTGTCACGTCCAAGTTTCAGGGAGCCTTCCCAACAGGGTATTAGCACCCATTCCCAATAATTTTGAACACTGAATGCCTAGGTACTAGTGAATGCTGGTAGGCCACTGAATTCTCCCCATTCGACTCCCTGGGTCCAGCACCTTCGATACCTAACTCCCATGCACTCTGGTACCTCTCATGGGCACACCTTAGCCAGTCTCCACAGTTCTGTTGGCATGCAAGCTATTTTCTGTTGGAATGAGAGCTGTACTTCCAAGCTTGGGCTATACTGAGATCTGACCCTGGCTCTCAGCCCAGAATCCATGAGAGATAGTGGAGGTCAGCCTTGAAAAGGAAAAACATCTTCTTGCAAAGCTCCTACATCAGGTGAGGCCATGGCAGGCTCTCCACACAGCAGGAGGCTCCTCTGCTCTGCCAAAAGAAAAGAAGCTACCAGCATGGAGGGTTCGGGAGAATATGGGGTTCGAGCTTCTCAGGCTTAGCCACCCAAAGTCTCTATCCCAGGTCTCAGGAGCCCCACTGTCTTCTTCTTTGTGACACTGTTCTTACAATTCGGTGTTGGGTCTGATTTTCATCATGGTCCACCGTGGTCTGAAGGAGATGAGGATGGAGGCAGTCTCCCTTTCACAGGGTTCTAGAGTTGACAGTCAACTGACCCAAGTGTGGCATTGTCTTTGTTGCAAGTTTCTCAAAGTAACAAAAGCCAGGCAACCCCCAGGAGTAAGAACTGAAGGGGGCAGGGGTAAGACAGGGAAGGGGGAAGGAAGGGACCGAACAAGGCTATGATATCTAATTCTGTACCATCATGTGGGACTGGTTGCCGGATGCCGTATCAACCCTCTGAGAAGCCAAACATAACACGTCTCAGAACTGGGGCGGTTGGGGGCAGGGTCACCCTTCCTCTCCTTTCCCCACCAGGCCAAAGTTTTTCTCCATGGAATTTACCTCCCTGACATGTGTGTGCACCGAACAAGTTCCCCAGTATTCCACGCCATGGTGTCAAGAGAGAAGGCCAAGGATGGATACAGAGTATAAGCCTGAGGCAAGGTGCTGTCCAGCTGCACCCATGAGAAGTTTCTTGGATCCCACATGGAAAGAACTGGTTGTTTCAAAAGTGGCAGGAATAAGAGACAGACGAAGCTAAGCAGATTTGATACGGTAGCTCAGAGGTGTTGATAGCTCTCCTTTTATTTATTTATTTATTTATTTATTTATTTATTTATTTATTTATTTTTATTAAACAGATCTTCCTTCCGGGACCAGTGTGGTGGTGGAGCAAGGTGCTCAGGAGACACTTGGAAGAGAGAGTGGAGCACCTGCTCCTTCCCAGGCTGGAGGCTGGGGCTGGGAGTGACGGACAGGGCCAGGGAGGGAGCTGGACTGCCTAGCTTATGTTTGTTTCCAGGCCCAAGACTGTTGGTAGGAAGGACCAAGGCCACAGGCAGCAGAGACTACTGGCCTGGAGGCATCTGCTTCATTTCTGCCAGGAGATGGAGGCCACCATTTTCCCAACTAAGGGACAATGGACCAATCCAAAGGAGTAGGAATTCTTTAAGAGGGAGGCTTCTGAGGAACAAGGGGGTAGTGTTGGGTTTTAGGAAGAGGGAACAGGATCCAATCGGGGCCATGGGAAAAAAGAAATTATAAAAGCATCCACTTAAAGCCCTGTCTGCTTGCATCTATAGCTGGGGCTTTAGAGGAAGTGGGATGGAGGGTTCTTCAGGATACAGTGAGTGGAGCCTGAGCAGCAGGAAGCAGCACCGGCCGCCTCTCTGCGCTCCTATGGCATGAGACGAGCCGCTTACATCCATGGCCTCAAGCAACTAGATGGACATCCATAGGCAGATGCCTTCGATTTGTACCATCCCGCAGTCCCAGGAAACCACAACTGAAAATCAATAATCACTAATAAATCGCTAAGTAAAGTTACACTGGCGAAATGGCCATTTCATTAGCAGGCACAAGCCCGAGTGGAGAGCAAGAGGAGTTGGCATGGAGTTTGGCAGGGGGACAACTAGTTCTGGCCTCCGACAGGGGCAGGAAATGTTCTCTGCTTGCTGTTCACCCCACTATCGAGAAAGGCGGTCCCTCGTGGCTACAGCTTTTCGAGAGCTACAGAAGTTTCTGGGGGCTTCTGCTCTGGCTCCCCTGGCCTCTCTGGTCCCACAGAGAGTCATGGCAGGTGGGGCATGGCTGTAGCTTCACAGACAGGGCCAAGATTCTGGAATAGACGATGATGCATCCTGGGAAGGAGGGTTTCTATGGGACCAGGCTAGTGAAGGGCGGAGGGTGGGGAGGAAGCTGACTCCTGCGATCAGGCTCTGGGCATCACGTTGCCGGCAACAGCAATAAGATGGAAATCTGGCTGCAGCAAAAGGCACCGATTTTCCCTTCTTCTCTGAATCTCCTTTCTCTGAACAGCAGGGACATTTCAGTCCCATGTAAAGCACACACTCTTCCTCCTGGCAAATTCTCAGTACCGTAATTCCCCATATACTGCCACCTTGGAAGTCCCTTGGGCAGCATCTGGGGGCAAGAAGACTGTTCTGTATCGTAGATCCTGAGACCCTGTGAAAGGAATGAGGTGCCCAGGGATAAGGCCCTTGGGGAGCGAGGCATCTTCTCAGCCTCACTTGCCTCTGTGCTCCGGAGAAAGAGCTGGAGAGAAGAACCGGCCCAGCTCCGAGGGAAGAGCAGCAAGCCGCTTCCTGGCCCTTCATTTGCATTACTCAAATTGTACCAGATGCCACCCGTACTCGTTCCTCAAGGCGGGACGGTGGCTGCATCGTCACAGCTCTGACACAGTCAGGGGCCACCTGCAGCCCAGGACTGGCCTCTCGGTCACCAGGGCAGGCGAGGTGGGATGGGGAGGGAGTGCGCCTTCCCGGAAAATGCTGCCAATGGGAGGTCCAAGCCCAGGTGAGAGCCAGACACTAGAGCCAGGAGAGGGAAAGGAGTTTGCCCAGGCTGTCGTACTGGGCCAGTCACAAGACTGAGCCAAGTCCCCCTGCTCTTGCCTCCCAGGCCAGGCCTCTTAGCACTTGAAGGAGCTGCCCCCACAAGACACCCAGCATCAGTGGTTCCTTAAGGGACTGTTCCCTCTGCATGCTGATTTGCCCATGTTGCCTATTGGTTGCACTAAAGTCATTTCATATACACGAACAATGTCCTGTACCTGAGAGCTGGAGGGGCCCTTGGGACTCACCCGGGCAGCCCTGTGACTGGGAGATGGCCATGCTTTGCAGCAGCAGGCTGCATAGATGCAGGCTTCTTGTGAACAACAGCTAACATCTGTTAGATATTAACTCACAAAATCCTCACTCCAACCCTGAGACGTAGGTACCCCAATTAGCCCCATTTTACCGATGAAGAAATAGAGGCACAGAGAGAGTAAGCAAGCTGTCCAAAGTCACACAGCTGGTGCATGGCAGAACCTGGGTTGCATTCAGGCTGGCTCCTGGTTGCCTGCTTCTATGCTACACTGTCGAATCTCTCATGGGATCGGTGTGAGGGTCCGATGAATCAGTACATGTCAGGTATCCGCACCTGCTGCTAAGGGCTCTTCCGGCTCTCAAGTGAGGTTCATCGGTTGTCTCTAATGCATGTGAAATGATTTGTCCTTGCTCCCTACCAAGAGTGTACCGCCCGAGTCCAGCACTTTGCACACAGCAGGTGTTCAGAAAAGGCTCCTTTGTGCAGGCAATCGCTTGGACACGCCGGCGTTTGTATATTGCACACCAGCTGGGAAGACAGGACAAACCAGAGCTGATGCCTGAAAGCGGGAGAGCCAGGTGCGTCCCCAGTCATGGGCCCAGGAGGGGAAGATGGCACTAGAGTCAACTGAGCCACCAGCAGTGCTTTTCCTAAAGGGACAGCTCCTTCCCCGGGGCCTGGGGAGGAGGTGGTGGGTCAAGAACGTGGGGCGGAAGAGAACTAACGCTTCAGCTGAGTCCTGATGGCTGCGGAGGAGTGCCTGGGGAGCTGGGAAACGAGGGCTTTCTGCCGCTGCAGGGCACGCCGTGTGCACAGCATGGAGGTGTGAAAGAACAACGTGTTCTGCAACAACCAGTTGTTTGCTGTGTCCATCACACGTGTTGTCTTTGAGGGGGCTGGAAGGCATACCTGGAGGACAGACCATTGAGCCAGAAGATTATTCTCAAGCATTAAAATCAAGTGGAATTTGCCCTGCTAGGTTTCAGGGGGGCCCTGAAGTAACTCCAGGGATCTGAAGGTCCAAGAACAAGGAGCCCCAAAGCCTAAGGGCAGGGAAAGACGGATGCCCCAGCTCAAGAATTTGCCCTTCTTTTGCCTTTCAGTTCCGTCTGGGCTCCCAACAGATTGGGTGGTGTTTGTCCAATGGAGAGGGTGGTTCTCTTTACTCGAGCTACTGATTCTTGCATGAACCTCCTCACAGACACACCCAGCAATGTGGTCTTTTCCCAGCTAGCAGAACATTTCTGAACCCAGTCAAGTTGACACACAAAAACAGCCATTACAGTCACCGTTACATTTTGGAAGCAGATAATTCGATACTTTGCTCCACTTGCTCACAAACAGTGAGGAGTTTTTGCTCAGGATGAATTATATCCCGAGTCTCACCCATATCTGATTTTTGGTGCTGGACTGGGTTAAGGCTTTGGGGGGATGCTGAATGTATTTTGCATATGAGAACCTGTGCGTTTGGGGTCCAAGGGGCAGACCATGATGGGTTGAATTGGGTCCCTCCACCCCAAATTTGCATGTTGACTTCTAACCACCAGCACCTCAGAATGGGACCTTATTTGGAAGTAGGAGCATGGCAGATGTCATTAAGTTCAGGTGTGACGACACCTGGTGTAAGGTGGGGCCTTAATCCAATACCATGGGTGCCCTTATTAAATGTGGGGGGCGGATTTGGACATAGAGGTGTGTTTTGAAAGAGACACAGGGAGAAGACGGCCACCTACAAACCAAGGAGAGAGGCCTGGAGGAGACATTTCCCTCTCAGCCCTCAGAAAGAACCAGTCTTACTGACCCCCGGATCTCCGACATGGAGTCCCAGGAGGAGGGGGAGGAGCCGGATTTGAACCAGTTACAGCTACAGCACCTGCATACATCCAGCCCCGATTTACAGCATTTTGCCCATTTCAGCTGTGTAGGTACTCCTGCCACGGCCAAGTCCAAGCTACCGATGAGTCATCAACAGGTTCACGACATTTCTGAAAACGTAGCAGTCCTTTCCCAGGAGCTGGTATGAGCTGGCGGACCAGCCAAGCGCCAGGCATAGAGCTAGTAAGCCGGGGAAGCTCAGGCTGCCTCCCCCCTCCACGGTGAGCTGTATCTTACCGGGATTCCCTGGAGGCTGCTGAGCCCCAGACAGCCCAGGACACTCAGATCTTGGTTCTACCGGTAAGTGACGGTGGGATCTCAAACCAGGTGCTGAGCTTCTCTGAGCCTGTTTGCTCAGCTCTGCAATCAGTTTTTACAGGGCTTCACGGAGCTCATGACGGGAAGCCGAGGACCTGGTGCGTAGTAGGTGTGCCCCAAGCTTTAGCTGTTTTTATTGTTTATATGATTGTGTTTTCCAAACCCAGAAGAGTGGGAGTACATTTTCTGCCTAGACAGTGCGCCTGCCCAAAGGGGGGCCCTGGCTGGTTCCCTGGCACTGGGGGCATAGTGGTGGTGCAGCAGCCTAGCTGGTTGCTAGGACAGCCACAGGCCAGTGTTCTGTCGTATGTGTGGCTTTTTCTTTTTTTTTTAATCACAAAATTGCAAATGGTCCGAAGGGTCCTAGAACAGTGGCTGGAACGTCTTCCCATGTGGGGCCTAAGTCGTGCCTGTGCTGTTGTAAAAAGATGTCATTGCATAAAGACTAATAATTAGCAAGCCATCTGCATACTTTTTTCTATATAAAAGCTTTGACAATGTCTTTCAGCTGTATGTACGGTGCAGGAGGAAAACTGGCAGCCATCTGGGTTTACATTAATTCCCTAAATTATTTATCCATTTCTGTTTAAATAACCATGGCCCGGTCCTTATCAATGCTTTGATGGTATTACCTATGGCATTTTGGAAGTGGCATTCGTGGTAAGCAAGGAACAGCGGCAGGGGGGGATTGACTTGTAGCCACAGTTTTCTGGTTTCACGGTAAAATCGATACAAGCCTTTCTATCACCCCTTAATTAACTGCTCGCTTGCTAATGAGGGCCTTTTTTCTTAAAGGTTCCTAGTTTTTAAAATCAGGGACATTGCCAGGAAATTACAATCAATGTTTTAACAATTTCCCATTTGTTTCCATTGTGATTTTTAAAAAATGCTTACCGTCACCGACGTCCCCGTAAAAATTAAAATTGCTTAAGAACACGGTGAGGACAAATAGTTCACCTCATTTCCCAGGGGCTCTCCTTGACCCCACATGTCCTCTGCAAGCCCCCCAATCTGGCTTCCTACCTGGCAGAGACTTAGCTTGTGCCGGACTTATCAAAATGCCCCCAGTTTGCCCAATAGCATACGATGTTGGGCCTGAGCTTTCGTCCTACTGCGTGTCATCTTAGATTCAACACCTGCCTCCTGTCTTTGGGGGTTTGGGCACAATAATCACTGGGGTCGTATCCTGTCTGAGGACTAATGACCTACAGGTCATAGAGGCCACAACCTCAACTCCATTGCAATGAAGCAGATACGACTGTGACCCCCATTTCACTAAGGAGAGAGCGAGGACTAACCTGCCCCCATAGCTCCAGCCTCCCGGATCGACCTGCACTTCCTCTGTACGGGGCGGCCGCTACCTTGGGCCTCCCCGAGGGCATCTGTCTGTCCTGGTTCCTGTTGGTGGCAGCCTCCAGTCTGCTGTGGTCGCGAGGGTCAGGAGTGTCAGAGGAGGAGTTGACAAGCCCTGAGTGGATGCTTCAGGAGCCTAGAACTCAGAGCCTGGGCTGTGGGGCATGGCCTCTGCATGGGGGGAGTGTGGCCACAGGGGGCTGGGAGACAGGGCTGAGGTGCGGGAGCAGGGGCAAGGAGTGACATCCAGGTCGGCACAGCCAGCAACCTCTACATGTGGACAGCGGTGGTGGGGGACGGGCAGGGGGAGGCGCCATACCCATTACCTGTCTGCTTCCCCCTGGACCTGGATTCTCTCATCCAGAGGGCACCCTGAACCCCCTCTGGCCATGAGCTCATCAGAGAGGCTTTGGGGGAATCTGCAAAGGCTCTGGTAAAACAGTGAAATGGGAGGAGCCAAGGGCAAGGGCATGCAGAAGCGGAGAGATACAGACAGGGCTATGGACGGCCGAGGGTGGGACTTTGACAGGAGACCTGGAACACTACGTGGGGCATGCATGGGCAAAGGTGCAGAGGTGGGGAGAAACAGGAATTGTTTGGGGTCCAAAGCACAGTCCGGCCAGGCAGGAGGCCCAGGGACAGGTATGAAAGCAACAGGTGACAGATGTGGAACGGGAGCCCGGGGCCCACCGGTAGAGGGCCTTGAATGCCAGGCCGAGGAGCTGGGATTCGGTGGCACTAGTAGTAGTAGGGAGCCATGGGTCGCTTTGGAGCAGAGGCATAATGAAGAACAGAGCAACCAGTTGTGTGTTTCTTATCTGCAGTCAGCACGCCTGTTTTCCAAATCCTAGAGGCTGCCCAGTTAAGCCCCCCGCATTTGTCACGAGAACTTGGGATAACTTAGTATGTGTTCACTGGAATAGGACAAGGAATGACAGATGGCCACGGATTGTTTTCATATCCCTTGAGCTCCAGGTTTGGGTCAGACCAGAGGGCCCACATCAGCCTTGGCATGGATATCCCGGGGCCAGTCTCCAGGCAGCCCGTCAGCAGGAGGGCCGGAAGATTCCCCTGGGGTGAAGAGCCGCCCCTGGAGAGCGCTGTGGGATTCCTTGTCTCACCTGGAACCAGCACCGCACACACTTAATGTGAATGGCCAAATGGCAAGGGGAGCAGCCTAAGCTTTGGGGCCCAGCTGTTTCCCACTCTGCAACTCTCTAGCTGTGTGACCCTGGACATGTCCCTTCACCTCTCTGAGCCTCCTGTTTCCTCATCTAGAACATGGAGCAGATGATGGCTCCCACCTCATTGCGTACCGGGACTCATGCAGATGGAACACAGGGCAAGCCTGGGTCCGTGTAAGGAGCTGTTACCTCCAGACTTGGTCCGCATTTGGGTGCCAAAAAGGTTACAAGAGCCAGGCTCCTCGGCAAGGAGAAAGCCCTCATCCAGTTCTCCGTCTGCCTCAGGATACCCAAGGTGATAACCACAAGGGACCCTCTGTTTCCTATAGTAACTGAAAGAACCACAACACATCTGGATCACAGCGCCCCAGGGTGACCCGAGCTGAGGCGAGCTTCATGGTGCTAACGCAAAGCTCTCGGCCTGGCCTCCATCCTTCTTAACCTTTCCTCAGGTCCTGAAACTCCTTAAAATGTACCACAGTTACGCACCTCTTTCCCAGGGCCTGTGCCCAATTCTGTAGCCCCCAGAGTTTCCTGAAAAGTTCCGGGAAAACAGAATCCAACTAACATTCGTCAAGCAGATACTCCCTGCCAGGGACCGCAGTGCTAGAAGTGGGGAAGACAGCAGAGAGTGAAAGGGGTTCTGGAGTAGGTCACAGAGGGAGGCCAGGTGACATTCGTGTTGACATTAAAGGAAAGGAGGGAGCCAGCCCCCTAGATTTCTGGGAAAATGCGTTCCAGTGGCGGGAGAAGCCAGTGCAAAGGCCCTAGGGAGGGATGTGCTTGGTGTGTTGGGGAAGAGTTGGGAAGCCTGGAGCTCACTTGCAGAGAGAGGGAGGGCAAGAGGGAAGATGATACCAGATGATCCAGACTGGGGAGGGGAGCATGGCACACGGGCCCTTTTAGGCCACCAGAAGCAATTCCCTGTCACCAAGTGAAACAGGGAGCCACGGCAGGTGCACAGACATCAGGGATCCGACCAGGATTTGGAGAAGAGGCGACTGGGGGGAGGTAGGAAACAGAGCCACCTGTTAAGGTTAGATGCTGGTGGCGGGGAGCAAGGGCAGTAGTGGAGAAGGAGAGAAGGCTGGGCGTGTGGAGGCAATTACAGAGGGAAGCGGAATTGTCTGTTTCTCTGGATGTGGGGTGTGAGCGGAAGAGAAGAATCAAGGAAGACAGCAGGGAACCCAGCTGGGGCAAGTGAGTGATGGAGGTGCTGAGGTGGCATTGAGGAGACACTGGAGTTGGAGAGGTCTAGTGGTGGTCCAGGCGGGGGGGCTGACCGACAGGGGTGCACCTGTCATCTCTCAAGCTCCCAGTACACTGGGGATGTGGACATCACCCACCCCACTGGGGAAGCAGAGGGGAAGCGACATGAGAGTGGAGTGGAAGTGTCTGGGAACAGAGCCCTGTCTTCACCCTCCTGGACCAGTGCACTCTGAGGAGTGGGAAGAATTTTCAAAAGCTGCTTTTAGACTGTTATTCAGCCCGGGGCCACTGGGTTTAATCATATTCTCTTCAAGACTCTCCGGAGTTCTCTCTTGCTGAAGGGGTCATGGTGGCAATTGGATGACTCCCCATCTTTGCAGGAAGGGACAGGCCAGGGGCCAGGAGCCCACTTGGGCCTTAAGGCAGGGACTGCTGTCAGTTCCATCAGGAGAGCAGTAACTACTCCAGGCCCACGGCCCTTTCCAGAGCTGCCTGGGCTGGACCCCACCAAGGTGGAGAACCACCCAACAGCCCGGCTGAGCCTTGCACCTGCAAGGTGCCTCTTTGGGCCTTGCTGGCCCAGACGCACGCGGGCTGCGGAGAATGGGTCTGACACCTGTGCCTCGCCGTAGGCGCTGACGCCGCTCCACAACCTGGGAACTTGGGGAAACGCTCTCGCTCTCGGAGGCAAGCGCCCAGCTCCGTCGCGCCTACGTAGCCCACGAAGGGACTTTGGTTGGTTCTCATAGGGGGCCCCAGCGATTCCCGCGGGGCCGAGGGCGTGGGCGCAGAGAGAAGGAGGGGCCGAGTGGGCGGCGGGCCCACCCCTTTATTCCTGGCCCTCGGCGGCCGAGTGCGACCAGATGTGGTGGAGACAGGTCGCTACTCAGAGGTGCGGGCAGGAGCTGTGATTTTCGCAGGCGCTGCTGTCGGACCAGACGCGGCGTCCGTGGGCTGAGCTCAGCCTCCGCCGCTGCTACCACCCAGGAAAATCAGGTTAGGAAACGCAGTCCGGCCGGGAACCCTGGAGAAGGGGCGCCGGCCAGTGCCCCCCGAGTATGGGGGGAGGGGAGCCGCGGGCCTCCGCGCCAGGGCAGAGGGCGGATAGCGCGCTCTGACCCGCTGGGCGGTTCACAAGGAACTCATGTTCCTACAGAAGCAGCAGGTGTCTGCCCTGGGATAACCCCTTGCAGAGAGGGGGTCGGTCCAGCCTAGCTTGGGAAGGGGCTTCGCAGCCCCGGGCCAGTGGGGAGGGAGACTGGCTGGTGCTCCTGGGCTCCTTCCTGGCTGAGCTTACCCGCGGGCAGCACAGACAGGGTCCGCACGGAGGCGGAGGTGGGGGCGGGCAGTGGAGGAGGGGATGGCGAGGGTGGGGGACAAGAGAGGGGGAAGGAGGATGCCAGGCGAGGTGGGGGGGGGGCGCGGTGCAGTTCAGTAGCCGCCACCTGAGAGCACTGGTCCCCCTGCCCTCACAGCAGGTCGACTTGGTTGTCCGAGCCGGAGTCAGCTAGCAGAGGCGTGGGACAGTGCTACCGACCCAGCAGCCACCACTGAAGGTGAGCGCCCTCCCAGGCCGAGGTGGGGAGGGGGTCCGGCCACCAGTTCTGGGGTCAGTTTCTGCTCAGAATGGGAAAGGGGTGTGGGGGGGTTGGGGGGGATTGGACAGGCTACTTTACGGTGAGACTCCGGTCCCTGTGACGCTCTGGTGTCTTCCAGGGATCTGCTCTGGCTCTCTCACCCCTCCCTCTCTCCCCCGTGGCGTCCCTCTAGCACTCTGTCTCCGTCGCTCCGTCGTTTTCTCTCGGTCTGCCCGTGTCTCTCTGGGTTCCGTCCTTCCCTCTGTCCCTCTCGGTGTCTGCCAGACTCGCGCGCTGTCTCGCCCTGTCGCTGATGAGTGCTGGCTCTCCCGCTCTCCCCATCGCTCTCCGTCTGTCAGGGGCGCGCACGGCTTAGCAGCCTGCTCTGCCCAGACGCGGGAAGGCTACCTGCCGCGTGCGGATTTCCCAAGCGCGCGGGGCTCCGCCTGCTGCCCTCGGGCGAGCTCCATCAGCCTGTGCCCGGGAGCCCTCGGTCACCCCGCTGTCGCTCCTCCCCACCAGCGCACCGTCTGGACGGGCCACCTGCCGCCGAGGGCACCCATCGCCTCCCGCTGCGCGCGGAGCCACCGAGGTAAGTGAGACCGTGGCCCTTCCTTCCCTTCCGCACTCCCCAGTTGCCCTGGCTCCAGTGCGCTGGAGAAACGGGGCGACCGCAGCGAAGCCATCCTGCGGCCGTCTTCCCTTTCAAAGAGTGGCAGGAGGGCCGGGGAGGCCCCTTGGGTGGTCGCCGCGCTTCCGCCGCCCCCAGCCCCATCCGGCCTGGAAACTCGGCGTTTCGGGGGCTCAGGTCTGGCGGGGTCGCGGGCGGGGCAGCGCGGCTTCCCCTTTAAGGCCGGAGCCGCTCGTCGCCGTGAGTGTGAGGGTGTGTGAGTGTGCGGCGTGCGTGTCTCCTCCTCCCCGAGTGACACAGCAGTGAGAAATGCCTATCAGTAACTTAAACCCCCGAAACTCCACCTTCCGGGCGCGCGGCGCGGAGCCGGGCGGTGGGAATGGAGCGAGCAGATTGAGGCCGCCACTGCAGCGCCGCCGGCATGAACTTGGCCGCGAGCTGAAGCAGCCCGCGGCGGGCGGGCGCGGGGGCACCGGCCGCTAGCCAGGGGGTGATCTGCAACCGGGCCGGGCCGCTCAGCGAGTGCCCGAGGCCAGGCTGCCTGCGCCGGCGGCCGCCCGCCCCTCGGGCACTGCCCCCGCCACCGCCAGGGAGCTCCGCAGCACGGTAAGACTGAGGGCGGGAGCGGGAGGTCCGGCTGCTCTGGGGGCTCCGGGGTGCATTTGTGGCCCCTACTTGTGGTTCCCGTCGCGGAGGAGCTGGGGGACCCCAAAGTTTGCTCCAAGCACACAGCCCACCTGGCGCTCCGCGCGGCCGGCCCCCCTCTCAAACTGGCCGGGCCGGCCTGGGCACAGCTCCCATCGCCCAGGACTTCGGCCTCTGCCTGCTCCCTGGCGCCCATCGGGTGTCTGGAACCGAGCGGGGGCAGTTAAGTCCCGGGGGCGGGGGGGGGGGGTGTCTGTTGCGGAAGGCAGAGGGGCGCGAGCCACACGGGCTGCTCCCGGCTCACCGGGAGGCTCCCACTCCGTTCCGGTGCCCCCCTGGCTGCTGGCGGCCCGGATGCCACCGGCGATGCTCCCATCGCATGCCAGTTCCCTGAGCCTGGGCCCGTCGACAGTGGGCGCTGGGCACAGGATTCCAACCCCCCCCCCACACACACACCCCAAGCCGGTTTGCCGCCACTGAGCGGGAGTGTGGAGTGTGCGTGCGCCGAGCCCGCTGCCTGGCGCTCCCTCCCCTGCCAAATCCTCCTCTGGAGAGCAGCCCCGAACAGAGCTGGCGGCTCAAGGCAGCCCCGACTGGGCTCCTGCCCGGAGCTCCCGGCGCCCCAGCGCTCCTAGCTCCCAGGCCTCGGAGCGTCGGCAGAGCCCGGCGCCCGGCGCCGGCAAGGGCGGGCGGGAAGCCCCCCGGAGCGCCGCCAAGTACTTTTCTGGGCCAGTTGGCTCCGTGAGGCTCTGTCCCGATGCAGTGTGTCCGAAGCCACTTGGAAAGCTGGCCGGACCGTCTGATTTTGATCGGTGGTTAAATGCGGACTGAGCAGACACTAATAGGATTAGCTTGCCAGAAAACTGTCCTGAAGTCGTCGGAACCTGAGCAGACTGACGCACCTCGGGCCGGGGGCTTAGCCCCACCGCGCTCCCGCAGCTCCGTGCGGCTGAGCCGGGAGCCCCGAGTGTGGGTGTGAGTGTGTGAGCGGGAGGGAGTGCAGGATGGCTGGGGGACGTGGGGAAGAAGGGACTCCACTTGCTGGGGTGGCTTGTCGTCGTTGTTTGGCAGCAGAAGGAATCCCCCCGGGGTACCGTCTCTACAGCGAACATGTCGTTTGCCGGTAGCCGACCGAGGCCAGCTCCGGGACATTGTCTGCGAGGGCGAGCGAGCCGATCGAACGAGAGGCGGCCGCGCTGGAACAAAGACGCAAAGTCTCCTTGAGCCTAAGCAATTTCGAAAGAGTTGGCGGGGAAGAGGGCCCAGGTCTCCCAGGGGAGACCCCCGCGGGAATTGTGCGGTCCCCACCGCCCCGGCCCCGCGGCCCGAGCAATCGTGTTCCCGGGCTGCGGCGAGCCGGCGGGCAGCATCGCAGCGGCGCAGCCCAACCCTTGGCAGGCGCGGGCCGCCGCCCGAGTGCCCACGGGCCAGGCGGGGTGGGCCGCGCACCCGCGGGGGCTTCCCAGCCGCCCGGCCGCTTGGGGCTCCCGGAGGCCGCGCAGCTTCTCCCCCCACCCCACCTCTTCTTGTCTTTCTAGATCCCCCCTCCCTCCTACCCCCGCCGCCGCAGCCGCCAACAATCCGCTTTATAAAAAGCCCCTTTGTTTCCCTGGAGGCTGGAGAGAGGGAAGGGGGAAAGGGACGCAGAGGCAGGGGGGCGGGGGCGGCTGCCTCCCAGCGGCCTTGAGCCGCTTGGGACAGGAGGGCAAGTGGAGGCGGTGGGGGAGGGGGTTGTGTTTCGGAAACCTTCCCCAGGAACCGCAGAAGGCGTGGGGAGCCCCTGGCTCCTGGCGCCCATGGCGCGCCCCGCCTGTCCGAAGCGGACACCCGGGCCTCCAGCGGCCGGGACGGCCTGGCCGGCGGTGCGGCGAGCGGGAGGACGCGGAGGCCAGAGGCCGAGCACGCTCCGCGGGAAGGGCAGACGCAGCTCGCGGCTGCGCTCGCCGGACGCGGGCATAGGGGGCGCCCTTTCCTCGGTTTCGCTTTGCAGCCCGGGTTCCTCACCTCACCGCTCCCGGCGGCTGTCGCGCCCGCGGGTGGCTGAGACGACGGCAGTGACTGTGAGGCTTTCGCCACCCTGCGGCTACACTCACTCCTTCCTGCGCCCTCCTGCCGGCCACCCTCTCCCCCCCACCCACCACGACACACACCGGGACTCGAACGCTCCGCGGTCCCCCTTTGTCTGGAGGCAGGGAGGGAGTCGGAACCGCCACCTCCGAGGTTCGTGCAGCCTAGACGGGCCGTGGGGACCGTGCGTGGGTGTGTCGCCTCCGCACGAACCCAGTGCCGGACAGTTGGGGGTGCCCACCACGCGTGGGCGGCTGGCATTAGTTGGACTGAGGATTTAGCGGGCCCCATCCCCTACACCTGCTCTCTCCCCGCCCCGCCAAACTTACGGGAACACGGACTTGCACTGAGGAACGTTAAACCTGTTAGAAGTAACCTTTCGCCATTCTGTCGGCCTGCCCCGCCTCCGCCTCTACCCACCCAAAGCTGTCCGCCTCTCTCCTAAAGTTTTGTTCTGTTGGGACAAGGAATAGCGACAATAAGAAAAATTGACAAATAGGGAGAAGTGGGCGGGGTCCAAAGAGTGAAGTCGAATTCCTGCCGCTCTCTCGCCGCCTCCCTCCCCCTTCCCCTTTAATCTCGGGCGGGATATTATTTGTGCCTTTTTGAATTTATTTCCCCTAATCCACTCCACTCCCATCTCTGGGGGTTAGTGGACCGTATTGGTCAAACATTTGGTCTCTGGTGTTTAGAATCGAAGGTGAAGCGTTAATGTCCCGGACCCCCCCATCCCAACTGCATCTAAAACCACAAGGAAGTACTCAAACGGTAAACCACAGGTTCTACCTTCTCCTCCCCCTTTTGTGCTTCCCTTCTGGAGCAAGATCATTGGAAAATAAAGCTGCTGATGTGCGAGATGGAACATATGGTGCCTCCATAAGAGAGTAGCAGAAATGGCCTTGAACCTGCCGGACAGACCAGCTGTTTGCTGCCAGCCGGAGCAGCTAATCAGCTTCTTTGCCTTAAAGTAACATCCCTCTTTTCTCTTGATGACCACTTTGCATATTAAATAGAATATTCTCCAGAGGAGAAAGGAGCCGGGCTTCTACATTGTTTTCTGTTTTGGTGGTTCTCCCCACGCCTGCCACTACTCTGGGTGCTGACTTGGCTTCTCTCCCTGTGCTCCCCCTGCCAAGCGACAGTAGGACAGTGCGGATGTTCCCTTTAATACTGATAAAAGAATGTTGCTCCAAGTGGAACTTGGGAAGAAGGAGGCAGGAGAGGGGCTGAGATATTTCCAGATGCCTAGGAGGAAATCTCTCTGTTTTGTTCCTCTTGGCTTTAGAAGAACTAGCAGCTCTTCTCCCCCACCCCCAACACACACATATTAAAAATATCACAAAGATCTGCAGCTCTTCCTTATAAGATCTCCTCAGAAATCATCCCTTCCGGCCGTGACCATTTTCAGTTTTCCTTCAGTACAGTGTGTTTGAGAGGAGGAAAAACAGTTTGGCTTTAGAAGAAGAAAGGCTTCAGGAGATACAAGGAAATTCCATGTTAGGAAATCATTAGCAAAGGGTGACTTCGTCTGTTTTCCTGCCACTGACGCTGACAGTGACACAGATGTGTGGGTTGAAACAGGAACGTCATTGAATTTTTAAACTCAACCAGGAAATAGCCTGTTGCTGGGGTGGGGGTGGGGGCTCCGTGTTCACTGCATCTTCAGGTAGGAGATCTACTCTTGTCCATCCTTTTCAATATGGAAAGGGATTTTTTTTTCAAGCCTGGCCAGCATGTTTAATTTTTTCCCATTTTAAGCAAATCACCCAAAGGCTTAAAATGCACCTGTTATTAGATCATCCCTAGGAAACTTAGTGGCTGTTCAGGGTTATGAAATGGGCAGAAACGGATCTTAGACCAGTGGTTCTGACAACAGTCGGACTACACTCCTTCTTTAGAGGGGCTTCCTCTATGCAGTTAATCTTTCCTTTTTTTTTTTTTCTTTTTAAAGAGTCTGATTTTCATTTTTTTTTTTTCCTGCAGCAGTACATTGGAAGGATGATTAGCCTAGGAGCTGGGAAACTTGTGTTCTAGAATACTTTCCCCCTAATTAGCTGAGTGATCTTGGGCAAGTCCATCCCCTCCTTGCTCCTTTTATCCCCCTCCCCGCCCTCTTTCCTGACCTGCTCTAACCCTCCCAGCTCTAACACACTGCGGATTTGTAAATGAAAGAGTCATTTTCTGTGAAAGTAAAACACCTTTGGGGAAAATGGCTGCATGTACAAAGAAATGGGGCTGAGATTCTGAGGGGCAGCAAGAAGAGGGAGGAGGAAGAACTGGCAGAGAGCCAATGAAAACAGTATAAAAATGGGAAGCGCTCCCTCTCTTTGTGTCTTTTGCTGGTGTGAACTTCTCCCCAGAAACAGAGATGGTGGAGGCTGTGAGGCATCCTGGAGGGCTTCTTGTCCAGTACCCCTAATCTGGGGATCTCAGGGCCTATTGACTGCAGGCCTCCTAGTCACTGGGTCGGTTTTCAGATAACGGGATCTAAACTCTTTGAAATTAGACTGGCATGTTTCCAAAGGACTCATTTAATAGCAGATTTGCTGCTTTGCAGCTATTTAGCAAAGGTTTCAAGGACAAAAAGGACTTCCGTCTACACACGCGAGCCCCGCTGGAGGTGGGGCTCTGAACTCACTGTCAAACCTTTTCTTTTCGTCCGGGTCCAGCTGAGTGTTTTCTAAAAATCACATTTCCAACTTTGAGGACGCAGCAGCCATGCAAGAATTCTTGCTTGATTTTAATATTGATTTTTTTTAAACATGGGGGGGCATTGCGAACGTGATGAGGAGGACCTTTTATCCTCTGAGCTCTTTGGCAATTATCTTGCTGCCATAAATGTTGATACACATATAATGGATGTAACTAGAAAATCTCCTTATCCAAGCAGAAAAGGCTGAGTGTTTGTTGGAGCAGACAGATGTGGCCGGGGAGAGAGGTGGATGGCGGGAAGCGGGAGCCCGTTACCACGCACCAGCACAATCAACTGCTTCCCACCACCCCCCTTCCGGCGCCGACACCCAGGGTAACCTAGGCAGCATCAGTCAGCTGTATGGTAGGAAAGAAGCCTCTCGAAGCTCACTTGGAAGCACTCTGATTTTGCAGACATTGAGTCCTGAAACATCTTCAGGTCCTGAGTAGGGAAGCTTCCTGAACCTACTTGAACCCAGTGGGGTTGTCTGGCAAGGCTTATTACTTGTTGCTGTTGTCACTCCTGTCCTTGTTTGGTTGCAACTGTGGCAAAGGAAGAAGAATTCCCACAGAGCCGCTGGCGGGTGGACCAGGGGTCCCATGGAGGGGAGGGCCTGTCGCTTGTGTTACACTGACATGGTCTTTACATGCGAACACCATGGGCCCATGGTCGCAGTGGTGTCCTGCTTCCAAATGAGCAGCCTGGGGCTTCTGAGCTCAGAAGTCGGGTGTCCTCCTCCCTGACGCTGGTGCTTTCTTTTTTCTCCCTGTTCACAGAGCCTCCCTGATTTCCTTTGGGCCCCAAGTCCACCCTTAAAATCTGACCTGTTCAGATTTTCCAAAGCAATCACATTTGTCGCAGCCTCCAAAGATCTCCCAGGGTGAGGCGTAGTGAGGGGCTTTGCTGACCCTGGACTCCCCAGAGTAGAAGCTTCCAGAGACAGGGTCTAAGGGGCACCAGAAGGAAAAAGCCTTTTGCGAAGTCTGTGAGAACTTTCCTTGCCCAGAGGAGTTCCTCGGGACCTCTCAGGAACCCCAGCTTCAGATTCCCCTTCCCTCCCTGGCCCGGATGAGGGTGGGCTCCTCCGCCCACCCACAGCAGCGCAGTCCTGCTCTGGCTGCTGCCTTCTGACCCCGGGGACGGTCAGTGCCCCTTTCCCTACAGCCTGGGTCCCAGCCTGGAGATTTCCTCAGGGTGGGGGGCCCAGCTGCCTTCCCCTCCCAGTGCGCCCCACTTCCCGCTCTGCCCAGTAAATAACCATTAAGTGGGGGTTTGGGCAATGCTGTTTTCTGAACCCTGAGAACTTGTCCAGGAGGCCCAGAGGAGGATGAGGCTGACCATGGGATTCCATCAGACTAGAAGGAGGCCTGGCCAGCTGGCCCTTGTGTTTCCTCCTTCCCTCTGCCTGTGCCAGTACCTGGACACTGGGCCATAGGGACACATTTTTGCCGACTTGAGAGAAGGCCACTGGATGCCATGGGGCGTGAGCTCGTGAATGGCACCTACTTTCTTCTTTTGCCCAGTGTTTGAACCTGAACCCCCCACCCCAAGCTTCTTTCAGAGGCTCGGTGACACAGAGGGGCGGGCTTGGAATCCGCTCTGCCTTGCTGTATGTGGCCCCAATAGTCTGTTGCCTACAGTGCCTGCACATGGTTCCAGACTCCTACAGTAAAGGATGCACAATGTTCTAGCTAGGAGAGTAGAGTCCTGTGACTTTACAGAAGAGGAGAGTGAGGCCCAGAGAGGGGAGAGGCCTGACTTTACTGAGGGGACCCTGACTCTCTGTCAACCATCTGAGTCCAGAACACCCCCTTCACGCATCTGCTGTGGGCGCGCAGGACTCTCCTTTTGAGGGAGAGCGAATGTGGGGTGGGGGGAACGTGGCGCCCGCTGCTTAGGAGCCCTGTTAGGAAGGCGCAGGGGCGGATTACAATCCGAGTTCCAAGTCGCAGGGAGCCAAGAGGGCAGGTTGTAAGTTAAGGGGCAGTGGGGTGCCCGGGCCTCAGGGCCTCAGAAAGGAGTGTGTCTCCTCTTGTTTTTAAGTTGCTGATGGAGATTCGAGAGTCGGGCAGCCAGCCCCTTGGAGGGCTCGGCTGGGTGGGCTCTGTTGGCTGTTTGGGGGATTGTTTGGGTTTTGCTCCTAATGAGATCTCTGTGTTAGTATCTGCCTCTGGAAGTTGCAGCGCCGACCTTGGAATTTTAAGTGGAACAGTAGTTGTGGCGCGCCTGCCAGCGTCACGTGAGAGACTGGCATGCGTGACGCTGGGTTCGGGGAGGAGGCCACAGTGTTTCTAAGCTGCTTGTCTGTCAAGGATTAATTTAACCTCTAATTACTACATTTGCTTCTCAGTTTGCTGCACGAACATGTTGTAACAAAAGCTCAAGGAAGTATGCCATTTCATCTCGCCACCGCTCGAAAATTAATTTGGGGGATATGATGGAGTCAGATCTGACACACTTGGTGCTAGAACAATCACGCTGCTGTTTGAATGAAAGTGAGCAATCCGGTTGTTTCTAGGGATGCCCCAGCTGTGGGGTAAAGAGCATTAGCGGCTCAATGGCTGCCACAGCCCTGACACTGTGGAGGAGTGTCAGGGCCCTCCTGCCACCCCTCCTGCCACCTGGCCTTGGCCCCTTGAGTCTCCCTGGACGGGGACGGGGCCCTGCCCTGCCGCTCTCGGAGGCGGGGCGGCGGGCGCTGCGCCCATAGCCCAGGTGAGGTCAAGCTGGAGTCTCCCCCAGGTCTATTCCCCAGGGCTCACCCCGCCCGCAACAGGAGCCTCCCAGCAGACTTCTCTCTCTCTCCTCCCTGCATCCCTCCCGAGTGACTGCCCTTTGGCAGCCCTACAACACTCTCCGGCCTCTCTAGCCAAACAGCGGCAGTGGGTGTGGGAGCCAGAGGCTGTTCCCCTCCCTGGGACAGCCAGGATGGCTGGCTTCTCTGACCCAGGGCTGGAGGCTCTCAAAGCGTCCTTTGCCGCCAGTGCCCAGTCGTGTTTTTGAGTCCACAGCGGAGGCTAACCAGGTCAGCCGGACTTTTCCTGTGGGGCACTTTGCCTTCTACATCACATGTCACCCCGGAAGTAGAGAACTAGAAGCTGACGTCTCTCTCATCCTCACCACACCCTTTCGGGAAGGTGGTACCCAGGTAGAAAGGGCTGGGTCTGAAGGCCTTGCCCCCCACATGACTGGGGACAGGCTTTCTGACCTTTTCAGTCATGTCTGTGGGCTGGCTTTTTGCAAAATCCTGAGCAGAACAAGTTTGGGTACAGTGCCCGCACCTCGCCCTTCCTGGCTCCTGGGCCTGCCCCTGCCCCTCACAACCCCTCCCCCTTACCTGCAAGGGTGCCCTCCTTAGCCCTGTATGTCTCGGGGTGATTCCCTTCCTCGGGAGAAGCTGGAACCTCCAACTTGAATTATGGGATGTAAGGGTTGCCATGTCTTGGAGAGCATCTCTTTTTAGGATGCCAGTAGGAGGTGTTCAGTGTTTCCTTTTGGATAGCCCCCTCAGCAAGTGACACCATGCCATGCCTAAAGCTCATTCTGATCATGAGGTTGGAGAAGAGCTAGGACCACCTCGCTGCCACGGCTCTGCTGAGCTTGCCCCCAGGGAGGCCAACTCCAGCTCATCTCCTGAGCCCCAAATCATAACAAAGATAATTCCTGTCTCTCTGGAGCAGGGACAGTCCTTGCCTTTCTTGGGTCACAGCCTTCTTTCGGAATCTAATGAAAGTTGTGGGTCTTCTCAGACCACCACACAAGAATATGCAACGCTGCATCTAATTTCAGGAGCTCATAGACCTTTCTGGAAGCCCATTCGTGGTTCCCTCAGGGATTCTTTGAGACAGGCTAAGAACGCCTCAGTGTAGTGCCTTCGGCTGTGCAGATTGCACGGCCATCCCTGGTCACCTCGTGGGTGTAGAGACACTGTGATGTGGTGGGAGGAATAAAGAGCTTTGCCTTCCGGCAAAGGTCATGGACCAGCCGCGGGATTTTCGGCAAGTCCCTGCCCCTACCTGAGCTACAGGGTCCTTGGGTGGCAGATGGGCGTATGAGAAGGCCAGTCCCGCCCAGCGTAATAGCATCATGGGGGATTCCAAAGTGCAGGTGTTGGTAACATGGTCTTGCAGACATCAGGCTCAGGACACACTCAGGGGTTCCTCTCTTTAGGGTCACTGGCCATTCTCCGTTTTGCCTTCTTATGTGGCCTGAGAAATGTAACAAAAGAAAAGCAGGTCTTCTTTGACACCAAAAGTCCTCTTGTTCCTTCTTTTGATCATTGTGTGAGTTACACCCAAGAAAACTAGCATGAGAGAATTCCTGGCTTGGAAGGTCATGCAGTGTTTCTGGGATCTAGACACTCTGCAGGATTTGCCTGCTTAGAGATCCTGCTTGTCCAGCCTTCTGCAGCTCCTGAGTGGGGCCAGGCAGTGTGCGTCTGGCCCAAGGCCCTGGAGGAGGTTCCATGTCTGCCTGCCACGGAAGTTAGTAAATGGGATATGAGAGGGCCACTGATTTGGTTGGGGTTTCTACATTTCCACTGTCACACCTGGCATCAGGAGGGAAAAGTGGGTCTTTGACTCCCCTTAAATCACTGAAAAGGTCTGACCAGCTCCTTGTGAAAACTGGGTGGTGGACCTGCCCGTATGTCTGGCCGGGGCCCTTCCTGGGAGATGGGGGGCGTCATTTTCTCTTTGGAGAGAAACCTCAGGAGGAGGGGTGGGGCATGTGCTGGGTGCGATTCAGAGAACCTCCCCCACCATCCCTGTCCAACCCTGTAAATGTGGAAAAGCTTCTCATAGCAAGGCCAGAAGGGCTTATAAATCACAGAGGGGGAAACTGAGGCTCTGAGTGGGGCTGTGCGCTCCCCCTTACAGTAAGAGCTTTTTACCTCTCTTAAAGACCACCCTATCATCCGATTAACCTGGCCCTAATGAGTGCTCAGGTCCTGAAAGCCAGCCGAGAACATGGAGAGCAGGTGTGGGGAGCCATTTGAACCCTCAAAGGATGTCCCCTATGTGGTGACTCACATTTGCTGATCTGGTTATGCCCATCCCCCCACATTCAAGGTAGAACCTCTGGGAAGGGAGTATGTTGCTAGGAGCTCGGGCTTTCCCTCTCCTTTATGAAGAGATGACTGCTGGTTTGCTTTGAACTGGTTTGCATACAGATTGAGGTATTCGCCCCCCAGCCCCCCCATCCTTTGTTTCTTTTGCTAAAGAGAGCCAGATTTGCCAGGGCTGGGTAAGTCAGGGTCATGGTGAAGATGAGTATTCAGTTTTGGGTCCTTATGCAGAGCGGCGCCGCTCTGTCCCTTGCTGGAGTGTCTGGGCCTCTGCTTTATGACTCTTCTGGAGGGAGAGGAGTCGAGCAAGTTAGTGGAAAGTCGCTGCCCTCCAGCAGCTGGAGGCATCGTCCAGTAATCAACGTGAGCTTGGAGATCCTGAGAGTTAATCTTACCCTTTGGAAGAGTCACTGTTTGGGACCACCTTTGAGTCTGGGAGGGATTCTTTGTGCTGTAGTGGGTAGAACATCCACTGGGGGGGGGCAGGGGAATCTAGCTCTGAGCCTCAGTTTCCCCATCTGTACAATGAAGGACTTGACTAGGGGAAATCTGAAGGGCTCCTCCAGCCATAACATCCCACAGTGCTATGAGTTGCGAATTAAACTCTTAAGTTACTTAAAATGTTTGAAAATGATAAGTCATCATTTGCTCTTTTTGAAACGACCAGAGACTTGACAATGTGGGGGGTTTGTGTTAGGTTGGTAGGTGGGGGCAACGACTATTATATGGCCAAGAAGAGTTCTGGAAGTTCGGGTAAAGATAAAAGCAATTGGTATGTGTTTATGTAGGACCAAAGAAAGGGAAAAGTGGAAGTTCCCTTAGAGACCCCTGGTTTTACACATGAGGATGCTGGGGCTGAACTAGTCCAGGACTCAGGCCTTCCCACTCCCAGCCCACCCTGGAGCTGTTTGTGTCACCGGTTCACAGACTCTTACAGAAGCATCATGGAGCCTCCAGCTTGTGGGCTTATCTAAAAGGATTTTTGCCCCCCATCTTTACCCCCCAGTAACAAAGAGTTGTTCCCAGCTAAAGTAAATATTTAATTCTGTTAGTACTAATGCCTAATTTAAGATAAAACAGATTTTAAAAAATACTGGGATAAGGGGTGTAGGGATGCGGACTTTGGAGACATGTTATTTGGAATTATTTTAATTTAAACATATGGGCTGTTTTAGGTTTGACTTCATATTTGCTAATTTTCATTATGAAAAAAACCCAAACTACCCCACCCTTGGTTTTGCAGTGAGCAACAGCTTGTCTCCTCTAGAAGAAGCTGTAAGTTTCTCAACTGCTTGCACCCACAGTACTTGGCATGTTTGCTTATTGTTTGTTTGTTTTGAAAATTACTTTGGGCTCCAGGTTTATACTGACCCCTGACCTGTCCAAATTGGAGAGGAGAAGCAGCCCAATGTGCCCCACTACCGGTGAGGGTCCACAATAAAGGAAAGGGTCTGTGTTTGGCCCCTTTTAGCTCACGGAGCATCTACAAAATCTGCCCAGCTTATCCCCACACAGCCACGAGCTCTGAGACTGTTTTCCTCGGTTGTAGCCCAAGCACCTCTTATCTGAGCCTAGCCACATCCCCACCCCTGTCCTGAAACAGGACCAGTGTCTGGGAGGAGGCAGCCTGGGTGCCAGGCCCAGCTCTGTTACCTTGCTGTGTGACCTTGGGCAAGTCCCCTACCCTCTCTGGGCCCTCTGGGCCCCATGACTCCAATGAAGGGCTGAGAAGAATAGAGGGCTTTCTGAAATTTTTTTCTTCTGGGGTTGAATTTCTGTATTTAAAGACTGTGACTGGACCAGTGGAGTATATGACCTTTAAATCCTTTCTGGAGGTAAAACTCAGTGATTGCCTGCATCACTGGGAGAGGAAGGGAACCATGGAGTCCAAGAGAACTGAAATGGACTAACACTTTTTAAATATGTGTCCTTCTTGGGGCACCTGGGTGGCTCAGTCAGTTGAGTGGCTGCCTTGAGCTCAGGTCATGATCTCAGAGTCCTGGGATCAAGCCTTGCAGTGGGCTCCCCACGCAGCAGGGAGCCTGCTTCTCCCTTTGCCTCTGCCCTTGCTTGTGCTCTCTCTTCTCTCCTGAAACAAACAAACAAACAAATGTGCTTCTTTGCCTGCATAGTTCCTGATGGCTGTCTGCTTCTGGGATGCATTTGGAAAAATGTATCTATCTCCAGCCCTTCACTTAGATTTGTTAGGCGCTTTGGCTCCTAAAAGGGAGTGGGGAAGGGAGGACGGTGTCCGAGACCCTTCTCTCTACTGTGGACCCTCACAGGGGGTGGGGCACATTAGCCTGCTTCTCCTTTCCAACTCGGGCAAGTCAGGGGTCCGTATGGGACAGGACCCCAAAGTAATTCAAGACTGGAACTTGGGTGACTGATTCAGGAATAGGTCAAAAGTCATTCTGAAAATTTGATTCAAGGAAGATGTTTTGTATATCTACGATGTGCTTGGGCTGCGAAACATGGACAGGTGGACGGGATGGATAGATGAATGGATGGTCAGACTGACTGATGGGCGGAAGGAAGGAAGGATAGGCAGCTATGTTAGATGTTACAATGTGAAAGGCCACTGAGTACCCATGGTGAAGCACTTAAGCAAATTAATGATTTGTCAGGGTGATGATACAAGAGCGAACGGAGCAGACCAGAAATGCTCATGGAAGGTCACCCAGTGGGGGAGACTGAAGGAAGACAAGATTTATAAGTAAAAAATACTGTATGTCTGAGGTGACAAGTGATTCGCAGCAAAATCAGGCAAGGAAGGGAGCAAGGGAGTGACTGGGAAGGGTCCTTCTAGATGGGGCGGGCAAAAAGGATCTTGCCAAGAAGGTGAGATTTGAACAAAAACTTGCAGAACCATGAATCCACTAGGCCAGTGTTGTCTAATAAGTACATTGAAAAAGTTAAAAATCGGGTGGAATTAATTTGAATATATCTTATTTAACCCCAACTGTCTAAAATATTATTTCAACAAGTGATCAACTTAACAATTACTGACATATTTGTTCATTTTTTTTTTATCACGGAAAGTCTACATTCCAGCATGCGGTTTGCACTCACATATCAATTCAGACTGACCACATTACAAGTGCTCAACAGCCGTATCTTAACTCTCTATCTACACATCCACCCATCCATCCATCCATTTGTCCGTCCATCTGTCCGTCCATCCATCTACCCACCCAGCCATCCATCTATTCTCCAAAACAACTCTACCTGAAAAGAGTTTTGGTTCCCAGCTTTTCTGCCTTGTGGGCTGGCCATATGGAGTCCAGTGAACCAACTGGTGTCAGCCACACCGAGCAGGGCTCTGCAGACCACTGGCAACAGGTCTTTTATCTGAAGAAGGCTCCAGTGTTGACCTGAAATTTATCGAAATGAGAGCAACCATTCCCTGAATGCCCTCATACACCTAGAGACCCCTGCCCTGTTGCTTCATGGGAATGCTCCCATCAACTGGGAGCATTTCCTAATAGTTGGTGCTCAGGCCTCTAGTCTGTTCATCCTGGGGGTTCATTGATCACATCTAAGCTTTTTTTCTTTAACGTTTTAGACTGACATGAATTCACATTCAAGAAAAGTTGCAAAAAATAATACAAATGATTGCTGAATACCTTTCACTTCGTTCCCTAAATTTTAACATTTTACTACATTTTCTTTGTTTTATCCACTCCCTCTCCCCCACACACATGCACACACTATTTATTTTTCTGAATTGTGTGAGAATAAACTGCAAACATGATGCTCCCATTCCGAAGTAAGTGAATGTATATTTCCTAAAAACAGAGGTAACCTCTTGTACAAGCACAGGATGTTGATCAAAATCAGGAAGTTAACATTGTTTCCAGTCTAATCCAAAGACCTTATTCAGATCTTGCTGATCGTCCCAGTAATGTGTTTTATAGCAAAAGAAAGTTCAGATTTCTGAACTGGTGCATTTGGTCATCCTGCCCCTTTAGTCTCCTTTAATCTGTAATGATTCTTCAATCTGTTTTTGTGTTTGGTAGCACTGATATTTGTGAAACGTATAGGCCAGTTGTTTTGCAGAATACCCCTAGTTTTGGGTTTGTCTCATGTTTCCATGTGATTAGATTCAGGCTCTGCACCTACGGCAGGAACGCTAGAGAAGCGATCCTGGGCCCTGGTCCGTCCCTCAGATCACAAGGTCTGTGGTAACTAGATGTCTCATTACTGCTGATGTTAACCTTGATCACTTGGTTAATGTGGTGTGTGCCAGGTTTCTCCACAGCCAAGGTACTAGTTTTTCTGTTGTAATTATCTTATGGGGATATATTTGAAGAAATGTTAATAGCTTGTTACTCTAAAAACTTTCACTCACTAATTTAGTATCCAGTGATGATCCTTGCCTGAGGCAACTTTATTATGCTGGTTGGCAAATAATGAATTTCTAATTTCATCATCCCTTCTCTATGTATTTTTTGGCTGTCTACTATAAGAGAGAGCTTTCCTTACCTCCTCATTTATTTACTTGTATATTCATTTATATCAGGTAACCTCATGGATTATTTTTTTTATTCAATGAGTTATAATCCTTTACTATTATTATTTATTTTGATGCTCAAATTTTCCCAGATTTGGTCAGTGGGAACCTAACCCTTTATGCCCGCTCTTAAGTCTTTTTGACATGTCCCTAATCATTCTCTGAACAGAGCCTTAGTTTCTGGCATAGCAAAGTGTTCCAGGCTTATCTTGTTTGTTTTCTGCCTCTGCCCTAAAAATCATCTACTTTTCCAAGGAGCCTTAGTTTCTTTTGGTGGAGAATGATAACTAGAAACCAAGATCCGGGTACTAGATATATGCTCATTTCTACAAGAGTGTCATTGCTAATAGAACTTCTCAGTCCACAAAGGTAGGAAAATAATTACTTAACTTTCATCTGTATTTCATTTTATTAATTTCTATTATTGTGATAATTTCTCTATGTACCCACCTACCTGTCTGTCTCCTGTCTATCTAAAATCCATGAATTCACACTGATACCTCTAAAGTCTAATCCAATAGCAAAGTTAATTCTTTCTCCGGCCATATTTGTATTTCCCTTTTATGACAGTGAGAAATCTACCTACTACTATCCATAATGTATTTACTCATTTACTAAATCCTAGAATATACAGAAGGTAGTTTCATAATTGCTAACTCGTATCTGTGTAACTAGACTACGATATTTGTTTAGAATTCTCTTTGTCTTTTGCTTGAGGTTATAACACCCAAAGACAGTGTTGAAAAATTACCTGGGCTAGCCTTCCATCCCCCTGCCCCGGGGTGGTCATTTGAGTGCGGTTCAGTTGACTTATTTCTGTTTAGATACTTTTGGGGGTTTTTGTTTCCCCATATTTGTTAATTTTAATTCTTTTTTGAGCACGTGAAAAATAACATAATTCTGTAAGTTAAAACTGTAGAGAAAGCATCACCTCCCATTACTTCTATTCTTCCCACTGTGCTCTATTCATCTCCACTAAGTAACCAATCTCTTTTGTTTTCCCATGTTTCTTTGTGCACAAATGAGCAGACGTCTATGTATTTTTTTTTTTTTAATATGAAGAGTAGATCATTTTTTGAGCTTCACTTTTTTATGGGATGGTACATCCTAGTGGTCACCTCTTCTTATTTCCTAGAGCTCTTTCTCATTCTTTGATTACAGCTGCCGAAAACAGCAGCGCAGAGGTCCCGTACATGATTCAGCCCTTCCTATGTATGAGCTTTGGGTTGTTTCCAGTATTTTGCAATTACAGTGCGGCAGTGAGCAACCTGGTGCATATGTATTTTCATTTTGCCAAAGGTATGTGTTCAGGGTAGATTCCTAGAAGTGGAATGGGTGTGTCAAAAAGTAAACACCTATTGGTTTTGTCAGGTATTTCCAAATTCCCCTCTTGAAAGGTTTGTACCAATTTGCATTCCTCTCAGTAATGTGTGAGAAGGTCCTTTTTCCTAAAACCTTGCCAACAAAATGTTTGCTATACTTTTTAATTTTTGTAAATCTGATAGGTGAGAAATGGTATCTCAGGAATTTTAATTAGCATTTTTCTAATTATGAGTAACTTGGAGCATCTTTTCATATGCTCCAGAGACTTTTTGGGGTGTGTGTGTGTGTGTGTGTGTGTGTGTGTGTGTGTGTGTTATCTTTTTATGTCTTTCCTCCCTTCCTCTACTGAGTTTTTGGTCTTTTATCCTCAATTTTAAGAGTTTTCATATTAAGGCTATTAGTTTTCTAACCTGTGATAAATGTTGTAATTTCTCCCAATTTGTTGTTTCCTGATGGTGTTTATTTTTCTTTGCCATGCAAAAGCGCTTTAAAAAAGATTTAATTTTTAAGTCATCTTTATGCTCAACATAGGGCTAAAACTCACAACCCCAAGATCAAGAATTGCTGCACGTTCCACAGACTGAGCCAGCCAGGCCCCCACCAAAAGCGTTTTTACATAGTCAAATATCAACCCTTTCTTTTATCACAACTGGATTTGAGTCACAGTTAGAAAGCCTCTCCTCACCTCCAGGTTAAAGAGGAATTCACCCAATTTTCTTCTACTGTTTGAAGACTTTCGGGTTTTACATTTAGATTTCTAATCCATTAGGAGTTTATCCTTGTGGCTGGTTATATGGTTTGGATCTCTGCCCATTTTCAAATGGTGACTCAATTATCACAACCCCAGTTTTTTAAACATCTGTCTTTGCAAAGACAAACCATATACATTATGACTTTTAAAACTTTTTATTTTGAGATAATTGTAGGCTCACATGTACTTTTAGGAAGTGATGCAACAGAGATTCCATATACCCTTCACCAAGTTTCCCCCAGCAGTAACATTGTGTATCACTGTAGTTCAATATTATAACCAGGACACGGGCATCCACTATATTTGGACTTTACCGATTTTACATACTGTTATTTACCTCCAAGCATATGTATTTAATTCAAAGCAGTTTTGTCAAAAGTGTGGATTCATGTGATCTCCACCACCACCTCAAAGATCCTCCGTGTTGCCTTTTGCAACCAACCGCCCCACCCCAAGTCCCAAACTCACGGCAACCACTAACTCGTTCTCCACTTTTGTGATTTTTTCACTGGAAGGATGTCATAAAAATGTAATTAAACAGTGTAAACTCAGAGATGGGCTTTTTCCAAGCAGCATAATTCTGGTGGTGGTATAGTGCAGTGTGTGGGGGAGTCCTTTCTGACCCATGTAGAGTGCTCTCTCTTGATGTTGTTTTACTTTGCATTTCCCTAATGCTTAATGACACTTCTTGAATGTACTTATCATATAAGCACATATAATCATATTATCTTATCATATGATCTCTTCAGTGAAATGTCCCTTCATTACTTGGGCCCACATTCTAATTGGATTATTTGTGGGATTTTTGTTTTGTTTTGTTTTACCATTGAGTTTTGAGAGTTCTGTTTACATACTTGTCCATTATCCAGTATGTAATTTGAAAATATGTTCTTCCAGTATATAGCTAGTCTTTTCATCCTCTTAACAGATTCTTTCACGAAAGGATTATTTTATGGAACATGCTTTTGTTGTTGAGTCTAAGAACTCTTATCAAGCTCTACGTCCCAAAGATTTTCTCCTATTGAATAGTTTCATGGTTATGTGTTTTACATTTAAGACTGTGATCTATTTTTAAAAGATTTTATTTATTTATCTGAGACAGAGAGGTAAAGAGAGAAAGCACGAGCAGGGCGGGAGAGAGGGAGAAACAAGTTCCTTACTGAGCAGGCAGCTGGAGGTGGGGCTCGATCCCAGGACCCTGAAATTATGACCTGAGCCGAAGGCTCTAGCACCATTTGTTGAAAAGGCTCTCCCTCCTCCACTGAATTACTTTCATACCTTTGTCAAAAAATGAGTGGGACTTTGTGTAGGTCTGTTTTTGCTCTGTTGATCTATGTGCCTATCCCTTGGTCAATGTCACACAGTCCCAATTAATGTTGCTACCCTAATAAACTTTAATACCAGGTCGAGTTACTCCTTCCATTTTACTCTTATTTTTCAAAATTGTTTTATTCTAGTACCCGAAGCTTCCATGTAAATTTTATTATAAGCATGTCCATGTCTGCAAAATGCCTTGCTGGGATTTTGATAGGAATTGCATTAAAACCATAGATCAGTTTGAGTTGAAATGTTTACTGTGTTGTGTCTTCTAATCAATAAACACAGTCAGTCTCTTCATTTATTGAGCTCTTTATTTCTTTCATAAGTGTTTTGTAATTTTCTAGATACAGATTCTATGCATATTGTCTTAGATTTTAGTGTCTAAGTATTGCATTTCCTTTGGCACGATTGTAAATAAATGGTACTGTGTTTTTTAAAACATGGGCTTTTTTGGGTATAATTCACATACCATAAAATTCATTTGAAGTGTGTGGTTTTTCTCGTATATTCACAGAGCTGTGCAACCATCACCCATTTCTAATTTCAGAATATTTTTTACCCCAAAAAGAAACCGCACACCCATTAGCAGCCACTCCCCGTTCCCCTTCACCCTTAGCCCCTGGTAACTATTAGTCTTCTTTCAGGCCCTATGGATTTGTCTCTTCTGGACATTCCTATAAATGGTGGTGTGTAATAGGCAGCCTTTTGTGACTGACTTCTTTCCCTTAACATAATATTTTCAAGTTTCATCCATGTTCAAGCTTGTGTTAGTGCTTCATTCCTTTTTTATTGGCAACTAATATTCAGTTGTATGGATATACCATAGTCTGTTTATCTGTTCACCAGTTGGTAGCAATTTGGGTTGTTTTCACCTTTTTTCCTGTTCTGAATAATGTTGTGCAAGTTTTTATATAGATGTAGCTTTCATTTCTCTCAGGTCTGTACCTACAAGTGGAATTTCTGGGTCATATGGTAACTCCGTGTTTAAGATTTTGAGGAACTGACAGAACGCTTCACAAGTAGTCGCACAGTTTCACTATCTCCCCTACAACATAAAAGGGTTCCAGTTTTTTTCCACATCTTCACCTTGGTACAAACCTTTCAAGAGGTTATTTTCTGTCTTTTTGATTATAGCCACTGATGTTGAGCATCTTTGTGTTTGTTGGCCATTTGTATATCTTCTTGGTGAAATGTTTATTTGGATACCTTGCCCAATTTTAAGTTGGGTTATTTGTCTTACTATTGTTGAGTTTGAAGTTTTCTTTATGTATTCTGGATACTAAACCCTTATCGGATTTATGAATTACAAATATTTTTTCCCATTCTCTGGGTCATTTTTCCACTTTCCTGATGGTATTTTTTTTTAAGATTTTATTTATTTATTTGACAGAGAGAGATCACAGGTAGTCAGAGAGGCAGGCAGAGAGAGAGAGAGAGAGGAGGAAGCAGGCTCCCTGCTGAGCAGAGAGCCCGATGCGGGGCTTGATCCCAGGACCCTGAGATCACGACCTGAGCCGAAGGCAGCGGCTTAACCCACTGAGCCACCCAGGCACCCCCCTGATAGTATTTTTTTAAAAAGATTTTATCTATTTATTTGAGAGAGACAGAGCACAAGCAGCGAAAGGGCAGAGGGAGAGGGACAAGCAGACTCCTCACTGAGTGGGAAACCTGACACTGCCCTCAGTCCCAGGACCCTGAGATTATGCCATGAGCTGAAGTCAGATGCTCAACCGATGGAGCCACCCAGGTGTCCCTTTTTTCTTGATGGTATTATTTGTAGCACACGGGTTTCAATTTTATGAAATTTAATTTATCAGTTTTTTTAAACACATGCTTTTGATGCCATATCTGAGAAACTCTTGTCTAACTCAAGGTCACAAAGATTTACTGCTATGTTTGATAAGAGTTTGGTAGTTTTTGCTTCTACATTTAGTTCTGGCTTCCATTTGGAGTTAATTTTTGTGTATACTGAAAAAGGAGTCAACATCATTCTTTTGGTTATGAATATCCAGTGGTCACATCACCATTTGTTGAAAACACTGTTGCTTTGTCTTGGCACTCTTGTCAAAAATGAATTGAACATAAATGGAAGATTTATTTATTGACCCTCACTTCTATGTCATTAATCTAAACATCTATCCTTATGCCAGTATGGTATTGTATTTTTAATTTCAGTTTCTAAATGTTTGTTGTTAGTATATGAAAATGTGATTGGTTTTGTGTGCTGACCTTATGTCCTGTAGCCTTGCTGAACTCATTTGTTAGTTCTAGGAGCTACTTTGTCAAGTGTTTTGGGATTTTCCATGTAGACTGTCTTGTCATCTGCAGATAGGGACAGATGTAGTTCCTCCTTCCTGACCTCTATGACTTTTATTTTCTTGCCTTATTACAGCAGCTACAACTATAAGTATTTTGTTGAATAACCGTGGCGACAAGACATTGTCTTATTTCTTTAAAAAAAGATTTTATCTACTTATTTGAGAGAGAGAGAGCACACACAAGTTGGGGAAGGGGCAGAAGGGAGGGAAGAAGAAGGCTCCCTGCTGAGCACAGAGCCCAAATGCAGAGCTCAATTCCAAGACACTGAGATCATGACCAATCATGACCAGAGCTGAAACTGAGAGTCAGACACTCAACCGAGCCACCCAGGCTCTCCTCTTGCCTTGCTTCTGATCTTAGAAGAAGAACACTCAGTCTTTGACCATTAAGTATAATGCTAGCTGTAGAGTTTTTGTAGATGCTTTATCACATTGAGGAAGTTCTGTTTCTAATTATATGAAAAATGAGGTTTTAAAAATAATGAATGGGTGTTGAAACTGTCAAATGTTTTTTCTGTGTCAATTGATATGATTATGTGCTTTTACTTTTTCAGCCTGTTAATATTGTGGATAACATGGATTAATTTCCAGAAGATGAACCAACCTTGCAATCCCACTATAAACCCCACTTGGTCATTATCTATCATTCTTTTTAGGTAGTCCCAGATTTTATGTGCTAATGTCTGGTTGATTTGTTTTTAAATTTAAGTTCATAAAAGATAATGGTTTCATGTTTTCTTTTTTTGTACTGTGTTTGTCTGGCTTTAGTATCAGAGTCATGAAATGAATTGGGAAGTTTTCGTGTCCTTTCTGTTTTCTGAAAGAGATTATGAAAAGTGGTACCCATTTTTTAAATATCTGGTAAAAATTTCCTGTGAAACGGCCTAGGTGTGGAGCTTTCTCTTTTGAGAGGTTTTAAACTACAAATTCATCTCCTTAATAATGCTAAGGTGATTTGGGTTATATATTTCATATTATAAAATTTGTGGTTTGCTGATAGTTTCTTTTTTAAGAAATTTATTTACTTATTTGATAGAGAGAGAGAGAGAGAGAGAGAGTGCATGAGCTGGGCAGGGGCAGAGGAGGAGAGAGACAAGCAGACTTCCCACTGAGCAAGAAGCCCAACACAGGGCTGGATCCCAGGACCCTGAGATCATGACCTGAACTGAAATCAAGTGTCACATGCTAACTGACTGATCTACCCAGGCACCCCATTTGCTAATAATTTCTTAAGGGTTTTTGCACCTTTATCCATGATGAGTTTTGGGCTCTAGTTTTCTTTCTTATACTCTTTCTGTCTGGTTTTCATATCAGGGCAATACTTATTTTATAAAATGAGTTGGAAAGTCCCATCCTCTTTATTTTCTGTAAGAGGATGTGTAGAGTTGGTATTAATTCTTTAATGTTTAGTAGAATTCTTCAATGGAACCATCTGAGTCTGGTGTTTTGTGGGAGAAAGTTTTAAAATTATGAATTCAATTTCCTTAGTAGTGACAGGGCCATTCAAGTAGTCTATTTTGGTAGCTTGTGCTTTGGAAGGAATTGGTCCATTTCACTTACGTTGTCAAATTTGTGCATATAAGGTTTTTCATAATATTCCTTTATTAGCCATTTTGATGTCTGCCAGGTCTGTAAGTGATAGATCTCTGTTTCATTTCTGATCTTGGTAATTGGTGTCTTCTCTATTTCTTTTTAGGCTTGCTATAGGTAAAGTTTGCTGATCTTTTCAAAGAACCAGCTTTTTGTCTCATTGATTTTTCTCTATCATTTTCCTGTTTTCAATTTCATTGATTCCGCATCTTTATCATTCCTTATCTTCTACTGCCTTGCATTTATTTTGCTTTTCTTTTCCTAGGTTCTTGAGGTAAAGCTTAGATTATTGATTAATCTTACATATTAATTTGAGAGCTTTCCACTTTTCTAATGTACACAGTTAGTGCTGTAGGCTTCCCTCTCAGCAATGCGTTAGCTGTGCGCCCCACACTTTTGTAAGTTGTGTTCTCATTTTCATTCAGCTAAAAGCATTTTTTTAAATTTCCTCTGGGACTTCCTCTTTGACCTGTGGATTGTTTAAAAGTGTGTTGCTTAATTTTCAAGTATGTGGAGATTTTCCTGATTTCTTTCTGTTGATTTCTACTCTGATTAAAGAACATTGTGACTAAAGAACATATTCTGTGTGATTTCAATGCTTTTCAATTTGTTGAGGTGTGTTTTAGGAACCAGGACATGGTTTGTCTTGATGTATGTTCTATGGGCCCTTGAAATGAATGTGTAATCTGTTGTCATTGGATGGAGTGTTCCCTAAATGTCATGTAGAACCTGTTAATCAACAAAGTATTGTTGAGTCCTTCATTTTTGTTGATTGTGACTAGTGGTTGTATCTATTGCTGAGCATGGGGTGTGGAAGCCTCCCAAGTATCAGGTGGATGTGTCTATGTTTCCCTTTAGTTCTCTCGATTTTTGCTTCATGTGTTTTGATACTTTGCTGTTTGGTGTGTACACATTTAGGATCATTATGTCTTCCTAGCAGAATAATTCTTTTATCATTATATAATATCTGTCTGTCTCCCATAATATCCTTTACTCTCAAGTCTTTTTCTAATGTTAATACAGCCACTACTTCTTTTTTTTAAAATTAATGTTTACATGGTATATCTTTCTGTCCTTTTACTTTCTACCTACCTATGCTATTGTATTTGGAGTATCTTGTAGGTAGAATTTAGTAGGGCCATTTTTTATAATCTACTCAGCCAATCTCTGTCTTTTAATTGGTGTGTTTAAACCATGTAAATGTAAGGTAATTACTGGTATGTTCCAGCTTACATGTGCTGTTTGCATTTTCCTCTTGTTTGTGTTCCTCTGTTTCTCTTTCTTGCATTCATCTGAGTTACTTAGACATATTTTAGGATCACATCTTGATTTATACTTAGTGTTTTTGAGTATCATATTGTATAATCTTTCTTGTTACTCTAGTAATGACTTAATGTTACTCTAATAGCAGTATACTAATTTATACAGTCTTTTAAATAATTTATCACAGTATGCAATCTATACCTTATCACTTTGAGTGAAGTGTAGAAGTCCTACTTCCATTTAGATCCCTTTTCTCTCCCTGCTTTTAAAATATAATCGTCTTCGCCATTTCTTCTGTACACACTGAGAATGAGATGAGATGGTGTTACAATTTTTGCTTCATCCATCAAATATAAGATTGAAGAAACTCATGAGGAGAAGGGCTTATTGTACTTATCACTGTTCTTACCTGTTCTGAATTTCTTCTTTTCTTTATAAAGTTTCTCTTTCTGTTATTTCTTTTCTGCTTGGAGAACTTCCTTTAGCCATTCTTTAATGATGGGAGTATTAGCAATGACATATCTTATTTTCCTTCATCCAAGAATGTCTCGATTTCCCCTTCATTCCTGAAGGATTTTTTTTAATTTTTTTTTTATTATTTTTTATTATTATTATTTTTTTTTTTGCCAGAGAACTAGTTTGGAGTTGACAGTTCTTTTTTTTTCAGCACTTGAAAAATGGTATGCCATTTCCTTCTGCACCCCACATTTCCTGAAAAGAAATCCCCTATCTTTTGAACTGATAGTTCTCTATGATTTTTCTTTTTGTCTTTTCATTTTCAGAAGTTTAATTATGATGTGTCTTGGCAAGAATTTCTTTGGATTTTTCCTGTTTGTGATTATCTCAGGTTCTTGAGTAGATTTATGATTTTGGCAAGTTTTGAAGGTTCTTAGCTATTATTTCTTTGACTAATTTTTCCATCTCACTCTCTCCTCTTCTGGGCCTCCAATAATACAAATGTTGAATCTTTTGTTGTTGTTGTCTTACAGGTCCCTGAAGGTCATCTTTAATCTCCTTCCTACTAATTAGCCTTGTCAGTGAGTTATTTTATTTTTGTTACTGTATTTTTCAATTTCATAATTTCTGTTTGTTTGTTTTTATATAACTTCTATTTCTTTTCTAAGATTTCTTATTTTGTTAATTGGTTTCAGGAGTACTTCTAATTGCTTGTTGAGCTGACACTACACCAGTGGGCAAATTAATAGGAGCATGCTTGGACCCCTGACATCTCTGGGCAGAGGAATCAGAGAATGGCCATCCATTTACTTAGGTTTGGGGTGAGGGTGAGAAGGAATATTAGCTTCCCACTTTGCCTGGCTGAAACCACAGGACAAGGATGACTTTTCTGTTGGTGTTGCCTGGAGCAGGGTGGGGAATTTTAAGAAAGTTTTCTGTCATTTAGGCCATCAGTCTTTTGCTTAGTGGGAAAAGACTTTTATAATAATAATAATAATAATTATTATTATTATTATTATGGTTATTACCTGTGCTTATTGGCAGTTCCAGTTTGGAGGTTTCCATAGCAGCCTTTCCAGGATATATGGGAGTAAATAAGGGGAACCCATCAAACTCCCTGGTGTGCTGTTCCTCAAGTCTTTAAATCCCTAGGTTGACCACCCACCCTCTCTTTCTGCCTTTAGAGGTTTCTTAAACTTGTTTGTTATATTATTGCCAGGCTTTGTTTGTTTCTGCAGTTTGCTTTTTAAAAACTTTCTAATCATGGTAAAATACACACAATGTGAAATGTAGCATCTTATTCATTTGTAAGTGTACATTCGGTATTATTAAATTCATTCATGTTGGTAGGCAATGTGCAGATTTTTTAGTTGCAAGAGGGAGGACCTGGGAGAAATGGGACTACTCTGTCTTGGTTGGAACCAAAAGTGCCCTATAATACGTCTTCCTGGTTACTAATGTATATTTATTTTTCCACATGATATTTAGTGTCAGTTGTCAAACAGCTTTAAAAAGCTTGTGGGTACTTGTTTATCAAGATTGTATTTCATATTTATACACTAAGTTAGAGAGAACTGATGATGTCTTTGTGAGTTGAGTCATCCTATTTAACAGCAAAGAGTATCTTTCCATTTGTTCAGGTCTACTTTCAGGCCTTTTGGGAGTGTTGTAGCATTTTCTACATAGAGGTTTTGCACATGGTTGCTGTGTTTCTTCCTAAGAATGTTATTTTCTTTGTTGTTTCTGTAAATGGGGGTCTCTTTCTTATTGTGTGTGTGTCCCCTCCTTGGTTTTTTGGGTACATGAAGTAAACTAGTGACCCTCAAATCTCCATCTCCAGCCTGTCATCTGAGCTTCAGACCCAGTGAGCCTGCTCCCTGGCTGGTCCTCCCATACCTTCAGGTCAGTGTGTGCAATGGTCACTCGCTCCTCTTTCTTGCTCACTCCAGTAATAGCAACAACCCTCACCAGAAACTGTGTGGTTATTTCTAACTCCTCTTTTTACAGCCCCTCACCAGCTGAGTAGTCATTCAGTCCTGATTCTCAAGCAGTTTAGAAGCCAGGATCATGAAATCTCCATGTTATATGGAATCATAAAGTCATCTAGCATAACCACACTTCTGATGCCTAAATTCTCTAATTGTTTTCTTCGTTATGTTGTTTCCTGTCATATGCCTGAACATATATTTCCAGGGGCAGGAAACTTCCTCCCTTATGTGGCAATCCATTTTATTCCTGCCCATTTCTGACTCTCTGTCTGTCTGTCTCTCTCTCTCTCTCTCTCTCTATATATATATATATATTTCATATTCAAGAAATATATATGAATATATAATATACATGCATGAATATATATATATAATGTAATATAATGAATAATAATGAAAAAATATGTATCAGGGCATTTTCTGAGCTGACCCCAGCCTTCCACTCCCACATCATCTCCAGCTACTCTGACAGGCAGGAGTTGGGGGGGGGGTCGGTGGAAGGGAGGAGAAGCTGAGTAGGAGAAGCTGGTGTAGTGTGGTTTCTGCCTTGTAGGAACTTAACTGGTCAACTTTATCACCCTCAAAGCCTTTCTGTTTTGGTGTTTTGCACCTTCTGACATGTGTCACGGTCAGCGCACTGAGATCCAAGCTTAACGCCCAGCCTACAGTAAATGCTCAGAGGGGTGGATGGATGGCTACCAGAAGGGTCCAAACAAAGTGATATTTGGGTTCAGGGAAGGGAGCAGGACATATGGTGCCGACGTCACGTGTTGAGGAAGAGGTCATACAAGACAGAAGCCAGCACCCAAGCACCTAGGCTTTTGCTTAGGCCCTGAGGTGGTCAGTTTGGGAACCTCGGGGGCTCTATGGGGCTGAAGGCAAGACAGAGAGGGGCTGACAAGTGTGGAGAACTCCAAAGGCCATACTCTGGAACTTTCCCCAGAGGGACTATGGTACACCCATATTTTTGAGCAGGGAAGATGGTCAAATTAGTGTTTTGGAAAGATCAGTCTGACTATAGTATAGAAGACAAACTGGAAAGAAGAGACTAGAGGCAGAGGAGGTCCCCTGAGAGGAGGCTGTGGCAGGAGTCCAAGGGAAAAATTATGAGGCTAAGCCAGGGCAGTGGAAGGAGACAGGCCTGACAGAAGGCTGAGAGGCAGAATCAACAGATGGCTATTACTCCAAAGACAGGCTTGACTGATGTTTCACCCACACAGAGATGTGGGCTAGAATTTGTGATTAAAAAATGTTATTAACAAGTGTAGAAGGTGTTCATCTCAGAGACTTTAATGGTATTGTGGGTGGGATTGTGTCCCCAAAAAAGATATGGTGAAGCCCTAACCCCCACCATGTATGAATGTGACTCTACTGGGAAATGGGGTCCAGGCAGAGGTACTCAAGTTCAGAGGTGGTCATTAGAGTGGGCCTCGTTCAATCTGACTGAGGTCTTTACAGGAAGAGGGAAAGGTGGACACAGAGACACACAGGAGAAGGCCCTGCCAAGATAGAAACAGACAAGGAGTGATGTGGCTACAGACCAAGGAACGCCAAGGACTGCGGGCAATGCCAGGAGCTAGGGCAGAGCCATGAAACAGATACTCCCTCAGAGCTTCCAGAAGGAACTGACCCTACCCACACCTGGATTCCAGACTTCTGGTTTCCAGAACTAGGAGAAAATAGATTTCTGTTGTTTTAAGCCACCGGTGTGTGGTAATTTGTTACAACCACCACAGAAAACCAATACAAGTAGTGTGAAAGATAAGTGAGTGGGGTCTTGGGGACTATTGAGGAGGTTCTATGGGGACATTCATGGCCTATAACTTTGGCAAGGGCTGTGGTGGCTTCAGAAGAGATTGTCTTTTATTTCAGACTGAGCTTTTGTCTCATTGGTCTTTAAAGTGAGGCTCATCTGAAAAAAAAAATCCTGGCTGTTGCTCAGAAGTTGTCACAGGCTCCTGTCAGAGATGCAAGATGGTGGCCTACAAATCCATTCTGTCCTGTAGGTTAAATGCTTACTCCTGGTCACAGGCAGGAGGTTCCCGGAGGTTCAAACTCAGACTCCCAGAGGAGTTCTTTCTGCTCTGCCTCAGACAACCTCATCTCATCCTTCACTAGTGACAGCTGAGGAGACGGCAACCAATATGTGTCCCCGCCAGAGGATTTTGACTTGGAAAGTAGAGAAGAAGCAAAGATACTAAAAGTCACTGTAGTCCACGTGCTGGAATATTCTTCAGCCATGAAAAGGAATGAAGTCCTGATCTATGCTATGACACGGACAAACCTCTCAAACATGCCAAAGAAAAGAAGCCAGACACAAATTATAACACACTGTAGGATCCCGTTGGTAAGAAATGTCCCAAATAGCGAAATCCACAGCGACACAAAGCAGATTGCTATCAGGGGCTGCTGGCGAGGGGAGCGGGACATGGCGACTACTAATGGGTGCAATGTTTCCTTTCGGGGGAAGAAATTGTTCGGCAACTGCAGAGAGCCTGTGGTTGCACAGCATTGTGACGGGACTAACTGCCCTGAATGGTGTGCTTTAAAATGGCTAGCTTCATGTTGTGTGATTTTCTTACTTCAGTAAACAAAGATATTGCAGGCTTGACACCAGATTTTATTATTTGGTTTCTGAAAGTTGGGAGGTTGGTAAGCCTCTCTGTGGGGCCCCCGCCCCGCCACCCTCAGCTGAGCAGCCGCAGAGTTCCCATCTGTCCACAAGGAATAAAGAGCAAGGTAGCTCACCCTCTTAAAAACACCCCAGGGCCTCGGAGTGGTGGGGCGCTCCCTGCTCAGTCTGCCTTCTGGGTAAGTGAGTCGTACCCTGTGTTGGAAAGGGCAGAAGGCAAGCGCAGGGAGCCCAGGCCCATGGCACGTACTCCATTGCTGTTCAAGGGTCTCCATGAATGGTTGTGGTTCTGGACTGATGGACTGATGGACCGATTTGTTTCCCTGACAGCTTCTCCCTAGGCTGGGACCTCCTGGAACCCTCTAGAAAATTCGAGTGAAAATGCACTGGAGACTCTCATCCTGAGAGCTAGGAAAGCCCAGGCATCAGAACAGTGAGAAAAAGTACATTCATGTGTCATATGAAATGTCAAAAGTTGCCCATATTCCCTTACTCCAAAACGCAGGGAAGCTGGCAACTGAGCAGCCACCCCATCGTTCCGCCGCGTCGGCTGAGGTGTAACGTACAACAAACGGCACGTATTCCATCAGTTTTGACACGTGCGTGTCCGGATAATGATACGCTCACACCCCTAAAGTTGCCTTATGCCCCCAGGGAGTCCCTCCCTCTTGACCCTCCTCGTCATCTCTAGACAAGCACTCATCTGCTTGCCATCCATGTCGAGCAGCTTGCACCTTCTAGAGTTTTGCGTAAAGGGAATCACAGAATAGGGACTTCTTTCCGTTCTGGCTGCTTTCATGAGCGGAATGACTGAGATCCAGTCACGCTGTGCGTCTCCACTGTGCATTCCCTCTGATGGTCGACTAGTACTCACTGGTACAGACGATGTCACAGTGGCTTATCCGTCCACCTGTTGGTGGGCATTTGGGTCGCTTCTAGTTTGGGGTTGCTATAAATACGACTGCTGTCAACGTCCGGGTAGGAGTGTTTGTGTGGACACAAGCTTTCATTCTCCTGGGTAAATATCCAGCAGTGGAATGCTTGGGTTGTAAGGTATATGTTTAACTTTTATAGAAACTCCCGAACTGTTTTTTCTGAGTAGTTTTACATTCCACACTGGTGTGGTTTTTCAAATCCATGTCTTTCTGTGGGCTTGGCAGAGGCTCATAGTTTTTCGACCGGTTCTGCAGCAAACCTGACATTGGGCTGTGTCCAGAAATCACCTTTGGTCTAGTTCCGGGGGCTATATTGTGACACAAGATTGGAAGGAGGGGCAAGTGGTGAAGAGCAAAGCAGATGTAGGGGACAGAGGCACGTTGGGGACAGGGGAGCATCAGCAGGAGCTCTGTCGAGGGCCAAGGGAGGGGCTGGGGGGCAACCAAGTGGGTGTTCAGAGCCTTTCTCCGGGCAGTTTTCCAGGGCCCCCGCTCCCAGGCCCTGGAACCCACCTGTGCGGCCACGTTAGGGCCTGGGTCTGGGAGCCCCTGGCCATCGGGCAGTACACATCTGGCTTCTGGCGTGGAGTAAGTCAGACAGAGAGGGCCGGTGTGACCTGGCCTGTTTTCCACCTGTTGCTCACTGCTGCTTGTGCTTAGCCTTTCATTCTCCTGTTCGCTCATGAAAGGCTGGTTGGAGAAAGGCAAAGTGGAGAGGGGGCTGGGGGTGAAGTCCTCACTCCCTGTCATGTGGCCAGGGAAGATGAGATCCGAGCATGCGGGTCAGGAAGGAAAGCACGTCGTCCTGAGACCTCTGTCCCCTCACAGAGCCTGGGTACCAGTGAGCAAACTCCAGCGCTGCCCAAACAAAACTCCTCCAGACCCCACACCGCAGCCTGGCTTCCTCAGCCTGTTGGAATACAAGTGCGCCTGGGGTCCTCTGGGTGCCTTTGGGAGCCCTTGATGGCCAAGCTGGGAGGAGGTAGGTGTCATACTCCCCGGAAGATCCACCCCGTTAATATTTTTCCAGCAAGATAGTAACACACTCGTTTTAGGATTTCTCTGTGGCGGACATTGGCAGGGTTTGGGGCCCCACCAAAGGAGACGCAGGCAGAGAAGCCAAGCTGCCCTGCAGTGATTCGGCCCCAGGAGGACAGGCCAGTGCCCCCTATCCACGGAGCAGGGCTTCTAGGAGAGCCTAGAAGAGTGGCTGGGGTCTGACTCAGCCTCTCCCCCACCCTCCCTCGGTCCACTTCGTTCTCGTCTCTGAAAGCTGCTTCTCAGCCATTTCCCAGGAACGACTGACTCATGGTCCCAAGCTGTCTCACCAGGGAAAAATGCTGCAGCGCCCGTCCACGATTGCAAGCCATGGGCACGGCCTCTGTCCGAGTGGGCCCAGCCATCCTAAACAAACAGGCATGTCTCTTTCTGGAAACGAGACACAGAGCTCTCAGGAGAACCTCTCTAACTAACAATCAAAAGGCTCATTATACCTGGAGATGGGGTGGGAGACGTTATAGATTCTAGGATTCGTAGAGCAGTTGTGATGCGCAGTCTGATCGTTCTGCGACCAAGCTGGTCCTCAAGGTTCTGGAAGGGAACAGGATCCGTCCTGGGCACCAGTAAAAGTACCCTCAAAGGCTGGGATTCTTAACCCTTTGCGAGCTGTGGATGTCCTTGGCTTTTTTGGTGAACCTTATGTACCTTAACAAAAAAAAAAAAAGCCGTTTTGAAATGGGATCACAAAGGATACCAGTTAAACTGAAATAGTTATCAAAGTAGTGAACATATATAAATATATCACATATTTGTTTTGTTACTAAGTGCTTCCTAACACATTAAATAAGATCTACAAGTAGGTCTCATAACTACTGTAATTTCAAGGCAGTGATAGTTGGAGATTCCTTCTATGACCCTAATGTGAAATTAAAATGTCTGTGATTTCTCCTGGTGACAAAGTCATGGGTTCTGTAAATATTACAAGAGTGTGTTGTCAGAATTCATAATTGAAAGGAATGCTAACTTTCAGTTAGAGGTCAGTGAAAATAGAAAAGTAATATTTTCCTGCATTCAACTTTACGGACTCTCTAAATTCCGTCTATGAACCCTAGGTTGGAAGCCCCCTGCTAAGGCAACACAGAAACCTAGTTAATTGATGGTGGTGGTGGTGGTGGTGGTGGTGGTTTTTTCTGATTCTTCAGCTAAGTTAACTGTTGACTTTACAACTTTTTCTGATACAATACTGTACTTTCTTCTCACTGACAGAGCACAACCGGGGAACTTAGGTTCCGGTCCCCGCTCCCCGCTTGTGTGCTGTGTGACGTTGGGTGACCTGCTAAACCTCTCTGAATTTAGTTTTCTCCTCTGTGAAATGGGAATAACAAGAGTATCCTCCACCTAGTGTTGACATGAGGATTAAATGAGGTGGTGCTTGTAAAACATCCCGGCCCTGTGTTAGCCCTTAATAAAGACTAGCCGTGATAACTACCCACAGGGAAAGAGTTCAGAAGCCAAAAGCCTGTCCGTGTGTGACCATCAATAGTCATCTGCATTCCCCTTTGGTGATTTATCTATTTGCCATCTCTACGATCCCAGAGTGGAAGGCAGAGGACACACAGACAGGGGAGGGGCACCGGTGTGCTAGAGCCGGTGCATACCTGCTCCTGAAAGCCAAATGTCACATTTGCAGGAATTTTGTTGGTGGCCAGAAATCAGCCCCAGTGAGAGCTTTTCCCCCTGAAGAGCTGCATGTTAATTATTCACCAGCACAGTCCTAGAAGGTAGGGGGGTGAGGGGCTCCTCTGCCCACTGGGATGGTGGGACAAGCTCTGCTGTATCTGGGGAAGGTGTGAGACGTCAAACGGGTTTCGGAAGAGAAAACTAACTGTTCCTCGTGATGTAAGTTAATTTCATTCTCAGTCTATTGATTCTTCTATCTACAGAGTTTGAGATCAAGGAAAGAACAGGTTTTTCTTGATTAATGTTCTCAGTTCTTGATAATTACTTCCATTTCAGCAATTCTGCAAAGGGATCTGTTTTGAGATAAGGTGGGGGGGGACCTCTGTTCTCTTTATCTGCAGAGTACAGCATTTTTTTTATTTAAAATCCAACATTTTTATGTACTGGTAGCTTACTTCCATGTCAGTTTTTATCTAAGATTCCAGTGCCGTCTTCTTGGAGAGTATTGCAAAGGCACACAACAGAAAAGGGAGTTTACTGATTATGCAGCCCTGTTAGCATTACTTGAGTCCAAATGTTGGCTTAGATGGTGTTTTCAGAACCCGTAAGTGGATGTTTATGTCGGCGAATGGAAGCGCTGAGTAGCTAGACTTGCAGGGCCAATGCGGGGGAGGCCGTCCTGGGGTGGTGGTTTGCTCAAACATTGGCATTTGGTTGCATGAGCTGTTTTCCAGCGCTTCTCGGCTAGCCTGCCATGGTCTCTAAGCTGGTTGTATTTGCTGCTCTCCACCTGGTATGGATACGAGCACGTGATGGAGAAAGGAAATGTGGTGGAGGTGGCACGAGAGAGGACTTGGGACTGCAGAGAAGGATGGCCACAGCCTCTCGTGTGGGCATGATGTGGGGTGCTCCACAGGAGAAAGCGTGCAGCTCAACTCTCTGTGGCCTTGGCGAGTTCTGCAGAGACGGGGCAGCCCGCTGAGCTCTTGGTCCCAGTCTCCTCCCACTCGCATGTGGTTGCCCTTGGATCATAGGCCTATGATCTCATGAAGTGTGGGTACAATCAATTGGTTGGGTACTTTGAGACATGCCACTCTTTCCTATCTCTGTGATCAGCATTACTGGGGTCCACACAATGGTAGCCCATGTCTTTGGCTCTCCTCTTGTGAAAACCTCACTCGATTGGATAATATGTCTGGCTGGCTGCTTAGTAGTAGATAGACGAGCTGGCCTCATCATCCAGACTGGATATTAATACGGTCATTATCCAAAGATGACAAGGAGTTAGGAATGGGGCCCATCACTGCCAAGATGGGTTCTGGCTTCTGGAAGCAAAAGTCGTCAGTGGACAACCTAAAATAAAACAAGCCACTCGAGTAGTCTGGGTTCATCCATTTCTCTGGTGTGCCGTGGTTAGTGCACTTCAGAGAAGAGAGAGTGGGCAGCCGAGTAGCCTTGCCACAGAATATGTGGCTCTTTCAGCATGGTCTCCATTCACGTGGGCTTATACCTGTGGCGATTGCAAATTGTTCCTATCAAAATGTACCTGCTTTCCAAAATGTGTTTTTTTAAATGTAAGTTTCACTTAGGAATGGGGTGGGGAGGGGAGATGAACATAATACAAAGTAAGGCAGAGAAACTGGCTCCTGTAATTGACATAGAAATGGGCTGTGGGTATCATTGTCAGAAATTGAGCCTGACCTTGAACATGAGGGTAGTGAGCCCATAGGAACTGGGTGGGTCCCTTCCCCCTCTTGTTTTGCGAGTGCCCCGTGTGTTCTGGGCCCAGATGGGAACGGGACTTCCTGGAGGGCACGGATCACGGTCCCACCTCACATTGTTTCTCACCCAGAGAGGACACTGAGACCCATAGAAGGGGCAGGGACTGCCCAGACCCCATGGCAAGGGAGCAGCGAAGCCTCACCAATCCCAGCATCCTAACTCCGGGGCCAGCTCTTGGCTCTGTAGACTGTCTGAAGCCTGCTTAGGTCTCCTCTGCTGTCTGTCACCCAACTGTGTTTGCACCCAAGCTAGGAATTTTCAAACGTTGGGACCCTTTCCAGGGGGGATTCCCACACCTGCTCCTTTACTGCATGCCCGGCCCTCTTCCAGGACTGAGTGTTCAGCATGGGGCTCACGTTCTCGTGGCAGAGAGACTGGACAGAAAAACAGCCAGCGTTGCTCTGTGACCATGACAACATTTCATTCCACCCGGCAGTGATTGCCACATTGGCCTGGTTCCTCTCTGCCAGGCCCTGGATTGGGGCCCAGAGGCAGACAACGCCACGAGCTAACATTCTGTGGGGCTTACTACGTGACAGCACCTGTTCTGAGCACATTACAGGTGTCATGGCTTTGATCTTCGTCACAGCCCTATGGGTAGAGGCAATTACCACCGTCTCTCTTTTACAGTTAAGGAAACATAAACAGAGAGTTTGAGTCACTTCCCCAAGGTCACAAAATTAATCAGTGGCAAAGCTGAGGTTCAAACCCATATCATCGGGCACCAGAGTCTGTGTTTTTAACTACTCGGCTACTATACGGCCTCTTGGGACTGCACAGAATGTCAAGTCCAGATCCCACCCAGTTCAAGGAAGGCCCAGCAGAACAGCCATTCCGGGGTCCACCCTAGGTCCTCGCCACTAAGGGTGAGTGCCTTCACTCCCAAAGGAGCTCTGAGGTAGCCAGCTGGGTATCACAGTGCCCGGCCAGTACCCCATTCCCCTTCCTCAGCCAAAGAACCCCTCTCTGGGACAGGAACCCCAGCCCTGTTTGCCTCACAAAATGGTTATAAGGCTCGGAGGAGCCAGCTCTGATAGCACCAGTTTCTGGCACCCCCCGAAAAGTTTAGCAGCGCTGACCACCCCTCCCTGCCCCCAGTCTAGCCCCAGTAGGTTTTGTAGAGAACCAGATACCGTTGTCTCACTGGACCAGCTGGAGGAGACCCGTGCAAGTTAGAGCAGCAGCTGCCTAGAGGCAGTCTGTCATTTTGCCTGGGATGCTGTCCTCACAGGCCACACTGCCCAGTCCTGAGTTTGACCTACAAACCCGCCCAATGGGACCCTTTGCAGCCAGGGTGGCTTTCTCTGGCCCATTTCCCTCTGTCCTGGGTCCCAGCAAGCCAGCTGTGGGAGCCACAGAGACCACTTGGTTTGTTTTTTTTTTTTTTTTTAAAGATTTTATTTATTTATTTGAGAGAGAAACAGTGAGAGAGAGCATGAGCGAGGAGAAGGTCAGAGAGCGAAGCAGACTCCCCATGGAGCTGGGAGCCCGATGCGGGACTCGATCCCGGGACTCCGGGATCATGACCTGAGCCGAAGGCAGTCGTCCAACCAACTGAGCCACCCAGGCGTCCCGAGACCACTTGGTTTTACTGGCCGGTGTGCTTTACAAATCATTATTTTTGGTCAAATTTAGGGAATCGAAATATAGTGATTAAACCCGTGTGATCTACGACAGCATTAAAAGTTAAGGATGTAAAAGTGCCCCCACAAAATGTTCTAGAGCTTAAATGAAACGCTGTTAGTGTGGATGTACAGATTCTCATCGAAGGAAACGTCATCACTCAGGAGGAAGAGAAAAGTCCGTGTGCCGGCAAACCAGCACCACTGGGATTCGCTCTTGTACTTCTCGCTGCAGACGATAAGGCGGGGGCCCTGAGACGGGGCACCCGGTGTGGGAACACATCAAATCAGTCATGAGTGCGAGAGGGAAAGAGTTCAGTTGTCTCCACAGGCCCACTCTTAAGCGGGGCAGGGGGACAGCAGGTGACACCAGGCTGACTCCAGTTCTCCTCACACTGTACCCCCATCTACACAGCTGGAGGCGCCCCCCGCTGCCCTCACACCCCCTCCGGCTCCATGCTCAGGCTGTTCCCTTCAGGGAGACTCACGTCAGCCCGCTCCCCGCGTCGCCTGCATTCTGTCTGGGACATTCGCTGGAAGGAGGGGAGGGAGGGGGCCCAGGGAGATTCCCAAGCTTACCCCAGACTGGTTAGGAGTCTGTTAGGGAGGTGCATCTTTTCCCTCCCACCTTACCCAGGAACAGCGCTTTCTGATGGAGTCAGGCCCGGGAAGAAAGCCCTGAGACAGGGCAGACCAGAAGAAAGCCTCTTTGACCAGGAAGAAACAAGTGTTTAGAGCTCATCACGCCAAGAGTAAGACTCCAGATCTCCTGGAGATGCCTCAGAGTCAGGGGCAGAGAGAGAGCCAGGGGAGGCGTGCGCCCCCTGAATGTGGCGGACAAACCCCACAGCCTGGCCTTCCCAGCTCAGGAAGGGACTCTGCGTGCAGAGATTGAAAGGGCTGGTGGTGCTCTTTGGTACTGAGGGGAGAGCGCTCGCTAACAAGACCGTGACCCCTTGTCACGGAGCATTAGGGAATCACTCACATCTGCAAAGAGGAACCATAAACCTCCAGATGGGCACGCACTTCCCGACTGCCGGAGAAGTTCCCCATGCTGGATCTCTCACGTAGCGATGGTTAGGGTGGAGTGGCTTCCGGGGAAAACTGTAGAACGTGCCCTTTGAAAAAGTGAGTGAATGCGTGCTGAGAAAAGGAAGCCCGTGAAAAGTGAGTCTAAAACAAAAGCAGAAGGAGTGGGGATCCCTCGGAGCCTCCGGGGGGTTCATTAGGAGCAACCTGTGGGTGGGGATAGGCCCCTTTTCGGGTGGAATTGCTCACTCGGCAGGTAGGTCAGAGAAAAGGAAGCAAGTGTTGTTAAACCTCAGCAAAGCATTTGGTGGTGTCTGTTGTGAAATCCTTGTTTACAGCCCAGTTATGTGATTGTGTAACCAATTAAAGGACTGAATCCCAAGGCCATTGTAATGGATTAATGTACTCCCTTGGGGAAGGAAGTCTAGAGGCAAGTCCCAAGGCTCCCTCCTGGCTGGTTTCACTTGTTCCTCAATGATCTGGATGAGAACACAGAAACCCAGATCTGGTATTTGACTGTGACATAATGCCAGAGGGTGATGATTCTCTGTGGCATGAACTTGGGATCTGAAGAGATCTGAACAAGCTTGAAATTGTCATGGGAAATTTAACAGGGACAAGTGGTAGCTCCTACATCTAGGTTGTGAACCCATCTGCCCAACTGTAGGATGAGGGAACGGTGGCTTGCGAAAAAACTAGGGACTTGTAAACTTTTAATTGACCGTAACATCAGTGTAATTAGCAGTGAGCTGAGCCTGCCAGCAATGTCACCATGATCTTAGGCTGCGGTGGCCATGATGTCCCACTGGGTGTGATGGTGGAACTGCCGTTATGGCTGTCCCTGGAACCTGGAATTCAGTTCACACATGTAGCCGGCAACCTCCTGAGCCGGACTTGAACCCAGCACTCTTACTCCAACTTCAGAGTTTTTTCTTTCTCTTTTTTTTCAAGACTTTATTTATCTATTTGACACAGAAAGAGACAGCAAGAGAGGGAATACAAGCCAGGGGAGCATGAGAGGGAGAAGCAGGCTCTCCACTGAGCAGGGAGACTGAGGTGGGGCTCGATCCCAGGACCCTGGGATCATGACCTGAGCCGAAGGCAGATGCTTAACCCACTGAGCCACCCAGGTATCCCGAGAGTTTTTCATAAACACCCATGCAGGACCCTGAATACCCAGCCTTGCATACATTTCATTCTGATTCTTCTGAGTATATTGACAAATGCCCTGAGAGTTGGAAACATTTTAATGGAAAGCTGAGACTCTATCAGCCTCTGTAGATATGCAGGCTACTCCCTCTAACTTCCGATACCCAAGAGAAACTCAACAGAGGTACTCTTTCATAAAAAGCAATTTCTTAGAGGTGCTTGGGTGGCTTAGTGGGTTGAGCTTCTGATTCTTGGTTTTGGCTCAGGTGGTGATTTCACGGGTCGTGGGATTGAGCCCCACGTTGCGCTCTGCCTCAGTGGGGAGTCTGCTTCAGGATTGTCTCCCTCTGCCCCTCCCCCCACTCCCTCTTTCTCTCTCTGAAATAAATCAAACAAATTTTTTTAAAAAGAGAAAAAAAAAGAAATTTCTTAAATAAATAAGAACTTAATTTCAGAAACTGCCAGAGGTTTCTTAACCATTTTAAAAGGTACATATTATTAAAACAATACCTTTTGGACGCACTAAGTTTGTATAGCTAACAGAACTTTACAATACCTTAACTTTGCTGCAATAGAGAATGAAAAGTGTGTCTCTTTTCTTGTACCTTCTGCACAAGTCTCTCATCCTTTTTTTGTATAAGCAAAAGAGGAAGGATGAATCAGGATGACACAGATGACACAGCTTGCTTAGATGAATGAGCGGACGGCTGACCGGACGGATGGACTGCAAAGTCTTGGCACAGAAGTGTTTGTTTGGAATGCTTCTGAATTCCTAACCAACTTGGTGCACAGTGAACAGATGGTAATGCGGGACACTCCACTGAAGAGCTCTAGCTCTTTGAACCCTTAAACCCCAGAAACGTACATTTGTGTTTGGTCCAAAGATGGAGTTAACTATATCCACCCTTGAAGGAGTTAGAGCAGGGACTCGTGAAGTTTTGGAGGTGGACCTGATTCGGATCATGAAGAGAATGGTCCAGAAGGAATAAATGCAGCGGATCAGGTCGGACTCAGGAAAAGCTCGAGTTGTGAGCCTCCTAAGCCCGACACCATCCAGTCGTTTTCCTGAAACTTCCTCCTCCTGATGAACTAGCACATGGCACAGGTGGCCTCCACAGGGTTAAGCTCCAGCTGATGGCATGGGTTTGTTTTTTTCTGTCTCAGCAAGACAGGTTTGATCAAGAAAAGATGTTTGTGCAGTCCGTCTTATCATCTGGGTTTATGGGATGGGTCAGTTGCTTGCATTCAAGATTGGCTTGGGACTTGGCAGTCTCTCTTTCACTTGGGGTAGATCAGAGCAGCGTGGTCTCGTGTTTTCTAAGGCAGCAAATGTGGCATAGGACTGGCACTGGAAATCGGCTCATAGAGTCTGAACTGTGGAAATTCACTCTTGGCGATTGAGCAGAGCAGCCTGCGAAAGTATTCGTGTCCGTCTTCCCTCTCGGCCTGTGTAGAAGCCAGGAGCCGGCTTTTGCACACATTGCCTTCTCTCGCCTGCTTATTGTGCCCGCTCGTCTGTGTCTTGGTGACTGTGTCCTGGGAGGAAAGTTCGTGAACTGTTTCCGAAATGCACAGCAATTTCCCCACTTTCTTTGGAAGCCAGAGCCATTGTTGCCAAGTTGTGATAAATATCTTGAAAATTAGATTGTTTCCTCCAAATACGGTGGTAGCAGGCTTGACTGTTTTCTTTCATTTGTGAAATAATATCAGAAATATTTGCAAAGAAGCGTTTCCAAGAATAGATAGAATTTATTTCATCATAGTAAGTCCTGAAAGCACATATTCCTCCCATCAAACGAGATTTCACATGAAGTCTGTGAGTGTCACAGTAGGGTTTTTTCCTATTATTCTAAATCCGTCTAAAGAGTGGAATGTGTTAAGGGAGACAACTTAAACATGGGCTCTCCATAGATCTTTTCTGGCCTAATAATGGTCTTTATTTTCAAAGACATGGCTGCTCCTTTCCTTCTTTTAACTCACTGCTCCTACGGGCCACTGGCTAAGCCTTGCTCCTTCCTTCTGCTTGCCTTCTTAGGGTTAGAAAGTGGGAGGAGACAAGGCCACAGCTAACTTCTCAGTTGGACCCACCGCAGTGTAACAGGAGATAGAAGGCTGGACCGAGGGTGCAGTGCAGACCTACGGGGACACCTCCTCGCCACACCCGAGAACAAGTGCCCACATTCCCCAGTTAGCTGTGGCCTTGGCTCCTCCCACTTTCTTTTTAGAATGCTTTGGCCTCCGAGGGGGATGTCCTACTTTCAGATCTAGGGCCTCTGACCCCCAGATCTCCTTGTTTAGCAATCCGGGAGTGGGGGAGGTGGTTTCCTGCGGAAAGAGAGGACCCAAGCTCCACCCAGTCCCACTGGAAGTCCAGAACCAATCATCCTATGAGCAAAGGGGATCCTGGAGCCTGAGGTTCGTGGAGGTCAAGGGATTTGGGTAAGATGGAAGTGGAGCCCAGGTCCCCTGGCTCCCATGTTCCACCCACGATTTCTCCTCGGCCACCAGCTAACAGCACACTGCACACCTTTACTCACCAGCTTTGTCTGTGGTTATGGCAGGCACCTGGGCCCACGTGGCACATGTTTACAAGCTCTTTCTGCACCTGAAGCTTTGCCTTCTGAAGTTGCTCCAAAAGCAAACCGCGCTCCATGCTTTCCTCCTCCCTAGCCCAGCATCGTCGGTGACTCTTGTATGTTAAGTTCCCGGACAACACTGTTTTGGCAGTAATTTCGAGAGGAAATGAACCTTGCTGGAGTGTGTGCCTTAAGGCAAGCGGTAGGCAGGGCTGCAACGGAGGAGCGCAGCTCCAGCTCTCTTCCCTCTGCCGGCCACTGCTGGAACCAGCTTAGAGAGGGAGCACTCTCTCCAGGGCCCCTAGCGCCACGGTGTTTGCCAGGGGCAGAGATGGGGGGAAATCTGTGTGTCTATCTGTGAGACAGTCTGCATGTGTCTGTGTCTGTGTGTGTCTGCGTACCTCTGTTTCTGTATGCACGTGGGACTGTGTGCATCTGTGTCTCTGTGTGTTTCGGGATGCAAATGCAACAGCATCTGTGTGTGTGTGTGTGCGCGCACGCACGTACATAGGTGACTGCATACTTGTGATTGTGTATGTGTTTCCATGCGCATGTACAACTGTGCACACCCGTGTCTGCTTGTGTGATGTTCATGTCTGGCCCTGCAGAGGACACCAGAGCAGTTTCCCAACACCCTCCAACACAACCCCAAATTGCGTAGTCTGCTGTGGAGAAGCCCAGAGAAACTGGGCTTCTAGGCATCCAGTCCATGGAAGGGGCAGCACGTCGTGGGCCCGGCCTTCGTTTGCACAGCCGTGCGAAATCCCGGGGTTCTTTCCCTTCTCAAAGTGTGTGATGTCTGTGACAGGAAAAGATAATGCTGAACAAGTCCAGTACAGAAATGAGCTCTTGACAAAACTTGGCCTCAGATCACCTCACAGGCTAGTCCTGCTGCAGTCAATCATGTGACAAGATCAGCGTTGTCACCTCTGCTGTAAGACTGTCTTGGTCTGCCCTAATTTGTTGGTGTCCGCATGTTCCAGAAACCTCTGTTCTCTGTTTGCCGTAATGGGTGACCATCATGCACTGCTCAGTCTCAGAGTCAAATCCACATCAGGGCAGGGCCAACTGAAGAAACAGTGCTCTCAGCTGACTTTTAGATCTCTCTACAACTTTTGGGTCCTTGAAGCAGGACTTTGCCATCCAGGCCTACTCTGTGGGACCACAAGACATTTGTACTTGCCAGGAAGACCCGGCCCCAAGCAGTTTTGGTACACGACACCTAGATGGGGAGGGGCATTTTTAACATTAGCGGCATGATATCCCAAAGCCCAAAAGAGGCTAAGTGGGGAGTTCCTGGGTAGCAGCAGTGGCTGTGTCAGAAGTATAATTGGGGCACCTGGGTGGCTCAGTAGGTTGGGCATCTACCTTTAGTTCAGGTTATGGTCCTGGGGTCCTGGGATCGAGCCCCACATTTGGGCCATCTGCTGGGCAGAGAGCCTGCCTTTCCCTCTCCCTCCGCTGGCCTATCCTGCTGCTTGTACTCTCTCTCTCTCAAATAAATGAATAAAATCTTTTAAAAAATTATAATCAACCAGAGCTTGAGATATCATGTCCACATCAACCTGGTTAAGCTTTTTAGTAATGATCTAGATCACTGGAGAAAGGTCACCAGCAACAGGAGAAAAGGCCCTTTGACATCCCATTTCACAAGGAGTTAGTCGTACTAAGAGTAGAGGAGAGATGAATGGACAAAGAAGAGGTGGTATATATCCATGATGGACTATTACTCAGCCATGAAAAAAAGGACAAAATTTTGTCATTTGTGAAGATGTAGATGGAGCTAGAGCGTATTATGTAAAGTGAAATAAGTCAGTCAGAGAAAGACAAGTACTGTATGATTTCACTCATATGCAGAATTTAAGAAGCAAAAAAAAAGGAGCAAAGGGAAAACAGAGAGAGACGCGAAGGAAGAAACAGATTCTTAACTCTAGAGAACACACTGATGGTTACCAGAATGGAGATGGGGGCGGTGAGGGAAACAGGGGATGTGGACGAAGGAACCCACGTGTTGTGATGAGCACAGAGTGACGTATGAAAGTGTTGACTCACTATATCATACACCTGAAACTAATATTACACTCTGGTAACCAACTGGAATTAAAATAAAAACCTTAAAGAAAGAGAAGAGGATATAAATTTTCTTTCTTCCAAATACAGGATGACTCATACTTTCTCTAAAAGGAACATCTTTCTAAAACCCTGAGTTAGATGAGGGAATGATAACAATTTGGGCTTTATAAAAAAGCTCAATTAGTATATCATTCACATACTCTACAGTTCATTCTGAATGTGTACAAGTGAATGAGTTTCAGTGTATTCACAGGCACGTGTAACCATTCTCACAATTAATTCTAGAACATTTTTGTACCCCTCAATAGAAACCCATGTCCATTCCTCCACATTCTCCTCTCTCCCCACAGCCCTAGGCAACCACAAATCTCCTTTTATCTCTATAGAATCTTCTGTTCTGGACATTTCACAAAAACGGAATCATATAATATGTGAGGGTCTCTTGTGCCTAGCATCTTTCACTTAATAACATGATTCCAAAGTTCCTCCATGCCGTAGTGTGTGTCACATATCATCCCTTTTCATGGTTGAATAACATTCGGTCTAATGGAAAGACCACATTTGGCTTCCCCATTCACCAGTTGATGGGCATCTGGGTTGTTTAAACCTCGTGACTAGTGCTACTAGGAAGATCCACGTGCAAGTTTTTGTGTAGATGTGTTTTCAGTTCTGTTGGATGTACACCCGGGAGCGGAATTGCCGAATCATATCGCTACTCTATGTTTAACTTGTTCAGCAGCTGCCAAACTGTTTTCCGGAGTGGCTGCACCATTTCACATTCCCACCAGCAATATTTGAGGATTCCAATTTTTCCGAATCACTTTGGGCTTTTTCAAAGTCAACTTTTAAAAAGTAAAAACAGTGTTTTAGAACACTGATATACTTATTAGCACGAGGCGATAATTACATGCCTTGCAGCTCTTCTCACTGTCAAAGCAGTCCTTATAAATGGACAGAATGAAGGATGTGTTATGAGTTCCTAAGGACACATGGGCTCCAACATACCACATCATGAAGGCTCTAGGCTGAAGGACTGCTTTAGGGGTTTCTAGTCAAACCTTCCACCCAAGCTCGAATCCACTTTGTGGATGCATCCAGAAGATAGTTCCTGACCTCCTACTGTGCTCTGAATTCTATAGAGAAGCACATGTAAGCCATCTTTCCTTCCCTCGGAGGGCTTACAGACCACAGGGGAGCCAAATGTTAGAAAAGTACTTTCCGCCATGCGTGATGGGGACACAAAGGGAGCTCTTCATGTGTACTGTGTAGGAAGGTTGGAGAGAGCCAATAGAAATGCTGTGTAAATTGCCAAGCCAGATGCCTGGCTCATGGTTGGTGCCTCTCCAGAGCCCCATAACTCATGACTGAGAAGCCGGCCTTCCAACTTCAGGGCCTGTCATTGGGCTCCAAAATCCTGCCTGTACTATTAGCTAGAAGCCTGACCTCTTTAACCCTTGACCTGCCTGTCTCCAGCCTGGGTCTGAATCCTACTGAAACCTACTGGAACCTGAATCCTACTGGAACCAGGGCATCCTACTTGACTCACGCCCAGTTTAACACCAAGATTGTGAGTAGCAGATAGTAATTATGAACAGTTAGCCAGTACCTTTTAGAGCAGGGTGACCTGCTATGATCAGCAGCCACAGTGGCCATGGTGGATGGCAGTGAGCTTGGGGGTCTGTTCATCATGTGCTATCTCTGCCTATCAGCAGCCCCACACTTCCCACCATCTGGCCTAGAAATCTGGAAGATAGGCATGGCCTTAGCTTCTGGGTCTGTGTGCAGCCAAACATCAAGCCAAGGGAATCCTCCTTCCCTTCGTGTCCTTGCTTCTTTTCCAGTCCCACATGCCCCTGCCCCCAGCCCCCAGTTTTGTCTACAAAATTTTATAAACTGTTTCCCATGAGCAAAGCGTTGTGTCTGGTGGTTTGGTTCAGAGCCACCTGGAAGAAGTAGGATGACCCCTGGCTTCAGGTTAGTGGGGTGGGCAGAGAAATAAGAGTCCAGATCTGAGTGTTCTTTAAGTGCCTAGAGCCAAAAACTGCCCTGGGCTGTGAACACTCCAGCTCTTAGTCATCCTAATGAGAGATAATCTTTCATCTCAGAACAGTAAGCCAGCCCAGGAGCTCAGAGTACCAGGGAGTGTGCTGTGCTGTGGACACAGGCCAGTCCTTGCCAGCACTTGTGCCTTCCCCTACATTTTTGTCCCCAGTGTGTGAGTTTGTTGGGGATGCCATAACAAAAATTCCATAGACAGGGTGCCTTAAAACACACATACATCTGTTATCTCACAGCTCTAGGAAGTAGAAGTCTGAGATCAAAGTGTCAGGAGGGCTGCACTCCCTCAGAAGGGGCCACGGAAGGGCCTATTCCTGCTCTCTCTTCTAGAGCATGGTGGTCCCTTGGCTTGTGGCAGCATCACTGCCATCTTCACATGACATTTTCCCTTTACCCATGCCTCTGGGTCCAAATGCCCCCTTTCAATAAGGACATCAGTCCTAGCGAATTAGGGGCCCATCCTACTCCAGGGTGACCTCGTCTTAACTCCTGACACCTGCAGTGACCCTATTTGCAAATAAAGCCACATTGTGAAATATGGGAAGGAGACACAATTCAACCTATAGCACCGTGTGCATGTTTGGAAACAGATTTGAATTATTTATCCATCAGCATTGCAGATGTGTCCATCCACAAACCCATTTGAAACCTGGAAATCTTTTGGGTCTTTCTTTGCTTTGGGGGCTAAATTTCACCCTTGAAAAAATGAAGACCCTCCCCAGAGAAAGAAGACCTCCTCCTCCTGAACCAAAAATCTGCCCAACAACCTGGAGCCTCATGATAGGACACTGTGACCTCAGGGGTCTCCTGGGAGTGGCTGAGTCTCTCCTCATCCTCGCCCCATCCAGGGGATACAGGGGAAGAAGCAGTCAAGTTGGCGGACACACTCAGGTCTGTCAGTGCACCCGAGAAGTAGACACTCAGCTTGGCTTTGCAGTGCAGCATGCTGTTTGGACCTTCCAGTCTGAAGCCCAAGGCTCTTCCTGACTGAGCTGCTAGGGGCTGGGGGCAAAACTCCTTGTGCTTTTTTTTTAAGATTGTATTTATTTATTTGAGAGAGAGAGAGAGTACCAGGAGTTGGGGAAGAAGAAAAAGGCTCTCTGATGAGCAGGGAGTCCAACTTGGGACCTGATCTCAGGATCCTGGGACCATGACCTGAGCTGCAGGCAGATGCTTCACCAACTGAGCCACCCAATGCCCCTCCTTTGTGCTTTTAAAGAAGATTTCAGGCCTTCAGGGATGCCCCAGCAATATCCTCATGCTCCTCTTCCTTCCTTGCCAAGTGCCTATAACTTGGCTCCTTGTTTCCTTCCTCAGGCATGCCTGCAGCCAGGTGGCAGCAAGGTAAAACTGGCCCCAGCTGGCACTTGGAGGTGGACATAAGGGATCTGGCAGACTCCACAGACCCGGGAAGCAAGAAGTCAGGCACTAGAGGCATGGCTAACACGGGGAGGGGTGAGCCAGCGAAAACCGCAGAGGTACTAGTGTGCCTTTGGAGCACTGGGGTGGGTGGCCAGGGGCTCCCAGGTATGTGCTTAGAGCCAGAGCCACAGGCTTCTGTTCTGAAGTTGAGGTGGAAGACAATAACCCCTTGCCTCACCACGATCCCCATGGGCACAGGCTACAAAGTCACAAAACATGTGCTTTCTGACTTTGTAGCCTGTGCCCGTGGGGATAGGGGTGAGGATGGGGCACGTTTTCTTTCTGTATGGAAGCCAAACATAGATATGTATGAAGTGGAACGTTGAATATACGTGGATTTGTGGGAATGAAATCCAAAGTGTGTGTGGCAGATGGCTCCGGGGTACATCTACAGCCCTGGACCATGCTTGGGTAAGAACAAATGCTGGGAGTTGGTTGCCTTTTATGCAAGGGCCATAGGCTTCCCTAATAGGTGCTCATGGGCATTGCCAGGGGACTAGGGGCCCAGGTGGGCCTCAGGGGTGGATAGGTGGCAGAGCCCCTGCTGTGGACAGAAAGGTCTGCCCAAGCGCTGTTTCTCAGGCCTGGGTTCATCTAGAGGGAAAGAAGAACCGAGACCAAGGCCCAAGGCTGATATGCTGGGGGTGGGACACCCCTTCTGACTTGGACCAAACAAAGGCCATTTCCAGGCGGGGACCTCCTACCAGCATCTCCCCCACTCCGCGGATTGGCTGTGCTCTCCAGCCCTGGTCCAGCCAGTACCCAAGGGCTCTGATGTGGTGCTGGGCCAGTAGGCTGCTACCGAGGACCAGAGAATCAAGTCTTTGTTCTGGAAGCTCTGGCCATTACCCCTACTTGTCCCCTTTACGTTGGCTGCTGGGAGCCACAAAGGGGCAGGACAAGAAATCAGTGGAGTGGAGTCTTTAAAAGCAATAGCGGCTTTTTTTTTTTTTTTTTTTTTGCCTTTTTTCTTTAGAGCTGAATGGGTAGCTTGTTTGATGTGGATAGGTTTTGTGTTGCCAGCCCTGAAATAAGATCCCAGCCTCCGTCCCCCACACGGGCTCCAGATGCCGGGCCAGGGAGTTAGTGATGGCCTCTGTGGAAAATGGGGTCTCTTTTTTCCAGTTTTCTTTGGGTGCATTGTACGTTTTATGCCATTTTGTCCCCAGACCTTAGTATTTGAGTGAGGTCACAGCCAAGGCCTTGGGCTCAATCCCTAAAACACTCAAGAAAGATTTGGGTGGTAATTGTTTTTTGAAGAATAAAAAGGTCTGTACAAACTTCTGTATGTTGCTTTAAAAACGAACATTCCTTCGGACATGTCCCAGAAGCCAGAAGAAGAATTGGTGTCCCCCTGGATGTGGACTTTGACATCTGTTCTGAATAGCAGTTCGTGGCTTATTTTGAAGTAATGACAGATTCAGGGGAAATTGCAAACATGGTACAGAGGTCTCCTGTGGTTACACCTTATATCCCAGTTTTATAATATCAAAACCAGGAAATCAATATTGCTGTGGGTTTTTTCCTAATGAGTCTCATTATGGGTCTTTAGTGTGGACATACATTTTCATTTTTTTTGGGATAAATGACCCTGGAATGCAATTGCTCTGTCCTCTGATACTTGTATGCTTACTCTTAGAAGAAACTACTGAACAATCTTACAGAGTGTCTGTACCATTTTGCATTCCCACCAGCAGCTTCTCGACATCATCACCTGTTTTTGTCATTGTGGCCATTTTTTATTTTAGCTATTCTGATAGGTATGTAGGAGAATTGCATTGAGATTTTAATTTGCTATTCTCTAATGGTTATTGATATTGAACATCTTTGTATGTGCTTATTTGCCACCTGTACGAACTTGACAGTATAATGTCTTTTCACATCTTTTGCCCATTTTCTATTTGGATAGTAGTAGTTTGTCTTCCTACCATTGAGTGTGGAGATTCTTTATATATTCTAGATACTAGTCCTTTATCAGATATGAGGTAACACATACTTACTCCCAGTCTGTAACTTGTTTTTTTCATTCTATTCACAGGGTCTTTTCATAGAGCAAAAATTGTATTTTCAATAAGGTCTGATTTGTCTATCTTTCTTTTCATGGGTCATGCTTTTGGTATCAAATATGAGAAAGAACATTTTGCCTAGCTTTATCTCCTACATATTTTCTCCTACTTTTTCCCTGAAACACATATAGTTTGACTGTTACATTTAACTCCATGGTCCATTTTGAGCTAATTTTTGTGTAAGGGATAAGGTTGAGATTGATGTTCATTTTTTTGTCTATAGATGTTCACTTCCTCCAGAACCCTGTGTTAAAAATGCTATTGGGCGCACCAGATTGCTTTTGCACTTTTGCCAAAAATCAGGTGTATTTGTGTGGGTCTTTTTTTGGTTCTCTGTTCTATTTAATTTATCTGCGTGTCTGTCCCTCTGCCAATACCACACAATCCTTTTATTCATTGATCTTGTATCCCAAGACCTTCCTCAACTCTCTTCTTGGTTCTGTGAGTTTCTTTGTAAATTTCTTAAGGTTTTTCACATAGACAATTGTGCCAACTGCAAATAGAAATAATTTTACTTCTCCTTTTCTAACACGTATGTCTTTCATTTCATTTTCTTAGCTTAATGGGCCAGCTAGAAGTTCCCAGTACTATGTTTTTGTTTTGGGTTTTTTAAATTGAGATACATTTGACATACAACATTGTATAAGTTTAAGGGGTCCAGCATATTGATTTGATAAAAGCAGTGATGAGAGCAGAAATTCTTGCCTTGTTAACAGTCTTATAGGGAAGGCATTTATTCTTTAATCATTAAGTGTGTTGTTAGCTATAGGTTTATTACAGATGTCCTTTATTGAGTTGAGGAAGTTCCCCTCTACTCCTGGTTTTCTGAAAGTTTTTATCACAAATGGATGTTGATTTTTGTGAAGTGCTTTTCATGCATCAAATGATATGATCATGTTTTAATAGAAGTTTTTTGCTTCAAGATCATTATAAATGAACATTCAGTTGTAAGAAATAATCCAAATAGGTCCCATGTATCCTTCAGCCAACTTCCCCTAATGATAACATCTTGCAAAACTATGATACGATATCATAAGCAGGATGCTGACATTGGTACAGCCAAGGTACAGAACATTCCCATCACCACATGAATCCCTCATGTTGCCCGTTTGTGGATACATCCACTTCCCTCCCACACTCACTCCTTCCTTAACCGTTGGCAACCACTAATCAGTCCACTTCTACGGTTTTGTCATTTTAAGATTGTTATATAAAGGAAATTATGAAATATGTAAATTTGGGGGCTTGGCTTTTTTCACACAGTGTAATTCTCTGCATATTGATCCAGGTCACTGTCTAGATCAGCAGCCATGTCTTTATATTGTTGGTTTAACCATACACCCATCGAAGGACTTCTGGGTTGCTTCCCTTGTTTGGCTATTACGAATAAAGCTATTCTAAACACTCATTTGCAAAATTTTGTATGAACGCAAGTCTTCATTCCTCTGGGATAACTATCCAGGAGTTCAGTTGCTGGGTCATCCAATGGTCGTGTGTTTAGTTTTTAAAGAAACTGCCAAAGAGTTTTGCAGAGACTGTTTTTGCCGAGTTACTTTTTCATTCCTACCAGCAAAGTATGAGTGATCCAGTTTCTCCCATCATGGTCAATATTTAGTGTGGTCACTATTTTCTTAAAGATGAAAGTCGCATTACCAATTTAGTGTCATTTAATGCATTCACAATGTACTAAAACATTACCTCTATCTAGTCCCTAAACATTTACATCACCCTGAAATAAAACCCTCTACTCATTAAGCATTCTTCATTCTTCCCTTCCCCCAGCCCCTATCAAACACCAATCTGATTTTGTCTCTATGGATTTACCTATTCTGGACATTTCACATAACTTCATACAATATGGGACTTTTCACAGCAGGCTTCTTTTCATTTAGTAGCGTGTTGTCAAGTTTCATCCATGTCCTGGCCTTTGTCGGTAACAGTCCATGGTATGGTTGTACGAATTTGTTTATCCGTTCACACACCGATGGACATTTGGGTTATTTCCACCTTTTGGTTATCATGGATGATGAACTTAAGAGGATTGTGTGAAAGTGTATGAGTGTCTATTTTTGGTTCTTTTGGATATATACCTAGGAGTAGGATTACAGGGTCAGATGGTAATTGTACATTTGACTTTTTGAACAATTGCCAAACTGTTTTCTACAGCACCTGTAATATTTAAATTCCCATCAGGAATGTACACGGGTTCCGATTTCTCCACATTCAACACTCATTATTTTCCTTTCTTTAATTATGCTATCCTAATGAGTGGGAAGTGGTATATCAAGTTTTGATTTGTATTTCCTTAAGGCCTACTACTACTAAGCATCTTTACATAGGCTTGTTGGCCAAAAGTGTATCTTCTTTGGAGAAAGGTCTATTCAAGTCTTTAGTCCATTTTTTAGATTGTATTGCTTGTCTTTTCATGGTTGAGTTGTAAGAGTTCTTTATATATTCTAAGTCATGCTGGATCTTTATCAAATATATGGTTTGCAATAGTTTTCTCTTACTCTGTGGGCTGTCTTCTTACTTTCTTGATAATGTCCTTTTGACACTCTTAATTTTGATGAAGTCTAGTTTATCTATTTTGTTGTTGTTGCTCATGCTTTTGGTGTCATATCTAAGAATCCATTGCCAAATCCAATGGTATAAAGATTTTCCCTTATGTTTTCTTCCACATATTTTATAGTTTTAGCTACTGTGTTTAGGTTGGTCCATTTTGAATTGATTTTCAAATACGGTGTGATGTAGGGGGTCCAACTTCATTTTTTTGCATGTGACTATCCATTTGTTAAGAGACTAGTGTTTCTTCTACCGAATAGTCTTGACACCCTTTTTGAAAATCAATTGGCCATAGATCTATGGCTTTATTTCTGGATTCTCAAGTGTATTCCATTGGCATATATGTTTGTCTTTATGCCAGTAGTGCACCGTTTTGATTATTGTCATTTTGTAGTACGTTTTAAAACTGCAAAGTGTGACTCCTCCAACTTTGTTCTTTTTTAATATTTTTGAGGTGATCACATGGTTTTTATTATTTTGCTTATTAATATGGTGGATAATGCATGTTCACCTTTGAATATCAAACCATCCCTGCATCCCTAGAATAAACCTGACTTGATCAGAATGTGTAATTCTCATAAACTGCTAAAACTTTGTTATGGATTTTTGTGTTTATGTGCCTGAGAAATATTAGTCTGTAGACTTCTTTGCACATTCTTCATCTTTACTGTCAGGATAACACAATGATTTGGGAAGTGCCCCCTTTTCTTCTGTTTTCTGAAGAGATTATGAAGAATTGGTGCTAATTATTCTTTAAACTATTGGTATAATTCTAGTGAAACTGTCTGAGCCTGGAGTTTTCAATTTCTGGAGGTTTTTTTAAATTATGAATTTAATTCCTTTAATAATTATATTTGGCTAATTTTGGTAGTTTGTGCTTTTAGAATAATTGGCTCATTTCATCTAATTTCCAAATTTGCATGGGTAGAGATGCTTATAGTATTTTCTTATTACTCTTTACATGTCTACAGAATCAGTAGTAATATTCCCTTTTTCATTTCAATACTGGTCATTTGTCTCTTCTCTCTTTTCCCTTTGTTAGTCTTTCTAGATGCTTGTCAATTATATATTTTATTTCCTAAAAACCACCTTTGCCCCACTGGGCTTCATTTATTTTCTGTTTTCAGCATAATTTTTTTTATGATTTTATTTATTTATTTGACAGACAGAGATCACAAGCAGGCAGAGAGGCAGGCAGAGAGAGAGGAGGAAGCAGGCTCCCTGCTGAGCAGAGAGCCCAATGTGGGGCTCTATCCCAGGACCCTGGGATTATGACCTGAGCCGAAGGCAGAAGCTTAACCCACTGAGCCACCCAGGTGCCCCCTTCAATATAATTTCAATAGCAGCATCTATTCTTGATATTCCCTTCTTCTTGTTTGTTTTAGATTTATTTTGCTCTTCTTTTCCTTGGTTCCTTAGTTGGTAATTCATTGTTTTTAGAATTCTCCTGAATTTCTATTGTGAGCATTTAGTACGGTAAATTTCCCTCTAGCTTTACCTGTGTCCTACAAATTTTGATATATTGTATTTTTGTTTTCATTAAGTTCAATTGTTTTTAAGTAGACTCCATGCCCAACATGGAGCTTGAACAAATGACCCTGAGATCAAGACCTGAGCTGAGATTGAGAATCAGATGATTAATCAACTGAGCCACCCAGGCATCCCTATTATTTTTAAAATTTGTCTTGAGAACTTCTCTTTGATGCGTAATTTTTTTTTAATGCGTTGCTTAGTTTCCAAGTGTTTAGAGATTTTCCTATTGTTTTTCTATTGTTGTTTCCTAATTTGGTCCCATTATAGTCAGAGAACTCTCAATTCTTTAAATGTTTATGGATTGTTTTATTGTCCAGAATAAGTTCATCTTGATATATATTCCTTGAGTGCTTGAAAAGAACGCAAATTTTACTGTTTTCTTTTCTTTTTTTTTTTTTTGATGGAGTGTTCTCTAAATGTCAGTTAGATCCTGTTAGATGATGATGTTGTTGATTTCTTTGTGTTTATTCTCTAGTTCCATGAGTTGTTGAGAGAGGAAGTTGAAGTCTCCACTATAAATGAGAATTTTTCTATTTCTCCTTTCAGTTCTTTTGATTTTTGGTTCATATGTCATGCAGTTCTGTTGTTTGGTGTGTGCACAATTAGAATAACTATGTCTTCTTGGTGGATTGACTCTTTTATCATTATGTAATGCCCCTTTCTGTCTCTGGTAATTTTCTTTGTTCTGAAGTTTACTTTATCTGCAAATACCAGGGCTACCCCATAACTATTTTTTTATTACCATTTACATGATATATCTTTTTCACCTTTTACTTTCAACCTGTTCATATCATTATATTTGAGATGAGCATCTCACAGACAGCATATAATTGGATCATGTTGTTTTTTCACTCTGCCAATGTTTGTCTTTTAATTGGTAGATTTAAATCATTTTCATTTTTAAAAACATTTTATTTATTTGAGAGAGAGTGAGAGAGAGAGAGAGTGAGCACAAGTAGGGGCAGGGACAGAGGGAGAGGGACAAGCAGACTCCCTGCTGAGCAGGGATCCCAGTGCAGGGCTTGTTCCCAGGACCCTGAGATCATGACCTGAGCCGAAGTCAAATGCTTAACCAACTGAGCCACCCAGAGTCCCTGGATCATTTGCGTTTTAATGAACTTACTGGTAGTTAATGCTTAAGTCTACCAATTTATTTTTATCTTGTTTGTTTTGTTTTTTGTTTCTTTATTTTCTTTGTCCAGACTTCCTATAGGTTACTTGAACAGTTTTTGAAATTCCATTTGATGATTCATGTACAGCATTTTTGCATGCATCTTTTTGTATGCCATTTTTAGTGGTTACTCTAGGTATTATGTCATATATACATAACCTGTAATAGTCTACTGATGTCAATATTTTACCAGTGTGATTGAAGTATGGAAACCTTACTTCTCTTTCCTTCTGCTCTTTACCCTCCCGTTTATAATGTAATTATGTTAAATATTTCTTCCATATAACATTTAGAACCACAACATGCAATGTTATAATTGGTGCTTCAGCTATCAGATATAATTTAGAAAACTTGAAAGAAAGAAAGTCTATTATATTTACCCATATTTTTTTCTTTCCATTTTTCATTCTTCTTTGGTGGTGTCCAAAATTCCCTCTTTGATCACTTCCTTTCTGGTTAGAGGACATCCCTTATCCATCCTCTTAGGAGTGGTCTGTTACTAATAAATCCTTTGAGTTTTTCTTTATCTCAAAATATCTTGATTTCCCTTCCATACCTGAAGCATATTTTCTCTAGGTATAAGATTCTGGGTTGAGATAAAATAAGAGAACTCTCTTATTTCAGCACTTATTTAGATCTTCTGTTTTAGTGGACTTCCTCTGACAATGCTTTGGCAGGGAACAGGGTCACCATCTCATTTCTACCAGGTTCCCCACTTAGCCTTCATTAACACCAAGGAGGTTGGGGTTCCTCATTACTGCTGGGTATTAGTGAGAATTCTAGCTCCCTCCTAGGCTTTTACTGATCCCATCCTGGCTGGGATCGATAGTAGTGCCTCATCACTGTTCCCCATGTGACCTCCACTGACATTGACAATGATGGGATGTGGACTCATTACCACTATGCAGGTGCAAAGGTCCTGACTCTCTATTAGGCCTCCTCCTATACTACCTTTTTGGGGACAGGGAGAAATAAATCATAACTGCTGGGCTGGGGTAGAGTCTAGTCCCCCACTTGGCCTCTGATGTTGGGACTTGATGGGACCACCCTTTTTCCTGTGGTGTTTAGCTGAATTAGAGAAGTTCTTGTATAAATATGTTCTGCCTCTGTGGGCTGTCCCCTTTTTGGTCCTTTAGCTAGAGAGAGTAAGCTTTTGTTGGGGAATTTTCGTCAGTGTCTATTGTCATTTTGGGGTTGCCAGCTTCTTCAGGTCTGTGTCTGAGATCTATGAGGCAAAAACCCAGAGAACTCACCACCACATTGTTCCTCAGGTCCCAAGGTCCCTTCATCTCTCCACTTTCCGGGTCTTCTTATGTTGGTTTTATGTATAATGTCCAGAGGTTTTAGTTGTACTCAGTGGGAAAATGGGAAGAGGACATTTCCATTTTCCCAAAGGCAGAAGTCTTGATGTGGACAATTTTGTGCCCGATTCTATACTGCCAAGAGGATTTCCAAGAAGGAGATCTTCCCTCATATATGAATGCCTTAACAGAGCTCTTATTTCATGTCTCTATCATGAAAGACAAAAAGAAATGAAACAAAATAAAATGAAAAAAAAAAAAAAAGCTTTACTTGGTTTAGCACAGGTCTGCTTATCTGTCATGGCAGGTGTGCACTGGAGTAGACATGTCACCATCTGCTTGGTTAGTTTTGTGTAAACCAGTACACCAGAGTTTCATGAGCCCCTTCCAACACCCACTGCTTCCTTCCACTGACTGTCAGGTTCTAAACTGTTAGCTAACTTGGCTGGGTGCTAATGGGGCCAGAGTTGGGAGCTGCTCCTTCAGTGCACCGTAAGTCTTACTCTAGGAGAGTGGGAGGGGCCTTAAGCCATCACCTGATCCAACCACCGTGGTTTTCACGTAAGAAAATTGTGACAGAGAACAGAAGAGTCTTTCCCCAGATCTCACTGCATACTGCATGCACGAAAAAGCAGACCCAAGATCCTCATTCCCTGCCTTTAAACCTAGTGTTATTTTAGTTACGTCAGGCTGCTTCTCCACCCATCCTTCCACTCTCCAGTGAATTCCGCTCTGCCTCATAGCCAGGGACTGCCATCTCATCCCAGCCAACTGCTTCACAGAAGTGCCTCCATCCCTGGGGGTGGGAAGGGGCTCAATGAGGGGGGTGGGGTGGGGAGAGAGACATGAAAGGGAATGTGGCTGACTCCACCCAAACCTGTCCTCAGAGGGAAAGTCTGTGATTCTCGCGGTTGGTGGTCTCATCTTCATATCTGAAAGACAGTGTACTTTTTGTCTCCCTAAGCCCTGTGTCTAGGTCGTTTGGGAAGCGCCTTGGAGAGTCAAGAATAAAATTGCAGGTCAAACAATGGATGAATGGAAAAGTCGGCTTGTAATCAAGAGCATGGTTCCCCATTTCGGCACGGTGGGAAATCGTCAGGAGCCCAGAAAGCTCCAGGAATCGGTCAGACAATGGGCTATTGGGGGGGAGGGGGGTGTTGAATGCTTCTTATCTTAAACTTGAACATGAGATGATGTGTTATTGAAATTCTGTGTGCAAACTTGTTGGCAGGGAACCAACCCAAAATACAAGGAACTAGAATCTGACCTAGAAAAGATGTAGGAGATGAGCTGACCTTGCCCCTTACGAATTTCTGGAAGAGCAGGAAATACGGTCCAAGGATCCCTCTCGACTCCCAGTCTAGTGAGCTCTGCACTGCACCCCTTCAACTAGAAAGAAAGGAAGAGCGTGCGGGAAGTAAAGCCTTCTTTTTCTCTTAACAGAAACAAGGAATGTGGAACTGACAGACACTAGATAATATTGCGTTCACTTCCTAGTACCACTGAGAACAGGAAGCCAGTGAATAGGGCACAGAAAGAGATTCCCATTCAAACTCTCTGGCTCTGGTGTCCTTTTAAAAGCCCACTTGACAAATTTCACCTTTCCTTCCTTGGAACCCAGACCTCATCTATGTGTCTGAAACTAAGGGCTAGGGCTTCCAGCAGTAGTTCTAGGAGCCAGGACAAAAGAAGGGACCCCGAGAGCTGCTGGTTAGTTGAATTTGACGTTAAAAGCCTGCAACATCACCAGTCTACCAAGATTAGCTCCATTAGTAGGAGTCGCAGCAAACACAATGGCTGTTATCTCAGTGTATTGGGTCCACAGAGGAGAGGCTTACCTAATCTGTGAAATTAATACAGCAGAGAGGAAATGGCTCTTATAGAGCTGTGGGTCTGCTTCCTTCCTGTTCAGAGAACTAGGAGCTCGGGGCTCTGAGGTAATGCCATTTCACATAACTAGAGGGCCTGGCCTCTACCATCCCAAGGACAATCCGCGAACGTAAGTGCACAGGTGTGGGGGGAGATTGTTGAAATGCCACGTCTCTGTTTCTCCTCAATGTCTACGTGCTCAACTGGATACCGCAGCCTCAGTATACGTAAACATTTACAGACTTGGACGGCCGGGCTCCGCTCACGGAGGTGGCGGTCAGATGGGATAGCAGACATGGAGCCATTCCTTGGCCAGCCCCCCATCCTCCACATTGCCAGCCCTTCAGGCAGCCTCTCTTAGAAGGCAGTGTCTAACCTCCAGCGGAATTACCCTTTAGATTTCTTGCTTCTCTTTTATGGTTGACAACTGAGTCAGTGAAGGAAAACCTCTCAGTGATGCATCTAGAGTCCAGATGCATTTGGGCTTGACTTCCAATTTCTCCTCTGTTTCACACTGGGTTTGGCTCCTAGGAGGAATGAGTGGGCTGTAGTCTAAGGGTCCTCTTCCCCTTCCCCTCCTGAGCCCCACCAACACCCTTTAAAAGAGTGTGATTGGCAAGTAACGGCTTTGGTTTTGATCCGTGTAGACCTCAATGCTGGCAGGGTTTTCTTAGAATAGGCCCTTGGAGTGGCCATCCGTGCCCTCACTTGGGAGACGTTGCCATTGCTTGCACCATTTGTAGGCTTGGCATCTCTTTGCAGATGGCCTTAGAGAGCCCTTGGTAGGCCATGCCAAAAATTCACATCCATTGCTCGAGAGTCACACCTTGGACTTGATCAAAATCAGTCCTTCTTCCTCCATATGCCACACTTTGTTCTCTGCCCTTGGCTCCGAGTGACCTGTTTCCAAAATTCTCAGTTGTCCTAGAAGACCAAGGATTTGTGCCAGTTGAGGGGATCCCAAAAAAATAGGCCTCAGTCTCCAAAAGCAACTTTCCCAGATGAGTCCCCTTTGCAGTAAAAAGCACATGTGTCTTCTTGGAAGATGCTTGTGGTCTCCGAAGGGGATGATACGGAAGGAGCCCGCTTCTCCGGGTGGGCCTGCAGGGCTTGCATAGAGGCTGGCCAAGGTGGGTGCTGCTGCCACCATCAGCCAGCATTGAGGGCACATCTTGGTTTGAGCACAGCGAGATGTTCATGGTCATTAAACCTCTGCAGCCTCAGGAAAATACCTGGAGCTTGGCTGCACCCCGCCAAGGGCCTCAGCAGCCTGGGTGTTTGTGGTCTGAGGGACAGAGATGAACAGATCAGATGCGGAAGGGCCTGCCGGTCTCCAGGAAACCTGCTCCACAGACAAGTGATTGCCTCTGTCACGTGGAGATCTGATTGAGACGCTCACGAGGGGCTTCTCTCGGCCTTTCCCAAAACACAGACTAACAACAACAACAACATGTTTTAAGTAAGGTCTGTTCATAAAATCCTATCAGTCTCAAAGAAGAAGTCTTTTAAATAGCCCTGAACTATTTCTTGTGAACAGTTGAGAGCCCCCTTACAGGAAATATACATCCTAAGACCATCCTAAGGGCTCAAGACACCGGGATTCTAGTCTCGCTTCTGCTACTAAATAGCTCTGGGACTTTGTCCATCCTTTTCCCTCCCCAAGGACAAAAGACAAATGAACCAGAAATAAGACTTTGTTCCAAGCATTTGCGGAGCAGTATCTCCTGTAATCCGTGGGATGATCCCGAGATCAAAACCAACCGCTCACTATTACTACTACTGCTGCTGCTGCTTCTCCTCCTCCTCCTGCTCCTCCTCCTCCTCCTCCTCCTCCTCCTCCTCCTCCCCCTCCCCCTCCTCCTCCTCCTCCTCCTCCCCCTCCCCCTCCTCCTCCTCCTCCTCCTCCTCTTCCTCCTCCTCCTCACCTCTAAATGCAAGTGGGGCTGAGCAAGGGAGAGAGAGGAGCCCTGTGTGAAACAGGAGAAGATACAGATTGGGATGGCTACAAAAATACTGGCTCCATCCTATCTGTCCCTCTTCTTTAGACTAGTGACCTTAGAAATATCCAGTAAGAGGAGGACATTCACCTCCTGCTGTACCGCGTGAGCAGGGTTCAGAAATTTTATCCATCGTCCTTGGAGGCACCTCCCTTTCCTTGCGAAAGAGTTCTGAACTCAGTAAGGAGACCTGAGACTAGCGTTTTGTGAGACCTTGAGCGTGTCCATTTCCTCTTGAGGTCAGAGAGTCTGTCTCTGGCCTCTCCCCACCATTTCCCACCATTTCCAGGGTCTGTTCTATGTGCCCAGCCCCATGCCAGACCTTGGGCTCTGGCAGTTCCCAGTCGAGGCGCGGACTGTTCTGGGCTTCCTCCCCCAGGAACAGATGGGTCCTACTCTGCAGTTCTACTTATCCTACCCTGAACCTGGGAGGAGAGAATTGAGTGGCTCTTTCACACAAGCTACTTCGTTATACATTAGCTCCTCTGCCCCCCCAGGGTGGGGATGAGGATTTGTATTTCCACTTCACCAACGCAGAGACTGAGGCTGGCAGAAGACAGGGAGTCTACGGGGAGTCTCCCAGCGTTACAGTCAGTAGGTTGGAAATTCAGATCTCAGCTCCAGGTGCCGTGACTTGGAAGGTCATCTTCCTTTGCTGCTTCCCATTCTCAGATTAGGAACCCAGAGTGTTAGGACCTTCTGTGGGCTGGGCATGACTTTTGGGGGGCTCAGGCTTGAGCTGCGGACCAGAGTCCCAGGTGGCCTGCAGATTTCATCCAGTGGCAGAGACAGCCTGTAAACAGCTGTAGAATGGATGCATCTTTTATACCATCCTGGTGACTCCCTGGAAACTTCTGACCGGCCCTACATCCCAGCCTGTGTGCAATGAGCCGGCTGATTAAAAACCTTACAGGAAGGTAGGGACAGCCAGCCAGAACCTGGGCCAGTGTGCCCCACTTCGTGCAGGCTGTGGGCAGGAGCAGGTCTGGCCCCTGGAGAGAGGAGGGATGTGTCCGACCCCTCTTCCAGAACACAGGGGCTCCAGAAGACCAACTCCTCAGGTCGGCAGCCGTCCCTAACACTTACCGAGAATCTTGCAGGAGTGTCTGGGCTTAGGTCCGCACCAGTAAAATAGGGTCACTAAGCCGACCTCTGCCTGCATCAGGGTTTCTGGGATGTTGATGACCAAGACGTGGATATGAACGCTGTCTAAAACCCACAAGGCATTACTGCCATTTGCACTTTTTTTTTTTTTTTTTAAATGATCAGAGAATGGCATTGGCTCAGAAGGCAGTGGGAAGCGTGTCCTTGGAGCTCAGGTAGAAACACACAGGACCCCTGAGGACACCTCGGTCTCTGCGCTGTGGCTCTGAGCATTCTGGGTCAAGGCCTGCAGTGCGTATGCGCCTTTCTATTTTGGGGATCCTCCCCATGGAGCACGCAGCTGCTCGCTCCCTTTTCCCCCTCCTCCTCCTCCTGCAGGAAGGGCCCTTTCCTGCTTCAGACATTCAGCCAGGGCGGCCACTAGGCAGAGGCCTGGCCTGAAGACCAATCCCTCCTGCCAGGGCCAAGCAGTGCTCAGTTGGCCGGATACCGCTGGGCGCCACATCTGGGTCCTGCCTGGTTAGCCCAGTTCAGCAAACCAGTGACCTGAAAACCGCAGTCTGTTTGCAAGGGAGGATGCCGGGAGGGGGTTTTGTTGGGCAGCCGGCTTCTGCTGGTATCTGGGGGCTCAGTGCTGCCCTGCCTGGCTTTCTGCCTGGCCCCTGGCCCCTGGCTTCCTTGACTTTAGGCCCAAAGTGACAGGTGTCTGGAGGCTGAGCTTCCTGGGGAGGAGAGTAGACTCTGTCGGAACCCAGGCCAGGGCAGTGGAAAAGCCCAGCTGAGCTGCAGCCCGAGGCATACCCCCATCTATGGTATGTGCCAACTGGGGACAAGCCCTGAAGATGAGGGCCTGGGGATCCCCACAGTTGGAGCCGGCCTGTGTTGACTGAGGCTTCTTGCTTTTGCTGGAAATCTCCAGCAGGAGAACTCAATAGAACTGGGCTTTCAGACAGATATTTGGGTCAGGTGCTGCCCCTGGGATGCCGAGTTCCAGACTTCATGAGGGAATGGGGGAAGCAGGTGCTTCTAGGCTTGGGCTACAGATTCTGATTTCTGCAGTCGACATAGAATCATTTATTAGCGCCCTTCCTTCTCCTCCTCTTGCTTCCTGCCTTTTCTTTCTCCTCCTCATCTCCCCTTCCTTCTCACCAGATTCCCAACCCCCCAAATACCAAAGTTAGAAAAGCAGCCACGAGCCATAGGCTACTGGACTTGACTGCTGAGGGCTCAAGTGTGGCTGCCCCTGCCACCACCTCCCACCCTCCTGGGACCCTGAGGTCTCCCATTCCATCCAAGGCTCAGGCCTGGGCACCCAGTAAATGATCCATGAGCAGCAGCTGCTGTCCCCCCTTGGCCAGAAGTTCCCTTAGAAACCATTCAGGCTAGCCCCTGTGCCAGATATAAGAGGCCAAGGACACACAAAGGAGGAGCATGTCCAAGGCCATTGGGCCAGTTATTGAGTTTAATCACACTTTCTGAAAAGCGGCTGTCTCTTGGCCTTGTCAGAAACAGAAAGAACAGGATCATTTGCAGGAAACCTTTTGCTCCAACGGTTAATTCAGACCTGTCCTGTCACAAGGCTAGGTGCTCTGGGGGTCCAGAGATGGGGAGGAAACGCTCCTTGCTTTCAGAGAGCGGCAGGCCTCACATGGCGACCTTGAGGCTGGCCAGAGCACGAGGCTGGCAGTGAAAGGGGTAGGAGGTGAAGCCGTATTATCCTAGAGACCCCTGGAGGCCTGAGGGAAGAGGGTGTGCCTGAATCTGGTAGACAAGACGCAAACTGTGTGGAGGTGTACAGAGGCTGGGAGAGCCAGGCAGATGGGCGCCCTGGAGGAGGTGGGCGCCTCTCCTTTCGCGGTCCTCAGCCAAGGTGAAACATGGCATTTGCGGCTGCTGCATACACTGCCCAGTTCAGGCCCAGTTCAGAAATGGCCCCCAGCAGGGTAGGGAGGGCAATTTGGCAATAACAGATTTCCCCGGGGGCAGACGCTCAGCTGCGGCTCTAGGTCAAGGGTCAGCAGCCTGTTTTTGTAAAGTTTTATTAGTACCTAGGCACGTCCGGCCAGGAACACATTGTCTACTGCGGAACTGCAACGGCGACCACGTGGCCTGCCAGGCCTGAGAACCGTACCGTTCGGGCCTTTACGGAAGAAGCTTGCCATCCTGACCCAGGTCACTGGGCTTCGGTTCATTCTCTCTGAAGCCACGGTTTCTCCTTATAAGCAGGTACAGGGAACATCCGATCCTCACGCACCCCCCTCCCCGGCCCAGGGTTCTGCTCCCTCTCCGATGCTGCAGCTGGCTCAGTCCCCCTGGCCCTCCCCCGCAGTCCGTGCCTCCATGACTTGTCCTGGTTCTTCCCGCAACTTCTGTTCTTGCCTGACCTGTCGGCATCCAGAGAGGCCTTTCACAGACAGGTTGAGCAGGTGGTTCCCACCACAGACAAGTTCTCGTCCACGGCCCTCCCCCACCTGCCGTGGGGCCCCACAGTGAGCTCAAGGCCACCTCCCGGGCTCCTGCTGCACCAGGAGCACCGCCCTCCCCCAGGGCCTTCTGGCTGCTCCCCTCCTCCCGCCTGGAGGCCCGCTTTGTCCTGTCCGCCTCCCTCCAGCGCTCCGCAGAAGGCCACTCGCGCTCCAGGCTGGCACGCTTGCTCTCACTCCTCTCAGGCTGTGGCTCCGCTTCTCTCCCTGGGCTCCGCTCCTTCTAAAGGTTTTCTGTTTGGGGCCCCCGAGACAGCCTTGCTTTGCACAGTTAGTGGGCAGGAGCCAGGGGCCACTCTCTCTAGCTGCCTCTTCTAGAGTGAGCTCTTGGTGCTCAAGTTATCTGGTGCTGGGACTGCCTGTGGGATACTGTCAGGAAAGTCGAACATTTTCTTGCCTCTTTTTGCCCTTTAAGTCCAGCCTTTGGGGTTTAGAACAATTAACTTGGCCAATATAAAATATCTTCAGGAAGCCAGCCCCCAAACACCAACACCCAACATCTGCTTTCTGAATATAGGGCTTCAAAGAGCTAAGCGCACTGTGGCTAACTGCTGTCCGATCTATTTATTTTAGCCGCATGACAGCTAAGGAACTGAGAAATGCCTTGCCCTTTCCTGTAGTTAAATCTGACATGAAATTACTTTATTGGCAGCATTTTAACAAACAGAAATCTGCCATGCTTCCACCAGCGGCTCAGCTTCAGGTTTCTGGGTGAACCGAGATCATTATGAGGGCAAGGAGACAGCTGCCAGTCTGGGCTGGTTCAGGGTGAGCCTTCTTCCCCGGGGCCCAGCCGCTGGAGTTTCTCACAGAGAGGCCGAACAAGGAGGAGCCATCCTTGAGGACAACGCCCCCGACAGCAACACCATCTCCACCAAATACCACCATTATCATGACGGTCGTCTATACCCGCAGGAGCACCCCCATCTTTCCAGGCGTACATGCATGCACACACACTCACACACACACGTGTACACACGCACACACCGAGGCAGAGGAAATGCTTTGGGTTATATGACACATTCCATGATGTGATCACAGACGCTTTCTATATATAGTGAAAGAAAGGAATATTTTCCATTGTCATTATTTTCGCTATGAAACCCATGCCTGTTGCTGAGTGCTTTGGGGGACCCAGAACATCAAGCATGTATTTGTGGGCAAAATGAAATTAGGATTCCTTCCCCCCAGAAGAAGCCTCTTGTCCCCAAGCGCACACCTTAAAAAACACCTCAGTTTGGATGAGAGATCTCTTGCTTTGTAGAAGGATTTTTCTGCCAATGGCCAATTCTTGTTGCGGTTTATGATGACTTGGTCTGCAGAAGTTAGCCTTGCCTACAGCTGTTCAGAAGTACAGCCAATGAGTAAAGGCAGCTCTCCCTCGAATGACAAATGCTGCTGAGTAAACCATGTTCAAGGCTATTTTAGGACCACCAAGAATGTGTTTGCATTTTCAAGAGTGGAAAGAGAGAGAATATTTACTTGGCCCTACTAGCCCCAGTTCGGTTGTTCAGCGTGGTGAGCGAGTGAAACGCCACTGAATCATATGCTTAAAAAAGGTTCATTAAACGCTCTGTGCACTTAATCTTAAGTAAACAAACAAACAAAAAACCACCTAAATTATTTCTCAGAATATACGTATATGAAATCCCCACATGGTACATTTGAAAAATCTCATTGCATCACTTAAACGTGTATAGTTTTTACTTGTCAGTCACGTCTCGTGCTCCGCAAGGCTGGAAAAGCCATGATGCTCGCTGCCTCCCAGCCTCTGCATCTCTGGTGTCGGAGCTCAGACTGCCTGGTTCTAAATTCTACTAACTGTGCTTGGTACATCTGCAGACGGTTAGTAGATCTTAGAGTCGCAAGTTGGCACTCAGCTGCTAAAATGTGCTTATTCACCAGCACGTGACCTTCTAAATGCACGAGACTAACCAGGTGGCTCTGGATTCTTCTCCCACCTACACAGCTGTCGGGTTTCTCATGCAAGGAAATTCCTGCCTTGTTCGAAAGCCTGTTGCCATTTTACTTAGCTCATTGTTGGGGCACAGGCAGAGAAGTGAGGTCTCCATGCACCTAAGCTTCACGACTCAACCTTCAAAGCTTCCAAGGCCTGGTACCTAATTTTGTTCTTTTTTTTTTTTTTTTTAAGTCATCTCTAGATCTAACGTAGGCCTCGAACTTGCAACCCTGAGATCAAGAGTCTGACACTCCACTGACTGGGCCAGCCGGGCACCCCTAATTTTGTTCTTTTAACGTTGTATTCTCTTTCATAAAGAGGGGCCCCCAAACTGTGTAAGCTTCAGTCCCCACAAAGGAGAGATGCATACCTGGGAGCAGAGGGGAAGGTTCATAAGCTTATGAGCCATAAGCCACCGTTTTTCTCTTTGCCCCATTTAAACTACTCAAGTTGGTGTCCCAGCCTTGAGTCTGCCATCTGCAATCCAGTGGGGCCCTGCTGTGAGGACAGAGAATCGCTCCTGCGCTCGCCTATGCAGAGGCAGAAGCCTCTAGCCTTATCCAGATGGAGCGCTATGACTACCCCACGTGGGGCGTGATTTCCACACAGCTCAAACTGCCCCGGCTCAAAATGACCCAGGACTTGTTTCCAGCTCTTGGATTATCAATGGCTACTTGCTTCCCAGCTCAGCTTCACCAGAAGTCCTATCCCTGAAATATGCCAACAGCCCCTCTAAAAACTCACTCAACCCATCAGGGCCCAGACCAGGGGCTTCCCCACTGACCACACTCCCAATCCCATCAACATCGGCAAGGAGCCAACCACTAGCTGATGGGGCCCGCTTCCAGAGTCCCTGCCAACATGGGGGCACTTGTGAAAGGAAGGCCTGGAGAGCCGGGGACCAGATAGCAAGGGCGAAGGGGTAAGAGCCTCCCATCGCATGTGTGGTCAGCAGCCAAACTGGGGGGCCTCCCTGGGGCCTTTGTGGAATGGACCCAGAGCCTCCCAAACGGGTTCAGAGTACCAGTATGGCTGCATTCCGCCTTTGGCACGGTGTTCTCTGTGAACTCAGTCCCCCTCCCTTCAGTTTCGGTCATTCCCTACGTGCTGGATTCTGCTGGGGAGATGCGAAGTTGCGACAGGGGTTGGTGGAGCAGTTGGGGGAGGGCAGGTGGGGGACAGAGGCCCCGACGACGGACTGAGCCCACTGCCGAGTTCTCATTCTGGATAGATCTTCAGGAACGGCCTTTAAAACATCACTACCGACTGTCATAGGCCCCTTGAGTTAGCTGGGGAGATGGCAGGCTTCCTGGTGATTTGGTAGGACCCTAAACGAGATGCACGTGAGCACGGCTCACTTGACCCAAACTGTCGGCCACCTTTCCTGATTCAGCTTGTGCGCAGCTGCCATGCTCAGGACTAATGCTGCTAGTCCACAGACATGCACACACACGCACATACACACAGAGGTACACATGCATTCAAGTAATTCCTTATTAAAACGTCCTAGAGATATTTGGGAAGGACCATCCTCTGACCCCCACTGGACTGGGGGAGGGTGTGCTTTCCGTGAGAGTCTGCAGCTGCCAACAGCGTGCACATCCTGCTCGTGGCCAGGGCGCTTGTGAGCCATTGGGCTGCCCCTGGCCTACTGTCATCCCAGGGAGAGAGACCCTCCTGGGGGAGGGGAGAAGAGACCTTTACAGCTGGGGAAACTGAGGCCCAGAGTGGGTTAGGGACCTAGGAGAGGTCATATCACTGGGTCCTTGGAAGCCCAGCCCAGAGGGAAGTGAGGAGGGTCTGCCCAGTGGCCCTGGTGGCCTCTGCCATCGGTGTGTGGCCTGGAGCCTCAGCTCTGCCTCCACTGTCCCACTTCTCTGCATGGTTCTAGGCTTGTCAGCCGCATTCCAGCGGGACACCGATGAAGCTTGTTAACCTGGGTCCTGCACACACAGGGTTGTCTGGACCGGGTCAGGGCCTTTGCCTTCGACCTCAGCTTCCATTCCAGCCCCAGGCAGCCCCGGCTCCATCCATCCGACCGTCTGAGACTGACTCCATCTTTCCGTCCTCCCCAGAAGTGATCATCCTTATCCCGCTGGGGATGCCACATGGGAATGTGTTGGGAGGAAAGCAGGGCAGAGTTTCTGCCTGCAGAGAAGGGCCAACATGAGAGTCTGAGAAGCTGGCCCATGGACGCATCTCTCTCAGGCTCCAGGCCTCACCAGTCCTGACGTGAGCCTGTCTCTCCGGGTCTGGAAGTTCTGAAGAGCTAGGAGTGCAAGGCTTAGGGCTCAAGAACCCCTTGTTTTGGGGCGCAACACTTCAGGTCTTTCCGGGGGGGGCAATATGAGTTATGAGCTCCTTAAAGCTACATGAGCCTCCAGGCTTGGGGGCATCCTTAGGAGTCGCCCACACTTCCAGCTGGTGTGTGTCCACTAAAGAAAGGAAGAACGCAGTTCTAGAAAATGCATTTGCTGGGGCTGCTGCCTAGATGGCTCTGGTCGAAGCTCTCTGAAGCCCAGGTCCTCAGGACGGGGCACCAGAGTGCTGCAGCAGCATGACAGGGCCCAGAGAAGGAGGCAGCGCTGCGGGGCCATAGGGACTAGGCTGCCCGCCTCCCTCCCCTCCCTCCACTCCCGGTGGGCATGTCCTTATTTGTCGGAGGGCAAACTGAGGCCTACACTGGAGGGCCATAGGGCAGCATGGGGACCCAGGGCCTGGAGAATGAGATCAGTGGCAATTACAGCTCGAGATGCACCTGCTTCACTGACGCTGTGAGGCACAGGGCAGGCCCGGGACCCATTTCACAGAAAAAGATACTGAGGCTCAGAGAGGGGGAGTGACTCACCCCACAGTCACACAGCAAACAGAACAGCTATGACTTAAAGGCAGGTCTTCTGTGCCTCTTCCAGGGCTCCATCCTGCCCCCCTGCCTGCCACTGCCTACGTCAGGGGCCAAGGCTACAGTATCTGCCGGCTCAGAGCAAGGCAAGGACACCAACAGATTCCCCATTTGGAGGTTGAGATTCTTGCTTCAGACCACCTCTTAGCAGAGATTTGTGCTTGAGACAAACTGACTCCTCTTGGAGCCAGTCAGCAGTCAGGGTTCCCTGGCACTCCCAGCCTCCATGGGATTGTCCAAAGCCTCATGTCTTGCAATTCTGGAAATGCTGAAAATCCTGTTTGAGCTACAAAAAGGTTAGTTTCAATTTGTGAGGAGATCTTTCTGAAAAACAAACGTGCAAGTGAAACATACACTAAACGCGCTGATCCTAACCTTATCCCCCGTGTGGATCGGGGCATATTCTTCCCCCCTTCCTTCCGTCCTGTCTCAGTTCTGCTGCAACATTGTCGTATCCATGGGGCTACCTCCATCATGCCCCATAATGTCTTTACTCCTTCCTTCTGAGCAGGTCTGCTAGGGACCGTCCTTGTCTCCAAGGGCTTGAGATCCAATGTAGCTGACCAATGCTTGGAAACTTGGGAAATGGAGAACTGTGCGAAAGAAAGCTCTGATGGAGTACAGAAGTGCTTGAGAGAGACTGAGAGAAGTAGCAGCAGTCTGGCCCAAGCTGCCCTGTGGGAGCCACCAGCTGGCGGGGTGGGGGGAGGCAGAAGCTAATAAGCCGATGGTCATTTCCACCTTTTTGACCATTTTGTCATGGCCTTATGTGCCCGGCGACCTCTGCAGGGAAAATGAGGTTCCCTGAACCGATGCCTCCTGGTCACCTTTAGCCTCCTCTGTTCTTACCCAGCAAGAACTGTGCACATGTTGGTGTCCATGTTAAGCCACTGGTCAGAGTTTCAAAATGAAGGGTTCATAACAGCCTGCTAGATTTCTTGGGGAAGAGTGACATGTTTATGTATTTTACACGCACACCCACTCACACACACACACAAATACACATACATATATCAGATTCCTTTTTCTTCTTGTGCCCATTTTATAAGCCTAGACTGTACTCTCATAATCTAGACCTTTTCCAAGAAATTTTTGCCCTTTTTGTCGTTCTGGACTAAAAATGGAGAAAGGAAAGAATCACCATGTCATTGTTCAGACGGAACCAGAAATAATACTGACTACAGAGCTGAACTTGGCCCCCGTCAAAAGGGTTGCTTTACTTTTCTCATTATTTAAGGGGTGCAGAAGCTATCACATGCTTTCAAATGCATCTCGGAGAATGTTCATAAGGTTGTGGGGATCACATCCGTGGCTCAGTTTGCTTGTGAAATGGGGTTAGAGATGGCCGTTCCTTTTTGAAAGATGCCAGCGAACTCCCCCACTTCCCCTCCCCACCCTGTCCCCCCAACCCCACCAAAGGTTGACCTGTGAGGGCTCAGGCTGGGAGTCGGGACACCTGGGGTCTAACACAGGTGGACCCGTTTCCTTGTCCTGTTGTCCTTGTCCACTAACTAGCTGTGTGACCACAAGCTAATCACATCCCATTCTGTTTTCTGTAAAAAGAGAAGGTTGAGATGTACTCTCTGTACTCCTCCCGTTCCTCCCACCCCATCCCCCCCGCCTCGACTACATGGACTTAAGCGTCGTGGCACCCGCTTCCCAGTCTGCCACCTCGCCAGCAGCACCCTGGGCCCGGCCATGGCCAGCTTGAGTTCCCTGAAGGGGATCCGGGCTAGAACCCGCTCCCACTCATCCCTTATTGATCCATTTCATCCATTTCTACTTTCAATATATTGGAATTCTCTGAACTGCTTGGGAGAATGCCGATGAAACAGAATCAGTTTGGGACTCAGTGACTTGTTTGTGGGCTGGCCCATGACCGACTGAATGAATGACCAGGAAAACATGTAGCAGAGCCCCCTGCACGCCAGGCCATTTGGTTCATTTGTCCATTGATTCATTCAGCTGCTATTTACTAAACACCTGGTGTGGGCCGAGACAGAGTCCACTGCTCCCGGATGGAGGAGTGGGCACAGGTGAATGGAGAGGCCACTTCTTGTGCCCCCACCCCCGGCCCAGCCCGTTCTTGCCGACCCCGAGAACCTCAGCCCCAGGTGGATTTGATGGCAGAGCTGCCCCTCAAAGTGCTCTTGTCCATGTTGCAGAGAAAAGGCGAAGAAGGAGGCAAGTTCCCTCCTTCCCGTGGATGGAGCCCTTTCTGTGGCAATGAGACAGTGTCCTGCCTGCTGGGCGGGTCAAGGCCCAGGCTTGAGAGGCAGTTGTGGGGTCAGGGAGGGGGCCTGCATCTCTCTGGGCCCTGCTGCCCTCCAGCCAAGCAGCTCTGGGCAAGACCTTTCCCTTCCCTGGGTGTCAGAGCCCCTGTCTCTCCTAGGATGGGGCTGCACTCCCAATGGTAATGGCAGCCACGAGTTAGGGAGGGTTTACTAGGTGCCGCAGGATCTCAGAGCAGCAGCAATGAGATGAGGCATTTAGCATCAGAATCAGCCCAGGAGCTTCAAAAAGACTCAGATCCCTGCACCACCCCCCCACCCCCGCCCGGCTCTGGATGAGAGTGAAACAGTTCATTTGGGGTGGGGGGCTGGGAATCTGGATATGTCTTGGGGAATCTGATGAGCACCAGAGCCCGAGATGTGCAGCCCTGGGGGAATCTCTTTGGATGTTCACTCGGTCGTGACTGTCACGGCCCGTGTGGCGCTAGCTGGGGGCCACCCACACACGTTGACCCCACGTCCCTCACCAGTGAGCCAAGCATGAGGAGACATCAAAGGACCAACAACAATTGTCCCAGTGAGACTTCTATAGCTAAACAGGGGGATTCTTACACAAAAATTTGCTTCAGGAGAAATGCGGTTGCCCCTTAAACAACACAGGTGTGAACGACACGAGTCCACTTCCAGGCAGTTTTCTTCAGGAGAAATACAGGAAGGAACTGTGAATGCGTCTTCTCTTCCTTATGATGTTCTTAGTAACATTTTCTTTTCTCTAGCTCCCTTTGTTGTAAGGCTCTAATAACAGTACGTAGAACATCCCAAATCCGTGTTAACCTACCCAAGGTTACCGTAAGGTCCCCAGTCCACAGTAGGCTGTTAGTTGAGTTTCAGGGGAGTCAAAAGTTACAGTAGGATTTCTTACAGCAGGGCCATGTTCAAGGGTCCTCCGTTTCCCTCCTCCCCTGTAGGCATGGAGGTGTTTTCCAAGCCCTCCTCTTCCCACACACTCCTCCCCACCACCCCACTCGCTTTTCCCTCCACACTCAGTAACATGACAGCCACAGATGATTGTATGGAGCCTTGAACGAGTAGGAAATACTGCATCGCTAACTGCTTTGTTCCCAAAAGCTATGCTTTTATAAATGGAGAGCAGCTCCCCCAAGGTGCAGATCGCAGATTGGGTCCTTTTCCTGTTGTTCCATATCTCCCCAACCTAAGGATGCACCTGCAGAGAGGAATTTCTTATTTAGATAACTTTATACTTTGGGGGGGGGTGGTTATAAGTCATTCTGTAAAAACAAACAAGCAATATCAAACCGTAGAGAATAGAAAGGGCCTCGCCAGTCACCCCCAAGAGATGACTGCTCCAAATGGTCGCATAGATGTTCTTCCAAGCGATTTTTGCATGTACCTAGCAGAGTGTGTGTGTGTAGAAATAGAGGTGCCCGTGCCCCTATGATCGGTCTGCAACTTGTGTTTCCCCTAAACAGGATAGCTCAGCCAGCTGCCCCAAAGCCCACAGCCAGATCTACTTTCCTCCAGAGGCTCTATTGTGGTCCCATTGCGGACCTCAGTCTGATGTATTTTACCAAGACAGGGAGGCACCCTAAAAGTTCAATGTCTACATTAGGCTTTTCCTTCTTAGTAACGGGGGTCTCTATAGACAGGTCCTTGCAGTGTGCCCTCAAACGCCCATCTAGGACACAGTTCTTTCCATGGCTTCCACACAGCTGAACTGAGCTCCCCCTTATGCGGGCAGAGAAGATCCTTTGTGGGACTTCCTGTGGTGTTTGGTACACAGAAAGCATAATGCCTAATTCGAAGTGTAACAAGACAGTTTACATGAAACACAGCAACAAAGAAGCAGCATTGTGGTTCTCAAAATAGGCTGTATTATATAGTTTTGACAACTATAAGTCCCAAAATGGAGAGGTGTTTTATCTTGCAAGTGTCCTGTTCATTAGCTTTCATGTGCCAAGGCTTTATAAAAATTTCTCTCTCCCTCTCTCTTTCTCCTTCTCTGCCACAGGGACCCGTTAAAAGGAGACAGGAAGGAGATCATTTCCAGTTTCCAGGCATGGCTGATGGGGGCTACCCTAATAAAATCAAGAGGCCTTGTCTGGAAGACGTTACCCTTTCTATGGGCCCGAGTGCCCACCCCAGCACGGCCTGTGTGGAGCTGCAGGTTCCTCCGCTAACGATGAACCCCAGTGCCACGGCCATGGGAGGAGCGGGCCATTCGTTACCCCTCGAGACGAATCCCATGAACGGCAGTGTCATGGGCTCGCCATTCGTGGTGCCTCCGGCTGCAGAAGTGGGACTGAAAGGACCCCCTGGGCCCTACTACGACAAAGCCAACAGCGTGCCGGCTGTGGACCAGGAACTTCAAGATCTCCTGGAGGAACTAACAAAAATTCAAGAACCTTCTCCGAATGACCTCGATCTTGAGAAAATCCTGGGCAGCAAGCCGGAAGAACCACTGGTCTTAGAACACCCGCAGGCAACCCTGGGTACCACTCCCAAGCCTCCAGTGCAGATGCCCCACTTGGAGAGCCTTGGTGCCAGCAAGGAGTTTGCTTCGAGTTGCAGCCAGCTCACGGGGGCGGGGCCGTCGCTTCAAGTCCCGCACTCCCCAGCCGGGATCAGCTATGGGATCCCACCCCCAAGTAAGCGGGGGGCCTCGCCCAGCTCTTCAGTGGCGCACGCCAAGAGCCAGGCCCCGGGGGTGCCCCAGGCCGCTTTGCCCCCAGTCCCGGTGCCGCAGTGGCATCACGCCCACCAGCTGAAGGTGCTGGCGGCTAGCAAGCAGGGGTCCGCTAGTAGGCCGCAGGCGCCCAGCCCAGGCTGGTCGGGCCTGCCGCCTCCAGGCATGTCCCCGTCTTACCGCCCGGTACCATCTCCGCAACCGCCACCGCAGTTCAGCCCTCAGAGCCTCATGGTGTCATGCATGGCGTCCAGCAACCTGCCAGGGAGCGCCTTCCAAGCCTCCCCCAATGCCTTACTCGCCAGCCTGGCGTCCGGTGGCACCACCGCCATGGGGCCCGCCATGCTCTACACTCCTGAGAAGCTCCCCAGCCCTGTGCTCAGTCAACAGCCGCAGTTCAGCCCCCAGAGCTCCATCCTGGCCAACCTGGTGTCCTCCGGGGTCAAAAGTCCTCCGGGGCACCTGCTGTCCGCCCTGCCTGCCAGCAACGCGGGGCCCTCCCCGCCCTACCGGCCGGAGAAGCTCTCCAGCCCGGGCCTGCCGCAGCAGTCCTTCACTCCGCAGTGCTCCCTCATCCGGAGCCTCACACCCTCTGGCCACCCGCTAACGCAGCCGCCGCCGCCACCGCCGCCGCCACCGCCGCCCCGGCAGTCAACGAGCACCATCTTCAAGCCCTTGACCACCGACTCATCCAAAACCCTGAGCGTGATCATGCAGCAGGGGCTGCCCAGCCCCGGCCCTGGAATCCCAGAGCCCTTTACCTTCGGCAACACCAAGCCCCTGTCGCACTTCGTTTCTGAGCCAGGCCCCCAGAAGGCGCCCTCTGTGCCCTCTGCCGCCGCTAGGCAGACGGCCCTGCTCCACTACCTGCAGCAGGCGCCGCCGGCCTCTTCCACCACCGCCTTGTCCACCGCCACTGCCGCCTTGCAGCCGCCGCAGCCTGACCACTCGTCCTTCCTTCTGCACCAGATGATGCAGCAGCCCCAGCGCTTTCCGCGGCTGGGGGCGCGGGACTCCATGCCTTCTCTGCCCAGACAGGTAAGACGATCTCGTGTCCGGTGGCGGTCCTTGGTTCTGGAACTAAGAACCGTGTCTTATGCTATTGGCGACCTGGCTCTGGAAGCAAACGTGGCTTTAGTCCTCTCTGAGCCCAGACTTGACTTGGGAAAAGTCTATTTCAGCCAAATTCCGTGTGGTCCAACTGTAGTATTAATGAGGCCAGCGTCATGGTTTCAGTGCCTGTGTGGGCCACTTAACTCCTCTGGGAGGAAACGTGTACCCAGAAGGTGCTGCCAGGGGAAGGGGACCAGGGGAAGGCAAGGCTCTGCCCTGGGCCACGTGGCATGTTCCCTCACCCAGGGCTAGCAGACACTTTGCAGGATGCAAGGAAATTGCACTGAAGAATTTAAATCTTGTCCCTGCTGGCATAAGGCTTGCACACGGAGCCTTCTAGAAATGGCCCAGCAAACTTCTGCTGAGCAGGTCCAAATGAAAAGGACAGATACGTAGAAAGTAGTTACTCTTAGCGTCTCCATTCTACAAAGAAACTGAGGCTCAGAGAGTTGAAATGACTTGCCCAGAGTCATACAGCCAGGGGCAGAGCAGGAACCGGAAACCAGGAAGTCTTAGTTCAGAGCCTGTGCTCTTCCCAAAATCACTGTGATCTCTCCCTCTCCCTCATCTCCTACAATCTGACCGCTAGACTCAGCTGGTCCTTCCTGAGCGGTGTGGACCGCAGGTGGCCCGCGTCAGTGCTCCGCTCGCTGCCTGTGTTGGTTATCTCTTGCCGGGTAACAAATTACTCCAAAACATCTGCTTACAACAACACACATGTATCACCTTGCAGTTTCCGTGGGCCAGGAGTCCTGGCATCACCTGGCTGGGTCTTTTGACCGTGAGTCACTCGTAAGTTTGTGGTCATCTCCAGCTCAACCAGGAAGGTTCTGCTTCCAAGTTCACTGCCAAGGTTGTTGGCAGGAAGCAGTTCCTTGCAGGTGGTTGGACTGAGGCCTCGGTTCCTCATGAGCTGTTGGCTAGCGGCCTCCCTTGGTTGCTTGCCATGTGGGCCTCCTCATAGAGCACCTCACAACATGGCAGCCGGTTTCATCTGAGTAAGCAAAACAGAATATGCCAGCAAGAGAGGAAAGGGAGTGCCAGCAAGTCAGAGGTCACGGTCTTTAGAACCTCGTCTCGAAAATGATGTCCCATCTCTTCTGCTCTATTCTGTTCTTTAGACACAAACATAAGGTGTGACTACCAGGAGGCAGGGGTCACTGGGGACCATGTCAGATACCTGCCTACCCAGGGTGCTGTTCATCCTTGTCCCTCCTTTGGGGAGGGACCTTAGTCCTCCCTGAGTTCAGGTCCTCTTGGCTCTTTGTCTGAACTCAGAGATAACTCTTAAAGTGGTTTCCCCCAATAAAGCAGCCATCACTGCAAACACTACCTTCAAGCGACCACATATAACAGAGAACTGACTGTGTTTCACATTTGCTCAGAAGTTTCCAGAGGTTCCATGTGCCTTCTTAGACTCGGTGCTCTTCAGGCCCACCTGGTACTTGACTTCTATCATCCGGAGTGCTCATAGTTTCTGGCCCACTCTGCATTCGCAGTCTTACTCCTGCCATTCCCTGTGCCTGGCTGTCCGTTCCCACCTTCTGGCTCCTGTCCCACTCCTAACCCACTCCTACAGCTCCTAAGGTGCCCTCCCCTCCAGGAAGCTTCTCCAGACAGCCCCGGGTACTTCCATCTCCCATGCGGGCTCCCTTTTCTGTAGAGAAGCCAAGGAGGACAGCTTGGCCAGGGACCTGGCCTGTGGGAAGTAGCTGTCAGGGCTGACCTCTCTTCTGAGGGCCCCGGATGAGTGTGACCAGGGAAGCCCCTGGAGGATAGGACCCGTGTCTTTTTCCTCCGTGACTCATGAGAGCTCCGTGCCTGGGAACCAGTCCTCGGTGAAGTGTTCTGACAGGCTGGTTGAACATTAAACGCAGTAATACATCTAAAGATTGTTGAACGGGGTCTCGCGTCACGAGATACTTGCCAGTGACAGTTTGCTATTACTAAGACTAACTCTTGGCCCTGAGTCTCCGGATCCCGTTTCTGGGGCCTGAAATGTGGCCCTCGAAAGCGATGCTGTGTGGGGACGGAATATGAGCGGTGCTCCCTGCAGGTGGGCAGCGGTTGTGGCACCTGCTGACCACGTGGTTCTCCCTGTTCCGGGCTCAGCCCCACTGAGGCAATTCCGGGCCCGCTGGAAAAGGGAACTGGCCATCTTCACCCCGCAGGCAGGGGTCTCTCGCTTGGTGCCCCTTGCCCAGCTCCCGTATTTCTCAGCTCCGGCGATTTCGGTGGACCGTTTGTTTGCACTGAAGGGAAAAGGCATATGCCATCTGGCAGTTCAGTGTGGCGGCTGAGGCGAGGGCGTGGGGGTTCAAGTCCAGGTACCGCCACTGACCGGCTCTGTGCCAGGAACAACGTCACTCAGCCCCTCTGAGCTGAAATAGCCCAGAGCCCGGCACAGGCTTCGTGGTCAGTCGGGGCTGGTGCGGGCCCCGGGCTGGAATCGACTGCCTCGGGGGTCGGATGCGTTTCCAAATTCAGAACATTTGGGACTTTATTTTTTTTTTTAAAGATTTTGTTTATTTATTTGACAGAGAGAAATCACAAGTAGATGGAGAGGCAGGCAGAGAGAGAGAGAGGGAAGCAGGCTCCCTGCTGAGCAGAGAGCCCGATGCGGGCCTCGATCCCAGGACCCTGAGATCATGACCTGAGCCGAAGGCAGCGGCTTAACCCACTGAGCCACCCAGGCACCCCATTTGGGACTTTAGAAAGCTAATATGGTGCTTTTGCAAAGTATCACGTAAGCCTCTGGCAGCCTAGGGCAGCATTTCCTTATTCTTATGGAAAACTATGAATAGTTCCCAAAGTCCACGACCCATTTTTGTCCCCGAATAAATTCCAGTGCCAAACTTACCAAAACAAATGGGCTTTTCGAGCTTTTGGGGTTTGAAATCACAGATAAGGAAAGCGGACCTGGAATTATGAAAGGAAGGCACATGCAATTATGAAAGAAGGCTCCCCTTGGAGTCGGGACAAGTGGCCCTGGCCTGTGGGGTTGTCAGAGCCTCCCTGTGTCACCCAGGCCTCTGACATCTCTCTGCTCTTAATCAAGTTGAATCTTGTTTCCAAAACTTGGGGCTCCTTCTCCTTGAAGGAGCTCCTCCCAAACATCAGTCTGAACGCCGTGAGTGGAGCTTACATTTGCTCAGAGATGCAAACAGGGCCACTGAGGAGGCAGCTTGAGGGCCCCCAGTGCACATGGTTTGCAGAGCTGGGAGCGCAGTGTCCTGGCGAGGAGGGATGTGGATGGTGGCCAGTTGGAATAAGAACAAAAAGGCTCGAAATCTGATCCTTGAGGCAGGCCGAGGCACAGGGGAAGGGGGCAGCTGGGGAGAAATGGACCAAAGAGGCCCAGGACATTGTTTGGACAGATTCTGAGAAGGGCAGGAGGGGAACCAAGCCTGCCTTGAGGAAGACGGGATGAGGCGCCTCTGGGGTTTGCTACGATTTCTACCTTTACCCATGAGCCTCCCATCCCGTTAGCCGCGGCAGCGGTGAACACCAGGAATCACAGAGAGAACTCGCCATCTTGCCTCCCCGACGGGCTGAGCCGGCCGCGGGGGTCTGGGCAGCTTGGTCTGAGGTGGCACCTCAAGGGAGCCCTCTTGCTACGCTCCGCCGTGGGGGGGTGGTAGCACCCCCAGGGCCCAGGGCCTGAGGGCGATGACACTGGGCAGGGGACATGGCCGTGGGGGACGGGTGTGCTTGGCAGGCGGCAGGCCCCTGCACTGGCCTTGAGGCCAGGTTCAAGGGCACGCAGGATCTGGAGCCCTATTGTCCCGATCCCAGCTCTGTTACTTTTGATATTGGCCAGCTCTTTTCCCTCTCCGGGTCATACTCTCCCTATCTGTAAGCTGGAGATACTCCTATCCCTGTCTAATGGCGCTGCTGGAAGGATTAAAAGAGGTGAGGTACAAACGCTGGGCGTAGGGTCTGGTTCACAAAAATGCTCCACGGATGTTAGCTGCTGCTTTTTCTAGAAAGTCCCTGAAACTTACAACACCAGTAACCCAGTGGAGTGGGTTAGACTGCCTCAGTGTCCAGGTTCCTCTCTAGCTGTTGGCAGAGGAGGGGCGGTGGGTCAGGGAGGACATTTGCCAGGTGGCTGAAGAGAAGTCAAGTAGAGGACATGAGTCGGTGACCCCAGGAAAGAGCCGAGCCACTGAGCCCGGCCATAGCTTTCTGAGCACCCCCGGCAGGAGAGAAGGGGAGAACGTCCGCCGCCCCCTCCCTCCCAGGACGACCGCTGATAGGCCCAGAGAGCCAATGGCAGGGCGAGCACGGGCTAGCCTTGCTGGTCACCCAGCACCAGTGCCAGCAGAAACGCTGCTTCTGCCTTGCCACTGGCATTGGGGGAATGGGTGTCCCCTGTTGTCGCTGTGTTCTTAGAGCCTTGCTTAGGGCCCCAGATGGATGCCAGCACTCGGAGCACCCCTGCTGAAACTGCAGGGCCGCCTCCCCCTCCTCTCCCCTCCCCTCCACCATTCACACCCACTCCCCAAGCCTCCCACAAGAACCTTTGCCAAAACTCAAGATTCCTCTTGGTTTGAATTTCCAAGGCTGTGCTCACCTGCTCAATAGAGCAGAACCTTTAATTACTGCTGTCTCGGTTAGCACTGCAAATTAAAATCTTTACATTTGCACCATGACCCCTCATGGAAAACAGAAGTGATAAAACCAGGCTAGACCAAGACAACTGTCTCTTCTTGTCAAAGTGACATCGGCTCCACTTTCCACCCGAGAAAGATTCAGGAGAGGCACCGTGTAACGATTCAACAATTTTACACACTAACTCGGTGCTCATCACATTATGTGACTTTTGAGACTAATGTGACACAGTGCGTTAATTATACTTGTATAAAAAAACTTTAATTTTTTTTTAAAATTCAAATTTAAGAAAAAGAGAGGGAGAGTTGAGAGTGATGGTGGTCCTGGGGAGCCTCCTTCCGGTCTCAAATTGTTCATAAGCATTGGAAAGCAGGTGACAGTTTTCTTGCTAACATACTGGACCCCCCCCCCCACTCCCGGGAATCAGATGTACCACATATTGTCAGGGAGGACCTGTGACCTTGGAATTGCTGGTCCTTTCACTGGTTTCCTTTAGTTCTTCTCTTGTTTTGAGAGTAAGGGCTGGGAGAGAACCCTCCTAAAAGGGCTCCGCTATTAGGAGAAAAATTTCCTTGCATTTGTCTTTTACTAATTCTGGCACAAAGCATCACGGATTTCAGTCCGGAAGTGAGTCCCGCTGCAGTGCAAGAGCCGAGGCCTCTGGGCAAGCTGTCACCAGGCGCGGGAGGATGGGGGCGGTGAGTCAGGTTCCCGGTGCCCCCGGGTCACGGCTGGGCTGGCTCTACACGCATCTTCTCTGCCAGATGGGGCAGCCTTTTCCTGAATAAGCATCTTCATTTTGTCTGTGAGCACGACTGTACACACAAGCTTACTTTTTCCTTTCATTCTAAATTGGGCTGCAAAATGCTATTTCGTTTGGGGAAGCCTTTTTTTAGCTGCTTTGGGAGGAAATATAATTAGACACAGTGTAACATACATTTTTGAAAATTCAGGGACCGGTTTCTCCGTGTTGACCAAGTTTCGTTTCAACCACTCTGAATGGCCATGAAACGAAACTCCACTGGGCGCTGAATTTGGGAAATGCAGACTCAGAAGTTGGTACTAATATTACCCAGAATCTGGTTTTTCTTTCTGTTTCTCTTCTGGTTTCTGAGAATCATTAAGGATCCTCCACCTCAAAGCTATGTCCCTTTTTCAAAAAGCAGAATTTTTTTTTTTTAAATGCACTGCTTGTCAAGTACTAACCCTTTAAACATCGGTGGTACTTTCTGTCTCTGCAGTGAGGTCCACGCCGAAGCTGATGGGGGTGCAAAAAGCCCCCAGTCAGAGGCCTCCATCATAGAGATCAACAGAGCGAATTTTATAATTGCTTAGTGATTGCATTATGAAGGCTCAAACACAACCATTTGCAGAAACCTCCTATCAAGTTTTTGTGGGTTTTTTATTTGTTCATTTCTCCTTAAAACACTTGAAAAGAAACCATGAACTTCGCTGAAGCTGAGGTGCTCAGAATGAGATGTTTAGAAACAAAGCGTATAAATTGTTTTCTTTTGCGGCATTTACCGAGAGGACCTGCTTATTTCTTGCTGTAAAACCAGGGAAGGTTTTCAGAGAGTAGAAGAGGACAGAAGTTCTCTGAGCTGCTGTTGTGATCTCAAGTGAAAAGTTAGCAAAACGTAAAAAGTGTCTAGAGTGAGTGGAAAATCACAGGGGGCCTGCGCGCTTCAGCTGTGGCCCTAACACCCCACATGCAGGGCCGGATGCAATCCGCGCATGCGCACTAATGGGACTCCTCTGCCTGCCCCCTTCCCTCCCGCATCCCCCGCAGCTACTCCCTGTCAAACCCGTGAATGGCCGCATAGCACAGATTTAGGAAACCTCTTCTGAGTCCATTTGTACTTTTAGCCTCTTCTTTCCCTTGGGGGTTGACAAATCCCAAGATCTGGGCCTGCTGCTAAACGTGGCCGTGTGTGTGCCCTGGCTGGCTGCTCATGAACTTGAGGGTGGGCAGAGGATGGAACGCTATTTATGGTTAAAGCAAACCCCTCACCAACCCCCTCACCACCAAAGAACTTTCTGCTTTTTTCTAAGGAGTCAAAAAAGTTTGGATTTCTGTTGGATCTTGTTAGTTGTTGTCCACGGTGACAGATGATTCTTTGTCTGTGTGTGTGTGTGTGTGTGTGTGTGTGTGTGTGTGTTTTGTTGTCATGAGTTGACTCATTTGAGTCCCTCCCATCAAAAGGAGTTGAAAGTCAAAGGAGCTGTTGAAAGTCAAAATGCATGCACAGGTCCAGAGAGATCTCATTTCCACTGCAGACGCACAGGTGCCCCCAGCACAGCCTTCCCGTGCTCCTGCCTCCCAGCAGACTACCAGGCTTCTGAGACAGAATGGAGTCAGTGAAGAGGCAGCGTTTCTCTCTTTCTTCCATACTTTGGTCCTTCTCCCATGTGAATAAAGTTTCCTGTTGGATTAGGACATGTGCAGCTGGGAATCGCACCGAGCCCACACAGCTCGATTTGGCTGTTGAAGCTTAGGTATCCAGGCAAAAGGGAAGCAGGCACTTCAAGAAATTATCACACAGCTTTGGCCTCAACGTGGCCCTTGAAGGCTTAAAAGGTGCATAGCCTATTTCGTCAGAAAGTATTCCAAATTTTGCTTTGCTCTGGGGGGCTTTGGATTTGAATCCAAAGGAGCAAGTTCTAGCTGGTTATCCCCCCTGAGCAGAAGAGGAGAGCACAGTTGTGGGGAGCTAGACTTTTTCCATGGGTCCATGGCTGGGTGGTACATGAAGAGAATTTGCCAAAGCCAGCTAACTCTCTAGGCCAATAGATGAAGGTGGACTCCTCGTTTACAGTTTTGAGTGATGATCGTATATTTCCAGGTGACCGAGCTTTGAAAGGTGTGGGAGGCCCCCAGCCACCTCTGAGTGGGAGTCAGTGGGAATGATTCCATGACCCTTTCACTCTATCAGGCCACACTTTCAAAAACAAGCTCTGTAAAATGAAAACAGAGAAAATGTTGACCCCCATTAGGGTGGCTATTATTTAAAACAAAACAAAACAGAAAATCACAAGTACTGGTGAGAATGTGGAGAAATTGGAAATCGTGGGCACCATGGGTAGGAATAGAGACTGGCGCGGCCAGTGTGGGAAATAGTATGGCAGTTTCTCAAAATGCAAACATAGAATTACTATATGACCCAACAATTTCACTCATTGGCATAGATTCCAAAGAACTGAAAACAGGTCCTTGACCCGAAATCTGTTCACCAGTGTTTACAGCAGCTCTTTCCATAGCAGCCCAAAGGTGAGAAGAACCCAAATGCCCGTAACCAGTGAATGGGTAAGCACAGTCTATCTGTCCGTATTACAGACTATTATGTAGTCTTAAAGAGGAAGGGAATTCTGACACCTGCTACTATGTGAATGAATTTTAAAGACATTATACTCAGTGGAAGAAGCCAGACACAAAAGGACAAATGTTGTATGAGTCCACTCCCGTAGGTACTTAGAGTAGGCGAATTTATAGAGACAGAAAGCAGTGCGGTAGATGCCTAGGGTTGGGGGAGAGAAAAGGGGAAGTTGCTGCTTAACGGGGGTCTAGAGTTTCAGTCTGGGTTGAAGAACACGTTCTGGAGATGGATGGTGAGGATGGTTGCACTTAAAATGGTTCAAATGGCAACTTCTACCACAAAAAAAGAAAGACTTGAGTTTTGAAACACTCGTCAATCCTGTCCTCATCAGAAAGAATATTTTGTTTTCAAATAATATGAGTGTGCAAGGCAAAGATGGCTTTAGCCCGAGCTACATGTTTTCTGTCCGAGACAGGCGCCGTAGTGACTACGTGGGTGCCTATCATCTTCGTGAGCCAGCTGGGGTTTCTGGATGTCTAGTGAGGTGCGTAGCCAGCACTTAGAAATCACTTTCTTGGTCAGTTGAAGGCAATTTCTGTCCTTTCTGGGTATTTTGGAGACATGACAACACATAGGTCAGGGAACGGAGAAGCGACCAGAGACAGGAAGAGACATTATCTCTGCTTCTGACTGGGGTTAAGAAACCCCACTTGCTTCCTTGGTCCTCCGGTGCGTCTACAAGTCTAGACATACTACGATGATTCACAGCTTGCTGATTAATGCAAGAGCCAACAGGATGATGCTGGGGACTCGCCATGTGTGACTAGCTTTCTGTGCAAACTCTCTCTCTGGAGCAAGTGCTGGGTCCTGGAGTAGAGTTCTGGAAGAAGTTAAGGTTCTCAACCACAATGCGGGCCAGCTCCTAAGGCCTTGACTCTGGCACACAAAGTAGGAAGTGAGGGCCTCTGACCAAGGCCCAGATGACTTTTGAAAAAGTCGACACACCTGCTTCTTGTGTCCCGACTCACGTGCCCAGCTCCCAAGACATTTGGTTTCCGAATTTCAGGGCTTGGTGAGGTTCACGTTGTAATCAGTTATTTGGGTCTTGTCTGCAGCACCACTTGATATCAACAAGGAAGAAGGCTTCTCTGGCTCTGTCAAAGTGAGCTGAACGACCCTTTGGAGGAATGAATGGAAGCTGGCGGGAAGGGGGGATGAGACAGATGAATTACATCTGCTGGTGTTGCTGAATTAGGCTCTTGGGACTATTTTTGAGTGTTTCCGAGTAATTAGGGGTAGAAACTCGCAGACTTCAAGGCTGAGGAACTCAGTCTCTCACATGGGGCCGCCCTCCCCACCCCCACTCCGACCATGCTGTATTTTTCTGGTCCAGCTGTGCCTGGCATTCCCCAAGAGTGAGATCTGAGAACACAGGGTTCCTCCAACCCCTAACGCACCCATAGTTGCTCACCCCCAGGAGTGGTTTGCACTGGCTGTTCTGCGGTGCTGGTGGTCATCGTTTGATGCATCGTGGAAAGACAGAACAGGACCTCTGGCAGCCATTTCGCATAGCACAGTGACAGCAGCACATAAGAACCGCCCCTCCCTCCCCCAAAAAAGTTGGCTTGGAAATGCAGGCCACTTTTTTTTTTTAAGATTTTATTTATTTATTTGAGAGGCAGAAATCACAAGTAGGCAGAGAGGCAGGCAGAGAGAGAGAGAGAGAGAGAGGAGGAAGCAGGCTCCCTGCAGAGCAGAGAGCAGAGCAGAGATGCGGGGCTCCATCCCAGGACCCTGGGATCATGACCTAAGCCGAAGGCAGAGGCTTTAACCCACTGAGCCACCCAGATGCCCCGATGCAGGCCACTCTTACCACTGTTCCCCCGCCACGTGAGATCCTTTCGTGCCACTCGGAGCTGGCACAAGTATTCCCCACAGAAACCAGTATGTTTCAGCCAGTCCTGAGAGGAAAGCGAGTGGCTTTCCTGACCCACAGCCTATTTCTAAGTCTGCTGTTTCCCTCTGGCGAGCGCAGTGTCAAAGAAGCCCATTTTGAAGGCCGTTCAGCCTATGTTCTTCTCACTTCAAGCTTCGGTTGTAACTTAGAAGTTCTTCTAAGTTCCAGTTGTCTTTGAATAAGCTCTCACCCTTGGTTTAAAAATTTCAAAAAAGTTAAAACAAAAGCATTAAGAGGTTTTCTTCACTAGCTCACGAGTGTGGATTTTTACATTCTTTGTGGAAATGATAGTTTGAGGGTTTTGTTTTGTTTGTCATTTTGACAGCTGTATTGTTTGTGTCTTTTATTTGCTTCATTAGTTTTTCATTTGGAAGTGTCTTCCTTGGCAGACTAATTACATTACAAGGAGATTCCTTCCCGCTACCCGCTAGAAAGGTCTTCTGACCTCAGGGTCCTTGAGAGATTTGAAGACAAGCGTGACATTACCCCCGAGTCTTCTCTCCCCAGTTCTTCACCCCTGTCCTGGAGGCTTGCCTCTGACCTGAGCGTAAGGCACTGGAGTGAGACCCTCGGGGTGGGTGAGGCTTTACTCAACTGAGCGAAATGCTCCTGCCCTATCAGTCCCATTCAGAAGGGAACGGGAAGGTCACGCTTTGTTCCTGCCTCCCAAAATCTCATTTGCCGTGGTGCCAGCAGCATCTCCTCTTGGCCCTGCCTGAGCTCCTTTTCCAGGCAAACTCCAACCTATATACCTCCCCACTCCCAGAAGAGGTACCCGAAAGCCGAGTGTTTCTCTGTAAACTTGCACTTGACTTGTGTCTATTTCCCACTCTCGGGGTAAATAAAGTCTGTGACAGAATATTGGACTAGGGATGAGAAACTGGAATGAGCCCTCATGATTGTCTCTAGAGCCATCAGCATCCTACTTGGCAACACCGCTTATGGGCTTTTAATATTTTGTTTACAGTTATTACCTCTGAAATCTCTACTTTCTGGTATGTTGTCAGACTTTTCAAGGGATTTAAAAATTCAGGAGCTCGATGCCAATAATTGCTTTTAGGAGCTAGCCCTGCCTATTTTCTATAGATGACTTCCAGTTTGGACCATCAATTATTTTCCTCACAGAAACCCACAAAGTACATATTCAAGTTACTTGGAATCGGATATGAACTAGGAATCCTTAATGTAGTTCGGCTTCTAAAATGTGTATCGCACTCAACTCATGCGAAACAGAGTATTTAAGAGCTTGAGCAGCTCACTTGAGATCTGAATGAAGACCCCAAGCCTGTCATCATTGACCTGCACCAGCCGCCTTTGCCGGAGCAGGTCACACGCGTGGTTCATGTGTGGTAGATTTCTTTGTAAACTGGTCCGAGCACAAAGGAGCATGACTTGAGGCTGACCGGGGTCCAACAAGCCCTGGGCTTCATCACTGGGAATGGGATGCTCTCCAACAGGAGGCTGGAAGTAGAACCCGGACCTCATGAACTCAGAGGTCTGGGTCACGAATGACAGGAAAACCAGCTCATACTGGCTTGGCCAGTGAAAGGAGCTGACTGAGTCCTGTAAGTGCAAGTCCAGAGGTTGGGTCCACTTCAGGGGTGATTTGAATCGGTAGCTCAACAGTTACAGAGGAAGCTGTTTCTTTCCTGCGCTCTGGTCCTGGGCCTTCATCCTCAAGCTGGCTCCCCCTTGTGGGCGCACACAGCTGCCGGCAGCTCCGGGGGCTACAGGCTTCCTCGTCCCTCATCCAGCCGAGCTGGAGAGAGGGTCACTTCTAGAAGCTCTGTCGGAAAAACAAGGAGGCTTCTTTCCCAGAACACCCTGATTGCATGTCTACTACGCCACTTCGTGGGAGTGGAGCCGAGCGCCCCACTTCTAGAGCCCTGGGTGACGCCAGGTTCCCCCAAAGCTTATAGGGGCAAGCAAGACCGACTGAGCTGTCATAACTGACCTCCTCCGCCATCCATCTGCCCCCTCCTTCCCAAGCACAGGCCTCCCAAAATGCTCACTGCTATAGAAAGCCTATTTACTCCCTCCCCAAAGGGATTCAGCTCCAATCTAGGAAACAGCAGGTGATGCACCGTCCTCATGTCCCAGGACACCTTAGGGCTTTTGGAAGGTTAACAAGCTTCTAGAATTTAATAGTTAGGAACTGAATTGTGAAGATCGTCAATCCATCCTCTTCACTGCCCATAGACCACTGTGCTCCTTGGGAAGACCATGGGGCTCCTGAAAACAGCCCCGTCTTAACCCATAGCCTTAAGCCTCATGTTGCAAGCATTCCCCCAAATATCCACGACCTGGGTGTTAGTTGGGTCTTCAGAGAGGAGTGGCCCTGGGTATGGCTATGACATAGATCAAGTTGATTTGAGAACTTGGCCCGTTTCCCGGAGTCCCTCACCTGGCCAACGTCTCACCATCCTTCGGGTCACAGCTGAAAGCTCGGTTTTGCCATGAACCACCACCCAGACTAGGTTGGGTTCTCCTGTTTGTTCTCAAACACTCTGCACTTATCAAGCTATACCAGAAATCTTCGTTTCGGTGTTTCAGTAAATACGTGTCGCACAAATATATGAAAGGTTGACTGAGCAGGCCGCAGCTACAGTACTAGACGACTACACTATACGTTTTACAAGACAGGATGACAGGTGTTCCAGAGGAAGCAGACAGACACACACACACACACACCACGGAGAACCCTAGTGTCCTTGGCAATGGCACGGACAGTTTAGGAGCCTCTGTCTCCCTCCTTCTCTCTGGCAGTCTGGTACATCAGGGGCCTAGGGGACCTCCCTACCTACCAGAGCCCTGGGCCTCCTGGCCCTACACAGCAGCCCCTTGAGTACCCATCTCCCTCCTGTCCCACGCGCATCTGGTTTGTAGATGGGCAGTTGGGGGAAAGTGAGAGACGCCCCTCAGTTCACAATAGCCTCCAGGCAGCCAGGTCCAGAAAGCTGATCTGGGTAAACCCCTCACTTTTCTACTGAGGTATGGCAGTCCCACAGTCCCACAAGGTCATGAAGTGATTGGCTCTGAGTAACTGCTGGAGTCCCCTGATTCCCGGCACAGGTCCTGAGCTCATAAATTCTGCTCTTGAAGCAGGCACACGGCTTCAAATCTGGGGACAGGATATGAATTTCATGTGCTCTTGAAAGTTTATCACCACTGCTGTAATCCTCTGCTATTAAATATAATTTTACAATAAACTAAACCCTTAAATGAATTTATTCAGAGAAGGCCAATTATTTACTAAAGTCCACAAACTAGCTAGCAGTATATCCTGCACATACTGACTTTGAAGACACTATCTAAGTTTAGTGTAACTGATGGACCCTTTTTCATTGGATGTCCACACATCAAAAAGGACGTCTGTTCATCCAGCATTAGTGATAGGTCATGCATATGTTTGCCTTTCTGGTTCCCAGAGCTAGACCTCATTTCTTCAGAACAGCCCCGTAATCCACCCATTTACTGGGTTGCAAAGCTTCAATGAGGGAGAGAGAGCAGTACGGTAGCTACCAGAACTTTCTCTTCAGGGCAGTGTACTGTGTTTACTGAGGGCTGCTGGACATGTCCAGCGTTTCCCCATGACTTGTGTAGCCTCGCTCATAACTGGGGTGAGGAAGGAAAATAACAGAAAGAGATATCTGGCCCAGGAAATTCTGGAAACTCCAATAAAACTCAGACAGAAATTAAGTCTCTGAGCTGTGAGCCAAGTGTGTAAGGGAAGAGACAGGGGAGAACTACTTGCGTTGCTCACTACTCCCTGTGGCACCTCACGGGCAGTGTAAGGAGTGGTTGGGAGGAAGGGTTTTCTTTGTATTTGGGGCAGAAAGAAGAACTGAGTAGCCACGTGCTCCTTTGTGTCTGCCTTCAGTATGGGGTTAGAAGCCTAAGACATGCATTGGGGTGAGAGGAGCCTCTGCCCACAGTGCTGGTGGTCCGTGACGACTGGGTACCAGAGAAGGACTGGGTAAGAACAACCTTGAACTGCAGTGCAGCTCCAGGAAAGTTTCAGCAAGGCCAATGGAGAGTCCTTGAGCCAGAGTTGCTGCTGGAAGAGTCCCATACCTCACAGGAGTGGGCTTGCATTAGTATACCTGCCATGTTCCTACAATGGTTGGGAGTGGGGTCAGGGCCACATATGGTGACAAAGCCAAAGGGATGGCTCCTGAAGGCTATCAGCCAATGATGCCCCCCATGGCAGGAGATCTGAGCAGATCTCCACATCACCGTGTCTTTCCTGCGGTAGCTATGCCAGGACAGGCCCTTCCTTGAGTTTGGGGTGGACAGATAGTGACAGGAACCAGTGCAAGGGTAGCGCCAAATTGGCTACTTTGGAGAATGAGGCTAAGGCTTGTTCGATTGGTTTGTAGGTGGACTGTGCTTCTTCCCTGCCTCTCCGTTCAGTGTTTGGATTCTTGGTTCCCTTCCCCCTTTCTCCTTGTTTGTTCAATTCACTCTTTGACCCCAGGTCTAGGAAAATACAACCATATGCATTTGGAAGAAGTTTAAAATGAATTGGCTGGCTGGCTTTAGTTTCCATCCTAAGCATCTAAAGATGCTTGGGCCTTGCATGTGAGGTCAACTGAAGAGACTAAAGTCATATGAGAAATCAGCAAAATGAATCCTCAGCCTCTTGACTACACAAGGAAGAGTCCAAGCTTGTCTAGGGCCTAAGAATCACTGTCTTTTAGTTGCCTTTGTATCACAACATCAGAGAACATGAATATTGAAAGAAACCTTGGAGGTTGTCTAGTTCAATGACATCCTTTTACAGAAGAGGACACAGGGAAGGCCTAATAGGGAAAAGTAGACCAATACCCTTTAGGAACAAAGATGCAAAAATTCAAAAAAAAAAAAAAACACCTAGCAAGTCAGTCCAGTAACATATAAAAGAATTATACACTGTGACCAAGTGGGCTTTATCCCAGGAAAGCAAGGCTGGTTCAACCTATGAAAATCATTCAATGTAATGAACCATATTAACAGAACAAAACAACAACAACAACAACAAAAACCACGATCTCAATAGACACAAAAGGAAAGGGACTTTCTCAAGCTCAGAATGTTAATAGCAAAGCCCGGGCTACACTCAGGTGGCCCAGCTTCCAAGCCACAGCTCTCCATAGCAGTGGGAGTGGGGACGGAAGGTGGAACTAGCCCTTCCCTGTGCAGGTACTGCCCGGAGCCCATATGGAAGAATTTCCCCTTGTCCTTCCAGCCCATTCTCACAACAGCCCCTGACAGTGGGCGCTGTCGTTGCCCTTACTTTCTGCATGAAAAAGGAGCCTTAGAGAGACAATGGGACTTACCTGAGTCTACCTGGATGCCAAGCATAAGGAGGAACTAAGCCTAGACCCCAGGTCTCCCGACTCCCCCGCTGGCTCTTTCCTTGCCCTTCACCACTTCCTTCGTTGATTGGTGCCACTGGATTAACCGGGTTCCATTAGTTCTCAGATCATGTACTGCCAAGCCGAGTAGATGGGCTTTTTGCTGAGAGCAGGTGGGAGTGTCCTCCAAATTCTCTGGGGGAAGAGCCCCTCCCCTGTGCCGGTGTGTGACAACTCTCAGAACCCAGGCTGTTAACGTAACATGGTAGAATCTGGGCTAAGTGGCCATTTCTATATGCTAATGGCTAGAACATATGTGCAAGGACTAGAGATCTGTAAAGAAGCATAGGGGAAGCCAGAGGCCAGAAGGCTGGGGTGTGCGGGCCAGTGGGGGAAAGAGAGGAACGAGGCTGTTCCTTTGTTCCTGGAAAAGCTAAGGGCCAGGCTGGCCTGGCTTTTGGCAGGGCCTAGCTCAGTGAGATCTCTTGCTACTGAGTTCTGGCTCTTCTCGGTGGGACGAGAAGAAGACAGACATTTCAGAGAGTCAGGGAGTGAGACACAGCAGGGCCAGTATGCCATGAGGTGTCTTCTTTGGCCTCATATCTGAACATCTCAGAGGAAGCTATACTGAAGGCCCAGTTGTCCAGGCTTCCTCTGGAGGTGTTCACCATGGCCTCCAGAAGCTTCTTCTCTTCAAAAACACATTTGGAGAGTGCCCCACACCACCCCTCACCCCAATCCAGGCCCTGAGGCTTCAGGCCATTCCCAGACTTTCACAGAACCACTCTGCCTGTTTAACTCAGAAACATGGGCTGCCCTTTCTCCTGGCTCTCTCTGAGAATCACAGAGAGGTTGAAAGCAGTTAACTTTGTATGGTCTACTCTTTTCTCTTCCTCATGCCATCTGCCTTGCATACAGATATGTTTCCACCCGGCCACACACCAACACTGCACACGCTACCCGCCACTCTTCTTTCCTCCTGTCCTAGCATTTAGACCAGGGACGGTGGCTTCCTTTGGATAGCGGGCTTGCAAGGAGGCACCCTGGACTGGGAATCAGTTGTGCTGAGTTCTAGTCTTCTCTGACTTGGGGCCACGTTCTTCACTACCATGAGCCCCAGAGTTTCTACCTACCAAGTAGGGAATTGGTAGCAACCAGTATTTCTCAGAAGGTGGCATTGCCGGATGCCACTCCCAAAGACCGAGTCCCTGCAAATCAGTGGAACTAGGTGCTCTCTGTGTCTCTCAGACTCTCCGACTCTCCATCTTTAGCTTGCTTGACCACCTTCTTTCCTCTGATTTTTTTTAAATTGTGCTCAAATACACATGACATAAAAATGGTAATCTTTTAATGTACAGCTCAGTGATATTAAGTACCTTCCCTTTGTTGTGCGACCATCTCCACGATCCACATCCAGAACTCTTTTTATTTTGCAAGACTGAAATGCTGTCCCCATTAAACAATAACTCTCTGTGACACACTGCCTGCAGCCCTTGGCAACCACTATATCTACCTGGAAGGAGGGATACCATGATCACCAAGGTGGTTTTTCCAGAACAAGTTTTATCCATTGCTTGTCAGTCTTGAGCAAACCATGGACCTCTCCGTCTACAGAAAATGGTGCCTCGCATTGGTTGACCTCTCATTTCCCTTCAAGTTACAAAAGTTCTAGGGTGAGAGAGCGAGGAGTCAGCCCCAGGGAGACAGAGTGGGTCAGAAGAAGACAGAAGATGAGGGTTCCAGTAAAAAGAAAGTAAAGAATGATGTCCCACAGCCATAAAGGTTGGAAAGGAAGGAGACCGGCCAGTCACTTATGAGAAAGAGGCATAGTCAGAGAGCATGGGCCCATTTGTAGTTAGAATACATATTGGCACATCCATGTGGACAAAATCTGGGGAATCCTGAGCTCCGGAAGTACTGGCATCCTCACCAGGGATCAGAGAACTGACACCAGACCAACCCTCAATCTCATGAAGAGTGTGCGGTGCTAGGTCCTCCCAACCTTGATCCCACCCTAAACTTGTCGGACTGGGGCATCTCCAGACAGCTGGGATTGGCCATGAAAAAGAAAATAGGGTTGAAATTCCAAAGCGACTTTCTCCTAACCTGTAAACTGATGATTTTTTATGAATTTGAGTTGTTCCTTTGACATAGCACTGTGTTTTCTATTTACATGGTTCCTGTCTTTTTTTTCTAATCCTGATTTTCTTGAATCTGTATGTTATGTACAGAAGAGCATATAAGGCATATGATAGTAAGACCAATAGCCATGTACCCACCAACCAGGTTAAGAAATGGAACATTGAAAATATCTTAGTAGCCATCTGTGTCTCCATCCCACTCCCCAGAGATAACGACTCTCCTGACTTCAAGAGCCAACTCTAGGAAGGCATCCTAGGCCTCTTGGTGAGCTTCCAGCTCTTCTTAGGTAGATCAGGCAGTCACCAATCTCTTTAGATAGTTATTGTCTGCATAGATTTCCACAGAGGGCTCCTCCCATCTGTTTTGCATTGATCCTCACTAATTTCAATTTTCGGTGGGGACCTTGTCATTTTCCAGTCTCTTGATTACAAGAGTAATCTTTGGAGTAAACTTAGAAAGTACAGGCAAGTACAGAGAAAACACAAACTCCATGAGGTACTAAAATATATAAATATATGATATATAAATAAGCCAGGAATAAACACTGTTAATATGTTGTGATATAGCATTTCATTACTTTTTCTTTTTTAAAAAGATGTATTTCTTTATTTGAATGACTGAGCGCATGAGCAGGGGGCGGGCTGAAGGAGAGGGAGAGGGAGAATCTCAAGCAGGTTTCACAACCAGCACAGAGCCCCAAGTGATCTCAGAACCATGAGATCATGACCTGAGCCAAAATCAAAAATCAGATGCTTAACTGACTAAGGTCTCCAGGTGCCCCTCGTTATGTTTTCTATGCAGAACTATGTCTTTCACATTATTTCACCAGCTTTGTATATAGCTTTATCTTTTATTGTGAAAGATAGCGTAGACACAGAAAAGTGCACAAGGTCTCTACGTCCAGTTTAAAGAAGTATAAAGTGAAACCCTGTGTCACCACCAATTAGGTTGAGAGATAGAATGTTGCCCTAACCTAACCCTAACCCTCCCCAAGTTGATCCCCTTGTGCCTCTTGTGATCCCAGCCTCTCCACTCTGTAGAGGCAACCACTCTCTTGATTCCGACGTCATCATTCTCTTGCATTTCTAGATAGTTTCATCACTTATGAATGAAATCTTAAACAAGCAGTCATTTCATGTTGAAGAACTGAGCAGTGAGCACAAGCTAATAGTGGTACTGGGGCTCTTTGTTGCTTATGCATTAAGCTTGTGCTGAAGGCTTCCAGAAGGGAAGCTGAGTAGTGTTGGTCACTGTCTGCCCCCAGCTCCCCTTTTAGGGAAGTCAGTGGCCCAAGGCACAATGGACTGGGGCATGTATAGAGCCCGCCACCATCGGGTTGCCTGACAGAGTCATGGGCATGGTACTAGACACCCGGAAGAGATATAGATTTCAAGCTTGCCACAGCCTGCCTCCAAGTCCTCCAGCCTCCAGGCATAGGTCAACACAGGACACCTTTTTGGGGTGAAGTGGGTGTCCTCAGCTGATCCAGGGAGCAGGATCTAGAAAGCAGAGCAGGAATTCAGCAGCTACTCCCGGACGAGGAGGGGGGCGGGGATCCAGGCTCTATCCCTTTGCTTTGGCCCCTCCAACCACTGAGTTTCCCTTCCAGAGACGACCTGGGGCTGAACCCAGTGGAGATTTGGCCATCCCCACCAAGCTGTGTTTCCACCTTCCCCTCTGATGTCTTGTGATTCAGTTTCCTGGGGCTGCATCGTCAGTTAACCTTGTTTCTAGCTATTCTTTAACTTGGGAAATGTGGTGCGGTTGTCTTCTCTCCTGTTCTCCTTCTCTTTGTGAGATTGTGTCTTTAAAAACAAAACAAAACCCTTACCACATTTTTAGTGGGGCTCTGGGAGGGAGTGAAGTTGGATGCTTGCATTAAATTGGTTGTCTAAATCCGGAAGCCTCCAGAGGAAATCCTGCCGCTCCCTTCCTCGGTTGCCCAAATGTGATGGTTAGTTGGATGGCTCCTTTGGCACCCTGGGGCCTATCAGCAGTGCTCACTGAACCCAGCAGGGAGACCCTGGAGGGGAAAGAATGTGGGGACTCATGAGCATGAGGGTTAGGCTTTGGACATTGCATGGTTAGTGTTTGTAATTAAAAGCCTGGATTTGGAGGTAGGTCAGACCCAGGTTTGGCTTCCAGCTCTGCCCCTTACTTAACTGTGGACTTGGAGCAAGTTACTTCATTTCTGTGAACCTTATTTTCCTCCCTATAAAATAAGGCATAGTAATGGTACCCATCTTTCAGGATTGTCTTGCGAATTCAAGAGGATTACATTTAATTCAGTGCCTGGCACATTGTACATGGTCAGCACATGGTAAGTCTTAACATCACTGTCATCATCCTGAGACCCTAGAAACCTTCCAGAATCTGTCAGAGCAACTTGAGCCACAGGCCTCTCCTGGCTGCTGAAGCTCTGGATTCCAGAAAGCCTTGATGCCCTACCCCTTTACCCAGCCCTTGAGGTTCTCCACAGCAATGCTTGTGACCTCACCTTGCTCCTGGGATGTTTTCCAGGGCCCACCTGCCCTGACCAACCCCAGTTTTCCTAGCTAATTACCCAGCAGCTCTGGCCACACTACAAAAGGGCCCCAGATAAAATGGCCAGCCAAAATATCAGCAGTGGACTGCAGACGTGCCCTGCTCCTGGCTCTATGGGAGACCCCGAGGAGCACACCAGTCTCTAGCTTGTGTGGTTCGCAGGCCACCTGCCTCCTCATTGGGATTCATGCTGCATACAATTTTTTCCTTCATTCCTTAACTGATGTATACATTATTGATTTGCCTTTTTGTGCTCTCTCAGCAAAGTAGCAGTTTACCAGTTGAACTTAATCCTGTGATTAAATTCCAAGTCTGAGATCTTGATTTGACCAAGTGAATTAATGGGTTTAACCCATCAATATTAGTCAGCCCCGGATATTTAAACTTTGAAAAATTCAAGTTAAATTCTATACATTCATAAAGGGAAAAAAATCCAAAAAAGCTCAAACTCTTCCAGCTCTTGCATAGGGAATACTCTGCTTCAAGGACACTTGAACAAAATGCAAATTTAAGGGAAAGCCCCACCCAGCGGGTGGGATTGGTGCTACCTTAGAGTTCTTGGCAGAATCTCTTCAGTGAGCCTTAGTTCGCTCTCAGCCCCCGCACCTCGTGGTCTTAACAGAAATACCCCAACTTCGAGTTCTCCTAATTTTAGGATACAGCTGTTGCAAGAAGGATACGTAGGTCACACCGTAGCCAACCCAGCAGCCATTCCACAGCTGTGGAACCCTAGTGGCCTTCCAGAATCTTCTCCCTGCAGGTCTGCTTATCATAATGGCAGTGGCTTCAGTTGGGCAATTTGATCATGCAAAACTCAGGGCATGGGCTTTGAAGTCAGATAATATCTGGGTTTCAGTCCAGACTCTGGCATTTACTAATGAATGACCTTGGGCAGTTGCTCAATACAAGGCAGAGGCATTATTGGTAATGAAGACTACCAGTAGCTCATCTTCAGAGAGTGCATGTAACAGGCGCTTGTAAATTTGTGTTCACTCAAGTAATCTTCATAACCCCTACCACACTATGCATAATGTACAACTATGACCTCTCTTTTATAGATGAGGAAGTTGAGGCACAGAGGAGTCAGTAACTTCCTCAAAGTGACATAGCTAAGAAGTGGCAAGTCCATGATTCCAGCCCAGACCTTCTTTCTCCAGAGCCCCTATGCCAAAGAGCTGTGTTCTCCAGTACTTAGCCAGCAACCCCATGTGGTTATTTAAATCAATTAAAAGTAAATAAAATTAAGAATTCAAGTTCTCAGTTGCCACATGTGGCCAATGGCTATGATGCTGAACAGCTCAGGTATAGAGAGCATTCTTTTCTTTCAGGGAGGATGATTCAACATCATCTCAGAACATTCCGGTAGACAATGCTACTTATAGAGCTTCCGGGATTTTACTCCTTAGAAAATCTGAGACTTGAGCTGTATGGCTTTCTTGTATTATTATTAATAGACACATGGTTGTGATATATTGAAATCCCTTTTGCACTTGGCCCAGTAGGGAAATGCCAAGCAAAAAGCCAAAAAGTCTAACTCACATGACATTTTTCCTGTTTTCCCAATGCATTACTTCAAATTTACCAAGTGGTCTCCTGTCATTTCTGTTTGATATGTAGGGACATTCACCAGTTTTCCCAAAGAGCCAGCTTCTTCTACAGCTCTGCCTTGACCTCTTTGGGCTCTCTGTATAATATTTAGTACCCGTGTACCTTCATCTCACCTGTGACTTGAAGGACCGGAGCTGACTTCTGAAGTCGGCAGAGTCCCTGAAGGTCTGTGGGCTCTGAGAGTCTCTGGCATATTTCCCCTCTCCAGTTCCTTCTCTTGGGATTTCTCTGCTCACCTCTGTTACACGGTTAATAAAGGCCAGAGAGAAGAAAGGAAAGAGCTCAAGATTCCTGAACTCCTGGATGATTCAGCCTAGAAATCTGCAAACTCCCAGAAGCCGGTGGAATTATAGTAAACACCCCTAACCTTGTGAATACACATTTACCTGCTTCCAAGTCTCCATGGTGGAGAAGACTGGACTGATATCTGATCTAGTCAATAATTTATAGAGTTAGACAGCCATCCACTTCTTGCCAAGCAGCTGGATGTCATGACCTTTGCTTCATGCCCCAGTGTAGAGGAAGGAGGACACCTTGGACTGCTCCTCTTCTGGTGCGGACAAGGAGCCTCTGGGCTTCCAAACCCAGGAGTTGCTTGGGTCTTAGCCACTCTGTAAATCAGACCCAGGTCTGTACCCCACCTCCTACCTCTGCTTCTTTGTTAGTTAATGTTATTTGTACAGTGTGGATATGATCCCGCTCTGTTCTACCGATGGGTTTTATTAATGCAACAGTGTTGAAAGGGATGAATAGATGTGCTTAAATCAGGGGTGAGGCTCCATTTATCATTAACGTTCAGCTGGGATAGAGGCCAGCACGGTCTTCACTAGATACCATCTCTCAAGTGCCCAGCGCATCACGCCAAGCTCCTAGAAGAGTAAGGTCAGTTGAATTTTCTGAGTATCTGCTGAGTCCCTTGCCTGTGCCAGGCACTGTCTGGGCGCCAGAGGGATTGAGAGATGATGAACACCCGGCCCAGCACGAATGTTCCGTTGGCCCCAGGTGTTCAGCCATGGGAGCTGGACCGAAGGAGAGGCAGAATTCCCAGGGTAGAGGGGCTGGATCTCAAAGGACATGCAGGAGTCCCAGAGTGAAAGTGGGGAGAAAGGGCGTTCCAGGCTGGGCGAATCGAGGGGCACCAGCTCAGAGGGCTGAACACGCATGGCAGCCTTCGATGGGCTGACACAGGCATGACTGGAGGGCAGAGTAATGACAGTATGGAACATGAAATTCCGCTCTTAGGGCTGCTGAGAGGACGGGAGGCCAAGCTCATGGACAGCCCAAAGAGCAGAATTTAGCAGGATGTGCTTCTGTCCCTAGACAGCTGCAAGCCACTGGAGGATTTTTTAGGGGGAAGGGACCCAACCTCAGTCCAACAAGCTCCCTGGCAATCATGGAAAGCCCACGATCCAGGGAACTGAGTGGGTGTGAGTTCTCTGAAATTAGGTGCTACGAGTATCACACACTGTCCATCCCATGGTCTACTAATGTGAAATTTAGACTCATGGAGAACCAGCCAGTCTAAGAGCTAGATCATGCCCAACAATAATTATTAATTGACTTGCTTTTCTGAGATTTTCAGTGGTTCCAAAGAGATGGATTTACCTTACGTTTGGAAACCTCAAGGAGTTGAAATGTCCCTAGCAGCCTTTGTTTTTGAAAGTTGAGCTTCACATTTATAGGGTGTGTGGTAAGCAGGGCTTTTTCCCCCCAAGTTAAATAAAACAGAGAAGATACATGAGCATCAGTTTTAAAGCGCCTAGTCAGTTAGAGTCAAGATTGAATCTCATCTATTTTATTTATTTCGCTTTTCAACTGGGATTGCATTGGTCCGCCAAGTGCTGCTCCCATTCTGCTCCCATAGAACAGTGGGTCCAGGCCCACCCCTAGTCGCTGCCCAGACAGTATCGCCCACAGAGCTGGGGCTTATTCCACCGCTGATAATGTCCAAGTGTTGTCCGGAGGTTGTTCTGAGTGCTGAGCTACTGAGGCCCTACAAGCGTATGTTAACGCTGATGGGGGGTCCTGGTTCTTGACCCATCACTCATACCCTCCAAGCCACGTGAAGCTACCAGGGATTCTGGAGCAAAAGCTTAAATTACTTCAGTTTCTGCCAAATAAGCCCTATTCAACGCTTTGAAGCTGTGGCACCAGAGTGGGAAGGCAACCAGAACTCTAGTAATATTTGAATTTGGAGATTGTAAAAACTCTGATGCGGCTATAAAATTGTGTTTAAAATGATCAAGGAGGGGCGGTCTGGGTGGCTCAGTTGATTAAGCAACGAACTTTGGCTCAGGCCGTGATCCTGCGGTCCTGGGATTAGGTCCCACATCGGGCTCCCTGCATCTCCCTCTGACCTCTGCCCTCTCATCCTCTCTCTCTCATTCTGTCTCTTTCTCAAATAAATAAATGAATAAAATCTTTAAGACAATAAAATGATCAAGGAGTTAGGTATGCAGGCAAAAAGAATGGTCAATTGTGGAAAGTTCTGGATGGCTCTGCACAGTCCATACACACAGTCCGAATACTGCGAGAATGGTGAGGAAGTTTTCTTTCCCAAGTGCGCTGAGTTGACTTGCGAAGAACATTTTGTGTTGTTTTTTGGTTTCGTATCTGGGGGACTCTCCGAAACTCTCCAGTGGTCAGATTGTCTTCCCAATCCCCTCTTTAAGTATTTATAATTTCTTCTTAAGAATCTGGAACCCCCTCGCCACACTTTGCCTGAACTTTTCTAAATGGTGTGTTTTGATAGTTTCTACATTTCAAAACTCATTTTGCAACATGGTAAGCTAAAGACTGATATCGCACACGTGCACACACGCACACACACACACACACACACGGTAGCTAACCACCTGTGGGGTTGGGAACCAGGCAAACCTGAATTTGCATCCTGCTCTGCTACCAATGAGCTGTGTGACCTTGGGCAACTTAGTTAACCTCTCTGGGCCTCAGTGTCTTCATCTATAAAATACAGACAATAACAGGTCCTGCCTCATAGATACTTAAAGGACTGAGTGAGACCAAATGTCGAAAGCACTTGGGTCAGTGCCTGGTGCCGAGCAAATGCTCGATAAATTCAGTGGCAGTGGTTTTTTATTGTTACTTTGAACGGGACATCCATTGCAAGGATGTTCATCCATTGCAAGGACTTGTGCGCGGGAAGTGCTTAGTAAGTGTTTATTACAGTGAATTGGATTGCTTCCAACCGTTTAACTTGGTTTGGGGGATAAAGATTTCCCTTTCTCCTGTGATGCTGGGAGACGCGGGTGAGGGCTCGCGGCCCCGGCGGTCCAGCATGAGAGGAAGGAGGCAGTATCTTGCAGAAGGGAGAGTCCATGGAGTCAGGCCTCCCTCTGGTCCTTGAAATTTTCTCTGACACAGTTATCAAGTGCAAGGTTTTTAAATTGCCTTTGGCTGAAAGAATTGGGTCATGGGTTCCATTCTGGCAAAATCTCTGTCCTCTAGAACACGATGGCGAGGAAAGGTCCCACACACACCCAATCCCAAAGCCTTGGGGCCCTGGTAAGTTGAAGTGCAGGGAGGGCTACGAGTTCAGGACTCGGCTGTGGTGGGATTCACACTTGACTGTTTGGTTTTGCACTCACCATTTGGTTTTGCAGATTCCCCAGCATTTCTACACACACAAACCTGCAAACCGGCTTAGAACTGTGTGCTCTGTTGGGGGGCGGGGGCGGGTAAGGGGGTGGGAGGGACCGGGGTTGGTCGAAGTCATTGCCGATGAACCAGCTATCTTTCCAACAAAACAATGACTGATCAAGGCAAAGGATCCCTAACTGAGATCCATGGATGGGCAGGAAGTGTCCAGAAAACCCCTGAAATTATCCGTAAAATGTCTGTGGGCCGGGAGTGGGGAAACACCACTGGGAGTGCTTTTTCTGTGGAGAGAGACCGTAGCCTTTAAGGGATTCTCAAAGGAGTTTGTGACCCAAGGCAATTAAGACCGCAAAGCTGTTTGGTTTTGTTGCCGCAGACCAGTGGGTGTGTGTAAGCACAGCCCCCCAGAAACGCCCCGGCTAGGCAGGCAGTCAGAAGCATTTTGTGGCCAAGCAGCTGATGGACTGTTCAATCGGTTGTTGTAGACTCATGTAGACAAAGCCTGCAAGCTTGGGGAAGCCAGGCACCCCCAGGTCAGCCTCGGGCGACAGCCCCCGTCCTGCCAGGCCCTGGGGAGTGAGTCCTTCCTGCCCAGCAGCTCCTTTGCTCATGAGCTGGCCCGAGTCACCTCCTCGTACAGCACCTCAGAGGCAGCGCCCTGGGGCAGCTGGGATCCGAAGGCCTGGAGGCAGGTGCCTGCTCCACTACTGCCTAGCTGCGACGCTGTAGGTAAGTCACTTCCCCTGAGCCTCGCTTTCTCATCTGTCAACCGGGGCGCCGTCCCCTGCTCAGCCTGCCGCCTGCCTCACAGTGTTGTTGGGGGAACAGAGGAGGTGACAGCCCGTAAGGCTCTATACCCTTAGGAGGGATCTCTAGTGCTTTCTCTACTGTGCCCCGGCCAGTCTTTGGCAAAGAGACCACCCAAGTGGTCTCCAGGCCCCTGAGCCTCAGCTGCAGGGAAATGAGTGGGGGTTACCCTGGGTGCAATTGCCCCTCCCTGCAGTAAACTTCCAGCACCCTGGGTCGTTCCCTGCCTGTCTGTCCCTGCGGCCAGACTGTGAGCCCGAAGGGGGACAGGGGCTGGGCTCCTGGAGGTCCCCCACCCACCCGGTGCCTGCCTGCTCTGTGCCCAGTGGGTGTTCGGGGCCTGTCTCTCCCGCCAGCTCCACTGTGGACTCTGCACCCCCAAGGTGTTCCCTGACCCCACCCAAGACTCGTGTGCCCTAGAAGTGGGAAGCCGGACCACCCTACTAGAGGACCGGCAGCTGGAGGAGAGCAGGCAGCAGGAAGCCAGGCCGAGCCTGTCCACGATGGCTGTGAATTTGGATCAGCCCCTGGAGTCTAGAAGGAACGGCTTGACTTGCCTTGAAGAGTCACATTAGTGGTCACAGGGGTGAGATGGGGGACACCAGCCAGAGTGGGCCTTGGCAGAGAGTATCACGTGAACTATGGCGTAAAATATCAGTGTGCCCAGGCCGCCTGCCCTGTCTGCAGAAAAAAGCTGGAGACATGAGCGTTTGCTAAGTGACAGTGATCAGAAGATGCCCATCAGGCTGAAAGGGCCTCCGGGATTCTGGCCTTTAATGGAAATCCTGTTCGGGTATGTACGGCCTTGTTCTCCTTGGGCCCTTTTCTGTGTACTCTCCGAGTCACAGGGCACCTCAGCTGTTCGAGGTCCGGCTGGACCCGGAGAAATCACGGCTCAAAGTCCAGCCCCAAACTGCCCAGGAATCAGAATCAGCAAACCTGCTTTTCCCTGCCTTTCCCTCTCCTCACGAGTCCAGCGTCATGCGCCATCATGGACGGGGATCCCAGCTAGCTTGCCTCAAATTCCTAGTCATTCCCCTGCCTTATTGTGTCTCTTGCCAAGGCTCTGCCTTCGGCCCAGCACCGGAGGAGGGCCAGGCAGATGCTTGGCCAGCCAGGTTTTCCTCAGAAGCTTTGGAAGCTGAGTGCTCCTCGGGGGCTTCAAGGGATGGGGTGTCTTTGCCAGCTCAGCCCGGGACTCAGGAAGGCCAGGCTCAGTGTGAGACGGAGGACACAGGCCCCGCAGGGGAAGAAGAAAGGCAAGCGGCAAAGACATTTGTTTCCTCTGCCCTGGGATCATTCCCAGCATTTAGACCAAGCCCTTCCGGGACCAGGCAGCCCCAATCCGCCCGAGACAGGGAAGGAATCAGAATAGAGGTCACGCAGTCGGAAATCAAGCAGAAAGAAACTGGAGAGTAAAACAGCTGACCTACAGCTCTCTGCTCTTTGCTGCTGATGGCATTGACTTTGTGAAGCCCCTAGAGACAGCCTCACACTGGTCCAGACCCAAGGGCAGTGGCCTCTGCATGGGGGAGGCTCCAGGGCCCCTATGCCAGGGTCCTGGAGGGGCCCAGAGGGACCCCTGCAGAACACGCTCAGGGTTTCGGCCATGCCCACGCGCTCTCAATCCCTTCACTCTGTCATTGGTTTCTTTAGAAAATGTGTCAGCATCTGCAGGGATCTTCTTCGATTAAGTTACTTGTATCTTGTCAGCTTCCCCCTCCATTAAAAGCTCCAGAAGAATGAGAAGCCCAGCGCTATCCCACAAGAGATGTGTGTCCACTGATTGACAGAGAGACTTCTGGCCACTAAGTAAACCCCATCTTCCCATCTGCTATGGGACCACCTCCAGAGCCACTGAGGCCTGCATCTCGCTGGGGGCAATCTGAGCCCAGAAGGACAGTGAGCAGAGGCAAAGCAAGAGGGCCAGATCTTGGCCTCAGCTGTCAACAGAGAGAAGTGGCTTGATGGCACACTCTTCAGTCCCATCATTCTGGAGAAAGTCATGGGCATTGAGAGTCAGGAGGGCCCCGGAAACAAGGAACCTGAGCAGTCCATTCACTGTAGGAAACCCCTATGGTTTCCCAAGGACACTTGGCGGAGGACACGGGGCTCCCAATGGAAGTGTCTGCATTCCCTGCACCCACGGGCTGCCGGGGTGCCAGGGCCCATGGGTCTCAGGTGTCCCCATCCTTCTGGGTGTGAGAGCCCCAAGAATTCCAACGAGAATGCTGTCTTCCCTACCATTTCAAAGGATAAGTCAGAAGGGTGGGTGAGTTGTCTCCAAACCAGGCTTCCAGAAACTACAAAAGAAGGTGCTTTTCCTAGTGGAGTAATACATGAATCAACACACAGAGGAGAGCTTTGAACTTGAACTTTGAACTTGAAGGTAGCTGAGTGCCTTCTGCTGTGTGGCAGGCTGGCTCCTGTGGGGGCTGTCAGGGGCCAGGTGTGCTCGGAAAGGAGGCCCAGTAACTGGGTAAGACCCCCCTCTCCCTCCCTCCCTTCCACTGTCCTTCTTCCTCCCCCGGACCCTACGCCTTCCCACTTCAAGGAGCTGTACATCCCCTGCCCTCCCCCAGGAGCTACTCCTCGGGAATCCCCTTCTGAGTCAGAATGCTCTCCTGGAGGTCGGGGGAAAAACTTCAGTCTGAATCTGGTCGACATCCAGGAACCCCTCGCAGGCTCCCGCGTGTGAGTGCTGCTGGGCATCTGTCCTTCTGCCTCTCCCCCACCTCCTCCGCCTGATTAGGTGCTGGGCTTGCAGGAGACAGTCACCTGCGGCGGCTGAAGGAGGAAGCCGCCGCGGCTTCCGGCCGGGCCTGCTCGTGGGGGCCGCTGAGTGAGGCTCAGCTGAGTCGGGCAGTTGTGGGGTTCAGGCCGGCCTTCTGCCTCTCTCTCTCTCTCTGGCCTAGCACGCACAGATGAGGCACTTGCCTTTCCGTGAGCCCCCAGAGTTGGGTGAGGGCTCTGCAGCTTCCTGGGCATCAGCATGAAGCTTCTAGAAAGGCGGCCACAGATCTTCCAGGGTGGCTGTCCTGCCTGAGACCTCTCTGTGAATGTGGCACCTCAGCCAAGTAGGACTGGGAGGAGGGGTGACAGAAGAAAACTGGGGCCCTAGTTCTCTGGGAGACTTCCGGACGGCCCTGGGCCAGCGCCCCCAGGCTCACACAGTACTCACGGGACCCTGCTCGTTGGTGTCACCCGGCACAACAGCACCGAGCGCCGTGACAACTGCCGCCCTAGAAGAAGGAGTCCTTTGATGATCTGCTCCATCACCAGGCTTAGGAAAAGCACAGGTTGCCTGAGCCATCCTTCCCAAGCGTTGGTCACTAAGCAGCAACTTTCAGCCATCACTTCCTCCCGGTCACTGAAAACATTTGTCATTTCCTGTTTTCTCCATTTCCCAGCGATTCTAATTGTCAGTGTCAAAAGGCAACAACTGTTTTCTCGGGGCTTATCTTTGGAGCACATTGATTCAGAACAAAGGATGGGGGCCTCCGTCTGCCAAACAAAGGAAGCAGCCTCCTGGGGAGGCCTCCTCTGCCAGGGCCAACAGGACCAGGCCCAGAGCGTTGGGGCTGCGGGGCCTCCGGACGCCCAGCCTAGCGAAGAGACTCCTGCTCGATGGTGGCGTCCCAGCGTCCCGGGATGCCGGAGGCCCCTCCCCGTAGGCCAAGTGTCAACGTGCTGTTTAAACCTGGGAGTTCGCGTAGCCATCCGGCTGACCAGAGCCCCCCTTAAACTCGGGAACCTCCGGATCCCGTGCTTCCCTGGATGAACACTGGACTTTCATCTGGCCAACACCACCCAGTCCCTCCACCCTTGACCCCTGCCCCAGCCCAGCCTTCTCTTTGATTTCCTGTGTCCTTGGAGTGTCTTTCCTCTGCTTTTTCCTTGGCTGTGCTCGGTAGCCTCTACCTGTCCCCCCTCCTCCCCCGACCCCCACTCTTATACAACTGCGTTGTTTGAGGAAACTGATGGGGCAGGCGGTGCAGACGGATTTAGGGTTGATGTTGACCCACCCAGCCACAGGAGCAGGTCTCCAGAAGCAGCTGGTCCCCACAAGCAGTGGGCTGAAGAGGCTAGAGAGGCCGGAGCCCTGGGTCTTCATATAGGAGGCATTGCCCTTCCTAGATGTGTCACTTTGGGCTGTCATTTAAATTCTCAGGGCCTCACATGTCTCATCAGTAAGCTGGGGCTGTGGATCTTCTGCCCAGATCTCTAAAGGCTGGCATAGGGCCCAGGGGAGAAACGGAAGGGCAAGGGCTGCCCCCAGAGGGGCAGGCAGAGCCGAGCTTCCATGCCCCACTTCCTGCCTTGGGCCGTCATGTGATGCCCGCGCTCCTCGGTGGCCAGGTCCCTACCCAGAATGACATAGCAGGGCCGACCTCAGGAGGACGTGAAAGAACGAGTGCTGGTGGCTCAGCGCAGTGAGCACGTGTGGGCTGGCCCCGGGCTCCCCCCGATCCGGGCTCTAGCAGGAAGAGCGCAGTTCCATGGGCCGCCCGAGGCGTGGCCCCAGTGGAGGGGAGCAAGGGCCCAGACAGGAAGCAGGCTAAGGAAGGGACAGTGAAATGGCTTCTGTTGTTGTCTGCCTGTCCGGTGAGGGCAGAAAAGCAGGTCCTGCCAGGCAGCTTGTGTTCTAGGTCAAGTCCTCTGGCATCTGGGGGTGGGGGTGGGGTGCAGCTCCACAAGTGGACTAAGGTGGGAGAGGCTCCTTCCTGACCCGCCTGCCTTGGTTGTCAGCACCCTATCAAGCAGGCTTCCTGAGAAGGGGACAGAGATGGCAGTGAGTGAGCACTGCACTGGGAGTCAGACCTGGGTCCCATTCGCAACCTGACACCAAAGGGCTGAGGGTCTCAGGACAAGCTGCTCTGCGGGGCTCTTGTCTGTTTCTCCGCTGGCTACATCCTTGAGCCACTCCCAGACCCAGTGCTGGGGCTGCAGCCCTGAAGCTTGGCTCCTTCCCCGGCCCACCAGCTGCCCCTGCGATGGAGACAGGAAGCTTGTCCCCGTTGCGCATGCTCCAGCCAGGCAGGAGAATGAAGGGAAGCTGGCAGTGAGTGGTGACGCTGGGTGGCAGACAATGCATTTATCTGACCGTGTGATCATCCTGCCGTTCATGCCAGCACCGCCCAGAGCGAGCCTGGGCCCTGTCCCCGTGACAGCCTGGCAGAGGCTGGGTACCCACATAGCCATAGCCCAGCGTCAGCTCTGCCCCATCCACAGCATCCCTGGCTTGCTCTGCCATTCATGGTCCTCACAGTTCCGGGCCCGAGCCCTACCCCATCACTAGTGTCCTCGCAGTACAGCCGGTCCATCTGGGTCTCCCTGAGACTGGCATACCCAGACCCTTGTCCACACTGTAGACATGGTCTGGCCAAGGCAGAGGAGTGCAGGACTGTCACCTCCCTCCTTCTACATACTCTGCTTCTATTAATGCAGCCTAATGTTACATTTGCTCTTTTGGTGACCACATCTCACTGCTGACCCATCCTGAGCAGAAGGACATCCAAAATGCCTGAACCTTTTCTCTGTGTGCTCTTGCTGTTAAGCTCTGTGTTTCCTGCCCCATCCTATGCTGTCGCAGTTGATTTCTTAACCCAGGTGCAGAATCCTACTTTTGTTTATACCTGTGGAATTTTGCTCGGGAGGGCGGGGCATGCATGCAAGTGTGTGTTGATGTGTTCACTCATGCTTTCTGCTACACCAAAGCCAAGTCCTGGGCCCCCACACAGCAATCCCAAGGCCAATTTTCTTGGTAGACACTATCTAACACGTCTTTCTCATCTTCTGTTTAGCAAGAGAAGCAGAGATCAGGTCTTACGGCAATGACCCCTGAACAGCGGAGTGCATATATTGCCCAACAAATGAGTCAATTTCAAGGTAAGCAGTTAAGGTCATTGTTCCCAAAGGGCAGGCCTGGGAGTGTGTGTGAAGGGGGTACAGGGTGGTGAGAATTCACTCCAGCATAAGCAGTCACTGTCAGTGTTTCTGAAAGTTCTGAGAGAGAGAAGGGAGGTCTGCAGCTTAGTTCAACACAGGACGGGATCGATCCCACATTGAAATCTTCAGGAGGATCTCAACTGAAAGCCAGGTTTTAATGACTCTAATATCAGTGCTTAGTTCAAGAGATTAATTAGACTGAATCAGGCCCCTTAAAGCAGTTATTCTCAAAAGGAGAAAGGCACACCTTCAGCTTTCTGATCCTGTCCCCCCACACCCACAGCCGCTGCTGGAGTGACCTCCCATTCTAAATACTCCTGAGCCATCTCTGAGGTGTGGGAAGCGGAGCTGGGGCTGGGGATGCTCTTCCTCAAAGGGCCTGTGGCAGGGGCTGCCAGAGCCTTCACGGAGAGCAGGGGTCCCCACCCTCTACCATGGCCACTACAAATGTGATCCACATTTATGGGCCGGGGATACAGAGATTAACAAAAGATGTCGGGCGTGGTCCCCACTTCGTGGAACTTCCAGACTAGCTGGGGACATGTGTGTTAAACAATCCCTATGAGCCAGTGGAGTGACCTTGGTCCAGGACAAGAGGACTCTAACCTGGGGCGAAGGATGACTGCTTGCCCTCTGGCAGGTGGTCGACATTTTCATTTTAGCCCAGTGCCACCTGCGTTCTCTGCAAGAAGCCCTATTCCTTGGGGCCTGATGCCAGCTGAATGTCCCAGCTGCCCAGGCTGGAGGGACATGTCAGGCATGCTTCAGCAGCAGTCACAAGACAGACAAGTTCCAGGAAGGCCAGCGACAAGGGGTGGATATCTGTCAAGGCGTGCCTGGTGCCACACCTATGTACAGAGTGCTGAACATATAAGCAAACCCAGACCCTGGCCTTGTGAAGCTTATAATCTACCTGAAAAAGTAGACCCTATAAGCTGGCATTTTCATACGATGTGATCATCCCTTGGTGCATGTATTCGGGGTAGCTGGGAGCACAGACCGGGGATTTGGGGAGGGCTTCACAGAAGAACCTCAGTCGGCTGAGGGTAGAGGAAAAAGGGGAGTTGAGAGGAGTTGGGGAGCCAAGGGTGGAAGGCAAGAGATTGGTGCTGTAGCGCAGGTCGTGGATGACTGTGGCACTGACCCCCACTTCTCTCTTTTGGTAGCCGTCCAAGAACAAGTCACCTCCAAGTGTAGCCAGACCAAGGCAAGATCCCCATCTAGTCAGCCCGTGATGCCACCCAGAGCGAGGCTCCTTCAGAACAATCCGAATCCAGCAATGATCCCACCCACCAGGCTCCAGAGCCGCAAGGGCATGGACATGGCTTTGCCGACTCCGACTCCGGGCAATCAACAAGGAATTTTCAACCCTAACCCTCCATTTCCCATACCCTCACACTTGGGCCAGAACCCCCCAGGCAGTGCCCGTCTGCAGATTGCCAAGGCCATCCCCTCAGAAGCGCCCCTGCCTGCATTCTGTCCCAGATCCCTGGGCAGCCAGCTTCCAAGTCCCCACCAGCTCAGACAGCCCTGTGTGCCAAGAAATCCTACAGTGTTGAAAGAAGCCACGTGGGTGGCAGTGGCAGCAGCTGGGACCACAGCGGTCTCCAGGGAGCCCCCCCTTAGCCACACAGACCTTAGCATCCGGCCGCACTTGGAGAGCAACTCGATCTTCACCAGGGCGCCCACCAGAGCTCCGGTGGGATCCCCGACATTTCCATCACAGCAAGCAGTTGTGCCCCCCAATCAAGTGGCCCCAGGAGGCAGGCCTGGCCAGAAGGTGAGCTTCGGCCTTCTGGGCAACCAGAGTCTCAGGCAGAGCCCGGTGCAGGGTCCCGTGCTAGTGTCCAGTGCCACCAAGTCCCTCCAGCAGGGCATGGCTGGCTTTGGTCCGGTGAGTCCCATAGAGGGCATCGAGCCCCCAAGCTATGTGGCTGCTGCCATCACCACCAGCCAGTCCCTGGGTCCATTCAGCAGAATGGGCTTCCCCCCTGAGCTGCCACCTTACGACTTTCTGCCCCCGCCCCAGCCCCAGCTCAACGGTGTGCTCTCAGCCCCTGACTGCAGTGAGGTGGATTTCATTGACGCTCTCCTGAAAGGCCCCAGAGGGAGCCCCGAGGAGGGCTGGGTGTGCAACCTGAGGCTCATCGATGACGTTTTAGAAGAGCACACTGCCGCTGCCACTGCCGCTGCTGCCACCGCTGCTGTCCCCCAGAGCGCAGGGGGGCTTTAAGTGCTCATAGAAACACCCACACCCACACCACTTTAGGCAATGGCGTGCAACGCCATAGCAAATTCACCACCTGCCCCCCAGCCACGCAGTTGCTTCCTCCCTACGATGTGAGTGGCACCCGCCTCTGCTCATCCCTCTCTCTACCTGTGACAAAGCGGAAAGCTGGTGATTTTTCAAGCTACCTGTACATATTTGAAAATTTTGTAAATGGTTTTCCTAAACGTTAATGACAGAAGTATTTATACTTCATTTTGTGACTTTGTAAATAAAGCGACGGCTTTTGTTTCAGTAGAGTTGTGTTTATTATGCATTGTTTGTGTTTATTACACACTGTTGCAAATACGCAGGCTGTGTACGGGGCTCCAGCGCTCCCTTGTGAAGCCCCAGTGAAGCTTCCCTTAGAAGCCACGGGGTTGAGTCGCTTATGGTTTTGATGCAGTGAGATATGTGGATGTGACCAAGAGGCATTGTACAAACTGACAAAGGCCGAATAGAAACCCCTTGGCCATTTATGGCCGAATAGAACCCCCTTGGCCATTTATTGCAATTTTCAGTAAAAATGCTATCGTCTTGTGTGATTCTTAAAATCTATTGCAAACCTGTTAGTGTCCGCCTGGTGCGCATATTACAGGTGGCCCGCAGGGGAAATTTTCCAGGAGGCTTGGAGTTCTTCAGATTTGGGAGGGGTGTAGAGAGGGCCTGTGAGCTGAACACAGGCCATGCGGTCCATGCTGAGCATCCAGGGTGTCCTCCCTCTATCATTCAGAGAAACCCCCAGGCTCCCACTTCCCCAGTGGCACCTTGCAGGGCGGAGGTGAGATGTTCCTGGTTTAAAGCCTTTCAGTGTTTGTTTTCATGTAAGGTCTGTGGTTGGGGGTGGGGTGGGGGGGAGTCTGTAAACATTAATAGTTGACTTGGGGTTTGTCTTTGATGGTTTTTATCTGCAATTATCGTCATGTATATTTAAGTGTCTGTTATAGAAAACCCACACCCACTGTCCTGTAAACTTTTCCTCAGTGCCCAGACTTGTGTAATCACGTTTTAATTGCCACCTCCTCTTTCGCCTCTACATTTGAAATCTGGCATCTGTTTCCAGCCAGTGCGTTTTTTCTTTGTACTGTAATAAACAGCCAGGAGAAAAGTGCCTCTATGTTTTCATTGTTCAAGGGATCATCCGACGTCCCTGTGTCCGCTAAGCCTACTGGTGTCTTTGGTCTTTTCGAGAGGCTACTCGGTGCCTTGTGCAGCGGGAAGATGCCACAGTGAGGGCTGATGGGTAAGAAGTTTGTGAAGCCCCTCATTTTTTGTTTTTTGTTTTTTTTGTTTATTTGTTTGTTTTTTTACCCCAAGGCCTTCATTTTACAGGGAAGGAAACAGAGGCCACTGAAGTAGCTGCACCGGCGGCAGGGGGCGGGGGTGACTTGCACCGCCAATCCAGACTCTTTCCACTGAGGGGGTGACAGACCCAATTAAAGATCCGTCTTCTTCCCATGCAAGGGACACCCAAATAGGGCACGGGGCGGGGGGCGCGCTGAGACAGGAGGCACGTCCGCTGCGCAGAAGAGGGAAGTCATGCCTCTCCGCAAGGCCGGGGAGACTGGGACTTGCCGCGCCCCCTCCACCTCCTCTCCCAAAGCCTGGGCTAAACCCAACCCAGTGCCCCCTGAGTGCGGAGCCAGACGAGCTCCGGGGGCGGGGGCTCCAGGGCCGCAGAGCTCCTCTTCAGGTCCCGGACCGCAGTGGAAGGGGAGTTACCGCGGCACTTCGCCCGCCCCCCGTCCCTCCCCCCCGTCCCGCCCTCGTCCGCTCCCGTCCCGCCCCCGTCCCGCCCCGCCCCCTCCCAAACCCCGCCCCCTGGAGTCGCTGCACCGCCCCTTCACTCCCCACCTGCTGCCCCCGCTCGTCCGGCCCCCTACGGTCCCCTCCGCTCTTCTCCCAGCAGACCTTTGTAGCAAGCGGGGTGGCTGTCGGTTGTTTCTGATTTAAACTGCACGAAATCCATAGGGACTTCCGTGATTCCACACTCGGGTCACCCCCTCACAGCGACAAAGTGGCTTCCACAGAGCTTAATACGGATTTCGCTTATGGTAGGGTCTCATTCAGAGGGGGACCCTAATAGGATGGCGGGGACCCCTGCCTCTCCCATGAAAGCGCACGTCCCCCCACCCCCGAAGGCAGCAGGGAAGCTACTTGGGAAGCCCCTCCCTGCCGTGTTCTGGAAGAGCAGAGCGGATTACTGGTTGGCATCGTTTGTAGTGCAAACCGAATACATCACATGTATCCCCCAACTGCCTGGGAGAACTGATACCCTCATCCTGGATGTACAAAGTGTTCCACCACAATGGCACACTTTGGGGGCTCAGGGATGCATGGACGCGGAGGCATCCTGTCCTGTCCAATGGAGCCTAAAATGCTCCAGGACGACGCCTTCACCCACCATTCTCAATGGCTGAGACTAAGAGCAAGATGGACAGCCTTCCGGCCAGCGGGGTGGAGGACACAGGCGTTCCCCAAAAGCCCCGCCCCTGGCCTCCTGCTCCATACAGGCCCCTCCAGCTTGCAGAACATTCTTCCCAGGTCAGGATAACCGATGTGTCCTACAGGTGTTCCTGAGCTATGGGCCTCACCCGCTGTCACAGTCTTTGCACCCACTCCCCCAGGCCCTCACAGGCAGCACCTCCCCAGGAGCCTTCCTTGCTGGGGCTCCCAGTGTTATCTCAAGTTCCCCGGGGTGCCAGGCTCCAGGCAAGCCCCAGCTCCAGGCAAGCCCCAGCTTCACCTCAGAGTCATGCCGGGGCACTCAGGTCCAGCTCTCCTGTCTCCTGTCTCTGACGGGCCCAGAGGCATCAGGGGTGGGGCCAGGGGCCCTTCCTGATTCTGTGTGGGACCCACCTGCCCAGTGACTGTTGCTCCCAGCCAGCCAGTGAGGGGCCAAATCCCTGTAGACACCCCAACCCAGCCCTCCCACTCAGGCCTCCTCAGCCTTCCAGAGGGCTCTGGGAGCCATAGCTGTCTCCACTCTGCTGACTGTCCGAGCCCCCAAAGCAAAGCTGAGCTCAGCCCACTGGACCAGTGCCAGCCAGCCATGGCCTTGAGGCTGAGCCAGTGTGGACAGCAGTGTTGACGGCTCCCTGAGCAATTCCCCCCACCCGACCGGCGCTGGCCTCACTGCCCCGCCCACCCTGCCACCACCCCACCTCTGCTGGTCTCACTGCCCTCCCCCACCCCCGCCATCCTTTCCCTCTGACCTCGGGCCCTTTCCTATTCCCCCAGCATGGTTGTCCCAGGTTTCTCTTTGCAAGCGACAGCTCCCACCGTTCTGCTGCCGCTTAGCTCCCCTCTCTTTTGTACCTTCAGCCTCTCCTCTGCTGGATTCCACCCAGGGGCTCCCAACCCAGCCACGTTCAACAAGCCCTAAATATCACAGCCCAGCCAGCCACGGCTGTAGCCGCCTACCACCCTCCCACGCACTCCTCAACCAGATGCCCCGGCTCCAGTCCCCGCTCCTTGCCCTAAGCACACTGCTCAGCATACAGCTTCTGCCTGGCCCAAGTCCAATGCAAGCTTCTCAGTCCTCCGTGGATTTGCCCCTTCAGCAGCACTGGACTCTCCCTCCTTCCAGAAAAGCACTGGCCCTGAGCTCCTGGAAGCCTCTGGCTGCAGCCTAGCCCTCTCCTGCTCTGAGACCTGTTCTGCCCTGCGTGGCTGCGAGAAGACACTGCTCTCCCAGGGCTTCCTCTCACTCGCGTAGGACTTCCTCCCGCTTCCCCGCCCTTCTCCTGGGCACAGAAAAGGGTTTCGAGCCTATGTTCCAGCATTCCGGCATCTCAGCATCTTGACGGCCCGGTGAAGGAGAGTGTGGTGCATCTGGGCTAGGCCCTAGATTTCAGTCCCCAGGGGAATGCTAAGGGACTGGGCTGAAATCCTCTAGGCCCCTTGAAAAAAGAATGAAAGAGCTTAGAGTCCTCCAGATGCCTCCCACGAAGACAGTTCTCCCCGCCGTGCTTCGGACCACAGCACCCTTGGGCAGAGTCCCTCACGGCCCCTGGCCTGTGCGAGTCCTTCCTACAGGAGCTTGCGGGCCAGAACCCAAAGGCCTTCCCACAGCTGCGGGGCAAGAAGCAGGATCACTCGCTCCATGCCCTATCCCAACACCCCCTCCCAACTCTGAGGTCAACCTCAATGAAAATGCTAGAAGGTCCCAGAGACCTTTGTGAGACCCCAAGGCCTCCCTCCTTCACTAGAGCAAGCTCAGGCCCCTGGAGCCCCCAGGGCCAAGGTCTGTAGATAAGGTACTATCTCTCGCTTGCCATTCAGCCTAGGAAGTCCGGGGGATCTGCCAGCGAACATGGGGTTCTAAAGACGTGCCTGGCTTCCCTAGTGTGTGTCGTTCAGTGATTCCACGAGCAGCCTTGTGCCAGGCACAGACAGGGACACAGACACAGTCCCCAGCCTCATGGAGCCAACGGGGTGTGTCGAGGGTCTAGGCATCGGGGGTATAGCAGAGAACAGAACCGGTGGGAGCTGTACGTGTGTGTGTACGTGCGTGTGCATGTGTGTGTGTGTGTGTGTGAGAGAGAGAGAGACAGACAGACAGAGAGAAAGTCAGGGCTATGTGTTAGCCAGGGTTCTCCAAAGAAATAGAACCAATGGGATGGAGTTGTATCTATATATAGAGATAGATAGATATAGATAGATCAGAATACACACACACACGCACACACATGCACACACACAGATTTATTACGGGGAATCAGGTCACACGATTCTGGAGGCTGAGAAGCCCCACAGTCTGCCCTCTATAAGCAGGAGACCAGGGCAGCTGGTGCTATACTTCAGTCTGAGCCTGGAGGCCTAAGAACAGGGGAGCCATTTTTGTAAATCCCAGTCTGAAGTCAGAAGATGACATGGCCCAGCTCAAGGAGTGGGGCAGGGAGAAAGGGGGCTAATTCCACCTTTCTCTGTCTTTTGTTCTATTCAGGTCCTCACCAGATTGGAAGATGCCCACCCACGTTGGGGAGGGCCATCTGCTTGCTGAGTCCACTGATTTCAAATGTGGATCTCATCCGGAAACACCCTCACAGACACACCCAGAAACAAGGCTTAATCTGGGCACCCATGGCCCCGTCAAGGTGACACACAAAATTAAGCATTCTCTACACGTTTGCCTCTTGAACAACATAGGTTTGAACTGTGTGGGTCCTCTCATATGTACATTTTTTTTTCCCAATGAATACAGTACAGTCCTGCAAATATATTTTCTCTTGCTTGTGATTTTCTTGACATTTTCTTTTCTCCAGCCTACTTTATGGTAAGAATACAGTATACAATACATATGACATAGAAAATATGTGTTAACAGACTTGACGTTATCAGTAAGGCCTCCAGTTAACAGTCAGCTGCTAGTACTTACGTTCTGGGGGAGTCAAAAGCTACACATGAATTCAATGACACAGGGGGTTGGTCACCCCTAACCCCTGTATTGTTCATGGGTCAATTGTATATAACTATTTCTCTCTGTCTGTCTCTGTCTCTTTCTCTCAGTGTGGCCCTTGGCACAGGACAAGACAGATGAGCCATCGGAAAGGAAATAGAAGCATACATGGGAATTAAGACAATGAAGAAGGTGGTATTTCAAATCAGTGAGGGAGACTCAACACATCAAGATAAACTCAGATGATTCAAAGATTATCACAGAAAAAAATAACCCATGAAAGAAGTATAAGAGAACAAGGATGGGTATTTTTTATAATATAGAGTAGATCAGGCTTCTGCAGTCATTATGTGAAACCCAGAATCCATAAAGGAAAAGACTGATGAAATTAGCCACATAAAATATAGAAACTTGTATACAGGAAAAGACACCATGAAAGTCAAAAGATAAATGACTTTTTTTTTTAATTTGAAACACATGACAGACAAAGGCTGATATACCTAATACTTACAAATAAAGGTAGTAGATGGTCTACAAAAAGGAAAGTACCAGAATTTCATAGTGGTTTTCTTCAACATAACCAAAACTCACCAACAACCTGGGCATCTACCAGTAGGAGAATGGATAGACAAACTGGTCTGTTATTGCAAAGCAGAACTACTCATCTGCACAGAGTGACAATCTCAGCAGTGGAAAGGAATGATGTCTGATAACAAGCTACAAAGTGGATAAATTTCAAATGCGTTATGCTGAGAGAAAGAAGCCAGACACAGAACTTTCTGGGGTGATGGTAAATTCTTTTTTTTTCTTTTGAGAGAGAGAGGGAGAGCTGGGGGGAGGAGCGGAGAGAGAGGGAGAGAGAGAATCTTAGGCTCCGCACAGCTTGGAGCCTAGGCAGATGCAGGGCTCAATCTCAGGACCCAGAGATCATGACCTGAGCCAAAATCAGGAGTCAGATGCTTAACCTACTGAGTCACGCAGGCGCGCTGGTAAATTCTGTCTTGCTAGGGATGTGGGTTATATTGGTGGACGCATTGTCAAAACTCAGAAAATGTTCCATTTGAGATCTGAGCATGTCACGGTAACTAAATTTTACCTAAAATAGAAAAATCTTAAACAAGTATTGAACTCTAATTTGTGATCTGCTGGGGCACTCAGGGGCAAAGTGTACTCATGTCTGAAACTTACTTGGAAACACACAAAAAGATGATTGATGGATGGCTAGAGAAGATGGGCAGAGAGATAGATATGGTAAAGCAAATAGAATAACATGTTAATTATAGAATCTAGGAGGCGGTCTATGAAGACTTAATGTACATCTCTTCAAACTTTTCTGATTACTTGAAAATTTCCATAATAAAACATCAGGGAAAATAATTTTTTACAGTACAGAGGTGCTTTTTAAGTATAAATAGAGCAATTTGAGGAAGAAGAAAAAGGCCACAGAGACCCAGTTTATACTTGGGGAGTGGAAGGGGAATTGTGCCTGATTTTCCTACAGTCTGTTTTCCAGAAGTCAGTACAGCTTAATACAAAACCACAGGGAGCTCCTAGCCACCTGCTACATGAAACAACTAGAAGATTGGTCTTCTCTCACCCTATCCCGACAACATGTTGCAGAAACCGCTCGCCCAAACCGTGGTTCGCCTGTTTTACTCACCTCGATTGTTTGTGTTCTCAGCATTTCTGCAATCGTTCTTTGTAAAATTTTCCACTTTCATCTTTCTCGATTATTTACCTTGGTAAACACTTATTACTTTCTAGGTATTACATTAAGAAAATGATTAAGTACCCAATGAAGAGGAAATGCTCAAAGGACCCCCAAATTGCCAATCAAAGCTGAGAGGGCACCAGCGCCTTCCTGTCTTATAGTGACAGGAATGACAGGAACACCGGCGACGCTCTGTCGTGTTGTTTCTATCAGATGGGCCCCAGATGTAACGACTGATCACAGCGGGTGTAGATGGATCATGGCCTCACAGGCCCTCTCTCTCCTTCAAAGGCTGGACGGCGATGCACCTAACTGCTGGGCGGGGCATTCTGGCGATTCGGGAGAATTTCAACTTGGGCTGTAAGTCAGAGCGACCTGGGGCTTTGGAATAAATACATCTGCGTGGGACCTGACCTCAAAGAATAGCATTTTGTGGGGCTAGACGAAAGCCCAGGGATCTGTATTTAAAGCTCCTGGGCTGAGGATAACTGGCTAGGCTTTCAACATGATGGGAATCTGTTACAGAGAAAACTCGCACAAGCGTTCAAAGATGTGTGTGCAGAGTCACTGATTGCAGCATTGTGTGACCTACCCAAAATTAGAAACGACCCAAGTGTCCCAAATAGAGGCTGGTTAAAGCCATTCAACAATGTCGCTGTTAAAAAGCATGCAGGCTCTCTATTTTTTGCAAATCTGGATTCCACTGCCCAAACTAGGCTGGAATCCTTTCTGGGCCCACGTATACCCATTCAAGAGCCTTGAGCATCACTCAAGAGGAGTTCCTGCTGCAAGCAGACCTCCGTGGAGCTGCTATGGAAGTTCAACCCCATCTTGGATCTGGAGTTTTCCCAGATGGCTTCAAAAGAGATTTTTGAGAACATACGGCTGCTTCTCGTCATTCCTTCTCAGAAATGCTGATAGAGGGCTCCAGTAACTTGCCCCTCTGCCCTGGTACCAACTACCCAGCCCACCCCCTCCCCCAGACTTGCTGCCCTAAGCACAGGACAATAAAGAAGAGACCCAACAAAAGAGGCCATTAGAGCAGACATGGTTGCCTTGAATGTTGAAAAACTAATGAAGTAGGGAGCTCTCGCTGAGCATTTCCCTTACCCGATTTGACTGAGATTTGAATTTGAATTTCATGAATTAATTCGTCAAATCTTACAGTGAGGAAAGCACCATCTTACCTGTCCTCACGAATGCCAGGGAAGGGCCTCAGTGACTTGACCCTCGTCCTATTCCCACCTACCAGCAGACTCGTTCCTGCAGCGGGACAGCGAAGAAAAGATCCTGCCAAAAAGAGCAGAAATGGAACTTGCTGTGTCTCCATCACAGAGAAACTCCAAGGCACCTGAGCTTCGCATTTATTTTTCTTCTTTTTTAAAATTTTTACTTTAAATTAAATTTATTTAACATATAGTATATTATTAGTTTCAGGGGTAGAATTTAGTGATTCATTCATTGCATGTAACGCCCAGTGCTCATTCCGTCAAGGGCCCTCCTTAATGCCCATCCCCCAGTTAGCCCACACCCCCCCACCTCCCCTCCAGCAGCCCTCAGTTTGTTCCTTATAGTTGAGAGTCTCTTATGGTTTGCCTCCTTCTATGCTTTTATCTTATTTTATTTTCTTTTTCCTTCCCTTCTCCTATGTTCATCGGTTTTGTTTCTTAAATTCCACATACGAAGGAAAACATATGGCATTAGTCTCTCTCTGGCTTATTTCATTTAGCATAATACCCTCTAGTTCCACCCATGTCATTGCAAAAGGCAAGACTTCATTCTGTTGGATGGCGAAGTAATATTCCATTGTGTGTGTGTGTGTGTGTGTGTGTGTGTGTGTGTGTACACACACATGCCACATCTTTATCCATTCAATGGACATCTGGGCTCTTTCCATAGTTTGACTATTGTGGACATTGCTGCTATAGACATTGGGATGTGAATGCCTCTTCAAATCACTACATTTGGGGGTGCCTGGGTGGCTCAGTGGGTTAAAACCTCTGCCTTCGGCTCAGGTCATGATCTCAGGGTCCTGAGATCGAGCCCCGCATCGGGCTCTCTGCTCAGCAGGAAGCCTGCTTCCCTTCCTCTCTCTGCCTGCCTCTCTGCCTACTTGTGATCTTTGTCATTCAAATAAATAAATAAAAATCTTAAAAAAAAATCACTACATTTGTATCTTTGGGGTAAAAACCTACTAGTGCAATTGCTGGGTGGTAGGGTAGGTCTATTTTTAACTTTTTGAGGAACCTCCATGCTGTTCTCCAGAATGGCTGCACCAGCGTGCATTCCCGCCAACAATGTAGGGGGGGTTCCCCTTTCTCCACATCCTCGCCAACATCTGTCATTTCCTGACTGGTTAATTTTAGCCATTCTGACTGGAGTGAGGTGATATCTCACTGTGGTTTTTATTTGGATCTCCCTGATGCTGAGTGATATGGAGCACTTTTTCATGTGTCTGTTGGCCATTTGGATGTCTTCTTTCCAGAAATGTCTGTTCATGTCTTCTGCCCTTTTCTTGACTGGATTTTTTGGTTTGGGGAAATTTCACAAGTTCTTTAGAGATGTTGGATATTAGCCCTTTATCTGATATGTCATTTGTGAATATCTTCTCCCATTCTGTCAGTTGTCTTTTGGTTTTGTTGACTGTTCCCTTTGCTGTGTAAAAGCTTTTGATCCTGATGAAGTTTATCTTTGCTTTTGTCTCCCTTGCTTCTGGGGACAAATTGCTGTGACCAAGGTTATAGCGGTTGCTGCCTGTGTTCTCTTCTAGCATTTTGATGGATTCCTGTCTCACATTTGGATCTTTCATCCATTTTGAGGGGTTTTTGAGTAAGCTGTAAGAAAGTGGTCCAGTTTCATTCTTCTGCATGTGGCTGTCTGATTTTCCTAACACTGTTTATTGAAGAGGCTGTCTTTTTTTTCATTGGGTTTTCTTTTTTTTTTTTTTTTAAAGATTTTATTTATTTATTTGTCAGAGAGAGAGCGAGCGAGAGCGAGCACAGGCAGAGTGGAAGGCAGAGTCAGAGGGAGAAGCAGGCTCCCCGCGGAGCAAGGGGCCCGATGCGGGACTCGATCCCAGGACGCTGGGATCATGACCTGAGCCGAAGGCAGCTGCTTAACCAACTGAGCCACCCAGGCGTCCATTGGGTTTTCTTTCCTGCTTTGCCAAAAATTAGTTGACCATACAGTTGAGGGTCCATATCTGGGCTCTCTATTCTATTCCATTGATCTATGTGTCTGTTTTGGGGCCAATACCATACTGTCTTGATGATGACAGCTTTGCAACACAGCTTGAGGTCTGGAATTGTGATGCCTCCAGCTTTGCTTTTCTTTTTCAACATTCTTCTGGCTGCTCAGGGTCTTCTCTGGTTCCATACAGATTTTGGGATTGTTTGTTCCAGCTCTGTGAAAAATGCTGATGGTATTTTGATAGGGATTGCTTTGAATGGGCAGATAGCTTTGAGTAGCATAGACATTTTAATATTTGTTCTTCTAATCCATGAGCGTGGGATGCTTTTTTCCATTTCCTTGTGTCTTCCTCAATTTCTTTGATGAGTATTCTATAGCTTCCAGAGTACAGATCTTTTACTACTTTGGTTAAGTTTATTCACATCTAAAGGCTTTTCTTGGGGCACCTGGGTGGCTTAGTTGGTTGAGTGTCCGACTCTTGATTTCAGGTCATGATCTCAGGGTCATGAGATTGAGCCTCACTGCTTAGGTCTCTCTGTCTCCCTCACCTTCAGTTCCTCCCCACCCCAGTCACATGCTCTTTTCTCGCTCTCTCTCTAAATAATAATAATAATAATAATAATAGTAAAAAAATAAAGTTTTATCTTGCAAATGGGATGGAGATCTAATACAGCTGTCCACATGGCCCTAAAAATTTCTGAGAGTTGAAAGCAAGGGGAAACAAGATGCAGAATTATGCTAAAGAGTCATGATCATTAGCATAATTCAACATTCCTTTGGCAAATCTCAGGTGCCTGTGTGTCTTCTGCTTCTAAAGTCGATGACAAGATGCAATGCAGTATTAAGCGTATGAAGGAAAATGTTGTGCCAAAGAGATGTGGAAGTAGACACTGGTGATTTTACTTTGTGTTATTTCTGCAAAACACAATTGCAATAAGGTAAGTATTTTTCTGCTCCACACCAGTTGTCTCTCTAGTGCCAAATAAATGCGTTTAAAAGAAACTACATTAAAATTCAGTTTTGCTTTTAAAAAGTGTGCCACAGACCCCCACCCCCCATGCCTAATACCCAGAGCAGTAAAAGATCTCTACCCTGACACCTCTGCCTGCTCTGCCCACCCCCCACCTTGCACAGGCTCCTCAATTCCGTTTTCTTTCTTTTTTCTCTTTCTTAAGTAAGCTCTATGCCCAACATGGGGCTCAATCTTCTGACCCTGAGACCAAGGGTCACATGCTCCACAGCCTGAGCCATCCAGGGCCCCCATTGCTTTTCAAATGACAGGAAGGAAAGCGGCCTTCACAGGGGTGCCTGAAGAAGCCAGGCCAGGATCCCTGCTTGAAACTGGAGGCAGGAGGACTGTGAGGAGAACACACACGCTCGCACACGTGTACACCCACATGCACAGTGATATTTTCTAGAGAGTTCTTGCCACCTGCAGTAGCCTGGTCTGCCCATCAAGAGGAAGGCACCCAAAGATGTCACCAAAGTGTGTCCTCCCGGGGCAGGGAGAATGGGGAATCCTGCTTTCTGCGGCTGTCGTTCTGACGGGGGAGCACTACCCCAGCAGGCAGAATTTGTCCCCGAGTCGCCTGAGACAGCACTGAGGCTGGTGATTCAGGTACAAGTCTTTCCAAATCTCAGATTCCAGAAGACTCTTCCTCTGGCGCCTCTGCCCCGCTTGGGTTCCAGACCCCAGGCCGCCTCTACAGGCACAGGCCGGCTCCATTTCTTTGCTTCTAAACTGGATTTTCTTCCTTCTCTTTCCAGCCTCATCCCCCGGCGTGGCCATACGTGGAGGCCTCTTCTTCGGAAGGAGGTGGAGCCTCATCGTGACCACTGAAACAGCTGCCATTGTCCAAGAACGAAATTCTTCTGGTCGTGAGAGATGCAAGGTGTGAGGCATAGAGCTTTCATGGAAATGTAGCAACCTCATTCTCTGGACCATTCGGCCCTTGGTTTTGATAAATCACTCTCCTTGCGCTCAGTAACATGGCTCACAGTCAGCAAAAATGAGGAAATATGTGTGGGCCTTTCACAGCCCTGCCCAGAACCCAGCCTCCTTCTGAGTGGCCGTGGCTGCAAAGCTCGTCTGGGAACAAAGGGAATGGGTTTGGCACACTGACCACCCTGGCCGGCGAGCGGCAGTGGGAGGACTTGGCAAGAGTGGATGCTGGCCAAGGTCAAAGACCAGGCTGCCCCAGAGCCTCATGGGACTTGGACATGGTCTATGAGCCAAGGGTCAGCAAAGGGCAGCCGTCAGCCCTGGAACTCTGGCGCCAGAGCCCCCGGGTTCAAATCACAGCTCTACCCCTTGCTTGTTGTGGGGCCTTGGGCAGTTCAGCAGACCACTTAGCCGCTCTGTGCCTCAGTTTCCCCATCTGTCACATGAAGATAATAATAGTGCCTACACCCCATAGGGCTGTTGTGCAGAGTAAAAGAACCCACATGCCTCTCAAAGATTAAACATAGCATTACCATGTGACACTCCTGGGCAATAGCCAAGAGAAATGAAAACAAATGTCCACATAAAAACTTGGACACAGAAGTTCATAGCAGCTTTATTTGCAACGGTCAAAAAGTAGAAACAACCCAGATGTCCATTGACAGATGAATGGATAAACAAGACATGGAATATTAGTCAGCCATAAAAAGGAATTAGGGGAGCCTGTTTGGCTCAGTGGGTTAAGTCTCTGCCTTCAGCTCAGAGTCCTGGTCCCACATCAGGCTCTCTGCTCAGTGGGGAGCCTGTTTCCCCCCCCCCTCTGCCTGTCTCTCTGCCTACTTGTGATCTCTCTCTCTCTCTGTCAAATAAATAAATAAATTATTTTTTAAAAAGTATTAAATGCTGATCAGTGCCACAGCTTGGATGGACCTTGAAAACACTGTCCCATGAGAGAAGCTAAGCATCAAAGGTCATATTTTAAAGGCTTCATCTGAAAGTTCAGAATAGGCAAATCCATTGAGACAGAAAGTAGCTGTGTGCTTGCCAGGGGGCTGGTGTGCACGGGGGATGGTAGCTAAAGGTATGGGTTCTCTCTTTGCGGTGTTAAGAATACCCTGGAACTGACTGGAGATGGTATGCAGATGTGACGAGACTAAACCATCGCACACTTTTAGTAAAATGTATGTTATATGAACTGTATCTCAACGAAACTGTTTTTTAAAAGATTTTATTTATTTAGTTGAGAGAGAGAGAAAGTACGAGCAGGGAAGGGGCAGAGGGAGAGGGAGAAGCAGACTCCCCACTGAGCAGGGAGCCCCACACAGGGCTCGATCCCGGGACCCTGAGATCATGACCTGAGCCGAAGGCAGAGGCTTCACCGACTGAGCCAGGCTCCCCTCAACAAAACCATTTTTTAAAAAACCAAAAATGTTACTGAAACTATTCATCAAAATAAAATAAACTGTCCTTCTGCACTGAATTACACTGAAAGACGAAGCATCAGTACCTGTGAGGCCCGGAGAACGGGGCTCAGGAACCCAGCCGTCCACCTCTCCAGGGTCCTCACTGCCTCTCAGCAGGGGTTTGAATGCACCTGGACCCCCACCCCCAGGTCGTGAGGGGGCTACGAGGATCAAGAGAGGAGAAGGTAGTGTCAGCTGGGCCCTTCATGGTGTGAGATCATGTCTTGCATAAGAAGTAAATTAGGACCTGAATTGAGCTCACAGCCTCTAGCAGCTGGTAATATGAACCCAGCCTCGTAAGGCAATAGGCCCATCCCTCTGGGTTCACCAAGTACCAGACTCTGCTGAAAACACCCCCTGCCTCCTGTCTCTCAGCTTCAGCCTTCCCGGTGCTTTTCCAACAGTCTGTGCCCACCACGACCTGGGACAAACCCCACCACCCGCCCTGTTCACGCTCTTTTCAAATGGAAACTTGCTGGTTTCATCAGTTGCTTCTTTTTCCTCTCCAACGAGATGATTTGTGGCTATAAAGACAAAATGTCCTTCCTTGGGCAAAACGTTGCGCAAAAAATTTATTCGCGTGTTTTTCTCATTCACATTTCCTGTGGGTGATATTCTACCCACAATATTCCGATCACAGGAAGAACATAACAAGAAAGATAAAGTCAGCTTTTGATACCCAAAATAGGATTTTTGTGTCCACGGCTAGACAATCGTCTTGAAAGCCAAGCTTTATCTACAGAGAAAAGATGTTTCTTCTAAACTCCTTTAGTTTCTCTGATGGTCGATTTCCTGTGTCACCTTGGCTAAGTTGAGTCCGCAGGTATTTATGCAAATGCAAATTTGGGTATTTCTGAGAAGGTGTTTGTTGTTATAGTTAATACCCGTAATCAGTTGACCTGAAGTCCAGGAGATTAGCCTCTATAATAACCCCAGGCAGGCTTCATCCAATCAGCTGAAAGGCCCGAAGACCCAAGGCTAAGGTTTCCCTGAGGAAGACGGAAGTCCTCCTCAAGCCCTCAGCAACAGCTATGGCCAACTTTCCAGCTTGCCAGTTACCCTGCAAAGTTTGGACTTGCCTAACCAGCCACCACCACCACCACCACCACGCGCCCCCCCACCCTGCCCAATCACATAAACCCATTCTTCATAATACACACACACACACACACACACACACACACACACACACACACATCCTATACCCTCTCTATATCTTCTGTTTCTCTGGTTGGAACCCTAACTAACAGTTTCCCATTATGATCCCATAAAGAAGCAAGCCCATATTATTCTATGATAGAGGGAGCAGAAACTCAGGCTGAGGTGAAAAAGAGGTGGGAAGGGGTCTGGGGGGCTCAGTGAGTTGGACATCTGACTCTTAGTTTCCATTCAGGTCATGATCTTGGGGTTGTGGGATGGAGCCCCATGTTAGGCTCTGTGCTCAACAGGGAGTCTGCCTCGGATTATCTTTCTCCCTCTCCCTCTGCTTCTCCCCCCATCCCGTCTCTCTCTATAAAATAAAAAAATAAATCTTGTTTTTTTTTTTTAAAGCAAAGTAAAAAGTCGTGGAAAGTATTCCCTTCCCCACCCACTCACTTCAAGCCAAAGGGATGGCAGGGAAAAGAAAGCAAAGGGAGATGTAGGCATGTAGGTCTCATCTCTCTCCCTGGGACTAGTGTCCTGTGACAAGCACACTGGAAGGTGGTTTGGGAAAGCTGAAAGCTGAGAGCCTGGTCACACTCACACTTTCTGAGAGTCTGGGAGGAGCCCACAGTAGTAAAGTGAAGGCTGAGGGGGTGATACCTGGGCCTGCCTAAGATGCCATCTTGGAAAGCAAGGCAAGGAAGTGGTGTCCTTCCAGATCCGCAGATGGCCGCCATCTTGCTGTGTTTTCATATACTGGAGAGAGCTCTGGTGTCTCTTCCTCTCATTAGGGCACGAGCTCTACCACATTAAGGCCCCACACTTAAGATCTCATTTTAACCTCTACCTATCTCTATCTCTGTACATAGTCACATTGTGGGGTTAGGGCTTCAACATATGAATTTGGAGGAAGACAAACATTCAGTTCATAACAGTAATATCTGTTCATAACTGTATACAGTTCATAACTGTAAAAATCTGCCTCCCACGGGGATAGCCCCAGGTCATTAGCATTCCTGTCCGAGGCTGCCCAGGCAGAACACAAGACATGATGTGGCATCGGGGGTGGGGTTGCCACGTCCCAGCAGCCCAACTTAATCCATTCTGTTGAATGACTTTGCTCAAAGACATTGTTGTTGGACAGAAATACAGCCTATATGCAGGGCCAGCACTGATGGCTATTGGACTCTTGTTCTAACCCAAGCAGACAGATCCGACAGTGCACCACGTGCATGCACACAACTATGACGCCAAACAAAACTGTCACCATCTCCCAAACTGCTTCTCAGTGAAGCAAGGTTTTCATTCACCCATGAAGTCAACCGGGCCCTTCTGTGAGGCTTTTGGTGGCCATGTTCTCCCATTCCCCACAGAGACTCCTGTTGTGCTAGGGAGCAGCTATGACAAGAGATTTTGTCTTCAGTCCAGAATACCTTTGCCTCTCCAGTTCCTTCTAACACCAAGCCTAGTGGCTTGCTATGTTTTCTTGGTGAATGTCTGGACGCAGGCCGAGCTTTCTTAATGGCTGCTTGGTGGGGCAGAACCAGAAAGCCTTGCCCCTCTGCCAGTCTCTTCAAGATCCTCAGAGAAGTGTTGTTGTGTTGTCATTGCTGCTGCTGCTGTCTAACCATCAGAGGGTCCCAGTCCTGGCTCCTCTTAGTTCTGGGAAAGTGAGGGAAGGATCCCACAGAGCTGGACAAAGGCTGACCGGGCTAGGCTCCAGGCCCCAAGAGAGGGGCTTGTAGGTGCCAGGGATGAGCTGCTCAAGGGCTGGGGAGAGGAGAGAGGCAGAGACTGGGAACCTGGCAGGGGCAGCCCAAGGAGCATTCCATAATCTCTCAAACCCAGGCTGGAATAACCAGAAATGAGCAGGCAACAGACTTCTGGTCCCCCCGCCCCAGCCCACCACCACCTCCAATCACATTTTCCCAAAAGGTATCGTAACAGCAAAAGCGTTTTTGTGATTCCTCGATATTTGGCATTTTTTCGTGGATGAACAGTGGCCATGTCACACAGGAGGAAGGCTGGAGGTTCTGGGTTTGAACCATAACTCCGCCCGGTTTTGTCTGTGTGATCCTGGGCAACTTTGGTGACTCAGTCCAAGTTCTCTGGCTGGGGAGAACCAAGCCATGAAACAAATGTTCAAAGTCAGGGCTCTTACCCATGATACCATTCGTCAAGCTGTGATATCTAGACACGCAATTATCGTAATTATAATGTAATTATAATGGTAATGCTACATACCATGTGAGCGGGCAGCACCGTCCAGCAACCTACTACATTCCCTGAGTACAGGTGTTTTTCCACTTCCCTTAACAACGATTTCACACTTTTTCCACCTTCCCATGAAAGCAGAAACAATACCATACCTACCGAGGCCTCACATCTGTACTCAGGCCCTGCCTTCCCTGATGTTAACCCAGAAGACATGTCCCTGGCTCCTATAGCTGTCCCCTTTCACTGTCCTGGCATCCTTTTTTTTTTTTTTTTTGTAAGTTTTATTTACTTATTTTAGAAAGAGAGAGAGTGCAAGTCGGGGGAGGGGCAGTAGGAAAGGGAGAAAGAATCTCCACTAGTCGCCCCACTGAGCCTGGAGCATGACGTGGGGCTCAATCGCATGAACCCTGAGATCATTACCTGAATCAAAGCCAAGAGTCAGATGCTTAACTGATTGCACCAGCCAGGTGCCCCATTCTCTGGATCGCTCCTGAGGTATCCCTCCACCCCGACTCCTTATCTCCTGGGATCTAGCCACCTCACTTCTCCACTTGCCTTCACAGCAAAAGCTCTTGAAAGATTTACCCACACAGGCTAGTACCATGTTTTATTCCCACTGCCTCCCCAGTTCGCACCGGTGGGGTTCCCATAAAAGTCACCAATGACCTACATCCTGTCCTCCTCTTCTTTGATCTGGCAATAGCGTTTGACCCTTTGCTGGCTCCTCACCAACCCACTCTTTAATCATTTGAATGGACCAGGACTCAGCCCTCAGACTTCTCTTTCCTGTCCGCATTCCCCTGCTAGATAGCATCATCCAGTCTCATGACTATCAAAACACATCATCTCTAAATTCTCAAAATTCAGCAACCAAAAAAGCAAACAACCCTATTCAAAAATGGGCAAAGTACTTAAACAGACATTCCTCCAAAGGCATTCAAATGACCATTAAACACATGAAAAAGCGTTGGATAGAACTGATCATCAGGGAAACACAAATCAAAACTACCATGAAATACCACCTTATACTCATTAGGATGGCTACTATTTTTTTTAAGAAAACAGAAAATAATTGGGGTGGGTGCTTGGGTGGCTTAGTGGGTTAAAGCCTCTGCCTTCGGCTCAGGTCATGGTCTCATGGTCCTGGGATCAAGACCTGCATCGAGCTCTCTGCTCAGCGGGGAGCCTGCTTCCTCCTCTCTCTTTCCGCCTGCCTCTCTGCCTACTTGTGATCTGTCTATGAAATAAATAAATAAATAAATAAATAAAATCTTAAAAAAAAAAGACAGAAAATAACAAATGCTGGTGAGGATGTGGAGAAATTAGAACCTTGGGTGCTATTGAGAAGGTAAATTGGGGCTGCCACTGTGGAAAACAGTGTGGGGGGTCCTCAAATTATTAGAAATAGAATGACCACATGGCCCAGCCATTCAACTTTCACATATATACCCCAGAGAATTGAAAGCAAAGTTCAAAATAGATGTTTGTATCCATGTGTTCAAAGCTACAACACAGACGAGACCTGAGGACTTTACGTGAAATGAGCCGATCATGAGAAGACAAATACTGCATGATTTCACTTACATGAGGTCCTTAAAGTAGCTAAAATCATAGATACTAAGGTAAAATGGTGTTTGCAGGGGCTGAATGGAGGGGAGAATAGGGAGTTACTGTTAATAGGGACAGAATTTCAGTTTTACAAGAAGAGTTTTACAAGAAGAAGAAGAGTGTTCTAGCAACAGTTGCACAACATCATGAATGGATTTAACACCGCTAGACTGGACACTTAAAAGAGGTTACAATGGTCAATTTTTTATTAGATATCTTTTACCACAATAAAAATTTTGGGGAAAAAAACCCCGATATCATCTCTACACCGACAACTCCCTAAATCTATGCATCCTCGTCAGGGTCCCCTCCTGAATTTCATACCCAGATATCTGGCCATCTCCTCAACGTTGCCTGCGTGTCCAACAGGCACTTCAGAGGGAACCTGGCCAAGTACATTGCCAGTTGGCTGCTTCCAAGCCTTGCCCCCATCCCCAGTCTTCCTCACCTCAATACCTGGCACTGTTCTTCCTCCAATTATTCGAGGATCAAATCCAGAGAGTCACCTGGGCTGGCCAGGTAGTGTGGGGCACTCACTAGCAATCTGTCGCTAAGACTGTCCTTGCTTTCCCTCATGCCCCACAACTCACTCATCAGCAAGTCTTACATCAGTTCAAACTTCAAAACCTATCCCAAGCCAGTCCCCGCCTCGCCAGCTCCATGACTACCACCCTGGCCCAAACCACCGGCACCTCTACCTGGATTCTTGCAATAGCCTCTGGAGGAGTTTCCAAGGGCTGCCATAAGAAATGACCGTGAACTGGGGCACTTGTGTGGCTCAGTTGGTGAAGTGTCTGCCTTGGGCTAAGGTCATGATCCCAGGGTCCTAGAATCGAGCCCCAAATTGGGCTCCCTGCTTAATGGAGAGCCTGTTTCCCTCTTTCCTCCCAGCACATGCGCACGCTCACGCGCTCTATCTCTGTCTCTGTCTCTCTCAAATAAATAAAATCAGGAAGAAAAAAAAAAAAGAAGAAATAAATTACCACGAACTGGGTAACTTGAACACAAATTTCTTCCCTCACAGTTTGGAGGCCAAAAGTTCAAAATCCAGGTGTCTGCAGGGCCACACTCCCCCTGAAGGCTCTAGAGGAGAAGCCTTGTTTGCCTCTTCCTGCTTCTGGTGGCTCCGAAGTGTTTTCTGCTTGCGGCCCCATCACTCCAGTCCCTGCCTCCCCCCACCCCATCCGCACGTGACTTCTCAGCTTCTCTTGACTCGTCAAGACAATTGTCTTGCGATTTAGGCCCACCAGGTAATCCACGATGGTCTTCATTTTAAGGGCCTCGGCTTAGCTGCATCTGCAAAGATCCTTTTTCCCAATAAGATCTCATTCACAGGGACCCGGTGGACATATGGGTCGGGGGTGGTGGGTGAGGAGGAGAGCATCCTAACTCGTCTCCCTGCTTCAACTGCTGCCCACTCCCAGCCCCTGCTCGGCAGCAATCGGCGTGACCCTTCCTCGCCGCCACACCGCCCCCACCCCCATGTTCGTCATGCTGCAGCCATGAGGACATCCTTCCTGTTCCGCAACACACCAAGCCGCTCTCCACACGGGATCTAGCAGCGGCTGGCCCATCTGCCTGGAACGTTCCTCTGTAGCCTTCCACAGCTGGATTGCTCTCAGCATTCAGATCTCAGGTCACATGTCCTTGTTGCGGTCATTCCTGACCCCCCCCAATCTACTTCTCTCCCTATCACACCGCGGCGGCTCCACTTGTCATCCTCTTATTTTCCCAGCTTATTGTCATCTCCCTACTGGCGTGTGACCGCCATGAAGAATCACTGCAGTGACTCCTGAAATCACCCTGGCTTGCATCTCCAACTTGCTCTGTGAACTTGGGCAGGTTTCTTTTCATCCCCAGGCGTCAGTTTCCCCACCTACACATGAAGAAGTTGAAGCAAATCCTCAAATTCTTTCTAGGCCAACGCTCAGCTCAGCAGAGCGAGTCCACTCGGGGGCTCTGGAGCCAGACCACATGGATTCGAATCCAGCCACTGCTGCCACCTCTTACCTGCGTTCTCCCAAGGCCACTTACCTCTTTGGAGCCCGAGTGTATTCATCAGGAAAACGGATGTAATGAGAAGACCTGCCCTGGATGGTGGGCATGAGAGGTCACTGGCCCAGCACTGGATGGTTGTTCCCTGCTCCCTGAGTGTTAGCTACCAGCATCTTAGTATCACAAACCCTCGATTGTCCGTAAGTGAACCCACTGCCTGCAGGATCCCTACGGACACAAGCAAACTTAGAACCTGTAGCCGCTGTGCAAGAGGGGCGCCCTCCCTCACTAAACCCTTCGAGAAGGACACAATCTGAATTATTTCCTTGCCCCCCAAGGCAGGCCCCGGGCACTGGCGAGCCCACCGCACACAGCTGTCCTGAGGTCCAGGGGAATGTGGCCGCGAAGACAGGACTCTTCCGGGCACCTGGCAGGAGCCTGCATTTCCAGGGAGGCTGTGCCTTGATACAGAATTGATTATTCTAATCAAGGCATTTCGGTGTTCACACTATGACACAGAGACAGGTTTGAGCAGTGTGAAAGTGCGGCTGAAGGGCATTAAATTGGAGCATGCTTTCCTGAGATGAGTCCAAGCACAATGTGCGGGCAGCATGCAGAAATGGCAATCAGAGAAACCCCAGGCTCTGACCGACAGCCTCTGGCAGCCAGGGGCCACTTTCCAGGGAAGGGCTCCACCTGGTCCCCCAAGTAATTGCTCTTCAAAATGCAATCTGGAGGCCTCCAGCCACCCCAGAAGCCTGGGCTGGAACAGCATCTCTGCCGGTCTAGAGAATGCTGGAAATTTCTCCAGGGACAGGTGAAGTGCAGAGAGGGGGTCCATGGGAGCCTAACCTGGGAGCCACTAGGGACGGCCTGGGGCTCTGGGCAGTGGACCAATGGGAGTCCTCCCTGCGTGGGAGCTCCCAGGCCTTCCGTCTGGATGAAAGCCTGGAATGCCAAGATTAGGGGTCCAGAACAAATTGGGGGTGCTTAAATCAACCCTAGGCTTGCCTGGGGGCGGCAGTGGGGGTGAGAAGCTTCCAGGCATCAGGAGACTGAAGCAGGTGAAATATCACTAGATGGCCCTGAGCAAAGATAACCTGGGAGGGCAGTACCTGGGCTAATCACTCAGAATCCCTCTCTCCGCTTCCTCCGGAGGATGCCGACAGAGACACTGCATCACTGGGGAGACTCGGTGGCAAAATGTGAGAAGCACCAGCAGCTTGAGAGAAAAGGTGGCCTTTGGCATCAGACGAACCCGAATTTCCATTTCACTTTTGTTATGGGTTGAATTCTGTCCCTCCCCCCAAATTTGTATGTTGAAGGCCTGATCCCCAGGTCCTCGGAATGTGACCTTACTTAGAAACGGGCCCATCATCGTCAACGGAATTAGGTCAGCTAGGCTGAGGTCATCTTGGAGTGGGGTGGGTCCCTAATCCAATATTACCCCGTCCTTGTAAGAGGGGGACATTTGGACACAGATGTGTGCACCGGGAGAAAATAGCCACATGAGGATGAGGGCAGAGATGGAGGGATGTTTCTCGAAGCCCAGGATTGCCCGCAAAACACCAGCTATTGGGATGCCTGGGTGGCTCAGTTGGTTAAGGGTCTGCCTTCAGCTCAAGTCATGATTCCCTGGTCCTGGGATGGAGTCCCACGTCGGTGTCCCTGCTCTACAGGGAGTCTGCTTCTCCTTCTCCCTCTGCTGCTCCCCCTGCTCGTGCTCCCTTGCATTCTCTGTCAAATAAATAAATAAAATCTTAAAAAAAAAAACAAACCACCAGATGTTAGGGCAGAGCCATTGAGCAGAAACTCCTGCACAACCCTCTGCGGGAACCAGCCTTACTGACCCTTCATGTTCCAACTTCTAGTCTCCAGGACTATGAAACAGTACATTCCTGAGCCCTCCCTAGCCCAGCATCACCAGTGAGAAGATCTCTGGCACCTTGAACAGATGATCCAAATACTTAGGGACTAGGAATGCAGGCCCTGTGCAGACCCCTGCGGGGCCCAGCAAATGATGATTTCCCCATGCAGAGACCTGGAGTGGGCCAAGGGAGCAGAATGAGCTGTCAGGTCAAGTCAGCCTACCTCTCGGGGTCAAGGAGAGGCCAGCCCATGGAAGGCTGACCCAGAGGCTGAGATGGCCATGGAGAGGAGGAAGGTGGTTCTCTGAGGGCAGGGGTAGTAAATCAGCGCTCATTATGCAAGCTAGAGCCCTCCCGTGCCCTCAAGCCCCTGTCCCCTCTCGAGACTCCCCAAAGCTCTGAAGGCCCCTGTCTTCTCTTGTAGCTAGCAAGAAGATGGCAGAAGTTGTGGGGCTCACTCTCCCAGCCCAGCGCCTGACTGAGCAGGCCCAACACAGGCTCGGGGGAAGGGGTCTGAGCAGGGCCTGCTTCCCCCCCTTAGTCTCTGGCAGGTATCATCATCCCCAGATATCAGAAGTGCCTGCCCAAGGTCCCAGCGATCTTATCAACAGGGAGCGCAAGCTATGGAAGGAAGTGGGATGGGGATTCACGTCCATCTAACGCCTAAGGTCACCGCTTTCCCCACCCTCAACACACTGGGTTTCTTGAGTTTTCCCACCGGGTCTTCCTAACAACTGAAGAGATGGGATGCAGCCCCCGAGGGTGGTCTGGGTTCCCTGGGGGCACAGCTCAAAGTCGCTCTTTTGATACCTTATGTTATAGCTATAAAAAATCCATAGGAAGACTGCATTCAAGGGCATACTATATCCATGTTTGTTCAAATATGACAAGATGATATTTACATTACTTACCAGTTAACGAACTATTTGACCCAATTTGAGAGTAAAACGGACCCTCCAGGAAAAGGTCACAGGCTGGAGGGATCCCAGCTTGCCTTTCGAACCCACTATCCCTTTCACACTCTCCCCTTCCCCAGGGAGCAGGAGGTGTGTCCTCACACACAGCTCTCAGGATACAGGTCAGGAGGGTCAGAGCTCCCCACAGACCTCCCTGCCTTGCTCACCCCCTCTCCCAGAGCTGGTACCTATTCCTTCAGCCAGCCTCCTGCTGCCCCTGGCCAGCCCTGTGTATGCTCTCGGCCCCTGGAAGGGCTCAAGGCCTTGCATACCTCAGCCACCAAGAGCCCAGCCTCCTCTGTGTCCCCAGTGCCCGGTGACAAGCATGCTGGTGTTGAGCCGAGAGGATCAGAGGCATTTGGTGGAGTTTACATGGTTCTTCTCTCCTGCCCTTGAAGATATTCTTGGTAGAAGATGGTTGATTCATTCATCCTCTGAAGCTGGGGTATAAGTGACAACAGGTTACGGTCACAGGGCCATGAGAGGAAAGGGCGTGAGGGTACACAATGGTAAGGACCTTGGCCAGAAGCTCAGGGGACAGGGAAACCACAAGGGAGGAGGCCAAGCCCGGCCAGGGCAAGGTGCAGTGGGAGGCATCTCTCCTGGAGGAAGCCAGGCCTATGATGAGGCATGAGAGACCCTCCCAGGAGTCTGGGGAAGGAGGAGCGTCCCAGGCAAAACCAACAGCAGGTGCCCCTGCCAGGGCGCGGACCTTCTGACAATCAGAGAACCCACTATCCCTTTGAGCTCAGGATCTCCAGGCACCTCCAGGAGTACCTGGTGCCCCCAAGGTTGCCTGGCCTGGCATCCCAGGACTAGCACCTGTGAGCCCAGCAGCCCGGCTCCTGCGCCCGTCTGGCTGCCCAGCTCCTCACAGCAGAGCCCCACAGGGCCCGGCGGAGGGCTCTGTGCGAAGAGAGGGTGTGCGGTTGTCCCACTAGAAGGGCATTCCCCCAACTCCCCACACCCATGCTCGCAGGCAGGGGCATGTGGTTGCTCTCGGCTGAATGGTCCGTCCTCCCAAATGGTAGGAGGAATCGAGGCCTTTGGGAAGTGATTAGGATCTGGGGAGGTCCGGAGGGTGGGGGCTCGGAATGGGATGCATGCCCGGATGAGAGTCCAAGAGAGCCTGCTTCCCCTGCCTATCCTCCTCTGCGTAAGGATGCAGCGTCTGGGCTGGAACTCGGCCGTGTCGGCACCCGGATCCTGGGCCTCCAGCTTCCAGAGCTACAAGAAGTAAGCTTCTGGGGCTTATAAGCTGCCCACTCTGTGGTACTTGTTACAGCAGCCGAGGCTGCTGGGGTTGTGGGGAGCAGCCGAGGATGTGGGGTTTTTGCAGATCACGTGCTCTCTTACCCTCAGCCATCATGACTGATTCTAAGGGATTTTAGGTTCGCACTGGAGGGCGGACTTCTGCGGTGCCTGAACTGAGCCCTGAAGGGTTTACCCAGAGTGGCCCCAAGAGGGCTTCCCAGGCTTGGGACTGTCAAGCACAAGCGTCCACTCCATGGCCACATTGGCCACATTGCTGAGGGCACCGGCCTGGCAAAGGGGGGCAGGAGATGGATCCCGTTAGCCCTCTCGCAGCAGTATCAGGAGGCTCCCCTGCAGAAAGCCCGGGGACCATCGGGCTGGGCCCCTGTCCTCTGTCACACAGGAGTCCGGGGAGATGGGAATGCACGTGTCCCATGGCACTCGGGCACGGAGCATCCCTAATCCAGCTCTCCTGACCCTGATCGCAACCACTCCGTGAGGGCGGCCTTCAGTGCCCAGCTTAGTGCCCGGTACACAATAGATGCCAGCCGATAACGCGTCACAGGAATACACGGCTGCATGGATGGTGGAGGCTGGAGCCCCCCAGGCAGAGCACGGAGCCCTCACTGGCTGCCAGCCGGGTGCTAAGCTCTTCAGGCGTCTGCGGTCATTCACCTCGCAGCAGACCGCACAGTGCTCCCAAACATCCTTACAGGTGAGGACTCTCCGTGCTCTCCCCCTCCTCACTACAAGCAAGATACTGGAGGCTCGGAGAGGTCACTCCCTCAGGGCACCAAGCTTGTGAGGGGCAGAGCTGAGATTTGAACCCAAACGGTCTTGGAGTCCACGGAGCATGAGACAGGGAGCTACGGAGGCCGGGCTCAACCGAGGTTCTCTGTCTCCCGGCGAGCCTTCAGCCGCACCCCAAGCCCACAGCCCCCCGGGGATCGGGGTGATGATTCCTAGGTCACCGCGTGGCTCGCTGGAGATGCAGTGCCTGGTGCAGCCCCTGGTGCAGGGCAGGGGCACAGTGAGCATGACCCTGGAGTAGTGGTAGCAAGCAGACAGAGGGCACCAGGCTGTGGGGCATCAGATCCAGAGGGTGAGACAAGGCCAGGCCGATGAAAGCGGAAAGGCCGGGGTAGGGGAGGAAGGATGCGCCAGACCGGGTGCCGGCCCAGCTGCTTGAAGGAGCCACAGCCCGGCCAGGCTCCAGTCAGCCAGGGCTCGCTGCGGCGGGAGGAGGGCCTCACCCATGGGCACAGCCCGCTTCGACTCTGGCAGGCGGCCTTCCCGCTCCCCGCTCCAAGCCTCCCTGTCCCACCCCCACTCGGACACCACCCCCATTCACTCGCTCTCCCTCGCTTTCCCTCAACAGATGAGGCAACGCGGGCCCTGGGGCCACCCGTCCTCTCAGAGCTGACGGTAAAAACACACCAGTGGCCACACAGTGGCAGCAGTGCTGTCTGTGACGACGGAGGCACAGGGGCTGGGGTAGCCCTGGGGCCCTGGGGTGGGGGGGGGGGAGGAAAGCTGGTGACACACGCTGCTCCACAGTTCCTGGTGACAACAGAGAACCTAGTTTTAAGCCAAAATGCACAGGACGTTTCCTGCTGGGACGGTCACGGATCCAGGGGCCAGCCTGTGAACTAAGTGGGCCCGTCCAGACCTTTCCTGGCTCCCTCACCCAGTGGATGCAAACAAGGAATCCCACAGGCCAGAGCTGCTACTGGCAGCCGTGTTAGGGACCCAAGGGGAACCGGCCTCAGGAGGAGCGCTGTGGGTGACAGTGGAGAGAGGCAGAAAAAAAAAATCTGAGGGCTTGACTGTATCATAGGGTCTGTCCCACCTTTGGACTTCCTATTATGAGTTAATAACTTTCCTTATTGTTTCAAATTTGTAAAGTGGGCGTAAGGACATTGCAAGCTGAGGTGATGGGCGAAGGCCAGGAAGCTGAGGTCCGGAAGGTCCACAGGGCTGAGCTGCTAGCAGTGTGACAGGACCTTGGGTGGCAAGTTTAAGATGCTACAAAGTAGAAGCCAGGAGGCCTCCTCCCAGGCCACCGAGGGCAGCTCAAGGCAGACCTGGAGCACACCGGTTCTGGCTTCAGGGACCCAGCCCGTTGTCCTGAGCTCCAGACTATGTTTCCGGGTGACCGGCTGCCTCTTCCAGAAGCCTCGTGCCTCCCCGGCCCCTCTGCACTCCAGTACCTGGCTCACTGAAGCCCCTCCCTGCACCTTCCGCCCCGGATGTGTAAGCTGTGGCTGGAACGTTATCAAGCTCGAGCTGGGAAAGAGGAGCGGGGGAAGAGTGCCCAGCTAGTGACAGGGAAAGAGGCCGGAGCCCAGACGAACCTAGGATCTACAGACGTTCTGAAATGCAGGCTACGGATCTTCCATTTGATCCAGAAGGCCATGGGGAGGCCTAGGAGAGTTTTAAAGAAGAGCCAGACTGTGCAGATCTGTACTTTATGAAGCTCTCTCCGGCATCGGGAGGTATGATTGAAGGCTGTTAGTCAGCATGCAGACCAGTCCCCATGTGCTTCCAAACTGGATCTGTAGCAGCGTTCCAGATTCAGAGCAGACCTGGGCTGAGAGGGGCCGAGCAGGGGGACAGCAGCAGCCCAGCCTTGGGACCTCCCAGCTCGAGGCTGATCAGAGGTCTGTAGCGACCTGTACACCCTGGGACCTGCCCTGGGAAGGGAAAGTGGCCCCTGAAAGCCTAACTGTTTTTTCTGAGGCTTTTCACAGACTCCCTGAGCTTCAGAGAGCATTAGGGAGAAGCAGGACCCAGCATAGCACCGGCGCTCATCTGAATATTTGCCCGCTAGTCAAGACCATACTTCTGGATAATTCCACATGCTGCAGGCCTGGAGCAGAGATTGTTCTTGAAGTGACTGTGTTCATCCCACAGAAAAGGCTGCTTTTTGATATTCTCTTCCTCCAAACTGAGCATGAGCCTTCCTACACTTTCTTCTTTTTCTTTTCTTTTTTTTTTTTTTTTTGATTTCCCAGAAATCCCTGGGGCAGGGGGTTACGCAGGTGTGAAAAGCCATAGAGGTCCCTAACCTCATATTTTCTGGATCCTGGCCCACAAGGGGTGCAAATAGTGCACATTGATTTGGTGACCCCTCTCAAGAGTGAGAACAGCAAGGGGAAGTTGCAGGAGGACAACCGTGGGCTCACGTGAGAACCAAGTGAGCCTTCACTTGGTGAAGGCTGAACGGAACCTGAGGAGGACTTGCACTCCTGGGACCTAAAGGGATATTAGGCAGAGAACGCAGCTTTTTGTTTTGAAAAGAGAGGCGAAGTTTACATGACCATTTGAAGTGAATGATTCAGTGACATGGGGCACATACACAGTGCTGTAAGCTATTTCCAGAACATTTCCACCACTCCAAGAGGAAAACCTCTGCCCGTCAAGCCATTAGTGCCCCAGCCCCTGGCAGCCTGTACTCTGCTTTCTGTCTCTGGGGATTTGCCTACTCTTCGTATTTCACATAAATGGAGTTGTACAATCCATGCCTTTTGGATCTCACTCCTTTTACTTAGCATAATGCTTTCAAGGTCCATCGGCATCGTAGTACATATTTGTACTTCATTCTTTTTTCTTATTTAGATACAACTGCCATATAGCATCCTATTAGTTTTGGTGTACAACACAATGATTTGATATTTCCTTCCTTTTTATAGTTGAATAATACCCCATTGTACGACAATGCCACATTCTAAGCATCTAACCACTGATGGACATTTGGGTTGTTTCCCACTTTAGGCTCCCATAAGAAATGGTGCTGTGAGCATTCGAACATTTCTTTTTCCTTCTCTGGGGTATAGACCCAGGAGTGGAATTGCTGGGTCATGTGGTAACTCTGCGCCCTCAGCTTCTGGAGAAACTGCCAGTGTTTCGCAGGGACGGCCTTTGGAAAAGCCCATTGCATGTCTAGGCCTGTTGCTGTGCCCAGGGAGCAGAGACACTACACCTGTGGGCGGTGTGGGGCCATGTGCCCAAGGATGGACAGGCTCCTTCCGTGCCCCGCCCTGGAGCGTGGGAGAGCCAGGCTCCAGCCCCGCCAGGTAGTACGAGGAATGCCCACCCCCCACTCCGTGGTGGCAACTGAAGGACAGTTACCAGGAGCTGCATCTGAAGAGGTTCCGTTCCCCCTGGCATTTAACCCAGAGCCTGGTCTCCAAAGGGGCGGCATGAAGAGGGGAAGCCAGACTGGAAGGAACTATCCAAGAGTCTGTGGCAGGAGGAATTATGAAGGCGGAGTACAGTCAAGCTGCTGGTCGGTGAGCCCGTGCGCTTGGCACATGCCTTGACCTTGCTTGCTCACCTCCTCTAAATCCCCACCCGAAGCGGATGTCCTTGTCGTGAGCTGAACCCCTGTTGTGTTACTCCAGATCCTATGAAGGCAGGACTGCTGCTCTGAGCCCCCAACCCAGGTAGAGAGGGTCCTTCCCTTTGCATGGTCCTGAGAGTCTCTTGCCCTAGGGGCCAGGCCACAGCCCAGGTCCACTGGGTCAGGACATATAACCTGCAGCCACTGCAGGCCTTCTCCGCCCCAGGCCCTGGGCAAGGACGCAGCAAGGACAAATTCACTCGGGCATTGACTCGACCTCCACACCTTGAGAACCTACCATGGGCCAAGAACGGGCCAGGCATGGTCTCCTGGCCTCCTGGAGCCTCCTAGAACCCACATTCAGGGAGAAGGACAAGAAGAAATAAAAGCAAATACCACAAAGAGACGCCACCTCACACCCTCGAGGATGGCTACCATCAAGATGTGGAAAATAACCCTGCGCATCGCTGGTGGGAGCGTGAAAGGGCGTGGCCACTATACAAAATGGTCTGCCCGTTTTTCAAAAAGGTTACCATACAGCCACTGTTTGATCCAGCAATTGCAAGAGAAATGAAAACATACATTCACACAAAAACTTGAACACATGTTTACAGCAGCACTCTTCACAAGAGCCGAAAAGTGAGAACCCAACCAGCCATCACCTGATGAGTGAACAAATAAAATGTGGTCTAGCCACACAATGGAATATCATCATTCAGTCACAGAAAAGGATGAAACGCTGACGCCGTGTCACAGCATCAGTGAACCTCGACAACAATGGCAAATCCAGAGAGACGGAAAACTGACTAGTGGGTGCCAAGGGCCCAGGGGGGTGATTGCTGATGGCCATGGGGTTTCTTCTTGGGGTGATGACCATATTTTGGAACCAGAGAGAGATGAAGGTTGTACCGCATTGTGAATGTACTAAATGCCACTGCATTGTACACTTTAAAATGGTTATTTTGTGTTAGGTGAATTTCATCTCGGTGAAAAAGACATGATTTGATTTCTGCGGTGATTAGTGCCATGTAGACATCGAAAGAGAATAACCCTGTGCAGGTGGGTGTTAGCCAGGGAGGTCAATAAAGGCCTCTCTGAGGAGGTAACATTTAAGCTGAGACTTGAAAGTAATGAGTCTGTCACCCAAGAGCTGGGGCAAGATCACTCCACAGGGACAAGATGAAAAGGACTCGGACTCCATCTTCACAGCCCAGTGGGGGAGACAGAGGCCAAGAGAGTGTCGAGCCCCGGGTGTCGAAGGACTCACAGGAGGGCACTGACCCTCTGTGTGAGCCGCCAACGACAGGGGAGGAGAAGGAGGAAGTTATAAACACGGAAACGATGATACCATTCCCCGTCGGAAAGAGCAGCACCTCCGGGTCCTCAGCCCCGGTCCCTGACCAGCCAGCTCTGGTCAGGCCACCGCTGAGTTGCTGCAGAGCAGGTTCTTGGCGGCATCTGTGGGGAGTCTTGGCTACTTGCTGGGTCTCTGTAGGTCTGGGAGGGGAAAGCAGAGCTAGCCTTTCCCTCTGTTCTCCTGCTGTCTGTGGGAGTGTCGGGTCCGGATGCAGAGGCTGGGCCTGCATTTCATAACTCACAAGTATGTCCCATGTATTTTTGGCATGTAGCTAATCCTAATGCCCCGTTCCTACCCAGGCCTAGAGACCAGGAGCTCCATGCAGTAGCCCTTGGCCTGCACAGAAAGTGCTGTAAGCCACCAGGCCCATGCCATGGGGAACAGGCAGCCCACATGTTTTGCTGGCCAAGCTTTGCCATTTGAATGTTGGTCAGCCTTTTGCTTTGAGCCAAAGAATATCCTCAGGATTCTCTTTGCTGGTGACAAGCGCATGCGTGAAAATGGTGAGTGAATTCATCTTTTTGGCAAGCTCTATCAAAAGAGAATCATTGGGGGGTACCTGGCTGGCTGAACAGTTTGAGCCCAATGTTGGGAGTAGAATTTACTTAACTTTAAAAAAGAGAATCACTGGGAGACATCTCCAGGATCACCTCATCTATCTCCCCCCCCCCAATTTAATGAATGGGGAAACTGAGGCCTGGAGCAGGGATTGAGCAAGCTGGTGGACACAAGGGTCACGTGCCAGGACAAAAAGGAAGAGTTAAGGCACTGGATTCAGAGAGTACAGTCTGAACACCAGCGTCAGCACGCACCTGCTGTATGACCCCACACCTACCATTTTGTCAGTCTGGGCCTCAGGTTAGCCATCTGTAAAGGGGGAATAACAGGGCCTCTCAGAGTTTTGAGGATTCAAGGTCGTGCCATGTAAAGGGCCCAAGGCTGCAGAAACTGACCAACCCTTCCTTTTTTATTTGTGTTCCTTCATCTGTGGCTCAGGCCACTCAATTAAGTGGCCTTTGTGCTTGGAGGATCAAAAAAGCCTAGCCAAACAGGGACCTCTGGAGAGGCAAATGGCCACTGCACACCCCATCCCGGGTGTATGCCAAACGGGCCACAGGGAAGTGGGCACCAACCCCTGGAAGGAGCGTTGCAGAAACAAATGAAAGGGCCACTTGTCTACCAGTCAATATCCCTTTCAGAGTCCAGGCATGTTCCGGGTCAACATCAATAGAGCAAGGCAGAGAGCTGTAATTCACCGTTCTGTTTTCTTTTGAGTGACATGGAATGCTCTTTTTCTATGCAAAGAAAAACAGAACAACCCATGCCATTGTTCTGACATCAATTCAAAGTGCCTTCGGTGGGAGCTGTCCCTCCCACTCTACCCCGCAAGGCCGAGGCCCTTCCAATCCCCAGCGGCTGGATAAGCTCCAGCTAGGTTTGCCAGGGAAAATGCAGGAGTCCAGTTACATGGGATGTTCAGATAAACAAGAAATAATTTCGTAGTGTAAGTATGTCCTAAAGATTGTACGGAACACACTTATACTACTACAAAACTATTCGTTGTTTATCTGACATTTAAATTTAACTGGGCATCCTGTATTTTTATTTGCTAAAACTGGAAACCCTAGCGCCATCCAAACCAGGCAGGAGTTTAGACCGACGCCTGGCCACAAATCTAGGTCACTAGGCAAATTGCAGCAGGGGATAAAGCCTGCCTGAGCTCCAGTCCCGGCCGCCAAGACCTCCAGAAGCAACCATCTTGTGGGACGGCACTGAACTAGGGACACAGCCAACCAAACATGTTTGCTCCTGTATGTGCTGCCCTACTGACGCAGCTGAAGGGTGTTCAGCTCCCAAGAAGCAAGGTCTCCGCACCCAGTTCAAAAAGCACTCGGTCTCAGTGGTGGGTCCTTTTGGAGCCACGATGCCAGACTGGTCAGCCTCCCTCTCCCAGCCCCGGCAGCAGCCTGCAAACTTGGCCCTGCCCAGTTTGGGAACCAGTCCTGGTCAGGGAAGGCAGTATGACAACAGATTTTCCTGGACTGCCTACTCGTACCAAGCTATCTGGGAGGCTTCAGAGCTAGAGAGAGTGGGGAGAAAAGAAGGTACAGTCCATACCTTCCAGGAGCCCGAGGACTACCATATTCAGAGGACCACTTCCGTGCTAGACACTTTTATAGGAGACATTGTGTTTGGGCCTTGGAATAATCCTGGTGCCATTATGGTCATCCATCTTATAGATACAGACAAAGAGGCTCAAAGACAAGCTAGGAAGTAGGGGTGCCAGGATTTCAGCCCAGGGTTTTCAGATTCCAGGATACAGGACTGTGCCCAGAGGGTGGAACCACTGCACCAGTGTTCGGGGGACGTCCTGGGGAGGGAGGGGTCCGTGGCCCTCCACAGAAGGAGGCAAGGGGTTTCTAAATAAGGAGGCCTTTGATGCTGGCCTGTAGAACTGTAGAACCTTGCCCATGTGGTAGTCCATGGAAGTAGGGATCCAAGGTTCACTCCCAGAGCAGAGAGTGCCAGTGGGAGGACAGTGATGCTGGAAACAGTGGACGCTGAGATTTGTTTTATCAAGTCGCTCGGGCTTACGGTGTCCTCTTAAAGTGAACACTGTAGTTATTTGTCCCAGGCCCACCCCTCCTTAGCAGGAGAGAACATGCAGCTTCCTCTGCCATCGCCCGGTTTTAAAAGCCACACTGCAATCGCAGTCGAGAGCTCACAGGCCCTCTGGTGGGGGCCCCCACGGTGGGGAGGCAGCCAGAGCCCCAGTCCTCAGCCTCAGCTACAATTGCCAGGCTTCCTTGCTTCCTCCATCCCTCCTTTGTTTCTTGAGCAGCAACCCCGCCGAAGCACCTAGTAGGAGTGACGTGACGTGTTAGGTGTGCGGTGAGAGATACAGCCTTGACCGTGAACCACGGCGGCGCTCCCTCTCTAAACTCATCTAGGGTTCCGGCCCCTCTGCCTCCGTTGGGCGCTCTCTCGCTAGGTGAGGCAGCTGCCCCCTGGCGCTCCCCCGACGGGGAGGCAGGCGCAGGGGGGTGGGGGTGCGGTCCCTGGCGGGTGGCAGCGTGAGGGTAGCAGGCCTGCCCCGCTGAGTCCCCAGGCGGGCGTCTGAGGGGCCGCCTCCCGCTGCGGCCGCCCAGGGAGTCAGGGAGCGTCCCGTTCCCTCCGGCCTTGGCTCTAGGGGGGAGTCCCCGCCGGCTTCCCGGCAGTCGCCACCGTGCCCGACCCACCCGCTCAGCGGCCCTCCGCGGCTGGTGCTCGTGCCAACCGGGCAGCCCCCCGGGCGCGCGGCCGCGGCCCCCCACGCCCCTTCCCAGCCCCGCCCTGAAGCGCGCCCCCCGCCCCAGCCCCCGGCTCCGCCGCCGCCCGCCTCGGCGCCACCCCGGGCCCTTGACCGCGGCCCCGGCCGCCTCGCTATTGGCCGGGCGGGTCACGTGTTCGACCGCCGGCCCCGTGGGCCACCAAACGCCCAGAGCACCGCCCCGACCCCGGTCCCCGCCGCTGGCGCGGGCTCCTGGCCCGCTCGGGGACGGGACGGGACGGGGACCGGGGACGGGGAAGCTTCCCCAGCGCCCGGCCTTTCCCGCGGCACAGGCCCGGATCGCTCCCCTAGGCTCGGCCACCGCTCGCTTCCCTCCCGAGGGGGCCGCTCCTTCCCCGCGCCCGGGGCCCCCAGTCCCCTGCGCTCCCTGCCCTCCCTGCCCTCCCTGCCCTGCGGACTCCTCTCCCTCCAGCCCGTGGTGGCGGTCGCCGGCACCCCAGCTCACTCATCCCGAGAGAGCCGGGGCCGGCCATCTGGGAGACGTGGGCCTCGGTCACCCGGAACACAACTGCAGAGTCGGGCAACGCGGGTTTAGGGTGTCAAGCCCCCGCGCCAGGCCCTGAACACAGAGTAGGGAGGGAAGCAGGTAGGCTCTTGTCCATTCTAGTGGATAAAGCCAGACACGCCAGGCCTCGCCTGTCACAAGTCACCCCCGATGTGAGCAGAGGCGTTTGTCCTAGCGGATGTTCCACTCTTAGGGCGTCCCTGAGCTCACCCCGCCCTGAGCCCCGAATGCAGCGGGGCACCCTACGGAAAGGGAGAGGGTGGAGGAGCCGGAGCAAGATGAACCACTCCGCACGAAGCTCCAAGCCCAGGCGAGAACACCGCATGAAAACCCGTAATTACACTGGAAGCCAGTAAGTGCTGCTGCAGGAGGCGTGACTGTGCGCCCCAAGGAGGCCGTGGGAGCAGGCCAGCTTTGAGCGGAGAGTGGGAGCAGAGCCCTTCGCTGAGAAGGGTGGCAAAGCTCCTACTTGCTCGCCAACACCCGGGTCTTCTCGTCCCCAGAGCGGGCCAGGGCCTGATTGGCTGCCCTGGGGGTGTCGCTCAGGGGGCTGCTGAATGGGGTGGGGGAATGGGAGTTTCAATAGGAAGTCTGGTCACAGTGGAATTATGAATAAGCAAACAAAAGGGTAAAATAATGATGATTCACCTGTGACCGGTCACAGCCCTAGCGTGGATCAGAGTCCCCAGGATGGTGCTCCCCTCAGTTGAGCGTCTCCCGAGCGTCTCCCCAGCGTCTTGGAGCCGCAGAGCAAGTGCTGACCACGGGTGTCCAGCCTGTGGTTTGCTCCACTCAGCGTGATAAAGGAGTGGCAGCCTCCAGCAGGGGAAGGAAGGAACAGAGGAAGTAAGATGAGTCCCACCCAAGGAATAGGGGCCTGAGGGCTAGATGCTTTCAGGAGGATTTCTAAAAAGGGCTCCAGAGCGCCACAGCAGGCACAGAGCCCTGAGAACTCCCGGTGTGGAATCAGTTATTCTCATTGGCCACCTGTCGGCTCTCCCCCCCACCCCTTCAGGGTGCCGGATGCAAAAGGGAGGGAGCCCAAGGGTGGCACTAGAGGGGGCAGGCTCTGTGTCCAGGAGGGGAGGGGAGTGTGAACTGGTTCTGCCCCAACAAGGACTCAGGGCTTCTGGGGTGCAGGTTTGGCCCCAGGAACCTCAGCAGCGCCCAAGGCGGCTGTCCCTCTTGACACCCTAAGGCCCTGCCCTTGAGCCGTACTCTTGATTCTTGTGCCTCCTCTAGTCCCCTCTCCAAGATTACCTTCGGCGGACCTGGCGTGCTTGTCCTGCGAGCTCTCCCCTTGCTGGTTGCAGGGCAAATGGAACCTCTAAAAGACAGTTGCCAGGACTTATTCCCATACTGGGGCTCCTTGACTGAGGCTCTATGAACTACACTTGATGACCCTAACCCAGCCCAGCAGCTATCTAAACGCGGAGAATCGTGGGAAACGGAGAAGGGGGATCCGGGGTCCATGGACACCAATGTTCTCTGGACACGGGTTATACAAGGCCCGACACACAAATATACATAGTCCACATAATGTGGCCTAAAATAAAAATGCTAGCCACTGTGCGCAGGAAGAAATGACAAACTCTCAGGGCTTTTGTTTGCTTTTTGACAAATTCGAGGCATTCAGAGGGGAAATTATTGGAAAAGTCCAGATCTCTCTGGAAGCAGGCACACCCCCAAGGATGATTCAGGCAATCAGTGCCTTCTTTTTAGGTCTCATAAATTCACTACAGAAGTTGGAGGCCTTGGGAAGCAACCCATCAGTCTTAAAGGTGAACGTTAAAAAGACCAAGACCAGGGGCGCTCTGACTCATTTTGCATCAGGTCAGGATTTCAGGACTTTGGGATGGAGCCCTGGGTAGGGCTCCCTGCTCAGCGGAGAGTGTGCTGGTCAAATTGCTGTGTGACCTTAGGAAGGTCCCCCCCAAGCCTCTGTGAACTTCTGTTTCCTCATCTCTGAAATGGGTTAATAGTCATCCTAACCTTGCAGGGCAGTGATGAGAATTTATTAAGATAATAAGTGGGAAGATAGGTTCAGGACTCAAGAAATGGACACCCTTGTCAGAAACAGAGCTAATAAAGGACCCTCAGCCTGGAAGCAGTGGGAGTCGAGCTAGAGGCGTTTTGCTCTCATAGTGACCACTCTTCTCTCTTCGCATGTCACTGAAGGCAGAGCTCTCATATGGGGTTTCCCAACAGTGGCTCCCCAGTTAGATCTGCTCGGACCTACTGGCATGGGCTTGACCATGCCCCACTTCCCATTGCATCTTGGCCGCCTGGAGGTAGAGAGTGCAGCGTGGACGGTGTGGTGTGGGAAGATGGGAACGGGGCTGCTTTGGCTCATGTTCATCCACTAAGGTCATGGTGGCCAGCCTCGGGTGGTTAGGTTGCGGTACACCAAAGGGCCGGAGCTGCTGCTGAAACCACTGTGTGTGACACCTTTTTGCCTTAAGAAAGGAGGGGAGGGGGCGCCCGGGTGGCTCAGTGGGTTAAAGCCTCTGCCTTCAGCTCAGGTCATGGTCTCAGGGTCCTGGGATCGAGCCCCGCATCGGGCTTACTGCTCAGTGCGGAGCCTGCTTCCTCCTCTCTCTCTCTGCCTGCCTCTCTGCGTACTTGTGATCTCTCTCTGTGTCAAATAAATAAATAAATAAATAAAATCTTTTTTAAAAAAGAAAAAAGAAAGGAGGGGAGGGGAGCAGAAACCATCCCAACTTGTTGCCCTGCTCTTGTCGAGACTTCTTCTGGTGGCCTTCTAGAGCTGCGGGACTCCAGCACTCGTGGCCAGCCCTTGCTGAGAAGCCAAAAGGCACAAGGGACAAGGAAGTGAGAAAGCAGCCAGTTTCTCTGGGGTGGCAGCACCGGTACTAGAGTTCATCCTGAGGTGTGGGGAAAGTACTGTGCGGTCTGTACCTCCTCTTCTGAAAGAAGGTTGAATAGAGGGTCTGGAAAACCTTGATGGAAAGCCTTTCTAGAGCTGCCAGAACAAGGTACACAAACTGGGTGGCTCAAAACAACAGAAACGTCATGTCTTGGTTCTAGAGGCTTGAAGTCCAAAATCAAAGTGATGGCAGGGTCATGGTTCCTCACCTCTTCTAGCTTCTGGTAGCCTCGGGCACTCCGTGGTTTGTGACCCCATCACTCCGATCTCCACCTCAGTCTTCATATGGTCTTCTCTGTGTGTCTCTGGGTCCTCTTGGCTTCTTCTAAGAACACTAATCATTGCACGTAGGGCACACCCTAAATCCAGGGGGATTTCATCTCAAGATCCTTAACTAATTACATCCGCCCAAACTCCATTTCCAAATAAGGTCACCTTCTGAGGTTCTGGGTGGACATGAATTTTGGGGAGATGTTATTCAACCCACTACACATTCCTAATGGAATTTTGCACCAATGTAGACATTTCGGAAATTATCTTTATTAGGTATTATTTAGGAGGATGTTGCTGATTGAGCAAAATGTGCTTCAAGGTAGCTTCCAAGGGACGCTTGGGTGGCTCAGTCATTAAGCATCTGCCTTCAGCTCAGGTCATGATCTCTAGGTTCTGAAATCAAGCCCCACATCAGGCTCCCTACTCGGTGGGGAGTCTGCTTCTCCTTCTGCCTCTCCCCCTGCTAATTCTCTCTCTCTCTCTCAAATGAATAAATAAAATCTGTTTTAAAAAAGTAGCTTCTATTCTCACCAAACTTCTCTCTGAAGGGATAGCCACAAAAACACCCTGCTCACTGTTCTATGCCAATCCCCAGAAAAGTACCAGGTACAAAGTAGGCACTGAATAAATGTTTGTTGGACGAATGAATATAATGAAATTCATTTAGTGCCCAAATGGACTTGCCCTTTGGCTGAGAGAAGCTGGCAGTGGGCACAAAGTCCTAGGTTTTCCCAACTTCTTACAGAAAGTATTTTTCAGACACATCCAACAAGTATAAAAACAGTCTGAGCTAAGCCTCTCAGGTCTGCCCCACCCAGCCTCCTCCAGTCCCCAGGGTACATCTGAGAGCACCAAGAGACATGTGGAAACCCGTATTGTAGGTCAGAATCAGAGGCAAGTGAAATTTTTAAGCTCTGGTGATACCTTGCACATAGCACCATTGACAACCACCCCTAAAGTTCCCTCTGGAAAATTAAACAGCTTTTTATTCCACCCCACAAGCATTTACTGAGAGACAATTGTCGTCTTGCAAGCCGGGTGGTGAAAATGGTTTGAGAGTGAGGAAATACCCATTCTATTAAAGGGACCCTATTGTTTTTGGGATGCATATTTTGTTTTCTTTGATTTCCAGAGGGGAAGTGTAATACTAAAAAGGTATTTTTGAAACTGCGAGGAGAGGGGGAGAAAAGCCGAAAAAGCATTGTCCATGTCTAATTGGACTAAACCGAGGGTCTGGGCTGCTAGGGTTACTGTTTTGAAAGAGATCGTGCTGTGTGCCAGCTTGCCAAGTGGTAGTAATTCCCCATGACCTTCAGGATTGTCTGGGCCCTCTAGCATGGCATTCTTTGGCAGCTGTCACCATTTTCTGCCTTGCTCTTAAAGGCTGAATTGTGTCCTTCCAAAAGATGCTGAGGTCCTAAACCCCAGTACCTGTGAATGGAACTTTATTTGGAAATGGGATCTTTTCAGATGATCAAGTTAAGATGAGGTCATTAGGGTGGACCCTAACCCCATATTACTGGGTGACCTTATTAACAAAGGGACATTTGAACACAGAGACAGGCGCAAAGGGAGAACAGCATGTGAAGATCCCAGTTCTGCTGTCATGAGTGAAGCAACTACCAGAAGCTTGCCGGGAGGCCCAGCTCAGCTCCTTCCCTAGGACCTTGCGCAGAGCAGGGCTCTGCCAACGACCTGATCTCAGCCTTCCAGCCTGCAGGACTGTGAGAGGATAAATTTCTGTTGCTTAAACAATTCAGTGTGTTGTGCTTTGTAGCCAGCGGCCTGGCAGCGCAGAGGAAAGGGGCGCATTCACCTTCCATCCCGATCGCTTCCTCTACCCCCATTCCGCCCTCCCACTGCTCTGTTCCCTAAATACTCTCTGCACACTGGGCGTCATGTGCTTTGGCTGGGTTGTGGGGTGGGGGGCAGGGATCCTGCCTCCGGGGTTACCAGGGCCAGTCCCAACTTCTACTTGTTGTCCCAGCATAATAGTGAATAGTGCCCCTTTTCACAAGTATCCTGGTGTGGACCGTGTGTTCCATGTCTGGTCAAAGGCCAGCCCAAACATCCCTGCCTCTGGGAAGCATACCCTACCTCCTCCAAGATGTCATCCATTCACCCTCTGGGTTCCCAGGGAGTTACTATGTCATGGCACCTCAGACGTGATCTTCTCAGCAATGCCTTCCCAACACCCTAACTGACCCAGTGCCCAGGTCACTGCTTTTGGTGTCCTGCATGGCTTGTAGTCCAGATTGTGATGAGCTAGCTGGGGGAGCTCATGTCCATTACAGAAACCTATTACTCACCCCTAACCTGTGGCACTGGGGACCACGTCTGTGTCCTGGTGCCCAATTTGAATGAAAAAGCACATTCCTTTAAGTGTTTGTCGTCCCCTGTGAGGCTGTCAGTTCTTGCCTGTCTCGGCTGTATCCTCATCTTCTCTGTGCCGCCCCTTAGCGCCTCATACTGTGTTTAGAACATCAGAGGTTCTCAATGCCTGCTTATTGAGAGAGTGTTTAATTTAATGTAGGACCGTAACTCAGCGGCTGTCCAATACTTGAATACTGTTTGCTTCCTCCTTAAAGGGATACCACATGATACTGGGGTCTTTCTGGACAACAAACACGACTGGGACGATGATCCCTCCCAGAGCGACTGTTCCACTGGGAAAGTAAGATGATATTGCTATAGTAGTCTCCTGCCCAGTATAGCTGCAATGTGAGAGAAGATGTGGGAAATGGCCCATTTCAACCTCTGATCTGGATGATTTCAGGGGAGAGCTGTTGTAGAAACGCACAATGAGTAACTACTCACATAAATTCAGTCACTAAGAATTTATGAAAGGTTTTTTAAATTTATCTGAGCTACATCAACACCTTTATGAACTAGCTAGGGTAGGAAAAGTAGGGCTGGAAACTGCCTTTATTTAAAAATGTCAAATAGCATGTCTTCAAAGTCATGCCGGTGGCTGTCCAGGAGGGAGCTTTGTAGCTAGCAACTGAGGTTGTGGGCTCCGCTCTGCCGTCTACCAGCGCAGTGACCTTGAGCTCCCTGCAACCTCTCTGAGCCTTGGTTTCCTCATCTGTAATTGAGGGAGGATCACTTTATTCATTTGTCTTCAAAAGTTGTTAGGTAGACCAGGTAACAAGAGGGGTTGAGAGTGGTTGGGGGACTTGAAAGCACCGGATATACTAGGGGCCTTCCGAGGTGGTCTTCCCAATAAACCCAGAGAGTTTAAAAAGAAAGAAGGAAGTATGGTACTGGCATTAAGATAGACGTGTGAATCAGTGGAATAGAATTGAGAGCCCAGAAATAAGTACACACACTTATGGTCACCAACTTTCAGCAAGAGTGCCAAGACTACTCGATGGGAAAAGAACAGTCCTTTCAACAAATAATACTGCAACAACTGGATATCCACAAGCAGAAGTATGCAGTCGCACCCCTACCTCACACCGTATGTGAAAGGTACCTCAACGTAGACCACGGACCTCCATGTGAGAGCGAAAACTATAAAACTCTTAGAAGAAAACAGTGGCAAACCTTCATGGTCTTGGATTTGACAACAGTTTCTTCAATATGGCACCAAGTGACAAAAGAAAAAAATAGATAAATTAGACTTCATTGAAGCGAAAAGCATTTGTATTTCAAAAGAAACCATCCAGAAAGTGGAAATACGATCCAGAAGATGGGAGAAAACTTTTACAAATCATTTCTCTATAGTGGGGTCGAATCCAAAATAGGTATTCTTACAACTCCTCAACACAAAGACACATAACTCAGTTTTCAACAGTGAGCAAAAGATCCAAATAGACACTACTCCAAAGATAATATGCAAATGGCCAGTGAGCTAATGAAAATATGGTCACCATCATTAGTCATCAAGAAGTACAAATCCAAGCCATCACAATGAGGTACCACTTCACACCCACTAGGCTGGGGAGAATCAAAAGGACAACTAACAGTTGTTGGAGAGGATGTGGAGCCATTGGAAGCCTCACACACTGCAGGTGGGAATGAAAAATGGTGCAGCCACTTTGGGAAACGGTCTGGCAGTTCTTCCAAATGCCAAGCATAGGGTTACCATATGATCCAGCAATTCAACCAGTGTGTAGCCAAGAAAAATGAAAACATGGGTCCACACAAAAACTTGCACATGAGTGATCTTGAAGTATTATTCACTAAAAGATAGAAACAACCCAAATGACCACTGAAGGATGAATGGATAAACAAAGTGTGGTGTGTGTATATATAAACAATGACGTACTGATTCATGTTATAACATGGGTGAACCTTGAAAAAGTGATGCTAGGTGGAAGAAACCAGACCCAAAATACCCCATATTGTAGGATTACACTTTGATGAAATGTCCAGAATAGGCAAATCTATAGAGAAAGAAAGTAGATTGGTAGTTGCCCCAGGATAATGAGGAGGTAGAAATGGTGAATGGCTGCTCATGGGTATGGGGTTTCTCTGGGGAATGGTGAAATGTTCTGGATTTAGATAGTGTGGTTGTACAGCTCTGTGAATACGCTAAAAAAAAATTGACTTGTACACTTTACATAGGTGAATTTTATTGTGTACACACTATCTCAATAAAGCTCTTAAAAGGGGCACCCGGGTGGCTCAGTGGGTTGGGCCTCTGCCTTCAGCTCAGGTCATGATCTCAGGGTCCTGAGATCGAGCCCCACATCGGTTCTCTGCTCAGCAGGAAGCCTGCTTCCCTCTCTCTCTCTGCCTGCCTCTCTGCCTCTTGTGATCTCTGTCTCTCAAATAAATAAATAAAATCTTAAAAAAATAAAATAAAGCTGTTAAAAGAGAGAGAGAGAGAGCACAGGCAATGTTCTGTGTTGGGGGGCAGGGGTGAAAGGGATGAAGGTTCAGGATTGGGGAAGGGGAGCTTAGCTTAAGCGGGCTTCCGCCTGCAGCACAGAGACCAGGGCTTTCCTGGAGCTCCACTCACTGTCTGAAAAGTTGCCAACCCTCTCGTTTCCTGGCACTTCAGCTTTGTTCGCATGAGCCCCATGGCTGAGGAAAGGCACGTGAGTGGTCTGCAGGTGTCCCTAGAAACACTGCCACTAGAGACATTAAGTATTTTACTCCCTCGGGGCCCCGACCAAGGCAAGGGTTAACAGTTGGAGAAGTGGCTGAGGCTCCATCTGGAAGGCTTTTTGTTTTTGTTTTTTGTTTTTTGTTTTTTAAGCTTATTTATTTATTTGACAGAGAAAGCATGAGCAGAGGGTAGGAGCAGAGGGAGAGGGAGAAGCAGACCCCCCGCTGAGCAGGGATCCTGATGTTGGCTCACTCCCAGGACCCCAAGATCATGACCTGAGCCCAAGGCAGATGTCTAACCGACTGAGCCACCCAGGCGCCCCTAGGAGGCAGTTTCTAGGGCAATTCCATTGCATGTTGCTCCCCTGCATACCCCAGCCTTTTTCCTGATGTTTTCTTCTGAGTGGAGAGGAAGGGTTTAGGAAGTCACTCTGGGAAAGGACCCACCCCAACAACGCCCATGAGTTTTTGGCAGTGACACAAAGAAGAGGTGGTAGTGTTTATCTTGGAAAGGACCCGTGTTCTTCCTTCCCTCATCTTTCTGGGACTTGGACAATTGCTTACCTCTGGCTCCCTGGGGGAAGCTTTGTTTCTAAAGTGGGACACAAGACCTTCTGTCCTAGGTGGAGGCTAACCCCTTGCAGGGTACAATCACATCTGAGATGAACTACGGAGTCTAGGTTCTTGGTCCTCTTAGTTCAGATTACTGTGGAGGCTTAATTAATATTTTTAAACAACTGTAATAAAACACATATAACCAAATTTGCCATATTAGCCACTTTTAAGTCTATAGTTCACTAGTGTTAAGTACACTCACATTGTTGTATGACCGATCTCCAGAATTCTTTTCATCTTGAAAACCAAACTCTGTCCCCATTAAACAAGTTCCCATCCCCATTTCCTCCAGCCCCTGGGAATGGCCATTCTTCTGTCTCCATGAATTTGACTACTTAGGGGCCTTATATAAGTGGAATGATGTTATAGTTGTCCTTTTGTGGCTGCTTTCCTTCACTGAGCATCATGTCCTCCAGATTCATCCATGTTGTAGCATGTCTCAAAATTTCCTTCCTTTCTAAGGCTGAATAACTTTCCATTGTATGGATAGACCACACTTTGTGAGGCATTCATCCATTGTTGGACACTTGGGTGACTTCCATCTTCTGGCTATTGTGAACAATGCTGCTGTGAACATGGATATACAAATACCTCTTTGCAACTCTGCTTTCAATTCCTTTGGGTATATATCCATAAGTGGACTTGCTGGACCATATAGTCATTCTATGTTTAATTTTTTGAGGAGACACCATACTGTTTTCTACAGTGGCTGCACACTTCACACATTCCCACCAAGGGTGCACAAGGGTTCCCATTCTTCCATAGCCTCACCAACACTTGTGATTTTCTGCTTTTTGGGTTTTGTTTGTTTGATAGTAGCCATCCAAATGGGTGTGAGGTGGTATCACATTGTAGTTTTGATTTACATTTCCCTAATGATGGGTGGCAGTGATCCCCTTTTCATGTGATTATTGGCCCTTTGTATATCTTCTTTGGAGAAATGTCAATTTCAGTTCTTTGCTGGGTTTTTAAAGAAGATTTATTTATTTATTTTTGAGACAGACAGAGGCAGAGGGAGAGGGAGAGAATTTCCAGCCGACTCCACACTGAGCACAGAGCCCTACACAGGGCTCAATGTGGGGCTCGATCTCACAACCCTGAGATCACAACCTGAGTGGAAACCAGGAGTCCAGCACTTAATGGACTGTGCCACCCAGGCACTCTCGTTGGTGTTTTTTCAAACTGAGTTATTTGATTTTTTGTGTTGTTGTTATTGAGTTGTAGGAGTTCTTTATACATTCTGTATATTCATCCTTCATCAGATATGTGATTTGCAAATATTCTCTCCCATTCCATAGGTTGTCTTTTCACTCTGTTGGTTGTGTCCTTTGATGCACAGAAGTTTTAAATTTTGATGTAGTCTAATCTCTTTTTACATTTGTTACATAAGCTTTTGGTGTCATAGCCCATAAATCATTGCTAAATCTGATATCAAGAAGCTTTTCCCCAGTGTTTTCCTAAGAGTTTTATAGTTTTACCTCTTACATTTGGGTCTTTACTCCATTTTGAGTTAACTGTTTGTATATGGTGTCAGGTAAGCACCCAACTTTATCCTTTTGTACGTGGATATCCAGTTTTCCCAACACAATTTATTGAAAAGATTATCGTTTCTCTATTGAATGGTCTTAGTGCCCTTATCAAAAATCATTTGACCATTTATGTAAGGGTTTATTCCTGACTTCTGTATTTTGTACCATTGGTCTATATTTTCTCTTTATATTAGTACCACACTGTTTTGTTTACTATAGCTATGTAATATGTTTTTAAATCAGAAAGTGTGACACCTGCAACATTTTTTTCTTTTTTTCAAGATTGTTTTAGCTGTTTGGGGTCCCTAGACATGCCATATATATTTTAGGATGCATTTTTCTATTTCTGCAAAACAAACATCATTGGGATTTTGATAAAGATTGTATCAAATCTTTGAATCACTTTGGATAGTACTGGTATTTTAACAATATTAAATCTTTGAATCAATGAACATGGGATGTCTTTCTATTTATTTGTGTCTTCAACTGTTTTCAGCAATGTTTTATAGTTCTCAGTGTACAAATCTTTCACCTCCTTGGTTAAGTTTATTCCTAAGTATTTTATTCTTTTTGACTGATTAAATAACAAAATGTCATTCATGCTCAACAAATATTTGCTGACATTTGGGTTTTTTCCTCTTTCATTTCTTCCTTTCTCACATATTCTGTTTCAAGTTTAATGTTGGGTATCCAACTCTTTCAGAGTTTGCAAAATAGCATACTATGCACTTCAACATGAATCAGGCAGCCCCCTCAAAGTCAAAGATAAAGCTCTTTTTAAAAATCTGTTTTGAGTAAAACACACTCGAATGTATCATGAACCAGTTCCTCATAGGGCTTCCTTCCTCAAAAAAATTTTTAGTGTAAGACTGAGATTTAAAAAAACCTCATAATTGGCCAGAGAGGGTGGGCATCTTGTGAGTTGGTCTTTCTTTTCAGTTGCTTTGGTTTGATTTGTGATATGACTTGAACCTGGGGCAATTTTCTCACCAGGCTGCTTGTAGACTAGACCTCAAAATCATCCCTAAACACCCTACATTTATCTAATGATGAGGGTTACAAACAAGGCTGGCCCTTGGAAACCCTGTGATGTCATAACAATAATCTCTGCATGTCTGGCCTCTGTGTCCAATAGGCCCTGGGACCAAAAAAAAAAAAAAAAAAATCTGTGTTTCTCTTTTATGTGTTTTCATGTTCCACTACTTGGATGGAACTTCCACCCAGCACCTGGGAAAATAGACCCTGCTGACCAGCAGGACCTCTCCAAAGAGGTCCCAAACTCAACACTGAGCTTTATGAGAAAGTAGAAGGCAAACACCAGCAAGAAGCAAGAGCACTCTCATCTGCTGTGAACGGAGTCCAGCTTGACCCTTGGGTGTTCTGGAGCCCCTCCATGTGTGTGCTCATAGGTCACTGGAAGTTTCCAGAGAGAAGATGGGGGAAACTTCTGGTTTCTAGAGTCTACAAGTGTCATGCTCCCTCTGTTCAGACTCACCTCCCAAGTAAGTACTCCCCTTTTCACCCCCATGGGGCTTGGCCACCATCTTCTTCCAGTGGGGCTTTTCCGTAGCCCCAACCAATCTCTTGCCTTGTAGCACACCCTCGGTATGTGTAGGGTAAGCCTCACCACCTTCTCCCATTCAAAAACCAGGGCCTCTTAAAAACAACCAAGCAACCAACCAAACACAAACAGACTGACAGTTCTGGGCTTACCGGAAACTTACCAGAGGCTACTCACCCTCCTGCCCACACGCCTCTAAACCTCAGCTTTATAGAAGTATAACCTATCCACAATGAAATTTACTCATTTCATGTTTAGAGTTTAATGAGTTTAGGCAGCTGTATACCATCATGTAATCACCGTCACAAAGTATAGAACATTCCCCTCACCCCTAAAACTTCCCTCTTGCCCCTTTGCAGTCAATTCCCTTCCCACATCTCTGGTTCCAGACAACCACAAACCTGCTCTCTATCACTATAGCTTTGCCTTTTTCCAAATGTAATATAAATGGAATCATACAGTGTATAATGTTTTGTATATTATTTATTTCATTTAACATATGGTTATGGGGGCTCATTCATGCGGGAGTGTGTATCAGTGGTCCCTCCTTTGTATTGCTTAGTAGTATTCCATTATCTGTGCATATCACTGTTTTGCCGTTCATCAGCTGATGGGAATTTGAATTGTTTATCTATTTGACTACTATTTTAAAAGGCTGCTCTGCATATTTGTATACAAGTCTTTTTGTGAGCATATACTGCCATGTCTCTTGGATAAATAGCTAAGAGTGGTATTTTTGGGTCCTGTGTACTTGTAACTTTATAAATCACTGTGAAACTGTTTTCCAAAGTGGTTGCATTGTTCTTCTCAGGCTACTTTTTAAATAAAGAGTGGGAAAGAAAGAAAGGAAGAAAGAGAGGGAGGGAGGGTAGGCATGAGGAGGAGGGAGGTGGAGCCACTTACAATAAGCTTATAAAATTAGGTACTAATATCCCCATTTCCCGGAGGAGGAAACTGAGGTTTAGAGAGATGTGGCTTCCCCAAAGCCACATACCTAACAAACATGGAAGAGCTGGGATGTTCTGGGGCTTTCTCCCACCTTCTCCCACCTCTCTTCCCACTGGCCAGCCTGGCATCTTAGGAACACTGCTGCCTTGACATTCTAGACCACCTTCACCTGGATCCTTACTATGCTAGCACACAGCGACCATGAGAACTGGCATTTGACTCCTTTTTTCAGAGGCAGTAGCTAATGATTAGAAGTAACTTTCTCAAGACCAACAGTTTGCTCCTCCTGACAAGGATGCCCCTTCCCTTCCTCCACCCTGGGCTCAGTGCAATGAACCTGCTACAACAAGGTGGTGGCAGTCCCCAGCCTACAACAGGGGTGGGGACTGGTAGGGTAGAGCATCAGCACAGGGCCGCGTGTGAGGATGCTGAAGGAGAGAAGCAGGAAACAAAACTTTGCCTTTCTCAGGCCTGCTTCTCACCCAGGAGGCTGGGAGTGGGGGGCGCGGGTATGCCTGGCCGGGCCATGGATGTAGATTCCTCCTGGTCCTGCCTGCTCCACTTGCCCAGATTTGGGAGAACAGGCTGAAGCCCCAGGGACAGGAGGTATCTTTGGCCTGGGTCTTAGCCAAAGCTGGGGGACCTTGGGGAGGGGGGAATGGGTGCAGGATGTCCTACCCAGGAAGGTTACTGAAGAAGCAGCATTATGTCCCGTCTCTTGCTGCCCCCTTCCTATTGTCCTGGAACCAGCCACCCCCCAACAGACCCCCATGCCTTTGGTGTATGCGCATGTGCCCGTGTGTGTGTGTGTGTGTGTGTGTGTGTGTGTGTGTAAAATGCAAGGAAGCCTGGAGAACCCACAAACAGATACTCACACTCATACTTCGAACTCAGGCACTGGAGTGGTGGTGTCAGTTAAGTGACTGACTCTTGATTTCAGCTCAGGTCCTGATGATATCGGGGTCCTAGGATCCGTCCTCGTGTTGGGCTGTGCCCTTGGTGTAGAGTCTGCTGGAGATTCCCTCTCCCTCTCCCTCTGCCCTCCTGCTGTGCTCTCTTTCTCTCTCTCTCAAATATGTAACTCAATATTTTCTCAAAAGGTTGGGGGCTAAGTGCCTGGGTGGCTCAGTTGGTGAAGCGTCCAAATCTTGATTTCAGCCCAGGTCCTGGCTCTGACGTGTGCTCCCTCTCTCTCAATAAATAAATAAATAAATAAATAAATAAATAAAATCTTAAAAAAACAAACCACAATACCACAACCTCCTCCATAGCAAGGTGGTCAAACAGCTACCCCCCTTCCTTCAGCTGATCGTCACACCCACACCGAAGGCAGGGGTCACTGTCTGTGTTCCACAGGCCAGACACTGGCATTCTCACTGGACTTCTCTGCCTGAGCTGTGTGCTTCCGAGCTGGAGCTGGGGTAACCTCCTTAGGCTGAGCAATGTCCCTGCTCTGAGGTCCCCATTCCCTGGTTGAGCAGAGGGCTTCAGCCTCATCCTTGAGTACAGTGCCTACTGTAGGCAAGCTCTCCCTGCTCCGGCGGCTGCCTCTCTCCGTCCGCCTCTCCCTCGGTTTCAGGACTCACAGATCATCAGTCAGGAGCCCAGCAGGGAGCTGCTCTCGCATGCAATTCATACAATCAAGAAGCATTTACTGAGTGCTTTTTGTAATCCAGTACAGAAATGAATGTGATTCAAAGGAGTTCACAGTCTGGGGAGGGGAGTTGGCAAGGCCACATGTAAGCAAATGATCACATCAGTGCGGTGAGAACGGCTCTGGGAGGGCTAATTCTTCCTGGCCCAGGAACAAGTGCTCTTCTGCTGCCCTTCCAGGAGTTTGGCCAACCCAGCAGAAAGAAACAGCAAAAGCGCAGGGGGCTGGAAGGAGGAAAGAACATGGTGCATCCAGAGAACAGAAAGAAGGTTTCTGTGATTAGACCAGAATTTGGAGCAAGGAGAGAGAAGAGGCACATTGGGAGAGTAGGAGGGTTGGACTCTGAAGGGCCTTGTTACTCAGCTAAGAAGTCTGGACTCTGCAGTAAGTTTAGTGCGTGTGTGTATGTGTGTGTGTATTGTGTGTATACATATAGTGATATATAATTGTATATAAATATGAATACACACACTAGTATCAGGTAAAACACTTGTTTTTAGATGCTGGGGTACTAACTAAAGAGCAAAAAGATGTTCTATTTACCATCGTTTACTTGAACTGTTTGTGTGTGTGTGTGTGTGTTTGTGCATATATATATATATATTAATGTGCAGCCCAAGGAATATCACACCTATTCTTCTCTGTCACGTTAAGCTTGTTTTATTTCATTACACATGGAATTCTCTTCCTGAACTTGTCTTCCTTCTGGGTTTTTTTTTTCCCATTTCCTTTCTTTTTACTGTGTTAATGGTCGTCTGCCCCCAAACCTCAAAAAAGCAGAAGGGACTTCGTCCTGAAATGTTTTCTTTCACTAAATCTCAAGAAAGTTCTTGGAAAGATGCTGACGCAGCATGAAATACACCTCAGCGGCTCGTTCGGTTCGTGAGTTGTGGATTCCGCGCCCGCGTCAGTGCCATCCCTTCTTTTTACCCCTTATGGTATCTCAGCTTCACGCAGCCCACCATCCGCACCCGGTAACAGCTCCATTTAGTGACATCTGCTGAAGTTTCATCCAGAGAGGTTTTCCCCCTGGATTTCCCCATTACTGAAGGAAAACAAGGGGACCCCGAGGAGTCCTGGGACTACGCTTCCTAGCGGCCTCCGTCGGGCTCCTACTCCAACTTCCCTCGCGGGGGCGGCTCCTTAGCGTCTGGGCCCGGCCCCCTGGCACCGCATTTAGAACTACAACTTCCAGATGCCTGCACGCGCCGGACCTTTCAAAGACGGCTTCCCAGCAGCCTCCAGGGTGAAGAGCCCCGCCCCTCGGGACGCCCGCAGAGGCTTTCCCGGCGCCTTCCGCCCGTCTCACCCATGTCACGTGGCGCACCCTCGCCAACCGGCGCGCGGAGGAGGGCGGCGGGCGGTGGCCAGAGGCGGGGAGGCCGCAGGGGGCGGGCCCTGAAGGGGGCGGAGCGGGGCCCGGGAGCCGAGCAGCCTGGCAACGGCGGTGGCGCCGGGAACCCGAGGTGGGTGCGCGCTCGCGGCAGGCCTGGCTCAGAGCCGGCCGCTGCGGGGACCTGCGGTGGGGGGCCGGGAGGAGGAAGTTGGGACTCCCTGGGCTGCCGGGGCCGGCGGGTCCTCGCCATACCCGCGGGTGTAGATGGCGGGGGTGTTGGGGGGGGGGGAGGTTCGCCCGAGCGCCTCGCTGTCCCTGCCGGCTAGGGCTGAGTGAGGCCGGGGAGCCGCAGGCAGGTGTCTCCGGCTTCCTCCTGTTCCCTCCACCCAGGGTCCCGGGCCGGCGACGGGCGAAGGTCGGGGCGGGGATCGGGCCCGAGGGGGGGACTCTGGGGGCATCGCGGCCGCTCCCCGGACTTTGCTTCCCTGTCCTGGGGCGGGAGCGGGCTGGGCTGCCGTCCTGCCTCCCCGGCGACGCGCCGCGGCTGGTCCGTGCCTTGGCCCTCCGCCTGGGGTGGGTGCCCGTCGCATCCCCGTGGGTCCTGCGGAGCGGCCGCAGCCTGCCTCTGGCCAGGAAGCCCCATGGGGTCTCTCTAACAGAGTTTCAGTGTCACGCACGGGAGGTTTATCTGTTTTTGCAACAGTTGAGAGGCGATCTGAGAGGGAACGGTTAGTTCCCTGATACGCAGTCGGAAGTGTGCACAGGCACGAGCAAGCGCCCTTTGCCGGGTTGCCTCCCTTAACTGTCTTTTGCTGTGCTCAGGAAGTGAAAACTAATTTTAGTTTTTGCCTAAGCAAATATGAAATGAATCTGCTGTAAAGATTATATTGCGTGCTTTATAGACGCATACTAAGTATGAGGTGGAGTGACTTGTGACTGGTTTTTAAATAGACATAATAGACCTTCACGAGAATGAAATCATGGCATATTAGAATTGACTAGGATCTTGAAGTTCATAGTAGTTCGTTTCCAGAATGGGGAAACTGAGGCCCAGAGAGTGTAACCTGTATGATATTATAATAATAGGACCCAGGGTTTGGGCAACCTAATGGCAAAGCTTATATCACGAGTCAGGTCTCTGGGGAGTATCTTGGCTTCTGTGGAACCCGGGCACTTTTTTATTTTTTTATTTATTTTATCACAGCTTAGTTTTGTTCCTTGTGAAGTCTCCACCTTAGAGCCTTGAGATTAAGCCATTGATTTTGCTGTAGTTCAAACTATTTTGAATTTCCTTCAAAACCAGTTTACCAGCCAAGTAAGACAATTAGACTTGTTAGTTTATAGACACATTTTGCTTTCATCTGACATATATTTTGGGCACGATCACTTATTACCAGATTTAACTCAATGACTTTTGGCTGTTTCACAAAACCAAATGTATCCTTGAGCGATTCCGCACCATGGAGTAGATTACAGTCACTGAAAGTAGAGAAGATTCGTTGGGTCTTTTAGATTCTAGTTATTAAATGCTATTAAACAATTGGGTCTCCTTACCTTAAAGTTCTAACATATATTGACCAAGCTGTCAGCGTCTTCATTTACCCTTTAAAGCCAGAATGCCCATAGTGTGCCTGCGGCGTCCCACGCACGGTGAAGACAGCAAATAGCACCCCTAAGTCCCTGCCTTACAGAACTTACGTGTGGGGAAGCAGACAACAATTACAACAATAAAAAAGCAATCATATATTTTCCAGTAGACATGAGCGCTATGCAGAAAAATAGTCAATAAATGCAATAAAAAAATAAAAATAAAAAATAAAAATAAATGTCAATAAAACAGGCTGGCATGTTGGAGATTGACTTAGGAATTACACTGAATTGTTAGTTTTAGAGTGTCAGCTGCTGCTCCATTAAAGCAAATAATGAAATCCCAAAGTAAATCTGTCTAAATCAAAGAGGTTCTATGGAGTCATTGCTTCTCCAGCGATTGCCTCTTGGATCATAAATTCACCCCAGCCTCATTTTTGCATTCTTTCTTTTACATGCAAACAGTAAGTGCTTTCTGACACCTAGGGAGGTGACCTTCCAATCACTCCCTGTCTCAGTAGTTCCCTTACTCTTGCTAAAGAGGGCTCTGCTGAGGTTTGTATTCCTTGTTGATTTCATGCCAGTGTCTGCCTCAGGCTACCTTACACAGGGATTTTTCTTCCTGCACTCTGGTGTATACTCAGAACCTATCACCTGAAACCGTGGTCATTCTTTGGCGTGTGCGGTTTGTAAAGAGACAAGTTTATTTGATGTTAGCTGTAGCGTAAAGAAGCATTCAACTTCTTAAAAACTAAAGCGCTAGTCAAATGGCATGCATGATGGCTTACTGTGAAAGTTTGTCTGTTTAGTACCTTTTCGGTTCTCTCATATGCTGTATGTCCAATGGCTTCAAAGCAAATTTTTTACATTTTTACAGGTTCTGAAAAATGACTAAAGTTATTAAAAAATACTCAAATATTCTTTGTTCCAAAATGAAAGGAGGACTAACAAAATGTAGCTACTTTAAAAACCACTGAAAGAACATGTGGTTCTTGCTCTCATTAAGGGCTCCAAAATCAAGAGAAAAGGAGAGCCTCTTCAAGGCTTAGTAGGCAACATTCTGAACTGGTGGCCAAAGGATTTCAAAGGCCAGAGTTTTTTTTGTTATTTCTACAGTTTTTTTTTTTTCATTTTATAGAAGAATAAGAGATTGCTTTCATTATTCTTTAGTAATTTCCCTTCCCTGCATCTGACCTCTTTGAAGTTCTGCTTTATTTTCTAGTTTCTCAGTTCATTATTCTTTTTTGGCAGATGGGGGAGGGACAGGGGCTGCTATTTGCATGTAAGGTGTTGACTCTTGATTTGAGTCCTGGCTCTAATATTACCTGCGTGACTTTGGGTGAGTTACTTACCCCTGTGCCTCAGTGTCCTTACCTGTAACATGAGAATAATAACACAAACAGCACCGGCCTCAAAGCGTTGTTGGCCAGACTGAATGATAATCTATTCTGAGCGCTTAGAATAGTGTCGTGCACATAGTAGGCACTCAAGAAAAGTTAACTGTTACTGACTAGAACTGCATGGAACTCCCTTGTTTGCTTTTAGAGACTGATTGATTTGAGAGAGAGACTGAGAAAGCAAATGGGGGGAGGGGCCGAGGGACGGGGAAAGAGAGAGAGAGTCCTGGGCAGACTCCCTGCTGAGCGTGGAGCCTGACACCGGGCTCCATCCCAGGACTCTGAGATCACCTGAGCCAAAATCAGGAGTCCTGTGCTTCACCGACTGAGTCATCCAGGGACCCCTCCCCTTGTTTGCTTTTAATGAAAAAGAAATGATTCTAGACGTGTCCTAATACACTTTTGGATGTCCAGTAAGTGTGATTTTTTTTTTCTAGCCATTTCTCTGCATTTCATGGTTGACTCGAGCTTTTGGTTTCAGGTGACATTGGCAGCAGTGCCCACAGTTCCCGCAGTGTTAAGTTCCTTTTGCTATTTGGACTCAGAAATTACTTGAGGCCATATTTTGTTTGTTTCTACAGACATGACTAGAGCAAGAAAGGCCTTCTTCTAGTTCCTCTACTTTGAAAGCAGGAGGGTACCAGGAGACCCAGCAGAGAGTTGGTCAAGTGAGACCCAGTTGCCCCCCTATAGTTGGAGGACAGTTTTTCATGTTAAATGTTTACAATGTAGTCTTCCACCTGAGCACCTGGACAATCTCATTCTTTTCTTTTTAAGAATGCAGCCAGCACCTCTTTAGAATACTGACACCGTGCACTAGCACTTTCTTTCTGTTTCTGTCTGAGGAGCAAGGAATCATTAAGGAGCCCTTGGTTGGTGTGAGGTGGCTGAAAGCTTCCTGAGTTTGGATTCCGGACACCAGGTTCGAGTCCCATTTCTGCCCCTTCTTAACTCTGTGACATTGGATAAGTCATTTTACTTCACCCCTGCTGCCTCTCCCATTTGTAAGACAGAGCAGTGAGCCCTGCCAAGCTCCCAGAACTTTCCAGAGAATCGAATACACATCAGTGCCCCTTTGTAGGCTGGGCAGCGTTATTATTATTACATTCGTGTAATAATTATTACATGAATTATATAGGCCGTTGCTGTTGGGAGAACTGGTGTAAGAGAGCAGAGTCCTTCCTGTTCTTGGTCTTCCTCCTCCAGAGCTGTAGGTGTGGCCTCTCTGCCTTGCTTTCCCTCTTCTGTCAGCCTGGAAGTATGCAACTGTTTGATTGCCTCTGTCCGATGGACCTGGAGCCATTGGTTCTTACGAGCTTCCATTTTATTGATTCTTAAAGCGTAATACTGCATAACCAGCAGTCACAGGGCGACAGCAAGGCAATCTCTGTACCAAGGAATATTGCCTGCCTTTTTCTGAACCGTTTCAGAATGAAAATCTTCCTTTTTCGAATCAGCACCTTACATTAGCTGCTTAATGCAGCCTGAGGCCCTGCCAATCTCCTCCGTCCGTATTAGACTGGATACTCTCACTCAGGGGCTTAGGATGGGAACACACGCAAGGCCTTGATTGCTCTCCAGGCCTCTGCTGCCTTTCACATTCCAACAGAACCGAGTGCTCTTTTCTTGTTATTTGGAGTTGTTTGTTCATCCAGTATTGCCATGCCTCCACTCTTTGTCTTGATATGTTATACCTGCAGATTTCAGTCTTGCTTGTTTCGTCTTCCAAGCTTGTGCAGAAGGGGGCTGAGGTTGGAGACGTTTTTGTCCTGGGCAGGTAAAGCCTAACTCGGCCCTCCCTCCACAGCAGACATTGAGTAAATGCTCTTTGACTTGAACTGGACAGGAGGTGATATAGGTCAGAGTTGATTGGATGTGTTCATTTCAACAAATTCGGTTGTATGTACAGAGACCATATCCTCTGACTGCCAGATGAAACATAGCTCACACTCAGCCTTGTTGTGGTCAATTAGCAAATGAGTAAGAAAGTTCTTGGAGTCCAGTGATGGGAGAGGTCTCACACGTTGCCTTCCCAACCTCTGGGTTTTTGGACTATTGTCATGCGCACTTTTAGAATAGGTTCATTTTTGCTTTGCTTGTTGGTGTGTTTGGGGGTGGGAAGAAGTGAGGGAAGTTGAAGGGTAATCGTTGGAAGTAAAAATAAAAGTAACTTGTTTGTAACTCATTCTGTCCTTATTCCCTTGAGGACAGACCTTGACAATGCAGTGATGTCCTTTCTTTAGCTTGTGTTAATTGTTACATATTGATATCATGTCCTTGGGCTTTCCGAGAAGGAAGCATTGTTGCCAGAGCCTCTTAAAACAGAACAAGCTGGGGGCGCCTGGGTGGCTCAGTGGGTTAAGGCCTCTGCTTTCAGCTCAGGTCATGATCCCAGGGTCCTGGGATGGAGCCCCACTTCGGGCTCTCTGCTCAGCAGGGAGCCTGATTCCCCCCCCACCCCGTCTCTCTGCCTACTTGTGATCTCTCTCTGTCAAATAAATAAATAAAATCTTAAAAAACAAAAAACAAACAAACAAAAAAAAAACAGAACAAGCTGCTACATCCTAGGAAGGAATGGGCTGCTATGTCCTGGCACTATGCATTCCCCTTCAGGGGAGCTCTTGAGGCAGAGTTGGTCGTGAAGGGGATTCGTGGCATTAGATGGTGGTACCCGAAATGCCCTCATCTAACCCTTAAGTTCCTCCATAGCCCTGAGATGACTTAGGTGGGGAATCAGGAGAACAGGGACTGTGCTGTCAGGTTTCATTCCAGCAGTCTGGGAACAGCCCGAGCTGTTTTGCAAAAAGAAGAAATGCACCTGCAGGGAAGCGACACCCAGCCTTGCCTTGTCAGTAGTGCTGGTGGGTCATAGTGACAAGCAAGATCCACACTTAGTTTCAGGGAGACCCAAGGAGGACACTACCATCGACACTAGTTAGGTGGCAGGCAGGATACGTGAAACTTCAGTGAACACTCCGTTTTGAGCTTTCTGGTCCTGACGTGTTCCATGCACACACGGATGCTTCCATATCTGAGAGAGAAAGGGAGTCCCTCGATGGAGGGCAGATGGAGCTGGCCCTCACCTCTTCGGAGTTCCTGCTGGGAGCAGAACAGCTGAGCTTTTAAAGTTGAGGCCAAGTAAACCCTGCTGGCCATTTCCTTTCTTTGCTGTTATCAGCTCTGACATGATATGGTCATGTCTCCAGAGGTCCCCATCACTTGTATGCCACAAAACAGTTTTTCCTTGTTGCTGATTTTCCTGATGCTCCTGGCTTTCCTCAGCTCCTGGGAGCTTAGGGAGGAGTGCAGAATCTGAGGCCACTCAGATCTGCCCAGCCAAGATTCAGTGTTTTAATGACATCCTTAGGTGATCTGTACATAAATTAAAGTTTGAGAAGGCTGGCTTAAGTAGTAGTTCACATCCTGGCTTCCCCACGATCCTTCGAGACCTTGTGGTCCCTTCGAAAGATAATTCGAGCCACATGTGTAACCCATGTTCCTAGTAGTCTCATAATAAACAGATGAAGTCAATTTTTATAATATGTTTAACCTAGTATATCCAACATATTGTCATCTCAACATGCACATCAGTGTAATGATTAGTGAGAGGTCTCCCCCTGCCTTGTTGTGCGAAGTTGTCAACATCTGTCATGAATTTTACATTGACAGCACCCCCCAGGTTAGACTAGCCGTAGTTCAAGTGTTCAGGGACCATGTGGACTAGCGGCCCGGTGTTGGACAGTGCAGCTTTGAAAGATACATCCTGGCCTCAATCTGTCGATGATGTCATCAGATTTGCTGTCGGTGCTTGGAGAGCAGTGAGAGCTTGGAGAGCAGTGAGAGGCGGGGTTTGCCTCAGTAGTAACTTGTGTTAACGACCCACGTAGCCTGTGGCAGACCTTTGCCCGTTGCGATTCTGTGTGTCCCATTTGAATCCGCACAATATCCACATGTCACTGAAGACCGTGGCTTCCCCCGTTCCAGTTTGAAGAATGAAGAACTTGCCAGCGGCGTGTGTGTGCAAAGCAGGCTCTTTTCTTGGTGTCTCTTCAGAGAACTCGAGGATCACGGCCTTCTTCTCTGGCTCACCCCAGGAGGGTGCAGAGTCCTTAAATAGAAGTTTCCATGTGCTGGAATACTGCAGGTCAGCGGCTGGCCACAACAGCCGCTCAACAGAATCACCCGGGAGCCTTAAAGACCTGCTACGGGGGAGGGGCGGGGGCACCCACCCACTGACGCTCAGATGCACTTGATCTTGGTGGAGAGCAAACGTGTGCATTTCGCTTAACTCGAGAGCAGCTGCTGTAGAAGTGAGTCTCCAACCTGGGTGGGCCGAGAACCACCCACGCTCTGGGTCCAAACCCGGATTCTGACTCGGTCTCCCGGGCTCTCCCGCCGGCTTCAGCTATGGCGAGCTCCCAGGTGACGCCCCGTGCCGCACCTCCCAGGCTCCGTCGCTGGCGCCTTGACTTTGGGTAAGCAGCTGCCCCGGGAGCACCTGTGGGCGTTTCCCACATGGCAGGTTCCCTGGCGGCAAGTCTGGAGTTTCTGATTCAGGGGGTGTGGGGCGGGGCGCAGGGGCCGCACTTGAGAAGGCACCATGTTTTCCGTATTACGCCACAAGGTAGTTAGGTTTACTTTAGGTTTTGTGTAGGTACACCTCTAGTGCGTATTTGTTTGGGCCTGCGTGGGTGTTGAATGATATCAAACCCCTCTTCTGCCTTTACGGAGCTCTGTTTTGTTCCCTCTTGGGACCTGTTAAGCTGATGGGGTATTTGAAGGGATTTTCTAATACTAGGTTGTAGCATTAACCTGGTTTGCCTGCTGGTGTGACACCAGGGTGTTTCCTACTGCTGGGCTTGATCGGTAGTATTTTCTTCTGGATTTTTACATCTGTGTATTTGAGAGTGAGATTTGGCTTTCCTGTACTGTCCTTGCCTAGTATTGGTTTGCTAGCCTTGCAAAGCGAGTGAGAGCATTCCCTTTTTCTCGCCTCTGGAAGTTGCTGTAAGATTGAAATGACCTGAATTTTTGAATGTTGGGTAGGACTTGCCTCTAGAGCCACCTGGGCCTGGTGGATTCAGTGTGGGAAGATGTTAAATACCTGTTAGTATCTGCCATTTCTGTGGTTACGTGTGTCTTTTCATTCTTTTTATTTTTTAAAGATTTGTTTATTTGAGAGAGAGAGAGAGAGAGAGAGAGGAGGAGTGGGAGGGCAGAGAGAGAGAGATTCCCAGGCAGCCTCTGCCCTGAGCCAGACATCGGGCTCAATTCCACGACTCTGAGGTCAGGACCCCAAGGTCAGGACCGAGCCGAAACCAAGAGTTAGACGCTTAACTGACTGGGCCACCCAGGCACCCCCATCTTTCCATTCTTAAATCTTAATATTGTTTATGTCTTCTTTTTGTTTTTTTCTTAGTCTTACCAGAGGTTTGTCAGTTGTGGTTCTGCAGCATGGTGTTTGTCAGTATGTGCAAATGAATGAACATAATTATATTCTCTAGTTTCTTTTTAATTTTTAATGAGTAAAAACTTTATATAATTTTAAAGTCAAGTTTACATCAGCGTGTATTCCGAAAAGCCTTACTTCCATCCCTGCCTCTTGCCAGGCATTCTGTTTCCTCCATGCCATCCCAGGTAATCAACATTATCAGTTTTTAGTTTATTCTTCTGTTTCTTCCTTTTTTATATGGAACACTTCACAAATTCATGTGTCATCCTTGTGCAGGGGCCATGCTAATCTTCTCTGTACCATTCCAATTTTAGTATATGTGTTGCCAAAGCGAGCAGTCTTCTGTTTCTTCTGTATGCTTGTGCGCGCACACGCGCGCACACACACACACACACAAACACACACACACATTTGCATTCCCCCCTTACACCAAAAAAGCATATTATATACACTAGTCAGCCTCTTTTCTTTTTTTTTTTTTTCACTTAAAATATGTTCTGGAAATCACTCTTTATTTTCTCTTCTTTTTGGACTTATTTTGTGGTTTGGATGTTTCAAAACATTAGAGTTATTATTCTTTAGTTTTAGTATAGTCTCATTTCTGTTGTGATTATTTCATTCACCTTTGGGCTCAGGAATAGATTTTTTTAAATTTGCAAATACATTTTTAGGTATTTTTAGAACTGATTTCTAACTTCACTACATTATGGTTAGAGGCTGTGGTCTGAAGACCAGTAGTTTTTTTGAGACGTGTTGAGGGTAGGTTTATATAGTGTTTTGTGGTTGGCTTCTTTCACTCAGCATAATGCTTTGCACATTCATCCATGTTGTCGCACAGACCCACAGCTGGTGACTTTCTGTTGTTGAGTAGTGTTCCACAGCGGTTTGTTTATTCACTAGTTGATGAACATTGGAGTTGGCTGAGTTTTGGGCTCTGGTGAATAAAGCTGCTATGAACATTTGCTTACAAGTCTTCGTGCGGACTTGTGTTTTCATTTGTGTAAATACTTAGGCGTGGCATTGGTGGGCAGTGTGCTTAGTGTATGTTTAACTTTACAAGAAACCTTCAAACTCTTTCCCAAAGTGCTTGTGCCAATTTGTGTTCCCACTGGCAAAGTAAAGTATGACAGTTCTGCTTGGGCCCTATCCTCATCAACTGGTGTTATTGTGTGTCTGGTTAAATTGTAGCCATTCTAGTATGTGCGTGATGGCAGCTTACCGTGAATTTAATTTGCATGTTCCTAATGACTAATGACAGTTAATGAGTATGTCTTCATGGCCATTTGTATATCTTCTTTGGTGACGTGTCTGCTCAAATCTTTTGCCTGTTTCTTATTGGGTTGCCTGTCTTACTAAATTACAAAGTTCTTTATATGTTTTGATTATAAGACCTTTATGAAATCTGTGATTGGCAAGTACTTTCTCTGAGACTTCAGCTTACCCTTTCATTTTCTTAATTGTGCCTTTGAAAGAGCAAGGTTTTTAATTTTGATGAAGTCAGGTTTATGATTTTTTTTTCCTCTTAAGGCTTATGCTTTCTGTGTTCTAAGAAATCTTTGCCCCATCTAAGTTTCACAAAGATTTTCCCATGTCTCCCTCTAGGACTTTTGTAGTTTTAGCACTGCTGTTTAGATGTCTTCTGTCTTCCCCACTCCCCCAGGTTCATTCCCTGTATAATCCCCTTCCCTTGAGTTTACAGCCTTGTGAGACCTTGAGGAGAGAATCCAGCTACACTGCCAGCGCCTGACCCACGACCCATGGAAACTGCACGATAATTAATGTGTGTTGTTTATAGCTACTAAGTTTGTTATGCAGCAATATAAAATTAACACTTTTTTTAAAGATTGATTTATTTATTTGAGAGAGATCCAGTAAGCGCATGCAAGCAGGGGAGGGGAAGGGGCAGAGGGAGATGGAGGGTGAGAATCCCAAGGAGACTGCACGCTGAGTGCGGAGTCTGACATGGGGCTCGATGATCTCACAACCCTGAGATCACGACCTGAGCCAAAATCAAGAGTCAGATGCTTAACCGATTGAGCCACCCAGGTGCCCCTAAAACTGGTACTTCTATGCTTCATGTCAACTTGATTTTGTATATTTTGTGAAGTAAGTGTCAGTATTCACTTATTTTTCGCCGTGGTTATCAAAATGTTCCAGCATCATTGGTGGAAAAGACTATCCTTTTCCCACTGAATTACCCTGGTACATTTGTTGGAGATCAATCGACTGTTGCTAGGACCTTCAAAAGATGGGTCTAATCTTGCAGCCGGTCTTTGGCAACTCCTTGGGACATTTTTCTATCATGGCAAACTGCCTGTTGGAGAAGGCTAACTATTCCTGCCAATATCACACTGTCTTGATTACTGAGGCATTTTTAGTAAGCCTGGAAATTGGATAATGGAGGTAACTCCAACTTTTTTTGCCCCCTTCAAGGTTGTTTTGGCCATTCTTGGTCCTTCGCCTTTCCATGTAAATTTTGGAATCGTCCTGTCAGTTTCTGCAACAAAGCCCATTGCGATTTGATAGACCTGGCATTGGATCTCTAGATCGGTACTACCATCATAACAATATCGAGTCTTTTGATCCTTGAGCAGGACATATATTTTCATGTATTTAGGTTTTCTTTAATTTCTCTCAGCAGTGTTTTGTAGTTTTCCATGCATGGTTCTTATACACATTTTGTTAAATGTATCCCTAAAGATTTCATATTTTTATATTATGCAAATGATTTTTAGCACTTTCATGTCCATTTGTTCATTGCTGACAGTACAAATATCATTTATTTTAATGTTGACCTGCATATCCTATAACCTTCCTAAATTTACTTACCAGTTCTAATAATTCTTCTATAGTATTCTTGGGATTTTTTGCATACATGCCCATGTTGTCTGCAAATATGACTTTACTTCTTCCAATATGTTATGACTTTTATTTCTTACCTTATTAGACTTGCTAGGATTACACTTGTTACCTTATTAAAAACTTGCTAGGATCTCTAAGAGCTATGGAATGCTAGCAATAAGAGCAACCGCCCTTGCCTTGTTCCCACACTTGGGATGGAAAGCATTCCATCTTTCATCATTAAGTATGATATTAGCTGTAGGTTTTTCATAGGTGCTCTTGACTATTCCTAGTTTGCTGAGCGTTTTTTTTTTTTTTAATCATGATTAGATGTTGCATTATGTTTGTGGAAACCATGTCTCAGATACAATCTTTAGGAGGATAGTGTACGTCATGAATAGCCTTGTCGACTCGACATAATCACCAGATTACTCTCCGTTACCAACCACCACTATCTAGCTTTTCCTCCTGGTGTTGATAACAGAATTTCCTTCTGGAGCACGGGAACTTTTTTTAATTCATTTACGGAGCAGCATATATTGCTCCTTCAAAAGCCATGGAAATTCTCTGTCAGATGCATATATGTCATTGTTCTAGTACTGGTATTTCTTCATCTTTGCTATCCTTCTCACACTCATTTTGGCTTCTCTTTATCTCCTTGCCTTTTTTATTTCTGCCTTTTTCCTTAGATTATTTTCTCACATCTATGAAAACCTACACCCTGCTAATAATAGTGCCACGTTTGAGAAGTGGATGTGTGTTCATGCATTCAGGCCTTCACCTTCTTGTGCAGCGTGGGTGAATGACCACTGTATTTGTGACTGATTGCCCTACTTGGGGTCACTGCTTGTCATTCTCTTTCTGAGTCTCTCAGGCATCTAATGAAGCCAATCTTTGGGGATCCCTTTGGACACTCCTCTTAACTATTATGGCAAATTGCCTGTTCGGCAGGCTAGCTAGTCCTGCTGCTGATCTCTGCTAACCTTCAAGGTCAACCTGCTCTTATAAATTAGGACCAATAAAGATGTATCATGCATAGCATTTGCAACAGTTGGCCACATTGAAAAACCTCACTTGTGCTTTTTCCTTCTGGCCCATGTAGAGAAGAGACCGGAAACTCCAGACTATCCAGCCCAATATTCTGGCAACTTAAAAGATATCCTCAGTGGTGTTGAATCTTTGAGTGAGGACTGGGCACTTGGCTTCAGGCCAAAATAATTTTGAGGCTCATTTGTTAAACAGAGTGGGCACCCATGCTGTGGGAAGCATTACTTTTCATTGAAGAACAGATATGGTAAAAGTCATGAGACAATGTCTTATGTCCCTCTAAACTCTAAAAGCAGTTCAAGAGAAGAACTGGAAGGATACTGTGAATAGTGCTGGGGCGTCTGGGTGACTCAGTCAGTTAAGCGTCTCTGCCTTCGGCTCGGGTCATGATCTCGGGATCCTGGGATCGAATCCTGAGTCGAGTCCTGCACCAGGCTCCCTGCTCAGCAGGCAGTCTGCTTCTCCCTCTGCCCCCTCCATGCTCTCTCACATGTGCTCTCTCAAATAAATAAATAAAATCTTGTTAAAAAAAAAAAACCCAACTTCGAATAGTGGCAGTGTTACTGGAATAAGGGCATACCAGCGAAAGCAACTGCTTTGAAGAACTCCAGCTACATACGCCCTCATAGGCATTTTAACGACGCCTCCTTACATCACAGTTGTACTTCATGGGGTCTTTATTTGATTTTTGTCTGCTAATAATGAAGTTTTTCCATCTTTCCGATATACTCTGAAAACACTGTTCCTTGATACAAAGTGCTATCGAAGTGGGCAGCCAAGAAGGAAGGTACTGGTTCAGTGCCTCCCAAACATGTGCGTGGGGGAGGAGGCACTGTTTCTTTACTCTTCTGTAAAATGGAGGCTAGGGTTCCTATTTGTACCATCCGATTTTCTCACATAAAGATGGAATTCCAAGAAAACCTTTGGATCCAGCTGTGAAAAAGCATGAGGCATTCCTCACTTGACCGTCCACTAGAGAACCAGAGCCACCAATATCCGTTAGTAGGCAAGAGGGCCAGACTAACTGGGTTTGAATTCTAACTTTGACAGTTCTCAGTGGACACATTCTTTAACCCTCCTGTTCCCTGGGGTTGGGTGTTTTGATATGAAGATAGTAATAGTAGGGTTGTAAGGTTGTTGGGGGGGATTGAATGAGGTCCTCTGTGCTTAGAACAGTGCCTGGCACAAAAGTAGGGGGTCAGTAAATGGAAGCCATGATCATTATCCACGAGCGAATATTCTACCTTGCTTTTTACCTGTGCAGTGCCACCTGTATGATTGGCTTTATTACTCTTTAGTTTCTATATATTCATTGTCTTTATTGCTGTTTTACTTATATTTAATCATCTCCCCAACTCCTTTGCTAGCTCCTTGCAGATCTATCTTTGTTTCTTCTTAGAACTTCCTGCTGTGCCCCAGAGTAGTTGCCCAGTATGTAATTATCAACTGATTTTGGACCTCTTTGGAAGTAATGACATACACAGAGCAAGGAGTGTCTCAGAAATAGTGGGCTTGGTGTCATTTCATTATTTCTTCTCAGATGCTGTATTAATATTTTAGTGCTGGTTAATTTAATGGGTATTTAGTGAGTCTTTAGAGATGGACCGACAGACTAAATTGTTCCGAATGTAACCATACGTTGATGTGACTGTATTGTAGATTGTTAATTCTCTAGTTAATTTCTTGCCTGTTAGAGGTTGGATTGCATCCCCCGCAAAAGATATGTTGCTAGACCTAGCCCCCAGTACCTTGTAATGGGACTTATTTTGAAATAAGGTCTTTATAGGTATAACTAGTTGAGATCATACTGGAGTTGGGTGGGCCCTTCATCCGATATGACTGATGTCCTTATAGGAAAGAAGGAGACCATGTGAAGACACAGACATATGGGGACAGCTCTGTGTGACAGAGATCAGAGTGATGTAGCTACAGGCCAAGGAATGCCAAGGACTGCCGACCACCAGAAGCTAGAAAGAAGCAAGGAAGGATCCTTGCCTAGTGCCTTCAAAGGAGCATAGCCCTGCACATAACTTTATTTCAGACTCAGCCTCCAAAACTCGAGAGAAGAAATTTCTCTTGTAAGCCGTCTGGTTTTTGGTTCTTTGTTAGAGTAGCCCCAGGAAACTCAGAGACTGCACCTGTTAATTTGCCTTTAACCCCCTTGCTGCTCTAATCAGAGCATTGATAACTCTAAGATTTCATCTCAAATGGTCGGTTTGCCTGTATTTTCATCCATTATTCATCTTCTCCATATATTTAAAAAATATATTTACAGCAAATCAGACAAAGGTATTGGGAAATCTGATATAAAAATACCATTGCAGTTCTCCTACAATTGTGCCGGAAGTGGGAGACATAAAATTTATAAGATGTTTGTAGCAGAACGGTTTGTAATAGAGAAACCTGGAACCGGTTTGGAAGACAGTGTGGAGCAACGGACTTGTACGCAGCGGTGAAAATATGGGGCACACAGCTCCGCACGGCTGCATGATGTGGCTCTCCCGACCGTGCCCTGTGAGCAAAGCAACGGGCAGAAGAATGTGGAATGATTCCATTTATGTGTAAAAGGCCGAAAGCAACATCATTCAGGGATATTTACATTGACAAAAAATGACACAGATATGCAAAGGAGTTATAAACACACACATTGGCCCTAGGGAGGGAGGTCGGCATACCTTTAATAGCTGAAGACTAACATCTCCAAAGTCACGAAAGTCTGGGCGGGTGATACTGCCTTCATGGATTCACAGACTGAGTGCCCAGGCTGCCGCATGCCGGCGCCACAAGGGGAAACAGCCCTCGCTCTGGGGAAGCGCAGATCGAACAGTACAAGTCATCAGTGGATAGTATAGCCTCAGTATAGTCTGAGAAGTGGAATATTAGAAATCTGGACGGTGTACAGAGAAGCAAGGGGTGTGTGTGTGTGTGTGTGTGTGTGTGTGTGTGTGTGTGTGTACGTGCCCGCGGGGAAGTCAGGGAAAGCTTCCTGTGTCTTGAAGCGGTACTTAAGGACCTAGTACCAACAAAGCCGCCGCTCCTCCTCCGGTCAAAAGTGCCTGGAGGAATTGTTCTGAGTGGAAGGTTAGCATCTCCGGCCTTTCATCCTCTCCCTTTTTTTCTAGAACCTGCACATCTGCTCTTTAGTTCCTTTCTCCTCCTCCCCCTTCACCACTGATCCCAGCTGGAGGAATCTTTGTCAGGAGTGCCAGTCCGAGAAGGTCCTTGGAGAGTAAGATGTGCCGGACCGGCACCTTCGTGACTACTGTGGTTGGGACTGTTTCCATACGTTTACTCTTGACTTTCAACTACGGTTTTAACGTTTGCTTGAGAAGGGACTTTTCACTCACTAATTGAAAATGGACCTTTCTGCAGTAGTTTCTCACAGGGAAGAATAGTTCAGCACAATGAAGTTGTATCTTGCAGCACATTAGCTGGGCTCATGAGTTCTGAAATTGGCAGGTGGACGGGGAACTTGATCTTGTTCCTATTTTTAAAACTTTGTTTACTGGTGGGTATTTGACAGTTACAAAATCCATTGGTGGATTTAATGATTTGTTTAAATGTATGCGATATCACTAGGTAGCCTTTTTACATTAAAAAAGTTAACCTGCTGGTAGTCCACTTTTCTAAGAGTTTATGTAGCGTAACGATTTCAATTCAGGAAGCGTTTTGAAAGTTACCTTGTTGGCCATGGCCACGGCCACAGCTCCCGCTGCTGAAGCCGGTCAGCAGTCTTGAAGATGTGCCATTTGTCATGCGGGCAACCAAGCAACAGGGCGAAGGGATCGGTTCAGATCCGACACTAACCACCGGAACAAATGATTCAGAAAGCATTCTGCACTGGGTCTGAATTGTATTGCTTTCAGCCAGAGGTCTTTGCAACATTTGAAGAAGTAGAAATAAGTGTATTGTGATCTTTAAGGTGAATAGTTGGAGCGCCTGGGTGGCTCACTTGGTTAAGTGTCTGACTCTTGATTGCGGCTCAGGTCGTGATCTCGGGGTGGTGAGATTGAGCCCCGAGGTGAGCCCCCTTTCAGGCTCAGTGCAGAGTCCACTTGTCCTTCCTCCTGCCCCTCCGCCCCTCTCCCTGCTCACGCTCTATTGCTCTGTCTCTCAAATTTTTTTAAAAATAAAATGAATAGTAAAAATCAAACTGGCACAAAGGGTGAGTTTCTAAATGAAATACTATTTAACATTTTATAATTTCCAAAGAAGAATCCTCAAAATGAAGGCCCTTTAGCTCTGAGATTTGCTGTGGCTGAGACCAAGGAACTGTGAGGCAAGCGGGTGGCTTGTGTCTGTTTGAACAGTAAGCCACCTGGCTTGGCGGGCAGGTACTGTTCTGGAATAAACAGAGATTTACTCTGAGAAACCTCTGGGATGTTTCTAGATCCTTGAGCCAAAACAGAATGCAGTGAGGGGAAGTCCTCGTATTAGGGATCCTGTGGAAAGTTTCCCTGGGCTAGGAGTTGAGTGTTCTGCTTTTCTTTATTTTTAATGGAAATCGGCATGCTTTGAGGATGAACTAATTTAAGGCTATTCAGAGCCTTGCCAAGATCAGGTGGATCATTTTAGAAAGCTTTTAGAAATGCAGAATGGTTAGGCAGTGTTAGACATCATATGTTTTATGGAAAATGCCACCAAGTATATTAGCACCAGTTTGAGGAATCACTTCGAGTTCATCAGACATCTGTTGGAGGACGAGGACACTTGGTATCTGAGTGCCTCCATGTCGCCGTCTGCTGTGGTGGTATCGTGCCCACTTCACAGACCAGGAACTGTTGTTTGTCCAACGGTGCATAACTGTTATTGATCAGGGGACAGTGTTGGGGTTTGAAACACAAATTGGTCTGAACACAGAATCCTTTTCTTTTTTCTACCATAGTACCCAGTTTGGCAGCTGGTCATAGTACACTTTTATAAGGTATAAGCTACGGATGGGGGGGGGTGCCTAACAGCTTATATTTTAGTTTAAAAAGACACGATTGTTACTTACTTTGGACAGAGAAAGCTCATTTAGAAATCATATGTTTTAATAGTTTAAGGCAGAGAGTGACAGCCTGTGTTTGTAAATAAAATCTTACTGGGATACAGGCATAGCCCTTCATTTCCGTATTGCCTTTTGCTGTTTGACTTACTTATTTTCTTAGTAAGCTCAACACTCAACGTGGGGCTTGAACTCATGCCCCCAAGATCAAGAGCCGCATGCGCTACTGACTGAGCCAGCGAGGCGACCCTGCCGTTCGCTCTTTTAATGCTATGACACAGAGTTCAGGAGCCGGAACAGAGTCCATATGGCCCACAAAGCCTAAAATTGTTACTATCTGTCCCTTCACAGAAAAAGTTTGCCAACCTCTGTGCAAAGGAAGATGTATAAAAGTGAAATAAACTCGTTTTACAGAGCGTCATTTTTTTCATGTGGGTTGAGCACATACGGAACTTGAATTGATCATGTACCCGGTCTCACAATTGCTGATATATGAACATTCCTCTTCCGTGCAGAGTGGTTTCTCACGGCATCCTTTTCATTTTCTTGCCTCCTATGTGGTCTGTAGTCAAAGCGACTGTAATGCAAAAATCAGAATAAGTTAATATATAAATTCGGTGTGTATGGGCACTCGAAGTACCTAAGGGAACTCTCCAGTACTTCTCATTGGGGGTGACACTCCCCCTAGAGGCCAAATTGGAAATGGGGGTGCTTTTATTTTTAGTGTAATGTATTGAAAAAACACATTATTTTTTTAAAAAATTCACGGGTGCCTGGGTGGCTCAGTTGGTTGAGCTTCCGACTCTTGGTTTCAGCTCAGGTCATGATCTCAGGGTCTTGGGATCGAGCCCCGAGTCTGCTTGTCTCCCTCTCTCTGCCCTTCCCCCTGCTCACACGCACACCCACTCTCTCTCTCTCCTTCTCAAACAGATAAATCAATCTTTAAAAAATAAATTTTTGAAAAGAAAAATGCATTGTTTTATTATAAATCACTGTCTTTTTGTTTCCTCCTTTATACTGGAATTTAGGTACTATATTGATGATTTTTTGAAATTGTGTTTAGGTTGATAATATCTATGACTTTTGTTTCAGGCTAGCAAAGGGGGTTTACAGGACTTTGCTTTAATAATGAAGGGGTCATTGGGTCTCGTGGTATTGAGCGGCACTGTCCTAAGTTTGTGGCTTTTTTTTTTTTTTTTCAAAAACAGACTTCCAAGTAAAGAGGGTGCCTTCAGAAACATTTGTAACTCTGGACCCAGAGGCTGCCAAGCACCACCTTTGCTCACTGGCAGGTTTCAGAAGTGGGTTTTCAGACTGGGTAGCTTTCCACAGCTTTCAAGGGAGCCTCTAGAGAAAGACTATCTTCAAACTTCATTTACATGTCGGGGGCGCCTGGGTGGCTCACTGGGTTAAAGCCTCTGCCTTCATGGGTTCATGATCCCAGGGTCCCGGGATCAAGCCCTGCATCGGGCTCTCTGCTTGGCTGGCGGGGAGCCTGCTCCCTCCTCTCTCTGCCTGCCTCTTTGCCTGTTTGTGATCTCTGTCTGTCAAATAAATAAATAAATAAAAATCTTTGGAAAAAAACCTTCATTTGCAGGTCAACACAGAGTAAGAAAGCACACTGAGTCAAATCCAAACAGAAGGGCTGTTTTTGTCACTGTTTATACCTGGAAAGTTGGCAAAGACTGCTAATTGAGGGCCCTTGGTCTCCAGTGAGGTGACCATGCAAACTCGAGCTTTCCCTGGAGTTTAGATTTTGTTTACAAAGGCCCTATGAGATGGAGGTCAAAACTCTGTTCGTTTTTAGAAAACTGTTTTCTGATTCTACTCTTTCTAGATTACTGTAATAAGAGTAAATATGGCCCACATTTGTTTGAAAGTGTCTGTAGTTATGTTTGCTGCAGGTGTTTTCTAGAATTCCGTTTCTCATATGCAACAGACTGAGGACTAGGTTCTTAGTCTGGAAGCTGGGTGTGGTGGAAGAAGTTTCCGTACTTGAGTTTGGAAGGTCTGTTTCCTGGGAAAAGTCTGTAGTGGGGACCAGTAGCACTCCAGTAGTTTGTGGTGCAAATTGCTGCAAAGCAGCTCAGTGAATGGGGCCGCCCTGCTGCCCAGAGCCACCCTGCCCCGAGCGTCTTGATTAGCTAGGGATTTGTTCTGCCATTTTCTTCGGCTTGCATGAATTTCTGGCTCACGTGAAATATTGGGTGAACAATGGTTTGGCTCTTTGGCCAACTCTTAATTGCCTAGTCCATTTATTCACTGAGCCCCTCCTTACTAAGTACCTGCTGGGTGCCAGGCTCCACCACCGGCGCTGTGACTGCAGCGGCGCGGACAGCCAACCGGAACCCCCGCCTGCCGTGGGCAGGCGGGCAGAAAGAGCGCATTATCTTCAAGGTGGTAAGCGCTAGGGAGAAGAGAGGGACAGGGAGCCGCAGAGAAAGAAGGGTGGGGGGTGGGAGACAGTCGGAGGGCGGAAGAGAGCCCAGGACAGCGTCGGAGGGGCAAAGGGAGGGACACCAGAGACCTCTGAGTTCAGCTGTCTCCAGTGTGAAGAGAGATCCAATTAAGGCTCTGTTGTGATTTTCACATTTGATTGATTCAGTCATGCCACCTTTTTGTAGCTTTCTTTGAAGGAGTTCGGGGCCCCCAATGATTGTTTGCCTAGATGGGTTGAGTTTTCTTAACTACTCCTTAGTCTAAAACTCCTTTTCTGCTGGGATTGGCACCAGTCACATCCAGCGTGCTTTCTTCAAAATAGAGACACTTGGAAGCACTTTTCCCTAGGTGGACAGTCCACTCTGAGTACAGAGGCCTAGGCTAGAGCTGACCCACCCTGCCGTTGACTGGCACCGGGCCTTTTCACACATCCTCTGGGCTCATCTGGTCATCTTCTCTGTCACAGAGAGAGGATTGGGCTGTGAGCATGACAGAAGTTTTATTCAGGATAAAAAATGAGAGATGTCTACCTTCGGTTAGATTCCTGCAATGTGTGTGTGTGTGTGTGTGTGTGTGTGTGTGTGTGTGTGTGTGTAGATAGAGATACAGAAATTAAGTTTCAATTTCATTTTAAAGCCAGGGTAGCTTCAATTCAATGTTTTTTAAATAAGAAGGATGAAAACTCGATCTTTAGGGGTCCTGAGCAAAATATAATCAAAAAGGGTATTTTCATGTACTTTTTAAAGAGAAGCTTTATAACTAGGTCACCACCGGCCACGCACTATCCCTGTGCTAGTTAACTTTCTACCTAGTATTTATAGGATCAGGACTAATTTGTAGAATAATTTGTTACGATGTCAGCATTCAATAAATATCCTTCCATAATTGAGAAAATGTGAAAAGTTTTTTTTTTTTTTAAGATTTTATTTATTTATTTGACAGACAGATCACAAGTAGGCAGAGAGGCAGGCAGAGAGAAAGGAAGGGAAGCAGGCTCCCCGCTGAGCAGAGAGCCCGATGTGGGGCTCGATCCCAGGACCCTGAGATCATGACCTGAGCCGAAGGCAGAGGCTTTAACCCACTGAGCTAACCAGGCGCCCCGCGAAAAGTTTTTTAATGTATGTACCATAGCAACCCTGTTGTGAGCCCATCCTATGTATTAGTTTATACATTTCGCCCATCTGTGCTGCAAAAACACGGAGACAGTAGCAGCCAAAGGCCTGAACAGCAGGAGGGTAGGTCATCCACCTAAGGCCACATCGTGAGTCGCAGAGCGAGGATTGGAACGGAGTTGACCCTGACATCCGCGCTCTCCGTCATTGTGGCGTCCCAGCTTCTGTGCCTCTCAGGGATCAGTTGGAACGGTTTGACAGAGAGTTTCACCTGTAACATTTTAAAGGGAGCCTCGTGGAACTGACCCATGTTACTTGGACCCTTGGATTTCTCAGATTTGTGTTGATTCAACTTTTAATAGTAGCGGTGTCTGGTGTAACTCTAAAAAATCAGGACTTTACACCCATTACAGTTGAGCCTTGAACAACACGAGGGTTGGGGCATCAGCCCCCATGCAGTTGAAAATGCGCATGTAAGCATGTTAACATTTGACTAGCACATAGCTTGTCTGTTGTCTGTGTTCCGTACTCTTGCAATAAAAGTGAGCTAGAGAAAATGCTACTAAGTGGTCATAAGAGAAAATACACTTGCAGTACTCTACTATAAATTTGTAAGTGGGCCCACACAGTTCAAGCCGTTGTTGTTTAAGGGTGAACTGTATATGATTCCTTATATAAATGTCCGGAATATATTTCCTTATATAATAATTCCTTATATAATTGTCCCTTGAAAAGGGTGACTTGTATAGTTAGTTGTATCTTGTTCGGTAGTTAGAATTAAGGGGGATGTGAGGACTTTCCTCTGTTGTATTTAGTTCATTTTAAATTGAAGTCTTTATTTTCTTTTAAAGATTTTATTTATTTATGTGAGAATGAGAGACTTCTAAACATGAACAGGAAAGTGAAGACTGGATTGACTGTATAACCCAGCATTTTAAATTTCTTATATTGACTCAACAATAGTAATTTAATGTTATTTGAAGACATTGACTTATTATTATTAAAACGTTTTAAATACTATGATGTCTGATTATTAAAAAGTAATTTCATATCTGTTACTGAAGAAAATCCCCCAAGTGTATAATCTTGTTTAGTGCATAGACTAATTTCAGGGCAGAAACATCTGACTTGCTCTCACTAGTCTGTCTCATCCATTCTGCTGTCTCTGAGAATAATGAGTTATTTCGCTTGGATGTGAACTTGAAGGTCTTTCAAAGGTATTTTTTTCTGAGCTTTGATCTGAATTTCACTAATTCTCAAATTATTCATTAATCTTTCTAAGAAGTTATTTCTAATTTTAGGTTGTGCTATCTCTTAATAGTTGCAGATTTGAGTTTATAAAGAAACATTTTATTTTGCCATAATTTAAAATTTTAAGCCTCAGGGTAGCGCCCTAGGTCCATTGTTTTAGGATTTGGTGAACCAGTGTACAAGCTTACCCCATTATGATGTTTCACAATATCGTGTGTCTTGTATATAATCATTCGTTGACCAAATAGTTACAAGTGCCAGCTGTGTGCCAGGATGCAGCCATGACCCAGATGGATGCCCAGCCTTGTACTTGGTGAGCTGAACTCTGTTGGGGAATGCCTGGCAGTCCTGATCTTGTAAGGTTGTCCTTACATTGCCATTCTTGCCTCATTATCCTGCTGGTCACCTTTACCTGTATCTTTGTCACCTCTCTTGGGCCTTACTTCTGGACAGTGACTGGCACTGTGCAGCTTTCAGATCACTAGGTTTTGTGCAAACGTGTGTTAATATTCATCATGCCAGATTTTGCGTGGTTGCTTTTTTAATGAGCCCCGCGAAAAGATCCAATAAATGTCCATAATCACCTAGTTGCTGCGGTTCACCTCCCAGTGACTTCATATGGGTCTCTTCGTGTCATTAACTTTGAAAAATAAAATAAGTAAAGCATCAGTTAGTTTTCTGTTGTTGCAATAGTCTTCACACGTCTAAATCCCTGTATTAAAATATCGTGTATGTTCTGAATATGATGCTTTCGTTTATGCCTGCATTGTGATGAATATGCATTATTTAAATGAAGGATAAACTTTCCCTGGAAAATACTGATCAAATCAAATCTTGCTAATTTGATTTCCATCAAGTCCATGCCACTTTAAATTGCCTCAATTTGGAGAAGGCTGAATTCTTAGAGGCGAAAAGAGTGGGAGTTCAATTGTCTACCCTTTTTACTAATCTGCTTGGCTGCTTCTAAATTATCTTTAAAAATTAAGAAGTGGGGAAATTTGAGGCCTGGTGCACAATTACTAAGCAGTACATTTTTGGAGGTGGCAGTTTGAACTCTACAGATAACCATTCTGGGAGTGTGCATAGTGTCTCCCACTGAGCTCCCCCAAGTCCACTTAGCTGCCATTTCCTGTTCTTGCCTGGTGCCCGGTACCTTTGCTCGAACTCTTTCGTGTGACCTGTGCTGTGTGCTGTGCTTAGTCCCTTGTGTGTCTCGTTCCCACTGGAGACTACTATGGAAATGGGGCCTGTCGAGCGGAGTACTGTTTGTTCTCAGTTGCAATATTTAAATCTCAGATGCTGCTTTGTTGGAAATCGCATACAAATTCCACTGATACTGAATGTTGTCTTTTTTTTTTTTTTTTTTTTTGCTAGAGTTTCCAATATGGCTTCTGCACCAGCTTCTAAATATAATTCACACTCCTTGGAGAATGAGTCTATTAAGAGGGTAAGTTTTCAGATTTAATTTGCACCCCTTTCTCTGCATTTCTCTTCTCAAAGTTGCCTGTTAGGTGGTCGTTTCGGTCTTATTGAATTATTAATTTCATTATTTACATAATGTACATTCTTCAGTATATGTGGTTTTCTTTATTATCCTACCTTGTTCCAGAAAAGACAAAATGCCATATATGTGTTACGTAAGTTTTGCATTTGTAAATCCTTTCATGTAACTTCATTTTTGAGAACCTCTGTTTTGTGGACTGCTGCCAGACATTATATTTAAGATACTAGGCAATCTCTGGGCCTTGAAAGCTTTCTGAAGGAGATATTGGAAAGCCAAGGCCCACTGAGCAGTTCCTCACACCTTCCCAAATATTGGCCTTATGTTCTAATTATGGTGATAAAATAGTTGTGTGAGCGAAATGAGTACAGCGTTAAGAAAAAAATTGTTCAAGGTATGGAGGAGAAAATTGTGTAATTAGAGGACGATTTTGAAACATATATTGAAAGGAAGGGGTGAATTTAAAACAAGCTTTATTCATGGCCCTTTGAAGCCTTGGATACATTTACCAATTATCTACCAGGAAGGTTCATTCACACTCCCACCAGCAGTGTACAGGGATGCCTAAACAATCAGAAGGGAGCCAGCTAGTGTCTTTTAATTTGTACCTCCCTGAGTACTAATGAGGGTGGCTTTTTTTTTAAAGAATAGTGTTTATTGTCCATCTGTATTTCTTTTTTGAAGTGGCTGTTCATGTCCTTTGCCTGTTTGCTTTTTGGTGTGTTTGAGAGGATACTTTTCTATTGATTCATAAGTGTTCTTTACATATTATGATAATCAACTCTTTATAGTAGGCATTACAGGTCTTTTTCCTAGCTTATCATCGGCCTTTTAATTATATTTGTGGCATTTTGATTTTGAAACACAGAGGTTTAACTTTTTTATTTGATCACATCTATCAGTATTTCATATTTCATGCTTTGGGTGTCATGTTTACAACCTTTTTCATCCCCAAGATTTTCTAAGTTTCTATTGCAATAGTATTGTTATGGTCAAGGATCAGTTCTAAACACAAGAGTTACTTCCTGAAGCTGATTTTAAGCCTTGTGGAATGTGACTCTAATATAAAATATATCCCGTGTTAATCCCATGTTATCCTGTGTTAATCAAAGACCTGTTTCCCCAATTTTGTGGTTGAATTGTACCTAATTCTCCGGACCCCAAACTGTGGTCCTTAAAAGGTATAGTGAGTATTACATTTGCTTGTTATACTTGTTTTTAGTTAGTGAGAGGCAGTGTTAAAGGATGCTGATGATTTCTGTCCAGTCTTCTCATGCATGTAAGTTGTGTGGTTTCACTGTCCATCAGGGAAGGCATTCCTGGCTGGCAACAATCGGTCTTGCCCTCCTGGTTAAAATGCATAACTTGCAAGCACCAAAACATTGAAAATTGGCTAGGAATTTTTATTTTGCGCCTGAATAAACATGATAAAACAATTAAAAATCCAGCAGGGCACCCAACTTTGACAGCTTATATCTTAGTTAAATACATAGTCACAGTTCTCTTATTGCATAATACTTTATGTTTACATAGCCCGTGATAATTCCCAAAAGTGTACTTGTGCATTTTGTTTCATTTAATATTCACAAAAACCCTCAGAGGGAAGTATCTACTAACTTTGCACATGAAGTGATTGCCCTCCTAGTAAAAATGCTCCGCCGCCCTTTTCTCTTATATAGTGACCTATGTGAGGAAGGAGCTCAGTAAAATAAGAAACCTGATGTGTAAGAAATAATTTTCTGACATTATAGGAAGAGTCTGTAATTACTGTTATTCAGTTAAGGCCCCCTTGAAATGAAGTTTCCATTTCTGCTGTTAACATAAGATGACTAAATATTTAATATGAAAAAAAGCTGCCGAAGTATGCGTGTTTCTATAGAATATGCTTAATATTGACTTTTTATCACTTTCCTGAGCACTGTTCACTGTAAAGCGCCTGGAAAGGGTATTTAAAAATTAATACTGAAAAGTGTGCTAATATTATTTACAGACTAAAATGTAACACAGCTAATGAATATTGACGCTAAGTTGTATTTTTTGGTGGTTTGTTTTTTTCTGTACCACTTTTCTGTAATGGTAAATATCACTCTAATTTTTTTCTTTACAAAGGATATTTTTGATATTTGCTTGTGTTCGACATTGCTTAAAAATCTGGGCAAATGTAATGTCATTCTTTCTGATGTCTCTGTTTCATTTCCAGACTTCTAGGGATGGAGTTAATCGGGACCTCAGTGAGGCTGTTCCTCGACTTCCAGGAGAAACTCGCATCACTGGTAAGGGTCCTGTGAAGTTAGGATTTGCATGACTCGATCAGAGTCCCAGCAGGAACAGGTGGCTTCAATCCCTCTTTCTCTTTAGAACTCAGATTTAGGCACACAGGCGAGCTTTGTTTGAAAGTGGTAGCATAAGGAGAACTCTCTGCCTTAGTTTCTTGAGCAGAGTTCTTTGAAGAGTTTCACGCTGTCCAGGGTACTGATACTTTTCCCTCTCTGCCCAAGACTGAGAATTACTTGCGGTGGAGCAGGGAGTAGATTTTGTCTCAAATGTCCATCATTGGAGATCTAACCTCTCATGGTTTGAGGTTATAAGAACAAAATAACATTAAGGTTTTCCAACCTAGGATGTGTGCCTTAAAATGATCAACATGAAGACTTAATGTCTAAGTAGTCTTTTCTTTGTAATGTAGGAGACCACATTGGCTTAAATAGCTTTCATTTGTCTGATAACTGGAGTTAGTAATATTGATGCAGTATTCAATTGTTGGCTTATTTTTTCATAATAAATTCACCCTAAGAGGAAGGGATCTACTTTGGAAGGACCAGATCATTCTGACTTAAGGATACTGAAGGATCTGGCAGCTTCTAAGCCAAATGCTGATGTTGTGGGCATTCACATTTTATATTAGGGTCAACACCCTTGCCTCCGATTAGCACGTATTGGGTGATACAGTTACCATCGTTTCAGGGAACCTTTTGGTGTGTTCACTGAAGTCTGGATCGTTTAGCTTCAGTGGCTAAAACATGGTGTAAGACATGGTGCCTTTGTGAGTTAGTTAGCCATGCACCATGAGACACTCTTCCATGTCCACAGACTTGCACACGATGCTAGTCTTGAAAACCAGTGGCATGCATCCATCCTGATTTCTGGATAAGAGCAAAGTGGATGGCTTACTTTGGGTGGCCTTCATATATGAAATTTTGGTGCTCTGCCTCAGTTCAAAAGCTTAACTGAGGTAGTCCTGTATTGAATTTGCATGAAGTCGCCTTACTGGGTATTTTTCATTTCACACCCGAGGAGAATGGGATTTCAAAATTGTTAAGAAGAATTAAAAGCTGTTAACACATTCAAGGACATCCTTGAAAGATAACAGAAAGATCTTTTTATGATAATAAATTAAGTCTCCTGATTTAGTCTCTCCTTATGTTTGAGTCTACTAAAGATGTACTATGCTCTTGGCCATCTGTTTTCTATCCCTTAAATGATCGAAATGAATCCAGCTAAAAACTCTTCTCTGGATTATTAGAAAGAATAGACTGTAGGAATAGTTCTACCACTGACATTCGTTTATTTAAAACATCGTGATGTTTGCGCGATTAGAGGTTGGCCATCCTCAAGCCCTATCTGGTGGTTAGTCCACAAGACTGTCCTGCCGGAAGGGCCGTCCTCTGGTTGAATAGCTCCTTAGTTACCTGTACAACCGCTGGGGGTAGTGACAGCAGCTCCGCCTTCAGTTCTGCTCTCCAGCTGCTACCACCTTGCCCCGAGTGGTGCCAGCATTTTGGTCAAGCTCAGGGAAACAGTGCCTGTGGCCCCACCTGACCTGGCACAGTAACGTAGAAACATGGCCAGTGCCCGCTTTTCGACCTTTCCGGGGATCTTTTTTTACTGTAGTTATTCTTAGCCACATAGTTGATATTAAATGAGTGCCATTTGTTGTGTATCTTGGTATATATTTCCATTATTTTAGGGTACTTTTTTTATCTTAATAGACAAAGAAGTTATTTACATATGTCCTTTCAATGGCCCCATTAAGGGAAGAGTTTACATCACAAATTATCGTCTTTATTTAAGAAGTTTGGAAACGGTAAGTAGAATCTAAGACCATAAAGATGACCCTAACTGTTAAAGATAATGCTAAACTGTGTCTCTTCTCCCTGGCAGCGTTGCCTGTGGATCAGATTAACATGGGGGATGTATTCGCTTCTTGGCTCTTAATTTTTGGCTTATGCAGAGCTCATTCATCACTAACACCTGCATATATAGGAATAGGGTGGATTTAAAAAGTAAGAAGTTTTCGTCCTCAGAACACTGGGGAGGGGTTGGTAACTGGACCTATTCACTAGTTGGGAGGAGTTAGTAGAGAATAGTGGTTCTTTATCAGAAGCTTAACAGACAGTACAGATACCCTAGGTGTTCCGTGTCACAGCATCCAGGCCCGTAGTCCAGGTACAGTTGTAAGTTTTAAGACTTCACAGAGGAGGATGCTGATGCGAATCCCTTGTTAAGGCGCATTGCTCCAGAACTTTCCAAGTGGTCACATAGTACTAGATAGAGGGTTAGCACTCGAATGCCTATGGGATGACTTAGTGCCATTTCTACCTCTTCATTCCATGGCCATGAAGTCTGTGCCTTAGCATTTCGAAGAACGTGCCACTGGTGGAATAATGAGAGATGGAGACGAGGTGCTCCAGAAGGGAAGAGACGAGTGAAGAGCTGCCGTGGCTGTTGCCGAAGGACCTACAGTAGATACAGTGGGTCGCCGTTGTCCGGGCCAGCCTGAAGTGGTAGCTGTACTTGGGGGATTGTCCAAGGAGGAATGGATAGGTCTAGGGTCTGTGGAAGAGTAGCCCAACAGCAGTTTATACACAGGCGATATAGAGACTGTTGGGGGACTCCAGCTTGTGTGTCTTTGCTTTTATCCCATAATTTCTTTATGACTATGTTATTAACACCTTATCTTGATTAAATTGAGGCATATGACTAAGAAACATGGGCCAAATGGTGGTGGTACATCTAGATGGAGTTATAGACTGTGCTAGACTGCAGGGTTGAGATTTGAAACTGTCTTAATGGACTAGGGTATCGGAGTGAACCTAATTGATACAACATCTCGTGTAGCTAACATTTACTTTATACAAAGCTGAACCCTATTCAATCCAGGAATTGGGCATGATCTATGACAAAGTTAAAATCCCTATAAATTCAGCTAACAAAAGTGTAACGTAATAGCCAGCAGAACGAGACTGTAGTCCTGTCTCAAGTGTTGTGTGCAAATCCAGGTGCCATGTTTTAAGAGGGACATTGGCAAACCAGCGAGGGTTCAGACAAAGGGAACCCGGCTTGCGAAGGGGCTGCAGTATGAGCACTGATCAAAATAAGTTTCATCTGAAGAAAAGAAAATGGAAGGAAGGCATGACAGAGCTGCCTTGGAATGTATGGCTCCCAAGAGTCAAATTGGGACAGATTGAGAGATTTTATGCTAATATATGCAAGAGTCATCCAAAATGAGAATTAAAGCAAGTGTTGCAGTGCCTTTCCCCTCTGAGACTCTTGTTTTGTTGGCCGGCCACGCGTGCCCGGTGCCATTTGATGCTGTCACTGATGATGAGTTGGGGGAATTTTTAAAACCATGGTGCCATGACAAGTTTGTACGATCTCAGCTACGTAACCCAGGAAAAAACCGGTCTGTAGAAAGGAGGCTGGAAGGAAATAGCAGCACATGTGTCAGTATTTGGGACATCTGGAGAGTGGACTCAGGCATGCTCTGTTTTCTCCCCTCCACTTGGAATGAGCACGGGGGACTTTGGTAATTAATTGGGGAAGCACATAGCAAGCTTTAGCTGGTTTACCTATGGCACTGTAGGAGGTGGGGGTTAGCACCGAATGGGTACATCAAAGGCCCATTAGACACTGACTACTAATTTGTTTCTTCTTCTACTGTTTCACATAAACATTTTGACCAATTGGCTATAACATTTAGTCCAAGTATAAGAGCAAGAAGCTCATGGCAGAAAACATCCTATAAAGAAAGCCACGTAAGAGGTCATGCAAAAACCTTAAAACGTAGTCAGCATAGTGTTTGTTAAAGTCCTCAATAAGAACATCAGTTGTGGATTCTGCTGCAAACTGTGTTTGACAAAGAGCTGTTCTCTTACTGCCATTTTGAAGCAGAGACCTGTTCGTTTCAGGTAGGTAAACACCGCAGTGGGAGCGCGGTCTGACTGGGGAGTCCGTTGTCCCATTCGTCGGGGTGTCAAGGGCAAGGTTTCCTGCCTGCCCCGTTCCCCAGGACAGTAGAGGCACAGTGGTTGTTTCCTTGGATTGTCAGTGTGGCCCTGCTTCATGGCCATCTCCCCCTCCACTCTGCCCTGCATGCTGCCTCCAGCTTCTCCAGTCTAAAACTCCATTGGCTCCCCATGGCCCAGAGAATGAAATCCATTGTCCCTCACGTGGCGTAAAAAGCCTCATGACTTCTCTTGCTTCGATTCCCGCTGCTGCCGGTGCTGTCGTAAGACCATGACCTTCCCTTCTCCCAACACGCGAGGCCCCTCCTTGCCTCTGTATTAGTGCATCGCCCTTGCTGTTCTCACCGTGCCTGGAAGCCACTGTTTGTCCTTCAGAACCCACCTGAATGGCCACACCCTCTTCGGAGCCTCCTCCGGCTTCCTGGGAAGGAGCCCTTCCCTCTCTGGGTCCGCAGAGCCTCTCTCCACACCTCTCTGGTAGTGCTCAGTGCCCGAGAGCTGCCCCCTGCCCTGCTTTCCTTTCCATGTTTGTTTGTTTCTCCTGAGCACTTGTCTCCACCTCCGATTTGCCATCCTGCACTGCTTCCTCTTGTTCCGTGGCTGTCTGAGGCCAGGGATGCTTGTCTGTCTGTGTTTGGCCTTTACTAATGCTGAGTCCTTTTGGTCCTCTGTGCCTGGCTAGCACAGAGCCCAACAGACAGTAGGAGCTCAGTCAAAACATATTCTGTGAGTGAACTCGGGAGGGAACAGGCTTCATCGCTGTGGCTCGATTGCCGAACGGACCTCACTAAATTGTGGCATCTCAGATACCACCATTGCTCTGGAGTTTGGAAGTCTCATCGCCCCCCTTTGACCTTGAGGGGGCTCAGGAATTTGGCTTGGGGTCGATCTCCTGACCACAGTGGGGGCACTTTAGGCATGTAATACTCTGTAATCCGTAGACTACCAGGGGGAAGACGGCTTCAGCTTCCTTTCTAGGAAACACCTTGGGCTCAGTTGCTATAGTGGGTGAGAAAGGCAAAGTAACCCTTTGTGCATTCAGATGCTTATAACTTTATTCCGGAACCTTCAGCATGCCACGGTGAACTAACTCCGAGCTCGGTGAACGAACAACACAGAGGCGAGTAATTGGGGTGTGATATGACAAAGCCTTTAGTGGTTGCATAACGCTGCGAGGCTGTGAGGGAGACCGTGACTCACGGAGTGATGAGTCAGAGCATGCTTTGTAGAGCAGGTGATATCTGAAGCAAGTCTTGAAGAATGGAAACAGGTTCCTGGACAGGAGGGGAGAGAGGGAGGAGCGTGTCAGGTAGGGCATTTCCCTCTCACTTGTGTGACAATGCGGAGACCACCACACACGGTGGCAACAGTTGGGTGGTCTGTCGGATCTGGGGCACAGGGTGGAGGGGACGCGGGGTGGCAGGAGCTGAAGCCTGAAGAAGAGCCGGCCCCAAGAGTCTCGCAAGTCACAGGTCAGCAGCGCAGAGCTTAGGGGCAGAACCATGTGATGGGTGTGGCTTTCTGGAAGGGACACCAGTTGCAGCGTGTCTGGTGGATTAGGGAGGGAGACTGGAGGCTGGGAGAGCGACGGAAAAGCTAGTCGCCCAGGTGGGCAGCCGGGGCCTCGCACCGCTGTCATCACAGCCAGGAGAGAAGACGGCAGAAGGTTCGGGAGCATGGCGTGGCCATTTGGAGGCGGGACTTGGAGGATGGACCCGAGTCTAGAGTGATGCCTGTGATACTTTGCCTTTGAAATGGACCTCACGGGAGAAGGAACACGTCGGAGATGAGCCCCCGGAGATTCTTGGAAAATGTGGCCTTAATAGCTGTACAGCCACTGAGAAGAGATGTCTCCGAAGCATTTGGAAACGTGACTCCGAAGCTGGTGAAGTTGTTAGCACATCCGTGTTGGTGCAAGCTGCATACATCCGCACAATTACCTGAGAAGATGATGTGACAAGGAGATACGCGCTGAGGGGCACGAACATTCTCCCGAGGCGGGGCCGGGGTCGGGGAGCAGGAGAAAATCTGAGCGAAGGCTTTGGTGGGTGTCGGTAAAAGAGAAGAGGCTCGGAAAAGAAGGGGGCGGACCCCGGGCAGATGAATGAGCAGAGGCCACAGAGGGCAGTCATTAGGTTGCTGGGAGCCAGGGTGGGAACCCGTTCTGTGGATGCGTCAGTCTGATCGGCCTCTCTCCTCCGTCCGCCCTCCAGGCGGCAGCGAGATCGTCCTGCTCCTCCGCAGGGGTGTCTTCTGTCAGGACAATGCTGCCTGCTGGCCGCCCTCCTTCCCGCGCGCCCTCCCCCGTCTGGCCGCTCTGACAGGCAGAGCTGTCCTCTTGTCACTCCTGGGCTTTCTTGGGTTTTGAGGGCTGCCTTTCTTCTGGCCCCTTTCTAGTCTTTTTTTTTTTTTTAATAGATTTATTTATTTTTGCGAGAGCAAGAGTGAGAGCCAGGGGTGGGGCTAGGAGGGAGAGAGGGCACAGAGGGAGAGAATCCCCAAACAGACGCTGCCCAAGCAGGCGCAGGACTCGATCCCATGACCCACGAGATAAGGATCTGAGCTGAAACCGAGAGTCTGACGTTCAAGCCACTGAGCCACCCAGGCGCCTCCCCGCTTTCTCATTTCTTACTGCCTGCTCAAGAGCCCTGGGCTTTTCGCCTCGCACCCCAGATGCATGGGCCAAGGCGGGAGTCTGGCTTTCTCCGTCCCCAGGACATTCTTCTGGTGTTCCCGCTTCTCGGGCTGGTGCTGCTTGTCCCCCAGTGGCGCTGGAATCCCTGCCCCGTCCTCCTTTCTCCACAGTCTTCACATGTGCCCCCTCCAGTCCAAGGTCTTGTCCGGGCCATCATAGGGGCCACACATTGGCCTCCCTGCCCGCTGCTTCTCCCCACTCCCTTCTTTCTGCTCCTGAATTCGTCTTTATAGTTGTGCCATCCCCGTGCTCAGAAGCTGTCCGCGGCTCCTTTCCTCCCTCAGCTCCCAGGCCTTAGCTGGGGAGTGAGAGGCCCGGCACCTTCCCACCTCTCTCCTGTGTGCCCGGCCCACGCTCTGGCTCAGGTGCCCTACTCAGCGACTGCTACTGAAGCCCTATGCTTTCTCCTCCGGACTTTCCTTCAGGCCATTTCTTTTTTTTCCACCTAGAGCACACATTCATCCCCACCCCGTTTGAAAAGTTATTTTGAAATATTTAAGATAGGAATTTTATAAAGAAACCATCGCCCCTTTGCCCCAGAGACGATCCCATATGAAAGTGGGTATTTCTCGCTCGCGGTCACTCCACACAGCCTGAAACTAGAACGGGCTGTGGCCGATGTGTGGTAGCTAGCAGAGTGGAGGCTTGTAGGCCTTCCGACTGAGTAATGCTGATGACGTCAAATAACTTAACCATCATTTTCTGACGGTAAGTCAGAAACAGTGTGTTCTTCCTGGATTCAATTCAAGGCGAGATGTCTCTAAAAGCTAGGAACATAATGATTGCATTTTTCAGGCAGAGTATGACCCGAAGATTCTTTAGTACCGTTTAAGACCCTCTGTAAAGATGGCACTCACATTCCTCCGGAGTTGGTAAGCTATTTCTTCGAGGGACTAGAAAAATGAGGTCTGTTTACTTAGCCTTCCGACGGCTTACCGGCGTGCAGACAGGGCTTGGACAGGTGAGCTGGGAGGGCGGCTGTGTGTCAGTCAGACTCTTCTCAGACACTCGGTTCTGAAACGAGCTGGGAGCCGGCACTAGGTGTCCGCCACCTCGAGCTGGGCGTCTCACAGGTGGGGCGGCGCTTAGCTTCCGTGGTCACTCTCACTGGCTGCAGCTCCGAGCCTTGAATGCCGCCCTCAGAGGCAGATCTGTATTCTTTCCGGGGGGAGGGCGCATCCAGTTCATTACAGGGACCACCGACAGGATTCCTGGAGGGTTTTTCTTTTCATGAAAACACAATGGAGATTTGTGAGATTTTGTCCTTCTTGAAGTTCTTCGGACTAGTAGATCTCGCACCTCTTTTCCTTTCAAAGGGGCTGAAATAAGGCTAAAAAGACTGTAATAAGGGGCGCCTGGGTGGCTCAGTGGGTTAAGCCTCTGCCTTCGGCTCAGGTCATGATCTCAGGGTCCTGGGATCGAGCCCCACATCGGGCTCTCTGCTCTGCAAGGAGCCTGCTTCCCTTCCTCTCTCTCTGCCTGCCTCTCTGCCTACTTGTGATCTCTCTCTCTGTCAAATAAATAAATAAAATCTTTAAAAAAAAAAAGACTGTAATAAAACATCCTCATGGGTCTGTAGGTAGGACTTCAGTGGGAACCTAGGGTCGGACCGGAGGTATTATGTTAATTAAGCTCCTTATACCGCTGCTGCAGAACGCGCACTGTTTCCAGGGGAAGCAATGCCCACGGGCCCCTTGGGTTCCCTTGCCCCTTGTTGCCGTGTGTCCTTCCCAACCCGCTGTGCCCAGATTTGAGAGGCTGTGGGTGGCTGGGCCCTGCTGTGCAAGTCACATGCATTTAATGCATTAGTTCCCTCGCAAGTGCAGGCTTTCAGGCCTCAGAGTCTCCCCGTCCTTGGGCAGTTCTTTTTCCTCTCAGGTTGACTTCTCCTTCCTTCCCCGACTGCCTCACTGAGCAACCCTCCATGGGCTGCAGCCGGCCTCCTGTCTTGTGCAGCGGAGCAGTTAAAGCCCTCGTCGCTGAGCTCGCAGGAACCGCACCCCTCACTACCTGCTGCTCATCTGACAGGAGGGGCCTAGCCGCCTTTTTTCCAAAATCAAATTCTCCTCCTGGAGCCTTTTCTCCTTTCGTCTTTTACTCGTAGAGCCTTTGGTCATTCCGCATTGTCCATTTGTGGTTTCAGCCAGTGGTGTGCACGGCAGGCGCAGGCTGTCCCCCATGAAGCTTCCGTGCTGATGGGACCGACAGTGATCGGATAATCACACGGGGTATGACAACAAGTTGTGCCGAGCGCGAGGAGCCCAGGACCGAGTAGTGCAGGAATGCAGCTGTTCGAGGAGCCTGGGAAATGGTTCTGAGAAAATGGTGTTTGACCTCTGGTCTGAAGAATGAATAGGAATGACCTAGATGGTTGCCAGGGGGTGAGTGGGGAGGACCAGCTGAGGGAATGGCTAGAGGCACTGAGACCAAGGGGAACATGAACAGATGAGCCTGGGGCTGGGTTGGGGGCAGGCGGAACAGCAAGGAATGAGCGGGCGGTGGGGGGGGCAGTTGGCCAAGGGCCTGTAGACCCTGTTAAGGATGGAAGTGTTTGGAGTTGAGCAGCAAGAAACTTTGGACATGATTTAGGCAAAGGAATGATAGCATCGGATTGACTTCTGTCCGCGATCGCCTATGCCGCTGTGCGGAGCGCAGACTCCAAAGGGAGCACCAGTCCGTGCAAAGAGACCGCTGTGCCTGTTCCAGTGGTCCGGGGAAGTTGGAGAGGGGGTGATAGATGTAAGACGTAAGATAGATTTAAGGGGTGAATGTGGGAGAAGATGTCAAGGATGACTCCGGGGTTTCCAGCCTTTGTAGTGGGACAGATGGAGCAGCCGCCACTGAGATGCGAAGAGAAACATCAGGTGGTTAGTTCGGGACATTTCGAGTTTGAGGGACCTTTGGAATCTCTCCCAGTTCTGTAATTCCAGCTGCCTCCTGGTTATCTGTACTTGACTAATTTATCATCACCTTCAAGCCAGTGTGTCTCGAAGTGACAGTGTTCATCTTTCTCCAAAGCCCCTTTCTGTGTTTTTCCCATCTCTTGCTGGGATCACATCTCCTGTCTAGGCTAAATCTAGGTCCTTGCCGATGCTTCCCCAGTGGCTCACGTCTCCTCCTTTTGCTTCCCTCTTAGGTCACTCCACATTCGGGTTCTCCTGTCTTCTCAACTTGCCTTAAATCAGTAGCTTCCAGGGTTCCCAGGATTGGGTGTGGTCCTTTCCTTAGGACTGCACAGCGCTCAGTACTGCCAAAGGGATCTTCAGAAAGCACCGGTCTGTCCTCGCGCTCCTCTTCTCGAAACACCTTCCAGGGATCCCAGTCACCCTGATCCAAGCCCTGGGGTGCTCCCAAGGAATTCCCCTGCCACCCTGTCATAAGCCTGACCAGCTGTTTTGAAGTGTTGTGTTTTATTTTTTATAAACTTCCCATGCTTTCCCACATGTGTGGCTGATGTCACTGTCACTTGCTATTATTCCGTCCTGTAAGGCTCATCTGTAACATTGCTGTTGCCACAGAACCTTCAGGAAAGCCAATCAATAGGAAATTGTTCTGCTTTCCTCTGATGTCTCATCCTGTTAGTCTGGACGTGGGCTGTGTTTTGTTTTGTTTTGATGGCTTTTGGTACTTGGAGCCTGGCATCGCGGCTCTTCGGGTACACGTGTCCCATCTCCCATTCGCACAGCACTTGTATCTTATTTATCTCTGTGTTTCCTAGTATCCAGGATGGTTTCTGCTATTCAGTAGACACTCGAGAGAGATGGTAAATGAAGTCATCTTTTTAGATTGTTCTGTTTACTATTTCAGATCCTTAGAGGTGCAGAATTTTGAGTTCAAAGGACCTTTGAGAGTTCTTCAATATTTAATGATACTTAGATAGTAACAACTCAGGTTTCTACAGAGGTAAGCTAATTTTCCTATTTCTGGATCTTCCAGTTTGGCCTGCTGGGTTGTCTGATCTCGAACCTGTCATTCGGGGAGAGCATGGCAAGGAGCCTCATTAAGCTGTGGGCGCCTGTGGTCAGGAACTGGCCAGCTGTCCTCAGTTGTCCCATTTTCTGGGTTGTGTTGGGTCAGGGTTATCAGAGCTATAGAATTTTCTCTATTCGAGGACAAAGAGCGGTGAGGTCTCATCTTTTTTGTTTATATTCTTGCTTCCATGTTGATCTTAGGGTATCGGACCTTTATTTAGTGTCTAATCTGTGTGTTTCCAGGTATAAGTTTGACATTTAGGAATACACTTGGGCACTTGTAAATCTCAATCCAAACAGAACAGATTTCCTGGTGGTATGTTTTTAATAACTAGATTGTATTGAGAAGTAAACACGTTATAAAACACAGCTGTATATGTACACAGTTACATATAGAGCAGTGTCTTTTTTTTTCTCTAGGCATTTGGCTTTGAGTCACAGAGCGAGGTGTCTCACCCCACGGCCACAACTAAAAAATGCCTCCTTGGGGGTACAAAGGGAAAGACCCGTAGCTGCTTGTGAGAGTGCACGGATCTGCTGCATTCGCAGAGCACAGTTATGTCTTCCAAACATAAACCTATTCTTTGTGATAATAAGAATGAATTTCATTGTTTTCTAGCTACCATGTGACAGGCTTAAGTCCGTGATCTATAATCATCCCTACTTTATAGATAAACGTGGCTTGCAGAGGTTGTCCAGCTAATAAATGTCAAAACTCTGCTTGAACCGATTTTGTTCAGTGCAGGAGCTCACTCTCTTTTCCCTATGCCACGGTGACTGTGCTCTTGCACTTTCTTTAACTTTCTGTTTTGAAATAGTTATGAATGCTTGAGAACTTGGAAAACTAGTGCATTACCTAGCTTCTCCAGTCACTATATTGCTTGATCAAAACCAGGAAATTAATGGCACCGTATGGTTAACTGAGACTCTGACTGCACTTGAGCTTTACCACTGTTTCATGCACTCATTTTCTCGTGGGTTTCTGCATTTAATTCTCTGCCTTTTGATCTCATGTATAAAATCATGGAGTCATGCACTGACAATTGAGATCTGCGACTGTTGCTGCCCCTGTATAATCACACCCTCTTTCCCCACACCCTCTGGAAACCATTTCTCTGTTCTCCATCTCTCTAATTTTATCACTTCAAAAATGTCATAAACGGACTCCTACAGTATGTGATCTTGTGAAATTGGCCTTATCTGCTACTCGGCATGATGCCTTTAAGAGCCCTCCGTGGCGTCGTGCGCATCCATAGTTCCTTGTGTTTGTGTAGCTGAGTAGTAGGGCCATAGCATGGATGCACCCGATTCTTAGGCTTTTTGAATTTCTAGAATACCCATGAGCTATATTTCTGCTCTGTAAAGAAATGCTTAGTTTTTGTACTGTACAAAGGAGAAGGATTTCAAGTAGAACCCAAACTTTATTTGTATCCCCCCAAAGGAACATCTTCTAAAGAACAAAACTTCAAGAAGCACCTTGAAAGTATTCTCTTTATTATCAAAGTCATCACAGCACTCAGGAAAACATGGGACTTAACCAATTTCTGTAGGCCTCCTTATCTTTGTCCATGTGGATATGTATCTTGCATTACTGTAGCCAGTGTATTTTGTGTGCTGCTTTTTTCCACGTAAGCTTATTTTTCCACGCACTGTGATTATTTTCGGCGCTGTAGGCTTCGTCCTTCAAGCTGAGTGACGTTGTTTTCTCCATGCTGATGGCCCCTCTGGCTCCGCTGAGCATCTCCACACATGTGACTGTTCGTCCTCTTGTGCAGTAGCTGTAAGATAAGCTCTTCAGAATGCAGTTACACAGTCAAAAGGCTGGGACCATTTGTCTGGCTCTTTTGATGTGTGTTCCCAGACCTTGGCTCAAATCTCAACCCTTCCCCCTATTTACCGAACAAGTTACTGAAGCTTTCTAAAGCCTCAATTGCCACGTTGGGAAACGGGAATACTATACCAACATCCGGAATGGCCGGGAGGATAAAATCCAAGCGATGAGGCATGCGGAGCCCCCATCACGTGCAGAGCCCCCGTCGCAGCACCTGGCACAGGCGACTCACTCCATGCATGGCAGCTGCTGGCAGCTCGTGATGACTGTGGTGTGACATCATGAATGTGATTCTGGCTCGCCAGCACCTGTACGGACCCCTTGCGCCCAGCATTGGATGAGGAATGACAGAGAGACACCGCTGTGCATCCAGGCCCTTCTCGGGTGGGAGATGCACCCGGGCCTCAGCTAGGCGCTACTTCCAGATGTTTGGTTCCAGGTGTGGGGAGAACACGGACCTGTGCATTTCTGGCAGATACGGGAAAGCACGTGGCGCAGCCGCAGTCTGAACCAAGCCTTGTAGAACTTCGGAGGTGGGAGTGGTCGGTTGTGTTCTGTCTACTCAGGAAGCCGAGCTTTGTTAGAGGCGGTGTTTGCCGGACCAGGGCTTAAGCCATGGGGAGACATTTGGTCGTTGGGGAACCAAGATCACCCTCTGCAAAGAGAACACCGTGCACGGAAGCGCAGAGGCCTGACTGGACTGTGCTTGAGGAACGGTGAAGGGTGTCACGTGGTTGGGAGTGCGCACCGGCGCGGGAGAGAAGCCTGCGGAGGCCAACTGGAAGTGACAGCACGGGGCCCTGGAATTGTGTCCCTAGGAGTTTGGTCTTGATTCTGTAGGTGCCGCGGATGTTCTGGGGTGCGTCTTGGTTGCGTAACTGGCTGTTCTCATGCTTGCCCTTTCATGTGTGATCTGTACCCTGTTTTTGTTCATAGAAAGTGGTAAAAGGGGCCAAGGTAAAAGTACCCTAAAGCATATGGTTTTTTGAAAGTGGTTTTGGTGTTTTAATGATACTGACGGAAATATTGACTTTTGCATTTTTGTCCATTACAGGATTCTGCTCTAATACTTGATGTTCCTCTGGGTGTGATCTCCAGAATTGAAAAAATGGGAGGCGCGACAAGTAGAGGCGAAAATTCCTATGGTCTAGATATTACTTGTAAAGTAAGAGATTCAGTACTTTCTTATGTGAAAAAAGACACATTAGTGTTGAATGATGAGTAACAGTTAATGGGGGTTTACAAAAAAAAAAAAAAAAAAACAATCAAAGACCCTGGTTCATCTAAGGCCCGAGAATGGTCCTTCCCTCATGATCAGGCTTCTAAAACCTCCTGGGGAAGTAGTTCCTATTGAAGAGACCTGTGGGGACTCAGACCTGTCCTTCTGTCAGCTTGACTGGATGGGAAGAAGACTTTATGGATAGAATTTTCTCACTTTCTAGTTTTTGCCCAAGTCTGCTCCCAGTGTCCCGTTACGTGACGTGTTACCAGCTGGACACCTTCACACCATGAAAGGAAAGAAAATTGCGAGAGAGTTTACCCTCCGTGAATAGGATATGCCTCCAACTACCTTTTTAACTTTTGCTGAGTTTTCAGAGGTCATGTTTTGCCTGCCATTTTGCGTTGGCACAGTGGGTAGCAGAGATTTAATGATAATACCATTTACTCAGCTGTAATAGTAACTGCTCATTGAGCATCTGTGTCGGTGCAGACACGTGCTAGGTGGCGTCTCCATTTTATCCTTATAAAGCCTTGAGCCTAAGAAGAGTTCGGTCACTGAGCTGAGATTACCCGACAGATGTCAAGGTTGGGATCCAAATACATTTTTCAGACAACGGGGTAACCCTTCTGGCAAGAATATGTCCTTTGCAGGTATTACGAGTCAGATGGTTACAATCCGAATAGAATAATAATAGAATCGAATAATGTCCAGTCCCAGAAGGAGCTGGAAGGGGTGTGGAGGTCTCAGTGGTTCTCACAGCTAGATCTGGGAGATTTGACCTTGGCTCAGGCACTGTGATTTCTTAAAACTCATCTCCTATAGTTTTGTTTTGATAATGAATATGGTATGTTCGTTTTATTGTCTCCAGTTTATAAAAGCTGAAGAAGGACTAGTGCACTCCATCACAAAGCAAAGGATTCTGTGGTCATTAAGCCTGAACTGAAATTCTCTATCACTACCCACTTTGGCTTCTTTTGGTTTTTGTTTTAATCCAGGCTACCTTAAATGCCTTGTTTATGATCCCAGCTACTGTCTTCACTTTGGGGCCTAGAAATACAGGGATTTACTTTGAAGGAAGTAAAGTTTGCATTTTGCGTAAAGGCATCCATGGGAGTAGAGCGTTATGTTATAGTACTTAAAGGGAAATGGGGTTGCTAACATTGACGACCTTGAAAGTGACTTTCATTCTAACAGAATTTTTTTTCAAAGTGCTGTTTGTTGCCTTGTCAATAGAAAGAATTTGTATTTAAATATCAGTGTCCCCAAAGTTAATAAGATAAAGCACATTCTTACCCTTTGGCTGTTTATTATAAAGACAAGGGGCTTCGGGAAGACTCACCAGGCATGACCCGCAGATGTTACACAGACCTGTAATTTTTGGAATTAGCGCTGAGCCCAAAGACGACGGCCTAGAACAGTGATAGAGCTCAGCCTCTTCATTCCTTTATCTCCCTGGGAGAGGCAAGTCCCATGTCCTCAAAAGCAGACCCGAAGGTGATAGAAAAGGCAGCTGCTGTGGCGGGGCGGTCTCGCAGAGGTCAGCCCCAGCTGGGGTCTAGAGCCCTAAGACCGCTGTTGCTCCAGGGAGACGGGTTGTTCTAAATCCTACAGATCTGGTCCTACTAGCTCTGGGCGCGGGGATTTCTGCTGGTCATCAGTGCCTTTCAGCTGGGGGCTGTAAGTCCCCGTGGATGTCGTCTAGCAGCAGAGGACAAGATAGCTCTGAATATGTGAATGTTTACACCCAGGCACCACACCAGCCCCTGCTGACAACTTGGAGCCTTAAGGGGCCGGGGAGACGAAGCCCAACCTTAACCACCAACAAACCTCCTGTCGTCTTCCGTGCCTCGCCCCTGTTTACTCGCGTTAAAGGCTGTGGTATTTTGAGGTCAGCCGCAATGGGTGGTGTTTCTCTAGAGATGCGTTATAGGAATGACGTCTCCATAAAGCAGCCCTTCTGTATGGTAGCGTGGCAGGGGGTTGTTCACTCGGACTCATTTATTACAGCGAGGCTTGGTGCATCGCCACGTGACCCACTTGTCAGACAGGCCGAGGTGGGGCTGTGAGGCTCTTTGGCCACAAGGCTCTTTCTCAGGGGCCCTCCCCTGACGAGTCAGCCTTACGGAGACCAGGTGGAACTTACCACTTAGGATATGCTCATATTTCTGTCGTAGATTTGGTGAGCTGCCGCCCGTGAGTCATTTGCCTTTTCCATTTCAATTTTCTTGTTGGCAAGATGAGGTAGTAATTCTTTCTGTCCTTTAATTACATCTGAATCAGATGGCAACCAGAAGTTGCTTGAATCACTTGCGCTTTGGCACACAGAACGCAGTTGTTGGAATCACGGATGGCTCAGAATAAGTGGTTATCTAGAAATGGTCTAAACTCCGGCCAGGTGGTCGTACAGTGATAGTGCGGCGTTATCAGCTGACCCCAGACGGGGAGGGGAAAGTTGCACACAGGTCTCCGAGCCCCATGGAGCCTCGGCTGCCCAGCGCTGTGCTGGCGGCTCGGTTGTAAAATCCTCTGGAGGTGTGTCATCCCCCTGAAATGATTATTCCCTTCCATTTGACTACCGCTTTGCATCATGAGCCAACAGCTAATATCCCGGTTTCCTTGGAATATGTTGTGAATCGGTTTTTGGATTTTATTCAGTTCTGTGCTTCTAGAAATGAAAGCACAGAATCCTAGAGGTGGCAAGACCCAGAAGGTGCCATCTGTATAGAGAGCGGGCGGTCTTGGGTCACTCGGTCAAGGTCTTCGGGTCTAGTTCTTTGTACCACCTCTGCTGCCAGTGGCATTCTGGGATGCCCCGTATGTAGCAAGGCCTTTGCTAGTCCTTTGTGCCAAAGGGTTAGGAAGCTTTACCCGTGCTCCTGAGATGCTACATGAAAAAACACTTTGAAAAAATGTAAAGATCGTGACATCCAAAAGGACAGGGACCAACCCAGCCGCCTCCTTCCCGAAGTCCCCCAGGGTCCAGGATGGAGCTCATTTTTCCGAATTGAATTGGTGTTTTGAGTGTTCAGCCACTCGATCACAGCACCGTGATTGATTCAGGAGACAACCTGAACAACTCTGGCTTTAAAAGGAAGGCAGAACGTTATATATTTGATAGGTGATGCAACTTGATAGTTAAGGGAGCTTTTGTTGTTGTCGTTGTTTTTGGTTTGGTTTCAGTGTATGAGAAGTTTTTCTTGCTTAGCAAAGAGATATGTATTGAAAGCCCCTTTTAGAATCCAGTTTTGAGCGTTAGTGTTTAGTTCATGAAAGCACAAGGGTACTCCTTTGTGGTCTGTGTAGAACACTGATGGGAAGAACAACGTTCCGTCACGTGGATGAGAGCGTCCAGGTGCCGATCATTTCCTGGTTGGTTAGACTGAGACGAGAGAGGAGCATGAGGGAGGGGCAGAGAGCTTCCGCATCGTCCGTGTTGTCGCGACATGTTTGACAATTTTGAGCTCCCATGTGATAGCAGGTGCGCATTTGAAAAGTTCTGTGAATAAAACACTCCTCAATAGTTAAAATACCACAGAAACCAGTTGAAGGAGACACCGTAGATGGTATGCAAGGCCAGGTTTGATTTTTCCTGTGAGAAAATGATTTTAGCTCTGTCTTCTCTTTAATACTCGTTGCTTTGTCTTTACATTCATGACCGCAATGGGAGTATTTTGAGGTGTTCTTAAACTTAAAATGGGAGTATTTTGAGGTGTTCATTTCCAAATGTCACACAAAAACAAAGTGATTTTCTTAATAATCTAGATTAACTGCCCTTCCAGGTAAGTGAATCTTCCGCTCCTTTAGTTGAAGAGATGTTTTGCTAAGGATTGTCACTTGATCTGAAGACTGAACTGTCAAATTTCTCTGCTTCCCCTCCTCCCCCCAGGACATGAGAAACCTGAGGTTCGCGCTGAAACAGGAAGGCCACAGCAGAAGGGATATGTTTGAGATCCTCACAAGATACGCCTTCCCCTTGGCCCACAGTCTGGTAAATTCCAGGGTTCTCCACAGCGCCGGGAGGTTCTCGGGTGTCTCCCCTTTCATTTACTCTCTGCGCCGCGCTCCCCGGCCTGCTGTGAGTGCCAGGGTGTTTATTAAAGGTGATCGAAGCATTCCCAGGAGGAGCAGGCCTCTCCTCTGCTAGTCTGTGTGGGATGGCCCGGCCCAGGTGACTGAAGCGTCACCCGCGGCAGCCTGTGCTCTCCCTCCCCGCGCGCGCCCCCAGCCCTGGCTCATCCTCTGCAAAGCCAGGAGGCCGTGAGGCGGACTGTGGGAGCCTTCCTTCGGCCACCAGGCCTTGCTTGCATCCTCTCTCCCCCCCCTTCTCCCCTGCTTGGCTCTAAACGGACTTGGAGGCAGCTGCCTACAAGAGAAGAACAAGGAAATAATTCTTTAAAAAAAATATGCGTGTGAGTCTAGGATAAGTCCATGTCCTTGCACGGACTGAAGGGGATGCAGGGGACCATTGGTGACGCAGCCCTTCTTCCGGAGGCTGTCTTTTAGGTATTTTGGCGATAAGGGCCTGAGATTTTTTTTTTTTTTTTCCTGGTGAGACAAGGTTTCTCTCTTCCCAAATTTCATCAGCAGTTGTTCCAGGCAAAGGAAATTCATGGTTGATGGAAGGGACAATTATACAAAGACTGGAGGTCTAGAAAGATTTAGGAAGTACTCCTCATGAGTCATGTGTTGATTACAGATTCAAATGTAATGCTTAAAACAAATGTAATGATACAGAGTTGAACACATTTTCAGCCTTTTCTCAGTTTTTGATGAAATGTGTGATGTAAAACCTATTTCAGTACTTAACAATTTCTTTAACGATTAGGGCAAAAGAGTTTTATGAGAACACATCTTTGGAATATTTATGAAAGTGAGAATGTAAGTCTTATCCATGAAAATTCAGTTAGGGAACACGTTCTTTCTTGAGCTTTGCGTATGTGGCCCCAAATTATCAGAAATTTGAAGAATGGCTCACACAGCAGGTTTGAAGAAGCAGAGGCCTCAGTCCGTCTTTTGTAAGATCCCCTTTCTCTGACATCTTTTGTCTCTTTTAGGGTTTACTCCTCTAAAAAGTCAAGTATTAGACCTGCTTTCTCCTAAACTACTGGCCCATCTCTCGCCTCCAACTACACCTCTGGAAAGAACATTCTAGTCTGTTCTTGTCTCTGGTTTATTCATTCCTCCAACCCATTTCGGTATCCGGCTTCACTGTAGGCCCCTTCCTGGAACGGAGGCCCTCTTAATGGCCAAATCGAGTGGCTCACTTCAGTCTTGGTGCTGTTTGCTCTTGCCCCGGCATTCAGTGGTTTGGAGCACCCCATTCCAGCCAGTCCTGGTCTCCGTGTTGTTCTGTTACCTTGACTGCCCTTCCCAGTCTCCACGGCTCCTGTCTTGTCCTTCGTGGGCCATCTCTACGGTGGTCCGCCTTCAGCCGCCCACTCACCTTACTTGCTTGCCTTGATGCTTTCGCTTCATCCCATCGCGTAAGCTGTCACTGCTGTGTGGTTGATTTCGAAATCCAGCCCCGACACTGGCCTCTGGTGGGCGTCACCAGCCTAACTCTCGGACATCTTCCTCTGGAAGTCCTCGAGCCTCACAGGCTTGTTCTCCCCCAGCCCCCTCACCGCTACATGCCACAGCTCAGTGAGCAGGATCCCCAGTTGCTCAGGTTTGAGAACTTAAAGTCAAGTGTCTTCTCGTCCCTGTGCCTTGCCTCCCGGAGCCACGTCTGTTCCAAATCCTGTAGGTTCTCCTCGTCACTGACTCCCCCATGGTTCTTCCCATTTCTCCTTGGGCTTCCTGTTTGAGGCGGCGCTTCCCGACTGGCTTCTCTTCCTTCAGTTTCTGTCCTTCTGATGTCGCGTTCACGGTGCTGCCAGTGGTTTTGTCACTGAACTGCAATCATGTCACAGTGCCCCACTCTTCGTAAAAACAAAAACAAACTCGGCAACTTCCCACGGCTTATACTGTACACTCCAAGCACACAGGACTGCCTGTGCTCCTCCGATATGCACAGAACTTTCTCAGAGTGGAGTCTGCTTTCTCTGTCCCCTGTACCTGCAGGCTCCTTGTCTCTTTAAAGCCCATCCTCCACCCTTGCTGAGCCCTAAGTCCTTTTATATACCTGTGGTGCCACCCCGCCCCCCGTCCCCCGCTGCAGGATTTGTCTTGCCTCTGCCTTTGCAGGTCCCTCTGTGAGAGCACGTCCCTCAGTCCGCCTTACGTAATAATTATGTAGGAATTGCCTGGCCCCCTGCTATACTCTGGGCTTATCAAGGCGGGGAACTGCCATTATTTCTCTCTCTCACCTCACCATAAGGACTTATGCATGGGGGTTGTATAATGATGGCTTTTTTTTTTTATTGAACTCAGGTTTAGTAGCAAGTGAAGGAAAAATCCATTTTATGGAAACATACAGGACACATTTCTAGATGTCGTGGATTTAGCACCAGAGTCTGGGGGCGCGGGGTGCTGTCGCTGGAGCAGTCAGCACAGGGTTGCCTTCTTGTCTGCGCTTCCTGGCATCAGTTTTTGTGCCTGCACTGGAAATCCCTGCTTCTTCCTTGGGAAGTGACAAACTTGAGAAAAAAATGTCAGCCAGATTGCTTATACAAAGTTTTGGAAAATTATATTCCCTAACTTTTAACCACTCAAAGTCATCTCTAAAAAAAAAAAAAATTAAACTAGCCACTGAAACAAGACCAGGTACAGGTAGAAACAGATCAGCTATTGCCATGGCTTTTGGATTGTCTGTTCCTGCTTTTCAAGTCACCGTGTACCACTGTCTCGTGAGTCAGCTTCATTTCGGGATACTGTGTCGGGTGGTGCCGGGGAGCAGGAGGAGGGGCTGAGGGAATAATACCTAGTCCCGCTCGGGGATGTGACAGAAGTGCTAGGACACATGTGTCTGGCCCCCAAATGGAAGAGTGACCTTCATGTTGTAAGAGAAATGCAGAGGACGTCCACTGGGGAGTCCCAGGGAGAAGAGAACACGTCCAGCCTGCCTGGGAAAGCCTGCATGAAGTTTGAGTCATTTGGGTTGAGCCTCAAAGGATGGCCATCCTTTCCAGTGGAGGAGGTGGAGTTGCAGGCAGAGGCGAGACCCTGACCCTTGGCACAGCGGAGGAAAGCAGGGCACGCTGCGGGGTGTTCACGAGGGTGGCCGGGCTCTCTGGTCGGAGCGTCGGGAGGAGGAGCTCTGGGCTCGTGCGGTGGATGCTCTTAGCTTGGCTAGGGAAGGAGCTAATAACCGGAGACGGGGTGGAGACCTGCGGACGGTTTTGGAGTGAGTGAGAACTGGACACAAGCTCATGATGACTAGGCCGGAGCAGAGAGCTCGTGGAGCCTGAAGGTGGGGGCGGTCCGAGGGCCAGGCAAGAGGTCCACGCTCCGACCTAGGACCCGGCGGTGCCGGTAGCCGGGCGGGGTGGAGGGCGACAAGCTTGGGCAGCAGTTTGGTGAGAGAAGCTGAATGAATCCTCCTTCCCTCTGGGGGTTGCGGGTTGAGTGGTGAGGCGGATGGGGCGCTATCGACAGCAGGACCGCCAGACAGGGGTCTGGTTTGGGGAAACCGGTGGAAGACAGGGCGAGGAGCGAGGGATGGGTTGTTCTGTGTTTTGTTCGTGTGGCCGTTAGCGTTGTGACTTTTTGACAGAATTGACAGCAGCGATTTTGGGTCTGCCCCTCAGAAAAGGGTCTAGAGATGTAGATTTGAAATCATGGTTCTTAGTCTGTTGGGAGCTATGCATTCCTTTGATAACATGACACAAATTAGAGTTTCTCATCCCCTGAAGAATGCACTTAAGTACAAAACTTGACATAGAATTTTAGGGTTCCAGCCCCTCTGAAGCTCATCCGTGGGTCCCAGGTTAGGTAAGTAACCCTGGTGTGTAGCAGAGAAGTCCAAACCAGTGTTTCGCTTAGAAGCTGAGGAAGGCGAATGAATGTTATCTGTGCGGAGCCTTGCCTCTTCTTGACGCAACAGAGAGAAGGGATCTTTCTGAAGCAGGATCCCAGGCAAGGCAGAGACGGATGGGGTTAAGCCCAGTTTGGGAAAGGAGAAGGAACAATTATTCCTCTGAGACAGGAGGGAAAGAAAAGTTTTCAAACTGCCACCGTGGGGAGTGCGAGAGTGCGCCAGAAAGGGATTTCCTCGAAGCCTAACCTAAGCCGGATTGCATCAAACAGGACAAACGGCCCTGCTTCGAAAACGTCACTTGGTTAATATTATTGAAAATGTTAAATCAGCTGCATATTATCTTAGTGATTTTTTTTAATTGTAAGCATTTGAGGGCAGAAGTAAGCTTGCCGTTGTACCCGTGAAATGGTGTCTGAAAGCCAGAAGAGCCGGGTTCCGAATCCAGCCGGAGGGTGAATGGTGTACGAGTGGGCTTTTTGCTCTCAGACCCTCCCTTTGGCTCTGTCTGGCCTCCTTCCCCATTAGCATTTTCACCGATCAGTGTGTTCAAGTTGGGACTTAAACTTTGAGTTGAACTTGAGCAGGTTAGCCACACATAGTCGACCCTAGCCTATTAATTTGCTGGTTTCCGTATTCTGTCGGTCCAGTCAGACTTGGACATTGTTCCCATAACATTTTCTACTTCAGCCCAAGTGTTTTTGCTTGCTTTATTTTTATCTTGTCTTACGAACACTAGAAATTGTACCAAGTTCGCAAACTACCTTGTGACTCAACACTACTTCTAGGTAAATGATACTTTTTTATAAGAAATGTGACAACGTTGGGGTGCCTGGGTGACCCATCAGTGGCTTAAGGGTCTGACTCTTGGTTTTGGCTCAGATCCTGATGTTGGGGTCCTGGGATTGAACCCCGGATCGGTCTCTGCACTCATCAGGGAGTTTGCTTGAGATGCTCTCTCTTTTTTCCCCTCTGCCCTGACCCCTGCCTCAAAAAATAAATAAGTCTTGAAAAAAAGAAATGTTGTCAGTGGTTCTGACGTAATTTTTCAAAGGCTAGAACAAAAACTGTATAGATCTGATTAGAGCCTAACAGAGCTACCAAAGAGAGTAATTAGTTGTTGGGGCAGCTCATTCAATGCCAGAGTAGTTCTTTCATTGATTTCCTTTATTGTTTGCTCATTTTCCACCCAGTTGGGATAACCAGAGAGAACATAAATTTCAGATGAGTGTTTAACTGTTAATCCCAACATATTACTGAGTCATGAAATCCATTTACTAGGTTGCAACCAGCATTTTTAAATGGCCTAGAAGAAAAAGTACTAAGAGCATAATACGTACCATGGGCACATGTGGTTTTGTCAGACATTTGTTTCAGAGGTATGTGGGGTGTGTGTGTGTGTGTGTGTGTGTGTGTGTGTGTGTGTGTGCAGGGAGGTGGTCGTGGTACAAAGTGTATGGCTTTATGTTAATCTAGAAAGTTTGTAAAACAACCTTTTAGGTAATGCTCAAATACATAGAATAAAATGGGCTTGAGTAAATTTAGGTTAGTAAAGGCCCTTTCATCTGTCTTGACAACTACAGGCGTGCATGGACTTTCTTGAATTTTGTTGAAATGAAGGGCTTGAGTTTTGACAAAAACCATGGAGTGTCTCAGAGTCCACAGTCTCTCATGGTTTGTGTCCCCCTCCGATTTCCCCCAACTCACAACTGAGGGTTTTGGAGGGGGGCCGTGGGGGATGGGGGGAGCCTGGTGGTGGGTATTAAGGAGGGCACGGATTGCATGGAGCACTGGGTGTGGCGCACAAACAAGGAATTTTGGAACACTGGGAAAAATAAAATTTGAAAAACAAATCATGGAGTGGGGAGCCTCACATAGGGAAGTGGAGAGCTGGAAGGAATGGAGCCTGGGACGTGGTTCCAGACTCAGGGCAGCCACGGATGGGGGAGAGCCAGGGAGAGGACTTGTTTACAGAGTTTACCAGCAAGGTGCGTGCTCACGGCACGTGCTGGGCAGTCCAGAGGCCCGTGTCTGAATCTGGCTCAGTCACTTACCTGCTTGACAACTTGGGAAGCCATGTAATATTTACGTGCTTCAGTGTTCTCATCTGTAATGGGGGATAATCGTCTCCACCCCATAGAGTTTTTGTGAGGATTAAACATAAACAGTGTACAAGTGCCTGGCACATAGTTAAGTGTCCTTTGAATGTCCACTATGCAGTCGCACACCATTTTCCCAGCAGGTGCAGAGAAGAAGGCTGATTGCCCCAACACACTTTTTCCCCCCAGAATATTAATAAAGTAATTGTGATAATATGTGAGACACTTTAAGGCCCGTAAAAGAAGGATGCCATGTGGATAAGGTTTCTATCCTTATTAAGAAACCATTGGTTGTACTTGGATAAAGGAGTGGTTGGAAGTCTTAAATTTCAGTGTGTTAAATGCAGAAAGCATCTTAACTAGAAATGTGACATAGGGGCAGCAGTGATCGTCTTTAGAAAAGGCCTCCCATTGTTTCTTCGGTCCGCCTTTGGACGCCGGGCAGGCCTCCCGCTTCCAGGGTAGTGCGGCGCATTTGGGTGTGTATGTCCTCGCGCTCTGTACTTTCCTGTGCCATTCTGGATTAAGCTCTTGGGCATCACAGTGTTTTCTGCCTCTTGTTACACTGTGAGCTCATTAGCACTGGTGTGGTTGCAAAGGTTTTTGGTGTTTTGTTTGCTTTGGTAAACTTGACCTTTGGGTGGGTGGTAGGAATAGGCACAGGAGAGCAGACTACTGGCTGTGCTTTTGAGAGCGAGAAACAGCTGGGCGTCGGAGGCTTTTCTGCGGAGACCAGCAGCCCTCTGCAGATGGATGGCATGGCGCTAACTGCGGCGGGCAGCGCGGGGGGCCAGGTGCTCGAGACGGCCGCCGCGCCTTCCAGGAGAGGGTCCCGCTGCGCGTGCCGGCATTTGAGATTGCTGCCTTCGCTTCTCAAAATCTTAGCCGCTCACTTCTTTTTGCCTAACTTTGGTGAACCACATCAAAACTTGCCCCCACCACTTAAGCACTGTGTCATTTCCACCTTGTGTCCACTCTGGCTCCAGTCCAAGTGTACCTGCTTGTAAAAATGATTGCATGAAAATTACCGAAGCGGGTGATGGGGGCGCACATCTCTTCAATTGCCCAAATGAGAGTAGAGGATCCTGTGAATAGGCAATTAAAGCAAGGGTGCTCTTCCCCGGCCCTTCCGTTTTCAGTCCAAAACGGGGGACATTTTTTAAAATTGCTTTGAGATTTTAAAAATCTCAGCCTGAAATTTAGTGGACTTTCTAGGGTGGCTACGGAATAGATAAAAGCAAACAGCTCATTTTCAGAAGGCAGCTGAAATGAGAAGCAGTACCTTGCATGTACACACACACACACACACACACACACACCCACCCACCCACCCACCCACCCACCCACCCACCCACCTACCTGCTTTTCAGCCTAGATGCAGCTTTGCCTAGGACTCTTTTTCTTGGATAAGCAGTAAGTAGCCGACTGAGGGTCTCCCCGTGCTTCCTGCCCCCTCCAGGCCCTGCTCCTTGGTCTCATTCGGTCTCTCTTTGGTCTCTCTTGGTCTCTTTCAGTCTCTTTCAGTCCCTCCCTTCTCCTGGCACTGTGCTGCCCGCAGGACGGGCCCCACGGGGCCCTCCGTGGTCAGAAGCCCAGCGTGCTCTGCCTGCCCGCACGGCTCGGCAGCCGTTCCCTACAGAGCTCTTCTGCTTCTCACCCTCCCACGCCAGGGGAGCTGTTCTTTTGAATGGGACTCAAGACCCTGCAAGTACGCAAGCCACCTCTCCTTTCAAAGGTTTTTTGAACTACTGAGGAGCCACAAGAGGATGTTTGTAAAACACGTGAAGTGGGAGGTGGTCTGATACCCGGAGTGCCCTCCGGCTCCCGGGGTGTCATCTTGTGTCCTTGACTTTATCAGCTGTGGCGCTCTTCGGCCGGGCCTGCTCTGCCGAGTTCTTACCTGCTGGCTCGCAGTGCCTCATTTCCCGAAATGTCTTGTGCTTCTTGCTTCTGAACTCCTATTCCTCGGACCTTTGCGGGAATACTCAGAGGCCAGGACCGAAGGTGGTTTGACGTTTCCTTCCGCCGGGCGTCTTAGGGCACTGCCGGCGTGGGGCAGTTACAAACTAGATTCCCTGTTTGATGTGCTCTTGACCATCCAAGTTTTCTGCAGAGCGGCTTTGTGGCTACAGATTGCCAGTGGGGGACAGCAGTGGAGACTTTTTTTTTTCACCTTCGATCAACACCCCTGATCTGGACAGGTGATTTCCTTGGAGGCCCAGGTGCTTACTTCCTGCTTGTCCTTCACGCGAGCTTGTACACGCTTGGGAGGAGGCCAGCCTCTGCTGAAGGCGGTTTGCAGGCTGATGCCCATCTTGGCATCTTGGGTGGCCCTGGGCCTTCGTGTCCTCCAGCTCCTGTACCCCAGGAGGCTGTGAAGAATCTATTCTGTGAGCGCTCTGAGGTAAAGGCCAGCACTTTTCCCCCCTGTTTGTGGTTAGTATGTAGCTTCTGAGTATTTGTTCCTTGCTGGCTAGCTCAGTAGAGCATTTTTAATAAGGTTCCTGTTTTATCCAGCATTTAAAGATGCTTCCAGCAGAAGGCTCAGGGCATCTATACCAGATGCCTCTCCCGGTCGTTTCTGAGAAGTTCTAGCTTCCTTGCAGGTTCCACTGCTTCCTCCTGCTGTCCAAGTGTGGGTTCTGCCCCCTCCTTCTTGCTCTGTACCATCTCCTCGTCAGTCGCTCTCCCTCTCCTGTCTTCCGGCATTGCCCGTCTGACCTGCCAGATCCAAAGCTTCTGTTTCCCTTTAACAATTAAAGGAATGTTCCTTTAATATGATCTCTCCTCTTTCCCTTAAACCTGCCCTCTGTGCTCCCAGTTTCTCATGGTATCTTCTCTTCCTCCAAAATCAAGGCCACCACTGGAAGATTTCCCTTTTCCTGAATGTTTACTGAACCCAGGGTTTTTGTCTCTTTTTTTCTCAAGTGGTAGAATAGTACTTGGGCTGGTTTTCCTGCTTCCTGTCTGTCTCCTACCCAGTCCCCCCTTGCATGTCCTCTCCCTGGGACTCGGCTCTCATTCCCCCACCTCCCGAGACACTGGCAGTTCCTCCCTCTCTGTTCGTGTAAATGCGTTTACTTTTGTGGCCTCACCTCTCAATTGTCCCCACTTTTTCCGACCCCCTCCTGCACTCTGGCCTTGTATTCGCTGAGTTTAGCTACCACTTACGCCTTTTTGTCATCATTGTTATTATCATGTCCAAGGTCATCTTACCCTTCCAGGCCCATCTCTCTAGAAGTAAGCTAGGCATTCTCTCTGGAGCCCCAAATGCTTTATCTGTGCTCTCCACTTTTCGTGACCAGTAGTTGTGCCCTGGTCACTGTCCTTTGGAGAATTTCTGACCTGTGAAAGACAGTGCCTGTGTCTTACTCATCTTTTTCTCTACTTAATACCTTGTACTGAGATGGGTCCTCAGTAAATGTTTGTTGATAATATACTAAGGTCAGTAGAGTGATTGAATTAAGAACCAGCAGCAACCAAGTCATCAGTAAGAATATTCTGTTTAGAAAGAGCATTTATTCAACAAGCGCTACTTTATAATTTTAAAAATAGCTAATACGTGTCCATAATTGAAAACTTGGGACCTCTAGAAGGTAGTGTTACGGACTCAATGTTTCTGTCCTCCCAGAATCTCGTGCCGAAGCCCGAGCCCCCCAGTGTGATGGTATTTGGAGGTGGGGCTTTGGAGAGGTGATTAGGCTTAGGTGAGGTTATGGGGAGAGAGCCCCAGGATGGGATCACTGACCTGACAGGTAAAGGAAGGGGCGAGAGCTTGTGCTCTCCAGCACGTCACGTACAGCACGAAGGCCACCCTCTGTAAACCAGGAAGTGGGTCTCACCAGCACCCAGCCATGGTGACTCCTGGACCTTAGACTTTGCAGCCTCCGGAACTGTGAGAAGTAAATGTTCATTGTTTTAAGCCAGCCGGTCTGTGGTGACTTGTCATCCTGGCTCCACTAAGGCAGGTGTTTTGTGAGACTAGCCCGCTCCCAGCATCCTTCACCCGTCCCGTTTCCCCCTCACCGATGACCCGTGTTGCCCATCTGTTACTGTCCGCCCAGTGGTACTTTAAGCCTGGCCATGTAACCTGTTAGTCGTATTGTCCCCCTCTGACCCTGGCGGGAGTAAGCTGTGTGTTCTTCCATACCTTGCTTTTACATTTACCAAAAGCTACTGCCGGATGAGTGGGCCGCTTCGCCCTCTTTATGACCTTTATGGATGGATACCGAGGTCATCTCCGGGCGTCTACCGCTACATGAACCGTGCTGGGTAACCTTGCACATACATCATTTTGTACGTGCTCGTGTATGTCGTAGGATAAGTCCTTAGAAGCAGAGTGGCTGCTGTTACCACTGTCAGGAAAAGAAGATGTACTGGCTTCACCCCCCCCACATGCAGTGCGCCAGAGCGCCTGTTCCCCTCCAACTCCGTTCGTTTCCTGCGGCTGCGAGGACACGTGATCACAGACTTGGAGGCTTAGAAAAACACGAGTCTGTCATGTTACAGTTCTGGAGGTCAGAAGTCCAAAATGGGTCTCACTGGGCTAAAGTCAAGGGGTGTGGTGCTGTGTGTCTTCTGGGGATCTAGGGGAGAGTCCATTCCTTGTGTTTTCCAGCTTCTCGAGGCACCCACGTTCCTTCGCTCACAGCCTCTTCTTCCGTCAGAGCCGCAGCAGTGGTGGAGTCCTTCGAATTACTGACTTTGTTCCGTCGCCCCTCTCCTTCTCTGATTCCCGCTCTGTGGCCTGCTTCCACATCTCAGGACCCTTACGATGACATTGGCACTCTTGCGATGTCCGGGGTATTCTTCCTTTCTTAAATGAGTCAGGAGATTAGAAATCTTAATTCCATTGGCAGCGTAATTCCTCTTTGCCACGTACGGTGACGTAACATGGGTCACGGGGAGTAGGACTACATCTCTGGGGGACCGTTCTGCCCACTGCACCAATCCAGGTTACTTACAGATTTTTTTATCTTCACTAATCTAATTTTTTATCTTCACTAAGGTGAAAATGTGGATTCATAGTTTTATTTTGTATTTATCCTATTTGACTAGAATTAAATATTCTTTTTTTTTCTAGAGAGATCACAAGTAGGCAGAGAGGCAGGCAGAGAGAGGGGGGAAGCAGGCTCCCTGCTGAGCAGAGAGCCCGATGCGGGGCTCGATCCCAGGACCCTGAGATCACGACCTGAGCTGAAGGCAGAGGTTTAACCCACTGAGCCACCCAGGTGCCCCAGAATTAAATATTTTTTGGTTTGAGCTATTCGTATTTCTATTGATTGTCTGTAGCTTCTGCCTATATTTCCTTTGGGATTTTGGTCTTTTGCTTGTTAATTGTAGGAGTTCTTTATGTAATGGCCATACTCATATTACCAGTTGCAAATATTTTCCCCATGTGTCTTCTGACTATGGTGGCTTTTGCTATAGGAATTTTAAAAAATCTTTGTATTTATCATTTTTTTTTCTGATGGGGGTCCCTAAGACCACCCCAAGTTCAATGATTCATTCAGACAATTCAGAAGATTTAACATACAGTCATGCTCACGAGTGTGATTTATTATAGCAAAAAGGTATAGAGGAAAAGCAGCAAAGGGAAAAGGCACATGGGTAAAGTCTGGGGGGAAACCAGGCACAAACTTCCACAGTTTTCTCCCAGTAGAGTCACACGGGAGACACTTATTCCTATAGCAACAACTTGAGACAACACATGGGAAGTGTCACCAACCAGGAAAGTGCAGCGCCATCTGCCTAGCAGGTACCCGAATCACCGCATCTCAGGAGGAAAGCAGAGGTTAAGCATAAAACATGCTTATACAGGGAGCCGGGATGGCTCAGTTGGTTAGGCGACTGCCTTTAGCTCAGGTCATGATCCTGGATTCCCAGGATCAAGTCCCGCATCAGGCTCCCAGTTCCAACGGGAGTCCGTCCGCTTCTCCCCTCTCATGCTCTCAGTCTCTCTCTCTCTCAAATAAATAAATAAAATAAAATAAAACACTTTTATACAGTTGAGGCACCATAAACCCTTCTTATCAGTTAGGGAGCTATGGGAACTCTCCCGAGAACCCGGCTTCCCAGGGGCCAGCCGAGGGCCAACCTCACGAGCGGACCTGTCTCAGGAGAGCAGCCGGGCCTGCTAGGTTAGACTCTTGTCTGCGGAGTTTCCTTTCATAGCTTCTGGGTTTTACATCACTGTTAGGGATGTCTTCCCTGCTCAGAGTTGTAGAATAATTCTCCCTAGGATATTCCTTTAAAACTTCAGTTTCTTTTTTAAAATGTAAATATTTCACTGATTTGGAATTTATTCAGGGCTCCCGTGTACGATACCACCTTTATCACACACACTTCTTTGTGTTTGATTTTGGAACATTTCTTTTCTTGCATCAGTCACCCTTCAGGTACCAGTAACGTTCTTTTAACCATTGAGGCTTTATAAAATGGAAGGTCTGCTAGGTCAGGCCCCTCCTCCGTCCTCATCCTCCTCATCCTCCGTTCCATCCTTTCCTCTCTGTGTTTGCTCTGCAGGCACTTACTCAATGCCTGCCGGCCTGTGGCTAGGTGCGGGGAGCTGGGGCTCATGCCCGCTTGCCGGGAGGACAGAGAGATGCACGGATGCCTGTGCACGGGTTATCAGGGGAGGGGGAAGTAAGGGGCTTGGTGTCAAGGACAGCTTCCTGGAGGAGGTGAATCCTGGAAGACGAGCAGAATGACTGCTGTTAGCACTGTCCGGTAGAGGACTAGGAGAATCATTGAAGCCAGCGGAGATGTAAGTGGTCATTTACGTGCTAGCCGCTTTGGACCTAGGAGGCTTTTGTCACACTTTTGGATGAAATGACTTTTGATGCAGTTGCATGAAAGATGTTACTTTGAACTGAAAAATTTCCAAGTTTCACTACCTCCTATAGTTCTATCTCAAAATTTTGGGCTCCACCGCCCCGTGCCAACTTTAATGAAAGCATTCTTTTTCCTTATTCAAAGAGGTCTTGTTTCTTAAGTGTAACCTGAAAGATGAAAATGAGGTGATTTTACATTGCGACACCCTGAAATGGTAGATGGAATCTTTTAAAAAGGCAGGTGTCTTCAATTTCAGAAATGAAATTTTAAAAATGGCCACTTAAGTTCCTGTTCAGACACTGCAGAATTCCATCAGGAAATGAGTGAATGAACAGCCCCCTAGATGTTTAGTGCTGGGTGTTCAGAGAGAGTTTGCTTGTTTCCTAAAAAGGGTCTGCGTTTCCTCAAACTTGTGTCCATGCCTGGTGGCAGCATCATTTGAAAGCACCGTTAAATCTGCATAACTTATCAGTTCATTCCCTTGGGTACTATGAAAATAGTTTTCTTCTGTAACTGCCTCCCTTTTGAATGGTATTTAATTTTTACACATCTGACTCTCCAACCTCCAGTTCTGAGACACAACCTGCCAAGTCTTTGGGGGAAGAGGCTGTCTGAGAGGGGCTTCATGAGATCTAGAAACTCTAATTCACGGACAGACAGCTCTCCCACCTTGAAGAAGAAAACTAAGCGAGTTGCTCAATATTTATAGAGCCTATTAAATAGCAGTAAATCCAATCTAGGTGTTTTAAGCGAGTTTGTGCATCTTCACATAGGGGCTGTTTTAAATAACGGCTAATTAAATGAAATCTAAAACCTGTCGTCCTTTCAGGTTTTAGCCCCCGCCCCACAAGACAACAACAGTGATAAATGTAGGAAAATTTAAATGACAAGTTACATTCTCTTTGTCAGAGCTGTTTTTATCCCTAGTGTGAAATCAGAGATTTTCATCTCAACTTTGTCCTTTAACATTTTTCAAATGTTACATTGTGCTATTTTTAATCCTGGAAAAAATGCACATGATTGCTTTTTTTTTTTTTTTCCTTAAGTCTCCATGCATGGTATCTCTTGACTAGTAGGAATCTGAACTGGTGAATTGCCCAAATACTAGTCTAGAGCCAAGTGAAGGCAGGCCTGCTCACTTGAAGCCAGGGTAGGCACACAAGTGTCCTTTCATGGTTTGGATACAGTGCTCTAGCTGTGCAAGGTGTTCCTGATGGCTCAGGCTGAGTGAAGGGGGCATGGGACTTCCCTGTACATTTTTGTAACTTCTTGCGAATCTCTAAGTATTTCAAAATTACTTTCTAAAAAAAAAAATAGTGGAGCAGCCCCCCAGCTAGCCTGTGCACATAGAAGCCTTGGGCTGTAATCCTGAGTGTGGTCCTGTATCCTGTATGGCACGTGGCTCTTCAGGATCAGGGCACTGAACAGGGGCGACCACCCCCACATCCCCCCACCCCTGGAAATTCTGGCTCCATGGGGAGGGAGGGCATGGTGGGGCCCAGGCACCCCTGGGCACCCGCCCCTGTCGCCCCAGCCTGACTCTGAGGTAGGGTGTGGCCAGCCCCGTGGAGGGCCTCCCGAAGCCCCCATGGGGCAGAACTGTTCTGGGCCCAGAGGCAGAGCTGTCCCCCCCCCGCCCACCCCTGCCCACGCACACACAGTTGCACTCCTGCTGCAGGGTCCCCAGGTCCTGAAGTCATGTCACTGCCAGGATGGATTCACTGTTACCTGGCTTACGCGCCCGGCTCCCTGCTCCATCCTCAGAAAGGAAAGTTTTCTTCATGGCACTTCTGGTTCCCTAAGAGAGGCTCTCAGGCGATCCAGGGATAGAGTTAGGAATCCCTGGAAATGGCAGCCCTCTGCTAAAGTCCGAAAAGACTCAAAGCCTTAAAGAAGAGAAAATAAATGACAGCTAAAAATCTCAAGGCATGTAACCCATTAACTTTAGGTTTTAACAGTGTTCGGACAGGAGCTTAAGACTTGTCACGAGTCACCACTTGTGGGGAATTTTGTACTTTGTAATAATGAGGTACAGGTGAAGGGTTTTGTTGCTTTGCTTTAATACTTAGTAAGTAGTTTTGGTAATAATCCACATTTATGTTACCCTGTTGAGAGCTTGTGTTTTAAAACTCTTGCTTCATTCTCTTACCTGAATCTTTAAGAGGAAAAAAAAATAGGCAAAAATGAAAATAACCTGGGAAATAAGTCTGGGTACATCCAACTTTAGAAAACATCCGCATTGGTTCTTTTGGAAAGCTTGCCTCAGGGGAGCCAGATACCAACAACTTCATGTTTGAATTGTGTTTTTCTTTAAAAACTAACAAGTAATAGTTTTTTAAAAAATATTTTTTCCTTGGGGCACCTGGGTGGTGCAATCAGTCAAGTGTCCAACTATTGGTTTCAGCTTAGGTCATGAATTCAGGGTTGTGAGATTGAGCCCTGTGTTGGGCTCTGTGCTAAGTGCAGAGTCTGGCTAAGACTCTCTCTTCCTCTCCCCTGCCCTGCTTGTTCTCTCCCTCTCCCTCTCTCTCAAATAGATAAAATATTAAAATGTATATATATTTTTTTTCTTGTAATTGTAAGCTAATTTATTTGGATGGTTAAAATATTGGTTTAGACACCTGGTCTTTTCGACCTTAAGCTCCAATTCAGTATTTGATATGCTCCTATGTATTTCATGAGCAGGACTATCTGGCTGTTGGTTGGTTCATAAATTTTCCTGAAATATCTGAGCTCCAGGTCTGGCTCTTAGCTCTTAACCTGGGAGCTGTTTCCATCACAGAGTTCTCAGAGGCATGTTTCAGAGGTAAAGGATGCCAGTTCATTGACTCATCCTGTATATCTGGATGTCATTTAGAATGTGCAGTGTTATTCCAGAATGATTTCTTGAGAAAGGCCGCCTGAGATGTTGCTACCACAAGGACACTGGGCCCACTCTCCTATTAATGACAATTTTTTATATTACTTGTATTCAGAGTTGCCTAAAAGCAAACCTATTAAAGAAATTATAGGGGCGCCTGGGTGGCTCAGTGGGTTAAGCCTCTGCCTTCAGCTCAGGTCATGATCTCAGGGTCCTGGAATCGAGCTCCGCATCAGGCTGTCTGCTCAGCAGGGAGCCTGCTTCCCTCTCTCTCTCTGCCTGCTTCTCTCCCTGCTTGTGATCTCTGTCTGTCAAATAAATAAATAAAATCGTAAAAAAAAAAAAGAAATTTTAGAGATAATTTTGGTTTGGGCTACATAACTTTCATCTTCTGATAATGATTTTATAAACTTATATACATCAGTAATTTTAATATAAGATACAAGAGAATATGTGAAGCAAGAAAGGAGTTGCTTTATTATTTGTAACTGAGAAACAGTTACATTGAAAATGCTGCTGGCAAGCCAAAGGGCCCTGATGGCATTAACACACATGACGATTTTTCTGGAGAGAAAGCTTTATCTGGCCTTCAAGTTAGTCATTTTATTCTGTTTTTAAAAGGCTGCCATATTCACTTGAGCTGCATGGGAAAGCTGCAAATAACTAAAAACAAACAAACAAAATAAACCAAAAAAAAAAAAAAAACAAAAAAACGTGGAAGTCAGGAACTCATTTCAAGAAAGCAGCATATGGGTCTTGTAAAGGGGGTAGGAGCCCTGTGTCTCAGACCACCGCCGTCTACACGTAAGTAAGCAGCGCAGTGGCGGGCGGAGCTGATCATATGCTCTCCAGTGCCAGAGGTCGCCAGCAGAGCACGTTGATGCGTGCTACAGATTGTTTCCATCAAAAGTCCCTCCGCCTTTGCGTTAAACTTCAAGTAACAGGAATCACTCATATCCCGCAGTGGTAGGAATAATTAAGGACTGCCAGGGGTTCCGTGTCCGTGTGAAGCCTCGGCGGATTGCTTAGCTAGCTCAGTATCATGTGGTTGGTGTCCTGCCCGCCATAGACTACACAGCGCTTGGGCCTACCACTGCCTGCCCTGAGACCTGCTGGGGGGGCCCCCGTGCTTCAGAGAGTTCAAGAAGACAGTCCGGAGAGCAGTCTCCTAGTCAGTTTTTACCTTAAACCTCTGGCTTTTTGAATACATAAAGCTGTTGTTGCCGAGCAAGGCTTTTCCAGAAATGCCGTGTAGTGTAGGGGAGGGGAGGCTGGCGTGCACAGTTGCAGGACGACAGCAGAGGAGAGTGGGTGGCGGGGAAGATAACCGAGAGGAAAAAGTGCCCAAACCCGGTGCTTCGCGAGAACGTGGTTGTACAGGGGCTGTATAGACTGGGCATTTTCTCTGGGCCAACGAGTTTGTATGCTGCCTACTGTGGACCAGATACCATTCTGGTTACGGAGGATACAGGATGTGACCCAAGCAGGTGTCTCTCTTTATGGAGCCCATGGTCTAGGGCAGGGAACAGTGGGAGTCCAACAGTAAACAAACAAGGAAACATGCAGTGTGTCAGATGGTCATAGGTAATAGGGGGAATAAGATGGGAAGGAGAAGAGGGGTGCTGTTCTGGGAGGGGTAGCATGGAGTTTCTCTGTAGGGTGTCAGAATAAGTCTCACTGACTAAGGTTACATTTGGGCAGAGATGTGAAAGAAATAAAAGGGAAAGCCATGGGGGGAAAGGATTCCAGACAGCGGGACGGCAGGTGAAAAGGCCCTGACATTGGCATGTGCTTGGTGCTTTGGGGGAACAGCGAAACTGGAGGTCGGCGGGGCTGGAGCGGAGGGGGCGATGGCAGAGCAGAGGCCTGGTAGGGACTGTGGCCGGATGGTGGACAGCTGTGTGTAGGCCACTGGGCGGACTTCTGCCTTGACTCCAAGTGAGATGGAAAGCACAGGAAGATTGGGGCAGAGGAATGACTCGGGCTGACTTAGGTTGTGACACTCTTACTCTGACTTTAGAGGTTAAGAGGCAAAGTAGGGGACCAGTTAGGAGGTTATAGTGATGCAAGCAGAGATGGTTGAGGCTTAGACCAGGGCGGTGGCAGTGAGCTGATGACGATGGCACCGAGGTATTGGGCTCAACTAGAAGGATGGGGTTGCCATCGACTGAAGTGGGGAGGCTGTGAGAGGAGCAGGATGGGAGGCGTTCAAGGGTTTGGCTTTGGACGTGTTAACTTCTGAGTCTTCCAGATGCCTCTGGAGGCAGGCTGGAGTTGTGGAGCGGTCCCTTGGACAGCCAGGTGTGCAGATCCAAGTCGGGGCTGGAGAGCCAGAAATACTTAGGAGTCACTGGAATACAGATGGCATTTGAAGCTGTAAAATTCGTCAATATCGCCTCCAGAGTGAGCACAGGGACACAGAGAGGGCCACGTCCTGTCATTGCGTGGAGGTCAGGGCATCGATTCAGAACTCACTGAGAACAGTTAATTAAGAATTTTCCTAATGTCCTTTCCCTTTTAAAATAGATAAACATGCTATTGTTCCCTTGTGAGACAGTCATCTGTTTAGTGATTATTCCTGAATTTCTTTTTTTTTTTTTTAAGTGGCTTTTACCTGATCAATTGCTAATGCTATTCAAAATAGATAGGTATGTTTTGGTCTAGAAATCTGATGTTCATGGAACATCATTTTTTAAAAAGAACAAATGAAAAGAGATGTTTGTAGCCATAGAAAATTGAGGTCTCAGAAGTAATGCTTACTCAAGCTAGAAGGTAGCATTAAATATGGTCTGCATTTCCCACTCTTACTCCTTTTTTTGAAAGTCTCGCTTTGGGTTGTGATTTCATGGTAGGCAAACCCAGAGGACATGGAATTAGGACACTATCAGTTCCGTCACGTGGAACTTGAAATTCTTTTTTTTTTCCTTTTGCCTTTTCTAGCCCATATTTGCATTTCTAAATGAAGAAAAGTTTAACGTGGATGGGTGGATGGTTTATAACCCAGTCGAAGAATACAGAAGGCAGGTAAGTCATGTGGCAAATCGCAGACATTCCAGGTGACAATATTTTGTCTGTCATGCTCTTTCAGCATCAGTGAAATCTTTGCTAAGTCTAGCTTAAATGGCAGTTATAGCTTATTTTATCTATTAGTCTGTAATTTATGAGCTCATTCCATAGCCCTATGATATATTGTTCATGAAATGAATCAAATATTTGGAATTTAGAGGAGTCAAACTTCTATACCTTACTCTTTAGGAATTCGTGTCACTATATATTTACGTACGTGGGAGCTTGACTATCACTGACAGCTAGATTCAAATGATATTTATTCTGATTTGCAGATTGAAATGAATTAGAATGGTTTCCCTGTAATGATGTCTTTTCCAAGAAAGCTTTGATGGATGGATATTCAAATTGCTTTTGCTGCTCTCTTCTGTAAACCTCACCCACGTGCATGGTTGTTGTGCTGTAAGAAACACGGTGGTACAGTGCGGCTGTTCAGGGACAAAAGTCTCTTGTGGCACTTTTGTGAAGAAGAGCCTGTGTGTTTTATGTCCAAAAGCCACAATTTGACCTCTGATTTAACCAAATCTGTAGGCTAGCTTGGAGTTATGTGATGGAGTTTTTCATAGTTCTCATCCTACACAGCTCTTAAAATAATTGGGAACTTTTGTCGGGTGAGCTTTGAGAATCAGATCAAGCCTGATTGCCTTATGTGAAAAGGCAGTGAAGGTAAAGTAAAATCTTAGAACCCTAGACTTGAGAAGAACCTTCTGGCCACCACCTCCACTACCAAGGACCTGTGTTGATTTTCTCTTCTCTCTCTCTCTCTCTCTCTCTTTTTTTTTTTTTTTTTTTTAGTCTTGACCAGTGGTGTGCATATTTGTAAGCAGATTCGATGCTCAGGAATGTGGGTGCAGGAGTTTAAATCCCATGTATGAGGTAGTATGTCCTATGCTTCCGGAAGTCAGCTTTAGAGCGTTGAGTTTCCGAAGGCTATCTATACCTCTCATTTTTTAATGACCTCTGTTCTGGGTCAGTTATTGAGGCAGAAGAAAGACCATTAAAACATTTTGCATGTTTTGGAGACCTCTGTAGCATCATGTATTTAAATATCTGTATCTTAGTTTTGGAGTGTTACTGACATATTAAGACTTATTTTTTAGATCAGTGTTCCTAGCTTGATACAAGACAGTTCCTGTTTAAGATTGCATGCATGTATGAACTGTTGAAAGGTATCTTGTTTTAGACTGCCATTATATTTCATCTTTTCTTCCTATAACTTTCTCATGGGACTTATAACTCTCTAATTGGACTCAGCATCAGACTCACCTGTTTGGTCCGTGGTCTATAGGACCAGACCTAAGGAAAAGGTACAATGTCTGTCCCCAAAGCAAGCACCCACATAGCTCACCTTTGTTTGTGTATTTGTGTATTTGTGAGTATGGGGAGAGAATATTCCACCACCTCTGGATCTTGTCCATACTAGATATGGTTTTGTGGGTGGATGACAGGACGGGAGGTGTACGCCTTGTCTCCCTGTCGCATTAGCAGTGTGCTTAGAATGCAGATGACTGTATTTCTCACACAGCCCTATAGGGCAATCACCAATCCCAAACCACTTGATTGAAAAAACTTCTAGGAGGTGGCGAAATGAGCCTCCCCAGAGGGGTTTTCCTCTATTTCCCCTCTGTGACTTTCTTCATAAACTTAGCTTCTTTCTACTTTGGAGCAGACTGAAGCATTCACTCTGTTTTGAGCAGGGAGAGGGAGTTGCCCAATGTCTTTTCTATCCTCAGTTAGACACAGGTTGAAATTACATGATGCACTTTTCTTTGGGGTGGGGGTGGGGTATACAGGTGGGGGATGAACTTGGGTTTATCTTTATTGTACAAGTAGTAAGAGATAGCTTGACATGAAATAAAGGAAGATCTCAAATTCAAGAGAATCTGTATTCATCAATGATATTCTAGAATTATGGGAACCACCAGTGTTTTGTCTTGTGTTCTTATGTTGTCTGGATTATGGATTTGGCTCCCTTTAGTATAAATCGGTAGACGGTCACTACCCTGTGGTCAAAGAAGCATGTGCAGAATCTGCTAGAAAGAAGAAAGGAGACCCAAGGCCAAATCCAGGTACAAAGTCATGGAGTACTGACTTAGACTTCCTTTTTTCCTACAGGGCTTGCCCAATCACCACTGGAGAATAACTTTTATCAATAAGTGCTATGAACTCTGTGACACTTACCCTGCTCTCTTGGTGGTTCCATATCGTGCCTCAGATGACGATCTCAGGAGAGTTGCAACTTTTAGATCCAGAAATCGGATTCCAGTGAGTACTACAGTTAATGTTTTCCTCAGAGATTGCCTTTTAGCCCATAAAAATAGTCAGGTCAGAGAAACACTCTTGGAATTGCAGGCCACAGTGTGCCTTCTGAGTGCAAAGTGCTACGCCTGCTGGGAAAAGAACTAAGACAGCACCCATCTTCCAGAGCTCACAATCAAGGTCAGAGAATGAGTGCAAACTAATTCTTATTTGAGAGAGGGTCTAAGTAATGCATAAGTCAACCAAGTGCTAGCTGGAAGGAAAGAGGGAAAGAGGAGGGTTTCTGGTTTTCACCTTTGTAATACTGTACGTGACGTGTGATGGACTTTCCATGAGCGTCGGCTCAGTCATACTGGAAATGACATAGAGCACATGGCAGCTTTAGTAGGTCTAGCTTGTCCTCATCACATTTGCAAGCTCTCTGAATGCAGTTAGCAAACTGGAGCCAAGTGCAGATTATTCCAGACAGTATACTTACGGTATCATTGGACCTAGTTCACAAAGTTCTCTTTGGCTCTTAAATATTTATGTATGAGTCATACTGTCTACTTTGTGTGCATAAATTTTATTGACTAAAAATTTAGAGAATTTTTTCCCCTCTTAATTTTTAGGACATGTCATAATAAGTACATTGTTTTGTTTTGGTTTTCTAAATAACAGATTTTGGAAAAACAAGGATTGAAGAAATGAAGATTTAATGTCACCTTGCCTTTAACTCCAAGTCTAGACATTTTTTGTCCTTAAAAGGACATTCATGTGAAACTTTTGTAGAATGTCAACATAATAGGAATCACAACTTTTAAAATGCACTCGCTCCTCTGATTATGAGTGTCTGTTCATATGTTAATGATCTCTTGGTGGTTCCATACTTGAACATATGTTCTTTAGCTCGTTTTGCTAGAGTACTGTGCCAACGAGGCTAGAGTTACAAGTTTACTTACTCCTCTTCTGCTCTGTTGTGACATACTTTTCTGTGCCCACTGTCTCACCCACAGGAGAACTAAGCTAGGGTAGTGTGGATGGATTTTGTTTTGCCTTCATTCAGTTGAACATGTACCATGTCAAGTGTGTGTGTGTGTGCGCGCATGCGTGTGTGTGTTTGTGTGTGTGTGTGTGAGAGAGAGAGAGAGAACAAGAGAGAGAATTTCATGGGATTTAGGGCAGGAGAAGAGAAGAAACAACTGGGCCCAGTCTTTTGTGCTCAGCTACCATCTGGACCTACTAGTCTCTGCTACCCTGAGTGAGCGAGAGTCTACTGTGGAGCCAGTAGAATGCTTAGCTTTTTACTTATTTAGCCATTTTATTGATCCTTCTTACTTCATAACAGCCACCAATCTACCTGTATTTTTCCTAATAAAATGAAGGCTAAGCTCTCCATCGTGTCTATATCTTTATAGACTACCATGCTTAAGAATGTTTAATAATAGATGATATCCTCTTTCTGATACACCTTCTGACCACCTGACTTTCGACTGTACACCAGAAAATGTATTTGCTTTTAATGTGAAATCATTAATATTTGATATTCAGTTCTTTTTTAAAAGCCCATATAAAAACACAAAAAGAGTTGATGAGAAAGCACTCTTGTTATTGTGTGTATAAATAGGACAAGAACGATTATAAGATATTGTTGAATGACAAAATGATCTGCATGAATCAGTATTTCCATGAATGCATACATCTGCTCTCATATGCATTCCTGTGTTCTCAAACAGGTTTGTCTTAAAGTTACAGGAGTCCTTGACATATAAGTAACATAATTATTTTAGACATTTTATAAAATGCCGATAAGCAAAAAGGAGTCTGCCACCTAGTGAGAACCACAGTTAACATTTTGCTCTATGTCCTTCCAAACTTCCTTCCATGGAAACATATTTTTATTTGAAAAAAAAAAAAAGAAATTATTCTGTATGCCAGGGTGTAGGTGTGCCATAATGTATTCTATCCATTTTCTGTTGTGAGACATCTGGGTTCCCTTTAATCTTTTATTATTATCCACAGTGCTGCGATCAACACCTTTTTGGTGGTGCAATATGTGTGCACATCCTTAATTATCTTTGGCTTCTAGATCCTAACCTCAATCAGAACAGCCTAAGACAGTACCCTATACTTTGAAAACAGTCACGGTAGTTGGTGTTGTGAAGTGACCATTCTTTATACCTCTGAGCCAAACAGCAAGCATCCTTTTTAAGAAGGTTGCGGAGATCCCAAAAGAAAAGAAAAGAAAAGAAAAGAAGCAAACCAGCTTACAAAAGTATTATTTGTTAATGGCGTGGTGACTGCAGCCTTAAATTCCCAGGCCAGGAGAAGAGGGGCGGGGGGAGGGAGGCCACTGGCGGTGGCACACGGCAATTTCTTGCCTAGGACCTGATTTAAATCTAAAAGTTGCTGCGGGTGTTTATGAAATAAAAAAAAAGTGGTCTTGCACCACATCAACGTCTTATACAGCTTAAACTTACACAGTGTTGTAGACCACTTATATCTCAGTAAACCTGAAAAATTAAAATACATTCATACTTGCCTAAAAGGATCTCCTGTCTCTTACCTGTCTCAAAGCAAGGGCCATAGGAGGCAAGCTGGGCCAGTGTCACCTCCACGTTGCCGGTTAGAAAATGGAGGTCCCGGGGAGCCAGTGCTTATCCCGGGGCTTCCCAGTTCTGAGCCTTTGGACTCTCAGGGGCCACAGTGGTGTTTTTACTGGTCTCTGGCATGGCACAAAGACTCCTTCACGCTGTGGTAATGATCTTTTCTCAGTAGCCTGTTCTCACTGTCATGCCTTCGTGGAGGGGGTGACTTCGGAGATGACAGCGTGTTTGGCCTTGTAGTAACTGAGTTCTTTGGTTCTGGTGTCTGCTTTTCACAGTTTTCTGTATCTGACGTCACAGGCCCCCTGGCCTGCCCCTCGAACGTGCGTTACATGTTTTCTTCCGTCATCCCCCAGCAGGGCCACCGAGTCACGTTCACCCCCACATCTGATGAAGCAGGAGACGGGAGCGGCAGAGGCTGTGAGCTCTGCGCCCAGGTTACCGCGACGGCAGAGGTGTGCCTCGCCCTGAGTCCACACTGTGGCTCCCTTTTCGTTTTTTTAACAGCTTTGAGATCTAATTCACCTACCAAACAATTCCCCCACTTAAAGTGGACAGTTCTATAGCTCTTATTGTATTACTTGTTAGCTCCCTTCTACAGGTGGTGTTTCTCCTGCACCACGAGCTTCGAAACCAGGTAGCCCCTGGGCTAGGCTTGTGTGCAAAGTACGGCTCCCTAAGCTTCATTGTGGGAACTCTGGCAGCCTTGCGGTCATCCTGAAAGCTTTTTTTTTCTTTTCCTAGAATTGAGACTGTTGGGTAGATGACCTGTAGAAGTGAGTTGGTATTATATAAACATATTGTACCAGGGTGATTTCCTTGTTTCTGTCAGAGAAATCCAGGGCAGGCTACAGAACTGAAGTAGTATCAGAAGCTTTTTATTCCCTTGAAGTGATAGAACTCTTTTTTAGGTAAGCATTTTATCTCTGTGAGATGTGCTAATTAAGAAAAGACTGGTTAAAGAAATTGGTTATTCTAGTTGTCTCTGAATAGTCCTCATTAAACGTGTGTTGCTAGGCACACACCGTGCAATCACAGGTAAACAAGTTTCTGTTTTGGCCAAATCGGACTCACAGCATCATGATGGTTAGTGCTTTATTTTTTTTTTTTTATATTTCTAATAGTTTTGAGATTTGCTGTTTTCTTGATAGCTTAAAATTTCTGAACCCACCATAGGTGCTGTCATGGATTCATCCAGAAAACAAGACCGTCATCGTGCGTTGCAGTCAGCCCCTCGTTGGTATGAGTGGTAAACGGAATAAAGATGATGAGAAGTATCTCGATGTTATCAGGGAGACTAACAGACAAATTTCTAAACTCACAATCTATGATGCAAGACCCAATGTAAATGCAGTGGCCAACAAGGTGAGTATATTCAGTGACACGCTAGATGCGTCACTTTTCTGGCATCTTCAATTATTCATAGCACAAGACAAGAACCTGAAAGCTAAACAAGTCATCACGCAGCTTGGAGAGATGCAGCAGCTTCCTAAATGGAAGGGTGTGTGAGCGGCTCTGCTCACTGTTACTTGCATGTGGATCGTGCATCTTACCCACTCACGTCTGCCGAGTTCCCTCCGCTTCCTGTGTTCCCTTGGCCCAGCTCTGCGTTAATTGCAGTTGATTTTTGTTTCAGTAGTGGAAATGATTTTGAAATTGTAGGTAAAGCAATCAAAGTAAATTGGGAAGTAGAATTAAAACATTTAGGAAATTGAGTCTAAAGATGAATATCTTGCATTCTTTGTAATGTTAGATGTTTCTGACCCATCCCTTCTATATAATTCAGAGTTGAATATGTTTATAAAAAGCAGTATTTCTATGTACACATTTAGGCTGAAATAAATATGATGTAAAATTGTAATGAGGTATTTGGAAAGATTTTTTTTTAAGATTTTATTTATTTATTTGACACAGAGAGAGAGATCACAAGTAGTCAGAGAGGCAGGCAGAGAGAGTGGGGGAAGCAGGCTCCCTGCTGAGCAGAGAGCCGGATGCGGGGCTCGATCCCAGGACCCTGAGACCATGACCTGAGCCAAAGGCAGAGGCTTAACCCACTGAGCCACCAGGCGCCCCTAGAAAGATTATTTTAAAATATGAAAATATATAAAGTGATTACCTTCATCTATTAACTTTAAAGCTTATTGTGAGAGTAGAATCTAGCCCCCACCCCGCCCAGCTTCACAGCAGCAGAATTCTTGAATGCCTCTTAAACACTCAGGAAGTATGCCTGTGTTACTAGTGCTCTTAGGAATGAAGGGAAGGAAAAAATGAAGGGAAAAAACCCAGGCTTTAAAGATCTCTGTGGCGTTCTTGAAAAACCAAGCTCTCGTTCCCTCCTCCCCCCGCTGTGTCTCTCCCCTAGTCATCTATATCCATAGCAACAGGCCCTTGAACCTCTGTGTCGCCGTACTCGATAATCAGGGTTGTTCCTTTTTGTTGAAGAGAAGGAAACTGAAAAGACTTCAAAACTAGCCAGAGATGGAGAATTTGAACTTTGGAAACTCAATCTATGCTTGGCTAATTGATTTTTACCCTTCTGACTTCTGCTCTCTTTGGACCTGATTGTTCCTCCCTTGTGGATATTTAGAAATTTACACCCCCCCCCCACGTAATAAGCAACATTACACCATTATAAAGTAAGCAAAACCCAGGCATTGACAAGCGCCTGCACCAGGCTGCTTCAGTCTGCCGCAGCTGACCGTGATGAATCAAAGTAGAGCGGCAGTAACGTCCTTTGCTTCGGCAAGGAGCGATCAGTACGTTTTGCCTTTTATCTGTCTGCATGTTATCTTCAGTTATTTACGAAAGAAGCTCCAGCGTTGAGAATCTTTTGAAAATCGCTCTAACTCTTTAAAAACCATAAGGGTAGAGAAGCAGGTCATCCAAGGGAGGGTGACTTATCATTGCATTAGTGGCTCGCAGCTCTGGCAAAACTCAGGCTCGCTCTCTGCTCCCAGGCCGGGCGCCTGCCGTTTCCAGGAGTGACTGCTGGGCGGGTAGGAGCACCTCTGTGGGCCTCTGACCCGAGCCTCGAGGTGTTCCGTGCCCTGACGCATGGGTAAGAGAGGGAAATAGGGCTCATCTGTCTAGGTATTCATTAGCTAATAACTTTTTAAAAAACAACGAGGTTGAATATGTGTTTTCTACTTATATTGATGCTGTTTGTCATAAGCTTTAAACACATATTTCTAAATAAAACCTATTTTCTTACGTAGAGACCAGGAAGACCAACACCTTTGGCTTGTACGGAGGACTTTAGGTTTGAAATTCAAGTGGTTGCCTTCCTTTCATTGCATAGGAAACTTGTGTGACTAACCCTGGGAAAATTAAAAAAAAAAAAAACCCACAAAACATGGGATGCATTGGCCCTTCTGTTCTGAGTTACAAGTTAGATATTCTTTGTATTGTTGTAAATAAAAAGAAAAGAGGCAAGATGTAGCAACGGCACATTTGTCCAATACCCCCCCCTTCCATTTCAGCTTGGAGAACTTTGCTTTCTTGGCAAGTCTCTGAATTATTTAACTTTTCCTTAAAGGGCCAGAGGCCACATGTTCCATGGCATTTTAAAACGTGAAGCAGAGTGTAGCCAGGTTCCTCCCATTCCGTTTCTTTTGCTTTATATGGAGAATGGGTATCTCCGCCGTGCTGGAAAGTGGTGCGGCGCTCTGTCCCTGGTGTCCGTGGGGCGGACAGATGGTCACGGCGCACTAGAAGAGGTGTGGGCCTTGAACTCAGACACGTGGCGTCCTACTGATTACCGTGTGACTTTGGGGATAGTTAAATAGCATCTCTCCTCAGTGACAAAATGGGGATAGTACTCTCTCTCTGGCGGCATGGCCGTAAGCGGGGGGCGGGGGCTCACTGAATGGTGGCTGGGGTCCGCTGTGGTGGAGTGTGACTCCTTTTAAGCCTGTTCAGCCTGCCCAGTCTCCGAGGCTCCAAGAGGTTGAGTGCCTCCCCTCAGTCTCGGAGCAAGTGGGGCTGAGCTGAGGGCTGTTAGAGTCAGCGCCGTGCCTGCCCTCTCCCGCTGCCTGAGAGTACCGCCACGGAACCCATCAAGGCAAGGGACCCTTGACAACCACTCTTGCCTTTCCAGGCCCAGAAGAGCTAGTAATTATGGAACATTTGAAGTGATTTTTTTTTTTCCTTGCAAATACAGATCCCCAGCAAACTGCCAGCCTGCTGGGTGGTTTTTCTGTTGTTGTTGTTTTTACCCCCCAACAAGCTCAGTGTGTGACTGATGTCGTTGAGGCTTGGTGTTGGGTGGGAAGTCAGGTCCCGTCGATCGCCGCATGCAGGCTGGGAAGGTGGAGATTGGAGGACCGACAACTGGATTCTTCATGTAAGTTCTCTGACGAACTAGAAAACCCAGCTGACTATTTGTATGTTTTGCTGTTTCTCAGGCAACAGGAGGAGGATATGAAAGTGATGACGCATACCATAACACCGAACTTTTCTTCTTAGACATCCATAACATTCATGTCATGCGGGAATCTTTAAAAAAAGTCAAAGACATTGTCTATCCTAATGTGGAAGAATCTCACTGGCTGTCCAGTTTGGAGTCTACTCACTGGTTAGAACACATCAAGGCAAGTATCTTTTTGTTTGTATATTTTTTTTCAAGTATTTTTTTTTTGAAAAAAAGATGTCCGTACCTAAATAAGAAAGCCATTGTTCAGTGGAACAGGGATCTGTTCCAGTACCTTCCATTCTAAAATTGAGCGGTGAGAGCTGAAATAGTTGTCATACAGGGTTCTTATGTTTGTTAGTTCCGTACCTCTTCAGAGTGTGCTTACCTTTAAGTTAAAGATTTCACAGCATCTCACTCCAGAACAGTTTCACAGTCTGTGGAGCGGTCACTTTCCCTCTTGCCAGTAGTAAGTTCTGTCTTCACGTGGATTTGTTTAGAGACAGCCAACTTATTATCCAACTGTTGCTGGGTACGACCCTCAAGGCCCTGGAGAGAGGGTTTTTTTCATTGAAACCAATTTCAAATTGACTTACTTTAAAGAATGAACTTAGTGTTTCGATTATACTCAGTGTTTCATCTTAATAAAATCAGCAACACCCCTCCAGTCTTTAAAAGTACTTGAAGCTATCTGAGGGAACTAACACCTTTAGAAGCTCCCTTTTTGTTGTGGAAACAAACAGAAAGCCTACTTTAAATAGGTGCATTATTAATATAAATTGCTTTCTAGTCAAATTTTACTTTCAGACTTGATAGGAATCACATTTTCATTTGGCCTAACTCTCATTTTTTTCTTAATTTGTCATTCTCAAAGATAAATTGCAAAACCAATGAATTGTAACAGGTAAGGGAATGTGGGTCCTGGATGAGATCCTGGATTAGAGAAAGGACACTGGGTGAAAATTAAGATGAGCTGGATAAAGTACAGACTCTATTAAAAATAAGTTAGTAAGTTTATTAATAATTTCATAACATGTTAATATTGGTTCACAGGTTGTGGCAAATGTACTCGAGTATATGCAAACTTTCTGCAGTATCTTTGTAACTTTTCTATACATCTACAACTATTCTAAAATAAAACATTTAATTTTAGAAAGTATCGCACCCTTAAAGGCAGGCAAAGCAGTGCGCTAGACCCCATGAATGGAAAAGGGTACGAGACGTACTTCTGCCTTCCAAGAGGTTCTTGCGGTTGAAGAGGTGACAGGCTCATGAACAGGAGAGCTAATGCTCCACCGTGTGGTGTGTTACATGCCACAAGCCTTCGTAGCAAAGGCAGTGGAAGGAAAGGGGCCTTTGGGATTTGAGGGGCTTGAAAGCAGAAGGGGTGAGGGGACTTATCTGAGGAGATTAGGAGTCCAGGCCATCTTTATAAGATGTGGAATGGAAGTTAGGACCTACAGAATATGCAGAAGGCTATAAAAGGCCCCTGTCAATTTTTATAGGTTTGTCCAAAGAGAGGGAGATAGAAAGGAAATGAAAGAAACTGTCAGTGTTCTCTGAGGAGGCCACCTGTGATGGGGGTGCCAGACGGGCACCTTAATGACCTCTGACTCAGGGTTGCTCAGGCCTAAGTCCCATTGTGCCAGAAGACGGGGGAGCAGAGATGTGGGTAGCCTTGAGCCGGACCTTACAGAATCAGTGGGGGTCACGTTTGGGCTGTGCTCCTGGAAGCTCCAGGAGGAGCATCTGTCCTTGCCTCTTCGAGTTCCGGGTGGCCGCTGACATTCCTTGGCTATGGCCAGGTCACTTCGTTCTCTGCTCCTGTGGTCCCACTGCCTTCTCTCTGTGAAATCTCCCTCAGCTCCTTCTTATCAGGATACGTGGGATGTAATTTAGTGCCCTCCCCCACGATCCAGGATAATCTCTCCGTTTCGAAGTCATTATCTTGATAACATCTACGAAGTCTGTGTTACCATGCCAGGCGGTATTCACAGATTTCTGGGGGCCAGGACCGGGGCATCTTTGGCTGACCCACTATTCGGCCTCACACACTGTTTTGCAGCCCCAGAGCTGCTGCTAGACACATGGCATGGCCACCACGAACCTGCATTCAGGCGAAGTGGGCCCACGACTGTGTGCGAAACAGGGCAAGCTTCACAGGCGAGACCACCCCCATTCTAGTCCGCCCTTGGAGCCCCAGCAGGGTAGAATGTCTCTGTGGTTTCTGGAGCATACGGTTTTTTTCTCAACACTCTTGCCCTGTAGCCCTTCCCATTTGGAAGTGACCTGTCACTGTGTGTTTCTGAGAAGGCAGCTAGACGGCAGCCGGCGTTCGCCGAACCTGTCCTCGTTGTCGTCACTTCGTGGGGATTCTTTCTTTCGGGCCAAGACAGGCTGTGCTGGGGCTCCCATTCCTCCTCCCGCTTCAGAGAGAAAGGAACCACGGCTCTGTGACTGGCGCAGTGTGTGACGGGTCAAAAGCGGCGGAAGGAGGTTTCACACCCAGGCCTCGGGCCACTGAGCCAGCGCCACACGCTGCCTCCCGGTCAGCCGTCAGCGCTAGGCCGTCTGATTACACAACAGTTGCCAGTGATGGTTTTGAAAATCTAATTTCACTTCATGAGATAACTAGCAGCCTTCCTGTCGAGAAGCAGTGGTGGGAATTCATACTTTTGGGGAAAATATCTAATATTTTGAAAGATCACAGGCTGAGGCCGCCTCCCTTTCTCATGGTGAGGGGAGTGTCTGGGGTGAAGCTGCCTTTAGTCGCATCCAACAGCCCTTTCGGCAGCAGTGCCTCAGATTAAATTTGTAAACAGGATTTTGAGGAGATGCTTAAAACACTTGAAGAATTAAAGCCGCTCTAGTCAGTTAAAGGCAGTGACTTCTGTATGAATAATGGAGGTCCCCTCGCCTGTCCTTCTCGGCACTACTCTGGGCACTTATCTGCAGTTACTGTTTATATCAAAATAATGCAGGTGCGGATCTTCAGAGGCTCGGTGGGTGCGATATGGGACTGGTGATGGCAGGGTCGTGAGTTCAAGCCCCACACTGCGCATAGAGCTGACCTAAATAAGTAAATCCAGTTAAAAAAAATAACAAAAAGTATGTGTCTTTAAAGTTTTTTCTACCAGATCATTCGCTTAGTCCGACTTTGCCTTGAGTCCATGAAAACAACTGTAATACATGACCGTTGCAGAGCTGTTAGGGCTTGGGGAGCTCCAGAAATGGCATCACGAATGTGAATGGCTGACGAGCACATGAAAAGACGGAGCCCTCGTACACTGACAGTGGCAATGAGAGATGGTCCAACCACTTTGGAAAATGGCTTAGCAGTTTGCTAAAAAGTTAAATAAACATCCATTTACTGTGTCATCCAGCCATTTCCCTCGTCAGTGTTTACCCAAGTGAAAAGACGACTTAAGTCCCTACAAATCTGTGCGTGCTAGAGTTCGCAGCAACATCATTCGTAGTAACCAAATGCAAGAAACAACCAGGTGTTGATCAGCTAGTGAGTGAATAAATAAAATGTGATCTGTCCGTACAACAGCATACACCTTGACCGTAAAAAGAAGGAAGTACTGATGCAGGCTATGACATGGATGGACCTTAAGAACATGACGCCAAGTGACAGAAGCCAGACATAAAAGCCCACCTATTACGTGATTCCATTTAGATGACGGTTGTGGTAAATGCAGAACTGTAGAGATAGGAAGCAAATCAGTGGCTGCCGGGGTCTGAGGGCAGGAGCAGGGCTTGACCTCAGGTGGCACATGAGACTCTCTGGGGGCGATGGAAGCGCTCTACAGCTGGTTTGCGATGATGCCTACGCAGCTGTGTACGTGTGTGCGACCTTATAACACTGCACACTCGTGATGGGTGAACTCTGTGCTTCGTACAGAATAAGTCCATAAATACCTAAGTCACCCAAAAATGACATCCTAACAATAACTCCTGGTATACACAAATTTCATAGTATTTCTCAGTCTCAAATGTTTATAAGAAGGCTGTCACTTTATCTTGATGGAAGTATTCCACTTACAAGCCACAGAATAGTTCATATTTTGTCAATTTAAAGGCTAAAAGGGGATTTCCATTGTATCAGGCCTTTAAGGTCTAAACTAGACCTGTTGGGCCGGTGATTTTTTTAAAAAATGATCACTGCTATAGGTTGAATTGAAACCTCCCCCGTAAAAAATTCCGTGTATTGAAACCCTGACCGCCCCCCTTCCCGGTACCTCAGAGTGTGACCTTTTTAGAACTAGGTTCCTCGGAGGTGCAGTGAGTGCAGATGAGGTCATACTGAAGTAGGATGGGCCTCTGCTTCAGTAAGACTGGTGTCCTTATGCAGAGGGCAAATTTGGACACGGAGACACAGACACAGGGAGAACACCACGTGAAGACTAGAGTCTTGCTGCCACGAGCCAAGGAAGTCTACCAGAAGCGATGAGAAGGTCTGGAACAGGTGTTTCCCTAGGGCCTTCAGAGGGAGCCAGGCCCTGCCCACACTTTGGTGTAGGCCTTCCAGCCAGACAATGCACTCCTGTGGTTTAAGCCCCAGGCTGTGGTCATTGGCAAGACAGCCCTCATATGCTAATGTACTCACAGGCATAAAAATGGGTTTGAAATGCCATTTAGACTTGTGCACATTGAGTTTGTTGTTTTGTTATGACCTAGTCTCATCGGAATGCCATTGCCCCAGAGCAAGAGCAGCGCGCCCCAGAGCCCCTGCTGTTCCATTTGCAGAAGTTTTTCTGTTCTAGACAATAGTAATTTTTGAAAACATGACCTTTTCTGGAGTTAAAAACGATTATTTCAAGTTTTAGCCATATCTTACAGCTGCCTACTAATCACGTGTTCTTCTTCTTCGCCAGCTTGTCCTGACGGGAGCCATTCAGGTAGCAGACAAAGTTTCCTCGGGGAAGAGCTCGGTGCTGGTGCACTGCAGCGACGGCTGGGACCGGACCGCGCAGCTGACGTCCCTGGCCATGCTGATGCTGGACAGCTACTATCGGAGCATCGAGGGATTTGAAATACTGGTACAGAAAGAATGGATAAGTTTCGGACATAAATTTGCATCTGTAAGTGAACAGTCAAGCCAACGTGTTCCATGTCCATGTTTGAGATTGAGAGACTGGTGGTTAAGCCATATATTTGCTTTCGAAAAGAAAATCTGAGGAGTCAAATGAAAAGTATGTGCGATTCCTCGGGGGTCGTGAAAGTTGTTTCCGGAGACCGCTTTCTCCGTCTGCCCTATTTACAGTTTGACTTGAAAATCAGACCAGGAGCCTGCGTAGAAGGGTTGAAATTGAGACTGTGACCATTCTTTCTCAGCTACAATTATAGCCATTAGAGCCAAATACCTTTTACAGAGCCGCTAGACTCGTTCAAGGCTTTATTATTGTTACTATCATTATTATTCTCTGACGCACAATTTGAAAATTGAGAGAACCTGTTAAAATTCATATTTCCAGGTCTGAAAAAGCCTTTAAAAAAAAAAAGAAAGAAAAGAAGATTTATTTAGTTATCTGTTTGAGAGAGTGAGAACACACGCAAGCATGAGCACGGGGAGGGGCGGAGGGGGAGAGAGGCCTCCAGCGGACTCCCCGCTGAGTGTAGAGCCTGGCGCAGGGCCTGATCTCATCACCCTGAGCTCAGGCCCAGAGCGGAAGTTCAGAGTCAGACACGCTTAACTGACCGGGCTGCCCAGGTGCCCCTGAAGAAGCCTTTTTAACAAGCTCCCTCAGGTGATCATTGTTAATAAAAATAAATGGTGAGGCTTTTGTCTTGTTCTTAGGAGAGAAAGAACTTCACTTACTAATGACCACACCGTTTTGGACGTGGTCTTGAGGCTTCGGCCGTGAGGGTTGGCCCCTCAGCACGCTAACTTAACGGCAGGCTGAGCTGATGGCATTGGGGTAGTATAGATGTTTATGTTTGACTTCCGGTATTCCTAAACCTTTGCACATTTCTATATTGCCAAGGAAAAACATACACCATTTACTCTCTGAGAAACTTGGCATTTGGAAAGCAGATTGATGAGTTGTATTGTCACACTTTGTGGGTTATATATGCTTTCTCGGTTTTGTACCCGTAACTGAAAACAAATCATCTCCATCCTTTCGTTTCAGAGAATAGGCCATGGTGATAAAAACCACGCCGACGCGGACCGGTCTCCTATTTTCCTCCAGTTTATTGACTGTGTATGGCAGATGTCGAAACAGGTAAGGGATGTGTACGGGATAAAATTACATTGGACTTCACGTTTAAGTGTTTTGATCTAATGTCCGGCATTTGCCTCACAGTACGCAGGGCCGAGAGAGATGAAATGAGTCTGGCCCTACGCGAGTCATTGCTGAAGTCGGGTGGTGGGTACGTGGGGTTTGCACTTTTATTCTCGCAGCTATTTATGCCTGGGATTTTCCGTAATGTTTTAAAAATTCAGTATTTAACTGCGTCCTCTCTCCTAACGGAATCCCAACTCGTCTTTTCCGTTGCCTCGGGACCAGCCTGTGCACCTAAGACCCCATCAGTGCTGAAACTACCCAGTGTGCCTTGTATGCTCAGGAGAACCCAGAATATCAGCTGGTTTTCCTCTGATCCCTTTCCTTGACCCTCCTTCGAACTCCTCGGTCCTGTGCCGCTCACTGAGTAGTGAGCTCTAGGGCGTATGCAAATGGCAGCCTCTGCTAGTCCCAAGTTTTCATGCTTTGTGGGCGTGTTTGTTTTTGTCTAGTTCCCTACAGCTTTTGAGTTCAATGAACGATTTTTGATTACAATTCTGGATCATCTGTATAGTTGCCGGTTTGGGACTTTCTTATACAACTGTGAATCTGCGCGAGAGAAACAGGTGAGTGGAAATGCTCATCCTTTTAGTTAACTGTGTCGTGTCTTCCATGAAATAGAAAAAAAAAAATTTATTTTTCGATAGCTTGGTTTGTGGGAAATGTAGAGGGTTTATTGAGTGTCTGGCATTTTCTGCGGGGGAGGGGGTTAGACTTGGACTTTGAGAGTAGGAATGACTTTAAAGGTATATAAGGTCCCCCTCCCAAAACACCATAAAAACATCAGGAAAGGGCATTGTTTTAAAGGCACAAACCTACAGGAACAAAGAAGATGAGAAAGGAGACATAGGCACCAAATTTGGGGACTCTGACAGAGGGTTCTTCTCGAGAGAGCACGAGAGTGGGCTGGGGACCTGCGTGTTATCAGGGGGTGAGGTGAATGGCAGTGAGCCCCAGCTGGCAGTTCCCCAGAAGCTAAGCAGAGAGTTGTCCTGTGGCCCGGCAAGTCCACTCCCAGGCACATACCCAAGGGCAATGAAAACAGGAGTTGAAACGAAAGCACACAAATGTTCAAAGAGCTAAAAGGTGGCAACAACCCCGGGTCCATCCGCTGATGACAGGATGAACAGAACGCAACCTAGCCACACGCTGGCCTAGCAAAAGGAAGGAAGTTGTGCCCCAGGCTACCGTGTAGACAAACCTTGAAAACACGCTCATGAGGGGAGCCAGATGCAAAAGCTCACAGATGGCATGATTCATTGCTAGGAAATGTCCAGAATAACAAGGCCATCGGGGCAGAAAGCAGATGAGTGTTTGGGGGGGGGCCTGATGTGGGGGGAGAAAGCGGAATGTGTGCTCAGTGGGTTTGAGTATTCCATTCGGGGTGCTGAAGATCTCTCAGAACTGGAGAGGGGGGCGGTGGCACAAATGAATTGTAGACTTCAAAGTGGTGAATTTTATAGTACATGAACCCCACCTCGATATTAAAAAAAAAAAAAATCATCTCTGGGGAAACGGAGCCCAAGAGAGGAAGAACCGAAAGATACCAGCACCTGTGGTTCCCCACAGTGCGGCTCCGGCGCTGAGCCTCGTGGTCCCAGGGCTTCCAGTCGGCTCTTCAGTAATAGCAGATAGCCCGGAGGGAGAGAAGCCGCTCGGACAGAATGGTTACCAGGTAGGGAGGGGAGAGAGGTAGACAGGCAGCTAGCATCACATAGCCCCAGGAAGATAAGTAAATGTTGGTACTGTGATGTAATAACAGGATATTGTTTGGAAAGACTATGTAAAGATCAGAAAACAACTTGAAATGAAAAGAGGTTAAAAATCCAGAAGAAGAGTTGAAAGGTGAAGTGGAAATCTAGAGACTGTGGTAGAAGATGGAAAGAAGGTGAGCACACCAGGAGACCAGTCCTAGAGTCCAATCTCTAGATAATAGGGCATCCAGAAAGAGAAAACAGGGAGACCCGAGAGCAGGAGGTCACTGAAAGAATATGAGACTATTTCCCAGGGTTGAAGTATATAAGTTTCCACACTGAAAGGCCTGCCACGTGCCCAAGCATTGCAGACCAAAACAGGCCCAAGCTAAGGCCCGTCTTTGTGAGGTTTCAAAACACCAGGGACAAAGAAAAGATCCTTCAAGCTTCCAGACAGAAAAGGAATGGGTCATTTGCAAAGAAACAGATAGAAACAGATCAAGAAGGCAAAATCCTTCAATGGCGGTGTTGGAAGCCGGAAGTCCGTAGAGCATTGCCTTCAGAATTTTAATGGAAGATGATTTCAACCTAGAATTCTCTAAACACTGAACTGTCAGCCAGCTGTTTAGGCGGACCAAAGATATTCTCAGACATGCATGGCACCAAGAGTTCCCTCCCACACCAAACCATTTCTCTGGAAGCTCCTGGAGTGTTGGCTCCATGCAAACAAGAAAGAAGACTGTGGAACTCAGGAAGCCGGAGCTGCAGCTCGGAGAGAGGCAACAGGGGATGCTTGGGGCGAAACAGAGACGCCATCGTAGGTGTGTGGCTGGCTTTCCCCTGAGGAGGAAACGGGGAGCGCCTGAGGTGCTGAGTGTCTTGACAGAAGTTTGAGATGTTGGAGGAAGAGTTCAGGGTTAAATTCACAATAAATGCCAACAACAGATAATAGGATACGCAGAATAGATGGTTAGATGGAGGGAAGATGACAAAATTTGTGCAGGAGAAGAAGTCACAGAAAGGGATGCAGGGCCTGCCCGAGAGTAGTATTTGCTTCGTCACAGGAATCTGACACTAAATGTCAGCCTCCTGAAAGCCGTGCTTCCTGCTGGGAGCACAGGGCAGGACAGAGAGCGTGAGTGCTCAGAGCCGCACGGCCCCCCGGCTGGCAGGGAAAGCATATTATTTAGAGATACGGAGGTTAAGTACCAGATAGTCAAAGCAATCAACTTAAAAATATCAAACACAGTTGCTTGTGGGGAGCTGAGAGATAGCTGAGGTTTTTTTTTTCTTTTTTTATCCATAACAAACCTGTGCAGGCTATGTGACTTTTTATATGTGCACGCAGGGGCGCTTGGTGCCTCAGTTGTTAAATGCCTGCCTTCGGCTCAGGTCAGGATCCCAGGGTCCTGGGCTCGAGCCCTGAGTTGGGCTCCCTGCTCAGCGGGAACCTGCTTCTCTCTGTCCCACTCCCCCTGCTTGTGTTCCCTCTCTCATGTCTCTCTCTGTCAAATAAATAAAATCTCTTAAAAATTATTAAACTCTGTGCATGTATAAAACTAAAAGCAAGCATGCAAATGAATACAACCCAGCATAGCTTGGGGCATCGGAAAGGTACCAGTAAATGAAATTTGAGGTGGATTCCAAGGAAGACAAATTTATGCTGCCATATTTCTTGTTCACATTAATGAAATATGTATGTTAAAGACATTTCTTCAGTCACTTATTTCAAGCCGTTCTTTTTTAGCTCCCAGTTTTAGCTCTTTGGTCCTTGCTTATTAACGTCATTACTGGGAAGAGTCTCAGAGGCCGCCTTTGGTAATTTTAACAATCACACCTTTTATTTCCCAAGCTTTGGGTTTTTTTTTTTTTCTAGTTTATGCTCAGAATCGGTAAAGATCTCTAAAAAACAGTGAAAACGTGGATCTCTGCATGAGATCATGGACACCAAGTGAGAAAGTAACGATTCAGTGAAGTTAGTTATCCAGGTGTTTTCACATATCCGCACGTCAGCGTGATAGCAAGCGAACATCTGGATGCTTGGTTAAAAACAACTTCCTATCTGGGTCCCTGCTGTCAAGTAGGCACAGGTTAAGATTTTACAGTTCTAACATATACAGAAATGAAGAAAGCCGACAGGATCGTATGATCGTTTTTCTCTCTGCTGAATTACCAAGAGCATACTGCCTATCTGTTCCCAGATGTTTTACCTAGCCAGGAAGTGTCGTCTTAGCTCAGTGAATTACATTTAATGAGACAGCGTCCTGCATCTCTGTCTTCTGGCAGAAACAGTGGCTCTCCAGCTAGGCCATTATCTCTGCAAATACTAGTAAGTGGCTGCCGAACACTCACTGGCCCATGAGGCTTTTTGAGCTATTCTGGGGCTAACGTAAATGTTTGATTCGAGTTGAGGCTCAACTGTAGTGCCATGGGCTGAAAGATGGTTTGTGTACTTGTGTGTTTTGACTTCAGCTTCCTGCTTTCTCTTTCTCCGTAGAAAGTTACAGAACGAACGGTATCTTTGTGGTCGCTGATCAACAGTAATAAGGACAAGTACAAAAATCCTTTCTATACTAAAGAGATCAATCGAGTTTTATATCCAGTTGCCAGTATGCGCCACTTGGAGCTTTGGGTGAATTACTACATTAGATGGAACCCCAGAATCAAGCAACAAGTAAGTGAAGGGAGGTCGCTGAAAGGCGGTGCTATTAATAGTCTGCCTTTGGGTTTCGATAATGTTACGCAGTAGTGCTTTTGTTTTAATATCGTGACAGGGGAAATGAACTAAAAAAAATCATACTTGCTTTCAAATGCAACTTTAATTAAAAATTGGTTTTAATTACTAAGCCACTTTATTTTGATTGGTGTTAAACTTCGATTCTTAAATTTTTTATTTTATTTATTTATTTATTTATTTTACTAAAATGTAAACCGCAAGCTCTGGAAAAGTTTTGGGTGTTGTTTGCCAAGGATTTGCTTCAATTAGTGGACACTGTTGCACATAAGACAATTCTTTCAAGTGAGTGGACTTAGAAGAAACAAAGCAGTTTCTTCTGTCTGCTTCACGTGTCTGTACTGGGTCAGCTGACATCAGAGTGCACTTCACTGAGGACCTTTGCTTCTGAAAAAAAGATAATTGATCTGTCAGCAGGTAGTACATTCGGTTGGCCATTCAGCAACCAAAAAGGGAAATAATGATTTTTTGGCGAAAAAGTCCGTATCTTGTTGAAGACACGCTCAGGCTTTCCACTCTCCCACTTCACTCCATCCGGAAGCGGACGGGAAGCACAGCCTGTGTGTGTAAGGGCTCAGAAGGGCTCTGATCTGTGACTTGTTTGAAGCGCTATAAATACTTCGTATTTGCAGCTGCTCCTTTGTGAAGGTTCGCACCTTCTCCTGTGGTTTGGATGGCGGGCTACCTGTTCGCACGGGCCAGTCTTGTAAAAGTGCCAGCTTTAATCCCGCTAGAAATTGCAGGGCGATAGCCGGGCCCGGGTGCTGCGCTCTGTCTCTTAGACTGCTGATCCCACTCGTGCAGCTGGCCGCACGCCAGGCTGTGCCCTCTCTCTCTGCTGGGGACGGCCCGCTTCAAGCCGGCACTCTCGTTTCAAGGTCTCTGCTGCTCCCGTGAAAGGCTTCTGCCATTCAGGAATGGTGGAAATGTGTAATCTCTTGGAAAGTGACAAATTTCAGGGCTTGAGAACGCTCGCTTGCTTAGTCGGGGATTTGAGAAGCACAGTGAGGGAATTTCTAGCCTTCGGAATATCAAGTAAAGAGGAAAAAGGCATTTTGCCAGGGTTCTAACTGCTGTTACAGGGGCCATGTTCCTTTTCTAATAAAAAAAAAAAATACATATATATTGGGGCACCCGGGTGGCTCAGTGGGTCAAGCCTCTGTCTTCCACTCGGGTCATGATCTCAGGGTCCTGGGATCGAGCCCCGCATCGGGCTCTCTGCGCAGCGGGGAGCCTGCTTCCCCCACTCTCTCTCTGCCTGCCTCTCTGCATACTTGTGATCTCTCTGTGTCAAATAAATAAATAAAATCTTTTAAAAAATACATATATATTATATAGATGTGCAGTGTCTCCTATAATCTGATCCTTTTCTGTATTTATTGTGACTTTTTTTTTAAAACATTAGTAATTAGAAAGTATCGCTAATTTCTGTACAGATTGTCTAATCTCCCCTCACCCATTTGTACTGGAGAAATTCTTAAAATTCAAGGAATTTAGAGCAATTCACCTCTGAACATATGAAGGTAATAACTGTGTGACAAGTAGGAAAAAAATCATTAGAATAACTTACTACAGTGTATCTACCCCTTTATTTTTGGAGAGCTTAGCAAAATGGAACTGGGCCAGATAGGAATACACATTTCTTGATAGAGGTTTCTATTTTGAGACAGTAATTGGTCTGTATTATGATCTGTGAAATTTACTCAAAAAGGAAAGTAACTTATCCTTTCCATATAGATTTTCGGAATGTGGAGGGTGCTACACGTATCTTTGTATTCTCAGAGCTGTGGTGGGGTGGGAGGGTGATTAAGAGATTAAGAAGAGGTCATCTCTGGCCCCAGGACCTCCCAGGCTGACGGGGGTGCCCAGAACATGAGCCGATGATAGTGCTCAGGGAAAAAATGTTATAATGGATGTGTGAATTAAATGCATTACATTTCCTTAAAGATCTCCCGTAGAACATTATTTCGTACAGAAGTAGATTTAAATCGGATCACGTAGGACTTTTTAAATTATAAATTGTAAACCTCAAGGAATATATTTAACCACTTAAAAGTTCAATTGTTGTTCAGTTGTGTGGCCCAGTTGGTATACAGACAGCGGGTACCTGTCGTATATATACGAGCAGTACTGAAAGCGACAAATGCAGCTACAGCCCATCTGTCACATGAGCTCTGGCCTAGAAGAAGGAAGGGTTCGAGTGCGTTTTAAAAGCAAGAACCACCAACCATTGCTGCGACATAAAAACTCAGTGGAGTTGACGGAAAGAGCAATGCTTACCTTTGAAGGGCTATGGCAAAGCCCATCTGGTGCATGTATTGAGACGAGGGTGTTGCTCATCCCGGAAGTGGAAGTATCCCGCGAGTCCTGTTAAGAGCCTGAATGAGGCCTCGGGCCACCAGGGAGCCTCCTCTGGGACTCCCGCGGCTGTTGCGCAGGCGCACGGTGCCGCGCTCCTGTCTGCCCCGCAATCGCCAAAGGGTGAGCCAAAGGGTGAGCCAAAGGGTGAGAACAGGGGCAGTCACATAGAGACAGGCTGACCCGTGTGGCGCTTAAGTCATTTCTGAGGGGAGCCCCAAAAGGAATGTGACCCTAAAAACTGCCCAAAGGCCAGGATGCTTCCTCTCTTCACTAGCTGTAGTGTGCTGTGCGGAGCACACGCTGGGCTCCACGTTCGGTCCGGGGGAGGGGCCGGGCTGTGCCTTTGCAGCCACTTGACTTTCAACTTCATTTCTTGTAATTTTGTGTTTTGGACTCTTTCCTCGTATCCTCTCAATGGTTTGTGTTTGTCTGTAGGCTAATGGCTTCTGGGTATTTTGTACCCATCAGCAGACCGAATTCTCTTTATTTGGAATCATTCCTCGGTCTGCTCTCTTGAGATTTCTAATTATACAGCCTTGTCATCTACAAAAATGGTTTTTACCTCCGATTCCTTTTTCTTGTCTAATTGTCCTTGCTGGCATAGTAACAAACTGATTCTGGTAGTCATCCGAAAAGACGGAATTTTAAAAATAGCCAGGACAGCTTTGGAGGAGAATATCGAGGAAGAACTTGCCCTGCTCTTTGCAAGGGTGGAGCCTGGAAGCAGACGGCGCAGATGGGGAGCCCCGGGAGGTGATGCAGAGGGCAGAGGACGGACCGTCCTTGCACAGCAGATCAAAGTGGACGTGTCTAAAATGGATCCCCTGGTCCCCAGAACCTATTCCTGCTGCCATCTCTCCCATTGTGGATCTTGGACACTCCATCCTAGTCGCTCTGGCCAGAAACCAGGGAGCCCTCCTCGACTCCCTTCTCTCTTGCACCCCCTTATGTGGTCTGTCGGTGAAGCCCGCTGGACTTGGCCTTCAAAACCCACATGACCCCAGACCCTCCGTACCAGTCCTCCCGCTGCTGGCCTGGTGCGGGCCGTGCGGTGCTGCCTAGACTTCTAGCTGGACTCCCGAATTCCACCTTCCTTCCCTCCAGTCTGTTCTCAATATGGTAGCCAGAGCGGTCCTTGCAAATAAAGCCCATCCCAGATCCCACCGCCCCTCCACTCAAAACTGTCCCGGGAGCTGCTCACCTCACCAGACACCAAAGTCCAGGTCCCTGCAGTGGTTTCCACGGCCAGATGCAGCGTCCCACCAGCCCTGCCCCTCTTAACCCTGCTCTGCTCCCTTTCCGGAGTGTTCCTAGCCCTTGAACAGCCCCTGTCACTCAGACTTGTGGTATTCTTCATTTGTCTGTCTCCCTCTGCTGGAAGGAAAATGCCATAAAAATGGGGATTTGGGGACGCCTGGGTGGCTCAGTGGGTTAAAGCCTCCGCCTTCGGCTCGGGTCATGATCCCAGGGTCCTGGGATTGAGCCCCGCATCAGGCTCTCTGCTCAGCGGGGAGCCTGCTTCCCCACCCCGCCTGCCTCTCTGCCTACTTGTGATCTGTCTGTCAAATAAATAAATAAAAATCTTAAAAAATAAAATGGGGATTTGGGCCTCTTCGTTCACTGAGGGGTCCCAAGTGCCCAGAACAGCAGCTGCCCGCAGCGGAATACACAGAGAAAAATGGACGAAAGACAGTAGCAGGTTGTGCACAGTACCTGCTGGGTGTTAACGCGCTCTACCAAGCACTCCTGCTCTTTTTGAAAAAAAAAAAAAAATTTAATTTATTTGAGAGCACGAGAGAGAATACACATGCAGGGAGAGCAGAGGGAGAGGGAGAAGCAGACTCCCCGCCGAGCAGGGAGCCCGACGCGATGTGGGGCTCCATCCCAGGACCCCAGGATCATGACCTGAGCCAAAGGCAGACACTTAACTGACTGAGCCACCCAGGCGCCCCCAAGCATTCCTGTTCTAATGCCACGTGTGCCTTTCTGAAACATTTCACCTTCTGCGGCCCCAGTAAAGGAACAGGGCTTACAGGAAGAATGGGATTAGGCGCAAGGAGGAGACCTCCTCCAGCCTGTGGACGCTTGTAACTAGAGCTCTGATGGACACACCGGTGCGGGCCCCTGGCTGGCTCAGTCGGTAGAGCATGCAACTCTTGGTCTCAGGGTTGTGAGTTCAAGCCCCGCTCTGGATGTAGAGGTAACTTAAAAATAAAATTTTTAAGAAAAGAAAGAAAAGAAAAAGAAACCCCAGTGCCACTGGAAATGCGTGGCGTTTTTACCTGGCCTCTGTCGACCACTCCTTGGCAGACACTGGGGTGGGCTGGTGTACCCCCAAAAGACACGTCCACTCTGAACCTGGCAATGTGACCTTATTTGGGAAAGGGGTCTTTAGAGGTATTACTTAGTTAAAGATCTGAAGATGCCATCCTTCTGGATTTGGAATAGTTCCTACGTCGTGTGACAGGGGTCCTTATAAGAGAAAACGGACGGGGATTTGAGCCACAGACACTTGTGGAAAGAACACCCTGTGGAGACAGGAGGCGACAAGGATGTGACCACAAGCCAAGGACACCTGGTGCCACTGGAAGCTGGAAGAGGAGAGGAAGGAGCATCCCCTGGAGCCCCCGGAGGCAGCACAGCGCCCCCGTTGCGTTAAGCACTGCCGCTGTCCCCCGGGTCGTGCTCATTTGCTATGGTGGCCCCAGGAAGCTCAGACATAGTGTTAATCCCCGGGGCTCCCGCGAGGGCCATGACCCGGCCCGCTGTCCTCCACACTGTGGGCCAAGGCCAGGGCACGGCCTGCTTCAACTCCCTTGTTGGGGTTCAGAGCCTACCAGGTAGAAAGCAGGATGGTCCCAGAAGCCACTGGTGCCAAAGGAATGGACTTCTGTAGCCTTTTGGCCTTTTTCTTAATGCCTTCATAGACTGCTCAAGCTTTCGAGAAGCTTGCCTTTGATCACTCACAGCATGCTGGTGAGAGAGCCTCCTGGGGGCTGTCGTGTTGTGTATCTTGGCCCGGGTGGGTGATGGCATTAGTGCACATCTGTGTAAAGGCTCGCTGAGCTGACCAGTTCAAGATTGGTTTGCATTCCCGGCGTAATGTATGTATCAGTACAGGAGTTTAAAGAATTGGCATGCTGGGGAGAATCACATTCTGTCCTCACGTGACTTCTAACCTCTGGAGTGCCACGAGACCCCCACTGATCCGTGAAGGAAAGGGGCGGCATGGCGACACCGACCGTGACGGCTGACCTCGCTCTGCCAGCAGCCCCGTGAGGTCTGTGCGGGTCCCACTCCCATCTCCCTGGCAGGGAGGTGCAGGCTCTTGGGTTAAGTCCTCTGGCTGCTGAGAGGCAGACCCGAGCTTCGCCCCTGAGGCTGACGGGCCCGGGAGCCCCGACTCCCCGTCGCTGCGGGAGTGCGGAGATGAGCCGCGCCTTATTCACTCGGGGACGCGGCTGGGCTCGAGCGCAGGGACACGGGTCAAGACGCCAGTCAATACACACAGAATACCGAAGAGCACCATCAACGTAGGCCTCCACAAGAGAGACCAGAACGGCGTATTTCGTTTCCCGATACTCACGTATAGGAAGAGTGTCACGAATCTACACGGGGAAGAAGGCCGTGCGCCTACTGGAGGAGAGTTGTGGCCTCCGGAAATGAAAGAGCAGTGGGCTTGGGGCCGGGACACGTAGGAGACCGGAGCCGTGTCTGGGTTGATAAACCTTAAAAAGATGGTGAGGCAAATGCGAGGCCATGTGTCCATGAGCTTATGTCTTGGTGGCAAAGAGCTGGGTGTCTCACCCTTTGTACTTTTCTGTATTTCTGACCAACGCTGAAGGTCAGTCCGGGGGTTTCCTGGGAAAAGCTCTAACGCCCGTCTGTGCTTCTTTGCAGCAGCCCAACCCTGTGGAGCAGCGCTACGTGGAGCTCTTGGCCTTGCGTGACGAATATATACAGCGGCTCGAAGAGCTGCAGCTCGCCAGCTCCGCCAAGCTCTCCGACCCCTCGACCTCGCCGTCCGGTCCTGCCCAGATGATGCCCCACGTGCACACTCACTTCTAGGAGGGAGCCCCAGCGCTGCGCCAGAGCTCCGAGTAAAGGAGAGACTTGACTTTCACTTGGGGGCCTCTGTACAAAGTAGATTAAAACATTTGCCTCCGTGTAGAACTTGAACTAACATAATCTTAAACTCTTGAATATGTGCCTTCTAGAATACATATTACAAGAAAACTAGTGTCTACAGGGCAATCAGAAGAAAGGAACCAAGATGGTTAGCCAAGTGGAAAATCCGGACACCTTTCAAGGACAGTTTTTGAAAGAGAAAATTGAAATTGAGTTGACCTCTTTCGAAATACTGTGTCTACAATATGTATTTTGTGGGCCTAATTGGAACGACATTATTTTAAACTGAAGTGAAAAAAAATAGGTTTGTGAACCGGATTTTCCTTGGGCTGCTTCTCATAGTTGCTTTGGTGTAAAACGAGCCCAAATGTGAGAGATGTTGTTGCCAAAACCAAATCGAGCTCATCCTCTGAGGCGTCATCCAAAAGCAAGGTGTTGAAATAATTGCCAAACTTTATACCATCGTGAGTGGTGGCTTAAAGAGAAATAGCTGCGTAGATGAGTTTTTCGTTCTTTTGAAATTTTGGAATCTGATGTGTTTTCCCGTAATTTTCAAGAGGAGCATATTTTTATATTACACTGATGGGGCCCAGTCGAATATGATTTGATTTTTTTTTTCAACTTTTTGCCAGTTCTGTTTTCTAAGTTCTTCTATCAGCTTGCCTGAAATTCTGACCCATTTTCAGGTTGTGGAAAAGCCCTTAGCACTGTTGGAAGATGTTGGGGGCACTGTGCTGCTTAGGTGAATGTTTTTGCAAACATCGCTCTAGTCCGACCAGCTTATCCGCCAAAGCGTAGGGCTGGCCATCTAGGATGCATGAGCTGTCGCTAGAGCTTCGTCCTTTGAAATTAAAGCCGCAGATGTACATTTGTCGAGCGTGCGTGGTGTTGGATGCCCCTCCCCCCAAGTGTGCATTAAACTGGTTCTACACATTTTTACTTGAAATGTACCCGGCAGTTTGTGTTTTCAGGTTTTTGGGGAGTTTCGTTTTGTTTTTGTTTTTGTTTTTTGTTTTTTGTTTTTGTTTTTGTTTTTGTTTTGTAGTCGTAGTGCTAGTGGTAAATGAAGTTTCAAATACAGTTCTATTTGATATCTGAACTAATTCATTTAGTTACGTATATTTGTAAAAGTTAAGGCTAGAGTTAAAACAATTAATGTTTTCAAGTGATTTGTAAAGGACTATTTATAGCTAATATGGTTTTGTTTTCAATGAATTAAGAGAGATTAAATATATCTTTGTAAATTATTTTATGTCACAGCTTAATTGGTCTACCAAATAAGACATCTCAAATACAGTAGTATCATGTATAAATTTTGTATGTATAAGAAATTTTATTAGACATTCTCTTGCTTTTTGTAAACGCTGTAAATAGTTCATAAATTAACAAAGTGTCACTCCATAAAAAGAAAAAGGAATACTAATAGCTTAAAGGATTTTGTGAAATGTCATGAAAATCATCATGACAATAATGACTAAAGACCTGCTGTAATAAATGTATTAACTAAAATAGCACTCTGTTTCCGGGAGTGTAACTGTGTGTGTGTTGTTGGGGGAGGTAATGGGTGTTTTGTCTTCTCCTGCCTCTACGTCACATGCTCTTGGTCTTACTAGAAGCCTTGCAGGGCTCTCCCCAAACTGCAGCAGTATGGTCCATTTGACTGTATTAACAGTGGCAATTTTAAGTCGTAGCTGTCTTAAAGTCCGGAGAGCTTCCGCAAAAGAGCCAGGGTATGTGGACGCGAGACATTAGACTCCGGATGCAGAACACAGCGGCCGCCATTAAGGGATGGTGAGACCTTGATGGAAGTAAGCCATAGTCGGTGTCTCTTGTGCTTAAGATTTCAAAATTGTTTTCAAATAGTATAGCTGGTTGGAAATTATGTGCATTCTAAGAATGCTAAATAGTTCAAGCAGTAAACTAAAATTAACTTTTTTTAAAAATCTGAATAGGACTCTTTAAAGATTAAGTTTCTTTGCAGAGCGTTGTTGCCCCAAAGTCCCACAGCATTAAAACGAATGTGCACAGGTGTCACACTGAAGTTCGCGTCTCTTGAGTTTCCAGTGCATAGCCTTATAGCTCTGCCAATGGGAACGAAACAGAGTCATCTCTCTTCTGGGAAAGCCCTTCAAATAAGTTGCAGTCATAGAGATTTTTGATAATGTGACAGTTTTCCCAAACTATGGTCCTAGCCCTTCCTGATATACTTAGGTAACACACTGAAGCTTATCCGTCTGCTTTTTTGGTAGGAATAATACTCAGAACTCTCCCAAGTAGTTCATCGCCTGCAGCCCTGTGTACAGAACACAGATTTGTGGGTCGCTCATTTGGACAACTCTTGTGGCATTTGGGACATTAGACAAAAGCAGGGAATGTTCTTAAGTGGGAGACTTTGTCACACAGTACTTAAATCTGTGGCTGGAAGACACGGCCAGAAGCAGAAGCAGAAGCAAGGGGACCTCCAGAGCAAATAAGAAACATATGCAAGGTGTGTCCCACAAACGAGGATTAGCACATCTGCAGGAAAATACTATGGTTGAAATAGATTGCAGTCCAATTGTTGGAGGTTCACAGAATCACTCATTGGAAGTGAGTCTAATCCGCCGACATCCATTGGTGGGCGCACAACTGCATTAAAGAATGATTAGCAAAGTCTTCTGCATTAAATGTATGTGGAAGATAAAAGCTCAGCAAACCGAAGCTCGTTTCCTCAGGAGGCTTAGATTCAGACACAGGTTAGTCCTTATTTGCGAAGACGATAATGTGTTTAACCGCCTAGGTAGGGTAGCTACACATTTGCACATGACTGTTAGTCCTAATGGTTTATTTTCCAGTAGCTCTGGACAACATGACTTACTCATTTATAGCTGGTAATACTTATGTGCTTCTGAAAGTGAATGTATTTCCCAGTGCATTCCACATAAATCACAAAAGAAAGTTGTTCACCTCGTGTCAGGGGCCCTGATCCCACAAACTTGTCTTAGCTGGGATGCACGGAGACCTGGGCTCCTGCCTGAGCTCTGGGGCAGTTGGAAGGTCTGAGGCCTTCCCAGCTTTCAGAAGTGATGGATCTGGAGGCCTCGGTGTCCATCTGTTCAGCTAGGGTATGGGCTTCACGTTCTCGAAGTTTCCTTCCAGTTCAAACAGCCCTTCCTAGAAAATGCATTTTAATCACTCGTGCACATACAAGATTTATGGCACAAAACAACATTTGCCTCCCGTATTAGCTTCCTGTTTCTGCTACAAGAAATCACCACACATTTAGAGTCACAGAAGGTATCTACCTTCTTACAGTTCTAGAGGTCAGAAGTCTGAAATTGGTCTCACTGGCTTTAAGTCAAGGTGTCAGCAGGGCTGTGTTCCTTCTGGAAGCCCTAGGGGAGAGTCCTTTTCCTTTTCCACCTTCTCGTGGCTGCTTGCTTCCCCAGATTGGTGGCCCATTCCCCTGTCTCTTAAGCCAGCAGCATCTCGAATGTCTGGACTCTGACTCGTCTCCCTGCCTCGTTGACATTTACAGGCCCCTGGCAATCATACCAGGCCCACCCGGAGAGCCTAGGCCAGTCTCCCCATCTCAGGGCCAGCTAACTGGTGACTTCAATTTCCCCCACTACCTTAATAACCCCGTGCTGTGTAAGCTACCGTACTGCCAGGTTCTGGGGAGTAAGATGTGGACATGTTTTGGGGGAGGGGGCGTCATCATGCCCACTGCACTGCAGTCTGTTCAGCTTCGGGTCTAAGCAGGGTGCGAGAGGTCAAGACACCGCTAGGCTCGCCCATCACCAGCCATGCAGTTACTTTAGGTAAGGGCCAGCTCAGTCCATTCTGTGACCTCTCAGAGGAAATCCAACCTTTTAGTTGCCTCTGGCCCCCTCCCCCCAGTTCTGGCTCTCCTTTCTATCCTGGCATCTGTCCAAAGCCAGACCATGTGCTTTCAACTCCCTTGGTCCCTAAACGGAGCAAAGGGAGCTATTTACTGGGGCCGTATGTGCTGCACACTATACTATCTGGCATCCCCACAGACCTTATCAAACGGATAGGTTTCGTGTTTGTTTGTTTGTCATTTTTATTTGGAAACAGAGATGAGTGAAACAGTGGCCTCCTTCGAGGAGCACCTGGCCTAGAGGGAAGACTGTTGGGTTAACGGCTAATTCCCACGCAGGGAGGGTGCCTCCCGCTCAGACAAAGGCAGACGGAGGGCTTTGGGAGGTCAGGGAGGAGCTTCTTGGGAACGCAGTCAGAACTGAGTCTTGAAGGACGCCTGGGTGGCTCAGTCGGTTAAGCAGCTGCCTTCGGCTCAGGTCATGATCCCAGCGTCCTGGGATCGAGTCCCACATCGGGCTCCTTGCTCAGCAGGGAGCCTGCTTCTCCCTCTGACTCTGCCTTCCACTCTGTCTGCCTGTGCTCGCTCTCTTTCGCTCTCTCTCTCACAAATAAATTTAAGAAAAAAAAAAAAAAAGAACTGAGTCTTGGAAAGGTAGGAAGCCTAGGTAGGAGCTCGGTCGCATCTGTCTTTGGGGAAATGCATATTCAAACCACAATGAGATAGTATCCCACAGCCACATGGGCAAAACTTTTAAAAGTCTGGCAATCCCAAGCATTGAAAAGGTTGTGGGCCGATAGGAATTCTCCTATGCTGCTTTGGAGAACGGTTGGTATCATCTGGTCAAATCGATGCCTACCTTAGGAGGTAACATTTTTCCGCTCTCAGGCACGTAGATGCCCTTGAGAAATGAGAATTTCATGCACCAAAAGACATGTACAAGAATATTCATTGCGGCATTGCCTCTAATGCCTCCCCCAAAACTTGAAACACATCAAATACCCAAGTACAGTAGAACGGAAGAGTTGTGGTGTCTGGAGTCATCCACACACACGACGAATGACCAAACTACAGCTACAAGCGACACGGATGACTTCCATGAGCTTGTTGGTTGAAAGAAGCCAGATACAGAAGCATATATACAGTATCACTCCATTCGTACAAGTTCAAAACCAAACAAAACTGTTGTTTTGCTGTGTGTACATGGTAAAACAACAAAGAGAAGCAAAGAAATCGTCACCATAGACGGAAACTGTACAAATAGAAGCATCTGGTCCTTTAAACATGATGCAGTAGGTACAGAACCCAAAGAAAGTTGGCGTTCCTGGATCGTAACGTGCACGGGACTGGGGGAAGATGCCCAAATGTTAGGCAGGAGCTGGGCAGGGAACTCCGTCCAGGCCCTGGTAAAGAACGGGCATTTTCTTCTCTGGGCTGTAGGAGCTGCTGAAGGAGTCTACTGGGGTGGGGGAGGGCGGTGATCAAATGTGAGCCGCCGTGGCAGCCGGGGCAGGGTAGGCTGTAGGGCGGCAAGACGGGACAGGCCAGCTTGAGGCTCTTGCCGTTGACCGGACATAGAGCACTGGGCCTGGAGTGTGGACGAGTAGAGAGATCAGAGTGGAGGGGTAGGCGGGGGCAGTGCTCAGGCCTGTTTGGGACATGCTGAGTACACTGTACACAGAAACGCAGATTTACAGACAAAATTGCTCAACAGGGCTCCTGGCATGTGGTTGGTGCACAACAAATATTTACGTGATTGTGTGTGAATCAGTGAAGGAAGGAGGGGTAGACAGGGCCACGCTGCTCTTTCTGGGGAGCTGAGTATAAAGAAAGAAGAGAGATTGGACCATAGCTATTGGGAGAGTGGACCAGGAGAATGTGCTCTTTTTCTTTTTTAAGATTTTACTTATTTGAGAGAGCGCACGAAAGAGCACAAGCAGGGGGAGCGGCAGAGGGAGAGGGAGCAGCAGGCTTCCCGCTGAGCGGGGAACCTGACGTGGGGCTGGATCCCAGGACCCCAGGATCATGACCTGAGCTGAAGGCAGAGGCTTAACTGACTGAGCCACCCAGGCGCCCGAGAATGTGTTTCTTGAAGGAAGAGACTTAACTGTATCATCTATGGGGAGGAAGGAGCTGGTGGAGAGCGAGAGATTCACGAGAGAACGAGACCCTCGAGTAGGCATGAGCCCCAAAATAGAGGCAGAGAGGGATTTGCCTTGAACAGCAGGGTCATGGCTCCCCGGAGATGTTCACATCCTAATCTCCGGAACCTCGGAATATGTGAGGCACCACAGAAAAGAGAAATTAAGGCTGCAGCTAGAATTCAGGGGTCTAATTAGATGGCCTTGAGTTGGGGACATCATCCTGGATTATGAATGTGGGTCCACAAGCACCCTTAAAATTGGAAGAGGGCTCACCTTGCCATTGCTGGCTTTGAAGATGGAGGAAGGGGCTGCCAGCCAAGGAATGTGGCGACCTCCCGAGGCCGGAAAAGGTGAGGAAAGGGCTATTCCCCCAGGGCCTCCGGGAGGGACGCAACTGTAGCGACAGGCTGGCTTTTGTCCAGTGAGACCTGGTTAGGCTTCTCCCCTACAGAACTACACGAGAATAAATGTACGTCCCTTAGCCGATTCATGCGTGGCAATTTGTTACAGCACCAGTCCGAAGACTACAAAGAGGATATGGCATCTGGGGAGAGGGGGAGGACCGTGCCTGATTAATTCCATTTTCTTAAGCAACATCTGCAGTATCAGAGGACTGTCAGCAAATTCAAAATGGCCCAGAGCACAGGAGGAGGAAGATGAAAATGTCCCCCGGAAGCAGGCTCTGTGGTCTGCGGTCCAGTTTACTTCGCCAAGGACAGTCACAAGTCTCCGGCGCTGGTCTTATGGCGCCCCCAGGTGCTTGGCAGAAGCAAATGCAACGCTCTAGAAGAACACGGCTTCCTCCAGGGCTTCCAGGAATGCTCACAAATCATTTTCCAGGGAACAGGAACAGTTCGCAGTAAAAAGTGGCAAAGATAGAGAGCCCTGAGCGAAAACAACAAGGACAGATAGCAGGAGAGGACTTGGACAGGCCCATGAGAGCCAGTGGTGAGCCCCTCTCTTCAGCTCTTCAGTATTCGGTGACCTGAGATAGTGGCTTGCAACTGGCCGGGGGTGGATGGATTTATTCCACAGAAACCAGCAAGTGCTACAAATCAGGGTGGGGTTTTTTTGTTTTTTTTTTTTTCTTTAATTTCAGAGAGCTGATAATTAAACCTTTACCAGCACATCCCTGGGTGCAGGTTATAAATTTACTATGCACATTATCGTTAAAGTAATAAAATCGAAGTGACCTGGAGTTTGGCAATGAGTGTTTAGCTACAACGCCAAGGGCACCGCCCATGAACGAAAACAATTGACCTGCTGGACCACATTCGAATGAAAAACATCTGCTCTGTGAAACACACTGTTAAAAGAACAAGAAGACAAGGCACAGAGCGGGAGAAAATATTTGCAAAAAACATATCTGATGATATGTGATATCAGATTTACAGGAAAATTGTGGGGGAGGCACAGAGCGCTCCTGGGCATGCCTCACGGCGAACCCCCTGATGAGCTCCTACTGCCACATTATCATTAACTAACACCGTTTATATTACGGTTTCCCCTGTGTGTTGGATGTTCTATGGGCTTTGACTAATGTATAGTCACATGTGCCCATCAATGGAACATAATCCGGAGTATTTTCACTGCCCTGAAAAACCTTTGGTCCAACTTTTCGTTCCTCCCTCCCTCCACTCGATTTTCTTTTTTACCCAAAACTGCTCAAAAGAAAACAACAACAAAAAAAGTCTACTTACTTTTTTAAAAGGCATCCCAGATCGTTTTGTGCCGCTAGTTCAGCGAACGTTTCACAACTAGCATCTTAGGCAATACCTGCATTTTGGTCAAATAGCATCCTTAAACAGAAGCCACTGACTAGGGAGCCAGGTTCCTTCGGAATACTTTGGGACTTCAACTACCGGCCTCTGCACCTGGAGGAGCCGTGCCTGGTACAGGATCTGCCAGGCAGAATGCAGTCCTGTGGGGTGTGTGTGGGAAAGAAGAACACCACTATGAGGGCTCTTGCCCACAGCCCCCCTCCTCCACCTTGTGACTGACCCTGGTGCCCTTCCCTGTGGCCTCGAGTGGCGTGGCGTGTCCCCTCCTTTTGGGATCTGTGAATATAATACTCTTCACAGTAGCTGTCATCTCTTTACCTACTAGCCAAACTCCGGTTACTCCAATCCCATAAGCAATTCTTCCTGTGGAACTTTCCCTGTTCAAGTGACCCCGTGGTTTCAGTCTCCTGATTAGCCCCGGACTGGTACAGCCTACTGGGTCCCCTAATCATTTGTAATCATGTTTTCTTCAGGGAATGTTCGAAGGGGGAAGTCGTGGTTTTTCTTGCTGCGTTGCAATAGAGACCAAGCATCTGTTTCCAGAATGTCATACGAAGGAAAAAGGGGCCGAACGAAAGTGGAGAATTTCGGTGGGCGGCCATCTCCTGAATTAGAAACATTCCCAAACGGATCGCGCACGTTACAAAAATGATTTGTATCTCTGCCACACATGACGGACTGAAAGTTGAATTATGGAAACTTATAAAGATACACATAAGGTAAAAATAAGCAAGTTCATCAGGGAAACGAGAACACAAAAAGCAGGAGCAAGATGACGTAAGCAGATAGAAGTCAAGCTTCAAGATCTTAGACACTTACCAGAAGCATGTCACATATGTGTTTCTAAAGTTTCCAGCCAAGCACAGATGACATGATTGGTTTTAGAATTCATAGCGTCCCTCAGCTAAAAATTAACTCAGTTGTTCCAAGAAGAACCACTCCTTCTGGTACGGAAAGCAGGGTCAGGGTGGCTTTCACTCACCGTTCAGGGTCTTGTGACTCTTGAACCCAATCCACTCTGTTTCCTCAAGTTCCATTTTGTCCCCCTCGAAAATGAGTAATCTCCCTATGGCCGCAAAGCCGAGTATGATGCCAGATGTGTACCAAGCACTCAATAATGTTGAAGAGAAGGAATGTATATACATTTCTACCAATTTCTATGAAAAACACAACTGCTTCCGCAACAAAGTGCTTGGAAAGTAATAACACGATGGTGATGGCAAGAAATTCGAAGAGGCAGTGTTCACCCTACTATCCCATGAATGCCTGTCCCAGGTCAGGCAGGGATCTGAGGGTGCGTGGCACCGTGCAGAAGAGCTCAGGAGAAGGGGCTGGCAATCCTCCTGAGAACGGGGTGCGCGGGAGCCCTTAGCCGCCGACTTGCCTACAGCCAGCGCATGGGGGGCCCAGCCGAGCAAGTGAGTCCGCTCGGGGCTCAACATGGCCCATGGCAACATTGAAACTACTTCCTCTAAAAGCAAAAAAACAAAAACAAAAAAACAAACAAACCCAAACAGCTGTTTCATGTGTGCTGACCAGTGAGGGACAGGTGTTTATAATTGTCATTAAATAATCTCAGCTTATGCCACCCTCACCATGTGCCACCCACTGGCCTAAGTGCCTAACGGGTATTAAAACCCGTTGGATCGCCACAGCAAGCCCACGATGAGCAGAGGAGGAAACTGAGCACAGAGAAGTCCCTTGGCGGGAGTTCACCCCGGGCTGGCGAGTGGAGCCCGTTTTAAATCAAACCGCCTTGGCCAGGAGTCCGCCCTCTGCCGCCCTCTGCTCTCCTGCCTCACCGAAGACTCGGAGTCCCGTCCAAGCAAAACCCCGCAGCGTATCTTTCTCATCCCTCCAGAAACACATCTCCCCTCCTCCCTGTTTGCTGCCTGTACATTTCAGCCCCTAACAACAGCCAAGAATCCAATGCTCCGAGTTGGGGAGGGAATGGGGGAATCCCTCTGTAGTACCGGATATTTTCGCTTATAATTGAAGATGGGTAACTTCAGTGTTCACAAATTCGTGACGCTCAGAGAGTCAGCCCCTCCGCCGAAGGTCTTGCAAAGGCGAATCCGCCGCCTCGCTCACCCCAGTATGCCCTGCGGCCCCTACGTGGGGAGGGGGCATGTCATCACGTGCTTTTCTTCCCGCTTGGCTGAGCCTGGTTGGAGCCGTGTTCGGAATGCGAAGAACTCCGAACTCTGCACAACAGGTCAATGGAAGGCCTAACCTGTGCTCTAGAAGCCGGAGGCTGATGTCTAAAGTCTAACCGGCTGAACTCCCCTGTGTGATAGTCACTCTGTGTATCAGTTTGACTGGGCCATGGGCTGTCCAGACCGCTGCTTAAACATTATTTCTGAATGTGTCTGAGAGGGTGTTTCTGGAAGAGATTTGCAGCTGAACGGCTGGTATCAGGAAGGAAAATGGCTTTCCCCGCTGCGGGTGGGCGTCCGCCAAGCCAGAGGGCCTGCACAGAATAGAAAGGCTACGACCGAACTCAGCCCTCTTCTGCCTAGGTGCTCCTGCAGACGGCAGATCTGGGACTTCTCAGCCTCCAGAATCGCGTGACCCAGTTTCTCGTAATAAATCTCATTATATAGATAGAGACTCTGGCTCCCTGCAGCCATTTCTCCACCCAGTTGTCCTCCAAAAGTGCTCTCACACCATCTCCGCACTGCCGAATGCAGGGGGCACCTCCGCCCCATCTCACCAGTCAGAGTCTTGGCACCACTTGATACTCTGGATCATTCCTTCCCCCTTAAAACTCTGTTCTCTGTGCCCCCAAGATGCCTCTACCCTGGCTCTTTCCCTGGTCTCTGAAGATAACTTTCTCTCTTCCTTTGGATTCTGTGATAATCCCATCTGCTGGACCTTATCCTGACTGATCCAGTGTGACTACCTTAATGGGGGATTTATGGAAGTGAGGCCAAAAGCATGTCTCTGAAACAGACTCGCCAGGTTGAGGCCAGTGGGGTCTCTGGAGCTTTGTGAGTGTGGGGTCTCTGGACAGCAGGTGACATGGGAAGGAGAGCTTGACACTACATTTGTAGAGCACCCAATGCAACACTAAGTATATTTCATGTCAATATCAAAGAATGAGGGGGTGGTGGAGGTCATGGGCACAGAGCCACACCCTCCCAGGCCACCCTTGAGCCCTGTCTATAACTTTAAACCAATGGTTGATAACTTCTGGATAAATCTAGAGGCATAACTAAGTAACCTGTGGCATTTTCTAACACAGCTGATGGAGGCACAGGAATTAATAACTCCACTCATTTATCAGTGCTCACTCGAAGTATCATTGAGAACACTGACCTCAGAAATGGACCTTCAGACACCATGTTGGCTCATTTTATGCGTCAAAGTTGGGTAGGCCATAGTGTGGAAGTGCTTAGTCAAACCCTAATCTAGATATTTCTGTGAAAGTATTTTGTATGTGTGATTAACATTTAAATCAGCAGACTCTGAGTAGAGCAGATTGTTCTCCACAAGGTGGGTGGGCCTCATCCAATCAGCTGAAGGTTTTAAGAGCAAAGATTGAGGTCCTGTCAAAAAGAAAGGAACTCTGCTCCAGACTTTGGCTTCAGACTCAGCTCAGGACTGCTGCATGCTGGAATTTCCACTCTGCTCGCTGACCTGAAAACCCCAGACTTGTTCACAATTGTGTGACCAATTCCTTAAGCTAAATCCCCCTTTGTCCTTCTCTCTGTCTGTACACACAGACACCCTCTATGGGTTCTGTTTCCCTGGAGAAACCTGACTTGGTACACTTGGTAGGCATTCTGGTCCCCCATTATGTCCGTGCCTTAATCTCTGACCCTGTGAATATGTTATGTTACATGACAAAGCAGGGGGTTTGCAGATATAATTAAGGTTACAGACTTTAAGCTGGGGGGAGTATCTTATATCATTCAGGTGGGTCCTATTTAATCACACAAGTCCTTAAAAGCAGAGAACTTTCTCTGCCTAACAGCAAAAGAGATGCTTCAGGAGAGGAAGTCAGAGAGATCAAAGAATAAGAGGGGATTGACCCACCATTGCTGGAGGGGCCCATGGAAAGCACGAAAAGGAATGAAGACAGCCTGTGGGAGCTGAATGAGCTGAATTCTTCCCCAGAGCCTCCAGAAAAGAGCCCAGCCCTGCTAACCCCTTGATTTCACCCTTGTGATACCCCAAGCAGAGGACCCAAATGAACCCACCAGGACATCTGACTTACAGAAACCTCAAGAAAGTTTATGTGTGAGGTTTAAGCTTCTCAGTTTGTAGTAATTTCTTATGGCAGCAACAGAAAATGAATCCAATGCCTAATACTGTGTTGAGAAAAGTCTTGAAACATACATGTAGTCATGCCAACATTTTTAACTATGGCTAGATGGTGCTTCCAGAACGAATGGGGTTAATGCTGGACTTGTTACAAACCTGGATCCGAGGCAGCAGTGTTTTGCAAGGACACACAGAACCTAAGTCCATCTGTTGCCACATTTAGCCGGAATTGCTTTGGGCTAAAGAGCACAATTATAGACACAAAAATGAACACCACGAACTGAACACACTCTCAGGGCTGGAGGCACAGATAGCGCCAGGCTTTGCTTTGTGAGGTGGACGGCCTCCGCCGTTGCCTGCGAAGACCAGATCAAAATCTTACTCTCCCGAATTGCCGTTAGGACCCCTCTGCACAGTGGGACCCTTTCCCTGCAGGGGCACTCATGTGTTGTCTCGCAGAAAGTGAGATTTTCTCATTCTGAGCAAAAGGATGTTTTTGAGGAACTCATTTGATAAGGAGTCCTCAGGCCCAGTTTCATTTGCTTGATTCCTTTTCCAGAAAGAAAGTGGTAGCCTCATCTGTAGTTACCAAATTGTGGAGCTGAGGATTAAATTTTGAAGAATTTCTCTGTTTTCAAGTTTTTGGAAAATTTACCAACTCTTTTGTTGCCTCTCTCTCCTAAGCTGTAGAACCCCGTGACCAACAGTCTATGGGACACCTTCACCTGGATAACCCACAAGTGCCTGTCAAGGGCACAGGCATCAGTATGAAGGCTGTGCAGGGGACAAGGGGGTCCTACCTAAGGGGAACCATGCACACTGAAAGCCTCATAGATTTCGAGATCTGTTATGGCCCTTTCTGGGCATACAGCAAGCAAAGGTTGAGCTTTGGCAACACCGGAATTATCAGGACAATTTTATGAGCAACAGCGGTCCGGTGTTGTGAGGAAGGGGTCTCTTTCCGCGTGTGCACAAAAGCATCGTGTGGGCCAGGACTCAGGGCAGGGCCAACTGAACATGTCCAAGATGAACTCGCCCTACTCCCTCACCTCTCCCAGCTGCCTGTCACCCCGCATTCCTTTGCCCAGTGACCACTGTCACACTCTATGCAGTCATCTGAGTCCGACACCTTGGTTTCAGCCTTGACCCATCTCTTAGCCTGTCCCTTCATGTCCAGCATCCCGTCAGGCACTGCGTCCTGTCTGATGTCAGGCCCTCGTGCCTCAGTTTCTGAAATGGTCTTCCTGCAGCCACTCCTGCCCCTCCGGGCCCTCCGCCTGTGTGTAATCCCAGCTCTGCTTTCCAAGTGTAGATAAGATCGGTTGTCCCTCTGTGAGGATGGGGCTGTGGCTCCCTGTCACCTCCAATGGCATCTCCAAGTGTAATCTTCAGACCATCTGCCTCAGACTCGCTTGCGGAGCTGCATATAATGTGGCTCTCCACAGCCCCTGCTCTGCCACGCTACTCAGTGCTCCGATTCTCTGCAGTGGGGCCCCTGGGTCTGTGTGTGAGCGGATGGCTCAAGTCACTGTTACACTCGCCATTCTGAAAGTGACGACGTTATGCAGCGTGCTGCATGTACATTTCATGAACACTCAGTGTAGGTGCATAGACACGTGCCCCCTTCCCCCACAGGGTGCCTCGATTTTCCCCAGAGGAGCGCTGGCGTAGGCTGGCAACTCACTCTTCCCGTTGCCTCCCACCACACAGGTGGCCATCTGTCCCCTGACCGTGATCCCTGGGAAGGCGGGGGGCTCAAGCCGACAACTCTAAGGAGGCCCAGACGTGGGCGCTGGGAGGGACAAGTCTCCGTGGCTATGTCGGGTTTCTGCACCATCCAGGGGCTCTGGCTGATGAATTCACAGCCACATTGAGAGTTGGTATCAGGGGATATTCCAAGACCCTAAAGCTGAGAGACACCTTCCTCTCCCAGAGTTCACAGGAGTGAAGGTCAAGATGCTTCTTTCCCCCTCCCCGGAGATTTACTCACCTTCCAGGATAATGAGGAATTCCTTTCTCTGGAAGAGAGACTGGGCAGGTCACTAGCGGCCCTGTGAGTTATGACAAGGCGTCTTTATTTTTGACCCAGAGACCTCATGTCTTCTGTCGGATGGTCCGTGTAGCAGGAGGAGACATTTTTAACTTGCTAGTAGGGGGGCACCTCGGGTCCGCCACGGCCGCGGACCTCCCAGCATGTAGCACGTTCCTCAGAGGGCAGCATGGTTTGGGCATGGGTTCCCGGCTGCGTGGAAGGAAGCTGATGGGGGGCGGGGGTGGCCAGACAGCGAAAGCAGTGTTTGGGGACCCTACTGCTTCAGACGAGAACATCTCAAAACCTCGTGGCTTAAAACATCACTTTATTTCTCAAAAATCTGTGGTTCCGCAGAATGAGTCTCCAGCCTCGCCAGGTGTTGGCTGGATGGCTGGCATGGCTAGAAGGCCTGAAATGCCCCCACTCGCATGGCTGGCAGCTCGTGCTGGCTGCTGGCTGAGGAACTCAGCCGGGCTGTTGGCTGGGAGCCTTGGTTCTCTTCCACATGGGCCTTTCCGTGTGGCTGGTTGGGTTTCCTTACAGCGTGGCAGCCGAGTTCCAAGAAAGAGGACTCCCAGAATCTGAGGCAGAAGGTGCAGCTGCCTGAAGGCCAAGCCCCAGAAGTTACGTGGTGTTCCTTCTGCGACGCTCTATTGGTCCAAAGAGGTTATGGGAGGGGACACAGACCTGACCTTTTGATATAGGAGTGGCGAGGTCACGTTGTGAAAGACTGTGGAATGGGGGATATTACGCAGCTATCTTCGGAGGCGCAGTCTACAACATGAGGGACTGTACAGTAGTATTTCTCCAAGTGCGCTGAGCCCGGCCTGTGCCAGAATCCAGCGCAGAGTGTGAACTTTGTAGTCTAGCATAACAGATGCTCCAGGTCTTTGCCTTGTTGGCCTGTACTTGACCTTCTCATTGGCCTTGTCTGACTTTATGCTCCAGCCACAGGAGATCTCTTAGAATTCACTTGTACATAATCTCTTTAACCAGCTTTACACCTTTGTCCATAACTGTCCCTTCTGCCTGCAACGACTTGAAGATCCAGCTTTGCGTGTACTTTTCTTGGAAGCCTTCCTAACCCCTCTCCTCCCGCAGCCCCGCGGGCTTGCCGCCACTGTGCCATTCACCAGCAGGTAATGTCACTTGACTGTGAACTTCTTAGGCAGTAATATGTGTGATTTGCTTCTCTGTCCCAGAAGTCCTATGTTTGCTTAATGGAACCAAATGTCTAACAACAGCACAGTGAATTCCTCAATGGCCTAATCCTCCTTGAAGAATACAGAATAAACACATCTAAAATTTCACCATTTTCTTTCTGACAAATCTCAGGGCAGCTAGGATGCTTGCATACAGTTCTGGAGGCTGGAAAGTCCAAGACTGAAGTTCAGTTCCTGGTGAGAGCCCTCTTCCTGGCTCGCCCACAGCGGCCTTTCACCGTGGCCTCATGTGGCCTTTCCACGGTGCCTGCTCATGGAGAGAGTGAGACCAAGCTCTCTGCTGTCTCTTCTCATAAGAGCAGTAATCTCATCGTGCCAGGGCCCCATCTTTGTGATCTAATCACCTCCCAAAGGCCTCATCTCCAAATACCATCAGTTGAGGTCTAGGGTTCCAACATATGAATGGCGTGTCTCTGTGTGTGTGTGTATGTGTGTGTGCGTACAGAAACATTCAGTCTATAACAATGGGTTAAACATTTAAAACCAGAGCCTGCAGGAGATGAGTCTCCTTTCCAAGTCCTCGCCGTGTCACCTTTTCACCCCAGGCTTCTCTCCTCTTGGGTGTACGATGGCTGCAGGGCCTCCAGGCATCACATTCTCATCCTCAAGGGTCAGTTCGATGTTATTAAGCTGGTAAGGCAGGATGGGTCTGAGATGGAAAGGGACAACTCCCTGTCCACAGGTCTGCTTTTCATCAGGGTCATAGCTGTCCTATCTGTACCCAGGGAAATCACAGCAAAGGGCTTAGGCATGACCGCCATCCCCACCCCTAACAAAATCAGGGGTGAGTTGAGAGAGGATGAGCCTTTATCATCAGATATTGGCTGGATTTCGATAGCAACAGAAGTTAAATGTTACTCTTAATATAAACCAGGGGCGAAGTTCTGAGGGCGGCATCAGAACACTCGGTGGCCCCACAGATGGCGGGGAGGTGGGTTTGTGGGAGGGAGGGAAGAAGGGCGTGGGGAGGACCTGCTAAAATGTCTGCAGTTGCTCCTGCTTTGAGACCACAAGACCTTGGACGCCCAGGGGCCTGGGCTGCCGCCACCTCGAAACTAACCCGGGAAGGAAAATCGAGGGGAAACAAATCGGTTTTGACCCCTGAATGCCCCCCCAACTCTTCGGCAGCTCGGTAGCTCCGGGGCCACCCAGGCGCGTTCCCACGCGCAGCCGGGCGACACGGGCCGTCGCGGGCTCCCCGCGCGGGCGGCCCGGGCCCAGGTGGGGCTCCGCGGACGGGGGCGCGGCCGGCCCCGCGCGAGCTCCCCGCCCCTGGCCCCGCGCGCGGCCTTGTGGGTAACGCGGGGCCGCCAGGTGACAGCTAATGGCGGCGGCCGCTTGAGCCGGCGGGCGGCGCGGCACGTCGCGGCGGCGGGGCCCTTCCGGGCGCCGCTCCCCTCCCGCTGCGGCTCGTCCGCGGCGGCGGGCCCGGCGCGCCATGGACAGGCCGGTGGCGGCGGTGGCGGCGGCGGCGGCGGCGGCAGCGGCGGCGGCTGGCAGCGAGGGCGGCGGGGGCCCGGGCCCGGGCCCGGCCGGCGGCAGGAAGCCCCCTCGGGGCGCTGGGGGCCCCGCCGCCGGCTCCCGGCAGCCCAGCGTGGAGACCCTGGACAGGTAAGCGGGACCCGGGCCACCGCGGTCCCCGCGCCTTGACCCCCGAGAGCCCCGCGCGCCGCGCATGCCGGGTCCGGGCGTGCCCCCTCTCCGTGCCCTGCCGCCCCCCTCTTCCCCGCGCTCCCCGAGACCCCGGGCCCTGCCCCCACCTCCCGGGGCCGCGCACCTGGCCCACTTCCGCCTCGCGGGCTGGGGCTCCCTGCGCCGCGAGGGGCTTCGCAGCTGTCAGATCTTCTCGGTGCGTCTCGGAAGACGCACCTTGGAAGACGTCTCCCTGGCCTTGCCGCGGCCCGGGAGACTTTGGGAGGTTTCACCCAGGCTCTCCTCTTTTACCGAGGCCTTCCCTCCCGGGGTTGGAAGACCGAAATCCCACCACCGACGCTGCTTGCGGGGCGGCGGGGTGGAGGGGTGTCTTTGACGTTGAGGTTGGGAGTGGGGACTGGAGGATGCAACCCCATGGGTGTTGGGCTGGTACGGATGAAGGCAAAGTTACCTTGTTTTGAAAAGCTGGGATGGATAACTTCCAAACTGCTCCTGGTGCAAGAACACACACAATCGTTTATTTCAGTCTTTTCACACCTTGAAGGAACCCGGATCATTGTTTTTGTGGACACAGAACTGCTTCTTAGGCAGTTTCAGAACCAATGTAAATCAGAAGTGGAAACCGACCGTGCCCAACTGGAAGGGCCATCCTAAGGCTCCAAGGACAAGTTATGGGTTGGTTATCCCGTAGCCCGGAATATCCAGTTTTCCCACATCTTGGCTCTTTTCGCTGACACGAGAGTGCAGTTAGGCAAGAGAGTGTTGTAAGGCAGCTTGGTCAGTTTTAGACGCTCATTCCTGCCTGTGTTAGTCATAACAGAGAGCTGAACTTTGGGGAGTTTCCCAGAAGCACAGGAACAGCAAGAAAACACTCGCTTTGTTTCTACCTCAGTGTACTTACACTATTTTTTTAAATTAATCACGCAAGTGGTCAGCTTCACTGAGAACTAATCACAGCTAAGATAGTACTTGGAATGGTCAGATATTCTATAATGTATGAGGGCTTGGAGAGTTAGGGAATAATACAAGATGGCTTTTGCTTTCTGGCTCACCATCTAGTGAAGACTGTGAACAAACCAGCAATTTAAATTGCACGTGCTGAGTGCTAGAAGTACTCTGGGTGGGGTATACATGGGAATCATCTGAAAAGCTTTTTAAGTACTCCAGGTGACCGGGCCCTACTCCTAAGGCTTCTGATTCAGAAGGTTTGGGGTGAGGGCCAAGAGGTAGTATTTTCCAAAAAACCTCCACAGTCTCACTTGTGATCCACTGCGCTTTGGGCACACAAAGGTGGATCGCTTGATTTAGTTTTAGTTGGGGGAGTGGTATTGGGGATTCTGGACAGTTAAGGGAAGGAGGCCTTCTGAGGAAGCTGACATTTGAATTGAGGGTGAGGAATGAGAAGTTAGCCAGGGGACAGTGTTGGGAGGACCTTTTGGCCCTGGGAGTGGAATGTGCAGTCATGCTGGTGGTGTAGGTGCTGCTAGATGTGCGGAACTGGTAAGGCCGGAGACGTGTGGGAAGGCAGGGCTGGATCTGGAAGGGGCTTCGATGCCTTCCTCGGTAATCATGCCTTTATCTTTTGTGCCTTGCTTCTTGGGGCATGGTACTCTGTGACCTGCCTAGGAATCCTCTCCAGTGCACGATCCAAGTGCAGCTCCTTGGGTCCCACCTTCAGTCTGGTCTGTCTACCTCTGGGGTAGAGCCTGGAATCCTGCACTTTTAACAATTGTCAGTAGCTACAGGTAGATTGGGCCAGATGGTCTCTTTTGCCCAAGATGGTGCTGGTTTACTGGTGGAGCGGGTGTGATTATTAATAGCGTCCTTCTTCAACTCACACTGGTGTCTTGGTTTGGATAGGAAATTATGTGGTCACCCTTGCTATAGGGACCACAAAAGGATTTCTATCAGGTGAGCTACAGGGATGGGATTGATGTTCGAGAACATTTGTTCTGCAGCGGTGTGGTGAACGACTAGAGGCAGGGAGTCTCACTGGAAATGTTAATCACTGGCTCATGCGCCTGCTCTGTGTCAGGCACTGTGGGGGACCGAAGGATTTGGCAGGGAACAGACACACACAGATTGCTGCCCTGGTGACAGAGGTAGACAAATAACAAGTAAACTGTATTCTCTGTTAGATGGTGACGGGTGCTAGGGAAAAAGTAAGTCTGGAGGGGGATATGACGTGTTAGGGGCCTGCAGTTTGGGGGCTGAACTGGAATTTTATGTAGGATGGTCAGGGAAAGCCTGGCTGAGAAAAGTGACACTCGAGGACTGCCCCTAAAGAAGGCAGGGACCCAGTCGCACAGTATGCAGGGTGACAGCATTCCAGGCAGAGGCCTGTGCACCTGGGTGGGCGTGTGTGAAGTGTGCAAGGAGGCCAGTGTCACTAGTGGGGAGGGAGCTAGGGGGAGAGGAGTAAGGGTTGAGGTCAGAGAGGTCACACGGGCAGGTGGTGGAGAGTCGTGGGGAGCCATCGGGGCTTTCAGAGCAGAGGAGTAGAGGAGTGGCCTACCTGGTGTAGATCTCAGGGAGCTCCCTGAAGCTGCTCTGAGGACAGCGGACTGAGCAGGGGCGGGGCTGAAACCGAGAGACTAGCAGGTAGGCTGTTGCAGTCACCCAAGTGACAGCGGATGGTGGCCCAGACTGAGCAGTGGGGTAGAGGAAGGGAGAAGTGGTAAGATTGTAGCTACAATTGGAAGAAAACCTGCAGGGTAGAGCCAGCATGGTTTGCTAAAGATTGGTTGTCGGGTAGGAGAGGAGAGTCAAGATGCCAGGATTTGGGGCGCAGGAAAGTAGTGTTGCTGAGATGAATTGCGCGTGATGAGATTGAATGGCGCGTGGTTAGGAGCTCCAGACGTGGTTCTGAGATGCCAGCTGTATACTCCAGAGCAGAGGTCAAAGAGGCAGTTGGTTTATATGGGCCTGGAGTTCAGGGGTGTTGTCTGGGCTGGAGACCTCAATGTGGGAGTCATTGGCCTAGATCTGGGGCCTAAATTCAGGAGGCAGGAGAACACGGAAGGATGGGTGTCTGGAAAAGGGAGTTGCAGTAGGGACAGAGCAAGGTGCATTCTGAGGACACTAGCTCATGAGAGTGAGCTCACCGAGCCGCTCGATGAGCGGCGGATGTGAGAGTGAAATGAAGTGGGGGAGCGGGCTCCGCGGCCGACCCAGCTTTTGGGCCTGGGGTACCTGGGTAACTGGCTGTGCTCTTCCCCGACCTAGGAAACGGGTCGGGGAGTGGGTTGCAGGCGGAGCCCCTGAAGCTGGTTTTGACAGGTCGAGTTGGCAGGGTCTCAGGACCCCCTAGTACGGATGTCTCCTTGGATGGTGGCATCCAGATCACGAGACTCCAGGTTGGGGAAACAAAGCTGGCCTCCTTCAGGCTGCAAGTGGCTCTTAATACCAGGAGAGTGGCAGGAGATTGCACAGGGGGAACCTGGCTGGCCTTCTGGATCTGTCGTCGTGACAGGCTTGGATTCATACTCTTCTTTGAAGAGTGACTTCTAGAGTGGAAGCTACCTCTACAGGCGAGGTGCAGCCTTGCCTCACGGACCGAGGAGCCCTCCCCTCTCTCCTGAGTACTGTGCTTCATGACGACAAAGCTGCGGTCCTGCAAGAGGATGTGGCTTGCACAAGGTCACAGAGCTAGCTGGTAATAGAAACAGGACTTGGATCCAAGCCTCCTGTCTACCAGCCCTCTATACCACGCTGTTTGTGACTGTGCTGGCCAGGCCACTTCTGGTTGCATGTGGCAAAAAACACAACTCATTCTAACTTCAGCCAGAAAGGGAGTGTCTTGATGCATGTTGCTGCTGTGGACAAGGAAAGATGGCCAGGGGCACATTTGGAGCCAGGGTTGCACGTTGCATCGTCAGGGCTCCTCATCCCTTGTTTTTCTCTTGTCCCATTCTTTATCTCTGTGGGTTCCTCAAGGTGGTAGGGCTGGGGAGTGGCCTCCAACAGTGCTGGGTGGGGGGATCTACAGAGCGTGGAATCCAAGAGGAAAGCCTGGGACTGGCCTGGTCTGGGTCACTCCCCTACAAGTGGGCTCAGGAGGAGAAGGTATCAGCCCTGATCCTTCCCCCCAACCCCCAGAATCCTGTGAAGTGGGGAAGGAGCAGTCCTCCTGCTAGAGAAATGTCCTTATCAGAAGAAGGAGGAAGGGGTGCTGGGCAGATGATAACGGCAACAGGTCACCCGCAGTGAGTGACCGCGCAGGTTCCCGCTGTTGGATTTACAGTCGGGTGGGTGCTGGCAGGGACCAAGGCAGTGTGACAAGAGAAGGACGATCTACCCGGCAACAAAGGGGACTTAGCCTTTAACAAAGAAACTAAAATTCCCCTTCCCCTCCTTTCCTCTAAGTTAGAAATTGTAGTAAATAGATTTATGACATGTCTGCTCATTTAGCGCATGTTTTTACTTAATGTTTTCAGCCCCGCAGCTCACCACTGCTCACTATCACTATCTTTTTTTTTTTTTAAAGATTTTATTTACTTATTTGACAGAGAGAGATCACAAGTAGGCAGAGAGGCAGGCAGACAGAGAGGAAGGGAAGCAGGGTCCCTGCTGAGCAGAGAGCCCGATGCGGGACTCGATCCCAGGATCCTGAGATCATGACCTGAGCCTAAGGCAGAGGCTTAACCCACTGAGCTACCCAGGCGCCCTCACTATCACTATCTTGATCAGAGGCAGAAATTTAGAGCACTAGTAGAGAACATCAAATATCTTCATCTTACTTTAGGTTATTTTATGTACTGCCTAGGGATTCCACTTTTTTCAGTCTTCCCAATGTATGAGTGTGGATTTAATCAGTGATGAGATTTTTATAGGTCTGGAACATTCTTTACAGCGAAAACTACCTACAGGGTAAACTTTAATGAGCATCTTGTGTCCTTTGCTTGATTCCTTCAGTAATTTGATGAGGAGACTGGCCCCTTGGAGGCAATTTTTGATTCTCTCACTGCCTAGTCTGCTTCTGTATTCCTTTAGGTCTGGTGGGCACAGCCTGCCCACTGACTGGTCATGTGACCTTGGTCAAATGCTGGAGCCTCACTTTTCTCATCTTTGAGGTGGGTCACTGTGTGTGGAAATGTGGTGACGCTTAAGAGCACCAGGCAAGTAGAAGATGCCATTTCCCTCGCGGGACTGTGCTCTTGTGTGAGGCAGTGTGACTGGCCTCTGTGGGGCTGGCCTGTTTCGCCTTCCAGTTCAGTGGGTCGATCGGTTGTGTCATGTTCTGGAAGGACAGCCCCAGGGGAGCTGGAGGCAGCCCTGCCGCATTCTGATTGGGCGTGTCGCCTCTGGTGCCTCAGTTTTCTCATCTCAGAAACCTGTTGGCTAGTCCCTGATGCGCCTTCTTACCACACTGTGGTCGGGAGACTCTGATACCATAACAGACCGGAAGAGCCTTTTTAAGTTATCAGTGCACTTACGCAAGTGTAAGGTAGCATTATTACTACGTGCAGGATGTCATTTGCCTAGTCTGGTCTTTTTAAACTCATATAATCAACTGTTTGATTAAAAGTCTATTTGAAAAAAAAACAAACTGTAAGATAAATATTTCACTTAGAATTAATATTCCATATATATTACATTAAGCATATTCACTGCATATAGTTGTAATATAATAAAATTCCCTAATGTTTAACTGTGTAAGTCCTGGACTCTTAAACATAAAAAAAAAAATTGGCTAATTCATTTAAAATCAGCCTGGAACCTAATCTTACTTACTGGTTATCAGTTAGTATTTTAGTTCTTATAGTAAATGTACAGTTAACTGTGTAGTCTCATAAAATTTTCTTTTCTTAAAAAAAAAGGAATGTACATATATCCTTAGTCAGTGCTCATATCTTTCACCGAGAGCTCATGTCTTAAAATATTTTAATCACACTATTTCTTTTAGTCCTACAGGATCGCATGTTGAATGGTGTAAACAGCTTATAGCTGCTACAATTTCTAGTCAGATTTCAGGTTCAGTGACGTCAGAAAATGTATCCAGAGACTATAAGGTAAGCAACATTGAGTCTTCAGTGTACCAAGAAGCTTTGCATTTCTTTAAAGATTATTAGTTATTTCAGAGAGAGAGTGCAGTGCTCACGTTGGGTGCGGTGGGGGAGGAGTGGGGGAGGGAAGAGCAGACGGAGAGGGAGGGGGAGAATGTGAAGCCGACTCTGTGCTGAGTGCGGAGCCCAGTGTGGGGCTCGATCCCATGACCCCGGGGTCACGACCTGAGCCAAAACCAAGAGTCAGCTGCTTAACCAGCTGAGGCACCCGGGCACCCCAAGAAGCTTTGCATTTTTAGTTTGAGTGAGACTTTGGCCCCTTGATGCTCAACAAACATTTGCTTGGGAACAAGGATGAAAGATTTTCTGTTAGATCTGAACTTCAAAGGAGAATTTTTACCAGAATCTAGTATATGTACTCACGGTTTTGTAATTGAGAGGAAAAACTGTCTTTAGATTTTGATCCTTTTTTTAAAAATCAATTTCCATTTTTATTATATTACATATTATATTTTACATTTTATTATAATAAATGCCTATATTTTCTTTGATCATATTCTGAACTTCAGAAAATGTCTGATAGTATTTCCCAGCTTCACCATTTGTGTCTGTGTTTAGGTACTACCTGTGGGTGTTCGGCATTAACAGGCGATACTATGATGCAAAAAGTTGCAGAACTCCAGAATATTGTTGGGCAGCCTCATTTTTTGGTCTTTAATTTATATTCTCTGTTTATTCTAAAGTTGAGAGTGATAAGCTCCTTGTCAGCAGAGATGGGGGCTCTTTTACTCACCACTGCTTCCCCAGCACAGTCCTGGAATATAACAGGTGCTCAGTAAATACTTGTTGAATCGGTTAACAAATTAAAAACTTACATGCTCCATCTTTGTTAAGCCTAAGACTAACCCTGTTTAAATGTCAGTGAACTGTTAAACCATGCTTACATTGCTCGAATGGAGGTTTCAGTCCATTATAATTATGTGTGCCTGCTTGTGAAAGATGGTTGGTTTTCACAGGTGTGGGCGAACTACATTTAGTATCCCACACCACCCTCGGTCAGTGGTCTCTCAAAATCACGGTTCTCGCCAAGCACCAAGTTCTTACGGTCAATGTAAAGGTAAAGGTAAAGGTAACCGTATAGAATTAGACAGTTTACGCACTACAATAAAGATCCTAATTAATTCCTTTTTTAATTTAAACTTTATCTTATTTTTCCGGTGTTCCAAGATTCATTGTTTATGCATCACACCCAGTGCTCCATGCGCTATGTGCCCTCCTTAATTAATACATGCTCCTTGCTTAAGGGACCTAATGGCCTCTGTTCCTCTCTTCTCCATCTCGTAATGTGCCAAGCCAGAGACTGACTCAAGAGGCCATGTAATTGAAATTTGGCTCTCATTCTGTACTTCCTCCAAGCCATCCGATGCTGTTGATTAGGCCTACCAGAGGATAGTAGGCCTTTGGATTAGTAGAAATTGGATAACCTGCTCAGTCAGAAGAGTGACAGTATGTCATTCTCAGTAGGTTTCCCTGCTCTCTTGTTTTCATGTTTGTCCATGTAGGAGCGGCTGGGAGTACCCAGTGTTCCAAATCCAGCTGGGCAGACATGCCAGCCGCAGCTTGGGGGAGCAGTTGCTGCCTCACTGGTGCCTGAGTGGCTGGCCGCGGAGCAGCTGCCTACCCCAGCGGTCCCAGTTTCCCTGTTGCCTTGTTTTAGCTGAGAAACTGCCCCACTGAGTGGAGAGGCTCAAGAACCCGTACTAGCAGAGAATAGCTCTCAGGCCTTGGAATGATTTTCTTTCCAGACAATCAGGAGTTAACAGTAATGTTTTCATTATGTTTGCGTATTTGTTAGTGTTGTGTGAGTTCTATAAAAGACTTAGTGTTGACTGTGTGCATAGATTTCTAACCTCTACATTAATAGATCAGACAGAATCCGTACTTTAACGCGAAGCAACTGTGTTTTTTTTTTTAAATTTTAGTCTATTTACAAATTTTGTGTAGCGAAATTAGCTCATATTGGAATGGTTTAGCAGATGGTATTCTGAAAAAAAAATAAGGCTTTTCTATATTTTGTAAATTGAATTTTAGGTACCTACATCAGATCATAGCTAAAGCTTTTTAATGAATGATTGTAAGAGAACACATTTTCTAATTGTCTTTGTTATGTTTGTCCTGTAGCCAAGTCTGCAAAGTCAGAGTTAAATTTATAATTCAGGAGTTTTTTTTCTCTGAGAAGAGAGTTCTTTAAATAATAAAAGTGTAAAATGTTTCTAAACCACAAGGATAATTTTATATGCTACATATAAAGTAGTTCTTAAAATCCGAGTCCCCAAGACAGGACTCTGGAGTACCTCTGGCAGGGGAGCCATTGCATGTGGTTTTTCCTGAGGGTCCAGCCACAGTTCCTTGAGGATCTAATTTGCAGGCATCAATCAATAATATTTCAAATTATCCACTGTGCAAATATCTTATTTGAAACCCACACACAGTATGGGGGTTAATTTGTTACAGGTTAAGCGCGACCTCTTCCTCACCGACCCTCAAGCTCACCTAGGACTCTGTGGTTTTTTAATGCTTTTTTTGTTGGCTTTGTAATACTTTATGACATATAATCCATTCAGCCTTAAAACAATGAAATGAGGTAGCTTTTATCATAATCATCATTTAACAGATGAAAAAACCAAGGCTCAGAGGTGTCAGATGACTTGCTTACTGTCACATAGTTGAGACTTGGAATTTTTCAGCAGGCCAGCTATCCCACTGAAAAGCTAGAGTGCATTTAAAATTTTGTTCCCCTGCCCTGTCCACTGTTTTTCAAAATGTGGCCCTTGGGTTTCCCCACTTCAGCGCTCCCCAGGGTGTCAGCAAAAATGTAGCTTCAATGGTCCTCATCTCTCCCGACAGTGAGTTAGAATCTCTGTAGGTGTGGAACCAAAGGCCTCATAGATTTCTTATGTATGATAAAATCTGAAACGCTAGGCCTCCTAGGTTTAGAGCTCTTGAAACTGGTGATGAGACCATATGTTTCTGATGCAGTCCTGCAAATCTGAATAATTAGCAACTTGTGTTAGGTTTTTGAGAACAGTTTTTTTAAAAATGTATTCATGTCATGAATTGACAATAGGCTCAGGGTCAGATCACCCAGACTATGGTAAGAATATTGCTTTTATCACATGAGATAAATTTAGATGGTATGTCTGTGGACATGTGTTCACAGTTATATAATTTTAAATATGTGTTAAAAAAAAGTAGCACATTGAACTTGTGTTTTAATGGATGCTGTTGTGTAGAGCTGGGCAAAGTACGAAAAAGGAGTTGATTTAAAGTAATATAAATACTGATATTAGCATGGGCAGTGTAGAGCCAGAGCCGAACTTGTGAATTTGTGGAGGTGCCGTATGAAATGACCGAGCTTTGGGGACCTGTCCCTGCTGAAAGAGTAAGTAGCTACTGTGTTGCATTTTAGTTGAATGGTGACTAACTTAGTAAGTGTATGCTTTATTACCCCGTAATCCTGAAGATTTGCCTGGATCGTTATGACTATTAGAAATGTGATAAAATACTTCATTTTGTTTGACCCCTCCCTGTGTCCCCGGTAGCAACTCAGCTCAATTGCTTTTCATTTTTACTGGGCTAACAGAGTAAAAGCCTCTCTATTGAACTTGTCAAAGATTTTAAGAACGGGATCGGAATGTAATGTTCCATAGATTAGATGAAATAATACCGTTACAAATTGTAACAAAACTTCTTAGGAGCTGTTAGTAAAAGTGACCTCATCATCACTATCACCGCCTGTTTCTCTCCTCTTGTTTCTCCTCCCCTTGTCCATGAACAAACATTCGAAAGAAAAAAGAGAAAATGGTCCTGTACTAATTGTAATCAATTAACAAGTTAGTATGGTGAGTAAATTCTGGATCCTAAGCAAAAATTGCCAGAAGGGCTTTGGTGGGAAGTAAGATGCAGGGTATAGGAAAGGCTTCATCACGCTTGAGCTAGGTTTTAGTTAGTATTTCTTAAATCTAGTGCTAGTCTATGAAAAAGGAAGCTCAAACATGATCTTTCAATCCATGGCCATAATCCATTGTTTACAGCTTGGCCTCATGATCTGTTTATTAAATCAGAGTTTGCAAATGCAAGTGACTGCAAGCTAGGCACGCGTGGGAGGGGGCCCTAGAGAACAGCATGTCCCCTTAAAAACAATTTAAAAAACACCCTCCTACTGCCTGTTTGAGCAATAGGCCTCCAGTTTGTAACCACTGCAGTAGAAGAGTGCTGTCCTATCTCCCAGGGTTACTTTGGGGAAAAATTATTTCTTAAAAATATCAAGATTTCGTAAGTCAATGAAAAATACCATATGATTTCACTCATATGCGGAGTTTAAGAAAAAAACAGATGAACATGGTGGGGGAAAGAGGCAAACGTGCAACAGACTCTTCGCTCTAGAGAACATACTGAGGGCGGCTGAGGGAGGTGGGCGGACGGGGGAGCGAAGTGGGTGGTGGGCACGAAGGAGAGCCCTTGTGGCGCGCGCCGGCTGCAGTATGCAAGTGACGAGTCACTCAAGTCCACCCCTGAGACCAATATCACACTGTTAACTAACTGGGATTGGAGACTCAAAAATTTTGTCAGGATTTTGGCTTCTGCTTCTGGAAAGATGGAGTCAAGGTATGTTTTCCCATTCTTCATGCTAAGTACAACCCAGAACCCTGGCCATCAGCTATAAAATGAACATAAGAGCCCCCCCCCCAAATAGAAGAAGGCAGACTAGTCAGGGATCTCAGGACCCAAGGAATGACATGGTGGTGAGTCCCTGGGCTTTGTTTCTGCCACATATGTCCCAGACTGGCTGAAGAAGCCAGCAACCCAGAAATGCCAATGGGCATGGACAACACAAGCCTACTCTCTCAAGCTAAAGGACCAGGAAAGGGACAGCCTAACTAAAAGAAAACTTGTAGGCACTCTTCACTGCACTCCGGCCAGACACCACAGAAAAAGCTGGAACTCCTGCCCCAACCCCGCAGTAACCAGGAATCCCCCATCCTATGGTGTCCATGAGGCCGAGTGGGGAATCTGGACTTGTACCCCAATAGGCTGCAGCGCGGGGGTACCCTGCTCCTGCTGCAGCAGCGTCTGAGCGAGGTGGCTGAAATGGAAGGTCTCAGTAAGATCCCTGCTCTCGTGACTAGTACTCAGGATGTTCAGCTTGCCATTGAAAGCCACTCGTTACACCACGAACCAGAAAGATCTCAAACTGTACAAAGAGAATCAGTAGGTGACAGAACTGAGATGACAGATGTTAGAGTTCTGCGAAAATGATTTTAAAGAAGCCATCAGAAAATAGCTTCAAACAATTAAAAATATGCTCGAACCAATGAAGACAGAGGAAGCGAGAGAAAAGAAATAGGAAAGTTTCAGCAAAGAGATAGGAGATAGAAGAACCAAATGGAAACTTTAAAACTGAGAAATATAGTAACTGGAATTAAAAAAAAAAAAAAAGAACCTCAGTGAATGGGTTCAATAGCAGAATAGAGAGGACAGAGAAAAGAATTGGATGGGTCTTAAGGGAATTAACACTGAGCCAAAAACGCCACTCAGCAAAGGTCATGTACTATATGATTCCATTTATGTAACAGTCTTCAAATGATAAAACCATAGTCATGAACAGATTCCTGGTTGCCAGGGACTAAGAAGGGGAGGGGCAGTGAGGGAAGCTGATGTGGCTGTAGAAGGGTGACAGTGGGGTCCTCCTGGTGATGACACTGTTCTGCATCTTGATTGTATCAGTGTCAGTTTCCTGGTGCTGGCATTGTTCTGTAATAAGCTGCCATTAGGGAAGCTGAATGACATGGTACCTGGAATCTCTATTATTTCTTACAATTGCCTGTGAATCTACAATTATCTCAAAATTAAAATTTAGTTTTTAAAAAGTCAAGATTTTTATAGACTGCTGAATGATTCTATATTGCGTGTAAAATAAATCCTGATGAATACATCTAAAACTCATGATACATCTGAAGTATTATTTAAACGAAACAAAGTTATGCCAGTAAAGATGGTAGAATTTTGTTAGGGGAAGGTTATCAGCAGTTATCAGATCTCAGTTTACTAGTTCCATTACAAATATCCTCATCTCTTTCCTGAGTGGGAGTTGGGGCCAACATGTTTCATCAAGGGTGGAATTAAACACGAGCAGCTTCTTCATCACCTTTCCCGGAGGGCTTCAGAGAGTGGAAAGTGACTGTTGTAGGCAAGAGTTTGACAAAGGGGGTCGGGCAAGATTCGGGTATGACTAGTTTACCGAAGACCAGGGTTATATTTTGAGGACTAGTTAAGATTTGTCTTCACCTGCCCAGGGCCTGTGACTCTAGCCAGCCAGTGACCACCACGTTAGGTAGAATTCTGGTTATTAAGACACCAACAGCAAGAGGAATGATGTGAGCCAACAGTTCGCTCTTCAGAGCAGGCTTCGTACCCCTTCTTTTTAACTCATTCTGTAGTGGTCTGATAGCTACAGTAAAATTTTTTGTAGGCTTCACCCCTGAAATAGAAAACAGGGGTGTTTTTACTTCACTATCACATCTTTTCTTGAATAAGAAAAAAAAAAAAGAAGCCTCTTAGACGCATAAGTTCTAAACAGGTCACTTATAAAAGACTGATACTTATTTGACTTAGCCTCTCTGGGCTCTGTGCACCAGCACGATCCTCTGTCACAGAGGCATAATAGTATCTCCTTCCAGTGGCTGCAAGGGTCCAAGGGTTGAGATGACTCGTGTGAGGCACCTAGCACAGCACCTTCGACACAACTGCTTGCTGGTCTTTGTCCCACAGGCACCGGCTGCGTGTGAAAGCTTCCAAAATCCTTCCAGGATTGGAGGTTCTGTGGTGTCTGCTATTACCTTATGAAGAATTAAGACAGGAGCCAAACGGAGTTAGGCCAGAGTTACTGGTCGAAGCTGGCTTGGAGGGCCTGGCTTAGGTGTAAGGCCACGGTGGGCCCCGAGTTAAACACACTTTCCCAGAGGCAGCCGTGGACACCCGCGGCCTCTTCCTCAGGGCAGGGCTCACAGGCAGACCCGCCACCGGCTCGGGAGACCGGGCCGTACCGTCCTGGTGCACTCGTGCGGGGCCCGGAGAGCCTAGAGAGGCAAGGAAGAGCACAGCGACCCCCTCACCGAGAGACAGTGGTCGGCGGGATCCCTTGCCTCTCTGGTGCGGGGGGCCCCCAAGGGACATTTTGAGAGGGGCCTGAGAGCAGAGGAAGGGAGTTTTAACCCCAATGCAAACTTGTATACAAATTGAGATCTTGGCGCTTGTCTGGGAAAAAATGCACTGTTTTCCTCTGTGCTCCTCGCACTGTTGCACGTGGAACCATTCACTAGGGCGGGAACGTGCTCGGAGCGGGAGACCCTCTCTCTGGAGTCTGGATGGAGCCATCTCTGCCCCATTTTGCGTTGTTTACTCACATAGGCATATATTTTCTTGATTTTGTACAACTTTCCCAAGGTGTAATTCACATATTTAAAGTATACAGTTTAATTCATTTTGATAGGTATTCACCTCTTAATCGCCACGATCAAGAGGATAAACATATCCATCGCCCCCTCCTGCAAAAAAGAAAAAAAGGGGGCAGGTTTAGGTTTTTTAGTTTAGTTTATGTTTAGGAATTTATGGGCTTTAGGTGTCTGAGCTATAGTATCATCACTTATTTCAGAACCTCTTTTATGTCAGTGGATATTTTAACCCATGGAGCCACCCAGGCACCCCATTACATCAGTGCATATTTTAATGGTGATACAGTGATGTTCTTTGAAGTCAATAGCTTTGTATTCATATGATCTTATCTGTCTTGAGTAAAACTATAAAACTAATAATTGGAACCTCTGCTGATTTTTTTTTTTATGACCTGTTTCCCATAGAACCATAGTGGTTAGGTGGTAGGATTTCCGCCTGGGGACTGGGGGACAGATGTTCACCTCTTCCTTGCTTTCCACCCATTCCCTGAGTGTTTTCTCCCACCAGAGCTTCACCAGCGCACACACTGTGTGTTCGAGGGGAAGTCACAGGCGTAGTTAAGGGTTACTGAACCTTTGCTTCCCCCGTCTTCCCCTCCCTGCCCTCCCCGCCCAGCAGAGCCAGCTACCTCTTCCCACCTGCAGCTGCCCCTTCCGTGTTGGCAGGCTGAGGGGCAGGCGCCGTTCTCTCCGGGCCTGATGGCCACGGCACAGAGTTTCATTTTGGTGTCCTGAGCGTGAGTTGGAAATATAATTTCTACAGCAACCAGCTTAAGATTTATGGTTAACTAGGGTTTATGATACCATTAGCACCAACTGCTGAGCTGTGCTCTGGGTCAAGTGTGGGGGCTTTTGTGGTTTTTGGGTTCCGTTTTTGTTTTGTCTCTGTGGGCTGGCTTGGGAGCAGAACCGCCGTTTTGTGTCATTGTTTCTGTGGGGAAAATGCATTCAGTATTCCAAACAGACACACAACTGAACTTCTCAAACACAGTCTGTTCACAGTGGCTTATAATGGTACTTGACAGAAGGGGTTTGTGTTTAAAATAATGTAGTTTGTCTTTGCCCAAGGGCAATAAGTTTCTCCACATCAGAGACTTGCCTGCGAATTACAGGACAAATGTGTTAAGATTGATTCGATAGCGAACAAAATTTAGAGGGCAAATGTGTTAGGATTGATCTGGTTGGTTTAGTGAGAGGATTAGTCTGCTCCATCGGGATGGGCTGGTGAGCTTAACAGCATCTTTCACGGGTCAATAGTAATGTGTCCATGATGATGATGTTCTGTGTTTTAACTAACAGGTTTTCAGGAGGCCTGATATAAGGGTAAGGATATGTGGCTTTCCGCACATGGACCTCCTACTTGTGTGTCTCTGTGCTTGATGAACACTTAGTCGACTTAGTGTTCTTTACCTTCTCACTGGGTTTATGAGTCACTTGGATCAACTTGGCCTGCTGTGTCATAGCTTTAAGTGTTCACTAGAAACGCTTTGTTTGTTCCGGTGTTTTTATGTGCCGTGAAAGCTGGTGTGTGTGAGGGCAGGATGCTAACGTTGTTGCCAGCGTGCAGTTCTGACTTTTGTTGGGTTGCACGATTTCTAACCCAGTGGAGATTCACGGCAGGGGCTCTTATGGCCCGCAGAGTCCTCTTGTCACCTCGCTTACTATGTAACTCATGCTAAAGAATGTAACAGCAGCACCAAAGTGGTGATTTGCTGTCCGTCCTCTCTGATGCACAGTCCAAGTCACCTTTCTGTCTGCATGCTGAATCTGAAGGGCAGAAGTGCTAGTCTTGAGGATAAATTTAGCAGAATCAGTCCCAGTTAGTATTTCTTCAAATACAGATGTAGCTTTTACGAGAAGTGGATTGTCGCTTGCATTTTCCTCATGACTTTCCTTCCCTTTATTTCAGAATATGCATAAAGCAAGACAAAGATTGGTAATGTGCATGCGTTTGAACCTGAGTGTCAAATGTTTGAGAATTAACCTATATCCAGTCAATGAAAATAATGTGGATTTTAACAGAATAATGACTTGAGTTTAAAATGGTTAATCTTACTGAAGCCAATGAAGTAGTACAAAAATAAGCAGGTTAAATAAAATTCTTGTTATCCCAGTTGGTTTATCTCTGTTTAATCTTTGTTTTCACTATGTTTCCTTTTGCTCGTGAGAATCATTTTCTTTCCCTGATTCACCTTGTTAAATATCAGTGTTTGACTTCCCATTTGCATGGACTTCAAACTACTGTGTGGCTTTTTGTCATTTTAGTCATTCATTTTTCTGTTCTTCAAAATTTTTAGCAAAGAATGATTCCATTTTCTTTGTATTTAAGAAAATGAAAATTTCAAAAACGGTTGCATTTAAAAAATTACCCTCCTTTGAAGGGTAGCAGTACCAACTTTGTAGTTGGCCAATCTGATGATAAATCATGACAATGTATTTCACCATATTTGTAAAAATGAAAGGTGAGAAATAGTAAGTTCTTTTAAAGCTTTGCTACTTCTTCACTGATTGCCTTTTCAAGAAATATAGTCATGGGAACCAAAGTTTCATGAAGAAAAAAATGTATCTATGCCAGATTTTAATATTTGCAGCCCCAGAGAGCTGATAGAACTTTTATCATCTTGTTGTCTTCAGCATTTATGTTCTTTGTACCACCTGCTGAACTGAAAGTCCGATTTTTAAAGTTTTGGAAATGAATTGATTCTCTGAAGAGGCTCAATTAAGCACAGGATACCTTTAAAGAGCTTGGGAACACTTAGAGATACGTGACCTTTTAGCTTTTCTTTGAAGCACATTGATACTGTAAAAATAGAAACCTTTAACGCAGTCTTGATTCATAAAGCACATTTGTTTAGCAGTAATTTACAGACTGTATGTATATGTATGTCTCCAGCATGTAATGTGTGCATGCGCATGTGCGTGGAAAGCTCGTTATACTAGTGGACTTGAGCGCTGAACAATAGTTCCGTAGAGTATGAGAGTACTTACTAAGTTTAAAATCCATGTCTATGGACTGCCTTTGTATTTTGGCTTGGTTTTGCCCTTTACTTAGTTACTGTGGGGTGCTTTATGTTCTATGAGCATATTATGTGTCTGTTATTTTGTTTCTTTGCCATATGCTATAATATTGCTTGATTTAGAAAAGACCATACATTCTTTGAAATCCATGATGTTTGTTTGCTTTTCATTTTTCTGCCCCAACACAAACACAGACTAGATACTCCATTTTAGGCTGAGGATGCTATAGATGGCCAACACGTTATTTCCTTAACTCCAAGGGGGAAAATGTTGTGATTTGCAAAGCCGTGAAAGGTGTGTCAACTTTTACATGCTTAGTGTCTCTTTAAAAAAGAACTTCTGTCCTTTCACCTGTCTGTTTGCACGTGTTTCTCTTTCTCCTCTTTGCCTTTTCTTGTCCGTGCACCTGGTGCTGTGCAGGAGGTTCAGGAAGAACACAATGGCTACCCTTCTGAAGCCGAAGCGGATCAGGTGGCAAGTTCTACATGTTCATCTGTTTGTAGCTACAGATCGTGCATTTAGAAGCCATTTCATACTAGATTTCTAGATGATAAGCAAATGCTTTCCCACTACAGTAGTGCTCTCCTGTCCAAGTTTGGTAGATTCCATTATGACATTATTTGCAAAAATTGGTTTATCCAACATTTTGTCAACCGGAAATTTGTTCATCTGTGCTTCTCAGTCTTCCCAGATAGGGTCAGCTGTGAGGTACGGAGTCTTGGTCACACCAGGACTCTGAAATGCCTTTGTAGAGATTGAGAGGGGACAGATGCATATGCTAAGGGTGCTCCTTGAGGGTGCAGACTTGGCTTTATTCAAATTTGCACGGTCTATGCCCAACGTAGTACCTGGCCCCTTGTAGGTATTTGCAGAATGAGTCCGTATGGTTTATATTTACCTATCAGAAGAAAAAAAACCATGCATCAAGATTCTTGAGTGCTTACTCTTTGCTCAGTTCCTCAAGACCCTCTGGAGTCTTTCAAAGCAGGAGAACTTTCTTTGAAGCTTAGTTAGAATCTCCATATGCGAAAGCACTTAGAAGAGCAGCTCCAGGGAAGCCTGGCCAGCAACCCTGTGCTCAGCTGTGCCTTTGCCCAGCCCACCCTCCTTTGGTGACCCTGGAAGCACCTTGGAGAGCCTAGTTTGAAAACCAGTTTTCTGCATGCCGCCATTACAGAAACTGTCCACCCAGCAGCTTTGATTCATGATGAGGAAAGTAGCAGAGAGGCCAGGGCCACCTGGTGGGCTGGAGTCCTCGGGGACAGATTCACGGAGCTGCTGGGCTTTCCATTGGGCTTTCAGGGTCACTGGAACAGGGTTTGGATGAGATCGCCATAGGGAATTCCTCAACTGGGCAACACATGGAGCAGAGACACCAAGAGGAATGGGTGTGTTCATGAGATCAAATTTTGTCCACAAGAATATTCCATTCTTTGGTTATACTGTACATGGGTTGGATAAATCAAGGGTCAAATCATGTCTTGTGCAACTTGGTAGTTGCAGTCAAAGTTTAATGTAGCACAAGTGTGAGTCCCATTTCCTAATAACCAGCTTTATTAAGGGAATCTACTGTACTTACAAAGTAACGAGCCTTTAGAAACCGTTCTCTTGAATTCCTATGCTAAATGTGTTTCCTGTACAAAATCAGAAGCAGTGGGATCATTTGTTTTGTTCTGATAGTTGCTTTTCCATCACTTATAAAGCATGTCCCAGATTAAATTATGATTAGTGAAAGGTTTGTCTCACTGTGTCTCACCAGCACATTCATGCCTCATATAAATGCACAGACATTTCAAGCCAAATTTCAAGCCAAATTCAAGCCGAACATGACTATCAGAAAGGAAGAGACATGTTTGATCTTCAACTTCAGTCTTGAGAGCCCTGTACATTCTCAGAATGGTCCCAGTCACTGGTGTCTCCCGTCCTGTGTTGGAGACTTGAGAGTGTTTGATGTGGCTCGCTGTAAGGCGACAGGGACTCGCATTCCACCCCCATCTCTCCCTGCTCCCCTTCAGGCTCAGTTGATTAGAACAGCTTGCTTTCTATCTTGCTATCTTGAAATAACCTATCCCCATTTATTTTAAAATATAAGTTAAGGAATTTAGGTCTATATATGATAATATTTAACCACTAAAATAAGCTTTAATGATATAATATTTGAAGTAACTATAAACTGAGATATTGATTGAACTAGCTTTCTCGCTTAGTAACTATATTATAAAATTAATCACTGGTTCAGGCAAAAGAAAGCAGAACTTCAAAGCTTCTGAGGTTGGTGATGTTGTTAGTATATCTAAAACTGGACATTTAGAAGTATAAATATTGGCTTATGCTTTATTGATAAAAGATGTTTCCAAATCAGATACGAGTATAAAAATGAATCCATTAACAGTTCTCCATTGACCCTTAATGGTTCTCTATGTCCCTAAAAATTTTGGCTGAAGTGTTTTAAAAACCAATCTGGACCAAAACGTCAAACTGAATAAAATTGCTCAGAGGTAATAATGAGCCCTTAATCTGTATTATTTAATCATGTATCTTGATAAGGAGGGTGGACCACATCATTTTGTACTCTCCCTGTAGAACAGACATACCCCAACCAAATTTAGCATGGAATTTGCTTTTTGTATTTTGAGCTTTTTCCCTTCTTTGTTTTATAACAATGATAAAACTATGATATATAGGATTTTTAAATTGACCTCTAAGTCCCATTAACAAAACATATTGGAGTATTCTTGTAACTATGCAAAAAATTAGTTTTGAATTTTCAATAATCTAGAGTTACAGTGTTCAGTAATTTAGAATTATAAATTCTAATCTTTTTTAAATATTTTGCTTCACAAAATATTATGAAAACATAATAGTGTCTGACCTGTTTTCCGCCAAACACTAGTGGCCTCTCAATGTTAACTATTTTTTGGAGAAAGCAGTCCTGATCAAATCCGTGTGGGAAATGTGGCGTACTCTAGCGCCCTCTTGCTGATTTGGTGTACATGCATATGCTACAGACTCTTCTCACTATAATGAGAAAACAAACCACAGTTTAGCTTTTCTTTCACCCAGGATTATCCAAATTTGACCCCCCCCCAAAAAGACCTATTCACATCTCTTGGGAATTTAATGCTCTATGAAACAGCTTGGGAATTGCTGGGATTTTGAACACCTTATTCTTATTCGTGACACATGATGTCAAAGATGCCGAGGAGAAAGTGACCAGTTTCCTTGGCAGCATGTCACAGGGTGGCAGTAACTTGGAGTCGGCCCCAAGTTCAGGCTCCGTAACTTTGTAGTTTGCACGCCATTTTCTCAGCTCTCCTGAGCTATCTGGCACTATATCCAACGGAACTCACAGGAAGCTGGCTAGTGGGCAGCAGGGCCAGTCTGGACACTTGCAAGTGTGGGTGTATGTCTCTGCAGCCATCCAAGACGTTGTTTTCCTGGTATCATTGTAGCCAGGAAACCTGAGAAGTCATCAGCGATTTGCTCGGTGAGCGTGGACTCGGCGCAGAGCGAATTGGTCTGGGGGAAGCCCAAGAAACACACCCTGCGCCACAGTAGTGATGGGCACAGTCCTGTCTGCTGGACCAGAGCACGCTCTCTTGTGGCCTGGAGGGGATGTCCACTCACAAGCCCCTCCCTGCTCCCCCCACCCTGACGCTTTGCGCACACACGCAGGTAGCTGGGCTGCAGTACAGAAGCCTAGGGCTTTCCTTAGAATGTCCCTGCCGTTGAGACCCCTCTCTGGTTACTTCCATTGGACTTCGGGGTTTCCCACACTAGACAGTGCTTACAGCCCACTAAGCATCTACATCTAATGTTGATTTCACCTGTGTTTGTTTCATGCTCAGAAGGTAACCTTTTTCTGACCTTCCAAATTCTGTAGGCAACTTGTTATAGCTGTCTGTGTGGTGATTACAGTATCTATCTGTCATGTCAAGCCATTTCTGTATTAATGCTTTCTAACTGTGGATTTAAATATGTGTAACAATTTGCTAGAAAATGCAGCATGGTGTCCTGTGATGCTGAGCTTTGAGATTGTCTTGTAGGGGGAGGGGGCATCGAGTTTGCACGCTTCTATAGCCATGTAGCAAAAGCACAGAACACTACAGTTCTTCCCAGGTATGCAGTAGGAAAGTGAGATTTACTCCTCTTTGGTTTTTTGCCAGGCCCTAAGAGATGGAAATAAGCTGGCACAGATGGAAGAAACGCCACTTTTTCCAGGAGAATCCATCAAGGCCACTGGTAAGTTTAATGAGTACACTGTGCTTATTGAGAGCCATAAAATGAAATGGTATTTTGCTTGCAAGCATGGGTGAGGTATGTGCTGGAGATCAGCCAAAACAATTTAATGAGGGGACAAGTGGACTAGGTCTGTTCATTCTTCTTAATGTCATCATGACCTTAAGAGGTAGAAGACTACATAGGACCACTCTAAGTTCCAGTTGAGTGTTTGGTGGCATCACCAACAGAAGAGGGGCCTGACTTTTCCTGAGGAACTGAAGGCTGATTAGACTCACTATAACGTAATGCTTCGTTGCAACTTCACTGTAATGTACAACTTCGTTGTAATGTAATGCTTCGTTGGAATCCTTCGCTATAAGAATATATTGCCAGAAGATCCATGTCACATCTTAATAACAGTTTTGAGAACTTGGCAAAAGAATTTCGGTGGCTTATGAGATGCCAGAAAGTACAGTGGGAGCACAGGAGAAAGAGCATGTGTTCCTACTCTGCGCTGTAAGGGCAGGGGCCCGAGTCGAGTACCGCCATCCCCTCTGGACCGCCAGGCATTTCCCAGGTAGTCTACTGTGCTGTGAGCAGACGGGAGGGCAGCTAGGTGTCACCTTTTCATCTCACCACTGCAGGGCTTGGGCTGGCCAGTCTAGTTCGCTAGACAGAGTGTTGGCTTCTCCCCTCCTGGCTCCCTCCCAAAGATGTGTGCTTGGTGTCAGTATAATCATCTCGTGTCAGGAATGTTTGAGGGGCGTCTGGGTGGCATAGTCGGTTAAACATCTGACTGTTGGTTTCGGCTTGGGTTGTGATCTCAGGGTTGTGATTTCAGGGTCATGAGATTGAGCCCCATGTCGGGCTCAGAGCGGAGTCTTCTTGTCTCTCTCCCCCAACCTTGCTCTCTCACTCTCTGAAATAAATAAATAAATCTAAAAAAAAAAAAAAGAATGTTTGAGTAGCTGGGCTCTCCCAGGGCCTCCAAATGATACTGCTACTGAGTATCCTGGTCTGTGGCTCTAGACCCTGCTTATCCCATCGGTGGTCTTGAAACTTTCTTTCTTTCTTTCTTACCTTCCTCTTTCCTTTCTTTTCTAACTAATTTATATTTTCTACAGTGTTATAGAAGTGTAATCATTGAGTAGTTTCTTTTTTGTCTAGGTCCTTCCACTCCGCATAATTATTTTGATATCCATGTTGTGAAATGGGTCAACAGTCATTCCTTTTTCATGCTGAACAGTGTCTTGTAGTGTGGCTACACTACAGTTTGCTTACGCATTCATCTATTCGTAAACATTTGGGCCGCTTCTACTTGTTGGCTGTTGCAGACAACGCTGCTCTGAACCTTCGCGAATCAGTCTCCCCGGTCCTGTCATCCTTGCTGCATCCATACTAATCTCCCACAACTCTGCGCTCTCTCCTCCCCGCGCCCCTTCTGCCTCCCCATCCTGCCTCACCCCTCTGCTTCCCTGCTGAGCTAAATGGGGCCTTTTCTGAGCTCTTACTGTGCCCACAAGGTTACGTTAGCATTTGTGAGGCTAGCCTACAGTGGTGATCTTCTGTGTGGTGCCTCTCATAGGGCTTGACTTCTTATGAGCAGGAACTGTGCCCGGTTCTCCCTAGAACCCCAGCAATAGAAGCTGCTTAGTACATACCGAGCTATAGAAAGGTTTAATGGAAATGTTTTGAGAACTTGGCTGGATGACAACTGTAGGGCCTTTAATCGTCCCCCTCGGAATCCCCGATAGCTGTACGCGCTCCCGCTCTTCCGGTGCGGTGGCACTTAGAGAAGACGGCGGAGCTGGAGCATCTTTGCGATGGCGGGAACTTCATAACTCTCAATGGACGCTCGTACATGGTTGATAGCGATACTAAATATGTTGATATTAACAATAAGAAAATGAAAATTGACATGGAGGCTGATAAGGAGTTGGAAGCAGAGAAGTCGTTTTCCGTGCCCCCGAGGTGGTTCTGCAGTTTCCTTTGGAGGTGCGTTCGCTTTCATTAGGGGGAACTGAGGAAATAGCAGCCGAGGGTCTTCAGAGTTTGAAAACTGTGTTTTTGAACATGATGAATTTATTGCTCAGGGAAAATGTTAACTACCTGGAAAACAATGACAAAATGTAAGTTATTATGAAGCCCTTTACTTAAGACCCCACTAAGTTGCAAATCGGAATTGTTTTACAAAACCCAGTCTTCTTAGAAGACTACCTGTGTCTTTATTTAATGTGATTAAAAAATGTAAAACTCCTAGAAAACTGGAATCACAAGTGTCTATATTTGGAAACTCAAGATTCATTGACACACAAGTCTGGCAGAAGTTGCTACTTGGTCTTTTTTTTTTTCTTTCTTTCAGTGAAAGACGTCATGTACATCTGCCCATTTATGGGAGCGGTAAGTGGAACCCTGACAGTGACGGACTTCAAGATGTACTTCAAGAATGTAGAGAGGGTAAGTTTTTAGAGGGGTATTTTATTTTTAAAATCACTTTAGAACACAGTCAATGATAAGGAAGAAAGCAGAAAGAACCCTCAAATCCCATCACTCTGAGAGAACCATGGGGTGAGTTTTAAGATGTACACATTTGGAAATAGATTTTGCATCTAGAAAAAAGTGCTATTAAAGTTGCATTTAAATCAGGTGGGAGGAGTTTAATTGTCGTCTTGACATCAACTTCATAAAGCATGTTATAAATCAGACTTCAGTTCTGTAGTTGGGACAAAGGGGAAATGTGAAATAAATGTGTGTTTTTGCCCAGAGAAGTCTTCAAATATGAAAGATATGAAAGCTCTGCTGACTGACACTGATAGGCCTTCGTTCATTTGTAAACCCAGGACCCGAATTTTGTCCTCGATGTTCCCCTTGGCGTGATCAGCCGAGTTGAGAAGATTGGCGCGCAGAGCCATGGGGACAATTCCTGCGGGATAGAGATCGTGTGCAAGGTGTGGTGCCAAGCCAGGTGGGATTGCCGGGGTGGTCGCGCGGGGCTTTCGCGGACGCGCCCACCACGGTCTTGGGGCAGCGAGAATCCCCGGGAGTGTCAGTAAGTCACATGGTTTCAGGACAGAGGCCGCTTCAAATCTTGTATCAGCTAATTCATGCCACTCTGGAAGCTGTTGAGGTAAACCTCTTGTCCTCTATCGAAGTATTCTGATAAACACGGACCTAGAACCTCAGTGTTCATGTTATTTGTTACGTTTCGGAGAAACCAAGTGAAAAGCAGAGATCAATAGTGTTGTTTTGTTTTTGTTCCAGTTTGTTCTTTCAACAGGACCCTTCAGAACAGTGGATGGTCAGAGACTTTCTGAAGAGAAAGCAATAGTGTACAAATCCCGTGATTAAAACTTAATGTCGGGATTTTATGTTTGGTTTCCTCCACTTCTTCCAGTGGGGAGTAGAGATGTGTGTGATGTTTTTAATGCTGACTAGTCATTTAAGAAACACTTTATCCAGTGTGTCTTATTCCCAGAGACCTTACCTCACGGGTTATACTTTACTCATGACCCTCAAGTCCCGGGAAGGAGAGTCCGTGCAGAATTGCTAGGGTCCCTTCCACAGTCAGGGTTTGGATTCCTGCCAGTCTGTTTGCTTTGATCACACCTCTCGAGACAGGTCCCTCTGGTTGACCCCAGACTGTAGTTGAACCCACTTTTTTCAAAGAATACTTTACTCTTGCAGATCGTGAATTTGCTGGCATCCTAGACTCCCTGTGGGTGCTTCAAGGCAGTGCTGTCCTGCGACAAACTGCATCTGTCCTCGGGCCAGGGTTCCCCATGGCAAGCTGTGTGAAGCAGTCGTGGGCTTAAAGCAGAGGGGTGATTTGACGAGTCCTGCAGTTTGGGAACTTGACTTTTCCATTCTTAGAACTCGCCGGTAATGTCCCATCATCCTTAGGCTAGAGGGAAAGACTCACTAAAAGCCCGTGTGTCTGAGCCGGTTGATGGCCCCATGTGGCTTCGCCTCTGGCCACCTTCCCCCACGTTCTTGCTTGTCTGGTTCCTTTGGCTGCCGTGACTCACCTCGTGCCACCCACCCCTGCTACGGAGTCTTTTCACCTGCTCTCTCCTTTGCTTAGAACGATTTCATTCTCAGCAATCCTAAATAGCAAGTGAGCTCAATCAGCTACCAAGGTGTGCATGTGTGTGTGCGTGCATATGTGTTTGTTCAGAGTCGCTTGGAGGGAGGGCGCACAGGAAAGTGACACTGCCTAGGCAGGTGTCCTGGGGCTGCTGTGCGTAGATGTTTTTATGGCCCCGGTGAGCATTTGCTGATAGTGGTTTTAAAATGTTTTCCAGCTAAACATACTAGGGCCACACCCCTAGTCCTCTCAGCTCATGCCTGAGAACCTTGCAAGGGGTAAGGTTTGGTTTCTTTTAACAGGTGGTACACAAGGTACTAAGAAGGTACAAAAGGGGTGTGTAGAGGAGAGTAAGTCTGTGTCCGCCCAGCCCCCGGCCACCTTGTTCCTCTCCAGGCAGGTGCCCGCTCTTGCCGATTGCCGTGCACACGCTGGGCGCGCAAGCGTGTCTGTGTGGTCTTCACACACACGGGTGGTAGTGTATTGCCTAGCCACCCCTCACCCCGCCCCAAACATCTGTGTAGGAAGTCCTTGGTATCGGTACAGAAATGCTGCTGCATTCTTTTTTTTTTTTTTAAGATTTTATTTATTTATTTGACAGACAGAGATCACAAGTAGGCAGAGAGGCAGGCAGAGAGAGAGAGAGGAAGGGAAGTAGGCTCCCTGCTGAGCAGAGAGCCCGATGCGGGGCTCGATCCCAGGACCCCAGGACCATGACCTGAGTCGAAGGCAGAGGCCTTAACCCACTGCACCACGCAGGCGCCCCCGTGATGCCGCACTCTGACGGCTCCGCGCGGCAGCCTGCGGTCACGGCCACTGCAGCCATTTCCGTTCTTCCCTGTGATCAAAATATTGCAACCGTAACTTTGCCACTGCCTGAATTGCTCTTACTTTAATCTGTTTGTGGTCATTTTTATCTTCAAATTTTGTGTCATGTTAGGGAAACGTGAGACTTTTGTGTTTAACTAATGGCGTAGGTTTAAAGAGGTCAGATAGCAGGAGTGGAGAACCTGCCTCTCCCTCTCCCCCTGCTCGTGGTCCCTCTTTCGCTGTCTCTCCTCCTGTCAAATAAATAGAATCTTAAAAAAAAAAAAAAGAAAAGAAACTGGTTTTGGGAAACAGCACTGAATTTCTGTAAGGAGTGTCCTGAGGGCCGCAGTCTCTGCGTGACACACAGTCCTTGCTGTGAGCACAGAGAGGAAGCTCTGCCGCGGTTCCGTTCTGTGGATGCTGCAGGTTCTGCAGTCGACTCTCGGGCAGCTTAAAGCTCGCAGCTGCTTTTGTGCACACCTCTAGCACATCTTCTAGTCAGTGCACATCTTCTCGGTACTAAACCTCCTCACTTCCAGCTGCGGAGTTCCTTCCCCAGCGCGTCCCCGTTGTTCCAGGTTCCTCAATGGCTGTTATCTTGTTGGAGGTGCTTTCGGTGGTTGTCTTTTGTTAGTAGAAGCAATCTATAACAGGAGAAATGAATACAGATATTTCATTTATCTCTTTATAACATGTCTGCCTCACAGATACTCAGTCAATGTTCAATAAATGAGTTTTGCTAATTCTTTAATAGGATATGAGGAACTTGCGACTTGCTTATAAGCAGGAAGAACAGAGTAAACTTGGGATATTTGAAAACCTCAACAAACTTGCATTTCCTCTTTCCAATGGGCAGGCAAGTACACCAAAATAAACCCTTTTTGTATGCCTTGGTGGGGGGGGGCGGGCAAAAGTCATGTTTAATTATTCCTTTTTTCCAGAGGTTTCCTTTATCTCTTTCCTCTCTCTTTGTGACTAATATTAAGATGTTTAAAATTTGTCCATTCTTTGTAATGATTAAGGAAAGTGCCAGTTTGTTGCTTCAAAATATACAGGTTAAATAGAAGTCTTCCTATATTTAGTTCATGGCTGAATGAAAAGCTTAAATATTGGGTATATCATGTAGCAAAGGAGCACTAACGTGTGTATTTTGTGGTTTTTGTATCCAGACACTCTTTGCATTCAGCTACAAAGAAAAATTTCCCATGAATGGGTGGAAAGTTTATGATCCTGTATCTGAATACAAGAGACAGGTAAAGTAAGGTCCTGATCAAACCGAAAATAGTGGGTTGAGCATCTTTCTCTTTTCTGACAGGGTAGAAATATAGTAGAGAAGAAGCCGTTAGAAGCCAGTCGTGTGTAGGTATGACTGACGGAGCTTGTGCGCTCTTCATCCCTGGGATGCCCCATTGTCCCAAGGCCGGTCCTTGGAGGCTGTTGCTGCTCAGCCTTTTTCCAGAGGGCAAGTGGAGTATGAGCACAAGGGTTTAAACAGCAAATCAACCAGATGGTTTTTATTACATATTCTGCTGATGAGTTGATGAGTAAGGATCAAAACCAATGGCCTGAATTAGATTAAGTGTATGGAGAGACTACATCAGCCTGGTGTGGTGTTCCTGTGCTTAGAAAGTCTTCAGTGCATTGTCAGGTTCAAGACAGTCCAATAAGATACTGTTTTCATCATATTTGATCTTTGTCTCCACTGTATGTTCAGTTGGTATTGCTTTCTGTAAATGTTTGCAGAAAGTTTCTGTGTCTCAAAAGCTCCATCCTTGGGAGCTTTGGACTATCACTCTATCGCTCAGTCAGCCTTGCTTCGCTGCCCACCAACAAACAAACAAACAAACAGAAAGACAGGTGAATAAATGGGCAATAAAGAATCTATGAATAAAAATATAAATTCTAATGGAAGAAAAGCATATAATAAAGAAGTTTTAGATATCCGACTTCTACCTTTTGAATAAAGACAAAAAATTTTAAAAAATAACGCTCATTGCAATACTATGCACATTCTTTATAGAAAACACAGCAAGAAATGTACAGGATTGGGATTCTAGTATGTGATATTTACCATTTTAAAATACGTTTGAAAAGTCTTCTGCTTCATTAAATTTTTAAAAATGGGTAAGAAATAGGTTTTGTTAGATAAACATATATTTAAACTTTTGAGTAGCAGTGAATGACAAATTATGAATGGATTTTAGGAGAAAATAAAAAATGGATGTGGTTCCCAGTTAGTACTTTCTGAAAATGCGAAAGTTTGCTCCCCCGCCCTTCTCTAACACCCTGCAGGGCTTGCCAAACGAGAGCTGGAAAATATCGAAAGTGAACAGTAACTATGAGCTCTGTGACACCTACCCTGCTGTCATTGTTGTGCCGACTAGTGTGAAAGATGATGACCTTTCAAAAGTGGCAGCCTTTCGAGCAAAAGGCAGAGTCCCGGTAAGTGATAAACATTGTCCCTTAGGCAGAAACCCAGACTGTACCTAGATCTAATGTGGAAAGGAGCAAGACAGAAAAAAGTCTAGCGAACAAAACGGAAAGTGGAAAAATAGGCCTAAAACCCTCCCCAGGCAGCGGGGACCACCAGGGAGCAGCAAGAGGGGGCGCACGGCTGCCGCATTCACGGCGCCCTTCGCTGGTTTCGTCAGGGCGTCTTAGAGCCAAGACACTCGCTCAGACGCCGAGCAGCTCGCGGCACCACCACCCAGAGCAGCGTAGTGGCTGGCAGGGGCCCGAGTGTTTCTCTTGAGGGACAGCCGCACACGTGCGCTCTGAGGACAGTGACCGTGCGCGTCCCCCCGCCCCCCATGGCACCCACCGTTCGCAGGGGCCGTGGGCGTCGGAGAGCCGAGAGTGCGCTCCGGCGGGACCCCCGTCCTCCGGCCGCCTGAGGACAGCGGGAGGTTTGGGAGCCCGGCTTGCCGTCTCGCAAGAGCCTGTCCTCGCTTTGCCCTCATCCTGCCCCGTATGTGCGTGGGGACACGCAAGATGTTTTTAAATGAGGAGACAGAATGCGTCATTCAAAATAGAAGTGGGGCTGGACATTAGTCGACTTTGACTTAGTTTCTGTTTTCCTTTGAGTCATGGAATCTGACAGGTGCGAGGGATTCTTGGAGCTTATCTAGTCAGACTTCTTCCCGCCTGACGCAGCACCGAGTTCCAGAGCCACTGTCGTGCGGCGATGGGTTTCAGCCGTCGCCTTGGAGGAGCGTGTGCAGATGAGGCCGTGCTTGAAAAGACAGCTTACTTTTACTGCCCGGCAATCAGGGCGCGGCATTTTAGGAGCCATACTAATGCTTGTTGCTTCCAAACGCTAGGTTTTGTCGTGGATCCATCCAGAAAGTCAGGCAACGATTACCCGTTGCAGCCAGCCACTGGTGGGTCCCAACGACAAACGCTGCAAAGAAGACGAAAAATACTTGCAAACGATCATGGACGCCAACGCGCAGTCCCACAAGCTTATCATCTTCGACGCCCGGCAGAACAGTGTTGCCGACACGAACAAGGTATGTTCTCAGTAGCGCTACGGAAGCGGCGGCTCTCCTGTCACGCGCTGGCCATAGTTTGTTGTGCAGACCGGGCATTGCTCCCTCCGGAAGGCGGTCTCTCTGAGCAGCCCGCGGCTGGGCCTCGCTGGCCCACGGCCCGCGTGGCTGTGCGCGGCGTCTCTCTCATTGCTTCTCCGCCATCCTGTCTGCTGAATTGATTCAGCAAAGACCCAGAGAGAATTAGCCCCTAAAGAATCGAGTAAGACTTTTACTGAAATGATCTTGAGGCCCTTGGGAGTCCCTTTAACTCGAGACCTGGGGTGATTACTTGAATTCCTGTCCAGTCTGAAGCTCTGTCAGAACGGAGTCAGCTGTGCAAAAGCGGGCTTGCGTGCAGAGTTGCCCTGAATCGCATGCAGGAGTGTCCTCTTCGGACACCTCCCGATCGAGCCCCGCCCGCTGAGGGGGACGGGGCCCTTCATAGGCGGCCCCAGCGAAGAGGCCACGCCTCCAGCACCCACTCTCCATGTCGAAAATTCCTTTCGGATGGTGCATTCCTGCAGGCACGCATCCGGCAGTCGGAGGACCTGGCCCTCTCTGAGTCATTCACAGATCAGGAAGGTGGTGGCCGCCCTTTCCACCTCATACTTACTGGTAAAATGACACTTGGGTCACAAACAGGTAATGCGCGCCTACCTGGGGCAGGTGCGGGGGGAAATACCAAGACAGATACCGTGAGGTGCGCTCCTGCGGGACATGTGGGCTCAGCATGCAGGGGAGCCAGGAGAGGGCCTGGCGCTGACAAGGCCTCATGGAGGAGGTGGCATTAGAGCTGGCCGTGGGTGTGGAGCAGGAGGGGGTGGGCCCGGGCGTCCAATGGTGTGCTAGAGCACACAACTCACAAGAATGGCAAGACATGTAGGGCTGTGGTCGCCGAGCCCATAGCCAGCCCGCCCACACCCCCAGCAGCGCTTGGCAGTCTGTGTCTCTTGGTAGCCTGTGCCTCTTCCTTCTGTGGTGACTCGTCCGTCATTGAGTACAGTCTCCAGTAAAGCCAGCCTCCTGCTGCCCCTGTCTCCCTCCTGAGAGAAGCCATCACCTTCCATTTCAGAGAGCGCACAAGCCACCAGCCACGCCATTTCCCCTCGCTCCCTGGGTACTTGCTGTGTGTCACGTCTCTGGGGAGGGACACACAGAGCAGCAATCACGCGATCTGCCACATGGCCACCCAGTGTGGCATGGGGGAACGCAGCATGTGCTCTGAGAGTAGAAGGGGCCCGCTTTCTTGCTCCGTGACCCTGGGCAGTGGCTACATCTCTCTAGACCACAATCGCCATGACAGCACGTGTGCTTCCCAGAGCAGGTGTGAAGGTCGTACTGTCCCGGAGAAAGCATTTGCTTCACGGTACATGTCCTCTCTCCTGAGCCCAGAGTGAACGGCTCTGTCCACGTAACCATCATGACATCTCTCTACCTGGGTCCCTCTCTCCGACCTGGCCAGCTCCGCCTCCTTCACTGGCTCCTCCTCCCCCGCCCCAACCTGCAAATGGTGGTGCTCCTTGAACTCCATCTGGGCGCTGCTTTTGTAATTTGTGCCGCCTCCCTGGCCATCTCCCGCGATGCCATCACTCCAGACACTGTCTGCCTTGTGAGTCTGATACCCGAGTTTCCATTTCACCCTGATCCCTCTGGAAGTCGAGGCCGACCTTCCATCCTGTGGTCAGGTGGACATCTCTGTTCAGCTCTCTCCCACGTAGTGACCCCCATGTATCCAACCCGGCCCGCACATGATGCTCGTAAGCTCACCACCCAGGTGGTCTGGCCGGGGCAGTGACCGGTGGTGCCAGTTACGGAGATAGGGAGGACATGGGCAGGCCCTGTACAAATTACCGCAAACTAGGTGGCTTAAAACAACACGTACTTATTGTCTGACAGTTCAGGAGGCCAGAAGTGTGAACTCGGCCCGGGTTGTGCTCCTCCACGGGCTTCAGGGGAGACTCTGTTCCTGGCCACTCCTAGCTCCTGCTGGCCGCTCTGTGCGCAGAGCCGCGCGTGCGGGTCTCCCCTCTGCCTTCCCGTGGCCTTCTCCTCTACGCGTCTGTGTCTCCCCTCCTCTCTTCTAAGGATGCCCGTGACGGCATTCAGGGCTTGCCCGATGTAATTCAGGATGGTCTCTTCATCTCAAGATCCTTGACTCGATGACCTCTGCAAAGACCCTTTTTCCTAAAGAGGTCACATTCATAGTCACCAAGATCTGCTGTAGGTCTCTTGGGGTGGGGTGCCATTTTTTCAGCCTGCCACGGGGCGTCCTTCTCACTTAGTTCCCCATGCTCCCAGCTGGTGGGTCCTTAACCCCGTGAGTCCTTCTGCTTCTCTGCGTACTTCCTGTCACCACCGCGGCACTGTCCCAGAGAAGGAAGATGCGTGAGAAGAGCCGCAGCCGGACATCCTACCGGCAAGGGCAGCTTTGCGCATGCTCGCACGTGAAGGAGCCAGAAGCAGGACACCGAACTGCACGTCCAGAATGGTTTTGTCTGTCGTGCTGTCATGTCTAGGAACCAGGCAGGGGTGTTTATCTGGCCAAGTCCCTGTTAGCTCTTCTATATGTGACACCTCGTCTGCAACTGCAGACCCTTTACCTCTTCCTTTCCAATCTGGATGCCTTTTATTTCTTCCCCTTGGCTAATTTCCTGTCCGAAACCGCTAGTACCCTGTTGAATAGAAGCCGGGAAAGCAGTCATCCTTGTCCTGGTCCAGTTTGAGGGGAAGCTTGTAGTTCTTCATCACTGGGTATATTAGCTGTGGGCTCTTCATACATGCCCTTGTCAGGCTAAGGAAATTCCTTTCTGTTGTTGGTTTTTTGAGTGGTTTTGTCATGGAAGGGCATTAGATTTTTGAAGGCCTTTTCTGTATCAGTTGAGATGATCATGTGTTTCTTTTTTCCTTCATTCTGCTAATGTGGTGCATTTCACTGACTGATTTTTATAATTGGCTGCTGTAGTGGGTTGCATAGTGTCTCCCAGAAATTCATGTCCATCTGGAACCTCAGAAGATGACCTTATTCGGGAATAGGGCCTTTGCAGATGTAATCAGTGAAGAGGCGGTCATCCTGGAGTAGGGTGGGCCCTCAGTCCCGTGACTGCGGTCCTCAGAAGAAGGCCATGGAGAGACGCAGACCGAGGGAAGGTGGCCTGAGTTGGGGAGCTGAAGCTCCGGAGCTCAGAGAAAGTTCGGGTTGTTGGCTGAGATGGAGCCCAGTGCCATGATGGGTGGTGGTTGCAGGTGGGGGGCGGGCAGGGGCAAGGCCGCCAAAGGAGTCCAAGTCGCGTAAGCCATCGGTGGAAGGCAGGAAAGGAACCCACAGAAGGAAGGGGTATGTGGTGGCAGGAGACCCCGATGAGGGGGAGGGTTCCTTGTTGCCAGGCGAGGAGGAGCGTCCCGCGGGAGAACTGGGTGGGAGAGGTGTCTTAGCCGAGCTGCTCCAACAAAGTCTCAGTATCGGTATCATAGTGGCCTGTGAACAACAGACATTTCTCACAGCTCTGGATGATGGGAGGCCCAAGGTCAGGGTCACAGCAGATCCCACGTCTGGCTTCTTACCGTGTCTTCACACTGCCGAGAGCAGGAGGCCGCTGTCTTCTGTCTCTTCTTAGAAGGGCGCTGATGCCTGACCTCCCCGCCAAAAGGCTGCAGCTTCTGATCAGAAGCTGACAGCATCTTTTTGAAGATTAGGTCTTCGACACGTGAATTTTGTGGGGACGAAAATGTGCAGACCCCACAGGACAGGTGTGTGTACTTCGGATTCGGAGAGCGAGGGGATCCTGTCCTGCGCCTTCGTACCTCAGGCCCTTGGGAGTTGCCTGCCCTCCAGGAGGCTTCCGCTCTCTCACCTGGAACCCCCTGCCACCGGCGACTGGCCGACTGATGGGCCGATGGCCTGCCAGGCCTTCCCCAGGCACAGAACTGCTGCTGTGACACGAGGAAAACTGGAGTCCCTCCTTCGGCCGCTGCTCCCTGGGGGTGTTTGCGTCTCTTTCTCCCACGAGGGTTGGGGATTAGCATTAATTGAGAAAACTGATTTTACTCAGCTAATTTAATTAGCATTTAATCTGCACAGCAGCCCTGTGAAGCTCTTGCAGCTGGGAAGGGCGGGAGCGGAGAAGGTGGTGGGGCTAGGATTTCAAATCCGTTTTCCTTGACACCAGAGCCTGTGCCTTTCCCCCCTGCCTGCAGTACCAGCATCTTTGCTGCATGCTCTGCTGGTTTTTTATGAAAACAGAATTCTGCCACGGAGGTAGGACTGTGCTCTGGGCGCCTTTGTCGGTGGTGCGTGTTGCAGTTTCACTGATGTGGAAGCGTGTTCTAGAATTCCATGGGGTGACCCGAGGTAAAGCCGCAGTTCAAGTACACCCACTGCCTGTTCGCGTGCCGGTCACACTGGCCACTTGCGGATGTTCCCTCCTGCGTCGCCCCCGCCACTGGGAGCTGGTGACGGGGCTCTCGGCCACAAACAGCCCACTCCTCCCCAGAACCACTTCCCAGCTGAGTGCTAGATGTAGCCTGAGTTCTTGGCCCGTGGCCTGTCCTCTGTGCTTGGGGGCCTGGGCCCCAGGCGCCCTTACCCCCGGCTCCCTGTGCTCCTGCCGGTCCTAGCCTCCTGCCACCGTCCTGCCTGATGCCCTCCAGCCGACAGCTCGGCTGAGCTCGGCTCAGTTCTGTTCTCCTGCCTCCTCAGCGCCGCGGGCTGAACGTTCCCTGAGGATGGAGGGCTCGCAGCACGCGGGCTGAATTCTCCAGCCTCAGCTGGGCCCTCAGTGGTGCTTGCAAGTCCCTCCTCCCCAGCCCCAGGCTCCCAGAGGCCACTCGGGCCCCATTATGACTTGTTTCTAATGTGCGAGCCTGCCCCAGCCCCTCTGTCGCAGGCCCTGACCTCACCTGTCCGTGCGGAGGACAGAGCAACCCTCAGCCGCCAGACCTGGAAGCCGCCTCGTGCTGCCGTCCGTAACCCTCCGGTCCGGCCATAAGCAAGCACCCCCTCCAGCCACGGTCACTGCTCCCGTCCAGCTGGCCCCATCGTTGTCCTGCCACTTCGCGCCGGGCCTCTGGGAGCACCCCCCATTCGCTGGGTCCGCGCGCCTGCGAGGCCCGCCTGGCGCGCGCATCCGCCCCGTGCTTGCTGGCCCGGAGTGCGGCTGTGTTCTTCACTTCTTTCCTTCGACTCCCCAAGCTTCAGGTAGTTCGGTACTCTTTCCTTTTCAAAAAGCCTTTCCTTTTTTTCTTTTTCCTCTCTTCTCTGGCGGCTCTTCTCAGTCTCCTTTGCTTTGTGTGTCTTACATGTTGGCCTTTTCCAGGCTTCCAGCCTCCGCTTCTCTCTTGGCTCACCTGCTGACCTTGAGCATGGTATGCCCGACCCCTGTGGTCTGATTTCCTCCAGAGGCCAGTGACTTTGTCTTGGTAGCCACGGCCCAGACCTGGCTCTGAGCTCCTGACCCGCTGCGGGCAGACCTCCACACTTACATTCCTCCCGGGCACCTTGCGCTCACTACGGCGAAAGCGGAGTCCTCTGTTCCCTCTGCGAGCGTCTGTATCTCAGCAGAGGATACCGCTGCCTCTTGGGGTGCCTAGCCTGGCCTGGAATCCTGGGTGTCACTGTGCTACCTACTTCCGTTGCCCCACTCAGCCACTGAGTGTTGCCCCTTAAATAGCTCCAGTCCGCCGTGTCTGTCTTGTCTTGCTGCCTCTACCACGATTCTCTCAGCCAGATGAGTGCCCGTCTCTGAGCTGGTCTCCCTGCGGGAGGTTGCACCCTCCTCCAGGCCCTTCCGCCCAGCACAGCCGTGGTGATGCCGCAGCGCAAGTCCGATGGCGCCGTCGCCACATTCATCTGTGCTCCGGCCGCCTCCCTGCACCTGCACATCCGCGAGGCCCAGCCCTGGGCCACCATCTGGCCGCCTCTCCTCGGCTCAGCTGCTCGCCTGCCTCTCAGCGAGCCGCGTCCTGGCCCGCGTCCGGGTAGCCGCACACCATGGCCCCTCTGCCCTGTGTTCTTGACCGTCCTCCCCACGGCAGAACTTCCCCGACGGCTGTTCTCTTCTCACGCAGACGTCTGTTCTGTCCCCCTGGCAGCCTCGCAGGCCTGGCCATGTGCCCCCAGTGCACCCTGTGCTCTCCCTCAGCCTGCGCTGCACGTGTCCCTCTCACCCCGCTACCCCACCAGACTGAGAGTGCCTTGAGGACCAGGGTCTCCACTTGTCACCCCAGTATTTAGCTTAGGGCTGAGCATTAATGTCCACGTGCTAAGTGGTGGGAGACAGAATGAAGGGTGTGGTCTTTGGGTTCACAGATACATTTATTACGTTTTTGGAGATAAAATTCATATGACATTAATCTGGCTATTTTATCTGTCCCGAAGTTTACGAGTCAGTGACTTCTGGTATATTCACAATGTTGTGCAGCAACCCCCTCTAACTCCAGAATGCTTTCGTGGCCCTAAATAGAAACCCTGTGTCCACTGGCAGCTGCTGCCCCTTCTCGCCCCCTCCCCCTCTAGCTCCCACCAACCACTAATTTACTTTCTGTCTGTATAGATTTCCTTGTCCTGGACCTTTCATGCAATGGAATCATACATCCAGTCTCGGGGGCCTGGATTCTGTCCCTCTGTGTGAGGTTCCCAAGGTTCACTCCTATGGCAGCGTGTCCCGGCTCTCACTTCCTTTGACTGCAGAATGTTCCACTGTGCGGAGAGAGCACGTTTTGTCTGTCCACTCGTCCGCTGCTGGGCAAGTGGGTTCCTTCCACTTTCTGGCTACGGCAAATCATGCTGCTGTAGTCTTTTCATTCGCGTTTTATTTTACTGAAATTCCTTAAACCTCCTTGTTTGGAATTTACAGATTATTGTACAGAAATTTTTGTGGCAGTACAACTGTTTCTGTTCAGACAGATGGCTCTAGCAGAACCTGTAAAAATCTAACTTGCCTTGAGTAAGATCCAGTTGTTAAAGGTTCAAAACCTGATGATGAGTGCTGGAGAGTTGTAAGGGGTTGAATTGTGTCTCCATAAATAACTATGCCGAAGACCTAGTAGGTGAGTGAACTGTGGCCTCATTTCGAAATGAGGTCTTTATAGATGTGATCCAGTCACAGTGAGGTCCTGTTGAATTAGGGTGGGCTGTAATCCAGTCTGACTTGGGTCCTTAGAAGGAGAGAAGAGACAGACATGAGGTGAAGGCCATGGGATGATGAGGCAGAGATTTGAGTGACATGTCTGTAAACCAGGACCACTTGGGGGCTACCAGAAGCTTGAAGAAGCAACGACGAGTCTTTCCCAAGGGGCTTCTGAGGGAGCACGGCCCTGCCAGTACCTTGATTTTGGCTCCAGAACTGTGAGGGGACATTTCTGTTTTAAGCTGCTTACTGTGTGGTGCTCTGTGCCAGGAGCTGGGGGGCGAGTCCTCCGAGGGTTAGGAGGGTCATTTTACACAGAGGGGCCTGTTGTGTCCTTAATGGTCTCTTTCTGATAACACCAGAAACAGTGGAAGTGTGAACTCAAACATGGCGCTGTATGTGTTTTGTTCCTCACAGGCCAAGGGCGGAGGGTACGAAAGTGAAAGCGCTTACCCCAATGCGGAGCTGGTGTTCTTGGAGATCCACAACATCCACGTGATGAGAGAGTCCCTGCGCAAACTGAAGGAGATCGTGTACCCTTCCATTGATGAGGCGCGGTGGCTCTCCAGCGTGGACGGGACGCACTGGCTGGAGTATATACGGGTGAGGAGGGCTGGTCCTCGGCTCGCTTCCCGGTCCAGATCTCCTGCGCACCTGCCGTAGGTCTGTGCGTCCGCGCGGTTTCCCAGTACTGTGCAGAAGCACAGCTTTGCGGTGTAGGCAGCATTCAGACTGTGGTCTCTGTCGAGGGATACTGCTTGCCTCAGTCCGGTTTAGAACGTACTTTGTGGCCCTATAGTAAGCGAGTGCACTTGCCGTGGTCATTTTCCTTGGTGTAAGGTGTCCCCGCCCCCAGCGCTGATGTCTCTGCGTCGCCTCACTGGATTGCATTGTTTGGTTCATTGACCTGAACTTCTAACATTCGCCACAGAACTGTTTTTGCTGTCCTAGAAATTAAACGTTGCCTGCTCTAACGTGCCTTCTTTCCCGAAGATGCTTCTTGCTGGGGCCGTAAGGATCGCCGATAAGATCGAGTCTGGGAAAACGTCGGTGCTGGTGCACTGCAGCGACGGCTGGGACCGGACCGCGCAGCTGACGTCCCTGGCCATGCTGATGCTGGACAGCTACTACCGCACCATTAAAGGCTTCGAGGCGCTCGTAGAAAAGGAGTGGATAAGCTTCGGGCATAGGTTTGCGCTGGTAAGCTGAGACCGTGAGGTCAATTCCTGACTTGGTTTGTTCTAGCCTATGCATGTGTGTGTCACATACAACACGCACACACACACACACGCGCGCGTGCGCGTTTTCTGCTCTGTGTCAGACCTGAATCACCGTAATAGAATTCCGTGGACCTCAGCATGATATGATTTTGGTAGGGCACTCTTTTTTTTTTTCAACAATTTTTTTAGTGTAGATATATTTCTTTTTTAAATAAATAAGGTAAAATTCATATAACAGAATTAACCATCTTAAGGCATATAGTTCGGTGACATTTAGTGCATTCACAGTGTTGTACCAGCACCAGTTCTGTCTAGTTCCAGAACATTTCTTCGGCCCCCGAAAGGAAAGCCTGTACCCATTAAGTAGTCCTTCCTCATCTCCCCCTCCGCCAGCCCCTGACAGCCACTTTCTGTCTTTCTCAAGTTGCCTGTTCTAGGTGCCTCCTGTAAATGGAATCATAGCATTTGTCTTTCTGTGACTGGCTTATTTCTCTAAACACAGTTTTTAAGGTTTATCCATTACGTAGCATATATAAAAACTTAGTTCCTTTTCATACCTGACCAGTATTCCCTTTGCTTATCCATTCCTGTTGGTGGACACTTGGATTATTCCCACCAGTTGGCTCTTGTGACTAACGCTGCTGTGAACGTTGGTAGCTTTTGCCACGCGGACTACCACAAACCGAGGAGCTTAGCCAGTAACAACGTATAGTCTCCCGGTTCCGGAGCCTGGACGTCCAGGATCCAGGTGCTGGCCGGGTTGGTCTGTCCTGAACCGTGTCTTCTCGGCTCGTGCGTGGCCGCCTTCTCCCCCTGTGCTCACACGGCCTTTTCTCTGGGTGCACCTTGCTGGTGCCTCTCGCGTTCGAATTGCTTCTCCTTAAAAGGACACCGGTCAGGCTGGAGTAGGGCCCAGCCTCCCATCTTCTTCTAATCACCTCTCATAGACCCCATCTCCAAATACAGTCCAATTCTGAGGCCCAGGGGGGTCACGGCTCCAGTGTAGGGATTGGGGCAGTACACAGTTCAGCCTGCGATGGCCGCCTTCACACTGGGGACACTCCTAGGAGTGGGATCGCTGGGTCGCCTGGTGGCCATTCTTGGGCTGCCATTTGCGTTTAGTCTGAATGGCTGTTCGTTCCTGCTCTTTCCCAGTCATTGCGCCACTGGGGCTTCATCTTAACTGTGCCTCATTCAGACCCGCTCAGAGCAGGAGGACGGGCTGTGCGTGTGGGGGCGCTTCCGTGGCTCCCACCATGGGGGTCCCGAGTACATTGGCCGTGAGGAGAGCCTGTGAGCCACATGCCCTTCAGGGGCCGTTGTCCGAGCCGCCCCCGCACCCTGCCCCTTCCCTCTCCGCACCTCGATGCCCTTCTTGGAGGTGGAGCGTTGTGCGGCCTCGTCCCTTCATCCTGCCTCTGACCCGCCTCCATCCCCCTCTCGCCTAGATGGGTCCCACCGGCCGTAGAAACGTGCCGTTCTTTATCCCACCTGGAAACCTGCTTTCCCTTGACTCTGCTTCCCCCCAGAGAGCTGCTCCCTTCACGACAGCTGCCCTGTGCTCACTTGGGCCAGGCTTCCTCCTCCCGACACCCACCCGGGCCTGAAACCGCACACCCCAGCCGCCAGTCCCAGTCAAGCCTTCTCTTATTTGGCCTGAGCACTTGATGCTGTCGCTCCTTCCCTATTTCTGGAAACTTGCTTCCCTTGGCTTCTAGATCTGCACAGCCTTTTGAATTCCCTCCTATCTCCTGGTCCTCCCTCTCTCCCCGACCTCTTCGTGTTGGGGCGCCCCAGGGCCCCGTCGGCAGAGTGCTCCTCTTCTCTGTGCTTAACACCGGAGTAGTGATCTCGACTGGTCCCACGTCTTTAAACACGTTCAAATCTGTCTCAGTGCCACTCATGCCCCCTTCATTCCGGCCTGCCCATCTCCCTTGGGGCTGTGCTGGCAGCCTCCTAACTAGTTTCTCTGTCACCCGCCCCTTCCAATCCAGTGTCCTCACTGCGGCCAGACGGAGCGTTCCAAGACGCAGATCTCATGCTGCACAGAACCCTCTGAGCTTTCCTGTGGCCCATGCGGTTGTGGGCAAACTCCTCAACTCAGCATTTGAGGCCCTCGGTCATCTGGCCTAGTCCACCTTTCCAGCCTTGTCTCGCCTCCCTCCCTTGCCTCATGCCCAGATGCCTCTGGTGCTGTTGGTATGCCCTGCCATGCTCCCACTGCTTCTACTGCGGTGCAGCCCTGGCCAGCTGGGAAGCAGGTACCTCCCTCTGTCCGTGAAGGTTTATCTGAAATGAGACCTGCTGAGACTGTGACTCGCGGCATTTGCCTTCCCTGCTCCCTCTGCCCACCCGAGGTTGGCTCTTGTTCGGTTGCGGCCCCGCCATACCCATTCCAGACTTGGAAGCCCTGGGCACGTTTCAGTGCCTTTGGTGTTTACAGGTCTTTCTCCCACGACTACACTGCAAGTGAATTATTTGTTCAGCCCGGGTACCGTGTCTCATTTGTCTTAGTATCTCATGTGTGTAGCCAAGAGTATGGCCTCTGTGGGACAGCAGCACATGTCCCCAAACTCCCAAGGGCCAGGCAAGATGCCTTGCGTACACCAGAGGAATTCAGTGAGCAGCTGTTAAAAGAATGAATCTTAAATTGCGAGCAGCCATGCAAAACCATTCCCAAGGTGCCTTCAACACTGAAGAGCAGGTTCTACAGATTATCTTGTAAAGGGGAAGTGCAGAGATAAGGCCACTTCTGCAGCTGCTGTGGAAAACAGTAGGGCAGTTCCTCAAACAAATAAAAATAGAGCTACCCTGTGACCCGGCAATTTTGCTTCTGGGGATACACCCAAAAGAAGTGAAAACAGACTCAGATACTTGCACACCCATGCGTACAAGCAGTGTGGTTCATAGGAGCCCAGAGGTAGGAGCAGCCCCGGTGTCCATCGACAGATGAACGTGTACACAGAATGTGGTCTGTCCATACAATGGATGTGTCACTCAGCTCAAAGAGGGAAGGAATTTCTGACACATTCTACAATACAGATGAACCTTGAGGACCTTCTGCTGAGTGAAAGAAGCCAGTCACAAGAGGACAGATACTGTAGGAGTCCACTTATAAGAGGGAACAAGAGCAGTCACATGCACAGGGACAGAAAGTACACGGTGGCGGCAGGGTGGGGAGACATGGAGTGAACGGGGAAGAGTTTCAGATTGGAAAGATGGACGGTGGGTTGGCTCCCCGCACTGAGCGTACTTGATCCCACTGAGCCATGTGCACAAACTGGTTAAGGTGGCCCATTTGATGTTCTGTGTGTTTCACCACAATTGAAAACCAGTAAGACCCAACTACTGTAACTGTGAGGTCTGGATTTCCTCGTTTCTATGTCTCTCCTGCTGGCAGTTTCCTAGACCCAGTACTTCTCGTGCTTTCTATGTAGTAGTTGCATTGTATCTTTGGAATGTCTCCTTCTCATCCTTTTGCTTCGTCACCAGAGTATTTGAGCCTTCTCTTCGAATGCTCGCTCTCGAACTGCTTTTTAACGTGACGTTTCCAATGTTTTGTCATGTTTGTTTTTGAAGTTCTTTTATCAGGAATCCATGAGTAGCTCTACAACACTGAAAGGTGTGAAACGCACTGTTGACTATCAAGTATGTCTCAGAAATGGGCTGCCTTGAGCAAGGACTCCCCCTTACCATTTCAAGTGTGGGATTTGGGGGGCTCTCTGAGTCCTGTAGAATTGGTTAAAATGTATAGATTATTATTTGATTCTCAGATTTCCTGACATTTCGGAAAACTGGGAAGACCTGTTTTTCCACCTGTGGAGGAAATGGCCACCCTAATGTGCTTTCTGAGCGGCTAATCCGTAGTCCTACATTGACACTGTGCACTTGGTGCTGTGGCCTGGCCTGACCCTAGCATTGGGACTGAAACGTTTACTGGCCACTTGCTTATAACTTCTTGATCTCCACTATTTTAAAGTGAAATTATAAAAGTCAACACATAACAGTACAGTACCCTGAAGTTGTGTTTCCTGTTAGGTCTTGGGACCTAGAGATGACACCTAATGCTTGCCACTAGGCAACTTTAGGTGACTTTTTGAGAGCACTGTGGCATGCGTTCACATGCTTAACCTCTCATTTGTTCTCAGAGAGTGGGCCACGGCAACGACAACCACGCAGATGCTGACCGGTCCCCCATATTTCTTCAGTTCATTGATTGTGTTTGGCAGATGACAAGACAGGTAAGAAATTTCAAGTATATTTCTGACTGAAAATTGAAGATTAGATAAATATTTATGTTCGTTCAAAATGAACACACGTGTATGTGTGTAAAAATAGGACCCCTTCTGTTATTTAACTCGGTTTGATTCTAATTCACTTAGAAGTATAAGCAGAAAATTAGAGACTATCATTTCTCACCAAAAGTTCCTGTTCTTGTGCAAATGCTTTTGTCAGTCTTCTGTCCACCAGCTCTGCCGACCAAGGCCTTGCTTCTGCCATTCTGCTGCTTGTGCTCCCTTTCTGTCTGGGTGAAGAGGCACAGTCCCCTGCTGAGCAGGCCAAGTGTTTGAAACAGGGATGTGACAGAACTGACAGCACGGGGGGGATGCCAGCCCTGGGAACCCAGGAGTCTGCGTGCCTGGCCTGGGCCCCCATGGCCCCGCGGCAGTGCCGCCGAGGGCAGGGAATGTCCGGGAAGCAGAGGTGGGTAGGAGGTTACTGGTGCTTAGTTTCCAAACCCCGGTGCACAGGGCCCCAGTATGCAAGGTGGCCACGCAGGGGTTCCCCCTTCCCTAAGTGTATTGGGCCTCCATGGTTTCAGTTTAAAGCAGTCCCTGAGGCCTATGCTGTTTATTCCCTGGTCTCCTAACACCTGAGCCCAAGTTTAGGGTCTTATCCTCAGGATAGGAGATCAAGCCAGAGCGGCAGGGACAAAGTGGCATACAGAGCGGCGGAGAGAATGAGGCAGAGAGAGAGAGAGCCGCACAGAGCCACACACACAGGTACAGAGAGAGACGGTCACCTAGAGACCTAGACGGAGAGAACAAAAAACAGGCAGTCGCCCCAGAGCCTGTACAGGGACAGAGTCAGAGGGTGGAGAGCCCTGGCCTGGGTGCTGTCCTTCCTCCTGGCCCGGTCTGGCCTTGGCTGCCTTAGTCAGGGGAAGAGGCCAGCTGGAAGACTGCTGGCGACCTCTAGTGCCTCTGTCAGCAGCCATGGCACTCACGACAGCCTATCAGCAGCCGTGGCGCTCACGACAGCCTATCAGCAGCCGTGGCGCTCACGACAGCCTCCTGACCACATTATTACCATCACCCCAGGATCTTTTCAAAGGATCTCTGCTTTCTAAGCCCGGGAAGTCAGATGTACGACTATCTGTGAAATCCCTGACCGTGCACCACTCTTAGTGGTGGGGGGCGGCAGTGGGCAGGAGAGAGGCTGAGCCCACTTTGGTGCACTGCCGCCCCACTGCCTCTCGGCCCAGACCTCTTCCAGCAGCAAGTGCTCAGGAGCCATCTGGGGGACCCCCGCCTCACTGTATCTCTGTGGACACTGTCAGCGCCTGGAAACTTTTAAAGGTGCACATGCTTGGGCCCCCTTCCTTGCACACCCTTCCTCCTGTGGGCCGAGGGAGAAGCCCGGATATATGTCATTCTGGAACATTCCCTGTGTGCATTCTGAGGTGCCAGTGAGGCAGAAGACCAGCCTCCATACGACAGGCCCCATCCTGCCGCAGTCCCGGGGCCGGTAGCCTCAGCTTCCCCTGGGCACGTAGAGATGAAAATTCTCAGGCCTGCCCAGAGCTGCTGACACTGGAGGGCGGGTGGCTCTGGGTGTGGGGGTATTACTAAGACGCATGCCTCATGGATCTCAGTACCAAGGATCTAGAGCGAGCAGGCATGCTTTCAGAAATAAGAAAAAAGGGGGGCGGGGTTGAGTTCTGATCAGCTAGCGGAGACCTCCCAGAATCCTTGGGACTTAGACCTTCCTCTTACTTTTAGGCCCAGCTTCCCCAGACTGATGGGGCTCTCGTGTTTTCCAGGCACCAGGTCACACACGATTCAGAGCAGCCAGTTGGAGGGCTGGTGGGGGTGGAGGGGCGTTTCAGAGGTGGGCACCGGTGGGATGAGTGACGGATGGCAGTGAACACACACTCAGAAAGCGTGGAGGCTGGCCAGGGGTCATACTGTTATGTAGCACCGTGAACTTCTTGCTGTTTGTATTAACTCAGCCAATAACAAAATTAAATGATGGTTACATTCAGGTTAAAACAAAAAAGTATAAAATGCATTTTAGAAAAATTGTGTAACAAGGTTGAACACATACACAAAATGATGTTTCTGAGGGGATAAGCACTACTTTTGTTGATGTGAAGTAGCTCCTTCCTCCCAAATGCTAAGTGCACGCATACGCGCGTGTCATACCCACAACTGCTTTCCATTCCTCATACTGTTTTGTCCCTATTTTCGTGTTTAATCTAGATCATTTTTGTGCTGTTTATTGGATTTTAAGGGGAAAAAAGGACAAGGGGTTTAGATTAGATTTCAGATGCCTTTCAGCTCCTGTCCATGAAACGTGTATAATTAACGTCTCCTAAAACAACATGGTTAATGCAATAGAAGCAGAAAGAGCACCGCTCAGTCTATCAGTTAAGTTACAAGTGGATGCGACATGTAGCTTGTTAGGAAAGATGCATTAATGTAATGAGATTAATTTATTTGGAGGTTGCCTACTGCTAAATCAAGTAAGCTAAATCCGCATTAAATCGTTCAAAATCTCGGGATAACGTGAACTAGGCTGTGTGCACAAATTGATAGACAAGGATCTAAGGGAAAGGAATTGAGCAGCTCTTCAGAAAAGAGTCTCAAACATTCTACAATAACCGTAGTTTAATAGACTCTGCCCTTTTGAGTAGGTTCAGTAGTGGTTCATATTTTTGTTCCTCAAGATGTGCAGAATTTCGTTGTGGATTTCTAGAGTTTTTGAGCCCATACTTTTTAGGTAGATGGTATAGTTTCCAGGAGAAGAGGCCAACAGAAATTGCGAATCACAAGACTTAATCTTCTATTCCTATTACTCTAGCTGTTGCTGCTTCCTCTAATGAAGCATTTCCTGGGCTGAGCGTGAGGCCGCAACGGCATTTGAACGGGACCAGCAGTCCCGGCGAGCATCTGAAGGTGCAGCTCTTGTGTCCTGGTTCCGGGAGTGCTGACAGGCAGAGGCCAAGCCCCGCCTGACCTAGACCTACCGGCGCTGGGATCCACTTGGCCAGAATAAGGCTTAGAGTCGGGGCTGCTAGAACATGCCCAGCCCAGCTCCCAGGAGCAGGCAGGCTCAGAGTTCGCAGTAAAGACTCATTTGACTTTAGGAATGTGTCCATAGAAGCTTTGCTGTCCTGTTAGGAAATGTGTAATTTAAATGAAAATAAAACCTAGATCTTCCATTTCTATCCTTGATTTGATAAAGCTTCAGTGTACATAAATGTTATATATTTGCTTAACATTCATAAATTTTGTGGTGCCAATAATTTCTTAACTAGAGTGTAACTAAACTGCATAGAAGAATGCTGGGAAAAGTAGACATGATGTGCTTGGCCGTTTAAAGGATAGCCATTTGGAATGTGAGGCCACTGGTGGATTTGCAAGTTCAAGGCCCTGAGAGAGGATTCATTAGTAGCTATTATCAGCATTTCAGCCAGATTTAGTTGATGTAGTTCATCTAAGAACCACCACCATGGTGAGTTTCCAGAGGTTTCTGAAGAAGTGGCATTCTGAGGGGGCTCCCCAGAAGAGAGTTGTGTTTCTGCGGGAACGGTCCGTAAGACGGAGAGAGGCCCCCCTGCATCCCGTCTGAGCAGAAGTCCGCACGGCGGAAGAGAGCGATTGCAGGGGGAGTTTGGACGGTCCTGGATGGACCGTTTTTTTCTCTTTGGGAAGCTTATCCCGAGCCTGGGAAAGTAATACGGCCATCGGTGACCGTGGTTGTCTCTCTAGAGAGGGCAGGATGAGTCATGAGAGTATGCAAACAGTTTCATACTTTGAAGAAGATGTACTTAAAGCTCTGCTGGGTGGTTCCAGCGGCCTTTGCCGCCTTGGGTACTTCGCTGGGGCACTGGCACGTGGGAGGCGCCCCACCGTCGCCTGCCCAGGAGCTTTGTTGCCATCATTAATCATTACTGTCATTTCGAGACCATCTCCTTACGGCTACTAAATGCCAGGTTAGAACCTCCCGGCAATGGTAAAGTCCTTGTTGGAATTCTGCAAAGAACCCATTGAGAATTACCTAAACCAATAATTGAAATGATTATGTGATTTTCTTATGCTGTTAATGTGGTGAATTACAGTGATTACTATTTTTTAACATTTTTAACGTTTTTAACATTGATCTTCAAACGTTAAGCCAGCCTTGCATTCCCGAGCTGAACCCCACCGGATCATGTTGTGGTTGTCAGTTTGTTCAGATGTTGGTAAGGGTTTGGGGGGTGTATGTTCGTGGAGTTGTCTCTGTGGGAAGGTTTTTAATCACGAGTTATTTCTTTACTAGATAATAGGCTTTCCGTTCTTTCTTGAATCCCTTTTGGTACCTGCTGTGCCTGGGAACCCCTCTCCCTTCTCGGACTCCAAACGTAGTGCCAGGCAGAAAGCTGGGACCGTAGTCGAACTGGCTTTGTCTGTTTCCCGTCTGGGCGGGCCGGCACAGTCCCGGGCCGCCTGCTGCCAGGGTGTGTGAACAGCAGCTCGGTGCGCTCTGTCCCGCTCTCTCCTCGCTTCTGCAGAAGGGCGGCTGCGGGCTCTTCGCCCAGCTGCAGGTGTTCTAGCGCCGTCTCCGTGGGCCTGGCCCGGAAGCTGTAGGAACTGAAATCCGACATGGCTCAGTTTTTTTTTTTTTTTTAAGATTTTATTTATTTATTTGACAGAGAGAGAGAGAGATCACAAGTAGGCAGAGAGTCAGACAGAGAGAGAGAGAGAGAGAGAAGCAGGCTCCCTGCTGAGCAAAGAGCCAGATGCGGGGCTCGATCCCAGGACACTGAGATCATGACCTGAGCCGAAGGCAGCGGCTTAATCCACTGAGCCACCCAGGCACTCCATTAACCTTCAACTGTATTCCAAATTGTACTTTAGCTTTCACCGAAAATTCCTACCACTGTGTTGTAGAAATTGAACTTTAAACCTTACTTCTCTTTCCATTGAAGTTTCCATCGGCATTCGAGTTTAATGAGCTGTTCTTGATCACGATTTTGGACCATCTATATAGCTGTCTCTTCGGGACTTTTTTGTGCAACTGTGAACAGCAGCGGTTCAAAGAGGTCAGTAAGTGCACGCCATCCTGTCTGTTGCTGCCCAGGGTTCAGGGGCCTTTCCCATTAAGTGCCACTGTGGAAGGGGGGGTACTGGGTGGAGAGGGGACCTGGGTCTGGCCCTGCTGCTGTGTATAAATGGGGGGTTGCATGAGATGCCCCAGCACGTGTGTCTGATCTTCCATGTGGTCGGACACAGGCCCCTTCCTTTATGGGGGCTGGGAAGCAAGCCCACAACTGTCTGAGGACTCTTAAGGTTTTGTACAGTCAGTTCTAGACCTTGGACCCCTAAACCCCAAGTTCGTGTACTTTCTACCACACTGACTCCAAAATGATGTGATTCTGCTCTTCACTGTCCGTTCCATCAGGGTGACAGGTACGCAGAGGCCTAGGATGGTTGAAGTCTGTGGTTGACCCCGGAACTTCCTGCTAGGTAGCGAGCCAGACTTCCTTTTCCGTCCGGCCGAGCTTCTCAGAGTTCCATTTCCCCTCTTTCCTCCTAAGTTGTTTTTTTTTAAATTTAAAGATTGATTTATTTGAGAGAGAGTGAGCATGAGAGCATGAGCTCGAGGGGCAGTGGGAGAGGGAGAGAGAACCCCAAGCAGATTCTGCACTGAGAGCAGAGCCCGAAGGCAGGCTTGATCCCACGAACTGACCTGAAACCAGTTATTGGTGCTCGGCTGACTGCATCACCCAGGTGCCCCTTTCCTCCTCATTTTGAGATAAATGAAAGAAACGATCACGAGGATGCATTGGGAAAAGGCAGCTTAGAGTGTCTTCTGGTTAACAGAAAAGGGCCACCACCTGTAGACTAATAAGCACATCAGAACATTATCGAATTTTGGAGAAAATAGTCGGTCGCCAGCACCCACCTCCCTCTACAGCCTCCCCACAGCTGTCGCCCCCTCGTTCCATGTCCACACCCCACCCAGTCTCCTCCCTTTAGCCCTTCTGTCACCCGGGAGCTTGCCTGGACCCAGTTCAGTGTTCCTCCTGCGCCAAACTCTGTTCTCTCTCGGTCACTGTCTGTCCCATTGTGCTGCCGCTCCCCTGCATCTCCCTAGAGGGCAGCTTTGCTCCTCAAGACGCCTTAGCATTTGCCTCGTCCCTCCCCCAGCGGCCACAAGAGAGTCTTTAAAAAAAAAAAAAAAAGACTGTATTTACTTATGAGAGAGCAGGAGAGGGACAGGCAGACTCTGCCTTGACGGTTGAGCCAAAATCATGACCTCAGCTGAAATCAAGGGTCCGACTTTCAACCGACTGAGCCACCCAGGCTCCCTGAAGAGATTCTTAGTCTGGCCACTTGTCACTGCCCCACAGCTTAGTTCATGGTGGACTAAGGCCACTGCCTGGAAATGAACTTCGCTCCCTTCATTTCTGACCTCCAGCAACCTGTGGCTTCCATTGTGGGCGGGATAAGGTCCACATTCCTACCGGCCCAGGTGATAGGGCCCTGTTAACCTCTTGAAAAAAAGTTAGAAGTTTTAGAGTGAATTTTATGGGATGTGACTCGTATCTCAATAAAGCTATTTTTTGAAAATCAACAGATTGTTCACATGTAGAATTTAAACCCCGGTGGTCTTTTTTTTTTTTTTTTTTGACAAAGTATATTTTAAAAAATCAGCGCTCTTGATCTATGACTTACGTACAACTCACCCTTTTAAAGTGGTTTTCGGTGTATTCAGAATGCGCAGCCACCACCACCTCAGTTCATAAACCCCTTAGACTTTTCATCACCCCAAAGAGAGAGCCCGGCCCGTGAGCAGTCACTCCCCGTTCCTCACTCCCCCTGTCCCTGGCAGCCGCGATCTGCCTTCAGTCCCTGCGGATTAACCGATGGCAGACACCCCGCGTGAGTGGAAGCGAACATTTGTCCTCCATGAGTGGCGTCATGTCGTCCAGGTCCGTGCTTCGCAGGTGCCTGAACTCTGTGCCTTTCTTTTGTCTGAGCGACATTCCACACTAGGGAGAGGCCCTGAGCTGCGGCTGCGGTTGGTCACCGGCGGACTTCACGGCCGTCGCCGCTCTGGCCACTGACGAGTGCGCTGATATGCTGCGGACACTTGAACGTGTGGATTTTGTTTGGACACGTGTCGCTCCCCCCCCCCTTCGGAACCGGAAGTGCAGTTGCCCAGTCACATGGGAACTGCGTGTTTAACCTTTTGAAGAACCGCAGACTGTTCTTCCAGAGTCAGTATCTTACCAGCAAGGTCGAAGGGGCCTCTTTTCGCACTTCTTCGCAGATGCTTGTGTCTTTTTTTGTTCTGGGGTACATTCCCTGGCAAGTGATGGCAGTGCGAGCACGTTTCCACGTGCGTCTTGGCCTTCCGCATAGCTCCTGTGGACAACTTTCGCTCAGACCCCCGCCCGTTTGCAGTTGGGCTGCCTTCATCACTGAATCAGAAGACTTCCTTAGAACTCGGGATACATGCGAGTCCCTTATCAGATAAATGATTTTCAAAAATTGTCACCCACTCTGTGCATTGTCTCTTCACTTTTTTGATGGTCTCATTTAAAACAAGTCTAATTTTCCTGAATCCCAACTTGTCTGTTTCCTTTCATTGCCTGTGCTTTTGGGGTCCTATCCAGGAAGCCATTATTCAACCTGAGGTCGTGAAGAGTTGAGCCCATGTTTTCTTCTGAGTTTTATAGTTTCAGCCCTTCCATTGAGGCCTGTGACCTGTGTTTCAGTTCTTTTTGCGTGCAGTGTATGGTACGGGTCCAAATTCATTCTTTTGCCAGCCGTTTGTTGAGAAGACTCTCTCCCCCAAACCAAAGGCTCTTGGTGCCCAGCTTGGAAATCGGGGACTGCCTAACTGAGGGCTCGTTTCTGTATCATCTTCCCGCTGTTGATGCGCGTGTCTGTCCTTCCCGGGCTGGCACCGCCTGTGTTGATGATTGTAGCTCTTCAGAGCCCCTTGAATTCTCGCTGGTGTTTCTCTTAGAAACACAGAGTATAAAATAGGAAAAGGTCCTGATGGAATTCTCTGTGTCTAGCTTGTGGGAGTCAGCCGGCTTTACAGTTTTCTAATTTTGACTTTGTCACTGTGCTTGGTCCGTGTCTAACAACGACCTGTCCTGCCCAGCCTGTGGGTTCCAGCGTCCCACTCACGGGAGCGGCGTGGGTAGTTCCACATTTCTCAAGCGGGCATGTGCTTCTCGGTGGGAGGCTTCACCCGCCTGCCACCCCGGAGTGTTTTCACCCCGGATAGGCATGATTTTCCAGGGAAAGCAGTCTTATCTGTGAATTCTACCCCAGTCACAAAAGCAAAACTGCAAACTGGAAATAAAGACTGTGTTTGTTATGGACGGGCACCATCATCCCGTGCTTGTTAGAAAGTTCTCATCTTGCCTTCACACAGATATGGTCGCCAGATGTCACCTAACTCAGCAATGCATTTTGTCAGGACAGGAACCACTGTATGTTTCCCTGCTGTCCCTGGCACGAGGTGATGCTGAAGCGTAAGGGATGGGGGGTGGGGCTTAGCAAATGTTCTGTAACTGAAATTTCAGGCTTTGAACTCCTTTTATCCAAGGCCTTTTGTCTCCATAATGCAAAATCTCAAGGATCTGAAAAAAAGTTGAATTTATTTCAATGTATTCCTTTTTTGTTTTTCAGGATGTATATACGAAGACTATATCTTTATGGTCCTATGTCAATAGCCAGCTTGAAGAATTTTCTAATCCTTTCTTTGTGAATTATGAAAACCACGTCTTGTATCCCGTTGCTAGTCTGAGTCACTTGGAACTATGGGTAAACTACTATGTGCGCTGGAACCCACGAATGCGGCCTCAGGTAGCTTTTTCTTCTTTGCAAAAGTGTGTCTTTCTAAGCAGAGATACCAGTGTAGAAATGCGGGCATGCTGGGTATTAGCGTACGCTCCTTCTGCCCTCGCCTCTCAGGTTTTAATCCTGTGCGTTCATGTTCTAGCATTTTCTTTTCACACACCAACCCTGAAGCTGTTTGCTAGATTAAAAATCTTGGCACCTCTGTCCTCTGCTAAAGGCAGCAGCGGCTACTGCGTTTCGCCCTCGGGCTTTCCCGGGCTCGGCTCATGTGCAGACTCCGGTAGGAAGAGGGCGCGCGCTGAAGGGGCAGGGCGGGGGTCCGCAGCGCGCTCGTCCGCCCGCCGGTCCTTCCGAGGCCGCACATCTCCGAACAGCGGCCGGCAGGACCGGCGCTCGGCCGTGGTGCGCGGGCGTCGCCGGCTCGGGCTCCCCGGGCGCCTCCCCGAGCCTGGGCGCTCCCGGGGCTGCCGATGGAGGCGGCCCCCCTCCGTGGCCAGGGGACTCTCTGCGAGGTTCAAGTCTGACGTCTGTCGGGGCTCGCGGCCGTCTGCCAGCGGCGGCTTCCGGGGCCTTGTCCGCTGTCGTCGCCGCTCTCGGGCGCAGCTGCGCGCGCCTTTCCGCTCAGCGTCCTCCTCGGCCCCTGGCCGCCCTCCGCGTCCCCGCCGTCCCCGCGCACGGCCGGGTCCCGGGGCGCTAGGGCCGCCGTCTCGGGGAGCACGGGCGGGGGCGCTCCCGCCGGGGAGACGCGCGGGCTCGGGGTCCTGGAGACCGGGGTGCCGACGGGCTGCTTCCTGGTGAGGGCCGCCGCGGACGAGTGTGTTCCGGGCCTCCCTCCGCGGCTTGTGGAGGTTTCCTCCCCGCGTCGTCCTGTTGTCTCCCCTGCACGTGCGTGGCCGCGGCCCGGTGCCCCCTGCTGAGGACGAGCGCGCGCCGCGGCCTGGTCTCCGGCGAGCACGGCCGCGCCCTGTGCCAGCGGGGCTGGCGCTTCGGCGCACGGGGCGGGCGGCCGGCGAACCGCGGCGAGCCCGGGCCCCACGCCGCGCGCAGGAGACCCAGCAGCTCATCTCACTTGCCGATCCTGGTCCTTGAACCTCGGAGCGACCCTCTCGTCGGTCCCCTTCCCTCCCTGACGGGCGCCTCCGTCACTGTCGCCTCAGCCCCGGTTCCGGCCCAGCGAGCGGCCGGCTGCCCCTCCCGCCTCTCCCCTGCTCATTTCTTGCCTCTTCTTCCCTCTTTCCTGCGGCGTGTCGGTCGGCGACACTACAGCTGGCCAAGCCCCGTCTTCCTCCAGAGCCCCTGCTCCGCTCTGCCCGCTCCGACCCCTCAGGACGCTTTTCCAGAGCTCGGGAGCGGGGCCCGCGCGGCCGCACTCGTCTTTCCGTCGCGGCCGGGGCCGGCCCCGGGCCTCGCGCTCCCCGCTCTTCCTCCCGCTCCGGGGCCTCCATGTCCCCACACGGGGCTGTCAGCCCCCGACTCTGGAAAGGCTTCCGCCGCCCCAGCTTCTCACCGCGCCGGCGGCCGGGGCTCTGAGAACCTGCTCTGGGCAGCGCTCCCCAGCCCGAAACCTGCCTCCGCGCACCGTGGCGAGGCCCCCGCTGTCCGCGCGCACCGGGCCGACTTCTCACCCGGGGACCGGGCCGTTCGCTGCTGCTGAGACAGTGACAGCCCGGGGCGGCGCACAGGGGACCTCATGGCCAACGTGGCCAGAGCACATTTCTAGCCTCCAAATGGATTCTTGGTTTAGTGCTAACTTCTATGAGTTGGAAAATGTTTTCTTCGTTGAGGACCATCTGAAGCGGGAGGGCCGTAGTCTCTTTTCTGTTCTCCGTGGGAGCTAATGGTCCCCAGAAGTCAAGTTCTTGGGCAGTACAGGTTTTTGCCTTTGTGGGCAGTGAGCTGTCGGGACCGAGCTCCAAACGTTCTGCTGAAGGGCGTCCATCCTGTTAGTGCCACGGGGTCCGCGACTCACAAGCATGGTCCCCACATCCTGTCCCCTTCCCTCCTCAGAGTGACCCACCCCCCCGCAACTCACCATTCCCTGGTCACGCAGCTGAAGTTGCTCGTACAACAGCCCACGGTGCCCAGGGCTGACCTCCCAGGGCCGCCCGATGGCTCCAGCTGTCTGTCCCCACTGTCCCCTCATCCAAGCTCCGGTTTACCTTCATCAGGCTGTGGTGACAGCTGATTTCTCCTCTCTCACGCTCTGTACTCTGCAAGGGCTTTCCCCGGACTAACAACTACTTGTTACATTAGATGGACTCATCCCCCAAACGAGAACCACATGTGAGAGCGAACGGCGGGCCCAGGAACCTCAATGAGCGGGGTGTCACCAGTCCCGTCAGCAGCTTCTGCGGTGACTCACCACCACAGAAGTGCGAGAACAGGCCTAACCTGCCCTTTTCCGGCCACTTCCAAAACACACTCCTTCCTGACCTCAGCTGCTTCGGATATGCCAGCCCCAGGGGACCCTTAAGCCCCTCTTTCTAGTCACTGGAGTCCCTTTGACTCAGGAATGCAAGCCAGCATCAGCTGGGCAGCACCTCCTCAGCTGCCACGCTTCCCTGTCCTGCTGGGGCACCTTGCTTTTTCTCCCCGGGCCATTCGCTTTCGTGTGTCGTAGCAACCAGGAAGACGGGCTCTGGGGTAGAGTGTACGAGAAAGTCCCTTTATTTAAATCACAGAATTAGCAAATAGTATTCTGGGCGACACAGAGGACAGATGGCAGGTAGGATTTCTGAAACTTCAGCAGAGAAGCCAAGGGCGTCCCCCGGGCCCGAGCTCTTCCTCCCGCAGCGCGAGCTCCCCGCGCTCGCGGACTGCGGGCCTCTGAAGGCCTGCCAGCCCGTCCTCTCGCCCGCCGCAAGGACCGTGACAGAAGCGGGAGCCGCGGACCTCGCTGCTCTACGTCGAGATCTCTGGCAGGCCTCTGGGTGCTGTCCACACGGACCTTGGTAGGATACGGGAGCCGTGGCTTGGCCCGTTCTCACCGCCTGGCCTGCGCTCATGCAAGGGTCGGGGTCCTGTCCCCTCTCCGGCAGTGGCTCCATGCTGAGACCTTGTGGGACAGGAGCTCTTCGTGTGCCGTGCTCTACAGAAGGGAGAGCTGGAAGGTGGGCCGTGGGCTACCCATGTGTTGTCCCGAGTGTGGCCAGCGGGGGAGCAGGCTGGGCCTTGGGGGCACTGAAGGCCAGAAAGGTGGGCAGGCTGGGCTGCTGCACGGTGTGTCGGGCAGCTCCGTCCAGCAGCGCTATGTGCGCAGGACTGGGGGGCGGGGAAGGCAGATGACTAGCCCATTTGGCCCCTTTGGTCTGAGGAGGAGGGTCTAGACTGACTGCCAGGTGGAAGGAGGGCCGAGCAGCATTCTAGTTTCCTTTGGGGCCCTTCTGTCTTGTGGCGGACATGGGACCCACTGGCCGAGGCCCCTAGCTGGCCAGGGCCATTTCCTCAAACAAGCAGGCTTTGGATTTATATAAGTGGCCTCGGAGGAAAGGCTGCCCGGAGATGTCCGATGAGCATCTCAGGCCCTGGGCATGAGCATCTCAGGCCCTGGGCACTCCCCTACATGGGCTGCCCCTCTCCAGGACCGCTGCTGCAGAAGGTTCCCTCGTCTGATTCCCTTAGAATAAAGTGATCCCCTGCAAACAGGAAAATAATACAGATAGTCCCCAAGACCTTACCTAATGGTGGCCTCTGGGATTAGTAGCAAATAAGGTAAGTTTCCCTTCTTTGGGGGCGTCACTGGCGTCAGACTCACATCGTTGTCCCTCCCCTTCTTCCTACGGCTTGATGAAGGCCGGAGCTTGTTCTTTGCTGGTTCTTTCCCTGCCTCTTTTCACCCCCCCATCGGCTGTCCGTCTGTCTCTTTCCTGCCCTCCGTCTAGTAGCGCTGACCGCCAGCGGCAGCCGCGATGCAGGAGCTCAGAGTTTAGAGGGAGGAAGCAAAGGGTTGGGGTTAGTGCCGCAGCCGGAAGGGACAGCGCGGGCCTGGCATCGGTCAAATCCTAGAAGATTCTGGAATGCAGGAGTGGCAGAGAGGCAGGACCTGGGGAGAGGGGAGTAGAGGTTGGCTGGGGTCAGACCATGGGGTTGTGAGGCCAAGGTCAGGGCAGCAGAAAGAAGCCACTGGAGGCTGCTGGGTGGGCATCACATAGCCTGGCTGAGGCTCAGAACCCAGGCCTATAGCTGCTTTGTGCAGACTGGCTTGGGGACAAGGGGAGGCAAGACGGCAAGGCCAGGAGAGCCCCCACCATGGTGACATTCCTCCCTGGTGTGCCTCACGCCAGCCCAGGAGCCTCCTGAGGGAGAAGTGGGACCTTGGATCTCTGGGCTTGCTAGCTGAGGGAGAGCAGGTGCCGAGTAGGGCCGAGAAGGGCCCCTGACCGCAGCCGTCTCTCTGTCCCCAGATGCCCATCCACCAGAATCTCAAGGAGCTGCTGGCCATCAAGGCGGAGCTGCAGAAGCGCGTGGAGGACCTGCAGCGGGAGGTGGCCACGCGCGCCTCGTCCTCATCCGAGCGGGGCTCCTCGCCGTCCCACTCGGTCACCCCCGTCCACACCTCCGTCTGAGGGGCGCCCGAGGCCAGCACTCGTGGTGACTCCCGCCGGCCAGGACCTCCCACTCGGCGGCTCAGGCACGGGATGGTAGCTCGTGATCTTGTCTTTTAGAATTAGGCCCGATGTCCTCCCAGTCTGGATGGCACTTCCCACCGGCGACCGTTTGTGTGGCTAGGTGACCACTCCCACTGTCATCGAGTGCTTTGTCTCGTGAACCATTTCCCTCTGGTCTGCGCTCTGCTGCGACGGCCAACTCGCCGCGGCCCCGGGGGTGGGCGCGGGCTGTAGGGGTAAGGGGCCCCCCGTTTCTTTCCGAGGTAAGCCCTTCATTTCCGGACCCCCCAGTCCCTTACAGACCGCGCCGGCCACAGGGCTGCTTTCAGCCCTTTGCTGGGGCTCCACGAGCGTTGGGACCCGACTGTGGCATCAGGCGCAGCGCCGTGGCCAGGCCTCCAGCCCTCGTCACGCCTGGGCCTGCCTGCACCCGTTACTGTTGTGTACATAGAAGGTATTTTTAAAAAAGAGAAACAGGCCTTTATTTTCCTATGTCCTTTTTTATGTTTAGACTAGTCCCCTGAGGCGGCTACTGCTTAACTGGACTGGGTGAGACCTTGTCAAACAAGGCTCGAGCCAACTTCCTGCGGTACACCTGCAGCGGGGTTGGCATAGGGTCGCTGGACCGGCGGGGTCCCGCCAACCCCCGCCCCCGACACAGGTGCTTGCCTCCGAGGCTGCTCCCCCCGGTGGCAACAGCAGCAGCGGTTCCCACCCCCATCCCCGCCCGGGGATGGCGGGACCCCGCACTGGGCCTCCTCGGGGGCCCTCCCAGGGCCGTCTGTCTGGCTGCTCCCCGGCGGCTGCGCCTCACCGCTGCTGTTCACACCCGAGTGAGCCCGCCCTCCCCTCTTAGCTGCCCAGCGGCAAGGCTTCTCCTGTCCGGAGACCCCTGTCCGGCTCCGCTCCCCTGCTGCTCCGCGACACACCACCGCGCTCCCTGGCTTGCTCCCTTCCGGGCTGGTGTGGCAGGGGTGGGGAGGGGTGGCAGGGCCACAGGGACCTGTGCTACCGCCCACCCTGCCCACGGGGAGCCCCCTCCCCGGCCAGCCCCAGCCATGCCTGCCCCACTGACAGGCAGCACAACAGCCCCCTTTCCTGTGTGTGTACCTAGCACACAACCGTTTCTAACACAACTTGAAGTGTACCGTTGTTACCTAAGCAGTTCTTTTATTTAAGTGTACTAGAATGTAAAACATTCATGGCTCCGATTTTTAAAAACTGGTACAGTATTGTATTTGCCCCATCTGATACACTGTATTTCGATCTGTAATTAAAATAATATGTTTGCTCCATGGTCTTGTTTCTTTAAGTTTTTCTAATTTTTCCCTTGGGGAAAATGACTAAACTCTCCATACCTGTTATTTTATGTACCAAGCATAGTTAATACACATAAAGTGCCTTTACACGATTTAACTCATTTACTAAATCCTGAACGCCCGAAACCAGGTCTTCAGTGTCTTGATCAAAATGATGGGGGGGGGGGTAGTACTCGGATTTTAAAATCCAAAAGGCTCCTCAGCCTTAAGCTTAAGAAAATGCTGATGGGGGAAGGGCCGGAGCCACCGGAGTCAACAGCAGCTCCACAGAGGCGTGGGGCTCTGTCCAGACCTTGGGAAGGGGACAGACTTTAGAGAAGCCCTGCAGTTCCAACCGCAAGTCTACAGAAGGAATGCTGGCCTCGGGTCCCTGTCCCCCTCCACGCAGAGGTCACTGCAGCTGTGGGCCCCAGCAGCAAGGCCGGGAGGGCCACAGCGTAGCCCCTGGCTAGCCACGAAGAACTTCTTTACTGAGTCTGGGCCACCCACCTCGATGGGGAAAACCCCATGCCCACTGCGTCCTGCTCCCCCGCAGCGGTCCGGAGGTGCTCTCGGTATGCCGGCCAAGCAGTAAGGGGATGACAAGGGCGCGCTTGTCCCCAGACGGGCCACTCTGCGCAGCTGCACAACCGATGGCGTGCTCGACCCAAAAGACTGCACACAACCCGAATCCGTCCTAAATACTGGACTTCGTTGATGAAGGAGCACTGGGCTGTGGAATCAGGAGTGTAAGGCCTGCCTCTGCCCTCTCGGGTGACCCCCAGACCTCTGCTCGTTCCCCTGCAGCTCCGGGGCCCTGACACGGATCCCAGCCGTTCATCAACAGAAGAAACACAGGAACTCTAACCTTCTGGAGAGAACACCTTGGGCTGGGGGAGGGGGTGGGGAGGTGGGGGCTTGGGGAGGAAGGTGGACCACAGGTACCTTAAGGAAAAAAACCAGGGTCAGTTGACAAAGGAAGTCCCTTCACACCATCAGAATACAACGATCTGTTAGGTTCCATTTCCTTTAATGCAAACACGAGACAGTTCACAATTCACATTTAAACACAAGCACAGAAAAGTACAGGGCTTCTGAGATCAGGCAACACTTCTTTCTCAGACAAGGGGCAGAGCACTTCCCAGTCAGGCGCCCCACGGGCGGGCCTGGCGCTGTTCTCTGGGTCCCACCGCAGGAGGGTGCCCCCCACCCCCGCTGCCATGCTCCCTCCCTCCTGTGCGGAGTTCCCTGCACCAGCTGGGCCCCCCAGGGGCACGGCTGTAGACCAGAGATTCTCAACTGGCCCTTCTGGTTTGCTCCACCTTCCCTATTGTCCGGGACAGGCCCGGTAGCCAGAGAGATGGAGGTGCAAGAGCCTAGGCTTCTGCAGGCGTCCCTGCCCGCCAGCCCCGGGACCAGCGCTCTGCGAGTGGGTGGCGGAGGGACCTCGGCCTGTCCCATCACTAGGAGGTCTGGCTGCTGGGCTGCGGTCTCCAGAGCCCGAGGGCTCTCTTTGATCCCCACCACTGAGAAAATGTACATCAGAGCTGCAGGAGCTCAGGGTCCCCCCACCACGGGAGCTCCCTGTCAAGCTCGGCAGGACAGCTGGGGGGCCGAGGGCACGCCCCACCTCAGGGCTCCTAGCTCCATAGTTCTAGCTACCGCCCTGCCACGCCCGGCTATGCCGAGCACCGCACGGGCCACGTCACTCCTCAGCCTGGCTGCCACCGTGAGTGGGCTTCCTCTAACCCGCCCGTGGCAGGGAGAAGTCATTCGCCACCCACGAGCGTGGCCTGGTTTTTCCTCCTTTGAGATGCCCCGGGGACCTTGGGGGGCAGCCAACTGCACCCCAGGAGCTGCCAAGGCTGCCCGGACCCTCCCCCAGCTCCTGTTACCAAGGACACTGGGTGGCAACGGTCCATGGCTACAACCATCCTTCAGCGCGGCCAGCACCAGCCAGGGCTGGGGCCATCAGTCCTTGCCGTCCTTGGTGACAGGGACCAGCCTGGCCGAGCTGACAACTTGCAGAGGGCTCTCGTCTGTGCTCCACACCTGCCCGGCGGACACACGGTCCTGGCGGCGTGGACCGAGCCCCCCGCCGGGGAAGGGACCCATCTGGGCGGCGGCAGCAGGAAGGAGCTCAAGGGCAGCCGCGGACACCCCCCACCCCCTCAAAGGCAGCCGCGGACACCACCCACCCCCCACCCCCCACCACACAACTAGGTTCCTCAAAGCGCCGCGAACACGAGTCTCCAGCCTGCGGGCTCTGTTCCAGCTCCGACCCTTCCCTTCGGAAGCCTGACTTGCCTCGTCCCAGCTTAGCGGACGCCCAGCCCGGGTGCCACGCAGAGGGGACGTGGGGTCAAGTCAGTGGGACCCTGGCTTCCCGCTGACTTCTGCTTCTGGAAGTGCTTCTGGGCCCCGCAAACTGGTGATCGGTAGACAGTGGCTCTAGACTTTGGCTCGGCCTCAGATGGCAGAGCGCCCAGGGGCAGGACCACACGTGGGCCAGACAGAACGTTCTGGGCGGCTAGCCCAAACCGGACAGCTCCGGGCCAGGTGAGGGGCCAGTCTCTGGGTTCTGGTGTTTACCACAGTGACCGTGGCAGCCCAAGGGCTTTGTATCTGAACACGACAGGCAGAGTCAGCCTTCTAGACACCCGGAGCCAGGCGTGTTTCATAAACCCAGCAAACGTCCCCTTCCCCATCCCCCCTCCCACCTCCAATACAGGTTTAAGCAAAAAACACGCGTGCTTCTGGCTCTGCCACTTGTTCTGTACGTCTGTAGCTTCTGCTACCGAAGGAGGCACCTGTACAGGGTGCAAGGGGAACGCGCGTTCCTAAAAGCTAATCATGGCGGCCGGGAGGCCACCCCCAGGCCCCTGTGGAGTCAGGCGAACCGGGCCCCAGGGTCACAGCCTCCTACTCGTCCAGAAGGCTCCTAAGCTCTCAGGACGGGACTATCAACGCATGCACGCTTGCACTTCGGTAACGGAAAACCACCGCGTGCACCAGCTCTCCGGAAGGCCGGCAGTGCGAAAGCTGGTGGTGTGCGTGTGAGAGGGAGAGTGTGTTTGTGGGTTTGTGTGTGTGTGTGTTTGTGTGTGTGTGTGTGTGCGTGTTGACCTGACGCTCACTCATTCGCTCCCTGCAGGGGCTGCAAGCGAACCAGGCGCTAGCTGAGGTCCCTGCCAGGACCCACATCAGAGTCCACGTGTCCCCGCTCATGCAGGCCAGGCCAGGCCGGCTTTAGGGGGTGCGGTGACCCCGCGGCTCCGAGGCTGCTGCCGGCTTTCCGCCGCCGGGTCTCGGATGCGACACACACACCACACACACACACCCCCGAGCTCATCTGGAGTTAGAAGGAGAAGCGATGACGTCAGAGAAGCAGCAGGGCAGCCGCGGGTCACGGTGAATGAGGAGCTGGTCACGAGCAGTGGCCCTCAGATCCGCGGCGCATCGGGGGGCGGCGGCTCGGCAGCCTGCGTCTGCAGCGTCAAGTATTTCACTGGGGAGAGAAGAGCTCCGTCAGCGGGGAGACCTCTGTTGGGGGGGTCCTCCATCAGGGGGGAGTCCTCTGGGGGGAGGGGAGTCCTCCCTGGGGAGGGGGAGAGACCTCCGTAGCGGGGCTGTGGGGGGAGTCCTGTCAGAGGGGGAGACCTCTGTTGGGGAGGGAGCACTCTGTGGTGGGGGGAGACATCCCTCTGGGGGGGGGTCCTCCGTTGTGGGGGAGCCCTCCCCATGCTCCCCAGTGCGCAGGAGGCTATCTGTTCTGTCCAGGAGCTGAGGCAGCTTGGCCCCTCCAGGCCAACCTCCCCTCCAGCACCCACCCTGTCCCCAGTCAGGGCGACCCTGGGCCCGGGAGAGCAGGAGGAAGGCAGACAACCCCTGGGAAGAGTTCGGCCCGTTTCCTCGGGGGTAAAGCAGGCGCGCTCCGCGCGAGGCTCACCGGCCAGTGGCAGGCACTCACACAGCGGTGGCCCAGGGCCTTCGAAACGACTCTAGCAAAAGCCACTGTGGCTTGCTTCCATCTGGTCCCCTCCAGGGCCACGAAGCCCGTGCAGGGTGGCACCGCAGTCCCCGTCCTAAGCAACAACACTTGCCCCCTTGACAAAGCCATGGGCCTGACCCTGCTGCTCTTTTGGCCCCAGTGACAACACCCTCTGGCCCCTGCACTCGGAGGGCTGATGAGAGGCTCTTTGTCGAAGGTCAGCCCCTCTGGGCTGCAGGCAGCCTTCCAAACAGAAAGCCACAGGCCTCATTTCCAGGCTCCCTGCAGCTCCGATAGGGCACGGGGGCCCACAGTGCACGAAAGCGCCCGACCCGCCACCAGCGTCCCTGGCCCATGTCGTGAAACTGGAATCTGCTCCTCCAGGGGACAGTGCAGTCATGCCTGGGCCCCGGCAGCTGCCTGTTCTGGCCATAAACTCAATCAACAGACGCCTCTGGCCAGCAGCCCTGTGGCAAGAAGCAAGGGCCCATGAGGCCTCACCTTGGGGTTCCTCACACACAACGGCTTCCAGGTTCTCTCCCTTCACGTAGTCCGCATTCAGACCCTCTGCAAACGGCAAAGAGCAGAGCTGGTGGCTGACACAGAACTGAGGGGCCCCCGGCCTAGCCCCAGTGTTCTTGTCACAGTCCTCAGAGAGGACGCCCAGCAAAGGCCCCCGACCCGCATCCCCCTTGGGCAGGTGCCACCACACGGGAGCCCGGGGGCCCGGCAGCAGGCTCAGCACCACCCATGGGTCCGCATGCCGGCCCGGGGTCCAGCGAGGCGGAGAGGGAGCCGGGCGCCGCACGAGGGAAGGACACATGCAGCTGCAGAGGGGCAATGGCTGGCCGGGGCTCCAGGCAGAGATGCCGGCCAAGCATGCCGCCAGCCAGGGCGGGGGCTTCCCGGCGACACCCGCACCCTCGGGCCGCCGGCTCCTCCAGCTGCCGGGAAGAAGTGCCACTCGCACCCCTGTGTGCGGAGGGCCCAGACCGCAGGGAGCTGCTCTGGTCCGCTGTACGGGCCTTCTCCCCACTGACTTCCCAGAGGTGCTTGGGGACCCTCAAAGCATCCTCTGCATGCCGGCACTCAGGTCACCGAGCACTTGGGCTCCGGAGCAGACCCAGCCTGCTGCTACTTGGGGGGTTGTCCGGAGTCCAAGTCCTAGCCCTGGATAAGCAGAGGGCTACAGGCCTTATCAGAGCCCTGGGCCTGTGGGCAAATGGGGCCATGGTTCTCACCAACCAAATGACTGAGTGCCAGGCACAGACTGAGTCCCTCAGCCACCCCAGGCTGAGGCCGGTGAGTGAGCCAGCGGAAGCTGAGAGGCGCTGGGAGATGCACCTGAGCCTCCGGATCCCTGCACCGCGGCCGCCCTGCCTGCGGGAAGGCTTCTGCCTGCTCCTCCGTGACGGCCGCCAGCAGGCATCTGCCTCCCAGACAGGACCCCCAGCCGCAGCCCCGCGGGGCCCAGAGACAGAAGGCCTGGCGGCCGGCCTCCTCCCACACACAGCAGGGCAAGCTAAAAACCACTGGGGTCACAGCCAAGTGGGTGAGCGCCAGGGGCAGGGAGGAGGAGCAGGAGCAGCGGGCGGGGAGGGTCCACGATGACAATGATGGACTGTGGCCAAAGCAAAAGAGGAAAGTAAGTGGAAGCATGTCATTACCTTGACCTTCTGCTGCATCTGAAGGCAAGACACAAAGCTTAGGACCCTGGCAACAGAGCACAGGGGCCTTCTGCGAGACGCGCGGGCCCCGTCACACTGTCCCGCTGAGGGCAGAGGTGGAAAGCAGAGGGTCCCCAAAGCCTGGGCCCCTCTGGTGGCAGTAAAGGCTGGAAGCAAGGGGGACAGTCCCCCTCAGTAGCCACGCACCATCCGCCTGGGGCTTCCCAGCGCACGGGCCACCTCCACGTGGGGCTGGCCGTGGCCACTCTGGGCAGAGGCTTGGCAGAAAGGGTAGGAATGGCAAGTCCCACTCGCAGCTTCTCAGGGCCTAGCTGCTCCGCAAACACCCATGGGGCTCCTCCTAATTCCCGCCTGGCCTGGGTGCCAGGGACACATCTGTGGATGTCGCACTCCTGGCCCCCCACCCCCACCCCCGCTGTGAAGCTGCCACACAGGGCCCTGCGCCCTCCCAGTCCCAGGACCAGTTCGGCCCCGGGGCTCCAGGCCCGGTCGGCAGGGGGCGCTGTGGCAGCACGCAGCAGGGGCGTCCGCAGCTCACAGGCTGGGAGGGCGCTCCGGGCCCAAGGATGAGACCAAGTGGGCGAGGAGAGGGCCAGCAGAGGGAGCAGGACACACTCAGGGAGTATGGCTTCTGGGAACAGGCGCTGCTGGTGGGGTTGGAGCCAAACCACGAAGGGCTCCGAATGGCCGAGCTCAGCATTGGGCCCAGGATCTGGAGGGCAGTGGGGAACATGGGCAGTCCGGGCAGAGCCTCTCCTCTGGCTGCCCCAAACAGAGGAGGATGGGGACAGCGGGGCAGGCGGGAGACGGATGGAACCATCACGACAGAGGATGGGGAGACCCAGCCCGGGACAGGCAGAGGCCATGGCCGCATTGACGGAGAGGTGTGGCCCCAGAGCAGACCCGTGCTGGGGACACCAGCCCTGGGAGGGGGACCCTCTCGTGTGGGAGGATTCTGAGACAGGAGCAGAGACACCTAAAAAATCGTGAAGAGCGTTGATAGTGCAGAAGCAGATACGGAAGGGAGGTCTTTGCCAAATTCGGGGGATACTCCACACTCGGCTCCCTTCTGTGGGGACAATGCTTGCGCAAATGTGTCCAGGGAAGGGACTCAGGACAGCACAGATTCAAGGACATCTCTGACAGACAGAGGGTAAGTGGAGGACTCGAGGGGGACAGACGGACGGTGAGATTCCAGAGGCTGACGGGGTGCGGGGACTAAAGACATGGGTGGTGAGGCCCCCACTCAGACTGAGGGGGGCTACGGAGGGGGAGCCCTCCGTAGCCACCCAAGCACACCAGCCTCCCCAGGCTGAGCCTCCCCCACCAGCAGGCTGGCCACCACGTCCAGGCTACCCTCAGAAAGACATCCTTGCACAGAAGCTCACGGCTTGCAGCTGTCCTCAAAGCCCTTTTTGGTTTACTCTCCCTCAAATGTCACAGAAATCATTTAACAAGAAGTACGCCAAGGCCTTCACGGTCTCGTTTTCTTTGGCTTTGCCTGCTAATCTGATTTGCAAAGCCTCACACCTGTTTTAGAAAACAAGTGTGAAAATGAGGTATTTTCTCCTCACTTTCCTCCCCCAACCCACGGTCTCTTCACTGCCTCTGGTTCCCCTGTGGATCTCAACTCAGTTCTTTCAACAGTCCTCCAAGCCTCTGTTTCCTTGTCGATAAAGTCAGGGTGCCCTTGAACCTAGCCCCTGGCGCTGAGGCGGGGGTCTCAGGGCGGGACACCACATCCAGCGCTCGGCAGGGGCTGGGAAGCCATTCGGACCGTAACTCTGTCTCCGAATGTGCTTCCTCACACCTGCAACCCCCGTGCCCCGGCACATGAGCTCTCCTGCCTGGCTTGGATAAGCGCGCATCAGGCACATCTCCCTGTCAGGAATGGTGCTCCTCAGAGGCGCCGCCACGTCTTCCGCCCCCACCACCTGTGGATGTGACCTTATTTGGAAAATGGTCTTTGCAAGTGTGATTAAAGAATCTCGAGAGGAGATGATCCTGGATCTAGGGCGGATGACAAGGATCCTGGATCCTGGATCCAGATGATCCTGGATCCTGCCTGCGATGACAATCGGCCTTCGGGGAGGAGCAGACACACAGACACAGGAAAAGGCCCTATGGAGGCACGGACTGGAGTGGTGAGGCCACAAGCCAAGGGATACTTGGAGCTGAAGGCGGCAAGGCAGGATCCTCCCACACAGCTGGCTGGCACCATCGCGGCAGATGGTGCCAGATGGTGCCAGATGGTTCCAGAAGGCAGGAACACTGCCGATACCTTGATCTTGGACTTCTGGCCTCCAGAACTCCAGAATAGATTCTGTCATTATAAGCCACTCCTTTTCTTTGCTTTTGAACTGGGCAAGAGAGAACTCTAAGGACAATCCACCTTCCAGTTCCCTACCTCTACCTGACACCCCTCTGTTCACACCACTCTCCAGTAAGGCTTGTGGGTCCACAGTGGGTCAAACAGAATCTCGAGCAGGGTGACCATGAACAGCTGTGCAGGTTGTGCACTGAAATATGAATGGTGCCCCTGGAGCACTGCAGCACATAGCCTGTATAACTGTATGTGGTGGCCCTGGTCAAGAACGTTGTCCAAGACTAAGAAAGCAAATATAATCGACAGAGGAATGAAGAGGTGGAGACTTCTGCATTACCCACATCCAAGCTTTCTGGGGCCCAGGCTCATTTGTTGGCCTCCGGGTTGAACCTTCGGGCAGAAGCCGAGACCCAGAGAAAGGGCAGGGAGGGGAAGCCTCACATGAGATGCTCCTAAGCGTCAGGAAAGAGGAAAATCATCCTTGAGCCAGGCCCTCTCACTTGAACTAAAAATTCCCAGTCCCAGAGACACTCCATCAGCAAGCAGTGGCACAGCAAAGCTGTGCTGGTGACATGACTGGAGGTAGCCTTCCTGCTCCCCCTTGCCGGGTCCCTACCGGCTGGGAAGATGGAGCTCTGTCACTGTTCGGCTTACAGCTGAGACGCAGCCAGCGACAGTGTAAAATGAAAGCGGGCAGGGAGGGCTGCAAACCTCACCCTCTCTTCAGCCCCTTGCCTCCCTGCCTCTTTAAAATGCGTCATCGTGGTGGCGGTGCGCTGGCTCTCAGAGCCCCCAGATCGCTGCCCTGTGCCCCCGAGGAGGCCAGCAGCATGAGCAGGCAAGGCCTGAAGCCGAACGGAGACCCCAGGCTCTCTCCACTCTGCGTAAGACACACGTCCACATTCCCTGGGCGCTGCCCACGGAAACACTGCAGTCTGGCCTCGGCCCGTCCGCTGCAGAAAGCCCACCCAGGAGTTGGTCTTGGGCAGGCTATGGAATGGACCTGAATCGTGCCCCCATTGCTGCCCCTCCCCCCTTGCAAGACCTTGGCCGCTGGGTTTGGAGGCCACAGCATGGCTGCACTTACGCTGGATACTGAAGCAGAACTTCTTCTGCTGGTAGGAGATGTAGCTGGAGACTGCGCCGATCAGGGCCATGGCTAGGGCACTGGCCACACCCGCGATGGTGCCAGCCTCGGCCGACACTCCTAGGCAAAAGGGGGGTGTGTGTGAAGAGATGTGGCACCAAGCCGACAGCCCCACGAGGTCAGCCCCAGTGCCTGGCTCTTCTCCGTCCGCCAAGCTAAGCTCATTCAAACGCCCGCGCCCTCCAGGCCAGAGTGACAGGGCAAAGCCACTCCTAACTAAGGCATCTGCCAAGGCCTTCTTTCCATAAGGATTTCCACCTTGGGAAGCTGGGGTCTCAAGCCAGCAGGCTTCCCATGGGGCCACCTTCCTGGGGACCTCAATTTTCATGCTTAATTCTTTTAAATCACTGTATCCCTCTGCTGCCAGCACAAGGTCTCCTCAGGACACAAACCCACCGGATTCTGAGTCGTCACTGCCATACCGCCCATCACCTGGAAAAAGGACAAAAACCGTGAGCCTGTGACCCCCCCGCAGCTTGCGGACAGCCTCCCACAGTCCCCCCCCACACACCTTCCAGTAAATCCCCAGTGGGCTTCTACCTGACTCTGCAAGACCTGCTTCCTTATGCCTACCAGCTGCAAAGCCCAGGCCACCAGGTACAACTCATTTGTAAAATGACAGTGACTGTGCCCGAGCACGTGCTGTAGCCCAGCTCTTCATACACGGGATACTTTGTGGCGCGGTGAAGCAGGTGTGCCTAGCATCCTCATCTTCCAGGGCAGGGGGCAGGCTCGCCGGTGAGAGACTTGCCAGCAGGTGGCAGAGCTGGCCCCATGCCAGGCGAACCTCCTTCTGGATGCTTGCACGACCCGTAGCCCATGTCCATCCGGTCTCTTGGAGGAAGTCCCGATTCTTTATCTCATTGCAAAAAATGCTTCTATGAAACTTCAAAAAAAAAAAAAAAAAAAAAAGAGACGACGACGACGACGACTAGCAGAAAAGCAACTCATGACTCCACCACCCAGAGAGATTTTGCAGTGGGTATTTCAATCGACTTGACTCCTGGGCCTGGCGCTTCACACACTTTTCTCCCCATCCAGATGTTTCCATTTGTGTACTGCAGGTACGTACACAGCTATGCAGGAGCACAAAAGCAACTGGAGGCTGGCCATCCCCCATCCAGTATTTTGAAATCTGAAAGGCTCCAGGACAGATCCGTGGGTGGCTGGGATTAGGGTGGAGGAGGGGAGGGAAGGAGACAGTGTGACTCTGAAAGGCCCTGTGGTGCTTCCTTCGCCAATCGGAGCCTGGGGATGTGTAGGTTCGTGGACTGTAACACACGCGCCCCTCTCATGGTGGGACCGGGGGAGGCTGTGGGTGTGGGGGGCAAGGGAGCATAATTTTGCTGTGAACCCACCTAAAACTGCTCTGAAAAAATGAAGTTTGTGTTTTAAAGCATGGGGGTGGGGGTAGAAAATGAGGTTTGTTATGTTCCCACTTAGCGCTGAATCCTCGAGTGAAGGGTCCGATTGGGTAGGAATGGTTATTTACAGAAAAACCAGCACTGGCTTTTTCAAAAGTACAGTCAGTGCTATCAGAGAGCACCAGGGCAGAGGAGGGGCCACCGAGCAGAGAGGAGGGAGTACCGAGCGGAGCGGAGGACACAGGGTCCTCTGTGTATCGGCAGGTCAGCAACAAGGTCGCTTGTGAGGACCCGGAGTCTGACCGTGTTGGCTTGTCGGGGGTCCCGTCCGCTGGGCTGGATGTGGCCACTGCCAAGGAGAGGGGCACGCCCCTCCGAGGCGCCCCTGCCGATGTGCTCCCGTCAGATTTTCAACCTCCCTTTTCTTTCACCTCGAGTCTTGAACGTCACAATCTGTACGCTCGGGAGCTGCCAAGACTGTCCCATGTACAGACTGTACAAGTTGACAAGAAAAGACGCAGACTTCAGTAAAAGGAACAAAAAAAAAATCTGGGCAACAGATGCAAACAGGCAATTCAACACGATATATGAAGAGGGTCTAATAAGGACTAAAGGTAAAAAGTGTTTCACAGCTCTTGTAGTCAAAGGAACGCCGACGCCGACAGGATAGCATTGTACAGCGATGAAATGTACAAAGATAACAAACCTAGGCTACTCGGACAGGAGCCAACAGCGGCAGGAGGGACAGTACACTTGGAAGAGTCGCATCATTCCCACGCTATACTTCCTGTGACCCAGCAAGTCAACATCCAGGAACTTAGCTGACAAACAATGACAGTTTTCTGTATTTGGCTCTGATGAGGTTTATCAGAGCGGTAAACAGCCGCAGGGGGAGACCTCTCAAAACAGGTACTGATTAAATAAATTATGGTATAATATCATGCAGTCATTAACACAGTATTTTAGAGTACTCTTTAATGACTGAAAAGATATTCAGGGTCCTACTGAATAAAAACTGGCTTTAAAAAAGCAGCATGGTCCCATTTTTATAAAAATATTTACAAATGTAATATTATCTAGAGAAAAATTACTGCAAGCATATACTCCTAAGTATTCCTGGTGATCCTCCCTAGACGGTGAAACGATAAAGGAGTATTTTCATAAACTTTATGAGAAATGCTTAATACACCAGCCCGTTTTCCCCACAATTGGTGGAACAGCTCCAAGAAGCTATTCCACAGGTTGCCGGCAGGACCTCCATTTTCAAGGATGCTAAGTTTTGCATCCCCACCTGCCTTCCGGGCTCAGTATATTTTATACCAGAGACCAGAGCTGCCCCCTCGTACTAGAAGCTGCCCCGTGCAGCCCATCTCCTGCTGCCGTCCGCTTTCGTCCAGAAGCCGATACACCCCCATCGCGGCGCAGCGCCCTGCCCCCAGCTAGAAGAGCTCCCACAGCCGTCGTGGGCACTGTGCCTGCGGAAAATGCTGGAAGAGGTGGCAGCACCTCGGCGAGTAAGTCCTAGACACGCCCTGTCGTGGGCAGAAGTGCCAGGCCCAGAGCGCCCTTGAGCGCAGAAGGCAGCAGCGCCCACACACACACGTCCGGCTTCAGCCCACTACAGACACACTCCTGAGAGGCAGGGACGTGGGGCACGGATCTGCCCTTCTTGGACAACAGCACAGCCCAGGGCTCACACTGAGCGCCTGACACCCCTGACAGTCACGGAACACTGGGGACATTCTATCCAGAAGTGCTGGGGCGGGGGACGGTCAAGTATTCAAGGACTCTCGTAAGTCGTTTGCTCTTCCAACAGCTACAGCTAGAATGTTCAGGTTTTGTAAAAATTTATTTTCATTCTAAGAAGACGGACAGCAGAAATGGAAAACAAAAAGTAAAAAGTTAAAAGCAAATAAAGAAGGAAAAGGATTCTTCCTTTTCCTCCAAGAGGAGAAAGCTCAGCCTCCAGCCGGACCACTGCATAGCTGCTGTCCCCCAGCCATCTTTCAGGAACCCCCCTCCCAAGAATGGAAATGCTGTGACGCTGGACACAAGCAACACCAGCCAGTGGCCCCAGCCCTCTCTCCCCTCCCATTCCCAATGGATTCCTCGGGTCTGCTTATCAAGGGGTTTTGGACAACACACCAGGGTGCGTGATCTGGGGGTGCTGACACCCCACCCTCCACTCCAGATCCTTTCCGGACTGAGAACAAATGCAAGGAGCCAAAGGAAGATCTAGCAAAGCACTGGCTTCTCGAAGGGGTAGACAAGCACCCCAGCACCATCAAGGTCAGGGCTTCCTGTTTGTCCTCTTCCCTCTCATGAAAACCCCTTGCAGCTCCCCTCGGAGAAAGCTGGGTTCACAGACTGGACCACAGAGGTCATGGCCTCTACGAATGCACTTACCAGAGGGCCCTTCGGGGTCCAGGACTAAGCGTTTCATGCCATGACCCCAGCACAAATGTGGCCCAGAGGGTCATCCGCCGATCCCATCAGGTGTGTCCCTCTTCCCCTCACGGGGAGGCATGATGAGAGGGTCTGCTCCCTTTCAGGCCCCTCGTTTCAGCAAACACTGGGGTGCGAGGGATACACGAGCCAAATGCAGCAGGAGTGTTAGTGTGACAGAGCACGGTGCGGGCTGGCCTGCGCGCGCATGAGGACAGGAGCCCGAGGAGGACGAGGGAAGAAGGGGCCGTCCCATCCGAGGGCCGTCGCAGGCCAGGCCACCGACGGCCACAGAGAGCTGGAGCCTCCAGAATGGAGGTGACCATCTATTAAGGGATGGGGAGCTTAGCGCTCCCCAGAAAATGAGCAGGAATTCATGGGGAGGAAGCAGCTGTCTGGGGTCTTCCTCTAAGTTCTATAGCATTTGTCTGTCTGTCTGTCTGTCTGTCCACCCTCCATCCGTTCATCGGTTTCTCTTATTTCTACGTCGCATTTCAAAGGCAGTCACAGATATCTGTACATGCAACCCCTAAACTAATATATGACCTCCGTTTCCACGTTTGCTTAGGATGCTCCTTTTTTAAGGTAAAATTTACGTATGGTAAAACACACAATCTTCTGTGTACCATCTGATAAGTTTTGGCAGATGCAGACCCATGCGAAACCCGGCCCTCCACCAAAATGTACAAGAGCATCGCCACCCCAGAAAGTTCTCCTGTGTCCCTGCCCAGTTAATCCCTGTCCATATCCCAACCCCGGCAGCCACAGATCTCATTTCTAACTTTATAGATGAAGTATCAGAATTTCGTATGATTGGGCCCATAGTATGTGTTCTCTTTTCCTTGACTTCTTTCACTTGGCATAACATTTTTGACATTTACCCATGTTTTTATATTGGTAATTCGTTCTGTCATGTGAATATATAAATATATCACAATTTGTCTATTCATTCTGCTGCTGGTACTTGGGCTGCTCCCAGCTTTTTGTTTTTGTTTTGCTATTATAAATAAAGCTGCTATGAATATTCTTTGTAAGTCTTTTTTTGAACAGAAGCTCTCATTTCTCTGGAATAGAAGTGAGACTGCTGAGTCACTGGGTAGGTCTATATTCAGTATTTTAAGAAGCTTTCCATTCCCACCAACACTGCAGGAGAGTTTAAGTTAACCCACATCTGCACCGACATTTGGTATTGTCAGTCTTTCTTATTTTAGCCACTCCGGTGGGTGTGTTGTGGTAGTTCTTTGTGGATTTAATTTGCCTTTCTCTGATGAATAATGACTTTGAACATCTTCATATAATTTCCTTCTATATAAAGTGTCTGTTCAGATCTTACGCTCGCTTTTTAACTGTCCTGTCTTTTCATCAGTACACAATGGTTTTATCAGAGGACTGACACGAAAGCAGTTCCGTGTTCCTGGGCGCTCTCTCTGGAGCCAGGAGGCCAGTGAAGAGGTTAAGGTAACAACCCAAGAGGGGAGGGGATGTGAGCCTGGGCTCGAGGGGAACCAAAGAGAAGATTCCAAATTCAAACGACACTGGGGAGAGGACTTCCGGCATGACTGAGTGAGGAGGTCAACAAATCCTTTCCTCAAAAAGCAACGATAACCCCAGACAATTAGAGGCAGCCAGGACAGGAAACCGATCCAGTTCCGTCGGGAAGAACTGGAGTCTGTGGCCCTCCGCGCAGGGTTGCTCTTACCCCCACCCCCCGCCCCCAAGGTCTTCCAGCAGCTAGTCTGAAGGCAGAGGGGTCGACAGGCCACAAAAGCCAGCAACTGCCCTTCAGCTGCCAGCGGACCCGTGTGGCTTGGAGCACGGTCAGCGAAACGTGGTGATCTCAGTGGCGAGGAAAACAGGGAGAGCCAGTGGCTCCTTTGGCCCAAGCAAGGCACCAGTCACCTACCTTGCCAAGGTTTAAAAAGGAGGTGGAGAGATAAGACAACCACGGGGGGCTTAATAAACCCTCCACAGAGCCTTGCTTGCCCTGGCGCCACGCACATGCCCTCTAGAGACACTGTGGTATTGGCTGAGTCCAGGAACAAAACCTTACCCTTATGGTCAACTGCTTTTCACCAAAGCAGCCAAGAGAGTTCAGTGGGGAAAGGATAAGGGCATCGGCAAGTGGTGCCACGACTGGGCATCCACATGCAAAAGAATAAAGCTGAACCCCTGTCTCACACCATATACACATTAATTCAAAACAGAGCAGCAAAGACCCAAATGTACAAGCTAAAACTGTAACACTTTTAGAGGACATAGGGAAGAAACCTCCAAGACCCTGACTGTCCTTAAACATGAGAACATGATTCATGATTCATAAAAGAAAAAACTCAATAAACTGACCTTTATAAAGAAATAAACATTCAACAAAACAATACTATTAAGAAAAGGAAAATACAGCCATAGAACAGGGAGAAGATATTTTCAAAATCATATACCTGATAAAGGACCTGTACCAAGATTATATAAAGAACTCGTAAAAGCAAAAATCCTCATTTGTTTTTTACAAGAGCAAAAAATCTGAATAGACTTCACTGAAGAAGACGTTCAACATCATCTCTCATTAGGGAAACACAAATGAAAAAAAAAAAAACCTATACGCATTTATAAATGTTCACAGCAGCTTTATGCACAATCGTCAAAAACCAGATGCAACCAAGATGCCCTTCAATAGGTAAATAGCTAAGCAAAAGTGCTCCATCCAGACAGCAGAATACAATTCAATGCTAAAGAGAAGTACACTGCCAAGCCATGAAAAGACGTGCAGGCATCTTCAATGCACATCGCTAAGAGAAAGAAGTCCGTCCGCAAAGGCTACGCGCTGCCTGATTCCAATTACAGGACATTCAGGAAAAGGCAAAACTACGCGCAAGGTAAACAGATTCGTGGTTACACTAACGGGAGACAGATCAGGGCTGAAGAAGGGAGAGTGGCTGAGGACCAGAGTGAACGCTCACGGTGACAGGACGGTTCTGTCCGGTACTTGGGCGGTGGACACGTGACCAAGGGCATCTGTAACGACCCACACAGTTGTCCACCACGAAGAGTGAACTTGAACATATGTTAGCAAAAGAACGAAAGGAAACATGGACCAGGTGCGCGGGCAAGCTCCGGACTGGACGCGGGCTGTGACAACCGGACGTCGCTGCCGGAGGAACAGGGAAGGAGGGACAGAGGAGCCGACCAAAGGCTGCTCTGTCTGGGGACTGTAAGGGAAAGACTGAATTCCAACACGAACGCTGTGCTCTCAACGCTGAAGCTGTTCCTCACAGAGGTACAGGCTGATACCAGAAGTGAGCAAGGACACAATGGCAGACGCGCGCTAGGTTTCTCCCGGTCACGGAGAGGCAGGAAAGGGATGCCCAAAGCAAGCCTGGGGCGCCAGATCACAGCACTGGAGAGCACACGTGACTTAGTGGACAACCACGCGCCGCTTGCCTGCTCCTGCCCACTTAAAGGGTAGGAAAGTGGCGCCATCCCACTAAGTCAGGAACACACTCAACACGCAGATCTTTCCTTCTAACAGCGATCACTTCCAGTGAGGGAGGCAACGATCTACGGAACTGCACGCCTGGGCAGATCTTCCCAGCAGGCAACAGCGTGCAGGAACGAGGGAATGAGACCAAGAAAGTAGGAGACGGCCAGGAGGAGCCGGTCATCAAAGCCAAATACTGCAGGGGCCATAGGGGACAGAGAGCTGGGACCGTCAGGAAGTCACTAAGGACACTGAGATGTGGACCCAGAGGAGACAGACGACTTGAAATGGATTGGCCTCAAGCTTCTCACTGGGCGAAAATGCTAGGGTGCAGAGGCGGCCGGTGGCACCTGCTGACAAGACACTGTCCCTGTCACCTAAGAGCAAAATAGGGGGCGCTCCTGCAAGGCCGACAGAAATGTTTTCTTGATTAAAAAATCTATATAACATAACGCATTATTTCAAAACCAAACTCCAAAACTATAGTTGAGTCTGGTGTACGAGCCTAAGACCCAAAGTTGGAAAATACGTTAGTGAGGATCGTTTTTTTATGCTGATGATCATCGCGTATTGAAATAGGATGTTTTACCTGCACGCACGGCATTAGCATGTCTGCACAGAGGAGAATATCTGAGAATTTCACCATGTGCTTCTCATGACCATGTGTGACCAGGCTCGCACTTGTATTTTCTGCTGGGACCTCCTTTATTTTCTTTTAATGATGCTTTTAATGACGGAGGGTATAACTTAACCTAACAATTGATTATTCTTTAGATGAGAAGTTCAAACATGAGCCTAATTAAAGAATTTCCCAACGCTTCCTCCGTACTAAAACATGTACTGGTAATAAGGAAGGGGGTAACAAGGGCCCCCGACGCGCCACTCGCCTTCCATCCAAGTACCCGCTCCCACTCGCTGCCGCTGCCCGCATCTCACCATCTGGAAATACCATTTGTCACCCAGGAGTAATTGGCCAATTTGCTGGGTTTGCCCTTTAAATGTTCCATGTTCTTCTGACACCTGTGAGTTTCGTTTAGTGGCTTTTAGAACTTTTTACTCAAGATGACATTGTCTGGAAAGGTGTTTTGAAGGACAGATGTGACTACAGTATTCTTTACTCGGAAGAGAACACAGTTCCACAAGAAAGGCACACGGTCCCCGAAAGAATGCTAATGCCACCGCCAGGACCGTGGGGAGCACAGCAGGGTCCCAAACGGACACACTCCTAACTCGTTCACACATGACCGCGGTAAGTCACGACCACAACCTGCCACAACACGTTGCCATCACACCGGTCACAACCGTAACAACTCAGCATCGTAACTACAAGTTACAGTCACCACATACCATCAAAACAGGCAGCCACCACAAGTAATGATCAGGAATTCCAATCATAACTTATTTTGCACATCCAATCTGGCTGATTCTCTTCATGGTAGGATCAGCTCTTGATGTGTTATTAGGATAAAAGGTTTAAAACTTTGGTGGTTTTGCGGGGAGGGAGAGGGCATGACTAAGAGGGGCTAGCATGAGGGGGTTTCCTTGTGGTGATGAAACAGTTCTGTACTCGGCATCCTGACTGGGTGTGGGCACTGAAATCTGCACCCACGAGGCAACTTCACAGACCCACATGTGTGTGCAGGCACACATGGGTACATGCCAAAGCTGATGCCACATGCATCGGGTCTGTATGTGACTTAACCACAGCCGGTACTACGGCCAGCTTCCTGGCTTTGACAACATACTACGGTTACAAAAGATCAGTGGCGACCTTCAGGGAACGCTGGGTGAAGAGCACACAGAAATTCTCCTGCATAATTTTTCTGACTTCTTGAGAATTTTAAATCTTTTTTTTAAGATTTTTTAAGTAATCTCTATTCCCACAGTGGCGCTCGAACTCACAACCCTGAGATCAAGAGTGGCACAACTCTACAGACTAGGCCAGTCGGGCTCCCTGTGTTCTAAACTATTTTAAACTAAAAAGATATTTTAAAAGATGTCAGACTTCCTACGGGTCTCCTAAAAAATGCTTGTCATGATGAGCTTTGCTCCTCCCAACCCAAGGCTGAGAGGATCCTCAGGTTGGGGGCGGCAGTGGATCCCAGTCACTGGCTCCGACTCGGGATGGACATGCTAGCCACGCGGCCCCTTGCCTTGGGAGCACCAGGGGGACCGCGTGGCTTTTCCAAGTTGGCTTATGAACTGCCCCCCCTCCTTTGAGCTGTGCAGCCCACGTGATTCCAAGTGAGCCCTCCGAGTTGCAAGCAGGATGTTTAGAAACGACCTCTTCTATCCCAGACGCTGAGGAAGAAAGGCTCCATTAATCTGGTCACCACGTAATCACGTCTGTAATGAGACTGAGAGGTTCGGACAAAGCAGTGACCCTAACCTCACCTTTGTCAGGTTTGTATTCACCACCGCCTAATATGTCTTCAAGATCCTTGTCTGAAAAACCTGGAGAAAACAAAATAGGAACGTCAATACCACAACACATTGTGCAGGGACAAAACCTGGTGGTAGTGTTGCCCAACATCCCCAGAAACTGCCTGCCAGTTAAGGATGTCCTTGATGAATACGGCAGGCGAAATTCTACCAGGGCGCAAAGATCCTCTCCCATTAGACTGCACACCTTGTACAATCGCCCATCACTTAGAGCGTTCAGTGGGACCACGAACAAGCGGACTATCCCCCCTGTGATTGGGTTATATGAGGTGCCAGAGGTGACGAGATGTTGCGGATGTAATTAAGATCCCAAATCATGTAATTAAGATCCCAAATCAGTCTGGCTTTGCCTGAATCAAAAAGGAGGTTACCCTCGGCGGGCCTGACTCCAGCTCAGAGTCCAGCTCAGGCCTGACGCCTTCCTGAGCTCAGACACCAGGAGCAACAGCGTTAGCTTTCCTCTCCCAGGCTCTCCCCGGTCTCTGTCTTTCTCCATCAGGTCTACAACCGCAAGGAAAGGTACTGTGCCAACCGCCACACGAATGTGGAAGAGAACGCCCGCTCAGAGAAGACCGCCGGGCCGACATCGTGACGTCAGGATGTCCCAGCTCCACTGTTCCCGAACTCCTCACTCACCAAAGGAAACTGTGAGTCCGTAAGTGGGTGCCGCCTTAACTCGGTAAGCTTGTGATCATTCATTATGAGGTAACAGAAAAGTAACACAAGGAAAGAGAAAACTGGATTCTGGCTTAACCGCAGAGTACACAACTCTAATGTTCTACGTGAGAAAATGGAAAAGAGCTTGAATATTTGGCAGATTTTTTCCTGAAAATGAATGAAATGAGGCTGTCACTGCAAAGAAAACCACTGGCAGGGTCTGTTGCCAATAGTAAGATTTCAAACACAACTTAGAATTTTTAAAAAACCTATATCCACCCCTGAGAGCTCAGCAGCCTCCCAACACTTGAGACTTGATCGAAGGAGATGGGGTGATGTTAACAAATGAGACATGGCACTATCTGGAACTTCAAAAGGGCTCAGGACACCAGGATTTCCAAATGACCAATGCACAATATATAAAACCAGGAATGGGTAAACATTCCATTGAAAGTCCAAGCAAGTCCTGGAGGGTTTAATGGAATCAAGTATGAAAAGTTCACTGATATGGTCTCAGATGCCACCCTACACTGAAACGGTAAGAAACCGCCACCAGCCGGGTCTGGGTGTCTTAACAACGAAGAATATCTACAACAATGATCTAAAAAGTCAATTAAAACACTCCTTTTCCAACTGCCTATTTGAGGCCAGATTTCCTTCATACACTTCGGCCATCACAATCCATTACGATAGAATCTGGAAACAGAGTGAGTCTAGCTCTTTTGCTTCAACACAGAAATGTGCACAAAATGTACACAGAAACAAAAGCCTTTGAAATCCCCGATGATTCTGGGAGTCCAGGGACCAAAATGTTTGTGAACTACTCTTTAGGGTTCTCTCCTACACCTCGAAGTGTTTCCAGCTCAGCCGGGCCCGGGGGCTCTGCGGGTCGCCATGGTGAACGAGCGATGCTCTGGCCAGGGAGCCGCCGTGCGGCCTGGTGCATGTGGTCAGCTCTGACTCACCCCCTCCCCCAGCACTCGGTTTCCTGCGGCCGTCGTCTCGATCATTCCGGTCATCCAGGGCGTCAGCCAAATCAAAGTCGTCTTCTGCAGTAGGCACCGAAACATACAAGAGAAAGTCCATCGGTTAAAGCACTGGTAGCTCTTCGGACATTTGCCCCAAAGCGAACTCCGCGGCACCCTTCATTACTGCCCTCCCTAGAGTGGCCGTGTTACCTGCAGGCTTTGGCGGAGCTCTGGTTGTCCCTGGCCTCTTGGTTGTGGTGCCATGGTCCCATCGTGCTAAATTGGAGAAGGGGGACAGCATGGGAACACATTTAGTAACAAAATACAGCAGCCACTTCACAGCTCAGGGATGTCACATCAGGACTATGGTGCCCCTGTCTTAGTCCCTGAGGCCCCTCTAAGGCCTCTGACAACCCCTGTGAGAATGACAGCGGAATGTACAAGGTTTAAATGAGAGACCAGTTCCATTCACTCTCCTTCAGACGACTGGTGGGAAGGCAGACACGGCCCCACAGGGGACCTGAAGATTAATGGGGTGAGGTGTTCAGCCTCGATCTGCAGGATAAAACGGACCCCATGGCCCTGGGGGTTCCAGAGTCTGGGCATGACCCGTGGGAGCTTCAGGCCTTGGTTTCCACCACTATCAACCTGGCACCGTAACCATAAATAACACTGCCCAGGGATGGACCGAGATTATGTTCCCAAGAGAGTGTGGGAGTGTCTTATGAACTGAAAGTAGTATAATACCAACGGAATAGTTCATATAAGCATGGTTCTTACTCCGTAACTATTGGGTTTTTCAGCACAACCGGACTCCTCTAAAAATACAGACTCCTTTCACAACAATTACACGGCATGACGTGCATGAGTTTTCCAATAATTTATTTTCTTGAGCTTAAGGAATGTGCCACAAACTGTTCTATGACTGCAGGTTGAGGAAGGGAAAGGAAATTTAAAGGAGAAGAAAGGCAAAGACAGTACTCGCTATGGCAAGCGCTGATAAAAGAGCAATATTTGTGGGGGAAAAAACATCAGTGAGTTTTACAGATCAATAAGGTAATCCTCGAACAGCCCAGATAATTTACAATGCATTACTTGTCTTTTCTGGATAAGGCCTTGGGGTTGTCTGTGGATCAAAGGAATGTAAGTCTGAATCTTCTGGAAAGAGTATAAAAATTATAAAAAATACAGTAAGACATGACAGGACATTTCTAACTAGGTATAAAGGGAGATGTCACATCATGATAAAAGGTCAGTCCACCAAGAACACAGAACAATCCTAGCCAAACAACAGTGTCAAAACACACAGAGAGAAAACTGTTAGAGCTAAAAGGAGTGAGCAACAAGTCCAAAATTAAGCTGGGACTTCAATGCCCCACTGTCAGCACCTGACAGAACTACCAGAATGAAACCCCGCACTGACAGGGAACTGACAACACAATCAACTGAACAGGACGTAGCTGGTGTGACGGGACCTTCCGCTCAGCCGCAGCACAAGTAATTGTTAAAGCATGCAGGGAACTTTCACGAACAGATTGTATCCTGGACCAGTAATCCAACCTCAACAAACTGAAACGGATTGAAATGTGAGACAGGAATCTGTCAAAATCCTAGAGGAGGACACAGGCAGCAAACCTCTTCCACCGCAGCCGCAGCAACTTCTTCCTAGAAACATCGCCAAAGGCAAGGGAAGCAAGGGCAAAAATGAACTATTGCGGCTTCATCAAGATCGTTTTCCTTTTGCACAGCAAAGGAAACTGTCCACAAAACCAAAAGACAACTGACAGAATGGGAGAAGATATCCACAAATGACATATCAGATAAAGGGCTAGTATCCAAAATCTATAAGGAATTTACCAAACCCAACACCCAAAGAACAAGTAATCCAATCAAGAAATGGGCAGAGGATATGAGCAGACATTTCTCCAAAGGATACATACAGATGGCCAACAGAATGCTCCACATCACTCACCATCAGAGACATACAAATCCAAACCATAGGGAGATATCACCTCACTCCAGTCAGAATGGCTAAAATTAACCAGTCAGGAAACGACAGATGCTGGCGAGCATGCGGAGAAAGGGGAACCCTCCTACACTGTTGGTGGGAATGCAAGCTGGTGCAGCCACTCTGGAAAACAGCATGGAGGGTCCTCGAAAAGTTGAAAATAGAGCTACCCTACGGCCCAGCAATCACACTACTGGGTATTTACCCCAAAGATGCAAATGTAGTTTAAAGAAGGGCCAGGTGCACCCCAATGTTCATAGCAGCAATGGCCACAGTTGCCAAACTGTGGAAGGAGCCAAGATGCCCTTCAACGGACGAATGGATAAGGAATATGTGGTCCATATACACTATGGAGTATTATGCCTCCATCAGAACGGATGAATACCCAACTTTTGCATCAACATGGATGGGACTGGAGGAGATTATGCTGAGTGAAATAAGTCAAGCAGAGAGAGTCCATTATCGTATGGTTTCACTTATTTGTGGAGCATAACAAATAGCATGGAGGACACGGGGAGAAGGAAGGGAAAAATGAAGGTGGGGAAATTGGAGTGGGAGACGAACCATGAGAGACTATGAGCTCTGAGAAACAAACGGAGGGCTTTAGAGGGCAGGAGGGTAGAGGGGTGGGTGACCCTGATGACGGGTCGTAGGAGGGCACGGACTGCATGGAGCACGTTCTTCATAAACAGTGAATCATGGAACACTACATCAAAAACTAATGATGTACTGTATGGTGACTAACATAGCACAATAAAAAAAAGGATGAAAGACAAGCTCCAGAGAAGGAGAAAATCCTTAGAAAACACACATATGACTAAGGACTATGTTCAGAACACATGGAGAGTTCTTAAAAATCAGAGTACAAAATAAACAATCTGATTAGAAAATGGGCAAAAGACATGAAGAGACATCTCACTGAAGAATTGATACAGATGGCCAAGAAGCACATACAATTAGGGAAGTGCAGATTAAAACCACAATGAGGTAACAGCACATGCCTAGCAGCATGACGGCATCAAGGACCGGCACGGATGTGGAGAAAGTGGATCACTCCTTCACCGCCGGCGGCGATGTGAAATGGTACAAGCACTCTGGGAAACGGGCTGGCAACAGTCTTTAAAAATTAAACCCATGGGGCACCTGGGGGGCTCAGTCGTTAGGCATCTGCCTTCGGCTCAGGTCATGATCCTGGGGTCCATATTGGGGGAGGTCCTTGCTCGGCGAGGAGTCTGCTTCTCCCCCTCCCACTGCCTGTGTTCCTTCTCTCGCTGTGTCTCTCTTTGTCAAATAAATAAAATCTTTAAAAATAAATAAATGGAGCACCTGGGTGGCTCAGTAGTGAAGTGCCTGACTTCGGCTCGGGTCATAATCCCAGGGTCCTGGAATCGAGCCCCACATCAGGCTCCCTGCTCCGCAGGAAGCCTGCTTTCTCCCTCTCCTACTCCCCCTGCTTGTGTTCCCTCTCTCGCTGTGTCTCTCTCTGTCAAATAAATAATTTTTTTCATTTACAAATAAAAATAAATAAGAAATAAAACATAAACCTACAACTACCATATGATCCAGCAATCACATTCCTGGTCATTTACCCCAGAGAATGGAAAAACTCAAGTTCATACAAAAACCTGCGTATAAATGTTAAATAACCAAAAACTGGCGACAACCCAGATGACCTTCATAAACTGTGGTTTATCTATATCATGGAACACTATTTGGGAAGGGAAAGCAACTAACTTTCGATGCCTACAATAGCTTGGCTAGATTTTAAGGGAATTATGCTAGTCGAAAAGAAAACCAATCCCCAAACATTACATACTATATGATTCCATTTACACAACATTTCCTAAATTGCCAGATTCTACCAATGAACATAGGTTAGGGGGTGGGGACAGGATGGGGGGTTTCAGAGAGGAAGGTGATAGTGTTCATAAAAGGGCAGCAAGAGAATCTTTAAGGTGATGTAAGCGTTCTCCGTGTGGACTGTCATGGTGGATACACGCACCCACCCGGGTGACAAACCACACAGAAGTAGAAACACAAACATACACGTGAGTAGAAATTAACCCAGGAAAATGTGCAGGGTTACCACTGGGGAAAGTGGGTAGAGGGTACACACGATGTCTCTGTAGTATTTCTTACACCTTCACGAGCTCACAATTTCCTCAAATAGTTAAAAAAAAATAGTTAAACACTGATTTGAGCATCAAGGTCATTTCTGGGGAAAAAAAATGATCTGATACATAAATGACTGGTGTTCAGGGCCCAGGAATGTCTATTATCGATCTTAAAAACTAAGGAGCAAAGCAGGCAGAAGGGCAGGAAGTAAGAACATCTAGCAGTGAGGTGGGCTACACAAGTCGTTTCCAGAAATAAGCTTATGTTCTTTCCTGATCCTCACGGTTGGTGGCACATTGAAAAACCATACAGAGAGGATATCTTTACAGGACAAACATCCCTGCCTCTTGGAGATGAGGGTATAAAACACAACTTTTCTAGAGGGCCTGGGGTCACTGCTTTTCTGTTCTCACACTGCGCTTCCCTCTTAAAGACCAGAGTCCCATTCTCATCTTTCTAGATCAGTGGATCTGATCTTCCATGGGCAAACTGCCAAGCAGGCCAGTGATCACTACACACCGAAGCTTACAGTGTGGGTTTTGAGGTACTATGGTAAGACTTCGGGGCAGGTTGGCCTGTGGATCAGAAGAGGCCCTTGCCAAGGCTCTGCCGGCCAGGGTGTGCCCCTGACGCTAAACCGCCCCGCGCCAGCGCCTGCAGCAGCAGCATGCCGGGCAAGAGCTGGGACCCCAGACTCCGGTCCCGTCGGCCCGCTAGCTTTGCAGCAGAACCCTGGACAAGTCCTTCTCATCCGAACAAAGAGAGGAGGACGTGACCATGACCCGGAGCTTTTCCTCATGTAAAGGTGGCTTTAGTGTTTTTTAAGTTTACTATAAAAGTAATATATGCTCAATATAAAAATAATCCAGTGGTACAGAACTGAAAGAAATTCAAATAGTAGAGTCAGCCTCAAAGGCGCCCTCTGAGGTGGCTACTCAGTCTTTTCAGACGTGCACGCGTGTTTTCACAGCAGCAGATTCTGTTGTGGGACTTGACTCTTGCCATGTCGGTTGCAGAGAGCACTCCCGTTCCCACACTGGCTGCAGCGCACGAGCGCTCAGAACTGTTTCGCCGTGGGGTCTGCATGTGGCGTTCGGTGCTGATGGAGGACACGAGGCAGCTGCCCAGGCGCAGAAGGGCACCTAGAGGGACAACGCTTGGATGCAGAACGGCTCAAAGATTTCAGCAAATCGCCGTCCAGAAAGCTAGAACTAATTTACAGGACAACCCACGGAAGCGAAGTTGTGAAGGCAGAGCTTGACACAACAAAGACACCTACAGGGACTTGCTGCTTGCCCCGGCTCCACAGTTAACGAGCTCACGGCACAGTCATGGGGAGGAAATCACCGATTTAAGGGAAAACTGATTAAGGTCTGATAACTAGCGCTTGGCCAGTAGTTCTCAAAGAATGTTCCGTGAATCCCTGGGGGTCTGTGAGGTCATAACCATTTTGATAACCCTCCTCGGGTAGGCTCTGCCCTTTTACCAGGGCTGACATTTGCCCCGTGCTGCGAATGCGAGGGCATATGCACCGAGCGCCTCCCCCCCACGCGAAGCAGGGTGGGGAGCACCGAACGGTAGGACGAGGCACTGGATTCTACAGTCGAGAGAGAACGCCAGTTGCCCTTAATGTCCTAGATGGTGGGCAGAAGCTGCGGACGGCTGTGAGCATTCCCGCCCCGCTCCCACCCACGGCCTGAGTAGTCCCAGCCCCAGGAGTGCGGGAGGATCCGCTGTCATTCCCAAGATCAGGCAGCGGCAAAGGGATTCCCACAGCTCTAATTCGGATGCCAGTCAGCAGGACTGAGTCCCTCCCTCCAAAGGGACGGTGTCCCGCGGGGTTCCCACTCCACCGGGCGCTAAGCCTGAGCTGCCCCGCGTGGACACTAAAGGGAGGCGGCGCACCTTCTCGCGCAGACCCCGGAGCAATGGCCATGAGCTCTACAGCTGCACAGAAGTGAATTCTGCCAACAGAACCAAGCTCACCACTAGGTCACCTCGCACGGGAAAAGGGACCGTGCAGATGCAATGAAGCTCAAGTCCTCGAGATGAAAAGATTATCCTGGAACATCCTGGCAGGCCCAAGGGGTGGGGAGAGAGACAGGCAGGAGATGGGGGAGGAGAGGTGAGGAGGGAGGCAGGGGTGAGAGTGAGGGAGACACTGGAAGAGGCTACTTTGCTGGCTCTGAGGATCGGGGAAGGGGCAGCTGGCCGAGGCGGAGAAGGGCACGGAAGCAGATTTCTCCCCAGAGCCTCACGCAGGAACACAGCTCTCTCAGGACCTTTCATTTTGATCCAGCAAAACCCAAATCGAGTTTCTGACCCCCAGGACTCGTAACATGATGCATCTGGGTTGTTTTAAAGCCCGCACACCGCTGTCATTTGCTCCAGCAGCGAAAAGAAACTGTAGACTTCAGGAGCAGGGTCCAGCGCTGCTGTAATAAAGACCTAGACACGGAACACACAACGGCTGGAAGGACTTATGCGGAAAACGCCGGGGCTGCAGCCAACAGCCGGTGAGCAGAAATACGGATCTTAACAGCTAGTGCCAGCTATCGAGCACTCGGGAAGATGGCAAGAACGTGGTGGAGAAAACCCGCAGCATACCAGGGCGTCCTTAAAGCATCGCGAAGTCTGTGGATGGGAACAGGGATGTTAAGGGCTTTGCCAGGGAGCGCTCCGATGGAGGTGAGGAGCGCGCTACGGGCGCGGGCGGAGAGAAGATCCTTATGAGGTGGCAGAAAACTTGGCTGAATGACGCATCCTGTGGTTATGTGGAAAGCAGAACTTGTAAATAACGAATTTGGAAAGGCCAGCTGAGGAGATTTAAAAAAAAAAAAAAAAGTGTTAGGGGTTTGGCCTCCTTTCCTCCTGCTGCCCGTAGTCAAATGCAAGAGAAAGACAGGACTGAAGGCAGAACTCCCCAGCACACAGCCAGCAGCACTGGAAGGGCTGGGAAAGTTCTATCCTAACCCGACTGCAAAAAGTGCTATAAAATTCACTGCCAAGAGAGCACGCTCTGAAGAGAAAGCCAACGGCATGGCTGGCCAACCTTTTAGTAGGGCCTTGGAGGGCTCAGAAGGTCAGAGTTTTAGTCACACACAAGGCTCTTTGAAGAGATTATACATATCAGGCGCCTCAGTGGAAAGATCTATGAAGGAGCCTCTTGTCCAAAGGAGCAATCTCCGTGACACACACGGGAAATCTGCAAGGTTCTGGAGCATTTACAGCAGCAGGAACACGGGCGGCTTGGAAGTAAGAGGGACAGACAGAGAACAAAATCAAAGAAGGCTGTTCGCCTCCCAAAATGCTATAGGCAGAAACTAGGCCAACAGAACAACTCGGCTGCAAACCTGTGCTCTTCTTCGCGACAAGGGAAGGATGAGCCGAGTGCACAGCTGGGAACCACCGCAAATGTCCCCGGGCCTGGAACCTCATGCACTTCGCCCAGCTGGATTTCAAAATTGCTGGAAACTGGTAAAATTCTCATGCCTTACATTTTCTCCCTTTTTTCAAGATTTGTCAATTTATCTGAGAGAGCGCATGTGAGCGAGTGGGGGACACTGCCTCATTTTCTCACTTTTGTAAACGGAATGTCTGTAACTGCTGTTTCCCACCCCTCTATTGCATCTGGGGATCAACTTGTTTTTGGAGTTTCACAGGTGTATATACGGAGGACTACAAGCCTTACCTACACCGGATTTAGATCATTTAGGTGATATTTGGGACATTTGTGCTGATTAAATTAAGATTTTGGAATCTGAGTTGATGATGTAATGAGCTGAAACTTTTGAAGCAGCTGAGACAGACTGAATGTCTTTTGCACGCGGGAGGGATACGAGTATTTGTGAGCCAGAGGGCAGACATGGTAGAAATGCAACGCTCCCTGTACAAAGACGGGAGTGTCCTAATTCTAAGAACCTGAGAATACATTACCTCACACATGGCAAAAGGTTTTACATTGTTTTTTAAAGAATACTGAGATGGGGAGACTCAGTATTCAGGATTATCTGGATGGGTTCGATGCGATCACAAGGGTCTTTGAGACAGAGAGAGTGTGTGTGTGTGAGTCAGGGACGCCTGGGTGGCTCAGTGAGTCAATCATCTGCCTTTGGCTCAAGTCATGATCTCAGGGTCCTGGGATTGAGCCCCAGGTCAGGCTCCCTGCTCCCCGGGGAGTCTGCTTCTCTCTCCGCCTGCCACTCCCCACCCCCTGCTCATGTACTCTCTCTCTCTCTCTCTGACCAATAAATAAATAAAATCTTTTTAAAAAAGAGAGAGAAAGACCTGAAAATGCTATACTACACTGCTGGCTCTGAAGATGGAGAGAAAGGACCATGAGCCAAAACGCAAGAAAACCAACAGGAGGGACACAGCTATGCTGATACTGACTTTAGCTCAATGACAGCCATTTCAGATTTCTGACCTCAAGGAATATAAAACACAGGTGTTGGTTAGTGACCGACTTTGTGGAAATTCATTACTGCAGTGATGGAAAACGAACCCAGCCTCAGACCTCACATGAGCCCCCAGCCCCAGCAGACAGCCCACCTGCAGCTCCACAGAAAACAGAGTGGAGGATCCTGCCAAAGAGAACCCAAACTCCTGACCCGGGGTGGGTGTGTAAGAGAACACACTGGAATCGCTCTAACACGTGACAAAACTGTGTGCGCCTCAACACACATGCAAGGACGGATAAACCTTGGGAGTTGGAACGAGTGTATCAATCAATGGTTGTGGTATTGCAGTACAATTTGCAACACGCTACCACTGGAAAAAACTGCATGAATAATCCACAACAACGTATAGACTCTTCCACCAAGATGTCTTAGAAATTCTCAAAAATGTACACAAAGGTGGAGCGCCTGTGTGGCTCAGTAGGTTAGGCCTCTGCCTTCGGCTCAGGTCATGATCTCGGGGTCCTGGGAATGAGCTCTGCATCGGGCTCTCTGCTCGGCGGGGAGCCTGCTTCCCTCTCTCTCTCTGCCTGCTTCTCTGCCTATTTGTGATCTCTGTCAAATAAATAAGTAAAATCTTAAAAAAAAAAAGTACACAAAGGTCTTGTCACTTAATTGTTTTTGTCTTGCCAAGCAGTTATCATAAAAAATATGTTGTTTGTTAACAGATATGACACTTTATTATTGTTCATTTTAAATAAATAAATATTTTAAGATTTGTTTTACATTCAAAGATGAGAAATACTGCTAGATGTGACCCACGAACACAAAAGCCCTCGCGATCCTCAACAATGCTGGGAGTCCTGAGACCAAAAAGTTTGAGAACTACTATTTTAGCGTTCTGTGCCTTGAAGCACCCTGAGTCCTAGGGGAGCGCTGTGGGCTGTTGTAGTTAATGAGCTACTACAAGGTTCAGGGAGCTGCCATGCCGGCCAGTGCTTCCAACCAGCTCCGACTTACCTCCTCCCCCCGTGCTCGGTTTCCTGCGGCCGTCGTCTGGGTCATCCAAAGCATCGGCCAAGCCAAACGCACCTTCGGTGAGCATCAAAACACAAAGGAAACAGCCAACTGATTAACAACTGGTACAAGAGTCTGAAAAACGCAAAACACTCCTGGGTTCGACTGATCGACACAATTGGTGAGTTCAGACAAAGAAGTTTAAGTTGGGCTCCGACTCCCACAGACACTGGTAATGAAAATACCAACTGATGAATCGAGTTGCTGCTTTCTCTTTGCACTGTGTTACCATTTTCTCAACTAATTTCTATTTCTGTGTATGCTGTGTATGCAAACAGACCATTTTAACTGTCTACTCACTGATTACATGCACTGACTCAAGATTCAAAACCAAGTGCAGAGTCCACAGACCAGACAAACAGGGAGGCTGCATGGTCACAAAGAAGCCCTTTGAGGGTGGAAATGTGAAGACATGAGCGCAAATCACAGAGCAGGGGTAACTCTCTCTTCGGTCATGACTGCCTCTCCAGAAGAATGGTAGCCATCCACTTCCAGAAACACGGTAGCATGCTCAGAAAGTACTAGTAACAAGTTCCCAGATGGGAGCAATGACTGTGCCCCCACCCCAAGGTGAGGTTTACTTTTTTGTTTTGTTCACATGAGTGAGGATGTCTGAATAGTAAAGTGGCCCATTTGGAGAAAGCTGAAACAACTCCAAGAAAAAGTCACGCAGAAGCACCAGGTTCCAAAATGCTTCCCTGAAAGAGGACACTGGAATATAAATGTTCTCCTCAGAGGGGCCATATTACCTGCAGGCTTTGGCGGAGCTCGGGTTGTCCCTGGCCTCTTGGTTGTGGTGCCATGGTCCCATCGTGCTAAATTGGAGAAGGGGGACAGCATGGGAACACATTTAGTAACAAAATACAGCAGCCACTTCACAGCTCAGGGATGTCACATCAGGACTATGGTGCCACTGTCTTAGTCCCTGAGGCCCCTCTAAGGCCTCTGACAACCCCTGTGAGAATGACAGCGGAATGTACAAGGTTTAAATGTTCCATTCACTCTCCTTCAGACGACTGGTGGGAAGGCAGACACGGCCCCACAGGGGACCTGAAGATTAATGGGGTGAGGTGTTCAGCCTCGATCTGCAGGATAAAACGGACCCCATGGCCCTGGGGGTTCCAGAGTCTGGGCACGACCCATGGGAGCTTCAGGCCTTGGTTTCCACCACTATCAACCTGGCACCGTAACCATAAATAACACTGCCCAGGGATGGACTGAGATTATGTTCCCAAGAGAGTGTGGGAGTGTCTTATGAACTGAAAGTAGTATAATACCAACGGAATAGTTCATATAAGCATGGTTCTTACTCCGTAACTATTGGGTTTTTCAGCACAACCAGACTCCTCTAAAAATACAGACTCCTTTCACTCCTATCACACAGCATACTATGTAACGGTTTTCTAATCGTTTCTTTCCTTAGACATCAAGACTTTAGTGTAACTGTTCCTACTATTAGAAGTAGTAAAGGAAATTTAAGAGCAAAAGTAGAAAATGGTTGAAAGTAAAAGTATGATACAAACAGCAACTGTGAGAGAGGCGGAGGAGCTATGGTACCACCAGATAAAACATACGTTAAGAAAAACATGGTTACAAGAGTCAAAGAATGACAGTTTGTAATCATGAACAGATAAATGCAGCAGGAAGATAAAATTTTAAATGTACATGAACCCAGCAACCAAGCCCCAAAATACAAGCAGCAAAAAAAAAAGGCAAAAATCAAAGAATAGGTAATTTGACAATAATAGTTGTAGATTTCAATACCATCCTTTCAATCATAGATAGAACAGTTTGACAGAAAATCAGAAAGGAAGACTTGAAACAATGAGTCAAAGAAGAAATCACAGGGCAAATTATTAAATCCTTGAGGTGAATGAAAAAGAAAACATACCAAAACTTATGTGTTACTGTGAAACCAGTGCTGGAGGGGAAATTTCTAGCTGTAAACATTGACATTTTAAAAAAGTCTCAGATCAACGACCTAGCCTTTCACATCAAAATATTAAATAGGGGCCCTGGGTGGCTCAGTCATTTAAGGGTCCAACTCTTGATTTCAGCTCAGGTCATGATCTCAGGGTCAGAAGACTGAGCCCCGCATTGGGCACCACACTCAGCGTGGAGTCCGCTTGAGATTCTCTCTCTCCTTCTCCCTCTGCGTGCACTCTCTCTCTCTCTATCTCAAATAAATGAGTAAAAGCTTTAAAAAAATTAGATAAAGAATAAACTAAACCTACATCAAGCAGAAGAAAATAAAAATTGGAGCATAAATAATTGCAATAAAGAATATAAAAAAGAGAAAAAACAAATCCAAAAATTTGATTCTTTTGACAAAACTGACAAACTGTTAACAGACCAACCCAAGACAAAAAGAAAGAAGACCCAAATTACTAAATTCAAGAATGAAGGAGAGGACATTACTACCAACTGTACAGGAATAAAAAGAATAAAGGAACACTATGAAAAATTATATTACAATAAATTAGATAACCTGGATGAAATGGACAAATTCTTATACACAAACCACCAAAACTGACTCAAGAAGAAACAGAAAATCTGACTAGACCTACAAATAAACAAAGTGAATCAGGATTTAACAACTTCCCAGAAAGAAAATCCCAGGACCAGATGTCCTCATTGGTGATTTCTACCAAATATTTAAAGAAAAATGAGCACCGGATGGTATACTGAACTGATAAATCATTGAACACTGTATCAAAAACCAATGATATACTATACCTTGGCTAAGTGAATCTAAGGAAAAAGAAATAATGAGAAATCAGTCAATCCTTCTTAAAGTCTTCCCAAAAACAGAGGACAGAATACTTCTTAAGTCACTCTGTGAAGCCAGTAGTACCTTATACTAAAGCCACCACAAGATAACTAAATAATAAATTCACCACAGACCTTTAACCCTTATGGACAGAGACACAAAATCCTCAACAAATCACTAGCAAATCAAATCCAGAAGCATACTAGGACTATAAAACATGGCAAAGTAAGATTCATTCCAGAAATGCGAGGGTAACTCAATATAAGAAAAACCAATCACTAAAATACCCAAAACTAATAGAACAAAGGAAAATAAAGCACTTGATCATCTCACCTAGACAGACTGTGAAGAATGAAATAAAACTATTTCTAGTCAACGATGACATGACCTTACATACAGAAAACCCTAACAACCCAGACCTATCCCCCACCAAAAGAAAAACAAAAAGAAAAAAACCCAAAAACCTCTTAGAGATAAGCCCAGCAAAGCTGCTGGACACAAGATCCATACACAAAACTCAAAGTGATTTCACTATAAAGCATTAAAAGAATAAAACTTTTAGAGATAAGTTTAACAAAGGATGTGTAAAGATTTGTACACTAAAAGCCACAAAACAGTGTTGAAACCATAATGAGTCTAAGCAGAACACCCCATTGTCACAGAAGACTTGCTACAGTTAAGATGGCAATATGACACAAATCAACCTACAGATTCTATGCAATCTCTGCCAAAATTTCAACTGCCTTTTTTTTTTACAGAAATGGATAAACTGACCCTAAAATTCAGATGGAATTACATGGGGGCCCAAAGAGCCAAAAGAACAGGAAAAATAAAATTAGAAGAGTAACACTACAAACCTAGAGTAATCAAACCTGTGTGATACTGGCATTAAGTGTGTGTGTGTGTGTGTGTGTGTGTGAGATATATATACATATATATCAAGAATATGTGTGGGCGCCTGGATGGCTCAGTGGGTTAAGCCGCTGCGTTCGGCTCGGGTCATGGTCTCAGGGTTCTGGGATCGAGTCCCACATCGGGTTCTCTGTCAAGTAAATAAATAAATAAATAAATAAATAAATAAATAAATCTTTAAAAGAATGTGTGTGTGTGTGTGTGTGTGTGTGTGTACACACATCAATGTCACAGTATTGAGATTTCAGAAAGCACCCACATATTTATGGCCATTGATTTTCAAGAGGGTGCCAAGACCATTCAGTGGTAGAAAAGAATGGTCTTTTTGATAAATGTTGCTGGGACAACTGGATATCCACATGCAGAAGAAGGAGGTTGGCCATATACAAAATTACCGCAAAACAGATCAATCTGGCCACAATTTTTTTTTATTTTTTTTAAGATTTTAAGGCCACAAATTTTCAGAGACGACACCAAAGGCGTGAGAAACAAAAGAAAAAGGGTAAATTAAACTTCATCAAAACTGAAAACCTCCGTGAATCTAAGTACATTTTCAAAAACTGAAAAGATAACCTATAAAATGAGAGAAAATATTTGTAAATAGTATGTGATGAAACTCTGGCATTCAGTATGTATGAAGACCTCCTCAGTCACCAGGGAAACACAAATAAAAACTACAATGAGGTTCTACTTCATCCCTACTAGAAGGGCTATAATTTTTTTTAATTGGAAAATAAAGACATGAACATAAAGCTGGAACCAAAAAACCCTTAGGGAAAAAACAGGAAAAAAACTGACATCAGACCTAACAGCGATTTCTTGGATGTGATACCCAAAGTACAGGGAACAAAAGCAGAAACAGACAAGCGCGACTGTATCAAACCAAAAGGCTTCTGCACAGCAAAGCAAACAGTCAACAAAATGAAAAGACAACTGACAGAATGGGAGAAGATATTTGCAAACGACATATCAGATAAAGGACTAGTGTCCAAAATCTATAAAGAACTTAGCAAACTCAACACCCAAAGAACAAATACTCCAATCAAGAAATGGGCAGAGGACATGAACAGACATTTCTGCAATGAAGACATCCAGATGGCCAACAGACACATGAAAAAGTGCTCCATATCACTCGGCATCAGGGAAATACAAATCAAAACCACAATGAGATATCACCTCACACCAGTCAGAATGGCTAAAATCAACAAGTCAGGAAATGACAGATGCTGGCGAGGATGCGGAGAAAGGGGAACCCTCCTACACTGTTGGTGGGAATGCAAGCTGGTGCAGCCACTCTGGAAAACAGCATGGAGGTTCCTCAAAATGTTGAAAATAGAACTGCCCTATGACCCAGCAATTGCACTACTGGGTATTTACCCTAAGGATACAAACGTAGTGATCCAAAGGGGCACATGCACCCGAATGTTTATAGCAGCAATGTCCACAATAGCCAAACTATGGAAAGAACCTAGATGTCCATCAACAGATGAATGGATCAAGAAGATGTGGTATATATACACAATGGAATACTATGCAGCCATCAAAAGAAATGAAATCTTGCCATTTGCGACAACATGGATGGAACTAGAGCGTATCATGCTTAGCGAAATAAGTCAAGCAGAGAAAGACAACTATCATATGATCTCCCTGATATGAGGAAGTGGTGATGCAACATGGGGGCTTAAGTGGGTAGGAGAAGAATCAATGAAACAAGATGGGATTGGGAGGGAGACAAACCATAAGTGACTCTTAATCTCACAAAACAAACTGAGGGTTGCTGGGGGGAGGGGGTTTGGGAGAAGGGGGTGGGATTATGGACATTGGGGAGGGTATGTGCTTTGGTGAGTGCTGTGAAGTGTGTAAACCTGGTGATTCACAGACCTGTACCCCTGGGGATAAAAATGTATGTTTATAAAAAATAAAAAATTTAAAAAAAAAAGGCAATGTACGGAATGAGAGAAAATATTTGCAGATCATATATCTGATAAGGGGTTCATATACAAAATACGTAAGGAAATCCTACAACTCTGGAGCAAAACAACAAGTAATCTGGTTAGAAAATGGGCAAAGGACTTAGCTAGTTCTCCAAAGAAATGGCCAACAGGTAAATGAAAAGATGAGCTCGTCATCACTAATCATCAGGAAAACCCAAATCAAAATGAGAAACCACCTCAGCTGTTAAGATGATTATTATTTAAAAACACACACAAAAGGTAACAGGCTGGTAAGGTTGTGGGGAAAAGGGAACCCTTGCACACTGTTGGAGGGAACATAAAATGGTACAGCCAGCATGGAAACAGTATGGTGCTTCCTCAAAAAAAGACAAAAATAGGACTACCGCTGGATCGAGCAACACTACTTCTAGGCTTCTATCTGCAAGAAATGAAATCAGGATCTCAGGCATCTGCACATCCATGTTCATCGCAACCTTATTCTCAATAGCTGTGAGAAAGCAGCCGTCAGCCGATGAATGAGCAAAGCGTGGTGTATCCATACAACGGCACAGCGGTCATAAAGAGAACGAAGCACCAATATGCTGGCTATACGGTGGGTGAGCCTCCGAGACATTCTGCTAAATGAACGACAAAACGTCACGTATTATATGATGGCATTTACACGAAATACCCAGAGTCGATAAATCAACTGATAAAGAAAGTACACTGGTGACTGTCTGGGGCAAGGGGAGAGGGGTTAAGGAGGACAAACAGCTTCCTGGCCAAGGGATTTTACTTTGGAGGGATGGAGATGTGTGGGGACCGGATAGACACGGTGGTTGCCCAACGCTGTGAATGTGTTCAAACAGCCAATTTTAGGTTTTGTGAATTTTACTTCAGTACTTTTTTAAACAAAGAGGGATCAGTGGGAAAGGAGATCATGTCCACGACTACAGGTTTAGTCCACCATCATTAAGTTTTAATTAAGTACAGCTGGAAGCTAAGGCAATGGCAAGTCTTTCCCTTAAAGCAACCACGCCTGCCTCCTCCTTGGGAAGGCTTCTGGGGCACCAACGCGCGCCTCAGTGTGAAGACCACACCAGGGGGTGGGTTGATGAGAGGACCATGGGTGATGACCTACCGTCATCACACATACACTTTTTAATCCAGCTCATCAACAGTTTGGAGAGGATCTCAGGTCTATAATTTCCATTTGACTTCAAGCTGTAAAATTTAAAAGGAGGCTCTGTGTATCTATCTTGTGGCGATACATTACTGGAACTGTTATTTGAGCAATTCTCATAAAAGCAATGGTCACTTATGTATTAGTACTTTCTTTTTCTTTTTTTATTCTTCTTTTTTTAATTTTTATTCACTTTTTTTTCTTTCCAGTGTCCCAGCATTCACTGCCTATGCACCACACCCAGCACTCCACGCAATATGTGCCAGCCTTATGTAATAGTACTTTAAAATCCGCAGCACTCAAACAGCTCACGGAAAGATATTTCTTTTTCCAGACTTTTTTTTAAGTCAACTGGCCAGAGACATAATAAGGGTTTCTTTCTGGACTCTCGTTCTATTTGATTGACCCAGTACCACGCAGTCGTGATCATTATAGCTCTGTGGAGTTCTGCCCAAGTACACGGTTTCTGGAGAAGTGTGGTTTCTCTGAAAATCTGCAGGTGCCATTTCAAGAGCTCGTTCCTTACCACACGTGCCCGCGGCTCTGTCACAGCCCGAGCCTGCGAGGATGTAGAATGTTAGCGTGGATTTGTATGATGTTTAAGATACTATTAACTACGGATTTTCCTGTCGTGAACCTTTAAATGGGATTTATTATCCATAATCGAGAGGAGGAAAGTCTAGATACTTATCAAGGAATTAGAACAGTAGGTCAACTTCATGAAAGCAGTGAGCTCCTGTGAAGCTTTTCTCAAAATGACAAACTTAGAAGAGCATCTCTGTTGCTCAGCACTCCGGCCAGAGGGTTTCTTTTTAACATGCGCCTATGACAACACAGTAAACAACACTGGCCACGTTCCCCCAAGGGGGCTTAATGATGGCGTCCGTGGCCTTCCGAGGAAAGGGGAAACTCATAAGCTTTCTAGGGCAGGGGCGCCTGGGTGGCTTAGTCAGTTAAGCAATCAACTCTTAACTTCAGCTCAGGTCATGATCTCAAGGTCCCGGGATCAAGCCCTGTGTTGGGCTCTAACCCTGCTCAGCGGGGAGTCTGCTTCAGAGTCTCTCCCTTTGCCCTCCCCTCCTTCAAATAAATAACTAAAAAAGAAAGAAAGAAAGAAAGAAAAGAAAAGAAGCTGCATAGGGCAAAGGCAGAAGTGTGCTCCCTGTGAGATGACTGCACACACCGCAAAAGGCAGAGAAGGAGGGAAAAGGGGTGGAGATGGAAAGACGGGGCGGGGGGGACGGAGAAGCAGTTCTGAAAGCAACAGGGGTGACCTTGAAAATACTGTGCTCAGTAACAGAAGCCACACGTGAAGTCCACGTTATATGACTCCATTTATATGAGATATCTGTAAGAGGGAAATCAGGGGATTGACAGCTGAAGGGTACAGTTTCTTTTTGAGATGATGAAAATGTTCTAAAATGGACTGTAGTGGGGGCGCCTGGATGGCTCAGTGGGTTAAGCCTCTGCCTACGGCTTAGGTCATGATCTCGGGGTCCTGGGATCGAGCCCCGCATTGGGCTCCCCGCTCAGTGGAGAGTTGTCTTCTCCCTCTGCCTCTGCCCCTCCCCCTGCTTGTGCTCACTGTCAAAGTCTTTAAAAGCAAAATAAAATGGACTGTAGTGATAATTGCACAACCCTGTAAATGTACTAAAAGCCACTGGATTGCACACTTTAAAATAGGTGAATTACAGTATGTGAATTACAGCTCAATAACTCAGCTTTCAAAATACTACTCCAAAAGCTTTGCCTTGTGCTTAGACTAAAGGGGTCACTATGTCCTAGAAGCCCTATATGATCCAGCACCCTCCACACTCTAGTCACACAGGCCACCTTCTGAGTCCCAGAGACAGCTCAGTCCTCTTCTGTCTCAGGACTCTTACACCTGATCTTTTGGCCTTGACAGCACTTCCTCCACTCCTTGTGGGTCACCTCTCATCAGCAAGGCCTTTTCCACTTCATCTAAACTACCACCACTTGCCACCTCCTCGGGCCCTCCCTACCCTGTCAACTGGTTGTAGTTGTTCCAAAGTGCTCAGTGAGATCTGACATTATTTCATGCACTGTGTCTCTTCAGAGAAAATGACATCACGAGCACAGGCCTAACCCCTACAGTATGCCCAGCACCTGGAACGGTGCCTGGCAGCAAGCAGGTACTCAAACACTGCTGACTGATGAATGAAGGTCACTGACAATACCCTGACCTAGGAGGTTCAGGGATTGTTTACACAAGAAACGTACAAGATACAAACCAAAACATTCTCCACCAGAAAATGTAATTGAGCCAAGGAGAAATCAACAAGTCTATCTCTCTGAATCTCAGTAGCATGAAATGTAAGCTAAGACAGAAAAAAAAAGTGATGAGCTATTGGAGAATGTTATTCAACCAAAGACACCACGTGCTGGTGCTCCTACGGGTCCCGGGCACACTGGCTGATGGGTGCTGATGAAGATCGGGTGAGGTCTGCCTTCTCCTAACGGAGAAAGGGATGTGAATATTTAGAAGTCCCCCATTAGGAAAGTAACAAATTTCCTAACTGGGGGGTCTTTATATTTAGGTTTTTGGTATTTTTGGTCATGTTTGTTTGGGGAGATGTTACATGATTTCATTAAAACCATCACTGCTAATAAACTAAGTGTTCTTCCCCCGGGAATCCGAAAGGCCACCTGCACGTACAGGACGTGAGCACACGCAGGAAAAACCTGAGAATACTCTAAGCTCTCACCTCACAGCATACAAGAAAACGAACTTTTTTTTAAAAAAAAAATATTTTATTTATTTATTTGACAGACAGAGATGACAAGTAGACAGAGAGGCAGGCAGAGGGAGAGAGGAGGAAGCAGGCTCCCTGCTGAGCAGAGAGCCCGATGCGGGGCTCGATCCCAGGACCCTGGGATCACGACCCAAGCCGAAGGCACAGGCTTAACCCACTGAGCCACCCAGGTGCCCCTGAAAATGAACTTCTATGAGATTTCTGGTTTCAGGTTTATCATCCAGTTTAATTTTTTTTATAAGGTGTGAGGCAAGGGTCCAACTTCATTTTCTGGCAACTGGATATGCAGCTGTCCCAGCACCGTTTATTCAAGAGATTATTCCTTCCCCATTGGGCAGTCCCGGCATCTTTGTCAAAAGTCAACTGGCCATAGATATAATGGTTTATTTCTAGACTCTGCAATTCTATTCCACTGAACTCCAGGTCTCTTCATGCTGGTGCCACACCACCTTGATCACTGCAGGTTTGTAGTAAGTTCTGAAATTAGGAAGTGTGAGTCCTCCAACTTTTTCTTTTTTTCAAGATTAGTTTGGCAATTTTTTTTTAATTTACAGAGAGAGAGAGAGAGAGAGCATGAATGAGCATGGGGCGGGGGCAGGCGGGGAGAGAATCTTAAGCAGGCTCGATACCACACCCAGCATGGAACCTGATGTGGGGCTCGATCTCATGACCCTGAGATCATGACCTGAGCTGAAATCAAGGGTTGGATGCTTAACCTACCAAGTCACGCAGGTGCTCCAAGACAATTTGGCAATTTGGGGTCCCCTGAATTTCGTATGAATTTTAGAATCAGCTTGTCTGTTTCTGTAAAAATTCTAGCTGGGATTTTGACAAGAATTGCTTTCAGTCTGTTGGCCAGTTTATGTAAGCATGCATTCCTCATGTAGCCTTGCCTGATACCAGAAACTCAGCCAGAGTCGAATCAAGGAACAATATAACGGCCTACACTCACTGAGCACTGAACTTGTGCCAGTCCTGTGCTGAGCACTTTACACGGGCCAACTCACCTAATCCTTCCAATAATCCTAGGAGGTAGGGCTTATTATTAACCTCACGTAAGACACAAGGAAATGGAGGCACAGAGAAGTCAGGAGACTCACCAAAGGTGGCAGGAAGTGGCAGAGGCGGGGTTCGGACACAAGAAGTCTGGCTCCAGAGCCCCTGCCTTTCTCAATCCAGAATACACAGAGACTCCTCAAACCCATAAGAAAAAGACAAGAAAACCAGCAGAAAAAAAAATGGGGAAGGGATATGAACAGATAATTCACCAAAGAGGAAAATACAAATGGCCAATAAATATATGAAATGATGTTCCATCTCACTATAATGAGGAAAATGCATAATAAAGCAATAAGATATTTTGTCCATCATATTGGTAAAATGCCTTTGATTAATAAAATCTGGTTGATGTGCAGATCTGGAAGAAAAGGAACTGAATGGTATTCAGTGAATATATAACGGTATATTCATTTTGGAAACAGTTTGGCAGAATCTAGTAAAACAGAAAATACATACACCCTTCAGCCTGATAGTCCCACTGACCTTATACACAAAAGATATCGACCAAGAATGTTCACTGAAGCCCTATTTGTAATTATGCAAAATGAAAGCAAATCACACATCGGCCAGTAAGGAAAGGGCAGCACTGGACACGGCCAGAGCCACGTCACTGGGATGCCAGCTCCACGAAGCCCAAGGTTACGTGTGAAGTATAGATATAATGATGTGGTCCCACAGTGGCCCCGCAAATACATAGTGGAGTCCTAATCCGCAGATGCCACAAACAGGAACCCTATTTGGAAAAACGCTCTTTGCAGATGTCATGAAGGAAGAAGAGACGAAGAAAAGACAACACCACGCAAAGGCAGAGACCGGAGTGAGGCAGCTACAAGCCACCACAGGTGTGCCCAGCCAGGAAGCTTCCTGCGCTCAAGCCTTCAGAGGGAGTGTGGCCCCGCCAACACCTTCATTTTGGACCCCAGGCCTCCAGATCGGTGAGAGAACACGTTTCAGTGGGTTTAAGCCTGCCAGTTTATAAAACTTAGATAACACTCCCTCAAGTCTTCAATACTTACTAAATGCAAACAAGGTTGTTTGTTGTTGTTTAGTTACATGTGTAACTAAAATAAAAAGCCTCACACATCATGTAAAACAAAAACACCAATCTATGTGTACGGATGTACGTAACAGCACAGAAAATCACCTGGGACCAGCATATTCCAGAAGGACCCAGCAGTTTCCTCCTGGGATGGGAAGGACAATAGTAGGATGGGGAGGGTCACAGAAAATCTCGGTTTTACTTTCTAATGTTCACACTTTAAAAAAAAAAAAAGTGGTTTAATTTTTTTTTCAAAAAAATGTAAAGAGAAATGGACAACAAAGCTTAGCATTTGAGAGTTTATATGTAGACACCATTTTAAGAAAAACCATTTTAAAAAAAAAATCTAGTAGGAAAAACAAATCTCTTATTCACTTCAAAGGACTTTTTCCTTGAGTAAGGGAAAGGCAGTCTTCTAAGGCCACTGGGGAAAATGCTGTATCAGTTGTTACGCATTGTGTGCTATTCTTTGTAAAGGAAACAAATGATGTTAAATATTCAGATTTTCTTTTAAATAATGCAATTTATGACACCCCTATTATATTCGATCAGTTCAGACAAAAAGTGTTTTCCTTGGGTGTATATTCTGAATGGGTGGTGCATATTAATCACTACTGTTTGTTTTTAATAGTTCAATTAATACTCACGCTTTACTGAGGAAGTTTCTTTCAACGCATCCTCCAGACGAAAATCAGAGTCCCCAGATCCTAAAAAAAAAAAAAAAGATTTTTAAAATTTAATATTTTTCCATAAAACAAAATCATTCTGAAATAGTTTCTCGTAATTGCTGTTTCCCTTTAGAGGGTGTCATGAAGATTAATACCACAAAAGGAAACTGGTAGAAGCCATCCAAAGACACAATGAGTTGATTTCCTTCTACAAACAACGTATCTCCACCAAAAACAAAATGGAAAAGTGGTTTTCGCAGATATAATTAAGTTAAGGATCTTGAGATCATCTCGCATTGAATCTCACCAAGTTTACTGATCACAGTCTTCTGTCCACTAGAAGCTGAAGGCTCAACTGTACAGAACACCAAGCCCATCCCACAGAATGTACACCTTGCAACAAGGAATACTGGGGTCCAAAGCTCCACTGATTATGAGCCAGGTTCTTACATCCCCCTCCACATCTTGTAAACTCTGCACTACACTGTGTCAATCCAGGGTACCTTCCCCCAACCCCAGTATCCATATCTAGATGAGCAGCTCTGATTACACACCACTTAAAAGTCTTGAGGGAAAAGCTTTTCACAAGAGACTCTGTTCTCAGAGGCAGACTCATCTGCCCAGCTCTGCTTGCTTTTGGACTTGACACCTATCATTCCCCCCATTGTGGGCACGTAGTTTCCCAGCAGAGTATATGTATTATCAATTCTCAAACTATTACACATGCATACTAGAACTGAATAAATGGGTAAGTGGGTGATGAACTGTAGAAGCCTACTGTTGGAGAGCAAGATTGTAGGTAGGAGAGGGCTACAATGGGAGGAGTCCAAGATGGCAGGGGAGTAGGAGACCTTAGTTTCGTCCGGTCCCAGGAATTCAGCTAGCTAGCTATCAAATTATTCTCAACACCTATGAACTCAACTGGAGATGTAAGAGAAGAATAGCTGCAACTCTGCAAATAGAAAAACGATCGTGTTCTGCAAGGTCGGTACAGGGAAGTGAATCGAGGCAAAGATAAACCATGGGGGGAGGGAGCCTCCATAAGCCAGCTATGAGCCATAAGCCATAAGCAGCTGAATGCCAAATCAGAACTTTCAGAAGTCTGATGAGGGCCATCACTCAGGTGGCTAAGCGGGGGCGGATGCTAGGTGGGACAGTGTGGTCTCAGGATCCCCAGGTCATAGGCACTGGGGGTGCCTGAGCACAGCAGAGCTCTCAGGCATCAGAGCAGGGAAGCTGGCAGCAAACAGTGAGCCCAGGAGTGGGCTCTCAGGTTGGGGTTGCCACATACCACAAACAGTGGCACAGTCAGGCCACTGCTCTCAGAGCAGGAGCCCAGGGAGCGGCAGAACTACAACGAGACTTCCCTTCTTCCCCCGGAAGGAGCAGCATGGGAGTGTACAACAGGAGTCTGCAGGGTTTGGAGACTCAAAATGGGGTCTTGTACCTGTGACAGAAATGCTCGGTCACATGCCGCACAAGCATGGAGTGTGGCCGGAGACCAGGGAGACAGGAATGACTGACTGTATTTCTCTGAGGGCACACTGAGAAGTGGGGAACCAAGCTTTGGGCTCCAGGGCTGCTGACTGGGAGGCTGCCATTTTCATTCTCATCCTCTAAAGCTGCACAGAAAGCCTTCGGGGCATGAAAGTTCCTGAAAGTAAACCCAAGCAGATGACTAGACTTGTCCTCCCCCACCCCCGCAAGGGCACTGCAAATCTACCAGGGGCAAAGACATCTGAGAATCAATGCAGCAGGCCCCTCCCCTAGAAGATAAGCAAGAACATCCAGCCAAGACCAAGTTTATGATCATAGAGAAATGCAAAACTCCAGCATTAGGGAAATATGGTACACAGAATTCATAGGGTTTTTCCCCATGATTCCTTGGTCTTTCAATTTTAATTTTCTTTCTCATTCCTTTTACAACAAATTTCTTATTTTATCAACTATAAATCTTTTTTCATTAACAGTTACATTCTAAGGGCGCCTGGGTGGCTCAGTGGGTTAAGCCGCTGCCTTCGGCTCAGGTCATGATCTCAGGGTCCTGGGATCGAGTCCCGCATCGGGTTCTCTGCTCCGCGGGGAGCCTGCTTCCTCCTCTCTCTCTCTCTGCCTGCCTCTCTGCCTACTTGTGATCTCTCTGTGTCAAATGAATAAATAAAATCTTTAAAAAAAAAAAACAGTTATATTCTATCCTTTCATTGTATGTAATTTTATTTTTGTACCTGTAAGTTTTTCTTTCTTTACAATTTTAGGATCTAGTTTTCTAACAAACAAACCAAAATACAGGATCCAATATGTATGGATCTGTTCTGTTCAACTGTCTGATTCTCTTATTTTTTCCTTTTTTTTTTTTCAATTTCAGGTCTCTTCTGATTTGTTTAGGGTATATTTCTCTGAGGTCATTGCTGTCATCTTAGTATTATGTTCTCTCATTCATTCATTCTTCTCCAGAAAGAAAGACAAGAGAGAAAAACGTACCTCAAAAAAGAGAACAAGAGGCAGTACTGACTGCCAGGGACCTAATCTGTATGGATATAAGCAGAAGTTGGAACTAGAGTTCAGAATTAACAATGATAAAGATACTAGCTGGGATTGCAAGAAGCATGGATGACACTAGAGAATCCCTTTCTGGAGACATAAAAGAACCAAAATCTAATCAACCTAAATTTTAAAAAGCTATTAATGAGGTACAATAAAAAATGAAGGCTCTAACTGCTAGGATAAATGAGGCAGAAGAGAGAATTAGTGATACAGAAGACAAAATTATGGAGACTAAAGAAGCTGAGAAAAAAGATAAATCTACTGGATCATGGGGAGGGGAGAATTTGAGAGATAACTGATACTGTTAAAGTGGAACAACAGAATAATTGGGATCCCAGAAGAAGAAGAAAGAGAGAGGGACAGGAGGTATATTGGAGCACATTATAGCTGAGAACTTCTCTAATCAGGGGAAGAAAACAGGCATTCAAGTCCAGGAGGCATAGAGAACACTCCTCAAAAATCAGTAAATATAAGTTAACAAGGGAAACTTGCAAATCTCAAAGACAAAGAGAAAACCCTGACAGCCCCTAAGGACAAGAGGTCCATAACCTAAAAGGGTAGGAACATTATACTGGCATCAGACCTATCCACAGAGACCTGGCAGGCCAGAAAGGACTGGCATGATATATTCATAGTGCTAAATGAGAAAAATACTCAGCCAAGAATACTTTATCCAGCAAGGCTGTCATTCAAAATAGGAGAGATTAAAAGCTCCCAGGACAAACAGAAACTAAAAGAATTTGTGATCACTAAACCAGTCCTGCAAGAAACATTAAAAGGGATCCTTTAGGGGCGCCTGGGTGGCTCAGTGGGTTAAAGCCTCTGCCTTCAGCTCAGGTCATGATCTCAGGGTCCTGGGATCGAGTCCCACTTCGGGCTCTCTGCTCAGCAGGGAGCCTGCTACTTCCTCTCTCTCTGCCTGCCTCTCTGCCTACCTGTGATCTCTCTCTGTCAAATAAATAAATAAAAATCTTTTTTTAAAAAAAAGGGATCCTTTAAGGAAAGAGAGAGCCCAAAAGTACCACAGACAAGAAAGGAACAGAGACAATATACAGAAACATTTATTTTAATAATAGATACATATTAATATATAGTAATTAATATAGTAATATAATGGCACTAAATTCACATCTTTCAATACTTACTTGACTGTAAATGGGCTAAATGCCGCCAATCAAAAGACACAGGGCATCAGACTGGATAAAAAAGCAAGACCTACTTATATGCTGTCTACAAGAGGCTCATTGCAGACCTAAAGACACATCCAGACTGAATCTGATTGGGTGGAAAACCATTTATCATACTAATGGACATCAAAAGAAAGCTGGGGTGGTAATCCTTATATCAGAGAAATAAGATTTTATTTTATTTTATTTTTTTTAAAGATTTTATTTATTTATTTGTCAGAGAGAGAGCGAGCGAGAGCGAGCACAGGCAGACAGAGTGGCAGGCAGAGTCAGAGGGAGAAGCAGGCTCCCTGCGGAGCAAGGCGCCCGATGTGGGACTCGATCCAATGACGCTGGGATCATGACCTGAGCCGAAGGCAGCTGCTTAACCAACTGAGCCACCCAGGCGTCCCAGAAATAAGATTTTAAACCAAAGACTGTAATAAGAGATGAGGAAGGACACCATATCATAATTAAAGGGTCTATCCAACAAGAGATCTAGCAATTGTAAATATCTATGATACCAACATGGGGTTAGCCACTTATATAAACCAACTAATAAAATTAAAGAAACAAATCGATAATAATACAGTAACAGAAGAGGACTTTAACATGCTCCCTCACTGCAAAGGACAGTCATCTAAGCAGAAGAGCAACAAGGAAACAAGGGCTTTGAACGACACACTGCAGCAGATGGACTTCACAGAGCATTCAGAGCATTTCATCCTATAGCAAGAGAACACACATTCCTCTTGAGTGAACATGGAACAGTCTCCAAAACAGATGAAATACTGGGTCACAAATCAGGTCTCATCTGGTACCGAAAGACTGGGATCATTCCCTGCATATTTTCAGACAACAGTGTTTTCAAACAGGAACTCAATCCTAAGAGGTAATCTGGAAAGAACTCAAATACATGGAGGCTAAAGAGCATACCTACTAAAGAATGAATGTGTCAACCAGGAAATTAAAGAAGATTTTAAAAATTCATGGAAACAAATGAAAATGAAAACACAACTCTTCAAAACCTTTGGGATGCAGCAAAGGCAGTCTTAAGAGGGAAGTAGATAGCAATACAATCCTTTCTCAAGAAATAAGAAAGGTCTCAAATACACAACCTAACCTTATACCTAAAGGAGCTGGGGGGAAAAAAACAGCAAATAAAGCCTAAACCCAGCAGGATAAGAAAAATAACAGAGATTAAAGGGAAAAAACTAATGAAAAAGAAACCAATAGAACAGTAGAACAGATCAACAGAACTAGGGGCTGGTTCTTTAAATGAATAAAATGGATAAACCCCTGGCCAGACTTAACAAAAAGAAATGAGAAAGGACCCAGATTAATAAAATCATGAATTAAAGAGGAGAGATCACAACCAACACCGAGGAAATACAATTATGACATACTATGAGCAACTATATGCAAACAAATTAGGCAATCTGGAAGAAATGGATGCATTCCTAGAGAGGTATGAACTACCAGAACTGAACCAGGAATAAACAGAAAACTTGAACAGACCCACAAGCAGCAAAGAAACTGAAGCAGTAATCAAAAAATCTCCCCAACAAAGAGATCAGGGCTGGCTGGCTTCCCAGAAGAATTCTACCCAACATTTAAAGAATTAACACCTATTCTTCTGAGATTGTTTCAAAAAATAAAAATGTAAGGAAAACTTCCAAACTCTTTCTGTAAAGCCAGCATTACCTTGATCCCAAAACCAGACAAAGACCCCAGAAAAACGGAGAATTACAGACCAATACCCCTGATGAACATAGATGCCAAAATTCTCACCAAGATACTAGCCAAAAGGACCAACCAGTATAATAAAAGGATTATTCACCAAGTGGGACTTATTCCTGGGCTACAAGGATGGTACAACATCCACATATCAATCAACATTGTAAACCACACACATAAAAGAAAGGACAAGAACCAAAAGAATCATGGTTCTTGTCCTTGTCCTTTCCTGAAAATTGGGACAGCCACAAACCTAGATGCAGAAAAAGCACTGGACAAATTACACCATCTTTTCTTGATTAAAACTCTCCACAGCATAGGGACAGAGGGAACATACCTCAAGATTATATAAGCCATATACAAAAAACCCAAAGTGAATATCGTTCTCAGTGGGAAAGACAGAGCTGTTCTCATAAGGTCAGGAATACAGCAAGGCTGTCCATTCTCACCACTACTGTTCAACACAGTACGAGGAGTCAGTCCAAGCCTCAAAATCAGAAAACAAAAAGAATTAAAAGGCATCTGAATTGGCAAAGGAACAGTCAAATGCTCACTCTTCACAGATTATAGGACATTCTATGTGGAAAACCCAAAAGACTCTACCCCCAAATTTCTAGAACTTAAATGGGAATTGAGCAAAATGGCAGGATATAAACTCAATGCACAGAAATCAGTTGCTTTTCAATACAGTAACAATGAGACAAAAGAAAGAGAAATTAAGGAGCTGATCCCATTTACAATTGCTCCAAAAATCATCAGATACCTAGGAATAAACCTAACCAAAGAGGCAAAGGATCTATACTCAGAAAACTATAGAGCACTTACGAAAGAAATTGAGGCTGACACAAAGAAATGGAAAAACGTCCCATGCTCACGGATTAGAAGAATGAATATTGTTAAAATGTCCGTGATCCCTAAAGTAATGTATACTTTCAGGGCTATCCCTATCAAAATACCATCAACCTTTTTCACAGAGCTGGAACAAATAATCCTAAAATTTGTATGGCACCAGAAAAAACCCTGAAGAGCCAAATGAATGTTGAAAAGGAAAACCAAACCTAGGGGCATCACAATCCCAGACTTTAAGCTCTATTACAAAGCCATAATCATTAAGACAGTATGGTACTGGCACAAAAACAGACATAGATCACTGGAACAGAATAGAGTCTCCATAAATGGACCCTCAACTCTATGGTCAACTAATCTTTGACAGAGCAGGAAAGAATATCCAATGGAAAAAAGACCAGCTCTTCAATAAATGGTGTTGGGAAAATTGGACAGCCACATGCAGAAAAATGAAACTGGACCATTTCCCTAAACCATACACAAAAATAGACTCAAAATGGATGAAAGACCTAAAAGTGAGACAGAAGTCCATCAAAATCCTAGAGGAAAACACAGGCAGCAACCTCTTCGACCTCAGCTACAGCAACTTCTTAGAAACATCGCCAAAGGCAAGGGAAACAAGGGCAAGAATGAACTATTGGGGCTTCATCAAGATCAAAAGCTTTTGCACAGCAAAGGAATCAGTTGACAAAACCAAAAGACAACCTACAGAATGGGAGAAGACATTTGCAAATGACATATCAGATGAAGGGTTAGTAGCCAAGATCTATAAAGAACTTATCAAACTCAACACCCAAAAACATATATTCCAATCAAGAAATGGGCAGAAGACATGAACAGACATTTCTCCAAGAAAGACACACAAATGGCCAACAGACACATGAAAAAATGCTCCACATCACTTGGCATCAGGGAAATACAAATCAAAACCACAATGAGATACCACCTCACACCAGTCAGAATGGCTAAAATTAACAAGTCAGGAAATGACAGATGTTGGCAAGCATGCAGAGAAAGGGGAGCCCTCTTACACTGTTTGTGGGAATGCAAGCTGTGGTGCAGCCACTCTGGAAAACAGTATGAATGGTCCTCAAGAAGCTGAAAATAGAGCTACCCTATGACTTAGCAATTGCACTACTAGGGATTTACCCCAAAGATACAAATGTAGTAATCCGAAGGGTTACCCACACTCTAATGTTTATAGCAGCAATGTCCACAAAAGCCAAACTACGGGAGGAGCCCAGATGGTCACTGATGGATGAATGGATAAAGAAGTTGTGGTATAGGTATAGATACAGATCTATAGTAGAATACTACTCAGCCATCAAAAAGGGAAATCTTCCCATTTGCAACAACATGGCTGGAACTGAAGGGTATTATACTAAATGAAATCAGTCAGTCAGAGAAAGACAATTATCATATGGTCTCACTCACAAGTGGAATTTAAGAAACAAAACAAGATTCATAGTGGAAGAGTGGAAAAAATAAGACAAAATCAGAGATGGAGACAAACTGTAAGAGACTCTTAATCATAGAAAACAAACTGAGGGTTGCTGGAGGGGAGAGGGTAGGAGGAAGGGGTAACTGGGTGATGGACATTAAGGAAGGTGTGTGATATAATGAACACTTGGTATTACATAATACTGATGAATCACTGAAGTCTATCTCTGAAACTAATACATTATATGTTAATTGAATTTAAAGAAAAAGAAAAAAAGTTTTAAAAAAGGGTGGAATGATCACTATGATAATGGATTAGAGTTGGAGACTTCAGTATGAATCATGTGTGGCTTAATATACACACAGAGGGTTACATACAGAAATACTTATAGTATATACCCTTGATATGATGGGATGAGACAGCCCCTACACATGTGTGTTCTTCACTCAAAAACCTATAACCCTAATATAATAATGAGAAAACATCAGACAAATTCCAATCCTACAAAGTATGTGACCAGAACTCCTCAAAACCAAGGTCATCAAAAACAAACAAAAGTCTGAGAAACTGGCACAGCCTGAAGACCCTAAGGAATTATAATGAAGACAGGTCTCTGGTATGTGGATTGGATCCTGGAACAACAAAAAAGGGGGGACTTTAGATACTACACTTGATCTTAGCCAAAAGGCCGAGAAGCGAGGAGAAGGGGCTTTAGTAAAAACAAAGGAAATCCGAATAGAGTATGGACTTCAGTTAATAATAGTACATTAATATTGGTTCATTAATTGTGACAGAGATACAACACCAATGTAAAATGTTAAAAATACAGGAAACCGAATGTGGAGCATATGAGGACTCTCTATACTAGCCTGGCATTATAAGTCTAAACCTGTTCTAAAAAAACACTATTTTTAAAAATCCACTTCCCATAGCAAAAAAAAATATATATATATATAAAGAGATGTCTAGGCTATAGAAGAGATATATTAGGATACAGAAACTCTATATATAGGATATAGAAAAAATAAAAGGTCAACACCAACAACTAAAAATCAATCCAACTAAAGTCACCAAACAGAAAAAAGAAACATATTAAACAGAAAACATGAACTTTAACACAATATGTACAATTATATCAGTAAAAAAAAATTGAGTGTAAAAAGGGCAAATCTATCAAAAGATAAACAGAATAAAAAGATAACTATATGCTGTTAACAACATACACACCTAGAACAAAATAATCACACACAGAATAGACTAATAGAGAACTATATACCAGGTGACATTTAAAAGGAAAGAAACAGATGTGGCAATATTAATATGACAAGGTGGAACTCAAGATCCCAACCTTTAAACAGGACAAATGCAGTATTTTATAAAACATATAATCCACAAGAAAATTTAGTCATAGCACTTAATAACTTAGCTTCTAAAATTCTGAAGCAGACTTTTGCTTCTTGCTATGATGGTGAAACTGGTGTCAGATTAGCCCTCCCATTGTAAACACTATGAAGTGGACAAAACATGAGCTAACAGCTTTCCGCACTGCACAACAATCCTAGAGATCAAGGAAATTGTGACAGCTAAATCCGACAGGTGATCCTGGCTTGGATCCTGAACCTATAAAGGGCATTATTGGGGCACTCAATGAAAGCTGAAAGTCTATCCACCAGATGGTAACACTGGATCATGTTGTTAAAGTATCCATTTAGAACTCCTGATCTTTTGGATTTACAGAGCTTGGGGAAGAAAGTGTGCTTGTTTTTAGGAAATGCACACTTTACTATTAAGATGTAATGAGGATCATGCTTGCGACTGAGTCTGAAATGATTCTGAAAAAATATTTAGACCCAACCTTACATACCAGGGCAAATGTGGTAAAACTGGGAAACCTAGGTGATCAGTAAATGGAGATTCCTTCTATTAGACATTATTGTGACAACTGGTGAAACTTGAATTGGGTCTAGGGATTACGTGGTAGTAATACATCAACATTAATTTCCTGATTCAAATGGTTATGTCGAGGAGATAGAGCAGGATGTCCTTGTTTGAAGGAGATGCACCCTCAAGTTATATTGTAGATGCTGGGGGGTACTGATGGAGCATCAGGTAAGCAACTTACTCTCAGGTGAGTTGGTGGAGGGAAGTGCTTTATACTGTACTTGCAAGTTTCCTATAGATTTGTAATTATTTCAACATTTAAAAAATTAAAATTAAGGGACACCTGGGTGGCTCAGTTGGTTAAGCAGCTGCTTTCGGCTCAGGTCATATCCCAGTGTCCTGGGATCGAGTCCCACATCCGGCTCCTTGCTCGGCAGGGAGCCTGCTTCTCCCTCTGACTCTGCCTGCCTCTCTGCCTGCCTGTGCTCACTCTCTCTCTCTCTTTCTCTCTCTCTCTGACAAATAAATAAATAAAATCTTAAAAAAAAATTAAAATTAATTATAAATGCATATCTCTCAACCCAGCAATTGCACTTTTAGGCACCTGTTACAGAAAAATACTTTTGCACATGTGCCCAAAGAGGTATGTACAAGGCTGTTCACAACAGTACCGCTTAAAATAGCAAAAAGAAATGGAAACAGACCAAGTGTTCATCAAAAAGAATTAAATAAAACATAGTTCGTCAATACAATGAAATGTTATATACCTGTTTAAAGAATGAACTACCCTCAGTAAAGTGGGAATAGAAGGGAACTTCCTCAACTTGAAAAAGAGTATCTGCAAAAACCCTATAGCTAACACCATACTTGATGGTGAGAAATTAAAGCTTTCCTTCCAAGATCGGAAACAAGGCAATGATGTCCCTGCTCCCCAGTGGTTTTCAGCATCATAGTGAAAGTCGTAGGTACTACATTAAGACAAGAGGAAAAAAAGATATACCGTTTGGGAAGGCAGAAACAAAAACTGTCTTTGTTCACGAGAAAAATGCAGATAACCCAAAAGGATTCACCAAAAAAAACCTCCTTACACCCCTGAAACTATTAAGTGACTACAGCAAGGTTGGAGGATACAAGGTTAGTCACTTTCCTACATATCAGCAATGAACAAGTAGAATTTGAAATTAAAAACACAACACTAGGGGCCCCTGGGTGGCTCAGTGGGTTAAAGCCTCTGCCTTTGGCTCAGGTCATGATCTCAGATTCCTGAGATTGAGCCCCGTATCGGGCTTTCTGCTCAGCAGGGAGCCTGCTTCCTCCTCTCTCTGCCTGCCTCTCTGTGATCTCTGTCTGTCAAATAAGTAAAATCTTAAAAAAAAAAAAAACAGCACCAATATTAGCAGCCCCCAGAAAGAAATGTCTGGCATAAATCTAACAAAACATACATAAGATCTATATGAATAAAACTATAAAACTGTTACAAAAGAAATCAATGAAGGACTAAATAAATGGAGAGATATTCCATGTTCATGGTAAGATGACACAATACTGTCAAGATGTCAGTTTCCCAACCTGATTTACAGATTCAGTGCAATCACAATCAAAATATCAGCAAGTTAAAAAAAATAAAAAAATAAAAATAAAAAAATTTAAAAAATTAAAAAAAAAAAAACATCAGCAAGTTATTTTGTAGATATGGAGAGACTGATTGAAAAGTTTATGTACAGGGTGCCTGGGTGGCTCAGTGGGTTAAGCCTCTGCCTTCAGCTCAGGTCATGATCTCTGGGATCGAGTCCTGCATCGGGCTCTCTGCTCGGCAGGGAGCCTGCTTCCCCCCTACCATTCTCTCTGCCTACTTGTGATCTCTGTCTGTCAAATAAATAAATAAAATCTTTTAAAAAATAAAGAAAGAAAAGTTTATGTGCAGAGGACAAAGACCCTAAATAGCCAATACAATACTGAAGGAAAAGAACAAGATAGGAGGACTGACACAAGCCGACTTCAATAATTACTGTAAAGTTACAGTAGTCAAGATAGTGTAGTATTAGCAAAAGAGAAACAAACACATCAGTGGAACAGAATAGAGAGCCCAGAGATAGACCCATATAAATAGAGTCAACTGATGTTTTACAAAGGAGAAAAAGCAACACAATGGAGAAAATACAGTCTCTTCAACAAATGGAGCCAGAAGGACAGGACAACCACCTGCAAAGAAAAAAAAAAAAAAAGAAAGAAAGAAAGAAAGAAGGAAAAAAGAAAAACATACAAACAAAAAACCCAAAACAAGACTTAGGCTTTTACATCCTTCACAAACATTAACTCGAAATGGATCACAGACTTAAATATGAAACATGAAATGATAAACCTCCTAGAAGCAACACAGGAAAAAATCTAAATGCCTTGTGTTTGGCAATGACGTTTTTAAATGTAACACCAAAAGCATGATCCATGGAAAAACTTGACAAGCTGGATTTCATTACAATTAAAAACTTCTGCTCTGTGAAAAGCACTATCAAGAGACTGAATAGACATGGCACAGGCTGGAAGGAAATATTTATCAAAGGCACATCTGATAAAGAGCCATTATACAAAATAGACAAAGAATTCTTAAAACTTAAACAACCTGATTAAAAATTTAAACAACCTGATTAAAAACTTAAACAACCTGATTAAAAACTGGGCAGCACCCCAGCTGCCCCTCGTGCCTCATCATCCCCTGCAGACCTAGGGTCCAGGCCCACTTTATGTGGTTCTAAAGAGATACTTTTCCAAAGAAGACCTCCAGATGGCCAACATGCCTGTTAAAAGATGCTCAAGATCACTGATCTTCAGAGAACTGCAAATCAAAACTGCAGTGAGAGATCACCCCATACCTGTTGGAATGGCTAGTATCCAAAAGATGACTGTTGACAAGAATGTGGAGGAAAAGGCACCGTTATGTACAGTTAGCAAGAAAGTAAATTGGTACAACCACTATGGAAAACAAAAGAAAACTGGAACTACCACAATCCAGTGAGTCCCACTTCTGGGTACACATCCAAATGAAATGAAATCACACTTTCCAAGAGATCTCTGCACCCCCATGTTCACTGCAGCATTATTCACAATAAGCAAACAGGGAAACAATGTAAGCTTCCACTGATAGATAAACGGATAAAGACACACACACACACACAGTGAAGTAATATTCAGCCATTAAAAAAAGGAAATTCTACCTTAAAAAAAATGTATGGACCTTGAGGATATCATGCTAAGTGAAATAACTCAGACAGAAAAAGGCAAATACTGTATGATCCCACTTATAATGGGTAGTTAGACTATCAAATTGACAGAGTAGCATGGAATATTATGCAGCCATCAAAAAGAGTGAGAACTTGCCATTTGCAACAACATGGATGGACCCAGAAGGTATAATGTTAACTGAAATAAGTCAGTCAGAGGGAGAAAAACACCACATAATGTCACCTAGATGTAGAATTTAAGAAACAAAACAAATGAACAAAGGAAAAAAAACACCAAAAACCCCAGATTCTTAACTACAGAGAACTGGTGGTTGCCAGACAGGACATGGGGAGAACAGGAAGAATAGGGGAGACAGGTGGAGGTGAGGAAGAGGGCACGTGTACCTGAAACTGACATAACACTGTATGTTAATTATATGTTAATTATACTTGGAAAAACAAAACAAAACAAAAAATGAGCTACGACTACACACCTATGAGAATGACCCAAACTGCAGATACCTCCAAGTGCTGGCAAGGGTGTGGAACAAAAGGAGAGCTCCTTAATTACTGGTGGGAATGTAAAATGGCACAGCCACTTTGGAAGACAATGTAGTGGTTTCTAGCAAAACGAAACATATATGCCATACAATCCAGCAACCGTACTCCTTGATATTTACCCGAAGGGGTTAAAGACTTATGTCCACAGAAAACCCGCGCACAGATGTTTACAATTTCTTTATTCATAAGTGCCAAAACTTGGAGGCAACCAGATACACTGTGGGACATCCAGACGATGGAATATTCTTTCATGTTAAGAAAAAATGAGGTATCAAGCCATGAACGGACAGAGGAACCTTTAATGTATATTACTAAGTGAAAGAAGTCAATCGTAAAAGTGACAAACTGTATGAGTCCAACTGTCTAACACTCTGGAAAGACCAAACTATGGAGACAATAAGGTCAGTGGTTGCCAGGGGTTGGTGGGGGGGAGGGGATACACAGGTGGAACACAGAAGACTTCCAGGGCCATGAAAATATTCTGCATGATACTCTGATGGTGGATACGTGTCAGTGTAAGTTTGTACAAACCCATACAATCTCTAGTACCAAGAGTGAAACGGGAAGTAGGGACTTGGAGCCGTAATGGTAGGTCACTGTAAGTTGATCGCCTGGAACCAGCGCACCACTGGGGGTGGGTGTTGATAGGAAGGGACCTGTGCATGTGTGGAGGCAGGAGGTATATGAGGAAACTGTACCTTCTGCTCAATAGTGCTATGAACCTAAAGCAGCTATAAAAAATGAAGTCTATTAAAAAGAATGAGAACAGGGGTCGGGGAGAAAGAGCACTGTGTATTAATTTAAAGCCTTCTCTGATTGGTTTTGAATCAGGTACAGATATTTCTCTTACGATGACTATAAAGTTCCGGCTCAACCCCTCCAAAATGATGAGCCAATCATCCTACTGGGTCTTCCTTCAAAACTCTATCCCTACTTTCTCACCCAAGAATTGCAAGCGTACATTCATTCTTCCAATTAACATCATGCCCAAATAATAATATGCAACAGAACACAACTTTGCAGTATTTATTAAACCCTCATTGACCTTGGATTCAATGGACCCAAACCATCTGTGGACAAAACCATTCAGCATCAATCTACACCCAGAGCTAATTAAGACTTCTTCAGAGTCTACAATCAAGCACAGCTGCCAAATCAAGATGGAAACAAATATTCTCATGAGAAATACTATACCTCAAGCGGTCTAAAACAGGGTCATGTTCTCTATCTCTTGAATGCAATCTCTAACAACTCACTTTGGGTGTAGGCAGACAGGTATCCTCCATGTTAATGACATTGACTCACCCTCTGGCACCAGACACACATTAGAAAGTGTGATTCATTGCAGGTTAAATTTATAAGCCCCAAAGCACTGTACCTAGGGGGCCAGTGTTCAAGTATTCAGCAGAAAAGTTGCTTCGTTCTGCTGCAGAGGACCACAACAAATTTCTTTTCATGGAAAAGGCACGTAGGGAGCTGGTAACACCTGTCCGAAAATGTCCTTTCATATTAGACAGAATTTACCCATGGACTTGAACATACCCTTGAGACACATTTGATAAGCAAAGTGTTAGTTCTACCCACAGACACCCTAGCAGCTTGTGCCTGTCCTGAGGTAGATTTTGTCCCTTTGGGAAGAAACACAAACCTGATCTCGTATTGCAACCTGACCCACAGTGACCGGTGTCTAAAACTAAGGGTGCACTTTAATGAGGCCTGTAAACAAGACACAGCAGGCCCTTGTTAGAACCGGCTGGGATCCAGCACCTGCCAAAGCCTTGATTGAAATGTCTGACCCACGAGACAGCCCCACCTGATATGCCCCTAGTAGCCTTTCATTTGGGTTTGATGAACTAATCACTCCTCCTCTTGTCCTCCCCCTGTTCTTAGTTCACCCTGAAAGTACACCCATCTGTCAGGGGTTTAGGCTTGTCCAATTTTTTAGGGGGTGGGGAGGGTCAGAGGCAGAAGGAAAGGGAAAGAAACCCAACCAGACTCCATGCTGACTGTGGAACCCAACACCAGGGCTCGATCCCACAGCCCTGAGATCATGACCTGAGCCAAAATCAAGAGTCAGATGCTCAACTGACTGAGCCACCCAGGTGCTCCAATGTTTGTCCCTTCTGGTCAACATGGTAACCACTTGCCACATATGGCTGTGTCAGTTAAAAGCAAAATTCAATAAAAAACTTTAAAATGCAGTTCCTGAGCCGCACTAACCACATTCCAAGTGCTCAGGAGCCACACTGGACGGACCAAAGAATATCTCCACCGTCAGGGAAAGTTCCAGCGGACAGTGCTGCTCCAGCCAGCTTTAAGCCGGGACCTGGACTTGGTGGTCTCCACGCAAATGCCAAACAGGTGTGTTCACTGTGATTAACTGAACTTGGTCCTGCTGTGAGAGGACCTTCGATCTGTTCCCAGAGAATTACCTGTTAGTACTTCATGACAAATCCATTTGTGTTTCATGCCAAAAGTCCAGTCCTCTCTGCAGAGGAACAGGTCTGTTCCCTGCTGGATTCAGAACGGCAGAGGCAGCCGGGACCCGTGCCGGGCACAGCGCCAGCACCTGAATCCATACCCCTTCTCAAGGAGGAAACGGGCTCAGCTGACATGAGGTCAATACCAAAATGCAGGGAAGACCCACGAGAAAATGGGCCAGAATCAAATTGGGACCCGAGGGGTCAAACCATGACCCTTTAATGAATGACCCCTTAATAAATAGGACTATGGTACAAGCCCCTTGATCACCGGGGTTCAGGAATGAGACTAAACCCAGTTCCGAGTGCAGGGAAGAACATTCCTACAAACTGCTTCTCGTGGGAAATCTACGCGATGAACTCCCCGCCACGCATGGTCAATTTTACAAATGTCTCTGGCGAAAGTCGTCTCTCTCCCTAACACAAACGAGTGAGGTAGCCCCCTCCCACCTCTTGCGAGACAGGGGGAGGGCAAACCCAAAATGCTGTTATGCTAGGCGCTGATTTCCCTGAATTTCTGCACTGTTTTAACTCTTGTTGCCTCAATCTAGATTCGAACACATCTGTCTGGATAAATTTATGCTTTTACACCTCAAAGCACGCTGAGTAATTAATATCTTCTGGGTTAGCTAAGCACTGCTGCATTGCAAGGGAACACGAAAATGGTTTCCCTCCTATTCTGATTACTAAATGGATTCAGCTACCGCCACCTGAGCTCCCACTAGTTTCATGAATAAAATTTAAAGCACTCCCAGGGAGGACATCATACCCTCACAGCGGCAGTGTGTGCCCCAGGCGGCCGACTGCAGGTCCCCGAGCGCCACACCTGGCCCCAGGTACCTGTGTCAAGGGGAACTTGGGAAGCAAGGCGCCGTGGCCAAAAGTCTGTCTACAGATTTCTGGGAAGCATCCCAGTGGCCTGTCTGTACCTGGCAAGCAAGCTGATTTAAACGGCGGAAGGAGGAATCTTTTTCACAAAAGCTTAAGTTACTTTGCTGACTTAAAGGACAGTGTCCAGGGCCACCTGGGTACCACCGTCAGTAAAGAGTGAAAACTCTTGATTCTGGCTCAGGTCTGAGTGTCAGACCCTGACAAAAAATAAAGGACATTCTCATTCCTCCTTTCCACCCGGAAAGGTAAAGGTCTATGACAGCTGTTCTGAGGAAATCCCGAAGGTGCCCGGAATGGCTGTAGGGGTGACCTCTTCTGTAGAAGTCAGAGCTGAGAGCCGGCGGATTCTTCTGCCAGAGAAAAAAATGGAGTGTGGGGGGCAACGGAGACTAGTTTATTTATTTTGAGAGAGAGAGAGCAAACGAGCGAGCGAGCAGGAAAAGGGACAGAGGGAACCCGACGCATAGCCGGATCTCACGACCCAGAGAGCATGACCTGAGCCGAACTCAGGAGTCGGAGGCTCCACCGACTCAGCCCCCCAGGGTCACAGCGCAAGACACTGAGTGCCTTGCGCAGGGTGCTACCGCTGGTGTGCCATCACAGACTCGAGCCCAGCTCTGGTCCGAGGCTGGTCCAACGACAGCAGTACCAGTGGCCAGCTTTGGAGCCAAAGAGCCTGGGTGTGGAGGTCCCAGCTCGGCCGCTCACTCGCAGAAAAACCCCGGGCAGGGATGGCTCGGTGCTTGCTTCCTCATCCGTAACGTGGACGCCTCACCAGACGCTCCCGCAGCTAAGCTGATGCGGAGAGGAAACTGGTCCTTACGCAGAGTGGCGTGAGTGCCAAATGTGACACACATGCGTCTGTCACGTGAGCTGTAATTATTTCACATTAAGTAAAGCCCAGTACTAGACCCATTACTAAGTAGGAGGCCCTCAAAGCATACGCATGAATAAACAGCATATAGGAGAGCGATTAAAATGTTCAAAAGCTTAATAGATGCAGAGACAGCAAAGCCACGCTCTGATCTGAATCACCCCGTGTCTGATGAACCTTCAGATCCTACTCATGTGCCTTGATTTCCCAAGCTTACATGTCACAACAATACCACCGGCCATCCCCAAACGCTCCTAAACCACAGGCTCTTGAGCAACACCAATGCACGTGGCCTTTCCTTCCCCTGCAGCCAACATTAACGTACGTGTCAAAGGCGAGATGCACCTGATTTTTTAAGTGAGGCAGGAAGCAGTCTCTGGTTGATGCTGCCCACACTGAAATTTCCAAATAAGAGCCATGCATAACTAAACAGGACCTCGGAGATCACCTAGTCCAACCCAGTCATTTTAGAGATAAAGCAAATATCCTAAATGGTCTACTGGGGGGGGGGGTTCAAGTCACCTGAACAAAAACAGGGGAATTCCATTATAATACTATGATGCTGCCAATTCTGGCTTTCTTTTTCAACATCCCTTTGGCTAGTCGAGGTCTTTCCTGGTTCCATATAAATTCTAGGATTATTTGTTCCATTTCTTTGAAAAAAGCTGATGGTACTTTAATAGGGATTGCATTAAATGTGTAGATTGATTTAGGTAGCATAGATATTTTCACAATATTTGTTCTTCCAATCCATGAGCATGGAACGTTTTTTCCATTTCTTTGTGTCTTCCTCAATTTCTTTCATGAGTACTTTATAGTTTTCTGAGTGAAGATTCTTTGCCTCTTTGGTTAGGTTTATTCCTAGGTATCTTATGGTTTTGGGTGCAGTTGTAAAGGGGATTGACTCCTTAATTCTCTTTGTCTTGTTGTTGGTGTAGAGAAGTGCAAGACAGTTCATTATGTAGTACAGATGCGTTTAGGAGAAGCCTGGCTCGTATCATGGCTCCTTAAAGAGGCGGCCTGGACAGAGAGCCCGATCTACCCAATTAACTTCAAAGGCGAAGTAAAGCAATCACGTCACGAGGTCCGGCATCAGCTAGGTGCTCCACCATCCATGTTCCTGAGCAGGCTCGGAGACGGAATCGGAGTTTACACTGGACAAGCCCATCAAGATCTCAGCCTTAGCACCTGGCCAGGCCCGCACAAAGGGAGACGGGCGCAACCAGCCCATGGCAGCTCCTGTACCTCCCCAACACAGACCTTTCTCCAGAAATCCAATCCTGCAGGCCACGCTATTCAAGAGAGACTTCCACAACTCCGCTGGAGAAACACACCCGACCAGCCTGTCGTCCCTCCCCTTGCGAGCTCCAGCCTTACCATCCACCTAGGATCCTGAATCAAAAGCCTGGCTGTTCTTGATCCTTCCTTCATCTGTGATCCATCCATGACCAAGTTTTAGGTATTTTGCTACTGAAAGAGCTCTCCTCTCCATTCCGTGAGCTCTACTTCCATGACCCCTCCCTTAATTTCTCATCTCAATTGTAGGAACAGTCCTCCAGCTGCCCTCCTCAGCTTGATTCTTTTCTCTCTTCTGTTGCCCAAAAGCTTCGATACAAAGATCTGCTTGGGTCTCTGCTGTTAACTCAAAACCTACCAATTGCTCCCCATTGCCTAAAGAATCAAGTCCTAACTCTTTGTGCCCAGCATTCAAAACCCAAGCATTCTCTGTGCTCTTCTACCTCGAGGCCCACTGCTCTCTTCAGCCCAATTCCCTTCTTTGTATACAGATCGTCAGCATACAGGGGTACTTCCTCCATGCAGCCCAGCTGGGGCCCACCCCCTACCAAGTAAAACTCATCGCACTGGTCATGCTTCAGCCTTCACGCTACGTAAACCAGGTATAACTAGACCCGTCACCCTGACAGTGGACTGTAAATTCTTTAAAGACAGGGACTGGGCCCTTTCCACATGCCCCCCATATATCACAGGGCTTTGTCTGGAACAGTGCTCAGTCCACGGCCTCTAATTAACCACTCTTCTGGCAGAGGCTTTGATTGGAAACCCAAGCCCAGCTATGTCCAGGGCACAACACTTACAACTACTCCTTTACACTAGTGAACAGACAAAATCTTCCGCCAACGAAAACCCATGCAGTTTGTCCTGGAAGCACTTTAAAAACAAGAGAGTGCCTCCAAGTGAGGAAGACAATTAAGGGGGAGGCCTAACTCTCAACCGGAAGGGCTTCTTGGGAATCCAGCTGTTCCTGGTAATTGGTTTTTGGATCAGTCAGAAAACAGAAGCGGCTTTTAAGGAAGATTCCCCCCTGACTAGTGGCCTGGAAGAGGGGAAAACTCCTCTAATCCTTTTGCCATAGGGCAAGTGAGAAAAAAAAAAAAAGACCCATGAAGAGTGGTCTATTCAGATCCATTTCCTGTTTTGTTTTGTTTTTTAACTGGATTCTTTGTCTTTATTGTTGGGTTGTAAGTGTTCTGTATATAATCCAGACCGAAGTCTCTTACCAGATACAGGATTTGCATGAGCATTCTTTTTCAGCACCTGGGCTTTTGGTGCCAACCCAAAAAGGCTTTGACTAACCAAGGGCATGAAGATTCACTCCGTGTTTTCCTCCTTTATGAATTTTATAGTTTTGGTTCTTACCTTTGAATCTCAGATCCATTCTGAGCTAATCGTGTGTGTGTGTGTGTGTGTGTGTGTGTGTGTGTGTGTGTGGTGTGAGGTAGGCATCCAACTTTTTTTTGGCACGTAGAAATCCATTCGTCCCTGAGCTGGTTGTTGAAAAGACTATCCTTTCTGTATGAATTTTAGGATCATCTCGTCCATTTCTACAAAAGAGGCTGCTGGGATTTTGAGGGAATGGCCTTGAGTCTGCAGATCAATTTGGGAGGTTATTATCCCATCTGTTTCTAAACATGCTCAAAGCTCTCCCATTTGAAGCTAGAAAACCCTCTTTTGGCTGTACATCCCGGCCTCCTCCCCCAACTCAGCAACCCCCCCGCCCCCCGGGATCTCACAGCCACTCAGCATGTCCCAAACCAAACACCTGCGCTTGCCCCTCCAAGCTAGACCTTTTCCTGGGTCCCTCCCCTGTTTCACTGAATGCCACAGCCATCCATCCCATTGTCCAAGCCAGCAACCTGCACATCGTCCTGGACAGCTCGCTCATGCTCACGGCTGTGATATCATCACGGATCCTCGATTCTACTACAACTAGCCCTCGGGCCGCCCACTTCTCCACATCGCCACTGCAGCCATCATCTCTTACCTGGACAACCCCAGGACCATCCCTGTGGCCCGTCCAGGTCTAATCCCTACCGCAGCCCGTTCTCCACATGGCACGTGGCGACACACCCTTTTTCCTTTTTTTTTTTTTTTAAAGATTTTATTTATTTGACAGACAGAGATCACAAGTAGGCGGAGAGGCAGGCAGGGAGAGAGGAGGAAGCAGGCTCCCCGCTGGGCAGGAAGCCCGATGCAGGGCTCGATCCCAGGACCCTGGGATCATGGTCTGAGCTGAAAGCAGAGGCTTAACCCACTGAGCCACCCAGGCGCCCCCCCACTTTTTCCTTTTTAAACAAACATCATGGCACAACATTTCCCTGCTCAGAATGTAAATTCCACACGCTTAACTGTGCCCTGCAAGGCCCAGTCTGATCTGGCCACTGCCCGCCTCTCTCTTGTACGACGTCTCTGCTTAATGTCATTTCTCTTACTTGTTTTCAGGGAATGCGGGTCCGCTCTGAAAATCCTAGAAAATGTGGACTAGAATAAGAAGTAAAATATCAGCAAGTGATTACAACACAGATGAATCTTGAAGACATTATGCTAAGTGAAATCAGCCAGTCACAAAAGGACAAATACTGAGTGATTCCACTTATAGGAGGTCCCGAGGGTAATCAAATGCATAGATAGAAAGTCGAACTGTGGCTGCCAGGGGCTCAGAGGAGAGGAAATGAGGAGCTGCTGTTTAATGGGCCAAGTTGCAGACTGGCCGCACGACACGGACACATCACGTTACAGGTTTCTCTCCACACTTAAAAATCACCAGAAGTAACAGTGAGGGATGGTTTCTTAAAAACAAACGTCACAAAAATGAAGTCAACAATCTCAGAGCATACTGACTTTGGGCACAACCTGAAACGCTGCCTGATCACCCACCCCTGAGAACACAGCAAACTCCAATGCGGGACTCGGAGGTTCTCCATCAGAACGGACTGACCACACCGACGAGCACCTGGGTCAGGGGTCCAGGCAGGTGACTCGAAGGTCACACATTGGGAAAACTGGGTTGTGGGAAAGGTATCTTCTGTGCTGACCCCCAAAGTGGCCTGGGTCCTCTGGCCCTACAAAGAAAAAGTCTGTCCCCTGTTGCCCAAGTCAGTTCACTGAGACATCCGGATCCTACGGTGACAGTCACCACTGATCAGTACCCGGAGATCTCATGTCCCTGACACACCCCTCACTTTCTGCCTCAGTCCCTTCCTCCCTTCCACTGGGAGGACTTCTCCCCGTTGACCTGCTCCGCCTGTCCGATCTGCAGGGAACGGTTGGCTCTAATTCCCTTCCCTGATACACCCAATGGCAGATTGCTGCTTCTGTCAACAGCGACAAATTCAACAGCTGTCTACACAATTAGGGGACAAAGCCCTGCCAGCCCTTGGCACTTGTGTGGCGCTCTGTAAACAGTGACTAAGCAATCGGGGGAGAAGTGTCAAAAACCAGAAAGAGCCAACCAGTGGGTATAAACGCACGCTGGTCCATAAGCTGCTTCTCGGAACAGCTTATCCTTGAAGGCAGCGATTGGCCCGGCTCATCCTCCAACACAAACCTTCAGAAGGAGACACACAGTCCCCCTGCACCCTGGGTTTTCACATCTGTGGAGAAGGGGAGACTGGTGTTTTGGGCTCTACGGCAATTTCGAGGAACATATCCAGGCCTGTGTGTGCTGGATTTGGCTAACGGAATCCCTAAATCAGCCAGTTGTGTGAAAGAATATAAATTTAATAAGCTATTTATCACTGTGTAAAACAAAATCACAGCTGTTCAACTGAACATGCCCCCTTTCACCACTCTGTATACAAGCTGATGGCGGACACTGAGGGTAGAGATATTTTGAGGATACAAGGCAATTTTTTAAAAATTTTATTTATTTGAAAGAGAGCGAGACCACATGCAAGCACAAGCAGGGGGAGTAGTATAAGGACAGGGAGAAGCAGGCTCTCCACTGAGCAGGGAGCCCAACATGGGGCTCCATCCCAGGACCCTGGGATCATGACCTGAGCCGAAGGCAGATTCTGAACCATCCGAGCCCTCCCAGACTCCCAACAAGACAATTTTAAAAAATCCATGAAATGACAAGCGTCCTACAAGTCTACATTGTTGAACACTCCCACTCAGTTTAGAGGGAAGGGAGGCATGCAAAGAAAGTTTCCTGTGGCGGCAGAATCCCATGTATCTACTCTTTAAGCTTCTTTCCAGCCCAAATATGTCCTTTTTTTTTTTTTTAAAGATTTTAATTATTTATTTGACAGAGAGAGATCACAAGCAGGCAGAGAGGCAGGCAGAGAGAGAGGAGGAAGCAGGCTCCGTGCTGAGCAGAGAGCCCAATGCGGGGCTCGATCCCAGGACCCTGAGATCATGACCTGAGCCGAAGGCAGCGGCTTAATCCACTGAGCCACCCAGGCGTCCCCCAAATATGTCCTTTAAATCATGAACCAAGCCAGGCTCAGCCATGGGGACAGTCACCAGGAAGAACCTCAGTAATCCTGCAGACCACCTTCATCCCCCAAATGCACCTGACATTGACCCCACAATTAGAAACATTCTGCGAGCACATAGCACTGAATGTTGCACGTTGCAACACAGCGCTACTCAGGGAATTGTCTTGGCACCTCTGTCAAAGAAACAAGTCGGGCTACCTGAACTCTAACTCCCTTTTATGGTAATCTTCTCCACGGAAAGGGGGTCTGGGAGGTCTGGGGCCGGCTCTCATTCCTCTTCTCCTCCATGGCACCTGAAGCAAGGCTGGGCATGGTGAGTTCTCAGGGCACCTGCGCCGTCTTTGTCAAATGAAGTATTTTCTTTCAGTAACACTGAGCCCTTCACAAAGGAGGATTCCTTGTTTCGGGGAGGAAAAGGAATGAATGAATGTGGATAAGGTTTAGGATAATCACACTGAGTGCCAGAAGCCAGACCAAAAAGAGAGGACCTGCTGCATGATCCCATTTCTATGAAATGCTAGAAAATGCAAACTAATCTATAGTGACAGAAAACAGAGCAATGGTTGTTGAGGATGGGGATAAGGGCAGAGGGAGATTCCTAGGGACACAAGGAAACTTCTAGGGCTGCTATAGACTACAATAAGATATACCTCCCTGGGGGCAAGGGGCAAGCAAATGCCTGAATCCTCACAACAGCTTCTGAGGGCCTCGGTATCTACCCCCACCCCACCTACCTCCTCTAGGTTTGCTCATTTCTTGTTCTCATAAAGCCTGGAATAATATATACCAAAATGTTAATGGTAATTATCCACGGGTGACGCCTATTTTCTTATTTTCTGAGATTACTAATTTTATATACAAAAGTTTTTTAAACAATGTACTTCAAAGATAACCACCAAAGATAATAACCTAAATGTGAGAAATCACAAAACGCCTAAAGACCGCACAGTCAGCTCTTGGACACTTAGTAATGTATTTATGGAAGTGCTTCCCCAGGCAAGGGAAACAAAAGCAAACATTAAGTACTGGGATTGCATCAAAATAAAAAGCTTTTGCACAGCAAAAGAAACCAACAAAATAGAAAGGCAGCGAATGGGAGAAGATATTTGCAAAAGATATATCCAATAAGGGGTTAATATCCAGAATAAAAACTTTATACAAGAAAAAAAAAAACCCACAATCCAATTAAAAATGGGCAGAGGACCTGAGTAGGCATTTTTCCAAAGAAGACATCCAGATGGCCAACAGACACATGAAATGAGGCTCAACATCACCAGTCATCGGGGAAATGCTGATCGAAACCACAATGAGATATTCTCTTACACCTGTCAGAATGGCTAGTATCAAGAAGACCAGAAGTAACAAGTGTCGGTGAGGGTGTGGAGAAATAGATCTACCATATGATCCAGTAATTCCACTACTGGGTCTTTACCCAAAGAAAACAAAAACACTAATTCAAAAGGATACATGCACCCTATGTTTTTTGCAGCATTATCTACAATAGCAAAATTATGGAAGCAGCCCAAGTGTCCATCAACAGACGAATGGATGAAGAAGATGTGGTGTGTGCACACACACACACACACACACACACACACACAGGAACATTACCCAGCCATTAAGAAGAGTGAGATCTTGCCATCTATAACAACATGAATGGACAAAGAGGGTATTACGCTAAGTGAAATAAGAGAAAGAAATACTAACAATATGATTTCACTTATATGTGGAATCTAAAAAACAAACCAACAAAGAAACTGACTCTTAAATGCAGAGAACTGGTAGGGGAGGTGGGAGGGCTGGGCAAAGCAGATGGCAGGGACTAAGAGGTACAAACTTCCAGTTATAAAGTAAACATGTCGTGGAGGTTTAGCATAGGTACAGCAGAGGGAATACAGTCAATAATATTTTAATAACATCATATGGTGACAGACAGGGACTACCCTTACCGTGGTGAGCACTGAGTAACGCACAGAACTGTGGAATCATGTTGTACCTGAAGCTAATACTGTATGTTAATGACACTTCAATAAAAAAAGGTAGGGGCACCTGACTGGCTCGTAGGTAGAACACGCAACTCCTGATCTCAGCGCTGTGAGTTTGAGCCCGAAGTTGGGTGGAGAGATTACTGAAAAATCTTCAAAAAATCAAAAGTAAATGACAACCCTATGATAGCCCCTGCAGTAGGCCGAATCCCTCAAGAATGTCCACCTCCTAAGCCCTGGAACCTATGAATAAGTCTTAAGGGAATTCTGCCCCATGTGGCGAAAGGGACACGGCAAGTGCGATTAAATCAAGGGTATGCAGATGAGATCATCCTGGACTACCCTGGGGGCCCAAGGTAATCACAAGAGTCCCTATAAGTAAAAAAGGGACAGCGCAGGGTCAATGTGATGGCAGGAAGGAGGCCCGGAGCTAAGGAATGCAGGGGACTTACAGACCCTGGGAAAGTCAAGGAAACAGATGGAACAAAACCCTGCTGACACGTTGATTTTAGCCCAGCAAAACCCTTGTCAGATTTTTGGCCTCCAGAGTATCAGAGAACATATCTGAAGGAAGCCAAGTGTCCACCTTTGTTCTTAACACGTTTGCAGCATTCATTTGCAAATCGTTCCAGATCTTACTCGGCTAGTCCTGTAATATCACACTTTCGAGAAGCAATTATTCTTTAAAAAAAAAAAAAGTCTTACTTACAATTATGTGTGTTCTAATTGGGTAATATGACTGACAAAAGCCTTAATTATGGCCCATAATTCACACCCAGTCCATCACTAGGTCTTTGCTACAAGCTGGCATTTGTGAACGTCACACCACGGTCCTGTCATCTGTGCTGCTCTCCCCCAATTATCGTACTCGCAAGGGCACTAGCGCAAGGCAAGGTGACAAATGACGGCGGTCCGGCTATGGGAGACTTTTACTTACCTGAGAAAAAACATCTTGTGGTGACTCTGGTCCAAACCACAGAGAGGGGCTTCATCCGGTGGGGACCAACTCGACCCAGTAGGTACTCCATTTGCTCATCTTGCAAATTAGCACAATCCTTATGTAAAGACCGGCTGCTGACATTCGAATTTTCCAATGGAAAGACCCAGGCCCAAAATCAAAGGCATCAAGCCAAGATGTGAGAATTCAATGAGGACCCAGAAGCACCGGGTCTCTTACACCTAAAGCAGCCTCAGAATGGGGACAGGCACATTCTTCAGGTGACCGCTGGTATACTTGTACCTGCCCACAGCGCTATCCTAGGTTGAATAGCACATCTCAAAATTTCACAGCCTCAGAACCTGTGAATGCAGTCAGATTAAAATGAGGTCGCACCGGAGGAGAGTGGCCCGAACACCGACGACTAGTGTTCTTAAGAGAGAAATGTGCACCCAGGGAAGACCTCCATAAGAGGACAGAGGCAGACACTGAAGCAGGGCCGGCCCCCTTCAGGAGCTAGGAAGAGGCAAGGATGCTACCCGGACCCTAAGAGGCAGCAAGGGGGTGTGGCCCTGCTCACACGTTCACTTCGGACCTCCAGAATCATGAGAAAATACATTTTTGTTGTTCTAAGTAATCCAGCTTGTGCTACTTTGTTACAGCAGCCTTAGGAAAACAATGGAGGCACACGTCGCCAGAGCTTCTAGAATCATCAAGAGTTAGGAGTAGAGCAGGTAGGGTTAATCCAGAAGGCTTCCTAGGAATAGTGAGCTTAACAGAAGGTTCCAGAAGTGGGAAGAATGCAGTTTGGGAAGGAGAAGGGTGGGGGACCAAGGACAAGCAACCGTAACACGGAATCCCTCCACAGCCGCGGGATCACGCGGCACGTGCACACACAAGGTACTACGTGCGGCACCAGAGCTGCTCAGCACAAGGAGACGCCAGCTGATAGCTACGGTGAGAGCAAACCTTCGTACATTAAATAAAACCAAGATTCGGAAAGGAGGTGGGAGCACAGACACCCATGGGCCCTGCCGGTGGGAGCATGAACCACTGCAGCTGTCGTCAAATAACCCCGCAGAACTTGGGTGACTTTGCATGCGTGCACCCCGTGACCCACGGCCGCACTCCTGGGCACACAGCCCACAGAGGGCCTGGCACGGAGCCCTTGGGCACACGGAGCAGGATGCTCGCTGCTCGCTGGCTGTGGGGTGGGAGTCCGCAATGGGCAGAGCACTGAGGGACAACGTGACAGATGCTTACAAAGAAACCGTCATACCTTTGGGCAGCTGGAAACAATGTAGCAACAAGACCTGGAAAACATGGTACTGAATGCAAACAATAAGAAACCAAAGGGCACAGGTGCATAATTTAATGACACACACCAAGAGCAATGCTTAATGAGGGGAAGGGAAAGCAGGGCTAGGGGACAGAAGGAAATAGAAACGAGCCTAAAATGATGGACGTGAGTGGCTGGGCAAAATGGGTGAAGGCGACTGGGAGGTACAGGCTTTCTGAAGATATGGATAAAGTTTGGGCTGTGAATAATAATAATGTATCAAAGTTGGCTCATTGTGACAAACACATGCTCCTACTTCTCAGCCTGGGTTTAAGACAACGAGAACTCAAGGACTTAGGTGGCTTCCTATGGAGACTCCATTCCTTTGAACAGAGCCCGTGGAAGCACATCTGCTAAAGCCCCATGGCAGAAAATAACTAAATCTGAGTTACACACACCAGATTCAATAGACAGTTGGACTTCTAGGATATTCTTTGGTGTAATCTGACAGATGTCTACTCTGCCACAGGCTCTCCTGGGGTCAAGGCAAATGCAGGAGCCTCTCTGGGATGATCAGCTGAAAGTTTCTGTCCTGATGTGGCCCCTGATGGTCCCTGTACCTCTTCCTGGGTCCCTGAGGAAGCTTCCAGAAGCAAGAGTCTGTTTCTCCCATTGCAAGGAGGGAAGTCTACAATCCTTGAATGGGCTTCTATCCAGCCTACAAACAACCAAAGGAACCTCCTTGAAATGTTCTTTTGTTTGTGTCAAGCAAGGTCTGAGCTCTTGCATACAGCTGAGACTCTGCCTCCACTATACTGGCCATCCACCTGGACTCCTGGCCCCATCTCCAGCCTTGGTTCTGGTGATGAGCCGCTCTCATTTTGCTCAGAGGGGGCAACCCTGCCCTGCCCTCAAGAAGCTGCACTGGAACAGGAGAAACATACAGGAACAAGAAACCTAAGAGCGCTTACTAGAAACATCAACTGCAGGAGAAATACAGTCCTCGCAGGGCCTCAGCTCACTGCTGCCAGAGAGAGGAGGTGCACATCTGAATGGCGGTACCCATTCAAATGTGAAACCTGAATCCTGCCACCCTGCAAGCCCTCCTCAACCTCCACCTCCCACAGGTGCACAGGGAGACCCACACTGCTGCACGGGAGAACCAGAGAGAGCCCGGGTAACTGCCAGCAGAGAGATGCCTCCATCTGGTCAGGCACGGTGGTAGTGTGGCTATGGACTAGCAGTTTAGAGGATTGACAGAGATCTCCTCGGAAAGATCCTCAAGACACATGACTGAGAGGAACACGGATATGGAGCATAAGGACATTTATGTCAATATTTTAAGACACCCATCCAACAGATAAAGAGGTAAACCAAATGCGGTTTCATTCCACGTGATGGAATATTATTCAGCCATGAAAAGGAATAAAAGACTGACACGTACTAGCACACGAAGGACCTTGAAAACATCATGCTAGAGGAAAGAGGCCAAACTCTGAAGTCCGTGTGTTATATGGCGCCATTTTTATGAACTATCCAGAACAAGCAAGCTGGCAGAGACAGAAAGAGGAGGGGTTTCCAGGGGCTAGGGAGAGGGAACACTGGGGCAGTGAAGGCTTCTTCAGCCCAGGCTTTTGTTTGGGGTGACAAAATATTCTGGAATTTGATAGTGGTAACAGTTACACAACACTGTGAAAAGCACAAACAAAAAAAAAGGACCCTCCTGGATACTTTAAATTACGTGGCGCGTGAACCCATTTCAAAGCAAAAGAATACGATCGCGTCGGGGAGCTGCGGCAACAAAGCTGGGAGCGCAGAGGCGGCTGCTGAGGTACAATCAACAGGGTGCAGGGACAAAGAGGATTTGAGGACAGGCAAGAGAGTGAAAGTGCAAGATGGGAAGAGAGGATCTGGAAGGTTCTAGAAGTTCTAGAAGGTTCCCAGAGTTCCCCTGGAATGGACTGGAGCAGCACCAGGGAAGGGCCAGGAAACCAGACCCAGACATAGCAGCTAGCGGTCACGGTTTGGGTTGGGGGGCGGACAGAATAGGCAGAGCCACTCGCTAGTCTAGGGGTCCATCTCTCGAGCAAAATGGTCTTGGACGCAGAGGTCCCCAGAAGTGGCCACGGAACCACCACCCACCCCCAAATGTGACCACCCAGTCCCAGAGCTCAGCCCGGCACTTTTCTCAGCCTGGTGACTGACACGGACCTCCGAGGAGTGGTTAATCTCACGGCTGCCACAGCCGCCCGGTGGGGAAGGGGGAGGCAGCCCACCCGAGGAACAGGAGCGGATCTGAAAACTGCACTTCCCGTCTGCAGGAAAGGAGGACTGCCCCACCCCCTCCAGCCAAGGACCTTCTGGGCCAAATGCACTCAAAGCCCAGGGCCGCCTCTCCCAGAACCTCCGTCTCCTTTTTTGTGAGGCTCCTTACTGCACCTGCTGAGGCGCCGGGGAAGGCGAACGGAGATCCTGGGTGTAGACGTGGATGTGTCTGGGGCACTCGATCCGGTCTCGTTCGCCTCCTCCAACCTCGGCCGCCGCCGGCTCCCTCGCCACAGCATGGGAGATGCACGGGTCCCCCCAGCCCTCCTGGCCCCCCGCTACTGCCCTGTCCGCCCGTCCCCTCCCAGGCGGGAGCAGGGACTCTAGACCCCCCTTCCTTAGGCTGGCCTCGCCTCCCACCACCGGCTGCTGCAGGCTCCCTGGAACCACTGTCAGGAATGGGAGCTGGAGCACAAGACACGGCTCCCTGCTCGGTGCGCTGTTCCCGGCTCGGTGCGCTGTTCCCTGCTCCGTGCGCTCTTCCACCTCAGCTTCTTTGTCCTCAGATTCTCCGCTCTGGCCGGCCACCCCCTAGCTGGCTCCTGACCAGCTCATCTCCTCCTCGGCCTTAAACTACGCCGCTAGCCCTCCCCGCCTGCTTCCCTCTCCCGTCTCGGCTTTCCCCCTCCGTCCTGGCCGCACTCCCCTGGTGACATGGTCCAGGCCCACGGCCTGGCTGTCACCTCATGTTGAGGACCCCCCCAACCCCTCCCAACTCGCGGCTCCAGGCCACTAGTCCCGAGACTCAGTTTCCTCATGGCTCTGTCGGCGCTGACAACCCAAATCCCAGAGTCACCCCTACTTCTCCATCACACCTTGGGCCTTTCACTAAGCACCCTGTACATACCTTCCTTCACAGTTAACTGTCATTTTGTTTTCATCTATCTGTATATAATTCTAACGTCTTCTCGATGTGTGATGTCCTGTCATCTCCACCAGGCTTCCACTGGATCTTCCCGAAGAATCTTCTACTGATCAAACAGAAGAGACCCCTTCCAGGTGTCCCAAATCCGCCAGTCAGAAGGCCTGTGCTCTTGTCACCGTCCCCAGCCAAGACCTCTGCTCGGATCGCCTCTTTGCTTTCCTCAAGAACAAACTCCTTTATAACCTTTGCATTAAAGACCGAGGAAAATAATCAGCCTCCCTCTTTGAGAAATTCGCTTTAAAAATGACTATCCATAGAGGCAAGTAGATTTAAACAAGAAAACCCTTTCAAATATGTTTGCATCTTTGGCCTTTGGAAAAGGGGTGGGGGGAGGAGAAGGTTGTGCTCATTCCCACCGCTGGGGAGGCATTTGATTTCGTAAGTATTAATCAAAATCATTCTTGATTATAGCAAAAACAACCTTTGCTATAATTTTAATGCAATTAACTGGAATATATGGTAATTCTGAGCAATCTTGCTCTTGAGATTAAAGAACAGCCTGCCAGGAAACATACGAATAAAGCTTTAAGATCAAAATTTGCATAATTAGGTTTCTTCCCCACTCTCCCCACCCCCACCCCAGCTTCTCTGACTAGGAGAAATTCAACTGAAAGGAGATGTTTAAAGTCAGCAGACCTACAACCCAGGCTGGCTGTGTGTGCTTCCCTCCCAGGCTGGAATGTTCCTTCCTGAAAGCACGTTCATGTTTCTACAAGACATCCCTAATAGACCAAGAGACCACCACAGACAGGCTGACGAATTACACAGAGTACAGACGTTTTGAACCACACTTTCAGAGGAGGGAACAAAAAAGCAGCAGCAATGCCTTCTAGCTTATGCTTCCTAGCAGCTTAGTACCAGGCAAATGTATCATACTCTAGTCCTGAAAAGACTACCTGGGCAATAGGTCAAACCCCAAAACTACGGGCTTTGTTTATGGAGCCTGTCTGAATGCCTCGTCACAATGGATGTTCTTGTCACCAAAAAGCACCCCCCCACAGCCCCCTCGTTGGGGCTGTGACAGCCAGAACCACGGCCTCACGCCACTTGACCCTTTCCTAGCAGCCTTAGAGTCCCTGGCCTTCTGTGGAGAGCCTGTATCGCTCCAGGAGAGAAGAAAAAGCATCAAGCAATTATTTCCCCCTGAAGATGGGACAAGCAGGATCGTGCCCGCACATCCTCCCAAGGAAAGGGGCAGTGCCAGTCACACACGTCCGATATGCAGGCTGGGGGCCGAGGGAAAAGGTCCCACCCACCCCCCACCTCCACGCTTCATCTTGCACAGGTTTTTCCATTCAATCCTACCCACAAAATGATCTTTAACATTTGAAATCATGTAAAATGTCAATAGTCCCATTTCCTCGGAAGTTATTCTTGAATGTGCAGTAAAGTTTAGGCTGAAAGGTTAATATTCCTTTATCAGAAGGCTTGGAAGAAACAGAAATCATCATTTATGTTCTTTGCTACTTTGAAAACAAATGCAGAAAAGAGGACAACCCAGGAGAACCATTCTGTCCTTGTGTGTGTGTGTGTGTGTTTGTTTGAACAGAGAGCTTCAAGATTAACAGGCCACACTAGAGACTGCTCAAAACACTAAGAATCTGCCCTGACTTCTCATTCACATGGTGGACCAAGCACATTTACATCCCTGGTCTCTTGAAAGCCCTGGGAAGTGTCAAAAAAGGAGCACAAAAGACACTACATTCAGAAAAGCACAGGGAGCCGGAAGGCATGGACAAGAGAGTACCAATCCAACGAATGAGCATCAGAACAGATAAATCAAAACTGGAGTCAGTTGAAAAAAAAAAAAAAAAACTGGAGGATCTGAATACCAGCAAATACTGGAGATCGTGGGCAGGGAGATGGTGCAACCACTTTAGAAACCTCTGGCAGTTTCTTAAGAAGTTAAACATGTTTATATCCTAGGAATCTGCAGTTCCACTTCAAGGGCCTCATTCAAGAAAAGTGAAAACAGTCCACAAAAAGCCTTATACACCTTAATTTTAAAAAATCACTTTCAAAAGAAAAGCCTTATACACAGATGTTCTAGATGTTCTAGATGTTCTTATAGCTTGATTTGTAATAGTGCAAAACTAGAAAACCAAATGTCCCAAAACAGGGACACTCATCAAGGAAAAGGAATTGCAGATACATTCTACAACCCTGAAAACATTATGCTGTGTGGGGAAAAAAAAATCAGACACAGAAGAGTAAATATTGTATGGTGCCATTTCTATGATTTCTAGAAGAAACAAAACCAACCGAGGGCATAAAAATCAGATCAGATCAACTGTTGCTTGGTGTGGGGCTGTGGGGCTGGGAGGGGCTGTAAGATGACTGAGCATTCACTGGATGTAACCTATACCTCAAAAAAAGAGAAGTTTAAAACTTTTTGTGTACTTGGTTTTAGTAAGATTCTCAAGGATTTCTTTTACTGAGGTGTAAGTGAAAATCTGAATCCTGGAGCATTTTCGTGTGTGTCGGCTGCACCTCCAAAAGAGAGACACTTAAGAACTATACTAGAAGAAAAGAAACCAAACACTATTGCAGCACAGAAAAGAAGACCTGGACAAGTGGAAAGGCATACGAAGCTTGTGGCTAGAAGGACCCAAGCTCAAGAGGACGTCAGCTCCCCAGAAGGAGAGGCAGAAGCTGGGTGGAAGCCCCCCCACCCTTCAAGTCAGGGCGAGAGGACACTTAGAAAAGGAAGGGGGAGGGGCCTACTGGCTACTCCCCTCGGCGTCCTCCGCACACCCACCCCCTCACCGCAGAGAAGGGGGACATCTCCCCTCGAAAGAAAGGGAGCAAGTCAGTGAGGAGGAGCTTGCAGCCCAAGCGTACCGGGGACCCGGCCCGCCCCAGCCTGCTCGCCGGCTCGCCGACTCGCTGACCACCCACAGCCCGCGCGCGTGGCCCTTCACTCTCTACACTGTGCCTGCTCCCGACCTCCTGGCCTGCGGTCCACCTCCCAGCCCCGGGGAGAGGAATCTCAGCTGAGTCTCCACTGAGCAGACACCAACCATCACCAGACACTAGGGGGAAACCAGCAACTTCCTTTCATTCATCCAAGAAATGGTTATCGATGAGCATGACACGGTGCCCCGCTCTGGTCTCGGCCCTGGGGGAATATCGGCAGCCAAGGCGACCACAAGTGGTGTCCTCGCAGAGAAGGACTCTATTGGGAATGGAATATTATCCGTGCAATGGAATATTATCTGGCCACAAAAAGGAACAAAAGCCTGAGCCATGCTACAGCCTGTAAGAGCCTGGTAAACCTTACGCTAAGTGAAAGAAGCCAGACACAAAAGGCCACACACTGCACAACTCCATTTCTGCAACACATGCAGAATAGGTACGTGCCTAGACACGCAGAGCTGCTTAGTAGTGGCCAGGGTCGGTGGGGGGGGGGGAACGTGTCGTGCCAAATGACGGCTCCTGGCCTCCCCTCTGCGTCTGGGGTGATGCAAAAGTCATGCAACTAGACAGAGGGGATGGTCACACGAACTCTGTGTGCGTCCCACATGCCACTGAACTGTACGCTTTAAAGGGGTGAATTTTATAAGACGTGAATCGTAGCTCCCTTTTTTTTTAAAGCCAAAAAAAGTGAAACTGCATTTCAAGATGACATGTTCCTGGCGAAGCCGGTGTGACAGTGATTCTACTCAGACACCACGGGGAACCGGACCGGAGTCCAGGCGCCTGGTCTTCTATCCACTGCTGGCCTGCATAATATGGAGAGGGAGAAAGAGCGAGAAGCAAGCAAGCACCAGGGCGTGAAGAGGAGGGATAGGGTAGAGGTCTTGCTCACTATAAATACATCTGGCCTCTAACCAGGGCCCAAGCCTGATGGGCCAAACAGGAACAGAGTGTACTTCCAGGGGCTGCTGTGTCTTGCTTAATCGTATTTTCCCAATGACCTAGGGAGCTTTCCTATAAAGGAAAATCCTTCAGTGAAAGTTAACCAGAAAGCTAGCACAGGAGGACTTACTCACCAAACACTGAAGGCAAAGCCGTCCACAAAGGAGGTCACTCACACTGCCTGGCGGGCGTCATGGAAGGGTGGCAGGGGAGCTGGGTTCGGAAAGGTGAGCGGACATTCTCTGGGAGCAGAGGTGGAGGGCCTGGGGGCCTGAGACCTGTTGAAAGGGCGTACTGCCAACTCCTCCCTTTCTTGCCTTCCCATTTTCCAAATCATTGTGAACCACCTCTTGCTTGACTGTTTTGCATTATTAAGCAGATGTCTCCAGAAGGGTTCCTGAGCGAATATGTCGCTCCTAAAAAGCATCACATTTAATTGTAATTTTTGAGATGATTATAGATTCACATAGAGTTATAAGAAAGAATACAAAGAGAGCCCGTGTACACTTTGCCTTTCTCCCCAAAGTCATATTATGGGCACAAAATCATGGCCCAGTCACACTCGGGCTGTCGACATTCACACTCATCTCATTCCGGTTTTCCTGTCTTCACTTGCTCTCAATGGATGGATTTATTAATTCCATACAGTGTTCTCATAGGTGTACCTTTGCATGGACCATCACCATAGTCAAGATAAACAACAGTTCCAGGGCCACAACAGCGCCCTCGTGCTGCCCTTCTGGAACCTTACCCACCTTTCTCTCACCTTCCCTCTCCCTTCTCACCTGCCCCTAACCACTGATTTGTTCTCCATCTCTAGAACAACATTTGGGAATGTTGCAGAACGGAAATAACGCAGTAGGTGCTCTTTTGTGCAGTGTCACGGCTCTGAGAGTCCGCCAGGGCATGGCGGGTCAGTGCTTTGTTCCCTTTTATTGCTGAGTAGTACTCCCCGGGTTGTTCACCTGTTCACTCAAAGGACAGCGAGTGACGCCCGTGTTTGGGAAATACAAAGAAAGCTGCTGTTGACATTTCTGTCCAGAAAGCCTTATGCTTTTCAGAAGGCCTTTGTTTCACCTCTCTGGGAGAATGACAACTCGGATCCCACACTTTGCCCCTCAGGTCTATGTAGAGGTGCTGCCCCGATGTCTTCTGGTACCCAACACTGGCATGAAGAAGGGAGAGATGAATCTGGCCTCTCTTCCCCTAAGAGGGGACTTGCACGTTTAAGAAAATGATCAAAGCTTTTACAGCTCTTGTTCATGGAGGCAAAAGCCTGGCTTTACTCATGGACTCTCTCTCATTCGTTTGACAAATATTATAAACACCTTTTATGTGCCCCACACTGTGCGAGGTCCTGGGAATACAACAGTCAACAAAACAGACACCACCACCACCACCACCCCCGCCAAATCTTGTCTTTATGGACCTTATATTCAATTGGACTAAAAGAATATTATTCTAAAACTATATGAATTTTCAAAAATTAGTCAACAAGAGAAAACCTAAATTAAATTAAAAGAGGGTTTGGGAAGCTTGCTGGTAATGAAAATAATCAAAAATCAGCTTTGTCAGATGACAACCACCATCACTTAGGAAACTCAATGGGAAAAGGAGAGACCATTTACAACAGGAGTATATGCTGTAAAGTACTTGGCAATTAGTAACAGGAAATGTGAATTACAAACACGAAGAAAGTAAAAACAAACAAACAAAAAACCACACAGAACAAAGAACTAGAGAGGAAAGCCCTGTGTTTGGATGGGAAAATTCAATACTGTTAAAGAAAAAAGAAAAAAAACCTGGCTCTTCAAAAGCCAATGCGATTCTAATGGAAATCCCAATGGGCTTTTTTTTTTTTAATTTGAAAAGTTGACCCTACAGTGTATTTTACTAGTATGTATGGATGGAACACATGGGGAAACAAGTCATTTTTAAAAAGAGTCATTTGAGAAAGACCTGCTCTCCTGTACCCCTGGGGCAAATAATACATTATAAGTTAATTAAAAAAAAGAAAGACCTGCTCTATCAGATTCCAAAATTCATCCTATGTTTAAATCAGAACAACATCTAAATACATTTTAAATTGCAGTACATGAATGACCCAGCTGCATCACTGCTGTCTACAGACCATGCTCGTCCCCAGAGTCAATCCAGTCTGGGGCCCCCGGTCTGGGCGTCACTAGTCTAGACATTTCACACCCCCCATTTTCACTGATCTGTTCCATGCCCCGCTCCTTGCATTGGCTGCTCTCCGCCCAACTGAGTCAAGCGGTGCCCTGTATGCATGTTCCCAAAGAAGCCTACACGAAGGAGAAGACTTCCTTGTCTTTCCACGGCCCGAGACGGGCCACCGGCATCAATGGTTTGGGACCTGCTATTTCAACAGTCAACTTTAAAGATTTTTTTTTAATTATTTGAGAGAGAGAGAGAGTGAGAGAGAGCATGAGAGGGCAGAAGGTCAGAGGGAGAAGCAGACTTCCCGCGGAGCTGGGAGCCCGAGGCGGGACTCGATCCCTGGACTCCTGGATCGTGATCTGAGCTGGGAGGTTGCTTAACTGACTGAGCCACCCAGACGCCCTTGATAGTCAACTTTAAAAAATGCATTTACCCTGGTGGCCTTAGTGAAACCTTTTGGTAGACTGTTGGGGCAGACAACATGAGCCCGTTCCAGTTTGAGAAACCAAGGGAGAGGAGGAGGAGATGCAGGAGAAAGGGTTCCATCAGCCGGAAGGAGGACAGGGGCAGAGCTGGGGCAGGATGAACGCAACCTTGAGCAGGTTCTCGGACGAGGGCACAGAAGCAAGGAAGGAAACGTGAAGCCCTCACTGTGAGCTGGGGTAGGGTCAGGCTGAGCTCTGGGCCTCCTGGTGCCCAGTTTAGCACCCTCTCTGCTGGACTTTCACTCAAGGACATGATCCAACAAGCACGTTAAAGGATGCTCAACTTCATTAGTAATTAGGGAAACGCAAACCAAAACCACAATGAAACACGACCACACACGCATTAGAAGGCTTTTTCTTAACAACCCTCCCCCAAAAAAAGGAAAAGGAAAAGGAAAGAAAGAAACACAATGAAATAAAAGTGTTGGCAAGAATGAGGGGACCAGAACCCACACAGACCACTGGTGGGAATGTAAAATGATATGGCGCCTTTGAAAAACAGCCTGCCAGTTGCTTAAACAGTCCAACAGTGTTACGATATGGCCTCGCAATTCCACCCAAGAGAACTGAAAACTTAAGTGCACACAAAACACGTACGTGAATGGTTATTGCAGTATTCGTAGGAGACAAGCGGAAACCCAAACGTCTGTAACTGACGAACGGCTGAACAAAATGCTACGCACACTGAGGAATCCTACTTGACCATAAAGACGCACGAAGGCCACACGTGTGCTAGAACACAAACTAGCTCTAAGAGTGTATACGCTAACAACTCAAGAATCTCAAAGATCTCATGCTTAAGTGGCTTATATCCATTGATATTTAGGATATTTGAAATTAAAGCTGAGAAACTTTAGAACACAGGACAACACAAACACATCCCATTAGCCCTCAGAGCACTGATACCGCATGCCACACCAGCTCTGGAAAATGCCAGTGTACACTCATGAGAAAAGGAGGGTGCAGAAGGCAATTCACAACTTAAGTGTTGTTACGAAAACAGACCTCGTGGACCCCCCTGAAAACATCTCCAAGGGTCCCCAGACCACAGTCTGGGAAAGTCACTTTCCAGAGACACTTTTGCCCATCTGCGTAAGAACACTCACGGCAGAAAGTGACACGAAAGAACTACAAACACACACACACCTCATTAGCAGTGTGGGTGGAAAGAGGCGAAACACCAAAGCCTACACACAGTGTGATTCCATTTCTGTGAGGTTAAAAGACAGGCCAAACTAAGCTGTATTATTTAGGGCCACATACATAGGTGGTGGAAGTATAAAATGACTGCACAAAAATCAGGCTGGTGGTCACCTCTGTTGGGGAGAGGGGACTGGGATCAAGAGTGGGCACACAGGGTATTGTCAACATTCTGTTTCTCAATCTGCTTGGTGAGAACAGAGATTTTCACTTTAGGCGTGTTAGTGTTAGAGACCTCACTTCTCTGTATCTCCATTTCCCAATAAAGGTAAAAGCTATGTACGCAGTTCCATGCCAATCATGTGCCATAGGTATTTCTGCAGAACAAATACTACTGAAATACCACATTCCAATATGGGAACACTGCCCAGCCCTGGGCTCTGGAGGTAGCCACACTTCCCTGATCTTCCCAAGTTTACCATGAAGAACACACATGACTCCCATGACCCTGGAAGCACCTGGTGTTGTCAGGCTTATCATTTTTAGCCTACCGGAGGGCATGCAATTTTATCTTATCATAGTCTGATTCGCAGCTCTCTGGTGACTAATGAGGTTAAACATCTTTTCATGTTTGTTGTCCTTTTTGATTTCCTCTTTTATGACTGGCCTGGTCAAGTCTTTGGCTCATTTTTCTGTTTTTCCTCACTGGTTCTCAGAAAATCCTAAGATGTATTTAAAAAGACAAGGCCCCCATCTAAAAGTGCGACTAGTGAGGAGCAATGCACCGGCCGGGCTGAGCCATCTGTGCAAATCCGGGCAGACGGCAACTCCCTAAGGCGACTAGGGACAGATCTGATGTAACTAGGATGAGCTCAAGGTCACAGAGGAGCCTAGAGTCAGTTCTAGATGAGCTCAAGGTCACGGAGGAGCCTAAAGTCAGCTCTAGCTGAGGCCAACCACAGACTGGCTGTGGGCGGATCTCCTCCAACACATCTATCCGGAAGCAACAGCATGAGAACAGAAAACTTCAGGGACTCGTGAGGAGCACTGAGAACAGAGGGTGGAATTACAAAGAATATGTCGGTCTCTAGGGCAGTGGGTCTCACTCGCGGACAGTTCTGTCCACTGGGGACATTGGGCAATGTCTGGAATCATTCTGGGTTGGCAAGATTTGGGGGGGGGGGGGTTAGAAGCCAGGGATGCTGTTTAAATAGCCTGCCCGAGCCCATGGAAACATCAACAGCGCCTCCGCCCCAGACAGAAAGCGTGCATCCCTCCGCCGCAGGGCAGTGGCGCCGGGGTGTCTAACTTGGTGAAGCATCTGCCTTCAGCTCAGGTCAGGGTCTCGGGGTCCTGGCTCGAGCCCCACGTTGAAATCCCAGCCCAGCAGGGAGTCTGCTTCTCCTTCTGCCTCTCCCCCTGCTCATGCTCTCCGTCCCTTTCTGTATCTGTCTCAGATGAGTAAGTAAAATATTTTTAAAAGAAAGAGAAGAAAAATAGCGGTGGGGGGGAGCACAGCAAATGCCCCGGGCTGCCCTACCTTCATGAAATCATCCAAAGCCCTTGAATGTCCCACTCTGCAAGCACTTCCTGGGGAGCTGCAGGCTGGGTGCTGTGCTCCCCCTCCCGTGGGGAAAGCCTGTGCCAAGAAGGCCCAGTCAAGCCTGGACATCCATCCCCATCCCCGGGGCAACACCTTGAGAGCCAAGGACATGACAGCAGAGGGAATGAAGAGGCAGACTCAGAGCAATCAACCAGGATTCAGGATTCAGGATTCAGGATTCCCTAAAGAACCAGAAGGCAGAGGAGGCAGCATTTCATCTGGGACCTTGCAATCCCAGGGGATTCATGTGACAGTTTGAAATCATAGCTAAAAATTCTCTGACATCCTTCCAACAAGAAGGGGGATAGATGTTCTCACCTTCAACCTGGACCACCCTTAAGTGACGCACAGCCTACAGAATGCAGCAGACGGGTTACCGCGGGACTTCCCAGGCTGAGTCAGAAAAGGCCAGGCACTCGGTACACACCTCACAGAAACGAAAACGGGTGTTTGAAGCCTTCAACACAATGTTCACAAGAACACGAAGCTCAATGGTCAAAAAGTAGAAACGGTCCAAGTGTCCATCAGCTGAGATCAGGCCTGCAATTCTCAATGTGGAAAAGCCATGAGACATTAAGGGACCCCGTGCGCGGCAGCCAACCTGACCTGAGTGCGAGGGAGGCCTTGTCTGAGCCAGGACCTGGCAGTAGGGGGCACTCACCTGCCTTCGAGGAGCTTACAGCTTTCAGCCTGGTAAGAAAGGGGCTGACGATCTTCTAATGTGTCTTCTAGAACACAGCACCCCTAGACCCAAAGAAACACCTAACAGCTGTTTACTTAGTTCTGACCAATTTAAAGTGGTGGCTAGTGTGGGATCTGACACACACTGATGCGTGTGCCTCAAAACTTAAAACCATCTACAGCATCACCCCGAGTTCACGGCCGTGCCCCAGCGCGCCTGCGTACACAGTTCAGGACCCATGGGTTTAGTCACGGGAGGCAGATCAAGGACTGGAGGTGGGCTGGGGGAATATTTGCCATGGTTACTGTCTGAGCTCCGCCCAGCAGGAGGCCTATCCAGCTCCTCCAGCCCTAACTACCCAGGACGCCAGGATCCCCTCCCCCGCTTGAAGTCCCTGATGGAAAACATTCCCCATGTTGCTTCATCACCCTTTGTTGGTCTCCCCTAATGTGGCCCAGATTCTGCAAATAGCCCTTTAATTACAGGTTCAGTTGCTGTGTGCAAGCAACAGTCCTTGTGCCAGGGATCGTTCTAGATACTAGTGACAAAGCAGACAAAAACCAAGTCCTCTTCCTCATGGAGCAAAAGTCTAGTGGCAGAGACAAGACAGTGGGCAAGGCAGCAGGCAGAAAATACCAAACTCAAGCCGGCTGGAGACAGAGGGGTATTCTGCCCAGTTCAGGTGGGGGGGCCAGGGACGGCCTAAGGTGGGGGCGTCCGAGAGGCAGGGAGGGAGAGGACACGCACCTACTTGGGGAGAAGTACTAGGGCCCACTAGAGGCCAGCCCTGGGCAGCGGTGGGAGATGAGGCCAGAGAACAAGGTGGCCCCACTCCGTTGGGACTTGGAGGCCACAGTAAGGGTCTGCACTTTATTTTCGTTACAATTCAAAGCCATCAGAGGGTTCTGGGCAGAGGGACAAGAGCACTCAGGTGTCTAGGTCACCTGGCTGCGGGGTAGAGACTGAACTGTAGGGGGCAGGAGTGGACTCTAGAGCACCCATCGGGAGGTCACTGCCAGGGGCTCCCAAGAGGAGGAATGGTGCCCAGCTAAGACAGGGAGCCAGGGAAGAGGGGAGAAGAGGAGGGAGTCAGAAGCATTCTGAGGGTGATCACGGCCTAGTCTGCAGACAGATCAGACGTGGGGTTCTCCTCCCTGGAGGAGCGGCCAGAGTCACCAGCAGGACGGGGCTGCCAGTCACTCAGGTGGGAGAAGGCTGGAGGGGATGAGCAGAAGTTCACGTACGCACGTGGGCCCTTCTGAGATGCCTATTCGCAGGGGTAATAGTCAAAAGAATTTAACACAGCTGCACAGGGCATGAACCCCAGGCTTGCCAGATTTGGGGAAAGGATGGGGAGGTCCGGGGATGCCAGGGGAAGGGCCAGGATTCCATTGCTGGGTGGCGTGACCTGAACTGGAAGGACTTCAGTAACCTAAACACTAGCAGTGCCCCGGCCACCTCAGAGATGCTGAATGCGCCTGGAGGCCAAGAGCTATCACAGCTGGGGATAGAAACCGAAGAATCACAAGCACACAGACGGAATTTAATTTCAAGCCACGAAGCTGGTAAAAGCATCTGGGAAGCAAGTGTAGGTTAAAAAGTCCACCAAGGGGGTGCCTGGGTGGCTCAGTGGGTTAAAGCCTCGGTCTTCGGCTCAGGTCATGATCCCAGGGTCCTGGGATCCAGCCCCACATCGGGCTCTCTGCTCGGTGGGGAGCCTGCTTCCTCCTCTCTCTCTCTGCCTGCCTCTCTGCCTACTTGTGATCTGTCAAATAAATAAATAAAAATCTTTTAAAAAAACAAAGCAATAAAAAAGGCCACCAAGGATGCCATCAGAGGTGTTCCCCCAGGCCCAGAGCTCAGAGAGGGGACAAGCCCTCAGAGAGGGGACAAGTGCTTCACGGGGGAGGGGTGATCAGAGGGTAGCAGGTGTCCCTCAGGTTTAGCAACAGGAACCCACTGCTGACCCTGGCCAGGGGCACGTTCAGGGGAGGGGTGGGAAGCTAAGTGTTGGGAAGAAATGAACGGGAGCCTCAAACTACAAGCCCACGTGCTATACTGTAGGTGATGAACGGAAGATGAAAACGTGGTTTCTGTTTGTTTGTTTTTAGGCACTGCTTTGGATTCTTACATTTCAAGCTGGCGTGCGGAGCCAAATGAATGAATGATGAAAAGTAAAAAAGCAATCGCTCCTGTCAAACAGCCAGAACTCTGTAGGCAGCCAAAGGGCTATAAAGAGCCCCTAAATTAGAGCTGTTTCTGCTCATTCGGATGCTGGGCCCTGCTCATGAATTCATGAATTCTTATAGAACCCCCTTAGGCAGGCAGCCTCTTATCCTTCTCCGCCTGTCTGGGGAACCTAACTTTCCTAATACCTTGACCACACACCACCTGTTTGCGTTCGCAATGACTTGGCTACTCCCCACAATTCTGCGGGGCCGACAAAAGCAGAGATCAGCAGCCTGCTGGTGCAGATAAGGCAAATGTCGCCAGCAAACGTGGGGCCACACTGGAACGCAGGCGCTGTGTTAATTCCGTCACCCCAGGCTAGCTGAAGCAGCAATAAAAATGAAAAGAAGAATGTCAAAATGAGCCCATGCCTGGGCACTATTTTGGTGGTAATGAATTCCACACTGCAACAGTATTTCCCGCTGAGGGGACCGTCTCTAACTTGGAAAGCAATTCCAAATGAACCACCTGGCACTGCCAGCCAGATGTCGTCTAGCCTCTCCTTTAAACAGATGTTCACTGAGCAGGGGCACCGCTCTCGGCAGAAATCAACCACAGGGGCGCCTGGGTGGCTCAGTGGGTTAAAGCCTCTGCCCTCAGCTCAGGTCATGATCTCAGGGTCCTGGGAAGGATCTCCACATGGGGCTCTCTGCTCAGCAGGGAGCTTGATTGTCCCACCCCACCCCCCACCGCTCCCGCCTCTCTGCCTACTTGCGATCTCAGGTTTGTCAAATAAACAAATAAAATCTTTAAAAAAAAAAAAAAAAAAGGAAACCAGAGTTCTCCAAGTATTTTGGTTGGTTTTAAAGCTGCTCCTAAGGAGTCAGAGGGTTCTGCAAAACGGAGCTCAAAACTGGCCGGGGCTGGCGTGGTCCAAGAGCATCCGTTCCGCTCTGGTCCTCTTTCTCCACCTGCCCGGGGAGTGGGGGAACAGCACAATTAGCGGAAGCCCGGGCTGGCAGGGGCGGTGAGAAAGGAGAGCTGGCGGCTCCCTCCTCCTCAGCAAAGGGGCAGGCATGGCCCAGTGGCCCAGCCAGATCGAAACCCTCTGTCTGGGGACGCCTGGGTGGCTCGGTTTGTTAAGCAGCTGCCTTCAGCTCAGGTCATGATCCTGATCAGCCGGATCCCAAATCGGGCTCCTTGCTCGGCAGGGAGCCTGCTTCTGTCTCTGCCTCTGCCTGCCATTCTGTCTGCGGGTGCTCGCTCGCTCTCTCTCTGACAAATAAATAAAATAAAATCTTTAAAAAGAAAGAAAGAAAGAAAGAAAGAAAGAAAGAAAGAAAGAAAGAAAGAAAGAAAGAAAGAAACCCTCTGTCTGTCCTGGGGGCCCAGACCGCACTCTGCTTCAAGCAGCCCTCAGGACTGGGGAGACGGAAAAGGCCTCTGGGCACGGCAGCCCCCGCTCCAGTTGCCTCATGAAGCAGTTTTTAAAACACCAAACCCGAGCCTAAGGAATGTAGCTGTCCCCCCAGGCCCTTGGAGGAGATTCTTAGCACCCACTGGCACACCCAGAACACCCCGCAATCCCTCAGTGCACAGTGGGGATTGACTTAAGGCTGCAAATCAGAACGATATAAGGAAACCTCACAAGCTAGTTTTTTCAATGGATGAAGAGCAGGCTAGTAGCTACCCCTTCGTTTTTCTGTTGGTTGCTGTTGCTGCTACAACAAATTTCAACAGATTTAAAACACTTTTTTTTTTTTAAATCTTCTAGTTCTGGAGGTTAGAAGTCCAACACAGGTCTCACTGGGCTACAAGCAAGGTGTCAGCAGGACTGTGCTCCTTCTGGAAGCTCTCAGGAGAGTCCACCCCCTTTTCCGGCTTCTCAAGGGTGTGTGTACATCTCTTGGCTCCTGGCCCCTCCGTCTTTGGGTCAAATCTTCTATCACGTCGCTCTCCGCTGACTCGCTCTAGCGCCTTTGCCTCTATCCTCCCTAGTTAAAGGATCCCTGTCTTCCAGCTGGCCACGATACCCAGGGGAATCTCACTCAGTCGCCGCTGATGAGCTGCCACAACTCTCCCTTACTCGGAACCGGACAGCCACAGGTGCCAGAGATCAGGGCATGGCCCTCCGTGGGAGCCTAGCACAGCTCCGCCTCTCCTACTTTCGTCCACGCAGTTCCCACACGTTTTGGTTAGGACACATTTAGGATGACTTTAAGCTTTTAGAGGCAAACCAAGGCTGACCGATCAGGGGACTTGCGAGCAAGACTCAGGCAGAGCAGAGCCTGGGCTGGGAGACAGGACCCCCTGCGGCCAAGCCTCTCCAAGCACACGGAGATCAGCAGAGGATTACATGCCAAGGGCGAAGAGGAGGGGTGGACACACAGCAGGAAAAGCACCAACACCAGGTGGTGGAAGAGCCTAGAAACTCAGTGCACCTGGAAGGTCTCTTTCCTGAACTCACCAGAACCCAAACCGGCTCCTCCCCACAAGCCCCTCTGAGCAGCCAAAAGGCCTCCTCTCTCTATTGGAGAGAGAGGGATCTACTGGATCCCCATCTCTACTGGAAATAGCTTCAGCCCCTTCCTCAGTCCCTGCAGAGGCCAGAGGCTGGCTCTCAGGGCATTGTTGGGGGGAGGGGTTAAATAAACATGTTGGAGCTCCCTCGTGTCCAAAATGACAGAAGGGGGGGGATGTGACCTGTGACAGCAAGGAAGGGACCGAAAACCAATCAAAACATGTGACACTAAAAGGCCAACCGTCCCCAGACCCTGTCAGTCCAGGGCAATGACTGCCCTGTACACTCGGGGGTGACGCAGCTCTGGGCCAAGCCTGTACGTGCCCCTGTGGCCTGGTTGGCTCATACCCAGTATCCAGAGTAGGCCCCCCGCGGGGCTTCTGCCGGGACCCCAGCCTCGCCTCTCAGGGCCCCCGGCACGTGGCACCCCCTCTGCTCTCCTCTCTCCCCTCCCGACCAACCCCAACCCAGGGACCACACGCTGCCCCGACTCTCATTTGTTTTGCTTGAACTACAGCGAATTTTTACTAAATGGAGGTATAAGTCATGCACCGTACAGCGCACCCTACAACTGAATGGTTCTTAGAACATTCACAAACTTGTGCAACCATCACCTCTATCTAGTTCCAGAACATTTTCATCAGCCCAAAAGGAAACTGCACTCACTCATCAATCCCTCCTTGTTCCTCAGTTCCCCACCCCCAACCCCTAGCCTCTGGTGACCACTCACTCATCTACTGTTTTGTCCCTGTGGATTTGCCGACTCTGGACATTTCATATAAATGGGATAATATGTGGGCTTTTGTGTCTGGCTTCTTTCACTTCGCATATTATTTTCTAGGTCTGCACTGTGTATTTTTAAATTTTAAAACGTGGCTTGGAATGTTTTAGGTAGCGTGAATAATAATTACTAACAGAGGTCACTGGGGCATCCATCTGTATTCAGTCCTCCAAACAACCCCATGAAGTGGATGTTGTGGTTATCCCCATTATACAAATGAGGACACTGAAGCACACAGCAATTAAATGACTCACTCCTAGGAGCGCTGGCCAAGCTTGCTCCAAAGCCTGCACTCTCCCACCGCCAGCTGGGCTCCTTCTCTTTAAGGGGGCAGGTACTCAGCAGCCAGTGGCTTGCCCACACATTCGTCACCCTTATTCTCGGCTACTTTCCATATGTCTGTGACCTGCCCCATCCCTGGAGGCATCTACATTTGTGAACCCTGAGTTCGAGTCCTAAAGCTCGCTGGGCTGCTCATTTTTCATCTGAGAAATGGGTTACCACAAAGTTACTTTTTTTTTAAGATTTTATTTATTTATTTCAGAGAGAGAGCATGCGCACATACACGCACAAGCTTGGGGGAAGGGGCAGAAGGGGAGAGAATCCCAAGATGATTCCACACTAAGTGTGGGACCCAACGCGGGGCCCCATCTCACAACCCTGAGATCACAACCTGAGCCGAAATCAAGAGCTGGATTCTCAACCAACTGAACCACCCAGGCGCCCCACCACCAAGTTACTTTTCAAGGTCATATGTGAGTGCCCATAAAGGACATGAGAAAAGGAGATGGGTCAGGGTGCCAACCCTTCCGGGTGGTTATGAGGGGTCCCTGTGGGTGGCGCACTGAAGGCCCGGTGCCTGCAAGACACTCAGGAAATGGAAACTTTATTATCATTACCGCCCACCTGCACCACTGGAGACTCCTCTCCTCACTGCACAAGAGATCAGCTTCCTATTTCTGTAGGTGAATTCAGGCACCATACTTGTCATCAGAGGATTTTTTTCAGAACTAGTAAAATACACACTGGACTAAAAAGCCCTCCCAAATTAGAACAGGGATGACTTGGTAACCACGCTTTTAAACTCCTGGAAGCCTGAAGCCTGTCTCAACTTGCCAGAGCCCGAGGGGATTTCATGAATCATGCTTCGAGTTCTGTGTGCTGAGGGCTGCTGGTCTTTCTTGGTCACAGGTCACTACTGAGGACTGGGACCAGGTATAAATAAAATGGCTCTTGCACAGGCCCACCCACTCCACCACTGTGAGGCTCCAAGAGAGGCAGCTCTCAAACTGCAACTGTCCAGACTCCCAGAGCAGCCGCAATTCAAAGCCCGTATTTGTCATGTTGTTTTGCACAAAAGAGCCACAAAGCAAGTTCCCCACCTGGAAGCAAAAGCTTCCTCCGGTTCAGTTCTCTGAATTACAATCAAGAAGATCACTAAGTAGTCGTCTTATCCGGGTGGGATCCTGGCTCAATCTCTTCCAAGCTATGTGACCAGGGTCCCCGCGCTAATATCTAACCAGCAAAACTGTTGAGGCAACTATAACCACCAAGCTTTGTGAGGTGCCTCGCACACTCCCGTTCCCCTCAAGATGCCTTTGTTGTTGCGCATAATAGGGCCAAGCAAACCAGGCAAGGTTCAGAGAACATTCCCAAGGCAGGAGCGCGGCCTCCAGGTGCTTAGAAGCAGGACTGTGCAATCAGACAAGCCTGGGGTCAAATCTTAGCTCTGCCACCTGAGGCAAGTTACCTCCCTCTTCCCTGGGCCTCCATTTCATCTGTAAAATGGTTACACTGGTTCAATTTCCTCTGCCACCTCCTAAAGCATGTAGTATAACCTGTGATGGCGAAAATCGAGACCTGCTGATTTCCCTTCCTCCCCTTGTCAATGTGCATACCATGGTGAAGACTTCCAGAAGGTATCCTTGAAGGGAATGTCATTTTTCTAACTTTTCTGCACTTCCACTTTCAACGTGAGCCAATCAAGTGACCAGACTTTTTCCCACAAATGCATCATAACAAAATTAAAATGTTAACCCCCAAGAAGCAAAATGAAACGGAAAATTCAACCGCCCTGTAACTTGTTTTATCTTCCTTCATGGCACTGACAATGTATTACGGAGACTGTGACATTGTTTGTCTTCTACCCCCCCCCCCCCAACACCCGGACATTAGGTCCATGAAGAGACAGTCTTAGTCTTGTTCGCTGCTGCATCATCTGTGTCTGGAACAGAGCCTGACACCTTTGCAGAATACTGAATGGCTCTTCTTGTAGCAAGTCCAGAAGGGCTGCCCACATGAGAAACATTTCCACATCTTTTGCAAAACTGCCTGAGACTGCCTACTGTTTTCCAGTGTTCCCCATAAGTAACATAAATCTCACTAGAACCTAACACGAGGACAAAGTTTTGTTTTTGCTGAGCTCATGTTTTTCACGAGCTGAATTTGCCTTCCTCGTCAGGGAGCTCAGAGCATAACTCTGTGTTCAACTGCAGCGTTTTCCTCAAACCTCTTTCTGATGTGGAGACGGGATATAAATAAGTGTGAGAAGATTCTGTCTGTACACGTCGGAGGGCCTATTTTTAACCACGCACTGCATTTATCCTAAGATGCTTCTCAAACTTAAATGTGCCTGCGAATTACCCAGAGATCTGCTTAAAATGCAGAATCTGACTCAGTCGGTCTGGGGCGGGGTCTGAGATGCTGCATTCCCAACAAGTCTCAGGTGATGCCTATGAAGGCCCTGGACCACAGTCCGAGTACTGAGGGTTTAGGAAACTTGCTCCCTTGGTTCAACAGCATTTCTCACTCCACCTCCTTGGCAAAAGTCGCCCATGCTCCCTACCCCCCACCCCGGGCATCAGAAGCACCTGGGGAGCTGGTCAGACTTACAGCAGATCGCTGCCCCCCACCATCCCGTCCCCGCAGAGATCCTGACAAAAGGGGGTAAGAATGCGCCCAGGAAGCTCCCCAGGTGCTTCTGCGGTAGGTGGCCTCGAAACACATTTTGAGAGGCCCCGCTCAAGGGAATGAGTGCGCTCTCTTCAAGGTTTTCCCAGCGGCAATCTCCTGGGGACAGCTGGTGTCACCAGTGGTGACACCTTGTGCAGGATTGTAAATGGGATTTTTATTCCGCTGTTTCTAGCTCGGTCCCCCATCTCCGACCACACGGATCGCGGCAAGGTCAGAGTCCCCGCGGGCCCGGGGTTCGCACCCCCATAGCCCCGCACAGCCCCGCCCACCTGCCCGCAGCGTCCGCCGCAGGCCCGCGAGGCGGGGGCCGGGCCGCTCATGCGCAGCACGGGGCCGCGGGGCGCCGAGCTCCCGCCCTGCGGCCCACAGGGCGGGGTCCCCGCGCGCCCCCCGCCCGCCTTACCTCTTTGGACCAGAGTGGCCAAGGAGAAAGCGAGGCAGATGAGGAAAGCCGAGCGCCAGACCACCATGGCTGGGAGCGCGGGCGGAGAGGCGCCGGAGGAGCGCAGTGAGCGCGAGAGCGCCGGAGGGGGAGGTCAGGGAGGCCGGGAGGCCGGGAAGGCGCTGGGACCGAGGAGGAGGAGGAGGAGTCGCAGGGGGAGGAGTCCCGCCGCCACGGCGGGGCCCCGCCCAGAGCCGGCGCGCGCGGCCCAGCCCCGGGAGGGCGGAGGAGGGGCACAAGCGCTGGCGCACAGGCGCTGGCGCCGGGGGCGCGCTCGGGGCGCGCCCGGCCGGGGCCCGGCGAGGTGGGGCGGGACTGCGACTGTGGCGCGAGGGGCGGAGCTAGCCTGCCGCCCCGGGGGCGGGATCGCTGAGCGAGGGGCGGGGCCCGTGGCTCCCAGAGGGTGGGGCGGCCTTCGTTGGGGCGAGAGCCCGCGCGTGGCGGGTTGCCCGCGGGCCACTCCACCCCCGGTGCTCCGGAGGCGCGCCTGCGGGCCCGAAGCAATGTGTCCACAGGGGCAGAGGAGCCGGAGGCGCGGGCGGCCAGGGCGTGCGGGGATTTCCACTCGGCGCGCCAGACTCCTCCCGGCCCGGAGCACACGGCAGGTGCGCTGTGCCAGCCGGGTGACCTTGGACAGGGCTCTTCCCCTTCTGGACTTGGCGTCCTCCCGGTAAAAGGCTGTTCCCTGGGAGCCCCTCCAGCTGCGGCCCCGGGACTCAGCACCCGTGCTCTAGCCCCAGTCGCTGGGGCTGAGGTCGCTCTTCACTGGGCTGGCTGCCCGGCCCCTCGCCGATCCCTGCGGGAAACTGTAGGGCAACCCCGTCCGGAGATGAAAGAAAAGAGCCGTTTTCGTGGCAGCCCGCTGTTGGCAAACAGCGGCACGTCTCGAGGAAATGAGTCCAAGGGCGGGGGCGCCCGGGCACGCTGGGGGTGGGGGGGCGTGCGACCTTGGAGCCGCAGCGCCGAAGACCCGGGGGTTGGGAGGGAGGATGAGTGGGAGAGACGGGGTCAGCTCCCCGCAGGCTTTGACGATTGCGCTGAAAGCGCAAGTTCACATCTGCAGCGCCTCTGTACTCGGTGATCGACAGATGCGCTGCAGTCCTTTCCCATAAAGCCTCGCAAACCGAGACCATCTTCGGGGCTGGGCGAAATCAGATTCCAACACTGCCTTCAACAACAGAATGCCCGCCGCAGCCTTTGATGTGAGCACCCTCAAGAAGGGCTCCAGCTGCAGCCGGCTTTCCAGGACAAAGAGTGAGCCCCACTTCTCTCCGGAGTGGCAGAGCGGCGGCGTCGAGCCTGCCCCTGCCGGCCGGCGCTCTGAATCCTGCGGCTGGCAAAGCAAAACGTATAAAGAGTGAGTTAATACCTTAATTTTCAGGCAGTACTTATCCTGTGACACTAACTAGCTGGAGCGTTAACGGAAATAGCTAGTCCTTACTGAACACACACTATATACGCGGCATAGTTCGGGCATTTTACCCCTATTTTGTATTTCTCACAACTTCATGTATCACCTCAATAATTAATAAGGGAAAAGGAGTAAAATGAAGGTTCTCTGAATTTGGGGGAGTTAAACAGCTACAGTGCCCACAGTGTCAAAGAGGCAGGAGGACCCCTAGGAACCCCAGTGAGTGCATGGCTAAGAGCATGGGCTTTGGAGCCGGAGAGGGTTGAGATCATGGCTGGAGCCAATAAGGTTGTGTGGAGGATTAACTGATATGGTGAAAAGTGCGAGACCTGAGACAGAGTGAGCACAGAAGCGGTCTTGTTAGTCCTGGAACTTAGTCCTGGAACACCTAAAGAAATATGGTTACTGCGAAGTTGAGCCGTGAATTCCAGGCTGCAAGTATGGCCCCAACTTTCCCAGCAACTCAGGGGTGTTCTGGGCCATTCCCTGGTGCCTTGGCCTCAGTGGCCCCATCTGTACAAGGAGGGCACCAGACGTCATGGGCTGGAGAGTCCCTGCAACCTCTGAGGGGCAAACCCTACCACCTATCTACTCCTCCACACTGGGGAGGCATGAGGAGGCGAGGAAAAGGCAGTCACCAGGGAGTAGAGAGTCACACCCAACTGGAACTTTACCTGCTAAACAGGCAGTAGAGCTGCCCAGATCCCACCAGCTAAACCACTGGCCACAATGTAACAACACAGCAAAACTATTCTCTGCCTCAGGGTAGAAGGCCAAATCCAGCCCACCTGCCTGTTCCTACAGCCTGCAAACTAAGAGTGGTTTTTGCGTTTTTCAGTGGTTTAAAAGATCAAAAGAAGGTTATTTTGTGACATGGGAAAAATAATACAAAAGGCAAAGGTCAGGGTCCATGAAGTTTTGTAGGAATAGCCAAAACCCATGCATTTCTGTATGGTCTGTGGCTGTTTTTGCACTACCAAACCAGAGATGAGTAGTTGCAATAGACACCATGGACCCTGCAAAGTCACAGTATCTACCACGTATCCCTTTCCAGAAAAAACTTTGCCAGCCTTCATTCTAGTAAACTGAGCCATGACAAGGATGAATATTAACAGGTGATGGTGTGGGACTTCAGAGTGTGCTCCTCCCAAGCAGGGGATGAGTACTGGAGAGGACCTAGGAATCAGAACCAACAGAAAAGGATGATGCTTACCATGTGCCAAAAACCACTCATTCAAAAAAGAAAAAGAAGCCATTAATCAAAATACTGCAAGTGTCTGAGGTTAGTTACCATATCAGATAACTCTCCCTATTATAATGACTCATCTGGGGTCCAGTTTGTCTCTCAGTCTCTTATAAGTTAGGTTAGTGTGAGTCTCAGAGGGCTGATGGCATGGAGGCCCTGATCCTGCCAGGCTGAGGTCCCACCCAGAAGTTGATGAGCCCCTCAGTCAGGTAGCTGCTACTCCACTACATTGCAGTTGAACGTGGAGTTGATTCACATACAGGAAATTTGACGCTTAGAAACTGGGATTCGATGCACCACCATCCTGTGCCATATGTGCAGACATACAGACACTCCCTGCTACCACTGCACGTGGGTGCTGGGACCAACTCCTGGCCAAGCCCACCTCGGATTCCATACCAGCCCCTTGACTCTACCCTCCTGCTACCCTTTGTACCTTCCTGAACTTCTTCTCTCCTTAAAATTGTCACCAGTTGGAAAGCCATGTGGCCTGACAAGCTCCTCTCCCAAAATGCCCACCTCTCCTCAGCTCTCACCCAGACAGGAAAGTGGTGCCCAGACCAATGGCCAAGAGGCTGGCCTGGGGGTAAGAGAGGCATGGATGGGGCTGGGATGGCTGCCCCTGGCCTGAGGTAGGCTTCTGAGGGCTAGCTTGTCATTCCGCTACTTCCCAACCTTCTGCCCCCCCACCCCCGCGGCACACCATATCCTTAGGGAGATGTGTTCCAATTTCCAAAACAGCTGTATGTCACTATCACAAGCCCCTCCTTGCTGTTGAAGGTACTCATCTGGGATGCACCACTGTCCATGGCAGGAGTGTCATTTCCTGGTAAACCCCGCCCCCCGCCGCCACCACCACTGATTGTGGGGCACCAGAGTGGAGAGGGAGTTCACATGCCAGCAGGGTCACGGACAAAGTCTTTGCCCCAACTCAAGCTCACCCTTTGGCCCAGGGTCCCAAGGCTGCTCAGCTATGCCCATAGCTTCAGAGGCCCTTCGGCAGCATCCTCTCTCCTCCCACAGCTTTGGGCTTTAATCCCTCAAATCAGACTGGTTTCTGGGGCCTGGTTCCATAGCAGTTGGGAGAGGGACGCCACACTCTCCACTCCTGCTCCCCGCGGTGCAGGCAGACTTCCAGACAAAGACTCCTTGCATAGCAATGGGAATGCAAGCAGCAACTGCAGGGTGGGGAGCGTCCTGGGCTGCAACAGTTCCCCAGAGGCAAGTCTTCAGGGGTCCCAGGCAAAATAAGAAAAATGTGGTTGTTGTGGCAAGTCCCCCCCCCCCCAGCAAAAGTGAGAGTACTGACCTTTATTCTGAAATCATGGATTTTTGTGTGGTACACAAAAGTCCTTTATTTCACGAAGAGATGGTAGTGTTTGGTTTAATGAGGTTATTTTGCAAAATAAAAAATTGGCAACTGTATCTGTCCCTAAATTAAAAGAAGGGAGGAAGGAAGAAAGGAAAAGAAAGAAAGGGAGGGAGGAAGGAAGGAAGAGAAAGAAAGAAGAAAAAAAAAAAAAAAGAAAGGAAAAGAAAAATCTACTTGCTAGTGAAATTCACAAGTCTGGGAACCATCAGCTATACCAGCAATACTCAGCCCACCCAGGTCCCTGATAGGCAGGAAATTTTTGGAACACACTCCACGTGTAAACAGAAAATGGATTCTCAAACAATGTTCCCTCACACTTTTTTGAGTTGTAAGCCAATTGCCCCTCAGTATCCTCTCCCTCTCCACGGTGTTCTTATTCTCTCCTCTGCTGGATTTTATAGTAAGGCAAGGTCACACAGAGCCTTGAGTGCCATGCTAATGACAACGATTTGGTCCTGAGAACAAAGGGAAGCCACTCAAGGGTTTTAAGCATGACAGAGAGGCAGGGAAAGTGGTCCACAAGAATGGCTGTTGGCCTTATCTAGAGGGAGCGGCTGGGAGCCATGCCCCTGAAGAGAAGAATCTGGATTCAGGGGATGTATGCTGGAGGTAGCAGTGGTTGTAGTAAGGAGGGGATGTGTGTGTAGGCCGGGCCCTGTTCTCAGGGCAAGGGAGAAAAGCAAGTCCAAGGGGCCTGTGGGGAGGAGACAGATGACAAGAAATTATACCTTCATGTGACACAGGCAGTTGCAGGCAAGGGGAGCACCTCCCAGCTGGACAGCGAAGGTCGAACCGACTTCAAGGAAGATAGTCCGTGGTGCGCATAGATAGGGGATGTGAGGGCGGGGGTGCGGAGAACCTGAGAGAAAGACCTGGAAATGAGTGAGGGCACAACGTTGGGAATTTGAGGTGGCTGGAATCAGGTCAGGCACAGAGCTGGTGAGATCGGACTGTATCCAGTCACAACTGGGAACCTTGAGTCGTTTTAATGGGGGCTGGGGTGAGGCTGCAAAGTGACAAGATCAGACTGGCATTTCATGGATCACTTTCTTCCAGGAGACTCAGGAGTGCGTTCCTCGTACAGACGCCAGCATTGGCCTTCTAGTGAAAAGCCTGCGACTGATGGGGTGCGGAGGCACGGAGAAGCGTCGCTCGCCCCCAGAAGGGACCCTTTGATCAGAGCAGTTTGTAATCCTATGCCACAAATTCTTCCGTGAGATAGCAGTAATCTCATATCTCTCTGTTTGTTTGTTTGTTTTAAATTCTTGTTACAATTCCCATTTGGGGTTTGAGGTGTTTTCTTACCACACCAAGCACCAGACAGTGAGGATAGTGGCAATGATGGTCACGATGAGAACAATATGGAAGGAAGCACAGACAGGTGCAAAATGCCAGTGGGTCACCACTTGGTTTCAAGTCTCATTATCATGAGAAGGAGTCCTCTTCTTTGGAAATCTAAATGCAGAACACCAAGCCGTCTTCTGGAAGCCTGCGTGCCAAGTCAAGCAGGGCAAAACCTTATACCTGCATGTTTTCCTAATGTGAGAAACTGTTCTGCAAATTTCCTTCTAGTGCTCAGTCAAGTTAATATGAAATTTGCATAAGCACTTGGCAAAAAATAACTTATGTGTCTGTAATATTTCCGAGGCAGCATTTTCTACTCTGAATCCTAACCTCTGCAGGAATAGGACTTAACATTTGCCCCTCAAATGCAAAGGAAGAGTACCTTATTTAACTTACCCAGTCAAGTCTTCCCATGAAGCGCTTCGGAAACTCAAGCCACAGAAACCAACATGTGGTCTCTTTAGGTCTTTTCATGTCATCAAAGCAGTCCAGAAGAAGTTACAGAACACAAATGTGGAAAATAGCACCCCTTTACTAGTAATAGCATTGCATTAAAAAATAGCTCCTGTTGCTTTTTGACAGGCATTGCCTCCCCTTTAGGGCAACACACACACACACTCACACACACACACACGCACATGTGTAGTGTGCTAATGTATGTGCAGTTGCATATGAACTCCTATGCAAACATCAAACCTGTTCGCAGACTTTTATCACCTGCTATGGGTAAACTGAGGCAGAGAAAAACTGAGGCAGCCGCGTGGATCTGCCTTTAACTGGTTATATGAATTTCAACAAAAATCGATTATCATGTATCGATTGAGTACCTGCCAATTCTACTTCAAGACTTCTCAGAGCACCCCCTTCTCTCCATCTCTAAGGACACCCAACCCAAGTGACCTGCTGAGGACCTCTAAGAGAAAAAAGAGCGTCTTGAATCTGGCCCTCACTTCTTCCCCACTGTCCGGTGCACTCTTCACACTAGGGGAAGAAGAATCTTCTGCAAGTCGTAAGTTGGCGCTCACAGCCTTCCCTTGCTCAAGCCCCCAGTCACCTCTTCCTATTTTTCCTGGGATCCGGTCTAAACTCGTGAGCTTGGCCTTCAAGCCCCTGCTGGACTTGGCCCCAGATGACCTCTCTGGACTGTCTCCGTCCCATCCACTCGAGGCCCCCCCCGGTGGGTTCCAGCCTCACTGGGGCACCCCCAGCTCCCCACACCTCAGTGCTCCTTCCTGCCTCTGTGTGTCCGCTCATGCTGTCCTATCTCTCTCTCTCTCGCTGGTATAAAAATATGTATTTATTTTACCAAATCAGTCAGTGGTTTTCCTCAAATTTGTGGAACTATTTTATTTTAATTCCAGCGTCGTTAGCGCACAGTGTTGTATGAGTTCTACACATCACTCCGCTCACCTTCACCCATGTCACCCACCCCCACCCCCTTCTCCTCTCATAACCATCAGTGTGTTCTCTACACCTAGAGTCCGTTCTCTGGTTTCTCTCCCTCTCTCTCTCTCTCTCTCGTTTTTTGCTCATTTGTTTTGTTTCTTAAATTGCACATAAGTGGAATCATATGGTCTTTGTCTTTGTCTGACTGACTTCTTTTACTTGGCATTCTACTCTCTAGATCCATCCACGTTGTTGCGAATGGCAAGCTTTCATTCTTTTTTATGGCTGAGTAATATTTCATAATAGTTATCATATTATTTTTTAAGATTTTAATTATTTATTTTTCAGAGAGAGAGAGTACAAGCAGGGGGAGAAGCCGGCAGAGAGGGAAGCAGGCTTCCTTCTGAGTAGGGAGCCAGAAGTGGGGCTCGATCTCAGGACCCTGGGACCATGACCTGAGCAGAAGGCAGATGCTTAACCTACTCAGCCACCCAGGCGCCCCATGTCACATCTTCTTTATCCAGTCATCTATTGATGGGCACTAAGGCTGCTTCCATAATTCGGTTATTGTAGACACCGTTGCAATAAACATTGAGTTAGTGTTTTCGTATTCTTTGGATATATACCCAGTAGTGGAATTACTGGATCATATAGTCATTCCATCTTTAACTTTTTGAGGAATGTTTGTACTGTTTTCCACAGCAGCTACACCAGTTTGCATTCCTGTCAGCAGTGTGAGAGGGTTCCCCTTTCTCCACATGCTCGCTTGCTGTTTCTTGGGTTGTTGATTCTAGCCATTCCTACTGGTGGTTGGGGATATCTCATTGTGATTTTGATTTGCATTTCCCTCATGATGAGTGATGTTGAGCATCTTTTCACGTCTCAGTCCCTTCTGCCTTTATGCTTTCTCCCTGGGCCAGCTTATTCCCACTCACATGCAGATCACGCCCGCCTTTACCTTTCTAGCCCTGCTTCTCCTGGGAACCCAGACGTGTAACTTCAAATGCCTGCTCTGCATTGTCTAACGCTTTTTCAGAGGCGTTGCGATGTCCAAATAAGAACTGCTCATTCTTGTCCCGAAAACCACCCTGCCGCTCCCCGACGCGGTCCGCATCTCCGTGAATGGCACCACCGACCTCCCAGGTGCTAGGGGCCCAAACCTGCCATCTAAATGTGTTTGGATACGTGCACCCACCTCGGCCCTGAATCACTGCACAGCTCCCTCTGGCCCATTCTCCACCCAGCAGCCAGGGGGAGCCTCTTAAAAAAGTAAATCCGATCATGTCCTCTAGCTTAAAACCCATCAGTCTGGCGGTCAAGGCCCTTATTCTCACTCAGAGCAAATCCAGATTCCTGTCCATGCACGTGATCTGTCCTGGGCCCCCTTCCTGCTTCATGCCTCTAGGTGTTCCCCTGTGTTTCCATTGTCTACAGCGACCTTCCTTCCCTTCTGCCCCTGGCTGGCTCCAGTTTATCCCTTGGTCCTTACTAGAATGTACGCCCCCCACCCCTGGCCAACCAGGGAGGGCGAGGGGCACACCTGCTCCCACAGCCTCTATGCTGGACCCCAACGTAGCCCTGGGCTGGCTGCTTTGAAATCTGCTGCCTCCCACCGGTCCCGGTTCTCAGCCCTGGTGACGTGAAAGAATCATTCTGCTTAAATTGAGGCAAAACTCACAGAACATAAAATTCACCCTTCCAAAGTACACTCGTGGCGTTGCACTGTTACTATTTACTTCCAGAATATTTCCGTCATCCCCAAAAGGGAACTCCTTCCCTGTGCACAGCCCCTCCCTACTTCCCCTCCCCCAGCCCCTGGCAACCACTGATCTCCTTCTGTCTCTGTGGATTGGCCTCTTTGAGACATTTCATACAAATAAAATCCTACAATATGTGGCCTTTTGTGTCTGGCTTCTTTCATTTAGCACTATGTCTTCAAGGCTCCCCCATGGCTGTGGCGTGGCTTAGAACCTCGTTCCTGTTTTGGCCGAATAATATGCCATTGTGTCTCCATCCATCAATAGCTGGACGTTTGGGTTGTTTCCAGCTTGGGGCTCTCGTGACTAATGCTTCTGTGAACGTGAGAGTTTTTGCGTGACATATGTTTTCATTTCTCTTCAGTTGGTACCTGAATTGCTGGATGTCAAGGAAGCTTTTAAAATTGCCCCTTCCAGGCCCTGCTCCGCAAGATTGCCATGTGCTTGGCCTGAGGTGGGGTTAGGCACTAGTGTTTTTCTAGGGGTTCCACTGACAAGCCCTTGTGCACAACTAAGGCTGTGAACCACGGATGGAGACCATGGTTGGGCCAAGTCCCACCCACCGTCTGTCTTCATGTGGCTTGCCAGCTAAGAATGGCTGAGAAAAACTAGAAAGAGGATTTTGTGACACGTGAAATGATGTGACCTTCAGATCACACAGCCACCCCCGTTCATTTACCTGTTGTCTACAACTGCTTTGGTACTCCTGGGGCAGAGTTGAGTGAATAGTTGTGACAGAGACTGAGTGACCCACAAAACTCAAAATATTTACTGTCTGGTTGTTCACAGAAACAGTCTGCTTGATCTGTCCGCAGCAGCAGGCATGGCGGACCCCTGTCTCCTGCCTGAAGTACTTTCTTCACTTGACTGCTTGAAACCCACTCCGTCCTGGAGCAGCTTCTGGGGAGCAGGGGGAAGCCCCTTTGGGGTAGGTCTATGGTGCCCAGAGTTCAAAACCTGTGGCATGGCATACTGTGGGGGAGGTATTAGGAGATCACTTGGAGGCTTGCGGCAGGTCACTGTCCTTTTCTGGGACGTCCCTTTCTCTTCTGTGAAGTGAGGGGGTTGGACAAGACTGTCTTGGCGGTCCCTTGCCGTTCTGAGTTCCCAGATGCACGGTTACCTGCGTCATCTTGTCGAGGCCTCTTGGCAACCCAAGGGGGCTGACTCCAAGAGTAGCAGCATTTTACAGACGACGCAACAAATCTTTAGGGAGGAAAAGTGGCATTAACCAGGTTACCTGGCCAGTCAGTGGCCTGCCCAGCATTCCCACTCAAGCGCAGCCAACCCCATTCATTCCCTCTGGTGAGATGGACGTACTGGGTACCTGCTCTTTGAGCCCGTGGGGTCACAGAGACCTTGGCGGCCTGGAGACCACACACGGCCAGGTGGTGGCTGGCTCCGTGTTATGTTGTGGATGTGGACAGCTGTGAGTGGAGCCCAAGACGAGAAGGAGAAGTTCTTTTTTTTTTTTAAGATTTTTATTTATTTATTTGACAGACAGAGATCACACGTAGGCAGAGAGGCAGACAGAGAGAGGAAGGGAAGCAGACTCCCCACCGAGCAGAGAGCCCGACGCAGGGCTTGATCCCAGGACCCTGAGATCATGACCTGAGCCGAAGGCAGAGGCCTAACCCACTGAGCCACCCAGGTGCCCCGAGAAGGAGAATTTCTTGAGAGGCCTTAGGCTGTGTGTCTGACGCTGATATGCCCAGTGTGATATGAGTAGGATCATATTTAATCTCAGTCTTCTGTGAGGGAGGGTATTAGCTCCCCGTGGCTGTTGTAATAAATCACCACAAACTTTGATAGCTTGAGAACAATACACATTGATTCTCTCATGGTTCTGGAGGTAAGAACTTCAAAATGAAGAGGTCACTAGGACTGTGCTCCCTCCGAAGCCTCTAGGGGAGGCTCCTTCCTCACCTTTTCCAGCTTCTGGTTGCTGTCAGGCAATCCTCAGTGTTCCTTGGCTTAGAGGAGCATGACTCTAGTCTCTGGCTCTGTCTTGGCACCGCCTTCCTACAAAGACACCAGTCACTGGGTTTAGAGCCCATGCTAAATCCAGTGTGACCTCATCTGGAGATCTTTAACTTAATTACATTTGCCAAGATCAGATTTCCAAATGAGATCTCATTCCACAGTTCCCGGTGGACATGAATTTTGGGAGGACACTATTCGCCCACCACAGGAGGCAATATTATTCTTGGTCTACAGATGAGAAAGTTGAAGCCTATTCTCATGTCTCGAGACCAGTTACCCTCATAGCTAGTTCCTTAGTGATCTAGGAACCAATGCCCAATTCTGGATCATTTTAACACCTCTCATCTTACAGAGAGGAAAAAAGACATACCAAAAACCCACATGACCCTTATCTTACACCATATGCAGACACTACCTCAAAATGGATCAAAGACTTACATTTAAGAGCTAAAACAATAAAACCTTTAGAAGAAAACATGGACTAAAATCTTCATGGCCTTGGATTTAGTCATATTGGTGGCTCTGACACCCAAAACAGAATCAATAAAAGAAAAAAATAGATAAATTGAGCTTTATCCCAAAACTTTTGTGCATCAAAAGGCACTGTCCACAGTGAAAAAGCAACAACCTACAGAATGGGAGAAAATATTTGCAAATCATATATCTGACAAGAGATTACTATAAACTGTTACAACTCAACAACAACAATGACAACATCAACAAAACAAACAACCTAATTTAAAAATGGGCAAAGGGCTGGAAGAGATGTTTCTCCAAAGGAGGTGTAGAAAGCCGGTAAGGACATGAAAGACTGTTCAACACTTCTAGTGACCAAAACCGCAATGAGCTACTCCTTCACACCTACTAGGATGATGGTAATAAAAAAATAGATCAACTCAAAATGACAAGGGCTGGCAAGGATACAGAGAAAGCAAAACTCTCATACACTGCTGGTGGGAATGTAAAATGTAAAATGGTGCAGCCACTGTGGAAAATACTATGGTGATACGTTCAAGAAATTCAACATAGATTTCAGTCTGGTGTCTATGCCCTGAGGAGGGGAAGGCAGAGGTTTGAACAGATGCTTCTGTACCCATGATCACCACAGCATTATTCACAACGGCCAAAACATGGAGACGACCCAGGCATCCTTTGATTGGTGAAAGGGTAAGCACAATGTGGCATGTACAGAAAATGGATAGTATTCAGCCATAAAAAGGAACACAGTTTTGAGAGATGAGACAATGTGGACGGGCCTTGGAAAACGTGCTTAGTGAGACCAACCAGATACACCAGAACAAATATTGCACAATTCCACGTGTAGGAAGCACGTAAGCTAGAACAGACGCATTGGTGGAGACGGAGAGTAGAATAGAGGTTACCTTGAGTTGAGGGTGCGGAAAAGAGGAAGTTATGATTTAATGGGTAGAGTGTGTGTTGGGAATGATGAAAACGTTTTGCATACAGATCGTGGCGATGGCTATGCAACATTGTGAATGAAATTAATGCTGGTGAACTGTGCATTAACAGATGGTTAAAATGATAAATATTATGTATATTTTACCACAATAAAAAAAAAAAACTTTTGAAAAGAAAACAGACCCCAAGAGCTTGAAGGAAAGCAGCTTAGGAGAGAACATGTGGGAGAGTCAGCTCCTCCCTTTGCCTCCCATGAATGCCTCTGGAATGCCCTGGAATGACTACGGGGCCAGCTTTCCTGGCAGGCATACTCTCTGGCTGAAGCCTTTCTGCGCAGTGCTCCCTGAAGCTGATTCTATCCCCGGGGTTTTGCCCCTTGTTTTCTGCTTAGGCAGAGCCCTAAGAGAAAGAGATTTCCATGTACCCGTATCTCCTTTTCTTGTCTTCTTCCTCTACACCCAGCCCGTTCCTGATCACAGGTCCAGCTTCCTATCACTCCTTTCTGGCCCCTGTCCCAGTCTAACAGAGCCCTGGGAGTGACATTTCCGTCTTGCTCCTCCATGCACCTGGCTGTGCTCTGATAGAGCCCCAGATTGCTTACCTTGTCTGTGCTCAGAAAGCAGGCTGACTTCCTCTGCTGATTTAGTGGTGGCTTGTCTTTGAGAGCTTCTGCCACCCTGACCATCTCCTCCCTTGGAACATGGTGTTTTCCTGGCTTCCCATTGCCTACACCATCAGGCTGCAAGCCTTGGTCTGGCGTTCAATGCCCAGCCTGCCCTGCCTTGGCACCTCTGGTCCAACAGGTTACTGCACTGTCCCCTGAGAGGGCTCGGTGCCTCCCTGTGTCCTTGCCTTTTCAGCTGAGGTTTCTGATCCCCACTGTGCTTCCCTTAGACTCTCTCTCTACTGGCATCCAAAGGCTAATGTCCCCTCAGCCCAAGGTCATCATGCATCTCTTTCTGGAGGTCTTCGTAGGTCAAATCTTACCTATTTAGCGGGGAATCCTCTGGTTACCACCTTGGGTGGGCACTGTTAGTTTTCAAATATACCCCAAATGTTGATTTTATCTAGACAGGAAGGCTTCTAGAAGCCAGGAACACGTCTTATTTTGTATTTCTGTATGCTGTGTGTGCAATTGGTATGAAATGAACGTGGGCCGGGTTGGCTTGGTGAAGGGGAGGGACACGTCTAGTTATCTGGTGCTTGGGTCCTTCCTTCCCTCTGCCACCTTTGCTCTTCCCGTCAGACTCTAGCAGAGGCGGTGGCCCTGGGCCCAGAGGGCAGGGAAGTAAGGAGGTCTCCCTCCGTCATCTGTGAGGATTTTCCCTTAGAAACTTGGACTTTTGAATTCTTCCAAGATGATCTTTCTGTGGCAAAAACTTGTGAAATAACTGAGTGGAAGTTCTCCCACTCGGAGATCTGCTCCCTGCTTGCTGCTGCCGCCCCTGCCCTGGATCCAGCTGTCACCGTATCACTGCACCTACTGCTCCCTGGTCCCGCTGCCTCCAGTTCTGGCCCCATGAATCCACGCTCTGCGCAACAGTCCTGAAATGGTCCTGATTTCTCTTCCGCTCCCCAGCTCATGAGTGGCAACTTGTCTCAGAGATAAAACCAAACTCCGGAGAGCAGTGTTCCAGGCGACCCGATCATCTGACCCTGGGTGTCAGGCCCTGTCATAACTCCGATGACTCTACTACTGCACTTAGAACACAATTTATTTCCAAAATGAAATGAGCATATCGATGCCTCTGGGGCTCAGTCCAGGCAATTCCTGGCTCCTGAAACTTTTGACCATTTGCAACAAATCCCAGCCTTCCTCCCACTTGGGACTTTGCCCCCGGATGAAACCAATAAATACTCAGCAAGAAAGGATGCTTGGGTGGCTCAGCGGATTAAGTGTCTGTCTTTGGCTCAGGTCATGATCTCAGGATCTTTGAATAGAGTCTACGTTGGGTTCCTCGCTCAGCGGGGAGCCTGCTTCTCCCTCTGCTGGCCATTCGCTCTCTATTTCTCTTTTTCTCACATACACACAAATAAATAAAACCTTTCATAAATAAAAAAAAATACTCTCTAAAGAAAGAAATAGGACACGATGAGATCCCACTTCACAGCCACTAGGGAGGCTATAATCAGAAAGGCAGATAGTGTTAAGTGCTGGTGAGGGCATGGAGAAGTTCAAACCATCCTACCCTCATCACGCAACTAGGAACACGGTCTTAGTTGGTTTGGCTGCTATAACAGAATCCCATAGACTGGGTGGCTTATAGAAACAGACATTTATTTCTCACAGTTCGGGAGGCTAGAAGTCCAAGATCAAGGCACCAGCAGATTCACGTTCTGGTGAGAGCCCTCTTTCTGGTTCACGGATGACTGTCTTCTCGCCATGCCGTCACACAGCAGAAGGGATAAGGGAGCTCTCCAAGACTCTTTCATAAACCCACTAATCCCATTCCTGGGGGCTCTCCCCCATGACCTAATCCCCTCCCAAAGACCCCACTTCCCAGTGTGATCACTTTTGGGTTAGGACACAAACTTTCAGTCTGTAGCAAATGTAAAATGTTTCCACTGCTACAGAAAGCTATTTGGGAGTTTCCCCATGGAGTTAAACATAGAGCCAGCAATTTCATTCCTAGGTATATAGCCAGGAGAAATGAAAACATATGTCCCTGCACAACTTGTACACGTGTGTTCATAGCAGCATTGTTCATAATAGCCATAGTGGAAACAACTCAAATGTCCATCAACGGATGAATGGGTAAAGAAAACGTAGTGTATCCATACCGTGGAATACCACGAACCAATAAAAAGGAAAGAAGTACGGATCCATGACGCAACACGGGGGAGCCTCCACCCAGCTGTGTGCTGAGTGAAAGAAGCCAGACACCGAAAACCACATACTGTATGATTCCATATACATGACGTGTCCAGAATAGGCAAACCCATAGACTCAGAAAAGAGATGGGCAGTGGCGTAGGGCTGGGGCAGGGAGGGGGAGGGAGGGTTGGGAAGTGCTGGCAAAGAGGGGCAGGGCTTCTTTTCCGGGGCATGAAAATGTTGTAGGATTAGATAGTGGTGATGGGCATAGACTAAAAACCACTGATTTGTACACTCGGAAGGTGAATGATGCAGCATGTGAACTGTATCTCAATAAAGCTGTTAAAAAAAAAAAAAAAAAAGAAAAGAACCAATGAGCAAATGTGTGTTAAGCAGTTACTCTGGACCCAAGACAGAGTAAGCATTTTGAAGGCATTAACTCTGTAATTCTCATCAAAGACTAAATGTTTGTGTTCACGTGAAATTGATGTATTGAAACCCTAAGCCCCAATGCTTTTTTGAGATAATTAGGTTTAGATGAGGTCATGAAGGTGGAACCCCCATGACGGCATTAGTGCCCTTAGAAGGAGAGACACCGGAATTCTTTCTCTCTTTTCCCTGTGAGAACACAGCAATAAGCCAGCTGTGTGTAAGCCAGGAAGACCGCTCTCACCAGAAACTGAACCCTGCAAGTACCTTGATCTTGGACCCTCGAGTCTCCAGAGCTGTGAGAAATAAATGTCTTGTTTAAGCTGCCCAGTCTGTGCTATTTTGCTTTAGCGGCCCAAGCTAAGACAGATAGGTACTAGGCTTATATCAGTCTTAAGACTAAAGAATCTGAGGCAGAGAAAAGTCGCTTGCCCCATGAGAGCACCAGGACGTGGGCCCAGGCAGACTGGCTGACTTCTCATGTACACAGCTGTGTGCTGCAGGTTTCATGGTCAGAAAAGGGAGAATTGTTTTTCGTTAGCACTCCAGAAGAGGGATTCCAAGGGTCCCCGACCCCTAGCAGTTGCTTGTCCCGGGGAGCCTGGCAGAATAGGGCTCTTGGATCCTATTTACAAAGGTTCGGTCCCATGTAGCTTCAGTCTTAAAATCTGGACCAGCGGACCCCGCAGGAGATCCACTCTGGAAGGCCAGGAGAGAGGGTGAACATCTCTGGCCTTCAGCTTTCCTGATGCCAGGGCCAGACCTCTGCCTCTGTACATGCTGGACCTTAAACATGGAGCAGAGGCATGGGGAAGCCCAGACTGGGGCCCAGCGTTGCTCCTTGCTAGTGGGAGACTAAAGGTATGGGCTCATTCAGTGGACAGAGGATGGCACTCATCTGCAGAGGTAAAGGCAGAGGGCAGGGACTCTGGAACATGCCAGCTATGGCTTCCAAATGTGGCTCTGCCACTTAGGGCATTTACTGTATGACCTTGTTCAAGTCACCTTGCCTCTGTGGACCTCACTGTCAGGATATGTAAAATAGTACTGTCAACAGTAGCAGCTTTTGATTTTGTTTGTCTTTTTTTTTTTCAATTTCTTATGTTAATTTCTTATTTTTTTAAAGATTTGTTTATTTGAGAGAGAGAGAGTGAGTGAGTGAGCAAGCAGATGAGAGAGAGAGAGAGAGAAAGCACACACAAGCCGGGGAAGAGGCGGAGGGAGAAACAGACTCTTTGCTGAGCGGGGAGCCTGATACAGGGTTTGATCCCAGGACTCTGGGATCGTGACCAGAGCCGAAGGCAGCACTCTGCCTACTGAGCCACCCTGGTGCCCTTGACTTTGTCTTAACTAGGATTTTGGCTAAGCAGGTGGGAAAGGAACAAGGTACATCAGGACAGGAATATTTTGACATCATTTTCCCTCCACCCTCTTCAAGGGCCTTGTTCAGGTTTAGAAGGAGGGAGGTAAGAGTCCTACTGTTCCCTGGTCAGCCCACAGCTCCCACAGAATTTTCATACAAGGAACAATCTTGGGCAGTGTTCATGCAGAGAAAAAGATGACTTGAAGGCATTAAAGGGAGAATTAAAGGAAGAATGCTGGAGAGAGCTCATGATGAATTTGATCTATTTTGTGTTTGCCTCAACTTGTGGAAATAAGGATAAAGGGTACTAACTGTGAGGTGATGGATTCTGGAACTTTCTAAAAGGCAGAACAACCTTCGGGTGGAAGAGCTGGCTGGTGAGGATGTAGTTCCCCTTTCATATCCCTTCCAACCTGGAGACCACAAGACTGACTCACATCCCTGACCAGGTTTGGGGCAGGGCAATAGTGAAAGGCTGGCTTCCAGGACTGCTAGAGGAAGACAAAAAGAGGGTTTTGCAAGTTCTTTGGGAATTAAAAAAAAATTTTTTTTTGCCTTATTTTAGTTTCTTAGTTCGTTTTGCTTGGTATTAATATACATATACATTTCTCATCTGATTCTTATTAGCATGATATAGCTTTATTCTTTAACATTTTTTTGTGTGTGTTATGTTGGTCACCATACAGTACCTCATTAGGGTTTGATGCAGTGTTCCATGACTCATTGTTTGCGTATGACATCCCATGCTCCATGCAATCTGTGCCCTCCTTAATACCCATCACTGGGCCAACACGTCCCCCCACCCCCTCCCTTCTAAAACCCTCCCTTTGTTTCCCAGAGTCCACAGTCTCTCATGGTTTGTCTCCCACTCTGAGTTCTCCCCCTTCATTTTCCTTCCTTCCCCTAACATCCTCCATGCTATTCCTTACGTTCCACAAATAAGAGAAACCAGATGACGACTGACTTTCTCAGTGGTCTAAGCTCAAATCTGAGACACAACTTTGAGACTCTGCCATGCCCTGCCTGTGGCCGAGCTAAGGATAAATGCTGGTTTTTCTGCCCACCTTTCCGCCCTTGCCCTGTGACCCTGGGGGAGAGAATGGGACTGTGAGCTTCCTGGGATTCTATCTACACCAGGGCCAGGGTCTAGCCAATGAACTTGTGCCCAGCCAATCCTTTCCAGAGAATGCAATTCTAAAGTGCATTTCCCAGTGTGCCCCTTTGTCGCTTGAAAATGAAATCCTGGCGTTTAAATGTGATCCATGCTCTCACAGAGTTCTTCACTCAGATGGTCATGGAAACGTATGTGGGAGGCTTTCCAAGCATAGCCCAGCGGCGCAGAAGGCTCCTTCCTTCAGTATGGTCTGGTCTAGCAGCCCCTTGTTTGTAGGTGAAGAGACTGAGGCCCAGAGGGGAAGTGACTTGTCTTAAGGTCACAAACCCAGGCATCGGGCAGGTAAACCAGGCTTCCTGCCTTTGTGTGGAGTTGCTGGTGGTGTGGCTTCCTGGACTTTCTTTTGTATGAGGATCTTCTGCTATGCTCAAATCAAGCAGAATGGTTTCCAACTGGCAGTGGGGTTTTCACTTACAGATAAACCACAGGTGGAACCAACTACTTACCCAACAGAGGGACAATTCGACACCCTCCAATGGAGCCCAGCATTTGCAGGGGTGATAATTGCTGATTTAATCGTTAGTGAGTTAGTTAATGCTTGTGATTTACAAGGGATGCGGCTTCTCTCAGCACCATTTCCTGCGGGCTGTTTGGAAGTGCAAACGATACTGCCCTTATCAGAGCATTTGCGCTTAGCTTGAGTCTGACTTGCCCATCTAGTCAGAAAGAAAGTTTGGAGCATGTGCCGAGTCTCTCATTCTGCTGTGTGCCACCATCAGCCCATCCTGTCCAAAGTTCCACTTGCAGCCCATGAAACAAGTGCTATTCATGGGCACAGAACAGAACGAACCAACCCGAACCATTTAACTTGCTTGACATTCTCTAAATCCCACTCCCCACTTTAAATGCAGAAGCTCAGGGCCTGTTTCAAAGAGCAAATATTGTAAAAATGAGGAAATTGTCACAGGTTGTACTTGGAAAGAGTTCAGCTAGTGTTGAACTACCCTGACCTGTAGGTGGTATGTCTTCAAAGAGATTCACTTGAATGGACTTAGGTTGAGGAACAACCAAGAACAAAATAATTCTTTGTGCATTAATATGGACATGTTTTCAGCAGAAAGGGGGACTATGGGACAGTACTTTCACGGTTTGGTTTTAGATTTCTGCCCAACAGTTCTGAAGGCAAAGGTTTTCTAGTCTAAAGTGATGATTTAAAAGATAATAGGGGCGCCTGGGTGGCTCAGTGGATTAAGCCGCTGCCTTCAGCTCGGGTCATGATCTCAGGGTCCTGGGATCGAGTCCCGCATCTGGCTCTCTGCTCAGCAGGGAGTCTGCTTCCCCTCCCACCCCCGTCTCTCTCTGCCTGCCTCTCTGCCTACTTGTGATCTCTGTCAAATAAATAAATAAAATATTAAAAAAAATAAAAGATAATAAGTAGGGGTGCCTGGGTGGCTCAGTCAATTAAGAATCCAACTCCTGATTTTTGCTCAGGTCATGATCTCAGGGTCACGACATCAAGCCTGGTGACACTGGGTGTGGAGCCTGCTTAAGATTCTCTCCATCTGCTCCTCCCCACCCTCTTTCTCAAAAAAAAAAAAAAAAAGATAATAAAGAGCCAAAGTCAACCCCCTACCCCCAACACACACACACCTCCAATCTGCTTTGAGGAGGTCATCTCATTGTCAAGAAGGGGAGCCAAAACTCAAACTAATCAATTTTGTGACACCGTAACAGCTCCAGTAGCAGTCTGGGGAGGGGAAGAAAGGGAAATCATGAGTTCAAAAGGAGATCCTTTCAATGGCCTTTAGATTTCTGTTGTCTAGGCTGTCTATGTTCTTCACGAACACGGAGATCCAAAGTTGATGCACTGGATTCTACCACGAGGTGCATTTGCTAAGCTTACAGTTACCATGTGACCCAGCACTTCCATTCCTAGGGATCTGCTCATAGAAAGGAAAGCATATGTTTGCACAAAGACTTGTACATGAATGTTCATAGCACCAATATGCATAACAGCCAAAGTGGAAAAACCTCAAATGTCCGTCAGTTGAAGAACAGGAGCACCTCGGCGACTCAGCTGGCTAAGCCTCTGGCTCCTGGTTTTGGCTTAGGTCATGATCTCCTGGGTCTTGAGATGAAGCCATGCATAGGGCTCCACACTCAGCAGGGCGTCTGCTTGAAGATTCTCTCTCTCTGCCCCTCTCCCAACTCGAGCGCATCGTCACTCTCTCTCTCGCTCTCTCTCTCTCTCTCTCTCAAATTAGCAAATAAAGCTTTGAAAAAAATGAAGAACAGATAAACCAAATGTGGTCTATGCATACAATGGAATATTATACAGCCACCAGATGGGTAGTTTGTTACAGCAACCATAGCAAACACATTGAGCCAGAGTGTGAACACAAGAATCGCAAGAAATGTAGAAATGATGGGGGGTGGCCCAGCCAAAACCTTGGTCTCCAAACTGTGAAAGAGATTCTGGACTTCTGATTTCCAGAAATGGAAGAGAATAAGTGTGTGTTGCTTGAAGGAACCAAGCAGCCAAAAGTAACGAATATCACTCCCCGATGTGATACGCTTTGACAAGGTACCGTCATCGCACAAGCTTGGGCTCAGGAGCAGGGCACTCGATGACCATTTGCACGTGGTTCAGAGCAGTCTACATCAGCCTGAATTTCTTTCTGTGCAGTGCCCTGGATGCTCTGGAACTTGCTGGAATTGTTCATGGACTAACAAGAGGCATGGTGAAGGGCCTCACACTTCAGTCCTGGAAGAACAGCTTTTCGGTGTGCAGAATCTTGCTCCCTTGGCATGCGTTTATGGGCAGAGCCTGTCTGCCCAACTCTGCTCAGGTATCTGACAGTGCCATTTTCCCTACCTGCCAGGGCAGAATGTGGTCAAAAGGAGTATTTTTTTAACTGTCTTAACATATCTACTCTTAACCTACTCTACAGGGTATATGTCCAAGAAATGATTAGATCTCCTGGTCCAGGAGAGGCTTTTCCCCAAGAATCTCTTGGTTTGTATAGCAATCAACAAGACTACATGAGTTTCTACTTTGTGCCCTCAACTGTACATGTCTTAAAATTTGAGCTATATTTGCTTATTCGTTCACTAGACATTCATCAAGGGCTATTCTCCCTCTGAAGGCCCTAAGAAAGAAGTCTTGCTGTCCTCTTTGTTAGTTTCCAGTGGCTTCCAGAAATCCTTGCTGTTCCTTGGCTTGTAGATGGATCACTCTAATCTCCACTTCTGTCTTCTTGTGTGTCTCTGTGTCCCTGTATCTTTACATGGCCATCTTACAATGATACCAGTCATTGGATTTAGGGCCTACCTTAATCCAGTATGAGCCCATCTTAACTTGATTACATCTGCAAACACCTTATTTCCAAATAAAGCTACATTCATAGGTGCCAAGGATTAGGACTTCAACATATCTTTGGGGGAGACACAATTTAACCTGTAACACCTTCCCAACATTCTTGGCAATATCTGCTCCTTTGAGGCAAAGATGCCTGTTCTTCCCATTTAAGTGTCAACTGTGTGTCTCTTCCTTCAGCTGGCTAGAATAGTAAGGTGAGGAGCAGCCACCTCCATGGCCTGGATATTCAAGACTGGCTAGCAGGTTCAATGGACCTTCCACTCTGCCTGAAGGTGGATGAAGAAATGTATATAGCGCCAGACACCAGAGAATAGTCAGTCTCCTGGGAGGGGCTGTCCATCATGGTGGGTATTCTTCTGGCCCAAGCTTGGTTCAAGTGAAAACTGTGTGCTAATGTTAATAGCTATATTATACATAACAGCCTAAAGGTAGAAACAATCCAAATGCCCATCAATCAATGAATGGAGAAGAAAACTGAAGCGTATCCATACCATAGAATGTTATTTGGTTGAAGAGAGGAATGCAGTTCTGATAGACACTACTACAACACGGAGAAATCTCAGAGAGTTACACCAACTGAAAGAAGCCAGACTCAAGAGACCACGTGCACATTATGGGATTATTTGCATATGAAACCTCCAAACAGGGAAATCTATAGAGACGCAAAGTAGATGAGAGGTTGCAGGGGGCTGGTGTGTATGAGGGATGATAGCTAAAGGGTACTGGTGTTGAGAATGTTCCCAAAGTAACCATGGTGATGGCCGCACAACTGGGAATCTACCCAAATCCATTGATTTGGGCGCTTTAGATGGGTGACCTGGATGGTGCATGAATTTTTTCATTATAAAGCTGTTTAAATACATGCTACAAATTCATGCTGTCTGGGCACATAGCATGTAGTCTGATTCAGGTATGCTCATACAGAGGTCTCACACTCAACTATCTTGTTGTTACATAGTTGTTTCATTTAATTAATTTGGCCCTACCCCACCCATATCTTAAACTTATCACTTGCATTCAGTTCATATGCAACAAGGAAATCTAAGTTTACTAAATAACCTGCACTTAGATCTTTAAGATAACCGGTATTTACCTCTGCTCTGTTCTGTTCTATAATATTAAGGTTTACCTTTAGCTTAGTGAATGTTTTAGTCTCCCATCGATACTGTTACAAATTACCACAAACTCAGGGCACCTGTGTGGCTCAGTGGGTTACGCCTCTGCCTTTGGCTCAGGTCATGATCTCAGGGTCCTGGGATGGAGCCCCGCATCGGGCTCTCTGCACGGCAGGGAGCCTACTTCCCCCCTCTCTCTCTGCCTGCCTCTCTGCCTACTTGTGATCTCTCTCTCTGTCAAATAAATAAATAAAATCTTAAAAAATATATTTAAAAAATTACCACAAACTCATTGTCTTTGAATGACACAATTTTTTTTTAATTTATAGCTTTTGATATCAGAAGTCTTACAAATCCAGGTGTCAACAAGGCAGCACTCCTTCTGAAGACTTGAAGGAAGAGTCAGCTCCCCTGTCTTCTCCAGCTTCCGGAGCCACTTGCGCTCCTTGGCTCACAGACCCTTCCTCCATCTTCAAAGCTGGAAGCGTAACATCCTCCAATCTGTCTCTCTCTCTCTGACTCTGACCCTCCCGCCTCCCTCTTGAAAGAACCCCAGTGATTACATTGGGCCCACCTGGATAACCCATATAATTCCTCGTTCCAAGATCCTTGACTTAATCATATCCTCAAAGTCCCTTTTGCCATGGAAGGCAAGAACCGATGACTATCTTATAAGATGACTATCTTATAGTCATCGGTTCTGGGGCTTAGGAATGGATGTCTGGGAGGGTCAGCCATTATTCAGCCAGCAACACTGAAGCTCCCTTTCAGAGAGAGCATTTGATGTGGAGACTCTCAGAGGACCACCGTGAGAAAGGAAAGGAGGAGGCTTTGAGGTCTGGTCATTCTGTGGGTTCTGTGGCTGATTCTCCCATTTGAGGTAAATCTCTCTTGCTGCCTACAGGTCCGGGGTACTATTTTGCATATGGCAGGTGCTTGGTAACCACTGGTTCAAGGCTGACTGAGTTCCTGCTTTAGAAGAGGATGAAAGTCCATCTGAAGGGGTCCCACTTGGCAGGTTGTTTCAAGGTCATCACTAAAGAATCTTCTTAACAGCTTCATCCTAGAATCCCTTCTTTGGAGCTAATTTCAACCTCTCCTACCATGATGGAAGCTTGTTCGGTTCTTATAATAGCTTCTGAATGGAACATCTATAGACTGGAAAGGCACCATTAATTTACTTATACCTTTGGAGCTGGTGGAATCTTTTTAGCTCCTTTGTGCTTTCTCTGCAAGTCTGTCATTCTTAGGAATTACTCACACTGCAACAAACTTTACTCTGATTTTCCTAAAGAGCCCCCCACTCAAATTCTCCTGCCCCCAACCTCTCACAGCTAACAGGTACCCACTGAGTGACCTGTTGCAAGCTCACCTTCTTTCCTGCTCTCCACTAGCCTTCTGTCCTTGGCCAATTCTAATTTATTTTATTACAGTCAGGCATCATGACAGACTAGAAAGAATAAGGGATTTGGAGTAAAAAACAAACAAACAAACAAACATGAATTGAAGTTCAGCTGTGAACCTGTTGGCCATGTGACCTTCAGCCAGCAACCTCTCCTCCAGAGAGGAGTCTTTTCATTTGCAAGGGGTCTGGGGCTGGAGGTGGAGGGTGTGTGTGTGTGTGTGTGTGTGTGAAAAATCCCTGGGCTCAGCCCCTCCCTCCAAAGAGGTGAAGATGGGGTGAGAGGCTCTTCCGGCCCTGCTGATGGAGTCTTCCTTTTTTCACCAAGCCTCTTGATCAACCTGTAACAGAAAAAACACCAGCTGAACTTTACCTTTGGAAGCTCAAAATGAAACAACAGCCTTAACAAATGAGACCTTGAGCCAGGCAGAACATAAAGCAAACCATTCATCTTTGCCATTAGCTCAAAATGTATCAAAGACTTAAATATAAGAGCTACAACCATAAAAGTCTACAATTCTAGAAGGAAACATAGCGTTAAATTTTCAGGGCCATGGCAGTGGTTTCCTGGACATGACAACAAAGACACAAGCTACCAAAGAAAAAAATCAATAAATTGGACTTCATCAAAATTAAAAACATTTCTGTTTCAAAGGATACATCCTGGCAAGGATACAACCTGATGAAGATATATTCTTGCTATTATATTATTTCCATAGCCCCAAATAAAAAATTGCACAGGCATGTTCCTGGTATAAGAATGGACATGGAAATCAATGTTATTTATTTATTTCCTACAATTGGCAATTCAATGGGGAAGGAGTAGTCTTTGCGGCAAATGGTGCCGGGAAAACTGGATAGTGACATGCAAAAGAGTAGGTTTGCCCCCCCGCCCTTATGTCTTACCATATGTGAAAATTTACTCAAAATGGACCAGAGACATAAATATAAGAACTAAAAATTTAAAAATCTTAGAAGAGGGGCACCTGGGTGGCTCGGTGGGTTGGGCTGCTGCTTTTGGCTCAGATCATGATCTCAGGGTCCTGGGATCGAGTCCCACATCGGGCTCTCTGCTCAATGGGGAACCTGCTTCCTCCTCTCTCTTTCTCTCCCTCTGCCTGCCTCTCTACCTACTTGTGGTCTTTCTCTGTCAAATAAATAAATAAAATCTTTAAAAAAAATCTTAGAAGAAAACACAGATGTCCATCTGTATGACCTTGGATTTGGCAATGGTTTCTTAGATATAGCACCCAAAGCACATGACCAAAAAGCAAGCAGATAAATTGGATGTCATCAGAATGTAAAACCTTTGTGCTTCAAAGGACACTGACAAATGAAAGACTGGAACCCTCCTGTGTTGCTGGTGGGAATACTAAGTGGTGCAGCGACGGTGGGAAACAGATGGGCAGTTCTTCAAACTGAACATTGAACTAACATACGACCCAGCAATTCCCCTTTAGGTATGGATCTAAAAGAACTGAAAACACGTGTTCAAACAAATGTGTTGTGTGCAAATGCTCATTGCAGTACTATTCACAGTAACCAAAAGGTGAAAACAACTTAAATACCCGCCAAAAGATGAATGGATGGAGCATCTGTCTGCTCAGTTGGTGGAGCATGCAACTTTTGATCTTAGGTTATGGGTTTGAGCCTTGCGCTGGGTGTGGTGTTTACTTTAAAAAAAAAAAAAGAATGGATAAACAAATTGTGGTATATGCGTTCTGTGGCATATTATTTAACCATCAAAAGGAAAAACGTGGGCGCTTGGTTGGCTCGGTGGGTTAAGCTGCTGCCTTCGGCTCAGGTCATGATCTCAGGGTCCTGGGATCGAGCCCGCATCGGGCTCTCTGCCCAGCAGGGAGCTTGCTTCCCCCTCTCTCTCTCTGCCTGCCTCTCTGCCTACTTGTGATCTCTCTCTGTCAAATAAATAAATAAAATCTTTAAAAAAAAAAAAAAGGAAAAACGTGCTGATCCATGCTACAACTTGGATGAACCATGAAAACACCATGCGAAGTGAAAGAAGCCAGTTACAAAAGGCCGCGTATTACGTGATTTCACTTACGTGCTGTGTCCAGAATGGAAAAACCCATAAGAGACAGAAATTAGATTAGTGGTTGCCAGCAGCACCTGGGGGAGGGGGAAATGGGGAGTGACTGCTTAATGGGTACGAGAGTTCATTTGGGTGTGATGAAATGTTCTGGAATTACATAGTGGTGATCGTTGCACAACCCTGTGAACACACTAAAAACCATTGAATTGTCCACTTCAAAGGGTGAATGTCATGGTTTGTGAATTTTCTAGCTCAATAAAAATAAATCGCAAGAGCTGCACTGAGGCCGTGGGTGCGAAGGTCAAGAGCATGGGCTTTGGAGTCAGAGGGACCTGGATTTAAGACCCCAATCCTTCCCTTTCTACCCCAGCATCCTTGGGTTGGTCACTACACCTCTGTGTGACTCCGTTTCATCAGATAACGTAGGCAGTGCTGCTGTGATTAAGGTTGTGGCATGGTTATTTTTCTCATCCTGAACAAGAGAAGACTCGAGTGGGGGCTGTTATCTGTCTTCATATCCCTTTAGGGCTCTCGAGGAGAGGAGTTTGACTTTCTCCCTGAGGCCTCAGCAATAAAAATAGGAGCCATAGAAGGAAGTGGGGAGAATTTTCTATGGGGTTTCACCCAGAGGCAAGGGGCTGCCTCAGGAGGAAGTGAGGAGCAAGTCACTGGAGGTGTGCAAGCAGAGCCTGGAACCCTCGGCAGGGTTCACACCACACACAGCAGTCTGGGCCAGACGCCTCTAAGCCTCCAACCTTGAGAAGCTCGGGTTTTATGGATTGCACAGGGAGTCAGGTGACGACTTCCCAACCTAGTCCTCCGCGGTGCTCTCGTGAACTGGAGAAAGGCCAATTCGCGCCAGCAGTGAGGAGGAGGGGGAGGCCAACACTAAATTAATGAGCGGGCGGCCCCCTTTCAGGGTTTCTGACTCTGGGAGTAGGTAGAGAGGTTGCACCAAGTGTGAGCCCGCGAGTGTGTGTGTGCCTCTCCGCCAGGGGGGACAGACAAGACAGGGTTCCCCCAGCCTCCTGAGAGTTAGACAGACAGCCCTGCTTCTCTTCTCGAGGCAGCTGCCCCATGGGAAGCCACCCTGGGGGACAGGGTGAAGGCACCAGGCGGGTGAATATCGCTGGGGACCGAACGAAGCCCAGGTCCCTTTCACATCCCGCCTCTGAACGCCCCTTCTGTGGCGGAGTCGGGCTCTCCCTTTTCCAGCCCCTCTTCTCAGTACTGAGGGACCTGCTCTCTCCTGTCCCTGGGCAATTTTCCTTTTGAAAAGCTGACCAGTGAAGTCCACGTACTCCATTTATAAGGAAGTCCAGACTAGGGAAATAACAGAGACAGAAAGCAGTGGTCTCCAGGGGCTGGCAGGACGGAGGGGCAGACGGACAATCGCTAACGGGGGCAAGGTTGCTTTTGGGGGTGACAACAATGTTCTAAGATTGACTCTGCTGATGATTGCACATATCCGTGAATAGACTTTAAATCATCGAACTGTATACCTTAAATGGGTAAATTGTATGGTATGTGACCTATTCAATAAAGCTGTTATTTATTATTATTTTCTTTAAAGAAAGCCAGTCATTGGGTGGTCCTTCGTTAGCTGGCTGATCTCTTTAAACTTCCGAGAAACCCCAGGAGAACGCGTGCCATGGGTCTCTCGGTGCCTGGCCCGCGTCAGCGTCATTCTCGCGCCTGTCGTTGCTGGCACTCGGTCCCTCACCGTTGGACTAAGGCACCTCATCGTGACTGCAGATGGCTGGCCAAATGCACCGTGTGTATGCAGCAATGAGAACTATCTGGAAGGCATTTAATATAGTGACTCACAGGGTCATGCTTGGAAAATTAATTCAAATTGGCTTGGCGTCGAGCCAAGGAAAACCGTCTGAAGAGGCTGTAAACAGAAAGTAATGGACTGAGCTGAAGCAGGGCTAGAACGAAGGCGGCCGGAGGAGGTCCAGCCGCACAGCCGCACAGCCCCCAAGGCAGCCGGCTGGAGAGGGCTAGTATCACGGCTGGCACTCGCCGTACTTGGTCGGGGGCTGGGGGCTGGGGACTGGGGCCCGGGTCCCAGGGACCTCTGTCTCTTGCCACTTCCTCTCCCCACTCTGGAGTCCCTGATACCTGGTTTACTCGCCCTGGCAATACTGTTCCCTGTCCCTCCAGGATGTGCCTGGCATTCCTGATACTTCTGTTTGCACCTTAGCTCCCTCCCTCTCTGCTGGGAGCTCCTTGAGGGCAGAAAGGAGAAAAGGGGTAGCCCTAGAGGGGTCTCAATCGCTTGTGCTGTCCCAATGTAGTATGTGCCCCGGGGAGGCCCTGACGAGCGGCCAAGGGGCCCCATTTTTTAAACCCACAGCTCACGGAGGAACGGTGTTAATGAAAGCCTCCAAGCCTTCCCTTCCAAGAGCGCACACTGGCAAAAATGTAGGTTTCTTTATGGTTTTTCCATAGAGGTGTTATAATGCCTTTGGTTTTTTACAGAATTATTGAGGTTTAATGTAGATCATGTAAATTGTAGGTGTACAATTCAGTGATTTTTAGGAAATTTGCAGGGTTGTGCGGTCATCATTACAGTCAGTCTGGAACATTTCCATCCCTAAATATGCCTTTAAAAAAAAAAGGTTTTATTTATTTATTTGACAGACAGAAATCACAAGTAGGCAGAGGCAGGCAGAGAGAGAGGGGGAGGCAGGCTCCCTGCTGAACAGAGAGCCCGATCCCGATGCGGGACTCGATCCCAGGACCCTGAGATCATGACCTGAGCCGAAGGCAGAGGCTTTAACCCACTGAGCCACCCAGGAGCCCCACCCCCCCAAACATGCCTTTTAAACCCTTCATGGCCCCCATATTCTGCCACAGCCAGAGGTGCAGTGACCCTCTCCTTCCGTTTCTGGCTCTAAGGGGTGAAAGCTTGCACATCTGGGGACCATTCACCTGGGTTCTCAACCCAGCTCTGCCACTGAGTGGTTGGGAGAACATGGGCAAGCCATTCCCCTCTCTGACTCCTTTCACAGCCATTAAAGCGACCTCACCCCCGCAGGCACACTTAGCATTACAGCTGCTGGAGGTATGACAAATCTTGTGCAAGCGGAGCAGTGTGAAAGGGTCCAGAGGAGCCCTGATGCCTTCAGAGGGACTGCCTGGAGGCCTCACACATTTGCCATACTTCTTTGGCCCTCACTGCTGAGTGGATTCAAACTAGCATTCCCTGAGCGCCTACATACCACAAGGGGTAGGAATGTGAGAAAGTTTAGGCCTTATTATCTTACAGCTCTGGAAGTCAAGAGCCTAAAATGGGTCTCAATGAACTCAAGCCAAGGTGCTGGCAGGGCTGCGTTCCTTCTGGCAACTCTAGGGGACAGTCCATTTGCATGCCTTCTAGAGACACCCACAGTTGTAGTCTCGTGGCTACATCACTCCCAGCTCTGCTTTTGTCATCACATTTCCTTCTCTGACCTTGAGCCCCCTGCCCCGCTCCTGTAAGGACCCTGTGATTATGCTGGGCTCACCCAAAAATCCAGGATAGTTTTCCCATCTCAAGACCCTCAACTTAATCACACCTGCTAAGTTTCTTTTGCTGTGGAATTAAGATGTGGACTTCTTTGGGAGATTGTCCATCCACCCCACAAGGTCTCGGTGGAGCAGCCCTTCTGGCTGCTACCCAAGTACGCCACTTGAGAACGTGCCAGAGGGACCAGGCCTTCACGTGCACGCACACACGTATGTGCGCACATGCGTGCGCGCGGTCACACACACACACACTCACTCTTATTTTTTCCCAAATCATTGGAAAGTAAGTTGTTGACATGAAGCTCCATTACCCCTAAATGTTTCACTGTGTGTTTTCTAAATATTAGGATACATATCAGAATTAGAAAATAAACACTTAACACAACTACCTAATTTATAGACTCCATTCAAATTCCTATGCTCATCCAGATAATTAATGTGGAAACAACAAACATACAAATAAAAAATCACCTTTGCCAACAACAATAACAACTGCCAACAAAACACCTTTCTTTTCCCCAATTTTCTTTCTGGTCCAAGGTCCAATCCCAGATCATACATTTTCAGTTGTGTCTCTTTGAAGAGTCTCCTTCGATATGAAATAGTTTCTGTCTTTCCTTGGTCTTTATGACCTTGACACTTTTGAAGAGCACAGGCCAGTAATTTTGGTAATTTGTCCCTCCATTTGGATTTGGTTGATGTCCCCTCGGGAACAGTATCAGGTGGGATATGATGTTGATTTGTCTTATTACTGGTAATGTTCACTTTGGTCACTTGATTAAGGTGTTATCTGGCAAGCTTTTCCACTGTAAGGTGAATTAGCAAGGATTTTATATTTATTCATTTATAAGTAATTAATAAGAATCCTAGTATTTGGGGGGAGATACTTTGAGGTGCTATAAATGTCTGTCTCCTCATTCAGTTCTGGTTCATAATTCTTGCCTGAATCAATTAAAATGATGGTGAGTTTCTAATTCCATCATTCCTTCTACATTTCTTAGTTGGCATTCCATTATACAAAGAGCTTTCCCTCCTCTCCCATTTTTTGTTATATATCAGTATGAGCTCACGGATTCCTATTTTATTCAACATATATCATTCATTACTCCTTTCTTGACTTTGATGCTTATATTTTTCCAGACTTAGTCAGTGGGGGCTCCTTCAAATTGCTCAGAAACCAAGATCTGGGGGCTAGTCGTGCTCATTGCTGCTGGGATATCACTGCTCCTAGGTGTTCTCAGCGGACTCGCACCTGCGTCTTTATCTATATATCTAAAACCATGCATTCACACCTATTGCAGACATTCGAATCCAAAAGCCTAGAGTTTGTTTCCACATTTACATTTGCCTTTTCTGATAACTAGAAACCTGGTCCTTCTTATCCTCCACAAATTTACTTGTCTACTCACGTGCCTCATGCAGGGTTAGTCTCCTGGTCCTGGAGTCGGTCTCAGCTGTGGCTTTGCTGGCTTTGCTTGCTGTACCTGCCGAACAGACGCCAGCCTGCTTTGTGACCCTGGCCCCTTCGCCCCCATCTCAGCCGGGCGATGGGAGTGGCAGGTAGAGATCTGAGCAATGGGCTGTGTGGGCTGGAGCTCATGAAAAGGTGCAGTGTTTGAGAGTTGGTGAGTGCTTCTCACACTGGGGCAGCAGCCCACTGCAGGGGCGGGGTGGACAGCTCTGCAGGGGTGAGCAGCTTGGATGGGGACTGGGTCCAGTGTGAGCTGGAGTGAGCAGATCAAATTTACATTTTCTCCAGAGGTTCTGGCAGTCCTGTGAGTCTGAGGGGAAGGGGCCAGCAGGTAGGGCTAAGACTGGAGGCAGAGACCAGTTAGGAGGCCATGGAGGGCAATGGAAGGGGAACTAAGGCAGTGGAAGTGGCAAAAGAGGAGATGGGCTGGGGAGGGGGCGACTTGCGGGGGGAGAACGGGAAGCCCCTCCTTTCTGTGACTGGCTCGTAGAGGCCAACCTGAATGGGGAGGCTGCTGGGAGACTGGGAGTGAAGGTCAAAGGGAAGCCTCTGCGGAAGAGGCACTCTATAGCGGGTATCTCATCAAAGCCATGGGAAGGGCTGAGCTTTTCAAGGAGCAGGGAGTGTGGGGCCCCAAGACCTCGGCCTGATTACTGGGGCCGTTGGGGTGGTGGGAACATGAGGCTAAGAGGAGCTGGGCAAGGAAGGAGGGGAGGAGACAGGAAAGAGAACAGCCCTTCTTGAACTACAGCTAATCCTGCTTGAGCTGGATCCTCTGTCCAAGCCTTTACCTCCAACCCCCTAGGGAGGAGTCTGTCCCAATCCCCCTGGACCTCTGGAGTGGCCACGTCCTTACACTCCAGTGAACATTCCAGTCACCTGCGAGATCACGCAGTATGAAGATGCCTGCGCTCTGCCACCTGAAAACAGGCTCATCCCTATGATCTTTAAGCGCCCTCTCCTCCAAGCAGAGGACCATGATTTACACGAGGCTCTGAAAATTCACACCTTACTTTCCCCCATTGACAGTTTCAGAGGGGTCATCGTCCTTTGGCATCACCCCAGTGGTGCCCAGCACCTTAGCTTTAAGGCTCTCTAATCCCCTGTGTCTTTGTTGCGGAGTGAATAGTCTCTCTAGGTACACCCCAGAAATGCCCCAGGAAGGCCCCTGGCCAGAGCCAGATGGGCTTGAGATCCTGTTGGGTGGAGAATCCCAGTTTGTGTGTCCTGGTTTTCCTACAGGAGGCTCCCTAGAGTGGCAAGTGGCCTGGGCCCAATTTCGGATGACCCTGCTCTGACGTAGCTCCTGCCTAGGCAATGACAGGGAAGTGACGTCACCCAGTAGCCGAGGTTACACCCTGGGGCAGGCCCTGACCCGGACGGGTACTCTGGCACCTTGGGCTACTTACCCATCCATTCCTTGCCCTGCCTGCAGCCAGGAACGTCCCCGAGCTCCTCAGGGGTTGGAGCCTGAGTAGAGGGTGTGGCCCCCTGTGAGGACCCGCTCTGCTGTCTCATCAGAAGCACCCAGGCATGTCCTGTTGCAGTGGGTGATGGGCCTTCCCTTCCCTGGCAAGGGACCTGCAGCGACAGAGCTCCCAGGCCAGTCTTGCAACGCGGCTTCCTGTAAGTGATAAGCCGCCTCAGGTCCTGTTGGATTAATCTGGCTTCTGCACGAGCGTGTGCCGGAGAGACGGCCCGCAGTCAGTGATTATTTGTTGCTGACTTCGAAAGCCGCATCGTATCCCACTTAGCCGGCTTGGGGCAATCGATTCATTGATCTGCAGTCCTGGAGCTCAAGGCGATCCCAAGCTTTAGGAGAGAAGCAGGGAAAGGGCCCGACACACTGGGCAAACCCTATCCCGGAGGCAGTCGCAATTATCCTCAGTTCAGTTCAACCCACACCACCTCGCTGGCCTCCTGCGAGCTGCCCTGGGCAAGGGCTAAGGGATCCCAAGTGGCAGCAGCCCCGCCGCTGACCTCGTTTGCTCTGGCCTGGTCAGCTCCCTCCTGTGCCGCCCAGGCCAGCCACCGGCCGTCACTGCACATCCTCCGCCCCCAGCACGCACCGACCTCTCTGGTCTCCCCCATCCCACGCACATGTACCGCCACGCCCAGATACGCACTCACACCTGTTCACACACACGTGCCGGCACGGACACGCACTCATACACTCTCACACATATGTTCTCATGTGTGCGCGCTTTTGTAGAAGCCCTTACCAACACACTTCCACACACACACACACACACACACACACACTCCTATATGCCCTCACACTCACATATGTCCTCACGTGCACACACGTATGGACACTCTTGGCTTTTTGAGAGAGAGAGAGAGAGAGAGAGAATACAAGTTGGGGGGAGAGGGAGGGGGAGAGGGAGAGGCAGACTCCCCACTGAGCAGGGAGCCCGAGCACCCACACATACTCTTACACAAGTCCTCCCTAACACGTTGTCTCACATACTCCCTCACGCACACGCCCCCACTCACAGACACGTCCTCACATATACACACGCTCACACACACACACGGCCTCCTGTCCTCCCCTCCCCCGAACTCTCACACTCGCACACTTGTATACATGTCCCACATACACACAAACCCCCGTACATCCGTACACAGCCACACTCTCACACATACACCATCACCCACGCACACTCACGTGTGCACCCTCATTGCCACATGCCTCCCCTCACACGCATGCTCACCCCCCCACAGAAGTCCTCACACACACTCTCTCCCACCACACACCCCACACACCCTCCAGCACACTTACCCCAGCTAGCATCCTCTCCACCGGCACCTGTGACCGCGCTCGGGCACACCCGGGTGGATCTGGGTGTCCAAGCTGCGCATCCCTGGGAGCTGAGGAAGCCAGCCGATCCGGATGCCTGGGTGGAGAACATGGCTTTCACACAGACCTGAGAAGGAAGGCTGGCTCCTAAGAGTTTTTACTGTTTTTTTAAAACACCTGCAGAGCTTTTCAAAAAGGCACACGTCTCTGACCAAGCCTCTAGAAGTCACCACAAGGAACTGCAGGGTCCGGGCATGTGTCTCTCAAGTAGCCGGGACTCCTCCAATCAGTCTCCCAGCCAGTCAGTCCATCAGCTCATCCTCAGGATGCACTGAGCACCTGCTAAGAACCCAGGTGTCCACAATGCATACAACCTTGAAGAAGAGCAGACTAGTAGAAAGACACAAGCAGAGTCCGGCAGCATGGCCTGGGAGCTGATGGCACGGAGGTGTCTGTGGGAGCATTAGGAGAGGTCCCTCCCTTGACCAGGGCTACCCAGTAGCTGTAGGCCCTGCAGATCTGTGCAGAGGGAGGCAGACACACAACGAAATGAGCTCCGTGGTTGGCAAACTGAAGGGTGTATCCATTTCCCGCGGAAGGCTCGTTACAACACGGATTCCTGGGCCCTGGCCATGAGTTTCTGAGTCTGTAGGTCTGGCGTGGGGCCCAAGAATGTGCATTTCTTAAGCATGCCCCAACAGTGCTTACCAATCTGTCAGGCCCTGGGATCGAAGGCTGTATGAGGAAAGGAAGGGGTACAACTGGCTTTGATGAAGCAATGGGTTCAGCCAGGAGAGGCTCACGCTTACAGAAAAGCAACTATAATCATTTTCTACTGCTACTGGCTCATGTCGCCACAAATTTAGTGGCTTTAAATAACACAGACACATTACCTTCTAATTCCGGAGGCAGGAAGGATGACCAGGGTCCCACTGGGCCAAGATCAAGGTGTCCACAGAGGCATGTTCCTTCTGGAATCCATTCCCTACCTTTTCTAGCATCTAGAGGCCACCTGTGCTCCTTGGGTCATGCCATGTCACTCCAACCTCTGTGTCGCCACATCTGTCTTCCCTTCCCTGTGTAAGAACCTCGTGATCTGATAAGACTCACCTGGATAATATAGGACAGCCTCCTAATTTCCAGACCTTATTTTAATCACATCAGCAAAGTTCCTTTTTCCTAGTAAGGTAGTGTGTTCACAGGTTCTGGGGATTAGAAGGTGGACAAGAGGGGGCCATTATTCAGCAACTAAGTAGTGCAGGTTAGGACCAAGGAGTAATGGCGGCTCAGCCGCGGCCCTAAGGGTTTCACATCCACCATCTGGAAGTTTCACTGCAGCCCCCGCGTAGTAGATTCCAGAAGGACTCGTTTTATGTCTGAGGAACCAAACTTAGAGAGGTGAAGTGCTTTGCCCAAAGTCATGCTGCTCGGAAGCAGGAAGCTGGGATTGGAGCCCAGGTCTCTCTGGGCCCACAGTGCGTGTTCTTGACTGCTAGACTGCACTCTACTGCCTGGGTAGTGCCGTCCAGGCTGGTGACAAAGCCACATCTCCAAAGCCGAAGAAACCCTCCTGCCTCTTTCTTCTACCTGCTTCCCCAGCTCGCCTTCACCGGGCCCCGCTTCCCACACGGGGTGCCGGCTGCCTGCTCCTCTCTGCTTCCTTCCTGCCAGGTGATCGGCTAATGCCTTTCGGTCCCTGTCAGCCGCTGGGGCCCAGAACCCTTCCCGTCTACCCAGCTTCTCGATGTCCCTCAGCAGAAGGGGATCAAGGCCTTCTGAGACCAGCAAGGGCTCTTGGAGGGCTGGGGCTTGTCCTTTGACTTCAGGGAAAGGGACAGAGAGAGCCTAGAGACTCTAGCCTCTGGGGGACTCCAGTGCAGGTGGCCTCCGGTGACTGGACATGTTTCACTCCTAACCCCCCTGTCAGCCCAAGCTGGTGATGTCTTGGAGCAGGGAGGGTAGTCCGTCAGCCCATGTGTCTGTCAGTTTTCTGGTTGGTACATTCGGCAAGGAGCAGGCAGCTTCCTGGCCCTGCCTAGTTGTGAGACCTTGGAGAAGGTATCTAACTTCTCTGTGTACCTTTGTGTAACTCTTTGTGTACCTAACCTCTGCGTGTACCTAACTTCTTTGTGTACCATGAAATGGGTATAAAAAGAGAAACCACCAAGGAAATAATACATGCAAACTGCTTAGAAAATGATAAGAAATGGGAAACTGAATCACTAATCAGATTACTGTTCTACCAGGAGCTTCTGCTGTGGCCACTGGGCTGCCTGGGGAGGAGGGGGTGCTGAGACTGTTCACAGAAGCTCCTGGCTGTAGGGGCTTTGGGCCCTGCCTCAGCATGCTCCGTTGCCCAGGCAAGGAGCTGGCAAAGGGTCCAAGCCCACCTTCTTCCTGCATGACCCACAAGCTATCTAGCCTGTCACCTAGATTCTCCTCCTTCCCTTGCCCTAGCCCCAAACTGGCAAGCAGAAGTAGACCTAAAGGGAAGGGCCCATGGGGCACATGAGTAAGTGTGTGTGTGTGTGTGTGTGTGTGTGTGTAGGGGGAAAGGGTACCCAGGATCCAGCCAATGGGGGGTGTTGGCCCAACCGGAGCCCAACCTGGCCACTGGCCACTGGATCTTCTGGGCTCAACTCCACAAAGGGGCTCTGGGTTTTAATCCCCATGTGGCCACCCAATCTCTGATTACAGTCTCTGATTTCTATCCCACTCCTTCCCAAAAGGACTTAAAGTGTCTGCTAATAGACACTTGCCCATCAAAGCCTCTAAGGGTGGAGGAAGAGAAATTCAAGATGTAAAACCATAGCAAGACAGTTATTGTCCTTGAACATCAAGTTGGGCTCTGAGTTTCCTGGTAGGCAATGCCCAGGAGGGAAGAAGTTTGGAGCATATGCATCTCATTGTCTCAATTCCACAGGGCAGCCGACCTTTCCTTGGGGTGACCTAACAGAGACTTTGAACAACCCACAGACTCTCTCCCATAGGAGACATGGGCAGAAACTTCAGCAGTGAGCTCCAGGGAAGAAAGAGGTATCTGCCTGGTGGGGTGAGGAGAACACCAGACTAATTCAGTTCAGTTCTGGGTTTCTTCTCTCCATGTGGAGCAAGACTGAACAACCTAGGAAGGACTGGAGGGGAAGGCGAGTCCCTACCTCATCACCCTTGACTACAATCCAACTTAGCTGTGCTGATGATGACAGATGGGGACTTGGATTCCAACCATTAGGCTAAATTCTTTGAGAACTCAGCAGGTATCCCTAGGAAGAGTAATCCATGAAACCTCTGCATCCTTTATACTCAGGTGTGATCTTGAAACCTGAGTGGGGGCTAGGGGGTGTGAGCGGAGGGCCAGAAAGCTGCTATAAGAAATCCAGATCTCAACCTGGGATCCAACAAAGAGGAAATGGTAAGCCTTGGGTTTATTATATGTTTAAACCATATGGTGGTAGGGCCAGGAGGCAAGGCTGCCCAGCACTACAGGAATCCAACAACTGAGTTGAGCTGTGTGCCGTGTGTGTGTGCGCACGCGCTTGTGCACGTGTGCATGTGCACATGCATGCGTGCGTATGTGTGTGTGGCAAAATACACAAAACGTAGGGGACATGTGGCTGACTCAGACAGTAGAGCATCAGAATCTTGATCTCAAGGTTGTGAGTTAAAACCCCATGTTAGGTGTAGAGATTACTTAAAAACAAAATCTTAAGGGCCCCTGGGTGGCTCGGTCGGTAAAGCGTCTGCCTTCAGCTTGGGTCGTGATCCCAGGGTCCTGGGCTTGAGCCCTGCATCTGGCTCCCTGCCCAGTGGGGAGCCTGCTTCCCCCTCTGCCTGCCTCTCCCCTTGTTTTTGTCCTTTCTCTTTCTTTCATGCTCTGACAAATAAATAAATAAAATATTAAAAAATAAAATCTTTAAAAGATTTTAAAAATACACAAAACATAAAATTAACCATTTTAAAGCATACGATTCAGGGACATTTAATACATTCACGGTCTTGTGCAACCAATAGCTCTATAAAATTCTAGTACCTTGTGTGCCCTGATGGCTCAGTTGTTTAAATGTCTGCCTTTGGCTCAGGTCATGATCTCAGGGTCCTGGGATCAAGCCCCGCATCACAGTCCCTGCTCAGCGCGGAGTCTGCTTCTCCCTTTGCCTCTCCCTCTGTGCGCTCTCTCTCTCTCTCTCAAAAATAAATAAAATCTTTAAAAAATTCTAGGACATTTTCATCCTGCCAGAAGGAAACCTTGCACCCAGTAAGCAGTCACTCCCATTCCCCTGTGCCTCAAGCTCCAGGCAAACACTAATCACCAGCTTTCTGTCCCTACAGACTTGCCTGTCTTGAACCTTCCTCTCAGCGGAATTGTACAGTATTTGGTCTTTTGTGTCTGCCTCTTCCACTGTGCAGTGTGGATCACTACTTAGTCGTTTGTACGACTGGAAATATGGCATTATATGAGGAGACCACATTTTGTTTATCACTCTTCAGTTGAATAGACACCTGGGTTGTTGGCTATTGTGGACGTTCACGAACGATCTCTGAGTCCCTGTTTTCAGCTCTCTGGGGTCTACACCCAGCAGTCGAATTGCTGCATGGCGGCTGCACCTCTTGACCTTCCCGCCCGCCAGTGAACAAAGGGCCCCCCATGTCTCCACACCCTCACCAACACGGGTTATTTGGATGTTGACTTGTAAGGGGCAGGCTAGGGAGGAGGAGTCTGAGAGCAAGAGGAGCAGCTAGGAAAGGTGTTCTCAGAAGGCTGCTGGCTGCAGGGGGCCCCTTAGGGAGCTGTTTCAGGGCCCCAGGCTGGGCCAGGGGGTGGGTGTGTTCATGGCGGGAGATGAGAAAGTGGAGAATGTGTGTAGATTCAGATGGGGGGGGAGGTCACTGTGGGGCAGTAGGGGTGAGGGTGGGGGATGGGGTTCCAGTGCTGGTGGGCCTTGCATGATGTAATTTGAGCAGGCTGCCCTGCTGGCGCTGCTCTGCTGGCACTGCCCTGTGCGGTCCCTTACCGCTGGGCTTTGGGGCCAGCCACTGGGAAATCTGGCCCAAGAGCGCTAGGGGAGCTGGAGAAGACAGGATGTGGGGAAAGCTGGGAAAACCTGGAGCGGTGCTGGAACGGTCCCCACCATTGAAATGAGAGGTCCCTGTCTCCAGGGGGAGAAAGCCCAGTTCAGTGTCTGGCTAACATGTTTGGGTGAATGGAGAGAGACAGAGTTCCTCATGGGTTCTCAGGAGTCCATTTGCACGAGATCCTGTGAGGTCTCTGGGGTGGCCAGCAGGCTCCGAGGCAGGTGGTGGTGGCAGCTGCTGGGGCCGCAGGCAGCCGGGAGTCTCAGGAGACAAGAGAGAGTCAGGCCAAGTGGTTTAAGGGTCACAACAGGCCTGGTCCTCTGGCACCCTTTTCCTTGGCCTGATCCCCCCTCCCCCACTTGCTGTAAGGCCCGTGGTAAGGGTAAAGTCCTGCAACAGCCCTTGACTGTGGCTGAGCACCAAGTCATGAGCCTAGCTGGCAGGGCTTATGCCTGACCTAACCAGCAGGGCCTGGCACAGGCGGGTGCCCCGTATGCCTGGCGAGTGGTGACAGATAGAACTGGCATGGTGGCGGAATCCCAGGTCACTGGGGTCTCCAAATGCCCTGCCACTTCCCGTAGCCTGACCTTTTGATAGGAACCTGGGAGAGGCTGGACTTCTGGATCTGCAAGGTGGGGCAGGGAGCCAGGCTGGGGAGGTGTGCTAGGGGCAAAGTGGGACGTGGCAAAGGTGTCAGGATGGTCCTGCTGTGCTGTCGCTTTTCCAAAAAGCATATGTCACCTTTCCAAACCCTTTCTCACCTTCCCCCAACACTGAGCCAGTCTCCAAGTCCCTGCCTCTCCTTGACGGGGACCCCGGGGCCTGGCCCCTTCCTCCAGCTGCCTCCCTGTAGACACCCCAGGGGAGTCCCGCTGGGATAAGCAGGCGCGAGGCATTTCTGCGCTGTTCCCTTTGCCCCCCCCTCCTCTTCTTGTATTCTCCACCCCCCCCCCCTATTTTCCTTTCCTTTTCTCCCCTGCCCCTACTTCTCTCCATCCCCATGCACTCTCCCTTTACCCTTCAGCCTTTCTCGATCCTTCCAGTCTTTGCTGCCAGCCCAGGGAACGTGCCGTCTTCCTCAGCTGCCAGGAGGAGGAGGAGGACGCCGGGCCGGAGTCTCGGCGCCTTCCTTAAGGGGACGGAGGACAGAGAATGGTGGGGCGGTACAGGCAGGCAGGAGCACCTGTCCAGGCCTCAGGGAGCCTGGTGGCAGCTATGGGGTGGGGGAGGTGAAGCGGGGATGGAACTGCCCAGTGGGATCCCGTCTACACCCCTTGTCCACCCCCCCAATGATGCCCTCCTACACATACCTGGTGGTCCCAGTACTGCTCCTGAGTACCCAGGGAAGGAAGGAATGGGTGGTGGCAAGGCTGCTGTGCCCTGTGGGTATTTTCTAAGTACTTCTTTGCTTCTTCCTGTGGGACCACCTGTGATGGTGGTGGTGCTGGTGGGAAATGCTATGTGGTGGCGGCCAAGAGTCCCCTTGCCCATTTGTAAGCAAGTCCCCACATTGAGAAGGGGCACATGTATGTCCTAAGACAGTCCTTATGGGGTGTGTGTGTGTGTGTGTGTGAACAAATGAGGAACACTGAGCAGGCCGTCGGGACTTGATGACCAGTGCGACTGTGGTCAAGTCACTGACCTCTTTGGGTGTCGTTTGTTTCCACTGTGAAATCTTTTGTCCTGGGTGGCCTCTGGGGTTCCTCTGAGCACTGGCACTAAGCCAGTTATAACTTCCTATTGCTGGTGGGCTAACTGCAAGGTGGTGTGACCTCTGAACCCACATGCCAACTTTCCCTGTAGAGTGGCTTTCCAACGGTGGTCACTGGGTCACCAGCGGCACCTGGGAGCTTATCAGAAATACAAATCCTGGAGCGTCTGGGGGCTCAGTCGGTGAAGCTTCTGTCGGCCTTCAGCTCAGGTCATGATCCCAGGGTCCTGGGATAGAACTCTGTGTTGGGCTCCCTGCTCAGTGGGGAGTCTGCTTGCCCCTCCCTCTTACCCCGCTCGTGCTGTGAGTGCTTTCTCTCTCTCCCAAACAAATAAAATCATTTAAAAATTTTTTAAGTTAAAAAAATAAAAGAAATACAATCCTTGGGCCCCATTCCAGACTCACCAATCAGAAACTCTAAGGATGGGCCAGAGAATCGGGGTTTTAACAAGTCCTCTGGTACACCCTGAAGTCTGAGAAGTACTGTGCCAAACCGTTTGTATCAGCAGAGGGAGGAGGAAAACCATTCATCCCAGATGGGGGGCAGTGCCTGATTCCTGGGGGCTGATATTCTTTTTTTTCTAAAGATTTTATTTATTCTCTTGTCAGAGAGAGAGCGAGGGAGAGCGCACCCGCAGAGGGAATGGCGGGCAGAGGGAGAAGCAGGCTCCCCACTGAGCAAGGAGGCTGATATGAGACTTGATCCCAGGACCCTGGGATCACGACCTGAGCCGAAAGCAGACGCTTAATGGACTGAGCCACCCAGGCATCCCTAGGGTTGATATTCAGTCAGAGATGCATGCTCATGCGTGGCCCATGTTGCACACACAGACGCGTATTCTGTTTGCACAACAGTCCTTGATCAGTCCACCCTTCTGTTGGCAGCCATGCCTTAGATAGTTTTGATTGTAGCAAGATTAAGAATTTCTTTCCATGAAGGACACTACGACAGATGGGGAGAAGATATTTGCTGTTTAAAGCCCACAAGGGATTAATGGACAAAATGCACAAGAAAGTTCTGCAAACCAAGAAGAAAAAGACCCAACAGGAAAATGAGCAAAGCATATGAATAGGCAATTCCCAGAAGGAGAAACCCAAAAGACTAGCAAGTAAGTATGCAAAGAGATGCTCAGATTCGTTAGTAATCAGAGAAATGCAAATTACAACAATGAGATAGGATACACACATGTCAGATTGGCAAAAAGCAGCTATGTGATGCCAAGTGTTGGCTAGGATAAAGAGAAAGGGGAACCATTGTGTGCTACTGGGGGGAGTCCAGCTAGACTGATGCAGCTGCTTGGCAAAGCCACCTGGCAGCATGTAGCCAGATCAAGTGCACACATTCACATCAATGCAGCAGCCCCTCTTCCGGGCACACCCCCGACGGATTCTCTTGTGAACCCACAAAGGGTCTATTAGTTTCTTGCTTTCTGTAAGAAAGCATCATAAACTGGGTGGCTTCAAACAGCAGAAATTTGTTCCCTCATATTTCTGGAGGCCAGAAGTCCAAGATCAGTGTCACTGGGCTGAAATCAAGCTGTGAGCAGGGCCCACTCCCTCCAAAGACTCTACAAGAAGATCCTTCCTCACCTCTTCCAGCTTCCGATGGCTCCAGGTGTCCTATCCAGGTGTCCTGGCTCCAGGTGGCTGTCTTCAAAGCCAACATCTTCACCTCTCATTCTGTTGTGCCTTCGCGTTGCCTTCTCTGTGTGTGACATCTTATAAGAATATATGTGTACTGGCTGAATACTGTCTCCCCAAAATTCCTATCCCCCCAGAACCTCACAAAGGGACCTTATTAGGAAATAGGGTCTTTGCAGATGGCATTAGTTAAGATGAGGTCCTATTGGAGGAGGAGAAACCCTTCATCTAAAGGCTGATGTCCTTATAAAAAGAGGAAAAGATACGGGGAAGCCCAGGGAAGGCCACGCAAGGACACAGAGACTGGATTCGTGTGGTCACAAGCCAAGGCAGCCTTGAGCCACCAGAAGCTGGAAGAGGCAAGGAAGGATTCTCTCCAAGAGCCTTTGGAAGGAGTGTGCCCTGCTGACAGCTTGATCTCGGATCTTTGGCCTCCAGAATCATAGAAAAGGAAATCTGCATTGTTCGAAGCCACCCAGTTTGTGGTATTTTGCTATGGCAGTCCCAGGAGACTCCTAGGACATGTGATGACATTTCAGGCACACCCACATAATCTAGGATAATCACTTCATCTCAAGATCCTGAACTTCATCACATCTGCCAAGGCCTATTTTCCTTGTTAGGTGACATGCGCGGGTTCCAGGAAATAAGACCTGTGGTCGTCAGCGGCTATTATTCAGCCCAAGGAGTTCAGCGTGTGCAGCCAACTCAGGAATGCATGGCAGAGCGCAGACCTCACGCACGCTAAGGCTGAGTGGAAAAGCACCCAGGAAGAAACAGAACAAGTTCTCCAGCACAATACCACTGGTGCTTATTGAAACACACACACTACCCCTACACATTTGCCAGAACACACACTTGATGGGGGGGGGAACCGGAGTGGAAAATGGGCATCACCAGGAGTGGATGAATGGATGGGTTGACCCAGCCAGAGAGGAGCCTCACTCCCCAGGGATGGTAATGCCATGAGTTGAGGAACGTCATTACCTGAAAGCCAAAAGAAAGCAAGGAGGGGAAGAAGTCCCAGCCCCAGACAGATGGTTTCCAGAGAGGGCTGTCCCAGTCTGGAAGTGCCTTGGCCCACTCTGTGTAAGGTTACACTGGTCCATGGAGCTACAGTGGTAGTGGATGGTGGCCAGTGAGCTTCGTCCCTTCCTTTTGGGAAGGGAGGAACCATGTGGTCTCCAGAGTGGAAGGAGGAACAAAGAAGGCCACACGAATGCCATTTGCTGTCGCCTGACAGTTGTTTTCCATCTGTGCTGAGGGCTCCCTCCCGCCAGCCTTGAGCGGGCAGCTGACATTGTTGGCTTACCCGCCGGTCTTGGTTCAGGCCACTCGTGGTTTGTTCATTCTTGGAATATGCCCTGCCTCCCTCCTCCCAGACAATACTTCTAATGCCACTTGACCCAGTAACAGGAGTGCACAATAGAACGAGACCAGTGGCCCTGGAAACAGTCGTATAAATCATCATGAATTCGGAACCAGGTTGGAAAATGTCAGCCATTTTGACCCCCGGGGAAGGGGTTGGATCTTGTTTGCCTCTTTCCCTTTGGGTTTCTCTTGGGTCCTTGTAAAGCTGAAAACGCCATCCTTCTTGGCTATGTTTGGGAGGAAAGAGAACCTGACTTTTAATGTGTTGTCTATGAGTACCAAGGCCAGAGAGAAAAGGGGAGTAATATTTTATACTGACCTTTTCTTTATCCCCCACAAAGGCCTTTTAGCAGGCTGCTCAAGGTCTGCGCTTTTCAGGAACAAATATGTCATCAGAGCCTTGCCACACTTGTCGCGCCGCACTCCTTGTTCAAAACTGAAACTGTTGGCTCTGAGGGCCAGGAAGAGACATCCCTCGGCTTGTGGCTGAACCATTGCTATCTTCAAAACATTCATCCTTAAATCTCTCTGGTCTATCTTCACATTGCCTTCTTTACTGAGTGTCTACCCTTCCTCTGCCCCTGTCTTACAAGTATACATGCGGCTGCATGAGTGCCTACCACGTGCCCTTTGAACAAGAAGATTCTGGACCAGCCCCCCTCACCCAGTTCCCACCCAAGTAGCTTTACCTACATTCCCATGTCATAAAGAATCCAAAAGTACAGCAATATATTTTTTTTTTTCATTCAGCTCAGGAATAGGGAACCAAACTTCATTCCTTTACCCTGAAAGAGTGTAGATTTGAGAGCCCCACCTGAGTCCTGATGCCTGTACTTCTATAAAAGTCTAATGGGAATTATGAGATGGTTTCACTTTGGGGAGCCTTGGTGCAAGAGAAGCAGTGTGCTGTGCATAGTGCCGTATGATGCCAGGAATAGCACCAGGGCTGCTCCCGGGTACAGGTGGGGACCACCGTCCTGGATCCTGTCTCCCTGCTTAGGCTCTTCCTTCGCCCTGTGACCCGGCAGCCTGCACACCCTCCGTCGACATGGAGAACACCCTCAAAGCCTCACGGGAGCGTCCTCCGGGATCTTTCTGAAATCTATTTTGTTGCAAAGATAGTCCCCGCTCCCATCAACTTATATTCTATTTTTTTCTGTTCATAAAAGTAATTTCTGAATAGTGTCAAAAAGTATAAAGACACAGAACAGAAGATCACCCATAATTCCACCCTTCCAGGACAATCGCATTTGTCGAGGGCTTTCTATGCACCTGGCCCTAGGCTATGTGCGCTTCAAACTGTGTACCCTGCGGTCCTCGCGGCCTACCCTGTGAGGTGGGTGTTGGCAGACCCCATTTTTCCTACGAGGAAACAGGCGTGGAGAGGCTCAGCAGTCAGCCCAAGGGCCCTCAGCTACTCAAGTACTCTTGACTCCAAAGCCCATGCTCTCGACCCTCGTGCCCACCACACCCCTTCCGTACAATTTTGTATCCAAGGCTGTCAAAAGAATATGACAAGATTGGATGCTCCTCAAAATGTCACTGTGCTAGGACACAGCCCCACCACGAGGCATTCTTGACACCAGAGTGACTTCCACTCTGTCCCGCTCGTCTCATTCTGTAGGGCTGCTGTAGGATTCAGAATTTCTGGAGGGGAAGTTCAGTTGGTGGGGTGCTTGTCTTGGCTTGAGGAAAGCAAGATTTCATCAACAGTGTGTGAGGAGTCTCTCTCCCCATCCCCAAACCTTTGGAGGGGGCACTGTGTGGCATATTCCAAGGGCCAATGCATTCATCCAGGACAATAGGAATGGTGGCTTTGCAGGAGTAAGGGATAGATCCCGTGTACTTCTGTCACTTCTACATCCATTTCCTTGTCCAGAGAATTATGTGCTTCCCCTTCCTTTGGTGCAGTAAAAATGTGACCCACTTCCATTTCCAAAGCTTTGGAAGCTTCCAATCCCCACTTTGGTGGGAGAGGTAGGCAGTTTAGTGCAGTGGGCAGAGCTCAGGGCAGTGAGCCGTGGGCCCTCAGTTCCAGGCCCAGGTCTGCCATTAACACCCATGTGACCTTGAGCCAGCTCCTGGCCCTCTCTGGGACTACGTATGTCCCCATCTAGAAAAGGCAAAATTCACATGAGATGCTAATGGCCCTTTCACCTGTAAAGTTCTATGATTTATAGAGTGTCAACACTGGCATGCTAAGAGGTGATTTGAAAATTCATCATAAATATTTAAATCAGCTAGCAACATATGCTGAGCTCATCACATAATCAAGAGCCAGATCGGGGAGCAAGATCTAGGAGAGAGAGGGTGATGCATAATTTGACATTCACTTCTCTCTAGATCCCCCAATCAAGGGTTCCAGAAACCGGTTTTCTGTGTGATCCCTGGCTTATCATCATCATTATCATCACCCAGCTCTTAGATGAAAGGCAGGAAGCGGCAGGGGACATTTCCCAGAGGCCACTGCGGTGGCAGCGGCAGCAGCAGCACCAGCAGCGGCAGCAGCAGCAGCTTCTAGGTCGCTGAGCTTATTACCAAACAATGCTGGTCCTCATCTCTCAACACCACTTCAATTCAAGCCACTTCAATTCCGTTCAAATCTGACTCCCAGATCTGAGTTGGGACCAAACCCTTTGCAGGGCAGCAGGCCCTCTAGAGAGCTATGGGAGGCCTTTCTGACCCTGTGGGTGCTCCATGCCTGGTGGCAGAGCCAAGCAGGTACAGAACCAGCTGGAACACTCCAGGCATTCTGACTCTTAGGAAAAGTGTGGCCATGCTGAGGGGGGAGGTCACAAGATCCCCCTGTGTGAGACGGGCTGGGGGTTGGGGGTGGGGGGGCGCTAGTGGCAGGAACCTGGCCGGAACTGGATCTCGAAGGGTGTTTCTGTGGTTTTATCTGAAGGTTCGAGTCAGGAAAGGATTTTAAATGGAGCAGTGACAAGATGAAAATGCACATTTATAAAGGATTCCTCGGGTTGCTGGCCTGACGAGCAGATGATCTGAGACGGGATCATGGCTCAGTAGCCGTAGGTGGGCAGAAGCGTCCACATTGGGAAGCTACTTAGCGGATCTGATTGATGGGATCTGAGGACAGCAGGGAAAGGAGACAGGGGAGCCAGGCAGGATGCTGGGGGGCGGGGCTGGAGGTGCCACTCTCTGGGGATACATATGGGGGGAGAGGCCAAGGTTGGGGAGTGTGGTTTGGGAGCCAATGGGGCAAGGTCCTGGAGGGTCACTCATCTGATGACTCCAGCAATTGGCCACAGGCCCTCCGACTCTCGGCTGTGCTTCTCTGCATAGCTGTAGGCAGGCAGAAGGATCCTGGATGGTCACTGACACAGGAAATGCCCTCCGTGGATTCACCCTCTCTTTATTGTTTACCCACTGATAACAGCTGGGGAGTGAAGCCACTGACAGACACTGGGAGGCAGGAGACGTTGGTTCTAGTCCCAGTTTTACCTCTGATGGCTTGGTATCCTCCTAGCAAAAACATTTGCTTTTTCTGGGCTTCAAGATTTCCAAACTATGTCCAAATATCTCACGGGAGCTTTGTGGGGCACAGGTTAGATGATAGATATGCAAGCACCATGTAAACTGTTCAAGAGCATGAAGTAGCATTATCATCATCCCGTTCTCTGATCTGACTTGGGCCGTTTGTAGTTTCTGTCTACAGTCCTTTATCCTTATCATTGTATCTGAGTGTCCCTTTCTCTGACAACCAGTGAGTCGTGCAGGCCAGGTACAAACATAACCCAAAGTAAGAGGAAAACCGAGATGATCATCTAGATAAATAATGGGGGGGGGAGCCTTTTACTTGAAATATCTCAAGGCTGATCTGAGAGTCGCATCATATTTAGAAAGCTGTCCAGAAGAATCTGAAAAGATTGCCAAACGGAGGAGTGCTGTTCACAAAGACAAGCATACCTTTTCCACTTCACTGCAGGGGAAGATTGTAGAATCAAAGCACTTTCATCCACTCTTTCTGCCGTTGTTTACTGGGGAACAGGGAAAGGGGGACCACCGCCCCGGGGAGCTTATGCTCCCAAGGCCTAAGTATGATTAGATACTCGTGCAACTCCCTGACTGTACAGAAGGGGAAACTGAGGACCAGTAGGGCTCCAGGGATTTGTCCAAGGGTTTTCCAAAGTCCCCTGAGTTGCGAAAGCAGAGAACACAGAGCCCCTGCCCCCACCCCGCACTCCTAGGCTGCTAGTCCCCTTTTGGTATGTCTGTTGGCTTGGACTTGGAAAGGCAAAGCTCTTTGGCTGATACTTCATGAAGCCATATTACACATTCATTCTACAGTGAGCAAAACCCTCACCGCAAACCCTGTGTCTGGCCTCGGGCTGGGCCCCATGGACGTGGAACCATCTCAAGATGAATGGGGCGCAGTCCTTGCTCTAGTTGCTCACGACAATCTCAGTTCTAGGGCCTAAGCACCCCTCAGCGCTCCCCATCCAGGACCAGGTACATGAGACCAGGACCCCACCAGGTGTTTCTGTGATGCAGGTTTATTGAGGGTGGGCCAGTGCGGATGTGGGTGCACGCACTCAGACACACGGCTCCGACTGGCCTTGACTCAACAGCTCAGGTCACAGACAGCCCAGAGAGAGTTGGTTTGCTGGGGAAGATGGTGGGGTTGTTCTCCAACTGCAGCTCTTCTGAGCTGTCTCAAGAACTAAGAGTGAAATCAAAGGTAACCATTATGACAGCAAACCCTTCTCAGGCACTCATTTTGGGTCAGGCATTGCTCTAAGCGCTTCACATGATGTGGGCACTGTTACTAGTCTCATTTTGCAAATGGGACAACCAATGTACAGAGAGCTGAGGTAGTTTGCCCAAGTCACACAGGGGCAAGTAGCAGAGCACGGACTCCAAGCCCGACAGAGTGGCTCTGGCTCTCCCCCCAGTGCCCAGCTGAAACACACTATGTGGACTATGGGACTCCCTTTATAAGCCAAAGTCCCAGTTCGTCCTGAAAATCAACCCACCCTCCCACCAGTTCCCCAGAGCTGCCCGTGGCACCAGGCCCCAAAGGGGAGTGCCCTTGGCCTTCTCTAGAAGTGACGTAGATACGGAGGGACTCCCCTGCTTGGCTGGATTAAGCCCTCTGTGCAGTTGGCATTCGTTCTCGAGTTTTCTCATCATTCGCCCGCAACCAGAGAGGAGGTGTGCCCCCTGCGCTGGGCTTCCAATAACACAGGCCTTCAGTTTCTCAGGAATTCATTCCTCCATCTAGCATTTCAGAGTGTTTCCTGGCCCCAGGCCCTGGGCTAGCTCGGCAGAAACCCAGCTGAGACAGACATTTAACAAGCGATCACCCAAACAGTGGCCAAGTGATGGGTGGGAGAAGGGCCACAAAGGAGACGAGAGGGAGAAAGGAAAGTGTGGCCGGGGGACCTCAGGAGCCTCTCAGGTGGAGGACGGTGGTGCGGGTAACCTGGCTGAGATCTCCAGGGTCAGTAGGACTCCCTTGGGCCCCAGAAGTGGGACGGGGTCCAGGCAGCGGAACAGCAGACATACATACATACATGTGCACTCCTGGCCCAGGGAAGAAACTGGCATTAAGGGTGAAGGGCAGGCAAGGGAGAAGAGGCTGCAGAAGTGTGTGTGTGTGTGTGTGTGTGTGTGTGTGTGTGAGAGTGTGTGTGTGTCTGTGTGCAGGGGCAGGGGAGGGAGTTCTGTCCTCACTGCAGTTGGAAGAGAGGCCACTGGCGGGCTGACAAGGTCAGCTTTACAGCATGAAGAAGGATCACACTTTGAATGGCGTAACTGCTCTGTGACCCAGAGTGCGGAAACTGCACAGCATAGAACACAGGTCCCTGCCCTCATGTGGCCACTCTCTGGTGGGGAGCCCATCAATGAGCAAGATAAATGTTACAGGTTTCGATTTTCAATCAAGTAGGCAGGGAAGGTGGCATTAGAGCAAAGACCTAAAAGGTGAGGGCGAGAGCCTTGCAGGTTTACGGGAGAAGAGTGTCCCAGGCAGAGGGGACAGCAAGTAGCAAGGTCCTGAGTGAAGTGGGGGCAGGGTGAGGAGAGAATCGAGAGATGGAGTCAGAGGTGTGTGTGGTGGGCTTGTGTAAGCCCCTGACGGACCCTGGGAAGAGTGAGGAGAGGAGGCGAAGCTGTAAGGTCCCGAGCAGAGGAGGGGCAAGGCCTGACGTGACAGGACCGCTCCAGCTGCTCTAGTGAGAAAAGACTGAAATTGAAAGTGTGGGGCCAAGTGTGGTCAATACAAGCGCCATCCTCGCCAGAATCAGGTTCTTTCATCATCCGGTGGGGCTGTTTCTAAAATTCTCTCACCTTGGTACTGCTGCACACAGGGGACCACCTTTCAGGTTTGTTTTGTTTTGTTTGGCCGAGGTGTAGTAGTGAGTGAAGACGGGAAAGTCATTCCCTTTGTGAAGCCTCGCCGGCAATCCCAAGAACGGTGATGCCCTAAGGGACCCCGGGGACCAGCTCTCGATAGGAAACTGAGGCCCAAGAAGAGGGACTCGGGAGCATTTAAAAAATAGCAGCCGCGGTTCCCCCTCTCCCCACCTCAGGAATCCCTTCGGATCAGGTGCAGAGATACAGCTCGTACCTTTCCCGCGAGAGAGGGTGCTGGCCCATTAGCTACTCAGTGAGTCAGAGCCGGCCCCGGCACCACTCGAGGGCCGAAGGGCCCTTCTGCACGCGGCGCGCCAGGGGCGGGGGCGGGGAGGCCGGAGCAGCCACCCGCGCCCCGCGGACAGCTACCCCGCGGCGCGGCCGAGTCCGGGGCGGCCACCCTGGAGCCCCGGGCCCTCGCCCCAGCCCCCCGGGGGCCCCGAGCGCGCTGGAGGGCAGGCGCCCTCCGCGGCACGTCCGTCTGCCCCGCGGGCAGAGCCCGCTCGGCTGCTGGTGGCAAAGGCTGCGTTCCCACGACGCGCGGCGGGGCAGGGAGCTGTCGGCCACCGCGCGGGTGCTGCCCCACTCCCCGCCTCCAGGGTCGCGGTCCCCGCTCTCCCTCCAGCCGCTGGGGCCAGAGAGGCCCGGGCACCGCGCTCTGCGGGGAAGGCGAGCCCCGGGCACACGCCGGCGCTGCGGCCCCGGAGGCCCGGGTGGCCCAACCTGCGTGTGGCCTCGCGGCGGGAGAGCGCGCTCAGGCCGGCCCCACGCGCCCGGTTCCCCGCGAGCCTCTGGCGCGGCCCTTCCGAGCCCGGAGTCCCCAGCTCGCCAGTGGCCGGCACACCCCACCGTGGAGCTGAGCTATTAAGGGGGGGCCCAGGCGTGACCCTAAGGGCCAGGCGCCCGGCCCTGGCTCAGCCACTGACTCCTGGGCCCACCCCGCCGCGTCAGTTGGAGCCCGGATTAGCGGTCCCTGAAGGTCCTTTCCAGCTGTGCACCTTTCCAAACCTGTAAGAGCCATAGACCCGACCCACCTCCAAGAACGTTTTCCTCCCTACGTGGCAAAAAGTCCCGTTGGAATGCAATTTCCACCGAAGAGCAGAGGCGGAGGGGAGCGCGGAGGCTCCAGGCCCTGCACCGGGTCAGATGGGGGTAAGCAGGGTAGGGCAAGGGCCCCCGGCCCGGCCTACAGACTCCCTGCTAGTGGAGATCTGAATCACAAAAGGCTCTTAGATCCCTACTGAAAGGGTTAGCCTCACTGTTGGATCTTCACCGCGGTTCCCTTAACAGAGTTTAAAGAATTCAAAAACTCGGCCCCACCCCAGATCCACTCTGGCAGCATTTCCATGGGTTCTTAAAAGGAGGCGGCCCTGTTTGGGCCTCGGGGATGTCACCTTGAAGCCCCAGGCATCCCCACGAACTCCTGGGGGCCGGGTGGTTGGGGAAGCGGAGGGGTAAAGAAGCGAGGAGAATAGGCTTTCATGTTTGTTGTTGAGTGATGAGGACTGCCTTTAATCTTTTGGGGGTCTTGAATTGACAGGAACTGAAAACCTATTTGAACAGTGTTTGCCACACTTTTCCCTATTTCCTATGTACTTTCAATGTTTTCCTAACCTCTCCAGGCAGCCAAGCAGCTTAAGGGATTCTGGTTTGAGGTGCCCCTCTGTGCGTGGGCTTGGCCTGATACTGGGCCTCAGAGGTCATTGATGTGGTTAAAGTACTTTCCAGTGAGGGCCAGGGCAGAGGCCCAGAGTGCCGTCCATCACCTTGATCAGTTGGAGCTACCCCCAAGCCATGGGGCCCTGGGCTTTGCTGCAGTGGAGGCAGGCTGCCTTGGGGCCCCTGAGTTTAGGCCATGCCTAGGCACCCCTGACTTTCTGTCATTTTTTTCACCTTCCAGACCGGTCTTTAGCTCTCCCTGGGTGGCCTTTTACTGGTGACAAGCAGACCCCATTCAGAGGTATCTGACCAGCATCGCCTCCCTCACAAGCAGCTTGCACAGTGGCTGGGCTGGATAGGTGGGTCAAACTACCTTTGTTAGAGGACACTGAGGCTGGGAGCGGTGAGGTGACACAGCTGAGGCCACCCAAAGTCAGTGACAGAGCCCAAAGCCACAACCTTGCCGCGGCCTCCTAGCCCTACCGTCATGTCACCTTACCCCCTTTCTGAACATGAAACTGAGTTATGAGTTTCTAGTGAAGTAGGAGCCTGCTAGGCCACAGCCTGTGTTCAGGCTCGCTGCCACGGCCGGGCAGTACTGTGAGGAGCCCCCCAACCAAGGCTTGGGAGGGACAGATGGAGAAACTGGGGAGATTGGACCTGAAGAGGACACGGAGAGTTGGGGTGATATGGGCATTTGTTGGGGCGGGGGAAGGAACAGGGAACCATGGCAACTGTCTTCAGATCTCTGCCTTGCTCAGCCATGTCATAATCGTGTTCTGTGAGGTTCTGATAGCAGAGACCATAGGTTTCAGCTTCAGGACAAGCGCTTCAGCCTGATGGAAGGAGAGGTGTTCGCAGGAGCTGAGATGGAAAGCCTTCCTCTGAAGAATCCGCGCAAACCTTTCATCCTGCGAAGTAAGTACGCAGCGACAGGAGGTCAACGGCCGTGGCTGTGGTGGGGGTGGGGGTGGATGGGCTGGGGGCGTGGGGATGGGGGTGGATGGGCTGGGAACCTGGGGGTGAGAGTGGGCAAGGATGGGTCTTGAGGGAGGGTGGGGTCTGGACATCACTTACTATACAGTCTCTTCTAGATGGGGGATGTGCTTCCTTCCCTGGTTTGGCCTTCAAGCTGCTATCTTTGGGAATGCCCTCACTGTGCCCGGGTGTGAGCGTGTATACATGTGCTGCTTGTGAACGGCCTGTGCTTGTAAACGTGAACCTCACCATTCACTCAGGGTCCCCCCAAGTAGTGCCTTCTGGGCTCTGAAGGTTGACAGTCTGGTCCACCCCCTTGGTGCCTGCCAACTGCTAAGTGCAGCTTCCCAGTGTGGCTAGGACGCCAGGCAGTGGATGGACTAGAAGGAGACCCCTGTCCCACCCGAGACCGCAACTCACATCTTGGGCCTAGAAAGGCCTGACAACATTGAGAGGATGGGGTACTCTGGCAGAGGGGAGATACAGGTCAGATCACATGTGGAGATCCTGCTCCCCTCTGGGAAGGGCAGAGACAGGGGAGAAGGGACCAGCCTGGGCAGGTCAGACCCTAAGAACCTCATTGTGGAAGAAGCTGGAGCTGTTTGCGTGGAGAAGAGACCTGGCCTGCCATGAATTCCTGAAGGGTAAGGAACTGTACGGTGTGCAGAGTGGTGAACCCCAAGGCTCGCGATTACCTGGGATGGAAGAGCCCACCCAAAAGGGAGGTGGTAAGCTCCCTATGAGTGGAGGTATGCAAGCAGAAGGTAGGCAACCACTCAGCTAGCTCCAACAGGGCAGAGTATTGGACCAGGTGGCCTTAAGATGTTTGCATTCCCGGAAGTTTTTAAATTGGGGACATGGGGAAGTGACCCCATACTTGTCAGCTCTCGGCAAAAGCAGAACTACCTTGGCCTTCGGTCTCAGTTGGATTCCTGATGATGGAAGCCTAGCAGTGCAAGCTGGAGGGGTTCGGGCCTTCCCAGGAGGCTCAGAGGAGTTGGCAAGAGCTGGGTGGGGTCGGGAGGAAGGTGCCTTGTGCTGTCGGTTCCGTTGCACTCTTCAAACTTAGCAACAGTTTCTGGAAACAGCATTTGGAAAACTCATCTGGTGGGTCTCTTTTCTAAATAGGGGAATTATAAGTAGCTGGATATGTTGGTCCTTAAAGTGCTTTAGAAGGGAACTTCTTATAGAAAAAGTCATGATGCTTTTTCCATTATTTTCTCCAAATTCCAGTCTCTAAAATGTGCCCCCTTTTGTCATCGTCCTTTTTCTTCCATTCTTTCCAGGAAGCTTGTGGTACCTCAAAGAGGGAAGGGCCCTCATATTTCCCAACAAGGCTGATACTAGCATTTGGAGTGGGAAATTACTTCCTTGTGTGTGACTGCCGCATGCAATGCAGAACATTTAGGATCCCTGGCCATCCCCTTCCCTTATAAAATTCCAGCAAGGACTCCCAGTCATGGGGCACTTCCAAACATCCCTTAGAGGAGACACTACTTCCCTTGACGTTTTGAAAACCACTGCCTTGAACCCCTGCCCCCTAGAAGTGACTTGCTCAAGGCCACATCACCAGCCAGTGGCAAAGCCAAGGCCAAGTCAAAGCCCATTCATTAATAACAAGAAATTTTACTCTTCAGTGTGTGTCAGGAGAACAGAGGGAATGCGGACCCGAACTGAGGCTGTTAAGAGGGGGGACTCCCTGCCCACAAAACTACAATGTCTCACAATTTTTCTGCTTTTTGCCAAACTCCGTTTTCCTTCTGTAACCCGCCTACCTTGGCCCTTCAGCAAATGCAAGCGCAAATCGAATTTCTGGCAATTAGTGCACAGAGTCTAGCGGAGCGCGATCCCCAGGAGCAGAGTCAGGTCCCCTTCGGGCGGGGCAACAGGGCCCAAGCGCCTAAACTCCGAGGTCTCGGCGAGCGAACCGCGGTCTTTCACCCGCAATGAGGAGCTAGCGAGCTGCGGCCGGGCCCCTGCCGCGGGGCTGCGCTGGATCTGGGTAGAGGTGGAGGACCGTGGACCCTCGGTGGTCGGTCCCTGGAGGTTTTGCCGGCTTGATGGGGTGCCGGGAGACCAGGGAGCAAGGGCCGTGGCCGGCGTCAGGGGCATCCAGGCCGTGCCGCGGCGGCAGCAGAGAGGTCAGCGCAGCTGGGCTCGACCTCGCCTTCCACGCCAGAGGCCGCGGCCGCCGGGAATGGCGGGGCCGCCTCTCCAAAGTCCTTTGAGATCCTAGCTCGGTTCGGGGAGGGGATGGGGGTGTGTGGGAAAGCGAGAATATTATTATCCCTCTGTTTTGCCTCGGCAGCCAGCGCCGGCGGGTTGTTCTGTTTGAATGAATGATCCCAGAGGCCGCGCCCAATAGGCGCCCGCGCCTGTTTAATATGCATGAGGCCCGCGGCCAATGGCCGGGCGAGGAGGCTGTTTTAAACGGCGGAGCCCGCTGGCCAATCAGGCGGCTCTCGTGGAGGCAGCTAGCGCGAGGTTGGGGAGCGCTGAGCCGCGCGTCGTGCCCTGCGCTGCCCAGACTAGCGAACAATACAGGTACGTTTCGCACCGCCCGCTCCCGCCGCCGCCGCCGCCGCCGCAGCGCCCGCACAACTTTCCGGCCCGCGCCGCCGCGAGCGCGCCCCGCTGCCGCCTCCCCCTGCCTGTCGTCCCTGCGCCCTTCCCGCTCCTCCTTCTTCCCTCTTGCTAGGTGGCCGGGAAGGAAGAAGCAATTCAGGTGTTGCAACTTTTCAATGCTTCATCCTCAGCTCCTCGCAGTCGGGGCTGAGCCCCCTTCGGGGAGCCGCCCTCGGCCGCCGCCCTGCCCCCGCCCCTCTAGGGCAGCGGCCGAGGGGCCGAGGCCCCCAGAGGCCAGATGTTGGGGTAGCTGCGGCGGCGGTGACGGCGGCGGCGCGAGCCCAGGGGCGGCTGCGGGCTGCGGGCTGCGGGCTCTGGCGGCGCGCGTCCCGGCGTGGGGCGGCGGCGGCACTGGGAAGGGGGCCGGGTGCTTCCCGGCCCGGGACGGACTCGGCTAGGGGCGGGCGGCCGGTGCCCGCTGGGGGCTGCGGCGCGGGCAAACTTCGCTCCCGGGCTCGACCCGGCGCCGCGCGGGCCCGCGGGCTGCACTGCTGCTTCTGCATTAACATGGCCGTCGCGGGAGCGCCCGGCGGCCGGCGGGGGGGGAGTGGGTGCGCGGGCCGGCCGCCCCCCGCTCGTCTCCTGCCCGCCGGCCGCCGCCGCCGCCGCGGCCGCTGCTACCATAGCTGGTGCGGTGCCGGGCTCTCGGCGAGGGCAGGACGGGCGGGCGGGGCGCCCGGGCGGGCTCCGACCTCGGCCCCGGCGCCCGCGGCCCGGGACTGGCGGCGTGGAGGGCCGGGGGCGCCGCCGCGGGCCCCGGCGCGGCCGAGCGTCATGGCTGCACGGGCGCCTTTGTTATCCCGAGGAGTGCGCCCCGCGCCGGCGGGCGAGTGCGGGCGGGGGGGTCCGGCCCGCGGCCCCCGCCGCCCCGCGCCCCCGGGCGGCCCGGGCGGGGCGGGGCAGGGTGGGGTGGGGGCCGGCGCGGGCGGCGGCGGCGGCGGCGGTGGCGACGGCGGTGGCGGGGCCCGGACCGCTTTGTTCGCCGCCGCCGCCCGCGCCGGCCGCGCGCGGATCAGCCATTTTAGCGAGCGGGGCTCGGAGGCTCGGCGGGCGCCACCGTCGCCGCTGCCGCTGCCGGCCGGGCTCCGCTCCCTCCGCGCGCCGCTGCCACCGCCGCCCCCGGCCCCGCGCGCCCCCGGAGGGAGGCAGCGAGGGATTTCAGGGGCAGTTTCTTTCATCAGGAAGCTTTTGACAAAATGGAAGGTGAATTATGGGTGTCCGGGTGACCCAGCACGGGGCCCGGCCCGGCTGCCCGCTGCCAGCCCTGGGCTCCCCTGCGCCCCGTCCCGCCCCACCCGCGCAGCGACTGCGGGGCCCTAACGCAGCCCCTCAGTCGGCCCCTGCGAAGGAGAGCGCTTTAGTTTTACATGATGACCTTGGGTGTGGGAAAAGGAAAAGATGGCGGGAAGCTGGGGGGTGGGACAGGGACGATGACACGCCACAGCTGCATTTTTATTTGGAAACTTTGGAGAAAGTATTCCTGGCTGGACATGCGTTCCGCTTTACAGATGAGCAAGACTAGCCTTTTTTGGCATCCCCTCCCCCTTCAGATAATGACAAAGTGACAGATTCGAACTCCTAGTACAGGGATAGCTGCTCACTTGCCAGATCACCTTTCTCGCAAAAGCCATTTTTAGAAGCCGGGATGCATCAACAATAGTGAAATTTGAAATGTTCCCTATTGGCAGTTCTCCTGCTTTGATCTTGTGTTTAGCAGCAGTGACAGGATTTTTGTGTCTGTAACGGAGCAGTTAAACAGTTGACAGCTAGCCTTAAGTCATGGGTCTGAAGCTTCTGTCATCCGCCTGCACCCCTACAAATGTGTCCTCCCGGCGCCCTTTCCACTCTGTGGTTGTACTTTCCAAAACGTAGTAGCTCTGAATTGGAATGTAGCGCTGAGCCACCCCAGTTGGGTCGGTTCCCATTTGGAGAACTTGATCGCTCTCACTCTCCGAGAAGTAACTAGCAAACCAGCGCGCTTCATGCTGGTCAAAAGTTAAATGACAAGCAACAGTGAAGCTGATTCCCTCCCCACTCTGTCCTCAACTGCCAGTAGCATCAGACATGGCGTTGAGGGGGGCGGGGGTGCCGCTTCTGAACGGTGACCTTAATTTGGATGTTGTCCTGCCTTTGGTGTATCTTGAAGGTCTGTTCTAGTAATAGTATTTGTTTTTCTTTGTCTCTCTCCCTTCGTCCATCACAGTCAGGATGGCTAAAGGTGATCCCAAGAAACCAAAGGGCAAGATGTCTGCTTATGCCTTCTTCGTGCAGACATGCAGAGAGGAACACAAGAAGAAAAACCCAGAAGTCCCTGTCAATTTTGCAGAATTTTCTAAGAAGTGCTCTGAGAGGTGGAAGGTACTTTTCTTTCGTGTCCTTCAAGGCAGCCTTGGTTGGAGTTCACACATGGGGTTCCTCCCCTTCTGAGTAGCCCCAGGTGGCTCTTCTCTCGCTTCTGGGGTCCTCTTGCCCGCCTTTAGAATTGGGTGTGTGCTTTTATGTTTTTTTCTGTTTTAAAGCTGGAGAAGGGTTTAAGTCCTGCACACTGCACCGAGGAACTTAACAGGTCCTGTTCTTTGCAGACTATGTCTGGGAAGGAGAAATCTAAATTCGATGAAATGGCAAAGGCAGACAAAGTGCGTTATGACCGGGAAATGAAGGATTATGGACCAGCTAAGGGAGGCAAGAAGAAGAAGGACCCTAATGCCCCCAAAAGGCCACCGTAAGTGACTATAGGGTTCAGGGTAACAGTTAAGAGCTTTCCTTCTACTCGAAGGATTTTTAAGAGGGCATGTTGCCTAAAGGTGTCAAGATAACCCTACCAGGCCTTCTGTACTTGGAGCTTTAAGGTGCTGTGCCAGGGAAGTGCGATGTTAAGGCTGAGGTAACTGGTGAGCCGTGTGCTTGCAGCGGTGCTTGCAGCGGTGCTTGCAGCCTTGCCGCTGGGAGGGACACACCCGAGTTCTGGCTGTCAGGGTCCTTAGGTTTTTCTCCCACTTCTCCAGTAACTGAGAGACTGAGAAAATACAGTGTATTCCTGGAGCATCTTAAACTTTCTAGAACCCACAACTTTGTAACATTGTGTACAGTATCACACATTTCTCCACTTACGGAGCGGTCCTCGTGGTAGGAAGTAAGTAGGTGAGGAACAGGGGATTTTGGCTTAAGCTCATCGTTTCTTTCGCAGGCTCGCCTCTAATTTATACAGTTCTCTCCCCGAAGGTCTGGATTCTTCCTGTTCTGTTCAGAATTCCGCCCCAAGATCAAATCTACAAACCCTGGTATCTCCATCGGAGATGTGGCAAAGAAGCTGGGTGAGATGTGGAATAACTTAAGTGATGGTGAGAAGCAACCTTACAACAATAAGGCAGCGAAGCTGAAGGAGAAGTACGAGAAGGTGAGACGGGCCCGGGTGTGCCCAGGCTATACCAAGCTACACCCTGGGTATGGGTGGGCTGGGGGTGTGCTGCTTTGCCGAGCTGAGGAGTTGAGCCCAGCGTGCCAGGGCCCATCTTCCAGCAAGGTCGGCCGCAACTGCTGCTGTTCAGGCTTCTCTGTAGAATTTTGTCTTTCGGACAATCGCAGGCAGGCTTAAAAAGTTTGCTAACGTGTGGGATGCCCTGGGCAGGGAGTTTGATAGTCCTGTTAAATACCCCTTAACTTTGAAATTCCAGCGGCCAAGAACCAGATTTGTGTGTATCTGGAAACAAATGCTTCAAATAGCAGCCCTGTCTTACTCAGTTGTTTTCAGTTCTGAGGTGGGGACAGCATGTTTCTCGCCTTTGCTAAAACAGCTGCAAGAGAGCTTGTCTGTTCATTTGGAATGTGTCCCCATTCTTTCCAGGATGTCGCCGACTATAAGTCTAAAGGAAAGTTTGATGGCGCGAAGGGTCCCGCCAAAGTTGCCCGGAAAAAGGTGGAAGAAGATGATGAAGACGACGAGGAGGAGGAAGAGGAGGAGGAGGAGGAGGAGGAGGATGAATAAAAGAAACTGTTGATCTGTCTCCTTGTGAATACCTTAGAGTAGGGAGCGCCGTCATTGACATTGACACCCCTCTTATTGGAGGCGTGTCTGTTGCCCTCGTTAGGTTTAATCACACAATTGGGTCATGGTCATATTGTAGTTTCTCAAAGTGCTCTAGAAATTGTCAGTGGTTTACATGAAGTGGCCATGGGTGTCCAGAGCACCCTGAAACTGTATCAAAGTTGTACATATTTCCAAACATTTTTAAAATGAAAAGGCTCTCGTGTTCTCCTCACTCTGTGCACTTTGCTGTTGGTGTGACAAGGCATTTAAAGATGTTCCTGGCATTTTCTTTTTTTGATTTGTAAGGTGGTGTTAACTATATGGTTATTGGCTAGAAATCCTGAGTTATCAACTGTACATATCTATAGTTTGTAAAAAAGAACAAAACAACCGAGACAAACTCTTGATGCTCCTTGCTTGGCGTTGAGGCTGTGGGGAAGATGCCTTTTGGAGGGGCTGTAGCTCAGGGCGTGCACTGTGAGGCTGGACCTGTGGACACTGCAGTGGGCATCCATTTAGCTTCAGGTTGTCTTGTTTCTGTATATAGTGACCTAGCATTCTGCTGCCATTCGTAGCTGTGGAGAAGGGGGGGGTCAGCTGGCATGAGAAGTGTTTGGATCCTTTTTAGTTAAGTGCGGTAGTTTTAAACTGTTTGTTTTGAAACAAACTGTGGAACTCTTCATTGTCAGCAAAGCGAAAGAGCCACTGCATCAATGAAAGTTCAAGAACCTTCTGTACTAAACACGATTTGCAACGTTCTGTTATTTTTTTTGTATGTTTAGAATGCTGAAATGTTTTTGAAGTTAAATAAACAGTATTACATTTTTAAAACTGTTCTCTATTATAACAGTCTAAATTTCTGAGTCACAGCAGTCTTAGCTAACAAACAACCCACTCCATTGTATTTGGCGAGTAGCCTCCCTGCACATCTGGTATCTTCTATTAATGTGGCCAGCTTGCTTAGGATACAGCGGAAGAGGCAACTCGAAGGTGCTGCGTGATTTTGTTTGTGTCTGAGTGGCATTAGTTAGGATGGAGTCAACTGCTGAATGGACAAGCCAGGATAACTTGACCCAGGCAAGGAGGTGCAGAGAGGGGGGCGGTTAGGATTGAGGCTGACTACTATGTAGGTTTTTAATTTTTTTTTTTTTTTTTTGCCTCCTGCAACCACCCACCCTCCCCACCAATGCCAAGGGGCCCGATTCACTGCTAAACAGCAAAAATGTCTTCAGGGTATGGTATATCAAACCTACAGGCTTGCTTTTTCCCTTTTCGTCACCTCTGCCCCAGGTACACGTAGCAGAGGAGTCACGGCTGCTGTTCAGCGATGGAGGAGGTGTCTGGAGCTGCCGCTTCTGTCTTCTGAACCCCAGTGAGGGGAAGGGTGGTGGGGTCGAGAACAGTTACCGTTTGCTTTCCTACTGCTTCAAGAAACCTAACACCCCAAGGACGATGACCGGGGTTCCTGTTGTGGCTGCATCTTGGGCCACCTGTACAGCAGGCAGTCTGATGGGGATCGATTGTTTCTACGCATTACATGCGTCCTCTGAAAAGTAGTATGGCCTGCCCACAATTGGAGCCCATGGGTTGCAAACGTAGGTTGGTGGTTCAATGTTGTTGAACTGGAAGAAGTTTGGTTCGTGTTTCAGTGATTATTTCATGTTGGTGGATGATGTCCCATTTTGTCCCAATTGGAGAAGGGGGTGATGTGATGGCCACAGTGGCATGTGGTGGCATTAATAATCCTTGTGAGGGGTGATCATCTTATCTGTCGGCAGAAGGAAGAGCACCGTGTTGTGGGCTGGTGTCCCCACTGCCTGGCATTATACTCTGCCATGTGTGTTTGAGGCTGTGAAGCCCTCGGACATGCTTTCGTTTCCTTACTCAGGAGAACGCAGTTTTTTTCTTAAAATTCACTATCTGCAAAATTGCATGTCTGCAGGCTTGTGTCCTCCCCACCCTGACAGGTCCTGGATGGGCATGTCACGGTCATGGTCACCGGCCCAGTCTCTAATCGGCATTCATAGTCCTTCCTTTTCACATCAGAACTGTTTGTCCTGTGTTTTTCAAGCTCTTCTACAAAACGACCACTAATTTGAAAACCCGTGGTCCTGAGGTTTGCCCAGAGGCACTTGTTCCAGGATTGCCCCTCTGCTTCAGCCATACCCTTGTCACTTTCCTCCAGCTGCTGCCCAGCATGCCGAGTGGCTGGCTAAGACTAGGGAACCGGTCATATTCATCGAATCCGGAAGAGAAGCTCAACTTGTAGTCCCAAAGGAGAGCGAACTTGCTAAGTGGTGTCTATCTGGTTTTAACACTTTCGTGCCTGCTTTTTTGTGCTAAACCAGTGGGGGAGCTGCTTACGTGATCTTTGACTATGGGGACAGAGTTCTAAAGAAATTCCAGTTAAGGCTGCGTGGCCCCACATTTTCACCCCAGCAACAAGGCTGCTCCTCTTAATGGAATGATGCTCTGTAGCTTCTCTGAGACGTTACAAGTGGCATGGTGTCACCACCTAAGTCTTCGTCTCAACTTGATTTCTGGGCCCAGAATATGTGATCTCGTAATGCCAACCTGTTAACTTTTTTAAAATCAAAAGGACAGTACCTGCTTTCTCTAACCACCTCTCTCCCAACCCCCTCACCCCATTTTTGAATGGTGTTTTATCCTTTGGAAAGAACAAGGCTGTGATGTAGCAATTATCGTCTGTGTCTCCTGTGTGTCTGTTCTTGTCACAAATGTACTTGGGGCATTGGATGCATTCATTTTCTGTAATAAAGTTTCTTAATCAGTCTTCCCAAAAAGTAATCAGTGGGCTGTCTGCAATCTGTTTGAGATACTGAACCTCTGTGTTTTGGGTTGATTATAATCAAGGTTCTGGAAGTATAAGCTTTGCTGTAACCACAGGTCTGAACTGTTTAGTGGAGGGATCCTGTCAAAAGGGGCAAGTGTGAAGGATTCCAAAGCCCCCAGGTCAACCCTTCTGCCAGAGGGGTAGTGGGGGAGTCGGCCCTGGAGCCCTATGCCAGGGTAAATCAGCAGTTTGCAGGATGCTAATGAGCTGCTGTGGACTGAGTGGCTGGGTACTTGGAATCGGCCAGGCCTGCCAGCCAGGGCCTCCTGAGGCTGGGGGTCAGGGCCTCACTGGCTGACAGAGCCAGGCCCCACAAGGCGCTTTAGATGAGAGCTGTGGGGGCCACTTGCTCTTCTTCGGACCCTAGCTTAGTTTCCCGTGGACCCAGGGCTCCTCGGGATAGAATGGCTGGCCCCAGGCTTCTCTTCTTCAGCCAGAGCATCCCCTCACTCTGTTTTTTATCTTGAGCCTCCTCCTGAGATTTTAGCTTAAAAAAGAAATGGGGAGGGGCGCCTGGGTGGCTCAGTGGGTTAAGCCTCTGCCTTGGGCTCAGGTCGTGATCTCAAGGTCCAGGGATTGAGCCCCACTCCCCTCTCTGCCTGCCCCTCTGCCCACTTGTGATCTGTGTCAAATAAATAAATAAAATCTTTTAAAAAAAGAAACTGGGATACAATATCAATAAACGAAAAAAAAAAAAGCCCCCACATCAATAGTTACATAAAACGTATTTGATAAAATCCAACACCCTTTCATGATTTTAAAAAAACACACAAAACAAACCAAAATACTCAGACAACTGGGAATAGATAGAAATTTGCTCAGCCTGATAAAGAGCACTTAGGAAAACCCACAGCTAATACACTCAGTGGAAGACTGAGAGCTTCCTCCCCACCAAGTTCAGGAACAAGACAAGGGATACCCAGTTGTGCCACTGGTATTTATCGTTGTACTAAAAGTTCTAGCTGGGTCAATTGGGCAAGAAAAAAACAAACACATCCAGACTGAATATGAAGGACTAAAGCTATATCTTCACAGATGACATGATCTTCTGTATGGTTAATCCTAAGGGATTTCCATATAAAAGAGAAGAAATAAATGAGTGAGTAAAATGGCAGGATACAAGGTCAGTATACAAAAATGTGTTATATTTCTATACATTAGCAATGAACAATTTGAAAACAAAATTCAACAATTCCATTTACAATAGCATCAAAATAAAATAGTAATAAGTTTAACAAAAGAAGGACAAAATCTGTATAGGGAAAAATATGACACATTGTTGAAAGACATTAAAAACCTAAATAAATGGAAAAACATCCTGTGTTCATGAGTTGGAAGACAAGATTGATCACATAGCAATACTCCCAGAACTGGTCTATAAATTCATTGTAATTGCAATCAGAATCTAAGATAGCTTCTTTGTAGAAATTGACAAAATATTTGTAAATTTCATACAGAGACTCAAGGGACCCAGAATAGCCAGAACAATCTCGGGAAAGAAGAACAAAGGTGGAGGATTCAGAATTCTTGATTTCAAAACTTACTACAAAGCTATAGTCATCAACACATTGTGGTATTGGCATAAGCTCATCATCTCTGCCCGGATCTGTTTTTCACCACAACCTGCCATCTGGAACTCTACCCAAGGTGCCTTTACTCACTGTCCATAGTCAGTTCCCAAATCCTGCCAAGTGTACTTCCTAAAATATCTTGGATCTACCCCTCCCCTCATTCATGCTGTCCATTGTAAGTAACTATCTGTCTTCAAATTCTCCTATTAACCTCTTTGTACTAGGCTAGAACTTGGGTTTTCAGGGTTTTGCTCATCAATATCCCTCCAGAAAAATCTCCAATTCATACACCATGGTTGGATTTATCTGCTAAGTGTCATCAGAGCTGGAGTTAGAGCCTAGTGACATGCTGTAGCTCAGGTCCGCACTATCTTTTTTTTTTTTTTTTTTCTGGGCAAATATGATAGCTTCGCAAATGATTGTCTTTTTTTCTCTCTTGCCTCTACTCCATCCCCAGACCTAGTATAGCTATAGACACACAGTTGGTGCTCAATATGCATTCACTGAATAAATAAATGGATGAATGAATGAATGAATGAATAGGGACAGATCAGGGGAAAGTTCAACTTGGGTAGAACTTGTAGGCTATCTTTAGAATTCTGAACTTTCCTAAGGTCAAGGCAGGCACTTAAGAATTTTCATCTCTTCATGTTTCCGGAGTAGTAGATGGTGATATGCTCAGATGTGTTTTGTAGTTAAATTACACTGGCATCTGTGAGAAGAACAGAAGACACCGGAAGGGGCAAGAGTGGAAGTAGTGTTAGGGTAAGTCAGCTGCTACAAAGAGCAACCCTCATTTCTCTCTCTCTCTTTCTCTCTCTTTTTTTTAGAGGGGGAGAGTATGAGAGTGAGGGAGGGAGGAGAGGGGAGGGGAGGGGGGGCAGAACGCAACCCTCAACTGACACAATTCTTAATATTGTGACTTAACACAATAAAAGGTTTACATCTCACTGACATTACAGTTCCAATTAGATACTTGGCTGACAGCCTTCCAAACTGTGACTCAGGGATCCCGGCTCCTTCCATTCATGGTGCCACCATTTTCAAGCCATGACCTCCATGTCACTGAAGAATAGGCTTTACGATAAGGCCTGGAAGTGGCATTCCATCTTTGTCACCCACATTCCATGGTTTCCAACTGAACTGCAAGGGCAGCTGGGAGATGTAGTCATTCTGTGTGCCCAGGGAGAAAATGAAATGGATTTATGGACACACAGCATGGCTCTGCCATCGGGGAAGATGGGATAGGGGGTGATTGTGGGAGTCTATCTAGGTGTGATGAGGAAGGCTTGTCCAAAAGCGGTGGTAATGGGGTTAGATAAAAGAGTTGGATTCAGGAGAGATTTAGGATTGCTGGGACTTGCTAGAGGATTGGATGTGGGGGGCATGAGGAAGAAGGAGGCACTGAGAATGAGTCTATTATTCTCTCACTTGGGACACTGGAAGGGTAGCAGAATTTTTCAGTTAAGACAGAGTCGCTGAGGAGAAGCAGGTTTGAGAGGGAATCACCTCAAGGTTTAGCAGTGTTCAGAAGGGATAACAGGTCTGATCTCACATTTCCCCGCAAGGGAAAGTTTGTAACTTGGAATAACAGACCATTCATGCTGTCAGCCTGTCTTTCCATTTTGGGATTAGTCTGGAATTTGCATTTCTCAGGCTTTTTTTTTTTTTTATCAGTTTCCCTCCAGGGAATTCTCCAACAGACACCCTGGTAGGATCTGTCTGCTATAGTATGATCTTACCAGAGTGTCAGAGCTAGAAATTTCCCTGGAGGGAAAACTAAATCCCTTGGGCTAGAAGGGGGCTTCCCCCTTTCCACACTCACACTTTGAAATCTGTTTCTAAACTGGGAGCATTTGAGGAAAAGCTCAAAGAACCTTCCTGTTGTTGGCTTCAGGCCACAGTTGGTTTTTTCAATCCACAGAGGAAATGTGAGATGCACATTTTCCTGGGCTGTGTATTTTGTTCCAGGCCTGTGGTGGGTTTTTGTTTTAAAAGTCTTTTGGAAGCATGTCAGCGGTGATACTGTGGCAATGTTGATTGCAACATTTGACAGTTCTCATTGCAAGATGTGTAGAACATATGATGCTTTTGTCCTCTGTCCAAACCCTCAGTGGTTTACATGAAAAAGGGCTGATATTTTAGAGATGAAACATTAGCAGAAGGCTGAAATATGTCACTTAAAAATATTGGGCTAGCCATGATGTTTTTAATCCTCGTGCTGGAACCGCTTTTACCTTCTATATCAAGAAACCCTCTTCTGCGTGTATTTAATTTATGAAATAAAAGTAGCTGATCGAGTAGCACAACCCCCCAAGTTTCTACCTAGATTCAGATATTAGAGATCATCCTAAGGCTAAGAGGCCACGTGGGATTGCAGTGGGAACATCAGATATCTAGCCCAGTGCCTGGAATGCAGGCAGAGTACAAATAGGAATTCCCCTCTGGGGTGCTGCTCAGCCCCCTCCCCACCCCAGGAACAAGAAGTTCTAGGTTCTAGAGAGGCTAAGTGACTTCTCTTAGGTTACACAGGAAGTCAGCCGTGGATTCAAATGGATGTCTGCTGACTCCAAGCATCTGTGTGATTACCCACCGTGCACGCGGAGAATGCGCCCCAAGTACCAAGAATCCCGGGAGAAGCTGAGGATCTGGAAATCGCGGCCGAGTTAAAGCCGCTGCAGGGTTCAGTAAATGAGCAATTGAAATCCAGTAAGTGTGCTGGTAGAAGTCCGCAGGGGGCTCCTAGGGAGTAAGGAGGAGGAGCAATGTTTGCAGGGCCCAATTAGGGAAGTCTTCCTGGAGGAGGGGATGCTTGAGCACTTTGTTAAAGTAGACCTAGCTAAAGGAGGAGGGCTGGGAAGAGGGAATAGCGCGCGCCACACACACACACACACACGCGCGCGCGCGCGCGCGCCCACAAGAAAAGCAGTGCAGAGTGTGGACTGGGAAATTGCAAGCAATTTGTTTGAATGAGAGGTACATTAGTTAGGTATGGCTCCATAACAAGTCACCCCAAACTTTAGTGGCTTAAAATACAACAGCATTTATTATCTCACGGCTCTTTGTGTCAGGAATCCAGACCACTTGGCTAGATCCTCTAGTGCAAGGTCTTGGCTACAGTAGCAGTCACCTCGAGTCTGGTCTGGAGGAGGAGGGCTTCCGAGATCACTCACATAATGCTAAGAAGTGGTTAGTTTCTTGCCTGTTGGATGCAAGCTGCCATCGGTTCATTGTCACACGGGCTTCTCCACCCCGCAGCTTACAACGTGGAAACTTGATTCATTCAGGCTGAGCAAGCGGGAAGAGCCAAGGAGAGAGGGTGTGTGGGCAACAGGGAGGGTCAGTTTCTTTGGAACGTAATCTCAGAAGTGAAATCCCATCACCCTTAACACATTAGATTCATTAGAAACAAGTTGCTAGGTCCAGCCCTCATTCAAAGGGAGGAGATGACACAAGGGCATGAATAGTAGGAGGTGCAGATCACTGAGAGCCTTCGCCAATAATTTCAGTCATATTTAAATTTATAAAAAGGTGCTATTTTATACGCACCTTTTAAGGCTTATTTATTTCACATAAAATCACGTCATAAGGAGTGATGCACATTGTGTTGCTTTAGGGCATTCATTTTAACTGTGTTTCATTGTGCGCACACACACACACACACACACACATATGCTATAGATTATTTCTGTTCTCCCATGGATAGGTATTTGAATGTCCTGGGGCTGAGAATAGGGGTTTGGGGTAGAAATGGGAATGATTGCTAATGGGTTTTAGGGGAGGGGTAATTAAACTGTTCAAAAATGAGATGGTGCTGATGGTTGCACAACCCTGTATGCTAAAAACCATCAAACTTGCACTTCAAATGGCTGAATTATATGACATGCGCATTATATCTCAACGAAGCTGTTACAAAAACTCTATGATGATTAATTTGAAAAGGCGGCAGGGGGGATTTGCTAGTAAACTGTAAATTAGCAATATTGGCCAAGAAAAACTAGGAAACTTAACGACAGAAATAATCACTAACAGATTATAAAGGAAATTAAAATAAAAAGTCAGGTTGGCTAATAAGCATATGAAAAGATGCTCATTAGCCAACAGGGCACCAAACATCCATCAGAATGGCTAAAATAAAAAAGACAACATGGAATAGTGAGGCCATAGAGCAAGGAGGGCTCTCAGAACGCTGGTAGGTCCCTTGTGAAAAGCTGCTTGGTAGGATTTATTAAAACTAAAGATTTGCTAGATTTGAAAGTTGTTAAGAGAGTAGTAGATCCTAAGAGTTCTCACCACAAGGAAAAACACATTTCTCCCCATTTTTGGTATCTCTGTGAGATGATGGATGTTAACTAAAGTCACTGTGCTCATCATTTCACAATATATGTAAGTCAAGTCACTATGCTGCACACCTGCAACTTACCCCCTGCTGTATGCCGGTTCTATTTAAATAAAACTGGGAAAGATATTAATTGTAAAAACAACCGCAACAACAACCACAACAAAACATGAGTCATCGGCATACTCTACAATGCAGTAATTCCCCTCCATTGAAGTACTAGTGAGTTACACTGTTATAAATACACAAGATGTTCATAACGGCACTATTTGTAACAGCCAGAAACTAGAGGCAACACAGGTACTCATCGACAGAAGGAGAAAATCAATGGTGATATATTCATACCGTGGAATATTGTGCAATAACTAAAGGTAATGAGATCTAGGTATACACAAAAACATGGGTGAATCTTGCAGACACAAAAACAGTACATATCGAATGATTCCATGTACATGAAATTCAAAACAGGCAAAACTAATGGATAGTAATAGTGGCTCTTCCTGGAAATCGGCTACTGACTGAGAAGGGTCAGAAGGAGATCTCGTGGCAGGGGTTGGGGGCAAGGAGTGCAGAAACACTCTGTGTCTTGATCTGAATGGTGGATATATGGGTGTGTAGGTATATAAAATGTATCTAGCTGTACAATTAAGATTATAAGGCTTTATACACTTTACTGTATGTTCATTACTCCTTACTAAAAAAGTTTTGTTTTTTAAACAAGGGAAAGGCTGTGTTCTGGACTTTGATTTCTGACCATTGAAGACTAGGTAACTTGAACCAACCCTCCCATGGAAAAAACTGGACAAAACATTTTGAAAGATCATTTGTTTCGGTTTTTGTTTCAAGGTAACAGGTCACTTTAAAATCATCAATGAGGGGCACTTGGGTGGCTCAGTCAGTTGAGCGACAGCTTCTGGCTCGGGTCCTGATGCCAGGGTCCTGGGAGCCATTAGGCTCTCTGCTCAGCAGCAAGTCTACTTCTCCCTCTCCAGAGCTCTGTGATCTTTCTCGCTTTCACTCTCTCTCAAATAAATAAATGAAATCTTTAACAAAAATGAAAATAAAAATGAAATCATCAATGGGCTAACTAGATCATGAAATAGAATATTGAGCCAAGATCTGGGAGACGGGGATCGAGAGAGGTGAGGCGGGCATTTGGAACTGCTTTTGACCTGGGTTGTTTGGGGTTGGCTGACCTAGAAGCAGCAGCTAAGGGCTTAGGACAAAGAGTCAGAGTCCAGACTCCACTGAGAGCATATACGGACACTTGATCTATGACAAATGTGTCGTTGTGCTTGGACAAATGTGTACCAGCGCTAAGACAACGAGAGATCCATATGAAAAGATGACATTATAGGCCTGCCTGGGTGGATTGTAGATGTAAGGCTGAAAGGTAAAACAGTAACATGTTTAGAAGATAGTACGGGAGAACGTCTTCCTAAAATAGGGCAGGGAAATACTTTGTGATGAAGATACACAAAACGACCATGAAGCATAGAAGACTGACACATTGCAACAGAATCAAGAACTTCTGCTCATCAAAAGACATCATCATCAAAAGACATGAACAGGCAGATCATTGAGTGGGACCAGATACTCGCAACACATATAAGCACAAAGGGTTTGCACTCACAATATATAAAGAACGCCTACAAATTAATATGAAAAAGTCAGACAAATGGGCAAAAGGTTTGAACAGTTACTTTACAAAAGATATCTTAATGGCCAATAAACGTGAAAAGGTGCTCCATCTCATTAGTAATAATGAAAAAGAAACTTAAAATCGCAGTGAGATACCATTAGATACTCATAAGATTGGCAAGCATGTGACGGCCAGGAGACATAGTCAAAGCAGCGCTGTTTGTGATGAGCACAAAGTGTAAACAAGCCCAATTCGCCCACCATTCTCCGAGTAGAAACAACCCAAATGTCCATCGACAGTAGAATGGATAATGTACTTGTGATATCTTCATACAGTGGAGATGAATGAACTTCAGCTATCCACCGCAATATGGCTGAATCTCGGAGGCAAAACTAAACTCGTTGTTTGGAGATGTGCTCAGAGATAGCTCAACTCTAAGCAAAAGCCAGGAGGCCATACTCGAAAGTCAAAACAGGGTCTAATTCCGGTGAGGGATGAAGAAGGTAGTTACTATGAGGGTGTTGTGAGCTAAGTTGATATGTTGAAGCCCTTACCCCTAGTACCTCAGAATGTGACAATATTTGGAGGTAGGGTCTTTAAGAGGTGATTAAATGAAAATGTGGTCATTGGTATGGGCCCTAATCCAATCTGACTGGTGTCCTTATGGTGAAAGGAGGTTAGGACACAGACACGCATGGAGGGGAGACCGTGTGAGGCCACAGGGAGAAGACGACCATCCACAAGCCAAGGAGAGAGGCCACAGAAGGAACTGAACCTGCTGACACCTTGATCTTGGACTTTCAGCCTCTAGAACTGTGAGGAAATAAATTTCTGTTGTATAAGCCACCCAGTCCAGGCTACTTTGTTATGGGAGGGCTTTATTTGGGAGGGCTTCTGGGAGCTTCCGATTTTTAATTTTTTGACTAGGATGGTAACTGCATAGGAATTTTCTTTACCATAAATTTTCAGGTTTTTTATTTAAGCTTTCTTTATTCTTCTGTACATGTGTTATATTTCACCATAAAACAGCAAACCAAAAAAAAAGAATGGCCTGGCCTGGGCAGGGCAAAAAGGTTTTGATCTCATGAAATTCTCACACCTGTCCTGTGAGAAAGACTTGGAAAGGGACTCTTTCCATTTTATAAACAGCTTAACTGAGATGTAGTTTGCACACCTCACCATTCAACCATTTGAGGTGTACGATTCAATGGATTTCAGTGTATTCACAGAGTTGTGCTCACCAGTTAATTCTAGAACATTTTCATCACCTCTGAAAGAAACCCTGTACCCTTTAGCTATTATCCCCCAACCACACCAGCCTCTAGAAACCACTAATTGACTTTCTGTCTCTGTAGGCCTATTCTGGACATTTCATACAAATTGAATCATGGAGTATGTGGTCTTTTATGTCTGGCTTCCTTCACTTAGCATGTTTAAGGGGTGCACTGTGTTGCAGGACTCACGCTTCAAGCCTTTTTGTGAACGAATGCGCAGCCCACCTCATGTCTGTCCACTCACCCGTTGGTGGATGATCAGGCTGTTCGCGCTGTTTGGCTACCATCACTGATGCTGCGGCGAAGATTTGTGTACCAGGTTTCGTGCACATATGCTTTCAACTGCCTTTGGGTCTATACCCAGGAGTGGAATTGTTGGGTCATATGGGAATTCTGTGTTTTACCAAACTGTGTCCCCCGGAGGTGTCACCATTTTATGTGCCCACCCACAGTGCCTGAGGGGTCCGATTTCTCCACACCCTCGCCCAAAGAAAAGCACTTACTTTTCTCTGTCCTTTGATGATAGGCATCCTGGTAGATGGGAAGTGGTCTCTCGTTGTGGTTTTCGTTTGCATTTCTCTAATGACTAATGACGGTGAGCATCTTTTCATGGGCTTATTGGCAAGACTTGTTAGCTCCACTCTCCCAAAGAGGAAATGGAGGCCCAGGCTCCTCTTTCCTTCCGGCGCATCTCCACCGCCTCCGTGGAAGGTTCTCCCAGCAGATAACCGTGAAAGTCAGCCCCAGTTCTCAGGAGCTTGCCCTGGCCCTACTCTGGAGCTTTCCTTTCATCTGGCTCGGTTTCTATTGCTGCCACCAAACCCCTGAAATCTTACTGGGTCCTCTCGTGTCACCTTACGCCACCTGTCCTCTGCCTGTTCCACTTAAGGCCTTCATGATGCCCAGGATTTCGTAGAGAGGGGGCTCTTGGCTTTACCCACAATGGGTACCCAGGCCTCCTAGCTTAGCGAACAGATGGATCCCAGGAAGGCAGGCTTGGCAGGGCCAGAGCATCCAGTCCAAACCCTCATCCCTCAGAGACGGAGGCTGATGTTCCGAGGGGGTGGAGCCATGGGCGGGGCAGAACCGTGCAGGCTGCGCGCAGAGGCGAGGCGGGAAAAGAGAAGCACATCCTCCCCCTCACGCTCCTCGCTCTTCGCTCTTCGCTCGCAAGCAAAGGAGCAAACTGGGAGACTGTCTCCAAGGGGAAGGGCCGGCTCCCGCAGGCTGTGGCTTAGCAAAGAGCACAGCTAGAGCTTCTTGTTGATGGATAAACAGGGTGCGGCCGCCAAAAGCTGGATTTGACCCGCACCAGCCCCGGCCGGCGGGTGTCCTGATCTGGTGGAGCAAGGTCTTCTTCTGGTCTTTTCTTCTGCCCTGGTGACAGGTTAACCACAGTCACTTGAGAAAAGGAAAGATAAACGGATTTCTCCTCGGAACCCTTTGACCTCTGCAAACCAGGTGCAAAGTATGCTTAGCCTCGGTGGGGCTAAGGGGGAGGGAGGAAATAATAGTCTTTTCTTTTTTTCGTTTTTACAAGCTTCGACCTTCAGCCGGTTCACTTGTTTCCTTAAACCCGTGGTCTCACTGCGGCCCGTGGGAGTGGAAAGCCCCTGTCTGCTGGAACCGTCCCTTTTCGTCGGTAATGGTGTTTGTTTTGTCTTCGGAGGACCGAACTGTTGCAGCTAAGCTCCAGGCTTCAGTTCAGAGTCTCACGAAGGTCATCTCTCCTTCTAGAATGTCAGTGCTGTAGAAGGGCCTGTGGTGTTGAGGAAGTGCCCGGGGCTGGGACACAGAGACCCGGATTCCACCCTCAGCTTCTGCCCTAACTCACTATGTCCCTGTGTCACTGTGTCAGTCTTTTCTGAGCCTCAGTTTCCCTCATTGATAAAATGGACTTAAGAACAACTCTATTATACGTTCCTCACTGGAGTCATATGAAGATCAAATCAGATCATGCATCTTGACATGCTTCTTTTTTTTAGTTTTTAAAATGTATTTGTCAAAGAGAGAGAGGACAGGCCGGGGGAGGGGGGGAGTGGCAAGCACAGGGAGAAGCAGGCTCCTCGCTGACTAGATCCCAGGAAGCTGGGATCATGACCTGAGCCAAAGGCAGACTCTTAACTGACGGAACCACCCAGGTGTCCCATCTTGACGTGCTTCTTAAATCTGAAATGGACAAATAGCCAGTTAATATCCTTCCTATAAAAGATCTATGAAGAGTGATAGGCAAAAGACAAACTGCACAACTACAAAATGATTAAAAGACAGTCCACAAAAATAGAGAATGCAAATAATCATTAAATGTATAAAAACTTCAACCTAATTTAAAAAATACAAAATGAAACAAAAAGTTATTTTCACTTATTGGAATGACAAAAGAAGAATGAGACAGTAAATTAAGTAAATTTACGTGTCTGGAGGTCAATTCAGTAACACACTGAAAATTTTTGAAAAGTGCCTGTACTTTATTCTCAGGGTGTACCCTAAGAAACCAGTTGACAAAAATGCAAAAGTGTAAGTGCATCCCATCATCTTCTTTTTAAAATGTGTTTAGAATATTTCGGATTGTGATTTTTTAAAAAATATTTTATTTATTTACTTGATACATACAGAGAGGGATCACAACTATGCAGAGAGGCAGGCAGAGGGAGAGGGGAAAGCCGGCTCCCGGCTGAGCAGAGAGCCCGATGCGGGGCTCGATCCCAGGACCCTGGAATCATGACCTGAGGCGAGGGCAGAGGTTTTAACCTACTGAGCCACTCAGGCGCCTCCAGACAGTGATTTTTTCATTAAAAATAGACTTCCATAGTACTTTACAAAATATAGCCAACTCAAAAACATGTCTATTAAGGTAAAAAAAACATTTTCTTTCTCAATTCTCTGCTCACTCCTTACCCGAGTCAAAAATTTCACAAAATTGACAGATTTTCCATTCGTGTTCCTTTACTACAGAATCTAGAAAAACCCAAATTACATATTAAATATAGTTAAATGCCAGAAACTGACACCCTATTAGGAAGTGTGTGCATTTGCACAGTGTCCTACAAGTGTAAAACCCACATATCTTTTTTTTATATAAATTTTTAAAGATTTTATGTATTTATTGGACAGAGAGAGATCACAAGTATGTAGAGAGGCAGGCAGGGGGTGGGAGGAAGCAGGATCCCTGAAGAGCAGAGAGCCTGATGCAGGGCTCGATCCCAGGACCCTGAGATCATGACCTGAGCCAAAGGTAGAGGTTTAACCCACTGAGCCACCCAGGCGCCCCAAAATCTACACATCTTTAAACTTAGCACATCTACCTGATTTTTATATTGCTTTTATACTTTTTATACATATGGCATATTGAATATTTCACAATAATTTTTAAACAAAAATAAATTATAAATGGAAAATTATTAGATGAGGATGATTATCATGGCCTTGCTTAATAATGGAAAAAAAATTAGAAGACTTTTTGCCTGGTATGTTGTTTTAATAAGGCCGCCAATGAACTATGCCTCCCTATGACCACCCTCCTTTGCAATGTAACATTGCTGCTCCTTCCCTCAAGAGGTGAATTTTCCCACCCACTGACTCCGGGCTAGACTTGTCACTTGCTTTGGCCAGTGCAGTGCGTTGTAAGTGATACTGGGTGACTTCTAAGGCTGGGCCTTAAGAAGCCTTGACGTTTCCATTTTCTTCCCCTTGGAATCCTCAGACCTGTGCCACTTTCCGGTCCTGGAGGGTGAGATGGGTGCAGATGTGGGCAGTAAAGGGTTAACCCAGCAGGCACACTCCAAAGGAAAGACTAGCCCTCTCCTGGCTCCTGAGAGACAACTTGTGAGCCCTTGGACTTTCCTGCCTGAGCGTGTTTCTGTGTGCCTCAGTCTTTGGGCCAGGCTCTACCAGTTTGATCTCTCGGGGAGCTGGAGTCTGAGTAGCTAAGGCCAGTTACGTGGGTGCTACATGTCTCCCGCCTGACCAGCAATACAGAAGACCGCGGACACTACGACTCAGCAAGCTTCCCTGGTTGGTAGTATTTTGCACGTGTTGTTACACACGTTGCTGGGAGAGTGAAGCATGTCCCCAGGAGATCCCACTAGGAGGAGTAGCCTGGAAGCTTGCGACTGGTTTCTGTCCGACTTTGTCCCACATGCCTTTTCCCTTTGCTGAATCTGATTAGCTTCCTTTCCCCATCATAAACCATCACCGTTAATACAGCAGCTTTTCTGAGTCCTGTGAATCTTTCTAGTGAGTCATCAAACCTAAGGGTAGTCTTGGGAGAGCCCTGACACAGAGGCTTCATGGAGAAGTGAAGAGCCGATCGCCAGCACTAATTGGCAAACACCTGAGTGAGAACATCTGGGGCCTTGGAGCCCCAGTCCAGCTGTTGGATGTCTGCAGCTGCATGAGTGGGCCCAGGAGAGCCCGGCAGACATAGTAAAGAATCAAAAACAGGCTACTGGTTAAAGAAATGATCATATAGCCCTACATTGAAATACTAAATGTTCTTTAAAATGCTGCTATGGATTCCATTTACATTAAATGGAACTGTGTTCACTATATATTTCAAGTAATGAAATATTACAAATAAGTATGTATAATGCAATCCTATTTTGAAAAAAACTAATACATATGTATTTATATATAAATGTATAATGAGATGCTTCCAATTATGGAAAGAATAAATCATGAGAGCAAAAGGCTCAGAGACATAGCCAGTGGTCTTGTAATAGCATCTCATGGTGACCTATGGCAGCTACACTTGTGATGAGCAGAGCAGAAGGTATAAACTTGTTGAATCACTATGTTGTACACCTAAAGCCAGTGTAACGTTGTATGTCAACTCTACTCAAATTAAAAATATATTTTTAAGTGTATAATTAGAATAAGCCATATGCAATAGCTCAACCATTTTTGACCTACCAAAATAACAACTTCCTATGATTCAACTAATATCTATTGAGAGATATTGGTCAAGGCTGGAGGGTCCTACAGCAAAATATTAACTGTGGTTCTGTTTGGGTGCTGAGTAATGGGCACACATTCCTTTCTGGTCATCCTTATTTTCTAAACCTCATACCACGAACATATATTTCTTATTGTGGTGTTAAGAAACAACAAAAGGAAACTCTTTTTCTCCCTTTTATAAACATGTGAACAATGCTGACTAGATGAGGAGGGTGAGCTGGCTCAGGTCAAGTTCACACCAGCTCTGGGCAAAGCAAAAGGAGGTTGAGGCTAAGAGCTGAGGCTTCCATGCTGGTGGCTGGCTGCAGAGCTGGGGTCATGCTTTGGGTTGGCTTGCCCAGAGCTTTGTTAATCATTGCCTCTTGTTCCGCACAGGCAAGGCCAAGTGTGGGAGAGGCAGCCCAGGCCCACAGTCTCATATACATGAAGGAGCTCACTACCCAGATGGCTGCATCTCCCTTCGAACTGAAGCATCTCTGGGGACAATGGCGTGGGGTCTTAGCTCGGGCAGGAGCCTTGGAGATTGCCTGGTGCCATCTTTGTAGGAATCAGGACTCTCCCCAGTAGGGGCTCCCTCCTCCCCAATCCCTCAAAGGTTACCATCCTCTGCCTGTCCAGCCACAGCCCTACAATGGTGGGGGCTCACTACCTTATGGTAGTGACCAATAGGAAATCCATCCTCCCTGAGAATCCCAAATCAACTCAAACTTCCCCCTAGGATGTGGAAGAGCTAGGGTTGCCCCTGGTCTGTCTGTTCAAACCACTATGTTCTATAGCTGTCTCCATTTCATTGATCGACATCTGGCTTCGTTTGACAAGAAATTTGAGATAGCTTAAAATATCCACCATCTAATAAAACAGAAACAGAAGAGCAGGCCTAGAGAAAACACGAATAATACTAGAAAATCAAACCAAGGCAAAGACATGTATGAATATGTAGAATATCAGGTCTACCGTTGACAGTAAGGGTTATAATAGGCTCTGAATTGCCAGGCTGCCAAAGTGAAAAGAGAAAGCCAATTATCCTTACAATTCTCATTACCAGTGAGAGGAAACACAGCTGTCAATCAATTCTAATAGCCACTTATAAAGGCCATTTGATGATACTGTCAACTGTTAGCACTTGGCACTTCCCAATTGCCATTAAATCCACTTTTGAATTCTGATGTCGACGATGGGGAAGAAGTGTATCTACCTGTGTCTGTGTCTCTATCTGAATTCACATCTCTGTCACTGTCTGTATCTGTCCCCTTAACTCTACCTGTATATGTATATTGGTATGTACCTGTTTCTGTGTCTCTATAAGTACCTATACATGTGTCTTTACCTGTACTTCTTAGTGTATCTCACTCTGTACCTGTGTCTGTGTTTCTATCTTACATACCTATGTCTTTATATATACCAGAATCTGTACCTCTGTCTGTACCTGTATCTGTATTTCTAAGATACTTGTATCTACATCCAATAAGTACCTATATCTGTGTCTCAATCTGTACCTGCATTCATGTCTCTTTTTGTACCTGTATCTGAATCTCTATATGTACCTGCTTATATGACTTTATTTGTATCTGAATCTGTGTTTCTCTCTGTCTGTGTTTGCACCTGTATCTTTGTCTATATCTGAGCCTGTCTATTTATTTCCCTCTATACCTGGTGTCATAAGGCTTGGTGTCTGGGTCTCTATCTTTACCTGTATCTGTGTCTCTGTAACTGTGTTTGGGTCTCTATCTGTATAGGAATCGGTGTTTCTTACTGTACATATATCCATTTCTCAGTGTGAACCTGTACTGTATCTTTATCTGACCCTGTATCTGTGTGTCCATCTCTACCTGTAGCTGGGTCTCTATCTCTAATTGTATTGTGCCTCTGTCACTGTGTCTGGGTCTCTACCTGTACTTGTATCTTTGTTTCCATCAACACCTATATCTGGGTTTATCTTTACTCCTGTCTGGACTATAGATGTACTCATATCTCTGTCTTTAACATATCTGAATCTGTGTTTCTATCTGCACCTGTATCTGTACAGTTAGAGATATCTGTCTCCCTGTTTCAATCTGCACCTCTATCTGGATCTTTACAAATACCTGCAAATGTATACTTTTATTTGGCTCTCACTATTCCAGTATCAGTGTTTCTTTCTCTACTTGTATCTGTGTCTCTGTATGCAACAGTATCTGTGTCTCTGTCTGTATCTGTATTTGTTTCCATTTATATCTGTATCTGGGTCTCTATTTGTAATGTAACTTTGTCTCTATCTGTAACTATATTGATTTTTATAAAAATAACTGTGTATTTGAACCAATGTCTTTCTCCTATAAGTAATTGTATCTTGGTCTCTATCTGTAACAGTAAATATATCACTACCTGTACCACTGTCTTTGTTTCAACCTGTACCTGTGTCTCAACATATTCCTGCATCTGTGTCTCTATCTGTACCCATGTCTGGATCTCTCTGTGTAAGAGAAGCTGTGTCTTCCATTATCTGTAACTGCATTTGTGTTTGCACACGCATCTGTGTTCTTATATGAAATTGAATCTCTTTCTTTATATCTTATCCATGTCTGTATTTGTACCTCAAACTATCATTATCTTTAACTTGTACTTGGTCTCTATCTATGCATGAGTTCATGCCTCTACCTGTACCTGTATCTGGGTTTCTATCTGTACCTGAATCTGAGTCTATGTATGTACCTGTATCTGTGTCTCTATCTCTATGTGTATCTGTTTCTATATCATACATATATCTGGTTCTCTGGTCATTCCTATAGCAGGATTTCTACTTGTACCTGTATCTGTGTATGTGCCTCTAATTGTAGCTGTGTTTCCGTCTCTATAACTACCTAAATCTGTGCCTGGAAGTACCCATACATGTCTCTTTATATCAATGACCATTTCTCTGTTTGTACTTGTGTTTGTGTTTTTATCTGCACTTACATCGGTATCTGTAATTGTATCTGTAACTATGTGTCTATTTGTGCCTGTATCCGTGTTTCTCACCACACTTCAATATGTCTCTATCTGTACTTGTATCTGTTTGTCTATCTGTACCTGTTTCTCTATCAATATAAGAACCAGTCACTGTGTCTATCTGTACCAATATTAGTGTCTCTACAAGGACCAGTATCTGGTTTTCAGAAGGTACCTGTATGTGGGTCTCTATCAATACCAGTATCTGTGTCTCTAATTGTATCTGTAAATGGGTCCCTATTTGTACCTGTATCTTGTTGTCTATCTGTTCATTTATCTGCATTTCTTTTTTAAAAAAAGATTTATTTAATTTTAAATTTTTTATTTAATTCAATTTAATTAACATATAGTGTATTATTAGTTTCAGGGGTAGAATTTAGTGATTCATCAGTTGCATACAACACCCAGTACTCATTCCATCAAGTGACCTCCTTAATGCCCATCACCCAATTACCTCCCCCAACCTCCCCTCCAACAACCCTCAGTTTGTTCTCTAGAGTTAAGAGTCTCTCTGGTTTGCCTCCTCCTCTGTTTTTATCTTATTTTATTTTTCCTACCCTTCCCCTATGTTCATCTGTTTTGTCTCTTAAATTCCACATATGAATGAAATCATATGGTATTTCTCTTTCTCTGAATGACTTATTTTGCTTAGCATAATATGCTTTAGTTCCATCCACATTGTTTCAAAAGGCAAGATTTCATTCTTTTGATGGCTGAGTAATAGTCCATTATAAAATATTTATTTATTTATTTATTTATGTATGTATGTATTTGAGAGAGAGAGAGAGAGAGAGAGCATGAGTGGGAGGAGCAGAGGAGGAGGAGAGAGAATCCCAAGGAGACTCCACGCTGAGCATGAATCTTGACGCAAACCTCGATCTCATAACCCTGAGATCACAACCTGAGCCAAAACCAAGAATCAGATGCTTAACCAACTATACCACCCAGGCACCCCTATCTGCATATCTACACAAACCAGTATTTGTGTCTCTCTATGTACCTGGATCAATGTCTATCTGTCTCTCCCTAAACCTGGGTTTCTATCTGTTACTGTAGCTGGGTCTCTACTGATACTTCATCAATACTAGGTCTGTATATGGATCTGTATATTTACCTGTATCTGGGTCTCTATCAGTCTGTATCAGTGTCTTCATCTGTCCTTCTATTTGTATCTCTATATGCAAATTTGTGTCTTTATTTGTCTTTATTTGTATTATACCTTAATCTGTGTCTTTATCTGTATGCTTTCTGAGTCTGTATATCTATATCTGGATTTCTGTTTCTATACTTTTGTCTCTATCTGTACCTCTGTCTGGGTCTCTATATACCTCCATGTGTGTCTATATCTATACCTGTTTCTGGTTCTGTCTGTATCTGTATCTGTGTCTCTGTCTGTTCCTGTATTTTTGACTCTATATGTAGTTTGTATCTTGCCTCTCTCTATACCTCTATCTATGTCTCAATCTGAACCTATATCTATGCTTTTATCTGTATTGGTATCTGGATCTCATTCTGCACATTTTTTGTCTCTACCTATCTCTGTATCTGGATCACTATCTTGACCTTTATCTGTATCTACATCTGAGACTATATCTGAGCCTATATCTCTATCTGTAAATGTATCTGGATCTTGATCTGTCCCTGTGTCTATCTGTACCTGTATCTGTGTTTTTTCCTTTATCTTTATCTGTAGCTCTATCTGTATCTGTCAGTGTCTCTATTACTGTATTTTTACTTGTTTCTTGTTCTCTATGTGTATTTGTATCAGTGTCTCTATTCATACATGTGTCTGGTCTCCATTTGAACCTTTATCTGTGTCTCTATCTGTATCTATGTACATATCTCTACTGGTTCCTGAAACTATGTTTCTATATATAATTCTTTCTAAGACTCTTTCTAAGACTCTGTATCTGGTTATATATTCTACCTGTTTCTGGGTCTCTATCTTTATCTCTATGTATCTTTACTGGTCTCTTCGTCATCTGTATCGGTGTTTCTATCTTCATCTATATCAGTGTCTCTCTGCACTTCTTTGTCTCCATCTCCACGTCTATCTGTGTCTCCACCTGTACCTGTATCTGTGTCTATACCAGTATCTTTGTCTATGTCTCTATCTGCATCTGTATCTGTATCTCCGTCTGTACGCATTTCTTCATCTCCTTCTCTACCTATATCTTGTTCTCTCTCTTTATATCTGTATATTTACAAGTATCTGTATCTTTGTCTCCATCTGAACCTATATCTGGTTTTCTATAGGTATCTTTATGTTTGTCTCTTCATCTACCTATATCTTTGTCTCTATCTGTACGTGTATCTATTTCTCTCTTTAACTCTATTAAGTCTCTATTAGTATCCATATCTGTGTTAGTATCTGTACTTCTTTTCTGTGTCTTTACCTCTATGTAGGCATGCATTTATATCTATACATATGCCTGTCTATGTGTTCCTATATCTCAGTGTTTCCTTCTCTCCCCACCCCATATCTGTGTCCCCATATGTACCTGTATCTGTTTGTTTGTCTATCTATGCCCATATCTGTGTCTCTATTTGTCCCTGGGTCTGGTTCTATATCTGTGTCAAGGGACATTGGATATGCTTTCGGACTTGCGAGAAGGATTATAAAATCTGCCTGTTAGCTCTGCTGCTAGATCCACCATTGTTTTGTATTATATTAGTTTCCTGAGACTGCTGTAAGAAATTACCACAAACTGGGTGGCTTAAACTAGTGAAAATTATTGTCGGGATGTTTTGATGGTTAAAATCTGAGGTCAATGTTTTGGCAGGGATGATTCCTTCTGTGATGGAGAATCTCTTCCATGCCTCTCCCCTAGCTTCTGGTGGTTTGCTGGAAATCTTTGGCATTCCTTTGCTTGTAGAATCATTACTCTGATGTCTGCGTTCATTGTCACTTGGTGTTCTCCCTGTGTGGGTGGCACTGTGTCCAAGTTTCCGCTTTTCATAAGGACATCAGTCACATTAAATATAGGGCCCACCCTAATGACCTCATCTTAACTAATGACATCTGAATTGACCCTATTTCCAAATAAGGTCACGTTCTGGAGTCTGGTGGTTGAGAATTCATAAGAATTTTTTGGGAACACAATTCAATACATAACAATCATTTTTCCTTTCATTTTACTGCTCAGCCCACACCTTTACAAACTCCTGACTCCATCCTTCAGTCTGGCTCTTCCCTGCTCTCTCATTTGGGCCTTGAACAGCTAGTTGAGAAGGTCACTGCCATTATTTGGGGAATGTAACTCCAGAGCAACTCAGAAGACATGGGTTGTATCTCTCCACAGAGTGCTCAGTCATCGGGACCTAGAACCAAAACTCGGGAGTAGAATAAGTCAGGTTGGGTTACATGATGCTGCAGTAACAAATGACCCCAAAATCTCAGTGCTTGACTCAACAAAGATTTATTTCTCACTTAGTCAACATGCCAATTGGTGTTCAGCTCCATACCACTTTCTCTTAGAGTCCAGTCTGAGGGAGGGTTTATCCTTATGATTTCACTATCCCCAAAGCAGAAAAAAGGAAACATGTCTATTGTATACTGGCTTTTGATGTTTTTGCTCAGAAGTGAACTACTACAGTATCATCCAGAGCAGGTCACTTGGTTGCACCTAATCTCAAGGAATCAGGGAAATTCAATTCTACCATGTGCCTAGAAAATGAATGGGAAGTATTTGGAGAATAGCAGGCCTTTGGAAACCTGGGAAGGGCTTCTGCCTCTCTCTCCCCCACATCTCTGTTTGTGAGGGTAACCACATCTGCTGGTTAGCCAAGTCAATCTGCACATACTGCTCCAGCTTAAATATTAGTAGTGCTCTTTCAGTCTTAAAAGAGTCCCTGTTTGGACACAGATGCTATGATTCCCCTCCTCTGTGGTGGCAAGAGATAAAGACAGTCTGTGTGCAGGGAAGTAGATATTATTAGAAAGGGAAACACCCTGGTGGACCATATGCTAAAGTGATAATACGCCTTCCGGTTACATGTTACTTTCTGTGTTTCTTTACATTTTGTTATCCTTAAGCCCTCAGGAAGGTCTTCTTTAGACACCTAACATGCTCTCAGTTTTGTCCTTGGGTGAGGGAAAGAGCATGCATTCAGAGAACTGAAGATGAGCAGCATCCTTCAGAAGCCAGCATAGTGGTGGCAGTGGTGACAAGCAAGGGATCACTGTGGTAAGCAAATTATCAGGCTGAGTGTCAGGGGCCTGTATTGCCCTCTCCTACCACCACAAATATTCTAGGGATGACATGGAGGCGCAGGGGTTTCTGAGATGGTCCTTTCTCAAACGTACCTCCACTGGTAACACCCATTCCTCCTCCGTTTGCTTTTTACAGCCTAGAGAGGAAGCCTTTTCCATCCTAGAGCTGGCATCTCAGTACAGAGAGGCAAGGGCTGGCAAGAAGCCCCTTACCATCTTGTGCCAGAATAGAGAATGGGGCAAGAGTGCCGGTATGACCTCCTGGTCACAAAGAGGGTTGTCTTTTTCCCTCCACATCTTCCTGCCTCAGGGCTTTGTACTTACTCTTTCTTCTTCCTGAAATGTCCTTCTCCTACTCTCCTCACATGTGGCTTCTCATTCTTCTGGACTTGGCTAAAATGTCCTTTTCTTACAGACATTGACTGTTATTATCTTTTCTCAGTAAATTACTGACAAAAACTGAACAAAGAAATAGTTATTCACATATTGTGACAATTGCCATGACAGTTTTTGTTTTCCCTTTAGTCTCTAAGTTCCATAAAGGTAGAAAACTATGCTTGTATCCTGCAGCCTAGCACAGTGCCTGGCACACATAGTAGGCCCTTAGCATTTATTTGCTAAGTTAACAAATGAATGATTAAGTGAGTGATTGCATGCATTTGAATCCAGTTTCCAAGGATTTTCACATGTTTTGGCATGGAATGACAATGTAAGAAGTTGAGAAACACCCTGAAAAATCAAAATAGTAGGTCAAGATGATCATTCCTACTAGGTCAGATACACAAAACTGAAAATGATCTGATGGACAGAGTAGAACCCAGTAAATATACAGAAACATCATTGGTATATATCAACGGGCAGTCTTTAGCTTCTCAGATAGAAGCACAGCAGACCCTTTGGAGAATTTACTGATCCTTTCAGTAATACCCATTTCTCATCGGTAGCAAATTCTGTGGCCATGAAAAGTGCCAACACAGGGGTAATGTGTGAGAGATGGCACTGTATAGAAGGAAGTATATCTATCCATGGGAATGTGATAGCTCAGTGGAGAGGTGCAAAGTGCTGAAGAATCTCTCTTGGTCAGACAGAAGGGTAGTATGTGTGACTCTGGAGGAGTGTGCATGTGCACACTCACACAATCACATGCAGAGATGAGACATTGTTAGAAATGAAGGATCACTTCCTTTCTAAGGGACCAATCACTGTCCAGGAAATGTGTTGACACTTTCAAGCACCTGATGGGAATGTGGGAGGATCCAAGGAAAGACAGCCTTTTGTCATCATACCCCAGAGTACTTAGTCAGATCATCTTGTTACACAAAAGGAACCTGGCCCGTGATGTATATGGTACCACATGCCTAACCCATTTCCAGAAAAAAGAAAAAAGCACACATGAGTGGCACATCAGGGTCCTGGATTACTGTCCTGGGGAACTGGCAATTCTACAGTTGCCAGGGGCAACTATGCCAGATTGGCACACAGGAGTCTGAGGGTAAATGGGCTTTGTTAGAGGCAGTGGTATCTAGAATAGCTGGACAGATTTTGAAGCTGCCTTCACGAGATTGGTGCACCTCCACCCCCAGAAATGAGAAAAGAGAGAGAGAGGAGGAGGAGGAGGAGGAAGGAAGGAAAAGGAGACGAGGAAGAAGAAGCAGAAGCAGAAGAAGAGGAAGAAGGAGTAAGAGAAGGGAGAAGGAGGAAAGAAAAGGAGGAGGGGATTGAAGAGAAAAGATGTCTGTGCCTCTGTGCCTCTGGAGGAAGGGGCATAGACATGTAGCATCACTCCTAGGGTTCAAGAGCAGTGGGGATTATTAACCCCTCTGAGCCACATGGAATGGGCGGGGTTGTCATGTAATAATTATGATAGTAGTAATAACATTATTGGTTATTACAGGGGAGGTAATACATCACCAAAACCCATGATTTTCCCCTTAGATTTGCAGAACACAAATATTTGTATTGTCAGTTCGTCCTGAAGTTTGAGGTTCAGAGTGGGAATAAGGTACTTAACCCTTGAAATGATTGCTGGTTAGACTGGAAGCCACCAGATTCATTCTTCTGTGGGCGATATCTGTGTAATGATAAGAGCTCTCTGGTCAGAGTATTCCCACCTCACTCTCAGAGCACTTAGAAAATCCAGTTAGTCAGTGCAGGTGTCTCACAAACCAGTAGAGTTGGCTAATCTTGAAAAATATTTTGCCTCTGGCTGGGGACAAATCTTGATAAATTCTCCGAGTTGTGTAGTAGAACTTTGAGAATTTACCTTGCTAGGAGTCAGAACCCAGGGTCTCTTATTCATAGCTATAGCTGAATTAGCATTACAAAATTTTACCAACTGTAGTGCTGTTTTGGTTGACACCCTGCTTTGAATGAAATAATAGAGTGTCAAAATTCATGCAGAAAAACGTACAGAAAATGCAAGGAGAAATAGAAACACATTTGTAGTTAAGAAATTTATCTTTCTCAATACATAGCAGAACAAATGGAAAGAAGATAAACATATAGAAGATCAAAACAATATGATAAAATCAATCTGTAGTTACCATCTTTAGCTAGGTTATGCCATGATAAGAAACAACCTCCAAGGTCCAGTGGTTTTCTAAGAGCAAACATATATTTCTTCACCACACTGCATGTTGGTTGCGGCTTTGGTTCGGCTCCGTCTGTTCTCTTTATTCCGAAATCCAAACTGAAGGAGGAACCCCTCTCCGGGACGTGTTGGCACTGTGACCTCAGGTCACTTCCATTCATATTCTCCTGAGCACAGTCGGTCATATGGCTAAGCTTAATGTCACTGAGGTGGGGGAAGTATATTGTATCCACAGGAGGGCACAAGTCACCTGGTAATGGGCAGGGGTTGTGGTCTTTTTAGGCGGACAGCGGCAAATAGTTGGAAACAGTATTACAATCTATCACAATATCTTATATATATCATATTTCATACTGTGTAATCATAAAATTCAGCTTGTAAGTACCCCTACATATGCACAAGAGTCGAACATATATTGGGCCATAAAGAAAACCTCAATGTATTCTAAAATATAGAAATAGAATGTTGCTTTCAGCAGTACCAGACTTAGGTTGTTTCGGTTCAGTTCTCCAGCTGAGAACAAATAGAAAAGCTAGAAAGCTGAGGGTTATGGAAAGGGAGATGAGTGGGGGGGATGTGGTCCCTGGGTGATGGGCATTAAGGAGGGCACAGGATGTGATGAGCACTAGGTTATTAAATGTAACTAATGAATCATTGAACACTACATCAAAAACTGTAAAAAGAAAAAAAAAAGAAATTTGCATCCTAAAGAAAAAAAAATAAAGGAAAGCTAAAAAAGTAGTAAGATACCTGCCTAAGAGTATCAGAAAGCTACCACAGCAGAAAGAATTTACAGGACAAAAATCTGGAAGAGAAGCCCATAGCGTAGATCCTGGCATTTGGCTTTTTGTCTCTCAGGGGGGACATGTCAATTCTAAAAGCCACAGCTGAGAGGATGGGAAGTTGTGCAGATTCAGGGCGCTGGGGAGAGGAAATTACAGTCAAGGACCCACTAAAGAACAGCCTTGGAAACTCCTTCCCATTCCCCAGGTTTTGAGCTGGTATGCTGAAGGAAACTTACATTTTAAGAGTAAGTATTAGCCAGAACTAGATTAGCCCTAAAAAGGACTGAATGTCAGTTTAAAGTCATCTCAATCCCTAATTGGATTAATCTGATTTGCTCTAGCCTAGTTGTCTGCCCTGAACAAAACTACAGTGGTAATATATCATTAACCGCAGCTTCACAATATCATGGTATCTTTTAAATTTTTTCTCAACAATATTTGGCACTTACTGAAAGAATAATTAGTAATACAAGAGGCTAGGATTTTACCCAAAACCAAAGGGAAAAAATGGTGAATCAAAACCAACCTTTTATTCGTAGTTTTCTTACAGGCCTTTTGTTGTTGTTGTTGTTGTTGTTGTTTTTCAATCATGGGATACTGGATTTTGTTAAATGCTTTTTCTGCATTAATTTATATGATCATATGATTTAGTTTGTTAATGTGATGGATTACATTAACTGATTTTGAATGTGGAACCCGTCCTGCATACCTGAAATAAATCCTGCTTGGTCATGGTATATAATTATTTTTACACATTGTTTGATTTTATTTGCTAATTTTTTTTGCAGATTTTTGCATCTATGTTCATGAGAGATATGGATCTGTAGGTTTTTTTTTTCCATTCTTGTAATGTCTTTGTCTAGTTTTGGTATTAGAGTAATTCTGGCCTCATGGAATACGTTAGGAAGTATTCCCTCTGCTTCTAGTTTCTGGAAGGAACTGTGGACTATTGGAATTTTCTTACTTAAATGTTTGGTACAGTTCACCCATTAAATCATCTGGGGCCTCCTGGGTGGCTCAGTGGATTAAGCTTCTGCGTTTGGCTCAGGTCAGGATCCCAGGGTCCTGGGATCGAGCCCCGCATCGGGCTCTCTGCTCACTGGGGAGCCTGCTTCCTCCTCTCTCTCTGCCTGCCTCTCTGCCTACTTGTGATCTCTCTCTGTCAAATAAATAAATAAAATCTTTTATTTGCAGATGGGATGATTTTCTATGTAGCAAACTCCAGGGAATACATTTTTAAAAAACTCTTAGAACTAATAAGTGAGTTCAGCAATGCTACAGGATACAAGATCAACATACAACATCAATTGTATTTCTATATACCAGCAATGAACACATGGAAACAGAATAAAAATTATACTACTATTTAAAATTTCACAAAATATGAAGTACTTAGGTGCCTTCAAAGAGCTCTCAATACTGTTCTACACAAAATTACCTTGATCTATTGGATTCTCTAAGGAACTTGTAGCTGGAAACTTCTGAAGGATGAGGCAGTGAGCAGTGGGAGCAGAAATTGAAAGGCTATTAGGACAAGAGAGATGAGAGGAGCCATGGAATGAGATACAGAGGTTAGATACAGGGTTAGGTACGTTATCAGGAAGAATGAACCACAGGAGTGTAGAAGCCATGAATAGAGAAGTGGACAATACAGGGTGAAGAAGTCAATTTGTAACACTAGCTATAGGCAACAGTGCAGAGTAGCTGTGCCACATTGGTGTCCCAAGTGAAGATCCAGAGACTTCTGGGTTCCCATGTATGTGCATTGCTGGAGTCAGTACAAAGCATACATGTTCACTGTATGACCTTCCTTTTCCCCCCGAACCTGGGAAGACTCTCTGGAAATCAGGAGCTCCTCCCCACATCCCCAGAATAAAAGTGCTGCTTGTCATTTCTCTCCTTTAATTTTGGTTCTCTTGGTGGTTAGGGAAGTTCTAATGTGGCACACTAAGGGGAAATGGTGAAGAGATTTGAGTCTCTATTAGCTTGAACTTGAAAAAGGTGGGCACATCCCTGGGGTTCAGGGAAGTCCTGATGTCTCTTTCAGTTGACTCTGAGCACAGGCAGGGAAAGGGTGGTATTAGTTTTTAACTGCTCAGACTCCAATAGGCTCCCCTAGCTACCAGCTCAGCCCCATTCTGCTAGTTTTGCCTGTGTCCCTTCCTCAGCTTGACGCACAATGCCACCTCTGAGCCAGACCTTGGCAGGGATTCTGGTTTTCCAATTCTCTATCCGGTTTAATAGTGTCCCAGGATTTCCTCCTGGTCCTGAACCTACTAGATCTGGGGTTGAGGGCATTGAGCCCCTGAAACCTCTTGCCTGTGGATTTAGTTTGGATTCTATGGGCAGAAGGGGACATGATGGGTTTCCTGGCAGACCCAGGTCTTTCAGCATTGTGCTTGTGGAGGCAGAATCATGTGCTGGGGCATGGACAGGATTCCAGCAAGTGCAGCTAATTAGTGATGAGTGGAGAGGAAGCCACTGGGAAACAAAGGGATGGAGAGCCTCCAGGTGCCAGATGGCAGGAGAGGACTATGGGGAGATGCTTCTATATCCTCAGGGAGAGGGGGCCTCATATCCACTTGGGGGATTCTGTGCTGCCTTTTGGATCCCTGCTGGCCACTGTAGCCATATCCTTTGCCCTACCTGGTCACTGCGTGTCTTGCTAGCAACTGCTGCTGAAGGGTGCCCTAATGAAACTCGGGAGGTGGACCACCAAGTGCTCACCATGCTACCCCCACCCCACTCAGCCCCATCTTGGGTCTTACTGATGCTGAAGATTTTCCCCAAGCACTAATGTGTGCGAAGTCCCATGGTGCCACGGTTTCAGGAGAATGAATGATATGACAGTTTAGTACTCCAAGTCATCGAACTTAAGAAGCACTGTTATTTTATATACCCTGAAGGAAGTGAAAACTTTGCCAGCTAAGCCATGAAATTCCGCTGATTGTAAGACAAATCTCAGTTTTAAAGATGAAAAAAGGGCATATTAGAATGTTAAAATATGGTGTTTTATAATTAATGTGATGATTATGAGAGCCAGGCTACATGAGTTTGAATCCCAACTCCGCCACGTACAAGCTATGGGGTCTTGGGCCAGCCACTTTTACCATCACTAGGCCTTAGTTTCCATGACAGTATAATAGCAAGAGCCCTACTTCCGAGAGTTGTTGTGAGGACTGAATATGTATGTAAAGCATTTCAACAGTGCCTGGCACATAGTAAGCACGGTGTCTTTGCTTTTTTTATTTTTAACAAATATTATATTCATTACATACATAGGCAGAGGATAAATAATGGCCTTTGCCACCACCCCCACTGCTTTGTTGCCATTCCTGACCCCAGGTAAGCAGGGCTCTTGCCAGCCCTCCACAAATTTCTTGGCAGCCCTCTCCAAAAACAAGTTTCTTGCTGCTCAACTGCCAGTTTGAGGCTGTCAGGCATAAGTGGGACCATAAGCCAATCTGGGCATGTCTGAAGCCAGTCATTTCCAACCAGACCTCTCACCACTGTAATACCCGGACACTTCAGGGCAGACAAGCCCCTTCCCCAGCCAATAGCCCCATCCCATTACTGTTAGGACCATCCGGACCCTGGTTCCTCCCAGCTATTGCCCCTTTCCACCAAGCTCTCTCTTCCATCTCACTGCAGACAAATACCACCACTTCCCCAATCTCTTCCCAGAAGGATTTCTTCATTGCCCTGCAGCCTTAACTGGAAAATGTCTCCCCCCATTAGGGAGCCACACCTCCTCCACCTCCTCCCGTCTTGGGGATAGAGGGCAGATTCTTCTGGCTCTTCGCTGCTGGGTCTAGACTAGAGCATGATTCTTCTGCTGTCAAAGCTGACCCTTTTATGAGCTTCAAACAAACAAGCTGAATATTTTGTCTTAAAAACAAAGGGGTTTTAAATAATGCAATTAATACTTGAAAAATCTTCCTTTAAAAAATATCATCCTTTACAGATAAGGCCAGCCTCCTGGACTCAGCCCCATCCCTGGCTGCTCTCTGGTGAAACCCAGTTATCCGGTTGGTATATCTTTTCCCCTGACCTTTTTCTCTGCAATAACCCATATACAGAGATGTAGAGTTTCCGTTGTGTGTGTTTGGAAGAGAACCACAAATGGCATCTTACTATAAGCATCGTTCTGTAACTTGCTGTTCTCACCTGTCTGTCCTGGCAATCTTTCCATGTATAATTCTGTTTCATTCTTTTAAATTGCTGCCTTGTAGATCTTTTTGGAAATACCACAGCATTTTTGTAACTGTTCCTCCAACATGAACACTTATGTTGTTTTCATTTTGCTCTATTATAAAAAATGCAGCAATAAACAGCTTTCTGTGTGTTGGTTTCACTCAAGGGAGGATGTTTTTTCATTCCTAATATTTTGAAAAGAGTAATGGCTATATTGTTTTATTAAGTAGGTGATGCATAGTATAAAATTGAAGCAATTTAAGAATTGCAGCGAAGAAAGAAATACACCACCAACAGTTTCATCCCCCAGGAAAGAAAAAAAAAATACAATTAACATCTGGTGAGCAGCATGTCACCCATATCTTTATGCATATGTCCAGGTACAAGAGAGTAGGCTATCTAGAAATAAGTTTATACTACTGTGCACGCTATTTTCTTTCTTTTTTTTTTTTAAGATTTTATCTATTTATTTGACAGACAGAGATCATGAGTAGGCGGAGAGGCAGGCAGAGAGAGGAGGAAGCATGCTCCCCGCTGAGCAGAGAGCCCGATATGGGGCTCGGGGCTCGATCTCAGGACCTTGGAATCATGACCCGAGCTGAAGGCACAGACTTTAACCCACTGAGCCACCCAGGCGCCCCCAGGCATGTAATTTTCAATGAAAAGTGTGAAATCTGGTTTTATCTGAATATGTGATAAAAAAAGGCACCATCGCGAAAATAAAGGAACTGTACAAGTTGATGTAACTGCTTCTCCCCAAGAGGTATACGAGTGATTGAGTGAAATGATTGGGAACTTCTTTTTCTCTCCTCCCCTTCCCTCTCCCCTCCCTTCCTCCTCCCTCCTTTCCTCTTCCCTTCCCTCCCCTTCCTTTTAAAAATCTCTGTAGCCACTCTCAGTTGACTCCCACAACAGAGGATGGAAACGTTACATTTTCTTGTTCCCCCCACATTCCAGTTTTTGTTGGTTATATCAGCTTTACATTGTCAATTGTTAGAGTGCACTCCATCCTGTCATTTAGTGGAGATCCTTAGATCCTTAGTTTTATATTTTGGTGGGTTCATTGCACATAGCTATCTATTTCTGAATTCTGGTCTATCCCTTGGTTGGCAGGATTTGTCTTTCAAGAAGGGCTAGTGAATACTCAGTTCCCCAAGTCTTCCCTGACTGTGGATAGTGTTCATCGTTGAGTAACAAGTTGGCTGGGTGTGATATTCTTGAGCCATATGTTCTTTCCTTTGGAAATTTGTTGAACATTGCTCCACTGTCTTTTGGCACTGATAGTTTCTACAGAGGAGTACATGGAAGTCTGGTTTTTATTCCCTGTGCTGCTTTGCTCTTTCTGCTTGCCTATCTGAAGAACTCTTTTTAATACTTCCAGTTAAATAATGTAATCAGGACGTGCCTCCAAGTTAATGATTCTATATTTTTTTCTTCATATGTGGTATGCTTTTATGATTTGCTGATCCACTTCTTGCTTTATTTTGAGAAAATTTACTCACAATAAACCTCTGAATATTTTTTTTCTATTTCATTTGTTGTGTTTCCTCTGAGCTCTTGTTTTATTGAATCCATTCATCCACTCAGTCAGCAAATATTTATTAAGGGTCTACCAAGTGCCAGGCATTGTGCCAGACAAAAATTCACGCCTTCCTGCTGTTGGCATTTAAATGGGATGAAGGAAAGAGGAAGTAAACAAAATAAACATGTACATAGTGTACTAGATGGTGATAAGTGCTATATAAATCAGGGAATATGTTGGGCTAGAATTGTAAACAGGGTGGTCAGGGAAGGCCTCATGCAGAAGGTGACATTTGAGAATGGCTCCGGCTTCTCTTGATTTGCATTTCTCTGATCAGTAATGAGGTAGACTGCCTACCTATTTCTCTCTGTGTGTATATTTATTTTGTATATTATATATATACAGAAAGAGATTATATACACGCATACAGATTATATGCAGAGATATACATGCATACCTACCTACATACATACAGGAAGAGAAAGACACAAAGAGACAGAGACACAGAGAGAGACTGTACGTATTTATTTTTCCTTTGAAATGCCTGCTCATGTCCTTTCCTTGTTTTCACTGCAATGCTTATCTGTTAATGATTTGTAGTTCTTTGCCTTGGATATGTTTGTGTTTATATGTGTGACAAAAATCTTCTCCTAGTCTGGGACTTGTCTTCTCATTTGGATTATGTCTTTTAATGAACAGACTTCCCTAATTTATCAATTTTCTCTCAGTGCATTTTGGGTCTTGTTTAAGAAATTCTTCCCTTCCCCAAGGTCAGAAATCTATCCACTCAGTTGTCAAGTTTTGCTTTTGACATTTAAGTGTTTTCTGCATCTGGAGTTCATTGTTGTGTATGGTATGAGATGGAGCAAAACATCTGGAACCATGTTTTTCTGGAGTTAAAACATCTTAACTCAACAGTTAACACTGGCAACCTGGGGTGGGGGTAGGGGAGGTGAGGGTCAACTTAAGATGAGATGTGATCTATCTTACACTAACACTGAGTCCCCAAATTCCCTCTTCCCCCCGCTTTAATATAGTTCTATCATAATGTTTGGTGAAATAAATGTTCCGTGTTTACATTATGATGACTATGTAGGCATTGTTTGCAGCTGAGCCACAGAGTGAAAGATTTTCTTCCCTATTAGCCTTTTGATTTTTTCCTGAAGTCAATCCTTGCTTCATTTAATTCATTTACTTTTGCTTTCTCTGCACCTATGATTAGGTTTTCTTCCAGATTTTCTAACCAGAGATGTAAAATTACTCTTAATACAGCCAAACGCATGAAGTTCAATTGCCTTTTTTTTTTTTTTTTTTTTTTTTTGCCTTTGGAGATCTTCCTATAATGACATCTTCACTCTACTGCTCCGATTTGGATTTATTTTTCGTTAGACATGTTGCCCAGCTCTCATCCTGGAAGCTCTCTTCTTCCTCTTTCTTTCCCATTTTCCTAGATCCCATGTTACCCTCTTTTTATGTCTTAATTCTTCATTTTGGGGGAGCACATCCTCTAGTATCTTACTAAGAAAAAGTATATGAGAGTTCCGTGAGGGGCTTGTGTATGTCTGAAAACAGCTTTATTCTCCCCTCACATGTGATTGATATTTTGCTAAATTCAGAATTCTGAGTCAGAAATTATTTTCTCTAAAAAATTTTAAGGCATGCCTTTATTGTCGTCGAGCTCCCATTATTGCAGTTGAGAAGTCTTCTACCACTGTGATAGTCTTTTTTTTTTTTTAGAAGTAATTTATTGAAGTGTTTTGTCCCTTTGATAATTAGTCTTTTGATCCACTTTTCCTTTCTTAAAGCTTTTAGGATCCCGTAGTATTCTGAACTTCCGTGTTACTGTATATTCCATGTGGGCATTGTTTTCATTTATTTTGATGGATACTTGATGGGGCCCTTTCAACTTCATGTCCTTCATGAAAACTCATGTCTTTTAGTTTTGAGAAATTTTATTGTATCATTTACCTAAAATTTTTCTATTTAGTCTGTTCTCTTTTACTGGAGTTCTTATTAGTTGAATGTTAGACCTCTTAGATTTATATTCTAATGTTAAAAGATATTTTCTCTCTCTCTCATTCTGTGTGTGTGTGTGTGTAAACTTGTTACTTGATGGTCTTGGCTTCCAGAGTTCTGGGGACTGGGGGAGAGGTAAACTTACTACTTAGTGTGTAGATTTGTTAATCTGTTTTCCCTCCCATTTTTCACAGTGCCTGGTGTTCCCCGTTCCCCAGAGATTGAATCTCCTGTCTTCTGACTGGAGGTGTAAAAGCTGCCTGGGGAAGAAATGAGGTTTGCCCTTTTTAAGATTTTTTAACTTATTTATTTGTTTATTTATTTATTACTATTACTTTTTATTCAAGTATAATTAACATAGAGTGTTATATTAGTTTCAAGTATACGATGTAGTGATTCAAAAATTCTGTACAATATTCAGTGCTCATCAAGATAAGTGTACTCTTTTTTTTTTTTCAAGTCTTAATTAATTCCCTTCACCTATTTCATTCATTTCCCCCATACCCAAACCTCTCTGGTAACCATCAGTATGTTCTCTATACTGAATGGTCCATTTTTTTAAAAAAAAGATTTTAATTTATGTATCTTAGAGAGAGAGAGTGCAAGAGAATGAGCAGTGTGGGGAACCAGAGGGAGAGGGAGAAGCAGACCCTCCCATTGAGTGGGGATCCCGACACGGGGCTCCATCCCGGACACTGGGATCATGACCTGAGCCAAAGGCAGATGATTAACCAAAGGAGCCACCCAGGTGCCCCATTAACAGTTTGTTTTTTGCCTGCCTCTCTTTCTCTTTGTCCATTTTTGTTTCTTAAATTCCACATATGAATGAGATCATATGGTATTTTTCTCTCTCTGACTGACTTATTTCACTTAGCATTATATCCCCTAGCTCCATCCGTGTTGCTCTTAATGACAATATTTCATACCTTTTGTGGCCAAATTTTTTATATATATATATATATATATATATATATATATATATATATATATAAAATCTTTATACATTCATCTATTGATGGACACTTAGGAAGCTTCCATCATTTGGATATTGTAAATAATGTTGCTATAAGTATAGAGGTGCATATATCTTTTTGAATTAGTGCTTATTTTCTTTGGATGAATACCCAGTGTGCAATTACTGTATCTTATAGTAATTCTATTTTTAATTTTTTGAAGAAACTCCACACTGTTTTCCACAGTGGCTGCACCAACTTGCATTCCACCAACAGTGCACGAGGGCAAGGAAAACAAAAGCAAAATTCAACTATACAGACTACAGCAGAATAAAAGCTTTTGCGCAGTGAAGTAAACCATTAAGAAAGCAAAAAGACAACCTACTGAATGGGACGAAATATTTGCAACTGATACATCCAATAGGGATTTAATATCCAAAATATACAAAGCACTTATATATCTCAACATACAAACTCACCCCAAAAAATCCAATTAAAAAATGGGCAGAAGACATGAATCAACATTTTCCTAGAGAAGGCATAGAGATGACCAATGGACACATGAAAAGATGCTCAACATCACTCATCATCAGGAAAATGCCAATCAAAACTACAATGAGATGTCATTTTACCCTTCTATTTTCAGCCCCATGCATTACTCTGCCTTCCTTGGTACCTGACACCCCCAATTCTGAAGGCTTTCTGGGTTCTGTGAAAATCAACTTGTTTCTCCCCTCGGATGGTTCCCCCCGGCTGGCGAAGTCAGCTACCACTCTTCTGTCTACTTTCCAGCTTGACATTTTTCTTGCAGGTGTTTTTTTTTGGCCCTTTTTGCCATTGTGAGTATATAATATTGAAAAAGTTACTTTAGAGAGATGCCTTGGTGGCTCAGTCAGTTAAGTGTCTGACTCATGATTTCGGCCCAGTCATGATCTCAGGGAGGTGAGATTGAGCCCTTGTCAGGCTCCGCACAGAGCATGGAGCCTACTTGAGATTCTCCCTACCTTTCTAAACAAACAAACAAATAAATAATAAATAATAAAGTGGCTGAACCAAAAAATAAAAATTTTTTTTTGACTCAATTTTTTTCTTTTTCCTTTTTTTTTTTGTTTTTGCCTTTTTTAAATTTAAATTTTAGTTCATTAACATACAGTGCAATATTGGTTTCTGAAGTAGAATTCAGTGACTCATCACTTACATACAACACCCAGTGCTCATAACACAGGCCCTCCTCAATCCCCATCACGCATCTAGCCCATTTCCCCACCCACCTCCCTCCATCAGCCTCCAGTTTGTTCTCTATTGTTGAGAGTCTCTTGTGGTTTGTTTCCCTCCCTCTTTTTTTTTCCTTTTCCCCCTTCCCATATGTTAATCAGTTTTGTTCTTTAAATTCTACATATGAGTGAAATCAAATGATAATTTTCTTTCTCTGACTGACTTCCTTCATTTAGCATAATACACTCTAACTCTATCCATATCATTGTAAATGGAAAGATTTCATGCTTTCTTGATGGCTGAGTAATATTCCATTTTATTTATATACCACACATATATATACCACATCTTCTTTGTCCACTCATCTGTAGATGGACATATGGGCTGTTTCCATAGTCTGGCTATTGTGGACATTGCTGCTATAAATATTGGGGAGCAAGTGTCTCTTCTGATGACTATGTTTGTATCTTTGGGGTAAATACCTAGTAGTGCAGTTGCTGGGTCACAGGGTAGCTCTAAATTCAACTTTTTGAGGAACATCCATACTGTTTTCCAGATTGGCCGCACCAGTTTGCATTCCCACCAACAGTGCAAGAGGGTTCCCCTTTCTCCACGTCTACAACATCTGTTGTTTCTTGTGTTGTTAATTTTAACCGTAGTTTAGAGTCAATTTGCATGAGGTTCTGGAGGGAGCAGCAATAAAGTCACCTAGTCAATCTGCTATCCTTAACCAGAATTGTTAACCAATTCCTTTTGTTTTCTTTATGACCTCTGTTATAAATAATTGGATTAATCATAACCCTTGGTTTATAATGCACTATCACCATTGATTTTTGCATGGTCTAGTTTATTCGTTTTAATTATTTAATTAATATAAAGACCACCTGTGATCCTTATATCCAACCTGAGATCTAAAACATTACCCATATCTGATATCTGGCTTTGTGTTCATCTTCTATCCCATTCATTATCTATCCCATAACTCCAACATCATCACTACCCTGAATTTTTGTATTTATATTTGAAATTATATATATATATATATATATACATATACATATATATGTATATATATCTACTGCATAGATATATGCATACCTATACAATAGGAATATATATATATATATATATATATATATATATATATATACCTATGCAATAGATTTTTATTTTTACTTCTTTTTGAACTTTATAAAAAGAGGATTATACTATGTATGTAATCTTGGGCTTGCCTTTTTTTGCTCAACATCATTACTGAAAATTTTCCATATTATCATTTAAGATTTTAATTCATTCATTTTTACTGCTGAATAATATATCATAATTTGTTCATTCTCCTGTTGATTGTCATTTAGGGTGTTCTTATTTTGTGTTATTGCAAACAGTGCTTGTATGGACATTCTTATACATGTCTCTTATTGTATCCCAATGTGGAAGTGCTGCATTGTAGGGTGTACAAACATCCAACTTTATAATATTATGCCAAATTGTTTCAACTAAGTCGTAGTACTAATTTTCACTTCCATCAAAAAGATATAGGATATTCTGTTGTCCCTCATCCTCTCCAACACTTGTCAGACTTCTTAATTTTTGCCAATTGAATGAATGTAAAATGGCATCCGACTGTAGTTTGGTTTCCATTTCCCTGATTGCTAATGAGGTTGAGCATCTGCTCATATGGATATTGGCCATATGCGTTTCCTCTTCTATGAAATGTCTGTTCATGTCTTCTGCTTATTTGCCTGTTGAATTATTTGTTTTTATCTTATCGTTTTGCAGTCTTACATATACCAATCCTTTGTCAATCATATGTATCGCCAATTTGTAGCTTTTAATATAATGCAAATTTGCTTTGGGTGGCCTCTCCAGGGAGTGGCCATGTCTCTTCTATAGTTACAGATCCTGCTAGGCAACTCTGTTTCTGCTCCAGATGAATAGTCTCTACTACTCTAGCTTCTTCTTCTTCTTCTCCTCCTCCCCCTCCCCCTCCTCCTCCTCCTCCTCCTCCTCCTTCTTCAAAGATTTCATCTATTTAACAGAGAGAGATAATGAGAGAGGGAATACAAGCAGGCGGAGTAGGAGGGGGAGAAGCAGGCCTCCCGCCGAGCAAGGAGGCTGATGCAGGGCTGGATCCCAAGACCTGGGGATCGTGACCTGAGCTGAAGGCAGATGCTTAATGACTGAGCCACCCAGGCGACCCTACTGTTCCAGCTTCTAATGGGTGACCCCAGTTACTGAGTTCTGGAGATATTATCTCTTCCCTTTTTCCTTCCATTCCTAGGGGTAAAGAGTTCTTTCTACAGTTGTTAATCTCTGGATTGCTTCATTGTCCTTCATTTGCCTGTTCACCTTTCCAACACCTTTGCAACTAGTTGCCTGTCTTAATTTCTCATGATCTATCTAGTGTGGATGTTGCTTTTATAACTGGATCTTGATGGATACAAATACTTCCCACTCCAAGGTGAAAAATATATTCATCTCTAGTTTGAACTAAAAGTTTAAAGTTTTTCTTTTGATATTCAAATTCTAAACCATCTGGAATTAATTGTTGTGTGAGGCATTTCATTTCACTGTAATATAAAGTAGTGATTAAATTTCATCTTTTCCTATAGACAATCATTTTTTTCCAGATTCACTTAGTGAATTAAACCTTTTTCTCTACTGATCTGTCAAGCTGCCTCTCTCATACAGCAAATCAGTTGCTGGTGTCTCTAGTTCTATTGGTCTATTCCAATTGTCCCTGTAGAGAACTTTAGTACCCAACTCTCAACAATCGATATATTATGCGGACAGAAAACCAATAAGGAAACAGCAGATTTAAACAACACTATAGGCCAAATGGACCTTACAGACACATACAGGTATCTCCTGCCTTCTGGAAGTTTGCATTATGCCATTTCACTTTTACCAAAGACCTACATTAGTACAGTAATGCCTTTTTTCATAAAAGCAAAAATCCTCTTTGGATTTCTTTTGATTAGTGAAAACAGGTCTGTATAATATCTATTCTTTGAAATTTTGATGAGACTATCATTATGGCTAATTTTTATAAAGGTTTAATGTGTATTTGAAAGAATACAATACTCTAATTATTGAGTTTATAACTCTCTATATGTCCATTAGGTCAAGTTTGTTAATTGTGTTTAAATATTTTATACATGTACTATTTTTTTGATGGCTTGGCTATCAACAATTGAGAGAGACATGTCTACTCCTTATGAGGGTTGATTTAGTATTCTCATCATGCAGGTCTATCAGTTTTGCTTTTTATATTTGAGGTTATTTTATTATGCACACATTGTTTTCAATTGCTTTAGTTCTTAACAAATCAAGAATTTTATTACTGTTTGGTGATCCTCTCTATCCTTAATAACACTTTGTCTTAATACCTGTTTTTCTTGAAGTTAATATAGGTGCACTATCTTTCTTTTGGTTGGTATTTTTCTGACATTTTTTACCATCCTTTTATTTTCAATCTATGCCCTTATTTATACCTTATGCATGTCTTTCATAAAGAGCACATACCTGAGCTTTCTTTTCTGTTATCCAACATGGAAATCTCTATATTTTCACTGCCAAGTTTAATACTTTTACATTTATTGTGTTATTGATATATTTAAACTTGTTTCTTTTATCTAACTTTTAGATTTTAATTTGTCCTGGTTTCCTCCCGTGTTTTATTTTCTTCTTTCCCCCTCATTTTAAATATTTTTATTCCTCTCCATGCCCCTCACCTTTTCCCTCTTACCAATTTGTAATGTACACTCTCCATTTCTATTACTTATGATTATTCTTGAACTTTTACTGTCTATGTTTAACTTAAAGGCTAATATTAAATGTTATTTTGACTCTTCCCATGAATGACACAAAAACTTTAAAATATTTTAGTGTAATCATCCCTTTGTAGTGATATATATTATTGTTCACTATTTCAGTTATTTTTAATTCCATGAATGTGAAACTATAATAATTGTTTTATATGAACAATATTTATTTAGATTTACCTGTATATTTACCATTTAAATTATTCATGATTCCTTTTTACATCTCAGATTGTCCTTCTGAGGATCATTTTTCTTCCTGTTACATTACATTTCTTACAAATTTTTGTAAGGAAAATGTTTTATGTTAAACTTTCCCAGTTCTTTTTAAAATCTGTAAAGGTACTTATTTCATTCTCATTCTGGAAAGATGACTGCTGCATACCAATTTCAGGTTTATATATATTTACTCTTTACTCTATAGATGCTATTCCTTTGTCTTCTGAGTTACCTGGTTGCTGTTGAAAAGTCTGCTATAACTCCAACTGTCATTATTTCATAATTTGTCCTTTTCCCCTGTTATTATTTTTTTTTCAAAATCTTATCTTTTTTTTTTTTTTGTAGGTATTCTGCAGTTGTACTATACTATGTCTTTGGTTCCTCATTTGTATTTTTATTTTGTCAATTGTGTTAAATATTTCTAAATAGTCTTTTTTGTTCTTTTAAAAAATATTTTATTTATTTATTTGAGAAAGAGAGAGAGTGCACAAGAGAGCACAAGCAGGGCGAGGGGCAGAGGGAGAGGGAGAAGCAGGAACCCCACTGAGCAGGGAGTCCAACATGGGGCTCTATCCCAGGGCCGTGAGATCATGACCCGAGCCAAAGGCAGACGCTTAACTGATTGAGCCACCCAGGCATCCCTAAAAAATCTTTTTTATTCTCTAATACTTTCTATTTTTTGTGTCCTGCTCCTGCTTTATATTTGCATATTCTCTGGAATTTCACAGAGCATACCAATTAGATCTTAGAAAGCTCTTTCTTATTTGCTAGATTGACTCCGTCTCACTGGTTTGAAATCATTTCTCAGATAGATTGCACAGAGGGTTTTTGTTGCTGATATTCCTGATATATCCAGTGCCTGTCTGTTTTCTGTTCTTGTGTTTATTGGTATTGGTAGCTTGAGTTGTGTTTGATTCCACTCCAACCCACCCCTGTCTTAGGTAGCAAAGCCCTACCTTCCTTAATTTTTTTTTTCACTAGCACAAGCTGGTTTTAGCAAAAAAATATCACAATTACCTAGTACGATTTCTACTCCACACCCCAGTAATCTTCAGTGGAGAAAAGGCTTAAGTAAAGTGTTTCTTGTCCTTTCTGAAGCACTATTATCTTCACTGCCCTATGACCCGGAACTGGACGGTTGTGTTTTGTCTCCGAAAACCTCTTTCATTTTGGGACAAGTTATATTGTAGCTGGTGTATGTATTCACTAGAGAAAAAGTTTTCTTTCTTTGGGCCTGCTTGTTCATTTCAGTGGGAGATTTCTGTCAAGGCACACTTTGACTGACATCTTTCCCAGAAGTTAACTCCTTTCTTAAATAAATAAGAAAGAGTCAAAGGAAAAGATTGATTATTGCATTCAAAAAGCTAGAAACAATAAGAACATCAACAATAATGAAATACTAAAGAAAATAAAGGGAGGCAATTACTAAAAGACAAAATAAATTAGTGAAGTTGATAACAGTTGAAAAATAAATTGAAGAGCTAGTTCTTTGAGGAGATAAAATAAAACTGTGTGAACTCTGACAAATAATATCAGTTAAATAGAGTATCAGAGAAGTGTATATAATTCAGAATGGCAAAGAATAGCTCCAGCCAAGATACAGAGATTTCTTTTTAACAACGAGGCATTATTATGTAAATTCTATGCTAAATATTGAAAGTCTGGGATGTCATGGATGGTTTCATAGGAAAATATAAGTGACCAAAATGGACTGAAAGGTAAATAGAGTTGAATGGATGAGTAATACTGAAAGAAATTGAAAATGTTGAAGCATGCTGTTTCCTCAATGTTCCCTGGATCACCTGCATCAGAATCCTATGGAGTGCTTTTAAAGTGCAGATTCTTGGGTTCCGACCCAGATCAATTAGATCAGAGTCTTCGGCATAATTTGGGTTTGAAAGGTTGAAAATGACAACCCATAAAGAAAAGAAAGAGGTGCAGACCAATATAATAAAAATTCCTAGACAAAATCCTGGCAAATTGACTTCAGTGTAGTGTGAAATAAAAGATGAAACACATCCAGCAAGTGTTATTCCAATTGCATGTATCCAAATGACCACTTGACATCTCCTTCTGCATGTCTAAGAGGCATCTCAAATTTACCACTCATGAAACCCACTCTTCCGCAGTCTTCCTCATTCCAATGTATGGCAAGTCCATTCTACTACCTATGACTCCTCTACTTCTCTCATGTCTCATAGCCCATGTGTCACTGAATCTTCTGGACTTTTATCTTCAGAACATACCCAAATATGTCCCAAACATACCTCCACTGCTAGCTCCACAGTCAAACCAAAGTCTTCCATTAGTTCATACTGGGTTGAGGGTCAGAGCCTCCTGCTTCCACTCTTACTCGCTGCCAACCCATTTCCCAACACAGCAGCCAGAGCGGTATTTTTCACACATGAGTTAGATTGTCAATACCCCGTTTAATATTCTTCAAAGGCTTTCTAGCCACCCAAGTCATCTTGTCATTCTTCAACATGCCAAGAGCATTCCTGTCTTTTGTATGGACATTCTACATGTACCTGTTTCTTTATTGACTCTCTCAATAAAGAAGCTTGAGGCTTGGCAGAGGCTTGGCTCACTGTTGTATCTCTAGAGCCTAGGACAAAGCTTGGCACATCAGATACTTAATGAATATTTTCTGACTGAATGAAAATGTGACCATAATGTGATTCAATATTAGGAAATTCTTTAATTAATCACATCAGCCAGTAGTTCAAAGGTAACCAAACACGGTAAGTCCAATAGGTGCCATAGACATTTGATAAAATTGAATATATAATTCTAGTAAAAGATTTGATAAACTTCCTGATTCTAAATTCCAAATGAATATCCTAAATTATAGCTAACTGTGAACGCTTAGAGACATTCCCATTAAACTCAAGACAGAGAAGGAAGTCATTTCTCCTGAGAGTATGTAATGCCAGTTTATTTTTTCTTATAGTTTTACTAGGATTTCCTAGGCACTAGATACTGTGATAAATTCCTCACACATACTTTATAATTAATCCTCACACCAATCCTATGAGGGCTGCAGTAGCCTCTATTTACCGTCAATGAAAGGGGGCTCCAAAGGTAACTCCTGTCCCAAAGTCACTCAATGAGTCCAGGAGGCAGTGAGGCTGCAAAGCCAGGGCTGGTGGACAGGGGAGGATCTGGCTCCTGAGAATGATAACAAGCGTCAGAATAATGAGCTGCAAATGGTTCATAGACGTGAAAAATATTTCATCCTCACTAATAAACAGAGAACTGCAAACGAAAGCAATCATGCCTATCAAATGGTCAAGTATTTGTAAAAAGGTTGAACAACCAGTGTTGGTGAGGGTGCAAGATGGTAGGGAGAGAAATTTGTTCAGTCTTTCTGGAAGGCAATTGTCAGCACATAGCTTAAGCTGTGTGACTGTTCATTTGCTTTGACCCCACAATTCTGCTTCTAGTAATTTATCCTCAGGGAATAATTCAGGATGTGGGCAAAGATTGAATTACGAGGATATTCGGTGCAGAGTAATCTTACAAAATAGCTTGTGCAGCATGAGTTCCATTTTTTATCTATTTATCATCTACCTACGTATGGTAAGAGAGAGGAGAGGGAGAAAAGGAGCGAGAGAGAGAGAGAGAGAGAGAGAGAGAGAGAGAGGAGAAGGAGAGACAGAGAGAAAAGAAATACATCAAAATAGTAACGGTGGTTTTCTGAGAACAATCAGATTACAAAGCAACATATCGTTTCCTTCTGAACACTTTGCTCTATTTTCTGAAGGTTTATAATGATCATGTATTATTAATTACCCTTATAATCAGAGAACACAATAAAATTATTTTCATTTTGGAAATAAGTTGGGTGTTTTCTTCTCTCTTACATAGCATTTGAGGTGGGATTACCTGTGTTTGTTCAGTCAACAGTTAGGCGCTGTGCTATGGATGGGAATATAGCAATGAATGACAGACTCTGAGCCCTTGCTGTTAAGGAGTGGACATTCTAATGTGGTGAGACATTAAATAAACACCCAGGAACATAGGAACCCTGTCTACAGGGGATGTGTGTTATTAAGAATAATCAAGGTGGAAGAAGGGATAAAGGGTGCTGTTTTAGATTCAATGATCAAAGAAAGTCTGTAAGGAGGTGCCGTTTGTGGAAGAGGTGGGGAAGTTAGTCCTTTGGATATCTAGGGGTGGAGTGTTTTAGGCAGAGGGGACAGCAAATGCAAGGGTCCTGAGGCAGGAGTGTACTTAAAATGTTCAAGGTACAGCAAGGAGGCTGGTGTTAGCAGAACAAGGGGGTGAGGGGAGTGGAAGGTGATTTCAGAGAGGGTATGGACACCAGATCAGGTGAGGCTTTGTCGGCTAAGGGTGTGATGTGCCTCTAGTAGCCTTTGCAGGAAGGGAGTTGCTCCTGCCCATCCTGAGTAGGAGTAACCCGTTGTCCCAGCTGGGGCACTTGCCTGCTGCTAAACCCCTCTCGTGCCGTAGTCCCTTTTTGGGGCAGCAGACAAAATGTTAGTGCTTTCATGAGCTGAAGCTTCCAGACAAGAATGTCAATCATTGTCACAAAACAGCAGAGACACTTAGGTTGTTTTTGCTTGTGCTTCTTCACCTCTCTAAAATGTATCTGTGTTACCTGTGTTACATAAAAAAGTTATCTTTAAAAAACAATGAGAGACACTGGGGCTATATTTCCACATGGAAATATGAATGATGCAATTTTGTCTGAAAGGGAGAAACAGAACGCTCTGCTAGAATAGGGCATTATGGGTATTTTTTCTTTAATTTCAAAATTGTCTTAATATTGTTGTCTGGCTTTTCTAGCAACAAGGAAGAACAGGCAACATGCTCCTGACTCTTTGGACTGCTTACAGGATGTGTCTCAAGAGCCACTTGGGCTCGGTAAGGGTTCCAAACATTCCATCTCCTTCCACACGCTGTGAAGGGATGGGTGGTTTGGGAGTGAAGATCAGAAGGAGTTTCTAGTGAGAGATCGTTGCTCCAGCAAAACACACAGGCAGCTCAGAGGCTGGGAGACCAGTTAGCGGTCACTGGATGGGAACCGGTGTAACTGCAGGCAGGACGCCGGGCGGCCAATGAGGCGGCGAGTCCGTCCGTGCCAGTCAGGCCTAGACCCAAGCACTTGGCTTGTGCCATGATGTCACCCTTGCTAGCTAAGGACTTCATTCAAACCCCTCCGCAAACTTTGCAGGGTTTCTGATGGCTCCAAATCTGACAAATTTGGGTTATAATTGTACAAATAATGTAAGAGAAGTAGGGCAGAGCTTGTTATTTTTCCCATTTTACTTCAGAGGAAACAGAAGCCAAGAGAAGCAATAATCTAACCGAGGCTCCCATGAGATATTAGTAGGGGAGCCAGGACTCAGACGTAAGCTTTTGAATCTTCCTGTCCTTCTGCCCTGCTTTTTAGCCGTGGCGCTCCCAAGCCTTGTCCTGTAACCCTGGACTTCCAGGTCTTTACCTGAAATGAGTGTCAGAGCCTTAATGGACCCATCCCAGGTAGGGTCTGTGATGGTGTTTCAAGGTTTTATACCTTTTTTATAGTTTCTATAGGTCCAAGTTTTATAGACTTGAAGATGGTGAAGCTCCTAGTTCGACTCCAATTAAAAGTTACTTCATTAAAAATTATGTAAACATTTTCCCCTTTAAAACCAGAATAGTTTGAAAGTGTCTCACTGAGTATTAAGTGAGCAGGTGTGGGGTTTAGAGCAGATATAGTGAATATCAGTTTATAATTCAGCTATATACTGCTATCCCCCATAGTCATTTTGACTCATTATACAGTTGTAAATTGATTTTATTCTTATGTAAATAAAACATGGTTTATTTTATATTTGTAAAGGGGGATTGCTTAAAGGCATAAGCTTAAGGCGTACCTGATATTCAAATACAAGTTGGTGAGGAAGATGAAAATAAAAATAATTTTGCAAATTTATCTAGGATGGTTTTCACCAGATATGTAAATTATATTCATCTCACCAAAACTCCTATAAAACACATCAAGAATTTTCTTTACTTCAAAAAATAATGTTAAGAATAGAGAATGTAGTGATATTTGCAGCCAACTTGGCTTTTCATTTATTTGGAATAAAGACTAGCAAATTATTTTTGGAGAAAAGTCCTTACAACTAGCAGCCTTAAATGTCAGTTCTTAGCTAATCATTTGGACACAGATCTGTAAATCAAAAATAATAATTACATGAATTTTGAAGTTCAACTAGAGTAATCCTAACATTAGGTCATAAAAATAGGGTTTGCATGTCTTTGATCCTGTAACATGTGATTGAATGTAATCTACATGTTAACATTCATTTGATCTTCTAGCTAATCAAGCTCAATCTTACTGAGAAGGTAACTGTCGACAAACCATTTTTTGTGCTTCATAACTCCTATAAATTAAAATGAAGAACAGATGTTGCTTTTTAAAATGGGAAAAGTCTAAATCTGTCTGTTATGAATGTTATTATGTTATTAGTATCATTATTATGAAAGGAGATTATAAGCCAGAGAAGTTTGAGACATGCCATCCTGGAAATTTCTCCAAGTCTTTCCCCAGCCAACAAAGCAGTGCGGAGGCAATAGTGCTGCCTAAAGCGACACCATCCTGGGGAGTGGATGTATGTCAACGCCAGTGTATGAACGTCAGAGTATCGGTGCATCTGTGGGGATGTGTGAATGTGCTTGTGATTTTGTGCATGCGTGTGTGAGTTTGTGAGTGTGTTTATGAATATATCAGTGTATGTATGTATGTGTATAGGTGACCATTTGTGAGTGTAGGTGTAAATGTATGTGTAAACGCATGTGTTGTGCAAGGGAGCATGTATGTGTGTGCAAAATAGCCTCAGCCCTGGGGAAGGGAATCTGGATTTTCACGAGTGCGGAATGAGAAAATTCTCAAGTACACAAACTATTAAGCCAAATGAAATAGATTCCCGGTATCTTTCATGGAGCAGAGAAGAGCAGTGTCATCTCTTTCTCTGCTCATTTGATGGTTAGTCATGTAGCAGAACAAGGCGGTGTGACTTTGGTGGGGGCAGATGCTGTGTGTGTGTCGAAGGGGGGCCTGGTGAGGAGCACTCCACAAGGGGGACCAACCTGTCAGGCCAGGTTCAGCCAACCGGGTGCCCTGGGGGAAGAGCGCAGCGGTGGGTGGCATGGGTGGCAGCCGACGGGACCCAGCCACCAGCGCAGACTGGAAATCTCCCAAGCTCTCTCCCTCCCTGCCTTCCTTCATCCGAAGTGGGCTCAAGCCTTCATCTTTAATAAGCTCAGAAGACAGTAAATCATGGTAATGAGAAACACAACAAGCACATCTGCTCCCGATGAAGCATCACACACGGGCTGATCAATTGGTCTAGAAACTGTCCTTTGGACATTACTCAGGATGAAGTCGTCCTGCCAGACTGCAGCTTCCCACGTGGAATTGGATGATGTGTCAGACCAGCCGCAAGTCCCTCTAGTGGGACCATCACCATGTTTTCGGTTCAGGCTATCCTGACTAAGGAATTTGGGGCTGTTTCCAAAATGCTTTTCTTTTCTTTTCTTTTTTTAAAAATTTTTATGCCTTAGAGCCCATTTTCACAGAAAACAACAACAACAACAATTTGACCAAGGGTGGTAAATTTCCAGGAGCATCTGACTAAAAGACATGCTTTTGATCCCTGAACTGTTTTTGGAGTCTCCTGTCAACATGAACTCCCTCCCCCACCAATCTGCATTTATTTGTGACAAAGATGAGAGCTAGCTTGTGATGAAGAACATTTGTGGGGCTGGCTGTGAGTCCCTTGGGGGATATGCTTCTCTCATCCAGCTTTGGTATTCTCGTGTCACATCCAGGGCCACAGGGTAAGGGCGTGAAAGTTACAGAAGCCCTTAGGGCTTCCAAGGATGGCTCACAGCAGTACATGCCCATCTGTTTGTTCGTTCATTCATTCAACACTGGTTTAGACACTTGGGACGCATCAGTGAAGTGAATGCACAAAGATCCCTGGCCTCCTGGTTTACGGGATAGCAGGTAGAGACAGACACACAGTAGGCATCATAAAAAGGAAGCAATATGGCACGGTAGCAGGTGTCATGGGCAAAAGAACAGGATGGGGGCGGTCCCGAGTATGAAGTAGTCAGCGAAGACTTTGATGAGAAAGTGACAAGGGGAGTCAGAGAGGAGAAGGGAGTTGGGGTAAATTGGAAGGGGAGGTGAACCATGAGAGACTATGGACTCTAAAAAACAGTCTGAGGGGTTTGAAGTGGCCGGGGGGGGGTGGGAGGTTGGGGTACTGGGTGGTGGGTATTATGGAGGGCACGGATTGCATGGAGCACTGGGTGTGGTGAAAAAATAATGAATACTGTTTTTCTGAAAATAAATAAATTAATTTATATATATTAAAAAAGAAAGTGACATTTGAACAGACTTGAAGGATGAAGATGATTTCAAAGGAAGAACCTTCCAGCAGAGGGGACAGCTAGAGCCCAGGTCCCAAGGTGGGGGAGTGCCTGGCCGGTTTGTAGAATAGCATAGGGGCCTGCGCGGCCAATTCAAAGAGCAAGGGAAAGGGGAGGGGGTGAGGAGGTGAGAATGGCGGGCGGGGCCAGAAGTCAGCTAAGGCCTTGCAGACCATGGTGAGGTCTTGGGCTCTTCATGCGAGATGGCAGCTGGTGTGGGATTTGGAGCAGAGGAGGGAAGGGGCCTGGCTTGGGCCACAGTAGGATTGCTCTGGCCACTGTGCTGGAGAGAGACTGTAAGGCAGCAAGAGTGGACGCAGGCTAATGTCATCGTTCTGGGTGAGACATGATGGCAGCTTGTCCCATCTGCTGGGTTGAACTCCTGTGTTGAGAAACCTGCCAGCAGGATCATGGCACGAATTGAACAAGGTAGTTTTTTTTTTTTTAACAATGATTTTACTTATATTTATTTGTTTATTTATTTATTTATGGGGCGGAGAACACAACCAGGGGAGAGCAGCGGGCAGAGGGAGAAGCGGGGTCCCACTGAGCAAAGAGCCTGATGTGGGGCTCCATCCCAGGACCCTTGGGACCATGATCTGAGCCAAAAGCAGATGCTTCACGAACTGAGCCACCCAGGTGTTCCGTCTGAACAGGGTAGGTTTTAAAAGCTGGAAGCAAACAACTTTTTGGCTGGTTGTGGAATGCACTAGTCCTTCAGGTTTTTCTTAGGAGAGCAGATCCCGCAAGACCCCCAGCGAGAAGCTGCTGCTCCAGGTCTGGGAGCATGAACATGAGAATCCCTGAATCCCTTCTGGGGTCTGGGGGTATCTGGGTCGGGGGACCTCAGTACTTCCCAGGGGAGTGGGCGTCAGATTTCAGACCTGGCAGGTAAGTAGGAAGGCAGGCGGACTGCTTTTCGGAAGAGCCTTGCCGCTGATGGCAGTCTCCGGAAGACTTCAGGACACAGAGGGAGAAAGGAGAAGTGACTTCATTCCCCTCATCAAAGAGCTCCACTGGCCTCTCCTGGTGTGCTCTGAGCAGCAATCTGGAAACACCTTGCTCCTGCCCTCTGCTCGCAGGCTGTTGGCTGTGCCAGGACGGTGTTTAGGGAAGGGATGTGCAGGAACACCAGAGCAGGAGCCTTTCTGGAGAGCGGAAGAGGCAATACACTTTGGGAGCTCGCTATGGGAATGACGGCAAGACCCTAGGGAAGGGGCTGAAGGGGATTTTTGCAGCGGGCACCTTGAGTCCAATGTAGAGTCGCAGGGGCATCCAGAATTTTACAAAAAGTCCCCAGCCGTTCGGCGTTCAGGAGGCCGGGTCCTGGGTGTACCAACATGGAGCCTGAGCAAGGCCCTGGCCCCTCCGGATGCCCTCCCTGGCGTAGAGGGTGGGCCCAGGTGACCTCCAAGGTCTTCCAGCTCAAACCCGAGGGACTGCGGCTTAGCCAGAGGCCAGCGGGTGCCGCCGCGCGGAGCCAGCTCCGCAGAGGGCGTCAAGCGCCGAGGCGGGAGCGCGCGCTCTGAGTCAGGGCCGCTCGCGGGGCGCACAAATGCGGCGGCTGCGGCGGAGCGCGGGGAGCAGGGCTGCCGCCACCCACGACTACCCTGGACGCGCGCGCCACCCTGCGGTCTTCCCGAGCACTGCAGCGTGCGCATCAGGCTTGCGGGATTCTTTGGGTGGGGGCAGGGGTGGGGCGGGGAAGAGCCAGAGGCCGGCCGAGAGAGAGGGAGAGAGGGAGAGAGAGAGAGAGACAGACAGAGACAGAGAGAGACAGAGAGAGACAGAGACAGAGACAGAGACAGAGAGAGAAGCTGCTTCCGCGCTGGTTGCTTGTCCCCAAATTCCCTTCCTGACTGGCTCTTGAGGATCCTTCTGTACGCAGTCACAGAACGACTTGAAGGAGCAGGCCAGGCCCCTGCCCTGGGCCCCAAGCTTTGCAGTGCCTTAGGACCCCAGCAGTTTCTGGGAACCCCAAGCTCAGACTGCGACCCAGGAACCTGTATGGGTCCCGTTTTGCTCCTTTACAGTCCCTTGGATCCTCTAGCCCCAGCCGTGGGATGGATCAGATGTCTTGAGAAGCTCCGGGACTTCTGCCCACGGGACTCATTGCAGGTCCCCGAGGCCAGGCCTTGGTTATGGGGACGGGGACTGGAGTCTGTCTGGAAAACAGATCGCTCCCACTCGCCAGCTAGGTGGTTCTTTCTCGGGAGGAAGTAGGTTTGGGGCGCCAGACTGGTGCTGACGTGCTGATTTTAGTGACTCAAATTGTTTGTCTAGACAGGAACCCAGTCTATGGCAAGCAAGTGTGTGAGGGACTGCGGCCCGCGTTGTTTGTTAAAAAGGAAGCATTAAAGGCACGAATTCCCTCCTTCCACAAACCTTGAATGTCTCTTTGGTGCCAGGCATGTTGCTGGGTGCTGAGGCGGTGATCTACGCTCAAAGGGGCTTTCATCTTCTGGGACCTCTTCCCAGCTCTGACCTGTCACCCCTCTTTGATTTCTGAAAGGCTGGCTTCCACAGGCCTCCAGGGATATCACCCTGTCTCCACTTGCCTATGAACTCTCTGTCCACTCCAAGTCTGTGCAAAATTCGTAGTCTGCCCCATCAGGGCTCCATTCTGGGATCCTGGCCTATTCTCTGCCCACACACCCTTCCCACCAAGCTCACCCATACTGAGAACTTGAATTATCTCTCTTCTTGGCCTTTCCCCTGAACTCCAAAATCATATACTCAGCAGCAAGGTGGCCATTTCCACTTGAGCATCGCACAACCAGAATCCACTCACCATGTCCGAGTCTGACTTCATGATCTCGCCCACTCTAGACGAGGTCCATGGTCCTTAGGATGTAGTACGAACTCTTGCCATGACCTACAAGGTCACTGTTGACCCAAGTCCTGCCCCTCGTCTCTCTCCTGAGGCTCCCATCCTCACTCCGGCTGCTTAAGTCTTCCCATGGGCCACACACTCTCTCTGTTCATGCTCTTCCCTCATGCCTGTCTCTAGTTCATCAGCCTCTTCTGGCCCACTGTCTTCCCAGTTTAGCTTGGCCCCATGATGCATCATTTCAATTACTGTCTTTTTATACCTTCAGTACAACCCCCTTCACCCTCCCTGCAGACCCTCCCAGGTCCTGCTCCTGCATCTACCCTGAGGACACTCACTAGCCATTCACCTTCTCCTGGAATATAACTCCTCTAAGAAGGGCTACTGACATTCTGAGTGGAATAATTCTCCATTGGAAGAAAGGGAGAGCACAAGTTTGAATTTGAGCATGTTGAATGCAAAGAACCCTTAACATGTCCTCAAGAAGAGATAACCTTCATCTAACAGTGTGTTTACACACTTAGAGCTCATAGGAGAGATCCGAGTTGGGGATGTAGGCTTAGAAGCCATCTGTGCACACGGATCTTGGAAGTGATGGGGGTGGCTGTGGTTGGGAAGGCTCGGGGTGCAGGGTGGGAAGAAGAGAGGGTCCAGGGCTGAAACATGAGGAGATCCTTGTTTCTAGATTGAGAAAAAGAAAAAGAACCTGCAGAAGAGCTGTTGGAGCAGTAGAAGGAAAACCATGAGAGTACTATGTACCAGAAGTCAAGGAGAGGAGGGTTTCATGAAGGAGGGTGTATAAGTCAATTAAGAGAAGGATCAAAAATGGCCAAGGGATTTCGTGACAAGGAAGGTGCTGGTAAGCTTAATGGGAATTGATTTTTTTTTTTGACACAATGGAGAAAGAAATCAGATTGGAGTGAGTTGAGGAAAAAGTAGGATCCCAGTGAATCCTGGTTTCTCTTGCTAGGGTCTTTGGCCAGATGGTACCCTTTCTTGGAAATCCTCTCTCTCTCATCTTTGTCTAGTTAATTTCTAGCACAGCATCTCAGCTCAACCATCACTTTCCATGGTAAGCCTTCCTTGACCTCCCTGCTTCAAATAAATTGTGTCATCCTACTCTTTCATTATACCATTTATTTATCTCTCATTCAGATTCTCTATCATGATTCTTCATTTATTTGTGGGATTATAGAATCAATTCTTATCCACACCATCAGACAGACTAGAAGCTCATGAGAACAGGTTCCAAACTGTTTTTGTTCACCACTGCATCTCAGCATCTAACAGTGCTTGGCACATAGTGGAGGCTCAATAAGTGTTTTTAAAATTTTTAATTCCAATATATTTAAAATACAATATTGTATTAGTTTCAGGTGAACAATATAGTAATTCAACAATTCTATGCAATACTCAGTGCTCATCATGGTACGTATACTCTCAATCCCCTGCACCCATTTTCCTCCTCCCCCCACCCACCTCTGTTCTGGCAACCATCAGTTTGTTCTCTATAGTTAATGGTCTGTTTTGGTCCTGTATTCCTTTTTTCTTTGTTCATTTATTTTCTTTCTTAAATTCCACATAAGAGTGAAGTCATGTGGTATTTGTCTTTCTCTAATGGCTTATTTTGCTTAACATTATACTCTCTAGATCCATTCATGTTGTTGCAAATTGCAGTATTTTGTTCTTTTTGATGTCTGAATAATATTCCATGGTGTGTGTGTGTGTGTGTGTGTGTGTGTGTGTGTGTCTCACATCGTCTTTATCTATTTATCTATCAGTGGACACTTGGGCAGCTTCCATAATTTGGCTATTGTGAATAATGTTCAGTAAACATAAGAATGCATGTATCTTTTTAAGTTAGTGTTTTTGTCTTCTTTGGGTAGATACTCAGTAGTGGGATTATTGGATCTATTTTTAACTTTCTTTTATTAACATATAATGTATTATTAGCCCCAGGGGTACAGGTCTGTGAATCTCCAGGTTTACACACTTCATAGCACTCAGCATAGCACATACGTTTCCCAATGTCCATAACCCAACCACCCTCTCCCTACTGCCTACCCCCCCGGCAACCAAGAGGGTTCCTTTTCTTCCACAGGCTTACCAACTCTTATTGTCTCTTATGTTTTTGATTTTACCCTTTTTGACAGGTGTGAGGTGGTATTTCATTATGGTTTTCATTTCCCTAATGATGAATGATGTTGAGCAATTTTTCATGTGTCTCTTGAGCATCTGTATGTCTTCTCTGGGGAAATGTCTGTTCATTCTGCCTATTTTTTAATTGGATTTTTTTGTGTTGAGTTGTATATGTTCTTTATATAATTTGGATACTAACTTTTTAAACTAGATATGTCATTTGCAAATATCTTCTCCCATTCAATAAGTTGTCTTTTAGTTTTGTTAATTGATTCCTTTGTTGTGCAGAAGCTTTTTATTTTGATGAAGTCTCAATAGTTTATTTTTGCTTTTATTTCCCTTGCCTCAGGAGACATATCTAGAAAAACTTTGCTATGGCCAGTGTTAGAAATTACTGCCCGTGCTCTCTTGTAGGATTTTTATAATTTCAGGTCTCACATTTAGGTCCTTAATCCATTTTGAGTCTATTTTTGTGTGTGGTGTAAGAAAATGGTCCAGTTTCATTCTTTTGCATGAAGCTGTCCGATTTTCCAAACATTTGTTGAAGAGACTGCGCTTTTTCCCATTGGATATTCTTTCCTGCTTTTTCAAAGATTAATTGACCATATAGTTGTGGGTTCATTTCTGGGCTCTATTCTGTTCTTTTGATCTGTGTATCTGATTTTGTGCCAGTACCATATTGTTTTGATTACTATAGCTCTGTAGTATATCTTGAAATCTGGCCTTTTGATACCTCTAGTTTTATTTTTCTTTATCAAGATTGCTTTGGTTATTTGGGGTATTTTGAGGTTCCATATACATTTTAAGATTGTTCTAGTTCTGTGAAAAATGTGGTTGGTATTTTGATAGGGATTGCCTTAAATCTATAGGTTGCTTAGATAGTGTGGATATTTTAATAATATTTGTTCTTCCAATCCATGAGCATGGGATATTTTCCCATTTGTTTGTGTTCTCTTCAATTTCTCTCATCAATGTTTTATACTTTTCAGAGTATAATTTTTTCACCTTTTGGTTAATTTTATTTCCAGGTATTTTATTATTTTCAGTGCAATTGTAAATGCCATTGTTTTCTTAATTTCTCATTCTGCTGCTCCATTATTACTATATAGAAATGCAATGGATACCTGTATATTGAGTTTGTATCCTGTGACCTTAATGAATTCACTTATCAGTTGTAGTAGTTTTTTTGGTGGAGTCTTTAGGGTTTTCTATATGTAGTATCATGTTATCTGCAAGTAGTAGAAGTTTGACTTCCTCATTACCAACCTGAATGCCTTTTATTCCTTTTTGTTTTCTGATTTCTGTGGCTAGGACTTCTAGTGCTATGCTGAATAAAAGTGGTGAGGTGGACATCCTTGTCTTGTTCCTGACCTTAGAAGACAAAGATCTCAGTTTTTTCTCTATTGAGTATGATGTGAGCTGTAGGCTTTTCATAGATGCGTTTATTATTTTGAGGTATGTTCCCTCTAAACCTACTTTGTTGAGGGTTTTAAAAAATTTTATTTATTCATTTGACAGAGAGAGATCACAAGTAGGCAGAGAGGCAGGGAGAGAGAGAGAGAGGAAGGGAAGCAGGTTCCCTGTTGAGCAGAGAGCCCGGCCTAGGGCTCAATTCCAGGACCCTGAGATCATGACCTGAGCTAATGGCAGAGGCTTTAACCCACTGAGCCACCCAGGCGCTCCGAGGTTTTTTTTATTTTTATCTTATTTTATTTTATTTTTTTTTTAGATCATGAATGGATGTTGTACTTTATCAAATGCTTTTTCTGCAACTATTGATCCTGGACTTCTGTTTTTGGGGAGTTTTTTTGATTACTGATTTCCATTTCATTGCTGATAAGCAGTGTGCTCAAATTTTCTATTTCTTCCTGATTCAGTTTTGGTAGGTTATATGTTTCCAGGAATTTGTCTATTTCTTCTACTTTGTCCAATTTGTTGGCATATAATTTTTCACAATATTCTCTTATAATTTTTTGTATTTCTCTGGTGTTGGCTGTTATTTCTCCTCTTTTATTTCTGATTTTGAGTCCTCTCTCTCTCTCTCTCTCTGATGAGTCTGGATAAAGGTTTACCAGTTTTTTGTTTATCATTTCTAAGAACCAGTTGTTGCTGTTGTTATTGTTTTTGTTTCTGTTTCATGTATTTCTGCTCTCGCCATTATTATTTCCTTCCTTCTACTCGTTTTGGGTTTTGTTTGTTCTTTTTCTAGCTTCCTTAAGTGTAAGGTTAGGTTGTTCATTCAAGATTTTTCTTGCTTCTTGAGGTAGGCATATATTGCTATAAACTTTCCTATTAGAACAGCTTTTGCCACATCCCAAAGATTTTGGACCATGGTGTTCTTATTTTCATTTGTTTCCATGTATTTTTTAATTTCCTGTTTGATTTCTTGGTTGACCCATTCATTTTTGTAGCATGGTATTTAACTTCCAATTATCTGTGATCTTTCAGATTTTTTCTTGTGGATGAGTTCTAGTTTCATAACATTGTGGTCAGAAAAGATGCATGGTATGACTTTGATTTTTTACATTTGTTCATTTGTTTTATGGCCTAATATGTGCTCTATTCTGTGCACTGTTCCATGTGCACTTTGCTGTCGTAGCATGGAATGTTCTGAATATATCTGTTGGATCCATCTGGCCCAGTTTGTCATTCAAAGCCACTATTTCCTTGTTGATTTTCTGTTTGGGTGATTTCTTCAGTGATGTAAGTGGGGTGATAAAGTTCTCTACTATTATTGTATTACTGTTGATTACTCCCTTTATGTCTGTTAATAAACTGCTTTATGTATTTGGGTGCTCCCATGTTGGGTGCGTAAATATTTACAATTGACACATCTTCTTCCTGGATTGTTCCCTTTATGATTATGTAGTGTCCTTCTTTGTCTTTACAGTCTTTGTTTTGGCTGATTTAAGTATTGCTACCCTTGCTTTCTTTTCATATCCATTTGCACAATAAATGTTTCTCATCTTCACTTTCAATCTACATGTGTTTTTAGGTTTGAAATGAATCTCTTGTAGTCAGCATATAGATGGGTCTTGCCTTTTTTGTCCATTCCATCTTTGTATGTATGTCTTTTGATTGGAGACTTTAGTTCATTTACATTCAAAATAATTATCAATAGATATGTATTTATTGCCATTTTGTTATTTGTTTTATAGTTGCTTTTGTAATTCTTTTCTGTTCCTTTCTTCTCTTGGTCTTTTCTTTCATGGTTAGTTGGCTTTCTTTAGTTATATACTTAGATTCCTTTCTCTTTCTTTTTTGCATATCTTATTACTAGTTTTTGATTTGTGGTTATCCTTTGTTCGATAAATGTTGTTGAAGGAATGAATGAAAAAGAGGTGGTTCATGGCCTCAGTGAGAACAACTTAAAGGATGTCAGAGTTGAAAACTAAGGAGCTGAGGTCAGATCATGTGATGACTACATGAGGAATTTCAGAAAATGGGTACATTTGGATTTTGACTATGGAAGGGATGGCTGAAGAGGGCTGGAGCAGAGGGTCACTGGTGATGAGAAGGCTGATGTGTGAAAAACCCACTACTCCTTCAAAGTCTTTGTGGCCATATATGGTGACAGATACATACAGATGTTCCAGTTTGTCCTTATTTTCATCTGTTCTACACCTAGATTTTCTTCCCAGCAGTTGCCTGGGTCCTCAGACCTACCACCAGACACTTGGTTGTGGACATAACAGAGTCATTAACCACACAAAGACAGTTACTGTCCATAGAGTTCACCACAAGCTCTTCCTCTTTGCTGATATGATCAGCTAAATGTACATAGCTTCTTTGATTTTCCTGTAAGATCTGACTTGTCCACCCCATCGGTGCTTCAGGGGAACTCATCAGTAACCCTTGTTTTGATCCTCTTATTCTATCTTCTGGCCTTCACTTCCTTTTTCTTCCCACCACTTTGTGAAGTCTCATTTCCCATAATGCCCAGAGTGACTCTGGTTCCCTGGCTGAACTGTGACTGGCACAGTCATGGTTGGCTTGTCCTCTTGAACACTGAAGCTACCCAAGATGATGGTGTGGCTTTGGGGCGGATGAAGGCTATGGTCCTGTAGGCTAATTCTCCAGTGACTGAACCACCATGAGTAGGAAGGTCATTAGATGACAGCAATCAGGAGGGACAAAGCGTGGTAGAGTCTATGGGTGGAGAAAGTAAAGTGTAGGAGACTTCACAGTGGCAGAATAATGGTCTGAGAACAGCACTGTGGAATAGCACTGTTTCACCCCTAGGTGAGAACCAAACCTCAGGATGAGGAGGTTGAGAGAACTTGCAGTTCAGGCTGAACCGTGTGATTTTATAGACTAGCATTGTCTGAATAAGGCAACGGTGAATGCTTAGCAACTAACAAACTGTGTGACCTTGGGGAAATTTTTAGCCTTTCTGCCTCAGTTTCTCTGTCTGTTCAAAGAAATTATGATAGTACTACCTCATAGGGCTGTTGAGGAAATTAAATGAATTAATACAGTTAATATTGCAAAGAACAATACTCTCTTAAGGCAGTGTTTGACAATATATGCTTACTAAAGTGTTTCTAAAAAAATTTCCTTTGGCCCTTCTCAAAATTCTGGAGGGTCAGTAGGGTAGGGATTATTACTGCCAGATGAAGAATGTGATACCCCAAAGGACTAAGGAGGTTATCAAACACTCAGTTAGGATCAGAGTTGGGACAAGTTCCCAGTTTCCTGACTTGCTAGTCAACGCATTTTTCTACCACAACCCACTGCGTTAAGGGCTTCTGAGAAGTGCTGAGAGAACAGGCTAGATGATAAACAGTGTTTCATTGGCCAGGAAATCCTCCTCCTCATCAAATTACGCCTTGGCAGAGCCCTCAGTTATAGCAACCCTGCCTAACAGCCACCCAGATTGTTCACACCAGCCCCTTTTCATTGTCACTGATACCAGGTTCCTCCCCTGCTTTATCCTGAGAGCTAGCTGGTGAAGATTTAATCTGCCCTCAGTCTGACCCAGTACATCCCACTGAGTTCCTGCTGAGCATAATGTTCAGACAAACTATTGATCTGATTAGCCTAGGCGCCTCCTGCTCTGGTCGGCCCCCTGCGGCGCTAATAGAAGGGGAGGGAGATTAAATTAGCAATGATGCTGAGATGGGGGAGCTGCTGAAATGTGTTTACAAATGGATTTTTAATATAAAAAATAAGGGCAATTGGCACTGGCAATTAGGATGTAATGAAGGCCCTTGTAGCTAAAGCTGGTGACGGATAAGAGGGTAATAAATTGAAGAATGAGAAACTCCCAAACTAACGGACTCTGAGAGCAAATATTTAGAGATATTCCTACAACTAGTAACTAACTTTTCCTTGCCGTTGGTTGCAGTGACCAAAGTGGGGATCAGACAAGCCTAAAGCAGAACTTTCCCAAATATCACGAGGGGATCAGGGCAAAACAGGACCCTTTTAGCAAGTGAGAACAAGGTTATGGGCGCTTAACCAACGATGGTGGCAAAGGCACCTGACTCATAGGCCCAGTCAGTGAAAGATAAGAGAAAGAGCATGGCTCAATATGGTGACAATATTCCATAGAAACCAATCTGAAACAGTTATTACAACTGGGTTCAGGAAACTGAAATATCACCCGGCTGCAAAGCTCTGGCTGCATTTTTTAAAACAACAGTATTGAGATATGAATTACATACCATGAAATTTATTTTAAAGGGTACAATCCAATGTTTTTTTTTTAAAGTATATTCACAGTTGTGCAACAGTCACTACAACCAATTTTAGAACATTTCATCACCCTCCAAATAAACCTTGTGCTCTTTAGCAGTCACTCCTCATTCTTTCCTCCCCTAAGCCATTAGCAACCACTAATCTGCTTTCAGTCTCTATGGATTTGCTTATTCTGAGCATGTCATATGAATGTAATCATACAAATTGTGGCTTTGTGTGTCTGGTTTCTTTAACGTAAAATGTTTTCAAGGTTTATCTGTGTTGTAGCATGTACTAGGACTTCATTCCATTGTATAGATACACCATTTTCTTTATCCATTCGTACATAGATGGACTTCTGGATTGTTCCCACTTGGGTGATATTATAAATAATTATCCTGTGGATATTTATGTACATGTTTTTATGTGAACATACATAATTTCTTGTGGATCTATATCTTGGAGTCAAATTGTTCATTTGATGACACTCCATGTTCAACTTTTAAAGGAACTTCCAAACTCTTTTCCATAGTGCCTGCACCATTTTCCATTCCTACAAGCAACGTACATGAGTTCCAGTGTTTCACTTCCTTACCAGTACTTGTTATTTTCCATTTTAAAAAATTATAGTCATCATAGTGGGTATGAAGTGGAATCTCGCTGTGCCTTTGAGTGGCATTTCCCCAATGACTAATGATAGTGGGTGTGTTTTCATGTGCTTATTGGCCATCTGTATATCTTCTTTGGAGAAATGTCTCTGCAGATCCTTTGGCCAATTTTTAATTAGGTTATTTGTTTTTCTTTCAGTTGAGTTTTAAGACTGCTTTATATATTTTGGATAGTAGACCCTTATCAGATATCTGATTTGCAAATATTTTCTTCCATTCTCTGAGTCATCTTAGCTTTCTCAATAGTGTCCTTTGATGCACAAAAACTTTTAATTTTGATGAAGTGCAACTTCTTTTTCTCTTGTGTTGCTTATATTTTTGGTATCATCTGACTGGTTTTCAAGGCAGTAGTTTTGATCTTTCCTATCCTATGACCACCCCAGCCCTATCCCCAGTCATTCTATTGCAGGTGTTTGGTCCCGAGCAAAGAAATTAAAAACTCAATTTTTCTGAGAACACATTGATATGCTCATAGATATTCTATTGTGATATTGATAATATATAGGAAGTTGTGAAGTTAGACTCAATTACAGTGGAGGGAGGGAGCCTGTAGCAAATTGTATTTCCATAGCTCTGCAACACAAACACACTGAAATGTTCCCATTAGTAACTCTAATATTCCCACTAGTAATTGAAGATTGTAATAATAGTGTGGAAGAAATGTGACCTTCACAGTGGCTGAACAATACAAAGATGGGGCATTTTCAAGTGACTCTAGTATTGATGTCAATAGATGTGATTGCTCTGATGAAAGCACTAACAACAAAACTAATATTGGTAATAACAATAACTGATAGGAACACTCTGATTCCTGCCAAGACCAATCCTAGATTGAGGACGCATATTCAGTACACATCTGTTTCTGCTGCATGTCATTGATACTGTCATCCAGTTCATCTTTACATGCTCAAGCCTACTTGACTTTGTTCCTGTTTTTAAAATTGGTTTTTCTTCAAATTCCAGTTAGTTAACATACAGTGTAATATTAGTTTCAGGTGTAGAATTTAGTGATTCAACATCTCCATACAATACCTGGTGCTCATCACACCTTGTTCACTGCTTAATCCCCGTCGCTTATTTCATGCGCCCCCCATCTCCTCTCTGGTGATAATCAGTTTGTTACTTACACTCAAAACCATGTTTCATGGTTTGCCTCTCTCTCTCTCTTTTCCCCTATGTTCATTTGTTTTGTCTCTTAAATTGCACATGAGTGACTTTTAAAGCCCAGCTTACGTCTGCCATGAAGCTTTCCCTGGTTTCCCCCATCCTTAACCTTCAGATGTATTCTGAGGTGAGAGGCACTACTAGTCAACTGCAGATGGAATAATGATCTGGAGGAGCCCAGAGCTCAGGATGAGGAGGTGGGAAGTGCCTCCAGATGGGAGAGCCAGACTGAAGACTTGAATTCTATAAACCAATATGCTGTCTACCCTTGGGATAATGTTTGCTTTCTCTGTGCCTCAGTTTTCCTATCTGTTCAATGAGATTATGATAGTACCTACCTCATAGGACTGTTAAGGAAATTAAATGAGTGAATGCATGCAAAGGACTAAGTGCAGTAGTCTCTTAGTGTAGTACTTGACAAGTAATACACACTCAGTAAGTGTTTTATTTATTTCTAAATTTCATTTGCTTAAGATCTCAGGTTCCTGACATGAGAAGCATAGGGGCAGGTCCCATGAGCCTCAGGTTCCATCCCATGAGGACTTCTCATCAATGCTATCATCTGCACAGAGCAGACTGTAATATAGTAGATAGCAGAGTCTCTTGGACTAATGCAGTGTCTTTGGTAACCTTTGAATTTAAAATACGGAACATACATTTAAAAGATTTTAAATCTACCAATAAGCTGTGAGAATTAGTGAGCAAAGTCATTTATATATACCAGCAACAAATACATGGAAGAAAATTTAATGATGTCCTTTACAACAGCAACAACAAAAATCAATGACACAGGATTAATATAACAAAAGATGCTCAAGATCTCTACACTGAATACTATAGAACATTGCTGATAAATTACAGAAGATCTAGAGAAATGGAGATATATATCATGTTCATGGATTGGAAGGATCAATATTATTAAGATGTTAATAATTCTCCCCAAATTGATCTACAGATGCAGTGTGATTCCAATAAAAAAATCAGGGACATGTGTGTGTGTGTGTGTGTGTGTGTGTAAATTGACAATTTGATTGTGAAATTTATATGGAAAGGCAAAGGACTGAGAATAACTAAGATCATCCTGAAGAAGAACAAAGCCGAGGGCACTTATACTTCTATAAATCATGATTTGTAAAGCCATAGTAATTATGTCAGTGTATTGTTGGCATAAGGATATGAAAAACAACTGAGCAATGGGACAGAATAGAGTCCAGAAACGGATCCAACTTATGTCAGTTGATTAATATCAAAGATGATATGGTAGTTCAGTGGAGAAAAGATGGCATTTTTGGTAAATGCTGCTAGCCATCTGGATATCAGTGTGGGGAGAAATGTATTTGGATCCCATCTCGCACTATATGCAAAAATTGATTCTAGATGTATTAATATCCGAATGTGAAAGGTAAACCAATACATTTTATAGAAAATAAAATAAAAAACATCTTCCTGACTTTGCAGTAGGTAAAGATTTAACTAGAATGTAAAAGGCACCAACTATAATGGGAAAAATTGGTAAAATGGGCCACATTAAAACTAAGAATTTTTGTTGATTAAAAGACATAATAGGGCGCCTGGGTAGCTCAGTGGGTTAAGCCTCTGCCTTTAGCTCAGGTCATGATCCCAGGGTCCTGGGATCGAGCCCCACATTGGGGTCTCTGCTCGGCAAGGAGCCTGCTTCCCCCCCTCTCTCTGCCTGTGTCTCTGTCTACTTGTGATTGCTCTCTCTCTCTCTCTCTCTCTGTCAAATAAATAAATACAATCTTAAAAAAAAAGACGTAATAAAGCGAAAGTGCAAGTGAAAATGCATGCCCTAGAATAAGAGATATTTGCAATACAGAGACATGACAAAGGAATTGTGTCAAGAGAAATATGAAGGCCTACAAATAAAAGCAACCCAACAGAAAACTGAGTAGAGTATTTAAAGAGACAGCTCACAAATAAGATGTCAAAATGGCCAATGAAAATTTGAAATGGGATCATCTTGACTGATCATCAGAAAAATGCAAATTAAAACATCAGTGTGATACCTCCACATACCCACCAGAATGACTAAAATAAAAAAAGATTGACAATGCCAGGTTTTGGTAAGTATCTAGAGTAACAGACACACTCATACATTGGTGGGAGGTTGTCTGACTCAGTTACGGTTACTATCCTGTCCTTTCCTAGAAACAAAATGTCACACTTACAATGATTGCACCCCCTGTTTCCCAACCGCTGAATGTGGGCAAATACTCTGCAGTTGTTCACAGATGGTCACCCCGGTACTAGAAGGCTCCCTTTTACTGAGAGCACTCAACAACACCTACAACATCACCCTGCATCTGAAGAATACCATGTCATCCAGGACACCTTTTGGGGTGCCAAGCTTGGCATCATCATCCCAGGACCCTCAGTTCCAGGCATTGCATACCAAATGAGACATTCAAGTGGGAGACTGGGCAAGTTGGTCTCACCATTCTGCACAGCGGCTTCTACCGGCCTTGCTGAAGACTCAACAATGGGTTTCTGAGCTCATTTCCAATGAGAGAAGTTGCCCCCTCCCCCTAGTTTATTCTATCCTTCTGTGTTGACTCTGTTTTCTGTACCTTACTCCGTTCATCCCATAGACTTAGTTTCTACGGCTGTGTTGTTCATCATAAGCCCAGGTTCCTTAGAACTGGCCTTTATACCATGGGCTTATGAGCAGCCCCCATGAGCAGAGGAGGAGAGCAAGACTTCCTAGGTAGAAGGTCCTGTTGCAAGAAGGAGTATGCAGCACTGCTCAGGTCATGGAAGCCAGTTGGCCTACTGTGCAGCAGCACCAAGGGGGTAATAGGTCCCTTTAAACTTTCACATTGTTCAGGATCCTTATGCCCTTATCCTTTAAAGATTTTATTTGTTTGACAGAGAAAGATCACAAGCAGGCAGAAAGGCAGGCAGAGAGAGAGAGAGAGAGAGAGAGAGAGAGGAGGAAGCATGCTCCCTGCCGAGCAGAGAACCCATTGCAGGACTCGATCCCAGGACCCTGAGATCATGACTTGAGCCGAAGGCAGAGAACTAACCCACTGAGCCACCCAGGTGCTCCTGGGACCCTTACCTTTAACCTCCAGCACTTCAACCTTCCAATGACTCTACCGCCCAGCTTCTTCCCAATATACCCATCTTCTTTTTATTATTTTTTAAAGATTTTATTTATTTGACAGAGAGATAGTGAGAGAGGGAACATAAGCAGGTAGAGTGGAGAGGGCAAAGCAGGGAGCCCAATACGGGGCTCGATCCCAGGACCCTGGGATCATGACCTGAGCCGAAGGCAGACGCTTAACGACTGAGGCACCCAAGCGCCCCCTAATCTACCCATCTTCTGACTGTTTAACCCCATGCTAGAACCACTTACAACCTTACATTCTTCTCAGACTCAAAGCTAAGCACTACTTCTTGAACTTTACCCATGTTTTGAACTTATTTGTTAATGAAATCACCAAAGGAGAAAATATCAAATAATAAAAGGGGAGGGCTGGATCCTAAGAAAGACTAACATGTTCCCATGGGGAGAGGAAAGGCTACAAAAGAGAGTAAGAAGGAGTAACTAGGGACGTGGGAGGCAAATTAGGAGCATGTGGTGGCCATGTAAGGTAAGGCAAGAAGAGAGTTGTCAGCTTCGCCAGATGCTGCTGAGAGTGAGGAAGATGAGGACTGAGATGTGTCCACTGAATCTGGCCAAGTGGAGATCACTGGTGGCGTTTGACAAGAGTTTAGTGGAGCAATGAGTTTGTCAGGCTGATTGGCGAGATCTGGGGGGAGAAAGGGAGGAGCAGAAATGGGGACGAGGAGCATAGGCTATTCTTTGGAGTTTTGCTGTAGAGGGGAGCAGAACGAAGGAGTGGTTGCTGGAGGGGCATGTGGGGTCAAGGGAAGGATCTTTCGCTAAGGATATGAGCGATGAGGTTGTCTTTGCTAACGTGAAGAGGCCAGCAACCATAACTCATTATGTGGTGGACTTCTCAGAAAACCACTCTTGCATTACCTCTTTTGAGCATCAACACAATCTTGTGAGGCTGGTAGATGTTATATTTAACCCAAGTTTACGGCTGAGGAAATAGAGGCTCAGACCTTCCTAGATTCCCCAGTTAGTAACTGGCAGAACTGATTCTGATCCCAGGCAGATGACAGTAGAGACTGTGCTCCTAGCCCAGCTATGACACTACCTCCCAGAGAAGAGGGAGATGGTGAGAATTCGTGGAAGGAAGCGGGAAAGTGGAGGCCAAGGGATCCAGAGTCCCTGGCCTGGGAAGGGCCAGCCTGGGACAGAGAAGGGGAGGACCTCTCTCTGAGTGAGCCCTGAGGGATGAGGAGGAGAACAAGGTTCATTGCACTGTTCCCATTTGGGGCTCCTTTTTTTTTTTTTTTGAGAAACTGAGGAAATTTCCTTATTTGTTCAGAGTAAGGAAGACGGAGGTAGAGTGGGAGCTTACAAAGACAGTGAAAGTAGAGAAAAATTGATGTGGAACATTGGAAAAGCTGTGCCGGGGTGAAGGAGAAAGATGGCTGTGATTCAGGTGGCCAGAACAATGTAGCTGAGACAAAATTGTCACCTTACTGTGTTCCTAACTTTCAGGCTGTGTGATTATTTCCTCAGCAGAGGGCAGCACTTGGGGACAAGCATGTTGGACGTTGACTTAATTCAGGGTTGAGGTTTGGTTGGGTGAATGCACTGAAGACCAAGGGGTCAAGTGCATGAGGATTATTAATGAGAAAGTGGACCATGACTTCACGGGTGGCTATGGAAGGAAGGGGAACCAGAAGCTTCATGTCAATTGTAGTAACAGTAATATTAGCGTAATGATGATGGTGATGATTACTATTATTAATGTAATGTTTAGGATGGGGCTGCCCAGCATGGGGCTCAGTTCTTGACATGCACGCATTCATTTAATTCTCACAATAGCCCTAGAGAAGGTTACCATTATTTGCCCCATTTTATAGTTCAGGAAGAACCACAAAATTGAATGAACTTGAGGTCCCAAATAACTGTGTGGAAGGCTCTTGAAAAACCAGGAACACTTGTGTTGGACAATTAACGTGAATTAAGCCACTGAAATACTGAGGTTTGTTTGTTATGGTAGCTAATATACATTATTATCGATTAAATGTTTGCATCCCCCAAATTCATATGTTGAAACCTAACCCTAAGGTGATGGAGCCTTTAGGAAGCGATTAGGTCATAAGGATGAAGCCCCCAAGAATGGGATTAGTGCCTTTATGAAAGAGGGCTCAGAGGGCTCCCTTACTCTTGCCACCATGTGAGGACATAGCAGAAGGGCAGTGTCTGTGGCTCAGGAAGCAGGCTCTTGCCAGATGCCAAAATCTAGCGGCACCCTGATCTTAGAATTCTCAGCTTCCAGAACTGTGAGAAATACATTTCTGCTGTTTATAAGCTGCGCAGTCTATGATATTCTGTTATAGTGGCCCAATCAAACTAAATCATACATTCATGAAAACACTCTCTTCAGTTTGTTCAGGGTGTGGGGCAGAGGGCAGAGCTGACAGGACAGCTGTAGCAGGAAGCGTCTGCCTCCGTGCTCGGAGGTGGAGAACAGAGCCATGACTGCTTGCTCCTGAGATGCTCAATGCCTCAGGTCCCTGGTGCCTATCAGTGCATGCTCTGCTTTGGTGTGAGATGTGCAGAAGATCCTTGGAGTCTTCTTTGGGGAGTATGCCACAGTGTTTCCAAGTATTGGCTGGCCCCAGGGAAGGGGCCCTCAGGCTTCAGGGAAGCCACTGTTTGTGCGGGACACCGTGTTATGGGTGAAGGAGGTGATGAGCCATTTCAGACCGGCCTAGGTGGTGAGGTAGATGTGTAGGCCGGTTGTGTCACCTGCGAGTTATGGTGGTACAGGTGGTGGTGATGGCAGTGTTCTGGGATGCCATTGTGTGAACACATGCACATGTGCACGCGTACACACACACACACACACACACACTCCTTGCAATGATTCTGTGAGATATGTACTGTTATCACCCCTGTTTTATTGAAAAGGAAACTGCACAGAAGTATTTCGCTCAGCATCACACAGCTAATCAGGGCAGGACACATGATACATCTACTGACTGGTTAGTTTGAGAGAAACTATTTTCTGTAAGGTGTAGACCCAAGCTTGTGGTGGTACTGGATATTTAATCCAGGTCTATCGAACTCTACTGTCTTTGGTCTGGTTAGGGGCTAGGGGGTTGCAGGTGGTAGATACCTGTATGTCAATGTGAAGGCCTGTGAACAGGACTTTCAGGAATGGGGATATGACTCAAGGGATGGGATTGGAGGTTGGGTGGAGGCTTCCCCTGGAAACAATACTTCTCTGTTGGAAAGAAGGGCGGTAGCTGGAAGGTATAGAGGCCCAGGACCCACGAAGGAATATGGAATCATGGCAAGGACATCTGCTCATCCAAGATGGTGTTGTGACCTCGGAAAGGGGCGTGTGTATGATGAAGTCAATAGTACTGTTCTGGTGTATGGGGGCTTGGGATTAGGTAGTGAAGTCCTTGGGGTTCTTCAGGTCTGCCTTTAGACTGAATTCTGGTATCTGTAGTGGTGGCATCTTGGGGGGACACCGGCACCACTAGAGGATATTGTATCGGATACAAGGTCCCCAGAGGTCCCTCAGGGATATGTTCTGAGTATCAAATGGCCCTGGGTGGCCTGCTGTGGTGGAAACAATATTGAGTACTTCCTTTTCCAACCAGGACTTACAGTGGGCTCTTTTTTTTTTTTTTTTAAAGATTTATTTATTTATTTATCAGAGAGAGAGAGAGAGAGAGTGAGCACAGGCAGACAGAATGGCAGGCAGAGGCAGAGGGAGAAGCAGGCTCCCTGCCGAGCAAGGAGCCCGATGTGGGACTCGATCCCAGGACGCTGGGATCATGACCTGAGCCGAAGGCAGCTGCTTAACCACCTGAGCCACCCAGGCGTCCCTACAGTGGGCTCTTTTGAAAAATAGTATGAGCTTTGGAATTCGTCACTGCTGGTGCCTCCGCGTATGGAAAAGAGAAGGGCCTCTCTCTCCTGGTGCTAGGCAGGGTCACTAGCCTCAGCCAAGCCCAGTTTCTGTGAGAAGACAGCTCCTGGTACAGGCCCCTGGGTTCTGATGTCTAGGAACTGCATAGCATCTGGCATGGCTCTCAAGAGCTGGTTTCCATGACCTTGCGGTGAGTTTGGTCAGGGTGGAGGGCGCCCATGTTTAGCTTCTGGAATACCATCCAGGGGGAGGGTGCAGACAGCCCCCTTCCAGCTCTGGAGGTGATGTGATGTGGGGCTGGTTGGGGTGGCAAAGGAGAACGGCCGTGGCAACTTTGCCTGCTCCCAGCACCCAGGCCAGGTGCCATGGGCAGGGAGCAGGAGCCCTGGCTAATGCACCCCGGCTTCCTCTCAGCCAAGCTTTCCCACTTTCAACTTCACTTTACCTCAGGAAGTCCTCGGTTCAATCCTGCTTGTCTTTATTCTGCCAACACCCTACCCTCTCTCCTGTTTGTGCCAGGCTGTTTGCCTCAGGGCAGCCCTAGAACCCTGCCTCCACATAGAAGGGGCCTCTATGGACAGCTCAAGTTCCAAGGACCCTACAGCCGGGCCTCCGTACACAGCCTGTGCTGGTTGTAGGAGGTGATGAGACAACACTCTCGGAGGCCTCCTCAGCTCTGCCCTGGGACGGACGGAAGCCTCAGACCGCTTCTTCCTCAAGCTCTCCTGGTGCAGCGGTGCCCCCTGGTGGCCAGCGCGCCACACACCTCCAGAGCTGAGTCCAGCTGTGCGCACAGAACTGAGAGCGGCGCCCCGCTAGGCTTGAGGGCCAGCGCTCCGGTCAGGGGCTGCCCCGTCTCCGCTTCGGTGGCGGCGGGCGGGCCGCACGTCCAGACACCTGTGGCGGTCAGCTCTGGCTCCCGGGGGCCTCGGACCTGGCTCCTCCCACAGCCAGGGTGTTCCTCTATTCCTGGTGCCATTTCGAGAGCAGAAGATGTAGTGGCCCTGCCCTTCTAGATGGGTCTAAGAAGTTCCTTCTGCGAGCTGAGGGAGAATCCGAGTCCTACCGCTGTCCTAATTGCTGGTTTTGGATGGCCACTATTGGCGTCCCATGATTTAGAGTGCCTCAGTCCAAGCTCTGCCTCCATCTTCACATGGCCTTTTCCTCTCCTTTTCTCTTATAAAGACACTTGTCGTTTGATGTAGGGCTCACCTGAAACCAGGATAATCTCACCTTGAGACCCTTCAACTCGACAGCTATAAAGATCCTTTCTCCAAATAAGGTCATGTTTACAGACTCCTGGTGGACATACTCTCTGGGAGCCACCATTCCACACACCACCGGGCTCACGTCAGGAAGAGCTCAGGAGCACACACCTACGCTCTGAACCCCTCCAGCCCTTTAGGGCCCAAAGGAGATCAACGTACCCCATTCCACCATTGTATCGGGGGTCAGTACTTTTTAAGAAAAAAACATGTGGGACTCTGGTTGGCCAGGATTCCTGGGCACGTTGCCTGAATGCAGACACCAGTCCAGAGCCTCCTCACTGCCACCGCCCCGAACATCTCGGAAATGTCTGGCAGGCCGGCAGTCTTTATGCAACAGAGTGGCTGGGGGACCCCGTCGTCATCTCTGAGAAGACAGCAAGTAGAAAAGAGTCTTCTCTATGCATCTCAGCCTTACACTGAGCACTTGCTACCTGCCAGTCACCGTGCGCAAAGATGAACACAGATCGACATGGACTAATGTGCACTATCTCATTTAATCCACACAACCACCCTGTGAGGTACATCCTGTGATTCCCCTTGCTTGACAGATGGAAGCAACTGACACACAGAAAGGCTGAATCACACAGTAAGTGGCAGAATTGGAATTTGAACTTCACATTCAACGGCTTCTCTAGCTGTGCTAGCTTCTGAGATCCAAAGCCAGCCTTCTCTGCCTGTCTGTGACCCTGGAACACTGCCCCCCTTGCCAGCAGGCATGCTCAGAAGCCTTTCCAGTACAGGGCATTGGACTGATGTTGGAGGGCGAAAGGGCTTCTTTTCCCGGGTCTGGCATACTTTGCTTCTCCCTGCTGCCAGGACCCTGGGCTGGGGTGCAGGGCACCTACTGGAGCTCATCCTCCCTCCCACGTGGGTAGATTCCCTGTGAGTTTTGTGGACATCTAACATGGTTTCCAGGAGCATTCAGTAGTACTTGAAAAGGGCAATTTCCTGGCAAGTTCTGAGGATGCCCTAACTGGCTTTCCAGAAATTCAACACCTCCTCCTGGGCAGCTGCCTAGAGATTTTATTGGAAATCCAGGCAATGGTTTCCTGCTTGCCAGCCATGTAGTGGGCTGGAACCACACCCTCGTCAGCGAGGTCTAACTTCCAGCTTTGGAGACGTCCATGCCCCCTTTTCTGTCTGTTCCTTTCTTGGGTACTCTCCCTTAGCCCTAGGATATTCTTTAAAGTCTTCTTTTATTCCCTCTTAGTAGCTAATTCTCTATAGTCAATAATTTTTTTAATGGTAAATCTTCCTCATTTAAGTTACTGTGTATTTTCTGTCTCTCCCCTGGTTGAACTTGAATGATAACACTGGTTGAGCCCAGGGCTGGACATATTTATTAACTGCATTTGTCTGTATGGTGGAAGAAACACCATTTATGCAATAACTCTTTTAAAATTTCACAGAGATGTAGTAATGCGACAATAATAGCTTCCATTCATTGTTCATACACTATCCGTCAGGCATTTTACATCCCGCACAACAACTTCTCTAACCCTGGCAATAGCATTATGGTTTAGGTTCTATTATTAATCCCACAGTCTTAGTCCATTTGGGCTGCTATAACAGAATCACACAGATGAGGTGGCTCAAACAACAGAAATTTATTTTTCATAATTCTGCAGACTGACAAGCCCCATGAATCGCCTGCCATCTGGAAGCTAGAGACCCAGGAAAGCCAGTGGTTTATTTCAAAGAGTCAATGGTTAACATCCAGATATAGACTCGCAGGCCTGAGAACCAGGAGCACTGGGTCAGAAGACAGATGTCTCCGCTCAGTCAGGGAGACGGACAGGAGAGCAGATGCAAACTTCCTCCGCCCCTGTTCTATTCAGACCCCCACCCACACTGGGGAGGCCCATCTGCTTCCCTGAATTCACCCATTCAAATGCTAATCTCTTCCAGAAACATCTTCCCAGACACACCCAGAAATAATGTTCAACCTGTTCTCTGGGCATCACAGGCCTAGTCAAGTTGACCCAAGTTAACAATCACAACCATTTTGCAGAAGTAATATGAAGTCGTTGGTCCTATTCGAAACCTGACTTGCCTTCCAGGACTTAGAGTACGCACCATCCTTCTGCATCTCTTGATATATTTTATATCTAGGTGGCGCTGTGATTTATTCTTTATACTGACTTTTGGACCTGTGATTTCCAAACTTCTGAACTGCCGTGGCAGCCAGACAAGTAAAAAAAAAAAAATATTTGAAAGCCTGGAGGTGGGATGCCTGGGTGGCTTTCTGTGCAGCCACGTCACCCTCAAAGGACAGCAGTCTCAGAGATGGGCAGCCCCAGATGAGTCAGCAGTGTTCAATTTTGGGGAGCTTCCACCCTCTTTTTCATGCTGTGTTTTGGTAACCAATGTGCAGTGAAGGAGAATTGGTTGGCATCACTACTCCCTGGCCAGGAAAAGACACTAGCGCTCAGTGCAGAGCTAATGTCCTCCACTTGCCCCAGCTACCCATCGCTGGAGTTTTTGAATGTTTAAATGTAACCACAGAGCCCCAAGGGCTTGTGAACTGGCCGCCCATATGACATGACACCCTCAATCCCATGTACGGCTTACTAATTCTGACTCTTGTTCAAAGGTTAAAGGGTCAAGAACCAGCCTGTGTGACTTGGGGTAAGGCTACATGAATTTCCGACTCCTACACATGGAAGGGCTATGTCTCCCAGGACTTCAGTGAACCCCTATCCTCCCAGTGCCCACCACTATGTTGCACAGAAAGGGTCCATTCCATCCCTACACTGATACCCTGGAGCTTCAAGTCACAGCTGACTTGTCCAACCATGAGCTCTCTACCGCCACACAGCCATACCCAGATTTCTGATACGACTGCCTTTTTGTATCCTGTACTGGCGAGGATACTACTCAAGTCCCTTTTCACTCACCTGATCATCTTCTGTAGACTAATGTTAATCACTTTCAGTCTTTGATGCTTTTCAATCACTCCACTAACAGATATTTATTAATTGCCTACTATGTTCCAGGTGGTGGCTGAAGTTATAATTGTGAAGTGAATATTTCTCATCTGGGAGTATAGCCTGACATCTGAGCCCCTTGCCATATTTAGGGAATTCCTTGCCTCTTGGCGGAGGAGGTAGAGCCCACCTCCCATTACAGAAGATGAACATGTCCATTGTCCCAGTATTATTTGCTGCTCTGATGTGGCACAGGATGTAGGCTCAGCGAATCAGAGACCCCCCTTTCAGGTCTTTGAATCTGGCGTTAGTAACCTAAAGAATAAGAGCAGCAGAGGATTCTTGTTCTGCTGATGGTCTTGCAGCAAGACCAAGTTTCTTGGCACAACAGTAGCAAGAATGTTAGTGCCAGTGTCCAGCATCTACTCTACTAAGCAAGAAGCAATTTCCATTGCTTTCATATAAGAATCCTGATTAATGAGGAATATAACAGCAGAAGTGGGATGCTCAGAGTACAGAACTAAATGTAGAGTTGCCTGCTTGGAGGAGGTGAGATGGAGGGCACTGAAGACCACGTGATTGCAGGCAGGGAAGATGGTGACCATTGCGATGCAATTGGGAAAATTTGGTGAAAGAGTTGACTGTTGTATCTTTGAACACACACCACCTGCGCACAAGGTTGTATAATTAGAGAAAGTAGTAAGAAATCTTATTTAAGAATTTAAGAGGAGTGCCTGGGTGGTTTGACCGGGTAAGCATCCGACTCTTGATTTTGGCTCACATCAGGATCTCAGGGTCCAGGGACTGAGCCCCACCTTGTGCTGGCATGGAGCCTGCTTAAGATTTTCTTTCTCCCTCTCCTTCTGCCCCTTCCCGCTTTGCTCTCCCACTTACACATATGTGTGCACTCTCTCTCTCTCTCTAAAAAATAAAAAAAGAGAGAGAAGAAACGAATTTAAGAGAAAGCCTTAACTCCAGGGGTATGTCAGGTCTGTTACAAGGTGTGATCTCTTTGGAGCCACCAAACGCTTCATCTGATCATTGAAGATTCTTCACTGTTCTTGCCCAGAACATGAACATCTCCTGGTCCTGCATGAGCTCTGAAAACAGTTCTGCTTCACAAAACTTCCCAGTTGTTCTTTGCTCAGTGTAGTACTCAGTAAACACTGTAGGAGAAGCTTCTGGAGTTCTTTCTCCATGCAGTTTCCTCATCACTGGAACTCTGTCCTGCACATTCTAGCTGCCTCAGCCTTGGTGAACTCTGACCTCCAGGTCTTCACCCCATGTGCCTTCTTTTCTTTGCTTGGGTCCCTTTTCCCTGCTCCATATTTTGGACATCTCATTTATTTCCTTCTCTCTAATATCATAGTAATATGCTGCTTCTTGTCCAATTGCCTAAAATTAGTTGTTTCATATGTATATATATATATATATATATATATATATATTTGTCCAGATTCTAGCTGTTCATGTAGATGATTAGCTCCAGATTCTGTTTCTACTGCATTTCCAGAAGCTTAACTTTTCCATGTTTTCCAAACCTTCAGAAATTATTATAAGTCAATTTTTGAACAAAATATATAAAACAGAAGTTTATTATGAGGACAAGTGACACGCATGTGTGTGCATATTTCCAGGGCATAGGTTTGGCTGATTGGCAACGTCTGTGTCCAGAACTCCTGGAAATCCACCAAATCACCTCATGATCATTTGTACTTTCTTACTTACTAGTATGCATATTTTTGAGGAACAATGTGGCCAGAGTCAAGGAGAAGTAGCAGGCAGAATTTCGTGGGGTTCCAGATGTGTTCTTCGCTTTAAATTCTACAGTGTTGCCATGGTCTCTTATGGTCACTAGAGGGCGTTCCTGCACCAAGAATGACCCGCCCATGCCCCACCAACTGTGTCATTTTTTTTTTAACCCGGTCTCTGCACTTCAGGCCTTGATAGATCCTAGTTCTTTAGGGGGTAGTAAGGGCTTATGTTGTCACAGGGCCCCAGGTGGCCTGTTTCCCATCCTTGCAGCACCAGATATATTACTTTCAAAGGCTCTCTCTTCTCTCTTACTCCCACTCTCAGAAAAACTCAGCCTAGCCTCCCAGTGAAGCTCCTAGCACCAGAGTGACCCTATTTTTTCCCTTTTAGCTAGTGGCCAGTGGGGAAAGTTCTGGGTCCCTAGGTATTTCTCTTTATGGTGGGACTTTCTCAAAGGCCCCTTATACAGATTTACAAACAGAAATGGATTCCCCCATCATGCCATATGCTGAAAAGTTTCTCGGGGCCGGTGGGGTGGGGGGGCATTCCTGAACTCTGAAGTTCCTTTTTGTAAGACGTTAGTCCTAAATTGAATCTCTCCTGCCTGGAAAAGAGAGGTCCGGAAGAGGGTAGCAAGCATAGAGACAGTAAACAGGGTTTGGGCAGCTAATTCTTGGCATATATCAGGGAATTGATAAATACTTATTAAATAAATGAAAAAAAGAGGGAGTGAATGGAGGTCAGAATAAGAAAACTAAGGACATCTCCTGGTGGTGGGTATCAAGGAGGGCACATACTGCATGGAGCACTGGGTGTGGTGCATAAACAATGAATTCTGGAACACTGAAAAGAAATAAAATGAAAAAAATTTAAAAAAAAAAAAAGAAAGAAAACTAAGGGCATCCATCAAACCGTTTTAAAAATCTCCTCTCCTTCTTTCAAAGGGCATCTTTATTAAGATATAGTTGATATACAAAGAACTACCCATATTCAATGTACATAATTTGATGGGTTTGGACATGTACAAACATCCATGATACCATCCGCAAAGCAACAGATGTATCGAACCCCTGCCGAAGCATCCTCGTATCCTGGTTTCTTTGCTTTTTGTGATAAGAACACTTACTGTGAGCTCTATCTGCTTAACAAATTTTGAAGTGCACAATACCATATTGTGAGCTCTACGCACAATGCTCTACAGCATATCTCTAGAACTTCTTCATCTTACATAGATGAAACTTTTCTATTAGAACAAACAAAGACCCTAAGGGGTAAAGTGAGAGTCTCTGGACTAGTTAGTATAAGAGCCAGGACTTGAACCTGGTGTTCTGATTGCTGGTCTCTAGTTTTCCCAGCTCTGATATGCAGCACAAAACCCTTGGATATTCATGTCCCCGGGAAGTTGGTAGCAGCAGGTGTAATTGTTTCTTCTGTGATGAGTCACTGCCAGTGCCCCCCACCCCCCCGCCCCGCCCGCCCCAGTCGTGCTGGCATGTCTAGCCATCCACTCTGATTGCTCTTTGCCATGCTGCACGCTGGGGGTGCTGTTGTTTAACGAGTGGGCTTATTTGTTCAGTTATTTTCCACTTGTGTCTTTGGGGTGCCCAGATGTAGATTTGGGGCTGTTCAAATGTTTTCAGGTGTGTCTAAGCTTGGCTTCTAACCCTCTGGCCCCTGGACCCCGGTCCCCCAAGGCTTCTGCCCATAGTTATAGGCCTTCTGTCTCTGGGGGACCTTCTCAGATCACTTAAAACATTGACTTTTTATCATTTGGGAATTATGGACGCTTGAGAATCAGAAAGGGACACATATGCACAGAATGTGGCACACCATTCAAGGCTGCTAAGCAGTTTGTGGGCCGTTGATTAAAAGCCTCTGCTTTTCTTGGACATGTTTTCTGTAAGAAAAGGTGAATATAACAATCATGTTATCCCTTGATGCATAGGAATGACTGTATTTTGGGGGAGTGACAAAATTTCCCCCGAGGAGTGGGATAGTATTGGGGGTGGCAGGTCGAGGATTTTAAATACCCGAAAGGAAGTCTTTAATGACTGTGTCATTATATTCTCACCAGTACAGATGAGTCAGTCAAGGTAGAAGTAACCAGACAGCATTTGATGTGACTTTCAAACTTGCTCATTCCCAAGTCAGAAAGACCTTTCAGAAGGTCTGCTCACCACCCCCACAGGGCAGTGACCAGTTTTGGGGACTTCACCAGTTAAGATGATTTGTCTTGTTTGCCAGCCTGTCTCGGAGAGCACCGGGACAATGTAGCTCCCACTGCTCTAGGAGTAAAGCATGAAATGAGAAGTCATCTGTAATTCAAACAGCCTGGGGGATGCCTCAGATGTAATATTGTCTCAGCAAACAAGGGAATCTTTTCTCGTTGCAGCAGGCTCCATCTGGTGAGTACACAGAAAAACAAAGCTCACCTGTGTCTTCTTTAATTCCCCCACCCTTTTGTGCAATTAGTTAAGTAAAACCTGCTTAATGTGTGCGTGAGACTGTGTGTGCATTCGCAGGTGGCCGTGGGCACGTGTGTACGTCTGTGTGTACGCATGCGTGTATGTGCGTGTGGTGCCTGTGTCCTTCGTCCTCAAACTCTTGAACCTTTGGCTGCCCTTGTAGTGTCCAGAAATGCAACATCTTTATCACTTTTTTTTTTTTTTTGGTTACACTTCATCATTCTTTGAATCCTCACATTGAGATACTGGGTTTTTAGAAAGTGATGATTTCATTTCACAAAAAAATTTTCTGGAAGCTTCCAGAGGGATCCCACATCCACTGGCCCATTAAATAGAACCAGCCCATCCATGTATCTTGCTACATCTTGCTATTTTGTATTTTTGTAATTTTATTTCTTATTCATTATTTTCTTCTTTCTAGTACAGAGGAAGGGGAGCAACAACAAAGAACCCCAAACCAACAAAGGAGCAAACGCACTGAACAACTACTCCCAGTCTCCCTTCTTAACAACCACCATATCTCCATTTTACAAAGGTTGTTTTCTCGTCTTAGCAAGGGCCATGCATTCAGGTGTTTGAAAGAGGACAAATGGTTAATTTGGTTGTCTATGCTCCGCGCTGCTAGAACTGAGCCCTTGAGTGATAATAATACAGGAAGGCAGGAAGCTACTCCCTACAACATGAACCTTTTTCTTTTCCTGACCCCGGGTAAGCTGCCCTATGTGCATAGGACCCGCACTGCAAATTTCACAAGGGTTCAGGCAGTGGGGTGTTCCCTTAGCTTAATACAAAACATGACAGACTGCGAATCTCTTCTTCTTGTCTGAAGGGAGTGCAGGTCATTTCCACTCCAACATAGATTGGATAGGACAGACTGCTAGCAGAACCCTCTGGGTTCATACATCCCTGGTGCCAGCTGTGGCCAGATGCTCTCATGAGGGCCTTTCAACCACCGCTGCATGGCCTGTGAAACTCTAAGACACTTGTCACAGTGCTTTTGTAAACAACAATGAAATACATTTAGGAACCAATTATGGCAGGTATCTAGCAAAAGAAAGGAAGGATACTGCCTATTAAATCACAACATACACAACAGTATTTAAAGTTGTACTGATTAAAATCTTTAAATCGTCTATAGACTTGGTGCTGGAGGGGGTGTGGGAAGACAGACTCAACCATACACTGTTAGTGGCAAGGAAGACTGGCACAACCCACTTGACTCCCATGAATTTCTCCTCCAGACACTCACATAAGGGGAGCATGCACAGAGATGTCATTGAAATGATGCTTGTACTGAGAAGCTGGAAGGAATGTAAGTGAAGTGATGCTTGTGAGAAGCTGGAAGGAGTGTAAATCTCCATGTAGACATAAATGGTGGTGCATTCATATTTGAGAACACTATGAATCTGTTAACAAAAACGAGGTAGCTAGCATTGGCCCTGCAGCAGGCACTGCTTCAAGTGTTTTGTGTACATTATTTCATTTAATTCTCACAGCGATTCACAAGGTCTATCCACTTTACTTGCATCATTAGATGAAAAGAAACAAGTTACTCAAGAGTGTGTCTAGTAGGATTTCAATGGGTGAGAAAAAGGGACTGTATCCATACTCATGCATGGACAGCATCTACAAGGACCCCAAGAGAATGCTAGCAGTGATGCCTTCTGGGAAGGGGCAGTGTGACTGTGAGATTGGTGAGGAGGCAGGTTTTTAATACACTCTATTGGATTCAGGTGTCTGTCATAACAAATTACCACAAATTCAGTGACTTAAACCAATAGGAATTTATTCTCTCACATTTCTGGAGGCCAAAAGTCTGAGATTAAGGTGCAAGCAGGGTCATGTTTCCTTTGAGGGCTTCTGGGGGAAGATTCCTTCTTTGGCATTCCTTGGCTTGCAGCTGCATCACTCCAAGCTTGGTCTTTGTCTTCATGTGGTGTTGTCCCTGTGTGTCTCTGTTTTCAACCTGGCCTTTCTGTCAGGACACTAAGCATTGGCTATAGGGCCCAACCTAATCCAGTATGACCTTCTCTTAACATAATTAATTATGCCTGCAAAGACATTATTTCCAAATAAGGTCACATTCTGAAGTTTCAAGTGGATGTGAATTTTGAGGGGGCTAAGGCTGCCACACAGGTTGACAAAACACAAGACTTGGTGGCTTAAACAACAGAAATTTATTTTCTCACAGTTTGAGGCTGGAAGTCCAAGATCAAGGTACCAGTTGGGTAGATTTCTGGTAAGGTATTTCTTCCTGATTTGTAGATGGCCCCTTCACACTCTGTGCTCACATTGCTTTTCCTCTGTGCACGTGTGTGTGCACACATACACACACACACACACACACACACATCTGGTTTCTTCCTATTCTTATAGGTATATCTGTCCTATCAGATCAAGGCCCCGAACTTATAACCTCATTTAACCTTAGTTACCTCCATAAGGGCCCTCTCGCCAAATATAGTCACATTAGGGGCTGAGGATTCAACTTATGAATTTGGGATGTGGGGACACAATTCAGTCCCTAACACTATTGAACCCAGTAGTAGTTGTGTGGTCCTGAGTATATTACTCAACCTACCTACCTACCTGGGGCTCAAGCCCAGACATTTCAATTAGCATAGAGAAGCTATTTGCAAGACCTTGGCTCCTGCCCTTTCCATGTTCTTGTTTTTCTAATATCTGGTTTTGAGAAATCCCCTCAGTGCTGCCCTCCGGTCTCCTCCTGGCAGCTTTCTCCTGTCCCTCTCTTTCTACTGTCCAGACTATACCCATTATAAATTCAGTTGGCAGAGCCTATGCTGGATCCTCACGGTTTCTCAATAATCTTTGTCTTCATTACCTGCATTCTGGTCTTGGAACCATCTTGCCTATAGTTGCCTTTCTTTTTTCTTCTTTCTACTGTCCTCTTTCTTCTTTATTCCATTGCATATCTTCTCAACAGAGTGGTCTTCACACTTTCTTTCCACTTCCTCATTGACTCCTTTATTCATAAATCCAGGAAATCTAACTTCTGGCTTCCCCTTCTTTGAATTGTTGTTTATGACCTCCAGCTGTCAGATCCAATGGCATTTCCTCAGTCCCCACTACCCTCAGTATCTCAGTTTTATGTGACATCATAGATTGCCTCTTCTGTCTGGACATGCTGTGCCCACCATTCCCAAATACACTGTAATCTCTGGTTCTGCTCTGATATCTCTGAGTACACCTTTTTATTTATGTAAGAGCACCTTCCACTCCTCCTTTCCATGTCCAACTCAAACAGGACTCCAGAAGAGGATCCAGATAAATGGACAGAAGAATGAGGGGAATTACTCACCTCTTGGCTAGAAGAGCCTCGTACTTATATTTGTCTTTTTGAGCTTATATTCCATTGGAATAAAATGATATTTATTAAGACTTTCTCCAGCCTGGCCCCAATATATTTTCCTGACTTCAACTTCTGCTCTTCCCTCTACTCTTGGCTTCACCCTCTGCCTATACGTCAGTCTTCTGTAGTGATAACGCGCCATCTGCCTAGAATATCTTTCTTTATTTCCCCCTTTTCCTACCAGGCAAGCACCTCCATCTCTTCTTCTCCCCCTTTAAGGCCTGGGCTTTCTCAGAGCATGGCAATTACTTCACCTTGAAAGTATCTCAGGTGTACTGTCCACAAGACTTGTTCTTCCACAGCACAGGGGAAGGGGATAGTTTCTGATTTAAGATGATGCTTGTCATACCTCTTCAGGTGGCCCTTGACCTGGAACCTATTCTTTAAGAAGTGGCATGGCTAGAGGACAGCCCAAAAGATATCTGCTAAACTGAATGGCCATGAGCAGGGTTAAGGAGCCCAAAGGATCAAGAGGTTGTGCTAGACCAGAGCTGATATTCCCTCTTTTAGACCATGCTCAAGTTACCCAGGACCACAAAATTCTTTGCCTGAACTGCCCCTAATTTGCTTCCAGGTATACCTTCCTTAGGGAGGACTGAACCAATGATATGCACAACCTTAGCCCCAAAAGGAGGCCAGGAGGCAGCTGTTTGGGGAAATGTGGACAAAGTGTAGACACACATGCTCAAGCATCCACAAGCATGTAAGTGAAACCCCTTGTACTGCTGGATGCAGTGGGAGTATGAAGAAAAGGGGAATAATCTCAAGTCAGGAGCTGGGAGCTGACTCTCCTGGCACCAAGTTCAAACATAGCATTCTACGGAGTCTAAAAAGTTTAAATTTGAACCTACCCTTATGCTCATTTGGAAGGTCTAACTGTCAAGTCAGAAAGAGGGGCAAAGGGGGCACTTGGGTGGATAGTCAGTTAGGTGTCTGACTTCGGGTCAGGTCATGATCTCAGGGATTGAACCTCAAGTCAGGCTCCCTGCTCAGTGCTTGTCTCTCTCCCTCTGAGCCTCCCCTGGTCATTCTCAGTCTCTCTCTCTAACACATATAAATAAAACATATAAAAATAGATAAAAGTAGTAAAAGAAAGAGGGACATAGTATTAAGAATCAGGAGGGCATCTGATTCACTCTCACATGCACCCTGATCCCAAGATTGTACAGACAGAAAAACTATACTCTATTCTCTAGAACTTTTTAGTTCACTACTGTAGTCAGCAGGCACACGTGGTGATTTAAATCTTAATCTAAATTAATTAAGAATCAAGTATAATTTAATATCAATTTCTCAGTTGTGTTAGCCACATTTCAAGTGTTCAGTAGTCATACGGAGCTGGTGGCTACCATATCACAAATGAAGAATATTTCCATCATCACAGTAAATTCTACTGAGTAGTGCTGAGTTTAAACCATCTGAGGGTGCTACAGACATGTCATCTCTAAATTCTGAACAAGCATTACCAGAGATGAATCCTTTTCTCCTATTTGAGCATAAACTTAATGTTTACTTTTCCCAAATAATCCCATCATATAAGAAAATTCAGCTATCAAAAAATGCCAGCATATTTTGGAACTTCAGTCCTACCCCAGAAATAAAAACTGGAAGAAACACCCAAATTTTTCCTCACCATCAAAGTTTCATGGTGATTTGATTTGGGATTCCATGTAAGAGACTAAATTATAAGAGAAAAAGCCCCATAATTCCTACAGAATACTGAAGACATACCATTCATTTGCTGAGAATTGATTTTCCAAAATGGTCTTCTAAATATCTCTCTGTGTCAAAACAGGGTATCTCACTGTGATTCAAGAAGGGAATGATGCTGTTCTTGACATAGGCCCAGGTAAGTTTACTAAATATCTCTGTCAAAACACATGGTCCCGCACCTGGTGGAGTTCCAGGAAAAAACTGTTGGTCACACATCATACACAACTAAATGAAAGCTGTTGGGCATTAAAGGGCATTTGTTTCTCTCAGTCAGTTTCCTTCTCTGGAATGTAACAGTAAATATTGTTAGCTGGAACTGGTGTGGTCCTACTAAGCTTTCACAGAAATTATTATCATTTCCCTTACTGAAAAGATCTTCAAAAAATATGGAATTACAAGAACTTAGAACTGTAAGTGTTTCTAGATATCATTAATAAATTAAAGTCCACAGAGTAGAAGACATTTGTTCAAACTGAATAACAGAGTCAGAAAAAGAAATCAGATCCTTTGAGGGGTACCTGGGTGCCTCAGTCAGTTAAGCATCTGCCTTTGGCTCAGCTCACCATCCTCGTGTCCTGGGATCAAGCCCAATGTTGGGGCTCTCTGTTCAGTGGGAAGCCTGCTTCTTCTTCTCTTTCTCCCTGCTGCTTTGCCTGCTTGTGCTCTCTCTCTCTGTGTCAAATAAAGAAATAAATAAATAGAAGTCAGGTTCTTCGAGCCTAGGTTTAGTGTTGGTCGGAGGAGAAAAAGCCAGCAAACAAATGTCCAGAGGAAAGTGGAGAGTCAAGGGAGTATGCTGTCATGTGAGGGAAGAGAAGAGAGTATTTCCAGAAGGACAGAATGGTCAAATGTATCAAATTCAGTAAAGCTGTTAAGAGAGAGGACAGATGAAAAATATCCATTGAATCAAGCAGCATGAATGTCATTTTTGGGTGACCCTGCCAAAGGTAGTTTTAGCAGGGTGATGGAAGCAAAATTCAGATTACCAGGGGCTGAAGAGTGCTGCCAAAGAGGGAGAACCCAAGAGCCCATCAGGATTTGGATATGCCAAAGGACAAGAGAAGTGCGAAATTGAAAGAAAATGGGGGAGGGAAACTCTCTTCACAGAAAATAAAAGGGTTTGAGAACTTCCATTTCCAGGGATGTGGCAGTCTAGGTTAATGGGACCAATTCATCTACTGAAAACAAAAGAAGTTAAATAAAATATATATATTTTAAAAGTCTTGAAACATAAAAGATATGACTGTAGAGAAAGGAATTACCAGTCTAACATCTAAAGAAAAGTGACAACTCAAAAGATTAATGGAATCCTGTACTCTGAGAGTATCTGCTGATCTGGCAAACTTGAACTTAGGGTTTGACAGCCTCATGGGGCAAGAGGGACAGAAGTCAAAGACCAGGACTGGATCATGGTGAGAAGTCTAATAGGAAATGTTCCTTACAATAAACCTGGGACCCAAAGGACTGTAACAATAAGGTAAGGAAGAATAAAACAGAAGTAATTCTGCTCTTCTCCTAGATGACTACAAAAAAGGAAAACATCAAACACTTGGTACAGTTGGAATGTCCAGAACAATACAAAAGTTAGTTATCACCATTGATGTAAGTGAACTAAATGTTTCCCTTAAAGGACCATGAATATCAGTCTGCACAAAAACAATTCAACTAAATGCTGTTTATTTGATTTTATTTTTTAAAAAGATTTATTTATTTATTTTAGAACCAGAGAGTGGGGAGGGGGGCAGAGGGATATGAAGACAGAGAACCTCAAGCAGACTCCATGCTGAGTGAGGAGCCCAGTGTGGGGCTTGATACCACAATCCTGAGATCATGGCCTGGATTGAAACCAAGAATTAGATGCTTAACTGACTGAGCTACCCAGGCACCCCAACTAAATGCTGTTTATAAGTTTGAAATTTTCAAAGAATAGAAAAATAAATACCATGAAATTACTAAGAAATTCTGGGGTGGCTATAGTAATATCAGACAAAAAAGACTTAAAGGCAAAAAGCATTATTAGGCATTGTGTGTTATTTCATAATAATAGAAACTTCAACCGACCAAAGAGTCATAACAATTATGAGCATATATGGACTTAATAAGATAGGGTGAAAAAAATGTAAGGCAATAATTTCCAGTAGTACAAATAGAAATAGATAAGTTCACAATCATGGCAAGAGATGTTAATATGTCTTTCAGAATCTGATGAAATAATAAATACAAAAATTCAATAAATAATGATACAAAAGATTAAAATAACATGGTTAAGCAACTGATCTGAAAGGTATCTACAGAACACTGCATTTAGAAGCTGCAAATACAAACTATTTTAAAGCACATAGTTATAAACATTGACCATATTTAGGGCCATGAAGCAAGTCATAACAAATTTTAAGAGACTGAAATCATATACAATATGTTCTTTGATCACAGTGGAATTAAACTAAAAATCAGCAACAAAAGGATTTCTAGTCTGTCTCTATACATTTAAATTAAGAAACAATTTTTAAGTGACCATGAATCACAAAAGATATTTTTAGGATAAAAATATTGAGATTTTAATAATGAAAACATTTCATATTAAAATTATGAAATCCAACTAAAGAACTGGTTAGAGTGAAATTTATAGCTTTAAATAGATATATTAGAGAAAGAAAAAGGACTAAAATGAATAATTTGTGCATACATTAAAAAATTAGTGAAAGAACAGTAAATTAATCCCAAAGAAAGTAGAAAGGAGGAAATAATGAAGATGTGAACAGAAGTTAGTGAACTAGAAATCAAGCATATAATGAAGATTTTAACCAAGGTAAAAGTTGGTTCTTTAAAAAGAACAAAAAGAAATCAAACTTTTGGTGGGTTTGATAAAGAATAAAAGAAAATGGATTGATAATCATTGAAAATGATTGATTAAGAATGCATAAAACTATATTGCTACAGTTGAGGAGAAATTAAAAGGATAATAACCCTAACCCTAACCTTAACGTTAACCCAACATTATGTCAATATGTTTGAAAGTGTAGATAAAGTGGATAGATTCCTAGAAAATAATAACTATCAAAATAAAATCTAAGAATATGGCAGACTAGAGAGCTCTAGGTTCTTATACCCACATGGAAACACTAAATAAACAACTAGAAACTGACTAAAACAACTTTATAGGAGCTCTGAAAATCAACCGAACAAATTCCAAAGACACACACACACACACACACACACACACACACACACATTTAAAATGGTAGGAAATGGCCCTTTCCCTGCAGTCTAGGGGAGCCGCAGCTCAGTCCTAGAGCCATTTCATGAAATGGAGAGAGCTGAGAGACAAAATTTGTGACTTTCTAACCTACTGCAAGCTGCTGGTCCCTATTTGCCTAACCTGGTGAATTTAACTAAACATTGAAGGAAGAATGAGCACCAATACTCTCAAAGTCTCCCAGAAGTTAAGAGAAACTCATTCCGTGAGGTCAACATTAACCTGATACCCAAACCAAAGACAATATTAAAAAAACTACAAACCAATATTCCTTATGAACATTGATGTAAAAATGCTAAACAAAATGCTAGTGAGCCAAATTCCACAGCACATTAAAATGATCTTACACCATGACCAAAAAGGACTTATTCTTGGGATGCAACGATGATTCAACATACATAAATCAATCAATGTGATGCACCATAGTAACAGGACGAAGGGGGGGAAATGACATGGTTCTTTCAATTGGTGCAGAAAAAGCATTTGACAAAAACTCAGGACTGTTTAATGATAACAACACTCAGTAAAGTAGGAAAAGAAAGCAAACTACTTCAACATACAAAAGGCCAGATGGGAAAGTCCACAGCTAACATTATACTGAATGGTGAAAGACTGAGACCTTTTTCTGTAAGACTAAGAACAAGGCAAGAATGCTCACCTTCAGCACTTCTATTCAACATAGTACTAGAAGTCCTAGTTAGGGCAATCAGACGAGAAAAGACACCCAAACTAGAAAGAAAGAAGCAAAATTATCTTTGTTTGTAGATGACATGATCTTATAAATAGAAAACCCTCAAGATTCCACGAAAAACAATTAGAATTAATAAGTAAATTCAACAAAATTGTAAGATACAAAATCAAAGGTAATTCCTGTTTAAGAGAGAACAGAAGTGCCAGAACTTCTAGCTATTTGTTGGTAAACATTCTGAAGATGTGGAGGTGAGGGGTTCGGGGGGTGGGGGTGGTGAGGGGGGCTTCTTTTTGACACACACTCCATCAGGTGTCTTTTAGATCAGAGATTTGCAGGCCAGGCAAAAAGGGGAATCCCAGAAAATGCTTATGGTGTGTATTCCAAATGAGAGCTCTGTGGGGCCAGGTGTCTCTGGAATACAGTAATCTGTTCAATCTAATTCGCTGGGTCTTTAGGTTCAGCAATCCCATGCCAGTGGCCTCAGCAAAGAAAAGCCAGAAGAGAAGCTCCTGTGAGGTCCTGTAGTCTTTCTGACTTGGGCTAGCATTTCTCCTAGCTTGAGGAGATGGCGCCTGCACATAAGCCACGACTCCCTGCCTTTCACCCACGGACCACCCTCTGCTAAGAAGTAATATTAGACAGTCCTGACCTAACAACCTGGTTAAGAGGACAAAGCTATTTATATAAAAGTAACATCTTTTCTGACTTTTGCTGATTATATATTGTCAGGTAAATATAGCTAGATGCAGGTCCCTTTCAGACGATCCGACTTAGAATATAGGTTACATGGGATATACAAAATTCCTTTGAGGAACTGCTGGAAAGGACTTCCAAAAGCTAAGTCTTATGGGGCAGCTGAAACTGATGTTCTCAGAGAGACTTGTCATAACCTTTAAGATGTTGTTGAAAGAAAACACAATGGTTTCAAATCTGAGCCCAAGTCAAAACACAAGTGCAGATGTCTCAAATTACAGGGGCTGCTGTCAGATTGCTACTCACAAGGGCAACTCTACAGTGCTGTATATCTCAGGCGAAGGGGAGGCAAGTATTTCTTTAAGGATGGGCTATGAACCTCCTAAGTAAATAGAGGATGCTGGATTAAGCAAGTTGGAAATATGCACAGGCCAATATGTAGCAGGGGCAAGATGGCAAGGTGCCAGCCATAGAGAGACTGGGCTCCTCTAGCCTTGAATCAATAGTCTCTGTTCCCTTGCTGGGGAAGGCAGACCCTTTACCAACCAATGCCAAGTCCTTATATTTGACTCATTTTAGGATCAACCAGATGCTGCATCCCTCAGTCATAGGGTTGCCAGGTAAAATACAAAGGAGCCAGTTAAATTTAAATTTACAATAAACAATGGATAATTTGTAGTATAAGTATGTCCAAATATTGCATGGAACATACTTATGCTCATATTCTATTCATATTTCTTTAAAATTCAATTTTAACTGGGCATTCCACATTTTCATTTGCTAAAACATGCAACCCTACTCAGGTAGGCCATCAAGTGAGGACGGGGGTATGGTCAGGCCTCTGGTCCCTGGGAGAGCAAAGCAGTTTAGTCCTGTTTTCAGGGAGCTGGGCAGATTGCTCTCAGGCATTGGGCCAAGAACCCCACCACTACAACTGAAGTAGAAGGTGGGATTGAGTCTGAGGACCAAAGCACATTTTATAAACTAGAAGAAGTATATAAATTCCCAGGAGGACGCCCCTCAGGAGCAGACTGGGCACTGAGTCACTGACTGCCACGTCTAGAATTCCTTAAACTGCCAGTGACTAGTTGCAGGATCAGGTTAAAAGTTGGGGTTCCCTAAGAGGGATCCCTGGGCCATTTGCATCAGAATCTCCTGGGAATGCAGATCCCAAGGCCCCACTCTAGATTTACTGAATCAGAATCTCTAGGGTCAAGTCTAGAAAGCTGCATTTTCTCTAAGCAGTCCTGGTGGCTCTAACATGCACTAAAATTGAGAGCCAGTGCCATTGAGCCAGGAACAACGTGTGCAAATAATCAGGCATGATGGTTAAGGCACAAACTCTAGAGCCAGACTGCCCAATCTAGACTTCTATCTTTACCATTCATTATCTGTGCAATCTGGAGCAAGTGACACAGCTTCTCTGGGCCTCAGTTTCTCTATTGGTGAAACAGGAATATGCCTATGCCATAGGGCTATTGTCAGGATTAAATGAGACAAAGTTCCAAGAGCAATGACTGGCCTTTAGGAAGCATACATAGGTGTTAGCCATTGTTAGGGGTTGAGTGGACCCCCTGGGGACAAAGAGGACCCATGTGGGTCCTCGTGTCCTATGTCTTGCAATAGAGTGGGCTGAAGCAGGGCACCCAGGGCAGGGGGTTTGTGGCACCAGAAGTCATGACGATGATTAATAAGAGGGACAGTTTTTAAATGCATGGGTGATCATGCTTGGCTGGAACAAGAAGCTAGGAAAATGGATATTGTTCATTAAGCTCTAATTGGCAGGTAAATTGTACAAGGGGAAGGGAGTCCAAATGTTACTACCAGTAATTAATGTGCTTCTCCTCTCCCTGGTAATCCTTTGATTCGAACCTTCTAACCTGTAGTCTTTATCAGGCATTAAGATTCTGGAAATTCTGGCTGCTAAATGTTTTGGGGAGCCCCTGGTTGCACTAAAGGAAATGGATGTGTCCTATTCTCCCTAATGACTCAAGCACCGGGAAAAGATAAAGTTGTTCTAGCCATGATGAATTATGCCCAGGAGATTTGGAGAAGACAATCATTCTCTTTGTTCATTTAACTAATGTGAACAGTGTCTCCACGTTGGGAAAGCAAATGTGACCAGACACAGTCTGTTTAGGAAAACAATCCCCTTGGTTGACGCTCCCAGTCCCAGTGACTTGATTGCTGCCTAAATCCTTGCTCAGCTCTTCTGAGGTCACAGCCTTGCCCCTGAAGTCCTGCCCCTCCTGCAACCTGGAACCAGACCTCCCTCAGCCTGGGCTGGCACCATGTTGTGCTAAGAAAGCCAGCTTCCCCAGCCACATGCAGACTTCTGAGCTGTCTTAGACCAGCCATCCTCCATGGATCCATTCTGACTGATGTCAAGAAATCTGAGTGTTCCTTCTTGTGCGTACTATACAGACAGTGTCTGTGAAGCATGTTGGGGGCCGGTGAAAAGGCAAGTCACTATGCTCCTTTTCATCTGGCACAGTGTCACATGTCGACGTGCTTGGGATGCTGAGGAGTGCCCCTTGGATGGCTTCTGACAGGAATTAAAGCTAGAGGCACGAGGCCTTGGAGCATGAGGCAGCTGGGGGCAGAGTCTCTATGGAAGTGTAACACAAGGGAGTTTAGACAGAGTATTAGACACTTTCAGCGTAAGAGTAATAATAATAATAATAATAGTGAGTACTTGTAGAGTGGTTTACTCTGTTCTGAATAGTGTTCTAAGTGTTTGCATGTATCATCACATTTAACTCTCCCATCAACCGTCTGATAAGGCACTATGACATTCTGGGCTCAAGTTTGTTTTTTAATTTAATTTAACTTAAGTTAAATTCAATTAATTAACATATAGTATAATAACATATAGTATAGTATAGTAACCTATAACATATAGTATATGCCAATTAATGTATTAGTTTTAGAGGTAGAGCTCAGTGATTCATCAGTTGTGAGTTCAAGGTTGTTTTTATTTTCAAGAACGGAGCCAAATGCAGTATCCATCCAGAGGAGCACTGACCAAAGAAGTCTGCAGTGCTTAAGAAATTCCTCGGCCATCCAGCCCTCCCTGAGGGTGGAGGAGACGTGAGCTGGCACTAAGAAGCCCTCTGTTTGGCTCTCTTGGGCCAGGGGCTGCTTGGGGCTGAGAGAGAACCCAAAATGCTTACAGTGACATTAATCATAATAGCCCCAAAGTGGAAGGATCTATTGATGGATAAATGGATAAACAAAATGTGGTTTATCCAAATGGTGGACTACTGTATGGCCATAAAAGGAAACCAGGCACTAATACACACTACAGCCTGGGTAAACCTTGAAGACATGCTAAGGGAAAGAAGCCAGACACAAAAGGCCACATATTGTGAGTCCACTTATGTGGAATGTTCAGAATGGACAAATCCATAGAGATACAAATCAGATTAGTGATTTCCAGAAGCTGGGGGGTTGGAGAGAATGGGCAGTGGCTGCTAATGGGTACAGGGTTTCTTTTGGGTTGATGGAAATATTCTGAAATTAGATAGTGGTGATGGTTGCAGGACTTTGTGAATGTACAGGAAACCACTGAATTGTGCACTTTAATAGGGGAACTACGGTATGTGACTATAGCTCAATAAAAACAATCAAATGAGAAAAAACAACAAAAGAGAACCCAGAATTCACCTTATCAAGGCCCAGAGCAAAACACTATCTTATGAAGCTGGGCTGTGGGAGAAAGGCCCAGCCAGGGCTGAGAGGATACTGGACTCCTCCACCAGCCTTAGCATGACCTCAGCCAAGTTCTTTCACCTCTCTGAGCCTGTTTCCCCATCTCTTAAGTGACATCGTTGTGAGAAAATATATCCCTGATGGGATGTTGAAAACCATAAAATGCTTACTTAAAATCAAAGTGTATTAATTACAGGCAAGGTATTGGTGTCTTTATAGAAAATTTGCCCATTTCTGAGCAGAAACTGCTTACTTTCTGTCTCTCTCACCTTTGAAAGAGAGAACCAAAAAAAGGGGAGGGGGAACCTGGGTGACTCAGTCATTAAACGTCTGCCTTCAGCTCAGGTCATGATCGCAGAGTCCTGGGATCCAGCCCTGCATCAGGCTCTCTGCTCCGTGGGGAAGCCTGTTTCTTCCTCCCTCTCTGCTTGTGTTCCCTCTCTCGTTGTGTCTCTCTCTGTAAAAGAAAGAAATAAAATCTTATAAAAAAAAAAGAGAGAGGAGAAAACCAAGTTGCCAGCAGCTACCCTCATTGCCAGGCTTGCCCCAATCTTCAAAACATGAGAAATGTGGAGGCTGAGATGGAAGAAAGTTTTGCATATCAGCAAGAAGAGGGGAAAAAGATTTTACTATCTACCTTGTACACAGAAGGCCCCTTGGCATCGCTTCTGCCTGGGATGTGGCAAGCTTTCAGTGCTGGGGGTCCTCTGGGAGGCCAAGTGGACTCCCTCATTTCATAATAAATGACCTGGGGGAAGGTATCGTGCCTGGGGACGGACAAGCTCCTGGAGAGTAAGCTCTCTACACAACTCCCTGCCCAGTATTCATTGCTTTATTCTCCTTCCCAATCTCTGTATGGGTTTCCAGGGTTTTCCCAGGACCACAAGGGAATGTCCTAGGTGTCCTCTGTTTTGATTCCCTATCTTACAGCTTTCAAGTCCCAAGTAAAGCGTGTTTCCCACCCCCAGTTATTAGAGCTTCCTAGCAGGCCTTTTAGAAAGACACTTAAAAATCCTTTGGAAGCTTAAATAAACCATACACTCTGCAACCCAATAGAGACCTTCCTCCTTAACTACTTAGGGTCCACGGGTCGTCCTACCCTTGCAAACTCTGACTGGTTTTCTTCCTCATATGTATCCACAGAACAGATTCAATATAGCCATCTGTTTTTCTTAGGACTGGGAAATGTTCAGAATCTTTATTAAAGACAGTTCATAAAAATAACAACATTAATTTAACCAGATGCAGAACACCTTCCATTATTAAAATAGGTACCTCTTTCACTTGTCCAGTACAGAAACATCCAAGTCCTAGGAGGTCATGGTCAAGCAGTGTCCAAACTGGGGCAGGGGCTGGGGACCAGGCATCAGCTCACTCTCTCTCCTGCTTACTCCTCAGTCCCAGGCAAGCCCAGGCCACAGCCGCTGGGAATTCTCACTACCCGGGGCCTCCATCAGCTCTGGGGCCACCCCATCTCAGAAGTACAGTGCGCTAGAATGTAACAATGCCTGAAATCAGTTTGCTGACTCTCTTTCAGGATTGGTGCGGGAGTCTGGGTGCAGGGGAGACGCCAGTGTCTTCAGTCGCTAGATGCATGTTCATTCAAATTCATTCAAATTTGTTTAAGTGAATTAAAAACGGCTCCCTGCCATAAATAAAAGGATCCAAACCGTCAAGGAAGCAGCGTGAGCAGCCGGATGTGGACAAACTCTTCCACGATGTCAATGGCTTTCTCGGCCGCTAGCCTCTTTTCAGGGCTTGCTTTCGTCTGGGGAGGAGAGCAGAGCCGGCTCTCGGGCTGTCTTTAGGGAGAAATCCTGGCTAGGTCCAGCCGGGAGAGCGAGAGCGAGCGCGCGGCCCGGGTTCCAGCCTGCGGGGAGCAGTGAGATAATGAATGTGAAAAGGCTCCAGGCGGGAGATTGTTATTCGTGGGGATGCCTTCTCAGTAGCGAGCGCGGGGAGGGGGGTGGGATGCATCTTCTAACAAGGGGATTCATTCCTTCTTTGAGTTTTCCAGCTAGAGAAAGTGCGTGCAATCTCGCTTTCAGTCATGTATTTCTTTCCGTTAAAGGTCTCTAAATGTAACTTTGAGTAGCGGGTAGAATCTGTTCCCACGACCATGGTTGTGGAGGGAGGGAGGACCGAATCTTGCCCTTTTAGTTCAACTCCCGCCTTTCGGATTTCCCATGGCCCGCGCGCTTCACGAATCTGGGCGCACCACAGGGAACCGTGACGCCTCCGGAGGGGGATTTACGGGGCTAGGGGCGGGCCGACCGAATGAGGTGGAAATGAGACCCCTGACAGCGGGTGGACGGAGATGAGTTGTGCGCCTGGGACGGAACCAGGCGCTGGTTTCCCGCTGTCTTCTTGGCCGTAGTGCCCGGCACCTCCGCGCCGGTTCCGCTGCTGCAACGCAGCTCCCCGGGGCTGCTCGACATCCCAGTTCTACCCAGTAGAGTGTGCAGAGCAACTCCAGAGGGGACAAGAGCCGAAAGCGTCGCCCAGGATTTCTTGGAGGAGCGGCGACCCAAGAAAAGGGTTACTTACTCCCCTTTACTTTTCCCCAAACCACAATCTGAGCTCCCGAAGCCAGGGCGCTCGGCAGCGGGGAAGGGGATCAGCTCCGGCTCTCAATGGCCCCAAAGATTGGGACAAATAGCCACCAGCTATCTCCCCTCGTATCCACATTGCAGACTCACTCCCAACTCCCAGAGTCAGGTGCAGGGGACATCTCCCTCGGTAAGTCCGGGATCGACTGAACCGTCACTCGTTGCTGCCGCTAAGAGAGCCGACCGGCTCCTGGCAGGCAGTGGAGGAGAGACAAGTTTCCTAGAGGCTGGTCACCCAGACTGAGGATGGAAGCTCTGGGAAGCTGTCCCCTGGTCCCTCACGACATGCAGAAGGTTCTGAAGGGGCAAGACCTGGAGTGGAATGAACCTTTCAGGGGGACCGTAGGGGCGCATGTCACTGGCTCCCCTTCCCACTCTGTTGGGGGCTACAGACTGGCGTGGGTTGAAACTGGACCTCAAGAGGGACCCCCTGCCCCTGCCCCTCCCCTGCGTTTTACATCGCTTTGCTGGATGTTTGCATTGGAAAGGGAGGGAGAAGAACTTGCTAGAAACAGATGCGCAGTGGCCGGGGGCGGGGAGGTGGATTCTGAGCTTGTCACGACTGCAGGTACCTAGGGGATGGGGAGGGGTGGCTAGAGGGGAAGCACAAACAAGGCAGTCGGAAGCAAGACGACACCTCGATGTGGATTTGTCCAAAAAGAGTTGGAGACCAAAGCGGGGGTGTTCAGGGAGCTCTGATTGGTCGGGGGGAGGGACTTGGGGTGGGGCTAGCGCCTCTTGAGGCTTTAAAAGCTCATCGGAGAGGGGCGGGATGCTGTCATTCGCTCTCTGGTTCTCGGAGGGGAAGCAGCTTTCCAGAAGCTCCAGGCTCCGGGTGACAGAGCAGGTGCTCCTGCTGGGAGACCGGCTGGGAGATCCTAACGGTCTCCAGCAGCAATATGGGGCCTACCCGGGCAGTTCCCACCCCATACGGCTGCATTGGCTGTAAGCTGCCACAGCCAGACTACCCACCAGCTCTAATCATCTTTATGTTCTGCGCAATGGTTATCACCATCGTCGTAGACCTGATCGGCAACTCCATGGTCATCCTGGCTGTGACAAAGAACAAGAAGCTTCGAAATTCTGGTAAGTCACCTTTCCTTCTTCCTACCCAGCATTCAGCCACATGCCACCCCTCGGGCATGAGTTCTGGTGCCTGAAATAGGGAACCCTTGGGCAGTGCCCTCACAGTGAACTTCCCTACCCCCCAATTCCTTGCAAACCTGTGCGGTGATGTTATGCGGAGGCCCCCTTAATTTAGAGCTTCTCAAGGCTGAGGGAGCTCAGGAAATTAGCTTTTGGCGTCCAAGTGCAAAGCCCGGGTTCCCGCGGAGCGAGGCAGCCCGCCGAGTCCTGCCCTGTACGAGACCTGATGCAGAGGGAGCCGGCACCCGAGCCGGGAGTGCCGCCACCGTCTGGGGATAGTACGCCTAGATGGACGCCACAGAGGGCACCGCGCCCAGGCGGTGCGGGTAGAAGGGAGCCGCGGGGTTGCGACCCGCTCCGGAAAGTTAAGTTCGCGGCGGCTGCGGCGGCTGCGGTGGCGCTTACAGGAGCGCAGCGCAGCGGCCGCGCCCTAAAGCCAGCTGAGCCCCCGCTGCGGCGGCCCTGGGGCTCCCGGGCGGCTCCAGGGCGGCTCCCAGGCAGCGGAGCTTAGACCCCAGCGTCTGAGTGTGGAGCAGGGGGGTGGTCTGAGTCCCCCGGAGCCGAGCTCCGTCCGCCCGTCCCAAGGCGCAAGGCGGAGAGAGCAGAGCGGCGGTCTGGGCGCGGCAGGCGGTTGGCAGCGACGGCAGCGGCGGCGGAGACCGCGAAATCCGTAAGCCAGGTATTGGGGGTCCCAGGGCGGGGTGGAGGAGACCCCGGAGCTTGGCACCCGGCGGGGATGGGGTAGAAGACGGCGGAACAGGGCGAGGATGGCGGGTGGGTCGCGGAAGAGCTCAGAGTGGGTGGTGGGAGACGCGGAGAGACTGCCAAGTGTGGGGAGCTGGGACGGGGTGAGGAGCTGGGACCCGGAGCGAGGCGAGCGCGAATCCCCTCGCTACCAGCCGGTGTGGAGGGGAGGGGCCAGCTGCGGTCGCGGCTGGGGCAGGCGGGGGAGGTGGCTGGGCTCGGGGACCCGTGCGGGGTGGGGGGTGGGGTGGCGGACCCTGCAAAGCGGTAAGCCCCTTTTGCACGTTGGGCTGGAGAGGGCCGAGAAGGGAGGGGAGGAGCGAAGGGGACCGAATTCCGCGGTAGGGTCCCAGGAGGGAGGGGGCGGCGCCCGGGATCTCTGCTGCTGGGGTCTCAGTCGGCTGGGGCCGGGTTGGGGGGAGAGCGGGGAGAGGGGGCAGAGGAGGCGGGGGAGAGGGGAGACGGTCGGGTAACGGCAGGACCCGGCGGGCGGGGCTCTGGGGAGAGGAGTCAGCCAGTCTCTGGGGGATTACTTTTCGGGGATGAGGAATCACAACTACCATACAAGTTTCAAAATGCACTGACGGGCGCACAGTCATGAAAAGTTTTCTTTTAAACTCTGGTGGGCGTGTCTGATTTCTTTTTGGTCCCCTGGAGACGTGGGGCCGCACGCTTGGACCTCACCTTCCTTCCAGCAGTGCGGTCCCCCAGGAACCACGGAGCCCCAGGGACCACCTGCGAAGCCCATTTTCTTTCTTTACTTTTCTTCTTCCTTTTCCTTTTTTCCTTCTCCTTTCTTTTCTTCTATAATTCAAATAAAGGTTTTTATGGTAGTTGTGCTTTTGTTTTTAAGGCTTTTCCCTCTGTCTTTTCCACTTCTCTTCTCTCAATTCATTTCTTTGAGAGAAAACCCTAGAAAGAACCTCCTGGTAGAAAGCGCTGAGGCCGCGCCTTGGCAGCGTTGGCAGGAGGGCAGAGGGAACCATTCCTTTGCCGTTTTAAAAAGTGCTCATTTGGGGCGGCTGGGTGGCTCAGTGGGTTAAACCTCTGCCTTCGGCTCCGGTCATGATCTCAGGGTCCTGTGATCGAGCCCCGCATCAGGCTCTCTGCTCCGCGAGAAGCCTGCTTCCTCCTCTCTCTGCCTGCCTCTCTGCTTACCTGTGATTTCTCTCTGTCAAATAAATAAATAAAATCTTTTAAAAAAATAAAAAGTGCTCATTTTATTAGAGAAAGGGCAATATTTTGCCAAACTAATGCTAATTAGCATCAAGGCGTTTCCAAAAAAAAAAAAAAAAAAAAAAAAAAAAGAGGGTTCTGTGCCTGCATTTGTCCTCTTCCTCCTTTTTTTGGAAAGGTTTCGCAAAAACGTTCCTACCACTGCCCTACAAAACGGGAGTGGCAGCCGAGGCCCGCCCCCCGGCCTTTACTTTCCTGTTTAGCCACAGGCTCCAGTAAAGTTCAGCGTCGGGCCCGGAGCTCCTACACAGGGAGTGGAACGTGCGGGTGTGCGATTCTGCGCTGGACCCGCTGGAAGCCGGCACCTCCTCTAATCCTTGCAGGGTTTTTCCTGATTGTTTTTCACCCTACGCGCTGTTTATGGTTTCATACTAAATTTTACAGGGTCCCCCCACCCCACCCCACCCCATTCCCCTCAGTTTTCACTCTTAGCCTACCTCGGAAATGGTAAGTACTTACTGGGCTTTTTCATAGATTATTGTCTGATGCCGTTTTCCTAAGAAGACGACGGCCTCTAGTGCCCTTTCTCAGACTAGTCTCTTAGACGTGTTAGCGTTGTAAACGCAATGCTGGCCTAGAGGAGGTAGAAGGCTCGTTTTTTTCCGGGGTGTGTGTGGGGGCGTTGGTGGTTAGGCTCCCTGACATTCCTTCAGTCTCTTCCCTCCCCCCTACACATCTAGCCTACTTCCAACCCACAGCTTTATCAAGATCGCCTCTACGCCCCTTCCCCTTCTCTCCCTAGCCCCCTGTAGGGAAAAAAGTTTGCATTTTGTTTTGCTCAAAATGGTAGCAGCCTGTTCGTGTGTGAGTATGAAGGGCTCCGCAAAGGGCTTAGGTGCTTACTGCTTTCTGACAGAAGTTCGATTTTTTTCTCAAAGCAGACATGACATTGTTTGAAAGGAAAAAGTTGCCCAAAAGACAGGTCCCCCAAACCTAGTTGTGCATCAGAATAATGCTTGCATACGAAAATAAAAAACACAAGAATATTTCCCTAAAATAATTCTAGAATTCTAAATTGTCACCACTTCAGCCGGTCTTTTCCTCAGTTTCAATTTATAGATTTCCATACTTAACCATTTATTTTTCTCTGTTTTTCTCCCCTTTCTTCCCGTGTATATTTTTCAGGCAACATCTTCGTCGTTAGCCTCTCTGTGGCCGACTTGTTGGTAGCCATCTACCCCTACCCTCTGATGCTGCATGCCATGGCCATTGGGGGCTGGGATCTGAGCCAGTTGCAATGCCAGATGGTTGGATTCATCACAGGGCTGAGTGTGGTCGGTTCTATCTTCAACATCGTGGCCATTGCCATCAACCGTTACTGCTACATCTGTCACAGCCTCCAGTACGAGCGGATCTTCAGTGTGCGCAATACCTGCATCTTCCTGGTCATCACCTGGATCATGACCGTCCTGGCTGTCCTGCCCAACATGTATATCGGCACCATTGAGTATGATCCTCGCACCTACACCTGCATCTTCAACTATGTGAACAACCCTGTCTTTGCTGTGACCATCGTCTGCATCCACTTCGTCCTCCCTCTGCTCATCGTGGGTTTCTGCTACGTGAGGATCTGGACCAAAGTGCTGGCAGCCCGGAACCCGACGGGGCAGAATCCTGACAACCAGCTTGCTGAGGTGCGCAATTTTCTAACCATGTTTGTGATCTTCCTCCTCTTTGCAGTGTGCTGGTGTCCTATCAACGTGCTCACTGTCTTGGTGGCTGTCAGTCCGAAAGAGATGGCAGGCAAGATCCCCAACTGGCTTTATCTTGCAGCCTACTTCATAGCCTACTTCAACAGCTGCCTCAATGCTGTGATCTATGGGCTTCTCAATGAGAATTTCCGAAGAGAATACTGGACCATCTTCCATGCTATGCGGCACCCTATCCTGTTCCTCTCTGGCCTCATCTCTGATATTCGTGAGACTCGGGAGGCCCGTGCCCTGGCTCGTGCCCGTGCCCGCGCCCGAGACCAAGCCCGTGAACAAGCCCATGAACAAGATCGTGCCTGTGCCAGTCCTGTTGTAGAGGAAATGCCGATGAGTGCCCGGAACGTTCCACTACCTGGTGATGCTGCAGCTGGCCAACCTGAACGTGCCTCTGGCCATCCCAAACCGGCTTCTGGGCACTCCAGGTCTGCCTCTGCCTACCGCAAGTCTGTCTCTGGCCACCATAAATCTGTCTTTAGTCACTCCAAGCTGGCTTCTGGTCACTCCAAGTCTGCGTCTGGTCACCCCAAGTCTGCCACTGTCTATCCTAAGCCTGCCTCTGTCCACTTTAAGGCTGACTCTGTCCATTTCAAGCCTGCCTCTGTCCATTTCAAGGCTGACTCTGTCCATTTCAAGTCTGCCTCCAGCCACCCTAAACCTGTCACTGGCCACCATGTTCCTGCCAGCAGCCACTCTGAGGTTGCCTTCAGCCCTGCCACCAGCCACCCTAGACCCACAGCTGGCTACATCAAGCCTGCTACCACCCCCCTTGAGCCCACCACTGCTGATAATACTGAGCCTGCTACCACCAGCCAACTCCAACCAGTGATCGTCAGCCACTCTGAGTCTGTTGCTGCTGACCACCCTGAGCTTACTGCCTCCTGTCACCCTGAGACCATCGCTGCCGGCCACTTAGAGTGTGACATCACTGACCTCCCTGAGCCTGTCTGCAGCCCTGCCAGTGGTTCCCCTGAGTCTGCTGCCAGCCTACCGGAGCACGCAGCCGCCGCTGCTGCCAACCTTCCTGACCCCACTGTGACCACCACTACCACCAATGATTACCATAAGATTGTGGTTATTGATGTTGAAGTTGATTCTGATGAAATGGCTATGTGAAAAATGCTCTTAGGGGTGGCCAAGTAGTGATCCACTTTCTAGTTTATCTAGCATATGTAATTCAAAGTGAGATAACTTACGGCACCTACACACAGACACACAGACACACAGACATGGACTCACATAGTGTAAGCTACATCCACCTTGTAGGCATACTCCTTTACGTAACATACTCTGAAAAAGTGTGTGTGTGTGTGTGTGTGTGTGTGCGCGCGCGTGTGCACATGTGCATGCTTGCTATTTTAGAGATCAAATTTCCCCTAAGTTTGACATCTGTTATTCTGAGCCTCCCTTTCTTCCTGTAGTTGACCTTGAGCCAACAGTGATCCTTGAAATTTTAGACCTTGATTTTTCCTCACTCCCATGTCCCCCTTTCTCCCCTCACCTCATTTCCTTCTTTTTCCTGCTTTCTTCTCTCATCTCCCAGGGTTGGGGGAGGAGCGCTTCTCTAAGTAAATGTGACTGCAAAGTTTTATGTTTTAAAGTGTGTCATTCTATATTGTACTTTTAATGGCAGTCAGAAGGGTAGTTTTGATAAAGTGCAAGTGCTTGAAACAGTTTCTTTTGTAAATTTCAGCAACAAGATATGACCCATATCTGAAGAGCACAATTTGATAAGCTCTATTAAAGTGCATTTTTTTGCCTATGAGTTCAAATGGCAAAAGGGAAGATATGGCCAAACCGAATTATTTCTAATTTATGAAAATTCAAATATCGGTGCTGATTTTTATAGTCAAACATGAATGCAAGTGATGAGATGTTTTTACCTTGTAGTCACTTACCTTTTTAAGCATTCGCCAGAATTTTCTTTCATTTAGTTCCAGAGAAACAAATTCATTCATAAACTAGTTTCTTGTCCTAAAATCTAAATTTGTAGTCAGTAGGATCAATTATAGTCATGTATTTAATATTATAATTCAATCCTACAAATCCTATAATTCAATCCTTCAAATCCTGTCTAAAAAAAAGAGATTTTTTTTGGACAGCCTGGTATTTCTACATAATCAATTTTTACATTTTCCTTTTTCATTCAGAAGGGAATTCAAGGTAATAGGGGAGGGAGACAGGAGGAAAAGATGCCACACCAGCCAGTCCCATTACCTTTGGCTGAGGTTCTGTCATCCACAACATTAAGTTGTACATGTCTTGTATCAGCACACCCGACAGCCCAGTAAATGACTTTTGTCTAGAATTGAAGAAAAAATTGTTTAATACAAATTTCAACTATTGATTCAAACTAACACATAAAGTTAAGTTTATAAAAGCTTGTAAGGATAAGTGGAAATGTATTATACTGCCTTAATTTGATTCTGTACTTGTGGTAGCAATTAAATAAAAGTGATTTTGTGGCTTTGGTGTGTGATTTGTTAAAAAATTCACTTCCTCTGCTAGATTCCTTGTGGGGAGGGTTGGGAGGTGGGTGGAAAAGCATTGACCTTGGATCAGAAGAACTGGGTACAAGTTCTGTCCTTTCTGTGAGCTTGTTATATTCCATAGCAAGTCAAATGACCACTCTTCCCCCAGTTTCTTGGCTTGGCAAACTCTGGTCAGGTTGGGGTGGAGGTTTGGTCTGTGTGGTGACAATGGATGATATGACCTGCCTGCCTGTTCTTAGACTTCTAGGCCTTGTCTGCCATGGCTTCTGAAAACAGATTTTTTTTTTTTACACCCATGGAAGGCATGAAGCCAGACTCCAATAATGTCACAACCCCAGAGGCTGCTGGGACCAAGAAACAGAACTTAAGAACCTGTGAGGGGAGGCACAGAAGTGGGAAACAGGAGGACAGGTGGTTTCTTTTCTGGCTGCAAGATGGGTGACAAGACCCCAGCCACTGGGCAATGTTCCCTGACCTCAGGAACACAGTCTCAAAAGAATCTCTAATGACAAGGAAATGCCCCAAATAACGTGCTCTGTAAAAATAAAAGTGGATTCAAAATAATACACTGTAGGATATCAACTTTGTTTAGAAAATATGTACACTTAAACGTGTATATACATACACAGAGTTATATACATTTAGTTGTTCTATCCAGCTTTAGCCAGGTTGTGAGTATAATTGAGGTCATCTTAAATTTTCATGCCCAAATCACAGTGGTTTGAGCCCCATCAGAATGACTGCTGGACATCAGGCTGACTCCCTGTGCAAAACTTTTGCCAGTATTCCTGGAAACCCTGCACTATTCTCCAGGGGGCTCAAAGGGGTACAGGCTTCTGAAAGGAAAAGGGAGGAAAGAAAAAGCTATCCATACTTTTTACAACTTTGTCCCACACTCTACTCTGAAGTGCCTGAAGAAACACTGCTTATGCCCAAAGTCTCACAGAGTCTCATGAAGAGACTGCTGTGGACACTCTGCTCACCTGCCCTACTTCCATCCCTAAAATCCCCCTCCACCACAAGAACAAGCTGTAGGTTAAGCACAGAGCTAGGAGTTTTCTCTCTGCCCCTCCCTCCTTTATCCTGTCCCTCTCCTTTCCCAAAAGTCAAGAAGCCTCTGATTTGCCACAGCCATTGTGACTGTTTAAATAACAGTTTCCTCCAGTTTCTACTTTTTTCCTCTTTAATGGAAATGAAATGTGCATACTATAAAGTGACAGCTTGGCAAATTTTTATGTATGTATACATCTGTGTAAATACCACTCTGAGGAAGATATAGATAGTCTTCTAGAAGGTTCCATTTTGCCTTCTTTAAGTCAATACTTCATACAAAAGCAGCCATTATTTTGACCTTTATCTCCATACATTAATTCTATCTTTTCTAGGACTTCATATAAAAAGAAGTATACAGTATATATTCTATTGTATACAGTTTCTTATTTTTTCTAATTGTGATAAAATGTATATAACATAAAATTAACCATTTAATCATTTTTAAGTATATAGTTCAAGGCATTAAGTACATTCACAGCATTGTGTGACTCTCACCCATCACCTGAAACATAAACTGTGCAGCCATTAAATAATAGTTCCCTATTAACCCCTCTGCAACTCCTGGTGACCTCTAATCTACTTTCTGTCTCTATGAATTTGCCTATTCTAGGAATCTCATATAGATGAAATCACACAATATTTGTCCTTTTCCGTCTGGCTTCTTTCACTGAATATAATGTCTTCAACGTTCAGCAATATCATAGCAGGTATCAGTACTTCATTTTTTATGGCTGAATAATATTCCATTGTATGGATACATCCCATTTTGTTAATTCATTCATCCATTGGCGGACTGTTTCCACCATTTGGGCATTGTGAAAAGTGCTGCTGTGAACATTGATTTTCAAGTATTTGTTTAATTTCCTGCTTTCAATTATTTGGGATATATATCTAGGAATAGAATTCATGAATCATATATTAGTCTGGCTTCTTTTGCTCCATATTATGTCTTTGAAATTCATTCACTTTTTGTATGCAGCAGTAGTTTGAGTGTTTTTTGTTTCATTTTTATATTAGTAATTTACAGGATGAATATACCACAATTTATTTAGTGATTTTGTAGACAGACTGCTGATGAACATTTGGACTGTTTCCAATTTGGGGCTATTATAAAAAGTGTTTCTATCAACATTTTTATACATGTCAACTTTATTTTATGTTAAGATACAATTTTACATAGAGTAAATTACACAAATCTTCAGTGTAGAGCTCAATGAATTTTTAAGTATGTTTGCATCTGTGTAACCACCACAGAAATCAAGATATAAAACATTTCTAGCACTTAGAGGGTGCCATTATGCTAAATTAATTTTGCTGGCTCTTCAACTCCATTTAAATGGCAGCATTAGTATGTTCTCTTTGTATCTGGCTTTTCTGCTTACAAATTTGCCTGTGATATTTATGCATTGCTTTTGGTAGAAGTACACTCTTTTTCATTGCTGTGTATGATTCCATCATATTGACTGTAACAATTTTTTAAATCCATTATACTACAGATGAATATTTGGGCTATTTTTTTGGGTTGGGGCTGCTATAAAGAAAGCTATTATGAACATTTTTTTTTAAATTTATTTATTTATTTATTTATTTATTTATTTATTTTTATTTCCAGCATAACAGTATTCATTATGACCATTTTTGTACATGCCTTTTGGTACACATATGGATTCATTGCTCTTGGTAATATACCTAGGTTTGGAATTGCTGAGTCATGACTATATGTGTATTTAGTTTTAGTACGCACTGCCAAATATTTTTGTAAAGGATTTGACCCAATTTATATTGGCACCAGCAATGTATATGTTTGAGGTGCTCTGCATTCTTGCCAACATTCAGTAATGTCAGCCTTTTAATTTTAGTTATCTAGTGTCCAGTACTATACCATTATATTTTCAATTTGCATTTTTTAAAATGATTAATAATGTTGACCATCTTTCACATGATCATTGATGTGATCATGTATCTTCTTTAGTGAAGGGTGTGAACAAACATTTTGGCTATTTTAAATTTGAGGTTTCTGTCTTCTTATTGTCAGTAGAAGAAATTATTTATATATTCTGGATATATATATATTTTTTATGAATATGTTCTCTTTGTCTGTGGTTTGCCTTCTTTCTCTCTCTTAATTGTATTTTTTGAGGGACAAAATCCTTAATATTATGAAGTCTAATTTAATTAGTTTTTCCTTTTATGACTATGCATTGTGCTTAAGAAATTTCTGATTAATATAATGAATATCCTCCAAGTTTTTCTTTTAGTAATATTATTGTTTTGCCTTTAACATTTAAGTCTATGCTTCATCTTAAGCTATTTTTTTGTGTTTGGTGTAAGGTATCAGTCAAAGTTCAATTTTTTTATATAGTCATGGTTCGTATTTCCATTTTATCACCATCATGTATTGAAAAGACCATCCTTTGCCCCATTGCCCATTTGTTATAATTAGTTAATAAAAAAATAAAAATTATCTATCATCTCTCTGTCATTTAGCTATTTCTCTCTAGACTGTCTAGTCTGTCTCATTAGTCTATTTGTCTACCCTTCACTAAAGCCACATTGTGGTTTTTAAATTTTAGTTAAACTATACATTATATACAATGATATGCACACATATGAAGTGTATGACTAAATGGCTATTCACTCATATGTGCATTTTTATATCACTATCTTCCAGATGAAGATATAAAACATTTCTATAATCCCAGAAGGTATTTTCATGCCCCAACTCAGTCAATACATTCCCCAAATTTAACCACTGTTCTAATGTCTATTAACACAGATCAGTTTCTGTCCATTTTTAAATTTCTTTAAAAAGAATAACACAATAAATACACTTTGCTAAGGGAAAGGAATGGAATTAGGGAAAGTTAAAGCACCACGAAACCTCACAGTTCTTACTAAGATTCATTTTTCTGGAATAAACTCTCCTTGGATTGTTTGTTCTAGGACTTAGGTTAACTTCCTGAGTTCTGAAAAAGTTGATTTTGAGCCTTTTTGTGACGTTCTTGCTTTTATGGAGAAACACATTTTTGGAATCTCTTACACTGCCATTCTGATACCCTTGTGCACTTTAATTTTTTTCACTTGTGTATTAATGCCATAGAAATCACTCCACGTCAGTTCATGAAGAGCTTCTTCATTCTTTTTTACGCATCATTTATTTAAGCACTCTCCTATGTGTGGACATGTAGGTTGCTTCCAATACTTTGCAGTTACAAACTATGCTGTAGGAACATTCTTGTGCATAAGTATTTTTGGATTGTTTTAAGTTCATCTTCAAGAATAGGTTCTCAAAATCGAAATTTCTGTGTTGGAAAGTTCTATTAGGTGTTACCAATTGCCCTCTGGAAGTGCTGTACTGATTCGCATTCTCAGCAGCAATGTATGAGCATGTGTGATTCCCCACAGACTTATCAACAGATTCTGTTGTCATAATTCTTAGTTTTGCTTGTCTGCTAGGTAACAAGTGGTATCTCAGTATACTTTCATCGACAGCTCTCTAATATGTACTGAGTTTGAATATTTTTCACATGTTTAAGGGGCATTTTTATGTTCTTTTTCAGGGTGAATTATTATCTTTTTGTGTAGTTTCCACACTTTTCTATTGGGTTTTTGGTCCTTTGTCCCTCAATTTTACAAAACTTCAAATGGTTATTTTTATAGAGTTGCTAATCACAAGTCATACCTGAGCTTTAATATTTTTTCTTGTGCAAATATTTCAGGTCAAATTAAATGCCTTTTTCAGTGGCTATGATTCACCGTGATTAAATTCAACTTGTTTGAGCATCTCATTAATCAACTGAAGAAGTTCCAGAAAAGGTTCAATAAACTGAGTAATTTTCATTACACTCAAGCCAGACAAGGACTGAATATTTACTATTGAATAAAACTTCCATGTGGGGTTGGGAGTGGGGATGGAGGGAGTTGGTACAGTTTTCTAAGAAGGTGTGGAATTAAGAAGCATGAGTCATTGCAACTTTAAAAAAGTGTGGTGGAAATTAAACTAGAAGGAGCTGTAACCGAGGCGCCTATAACCGTAGGAAGAATATTTTTTAAATGAGGATTAATAGTCTTGGGCAAATTACCAGGAAAAAATAGTGAAAGGTCTAGCAAAAAATTTATCATAGATTTGATACATATTTACTAAGTATCTATTACACGTAAGACTCTTCTAGGCAGGTAGTCTATGGGAATTAAGAAGATAAACAAGGGAGAATCCCCAACCTAATCTAAAGGCTTGAAATGAACAATGTGGCTTTTTGTTTGAGCTACCATTTACTAAATCGCTACTATGTGATAAGCATCACTCAAGACACTTTACTTCTCTTATCTCTAATTTTCATAAAACCACTGCCAGAGGGGCGCCTGGGAGGCTCAGTGGGTTAAGCCGCTGCCTTCGGCTCAGGTCATGACCTCAGGGTCCTGGGATCGAGCCCCGCATCAGGCTCTCTGCTCAGCGGGGAGCCTACTTTCCCCCCTCTCTGCCTGCTGCTCTGCCTGCTTGTGATCTCTCTCTGTCAAATAAATAAATAAAATCTTAAAAAATACCGCTGCCAGATTAATAATATTTACTCTTATTTTCAAAAAGAGGACATTGAGGCCAAGAAAGGTTAAGAAACTGGTTTAGAGTCAGAAAGCTGGAAAGTTGGACAATTTGAACTCACATCTGCTTAGAAAATGCCAAATACCAATTTTAAATACTACTTCATAATGAATTATGTTGGGATTAATCAAACCAGGTTAGCTGAAGATAACAACAATAGCTAACCTCATTTCATAATTTCTATATGCCAAACACAGGACTCAACAATTTACATGGATCATATTTAATTCTGAGACAGAATTTAAATGTTTGGATTGTCTGTTGCACACCTGAAACTAATGTGAAGTTGTGTGTCAACTACACTTAAAACAAAAATAAATAAATGTTTGTGCTCTCTACACTCTCTCTGGCACTACCACGTACCTCATTGTCTATATTGAAATACCAGGTTTCATCCAAGATTCCTACCTCATCCATTTAGTCCATTTAGTTGATCAATCCAGTACCGTCTCCTTTTCAATAACAATTTAATTCATCTTTTGGGACCCCTGGGCAGCTCATGGGTTAAAGCCTCTGCCTTCAGCTCAGGTCATGATCCCAGGGTTCTGGGATCGAGCCCTGCTTTGGGCTCTCTGCTCAGCAGGGAGTCTGCTTCCCTTCTTCTCTCTCTGCCTGCCTCTCGGTCTACTTGTAATCTCTGTCTGTCAAATAAATAAATAAAATCTTAAAAAAAAGCAATTTAGTTCATCTTTTGTTCTTAATTCTCGGTTTGAACAACCATCATCTCTTAGATGGATCACTTTAAGAACTTCTGTGTCCATTTCCCAACCTTTCTATTCCACTCTTTATAAACTGCAGATACAAATACATTGTTCTTCCAATCATCCTCCTAACCTTAGGTTGACAGTACCTTTCCTTGACCCACTCCACGTATCAGCTCTATTGAACTGCCTTGCTCTTCCCTGGTCCTGTCTCTCTTCCCTCATTTTCTGAGTTCTTCATTTTTAGGTTTATGATTCCTTTGTCTAGTATATGTTGCAAATACCTTCTACACATTTGGCAGTTGTCTTTTGATTTTGTTTATGGTGCATTTGCCATGTAAAAATTTTATTCTTTATTTAAATTCAATTTACTTAATATATAGTGTACTATTAGTTTTAGGGGTATAATTTAGTGATTCATCAGTTGCATATAACCCAGTGCTCATTCCATCAAGTGCCCTGCTTAATGCTCATCCCTCAGTTACCCCATCTCCCTACCCACCTCCCCTCCAGTAACCCTCAGTTTATTTCCTAGAGTTCAGTGTCTCTTATGGTTAGCCTCCCTATCAATTTTCATCTTATTTTATTTCTTCTCCCCTTCCCTTACATGTATCTGTTTTGTTTCTTAAACTCCACATATGAGTGAAATCATATGGTATTTGTCTTTCTCTGATGGACTTATTTCACTTAGCATTATACCCTCAGTTCCATCTGTGCCAAGTCCCACAAATATGACTCCTGGTAGAGACTGACTGTCTTACCAGCTGAAGAGGCCAGAGTATAGAGTTTGGTGACATAAAAACAATTTGAAACTTAAAGGGGAAATTTCAGAAGCATGATTGAAAATTTAAAATGGCAATCCTGTTATCAAGAAAACTTCAGAAGAAATGTGACCAAAATTTTGAATATAAACTCTATCTAAACCCCTAAATAATAGCAAAAAGCTATTTGACACCAAAGAGAAATTCATTCTTAAAATGTAGAAGAAGATAGAGATTTAGGCTCCAGATGGAACCTGCCGTTCTTTCAAGAGTCCCCAGAAACAAAAGATTCTTGTGTGATGGTGGAGGGGAGTAGGAAGTGTAGTGTTGGACAGACTTGAGAATTGAGAATTTAGGTTAAAGGGCAGGAGGATTCTCTCCATTTCTGCCCTCTTTTCCTTCAGACAGACCTAAATTCAGGTAATCATATCTCAATACAAAAAAAAAAAAAAAAGAGAGAGAGAGAGAGAGATGTTCTTGGATTAAAAAAAATGAGTAGCATTATAACCATTGACCTATTACTGGGTGATGGTTTATGGCAATGTTATCCAAACATGTTAAAGAGGATATGTAGACAGACAGGCATTTGTTTAAGTGAATGGCCAAAATTGTATTACTCTGAAAAGGAAAGATGCATTCCAGGGAGACAGCATAACATGGGCAAAGGCTAAGAGTTGGAAAGATGCATATGGCAGGTTGTAGAGTCCTGAGTTGTACAGTTTGCATGAAGCATAAAGATGGTAGAACAGCAGAAACAGAGTCCTGCATTCTGGAGCTTATTCAGTCCACTCTTCCTAACTTGCAGTCTGTCCAGAGTTACTGACAAAGGGGCTGCCTAGACAGGTATTTTAACACTTACGCAATTCAGCTTTAAAATCCAATCTGTTCTTTGGACCATCATATAAAGCAATTGTAGAAGTCATAGTCAATAGTTTTGGAAAGCTTTTATGTTGGGATAGACTGAAATTGATCTATTTCATTTAATTATTATGTCTTTTAGGATTCGCCAACCTTCCCTTAGACTCAGCTTAAAACTAGGGTTGGAGCGCCTGGGTGGCCCAGTGGGTTAAGCCTCTGCCTTTGGCTCAGGTCATGATCTCAGGGTCCTAGGATCAAGCCCTGCATTGGGTTCTCTGCTCAGCAGGGAGCCTGCTTCCCACTCTCTCTCTGCCTACTTGTGATCTCTGTCAAATAAATAAAGTATTAAAAAAAACTAAACAAGCAAACAAACAAAAACTAGGGAGACTTTCTGTTGACTGTGAATTCCTATAGCATTTCTTTGACCAGAGTTTTTATTTAGCACTTGGTAGACCCATGAAATTTGGAGTTGGAAATAACTTTATTTAAAAGTCGTCTAATTGAACTTAACACTTACTGTGGGAATTTCTTGTATCATGTCTCTCATAGATATTTAACCTCTGATTGAACACTTCTAGTAGTTGGGAACTCCTTATTGGTAAAGGCTTCTCCACAGTTAGATAGCTAGATATTTTCTTTTATTTAAAAAAAAATTTTTTTCTTCATTTATGAGAGAGAAAAAGCACAAGCAGGGGGGAGGGTCAGAGGGACAAGATGACCCCCCGCTGAGCAGGGGGTCCTATGTGATGTGGAACTCTATCCCTAGACTCCAGGATCATGACCTCAGCCAAAGGCAGTCACTTAACCAACTGAGCCACCCAGGTGTCCCAGCTAGAATTTCTTGGAACATGTGGAGGACAAGTCTGAGGAGTAGACTAAGCAGGAGCTACCAGACAAGTGGAAGAAAAATGAAGAGACAAGGTGTCCTGGAAACAAAGGCAAAAGAGAATTGTTCTCATTGCCCTTAGTTAATTAACAAATCTCCCAGTTTTCCTCTTCACCTTGGAGAAAGTACTTTTCACTTACAAATTAACCAGGCTGCCAAATCCAAAGGAAGAATTCTGTCAGAATGACTTCTGGACAAATTGCTGAAAAAACACCAATGTCAGAGATTTTTCTTTTAACTTAAGTAAAGTCAGAAAAAGTCAGAGTTAGAAACACCCTTTGAGGACCTAGTTCCAAACCATCACCTTCCATGTGTAAAAGCTGAGGCCCAGCGACAGAAGAAGGGAGTTCCTCAGGGTCATATCTGTAGATATCTGTAGACCATAATGGTTTGAGAACAAGGAGAATGACTGGCTAGAACATGTCTTCCTCCAGAGTCATAAAATTAGCTGTATGTTCTGATTTTGCACTGACTGATTTTGGCAGAGGATTTATTTCACTAAACCTATATTTTCACCTGAAAATTTCGTATAGTCGTACATACAGTAATTCACACTTCATAGGGATTTTTTTTTTTTTTTTTGTGAAGACCAAATGGGATAACATAGCCCTTTTTCTAGTGTCTGGGACAGAGTGGGTGCTTATTGAGTGTAGATTTCTTCTCCTTCTCTTCCCTTTGTTTCCTCTTTTTAGAAGATGGTTAGTATGTAATAGAGACTTCATAATATTTGGTGATTGGAATTGGCTGTCACATTGGTGCCACACAGTGCTTTAGGATCAGTCCTTTCTAGAAGCATTCCCATATTTTAGGCAGGAATTTGTAGGTACAAGTGACTTTTCACAGCTTTCCCCCATTTAAGTCTCTGTACAAGTTGGAGGACTCAACTGCCAAAATGCTGGCATATCTGCTCCTTGGCACACTCATCTACCACCAGACCATTGCTGAGAAGAGAAATCCAGAAAAGAGTGGGAGTGAGATCAAAACTGCCAGAGGAACAACTTTCTCTTTCTCCAAGCCCCAAGTCCATACAAGGATAATTTCTTTCATGCTGGCACATTTTTGCTTTATCTTATAGTGACAAAAACCTGCCTTTCTCAAGCCCAGCTCAAGTGGCTTGACCTATGAGCCTTCACAACACTTTATACAGCTCTGTTTTATAAATAAAGAAATGAAGGCCCTGAAAGGTTAAGTAACATGCTCAAAGTCACAGACCTGGTAAGCAGCACAGCTGAAGGGTAAGAGAATGGCAAAACCGCTTCTCAAGCACTTCCCTGTAACATAGCTGTTGTTACCATCTCCCTCATTTTACAGGTGCAGAACGCTGGCTTAGGGATCTGCCCAGAGCACTCTTCTAGTAAGTGACAAGCTGAGTCATAGTAAGTGACTCACTGAAGATTTGTTGAGTGAATAGTCATCCCTCTGGAACAAGGTTTCTTGACTTCAGCACTCATGACATCTTGGGGCTAGGTAATTTTTTGTGTGTGTGTTTGTGGTGGAGGGCTGCCTGGTGAATTGTAAAATGTTTAGTAGCATCCTCGGCCTCTACCCATTGGATGCAAGTAGCATCCTGCCCAAGTTGTAACCATTAAACATGTTTTCTGACATTGCTAGTTGTTCCCTGGAGGACAAAATCACCCTATTTCAGAACCTTTGCTCTGTGCCCCTGGTCATCAGCACTTATATGGAACTCCTGCTGGGTTCCAAACTTTGATGCCTTTGGAAAAAGAAAGATCATCTTTCTTTCAGGGATGATGTTCTTAAACTCATGTGTGATTTTGAGTTTCCTGTTTATAATTAGTTTTTCTGGATTTGTTTTATGAAACTTGTTACTCTTTCAATAGTCATGGAACTACAGAGGATGTAAAAAAAATTTTAAATTTGGTTAGATCTTCTATGAACATGGGATAGGCATCTTTTGGGTTGAACTAGAAAAAAGGTCAAAGTATTCAGCAAAAAAACATATAAGTGAGAAAAAAAGTGAAATAAATTGAAGATACAATTACAGATATTTTCACCTTGACTTTCCATTTCTGTTTGTTCTAGAGTCAAATCAAAGATGAACAGTATTCTGTGGATTTGTTGTTCAAACTCCACTTACCCTGGGCTTCTGAGTCTCTCATAATTCTGATCTGGCTAGGGAGTTCATTTATTCCTGAATCTGAAACAATGAATGTAGCCATTTCAATAGCTGAAGTTATGTTGGTATGGGATTGGTGGTGATTGACATCATCTTGGCCCTTGAAAACCTTGGACTCTCACCATCCAGACTGTGCATCAAGCCCTTTCTGGCCTGAGCCCTCCCTTTCTCCATTTAGGTCAAGACCTTGATAGAGGAAAATGGCAACTTGCTCATAGTAGCCAAAGTCTGGGAAAAAAGTACATGTCTGTCAAAAGGTGACTGGATAAATAAACTATGGTATATCCTTACAGTTAGCTACTACTCATTAAAAACAAATGTGCTACTGATATACACAGAATATGAATCTCCAAAACATTTTGTTGAGTGACAGAAGTCAGACATGAAAGAGTATATACCATATGATTCCAGTTATGTGAAACTCTAGAGCAGGTAAATCTAATTTATGGTGAAGGGTATCAGAACAACCTTCTTTTGAGAAGTATGGATAGTCAGATTGACTGTAATGGGACATGAGGCAATATTTGAGAGTGACGGGAAGATTGTATATATTAATCGTAGTGGTGATTACATCAGTGTATAGTTTTGTAAATCCCAATGAACTGAACACTTAAAAAGGAGTGGTGTATTTTTTATTGTATATAAATCTTATATATATTTAATATTTTATATTAATTTTAAAAACTTATTAAAAATAAGGTGGGTCTTCCATTATTTATTTATTCATTTTATTAATTATTTTTATTAACATATAATGTATTATTTGTCCCAGGGTACAGGTCTGTGAATCATCAGGCTTACACACTACACAGCACTCACCGTAGCACATACCCTCCCCAATGTCCATAACCCAACCAGAGTCTTCCATTTTATACATACACATTTATTTATTTTATTATTTTTTAAAAGATTTTATTTATTTATTTGACAGAGAGAGAGATCACAAGTAGACAGAAAGGCAGGTGTGGGGGGGAAGCAGGCTCCCTGCTGAGCAGAGAGCCTGATGTGGGGCTCGATCCCAGGACCCTGAGACCATGACCTGAGCTGAAGGCAGAGGCTTTAACCCACTGAGCCACCCAGGAACCCCTATTTATTTTATTTTTTAATGGTCGCACATCAGACTCCTTAAATAATCAGAATTTGTTTTAGAGTATCCTGTGAGGTCCATCTTTAATAAGACATTTTCGTACCAAAGAGTCAACCAGTTATCCAGTGCCATTTATGGAATAAGTAACTTTCCAGATTAGTAATGACACCTTTATGCATAACAAATTCTTGCATACTGGGGCCTCAGTATGTATAAAACACCTTATTTTAAAATAAATTTTATAGATTTATAAAAATATATAAATTAATAAATTTATAAACACCTCATATTAATAAATTTTGTAAATTAACACAACATATTAAATATATATTTATATATTATATATAAAATTTATATACAATTTTATAAATGGAAGACTCACTTTAATTTTTATATTTGATTTATATTATATATAATTTAATATATAATATATTCTCTCTCTCTCTCTATATATATATATACATATATATGTATATATATATATATATATATATATATATATATATATAATGTATGCAAGAAGGAAAAAAATCAAAAGTTTAAGTGGAAGGTAACAGGATAACCTGGATAACAAGTTTGTTCAGAAGATTAAATGAGATAATTCTAGTACAAGTGTTTGGCCCAGGTCCTGCCCCAGCATAAACACAACCTATTCAACAGAAACCATTGTCTTTCCTTCTTCTCCTGTGCCCAGGATGGACTCTTGCATAAAAATATAATGACAAACATTTACAGAGTTTATCAGTGTTTCATTAAACAAACTCCTTATATCCTAAACCTCAAGTCAACCAGGCTAAGTTACTGAATTAATAAAAAAATGTGTTAAATTTATCTAACAGTCCACCTGAACTCACCTTGCTCTGAAAAATACTCTTTATCATATCTAATAATCCTTCTCAAAAGATGGAAAACAAAGATTAATATTGAAAAATGGGGAAACTGAAGTTTACAGAGGTGAATTAACTTGCACAAGATTACAATTATTATTCCAAGTGTGACAAACTTAAATCTGACTGATTCACAATCCTGTGTGGTTTTTTTTACATTATATTGCTGATTTTAGGATTTTCATTGGAAATCCAGTGTGATTCAGCAGTGTGCTGTTACTGCTAAAGGTGATCTTGATTATAAGCTGCATTAATTGGTATGTCCTCTAGAAACAGAAGAATGAGAGCCTGACCAGGGACTTGTCAGGCATTGTGTTCAGTTCTGGCTTATACACTCTTAGAGGGGTTGAGGACAAACTTCACTGTGTTCCGCAGAGGGCCTGCACTGGTGTAGAGGGCTGCCAAAGGTAGAAGAGCTTCAATTTAGCTTGAAAAAGGGGAAACCAGTCGAGAAATAGTAAATAGCCTTAGAGATTTGCAAGGCTGTCTTGGGAGACTTCTAGTGGCAGAACTTTGAATGTATCTGGGGTTGGGCTCAGTGAGCTTAGGGACTCGAACTGTCATGGTCTTTGATTTCATGATCTCTGCAAGTTACTGTTGGTGCCTGAGCAAAATGCTTCTGCACATTCTAGCACTTTGTGCGGGATCTTAGCATAGTAGTGACTCATTAAATGTTTGTTGAATTGAATTGAATCCTTGCTATATAATAGAATCATTAGAAAGTGGAACCTCATTATACTGAAGTTTAACTCAACAATAGAATTACTACCCAATTTTTCAAACTCTCAAACAAATATCCTTTGTTAAGTGATACAATATTTATGTGAATTAGTACCAACCTTTGGGAGGGCATTAAACATTCTCCATTAATAATTGCTTCTAAGTGATAGTGCATACTTGGCAGGGAATGGGAGCATTTAGGGGTTTTCTCTCCCACTATTCACAGCATTTTAATGAAGGCTGTGGCTCACTTGAGGTGAGGGAATAAAGGACAAGGGAGCACTTGGAGTCCCCCCTTTGCTCTTCACATTGTGACTGGTGAACAAGGCTGACTTCATTCCACAGCTGGATTGATATGCAAATTTACCCCGACTAATTGGCTTCCCCAGCTGTCTCCAGAGGGCGGATGTATTCTTTCATAAAGTGCTGTCTAGGGCTGCATTGAGAACATTAGAACTACTTAATTGAATATCAATGAATCTTTATAAACTAATAATGATGGGGAGCCTGGGAAGCATGATGTAGATTTGGTGTATTGAGAAGAGGAGGGCCCTGATTTGAATTTGTGGGAAGTGAAATTTTCCCTGGGTTTACAAAACCCTGTTTAGGCTTCTTTGATCTGAAGTCCTTGAAAACCCCACCGGTGCCTTCTTGAGCATGTCATGTGGTAAGTGTTGGACATGAGCAAGTGTGTGCGTCTATGTCTGGGGATTACCTCCCCTTCCACATTCCCCTAATACAGTAAAACACAATGATTATTGTGCTTAATTCTTGTCCATGCAAGGAGAGTCACTACTTTCCTCAAGTCAACCTTAGGGCCCTGGGCAGTGCAACCAAGCTAAGTATACCTGCTCTCTCCCTACACAGGTGGTGAGGAGCCAGCCAGCATGTCTTCTCTGCCCTGGCAGATCTGACATTTGGAGAATGAGTAACCATAGATCTTTGCCTTTAAGTCTTACCAGGAATTCCACTGATTCAAACCAAGCCAAAATGACAAGCTAAACAAAAATAATAAATAATAAGCAAAACCCTACACAATTAAAAGTAGTTGGGTTGATATTGCTGGATCACTGAAATATTCAGAGGTTCATTAAGTTGTGTGCCTAGGGTAAGGATTTCATTTTCCTCCTCTATTCTCTCTTCCACTATTATCAGTGCTACTAGACATTCAAAGGTATAAAGATAGAACAAAGCAGTGCAGCATCACTGTAAGAGATAGACATAGATTAATGGAACAAACTAAAAAGCCTAGAAACAGGCCCCAGTATACAAGAATTTGTTATGCATAAAGGTATCATTTCTAATCTGTAAATGTTACTTATTCCATAAATGTCACTGGATAATTGGTTAACTCTTTGGTACAAAAATGTCTTATTAAAGATGGTCCTCACAGGATACTCCAAAACAAATTCTGATTATTTAAGGAGTTTGATGTGTGACAATTAAAAAAATAAGATAAATAAGCATGTATGTATAAAATGGAAGACTCACCTTAAGATACTGTTGCACACACACAGGTAATTTATGGAAGTACTGAATTGCTATATTGTACACCTGAAACAATAAAACATTGTATGTTAACTCACTGGAATTTAAATAAAAACTTAATAAAAAGAAGAAGAAAAATAAAAACACTTTATGTTAAACAGACAAGCAAAAAAAAAAAAAAGCCACTCTCCCTTTAAAATAGAACTTCCAGGTTAAAAAAAGATACTGTTGTACAGTAATATGTCTAGTGAGATCTCTTTTGAGAAAACTCTATAGGTAAAGACTATATAGATAAAATGTCTTTATTAAAAATAATTGATTAGGGGCGCCTGGGTGGCTCGGTGGGTTAAAGCCTCTGCCTTCAGCTCAGGTCATGATCCCAGGGTCCTGAGATCGAGCCCTGCATCGGGCTTTCTGCTCCGCAGTGAGCCTGCTTCCCTTCCTCTCTCTCTGCCTGCCTCTCTGCTTACTTGTGATCTCTGTCAAATAAATAAAATCTTTTAAAAAAATAATTGATTAGTTTATTGGATGCCTTTTCCTTCACATGGCATATTGCAATGACATTTCTTTCTTATTTTTAGTTTGAATTCAACTAGCCAAATTATATTACATCATTAATTTCACATGTAGTGTTCAGTAATTCATCAGTTGCATATAATTCCCAGTGTTCATTTTGATATATGCTCATAAAAACAAAAAAATCCCACAGAATCTGTGTGTGTTTTGGAATAAGCATGGAATACACTTTTAGTTTAAGAAATAAAGAAACATGGGAGCACCTGGGTGACTCAGCGGGTTAAAGACTCTGCCTTCGGCTCAGGTCATTGTCCTGGGGTCCTGGGATCGAGCCCCGCATCGGGCTCTCTGCTGGGCGGGGAGCCTGCCTTCCCCTCTCTGCCTGCCTCTCTGCCTGCTTGAGATCTCTATCAAATAAATAAATAAAATATTAAAAAAAAGAAATAAAGAAGCACAAAAAGAGTTATATATACAAAAAGAAATAATGAAGGGAGGAGGAAGTGAAGGTGAATAATAATGTGATTTGTGGGTAAATAAAACATATTCAGCATGAAAACAAGGGAAGAAACCATAAAGAGAAAATTTGATAAACATGATTATAAAAAAGGAAGAACTATAAATCAAGAAAATCACCAAAAATAAAATTGAAAGGCAAATGACAGACTCAGAACAATATTTGCAACACATATATACCAAGTATTCTGAGAAATCAATAAGAAAGATGAATTCAGGACCCTAGGTGGCTCAGTTGTTAAGCAGCTGCCTTCAGCTCAGGTCATGATCTTGGAGTCCCAGGATGGAGTCTCACACCGGGCTCCCTGCTTGGCAGGGAGACTGCTTCTCCTACTGACCTCGGTCTCTCTCATTTTCTCTCTCTCTCAAATAAATAAATTTTAAAAAAAGAAAAAAAGATAAATGCAATAGAAACATAGGCAATAGACAATTCAAAATGAAAAAATACAAAAAGCCAATAAATATGAAAACCTCATTAGCAATAAAAACCACAAATTTTAAAATACTGTCCTTATTGTCTATCAAATGAAAGCTTCTCTTTAAGTGAGAATGCCCATTGTGGTAGAGGTGTAAGGAAAAGGGAATTTATCTACACTGCAGGAAGGCAATTGGCAATACGTATGAAGAGGTTTAGATATTTCATAGCCTTTGGCCCAGGAATTCTACTCTTATTGGCACACATTCTAAGCTGCTTCAGAGATAAGTTCAAAGATTTATGTATAAAGGGTATAATAGTCTCAAACTGGGAATAACCTAAATGTCCACCAATTGCCATTTAGTTCAATATGGTCCATAAATATATTACTAGTTAAGTAAGTATGCTATTGCTATGTAAATGCTACATAGAAATAAAAAAAAAACCACAATATTTTGAAACACTACTGATGTGAGGAAATGCTCATACTATAAGTGAAGAAGAAAAAGGATACAACATAGAAATAGAGGTTAATCTCTTCTCTGGGTAGCCACATCTTTATTAAAAAAACTTTTCTGACCCTTGTGACTAAGATTCCTTTCCTTTTATTCCTATCCAGAATTTTCACAAACGCATTCCTCTTCCACTCCTAATGCCTCACGATCTGGATTCTACCCTGGGATTTGCTCTCATCAACACCACTAATGGCATCTCTGTTACTAAGTGTGGAAGATTCATTGCAGGTCTCCACACTCGTCAGGGCTGGTCATTCTTCTTCTGCATGACCTTTCAATATGAGGTTCCCAGATGGGGCTTTTGACACTGTTCACAATCTTATTAGATGACGTTGCCCACTCTCATGAGTTCCATTATTATCTTGGGCAGAGTGCTCTCAGAAACATATCTTTAGCTCCAATCTATCCCTTCAAACCCCAGGATCATCTATCTGTCTGTTGGGTATTTCTATCTGGATGTCCCCCAGGTACCTCCGAACTCTACACGTCCAAAACCAAATTCATCATCACCTCCATCTTCTAAAATCTGCCTCCATATTTGCTGTTTCAGTTGATTGTGTTAATATTCTTCGAGTAAGATTATCATTGTGTGCTTATTTCCCTCTCTCATACTTTTTCTCTCTCTCTCTCTCTCCTTCCTTCCCATTCATGCTTATACATGCATATGTAAATGTAACCTCCTTAAGGACAGGCACCACAGTTTAGTCACTACTGTAGCCCCAGAACTCAAGCAGGTGCTTAAATGTTGATTAAATGAATAAATGAAATTATTGACTCTTTACTCATATTAATTCTTTGACTCTTTTAGTGATTTTGTTTGTATTTTTAAAACACAGAAAAACATAAATATTGCATTCATTCTGACACCTTTTAAGGAAATAGTATAAAATAAACAGTGAGAGTACCCACTGTAGCCCCTCTAATAACCCCAAAGGCGGTAAGGCTAATCCTGAAAACATTTTGGTGCCTAAACCTTTGACCTGGTTTTATGCTTAAATACATTTTTAAAAAAACTTAAATTGCAATCATGTTAAATGTATGAGACTGCTTTCACCTAACAAGGCATCTTGGGTGTTTTTATAAGACATGCCAATCAACCCCCTGCTTTTTTATGGCTGCCTAGTTTCCTTCATGTGGATGCATTTTAATAAACTGAAGCATTCCCTACTGACAGTCACCAGGCTGCTCATCTCCCTTTTTTAACTATTAAAAACAAGGTTGAAACAAACATCTTCAAACACATATTTTATACAAATTTGTAATAATATTTTTGTAGAATGAGTTATGGATTCTTAGAATGGAATTTTAGTGTTGTGGAGCATATAGATCTAAAATTTTAGTAAACACTACTTAGTTTCCCTCATATATGAATACATACACATATATTTTAATATCCATGGATATCCAGTCCCTTTTATACTCAACAATACTTGATATTAGCAGTATTTTTGGAGGATTTATTTACTTATTTGGGAAAGAGAGCACGCAAGTGTGAGTGGGGGGCAGGCAGAGGGAAAGAATCTTCAAGCTTAGTGTAGAGCCAGCTGGGGTGGCTCAGTCTGATGACCCATAAGAACATGACCTCAACTGAAACCAAGAGTAGGATGTTTAACTGACTGAGCCACCTAGGCACCTCAATATTAGCAATATTTTTAAGCTTATTAATATGACTGGGAACATGGTGTATCACTTTAAGTTTTATGTCTTAATTTTGTGAAGATGAACATGTCTCTTTGTATTTTTATTGGTTATTTGAATTATTTAAAAAAATCTGTGAATGACATTCTTTATCCATTTTTATTGAATAGTTTGTTGAAATTCTTTGCCTCTGTTAGATGTGTTGCAAATATATTTCCTTGTCTATTGCTTGTCTTTTATCTTTGTTTATATGTATTTTATTAAAAACAGTCATTTTCAATCTTTTATGTAGTCAGATTTTCAATATTTCACTTTATGGTTTCTGGGTCTGAACATTTTACTTCAAAGTAAGAAAAATATTATTTTGTATTTTCTCCTCAAACTCCATGGTTTTTACATATCAGTTGTTAAGTCACCTGAATATTTTTTTGATGAGTGAAACAGGGTTCTATATTTTTTCCCAAATAGGTAATGATCTCCACACTTTATTTGTTGAATAACTCTTACTTTCCCCATTAGTTTGAAATATCGACCTTATCATATATTACATTCATAGACAGATGTATATGTTTGTTTCTAGAATGCTTATCCTGTTTCATTGGCCTACTTGATTCTATGCTGGAATCATGCTGTTTTATTTACTGAGACTTTATGATAGATTTTGATATTTAGTATATATGTCTTCCTTATTGTTCTTCTTTTTATTTTTTTTAAGATTTTATTTATTTATTTGACAGACAGAGATCACAAGTAGGCAGAGAGGCAGGCAGAGAGAGAGGAGGAAGAAGGCTCCCCACTGAGCAGAGAGCCTGATGCGGGGCTTGATCCCAGGACCCTGGGATCATGACTGGAGCTGACAGCAGAGACTTTAACCCACTGAGCCACCCAGGTGTCCCCTTGTTCTTCTTTTTTAAAGTATCTTATTTATAATTCAGAAGAAATGCAGAATCAATTTGTACAGTTCAAAAAAATTATCATTGTTCCTTTGATTGGAATCACATTTTATACTAATTTGCAAAATATATGTATCTTGGTAATATTAAGAATTTCTCTTCTGAACCAGGTATGTCATTCCATTCATTCAGGTCTTGCTGTGCATCCTTTGAGAAAATATGGATTCCTCTCTCAATCCTTCTAGGTTTGCTTTTGAATTTAGTAATTCATTACATGCAACAACCAGTGCTCATCACAAGTGCCCATTTTAATACATATCACCCATCTAGCGTATCCCCTATTCTCTTCCTTCCATCAACCCTGTGTTTGTTCTCTATCATTAAGAGTCTCTTGTAGTTTGTTTCCTTTGTCTTTTTATATGTTCATCTATTTTCTTTCTTAAATTCCACATATGAGTGAAATCATATGGTATTTGTCTTTCTCTGACTGACTTATTTCACTGAGCGTAGTATACTCTAGCTCCATCTACATCATTGTAAATGACAAGATTTCATTCTTTTTGATGGCTGAGTAATATTCCACTATATATATATATGTGCCACATCTTCTTTATCCATTCACCAGTGGATGGACATTTGGGCTCTCCCCATTGTTAGGCTATTGTTGGTGATGCTGCTATAAACAGCAGGTGCATATATTCCTTCAAATTTATATATTTTTTAATCCTTTGAATAAATATCTAGGTTTGCTTTTTTTTTAAGATTTTGTTTATTTATTTATAGATCAGAGAGAGAGAGAGAAGGCACAAGCAGGCAGAGGCAGAGAGAAAAGCAAGCTCCCTTATGAGCAAGGAGCCCGATGTGGGACTCGATCCCAGGACCCTGGGATCATGACCTGAGCCAAAGGCAGCAGCTTAACTGACTGAGCCAATCAGGCATCCCTAGGTTTGCTTTTTTATCAAGACTCTGGTCTGGTGTTTGAACAAGTCCAGATAATATTGATGACTTTATTTTCTTAATGAGGGATGTGATTTGTAGACCAAGGACAGGGAGATGGAATGATTATCTCAGGGTCATATGGCACATTAATAATGGGCTAGGGTATAAAGACAGAGGCAAAGAGGGAGAAAGCAAGGATATTTTGAGCAGAAGGTAAGCAATCTTTGCAAAGGGAAGAAATGGTAATAAACTGACAAAGTGGGTGGAAAGAATGGTGAGGGGGACTATCATGCCCCAAGGCCTCTCTTGTGCTCACAGAAATTACTGTGAAAGGGGCACAGAGCATGAATGGAGTGCTTCATTAACACACAATTACCTGCAGTAGGTCTGTTATTAAAAGCTTAAGTCATTTGGAGACTCTTAACTACAACCAGACCCTCAATTCCTCAGTGGCAGGCTTGGTCCGGGAAATGAGGGTTATTCACAGATGGTTGGCCTAAGTCAGAAGTTATTTGGATAATGGATCATGGCAGCATCTACTAGACAGAATACCCAACAATGAGCCAGGAAGCTTGAGTCATAGTTATGACCCTAGTACCAACTCACCAAGGGACTTTGGAGCCGTCATGAAATCTCGCTCAGCTTTTTCTCAAATGCAAAATTGAGATGCTATTTGATTCTTGCTCTATTTACCTAAAGGGACACTGGAAGATTAGAGCAAGTGTCAGTTCCAAGTAAAGGGTGAGTGCAGCAGGGTATGGGGGGAGGCAGTATGGCCATTGCAACAAGAAGTGTGAGCAGTTCAGGTTGCCACCCAGAGCTGGAAGACAGGGTAAGCATAAATCAAGCTAGAGAGGGAAACTCTCTTGTAACACCTACTTGGGAGCTCACTGCAAGCAAAGACCCTCAGAAGAAGGAAGACAAAGATAACCCCAAGTACTGGGGCAGATTATAGGGAGATAAATGTAAAGAATTTCAAGGATGAAGTGTGAAAGAAAAGGAAGGTAATATTGCCTGACTAAAGACATTGAGAGGAGGGAAAGGCAAGAGCAAGTGAGAAGCATCTCTCCAGTTTCCTTGGGGTGGACAAGACAAACAAGAGACCCTGCTGGGGAATATTCAGTGGGAGGACAAGGGTAGCTACTCAGCCAGAGACAACTTTGTGGGGACCTTGCTGATTAATTTCATTGCAACTGACCCCCGAGAGCGATTAACAGTAATTCACGTCCTGGGGAATAAGAGGTTTGATGGGAGCTTCTCTGAGCAGAGAAATTTGATTTGTAGTGGAAACCATATCAGGAGAAAGGGGCCAGAGTGGCGGCAGGATGATTCCTCTTGGCAGGCCTTACCCAGGGAATCTGTTCGTTTTCTGCAGGAATGAAGCACTGACCTGATTAGGTACCTGTTGTAGACACACTCACAGTTGCAGCACAAGAAGCAGAGAGCACTGGGAGCTAGCTTGACTGTGCAAGCATGACCCAGAAATCTGGAGGGGCAGGTGGGGGTTTTCCAGCTTGAGTCAGGCAAGGGTTGAATCTGGGGAAGGAGCACTGCTGCTTTGGGTTTTATTTCCCAGAGCATGCACATGGAGCACATTGTGAGAACTCAGGGGGATTTAGTCTTTATCACTTTGGGGACATTTCATAATTGCCAAACCTAAGTGAGAATAAAGCAGTCATCATTCCAATTTTGGTTTGGAAATTCCTTTCAGTGCACATGTTGAGAAGACCCAAAGACAAGACATGAGTGTTGTAGAAGAAATCACAGGTGGGACAGGAGGCTTTGGTGACTCAGCTGTGCTATTGGAAAAAGAACTCAGGGCATAAACTTTGTCTTTGAAGAGATGAAGACCATAAGGGCAGACTACAGTGCCAGAGGAAAAGGAGAAAAGGAAGAGCAGAGTGTCCCAGGCATCTCTGAGAGGGGGAAGACTATTAAGGAGGTTGCATTTCAATTTCCATGGGAGAAAAACTGAACTTAACCAATAAAGGAGCTAAGAGGGACAGAGGGATCTCAGTAAATGATAGCTGGACGAGAGGCAGAAGTCTCACCTTTTCAAGAAGAGACTGTTTTGCAGGAATCCACTGAGCAAGAAAGGTTAGGGTGGGGTGGTGGTAGAGGTAGGGAGGAGGACTTCGGGAATCTATGGAAAGGAAGAAACAGACAGAATGAGCGCAGCAGACCCAGCCCAGATAAATCAGTGTAAGGGAGGTTGCTCCCAGCCTGGGATAGGGCAAAGCAAAAGAGCTGAGGGGAGGGAGAGGGGGTACAGGGAGTTCAAAGGAAGCCTTGAAGGACTCATTAAAATGACACAAACACAAATCACAACTTAGCATAGGGACTTGTACAACAAGTGAGCTAAGAATGCAGAAGGCCAGAGAGGTAGCCACTGGGGTCCTGGGAGGAGAGAAAAGGGATGTCACTACACTATAAGGACAAAGCTGAATACAAAGAGGACAGTGTATTGTTGGGAGAGGCCAGGGGCTGGGGGCTCTTCACAAGGGGCAGCAGGAGGGGAGCCAGAAGGGGAAGCTGGGTTTCTCACACTATTAGCATCTTTTAGGACTCGTGAGATGAGTGTTCCAAAATGTATAATTGTGAAAATGAAGTAGGGAGGGGGAAGCAGCATTGTGAACTCAAAAACAAGATAAATATGAAAGGAAAATGTGATTTAAGCAAAACACATATTCCCCCTAAATAAGGAGAAATACAGGAGTGAAAGTGGACTTCCACTGTAGCTACCCTGCAGGGATGGGCTGAAAGCAACTAGAGAGAAACCCATCTTACCCAGTAGTCAAAATGAGTCTGGGCAATACTTAAAGACTTCCAGCTTGGGGAGATAAAAGACTTATGAAGGTGTATGCACTTAATGCCACTGAACTGTTTACTTAAAAAATAGTTAAGGGGCACCTGGGTGGCTAAGTCAGTTAAGCGTCCGTCTTTGGCTCAAGTCATGATCCCAGGGTCCTGGGATCGAGTCCCACATTAAACTCCTTGCTCAGTGGGGATCCTGCTTCTCCCTCTGCCTGCTGTTCTCCTGGCTTGTGTGCTCTCACTCTGTCTGATAAATAAATAAATAAATAGATTCTTAAAAAATAGTTAAGATGGTGACTTCTATGTCTATTTTACCACAATAAAAAATTTAGCCTGGACAAATTCAGAGACCTGCGTATGGAAGCCATTCTTTGAAGAACTTGGTGGTCTCTGGAGATAGAATGCTTGCATTTAATCCTAGCTCTACCATTTACTCCCTATGTGACCTCAGATGAGTGGTTTTCTTTCTTTTTTTTTTTAAAGATTTTATTTATTTATTTGATAGACAGAGATCACAAGTAGGCAGAGAGGCAGGCAGAGAGAGAGAGAGGAGGAAGCAGGCTCCCTGCTGAGTAGAGAGCCTGATGCAAGGTTTGATCCCAGGAAGCTGGGATCATGACCTGAGCCGAAAGCAGAGGCTTTAACCCATGAGCCACCCAGGCACCCCGATGAGTGGTTTTCTTATTTGTAAAACTGGCATAATGATAATAATAATAGTATCTATTTAAAGAGTTGTAGGAGAAATTGAGTTAGTGTTTACTATGTACTGACATGGAAGAAGCACTCAATAAATGTGGGCTTCTAACACTTCCCACAGCTGTTTCTTAATAATAAGTTATTAGCTTGGGGGCCAATTCATTGAAAGCACTGTGCACAGTGCCTGGAACAAAATACATGCTCAGTAACATTTTTTTTTCAAGCTTTTCAGTTTATGAATTATGTCAGATTCATTCTTTTATCAGTCATGTCAAGTGAAAGACAACATTTTCCCAGCCATTTTATAGAAAGAACTGAAAATCAATTGTATGATGGGGGGGGGGCGATGATTGCAAGGAAGGAAGGTTCTCCACTCTTGAGATTTAGAACAAATTTTCTCAAAGGTTATGGGACCACCTGACTCAGAATGACCAGGATCACTGATTCAAAGTGAAGATTCCTGAGGTGCCTCCCAAGAATCTGCATTTAGGAAGTTCCTCAGGTGATTTTTCTGTACACTCAAGTCTGAGAATAGCTGCTCAGAATGTATTGGTTTTTAATGCTGCTTCTCTTGGGAGTGGTCTCTCTTACATTTGGCTCAATCTCAAATGGACACTGGGTGCTATTAAGCACTGAAACCTATCTGCCAGCTTTCCTAAGGAACACCTTCCCCAAGATGCCTTAATTTTGAGACCACTTCCCCACTGCTGAGACATCCAAGTACTTTATCTTGCATTTGGGGTCAAATATTCATCTAGATTTCATCTTCTCTTGCTGTTCTTCTTGGCTACTGGTCACACATCCCCATCCATTTCAACAGCCACCTCCTGCATCTGTGGCTGTTAAACCCCCAAACACCTGTCCTGCTCACAGAGGTGGGTCATGTTCTCTTGCAACTCTGTGCTACACTGTGACCCAGAAGATGATTTTTGCTTTAAAATAAAGGAGAGAGGCACCTGGGTGGCTCAGTCAGTTAAGCATCTGCCTTTGGCTCAGGTCATGATCTCAGGGTCTTGGGATCAAGCCAAGACCTGCTTAGGCTCCCTGCTCAGTGAGGAGCCTGCTTCTCTCTCTCCCTGTGCTGCTCACCCTGCTTGTGTTATCTCTCAAATGAATAATAAAAATCTTTAAAAAATAATAAAAAAAGGAGAGAGAGGATAGATGAAATGCGTTTGGCAAAATATTGGTGGTTGTCAAAGCTGAGTGGTAGGTTCATTATTATTCATTATTATAATGAAGGTTCATTATAATATTCCATATCTACTTTTTTATTATATATTATAATATTCTATATCTACTTTTTTTTCCATATCTACTTTTGCATATATTTTAGGTTTTCACTATTACAAAGAAGTCAGGTCATCCACCTAGAATTCTCATTTCCTAGGTATGATGTTTACATGACTGTAAGAAATTGGTGTGCTAGAGCCAGCTCATACCCACTTATGGGAGTTCATTATTAAAATTTCAGGCATGTGTGAGCTGATTGTTAAACACTCTCATTATTAAAAATTCAACTATATAAAATTATAATTAAATAAATTATATTAAAAGCAAAGTGAATGGATATTCTAAACACAAAATTGCGTATTTTTCTATATTTTGTTGCTATGTGTGGTCTTGATATTACTTATTTCTATTGCTTCTCTATGCTGGAAGTACTCTACAGTGGTATGCCACAGTACATCTGTCCCTGACTTCACATTCAGCAACATCTTGTTGGTAGTTTGAAATCAGCCATAATAAGAGTATTCACATCATGGGAATCAGAAAACACTGTGTCAGGACTCAATATATCGTCAAGATTAAAGAAAGTGATGGTGAAAATATTAATAATGTAGATGAAACCTAAAAATGTGTTGGGTCTGTAACCATTACATGTTGTGACTAGCACAAAAAATTACAGAAATATTTTTCCAATATTTGAAAACTCTCATCTGATTCAGCAAAAACTCACCTGCACCAGGGCGCCTGGGTGGCTCAGTGGGTTAAGCCTTTGTCTTCGGCTCAGGTCATGATCTCAGGGTCCTGGGATTGAGTCCCGCATCGGGCTCTCTGCTCAGCAGGGAGACTGCTTCCCCCACCCTTCTGCCTGCCTCTCTGCCTACTTGTGATCTCTCTCTGTCAAATAAATAAGTTAAAAAAAAAGTCACCTGCATCATTGGTAAACTAGTGAATTTCTGCCATATATAATGTTGAACTAAAAAATGCTGCAGTTTAATAAAATATAATTTGTACAATAACGAAGTATGTTTGTAATCATATATCAAATTCAATGACAATAAATTTATTGGGAAAAGAATTAGCAGATTGGGATATTGTTACCCTTGTCAAATTGTACTTGAATATGATTATAGCCATAAGTTGGCTATGGATACAAGAGCTTGAAAAAAATCAAGTTTTCTGGGAGAATCAATTGTATGTATAGAATTTACCAAAAAAAATTGTATATTTTATTTGTAAATTGTGTGCTACACATTATTTGTATCAATAAAACTTTTAATTATATATAATTATGTATATACACACTAGCATACCATTACTATAAGAAGAAAAGTATTTCTGTGGTATGTCAATCTTAAAACTCAATTTCTAGATTACAAATTCAAACTCTTATCTTTCTTATCTCTTATCTTGCCTCATTCTACTTAATGGGTATAGGTTTCATGGAAACAAACAGAAAACAAGGCATCAATGCCTCAGAGTTAAGGCAAATTGTCCCCTCAAGTCTTTAGAGTTGATCAATGAAATATTATGGTCCTCTGGTTGAAAAAAAACCAAAGTAGAAGCCATTATGAAAATTAGAAACATCCAAAAGAGGTTAAGCATACAATATTATGGAAATTAGGGTCTAAGGCCCAAGATATAGGATGCCAGTAGTCTCATTCTGTTACATCTTCAAATTCCCTAAAGACTTAGTGCCTCAACAATTTCAATTTAAGGAGCTAGTGCTTGTACTGTACCTCTTCTGAGGCCACATTCACTCCTGACTTACTAGAAGAAAATATTTTACTTTTAATACCCACAGTGAGAAATATTTTGCTTTTAATACCCAAATAGTTTTTGGTCTAAAAGCTCCTCTGCTGTATTAGAGAGTATTAACAAAAATTCTGATCACTCCAAAATACATACATACATACACATCCATATTCATTTTCCTATGAAAATCTTTAAGCATGCATGAAAATAAAGAGAATAATATAATGAATTCTATATGTTTATCACCCAGCTTCAAACTTAACAAGATTTTGTCACTTTTATCTTGTTATATTCTTTTTTTATTTTTTTTATTTTTTTTAAAGATTTTATTTATTTATTTGAGAGAGAGAGACAGTGAGAGAGAGCATGAGCGAGGAGAAGGTCAGAGAGAGAAGCAGACCCCCCATGGAGCTGGGAGGCCGATGCGGGACTCGATCCCGGGACTCCGGGATCATGACCTGAGCCGAAGGCAGTCGTCCAACCAACTGAGCCACCCAGGCGTCCCTATCTTGTTATATTCTTAATATAATAAAGGAACTACTTATTTAAAGAAATCTGTTACTGAAGTCTTTTATTTTATTTTTTAACTAATTAATTCATTTATTTATTTTCAGCATAACAGTATTCATTGTTTTTGCACCATGAAAGTATTCTTCTTCTTCCCCATTTCATCTCTACCTGTCCAAATTTTATTTATCCTCAAAGTGTAGCTCCATTGATTCCTCCTTCAGAAAATTCTCCCTAAGAATGTTTCTTCATCCCTCAACTGTAAACATTTCACACACTCTGAATTTCCATAACTTTTCTTTATATCTCTCATATGGCTCTTCGTGTTTTCTAGTGATATACATTCTACTCTAGATGATTGATGGGAAGCTATGGCAGGCTGAAAGACCCAGGTGAGAGCTTTTAGAACTTGGCTTTGGTGGGAGCATCTACCTTGACAAAGAGGGGCAAAGGAGCCAGCGTGGGGCTTAGGAGTCCAGCAAGGGTACTGGTGCAAGAGTTGCAGGGAAGGAGTGATGAGTGAGGACTGGTCTGGGGCACTCGAACCAAATGCATTTCTGCTGGAGACACATGGAAAGGAGAGCGTTGTTTCCAAAAACTTGGGCCAAGAAGGAAGAAAAGAAGTTGCTCTTTCCCCAGTGGCATGTGGAATTTTGCTGATGATTTAATGGAATTCTTCCCAAAGCCTAAATAATATCCAAATAACTCACTGATGCCATTCAGAAGGGATCTGACACCATAGAATCCCTGGTTCCAGGGATTCGAGGTAGACATCTTTGGGGGTGGGGTCCATTTCATGGTCTAATATAGCTGCTAATGGGGGAAAGATGAAAAGGGATGTTGTTTTACTTCAGAGCTGAAATGCAATGTCTGAATGAACAGTCACTGACTATTGTACAACAGCATTATCTCTGCTTCATAGAAGGAAGTTGTCTGCAGAGGCTAGCAGCCTGTAATCTCCATGACATATTTCTCTTTTGGATCTTTCACCAGTCCAGCCACCAAAACCCAAGGTTTGAGTGCTTATTGCTTAGAAGATATTATAGAGCATCCTGGTAGAGTGAAATTACCCATCATTTAAAAAACTTTTTATTGTGGAAAATTTCCAACATGTACATAAGTAGAAAGAACAACATAATGATTATGCATAAACTCATCATCTAACCTTAATGATAAGTGTGCATGCCAAAATTGCTTTATCTCTAAGCTTATCTCACCTTTTGTCTTCCTTCCTCTTGCCTTTGATTTCTTTGAAGCCAACCCAAGGTACCATCATTTCATTGGTAAGTACTTCAGTTCACATTTTCAGTAGATGAGATTATCCTAGATTTTGTGAGGTTCAGTTTAGCCACCAACTAGTTGTATAATATTGGACAAAAGGGGCACTGTTGGAGCCTCAGTTTCCCTTTTCTGTAAAATGAGGGCTTTTGGTTAGATGACTCTGATATTCTTGCCAGTTTTTGCTTCTGAAGTCTAGAGTTATTATTTTCTCCCATTTTCAGGTTTGCAACATAATTTTCGTTATTAAATATACCTCCTAGAGAGGGGCTACATTTCTATGTAAGAAAGAAGAAATTCTACAAACACATGCCCTGTGGCATATACCTAATGTTACGCGGTGAAATGAATCTTTTCCATCTGTTCTAAAGCATCTTATAGAGAAGAAATTTGAACACATTAAGTCATAGAGAATACTTACAGCTCAATTCTGTCTATTCTGGCTCTGCAATCATGTGAGAAAGAATTCCCATAGTGGAGTTACGTAGAGTAACGTATTTGAATTTAAAACTTTAGAGAAAAGTATCTGTTGTTTAAGTTATTTGAATTCAAATATTGAGATGAAATTAAGTAAGGTAAAGACTTGCTGAATCAAATTGTTATTATCTGGATGACACCTCACTTAATCCCTAATCTAATAACTTTAATTTCCAGAACATAAGAAAAAGCAAAGAAGAAAAATGAAAATATCTTCCACCTTCCATCTTTCAAAATCAATTGTCTCCCAGTAATGACAATGGATGTTGCACCATTAAATCACCAAGATGTGTGTACTTCCCTTCCAGAAGTGCCTTAGAGGCTATGGGCAATGGTGGCACACTCCATTCTGTATACACACCCTACAAGGAGGCCCAGACTCCCAGGATGTGGGGTCAATCCAAAAGCCAAGTGCAGTCTCCCTGGGGACCACTTAGAAACTTACAGGGGAGGCTGTACAGCAAGCCCAGAATGCTACCTGACGGTCTGGTAGAAAGGCATGCTAATTATACGTGTGTGTGCACGCTCACGCACGTGCGTGCACGCGCACACACACACACACACCCCTGAACTTTTTGTTATACACTACTAGTGGCTCCCCCAATTAGCAGGACCACAGCAAAGGGCTAATCTACCCTATCACTAAGGAAGACTTTGGTTAATCAGCTAGAGAAAAACATTCCTTTTCATGGGTCTAGATATGAGAGGAAGCTTGGAGAATCTGGTGCTTGTAGAATGGAAGTGAAGGGTAATCCGGAGCCAAAGGAATATATTTGAAGAGCAGATCTCAATGCAAGTTCAGAGAAGACTGATGCTCCCACCATACCTTAATCTGTCCAAGGTGCAAGCTCAAGAATTTTAGTCTACCACCCGTCCTCCAGCATGCAACCCAAAGAAAAGGGTGCAGGAGGTTGTGCCCTTTCCTTATAAGCTCTTCCAGACAAGAGGACTGAGGACAAGTCATAGGGTTAGGATTGGACAGTGGCTTCTGTGAATTCCACTGTTTCTCTGTTCTTAGATTTGTGCCTGCATTAATTTTCTCTATATTTCCTGGTTAGCATCCTTCTCTGAAATACACCAAGCTTTCCTCAAATGACTATCAGTCAGAATGGAGAGAAAACGAAATCAGTCCATTGCTGAGGTACTAGCAATGGATTGGATCATTCCTCAGTCAAAGTCCAGGGTCCTTCTATTCAGACACTGGGAAATTCAGGCTTGACTCTCTCAGAGAATCAGAGACTAGACCCATGAGTTAGGATAGTGGTTTTGTAAAATGAAAGGATGTGGTGTGAGGCAAGTGTAAAAATCAGTTTGGGGAGAGCCCTATGTGCCAAGTTAAAACTTATAGGTCATTCTCTAGGCCTCGGGGATCCTTCAAATGTTACTCTTGGGAAGTAGCTCAGGCAGGGTACAGCTGGTGGATGAGGGGGAAGGGCCAAGAATGGAGAAGAGTAGTCCAGTTAGGAAGCCACTGCAGCAGGCCAGATGAGTGCTTTCTTAAAGACTGTCAAGACTCTGCTTATTCAAATAAACCTTCATCGTCCTTGGAGAATTCTTTGTAAATCCACTTGGGAATTGACACTTTAGTGTAACTCTGAAGCTTAGGAAAAGAATTAATCCATTTCGACTGACAATGGCACATTTGAGGGATTTTGTACTTAAACCGAATAGGCAATATTATTTGCTTTTATAGGATATTAATTATTAGAAAACACAGAATAGGAATGAGATTGTAAGATGGTAATAGTTCAGTGGCCCACCCGCCTCACTCCCCTCCCCACTACACAGCCCTTAAGGAATTCCAGAGTCTATTATCAGCACAGTTTAAAGGCTAATGAAGAAACAATCTTTTTGTAAAGCAACAAAGAACAGAGTTTGAAAGCAGGTCCAGGAGAATGCAAGAGGAAACACTTGGTTCAGTGAAAGGCAAACTTTCCTACGGACATGCGATTTTTTTTTTTTTTTTAAGTACTGTGCGTTGCTTCGCAACCTCTAAAGCCTGTGCTTTCAATGCCTGTTCTGTGGGCAGCACTTTGCTAAATGCAATGTGTAGTTAACTGGAGTGATTTAGTAAGGAAAAAAAAAACCTAAGAAAAATGAAACTCAAAGCTAAAGATTTCAGAGTAGTTTTACTATTTTCTAGACTTTTGAAATGGATACTGAAATTACTCTTAAAGGGACCTTGCTGTACTCATTTGTTTACTGGATAAAGTGACTGTGGGGAGTGTTCAAGGGAGCTGCTTTATAGAGGAAAAGTGGAGAGGGAGCTGGAATCCAAACAGGTCTCCCAAAAGTGTGATGTTCATGGCATTGAAAAAAAAGGGTGTTTTACAGGGTGACAAAATGATACCAATTAGGTAAACAGCAGGAAGAGAGAAAACTTGGAATCCTGCCTTTGATGCTTATGAACTCTTGTGGCCTTTTGCAAATCACGTCATGCTTCTGAGCCTATTTTTCATATGCAAGATTTAGATAATAATCTCTTCCTTGTGTACAGCTGAGAATGATTGGCAGGCTCCCAAAGACATAATGTTGTGGAATATACTCTCCTTATGCTAAGGTTTGGATCTTGTTCATTTGTTTTTTTTTTTAATTTTTTATTTTTTATAAACATATATTTTTAGTCCCCAGGGGTACAGGTCTGTGAATCACCAGGTTTACACACTTCACAGCACTCACCAAAGCACATACCCTCCCCAATGTCCATAATCCCACCCCCTTCTCCCAAACCCCCTCCCCCCAGCAACCCTCAGTTTGTTTTGTGAGATTAAGAGTCACTTATGGTTTGTCTCCCTCCCATTCCCATCTTGTTTCATTTATTCTTCTGTTTTAATTGCCAGCACTAATACTGGGCTTGACATTGATTTAGTCATTTAACAAACATTTAATTAGCTGCCTGCACTCACCAAGTACAAAATCTAATGAGAGAAATGATAATGCTTTGTTTAGATATTATATCTTAGGTAGTTCATAAGTATTTGTAAAATGAATGAATAGAAGATGCTTTTTTCTTTTTAGAACGATTTACCTGGAGCTATGGGACTTACAAGCCCTCTGCTCTCCTCAGCACCTCCTCTCATTACCCTAACAGTTCTGGCCCCTTCTTTGCAGTCTTTCTCTCCTTCCCAAATATTGCCATAATCTAGAGTCACATTGCATCTGTGAAAATGATCCATCCAGAACCCAGGCTTTATCCTCCTGATCTTATCTCCAGTCCCTCATCTATACCATTATGGCCATGATGACTCTGGAAGTTATCTTACTACATTTGCTCCACTTTGAAGTCAAATTCATATGGCTTACTACTTGACCCTCAACTTCTTGATCATTAATTCACAGTATATCAGTTATTCAACTATCTCAGTACTTCTAACCAATGATCTTTCAGTTTTCTTATTCATTGGCTCTCTTCTCATGTCTTCATTCCCCCTTCCCTTAGTCCCCCCACGCTCCATCACTTCATCCAGTATTGTTCTAGTTCATGGCAAGTGGCGCCCTGCTCTGGTTCCATGCTTCAGAAAGCCCTATGCTTTGGAGCACCTTTACAATATTTTCTGTCTTCTTCCAGTGCCAAGGACTAGCCAGGGCCAGCAGAGCTATCTAGGCAGAGTGCCCTGAGCCTGAACCAAGATCTATATGAGCCTCAAGCACCATTTCTTTTCTTAAGGGCATCCTGACCCACACATGGTATTGAGCCCCAAGGAGCCCTAGGTATCATCCTTACAGGTTGGGCCTTGGTTCTAGAAAGGAGGCCTGGTGTGAAGATGCTTCAAACTGACTGGTGTGGCATTACTTTCATATCAATGGACAAGATTAGGCAACCATAACAGTGTTAATAGTTTGATTTGGTGTAACACTCACTCACAATGGACATAGGGTGAGCTCAGAGCTCTGGGCTCTTGATGACTCACCACGGACTCTTGGGTTTGTGTCATATCTGTACTTTCAGATCTTGGTGCCATTTTCTATCGATAGCACTCAGTGGTGGGGGAAGGTGGTGGCAGGTGTCATTTATCTTGCTTACCTCCCCCACCCACCCCACCAGTCACTGCTGGCACCCGGATCATCGCTGCACCCTTCTTTCAGGCTTTATACCATTTGTCAAGCTGTCCTATGGAGATGGCTCTGCCTATCTCCTTTGAGAATTTCTGAGACCATTGCTCTGTACCAACAACAAAATTTTCAATTAATATTCTCTCTTTCCCCAATAAATATGATGATGTGCTCTCCCAGGTTGGTCTTAAGCCTTGGCAGAAGATAGACTTTTCTTACATGAATGGGACCACTCTTCATTTTCTTGTTTTGCCAGTGGGCCCCTCACCTATCCTCCCTTTCAGTGGCACTGTATGGAATGCAAGATTGAACTCAACATAGAAAGAGATCCTATTTTAGGAATGCAGTGATATATCCCGGAGAGCTCAAGAGAGGACATATTGGGAAGATGCGCTATTCTACATTTATGCTATAAAAATGCCAAATAGTACATTTAATATGAGCAGAAAAATAAACTTATCATTCACATGTTCCTGCATATTTTGGGGAAGGCTTGCATTTGTGGTCATCATCAACGAAGCACAGTAACAATGTCTGACAGTCAGTCGGTAGCTAGTCTCCACCTGTGGCCCAATGGATGATGGCAGCATCATGAGTTATGGTATAGCCAGTATGAAGTTCATGGTGTCAAGGACCTAGAGAGCCAAGACTGAAGAGCCATGACACATGAATAGCAACAGCAATACTTCCCTTTTCTTCTTCATGGGGAGATATAGAATTATCCATGCACAGTTCATTGGACAATAAGGAACATAAAAATATAGTTCTTGGACCTGAACAGGAAGACATGGAGCCTGAATCCTACAGGAACCCTCACACACTGATGGGGCAATAGACAGGGAAATCCCTCCTTTCTCCCTATTTTGTTAAACTTTAGTCAACAAATTAGTTTATAGGGGCCATGGAGAATATTTGTCTGGTGCCCTGCACAGCCTAGGGATAGCCTTGAGTTTACCAGCATTTTCAGCCCCCTTACTCATTATCCATCTGCGGCAACATTTTAAAAACTTCTGGACTTAAATGAATCAAACTATAAGCTTCTTCTTGGACTGCCTTTAAGCAGTTGAGTAATGCTGGAGAGAAAAACCCACATCATACACAGGTGGATGTTTCTGTATATTCACTGACCTCACCTGGACCTGCTGTTCTAATGTGCTTTGCTCTGCCATTCTTCATAACTATTTATTTTAACATCTACATTTTACAAGCCTTAAATCACTCCCCTCTACTTTCCTTTCAGTTTAGATGACCTGGCCTCCTGTCTCACAGAGAAAATTGTTGCTACCAGCTAAGAATTTGTAGCCAATATGCCTACAAACCTGTGTACACACCTCCCTTCATCCAATTACAGTGGAAGATGCTCCTTCACCTGTCTAATCCAATCCTGAGACCTGTTGCCTGGTTCCCAGTCCTCAAGGATTTATTCACTAAATTATCTTTGTGCTGCTGTATTTTTCATTTTTTCTATCTACCAGGTCCTTCCAAACAGCATTTAAATATGCTCAAGACTGTCCTGTTTTAATATTACTTCCCTTAAATTTCAAACTCTTTTTAAAAAAATATTTTATTTATTTATTTGACAGAGAGAAAGATCACAAGTAGGCAGAGAGGCAGGCAGAGAGAGGAGGGGAAGCAGGCTCCCCACCGAGCAGAGAGACTAATGCGGGGCTCGATCTCAGGACCCTGGGATCATGACCTGAGCTGAAGGCAGAGGCTTTAACCCACTGAGCCACCCAGGTGCCCCTCAAACTCTTTTTTTTTAACAACCATCCAAGTTCTCTCCTTCTTGTTCACAAACTTCTCAAAATAGTTATCTATAGTCACATTCCCTACTACCTCACCTATAACTCCTCAGCTTGTGCAATCAAGTTTCAGCCCCCATCACCCCATGGCATTGTTCTAGACAACATCACCAATGACTGCTATGGTACAAAATTCAAGGACACTTTCATGCCTACTTTGGTAACTTCCAAGTGACACTGACCACCACTGTCCTCTTTTTTCCTCTTCTCAGATACCTTGTTTTGGTTTCCATGGAAGGAGTGTGAGTGTGCAGCATGAGGAATACTAGCTGTGGGCAAGATGGTTCCAAGGCCAGAATGCAGGTAATGAAGATAAGGATTATTGAGAAGCTGTGAGTACCTAGCCTAGGCTCTGCCAACTGACTTTATAATGGATGCAATTTGGATGATAAGGTGACTTTCTCAGATAGTGCTAAACAGTGTTAGGTATCAGAAGGACAGGAGGAAGCTGCCAGGTGTAGGGGTGGGGACAAAGGGGGATTGCTCAGAATCAGGGATTGGAAAGAAAAGAACATGGAAAGGACAGGAGCCAGGGCCTTGTAGGTGGCCTCCCTGTGCTAAGGGAAACATCTGTGCTCAGGGGCCCAGCTGGAGAGAAAAGCACTACTGGAGGAGGGCAGCTGGGCTGAGAGAACCCTAAGGCCTTGAGAGCCCAGAGGGACCATGGAGGTGAAGAGGGAAGGCTCTGGGTGTTGGAAAAAGGGAAAAGGTTTTGTTTCTGCCCTGTAGCTTTTGGGAGCAGAGAAGAAAGTTTGGGGATATGAAGGCCTTGGAGGTGGGAAGCTGCATTTATAGAAGGTCAAAGGAAAGCGGCAAAGGGGCCTGTGTATCTGAGAAGATGATGGGCTGGGAGGTGAGGGGAAGTGAGACCACCATAAGGGCCCTGAATGGGACACAGGGATGAGGGTAGATTGAGTCATGGTGGAAGGTGTAAGTGTACATACCAGTGGAAGGAAGGGAGGCCAAACCCACGAAGACAATCTTTCTGGAGAGCTTCAGGGAAAGGCTTGGGTAAACTTTGGATAGGAGCCTTCATTGTTTCAGAACCAGTTTCTTCTAGATGACAATTTAACTGCTACAACATCGTTAAGAACTTTAGGGAGCAAAGAACAATCTGAGCTTCATTTGAAGGACCAGGGACATGGGTACTGTTTTTATTACTTCTTCAAGCTTATAAGAAGAGAAGTAGGTATGGAAATGTATTTGATGGTGTGAAAATACAATTTTATTTTTGTACTGTGGCTGGATATTTGAATACTTAGAGACAACTCCATTCTACTTTATGACAATCTATTAAAGTGGTGATAAATTAATGTCATTCAGTTATTTGTTGAATATCAGTTTCCCCCACTAGCATGGAGTTCCATGAGAGCAGATACCTTGTGAATCTCCTCATTGCCATATTTGCTGTACTTAGGAAAGTGTCTTGCACACAGTGGGCTGGGTCATCTATAAATGTCTAAATAAAAAAGTAACAAGGGATAACAATGAAATGCTCAAGGGGTGCCTGGGTGGCTCAGTCAGTTAAGTGTCTGCCTTTGGCTCAGATAATGATCCTGGGGTCCTGGGATTGAGCCCTGTGTCAGGCAACTTGGTCAGTGGGGAATCTGCTTCTCCCTTTCCCCCTGACCCTTGCCACCTGCCTGTGCTCTTGCTCCCTTTCCCTGTCTCTCTCAAATGAATAAATTTTTAAAAAAATCTTAAAAAAAAGATGGAATGCTCAAATTGTTCCATAAATATGTGCACCCTGGAAGATTTTGAAAATGGCAGAGAAAGAGAAAAATGACTGCAAGATGCCCAGCAATTCTTAGGAGAAAATAACTATGAAGGGGAAGAGAACAAAACCTATGGTATCAGATGTCAGTATACCAATGGAGCATGGGGCATGAAGACAGCAGCACTGATATTTAAACACAAAAAGGTAAACACAATGTCATAGGTATCATCAAGATCTGCAGGGATATGACTGACAGCTGGAAGTGACTTTGAGAATGCAACTTTGTCCATAAGGAGAAGCTCTGGTAAACAAGGAGGCAAATAGCATTTAAGCAAGCAGATATCAAACTCAACACCCCATAACCAAATAATTCAGTTAAGAAATGGACAGAAGGGGAGCCTGGGTGGCTCAGTGGGTTAAAGCCTCCGCCTTCGGCTCAGGTCATGATCTCAGGGTCCTGGGATCGAGCTCTGCTTCAGGCTCTCCATTTAGCGGAGAGCCTGCTTCCCCCTCTTTCTCTGCCTGCCTCTCTGCCTACTTGTGATCTCTCTCTATCAAATAAATGAATAAAATCTTAAAAAAAAAAAGAATTGGACAGAAGACATGAATAGACATTTTTCCAGAGAAGACATTCAGATGACTAATGGATACATGAAAAAATGCTTAACATCACACACCATCAGGGAAATACAAATCAAAACCATGATGAGATATCACCTCACACTTGACAGAATGGCTGAAATTATCAACACAGTAAACAACAAGTGCTGGTGAGGATGTAGAGAAAGGGGAACCTTCTTACAGTATTGGTGGGAATGCAAACTGGTGCAGCCACTCTGGAAAACAGTGTGGAGTTTCCTCAAAAAGTAAAAAAAATAGAGCTACCCTACAGTCCAGCAATTGCACTACTAGGTATTTACCCAAAGTATATAAAAATACAGGTTCAAAGGGGTACATGCACCCAAATATTTATAGCAACATTATCAACAATAGCCAAAAGATGGAAAGAACCCAAATGTCCATTACTGATGAATGTGGGAATGCAAGCTGGTGCAGCCACTCTGGAAAACAGCATGGAGGTTCCTCAAAATGTTGAAAATAGAACTGCCCTATGACCCAGCAATTGCACTATTGGGTATTTACCTTAAAGATACAAACGTAGTGATCCAAAGGGGCACATGCACCCGAATGTTTATAGCAGCAATGTCCACAATAGCCAAACTATGGAAAGAACCTAGATGTCCATCAACAGATGAATAGATCAAGAAGATGTGGTATATATACACAATGGAATACTATGCAGCCATCAAAAGAAATGAAATCTTGCCATTTGCGACAACATGGATGGAACTAGAGCGTATCATGCTTAGCGAAATAAGTCAAGCAGAGAAAGACAACTATCATATGATCTCCCTGATATGAGGAAGTGGTGATGCAACATGGGGCTTAAGTGGGTAGGAGAAGAATCAATGAAGCAAGATGGGATTGGGAGGGAGACAAACCATAAGTGACTCTTAATCTCACAAAACAAACTGAGGGTTGCTGGGGGGAGGGGGTTTGGGAGAAGGGGGTGGGATTATGGACATTGGGGAGGGTATGTGCTTTGGTGAGTGCTGTGAAGTGTGTAAACCTGGTGATTCACAGACCTGTACCCCTGGGGATAAAAATATATGTTTATAAAAAATAAAAAATTAAATAAAAAAAATAAGAAAAAAAAGAGAAAAGGTTACACACACACACACACACAAGTATTACTCAGCCAACAAAAAGAATGAAAACTTGCCATTATAATGACATGGATGCAGCTAGAGTATATTATGCTAAGTGAAATAAATCAGTCAGGGAAAGACAGATACCACATCATCTCACTTATATGTGGAGTTTAAGAAACAAAGCAGATAAATATATGGGAAAGGGAAAAAAGAGAGAGAGGGAAACAAACCATAAGAGACTCTTAATGATAGAGAAGAAACTGAGGGCTGATGGAAGGAAGTAGGTGGGAGATGTGCTAAATGGGTGATTGGGACTGAGGAGGGCACTTGTGATGAGCAGTGGGTGTTCTATGGAAGTTGTGAATCACTAAATTCTACTCCTAAAACCAATATTACACTATATGTTAATTAACTAACTAGAATTTAAATAAAAATGCGGGGACGTCAACGTGAGACAGGAATCCATCAGAATCCTAGAGGAGAACATAGGCAGTAGTAATCTCTTCGATGTCAGCCACAGCAACTTTTTTCAAGATATGTCTCCAAAGGCAAAGGAAACAAAAGTGAAAATGAACTTTTGGGACTTCATCAAGATCAAAAGCTTCTGCACAGCAAAGGAAACAGTCAACAAAACAAAGAGGCAACCCACGGAATGGGAGAAGATATTTGCAAATGACAGTACAGACAAAAGGTTGATATCCAGGATCTATAAAGAACTCTTCAAACTCAACACACACAAAACAGACAATCATATCAAAAAATGGCCAGAAGATATGAACAGACACTTCTTCAATGAAGACATACAAATGGCTATCAAACACATGAAAAAATGTTCATTATCACTAGCCATCAGGGAGATTCAAATTAAAACCACATTGAGATACCACCTTACACCAGTTAGAATGCCAAAATTAGCAAGACAGGAAACAACATGTGTTGGAGAGGATGTGGAGAAAGGGGAATCCTCTTACACTGTTGGTGGGAATGAAAGTTGGTGCAGTCACTTTGGAGAACAGTGTGGAGATTCCTTAAGAAATTAAAAATAGAGCTTCCCTATGACCCTGCCATTGCACTACTGTGTATTGACCCCAAAGATACAGATGTAGTAAAAGGAAGGGCCATCTGTACCCCAATGTTTATAGCAGCAATGGCCACGGTCGCCAAACTATGGAAAGAACCAAGATGCCCTTCAAAGGACGAATGGATAAGGAAAATGTGGTCCATATACACTATGGAGTATTATGCCTCCATCAGAAAGGATGAATACCCAACTTTTGTAGCAACATGGACGGGACTGGAAGAGTTTATGCTGAGTGAAATAAGTCAAGCAGAGAAAGTCCATTATCATATGGTTTCACTTATTTGTGGAGCATAATAAATAACATGGAGGACAAGGGGAGATGGAGAGGAGAAGGGAGTTGAGGGAAATTGGAAGGGGAGGTGAACCATGAGAGACTATGGACTCTGAAAAACAATCTGAGGGTTTTGAAGTGGGGGGGGAGTGGGAGATTGGGGGAACTAGGTGGTGGGTATTAGAGAGGGCATGTATTGCATGGAGCACTGGGTGTGGTGCAAAAACAATGAATACTGTTATGCTGAAAAGAAATTAAAAAAAAAGAAAAAAAAAGAAAAAAGAATTTAAATAAAAATGATGTAGTATATGTTGGCTAACTGAACATAATAATAATAAAAAATAAACTATACTTCTGACAAAAATAAAAATTTAAAAAATTAAAAAAAATAAAAATGTGAAGAAAAAAAATAAAGCAAACAGATATTCAGGGCTCCGCTGCTAAAGTTCAAAGAAAAGCCAATAGGCAGGGGCAAAAGGCAGACAGTGCCTTGCATATGGTGCCTCAGTGTTTACTTCATGAATGAATGAGCGAATAACTGATGAAATCCTCTTGTGGCAGCAGAGCACAAAACACCTAGCTTGTTGGAAGGTCATTATGTGGATTTCAAAACAGACTTAGAGGGAGGGCCTTCCAGTGATAAGTGGGTAGGAGATCCTCAAACTCTGTTTCCTATGTGTTTTATATGATTCTGCAGTGCTTAATCCAGCTGGTTGCTTCTTTCTCATCCCACCAAGTTCCTCCTTACTTCTGCTCCAGCTACCCTCTTAGCTACCTTCCTGAATCAATCCTTGTGCTAGAAGTTTCAGAAAGTTCAGCTTCTTAAAATTTTAGGGTTTCTTATCATACTCCAGCTAAGCTGGTTGAAATTAGAGTTAGCTAAGTACCTAGAACTGTAACTAGCCCCTAATTGCCATTCAATAAATTTTCACTGAATTCTATGTAGTCCATACCTCTCACCCAAAACCCTCCCATACTCACACATTATAGAGGGAGAAATCAAGGCTCAGAAAATGGAGGGCACTTGTTTAAGTTCCATGGTGAAAAAGTTGGGACCAGAGTCCCATGATCCCAACTCCTGGGTTGCCTTTAGAAATTGCTGATCTTCTCTATTTACTCTGGCTTCTACTCCCCTCAAGGTAGATTTTTAAAAGCTCTGTCCCCTGTCGTTCATTTCCTCCTTCTTCCTCAATACTACCCGTATCGAATTTTTAATACATTCTCCTTACTCATATTTTTTGTCCTCTGCCCTCCTTCTCTCTCTCCACTACCACTCCCCCACCACAGAATATTTTTCCCTGAATAAAAAGGCTCAGTATCTGGGGCATCTGAGTAGCTCAGTCATTTAAGCATCTGCCTTTGGCTTGGGTCATGATCTCAGAGTTCTGGGATTGAACCCCATGTGGGGCTCCCTGCTCAGCAGGAAGTCTGCTTCGCCCTCTCCTTCTGCCTCTCTCCCTGCTCGTGTTCTCTTTCAAATAAATTAAAAAAAATTTTTTTAAAAGAAGGCTCAGTATCTTCAGATGGAATACTCAGCAAAATCAGAAAACAAAGTCTTCAATCTGATGATATGTATATATATATACATATGTATGTATATATACATATGTATATATGTATATGTATATCTATATATATAGTATCTTCATATATATATATAGTATCTTCAGATGGAATACTCAGCAAAATCAGAAAACAAAATCTTCAATTTGATGATATGTATATATTCAGAAAACAAAGTCTTCAATTTGATGATATGTATATATATATCATCAAATTTTTATATATATTTGTTTTTATATGTATTTTATATATATTATATATATTTATTTATATATATTTTAAATATATTTTTAATATATATATATATACATATCATCAAATTGAAGACTTTGTTTTCTGATTTTGCTGAGTATTCCATCTAAAGATACTATCTATCTATCTATCTATAGATATATATACATATCATCAAATTGAAGACTTTGTTTCCAATTTGTGTATATATATATATGTGTGTGTGTGTGTGTGTGTGTGTGTGTGTATATATATATATATATATATGAAGGTGAGAAGGTTTTATAATCACTAGTAGCATTTTGAGTACCATTCTAAGAAGAGTAGTACAGGTCTCTGGAAGGTAGGCTAATGTGCTATTCGACATCCATTTTTTTAAAGATTTTATTTATTTATTTGACAGAGAGAGAGGTCACAAGTAGGCAGAGAGGCAGGCAGAGAGGGTAGGGTGGGTAGCACGTTCCCCGCTGCGCGGAGAGCCTGAAACGGGACTTGATCCCAGGACCCTGAGATCATGACCTGAGCCGAAGGCAGAGAGGCTTAACCCACTGAGCCACCCAGGCACCCGTAGTTGACGTCCATATTACACTTTTCCTTCAGACATACAGAAATCTTCATTTATACCCATTCAAGAAATGAGTATGTTAGAAGTTTAACACCAAAGTTTTGAAGGACTGATTTAAATCCCCTGGAAATACACTAGAGCAAATTCCAGGTTGGACAGAGATTTAAATGTGAAAAATAAAGCCATAAATATCTAGACGTTCATATAGGTGAATAGTTTCATACTCCTAAAGTGCAGAAGGCAATATTTTCTAGCATGATTTTAAAGACAGAAACTGTAAAGTAAAAGATTGAGAGATTCCATTACATATAAATCTAAAACTTTTTTTAAATTTAAATGCAATTAACCAAGCACAGCATGCAGAAACAACAACTTGCAAACAAAATTGCAACATGCATGACAAAAGAGTTAACAGCATTAATATTTTATTTTTTTAAAAGATTTTATTTATTTATTTGACAGAGAGACAGCAAGAGAGGGAACACAATCAAGTGGAATGGGAGATGGAGAAACAGGCTTCCAGCTGAGAAGGGAACCTGATGCAGAGCTCGATCCCAGGACCCTGGGATCACGACCTGAGCCGAAGGCAGACACTTCATGACTGAGCCACCCAGGTGCCCCAGCATTAATATTTTAAAAGCCTGAAAAATCTCTAAGAAAATTATAACTCAACAGAACATGAGCAAAGAGCATGAATGGAAAAGTTACCAAAGTCAATAAGGATTTGAAATGATGTTCAATCCAACTATTAATCAGAGAAGTGTATTGCTGGTTTGAGTATAGATTCTTGTAAATTATTTGCAGGGCAATCTGGAGAAGTGTGTGAATCAGACAAGGATGCAAGAGCCTTGTTTACAAAAAAAAAGAGTAAGAAAAAATTAAAATGTCCATTAGTAGGATTTAGTTAACTAAATTATTGGTGCACTAATACAAAAGAATGTTATAGATATATTAAAATGATGATGTAAATCTAAATGTGTTAACATTAAACAATGTACTCAGTGTATTACTGCATGAGAGAATCAAGTTACAAAAACAATATGCATAAAATAATCTTTCATTTTTGTGAAAAATTTTGTTTGCCCATGATAAAAGCCTGCACCTACATCAACATTTTACTTACGCGATTTTCATTGTCCTCAGCATTTTACTTACGTGATTTTCATTGTCCTCTTTATAAATTTTTCATTGTCTAAAAATGTTTCAATGGTAATAACATTTACTCTATTTTATTCATTTAGCAAACATTCTAATAGTGCTTATATGTGCCAGGCACTGTTCTAAAATCTTTACTCATATTAACTCATTTTCCCAGACCAGAAAAATGAAAGTAATAAAGTATTTTCCATGTGGGGGGTAGAGTGGAGGGGCTCATTTCAGAAGTGAGGGGATGCTGGATAATATGAGACTCTTATAGAAGAAATCCACCATGTTTTGACTCAAAGCCATCTCCTTTTCATGACACAATGAGGTCAACAGGTCATGGGAGCCCCATTCCTTTGCCTTTCTCTCATTCTTTTTAATGATGGGACAACTAATTAGCCATTAAGGATTAGCCAAAGAGGGTTTAAGCAGAGGAGCATGCTGGAGCCAGAAGAGGGGGGCTTCCAGTTGCACAGGCCCTGCTTTGATTCTGGGCCACACCACACTACTTAGGAGCTGTGTGATAGGGGGAAAATTTGCTTTAATTTTCAGAATCTCAGTTTCCTCATCTGTAAGGTGAGGGGGCAGAGGTAGAAGTTTTATACCATAAGACTGTTTCCTAAATCTGAGCTCCCTTACTTTTCCCTCTTCTTTAAAGAGCTAGGAAGATCATGTCAGCCCTCCCTCTAGTATAGGCCACCCAAACTTAAGAAAGTTTTACACCCATTTAATGGCTGGGTTATCCCAAAACAACCTGCAAGGCAACCTTGCCTTATCTGCTGACATATGGAAATTTTGATCCTTGGTCTTGGAGTTCTAAATGTTTTGCATTTTCAAATCCATTTGTTTTTCTTTCTGTTAAACCTGCCCTGGAAGCATTATGAATAAACAGGGTGTTTGATTACTACATGGCAGTGTGCTTGATACTTTTACCTTCTGGCTGGAAATGCCTCTAAGGATGGGTCCCTTTTGTAAATTACCAGCAAACTTTCTCTTGGTCCTCTCCATCTCACCCTTAAACTGCCCAAGAATCTCTTATTTTCCCAACTCCCCAAATATTTAACCTCTTCCCTTCCCCTCTAACTTATCATCTCATACTTCTGAATATAACATGAAGATATGGAGCATAACAGTCAGGGTTTAGGGGCAGGGAAAAGGTCAGGCCAAGGGTTTGTCCTGGCTCTCCCTAGAGGCTTGGATTTAGTAATGCGGGAGGCTTCTAGACTGTCACATATGACAGGTCCTTTAAAGAGCACCACCTTCATTCTACAGGTGGTAAGACCAGGGTCCAGAAAGGGGCAGGGTCATAACAAAGGTCATAGGAATTATTGGTGGAAACAGGACTCACTCTAAAGACAACACAGAATAATTTTACCATGTCAACTCAGCCAACCTTATTTATTTATTCATTCATTCAACAAATATTTATTGAAGGCCTGTCTTTCCCTTGCTTGAACCATTCTGGTATTATTTTTCTGCCCATTTAAGAATGCTAGTCATTCTCTCCCTTGAAATCCAGTTTTGTGCTTATGCAGTTTGTCTTGGAGACTGGGAATAACTTGAGGATGGAGACTCAGCCTCTTCTCCTAGAAACTCCTCAGAGTACTTAACACAGAATCTTGGAAAGACAAAGACCAAGATAATGGTGTGTGAGAGGAATAAGTTCTATATGGCAAAGATTCTATGGATTTTGACCACCTGCATTTGAGTTGTGTGGGGAAACTGATTTAGAAATGTACATCCAAAGCCTCCTCCACACCTATATGAATCAGAATCTTGTAAGAGAAGGAGCAGTAGTCTGCATTTTTCACAGGTACCCAGATGATTTGAATGCATCCTACAGTTTAAGATCACTGGGCTAGATGTTCTAAGTATTTAGTTGAAGGCTCAGTGAGACAGCAATTCATTTTCCTAGTTTTCAACTAGAAAATTGATCTAAGTGAGTTTTAAGATCCTGTTTAACTGCTTCCAAGAATAAGATTTTGGAAAATCTCTTTGTCTTTCCAACTACAACAAATTACCTCCACATATATCTCTGCAGAGTTGACTTCTTAAAGCAAACTGTAGTATCAGATCACTTCCGAATGGCTTCAGTGAGTTATTTGGGTAATTCCAGCTTTGGGAAGAATTCCAGTAAATCATCAGCAAAATTCCACATGCCACTGGGGAAAGAGCAACTTCTTTTCTTCCTTCCAGGCCCAGGTATTTGGAAACAACTCACTTCTTTCCATGTGTCCAGCAGGAATGCATTTAGATGGAGTGTCCCAGTCCAGGCCCTTACTCATCACCACTCCCTTCCTGGGACTCTTACACCAGTTCCCTTGCTGGGTTCCCTGACCCCATGCTGGCACCTCCTCTCCTCTTTGTCAAGGTAGATGCTCTCACCAGACCCATGTTCTGGGTCACACAGCTTCCTATGTCTTCCCATCAATCGCCTAGAGCAGAAAGTTCAAGGTTCAAGATTACTGAACCTGTAATTGAAGACTTCTAGTACCTTGACCTTGCCCTCTCTGGTCCTAATGTGCATTCCCTTTCTATAAGCACCCTATGTTCTAGTTCAGTGTTTCACAAGTGTGGTCCTGGGGCTACTGGCTTCAGAGTCACCTGGGAGTATTTCTGAATTTGTGAGCCTTCACTATGGCACTTTCGCCATCAGAGTTTTTAAAATCTGCAAGCCGCTGCTACTCCAAAGCTCCCTATGTTGCTAAACACAGCAATGTAGTTGCCCCCAAACCCTATCATCTTTAAACAAACTCTGGGAAGTCTTATTTAAGTTGTGCTGCTTTGACCTTTAATCTATTTTTTCCTGACACCTTCAGGTAGAGCCAGTGTATGGTCAATGGACTAGAGCTAGACAGAGCCCAGTATCCTAGCCTAAATACTAAGATTCTAATGCCAAGCCAGACAGTCAAGTCTGAGACACAGCCCTTATGAGAAATCTGAGTCGGAAGTCAAGAAGATGAGCTGAGGATGCCAGAATTATGTATAGAAGCCCTAAGTGTCATATGCCAGGCCGGAACAGGATTGGAAGAGGAACATACTGTGAAGTAGTGAGGTTGCCAGCATTTCAGCATTGTTGGGTTACACCTGAGTCTCTGTTATTGATCACGAGATGTGTGACTCTGAACAAGTCATTCCTCCAACTTAACACCTTTGGGTGGGTCCCAGTACCTACAAAATAAGGAACAACACACCTATCCTTGCTTATAATGCACGACACAGCATGCTACCTTCTACATATTCATCCGCATCTCCTACTCTCTCTCTCTCTCTCTCTCTCTTTCTCTCTGACCTGATCAATTATTTGGCTTTACTGAACTCCCTGAAGTTCTAATACACACAGATGACTTTCCACTTTACAAATATTTTCAGTGTTTTATATCTTGCCTGGATGCCATTCCTTCCTCTTGTCTGTCTCCTTTTCTGCTCCAAGAATTTTCCCCTATGAATCTTTCCCTGATTTTCATCATGGAATGAGTGTTCTTTTCTGTTGGTCCATGGGAACCTTCCTCCTCCTCCAGTGGGTTTAGTGGTAGCCTTTTCCTCTCTCTCTCTTTCTTTCTTCATAGATGGTGAACTACTTGAAGGCAACCTGTTCGCAGGAACCTCTGCTCTGTCAGAATACTCTGAAGCATTCACCTAGCAGAGGGACTTATGCAGAGTAGTCACTCAAGAGATACTGTTACAAGAACATAAGCATGAAAAAAATGTGTAAGTAAGATGAGTTGAGATCAGACTAAAGTAGACCAGATTAAACCAGACAAGATAAAAGGTGACATTTCTGAAAGGTTTGAGGAGTAGAAAGAGATGTAAAATACAGCCCTCAGCCTCCTTCCTCGAGTTAGTGTGTGCCACCTCAAAAATGTTGTTTCTGCTGGGGACTTTGTGAGAGTGGCTCAAACCACACTGTTCACAATCCCCTCCACATCTTCAGGACTGGAATCTCAAGTAGGCCTCGGGATGAAGGTGGGGGAAGCAGGTTCAAGAGAACATTTGCAGAAGAGAAATATGCTCATGAATACCTCATTGATGAGCCCTCTGCTTTCAGTAGGGTACCCCATGGATCAACTGATGTCCCCATCTCAATGATTGGCTCTTCCACTAGGTCTTTTTTTTAAGATTTTATTTATTTATTTGACAGAGAGGAACACAACTAGAGAGGGAACACAAGCAGGGGCTGTGGGAGAGGGAGAAGCAGGCATCCCGCTGAGCAGGGAGTTCGATGTGGGGCTCAATCCCAGGATCTTGGGATCATGACCTGAGCTGAAGGAAGACGTTTAATGATTGAGCCACCCAGGCACCCCCATCAAGTCTGTTTTGACTTGGTGTTAAAAGCATATTATATCAGTCTAACTAGGAAAATTGTTAACCTCTTACACATTGAGAACTGTGAAAACTCAACTGGTACTCTATAAAGTTCCTTATTAATTTCCATGTTTGGGAGAAAATGGGGAGGTAACACGATGGTATCTATAGGAAAAATAGCAACCACAACTAAAATAATTTTTTAAAAACTTGGTCCCCCCCCAATTTTGACTAGCTCAAATTCCAGCAGTTGCTACAGTTTTACAATTGCTTAACAATAGTGAATAAGTCTCAGGGAACAATGGGTTCACCTTATATAGTTTTATAGCATATGATACAAGCAACTGAAAAATGGGAATTAACAGACTGGTGGTGTATTTAAATTCATTTGTCTGCTGCAATTTAATAGGGCTTATATTAAATGTGACTGTGCCCAAGACCACATAAAACATGAGTTATAAGGAACAAGATCAAATATTCTCGTACATAAGTACCTCAAACATCACTTAATTAATAGACAGAACTGTAAAGGCAAAACTCAAAACCAAATCTCAATTGTTGCTTATTCCTGGAGCCAGGAATTGACATATCTTCCTGGCAGCAATTTGTAAACCCAACACTTGCTTTTTCTGGGGCAAGAGTCACTCCCCTTTCTCCTCAAAGAAGTCATAGTAGCTCTTGGCCTGTTTTCTTGGTTCTTTGAAAGATAGGGACTAGATCTCTTCAGGTCTCCATGCCCTTCATAAAGAATGTTGGCCTCATGTGGGCCAGAGGCTCTTTTCAAATAGGAGAAGTAACAATGTTGGTGTTCCCCAGGGCTAGATGCTTTGCCCATCCTCTCTATGAACATTATTGTTTAGTCCTGTAGTTTAGCTATCTATGAGGTATTAATATATACCAGGTTAATGTTGCAGTTACCAATATATCCTCATATCTTAAAAATGATAGAAAATTTTTTCTAGATGCTCAAAGTGCAATGCAAATGTTTCTGATAGGGTGACTTTCCTGAATAACTCTTCTTCGAATGAGGACTCAGAAATTCTAAGATCCTTCCATTTCATGACGCTGTCACCTTAAATGCCTCTGAATGAAGAAAAACTGGAGGGTGAAGAAAAATGTGAAGGATAACACATCCAATGTGTCACTACCTTGACCTGGGAGTGACTATATGACTTTTGCTTTTTACCATTGTAAAAAAAAAAAAAAAAAAAAAAATCTAGGTGCTAGGGGTGATGGGGAAATGTAGCCATTGGCTGGGAAATTTCCCGTTCTATACTGTTGAATGGGAACACAAATAGCTACCTAATCACTTCTGCCTCAGGCTCACAAATGTGTATCTTACTTAACATTTATTTATTTATTCATTAAAAAAATTTTATTGAGCTTCTATTCTAAGATAGGAAATGAGAATTTGCAAATGGATCATGGTTTCTATCCTCAAACACAGAGCCTAGTGGGGGCACTTTCACACAAAAGTACACCCAGTTGCTTTCCTCCTGTCAATTTAGCAATCACATGACGTCTGATTACCCAAGAACAGAGACTTCTCAGTGACTAGTCTTGAGAATCTTCATACAAATGTGATCTTTTTGTCGTTCATGGGCAGGGGGTCAAGTGCTTCCAGAAGAATGTTGACTCTCAAAAAGATCCCTCTGTAACCCCAGATAGGATTCTTTTAACTCTCTCCTATTATTCTTATTCTTGATGATCTTCTTGGCTGTTTCTTTGCCTGGTATCGCTCTTTGGAAGCAAAGACTTAGTATAACTCAGTTAAAAACAAAATCTTTTATAACATAATGACCACACCATTTTCTGCTTAAAACCTTTTAAATGGGTATCATAACTGAGATCAAACTCTATATTAACTCCTCTGGCCCATAAATCCCTTCATGATCTGGCCTTTGCAACCTCATATCCTGCCACTCTAATCACATGCCGGACTCACTGGCCTTACCAGTCCTTGGATATGCCAAACTTATTTTTACCTCTGAATATACTGTACCCTCTGCCTGGAGTGATTTTTTCACTACTCTTTGCCTAACTGGTGCCATTTTGTCTTTCAGATATCAAGTCAAATGCCACCTCTGCAGAGAAGCCTTTTCTGACCACCCAGTCAATTCCAGTTTTATTATCTTGTTTTTGCACACCACAAAACCTTATAACTATGTGAAATTATCTTCTTTGATTATCTTTGTGTGTCTGGGGCCTGCCTACTCAAACTCTAATGGCAGCTCCATAACAGCAGGGATTTTATTTGTCTCGTTCATTTCTCAACCTCCATCACTGGAAGAGTGGGACATAGCAGCTTCTTAGCGTAGGCTTGTTGCATTGATGTGTGCACGCATGAATAACTGGACATTGTACCATTACTGAGTTCTTGTCACTACTCTTGTCACTAATGTCAATGCTGTCACCAACTCCATTGCTATCACTGACATTGTGTCTCCACAGCTCTTTCCTTTGCTTGCTTTGGACAAATAGACAAGGAAAACTCAGAGAAACACTTTCTTCCTTCTTAAAGTGAAAGTACTTGGTGGTGATTTTGATAATTAGAATCTGAAAATACATGTGAGGTCCAGGAACAAATTTTAAAAAGGTTCTGTCATAGCTGAAAGAGTTGTCACAATGTTCATATACTCTAGTGCCTACATTTTACTCATAGATTTGGGATTCTCTGGACCCTTACATTAGACACAGTTCGAAAAATTTAATAGTACTTACTCTGGACTCCTTGTTGGCTCCTCCTCCTCCCATCCCCTAAGGACTGACTATTTTTCACTTAGTATTCTGTTCTTGGTACTCTTTTCCCCCTCTCCTTGCATGCTTTCTTTTGATAATCTCACACAGCTTCAATTATTCTCCCTGTGATATTCATTCCTAAATCTTTTTGGTAGCTGCAATATCTCTAAGGAGCTCCAACTGCCTCCTGGGCAGAGAATGCCACCTAAGTATTCACCTTCAACTCTCAAACTCTATGTACCTGAAATGAAACCCATTCATCTCTTTTCTCTCATACCTCCTCCCACAAACCTGCCCCCTATGGACATATCTCTATTTTTTTTTTAATAGCCGAATCAGCCTGAAACGTCAAGTTCAAATGCTATCTCTGACTACTCTTTATGCCTTGTTCCCTACATAGAGATGGTGGGCATCTGTCAATTCCACTTCCTTAATTTCTCTCCTCTCAATTCACTGTGATATGGTCATTATTCAGCTATCTTGCCAATCATCTAAAATAATAATTTTGATTACAAACTCCTTGCTCAAAATCTTCAATTTTTAATTCCTGGAAAGATGAGTTTTATTTCTTCAGCCTGCCGTTCAAGGACTTCCATAGTCTAGCCCCATTTTCCTTTCTGATTTTACCTCCTCATTATACTCCAACTGGAATGAATTCCTTACATTTCTTTCAATACACCCTGAGACTTACTGCCTGCATTGATTTTTTAAACAAATATTTATTGAGCATCTATTATGTGTTAAGTCTTGGCATTTTGCTCATAGTTTTTTTTCTACCTGAAATGTCCTTCTTTCCATCTCTGTGTTTCCAACCATATCATTTTCAAGACCCAGTTCAAATGCATCTTCCCCTAGTAGTCTTTTCTGATACCCTAGCCATAAGTGATTTATTCCTCCTCAGAATTCCCATTACACATTTTCTACACTGCTCTTATAGATTGTATTACTCTACTTGTACACGTGTACACAATTCTTTTTACACCACTGGATAAGAAGTACTTCAAGAATGGAATTAATGTCTGATCCCATCTATGGTCCCACTTTTCACACACTGGTCGTTCAAAAACTGCCTAATAAATAAGTAAATGAATGGGTGTGGCTTGAGGCTTGTTCCTCTGTTTTCTCACATTAGAAGGAGTGTGGTCCTTGAGGAGGCAATCATGATGAGTTGGGGCTGTTGATAGATAGTTAGGAGGAAACTTACAGAAAACCTACACAAAGCTGATACAAAAACTCAAAAACTAGTTTGGAGCCATTGAAAACATGGAGTCCTGACCACTCCCCTGTGTACTGCCCAGTGCAAATAATTTTATTTAGAATGATGAACACTGGGGATTGCAGAAAGTGGAACTTTGAATATTATTCTCTTTAGATAACAGGCAAGTGTGTAAGCCATGGAACTTTGAATATTATTCTCTTTAGATAACAGGCAAGTGTATAAGCCATCTTGCAGGATTTCATCAAAAATGATTAAAATGATTTTTAAAGTTTTCTGGGTTTAAAAGGGGTTATATTAAGTTATATGCAAAGTTCATGTCTGAGGAATACCTCATTTCCAGCAATGCTGGTGGATAAATGAAGCATTACTCTAATAGATAGACCCCTTATTTTGTATATCTAATTTCTCTTTCCATTCCCTTCCATCCTCAGTATATTCTGCATAGTGAAAGAAAAAAAGAACGATGCTTTTTAATCCTCTAATTAAATGTCAAACCATTACCCAGGTAGCCACAGCACAGTGTCCTCAGCACATCTGTCAGGGCTGCTATCCATCAACCTTCCCCATCTAGGCAGAAATGTGATTACTTCTTGGAACAATGTCAACAATTTCTAACTGCAGAAAGTTGATCTGGTTTGATATTACTCATGCAGGGATGAATTACTGGAAATATGATAGGTTAAAAAAACAACGGTATTCTGATTGTATTTTGGTTAAGGATCAGAAATCAGTACTGAAATGTTGACCTTTCTTTTTTCTTTCTAGGCCTCAGGTACACAAATTGCATTAATTGTGTTAATCATACATTTCCTTTTATGGCACTTTATCATCCTTAAATCATGTAGCATTTTATTTTTTATTTTTTAAAGATTTTATTTATTTGCCAGAGATAGAGAGAGAGAGTACACACAAGCAGGCATAGAGGCTGGCAGAGGCAGCGAGAGAAGCATGTTCCCTTCTGAGCAGGGAGCCCTATGCGGGACTCGATCCCAGGACCTTGGGATCATGACCTGATCCAAAGGCAGCAGCTTAACCCACTGAGCCACCCAGGTGTCCCATGTAGCATTTTATTTACTCAAAATATATAATTAATACTTGTGAATCCAACATCCAACATAAGAACTAGACAAGAATTACCAAGAACTTACATCTACTTAGGTGATCCTCCCCCATCCCATCACCCTGCCTTCCATCTTCCCTTCAAGAGAAAACCACTATCCTGAATTTTCTGTTTATCACCTCCATGCTTTTAAAATAATTTCTTTTGCTTTTTAAATAGTTTAATTCAATATATATGTAATTTTAAGCAATACATTGTTTAGTTTGACTTATTGCATTTTAATGAGGATACCAGTATCAAATAGTGTTCCAGGACTTGCTTTTTATTACTCAACTTTATCCTGTATTCACCTATATTGTTTTTGGAAATTGAAACTCATTACTTTTCACTGCTATAGAATATTTCAATCTATGAGTGATTATTTATATTTTCTTTTTGTTGCTGAGAATTTGGGTTGTTTCCAAATTCTTTTATTTTTGTTTTTTTGCCATTACAAACAGTGCTGCTGTGAATATTCTTATATATATTTCTGTGAGCACATGTACAAGAATTGCTTTTTTGAGTCTTGGGCATGCAAATTTTGCACTTTACTGGTAAATACCAAACTGTTTCTCAAAGTGGTATACCATGCACACCAGCAATTTCTAAGAAATTCTATTATTGTTCATGTTAGTGTAGTCAAATTTATCAATCTTTTCTTTCATGGTTAGTGCTTTGTTTTTGGTGTCTTGTTTAAGAAATTTTTCCTTATCCTTAGGTCACAAAAATATTCCTGTCTATTTTCATCTAAAATTCTTAAAGTTTTATTTTGGACATCAAATTATTAAATCCACCTGGAGTGAATTTTTCTGTATGGTGTGGGGTAGAGACTCATTTTTTTTTCTTTTTTTAAATTTAAAATCAATTAGCTAACATGTAGCACATCATTAGTTTCAGACGTAGAGTTCAATAATTCATTGGATGTGTATAATACCCAGTGCTCATCACATCAGTTTTTTGCACTCTAGCTATTGCATAGTCATGAATGCCTTCATGTCTATTCCTTTGGATTTGTTTTTTTCCTCTGAGTCTCTTAGTAAAAACTCCTCTCTAAGAATATCTACTTTGTTCTGACTAAGCTAAGAAAAGTGTGGTTTTCCACACTTATATTGGTCTAAGGAGAAGAATAAACAGTAGGAGTGGCCACTTTTCTACATTTGTTGGTGAGATTGGGGCTGGAATAGTACCATTCTCTGCTTTAGAGCACTGACTCAGAAGTCAGAGAGTCCTAGGTTCAAATCCTACCTCTCTCATTTGCAAGCTGTGGAATCTAGAGCAGGTTACTTAACCACTTAGAGCCTCAGCTTCTTTGAAAAATAAAAGTAAGAGTAAGGATATGCTCACCTTATAAGACCACTGTGAGAATTAACTGAAAAGGTGAATGTAAACGACCCAGCTAAAGACCCAACATACATAGTCTGCTTGAGAGCTGGGAGTCAAGCCCAGCTTGACTGTCCCTGCCAATTTCATTCTTGTTTGCAAGTATGGTCATGGTAGTGAAGAGCATCTCTATATACTTAATATAATACCTATATACCTTTATATAACTATATACCTCTTAATAACTATGCACCCATATATACCTATATAGCTCAATGTCTTCTATTATCTATATACCTTCCAGTACTTGACTGGAAGAAATAAAGTGTTAGTGACTGAGAGATTGAGGAACAAAGTGTCAAACGATGGTTGCAGCTACTGCTGGTTCTGCCAAAGCCCATTGTTTATCTTTAATTCTTTTTAAAAAAATTTTATTTATTTATTTGACAGAGATCACAAGTAGGCAGAAAGGCAGGCAGAGAGAGAAAGAGAGGGAGAAGCAGACTCCCTGCCAAGCAGAGAGCCCAATGTGGGGCTTGATCCCAGGACCCTGAGATCCTGACCTGAGCCAAAGGCAGAGGCTTAACCCACTGAGCCACCCAGGCCACCCATATCTTTAATTCTTTATTAAAGCTTCCAAACCATATATACTTCTTCTTTTTTATTTTTGCAAGTCCAATTATTCTCTATTTTTATTTTTCATATTTTTTAAATTTTCAGCATAACAGTATTCATTGTTTTTGTACCACACCCAGTGCTCCATGCAATATGTGCCCTCCATAATACCCACCACCTGGTTCCCCCAACCTCCCACCCCCTGCCCCTTCAAAACCCTCAGATTGTTTTTCAGAGTCCATAGTCTCTCATGGTTCATCACCTCCCCTTCCAATTTCCCCCAACTCCCTTATCCTCTCTAACTTCCCATGTCCCCCATGCTATTTGTTATGCTCCACAAATAAGTGAAACCATATGATAATTGACTCTCTCTGCTTGACTTATTTCACTCAGCATAATCTCTTCCAGTCCCGTCCATGTTGTTACAAAATTGGGTATTCATCCTTTCTGATGGAGGCATCATACTCCATAGTGTATATGGACCACATCTTCCCTATCCATTCGTCCGTTGAAGGGCATCTTGGTTCTTTCCAAGTTTGGCGACCGTGGCCATTGCTGCTATAAACATTGGGGTACAGATGGCCCTTCCTTTTACTACATCTGTATCTTTGGGGTCAATACCCAGTAGTGCAATGGCAGGGTCATAGGGAAGTTCTATTTTTAATTTCTTGATGAATCTCCACACTGTTCTCCAAAGAGGCTGCACCAACTTGCATTCCCACCAACAGTGGAAGAGGGTTCCCCTTTCTCCACATCCCCTCCAACAAATGTTGTTTCCTGTCTTGCTAATTTTGGCCATTCTAACTGGTGTAAGGTGATATCTCAACGTGGTTTTAATTTGAATCTCCCTGATGGCTAGTGATGATGAACATTTTTTCATGTGTCTGATGGCCATTTGTATGCCTTCAATTGAAGAAGTGTCTGTTCACATCTTCTGCCCATTTTTTGATATGATTATCTGTTTTGTGTGTGTTGCGTGTCTGAAAAACAATCTGAGGGGTTTGAAGCGGTGGGGGGAACCAGGTGGTGGGTATTAGAGAGGGCACGGATTGCATGGAGCACTGTGTGTGGTGCAAAAATAATGAATACTGTCATGCTGAAAATAAATAAATAAATAAATAAATAAATAAATAAATAAATAAAAATTAAAAAGGAAGTCCCTTAACTCTGCAGAGCTAAGAGGGGCAGAAGAGTCTTCATGGAAAATGGCTGCTGGTAGCTTGCCCCTGTAGTAACTAACATTTATTGAGTTCTTATGTGTTTTACATGTGTTATCTCCTATTGTCACCACCTTGATTTTTTATGGGAGGGACTTGAGCACAGAGAGGTTTTCTTACTGCCAAAGACTATCCTTTCAAATACTGTGCTCTACCAACACTGACCAAGGGTCCAGGGAGCAAGATAAAGAAGCCCTCAGGTTTTCTTCTTAGTTACTATCTGGTCTGGTTCCCTGGGCTAAAAAAGGAGGCGGGGAGACTGGGTAGAACCTTTGGGCAGAAATAAAGAGCTGCATTAGGTGGCTCTCCATTGAAAACCCAGAGTAGCAAGAAAGGTACAAGGGAGGTCAGGGCCTTGTTACTTTGTTTTATGAAAAGTTATGAATAGTGGAAACCAAATCATTAGATTTATAAGTGAAACACAACAAAAGTTAGAATATTTCTTCCTAAGTGGTTAGACAGTCAGCATAGTTTGGCTTTAGTGAGCACTGGACGTGCCAAATTGAGCAGAGATTAAAGATGCTGATTCTGAACATGGGTTTCAGATCCTTCAAGAAAAATGTGTACTCAAACTAAGAAGGTGGGTTCCCTGTCACAAATATAGGACTACATTGGACAGAATTTTTTGAAGTGCTACACTAGAAAAGCACGAAACTTGGAGTCAAGAGACCAGGGTTCTGGTTACAACTTTGTTACTCACTTCTTCTGTGACCTTCAGCAATTCTGTTGCCATCTCTGGCTCTTAGTTAGCTCTCCTACAAAGTGAAGTGGACAGTTTCTAAGGGTCGAGAAATGACCAGAATCACAGAAAGAGATAGTGTTGGCTGAGACACTGGTGAATAAGGTGGTTGAGAAAAAAGAATGTTGTATGGAGGTTGTGACATTGAGGTATGGTGTCTGGGAACACATCTGGGGACTGCATTCATTCAGGTCCTCTGGGAAACAGATATTTAGGTGGAATTAGGTGTATAATCCCTCTGAAAGATAAGGGGTGGGGGGAGACAGAGCCTTCAGAGGACAATGCAAACCTGACCTCTAAGAAGGTAATGGGGGAAAGGAAGCAAGACAGAGCAAGGAGAACCACAAACTGCAATGGAGAGATAACAAACTCTTGGTCAACCCAACACAGTGCTTCAGAGCAAGACTAACCCTTAAAGAAGTCCCACATTGGGCAGAAATTGCCAGGCCCTAGTGGCCTTACTGTGTGTAGTCACTGCTTGGGAGATGCCCAGGAAGACATGGCCTTGACAAATAAGCTATCAGCTCTGTACGCCTTGCAGCTTAAAGGCACATTCTTCCTTAAAAGGAAATCCGGGGTACACAAAGATAGTGAAACTTGCCAAAGGACATAAAAGACAAGTGAGTGAGGTATCTAGGTTTCAGTTACCAAACACTTTCCTATGGAACTTCACTTTACCAAGATATTCTTTTAGGTTCAGATCTTGATCAGTTCTAAATTATTAGAAATATACAGATTCAATTCAATGAAAATAAGATTAGGCATTGGAAGTCCAAGTATAACAGGTGGTCTTTGGGGAGCTGGGAAGCAAGAAGCAACACCAAATCATTTCTTTGATACATAGAAACCTTCACCGTTTGGGATGTGACATGGATAAAGTATCAGCCTCTTTATTAGCAAAGTCTTTTCATCTTATTAACACACAGCTGACTTTTACCAAATGCCAAGTCTTTCACAAATAAACACACTGTGGGTAACAGTAGAACATGGTTATAAGTGTGTCTAAAATGAATGATCAACATAACTGTAGCTTTAATAACCTTGAGATATTCAGTTGAATTCATTTTAGCCATAGGCTATATTAGAAACACCTTCCATATATGGAGACCTATGAACTCATTCGATGAGCATCCAAAGGTCTGATATAGGAAAGCGTTAGCAGTATTGATTTAGGATTCTCTGAGAAACCAACTGTTGAAAGATCAAATGAGACACTTGGTTTCTCTAAAAAAAAAAAAAATCATCAATTGCAACTTTATGGTTTAGGAATTCCTTTGTCCTTAAAATGAAAACAAAGGCAGGGCAATAAGGTGAGGGGTGGAGGATTACCAGTAATCATGATCAGTTCACCTGAAGAGGCAGTGATATGCAGTAGAAAGAGATATGACTGGAGTTTAGGTAATATCTATCACTGACTAGCTGGATAATATTAACTAAGATATTTAAGCTATTTTACTCAATCAATAAAAATGTGTCATAGGTGAGATTTACATGAGATGATAATTATGGAAAAGTTCTGTAAGCTATAGAAATGTTTTTCACATGTTCAGGGCTTTCATCATGTATTACTGTGGCCCAGGCAAGCACTAATAGAGAATTAAATGCACAAGCTAGGAGACAGGCCACCTCGATTCAGTCCCAGTTATGAGCTAGGTTGAATTGTTTAATGTCTATGTGCCTCAGTTTCCTTATTTGTAAAATATGGGTAATGTAACCACTTACCTCATAAGATTGTTATGAGGATTATATGAGATGATACATATAAGGCACTTAGCACAGTGTCTGGCACACACAGTAAAAGCTTATCAAATGTTAGGTGATGTTATTGTTGTTGTTATGCTTTGAATCTTGAGTGTATCTACTAATGGCCTGGAAGACTTTCTCCATGTTTAATACTTGGACAATGATAATAGTGCCAGTAGTGCTAGCAGTGGTAACAGCAACACTAACAATAGTATCAAGATGCTTCCACTCTCATTGTGTTCCATGGCTAACACTAAACCTATAAGGTATCCAGTGCAAGACTCCATATCTTTGTTTTACAGATGAGAAAACTGAGGTAAACATAGTTGAAGGATTCACCCAAGACCACACAGTTAGTGCCATGGGCTTTGGATTCTGAATCCACTGTTCTTTTCAAAATACCTTGTTGTCTAACCAGGGAAAGGAGCACCTGCACGTGTCTCATCTACAAGACAAATATACTTTCCTATCAAAGTCCAACTCCTTTGCTCACTAACAGAGTATAATGCTTTTAAAAGCAAGAAAATATCCCCTGTGCTTCCCTGAGGACATCAAATTGGTCACTGATATCATCATAACAACAAAAATGAATATGATTTACAAATCCCACATACATGCAAGAGATGAATATTAAATTTATAAAAAGATATAATTATCTACTAATATCCTTTGCAGCAATAAGGGAAAATGCCAATAAAAAATTCTGGAAAGCATACAGGCGAAGAAGGACTTTCTCAGCTGGAAGACATGTAAAACAGCAGGAACCTTCTGGAAAAGTATATGGGCAGACATTATGAAGATCATAGACCCCCATTGTTATTTTCCTATAGAAAAATAAAGCATTGTAATAGAGCTTGAAGTCCGGAATTGTGATGCCACCAACGTTGGCTTTCTTTTTCAATATCCCTTTGGCTATTCGAGGTCTTTTCTGGTTCCATATAAATTTTAGCATTATTTGTTCCATTTCTTTGAAAAAGATGGATGGTACTTTGATAGGAATTGCATTGAATGTGTAGATTGCTTTAGGTATCATAGACATTTTCACAATATTTATTCTTCCAATCCAGGAGCATGGAACATTTTTCCATTTCGTTGTGTCTTCCTCAATTTCTTTCATGAGTACTTTATAGTTTTCTGAGTATAGATTCTGTGTCTCTTTGGTTAGGTTTATTCCTAGGTATCTTATGGTTTTGGGTGCAATTGTAAATGGGATTGACTCCTTAATTTCTCTTTCTTCTGTCTTGCTGTTGGTGTAGAGAAATGCAACTGATTTCTGTGCATTGATTTTATATCCTGACACTTTACTGAATTCCTGTATAAGTTCTAGCAGTTTTGGAGTGGAGTCTTTTGGGTTTTCCACATATAGTATCATATCATCTGTGAAGAGTGATAATTTGACTTCTTCTTTGCCGATTTGGATGCCTTTAATTTCCTTTTGTTGTCTGATTGCTGAGGCTAGGACCTCTAGTACTATGTTGAATAGCAGTGGTGATAATGGACATCCCTGCCGTGTTCCTGACCTTAGCGGAAAAGCTTTCAGTTTTTCTCCATTGAGAATGATATTTGCGGTGGGTTTTTCATAGATGGCTTTGATGATATTGAGGTATGTGCCCTCTATCCCTACACTTTGAAGAGTTTTGATCAGGAAGGGATGCTGTACTTTGTCAAATGCTTTTTCAGCATCTATTGAGAGTATCATATGGTTCTTGTTCTTTCTTTTATTGATGTGTTGTATCACATTGACTGATTTGCGGATGTTGAACCAACCTTGCAGCCTTGGAATAAATCCCACTTGGTCGTGGTGAATAATCTTTTTAATGTACTGTTGAATCCTATTGGCTAGTATTTTGTTGAGTATTTTCGCATCTGTGTTCATCAAGGATATCGGTCTATAGCTCTCTTTTTTGGTGGGATCTTTGTCTGGTTTTAGGATCAAGGTGATGCTGGCCTCATAAAATGAGTTTGGAAGTTTTCCTTCCATTTCTATTTTTTGGAACAGTTTCAGGAGAATAGCTGTCGTCATCAAGACAGCATGGTACTGGCACAAAAACAGACACATAGATCAATGGAACAGAATAGAGAGCCCAGAAATAGACCCTCAACTCTATGGTCAACTAATCTTCGACAAAGCAGGAAAGAATGTCCAATGGCAAAAAGACAGCCTCTTCAATAAATGGTGCTGGGAAAATTGGACAGCCACATGCAGAAAAATGAAATTGGACCATTTCCTTACACCACACACAAAAATAGACTCAAAATGGATGAAGGACCTCAATGTGCAAAAGGAATCCATCAAAATCCTTGAGGAGAACACAGGCAGCAACCTCTTTGACCTCAACCGCAGCAACATCTTCCTAGGAACAACGCAAAAGGCAAGGGAAGCAAGGGCAAAAATGAACTATTGGGATTTCATCAAGATCAAAAGCTTTTGCACAGCAAAGGAAACAGTTAACAAAATCAAAAGACAACTGACAGAATGGGAGAAGATATTTGCAAACGACATATCAGATAAAGGACTAGTGTCCAGAATCTATAAAGAACTTAGCAAACTCAACACCCAAAGAACAAATAATCCAATCAAGAAATGGGCAGAGGACATGAACAGACATTTCTGCAAAGAAGACATCCAGATGGCCAACAGACACATGAAAAAGTGCTCCATATCACTCGGCATCAGGGAAATACAAATCAAAACCACAATGAGATATCACCTCACACCAGTCAGAATGGCTAAAATCAACAAGTCAGGAAATGACAGATGCTGGCGAGGATGCGGAGAAAGGGGAACCCTCCTACACTGTTGATGGGAATGCAAGCTGGTGCAGCCACTCTGGAAAACAGCATGGAGGTTCCTCAAAATGTTGAAAATAGAACTGCCCTATGACCCAGCAATTGCACTATTGGGTATTTACCCTAAGGATACAAACGTAGTGATCCAAAGGGGCACATGCACCCGAATGTTTATAGCAGCAATGTCCACAATAGCCAAACTATGGAAAGAACCTAGATGTCCATCAACAGATGAATGGATCAAGAAGATGTGGTATATATACACAATGGAATACTATGCAGCCATCAAAAGAAATGAAATCTTGCCATTTGCGACAACCTGGATGGAACTAGAGCGTATCATGCTTAGCGAAATAAGTCAAGCAGAGAAAGACAACTATCATATGATCTCCTTGATATGAGGAAGTGGTGATGCAACATGGGGGCTTAAGTGGGTAGGAGAAGAATAAAGGAAACAAGATGGGATTGGGAGGGAGACAAACCATAAGTGACTTTTAATCTCACAAAACAAACTGAGGGTTGCTGGGGGGAGGGGGTTTGGGAGAAGGGGGTGGGATTATGGACATTGGGGAGGGTATGTGCTTTGGTGAGTGCTGTGAAGTGTGTAAACCTGGTGATTCACAGACCTGTACCCCTGGGGATAGAGTATTATGCCTCCATCAGAAAGGATGAATACCCAAATTTTGTAGCAACATGGACGGGACTGGAAGAGATTATGCTGAGTGAAATAAGTCAAGCAGAGAGAGTCAATTATCATATGGTTTCACTTATTTGTGGAGCATAACAAATAGCATGGAGGACATGGGGACTTAGAGTGGAGAAGGAAGTTGGGGGAAATTGGAAGGGGAGGTGAACCATGAGAGACTATGGACTCTGAAAAACAATCTGAGGGTTTTGAAGGGACGGGGGGTGGGAGGTTGGGGTACCAGGTGGTGGGTATTATAGAGGGCACGGATTGCATGGAGCACGGGGTGTGGTGCAAAAATAATGAATACTGTTATGCTGGAAATAAAAAAAATAAATAAAAAAAAAAAGAAAAAGAAAGCAAATTATATTAAGAATGGCTTCAGAAGCTAAAAGTTTTATTACAACACCTTGAAAGTAAGGGGGGGAATGTCCTTTTTTGTATGGCTTAATAAAGTCTTTTTTTGGAGGTGGGGAGGGACAGAGGTAGACAGAGAGAATCTTAAGCAGACTCCACACCCAAAACATATCCTGATGCAGGGCTTGATCTCATGACCCTGGGATCAGGACCTGAGCCAAAATTAAGAGTCAGACCTTTGGGGTGCCTGGGTGGCTCAGTGGGTTAAGCCTCTGCCTTTGGCTCAGGTCATGATCTCAGGGTTTTGGGACTGAGTCCCGCATAGGGCTCTCTGCTCGGCAGGGAGCCTGCTTTCTCCTCTCTCTCTGCCTGCCTCTGTGCCTGCTTGTGATCTCTGTCTGTCAAATAAATAAATAAAATCTTTAAAAAAAAAAAGAGTCAGACCTTCAACTGACTGAGCCACCCAGTTGCCCCTGTTTTTAATAACCATGGAAAAATTCACTTCCATCAAAGTTCAAATATATAAAACTGCACCAATTTGCAAAATTCCACATACAATGAAAGGAAGAGGAGTGCTCAGAGAAATGAGAGGTTCACAATTTAGCTCTCAAAGGCATAAGACATAAAATAAATGTTATAAAATAACATGGAACTTGTCCCTCAAATGGCAAATGTGTTCTGTGCACATTGGGAATCAGGTCTTCTTGAACAGGAATGACATATTTAAGTTGGTTATTGTAAATTGTTTGAGGGGAGGGACCATGTCTTACTCACCTACTTAGTGTAAGACACACTACTGGGCACTTAAAGAGGTGAGCAAAGTCCAGCCTCCTCCTGAAAATCACTACGACCTATGAGGGAAGGTGGTTAGCACACTTGATAAAAAGTTTGTAAATTACATGAATCAAAGGCAAAGTGTGAAAAGCTCCATGAGAGAAGCTTGAAAAGCCCTGGGAGTGCAGAAAAGGAGGATGATTCCACTTAGGGGGATATGGAATTCATCATGAAGGAAGTGGCATCCCATGTCCTCAAGGAATGGGAGAAATTCCAAAAATGGGGGGGGGGGGAAACATTAGAGGAATAAGGAACAGTATGAGCAAAGATTTCAAGGCAGAAAACTGAGGTGTAGTAATGCCAAGTTGGAATCACACTGAATTTAAATCCCAGCTTGGCATCCTAATAGCTGTAATTTTTAACAAGTTGCTTAGCCTCTTTGTGTCACATTAATTTGTCTCTAAAATTGGGATAATAATAGTACATTTCTTAAGACCTTTTTATAAAGACTAAGTATCCACAGCAGAGCCTGAGACTCAAGAAGCACTCTTCATATCTAAGGCATTTTTTCCTTTTTATTTTTTTAATTTTTAAATTTATTTATTTATTTTTTAATTAATTTTTTATTTTTTATAAACATATATTTTTATCCCCAGGGGTACAGGTCTGTGAATCACCAGGTTTACACACTTCACAGCACTCACCAAAGCACATACCCTCCCCAATGTCCATAATCCCACCCCCTTCTCCCAAACCCCCTCCCCCCAGCAACCCTCAGTTTGTTTTGTGAGATTAAGAGTCACTTATGGTTTGTCTCCCTCCCAATCCCATCTTGTTTCATTTATTCTTCTCCTACCCACTTAAGCCCCCATGTTGCATCACCACTTCCTCAAATACTATGCAGCCATCAAAAGAAATGAAATCTTGCCATTTAATTTTTAAATTTATTTTAATAAATTAATTTATTTTACTATACTTTTAATGCTATTCCGATCAAAATTCCACCGGTATTCCTCAAAGAGCTGGAGCAAATAATCCTAAAATTTGTATGGCATCAGAAGAGACCCCGAATCGCTAAGGAAATGTTGAAAAACAAATATAAAACTGGGGGCATCATGTTACCTGATTTCAAGCTTTACTACAAAGCTGTGATCACCAAGACAGCATGGTACTGGCATAAAAACAGACACATAGACCAGTGGAACAGAGTAGAGAGCCCAGATATGGACCCTCAACTCTATGGTCAAATAATCTTCAACAAAACAGAAAAAAATATACAGTGGAAAAAAGATAGTCTCTTCAATAAATGGTGCTGGGAAAACTGGGCAGCTATATGTAGAAGAATGAAACTCGACCATTCTCTTACACCGTACACAAAGATAAACTCAAAATGGATAAAAGACCTCAATGTGAGACAGGAATCCATCAGAATCCTGGAAGAGTACATAGGCAATAATCTCTTTGATATCAGCCACAGCAACTTCTTTCAAGATATGTCTCCAAAGGCAAAGGAAACAAAAGTGAAGATGAACTTTTGGGACTTCATCAAGATCAAAAGCTTCTGCACAGCAAAGGAAGCAGTCAACAAAACAAAGAGGCAACCCACGGAATGGGAGAAGATATTTGCAAATGACAGTACAGACAAAAGGTTGATATCCAGGATCTATAATGAACTCCTCAAACTCAACACACACAAAACAGACAATCATATCAAAAAATGGGCAGAAGATGTGGACAGACACTTCTCCAATGAAGACATACAAATGGCTATCAGACACATGAAAAAATGTTCATCATCACTAGCCATCAGGGAGATTCAAACTGAAACTACATTGAGATATCACCTTACACCAGTTATAATGGCCAAAATTAGCAAGACAGGAAGCAACATGTGTTGGAGGGGATGTGGAGAAAGGGGAACCCTCTTACACTGTTGATGGGAATGCAAATTGGTGCAGCCTCTTTGGAGAACAGTGTGGAGATTCCTCAAGTAATTATAAATAGAACTTCCCTATTTTATTATCATATAATGTATTACTTGTTTCAGGGATACAGGTATGTGAATTATCAGTTGTACACAATTCTCAGAGCTCACCATAGCACATACCCTCCCCTATGTCCATAACTCAGCCACCTCATCCCTTCCACCCTCCTCCCCTCCAGGAACCCTCAGTCTGTTTCCTGAGATTAAGAGCCTCTTATGGTTTTTCTCCCTCTCTGGTTTCATCATGTTTCATTTTTCCCTTCCTTCTCCTATGATCCCTTGTCATGTTTCTCAAATTCCTCATATCAGTGCGATCATATAATAATTGTCTTTCTCTGACTTATTTCGCTTAGCATAATAACCTCTAGTTTCATCTATGTTGTTACAAATGGCAAGATTTCATTTTTTGAGGGCTGCATAATATTCCATTGTGTATATATACCACATCTTCTTTATCCATTCATCTGTTGATAACATCTAGTCTTTTTCCATACTTTGGCTACTGTGGACACTAACTTGGCATTGTTTTTAAGTAATACATACAGTAGCCAAAGCTCACTTATATACCCTTTTCTCTCTTATCACATTTTGAGGTAATGAATTCCCTGCTTTTAAATTGCTCACAGCTTAAAGAGGTAGACAAAAAAATAGATCATTTTTCATAATTAAAAGTTTCCAAATAACATTAAGTCATTACCAATGTACTAATAGGCTGTGCACCTAAAGCTTATTTGTACCTCCATATTTGGAACTCTGAAGACATTTGTCAGTGGAAATACTGTATTAAGTTATTGTTGGACTAGTTCATCAGAAGCCATGTAAACCACAATGGGGCAAGTAGCCATACCTCACGGCCCCCATTGGAAGGTCTAGAATGGAAGCAGGAGGTTCCTTTCAGAGAGGAGAAGGAAAAGGAGGCCCTTATTCTCAACCTGAAAGTGGACCTAACAAGTAGGCAGCTCAACTCAGCCTTCAATCCACTCCATGGGTACTTCTCTTAGTTTCTTGTCCTGCTAAACCTACATGCTCTGAGAGAGCATCAAGTCATTCTGAATGGGACTCCAGCTAAGGCACAGGGACAAAGGCAGGGTAGGAAGGCATTGAGATAATAATTTATAAGTCAGGGACTAGATTTGGCTGATTCATCTGTCATATTCTCATCTTTTCTCATTTTATTTTGCAGCACACACACACACACACACACACACACACACACACACACATGACTGATGGAGGGAGATAGTCTGCAGTTTACATACAGAAAGCTGCATGGAGACAAGAACCATGACTGAACTTTGACCTTATTGACCCCAAATAGGATGATAGGTCCAGGAGTTGACCCAAGATTATCCAAGATCTGGAAAAGTGGAATTGGTAACAAGCACATAGCCCTAGATCTGTGATGTTTTGCCCCAACCCCCTTCCTCAATGTGCTCAAAGGAAAGAAAGTCTTCTCCCAGAGGTGATGAAAAGTTTGACATGGCCAAGAAAGTTTCTGTTGAAATGAGTTTATCATAACAAAGGTGCTGAAATTAAAAGCTAGTCTCTAGGGTTTCTGATTTCAAAATAATCAAGTCTCTGGTTATTGTCATGTATCAACACCATGTCACAGAGAGAGGGACAAAGATTGTTCTGCAAAAGCTAATACAGACAGGCAGCAAGTTCCCTTTGAGCTAAACTTATTTAAAACCTCTTGGGAGAACAAATCTAAATTGATCATGGAGCAATTGATCAATGATGACTAAGTGTGGCTCAACATTGACTGTCTTGCAACAGAGCGAGTTGTCTGAAGGAATGACAAATAAACCCTAAATCCACCCTTTTTGACAATATGTGAGTGCAACTCCAACATCGATTCTTTTGGCTTGCTTAACTACCTTGAATTCATTTTTTTTTTCCTGAAGAGAAGATTTTTGTTAGGATAGGGTGAGGGGTGTTACATAGTGAATGGTCAATGTGATTCCAGATTTAATTGGTAATTTTTAAATATAAATTTATATTGACTTTCAAGATGTAGAAAATTGATGAAGGCAAATGAATTCTCAGATCCATTGTTTTACAGTTTGCTAAGATAGACTCTTGGAATTGTACAGAGACAATATCATGGAGAGCCAACAAGACTATTTGAGTCAACAGAAGGAATGAAGCTTTTTTTTTTTTTTTTTTTTTTTAATTAACAAATATAATTTATTCTCATGTATCTAATAAGATTTGATATGTATTAAAGGTTCTTCCTTTCTTTTTTTTAATTTTTTTTTTATTTTTATTTCCAGCATAACAGTATTCATTATTTTTGCACCACACCCCGTGCTCCATGCAATCCGTGCCCTCTATAATACCCACCACCTGGTACCCCAACCTCCCACCCCCCGTCCCTTCAAAACCCTCAGATTGTTTTTCAGAGTCCATAGTCTCTCATGGTTCACCTCCCCTTCCAATTTCCCCCAACTCCCTTCTACATGGGGACTTAGAGAGGAATGAAGCTTTTAAATCAAATGTTTAATCAAAGTTTTAATCAAACTTTTCCTCCTGGGTCACCAATGGAAACAATATTAGATGAATGTAAAATACTCTTTGGTAACGTTATCCACATTGTTTGCAGTATATCTGGGAAAAGGTATGTGGGATGGGGACACTTTACAGCTCTACAGTTCCTTTATGTATTCATCTGTGGTTTTCTGTAGCATTCAGTGTTTCTCTATTGTTGACCTTAGAATGTATGCCATGCTCCGGCTATAGGGTGTGGAGGTAGTGATGGAAGAATTCTCATAAATGATTGCTTTGCAGGCTTCTTCTCTTCCTCTCAACTCTTAAATGCCAATGTTTTACAGGGTTCTTCTGCCTCAAACTTTTCTTTATCTAGACTGTAGATTCTATAGGGCAAGCTCAATCATTTTTGAGGCTTCAGTTACTAACTGCATGTATGCTTTTATATCCCCAAATGCCAACTGGTAATCTTTATCCAAATGTCCTTCAAACTCAGTGTGTCTCTCTCCTAAATCTTTTTTTTTTTTTTGTATTTTTGATCCTGATTAATTAGATCTTCTGCTAATCTAGAAAGTCAGAAACCTGGAAGTCATCCTAGACTCCTCTTTCTCCCAAACACACATATAAGCTATCAACTCCTATTGATTCTATCTTCTGAGTGCCCTCTCTGTTAATTTCTCTACTGATACTACCTTTAGTCCAAAGCACCCTATCTTGCCTTAATGTTTACTTTCCCATCAACCCCTTATAATCTATTCTCCATATTGTACCCAGAATGGTATCGCTAAACAAAACACAATCTGATCATATCCCTCCCTATTTATAAACATTCATTGCTTCCCCACTAACTATAGAATCAAGCCCAGTCTTGTCCCTCCATCCCCCAACACCAATGGGAGACTTCTTATTTCTGGAACAAATCATCCTGCTTCTTTCAGACCTCTATGCTTTTGGACCTTCTGACCAAATTCCCAAAATAGTGATGTAGTAATTAGGATAAACAGGCATTGGAATCACATATATCTAGGTTCAAATCTTGGCTCTGACTTATACTTGAACTAGCTATGTCAACTTACCTAATCTCCATGAATTCCACTTTCCTCATCCTTTACCTGGAGGTAAAAAAGGCACTTAACGTGTAAGAATAAATGAGATAGTATCTTTGACACATTTGTTATCAGTCCCTGTTTTCTCTACCGAGGGAGTACCCATCTAACACCCAAATATCCCCTCTTCTATGGAGCGTTTCTTAGCTAATGGTGCTGTAGTCTTGTCCTTATTTCCTTTGTACTCCCACAGGAACTTTTGTTCATACATAATTTTAGCCGCTTGCCCACTTGCACTCCAAGTACTTATTTGTACTTCCATCTCCTCCCTAGCACCAGGCTTAGCACCCAACCCAGTGAGCGTGCAGTAAGCATTTGTTAAATGCTGAATGAATGAGGCAGACTTTTGGAATGTTAGATTTAGCCTCTGGATTTGAAGGTGTAATATATCACAGGATAACCTCAGCTATGAGGAAGAGGGGATACTCTTGGTACTCCAGCGTCCCTTCAGCATTTTTATTTATGCAATAGTTCCCTTTGCCAAGCTTTTGTTTATCTGTAACTCTGACTTTCTCTCTTTTTCTGTCCTGTGAGAGGAGAGTTTCCAGTGATAATTCCATTGAAACATTCAGAGCTGTCAACATTTGCCTACACCCCTCTGCTCTGCCAGAGACTGCATCTGGGGAAGGCAAGACCAAAGCCATATTTACCCCAGACTGTCCTTCACCCACTCTGTGATCATTTGTGTTGAAGGAAGAAAGCAAGAACTCTTGTGATGATTATCCTACACAAATCCCTTGCCCTTTCTGGGCCTCAGTTTCCTTATTTATTAAGTGAGGCCTTACTAGATGATCTGAAAGTTTGTTCTCAGGGATAAAATTCTGAGGATAACCAATATTTCTCTGTTGGTTTGTAGAGATTTTACAGGGTTTTTACACATATTATCTCCCTCTATGAAATAATACCTCTGAGGTACATATTATCATCCCTATTTTTTTCTTTTTTTAATTTCATATCATTTTATTTCCTTTGCTCATATTTCAAATTAAGCTGAGGTTGTGGTAGCTGAATAGAATGGCTTGATCAGTTCTACAATTCCTATGAAGTCAAATCCCTGGCTCTATTTCCTTGTTATAAGGTCTTTCATGTAGACTGAGCTAAGCAAAGTGTCTCTGTGTCATGTGTACTTTAAAACACAATGCATTCATTACTATGCATGTTCTCAGGACAGTTTTGGTGGAGAGCAGAATGAAGAAAGAAAAAATGAAGAAGAGCCCAGGTGAATTAAGGGGAGAATGCACCTAGTCAGTGAGTGCTCTGTGGAAGGAGGTAGCTCAGGATCTCATTCCCTTAGACAACTCCAGGTGCAGTGAAAACAAAGGGGAAAATTGGAATAAAACTGAACACTGAGATCCTTAGTTCAACTCACAGAGACAGAAATTTCTTTTTCATTTCCTTTTCTTTCTCTTTTCTTGTTCTTTCTTTCTTTTTGTTCTTCTTTCTTTTTATAGAATTTCATCTTGAATTTTATCTGAGGACATCTTGATCTTGGATTTATAGATTTTATTATTGCACCTGTTCTCAAAAATAGGTTACCCCAAACTTAAACAATATCATCTTTGAAAAAGGAACCAGGTTGCATACTCCATATTCCAAAATTGCATATATATATTTTTATTTTTTTAATCTGGAAGAGCTCTTAAAGATCATTTAGTCTATTGATGATGAACATTTTTTCATGTGTCTGATAGCCATTGTTATGTCTTCATTGGAGAAGTGTCTGTTCATATCTTCTGCCCATTTTTTGATATGATTATCTGTTTTGTGTGTGTTGAGTTTGAGGAGTTCTTTATAGATCCTGGATATCAATATTCATCATCACTAGCCATCAGGGAGATTCAAATTAAAACCACATTGAGATATCACCTTACACCAGTTAGAATGGCCAGAATTAGCAAGACAGGAAACAACATGTGTTGGAGGGGATCTGGAGAAAGGGGAACCCTCTTACATTTTTGGTGGGAATGCAAGTTGGTGCAGCCTCTTTGGAGAACAGTGTGGAGATTCCTCAAGAAATTAAAAATAGAGCTTCTCTATAACCCTGCAATTGCACTACTGGGTATTGACCCCAAAGATACAGATGTAGTAAAAAGAAGGGCCATCTGTACCCCAATGTTTATAGCAGCAATGGCCACGGTCGCCAAACTGTGGAAAGAACGAAGATGCCCTTCAACGGATGAATGGATAAGGAAGATGTGGTCCATATACACTATGGAGTATGATGCCTCCATCGGAAAGGATGAATACCCAACTTTTGTAGCAACATGGACGGGACTGGAAGAGATTATGCTGAGTGAAATAAGTCAAGCAGAGAGAGTCAATTATCATATGGTTTCGCTTATTTGTGGAGCATAACAAATAGCATGGGGGACATGGGGAGTTAGAGAGGAGAAGGGAGTTGGGGGAAATTGGAAGGGGAGGTGAACCATGAGAGACTATGGACTCTGAAAAACAATCTGAGGGGTTTGAAGCAGCGGGGGGTGGGAGGTTGGGGGAACCAGGTGGTGGGTATTATGGAGGGCACATATTGCATGGAGCACTGGGTGTGGTGCAAAAATAATGAATACTGTTAACCCTGAAAATAAAAAAAAAGATCATCTAGTCTAACACTCTAATTTTACACACATGGAAACTGAGGTATAGAGAGGTGAAGGTACTTGCCTAAGGTCTCACAGAAAGTTAGCAGAGGAGTGAAATGAGAATATAGGTCTCTAAACTCCCAGTCCAAGTCTATCTCTATCTTTTTTAATGGTATCTGGTGTCACTTATTTACATCCTGATGCTAAAAGTGTGACAATACCTTGGTAGAAGAGAAAGGTAGAAAGAAAGGTACATCCATGATTCTGTTTAAAGGAAAAAATATATACAACTATTAATCAGTTGAATTAATACAAAATTATCACTACTACCGCCACCAGGATCTCTTTTTCCCCACCCCCACCACACCCACACATACATACACCCTGCTTGCCATGAAAAACTCAAATCTGTTGGTGAGCAAAACCAGCCCTGGTTCTGGATTAGCCTTTTCTGGGAATATATATACATACAAAATTTGGCAGGAGTTCAATCAGTGCAGCTCAAATACTCACACCCACACCAAATCCTGGGCAATATCAGTCTCCTGTCAAATGTGGACACTTTCTGGGAACTTGGGAATGATGATTATGGCAATCTGTGGCCCTGAAGATTCACAGGCCAGTTTAGGTGAATTCGATTAAGCAACTTGGTAAAGTGAAATAAGATTCAACATTCTATCATTTTAGCATTCTTAATGAAGGTTGATTAGTATCAAAAATGACCTCTTTTTTGAAAAATTGTTCTATTTTTCATATCTTTTAAAAAACTAAAATTCAGACTCAAAAGAAGAGTTGGTTTGTTTCGTATATTTCATGACTTCCACATACTTGTGAGCATAGACTTTCCTGGCTTATGATTTTGAACACTCCAAAGGGACTATTTCAAAAGGTAGGTAAAAGTGATGATGTAGGGCCACTTTTATGTAAGATACTGATTTTTACTGTGGAAGCACGACCTCAAACAGTAGTTTTGCTGGTGAGAGTAAGTGAAGTTCTTAATGCAAGCAGATGGATGCCTGAGGGGCAATAAGACTAGGTCCAGATCCTTCTTGCTGTGGAGAGCAGGGTGGGTAGATGGTTAAAGCTCCTATCCCTGTTACCAAGCTTGGCCTATGGTTCAGGGACTGAACAGGGTCAAACGCTAGCATGAAAAGTGTTCAGTTCTAGGGCTGAGTGGAGCTCATCCAGTCCTTGAATGGACGAGTTCCAGTCCTTGACTGACATCAACTCTCAGTAGAAGTGTGGTAGAGGAACTTGACAGAGTGGGAAGGAAAGATGAGGACATAGAAATCGAGAACCATGAAAGATCATACATTGAAGTGGGAAAGAGAATTAAAGCCAAAAAAGGGAGTAGGCAACTGATGAACCTGAAAGTAGTTCCATGGAATTAGCACCAGGACAGAGCAGAAATACTCTGTGAAATGTCATGCAGACCCAGTTATTGGATTACAATTTGAAGTTGCCTAATAGAAGAAATAAGACTTTCCCCAAAAGAAGGACACCAGAAAGATGCTTCAACTCTTGTTGTCAAAGGCTTGGAGAGTCCTAGGACACCTGGGCAGCCTAGTCAGTTAAAGGTCTGACTCTTGATTTCAGCTCAGGTCATGGTCTCAGGGTCCTGAAATGGAGCACTGAGCCAGGCTCTGTGCTCAGTGGGAAGTCTGCTTGAGATTCTCTGTCTCTTCCCACTTGCACTCTCTCTTTGCCTCTAAAATAAATACATCTTAAAAAAAAAAAAACAATAAGTCCTGGGGATATAACATATAGCGTGGTGGCTATAATTAACAATACTGTGTTACATATTTGAAAGTTGATAAGAAAGTAGATCTTGAAAGTACTCATCCCAAGAAAAAAAGTTTTTGTATCTTTGTAAGGTGACAGAAGTTAATTAGACTTATTGTGGTGATCATTTTCCAATATATATAAATATCAAACTATTTTGTTGTACACCTGAAATAAATATAATGCATGTCGATTTTTTTTAAATTTTTTATTTTTTATAAACATATATTTTTATCCTCATGGGTACAGGTCTGTGAATCATCAGGTTTACACACTTCACAGCACTCACCAAAGCACATACCCTCCCCAGTGTCCATAATCCCACCCCCTTCTCCCAAACCCCTCCCCCCAGCAACCCTCAGTTTGTTTTGTGAGATTAAGAGTCACTTATGGTTTGTCTCCCTCCCAATCCCATCTTGTTTCATTTATTCTTCTCCTACCCACTTAAGCCCCCATGTTGCATCACCACTTCCTCATATCAGGGAGATCATATGATAGTTGTCTTTCTCTGCTTGACTTATTTCGCTAAGCATGATACGCTCTAGTTCCATCCATGTTGTCGCAAATGGCAAGATTTCATTTCTTTTGATGGCAATGCATGTCAATTTTTAATCTCAATTTTAAAAATATAAAAGGCAGAAGAGTCAGGCTACTGTGGGAAATGATCACAAATACTGAATTTCAGAAATGTATGAGTGTAACAGCAGCTGAAGTGGACAATAGGGCCAAGCATATTTTAGAGAAGAAGGGGAAGCAAAGTTGAACTGTAAATCTGCTTATACTCAAATGAAAAACAATCAGTCCTATGTAAGGTTTAGTATAGAGACCACAGGGCAATACAAAGTCAGGGCTGAGGCAGCAGGAATGAACTTCACTTCTTCACCTCCCACTCATGTCTTAATCCTTGCAATCTGACTTTCATCTCTTCGACTCTTGGATTGTTCTAGCAAAGGTCGCTGTTATATATTAACTCATTCACCCATTAAACAAATATTTAGCAAGGACCTACACAGTGCTAGGCACTGAACTGGATATTTGCAATCCAAACAGGACTAGACAAGATCTAGCTTGCCAAACCAGAAACGTAGTCCAGCTTTCTTTCACTCTCTACATTTAACCTTTCACCAAATGCTTCCAGTGCTACCTTCTCAGTATGGCTGGACATGCATCTTCCCTCCATCCTCCCTAGTGCTTAGTCCTAGGCTTGTTACCATTCTCTTGTATTGCCATAATACTCCTCTTCTATCCCCACACTCTTTGGCATACTGACTGCCCACCAACTACCACAAATTTCATAATAGTAGGCTATTCTTAGAATACGGATACTTTAAAGATTTGATGGCTCCCCCATTTTTCCTCCAGAATAAATGTCGATGTTTTTGCTCTTCTATTTAAAGCTCTTCCTAATTTGATCTCTCCAACCCAAATGTTATAGTCTTACCTCCCATCACTCTCCCCTACAAACAACATGTTTGTGATGCCCACTCCCTTTCTCTGAATAGCATTGTTCCTAGTTACTTTCATGCTTCTGTGTCTTTGCTTATGCTGGTGCCTGTGATTTTTTTTAAAAAGATTTTATTTATTTATTTGACAGACAGAGATCACAAGTAGGCAGAGAGACAGGCAGAGAGAGAGGAGGAAGCAGGCTCCCTGCTGAGCAGGAAGCCAAATTTGGGGCTCAATCCCAGGACCCTGAGATCATGACCTGAGCTGAAGGCAGAGGCTTAACCCACTGAGCCACTCAGGCGTCCCGCTGGTGCCTATGATTACAATGCCATTTACACCCTTCCTGTTCACCCTTCAAGGTCCTGACCAATTACACCTTTCTCTGTATAAATAATTGTTCTACTTTTATAAGGCTTTCTCCCAACTATCTAAAAATCCCTATCATATCATATTAGTTATTTGCTTCCTTAAAGTTTCCACCAAGCCCCATCTTTGGAGAGAGCTAATAATTGGATTTAATTTATCTCTGCATCTCCAATGTTCAATATATAGTTTGGAGTGAATGAATGCATGCATAATCGAATGAGTTGGCTGATGAGTTTAATCACAACACTAGTAACAAGTAACTAGTAGTTAGTAGTTAGTAGTAGTACACTAGTAACAAGTAACTGCCTCTTGATCTTCTCTTACCTTGGTGGGTGTTACAGGAGAGTTTGATGTGTGGCTGTGTGTGCTCATGTGTTGTTACTCTATTGTGATTGTTAGCCATTACTGAATGATTTCCACTTTTTCCTGGTTCACATGGAGGTGGCTGGAGGATAGTCTGGTGAAACTGTCTGGGAGAATTTCAGCAGTGCCCTATCATCTAGGGCTGAGGCACTCTGGAGAAAACTGACCCTTAGTTATTCTGCTCAGGAGCTAGAGGTCTCACTTGTGGGTGTCAGAGTCTCCAGTTTATATCACCATCACACTGCAGAATGATGAGTTCCTATCCCCTTATCTCCTAGCACGTTGCCAAGAAGTTTTTGTTGTTTCTTTTCCTGTTTCCTTCTTTTTTTTTTTTTTAAGACTGAGAATTACATTTTATTTTATTTTTTAAAATTTCTTTTCAGCATAACAGTATTCATTGTTTTTGCACCCCACCCAGTGCTCCATGCAATCTGTGCCCTCTCTAATACCCACCACCTGGTTCCCCCAACCTCCCACCACCCGCTCGCTGCTTCAAACCCCTCAGATTGTTTTTCAGAGTCCATAGTCTCTCATGGTTCACCTCCCCTTCCAATTTCCCTTAACTCCCTTCTCCTTTCCATCTCCCCTTGTTCCCCATGCTATTTGTTATGCTCCACAAATAAGTGAAACCATATGAAAATTTCTTTCAGTTTCTTTCTGCAGATATCAGCCCATCACAGTATTTTATCCCAATGTTTTCCCTAAGCTTTTGAACCTTCTATAAGATGACTATTGTTAACTGAGAATGGAAGGTTTTATATAAAACTCATCTGTAAAATACTGTTCTTCAATTATAGCAGAACCCATTTGATTTCAGTATAGGTACTCAGACAGAAAGGTTAAATCTCAGTGGGCCTTCTCGTGGTTCATACAGGACATTAGTCAGTGTCTATTTACAGATAAAACATTTTAATTTTATTTAAAAAAACTTATAGAATTAGATACTTTATTTCTTTAAGATTTTATTTATTGAGTTTAGAGACAGAAGAAGGATGCAGGGAGGAGCAGAGGAAGAGGGACAAACTCCCTGTTGAGTGTCGAGCCTGATGTGGGGCTCAATCCCATGACCTTGAGATCACAACCTGAGCCAAAATTGAGAGTTAGATGCTTAACTAACAGAACCACCCAGGCATGTCATAAAACATTTTTAAAAACATAGTTTTGGGAATCGCTTCCATAATTCAGTTACATCATATAATGAGCACTTGTCATGTGCCAGAACTGTTCTAGGTTCTGAGGCTAAGGTGGCAGACAAGACAGGTCATAGTACTTATCTCGGTGAACAGCCAAGGGTGTATATAACACAGGTGGGGTGAGAATGGCAATGAGGAGATGCACAGAAGTATGTAACCAGTCAAATACATAAAATAATTGTCATTTGTCAATAGATGTGATGAAAAAAGTGATTCAAATTTAGATCTTCCAAGCACAGCACATTTCAAGTCATACAAAATTTACTTCCTATAGGAATATATAGGTGCCTAACCCTATGCAATCACTGAACAGATGGAAGATGGAAGATGGACAGAAGAAAGAAGGAATAAAAAAGGAATGAAAAAAAGAATAGAAAAGTTCACTTTGAATTTTAATTGTGATTGAACCAGTTTCAGATATGAAGGTCTTTTCCAAGGGAGATAATATTATTTCTAGACCTCCTTTTTGTCCCCTACCTGCCTCTCGCCACCACCAGGAGAACTGCCTGGATACAGGGCCCCTGTTGCCCTGCCATAACTTCCCATCACTGTTTAATTTGGCTTGTCATTAGATAAGTCATGCCCTACCTTGGGATACTTTGTTGTCCTCCCTTGAAGAGTTATGGTGAAGGACACAAGACAGAGACAGAGTGCTTGGTAAACTGAAGATTGGATAGGGCATTGGGATACCCAGCTACTAGTCTCAGTATAGCCATTAACTCACTCTGTGACCTAGGAGAGGCCATAGCATATCTCTAGGCCATGGCATCTCCAAAAATAAATAAAATAAAAAAAATTATAAAATGCAAACTTGAAAAAAAAAATAAAAAAAATAAAAAAAAAATAAAAATAGGAATCAGGAAAACCTGGCCAAAAAAAGGGCCACTTAAAATAGGCTAATATGATGCTTAGTCACAAAAGTATTCATAAAACCCTAGCCCATCACAAGATTGTATAAGAGTGCTTACAAATCATGCCATGTTACACTGGTCCTAGAGAGCAGCTGTACTGTTTTCTAGGCTGAGACTAATTTAGACTAGTACAAAAACCTAGTAATTATAAAATACTAAATACCAAAGCATCTGAAAAGGCAAACTACAACCAATGTAGTAGGCAGGGTATGTAACTAGCCTTGGGTAGGTAACTAGCAAGAAAAAGAGCCAGTTAGTTTGGCTGGTGTTTTCTTTTAGGTGTTCCTCCCCACATGGAAGTGATTTCTGGGTGTGCCCAGCCTGTAACCTTACTCAGGAGAGGATGGGTTGCTTGCTGTTTTCATAGGCTGTTTGTGGGCTCTCTTACCTGTGAAGCAAAGGAAGCATGTGTTTTTATTCCTCCTGCTTCTGTATAATAAATGGCCAGACTAAAACTGGGCTGTTCAATAAATATTCTTTTTATTACTGCAACTACCAGACACCCAGGATTTGGTTCCATAATTTATGACAGTGTTTTCTCCCTCTCTCTCTGCCAAGGTTTTCAAGATATAAAAAGTTTTGGCAGGCTCTCTTAGGTCTGATTTGGAAGCCAAATTCCATTTCTTATCTCTGCAGTGTCTACCAAATTCATCATCCATGCTTCTTCAATCTCAGTGGCTCTCTGCTCATGCTCAGGCTTTTGTCATCTTATATCTAGATCATTGCAGTAGCCTCTTCTTACGGGACTCTTTCTAAGGCAGAATCTGAGAACTCCTCTGCTCAGAAATCATTTATGACCTCCCATTTCTTATATAGAATTAAGTCTAAATTATTCTATTTTTTTCATTCCCAATTCCCTAAATTATCCCCCACTACTCAACTTTTCTAACTTTTTAAAAATTATGAAGTATTTTGATCTGGAAGGGAGGAGCAAGATGGCAGAGGCGTAGAAGACCTAAATTTTGTCTGGTCCCAGAAATTCAGCTAGATAGTTATCAAACCATTCTGAACACCTACAAACTTAACAAGAGATTGAAGAAAAGAAGAGCAGCAATTCTATCAACAGAAAAGCAACTGCTTTCTGGAAGGTAGGACATGTGGAGAAGAGAATCCAAGGTGTTATATGGGAAGACAGACTGTGGGTGGTGGGTGGAGCCTCCATCAGCTGGCTTCAGTCAAGTGATAGAGCATCGAACACAAAATCTAAACTTTTAGAAGTCTTCTCTGCTAAGGGATGTAGCTCCAATGGCTAAGTGTGTGGTGGAACACTTACTGGGAAAGTGTGGTCTCAGGATCCTCAGGGTCACAGGAAGATCAGGGGTGCCTGGGTGTGGCAGAGCTCCCAAGTCTTGGAGCGGGGAAGCTGGCTGCAAAGATGGAGCCCAGGAGTGGTCTCTCAGCTTGGGGTTGCCATAAGTGGTGATCCAAGGCATAGTTGGGTCACTACTCTTCCAGCAGGGAACCAACAAGGAGCAGATTACTTAGCCTGGCCCCTGAAAAGGGTGGTGCAATTCTGCCTTGGGCAAAGACAAGTGAGAATCACTGCAACAGGCCCTCTGACCATCAAGAACATCCAGCCAAGACGAAGTTTATCTATCAATGAGAGCTGCAAAACTCCAGCAGTAGGGGAATACAGCACGTGGAATACATGGCTTTTCCCACATGATTCTTTAGTCTTTCAAAGTTAATTTTTTTAAAAGTTCTTTATTTTTTCTTTTTCCTTTTTTTGAATTTTTCTTCTTTATTTTTTCAACCAACATCTTATCTTTTGAGTTCTTTTTAAAAAATATTTAAAAAAAAATTTCTTAAGGAATCTCCACACTGTTCTCCAAAGTGACTGCACCAACTTGCATTCCCACCAACCATGTAAGAGGGTTCCCCTTTCTCCACATCTTCTCCAACACATGTTGTTTCCTGTCATGCTAATTTTGGCCATTCTAACTGGTGTAAGGTGGTATTTCAATGTGGTTTATTTTGAATCTCCCTGAGGGCTAGTGATGATGAACATTTTTTCATGTGTCTGATAGCCATTTGTATGTCTTCATTGGAGAAGTGTCTGTTCATATCTTCTGCCCATTTTTTGATATGATTATCTGTTTTGTGTGTGTTGAGTTTGAGAAGTTCTTAATAGATCCTGGATATCAACCTTTTGTCTGTACTGTCATTTGCAAATATCTTCTCCCATTCCATGGGTTGCCCCTTTGTTTTCTTGATTGTTTCCTTTGCTGTGCAGAAGCTTTTGATCTTTTTTTTTTTTAATTTTTATTTTTTTTTATTTCCAGCATAACAGTATTCATTATTTTTGCACCACACCCCGTGCTCCATGCAATCCGTGCCCTCTATAATACCCACCACCTGGTACCCCAACCTCCCACCCCCCGTCCCTTCAAAACCCTCAGATTGTTTTTCAGAGTCCATAGTCTCTCATGGTTCACCTCCCCTTCCAATTTCCCCCAACTCCCTTCTCCACTCTAAGTCCCCATGTCCTCCATGCTAAATGAAATCTTGCCATTTGCGACAACATGGATGGAACTAGAGCGTATCATGCTTAGCGAAATAAGTCAAGCAGAGAAAGACAACTATCATATGATCTCCCTGATATGAGGAAGTGGTGATGCAACATGGGGGCTTAAGTGGATAGGAGAAGAATAAATGAAACAAGATGGGATTGGGAGGGAGACAAACCATAAGTGACTTTTAATCTCACAAAACAAACTGAGGGTTGCTGGGGGGAGGGGGTTTGGGAGAAGGGGGTGGGATTATGGATATTGGGGAGGGTATGTGCTTTGGTGAGTGCTGTGAAGTGTGTAAACCTGATGATTCACAGACCTGTACCCCTGGGGATAGAGTATTATGCCTCCATCAGAAAGGATGAATACCCAACTTTTGTAGCAACATGGACGGGACTGGAAGAGATTATGCTGAGTGAAATAAGTCAAGCAGAGAGAGTCAATTATCAGAAGCTTTTGATCTTGATGAAGTCCCGAAAGTTCATTTTCGCTTTTGTTTCCTTTGCCTTTGGAGACATATCTTGAAAGAAGTTGCTGTGGCTGATATCGAAGAGGTTACGGCCTATGTACTCCTCTAGGATTCTGATGGATTCCTGTCTCACGTTGAGGTCTTTTATCCATTTTGAGTTTATCTTTGTGTATGGTGTAATAGAATGGTCGAGTTTCATTCTTCTACATATAGCTGTCCAATTTTCCCAGCACTATTTATTGAAGAGACTGTCTTTGGAGAACAGTGTGGAGATTCCTTAAGAAATTAAAAATAGAGCTTCCCTATGACCCTGCAATTGCAGTACTGGGTATTTACCCCAAAGACACAGATGTAGTAAAAAGAAGGGTCATCTGTACCCCAATGTTTATAGCAGCAATGGTCACGGTCGCCAAACTGTGGAAAGAACGTAGATGCCCTTCAACGGATGAATGGATAAGGAAGATGTGGTCCATATACACTATGGAGTGTGATGCCTCCATCGGAAAGGATGAATACCCAACTTTTGTAGCAACATGGACGGGACTGGAAGAGATTACGTTGAGTGAAATAAGTCAAGCAGAGAGAGTCAATTATCATATGATTTCACTTATTTGCGGAGCATAACAAATAGCATGGAAGACATGGGGAGATGGAGAGGAAAAGGGAGTTGAGGGAAATTGGAGGGGGAGATGAACCATAAGAGACTATGGAATCTGAAAAACAACCTGAGGGTTTTGAAGTGGCAGGGTGTGGGAGGTTGGGGGAACCAGGTGGTGGGTATTATGGAGGGCACGGATTGCATGGAGCACTGTTGTGGTGCAAAAGCAATGAATTCTGTTACGCTGAAAAGAAATTTAAAAAATCTTTTTTTTAATTTTTATTTTTACAGTCATATTCTATCCCTTAATTGTATCTAACCTTATTTTTTGTATATATACAAGTTTTTTTTTAATTCTGGGATACAGTTTCTTCTATCAGAACATTATATACCCTAAATGCATTGCATGGCTTTGTTCTTTTCTCTCACCTGATCACATTCTCTCCTTTTTTTTTTTTTTTTGTTTAATTTTTTTCTTTCTTTTTTCAACCAACTTCTTATCTTACCAATTCCTTTTTAAAAATATTTTAAAATTTTCATCGTTATAGTCATATTCCATCTCTTCATCATATTTACCCTTATTTTTGTATATAAATAAGATTTTCTTTCTTTAAAATTTTGAGAGACAGCTTCTTCTAACAGACCAAAATACACCCCAGATCTAATGTGTAGCTTTGTTCTATTCACCAGCCTGATCATATTCTTTTTTTTTTCCTTTCTTTCCCCCCTGGTTTTGGGTCTCTTCTGATTTTTTTCAGTGTATATTTTTCTGGGGTGGTTGTTACCCTTTTAACATTTTGTTCTCTCATCTATTCTTCTCTGGAAAAAATGACAAAACAGAAAAAATTTACCTCAAAAAGAAAAAGAAAGGAACAAAGGGCAGTACTAACTGCAAGGGACCTAATCAATATGGACATTAGTAAGATGTTGGAACTAGAGTTCAGAATGATGATTATAAAGATCCTAGCTGGGCTTGAAAAAAAAAGCATAGATGATATTAGAGAATCTATTTTCTGGAGAAATAAAGAACTGAAATTTAATCAAGTCAAAATTTAAAAAGCTATTAATGAGGTGCAATAAAAAACGGAGGCTCTAACTGCTAGGATAGATGAGGCAGAAGAGGGAGTTAGTGATATAGAAGACCAAATGATGGAGAATAAAGGAGCTGAGAAAAAGAGAGCTAAATAACTACTAGATCATGAGGGGAGAATTCAAGAGATAAGTGACACCATAAGACAGCACAATATTAGTGTAATTGGGATCCCAGAAGAAGAAGAAAGCAAGAGATGGGCAGAAAGTATACTGGAGCAAATTATTTCAGAGAACTTTCCTAATTTGGGGTTGGAAACAGCATCAAAATCCAGGAGGCACAGAGAAACCCCCTCAAAAATCAATAAAAATAGGACAACACCCCATCACCTAAAAGTAAAACTTACAAGTCTCAGAGACAAAGAGAAAATCCCAAAAGCAGCTCAGGACAAGAAGTCTGTAATCTGTAACAGTAGAAACATTAGACTGGCAGCAGACCTATCTACAGAGTCTTGGCAGGCCAGAAAGTATTGGCATGATATAATCAGAGCACTAAACAAGAAAAATATGCAGCCAAGAATATTATATCCAGCTAGGCTGTCATTGAAAATAGAAGGAGAGAAAAAGCTTCCAGGACAATTAAAAACTAAATGTGAATGCCCAAACCAGCCTTACAGGAAATATTGAAAGGAGTTCTCTAAGCAAAAAGATCACCTAAAAGTAACATAAACCAGAAAGGAAGAGAGACAATATGCAGTAACAGTCACCTTACAGGCAATACAATGACACTAAATTCGTATCTTTCAATAGTTACCATGAATATAAATGGGCTAAATGTCCTAATCAAAAGAAACAGGGTATCAGATTGGATTAAAAAAAAAGACCCATCAAGATGCTGTCTGCAAGAGTCTCATTTTAGATAAAAAACACCTCCATATTTAAAGTGAGGGGGTAAAAAACCATTTACCATGCTAATGGACATCAAAAGAAATCTGGGGTAGCAATCCTTATATCAAACAAATTAAATTTTAAGCCAAAGACTATAATAAGAGATGAGGAAGGACACTATATTATACTTAAAGAGTCTATCCAACAAGAAGATCTAACCATTTTAAATATCTATGCCCCTAACATGGGAGCAGCCAATTATACACTAATTAGTAACAAAATCAAAGAAACACATGACAATAATACAATAATAGTAGGGAACTTTAATAGCCCCCTCACTGAAATGGATGGATCATCAAAGCAAAAGATCAACAATGAAATAAAGGCTTTCAGTGACAAACTGGACAAGATGGACATCACAGATATATTCAGAACATTCCATCCCAAACCATCAGAATACACATTCTTCTCTAGTGTACATGGAACATTCTCCAGAATAGATCACATCCTGGGTCACAAATCAGGTCTCAACCAGTACCAAAATATTAGGATCATTCCCTGCATATTTTTGGACTACAGTGCTTTGAAACTAGAACTCAACCATAAGAGGAAAGGTAGAAAGAACTTAAATACATGGAGGCTAAAGAACATCCTACCAAAGAAGGAATGGGTCAACCAGGAAATTAAAGAAGAATTTTTAAAATCATGGAAACAAATGAAATGAAAACACAACTGTTCTAAATCATTGGAATGCAGCAAAGGTGGTCCTGAGAGGAAAGTATATAGCAATACAAGCCTTTCTCAAGAAACAATAAAGGTCTTAAGTACACAAAATACACAACCTACCCCTACACCTAAAGGAGCTTGAGAAAGAACAGCAAATAAAACATAAACCCAGCAGGAGAAGAGAAATAATAAAGATCAGAGCAGAAATCAATGAAATAAAAACCAAAAGAACTGTAGAACAGGTCAGCAAAACTAGGAGCTGGTTCTTTGAAAGAATTAATAAGATCGATAGACCCTTGGCCAGACTTACCAAAAAGAAAAGAGAAATGACCCAAATTAATAAAATCATGAATGAAAGAGGAGAGATCACAGCCAACACCAAAGAAATACAAACAATTATAAGGACATATTATGAGCAACTATACACCAGCAAATTAGACAACCTGGAAGAAATGGATGCATTCTTAGAGATGCAAATCTACCAAAGCTACCAAAACTGAACCCGAAAGAAATAGAAAACCTAAACAGACCCATAACCAGTAAGGAAATTGAAGAAATAATAATAATAAAAAAATTGCAACAAACACGAACTCAGGGCCAGATGGCTTCCCAGGGGAATTCTGCTAAGCATTTAAGCAAGAATTAATACCTATTCTCTGGAAACTATTTTGAAAAAAATAGAAATGGAAAGAAAACTTCAAAACTCATTTTATGAGGCCAGCATTACCTTGATCCCCAAACCAGACAAAAACCCTATCAAAATAATTACAGACCAATATCCCTGATGAACATGGATGCAAAAATTCTCACCAAAATACACCAATAGGATCCAACAGTACATTAAAAGGATTATACACCATGACAAAGTGGGATTTATTCCTGGGCTTCAAGGTTGGTTCAATATCCACAAATCAATCAATGTGACATGATATATTAATAAGAGAAATAACAAGAACTGTATGATACTCTCAATAGATACAGAAAAAGCATTTGACAAAGTACAGCATTCTTTCTTGATTAAAACTCTTGACAGTGTAGGGATAGAGGATACATACCTCAATATCATCAAAGCCATCTATAAAAAACCCACAGTGAATATCATTCTCAACGGGAAAAATACTGAGAGCTTTCCCCCTAAGGTCAGGAACATGGCATGTATGTCCACTATCATCACTGCTATTCAATATAGTACTAGAACTTCTAGCCTCAGCAATCAGACAACAAAAAGAAATAAAAGGCATACGAATTGGCAATGTAGTCAAACTCTCACTCTTTGCAGATGATATGATACTCTATGTGGAAAACCCAAAAGACTCCATTCCAAAACTGCTAGAACTCATACAGGAAGTCCATAAAGTGTCAGGATATAAAATCGATGCACAGAAATTAGTTGCATTTCTATACACCAACAACAAGACAGAAGAAAGAGAATTTAAGGAGTCAATCCCATTTACAAGTGCACTCGAAACCATAAGATGTCTAGGAATAAACCTAACCAAAGAGGCAAAGAATCTGTACTCAAAAAACTATAGAATACTCATGAAAGAAATTGAGGAAGACACAAAGAAATGGAAAATATTCCATGATCATGGATTGGGAGAACAAATATTGTGAAAATGTCTATGCTGCTTAAAGCAATCTACACATTTAATGCAATCCCTATCAAAATACCATTGATTTTTTTTCAAAGAAATGGAACAAATAATCCTAAAATTTATATGGAACCAGAAAAGACCCCAAATAGCCAGTGGAATGTTGAAAAAGAAAACCAAAGCTGGTTCACAATTCCAGACTTCAAGTTCTGTTACAGAGCTGTAACCATCAAGACAGTATGGTACTAGCAGAAAAAGAGACACAAAAATCTGTGGAACAGAATAGAAAGTGAAGAAATGGACCCTTAATTCTATGGTCAACTAATCTTTGACAAAGCAGGAAATAATGTCCAGGGGAAAAAAGACATCAACAAATGATGTTGGGAAAATTGGACAGCCACATGCAGAAGAATGAAACGACCATTTCCTTACCCCACACACAAAAATAGACTCAAAATGGGTGAAAGACCTAAATATGAGCCAGGACTCCATCAAAATCCCCAAGGAGAATGAGGCAACAACCTCTTTGACTTTAGCCACAACAACTTCTTCCTAGAAACATCGCCAAAGGCAAGGGAAGCAAGGGCAAAAATGAACTATTGGGACTTAATCAAGATAAAAAGCTTTTGCACAGCAAAAGACACAGTCAACAAAACCAAAAGACAACTGACAGAATGGGAGAAGATATTTGCAAATGACATGTCAGATAAAGGGCTTATATCCAAAATCTATAAGGAACTTAGCAAACTCAACACCCAAAGAACAAATAATCCAGTCAAGAAATGGGCAGAAGACATGAACAGATATTTCTGCAAAGAAGACATCCGGATGGCCAACGACACATTAGAAAGTGCTAACATCACTTCGCATCAGGGAAATACAAATCAAAACCTCAATGAGATACCACCTCACACCAGTCAGAAAGGCTAAAGTGAACAAGTCAGGAAACGACAGAGACAGATGTTGGTGAGGTTGCAGAGGAAGGGGCACCCTCCTACACTGTTGGTGGGAATGCAAGCTGGTGCAGTCACTCTGGAAAGCAGTATGGAGGTTCCTCACAGAGTTGAAAATAGAGCTACCATATGATCCAGCAATTGCACTACTGGTACCTAAAGATACAAATGTAGGGGTGCCTGGGTGGCTCAGTGGGTTGGGTCACTGCCTTCGGCTCGGGTTGTGATCCCAGGGTCCTGAGATGGAGTCCCGCATCAGGCTCTCTTCTCAGCGGGGAGCCTGCTTCTCCCCCACACCCCCGCCTGCCTCTCTGCCTACTTGTGATCTCTGTCAAATAAATAAACAAATCTTTAAAAAAAGATACAAATGTAGTGATCCGAAGGAGCATTCACACCCCAACGTTTATAGCAACAATACCCACAATAACCAAACTATGGAAAGAACCTAGATATCCATCAACAGATGAATAGATAAAGTAGAAGTGAGATATATATATATATATATATATATATATATATATATATGGAACTAATTATTTATTTCTCATAAATAATTGAAAGTGTATTGAATATGTAGAGTGATCTGGGGAATTATCATCTTTGTGATATGATTTTTACATCCATGAACATAGTGTATCTTTCTTCCCATTACTTAGATCATCTTTTATGGTTTTTAAAACAATATTGTAGAATTTTATCTACAATATTGTGCATAGTGCATATAGTGCATACATGCCCATAGACTTGTTTCTAAGAACCTGTTGCTATTGTATTTATTTTATTTTTATTTTTTATTTTTATTTCTTTTCAGCGTAACAGTATTCATTGTTTTTGCACCACACCCAGTGCTCCATGCAATACATGCCCTCCCCAATACCCACCACCTGGTTCCCCCAACCTCCCACCCCCTGCCCCTTCAAAACCCTCAGGTTGTTTTTCAGAGTCCATAGTCTTTCATGGTTCACCTCCCCTTCCAATTTCCCTCAGCTCCCTTCTCCTATCCATTTCCCCATGTCCTCCATGTTATTTGTTATGCTCCACAAATAAGCAAAACCATATGATAATTGACTCTCTCTGCTTGACTTATTTCACTCAGCATAATCTCTTCCAGTCCCGTCCATGTTGCTACAAAAGTTGGGTATTCATCCTTTCCGATGGAGGCATCATACTCCATAGTGTATATGGACCACATCTTCCCTATCCATTCGTCCATTGAAGGGCATCTTGGTTCTTTCCACCGTTTGGCAACCGTGGCCATTGCTGCTATAAACATTGGGGCACAGATGGCCCTTGTTTTCACTACATCTGTATCTTTGGGGTCAATACACAGTAGTGCAATGGCAGGGTCATAGGGAAGCTCTATTTTTAATTTCTTAAGGAATCTCCACTCTTCTTCAAAGTGGCTGCACCAACTTGCATTCCCACCAACAGTGTAAGAGGGTTCCCCTTTCTTCACATCCTCTCCAACACATGTTGTTTCCTGTCTTGCTAATTTTGGCCATTCTAACTGGTGTAAGGTGGTATTTCAATATGGTTTTAATTTGAATCTCCCTGATGGTTAGTGATGATGAACATTTTTTCATGTGTCTGATAGCCATTTGTATGTCTTCATTAGAGAAGTGTCTGTCCATATCTTCTGCCCATTTTTTGATATGATTTATCTGTTTTGTGTGTGTTGAGTTTGAGGAGTTCTTCACAGATCCTGGTTATCAACCTTTTGTCTGTACTGTCATTTGCAAATATCTTCTCCCATTCCGTGGATTGCCTCTTCGTTTTCTTGATTGTTTCCTTTGCTGTGCAGAAGCTTTTGATCTTGATGAAGTCCCAAAAGTTCATTTTCGCTTTTGCTTCCTTTGCCTTTGGAGACATATCTTGAAAGAAGTTGCTGTGGCTGATATCGAAGAGATTACTGCTTATGTTCTCCTCTAGGATTCTGATGGATTCCTGTCTCACGTTGAGGTCTTTCATCCATTTCAAGTTTATCTTTGTGTACAGTGTAAGAGAATGGTTGAGCCCCGAATTGCTAAGGAAATGTTGAATAACAAAAATAAAACTGGGGGCATCATGTTACCTGATTTCAAGCTTTACTACAAAGCTGTGATCACCAAGACAGAATGGTACTGGCATAAAAACAGACACATAGACCAGTGGAACAGAGTAGAGAGCCCAGATATGGACCCTCAACTCTGTGGTCAAATAATCTTCGACAAAACAGGAAAAAATATACAGTGGAAAAAAGACAGTCTCTTCAATAAATGGTGCTGGGAAAACTGGACAGCTATATGTAGAAGAATGAACCTATTGCTATTGTAAATGGCATACTTTTAAATTATATTTTCTTTTTTTATTAAAATTTTTTGTATTTATTTGACATAGATCACAAGTAGGCAGAGAGAGAGAAGGAAGCAGGCTCCCCGCTGAGCAGAGAGCCTGATGTGGGGCTCAATCCCAGGACCCTTAGATCACGACCTGAGCCAAAGGCAGAGGCTTAACCCACTCAGCCACCCAGGCACCCGTTAAATTATATTTTCTTTCTTTTTAAAAAAAATTTAATTAATTTAATTTTTTATTCAGCATAACAGTATTCCTTGTTTTTGCACCACACCCAGTGCTCCATGCAATCCGTGCCCTCTGTAATACCCACCACCTGGATCCCCCAACCTCCCACCCCCCGCCCCTTCAAAACAGATTGTTTTTCAGAGTCCATAGTCTCTCATGATTCACCTCCCCTTCCAATTTCCCCCAACTCCCTTCTCCTCTATATTTTCTAATTGTGTGTTGCCATCGTTTGCTTTTCTAACCCATTGTAATAAGTTTCTCCCTTATTATTCTGCTAACATTACTCTCATTTATAGTTCCAACTAAAAAAGTCAAATGGACATATTGCAGACCATAATTTTTGTGGTATTTAACATTCTTGACCACTTCCTTATTAAAACAGGTCTTTTCTCCTTTGTCTTCATAAAATTATGTTCCTGGTTTTCCTCCAACTTATTTTCACTCTCCTTTCTGCATATCTGTCTACCAGGGTGCTGTTGACTCTTTTTTACCTTGATTATGGGAGACCTCAGCACTGCATGGCATCAATGACTCTATGCACTGAATCTTTATAAAACTCCATTCAAAACCTCCAACTTAAGATCCAGACCCATAGATCACATCACCCACTGGAATTTCTGCTTAGATAGACCACAAACTCCCTACACTAAGCATGTCCAAAACTGAAGTCCACATTTCTTCCTCTCAATCTGCCTTTCTTCTTGTGTTCCCAATATCCATGAATAATTCCACCAGCTACTCAGGTGCTCAAGCAAGAAAGTTGGCAGTCATCTTTTACTACTCCATCTCCTTCACCTCAGCACCTGCTCTGCAGATCCTTCTTTAATTTAATTGTCAGAGTGAACATTTCAAAATGCAATAGAATATCATTTTCTTGATTAAAACTCTTCAAAGTTCCCTAAAACCTGACCCTCAAGGCCTTTCATGTTCTCATTCTGCTTATGTTAACATGGCCTTCCCCAGCTACCTTGCTGATCTTTCTAGCGTCATCTCAGCTGATGTCTTGTTCTTCTATTTTCTATCATAGTTAATGACACCCCATTTCATTTGCCTATGTCAGAGGCCCAGAATTGATCCTTGATTTCTAGCTCTTTATTCATCCAATTAGTCTCCAAGTCCTATGCATTTTTTCTTCATCCATTTATCCAACCGCCTGTCCTCTCATTAGATATTTTAAGTAACTCCTGGAAAGAAGAACAACAGTATTTCCCAGTTCACTGGATGCTCTCCTTAGAGTGGACCGAAAGACATGATGATAGGATCCCGAACTACTTAATCTTCTCAGAGATACTGAGTTCATCCTCCTTGAGGTGGTTGCAGTCCAGGTCCAGCTGACACGGTCATTCACAGATAGATGTCTGACGTCACATCCAAATGCTAGCCTCTAAGCAAACACACTTGTGTCAAAAAGTTGTGGATACAGGAAAACTTGGCAGAACTGGAAGGGGGTCAGTGAGGTATTGTAGAAAGTACATTGAATTAGAAATCAGAGAAACCAGACTAGTTCCTTTTTTGCCAGCCACCAGTGTTGTTATATCTCTGAACTTCTGCTTCTCCAGCTGCAATTTAGGGAAAAAAGTTGGGGCCTACACAACCTATTTCACAGGACATCCTAAAAAAGCAGTGAGATAAAAGATAGGTGCTTGTCTTGTGGCTTGTTTATCTGGAAACTGATCTAATCCTCCTGATAAGAATGCAAGCTCCTTAATTTCAAGGACTGATATTTTCTCATTTGTCATTCATTTATTCATTGTCAGTCAACAAAACTTTATAAAGTGCCTACTATGTGCCACCAAGTATGTAGGATATAGTAGTGACCAAAATAGACAAAATCCCAACTTTCACAGCCTCACTATTTGCAAAGGCAGACAGTCATGACTGACTTTCCTGATGAGAGCTGTGGAAAGAAGAACACAGTGAAGGGGCTGCCCTGATGCTCTCCCAGCCCACAAATCAGAGGGTAGAGTGGTCTTTCTGAGACCATCTGTCCCACATGGCACTCTCTGTGAAATTAACATGAACATGCACAAGATATCAGGAGCAGTCACCATGAGCTACAAACTGAGATGTTAAAAAAAAAAAAAAAAAAAAAAAAAAAAAAAAAAAGCTTTACTATTCAGTAGACATTTAAAGAGTCCCTTTTTGTACTGTGAAGTATTCTAGATGAATAAGACATAATTTATACACCACCAGGCTTACAGTCTTGTGGATTTTTTATGGGTTATTTTAAGTAGTGACCCACAAAGGAAATATGAAGTATTAATAACTGGTGTTACTTTCAAAATGTGAAACTAGAGATGTTTTTGGTCCCATGCTTCCATGTTTTTCAAGTGCTCTATTATGAGCATTTGTTACTTGAACTATTTAAAAAATAGAAAAGGGGAAAAAGCAACCCATACATTTTGTAACTATATGCCAAAACAGGTCATTTTTCAAACTAATCTGAGAAGCTTGACTTGTTGTTGGAACCCTAGCCAATTCCATTTATAAATTTTCAGTTTCCATTCTATGGTTTTTAGTTACTGTGGAGAGTACAAGCAATTAGAAATACACCTTTAAACTGAATGGAAATATGGAACTCTTATGTACAAGTCATGAAAAAAATTTCAGAAAAATTGTATGAAAAACACTCAGTTATCAAATGTACAAGAAAAACATTTTGTCTCCTTTCCCCTAACAAGAAAAGAATTAGAAGAAAAGTAATCATTACAACTATTTTAGAAAAGGGGATGGGAAAGAATATAAGAGAAAAGATGAACAGAAATAATTGCATAGAGGAAGCAAAAATCCCTAAAGAAAAGAAAAAGAAAAAGAGCAAGGAGAGGGGATGGAGAAGATGGGCTAAGAGATGTTAACATTTAGAAATAGACAAGCGAAAGGCTTGCAAACAGGAATGTTAGGATGCCAGAAGATTGACAATGGTGCCAGAGTGTGTGTTTAATGCAAAAACAAGTGGATAAATGTCAATGAGCTAGCTTTAGAGTCTTATAAGAAATCAAGAAAGATCATGAACCTAAACCAAAGGAGATGGTCTCTGAGGCAGTCTCTTGAAGCACTGATGTACAGCAGTGATAGGGCATTGAACACCATGCTTGGTACCTGAAAGTAAGGGTGGCCCTCACTTGAGAGACTCAGTTATTTGTCACTGAGTCCAGGGATGAGAAGTTTAAGCCACCATGTAAGGTGCCAGGGGGAAGGCTCTGCATTGGAATCAGGTCCAGGAGTTGCAAGGTGAGTTCACATCCACTAGATCAGTAGCATGTTAGATCATCCTGTCCATGAGGTGTTAGGATACTATCTGCTCCCATTTTTACAGATGGACAAACTGAGAGCAGTAACATGGTTTTTCCACAATCAATGAATGGCTGGACTAGACAAAAGTCCATATTCTAGGGTAGAAGTCCTTCCCTGCATGCTCATTTATCTCAAAATGAATTGACCTTGAGAAGGGCTGTACATGAACCAAGTAATTAACCACTCACCACAGCACAGCCTAGTGAGGGATCCCCTCACTCTTCACCCACCCTATGTTAACCCCCCACTCACTCACACATTGAGGGAGCATGGACCCTTGTCCAACCTTGAGCTCACCTAGGTTGGGATGGACTAAGGTTCTGGTGATGATGCGTGTCCCTCAGATAAAAAGCACAATGACCCCAGGTACTGATGGATCTCAGGAGGCATATCATAGAAGCATCAGGACTGCTCTGAGCTCCCCACCTTGGAGAAAACTGTGGGCACAGGACCACACAGAACATTTAGGGACATGAGAAACTAATCTAAGCAGAGGCCTGGGGCAAGGCTTCCAAGTGTCTCCTCTGTGTACTAGGGGAGGGAAGAACTGATTGCAGACTTGAACCATTCACCAATTTATAGGGAAAAGAAAACTTTTGTTCAGAGATGCAGGCCTCAGAAATGTCACATCTAAGGCAAATGTGAAGAGAAGGCAGGTTCAGTTTCCACTGAGTGAGTATCCATTCTTGGAGACTATGAGGAAACTGAATATTGGACAGAAGCTTTTGCAGAAAAGAAAATAAGCTCTTTCTTATTTTTCTTTAAACACACATGCACTGTAGCCCTGCCTCAACAGCCCTTTCATGCCATGTTCTTCTCCAGGGAAGGGACACAGTGAAGCAAGAGGAACCCAACTCAGGAAGGGAGGACCAGAGCCCTGCAGTCTAATTCTAGTGCAGCCACTTAGTCTTTGGGTGACTGTCTGTGACCTAATACCTCCAAGCTCCTTTCCCCTTCTTCAAATGGGATAGTCATGGCTACCCCTTAAGGTTATTATAAATAAGAGGACAGGAGAAAGACCCTTTAGAAAGGATTTGCAGACCCTGTAGGCTGAGAGACTGTTGTGCAGGTGTGTGATCAGGGGCCTCAGTGCTCCCTAGCTCCAGGGAGATAGAGAGAGTGAGGCCCTGAGAAGGAAGCATTTGCCCAAACTCACCAAGAAAGCCAGAAACTAGCATTGGACATGGGCATATGACCCATGAGCTCAGGCGGGATGTCCAGCACCTGGTGAAACTGGCATCATCACACTGAGAATATATAGCCAGGAACAGGCTGGGTTGCTGCTTGCAAGAAATAAAGAGCCTCTGCCAACACCCTTCCTTTCCCTGCCAGGGAAGGAAATAAGAGAACTAGGCTTCGTTTACCTATTTCAGTTTCCAAAACTTCTAATGGTCTTTAGGAAGTGAAGGAGCAGCTAATTTTTTTTTAATTGAAGAAAAGAAAAGAGAAAAGAATGCAGGACATGGCCAAGTATGCATCCTACTCCCTCCAGACACATAGTTTGACCCCACACCCTTCATCAAGGAGAGGGGCCATCTTCCAGATGACAGTATCCTATAGCAGGCCATGGACAAAGGCAACTCAGCTGCAAAGCCCTTATTTCCTGAGTCTGCCCTAAGAGGGAAACATCACCATGTCATGTAGAGACCCCTCTGTGAGGTCCCTAATTCCATTTGTCCTCTGGATACTATTGGATTTTGGTCCAAATTATCATAAGTGCATATTTATCAGGTTGTTTTATTTAAGAAATAAAGGAACAAGCTAGCTATGGAGCAATTAGGATAATTGATTCCTTTTGACATTTCAATCACACAATATCCTGAATTTGTATCCCAGACCTCAAAGCTCCCTGTGCTCAGGGCCCTGCTCCCAGAAAGATTCCCACAGTTCCTTTTAAGGCCTCAGTCACTTTCCCATACCCACTCCCATCATCCCTAACCTTGCCTTGGGCTTCCTTACTATCTCCCTTAGGCGGCAGCAGCATCCACATGAACACCATAGTGAATTTATAAGGCTCTTGCAGGTATGAGCCCATATGAGACTTCAACACCTCTGGGTGTGTGGCAGAGAGGGACCCAGTTTATAGAACATGAAATTGAAACTTAGAAAGTTATGCAACAGCACTGCAAGCACACTCATAGGGAAGGAGCTAAAAGTCAATACCAGGTCCATGGCCTCCTAGTTGCATTCTGCATCCTTGGCAATGCTGGGACCACCTGGAGAATAAAAAAAAAACAAAACAACAACAACAAAAAACTTGTCCCTGCACAGGATGCTACTCCCGATGCCGGAAATATAAAGCCTAGTAACATCTCATCCGTGGACATCACTTAGGGGTGACTTCAGCGGAATGCAGAGTAGTATCAGATGATTTCCAGGTATAAATCTGGTGTCTGGATCAAGGGCAACCTGATGGCCTTTGGATTAAGGGTGGGAGTAGCTATCACCATATCCTGTGCAGGGACCACAAGCAGGTCTGGGTGTTGTCGCTGTGCGTGTCTCGCCGGCTGGCAGACAGTGTGGACGCTTCCTTCCCAGTTATTGGGTTCAAGGTGTTCAGCAGGAGCTGAGATTTATGCATGCTGTTCTTTAGGGGAAAAGAGTCATGAATTACTTCAGTCATGTGATCACTGAAAATCTACTCTTCACTGAACATCTGTCGGTCGTTGTGCGCTCTGCTCCATGTCCCTGACCTCGCCGACAGGTCACACTGACCGTCTCGGAAGCTGTTACCATCACCATGGTTTCAGCAGAGGTGACTTAGGAAGTCCATGTAAGCTAAACGGAATCACAGAGCTAGTCACTCAGCTGTCCTAAGCCTCAGTTTTCCCTGCTGATAAGAATTTTTCTGTGACTACTTTGGAGGACTGTCATAGAGATTATGTAAAATCACAGAGTATAGCCCTTCCCATGATGACGGGCAGAACTTAAGTGTTGAATAAAAGGTGTTCAAGAAAAAAAAAAACTTGTCTTTTTGTTATTGTTGCTGTTATTAAGGTTTCCTTGGAATCACAGTGTACAAATTCTATATGATAAAAGAATACTTTGATATTTTTCACAACCATGACCATAGCAGCATTATTCACAATAGCTGGAAGGTGGAAACAACCCAACTATCTGTTGACAGATGAACGGACAGACAAATGTGGTCTATCTGTACAACAAAATATCATCCAGCCTTTAAAAAGCAGGAAATGTTGACACATGCTACAATATGGGTGAACCTTGAAAACTTTATGCTCAGTGAAAGAAGTCAGACACAAAAAGACCAATACTATAGGGTTACACTTATATGAAATACCTAAAGTAGTCAAATTCACAGAGATAGAAAGGTGTCAGGGTCTGCGGGAAGGGGGCATGGGGACTTAATGTTTAATGTGGTCAGATTTCAGTTGAGGAAGAAGAGAATTCTGGAGATGGCTGGTAGTGATGATGTCACAACAGTGTGAATGTGCTTAATGCCACTGAAAAAATACACATCTCTTCTCTCTTCCTTTCATGATATCACCCCTGTTCGAGACCTTTAGAGGCAACTCACTTCACAGGGAGAGTAAAGGCCACACCCATCCTTCCCTTTGATGCATGCCATCCTCCAACCAATCATTTTTTCCCCAGTCCTCTGCAGGGGAAGATATGTTTTTAGGTGACAGTGTTCCGGGAACCAAGAGGGGCAAAGATGGTAGAGGCCTTTGCTTTCAGAACTGGGGTTGCATATATTCACAGAATCCCCTGTTTTGGGTAGCTGCTACTGTCCTCAAATGTTCCTGCTGTCACCTAGTCCAGAAATCCTCTGTTTAACCCTCTCCAGAGCATAACTTCTTCACACCCCAGTTCCAGAGGTACCCAGGGCTACCTGTCCTTGAGCGTATTCAGTATTCTATGATGTAAGTTAAGTTGGTTCTCAACTGTTCCCACTACCTGCCTATTTTCCCACTACCTACCTATGTTCAGCTTCCTTAGGTCTATTAAGTCAGCTACCTGGTCCATCTTTCAGCTTCTCAAATGGTACTATGCTTGTCTCACTTCCTATTCTTCTTGTCATCGTGAGTTTATGTGTTTTAAGGTAATGTTTTACTGTGCTTTCAAGAGGGAATGACATTTGATATACATGACCATTCTATCATGTTTACCTGAAGCTCAAGCTGAGATGAAAATGACTAATAGAAGCAGCAAAGAGAAGCAAGAAGGAAAGAATTTCAGCTAGAAGGAGGAGTATTACTAAGGTCTTGGAGCTATTTAACAGTGTAGTGTGTGGGGGAAACCTAGGTCTTGGAGGGCCCATGCTTTTCTCAGTGCCCTATGGTGATATTCCTTTGAAGGGAAGGGCTTGTGAAGCTTGCACATGGCCCCAGTGCTGTCTGAGGGGCCAGGAACCATGAGTCACTGCTGTGGGTTGAGCTCTAGTCAGAACAGTATGATCTGGACCACTAGTTTCCATAGCAGGGGCTTCTGCCTGCTTCGATCAGCCTGGTTTTTGAATGATTTAAGCAATGAAGTGACTCCCTCACTTACTTGAAATTTGACATTTAAAGGTGTTTTTTTTTTTCTAATAATGTCTCAATTAGAATTGCTTTGATGAACAGATAGCCATGAAGTAGTTTAAATTGTTAAAAATTCACATTTTATTCACACATATGTTATACTTGTCTTCAGAACTTCTGCTACTCTTTGTCATAATGAAAAGTGTAAACTGCAACTGCAGTAGTTATTTCCTTTTTAACTCCTGAGCCTTGTGGCTTTAACTACCATTACCTAACCTAACCTAACAATGCATTTCAGAAGGGACCAACATAACATTTAACCATCTAATGGCAAAGGTCAGTGGAAAAAAGTTGTCTGCTTGGTTGTAGGGTTGGGACTAAGGTGAGATGAGTGAGAACTTGCCTTGGGCACAACTTTTAAAGGGGAGGTATCAGGATAAGCAATATTGTAATGCGGTATTTTGAAAAATTCAAATTTGGAAACTATGCCCATGAATATAAATGGAATTTGATTGTACACAGGGCCAGGATTAGGCTGAGATAAAGGAGGCATGACTGCGCAAGTGCAAGATTGGATCACATCTCTATTTCACAGTTTGATGCATTATTCACCATGAATTTCCTTGTGCTAATTTGGACTTTTAATATACTGCATTAAATGGAGTTTCCTTTCTCCACATCCTCTCCAACACATGTTGTTTCCTGTCTTGCTAATTTTGGCCATTCTAACTGGTGTAAGGTGATATCTCAATGTAGTTTTAATTTGAATCTCCCTGATGGCTAGTGATGATGAACATTTTTTCATGTGTCTGATAGCCATTCGTACATCTTTATTGGAGAAGTGTCTGTCCATATCTTCTGCCCATTTTTTGATAAGATTGTCTGTTTTGTGTGTGTTGAGTTTGAGGAGTTCATTATGGATGCTGGATATCAACCTTTTGTCTGTACTGTCATTTGCAAATATCTTCTCCCATTCTGTGGGTTGCCTCTTTGTTTTGTTGACTGTTTCCTTTGCTGTGCAGAAGCTTTTGATTTTGATGAAGTCCCAAAAGTTTATTTTCGCTTTTGTTTCCTTTGCCTTTGGAGACATATCTTGAAAGAAGTTGCTGTGGCTGATATCGAAGAGATTACTGCCTATGTTCTCCTCTAGGATTCTGATGGATTCCTGTCTCACGTTGAGTTCTTTTATCCATTTTGAGTTTATCTTTGTGTACGGTGTAAGAGAATGGTCGAGTTTCATTCTTCTACATATAGCTGCCCAGTTTTCCCAGCACCATTTATTGAAGAGACTGTCTTTTTTCCACTGTATATTTTTTCCTGTTTTGTCGAAGATTATTTGACCATAGAGTTGAGGGTCTGTATCTGGGCTCTCTACTCTGTTCCACTGGTCTATGTGTCTGTTTTTATGCCAGAACTATGCTGTCTTGGTGATCACAGCTTTGTAGTAAAGCTTGAAATCAGGTAACATGATGCCCCCAGTTTTATTTTTGTTTTTCAACATTTCCTTAGCGATTCGGGGTCTCTTCTGATTCCATACAAATTTTAGGATTATTTGCTCCAGCTCTTTGAAAAATACCGGTGGAATTTTGATTGGAATAGCATTAAAAGTATAGATTGCTCTAGGCATTATAGACATTTTAACAATGTTTATTCTTTCGATCCAAGAGCATGGAATGGTCTTCCATCTTTTTGTGTCTTCTTCAATTTCTTTCACCTTACACCAGTTAGAATGGCCAAAATTAGCAAGACAGGAAACAACATGTGTTGGAGAGGATGTGGAGAAAGGGGAACCCTCTTCCACTGTTGGTGGGAATGCAAGTTGGTGCAGCCTCTTTGGAGAACAGTGTGGAGATTCATCAAGAAATTAAAAATAGAACTTCCCAGTGGTGATGCAACATGGGGGCTTAAGTGGGTAGGAGAAGAATAAATGAAACAAGATGGGATTGGGAGGGAGACAAACCATAAGTGACTTTTAATCTCACAAAACAAACTGAGGGTTGCTGGGGGGAGGGGGTTTGGGAGAAGGGGGTGGGATTATGGACATTGGGGAGGGTATGTGCTTTGGTGAGTGCTGTGAAGTGTGTAAACCTGGTGATTCACAGACCTGTACCCCTGGGGATAGAGTATTATGCCTCCATCAGAAAGGATGAATACCCAACTTTTGTAGCAACATGGACGGGACTGGAAGAGATTATGCTGAGTGAAATAAGTCAAGCAGAGAGAGTCAACTATCATATGGTTTCACTTATTTGTGGAGCATAACAAATAGCATGGAGGACATGGGGACTTAGAGTGGAGAAGGGAGTTGGGGGAAATTGGAAGGGGAGGTGAACCATGAGAGACTATGGACTCTGAAAAACAATCTGAGGGTTTTGAAGGGACGGGGGGTAGGAGGTTGGGGTACCAGGTGGTGGGTATTATAGAGGGCACGGATTGCATGGAGCACGGGGTGTGGTGCAAAAATAATGAATACTGTTATGCTGGAAATAAAAATAAATAAAATAAAATAAAAAAAAATAGAACTTCCCTATGACTCTGCCATTGCACTCCTGGGTATTGACCCCAAAGATACAGATGTAGTAAAAAGAAGGGCCATCTGTACCCCAATGTTTATAGCAGCAATGGCCACGGTCGCCAAACTGTGGAAAGAACCAAGATGCCCTTCAACGGATGAACGGATAAGGAAGATGTGGTCCATACACACTATGGAGTATGATGCCTCCATCGGAAAGGATGAATACCCAACTTTTGTAGCAACATGGACGGGACTGGAAGAGATTATGCTGAGTGAAATAAGTCAAGCAGAGAGAGTCAATTATCATATGGTTTCACTTATTTGTGGAGCATAACAAAAACCACGGAAGACATGGGGAGTTAGAGAGAAGGGGGTTGGGGGAAATTGGAAGGGGAGGTGAATCATGAGAGACTATGGACTCTGAAAAACAATCTGAGGGGTTTGAAGTGGTGGGGGGGTAGGAGGTCGGGCTACCAGGTGGTGGGTATTATAGAGGGCACGGATTGCATGGAGCAGTGGGTGTGGTGAAAAAATAATGATACTGTTATGCTGAAAATAAATAAATTAAAAAAAATGGAGTTTCCTCAAAAAGTGAAAACAGAGCTAACCTATGACCCAGCAATTGCACTATTGGGCATTTACCCTAAAGATACAAATGTAGTGATCCGAAGGGGCACGTGCACCCAAATGTTGATAGCAGCAGTATCCACAATAGCCAAACTATGGAAAGAGCCTAGATGTCTGTCAACAGATGAATGGATAAAGAAGATGTGGTATATATGCACAATGGAATACTATGAAGCCATCAAAAGAAATGAAATCTTGCCATTTGCGACGACGTGGATGGAACTAGAGGGTATTATGCTGAGTGAAATAAGTCAATTGGAGAAAGACAACTATCATATGATCTCCCAGATACGAGGAAGTTGAGAGGCAACATGGGGGTTTTGGGGGGTACGAAAAGAATAAATGAAACTATATGGGATCAGGAGGGAGACAAACCATAAGAGACTCTTAATGTCACAAAACAAACTGAGGGTTGCTGGGGGGAAGGGGGTTGGGAGAGGGTGGTGGGGTTATAGACATTGGGGAGGGTATGTGCTATGGTGAGTGCTGTGAAGCGTATAAACCTGGCAATTCACAGACCTGTATCCCTGGAGCTAATAATACATTTTATGTTTATAAAAATATTTAAAAATTTTAAAAAATACTGTATTAAAATATTATATAACTTGATGACTGAGGTTTTTGGGCCCCATCTTAAATTTTGCACTCAAGGCCAGTGCCTCCCTCATGTCATCCTAGTCCTGGCCCTATTTGGTCAAACATATCTGGAAACTCTTCTCCACCAAAGGCTTCCATCCCTCACCCTAAGGCCATAGGTCCCAAATGTAGAAAGGAACCATAGGCAGCACAGGTTTTCTTTCTCAGTTCAAACCATGGCTTTTCCCAACCTGTAACTCAAGGGCACAAATTAATCTCTCCTTAGAAACAGCTAAAGGGAGTAGAATATCAGATTATGAATCTTGCCTGTATGTGGTACTCTCAATACCCATCAATCTTTCCTTTTTCCTTTGTTATAGCCAAGTCTCAGCTGAAATTAAAATTTGGATTTTCAAGTCACTAAATACAAAGATCAAAACCCAATTTATTTATGACATACACATTAAATCCAATTTTGAGAGATAGACAAATGGGACAATTTGAGTAGAATGTGCATATATACAGATGTGTCCCCACCTATGCTTTTTGGCACAAACTACCTTAGACTCAGGTGAAATCCTTTATCTATGTTAAAATTTTTCAATTTATACTATTTGATTATTTTCTAAGGAGATTGGACCTCTTGAGAGTTTCTAGCAATAGAAAGCTACTTTCACCTCCATGCAGCTCAATTTTATTAAACCAATTGTGCCAAAATAAGACTTTGGGACTACAGCTAAATAGAGGATTTCTGCATCCTCTGCCTCTAGAACACAGACATAATTGACTGAGGACACATACACATCTTATACATGGAAGAGCTGATAGGTCTTGTAAGACATTTAGAGATGTCTTTAAAATGTGAAGCTGATAATATTTGTGGCGATGGCATCCTTTACAGAATGCATACAATTGCTTTCTCAGCTCCAATGACTTCCTTAATGCCATTGTAGTCTTTTAAGTAAATGAGTACTTTTTATAAAAAGCATTTTGTCTAATGAGCAGTGTTGTTTGGGCACTGCAGAAACACAGCATGTGATTAAAATTACACTAGCAGAAGAAAACAAACGGATTGAGTTGTTGGCAGCTCCCATCCCCACAAGCTCATTTAAATCTGTCCTCCCTTAGAATGGAATTGTAACTGCACACTGGGTACAGCAGTGTAAGGCACTGTCATTCCTTCTGATGGAACCCCAACCAGGGCCAGTGGGATTTACTGGAGTATCAGGCCCCAGAAAAGAGGAACGAGGACAAGCCTCATCTATTCATGGGCTGGGCTTAGGGGGCAGTCCCAGAAACAGAAAGGCGGAGCATGGTACCAGGAGAACATCAAACCATACACACTGAAAAAGATCCCAGGTAAGCTTGGCTTGGCCACAAGAAATTTAGGAACAGGCAAGTTCAGGGTCTCAGGACAAATTGACCAGATTTTCTTTAACAGTTACGTTTCCTGTTAATTATACTAGAATTAAGATTTTTAAAAAAGCAGTTATGTTTAAAGCCAAGATCTGAGGAAAGCGTTGATGGGGAGAGAAAGAACAGATTAAGATTTGAGATTTGTTGTCTCTGAATTATCAATGCTGATGTTTTTAGATGTTGAAAACAAAACTAAATTTCCAGGTAGCTAATACCATAGAGAGGGCTCACCAGTCTTTTAGTTGGTAAATGGAATTAGAGTTTAGGAAAATCAAAGCTAATTAATTCTAGATTCATCAAACAAAATGCATTTGGTCAATTTGTCAGAAGATAGAAGGGACACACTCATCATGTTGGCTTTGAAAGAAGGACTCAGGCCATGGAGGAGGGCTGGGCAAGAACATGGCTTGGCTCCTGTTTTAGAAGAAATGACCACATTCTAAGATAGAGACCCAGCTCTGGACACAAAATTCAACAGTAACAACTAGGACAGGAAGTGGTGCTTGCACTCCACTGGACCCAAGCCTGAGGCTTGGGAGTAAGGTAGGACAGAGCTGGAGCAGGGATAAAGGGACTAGCTGCTGCATCTAGCTGCTGCTGCCCCTCCTGCCTTGGGACACAGGCATCCCATTAACAGGTGTGTGACCAGATGCACCTAGATCTGAGAAGAGCACAGCTTCTGAAGGTGCCACTAGCGCACCTAACCCTGTGTTTGTTTCCTAGAGTTTGCTAAAACCACAGAAATTTATTATCTCACAGTTCTGGAGGCTAAAGGTCTGAAATCAAGTTGTCAGCAGAGCCAAGTTCCCTCTTAGGAGTCTAGGGAAAAATCCTTCCTGGCCTCTTCTTGCTTTCAGTCACCCCTGACATCACTTGGCTTGTAGCTGCATCCCTCCATCTTTACATCACCTTCTCTTTTGTGTGTCTTTTCTCTTCTGTTATAAGGATATCTTAAAGCCAAGATGATCTCACCTTGAGATCTTTAATTACATCTGCAAACATCCTTTTTCTGAATAAGTTCACACCCACAGGTTTGGGGTGGACATATCTTTTGATGGGCCACTATTCAACCCATTACACCCTGAATTTTGAGTCCCCCAATTGTCATACATTCTTCTGGGTGCAGGATGCATCAGTGCAGTTGTTGGTGTGGTGCAGTTGCACAGACACTTTGTAAGCATTCAAAATCCTATGGAGAACCAAGAATACTGCTCAGTGGGCCATGATGAGCAAAATAATTGGCTTTAAGGTGCACATCAGTGAATTTTCCTTCCTTCCACTGGTCTTTATCTCTGACATCCTATAAATCACTTGTTTAGAATTTGCCTGGCTTTAGCTAAAAAATCTCTCCAAGATTCAGCAGACTTTGTCCTGGGGAATTAGTTGAAGGAGACTGACCCCCCACAGATTAGTGTTCTTCAGCTATGCCCATGGCTCCCGGCACAGAGCAGGCACCAAGAAATATTTGTGGAAGATGGAAGGAAGAATGGAAGAAAGGGAGGAAGGAAGGAAAAAGCAGACGGGAAAGCAGGCAGTTACCATTTGGCCCTCCAACCTTCAACCCTTCAAGCCCTTCCTAGTACTGGTCTCCAGCATAATAGTCTTAGCACGCTACAACTCTCATGGTGGCCAAGTCAGCTCTAATGGATGTGAATCATGCTGAATGCTTTTTAGATGGCTTTACAATCTTCTGGAAAATAATTTTTTTTCCTTCATTCATAACTAAAGGAGTGCTTTATTGGAGAGTAGGACATTCAGTTCTGCACTTGAATTTCTATTCCTTCTAAATTTGGGGCTATATGTGGTACAAAGATCCTTGGTTTGAGAATCTGCATGTCTAGATTCTATTCTCAGCTGGGTCACTACCAACTGTGTCACTTTGATCACAATCTTTTCCCTCTCTGCGCTCCATTTTTTTTTTTTTTTTTTTTAGTGTAAAATAAAGGATTAGACCAAGTGGTCTCTGAGGACATTTCCATAACAATCTTTTTACTTCTCTATTGATGATGCTTCTGGAGAAACTGTTTTGCACAGGTCAAAATTAAGCTGAGTTTAGACAAAGATATGAGTTTCAATGTCTCCTACATCAGAAATTGTTGACCTTACTCCACTCCCTAATTCTAGCCACTGGATAAAGTGACACTTATTTGCAATGAACAACCAACACCTATAAGTCTCAGTCCCAGGACCCCATTAGCTTTGCTTCCTAAGAAACCCAAGACCAAGAACAAGAACAGACCTTTTTCCTGGGAGAGAAAGAGGAGAGACTGAGGCCAGAAGATCATGACTCCAGTGGCCCTCTCCACACTCAAACCTTCACACACATCCACACATATAACACACACATGTGTCTCTCTGGAGCCAATTCCTAGGGATGGTTTATAATTATTTGTCCAATTACCTGAGCTTGATTTATCTCTTTTCAGATGTTTTCTTGTGGCTCATTTTTTATGAGTGTTCTTTCTGAACTGAAGCTAGTGACATATGTTCACCAAAGAGGGAAATACGGGTTATATTTTATGAACTCCTACAAATTAATCATTTGGGACAGATGAGAGAGAATCAAGATTCTGTCACTATTTTCCATCTTTCAAAGCAGTCTTGACAGTTTCCTTTCCATGGGCCTTTGCATGTAGAAGTTCTATGTGCTTCTATAAATCCAGAAAGCTCTGGGGTCAGTAGAAAGTGGCACTTGGATTTTACATCCACCTCCCACACTTATCACTACTTACCAGCTTCTTGAGCTTGTCCAAGTTATTTCTCACCCATGACCTTCTTTGGAGCCAGGTTCTCTCCTTTGAAGTCAGGATCATGGCATACTTGACCTGGCTACCTTTTCAACTCACAGGACCACCAGGACCACCAGAGGATAAAGTCACCACTAGGAAATCATGAAATCAACTGTCAACCACTGTCCAGTGTGTCCTGTTATCTCCAAAGGGAAGACACTTGCCAAGGCCTTTGAGGACACCATTAGCACTGAATACATAGTACGAACCATGGCCCCTGGGGCTATGCCAGTGGTAGGAGGCCTGATCTGTACCACAATCTGATGTGGACAGAGCTGCTTCTGTAGCTCCTGGTTGTGTGGAGGAAGAAACAATGTGACTGGCCTCTGCAGGGGTGGGGGGTGTCCTAACTAATTCTTATACTTGGATAGCATTTGGCCATCTATAAAGTGGTTTCAAATAAATTCTTTTATCTATTCAGGCATTCCGAAAGGCAAAGCTTATTATGTCCATTTCCTAGAAGAGGAAAGTAAGGATCAGAGAGGTTGAATGACTTGTCTAAAGTCTATAGCTTACAAGAGACTGTTGTTGAGCTTATACCCAAGTATTCATTCAGGCTTGTGGAAGCTTTTCCCATGATCCAAAGAAGTTTTGAGTTTGGGGTTGTTAAGGACAGAGGGTGCCAACAATGCAGTGTTTTACATGTAAACTCAGAGGAAAATTCATTCATATATTCATCCATTTATTTATTCATCTATTATTTACTCAGCAAATATTAACTACTGGCTTCTGCGGTGCCAGGTGTAGCACCAGGCTCTTCATGTTCTTCATTTAAAATGGGGATCAATCAAATAAGATGTAAGATTTGATTTTTTTCCCACCTCCCATCCAGCATATAAACTTGTAGTTAGAGTTTTAGGACTTTGTCTTAGGATGATATCAACATCTGTTTTCAAGGAAAGGATTTACTTCTGATTTTTCATCCTCCTTTCTTTTCTATCTGGGGAGGCTCTCCTTATAGAGATTAAGGGCACAGATTCTAGACCCAAATTACTTGGGTCCAAATCTCAACTCCAGTACTTTCTAGCTGTGTGATCTTAGACAAGTTACTTACCCTCCATCTGCCTCTGTTCTCTAATGTGTAAAATGGGGTTTATGTCAGTACGCACATCATAAGATTGTGGGAGAATTTAATAAGTTAGTATTTGCAAGGTGGTTAGTACAATACCTGGCTCACGGTAGGTTCTATATGAGTATTTGCCATTATATTACCATTATTACTCCAATGATGAGAAAGTGAGGAAGAAACATGGAAATTGTCAGGAAAAATTCAGGGCAAATGAGCAGTGGAGTAAACTGTTGTAATTATACAAAATCAGGCAGCTCATTAATGTACCTGCAAGTATTTCAACTTCTATGGCAAAGAGCAACAGATCCCCTAGAAACAGATGCCTTCTGTCTGTCTTCCTTTTCATTCTCTGGTCATTGGAAATAAAACACACCCAGTTATAGAGGAAACGATCTGAAGGAACTGCCTCTGATGCACTCACTGCAGAGGGGAATGTAGCAACTCAGCTGGAGGATTACACTAGTAGCCACCATGCCCAGGGCAACACCTAGTGCTGCCTGCTTCTAGTGCATTTATGAATATTTCCTTGTTCAGGCTACAACTTACTTAATGGAAGGAGACACAACTCTTTTGTTTCACTGAGGTTTGTAAGTCTCAGCAGAGCTCTCAGTGTGGTTTCTTTGCTTGACTCTAGAACTCCTGTGGGAAAGAGGTACAAGTACTAGACCACCTAGGAGGGAGATGATTTGGGATCAAGTTCCGGCTCCATCACCTGCTGATTATGTAACCTTTGGCAAATCATCTCCAACCTCTGCACCTCTGCACCATCTCTTTTGTAGAGTTTAGGGCTTATGTTTATCTCTGATGTTGGGGACTTTAGTGACTAGGATACCTAAATTACCATCTGGGAGGAAGGTGTCTCCCATGGGGACTAGCTCCAGAGTTTCCTGCCAGGCCAAAGCAATGGCTGCTTCAGTGGAATCCCTACCCCTTTATCTGTATCACTCCTCAGGCATAGTCTAACCTTGGGTTCTAGTCATCTCTTCTAGCAATCTGGGAATACCCTGACAGTAAGGGCCGGGTCTGATTCCTGTCTCAGCCTTCACCTTCTCGCCTACAGTACTTAATCAATATTTGTGGAGGGTGAAAAATGAGCAAAGTGAAGGGTGTACTGCACAAACAGGGATACCTGGCTGGGAAACAGAATTTAGCTGATGCTCATGCATGTCGTCCATGTGACTTGAAGCCAATCCTGTCTCCTACTCTGGACACCACTCTCCCAATGTGTGGCATTCCATAGCTCTAGGGCTGCTTCTGTGTTCTCCTCTTGCAACATGAATCCTTGTTTACTCTCCCAATGATCTCAAAAGGTGCACTGAGCATCATCTGGAGGAGACTGGGACTCTCTTCTAAGGAGGCCATGTCTCCGCTCTTTTCCAGAGAAAGCAGCTCCCAAACTCCTGACCACATCTACCCTGCAGAGTCAGGGTATCTCCCTCCTTGGATACATCCTTTCCTGACCTCCACCTCTGACCCTACTGGCAGAGTTTGGGGAGGCTGATAGATCAGTCTGTGGTTCCCCAAATTGACTTTGTGTCAGAATTCCCAGGAGTACATGCATAAAAGTATAGATAACTGAGCAAACCTCAGGCTTGACTGAATTCAGCTCTTTCGTGATATGCTCTGAGAGCTACAATTTTAACAAGTCTTCTGGGTGATTTCTATCACCTGGGTTCTGGGTTACCAGTTGCCATTTGGGGTTCACTGGACCATATCCCGCTTAAGGTTTTAACATTCAGAATGACAGCTTCTTCACCCCAGTTATTCTAAAACAGAGTAGAATGTTCTCTCTCCTCTCTCATGCCAGACTCTCATCTTTCACTATGGCTAAGACAAAGCAATGGTGTTCTGTGCTCAGAGATGAAGCCCAGTCACTCTAAAGGGGAAACAATTAAAAGTAACCTGGGTAATTCACAAATGCCACTTTTTGTATCCTGTAACAGCTTTGATCTTCATGCTGGTGGTCTCAGGTTGCAGAAGGCCAAGTTTTCACCATGTCTCTGTGCAAAGTTTAATTAAAGTTTATCTATAAAGAATTGTCTCCTTCTATAGACCATGGAGTTATCTGCACTGGAAATTAATAGAGATTTTTTTATGGTGTCTATGACAAATGCACCAGTCTCCTCCCATTTCAGGATGTTTAATATAGGTTTTAATATAGGTGTGTGTTTTCTTTGCTGGGAGATGAAGAAAAGTAAGTTTGCATCTGAAAAGCACTGATCCCATACTGAAAGGGAAGGTTGGCAGTGCTGGCAGGGAGAGCACTGAACCAGGAGTCTGTTGGGCTGAGGCCCAATTCTAGTTTGGCAACCAGTTTGCTCTGAGGTACTGGGCAAGTCTCTCCTGCATGAAGTCTAAGGGAAACATCAATTTGAGCAAACAGTCCCTGGTCTATCATGTGCCCTCATCCCCTCTATAGCCTCCACTCTAGGACAGTGACCCTGCATGCCACTTTCATAGGGACAGGGCACATTCTTGCTACAGAACTAGTGCTTGTCAGCTCCTTTTGGGTCCTCAACTGAAGATTTCTTGAAAGCTCATGAAGTACTGCAGGTGAACAGCAAAATGGGAACTCATGGGTGCCTTCCCATTGTCTGGCATCAACAGGAAAAATGTTTCTCATGCACAGCAAAGCACAAACAGACAGTACCTGATTCCTCTTCCCTTCTTCCCTGCACAACAAAATAAAACAAAACAAACAAAAACCATCTGTACATAAACCATCCAAACAAAAACTATCCTTAAAGTTAGTTCTTCTATGGGGAATATTTTTCTACTTTTTTGTTGATGGTAGAGGTGGGGATGGGGCATTAATGGTATTCAAAACACTACAGTGGGACATTCTCAGAATGCTCTTCTGTGATGGGCAGTAATGGCTCCAAATGGGAGCAGCCTGAAGGGCCAGATGATGGGACATGAACATTGGGGCCAACCATCCATTAAAGAACACCTGGGCCAGACTCATGTGCAAGAACCAACTCAAACTTCCTGGTTTCCCTGGCAACCTGGCACCCAGCATAGCTATGCTGGTGCAAAGCAGACCCCACAGCAAGTACAGTGAGGCACCTTCAAAAGTGCAGCCATTATCCCCAGATGGAGTCCTGAAAGTGGCCCAAAGATTGCTCCACTCTGAGGGGCGGCCAGCCAAGTGGAAAGAGGGCGCTCTGAGCCACATGGCTTTTGCACTTCTCTTAGAGGCCCCTCTTCCTTCTCCACCTTTTTCTCTCTCTGTCTCACTTGTGCCTAAAATTGGCACAGAACACGATTGCTTGAGTGCTACCTTTCTCATTAGCCATAAGGAGTCCTCCTAGATGTGCCCATTTTATTATTATATAAACATTTGGGTGTGTTGAAGTTGGCACAAATTGTAGAAAGACTCCTCAGCTTGAAGAAATCTGTTGTTTTGGGGTTTCCCCCCTTAACTGATCTATGGGCGACACCAGACTCATATATTCACACTTCTTTTTCTTCTTTGTGAAGAATAAATAATAGATTGTGATCCCTGATTAAAGTTGAAACCCAAGCAGGAAAGCAGGGCAAGTAGCCGAAGAAGAACGTGCTTAAGTTAGCCTTGTCGAGACCTGTAAGGAGGGAAAGATTCCAGACACTGCTCATACCTCAAAGAAGTGACCTTTTGCTATGAATTAATCGTTTGGAGATCGTATTTCTCATGTGCTTTACTCACAGGAGGAATTGATTAGAAACTGAAATTAATTGCAACTGGGATTAACTGTTTGCTTTTATACCATGGTTAAAATTTATTTTTTAGCTGTAGTTGCCTTAATGCTTTTAAGCCAAGGTTTTTCTTTATTGTACTGTTAATTCCAGGAAATTCCCCATAGCTAATGGACATGTCTGCCCACTCAGTCAGTCAGAAAACCATGAAGTCTAAAAGGCAATAAACTGAACACTGCCTTGGATTAGAAGCAAAAAATGTTTAATTCTTAATCAGAAATGGATTGGATTGCTCTGGAGCTTTGGGGGTAAATCCAGGAGCCTCGAGAGTGAGGGCTATTCAAGGAGGTTGAAATGAAACAACAAAAAAAGCCACTGGTGGTCACCCCAAAGAGGATGCACTTTTTGGCTGCCCTTTGGAATATTGTGGAGTCCAGAGCGGGGAGCATCCAGACTGCAGCAGAGTCCAAGAAAAGTGTCACTGAGTGTATGGGGAAGAGTACAAGGTTCTATGGGGAAACCCGGTTGATTGTTAGCCATCTTCCTATCTAAGGAGCTCAACAGTTTATCCCTAAGTCACAGTAGTATAACATAGTTAATGCTGAATAGTATAAGGGACGCCCAGAGACAGTGTTAGTGGCATTGAAAATAGGAGGGCTTGCTCCCACCTGGAGTGGTGGGGCCTCAGGCGCGGCCTGGCAGCTCCTCAGAGAAGGGGGCTTCAGTAATTGCTCTGACCTCCCACAGCCCATTGTTTACTCCTCTGGTCGAGCGCTCAGCATGCTGGACTGCAATTGTCTGTTTATATGTCTGTCTCTCCAATTAGACCTCGAGCCCTGAGAGGGCAAGGGGCACGCTTTGTTCAAATCCCTATTCCCAGGGCCAGCCACAGTACCCCCATACAGAAGGGCCTCAGGAAAGCTTTGCTGAACTGAGCGAGAAAAGGAAAGCTTCTTCTGAAAGAGCTGCATTTTTTTTTCCCCTATAAGGAGGGAGGTGAGCCATTTCAGCCGAGAAGCAGGGGTCAGAAACACGTGTTTGTCTTCGTGTTGTCTGTCCAACTGGACTGTGAGCTCCTTTAGTGAGGATTGTGCCCCTCTTGCCTCCCCGTTCCCCAAGCGCCCAGCCCTGTGCCTACCCAGGTCAGGACCTCACCAACACTGAGTCGTGAGCTAACTGGATACCTCCTCTTCCACCAAACGTAGAGAAGTATGGATCAAACACAACCCAAATCTGCTTTTAATACATCATCAACACCTCACAGATCACGTTTCTTGCCATAATGGGAGAGATAGAGCGATCAGGCTGTCATCACCTTAATCCAGGTCCCTAATAATCTAGATTAACGATTAATAATCTAGATTAAACGACTAGAGCATATGTGCCTCCTAATGTTTACAAAAGAAACAACACAGCACCCCCTATGAAATATATTGCAAAGAATCAAGTCATTTAACCTGATTTTCAATTTACAGAAAATATGGAGAGAGGATTAAGTTAAAAAAATCACAAGGAAATAATCAGACAAAGCCAGAATATTGGACAATTTTACAACACAAGCAGTCTGATTTCTTCCAAAACTCAGTGTCATAGGGATGGTTCCAGATTAAAATGATAAAAAGAGGGGGGGCCCTGGGTGGCTCAGTGGGTTAAAGCGTCTGCCTTCAGCTCAGGTCATGATCCCAGGGTCCTGGGATCGAGCCCCGCATCGGGCTCTCTGCTCAGTGGGACACCTGCTTTCTCCTCTCTCTCTGCCTACTTCTCTGCCTACTTGTGATCTCCATATCTCAAATAAATAAATAAAATCTTTAAAAAATGTTTAAGAAACATTAAAAAAATAAAATGGTAAAAAGACATAACAAAAAGTGTAATTTGTGATATTTGATTGGGTTCTGATTTTTTCAAAAGCAACTATAAAATACAGTTTGGAAACAATTTGTGAAGTATTAATATTATTTGATAGTAGATTAATTTTCTTAAGTATGGTAATGACATTGTGGTTATGTACGATGCTAGCTTTATTGTTAGGAAGTACTAAACTGAAGTAATTAGGAGCCAGATGCCATGATGACTGCAAATTATTTTAAGGTTCAGAGACCTAATAAAGTAAGTGTGGCAAAACCCCCTCACACACTTTTAAATCTAGGATATGGTATTTGAGTATTTATTATACTATTCTTTCTGCCTTTGAGGGTTGCTGGGGGGAGGGGGGTTGGGAGAAGGGGTGTGGGGTTATGGACATTGGGGAGGGTATGTGCTTTGATGAGTGCTGTGAAGGGTGTAAACCTGGCGATTCACAGACCTGTACCCCTGGGGATAAAGATATATGTTTATAAAAAATAAAAAATTTTAAAAAAACAAAAAAAACCCCACATAATAATTAAAAATACATTGCCAAACTCCCCCAAAACCCCACAGAAATCTCTAGGAACCCCCCAAATAGAGAAATCTCAAAGCCAGCCCAGTAAGGATGAGCTAATCCTGGAGTAGTCTTTAGGGAATTTGAACTTGATATAGGACCCAGGGGCTAGATGTTGGGACCCAGGCCTTGTAAAGAGACATGTGCAAGAAGACATGGCCAGATTGGGCTGGGAGGTTAGGACTGAGCCCCTTGCATAAAGCCCAGGACCTTGAACTATCCCTCTTCTTTACAGACTAGAAAAAAACTTGATCATCCCAGAGAAGGAGTGAGGACACTTAATGTCCATCCAAGCTTTGGATGAGGAAAAATGTCCCTTACGAAAAATCAAAACCTCCAAATTTCACATTTTCCATGGATCTAGGGTCAGAATATATACTACTTTCATGGGACAGGAATGACCAGTCAAGGCATTATTATAAAAGTTAGTCCAAAACCATTGAAACCCCTGGAATTCAGGGCAAACAAAAGCACCCAGCCAGTCTTCACAAATCAGGACATATTGTCCTCCAACATAATAAACAACCTTCACTAAATATCACCTCACCCTAAAAGAAAAATTACAAACTACACAAGAAAATAAACCTTAATGAGGGGGAATGCAAATATATGGGAAATACAAATGCATCATTCAGAAATTTAGAAAACAGAAGATCTAGGAAGAGAAGATAGAGGAAATGTATGTGTGTGTTTGTGTGTGTGTGTGTGTCACACGTGTGTGTTTGGACTTTAGACTTTAGCCTGAGAAGACCGCCTTGGATGCCTGCTTTGTGAATTTAAGATAAGGGTAGTGATTACTATTTTAAACTATAGAATTCAAAGTAATTATGAACATGCATACATTGCTCTACAGTATACAAAGTACTATATACACAATCTCTTACTTGATCTTTGCAGGAAACCCATGAGGTATTATCTTCATTTTTACCCTGGATAAACAGAGATTCAGCATAATCTGAGGATTTGGTAAAGGACACATAACTGGTAAGCAGGCGATTTTGCCCTAGGTTCTGGCATTTTAAACCTCTAGTGCAGTGCACTGTCCCTATATTAAGCTGTCCACCCACCTCTCAGCACCACACTTACTCCAGGAAAGGGACAGACTACACTATCAAGAATGTGTGAAGGTCTGTTTCTGTTTTGAAGATGTTCATAGCTGAACAATTCATGACCTCTTTAGCAGATCTTTTTAGTGTTCCTGGAGGTCAGAAAATTCTCCCATATGTCTAACCAAAATGAGCACTGCTCCATTGAAAGCTCATTTTCTCTTATTTGATCCTGATCTTGGTCAGGATTTTCCTTCTCCCACCCCATTCTGACTTTTTGCAGGAAAAATGGAGCTGCATGTTCTCAAGTGAACAATTTCTCTTGCTAGCTCATTGACTTTTTTTTTTTAACTGACTTCCTAGGTACTCTCCCCCCTTGTCATCTTTCTGTAGGTTTGGGACTTGACATGTTCTTTCTTGAAGCAAATTCTCCTATCAATCAGTCATTACATATTCCAAAATATCAACACTGTTCTTAACACTTCACATTCCTAAAAGCAGCAATTGACTTACTGTTAAGTGGCAGTATGTTTTAGATGTGTGATAACAAATGTGCCTCCACACACCCTAGATCAATTCCAAGTAGTCTGAGTGAGTGAAAAGTCTCACCAAGTTGAAGACTTTAAGTTAGACAGAGTTGGAAACTAGGTGTTACATAAATAGAGCAGTAAATCATGCTGGATGATTTTCCTGCTGTTTAATCAAAGATTCAGTCACTTCTACTTGTAAACTAGCATTCTTTTATTTTCTTACAAAGGTCAGGAGTATTTTTTCTCACAGAAGAATTGGTGACTTCTTCCTCCTCCCACCCACACTGGTATATTTTCTTTTTTTTAAATTAATTTATTTATTTGACAGAGATCACAAGTAGGCAGAGAGACAGGCAGAAAGAGAGAGAGAGGAGGAAGCAGGCTCCCTGCTGAGCAGAGAGCTGGATATAGGGCTCGATCCCAGGACCCTTGGATCATGACCTGAGACGAAGGCACCCAGGCGCCCCCACTAGTTTGTTTTCTTAACTTCCAAAAGACTTAAAATCCCAAGATCATCTTTTTTCCCTCCTACCTCCCTCTCTGCTTCCCTCTTTCCCTCTTTCTTTCCTTCTCTCCTTTTTTCCTTCCTTCTTTTGGTTCATTCATTCATAACACACTCATTAGGCATTATGTTTGAGGTACTAGGGGCATTGAGGTGGATCAGACAGAGTACCTACCCTTAATTTGCTTTCAGTCTATAGGATAGACAAGAAAATAGGCAGTGACAATGTGTTATGGTAATGTGATTAGGGAAAGCAGAAGGAGCTGCTGGAAAGCAGAGGAAGGGTCAAGGAGAGATGGAGATAGGGGTCCCCACAAATTAGGATAGACAATGGAAATTGGTTTCTCTGAGGAAGAGAAAGCACTACAGTCATCAGCCATATTTCCCCCACTTCAACAAGCATTTACTAGTGTGTCCCTCAGTCCACCATTTAAAGAGCATAGCAATAGCTTCCGTGGGAGCTGCCCAGGTGAATGAGGCAGAATTTTGTCCTCTTAGGGCTCATAATCTATTGAGGGAGACCACCAGGGACACAAATAACTGGGATTTGTGGAAGGCAGTGAGAAGGGACTTTAATAGGGATACAAAAGAATGATGTGTTGTAGGAACCCAGGCAAAGCAGAGATTTACTCCTACTGGGGGAATACAGGAAGTCTGCAGCCCATAAGATATTTCAGTTTTCTCTTTGGATGTTAAAATACACTTTCCCCCAAAATTCAGCAAAGACTTGAGGAAATGAAAGCGTGTACTTGATCTAAGAAAGCCTCTACTGGTAACTTTAGTGCAACTCTATTCTTTACCTTATCTCCTGCTGTCATCTACATGTAGGAGGTAGTCAAACTGTGAGAACTGAAGGAAACTGGAAGCGACTCTCAGGATGGTTGAAGCCTTGTTATAGGGATAATGTTGAGAATGCGACTTCTTTCTGTGTTACTCATCTGTGAAGTAGCATTTCTTGTTGGTTTTTTTTTTTTTTTTTTGTCATTGTCTCATCTCTGAGATGGACCCCAGTGACAGATGCTTGTCTAGATCAGATGCATAATAATATAATTAGCAATATAATGGCAACTGGCAACTAGCATAGTGAGAAGCAGTATGATGCAAGCTACTAAGAAAGAGCTCAAACTTCTGAGTCCCACACACCTGAGCCTACATCCCAGCTTCATCCTTTGCCAACAGCGTGACCTTGTTGGGTAGTTGCTTGATCTGTATGTGCCTTAGTTTCCTCATCCATCAAATGGGGATGTTAATATTTGCCACAATGGTTGAAAAATTCGCCGAGACACACATGGAAAATCCTTAGCAGAGTGTCCAATCTGTTGTTAGATTGGAGTGCTGTCATTATTAGAATCAATCAAGATCTTGGGGTGCAAATTCCTGATTTTCTACGCACTCAATTCTCATGTCGTTCCGAGCTAATCAACAGACTTTTTTTGCACTGTGAAAGCGACTTTTACATGACTCATACTTTTCTTCTTGGTCTCCCTGAGCAATCTTTTGCCTACTCTCATGATTTCTTCTTTTAATTTATTTTTTTATTATTATTTTATTATATTCAGTTAGCCAACATATAGTACATCTTAAGGATTTTTTTTTTTGGTCATGATTTCAACTACCATTTACATGCTGCTGATTTTCAGATCTTTAGTTTCTATGTAGACCTCTTTCCTGAGAATCCAGATCCATACACTCAGTTGTCTTTTGGTCGCCTTAATTCCTAAGTCTCTTAAGTACCTCATGTGCTCAAAGCTGAGCCCTACTGTAGGAGTTTTCAGTCACTAGGGGAAACCTTTTACTAAACCTTTTTACTAAGACAATTAAAAGACACTTCAAAGGGGAAGTGGCTTATAAGTTGAACCTTCAAATAAGGGTGTGATTTAATTTAGACTCAGTGAGAGGAAAGAGAAACCAGGTTTGGTTATGCATCTTCAAATGTTCCTTCTTAATGTTCTATTTAATTACTTAGTAAACATCTAGCTCCTAATAACTTTTTTCCATATCTGGATATTCAAAAACTGCAGAAAATCATAGAATGTTTACCTGGATGTCTGGGGTCAGACTGAAATGCACCCACCCCTCCTCAGCTATGAATTATGGTCTATGGACATCATGGGAAACCTCATGTTCAACCACAGGCTTGGGGTACTTAAGAGGGATGGAAGTAAGTGGGGGTCAAGCAGGTAGTTCATTCCCCAGGAGCAGGAAATTAGAAAACTGGGTGCTGGCTATAGGACTAACTGTTTCTTGAGGCCAGGTTTCCGAAACCCTCATCCATCTCTTAGGCATGCTGCTTCCCCCGCTCTCAAGTTCTTCCAGAGGGAACCTATGACTGTTAGTGAAAACTGTAGAGTTGTACCACAGGTTTTCCTCTGTGAAGTGGGCATATTTCCTCCAGCTTTGTCATTCTGTGGTTCCCAGCTGCTGTGTGGTTCTGGTTATGCCTGGTTATATTATAAATCTTAAAACATGCTGTTCTTATGTCCCAGTTGGTGGATGCTATATTGTAGCAAATTGGTTTGCTTGTTTCCTTCCTCTTTTCTTCCTTCCCCTTATTCCTTCTTTCCCTTCATCCTTCTCCTCCCTCTTTACCTTCCCTCCCTCTCCATTTTGTCTGTTCCATTCTTCTCTCTCTATCTCGCTCTCATATGATGATCAATATTTCCACTGGATATCAACAATTGGCTCCCTATTTTAATTCCGTGTATACCTGTTGCAGTCCTCTTATACCATAGTATGGGAAAATTATCTTAGGAGTTCATTAACAATGTTTTCCTTTAAGGTAGTGCACAGGAAGGAGAGTCTTAAATCATTCAAGGAATTCCCCTGAATTGATTGCGGGTTGTGTGAATGCAGACTATCACTGCCTGACATATGTTCGTAAAAAGCCAAGGACAAGATAAAAAAACAGAAGATGACTGACTTCCCTCCAAATGCTGCAGATGGGCAGTTACACATCCAAGTGGGAAAGACACATCTATATGAGAAGCCCAGGTTATTCCATAAGAAAGATCTAAAACCAACAAAGAGAGATTTATGCCCAAAGGATTGAGACAATGGGAAGCACAAAGGAGAATTACAACACCCTCTTTTCCTATTGACTCTTACTGAAATGCCTATGTGTTTTACTCATTGGAGCCAATGTTCTGTTTTGTTCATATTATGAGCATATATCCATACCACATGAAACTATAGGATTTCAGAAGTAGAGGGATAATATCCTCTACTGCTGTGTTTTTCAAAAACTTTGCATGATGACCCATTAGCAGATGATAAAATTGATTTAGTGGGTCATGAACAGCAATTTTTAAAAATGAAAATAAAGTGAAAATATCAGATTGATCTTATTCAGTTTCATAAAATTTATTGTATTTTTACATACATATATATGTGTATATTGAGTCATGATATATAATTTATATCTTACTGGGACTTGCTATATCATATATATTTCTGCATAAAAATTACTTCAAAACTTACTTGCCTAAGACAATAAGCATTTGTTATCTTACCGTTTCTGATGGTCAGGAATTCAGGAACAATGTAGCTAGATAGTTCTGGGTCAGAGTCCTTTATGGGGTTGCAGTTATGGTGTGAGCCAGGAGCTGGAGGGTTTACTTTCAAGATGTCTCACTCACATGGCTAGAAAGTTGGTCCTGGTTATTGATTGAGGCCTCAGTTTCTCACTATGTGGATCTCTCTGTTGGGTTGCTTGAGTGCTCTTGAAATGTGGTGCTGGCTTCCCTGGAGGAAGCAACCCGAGAGAACAAGGCAGTAATGGCAACGTCTTTTATGACCTAGTCTCAGAAATCACATACCATCACTTTGTGCATATTTGGCTAGTAATACAGACCAACACTGATATAATGTTGGAAGAGACTATACAGAGGTATAAGTACCAAGAGACAAGGCTTATCAGAGGCCATCTTGGAGGTGGTTACCACAACTGGGGTAAAAAAAACTTTGAGAACCTGACTTGTCCAATCATTCACTTTATGCATAAATCTCAAACTATCACCGAACTTTGAAGACTGACCATTCATATGTAGATTTTCCTACTGCAATTACATAGTACAAAGGTAATGTGGGCTGTAGTCAATGACTGATGAGCAGTTACTGAAGCCATTTATAAACACAGACAGTAAGTGACCTAAATAAATCATTACAATGAACATGACTTTTAACCAGTCTTTCATAGTTTGATCATGCTCTGACATGAACAGAACACTGGTGAGGAAATAGAGGAACATGGGATGCGGGAAGACAAGAGCTGGGGAGCCAAACATGGTACAGGACTCACTCCAAAGGAGTGGGCAGTCAGAACACCAATGACATATTCAGAGGGTATTGTGGGCTCTCAAAATGGGTTCAGTTCTCTGGTCTTAAAAGATTCTACCCCAGAACACTGAGAGACTTATAAATGAGGACCTGTGGTGGAGAAGAGATTGCAGAAACTGTAATACCTTTTACACCTCTCCAGTCTTCTGATGTAAACCACAGATCAAGTAGCTTACCATCTAAGTGAGGGCCAGGTCTGAAGGGCACTATTTATGACTTGTTTGAGAACTGCTAGAAAAGGAAGAAATTGTCTGCAGGACCTAGAATGGGTCATTCCCCACGTGTACTAGCCGGGTACATCAGCGTAATGTAGTGGATCTGGATTTCAGTAAGATTTTAACAAGGTGTCTCCTAATAGTCATGTGGAAAAAGGGGAATAAATTATTTTATGCCAGAACAATTAGGTCCTTGTAGGTGCTGCAGGTGATTTAACTGATCAACATGATATCATCTGGATTAAGTCATAAAAAAATCCTAATCTGATTTGTGACTACACGGTGTAACGGTGTAACATAATCAAAATCCTAAAAATTACTGATGGACAGAAGTGCTGTTTCAATGAATTAATAGAAAATTTGTAAGGAACAAGGGAAACTGCTTCCAAAGAATCAATTACTCAAGGAATTGTGGATGAGGTGGGGCTTAGCAGCAGAACCCCTGATGACTTGGTGTAGCTTTTGTCTCCAGGGGAGCTTGCCCTGGGATACAACTGCCTACTAAGCAAATGGATCTAAAAGATTTCTGGAAAAGAACCACTGCAGCTTTGGACAGTACCATCAAAGGAGACATAGCCCAAGGGCCAGAAAGCTGAGAGGCAGAAAAACAGGGGGGAGGAGCCCATTGGCTGTAAGAAAGGTATAAGATGTCTGGAAGTCATCCTTGCCACCTCATAAGACAAAGCTCCTCATCCAATATCCCACTGGGGATACCAATTTAGAGTCTGTTTACCAGACTCGTCCTTCTTGGTGGGCCCTGATTGCCTATATTTGACCCTTCAAACCCAAAAAACTATGGGAATCTTGCTCAACTTCTCTGTCTCTTAGCCACTGCTTAGAATTAGCAAATGCCTTGAGGGAAAAAGTGATGCTCAGTGTCAGGCTCGCCTCTTTATGTTTCCCTTCTTTTTGAAATCTTGGTTTGTCAAGTCCTCACTGCACTGGTAATTCACCATTGCCCCAAAATAGTTTCCCCCCATATTTTGTTCAACCATTCTAGTTCTCAGCAGAAAGGCTGGTCTGTAACAAGCTATTCTGGATTATCAGAAGGGAATATCTATCCTCCTATGTCTTTTTTATTTGACTCAAGTAGTCTTTGATAAAACCATCAGAGGTTTTCAGCTCATTTGTATATTTTCTGCCAGAAACCTGCAACCAACCATTTTTCCAAGGAGCCTTGGCAGATTTCAGTGGGAAATAGTAGTAAAAGATTATAAGCTGGGTATTTACTACTGGGTTGCAGGGTTACTTAGCCTTTTCACTGGATAGGGTTAAGAAATATCTACCTCTTAGAAAGCAAAACTGAAGAGTTCACACTGATGACTTCAATTCATGAGAAAGATTATAGTACATTTTACTTAACTTCTTTGGTTTTATAATATCTCTTTTATGCTGAAAATCATGGTTCTTAGTAATATTAACATTATTACTTATTTGGCTTTTTCTAAAATGTATATACATATACATATATACAATTTGTTTTATTCTAATACATGTGTGTTAAAATAACACCATCATAACTAGTAACAAAAGACTGAATGTAATTTAGTACTTCTTTCTCTTTATTTGTCTTCAATATGTATTCCATCAGGGATTTGCTGTCAAAATACTGTGTTTCCAAATCTTCAAAATATTCTGCTTTGTATGATTATGCCATCAACTTGATATACAGATACCTTCATTTATTTGAAATTGTTTTCAACTTTAAGGGATTGATTTTTTTCTCTTTGATTTAATTTTGCTTTTAAGTTATATGAAATATTAAATGCTTCTAAATCCAAACCTATAAAACAAGTTATAGAGATTTAACTTCCATCATTGTCTCCTTTCCTCATTCTTTCCCCACAGGCAACCACTTTTTTTGCTTTTTCACTTATTCATTCACTAATATATGCATCTATATCTCCAAATCCCCATTTTGTTTACACAAACAATTACATACTATATACGTTCTTGTGCACCTTGCTTTCTTTACTTAGCTATATATATTCGATAGCAGTGTATCCTCAGGTTTTTTTTTTAGCATTTATTTAGATGGGACTTTCATTTATTCAATCAGTCTCCTACTGATGTACATTAAGTAGTTGGCAAATATTTGCTATTACAAATACTGCTGTGATAAATATCCTGTGCATATACAATTTCATATTTGTGTTAGTTTATCTTTGGAATACATTCATGAATGTAGGATTATTGGCTAAAAGGATAAATGAATATGCAATTCTGCTAAACATTGCCAAATTCTCCTCCTTAGAGATTATGCTGTTTTAAGAATGAAACTTCCAGAAACACAAATATAACCAGGTCTTCTCACTCTCTGAAACTTCTGTGGGTTTTCTGTGGCCCCGAAGATAAAATCCAAACTCCTTCCCAAGGGCTATAGGATGAGTATAACTTGGCCCTGTGGACCTCCGCAGTCTCACACCACTGATCCTTTGTGCACCAGGCCCACTGAACTTACCTTGTTTTCTCCCTTGCTTGTGCCTTTTTGCATGCTGGAATTCCTTTCTTCCATTTTATTTGCTGGCCTCCCACTGATTACTCAAGGTTTGGCTTATATGTCACCTATTCCAGAAGGCCTCTCCCAACTCCTCTCCACTCTCACACATGGCTGGGGCAGGTAACACTCCTCTCTGTTCCCACAGCTTCCTGGGCTTTCCTGATCACAGAACTCATCATCTGCATGTGTGGAAGGTGGCCTCCAAACTGGGCTGTGACATACAAGGAGGCAGAAATTGTGGCAGCTGGAGAAGGCCTTGAAGCATTTTCAGAAGAGCAGTGACATGATCGAATCTCTGTTTTAGATCTAGATCTAGATCCAGATCTTGGGCTCATGTGTGGAAGAAGGTTTAGTGGGACCCAAGATGAAAGGTAAGAGATCAGTCAGCAGGCTGTGGCCACCACTTAAGCAAGAAGAAATGAGAATCTTTTGTTTGGATCAAATGGTAGTGAGAATAGAGAGGAGGAGAAAAAGAATTCAGGATTCATTTTTGAGTCCATGTGGACAGGACTTGGTGATAATTAGATGTGGCAGCTGAGAGAAATGGAAGACTAGAGGCTCCACATTTCCAGTTTGATCAACTAAAGGAGAAAGAGGAGATGGAGCCTATTTTTGAGGAAGATAATGTATTCCATTTGGACAAGTTGTGTTTGAGGTACCTGTAGAACATCCTAGTGATAATGATAGTTGTTATCTTTAGGACTCTTATGTATGTCCTGTGCTTTTTACATAGCATCATCATCATCATCATCATCATCATCATGGATATTAACTGAGGCTGCTTGCAGCTCCAGGAGGCATACATACCCATTGAAGCCACCATCTTAGGTAAACCTATTATTCAACTGTGTTCTGGAACTCTCCATTTGGACGTCTAATAGACTTCTTAGATTTAACCTGGTCCAAATCTAAGTCCCTGTCCCGAAGCATGTTAGTCTGGAGAGGCAGTATAGCATCATAATTAAGAGTAATGACACTGATTGGAAGGGGAGGTGAACCATGAGAGACTATGGACTTTGAAAAACAATCTGAGGGTTTTGAAGGGGTGGGGGGTGGGAGGTCGGGGTACCAGCTGGTGGGTATTATAGAGGGCACGGATTGCGTGGAGCACTGGGTGTCGTGCAAAAACAATGAATACTGTTATGCTGAAAATAAAAAAATAAAATAAAATAATAAATTTTAAAAAATAAGTGAAATTAAAAAAAAAGAGTAATGACTCTGGAGTATGTCACTTGAGTTTGTGTCCCATCTCTGCTAGCTTACCATATGACCTTGCCAAAGCATTCTTTGTGCCTTAATTTCTTATCTGTGTAGCAAACATGATAATAATGATACCTACTCTTGAGAATGTTAGGGGATAAAACCTGCTACTGTACAAGAAACAAACAATTCTTGGCACAGAGGAAGTACCATAAGTTTTCCCATTTCTACCCTCAAATCCACTCCTCCGTAGTCATTTGTTGGCCATATTTAAGACAAAACCTACAACCCATCCTTGATTGTCCTCTTTTCCTCACTCTACAAGTTCTATCCATCAATAAGTCCTAGGACTACCTCCAAAATATATCTCAAATACCAGCAGGGCTGTCTTTATCCTACCTGGATGACGGCAACAGCCCCCTAGAAGGTCCCAAGTTATATGCTCCGGTGCCTCCCAATGAAAGCTGCCTGCTGCAGCTCAGGAACTTTCCAGAGCACTTTCAAAGTGAACACTAATCTGCTTCCTTGCCTCTTGTGAACCCTTCTCATCTGGCATGACAGGCTCTAGCCTTCTCTGTAGACTGCTAGCTATATTGAAGAAAAGTGTCCATAAGAGAGGGATAAGAACTTGGTCAAGTTTCCACAAGGGTTTTTTTCCACTGGTTCCTCAGATATTCAGAAAGCCGAGATGATTGTGTGTGGAGCTGCTTTCCTTAAAGGATTTCCTTAAAGGATATCCTGGCTGTGAAAGACCTTGTAAAGTAACACAAAATTGAGTGATTTATAAAGAGTCTTGGCTGTAATGTCCTTGCCCCTGGAACCTCAGTCATGCGGGCTCTTTTGAAGAATCAGCATGTGGTTCTATACCAAAGACAGAAGTGAAGCCATGCTGGTGGTCTTGGGGAAGCAGCAGCCTTTGCCTGCATCCCACTGCCCAGGCTTCTGGATCCCAAAAGGACCTGGGTACCCCAGAGCCCCAGGAGCCGCTTCCTCCATCCTACGCCCTCCAGGAGACACAGGACAGTTCTGCAGTGCCACCCAGAGGCCAACAGCGCCAGTCGGCAGAGAGAGTTTTTGTCTGAGTTTGGGCTTTGGGGGATTGCTGGACAGTGGTTGGTACTTTGGAGGTTTGGACGTGTGCCTCACTGAGCTATATTTGGAGAAGGTCATTTCTTACTGTATGGCTGTACCCTCAGTTCCCTTGGAGCTTGTCTCCTGTAGCTGCATCCCCACTTCTGGTGCACACACTTACAGCTATTGTGACATGGGAAGCTCCAGAGGAAACCCAGGAGTTACTTCAAAACCTCTAGTCTTGATTAAAAAGATGAAACAGGAGATCAAGTCCTGCAATATACCCATGTGCAAGAGTTGTTCAGTAGATGAGATACAGATAGCATTCCCAACAAAATGAAGTGGAGAGACCACCAGTGTGGGTGCTGGGATGGATAGCTAGCCATTTCAAAAAGTACATATAAATCACTACCTCACATCCCACATTCCCATAACACAGATCAAAGAATTTAATGTCACACTAGAAGAAAGTACTGTTAAATATTTTTATACACTTGCAGTGGGAGGGCATTCTAGATAAAACACCAAACAGAAATTATAAAGGAAAATATTGATAAATTTAACTCAAAAATTAAAAGCTTCTGTGGGCATGTGATGTAATGAGCCCTGGGTATTATATAAGACTGACGAATCACTGACCTCCACCTCTGAAACTAATAATACATTATATGTTAATTAGTTGAATTTAAATAAAAAAAAAAAAGAAAAAATGTTCTGCGGATTAACAAACACCACAGATAAAATTAAAAACCAAAATAACATACTTGGAAGAATGACATATATGAAAAGCAGTGATTAATATCTTTAACATATAAGGAGTATTTACAAATCAATAGGAAAAAGACAAACACCCCAGTGGGAAAATTGCAACACTACATGAACAAACAACTCGTCAAAAGACAGGAATGAGAACCATTAAGAAATGTCCAGCACTTGGGGCGCCTGGGTGGCTCAATTGGTTAAGCCTCAGACTCTTGGTTTTGGCTCAGGTAATGATTGTAGAGTCATGGGATTGATCATTACCTGAGCCAAAACCAAGAGTCTTGAAATCAAACCATGCGTTAGGCTTAGCACTCAGCAGGGCATCTGCTTGAAGATTCTCTTCCTCTGGGATTCCTCTTCCCCTCACTGAAGTCCTTTCTCCTGTACTCCCCCTCTCTCAAATAGATAAATAAATCTTAAAAAAAGAGAGAGAGAGGGAGATGACCTAGTAGTAATCAGGGAGTGATCATTAAAAAGACGCAGAAATTGCACATTTTTCAGCTATCAAATGAACAAAAGTTTCAAAGAGTGGGACTAACTTGTGGAGGGGTGAATGAATGATGTGGAAACCACATGGGCCTCTGCGACGCTGACCCGGTGGGGGGAGAAGTGGCAAGGCCTTTCTGGAAGGCAATTTGGTGTCATAGGTGAAAACCCTTAACAAATGTTGCACATCCTTATACCAAGCAGTTTCAGGAATTTATCCTGAGGACATAATACTGGATATGTGCAAAGATTTAACTGCCCAAGGGTGTTGACAGCAGTTTCTTTAAAAAATAAGGGTATACATTAAAACAAAAACAAAAACAAAAAAACCCTGAAATCTTGCCATTTGCAATGACATGGATGGAACTAGAGGGTATTATGCTGAGCGAAATAAGTTAATCAGAGAAAGACAATTATCATATGATCTCTCTGATATGAGGAATTTGAGAGGCAGTGGAGGGGGGGAGGTTGGGTTGTGGGGGGTAGGGAGGGAAAAAATGAAACCAGATGGGACTGGAGAGGGAGACCAACCATAAGAGACTCTTAATCTCACAAAACAAACTGAGGGTTGCTGGGGGTGGGTAGGGATAGGGTGGCTGGGTGATGGACATTGGGGAGGGCACGTGCTATGGTGAGGGCTGTGAAGTGGGTAAGCCTGATGATTCACAGACCTGTACCCCTGGGGCAAATAATACTTTATGAATTGATTAAAAAAAAATAAATAAATAAAAACATAAAAAATAGGGGCATAAAAAGGAAATAACCTAAATATGTGTACAACCATTTAAAATGAAAAGAGAGATGCATTTTCATCAACCTGGAAAGATGCTCATGCTACAATATTAGGTGAGAAACGCAGGTTAAATGGAAATGGTATGCATAATTCATTCCCTTTTATGTAAATAAAAATAATGTATGCATCACATGTTTAAAAAATAGATTGGGTTATGCAACAAAAAAATTAACAGTGATTGCCTCAAGGCAAGGAAGGAAGAATAAGAATTATACATGACTATTTTTTCTTTTGGCTTTTTGACGTTTTTTTCCATTTGATTTTTTTATTGAAGTATAATTAATATAAAAAGTTATATTTGTTTTAGGTGTACAACATATTGATTCAACAATTCTAAACATCACTCAATGCTCCCCACGATGCGTGGTATTTTCTTTTCATTTCCATGTAGAAGTAACCGTAGTAGCTCTTTTGTTGCCTTTATTTTTCTTTACTTTCTTCAAATTTTTTTGAAATTACGAGAGTAATACAGGCTTTTAAAAAGTGCAAAACCAGACAGCTGTATAAAGAGGCTTTCCCTTTTAGCACTGCATTCCCCAGAGAAGATGATAGTGCACCTGTTGGTATAGATTTTCCCACACATTTGCCTGCACGTATAAACATATACATGTATATTTAAATTCAAATGGGATCACACTATATACACTGTGCTTTAACTTGGTTTTTTTTTTCACTCAATAAATATGCCATGGGCATAGTTCCATGTCAACACACACAGATATACCCTTACACTCAAAATGAGAACATACCTGTCTTTCAACAGCTGCATATTGTTACCATGGACAGATATATTCAAATCTTTTTTTCCCGAAGTTCTACAACGATTATGTTTTCCTTGTATGATGGAGATATAATAAGATATTTTCTGGAACAAAACAGAAAGTAAAAGAGAGAGAAAGGAGGCAATGTGGAAAAAGATCTCATTTGTGCAAATCCTGTGGATTTGGGGCCTCTTCTCCTTGGGAGCTACCTTGGATTCTGGAGAGATTTCACGGTTTGATTAGGTCCAGATGAAAAGAGCCACTTGTCCCATGATGAAAGAAAAGAGGTCCAGGGACTCTGGGCTTTCTGGTGGCCTTGTTCAGTACAGGACTCCAGGCTTAGAGAAGGCCTGTGTCAGACCAGAGGTCTGAGCTGGGACTCCAGTGACACTGATAGAAGAAAGCAACCATAAAACTAGAAACAAAACCCATAATAACAAGAACAGTTAGAGCAGCAAAAAAAAACCCACCTCTTAAATTTTTTTTAGAAGATTTTATTTATTTATTTGAGAGAAAGAGTGAGCACACTAGCAGGAGAAGGGCAGAGGGAGAAGCATGTTCCCCCACGGGACTCAATCCCAGGACTCTGGGATCACGATCTGAGCTGAAAGCAGGTGCTTAAACAACTGAGCCACCCAGGTGCCCCCCAAAAAACCACATTTTAATCTCTTGTCTAGGAGCAGACAAAAGGCCCCTAGATCTCTCCCACAAACCACACGCAAGTGGCCTGTCTCTAAGTATGAGCACTGGAAGTTTGCCTTCAGATGGCCCAGTTTGCCTGCCTTCTTTTACAGAGAGAAAGAGGAGGCCCAGAGAAGGGAAGGGCCAAGTCCAAGGCCTGCAGGGAGTAGGCGACAGAGGTGAGCTGAAGACTCAGCAAATCTGATACTGATTCACTAATATCTTTCCTGTCCTTCCTTTTTTTCCTTTTCTTTTTCCATTTACCAAGACTATTTCAAGAATAAAACTTTCTTTTCCATCATAAAATGTATACACACTAATCACAAAATGTGGACAGTAAATATAAAAGCAGAAGTAAGAAAAAGACACAATTCCACTGCTTTTCTGTGGCAGACTGTTCCTAAGTTTCCCTTCTTACTTCTTATGGATGTGTATATGTACTTTTCTTTCTGTCCTCTTGCCTGGCTATGTGGCTCAGCATCTTGAAAGCAGCGTTTGTCTTGGGTTCCAGGAGAGCAGGCACGCTTTGTTACCAAAAGAGTGGTGCTTCTGGTTTGGCTCCAAGTGTGAGATTGAGGCATTGGGCGTTTTAGCTTTATCGTTCAAGTCCTGCTTAATGTCTGGACTTGGTTTTACCACCACAGGCGCCAGAGCTTTAGGATCTTTAGTGAAGAGAGAGCTACCCACCACTGTGAGTGTCCCTCTGGGATCTCATAAAGCTATCTTTAGGAGTGGAGGCAGATGCCCTTGGGGTGCACTGCACTGGGTGAGGTGGGGGAAGGCATGCCAGTGTAAGAGTCCAGGCCTGGCATCAGGGGAACCCAAAGTGTGCATGAGGAATTGCATGGAGGCCGGTCTAGCTGAAGATCAGGGAGTGAGTAGGAATAAAGCCAGACCAATCCCCAGGGGCCAGCCTGTAGAAGGTCTTGAATGAGAGGCCTAGATAAGGAAATTGAGGCCTAGGGGTGGGAGTGGATGGTATGGTGTTAAAGGGACTTGCCCAAAATTGTACACCTGATACCCATGCCAGTGAATTGCCACCACCCATCAGATCTCCAGACCCGTTCTCCATGTGGAAATGTTTCAGGAGTGAAAAGGGTGAGCAAAAGGTGAGGCAGTCCAGGGTGGTGTGGACAGCAAGAGTTTTGGACTCAAGACAGACCTGGATTCGAGTCCATATTGAGCCCTAACCCACTATGTAACCTCAAGCAAGTGACTTGACCTCTTGGAGCCTCAGTTTCCTCAGTGTGCAGAGCAGACCTGCCTGGTGAGTCTGTGGAGAAGATCAAATGAGCTAGGGGAGGCAAAGCACTCAGCCAATGTTGGAATTTAATGAGCATCTTTGCAGTACTTGTTGGGCTTTTTATATTGTCTTATTAATTTTAATTATGGTGAACATATGCTCTGGTTCCTAGGGACAGACCCGTTTATGCTAGTGTCCCAGTAATCATTAACAGTTCTCGCTTCTGTTCTAAAAAGGATATGAGTTTGGAAGATAAATGGTATGTTCACTGTAATTACAAGAGACCTAGGCCTTGAACTCTTTTTCTCACTCATCATTGCTGTCCTCTGCTGTCCTTTGTCTGTGCCCAGTCAGAGGACTGAAAGCACATGTACCCACAATGAGTTCTGGATTGAGCATGAATAGGACACCCCAAGTTTTGCCCCTAACTAGCAGTGCATCTGGGGCAGTTCGTTCTCTCTCTCTCTCTCTCTCTCTCTTTCTTTCTGTCTCTTTCTTTTATAAAGATTTTATTTATTTATTTGCCACAGAGAGAGACAGCAACAGAGAGAGCACAAGCAGGGGCACTGGGAGAGGGAGAAGCAGGTTTTCCACTGAGCAGGAAGCCCCATGCAGGGCTTGACCCAGAATTCTGGGATCATGACCTGAGCCAAAGGCAGACAACTGATCCTTCCAGACACTCCAGCTCGGTTCTTGTGTCAGGCCTCAGTCTTCTCATTAGTAAGCAGCAGGAGTGCATTAAACGGTCTCCACAGGCCCTTCTAGCTTGAAATTTCTCTCCTTTATAATTCTTCCGAAACCTAGGAAAATGGCTAATACCCCCGTACCTGTCACAAGCGCTTACTGGACACCTCCCGTAGGCATGCTCTGTGGGACACAGATGTGTCCACCATCTGCAAATCTCAGTGGATGTTAAGGTAAGCTTCCCTGTGGCAGCTCTTCTGGCTGATCTCCTGGCACCTGCCAGGACAGCAGCGTGGTCTATTGAGTCTGGAGTCAGATGTTCTACTACTGATGGCTTCCTCACCCTGACCCTCAGGTTTTCTTATAAGTTTCTTGATATTGCCCAACCAAGGATAGCCAAGCTCCTCAGTGGACAGGGCAGGCATTCACCTCTCATCAAGTATGGTTACTAAGATTCAGTGGGAGTTTCATGGCTATAAATCACCCAGAATAGTCCCTACTCAAAATAAGTGCTCTAAGTGTTTGTTAAATGAAACATCTACGTAGCTCCATCAAACAGGTGCCACCATTGAATATGCCTGAGGTTTGAGACAGCAAATCCCATAAAAAAATGAGCTTCATTCTATTTGTTTGCTTTCTGCCAAGCCAGAATCCCACAAAATTATTTAATTTAAAACACTAGGCAGTTTGTTAAAATAGTTGCAGATGACTCATAGCAGCTGAAGGTGGTGGCTTGGGGACAGGCTCTGTGCTTGTGACAGTCCCACCCCAAAAATGAATAGTCCAGAAGCAGTTCTGCCTCCCATGTGCCATTGCCCCCATTATGCAGAGGTGACCATATAGGTCAGGGTTGTGAAGATTGTTGGAAATACCCACCCAAAAGATCTTTACCATGTCATATGTCATTCAGATGATCCTGGAAGTGGGCACCTTCGTGTTTTTTAAAGCCACTTTACTCACATGATGACAGACATAATTCTCCATGAAAGTAAGCACCCCTTTGGGAAAAGGGAGCCCAGAAAGAAAGTGTACACTATTGGCGCCGGGATTTCACTAAAGAAACATGTCTTCAAAGGAAGCTACCTGTACTAATTCTTTTAAAGATTTTATTTATTTATCTATGAAAGAGAGAGAGAATGAGTGGGAGGGGCAGAGGGAGAGAGAGAGAATCTCTAAGCAGACTGCTGAATGTGAAGACCCATGTGGGGCTTGATCTCAAGACCCTGAGATCAGAACCCTGAGTTCATGACCTGAGCTGAAACAGAGTCCAACGCTTAACCAACTGAGCCACCCAGGCGCCCCATAGTAATTTTTTTTTAAAGGAGATGACAATTAAACTGTATAACATAAAAGACAAAACAAAACTACTGGCCCAAAGACAACTCAGTCAAATTAGACAAAGTGCATAGAGTGCCACACTCTGTTTGAGGAAGTGAAATGCCTGCTTCTACTAGCCTCTGTCTTCCTGATTCCCCCCACAACACCTTACCTTAGTTCATCCTTGTGACAGCCTAGTCAGAGAGCAGTGCAGCCCTGGGCAAAGAGCATCAGCTTTACCTGTGGGCCCAAAGGGCAGGGATTAGTGTCTCCATGGAAGATGTGGAGTAAGCCCTCCACCTCTTTTACCAGATGAGTTCCTGGTAGAAAATGTAGGCCCCTACTCTGAGTAATTTCATGGACAGAGAGATTTAGGGTAGAAATAAAGGTGAATGCAACAAAGCTGTGGTTCTGAAGAAAAAAAGACAACAAAACACCTTTTTCAATTAAAGAAAGAAAGCAAACCAACTGGAGATAATTGCAAATCCATGTGACTAGGTATCACAATTATTCAGACCCAGATAAGCATTCTAGGAGAGATGATACAGAAAAGAACACCGTTTGAGTACAAAATTGAGGTAGTTTTTATGCGAAAATATTCACCAGGCCTTTCATAGACTAATCACCCCTCCTTTACAAAATTATTTCACTTCCATTATCTCATCTGATCCTCACAGCAGCCCTGTGAGGGATAAAGGGCAGGATGATTATCCTCATTTGGGAGACAAGCAGATTGCAGCTGTTACTACCGCAGCAACATCAAGTGTGTGGTAAAGTTGGACCTGGAACCAGGGTCTCGGATCTCCAGACCACTGGGCTTTCTACCACACCCAGGAGACTGCCTATGAGCCTCCGGAGTTCAGATGCATGATGAGAAACCCATGCTTGGCTTCCAATGGTAAGCACTGAGATCAAGGCATTGGGAACTGCCCATGGGTGGTGTGGGGAGGCAGAGGATACTTCACCCCACCCTTGCCCTTCTACCCAGGATAGACTTTACCATAAGCAAGAGTGCATATCATTTTTATATCTACTCTAGGGGTAAGTGGCCTCTATTATTCTGCTCATGTCACAAATGAGAATGCAGAGGCACAGAGAAGTTAAGTATCTTGCCCAAGATCACACAGCTAGCAAGTCTGAGGCAATTTGAAACCAGCTGCTCTGATTCCACAATGTCCTCTCTGAAGCTCATTATTCTATTGCCTGCTGGATCGACCTTTTTTTTTTTTTTTTGAATCCATAAAAATGTTGTTTCTGTTTTCTTCTTTTTTAATTCAGAATAGTTCACACACATTACACTAGTTTCAGGTGTACAACATATTCCACAATTTTATCCATTATGCCATGCTCAGCACAAGTGTAGCTCCCATCTGTCCCTATACTTGGCTATTACAATACCATTGACTATATTTCTTCTGCTATGCCTCTTATTCCCATGCCTTACTCATCCCATTACTGGAAGTCTGTATCTCCCACTCCCCCTCTCTCCTTCTGCCTATCCCCTACCCCCTTCCCTTCTAGCAACCAGCAGTTTGTGGTCTGTATATATAGGTCTGAATCTGCTGCTTATTTATTCATTTGTGGGTGTTTTTTTTTTTTTTTGCATTCCACTTATGAGTGAAATCATATGATAGTTGTCTTTCTCAGTCTGACTTATTTCACTTAGTGTAATACCTTCTTTAGGTATGTCCATGTTGTTGTAAATAGCACGATCTCCTCCCTAACTATTTTCAATCCTCTCTTTTGAGATTGGCCATTATTCCCACCTACTGACAAATCATGGGAAATAGCTCCCTCAATTGGTCTAACAAGTCTGGGCAGCTGCCCCAGTCAAGCCATCTGTTCTGCCCAAGACATGTCTCGCCTCATCTCCTAGGCAGGGTGTTCCACTTGCGTTCATGGACACGGGGATAGATTGTTCCATGAATGGATCTTACCTACTTTTTTCCCCGCCACACTTTGCAAAGCAGGCCAAGAGCAAGACAGAGATGTCTGGCTCCCTCATAAGACACTTGGGTCAAGATTTCGTTTTTCTCCCTTCTTGTGGCCCTGCAGAGCAACCTGCCCTTGGCCACCTGCTGCAGGAGACTTCCAGAAAAAACCACAGTACTTCTCTTGAGTGGCCTAGGCAGTTCACAGGCAACTTGCTTAAACCTGGTGAGGTTCAGAAGGGCTCAGAGCTTGATGACAAACCAGACTGCATCCTGCTCCCAGGCAGCAATTACAGGACCAGGGCCGCAAGACCAGGAAGACAGGTCAGGGAGGGAAGAGACCTCTTAAGTGATTTTTTTCTGCTTGTAAGAGTAATATATACATCCCAGACAAGTTGTAAAACCATTAGAAAGGGTAAAACATGAAATAAAAATTGGCCCTAAGCCTCCCAACCAGTATAAACCATTGCAAAAGTTTTGGTGTGTATTTATGTAAATATACTAGAATTTTTATAAAATTGGGACCACACTATCCAGTTTGGATCTTGATTTTTTAACTTAATATTTTCTGAGAATTTTCTGACATTTTTCAATTGTCTTCAAAAACATGAATTGGGGTGCCTGGGTGGCTCAGTTGATTAAGCAATTGCTTTCAGCTCAGGTCATGATCCTGGAGTCCTGGGATCAAGTCCTACATTGGGCTCCTAGCTCCATGGGGAGTCTGCTTCTCCTTCTGACCTTCTCCCCTCTCATGCTCTCTCTCACTCAAATAAATAAATAAAATCTTTAAAAAAATGGATTAAAACAGCTCCATCATATGTAAGTGCCAAATTAATATTATTCCCCTATTGGACATTTGGGTTTCAATTTTTCACCACTATAATACAAGTCTATGAGTGTCTTTGAACAAAGTAATAGAAGATATATAATTATCATTTAATGCTAGGCCCTTTGCTAAAAACCACATGAATCCAAGATCACCATATAGGTGTACTGAACATAGGTGCCAGCCAGGGGGCAAAATAGGTCCTTAAATCAAAGCAAATTCTCCATTCTGAAGGCAAAGTACCCTGGCATGTGACTGCATCCATCTAGAGGTTTCTTTTGCACAAAGGCCCTGTCTACTTGCCAAGTCCTGGACATCTGTCTGGGAAAGGCACAGTTTATCCACAGAGTAGGGACACCTTTTCCCAGTTTCCTCAAAAAATTGTACAGGTTAGCATCCCTAAGGGAATTTTCTCATTAATGTTCGTTCATAACAATTCTATGAGGAAAGCACTATTATCCCCATTTTGCAGGTGAGGAAAGTAAAACATGCTAGTCTGATGACTTCCTTAAAACAAATGTCTAGAATTAAAAGAGTTGATGTACAGAAATGTGCATTTATTATATTCCCACCAGAGCCATAGGAAGCAGATGTTTCTGTTCCCTTGTCACCCCACAAAGAAACAATCTTTGAAATACTGCCCAGACTTATGGGTGGAACATGTCTAATTGTTTTAATCTCTTTCTTTGCTAGTGAGGTTAGCTTTTAAAAATATTTACTATTAATTTACATAACTTCTTGTGTGATTATTCAAGTCTTTTACCCATTTTCCTCCTGGGAGGCTAGTATTTTTCTTGTTGCCTAGCAATAATGTTTTATGTTAAGGCCATTATTATTATTATTTATGTTAAGCCTATTATTCCGTGGCCTATGATATCTCTCAGGTTAGATTCATTCCTGGATATTTTATACATTTTATATTACAATTGTGAGTGGGGAGCATTTTTCTATTATGTATTCAAGTAAATATTGCCACCTTGGCTTTTTGCATGTTTTGTCTGTGTCTAGTCACTTTACTGAACTCTTTCATTAGTACCAGCAATTTTCCAGTGGGCTCTTCAGAGTTTCCTAGCATCAAAAATATAAAGTAAATGGGGATAAATTTAACAAAAGATATGCAAGGATATTAAAGTCGGCCTAAATTAAGAAATATATGGTATTCATGGTTTGGAAGACTCAACTGTGTAAAAATGTCCACTTATTTCCAAATTAATCTGCAAATCCAATGCCTTTCCTTTTTTTTTTCCCTTTTGAATTGGGCACAGAGCTCAACATGGGGCTTGAACTCATGACCCTGAGATCAAAACCTGAGCTGAAATCAAGAGTCAGATGCTTAACTGACCGAGCCACCCGGGCACCCCTCAATGCTTTTCTAACAAAAATCACAACACTTTTATTTTTTTCCAGTGGTACCTGACAAGTGGATTCAAAACTTTATATGAGAGAACAAATGCCAAGAAAAATTGAAGCATTTCCAAAGAAGGAGAATAAGGTGAGGAGCCTGACCTTACCAGGTATCATATCATATCATAGCTGTCTCTATAAATAATTGAAAGTGAAGGAGAGAATTATTTGTAAAATGGTAATGAAACAACTGATCATGTGTATTGAAAACATAAAATTGGATCCCTACCTCTTATCATACACAAAAATAAATTTCATGTGACTTAAATGTAGGTCTCTAACTACACCAGATGAAGTAAATGCATTTCATCATGTTCCTCTCACTAATTGTAATAGAAAACCCATGAAAATACATAGTTATCAGAAGACTAAAAAAGGAAGAGAAGGACTGATTAGGGACCTCAGGACTGAATGGATGGCCTAGCAGTAAATCTTCTGGATGTTATTGTTTTTGTTTTGTTTTGTTTTGTTTGTTTTTTGCCTTATAACCTAGGAGCTAGAATAGTCCATAACCTGGAAACACTAATGGGCACGATTGTTCCCCCAGCAGGTGTTGCAGACGCTGTGAGGTGGACCCCTATTGGCCATCCTGACCTATCTGAATAAGGGGTTACCCCTTTCCTAACCACCAGGCCCCACTTTACTAAAAAATTAACTCAAAATGAATCATAAGTTTGTTTTTTTTTGTTTTTTATCAGTGTTGTTTTTATTATTATTTTAATTACCATACAGTAAGTCATTAGTCTTTGATGTAGTGTTCCAAGATTCATTGTCTGCATATAACACCCAGTGCTCCATGCAATACATGCTTTCCTTAATACCCACCACCAGGATCACCCATTCCCCACCGCCTCCCCTCTAAAACCCTCAGTTTGTTTCTCAGAGTCCAGTCTCTCATGGTTCGTCTCCCCCTCTGATATGCCCCATTCACTTTTTCCTTCCTTCTCCTAATATCCTCCATGTTATTCCTTATGCTCCACAAGTAAGTGAAACCATATGATAATTGACTTTCTTTGCATGACTTATTTCACTCAGCATAATCTCCTCCAGTCCCATCCATGTTGATGCAAATGTTGGGTATTCATCCTTTCTGATGGCTGAGTAATATTCCATTGTATATATGAACCAAATCTTCATTGTCCATTTGTCTGTTGAAGGGCAGCTCAGCTCCTTCCACAGTTTGGATATTGTGGACACTGCTGCTATGCACATTGGGGTGCATATGATCCTTCTTTCCACTACATCTGTACCTTTGGGGTAAATACCCAGTAGTGCAATTGCAGGGTCATAGGGTACCTCTATTTGTAATTTTTTGAGGAATCTCCACACTGTTTTCCAAAGTGGCTGCACCAACTTGTATTCCCATCAACTGTCGTGGCCGGTGCGACAAACCGACCAGGGTCGAGAGGGTAAGAGGATGGTGAAAAGAAATGAAGAGACAAAGAGATGGGGGCAGGAGGAGCACCAAGGAGGATGTCCAATAGTGCCGATTTTATTCAAGGCTGTGAGGCATTATATAGCTAACAGAAACAATCATAAGAAAGTATCTATTTTTAGCTGATTACTAAGAGTTTGCAACATGCACAGAAAATCCTTCAAGCTTTCCCATTATCTATTTCGCAAACACCAATAGCAGACCCTGTAGTGCCAGATGTACTGACTTCAAGGCCACTCAAGACATAGTTTGTGTAAGCACAGCACAGTCTTACAGTGGTGTAGTCTATAGCCCGTGCAAGGACAGCAAGGACCAGACAAGAATTTCTGACCCCGACCAAATCATTTCTATCTGACTAGCAAATGTGTGGGAAGTCAAGTAGGCAAGCACGCAACACATAGCACAGACCCTTTCTCAGTGCTACTCGACTTTATCGACCCAAGCCTTTTGTTCGGCTATTCAGCCTTTAAAGGAGTCACAAGTCAGGGCCTGGTTTGGTCCTCGTCTCAAGCCTTAATGTGGCCTCCCACAATCAATAATGTAAGAGGTTTCACCTTTCTACACATCCTCTCCAACACTTGTTCATTGTCTTGTTGATTTTGGCCATTCTGACTGGTGCAAGGTGGTATCACAATGTGGCTTTGATTTTTATTTCTCTAATGCTGAGTGATGTTGAGCATTTTTTCGTGTGTCTGTTAGTCATTTGTATGTTTTTATTGGAGAAGTGTCTGTTCATGTCTTCTGCCCATTTTTTGACTTGATTGTCTGTGTCTTAGGTGTTGAGTTTGAGAAGTTCTTTAAAGATTTTGGAAATCAGCCCTTTGTCTGTGGTGTCATTTGTAAGTATCTTCTCCCATTCTGTGGGTTGCCTCTTTGTTTTGTTGACTATTTCCTTTGCTGTTCAGAATCTTTTTTTCTTGATGAAATCCCAAAAGTTCATTTTTGGTTTTGTTTCCTTTGCCTTTGGAAATGTGTCTTGAAAGAAGTTGCCAGTACTGTATTTGTACTGGCATCAGTCATTTGGCATCATGAGGAACTCATGGTTGTTTAACTAGACACAGGTGTATTGCTTCTCCTATAGTAATATCACTATATATATGACCTTAATGCTTTGAATAAACTTAGCACTGTTGGATGTCCTCCTCAGTGCTTCTCCTGTCCCCATCTCTTTGTCTCTTAAGTTCTTTTCACCATCCTCTTACCCTCACGTTCCTGGTCGATTTGTCGTGCCGGCCGTGACAATTTCATAGTGTGGGCACTTGGGTGGCTTAGTCCATTAAGTGTCTGCCTTCAGCTCAGGTCAAAATCCTGGAGCCCTGGGATGGAGTCCCGCATTAGGCTCCCTGCTCAGCAGGAAGTCTGATTCTTCCTCTGCCCCTTACCCCGCTTGTGCTCTCTCTCTCTCAAAAAAATAAATAAAATTTTAAAAATTTCATGAACTGTACCCCCAAATTTAAAAAGCTTGTACGTAAAAAGTGGTACAATCTAAATAAGATCTGTGGTTTCGTTAATTGTATCACACTGTGATACTATGTATGACACACAACGTCAATTTCCTTGCTTTGATAATTGTTAACTATGTCTAGGTAACTATTATCATTTGTGGAAAATAAATGGAGAGTACAGGAACTCTCTGTAATATTTTTTCCAATTGTTATGAATCTAAAATTACTTCAAAATAAAAATTTTTTAAATCACAAAATTGAATGGCAAAGCTATAGATTTTTAGAACGTAATGCAAGACCAGATCTTTAAAACCTTGGAGTAGGGAATGAATTCTTGAATAAGATACAAAAAAGTAAAAACCATAAAGAAATTGACTGATAATTTTAAATATGTGACAAGAAACTTCTGTTCAACTAACTAACCACATACTGTATGCTGCCTTCTAATAAAGTTAATAAAACTTCAAAACTAAAGAGTTGGTTATATGGACAAACATTAATAGGTAACACCAATTTTAAAAAGCAGTTAAATGAGATACACCACATTTTGTATAGGGATTAACAATGGGCAATATAGCAAAATGGTTAAGGAACAGACAGCCTAGGTTCAAATTCTGGTGTTGTCATCAAATGTGGCATGACCTTGCCAAATAATTTAACATTATGCTGCTGTGGCCTCATGTGTAAAATGTAGCTAATTCACAGGGTTATGGTCAGGTTTGAAAGAATAAATACCTATAAAGGGCATCAAACAAACCCTGGCATGTAGTGTTAGCTATGTTGAGGAAATGAATGGCAGAGGGATGGAATAGGTGATGAGGCCATTGGTGAATGTAAGTTATCACTCATTTTCTAGTTTGTGATTGGTGTGGGGTCACATGGATTCACTATATTATTAAAATAAAAATAATACACAAGATATTCCAGCATAGACCAGTGAGGATGGTAAAAAATCAAGAGAGTAGAAAGAGAAGCCACACATTGGAGAAGGAATAGGTTATAATACATACATTGACAAATGGTTCAAGTCTGGAATACATAAAGAAAGATGGTCAATAAAAAAACAGGGAAAAGACAAATAACCCAACAACAATAACAACAAATGGGCAAATGACATTACTAGGCATTTCAAGGAGGGAGGAAGCCAAATAGTCCATACATGTATGAAAAGATGTTCAAACTCAATAAACACACAAATTACAAAGACCGCAAAAGACCCATACTCTACTGGTTCCCTAGGGCTGCCATAACAAAATACCTCAGGCTTGGTGAGTTTAACAACAGAAATTTGTTTAACATTCAGGTTCTGGCAGGAACAGCTTCTCCTGAGGCCTCACTCCTTGGCTTGCAGATGACCACTTTCTCACTGTGTCCTCAATGGTGGTCTTTAAATGTTATCTGTGTCCTAATCTCTACTTATACGGTTACCTGTCATATTGGATTATGGCTCACCTAATAACCTCATTTTACCTTAATTACCTCTTTAAAGACCCAATCTCCAAATAGTCACATTGTGAGTACTGGGGATTAGGATATTAACATAGGAATGGGGTGGGGGATACACAATTCAGTCTATAATATGTTATATCATATATATATACCCATCAGAATGGCAATGTTTTTCTTCAAGAGAAGCCTGTGTACATGTGCACCTGGAGACACACACATGTTGGTTATAGCAAATATTTACTACTAATAGGAAGCATTAATAAATTATAGTAGTTGTATAACAATGGGATCCTATATAGTAGATACAATAAATGCAGTTAGATGCAACAAAATAGATGAATCTCAGGAGCATCTCTTGCAAAAAAAGCAAAGTCACAACAATACATGCAGTACAGTACAACGTTTAAAAACAAACAAAACTCAGTAATATGTTGTTTTAAAATAACTATAGGTGTTTATTTAAATAAAATCAAGGGGATAATAAACAAAAACCAAAACATAGAATATTGGTTAGTCCTGAGATGGAAAGGAAAGAGATATATGTTTTAAAAAATAAACTGAGTAGTAGTTACATGGGTGTTCAATGAATTACTATCCTATTTTTTTAAGATTTATTTATTTATTTGACAGAGAGACAGCAAGAGAGGGAACACAAGCAGGGGGAGTGGGAGAGGGAGAAGCAGGCTCCCCACTGAGCAGGGAGCCCAATGTGGGACTCGAACCCAGGACGCTGGGATCATGACCTGAGCCAAAGGCAGACACTTAATGACTAAGCCACCCAGGCATCCTTGAATTACTATTCTTTTTATTTACACATATATTATAAATATTTTCTATTGACTCATTATTTTATTTTTAAATTATCTGTAAAAACTAGTTATTTGAAGAACACGAAAGAAAGAGCTGGAATTGAACCCATAATCACAGTTCTTTATAAGAAACAATGTAAAGATTCTACATACTCTTGAAAGCTTTAAAATGCTCCCTAAACAACCTTACCTCCTTGTATTTATGGTCTTTTGTAATCCCCTCTCCTTAAATCTGGGCCATACTTAGTGACTCATTTCTAATAAATAGAATATGGCATGCTTTATGGGATGCACTTCCAAGAGTAGGTACAAAAAGCCTGTGGCTTCTGTCTTGCTGGCTGTCTCCTGGTCTCTCAATCCCTTGTTTCTTGGAAGGAAGTCACCTGCTATGTTGTGAACTGCCTCACAGGGATGCTCATGTGGGAAGAAACCGAGGACAGCCTCTGGTCAATGGCTGGCCAGTGAGGATCTGGGGCCCTCTGTGCAATGGCCTAGAAGGAATGAAATCCTGCCTACAATCATGTAAGTGAGCTGGGAAGCAGATCTTCCCACAGTCAAGTCTTAAGATGACTGTAGCTCCAGCCAACACTCGACTGTAGCCCTGTGAGAGACCCTTAGCCAGAAGGCTTAGTCAAGCCACACCTAGATTCCAGACCTACACAACCTATGAGACCATAAATATTTGTTGTTTGGGTTCCTGGGTGGCTCAGTTGGTTAAGCATCTGCCTCCAGCTCAGGTCATGATCCTGGGGTCCTGAGATCAAGCCCCTGGTCTGTCAGGCTCCATGTTCAGTGGGAAGCCTGCTTCTCCCTCTCTCTCACTTTGCCTGTCCCCCTGCTTGTGTGCGCGCTCGCTCTCTCTCTCTCTCTCTCTCTCAAATAAATAAATAAATAAAATCTTTTAAATCCATAAATAAGTGTTTGTTGTTTTAAACCACTGAGTTTAGGGGTAATTTTTATGGGGCAATACAGACAAATATAAGGTCTGCTTGCTGGATTTATCTAAAGAAATCAGACATCTCTATAAAGATGTATATACATATATACTGATCATATTTATAATGGTGAAATGTAACCTAAAAGTTCAACAACAACAGAATGGTTAAATAAATTGTTTCTTTACATAATGTGCTATCAGACAACCATTAACAATAACAATATACCATAAACATTAACAGGATAATAAGGGACTACAAACCATACTCCGTGCCCATAAATTTCACAACTTCAATGAAACAGAAGTTGAAAAGATACAATCAGGAAACTCTACACCTACTAAGTGAATTGAAGGGAATTGAGTTAAAATCTTTCCACAAATTCAAGCACATGAATTCACTTTCACCTTCTACCAAACATTTAAGGAATATGTAATACCAATTCTACAAAAACTATTCCAGAAAAGAGAAGACAAGGGGATACTTCTTCAAGTATTATATGATGCCAGCATTACTCCAACACCAAATCCAGACAACACGGTATAAGAAAAAAACTAAAGTAAACTAAAAGCCAATATGTCTTATGAACAGAATGTGAAAATCTTCAACAACAGTAGATCATATAATATATAAAATAATATATAAAATATATTATTTGATCCATATATTATATGGATCAAATATATATCAAATATATATTTGATCCATAAAATATATGGATCAAATAATATATAAAAAAACAAGTGATGTTTACTCTGGCAATGCAAAGTTGGTTCAACATTCAAAAAGAAATCAATGTAATCCATCACACTAACGGTCTAAAGAAGCAAAAATCACATGATGACACATCCATTTGTAATAAAACTCTCAGCAACCTAGGAATAAAAGGGGATTTTCTCTTCTTGAAAAGGGACATCTACAACAGCAGCAGCAACAACAACAACAACAGCAAAACCCAAACAGTACATCCCTAACATCATAATTAACAGTGAAAGACCAAATTCTTCCCCAATAAGATTTGGAGTATAAGAATGTGCACTGTCATCACTCGTACTCAACATCATTTCCAAGGCTTTGGTTGATGCAGTAAGGCAAGGACAAGATATAGGAGGCTTCAGATTGGAATGGAGAAAATAAAGCTGTTTGTATTCACAGGCAACATGATTGTGTATGTAGACAGTCCCAAGAAATCTACAGAAAAGCTACTGGAACAGAATACAAGGCCAATATACAAAAAGTCAATTGTGTTTCTATGTAGTAGCAAAAAAATAGCAAAAGTATGATTTTGAAAAAAGAACAGAGTTGGAGTATTCATACTGTTAAATTCCAAGATTTACTATAAAACTATGGTAATCAAGACAAGGTGGTATGGTGAAAGACCCAGCACGTAGATCAACTGAATATAACTGGTTTTTGACAAGGTACAAAGGCAATTCAAAGGAGAAAGAATAGTTTTTTTTTTACCAAATGGTCCTGGAACAATTGACCATTCACATACAAAGTAATGAATTTGGACTTGTGTCTTGCACCACTTACAAAAAACTAACTGAAAATTGTTCAATGGCTTAAATGTAAAACCTAAAACTATAAAATTTCTGGAAGTAAATATAAGAGAAAATCTTCAAGACCTTGGTTTATGCAAAGATTATTTTGAGAGGATAAACAAAGTATAAGCCATAATAGAAAAGAATTTGATGACATTTATAAATTGGACTTCATCAAAACAAAAATTATAAAATTGTGTTCTTCAAGAGATCTGCTGAGAAAATGTAGAGATGAGCCACAGGCAGGGAAAAAATATTTGCGAAGCACATATCTAATAAAAGACAGTGAATCAAAATCTGAAAGAGTCTCTAAGTTTGTATGGTTCCCCAAAGTCATGCACGTCCTAAGCCCTGGAGCCTATGAATGTTACCTTATGTGACAAAAAGGGACTTCGCTAATGTGATGAAGTTAAGAATCTCGAGATGGAGAGATTATCCTGGACTATCTGGATGGACCCTAAATGTCATCACAAATGTCCTGATAAGAGGGAGGCAGGAGGAGATTTGACTACAGAAAAGGAGAAGGCAATGGGACCGCAGAGGCACAGACTGGAGCAACAAGGCCATGGAATGATCAGCAGCCACTCGAAGCTGGAAGAGGCAAGAACAGATTCTCTCCTGGAGCCCCCAGAAGGAACCAACTCTGCTGACACTTTGACACACATAAGACTCAGTTTGTACTTCTGCCTTCCAGAACTGTTAGAGAATTTATTTTGGTTGTTTTGAGTTGTTAAATGTGTGTTAATTTGTTACAGGAACCCTAGGAAATTAATGTAGCTCAGCAGTAAGCAAACAGTCTAATTACAACATGGACAAAGATTTGAACTGACACTTCACCGAAGAGGAAGTAAGAATGGCAAATAAGCACATGAAAGAAGCTCAACAGCATTAATCATTAGAGAAAAAGTGAATTAAAACAACAGACAAACTGCTATTGCCAGAAGGGAAGTGGGTGGCGAGAATGGGTCAAATAGGGGAAGGGGATTAAGAATAGACTTATCATGGGGCACTGAGTAATGCATAGAAACATTGAATCATTATATTGTATCAGGTGAAACAAACATAACACTGTATGTTGATTATACTTCAGTAAAAATAATAAAATTTAAAACAATTTTTGAAAAACAAATTTTTAAAAAACCACTTTTATTACAGTGGCTAAAAATTTACAAAGTAATAACCATGTGGAGCAACTAGACTTCTAGCAAAATGGTACAGATACTTTGGACAAAAGTTTGGCAGTTTCCTACAAAGTTAAACACACTTTTACCATACAATTTAGCAATCCCACTTCTAAGTATATACCCAAGAGAAATAAAGACATAATCATTTGGAAAAGAATCTTTACATGAATGCTTATAATAGCTTTATTTGTGACCACTAAAATCTGGAAGCAACCCAAGTATCCCTCCACTAGTGAATGGATAAACAAATTGCAGTACATCCATATGATGGAGTGTTATTCAGCAATAAAAATAATAAATTACTGATAAACAGGATTGTGGATGCACCTCCGAAAGCATTATTCTAAGAGAACTAGGCTAGACACAAAGGTCTCCATACTATGTGATTCCATTTATATGACGTTCTGAAAAAATCAGAACTATTTTGACAGAAATCAGACAACTGCTTGCCAGGAATCTGATCTGCAGGTGGGAGAAAGCAATTTGACTACAAAGGAGCAGAAAAGGACTATTTGGGATAATAGGGAAATTCACTCTCTCTCTCTCTTTTAAAGATTCTATTTATTCATTTGACAGAGAGAGACACAGCAAAAGAGGGAACACAAGCAGGGGGAATGGGAGAGGGAGAAGCAGGTTTCCTGCCGAGCAGGGAGCCCAACGCGGGGCTCCATCCCAGGACTCTGGGATCAGGACCTGAGCCGAAGGCAGAGGCTTAATGACTGAGCCACCCAGGCACCCCTGGAAATTCACTCTCTTGATGGTGAATCTTACACGACTTAGTAAGTTTGTAAAAATTCATAGAACTGTCTACCTAAAAAGGATCAATTTTACTAAGCAAATTATACCTCAATAAATAAAAAGATACTTCAAATTGGTACAAACATTAAGTTGAAAAAAAATGACAATGTAGATCAATGTTTATGGACATTGGAAATTGTCCTTGTATCCAGTTAGTAAAAAAAAAAAAGTTTGCAGAGCAACAATTAAAGAAAAACAGTGTGTATGTACATGTGTCCATATGTTAATATATGTGAAAGAAAATACATAAAAATATTAATAGTGGTCACCCATGGATATGAAGATCTCTCACTCATTCATTCCTTCCTTGATATATGCTTTGAAAAAGACATGTTCTCTCTTTTGACCTAAATTTCTGTAGTAGCTAGTTGATAATACTATAATAGCATTTTTTCTTGGTCTCAGGGCCTTTGTACTTGCTGTTCCCTCCCTGTTCCTTTGCCTCGGACATGGCTTGGCCCATAGCTTCATTCAGATTGAGCTTGAATGTCACCACCTCAGAAGCCTTCTCTGTCCCCGATGACTGGAAAGGACCCCATCATTCTTAGTCCCCTTACTCTGCTTTATTTCTTCTTAATAGCAGCGTTCACTGTGCTGACATTGTCTTATGTATGTATTATGTTCTTTGCTTGTTTGTCCCAGTAGAATATGAGCTCTGTGAGGAAAGATCTTTGGTCTGTTTACTTCACTGTTGTTTCCTCAGCATCGAGAACAATGCATGGCACTTGGTAAGTCCTCAATAAGTATTTATCGAATAAATGGTTGAATGCATGCTACAGTGTGAGGCTTCTAGAATTTGTCACCTTCTCAAAAACATTCATGACCTTAAGAAATTTATAATCCAACAGCAGGGAAACAACCCAAAAGTGAAACAGCTTGAGCCTCTGCAAGCAGCACTGGGATAGAATGAAGGGGAGTTGTGGAGTCCAAAAGTGAAAAGGGGGAGTTGGGGTTGGCAAAGTGGCTTCTGAGGATGACCTGTGTGACTAGAGTTGCAGGGGTGCCAACTGAGAGGCCTCTCATAAGAAACCTTGCCCTTGGAAGACACCTTGAGCTTATAGCTCTTCCTGGAGTCATTGCCTCCAAGAAAACCAGAAAGGACTCTCTCTGAATCACCCACAGCAAAACCTGCTGTACTTCATGCATCATTAAGAATTCAGGGCCCTCCCAGTCTGTTCCACCAGAACTTCCAGGTAAGAGGAAGCTGAGTTTAGGGAAAAAGTGATGTAGGTCCAGGGAGTGGAAAGGCTGAGCCAAGCTTTGCACTGCAGGTCTTCATTAGCTAAGCTACCTGAAGGGCTCTGGCTCCCTCAGCCACCTCTGTGCCAGCTGCAAGGGTCCAGTGCGCTCCTCAGAGGCCCAGCAGCAGCCAAACTTGGCCGCAACTGTTTACCTTGCAGACTTCCGCACCTCCTCTAACTCAACAGCAAACAGCTTCTCACCCTCAAGGCACCTGGTCTCTGAGAACTCTCTCGAAAGATCTTTTCTTGGTCCCAAAAGACATTCCTGAGCACAAGCAACCTTGGGTGCCTTAGTGAGATTTAGATAGTGAGATGGCCCCACCCCAAGCTGCAGGTTCATGTTGATGCAGTTGACAAACAGGTCTCTCTGCGAAGCCCGCAGTGACCACAGTACCTAAAATTGCAAGGCCCCACCTACCTGCTCCCAGCTTCCCTGACTTACTTTTTTTTTCATGCATAATTTATTACCTCCTAATGTTATTGAGTTCCTTTGTTGTTTCTGTCCATTGTCTATCTCTCTCCATTAGGATTTAAGCTCAATAGGGGCAAAAATTTCTGTCAGTTTTTTTCACTGATGTATATATTTGCAGTGCCTGAAGCAATCGCCAAGGTTAACATAGACTTTGTGCTTTGTGCAGATCACTGTTCAAAGCACTTGGTGTCAATTAAATCACTTAATTTTCACAAGAGCCTTTAAGGAAGGTACCATTATGATCCCATTTCACAGATAAAGAAACGGAGGTACAGGGAAGTTAAGTAACCTATCCAAGGTCACATAGCTAGTAAACGACTAGCTGGTATTTGAACCCTTGTGTATCCTTAACCACTAGGCCATACCACCAAAAGCCAAAACAAAACAGTACCATGCCCATAGTAGGCCCTCAATTATTGAACAAATGGTTGAATCGATGGACGGAACTGTGAAGTGTTCCCCCTCACATGGGGAATCTGGTCTACTATTTCACCACCACTCCACCACCCTTTGTGTGTCTCTGTCCCTAGGAGGCTCTCTGGATAATGAAAGTTTGTGTGGTGTTTTTTCAGTTCTCGGTAAGGCTTCCCCATCTCTTTCCACCTTTTTCTCCCTTCTTTTCGTGTCCTTCCCTCCCCTCCTTGCTCCCTCCTTCCTCTGGGCCTTGTCGGAGGCAGAGTGCTGTTTTGTGAAGGGGATTCGGGTAGGCAGCAAGCCTCTTTTTCAGCTCTCCCTTTCTCTGGGTGTTCTGCTGGGATCTCTTAGCACCTATAATCCCTGGGACTGGAGAAGCAGCAAGTATGCATGAAGCAAGTTCTCTGAGTTTGGTAAGTGAACAGTGGGAAGGACAATCTGGGCCAGGGAGGGAGACCCAGCATGCCGAACTGGTCCAAAGCAGACTAAGGTAAGTTGAAGAAGAGGACAACTAGGGTCTTGGAGATAAAGAGGTAGGACTTGGGCATTTAAAAATCCTTCTCAGAAGAGGTGGCATTTTAGCTGAACTTATTAGATGGGCAGGATTTCGAAAGTATCAGTGAGAAGCACATTCCAAGTGAAGACAAACTCAGGGAGCCTTGAAAGCTGTTGGATTTGTAAATTTGGGACACAGCATCCCCAGAAGGGGTGTTGTCCATGCAGAGCAGAGACTAGGCTGGGTTTTGTGGGCCCTGCTTATTTGCCAGCACCTCCTCTACAAAAATGGTCCTTCCTTGGGCTTCCATGTCACCTCTGAGGGAGATGTGGGCTAGTGTTCTTAGTCATCTCATGTCACCGTTTCATTTCCAGCTCCTGTCTAAATTGCTGTGTCATCTTCCAGCTGCCCTTGTGTCTAGTTTAAGCCCTGCTGCCTTGTCTGGGTGAAGGAGAAGGCTGATTTCTCACCCCACTCTGCTACTGCCTCGTTTGGCCCACTGTCAAGCAGGTAGCCAGCAAGGCTCTGGCAGGTACTTAACATGTGCCAGGCCTTAGGCCAGGAAAGACATGCTCCTCCCCTCGCCCCCAAGCCAGAGCCTTGGCTTTGCCATCTGGGAAATGAAAGGGTTGGATTCTGTGATCTTGAAAGTTCCTTCCAGCTGCAACATTCTAGGGGGATATGTGAATGCCCTCCTTTTGAAGCTCCGAGTTCTGTAGGAAGATGATTATCATAAAAATGTTTCCAGGTTGGTGCACTGGCTTCTCTCAGGACCTCACTGTTTGACAACCACTGTGAAGACTTAAGTGCTATTTACATGCAAAAATGTTTTACTGTGGGACACCATCGTTATCCCGGTGTCAGGGGCCAAGGATAACACCCCATCACAGGCCTTCCCTGTTATATGAAGAAAGAAAGATTCATTCACTCATTCAGCTAAACCCAACTGTATACACAAATCTGTACTAGCTGCTATAAAAAAAAATATATGCCTGATCTCACCATGGGCTTAGAGAGCACAAAATCGTCTGATTTGGGGAAGAAGGCCCTGGTCATCTAAAAGCAATACATCCTCCAGAACAGCGTGAACATCCACCAAGGGTGAAGCTAGCTTTGTACATCAGCTCTAATAGGCCAACAGGTAGAAAGCGATTCTTTAGAATGAAAAGAAACAAACTTCCCATGGCTTATGTTCTTGGGTCCTGGTTCTCCAGCCCCTTCTGCTTTCTACTCACTCCTAATTTCATCTTCCTTCCCTGTGAAAGCCCTTCAAATACCCAAAGGCAGAGCTCTCCCTGCTCTTTTCTTCCTCAGGCTACATAGCCTGTTCCTGAAGCCATTCGTCAGGCGACACCTGTGTGAGTCCCGCTGTTGTGTTTCATCCTCGAAATCTTTCTCTTGCGACAGATCACAAAGCTGCCGGTGGAATAAAGACAACCTAAGCGGCTGAGATTGTAAAACGAAGAAAGAAATGACTTGGTTCTTCGAAAAGGAAGTATACTCTCAAAAAAATAGACAGTTCTTCAACTGCCACTTTTCTTTGCATATCCCGGAAGGGGCAGAGAGTTCCCGTTAGTCCCTCCCACATGTAGTTCTGACACCAACAGTTGGGTAAATAAGAGGCAACAGAGTCACTCCCAGCCCAGCTCTCTTTCTCTTGGGCCACATTATAACCTTGCCATTTATTAGGTCATCAACTTCTCCTAACAAACCATTTCCAGGTAAGGTAAACTAATGGCCAGAAAGGGGCACCAACCTGTGTGTGGTCCCACAGCTAGGAAGTGGCAGAGGAACCCAAATTCATATCTAGCCTTTGGCTCCAAGTCCAGCTCTTTCCGGTGGTAATCCAGCTGTTTCCCCACTGGCCCTCTGTGTCTGCTTTGTCAATGCATAGGTGAGATGCCACAGTGACCAATGTGGGGACACATACACATGGCTCTAGAAATCCACCCAAGACAGTACGGAGAAGATCTGGCAGCACCTGCATAGAGAAGATTTGAGGGGCTTGTTGACAGAGGAACATGTTCCAGCAGTAAAATGTGGTCACCAACAAGTGCTGGCAAGGTTAATAGAGGCCAGCGTCCACAGAGCAGAGGGGATAGTTAGGCTGACCTTTGCTACTACAGAGGTTGGAAAAGCAAGTCAGGTGTCTTGGGAGGCACTGAGTTTCTTCTTTCTGGAGCTGGGGAATAAAGACTGGATAGCCACTTGGCAGTTTGTGATTCCAGTAAGTATTTTTGTGATCCTTTTGTGATGCTGTGAGCCTCCCTTGGCCCACACATTCCCAAGGACAACATTTGCTCCACTTTGTCTAGTGGGGCTCGAGGGCTTTTTCTGAGAGAAGAGGTAGAGAATGGTGGCTTTCTTGACCAGGCCCTGGGATATGTGGAAAGGCAGATGTTAGTGCCATGTGTCCAGAAAAAGCACAAGGCACTAAAGTTAAGGTAAAGTGGGTGATGGGCAGCTGTTCTTGGTGCAGAACTTCCTAGGGGAAATCTTTTAACTACTATTCTCTCACAGTCAGATCTCAGCCTGACCTGGAATCAGAGGACTGAGTGCACAACTTCAGTAAATCATGATTTCTGAAAGAACAGCTATTTTGTGATGTAAACTTTTGCCTTCTCAGTTGACAAAGGCCCACTGATAGGCCTGCCTGGATGGGCTTCTCCAAGAAGCTGGTTGCTCTTTCACCCACTCTGATTTCCTCGGGCCTGAAGTACCAGCCTGTCCACTACAGGGGAGTGTTGTTCATAGTTCCTTGCAACAAAATCTAGATTTCCTAGGGCTTTACACAGTGGGGTGCTCAGAGCCTAGAGGGTGGGAGACAAGCTGGGAAAGCACCTGGCTTGGCCCTTAGGCATTTAAAGTGAACTTGGTCAGCTCTATACCCACTCTTAGGGGAACCACTCTGGGAGCCAAAGGAGCCAGCAAAGAGCTTTGTCTTAGCGGCAGGTTCTCACATGTGTGTGTTTGGGTGCACATACATGTACACAGGCACACATACACACACACACACACACACACACACACACACCCCTTGGCCTTTAGCAATTTGATATAATAAGGGCAAATGCAAATCAAAAATAAGAAGTTACATTCTCCCTGTGGAAAAGCAACTGGAAGAGACTCCCTCCTTTTCTTTTCTTTCACACTCTCTTTCTCTGTCTTTTCAAGTGTATGTAAATTTTTTAAGGGCTAAGCCCCCTTGTCTCCTCACAACTCAAAAAAGTTCCTTCAGGGGACTGGGAACCAAACTCTTGCAATGTAATCCTCAAGGAAAATAATGTCCTGTCTTCCAGTTTTCTGGGAGGAGATGAGCCTACCTTTGGCTTTTTCCTGACTGCAAATTATTCAGCCTATGAGATGTAATGGTTTGTATCCACTTAGCTAGATGAGATTTCTGTCTTTGCAATCCCTTCAGCTGGTTGCCTGTGACAAGCAGCACATTCTGGTCTCACACCTATTCAGTGATACAGTTGTTAGCTTTCTCTTAAGCCTCTGTGGAGAGATTTCCTGGGTTGGGAGGAAACTATCTCTCCAGCATTGCACACAAATACACACAACTGCCACACCCATAGTCATGCACAGCCATAGCTTCAGTGCACCCGCATTCCCTCACTGCTCCCCTGCAGGCAGGTGGTTGGTGTCTTCTTCCCCGACAGGCTTGGGAAGTGCAGCCTGGCACCGCTCAGCCAGGAAGTCCTTGGCTCTGCATGGCCGGGCTGGCATGCTTTGTCTTTTATTGTCTTTTCTACGTTTTTCACATGGCGCCCACCAGCTCTTCTGAGTGTGGCTTCTTCAGGATTTCATTTACCTGCTGCTACTCCATTTTTCCTTTCTCCAATGTTCCTGTTTTCAACTCATTCATGGGAAATGAAAAGGTAAAAATGGAGAACACTAATCACTACGTTTTACGCCTGAAACAAACTTAATGTCATATTTGTCAATTATACCTCAGTAAAAGAAAATACGGACAATAGGAAAACAAAACTAAAAATGATTCCAAACAAAACTTAACTGCTCTTTCGCATTGTGAATCTGCTAGAACTTTGGGTTTCACTGGTACTTATCTCTTGCTCATTCATCAATTATGTATTAACTTCATTCAACGGATATTAGGAGTACAGCTTGGGCTGCGAGTGTCAGCTTTGTTGAACGAAAGAGCTCGGAGACCCAGATCTCAACCCAGGGACCCCATTTGGTGGCGGAGCGCTAACATTCCTTGGTCCTCAGGCTCCCATACTGTCTCGCCTCGCCCTGTGGCTGGTGGGCGGGACTTCCCTCCTGTCCAGGCCCCGCCCTCGGCTGGCCGGAAGGCAGTGCTGCTCCTGCGCAGTGCTGGAGTTGTCTTTGGACCAATCACGGTCCAGTAAAACTGAGGCGGGCCGTGCTCACGCGCCCTCCACTGGCCCACTTGGCGTTGCGGAGGACCACGTGGAAAGCGGACTCCGAGGTCTCTGGGCCAGTGGCCCGCAGGCTCTCGGTGTGCGGTGTTTGCGGTGTTTCGGCATCTCAGGGTCTGGGCGACACCCTGCTTCACTTCCTCCTCGCTGCGCACTGACTTCTTTGTTCACCAACGGATCACAAGTACTCCTCCAAACCTGGCCCTTGTGGAGCACAAAGTATGTCTGTTTTGGGGTGTGGGCCTGTCCCGTCAGTCCTCAGGTTGCCTTTGTGGTGGCAGGCCTGTCTGGAAAGCTCTTGGACCAGTATCCTTCTCTTTGGCACTGGCAACTGGTGGACTGCCGCTCCTCACGAGTTCCCTTCATAGTAAAAACCCTGTGATGTGCCAGGGGCTTCTGGCCTCTAGGCTGACCAGTACCATGCTTGGCAAGTGATGGGGCCTGTTTCACTGTTTCCCAGTGTCTACTTTCCCTTTGCTAGAAGATACCCCAGGGCTCCCTTTAGTGCTCTACAGTTGTCAACTCCTGGGCTTCAGATTCTGTGGGGACAGCCGGGTGACAATAGTTTTCCTCCATGGGCCCCAAGTATTCCCTGGCTCCATTGGCGAGTCCCTTCACCAAATCTAAGATCCCAGCTTAGCTCTCCAATGGATGACAGCATTGGGAGAGGTAGCCTGATGTAAATTTTAGTAAAGTGATTGAGAGCTGGGAGACAGGAGGTGCTATGAGGCCTTCAACCAACTTCAAAATTTTCCTTGGCCTGAGTTTTTCCACCTATAAAATGTAGATGGTATATAAATTGTAGACTGTGAATAGGCTCTGTAAACTGAAGCAGCAGGCACACTGTTCTGTGCAGTGGTGCTATCTGGAGGCCAGTGCAGATGAGATAACAAAAAGAGGCTGGATTCGAAGAAAAATTGTCACCCTTCAGTAAAACTTGCATTTTATTAGTGTTTGTGAAATAAATTAGTTAATTTTCTGTTGGAAGAGACATCAACAAATAAGCAAACGACAACAAAACTTGCATTTCATTGCCCAGGGATTCCTGAAGGAAGAGTTTTTACTAGAATAACCCCAGCCAAAACCACTTATGTATTCTTTCTAGAAGTGGAACTAAGTTTTTTCACCAGGGGGCATATTTTACCAATTTGTATTAGAAAAAAAAAATCACACCCCACATTATAAAGAAGCCAGAGTTTCTTTCTGTCCCTCTCCCACTCTCTCTTTGCCCACCCCCTTCTCAGGATGATTTTTATTGATTGTATGGTAGAGCTTATTTCTATTTTCCTTGTGGCTTAGTTTTTAAAATGTCACACTGTGCAAGGATTGGCTTCAGAAAGTGCCAGTTGGTGTTTCAAGTATGGCTATTCCCATCCAACCCCACCACCAGCTACTTAAAGGAGGACTGCGGTGGGTCGGGAGGCAGGGTTGCTGTGTGAGTCAATAAAGAAAATGGAGGGATACTGCCAAACTCAACTTAGGGTGTACACTCTTCCTGTTACTGGGTTTATAATACAGAGATTTAAGACAATATGTACAATGGACAAAACATGAAACTGAGAGTTGGGAACTATAAATTCTTGAATCCTGTCACTAATCCAGTGAGTCTGGGGCAAGTCACTACCCATATTTAGCTCTGTTTTCTCAACTGAACTGAAAGGGCCAGACTGGGGCTTTTGCTATTTAAGAATCATTTTCTGATTCTTAGGGAATAAAGGAGGCGCCCCTTAGGGTTGCCTCCATCATGACCACGCCCCCAACATGCCATTTCATTCCCATGGCAACAGCTGTTTGGGCTTCACTGACCTCCAGTTCTTTAGCAGCTGCTGCAGGTAGGAGGTTGCAGGACTTTGTTTAGGGGCCAGAGTGCTAATTTCTTTTTTTCTCTTACAGATTGAATTTATTCTAAAAGTTCTATCTTCACCTCAGTGAGCTCACAGTAAATGCTGGAGGAGTGTGAAGTCAGCAACAAAAAGAGGTATGACATCTTTAGTTTGCTAAAAAACCTCAAACACTAATATGTAAATGAGATTTTGCATTTTGTTCCACATCAGATCTCTTTTAAGAATGATTCTTGTCTAAGTTATCACACAAATGCCATGCAGGCTGCTGATGTGAGAGTGTAAAAGTGCTGGTCTGGAGGCAGGATTTAAGCTTGACCCCACTAGATAAATGTGTGTTCTGATAACTCCCTTTCCTCTCTGGAACACAGTTTCGTCATTTGTACAAGAAGGAGTTTAGACTAATGGTATGGGCTGAATTGTGTCTCTCTTCCTCCTAGCCCAAATCCTATGTTGAACTCCTAACCCCCAGTAACTCAGAATGGAACCTTATTTAGGAATTGGGTTGTAGGTGTGATTAGTTGAGTCATACTGGATTATGGTAGGCCCCTAATCTAATACGACTGGCATCTTGATAAAAAGATATTTGGATACAGATACAGACACAGGGAGAATGCCATGTGAAGAGAAATGCAGAGATCCAGGTGATGCTTCTACAAATAAAGGATCACAAAAGATTGCCCACAAACTACCAGAAACTAGGTGAGAGGCACATAACAAATTCTCCCTCACCATCCTTAGAAGAAACCAACTTTGCCAACCCCTCAACTGCAGACTTTTAGCCTCCATAACTATGTAACAATAAATTTCTGTTCTTTAACCATTCTGATAGAGTAAGTTAGACATGAGCTGGAGACAAAGGTGGTGACAGACACAGGACAAATTACAAGCCTGCGGCACAACATCCTGACTTTATGACTTTTAACATCCTGGTCTTAAGTCTTCTAATACCCTTGGGCTGACAGAACAAGAGCCACAGGTATAGAACTTGCACTCTTCTCTCCAACCTCGACCCCCAGGGTAACCTATAGTTTTACACTGTCATTTCAATCCCCACCCTTGTGGAGGAAAATGGCCATGACAGTTCCAGCAAGAACCCTGTAGGGCCAGAAGACTCCCCCTCACAACTGGTAGGAGAAGTTACTGAGGTGTTACAAAACAACTTCAGTTGGAGACTCCCCCCGCCCCCGCAGTTATGACCTATAACCTATGCAAACATCAAAAGAAGAGACCCCCTAGCTCCAGTGCAGTTGCCAGTTCTGAGCCCAGCCTACCTCCAAACTTGAGAATGCACTGTCCTTAAAAAACTGCTTTGTGCTAGGTACTTTCCTTCTGGCTATCTTTATTTGTGCACAGATCCTTTGTGGGGGATCCAAGAGACCTCCATGCACACAATGCAGACTCTCTCCCACCAGTAAAAATTCAGTTTGCAGTTCATTGTTAAGATAGCCCCAGCAAGCTAGTACTACTATATCAGTGGCTTGCAGTCTTTTTGCTACCAAGAACCCTTTTGCTCTTTGATCTCCTGTGGACCCAGTTCATTTATTTAACAAATAGTTATTGAGCACCTACCATATACCAGGCCCTTAATGTAGGTATTGGAGATACACAAAGTCACAAAGCAAATTTACCTCCTCTTGAACTTATTCTCTATGTTTTAAAAGATTTAGTCGGTGAAGTATATTACAGCTTAGTTTAGTAATAATTTGTATATTTTCTCACGAGATAACCAGGATTACCTCATCAATGTGATATAATTAGTGCCTAAAATCAAAGAAAGGTCATATTCTAAGTAGCTGTTGATCTCTTATGGCAAGTAAATACATGGAATTTTTTAGGATTTTTTTTTTAACATATTGAAAATTATTCTCAGAAACTCCAAGTATGGATCCCTAGGGGTACAAGAACTTCAGTATAAGGTGATTAGCTAGAGCAGGGGTGGCAAATTTTTTCCTGTGAAGGGCCAGATATTAAAGGACTAAACAGTTTCTGTCCCAAGTACATAATATTGCCATTGTAGTTTGAAAGCAGCTACAGATGATACAAACTAATGAGTGTGGTGGAATTCCAATAAAATTGTATTTATGGACACTGAAATTTGAATTTCATACCATTTTCATGTGTGGCAAAATATTAACTCTTCTTTTGATTTTTTTCAACCATTGAAAAAGGAAAACCCTTTCTTAATTCAGGAGTTTCAAACTGTTTGCAAACTGAAAATGAGCAGGCTGTATGTATTCACCCAGCTGACCACAGTTTGCCAACTCTACAGTTAAATTTTAATTTTGCGCTAGTTCTGGAATTAGATGATTCTTATCTCCCTAAGGTTCTAGATGAGGGCCAGAGAGGAAATCACTTTGAACTCAAACCCAGGCTTCTTGCAGCCCAGCCCACAGTGCTTATCGCTGTTTTAAGCTGCCCTGTTTAGTTATGATTTCACATGCAGTCTTTGTATCCATGTGGTGCAGAAAATAGATGTGTGGTCAGCGGCCCTTTCCAGGCGTTGACCATGTAAGGGTTGTCCTCTTACTAGCTGCCAGTGGCAACCCTATTTTGTCAAGCCTGACCCTATGCTTACCGCACTGTTTTCGTTTATACCTCTCTCGGGTTGCGCGGGCCCGGGAGGCCCATCTGTCCCTTACTATTTGAGTTCCTGTTGTCTCATTGGCAGCTTTCTGAGCAGCTGCAAAATGTTTTTAACTTGAAGTGGAAGTTGGGGTCACTGGCATCGTCAGGTCCGGACGGTCACTCTCAGCAGGGGCTCTTTTCACTCTGACATCGACTAGCTGACGGACTCCGGTGAGTGTTAAACTAACTCCTCCCACTTTCCCATGGCTGGACTTGCACTGTTGGTAATGTGAGGCGTTTCTCAAGGGCTGGGAAATAATGTGCACTTCTTTTTTGTGTTGTCTTCAGAAATTGCTTGGTTGCCTAGGACCACAGTCTTCTGCCTGGTCGTCCCTCTCTGCGGCTCATCTGTTCGGGCAGCCTCGACCCCGCAGCTTGGCGACGCGGTTCCGGAGGGGGACCAGAGTGCTCCCGCGCGGTCAGGGGCCGGTGGCACCGCCGTCCACCTCGGAGGATCATGCTGCGAGGCAAGTCCCGGCTCAACGTGGGGTGGCTTGGCTACTCGCCCGGCCTGCTCCTCGAGCACAGACAGCTCTTCACGGAGCGCGCGCCGCGGCGCCCTAGCCGGTAAGTCACGTGAACGCCGGCGCCGGCGCCGCTCGACGTCACCATGGCGCGCCGCACTTGCGCATTGCGTCCCGCCGCCCGGCTCTGGCCGGCACTTCCGGCGCGGCACACCTCTACGGGTCGCCGACCGAGGGGAGTGAGTGGGTCCTGGAGCCCCCCCCGCCTCCCAGCACCTGCTGCGGGCGCGGCTACACCATGGAGCGCCTTGATAAAGCGGCGCTAAATGCGCTGCAGCCACCCGACTTCAGGTAGTCCCGAGCGGGCCCCAGGCCGGGTAGGAGTCCTGACCGCAAGGCGACCTGGCCCTGTCCTGGAGTGGGGTGGAAAGGAAGGCCCGAACCGAGCAGGCTGGCCTGCAGTGGGCGTGAGGTCTGGACCCTCGGGGCCGGGCTGCGGGCTGGGGCGGGAGGGAGGCAGGCAGGTTGGGGTCTCCATCGTCTACACGCACGCAAGCTGGGGCTTGGGGTCCTAGGGTAGAGGTCGGCGGGCCTTCAGCTCATGCTTCTGTTCGAGCCCTTCCTTTCGCTGTCGTCTGTTTTCCGATCTTGCTCTCTGCAATCTCTCCCCACTGCAGGGCGAGCTCCCTAAGGGCAGGAACCCAGCCTTCTCCATCTCCTTGTCCCCTACAGGGCCTGCATCGTCGGGGCTTAAATGTTTGTTGTATGAATGAATGAAGGGAAGACAGTAGGGCTTCCCCTGGTTTGAGACTACTTCACTTGGGGGAATTAGTACAATGAGGTTTGGTGGCTGAGTACAACGGCCGTTCTGGCCCACTAGCCTACCCAGTGACTCCTGGGTAGGCCAAAAGGTGGGGAGGGATTTACCTGCCATTTGATGATGACTTACTGTGTGCCAGACTCAACTTAGGCTCTTTATTACATACCTTAGTAAAATTAAGAAAGTGTTGTTCGCCCTTTAAAAAAAAAAAAAAAGATGAAGTTACTCAGGATAAGTGACTTGCCCAAGATCACACAGTTAGGACACACAATTAGTAAGTGTTGAAGCTGGTATTTGACCAATCCCACTGATTCCAAAGCCTGTAATCTTTGGAGCCCCGTGATCCTTTTCTCTCTCTTATGATGTCAATATAGATGTTTTTTAAATTACTTTTTACTAGGATACCAACAGATAATTTTGTCACGTACACTTAGAATACAGTGTAGCCCTCCTACACCTGATTTTCGTGTGTCATAATGGAATTTGCAGTGAAATCTAGTTGCAGTGGAAGTCTTGATTGCCAAAGAAGGGAAGTGGTAAGCTGTGTCTGCTACTGCTTGCTGCAGAAGTTCCTATCAACTGGGTAAACTATAGGTGGTTTAAAGAGTGGGAGAACAGTAAGATTCATCCTAAGTTATTTCTTTGTTGGAGGCCCACTTTAATTCTGGATTTTTCATGTTCTTTATTTCTAAGAAGTCTCTGTAACACCCAATGAGAGAGTTGTAGAAGAAATCAGTTGAATGATACTAGTTACTTTGTTTTAGAATAATTCACCTGTTACACCCAAGCTGGCTTGTGCCTGCAGAACTGCCAGCTGTGGTGGGAATGTGGCTGGAAGCCAAAGAGAAAATGGCTTGTTAACATTAGAAGAAGTTTGCAAGTTTTCAAAAGTCTGTGTGCTTAACTTGATACTTAGTCCCATATTTGTGGAGCTTAGGGTAAAAAAATGAAAAAGAGTTGAAAATAAACTGCAAATTGTTAAGCTGAGCCCATGCCTGGTATAAGAGTGTGGGGCTAGAAATTAACATGTAGAAAAGACAAGACTAGGTTTAAGCGGTGGGATTGTAAATGCCTTTGTTTGCCTTAACACATTTTTGTATGGTATTACAGCATCTTTTCAATAATGATGTTTTCTGAAGGCCAGGTGAGATACTACGTATTTAAGAGAGGTGATCTGAAGAACAAAAGAACCAGTTAACACTCCCTTTCTCTAGATTCTCAAGCTTGGTTTCTTTATCAGGTTAGATATTTTAACTTTGCATACCTAAAACACATACTTGAACTCACTATAGAAACACCCAGGTCATGTTTTTTGTTGGGATTCATGAAAGAAGTAGTCAAATAATTACGTTTGATTTTTATAGACCTACTGTAGAGCTACTCATATTCTTTATGAGGATTACACAGTAAATTTCCCTAAAAGTTTACTACTAGGAAACAGTTTAAGGAAGCATAACTATATTAGATGAGGATTGCGTAGCTCAGTGATCATCGTAGGAGGATGTGTTGAAAGATGATCCACTGAAGTAGGGAAAGGAAATACTACAACTACTATGTGAATTTATTTTAACCGTATCCTTTTTAAGTATCTAGTTTCGCACATGTTTTATATTTTAAGTAATGAATTGATAATATGTGTGTAGATGATCTGTTCAAAAAAATCAGTATGCCCTTATATGGGCTTTGTGCTCAAAACTTATATTTAAGATGGATTAATAGTCAAAAAAGTTTGTAGACCATTGTTTATAAACCGTAAACTTGAGATGTTCCCTTCCTTCCTGGGCTTCCAGAAACCTCCTTGCTAATAATTATTTACACACTTAAAAGAACCCCTTTGCCTGGATTTTCTAGGGCTCCAGAGAGATGTGCAGGCCTAATAGGAAGCAAGGTGGCATGTTAAGTCCTGTAATAACAGGTATGAGCTAAGTGTGATGGCATCCCAGAGCAATGAGTCATTTCAGGCAGAATGATCAGGAAAAGTGCCTAGAGGATAAGCTCTTTTGAGGGGGACATTGAAGGCATGGTTAGCTCCTTCCTAAAGATACGGACAGGGGCGCCTGGGTGGCTCAGTTGGTTAAGCGACTGCCTTCGGCTCAGGTCATTATCCTGGAGTCTCAGGCATCGGGCTCCCTGCTCTGCAGGGAGTCTGCTTCTCCCTCTGACCCTCCCCCCACCCCGACTCTCTCAAATAATAAATAAATAAAAGCTTAAAAAAAATATACGGACAAAAACTGGAGCCTCTGAGGATTACCAGAAAGAGAATTAAGGTCAAGTGTTGACAATAAGCATAAAGCGTGAAGTGTGTTAAGGTAGTCTGATGATAGATTTAAGAGACGAAAAAGGACCTTAAGCTAAATGATTAAAGCTGTAGGGTTTACTGCGTTTACAATGTACGTGGTGGTATGTATGAGGTACAGATGTGTCCTGGTTGCTGGAAACCTACTGTCGCTTCACTTTGCAGTAGTGCTGCTCATTTGTTGCAATGCATAGGACAAATCCTGACATATATCTACTTATTGAAAAGTCAGTGAAACAACATTGAGGAACATTTTGAAAATGGGGAAATAACTTAATTTTTGTATATTAATCTGTAGTCCTTTTTTATTTGCACACATTTTTAACATAATTGGACTAGTATATGTCAGGAGTTGGTGAAGTTCTTCTGTAAAGGACCAGATAGCAAATATTTTAAGTTTTGGGGCCATATAGTTTGGTACCACTACTCAGTTTGTCCTTTGTAGCTCCAAAGCCACCTTAGATGATACATAAACAAATGGGTGTGTCTGTGTTCCAGTTAAACATTATTTATAGAAATAGGCATTGGGCCCTTAGGCCTTATTTTGCAGATCCCTGATACACATAATGCGATGGAGTTGGCCTTGTTCATTTGTCACACAAGGACTTTCCGAGTAATGGTCAGAGTGTTTTTTGTTGGATCCATATATTGATACACATCAATTGTGAAATCATTTTCTTATTATGGACATTTTTATTGTATCCAGTTTCGTTTGTGCTTTTATGTTAATCTTTTTTATGTTAGTCTTTGTATTAATGTTTTAAGTAGCAGATTATCAGACTTGTTTTTCTTCAAGTATAAATTTGAAAAGCTTGATTCCGTTCTTCAGAATGGTTTTCTTATATTCTGGATCAAAACTTTCTCCACTGGAATATTTACTTGATTTTAAAATAACCTCCGGACAAATAGAATTCACTGAATAGAAGGTGTTTTGATATTAATTTTTAAAAATATTTTATTTATTTATTTGACAGAGATCACAAGTAGGCAGAGAGAGAGGGAAGCAGGCTTCCCGCTGAGCGGAGAGCCCGATGTGGGGCTCGATCCCAGGACCCTGGGATCATGACCTGAGCTGAAGGCAGAGGCTTTACCCACTGAGCCACCCAGGCGCCTCTTGACGTTAAATCTTTAATGAGTCCATGTTGCATGAAGACTTATCTAAGTTGTACTATAGCTATTTAATTACAAAGAAATTAAGTTTCCTTCAGCTGCATCTAAATATTTCTAGACTGCTTTTTCTCTGGAGATCTCTCATGCCTTGTTTGTACTGTATCCAGCTGGCCCTTGATAGTGTGCTTTGTGAAGGAACGTCATTAGTTGTTTTCTCTCTTTTCCTTTACTGTCTCCATTATATATTCTGTAATTAGGGTATGCTTGCATAGCACTTTGGACACTACAAACCACTTTCATAGTTTGATGCTTCCTCTCGCACTGGATCTGAATGGCAGTCTCTTGGGTGTTCTCTAGGTCTTTAGGATCTTCTCATTTTGAGTTCCTGACTCCTCTTCCTCTGTCCAGTGCTCCCAAGGCAGGGGCAGGGTTTCCAGCATCTTTTCTGTGGATACAAAACCAGTTGGAAATGGCTGTGCAGGTTCTGATTTTCTCTTTGTTTACTTTCTTCCAGAAATGAAAGTTCATTAGCATCTACCCTGAAGACGCTCCTGTTCTTCACAGCTTTAATGATCACAGTACCTATTGGGCTATATTTCACGACTAAATCTTATGTTTTTGAAGGTAATCCTAAATGATAAAACAAGACATTTCCCCCTTAGTATTTTTAAGATTCTATGTGTTTATGATCTCTTTATATCTGTAAGCTGGGTGTTCTTAATTTGCTTCTTCCATCTGTTTCTGTTTTGCTTTTCAAAAATCATGTTGTTCAAGTGAGTCTTCCTTCATGAAATTAACTTGTTCATCATTGAGTCATTTTAGCTTGACAGTGTATTTGTTGAGGGTTCTGTGAAATGGCTTCCAAGTCCTTTCTCTTACTATACCTCTGACAGCAAGACTTGGCTGACATGGGAGGAGGAATTTGGGGCAGTGTACCTTTGGTAGCAGACATTAGTAGAAAAAGAAAATTGAGTCCCCCTTTGTATGTTGAAATCTGTGAGTGAAGTGATCATTACAGTTTTCACTCAGAATAATGTTCCTTGTGTATAGGAGGTATTCAGATCTTTAAATGAATACTTGATTCATCACCACCCAAATGGTATTCCTTTTTAATTGCCTGACTGGTTAAATAAATATATAGCTAATAAAAAGCAGTATGCTTTGTTTTTTGCACTTTGATAAATTTGGGAATAAAATGGAAACTTTTTTTCTCTTGATAGGCGCCTTTGGAATGTCCAATAGGGACAGCTATTTTTATGCTGCTATTGTTGCGGTGGTCGCCGTCCACGTGGTGTTGGCCCTCTTTGTTTATGTGGCCTGGAATGAAGGCTCACGACAGTGGCGTGAAGGCAAACAGGATTAAATTGAACATCACCTTTTGATAGCATTAAATGGATTTTTAAAAATGGTAAATGTGTCTGGGGTATTAATAATTTCAATAAAGTTGAGAACATGTTAAAATCAATCTGAAGGAGTCACATTTGACTAGTGTAAAATTTGATCCTTCTAATGCAATGATTTGTATCATCAGTTCTAACTGTACGAGTCTCTCATTTGCAAGTGAGAATTTGTAATGTTAAGTTGGTCACAAATAAGTATGTTAACTTAATTATACATTTGGGAAGAATTTGATTATCTCACAGCCAAAAATGTTTTACAGCATTTTGTCTTTTGGTTGGTTTTAAGGTTCATTTCTCTGGATTTGTTAAGATGTACACAGTGAAGGAAATCTGAGCTGGTTTTCACTGGAGCACGTTCCCTTACTTTTACTAAAGTCCTGGGTCATTGGATTCTAGGTTGTAAATTCCTGTGCAAAATTGCTTGAATTGTGGATTTTGGACTTCATCTGAATGTCACTGAAAATTTTGCATCGAGTGTAATTCCTAGTCAATAGGAATCTTTCTCATTACATTATTTCATGGGAAGACTAGGCCAGATCACACCCACACCCTTTTGTGGGAAAGGACTGGTTCATTGAAGGATCTAGGCAGCAAAGCAAAAAGATAGCTAGCTACCTGGGCACTTAGCCTTTGCAGGCTACCCTGTGCTTTTAGGCTAACTTTTTAATGATCTGCTTTGCTCTGGCATTGAATAGTGAAGTAATGCTTTCATTACAGGGTTTGTGTAAACTCCCTTTCAGTTTGTTTTTCCTACTTTTCAATAGTGTATATGGTAGGAATTTACATTTAGGTGTGCCCATTTTCACATACTTCATGAAAGTAGATTATTTTTATCATCCAGGAAGTATTCCTGGGATTGGTAGTCGAGTCTTTTTTAATCAGAGCTGTTACACCCCAGATGTATATAGTTATGTAATCGTGAGGTCCTATCTGACGGGAAAAGACCCTGCCGTTTTACTTTGGTACCCTTAGTCTGTTCTTTCCAGCTACTTGGTACTACTTGTGTGCAGTCTAAAAACACACCTGGAAAAATGTGTATTGAAACAGGAAGAGAATTGAAATTCCATGTGATATTTCTACCTGGAGATAAACATTATTTTGGCTTATATTCCATGTGCATTTCCTAATGCTAGTTCAGCGCACTAAACATTTGGTTTAGTTCAAATTCTGTTAAGTTCAAATTCTGCCTGTGTTGCCTCACAGCTATTTACATTATTTTTCTGGATGAATGGTATTGGCCATTTTCTTGAAAAAGTACATCCTACCCTTACTCCTTTTTACTAGTCCAATTTCCTATTACTGGCAATTCCTAATACAGTGGCCCTTGCTGTTTTTGCCATTACTGATTTTTCTGTTCACCCCTATTTTCGTTGTGCAGCTGGACTAAAGGAATAGGGAGGTGGTTAAGCATAAAGTAAGTAGGCATTTGTGTTTAATTGTTGAGAAAAAGTGAAAGATGACTATTGTAGGACTCTTATTTTGCTTATAGTTAAACATTGTCTGCAGTTTAAATATCTTTAAGCCATTATTTTAACTGTAAAGTGTTTTCTTAAAGACTACAGTTTTAGTATAAAATTGTACAAATTTAATATAAAGTTGTAGAATACCCTGGTTTAAGTTTGGGGTACTGTGTGGTAGATTTCTAAATGGTTGTCCCTTTAGAAGCCTTGTTACACGTAGAACTGTTACCCACCTAATTTCTATAATGCCAGGGTTTTGTACTTTTGAGGTCTCATGCTGTTTGTAAAATAAGAATGCCCGATGTTAGGTTATTCTGATTTCAGATGTTTGCTGAGTAGAAAATGATATGGGTGTTTTTCTGCAAGTATTTAAACCAGAGATTCATGCAAAAGCAGTTGTAATTTACTCTTGGAAAAAGTACCAAGTGTTTGAAAGTTAGAATTGGAAGCTAGAGTTGATATTTAAGATTGTTAAAGTACAGGCTTGTTTTCAAACCAGTTAATTTTTTTCCGGAGTTCTGTTAATTCACTACTTCGCTGCTGTTAAAATGACATATGGTATTTGACATAGAGATTTATTATTCAAGATGTCCCACTGATTTCCTCTTGCACAATGTACGTACTTCAGGATGTATAGAAAGGAAAGCTACAATTGAGCCCTCATGTGTTTTAAGATAGGACTGTGTTCACTGTTGTTTGAAAAGGGATTGTAAGAATAACCTCAGTTAGGAAGCGTAACTTGAAGTGTCAGCACGAGCTACTGATAAACACATTGCTTTCCCCATCTTACCTCCCATTTTGTGCCCACCTGCCAGAATATAATCTTTTCTTTCCTGTTGTGCTAGAAAATGAAGTGTGTTGTAGAATGCATCTGATGTTATTAGCTCTTCAAGTGGATAGACACTGTTTTACGTATTAACAGCAGAATTCAGTTTTGAGCTGTTACCGAAGGAACTTAAACATCTTTTTAAAAACCTCCTATTTCATGGAAATCTAACATATACATTGTAATAATTAGGCTATTTTCATCATAAAAATCTCATTATCTTTGCCAAAAGAGCCAGCTGATTGACATGTTTGATATTTACCTGCCATTTTCATATAAATTTTATATGTACAGCTAAGAGTACCCAAGGAGACCAGTAAAAACAGTTAAATAAGGTGTACGCAAGGAAAGATGATAGCCCAAGGTATATGAAACAACTATCTAGTGTGTATTTCTCATCTCTAGACAAGTTCGTGTTTATTGTTTTATTTATGATCAAGTGAAGTTGTAGACCATTGTTGGCCCACTTTATAAATGGTTCAGCAGTGGCACAGAATTCGTCACTTGTCTGAGGTCAGCAGCAGATTTTCTCGGCTGTCAAGTGATGTGTGTCCTCCAACAGAGGAGTACAACTCTATTAGTTCAGATTCTACTCTTATATTGAAGATGAGTTTTGCGAGAGCTGGCTAAAGCAACACTTTGATAACTTGACAAGTTTTTTTTCTTCATTTGGCAGAAGGGGAAAGGGTAACCTGAGAAACTAAATTATTTTCAGGGACTTTGGGAATCTAACAATAACTATTACATGTAATTTATGAATAGTCAAATGCTTTATATATTCACTAAAATAGTCTGAAATTCCCCAATTTACCCTCATTCCTGGCCACACTTTCCTTTCCTGTTTCATTGCTTCATGTTCTTAAGAATGGATTCTGCATTCCTTTTAAGGTATTCTGTCAGTCATATTTGTCAGTTACACATGCTAGTCTTCCTTTTTCTCAAGTTCAGTGAACTCTCACTGGACAATAATAGCAATAGCTAACAACATCTGCACAGCACCTTACAGTTTGCAAAGAACGTTCACATATTCTTGTTTGAGTTTTGCATAGTGAATCTGCTACGAGGTGTCTCTTGACATCCTTGCCGAAGATGTTAGAATCTTTAACTCAGTAGAGTCGTTGAGTATGCTGTAGTCTTTGAATAGTGCCCTGACTAGGGATGGGGATTAGATGCGCTATTTTGAAAGCTGTGTGTAATTATTGAAATGGGGGGGCTTGAGTTCTTTAGCCACTTGAATCAGATTTACTTTTGTAAGTGATACTTTTCTAACTGTTACCTGGATGGATTTTGTATCCATTATATTCCAGCCTGTAATTTGTATAAATTTACCGTCTGTTGTCATTAAAAAAGTGTTCGAAATGCGACTTTGATGTGTCCTGATTGAATGAATAGTAAGTTTATTGACATCTCTGTTTTTTAGCCCTTATTTGCTTCTGTTTATACCATATAAAATCGATAGAGTTGTCAAGGGTAGGCCTTTATGCAATACTTGTAGACCAGAGGTGCTCAGACTGGTGGGGGTCTCTGAGGGGTACCAAGACAGGAAGGGCTGGTTATACCCACTATGTGGTGACCCCATCAGAAGTGGTGTGGCAGTGGGGAAAGAAAGCAGCATCTTGCCCTGTGGCTTTTTAAAGAAAATTCATTTGGGAGTGAATGGGCTTCAGGTACTGCTAAAGGAGTAATATTTGTGGCTAAATAATTAAGTTAGGGGCAGTCCGTTCCTTGCCGTGTCTGCATGCCGCCGCCTTCAGTTAGGGGCAGTCTGTTCCTTGCCGTGTCTGCATGCCGCCCCCTTCCTTGCGGCAGTTGCCTTTGCCTGCGGCCCTCTAACTACCTTTTGGTGGTGCTCCAGCTAATTTCTGTGCTTCTAAGGGCTCTAGCTAGTTCTTAATAAATACTGTCCTCCTCTAAAAAAGATTTGAGACCTCTCAGTGTCAAAACATAAAGATGATATGTGTTCATATGTATATACAAAAGTACAGATTATAAAATGTCCGGGGAACTCAGGACACATAGAGTGGCATTGCAGAGACCACTGGAATCACCTTATAGGATCTACTGCCCAGACCTACCAAGTCAGAACCTCTGGGGGTGGGGCCTGGAATGAAAATAGTTGCTGGTAACGGGCCGTATCTGATGAAGCCCGTTTGAGAACTGCTGGAGATTGGGAATTGTTAATGTTTGTTTTTAATGCTAGACTTGAAGATATTTGTATAAAGCTGGCCTGAAATAGATACTTTAATAAGCAAAGGTAGAGTTCTGCATAATGCTATATATTGAAGGCTCTGCTTAAAATCAGGAGAGCTGGGGCGCCTGGGTGGCTCATTGGGTTAAGCCTCTGCCTTCAGCTCAGGTCATGATCCCATGGTCCTGGGATCGAGCCCCGCATCGGGGCTCTCTGCTCAGCAGGAAGCCTGCTTCCTCCTCTCTCTCTCTCTGCCTGCCTCTCTGCCTACTTCTGCCTACTTGTGATCTCTCTCTGTGTGTGTCAAATAAATAAATAAATCATCTTTAAAAAAAATCGGGAGAGCTTTCTTGGGTACCTGACCATCATGTTGACTTTGCTTCACTGTTTAGGAATTCTATGAAAACTGGTGCAGGGGACAGCCCTCTTAGAAACCGCTTCAGCCTATTAGGAAATGGCCACTGTTGCTCCTCTGATGCCTTCCTCTTATTTGGAATTCTTAAACTGTTGTCTTTGAAGAGAGGGGAAAACCTAGCACAGGCATTTAAGAGACTCTGGTTTCAAAAGTAAAGGAGCTAACCCTAGGCATATCTGCTCTTTGAATAGGACAGTATACTATACTGTACTATACTATAATAGTATAACCCCTGCCACCACATACTCTTCCTGTCACTGCTTGCATCTTCCACTTCACTTCCTGTACAGCCTGCTGTTCTGCCTGTGCTCACTCCCATGCCACAGCTTTCTACTGGCGGTTCCCTCTGCCCAGGACCCTCTCCCTCAGATCCACCCAGGACTGGCTCTCTTTCACCCTTTAGGTCTCAGCTCTCATGTTGCTTCTCCAGAAAGGCCTCCTCCATCCTTCTCAGAACAGAGTATTGGATAAAATTGCCCTGTTTGTTGGCCTGCCTCCACTATGCTGTATGCTTCAGTATGTCCCCTAAATCCCCGGTGCCTCGCGCTTAGTTTAGTAAGGATGTTCTTGGCCAACTGGAAGTAACGGAAACCACAGTTCAAACTGGCTTAAACAATGGAAGAGGTCAGAGATGGGGCCAGTCTATTCGCACAGTTCAGAGTTCCTGTTCCATTTCTCTGTGATTCCCTCTGCATGTCCTTCTCAGCGTGTTGGTGACAGCCTCAGGCTTCCCTGTCTCGTGATAAGAGAACGGCCACAGCCATTCCGAGGCTCCATTTGTCCACCACAGATAGTCACCTGGCCATTCAACAACCTCCCTGGGCTTCACATACCCACCTGTGAAACAATCACTTTGGCCAGGCAGTGCCAAGTGTCTGCGGGTTCATGCCGGACAAGTGACCAGTCCCAAACCATCACTTGGTTAACTTGGGCCACTCAGTGAGCACCCCTGAGGAAGGAGTTTGATGCTGGTGAGGTTCCCAGCGTATTTGCTGCGGGCCTAAACAGATTCGTGAAGTGAAAATGGCAGTATGCAGTGTAGACATAGGCGTAGCTAGGGGTATAGACAGATACGAATGCAGGGATGGGAGTCGTGCACTTCGGAGCATGGAACCAGCGTCATTGTCAGGACATGGCAGGACCTGGTGTGGGGCCGTCCTCCAGAGGACCTTACAGCTGCAGCAGGGCTGGGCACCTAGTAAGGGGCAACATAGCGGCCCAGTCCCTCTGTACCAAATTTTGTGAGTTCTGCCTTAGGAAGAAAACTGAAATAGTTGGAGAGTCATCAAAATCTTTCCGCCATCTGTCTCTGGGGCTTTCCGTTTCCAGGACTCTGCACCGTGCTCTGAAGCCCTAAAACATCCCTTCTCTCAACCCCTCCCCATCTTACCCCTCCCCACCACATCTGTGGTTCTTTATAAACCCGGGTAGCCAGGGGCGGATGCTTTGTGCCTGCATCCAAGCGAAGCAGCAGTGCGGCTGGATGTGTTCTTTGTGGGTATGGCACCTGGGGGTTTCCCGTTTCACCAGGTTTCACAGAACGTAGCAAGTGCAGTCGTTCACCTGGGATCCTGCTTCACAACACTTCCCAGTGATGGTAGCAAGAGGCAGCCTCGCACCTGGGTCTGGGACCACTGGCCAGTGCTCTGCTGTGTAATTCTTCAATTATCAGCAATGTCATCAAGTTTACCCCTGGCCTGTTAATGTGCGTAAAGACAACAAAAGTAGAATAGAAATAATCTGATTTTTCTCAGCTATATGTAACTATAGAAATACTTATTTTAAAGAAAAGTGTATATTGCATAACCTGATGTTACTGCTTTAAAAATATTCACAATAGAAAATAAACATGTTTGGGGGCTGTGAAAAATGAAGTCTGCTCATACTTCTGCATTCCATTTCTTTCCTAAAAATTGAATGTAGAACACGCCAAAGGCACCATGCTTCCCCCTCTCCCCCCAGTATTTCTTTTCTCTTTTTTTTTTCTGTTTTTTTTTTTTTTTTTTGGTTTGTTTGTTTGTTTTGTTTTGTTTTAATAGTGGTATGGAGCCCATTGTGGGGCTTAAACTCACAGCCCTGAGATCAAGACCTGAGCTGAGCCACCAAGGTGCCCCTTCCCTAGTACTTCTACTGCTTCTACTTAAATATGAGGTGCTCTGCCTCCACTTTTTGCTCAGTCCTCCCTCCTGACCCATCTTGGGCCAACTAGAACTGGGACTGAAAGTTGAATGGGGAATGCATAGAAAGCTCAGTAAAATGGAATAAGCAAGAGAAGTTAAACCATTTTTTCCAACTGACTTGGCAGAGGCTCTGGTGAGAATTGCCCTGTGTGGTAGGTAGGATTCTAAGATGCCCCCGAGAATGCCACTGCCTCGTGTACATGCCTTATATCTTGTACACCTCGTGACTATGGATGGAACCTGTGAATGTGATGGGGTAGTAACTCTCTGGATTAGATTAGTGCGTGAATTTGCTCAAGCCACCATAACCAAGTACCACAGACCGTGTGGCTTAAATAACAGAAACATATTGTCACGCCGTTCTTCTGGAGGCCAGAAGTCCAAGATCCAGGTGTTGGCAGAACTGAAGAACCTTGGCTTATAGATGGCCATCTTCTCCCTGTGTCTTCACATGCTTTTCCCTCTGTATGCCCATGGCCTAATCTTTTCTTATGAGGACATGAGTCATAATGGACTAGAGTTCACCCTGATAACCTCATTTTAACTAATTTCCTCTTTTAAAGACTGGATCTCCAAATACCTTCACGTTCTGAAATATCGGGGGTTAGGCCTTCAACATAGGGATTGAACTCAGCCCTGTAATATTTCGTTATATAGTCTCCTAGGTAGAATAATGACTCCCCAAATATGGTCACATCTTAATCCTGAGAAATTGTGAAAAAAGAAATAAAGGTGCAGGTAGATGGAAGTTTGCTATTTAGCCAACTTTAGGAGGAGAATATCCTGGATTATCTGGATGGGCTCAATATTATCACAGGGATTTTGTGGTAGACTAAAAAAATAGCATTCCAAAGATGTACTCACCAATTCCTACATCCTGTGAATATTACTTTGTATGTCAAGAGTGAATATCACTTTACATGGAGAAAGATGTGATTAAATTAAGGATCTTGAAAGGAGGCGTTTATCTGGATTATTTTGGTAGGTGATCTTTGATAACCCTTCATAACCTTAATGCAGTCACATGTATCCTTACAAGATAGAGGCAGGGGGAGTTTGAAACAGACCCATGCAGAGGAGAAGGCCATGTGAAGACAGAGGCAGAGACCGCAGTGAGGTGACCACAAGCTAAGGAGGCCTGGGGCCCACAGAAACTGGAAGAGACAGGAGGATCCTTCCCTAGAGCCTCCAGAGGGAGTGTGGCTGTGTCCACGCCTTGATTTTGGACTTTTTTTTAACTTCCACCTGGAACCCCATGATTGCAGTTCCTTGGGTAAGTCACCAGCTTCTCAAAACACCAAGAGCCCAATGGTGACCAAGAGAGTTGCAGGGGGAGCTTCACAATTTGGTTCTCAACGGGCCTGACCCCCACCCCTAATTTCCACCTGGGTGAGCGTTAGAGATCTATGCATCTACATGCAGGTAAGCATCCTATCAGCCGATTTTGCTGACACTGTATGCCCAGAGCACTGCCTTGTGCCTGCCACAGAATAGGTATACAGTGGATGTGTTGAGTGAATGAATGTCATTCCATATTGTGTCCCGTTTTAAAATTCTTTCTATTGAGTTTGATATTAACATATGCTTTCTGTTTGCTTGAGTCCTTGAGGCAGCTGGACCTGCAATGGAGAGGGAGTCCACTGGGGGGACAGGAGCAGCTCTGCTCAACCCACATTAGTGACAGGGAAACCTCCAGACTTTGACTTCTATCTATCCTTAACACGATGTTTTCTACAGAATGCACATTATTCATCTTTTATATCATCCAAGCACATGGTTCTTTATTTAACAGAAATAGATGTAGCTTTCTTTCTAGAAGGTGTGTGTTCTTTCTGTTAATATGGTGGGTTTCAAAAGTTTAACTTGGGGCGCCTGGGTGTCTCAGTCAGTTAAACATCTGCTTTCAGCTCAGGTCATGATCTCAGGGTGCTGGGATCAAGGCCTGCATCAGGCTCCCGCTCACCGTGGGAGTCTGCTTCTCCCTCTCTGCCCCTCATCCCTACTCTTTCTTTCTTTCAAATAAATAAAATCTTAAAAACAAACAAAAACAAAAAAAGCTTAGCTATAACAATTCCATAATAACGAGTGATTTTTATGTTGTTACCTGTTTCATTTAGCTTTGATTTTACTACTAATGATCCATTTCTTTTTTTAAATTTTATTAGGTTATGTTAGTCAGCGTACTTAGCAATAATCTGTTTCTTACTTCTAATAACCTTCAGATAGCTTCATGATTATCTCCAGTGCAGGAAGTGTAGCCCTGAACACTGGGGTGACTCTGAGCAGGATCCCTCCAGCCAGAAACAACAAAAGATTTAATTGTCTCACGGAACTCAAGGAGCAAGCTTCCTGAACTCTGATCACATGTTAAAATGCACATAATTCCTTTAACAAAATAAGCATCAGTATGTTGAATATTTAATTATTTTCATTGTGAGTATGCAGTGTGGGTTTTGGTGCTTGAAGAGGTCTTCTCTCTGCATTAAGCTTCAACTTCTTTGGTGTAATGTCATTATGTTTCATGTTCTGAAGAATTTTTACTAGGTTTTCTGAGAATCTGTCAGACTGTATGTATCTTGCAAACTAGCTCAATGTGTGTGTTGAACTTCTCATTCCCAAACCTATGAGTTGTAGAAGTTCCTAAATGAGAACTATAGCACATTAAAAATTTTTAAATTGACTTTATTTTTTTAGAAAAATTTTAAGTATACAGCAAAACTGAATGGAAAGAATAGAGTTCCCATGTATCCCCTTAACACCCCCTCCTCAGAGCCTCCCCTGCCGTCAACATCTCAAACCGTAGTGGTACATTCATTATAATCAATGAGCCGACATTGACGCATCATCACCCAAAGTCCATAGTTCACATTAGGCTTTACTCTTGGTGGAATGCATTCTACGGGTTTGGACAAAAGTATAATAACATGTATCCACTGTTGTAGTATCACACAAAATAATCTCACTGTCTTTTTTTTTTTTAAAGATTTTATTTATTTATTTGACACAGAGAGGGAGATCACAAGTAGGCAGAGAGGCAGGCAGAGAGAGAGGGAGAAGCAGGCTCCCCGCTGAGCAGAGAGCCCCATGTGGGGCTTGATCCCAGGACCCCAAGATCATGACCTGAGCGGAAGGCAGAGGCTTAACCCACTGAACCACCCAGGCGCCCCAAATAGTCTCACTTTCTTAAAACCACCTCTGTACTCAACATATTCACCCTTCTTCCCTCCATCCCAACCCCTGGCAACCACTGATCTTTTTACTGTCTTCATAGTTTTGCCTTTTCTAGGATGATACAGAGTTGGAATCATGAAGTATGTAGTGTTTTCATATTGACTTATTCCATCTAATAATATATGTTGAAGTTTCCTCTGTGTCCTTTCATGGCTTGATAGCTCATTTTTAAAAATTTTATTTGTTTTTTTTCTCATGTTTGTTATTTATTTAATTTTTACTGAAGTATAGTTAACATACAGTGTTATATTAGTTTCGGGTGTACAGTATAATGGTTCATCAGTTCTCTACATTTCTCAGTGCTCGTCAAGTTAAGTGTACTCTCTATCCCCTCATCTATTTCACCAGTCCCCCACCCACCTCCCCTCTGGCAACCACCTGTTTCTTCACTATATTTAAGTCTATTTTGTTGTTTCTTTTTTCTTTGTTCATTTGTTTGGTTTCTTAAATTCCATACATGAGTGAAATCATGTGGTAATTGTCTCTCTATCTGACTTATTTCACTTAGCGTTATACCCTCTAGGTCCATCCATATTGTTGCTCGTGGCAAGATTACATTCTTTTTTATAACTGAGTAATATTCCATTGTGGGCGTGTGTGTATATGGATATGGATATATACCACAGATACACCCAGTGTGCACACATATACCACCATCTTCTTTATTCATTCATCTATGGGCTGCTTCCATCTCATGGCTGTTGAAAATAATGCTGCAATAAACGTAGGGGTGCATATATCTTTTTCAATTAATGTTTTTGTTTTCTTTGGGTCAGTACCCAGTGGTGGAATTACTGGATCATATGGTAATGCTCTTTTTCATATTTTAAGGAAACTCCATACTGTTTCCATAGTGGCTGCACCAATTTGCATTCCCACCAACAGTGCATGAGGGTTCCTTTTTCTCCACATCCTCGCCAATATTTGTTATTTCTTATATTTATGATTCTAGCCATTCTGACAGGTATGAGTTGATATCCCATTGTGGTTTTGATTTACATTTTCCTAGTGATTAGTGATGTTGAACATCTTTTCATATGTCCGTTGGCCATCTGTATGTCCTCTTAGGAAAAAAATGTCTGTTCAGGTCCTCTGCTCATTTTTTAACTGCATTATTTCTTTTTCTTGGTGTTGACTTGTTTAAGTTCTTTATATGTTTTGGATACTAACCTTTAATCAGATATGTCATTTGCAAATATATTTTCCCATTACGTAGGTCGCCTTTTTGTTTTATTGATGGTTTCCTTCACTGTGCAAAAGCTTTATTTTGGTGTAGTCCCAATAGTTTAGTTTTTCTTTTGATTCCCTTTCCTGAGGAGACCTATCTAGAAAATGTTGCTACTGTTGTCTTCTAGGAGTTTTATGGTTTCAGGTCTCAAATTTAGGTCTTTAATCCATTTTGAGTTTATTTTTGTATAGGACATAATAAAGTGGCCGAGTTTCATTCTTTCACATGTAGCTGTCCAGTTTTCCCAACATCATTTGTTGAAGAGACTATCTTTTCCCATTGCTTCCTTTGTCATGGATTCATTGACCATGGATGCATTTCTGTTCCATGGATCTATTCTGTTTCAGTGATCTTTGGTCTCTTTTTGTGCCAGTACCATATTGCTTTGATTACTACATCTTTGGTATATCTTGAAATCTGGGATTGTGATGCCTCCAGCATTGTTCTTTCTGAAGATTGCTTTGGCTATTTGGGGTCTGTTGTGGCTACATAGAGATTTTAGTATTACTTGTTTTAGTTCTGTGAAAAATGCTGTTGGTATTTTGATAGGGATTGCACTGAATCTGTAAATTGCTTTGGGTAGTGTGGCCTTTTTAACAATATTGGTTTTTCCAATCCATGAGCATGGATTATCTTTGTGTCGTCTTCCATTTCTTCCATCAATGTTTTTATAGTTTTTGAGGTGCAGGTCTTTCACCTCCTGGCTTAAGTTTATTCCTAGGTATTTTATTACTTTTAATGTAATTACAAATGAAAGTGTCTTCTTAATTTCTCTTTCTGCTACTTTATTATTAGTGTATAGATGTGCAACAGATTTCTATGTATTAAGTGCCCTGTGACTTTACTGAATTCTTTCTTCAGTTCTAGTAGTTTTTGGTGGAATCTTTTCTATATATGGTATTACATCACCTGCAAATAGTGAAAATTTTATTGCTTCCTTACCAGTTTGGATTCCTTTTATTTCTTTTTGTGGTCTGATTGCTAGGATTTCCAGTGCTATGTTGAATAAAAGTGGTGAGAGTAGACATCCTTGTCTTGTTCTTGATCTTAGAGGAAAAGCTCTCAGTTTTTCACCATTGGGTATGATGTTAGCTGTGGGTTTCTCTTTGTTTGCTTTTTTAAAATTAACGCATAATGTATTATTAGCTTCAGGGGTACAGGTCTGTGAATCGTCAGACTTACACACTTAACAGTACTCACCATAGCACATACCCTCCCCAGTGTCAATAACCCAACCACCCTCTCCCTACCCCCCTTCCCCTGGCAACCCTCAGTTTGTTCTGTGATATTAAGAGTCTCTTAAAGTTTTGTCTCCCTCCCGATCCCATCTTGTTTATTTTTTCCTTCCCTACCCCCCAAATCCCCCACCCTGCCTCTCAAATTCCTCATATCAGGGAGATCATATAATAATTGTCTTTCTCTGATTGACTTATTTCACTCAGCATAATACCCTCTAGTTCCATCCACGTCGTCGCAAATGGCAAGATTTCATTTCTTTTGATGGCTGCATAGTATTCCATTGTGTATATATACCACATCTTCTTGATCCACTCATCTGTTGATGGACATCTAGGTTCTTTCCATAGTTTGGCTATTGTGGACATTGCTGCTATAAACACTGGGGTGCACGTGCCCCTTCGGATCACTACATTTGTGTCTTTAGGGTAAATACCCAGTAGTGCGATTGCTGGGTCATAGGGTAGCTCTATTTTCAACTGTCTGAGGAACCTCCATACTGTTTTCCAGAGTAGCTGCACCAGCTTGCATTCCCACCAACAGTGTAGGAGGGTTCCCCTTTCTCTGCAACCTACTTTCCCGAGAGTTTTTATCATGAATGGGTGTTGTACTTTGTCACATGCTTTTTCTGCATCTGTTGAAATGATCATTTATTCTTTTTTATTAACATATAATGTATTATTTGCCCCAGGGATACAGGTCTGTGAATCATCCGGCTTACATATTTTGTAGCACTCACCATAATACATACCCTCCCCAATGTCCATAACCCAGCCATCCTATCCCTACCCCCCTACCCTCCAACAACCCTCAGTGTGTTTTGTGACATTAAGAGTCTCTTATGGTTTGTCTCCCTCCCGATCCCATCTTGTTTATTTTTTCCTTCCCTACCCCCCAAACCCCCGACCTTGCCTCTCAAATTCCTCATATCAGAGAGATCATATGATAATTGTCTTTCTCTGATTGACCCATTTTGCTCAGCATAATACCCCCTAGTTCAATCCATGTCGTTGCAAATGGCAGGATTTCTTTCTCTTCTTTTTTTTGATGGCTGCATCGTGTGGGTTTTTCATATATGGCCTTTATTATGTTGACCAAGTACAAAATCCATTCATGATAAAAACTCGCAACAAAGTAGGTTTAGAGGGTTAGCTCATTTTTAAAAATGCTAATGAAATTCTATTGTCGGAGTGTACCACAGTTTGTCCATTCACATATTGCTTCCAAGTTTTAGCAATTATGAATAAAGCTGCTATATAAGTATCCATGTGCAGGTTTTGTGTTGACATAAGTTTTCAGCTTGTTTGGGTAAATACCAAGGAGTATGATTGCTGTATAGTATGGTAAGAGTATGTTTCGTTTTGTAAGAAACTGCCAAAACTGTCTTCCGAAGCGCCTGCACCATTTTGCATTTGCACCAGCCTGCCCGCCAGAGGTTCCTGTTGCTCTATATTCCTGCCAGCATTTGGTGTTCTTAGTGTTTGGCATTTGGGACATTCTACTAGGTGTGTAGGTTGTATCTCATTGTTTTCATTTGCAGTTCTCTAATGACATGTGATTTTCAGCTTCTTATTTCTTTTCCATTTGTATATCTTACTTGGTGAAGTGTTAAAGCACATCTTTATAATAAATATTTTAATAAAGATAAAAAGCCTGACAAACTTTTCAATTTTATTTTTTTAAGTCATCTTGTTCACTTGGCTGCTGCTTCCCCTTATCAGAAATAGGGGCTATTTTGTAGAATCTCAAGTCTGTAAACTGAACATACAAATCAAGCATGCCCATTTTGGAAAAGCACATTGGTCAAGGAGACAGAACTCTGGTTTCTGATTTCTTCCTGCCACTAAACATGTCATCTTAGGCAAGTCATTTCCCTTTCTGAATTCTCAGTGCCTTCTATAAAATAAGGGGAATGGCTGAAGTTCTTGCAACTCTGGCTTTCTTTTCTTTTTGTATTTTATGTTAGTCACTAGAGTGGCCCATGTCACTATGCAAATATCTGAGCCCTTTGCCTCACGGTAAATTTAATATTATCATCTTGAAAATTTTCCATATTTCTTTCTGTACTGAAATGAAGAGCTCTGAGCAAAGCTGAAACCTAGCAACCAGCTCTCCTGAAATATCTCATTGGATATGTTGTACGTAGAGTGTTATCAGGCGAGAGTATATACAGCAAAAATGGTAACCACGCTTCAGCATTAATTTCATTTGGTGACTCACCCACTCTGTCATCCAAAGATGGCATTGATCTAAATTGTGACCTTTTCTTCTAACTCACATCATTAGAATAATGCCAGTAAAAGGGCAGTGACTCACCACTGGAGCAGATTCTTCTTGAGAAAATTAGCAGAGCTTTGTCATGGAAATCTTGGTCAAAGGGTCTTTTATTAACTTCACCTGGTGAGCAAGCCCATTTTTTTGCCCAGCCCATTAAGGGCCTCTTCTATAATATGTTGTGTGGATTCAGTCTAGCCTGGCCATGTTATTTTGTTGATTCTTTCCCCTTCTGGCTGTACTTCAGGCTTTGAATGCACAAAATGATTTTTCCACTGAATCAGTTGTTAATCACCGTTGCCTCTATAATTTGAAAGGGCTCAGGAGGCTTGTTTTGTAGTCTGAAATAGTTTTCATACATCGTTTGTGGGTCCAAATCCCCCTGTTGATATATATTAATTGTGTAACTGCACCGTCTTGTAGAAACGGATACTCAGAGTGACAGGGTTGTTGAAATTACTGTTTCCCAGTTGCCAAATGAGCACATCAGGGAGAAGAAAAATCCAGGAGTTTTGGTATTAAAAATAAAGCCTAGTAATTAGACACAGCTTGCTTATTAATTCAACATATCCTGGTGTATTAAATTACATGTCTCTTATATTTAATCCACACTTCTTTAGCCTCCCAAATTCTGGAAGACACTGGGTGTAACTGCTTGAATTCCTTCTGTAAAATACTAACATAAAATTGCATGTGCTTGAAAACTTGATAAATACCTCCCAAAGCTGGAAGCAACCATCCACACTTCTCTAGTTTAACTATTCAGTGTTTGTTTGAGGGCCAGAAAGGGGAAGTAGCTTGCTGAAGGTCACACAGCAAGTCATGGAAAAGCTGAGATAGCACCTCGGTTCTCCATTTTTCAGGCCGGTCCCCTTGGTATGTCAGTAGCCCCTTTCTGTCAGAGTTCCTGAGGATAGCGTGAGTGGTCGATAGAGGGTGAAACGATATTCTCTGCCCATTGCTTTAGAAGTATATAGTATATTTAGAAGCATTGCTTTCCCAAATGGTCCCAGGATATAAGCTCTAGGACTTGAAGAGAGATAAATTAAGATGTTTTTAAAATTCCCTTCTATGGGCCCTCTTGGTGTTCAGTGGACAAGATGCTTTTGGATTTATGTTGTGCTTGTAAGCCAGCAAGATTGATTTCCACAAGAGACAGGAGAAATTTAATGTTATAACTTCATGTATGGACTTCGGCTTTGGCGTAAAGTACTGAGAGTAACAGAAATAAAAGTACTGCTAATGTGTAATTATTGGAATGGATCCTTCTGGTGAATAAGGGGCCAATGATTAGCTTCTGGAGGTAATATTAGCTTTTTTATCTCTGGTTAGGTTACTAGTTGATGTTTAGTCATCATTTTTATAAATTCATTTCCTAGTAGATATAGATTTTCTTCTCTCTGCAAGTTTATATACTTTCACCACAAGCCTGCCTGAACTAAAAGTAAGTAACTGAGTTTATGTTTCAGAATAGCCTTAAAAGAATTTTAAGAAAAGTTACGGCAGTTTAATAATCGGCTGAATCATCAAGCTAAAGTTGAGCTTCAGAGGCTATAAATAGCAGTATTTACTGGTTTCAAATATCCATGGGGAAGAGCCAGTTGGATTGGGTTCTGTCAGTCACATCACAGTCTGTGTAATTCTTGGGATCAGTCATGTAGAGCCATCTTTTTTTTCATTTATCCAGATATTACCCCATTAATATTTAGTGGATATTTTCTATGTGCCAAATCCAAGGAGGACAGAGAGGCATGAAGGACATGGTGCCCGGATACAAATAGACCCCACACTGCAGAGGGGAATGGCAAGTTAAGTAGGGACACCCACTTTATGGAGCTGCTTCATAGTTGTCAGCACACAGGAGCCACCTCCTGGCAGGGTCAGGGAAGGTCACTGAAAGTTTCTTAGATGAGGTGCCGCCTAGCTGTGTGGGGAAGGCAAAGGGTTTGATGGGGCCGCGAGGTAGGGCTGGGGCTGGGGGGAGGGCATGTGGGGCCCTGGCCGGGGCAGCGCATGCGATATCTGGGTGGGAAAGGAGGAGAGGGTCCGGGTGAGGAGGTGGCAGGCTCAGCACATGAGGGCCTTGTGAGCACTGTGCTTGGCCAAAGGAAAAGCATGTGCCAAGGCCCACAGGTGGAAGGGAGTTCAGTAGGGCCAGAGCAGAGCTGCAAAGCTTCAAAGGCAGAAAGTAGAGGCAGAAACACAGGGCTAAAGCTCAGAAGATTGGGCAACAGAAGGCTAGCAAAAGATTTTCAGCAGGAGAGGGACACAATCAAGCCTATGCTGTTAGAAAGCTCCTTTGCCAACGGTGAGAAGTGACACGATACACTCTTCTGTGAGTCTATTTGGGTGTAAGTGAAACCATAAAAAAAAAGACAAAAAAACAAAAACAAAACTAACTTCCCTTTTCCAGCTGGGGTGTAGCTGGATGAATTGTGACTTATTCATACAGTGGCAAAAGTGAATGAACCAGCTCTACATGCATCAACATGGATAATAACAGAAAACAATAGGGCTATTGTTTATGGATACACAAGTGCATGGACATACCCAGAGTGCATAGAAGAGCATACACCTATCTCAGGGAATTTGGTACCTCCATAGGAGGAGCAGGGGGTCACCTCCAGCTGTTTGGTAAGGCATTATTTATTTAAAAAATGTTATTTGAAGCAAGTATGGCAATATGTTAATATCTGGGTAGTGGGGACGTGTGCATATTACATTTTTGTGCATGTTTTAGTATATTTCAAAAATAAAAATTTTAAGTAAAAAAAGGAAAAAGGATATTGTATCAATTCATGTACTCTTGGCTGCAAGTAAGAGAATAAGAATTAAATTAAAAAAATAAACTAATATGTGCATCACTGTAAAAAAAAAAAAATAAGAGGCCTAAAGTAGGTTTTTTATTATCCCATCAAGGGTTGATAAACTACAGTCCGTTGCAGGCCATACCTGGCCCATTACCTGTTTTGATATGACCTGTGAGTTGAGATTGTGTTTTACATCCTTTCTTCTATTTATTTAATTTTTTGGTAACTGTAATAATAAGTATTTATTATTACTATTACTATTTTTATTTTTATTATTATGTTCAGTTAGCCAACATATAGTATGTGTTTTTTACATTTTTAAGTGGTTGAAAAAAATCAAGACTATTCCAGGGGTGCCTGGGTGGATCAGTTGGTGCAGTGTCTGCCTTCGGCTGAGGTCTGATCTGAGGGCCTGGTATGGAGCCCCCCGCATCACCGGGCTCCCTGCGTCTCCCCCTCTGTACTCCCACCTGCGCGTGCTCTCACTTGCTCTCTCTGTCTCAAATGAATAAATAAAACGCCTTTAAAAAAAAGAAGAATATTCTGGGGTATTTGAAAATTACGTGAATTTCCAACTTCAGTATCTGTAAATAAAGTTTTATTGGTAGACAGCCATGTCCTTTCGTCTAAGTATTGGCTTTGGCTATTCTTGCACTGCAGAGGGAGTTGAGTTGAGACAAAGATGGACCACAAAGCTTAACCCATCTACTGTGTGGCCTTTCAAGAAAGAGTTTGCTGATTCCTGCCATTTAACAAAAGAGCCCAAAGCTAAGTGGTTCCAGGATTGGTTAACTCAGTAGTATGATGATTTGGGGACTCTAAGTGGTTCTCTATGTGCATGGCTGCCGTATCTCTGCCACATCTATGGTTGCCATTGGCTCCAAGCATCAGGTATCGTATGACAATGTTCAAAGGCTGTGGTGGGTAAGGGCACTTGCCTCATATGTCTCTCCCTTTTTTTCTTCCTCTGTGTGTATGTGTGTGTGACTTTTTAACAGAAAGGCTATCCTTCCTGAGACAGTGTAAACTCAGAAATGAAAAAAATTGGATTGAAAGCGGCAAGAGGGGAGACCACTCCTAGTCCAGCAGGCAGTGCATCCATTGGGAGACAGATGACAGGAGCTCGGACCAGGCCATTGCGTAGAGTGGAGGTAGTTGGATTCTGGGTACATTCTGAAAGATGACTCTGTGGACTGGATGTTGGAGGGAGGAGTTGAACCAAGCGGGACTCCAAGGTTTCTGACTTGGACAACTGGGTGTCTGTCATCCCAGGAGATGGGGCAGACAGTTTTGATGTAGAGGTGGGGATCGAGTCTTAATGTCTTTGCGGTTTTGCCATATTTCTGAGTAATAAGAGGTAAGAAAATAAAGCAGAAACAGTGTTTTTACTTAAAAGATCTGTAACTCAAAAGTGTTATTTTTCTACTCTGATAAAAGAGAGTTGCAAGTTTAGAAAGTATTTTTATACCCACTTTTTCATTTGACCCTCAACTCCGGAAATCCGAGTGACAGGAACCCTCCTCATTTTACAAATGAGAAAACGGGGTTGCAGAGAGGGGAAGTCCGCGGGCTGCCGTGGACGGTGTAGCCTTCGCTGGGTCCGAAGAGAGCTGTTAAAACTGACCCTTGTCTTTCCTGGGTGGCAGGTTTGCTTTTGTTTACCAGTGACGTACAACTGGCTAAGACTACACTCTGTTTTTTCCCTTTTTAATATTACACACAGACATCATTTTATATTACACACAGACATCATTTTATATTTTAAAGTTATCTTCCTATTATGTTAGTATTTTCATATAAAAAAGACAGTAATTTGCGTTGTTTGCTTATTTTTAGATGATCTCACGTAAGTGTTTTGAATCATCTCTGAAAGCTTATTTCCACAGCACATAACAAAATTAATTAAATTGCCTTTTGAAGCAGGGCTGCTTTGTTTCCCACTGAAACAGTGACTCATGAGGTCTGATTGAGTCTCATTTATATTCCTCCTTCAGCAAGTAATTTAAATGTGAGTTCTATAGAAAGGAAAGCAGAAACAGAACTATTCCTTGCTTACCTCTTTGACAAGTTATCAGTTATCCTGGATGTGGAGTTACGTAGGTGAAAGCTGCCACATTTTGGTGGTACAAGACGTTGCTGTTGACAGCACCATTGATAACTGACAGCTGTGTGTCCTGGGTTGTATAAATGGGGCAGGGAAGGTAGAGTTTGGCCCAATACGAGGGAGCCTTTTCTGATCCGCTGAGACGCCCAGCATTGGTACCTTCTGGTTTGGGTGGCAGTGAGTTTCTTGATGCATGGATGTGAGAAGAGAAAGCTGCTCGATGGGAGAAGTGGGGGTAGAGGAGCTTTTGTTTAACAGCCGATCTAAACCGTGGGAGACTGGGAGGAGGTACGGTTGAGTCGTGTGTTGTGGCATGATGATGGAGCATATCTGAAGTAAATGCTTATTTTGACACTTTTTATTTTATAGTTAGAAACTTCATAGCAGTTGGACACATAACAGGCACGTGATGGACATTTGCTGAGCGCTCACATACAGGGATCGGGAAGAGGAGCAATGGCTGAAGGCATAGGCACATGCATGACCGAGTATGGAGGAGCGAACGGCAATAGGACGGGTTTGAGATGCCTTTACGTGAACTTCGAAGACCGGCTTTGAACTCCGGGGAACTTGGAGCCTGCATTCTGTGCGAACACTGTGCCTTGGCCTCAGACCTGTGTTCTTTGAGTTATGGGCCAAGCGAGCATTTCACCTGGTGTTTCTTCTGGTGTGGGTGGGCATTGGGAGATTATCCAAACAGGCTTTTTGGTCTTTTTGTTATTTTTCCAGAAAGCCAGCAAAGTAGGCCCATTGTAATAGATTGCTGTTCCCCTCCTAGCTGTCCCACCACCTCAAGGGCTCCCCACCAACAAACAGATTGGATTTTAATGCCAACAGCTGAAATGCAGCCAGTTAATTTACTTGCTTTTTGTTGGGACATACTTTGTTCCTTACTCCAGTAAATTTGCTAGCAATTTTGCTAATAGAAAGGGAAGGAGGACCCACAGAGAACGCGGACAGGTGGCTTATAGAGGTGGCACAGGTTTGCTCAATTTGTTTTGTAAAACAATAGGCGATTACAAACTCCTACCTACAGATGTATTTCTCCTTGATTTTCGGAAATACCGGGGTGGGTAGTGCCCAGGGACTGAAGCTAGATGAAGGTGATTTGGGTTCATTTTAATGTTTTACATTCTCAAGAGATGTGTCTCATGGAAAAGCAATAACATTAGGGAAAGTATATTGTGAGTTTTGAGGGATGCTTTTGGCTAATTCCCATAATCACTCTGTGCCTTTATGTCCTCATAAGTGAGTGGAGACAGCACCTGCCCATTGAATGGCTTTGTGCAAAGGCCAGCCAGATGAGACTTGTTTTGTGCATGCACGGTTGAATTCAAGGTGCCCTTATTTAGGTTATTACTCCTATTTGCTGATTAATGGTGGTTATTGTAAAACTGATTCTGGAAGAAGCACCCAAACAAAATAACAGTCCGCTCCCATTGTTAGCGTGGTCTGCTTTGGGAAATGACAGATTCTACTTAAAGGCTACATTCCATAGAAAATAACTGCAATTTAAACATATGAGCCTCTAATGGAACCACCTTCCAGACTGTACCCATTTCATCTCTCTTCCAGCCACAACATAATGACCTCCTGAGCTGTTTGCTAACAGCATTTATTAACCACGGGCCTGGAGACAGACAAACCCAAGTCAGAACGCTTTACCAGGCCCAACACTCAGATGATGAGCAGAAACCTTTCTCTTATAATTTCCACGGGTCACTGCTCAAGCAGAGTTTAAAAGAAGCCCAACATTTTATAGACCTATAGAAAACATTTCCTGGGGCACCAGGAAATGATGATGGCTCAGTCATTAAGCGTCTGCCTTCAGCTCAGGTCATGATCCCAGGGTCCTGGGATCCAGCCTGAGTCCCTCATCAGGCTCCCTGCTTGGCAGGAAGGCTGCCTCTCTCTGTCCCACCCCCCCTGCTTGTGTTCTTTCTCTCACTGTGTCTCTGTCTGTCAAATAAATAAAATCTTTTAAAGATCATTTCTTCCCAAGAGAGTGTTCAGATATTTCCTCCCCATCTTTGCCTTGCACATGTTTACTTCTACACAGCTACTGAGTCCAGGGGGCTCTGCTTTTGTCTTCACCTAGCAAACTTGAGCAGTGTACCTCACTACCACTGCAGGTCAAGTCAAGATCTATAACTGCCAGATATTGGGGATTAGCTACCTAAGTTCCAGAGAGACCTTCTTATTGTTTGAAGTCCAACATTCTTTCTTACCAAGATACCTACAAATGGTAAATAAAAAAAGATTCATAATATAATACCTATCCCCTCATTATTCCTTAATATTTTATTAATCTCCCTTCTTATGAATTAGGGGAACATGCTAAAAAAGAAGATATTATTGTTCTTTCTGTCTCTATAACAAACAACAATAATTACCTGGTGGAATGCATCCTGCTTCTCTGCAGGGAATGACTGCTTCAGGACTGAACAAAATGAGAAATTATGACATCACTGAATCCACTTTTAAAATTAGTATGAAGCACTTGTCATTAAAATATGGATCTTCCCAATGGGAAAAAAATATGACTAATAACAACTGAATCAGAAATATGAAAGTGTCAGGCTGTCACTTACCTGAGCAGTTTGTCTTGGTTCTGTACAAGGGAGCGTTGGAGGCACTTGGCAATTGTGAAAAACACAAAGACAAATAAGAACAAAAATCAAAACTTTAAAAACCAAAAGAGTTGCCACCCAAATTTTTAGTAGCTACCCGTATTTTCACTGACTTTGTATCTGAGTATGGAACCAACAAAGCTGCAGAACCCATGGAATGGGAGAAGATATTTGCAAATGACAGTACAGACAAAAGGTTGATATCCAGGATCTATAAAGAACTCCTCAAACTCAACACACACAAAACAATCATAACTGTATACAATGTGAAAGCTTTGGCAGAGGTAGGCAGCCATATTTCAGAGCCTGATCTGATCTGTTCGCGTGAGTGTTGGTGAAGGAGTTGACTTGGATACGGGGTCATGTGCTATTTGTAGTGCATTTTGAGGCATTATTCATCAAATTCAGTTGATCTCTACTTCAACTCAAGTGCATGGCCTGCCATCATTTAGTTGATGAAACCTGGGACAGAACTGAAGGCTATCAAACTGATGCTCATGTTAAATCTGTGGGTCAGTCTCCTGTCTTGAAACTGAACAACAGGGTTAATAACATCCCTCCAGTTCATTTCTCTTGCTAAGAGCCACTAAACAGATAATGGGAGATGGCTTCGCCTTAAGTCTGGAGCCATTCCAGAGGAAAGGGCTAGGGTGTGGGCTAGAAGCACAGCAGACTCCTCCCACTCCATCCGCGGTGCTCTGGCTCCTCCCAGGAGAGCCTTGCAGAGTCCTAATGGTGCCCAACCTGTGCATACCAGCGTACTTGCCTTTAGATAAGCGGTGTGTCCACTTTCATTTGGCAAATCACACTGAGTGCATGTGGTTTGCCAGGCCCTCTATGTGGCAACATAAGACACAGTGTACCCTGAGCATGGTGGGGGTGTGTGAATGGACAGAGGCATAGACATGTAGCCCAATACTATTTAGAAAGTGCCCCAAAGGAGGTTTGGACAGGGTGCTTTGTGTGCATGAAAAAGAAGCAACTAACTCGGGCTGGATGGTGAGAACAGCACCATCAGGGACTAGGGGAAGCTTCTGGGAGGAGGATGCTTGAGTTAAGTCTTATAAAAATGAAAACATATCATTTCTTTCCTGTGATCAGAGGATATGTATTTGTTGTAGGAAACAATTACTACTTACAAAATAAAAACCAGTAAAAATCATTGTAGAGGCCCTTGGGTGGCTCAGTTGGTTAAGCATCTGCCTTCGGCTCAGGTCATGATCCCAGGTCTTGGGATTGAGCCCTGCATTGGGCTTCCTGCTCAGTAGGGAATCTGCTTCTCCTCCCACCCACTCAGGCTCCCCCAATAAAATAAATAAATAAAATCTTTTAAGTAATCACTTTAATACCAGCACCAGAGGAAAGCACTGCTTACACTTGAAGTATATCCTTTCAGTCTATCATCTATGTCTATACACAAATGCTTTAAAACTGTTCTTAAATAGTGAGTGGCTGATTTGTTACTGCCATTTTTTAAAAAGGCCTAATAATACACAATGAATACTTTTTCATGTCACTAAAATTCTTCTCCATAATATTGCATTGCAATGTACTTAATTCTTTATTATGGGAATTTAAGCTGTTGCAAAATTTTCACTATTATTAACTATGGTGAAATCCTTACACTTAAATCTTTTTACAGATCTATAATTATTTCCTTAGGACAGATCCCTAGAATGAAAATCACTGGGTCAGAGGTTATACACATTTGAGGCTAAATACCAAGTGGTGTCCAAGGCAACCCCAATGATCTTTGCTGCCTAATGCTCACTCACACCTCTGTGTGTCCCTTCTTTTAAGAAATAGGGGTGTTCTATAAGACCAGTGGGATATTGCAGAAGCGACCAGTATGTACTTCTTTTTAAAAAGTTAAATAAAATTTTTGAGATGTTTTTCTTTTTTCCTTTTTTTGTAGCCCTATTGAGGCATAATTAACAAAAACTGCATATACTTAAAGTATACAATTTGATGCTTTGATACATGTATACATTATATCATTGTGTGATCACCAAAATCAAGTTGATTAACACTTCTATCACTTTACATAGTGTGTGCATGTATGTGGGTATGTGCACGTGCATGTGTACACCTGCACACACGTGTTTGTGTGTGTGTGTGTGAGCACGTGTGTGTGTGGTGAGTCACTTAAGATCTACCCTCTTGGCAAATTCCAGTATACAATGAAGTATTGTTACGTCTAGTCACACTGCTCATTTCGCATAACTGAAATTTTGTATCCTTTGACTATCACCTCTTCTTTTCTCCCAACCCAACCCCAGCCCCTGGCAACCACCGTTCTACCATATGCTTCTATAAATTTAACTATTTTATTTTATTTTATTTATTAATTTGACAGAGAGAGCGTGCATAAATAAAGGCAGAGTGGCAGGCAGAGGGAGAGGGAGAGGCAGACTCCCTAATGAACAAGCAGCCCGATGTGGGACTCTATCCAGGGACCTTGGGATCATGACCTGAGCTGAAGGCATACGCTTAACTGACTGAGCCACCTAGGCACCCCTAAATTTAACTATTTTCGATTTTACATATAAGTGAAATCATACAGTACTTGTCTTTCTGTTTCTGTATGATTTCACTTGGTATAATGCCCTCCAGTTTCATCCATGTTGTTACAAATGTCAGGATTTCCTTCCTCTAGAAGGTTGCATGATATTCCACCATATATATAAGGTATGGACTTCTGAGACTAGGTCATAAACAACATTGCCACTCTGCCTTGCTCTTTTGGGTTACTTGTTCTGGGGGGAAGCCAACACTGTTTCATGAGGCCACTCAGGCACAACTATGGGAACCCATATGGTATAGAACTGAGGCCTCCTGCCAACCACCACCACCAACTTGCCGGCCATGTGAGTGAATCACCTTGGAAGCAGGTCCTCTAGTCTCATTAGCCTTAAAATGGCTGTAGTCCCTGCAGTCATCTTGACAAAGAGACCCTGAGCCAGAAACACCCAGGTGAGCCATTCCCAAACTCCTGACCCACAAGAACTGTGAGATAATCAGTGATTATTGTTTCTGCAAACTGGTTAGTTTGGGAGTTATTTGTTATACAGCAATAGATAGCTAATGCAGTATATATCATTTTTGCTGTATTTTTAAAATTCCTTTGATTTTTTTTTTTTTAGTGAGGTTTATGGTTTTTTTTTTTTTTCAAAATCTTATTGATCATTTTATTTTATGTTGCTTCTCTAATTTATGTTCTTTGAATTGTATGTTTAGGTTGTTGGGGTTTTTTCTTCTATTTAAGATCTATTATATTAAGAATAGTTTTTGCCTGTCATAAACCTAATATTTCCCCTCAGTGTTTATTTTCCTGAAGTGAGGTAGAAAGGCATAAGGCAAGATTGGATGATGGGGTGAGGCCATGAGATGGCAGGCAGAGGAGCATCATGGTACCTGTGGGGAAGTTACAGGAGGTAGATGAGAATAATGAAGGAGACAGGAGGGTCAGGAAACTAGACAAGTGCTTCTCAAATTAAGTGTTCATGACAGCACATGGAAATCTGCTTAAAAAGGATAAAAAATATATGTTTATAAAAAATAAAAAATTTTAAAAAAAAAAGGCCAATTCAGTAGGCCTGCGATCAAGCCAGAAGTTCCCAGGTGATGCTGCTGCTGCTGATATGGAGACCACAATTTGAATAGCGAGGATTTAGAGAGATAGTTAGGAAACATTTGTGGAGGAAATCTTAGAAAAATAGCAACAAGTGAAAAGGAAAAGTTAAAATCTTCTACTGAAGATCGAAGGTGACGCTAACGAGGTTTGTCGCCAGCCTGACTGCACTGAGAGAGAGAGAGGGCGTGGAGGACTTCATTCAGGTTTCTGGTGTACGTAGCTGAAACGGCGATGATTGGGGAGAGGCAGGTGTTTTGCGGGGATTGGGGAGAGAAGCCTGCTTGAGACCTTCACTAAACTGGAGGCACTTGCCAGGATATTGAAGGGGTGGGAAGAGGCCCAGTTTGTTGTTGGTGGGTCTGGAGCTCAGCAGACAGGGCAAGCCTAGAGTATAGTAGACTTTGGAGAGAAGAGCATGTGCCACGGTGGAGAAGTAAAGCCTGGGTGTTTGTGAACTGCCCAGGGTGACCGTGTAGCTTGTGGGAGAGGAGGATCCAGTAGAGAGCCTCTGAGCCCGGGCTTTACGGGGCGGGTAGAGGATGAGGAGTCCAGGAAGAAGACCAAGAGGGTTGAGAGCCAGAGTGTGTGGCTTCACATAAATGTCAAAGGATGTTTCAACAGCTATTAGGATCAGGGCTGAAAAGTGGCCATTCCGCCACATCCAGCTGGGCTTAGGGCTAGAGGGAGAGAGACAAACATGGATGACAGGCAGCTGGGCTGGGAGGTGGGAGATATGAATGAGAAGCAGCAGTGGCTGGGCAATCAAAGGGGAAAGTCCATGTATCTTAGAATTCAAGGATTTATTTTTCTCTGAGCTTTGGTAATATAAACATGGCATGACATATTTCTCAGATAATAGACTAAATCCTGGTTTGTTTGTTTGTTTGTTTGTTTTGCAAGATTAGCTAATAAGATTTGACATGCTGAACTTTAACTCTGTGCCAGGTGATATGTACATAGACGCTCATTTTTACTCTCCCAATACCTTGGGAAGTATAACCTACTTAAAATGAAGAAACTGAGGGTCAGAGAGGAACTCAGGCAGCATGTCCAAGGTCACAAAGCCAGTCTGTGGCAGAGCTGAAGTTTGGGCCTAGTTATGGCTGATACGTAAAATCCCTGCTTAGCTTTTCAGCTCTATCCCTTCCATGAGCACTCATTGGTGAGAAAGAGCCAGGAATAACAGTAGCACAGTTGTTTTGCTTACAACACTTGAATCAGTAGTAGCACCACCACATTTTTGTTCATCGTGGAAGATTTTTTTTCCTATAATTCAGTCACGTGCTCTGTTATGGTGGTGTATATTAGACAGATCTTTGAAATAAGCAGGTTGCATTTTCTTCCTTGGCTTCTGGAGCTCCAAAGTCTTCTGGCTTTCACACTGGCTGCTTCTTCCTCTCCTTTGACAGTTCCTCCTCCTAAGGTTAGAGGGTCCTCAGCATCCTCCTTTCCCTCCTTGCCACTCATTGCCTTTCTGATCTTACTCAAAATCATGGCCTTAAAAGCCATGTGTGTGCTCCTTCCATATTTAAATTTTCAGCCTGGACCTCTCCCTTGAACCCCAGACTTGAACATCCGACTGTGAGCCTTGTAGCCTTTGGGGTATGCAGTAGACATTTCCACCTAAACCCCCCATCTCCTTCCCTAACCTGCCCTTCCTTTTGACTCCTAAATCTCAGTAAATAGCGGTTGCTCAAGCCAAAACCTTGGAGTTTAACTTGGTATTGCTTTCTTCTACCGTAAATCTAATTCATCAACAAACTCTGTCCATATTTACTAAATATAGCCACTTCTCACTGTCATCATGGTTTCCACCGCAGTCCTCCTCCTCTTCCTCCTCCTTATCATCACCATTTCTTGCTGGAATCACTATAGTAGCTTCCTGTTTGCTTTTCCTCCTTCTTCCCTTGTCCTTCCCGTTCAATATATTCTCCACCCAGTTGCTAAATGAAGTTCTAAGAGTAAAACTTCGATCATGTCACTCTTCTACCCAAAACTCTTACATAGAGTAAACCCGGAAGTCCTGCATAATCTTCCTCCTGTCCCCATCTCCTATTCTCTATCCCCTTACATAATGAACAAGGTTGGGAGAGGGGATATAATTTGCTTCAAAAAGAAGTAAGGCCCATGTAGTATAACATTAGACATAAATGAGAAAAAAGACTGGTTTTGGGTAGGGAGACAGGCATTGTTGTACGGAGCTTGGGTGTGTTGGAATTTTTGCTTGCTTGTTTGGTATTGTTTTGAGTCTTAATCCCTTAGGATGTGCCGCAGAAAACTAATAATCGGGGTGCCCTGGTGGCTCAGTGGGTTAAAGCCTCTGCCTTCCGCTCAGGTCATGATCTTAGGGTCCTGGGATCGAGCCCTGCATCGGACTCTCTGCTCAGCGGGGAGCCTGCTTCCCCCTCTCTCTCTGCCTGCCTCTCTGCCTACTTGTGATCTCTCTCTGTCAAATAAATAAAGTCTTTAAAAAAAAAAAAGAAAAAGAAAACTGTAATAATCAAATACAGGCTGCGAGCACAAAAATCAGAGGGCTACTTGTCTTGATTACAATATTCTTGAACCTAATTTAAAAAAACAGTAGCAATTTTAGACTCTGATAGAATCTGGGATCAACTGCTCTAATGTCCCCTCATTTTGTAGATTGGGGAGTGACTAAGAGAAATTACCTTATGCATATCACCCAGGACACGAAGCTCCATCCTGCCTCTTATTGAGCAGTATTGATTGGCATTTGTGATGAAGGCTCCCAGCAATTATGTTTTGGGGACTCAGTAAAGTACTCTGTGAAGGATTTTCTGAATTTCAATGATCTTGAAGATGGGTTCACTGTTTTCTAATTTCACATGGAGTCGAAGTATTTATTTTAGAGGGTAAGTGCTCTAATCACCTACAGTATGTTCCATGAGAGGTTGTGATTTAAGTCTTGTCAGTTGATTTCTGCCAAGGTGGTATTTTGAAATCAATACATTATTTTTAGTGTTGGTAGAACATAGGGCTCTATCTGTGTGTTCTGCTGTCATGTGAAGTATAAAAGCTCCTAGTGGATCAACAGATTTTGAGTGAAATAGAAACTATTTAAAACTTTATGCAAAAATGGGTCAGAAAATAAAGTCATAATAGAAACCTGAAAGTGATTATAGATCCACAAGACTAAATGGACTAAAATTGCATGTGCACATCTAATTATGGTATACTACCTTGCAACTTTTCAAATAGAACTTTCAGTTGTTAATTTTTGAAACTCCGCTTGCATTTTGGGAGAAAATTACACACCTGACTGAACCAGGTCACATTAATCCACACATGTTAGTGAGAAGCCTGGGCTGCCATTGCATCTGGATGGTGTCACGCATTTCACACCTGAGGAAAGAGTCAGACATGCGCAAGTACATCTGACCCTTGAACAACATGGATCCATGTATATGTGTGATTTTTCAATAAATACAGGACTGTACTATAAATATATTTTCTCTTCCTTATAACTTTATGAATAACAATTTCTTTTCTCTAGCTTGCCTTTTTGTAAGAATACAGTATAGAATACACATAATATATAAAATATGTGTTAATTGACTGTTTATGTTATTGGCAAGGCTGCCAGTCAACAGTAGCCATTAATAGTTAGGTTTTGGGGTAATAAAAGGTTATACTCAAATTTTCAACCATACAGGAGACTAAAGCCCCTAATCCACATGTTGTTCAAGGATTAACTATACAGACAAGTTCAAGAAGTATTCTGAAAGTGCCTACTGTGTGCCCAAGCACTTTCTGACAATGTGCAGGTGTCAAAATGGAAGTCATGCTTGGTCTGGTAGGAAGACATGAACCAGAGAGCATGACTAGGTCTGCAGTCAAGTTTGACACAAAGAGAGTATGGGCTTTGGAAGAAGAGTGCCCTGAGTTCAAAACTTGCCTCTATCATGTCATAGCCATAAACTTGGATAATTATTCTAACCTTTTTGAGCCTTGGTTTTCTCATTTGGGATTAATAACTGTGGCCACCGTAGTGAAGATGTGAGTCTCTGCACTTAGCATGACACTGGGTAAGTGTTGGTTATTTCCCTTTTCCTGTTTAGCTCCTGTGTATGGTATAGTACTGACATTCAGAATAAGGCAGTTAATGAGTATCTTTTCATCTGAACCCTGAGGAGGGGGAAATCAATGTGTCCTTGAGTACTGGGCTGGAAATGACAAAGGAAATTGCACAGATGAGGTAGGAATAGATAAGGTTGACACAGTCAGAAGCAAAGACAACTCATAATTCAGAGCATTCCAATTATTTTTCACAGAAAGACCTTCTTAGAAAATGGTAATAACATTGACGGACAAAGAAGGCTGTTCGCAGCTTCAAATGTCTTGCCCACAGTTTGAGCCCCTGCCCCCCGGCTCTGCCAGCCAATGGAACAGCTGAGGGGTCACTACCCATATGAATCTGTGATTAATTTGTAGTGCACTGGGTGGGAAGCTGTGGTATAGAGAACTTAAAGGTTCAGTGATGGGGTGAATGAATGGGACCTCAATCAGTCTATCTCCCACACTTGGCTTTGCAGCAGCCAAAGGTGGCTGGTGGCAGTTTCCCGAGGTACAGTGTCAGGAGTGAGGAGAGGAGGCCACATGTACACAAGGAGTAAAGGTCAAACGGGTGGATATTTTTGGTGCCCTGCCCTTGCTTCCTTGCCTTCTGTAGGTTTGTTCATTGCACTGATCTGCTCTGCACCACCAAAGTTCTCTCTGCATAGGTTGAGGAGCTTTGTGTATCAGCACTCAGTCTATGTGTGTTGAATTGGATTGAATACATCAGGCTGCTGCCCAAAGACCCTGACCTGCAAGTTTGGGCTAGTGCCCTGAACGGATACAAGTGTCATGGCACGGGAGCCTCTGAGCTTACCACATCTCTGTTCTTCTTTACCCTTGTCTCCAGGCCTTGCTCATTGAACCCAAGATTCACTTCCAAGCACAATGACTTTCTAGTTACAGTTACACTTGGTACAAGTGGTCTCCCCCAACTAAAAATGATCCAGTGACCATGTTTTTAAAGCCATATATCTCTATATATAGATAATAGATAGATAGACAGATATATTACCTATATAGGTAATATAGAGATATATAGGTAACATAGAGATATATAGATCTATCTATATATATATATATAGAGAGAGAGAGATATTACCTTTATAGGTAATCTATCTATCTATCTATATATCTATTATCTATATATAGTATACAGTATATAGTATATATAGTATGTAGTATATAGTATATAAAATATATAGTGTATATGTATAGTATATATAATCTATTATAGTATATAAATATATTTATATATAAATATATAAAGTACATAAATAGCTAATATTTCTAATTATATAAATATTTCTATTTATATAAATATCTATAGATATTTTTATTTATTATTAAATATTTCTATTTTATAAATATATAAATATATTATAAATAAATATAAATATTTATATAAATAGATATTTATTTATAAATATATTTATGAATTTATAAATAGAAATATAATAAATTTAATATATATTAAATAATATTAATAAAACAATATAATAAATTTAATATATAATAAATTTAATAATATAATAAATTGATAAATAGAAATATTTGTATAAATAGATATATTAGCTATATACTATAATAGATATATTATCTATATATAGTAATATATATCAAATATTTAATAATATACTATTATATATAATATATTATAACATAATCTTTATATATATATCATATATATATAAAACATGGATATTCTGACAATTGCTATATTGTCAATAAGCATTGAGGACATTATGCCCAGTGAAATAAGCCAGTCCCAAAAGGACAAAAACTGTGATTCCACTTAGATGAGTTGTTGCCTGTAGCAGTCAGATTCAGAGACAGAAAGTAGGATGGTGGTTGCTAGGGGCTGGGAAGGAGAGGGAGGAATTATGGTCTAATTGCATTTCAGTTTGGGAAGTTACAAAAGTTCTGGAGATGAATGGGGATGATAACCACCCAATAGTGCAGATGTACATAGTGTCACTGAATGTCAGACTGAAGAATGGTTAAGATGGTAACTTGTATGTTATGTATATACTTCACCACAATTATTTAAAAAAGAGAAAAAGGGGTAAGAGACTGATGTGCAGACCTCAGTAAGAGAAAACTTCATGAAGTTGAAGCTATGAATTTGACGTTCATTTTATTATTAAAAGAGGAAGCTCTGTGTACGTTCAAGTTATTATAATTTTCGATGACATTTTTTAATGAGCTGAGTCACTTCTTTTTCCTCCTCCTGTCTTCTCTCTTTCAGTTTTGAAATGGATTTAAAAGTAACTTGGATAGGTGAGAGAACCTGTGAAAGTTTGAACTCACTGCAGGCCTCATGGCCATCAGGAATGGATGGGGGCAGTGAGGAGGGCAGACAACAACAGAAGGAGAAATGTGGCCCGGAGTGCCACTAACTCACCATCAGAGGAAACCCTCAGGGAGGGGCTCTTGCTCTGTGGGTTAATTCTTGGGGATGAAGTGGGGGAAATTGGGGAGAGGGGTGAACCTTGAGAGACTATGGACTCTGGGAAACAAACTGAGGGTTTGTTGGGGGGAAAATGGGTGAACCCAGTGCTGGGTATTAAGGAGGGCACATAGTGCATGGAGTGCTGGGTGTTATATGTAAACAACGAATCATGCAACTCTACATCAAAAACTAATGATGTACTGTATGGTGACTGACATAACATAAAAAAAAAAAATGTTTGGGAAGGGGTACTCCTTATTATATCTTCCCCATGACTTCTGCCTGAGGCTTCTGGCCATTTCTAAGAACTGGGTTATGGCCTCAACTGAGCCACTGACTTTTGAATTTGAACCAGTCCCTTATGGGACTGCATGGTCTCTTGGGGCCCCTGTAGCCCTGTCAGTGCAATGGTCGAAGCCTCCATGTCTCTTAACAGCAGTAGGTCTCACAATGTAGGAACAGTCCTTTCCCTGAGACCAGATTACATGTTTCATAGGTATTACAGGTTGAATTCTGTCTGTTTCTGTACCCCCCCAACACCAAAAAAAAAAGATACGTTGAAATCCAAACCTTAGAATTGTGACTTTATTTGAAGGTAGTGTTTTTGTAGAGGCAATCAAGTTAAAATGGAGTCATTAGTGTGGGCTCTAATCTAATAAAATGGAAAATTGGACACAGGCACTGACATACACACAGGGAGAACACCACATAAAGACAGAGAGAGAAGATGGCCATCTGCAAGTCATGGAGAGAAGCCTGGAATACACCCTTCCCTCATGGCTCTCAGAAGGAACCAACCCTGCTGACACCTGGATCTTGGAATTTCAGCCTCCAGACTGAGACCCCCCTCCCTAAAATATATAGATAGATACAGATATAGATATAGATATAGATATAGATATATAAATTGATAGATATCTGCTATTGAAACTATCTAGTTTGTTGGTACTTTTTTTTACAACAGCTCTAGAAAATCAATACAGCAGGTAAAGAAGATTTCCCCCAGATTTCCTTCACTGGGAGCTGGCAGTGTGACATACAGCTGCTCCTAGTTACTGAGGTCCTGCAACAATTCCTTTCCTCTCCTCTCCCAGAGCAGGCATCAGAGGCCTAGGGAGAGGGAGCCACTGTCTCAGTGGTCACTCTGGTCTCTTTATCAGAAGACTTTAAGTACCTTTCCTGGAACAGAGATTCAAGTGTCCTCACCTCAAGAACTCATCTCCAAAGACTACCCGGGAGAGGGAAACTTTTCTGATTTACACAGCCCCTTTTAATGCATTCTTGTCAGTTAAAAAGGAAGTAAACTTCAATGCTAAGGTGCTAGGCTTAGTCATAGGTCCTCTCGACGCTCTCTAATCAGCATCACTTCACCATCGCTAAAGTTTTTCTAAGTCCATCAACAGCCTCTCACCTCCTCTCAGTTCATTATCTCATACAGTTAGAGGGCCTATTATGGGAAATACGCACTGTCATCAGCAGCTTAGTCATAAATTTATGCCCTGTATATAGTTGGTCAAAGTGCCTCTACTCAGCTCATCACAATTTTCCCACTAGGACCAAGGAAATTGCTGTCTGATTATTCTCTCCAGCCCCATCGGTTAAGGAGCCTTTTCTAATCCAATGTCTAAAGACTTGACCAAAATAGGTTTTTGTCTAAAAAGGTTGATCCTGAAAAATGAGATGAAGAGCTGTTCAAAGTGGTTTAGGGAACAAACTTCATTTCATCACAGTACACTGTCTTCCTCAACAAATCCTTTTTGGTTTAATTTCTCTGCATTAAGTTCCACTGCCCGAATTTGTGTAAAACATATAGCAGCCGTGGTAGCAAAGATGTCGTACTGGAAATTAAATGAAATGTATTGATTTTCCACTGAGATCCTGGCATTTTTTTCTTAAAGTTTTTTGCTTTGTAAAATTATTATTATTTCAGAGAACTGTTACAGGGAAGCAGCAAGATGAACACTGAACACAAAATTACCTAATCCTGTGTTTCCTAAGTTGTTATGTCGTCATGGTCAGTCCTCTTCTGTCTTTACCCTCTCTCTTGGGCCATTTTGTCCACACCCATTGCCAAAACTTTTCTCCAGGCCAGACCTCTCTTGTGAATGCCAGATCTTAGAGCCACATTGCCTCTTCGGCACTTCCATCAGTTGTCCCCCAGACTTCTCAAACTCTTCCTGTACAGGCGAGTAAAAAAAGTGGAAATCATTATCATCTTATCCCACCAACATTGCTTCCTCTTCACTACGTGGCATCTTGGGGACTGGCACCAACTGATTGGCCAAACTCTGCAACTCCTCCTTCAGTTCTATATCAGTAGCTTAATCTTGTCAACTCAATCTTCTAAATCTTTTCTATCTTTCTAGCCTCACCAGCTCTCCAGTGATGTAATGGTGTTCTCACTATATACACTGCTTTATAACCGTGAAACCTCATTCCATATTTTGTTTTGAGTGCTCCTGGTTTGCAAACTGTCTTTTTCGTCAGTGCACAATAGACTTTTACTAAGTACCACTTCAGTGATTTGTTGGTTTTGCTTCTGTTTTTATGAACTTTTGACACCTCCTTAGACCCTTATGGCTTGAATGCGGTCATTGTAGATTCCCATGCAATTTTGAGAAATAATACAGGGATCTCATATTGTGGAATCTGTCCAGAAACTCTTTCTAGTTTCCCTCATATTAACATTTTGCAGAATTACGGTATAATTGCACAGCCAGGATATTAACATGGATACAATCCACTTTTCCAGATTTTTCCAGTTTTACTTGTGCCTGTGCACATGTGCTTCTGTGTGTGGTGCATGAAACTCTATGCCATGTTGTCCCCTAGTAGGCTCATGTAACCACCACCACCCGCAAGATACTGAATGGTTCTTCCATCACCACACCCACCTCACCCCAGTATCCATATTCTGGTCCCATCTCTAACCCCTGGAAACCCCTAATCTGCTCTTCATCTCTGTAACGTTGTCATTTCAAGAATGTTACATAAATGGAATCATACAGTATGCAGGTTAGTTCTTTCCTCGTTATTGGTTAGTAGAATCCTACATCATGACAGCTAACCTCAGTTTGTTTATCTGTTCACACACTGGAGGACATCTCAGTTGTTTCCAGTTTGGGACTATTACAAATAAAGCTTTTATAAACATTCATGCATGGGGTTTTCTATGAACACAAGTTTTTAAAGTCCCTGGAATAAGTGTTTAAGAGTGCAGTTGCTGCAGTGTATGGAAGTTGCATGTTTAGTTTTATAAGAAACTCCCAAATGGTTTTCCAGAGTGACTGTACTATTTTACATTCCTGCCAGCAAAGTGTGAGTGATCCAGTTTCTCCACATCCTCCCTAGTATTTGATGGCATCACTGTTTTTATTCTAGCCATTTGGATAAGTGTGTAGTGATATCTCATTGTGGTTGTAATTTGCATTCCTTGATGGCTAATGACGTTGAGCATCTTGTGCTTTTTGCAATCTGCATATGCTCTTGGGGGAAATATATCCTCACATCTCTTGCCCATTTTCTAATTGGCTTGTTATGTTTTTACTTTTTACTTTTACTATGACAGAGCATGTGATATATGCTACATACAAGTCCTTTGTTAGATATGTGCTTTGCACATATTTTCTTCCAGTCTGCAGTTAGTCTTTTCATTCTCCACATGGGCTTTCGAAGACCAAGTTTTACAATTTTGCCAGGTCCAATCTATTGATTTTTCCTTTTACAGATCATCCTTCTGGTTTCAAGTCTAAGAACTCTTTGCCTATTCCTGAATCACAAAGATTTTGTCCTTTTTCCTCCTAAAACCTTTATAGTTTTATGTTTTACATTTAAATCCATGATCCATTTTCAGTTCATTTTTGTATAAGGTGTGAGGCTTTGGTCTATGTTTATTTTTTTGCCTATGAATGTCCAATTGCTCCAAAACCATTTGTTGAAAAGGCCATCCTCCCTCCACTGGATTTATTTTGCATGGTTGTCAAAAGTTAGTTGAGCATATTGGTGTGCACTTCCTTGGGTTTTTAACCTTTTTAAAGCTTTAACTGGCACCAGGTCCCAATATGCCTTGCCTTAATTTCCTCTGAGGTATATAAAAAGTGAATCATCATTTTGTAATGACACTAACATTATAATTAACAAGGATTTTGCAACAATATCAAATTAAGCATTGATCGTGCCATATGAATTTAACTTGATCATTGTGATCTTCAAGGGGCTAATTCCAACAATTAAATTAGCCTGAAACCATGGAGAATTGTGAGATGAATCAGAACTAACAGGGGAAGCTTCAAACCTATTAGATCATAGTAGCAGCTGGGAGTGACCTGGCTATGAGGTTCTGCTGGAAAATGCAACTAAAGGTCTTTTTCTATTCCATATACTACGTGGCCCTTTAATTATTAATGGTTTGTTGCCCTACACAGTTGTGTTTTTAGAAATGTGTGTTCATGTTACCCTCCACTGTATAATGTAGTAGAAAGAGCCTTCCTTAGACTGGGAAACAGTGGACCTGGCATCTAATCCCAGTTGTGCCTCTAACCCACTATGTGACCTAAGACAATCCTTACCTGTCTAGATGTCTTTCAGCTCTATGAAGTACAGTTCAATTTAGCAATATCTTCTTTTTTCAGATTGTATTTATTCATCTCACACAAAGAGAGTGATCACAAGCAGGGAGAGCAGCAGAGAGAGAGGAGGAAGCAGGCTCCTCTCAGCAGAGAGCCCAATGCAGGGCTCAATCCCAGGACCCTGAGACCATGACCTGAGCTGAAGGCAGAGACCTAACCCACTGAGCCACCCAGGTGCCCCATTAGCAATATCTTCTGAGTGCCAACTCCGTGACAGGTCTTGTGAGATATACTGAGATGAGCAAAATGCAAATCTTGTTCTCAAGTTACTTTCTCCCCTGTAGGCTATACCTGCAATTTATTAAGCACTTAGAATATTAGGTCAGCTGCTATGCTAAGCACTTTACTTGTCATACTTCCTTCAGTCCTTGAATGATTTTGGAGGTAAGAAAGAATATAATCCCCATTTTACAAATGTGGAAACTACAACTTTGAGAGGTTAAGTAGCTTGTCAAAAGTCATACTGTTGATGGTGCTTTAACCACCACATCATATCAGTTGATGTCTAAGGACAGAGTTCAGGTAAGCTTCACATGTTAATCCGGTAGGACTGAAGATCCTCAAAAAGAATTTTGAGAGGGAAGAAAAATAGAAGATATATTTATTAGCACTTTACATGTTGAGAAGCTGAAGTTTAAAGAAGTGCTATGTCTTGCCCGAAGTCACAAGATAGACAGTCCAGGACTCAGCCCTATACTGTTCTTTCTTATGAGAGTGGAATAAGATTCCTTCCCTAGGCAAAGACCAGCCTTTCACCTTGTGCAGTGGATCCCATCTCTTTCTCCTTGGGGATCTGTCTCTTCATCAATTACTCCCTGTCATCTATGGTAATGGCCTCTTCTCAGCTATCTCTTTTGTCCCAGCAATTAAATGTGTCCAAAAATCTTCCTGCATTAGAAATCTTTCCCCATATCCTATCTTAGTTGCCTTTCAAGCTAATGAACTCTCTCTCTCCCACACTTACAGCCATCCTTATGGAAAGAGTTGTCTATACTCAATGTCTTAACTTCCTGTCCTCTCACTCACTCCCCTCCCACTGTTATCTGGCTTCTGTCTCCAACACCTCTCCTCGACTGCTCTTACCAAAGTCATCAATGACATCCTTGTCCCTAAGCAATACTTCCTTTCTCATCTTACTTGGCTTCTCTACAACAGTTAATGAACTTGGCTAATACCTCCTTACCTGAGGGTTTTAACCTTGGCTTATAAGACATGGTGTTCTTCTTTTTTTTTTTTTCCCTATCTTTTTCTTTTCTTCCATGTATCCTTTATAGGTTCACTGTCTTCCCCCTTAGTTATACCATATTATTCTTTTTTTTTTTTTTTTTTTTTTTTTTTTAAAGATTTTATTTATTGATTTGACAGAGAGAGAGATCACAAATAGTCAGAGAGACAGACAGAGAGAGAGATGAGGAGAAGCAGGCTCCCTGCTGAGCAGAGAGCCCAATGCGGGACTCGATCCCAGGCCCCTGGGATCATGACCTGAGCCGAAGGCAGAGGCTTAACCCACTGAGCCACCCAGGCGCCCCATACCATATTATTCTTTTACTGTATTTGCTAGATTCAGTCTACTATTATTTTGTAAAGGACTCACGTGTTTGCTCATGAAGGATATTGGTCTATAGTTTTCTTTCCTTATAATGTTTTCGTTTGGTGTTGGTATCATGGTAACACCAGCTTCATACAGCTAATAAGAATGTGTTTATCCTCTTCTAATTACTGGAAAAGATTGTCTAGAATTTATGTCAATTCTCCCTTAAATGTTTGGTTAGTTTTTCTAGGGAAGCTGTATGGGCCTGGACATTTCTTTCTTGGGAGATTTTAAATTATAGATTTATTTGATAGTTACAAGATTATTCAAATAATATATTACATATTGAGTGAATCAACAGTTTTTTTTTATGTTTTCCAAAGAACTGGTCCAGTTGGGTCTAAATCATCAATGTATGTGTGTAGAGTTGTCTGTATGTCCTTATTATCATTTTGATGTCTTCAGGGTCTGTTATGATATCCCCAGTTTCATTCCTAATATTGGTCATTTGTGTTTTATGTCTATATAATTTTTGTCAGTCTTGCTAGAAGTTTGTCAGTTTTATTGATATTTAAAGAACCAGCTCCTTCTTTCATTAATTAAAACTTTTTTTTCTGCTTTCAATTTTATCAACTTCTGCTCTTATCTTTATTATTTCCTTCCTCTGCTTGCTTGGGATTTATTTTGATTTTCTATTTCTAGGTTCTTGAGGTGAGAGCTTAGATTATTTATTTGAGACTTTTCCCTTTTTTGTGCATTTAATGCCATAAATTTCCCTCTTGGCATTGCTTCAGCTGTGTCCCACACATTTTCTCATATGTTGTATTTTCATTTACATTCAGCTCAATATATTTTTTTTATTTCCCTGAAACTTCCTCTTTAAGCCATGCATTATTTAGAAGTGTATTAACGTCTTTGTGTTCATAGCATTCCCTATTATCTTTCTGTTATGACATCTAGTTTGATTTCATTTTGGTCACAAAATATATCCTATATGATTATAATGTATGTGTGTATGTATGTTCTATGGGCCCTTGAAATCAAATAATGTAAGTCTGACTTTGTTCTCTTTCCTTAAAATATTTTGGTTCTTCTAGTTCCTTTATCTATCTATATGAACTTTACAACTTTTTTTTTGACATCTACTGTATGTAGTAAAAGATTTTCTGGGATTCTCACTGTCATTGCTTTGAGTCTATAGATCAATTTGGGAGAGATTTGACATCTTAATATTGTCTTTCAAACCATGGACATGGTGTCTCAATACATTCTGTTAGGACTTCTTTCACATACTTCTTTTTTTCAAAGGTTCATTAATTTATTTATTTGTCCATTCAATAATTCATTCATTCAGTGTCAGCATTGTGGCAGATGCTGGGGATAGAGTAGTGACTAAAGCTGATGAGACCTCAGCCTTCTGGTGAGGCAGACAATAAACAATGACAATGGAACCAGGAGGGACACACAAATGATGGGTACCTCAACTATTAGGGAGCTTCAGGGGAAATTCAGGATGAGAACACCTTGAAGACCTCCATGTGAAAGAACCATCCAAGCTGGGAACTGAAGGATAAGTAGGAGTTAGCCAGGTGCAGGGGGGAAAGCCATTATAGAAAGAGGCAGGAGGGGTTCCCAGGCTTTCAGCCCCATTATGGGCAATCTTGTTTCATGGGACACTAGCCTTTGGGGTGGGGAGAGCTCCTAGGCACTAGTTTTTAGAGAGAAACTCTGAAGCCATGCAAGTATGGTTGTGCATGACCTGTTAGGAGAGCGTGGTTTCCGTCAAGTCTGGGGGTTGATAGGATGTTAGAAGCAGAAAGGAGGGATGTAAGAGTGTATATGTGTGTCCCCATCTGCCTTAGGGAGGGGGACTGGATTTTGAGTTTGAAAAAGCAAATTGGAAAAGGCCTGTGAAGCCTTGAATGCCAAGATAGCAAGTTTGGACCTTAGCCTGAAGATTGTGTGGTAGTAACCTGAAAGGATAGGTATGTGTTTTAGAAAGAGAAGCTGGCTGTAGTGTGAGAATGGTTTGAACAGCAGGCTTATCCCTTGTCTCTTCTAGAATGTAAGTTCTATGGGAAGAGGGACTTGATATGTTTTGTGATTATTGAATCTTTAGCACAGTGACTAACACATGGTAAAACCTCAATAAATGCTGGTTGAATAAATGAACAAACGAAGTCACAGCAAATGTTCAGACAAGAGAGGGGTGAGGCTGAACTCTGTGGTGACAAGTTTCATGTGATACCAAGGAGATAATATCCAAAGGATTAGGTAATCAAAATATATATGAACTACCTAGCACTGGCCTTAGCATAAGGTGAGCAAGCTTAGTATCAGTGTGAAATCTAGGCTTCTTCCCAGGTTTCTGACTTGGGATTGTAGGAACACCAGCAGCTACTGAGATAGAAGCAGATGTGGAATTGGGTAAGAGTGAAAGTATAGATAATGAATTTGGAGACACTGAATTTTGAGGAACTGTCATGAGATTATTGACAGTGATGATCCAGGAGGCACTGTAGACAATACTTAGATACTCTGTACTCAGCATTACCACGAGGCAACCAGGACCCAAACAACAACAACAACAACAACAAAAACAAAACAAAATGCAAAGGCCACTGTCATCCTGAAGACTTGGATCTGATTTGGGCATGGAGCAGTGTGGTTCTCAGGAGCTTATAGTTAGGAGAGGCTCTTTATATGGGTCAACTAAACCAGCTTCTTGCTGATGTTTTGAGGCGCTTGAGAATTTTTTTGTTGTTGTTGTTAGAGCTTGGAAAACAGGGAATAATGTGGAGTTTGAGTAGTCAAAGTCATTGGGAAGAGGTTTACTGAAGAGGCTTACCTGTGGTCCAGGCTCAGCAGACTGAAGTCCTACTTCTTCTAACTCCCAGGACAAAATAAAGAACAGAAACTTGACACCTAATACTCTTTTGACTCTTCAAAACATCTGAAGATTTTTCAACAGCTGCAAATATCTAGACTGGATTCCAGTCTGCTTGTGAGCAAATGATTGAGTTCAGTCTTCTTCCCTCCTAGCCAACTGGCTCCCTCTGGTCACTGTTCTTCCCATTCCCAATAGGTCCTTGGGTACCAAGCTAGAGCCCATGCCTGCCAGCCCACCTGTCCCACTGCCCACCCACCTGGCCAGCTGGCTGTCCGGTCTCTCAAGGCCCCTTAGACTGCTTCATTTCTGGTTGACTGTGGCTGCCTACACCAGAGGAATATCCACAAAAAAGATTCCTTCTGTGGCAATTTACTTTTGAGTCTCCTGGTGAAGGGAATGAGTCATACAGCAAAGAATATCTTGTCAACTAGCCAATTCTGTTCTTTGTAGTTCCTCAGGCATTAGATTTAGACATTTTAAGAATAACCAAGCTGTTTGAGCCCAGGAGTAATAGCTTGTTACTCTGGGGCTTCTGCAAAGACCACTCTGGGCAAGAAATGAGAGAACCTGTCTTAGAAGGAAGATGACCAGGGTGGATTGTGCCACCCTCCTCTCCATGGGAGATTGGTATTTTCTACCCAAAAAACATGTTACCACTACTTGCCATTGAGTGGTCAACAACAGAAAGACCTGGCCCTTCCAGGAGCCATCCAGATTGGTTGGGCTTATGGACATCCTCCTTTGGTCGTGGACACACAAGGTAAGTGCATCATTTGTGATCCTGATCAAACTGAATCCTACTCTTAAATCAAATTTTGGCCTCAGTTATTAGCTCTTATCTTTGCATTCTTTTAAAAAGATTCTATTGTTTGGCTTTTATCAAAACACCTATAGGGGAAATTTGATGTGTGACTGGTACCTCACTGTCTATCTGGTCATACTGAATTCTATGAGTCCTTGGGCCTGGTGATATCTTAGCTCTTATTCTCAAGGAACTCATTAAATTAAATTCACATTGACTGCATTACAGTTTTTTAAGGCATTTTGACAGTCACTGAAACACTGCACAACAATCCAGTGAAGGCCACACAATGCAGGAATTATTATCCCACTTTATAAATATGGAAGCTGGGGCTGAGGGTGGTGAAACAGCCCAAAAGTGGGTGAGTTGAGACCTGAACTTAGATCATTTACTTTCTAGGTCAGTACTTGTTTTATTCCCTCACACTAGAAGGTACTTTGCCTATAAGGGATCATGTGAAGCCACTTGGCAAATGAAATTCATGAGTCAGGTTGGAGAGGGGTGGCAGCTGAACTGGGCTTTTTGTTTTGCTTTGCTGTGTTGCAACTTCACTCAAATGGTATGGGATTGGGCTTCATTGGTTTAGAGCTTTTCAAGAGGTTAGTTCAGTCAAATATCTGTGCCTTATACAGATCAGTTAGTGTACAAGTATGTCCTCTAGTCTTGGAAATTCAAATCAGAGTAGTTTCGTTTTCACTAAGAAGACCTGACTTCTTTTGTATCTAGAAATATAGAATCTGAGAGCTAGAAAGTAACTTAGATTATTAATCCTTTTTTTTTCAATCAATAGATGAGAAAATCAAGGCTCAGAAGGAGTAACAGTCAAGGCAAGACAGCTAGTTAATGGCAGAAAAAAATATGCAGGGGCCATTTCAGAAGAGCTGTCATGTGGTAGATGGAGCAGCTTTTTCCCTGTGAATCTTGAAAGCTTGGGAGTAGGATCCATGGCAAATTTGGGTAGGCTCTAAGGAAATTATCCACTCTGTTAATTTTTTACTCTGGGCTTCTTTAGATTAGACCCATGCAGGGGAAATGGTTGCTAAGGAGTCAGAGAAGGCTATGAACTGTGTCATGGATGTCATATAACACTGAGCAAGAAGCCATGATCCACCACTTAGGAGCTCTATGACTCTGGACAAGTGACTTAACTAAAACTTTTTGCCTGAGTCCTCACTTATCTATAAGATGGGTATAATAACCATTCTTGGGAATATCAAATGAGGGAACAACATACATATGAGTGTGTGTGTGTGTGTGTAAGAGAGACATACATCTGTATGTGTATATCAGAACACACAGATAGATTGATAGATAAAATTACAGATAGATGGCGGATAGATAGAGAACCCATGGAGAGATATCCCTCTCCATAAATGGACAGTCCACAAGGTCCATGAGAACAGGTCCTTCTTGACAATGTTACAACCATACTCCATTTTTCAAATGACATCAGCAACTGAGAAGCATTAGCATTAATACTGAAATGCATGTATGTTCTGGGTCTGTATATAGATGATATCATTAACTGTCAGGGCTGTTGCAAGGATTTGGTGAAGAAAATAACACTGATGTATTTGACACATATTTGGATAGAATAGATCTCCCAGGGTCTGGCACATAGGTGACCTTCAAAAAATCATGGAGAGCCAAAAATTTGTGGACTGAAAGGAAGCTCTGAGTGCATCAGGCAGTCCTGTCAGTGGCCAGTATTGCCCATGTGCTCAGATGTGTTGAACAGTGGTATTATATTGGTATTTATGAAGAGTACCATAATTTTTTTAGATCTTATTTATTTATTTGTCTTAGAGAGAAAGAGAGAGAGAGAGAGAGAGAGAGAGAGAGAGAACACACAAACAGGGAGTGGCAGGCAAAGGGAGAAGCAGGCTCCCCACTGAGCAAGGAGCCAGATACAGGACTTGGGTTCCAGGACCCTGGAATCATGGCCTAAGCCAAAGGCAGATGTTTAACTGACTGAGCCACCCAGGCGTCTCTGGGGTCACTTGTAAGATCCTAGAATGAGTGGGTTATATGGCTAAGAGAGAAGAGCATTCAAATCAAAGACTCTGTGGTGGTAACTAGTTGAACTTGACTAGCAATTAAATATGGGCACAGATGTGGTCTGTTTCCATTTTTTCCCCCATGACCTGGCAACTTATATGACTGAATCTAGGAGCACAGATGCCACTTGTACTAATTGAAATTTTCCCAGGCTCTGGGCCCTGAGGTTGGTAGATGACTGCACTGGTAACATGATGGTGAAACAACTGGGAAATTGCAACGTTTCAGGGGTAGAAGGAAAGTAGCTTGAGGTTTCTGTGGAGTCACCTGTCTATGGAGGAATCAACCAGATTCAGGTAGAGTCACAGGGAAGGTGGAGGAGGGGGTGTTGTGTCTCTCTGTGCCATAAAGAACCCAGTCCAGAGCCTGGCACCAAGAAGGTGCTTAGCAAACATTTGGTAAATGAATCCAGTTAGAGACTCATGGGTTATTGAGGACCCCAAAGAACTTTTTTTAATGTGGGTTATAGCTAGTGCTCTTTAACAGAAATGGAAATTAAAGCTGAAAAATTTTGAAAAATTCTTTCTTCATTTAGAAATAACATTTTTATGAAAAAGAAAACCCATTATTTTCCAAAACAAAAAGTAACTTTACAAGAGTGCTGTTGTTTTATGTCTTTGCAAATCTCTTGAACATCTGGATTTTCCAGATTTTATTTTTTCAATCTATTGTTATAGGATATGTCATGTAGCCTCTTAAAAACTCCACTGTATATTCATGAAATAAAAAAACAAACAGTGTGTTAGTGTTATTATGAAAATAGTTGATCTAGTAGACCCCCTTAAAGGCTCATAGGAGCCCCCAGCAGTCTGAAGAACCAGAATCTAGGTATATCTCTAACAGGGTAGTTTTTGGATCATAGAGTCTGCACGTTTTTTTTTTTTTTTTTTAGATTTTATTTATTTATTTGACAGAGAGAAATCACAAGTAGTTGGAGAGGCAGGCAGAAAGAGAGAGGGAAGCAGGCTCCCCGCTGAGCAGAGAGCCCGATGCAGGACTCGATCCCAGGACCCTGAGATCATGACCTGAGCCAAAGGCAGCGGCTTAACCCACTGAGCCACCCAGGCGCCCCAGAGTCTGCACGTTTTTAATGTTACTCATTATTTCCAAATTGTGGTCCAAAGTGGTCATAACAGTTTATACAATCAGCCATGGTGTTTGGGAGTTCCAGTTTCTCATACCTGAATCAAAATTTTGTGTTATCAGACTTTAAAAATTTTACCAATCTAAGGAATGTTTTAAATTTGCATTTCCCTGATTACTAGTGAGGTTGAACATATTTTCATGAGTTTATTCAGATTCTCTCTTCCATGAATTCCCTGTTTCTATTTTTTGCACATTTTTAAAAATTTAAAATTCAACTTGATTTTTTCAATGTTCCAGAATTCACTGTTTATGCGCTACCCCCAGTGCTCCATGCCATACGTGTCTTCCTTAATACCCACCACCAGACTCACCCAACCCCCAACCCCCAACCCCTCGTGCCTCCAAAACCCTTTGTTTCTCAGAGTCCACAGTCTCTCGTGGTTTGTCTTCCCCTCTGATTTCCCCCAATTCACTTTTCCTTCCCTTCTCCTAATGTCCTCCATGTTATTCCTTATGCTGCACAAATAAGTGAGACCATATAATTGACCTTCTCTGCTCAACTTATTTCACTCAGCATAATCTCCTTCAGTCCCGTCCATGTTGATAAAAAGTTGGGTATTCATCCTTTCTGATGGAGGCATAATACTCCATAGTATATATGGACCATGTCTTCCTTATCCATTCGTCCGTTGAAGGGCAACTTGGTTCTGTCCACAGTTTAGCGACTGTGGCCATTTATTTTTTGCAAATTTTTAAATGTATTTGTTTTTTTAGTATTGATTTATAAGAGTTATAAATATGTCCTTTATATATTCTACTTATTTGTTAGGAATAAGTGTTCCAAGTAGTTCTTCCATAATATTGCTTTACATTTATTTTTCCCCAATGACTTTTGACACACAGAAATTTTTAATTTTAGTGTAATGAAAATTATCAATCTTTTTTTTACAAGCTATACTTCTTGAGTCTTATTTAACTCTTCCCTGTCCAGAGGTTATAAAAATGATTTTTAAAATTTTCTTCTATGGATTTCAAAGATTTTATTTTCATATTTACTTCTTTAATCTACCTGAGAATTGACAAAGATTTTTGGCATGATATTGGGTAAAAATGCAGTTTTATCATTTCCTCCAAGTTCTCTATTTTGCTCTATTAATCTGAGTTCCCACACTTCATTATTATACTTCAGAGTATTTTGCTTATTCTTAACTCTTTACCCTTAAAAATTTTAGGAAGTAAATAATGCATACAAAAGAATATATAAATTTTTCATGCACAGTTAAAAAATTACAAAATTAACACCTAACTAGTACCTTGGAAGCCTCCTGTAAACCTCTGCCTGATCACCTCCTACTTCATCCCCCAAAGACTATCGGCAAACACTGTCCTTAACATCAAACATTCACCTGCTTTTTATTTGTTTATTTTCCCATTTTTTAAATTTAATTTCTTTTTAGTGTAACAGAATTCATTATTTATGCACCACACCCAGTGCTCCATGCAATATGTGCCCTCCCTAATACCCACCACCAGGCTCCTCCATTCCCCATCGTCCTTCCCTCCCAAACCCTCAGTTTCTCAGAGTCTACAGTCTGTCAGGGTTGGAAGGGGAGACGAATCCGCTTTTTATTTTAATTTTACTGTCTATGACTTCCCACTGTATGCTGTTTGGTGTTGCCTGTTCCTTACATAAATGGAATCGTATCACGCATTTTCTCCACATTTTCTCTTGTGACTTGCTTCTTTCACTTATGTTCCTGAGATTCAGCTTTTAAGATTCATGTAACTATAATTTATTCGTTTTTACTGCTGCATAATATCCCATTGTATGAATATATCACAATGTATCCCACTATTAACAGATATGTGGGTGATTCTTTCAGGTTTTTGCACATTTCAAACAATACTGCAATGAATATATTTTACATGCCTCTAGATGCACTAATGAAAGAGTTTGTCCAAATCAAGGAATATGATTGCTAGGTTATAGGGTAATTGCTAGGTTATGGGATAAGGGCATGTCAATTTCAGCAGGTAATACCCAACATTTCCAAAGTAGTTGTTACATTACTACCAGTTGTAAATGCAAGTTCCTGTTGTCAACAAATATTCTCTAACTTTATTTGCCTTTGCCATTTTGGTAGGTGTGAAATATATCTCATTTTAGTTTTAATTTACATTTTCTTTATTAAAAGGGGAACCCTCCTACACTGTTGGTGGGAATGCAAGTTGGTGCAACCTCTTTGGAGAACAGTGTGCAGATTCCTCAAGAAATTAAAAATATAACTTCCCTATGACCCTGCCATTGCACTCCTGGGTATTTACCCCAAAGACACAGATGTAGTGAAAAGAAGGGCCATCTCTACCCCAATGTTTATAGCAGCAATGGCCACGGTCGCCAAACTGTGCAAAGAACCGAGATGCCCTTCAACGGATGAATGGATAAGGAAGATGTGGTCCATATACACTATGAAGTATGATGCCTCCATCAGAAAGGATGAATACCCAGCTTTTGTAGGAACATGGACGGGACTGGAAGACATTATGCTGAGTTAAATAAGTCAAGCAGAGAGAGTCAATTATCATATGGTTTCACTTATTTGTGGAGCATAACAAAAAGCATGGAGGACATGGGGAGTTAGAAGGGTGTTGGGGTAAATTGGAAGGGGGGGTGAATCATGAGAGACTATGGACTCTGAAAAATAATCTGAGGGGTTTGAAGTGGCAGTGGGGTGGGAGGTCGGGGTACAAGGTGGTGGGTATTATAGAGGGCACGGATTGCATGGAGCACTGGGTGTGGTGAAAAAATAATGATACTGCTATGCTGAAAATAAACAAATTAATTAAAAAAAGAGAAATAAGCAAAAAAAATATTTTAAGAAAAGGAAAAAAAATAAAATGATCCTAAGCATATGTTTATATGTTTATGGGATCTGTACAGTTTGTTTCCTTCAAAATGTGTCTTTTGTCCAGTTTTTAAATTAGGTTATAATTTCTTACTGATTTTTAGAAAAAATTTTATATATTGTAGATATTAATTTTTTATTAACTTTATATACTTAAATATTTCATTCCAGCATGTGGTTTATCTTTGTAACTTTCCTTAGGGTTTTTTAATGAAAAGAAGTTCTTAATTTTAATGTAGCTGAGTTCATCATTTTCATTATTGGTTTTTGCTTGCTTCTCTAATCTGAGGTCATAAAGTTGTACCTGTACCCCTGTGTGGACTTCTAAACATGTTATAGTTTCACATTTACGTTTAAGTTCAAGTACAATCTTCAATACAAGTACAAGTGTTTTTCGTATGGTGCAAAATAGGGATTTCTTTCCTCTTTTTTTTTAAGATAAACTATTATCCTAGAATCATTTGTATTATATAGTCCATCCTCTTCAATAATCAGTAATTACTTCTCTGTCATCAGTGAACCTACTGTGTGTGTGTGCATTTATTTCTAGACTCCAGTCTATTCCAATAGACTGTTTGTCTACCCTTGCACTAAAACCACATGGTCTTGGGCACATGGGTGGCTCAGTGGGTTAAGCCACTGCCTTCCGCTCAGGTCATGATCTCAGGGTCCTGGGATCGAGTCCCGAATCAGGCTTTCTGCTCAGCAGGGAGCCTGCTTCCTCCTCTCTCTCTCTCTGCCTGCCTCTATGCCTACTGGTGATCTCTCTCTGTCAAATAAATAAATAAAATCTAAAAAAAAAACCACTTTAAAACCACATGGTCTTAATTATTATAGTTTTTCTCTTGAATTATTTTTATTAGGAAGATGTAATGTGAAAGAAACATAAAATTATTTTAAGCATCAATGTAACATCAGGCTGCAAATTTCTTATTCCTTAAATATTATTAATAATTTAAAGTATTTAATATTAATTATTAAATATTTTAATATTTAATAATATTAATATCTTTTAATTCCTTAATATTGTCAGAGGTGAGTCATAAGCACACAGCATTTATAGCACATTATTTCTGTTGATTACTATAACTCTTGATATCTGGCCATTTATCCTCCTATCTGGATCATTTTTTTGGAATGTCTTGGCTACTTTTGACACTTTGTATTGTAGCATAAATTTTGGAATTAGCTTGTGTTCTACAAAAGAACCTTGAGAAATTTTTTGGAATTGCATTTAACATACACATACATTTAGGAGTGAATTGATAGTTTTATTGAAGTATAGTATAATGTTATATTAGTTTCAGGTGTACAACATAATGCTTTGACTAATTTATATATTATGCTGTACTCACCACAAGTGTAGCTACCATCTGTCACTATACAATGTTACTATAATATCACCAACTTTATTCCTTATGCTGTGCCTTTATCCCCATGACTTACTCATTCTGTGACTAGGAGCCTGTATCTGTCACTCCCTTTCACTCATTTTGCCCATTCCCCCACCTGAGAATTGATATTTTTAATATAATGAATCTTCCTATCCAAGATCATGATACATTTCTCCATTATTTCCATATTTGAAGGGAGTTTTTCAATGAAATTTATAATTTTCTCCATAAAAGGCCTGTGCATAATGTGTTAGATTTATGACTATGAATTTATGACTATTATAATATGTTAGATTTATGAGCTTTGTTTTTAGTAATACTATAAGTGGTATTTTTTAAAAAATCAATAGACTTTATTTTTTGGAGTAGATTTAGGATAAAAACTTTGAATAGAAAATATAGACAGTTTATTGTCCACAATAGCCAGACTGTGGAAGCAGCCAAGATGTCCTTTAACAGTTGAATGGATAAAGAAGATTTGGTTCATATATATACAATGGAAGATGACTCAGGCATCAGAAAGGATGAATACCCACCAAATGCATCAACATGGATGGTACTGGAGGGTATGATGCTAAGTGAAATAAGTCAGGCAGAGAAAGACAGTTATCAGAAGGTTTCACTCATATGTGGAACATAAGCAATAGCACAGGGGACCACAGAGGAAGGGAGGGAAAATTGAATGGGAAGAGTTCAGAGCGGGAGACAAACCATGAGAGACTCTGGACTCCGGGAACCAAATTGATGGTTGCAGAAGCAGAGGAGAGGATGGGGTGATGGGCATTAAGGAGAGTATGTTATCTGATGAGCGCTGGGTGTTATATGCAACGAATGAATCATTGAACACTAAAAAAAAAAAAAAAAAAAGAAAATAGAGTTTCCCTAAGTGCCCTAACCTCTTCCTACCATAGTTTCCCTATTATTTTTTTTTTGCAGATCTTAATTATCCCATATCTGTCAGTTATTTTGATAAATTAAACATTTTAGATACAGCTAAAGCCCCTTCTGGGCCTTGGTCCCATCATATCATCCTCTCTCTTCCTCTGGAAGTAAATGGTATCCTGAATAGAATGTTTGTACACTTTTACAATATATGTATCCCTAAATAATATGTAGTTTCCCTATTATTAACATCTTGCATTAGTGTGGTACATTTTAATGATTGATGAACCAATACTGAATTATTATTATCATTAACTAAAGTTCATAGGTTACATTAAGGTTCACTGTTTGTGTTGTACATTCTATGAGTTTCGACAAAGCTGAAACTTTTTCCAGGATGTATCCTTTTCAGATTGGCTTCTTTCAATTAGGATATGCACTGAAATTTTCTCTATGTCTTTTAATAGCTTCATAGTTTATTTCTTTTTAGCACTGAATAATATTCCATTGTGCCATTGTTGGGATGTTCCACTGTTTGTCCATTTGCCTACTGAAGAGCATCTGGGTTACTTCCACGTTTTGCCTGATTATGAATAAAGCTGCTACAGACATCCATGTGATAGTTTTTGTGTGGACATAAATTTTCAGCTCCTTTGAGTAGTTACCAAGTGTGTGATTGCTGGATCATATGGTCAGAGTATATTTAGTTTTGTAAGAAAATACCAAACTTTCTTCCAAAGTGGCTCTACCGTTTTGCCTTCCCACCAGCAATATGAGAGAGTTCCTGTTGCTCCACATCCTCCTCAGCGTTAACTGTTGTTAGTGCTCTGGATTTTGGCCATTCTAATAGGCATGTAGGGGTATCTCATTGTTTTAATTTGCAATTCTGTAATGACATGCCATGTGGATCATCTTTTCATATACTTATTTGCCATCTGTATATCTTCTTCAGTGAGGTGTCTGCTAAGGCCCTTGACCCATTTTTTTAACTGGGTTGTTGTTTTCTTTTCTTTTCTTTTTTTAAAAAGATTTTATTTACTTAATTGACGGAAAGAGATCACAAGTAGGCAGAGAGGCAGGGAGAGAGAGAGGAGAAAGTAGGCTCCCCACTGAGCAGAGAGCCTGATGCGGGGCTTGATCCCAGGACTCTGGGATCATGACCTGAGCCAAAGGCAGAGGCTTTAACCCACGGAGCCACCCAGGCGCCCCAGGTTATTGTTTTCTTATTGCTGAGTTTCAAGAGTTTTTTGGTATATTTTGAGTAACAGTCCATTATTAGATATATCTTTGCAAATATTTTCTCCCAGTCTATGCCTTTTCTTCTCAGCTATTGTTTTTTTTTTGTAGATTCCCTTTATTGGGTTGATGAAGTTCCCTTTGGCTTCAAGTTTGTTGAGTGTTCTTATCATGAAAGGATGTTGGATTTTGTCCAATGTTTTTCTACATCTTTTGGGATTATCATGTAATTTTTGTTTTTTATTTTATTGATATGACATATTACATTAACTAATTTTCAGATGTTGAATCAACTTTGCATTCCTGAGTTAAATCCCATTTGATCATTGTGTGTATATATATATGTTGCTGGTTTGCCTGTATTTTGTTGATTGTGCTTGATATTTTTGCATTCTTCTTGAGCTTTTTTCCTGGTATGCAATTAGATTACTTAGAATAGTTTGATCTTTTCTTATCTTTCCTTTAAACTTTAGGAGGAAACAGAGCAACATTTATTTTATAGTTATTTTCTACCACTCAGGCAAGACCCTTTTGAATACTCTACCCTATGCCTTGTGAGTTGTGAGGTTTCTAGTGTGGCTGGTGGGAACTGGCTCTATTTCCAGCTCTATAAGAACTCCAAGAATCTGGGAGAACCGTTATTTCTCTAGCTTTGGCTAGTTTTCTCATATACATGTGCTAATCAGTACTCTGCTGAACACTTGAGAGGGATCCTCTGTGAATCTCTGAAATTTTCTCTGCAGGCATTTCCTTTTGATTCTCTCTCTGTCCCAGCTAACTCTAGCTGCCTTGGTGTCCTGAGACTCTCAGCCTCCTTCCTCATTTTCAGAGAAATAACCAAATACAAAGAGAACTAGGTTGTGAGTCAAGAGGCCTGGTTTGTAGACCCTGCAATACCATTGCCTCACTGTAGGACTTTAATCATACATCTGTTCCCTCTATGAGCCTGAGGATCTCTGTTTAGCAAGATGGTTGCTTTAGATGACTCTTCAGCTCTAAAATTCATACTAACATACATGTGTCCCATGCTTCACAATTTACAAATAACTCTCATATCCATTTTGTCATTTATTCCTCTTCCTGATAGCTCTACATGGTAGTCAGGGCAAGAATCATTATGCTATTTTATAGGTAAGGAAATTGAGTCTCAAAGTTTTGATATCTCAAAGCTTATTAAGTAGTAATATTTGGACTCAAATTCAGGCCTGTCTCCTCAAATCCAGTGCTATTTCCACTTCATATACTAAATTCCATGATCCTACAGTTTCATTTGTTCACTCAACCAACACTAATTGATTATGTGTTAGAGAGTCTGTGCTTTGGGGGCAGCAATTTTAAGACCATCCCAGTATTTATCAGAAAGTGGTACCAACTATGAGTCATTTTTTCTTGAAAAGAACACTTTTATATTAACCAGCAGATGTTCAGGAGGATTCATTCAGTGTGGTGGAAAGTTCCTCATATTTTTTCCATCTCAACTAACATATCAGCTAGATTAGCCTAACCCAAGTGGTTATTTGGTTACTTTTGAGTTCTGGGCTCATTGTGGTATATCCCCTGGTCTGCTTATCTTCCTCAGGGGCACTGTACATACTAGGCAGTTTTCCTATTTTGCAATTACTACTTGGAACACATTTGATGCTGCAGTCTGAAAAGGTTGCTGGTACTAAAGGTAGCTGCTATTTGCCTCGTGGAGACTAAACCTTTAATGTAGATTGGTCATATGTTCCAGAGCTTGGCACCATGACACTCAGAGACTTCTCTGATGTCCCCTTAAATGCTTAGATTCTTGGCAGTGCCTTTCCCCAACTCTCCAAATTGCACACGACACTCAGGCTGCTGCAACTCATGGGGACCTTTAAAAAGACCAGCTTGGCATTGGGTATTAGGAAACTGCACACAGAAGATTGTTCTTGTGTGAGTTCTTTCAGTCTGTCACTCAGCAAATATTTGTTGAGTGCCTATTTTGTGCCAGGCAGTGTGTTAGGTGATTGAAATATCTCAGTGATAAAACAAAGGTCCTTCCCTTATAAAATTTACATTCTTACAGGGGAAGGCAGATGCTAAATGTGATTCATACATGAATTTAACAATAGTATAATGGAAGGCCTTATTGAGAAAATGATATTTAAGCAAAGACTTGAAGGAGGTGAGGGAGTTAACTTTATGAAACTCCAGGAAAAGAGCATTGTAGGAAGAGGGAACCATCAGTGCAAAGACTCTGAGGCAGGAGTGAGACACACATATTTGAGGAACAGCAAGGAGACCAATGTGGCTAGGACAGAGAAAACAAGGTAAGTGGCAGAAGATCGGACAGATAGCAGGAAAAGGGACCTAATAGTATAGGGCCTTACAGGGCTTTTTAAGGATTTATAATTTTTCTCAGAGTGAAATGGGGAATAAAGGAGTGACACAATCCGACTTAACATGGTAGAAAGATTTTTTTTGGCTGCTATGTTGAGACTGTACTATAGGGGTCAAGGCCCAAAGCAGAGAGGTCATTCAGAAGGCTAATGCAGTAATCCAGGGAAGAGATGACAGAGGATTGGACCAGGTGGTAGGAGTGGAGGCAGTGAAAAGTGGTAGGATTCTGGATCTATTCTTAAGGTAGAGCCTTCACAGTTTGCTGATGGATTGTTGTGGGATGAGAGAAGTGACAAGTTTGATGCAGTTGTTTCTGGCATGACCAGCTGGAAAGATATTGTTGCCATCTAATGAGAAAGAGAAAGTCATCACTGGGAAGGTTGGAGAAAAAGATCAATAATTTAGTTTTAGACATGCTGACCTTGAGATATCTTATGTTCACACAAAGCCTGGGTGTGAATGTTTGTAAAAATTGTATTCATAACTTTCAAAACTGGAAACAACTCAAATAGCCTTCAACAGATGAAAGGATAACTAAATTTTGGTACATCTGTATAATCAAGTACTTATATAACAATAAAAAGGAATAAACTACTGACATATACAACCACATTGATGAATCTTAAATACATTATGCTAAGTGAGAGAAGCCAGACTCAAATGGCTATGTACTATATGATTCCATTTACATAACATTCTGCAAGAAGCCAAACTAAAGGAACAGAAAAGAGATCAATGGCTGTCAAGAAATGGAGATGTCAGAGGGATTGATTATGTAGGATTAGGGTTGATTTTTAGACATGTTGGAAATGTTTTATATGTTGATTGTAGTGATAGTTACACAACTCTTACACTAAAAAGGGTGAATTGTATTGTACATAAATTAAAATATTATATAGCCCATTCTTCAGGTTGCTGGGACAATCAGTGGATCAATGAACATGAGGCAATGCTTGTATTAGGAAAGAGCAATTTCCTTTTGTAAATGAAGTTTCTGCTCCTAAGTCTGTCATAAAGTACCCCTTATTTTGATTCTAAGGCGAGTATCTGAAAGTGGTAACCAATCTTGGCTACCACTGTCAATTGCACAACGTATGATCATCATAGACTCTGATTATCTTAATGAGGAAAGACCATGGGGATTAAAGCAGTCACACAAAGCATTTGACTCTGTAGGTGGGATGAATGTTTCTTTGGTCTATTCCTTCTTGCTTTGGGGTTTGTAGCTGTGCTCCACATGTATCAAAGGACAGCTTTGAGCTGTGCCCAACTGGGAAATGGAAAATGGAAATTTCTGGAAGGATTTTTAAAATTTTGCCTTTTGTACAAATTTAACCAAACAGTTCTTGATTTTCCTAAATAGTTTGCTCCAGTTTGCATTTGTAGGTTTTTGTTTAGAGACCAGCTGTAGGGAATTACAGCTCCCAGCCTCAGACTTCCAGATTCTATCTTTGCACATTCTGAAATCAGTCAATGTTATTTTAGAGTCTTGCAGCTTGTAGACTCCCTCAGAGGTGTTATGGGGCCCATCAAAAAGAAACAGCCTGCCTTGACCTCTGCTTTCCTATTCTGTCTTGATTTTGCAAAGTTCCAAGCAAACACAAGAATTATGGTACCTTGTCAGACACAGAGGAAGGTTTTACATCTGTTCCAGGTCTTTGGAGCTCCCAGTTCTCATTATTAGCTTTCATAGAAACTTCCAGTGAGGCCTAGTCAGACAGTAGTCCACAAGCCAATGCCATTAGATGGATTACAGTTACAAAAATCAGCCTTGGACTGTGAGCTGCCTGTAGCTTGTCTTAATGCCACAAGAACATTAAAATGAATGTCTGTAATTAGCCAGCCATATGGTTTTGCTGCATATATGAGCCCTACCAAACACAGTAAGTCAAACTTTAGGGGCTTGTTTCCATTCCATCCCCATTCTCATCTGCCCTTTCCCACCTCTGTGCCATTGTTGTTGCTTTTCTTTCCACCTGGAGTACTCTCTTGCTCCTAGTCCCCCAAGTATGCCTGTTGAAATTCTCCCATTCTTTAAGGCCAAGTTCTCATCCCCTCTCCTCTCGGAGGCCCTCCTGAAACTCTGCCCTGAACATTTCTTCCCTCCGTTGATCCTCCTGAGTGATGCATGTGTCCCTGTCTTAATACTCTTTCTAGGCCGCAAGTGATGGAAGGATAGAGACAGTTCATCCCTGTACCTATTTACCCCTTCCCTCCTCCACCCCCTACTCCATATCTAATCTCTGCATCTACTACAGTTCCCTGCTCACAGTGGACAATCAGAAGTCAGAATGAACAAATGATTGAAATTCTGCTGTCTGTATTAGCCCATGGGAAATCAGACAAGTTTTGAGTATATGCTACATGGCATCCAAATATCTAATACTGTCTTTAAGTGTTTTGAATTTCAATATATAAAGCTTGGTTATAATTAAGCCTTCAAAACTCTGTAGATTTCTTCTATCTCCACATAGAAATTAAAAAAAAAAAACACTTCAACAAACAAAAATGAATGTCTGCTCAAATTTAAGAAACATGTGGATTCTGATTGTCTAAAGCAAACTTCAAAGCAGAAGGGAACTGAACAGTATTTAATTCAAGGAGTTTATCTGATTACAGGTGAGACATACTTTCCCCTGCGTGAATAGCATCAAAAGGCTGCATTGTCAATTAGAGAAAGGAACACAAATCTGGAAGTCAAATTCATACTTATCTGATTTGAAATCTGAATTATTTACTGTTGAGATTTACATGAGATTAGATTTCTCTGCTTAAACACTAAATCAAACTTAACAGGAAGAGATATTGCAAATAAATAATGTTCTCTCAAATGGTGTTTTTAATACTTTCATTAGAAAGGAAATCTAACAAAAAATTTTTTTAAAAAGGAAATCTAGCTGAACTTTTTATTATAGACATTGGTGGCTCCATAAATTTTGATGAGCCATGCTACAGAATTCATGCCTCCTTAATAAGAGAAGGTGATCCTCGCCAGCTTATAGGTGCAGCAGGGTTTACAAGCACTGGCTTAGTGCCCAGGAAGGTCTGGGTTCCAGTCTTATCTTTGCTACCAGCTTGGGCAAGTCCTTTCTTCTCTCTGGGCCTTGGTTTCCACATCTAGAGAGAATTGAATTATGGGGTTTTTTTCTTTCAGTGAACTGTAGGCAATGATAGTTAAGTTGCAGTTCTTTCAGTGTTTTATGTTACTGCTCATTATTTAGTTTACTTGTAACCACACCCTACAGGTTTTAAGAACTCTAACAACTTTAGAGACTGACATGGTGTCAATTTTTTAAAAAATGTCTCCGGCATTTCATCTCTCCGGATGTATTAACATTATCATCATTATGATGAGTCAACGTTAAAGTCAAACAAGAAAATGTCAAACTTCTGTCAGTTTCCTCACTTGCATTTGTTACTATGGAGAAATATCATTTAAAAAATTGTATTAAAACAACATCTCTTAGCTTAACTTCCTCAATCTATATGTGTACCTAGAAGTCGCTGTTTAATGCATGCCTCTGCCACATTGTGGCAGTTACGGGTCAAGAAGTTGCAGGCATCAAAGTATTCTGGGGAATTGGGTTGTCAGCTTTCAGAATATGGCCATTACACCTCTAATATCTGTGTATTACTTAGCCACGGATGCCTACAGAGACCTATTTATGAGCCTTGACATAACATATGACTCATGTACATCTCTCACCTTTCAGAACCTGCCAGCAGTGGCCTGGTCACTGGCATGAGGAACAAGATCCTCATTTGGGCCCATAAATAAGTCATTCAGCTGTCAGCGGAAATTACCTCTTTTGTGTCCAGATGTTTTGAGTTCATGTGTGGGGCCTTATTAAAGTGGAGTTTGTTCAAATGGAAGGGCCAATTTTATTACTGTGTATTGATGGACTATCCGGAGACAGTTTCCTTTTGAGGGACTAAGGGTGTTGAGCCAGCTAGCTGATGTCCAAGTTCCCATACAGCTGGGAATTTCAGTATAGATGGCCCGTGGAAACAGAAATCTCATGTCTAATGACTTAACCTTGCTGTTTAAAGGCATACTTCTCCATCTCTCTTTCTAAGCATTTACATTATTACATTTATAGGAGTTCAGTGGCTTTCCCACCTGCTTCAAGAAGAGAGGTGGAGGTGAAATGATTTTTTAAAAACTGGCTACTACTCTGCAAAGTAGTCAAGTTTAGACTGACAGTATTAGAAATTTAGACTATGAAAATAAGCAATGAAATTTTCTTATTTCCCAGAATTAATATTGATTTTGGTGATGATGAATATTTTCTTTGGAGTTACATTTTGCAGTTTGGAATTTTAGCTGAGATTCTTCCTAATATCTTTTTTAAAAATCAGTGCTATTCTTTGAAGAAGTATGATAGCATTATATAATAATAATAGAGAAAATAAAGAAATTTTTTCCAGTTTCTGCATTTTTAAAGAGATTTTCATGAAAAAGAAATTTAATGTCTGATAGAAACACATTCAGAAAGCTGACAGTTCATTTGCACTAGCCACTTCAGAAATCAGTGATAGCTATTTTTGTCAGTAGATTTGAGATTGTGTAGTGAAATATTGGTCTGATTATTCTTTTTATGAGATAGAAACCAAAATGTTATCTACTTATATGTCAGAACCCCACTCAAGCTTTGTTCTGTATTGAACTTTTTAACCTACTTTAAAAATTAAATTACTTTCATTGTGTGATGACAGATGGCAGCTACACTTGTGGTGAGCAGGGCATAATGTATAGACTTGTCAAATCCTTATGTTGGACACCTGAAACTAATGTAACATTGTGTGTTAACTACACTTCAATAAAAACATGAAATTAGTTTTCTTCTGTAAGTCTTGGTATTGTCTGAAGCCCACATCATCTTAACTTTTTTGAGTTGAAAAATGTGAATTCAAAGTGATATTACTATTTGTGCTATTACTTTTTTTCATTGAATTCAACAAATACTTGTACCATTAGCAAGATATCAGGAACCTTGTGTGTTTTCAGTGGTCTGCCACTATATCAGCCTTAGAAAGCGGGCAGCCTCTATGAATCCCAGGTGGAACAAGAAAAGTGTACGATTTTGGGAAGTGGAACACACTTACTAAATGGCAAGTCTCAAAGAAACACCCCAAGAGCAGTTGTACAATACACTTTCAGAGAGCCTACCCACTGAAGAGCTGACCTTATAAATTGAACATGCCATGTGGTTTTACTGTTTAAGAATACAGCTCCAGATGCAACATGGGGGCTTAAGTGGGTAGGAGAAGAATCAATGAAACAAGATGGGATTGGGAGGGAGACAAACCATAAGTGACTCTTAATCTCACAAAACAAACTGAGGGTTGCTGGGGGGAGGGGGTTTGGGAGAAGGGGGTGGGATTATGGACATTGGGGAGGGTATGTGCTTTGGTGAGTGCTGTGAAGTGTGTAAACCTGGTGATTCACAGACCTGTACCCCTGGGGATAAAAATATATGTTTATAAAAAATAAAAAATTTTAAAAAAAAGAATACAGCTCCATTTATGTCTTCCCTGTTCACTGCTGTGTTCTTTAGTGGCTAGAGCTTTGCCTGGCACTGAGTAGATACACAACAAACATTTCTTGAGATTGGACCTGGAATGAAAAGGCTACCTAGGTCACTGTTCTTTTCAAAAGCTGCTGTAACTCCTTGATTTTCATCATTTCAATTTCTAGCTCTCAGTCCCTGGCATTTGAGTTTCTCCATCAGCTGATCTTCCCAGCCTTTTTAAGGACTCAGAAACTCTCTGGTTTGGATTACCATAGAGTTTATCTATAGCAATCCTCTATGTGATGTCTGAATTGCCTCTCCAATATTTGGTGACAAACATTCAGGCAGCCTCTACCGATGAAGTGGAGGGGAACGAACAGGCCTGGGCTTTGTGGTCAGACAGACCTTTGGGTGGATCGTGAATAGGTTTTTTTCACCTGTTTATGCATCAGTTAAAGAGGGATAATAGCAGCTCAATGAGCACAATGAACATGACCAACACAACTCTGGATGAAGGGACAGGGGCCTTAGTGACAGTCCTGAATTCTTCTGTTCTGCCTGAAGAATAGTCTTCTCTTCCCAGTTGAAGACACTGGTTCCCCAATGTTGTGACCCAATCTGCTACTCAGGAAGACTGGATCAGCTTCAGATCAAGATCTCAGTTGGTTCAGCCACTAGTTGGTCTGGCTACTGGTCTCACTCTCACCCTTCAGGACCTGCCTTTATTGGCATAACTTGCCTGGCATTTCAGCACCTTTCTTTCAGGCCTGCCCTTGCTCTGCTGACCCCATCCTGCTCTGAAGCTGAGTAGCTCCCTCCCATCCTAATGCCCCCACACTAATTTCCCACTGGTCTGTGTCTGCCTCTCATGCTGGCCTTCACATGTCAAGGACAAAATGCCTCATCAGCTCTCTAGATACTCAGATTCTTTTTGCGTGTGTGTGTGTTATAATAGTTACCATATAGTACATCATTAGTTTTTGATGCAGTGTTCAATGACTCATTGTTTACATATAATACCCAGTGGTCCATGCAATATGTGCCCTCCACAATACGAACCACCAGGCTCACCCAATCCCCCACCCCCCAACTCCAAAACCCTCAGTTTGTTTCTCAAAGTCCACAGTCTCTCATGGTTCTTCTCCCCCTCCAATTTCCCCCAACTCACTTTTCTTTTCCTTCTCCTAATGTCCTCCATGTTATTCCTTATGTTCCACAATTCTTTAGCTGGATATGCCAACTCTCTGCTGCCATCCACCTCTCATTCTAAAGCTGTCATCCCTTGAGTAGGGATGGTTAGAGTGAAGTGTCTCATTTCCTTCCCTTGCTCCAATACTCTTGTCTCCTTTTTACACTGTTGTTGCAACATTTTTCAAGACAATTAAGTTTAGGCAATGTTTTAATGTCTTAAAAGGATAAGAGGGAAGCTTTAAAAAGGTGAAATTGACCTTTTATAAAGTGATGAGAATTTTTTCTTCCAAGCTGAGAAAGATCTGATTTCTCTTTTATTTGATCTAAACTTCAGTATGCAGTCACACACATGATAAAGATGTACTGTGTCCACCACAGTAAAGGATACAAAGTCAAGCAAGGCACTGGCTCCATCCTGGAAAACCTTGTGTCTGGCTGGGGAGAAGGGTGAGCACATGGAAACATACTCTGTCATTTGGGGAGTCAGGGAAAGAGATTCAAAGGAGTGAGGATAACTTCTACAGGTGGAGTTCAGGAAAGCCATTGCCCTTCCACCAGTTAGATGTGACCCAAACCACATCTTAGAATCTGCTTGACAGCTTTGGAAAAACTGTAGTCTTCCTATATCAGACTCTCCATGGGTCCACAACTAAACAGATGCGGAGCTGGGCACTCCTTTGAGGGAAGGCAACAAGTTTCCTCTTCAAAGAAACAGTATGTTTTGAGAGACATCATTTCTGAAGTGCATCCTATATAAGCAAAACTTTGTTTTCTCCCTTTCTTTCCAAGATAGGACTTGGAATGTCAAAATGAATTGGGCTGTTTTTTTTTTGTTTTTTGTTTTTTGTTTTTTTTTTTAGAAAAATCAGAACATCGGGGCGCCTGGGTGGCTCAGTGGGTTAAGCCGCTGCCTTCGGCTCGGGTCATGATCTCAGGGTCCTGGGATCGAGTCCCGCATTGGGCTCTCTGCTCAGCAGGGAGCCTGCTTCCCTCTCTCTCTCTCTCTGCCTGCCTCTCTGCCTACTTGTGATCTCTGTCTGTCAAATAAATAAATAAAATCTTTAAAAAAAAAAAAGAAAAATCAGAACATCTATTTTTTTTAAAGATTTTATTTATTTATTTGCAGACAGAGATCACAAGTAGGCAGAGAGGCAGGCAGAGAGAGAGAGAGGGAAGCAGGCTCCCTGCTGAGCAGAGAGCCCGATGCGGGACTCGATCCCAGGACCCTGAGATCATGACCTGAGCCGAAGGCAGCGGCTTAACCCACTGAGCCACCCAGGCGCCCAGAACATCTATTTTTTTGTTTGTTTTTAATTTCATTTTATTTTTTCAGTGTTCCAAGAGTCATTGTTTCTGCACCACATCCAGTGCTCCATGTAATCCTTAATACCCACCACCAGGCTCATCTAACCCCCACCCCCCCTCCCATCCAAAACCCTCAGTTAGTTTCTCAGAGTCCACATTCTCTTATGGTTCATCTCCCCCTCCAATTTCCTCCCCTTCACTTTCAGAACAACTAATTATCTAATGCCTCCACATGAAACTGGAATCTAGGAAAAAGAGGCAGTTCTTAGAGAAGGGATGCATATGCTCTGCATATGTTTGAGGGAGGGAAAGACATTCCAGTGGACAGGATCAATATATGTGTGCGGGAAAGTGGAGACATGAGGACACATTGCAATGATAATGGCAATGAGCCCAGACTTAGACCTAGACTCAAATCTAAGGTATTCTTATTACTGTGTAACCTTGGACCAGTCTCTTAAGTTCTCTGAGCCTCAGTTTCTTTTCTTCAAAGTGAGGTAAAAAAAAAATAGCCCTTTCTTATGAGTGAAAGTATGGAGTCATATATGTCAAGTGCCTGATACAGTGCTGAGCAAGGACAAGGTAGGCTAAAGGACCAAGAAGAAAGAGCCAAGTTAGAAAGGAGGATTCAACCCAAGTTCTCTCTGACATTTTGAGCTTCAGAACAGCTCAGAAAGCTGAAGGCAGGAATCCACCCTTTTGAAGTGTAAAATTTGGTACTGATAATATATTCTCAGTTCTGAGACCATCATCACAATCAATTTTAGGATGTTTCATCAACCCAAAATGAAACCCATGCCCATTGATGGGCATTTGGGTTGTTTCTATTTTTTGGTAATTATGAATAACACTGCTATGAACATTCATGTGCAACTTTTGTGCAGTCATGTTTTCAATTCTCTTGGATTATATACCTTCAAATGAACTTACTGGATCATGGGGTAACTCAATGTTTAACTTTTTGAGGAACTTCCAAACTTTTTCAAAGAGGTGCCACTTTTTATGTTCCCACCCTCAATGTACGAAGGTTGCAATTCTCCACATCCTCATCAACATTTGTTATTTCCAGTCTTTTTTAATACCCATCCTAGTGGGTGTGAAGAAGGTAAATGGGATCCTAACTCGTGTCCTTTTGTGAGAATTATAAATCAATCATTATAAGGAAGAGTTTAGGAAACTATGACATATCAAGTGTGAGGTATTAGTAAGAAATAATTCTGGTTTTATATCCTGGAGTGATCATGAATACTGGGTTTTGAGTAGTTGGGAACTAAGGTAGTATTTAGAGGAAGGAAGTATTTTATAAGATTTTATTTATTTATTTATTTATTTGAGAGAGAGAGAGAGAGCATGAGTTGGGGGGAAAGGGTGGAGGGAAAAGCAGACTCCCTGTTGATCAAGTAGCCTGATGTGGGACTCAATCCCAGGACCCCCAAGATCATGACCTGAGCCGAAGGCAGATGCTTAACCGACTGAGCCACCAGGTGCCCCAAGGAAGGAAGTAGTTTTTAGAAAGATGCATCTATCACTAGTTAAAAATGACTATAGCTATTTCAAAAGTCTAACTGCTCTGTTTCAGATGTTGGTGTATGTCAGGGTAATTGGTGAGATTCTCAAAATTATGACACACTAAAACAAAAGCAGCTTCATTTTTCCAGTGTTATTATGAAGTAAATGCTAGTTATAATGATGCCCCAAACGTGACCCTTCATTGAATTTTCTGCACTAGGTGTTGCCAAGTGAGTCATTGGCATATAAGACTTTGATTGTTTTTTTTAATTATTTAATAGTTCTATATTCCTAAGAGCTAATGCATTTTATTTTATTTTATTTTATTTTATTTTATTTTATTTTATTTTTTTCAGTGTGTTTGGTTTTTAAATGCAGCTACACCACTGCTAATCAATGACTAGGGTTCTGGCTTTGGACCTAGACTGGTGTTCTTTACTCCTCTTATCCGTTTGATCTTGGGCAAGTCAGTCAGCCTCTTAGCTTTCCTCATAAGTTTGCTATGAGGTTTAAATGAGATAATACCTATGAAAACACCTAGCGCTGTGCCAGGAGCAAAGGGGAGGTTTTTCCTTATCATCATTATTAGCCTGACCTGTAGGACAAGTCCCACGGTAGATACACAGCCCTAAGGTTAGCCCAACTCAGAAGGAGTGATCTATTGTGACTAAAGTTTATCATTTATTATTATATTCATTGTATTATTAATAGTTTTTGAGGTATAATTGACATATAGTAAACTGCACATGTTTAAAATGTGCAATTTATTAAGTTTTGACACATGTGTATATCCAGGAAACCATGATCAAAATAAAGATAGTGAATCTAAACCTTCCTTGCACCCTCATTCCTACCTCTCTTCACTCCCAGGGCCCAGGTAACCACTACCTGCTTTCTGTCCCTATAGGTTACTTTGAATTTTCTAGAATGTCACGGAAATGCGATCATTCAACATGTACAATTTTTGGTCTGACTTCTTTCACTCAGCATAATTATTTTGATATTCCTAGTTTATTCTTTTTATTGCTCATTAGTATTGTGTGCTAATTGTATGATTATGCCATAGTTTGTTTATTCATACGTGTGTTGATGGACAGCTACAAAGTTTTCAGTTTTGGTCATTACACATAAAGCTGCTATGAACATTTATGTACAAGTCCTTGTGTGACCATGTGCTTTCATTTCCCTTTGATAAATACCTAGGAGTGAAATAGTGAAGTCATATTTTAGATGTATGTTTTTAACTTTCTATGCAACTGTCAAACTCTTCTCCAATGTGCTTTTGCCAGTTGTGTGTGAGAGTTCCAATTCCTCCACATCCTTGCCAGCACCTGGTGTAGTCAGTCTTTCTGATTATATCCCTTTTAGTAACTATGTAGATATGTGTTATTTTGGTTTTAATTTGCATTTCCCCAGTGACCAGTGATTTTGAGCATCTTTTTATGGGCTTATTAGCCATTCATATATCTTCTCTGGTGAAGTGTCTATTTAAATCTTTTGCCCAATTTAAAAAATTGTGTTGTTTGCTTTCTTTTTATTGAATTTTGAGGATTTGTAATGTATTTGGATACAAATTCTGTATCCTCTATGTGGTTTGAAAATGTTCTTTCCCTATCTGCTGCTTGTCTTTTAATTCCCTTAACAGTGACTTCCAAAGAGTAGAATTTTTTATTTAACTTTGAAAAGTCCAATTTATCAATTAGTTCCTGTATGGATTGTACTTTGGTGTCATATCTAAAAAATCTCTGCCTAACCTAAGGTCATAACTGTTTTCTCCTATAGTTTCTATAGAAGTTTTATAGTTTCAGGTTTTTTTTTTTATAAACATATGTTTTTATCCCCAGGGGTACAGGTCTGTGAACCACCAGGTTTACACACTTCACAGCACTCACCAAAGCACATACCCTCCCCAATGTCCATAATCCCACCCCCTTCTCCCAAACCCCCTCCGTCTATAATCCACTTTGAGTTAATGTTTGCATGTGACAGGTGGTATGAATGATCAGAGTTCTATTTTTATATATTGATATTCATTTTACCAACACCTTTGTTGCTAAAACTATACTTGCTCCAATGAATTACAGTTTTGTCAAAAATCAGTTGTCTATATATGTATGGGTTTATTTCTAGATTCTCTGTTATGTTTCATTGATCTATTTATTTGTCTTTATGCCAAAACCACATTGCTTTGATTATTGTAGCTTTATAATAAGTCAAAATGAGGCACTCTTCATTCTTTGTTCTTTCCTAAAGTAATTTGGGTCTTTTGTAGTTTCATTTGAAATTTTAAGTCATAGTGCCAATTTCTACCAAAAAAATAATGTCATATTGATCAGGCTTGTACTAAACCTATAGACCAATTTGAGAAGATTGACACTTTAACAATAATTGAATTTTATAGTTTTCAGTACTCAGGTCCTTCATCTATTTAGTTAAAATTTTCTCTCAGTTTATCTTATTTTAGATGGTATTGTAAATTTTTTATTTCAATGTTCAATTGATCATTAATACTATATGGAAATCAAATTGAATTTTGTATATTGACTTTGTAATCTGCAGCATTTCTAAGCTCATTTATTAGTTTTAGTACCATGTCATCTGTGACTAAAGGCAATTTTACTTTCTCCTTTCCAGTCCAGATGCCTTCTATTTTTTTCCTTGCTTACTAATTGCCTTGTTGAATAGAAGTGCTAAGAGTAGTCATTCTTACCTTGTTTCTGATCATAAGCAAAAACGAGTCAGTCTTTACTCATTAAGTATGATGTTAACTGTGGTGTTTTTGTACCTTGCTTTTATTGGGTTGAGGAACTTTCCTTCTATTCCTAGTATGTTGAGGTGTTTTGTTTTGTTTTGTTTTAATCAAGAAAGGATGTTGGACTTTGTTGAATGCTCTTTTTGTGTCTGTTAAGATGATCATGTATTTTTCCCCTTTAATGAATTAATATGAGGTATTACATTGATTGATTTTTGGATGTCAAGCCAGTGTTGCATTTTGGGGATAAACTGCACTTGTTCATGTGGTATAATCCTTTTTACAGGTTGCTGGACTTGTTTTTGCTAGTATTTTGTTGAAGATTTCTGTGCCCATATTCACAAGGGCTATTGATCTGTAGTTTTCTTTTCATGTGATGTCTTTGGGTTTGATTTCAGGGTAATATTGGTCTGAGAGAATGAGTTTGGAAATGTTCCCTTTTCTATTTTTTACAAAATTTTGTGAAGCATTCCTGTAAATTCTTCTTTAAACATCTGGTTAAATTTACAAATGAAGCCATATAGGTCTCAAATTTTCTCTCTAGTGTATCTTTTAACTACAAGTTCAATTTTATTAATGTATGAAGAGCTATTGGGTTATGTATTTCTTCTCCTTTTTTTCTTCTTCTCCTCTTTCTAAATCTACTTCCATCCTCCTCCTTCTTTTACTTATTACTACTGGCTTATTATAAAGGATACAGCTCAGAAATAACCAAAAGGAAGAGCTCCAATAGGGCGAAGTATGGAGGAAGTAACCCAGAGACTCCGTGTCCTCTCAAAACCTGTCATTCTCCCAGAACCTTGACGTGTTGGCCAACCTGGAAGCTCTTCTAACAGCTTAGTTTATGGTTTTGGTGGGAGTTCCCCTACATAGAAATGATTGCTTAAATCATTGTTCAATGGTGATTTATTCCATCTTTAGCCAGTCACTCCTTCCCAAAGGTCAGAGGTGGGGCTAAAATTTCCAATCCTCTCATCACATAGTTGGTTCCTCAGGCAACCACCCTCTTTCCTGAAGCTATCTTGGAGCCCTTCTAGAGTCACCTCATTAGCATAAAGTTAGGTATAGTTGATATGTATTTTTTCTTAAGTGAGCTTTGGTAGTTTGTGTCTTTCAGAAAATTTATCAATTTTATGCAAGTTGTCACATTTATTCTCATACATTGTTCATACTATTCTCTTATCATCTTAATATCTGTAGAATCTATTGTGATGTCACCTTTCTCATTCCTGTTGGTTATTTGTGTCTTTACTCTTGTTCTCATTTGTCTGGCTAAAGGTTTATCAGTTTTTTCATCCTTATCAAAGAATCCCCTTTTGGTTTCATTGGTTTTCTCTATTGTTTTTCTTTTCTCTACTGCACTGATATTGTTTTAGTCTTTATTATTTTCTTTTGGGTTTAATATGCTTTTCTTTTTGTAGATTCTTAAGAAAGAAGCTGAAGTCACTGATTTGAGGCATTTCTTCTTTTCAAATACAGGCATTTAGTAATACAAATTTCCCTACGAGCACCACTTTGGCAGCATCACATAAATTCTGTTGTTTTGTGTTTAAATGTTAATTCTGTCCAAAATATAATTTCCCTTTGATTTCTTATTTGTCCCATGAGTTACTTATAGGTGTATCATTTACTTTCCAAATATTTGGGGATCTTCTAGACATGTTTCTCTTATTGATTTCAAATTTAATTCCATTGTGGCCAGAGAATAAACTTCACATCATATGAATTCTTCTAAATTTATTGGGACTTGCTTTCTGATCAGAATTATTATATCTTTGTTGGTAAATATCCCATGTGCACTTGAATGTGAATTCTGGTGTTATTTAAATTATTCTGTAAATGTCACTAGGTTAATTTAATTGACAATGTGGTTCAAAGTTTCTTTATCTTTACTGAGTTTCTATCTACTTGTTTTCTCACTTGTTGAGTGACGGGTATTGAAATCTCTGACTATGATTGTGGACTTGTTTCTTCTTGTAATTCTATCAGTTTTTGTTTCATGTAATTTGAAGATATTCTACTAGTAGCAAAATGTTTAGGATATTTTGTTCTCTTGATTAATTGACAGCTTTATTATTATTAAATGACTTCTTAGCTTTGAGAATATTTTTTTCCTCTGAAATCTCCTTTGCCTGATATTAATAAAGCCACTCTGGCCTATTTACTATCACCTCTTTCCTACAGGGACAAAACCCAAATGAGAGACTGTCTACCTAATGAGGTAAATGAACTGAAAATGATCACATAATTTCTCCACCTAGAAGCTGGAAGCTTGTTACGGCTGTTCATAAAAAAAAAAAAAGAATGCCACCAGTACTCCTCCAGGAAGGTAAGGTTTATTTCTTCAGAAGGCTGCAGGAGAAGGAAAGTAGTTAGGATGCTAAGAGTGCCAGCAGTAAAATAAAAATGTCTTGTGGATGAAGATACATGCTGAGAAGAGCTTTTTACATAAGGCATGCATGCCTCTGGTTAAGTCAAGCCCCATTCTGGGTGTACTCATCAGTTTTAGTTTGTAGTTTTTTGCATGCAAACAGCCATTACAACTTGCAGCATCTATGTATCTGCTTCATCCCTCCTACACCATTAAAACCTAATCCTGGTTGTACACCTACTGAGATAAGCAAGACCCCCAGATTTGAAACAAGACTAGGATACCCATGGGGCACTTGTATGGCTCAGTCAGTTAAGAGTCCAACTCTTGATTTTGGCTCAGGTCATTCATTATCTGAGGGTTGTGAGATGGAGGCCCATGTTGGGCTTTGCACTGGGCATGGAGCCTGCTTGAGATTTTCTTTCTCCCCCTCTTCCACCCCTTCCCCCACTCTCTCTTGCTTATTCTCTCTCTCAAAAAAAAAAATATTTTTTTTAGAAAAGAAACAAGGCTAAGATACCCAACAGAGCAAGTTTATTCAATGAAGTCTTGATAGCCTGAAGGTAGTGGTTTCAGTTTGGAAATCAGAAAACTGAGGAGAGCTATGTAGTCACTGGTAAAATGAGGTGGTGCTGGCAAGAATTGATTGATCTTCAAGGTGTGTAGGAGGGAAATGAGATGATTCAATCTCTGCATAGACTTAAATATGGCCACATTATCATGGATGGATTGAAGGTAAGATATAAAAAAAGGTAACTTGGCATTGATGAAGGGTGGGAGAGAACAGAATGTATCACTGAATAGGGTGGCTGTGGGGAAATTTGGAGGAAACACTCTCCCTGCCATGTGACCCACCAATATTGACATACAGAGATGAGGATGGTGACAGGTCAGTGTAGAAGACTCTTAAGGTGTGCTAAGAAAATTCCTTCTTTCTCCCACGGAAGCATCTTGGCCTATCTAGTATATCCCTGCCCCTGAAGTGTTGTCAGCATGGTCTTCTGTGATGTCTAAGCATCTCAGGGCTACCATTGGCTGGAGGGGAGTTTTGTAGACCAAACAAAGCTTAAAGGTGTGTCTGCTCATTGTCCTGGGGAGCATATATAGGCAGGTCAGGAGGCCTAGGGTAGACCGTTGGGAATTTTTGCTTGGGAAGGGTGACCTGTAAACCACAAACTTCTAGTAGAGTTATAGAAAAACTTACTTCAAGCACCACAGGGAGGACAAAGAATACCACCTGTCAACCTAGATCCAGAGGTGGTGGCAAGGTAAGATGACTTGACCCATGCTCTTCCTCATCCCCTTTGATTCCTTGGCCCGTAGACTCCTTCCCTGTCCTTGCCTGGCACACATATCCTCTTCAGCCTCTCCCCTCTCCTGAGGCCCCTGCCTGCTATCTTCTACACTTCATCTTCTTCTCACTGAATCAGTGCCCATCTGTGCTCAACCTGTTGTCTTTGCAGGTGGCCAAGACAACTATGAAAGCTGAAAGAGACTTTCAAGAGAGTTTGAGAGAAGAAACCTCTCCCAGAGTTCCCATTGCTTTAATTAAGTCTAGAAAAACTAGAGGACCCATGTTATTCAGCTATTATCACAGGCTGAATAAAAAGCTGAATAAAAATGAGCCAGAGCAGAACCAAGAGAGTGTAGAGAAACCCACCACTTCAAATGAGGCCCAGGACAGCCAGAACTTAAGAGTGGGACCAGAGACCTCAAATATCTGTGAATTCTCCAAAGTCTAACCACTAAGAAATGGCCAACTAAGAATCAAACCATATACAAACAGGGTATGTGCATGTTGATGAATAAAACAAAAACCTGTGTGAAAATTGGCATGTGTGTGTCTCTATGTGTCCTCTAATGGTAGAGAATGACAAAGGGAAGAGGCAAGTATATGAGAAGGGAGAGAGGTAGGGGTGTACAGAGTTGGGAGTTAGACCAGAAAGTCCACAACTGGACAAACATTGGGAATAAGGACTAGGTAAGTTTTGAGCACTAAAGACAAGTTTCATAACACTATCCCATAGGCAAGGAGGAAAAGGGTGTTTCTGCATATGTATGGAGGCAGTTGTGGGGCATCAACATAAGGGTGTTATATTGGTGAAATGTGGGGAGTGACACTGCCACCACCCCCAAAAAGCAGACAAATACACAAAATATATTGCCTCTAGACCACCTACCTCTTTGTGGTGTTTGTGGCATACTGCCCTGTGTTGCAAGAAATTAAAGACCCCCCAAAACACCAAAAATCTCCCCTACCAAAAGTCAATGACAACACCCTCAAGGACTGATTAGGCTACTTTCTTGTTAAGAAAACTTGGAATGGTACAGTTGGCTAAAGGGGTGAGGGAGAACAGTGGGAGTGGTTCATCCATAGTGTGGGCAGTAAAGGGGATCATTGTTTGCAGACAATTTTTCTTTTTTCTTTTTTTCTTTTTTTGAATTTTATTATGTTATTTGCAGACAATTTTTCATTAAACTTTTTATTTTGAGATAATTGTAGATCAACATGCAGTTGTAAGAATTAATACAAATAGGGATGCCTGGGTGAGTTGTCAATTAAGGTCTGACTCTTGGTTTTGGCTTAGTTCAAGATCTCACAGTTGTGGGATCAAGCCCTGCATTGGCTCTGAGCTCAGTGTGGAGTCTGCTTCAGATTCTTTTTTTTTTTTTAAGATTTTATTTATTTATTTGACAGAGAGATCACAAATAGGCAGAGAGGCAGGCAGAGGGGGTGGGAAGCAGGTTCCCTGCTGAGGGGAGAGCCCGACACAGGGCTCTATCCCAGAACCCCGAGATCATGACCTGAGCCAAAGGCAGAGGCTTAACCCACTGAACCCCCCAGGTGCCCCTAAAGCTTCATCAACTTTATAAGCCACTATCATCTCCTGCTTGATCCACTACAGTAGCTTTCAGCTTGCTCTTGCTTCTACTCTTGCCCCATTCCCCCGCCCCACTCCAGTTTATTGTTCAAACAGTGATCATGGGTCTTAGAACATAAATTAATTATATGCAACTCTCCTGCTCTCATCTGTCCAGAGGGGTTTCTCATCTCACATGGTTGGTAATCTAAAGTCCTTAGCAGCCCTGCAATGCCCCACATGATCTGGCCCCCTCCTCCCTCCCCATTCAAATGTCCCACCATCTCTACTCTCCAACCACGTGGGCCTCCTTGCTCCCACCTCACAGTCATTTCATTTGACTTTTCTTCTGCCAGGACACCCTTCCCTCAAGTATTTGTCTCCTTATGAAGATATACCAGATCACTCTCTATCCTGTTCCTTTTATTGAAATTACTTGTCTTATTGACTATACAATATGTGTCTATTTGTTTACTTTTTTTGCATTTTTAAAAATTTTTATTAACATATAATGTATTATTAGCCCCAGGGGTACAGGTCTGTGAATCGCCAGGTTTACACACTTCACAGCACTCAGCATAGCACATACCTTCCCTAATGTCCATTTGCTTCAGATTCTTTCTCCCTCTCCCCTCTCTGGCCCTCCCCACTTGTGCTTTCTCTCTCACTCTCTCTAAAATGAATAAATAAATTGGGTACAATTTGCCCAATTTCCCACAATGGTAACATCTACCTTTCAAAGCTATAATACAATACCACAACCAGGATATTGACATTGGGACAGTCAAGATGAACAATTCCATAACCAATTGAACCTCATTTCACCCTTTTATAACCATATCCACTTCTTTCTTGTTATAGACTGAATGTTTCCCCTTAAAATTCATATATTGAGGCCTTAATCCCCAGTGTGATGGTATTTGGATTTTGGAGGCTTTGGCAGGTGATTAGGTTTGGATGAGATCATGAGGTGGAGCCCCCATGATGGGACTGGTGCCTTTATAAGGGGGTGAAGGAACCTGAGCTTGCTTTCTCTGCTATCTAAGAATATAGCAAGAAGGCATCTGTCTATAAACCAGAAGAGGGCCCTCACTATGAACCAAGACTGGTACCTTAATCTTGTGCTTCCTAACCTCCAGAACTATGAGAAAGAAATTTCTGTTAAGTCATCCAGTCTATAGTTCTCTGTTATATATAACACATTGAACTGATTAACACATCTCCCATACCCACATCCTTCCCTGGCAACTACTAATCTGTTCCCATTTTTATAATTTAATCTTTCCAAGAATGTTATATAAACTGAATAACAAATTACACAAGATTTGGGGACTTTTTTCACTTAGCGTAATTATCTGAACATTCATTCAGTTTGTTGTATATATCAACAGTTCATTTTTTATCATTGAGTAGTGTTCCATGGTATGATGGCCAGTGCCAGGATAAGAAAACCTGAACTGTAATTCATGAATTGCTGAAAGTTTGGTGTGGACAACCCTGAATTAAAAACTCCAGAGAGCGTGGGGTGTCTGGGTAGCTCAGTCACTTAAGTATCTGACTTTGGTTCAGGTCATGATCTCAGGGTCCTGGGATGAAGCCCCACGTCAGGCTCCCTGCTCAGAGAGGATGTGGAGAAAGGGGAACCCTCCTACACTGTTGGGAATGCAAGTTGATGCAGCCACTTTGGAGAACAGTGTGGAGATTCCTCAAGAAGTTAAAAGTAGAGCTTCCCTATGACCCTGCCATTGCACTACTGGGTATTGACCCCAAAGATACAGATGTAGTGAAAAGAAGGGCCATCTGTACCCCAATGTTGATAACAGCAATGGCCACGGTCGCCAAACTGTGGAAAGAACCAAGATGCCCTTCAGTGGACGAATGGATAAGGAAGATGTGGTCCATATACACTATGGAGTATGATGCCTCCATCAGAAAGGATGAATACCCAACTTTTGTAGCAACATGGACGGGACTGGAAGAGATTATGCTGAGTGAAATAAGTCAAGCAGAGAGAGTCAATTATCATATGGTTTCACTGATTCGTGGAGCATAACAAATAGCATGGAGGACATGGGGAGTTAGAGAGGAGAAGGGAGTTAGGGGAAATTGGAAGGGGAGGTGAACCATGAGAGACTATGGACTCTGAAAAACAATCTGAGGGGTTTGAAGTGGCGGGGGGTGGGAGGTTGGGGAACCAGGTGGTGGGTATTAGAGAGGGCACGGATTGCATGGAGCACTGGGTGTGGTGCAAAAATAATGAATACTCTTATGCTGAAAATAAATAAATAAATAAATAAATAGATGTCAATTCTTTACTAATAGTTTCATGGACATAGTCCCCACCAAAATCACAACAGGTTTTTTGTAGATATCAGTAAACTTATTCTAAAATTTATATGGCATGGATTGCATGGAGCACGGAGTGTGGTGCATAAACATCGAATCTTGGAACATTGAAAAAATAAATTAAAAAAATAAAATTTATATGGAAAACTATATTAAATAGAATAGAAAAAATTTGGAATTTCTTGGAAAAACGTTGGAAGACTCACTCTACCTGATTTTAAGACTTAAAATAAAGCTAAGGTAAACAAATCAGTGTGATATTGATGGAGGGCTAGACACATGGATCAATGGGAAAGAAGTGAGAACCTAGAAATACACCCATACAAATATAGCCAGTTGAATTTTGACAAAGTTGCAATGACAATTCAATGAAGAAAGAAGAGCCCTTTGAACTAACGCTGCATGAACAATTTCACATCCATATGCAAAAATAATATTGAACCTTGACTTTACGTATACCTCAAATCTTATACATTAATTAGCTCAGAATGGATTATAGACACTAATTATAGATACTAAATGAAAATTTTTAAAATATAAAACTTTTAGATGAAAACAGGAAAAATCTGTGTGACCTTAGAGAAGTAGGTTTTAGATACAATACCAAAAGCATGATCTATAAAAAGAAAAAGTAATAGAACTTCATATAAATTAAAAACATTTCCTCTGTAAAAGACATAATTAAAAGAATAAAAAGACAAGACATAGACTGGGAGAAAATATTTGCTAATCACATGTCTGACAAAAGAACTTGTGTTTAGAATATACCAAGAAATCTCAAAACCCAAAAATGAGATCAAACAATCCAATTAGAAGAAATCAGAGAGGGAGATAAACCATGAAAGAGTCTTGACTCCAGAAAACAAATGGAGGGTTCTGAAAGGGAGGGGTGTGGGGGATGGAGTAACTGGGTGATGGGTATTAAGGAGAACACGTGATCTGATGAGCACTGGGTGTCATACACAATTAATGAATCATTGAACACTACATCAAAAGCTAATGATGTACTATATGTTGGATAATTGAATTTAAATTAAAAAAAAAGAAAAATGGGAAGAATATTTGAACAGATAATTCACCAAAGAAGATGAGGGTGTATCAAAGAAGATACATGGAAGCTAAACATGTATGTGAAAATATGCCCAGCCTCATTAGGTGGTTTGGAAATGCAATTTAAAACCACAGTGAGAACCACTACATGTCTATTAGAATGACTAATATTCAAGATTACATAAAAAAGAGAAAACTGACAAACCGTGTGCTGGTGAGATTGTAAAGCTTCTAGAAGCCTCATACAATGCTGGTGGGATTGCAAAATGGTACTGTTATTTTGGAAGCAAGTTTAGAAGTGTTTTTTTTTTTAAGTTAACCATATACTTCTCATATGGCCTCGCAATCTTTTTTTTTTTTTTTTAAAGATTTTATTTATTTATTTATTTGCCAGAGAGAGATCACAAGTAGGCAGAGAGGCAGGCAGAAAGAGAAGGAAGCAGGCTCCCCGCTGAGCAGAGAGCCTAATGCAGGACTCGATCCCAGGACCCTGAGATCATGACCTGAGCCAAAGGCAGCGGCTTAACCCACTGAGCCACCCAGGTGCCCTGATCTCGCAATCTTACTCCTAGGTATTTACCCAAGTGAAATGAAAGTCCATGTTCACACAAAAACTTGTATGTGTATGTTTATGGCAGCTTTATTCATAATTCCAAACAAAAAGTGGAAACAACCCAAACATCCCTCAATTAGGGAATAGATAAATAAAGTGTGACACATCCATCCAATGGAATACTACTCAGTAATAAAAAGAACAAACGACTGACACACAGGATGGATGAACCTCAAATGCATTATGCTAAGTGAAAGAAGCCTATCTGAAAAGGTTACATACTGTATGATTTCATCCCTATGATATCCTGGAAATGATTTATGTGTGGGGCAGATGTTTAACTATAAAGGAGTAGCATGTGAGCACTTTAGGGAAGTTAATTATGGAATTGTTCTGTGTCTTGATTATGGTAGTGGTTGTATAATTCGGTGGTAGTCATCAAAATTCATCAAACTGTATACCAAACGTGATTTTTTTCTGAATATGAATAAAAATAAACTTATATTTTAAAAAACTATATACATTGTGTGTGGGCTATATACATTGTGAAAGTTTGTGAGAGAGCAAGAGCAGATGTGAATAGACCAGTTAAGTATTTACCTCAGTTTTGCACATTAGAAACAATGGTGGACTGGGCTAGGGCAGGGAGATGATTTGGATCAGAGTGAACAGATGTGAGAATTATGAGGGGATAGACTGAACAGTGAATGGTGTGGGAGAGGGAGTGGGATGAGTCTAGAATTACTCCTAGGTTTCGGGTTTGTTCATGAGATTCAGTAATGCCATTTATAAAATAAAGAATAGAAGAAGAGGGCCAAGAGTTGGAAGAAAGATAGTATGTTTATTTGGAGACACGGCACATTGTGGAACAAGCTCTGCCTGTGTATGGGATGTCAACATAGAAATGGTCATCAATGACTTGAATATTCAGGTCTGGAGCTCAGAGGGAAATTTCTGGGCTAGAGATCAAGATTGCAAACACATGAACTTGGAATTGTTTCTTCAACATATGAAACATGTTCCTGATCTTATTTGGCCCCTCTGTTGCATTCAGCAGTTGTCCTCTCCCTCCTTTTAAAGCTCTTTGGTGCCTTAACTTCCATGACAATGCACCATCATGATTCTCCTTGCATTTCTGTCTTTTTTTTTTTCAGTCTTCTTTGTGGACTCCTCTTCTTCCATCTGATGAATATTTTTTTAAAACCCTAATATGTGCAGGTTGTCATACCAGGTGTTGATCTCTCTGCCCTGAAGGGGTGTATAGTCTACTAAACTATTCATTGGCCTGCCCTTTAAATAATAGCATCTCCAGGCTTCTACCTACTGCTCTTCCTGGGCCCCGTATTTTGGCCTCTAGGTGGCCCCAGAGCATCTAAGATGAACAGGAAGGGGCCTGAATAATGAATCTAGAAGCATTCACAGGGTCTTCAGTAGTCTAGGCCTTAGTCAAGTACATCCAAAGCAGGCTCAAAAGGAAGTTGTTATTGGACTTTATGATCTGGTCTGTGTTCACTCTGCAGGCTCATCTTTCTCTTATTTCCCCCTTCATTCATTGCCTTCTGGCCACATGAATCTTTTCTCTCTTCCTGTAATGCACCAAGCTCAGTCCTGTCTCAGAGCCTTCACTCTTGCTGTTTAATTTGTTTATTACCCCCTTGCTTGTGCTACCCAACCATCCTCAGCCAACTCTTTGGGTGACTCCTATTCCATCCTTTAGGTTTCAGTTTTCTAAATATGCTTTCATCAGAGAGAGAGATGCTCTTTCATCATCTGACCTTCCCAAACTGAATGAGGTGCCTTTTTATTTTGTTTCATAGAATACTATATTCTTCTTTCCTAGCACCTTATATGATCTGTAATTTTCCTTTCAATAAATCTCTGCTCCACCAGACTGTAAACCCTAGGAAGTGAGCAACTATATTTGTTCTCTGCTGTAGTCCCTGTACCTGGAACACAGTAGAGGCTCATTATGTGTTTATTAAATGAATGAATAAGTAAATGGCTACCTGGAAGTTCAGGAGAAAAATGTCATTTCTGAAGGTAGACAAGCCAAGGGCAACCATTTGGATTTACTCCAACATTACTCATACACCATAGGTATTCAGGGCTCTTGCAGTTCCATTTCATCCAGAAGACAGATCATGGAGGTCAGAAATCCTAGATTCTTCTTGCAGGTTTTCTACTTACTAGTTTTGTCATCCTAAACCATCTTTTTGCCCACTGCCCCCCCCCCCCACTGCAGACTTCAGTTTCCTCATCTGATAAATGGGAGTAGTAATTCTTATCCTGCCTACCTCACAGTACTCATGGTGATAATCAAGTGAGATAAGATATCCTATGGCATTTTATAAGCAATGATGCACTATGCATACATAAAGGATGGCTGTCACAATGCCCCATCTCAATTGGACTGTTATTGCCACCAAAGATTTCCTCAGGACTCCCCAACATCAATTCTCTGGGACTCTGGAGTAAATTGGTTACTTCCCACACAGCTAAAGGAGGTGCTCATTAGAGAAAACACATGATCCAGCCCAACCAGGTTTTCTGGAGTACATGACACTGTTTTCCTTTCCTAAAAAGGTAGATCATAGCATTTTGACAGAGGATGGGACAACAAGAAGCTATGGCTCATTCTTTCAATAGCAGTATGTTTAGGATGGACCCAGGGATGGCTAAGATGGACTAACAGCTCACGCTTGTATGCAGAAAGTTTGCAATAGTCAAATTCCAAGGATGGGTCATGTCACAAGGAGAGCGGACATTCATTTGTTACACAGAACACAGACTCCAGGGACCATCTGCTCTAGGAAGGGATACATTCAACCATACCACACAGGAAAGACAGATCGGCAACTCATGTTTAAGGAGACAAAGGTAAGAGAACAGCTGGCACTTTTAAAGGAAATTAAAGCTACCTCACACAGACACAGTCAGTCCCCTGGGCCTGAGGAATTTTTAGATGGAATAACAAACACACTATTTGTAAAGCAGCACCTGTTTGGCTTGTGGTGGTCATTTAAATATTTGTTGAACAAGAAACAAATTTATTTGCAGAATTATGAAGAATGAGACTTGAAAGAGGCAAAAGTTACTCTGATTTTTCCATAAACAGAAAGAGGCAATTCCAGAAAGTAAAGACCGGGTGGTTTTAAAGGCTGGTTGGGTATCCGTTCCCAAAGTGAACTGATTTAAAAAATTTCTGTCAGACTAGAGAAACGTTTTTAATGATATGTGCCATAGGAATATATCTGACATTGTTCTAGTCACTGTTTCTATCAATACCATAGGATATTGACATACAGACATTTGAGCCAGTTAGTCACATTTGAAGGTTTTCTCCTTGCCCTCATGAAAATAGGCCTGGTCTGCTCCGAGGACATGTCTACTTCCACAATAGGATCTGGGTAGTCTGAAGTGTTGCCTTAAATAAGGGAGAAGGAGCGTTCAAATAAGAATAAATGTGGGCAAGAGCACTTGCCACTGTGAGCAGGTGAGGTAATGCAGGACACTTAAGGATAAGAAAGCAGACCAGCTGGGCTGGAATGGAGAGTCCATGTTGGGAAGAATAATTGAAGGTGATAAGATTGGTAGTACAGTGTGCAGGGACCAGATCAGGAAATCCCTGAAAACTTGACTAAGAAGTTTGAATTTTATAATTTCTGCCAATGTCCAACAATTCATTCACTTATTCATTCACTCATTCAGCATATATTTATAGTCTACTTTCTGCTCGAACCTGTACTTACTTCTCACTAGGCATACAGAGATGAGGAAGACAGGATCCTGCTTTCAAGACACTCACTGTCTTACAAGGCAGTCTGACTCATCAATAAACGTTTTATTACAAGAAAGCACCAGAGAGCAGGGAGGAGGGGATGTTAAGAGAGTCACGGTGCAGTCGCTGGGATAGAGGTAAGAGTGGTGTTGAGAGTGCAGTCGAGGTCTTCCTTAGGTTCCAAATTGCCCTCCCATGGACCAGTACTTGCTGTATGAATGTGTATCACTGGACAATGCGAAGAGTTTTTCATAAGTAAAACGTATCAAAAATGTTTTACTGTAAGATCTTAATCTTTCCTATTTTCTTGATAAGAAATATCCATCATTCTTGATGAAGTCCCAAAAGTTCATTTTCGCTTTTGTTTCCTTTGCCTTTGGAGATATATCTTGAAAGAAGTTGCTGTGGCTGATATTGAAGAGGTTACTGCCTATGTTCTCCTCTAGGATTCTAATGGATTCCTGTCTCATGTTGAGGTCTTTTATCCATTTTGAGTTTATCTTTGTGTATGGTGTAAGAGAATGGTCGAGTTTCATTCTTCTACATATAGCTGTCCAGTTTTCCCAGCACCATTTATTGAAGAGACTGTCTTTTTTCCACTGTATATTTTTTCCTGTTTTGTTGAAGATTATTTGACCATAGAGTTGAGGGTCCATATCTAGGCTCTCTACTCTGCTCCACTGGTCTATGTGTCTGTTTTTATGCCAGTACCATGCTGTCTTGGTGATCACAGCTTTGTAGTAAAGCTTGAAATCAGGTAACATGATGCTGCCAGTTTTGTTTTTCTTTTTCAACATTTCCTTAGCGATTTGGGGTCTCTTCTGATTCCATACAAATTTTAGGATTATTTACTCCAGCTCTTTGAAAAATACCGGTGGAATTTTTATCAGAATGGCATTAAAAGTGTAGATTGCTCTAGGCAGTATAGATGTTTTAACAATGTTTATTCTTCTGATCCAAGAGCATGGAATGGTCTTCCATCTTTTTGTGTCTTCTTCAATTTCTTTCATGAGTGTTCTGTAGTTCCTCGAGTACAGATCCTTTACCTCTTTGGTTAGGTTTATTCCCAGGTATCTTATGGTTCTTGGTGCTATAGTAAATGGAATCGATTCTCTAATTTCCCTTTCTGTATTTTCATTGTTAGTGTATAAGAAAACAACTGATTTCTGTACATTGACTTTGTATCCTGCCACGTTACTGAATTGCTGTATGATTTCTAATAGTTTGGGGGTGGAGTCTTTTGGGTTTTCCATATAAAGAATCATGTCATCTGCAAAGAGAGAGAGTTTGACTTCTTCCTTGACAATTTGGATACCTTTTATTTCTCTTTGTTGTCTGATTGCTGTTGCTAGGACTTCTAATACTATGTTGAACAAGAGTGGTGAGAGTGGGCATCTTTGTTGTGTTCCTGATATCAAAGGGAAGGCTGCAAGCTTCATCAAGATCAAAAGCTTCTGCACAGCAAAGGAAACAGTCAACAAAACAAAGAGGCAACCCACGGAATGGGAGAAGATATTTGCAAATGACAGTACAGACAAAAGGCTGATATCCAGGATCTATGAAGAACTCCTCAAACTCAACACACACAAACAGACAATCATATCAAAAAATGAGCAGAAGATGTGAACAGACACTTCTCCAATGAAGACATACAAATGGCTATCAGACACATGAAAAAATGTTCATCATCACTAGCCATCAGGGAGATTCAAATTCAAACCACATTGAGATACCACCTTACACCAGTTAGAATGGCCAAAATTAGCAAGACAGGAAACAACATGTGTTAGAGAGGATGTGGAGAAAGGGGAACCTTCTTCCACTGTTGGTGGGAATGCAAGTTGGTGCAACCTCTTTGGAGAACAGTGTGGAGATTCCTCAAGAAATTAAAAATAGAGCTACTCTATGACCCGGCAATTGCACTACTGGGTATTGACCCCAAAGATACAGATGTAGTGAAAAGAAGGACCATCTGTACCCCAATGTTTATAGCAACAATGGCCACGGTCGCCAAACTGTGGAAAGAGCCAAGATGCCCTTCAATGGACGAATGGATAGGGAAGATGTGGTCCATATACACTATGGAGTATTATGCCTCCATCAGAAGGATGAATACCCAACTTTTGTAGCAACATGGACGGGACTGGAAGAGATTATGCTGAGTGAAATAAGTCAAGCAGAGAGAGTCAATTATCATATGGTTTCACTTATTTGTGGAGCATAACATATAATGTGGAAGACAAGGGGAGATGGAGAGAAGAAGGGAGTTGAGGGAAATTGGAAGGGGAGGTGAACCATGAGATACTATGGACTCTGAAAAACAACCTAAGGGTTTTGAAGGGGCGGTGCGGGGGGGAGGTTGGGGGAACCAGGTGGTGGGTATTAGGGAGGGCATGGATTGTATGGAGCACTGGGCGTGGTGCAAAAACAATGAATACTGTTATGCTGAAAAGAAATAGAAAATTTAAAAAAAAAGAAATATCCATCATTTTGTGAAAGTGTGGTGATTAAGTAGATGGTAACTAGACTTCCTTATTTGGTAAAAAGTTGCAATCACATCACTTCCTCCCCTGCTGGCTTATTATGGTCAGTTGGCACCTTTGGAGTATAGCAGATGCCCCTTAGAAAGTACATTGGCAACAGCAGAACGAAGAATGGAAGAGAAGAGCGGACAGTTTAGATAAAGAAGGAAGGTAGGGAAATCAAATTAGAACAACAATCGGGTTGACAGGAAAAAGCTTGGTGCTCTCCTGGCACTTGCCTCCATAATGCATACAGATAAAGAGGGTACACAGAGCTAGAAAAGTCAGAGATAACCCAGCACAAAAAAAAGGGGCTCATTTAAAATGGAAGGAATTCATCTGGGTATCAAAATGAATGTCAGGCTGGAGAAGCAATTTGCAGAATGGTGACATGAATACCTCTGTGTTCCCACTTCCCAATGAAACACCCATAAGTGGTGAATGTTACTGAAGAACACAACTATTTAAAGTCTCTAGAAATTCAGAAAGTATTCAGCAAATGGGGAAACATTTATTTTTAAAAATCTACTATGGGGCACCTGGGTGGCTCAGTGGGTTAAGCCTTCAGCTCAGGTCATGATCTCTGGGTCTTGGGATCGAGCCCCGCATCAGGCTCTCTGCTTAGTGGGGATCCTGCTTACCCCTCTCTCTCTGTCTGCCTCTCGCCTACTTGTGATCTCTCTCTCTCTGTCAAATAAATAAATAAAATCGTTTTTTTAAAAAAGGAAGTTTTTTAAAAAATCTACTAAATTGCAGTAGGAACAATGACTCACTCCCTTACCCACCCCTAAGCTCAGTATGTTGGAAGTTCAACTCCATTCAGCTGCAGCTCAGGACCACTTAGGACTAAGGGATCCCTATAATCCCAGATACAGGCTAGGGTTGATTTCTCCCCAGCAGAAACAAGTTGCCAGTATTACAGCTCCGTGTTGCAGAGATTTGGAGCTCAGAGAAGAGAGAGGAGAGGAGGAGAAAACTGTTCAAACAAGCTGGCTTTTTAAAAAGATCAATAAAATTCACAAATTTTTGGATAGGTAGACCAAGAAAAATGTGAGGAGACTCAAATTACTAAAATCAGGAATGAAAGATGGAACATCACTACTGCTCTGACAGTAATGTAAAGGATTATAAAGGACTAGTATGAACAACAGTATACCAACAAATTAGATAACCAAGAAGAAATGGAACAATTTCTGCAAGGACACGAAATTCTGACACTGATTTAAGAAGAAATCTAAAGAGACCTTTAAAAAGTTCAAATAACCTGCCAATGAATAAACCAGACCCACATGGCTTCATGGCTGAATTCTACAAAATAGTTAAAGAATTAACACCAATCTTTCTCAAACTTTCAAAAATAAAAGAGGAAGGAACATTTCCCAATGCATTCTATGAAGCCAGTGTTATATAAAAACTAGACAAATACCTTATAAGAAAACTACAGACCAATATTCTTTATGAATATTGATGCATAAAACCTCAACAAAATGATTACAAACTGACTCCAACAATGTATAAAAAAGATTATGTACCATAGCCAAATGGGATTTCACCCAGGAATGCAATGTTGATGTATGTATGTGAGTGTGTGTGTGTCGGGGGGGTATTTTCTATATTATCCTAATTTTCTCTGTAGAGTACTTTCCCTCCTATTATATTTAATTAAATATCATGAAACATTGTGATTAAAAGCGCTGCAAAATCACAACACACATGAGACCAAATTCTGCTTCTAGTTGTCTATTTTTATAAATAAAGTTTTAGAGACAAATGGAACATAATGTAGGGGAGGAAACCTTTCCCCATCTTCCCTTCCAGGTTCTTTGGATGATCTAATAATTAAATTGACATAAGAAAGATTAACAGGAGAAAAACAGATTTAATTTTTCCATACAGGATCTCATAAAAATATGAGATTCAAAGAAGTGACCAAAGCAGGCAGCTTTTATACCTTTTACACAGAGAAACAATGCATTTGCAATGCATTGACTAGACAAAGAAGTTTGTTCATATAGGTTTCTCAGCCTTAAATTCCCTATCTCTGGTGATAAGGATGCCTCTCTTCCTCCTGGTACAGGGAGTATACCTCTCACATGGGAGATTTATTTCCTGTTTTCAGGGAGACAAAGGAGGATCAGAGTGTCCTATTTGTACTCACTGTTTCTTAAGTAACCTTAATTCAAAAGAATTAATATGCTGAAGTCGTGTATTTTGAAGTAGCATATTCTGCCCCCACCCAATGGCTACACTCATTATTTACATGTGGTTAAGAGAGAGAGAGAGACTATTAGTGGCCCACAAAAGCCTGAAATATTTACTGTCTGGCCCTCTACAAAGAGTATTATCTGGATATGTTCTAGATCTGAAAATTAAATTTCTGAGTTTAATAACCTGCCCAACATCATACCACTATGAATGTGATAGAGTTGAAATTTGGGTGCAAGTCACCATGGGCCCCAAAATCTTACTTTTTCAATTTTCAGGTAGATGCAATTATTTTTTAATTAAAATGTAAAACATGTCATATTTTATTTTTCAGTGAGTATATACACAGTTTCCCACGTATACAGAGGAGAGAATACTTTTTGTACCATACCTGATTTGTTGAGTTAAAGATTTCTTGCTTCTATATAATGTATGATTTTTTAAAACTTTTTAATAGTTCTTAAAATTTGAGTATAGTTGACACAGAATGTGATACTAGTTTCAGGTGTAAAGCATAGTGACTCAACTTCTCTATACAATATAATACACAGTTTTTAAATGTGCTCAAGTATAACATGCTCAGAGAAAAGTGCACAAACTATAAGGTACACCTTAAAAAGGGATCAGAAAGTAAACAATCATGTGTATCCATTCCAGATAACTTGCTATATGAAATCTCTGGTTAATAGTAATAAAATCACTTGACTTTCTATATTAAAACACAGTGACACTAATGGGCCAAATTTGTAAAGATTTAAAAAAAATGTGGGGATTTTTAATATTTGAAAAAAGAACCTGCAGTGAGAAGAATGCTAGGCTGTGACTTGGGAGACTTAAAGCTTAGTCTCAGCTGTGCTGGTTCCCTGTTCCCTGTCTCTTTGCCTCTGAAGTCCCCTGCTATACAAGGAATTAAAACAAGATGCTCACCAAGACACCTCCAAACTCTGACTGTTTGGAATTCTAGAAGTACGTTCATATATATTGAGTTAACTGATATCAGAAAGTCCAGAACTAACAAATTAAAAAAAAAAAAACCAAAAACCTCAATTGTAAGTCAAATGGCACCTTTCAAAGTTATTAAAATTCTATTCAAATGAACTGGCCAGAGAAAAATTTAACTGAACAATGTAGTCATTTTGAAAAACAAGTTTTTGGCCATCTTTAGTTAAACAATTTGGCAATGTGTATCAAGGGCCATAAGACTTTTCTTGATCTTAAGAATTAATCCAATTTCTTTGACTGTACTCTAAGGAAATATCTTTATGCACCCCATTTCTTTGACATTATTCTAAAGTGATCCTCTTATGCACAAAGACAATTATCACATTGTAATAGGGAAAAGTAGAAATGACCTAAATGTCCAATGGTATCTAAAACAATAAGGTTATTTTCTTACTGAAATATAGTTGACACAGTGTTACATTAGTCTCAGGTGCACAACATATGATTGCAGAAGTCTGTACAATATGAGGGGTATGTTTAAATAAATTATGATATCTCTATAGACTATGTTATCATGCAGAAATTAAAATCAGGTTGTATAATTTTATTTAATAACATGAAGAAACCTATTATAATGTTAATTTCTAAAACTAGAGTGTAAAATTAAGTACACAATATGGTCTTAATTATGTAAAAGAAAATATAAATGAAAGGAAGCGTACAGAGTCAGTATCATGATTGCTTCTGCCTGATGAGATTATGTGTTTTTAAGCTTGTTCTTCAAGCTTTTTATTTTTTTACAAAGACTCACATTGCTTTTATAATCATAAAAGGAGACAAAGATGATGTATGTTCAATTGTTCCAAAATGATTAAAGTAAAGTACTTGACAAATAATGAAAAGGGCTATGTTTTCTTCCTGATGCATTATTTATAGGGAAAACAATTCCTATTAGTCCCTGTTTTCAAAAAGCACAATGTATACTCTTCACAGTTGCCAATACAATGCCGGGGTAATGTTGGTAAAAAGCACAGATGATAACCCCAGAGATCTGTCTGTTGATTAAGCGACCCTTCGAAATTAGTACACGAAAAGGTCACTTACTCTCCAACAAAAATAACGTTTTTGTCCATGTCCTCTAATTTCACACAATGAGGGTGTAATTTAAATATATATATATATATATATATTTGAAGTTTCAATTTAGTTTGAAGAGGTATTATGTAAATATTTTGAATATTCAATTTAAAGTTCAACATAATAGACTGGCACCTATTGAACAACCATGCTGTTCCACAAGGGGACAAAGGCAACTTTCACAAGTTTTAATTGGCAGGGACCTTTTTGCACAGAAAGGTTAGCCTCATTTGAATACTGTTTGTATTTATGTGGTCCTAGCTGCCTTAATAACTCACGAATCAGCTGATGGATCATCTGTCCCTATTTGATAGATACATCTCTCAGATGCAGATCAATCTATTTTGAAATGAACAAAGGGGCAAAGGTTTTTTTTGGAGATGTTCCACAGGAGATGAGCATGGAAATGAATGCTCAGAGGGCCTTTCACACACCAAGGCGCTGCTGACTCATTGAGCTGTGTGGATGGATGGGGATACATTCAGCCTTGCCTGTTCTCCTCTCAACTTGTTTTTGTGATCAAGGAGATACACTTCCAAAATGGTAAGTCGACAGTGTCTGGATAGGAATAATTAGCAGGGAAATAGTACACACATTCTCCATCCTGTACCTCATTCTCTGAAGGTATCAACTAAGCATCAAATTTGATCTGGCCCTGTTCTCAGCCCATCCATACACTTAGATGTTCTTTTAGTATCTCTCTGCTCTTAACTCCCTGCATCATCACCTCCCTCTGTGTTCTATTTCAAACTTATCACCCACTGTGTGCCATCTTCCTTTCTTGATTCCCAGAACTGGACAGACCCTGGCCCGTCTCTGGTTTGATTCTGCTTTCACTCTTTGGAAGCCGATGCTGATTTACCTATGACCCTGACCACCACGCCTTTCCCCCTCATTCTACACAGGGGTCCTGTGTAGGTGCTCCCTGCAGAGCTGGCTTCAAACATCTGCTGAAATTAGCCTTTCACATTTCACCACTGACCATAGCTAAGACTAGTTCAAATAAACAAATAATTAGAGTTGAAAAGAGATATGTGATGTCCAACAACAAACCAACATGCAACATTATCCAGAAGGGCCATCTAAATTGGAGCTTATTTTATCACATCAGTAAGGAAGTATACAATCTGAAAACATTCAAAGGGAATCATTTTCCACTCTTTGGCCTGACACCAAACACTATCCAGTCCCCCAGTCCAACGTTGCACATTAGCCCATTTTCAAGTATTAGGTGTGAGTAAGTAGTGAATTCATGTAGGAGCAAGCAAAACTCGGGGTCCTATAAGTTGGAGCTGATTGCACTCTGTGGAATGTAAAGCCATGAGGTTTTAGGAAATCAGCCCCAAAAGAAGACCTGAACACTTTCGTTAAAGCACTGTTTTTAAGGGTCCTGTTGTTTGTGTGCACTGGACAGCTTACGGGTTTTGAGAGGCTTGTTAATTCTGAATGTTCTCTCCCTGTTTCTCTCTCTCTCTCTCTCATAGACTATTAGTGATTATTTTAGCGGTGGGATCCCGAAGTGCTGAAACAACCTACCCAAGAGCTTCCAGCCTTCATCAGGTAACTGTGGGGCTGGGGAATCAGCTTTAGCAAGTTCATTAACTATTTTCAACTAGCCGCACAAATCCTAGAAGCTAATTGCTCATTTGCCAAGCAGGGTGGGCCTTGTTCTCCAATTCTTGGTGTCAAGAACACTGAAACTTGTTTGCATTTTCCAGCCAGAAGCGATTTCACTTAATGCTTTCAATATGGAAGCACTCTGGTTAAAGGCACTGAGCAGAATTTAAAGGAATTGTTGCATCTTCAGAATTAAACTATAAACAATTTTAAGAATTTGTAAATCCTTCTTCCTGATCCTGAAGTCTTTCCCTGGGGCTGATGTTAGGCAGCGCTTGGTCATTTTCCTTCAAGGGAGGGAGAAATACTAAATTAAGTGCCCCAGGAGATTTCTTTGGCATGATCAGCCAAGAGTTTTCTCCATAGTCAAACATTACAAATTACAAAATTACAAAATTACATTACAAAATTTTAATTCACCATAAATCAAAACAAGAAAAACTGAAATTTCATAATTGGTAGATTTCAAGATGATGCTTACTAATGTGTGGGTGTGCATGCATTTGAGGGGCTGAGTAGGAAAGAGACAACTACGGAGGGCTCAGTCTTAAAAGTAAATTTGAAACTATTCATTTCCAAGTGAGTGGCATCCTTGTTTGTACGTCACCCCTATCTCTATCTTGGTACAGGGCCCTGGTAACTGTTTTTGCACCTTCATGTGTGTTGCTGGTGAATGTAGAAATAAGGAAAGTGATTGTATTCTAAAATATTCCTTAGGGTCAACTTTTAAATGTTTCAGGGCAACTCTCCCAGTATCTGCTAGGATTTTTGAGACTTGAAGGCGTTTTTAAATGACTGATGACAGCTTTTCCAAAATTTTAAGGGGTTAATATGTGCATGAGTTTATCTGCAGATTATACTGCAGGGTTATCAAGCAATCAATCCACATTTAGTTTCTGTGTTCTTACAGCATGTGGTGTTCTCAACAGTAAAAAAGCATTGAAAGTATAGGCCTGGTCGTCATTTCTTGCAAAATTACCCTCTGGCTAGAGAAGTAAGTCTTACAGAATGTTTATAATCATAAACAGAAAATCCAACACAAAAACATATATATGACAGAAGAAGATTGATATTAAAAGTAGTTAGAGAAGAGCAAAAATCAATGCCAAACAAAATGGATTGGATTGGTTAATTAAGGAGGCAAAACAATTTAAGAATACAAAAAGAACATAGTTATATCATCAAGCATCTGGAAAAATGATGCTCCCTTCAATTTCAAAATAGTTTCTTTTGACTAGAAGCTGGAAAACAAGAGGAGGCAGTTGTGGTGAAGACTGATGGATTTCATTTGATTAAAATGTAAATACCAACATCTCCAATCTAAATGCCATTGTATCTAAAGTAGCAATTCTAATGTTAACAAGCTATGTATTTCTCTGAGGAAATAGCTCTGAAATGTACTTGCTAAAATATTTCTGATGAAATGTTCCTGAAAAAAATAATGTTGGTTTGTATATAGTAGTCAATATGTTCTTACAGAATCAAACTGAGTTGAGAATTAAAGCCAGTAGCTGAATTTGTATGATTACGAATAAATCAGTGGAGAAGAAAGGGACTCAGCTTCATAAATACTCAGTAAATAATATGAGTGTGAATTCATGAAAAGGGTGTAGTTTTTCTTTTGAGTTGATAATAGATACAGATAATGTATACGTATATATTGTCTTTAAATTTGGACTCTTACCTGGCAGGTAAACTGTGCCCCGAATATATGGTTTGCCTAAAACAGCAGGATTTAAAAGAATCATCTGTATGCTAGTCTTTTTTTTTTTTTAGATTTTTATTTATTTATTTGACAGACAGATCACAAGTAGGCAGAGAGGAAGGCAGAGAGAGAGAGGATTGGAAGCAGGCTCCGCACTGAGCAGAGAGCCCGATGCAGGGCTCCATCCCAGGACCCTGAGACCATGACAGGCGCCGAAGGCAGAAACTTTAACCCACTGAGCCACCCAGGTGCTAGTCTTAAAAGTCAAACATTGACAGATATATTTGGTTCAGTTTCTTTTTTTAAAACTTTATTTTTCTTTTTAAAAAAGATTTTATTTATTTATTTGACAGAGAGAGAGAGATCACAAGTAGGCAGAGGCAGTCAGGGGGAGAAAGGGAAACAGGCTTCCCGCTGAGTGAGGAGCCTGCCATGGGGCTGGATCCTAGGACCCTGAGATCATGACCCGGGCCAAACGCAGACACTTAACCATCTGAGCCACCCAGGAGCCCCTTGGTTCAGTTTCTTTCAAAATATTTGAAACTGCATAGTTGAATTAATGCTGATTACAGAGTTTATTGACCAGAAACAGTAGTCACTGTAACAAATAAAATTGCCAAATATATGTCTTGCCTCAAACCAAGATTTTAACTCTTGTTCCTCTTATGTCAAAGTAGAAAATCCATTATGAGAAATGAAACAAACTTTTAAATTGGTTTTACAAGCTTTCTGAAAACACCCTGAGCATAATATTGAATGAAGCAGTCTTTTTACTTTGCCTATTTATTAAAATCTTTTAACTTTACCTATTTATTTTGCAATATTCACTTTACTGTGCTTCATTCATTCCTGGAATCTTTCATCTAGTGTGTAAACTTATAATGAGTAGCTTTATGCCTAGATTTGTTTTCCTTTTGGGGATTATAATTAGGATGGAGTTGACTGTATCTAAGTCTGTGCTCGCACATGCCACCATTTTGTTGTCCAAGGATTCCGTGACTTGCTAGCAGAATGAGTCATCCGGTGGTTAGCTACAACACACAGAAATGAGATATCTCATTTCCCCCAACACTTCTTACTTGGGGCTTCAAAAATCCTTACTGGAGTTAGAGGTTTTTTTTGTTTTTGTTTTTGTTTTTCTAACTCTGTTTCCTAACTTAATTTTTGTTTTGATCTCTTTTCATTTGTGCCCTCAGGATATATAGAACCATTGGGTATGCATTCATTGACTTCACAGTGGGTTTTTTTTTTCTGTTTTTAACTTTTTGTGAATGTTTTCACATCTTCTCCCATTGGATTTTGTCAATCTTACAAAATCTGTTAACTGTGTCAATAAACACAGTCCTAAACTCCATCTCATCTACTCTCGATGGAACATTAATTTGTGTTCTAATTAGATTTTATTCCACATAGTATTCTTCTGCATGTTTTACGAAATCATATTATAACCTTTCACTTAGATGTACTCTTCTTTTAAATTTAGAAAATTTTTTTAAATTAATGAAGATGGAAACTATTTTGAATATAAAACAAGTCCAAAAGTTGTTAAACCTACAATTAGGTAATTGTGAGGACAATTAGCTACCAGCTGTTCGTTCTAAAGTAGCAAGAGTTTGCCTGTGTCACTAATTATTTATACATAAAATTTTGCACTTTTGCATTTTGGCCATTAATTAAATCATGCAGTTAAATTATGCATGATAATTGGGCATGAAAGAACAAAATGCAAATTGAGAAAACTTAGTAAAAGTAGACCCCATGATGAATATATTTTCTAGCCACATAGGAAGATGAATTTATTGAGTAGTCATCTGAAGGGCCTTCTAACAGAACTAACTTTGCAGTTTAGATGAGAGATTTGCTGAGAACTCTTTCACCCTACAGTATATACTCTGGCTTCCCCAGGAATTTCTGGAGGTCCCAGGACAGATTTGGGGTTCTCTGGATACTCATCTGTTTCTTTCTGGCTGCTGAAAACTCTCCCTTTATGCTTTGAATTAGAGCCATCTCTGGGAAATGACGTGTCACCCTCTTTCCTGATCTAGTTATAGGTGCCAAGCACTGTTCCAGGCACTAGAGCTACAGCAGTGCACAAAACAATGTCCCTGCCTTCATGGAACTGACCTTCTAGAGGGAGGAGGTAGAAAAAGTACATGAATAAATGCATGCGGTTTTAGATGATGATTGAGTAGAGAGAATGGAATAGACTGAGAAATGAGGCCTACTTTAGTGTTTGTTGGGAAAATCTCTTTGAGGAAGTGATATTTGATCAGAGAACCAAAGGAAGGGAGGTAGTGGGTCTTGCAGATTTGAGGGAGGAGTTTTCTAAATGTAAAAAGCAAAGGGTAAAGCTCTCAGAATGAAAACACATTTGATTCATTGACCAACAAGGATATATTGTGGTCAGAGCAGAGAGGGTAGAGGGGAGTGGGATGAGTCCAGAGGCCAGTATGGAGCAGATCATGGAGGGTCTTGTAGGTTACAATAGGAACTTACTTCGGATTTTACTTTGAAATTACTGGAAGGTCAAGGGAGAGTTTTGAACTAAACAAACAAATCACCAAATTGAGAAATTTTTATAGGACCAGACACTTGACCCCACCTAGCTACAAGGGAGGTTTGGTTCCAAAGTTCTGGTGACAGGGAAGGAACATGTTTAACATGTCTTATCCTCTGGATTAGTTATCAATTGCTTACTGTGATATTACAAATTACTCTAAAACTTAATGGCTTAACACATATTTATTACCTCATAATTTCCATGGATCAGGTGTTTAGGCATGGCTTAAATGCATTCTCTTCTATAGACTCCCTAACAAGGCTATTTCAGTCAAGGTATTGGCTGGGGCTATAGTCTCATTGGAAGGCTCAGCTGAGGAAGGATAATCTTTCAAGATCACTCACATGGTAGGTAGCAAAATTCCATGCCTTGCAGAATGTTGGAGTGAAGCCCGAGTTCTGAATGACCTATTGACTGGAGGCATCTCTTGGTTCCTTGTTCTGTGTACTCTCCATAGAGCATCTCACAACATGGCAGCAAATGAGAGGCAAGAATTAGTATCTAATGAGAAAGAAAAATAAAGACAGAAAATAGAGAGACAAAGAGAGAGAGAGAGAGATTGAGAGAAAGAGTTAGCAAGATGAAATTCACAAGTCAGTCTTCTCCAGTGTAATCATGGAACTGTCATTCCTACAACTTTTGCCATATTCTGTTGGATAGAAGGAAGTTTCTAGGCCCAGCCTGTGCTCAAAAGGGAGAAGATTACACAAAATCATGAATACCAGGAGACGGGGATCACTGAAATTCTTGTCAGAAGTTGTCTACCATTTCTTCTATCTGCAGAAGGCTCTGACTTGTCTATAGCATCTGCAGTTGTGGTTCAGACCAAGGGCAAACCCAGGCCCAGCTTGTGCTTGGGAGCTAAGGACCCGAGATAAGCATGGTCTGGAGCAAGTCAAAGGAGAAGATAATGTGTTCAAAAGATCTACAATGTCCAGGGAGTTAGTAGTCAGAGAAAAGGAGGCATATACCACTGGAGCAAATGACTGAATTAATTACCTTCTTCTCCGCACATTCTCATCATAAGTCCATGCAAAGCCCTGCTTACCTTTTAATTTATCTATTTCATGTATTCATGCATCCATTCATTCTTTCGTTTATAAATAACAGATTTATCATAATATTTGCCCACCCACTTAAAGCACATAATTCAATGGTTTTAATATATCCACAGAGGTGCTTAACAGTCACTAAAATCTAAGTTTAGAACATTTTCATTACCCAAAAAAGAAATCCCTGACCTATTATCAGTCAAGTATTTTCTCCCCCTACCCCTAGTACCTATCAGTCATTAATTTACTTTCTTTCTCTGTGGCTTGTCTATTCTAGATATTCATATAAATGAAATCATACAATATTTGTCCTTTTGTATCTGGCTTATTTCACTTAGCATAATGCTTTCAAAATTCATCCATATGGTAGCATAAATCAGTAGTTCATTTTTATGGCTGAACAATATTACATCATATAGATATACCATATTTTGTTTATCTATTCATGAGTTGATGGGCATTTAGATTGTTTCCACCTTTATATCATGAAATTCTAGAACCTAGGTGAGGTTTGGTGGGCTGAGGTCCCGAGCCGATGACCAAGAAAGAGTTCTTGAGACATCTTTGGTGCAAAATGGTGGTTTATTAAAGCACGGGGACAGGACCCGTGGGCAGGAAGAGCTGCTGCCCTGGGTTATGAGGGATGGCAGGTTATGTACCCTGCGGCTGGGGGAAGATGAGGGGAAGGGAGATTTCAGTGGAGTTTTCATATGCTAAAGAGGGCCTACAAGGTGCCAGGATGTCCCAGGCCTACCAGAGGCCTTGCCCTTGCGGCTGGATCAATGTTGTCTTTAGACCAGCCATTAACATTAAGATAGTTGGGAGACTTTTTGGTGGGATGTCACAATCCTGCTATCAATCGTCTTTGTTAGTGAGATTTAGGACATTTGCAAGCCAAGGGAGACTCCTGTCTAGCAGGATTGTGAGCTCTGCAAGTTAACTATTTGCTTATTGTTCATGGCAGTCAGGGCTGCTACACATAGGACTGAGGGGGAGCGGATTGAGGGGGGCGTACAAGGCGCCAGCTTTTGCTTTGTCTTCAGCCAGCCTCGTGCTCCCTCATCATATCTATTATGAATAATGGTGCTATGAACATGTGTACAAGTTAAAAGTTCACATATTTACATACATAAATATATACATACAAACATATATATACAAAACCAAAATTGCTGGGCCATTGTGCATACTTTATTTAACTGAGTATTGCTGGACTGTTCTCCAAATGGCTGGCCTTTACTATGTTCCCAAAGCAAGGCATGAAGATTCTTATAATACCTCAGTTCTGTCAACACTTAGTAATCTATAGCTATCCAATATTTTCCAAGCCAACAGATGTAGGGTGATATCACATAGATGTTTTAATTTGCATTAATTAATGAGCTGGAACATTTTATGCACTTGTTTTTTGGGTTTCCTCTTTTATAAATATTTTGTTCCTTTAACCTTTTCCCATTTTCTATTAAGCTTCCTATCTTTTTGGTGATGCATTTAAAACATTAGTTTTTGTTGGCATTAGATACTACAATTTTTTTTCTCCCCTCTTACCATCTGTCTTTAATTTTATTCATGGTGTCCTTCATTAAACAGAAATCTTTAATTGGAATTTAATCAAATTTATTAATTTTCACCTCACATCTTTGGGTTCAGAAAAAAAACAAAAATTTTCTTATTTAAGGAATTTTTCCCTACTCCAAGATGAAAAAATAGTTTTGCAATTTCCTTTACAATGTTATTTTCTTCCTTTCATAATTATTCTTGAAATCATTGGGAGTATACCTTCATACAGGTTGTTAGATGGGAAACTAGTTTGATTTTTTTCTCCCATAATGAAACCATTCTCCCAACACCATCCACCAAATAACCTATCCTTTCCTGTAATCTGTGGCACCACTTTTATCATAGCTTATGATCTCATATATACCTGGGTCTCCTTCTGAACTCTCATTCAATATGTATACATATTTTGCTCAATATTTTGTTCAATAGTCTGCTTAAATTTAATAGTATTTCTAACATGACTTGAGCTTGGCTGTGTGCATTCACCTTGGTCATTTTCCTCAGTGCTAGGAAAGTAGTAACCTTCCTTAAAACCAAACCAAACTAAATCAAATCAAAACAAAACAAAACAAAACCAAGCTTGAAAAACAATCTGAGCAGGGGCTCACCTACTGGATTTTGTACAGGGAGCACTTTTGTTGATAATTAGCTACGTTGTGAAGGACATGGACTTCAGTGTTCCCTAAGTGCCAAGGGCTACTTCCAAGTTGAAGGCTCAGTTCAGTTTCCAATAGCCTTCTCACTTTTCTTCATTCTAGAGGGTTTGTGGCAATTCCTTGCCCCATGGGACAAGAAACTTGTGCCATAAACTGTTATAAATCAAGAGCTTTGATGCACTTGTAACAAATCCAGTAGGAAACAGATTTTCTCAGATAGCTTAATTAAATGATGCTTCTTTTTAATTTACCCTAGTATACTGTTAGCTGTCCACGGAGATTTCTATTATCCACCATCAGTAGTGAGAATAAGATAGGACTTACTCAAAAGACATGTGATGGGAATATATAATTACCTTCAGGTTGTATGCAAATACAGTATCGGCATTTTTTCATATTATAATTATTTCTTTGTATCCTTTAGTTAGCTTCTGACTAGTTAGTTAGTTATTATGACTAGTTATCCATTGACTTTTACAGTAATTTCATGTCACATTTAAAATAATCATAAAGCTGCATACATATTTTGCTCAAATATTTGATTTCCAGCCATGAAGCCCACACTTGCTTTGAGCTAACTGTGGCACATGACTGTCTGCAACCACGGTACAACAAGCTGTTTGGGGCCAAGCAGGTCAGTTCATTACCTTTTTTTTTTTTTTTTTTTTAAAGATTTTATTTATTTATTTGACAGAGAGAGATCACAGGTAGGAAGAGAGGCAGGCAGAGAGAGAGAGGAGGAAGCAGGCTCCCTGCTGAGCAGAGAGCCCGATGCGGGACTCGATCCCAGGACCCTGAGATCATGACCTGAGCCGAAGGCAGCGGCTTAACCCACTGAGCCACCCAGGCGCCCCTCAGTTCATTACCTTTGCATGGTCTCTCATAATTATCAGTTTCCTCTCCTTTCTCTCCTTCCTCTCACTTTTATTTCTGCCATACATACCAGTTCTCACTCCTAGACTCTCATTTTCTCACTTCTGATTTTTTTAAAAGATTTATTTATTTATTTATTTGACAGACGGAGATCACAAGTAGGCAGAGAAGCAGGCAGAGAGAGAGAGGGAAGCAGGCTCCCTGCTGAGCAGAAAGCCCGATGTGGGACTCGATCCCAGGACCCTGGGATCATGACCTGAGCTGAAGGCTTAACCCACTGAGCCACCCAGGTGCCCCTCTCACTTCTGATTTTTAATTGATATATGTTATGGTCTAAAATTTACTCTTTAAGTAGAATACAATTCAGTGGTTTTTCAGTGTATTCACAAGATTGTGTGAACATCACCTTTATGTAATTCCAGAACATTTCATCACCCCCGAAAAGAAACTCTGTCCCCATTGGTAGGCACTGCCCCCATTCTCCCTCCCCTCAGTTCCTGGAACCACTAATCTGCTTTCTGTCTTTATGGATTTGCTTGTTCTGGACATTTCATTATAAATGGAATCTTTTTTATTATGATTAAACACATGTAACATAAAACTTTCTATCTTAAGCATTTTATTTTTATTTTTTTAAGATTTTATTTATTTATTTGAGAGAGAACATGCACACATTCACCCGCTTGGGGTAGGGAAAGAGAGAAAAGGAGCAGGGGGAAGGGCAGGAGCAGACTCCCTGTTGAGCAGGGAGACTGTAATGGGACTCAATCCTAGGACTCCAGGATCATGATCTGAGCCCAAGGCAGACCCTTAAATGACTAAGTCACCCAGGTGCCCTATCTTAACCATTTTAAAGTATACAGTTGAATAGTATTAAGTATATTCACACTGTTGTGCAACCAATCTCTAGAACTCTTTTCATCTTGCAAAACTGAAACTCTGTCCCCATAAATGACAACTTTCCATTTCCTCGGTCTTAGAACTCCTGGCAACAGGTCCACTATTCTAGTCTACATTTTGAATCTGACAACTCTAGGTATTCATTTAGGTGAAATCATACAGTATATGTTTTTTTGTGACCAGCTTATTTCTCTTAGAATAATGTTTACAAGCTTCACCCATGTTGTATCATCAGTCAGTATACCACTCTTTTTTATTCTTTTGAGATACTATTTTTATTTTATTTTACTTTATTTTATTTTTATTGTATTGTGTTAGTCACCATACAGTACATCGTTAGTCTTTGATGTAGTGTTCCAGGATACATTGTTTGCATATAACACCCAGTGCTCCATGCAGCACATGCCCTTCTTAGTACCCATCACCAGGCTCACCCATCTCCTACCCCCCTCCCATCTGAAACCCTCAGTTTGTTTTCTGGAGTCCACAGTCTCTCATGGTTTGTCTCCCTCTCTGACTTCACTCCCTTCACTTTACCTTTCCTTCTCCTAATGTCCTCCATGCTATTCCTTAAGTTCCACGTATGAGTGAAACCATATGATGATTGACTCTCTCTTCTTGACTTAGTTCACTCAGCATAATCTCCTCCAGTCCCGTCCATGTTGATGCAAAAGTTGGGTATGCATCCTTTCTGATGGCTGAGTAGTATCCCATTGTGTATAAGGACCACATCTTATTTACCCATTTGTCTGTTGAAGAACATCTTGGCTCCTTCCACATTTTGGCAATTGAGTCCACTCATTTTTACGGCTGAATAACACTCCACTGTACGGATAGACCCTATTTTGTTTATCTATTAATCAGCTGCTTGATATTTGGGGTATTTCCACTTTTTGGCTATTATGAATAATATTGTATGAGCATGCCTGTACAAATTTTGGTGTGAACATATATTTTCAATTTTTCTGTCATGCACCTAGTAGTGAAATTCCTGGGTCCTATGGTAACTCTATGTTTACCCTTTGATGAGATGCCAGACTGGTTTCTAATGTACTACTTTGCATTCTCACCAGCAGTATATGAGGGTTCCGATTTCTTCACACCCTCAACACTCCTTCTCATTATCTGTCATTCTGATAGCCATCCTAGTGGGTTATAGCAAGAATTCCCAATCCACTGCCCACAATCATAATGTCTGATCTGAGCCAGGGTAGCAGGAGAAGTCCAGTGATTGGTTGAGTGGATTGATCATTTTTTTAAACAAGAACTATTCATTTTCCATTTTTTTAACAAAAATTCATTCTTAACCCTTGCTTTTGAGCTGATTAAAAAAATAGATGACTAGACTGTTTGAATAAACAATGTATGGTGGGATAGGCAGAGCCAGCCCACTCTGAGTTTGAATCCCAGTTCTGTCTCCCTAGACAAGTTATTTCTTTCCTGGGTCTGTTTCTCTCTTCTGTAAAATGAGGTACAATAACAAATGGATGAAGTGTATGTAAGAGAATCTATATACTTCCAGTACAGAAGAGGTATACAATAAATCTTCCATTTATTTGTTCTTTGATTCTTACCAACCTTTTTATTAAAATCAATTTTTACTAAAATTTCCTTTGATTTCAGCCCTCAGGTATTCCTTGAGGTATTCTGGTTTTTCAAGACATATAACACAGAGAAAGTGGAAAATACTCAGGTGGCTTTTCTGGGGAGAAGAGCATTTGGTTGTTTTTTTTAAAGGAGGGATATTAAAGCCCTACACACTTCAGTATGTTTGAAGCTTCAGTCTGAATCAAGCTGTGTACCTTAAGCTGTTATGGTTGTCATGGTAAGTGGTGTTTGCTTTCCATAGCAACTGAAGCTACAAATAATTATACAAATGCTGAAAAGAATGGCCAGAGAAAAACAACAAAAAAATGTCTTGATCACAGTCTTTAGGGGAAGATGTTTTCTCCTATAAAAGGATTTTAAGGTTCTGTGCAGTGGGGGCCAAGGGTGGGCGGCCCAAAATGTACCATAGTGGTGTATTGATTATTTTGAATTGAAGCTACTTGGGAAGCAACCAGTGCACAGACACTCAAGACCTCCTCTGTCCCCCTGAAGGCAGGAAACAAATCTCCTACATGAAAAATACCCTCCCTATACTAAGAAGTAAAAAGACATCCTTCTGTCTAGACATAGGGACTTTTTGTGGAGGCAAAATACATGAGGGCATGATAAAATGGGAGTAGCCATTCCTTCTCATCTGGGCACGACTGATCTTTAGCTCTGAATCTGAACCTGAATTCTGGACAATCCTTCCCAAAGGATTCAGTAGGCTTAAGTGTCCTCAATTAGAAAATGAGGGCTTTGGGCCAAATCATCAATAAGAACCCACTTGACTATGGCAGCATCACTAAGGCAGAGCCCCTAGGAAGTTCTATACTTCCACCCCACTCCCATCCTTGTAAGATACACTCAGGGGTTCACTCACAGTCTGTAGGTTGGAAGGCATATGTAATTTAAATGTTCCAAACTTACTCTTGTTAAGAGTACAGGAAGAATCCATGGGCATTTAGGCCCCCTGGGAACATATGTTAACCATTTGTCTTTCTTTTTAGTTAGTGATCTCCCAGAAAAAAATTTATTTTTTTTTCTGGGTTTCAATGCCAGAACATGTCTCTTCCATAGTTTGTCACAGAAAAAAAAATTATCTTTTTTTCTGGGTTTCAATACCAGAACATGTCTCTTCCATAGTTTGTCATATTAAAATATTTACTAAAAGCTATAGCAAAGTTCTAACTGTTGTGCGGCAAGAAGAGACAAGCAGCTATTATGATTGAGAGGCTGTTAGAGGCGGATGAGAATGGGACAGGGTTTTCCGCAACAGCTGGAAGTGCTTGTGGCACAAAGCAGACAGTACTCCCACCAGGGGAGTGATGTGACATGAACTTTTTCAAAGGCCATGCTGGCTGCTGGGTAGAGGCCAATTTGGAGGGGACAGAGTGATAGTAGGAAGGACTCCAGTCAGGGGTGCAAGCCAGAGCTGATGGGGATATGGACTAAAAGTGTGGAACCTTGCAGAATCCACTGATTGCTTTTTTTAAAAATTCAAGATGGAATGAAATAGCACTCCTTAAATTCCTTTCATGTATTTTTTTTATATATTTTTAAAGATTTTTATTTATTTATCAGAGAGAGAGAGGGGGAGAGAGCGAGCACAGGCAGACAGAATGGCAGGCAGAGGCAGAGGGAGAAGCAGGCTCCCTGCTGAGCAAGGAGCCCGATGTGGGACTCGATCCCAGGACGCTGGGATCATGACCTGAGCCGAAGGCAGCTGCTTAACCCACTGAGCCACCCAGGCGTCCCCCTTTCATGTATTTATCATTGGATTTTCCTATAAGTAAAACAAATCATACTTCACTGTATTAGTATTATAGCAGGAAAAATGAGGGACTTTTAATGGAAACTCAACTCACATACTGATTCCTGTATTCCAGATGTACTAGAAATACTACCACATTTTAACAAAATGGCATCTGAATGACCTGGAGATGAACAAGGGTTTGAGTGCTCTGCTCTTATAAGCCAGGAGTGAAGCAAACAACTGGCAGTTTGTTACAGCACTTTTTTGTTTGTTTGTTTGTTTGTTTTTGTCTTCCAGGGAATTCTTTTGGAGATTTCCACGGAATTTGGGGGCTTGCCGTGGAGGTTCCTCATGGCTGGCTTTTCTTTGCAGAGGAATGCCTAGTCTTTGATGTTGGCATGTCCCTTGTGAGAAAGACCAGAGGTAAAGTGGTACCTCCAAGCAAGACCAGAAGAATGTCAGGTGGAAGTCCCCCAAATATTGCATGTTGTGTTCAGAGGAGATGGGCATCTGGAAACCTTGCCTGCCTTTAGTGAGTATTTTATTGTGCTTTCTGATCGTAATTACAGCTCCACTGACCAGGGCCTTGTTCTTGCTGGGCTCTATGCCAGGCACTTTGCATGCATCATCCCATCGAATCCTCCCTACCTTACTATTTATTATTGGGTCCATTGGTGAGAGGACACTGTGGCTTCAGGGAAGTTAATGACATTCTCTAAGACTGGCCAGGATGTATACTTAAGCCCAAACTCTTCCGGTTATTCTGCTGCTGCTAATATCTCTGCTTCTGGGGGCGGGTCATGGTTTGTTTCTGAGGAAACTTGGTTGGTCATTACCAGGATTAACGCTTCTAATGATCCCTCTCTTTTGAATATTGTCTTTGACAACTCAGGAGTAATTGTATAATTAAAGTTAATTAATGCAGATGATATGCTCTACAAATGACAAACATTACATACCTACATGCTATCCTTCCCTCTTTGCATGTCAACTGGCACTAAAAAAATTGATTTGTTTTAGGATAAGAAGAACATGAGAGTTGTGGATAATGGCACCTGGCTTTCCTCCCCTCACACAACACTGTGCTTCAGGATTTATGGAAGGGTTATGTAAATGCATGCCTCACTAAAGAACTTTTTGCTCTATCTTTTCCTGGTTATTTCGGATGTCATGCCATGCTAAAGCTTTTAAACTTATTAATTAGAGTTTGTGGTGCCTGAAGACTGTGCCACAGCTACAAATCTGAATGGTCTATTTAAAATGCACTTTGGGGGGTGCCTGGGTGGCTCAGTGGATTAAGCCGCTGCCTTCGGCTCAGGTCATGATCTCAGGGTCCTGGGATCGTGTCCCACATCGGGCTCTCTGCTTGGCGGGGAGCCTGCTTCTCTTCCTCTCTCTCTCTGCCTGCCTCTCTGTCTACTTGTGATCTCTCTCTGTCAAATAAATAAATAAAAATCTTTTAAAAAAATAAAATAAATAAATAAAATAAAATGCACTTTGGGAAGAGTCATGGTGTTTTAAAATGAGTCCTTCCTGAAACTGAGTTTAGGAGCTTCTTTCTAAACTCTGTAAGAGTTTAGGATTTCAACTTGTTTTTAATGGAAGCATAGTTGACATGCAATGTGATATTAGTTTTGGGAGGACTAGAATTTTAAGTTTAATTTTAGAATGAGGAAAAGAATATATCCACAGACATTCCCTCCTTGCCTCATGGTGATGCACACCCAAGCTTTATTGTGATATGATTGACAAATTTAAAAAAATACATATTTGAGGATTACAACATGCTGTTTTGATGTATTTTTACATCATAAGTATATATATATATATATTTTGCGCAATGACTGAGTGATCCAGTTTTGATACCAGAAAGACTGTGCTGTAGATAGAAAGTTCTGGAGCCTTTTCTGTGGCACATCTGTGTTTGCGGGACAAGGGTTGTCACTGTTATGAATAAAGTTTAATATTAATGATGTTGTTAAATTAGTATTTACTTTGTTCACCCCGTACTGTATGCTGGGTGAGAATTAAAGGTGTTTTTCCATCTTTCAACTCATTGGAGGTCTTTTCAACTTGTCTTTTTAACAAAACTGGCCAGCTTGAGAAAATAACATGTCTTGTTAAATCTAGACCTCAGTCAGGATTACTCAAGTCTGGAGTGAGAGGCTGAGCAAAGTGGTGGAATTGTCTTCTCTCAGTCTTTAGAAACAGCCCTGAGAAGTCCAATCATGTAGTGCGGGGCAACCCCACAACGCTCTAGTGGATGTCTCCGCAGGAAAGGGTTGGCAAGAAGGGCAGATTGGGAAGGGGAAAGAAAGCTGTCTCGAGTTTGGGATCGTCATGCTTAATAAGATGACAAGTCAAGGGGAACAACTACAGTTGTCCTCCCCGACTTTGTCCTCTGGGGCTCCAGCACCGTCCAAGAGCAGCACTGGCCTGGTAGGACTCGATCCTCAACTTACTGTTCAACCGCGGATGAATTTTGGTTGCCCTCAGGCTGCAAGGACACTTTTAATTAGGAGGAGATCTGAGCCTCTTTAGCTCCACTGTGGAGCCCCACTTGGATCCAAAGGACCCCCCATTTCTCTGCTCCACCGCCCTCAGCAGGTGTAGCTCTGTAGTGCGGTGTGCCGGAGCGGAACCTTGGGGCTCAGAAGCCAGGAGCTCACCGGAAGGGGCGTCCTGCACCCTAGTTCCGGAGGCGGTCTCTGTGACCCCAATAGCTTTGGTGAAGGCGGAAATGGCCCTTGCCTCATGTTCTATACCGTGGGAGCGCCGCTGGTTTGGGGGTTCCATTGTCTGAGGAATCGGAGACAGCACTCCATTGGCCAAACAGGAGCTTCCAAGCCCTCAGACTGCCCCGATCTGCCCCTCCGCTCCCCAGGACCCGGGGCACCCGGCTCGCAGAGGAAACCTCCTAGAGGCCATCCGACCAGCGCAGGCAGGTGAGAGCTCCTGGGAAATGACAAGTCTTGGTGGGCACGCTGCCTTTTGTCATGGCCAGGGGCTCAGAGACACGTCTTCTGGAGCACCCCAGCAGGGGTGGCTTGGTTGGGAGGACTGTGGGGGTGTACCTGTGGAAGACCTCCATAGGGATGGCATCGTAGGTCATACTCCAGGAAGAACCCTTTCACTCTTCTTTGGAAATTTCTAGAAAGTTCCCAGAGAAAACAGTTTTGCGAGGAAACTGAACGAGTAGCAAAGCCAGAGGCTCTCCCAGGCACATTAGCACAGTTGAGGCAGGATGGAAAGCAGGAGATTTACCTGTTGTTTACTAGATTCAACAGCTGGTGCACTGTGAAACCACAGACTTTCTAAGTTTGAAGGCCATGTTGCAAGCCTGAATTTTCAAGGAATCCACTTGAGGTTTCGTTTGTTTGTTTTTAAAAGATAAGGCGTTTGCGTTAGAACCGGTATCTAAGCCCATCCAGACTTAGAGCAGAGAACTTTCCACTATTCCAGAAAATCCTTTGCTAACATAAAAGCTGAAGCCCGTGCATGAATCTGTAAACTGTGGTATACAGAAGTACAACCTAGATAAATATAAACAAATGCTCTTGCAGCATGAAGTAAATAGGAACCCCCCAAACTAAACGAAGTAAACAAAAACAAATTAACTGAACAACTCAGTTTGTGGAGAAGCTTTTATGGTTAATAGGACAACTTATGTTAAAGTAGTCTAATTGTGTTTAAATTGATTTTCTGAAACTGTTCATTCTTTGAAAAATACAGCCAAATTGAGTGTGAGAGAGAAGGAACTCTGGCAATCTTAAATAATTTTTCTATCAATAAAAGAAAGAATAGCATGTTCTGCACAGGATTGGGCGTGGGGGCAGCTGCAGTTTTTAACTCTCTCATGAGTTCAAGAAATAGAGGTTTTATTTAATAATCAACTAGATGAACTTGATAGAGAAATTAAATGAATTATTTTAGCAGGGGTCCCGAATTTTACTTTCTTACTGACAAGCACATACTACTTTCATTTTATAAAGTGAAGCTTCACATGTCGGTACTGGCATAGTTTATGCCTCTGAAACTAGCAGCAAGATCAATGCCTCGCAAACTAGGGAAACGCAGTTAAAGTACACCAAACGACTCGGAGGTTGTGAGCAAAGCAGGAACTAGTATTTCTAAGATGTCAAGGAATTTTGCTCTTTCCCAGGTGGAAGCAAAACCTGAAAGATGAGAAAATAGATAGCAGTAAATCTGGCCAGGCCAGGAGAAAAAAAAGAAATGAAAAGGACAGCACAAGGTCTGTATAGTTTCCCTGCTGCTCTTCTGGGGTGTGTTCATCAGCAGGTTACTAGTTTCTTTGACCTCACGTATGAAGAACAAATTTGAAAGCAAGTGTCATTTTCGTTATACTGATTAAAGGAATTTTGCATTATTTTTTTTGCCTATTCCTTAAAAAAAAAAAAAAGAAGAGGATCAACTGTTCTATAGTAACTAACCCCTCAAAGAAGTGTCTTTTTTACTTTTCTAATTTAAAATGGCAGATGAGGAGCCCCAGAGTTTAATTGCTTGATACTGGATAAACAGAGTGAGCAAAGGGACCAGTGAATTATCCAGGAGCTCGGGCTTGGTCAGCTGAGCTTATTACATATGTAACTGGATTAAAATGAAGATAGCCCTTTATCTATGGAGCTCAGCAGCCAGAGGTGTGTTCCCCTATCACAGGGGACCTTGGATGGTGGGTGAGGCCACTGGGGGTCATTGTATGATAACCCAGGGAGGAAAACTCGAATTTTCTTATGTTGGAGGGTTATTTCACTACAGAATGATTGTTTTTTCAGTCCTTGCCTTGTAAATGTAGTTATTTGTCTCAAGAAAATACGTTTTAAACAATTCTGAGAAAGGTTTTCATGTATGGTATATTTCCATAGATAAATAAAGTAGTACAGTATTAAATTTCTTCTTGTTCTTCTTAATGGAATGAACTCCCACTTGAATCATTACAATTTGAGATTAGTTTTTGAGATTATTTTATTATTTTTTTGAGATTAGTCATTTGACTGAATATTAGGGCAGGAGACTCTCAGGCTGAAAGTCTATCCCAGGCAATGACAAGACCTCTTAGCATGATCCTTATCTTACCCAAAGCTGCAGCTGTACAAGGAAGAAAATGTCGCTTCTGGAGGAATCATAAATTCCTCTTGTTTTATAAAATCAAGCAATTCTTCAGTCAAATAAATAGCCAGTTTAGTTTAATCACTCCCGGAGACATTCGCCGTGATGACATTCAGAAACAAATATGGCCAGCTGAAGTGCTTGCTCTAAGAAATAGTACAGTCCAGTTGTGTTGGAAGTACATAGCATTGTTCTGCTTATTTCTCTGTGTGTTCTAAGAAAAGGGAGCATACAGGTGTGACTACACCAAGGCATTGAAAGAGGATTTTTTCCATTAAACTCTGTGGAATCGCTGGAAAGTATTAACTTATGATTTTGAATCTTTATTTATTATTATTATTATTTTTTAAAAGATTTTATTTATTATTTGACCGGCAGAGATCACAAGTAGGCAGAGAGAGAGAGAGAGAGAGAGAGGGAGAGAGGTGGAAGCAGACTCCCTGCTAAACAGACAGCCCGGTGCGGGACTGGATCCTAGGACCTTGGGATCATGACCTGAGCCAAAGGCAAAGGCTTTAACCCATTGAGCCACCCAGGTGCCCCAACTTATGATTTTGAATGTACATGGACCAAAATGGCCAGGTTGGAAAGATGTTTAGGCTTAGTGATGAGAAGGCCTGGGTACCTCCCTCCCCCCAAATCAGTAAGTCACTACACAAAGAAATCTCTGCCTCTGAACATGTCTGATCATGGCATGGCATTTGTAGGGAGAGGAGGGGGCACCAGGGGCAGGTGTAGGGTCTGTGTCCACCTCCCCTCCTACCCAGGACCATTGTGTGCAATTTTGTTTGCAGATCAATTCACAGGTACCCAGATTCTTTAGTGATTAGAATGAATTGAAAAAAAAAAATCCTCCTACTCCTCTTAAATTAACGGAAATCTGTTTAGGTTAATGTAGTAATTATGGTTGTGGGGAAAGCAGTTGGTTTGTGGTGGTAAAACAAAAAATTGTAAGGGAAGTAGAGTGTAATTCTTCTCGTTTTAGCCCCGATTCAAAAGTCATTCAACACATTTACATTATGACAGGCATCCTTGGAGCTGGAGATGGGTGGAAGGCCAGTGGAGTAAGACACAGGTACTGCTTTCAGCAAGCCCCACAGGCTAGGGGGTAATTTTGTCACTGAGTGCTTGCACTAAGCTTGAATATGTGACAGCATCATTGGGATAGCAGAGAAAGGAGTGACTGACTTCCTCTGAGGGGGTAGACATTTGGGTCTTGGCACATGTCCCTCAAAGAGGAAGATTTAGATTGGGCTTTGAAGGATGAGATCCATATTCTTAGAAGGAGAAGCAGAGGGAAGGGCATGGATGAACAAAACGAAAGAGGATGGAAGAAGCATGGTGTTTTCCAAAGCGAGAGGTGACCAAGTGAGGGTACCTAGTCCTGAGGCCATCAGAGGAGGGTTGGGGAGCCACAGTCAGGTGGGTGGGTTGGTTTGAGGAATTGTCTTTCATTTCTTGGACAATAGGGAGCCATGGCAGGGTTTTAACAAAGAGCATGATTCCAGATACTGTGGGGATGACCTGATTGGGCGGAGGACAGAGGCATGGACAGTAAAATAATTTAAATGAAGCAGAACAAAAGAGATAGAATTTTATTGAGCATATTGCAAGGGAGCAGTGGACAGGATCGCAAAGGAGGGACTCTTTGCCGGGAAGCAGTGGTGGGGGGCGGTAGTAAACAGGGGAAAGTGAGGACGTAAGAGAATGTATGGTATTTTCCTTTTTTGGTAACTGTGCTCAGTGATTGATAACTCACTGGTCAGCTAGGGCCTATGGCTGTTTTGAGGTGGTCACCAAGTGGGCCTATTGGCATTTAGCATGGTGCTCACTGTGGGCCTTTCGATCTTACTCACGTTTTCATTGCTTAAGCCTGCTGCCTAAAAGTGGCCTTTACAGGTATCACATCTGATTCAGACATAAACCACTGGGACTTGCTATGATGGATTGGATTTGGGTGACAGGTTAGGCAGAGGGAGCTGTTAAGAATGGCTCTACAGTTTCCTGCCCTTTTTTAAAAAAGATTTTATTTATTTATTTGAGAAAGAGAGAGAGGGAAAGGAGGGAGAAAGAGAGAGATAGAGCACACAAGCAGGTGGAAGGGGAGAGGGAGAAGCAGGTTCCCCACTGAGCAGGGAGTCCAATGTGGGACTCGATCCCAGGACCTCAGGATCATGACTGAGCCAAAGGCAGATGTTTAACAGACTGATCTACACAGGTACCCATACAGTTTTCTTTCTTATCTAACTAGTTCCATTTGCTGAGGTGGAGAGCACCGAAGCATGAAGAGTTTGGGCAAGTTTAGAACCTGAGTGTGAAGTACTGGTGGGACATCTAAGAAGTATCCAGAGCCAGAGCTCAATGGAACAGTCTGGGCTGGAAATAGAGACCTAGAGTCATGGAGTTCTCCCTTCGGCAGAGGCTTCTATAGACTATTGGCACCTCTTTATGGCTCTGGCATAGGGAAACTGAGTCATGGCTACCCACCCCGGCTATAAAAATCTGTTCTGTTTCCTGTCACACCCATGTAACTCATGTTGCATCTGAATACTGATAGCTGAACTCAAGCTCTGAACTCAAGAGAGCTGAGCAGACAGCCCAATGAAGGGCTCAATCTCAGGACCCTGGAACCATGACCTGAGCCGAAGGCAGAGGCCCAACCCACTGACCCACCCAGGCGCCCTCTCAGGTTTCTTAATAGAGCACATAAACTGCCTTTGAGGTAGGCCTCCCAATACATAGTCTGCAAAGAAATTTTACCTTTTCCCTTTGTCCTTTATCAAGAGTGTAAGACCTCTGTAAGGCTTTTCCCAAACACTACATAAACATTCAATGGACTTACAAATGGTGTTGATGAGGAATAGACTATTGTTCTTGTTATTTGATATGTATTTATGGAGTATGTGTCCTGACTTGAGTTTAGCTAATGGCCCACTAGGGAAGGGTGCTTTGGAGGTTGATGAGTTTTTCTTCTGATTCTGTTTCTAACAATTAAGCACACTGTTTAAGTAACAGGTTGTTCTTTGATTATAGAGTGTTCATGACCACTAATAAATGTACCCCATATTTAAATATACAAGTTGCACCTCTGGGAGGGCAGGGAGCTAAGGGCAGTCAGCCTTTCATATGCTAATACCTGAGATCAAGGCACACTAAATATTATTCAATCAAGCTAATATTTAGCTTTGGAAATTAAGGCATAAATTCATGAATTTGATTAGTGTTCTTCTCTCTGCATTGATAGTTAACCGTAATATATGTATGCACACAATGTTCCAAGATTTTTCCTTTTATTTTTTGACGATGTATGTTGTACTTGCCGCAATATTTGTTGAATTCATTAAAGCTGTTGTTTTTCAGACTAAAGCCATCCTAGAGTTGTACTCCCAGTGTGTCTTCATGCTGTTTGCCTCCTTGTTTAAGTGAACTTGTGACATTCAAGGTTACAGTGAACTTTATCATTTGGGGCACCCACCAAATACATGGGTGTGCAGTGCATCTTAGACTTTTCATGGAACTTGCCCTCCTTTACGGTATCTGATTTTCCTGAGAGGACCTTATGGAGTGGCGAGGTCCAGGCTTAACACCATTTTACAGGTGCTCAGAGAGGCCAGATGACCTCCCTAAGGTCACCTGGCAAGTGCAGAACTGGGACTAGGTCCCAAGCATTCTGGCTTCAAGGATATTGTTGATTTCCACTAGTTTCGCAACTTCCCTAGTTAAGGCATTGGATTAATAATTTCTGAAGTGTAAACTTGTAAGTCAGCTCTTTCCTCATAGGAAGCAGTAAGTATCTCCCTTAGCATAGATGAAGAGTTTAGGAAGCTTCACTCCTCGGGGTTTATCAGACCCATTTGAAATATTTGTGAGTGCTCTGCAGACGTACTTCAGCATTAGCTCCATTTGCTGATCTTCTTAAGAAACCTAGGTGTGAGATGTGCTTTATGGTGTGGACCACATGGTGCTTGCAGACGAAAAAGCTTTAAAGTAACAGGCAGGACTTTGGGCAATTGAAAGGTCTGCACTAAAGGATTGTACTTGGAGGTGAAGTTCACAAAGTAAATCAACATGACAAGTCTGGAAGCTCTCAGGGAAAACGGTTTCATCTTTCTTCACATCCCACGAGAAACAAGTTAGAACCTTTGGTGTGACATTCCAACTTCTGTAATCACAGAAAGCATTTGAATGTCTTGAGCAGAGATGCTGCTGTGGCTGGCAGGAGGGCATTTGCAGAGCCTCGCTTTAATGTGGTTGTGTCAACCACCAGCATTAAGAAAAGGAATTGGGTGGGAATGGGAGCTGGGAGTGGAGTGGGCAGGAGGGCATGTGGCTTGGGCAAAGCCAGGAGTCAGCAACAATTAGAGTGGTCTTTTAAGTGAGGAGGTCCACAGTCTTTCATTCAGGAAATGGAAGGTTTCTTTGGCCCCTCTTCTAAATGAGAACTGTGTGGCTAATAAATTCAGTCACTTTTTTTTTTTTTTACCAAGGTGGTAGATATATTTTTGATCATTCATGTGATATTGACACAGAATTCATATATTGATCTTAAGTTATTTTTAAAAAAAATTTTCAGCAGATTCAGGGAGACAGCTTCCTTGGTTTTTTGGATAAAGCAGCCTAGGATGTATGGGAGGGTAGAATAAGTTGAGGAGAACTGGAGATTGGGGTGGGAAATTATCCTAAATTCAGGAGGTTAAAATAAATGAGGAGAAGCCACCTAACTTCTGAATGGCTTGTTCCTTACTTGATAAATAGGGATCAGTTGACTTGCCTTGGGAACAAACTGTATTTACAGAGTTCTCACAGCTACATAAAAAAAGATTGGAAAGAAATCATCTGAAATGGCAATATTTGCCCCTGGGTGGTAGAATTGTTTGCACTGTTTCTCTGATCTATTTTGTAAATTTAACGTTCTTAAAAATAAGAAAACTAAAATAAATTTCTTTTTAAAACGGAAATGTCAAAAGAAACAAGGCTGGCTCTTTCTCAGCATTCTAGTGGGAAATGATTATAGTGTTCTACAAAGCTATTGAAGGGGCTACATAGTGACGGAAGGTTTTTTGATTTCTTTTGGAAGGATCTTAAGGGAAGGGCTTTGCTGGTGCTTCCAGATCCCACTGCTCCTTTCTGATGTGAAGGTGGCCCCGGGACCTTTGTCTTGAGTGGTGAACACCCAGCATGCAGCCAGGAGCACTAGCAGTGGGTGCTCCCTTACAGAGCACCTTTTGGGTCTGGGGATGACAATTGTCCTGCCTCTTATTCGGTAAACTGTCAGGCTTGTGGGCTGCCAGCTGCCTTAGCTTTACTAAAAGGAGGCGGTTCTCGTTCATTCTTTTACTGTGTATTGTCAGCTGAATAAAGCAGCCTACCACAGGCTTTTGGACAAAAGCTCTCCATGAGGATTACACTGCCAGGTTGGAGAAAGGCCCTTTCAATGCTATACAGCCTCACGTAGGGGCTGTGTTCAGCTGACCACCTTTATGCAAATCCCTTTTCTTTGTTGAAAGGCTCCCTCTGAGACAGAGGCCAGTTAAGCCTTTCTGGGCAGATAGGCTTTGTGCAGGGCTGGGAGAGAGATCGCCCAGGTTAGGTGCTCCTGGGAAGAAAAGCCGATTGAAATGTTTTTGTAAATGCCATTGCTAAAAAATTGAACGCTGGCAAAAACTTCTTACAATTAAGATATTATCAACAAAGAACTAATCATTCCTCAAATGGAACAGATTAAAATGGCATAGAGTTTGGGAGTGCTGTAATTATCGATCTTTGACATTATGCAAAATACATTACATCTGTATCTCTTGTTTCCAGTTCTCTTCATATCCTTCCTGATCCTGGCCTTCCTTGCTTTTGTCTGGAGTAGAGAAGCGCTGCTTACTCCCTCCATCCTAATTGAATATTTTCAAGGTTTTATCTTCTCTTTAAATAACTCCCTAGGGCACTCCGACGATTACATTTCAAATATTCTCTGTGTACGTGTCTTGTAGAATTGTGGACTCTCCCAAGATGGAGGAGATCGACAAGTCACCCGTCCAAATATCTCTTACGTCTGTGTGGACAAAGTGATCATTCATGTCAAGTAAAGATGGGTTTTCTGGCATTTTCTTTGACGTCTAAGCAAGCAAGGGAACCTAAAATGGGTGAATCGTCTCTCCAAACTCTTCCATAATCCAGTTCCTTTAGTAAAAAACATCTCTGGCCTTATGACTTTCAACCACTCCAGCGCACATTGCCCACAGGCCCATTATGATTGATACTACCACATCTGCCTCTTACCTTACCCTTTATCCTTTCTTTTATCAGTCTGCCTCCTTTAGAGCATGTCTGAAATCCACCCTCTCTTGCAACTTTCCTCTCTTCTTTTTGTAACAACTACCTTCTAAACTCAAGCCTTTCCTCAGCCCATCTGCTTGAGTTCCCTGCATCATCTCTCTTAGAGCTGGTTTGATCTTAGTAGTCACTTTCTCAGAAATTTGTAGTAGTGTCCAGCTATCTTACAAATCAAATAAAAATGTTAATGTCTTCAGGTAGAAAACCCAGCCTGTCTGACCATGTTGATTTTCCTGTTTGATACTTGGGTTCTTCAACATTCCCACTACTTAATTTCTAGAGAATTCCTCTGACAATTATGTAGCTCTTCTTTGAAATAATAATTATTTCTTTGTAGTTCTTTTAGTTTTAATGGCTGATGGGAACAACAGCAGCAGAAGCAGTAAAACTAGCTGGCATAGTGCCTTCCCCATAGTAGATAACTATCTGGGACCTGAACAACTGAGCAAATACATGGAAGCACTGGAAATCACTGTAGACACCCTGATCTGCCCAGAAACGAGAAATGTAGGACTCAGATTCCTGAAAACAGAATCCTTGCTTCCTTGGTAGCTTCCTATAGCAGTCAAGAAGTATGAGCCTTACTAAATATGGACGAGAGTGGCCTAAAATATTCCAATATAATCTTTAATACTTTCAGGTTCTTGACTCATCTTCAGTATTTCTGTGACTTTATGTATGTTAATCTTCCTGTTTAGGAAGTTCTGCTATGAACAGTTTCAGTATCATTTTCTTTGGTTTGTTTCATCAATTGGCTCTTAAAATTTTAAACTGAACTGAAGAGTGAGAAACCGTACCCATCAGATTCTTAATTAAATGATTCACTAAGACCTCTTTCAATGGTTCCCTTAAAATATACCTTTTTGTAAGGAAAGGGTTCCACATATGAAGTCATCTTCCCTACATATTTTTCTATATATCCTCAGTCATTCTTTCCTGAACTAGTGTCTCTGGTGAGAAGAGCAAGCCCTTGTCACAGTCCTCACCCAACTAAATATTTTTTATTCCTCACAGTTTTATGGGTTAGGTTAAGACAATCATGAGTTGTTGAGAGAAACTAACACTGTTTCCCCACAGAGGGGAGAGACTGGCCACACATGACTTTGATACAGTGCTAACAAGGGCAAGTGCCATCAGAGAGAGGATCAGAAAAGCACTTCTGGAGAAAGGGCTCTGGGGAATGTGTCTTCGAAGGATAGATGTGTTTTCAATCAGTGAAGACATGGGAAGGGCATTCCAGGCCAGGAGACTGTCATTGAATAAAGGGCAATGGGAGGTAATGAAGAGTGTCTGTTTGGGTAATGGCAAGTACTTCCTGGCTTTCAGAAGATGTGAGCAGTGGTGTGGCTTATGATCCATTCAGTGCATGCTTCTTGTGCTTCCATTCTTTGCCAGGTGCTACAGACAGGGAGGAATGAGATCGGATTCTGGCCTTATGCTCATAGTCCAGTGAACACAGGGGACCAGCAAGGACTGGAATAGTGATCAGGCACTCTAGAAAGTGGCAAGTGCCCTGAGACAGTGGTAGACAGTGAACTCCTTGGAACTCATGGAGGAAGAATATGAGGAGAGCATTCTATACAATTCTGAAAAAAAACTTGAGAGAAATGATATCTTTTTGGATCCAAACTCATATATCCAATTTCTTCAAGCCTCATAAAAGCTGTAGGGGTATGTTTGCCAAACATCGGAAACAGATTTCTATTTTGGGACCATGCTCTTTGGTTGTGCAGAATTGGTACTACTCAGATGGTGTAAGGATCATGTGTCCCTTAGAGAAGGAGGGCGTACTCCCTGTCTAACATGAAGCAAGCCCATAGCACCTGTTAGGAGAAATTCATGGACATCAGCACTTCTCTATCTAGGATTACACATAAACATTTTTCTTAATTGTACATAAAGGAGAGTTTGTATAGAGGCATATATTAATGTCATCTTTAGGGGTCGTATCACAGTCACTGGATAAGAGAGCATCAGAAAGCTCAGTCCCTTTGGTGAAACAGGATTGAAGGGGGCTGGAGTTAGGAGGAGACTAAGGAAATTTGTCTTCATGAAGAAGCTAAAAGGAGTTTAAGAACCTTCTTGAGTGAGGGGCAATCCTACTTTCTTCACCCCAAAGCATTACTGTGAGAATCACAGCACTGTATGGAAAAGTCAGTTTTAACCGAAAGTCTTGGTAGTTGAAAAGGATTCTCATCTTTATTTTAAGTGTGCATTTACATGATGATCGACTTCCCTTGTGTTGCTAGAGGGCTATTTTTTATCTAGAAACATTTCTTTCTTTGAAGGTCATCTGGATAGACTATGTACTGCCCAGAGACAACATTCATTAATTTCTTCATCTCTTATTCTTGGGTAACAAGACAGTTTTTATCTTTTAGACTTTTCTGTTATATTTTCCTAAACACGTATAATCTGATGCAAGTGAGAGTCTTATGTGCTTCGAAACTGATCAGCAAGTCATAAGTGTGGGGAAAATCTAAGTAATGGGTTGCATTTTAAGTAATAGTAAACACCAGAATTAATAAAAAATTCATACAATCAAGGCATGCTCAGTCAGGCTTGAAGCACAGGTCAAGATGCAGCATCAAGTAATCACAGTCAGTTCTTTTTTTGTTTTCGTATGGAACACTTCACAGATCTGCATGTCATCCTTGTGCAGAGGCCATGCTAATCTCTGTAATTGTTCAAGGTTTAGCATATGTGGTGTGGAAGCAAGCCCTATAATCGATTCTTAACACCATTGAATTGAATGCATGTGAAATTGTATAGCACAAATAAAAATATCTGTTTATAGATGTTCTTGATTTTCACCAGCTACAGATTTGAATCCAAATATTTTATTTTAAGAGATTATGGGGGGGGTGCACCTGGGTGGCTCAGTGGGTTAAGCCTCTGTCTTCGGGTCAGGCTGTGATCTCAGCGTCCTGGGATCAAGCCCCACATTGGTTTCCTTGGTCAATAGGGAGCCTGCATGTCCCTCTCCCACTCCCCCTGCTTCTGCTCTCTCAAGCTCTCTTCGTGTCAAATATGAAGTTAGATCTTTAAAAAAAGGAAAAAAATATATATTCTACTTGGTCATTCTAAATGTAGCATTCTACCCATATCCTGAGAGAATTGTAAAGTGAATTGAAGAAAAGAAAAGATGTTTTTGTTTTAATAAATTGTGGATTTTGGATTGAGGGGTATGTGTGTGTATGTGTGCCTGCACGCAAGGATGCTTATACACATGCACACAGGCCAACTCGGAGAACAAATGCAAACAGAACTGAACTTGAATGTTGATTATTTGCATTTAATTTTATATTTATATAGGCGTGTATATAATCATATTCTTTTATGAATGAAAACTCAACCTACATATTTCCCTTGAACTGTAATGTATAAAATAGAATGTAACATACATTTATTGCAATAAATGTTATTTGGTATTTAAGTTCTCTGGGAACTTTGATACCTCTGTACTAAAAAAGTGAACAGATATAAAAAATCTGTTTATAAATCTTAAGATGGAACCCTCATATTCATTCTCAACCATTACTTTCAGAAGGGACATTTTCCTAGGAATGCAGCTGGTCAGCTCCACAAATATATTTTCAAAGATTGCATGGAACTTGTATGTCTCTCAGGCTAAATTGTTCATTTTCTAAAAATATCTCAATAGAAACACAAATTTGTCCCTGTGTAACCTTGACATTCCATACCAGGAGTATTTCTTTAATGTAGAAATTCCACTGTGAATGGATTTTACCACGTTTCTGGCTTCAGAGTTATTTAGATGTTAAGTGTTAAGGGTATACTAATTTGGCTCATACTATGCAGGAAGGAGAACATTTTCTTACATAGATAATTCTGAGTGAGACATATTTGTGTCTCATGTGATCATTGTAATTGTTTTTCATTTAGAAGAAAGTCTTTTCTGTTTTCCTTTTTTAAAAATTCCAAGTTTACTGAAATATATTTAACATATAAAAATTATGGAATGCTTCATGAAGTTGGTTGTCACCCATGCACAGGGATCATGCCAGTCCTTACTGTATCTTTCCAAGTTTACTGTATGTGCTACCCAAGCGAGCACTGCTTTCAGTTCTTTAAAAGAAAGGTTAGGTGTGAGCCCTTTATCCCTAGAGTTGTGTCCCATGTATCTGGGCAGGCTTTGTTGGGGACTTTTTGTGGAGCATCCTGGACTGAAACTAATGAACCAGTTAAAAATGACCTCTGTACTTACCACATTCGTTTCCCCTTGGACCCTTCCTAATCTTTCAGGGAATCCTAGACTGGGGTTTGCATCCCAAAGTTCATGAAATATTTATTGTTAGGTTTACAAAGCTTCCTTTCTGTCATTCACAAGCTAAAATACTTCTTGTCATTGAATGTGCCTGTGGATGGAAGGTAAAGCAAACCAAGGACTCAGTGAAGTCATCTTGGAGAGTCCCAGTGCTCCTAAAACTTGTGAAAAGCCCTGAGATGTCTGTCCTGTAGTAAAAAAAAATCTACTTCACTATATTTAACTGAGCATTTTCCAAGTGTACCCAACCAAGGAACACTTCATTTTAATATTTGCTTCACATCTACTAATATCCCTTGGTGTTGTATTCTGTGGAAGCAATAACATTTGGGAAGGTCTGGGTTACTTGTATGAGGCCATTTTATGCATGTAATCAATGACATCTGAGCCTGGCATTCTCAGACTCCCCAGGAATAAGATTTACCAGCCATCTCTGAGCAAGAAGATTAGCAGCGGTTAATCACAACTTCAAACTTCCTAGGATAACTGGCCATGAATGTTTGCATTGATTTAGGTTCCAGCAGGTTTGAAGGTAGCGAAAACTCCTGTGGTATCTCCAGTAGGTTCAGAAACTGGCTTTCTAGGCTTAGCACTTTCTCTGCTGCAGAGACGATGGAAAACAATGGTCAGCCCCCAAAATGAAGGATGAGACTCATTGGCATAGTGCCATCTGCTCTTAGATGCTATTGTACTGGGATGACATTCCACAGAGATCTCTCTTCCTCTCCTTATGTATTGAGTGGCTTTGAGAGTATGGACCTTGGTGACCATGTCCATGTCCTTGAAGGGGAAGTGTGGGGACCAGCATCACACCTGTGATGACAAAGAGTCTCTTCCCCTTGAAAGAAAGCTCAGAGAATGTGTTGCTTCAGAGACAAGTTAAATAAAAGAGCTTCAGAATACATTATTCGGGTTTTTTTTTTCTTTCTGAAAAATCATCTGTTGAGACATTAAGGTCACAGACCAAATTCAATTCCATGTTTCTGAGAACCCATCTTTTCCACTGTAGAAAACTGAGTTTGCATATGGTTTAACAAATTAACTTTTCTTTAAAGAAACAGTAAAAAGTAATCTACCCATTCTGCAAAAAAAAAATTTGAAATCCTTGGTATCAAGTTTCAGTGGGTTTTCTTTTCAATGAATATGATTGGAATCCTATTTAATATGTGACTTTAAAAAGTCAGTTTATATAGCATATAAGGTAGAATCTAATGTGGAAAGATTAATAGCAAGTGTTTATTTTATGAGCCAGTAAAGACCCAATTAAAAATCTTGAAAGTTCAACATAAGCCTCTTACTTAAGTGTGGTGTATTTTGTCATTTTTATAAAATTTTTGAATTACTGGAGTAACTAGAGTAATTTTTAGTTTCTCTAAGTTCCAATATAATGTGCAATGAAGGTTTTCCTCTGCATAAGTAACTCGAAGAGATTATGCTGAGTGAACTAAGTCAAGCAGAGAGAGTCAATTATCATATGGTTTCACTTATTTGTGGAGCATAACAAATAGCATGCAGGACATGGGGAGTTAGAGAGGAGAAGAAAAGTAGAAGAGTAAAGTGTTTCACAGATCTTAGAACCCAAGTCAAAGGTTGAGTTATTACTCAACTTTTGTGAGGAGCAAAGGAGTAACTCTGTAGGAAGCCTACAAACCTTAGATATTTTAGTGAAGGAGTTGTAGTGAAATAATTGAGAGGGACATGGGGATAATCTTGATTCAACTCTAATTTTTACATAATAATTTGTGAATTCCAGTGTTTTAACCAATACCAAAGCATGGTTACTTCATTTACTAATTTATTTACTCATTCAGTAACAATTTTGGGGCAAAATGAGGATTGAAGTTCCAGGGGAGATGTTCAGGCAAGGAAGAACTTCTCAGCAGCTCAGTCTAAGAGCAAGAATGACCCTGGCAGTCTGACATGTCCACCCAGAAGTGCCTGCTTGTAGCCTTGCCTGACTATATACTCCCGGGATCCAGAGACAGGCCCAGGGAGCCTGGGTACCGAGTCATGCAGCAAACACTGTTTCTTCCCATGTATGAGATTTCAGGCTTCCAGGACCTCTAGACATGTGTGGCCCTTTTCCTGGGGTCAGTGATTTCGTGCACAGGAAAAGAAGGAAAGGAAGGAAGGAAAGAAGGAAGGCAAGAGCGAGCCTTTAGAATCTTGGAGGCTATACTTTGGTGCTTTGCATGATTTTTATTATTAGACAAAGTTAAACACATTGATTTCCCAGAATGGGTTGAAATTGAAGTTCTCTTGGAATATAATGGATCAAAATAATTTTTCATTGATAATGGTTTGTTCTTTCCTTCATAGCAATTTCAGGTTTACTTTCTCTGTACCTCTAAGGATGACAGCCCAAGATTTCTACTAGCTAGGGAGCTCTGGGCTTCACTGTGGCAGAGTTTAGAGAGTTATATTTAAGGAAAAGTATGATTATTTTAACCCAGAAGCTCCCCTGCAACCTTAACATCAGGTCCCAGCTTCTGTAGCTCTGTTTCTATGTTCCCTCCATGCCTGCCATCTTGGTTCCTTCTTCTCAGCTTCCAAACACTTTATGTGAATTTAAATTTTGCCAGTTTCAAACTTATATTCTAGTTAGTTTTCTGTTTGCAAGTCTGATCTCTCAAAGGGTAATCCATATCAACTTTTGTCTCTTTATCCCCCAGAGTCTGCCAGAGAGTCATAACTCAGAAAATGTCTAATAAATAAATGGGATTTAAATCACATATAACTCTTCAGGAAAGGTGTGTTGTCTGATGAAGGGAAGAATTCCTTTATTTCAACAGTGGAATGTCTACTTTTCACTTAGAGCTATCTGGGAAGAAGAACCAGAGTATTGGGATATAGGAGCTTCTCCTTATTGCTCTTTCCCTTTCGCATCTTCTCTGTACTCTTCCCTTAGAGATGAACTATCAGCTACACCTTTTGAGTTTCTCATTCTTCAGTTTTGGTAAATTCTTGAGTTGGTTCTTTTACAGATTAGACAGTATTGGAATATGGAGACTAACTGATGAAAAAGAGGAGAAGAAAAGAGTAGGATATGGGAAGAAAGTGTACTTTGACTAAGCCTGGAAAGAGAGGCATTGCATAGCCAGCCCTACCCACTCAGTTTTGCGCAGTATCAGTGAGTAGCTGAAATAGGTAGGTCAGAGTTATGATGTGTGAAGGAAAATTTTCTGTGTAAATAGCTGAGTAAGAAACTTCAGGGACAATAATCTTGACAACACATTCTTGGGTCTTGAGTGAGTCTAAGAGTTTTAGCCTTGGTTTGATTCCTTCATCTTCTTAAATAATCATAGCAGCAAACACACAAGGGGGCTTTGGTAGAGCTCTTAGGCGGGAGAGAGGTGTGACTGGGTTTTGGAACTCATAATCTCCAACCACTGGAGGGAGCCAAGGTGGGAAGGAGTAGATGGAATGCAGTTCAAGAATCTTGCCCTTTACAAAGCCCAAGTGTTCTGGCACTTCAGCCTTCATTCCGTCTAGAGTCTTGAAGCACACCAGACTGTCACTCTTTGCTATAGACCAGAGATTCTCAAATACTCAAATCTTGTGTCTCACAAATCACTGTCAAGGGACTGGGCTCTCACCAGGATAGAAACCAAACTCGCCTATGTTTTTTAGCAAAGGACATTGATGTGTTTAGACAGCTTGTCAGCATATTTATGATTTTTGGTGAGTTTCAAGGACATGATCAATTGCAGAAAGGTTATTGGACATAAGTGTGATTGCTACAGAACTTCAAAGTAATTGTCCATAGGCTGGGGACCAAAATTGAGAGAAACATGAGATGTTTGTGCTTACTTCTAGTCTGCTGGAAGGTCATGGGTGGAGAATGGAGGCGGGGGAGAGTGGAAGGAGGGTAGGTGGGAGATGACACGTGGCGTTTGCAGATGGGCAAGGTCTTGAAAGAGGGCCAGTGTCAAGTCATGGAGAAGTGGTACACTAGGGAGTGAATGCATTGCCACTGACTCTGAAGGTAGCCTTGGGAAAGTTAGCTAACCTCCCCGGACTCCATTTTCCTCATCTGTACAATGGGGATGGTAATAATAGAACCTTGGATTTAGTAAGTGTTTAATAAAGGTCTCTTAATGTTATTACTTTGTTAAACTTTTTTTTTTTTTTTTAGATTTTATTTATTTATTTGACAGAGATCACAAGTAGGCAGAGAGGCAGGCAGAGAGAGAAGCAGGCTCTCACTGAGCAGAAAGCCAGACGCGGGGGTCAATCCCAGGACCCTGAGATCATGACCTGAGCTGAAGGCAGAGGCTAAACCCACTGAGCCACCTAGGCGGCCCTACTGTGTTAAACTTTTTTGAAAAATCTTCTATCTTCCTACTGCTATAAAGCTTAACCTGGTAAATGTTGTTGAACCTGGGCCCTGTCCCAAGGAAGTTTTATGGCTTAAATGTAAAAATAACATTATAATGAGGTTGTTCTCATATTCACAGAACTCTTAGAGCAAGGGGCCTTAACACAGATTCTAAGCAAACCGCACCCCAGTTTCCTTGAATTTTAAAGAAGAGATAGAAACATAGCCTTGGTGATTAAATTGAAAAGTTTGCAATATTTTCCAGTTCTGCGTGGGTTTTTCTGGGATTCGCAGACTGTTTTAACTTAGTGAAATCATATTTATTTATTTATTTATAATGTTTTATTCATTTATGAGAGAGAGAGAGCATGTGTGCCCTAGCACGGGGAGGGGCAGAGGGAGAAGGAGAAGCAGGCTCCCTGCTGAGCAAGGACACTGATGCTGGGCTCAATCCCAGGATCCTGGAATCATGATCTGAACCAAAGGTAGACACTTAACCAACTGAGCCACCCAGGCACCCCAACGACATCCTTTTTAATTGAGGGATTATAACTATCGGTTTAAATGTCTCTTCCTGTATTGACTGGCATCTTCATGGGGGCACAGACTATGTGCTTTCATCTGTCCTAGTTCTAAAAGAATTCAGAGTAAGTCCAGGGAAAATCAAAAGAAGACCTAAAAAAGGTATGATAAAAACCTACTGGTGCTTCCCTATTAGTTCTCACTAGATTTTCTTAAATGTCAGTTAGGAGAATATTATACATTTCATAGATTAATAGAAAATCGAGGTTGTTTTAGAGTGACTTAGCAAGAAATATAGGGATTTTGAGCAATAGTTTTAAAACTTTCAGTTATAAGATGACTAAGTTTGGAGAGCTAACATGCAGTAATGTGACTGAAGTTAAGAATACTGCACTTTCTACTTGAAATTTGTTGAGAGTAGATGTTAAGTGTTCTCACCACAAAAAAAGATAATTATGTGAGGTGATGGGTGTGTTAATTATCTTGATCATGGTAATCATTTCACAGTGTAGATGTACATAAAATCATCACATTGTACACTTTAAATATATACAGTGTTATGTGTCAATTATACCTCAATAAAGTCAGAAAAAATAGAATTGTCCTGCAAACCCCACAGTCACTGTCTTTGCTAAGGAAAGACTAGCCCTCAAAATAGAGATTGAAGGAATCATTCAGGGAAAAATAGCACCAGACAGGACATCCTTAAGAAAACTGGTACTGCTCTCATGAATCTTGCATCATTAAAGCTCCTTTTCTGCATCTCAGGGGTGAAGGCTTCTATAGGGATTGATTTCTATGTTTAGTACTAGGACATGCTTTGGGATTAAGTGAAACCATGAAGTTCTACAGTTCTGACTGAAATCCTACAAATCTTTTCACCTGGATATTTATAGGGTTCATTTGCGAGATTTTATAGTCTAGCTGTCATAGTTAGCAGACTTTGGATCAATTCTGCTTTTTTAGGATGTGAAGTTCTGCAGAGGGAACTTGTTCTTTCAGGGGAAATCAAACTAATGTTGAACTTCCCTTTGCCTGTTGTGAGTGGAGATAGCCCTGGACAGTTCAAGAGAGTACAAAACAGTACTTTAGCCATTAAGTATGAGAAACTTGGAAACCATTTATCTTGCTAAATGCTTCCATAGGCCATTACCATCTTCCAACTCTGAAATAGCTTAAGCCATGATAAGGTTGGTGAACAAAATTCACTTTGGACATTGAATAGGCTGGATTTCTCTGGAAGCATTTCTTCTCTAAAACCCCAAGACTCTTAAGGCCCACATCCCTTTGATCTTTGGTATTCTGAGTTCCCATTTCCTTTCTTCTATCATCTGGGTGTATAGGACTATATTCTGTCACTGTGAACTTGGCAAAGAGAAAGGAGAACTATGAAGGTGAAGTAGATGGCACCAGCTCTCTCACTAGAGGTAGCATGAATTCTCTATATCCTCTTTCATGCTTATGCACATTTAATTGGATTAAACAAATACCAAGTAATTTGTACATAGGGAGAACAGTTTTAAATATGTTAGGGTATAGAAAGCAGAGTAAGACTCCTCTGCCCTGAGGATACTTACACTCTAATGTACACAGAGCACAGTTTATATAGGGGTCCTCAAAGAGAAGACTTGGGGGGAAATCTGGGAAGAATTCCTGGAAACAGTGATGGAAGACAGTGTAGTATAGTTTTTAACTCCCAATACCAGACTCCTAGGATTCAAATATCAGATGGAAAATGTACAAGCTGGGTGATCTTGGGCCACCCTTCTGTGCTTCAGTTTCCTGAAAAACTGAGATGAAAACATCAGAGCCTACCTCACACAGGTGATGTGAGAATTGAGTAAGTTACTTGTTGGAGAGATCAGGGCCTCTTTGTAAGTCTGGGATAGTGGGAGACCCAGGGGAAGACTTTGGGAGAAGATACAATATTAGGTTAGTATATTGAATATATGAGGATAGACTGAAGCAGGGTAAGAGTGGAGATCAATGAGGACAGGATGGTTCTAGGAATTGAGGTGAAAGGCCTGAGCCTGAGTTCTGGCATGGAGGACAGAGAGAGAAGCAGGCAAGCAAGAGCCACAGTGCAGAGGTGGGCTCCATGGATGCTGATCAGATGGGCTCAAACAAGGAGAGAGAAGGAAGAGAAGTATGGAAGGTAATTTTGCAACTTTGATTTGTAGGGATAGAGTTTTGATGCTCACACTTGAGGAGTTTTGACATATAATTGGGTAAAGATGAAGAATTTGGACTTTCTAGTCCTTTTAGAGGATTGTTATACAATACAGTGGAAATTTAATTCTGGAGAACTTTCTGTTGTTGCTGCCAAGGGAAGTAAATGTTGAGTTCTCTTGATAAATAAGGAAGGGAAAGGAACAAACATTAAATGCCGCCCTGTCACTGATCAGCTGAATTCCTGCATAGCCTTGGGATTCTGGATGGGACGGGCTTGCGGAGGGGACACTCAGTTTGACCACAGATGAGGAAGCACATTACTCAGGCAACCAGTACAACCCAGGCAAAGGTGGGAGAAAGGATGTAGGAGATTGCATCCAAGTGGGTAGTTAGAAAGCTCAAAAGTTATCCATTTATTCATATGCCATCATCCATATCAGGTGAGCTTCCAAAATGTCAGAGTAATAATCTCACTGTTTAATAACAGAGATAGTGGGTAGTGGAGCAAGACAGGGCAAGCTCATTTCCCCTGAGGTTTGAAAAGCAGCACAGAAGAGGTGATAAAGCCAATGTCTATAGACTGATTGGAATCCCAGTTCTGTCAGGTACTATCTATGAAAGCTCAGAAAATTACTTCAACTCTAACTGAAATTTTTTTTTCCAGTTTTGTTGGCTCATATGGAATTTAAGAAACAAAACAAAGAAAAATAAAAAAGCCAAACTCTTAAATACAGAGAACAAACTCGTGGTTGCCAGAAGGGATTGGGGGATGGGTGAAATAGATAAAGGGAATCAAGAGCACAGTTGTCTTGATGAGCACTGAGATATATATAAATTTGTTGAATCTTTATCTTGAACACCTGATGCTGATATAATACCGTATATTAATCACACCTCAATAAAAAATGATGGAGAGAAGTTGGTCATTAGTTAAAAAAAAGTTTTATTGAGATGTAATTGACACATAACATTGTATAAGTTTAAGGTGTACAGCATCTTGATTTATGTATATATTGCAAAGTGATTATCACAATAAGTTAACATCCATCACATTACATGGTCACAAATCTTTTTCTTTGTAATGACAACTTTTAATATCTACTGTCATGGCAAGTTTTAAATATAAGGTACATTATTGTTAACTATAATCACCACACTGTACATTATACCTCCAGAGCTTATTTATTTTGTAACTGGAAGTTTGCACCTTTTGACCACCTTCACCCATATCCTTCACCCCCATCCCTCACCCAGAGCAACCACCAACCTGCTGTTTCAATGAAATTTTTTTTAACATTTACATATAAGTGAGATTATACAGTGTTTGTCTTTCACTTCTTATTATTTCTTTTAGCATAATGCCCTCAAGTTCCATCTATATTGTTACAAATGGCAGGATTTCCCTCCTTTTTATGACTGGGTAATAGTATTCCATGTGAGAAGTGGGAGTAATAGCACCTGCCACACAGTTGAGAGGTTAAAATGGTGGGTTTTGAAATACACAGAACCTAGCATGTATGTAGTAAGTTCCATAATTGTTAGTGATGATGGCCCTGTGTGTGCTGCCACTGTCCCATTGTAAGCCTTTCTGGGCTGAATTCCTTGGGTGTTCTAACCCTGTGCTTCCCAAAGCTTCAGGTAAGACCAACTCTGCTGAGAGGGGGGCCACACTAAATTTTTTAAATATATATTTTTAAAGATTTTATTCACTTATTTGACGCAGAGACAGAAGGAGGAAAGGAGAGAGTATAAGCAGGGGGAGTAGCAGAGGGGGGAGGGAGAAGCAGACTCCCCACTGAGCGGGGAGCCCTATGAGATGTGGGGGCCAATCCCAGGATCCTGGGTTCATGATCTGAGCAGAAGGCAGACACGCTTCACTGACTGAGTCCCCTTGGGGGACTCACTTTAAATAGTAGCCTTCTTTCAGCCTCGACTTGCTTGTAATCATCTAACCCACCCCCAGGGTGATCTTGATAAAATACCAATATCCATTTTATCTTTACAGAATATCACTTCGAGTCATAGCACCTCCACGTGTTCTCATGGGACACTAGGGGGGTAGATCAAATTTGATCTAACCCTCCTCCACCTGATATTCTTGATTTCAACCACATTGTGTTGCATGCAGAGCAGGCCTGGACCTTTATTTTTGGTTTTCTTTTGCCTTTTTATTGTGGTAGTAAAATACACATAACATAAAATTTACCAATGTAACCATGCTTTAAGCATGTGACTGAGGGGCACTAAGTGCATTCACACTGCTGTGCGGCCATTGCCGCTCTCCGTCTCCACAACTTGTTCATCATCCTAAACTGAAACTCTGTACATGTAAACAGTATTTCCCTATTTTTCCTTCCCCCAGCCTCTGGGAATCACCGTCTTACTTTGTTTCTTCATACAGTTTGCTATCCGTCATTTCAGGGAATCTTCACAACATCCAATGAAGTGGTGCTATTATCATTCCCGTTTTTCTAGGTGAGGAAACTAGGGCCCAGAAAGGTCACGTGACTTGCCCAGGTTCACATGCTAGGCAGCAGTAAAGACAATCTGATGTCGCCATACCATGCTGTTCCACGACAGTGCCTCTACTCAGGCTTTGTTTTCTGCCTGTCGTGTCCTCTCCTCCTCCATCTACTGGCTGAGGTCTTTTGGATCCATTGCACAATTACCTCAGACACCTTCTGGGAAGTTTCTGGTCCAGCAGTGATAATTCCATTGACTTGAATCAATGGACTTACGTAGATGTCAGTCTTTCCCATAAGCCTGTGTGCTGCCAGGGTGTAGTGGGCACAGGGATCAAATGAACGGCTGAAATTTCAGAATTGGCAGGACCATGCAAAGGGTTTATAGATGATCCAGATTTTTAATTGGAATATGACTGAGATCCAGATTTTTAATTGGACTATGACTAAGATTAGGAATTTAATGAATTCCTGCTTTCTTTCAGGGACATGTTCAGTTTTTACTGCATCATATAGAAACTGGAAATATCCTACCAGAATGTTGAAAGATGTAAGAAACATTTTGCTTCTTAGTATATTGACTCAGGCTAAGAGAACATACCATACAGAAGTCCCCAAACTGCAAAACCAGTAAGAGATGTATGTGTAGATGCGACTTTGTTTCTCTATCGTCTGGGTTTGCCTGCCTGTCTTCTTCCTGCCTTCTTTCCTTTTTTCCTTTCTTCCTTCTTCTTTCTCTCTCCCCTTTCCTTTTCTTTCTTTTCCTTTCCTTTCCTTTCCTTTCCTTTCACCTGTTTTTCTTTTAGGAACAGAACATAATTAGTAGGATAAGAGATGTTCAGCAACCTTTGGCTGTTCATCAGCATTTTGCCAGGTAGGACTCCGTGTTTTTTCTTTGACAGATTCATCCACCAAACATTTATTCAGCATAGGTTTTCTGCCAAGAACAATTTGGGATGCTGGGAATATAGCATTGGACACAAATCACCTGACCCTGTCCTCAGAAGGAACTGTAGAAGGTGCACAAAATGAACATCAGCATTGGTCTAGGAAAGAGTGGACATTTTACTTGTGGAGGTGTGTGTGCTCTTACATAGATAGGTTCATTTTCTTCAGTGCCTGGCTTCCCTATCACCTCACCTAGACCAAGGCCCATACCTGTGCAGTGAGAGCTAGCTAGAAAAATCTCAGATTCAAGAAAAGAAAAGCCATCCTTGGGACGCCTGGGTGGCTCAATTGGTTGAGCAGCTGCCTTCGGCTCAGGTCATGATCCCAGCGTCCTGAGATCGAGTCCCACATGGGGCTCCTTGCTCAGCAGGGAGTCTGCTTCTCGCTCTGCCTCTGCCTGCCATTCTGTCTGCCTGTGCTTGCTCTCTCCCCCTCTCTCTCTCTGATAAATAAATAAAATCTTAAAAAAAAAAAAGAAAGAAAAGCCATCCTTTGGGGATAATGTAAAGGTATCAGAAAGTCTGATCCTGTTTCTGGATCTCTTTTGGGTTATGACTTTGCCACTTGCCCTTTCCTGGTTTATGCTTCATGGTACTTGGCACACATGTTACCTAATTCAGTCTAGGTTAATTTTCATTCTTAATTTTAACCATTAGAAAAAGATCCCTTAAAATGGGTGAGTAAATAGAATCTTACGAGGTACAATTTTTGAAGAAAATTTTGATTGAAAATAAATTGGAAAATTCCATGACTTGGTTGATATATTTATGCCATATACATTTAACATCATTACTGTCTACATGAGAATTGTTAATATTTCATTTTCACTGTTTGAATATCTTTAATAAACCTTACAAGAGTAAGAGATGTTGATTTCATTCAAATTGATGAAACATGCCATCATGCATTTCCCCTTATAAGCTTAAAAAAATCCCCAGAGTCATATTGAGATTTGAAAGACCACATTCCTTTATGTGAGCAATTGTTTATTTAAAAAAAAGTGTGTGCATGTATGTCTCTCTCTCCCTTTTTCTCTCTCTCTCTGTATAAAAGAAGACTTGGTCCTTGATAATGCACAGCCAATTTTCTAACTACTAATGTATGGTATGATTATCCTCCACAATGGCATTTTAAATACTTTGAGGTTTTTATTTTAAAATAAACAAATATTGTAACCAGAGTAATAGCCAAAGATGGATTCACTGTTACATTCTGCTTTTCTTCAGACCCTATCTGGTTTTCTTTAGAATTCCATATAAACATTTTAAATGATGTTTACATGAGCCAAACACTTTCTGGCCATTATTGGTCTGTGAAGGCTGCAAGGGTTTCCTTCTCTTTGTCAGTTGGGCCAGGCTGACTGACAGATTGGTTGGGGGTGGGGCAGTGGGAAAACTGATCTGGAGGAGCCCAGTAAGGGCTGCTGCTGAGCAAGGATTAAATCTGCTGACCGGCTTCTTGGGCCCCCCAGTCACTGTCTGGGATTAGGCAGCTCTACAGAGAGGGCAGTTGTTCCTTGGTTACAGAGCACTAACTAGTTAACTTCAGCCTCTTCGGATGTGGCAGGGTGAAATGTGCTATCTTTCTTGCTATATTTTTCTTTTTATGAAACAGATATTTTTTATGATTGCATTTGGTTATCGCCAGAAACTACTGGTGACATTTTCAACTGAATCCTCCCCAGTTATGCTAGAACCTCTGATTCATCTATTGCTCTATCCATGTCATTTTTAGCAGCCCTGTTCTTTGCTCTCTTCCGATTGACTTCACCCCCCGACTGCTGTAATTTTTCTTGGTGAACCTCCCCAACCTTGTTTCCAACTTCTTAGTCAATCTTTACATTAAGGTCCAACTTTCAAGTACTTTTTCTGGCCAATATCCTTGGTGGCCTCTTGTCTTCCTCGGTGCTCAGGAAAACACCAAGCAAAGATCAATCTGAATATCTCCCTCATCCATTCCTACATGCGGGCTGTTTGTTGCTCTGGAGAAGATCTTGCTTCTGTGCAGCTGAGGACCACTCCAGAGTCACAATCTTCCACCACATGTTCATGATGAAGACATACATTAGGTGGCATAATAGCCCCACTCTGTCTTATGCCATGTTAGACTGATCCAGCTGGTCCACTTCATGGTGATGGATCTCAGGGTTCTCTCATTCTTGTCACAAGTGGCATTAAAGGACCTCTTTATTGCCAGTTGTTTGCCCTCGATTCCTTTCCTGAGAAGAGTGCATCTTATGGTCCTTTAGACTGTATACTACTGCTAATGTGACTAACTCTAATTAAAGCTATAATGTATTGGGTGGCTACTATGTGCTAGACACAATGCTAACCACATTTTATGTCTTTTAACTTAATTCTCACAGAAACTTTGGCACGTAGGTGTTATATAACTCAGACTTTACAGTTCAGATAATCAAGACTCAAAGACTAAGGAACTCACAAAGACTACACAACTCTGAAGGGATACAGTTGGGACTTGAACCCAGATCCAATTGATTTGAAGCCCGACCTCTTCACTGTTCAGCACTGGCTTCTGTGTTTGAGAGGTGTTTCTTAATTTTGAATGTTACACATATAACGAACTTAAGAAATGCAAAAAAAAAAAAAAAAGAAAATAACCACTCCTGGAAAACAATAAAATAAAATAACATATAAAAATAAAAATATGTTTAATCACATATTAAACATAATCACATATTAAACACATGCTTAATCACATATTAAATACATAGCCAGAGACACTTCTGGATGTTTTCTTTCCCTAGTCCTGTTTTCTACACAGGATTTTATTTGTTTGTGTATCATGTTGAACATGATCGGACTAATATAACATACACAATTTATGACCTTCTTTTTCACCTATATTATAACAAGTATTTTCTTTCCTAATGTAGATTCTTCACAAACATGCTTTTCAGTGGCCTCCACACTGATTTAAAAACATATGAAAAATCCACTGGGTAATGTCACGAATGCAGAGACTTTCCATGAAATAAGAAATGTAATCTCGGGAGGAAGGATAAAGGGAGTTCGATTCCTAGTGGCGGGACAGTAATACTTTAGTTCAAATTGAAGAATGCAACAAGTGTAGACATTTCACATGGAGCTTCATTAAAATTCAACTTTATAAATCCTCAAGCAGAATAAGCAAAGGTAGATGAGTCTGAAATTGTGGAGAATTTGTTGGAAAGGTCATCATCAGCCTTGAGTCATGTAAGTAAATTCCTTGAATTGCAATGCTGTATGTCGTCTTTATCCTGACATTTCTATTCCTCTAGGTTTGCATCCAAAGAAAGTCATGGTCTTGCTACTCTTTTGCCCCTCAGCCTTAATTCCCTCTATGGCTGCAGGGTGCATGATGTGTTCACTTTGATTCTAATTCAGGATTAAGCCTCTAGTGTCATTTAATCCTCATCCATTTCTACTGGGAGATGATGGCACATGTTTTCTGTGTGTCACACAGGCCCCAGATGTGGCCCCTGAAAATGTTTCAGGATTAAGAATTTAATGAATTGACATGACTACAGCTTTATAATAAGCCTCAGTGACTAGTAGGACACATCCTTTTACACTGTTGCTGTTCTTCAAGATTATCCTGGATATTTCTGACTCTTTGTTCTCCATAGGAATTGTGTAATTAACTTCTGAAGTCATATAGAAAAGTAAATCACATAGAAAAGTAAGTCTTAAGTCATATAGAAAAGTAAATTTCTGGGTTTTGACCAGAATTAAGTTAATTACTAGATTAATTGGGGAGATCTGATAGATTTATGATATATGGGGACTTTCTGTCCAGGGAAATGGCATATCTTTCCATTTATTTAGATCTTCTTTTGTCTGATTTAATAAAGACATTATTTTCTGTGTAAATAGCACATTTTTGTTGGATTAACTACTGATCACTGTAGTTTCTTTTTTCTTTCTTTCTTTCTTTCTTTTTTTTTTTGGCAGCAAAGCAAAGTTTATTAAATGACGAAGTGCAAAGCTCCTGAATAGGGAAGCAACCCAGAAGAGTTGCCACTTCGTTTTTTTTTTTTAAGTAGGCTAGTAGTTTTAAAAAATATTTTCATTATTGAAATATAGTTGATATACAATGTTATATGCATTTCAAGTGTACAACATAGTGATTTGACATTATGAGCTGTTCACCACAATAAGTGTAGTTCGCATCTGTCACCAGACAAGGCTATTATAGTATTGTTGACTACATTCTTTATGCTGCACTTTTCTTCTTTGTGACTTCTTCATTTTGTAGCTGGAAGTTTGTACCTCTTCATCATCTTCATCTACTTTACCCATCCCCCCACCATCTCCCCTCTGGCTACCATCAGTTTCTTTTCTATATAAAGAAACCTATAAATTTATTTTAAAACATGAAAAAGTGATTTGTGTAATTATAGATATATAACTTTTTTGGAAATATATGAGACCAAAAGTATGTATAGTGTAGTTTTAATAAATTATAATCTGATAATTGAAGTTTGTAAAATTAAAACATAATTTTCATAATCATTCAGCTATAGTTGTCTAATTTCCCTTGTTTAAACCTTTTTCAAAGGTTTCTTCTTTGATTCACAAATTATTTAGAAGTATTTTTTAAAATTTAATTTCTAAGTGTTCAGGGGTTTTCCAGATATTTTGTTATTTATTTATTATTGATTTCTAATTTAATTCTATTTGAGAAGAGAACATAATCTATATGATTTTAATGCTTTAAATTTACTGAAACTGGTTTTATTGTCCAGCATATTTTGAATCTTTATAATAGTTACACATAGAATGGAAAATATCTGTTCTATAGTTGCTAAGCATCGTGTTCTGTAAACACATGGGGCTAAGTTTGTTGGCAGTGTAAGTCTTCAATACCCTTACTTATTTTCTATTTACTTACACTATTGATTACTGGTAGAAATGTGTTGAACTCACCAGGTGAAATTATGGGTTTCTTTCTTTCAGTTCTTACTCATTTTGAAGTTTTGTAATTAGGAGCATATCTATTTAGGATTGTTATGTTTTCTTGATTGACTTATCATTGTGAAACATCCCTCTTTTTCCTTAGTACTATGCCTTACCTGAAGTATTCTTTGTCTGATATTAATTAGCCATTCAAGCTTTTTGTCATTAGGATATTATATATATATATATATATATTCTGTTATATATATATATATATATATATATATATATATATATATATATTCTGTTCTTTTACTTGTAACCTAGCTGTGTCTTTATAATTGAGGTATTTTGTAGACACTTGAATAGTTGACCCTTGAATGACACAGGTTTGAACTGCAAAGGTCCACTTATAGGTAGATTATTTTTTATGTAAATACCGGACAGTACTGTAAATGAGTGTTCTCTTCCTTATGATTTTCTTAGTAACATTTTCTTTTATCTAACTTACTTTATTGTAAGAATGCCGTAGATAATATACATAAAATCCAAAATCTGTGTTTATTGACTGTTTGTTTCCAGTAAGGCTTCCTCTCAAAGGTAGGTTGTTAGTAGTTAAGTTTTAGGGAAATCAAAAGTTAAATGTGCATTTTCAACTATGTGGGGAAGGTTCACTGCCCTAACCCCTCATATCATTCAAGGGTAGTTTGGTCTTACTTTTCTTTTTCTTTTTAAAAGATTTTATTTATTTATTTGAGAGAGAGAGAGAGAGAGAGAGAGAGCATGAACAAGGAGGAGAAGGAGAAGCAGACTTCTTGTGAACAGGGATCCCAAGGTGGGCCTTGATCCTAGAATCCTGGAATCACGACCTGAGCTGAAAGCAGATGCTTAACCTACTGAGCCACCCAGGCATCCCTATTTTTTTTTTTAAGATTTTATTTATTTGTTTGAGAGAGAGAGCATGAGCCCAGGAGATATGGGGCAGAGGGAGACGGAGAAGCAGGCTTCCTGCTGAGCAGGGATCCCGACTTGGCGCTCTATTCCAGAACCCTGGGATCATAACCTGAGCCCAAGGCAGACCTTAACCAACTGAGCCACCCAGGCACCCCTTGGCCTTACTTTTCTATCCAGTTTTAGCAGTTCCAGACGTAACGATTGTGTCCATTGACAGTTAATATAATTATCAGTATGCTTAAACTTTAGTCTACCATCTTGCTACATGTTTTCTGTTTGTCCCATTTGATCTTTGTTATCTTTGTCTTCTTTTTCTTCTTTTGGATTAAATGAGTAATTAGTATGCCGTTTTATCTTTTTTTTATTTATAGTTCATATCACATGAGTGTTTTATTTGTTGCTCTAGAAAGTTTATAGTACACATCTTTAACTTATTACTGTGTGCTGTGAACTCCTATTGTCCCACTTTATGTATAATGTAAGAACCTGACAACAGTACATTGTTTTCTCCACCCTTCCCTCATTTGCATTGTTATTGTCATAGGTTTGACTTCCACACATATTACAAGCCCTACAGTCCTTTGTTTTTATTTCAATTCTCTTGGGCATAAAGATAAAAAAAAATTATATTTATCTACATATTTATTATTGCCAGTGCTTTTCATGACTTTATGTAAATCTGAGTTTCCATCTGGTATTCTTTTCCTTTTACCTGAAATAGTTCCTTTAACATTTCTGGTAGTGCTAGGTACTGGCCTTACCTTCTTTCAGATTTTGTTCACCTGAAGGTGTCTTTACTCTCAACTTCTTTGAAGGGTATATTTTAGTTGGATATAGAATTCTAGTTTGATTCTAACCACTCCCATCCAGCACTTTAAAGATGTTTCATTTTCTTTTGGCTTGTGTTGTTTGATAAGAAGTCAGACAGAGGTCATTCTTTTTTCTCTTGTATTAAAAGTGTTTTTTATTTCTATTTGCTTTTAAGATTTTCTTTTTATAATTGGTTTTCAGCAGTATGTTTATTATATGCCTTAGTGAGTTTTCTGTTGTGTTTATTTTCTTGGATTCATTGAGCTGCTTGAATATATGAGTTTATATTTTTCATTCAGTATAGAAAATTTGACCAGTTTTCAAGTTATTTTGCCTCCTCTTTCTGAGAATCCAGTTACATATATTTTAGATTGCCTGATTTTATCCCACGGGCTCTGTGCATTTTCTCAGTCTTTTTTCTTCACTTTGCTGGATGAAGCTCAGATCTGTCTTCCAACCACACATAAGCTGTGATCGTTTAGTTTTGAATTTACTGGATTTGTTCTTTCCCTGATAGGTGTTCCTTGCTTGGTTTTGTAGAGTGTCATCTTGCATAGGCACAGGTTAAGTATTCACCCAAAAGTTCAAGGGACTCTATTCAGATTTCTGGGGTTTGTTTGTTTTGCCATAGCTTTTTTCTTTTTTTTTTTTTCAAAGATTTTATTTATTTATTTGACAGAGAGAGATCACAAGTAGGTAGAGAGGCAGGCAGAGAGAGAGAGAGAGGGAAGCAGGCTCCCTGATGAGCAGAGAGCCCGATGCGGGACTCGATCTCAGGACCCTGAGATCATGACCTGAGCTGAAGGCAGTGGCTTAATCCACTGAGCCACCCAGGCGCCCCTCATAGCTTTTTTCTTTCTGGTATTCTGCTCCACAAGTTCCAGCCACCTTGGCTTTCTTGAATTCTTATTTCTGTCTCCTAATCTCAGTGAGATCCCTGTACTCTTCTTGGGAGTCTGCTTCTTGAACCATGGTTTGAAACTACCTTTAGGTAGAAAGTGGGATTATTCTAAGGTCCGTCTCATTTTTGCTCTTATCTCAGGGATCACAGGCATGTGCTGCCTGCTGTTCAATGTTTCCAAATAGGTATTTCCTCTAATTTGTTTAGTCTCATAGTTGTTCATAGCAAGAGGGCTATTCCATGGCCATAAACAGTAGTCCCTATAAATTTCTCTTTCCATTGTATCTTCAAAAAAAATATTTTCTAATTTCTGGTATAAGGGAACAAGATTAACTTTTATATAGTAATCTGATATATAGCCATCTTGCTGAAGTATTTTATTATTTTAGGAAATTGCAGATCTCTTGGATTCTCTGTGTACATAATCATAGTGTTCATGAATGAGGATTTTTACTTTTCCTTTCCAAGAGTTATTGATTTTATTTCTTTTTCTTATCTAAATGTATTGGTTAGTACCTTTAGCACTATATATTAAATGTCTAAGTATGATCTTTGTATGCTTTTGGTTGTTTTCCTCTATCAGGTTAAGGAAGCTGCTTTATCTACCTAGTCTGTTATAATATTTTTTAAAAAAATTATACATGTGTTTTGAATGATATCAAATGCATTTTCAGCATTTACTGAGATGATCACATTCTTTTTTCTTTTTGTCTGATATATTGAATTATATTTTTCTAATGTGAAATTATCTTAGTACTTATAGAATTAGCCCCATTTTTAAAATACTGTCTTGTTTTGGGTTTGATAATTTTACTTAGGATTTTGCATCTGGATCATAAGCAAAATTGGCTTATAAAATTTTCCCTTTTGATGCTTCCTTTATCTGGTTTGGTATAAAGAATATACTAGGATTATAAAATGAGTTGGGTGAGTGACCTCTATGTTTTCTGGAATAATTTGCATGAAATATCATATACATATTATTTAAACATTTAGAAGTGTCAGTCTATGAATGCCTTAGGACTCTTTTATTTAGATTAGGTTAGGCTTTGACCCTGAGGTGATGTGTGAGTCTCATTATACAATTCAAAGCAGAGGACTTTGGTGATTTTAGGGCCATTTTTTATATGCTCAGGATTTCTGTGATAGCAGCAATAAATGCATATTTTTTCTATTGTGGTGTGGTATTGTGTTATAGATATGAAGATTTTAACCCATGTCTGTCTTTGTTTCATTAAGTGTTCTTCAAGTTAGTGGAAGTTAAAGGAATTTTAAGGGCATGGAGTTAAACCTACAGATATTTTGGGATTAAGTTGTGTAACTTCACAGTGTTTTTGTAACTTTTAAAAATGTATTCATTTGTAATGCTACTGTGAGTAACATTCATTGGGGATCAGACAACAAAACAAGTCTTCAACATCTACATAACTTATGAGAGGGTTATTGGTACTTAATGAAATTCTATCTTTAAAAGAAGTAGGCATTCCTTAAGGGAAAGGTGCTATGCAATTGAGAATTTTGATTAGTTTTATTGCTTTATTGTGATTCATCATAGACTGATTTCTTTGTAAAATATTGTTCTACTTTGATTTCAGAATTCTTTGTTACATCACTGAATAATGGATGAAGCTGAGAGAGAAAAAGAGAAGAGGTATGAATTCATAACTGACTGATATTTCTGTCAAAGCCCTCTCCCCTGTCTTTTGTATCTGTTTCACATCATGTAAAATCCTGCTTCCTTTGGGAAGCCTGACTCAGGGAAATTTGGTCTCTCCAGTGGGTTTTCGATAACTCCTAGCTCCAACTCAGTTATAAAACTTAGTGTGTTGACTATGTACATGACAGCCTCCCTCATCAAACTGTGTCTTCCATGACTTACACAGTGGCTGCCCGGAGCTGACACTAAATAAGTGCTTTACACTCCCTGATAGGGTTAGAAGTCTGTTTTGGGGCCGTGGTTTGCCTAGAGCTTAAATTCATGTATGTTTGAAAAAGATAAATAACCTTATTTTTCCCGTTCTAGCATCTAAAGTAAATTCCTGAATGGGAAGCAATCAGAGAGGGAGAGAAACTATGAGAAGCCCTTAACTCTGGGAAATAAACTGAGGGTTGCTGAAGGGGAGGTGGGTGGGGGGGATGGTGTAACTGGCTGATGGGCCTTAAGGAGCACATATGATATGATATGCACCAGGTGTTATACGCAACTGATGGATTATTGAACTCTACATCTGAAACTAGTGATGTACTATATGTTGGTTATTAAATCTAAATTTTAAAAAGATGTTAGTTATAAAAATAAATTCTAGTGCACTGATGGAAAAGTTTTTGTCCAGATTTTTTAGTATGATCTGTTTTTCAAAGGTAAAAAAAGAAAAAAAGCTCTCAATTAGCATTTTATTGCCCAGCCTTCTCTTTCAGATGAAGCAATGGCTTTGCAAGAGCCTCTTGAGTAATTATATATAATTTAGAAAGAATTTTCTTTAATCAAAAGTACTCTTGTAAAAGCAGGTAAGAATATATGGTGGAACAAATATCCACCATTTAATTCAAATTCTTCTGGATTTAATTTATTTTATATAATTCTTAGGTTACTGTGCTAGACACTGTGCTGGGTTTTGCTATGGAAGACACTGAAACAGATGTGGTCCCTACCCTCGAGGACCTCACAGTCTAAGGGAGATGAGATTGGCTTTCATTTCCTCATTCTTTTTTCATTGCCTCATTTTAATATTGACAGCTATTTTTGCCCTGTGATAGATCAAGGATCTGGGGGTTTTTTTGCTCAAAGTTTGACATTACCAACTCCCTTTCTCTGTTCTTATTTCTTCTCCATGCATTGTTTCATCATCTGAATTTCTAGACCTACCCTTACTGTTAACAACACTGATTGTTTTTTGTCACTTAGGGACGTACCTGATGTAACTGAAAATAAAAAGAAGGACCGGTTCAATGCCTTCTTCACGGAACTACGTGCCATGATTCAAGCTCATGGCTACCCTGTAAAAGGAGACAGATCTAAAACATCACAGAGGACGACTGCTGCTTCACAGGAGAAGGAAGGTTTGATCTGGGCACCCCAACCCATCCTTACAGGTTTTTGATTAGCCATATGGAAAATTGGTTGTGGGTGAGAAACACTTAGTTTCTCTCTCTTCAAAGTTTGTTTATAGTCAATGTTGAAAATATTGTTAAGGTTCATGCAAAAGTGGAACAAGGAAATGAGAATTAATAGAAGAATACTGGTTAGGGAGCCCGGGTGGCTCAGTTGGTTAAGCAACTGCCTTTGACTCAGGTCGTGATCCTGGAATCCTGGGATCAAGTCCCGTACTGGGCTCCCTGCTCAGCAGGAATTCTGCTTCTCCTTCTGACCCTCCCTGCTCTCTTGCTCTCTCTCTCTCATTCTCTTTCAAATAAATAAATAAAATCTTTAAAAAAGAAGAATACTAGGCAATAATAATGCAGATTTCTTTATCCTAGGCGCTTGAGGCATGTGGTAAATGTTGCAAAGAGAAACATGGCCCTGAGGGTGTAAAATAGTACCTATAATACTTAAGTAGGCTTAATTCAAAACATCTGAACAGGTTATACCCATTTGCATGTAATCATGCTGTAAAAATCTGTTCCTTAAAAAAATATTTTCTTGACCCCATGATACTTCTATTACTCTGTTTCTGTGGCCTCTTCACACCACAATTTCTTGAAAGGCCTGTAAAGGCTCTGTCCCCACATCCTCATCCCTCATTCTTCCCTCATTCCACTTCACTGAGGTCACACTGCTTGTTGCTCCAGTATGTCAAGTAGTCGGCATTTTTCTAAGTGGAATATGAGAAAGTTTAAAGCAGGAGAGAGTATGTGTTCTGTAAAGAATAACAGTGACCTTCACATCCCTGAATAATTTGGTCCTTAACTCTCCACATCTTTCTTGGCCTTTTAAAAACATTGGACGGGTGACCACTCCTTTCTTCTTGAAGTGTTTTTCTCTTGGATTCCAGAATAACACACTCACCTGGTTTCTCTCTTAGCTCACTGGCTGCTCCTTTGCTTTTTTCCCTTAATTTCCACCTTTCCACTTTCCCTTTCAACTTCTGGACACTGGTGTGCCCCAGAGCTCAGTTGTTGGACCTTTTTTCTCCTCTAGATACACTCATTTCCTGGGTGATCTCATCCAGTCTCTTAACTTGATGTGCTACCTGGATGTCAGTGACCCCTGCTTATTAAGTCCATCTTTACCCCTGACCTACATGAGCTGCATACTTGAGAACTGTACTCATTATTAAATCAGCAAGAGTTTCCTATGTGACTTCTTCTCTTGGATATCTAATAGAAAAATTAACATGGCAATAAAGGAACTCTTGGTCCCTCTCCACTCCATTGCCTGTCACCTCCACCCCCCACCTGGTTTTCCTTATTCCAGTAACTGATACCACCGGTCATTCTTCCAGCTTCCCAGGCTAAAAATATATCAATTATCCTTGTGTTCTCCATTTCTTTCACCTCCTCATCCAGTTCATAGCAAGCCCTTTTGGTTTTGCCTCTAAAATATATCTCAAATCCATTCACTTCTCCCCATTTCTATAACGTTGGTATACCAACTGAAACCAGGCCACCAGCATCTGTTGCTTTTGTAGATGCCTCCTAGGTATATTCTGCTTTCATTCTTTCTCCCCAATTTGATCTATTTTGCACAAGCAGCCATAGTGGTCTTTTATTTTTTATTTTATTCTTTCTTTATTTTTTAAAAGATTTTGTTTATTTATTTGAGAGAGAGAAAAAGAGAATGAGAGAGAGAGTATGAGAGAGGGTAGGGTCAGAGGGAGAAGCAGACTCCCTGCTGAGTAGGGAGTCCAGTATGGGACCTAAGTTAGGATCATGACCTAAGTTGAAGGCAGTTGCTTAACCAACTGAGCCACCCAGATGCCCCTATTTAATTTTTTAAAAAGATTTTATTTATTTATTTGACAGAGTAAGAGGGAGGGGTGGTAGCACAAGCAGGGGGAGTGGCAGGCAGAGGTAGAGGGAGAAACAGGCTCTCTGCTGAGTGGGGAGCCTGATGAGGGACTGGATCCCAGGACCCTGGGATCATGATCTGAGCCCGAGGCAGATGCTTAACTGACGGAACCACCCATAGTGTGCCCCCATAGTGATCTTTTAAAAAACATGTCATTCTAAAGGCACCTGGGTGGCTCAGTTGGTTAAGTGTCTGACTCTTGATTTTGGCTCAGATCATGATCTCAGGTTTGTGAGATCCAGCTCTGCACTGGGTATGGAGTCTGCTTAATGTTCTCTCTCTCTCTCTCTCTTTCCCTATGCACCTCCCCCCAAAACACATATCACTCTTCTGCTTAAAAGTATCTCATATTCCACTTAGAATAATGCTAACTCATTAACATATAACCTACATGATGTGGCCCTGCCTGTCTTTCAGATTTCATTTCCTACTACTCTATCCCTTGTTCACCCTATTGTAGCCACTCTGGCCTCTTGTTTGTAGTTTAAGCAGGCCAAATTATTTTCTGCTTTGCTTTACACTTACTGCTTTCTCTGCTCAAGATGCTTTGCTACCAGATTTTCCTGTGACTGTCTTCCTGTCATTCTTGTCCATGTGTTCATTACCTACCTACGCCCTCCATTCTGTAAGATACAAAAGGATAGTCACGTTTCTTGTCTTGTTCATACTATAAACTGAGTCTCTAGAACAGAAGAGCATATACGTAGTTGGAGCTCAGTAAATATTAGTTAAATAATGGGGCACCTGTGTTGTGCAGCTGGTTAAGGATCCATCTTTTGGTTTTGGCTCAGATTGTAGATCTCAGGGTCATGAGATCAAGCCCTGTTTCAGGCTCCGTGCTCTGTGCAGTGTTTGCTTGAGTTTCCTTCTCCCTCTCCTTCTGCTCCTCCATTTGTGTTCTCTCTCTCTCTCTCTCTCTCTCTCTCTCTCTCTGTGTGTGTGTGTGTGTGTGTCAAATAAATCTTTTAAAAAATTAGTTACATAAATGAATGAATGAGATTTAGTTTAATAAGAATTACCAAGTCCCTATTATGAGTTAAGTATTATGCTAGATACTGGGGTTTTCGTGAAGAATTGGATATGGTCTGTATCCTATAAGCCAAACAAGAATAAATTTGTGAATAATAGTAATATAAAAAGCTCTTTATGGTTGATTGATAAAATACATTGGTCTTATTTTCTTGGAAATATGTAGATTCTCTTTAGTCTTATCTATTTCTTTGGAGGGAGTGTAAGGGATGAAAATCGCTAGGTAGAGTTGAAAGTCAGTGGGGAAATGACTTCAGCAGTCAGGTGCGGGGGCATGTCATGGATTGTTTCCTGAGCTCGAGTAGCTGTACCAGAATTGAGTTTCCAGGCTGGAACAGTGGTCAGAAACACTGACCTTGAAGCATTTGTGCAGTTGGTGTGGTTTATTTTTATATTCTGTCATTTCCCAGGCAGTTACACACCTGCTTTTCATTGCCTCTTTAGTGAGGGTTCTGAAGCTTTTCTGCTCATGCTTGGTCTCCTTCTTATCCAAATCTACTGATAGGAAAGGATCTGCGACTTATACCCACTGAAAAAACAAGCTCTGCTCTCGGAATTATCCTTGTCAGGGGACAGAACATTTTTTAAAGGGATCAAAGTTGTATGCCATGGGTCTCTGTTTTGTGAGGAGCAGAAACTAAGTTATTGACATGCATTAAAAATAACTGGAGATTGGAGGGCTGTGTCAGGGAAATCCCTGTGTTAGTGCAGTTAGTGGAGTAGGTGGGATTAGAGAAGGTAATGTGGGGAGATGTTGGTAGCAAAGGTTCTGAGTGAGCACAGTAGCAGAAACTGTTCATTGGGAAAACTAGAAGAACTTGAAGAATGAAGAAAGATGGACGAGAGATAGAACTTTGTTAACAGCTTTGAAGAGATATGAGATAGGGCTTAAAGATATTCTAGTTAGGTATCTTGATCTGCTTAGAGCCCTTGACACAGTGTGTACTTTCTCTGACATATTATGATTACTAGCTTTGGTGGAATGCAGAAGACGTAAAGAAGTCGAGAAAAGAAAAGAACTACAGGTTGAAAATCAGTTTTTGGAGAGGTGTGTACAGTGGAAATTGAGTTGGATGATCTTCAAGGTCTTTTTCAATTTGGAACACTTCTCTGTTTATGATCATTTATAAGCAATTAGTTAGTCCACATCAGCTCCTTCATTAGCACTCAGCATTTTCTCATGAGAGTCTTTTCTATAAAATTAATTAGAACTTTGAAAAATCTAATACCCATAGCTAATCATTTTAATGTGACAGTTTTCTATCTTTTCTTTGTTTTTCTAAAAAGGCAAAGTCAATCCAGAAACCTCCAGAGAGCAATCCAATTGGATTCCATCATTTCATAGCTATGAAGACTTCAAGTGTAAGACACTACAAGTAAGAGGGGATTTGTTCTTGGATTACCTCATATGCTAGAATATGTTCAATAGAAGATAAAGAACAGTGTTTTTCGCAGTGTGGCTAAGAGACCATGCATATCAGGATTACCCAGAGAGCTTGGTAAAATTCCAGATTCATGGGACCCACCTTAAATTGTCTGAGTCAGAATCTCAATTCTGGTAGGGCTAGGAGCCTGCATTTCTTTTTTTTTTTTTTTTTTTATTTTTTAAAGATTTTATTTATTTATTTGACAGAGAGAAATCACAAGTAGTCAGAGAGGCAGGCATAGAGAGAGAGAGAGGGAAGCAGGCTCCCTGCTGAGCAGAGAGCCTGATGTGGGACTCGATCCCAGGACCCTGAGATCATGACCCGAGCCGAAGGCAGCGGCTTAACCCACTGAGCCACCCAGGCGCCCAGGAGCCTGCATTTCTAGCAGGCTCTCCAGATGCTGCATATGTCAACTGATTTTTGAAAAACTCATCTTGAGTGACAACAAATACGAATAAGTCTTTGTTATGGGCAAATTAAGTAATATCTGGTAGATCCCTCAACATAGATTGTTAGCCTCTAAATAACACCTTCAAGTCTTACCTTTTCCCCTCCAGGACCTGATGTGTTTATGGTTTCTATCTCCAAGGAAACTGGTTAGCTTCACTGAGTTCAAAACCGACAAACTAAAGCCTGAATGACCATTGCCTTTTGAGACAGACAGATACAGTTATGAATCATGTCTTTGTCATTTACTTGCTCTGTATCCTTGAGAGAGTTACTGCCTCTGAGCCTTGATCTTTTTCTCTGTAAAATGGGTATTAAAAGTTTTCTTTCGCTGGGTTGTGAGAATAAAGTGGATAAAATGTCTAGGGACTTCCTCACTCCCTTCTCCATGTCGTTCAGTTTCCTGTGTTTTCCATCCCCGTTTCTCTCTCTGTTGTGGTCTGAGTCATTTCTTCAGCTGTTTTCTGTCCAGCTATGTTCTAGCATAGTGAATTTTTATTTTTGATGATAATATTGTTTCTAGACATTTTGTTTCTTTTTCACATCTGCCTGGTCAGTTTTGAGTCTTTTGTTCCTTCATCATATTTTCAGATTTGTTATTTATTTAAGCCATTTAAGCAAATTTATTTTATATTCTATCTTCAATAATTCCATTATCTACTGTTCCTGAATCTGATTCTGCATTTTATTATTTGTACTGCCCCTTGTTTGTGATGTTTCATTTCTTCCTCTGTTTGTTATTGATATCTTATTATAAACTCATGTTATTTGGAACTTTATCCACAAGAATTATTTGAGCCCTGGTTTTAGGATGATTCTCTAGAGATTATTTCAGTTTCTTTTTACTAGATGTCTGCGGTCAGGAACACCTTAAACTGAATAATGGGCTTGGGCTGTGCAAGTCTACATAGGTAGTTCATGAATTCCAGCTCCAAATCTCTGTGAGTGTGGGTTTCTGTTTAACAATTCTCAGAAGAGACTAGTTTTAGTTTTCCCTCTCTAACCAGAGCCGAAACTGAGGCATACATGTGCATTCACAGTCTTTCTTGGATGGATAAGATCTCAGCGTGCTGAGAGTGTTACCCTTTGGGAAGCCAGGTTTTATGCAGAAGTCTCTGATTTCACTTCCCACCTTGTGTAGCCTGGGTTTGCTTTCTCTCCCCCAAACTCTATGCCATCAGTGTTGTGCAGATATTTCCAAGGCAAATACAGGCTCTAGTATCCCCCTGCCTTTTAAATCCCATGTTGTAGTCATTTCTGATACCAGATTGTTTGTTTTACTTTACAATAAGCTTGGTCTCTTTTTGAAATATAACTTTTTATATACTTTATTCATCATTTATGTGTTCTCTACCAGGAGGCATTTGTTTGGATATCAAATCCATTATATAGCAGGAAAATAATGGCAATATCCATATTTATAAGTAGATGACTAAACTATTCACAAATAAAAATGCCCTGCAAAATATTCTTAGCATTTTTTAAATTAATTTTGAATTAAATGTGAAACAACCTACATACGGAAATGAATCTTCATAGCTTGTGTTGGAGAGTTTTGTGTTAATTGGGTATACATTAAAATTTGTTTGTCTAAGTGACACATCATTTGATAAACATATCATGCTTAAGGTTAAGTAGATTCTGTGTAGGAGGCAGAATAATGGAATTTTAATTAAGTCTGTGCCTGCTTTATTGATATTTAAGGACCACAATACATTTTCAGTGTGCTATTGTAATTATTTATGCATTTTGAAATAAAACTATCATTTTATTATTGTTCCACTATTTAATTACATTATTATTCTCTCTTCATTAGTCATTAGATGGCTTTATGATAATACTGAGCACAGATGGAGTGATAATTTTTGTTGCTGAAAACATCACTTGTCTCCTTGGCCATTTACCAGTAAGTTTTTCCAGTTTGGGGGAAAGGATCATTCTGGTTTATTATTTAGAGGTTCATCATTTGTTTTCAGGAGCATACAAGTCATCAGAGATGTTATCTCAGTGTTGTCAAAACATGCACTTCTTTTATTGTCATCTTCATTGGTTTCAGTTTTAAATCCATAATAAAAAATTCTAATATGTGGTAATTCAATACTGTGTGTGTGTGTGTGTGTGTGTGTGTGTGTGTGTGTGTGTGTGGTTTCTAAAGATTTTATTTATTTATTTGAGAGAGAGACAATGAGAGAGAGCATGAGCGAAGAGAAGGTCAGACGGAGAAGCAGACTCCCTGTGGAGCTGGGAGCCCTAAGTAGGACTTGATCCTGGAACTCCGGGATCATTACCTGAGCCGAAGGCAGTCGTCCAACCAACTGAGCCACCCAGGCGTCCCTGTGTGTGGTTTCTAAACTGCCCTGAAGGTAATCTCCAAAGAATGATGTGCTTTTTGAAATGGCAGTCTCCTCAGAATCAGTGGATAGCTGCCAAGGTGACTGCTTTGCAAGGCAGCCCTCACTGTGATGGATGTGTTTGATTCTGTACATTTCTTTAAAGTCCACTATATACAGATTAAACAATGAATGTCATGATTTGTTCATGCTGGCTCATGGCATCTATTCCCAGATATGATTTGCTTTTTTTCTTTATATTGGAGAACAAATTACAATCTTATTAAAAAAATATAGAAGTGATGACATAGTTTAGCTGGAGACATCTACCCATGAGTTGTAGTTATGGTCTATGGTGTCCAAAAAGGTCACTCTGTCACTATACCCCTCTTCAGGAAAGCTTTCTCTCTCTTCACAGGACTGTTGACTTAGAATATGTGATTTCCAAAAAAATTTTCTGGACCTTCAGGTTGCACATCTAACAAATATGCCACTTAAATATGAAACTACTACATTCCTTCTCATTCCATTAATGTGAAGGGAAGATATCTAGAATACATCCTCCTCCACTCCTGAAATCTCTGTCATCTGGCTAGTTCTGTCAGTCATATTTGGATTGTTGCTTTCATTGTATATTCCTCATTCCACAGAGTTGTCTAAAGAACTTGACAAACCTTGACCCAGAGATCTATATAGTACTTGAGTTTGAAACATGTAAATTAATAGTTTTGTTACATTATTCTTTAGTTAAGTTAGAAGTGGAAGATGAGAAGTTTATTCAACCAGTTATGCTATTCCAGCCAGCATGTTCCATGACGTGGCTAGAATCATAGACGTTTGTTTTGTTTCTACTCTTTTCTCTTTATTTACAGATAGTATGATACATAACTTTAGTTCTCACTCTTTTTCCTTTTTTTAGAAAACATTTTACATGTTCAAATTTAGCTTCTATTTGTAGGATGTCAAAAGAGCTGAATAAAATGCTAGAGATTTTCATTGAATTGGACTTATAGAAGAAGGATGGTCTTATTAAATCTATATTAAAAGAAAGAATGTATGAGTATGATATATGACAGGTTAAGTTTTGTTATAGTGAAGACCAGAAAGCTTCCCAAATTCTTGTATTAGATATTACTTAAACCAACTTGGTCATTGAGTGAGACTGGTAAATTTTTCCTATTAAATGAGGGTTTTGCACAGTGATGGTCTTAGTTGTATTATCCTTGTTTCTTCATGTAGTTTGGCTCAGAGTTTCCACGCAAGGGAATCTTTTACCTTTCAGCATTTTAGGTAATAATACACACACAGGGCCTCACCCTAATGTAGGGGTGATTACCTGGAGTTGATTACCTGAAATGGGTATACTTAAAAATAAAGCTATGGCTACTAGGTCTGTACATAAACATTAAATGAGAATGAAGTTATACAGCCTTGCTGAAAAAGACTAGCTGAGGCATAATTTCACACCTTCCCTCATTAAATCCTAAGTCTTCTTAATTTGTAACAATACACAATCTTTTTCCAGGCTTTGATTAAAAATTTCATTTTTTAAGTCACTTATCTTATATTAATATAGAGACAAAACAATTTCTAGAGTATTTTCCTGGCTCTGGGAATCTACAGTTTCATTAAATACCAAGATACCTCTGTCTCTTGGGCAACTCTAAACTGATAGCATGGTGGATGGAAAGAACTTTGTCTTTGAAGTCAGATAATCTGGAGATTAAAATTTGGCTCACTCAATAGCTACATGGATTTTAGTTTCTCATCTGTAAATGTGGAAAGAAATACTACCTAGAGAGTGACTGGAGGTGGGCTATTACAAATGTGGGGCTAGTAAAGACCTGCCTTATCAGGTGATGTTTCAACAGAAGCCTGAATGCAGTATGTGAGTCATGCAGATAACCAGAGCAAGTGTGTTCCAGGCAGAAGCAAAAGCAAGTCAGGAAGCACTAAAGCACAAATGTGCTTGATGTGGAAAAGTACAGTAGAGGGGCCATTGTGAAGGGAGTACCGTGAGCAAAAGGAAAAATACTAGGAGGTGATGAGAACAGAGCAGCAACAAAGGTCCCTTGTTCAGGGTTATTGTAATGACTGTGCCTTTTCCTCTGAGATGGGAGAAAGCCATTGTGGGGGTTGGAGCAGATGAGGGAAATTATCCGAAATTTTTGGGGCATCACTCTGGCTCTTATGTTAAGAATAGGTAATGGGTTGTTTGTATTGTTTCTTAAATCCCACATATGAGCAAAGGAAAAAAAAAAAGAGAGAGACAAAGCAAGAAACAGACACTTAACTAAAGAGAACAAACTGATGGTTACCAGAGGGGAGGTGGGGGTGGGTGGGTGAAATGGGTGATGGGAATTAAAGAGTTCTCTTGTTGTGAGGAGCACAGGTGTTGTATGGTAGTGGTGAATCACTATATCGTACACCTGAAACTAGTATGGTCCTGTATGTTAACTTTACTGGAACTTAAAAAAAAAAAAAAGAGTAGGCTATGGGAGCAGGCATGAAAGGTAGAGAGTCCATTTGGAAAGCTATCACAACAGTCCAGGCAATTAGATGGTTGGATGTTGAAGTCATCAGTGTTTTGTAGGTAAAATAAGTTTTGCTGATGGATTAGATGGGGGTGCGACAAAAAGATGTGAAGAGTCCAAGGTATGGTGTTGTAACACACACAATTATGACCAAAATGATGGCTTATTATCATCATCATGGTATTAAATTTATATCTGAAATATGCCATCATATTTTTCCAATCATTAATTTTCCTTGACAGTGTTTTCCTTTGGAAAGACTTGCAGTCACTTGTAGTACTAGTACTTCCAAGCAGCCTGCCCTTCTACTCACCTTACTTCATCACTCCCCCGCCAAGAAAAAATTAAAACTGGGAATTTACATGTAGTTGTTCTTTTACAATTTTTACATAAATGAAACTTTTCAAACACACATTTCCTCATGGAAAGAGTTTCTCAGCATTGAGTTTTTAAGAAACTTTATCAGGTTTTGAATATAGGTATATGGTTAGTTCATGATAATTGTGATGAGTTTTGCTCTGTTCTCCCTGCAGAGCTTATAGCATAGTAGGGAATTATCAGTGATGAGTCTTGTTTGATTCAAAATGCAATCTGAATTTCATGCAGAGGCTCTTCTCCTTCCCTGTGCCCTATACAGTTGAACAGTTTTCTAATGCTTGTTTAATGTGAATGTCTGTGCCAACAAAAAGATATATCCAGGCAAGGATATCCAGGCAAAGATATCCAGGCAAGGCCTGGATTTTCAGTAAATGTCATGAAGCGGAGTAAATTCTTTTACTTTTTTTTGACACGATTGAGGCCCACCATACTAATATTCATGGGACAACTAATGGGTATTTGCACACTTGACTTCTGAGAAACCTCCTTAACTTTTCACGGGTATTTATCCTTGCTTCATTAAGCTTTGAGTGCCTTGATCTTTCTACCTTGTGTAGTAAGAAGAGCAAATCCCAAAGATTTACAAAAATAACATGGTGTTGATAATGTTTTCAGATTTCTGCCCTTTAACTATGGAGCAGGACCACTGGAATGATTGTTACATTCACTTTTTTAGTTGGTGGTCAATTATAAGGCATTAATTGTCACTATCACGTTCCTCAAAGAATGTGGTTAATTAATAAGAAACTAATTGCCAGTATTTCCATCCAAGGGAATGTACACTATCACAAGACTGCTCACTTTGAATTCTTTGAATTCTTTTATTCAGTGCTGTCCTTTATTCTACTAATGAAAGAACTGGTGAGCCATGGCACTTTGTACCTCTTGTTACAGTTTTGTTGTATAGTTAGCATCATCGTTTTGTGTCTGTCTCATCTGCCTTACTGAACTGTGTAGTCATTAAAATTAGAATTCATGTCAGGATCTTCAATTTTAACCCATGTAAGTACTCAGTAAAAAAAAAAGAAATTGATAAATTACTTCCTGTAGAATGTTCACAGGGTAGAAACTGGCCCAGTAGCAAGTCAGCTGCTCCTGATATCAATTGGACTTGAGGAAGCTATGGTGTAGTGGAGGAACAATGGATATAGAATTAGCTGGGTGGACTTGGGTATGAATATTATCTCTGAACTTCTGATGTCTCATTAATTGGACAAGCCTTAGTTTCCTCTTAAACAAAATAGGGGACAATTCTTCCTCTCACAGGGCATTATGTGAGCTAGTTTGCGTGAATATACCTAGCACAGTATCAGGCATAGAGCTGTTGTTAATCATGTGTTAGACAAACGAATGAATGAGTGGTCTCCACTGACCAGAGGTAACTTGATTTGGTTCCTGAAGTTTATTTTATAACTAAACCGATGAAGGAATTTTTACTGAAAAAGTTAGGTTTAATAAAAAATGTCTCTATTCTGGGAAGTAAATTTCTTATTGGGTGACTTCCATTGTCAAAATTTATTGCCTGCTAATTCATAATGTTTTGTTTGCTAAATTAAGGTAATATTTCTGTCCTGAATTGAGCCATGCTTTTTCTTGATTGAGACAGGATCCATCTGCTAATTTGAGCATTGGCTAACTCATAGGCTGGCTTCTACAAATGGGCCATAAAAATATATTTCTGAATTTTGACTGTATATTATTAGTATTAATCAGTTAAAAATTACTTGAATTTGTGGTTCATCACCCAAAACCATTATTCAGCTACAAAGAATACTTTGTTTTTTATTTTGTTCCTATCACATTAAAAACTCATAACTTAATGCCTAATATTCAATTTATCCATGTGTCACCATGTTTCAGCTACATGGTACAGCATTATTCATTCATTTAACCAACATTTATTGAGTGCTCATGTGTGTCAAGCTATGCTCTAGGTGTTGAGGATGTAACAGCGAGTAAGACAGCCAAGGTCTCTGTTCTAATGCAATTTACATTTTACTGAGGGAGGCATAATAAACACAAAAACATACACTATAATGTCAGGTAGTGATGATTATGCTATGAAAAAAAACAGGAAGAAAATATCAGGAAATTGGTGTCATTTAAAATAAATTTGAGTAGAGAGTTGAAGTAAGGGAAAGCATCATTATAAATATTTGGGAAAAAATGTTTCACATTGACCTAAGAGCAAGTTTAAGGGCTCCTATTTGGAGTATTTCGAAATGAACAAGTACTTTGGCTTTTACTTTGAATAATTTGGGTAGCTGGTGGAAAATGTTAAGTAGAAGAATAACTTGACCTGACTTATGTTTTAAATGAAACACTGTAGCTGCTCTGTGAAGAACAGAGTGGGAGCTGGGGTGTGGCAAAAATAGATGTAGGGAGACCAGTTAAGTCTGTTTGTGGTAATCCAATCTAGAGAGAATGGTTTAGCCCATGTGATGAAAAGTGGACGGATTCTGCCTGTATTTTGCCTGTATTACCAACAGAGTTTGCTGATGGACTGGGTTTGGGGTTTAAGAGAAAATAGGCAAGTCAAAGACAAACATGTGGGTAAATGTTGGTGCCTTTTACTGAAATGCAGATGAATGAGGGAGGATCATGTTTTGTGAGGGAAAAGATCCAGATATGGTGTTTTGGATATCTTAAAATTAAAATCCTATTAGACATCTAAGATATCTAGAAGAGTTTAGAGAGAAGTCTGGGCCAGAGGTGGGAAGATAGGTGGTATTTAATGAGCTAGAACTGGAAGAGCCCACCCAGGGAGGCAGTACAATGAAAGAGGTCCAGTGACATGGCTCTAGGCACTCTGATGCCAAGTAGTCAGAGAAATCTCCAGCAAAGAAAACTGTGAAGGTGTAACCTTTGAAGCAGAAGGATATCCATATTTATATGGCATCCTGGAAACCAAGTAAATGAAGAGTTTCCAGAAGAAGAAGGGATTTGTTGAATCAGATGCTTTGATGTCAGGCAAGATGAGAGTTGAGAATTGACCATTGGATTCGGCAGTGTGGAGCTCACTGGTGACCTTGACAAAGTTGGAGTGGTTAGGTAAAAATAGTGATTAATGTGGTTTCAAGAGAGAGTGAGAGCTGAAGAAATGAGAGGCAGCAAGTATAGTTTTTTTTCAAAGATTTTTTTTTTCTAAAGTAGACCAGAGAAGTGCTGGGGGAGAGAGTGTAAGGCCAAAGAAGGTTTTGGATTTTAGAAATTTTGTGTTGTTTTTGTTTTTAAGATGACTGGTATTATAACATCTCTGATAAAGCATTTGCATGCTTTGGGAAAGTCCTGGTAGAGAGGGAAAGCTTGACACTGTGGGGAACAAGGAGAAATTTCTGGAATGATGTCCTTGACTAGTTGAGAAAGGATGAGGGGCAGTGCACTAGTCTTCATTGGAAGCTTAGTCATTGGAATAGGAGAAAAAGTAGGTTTCTAGCCACAGGAACAGAAAGGTTGGTAGATCTGATAGCAGGAAGATACTGATGTTTCTTTTACCCTTTGCTTTTAATTACAATAAGAAATGAGATCCCCAGCTGAATATGAGGAGGATGGGGGAGGGTTGGAGGTTTGAAGAAGGAGGAAAAGGCAAGTCATGGTCACAATGAAGAGTAGACAATTTCCAGGCAGATCTGAGTGACCATTTAAAATAACATACAGTATGGTTATGGACTTTTCTCCATAGATAATGCAGTTGCTTGGGTGAAGTTATAAGGTAGATGAAAAGTTGAAATGAACCAGAGTTGGGGTTTTCCCAGGCAGATATATCAGAAAGAGAGAGAACATGGAAGTCATTATAGTGATCCACCAAGGAATCTGAGCTGGGTAAGGAGGGATGTGACAATTTGCAAGAGATAATGTCCAGTGAAAATGTGATGGGAATTGCCTGGACTGGAGGTCTCAGTGTGTGGAATAATTGTTGAAGTTGTGGGGTATTTACATGAGTACACTGGAAAGGTAAGGGGTAATGGTCATGGAATGGGATAATGTGAACGGAGACAAGTAGAAGTATAATAGGTATGACCACAAGATGGCTGAGAGGGAGCGGATGATAAGCTTACTGGAGGTAAGGAGGCAGAGGAAGTGACCAGTAGTAGCACATATAACAAAATGTATTTTCTTTCTTTCTCAAGAATGAGATTATAGGTAAAAAGTTATTAAGTCTTCTGCCTGATCATGAGAAAAATGAAGTCTACCGAAAGATTGCTCTCAAACTTCCTTTGTCAAACTCAGGTACAGATTGTTTTTTCTCAGTTGTAAGTTCTTAGATTTTAAGAGACAAGTAACAGTCACTCAGAGGAGTAATAAAAATGAAAACATTAGGGCCAATATAGTTGCTGATTATATATTAACTTAATATGATTTCACAAATTATATTTTCAGTATTAAAAAATTTCTCCTCCATTAAATCTTGCTCTTTATCATGAACCCTGATTATTTCAGCTTTTGTATAATTGCATTAGTGTTATATAAATAATGTTCTAGCTGGTATTCCACTCTACGGATACAGAATAGACAGTTATGCAAATGCTACTGTTCCTAGAAAGAAAATAATATTTTTGTAAAATCTGTTCTAAGTAAGACAATAGTCCTATGAAATAATCCTGCCAAATATGGTAATGTACAATTGTAAACTTGTTTTATATTTGTTTTTTTTTTCCTTAGTGGGAAAACATATTGATTTTTGCTGTCATTTAAAGAGAGGAAATGTTGAACATGATAGTGCACCTACTTATGAATATGTGAAACTCATCCTAACTGTACAAGATATTTTAAATGGTAAGCAGTTAAGTTTTTATCTGATCTAAATGAAATTAATGGGTTACCTAGCCCATCATTGCTAACATAAACACACTTCTACTGTTGATTCTTTCACATTCTCTGATATTCCTATGAGCACAGGTTTTAGTTATAGACAATCAGACTTTTAAAAAAAGAAGCCCATGATTTAAAAAAAAAAGGCAGAGTAGACAATAATGGTGCAGACATTAATGGATTACTAAGAAAAGGACCAAAGGAAAGCTCTGATTAAAAAGAAAGAGTAAGGTGATTATTCCAAAGGATCTCATTGTTTTAAAAATGGACCTGATAATATGAAGCACCTTGCTTTTAACTGTCTCTGATCTTTATCTCTGAGACCAGAATTTGGGATAGATAGCTTAGATACTTACCTGACACTAATAAGAAAATACACGATATTATATTTAAAATATGTTTAGTTATATTTAATGATTTCATTTCTCAGTTCCTTGTTCATTAAAGTAACTTTCATTTTTGCTATTGCAGTTATGAATAGATAGAAAATTTGTGCCAGAAGACACTGCTACTAAATCAGTACCCAAAAATCCTTGGGCTTTTAGTGTTAATTGTTCAGGCTCTTTGAATCTGAGCAGAGTGCAGTGTTACTGTGAAACAGTGCAGTGAGACTGTGCAGTGAAAGGAAGGGGGGTTTTAGGAGATGATGAGGACTTGAAACAGAAATATATAATACTGTCCAGTACAATGGAGCAGCTTACTTATGAGAGTTGTAATTACTGTTTTATTTCTCTGAGGAAAGTAGAAAAGAGAGGGAAATAGGGGAAACTCTTGAAAATGGAATACTTTTTTACAGAAATATCTAATGTATGTTATAAAATTCTAATCCTTGTTGGATTCCTTATATTCTTAAAAAGTATATTACTTATTCAATTAAAAAGTATATTACATATTCAATTCAATTAATAGTGAAATTTACAAGGTAGGACCACATGGTAACATGGTGGACTGAGCTAACAAGAATGACTCTTTCCTTCTATGAAAACAAGGAAACCGTTTTTAAAACATAACCAAAGAAGTTTGATGCATAGCTAAGCTTAAAGAAAGGGAGGTTCATGGGTGCCAGAAATTACAGGATAAAGTACAAGACTCTCATGGTAACAGGAGGCCTAGGTGATGGCCTAGGTGGGCTGTAAATCATATGTGGGCTCCATTGGCTGGGGTCTACAGTTCTAATAGTCATTCAAGGACCAACACATAAAACCTAGAGACTTCGAATGGTCAGAAAATTGTGTCCACTGGTCTAAAGGAAGAAAAAGTTTGCCATCTCCCTCAGAATTTGAATGGAAAAAAATGTGTCATTTATAAGAAATCAAAACCCAAATCTGTGTTGCATGGATATGGGATGTAAATTTACAAATTTTAAGGTTTCGGGAACTGTAGGTGAAGAAATGAATATAAATACTGATTTTGGGCCACTAAAAACATCTAGGGCTTGAACCAGAGGTAAATAGCCCAACAAATATGTAAAAAGGTGCTTAAATTCACTAGTAAGTAAAGAATGAAAAATTTAAAAACCAGTGAGATAGCACTGTACACCCATCAGAATGACAGCAATCAGGAAGTGTGAATAATAAGCAAATATTGCTGAGGAGGTAAGAATTAAAACACTAATACAGCATTGAGAAAAATGTAAACTCATGGTACATTCCTGAAACACAGGGTGAACTTAAATTGTTAATTATCCAATGACTCGGCAATCCCCATCACTGGATGGAAATATACCAGAGGCGAACTTGCAGAGATCTGTGTCGAAGGGGACATGTACAATGAATGTCATATAGTTGTTTGTGGTAAGGAGGGAGTTGGAGATAGCCTAGGTATGCATAATTAGGGAAATAGACAAGTAAAATGTGGGAGATATAAAATATGGAAAATTTTGAAAGCAATGACCTGTAGATATACATACTACAACATGGTTGAATCTTAAAACCATATTGTTTTGAAACCATATTGAAAAATGTAAGAAACTGAATGAGCTAAATTTCTTTTGGAGACTACAACATCCAACCACAGAATAAGAACACAAGGCTGAATATCACCCTGAAGTCAACAGCAGTTATTTCTCAGTAGTGACTTCATGTTTTGGTGGAGACCTGGGTGAGGAGGGTAGCTGGTACAGAAGGACGGTGGGAAAAATCTGAGACTCAGAATTCTGAAAATTGTCAATGGGCTGGCACATAGCCCACTGATGTGGCAGTTGTTCATCTTGTGTAGCCAGTCGGCCTTTCCATTTGATTGTCACATGTGTGTCTCTGTCTCCCTTAGAACCTTTGATGCTCTTCAGCAGCTTCTTCCCCAGCCATGCCTATGCTGAGTCATCTCCTACATATCTTCCTCTGGAGGATCGGTTTTACCTGGTGGGGTCCATCTTTCTCTTCAGGGCTCAGACCCTACGGGTGAGTATGTTGTGTGTGTGCCTTCCCTACTGTGGCCTTGTGAGCTTCCTTTGAAAGGCCATATCCCATTTGGTCCTTCAGCTACTGGACAGTGTTGCTGAGGAAACCCATGTGTGCAGGGGGTTGTGTTAAGTAAGATATGTGATTGAGGAAATATCAGCTTCTGAGTTTCAGAAGGTGAATGTGTCAGTGGAGATCTCAACACACCCAAAAGAGATGCATATTCAGTCATTTACAAGTGGTTTTGCTGTGATATGAAAGCGTTATATGGGGACTGGGGGTGGGACATATGAAAAGAAACCATTTTAGGAGGTGGACAAAGGAAGTTTTCTGTCACAAGGTGAATTTTGAGGCAGCTGTCCCCAATGCCGACCGCCATTACTCACTTAGTGTTGTGCTAATATAGCACTCCCAGATTCTGTCTCTAAAAACAAAAAACAGTATTTGGAATTCATTGGATAGATTGAAGTTCATTGAACTTATTCACTAAGTAACATATTAAGTAAGAACCTATGATGTGTCATGTGCTATGCTAGGTTGGGGAGTAATATTAGGGGAAATAGACAAAAGGCAAGTAATATTGAAAAGTGCCACAGGGATGATAAAACAGTCATATGCTAAGGACTGGGAATAGGGAGTTTGGACACAGTGGACATTGAAGGTCTTTCTCTGACGACCTGTCTTTTGAACTGAGACCCACAATGATGATGTTGACCCAGCAAAGAAAGGAAGGCAATCAAAGTATAAGGTTCAGCAGTTGTAAAAGTACTGAGGTAGTAACTAGCTTGGAGGGTTCCAAGGAAAAAATACCATTATGTGACTAGAAGAAGGTGAAAGAGGGAAGGAGTAAAGGTATAAGAGGTAGACAGAGGAAGTGCCATTAACTGACTTGAGCAATTCAGGGACACTATGGATTGGATAGGGCAATATGGGAGTGGAGGGTGCAAATCAAGAGCCACGTGAACTGTGACGTACAGCACATCCAACTGCCTTGCGAGGGAGGCCTCTGGATCCAGGCCAGCTTCAGAACCTCATCCAAGCCACTTACGTCTTGCAGCTTCAGTTTCTTTTTCTATAAATGGTGAGACTAGAACCTTCTTTTAGGGTTGTCTTGAAGAATGAATAAGATGGCACCTTATGCATGGTAAGCACTTGGGAAAGAGGTTGCAGAGAGGAAAAGTAAATAATCATCATTATCATTATTATTGTGATCATCAGGATTGAGAGAGGGCAAAAGACCTGCTTTACTTTTCCTCTCTAGTTTAGAATGCCAACTTTAGCTGACCACATTTCGGAAACCCGTTAAGGACCCCTTTACATTCAGTTGTATAGCAGTGATGTGTATCATCATTTTTCCAGATTTAAGACCGTGAGAAAAGTGGCAGAGAGAAAAAGCAATTGAAGGAAATTGCTTGGTCTGATTGCCCCAGTCATTATGTATCTCTGGCAACTTTCTGGGATTTTAGTTCTCATATCTGCCACAGAGAAGCAGGCATCCCATTTCGGGGGTCATCTCCAAATCTACTTCCTCCTCTGAGAAAAAAATCTCATTTGGCACACTTCCCTCACCCTCATCCCCCCCATGAAACAAGGATCCCTATTTGTGATCTATTGTATTTTCCTCTGGGTTTCTAGGATATTTGTTCCATATTGGTGGTCACTTTGGAGAACAAATCTTGTGAGAACAGAGGACTTTTTGAAGGAAGACTTTTCACAGTGTGATTGTGCAGTGCAGTGGGTAGAGCAGTGAACTGAGGACAAGTGTGAGATGGATCTACTTTGATCTTGAATCTACTAGCTGTGCATCTCAGGCTAGATCATTACATCTCTATAATCCTCAGTGTTCACATCTGTAAAATCAAGTGACTTTCTCACATTGCTATGCAGATCAGCTGTGATACTGGTTATGAGATTGCTTCCAAATTTACTACATGCTATATAAACGTGTTGGTATTTTTACTATATAAGTACATTTTAAGTATCTAAAATGCTAGTTTTTCTGCAGGAACTTTTCACTGTAAAGAAAGCTGAGGAAGAGGTTCTGCTGATACAAGACTCCGATGAGGAAGCTGTATCTCCGGAGCACAGGTGAGAGGCTAATGTTAAAGTAAGTGAGGGAGACCTCGGGTACACTTTCATTAAACAAATCTGAAATGAGAGAAATAGTATCTACAAATATTTTTCCCATTAAAATGAAAAAAACAAGCAATTGAATCCAGAAGAGCAATCTACTAGGCTGAATTCCTTTGTCCAGCTAATATAAATATTACTTCTCCAGGAGAATGTAAATACAGATGATTGGCTTCTTATTTTTTTTTAAAGGCAATAGAGCACGCTTAACTGACACAGATATTTACTGACTTTCAAATTAAGACAATGCATTTAAAAGTAGTACTTGATTACTTCTTTTCCTTGAAATACTTTTAAATGGTGGAACAGCAGGTTCACATTGTGGCAACTGCTATTAGGTGTCCCTTTTTTGGTGAATATAATGTTTCTTTTTTTTTTAAGATCTTATTTATTTGTTTGACAAAGATCACAAGTAGGCAAAGAGGCAGGTAGATAGACAGGAGGGGGAAGCAAGATCCCCGCCAAACAGAGAGCCCGATGCGGGACTCCATCCCAGGACCCTGAGACCATGACCCAAGCTGAAAGCAGAGGCTTAACCCACTGAGCCACCCAGATGCCCCTATAATCTGTTTATTAACATTTGTTAACCGAGTTTCAGAGAATGGAGACAGTATTCCATGATTTTGAATGAGAAAAATAAAAACGCATTCCTAACCCACAGGAAAATGCCAGTTGAGCAGGTACCACTAAACCCCCTTCTTACACCTATTTAACTATCCACCAAGGATTTCTACAAAGTAGAAATTGTTTGTGATACTATCTAGTTATTTAATACTTGATAAATTCATTAGTAGGTATGTCTGTATGCAGAAAACCGTAATACTAGACACTGTCCTGTGTTGGGAGTGGATTACATTTTCCTTCTGCATCACAGTGTATATGTATATGTAAATAAATGGGAAAATAATATATTAAAGATGTGTGCCACATGCCAATAATACTTAGCCAAATAAAATAAACAAGATAAATTTTCAAGAGGTTTCTTATGATTAAAGACATGCTTGTGTGAGATCTGGTGGTAAGAGGAGGGAGCTGGAGGTGGTGGTCATGGGTGCTATTTGGTGGTGGGGGATGGTAAGGAAGAAAGAGCTGGTGAAGAAATGAGTTAAACAGGAAATGTCTGATGTTCATCTGTGTCTGGATCTAAGCAATGAGGGGAGAATCTTCCCTTCCTGGCAGGAGAGTTCAGAGGTGTTTAGCTGTCAACCACTGTCTGAAGCTACACACAAAGCAGTGGGATGGAAAGCAGAGCTCCCCATGGCAGTCTGTTTGCATTCTATGGGCTTGGTGTCCTGCAACTCTTACTAACATGGGACTCCATTTGTAATTGGGTGAATGTGACAAGTCTGCTCATGCCAGGATCACACTCACTTGCACCAGCAAAACTTTTTTTTTTTTTTCAGAATCTCCAATTTCTTGTGAATATTCAGCAGTGTATTTGTGGTTTGTAGGTGTTGGGGACAGACACGTGCGAGGCCAAGCCTAAGACTAATAGTCATTCCACTTTCTCAATGTGCGTTATCACTCCCGGTTTTTCTCGGAGTGCACACATTTCCTTCATTAGTGTTTCTACTTTATTACAAGACCTTTTACTGAATAAACTGGGGAAGAGGATATTTATAAAACATAACATGTTTAAACAGCATGAACTCAAGACACTCTCCTGTCAGGAGAATATCTGAGATGCAATTGCAACAAACTACATGGGTAATGAATTTTGTATCAATCAGCACATCATTGTAGCAAAGATTCAGATAGAGTTCAGAGAGTGAGGAAACCTGTGTTTTACTTTTAAGTAGAGTTTAATTGGGTGAAAAATATTCTGATGCAGAAGCGAACCAGCTACCACATCTATGCCACTGATCTACATAGAATATAAAATGTTTTCTTGAGGCTTCTAATAATGTAAGAAATTATCACTCCAGTGTGGATGAATGTACTCTAGTTTCTTTTTCTTTTTTTTTTTTAAAGATTTTATTTATTTATTTGACAGACAGAGATCACAAGTAGGCAGAGAGGCAGGCAGAGAGAGAGGAGGAAGCTGGCTCCCTGCTGAACAGAGAGCCCGATGCGGGACTTGATCCCAGGACCCTGAGATCATGACCTGAGCCGAAGGCAGCGGCTTTAACCCACTGAGCCACCCAGGCGCCCCTGTACTCTAGTTTTTTATGTTCTCTACTTCTATAAAATATTACTAAATTTCCTTCAAAAATTTTGCAATGGATTATATATCATGTAGACAGTAAGAAGGAAAAATAACACTTAGGACAGAGCTGATGGGTCTGCTGAAGACATTCTGTTTAATTCCAGCCTCCCTGTCCCTTTCATATCCTTCCCCTCTCCTCCAATACCATGGTCACCGCTCTGCTCTCAGCCACCTCAACTCTCACATGATGGATTGTTGGTAGACTAGGCTCATCCACTATATTGAGGTCTGTAAGAGAGGAGCTGTCAGTCTTGTTCCTGTCTGGCACAGAGCCTCACGTTGAGTAAGCAGAAAACAAACATCTACTCAGGGACTGACTGATTAATTGATCCTATCAAAATAGTAATCTATTCCATGACATGAAACCTCTCAAACATAATGCAGTATTGTTATAAATTGATGCCAACTAGTATTGCCTTATTTTTGTCAAAGACTTGATCCTTGTCCTCAGGATATTTTTAAATAATAAGGAGAAGAGATTGTGGCATGTCAGGGTCATAGTTTGCAGTCATTGGTATTCTGGCTTCCATTTTATAGACAGAGGGATAGTTAGAAAAGTAATCAGGCACATAAGTCATAGGGACCATAGGGACTAAAGTGCTTCTGGAATTTTTCTTGGTAATTCTACATGTTCTTTGAAAGGTAAGAAGCATCTTGCTAAGAGGCTTGAAAACTTTGTGCTTATGAAAGAGACACAATGAGGGAAATGTGAGATCTTCAGAAGAGTCTGTTTCCATAGAAGATATCTCGTCCTTGCATATTTCAGATTTGAGGCTAAGGAATATTTCATTTCAGGGGAGGGACTCAAGGGTTGGGTTATTTTCCATTAAAACTACATATGCACTGGAGTAGAAGGTCTTGTTTGCTTGGACCACTGAAGATAGAAAGAAGTCATGAGTACTCGAAAGTCAGTGAGGGGCAGACCAAAACTGGAATACTGTGTAGCCCTCTCCTATCTGTCTCCTGCTAGAGTCAGAAGGATGTACCTAACTACTCGTTCAGTTTGTCCAGTGGTACGTAGAGGTAAGGCCCAAATTCCCATCGTAGCATCGTCTCAGTACAATGGCCTTCACAATAGGATTAGACCTGTTGGAACATAGTCATAGAGCATATGCAATTTGCCCAAACTCACACAGTTGGTTCCACAGTAGAGCTGGAATTGGGACCCAGATTTTCTTGGGCTCATTCCTGTCAGGACATGAGTTTCAGGAGCTGTGGCTAGTATGGGATTCCAGGGAAAAAACTCAAGGAGTCTTTAAGAAGTCCTTGATTGGGATGTTATTGGGAGAAAATCTTTTTTTTTTTCCTTTAATTTCACCTTAAATGTAGAGGAGAGAGCAATTAATAGATAGGAGACTACAATGATTAACCCTAACACTGTTGGTGAAGATAGCATCTTCTCACCCTTCGATAGAGTAAAGAACACAAGAAAATCAAATGTCAAGCATTTCTAAGGGTTCTAGTAGCTCTTATATTTGCTTGCAGTCTTCAAAAATTGCTACAGTGCTGGAATTGGTCCCTGGGGAGACTCCACCTGTCAGCAGCTGCACCAAAAAGAATATTCCTGCTTAATTCCCCCTTTTAGCTTGTGTCAGTGAGGAGTTAGTTGTACAAAGGTGGGAAGAGAATTTTATAAAGTTGTATGATGATTCTAATAAGCACACTTTTGTTGTATGGAGCCTTGGTACTATTCTATACTGACTTGATTCCTCGTGTCCACCCCATCTTGAGCAGGAAAAGACCCTGTGTATCTTTGTATCACAGGCTGTTAAATTTGGTTTCTCTACCACTAAGGAGCTAGCTTGCCAATCTCATCATTCCAGTCCCAGTGAACCTCATTCATATTTAGCACCTGCTCTGTATGAGAAGTTCTGTTCTAGACTCTGAGGACACAGCAGTGAACAAAAATCCTTAACTGCCTGGAGTTTACATTCTAGTGGAAGAGAAAGACAAAACATAAATCAATAGAATGGAGTAGATAAGATGGTGAGGAAGGCCAAGGGCAAATGTTAAGCAATGAAGAGGGATAGGGAAGGTTGTTGGGGGAGGTTACATTTGATTTAGATTTTGCCATATGCAGTTGACATTTTTATCAGTTAAAAGACGGTGCAATGTTGGTAGTTCCCAATGGTGTCATGTAATAGGGTGGCCAGCTCAGCTCTCCACAGAGACCTTTTCACAGCCTCTTAAACCTTCAATCAAGTCTTCCTGCTCTCCCTGTGCAAGTTACTTGGCTAATTCTACTCCACGCTGCCTGCCGTCATCTTTGGCCTATAGTGTGGAGGTCTTGTGGCATAGTACTACTTAAAACAACATAGGATTGGGATTTTTAAACTACAGTATTTGGGTTTTACTTCTCAGCTTGACCATTTACAAGTTGTGTGATCTTGGAGAAGCCTCCTTGACTCTCAGGTTCTTTATCTATAAACAGTAAAGATAATTACTGCAGAAAGTGCATCTTAAGCCAGTAAGATAAGGAAATGAGAGCTATCTGCTTCGATAATTACATGAGATCTATCTGCTTTGTAAAATACTATACAAAGCCAAGTTATTATCAATTAAGAAGTATTTTTAAAAATAGAGTAATTATAATTTAAATCTATACTAAATCTTTAACTGTGCTATAATGACATTATTAATTACAAAGGGTTACATGTCAACTTGGCTTATGGTCATGATCTGAAGTCTGTCTCTGGTGATATCTTAAATACTCTTATTTTTCTATTAATTTAAGGTTGCTGTCTTTTCCTGTTTAAATCCAGCTCATTTTAAATTCTTATGAGATGGTTCTATATCCATTAACACCCAAATTGTTCTCTGCAACGTGTCCACCTCACCTGGCTGTGTGTGTAGGTGGGGGGGGGGGCAGTGGGGGAGAGTTGTGGCCAAGTCTGAACATGACAGAATTCCCAGCTTGGAGGTCATATCCACTCTAATAACTGCATGCTTTCACACTTGCCTGAGGGACTCTCACATGATGATCCCTGGTGCTAATAGATAAGGAAAGGAGTTGGGGCCCATTCCCATGCAGCTGTAGTTGTTAGATCTGGAGCCAGCCACTTGGTTTCCATTTAAATTATTGTGTTAGTATGTACAGGACCTGGTTCTTGAGCAGGGAAGCCATTAAAAAAATGAAGAAGGAGAAGGAGAAGGAAGAAGAAAGAAGAAGGGGGAGCAGGCTCAGGATTCTGGGTTTTATGTTTCATTGTGTTTATATGAATCATAGCCCACCTGTATTCCAAATTTAGCTATATGACATATTATTTTGATCATCTCAGAGCATACAGTCATTAGACTGCCTTATTAGATTTACAATTGATAAGAGTAATTTCATTGTTAATATTTTTTGAAAAGCTCAAAGTAAGACTCAAAACTCATTGAAGTAGCTCCGAAATCACTGAGGGCTTAGACAGTAATGAAAAGGAGTCTAATAAATATCATCTAAGTTTGGAAAAACTGGGAACAAATTATCGAGTATTAGCCTATTTTATGAAAAGTAGTTTTGGGCAAATACACTGACAGCTGCTAATTCTGCTCAGACAGTTAACAATGTAATATCTTCTCTCTTCCTGGTGTTCATTCGTCTTTTGTAATGAAGATGTCATGCTGGGTATTAGGATCTGAGGAAGTGGGACATGCTCTGGCTCTCTTTCAACCTAATATTTTTTGCCCTATCTTTTTGTATTCCAGAATATTCTTCTGCTTTAGCTCTGTTAAACTTTTTGTTAATTTTTGAACTTTTATTTGAGTATTGGCAGGAACTATATGTATGTGTCCTCCTCTACTTGTACTCACAATGATTGGAATTTTGCTGCATTTGTTTTATCATTATCATTATTCTCTCTGTCTCTTCTGCTGCACTATTTATTTATCCATTTGTTTATTCACTGGATTATAATATTATAATATTTTTCCATTATTATTTATTTCAATGCTCAGATTGTCCCAGAGTCGAACCATGGTCGCCCCTTTAATCTGGTTCTTGTGTCTTTTGAGTGCTTCTCACCATTCTTGGAACATTCCTTACTTTCTGGCACTAATGATATTACAGGTTTGTTTTGTTCTTTCTCTGCCTCAGCCATGAAATCAGCTGGTTGTCTAAACCTTAGCCAAAGGAATCTTGGCTTCTTAAGTGCAGGTATTTAGAAGACAAGATCTGGATGCTAGTTGTGCTCTTTGTTACTGACTTGTGACTACTTCTAGTGCTTTCAGAACTAGCACACAAATCCACACACACACATAGGCATAAAGACCTATATCTATATTTGTTTCCTTGTCTATCTGTCTCTTTGTATGTGTACCGTGATATATATGTGTATATAAAATAATACAAACCGTGAATTCATATGGATGCCTCCAATTCTAAACCAGCACCACAAGGTTCATTCTGGGCCTTTCATTTCCATTTTTGCAACACTCTAATCCAATAGTCAGATTAGCTTGGCCCCATTATCCTCAATATATTTACTTATTAGCTCAAGTCTAGAATACACAGAAAGGAGTTTTCTGGTTGCCAACTCATGTCATTGAGAAAAGCAGACTTCTTCATTTGAGTTCATATTTTTGTTTTTAAGATAAAATTTATATGTAATAAAATGCACAGATCTTAATTGTTATTGCATGTTATTGGACAAATGCATAAACACATGTGACCCATATTCCCATCAAGACATACAGTATTTTCAAAACACTAGAAAGCTTTGTTGTGCCCTTTCTCTGTTATTCCACTACCTAGAGGCAACCATTATTCTGATGTTTTTCAGTATAGATCTTTTCCCTTTGCAAGAACTTTGTAGAAATGACCCATATAATATATACTCTGCTTAGTCTACTCTCTTAAAACTCAGTATAATGCTTTTGAGATTCATCCTGTCATACGTATCAGTCTTTCTTTTTTGTTGTCAAGGAGTATTCTAGTCTTTGGATGTGACACAATTTGTCAGACATTTTCCTTTGATGGACATTTCTTTCTTTTTTTTTAAGATTTTATTATTTATTTGACACAGAGAGAGAGATCACAAGTAGGCAGAGAGGCAGGCAGAGAGAGAGAGGGAAGGAAGCAGGCTCCCTGCGGAGCAGAGAACCCGATGTGGGGCTCGATCCCAGGATCCTGGGATCATGACCTGAGCCAAAGGCAGAGGCTTTAACCCACTGAGCCACCCAGGCGCCCCTGGACATTTATTTCTAATTTTTGGTTACTACAAAGAGAGTTTCAGGAAACATCCTCTTATAGGTCTTTTTGTGGACATACATTTACATTTTTAAATTGTTAAACAATTTATTAAATTACACAGCAAAATTGATTTGTTTTTTTTTCTTGGTGTACAGTTCATGGTTTTAACACAGGCATTGATTTGTGTAACCATGACCATAGTCAAGATAAAGAACAGTTCCATCACCCCAAAAAAACCTCCTTGTGCTGTCCATTTATAGTAATCCCTACTTCACCTCACCCTCAACCACTGTCAGCTGCTCATTTATTCTGTATCCCAATAGTTTTGTCTTTTTGAGAATGTTCTATAAATATAGTCCTACAGTATGCAGTCTTTATCACTGAGTTGCATTTCAGTATATGGGTGTACCACAGCTTATTCATTCACCTGTTGAAGGACACCTGGGTTGTTGCCATTTTGGGGGCAATTATTAACAAAGGTGCTATGAACATTTGTATACAAGTTTTTGGTGGACATAAATTTTCATTTCATTTCTCTAGGGTATTAAATTATGGTATTAATTCACATTCCCCTAATGACTAAAGATGTTGAGCATCTTTTTATCATTTGAATATTCAGACGCTTTGTCTATTTTTAAAGCAATGTTGCTTACTTTCTTACTATTGACTTTTGAAAATATTTGTATAGTTTACATACAAGTCCTTTGTCAGATATTTGATGTGTAAATACTTTCTCAAGTTTGTAGCTTCTTTTTTCACTCTCTTAACAGCGTCTTTTGCAAAACAAAAAATTTTTAATTTTAAAGAAAGATAGTTTTACCATTTCTTCTTCTTCTTTTTTTTTCTTTTGGGGCCATGTCTAAGAATTTATTGCCAAACCACAGATCACAGATTTTCTGTGTTTTTCTCCCTGGAAGATTAATAGTTCTGTGTTTAAGGTTTGTAGCTATGATCCATTTTGAGTTAATATTTTTATAAGGTGTGAGGTTTAGGTTTAGGTTGAAGTTCATATTATTTGCCATATGGATGTCCGATTGTTCCAGAACCATTTATTAAAATATCATCTTGTCCCTCTCCTGCTAAAAAGCTCTCAGTGGTTTCCCCTTGTTCTTACAATGAAATCAGAAAGCACTTTGTCTGATTTGTAAGTCAAAATGCTGTCATGCTTACCTATTCCCCAAACCTCATTTTGTGGCACTCTTCCTCCTGTCATACTCCATCTGCACCGTGAATTCTCACAGCTCTTTTCCAACACAGAACTTTTGCACATGCTTATGTCTTCAACCTGGAATATTCTTCCACTGTGTTGTCCCATGGTTCTCTAGATCCACTTTTGGTTCTCTCCCATGGTATCCTGCTCTTTTTTGTTTGTCACACTTTTTTACAGTTCATAAATATATAGTTATCTTCTATTTGTTCATTGAATTCCATATGAAATTGTAAACCTGTGAGTTCTGTGTTCTCAGTGCCCAACACTGTGCCTGCCCTCATGAAACTTATTGCCTAGTGTACACATGGACAAGTAAACAAGTAACTATAATAAAGTCACCATTCCATGTCAATGTGTCTAAGCTCTTTCACTGTACTTTTGGTCCTGTTTTCTGCACCGATGAAAATGTCTTTCTCCTCCATAGTTTTTATGTCCAGATCCTTTTCACCCCTCCAGAATCTCCTGTCAGAAGTTCCTGCTGCCTGGGCTGGAAGAGCTCTCCCTTCCCTGCTTTCCAGTTGGCACACTCCACTTTGCCTTGAGATTACACAGATGGTCTTAACTCTTCTGTTAGAGAATCAAAAGCTCCGAGAAGGAAGTATTCAAACTGCATTCAACTTGTGCCTCCCTCCATACAGAGAATAGTTTGTCTTATTAAATTAACTCACTTTCTGGTTTCTAGGATACAAACATGTGAGTAGCCGTGTACCACCTTGCCAGTAAAAATTAATGGGGCTGATGTGGAGAACAGAAAAAGCCAAAAATTTTTTTTAAAGATTTTATTTATTTATTTGACAGACAGAGATCACAAGTGGGCAGAGAGGCAGGCAGAGAGAGGAAGGATAAAGCAGGCTCCCTGCTGAGCAGAGAGCCCGATGCGGGGCTCGATCCCAGGACCCTGGGATTATGACCCGAGCCGAAGGCAGACGCTTTAACCCACTGAGCCATCCAGGTACCCCGGAAAAAAACAAATTTAAAGTTATATCTCATATATACACAGCCAACTCTTGGGTTATCAGTGCTTTAATATGCAGTGAAGACATATAAAAAGGTTTTCTTTTAAAATATGCTGGAATTTGACCTCTGTAGGTTTTTTTTTTTTCCCAAATGGCTCAATAATAGTCCTATGAAGGTGACAGAAGAAACAAATAGAATGCCACCTTTGTGAAATTTTTAAGACAGTTGATTATAAAGTAGGAAGACTGAGATGCCAAATAAAACATGCACTGTTTGATAAAACCTTACCATGAACATAAGTATCCAGGCCAGGCCCTCTGAAGCCACTGACTGTATTAAAAAGAAGTCGGTCCAGCTGTGTTTTTTTCCATGTAAAAATACTATGTGTGTTTTCTTTTTCTTTTTTTTTCCTGAAGTGCTTTGTCAAGGGAATAACTTAGACTAAACAATGATGAACTTAAATTCATAAAACAGTTTTCAAACCATTTCAAACTGGAAGCAATTTTTGATAATATACCTAAACATGAAAATAATGAAGTATGCAAGTATATACAGTAGCAGATGAATTATAAAAATGCATCTCAACTATCAGTTCCAGTCCTTCAAAGACTGTTCTCTTGGAGTAAGAGATACCTCCTTATAGAACCCTGTGTCGTGCTGCAAAGCTTGGTGTTAATAGGCTTATTCGCTGGAGGGAACAGAGCCAACTCTCTTTATATCTTCCCACACAGTGCTGGTCTTAGTATAGTCTCCTGTCTGATTTATGAATTTCTCCTGGAATGAATTTTCCACAAATATATGATGGAGAACTGTGTAGCTTTGACATTCAGTCTCCCTGTGAATGTTAGCAGTGCTAGCAGCTGGCACCAAGGCTGAGGTCTAGGCACGTTCCAGGGGCTCACTAACCAACACTATATGTCACCTTTTCTATGTTTGAAAACGGGGCAGACCACAGAACACTAATCAGATTCTAAAGTTTCCTTCCTGTTTGCTTAATATTTTCATGCTGGTCAGAAAAGCAGTGTTCTTTTCAAGATGATAAAACGTTGAAATTTTTTTCTTTTGGTTATTGATGATTGGCCACATTTCATAGCAATAGGGTTTTTGTTTATATGGGGTTTGCTTTCTTTTCATTCTTTGACAGTAGGGCATTGCTTATTATAGGTTTCTTGCCCTTTGAGGTACAGGGGACATCAGGCCATGGCTTTTACTATGTTGATGATTTGTATGTACTTTCTAAGTGGTATGAATATTGTGCATTTCTTGTTTTTCTCTTCTGGTGAGGAAATACCACTGAATGGTGTTAGATATTTTTCCTCTTTTGATGTGTTTGTGGAAAACTGGTGTAACCAACAAGCACATTACAGAAGTTCACACTGGCTCTTTAGAGAGTGCTGTTTTCTATGAAATGGATAGAGTAAGCCTTTGATGGAAATTTTCCCATTTGGACTCCATCCTTTGTAAAACACTGAAATATATGAGGGCAGAACATTTGAGTTTTGTTCCTTTTTAGTTATGTATCAGCAGTGGTTGGAAACAAGTCTGTTTACATATCACTAAAACAAGGACTGAGTTTCCTTAGCTATGTGATAAAAGTAATTACCTCCCAGATAATTTTTTTAGAGACTTTATTTATTTATTTGACAGAGAGATGGAGAGAAAGCACAAGTAGGCAGAATGGCACACAGAGGGGGAGGGAGAAGCAGGCTCTTGGCTGAGGAGGAAGCCCCCATCGTGGGGCTTGATCTCAGGATCCTGGGATCATGACCTGAGCTGAAGGCAGATGCTTCACTGACTGAGCCATCCAGGAGCCCCTCTTCCCAGATAATTTCAAAAGGGACCCCATATTTTCAACATATGAAACTTGACATTTTGTTTTAAATCTTCATATTCTCATACATTTGAACTTCCTGTATGAGATAGGTTTGGTAACATAGCAGCTTAGGGTTAGGGTTAAGGAAGATGCCATTGATACATTTGGCTTAGAGACCCTACGTCATCTCTTAGGAGCACCATTTCTCTTGGCACTTTGGCCAAGGAACAATGAGGGGTAAAGGGCTTAGATTAGGAATCTGAGAGAAGAACCAAGTATTTCCCAAGCCATCTTATTTCATTTTCTGCCTACCTCCCAACCCTCACACACACTCACATACAAACAGACACCCCCCCCAAACATTTCCTGTTCTATCCTTTTTGGCCCCAGAGTACTGGGTCAGAAAATATATGGTTTTTGTTTGTTTGTTTGTTTGTTTGTTTTTTCCAGAAAGTGCATTTAAAAACTGCCAGGGAGGTGAACCATGAGAGACTATGGACTCTGAAAAACAATCTGAGGGTTTTGAAGTAGTTGGGGGTGGGAGGTTGGGGGAACCAGATGGTGGGTATTGGAGAGGGCATGGATTGCATGGAGCACTGGGTGTGGTGCAAAAACAATGAATACTGTCATGCTGAAAATAAATTTTAAAAAATTATTAAAAAAACCTGCCAGGTTCCTCAATATATCATAGTCAATAATATAAATTACTCTATAAGAGAAGACTGGATATTCAAATAGCACACTAATTTCATTCAGAGTATCTGAAATATCATACTTTGCCCCTCCCATTAAAAAAGAAAGAAAAAAAATTTGAGACTAAAAATAATTTAACCCAAAAAACATTTTTGGAAGCACTGTATTACTCAGCCATCTGAAAAGACGAATACCCACCATTTGCATTCGACAAGGTTGGAACTGGAGGGGACTATGTTAAGTGAAATAAATCAAGCAGAAAAAGACAATTATCATAGGGCTTTACTCATACGTTGAACATAAGGAATAGAGCAGAGGACTGCAGGGGAAGGGAGGGAAATCTGAATGGGATGAAATCAGAGAGGGAGACAAACCACGAGACCCTCTACTCCAGGAAACAAACTGAGGGTTACAGAAAGGAGTGTGGTGGGGTTGGGGTGACAGGGTGATGGGTATTTAAGGAGGGCACATGTAGGAATGAGCACTGGGTGTTATATGCAACTAATGAATTGTTGAACACGACAACAAAATATGACATACTATTTGTTGGCTAACTGAACACAATAAAAAAAAAAGTTATCATATTCAAATGCTAAAATGTTTTTTAAAAGTGGGAGGTGGGATTTGCTGTCCCTTTGCTAGCAAGAGACTATGATCTGGAACAACTTCCAGTCCATCAAGATCTTTCCCAAGCAGTCCTGAGCCCAGGCTGCTTTGGGAGAGAGTGGAGAAGCTGTTGCCCAGGGATGGTAGTGGCAATTCCTTGGGGGTCCAGCAACTCAAGATCCCAGTCTGTGCCCCACCCCGAGTCTCAGAATGGCTCGGGAGAGTGTTTCAGAGTGAGATAGTCATCCAAATCTGAAGACTTTTCACCTCAGTGCCTCGTATATGCAGTGAAAAAAACATGAAGATAAGAAAGAAGTTTTTAGACCTCTCAAGCCTGTTGATTTCACCACATTGGCAGTAGAGCTTCCAGCAGTGGAAGATGTGTGACACCCACACAAAGAGGCAGATGACTACTCATCCAGTGAATAGTCAGGGACAACAGATGAGGAAGATGATGATGTAGAACAAGAAGGGACTGAGGAACCCACCTCTGGACCTGAGGACACCAGAGCAGCAGCATCTCTGAATTTGAACAATGGTGAAACAGATTCTGTGAAAATTATGATTGTATGATGATGTAGAAAGTGAACCAGCCATGACCTCTTCTAAGGAGGGCACTTTTATTGTCCACCAGCCTCAGTCTGCTAGTAATACTCTCCAGAAACACAAATCTTCCTCCTCCTTTACACCTTTTATAGACCCCAGATTACCACAGATTTCTCCATCTAGCGGGACAACAGTGGCTTTTGTGGCAGAATTTTCCTGTGGTGGAAAAAGACCAGAAGCCATAGGGCAAGACCTACGAAGAAGGATTCAGCAGTCAATGTGAATCTCATGAACACTAGACCACAGAGTGACACCAAAGAGATTCATAAATGTAAAATGAGATTTAATCCTGAGATTCTGTGTGCCGCCTTAAGGGGAATGAATTTGTTAAAGGGTACAGAGAGGGGCCTGATGTTGCTCGACAGAAGTGGCCAAGGGAATATAGATCCTCTAATTAACTGAAGATGATTTCAGCAGATGGATGTCCTTGAAGGCTTGAATGTCTTGCTGACAGTGTCTGGCAAAAAGAATGTCAGTTGTCTATTACTGATCTTGGTTAAGAAATAAAATACTTCACAATGTTCCAGAAGTTGAAATGAAGCAAGGATGGATAACCATGGGGGACTTGGAAGTATGTGTACACTATAAAGTTGTAAAATATGAAAGAATCAAATTTCTGGTAATTGCAGAATTCTGTGAGGGTCTATGCATAGGCACCCAGGCTATGTCAAAAATTTATGGGCTTTAAGTCATTTGGAGAATTGGTACATAAGCCATTACTGGTGGATCTCACTGTTGAGGAAGGTCAGAGGTTGAAAGTAATCTATGGATCCTGTGCTGGATTCCATGCTGTTGATGTGGATTCAGGATTGGTCAATGACATTTATCTACCAACACACATAAGAAGGAACCCGTACTCTATGATCCAGTGTAGTATCAAACCCCATGCAATCATCGTCCTCCTGAACACAGATGGCATGGAACTTCTTGTGTGCTATGAAGAAGAAAGGGTTTAGGGGTGCCTGGGTGGCTCAGTTGTTAAGTGTCTGCCTTTTGCTTAGGTCATGGTCCCAGGGTCCTGAGAGTGAGCCCCGTATCAGGCTCTCTGTTCAGCAGAGTACCTGCTTCCCCCTCTCTCTCTGCCTACTTGTGATCTCTCTCTGTGTCAAATAAATAAATAATTTTTTTTAAAAAAGAAGAAGAAAGGGTTTACATGAATGCTTAATGGAAGAGTCTCCAAGTATGTGGTTCTGAAGTGGGGAGAGTTGCTGATGTCTGTGGTATGTATTCAATCCAGTCAGATACTGGGTTGGGGAGAAAAGGCCACAGAGCTCCGTTCTGTGGCAACTGGTCAGTTGGATGGTGTGGTTATGCACAAAAGGGCTCAAAGACTAAAATTCTTATGTGAGTGCAAGGAAACGGTCTTCTTTGCCTCTGTTGCATCTGGTAGAAGCAGTCAGGTTTATTTCCTGATGTTAGGCAGGGCTTCTCTTCTGAGCTGGTAGAAGCTGTGTAATAAGGATTGTTGGTCTCCAGATTTTTCTAGATCCTGAGAACTTGGAATTCCTTACATATTGGAGCTCAGAGCTCCACTCTGTAATCCAGGACAGCTCTGTGTGTGTGTGTGTAGGCACTACATGTGGGGTATTTTGTTTTCATTTCCTTTATGCACCTCTTACCAGTTTATCCCTCCTCTTTTCCCTACTCAAAATTAAATCAAGGCTGCAATGCAGCTGGTGCTGTTCACATTCTTAAAAAAAGAAAAAAAAGAATAATGAGCTCAAGATAATCCTTGTGACAATGAGGCATATTTCAGGATGGCAAATTGCTCCTTTCCACTCTAATGGTGATGATGTAACTATTGCCCTCACTGGTATAAGCAGTTGGCAGACAGGGTTTCTATTCAGACTTTGTCATTTATTATGACCTTATAATATTATTCACCTTGTGGAGTCTTATCTTCATCATCTATAAAGTGGGGATGATAATAGAACATATGCCATTGAGTTATTTTAGGATCTAAAGTGGCACTATGTATAAGATACCTACTACATGGTAGAAACTCAGTAAATAATAGTGTCTCCCCTGCCAGTCAGAGGTGAGATTGGTGATGGGTATGCAGTAAGGTTAGTTAGCAGTTGTCATAGAACTGAGGGTGGTGATGGGGTACTCACTCCAAATAACTGATTTCTTGAACTGATCAAAATTATCCCCTTTGCCTATCTGCCTTTCAGTGAGTTTCCCCCAAATAAACTAATTCCATCTTCAAATAATGTAAGTCTATTAAGATGACATTCTACAGTAATTTATTTACTGAAAGGTGTTATAGTGAAAGAGAAGGAACATTTAAAAAGCAGGGTGGTTATTTTGTATTAGTAGGGATCAATTTGTACATTGATCCAGGGGCTCTTACAAGTGTGTGTTGTACACACAGCCATGTAGCTACACAATACCCCTCTTCCTCCTCCAACCCTTGCCCAAAGGAGTAACCGTCTAGGTGATCTACAGTAATAGCACTTCTTGATCCCCAGTCTGCTTATCTTAACACTGGAGAGTCTGCTTGTTGGTTCTAAAGGAATAGAACAGTGGTAGCATGTGCAGAAAATGTATAGAACACATTTTCTAGGGAGAGAGGATTAAAATCACAAAGAACCATTTTAGAGCAAATCACTGTCTTATACATCCCAAATCATGTATTTAAGTGGAGAAGAACTTAGAGGAATAGAGCAATCAAAGAGAGAATGACTAATGAGGGCATTTGAGGTGATCACATTGGACTACACAGATTACAAAGCACTTTGTCCAAACATTATTTCATCTTTACAAGAATGTTGCAAGGTACATATTATGAACTTCACTTTAAACATTCATAAGCTGGAGCTCAGGGAAGCTAAAGAACTTGCTCTAAGGCTCACAGCTAGGTAGTATCAGAGCTGATGTTTGAGCCCACGTCTGTGTGACCTCAAATTCTGTCCACCTTCCTTTGGCAGCTCTGGAATGCTGGACACAATGGTGAAATTGGGGAAAAGGGAAAAATAGGAGGCTATTTCAGGCATTATCACTAGGGGACCACTTAAGAGAGTAGTGACTTGGGGAGAGGTAGGCTCTGGAGATGATGCTAGTACTAATCCACTTGTCAAAGATGGCTGAGATGCAGTTGGGCCTGGAGGAAAAGTGGATGCTTGCACATTGACCTAAGACTTCCCATTTCAGATAGGGAGTTTATAGTGGGTTTCTCCTGTGAGCCTATGACCTAACTTTGGTTAGAGCAATCTTGAAAATAAGTTTCTTAAACTTTGGTCACAACCTGTGACCAAGAAGGGAAACCTGGCTTTCCTTTCTGCCATCACTTCAGAGGAGAACATCTCAGCTATTAAGATAAACATGGAGAAATATTTAAGATTATATTTACTGCCACAACTGTTAAAACAACACCTTTGTTTATACTGTATCAATGTATGAAAAGACAGTATTCATTGAACATCTTTTTCATATTTACAGTTTCATCTACAGAGCAAGTAGAAGTATATGGTGTTTTTTGAGCCAAGAATAACCTTCCATTAAAGTAATTCAGCAGTTTTGAGTGCTTTACCAGTGAATATCAAACCTTGGGAAAAATGTAAAATAGAGTAAGAAACATTAAGGGCTCAATTTAAGAGTAACATTTTGAGGTTTTACATAATGAGACAGGTACTTTTCCTTGTAAAATTAGAAGGTGTTATTTCCATGTAAATATAGCTAGCAAAGTGTTCTTTGGTCATTTCCTTTCTTTTTGAAAATTAGCTGATGAGAAAGTTCTGTTTCTGTCTGCTCCTAACCAAAGGGCAGCAGTGTTTTATGGCTGCAAACCCTCCACTACATCTCCTGTCCTGAGCCTGACTTCATCATTTACATGTACAGACTAGTTAGGTATGACATTCTCTTTAATGCATTTTTTTTTGCAATGTATGTGCTTGTTTGTTAATTTTACATTCTGATTACAAGTCACAAATATGCCATCTATATTGATGTATAAAGAAGCATGAAATATAAATTCATGGAAGAATCTGGAAAACAATTACATTCTTGATATCTAAGCAGTGGATTTAAAGCAAATGATCATTACCTCATGGTGTTTTGTTGTCAAAGTCAGTGTCTTGTCCAGTAAAACTCACTGCTTCCTTTGATACAGCACTGTCCAATAGGGAACCTTTTGTGGTGACAATGATGCTCTTTATTTTTTTTTAAGGTACATTATTTATTTGAGAGAGAGAAAGTGTGTGAGACAGCATGAGCAAGTGAAAGGAGCAGAAGGAGAGGGAGAAGGGCTCTTGGCTGAGTCAGGAGTCCAATGCGGGGCATGATATGGGGCTTGATCCCAAGACCCTGGGATCATGACCTGAGATGAAGGCAAGTGATTGACCAACTGAGCCAACCCGGTGTCTCAACAGTAATGCTCTTTAATATGCTCTAATACCATAGCTGCGAGACACATGTAGCTACTGCACACTTGAAATGTGGGTGCCATGACAGAAGAAATAAATTTTAAATTTTCTTTAATTTTGGTTTTAATTTAGCCACATGTGGTGAATGGCTGCCATATTGGACAGTGCAGTAATACATTCGTTCACATACTGTTATCTCAGGTATAGAGTTATTTGCTGTTTAAAAGCCAATATAGTGACATTTAAATGCTTTTAAGGAACAGATAGAAGCCTCAGTTTGTTCTTGAAAATAACTGTTCTTGAAAATAACAGTTTGTTCTTGAAAATAAGCCAAGCTGACCTGGGGTGAGGGAAGAATGTGCAAATATTTCCATTGAGCTGGCTGGTCAGATTGTTTATTCCTTTATTCACTCAGCAAATATTCATGGAATACCTAGTATGTGCTCCATTGTGGTAGGTGCTGGGGATACAAGTACATGTGCACTGCCTTCAAGAAATTCACCAAGTAGAAAAGTTGGACAGAAAGTTAGTAACAAACTCATACAGAAGCGAGTAGAGAAAGAGTGAAGAGTCAAAGATGACTCTGCAGTTTTAGTCTTGAGTGACTGCGTGAGTGACTCTTGGAAACAAAATACATTTCCATAACAGATCTTTGGGAAATTTTTAAGTCTTAAAAATTAGTTTCAGTATTAAAACCAAGATTCTCATTCATTCATATTCTCTCACCCTCCCCAACTCTCCCCCAGTTCTCTCTTACCTTCCACTCATTTGGTGAAAAATAAGCTAGTACTTAGACTCCAGTGCCAGGAAGCTGCATTTTCACCTTGGGCATCGAAATTCTAATTTTGATGGAAATGAATTGTTAATGAGCCAAAGAATAGAGAGATAGAGAGTTTCTGTAATTATAGGAAACAAAATTAAATTTGGCCTGAAAGCATTTTTTGGTAATTGCAGTTGGTTTAAAGATTAAGAAGATTCACTCATACGCCATGCCTTTTTTTTTCTTTTTTTTTTTTTTAGCTTGCTTTGCTCAGCACTGTTAACCAAAGGCATTGAGACCCGTAGCAAACTTCATTCTAATGAGGGCCCAGATGATTTGCAGAACAACTTTCCCTGTAGGAATAGTAGCACCTCAAAGATTGATATGATGTATTAAGAAAAATAAATATTTGTTCTTTTTTTAAAAAGATTTTATTTATTTTTTGGGGAGAGACAGAGATGGCAACAGAGAGCATAATCGGGGAGTAGAGGGAGAAGCAGAGCCCGATGATGTGGCGCTCAATCCCAGGACCCTGGATCATGATTTGAGCAGACTCTTAACCAACTGGGCTACCCAGGCATCCCTCAGATATTTGTTCTTATTTGAACCTTATTTTTACCATACAATAGAAAACTTAGATTTAAATGGCAAGTGAGATGTGCTTACCATTTCTCTGTTCATCTCTTTACAGAAGCCAGGGCCAAAAGAGAAGTTCTAGAATGGAATTGCTTTGTGCTGAATCTGCTGTTGCTGCTGCTGCTGCCTCAGAGGTATGTACATAAGAGCATAAGAGAGTTATAGGGTTAGTTAGTTAGTTAGTTAGTTAGTTAGGGTAAATGGATGGATCCTTCTCCTTGCAGTATTGACTCCTTAGTTACTGTGTGTTCCCAATAGAAAAAAGTTTTCATTTTGAGAAGTATCCCATGTGGGCATAGCACTTGATTGGGATTCCACAGCGGCCATTTTGTAGCCATTTCTTTTCTTTTAAAGATTTTATTCATTGATTTGACAGACAGACAGGGAGGGGAGGGAACACAAGCAAGGGAAGTGGGAAAGGGAGAAGCAGGTTTCCCACCTACCAAGCAGGGAGCATGACATGGGCCTCGATTCCAGGATCCTGGGATCATGACCTGAGCTGAAGACAGACGCTTAACCCACCAAGCCAACCAGGTGCCCCCCTGTAGCCATTTCTTACTGGGAACCGGCAACTACCATGCTCACACTGGGGAGCAAGAATATCCTGTCCCCTTCAAGCCCCTCTAACCCGACTAAGGATCACATCGACATGAGACAATCCTCTAACACCATTGGTGGGAATGCGAGTTGGTGCAGTCACTTTGGAAAACAGTGTGGAGGTTCCTCAAAAAGTTGAAAATAGAGCTACGTTAATGGGAGAAAATAAAATTTAATAGTGTACATGGAAGGAACCTACACAGGAATGGAGATTTCAAAGAAGTCATGCAGCATGAGGTATATATGTCATTCTGAACTAAGGAAAAGGGGGTAGGGGGTCTGGGATTTCAAAGAGAAGGAATGCAGTCCTCAGGAAGAATGGGAAAGACTAAATGTCTGGTAAACAATTGTTTGATGGGCCCCTCAGTAACAGTGGGACACAGAGAGGACTTTGATCAGTCAGGCACTGCTAGGTTTCTCCCTGTCCACCATTCCTAGTTCATGGTATAATGGTACATGGTGATAACTCTCTTCATGGAGCAGGGCCTCTACCTAAATTATTTTAGGCAGTTGTCTGGCAGGTAGAGTTTTTCCTGAATCTGCTGAGTTTTGATTGCTTTTTTAACTCAAAATAAATTTCATACCAAAGTGGCCCTCCTTAGAGACGCCTGTTCTTGGCCCCCAACACTTGGTATGGTCCCTGTAGTATTTTTTTTTTAATTAAGCTAAGCTTTATGCCATTGTTCAAGGTCTTTTTTGACCTGTGAATACATTTCAAAAAGGAAGAAGTTTACTGATGTGCTTGCTGCAGTAGCCTCATGTGGGGTAGACTCATGAGCTGGCATCATCCCTTCATGGGCAGAACCCAGGCCCCAAATGGTCTAGATTGCCCCCATCATTTTCCTAAGCCACTGAACGTTTCATCCATTTATCTATTTATTGGATGTCACTAGAGAAAATCTTAGAGGGATGCACATTAATAGAAATATGAATCCTGGATCTGCGTTCAGTGATCTGAAACTCTAGTCTGGGAGAAAGGATCAAACTGCAAGAAAAAAAGGCACAGAACAGAAAAAGCCTCCCAGAAAACTGTCCCCGGGGATGGTGCTCCACCTTACCTGCCAAGCCCTGGGTGCCTGTTACACAGCTGTGGTGGTGGTGCTTCAGAGAGAAAGATGGCCTCAGACTTCAAAATATAAGGGTCAATTCCTAATTTGGTCAGTTATCAGTGTTGTGACCTGGGGAAAGTCATTTGCCAGTGGAGAGCCTCTGTTCCCTGTCAGGAAAAGGGGAGTGGTCATGTGCCAGGCTCTCTCATCTGGATGTAACCTCATTTATCAGTGTATATTCTGTATTCCTGCAATAGAACAGAGCTTCTGTGAGAACAGGGGCTGTCCTGTTCATCAGCGTATCCCGAAATATCTTGAACAAGGTTTGCCACACATAGTAGGCGCTCATACCTATGAGATGCACCGATGAGTATTGTATGTCACAGCACTGTGTCATTTTTATAGCACGCTCCAAATGTAACGTAAAGGGATTCCAAGAGCAGTATAGATAGGCTGGGTGGGTGGATTTTCACTTCAGTTTTCGGGCCTGCATGTGGTTTTGTCTGAAAAGCTTTGTGTGTTTCTGGGACTGTGCAGACAGCAGGTATTTGTACTGTTTAAGCTCTTCTCTAACGTAGGAAACACACCTATGTTTTAAAATACAAAGTGCTGATTTTATATTTTTATATTGCATTTTCCAACTATTGCTCATTGTAGGAGACCAGAATTTGCCACCCCAAAATTTGTCTCTGGGATAAAGATTATTATTACTTTTTAAAAGACTTTATTTATTTATCAGAGAGAGAGGGGGAGAGAGCGAGCACAGGCAGACAGAACGGCAGGCAGAGGCAGAGGGAGAAGCAGGCTCCCTGCCGAGCAAGGAGCCCGATGTGGGACTCGATCCCAGGACGCTGGGATCATGACCTGAGCCGAAGGCAGCTGCTTAACCAACTGAGCCACCCAGGTGTCCCTGGGATAAAGATTATTTTAAGCTGCATATTTTTAAGGAAGTGCAAACACAGGAGAAGCTCCAAAGACTGAGTAGAAGTTAACCTTTTGTAAGAGACATTTACATTTATAAGGAAAATCTCCCTTTGTTGGAGGTGTCTCTTGCTCTAGGTATGTGGGAACTCATCAGTGAAGAAGATAATGATTTAGATCTGCATAACAATCTCACCCTTATTATTCTGCTTCTCCTGGTCACCTCCCATAGATGACTTCTCCAGTCTCAACATCTTCTTTTGTCTTTAGCTGGAGATGGTATTTAAGGTGATGGCTTTGGCCACTTTGGGGAGTCAGTCAGTTTTCCTGGATCTCTCCCATGATACAGGAGGTATCCATGTTTGATTTTTTCCTATTAATCTGTCTAATGTTAATTTAATTCTTAGACCAGTCAGAAGATACGTAAAGGGTAATAAGCTACTTGTATGTAGATGAAACTTTCTGAGGACAGCACATCTGCTAACATTCTGTTCAAGAAAGAATGAAATGGTTGAAATTAGGTAGAAAAAAGCTAATTTAAACAGAGCAGTGCTCTGTTTACACACAAACTAATTGCTGTTATTCTAGGAAAAGAGGCCAAGACATCCATAGAACTCTGGCCATCATTCCAGTGTCTATGCTGCTGACAGCCTGACTTCATCAGTCCATAAATACTCACCTAGGATCTGCAGTGTGTAATGTGTGAACACCCAGAATCCTTCAATTTAGTGTGTCTTGGGGAAAGTTGGCCTTAAAAATTCTCACTTCATAAACTTATAAAACCTAAGTAATTATAACATGTAATAGAATTTCTTTTAAAGAAACCCATAACCCCACCACTATGGCACAATTGCTATTTATTTTTGCTTATTCCCATTCAGTCGCAGTCTCCCAATTTTAATCATTTCAGTAACTGTATGATATTTCACGGAATTGAGAAACTTCTGCTTCTAATCAAGATGGCATGACTAAGGACCAGATTTAACTTTCCTGCCCCCATGACAAAAATGTATGAAATAATAGTTTTCAAGAAAATGGTCAGTCATTAGGCAACAAAGGACAGGGACTCCTAAGAGATGGGAAACAATTAGATAAGCCCTGCAGTTGCCACAGCAAGTTTCCAGGTGGCAAATCTGCTCCCCTTCACTGGTATCTTTTTTTTTTTTTCTGAAATAGTTTATTTGCTTTGTTCCCCCCAACCCCGCCCCAGGCCAATTAACCACTGGTACACATGATTTTGTCATTTTAAGTTTATTTAAGCTTAGTGAATTTATGTTGATAGGCTAAATAAAACATATGAACACACAAAAAATGGACATCTTAATCAATACCCGAGGATACACATTTCTACTGAAACATCCAAGAAGCAAGGAACTAAAGACTAAATTGATATATGACTATGATAAAAAGCAGAAGGAAAAAGACTGGGGAAAAAGGTCATATCCCATCTTATTGAATCTTATTGAATACCATCTCACCAGAATTTCTGTCTCAATAATGAAAAGATTGTTACATCCCCAGCAACATATCGCTTCTTTTAAGGAGTACAAAACACAGTGCTCTTGAATGGGGAGGTTGCGCAGTATCCTGAAGTTCAAATGCTGGGATTTGATCCAGGCCAGTAATGTTCCAACAAACAGGTTCCTTTGTAGAAAAATTGGCATGGGTCTATGTCTTAATCCAGGCTGAAAAAAAGAAACAAAAACAAAATAAAACACAGCCAAGGCACTAAAATTTTCAGCAGAAATGTAAAAGATTCCTGTGCTAAACCAGGTACTTGTATTTCATATGAGCAGTGAGCTGCAAACTGTTCAAAAAGCATCTAGTCATAAAGGATCACTAAACTCAGAATATGACGTGTACAATTTAAAGCAGCAAATGGCTTCAATTGAGGCACCAGGGTTAGGGAAGAGAGCACTGGGTTTGAAGTCCTTGGACTCTCTCTGTCTCTCTGCTGCTGCCCTGCTGTGTGACCTTGTCTTGTTTGACACTATCAAAGGGGGGAGGTTGCACTAGAAGCTCTCCAGAGCCATTTCCATCTCTGTGCAACTATAGTAAAGATGTTTTTTGGTAATAATACTTCTGACTTCAACCTACATTGAAGACGTGAAGCAGCTGTTCAGTAGCCTCCATCTGGCAGGCCCTCTGGTCGCAGTGCCCTTCTCCCATGGCCGGGTTAGCATCCTACCAACACCTGGGAAAGGTGGTTCTTTTTTTTTTTCTTTTCTCTTCTTCTTTTCTTTTCTTTCCTTTTTTTTTTTCCTTTTCTCTTCTTCTGCCACAGCCTTTGAGTGACACACAGTTTTCTTAGGCTTGTGCTTTTAGTGCATCTGTACTGTGTTTATTTTCTCAGTTTTGTCAGAGTATAGCATGTGGCACCTATAATCACTGCTTATTCCCTTCCAGCAATATTTTTCAAGGACATGTTTCATGATGGTTTGTGTTCTGCCTGTGTTTCCTGTTGTTTATGTATCTGTCTCCAAATTGAAATGTCATTTTCTCCTCATTTGGAAATTCCCAGGATCAAGTTGATATTGGAACAGTTGAGCAGTATGGCCCCCAAGAGTCTGATCATGTAATTAGGATAGAATCTGATACATCTTATGATTCCAGCACATCGTCCCTGGAAAGCATACTGGCATCACCAGGTAGGTACATTTGGATATGTGGATAAGGATTATCAGAAGAAAAACTGTGGCCCACAGGGTAGTTCTTGTTTTTTCAGAGGATGAGAATGTTCTGTTCATAATGATGCAAAAATCACAAGACTGAACTTATTTCATCTTCTGTAAGTTTTTTTGAGATGATGATTTGAGAGTGATGAAAGTGAATATCTCATCAATGGTTCAAGTGCTTGGGAATGGTATTATTCTGTCCCATTAACATTTAATCTTCTAAAGATTGTGCTAGCGCTCAGCCCTTGGAGGAGTAGCATCTCATCTCTTTGTCCTTTCTCAATCTTCACTGCTATGCCGCAGTGGTTGCAGTCCAAAGAAACCCCTTGTTTTTTTTTTTTAATTTTTATATATTTTTTAAAGATTTTTATTTATTTATTTGACCGAGAGAGATCACAAGTGGGCAGGGAGGCAGGCAGGGTTGGGGGGGGGGAAGCAGGCTCCCTGCTGAGCAGAGAGTGTGATGCGGGGCTCGATCCCAGGACCCTGAGATCACGACCTGAGCCGAAGGCAGAGGCTTTAACCCACTGAGCCACCCAGGTGCCCCAGAACTTTATTTTTTAGAGAAAAAGAAGGAATAGTTAGTTGTCTCGTTGATATTTAGGAAGGTAGAGTCAATCATTTTCCATATGTGATATGCCTTCTTAGTACTTTTGGTCTCCTTGATATCACTCTAAGAATGTAAAATGGGCAAGACCAAAATGATTCCCCCACTGGGGGAGAGGGAAACCCCCTTTTTTTAAAAAAAAAATGTACTATTAGAATTTTTAGTATAGGACAAAAAGGATAGTCTCTTAGAAACAGTGAAACTTATTATGTAAGTTTCAATATTAAAGACATTTCAAAATATAATTGTATAAAAATACAAACCTTGAGGTGGTCCCGGATGCTTAATGCAGATCCTGTCCTCTAATTTACTGACCCTAGCATGGAGTCTTTGCATTGTGGAATCTTTATATATAGAACTAATTTTTAAATAGCTAGCTAACCTAATAGCTAACTAACTAATAACTAACCTAATATCTAACTAAACTGATAGCTAACTAACTAATACTTCTATTTTTTAATAGCTAGCTAACAACTCTTGCATTATGGCTGCCAATCTCAAATTTTGTTTAAAAAAATCTTTTCAAAACAATTGATTGGGGGGGGGGAGTCTGTGAACCCATGATTGTGATTTCTGAAATGTGTAAGGAAAAATTTAGTTTTGAATTTGCACACAGTAAAGTTCACTCCTTGGGATGTATGCTCTTGTGGGCTTGACAAAGGCAAGGAGTCCTGTATCTGCCACCACAGTACCAGACAGAACAGTTCTGCCATCCCCAGATTCCTTTGTGTTGTCTTTGAACTCCAGCTCCGTCCCTCATTCTCTGGGAACCATTGGTCTGTATTTGGTCTCTGGTTTCCTTTTTCCAGAATGTCACGTAAATAACAGAATCATGCAGTCTCTCACCTTTTTGGTCTGGCTTTGTTAGTGAAATGTGTTCTAGAGTCATCCATGTTGCATGATTCAGTGGTTCATTCCTCTTTCCTTGCTTAGTAGTACTGCACCTTGTGCATGTACCACAGTTATTTGTTTAAAAATCCACTCATCTGCAGAAGGACGTCTGAGTTGTTTCCATGTTTTTCAGTGACTATATATAAAGCTACTATAACCATTTGCATAGAGGTTTTTTGGTGTGGATACAAACATTTAATTGACTTGGTTAAATTCCTGGGAGCTGGTCAACTGGGTCCTATGGGAAGCATGTGTGAAAGAAACTGCCAAACTATTTTCCAAAATGACTCTGCCCTTTTGTAGTCTTTTTTTTTTGTTTTTAAAGATTATTTATTTACTTGACAGAGAGAGATCACAAATAGGCAGAGAGACAGGCAGAGAGAGAGAGGGAAGCAGGCTCCCCGCTGAGCAGAGAGCCCGACGCGGGGCTTGATCCCAGGACCCTGAGACCATGACCCAAGCCGAAGGCAGAGGCTTAACCCACTGAGCCACCCAGGCGCCCTGCCCTTTTATATTCTTCAAATAATGTCCAGCTTGCATTTTTGAAGGAGAGTCATTTCTCAATACCTCCATCAGCACTTCCAGAGCACTCCAGAGATCCCCACATTCTGGGAAACGTACATTTTGGGAAGTGATTTATGATTATGTTTGATTTGGTATTATCAGTTGGAAGGTACCAAATTTCCAGAAGCATGGCCAGAAGAAATTCATGATGAAAAGACACTCAACACGAATGGCCATTTACACTTGGGTGGGTGGAGGTAAAGTGAGACACTCCTTCCTTTTTCTTTATTTTCAAATATGAACACATTTTTAAGGAATGTTCTGAATTACTCTTGGTACCTGGTACATCTAATCCTTAACATGGAACAACGCTGGACTCTCCTGTTTTTATGACTTATAAAGGCAACAAAGAGAAATCTGTAAATCTTGCTGATAATGTTGGTACTTCTGCTTTCTCGGTCATGCGTTCCACTGGGCTTTCTTCTTCAGTTGCATCATCTTCGCAGAGCTTTGAATTCCAGCCGGCGGTGGAACAGGTGTCTGATGTGGATGAGGTACAGCCGGAGGACGAGCTGGAAGAGGTGGACTGGATGGAGCAGATGGATGAGGTGGATGAGGTGGGACAAGTAGATGAAGAGGAAGAGGTGGAGCCGGTGGAGCAGATAGAGGAGCTGGAGCAGGAGGGGCAGCCGGACCAGGTGGAGGAGGACAAACAGCCGGACCGAGTGCAGCAGGAGGACCAGGCGGACCAGGCTGAGCAGGAGGCTAGCTCACCCTCCAGTGCAGCTGCTGGCATCAGTGATGAGGTACCTCTCGGAGTCTTGCTCCACATATTTGTCTGGACCACTAACCCTGCGAAGCCCTGAATCTGCACTCTTGTGTTCAAGTTTGCTTTGTAGAAAACATCCTATTATTAGCACTCTTTCTGTCATACTGCATTTTCAGATGCAGCTGGGAGTCCAGTGGGCCCTAGCAAACAGGGAGGTGGGAGGTTAAGAAAGACAAAATCTCTGTTCTCCTCTTGATGTGAGATATGTGAAGACACTTTGGGTTTGAGAGAAATTTTGGGCCAAATAGGCAGCTTATCTACTAAGAAAAGGCAGTATTTTCAAGAGCTGTATTCCTTATCACCTGGAAGGGGATGCTAACCGTCTCGGGAAGATGACTTTCCTGGCTGCCATGCCAACACCTCCCCACCACGAGCTAGGTTTCTCCAACGGAGGTTTTTTTTTTTTTTTTTTTTTTTTTTTTAGTTTAGAAACATGCCTTTCAGAATGCTTGTTGTATCCAACCTTCAAATGTCAGCACCAGTGTAAGGTTTTAGGTCAAATCAGTGCAGTTGGATTTACTACTCTGTTGCTCTTCTATCTACAAATTTGTGTACATAATCACAGATTTGGAAAATCATCTTTTATAATAGAAGGATTATTAAAATCAGGATTAGAAGGCAAGATAATGAATTTATGGTCTGTTATGTGCAATTGTGTACATTAATTACAAAGCGTAAGATGAGTCCCTCCCTCTTTTTTTTTTTTTTTCTGAGTCCCTCCCTCTTTTATAATCAAAAGAACTGAGGGCTAGAAGACAGTTGTTTGAATTTGGCCCCAGCCTTGACCTTGCTACATCCATGAGCCTCAGTTTCTTGACCTCGAAATGGTCTGCTTGCCTGGCAGGGATTTCTGGACTGCTGTGAAAATTTTTTGAACAATTTAAAATACATTTCCGTAGCAATCCATATTGTCTTTATTTATGTCTTTATTTGCCAAAAAGCTGTGGTTCCCCTTTCCCATTGACAAGTTTCTCTTCTGCTTTGAATAAAGTCATAACTAAACTTTAAATGTAACTTTTGTTTACAATAGTCAGAATAAGCAGCAATGAGTGTGGGTAGTACAGCCCTGCATGTGGTAGCGTATTGGACTTATGTGGGGTACCATGGATTGACAGACTGGAGTATATCCAGAAGCTAGAGCCCAGGATGGAGAGAGGCTGGAAAATGTCACGTTGTCAGTAGTGGAAGTTAGTCACCGTGGAAGGCACTGGAGAAGGGAGATTGGCAAGGGACAGGAGAGCCTGCTCCAAGTAGCTGCACAGCTGTCATGCTCCTGAAGCAGAAGCGAGTCTCCAGTGCATTAAACTAGGGTGGAGATCTAGCAGCTCAGGGCAGGCAGCTTTCCAGTCCCCTCAAGAAAGCCATTCTCAGATGCGTTAGGTCCCTTCCCCAGGTGGTGTACTCCCTCCCCTTCAGTGGAGAGGTGTGAGACAAGCTTGGTAGCTCATCTGCCAGGGACAGCAGAGAGAAGTTCCTGCTTGGAGAATGGGGATTTGAATGTGATAACCTGTAGAGTCTGTGGCTGCTAATCCCTAGTTTAGAGTATTTTATTCATTCATTTATTTATTTGCTTAATGAATGCCTCCTTTTTTATATGAATATCTACATAGTTTACAACAAAAGAAGGACGATTGGGCAATTTTCACTGGCTTAAAAATTCACAGAATTTTTTATTACAAGCGAGAAAAGCAGCTTGCGTGTTTTTTGCTCTGTTTTTAATAACTCAGCTATGCTTTTCCATTAGCCACAGTATACGATAGAATAGAGTCTTGTTTTTGTTCTCTAGCGGTTGCATGTATGTGTGCCTTCTCATCATTAATACTGGGACTGTGGCTCTCTCATCTTGTTTATGCACACAGTACCAACCCAGATCAAGGCAAATAATAGCTTCCACAGATAGTTCTTTCCCAAGAACCCTGCCTCTTCCTTCCGCCCTCAGCCAGTCACTTAAGAAGCCATGTCCACTTAATTTCTTTCAAATGTGTCCCTTCCTCCCTATGTCTTCTGCCTCTGGTCTGTTTCAGGCCCCTGTTATCTCTACTGTAACTGTGTATGGAAGATATGTACTTTCTAGGACGTTGTGAAGGTCAGATCCATGAATTTTTTTCAAGTGCTTAGAGGAGTGTCTGGAACAAAGGAGGCGCCATTTGAACTTCTTCTTCTCACCCCATTGCTAACGGGGTATCTGATAGACGTTTCCCACATGCCTTGTCTGTGATATGATGGCCCACTGAGCTCTGACTCTCTCACTAAGGATATTGGGCAGGTCATTGCTTCACACTTTGGGGCCAATTCCATGGTTTTATATTTTGAGGAAAAAAATCAGACTGCATGATTCCCATGATCGATTTCTGATCTTGAATTCTTGGATTCTTTAGCCATTTCTTCAGACTTTCTAGTCATGAAGGAAATTGGGAGTGCAGGAATCATTCTCAGTCTTTGCAGACTTGGCAATAAAAGTCTGGTAGGATTTGGAGACCCCGGTGTCCCTATCTGTGAGCCACAAGCAATTCCTCCCCACAGTCAATACAACTACCGCCATCAATTATGTCATACATCAACAAGCGGGAGCTGGAGCTGATGAAAAAGTTCAGGGAGCAGCTGGAAGAGCAGACACGGATGCTGCAGGCTGACATCCGAAGCCAGTGGGATGCACTGGAAATGATGAAGGAACAGCTTCAGAGAATACAGGAATCTACCTTTCAGGTCAGAGGCCAGTTCCAAGTAAGTAAGTGGCAGAAGGGAGAGGTAAAAAGAGACCTTGACAGTTGTCAAGCAGTCAGTCACCGGGGTCTGCTAGGAGGGAGAGCAGCTGCTCCAGGGTGGCAATGGGGCATTTGGAGTGGTCCTCAGCAGGGACTTTGGCCTGTGCTATCTTTTGGCTATAGTGGCTGAGATCAGCCCAGCCAGGCTCTGGCGGTGGCAGACACAGCTCCTATATAGCCAAGGTTTCCCGGGGGGCCTGTCCCACTCTGTCCCAGGCATGTCCTGTTCCCTGAGGAAAGGTGTGGCCTCTGAATAAGACCTCCATGATACTGTGTCCTTCCAGATGCAGCCAACCATCTCACACCACCTTGACCATCCTGAGTTCCAGTCTTTGGAGCCAGTGCTCAAGAAACAACGCACTGAGCAAATGAAGGAGTCCCTCCCAGACCTCAAGGAGATCAACCTTTCCTGTGGTTCATGTTCACCCTGCTCTTTCAAATTCTCGGAGGAGCTGGAGGAGACTTGTGATGACTCCAACCAGGTACGGAAAGCCTGTTTCAACTGGGAGATTTTACTGTCATAAACACCGGGGCTCACCTGGTTCTCCTGAGGGGTTGCTGCCTAATCACTTGGCTGTGGTTCACTTGCCTGAGATAAAAATTCTTGGCGAGGTAGACCCAGACACTCGTTCCCAGGCACACATATGTGCATCCCGGATGGCAGTGCCTGTGCCTGGATAAACACATAGACATCACCCTGACCACACCCGCAAGCACCGGGCTGCTGTCATCTGCTCTAGGAGATGTCTAGAGGAAGGCTGTTCAGTCGGCTTCTGGGAGACTCTTGGGGGCACTGAGGTTCTTTCGTCTCTCCTTCTGAAGCCACTGCTGGAGGGGCAGGACCTGTTCCTGCAGCAGCCGTTGCAACAGGCACAGGACCAGCTTCTGTCAGAGCAGCAGATGCAGGAGCAGCCCCAGCCGCCGAGCACCGGGGTGGGAAGGCAGAATCTGCAGATATACCTGCCAGGCCGGGCCAGCGTAGCTGTGCCCCTCTGTGAGGACCACATGACGTTCGTGCACACCCAGCCCATTGTTCCTGTCCAGTTAGCAGCTGGACAACAGCCCTCTGGCTGTTATCAAGGCGATGCTCTGCGGGACAAAGAAGATGACAGCCCTAGGTAAGAAGTGCATGGAACAGTGGTAAGTGCAGAAGTCCCTGCTTTCCCCTTATGGCCAGACACTGTGCCTGAGCCCATGAGTGACTTACCCACAGGGCAGCCAACCCCCCTCATCAAAAGCAGTGTGCTCCCACTCACCTTGCTCTGTGGCTTCCAGACCCCCGCCTCTGCATGCGCAGTGTGTGGCCAAGCATGTGCTGGTAGAACGGAGGAGACTGTGAAAATAGGAGGCCTAGATAAGCTAGGGAACTGGCAGATCTTGAAATCGCTTGGCTCCACCCACCCAAGCCCAGTCTTACGGCACGGGATGTCTAGAGCAAAGTCTTATGTGCCCATAGCTGAGTGACTCCAGAGCGCCCAGCTTTCTTCTCCCACTCCACTGTAATCTGGTGATCATAGCAGACCAGAAGAAGGGGTCTCCACAGAAGTGATAATCTATGTGAGGGAAGTGGGTGTGAAACAGTTGCTACATGTCCATTGGGTACCAAGGAGCTAAGCTCCCAGAAGAACTAAGTTCTCGGAGGCTGTATGAGGACATGAACACATTTTCTGCTCAGTAATAAGTCTGTGGTCCCAAATGCCAGAAAGAGAAGGCTCTGCTCAGCAGTGAAGGGGTTGTAGAGCACATGCTTGGTGCCTAGTAAATAATTTTGAGCGAAGGCCAGCTCTCTGAGCAGGCTTCCCAGAGCTGTCCAGATTTCCTTCTGGGCCTCCCCTGTAGAATCAGTGACCCTGATATGTCTGGTGGGTGGGTTAGTGCCATGTTTCCCACAGGCCTGATCTTCAGAATCCACTTGAGGAGGCTGTAGGAAGTACAGATTCAGAAGTCCCTATTTACCCAAGATAAAGGGGGCTCTTGTAGAGACAGCACTGGATTTGCAGGGAGAACTAGCCCGGCAGCCCCAAACAGAAATAAAGGGCATGTCCCTGACTGTGGATGGGTAAAGTGACAGGCCCAAGGCCACAGAGATCACCATTGTGGGATATTCAGGACTGTCCAAGTCATACAAGTAAAACCACTGGAGCCAAAAGACTAATTCACCTCAGTCTTTACATTCACCTGACTTCGGCAAATGGAATCTTCTTTGGGCAAGGTGAGGATACAAACCTGTGAATCCTGATTCAGCCACCAAAACCAGTTGTGCCATAAGCACCTACCAAAGAACAAGGCGATGGCTCCTGGGTCATGGGTCCCAGACCCATGTCACTATAACGTGTTTTTTTCAGTTTTGTTCCTGAGGAGCAGCAGAAGGTGTCCATGGTATATAGCCCGGGCTCTGACACAGTTGCTTCTACCAGCTTTCCTCAGTCTCCCATACATTCTGACTCCAGCTTAGTCACTCTGGAGACCCCGCAGGATTATATCCAGCTTTGGCGACAGCCACCAGATTCACAGCATCACCTTTACCTCCAAGTGAATACTTGGACTTCCAGTGAGCAGAACAGCCTGCAGGACCAAGCTACCTGGCCCCAGGTATAAACCTTTCCTTTCCCCTATGCTTTTCAGCCTAGGTCAGGGCATTTGGCACGGAGGCCAGGCCCCTTCCCCAAAAAGCACATACCACAGCAGTATGCTCTGGGTGTGAAATCCAGACTTCAGAGCTCAGTAAATTCGAGAGCAGTTACTCGCGTGGCGGCGGTACACACTGCTGAGTCAATTGATTCCCTTCAAGTTTCCATGAAAAAGTGAGCTGTCCTCATGGATCTTAAATACGATCAGAGGTAAAAACTTCCTTAACTAACCCTAACTCAGACCCCTTTCTGAACTTGTGGATCATTCATTCTGCTGCAAAATCCTGGGCCTCGTGTGGGTGTGGTTCATTGTACTAAAAAATGAACCAAGGGTCCTACTGTGCAATGTACTTGGTGTTTATCCACAGGGAGCTCCATACTTGCCAGGAAAGACCCCCACCTCAGGGACCATCTGCTACGGTCATATTTCCAGGGCAGTGTTGGCAGCTGATCCAGATGGAAATCATTTACTGGGTTTGGTCCCAGAAAGACTCTCAGCAGGCCCCTTGGGACCAAACACGCTCAATGTGACTAACAGTACTTATAAAGGGTGTTTTGATTCTGGCTTCAGAAATCTTAATGGAGCATAACCTCTGATTTTTGAAAACTAATGACAACAACAAGGCAAAAAGAACCCAGTAAGTTAAGGCAGAATGAGTGAGTTTGGAATTTTAAATGGCTAAATGTGTGGTTATTTTCACATATACACCTTGACCAGCTGGGCTGCCAGTCCTCCAGAAAGTTGACCCACAGGAGGCACTGCTCACATGGAAAGAGCACATAGATGCTCAGTGGACCCTGTGGTTCAGTTCCCAAGGCAAACTCTGGTGAAACCCTTCATCATGTCTGCTCTCAGAGCACTACCATCTGGACGGGCCCTTAGGAGCAGAGCAGCTGTCCCAAGGAAGTGGAAAAGGGAAGATGCGTGGAAGGCCGTTGGGAGAATGCAGTGTGATGGGAAAGGCAACAGCAAGCCACACTGCCGTCAACCCAACAGCCTCAGCTGGCAACCAGGCTCAGCATGGAAGTTACTTAGGTTGAGCAGAATAATAGCAGGGTCCAAGGGTAGGGCCAGGGAGAGAGCTTCCAAGCCTTGGGCTAGCCATGGCTGGCAGAGAAGCCTGGCTAGGGAGGGCCAGACACAGAACCTCATAGTCTTAGGCATGAAGAAAACTTTGGGGGAGACCAGGGCAACTCTTGCTGGTCTTTAAGACAAGATGTTGTTGGAAGACAAAAGTGGAGAGGAACCCCATTGTCCCCATCTGCACCTTCTGGCAGCGCCTTGTACGTCTGTGTTCCAAAGACATACTTCTCAGCAGCTTGCTGACTTGGACTAGAGGGAAAGTTTCACCTCGTCCACCTTTTTCTTGGCAGGTGCCAGCTCCTCAGGCAAATCCCGAGGCTTTCCAGAACCCTGAAGAATACTCACCAGACCATATCAGCTATTTTATGTCTGCCGAGCAGTCTAGCTCAGACGAGAACCAGCACCAGCAATACTTTCATACTGAACCTTGAGAGAAGAGGGAAAGACAGGCCAATGAGGCCTGCATGGCCAGGGGACCTCCAAGGCTCACAGAGTCCCCTGGAGTAGGGGTTGGGGAGGGGGAGGTGGATATTTTCTTTTCTTTCCTGATAAGTTCTGTTTGGGATTGTCGAGCACAACCCATTTCTTGGAAGAGGCAGCCTGTGATCTCCAGTGTGCTGATGTGTGACAGCAGCCAGGCCCCAGCAGGAGACTGCGGTCCCTTACCTTCTTGCCTGGCCTTGCACACACCTGTTCTACCATGGGTGAGCAGGCTGCAGAGTCTACTCAAGTTCAAATACCGTTTTTTGTTTTTGCTTTTGTTTTCTGCTGAGAAACATTTTCCAGCATGGTTTATAATCTAGTAGGAAGCTGTTTTGTCTTAAGCCACAGTCATGCTGGGGAAATCACAGGGAACAGAATTCCAATGGTGGAAAGCTGAAATCAGATGAACACAGGTGCTTTGTACTAAATCACAGCTCCAGTGCTTAATAAATATCTTTCATTGCAACTCTCTGTGAACTTATGATTCGTCTTTTGGAACCCAGAAATGGTACTGACCTAGTTGACTGGTACTGGGGTCCTGAGTAAAGGGCTCATTTCCTGGACTTGAGCCCCTCATGGGCACCTCTGCTCCCTGCCACATTTGCAGAGACCGATGGCTTCTGCCACCCTGACTAGCCGTGTGCCCAGGCCCTCTGTGTGGCTGAAGCCTGCCGGCTCTTTCATTGATGCTGAGGGCAGCCACAGGCTTACTGGGCCCAAACCAGTGGGCCTAGAGTAGGCTACCCACTCTGTGGAGACCATGCTCTGCCTCACATATCACCTCTGAGGTGAGCCTGGGTGCACTGCATGCATGTTCCTTCTCTCCTGCCTATAGCTTTTCCTCTAGCGGGGGTGCTCCCTGGAGGGAAAGTGATTTGTTCTCTGGCTAGATACCAAGTAGAGCATCTTTCCAACTGTCTACACAGGGGCCAAGAGGAGGGCAGCAGGAAGCACTTGAACAACCTATCAGAAGTCATCCCGAGCCTTTAATGTCTGTCTTAAGATAATGAGTCATTCTCTTATTACTTACTTATTACTTATTTACTTATTACTTACTTATTTTGAATAAGTGAGAGGAAGCCCCCAGTCTCTAGAGACAAGTTAAAGGGGGCACACGAGGCCTCACACCCACAGGAAGATTTCGGCATTCTTCAGGAAATCTGATCTCTATCAGGGTGGTCTGGACTGAATGTGTCCCTCTCCAATTCACGTATGGAAACCCTACCCAACAATGTGATCATATTTGAAGGTAGGGCCCTTGGCAAGTGCTCAGCTTCAGATGAAGTCATAAGGGTGGGCCTCCCACAGTGGAATTAATGCCCCTATAAGAGGAGACACAAATAGCCTGCTCCCTCTCACCTTGTGTGCACAAAGAAGAGGTCATGTCAGCCCAGAACAAGATGGTGGCTACTTACAAGCTGAGAGAAGAGGTATCTCTGGAACCTTCAGACTGTTATGGCAGTCTGGGCTGACCAAAACACAGGGGATATTTCCTTCTTGGCATGTCCCTTTGTAGCCATTGGGAAGGAGCAGTTGAAGGCTCACCTGCCGCAGTCACTCCTTGGCCCATTGTGTTCGGCAGAGGTAGAAAATTTCCAAGACCCAGTTCTCTTTGGCTGCCGTGTAGAGATGGCAATGGAGAAGTCAGGGACACCCTTGATACCCACCATGACTGTGGATGAGCAGAGTTTGAACTGATGGGCATTCTGGGGGTGTTGACAGGGACTCTGTGGCCTCCTGCACTGGTAGCTGCCTCTCTTGGTCAGGGGATCACCTTCCCTCCTGCCGGACTGTACAGGGAGGACTGCATGTGTGTACAAACCATGCTGCACTTGTCAGAGTGAGGAAAGGGTGTGCACAGAAGCCCAGGCTCAGAGGTCCTGAAGCTGCCTTGTGGTCTGTGTGCAGGTAGGGGGTAGCATGTGGCTCAGCAGGCTCCTTCAGTCTACGCAGTCAGCTGGTAGTATTCTGACCATGGGGGAGGCGCAGAGGTTTACTATGGAGTAACAATGGTTCCCATGGCTGGGCCTGCTGTTCCCAATATGAACATGATTTGCTCCCACCTCCTTTCTCCCTTGATATGGTCAAGCAGGCCCTAAGAATGACACACTGCCATCAGGAGACCGCTGAGGCCCTGTTCTGCCTTGGACAAGCCACTTAAGCTCTCTGAGCCTCAGTTTCTCCATCCAAAAAAAAGAAGGGAGAATGAGATGATGCCTTTCCTGCCCAGCTCTCAGAGCAGGTAAGGATAAATGGAATGGTAGAGCTGGAAGAGGTTTTGGGAAATGCACCATAAAAGCTGATGAGGCTGGAGGCATTTGGTTGTGATTATTGTTTGAATGCAATGTCTAGAGTGTGCCTTGCTGGGCCAGGACATGTCTGAATGGGCCAATTGATTCAGGCTTCACCACTCCCTGAATTCAGACAAGGACCCTAAACTGGGAAGGTCTCTGGTCACCTTGGGCTGTGCCTCAGTCAACGGCTTAGCTCCTGACTCAGCCCTGGGATGAGGTTGTCAGAGGGGAAAGAGGGCTTGGTCTGCTCTTTCTCAGAGATCCCCCATAGTAATAGATGGAAGGACATCCCATTTTAGAGTGACACAAGGGCCCCAGATCCCAGAACCAGTGCCCACATGCAGGATGGGCCAGTTGTGAGTTTGTTCTGTGTATTACTGAAGGCAAACCATGGTGAGAACCAGGAGGAGATTTCTGGCAGTTCCAGGCCTACTCCCTGCTCCAAAGCATTCCTGCTTTTCCTGGCCCAGACCTTGGACTGCGCTTTAACTGGGGTTGGCTCGCACTTACCTTTTGGTTCATTTTCCCGGCCATGAGAACGGATTCCCCCAGCTCCAGAGGGTCTCTTGATGATTGTAGCCAGGGAGAAAGCTGCGTGTTCTCAGGCTTTGTAGGGGGCAGGGCTGACCGGGGCGGAGGAGGGCAGGGCAGCATGAGGATGAGGGGTGACTGGTGTTCTTTTAGCAACAACGGAATAAGAAACAGGCATGAACTGAGGAGTGGAGCCTAGACCAGCCTTGCCCAGGGCAGGATAGAAGTTTGGGCAAGACCTGAGTCAAGAAGAGTGGTCAGAGAAGCTTCTGAGGCCACAGCTCAAACTGGAAAGAGTTATGGCTATTCTTGCGGTCTGTGCTAAACTAAACTGCTCCAGGAGGCCCTGGGGACTTCGCAGCCCACAACACCAAGTTTCATCAGAGAAATCTTCAGATGCCACACCTGGAACTGCTCTATCACCCTCCCTCCCGGCCCCCAGGCTGTACACACGGTGCACGATATACCTGGGCCACCTTGTCTTCTCTCTCAGGCTGTTCTTGGGTGTGGGAGAGTTAGCCGGGGAAGAAGAGCTATTTCTCCAGCAACCCAAGGGCAGGCAGATCCCAGTGAATGGGTTGGAAGGGGGACTCCAAAGGCAAAGCAGGTCTTGCTCTTAGGATACCCACCCCAGCACCCCAGGCTCAGCTACCTGGCTCTCCTGCCTGGGTGGCCTCCAAGAGGCAGCGGCCATTCTGTCTTGGTCCCTGAGCACCATGGCCCACACTCTGCTCACTGGCTGGGATACAAGGGTTGTCCATTCCCTAAATTTCCCAGCTTTGCCATGCACCTCTGCTGGGACAGCTGTGGCCTCCTCCCTCACCCCAGCTACTTACACAGGAGATCCAGGAGCCCCAGGCCCTGACTGTCCTTCATATAACACAGCCACCAGCAGTCCCAACATTCAAAAAGGGTGGCCCCTAGCAATGCTGTAAAGAAGGTGACCCCTGGCTGAGACCATTGTCACCTTACCATGACCCCACAAGACTTGATGGTGGCTCAGTGTGGATTTGTTACCTCTCCAGCATCTAGCTTCATTGGCTTCCCCTGTCTGGGAAAGCACAGGAGTCGCTTTTCTCTCTGGGTTGGTGGGGGTCAGGGAGGCTGGAAGGACGTGACTGAAGTGCCCCAGCTACCATATGTGTTAGAACTTCCAGACACCACTCCTATGACCCCCACATCAACTCATCCCTGGGTGGACTGCACAGCTTCCTCAGTGAGCAAGACTAAGTCTGGACAGAGTCGAGTACTCCACACACAGCCTTAACAACTCAATATTCATGTGTTTTATGTGGCATCAGAAATTCATAAATGTCCCTGTTCCTGAATGCTTTTGATGAATAAAGAAGACCATGTCCATGGACAGTGCATCGCTGGCTGATGGCCTCTGCAGCATCTCCAGTGTTTCAAGCATTTTGAAGATAATGAGAGCAAAGGTAGTGAATGAGAGTGAAAGGACGTTCTGGGTGTGAACATTGTTTGGCCAAAATCACTGGGAAGGAAAGTGTGAGGGAGAAAGACTGTGCAGAGGACAAGAGAGCAGGCAGGCATGGGAGCTTAGAACAGCAGCTTCTCTCACCAGGGTGAGACCAGAACTAGTCTCCAGCCTCAGGAGAGAGCACACCAAATCCTATCCCCAGCTCTCAAAATGGGCTACCACAATTGTAATGAAAACCCTCTGCTTTATAGCTAGGACCCAATTACCTGTTTCGCAGGGGATATTAAATAATTGAGATGTGTTGTTTTCATGGGTAAGCAAGACAATGTTGAATGGTTCTTCACTGCTTATTAAATAAAATACAAATTCTCAGCCTTGCGTGGCTTGGTCTCACTTCTCCCTCCTCCCTTCACAGACTCTGCCTCCAGCTTCTCTGAAGCACTGGGTTTGACACAAGCCCTGGACTTTCTGCCCTCGTAGATTTGTCCCTATTCTGTATACCTGGCATGTCCTTCCCTCCCATCTCTGCATTTCCAACCTTTGTCCATGATGCAGAGCTCAGACGGGAAGCCCTGGTCTGTTCCATGTCCCCCTCCACCCCTGCTTGTGCCTCACTCAGAATATTTGTGTCTCTGTTTACCTCCTACTATGCATGTGGCCCCTTCTAGACTGAGCTACAGTGGGCAGAGATCAGGGCAGGTCTTAGAGGCCCCCAGGATACCATGCCTTACAGATTGAGCCTTCTGTCTACAAATGTTGCAATGAACATCTTTGTAATGGAGTCCTTAACAGTCACCTGGAAAACTTCACAAAGAAAAACCCAGCTACTTGAGGCAGGATCATCGAGTGGGAAGTCAAGCTGGTGAGGCCCTCTTCTTGGGCAACTTCCCAGCAGCTGGGAGGGGCCATGAAGCCCCTGGGGCCAAAAAGTAACCCCCTGCCCCAGCCCTGGGCCCCAACAAAGCCTTCCTCCTCGGTTTACCTAATATTTAGCTCAGGTGTATATGCCTATAAGCTTCTCAATGTTAACCAGTAAACCTGAAGCCCTTCATCAGGCTTCTTCCTCAGGGAGAGACTCAGAACCCTGCAGGAAGATGGGGGCAGGGAGAGGAGAGCAGGGGAATTGACAGTGACAACTAAATGCCAAGAGGCCTGAAACTTCCAGAGCCATGCATGTTTCCTGCCCAGATGGAGGCCTTGGCCCTGAGGGTCAAAGGGTAATTAACCACATGGTCACCTTGTTGATGAAACAAAACCCACAACCCTGCAGAATCAAAACATGTCAAAGGCACAGAGGCAAAGGTCAACAGACAGGACAGACAAATTGCAGTATTTAGATTCATGCATTCAAGTGTTTGTGTAATCTATTTAGAGTTCTAGCCCACCAGCTTGTGGCGAAGACAGGTGGGAAGAGGGGCTGAAAGTTCCGCGGAGGTGGGGTGTGACTTCAGCTGAGAACCTGGCAAAGGGGAGGATTGACACTCACAACCTTGGAGCACCTGATCTGCTAGCAAAGGCAAACTGCACACATGGTGTCTGTGACAGCAAGAAACCCAGGAAGGAGCTGGGGCCACCAGCTTTAGTGCTGCTCCTGTATTCTTCCCCCTCAGTTGCCTGGGGGCAAAGCCCAGCATTTTTCATCCGGAATGTGGTGCTGAGGAAAGCAAGACATTGAACTTTTATGGAAGATTTCTACCTGCTATCTACCCTCTTGCTGTGAAACTTTGGGCAGATCACTCAACTTCCCTATGCCAGCGGTGATTCTCTGGAACATAAGGGCAAAGATAAGAGACCTGCTCCAGAGCCGGGGCTAGAGCCAAGAGCTTTCCTGGGTGAAGGAACAAATGAATGAATGAGCAAACAAATGTCAGTCTGGCCCCTGCCTGTCTGACTCCTCCTCAGTGCTAATGAAGACACAGAGGGGTGTCTGGTCCCTGAGAGGATTGACCTACTGCAGATACTTGCTGCCTTCACAACCCCACTCTTTGTCCATTCAGGTCCCCTTTTCTGGTCCTTTCTGCTCAACTTACAAGCATTCTCAGGACAGTGTTCCGTCCAAGCCCCCCTTCAGACCCACTTCCTCCTTTAATGGCTGAACTTTCCCCTCCGCTCAGCTCTCTGACCCCCACCTGGGAAATGATACATGATTCCCAACCTCAATAGCCCACTCCTGCTCTCCCTGCTGGCCTCCAGTCCTGTAGATCCAACTGCACACCTGGTGATGGGTATTAAGAAGGCACCTGATGTGATGAGCACTGGATGTTATATGCAACTGATGAATTGTTGAACACAACATCAAAAATTAATGATGTACAGTATGCTGGCTAATAGAACGTAATAAAAAAAAAAAGAAAAAGAAAGATCCCACTGCACACTGGACATCTCCCTGTGGGTGTCCCCCAGGCACCTCAAGTCAACAAGCTCTTCACCAGCTCCCCTCTCAGGGGCTGGCACCTGCATCCTCTCAGTCACCCAAGCTAGTACTCAGACATTGTCCTTGACTCCTGCCTTTCCCCAGACTATCCTCTTAGGCACAATTGTCTGTTTCCTCCACTGACACACAGTTGGAGCAAGGAAACTGTGAATGAATATGGGAGTGAATGAGTAAACAGAGGGCTAGATGATTTATATGGTCTCGGGAGCCCAGCACAGTCTGAGCATGTAGATATCAGGGAAGATCTGTTGGGCAATGGACTCTCTCCTCTCCACCAGAGCCTTTCCAGGCCCTTGCTTGGGCACAAACACACCTCCAAGCTCTGGACACTTGGCTCTAGAGGTCCTTGATGTCGGGGCCAGCCTGTGAGGCTATATACCATGGTAACAGCTTCAAGAAGTAGGTTTGATGAGCTAGGACATAGGCTGAGCTTCTTGGTGCCAGCTTCCCAGACCTCAGGGTGCTCAAGAGAACACTCAGAATCTCTTCCTATGGTTTCTCAAGGCTGGGGCATTGGACAGAGCCCAGACATAGGTCAGGAGCACAGGGCTGGTGCCAGTGAAGATGTTTCCCTTATCTGTGTTTTGGGGCTCATGGTTTCTTCTGTTCCAGCCTTACACACCCCACCACCAGTCATCTGGTGGTACGAACAGTAGGCTCCAGCTGGTAGGCAGCACCACTCACGCCCATGCCTTAAGGAAGCTTAGAGCAGTCGGAAGGGTCATTGGAGCTCTGGCCACAGGCCCCAAACTTTAGGCGGGGCTTGATCAGACTCATCGCTTGTCATCTCTTGCCCCCTGGCGTACAGTTGCAGTATTGCATCCCTCTAGTGGCCTCCCTTGTGACCAAACCAACTAACATTTCCTGAGCACCTACTCCAGCCCAGACCCTATGCTGGCAAAATTCTATTCTCAAGACTTTGGTCCAGCCCTTGGTCAGCTCCCTGGTATCCCCAACTTCTCTATTCTCCAAGTGCTTTCAGAATCACCGTCCATTATGTCGTCATTCCTGTTCCTTCTTTGCTTTGTCAAAATCGTTGGCAAATCCCCAACTTTGCATGAACCCAACTATTTGTCCTCTGTGTGCCTGCACTTAAGTGTCTTTGTGCTGCTAGGGAGAACTACTATAGATTTATGATCTCCAGCCTCATCCAGGCACACCTTTGTGCTCAGAAGGCCTTCCATGTTTTGTGTTTGCCGGTCCCACTCTCAGAATGGTGACTTGCTCTTTCAAAGTCTTTCCCTCCTGCTTGCCTCGTCGGTGTTTGATTTACAAATAAGAGGATGTGGGGGGAGGAGTCAAGATGGCGGAGAAGTAGCAGGCTGAGACTACTTCAGCTAGCAGGAGATCAGCTAGATAGCTTATCTAAAGATTGCAAACACCTGCAAATCCAACGGCAGATCGAAGAGAAGAAGAACAGCAATTCTGGAAACAGAAAAACAACCCCTTTCTGAAAGGTAGGACTGGCGGAGACGTGAATCCAAAGCGATGAGAAGATAGACCCCGGGGGGAGGGGCCGGCTCCTGGCAAGCGGCGGAGCAATGGCGCACAACATCAGGACTTTAAAAAGCCTGTTCCGCTGAGGGACATCGCTCCAGAGGCTAAACCGGGGCGAAGCCCATGCGGGGTCAGCGTGGCCTCAGGTCCCGCAGGGTCACAGAAGGATCGGGGGTGTCTGAGTGTCGCAGAGCTTGCGGGTATTAGAACGGGAAAACCGGCTGCAGAGACAGAGCCGACAGTAAGCTCACAGCTCGGGGTTACCGTGAACCGGTCGCAGGCTCAGTGAGCTCGGAGCGGGGCCAGAGGTCAGGCAGACGGGAGTAATTGGGTGCTGTTGTCTGGCGGTGCACTGAGGAGTGGGGTCCCGGGCTCTCAGCTCCTCCGGGCCGGAGACCAGGAGGCCGCCATTTGTATTCCCATCCTCCGGAACTCTACGGAAAGCGGAAAGCGCTCAGGGAACAAAAGCTCCTGAAAGCAAACCCAAGCGGATTACTCAGCCCCTGGTAAGGGCGGTGCAATTCCGCCTGGGGCAAAGACACTTGAGAATCACTACACCAGACCCCTCCCCCAAAAGATCAACAAGAAATCCAGCCAAGACCAAGTTCACCTACCAAGGAGTGCGGTTTCAATACCAAGGAGAGCAGCAGAATTCCAGAGGAGGAGAAAGCAAAGCACGGAACTCATGGCTTTTTCCCTGTGATTTTTTTTAGTCTTGCAGTTAATTTAATTTTTTTCTTTTTCATTTTTCATTTTTTTTCTCTTCTTCTGCTAAAATTTTTTTTAACTTTTACCCTTTTCCTTTTTAACGTTTTTTAACTAGTTTATCTAATATATATATTTTTTCTTTTTTGTATTTTTCTTTATTCGTTTTCTTTTTTTTAATTATTTTCTTTTTTATTTCTTCTTTCTTTCTTTTTGAACTTCTTTTTATCCCCTTTCTCCCCCCTCACAATTTGGGATCTCTTCTGATTTGGTTAAAGCATATTTTCCTGGGGTTATTGCCACCCTTTTAGTAGTTTACTTGCTTCTTCATATACTCTTATCTAGACAAAATGACAAGGCGGAAAAATTCACCACAATAAAAAGAACAAGAGGCAGTACCGAAGGCTAGGGACCTAATCAATACAGACATTGGTAATATGTCAGATCTAGAGTTCAGAATGACAATTCTCAAAGTTCTAGGCGGGCTCAAAAAAGGCATAGAAGATATTAGAGAAACCCTCTCGGGAGATATGAAAGCCCTTTCTGGAGAAATAAAAGAACTAAAATCTAACCAAGTTGAAATAAAAAAAGCTATTAATGAGGTGCAATCAAAAATGGAGGCTCTCACTGCTAGGATAAATGAGGCAGAAAAAAGAATTAGTGATATAGAAGACCAAATGACAGAGAATAAAGAAGCTGAGCAAAAGAGGGACAAACAGCTACTGGACCATGAGGGGAGAATTCGATAGATAAGTGACACCATAAGATGAAACAACATTAGAATAATTGGAATTCCAGAAGAAGAAGAAAGAGAGAGGGGAGCAGAAGGTATACTGGAGAGAATTATTGGGGAGAACTTCCCCAATATGGCAAAGGGAACGAGCATCAAAATTCAGGAGGTTCAGAGAACGCCCCTCAAAATCAATAAGAATAGGCCCACACCCCGTCACCTAATAGTAAAATTTACAAGTCTCAGTGACAAAGAGAAAATCCTGAAAGCAGCCCGGGAAAAGAAGTCTGTAACATACAATGGTAAAAATATTAGATTGGCAGCTGACTTATCCACAGAGACCTGGCAGGCCAGAAAGAGCTGGCATGATATTTTCAGAGCACTAAACGAGAAAAACATGCAGCCAAGAATACTATATCCAGCTAGGCTATCATTGAAAATAGAAGGAGAGATTAAAAGCTTCCAGGACAAACAAAAACTGAAAGAATTTGCAAACACCAAACCAGCTCTACAGGAAATATTGAAAGGGGTCCTCTAAGCAAAGAGAGAGCCTACAAGTGGTAGATCAGAAAGGAACAGAGACCATATACAGTAACAGTCACCTTACAGGCAATACAATGGCACTAAATTCATATCTCTCAATAGTTACCCTGAATGTTAATGGGCTAAATGCCCCAATCAAAAGACACAGGGTATCAGAATGGATAAAAAAACAAAACAAAACCCATCTATATGTTGCCTCCAAGAAACTCATTTTAAGCCTGAAGACACCTCCAGATTTAAAGTGAGGGGGTGGAAAAGAATTTACCATGCTAATGGACATCAGAAGAAAGCAAGAGTGGCAATCCTTATATCAGATCAATTAGATTTTAAGCCAAAGACTATAATAAAAGATGAGGAAGGACACTATATCATACTCAAAGGGTCTGTCCAACAAGAAGATCTAACAATTTTAAATATCTATGCCCCCAACGTTGGAGCAGCCAACTATATAAACCAATTAATAACAAAATCAAAGAAACACATCAACAATAATACAATAATAGTAGGGGACTTTAACACTGAAATGGACAGATCATCCAAGCAAAAGATCAACAAGGAAATAAAGGCCTTAAACGACACTCTGGACCAGATGGACATCGCAGATATATTCAGAACATTTCATCCCAAAGCAACAGAATACACATTCTTCTCTAGTGCACATGGAACATTCTCCAGAATAGATCACATCCTTGGTCCTAAATCAGGGCTCAACTGGTATCAAAAGATTGGGGTCATTTCCTGCATATTTCAGACCACAGTGCTCAGAGGCTAGAACTCAACCACAAGAGGAAGTTTGGAAAGAACCCAAATACATGGAGACTAAAAAGCATCCTTCTAAAGAATGAATGGGTCAACCGGGAAATTAAAGAAGAATTGAAAAAAATCATGGAAACAAATGATAATGAAAATACAACGGTTCAAAATCTGTGGGACACAACAAAGGCAGTCCTGAGAGGAGAATATATAGCGGTACAAGCCTTCCTCAAGAAACAAGAAAGGTCTCAGGTACACAACCTAACTCTACACCTAAAGGAGCTGGAGAAAGAGCAAGAAAGAAACCCTAAGCCCAGCAGGAGAAGAGAAATCATAAAGATCAGAGCAGAAATCAATGAAATAGAAACCAAAAAAGCAATAGAACAAATCAACTAAACTAGGAGCTGGTTCTTTGAAAGAATTAATAAAATTGATAAACCCCTGGCCCGACTTATCAAAAAGAAAAGAGAAAGGACCCAAATAAATAAAATCATGAATGAAAGAGGAGAGATCACAACTAACACCAAAGAAATACAAACTATTATAAGAACATACTATGAGCAACTCTACGCCAACAAATTTGACAATCTGGAAGAAATGGATGCATTCCTAGAAACATATAAACTACCACAACTGAACCAGGAAGAAATAGAAAGCCTGAACAGACCCACAACCAGTAAGGAGATTGAAACAGTCATTAAAAATCTCCAAACAAACAAAAGCCCAGGGCAGGACTGCTTCCTGGGGGAATTCTACCAAACATTTAAAGAAGAACTAATTCCTATTCTCCTGAAACTGTTCCAAAAAATAGAAATGGAAGGAAAACTTCCAAACTCATTTTATGAGGCCAGCATCACTTTGATCCCCAAACCAGACAAGGATCCCATCAAAAAAGAGAGCTATAGACCCATATCCTTGATGAACACAGATGCGAAAATTCTCAACAAAATACTAGCCAATAGTATTCAACAGTACATTAAAATGATTATTCACCACGACCAAGTGGGATTTATTCCAGGGCTGCAAGGTTGGTTCAACATCCGCAAATCAGTCAATGTGATACAACACATCAATAAAAGAAAGAACAAGAACCATATGATACTCTCAATAGATGCTGAAAAAGCATTTGACAAAGTACAGCATCCCTTCCTGATCAAAACTCTTCAAAGTATAGGGATAGAGGGCACATACCTCAATATTATCAAAGCCATGTATGAAAAACCCACCACAAATATCGTTCTCAATGGAGAAAAACTGAAAGCTTTTCCTCTAAGGTCAGGAACACGGCAGGGATGTCCATTATCACCACTGCTATTCCACATAGTACTAGAAGTCCTAGCCTCAGCAATCAGACAACAAAAGGAAATTAAAGGCATCCAAATCGGCAAAGAAGAAGTCAAACTATCACTTTTCGCAGATGATATGATACTATATGTGGAAAACCCAAAAGACTCCACTCCAAAACTGCTAGAACTTGTACAGGAATTCAGTAAATTGTCAGGATATAAAATCAATGCACAGAAATCAGTTGCATTTCTCTACACTAACAACAAGACAGAGGAAAGAGAAATTAAGGAGTCTATCCCATTTACAATTGCACCCCAAACCATAAGATACCCAGGAATAAACCTAACCAAAGAGGCACAGAATCTATACTCAGAAAACTATAAAGTAGTCATGAAAGAAATTGAGGAAGACACAAAGAAATGGAAAAATGTTCCATGCTCCTGGATTGGAAGAATAAATATTGTGAAAATGTCTATGCTACCTAAAGCAATCTACACATTTAATGCAATTCCTATCAAAGTACCATCCATCTTTTTCAAAGAAATGGAACAAATAATTCTAAAATTTATATGGAACCAGAAAAGACCTCGAATAGCCAAAGGGATATTGAAAAAGAAAGCCAACGTTGGTGGCATCACAATTCCGGACTTCAAGCTCTATTACAAAGCTGTCATCATCAAGACAGCATGGTACTGGCACAAAAACAGACACATAGATCAATGGAACAGAATAGAGAGCCCAGAAATAGACCCTCAATTCTATGGTCAACTAATCTTCGACAAAGCAGGAAAGAATGTGCAATGGAAAAAAGACAGCCTCTTCAATAAATGGTGTTGGGAAAATTGGACAGCCACATGCAGAAAAATGAAATTGGACCATTTCCTTACACCACACACAAAATAGACTCCAAATGGATGAAGGACCTCAATGTGAGAAAGGAATCCATCAAAATCCTTGAGGAGAACACAGGTAGCAACCTCTTCGACCTCAGCCGCAGCAACATCTTCCTAGGAACATCGCCAAAGGCAAGGGAAGCAAGGGCAAAAATGAACTATTGGGACTTCATCAAGATCAAAAGCTTTTGCACAGCAAAGGAAACAGTTAACAAAATCAAAAGACAACTGACAGAATGGGAGAAGATATTTGCAAACGACATATCAGATAAAGGACTAGTGTCCAAAATCTATAAAGAGCTTAGCAAACTCAACACCCAAAGAACAAATACTCCAATCAAGAAATGGGCAGAGGACATGAACAGACATTTTTGCAGAGAAGACATCCAGATGGCCAACAGACACATGAAAAAGTGCTCCATATCACTCGGCATCAGGGAAATACAAATCAAAACCACAATGAGATACCACCTCACACCAGTCAGAATGGCTAAAATGAACAAGTCAGGAAATGACAGATGCTGGCGAGGATGCGGAGAAAGGGGAACCCTCCTACACTGTTGGTGGGAATGCAAGCTGGTGCAACCACTCTGGAAACAGCATGGAGGTTCGTCAAAATGTTGAAAATAGAACTGCCCTATGACCCAGCAATTGCACTACTGGGTATTTGCCCTAAAGATACAAACTTAGTGATCCAAAGGGGCACGTTCACCTGAATGTTTATAGCAGCAATGTCCACAATAGCCACATTATGGAAAGAACCTAAATGTCCATCTACATATGAATGGATAAAGAAGATGTGGTATATGTACAATGGAATACTATGCAGCCATCAAAAGAAATGAAATCTTGCCATTTGCGACAACATGGATGGAACTAGAGCGTATCATGCTTAGTGAAATAAGTCAAGCGGAGAAAGACAACTATCATATGATCTCCCTGATGTGAGGAAGTGGTGATGCAACATGGGGGCTTAAGTGGGTAGGAGAAGAATCAATGAAACAAGATGGGATTGGGAGGGAGACAAACCATAAGTGACTCTTAATCTCACGAAACAAACTGAGGGTTGCTGGGGGAGGGTGGTTGGGAGAAGGGGGGTGGGGTTATGGACATTGGGGAGGGTATGTGCTTTGGTGAGTGCTGTGAAGTGTGTAAACCTGGCGATTCAGAGACCTGTACCCCTGGGGATAAAAATATATGTTTATAAAAAATAGAAAATTTAAAAAAATAGGAGGATGTGGAATGGAAATTCCCTTGACATCCCACCACCAAGCTTCGCAGCCTATCTTCCTCTGTACTCCTTTCCTGAAGCTAAAATGGCAGAAGTATCCTTTCTTCTTTCTAGGCCAATGCCTTCTCTACATTCTGAATACCATCCCCTCCCACAGGCCCCCCTCTCTCTCACATCACCTGATTCCCCCTGTCTACTTGACCAGTTTCATCACCATGCAGACATGCTGTAATATTTCCTGTCTTGAACAAAACTCCTTCCTCGACTCCCACATTCCTCGTCAGCAAACACATTTTTCTCTTCCCCTATCTGCAAGTACTGTCTCTACCTGTCTCTCCCCAGTGTCGTCATCAACAGCTCAGATCCAGCCTCAGTTCCTACCCCTGAAATAGCTCTTACCAGGGTTGCTGATGAACTCCATGTTGTCAAGTTCACTCTGCACTTCTCTGCCCAAGTGCTGTTATTCTGGCTGTTTGCGGTATTGATCTACTGGACAGTCCCTTCTGTTGCCCCATCTCCTACCTCACTGGCTGCTCCTTCTCACTATCCTATGCTGGTTCTTCTTCCTCACTTTTTAAACCCTGGAAAATATGGAACTTGAATCTTGGGCTTTTCTTTACCTCCAATCCCATAGCTTTAAGTCAGTCACACACACACACACACACACACACACACACCTTCCTTTACTGAACCAGGCTCATAAACAACTACCCACTTTATACTTCAAAACTTAAATAACTTATTGGCATTTAAATTTTAATATGTCCCAAACAAAACCTTTGAGACCCCACAAGTCTGTCTCATAGTTTTTCCTCTTTCAGTAGATCAGACCCTCATTCATCTAACTCCTTAAGCTACATATCAAGGGTATGCTTTGAATTGTATCCCCCAAACATTCATATGGTGAAACCCTAACTCTCTAATACTTCAGAATGTGACCTTATTTGGAAATAGGGTCATTGCAAATGTTATTAGTCAAGATGAGGTCATACGGAGTAGGGAAGGCCCCTGACCCAGTAAAATTGGTATCCTTTCAAAAAGGAGCAACTTGAACATGCAAGGTTAGGGGGATGCTTCTATACCTCAGAAAACCACAAGAATCTGGGAGAGAACATTGTCTCTCATAGCCTCAGAAGAAAACAATCTTGCCAACACCTTGATCTTGTACTTCTAGCTTCCAGAACTGTGAGATAATACATTTCTCTTGTTTAAGCCACCGTCGTGGACTTAATTATGTCCCCTCAAAATTCATGTGTTGAAAGCCTAAAACCCAATGTGACTATTTCCAGAGAGGGCTTTTAGTGAAGTAATTAAGGTTAAATGGATTCAGAAGCTGGGACTTAGTCCAATAGGACTGATGTCTTTATAAGAAGAGGAGCATCAGAGATTCCTCTCTCACTGGGCACACACAGAGGAATGGCTATGTGAGGACACAGTGAAAAGGCAGCCATCTGCAAGTCAGGAAGGGGGCCCTCGCCAAGAAGCGCATTTGAAGCACCTTGATCTGGGATTGGTAGCTTCGAGAACTGTGAGAAAATAATGTCTTTCGTTGAAGCCTGCCCCATTCTCTATCCAGTTGATGGCATTCTAGACAACCAATGCATTTGGGGTCACTCTGAACTACTTCTTTCTCCCAAACCCTTTGCATCCACCCAACATGCATATCTTATTGGCTTTCCCTCCAAAATTGATCCAGAATCTATCTACTGCTCTCTGCTCCCGAAGTTCCCACCATCATTTCCCACACTACATAACACTTTAGCTTTCTAAGCATGCAGTTATAGAACTTGCAAATGATACATTTCTGCAATGTCTTTTCCAATATGTATGCCTCTTGTTTCTTGTCCTAATCTTAGTACATGGTTTTAACTAAAATCGCCTCCCTTGTTAGAAACTCTCATAACAATACAAATCATCTCCACTTCTACTCATATATGATTTTGTTGAATAAGTAAGTAAATAGACTTACCCATATTGAATAAATAACAATGTAGTTTCTGCCCCCACCCCTGAACTATATTGCAAAGTGGGGCAGAGATTGATTCCCCACTCTCTCCAAGTCCACGGCATAGGGTGGCCAATCATTAGGTGTATGTTGAAAAGAAGAAAGAAATAGAGATGTTTAATGAAAGCAAGCAGTGGTTTGTGGCGGAATGTCAGCACAGGCTTCTGCTGGTCTTAGCTCCAAATGGATGTCACCCGTTAGAGAAGGTTCGGGGTTGGTGGGGTGAACATTATACCAAGAGGGAATAGACACAATAAAGGCCTGGGAGCTATAAAAGTGTTATCACCCCACCTCACTCCAAGAGCTTCAACCCCTTCTAAGCTTCTGGATTTATGTTTTGCTTTAATTGCAAAGCCATAAAAAAAGTATGAAATATCTTTCTGATCCATGCATGAATGGGGCTTTTTATGTTTAAAAAAAGGTGGAAAGATTTGCAAAGGAGAAACATAACAATAGATTTATCTTCATTTGAATAATAAATGTTTGTAAGCCAAGAAGATAAGCAACAGTAAAAGGCAAGCAAGAGCATAAATACGTGTACCTAATGTGCACAGAGCATATGTGAATGAGTAAGAAAAACACTAAGATTGCAGCAGAGAATAAGAGCATAAACAATTCACAGAAAAGGGATATAGTGAGTATGTGAAAAAATAAACATGATAAAAATACAATCCAAAACAATGAAATATTTGAATAATTTTTACCAAAAAATTGAGTTACAGTTTCTTGCTGGAAAGGGTGAGCTGAAAACACCTTTCTGCACTGGGATTTGTTACAGTCTTGTATAACAACTCAGCTCTTCAGGGTCAAACCCTTTCAAGGCTCATATTCTTTAACAAGGAATTTTATTGCTAAGGAACCACTACTTTTAAGATGTTCTCACTCACATGAGGACATGGTGAATGCAGAGCTGGGTGGACTCTCTGTAATCCATATCACCCTTGATTTGCAAGAATTCAGTGGTTATTTATTGAGTTGGATTAAGCTGAGAAATGAATAGAACTCTGAAAGGACTAGACTACTCTGTATTAGCTACCTCCTACTCACTCTAAACTTCACTCAAACATAGCTGCTGGAGATGCCCCCCAACTAATTCAGGGACAGGTGAACCAGAAATGCCAGCACACTTGAAATCCTAGCCCCGTCCCATATACATAAGTGCTGTTTGGTAATCTTGGTCAGTCGCTTGTCTTCCTGTTTATGTGAAGGAGGAGGAGGAGGAGGAGGAGGAGGAGGAGGAGGAGGAGGAGGAGGAGGAGGAGGAAGAGAGCAATAACAGCATATTTATTTCAAAATTTTTTTTCCATACACAGCATCATTTACAATAGTGAGAAACAGAAACCTAAGCCTCCAGTTACCTGCAGAATTGTTAGGAACATTTTAAACGTCCATTCAATGGAACAGTATCTGTTAAAAAAACTACTGCAAATAAACAAAAATTATTTAATCACATTCAATTCTATTCCTGATTAAAATAACAAGAAGTGAGCTCGGAATAAAGGAGTTTTTCATCAACATGATACTTTAAAATGTATCTGAACCAACCATAGATGAAATGTTGATATGCATCCTGAGTCTGAGACATTGCCATCAAAGCCAAGGACAGGACGTTGCAGTAGGAACAGAACCAGAAACAAATGTCATGCATATTGGAAAGGAAAAGACGCATTTATTATTATTTGCAAATTCTATGATTATCTACTTATAAAACTAAGAAATGTTTTAACAAGGCAGATGAATACAGGATAACTTTTACAAAACTCAGCACCTTTCTTATAAGCCAACAATATGCGGACAGAAAAAAAGATCCAACTTGCAACTGCAAGAAGTATACGTATGTCATATAATATATATTAATATATAATGTATGCCAGGGTGCCTGGGTTGCTCAGTGGGTTAAACCCTCTGCCTTCGGCTCAGGTCATGATCCCAGAGTCCTGGGATCAAGCCCCGCATCGGGCTCTCTGCTCCACAGGGAGCCTGCTTCCTCCTCTCTCTCTACCTACATGTGATCTCTGTCAAATAAATAAAATATTAATATATATATATATATATAATGTATGCCATGTATAATAGAATACTTATAATACATAATGTATAACATATATGCACATTTTAAATGCTTTATGTGTGGTTTATATATATAAATTATAAATCATACACATATATAAATGTGTTTATATATACAGTTTATATATATTATATATAGTTTATATATATATTATACATAAAATGTTGAAAAATATGCAGAACTTATAAGAAGAAATAAGAAAAAGCTAGACAAACTTACTGAGAGACATCACACAAGATTTAGGAAAATAATGAAAAATACCAAAACCTTGTTTTTTTCTGTTTGTTTTTCAGTAATCTATACCCCCAACCTTGGGCTTGAACTCCTGATCCTGAGATCGTGAGTGACATGCTCACTGGCTGAGCCAGCCACGGACCCTGAGAAATACCAAGAGCTTGACTGAAAAAAATTGCATTGTAAAGGTATCAGTTTTCCCTAAATTTAATCCATAAATGTAAAGCAATTATAAGCAAGATAGCAATGGTGTTATTTTTCTTTCGTAACTTGATGAAGTATTCCTGAGTTTAGATGGCGGAGCAAATAAGCAATAATGAAATTTGGGGAGAAAGAAATAGAATCAATGTTTATAGCAGCAATGGCCAGGGTCGCCAAACTGTGGAAAGAACCAAGATGCCCTTCAACGGACGAATGGATAAGGAAGATGTGGTCCATATACACTATGGAGTATGATGCCTCCATCAGAAAGGACGAATACCCAACTTTTGTACCAACATGGACGGGACTGGAAGAGATTATGCTGAGTGAAATAAGTCAAGCAGAGAGAGTCAATTATCATATGGTTTCACTTATTTGTGGAGCATAACAAATAGCGTGGAGGACATGGGGAGTTAGAGAGAAGGAAGTTGGGGGAAATTGGAAGGGGAGGTGAATCATGAGAGACTATGGACTCTGGAAAACAATCTGAGGGGTTTGAAGGGACGGGGGGTGGGAGGTTGGGGGAACCAGGTGGTGGGTATTGGAGAGGGCACGGATTGCATGGAGCACTGGGTGTGGTGCAAAAACAGTGAATACTGTTACGCTGAAAAAAAAAAAAGAAGAATTGACTGGGGGCAATGGGGGCGAGGGTACTTGACCCACTGCATATTGCCTGCGCGTTAGAACTATCCCAGTCACTTCGGTCTTCACTGTGTGTGACCGGAATAAGAAGATGAATGGACTAGACCAGAAACAGAGCCAACAAGACAGAAGGACTGGTGCTTCCCTGTGTCATAGTTGAGACTTCAGAGTTGTTTACAGGTGAGTCTTTGGCGGGGTTAGGAAGGACTGTCTGGGGAGCACTCATGGAGCCTCAGGAAATAGTTCATATGAAAGAAATGCAGGGCAAGGGACAGTTAGTGGATATGGCAGAGGCCCTAGCCCCGTAAGGCTTGTCTTCTCTCCCGTGCTGCTGGAGAAATGATGGTGTTCCACAAATATTAAACAGAACAATACAGCTAAATCCTAGTTTAAATCTTAAACCAAATTCAATTCTGAACAGATTAAAAATTTACATGTTGGGGCGCCTGGGTGGCTCAGTGGGTTAAGCCTCTGCCTTCAGCGCAGGTCATGATCCCAGGATCCTGGGATGGAGCCCCGCATGGGGCGGGGGGGTGGGGGGGGATGTCCCAGCTCAGCGGGGAGCCTGCTTCCCCCTCTCCCTCCACCCTTACCCCGCTGTGTCACGTGGCGTGCTCCCTTTCTCAAATAAAGAAATCAAATCTTTAAAAAACTTACGTTAACTAATGAAAACATAAATATGTACAGTGAAAACAATAAATGTTTTAAATGTTGGGGGCGGAGAAGGCCTTTTCAAGCATGAGATAGCAAAGGGAGAAAATAGTCCAATGCCTCAGATGTGTGCACCAGCGACAGCATTGTTTACAGCTGAAACTAGGAATAGGGAGCAGGAGAGAGAAGTCGGTGTTGCTGTGCCAGGGAGAGACGCCATGAGATCGTGAGACTTGCTGGGGGGAAAAAACTCACAATTCCTTTGTGTGTATGTGAGAGAAAATATGTATGTAGAAGAAAATATCAGAAGGATAGACCCCAATTACTAATTACTAACGTGATTCTCACCAGGTGGTGTGACTAGGGGTGATTTCAACCTTTTGGTTTATGTATGGATGTTTTGTCTTAATATTTTAATAATATGCATGCTATGACTTTCATAATTTGATAAAAACAAAGGAAATAAAAAAGTCTTTACATCGTGTGAACTAAATGATGTAAAATCAGATTTGTGGAATGAAAAACAGGAAGGCAATATATACAAATTTTAATAATGGCTTTACTGGCTGGTGGGATTTCTAAAATTGCCACAATGGGAGCATATTACTTTCTTATGATCAGAATTGAAAAAAAAATACAATTCCTGGGCTGTGTGTTGGGAAACAAGATTAGGAAAGGGGGAAGGAGTCCGGATTACAATCAGGTCTGGGAGGCAGACCAGCTGCAAGGAAACACAGATGAATCAGAAAAATGGCAGGGAGTGGCAGGTGCTCTGAAGGAAAGCACCCCAGGGCTGGGAAGTCACTAGAAGCAGGGAGCAAGGAGAGTGGTCTCTTCTGATCTTTTCTTCTGCCTCTCCTCCGCACGGAGCTCCCCGCCTCATGATCCACAAGGCTCTGGTGACAGGCAACACATAAGGCAGGTGCTCTGGCACTGACGAGCCAATTCCATACTTCAGTGAGGCACTGGTATAGTTGGCACTGTCCCCAAAAGATGGAGAGGACCACAGGGGAAAGTCCTAGCACTCACCGGAACCAGACAAGTGGATGAGAAACTGCCTCCTGGTGGCCTCCCACCAGATAGAAAGGCAGATGAGGAAGGGTCTTGGGATGGCTCCTCACAAGATGGCCCATCTTTCCTGGGAGGAACACTGGGCATCCCATCAGGGGATCCTACCGAGACTTGAGGCAGGCTACAGTCAAGCCTTGCATGCCTGGCCTGTGTGGAGATGTGCAAGGTCACCAGAATAACCTGGCAGAGCCTTTCCCTGGCACTCCCCCTTTCTCAGACTTTCCAAACACACTCCTGCCTCAGGACCTTTGCATTTACTATTCCTGATTTCTGGGAATTCCAAAGCCTAGTTTAGGCCCTGCAGGCTTAAAAAATACATTCTTTAAAGAAAGGCTTCTTCGCCAACACTCCTGATGGCACAGAGGTTGATGCTTGGGCAGAAAATGGCTTACTTGTTAGGTCATACAACTGATGCCATCTCAGATTTGGTGAAACATCTACATTGTGCTTATTTGTTAATGTGTCATCTGCCATCCCTACTGCACTGTCCCTGCACACAAGGCCTTCAGTTGACTTGGATGCTGTGCCCACCAGCCTCTAGAACATACCTGTGCATAGTGAGTGCTCAATGAACAAGTGCAAATATCCCGAGGTGGGGACGAGTTCGTGATGTTCCTGGAATAACAATGAGGCCTGTAGCTAGAGCTCTGTGCCTTCTGACCACCACACTCGTCATTGGGCCCCTCGTACCTTCCATTATCATCCTCTCCCTTAAGTGTCTGCCCTCAAAGACTGAGGCTGGTGGCTGGTACCTCTGCTGCTCGGTGAGCCTTCCAGTCAGTCAATGGCTCTGGGAAGCTCAGTTCCCTTTTGAGCACCAGCATGATTCTGGCTCCCCACCCCCCAAACAGAAGAGCCAGGGAGAAGGGATGCATTTGGACTGCAGTTGGGAGCCCTCCAGCATGGTTGATGGAACTCTTGTGATAATGCGATCCAGACAAGACTGGCACAGGAAAGGAATGGCCCTGTGGGGGGGTCCTGGTGGTGGCTACAGTGTCCACTGTGTCCAGGAGGTGGCAGTAGGGAAAACAAAATGCAGGACTAAGGTTGCTTGTCTGCTTAAGCATCTTTTTCCGGAGGAGGGTGTGTGTGTGTGTGTGTGTGTGTGTGTGTGTGTGTGTTGGGACAGTAGGGATGTGTGGTTGAGATGAGCTAGATGATGGCCACCCACACCTGTCTTTGGTTCCCCAGTCCTATACAGAAAATTCTTTGAGAAATACTGGTGTAGAGGTTCCTCCACCATCCTATCAGGACAGGTGGCCAATGGGGCAATGACTGCCCAGGGAAAGGGAGAGAATTCTACTGCCAGGGCTGAGGGGCCAGGGATGCTGAAGGAATGTTCTCTTCCTCTTTAGGGAAAGTCTAGCCTCCAATTTTGGGCACTTCCTCAGCTGTCCTCAAACTGCCAGGCCTCTGAAGCCTCAGGCCCTGTCTCCCCAAAGAACATGCTGGGTCACATGAAGGGGGATTTCAAGCATGTAAGCTGACTGCTGAGAGGCAGTCCAATCCAGCCAGGAAGGAAGAAGCTGCTCTCACATAATCAGAGCCAGAGTAGGAGCTGGAATAGGAGTAAGGGAGGAGGTATTGATGCTCAGGAATAGACCGAGAACCAGAAGGGGTCTGGGTCCCAGAGAGGGTGGGGATGAGGGACAGACACATAGAGTTTTTGTGTAGGAGGATGGTCAGGGCTGGGAGGGCTTTGTGGAGGAAGTAAGCCTCTGAGCAACATGAAGCTGAGGGAGCAGGTAGAGGAAGCTTGATGATGAAGCTCAGTTAATGGCTGAGGAACAGATGAAAAACAGGAATGTCATTGGGGTCAAGCCCAAGAAGAAGGTGAGGTCAGGGTCAGTGCTAGGGTTGAAGTGGGGAGACTCTGGGGGCATAAATGAAGCTACAAATTGTCACCATGAGCTGGCCCGGAGTGAGCAGCCCACACACTGGGAGGCTCCAGGAACGGGTTAGAGTCAGGATGACCTGATGTCCCCTATCCCCCTTCCCAGCTTTGGTGTCCTCCATTGTATTTCTGCAAACTGCTTTCTTAGGTATCCTCCATGTTTGCTAGTTTATTGTCTCTTTTCACTGAGCAGAATAGAAGCAGAGTAGACATTGGTCTGTTTGATTCACCTTTCTATCACCAGCACCAGGCATAGCACCTGGCATATAGTAGGTGCCCAATTAAATGTTCAGGGGCAAGATTCAGGGAACTTATGGTGGGTTGAGACATGGGGTGTGGCACTTGCTAGGGTGTAAGCTCAGTGGTGGGGTGACCTTCCGAGCAAGTCAAGTTGAGAGAAGAGGGCGGTTCTGGGAACTGGTGAATCTCAGGAATGGGGCGCCCCCCAGGTTGATGCCAAATCATGGAATAAGGAATTGGGAAGGAGATAAGGCTTCAAGCGGTCTAGTATAAGAGGTGGTTAAATATGTACATTCTTGGTGATGTCAGTATCCACAGAAATGGTTTAAACCTCTGCTCTCTCAGTCTCTTGACCTGCTCTTCCCTGATACTACCCTCCCCCTTACTCCTGTGGTCATATCCTAAGACCTTGCGATTATCTCTCACCGCCACATCTCCGCAATCTCCATTATATCCCCAAATTTGAAAGCCAGCTTCTTCTTTTTAGAACTACAAGAACTCCAGGAATCCTATGACTGCCACCGGGACCCCTCAACAAACAATTCTGCTGTTTTTCTCACTGTGCTTCACCAAACACCGACTCTATCCCTACTTCTCTCCTTACCCATTAATCCATGACCAATTGTCCTCATTTTTCCCTAGAACCATGCAAAACTCCTGTGTCTCTCTGTCATTTCTTTGTACTCATGTAGGAAAATTCAGCGCTGATAAAATCCAACTTTCTACGTACTCTGGGTCTGCACCCCTGAAATTGAACGTGTCTGGTGAAAACCAGCAAGACATGCTGAGTAATTTCACTTTAAATTAATGGCCATTAAACCTCAAGTGGGCCCTTGATGCAGCCTAGCAATCATGCTACATTTCCATAGAGCACCCAGCTTTCCCATCTCCCAGAACACTGTTCTTTTTTTTTTTAAGATTTTTATTTATTTATTTGACAGACAGAGATCACAGGTAGGCAGAGAAGCAGGCAGAGAGACAGAGGAGGAAGCAGGCTTCCCGCTGAGCAGGGACCGTGATGTGGGGCTCGATCCCAGGACCTTGGGATCATGACCCGAGCCGAAGGCAGAGGCTTTAACCCACTGAGCCACCCAGGTGCCCCCCCCAGAACACTGTTCTAAGCCTTTTCTCCTTAAACAAACAATACTCCTCTCCCACCCTCACTCCCAGCTATGGCCTGACCTCCTGTTTTGCTGAGAAAATAAAATCCACGAGAAGGAACCTGCTCCAAACTCTAACACCACCTCTCCCACCTCCCTGCATCATCACTTTTTTCATTCTTAACTGGCACACAAACATGTTACCTGCTGTAATTGCTCCCACCTTAAAACAATACTTCTTTCTTGTTCCGTCATATTCCTATAGCCACCTTTCTCCTATGTCTCCGCTCTCCTTTACAGCTGAACATTTCAAAAGAGTCCTTGGTCAGCACTCACTTATTTCCAATTTCTCTTTCCTGACTCTGATCCACATGTAGCACCCCCCACCAACATGTCCATGGAAATTCCTCTGGAAGGCCACCAGTGACCTCCCCATTGTTAAACCCCGGGGTCAATTCTTTGTCCTGTATTACTAGTTCAGTTGGGAGGATTTGAAGAATTGGCCAATTGCTTCTTCTTGATTCACTTTCTTCACCTTGTTGCTCATTCTTTCCCAGTCTCATTTGCTGGTTCCTTTTCATTTGTCCTACCTCTCAATGTTGGGCTACCCAGGGCTCAGTTCATGGGTTGCTTTGCTTTTTCTATACTCACTCCGTAGTTGACCTCATCCAGTCTCATGACTTTTAATATTGCTACTCATTCTCCAGTTCTATCTCCAGTCCTGATACTTTCCCTGAATTCCACTCCCCTCGATCCAACTGACCCATTACTGTCTTCCTCAATTCTGTGAATGTACCCCCATCCTTCCCATTCCTCTGGCTAAAACCCTGAGAGCTGTCCTTGACTTCTGTCTTTGTGCCGTAGCCCGATACCAATCCGTCATCAAAACCTACCCAGAATCTGCCTGCGTCTCAATGCTTCACTGCACCACCTGGTGTAAACCACCACTATCTCTCACCTGGGTTATTTGAAGAGTCCCCAAAATAGTCTCCCTGCTTCCACTCTTTTCTCTCTTTAATCTGTTCTCAGGAAGGCACTCCACTGATCACTTGTATAAGAATAGACATCAGATCATGGTACCCCTCAATGTGTCTCCACATCACATTAACAGCCAAAGTCCTTGAAACAGGATGCAAGGCCCTGCACGATCTCTCACCACCTTCTGTTGTGGCCTTCCTGACCTCATGCCCACTGTCCTCCTCTCTCAGTCCCTCCACTTCAGCACACCAGCCTCCTGAATGAAACAGTAATACTCTGCACCTCAAGGATCCTTCTCTGTTTCATTCTTCTCTGTAACACTAGTCATTACCCAACATCTTGTATCTTTAATTTCTTCTTCTTCTTCTTTTTTTTTTTTTTTTGGTCTAAACTTGATGATGGTAGGCGCTTTTGTTTATTTTATTGGCTCCTGTAATCCCAAGTCCTAGAATACTCCCTGGCACATAATAGCACTGAGTAAATTCTTCGCGTCTTAGTTTCTCAGCCTGCCCTGACAAAGTACCACAGACTGGCTTAAGCAACAGCAATTTATTTTCACACAATTCTAGAGGCCAGAAGTCTGGGATCAAAGTGTCATCAGAATTGGTTCATCCAGAGGCCCCTCTCCTTGGCTTGTAGATGGCTACCTTCTACCTGTGTCTTCACATGCTTCTCGTGCCTTTTCCTGTGTGTCTCCTCTTCTCATATGGGCATCAGACAGATTGGAGAGGGGCCCACCTTAATAACCCCATTTTAACTTCATGGCCTTTGTAAAGACCCTGTCTCCAAATACAGTCACATTCTGAAGTAAGGGGGTTAGGACTTCAGCATGTGAATTGGGGAGGCACAATGCAGCCCCTGTACTTGCTTGATTGGTTATCCCATCTGCAAAGATGCACTGAGTCTCCCTGAGGTAAGGATCAGTGTTTAGGCTCAGGGAGAGGTGAGGCTTGGTGGGGATACAAAGGGGTGGGGGGCAGTAGAGTTCATAGAAGGGTTCAATTCTGGGATGGATGAGGGTTGCGTTGGGAATGAGGTGCCAAGAATGCATGACTCTGGAAGAGAGTACTTGTCTCAGCCAATGGATGAGACATAAGGATGCAGTTGGGGAGAGGCCTTGTGGCAGAAGATGATGGAATCAGTGCAGTTGAGAGGTGAGGGGACGAAGGATTGGCCAAGGCTTGCAGAGGGGAGGGGAGGAAATCAAAAGAGCAGTGGGGTGGTTGAGACGCTGGAATAGGATTGAGAACGTTGAGAATACGTGAGATTGCCTGCATACTTTGTATGTCTTGGTGCAAAATGAAAATACAGGTCTCTTGTTCAAAAAGTATTAAGAATTAATCATTTCAAGATGGAAATAGCAGAGCCTTAAACCAAGTGTAGAGAACACACTCATAAAGCTGGTGCTGCCTGATGGGGTATGGCTCAGGAACGGAGATAGGTTAGAAGTTAGGACAAGGTTGGGTAACGAAAGGTCTTTTCTCTTGCAATGCATGGGGAATTTTTATTAAATATGGTCTGCCTTTTGCCATCTTTTCTTGTTATTAACAACTGTACTGTACACTCTTTTGGAGGTGGGTCCCCCCACAATCCTTAGTGTCCTACATATGTGGTTTTGATGTGGGCCAGGTGTGTTTGTTGAGATAGCAAGCACCTCTTGGTAGCAAGGAAGAGAAGGGCGCACATTGCGTGTGATGGAGACGGAGGAGAGTGAAGTCTCTCAGGGAGAACAGAGCGTCTCTCAGGGAGAACAGAGCGTCTCTCAGGGAGAACAGAGCGTCTCTCAGGGAGAACAGAGCGTCTCTCTAGGGTTTAGATAATGACGGTCTGGACTGCACCATTAGTGGGGGAGGTGCAATTTGTTAGAAACTAAAGTCCTTGAGAGCACCAACCTGCCAGGTGCCTAGCCAAGGTGAATAAGCCAGTGGCCAAGCCTTTCCCATCCTGGCACAGACCAGGGGCTGTTCAGATCAAGATCTCAAAGCAGTTGTTGGGGAAAGGGAGGCCTTCAGTCTCCCGAAGCTGGCCCCTGGAAGTGTGGGAACCCTCCTGGGGGAATTAGAAAAACTTCTGAGGAAGCCAAGGCCTGGAGGAAGCCTAGACTTGGGATCCCCATGGGGAGGAAACAGTGCCTAGAGCTTCTGGTGTATTGGGGACAACATATCCTGGTGGTAAGTTGAAGACAGACCTTTACTCCAGCTCCTCACCTCAGCTCTGGGAGCATGAGGTGGGGGTGCCATAGATGAGACTCTGTTGGATGTAAGGGACACTATTGTGCTCATCATTCTCCTTGGACAGATGAGGAAGTTGAGATGAGATGCGGAGAGGTTAAGTCACTTGCTCAGGATCACAACTGCTGTGTGGTCTTGTCAGGAGCTGAAGTAGGCAGAGGGGCTGCCCTTCACCCTTCCCACCCTCGGCATCCGCAGACAGAGTGCTGAGAACGGAACAGTCAGCGTGGGCTGGGCCGGGGAATCCTGCAAGACCTGGGGACAGATGTCATCTGAGCTATGTGGGAAGAATGAATGTGAGCGCACAGAGGCTGATAGTGGGAGGAAAGGCATTCGGGGCAGGGAGGGAACTAGAAGCTGAGGTGGGGGTGCTGCCAGGAATGGGAAAGCCACAGACCCAGGCCTCACACACTGCAAGTTGTGTGAAGTTGCTTGTGGACACGGTTAAGATCCGGATGGGAACTTGGTGGTGGACTAGGAGACCCAGGAAGTAAGTTTCTGAAGAGACCCAAACTACCAGCCAGGGCCCACCCTCTCTTCCCCTGAACTGAGAGGGGCTCTAAAGCATACACAGCCCTTTGGGCCCCAAAGGACCCCCATTCTTATCTCCGGGGATCTTGACTTCTTTCTGTGAAAGCCTCAGAGAAGACTCAGAACAGGCGGCAGGGGTGGGGGAGGGGAGGAGTAAGAATGGGCAGAGGGGCTGCTCAGCTCTGCGAACTGGACTGGAAGAGGCCCAAAGCTATGGAGGCCTTCCCGCTCATTTTCCATGACTCTGGCGGCAGGTGTTTCTTTGCCCGGAATGGGGGTGGGGGTGGTTCTGGTAGTTTTACCTTCTCAGGACCATCCTGCTCCAAACATCAAAATGGGAAAAGGGGTGGGAAAGGCACCCACTTCAGTTGCAAGGTGGGCTTCAGGGAACAAAACGAGGTTCAGGGAACAAAAAGAACCCCGAAAACCCAGTAGGATGCACTCGACTCCTCTTCGGAACATTTGGCAGACCAAGACCCCGGGCTCCCCCAGAACGGCCCTGCCTTCCCTTAGCACCACCTCGTCGCGTGGTTCTGCTTGGACTAGTGTCATCTACCAGCGTCTGGTTCTGTCATGCCGAACTTCCCACAGCGGGGCCTCCCGAGCCCCCTCCCCGCCACACCCCCCCACCCCCGCGCTCCCCTTCCTCTCCCCTTTCTGAGCTTTAAGAGTTTCCCAAGCCCATTTCCTCCGTTATTTCGCTGCAGCCCCGTGAAGGAGGCAAGATTCTCCCCATTTGCCAGATTTGACAGGAGAGAAGCCTGCCGTCCTGGGGCAGGGTTGGGGGGAGGTAAGTGAAGAAGCCAAGGTCACCCAGTCATTGGCGGAACGCAGCCTCAACCCAGCCCTTCTGCGGGCCCGCTGGAGCCCGGCTAGGTGGGCTCCAGCTGCTGGCCCGAGCCCCTTCTTTTCTCGGCTGGCACTCGGGGGCGGGCTGGCCACAATGACAGGTGAGCCTGGGTCGGGGACAGTCGGGGGTGTGGGAGCGGGTGCGCTCTGCGCCGGGCCGCTGGCGCATGGGCCTTGGGCGCGGCCGCCCCAGCCCGCCTTGGCGCCTAGGCTTCCGAGGGCTGGTGCCCGGAGGCACGACGGTGCCCGCGCCTTTAGCCGGGGGTCCTTGGCGCGCCCCTGGCCCGCCGGCCAGGCCCCGCCCCCTGGCAGCACGGGCGGGGGCAGGGGCGGCGCCGGCGGAGTGGGGCGCGGGCGCGCGGTGCTCGGTGCGCGCCGCCGCCCCTCCGGCCCAGCTTGCCGGCCTGCCCTCCCTCCCCCTCGGCCCGCTCTTCTCGCCCCCAGCCCTCTCCTGCCCTCTGCCCCGGCGCGCGGTGCAGCGCGACGATCGCGGCCTGGCGATCAGGGCACGGTGGTCGTGGCGCTCGAGGGTGGCGCGCAAGGCGCGGGGCGCGAGGCCACACCGGGCACAGCGGGGAGTGGGGGGCAGGCAGCGGCGGAGTCCCCAGAGGAGAGCAGGGGCAGGGGGGTGCAGAGGTAACGGGCAGGGCCCGGGCGCCCGGCTGCGAGGGGCGGGAGCTCCAGGCCACCTCGGCCCTGGCCTTGGGCGGGCCGGCTACGGGGGCCCCGGGGCGGCGGGAGGGCGGCGGGCCGGGAGCGAAGGAGGGAGGAGACGGCTGGGCTGGGCGGGGGGCTTGGCAGAAGGGGAGCAGGTGGGCGGGGACAGGGGCCCTGCTGGAAGAGGCGCCGCAGCGAGGTGGCGGGCTGCGTGCGCAAACAGGGCTGCCGCCTCCTGGGCCCAGAGAACGGTGAGGCCGTTTGGGTTGGGCGCCCCAGCCCCGAGGGCATGGTTCGGTGTCCAGGGCCACTGAGCTGGGCGTGGGGCACTATTGGGGCTGGGCGCGGCCGGACCACTGCGTTGGGGGTCTTGAGCAGACCCAGGAGCAGAGTGTGGCTGGGCCAGAAGCTGGAGTTCCTGGGCAGGGCGCAGCTGGCGGGCGACGGTGGGCAAGGAGGGGCACTTGAAGGGCTGGCATGAGTGGAAGGGGACAAGGAGGGCCCAGAGTTCGAGCTGGAGTATAATTTGGGAGTTCCATGTCACTGGGTAGGTTGATGAGTCATGAGCTTTGGCGATCACAGAAGCCATTCCTGGCGACCAGTTCTGAGTGAGGGGAATGGAAAGGGCTAGGATTTGCAGGAGTGGTTTGGAGGCCACGTCTTGGGACATCCGGTGCTCTGATGGCCTCCTGTGCCCATGCGAGGGGCTTTGGGAGCACTGTTTCAGAGGGCTGTGATTTGGAAGCTTCAGCCTAGACTGGGGTTAAGGAAGGTCTTTGTGGTGGCCAGTCCCTGCCTTCCTTCCTTTCCAGGACTTCAGGATTCAGCTGTGTTCCTGGGGGGAGTGGGTTAAAAATTCCTTGGCCTACAGTCAGCCTTAGAGTATCCACCAGGGGTAGGAGGGACACGTACATGCGTGACTGCAGCAGCATTCTCTGTCCTGGAGCCCTCACGCTTCCTCACTGTTGCCATAGCAACGCCCTATTGATGGTGTATTTATAGGGAAAGAAGCAGGCGCTAAATTTTGGGGAAGGTGGGGGAGGCGGCCTCATAGCAGCAGCAGCAGCTACAGAATTATTAATGGATTAGGCCCTGTGAGCTGTTCGGGGGTAGTTCCTGGCTTGTCTGAGGCTTAAAAATGAGCTAGTAACTTTGGCAGGTGTCAGGAGAGCACGCATTCACGGCTCTGATCTGTGTGGATGTGTATGCGCCAAAGTCGGGTGTGTTGGGGGCAAGAGGGGGCTGTATGTAAGCTGCTATGTAATTTCTCTGCATAAAAACGAACAAAAACAACACGGCAGTTCTCTGTGATAGGCAATGAAGTGTGCGTTTTCCTATCTTCATTTATTAGTACAGCTTTTACTCATTCTTTTCAAACCCTGAAACACCCCGTGACTGGCGTAGCCCCTCCCCTCCACAACCCCAGAGATCAGTAATGAAGCAGAATTTTGAGATTCAATAGTCCGTCTTCACTCTTAAAACATAGAGGGCCCACTTTTCTTACAATGGTAGACCCCTCTGTTGATGGATTCACTCAGATAGTTTTGGGTGGGATCATTGTGGGGTTCAAAAGAGAAAATCCCCCTTGACACAGTGTTTCCATAGACGGACGTGAGATCGGCTGTTTTTCCTTTAGCTTTAATTTTATGTATGATTTGTAGCCTACCTGTTTGCCGGAAGGATCAGAAGGTATATTTGAAGCGTACATGAGGCTCTGAACGCAGAAATAGAAAAGCGTGTACCACGCTGCGAGGAAAAGCATACGTGCTTGATGGTCAGTGTCAACACTGAACTTCCTGGCAGCCTAGGCAAAAAGGGCGGCATAATGCCATTCACGTGTTTGCATCCAGTTAGTCACAAAACCAGAGCTTTTCCTTGTGGAGGAAAGCAGCAAGGTGACTGGAACATGTGTGTGAGTGGCTGTGTGTGGTGAGGAGAGCACTGTGCTGTGGTCACAGCTTCCGTAGTGGCAGGATGATTCCTGAGCAGGAGCAAGGCTTTTGGACCGTCGCTCACATTAGAGGCAACACTTGCTTTGAGTTAGCATCTCAGTTTCCGGAGCTCCTCGGTACCCTGTTGGGTGCAGACAGACACGGCCGGTCACCTGCCGTTGTCGCGTTAAACTTTGCCAGGACCTGCTTCTCCAACGTGTGCTGCCCGTTTTCAGGGAACATGCTTGTCATTAGAGGTATCTGGGACTTGCCATTGTGAGAAAGATGAGTTCCAAAAATTGGCTCCTGTCTGTGTCACGGCTGATGTGCTTGATCTCATGTAATTCTATGTCTGAGTTCCTTTCCGACTCAACAGCGCAAAGAGTTTTTAAGGGAAGTGAGGAATGAGAAACCTTGGCCTGTAGGAGGGTTTGTTTTTTTTTTCCCCCAAAGAATAAAGTAAACCCTTAGGTCTTCTACAGTCTCTGAATCTGTTCATGGGGCAAAGAGCTGGCAGGTTAGCTTTGGGCTCTGCTGGGCCTTAGGGAGCTCTGGGAAGAGAGCTCGGGCAACGATGGGAAGCTGTGAGTGGCACAGGCGGTGATGTGCCTCATTGACCTTTGACCAGTGGGAGTGGGAGTCACATCCCAGGGCCACGCAGGTGCCCTGTAGGCTTTGGGCTGTGATTTCATTGTGACTCTGCTTCTTCCCCTTTGCCAGGCAGGTGAGACGCTGGACCTGAGGGAGCAGCGATGGCAGGTGAGTTGGCCCCAGGCCAAGGGGTGAAGGCCCAGGCCCACCAGCTCACAGAAAAGGTCATGCTCGCTTTTCAAGTCCTTTCCAGCTTGCCTGTCCCCAGGTTGTCCCTGGAGATGTATGCCTGCCCAGGCACTATGCACAACGAGAGGAACTAATATGACAGGCTGTGGGAAAGGGCGCCTGCTTTTTGGTGGAGCCCTGCCTGCCTGGGCCCTACGAGGGGCTTGTTGGCAGGAAAACTAGCTCAGGTTTGCAGAGACATACAGCTGGTGCCATGCCAGGCGGCCCGACAGCAGCTGGGTTCTCCCTTTGGAATAAGTCTGTATGGCGGGCACTCAGGGACATTTTGGCAGGAAGCATCTGTGTCCAGTCTACAGAAGCTTCGATTCTTCGCGTAGATCCTGCTACCCCCTTCCCAGAGGCACTCTCGGATTTGAATGCACCTGATGGCTCTGTCTAGTACTAGATTGCCTGGGGCCGGGCTAGTGATGCCGACACAGGAGGCCCCTCAGGAGATCCTGCCTGGGCCCTAACCCCGTCCAGTCGAATGGGGTGATTTGGTTGCAGCAACTTGCCCTTCCCTCTCAGTCAGATGCTATTTGCCTCCGAAACACCGGAGGCCCGAGTCTCGTCAGGTCTGTGGTATTCTAAGCAGGTATGTCGTGTCATCAGAGAAAGTCGGCCCTTTTGTCCCTTTTACGAAGGCCTCGCCGTATCTGGGGTGGTGTCCTGCCTGCCGGCTTTGTCTTGCTTCCCTTCCTCATTGTGCTCCTGTTTCTGGGCTGAGCCTGCTTTGAAGGAGCGCCTGGGCACCTGCCCGTTGCAGGCTTCAGTGCAGCTCTCTCCTCAGTGTTTCTGGAGGCCAAGAATGCCCATTCGGTCCTGAAGCGGTTCCCTCGTGCCAATGAATTCCTGGAGGAGCTGCGCCAGGGCACCATCGAGCGCGAGTGCATGGAGGAGGTCTGCAGCTACGAAGAAGTCAAGGAGGTGTTCGAGGACAAAGAGAAAACGGCATGTGCTGCCCCGGGGCTGGCTTCTGGGAGCAGCGGGAGCCTAGGGAATGGCAGGAGCAGGCCCGGGTATCTCAGGCCAGTCAGAAGCAACAAAGGAAAGGCAGCCCAGTCTCAGGCCGTAGGAGGACAGACAACATGTCCTTAGAGTCCCAGCTGCGTGATTCTGGGGGCGTCTTCACTTGGGAGCATTTCCCCATAGGCTCTGGGATGGCTCCGAGAGGCCAGTCGGGTGGGGCAGGGTGGAGGGTCTCTGCGGTTCCGCTGGGACACGAGGTCTTGCATGCAAGTGTAAGCAGCCCTTCTTCTTTTGTAGATGGAGTTCTGGAAGGGGTACCCGAATGCGGTCTACTCAGTCCGCGACCCTGCACAGAGTTCAGATGCCATGTACGTGGTGGTGCCCCTTCTAGGGGTGGCCTTGCTGATTGTCATTGCCTTGTTCATCATCTGGAGATGCCAGCTGCAGAAAGCCACTCGTCATCACCCCTCGTATGCTCAGAACCGGTACCTAGCCAGTCGCGCCGGGCACAGCCTCCCCCGGGTCATGGTGTACCGGGGCACTGTGCATAGCCAGGGGGAGTCCTCTGGGCACCGCGAGACAGGGAGCAACCCGCAGGTGGTGCTAGGGCCCAGTCGAGGGGGCAGAACGATGGTCCGTCTTGAGAGCACCCTCTACCTCCCTGAGCTGTCTCTCTCCAGGCTGTCCAGTGCCACTCCTCCCCCATCCTATGAGGAGGTGACTGCACCCCAGGAGAGCAGCAGTGAGGAGGCCAGTGTCTCCTATAGTGACCCACCCCCAAAGTATGAGGAGATAGTGGCCACCAACCCTGGCTTGGACAAGTAGTAGGACTTCTGTCCTGTCCGGATTGAAAGCCTCCTTCAGGGGTCTCCTAGTTTTTTTTTTTTTTTTAACTTTTTGAAGACTGTGCCAACACAAAACAGCCTTAGCCTCCTGTTGCCAAATAATTTCCTAACCCTGGATTTGTAGGAAGTCGGTTGTCAGAGACAGGTTGGGGGGGGGGGGGCGTAGGGAACACGCATGCGTCAAAGCCCCTGGGGAGAGCCAAAGGCTAGAGAGCCCAGCTCTTCCAGAAGCCCCCGTGCTCCCACCATCCTGTCGTCCCTTCAGGAACTGGCTTCTCTTATGCCAAAGGTATTACCCCACTGAGCTGATTGTGGCCAGAATGTCTGTAGGCTCAGACCCCAGGGCCACGAGGCTGGCTGGAGACCTGTCTCTGTCTGAAAGCCTAGGCCACAGAGATGAGAGAGAGAAGCTAGCCCTTCAGCAACCCCTTTTCCTCAACTGCCCTGTGCTTTCTGTCCTCACTTACATTTTGAGGACAGGGACAAAGACTGAACAAAAACAACAAAAAGGAGTAATAACAAATAAATAAATGACCAACCCGATAAAACAAAATAATACTACCTGGGCCATTCATAGGGGACTGAGGGAAATCAGATTTGTGATGCTCCCTTGCCCCAACATCCATCCCCACACTCCTGACCGGGCTAATAGGAATATTTAGAGCAAGCGAGAAGGAAGACAGGACATGTAAAGGATGAGGGACAAGGGCCTAGCTGCCAGACTGAGTGAGAGGCCTGTGTGAACTTGGCCATCCCGGAGGCTAACTCTAGTTCTAGTGTGCTTGGCCTTCTGAAGACCTTGCCTTTCCAGACATGTGTACTGGCTGTGCTAAAACTGCTACCCACCGGCCTGAGCCCAGTCATGGCCCTGTGGCCGAGAGCTGAAGTTTTCTCCTACTGAGGCTGATTGGCCAATAGAATGACTTAAACTCATAAACTTGGCCTCGTCAGCACTGTGCTTTCTGGCTTTGAACTTTTAAGATACTTCCCTTTTCATGAGCAGGTGCATTGAGTTGAACTTGAACTTCAGATGACTGATTTCTCCTTAATGATGGTGGCCACCTGGAGAAAAGATCCTGGCAGGGGAGGTGGGGAAGCCTGTGACGTGGGGTCGAAGGCCCATTTAGGGTTTGCTGTGTTATTGCCAGGTGCTGGTCCATCTTTAGTAACCCCTTTCTGTGGCCCAAAAGCTGTCCACCTTTGCATTTCAGTGAGGCTTTGGACAGCAGTGGGGCAGAAGTGACCTGTCCTTTAACTGACCACGACCATGTAAAAGACTCTCGACACCGCATCCCCTCACCCCTACATGTCCCTCCTGCCGGCCTCAGTGCCAAATTACTTTTCCTCTGTGGTGCTTTTAAAAATGTAGCAAATTTTTGTGGGGTCCAAAAGAGTGCACAGCCAGGGTCTATCGGCAACCGCAACAGTTTAAAACCCACTGAGAAGACGAGCTTCTTTCTGTCTAAACAGCTCTCCAAGACAGACATCGGGCCTCATTGTTGGACTGCAGCCCTGTCTCAAGGCCCCATATTGACTTCTGGAGGCCTCTCCCATCCTGAGGACTTGCTTGGAACATGTTTCAAGTTTAGGAAACTTGTGTTCTTATCGCAACGAGGCCACCAGCTTTGACCACCTGACCTGGCAGTTGGGGGTTTCCATCCTTCCCCCTCACTCCCAGGCCTGCGCAGTTCTTGAAGCACCAGGGAGCTAGTGCAGTTTGTCCTTAGGAAGATTCTCTAGAAATGTGTAGCTTATAGGAGACCGGTCTTAGTGGAGGCCCTCACGTGACTCTGATGGTGAGTCTCAACTCGGGGAACCAGTCTCCTGTCAGTTGACACTTTCTGCCCCTCCTCGTTCCCCAAGGGCTCCCTGATGCTAGAGGTGCTGCCCAGGTACGTTCCACTTTTCCTTCCTTCCCCTTTCTCTCTGGGCCTCTAACACGACACTCCTGCCCTTCCCCACAAAGTTATTTTTGGCCTAGAAAGGCCTTGCTTTGTCCACGACAGAGGCTGCAGTCACTCCTGTTTGGCCATGTTGGAGGACCTGGGGCAGCCGGAAGCTCTGGGGCCAGCACTGCCCTCCCAGCATTTCCTCGGGCAGGTGCCTGTGTGTGACCTGCGAGCGTGGGAGAAGAGAGCCAGGCATGGGCCCTGGTGACCAGAGCCAAAGGGAGTATGCCAAGGAATGCCCGCTGCCTTTGGCATCTGCTGAGCCCTTCCCTGCCAAGCTGGGTGGGGGTGGGAGGCAGTGGGAAGCAGGAGCCTGGCCTGGTGGAGGACAGCACGGCTGCCGTCCTTCGGGCGCTGAGCAAGGGCCTGCGGGGAGAGCGCACAGGCAGCTCCTAGGAGCCTGTGTGCCGTTAAACTGCTTTGCAGGATTCTCCCAGGTGGGCTTGCCACTGGGGTCTCTGGGACGTTTTTGCAGTATATTGTTGAAACAAGGACTGTACAGTACACAACGGTCATAACTGCTCGCGGTGCACATTTGGTTTTTATGAATGCTCTGTATATATCTTTTCAAACTCTGTCTTTGTATGGTCATTGGTTTGATACAGTGCTAAATCTGTAGTAGCCACTTTTTGTTGTTTTTGGACTTTGTCTGTGTGTGTGTGTGTGTGTGTGTACATGTGCGTGCTTGCGTGCATGCGTGCCTGTACACGTGTGCACGTTGCCTTTTCTCATATGCTTATCTGAAACCGTAGCCAGTATGTGGCTATATTTGTACCAGGAGGATTCTGGTCTGAAGGGAGGAATGTCACCTCCTGGGGCTGGACAGCCTTTTCACAGGGCCCTGAGGGAGGAAAGCTGAGATTAACCGTCCAAGCCCCACGAAGTCACCGCCTTTTGCCCCAAATTCACAAAAAGTTTTGGGAGAAGACTAGGCAGCTCCACCCTGCGGGCCTCCACTCTGTGGGACCCCCACTCACGCGCCCTTTTGGCCTGGTGTCCCCCGCCTCTGCTCCTGTTCTGTGGGTAACAACAGTTGAAGGAGATCTGAGCACTCCTGGGCCTTTTTACTTTACTTTTTATGTTTTGGTGGAAAAATGTGTGACTATTGACTTTGGGAATGGTGGGGCTAGTTATTCAGATATTTTTCATTAGGAAAAAAGAGAAAAGGCTTTAAAAAACTTTTTATTAAGACTTTTAAAAACAAGAATTGCAAACCTGTCCTTACATGCCACTCCCCATTGCCTGGGGTTTTCAAGACGAAAGCACAAGAGAAAGGGTGAGGCACGCAGGTGCCTCCTCTTCAGCTTGCGAATCCCACTGCCATTAGTGTGAATTCCTTAGGGTGCTCAGGAAAACAGGAATCTGCCCGGTGGGTTGGATGTGGCCTTTCTGATGGCCTGAATATGAGGAATTTGGGACAGGAAAGTCTTTTTGTTAAGGAGTTGGAGCCAGATGGTTCCTCTCTGGCTGAGGATTGATCTTTTGACAACCAAACAGTATCCCATGAGAAGAAGGAAAAAACAACACTGCCTCTAGATTGTTCTTTTGTCTGGGATGGGGGAAAGTGGGGGGGGGGGCGGGGCTCCTATTCACCTACACTCTGTGCTTCTAGGAGTGAGTGTGCCTGTGTGGTATGTCTTGCATATGCTCTCCTGTTCAAGGCCGAGATGGAGAGCTGGGCAGCAAAGCTTTTCAGCTTAACAAGTAATGAAGCTCCATTTCAGGATTGTGCCGATTCAGAAACAAGCACATCCTCCCCACTGAACTCTGCTCATACTAATCAGTATAATTAGCTAATTTCGAAGTACTGTAATCAGACTGCCTGCAACTACGGTAAAAGCCTATTAATTTGAAGGCCACTGATTCAGAACTTAGAGAAAATCACAACTTAAGATAATTCATGGCATCTGCCATTCTTGCTATGTAGAAAAATTCGAAATAGTCTTCGCTTTAGTCAATTTTCAGAGTTCTATGTGTAAGAGGGATCTAGTTAAAATGAGCACATTTTTCAAATAAAAGGCTCACGATATCAGGGATCCCTTCACCGTGCCTTCAGCTTTGGGGTTCAGCAGTTCTCGTGTGTAAGGCTCTTTCTGTGTAAGATAGTTTCTTGGTCTCTCTCCATTGTGAGAAAGGTGGGTGCTGCTGCTTGCCATTCTCCTAGCCTGTAATCAAAAGTAACGTAACTGTGCATCTTGCTAAATATTCTGTAAGGCAGATGTTTTGCTATCACACTGGACACTCCCATCATTTGCCCCCAAATATTAAACGTAGGGAGCTTTTCCTTTCACAGGCTGTGGGCAGTGAGTCTCTCTCCGGCAAGAATTTCTCTGACAAGGATATCCAAATAGCACACCCCCTCGGGCTCATTGCCTCAACAGTTGTTCCACTGTCCTGAGACATCTGACCGTTGAACAGTGCCTGCCCTTCCCCCGCCCCCAGCCTGAGCATTAACACAGATATTCAAGATTGGAAAAAATCCCACAGCTGCTTTTGCCTCCCAATTTGTCCCCCCTTCCGGATGCCACTTTCCCAGGCCTGAACACACCTGCTATTTCACTCTGTGATTGTGAATTTGTGACAGCGGAAATCCTGATATGTGCAACTGAGCTTATTGACATGATTACTGTGAAATGGATTCATTTTTGTACCACTTTAAACTGTGCTTGTATCCATGTGTTGACCCATGTCAGCTGGGAGATCTGTACATTCAGTAGTATGTCGGAATTTCGCTGCAGCCTGGGAGCAACCAACAAACTTGCTTCTGATTCTCTCTCTCTCTTTTTATAATTGTTGCGTTTAGCTGTTAAATTTCGTCTCTTTCTGTACCAGAAGATAATTAATAATAATAAAAAGCACATGGCATTCACTTGTGTCCTCTCCTCATCAATCTTGGATTCTTGCGGACTCCCAAACTTTCACGGGGGAATGGATGGTTGTGGGCCAAACTTTTTTCTCCCAGAAGTCTGACTGTAGATAAGGAAACAGCCCAAACCAGTTTAGAAGCAGGACGTAGAGATGTCCTTGGTCCTAAAGATTGTCCTCATGTGTGTAAGATGATCTCCTGACCCATCCCCCAGGGATGTGGTTAGTGAAGTCTGTCACAAATCAAGTTAGCAACTTCCCTGTCACCTGATCCCTGGTTACTAACAGAGTTGCCTCTTGCTAAAAGGATGCCTTGCTTGGTTTCAGACTGGGGGATGGGTGGGAGGGAGAAATTTTTCTGTGTCCTGTGGAGGTAGAATTTAAAGCTCAGGCTTTGCCCTGACTCTGTTTCCCAAATTCAGATGATGGCAAAAGTCAGAGAGTATTCAGAGGACAAGGATGCCTTAGCTTCCCCTTCGTGGAAGTGTAGTCTTAGCCCCAAACACTCCCAGCTGTTGGTGTGGGGTGAGATATGGCTGTGGGGCATTGCCAATATAAGTTGGGCCAATCCCCGGTAATGAAAATAAGCCACACTTTAATAGGAAAAGCCATGGCAGTGATGAGAAAATGACAATAAAACTTAGGGCCTCCTTCAAGGATTGAATGTGGAGGCTAAATGCTGGAACTGACAGCCAGGGGCCTTGGGTTTCATTCTTATCAGGGACTGGCTTGTTGAGTGATGCCAGCCTTCCGGGGATGTGGAGAAGTCAAATGAATAGTCTTCAAGGAGACTCCAGGACACAGGTGGGATCACATTCTGGATATGGAATTTGAACATTGGACTCTTTTTGTCAGAAACCAGCATTCTAGGCAGTGACTTAGAGTCCCAGGCTAGCCCATGTGAAGAAGCTAATACACGAGGGAGGTCTCAGGGTCCCAAAGTTTCTGTTGGGGCACCATCTGAGGGACTGGGCCTCCCATTCTTTTTTGCCTGCTGTATCACAAGACCACAGGTTGTGGGGCCAAGGCACTGGGATTGCTTATAGACCGCGAAGGCAAGTCAGGGGCAGGGGCTTAAAGGAGTGATGGCAGGGAAGGGGGCAGAGACTGCTTCCGGGTGTGGTTTGGGTCCCTTTTTTCATTCTTTCCCCGAGCCTCCATCCTGTATTACTGCCAAACTCTTGGAGCTGCTGGTCCGAGACTGCACCTAGTGAAGGGATGGAGGGTTCGTGCTTGCAAATAAACATAGCCAGCATTTACCGAGCACTTAGGGTATGCCAGGCCTTGTGGATGCATTAACTGAGACAATCCTCCCAACACACCTGTGATAGCTGAGGGAAGGATGGCCCTTTGAGCAAGGGCTCGCCGACAGGAAGTGCACTTGACCCTTGTCATGGGAACTCACATCTTCCCTGCTTGCCCCACACCCCAGCCACTCATTGGACACTGCTTGTCTTCTTTGGAGGTCACTTTGGTTTTGTTTTCTTGGTGACTGTCCAACCTGTTAGTGTCCCCACACCTCCTCCTGCCCAACTTTTAATTCCGCAATAACAGGGAACATGTAAAACATTTTTCTCCTCACTTCTTCCTTAGAACTTGGCACACTGACTCTAGGTCAGTATTCAGTGAAATAAAATGTGTTGATTGGTTATATTCTCCAATTAGGACCCAAGTTTCCATATGTTAGTTTGCTCTAGCGGCCATAACAATGTACCACAGACTGGATGGCTTAAATGATAGAAATGTATTCTCTTACAGTTCCAGAGGTTGGTACGCTGAGAACTGGGTATTGGCAGGTTGGTTTCTTCTAAGGTCTTTTCCCTTGGCTTACATGCCACCCTTTTCTGCCTGTGACCTCACATGTTCGTCCTTATGTATATGTTGGTGTCCTAATCGCCTCTTGCTGGAAGGGCAAACACTTTTGATCTCATTTAACCTCAGTTACTTCTTTAAAGAGCCTGTCTCCCAATACGATCATATTCTGAGGTATTGGAGGTCAGGACTTCAACATATGAATTGGGGAGGGGGTTGGGCAGGAAACCCAATTCAGGCTATAACATTCCATTTGTAGCAAGGGGAGATGTTATTGCTCCTTATCTCATACCTGAGCATTTTACGCACTCTGGAAAAGCTTGGGGGTGGACACCAGACTTCTCATCAGTCTCAAATCGAGCCCCCCAGAGCAGTTTCTTCCCTACCACAAATGGACAGGCCTGGGCCAGCTGCCAAAAGTTGCAACAAGCCAGGTGGGATTGGGACAGAAGTGGGCCTCAGAATAATTTTCCCAGGCTTTCTCTGTGGAGAGTGATGTGAGAACCCAAAGCTTGAAGAATAGACAAAATCCTTGTGTCCCCTCAGATTTTTTTATAGACAAAATATGTTGTTTTTAGGAATCACAAGACTAGCAGCTCCAATAACAGTGACTTTTGGCAATTTCTCTGAAGAACTCAAACTTCATGATGGATTCAGTTTCACCAGGCTTTATGGGCTACAAAAGTAGAGGCTGGCTAACATTTCATATCAGACGGGTTATACTAAATTGCAACAGTGTAGCGTTCCTGAATCCTGGGGCTGACAAGGGCATATGGGAGTAGGTACTGACAGAGCATGGTGTTCCAGAAGCTGGCTGTGTCCCTGCTTCAAGCCAAGCCATGGGGCACCAGAAGGGAGTATAGCAACATGCTAGGTCTTGCCTTTCTGGAACTCTGGGCCTAACTTTGTGGGACGGCATTAGACAAACCATAGCAATGAATCATGTTGAATTTTCTGGTAGGGGAAGTCTGGGGGGCTGGGGCTGTGGGCTGCCAGAGAAAGCTTCCTGAGGAAGCCAGGCCCACCTAAAGCTTGTAGGATGAGTAGGAATCAGTCAGACAAAGGGCTGGAAGACAATTAAATCAGGCAGAGGAATGTCATGTGAAGGGGCCTAGAGTCCAGCAAGGCCATCATGTTTTTAAGGAAACGGAAGAAGCCAGGGTAGCCTAATGGGAAATCCTAGATTAAGATGAGACTAGAGAGGCCAAGGGAAGGCAGCTCATGTAGGGCTTCAAGGCCTACAAGGCCTCAAGGCCTTTACTCTCTAGTGAAAATGGGGAGGCACTGAGGAGTGCTTTGAGGAGCAAGGTGACATGGCCAGGCTTGTTACATTTAAAATAATCAGTCTGCCTACTCTGTGGGTAAGGGGTTAAAGGGGTCATGACAGGATCCAAGGGATAAGGTACAAGGCTATGCAGTCATCCAGGCAAGAGGCAGTGATGGGATTGGCTAGGGAAGTGACAGAGGACACACAGAGTAGACTACTGAGAAGATTTTTGGTCAAACACTGAATTATATATTGAGGAGGTTGTATCAGGGTTCTTCAGAGACACAGAACCAGTAGGACATGGATAAGAGGTAGAGAGTTGAACATACAGGTACCCCTCCCCCCACTTTTTAAAAGTTTGCTTTATGCCACTTCATTTGTATGAAAGACCTACATTAGTGCCTGTTTTAGCTAACTGAAAGAAACCAGCAGAAGATTTTTACTTTTACAAAAATAGGCCCAAAGCAACAATACCATCCATTGTTCAACATTTGTTTTGCAGTGACCTGTTCCAGAGATTGTGCGCATCCGGAGCGGCAGGAGAGACACCACCAAGCTCTTTCCTCACAAGTTGCACTTGGCATCTCAGCTTTGAACTGTATCTGTGAGCATCTGCACTTTATTTGTTTTTAAAAGTGTTTATTTAAATTCTAATTAGTTAACATATAGTGTAATATTCGTTTCAGGTCTATGATATAGTGATTCAGCATTTCCATACATCGTCCCATGCTCATCACAAGTGCTCTCCTTAATCCTCATCACCTGTTTCACCCATCCCTCATACTTTGCCCCTCTGGTAGCCATCACTTTACAGTTAGGAGTCTGTTTCTGGGTTTGCCTCTCTCTCTCTTTTTCCTTTGCTCATCTATTTTGTTTCTCAAATTCCTCCTATCAGTGAGATCATAAGATAATTGTCTTTCTCTGATTGACTTATTTCACTTAGTGTAATACCCTCTAGCTCCATCCATGTTATTGCAAATGGCAAGCGTTTGTTCTTTTTGATGGCTGCATAGTATTCCATTGTGTATATATACCACATATTCTTTATCCATTCATCTGCTGATGGACATCTAGGCTTTTCCCATAGTTTGGCTATTGTGGACATTGCTGCTTTAAAGGGGTAATTCTATTTTTAACTTTGAGGAATGTTCATACTGCTTTCCACAGTGGCTGATCTGTGTTTATCTTGATTAATTTTGTGCATCTGTCAGCAAAAGGTGTCTTAAGGCATCAGAAAGGCCTGATAGAGGTTATTTTTTGAGTCTGAGAACACTCAAAAATTATTGGTGATTGCTTCTTTGCTTTGTCATTTTGGTTTATGAAAGATTTCATAGGAATGCTCTACTTTTAGTTATCAGGAGAAATGTGTACGGATATAGATAAATCTATATATTTGTATCTGTATCTGTTATCTCTATCTTTTTCTCTCTTTCGATCTATATATATATATGTATCTATGTATGCCTAGATACATATCTATGTATCTATATTCATATCTATCTATCAATCTATTTATCTATCTGAGAGTGATTTATTATACGGAATTGCCTCATGCAATTGTAATTATGGAGGCCAAGAGTTCTCACATTCTGCCCTCTGCAAGGTGGAGGCCCAGGACAGCCACTGGTAAAGTTCCAGCTGAGTCCAAAGGTCTGAGATCCAGAGAGCCAATGAGAGAGTTAACTGAGAAAGAGAGTTCAGAGAGAGTTCAAAGACAGGAGAAGACCAGTGTCCCAGATCAAGTAGTCAGGTAGGGAGGCGGGGGGGGGGGGGGGGAAGAGAGAGAGAACAAGGCGAGTGAGCAGGTGAATTCCCCTTTCTTCTACATTTTGTTCTATTCAAGCCCTTAATGGATTGTAAGATGTCCACTCATACTGGGGAGGGCCATCTGCTTACTGAGCCCACTGACTCAAATGTTGATCTCATCCAAAAACACCCCAACAGACACATCTAGAAACAGTTTAATCTGGGCACCCCATGGCCCAGTCAAAGTGACACATAAAATTAATGATCATAGGTGAGACAGAACTATGCATAGTGACTGATTTGTTGGGAGTGGTGAGGGGAAGTACCAGATGACTCTGAGGCTTAGGGGTTGATATTGTGGGGTAGATGGCAGGACCATGCAATGGGAAGGGTCATAGCAGAGAAAGTAGGTTTTCAGAAGGAGAGAGAGGACAGTGATGTGAAATGCTTCTAAGAATTCAAGTAAGATGAAGAGTGAAGTGGGTTCGTGGGATGGAGCTGCCAGGAGGCTGCTGGTTACTTTGGTCTGGGCCAGTTTCAGTTGAGTTGTGGATGAGAAAGGCAGACTAGAATGAGGAGAGGAATGTCTGGGAGGTAAAGGAGTGGAGACACTGTGCATGGTGGTGGCTACATTTTTAAGGAGTTGAGAAAGGACAGTAGCATGAGTGATACAAGACTCCAAGGGAGGACAGTTTTTTCTTCTTCTTTTTTTTAATATTCAAATCATTTTAACTCAACAACTACTTAATGAACTCCTTCCATGAGTCAGGCTTTGTGCCGAGTGCATGAAAGACAGACAGTGGTGAATGAAGCTGACAAGATCTCTGCCATCATGGAACAAATATCCTCATGCTGGGAAAGATGTGATGCTATTTCTGGCTAAAGAGAATCATTCTGGCAAGGAGGAGGAGCTGAAGACTCTAGAGGAGGCAGAGGTGGGTCACTGATAAAGCTGGAGATGAGCCAAAGCACAAGGGGCCACCAGCCTTGCTAGCAGCTCTGCCAGCTCGTCTTTTATAATGAACAAGCAGGAGGCTTTGTGGCCTCTGTGAGAATCCCAGCAGCTGGGCTTCAGGCATGAGCTCTGCTAGGAGCTGAGTGCTTCATATTCCGTGCCTCCTGACCTGCCTTTTCCCTGATAGGATCACTGAGGCACATTGCTACTCAGTGAGGAGCTGGGACTCTAAACCCAAGGGGTTGTTAGGAGTGAACAGTTGGAGTGCAGAGCCTGGGCTCTGATCCACACCATCCTCCCTGGTGTGTACCCCTTGTGTTGGGATTTGCCAGCTAGCTCTGTCTGAAGGGCAGATCAAAATGGCACAGGGCTGGAGGATGCCTGCTGAGGCTCTCTTGAGCCAGTTCCCACTTGGACTACTTCCTCTTCTGCCAAGGACCCTGGATCACCAGTCTGAAGACACTGATTTGCTTCTAGGCCTTGCCACTGAATTGCGAAGTGAAGTGGGCCTAGATTATCTGCCCAAAATGGAGGCTACTGGGAAGAGTATCTGCTTGTCTGAAAATAACAACAACAACAACAACAACAACAACAAAAACATGCATCTTCTTAGGTCTGTGTTTCTCACCTTGGGTTTCTCCTCTCCTCCACCTCATTCTCTGGCTCAGAGGAGCAGCTGCTGCTTGTGATTTGGGGCTGGTCAGTATTAGAGACTTTGTACCATTTTTTCTGCCTCTTTATTATTGTTGGCTATTTTCCTTTGGCTTTTGATTCTCTTGAATTTTACATACACGTCACATTTCAGTCACTGGACATGGAAACAATTGAAAGCAGATGCCTTTCAGTCTGAGGAGTCACCCTGCAGACGAGGCCACGGACTCTGCAAGGTCACCTTATCTAATGTCCTCACCTGGAATCAGGAAGGAGGGCCTTTCCCACCTGCTCCAAGAGTTCCCTGTACATGGAGCAAAGGTAACTGACAGGCAGACAGCTAAAGCCCTCCAGGTTTCCAAATCTTCTGCCAGCTTTGGGGGCAAGGGATTCTCAGGCCAGCAAAGAGCAGGGGCGAGGAAAGAGCAGCAGAGACAGTAGCTGGCTACACCTGGAGGCAGAAAGCAAGCTTCCCGGTATTGCTCCTTGGTGTTGCTCTGTCCCACCTGCACACAGGGTAGTCCCGAGTTCCTTTCTGGACACCTAGGTAGCAACAATTCCCCTACGCTCAGTTGCAACCGTCCTGGAGTTTTTCAGGCAGCTTGCTCCTGTGGGGGTTTCTCCAGGAGCTGCAAGGAGGGCCATGTCTGCTGAGACTTAAGCTTGTTCGTTGGGGCTGTGACTCTGTGTCAGTGTCTTCGACCCACTTCTGTTGGGGCTGCTCACTCCAGAACGGATCAGAGTTTGTTGTGGGGGGTGGGGGGTGGAGCATGACCCGTGTTTCCACCCAGTCCAAGCCACCTCAGGAAGTCGTGAGCTGTCCTGGAGGTGTGCGGTCAGAGGCTGTCAGTGCTGGGGGCAAGAATCAGTCTCTTGCTTTTAGGTTGACGAAGCTTGAGGGACCACCCACCACACTTCCAGGAAGGGAGAAAGTAGCAGGATTTAGGGCAGGACTGCCATAAAAACAAGCCCCTGCTACTGTCCCCACAGACCCATGGACTTCCTGCCTGTCTGTCTGCTTGTTTCCATCTGCCCTCTAAGCATGAGTCCCATGAAGACAGGAAACTCATCCCTAGTCTCAGGGCCTGACACCCAGTCAGTCTTTATTCAAGACAGTCGTGCTGAATGAGAGGCGCGCACATTTGGAAATCGAGGTACTCACTATAACCTCCTGCTGGTGGCCCTGTCCCTTACACTCCCTGAAGTTTATGCCTCTGTCCTCGCCGTCTCTTTAAGGAATGGAGGGACAGCCGCAAGGCTCCACTAGTCTCCCTGCCCCTTCTCCTTCCCTTCTGATCCAGGAGGCCCTGGGGCTCCAGGGATGACCTCAGTGCCAGCTGCTTTCAGGAGCAGGAAAGAGAATTGTTTACAGGTTTGTAAGTTTCATTAGCAAGCGGGGAGGGAGCTCGCAGATGTCTGGGATCTGGTTTTGCAGCCCAAATCCGGGTTGTTCCCTTGGGCCTGGCACTACAGCTTCCTGAAACTGGGCTCTGAGAACACCTGGGATGTGGTAGAGCACTGTACGCATTGGCTTTGAATGGTCTCATCCATAGAACCTCAATATGAGAAAGTAATAAAAATGAGCTGTTCTCTGTGAAGAGAGGCTGGAGTTTGCCCTGAAGCCCAGGTAGCCCCAACATATACCCCAGAAACCATAAAACATAGTTTAAAACTGGGTTTTAGCCCAACTTTCCATGTGAAGATTGGAAATAGAGGCTCAGAACATGGGAAACAACTTGCAATGTCACCCCCAGGTGTACCGATCCTTTGCTCCTGCTTGCAAGGGAGGTGGAAGCAGGCAGCACACAGGGCTGCCGGATCCCCCATGCTTGTCGGAAATCGGAGTCAAGCGCACGGCTGGCTGAACTGCTGGAAGAGGCCAGTGGTTGGAAGGCATTGGTGGAGGCAGGTGGTGGGGCAGGCGGAGACACAGACAGACATAAGACAAGGGCCGACAGGCAGGCAGATAGGCAGGCGACAGCCCAAGTTAGACACCTGCTCTGTGGGGAGGGGGGGCTGGATGCCCTCTAGATTTCAACACAAACTTGGATGCAATTAACCGGATTTGTTTGTCCCCCAGTGGAGGCTATGTGCTCATGATCACCTTTAGGGAAAAAGATGATATGTTTTCTTTGGAGAAGCTTGGCTTGAAGGGAGGGAGAGATTTCATCTCCATCCCTTTCTGTCAATAAAACATCTCTTATTTTAATAAAGATCCAAGCCCTCCAGCAGACAGTTCACAAGAAAGGAATACAGAAGATCAATAAACATACGAAAAAATTTTCAGGTTTATTCATAATTAAAGCAATAAAATTAAAACAACAATGAGATAGATAACATTTTCTACCCAACATACTGATGCCTTTTAGGAAGTTCCATAATATCTTCTGTTGATAAGGCTGTGAAGAAAACAGAACTTTCTTCCCCTAGGTGAGGTCCCATTTGGTGCAGTGTCTTAGGAGGGGCACTGATAATATTGGTCAGTATTAGTAAAAATTGTCAACACACATACCCTAGAATTGCACAAATCCCACTTACAGGCACCTGTTCTACAAAAATATTTATATATGTGTGCAAAGAGGCATGTCCAGGAATGCTTACTGTTTCTTGTTTATAAAAGTGAAAAAGCTCTAGACACCCAAAATGTCCACAAGCAGGTCAATAAACAGGGGCACAGCTGTGCAGGAAAGCACTGTTTAAAAGACAGGAGGGAGATTTGTTCTGACATGTGAGATCCCCAAGGCACGCTGTGCACTTAAAAAAATAAGTTGCAAATTTCTCAGTAAAACTGGGGAAAAAATACCATGAAACCTTAAAAAAAGTGATAGACAAGAATCCCCTGGTCTTTCTTTCATGTAAGTGTATATATTTACAGTTACATATTTAAATGTGTTTCTCTGTTAAATTTTTAAATAAGAGCTTTCCTACTATGTATCAGGTACTTGCTGTAGAATGGGCACATATCCCAAATATATATGTATACATACATCTCAGCCAGATGTTCTTGGGACCCCTCCTTCCCCTTTACAGAGGTATCTGTCTAATCTCTGGAGTGCAAAGAGCTTTGGGCTTTCTGACCATCTTCTCTGGGAGCCTTCCATGGGGGCCTAGGTCTCTGTAGCCCAATACCTACACTAAGCATGAGCCATTCTCTGGGCCCCCATAAGGCCTGGCAGAGTTCTCTGTGCTCTAGGGATGCTCTAGGCCTTTGGGCCCCCAAGGTTGGCACACTAGACAGTGGGGGCTTTCCAGCTACATGGTGAGGAAGGGATTGTCAGCTCCATTGTCAATGGGGAGACTGAGGCCCAAAGAAAGGAAAAATTTGCTCAAGGTCAAATCTTGAGATTGTGATGAGGATGGGCAGGGCATAGAGTTGCCAGATATAAAATAAAGGATACATAGTCTAAGGTGAATACCAGATAAATCATGATTAAATTTTTAGTGCAAGTTTGTCTCAAATGTTGCACAGAGTGTACTAACACTGAAAACTTACTTGTTTATCTGAAATTCAAGTTCAATTGGCATTCTGTACTTGTATTTGCTCAGTCTGGCAACGCTGACCAGGCGGAAGCCCATGGTTACTGCTTCCCAGGCTCCTGAGTCCCACAAAAGCACACTTCTCTGCTCCTAAGGTGGCCTTCCAGCAAGCTCAGATTTCATTGCAGCTGCTCCACTGGATCTGGGAAGGGCTTCCTCAGGGCCCTCAGGAATGCAGGCAGGGCCTATGTCAGCTCTGCTCCAGGGTGTTTAGTCCCAGTGCTGGACAGGTGGGCCAGGGAGGGGGCCAGGCAGCCCAGACCATGCCACCGTCTCTAGGCAGGTTCCGGCCCCTCCCTTTCTCTCTCACGCTTTCCTTCCTCCCTGCCTTTTTCCTTCCCTGCTTCCTCTTCTTCCTCCCACCTGGCCCCAGCTGTGCTTGGCTCCTTTTGCAAATAGCCTCCTCTTCCTCCAGGGACTCTGGAGTTGTTCCCAGGAGCTGAGGTTTCACCTCTGGTGGTTGTATCAGTCAGGGTTCTCTAGAGAAAAGAAACCAACAGGATATATGTGTGTATGTGTCTGTGTATGCATATGCCTACGTGTATGTATATAGATATTTATTTTAAGAAATTGGCTCTTGCCACTGTGGGGCTAGCAAGGCCAAAATTTGCGGGGCAGGCCTGCACACTGGAAGCTTAAGCAGGGACAGATGCTGCTGTCTTTAAATTTTTCTTTTTAATTTGAGTATAGTTGACACACAATGTTACATTAGTTTCAGTTGCACAACATAGTGATTCAACAAGTTTATACATTATACTATTCTCAGCAGAAGTGTACTTGTCACCTGTGATTTAAAATCACTGACTATATTTTTCATGTTGTCCTTTTATTCCCATGACTTATTCATTCCAGAACTGGAAGTCTGTATCTCCCACTCCCTTTCTTCCATTTCACCCATCCTCCTGGCCCCCTCCTCTCTGCAAACCATCAGTTTGTTCTCTGTATTTATAGGTTTGATTCTGCTTTTTGTTTGTCTTAGATCCCACTTTTGAGTGAAATCATATGGTATTTGTCTTTCTCTGACTTATTTCAGTAGCATAATACCCACTAGGTCCGTCCACATTGTTGAAAATGGCACGATTTCATCTTTTTTATGGCTGCACAATATTCCAGATATATATGTCACATCTTTCTTATTTAATATCCAATATTCCTATGGATGGACACTTGGGCTGGTTGTATATCTTGACTATTGTAAATAATGCTGCAATAAACATAGGGGTGACCATATCTTTTCAAATTAGTGTTTTCATTTTCTTTTTTGTTGTTGTTTTGTTTCATTTTCTTTGAGTAATTCCAGTAGTGGAATTATTGTTTCATATGGCATTTCTATTTATAATTTTTAGTGGAGACTCAAATCCGTGTTCCACAATGGCTGCACCGAATTACATCCCCGCCTACCGAGCACGAGGGTCCCTTTTCCTCCACATCCTTGCAAACACTTATTTCTTGTGTTGCTGATTTTAGCCACTTTGACAGGTATGAGGTGGTATATCATTGTGGTTTTGATTTACATTTCCCTAGTGATTAGTGATGTTGAACATCTTTTCATCTATCTGTTGGCCATCTGGATATCTCCTTTGGAGAGATGTCCATTCAGGTCCTCTGCCCTTTTTAAACTGGAGTTTTTGTTTTCCTAGTGTTGAGTTGTATCAGTTCTTTATATATTTTGGGTTTTAGGCCCTTCTCAGTTATAACATTTGCACATATCTTTTCCCATTCACTTTCCTTTACTGTGCCAAAGCTTTTTATTTTGATATAATCCCAGTAGTGTATGTTTGCTTTTGTTTCCTGATGCTGCAGTATTGAGCAGAATTTCTTCTTCTCTAGGAAACCTCAGGCTTTGCTCTTCAGGCCTTTCAGTTGATTAAATGAGTCCCATCCACATATCAAGGATTAAGAATGTCCTTTACGTAAAGTCCACAGAGTATAGATGTAACAAAGCTATAAAATACCTTCATAGCAACACCTAAACTAGAAATTGATGGAATACCTGGGAACTATAGGCTACCCACGTGGACAGGTAAACTTGACCTTCACAGTGGTCTAATCACTGGGGAAGCTGAGGGAAAATTTGAACTTAGACCAGGGACTGTAAGGCCGGCCTAGGGACGGTGGGGCCTCCTCAGTGGCTGTAGGCAGATCACTTCTTTCCTGCCCTTCCCTCCTGTGGTTCTCATGGTTCCTGCCCAGGCTGATCCAGGCCATCAAAAGGCCAACTCCCTTGCCCGGAAACTCTAGATAGGGGGAGACAGGATGTGCTCTTCAAAGGATGCCTTCCAAGGGGTGCTATGGCCTGGATTCCTTGCCAGAGCTGGGCTTGCAGAAGCCACGTCAGGCTTGGGATCTAACCTTGGATCCCACCTGCTCCTCAATAGGGCCAAATCAGGTGACCTGAGAGCCAGCATAGTCCTCACAGGCAAAGTTTCTGACACTTATCTTTCCTCCTAAGTTGGTTACAGAGTAGCAGGGGAGAAGGCTGTAGACCCAGCCAACAAGATACAGCAGGAACACAAGGTGCTGTGTCCAAGACCTAAGCCCTGTGAGGGAGTCTAGCTCCACCCCCATCTCCAGATATATCTTGCTTGAGCACCTACCCCTGGCAGAGCTGATTTTCCAAGTGTCTGTTCTGGCCTTGCTTCTTGTGTATCCTTGGCTATAGCTTTAAAGTGAAAAATTGGCTGTGATGGCAGGAGGCCCCCCTAGCATCAAGGAGGAGATGGAAACATCCATGGCTGAAGAGCTGGTTCCTGAAAGCTATATGCAAAGCCAAGAGCACCTGGTGATAGCAGGTGAGGAGCCCCTATAATGCCCCTTTCCTTGGGTGTCCATACCTGTGCATGTGTGATAGAGAAAGTGTGTGTTTGGCTGCAAAACTTTTGAAGAGATGAACAGACTGAGGCCTGGGATCTTCCAATGGACATCAGTGAATGAGTGTTGAATGATTCCTAAGAAGTTTGGGTATCCTATCCTTTTTCTGGTGTATCCTGTGCCCAGGAAGCCTTGGCACAGTCTCTATGAGTGTTCCTGGTGCCTCTCTTCTTCTCCCTAGAAATGATGGCACGTGGATCCCAGTCCCTGGGTACCTCTCAGCGGCGACAAAAGTTGGATCCAAAGGCTGCTGGCTCTGGTGCACGTCAACCGGCTTGGAATATGACTGCCACCCGGCCCAAGAAAGCGGTACTGTATGGAGCCCTCGACATGCAACAACTGGGTTGGGGTTGGGCATACAGGTTGTAGGGGCTTTAGCCTGATGATGGTAGGTTGAACAAAGCCAGATGTTGACTTGGGGGCAAGGAAGGAAGCTCCTGTGTACCAGTGAGGCAGTGAAGGCAGGGATGTCCAATAAGAAGTCACAGCTATCTTTTGGTAGGCTGGGAGTTCAACCTTAAGAGTCCAAAACACCTGAATCACATATTACTTGGGGACTACATATACTTTACAAAACTCTAATGTGTGTGAAATGACACTTTCCTAAATAAATAAATAAATAAATAAATAAATAAATAAATCTATATCTATAGTTCTCTCTATAGCTATATTTTATATATAAATATTTATCTATATAAATTATGATTATATAAATTATTTAATAATTAAATAATCAGCCTTGGTAGGAACCATGAGAACCACAGGAGGGAAGGGCAGGAAAGAAGTGATCTGCCTACAGCCACTGAGGAGGCCCCACCGTCCCTAGGCCGGCCTTACAGTCCCTGGTCTAAGTTCAAATTTTCCCTCAGCTTCCCCGGTGATTAGACCACTGTGAAGGTCAAGTTTACCTGTCCACGTGGGTAGCCTATAGTTCCCAGGTATTCCATCAATTTCTAGTTTAGGTGTTGCTTTGAAGGTATTTTGTAGCTTTGTTACATCTATACTCTGTGGACTTTACGTAAAGGACATTCTTAATCCTTGATATGTGGATGGGCCTCATCTAATAGATTAAATATAAATATATATAAATAAAATAGATTTCTCAGGGCCAGGACAAAGGTAAAGCAAGGTAGGTTCCTATGCTCCCTGACTGTTAGGAATTCTAATCACTTGAATCTAACTGTTCTGTAGCCAATCTTTTAAACTACACTTAATATGAGTTTAGAAATATTCTAGGAAAAAAATGGCAGGTACACTGTTACAAAGGATACTGGGAAAAGGCAGCCATTTTGGAGAAGAGGGAGATCTCAGTGTTCTGGGGAATCACATGAGTTCTCTCACTGTGTAGTCATTCCTTAGGGTACATTCACTGGTGGGTGAGGGGAAGTTTTAGAAACATGGTTGCTATGCTGTTGCAAAATTACTGGGAAAAGATAACCAAGTTGGAAGAAATAATGTGAGTTTCAAGTTCTGTAGCCAATCCTTTAAAGCTACTTTTACTGTGCCTGAGGGAGTTTTAGAGAAATGGCTGTTATACTGTTGCAAAGGTTACTGCGAAAAGGCAACTAGGTTGGAAAGGAAGGGAGACCCAATGTTCTAGGAAATCACCTGAGTCCCATTGTTCTGTAGATAATCCTTTAAGCTACATTCACCACGAGTGAGGGAATGTTCTAGGGAAAAAAAAATGGCAGCCATATTGCTGCAAACTGTACTGGGAAAAGGCAGTCATTTTGGAGTCATTTTGGAGAGGAGGATGACCTTACTATTCTAGGGAATCACTTGAGTCTGGTAGTTCTGTTGTGGATTCTGTTAGCCACTATCACCCTGGTGTTACAGTGTTGCAGAGGTTAGTGGGGAAAGGCAACAGGGTTGGAGAGTAGGGAGGCCTGGCTGTTCTAGGGAATGAGTTATGATAAATGCCCAAATGATTCCACCGCTAATGAATAAAGAGAAATAGAGCTCCCAGATCAGGGACCTCCTGGGAATGAAAATAAACCAAAAATACTGAATTGGCTTCTTATGTCCAAAGGTGGAAGTCAAGTCAAATTACTTCAATAGCTCAGGCTCCAGGAAGCCAGTCATGCCCATGAGATTGAGGGAGAATGGGATCTTTGGGGGTAATGGAGAGATATAATCTCTGAATTAATTATAATTACCTATTAGGACCACAGGACTACTTTAAAAAGAAACAGTCATTATAATGAATTTAGAAACTAGACATTTAAATTAAGAAATTTATCAGTCTATTTATTATTTGCTTTTGAGCACCCTCCCCCAAAATGGAACCCTGACCACCTGAGAGCCACAACATTAAAGGAGAAAAAAAAATCATAATACTGTTCTGCTGATTTGGGTGTGGGGGAAGTAGTGTGCTTTGAAAAGTACATGAAGATAAAAATAACACTGTTTGAAATAGTAGAAGGAAGTTAGGACTTGCTGAAATTCATAGATTTTCTTGATCTCTGTCAAATTGCTATAAAAGCCTTATGTTTTATAATGCATGTAATTCTAAATAAAAATATAAAATTTTATATCTCTAAAATTCTAAATAAAGATATAAAAATAATTCTTAAAAAAAATTTAAAAAAGGCAAAAAGACAACTGGTTTTGAACAGTTAGACCTGTCTTATGATGGGCAACTTCAATAGGCTATCAACGACTTGCAGATGTTGTCACATTAATTCTTGTTATATTTATGTGTAAGAACAAACTATGTTATTTCAAACAAACAAACCCCAGCCACCAGTTACTTATCCTTATTTGCTCTCAAATATCTCAAAAAACCTTTTTGTCTTTCTGATCCCAATCTGTAGGAAAATCAAAGGGATGGTGTGGAAATTGTTCTAGGAGAAACTCTCAATCAAATTCCCCTTCATAGTCCTAAGGTTTTCTTGACACACACTGTCATTTTCAACCTATTTTTGAGGTATCATAAGAAGAAGATGAAGAGGAAAATAAAATAGTAGCATGACTGTCAAGTACTGTTCACATAGAAAATATCACACCAATATCAGTGTGCACTTTTAAGAAAGAAATTTTGCGTTATTACAACAAATGGAACATGGTGGTAAAGTTTCTATGAAAATCCTTTATATAGAAATGGTTCAACCTTGCATTTGCTATTGTTCTTAAGAACATAGGAGGGCTGCAGATATTTCTCAGGTGACAGGTGAGCCTTGGTTGTCTGTTTCTTGTTAAAAGTGAGGCAAATAGAGACAACTCAGAATTCTGTGTCTTGGTGAGGCCTGTGAGACAGTAGGTTCTAATTCAGCAAAGTCGGTTGTGTAGGAGGAACTGGTAAATGCCAGAGTGGAGAGGGCTCTGGTCTGTGGTTCAACTGCCCCTGCTTCTCCATTCATTTAGCTCAAGTTTGAATTTGGGGAGAAAAGGCTGCCAGCCAGGTGGGGTAAGAGGGTTGGATGACTGCTCCATGTACAGACCTTAAGCCAAGGCTGCTGTCCCCCACCCCCACCCACTGGGTCCTCAAGACCACCCCAGTGTCCCTGCAGCTTCCAGGTCTGGGTCTTCTCTGGACACTGGCAGGAGGAGGACTCCCTCCTCTACTGCTTGCCATTTGCTTCTGAGCCGCAAGGCCCACTTCCCCTGGCTTTATTCTCAGCATTCTCTGAATGCCACAGTCTTGTTGAGCTCTCTCATCATTTGTGGCCTCTCCTCTCCTGTTACCTTTTTTCTTGCAGGTTGTATACCATTTTACTGACTTCGCTTTCATTTTAATGGAGTCTGAAGGCGAAGTGGTGTCAAATATGAGAGGCATCCTAGGATAATGGTTAAAAGCACAACCTCTGGAGCAAATTATCCTGGCTTTAAATGACTGCACTGCTACTTACCAGCTGTGTGACTTGGACAAATAATGCGACCTCTCTCTCAGTTTTCTAATCTTTCAAAATGGGATGATAGTAATACCTGTTTTGAATGGTCATGAAGAGGATTTAATGACTGGATGTTGGTAAGGGCTTAGAGGGCGGCATGTGGCATGTGTTAAACCAAATAGTTTGTGAAAATTTTCATCTTGCACTGGAAACCTGGAGCTGAGATTTGAACCCAGGTGTGTCTGGCACATTCTGTTCCTCTAGCCTACATTGGCTCTTCAAGGCAGGAAATATTTTAGCTCCAGAGCTGTGGGGCAGAGACATCCACTCCAAGCAGTCGTTAGCAGAAGAATGAAAATGAAAACCACTGGGATAGCTGTGCTCACCCAGAGAAGAATGTTATGGTCTCCCAATGGCCAGAGTTCTATCCTGAGCTCCAATATTTACTGTATGTCCTTTGGAAGCGTAGTCATTTGCCAGACCTCAATTTCCTTGACTTTACAATTGAGCTTTTCCACTCTCTCTCTGACTTGGCTGATGTCTGACTGTCTGCTTGTGACAGTGCTGGCAGAGCACGGGGATCCCTGTCACTGCTCTTCTTTCCCATAGCTTGGATGACTAGAAACTACTGAGGAGCATGGTATGGGTAGAGTGGTGGCAGTTGGCCAACTTGTGGGATTTCCAAGTTCTTCTAGTGGTCTGAAAGCTGCCAACCCCTGATTCCAGAGGATCAGGTACCATGTGACTCCTGACAGGGTACACCATTGGTCCTGGGAAGTGTTCAGCTGACACTGACTTGGCTACTTTTACTGACCATTCCTTTCTTTAGGGGCCCCAGCTGCCATTGCCCAGAATGTTGAGAGAACAAGGCCATGGCAATGCTCACCCTCAGGAGTATCCTGGTGGCTTCCAGAACATGAGGTTCCATTATGAGCGGTAAGAAGGATCCCAGGGATCTTGCAGGAGAAAAGCTGGAGCTCTTTGGGCAGGTACCAGGGTGGACCAGATGGACTAGCAAGCAGGCTGACCAGGAAGGCGTTGTGAGCAGCTGGTCATGCTTGGAATGTTGGGGCTCTATTGTCTCCTCATAAGAACCCCTGAACCTCCTGTCCTCTTGCCCATTTGGGGCCTCTGAGCACACTGACGCTGGGCTGGGGTAGCTCATAGTCCTCAGGCCACAGGACCTGCTTACCTAGTCATTGTCTAGAAAAGCTCCTGACCTTGCCTGCTTGCCCTCATGGCCTTCCTATGGTCCCTGCCATACCTGGCCGGGGACCACCAGCAACTCACAAACCTCTTTCTTTTCTTATTTCCCAGTGACCCAGAGGCAGATATGGTGGCAGAGATCGGCTTGGAAGAGCTAAATGGATTGGAGATGGAAGTCATGAGAAGACAGGTAAGCATCTCCCACTGGGAGGGTAGAAGCAGAATCATGGTGTCTTGGGGCAGGTGGGCCTTGGCAACAATGAGACCACCCCCTTTGAAGTCATCTTAGCCTTTAACAGTGGAGGTGAGGTCAGGCTCCCCTTCCTTTCCTCCCAGTCTTCAAGGCTCTAGTGTCCCATCTTAATGGCAGTCTCAGCCCTGCCTCTCTCCCTGGGATGTGTGGGAAGGGAAAAGGGGAAGTCAAAAGGAGGATGAAGAGGCAACAGAAGAGGATAGAAATCTGTGCAGAGAGAATGGCACTAAGAGGTCTTGGGGAGGGGTTATCTTCTCAGGGAGAGACCACAACAGGCCCTCTCCAGCCCCTGAGTGTCACCTGTCCTGGAGCCTTGCCTTTACTCTGGTGCTGCAGCTGCCACCATGCCAGCCTGCCCCAGAACTGAAATGTCTTGTTCCGCCTCTCCCCTGGTACAGCTGGGACAGACTGGCTTCTTCCAGACAACTGGGTGAACACCAGCAAGGGGGAAAGGCTGCTGGGCCTGCAAACATACACAGCCTGGCCCTTGGTCCCACTGGCCCACCCCAGCCCCCTGTTTCAGTTGCTCTGCCTTCTTCTCTTCCAGAGGCACTTTGGCCTCCTGAAGGGTGGCAGGTGCCCTTCCTGTACTAAGTTCATACTTTCCCCAGTGGTGAACCATGGGCTTCCCCAGGAGGATCTTTCACCAGCTCTTTGGTCTCTGCAGCTGCATGTGATCACCGGCCGTCTGCGTGCCTTGGAGGACCAGGGCGCTACCTGGCGCCACAGGGATGCTCTGTTCTTCACCATGCTGGTGTCGGCCTGCATTGCCAACCTGTGGCTGTGGATGCGCCAGTGATGTTTCACGCCGCCTGAGCCCGCTTCTCCTTCCTCTTCTTCCCTTTTCTCCCTGGGCTGCCCCTGCCCATCTTCCTTTTATCTCCCAGCAGTCCTTAGCAGCATTGGAGCCATTTTCCAATTCTGGTTACACCGCTTGCCTGGAGCAGGCCCTAGCTGCTGGGAGGTAAAAGAAGTGTGACATTCCGAAGGTCTGCATGGGCTGAAATGTAGCCACTTTGGAGGGTGAGGTGGGAGGCATCTCGTCTCCACAGTAACACCAGTGGCAGGTGCTTCCTGCTTGCCTATCAGGGCTTCGTGGTGACTGTCCCAGAGCTGAACCTTGCCTCTGTGCCCTCATCACCTCTGTTCCATCCTCTGTGGCAGGGGCTTGGCTGTGCTTTCCCAGTTTTCTTCCACTTTGTGTACAGGGCTCTACACAGAAAATGCGCTCAATAAAAGTTCACTGATAGCAGCAAACCCTGGTGGTTGAGTTTCTTATATCCAGGATTCATGTAGGGACAGCCCCTCTGAACAAAGTCATTGTTGCAGGGACTGGGCTGATGCCCCACTCCAGGGGTCTTGGTTCCCTCTCTTCCCTCCTCCCCAAAGTCCCCTGTCTAGCAGGGAGCCTTTTTAGGAGAACAGCTTGGCAAAGTCCTTCCTGTTGTTATCATGCCAATGAGTGCTTGTGGGTAAGCTGTTCTTCAGCAGCTTGTCTGGGCCAAGGCATTGCAGGGACTCAATCAGAGGAAACCTGGAATGCACCAGAAACCTTTCCATTTGCCCAGGAGGAAATTGAGTCCTGGAGAGGGAGAACATGGTCCAAGGTCGTCCAGCAAGACCAGGACAGGGTTAGGTCTAGAATGGATTTTCCTGTGTTCCAGCCTAGGGTTCTGCCTGTCTCATATAGACTGACTGAGAGCAAGGCCCATCCTCAGCTCTGGAGGCTGGACAGGAGATCACATGGGGAGACTTTGAACCCCACTCCCCCATGTCCACAGCCCCATGAAGCTAACGTCAAACAGAGCAGATTGCTAGTGGAGCAGTGGGACTTGGGCTGAGCCAACGGGAGTGTTGCTGTTTGGGACCCGACCACAGGGCAGATGTGCCGGACTCCAGGAGGCCTTGGGAAGAGCTGTTGTCCCTTTCCGTGTGGCCAATGAATAAACATGTATCTCCTGGGGGGCAAGGACCCAGAAGGTTCTCATTGGCTATTATGGTTAACTGGAACTTCCAAATCTGTCAAGACTTCTCCATCCATAAAGATAGGAGGGCATGTTAGTCATCAGATGTAAAATAAACATGATTGTGTGTGTAAGTCTGTGTCTGGATGTGTGTATGTGAGAGAGACAGAGACAGAGAGACAAAGACAGACATGAAGAGACAGAAGCAAAAAGATTGAGAAAGAGACAGTAGGAGGACAGGGAGGATGAGAGAGACTGGGACAGGGAAAGAAGGAGAGAAGGAAGGAAAGACAGAGCCTGGAGATGCGAACATGCTCTGCCTCTTCCCCACCCTTCTCTGGTACTCAGTTACCCCCATACTATGAGGGGGTTCTTCTACTCTTGATTCTCAGAGGCCTCCTGTCAGCCCTAGGGAGTGCCATGCATGTGGCCACTGGGGCTTGGGCCCTGCTGAAAATGGAGACAAGAACACTTAATGAAGAATCAGTTAGGAGCTTCCCTCTGTGGTCCCAGAGTAGAGAGGGTCATGGAGTGGTAATGGTGTGGGTAGTGGAATGGGGAAGGAGCCCCATCCAGACACAAGTGCTTCTAGCTGGGAAAGCCAAGAGGCCCGGGTGGAACCTGGAGCCTCCCTGCCCCCTCCAAATGGCCCCTGGTGCCCAGGAATCAACTGAGGACTAAAAGGAAAGCTGGGGAAACTTGTTGAAGGCCTCCCCTCTTCTTCCTTCCCCATAGCCTCCAAGTTGCAGGGACCTATTAAGGGCAACAGCCACAAGCCCAAAGTCCCCACTGCCTTTGAGCACATGGAAGGCGAGAGGCGTGGATTGAAGGGTGTCGGCAGAGCTGCCCGTGAGTAGTTCTCTGAAAGCTGACACTCTCCTCGGTTCCAGCTGTCTATGCCAGAAGGCTCAGAAGAAGAGAAGGCTGCTGCAGGTTGGGGCAAGGCCTACCCTTTGGGACGTGCGTGTGCGTGTGTGTGTGAGCAGACACGGACATGTTTTCAGAAGAAGTCTAGCTTAAGACATGTTGCGAAACAAACTTTCACCCTTGGGAGCAATTTAGTTGAGTTGCAAACAAACAGTGTGGCAACCCCCTGGAGAAATGCCTCCTGGGCCAGGTGAGCTAAGGTGGAGCACTAGCCTAGAACCTTACCCTGTGGTGTGACTGTTTGGCTTTTGCTAGCCCTGCCTGCCTGCTTCATCTACAGAGGCCTCCAGAAGGGAAAAGGAGCTCAAGCTGCCCCATGCTCGCCTCCTGATGACCTGGGAGACATGCAGCAGGCTCCTCTGCAGAGTTCTGCGAAGGGCCCTATTGTAGGGGCTGGCGCTGCCTACCAAGCCTTCTGGCTAACATCTGTCAGTTCACCTCACCCCTTGATGCTAGTTCCCTGCCAAGCCGCCCTGGCCTTGTCCAAGCTCTCCAGCATTAGTGCAACCCATCTTCCAAGAAGCCTTGAACTTCCCCATGGGCTGGTAGGGGAGGGAGGGATTCATTCATATTTGGGTATGGGGGAAGGGGTTCTTTTGCAGTGTGTTGTTTATTGCTCCTCTGTGAAACTTCCTATGGGCTGCCTAGGCTTGGCCCTAGAGGGGTACATAGTTTGTCCCTGTGCTGGATCAGGACCTGCTAAAGCGAAAGTACTAACTTCCATTGCCTTCCGCATCACTGGCACCCAGCAGAAATAAAGGCCTGGAGGATGGCCTCTGACCAGGGTCCCTGGAGAGCAATTCTGGCCTCCTGAATTGGGGGCTGGATTTGCCTTGGTCATACAAGCCTGGTCTTTAGGGCATGTCCACTGTGGAAAAGTGGACATAAAAGTAAGCCAATACTGACCACTAATTTCTTTGGTGCATCTATTATGTGCCAGCACATTGCATATAAAAAATAATTACAAATTATTTTTGTATCTTGAAGATATCCTCCTGAAAAAGGCAAACATTATAGGTGTAGCTAACAAAGTCCCTTGTTCCATAATGTTAAGCCCCACTATAGAACTAACCCCCATGGTCAGCTTGGTGTGCATCCCTGTAAACTCTCACTGCCACATATGTTACACAGCTAGCAGTGACCTCTTGGTGTTGTACAGATATGTGTGCCTGTATGCGTTCCGGCCTTTGTGCATGGGATCTCATGTAAGTCACCTCACGCAACCCACTGAGAGATGGGTCAGTTCCCCAGCTGTGTGGACAGGTGGGGAAAGCAGAAAGCCTCTGGTCATGCCTGCCCCACTGGGTTGGCCCCTAAACCCTTGCCAGCCCTGGCAAATGCAGATGCTGAAACTCAATATTCTGGTTCTTCTGTCTCAGGTTGGCTTCCTAGCAGGAGGGGAAGCCAAGCAGAAGAAAGTGGGCATGTGGAGCGAGAGATGTGGGGTGCACGAAGGGTTGTTTTTTTTTTTTTATGTACCCAGTCTCTTGAAAAGGACCTAAGTATTTGCCACCCAAGGGTTCTTGCCCTCTTTCACTTCCCCAGCCATGGCCTCTCTTAGAGGCCAAGTCCAGGTAACACTGGAGAAGAAGGAATGGCTTCCTTTCCAAACTTGCTCCACCCCAGGAACCTCTTTTCTCTCCCAGGTGTTCTCCCTGGCTTGCCATCTGGCATGTAGGCTGGCTGGGACTGTGACCAAGGTGGAAGGCAGGTGCATGGGGGGCAGTGAGCTGGCAGCTTTGAGTCCCCAGACACAAAGCCCTGAGCGATGCATGTAAGGGAGGATTCCTCAGAGAGTTTGGGAGGGGCAGGTAAGCAGCTTCCACAGCCAGGCAGCCCAACATCCAGCCCTCACCTGCTTACAGCCTGAGCTGTACAGGGCTCATAGTGAGAGGGTGGCACATCCAGCCAGCAGGTCCAGCAGCTTCTCCAGTGGGTGGGTGCCACCCTGGGCCAGGGTCTTGAGCTTGCTGCAGCCGTGGGCATGAGCTCCTCTGGGCCACTGCCAGCCTCCCCTGCTGGTGCCAGGCAGGGTGACGCAGCTCTCTGACTGAGAGGCTGCCAGCTGTGTGGGAGTTCAGGGACCCCACTGGCCTGGGAACAGGAACACCAGGAGGTCACTTCTGGCTTCAGGCACTGATGAGTCGTCAAGGGCTTGACTCTGATTGGAGGCTTCACAGACGGGCCAACGGATGCTGACTGTGGTCAGGGGACACCCTGCCTCTGAAGCCATCTGATTGGTAAGGAAAGGGGCTGGCATTGGGTTGAGGCAGCCACTGATCAAAGGCTGGCACCTTCTTGTAACCAGGGCTGATGGTCTCCATGGGGTAGGAGCTGGAGCCCATGAAAGTGTGCAGGTCCTAGAACCTGTATTGATATGTGCTTTCATTTGACTGGTCTTTCTCAGTTGGAGGAAAGTGGCTGTGTGGGGAACCATTGTCTCTTGTCAAAGCGGCTGAGTGAAATCCTGGGGGCTCTAGGAGTATGAAGACACTGAGTGCCATGCTAGGCCCAAGGCAGCTGAGTCTTTGCTCTCTTCTAGGAGAGTGACTGAAGAAGATTTGGAGTATAGAGACTGAGGGGCTGAGGGGCTGCTTGGCCAGGCAAGCTTTGGTGGGAGGGAAGGAGAAGCCTATAGACCTTACCACTTGCCCCTGCCTCCACTGGCCTGCTTGGCCCAGGGCATTTCTGGATATCCCAGCCTCAAAACATGTCAGATACACCACCTGGAGCTCCATGGCTCTCTGCATATGAGAAGTAATGGAGGTAAGGGCAGGGGTTATGTAATGCTTCTCCCAGAAACCCTACTGGATTACAGTCTTTGCTTTCAGTCCTTCAAATGCACTCTGTCGTCTTCAGAAGAGACTTGCGGTAGAGTGCCCACTGCAGGTCTCTCTGGCTTTGGGACCCAGCCCCTCTGCTGTTTGGGTGAAAGTATGCAATGAAGTTTTTGGAGCTTCTGCCTGAGGAAGATTCTATAACCAGGCATAGGGCAGGGGCATGCTCTCCATTTTGGTCCTTCAGCTGAGATTTACCCTAGACCAGGAAGTGTCCGCTCCATCCATGTTGGCCTGTAGCCATAAGAGGCAGCTAATGTTGGGGTGGCCTGGCTCTAGATTTCCTACCATATCCCCAGCCCTGTTATTGGCAGAGCACGAGCAGAGCCATTAGCACTACTTGTTAGGTGGGGCCTCTAGGGTGATGGCTGCCTTTCCTAGAGGAAGTTGACACTGAGTGCTTGGGTTGGGCACATGAGCTTCGAGTTGAGCCCCAACTGGCTGACAACGTGTATACCTGGTTGGCCTTTAGGTGCCATGGTTACCTCAGAACTGCTAGGACCAGACATAGCCATACCTCACCAAACTCCAACATGAGATGGTCCCACAAGAGATGAGGCTACAGAGATGGGTCTGGTGAGATCCAGAAGGGATCTGCATGCCCCAATGCAGAGTTTGGTATTTGTCATGTAGATGATTCCCTCATCCATTCAATAAGTATCCGACACTATCCTTAGTCCTGGGACTTAGCGGGGTCACTGAAGCTTCAGTTCCACAAGAACCTGCAGTGCTTGGTGCAGTTCTGACCTAACTCTCCTCTTGGTACTCATATCCAAGTCCCTGGCTCTGTTCACCTGCCAAGCTCGCCCTGTGGCTGAGTATGCTTTTGGAACCAGACTGTTTGAGATTGCTTGGGTGTGAATCTGTGCAGTGGGGCTAATAATAACATCATACGTGTCAGGTTGTTATAAGGATTAAATGAGTTAACATACGTTTAGTATTTAGTGTGTGGTAGTTACTCAATGAATGAGAAACTGTCCCTTCACCCCCAGGTTCTAGCTTCTTCTTGGCTCTCCTTGTCACTGCCTACATCCCTGCTTTCCTGCTTCTTGCCCCTTCTGCCCTGCCAACCATAATGTGAATGATTCACACCTTGGTACCATTCTCTGCCTACAGCCTAGGACTTTCTCTGCTGTAATGGCTGGAATTGAATATCTGTAGCACTAGCTTCTGGCTGAGACTTGAAGCCTGCATCTCCAGGCTGTCAGTCATGGAAGAGTTCCCTTCCCAATCATAGTAGAAAAGATCTGGCTGATATTAACTTGAATATGAGGCCAGGATGGCCAGGACTATAAAAGAATTTGGGATAAAACCAGTCACCTGGAAGGATTCACTGGAGTGTCTCCCTAATTGCCCTTCTCTCTTCTAAGCTCTGTCTTCTGAAATTCCTCAGAACTTCACGAAGGTCTAAAACTCCAAACTATGTTTATTTTCTTCCTTCCTTCCTTCCTTCCTTCCTTCCATCAATATGCGTGGAGTGCTTTCCAGGAACCAGCTGCAGTATTAAGCCACTTGCAGTTGTTCCACAGATCAATGATGCTTTGCTCTTTTTCTGATTCTTTTTACTCTTTGTTATATTAACTGTTTTAGCACCCTTGTCTGGTAATTCTACATTTATATCAGTTCTGGGTTCTGGGTTTTCTTTAATTAATAGATCATTTCCTCTTCATTATGGAGACATTTTTTAAATATGTTTGATAATTTTTGAGTGAATACTACACATTGTGAATTTTACCTTGTTGGATGTTGTATACTTTTTTTAAAAAGTATTTTAAAAATAATATTTTTAGGTCTTGCTCTGGGATGAAGTTAACTTATTTGGAAATAGTTTGATCCTTTTGAGTCTTGCTTTTCAGATTTTTTCAGTGGGACCAGAACAGTGTTCAGTCTAGGGACAAATTATCCCCCCTACAGTAGCAGGACCCTTCTGAGAGCAACACTGAGGTCAGAAAATTGCCAGACTCATCTCTTTGACCTCAACACTTAGTACAGACCTGATGCACAACAGGTTCTCTGAGAATATGTGTGGGCTAGATGAGTGAATTAAAGAGTACCAGGCAGCAGTGAACATTTGAATGAGACACAAATTGGAAGTTAGTAGTTCTGGCTTCTTATCTTTGGTGTATGACTAACTTGTTCCTTTTGTCCCTGGTCTTAGCATCTCTGAAGTAATTGTCCTCAGAATTCTTTCAACCAGGGTCCAAGAGACTCCTTGGGCCAGGGCTGGTTTTTCTATAAAAGTCTTGGGTTTGTTCTTCAATTTGTGGATGAGGAGGAAAGAGGTCCAGAAGTATATAATGATTGATGTCAGGCTTTTAACAGAATCATCGTGCCTTACTCCGTTTGAAAGTCTCTTTCCTTGAAGGTCCCACATTCCATCTAGGGTCTAGCCCATTTCTCTTCTCTTTGCCAATTACGTGGTCTGCTATCTTCTTTGTTCAGCCTAGTCCTGCCCTCACACTTGCTCAGATTCCCCTGTGCATTTCTGTGGCAGCTATTGCAAACCTTTTGGTCTGCAAAAGGGTTGGTCTCCAAAGTCTGTACCCTTGGGTCTTCTGAAGATGAAACTTCCTGTCATTTCACTGAGAATGCTGGAGACATGAGTGAGCCCCTTCAGCTCTTTCTTACTGTACCCCTATGCACATCTAAACTGTCAGCTCTTGGGGCGCCTGGGTGGCTCAGTGGGTTAAAGCATCTGCCTTCGGCTCAGGTCATGATCCCAGGGTCCTGGGATCGAGCCCCGCATCGGGCTCTCTGCTCCTTAGGAGAGCCTCCTTCCTCCTGTCTCTCTGCCTGTCTCTGTGCCTGCCTCTCTGCCTACTTGTCATCTCTATCAAATAAATAAATAAAATCTTTAAAAAAATAAATAAATAAACTGTCAGCTCCCTCTCTCCTGGCCCATGTTCTTGATAAGGCCTCTTATTCCTTTGGTACGTGGACTTACCACCCATTTTATCCATCTTTCATGAGTTCCAGCCTTAACTGGAGTTGGTCAAATGCACAGATACTTTCATTGTCTGTTGAATACCTCCTCAGAAACTTTATACTTGCATTATTATCTCATTCCAGTGGAAGAATAACACGAGAAACACAGAAAAACTTTTGCAACCCCACATTCTCTGGTTTCTACTCTATCTCTCCCCTTTCTCTTTCAGTCAAGCTTCTGGAAAGAGTTAGACATATTCATATCTTTTTTCCTCACCCACTACTACTCATTATGAAACCCTGCAAAACATGTCTTTTACCACCACTCCTTGAGGCTGCCTTTTTTAAAACAGAAAATTGAAATATAGTTGATATATAATCTTAGTTTTAGGTGTACAGCATAGTGATCCAACTTCTCCGTATGTTATGCTGTACTCACCACAAGTGTAGCTACCATCTGTCATCATGCAAAGCCATTACAACACCATTGACTATCTTCCCCACACTGTATCTTTTTAATCCTTGTTAGTTATTAATTCTGTAGCTGAAAGCCTGCATCTCCCACCTGCTTTCACCTATTTTATCTATCTTCCCACCAACAAACAGCAGAATCAAATCTGTAAATACAGAGAACAAACTAATGGCTGCTAGAGGGGAGAAGGACAAGAGGATGCTTTTGATAAGGTCACCAGTTTCCTCCCCTCTTTCAGCTCCTTGGGCCACATGTCACCTTTACAGGTATATTTGCTTAATTTAATTTTATTTTTTTTCAGTGTTCCAAGATTCATTGTTTATGTACCACACAGAGTGCTCCATGTAATCCGTACCCTCCTTAATACCCACCACCAGGCTCATGTAACCCCAACCCCCTCTCCTCCAAAATCCTGTTTGTTTCTCAGAGTCCACAGTCTCTCATGCTTCTTATCCACCTCCAATTTCCCCCAATTCATTTTTCCTTTCCTTCTCCTAATGTCCTCCATGTTATTCCTTATGTTCCACAAGTAAGTGAAGCCATATGATAATTGACTTTCTCTGCTTCACTTAGCTCACTCAGCATAATCTCCTCCAGTCCCATCCATGCAGGTCTTGAGAATGTTACCCTCAGCCTCCTTCTCTGCTCTCATTCCCTCTGGGAGCTTTAACTCCCAGCAAACCCTGATGGTGTCTATGAATCCCCTCCATTCAAGAGCCGTGTGAGGTATGGGGCAGTCAGAGTCTGTTGCAGCATGTCTGGAGAGCAACAGTCAAGGCTTGAGACCAGGCCAGGGCCTTGGGTATACAAGGCAGTGGATGGACAGATCTTGGACACTTTTGGTGGAAAACTGATTGAGGACAGAGGCTATCTGCATATGATGATTAAAGGATATAAGGGATTATGGTTGACATCTAAGTTCCTGGTTTGGATGACTGTGTAGAGGGCAGCTCTCCTGTATGAGATGGGTAACTTGAAGAAGCCAATTTGTAAGTAAGGGTGTCAAGATTAGTTTTAGTTATGTCATATTTGAGGTGTCTGAAAGAAGATGTCTACCAGGCAGTTGGAGATATGAGTAGGCAGCTTGGGAGAGATACCTGGGTTGGGACCTTAATTTGGAACATGATGGTAATAGAAGCCTTAGGACTAGATGAAATATCTTGGAGACAGTGCAGGTGGGAACCACTGGCCTAGCTGTGTGCAGTGCCAGGAGATAGCTGCCTGCCTTTGTTCCCTGGCAAGCAGCCTTGTGGGGGGGCAGTTTCTGATGAACAGAATTGTGTGTAGCAGGGAAGATGCAGGGTGACCAGATTGAAAGAAAAGCCTGTTCCTTGCAGAAAGGTAGCAGGAATAATGGGAGAGGAATCTGTCTTGGTGCTAGAACCTTAGAGAGGCCATAATGTTGCCATGTGCCCCAGAGCTATCCCTATTGTGGGCTGAGGGCCACAACTATTAGGGATGATTAGTAAGGAAGGAAGAGGTTCAAGTGGTGTTGAGCAGGGCCTGCACTGGATCTCTATCAGTGACAGGCTGCCCAAAGTCTTCTGCCTGGTATTGGGTCTACCCTCCCTGGGTTGGCTTGGCCGCCTCTGCCCTACTCCATTCTGGGTCCAACCTCCTCACACTAGTGTCTCTGCCATCCATGCAAAGGCCTTGCCCTTTACTGTCCCACCTGTACCCCTGCTATTCATTCACTGAACAGTGCTCCACTGAGGCCAACTCTGATCAGTGTGAATAGTACCAGCTTTGTTTGCATTGCCTGGAACTTTCTGTCTCCATGGCCTGCTACCTCTAGGGTCTAAGCAGGGATTCAGAGATGCTTGTTCTATCCCTCAGGTACCCTCATTAACATCCCAGTGTCGTAGTCCCACAGAGAGTACCAAGCGAGCAGCTCTGAGGCTTCTTGTTATTACCACTCACCACAGAGCATGGTGTGCCTGCCATCACCATGGTGACAGCTTTGGAAGCTGGAGCGGGTAGATGGGGGGGATGAGGTGATGGGGAGTGGGGCAGAGTTTTAGCAGTAGGGGCCATAGGCATCCTGAGGGGTGTGCTGATCATTTCTGATCAAATCTGGTGGGGCATGCAGACCAGCCTGAGCAGGGAAGAGCTACTCTGAATCTGTTTTCCCAGCCTGTCTGACCCCATGGCAAGAAACATGGCAGAATGAATGTAATCTCCTGTTTCTTTTCAGGATTTTTCCCTCTCAGGCTGCTCCTTCTTAGTCTGTTTTGTGGACACCTCCTCCTCTGCTCATATCTTAAACTTTGGTGTTCTCCAGAGCTCTGACTTGGTCCCTCAGTCTGTATTTTCTCTCTGTGTAGTCCCACCAACTTGTTCTTCAGTGCTTCCCACACCCCATCCATCTTTGATTCTTGTCCTTTCTCCCTCCTGAATAGTTTTCTACACTGTCCACTTGTTTCGGGCTCCTTTGGCACCATCTTCTTCAGCCACTTTGCCTCTGATCTTGCTCCCCATATAATCCAGTCTCTACATAGCAGCCAGAGGATCTTTCTGGATTATAATTCTGTTCTAGCCATATTCCTGCTCAGCCCTTCCAAGGCTCCCTATAGCCCAAAAGAGAAAATTCTGACTGGTACACTGCCTATGGAGCCCATGAGAGCTTTCCCTTCTCTCCCCCTCACCACCTGTCCCAACCATGGGCTCCTCTTTGCTCTTCAGCTTGTGTAACATTACTTGGGGGGGTACTGGGGAGAATTTGAGTAGAGACAAAAGGAAGGAGCCCTAGAGACAGTACCACAGGTTGAAGAAATCAATGAGAGATGACTCTCACCTGAGGAACATGAGCTCTGAGGTGGTCTCAGATCAGAAGAATCAGGGAGCAGGGGAGAGTAGCGCAGTGGCAGCTGCTTTGGGCCAAGGAGATACATTTCTTCCCATGGGGCAAGAGTTTGGGAGCAGTGGCTGGTTTGGAGGTACTCAACATGTGCCAGATACCTACAAAGCCAGGGTACCAGAAGGTGTCTTGGATATTTTTTCTTTTTTTTAAAAAATAGATTTATTTATTTATGTATTTGAGAGAGAGAGAGAGAGAGAGAGAGAGAGAGCACAAGTTGGAGGGGCAGGGAGAGGGAGAGAGAATCTCAAGCAAGCTCCATGCTGGGCTCAATGTCAGGACCCCAAGTTCACAACCTGAGCAAAATTAAAAGTCAGATGCTCAACTGACTGTACCACCCAGGTGTATCAACTTAGTTTTTTTTTTTAATCCATTTTATTTTGTTTTAGCTTTGATAGTTCATATGTCAAAAATTTCACTGGAGTGAAAGAGAAATAAGCACATTTTGCAATTTAGTGCTGTTTTCCTTTTAAATCACCTGGCAGAGTGGAGACAGCACCTTCATCTTCTTAGTGTTTAGAGCCTGGAACTTAGGCAATGCTGAATCCCCCTGTCCTACATTGCCATAACAGTACCCAAGAATGCTGGGGTTTTCCAGGTGAGCCCTGGTTCTGTTCTAAATGCTCACTTGCACCTCCTCTGCCTTACATGGTATCCAAGATCCCCTGTGACTTCTTCTTTGCCATCTCTCTGGCAGGTGAGGATACTGGTTGTACATGGAGGATGACAGAAAAATCCAATGGTGTGAAGAGTTCCCCAGCCAAAAACCACAACCACCATGCACCTCTGGCCATCAAGGCCAATGGCAAAGATGACCACAGGACCAGTAGCAGGTGAGTCTGCTGAGGCTGGATCATTTCAGAGATGGCCTGGTAAGCTCCTACTTTCTCCCAGCTCTGCCTCATTATCACAGAGCAAACCATCTTTTGGCTTAAGGATACCCTCTAAAACGCGACTGTGGGATTTCTAGGTACCTCCCAGGACAGAAAAGTGCTGATAGGAGACAAAGTATGCTCAGAGAAACCCTGGTCATCTCTGCTCCTTCCTCTATAGGCCCCAGTCTGCAGCCGAAGATGACACTTCCTCAGAACTGCAGAGGCTGGCGGAGATAGATGCCCCCCAGCGGGGGAGGGGTGGCTTCCATAGGTGAGTTCCAGTACTGCATTCCTGCTACCTGTTTCTGTCCATGGGGCCTGTCAGAGTGGCTACAATAACTCACCTTCTCTCAATCCCACTGAGCTAGGAACCCTGGGAAGGATTTTTCTCTTGAGGAGACTCCTGTGAGCAAGCTGGGAGTAATCAGTGGAGTATTGCCTTCAGAGTTGTCTTTCTCACTATTGGGAGAGGGGGGAAGAACTGTTCCCAAAAAAGGGGGTCTAGGTAGAGGGTCCTGAGGTCTGCAGCCCGGAGTCATAGACTCCATAGGGAAATCAGGAAGCCTGGGTCAATCTTCCTCCTGGCCTGTCCTCCATTAGCACAACCTTTATCTTGCCTTGGAGAGCACTATCTGTTCACCACAATCAACCGAGATGGCACCTCTGACAGGAAGTCTTCCAAGAGCACGTGCTTGCCCCTTAGGCTTCATTTAGAGTCATACCTGAACTCCAGGCCCCTGGCCTCAGTGCTGGCCCCCATCCCAACTCAGCATGGGGGATATCATAGACTTGCCTGTTTCCAAGGTCCTTTCTCCATCTCTCTCACCAGATAGTGAGCTCTTGAGTCCACATCCTTTCTGAACAGCACGATTCTCCTCTCTGGCTCATGTTTCCTCTCATCTCTAGGATTGTCCGCCTGGTGGGGATCATCAGAGAGTGGGCCAACAAGAATTTCCGTGAGGAGGAACCTCGTCCTGATTCATTCCTTGAGCGTTTCCGTGGGCCTGAGCTCCAGACCGTGACGACACAGCAAGGGGATGGCAAAGGCAACAAGGACAACGAGGACAAGGACACAAAGTATAGCTGTCCAGCTTGTAGGACTATCAGGGCTCTCAAGCGTGAACTTGTAGGGTGTGGTGCGATTTCTTATGCCACTGACAGAGGAAGACTGGGGTCTATACCAAGCCTTGCCATGGCAGGGAAAGGAGTTGGCAGGGGAGACATCCGTCCTATGGTTTTAACTCCAGTACACTTCCATTGTCCCTGTTCATAGCCTTTCCAACATCCAGTGGCCAATTACCATGGGAACTCCTGGTAGCTTTTCTTCCACTAGCTGCCCCTCGCCAGATGTCCTCTTGCTGATCATGAAACAAACAACAGAGGCACCTGAATGTGTGCCAGCCCCAGCCTCAGTTCCTGTAGTCAGTAAATGCAGAAGAGAGAGCATTTAGGGAGTGCTGCTGAGAGTATGACCACATCAACCCTAATGTCAGTACAGAGGTGGGCCTTTGAGGAGGCCATACTGGGGGCTGGCTGGCTAGGGAAGGCCTAGGAACAACTGAGCAGGAGGGATTGGGGAGGATGGAGAAGGTGGAGCTGGAGGGTCGTTCTTTGAGGAATAATGACCCTAACCCAAGCCAACATTCCCCACTTCTGGCCACTGGAGGACAAGAGCTTTTGCCAAGCTAGGATGTAGCATCTGGGAAAGCAGTTTGGGAGATGGAGGCCAGGGACCTAACAGGGAGAGTGGAGTGGGCAGGATGCATGTGTCACTTACTTTCTTGAAGAGCCTCTCTCTTCCCAGGAGAGATATGGAAACAGGTCCTGAGCCATTATTGCCGTCCCATGGAAGTCCCTCCTCTGGCCCTGAGGCCCACTCCACTGAAAAGACTGCCCCTTGCCATGCCATGCCCTCTGGGCAAGGGGCCTCCAGAAGGCATGGGAAACAATGGGTCTATGTGGGATTAAAATAGGAAGGGGGTGAACCTTGCTCATCTGGGCTCTACTCAGATGCCTAGTACCAACTTGTGGCTCCCTGAAAATGGGCCCCTGAACCAACCCAGTCCTGTACACCCTCTTAGGCATTATTTTTCAAAGGACCCCTGGCCTCTGGGAACTGAGGTGCTGCCACATTGAGGACCCCGTCCCTAAGCCTGGCCTCTGTCTATCTCCTCAGGAAGAAATTTGAACTATTTGTCTTGGATCCAGCTGGAGACTGGTACTACCGCTGGCTATTTGTCATTGCTATGCCTGTCCTCTACAACTGGTGCCTCCTGGTGGCCAGGTGAGCAGGGAGGGATCTGGAAGAGAGTGTTCAAATATCCCAGGGCACAGGCCTTGGGGTTGAGAGTACACCAGTCCCAATTGTGGATACAGAGCTCAACCAACCCAGCCTTCTTTCTGGATTCTGGGCTTGCCAATAACACCTCCCTCTGCCCTATTAACCCCCAAATGCCCTCTACTTCCCAACTTAATATGCTACCAAAGCTTCATGTCTACCTTCCCTGGTATCTGTTCCCACTTCTCCATTTACAACAAATTGTCCTGGATAAGGCCACCCTCCTCTCTCCCTGAGACAACTACAATAGCTTTGTCTTCATTTCTTGTAGGCACTCTTGCTCCCTCCAGAAATCCTTCACACTAGCAACTAGTGTGGTTGGTAGAAACTGGAATTTGTTTACATCAGTTCCTCCTCACAAACCCTCCAATGGCCCCCTATTGCTCACAGGATGAAGTTGAAGCCCTCAGAGTGAACTTCATGGCCCTTTGGACTTGGTCTTCTCTTTGGTTCCACCTTCTGGATATACCCCAGCCCCAGCATTCACTACTCTTGGGTCATAGCATGCTGCTTCCTCAAGAGAAAATTCCCTTTCCCCATATTTAGCCTGTGGAGACTCTTCTTGCAGTTTCAGTTCCAAAGCCACTCTCTACAGGTGGCTTTCCTTGACATCATTTCCCACCCCACCCCATCTCCCACTTCAGTTATTCATTCACCAAGGGTTTGACTGAGCACCCATTGGATGCCAGGTTCTGTGCTAAGTGTGGGGGATAATGTGGTGAATAAGACACATAAGGTCTCTGCTATCTTGGAGCTTTCAAGCTAGTGGGAGACACTGGTAGTAAACATGAATAAAACAGAAGCCCGAGGGACTTGAGGCAGGAAGCTACCATAGAAAGGACAGTCAGTGTAGACCCCTCTGAGGAGGTGACACCTTAGCTGAGACCTTAATGGTGAGAGGGAATCAGTTATTTAGATGTCTGAGGCTGGTGAAAGGAACATTCTGAGGAGGGGGAACAAATGCTAAGACCCTGTGTCAGGATGGCCTAGTGTGCCCGGAGGACTTCAAGTGAACATCAGGCAGGCACAGGACTATTCTGTAGGTTTGTGAACCAGTGGAGGGGTCTGGAGTTTTATCTGAAATGTGACCAAGTAGTCAGAATTAACCACTCTTCCGTTTGACTAGTACATTCATTGGGTCATCATCCGGGGTTCTATTTCCTATTCTACTCTCCTCTTTAGGTCCTTATCCATTCATTCACCAAGACTTGTCAATTTCTCTTAAAACTTCTGAAGTCTCCAAACTCTTCATCCCCACTGCCTCTAGGTTAACCTTAGGTACTATCTTCTCTATCACCTAGACTGGCCAGTTGTCTATGTTGGGTTCTCAATAGGTATTGGTTACAGAAATGGGCACGGAGACTATTTAGCTGTGTATTATATTTCATACTTTCAGTGTCTCATTTTTCATTCAACTCATACCTGTCAAATTCTGGTGCTCTGGGCTAGGGCATAAGGCATGCAGTAATGACTAAGAGGTGGTCTCTGTCTTTTTGGAACTCATGGTCTAGTGGATGAGAGATAAGTGATGGTCAGTGTAGAAGTCTATTTAAGGATGTCTATGTAATAATAAGGATTGGAGTAGAAGTTGCTTTTCAATAAGTTTCTTCATGATATTAAACTGATGGCGACTGGTCAGTGTCCCTGGTAGCCATCCCAAGCCCTTTGCTCAGTGGGCACTCAGTTTGAGGCCTCCAGAGGGCCTTGGCCGACTTTGAGTATAAAGTCCATTCCTGTCTTCCTGCAGAGCCTGCTTCAGTGACCTACAGAAAGGCTACTATCTAGTGTGGCTGGTGCTGGACTACTTCTCAGATGTAGTGTATATCACCGACCTCTTCATTCGATTGCGCACAGGTATGTGAGCAACTGGGTTGCATACACAGGAGCATGACCCATAGGTCCAAAGTCCCGAGTCCACATTTTTAAGAAGCCTTCTTGACACAGTGTTGGACTTAACTGCCTAGCTGGGACCTGGGTTGGTGTCTGCTCCTCTTTGAACCTCACAGTCACTATGTGCTTAGTGAGGTTCAGACCTGGGGGTAATCTTTTGAGGTCCTTCAGGCCAGCTCTGCTAGTGAGTTTCCTATACCTCTGCTTGAGAAGCAGGGTTCAGTGCACAGTTTGTCCCTTGCTGAGCATTAGGCTATTGGGAGGGATAGAACTGAAGGCAGAGCTGATATACTGGTTTGCATCTCTACTAGGTTTTTTGGAGCAGGGGCTGCTGGTCAAAGATCCTAAGAAGTTGCGGGACAACTATATCCACACCCTGCAGTTCAAGCTGGATGTGGCTTCTATCATTCCCACAGACCTGATCTATTTTGCTGTGGGCATCCACAGCCCTGAGCTGCGTTTTAACCGCCTGCTACACTTTGCCCGCATGTTTGAATTCTTTGACCGCACTGAGACACGCACCAGCTACCCCAACATCTTCCGAATCAGCAACCTGGTCCTCTACATCTTGGTCATCATCCACTGGAATGCCTGCATTTACTATGCCATTTCCAAGTCCATTGGCTTTGGGGTTGACACCTGGGTTTATCCCAACATCACTGACCCTGAGTATGGCTACCTGGCTAGGGAATACATCTACTGCCTTTACTGGTCTACCCTGACACTCACCACCATTGGGGAGACACCACCCCCTGTAAAGGATGAGGAGTACTTATTTGTCATCTTTGACTTCCTGATTGGTGTCCTCATCTTTGCCACTATTGTGGGAAATGTGGGCTCCATGATCTCCAACATGAATGCCACCCGGGCTGAATTTCAGGCCAAGATTGATGCTGTCAAACATTACATGCAGTTCCGAAAGGTCAGCAAGGAGATGGAAGCCAAGGTCATTAAGTGGTTTGACTACCTGTGGACCAATAAGAAGAGTGTGGACGAGCGGGAAGTTCTCAAGAACTTGCCAGCCAAGCTGAGGGCTGAGATAGCCATCAATGTCCATCTGTCCACACTCAAAAAAGTACGCATCTTCCAGGATTGTGAGGCTGGCCTGCTGGTGGAGCTGGTATTGAAACTCCGTCCTCAAGTCTTCAGCCCTGGAGATTACATTTGCCGCAAGGGGGATATTGGCAAGGAGATGTACATAATCAAGGAAGGCAAATTGGCAGTAGTGGCAGATGATGGTGTTACTCAATATGCCTTGCTCTCAGCTGGGAGTTGCTTTGGAGAGATCAGTATCCTTAACATCAAAGGCAGCAAAATGGGCAATCGACGCACAGCCAACATCCGTAGCCTTGGTTATTCAGATCTCTTTTGCTTGTCAAAGGATGACCTTATGGAAGCTGTGACTGAATACCCTGATGCCAAGAAGGTCTTGGAGGAGAGGGGCCGGGAGATCCTGATGAAGGAGGGGCTTCTGGATGAGAATGAGGTGGCAGCCAGCATGGAAGTAGATGTGCAGGAGAAGCTAGAGCAGCTGGAGACCAACATGGAGACCTTGTATACTCGCTTTGGCCGCCTGCTGGCTGAGTACACAGGAGCCCAGCAGAAACTCAAGCAGCGCATTACGGTTCTGGAAACCAAGATGAAGCAGAACAATGAAGAGGATTACCTGTCAGATGGGATGAACAGCCCTGAGCCAGCTGCTGCTGATGAGCCATAAGAGCTTGGGCTCAACTGCCTTCCCAGCCTTGGCCTTGACTGCAGGAACTAGAAGAGCTGTGCTGGTATCCATATTTGTATGCATTACCCTCTTGAATTCTTGAAGCCTCTCTGTACCAGGCTTTTGGCTCAATCATCTAGGAGTCCTCCTCCAGTTAACCAAGCTTATGCACAGTGCAGACCATTTTGGCTCAGCTTCCAGGAGCTTTAACCTGTCCAAGTCTGAGGAAAGAAGGGAGGAGCAGCTGAACTCTGCTGCTTTCTTGGGGCTGGAAGCCTGGGCAATGATCTTCTCTGAAGAAGTCCTTCTGCAGGACACTGTGCACTTTACTGCAGATCTGCCCTCTTTCCAGGCTCTTTTGCATATAGATGCTTCCCACTTGGTTCTGGTCCTTGTTTTTCTCATATGTGTTCTGAATACCCCCATTTCCCTGCACATGTATGCAGTTCACAAAATGACTGCAGACAGTTAGCATAGATGCTGTGTCTATCTCCCAGGACAAGGGAAGGAAGGTGGCAGGTAGGAGTGTGTTCACTCAGGGCTGCCTCTCCATCAGGCACTCCAAGTCCTGCTCTGTTCATGCACCTGAATGTTGCCAGCCAGGAGTGAGGTCTCTGTAGCCGTTTGGGCTAGAGACATCATAATTCTCTTCGTTCCTGGTCCATTCCAGGGCAAGGAGTGAGGAGCAAGGAAATGCCAACTAGAGAAGGAGGAGGGTAGGGGCTCTAGCCATCACCCTTCTGTACAAAGCATTACTGAAGAAGTCCTGAGGCCACCCTTCTATACAGAGCATTACTGAAGAAGTCCTGAGGCCACCCTTCTATACAGAGCATTACTGAAGAAGTCCTGAGGCTGGCTGTATGTACGAGACTCTTCAAGTTCAGATCTTTAGTAGCGGTACCTGCAAGTTAATAAATTCATTTGAACTAGCTGTGGTTCTGCTCGGTTCTGCTACTCACATTCTTTCCATTTCTCCCCTCTTTTTTCCTCTCATCCAGGACTCAACCTGCCTGGAACACTCTCTGTTGTCTTCTGCTGCCTAAGCTCCACTGGTCCTTCAGGATTCAGCTCAGGCATCACCTTCTTGGAGAAGGTTCCCAATTAGGCAGTCAGTCGCCCCCTCTCTAGACTCCCACAGCACTTGCAAGTCTATGTCCTGGCTCTTATCATGCTGTGTGGTTGGTTTTGACAGAACTGGTTTCCCCTCCAGACTGTGGGTTCTTTGAGGGCAGGCCCAGGACCGTCTCCCCCTCACTGCTTTGACTGTAGCCTCCGGGACATCCCTGGCCCAGAGGAAGCTTTCAGAAAATGATTACTCAGTGGGGCAATGAGCAAACACACCGAACTCCTATTTCCATTTGCCGGTAGCTGGGTCTTGACAGAAACACTAGCTACATCTGGGGATTTGCAGAGGATCTTCTGGAGGAGCAGATACTTGAGTGGGTACCACCAGATAATTAGGAACCCAAAGAACAAATGTTAATTAGTGGGCAAGAAGCTCTAGGTGCAGACTCAGATGCTCTTGTGCCTACCTCTTACCTCTATCTACCTGCCAACCTATCTGTCTATTTATCATCTATCTCTCTATGTCTCTATCTATTAATAATGGTAGAATACACATCAAATTTACCATATTAACTATTTTAAGTGTACAGTTTTGTAGTGTTAGGTACATTCACATTGTTGTGAAACAAATTTCCAGAATATTTTCATCTTCCCAAACTGAAACTCTGTGCCCATCAAACAACAGCTCTCCATTTTTCCCTCCCTGCTAGCACCTGGCAGCCACCATTCTAATTTGTTTCTATAACTTAACTACTTTGGATATCCCATGTAAGTGGTAGAATTCACTATTTATCCCTTTGTGATAGACCTATTTCACTTCTAATGTCCTTAAAGTTAATCTATGTTATAGCATGTTTTAGACCACATTTTTTTTTATCCATTCATCCATTGATGAACACTTGAGTTGTTACCATTTTCTGGTTACTGTGAATTATGCTGCTATGCACATGAATACACAAATATCTGCTCAAGTTCTTGCTTTCACTTCTTTTGAGAAGATACCCAGAAGTGGAATTTCTGAATCACAGTAATTCTATTTTTAATTTTTTGATGGCCCATCATACTGTCTCCCATAGCAACTGTACCATTTTACATCCCCTCTAACGGTGCACTAGGATTCTAACTTCTTTACACTTTCATCAATACTTGTTTCCTTTTGATAATTTTTTTTATAATAGTCATCTGAATGGGTGTGGATGGTATCTCATTGTAGTTTTAATATTCATTTCCCTGGTAAATAGTGATGTAGAGCATCTCTTCATATGCTTGTTGGCCATTTTTATCTCTTTTTTGGAAAAATGTCTATTTAGTCCTTCTCAAATTTTTTAATCATGTTGCTTGTTTGTTTTTTTTTTTTTCATATTGAGTTGTAGGATTTCTTTATATATTCTGGGTATTAGCCCATATCAGGTATATTATTTGCAATTCCTCCCCCTTTTCCATAGGTTGCTTTTCACTGTTCATTGTGTCCATTGACACACAGAAGTTTTTAATTTTTATGTAGTCCAATTTGCCTGGGTGTAGGTGTCATCACTGATCTTCATTGGAATTCATCCTTAATCCAGACTTCTTTTACATTTGATGTAATTTCTTGGCCTCTTCCCTACCTTACAGTAACAAATCCTAGCCGGGGACAGACTCATTTGGAGGGATATGTAGCATTACCCATGCTTAGACCTGATCCCTGGGAATGGCAGAAGTAGGGAGACAGTATTCATGATGGAACGACATTCTGTGTATGTTCTCCCTTTGAGTGCTGGGCTGGAAGAAAGGGCTCTAAGTCCCATCACTTCATTAGAGGCTGAGCCACTGGGAAGCAGGGCCCTTGGAGACCCAACCAGTTGCTTGCCCAAATGATCATAGCTAAGGCTACATTAAGGAGCTCAGTTTCTCTACATGCTGGAACCGAGAATAGATATTAGTTTTGTTGCCTAGAATGGCACTGGGCCCAGAAGAATGGGATGACTGCACTGAAAAATATTCCTTTGGTTTTAGCAAGAAATCTGCAGCCTTTCCCCCTGGAGCCTGGTTCACTCTCTGTCCAGCCCCAACGGATACCTGAATTTCAGCCCACATCAATCTAGCAGACATTGAATCTTGGACCTAGTTTTCTGCAGTGCAAAGTAGGTGACTCATCTGGGTTGTCTAGGGAGCCCACTGGATTGAGATGCAGGATTTAGGGCTCTGCTCCCACTCTTTCCCCAGACATCTTTGAGTCTAATCATCTTTTGCAGTGCCTTGAATATCTATGTTCTCTTAGGTTTCTAGGACATTTTTCATGCTGTTCCCTTTGCCTGGATCACTCTTTTCTGCCTTTTCTTCCTTTGAGACTCAGTTCAGGGGCCTCTTCTCTGAGACCTACCATAGCCTTCTATGTGAGACTGTCCTGAACACTGGACTGTGTTTATCTAGTAGTTGGTTTCTTCTCATCTAAACACAGTTTGTTTGAGAAAAAGAGGAAAGAGTTACAGAAAAAAAAATCCATGAAGCTTGGAGTGTGTGAGTAAGTGAATGTGTGTGTGTGTGTGTGTGTGTGTGTGCGTGCGCGCGCGTGCATGCATGTGTATGTACACACACAAACACACACACACACACACACACACACACACAGCTGTGTGAACACTTTTGTAGATGTAGTGTGGATGCCTCTGTAAGCATCTGGATGTCAGGGTCTCTTTCTGTGTTCCCTCCACTCCAGTCCCCTCCTTGGTTGCTTTCTGCAAGAGCATGACTCTCTCCTGCCTGTTGCTGGCCACCGCCCCCACTTCTCTCCCGTAACTGGCTATAATTTAAGAATTGAAGTACATTTTCCATTATGTGTTGTATTTATTCATCATAGTCTGATGTTCCCTGCTCTTAATTTTAAAATATTTGAATTGAAATGTTCTTTATTTTCCTCTGAAGATACCTACCTAAGGTAAATTGTCCTATTTGTATATGGCTATCAGTGTGCTTTTCTTTGCATTGGTGACCTTGTACAGAAAGCAAAAGTTCCTGCTCCGCCCCACCATTCTCCCTCCCTTTTTGGTCTGACCCTTGTTGGCTTCAGTTGACTGGCAGACTGCTGCCCCCACTTCAGCCCAGCTTGAGTCCCAGCCTCAGCAGCACCTATTTGTTCCTTAGCCTTGAACCTAAAGCTAATTTGACCCCTTCCCCTTCCCTTGAAAGGAGGCTAAGGTAGAGGGTCCCCCATTTCTGCAAAGCTTGGAGATGGGCTCAGAAGACCCCAGTGCACAGTCAGAGAACCCAGCCACCAGAGGGCGCATGGACCTAAGAAAAAGGTGGTGGGCCCTGCCCTGTGAAACCCCCTACCAGGCGGAGGGCTGAGCAGGGTTTACTGAGGTAGTTAGGTTGCTGCCCTCACGGCCTCGCTGAGCTGTAGGACCAGATCTTCCTTTCCGAATGAGTTACTGCAAACCCTTCCAATGCCCTCGGAGGCTCCTGAGTGACAAAGCCAATGGTTGAATTCAAGTCTGTGTATGCTAGATGCCCAGACTTTGTTGGGGGTTGGGCATGGGGAAAATGTCAGTGTTGAACTTCAAGGGGACCTGGAACTATGTTTGTCATTATTAATTTTAATGTGTATTGAGAAAAAATACCAGTAGTCTATGAAAGCCTTGATGTTATTAATAGTACTGCTTAGTGTGGAGTTAAAGAAAAAAGTGAACTGATTTAAGGTTGATTTAAAGAAAATGATTATATGAATAATTGTTCCAATGGCTCATGGAGGGAGTAACCAAATAGTGGTGAGTATCCAAATGCCTACCTAATACCACTAAGGCATTTCAAAATCAACACCATCATAACTTGCCTTTTGCTGTTTTTCTTCTAAACCCGCTCTCTCCCATCCTCCTCATGTCAGTAATGGTTTGTCCACTATTCCAGTTTCTCAGGAGAAAACCACTGAAATCATCCTGGACTTACCTCTTTCCCTGATCCAGTAAGTATATCCAACCAGCCAGGAAATAGTCTCTGCTTAACTTTAATTTTTTTTAATTTTTAAAGATTTTATTTATTTATTTTACATAGAGAGAGCGAGCGAGCGCACAATCAGGGGGAGCAGCAGAGATTGAGGGAGAAGCAGACTCCCTGCTGAGCAGGGAGCCTGATGCAGGGCTTGATTCCAGGAACCAGGGATTATGACCTGAGCCGAAGGCAGACACTTAATTGACTGAGCCACCCAGATGCCCCTCTGCTTAACTTTCAAAGTAAAGTCAGCATCTACGTACTTCTCTTACTTCCACTGGTCCTACCCTGGTCTAAGCCACCATAAGTTCTCTTGTAGATGCCTGCAGTGGCCTTCAGACTAGTGTTCTTGTTTCTATCTCGTCTCCCTGAAATTCTTTCCATTTCCCTTCTTAAAACCTCCCAATGCTTTCCCTTTATTCCTTTAATAAAATCCAAACTCATGACTGTGGTGTTCAGGTCCTGTTATAGGTCCAGGCCAAGTCTCTGACCTTGCCTGCTCTTTCCCTCCTCCTGCTTCTCTCTGCTCCCAGCCCTCCACTCTTCTTTTAATTCCTCCCATACTCTTGCCAAGCTTCTTCTTGTCTTGGTCTGGCATTTACTGTTCCTCTGCCATGATCTCTCTTCCTCTAGACCTTGCCATGACCAGTTCTTTGTCTCAGGGCTGAGAAGTAGCCCTCACAGAGATCCACATCAAAAACAGTGCCCACATCTTGTCTATGGGATTCACAGAGCCTTCCGCATAGCCGAAGATCCTTGGGATTAGAAGTGTGGCTAAGAACTTGGTCCTTAGAGGGCCCTACTGAAAGTACAGCTCTGCAAACGAAACAGAGAGCTTGAGTAGGCTGGCATGGGATGCCATCTGATTCCAACAGGAAGAATGGCTTACCGTACTGACTATGGGTTCTGCTGCAGGTCACCTTCCCCTGGCATGGACTGAGCTGCCATCTACTAAGTGATTTTTCTTGGAGAAAAGGCAGACATTTCCCTGGAAGGATAACCTAGCCCTGATTTAAGACCCAACATCAAGCCAGCTATAGCTGACACCATTTGGGAGGGTGATGAAGATGCACTTCTAGCTAAAAGACTTGCTAAGCACAGGTCCAAAGGAGCTTAGTGCTGTGGCTAGTACTAGGGCTATCCTTGTCTAGGATCTGATAGGGGTGCTGGCCTGGGAGCCCAGGAATGTTAGGTAGGTTCTATTCCACCCCTATTTTGTAGAGACATGGAAATTTCTACCCTTGGAAATATGAGGCATAGCACAATAGGAGAGTTGGGGAATAAGGCATTAAGTCCTTATTTCTAATCAGACTGGCTCCTCCAGGTTTGTTGACACCTTGTTCCTTTCCAGAACTTTTTACCTACTTGTACTTGCAGGGTTCAAACTTTGCACTGCTCTAAGGGAGTCTGGGCAAACTGTTATTTTGCTTTCCACATACACTTTTGTCTCCAAGTACTTGATATTTGCCTAGGGCCTTGAAGGAGGCAGAAGAGCTATTTTGGCAAGGAGGATGGTGTGTCAAGTCCAAAGATTCGACTGGGCAAGGTTGCAGAAGACCAAGGCCAAGGGCCTCAGTTTGTGGCTGGAGTGGAGCATGAACCTGTTGTTCTCTTGAGTTTCATAGACCCTGGGGATTAACTTGGTCTCACTGGCTGAACTTGGTTGAGTGTCTTTCCCTTTTGGGCTCAATTTCCCACCTATTTTTAAAAAATCCTTTGAAGTCCTTCAGAGGAAGGGAGGGCATGAGTTTGTCTTATTTCAACTCATACCCTTGTTTCACCTAAGTTTCTATAACTGTTAACTTCCAGGCAGACCTTCAGAGTTGCCAGTTTCTATGGATCAATGTATTTAATTAGATACATTTTCTTGTTTCTCCTTTATTGGATTGAGTAAGAAAATTAAATTGGGCAATTTGTTGTTAGGTTATTTAAATGCCAACTCAGTTACATAATCTGGTCTTGTGCCACATCGAAGGCCTTCAAACTTCTTCCTGGAGTGGTAGAATCAGAGGTTCGCTGGAGGAATATGTATCCCTGGAATTTGTAGGTTGATCCACTGGCTTTTAAGGGTCTGAGACCCTGGGGCATAGCCTGACTCTTTGCCAGTCTAAGAGGGCAAGCTAGGTGGTTAGAGAGGCTTCAGAACTCGTGTTGGGTGGAAGCAGTGGTAAAATGTTAGTAATCAGAAGTTACTATCATTGCCCATGAAAAACGTCTGCTTTGAATTTGCAGCCTGTTTTCATATCTGTATAATTAGTAGGGTCTCCGGAGACCCTTCTGTTCTGGCTTTTTGGAGAACTCTGGCTCTAGGGAGGTGAGGACTGTCCAGTGCTGGAGCCGGGAGAAGCCTTTGGGACCCAGGTCCTGGAGTCCAAGAGAGGTGGGGTGAGCAGAGGCTGGTGGAGATGAGCAGCAGCCTGGGCCAGGGTCTGGAAGGTGCTGGTTGGCCAGGCTCTCTCTCTCAGGTTCAAGATCGCTCAGCCAGCTGCTCTTCCATCTCTGGCCGCAGAGCATGGTGGGGGCGCTCTCGTGTCGCGAGTGGACCTTAGAAAGGCGGTTTCCAAGGTCTTGCCCATGCTACACGTCGCAGAACCCCTTTTGCGGAACTTAGACCGCAAGACCCTGGGGGTACCCCAAGACTCCCAGGCGAGAATGAGTTTGGGCGAGGTGAGAAGTGCAGCTGCAGGCACAGGGCATGGCCGGAAGAAGTTCTCCAGAGGCCTCCTCAGGTCTTCCCATCCCTTCCACATAAGATCCCCTCCCGCTCTTTCACCCCCTGCCCCCCCTGCCCCCGCACCCCTCTCACTAAGACCTTGACCATGTCTGCCAGTGCCACAGTGCCACTCACAGGGCCGTTGTTGGTAACCCCTTCTCTTTCTTGCCCAAGGAAAGGCAGGGGAGGTGTAGCTGTGGGACATTTCCTTCTGGGGCAGGTTCTGAGAGGTAATGGGGCTGTAGCCACTAGGCCATTTTCTTGGCTCCTGGGACCCTAGGAGTGAGCAGGCAAGTCTGTAGACAGGCTGCCCAGACCTGTTGAATTCAGGAAGGCATTGACAAGATGTGACAGGCGTATAAGGACAATGGCTGGAGGGCTCTGACAGAAGCTGGGGACAGGCAATGGGGGCACTGGGCTTGATAAATAACATTAACAAGGCGACAAACTGAACAGGCAAATTGGGAATGCAGACAGGGCTCCGTGACTGCACTGGCTGTCTGCCTGTGAGTCACCTCTGCAGATCGATTTCATCGCTGAGCACTTGGATATGCAATGTGCTTGGAAAGACAGGCTGGGGTGGAGTTCTCCTTCTAAACACTAAAACAATTTGGAGAAGTGCCACAGTGGCCCAGGAATGTCTCCTCAGGAGGAGCCCAAATGTTATGGCCCTTGTTTTTCCCCTCCTTGGCCCCTGTTTTGCAAGTGCTGGGACCAGTTCCATAGGTTCAAGTTGAAATTGGCCTTCCTCAAAGCCACCCTGATTTGGGGGTCTCCAGAGATTCTTTTGGCTCTGCTTGATCAAGTTACCTCTTGTGGCTCAATTTCCTTGTCCCCATTCAGTGCCTGGCATAGAGAGTATGCCAAAAATGTTTCTTGAAAGTATGAGGAAACCAATCAGTGTATTTATTTTTTAACGTGTGAATTTGTCTGTTTCCTATTATATCTATAGAATAAAAGTACAGCCCTTTAGGAAAAAAGTAGGTATCCACTGTATCCATAGCACAGCAGTGGTTTCTGGGACTAAACCAGTTCTGTGCAGATGTAGGCCAGGGGGTAGGTGGGGAAACAGAGTCTAGGAAAGAGGAAATCTGCCTGAAAAGAGTCCCAGGAATGTTGCTCATTTTGCAGGTATGGTCATGTTCTTCTCTTTCTGTTCTGATCTTGTGGAACAGAAGATAGTTTTCCTTGGCCTAGAGACACTGTAGGGTGAGCCAGTTTGTGTCCAAACATGCTGAGAGCTAATTGTGCCTGATATGGGACAGCTTCAGAAAGAGCCATGGTGTGAGCTTTTCAAAGCACTGGCTGCTGTGGGGAACTGACCTGGAAGCTGTTCCTGAGTCCTGCCCGAAGTGATAGCAGCTGAGTCACTGTGGGCCCCAAACTCAAGTTTCTGGTGGATTATTTATCCAAGTGGAGAGATAACATCAAAGCCAGATGGAGTAAGCACTGAAGCGCTGAATGGTGACATTTGAGGATTCTGAGTTGGAGTTGGCTGGAACTTGATTTTTGTCTATTTTCACATCTTGCTATGTATCAAATCATTGGTGAATGGCATGAAAATCCTATCCATTACTTTATATTTGCCTGTTATTTTAAAAGCATGTTTTTCATGGTCAGTGACTATTGCTAGATCTGTGTCATGCAACCTTATATTTGGGGATACCTAGTACTTTGGACTGGTGGCCCTACAAATCCACAACTTTGAGGTGAAGGCAGCTTTTCCCCTGCTACACGAAGGAGTGGAGTTGCTGGCTAGCAGCTAACTGCGAGGCATTGCCACACAAGCACCTGGGTTTTGCTTGGCTTCCACTGTCGGCTTCAACCTGGACCTGGGTCTGGGTCCAGACCTTCACTTGCCTCACTGGGGCAGTGAAGAACTCGGAAGAGAGGTAGAGCTGTTGGCATCTCTGAGTGGAGAAAGGAGCATAGAGAAAGGAAGGAAGAAGGAAAGAAGGGAGGGAGGAAGGGAAACTTCTGGGCTCCTGTCCTGGTATGTCGTGGCCAGAGAGTGATGACAGCTGGAAAAGCTTAGCGACTTCTAAAACTAAGCTAGCACCCAACATTCAGAGCTTAGTCCTCAGCTCTGCAGGGTAGCAGGGCTCACCCAAGGGAGGCTGTCACAGGTGTCTCTCATGGAGTAGAAAATAATCAGTGGGTCTTGCAGGTATGCTGGCTTAGCCCTGTTGGAGAAATGTTGCAGTGTCTTCTGGGAGCCTGGCCAGCAGGCCATTGTCATGCCCCCTTTAAAAACAATCTTCATATCCTTGGCTGGTCTCTCTTCTCTCCCAGGTTACAAGTGCCATTGGAAATGGTCCTCCCCTGCCTTTAAGCCTTTTTTTGGTTCCCTTTCTCTGTCTCTTTCTTTACTTTTTCGTCTTCTGTCACCCTTCTTCCTTTTACTGTTTCTTGTCTGCTTCCCTCCTGCCCTCCCTACAGCCTTGTTCTCTTTCTCCTTCCTCCCTTTCTCTTTCTCCCTCCATGTCCCCCTTTGTTTCTTTTTCCTTCCAACCTGTCTACTTCTTCTCCTCTTTCCTTCACCTCTTGTCTCTTCCCCTACCGTGGATGATTTCCCTCATCTGCTGTCCTTCCAATCCCTCTCTGCTGTCCTTTCCTACCCCTCCCTGCCTTCCCCACTCTCTGTCTTCTCTAGGCAGCACTTTTTCTGCTGTCACCCAGCCCTTCCTTCTCACAGCTCTTCCCTACCACCAAGCTCTCTTTAAGCCACTCTCACCTTCAACCTGCCTCCCCAGACCCTTCTCTTTCTCCTTTCCTTTTCAGCCACCCCCTTCCCATATCTCTGAGCCCCAGACTGTTCTGTGCCTCCATCCCTCTCTGCATCCCAGCCTCTGGAACTGGTGAAGATTGGGCCTCAATGGACTTTGTACTGATCCCAAGAACCTAGATCTCAACCCCCAATCCCAGCCCCACTCCTCCAGCCAGCCCAAGACCTGCCTCAGGCAGCAAGAAATGAGAAGAAGAGCAAGCCAGGGGAGACGGGTATGCTGAGGCAGAGTCCCAGCGGTGAGTTAGCATGCTAAATGGCACAGTTGATGGCTGCCTGCCTGGACAATAATGAAGGGGGGTCTGTGAAGGCTCCTGGGCTTTAGTGAGCTCCTGGTCAGTGTGCCATTGGTAGGAGTTACTTCTGATGGGTACCCTCGGCAATGAGCTATCCGTGAGGGAGCAAGATCCTGTACAGACCTCCTGTAAAACGACACTTTTGTCTTCTTCTTGGATTTCCCTTGGCTGGATGGCTCACCATCTCAGCCTCTACCTGTAAGGTTTGGCCATCCTTGCCCATCATCTGCACATTTAGGTCCATGTCCTAGCTCTTCATTTCCAGCTTGTCTTACTCTCTGCCTCTGCCTGTTGCTGCCTTGTCCCTCTGCTTCCATCCTGCTGTGGATGCTCCTTGGGAAGCCAGTGGGGTTGTTTATCATAAAGAAGGCAGTGTGGAGGGAGGGGTGCTCCTGAAGGTGACACAGACAATAGAAAAACTTGATCAGAGGTTTTGTATCGGAGCAGGAAAAGCCATCAGTCCTCCCCAGTCACATTCCCAGCCAAATGAGGATTCTGCCCTTCACAGAGACAGCCCACCAGGCCCAGGGGAGCCCCTGGAGATACCACATACAGATTATTGTGCAATTCTGTCATAACACCAAGGCCTTCCAAAGGACAGCAGCCATGGCATCCCAAGGACTCAGAGAGTACCCAAGGGAACAGGGATCATAGTGGCTACACAAATACTGTCTCAGGAAACACTGAGGGCCAACTAGAACACTATATTCATGCAGTCTAAAAGCTGGGGCCAGAAGCAAATCTAGCATGACATCAGGCCTCAGGGTCCCTATATTAAACAGAGAAGTAGACTAGATGGCTGTTCAGCTGTGGTGATATTGGCCTATCAATGTCCATTTGCTCTAGGCACATGTGGTTCCATTTAAGACTCATTTACTTGACAAGCTGGGTTTGCCCATTTTGCACATATAATAACGACAGCACGAGAAGTTTAAGTGATTGGCTACAGATGTACAGTGAGTAAGTGGAATTCAGGTTTTTTGGCTCCACACTCCTTGGTTCCTTCTTGACATTCAGTCCTCAGCCTGCATGTTACCATATTTGGCAACCCAGTCTAAAGTGGCCAGTCAGCCATTTTTTGTCATACCACCTCATCTTTTGTATTTTCTGGCTGGAACTGTTCACTCATATTTCTCTTTTTTATATCTTTCTTTGTTCAATCTGAATCTCAGTTCTCTCTCTCTCTCTCTCTCTCTCTCTCTCACTCTCTCCACCCACTACCATTTCTTTCCACTTACTAGGTTGCCAGGTCTGTGAGTGTAAGACTATGTATGTCTTGATCCCTTTTATACCCCCTAATTCCTGACTCTGCTTGGCACCCAGCAGAAGCTTAATGAATATTTGCTGTAAAACCCAGGGGAAACAGTGACTAATACTACTGGGAGAATTGTGGAAGGTATCAAAGGATGAGTAGGAGTTTTCAAGGCAGAAAAGTAGGACAGGACATTCCTAGTGAGGGAAGCAACATGTGCAAAGTCTAGGGTAGGAAAAAAGCCTGGTGTGTTCATCAGAACAGTGAAATCCTTTAGCTAAAGCATTAGGTATAGGAGAGGACAATAGATAAATAAAGCAGGAGAGGCTGCTAGAGGCCTTACCATGGAGACCCTTGAAAGCCAGTTGGAAGCATTTGTATTTGTTAAGTTATATATTTGCAATGTTAGAAAGCAGGGAAGACACACATTCAGATCTTTGTTTTAATGTTTCTCTGCTGGACAGCAGCAACACTGATGGAGGTGGGTAGCAGTGAGCAGTCTCCCTACTGAAAGAGGCGTCTAAGTCAAGGGCTTTCTTAGACAGGAAAGTACATGTGGGCTGTTTGTGATGACCTGGCTTCTAAGAACAAAAGGCACATGTACTGGAATTTTACCATTATCAGCTCCATCCTTGACCTTTCCTAACCAAAAGTGCTGAACTTGAATGCCAAGACCCTGGGGAGGGCTGCCTTCCTACACATCATGAGAACCAGTGGTACCAATGAGGTAACTACATGGACCTCCAAGCAAAGAAAGAGCTACCAGAAGCCCTTCTAAGGAGGAAATGTCCTGATGTCTTCCATAAGCTTGTCCTGCAGCATGGAAGTGTCCCATCGCTGCCAGAGCTGGCCGCTCTGAGGACATTTCCATGCAGGGTGAAGATTAATGCTCCTGGGCATGCAGTGTGATGCCTGGACCAGAACCTGCACACATTCATGCTGTAGGCCTGGGGCTCTGGGACAAATGATGGGCTCTGAACTCTGGCCCCAACCCACCTTCCTGCACTGCACATCTCTCGGTTGTTTTAATTTGACATCAGGAGGGATGACCAGATTTTGGCAAGCTCTGGGAAAGAGGGGAAGGATTATGATATTGCTTCCTCAAAGTCCCTAGTCTCTAAAATGGAAGTTGGCTGCCATGTCAGGAAAGAATAAGAGGGAGAAAATTGCCTTGTGAGCAATTGGGCTTGGTCATAAATATCCTAAGCAATCCTTCACACCAGCATAGTGCTTTGTCAGGCACTGGGCTCTTTCCCATACATCAACCCACTAGATCTTCACCATGGAGCTGTTAGGTACTTAGGGCCAGGATTAGCTACCCAGAGAGGCATAGGCCAGGGCACTGCTATCTATGCCATTTTTGCACAAGGCCAGACCCAGGTGCGACGTCCTTTTGTTGCAGTGGGGAACCCGGTCACAAGGGCCTGTGGGCAGGAAGGCCTCAGGGCAGGCTGCATTCCAAGGAGCTCTGAATGGCCAATCCTTCTCTCCTTCTTCTGTTATTTTTCTTTTCTGTTGTATCAAGAAAATAATTACATAACATAAAATTCATTTTAACCACTGTAAAGGATGCAATTCAATAGCATTTAGTACATTCACTATGTTGAGAAACAATTACCCCTTTCTAATTCCAGAACTTTTTTTCATGACTCTAAAAGGAAACTTCATACCCAGTAAGCAGTTACTGTCATTCCCCCTCTCCCTTTTCTTCCCCCTTTTAAATAACTAAAACTTATTTGTGGACCTCAGGTGCATAGTTGAATTAAATCCACCCCCATTTCAGGGCTGGCTATGAGAATCACTGGTAGGGTATGCAAGGCCCCTTTCTTGTCTTGTTTTTTGCCCTTTATTCCAGATCCCCACATCCTTTCCCCCTTCCATGGGCACCCACTCAAATGCATTTGAGATGAGTCTCTGAATATGTATGCATTCTTGTAAAATATAGTGTTGTTTTGTGTATGTGTTCTTAATTTGCATAAATGTTATTGTGCTATAAATCTTGTTCTGTTTCTTATTTTAAAATAAAATCAGTGCTATAATTTTGAGATCAGTCCATGTTGCACATACATCTAGTTACTTCAAACTGCTGCTTAGTTTTCTATTTAAACTATCCATTCTCCTGGGGGTGGAAAATAGCTCATCCCCAGTTCCATGCAGTGCCACAGTAGCTATCCTTGGACATGTCCTAAAGGGACATGCTTTCGGATACCTATCCGAACATATCCCAGACGTGGGCTCAGTGGATTATAAAGTACAGGTGTATATAATGTTACTAAGCCCTGCTGGTTTGCTCTCCAAAACAGCAGAGCAGTTTGTACTCTACCAGGAGGGCATGGGTTCTCTAGTTTCACTCAGTCCTTTCTGACAGTTGGTGTTTTTCAACTTTGTAATATTTGCCAGATTCATAGGGGCCAAGTGAAATCTTATTGCTTCAATTTGCATATCTTTGATTATTAGTGAGCTTGGGCATCTTTTCACTTGTTTATCAGCCATTATATAAATTGCCTACTCAAATTCCCCATCTATTTGTTGTTATTGTTGTTGTCCCTATCTTCTAACTGAAGGCTCTCTTCTTTCTGATTTGGTTTTAGACACCACAATGTATTCACCACTAAGTCATTTATCTTTTCTTCCCAGTGTTATCATTTCATGGTCAGAAATCCTTGATTTTGATTAGTTGAGTTTATCAGTTCATATGGCTTGAGGGTTTTATTTTAGGTCTGATCCTTGTCTTCTCAAAGGTTAAAGGGATTTATCCTACATTTTCTTTCAATAGCTTTATGCTTTTATAGTTCATATTTAGTTTTTTAATCCATCAGAAATTAATTTTTGTATGTGGTGTGTGGTGGGAATCTAGCCAGTTTAATGGTTTCCTCTACCAGTACATGTTGTTATTTTTAAAATTGCTATAACTTTGTATTACATCTTAATATCTGGTAAGGCAAATCTTCCTCTTTGCTCTTCTCCCATGAAAATTTGCTTGTCTATCTCAAAGCCTTTATTCTTTCACTCTTGAAGCTTGTGAGGAAAGCAGCCCCATTTTATGGGTGAGGATGCTGAAGTTTCAAGAAAGTAGGGATTCCCAAAGATACACAGTGGGTTATTCAGAGTGGTGGGACTTAAATTCATGCTTCCTGAGCCCCTGTTCTTGGCTCTTGTCACTGTACTATGCTAACACAGAGCGTTCAAAAAAAAAAAAAATAGACAACTCATGTTTCAAAGCACAGATATTTGCCAGCACCATTCTCCCCTCGGATGAACAAGTTAAAGGGGTAGCATAAGCAGAATTGCTTTGAAAAGGCAAAAGCTGAAGACCAATAGGCATTTCAAGGGAAGTCATCAAGCATAGGTGGAAGGTTCCAGTCAATGCAAAGGGGGGCTTGGGAGACAGTGGAAGTAGTTCTGGAGTTAGATGAGAGAGACATTGTGAGAATGGATATTAAAGCAGTTGAATGTGTCTCAACAAATAAAGTCCTCTTACACTCTAGTAGACAAACAGGGAGCATTGGTCAGCAGAAGAGAGAAAAGAAATAAGTAACTGCAGTACAGAAGCCAACAGTAGGCCCTGCAGACAGAGATAGTATATACAGCATAGTTTTCTGAGACATCCTGAAGAAGGGCTAGGACTCTAAATAGGGACCCAGCCTGGGCAGCAAAAGACTTGACCCTTATGACCATAAACACTGCAGGGGTCCAGCTGCTGATCAGCACTCTAGCTCCATCTGAGTAAACACTTTTTTAGGGTCAGAGCCAATGCTTCAGAATGGGGGCCTTCCTTAGCCCTGGAAGTGTGCAAGGAGTGATGCAGAAGTGTGCAGATTGTGTATGTGTTTAGAGTATAGATCATTCTACACTATTAGTTGACGGGTTTCCAAATTGACTTAGGAGTCACCTAAGTGGGTTAAAACTTAACCCACTTAAGTGGGTTAAAAACACAGATGATAGTCCCTACCCTATTGACTTACCCCAGATAGAGAACCAGAAGTGTAGAGAAGTGCTCTTCATACCACCTGGGAGGGAAGGGTAGTTTTTCCATCTCCATTTTGTCACAACCAATACTTTTGTAAAATACAAAATCACACACTTCCATGATGCAGCCATGCCTGATCGTTAAAAACAGTACCTAAATACCTACTCTTATTGTTATACTCCTCTCATCAGCAAGCACTCACTTGTGGACCACACTTCGCATAACACACATTCACAAGAGGATCATTCCTCTAGAGATCATTTCCAGCACGGAGGTCCTAGGCTACTATGCTTCTGCTCCTGGTCAGCAAAGGTTGTCCTGCCTCTACTCCAGCTTGTGAAGTTCACTGGGGCCAGGCTTTTTGGTCTTGGTTCACCAGCTGAAGACCCAGTTTACCATATGCTTGTCTCAGTTCCTAAATGGTCTCCCTGCCTTTGTTCTTGTCTACTTTCTCAAAGTTTACTCTCCATACAGCAGCCAGGAAAAATGTTTACAAAGCTTGTAACTAATTTCAGAACTTTCCAGTGGCTTTCCATTTCATGAAGGATAAAATCCAAACTCATTCCCCTGTCCTGCAAGCCCGGCCTAATCTGGCCTCTGCTCAACTTTCTGACCTAATCTTCTGCTATTCTGATTCCTTGGTTCTTACTGAAACACAGATGAACATCCTACCTCAAAGCCCTTGCACATATTTATCTCTTTAGCTGAAACTTAGTTAATTCCTCCTATTCATGACTCAGTTCATACACTACTTCTACAAAGAAAATTTCTCCAACTTTCTATACTAGATTAACTTCTCCATTACATGTTCTCATAGCATCCTGGACCCTTGGTCATAGATATTAGTTCAGATATCATTATACCTTCAGGAATGTGTTTATCTGATTAATATCTGTTTCTTTCACAAAAACTAAAACTTTCATAAGGGCAGAGACTTTATCTGACTTGTTCAAAATTGTGCTTCCAGTAGCTAGAAGAATATCTAACACATAGTAGATGCTCAATAAATAGTTACTAAATGGATGAATCATTGAAGCAACTTTTGATTTGGGCTTGGAAGATAAGTAGGCTTTTTTTTTTTTAATTTACAGGAGATTGTCAATTGGGAGGCATAGGAATTCTAGGTAAGAAAACAACATGAGCAAAGGCATTAAGCCATGGAAATGGAAGGTAGGTAAAGAGAAATGTGGAAGCCCTGGAATGTTTAAATAAGAAGGTATATGTAGGACATGTTGAGAGGTAAAGGTGGAGATGATGGCAGGGTCATGGCATACCAGACCTTGTGCTCCACTCTAAAGAGTTTAGTTTTTGTCTGGAGGACAATAGGGAGTTATGGAAGAGGTGTAATATGGTGGAAGATAGCCCCAAAGGAAGGCTCTGCCTCCATCTGGTTCCAGGCATCTCTCACTATAAACCACCTCCAAAAGCCCAGGGTGCATCCTTGCAAGCCAGATTAAGCCCCAGGGAGTCCTAGTAGTTACCCTTCTTTCTTACCTTACATTTTCCCAAGCCTAGGAGCATTTTTTTTTTTGCATTGAGAATAGAATGGGCTAAATCCTTAATAGCATCTGTTCTATTAACAGTCATTATTCAAAGATAGACAGCTGGGAGCAAGGTCCACAGCTACAAGTTTGAAGGGAAAATATTGGTGTTTCTGGGAGGGCTTACTATAACCTCTAGATTTTAGGGCCTGGGAGATGGACTTAAGGCTGGAGAGAAGAGAGACAGAATGAGAAAGAGAAGGAAAGAGAGAGAAACAAAGAGACAGAGAGGGAGGGAGAGAATGAGCCAGAGAGGGAGAGAGAGAGAATGAGAAAAGACAGAAACAGAGAGCTGGAGAGACATAATCAGTAACAATGATGGGCTAGGGCTAAGAGTCAGAGAGAGAGATGATACCAATAAGGAACAGCCAGAGGCCAAACAGGTAGCACAAATGTGTATAACTAGTGAGATGGCTTGCTCATTTTTGGATAAATGACTTCTTTCTTCCAATGAAAGAGATGTGTATAAGCTCTAGAGTTAGAAGTTAAGTTTAAAAAAAGAACAACCCCCAAATACCAAGGGCAAACAGGTGAAAGACTTATTGATTGGTTAAGAAGTATATGGGCAAAATTTTTATATTCACCGCTTATCTTCCTTTCAATCCCAATCTGTGAAAAGTATGCATGAAAATAGGTACAGAGACTTCTCGCCCTCTGACAAGAGCTCAAAATAACTACTGATTGTCTAGGCACCCTCCTGAGGGTTTGTCTCCAACCTGCCTTATGATCTAGCCCCAGGCTTGGCATCTGAGGGCTCCTTATAGATTTCACTTAACACTGGTCATTGGTTAAGTCCTGCCAGCCTATGTCTTTATGGCAGGGGAGAAGAACCACTGTTGCAGCATCTAGGGATTTGCCTTGACATTGAGTATGTGAGAGCTGGGTGGCATTCAGTGCCAAATGGAAAAAAAGAATGATGGTTTCTGAATTTCCACTGTTGAACTGGAGAAGGGATCGTGGGGTGTCATACCTCTGCTTTTATTTTCAATGTCAATTAGAAGGAAGCTACAAATATTCTGGTGATAGAGTCAATGCTACTGTCCATAGTCTCTTTGTAAAGAAAAACTACAGCAAGTTTATAGAGGACAAAGGTCTGGACTGCAGGGCATCATTCTGTTCTGCTACACTGGTAGCTTTGGGCACACTCTTCCCCTTTCTAGGCTTCTATCTTACCTGCCCAGTGAAAAAAAGGACAAGTGATCACTAAGAATCCTTCTACTTGTGACATTCTAGGAGTCTCAGTATTTTAAGCCACCCAACCAGAATTCTCATGACCTTCTCAGAGATATGAGTTGAATTCATACCACTGGCATGACTTACAACCACATGATCAACTACACTAAAAGAGTATTCATAGAGAGGTGAGGTTCAACATTGAATAGAGGTCAAATGTGACATGTCCTAGAACTCTGTTCTTTATCTTGGTAAGTCCCAAATTTAAAGATATAGAAGGCCTATTTGCCAAATTTATCAAATTTATATAAGGCTTGGAGAGAAAAAGGTGGTCATTGTTAGTTGTAGCATCCTGGCCCAACACAACAAAATGACTTTTTAGATAGAAAGCCATCATGTTTTTAAAAAATAACTTATTTATTTGAGAGACAGAGAGAGAGAGATAGAGAGAGATAGAAAGAGAGAGCATAAGAAAGAAGGGCAGAAGGAGAGGGAGAAGAGTCTCAAGCAGACTCTGTGCCAAGAGCAGAGCCTGATGTGGAGCTCGATCTCACAACATTGAGATTGTGACCTAAGCCGAAACCAAGAGTTGGACACTTAACTGACTGAGCCACCAAGGTGCCCCCAAAGCCATCATGTTTTTAAAAAAAATAAATTTTGTGCCCCTGATTAAAGGCCTCTGGCCCTTAAGGAAATGAGAAGAAAAATACCTAGTTTGATTGAAAACAAAGCTCAACAGGGGTCCAGTGTGTGGTGTGGCTAGAGAACAAGCTGCCAAGATAGCTGCTTGCACTGTCCAGGAAGGGAAGAATAGTGACTCCTTGTTGAACAGACCATGTCCAGACTCTTGAGCTTAGTTCTGGGCCCCATACTTGAATAGAGTTGGGGACAACCTGGTGTTTGAAAGAGAAAACTACCAGGATAGGTAAAGGGGAGAAATAAGTGGAAGGTTTACTCAGCATGGAGAAGAACAGATTCCTGAGAGACTGTAGCCACCCTCTTGAAGTCTCCTTTAAGCCCTATAAAGAAGTCCTAACATGAGCCATTAGGCTGCAAATTAGAGGAAGTTGTTGGCTACCAAAAGACTCACAGCCTGAGAACTCTTTCTTACGCTCCTGGTCATTCATTTGTTCATTAGTCACTTATTCAACGACCCTTTCCTGAGATGAGAGCCAAAGAAGATTCAGACCCTGTCAACAAAAAGCTTCTAGAACAGTAAGAAGATTCCTGAGCCATGTATCAGTGAGAACTATGCTGAGGGGCAGAGAAGTCTTCATACTGTCCCCTGTGGAATTGGAGGTCACATGTTGGCAGGAGAGCACGCCCAGCCATAGAAGCCATGTTCGACATTGTACTTAGGACTGAGCCGTGACCTTAACATCACTGGCACTGACGTTTGCAACATTTCCCTCTTGTCTGTTGCCAGAACCTCAGTGGCATTTGGTGCATCACAGGCAGCAGAGATACCAGGGAACCCTCCCTCAAGGAGGTGTGACTCACCAAAGGTGAGAATGGCCAGATAGCAATGACGCAAAAACCTTGGAGATGAACTTGCCAATTAGTATGGAAAAGAATGAGTCCCCAGGGGTTCCAGAATTCTGAATCCATCACTTCTTTTTCAGAGCAGCAAGAATTTTGAAAACAGCCTGGAGTCCTTTATGAAGCAGGAGAGTCATGGTGGGCCCCTGGGGACAGAGCTGTCAAGCGACAGCAGGAGCCTCTGCACTCCTCAGAATTTCACTGGCAAATTCATCTACTGTGGTGAGGAGGTGGATTTGGTTACCAGGGATGCTGTAGGAATGTACAAATGTGAAGCCTGCTTGTCAGTCTCCCTTCCCATAGGGCTCCCACCTGCTTCTTCCCACTGGTCTGGGGTAGAAGCAGCCAAAGCTCATTATTTCATGATTTGCATCCATAATACACTGCCTTGCAATTCCAGACTGCAAGACCAATCTTGTGTCTCTTTGGACCAGGGACTCCAATTTTGCCTAGGAATAACAAAAGAGGAATTGTGGGTGTTTGCTCTCTTAGAGCCACTAGCTAGCCAGGGCATCAACAAGCTTCCTTGGCATCCTTCCATCTCAGCTGACCTGTGGAACTGATGAGCCACAGGTGAGCTTGGGCACAATGCCACAAATGGGAAACTGATTGTTCTAGATTCTGGGCTTCCTGAACAGGGTTGCCTGGTTGTATTGCCTTCCACTGGCTGCTATAAGTTGGCTTGGCATTTCTGCCCTTGCTGCAAAAGTCATTTGTCAGCATGATAGATATTTAATCTGCAGCCAGAGCTGCAAGCACATGACAGCTGTAGATAAAGGCAAGGGGGGACTCGCAGTCCACAGTGACAGAGCTGGCTTTATCATGGCCAGATAGATAATGAAGGGAGGTGATAAAGAAGTTACCTTTATGATCACCATAAAAAGCTCATGCTACTCCACAGTTCTTTGGCATGCGGTGAGCATTTAAAAAGAAGACAGGTAGCAAACAAACAGACGAAGGGTCTGGGCAAGGTGTCAAGCTAGGAACGGGGCTGAGTACCTTCTAGAACTAGTAGAGGTCCCCCCTACTGAACCTAGTAAGGAGGGCCACATCCAGCCTTTCATTTTTACTATTGCTATTGCTACAACCACCACCACCAGAGCATTCTCTGGGCTCCTTATATCTGCCAGTTCATGCTGAGGTTTGCAGGGTTTTCCTAAAAGACTCTAAATCTCCTATTGAAGAAGGAAGAGAAAATGGCCAGTGAAGTTTCAGAGGATGTAACTGATATTTCTTGGGGTTAGTTGAGGCAAAACAAACTGGGCAGTGGGTGGGTCATGGGGCCAACAAGGTTTTGCCTTTCACAGTAGGCATGGGAAATAGACACAGTTGCTTCCGGAAGACCAGAGCTCTCTGTACACAGAACACATGTTTAAGGTTTCAGAAGCTGGCTGAGAGAGGAGACAGCCTTTACATGATGATCTTCAGTGTTTCTTCTTCTTAGATAAAAGGAAAGGCAAGGGAGCAAGGAACCATGATAAATACCTATAAGCTGAAAAGAGCACATGGGGTTGCCAAATTATCGGCCAAGTTATCCAACCAGCCACCAAATGTCCATGAAGCTGAACTGAGACCATGTATTGGCTGGTTGCTTGGGAATATAAGTTGGTGAAAATTTTTTGGAAGGCCTCCACCCTAGAGGCAACTTTGTGGGACATTCTCTTCAAGCCTGGTTATATCATTTGCTTGGAGGATAGTAGTGGGATATTGGTGAGTGGGGACCTAGCTTTCTTCACCCACTTGCATTCAGGAAACTGTCTCTTTTTAGAAACATCAAGTCTAATAAATATTTATATTTGCTTGCTTAAATCAGTAATAATGCTTCTGGACTAAGTGACTTTCAAATTCCAGTCCAGCCCCGAAGTTCTATTATATTTTGTGATAATAAAATATTATGGGTATATGGAAACATAGGCTCTGTGTTTTTTTTTAATTTATTTTCAGCGTAACAGTATTCATTGTTTTTTTTTTAAATTTTTAAAATTTATTTATTTTTTTCAGCGTAAAAATATTCATTGTTTTTGCACCACACCCAGTGCTCCATGCAATCCGTGCCCTCTCCAATATCCACCACCTGGTACCCCAACCTCCCAACCCCCGCCCCTTCAAACCCCTCAGATTGTTTTTCAGAGTCCATAGTCTCTCATGGTTCACCTCCCCTGCCAATTTCCCCCAACTCCCTTCTCCTCTCTATCTTCCCATGTCCTCCATGCTATTTGTTATGCTCCACAAATAAGTGAAACCATATGATAATTGACTCTCTCTGCTTGACTTATTTCACTCAGCATAATCTCTTCCAGTTCCATCCATGTTGCTACAAAAGTTGGGTATTCATCCTTTCTGATGGAGGCATAATACTCCATAGTGTATATGGACCACATCTTCCTTATCCATTCGTCCGTTGAAGGGCATCTTGGTTCTTTCCACAGTTTGGCGACCATGGCCATTGCTGCTATAAACATTGGGGTCCAGATGGCCCTTCTTTTCACGACATCTGTATCTTTGGGGTAAATACCCAGGAGTGCAATGGCAGGGTCATAGGGAAGTTCTATTTTTAATTTCTTGAGTAATCTCCACACTGTTATCCAAAGAGGCTGCACCAACTTGCATTCCCACCAACAGTGGAAGAGGGTTCCCCTTTCTCCACAACCTCTCCAACACATGTTGTTTCCTGTCTTGCTAATTTTGGTCATTCTAACTGGTGTAAGGTGATATCTCAATGTGGTTTTAATTTGAATCTCCCTGATGGCTAGTGATGATGAACATTTTTTCATGTGTCTGATAGCCATTTGTATGTCTTCATTGGAGAAGTGTCTGTCATATCTTCTGCCCATTTTTTGATATGATTGTCTGTTTTGTGTGTGTTGAGTTTGAGGAGTTCTTTATAGATCCTGGATATCAACCTTTTGTCTGTACTGTCATTTGCAAATATCTTCTCCCATTCCGTGGGTTGCCTCTTTGTTTTCTTGACTGTTTCCTTTACTGTGCAGAAGCTTTTGATTTTGGTGAAGTCCCCAAAGTTTATTTTTGCTTTTGTTTCCTTTGCCTTTGGAGACATATCTTGAAAGAAGTTGCTGTGGCTGATATCGAAGAGATTACTGCCTATGTTCTCCTCTAGGACTCTGTTGGATCCCAAAAAACAAGAGCCCAGGACCTGATGGATTCCCTGGGGAATTCTACCAAACTTTCAAAGAAGAAATAACACCTATTCTCCTCAAGCTCTTTCAAAGACTTGAAGCAGTAGGAAAACTTCCAGACTCTTTCTGTGAAGCCAGCATTACCTTGATCCCCAGACCAGGCAAAGACCCTACCAAAAAGGAGAATTTCAGACGAATATCACTGATGAATATGGATGCTAGGATTCTCAACAAGATCTTAGCAAACAGGATCCAACAGCATATTAAAAAGATTATCCGCCATGACCAGGTGGGATTCATTCCTGGGCTACAAGGATGGTTCAACATTCACAAATCAATCAATGTGATAAAACAAATTAATAAGAGAAGAGAGAAGAACCACATGGTCCTTTCAATTGATGCAGAAAAAGCATTTGACAAAATCCAGCATCCGTTCCTGATTAAAACGCTTCAAAGTATAGGGATAGAGGGAATATTCCTGAACTTCATAAAATCTATCTATGAAAGACCCACAGCAAATATCATCCTCAATGGGAAAAAGCTTGCAGCCTTCCCGTTGAGATCAGGAACATGACAAGGATGCCCACTCTCACCACTCTTGTTCAACATAGTATTAGAAGTCCTAGCAACAGCAATCAGACAACAAAGAGAAATAAAAGGTATCCAAATTGGTAATGAAGAAGTCAAACTCTCTCTCTTTGCAGATGACATGATTCTTTATATGGAAAACCCAAAAGACTCCATTCCCAAACTACTGGAACTCATACAGCAATTCAGCAACGTGGCAGCATACAAAGTCAATGAGCAGAAATCAGTGGCTTTCTTATACACTAACAATGAAAATACAGAAAGGGAAATTAGAGAATCGATTCCATTTACTATAGCACCAAGAACCATAAGATACCTGGGAATAAACCCAACCAAATAGGTAAAGGATCTGTACTCGAGGAACTACAGAACACTCATGAAAGAAACTGAAGAAGACACAAAAAGATGGAAGACCATTCCATGCTCTTGGATCGGAAGAATAAACATTGTTAAAATGTCTATACTGCCTAGAGCAATCTATACTTTTAATGCCATCCTGATCAAAATTCCACCGGTATTCTTCAAAGAGCTGGAGCAAATAATCCAAAAATTTGTATGGAATCAGAAGAGACCCCGAATCCCTAAGGAAATGTTGAAAAACAAAAATAAAATGGGGGGCATCATGTTACCTGATTTCAAGCTTTACTACAAAGCTGTGATCACCAAGACAGCATGGTACTGGCATAAAAACAGACACATAGACCAGTGGAACAGAGTAGAGAGCCCAGATATGGACCCTCAACTCTGTGGTCAAATAATCTTTGACAAAACAGGAAAAAGTATACAGTGGAAAAAAGACAATCTCTTCAATAAATGGTGCTAGGAAAACTGGGTAGCTATATGTAGAAGAATGAAACTTGACCATTCTCTTACACTGTACACAAAGATAAACTCAAAATGGATAAAAGACCTCAATGTGAGACATTTTAAATTTTAATTTGAATTCAATTAGCCAACATATAGTACATTTGAGTCTTGACAGGGAGGGTCAAGAGCTTGGCTCTTTCAGGGGCTGGCCACTGAGCAGGCTCTTGAGATGCTTGTTAAATAAGTGAATGAATGTCCAGGCCCTTATCCCAGAACTCCTTTCCTAGGAAGTTTGCCTGTTTCTCTCAATATCTGCACTCCCATCTGCCAGTTTGTCCCACATTAATGTGCAATTTGGGGGAATAAGGCTGGTGAAGATGGCAGGATAATCTCAACTCTGTCTAGGTCATCATTTCACTCTTTGTATGATTTTTCCTTTTGTTTTTGAGTTTTTTTTTGTTGGGGATTCTTTCTTGCTTGCTTGCTTTCTTTCTCATTCTGACTTCTTTGAGTCCTTTGCCCTCAAATTTGTACCATGCTTGCATTTGATGGAGTGAGTCCTTACTGTCCTGGCTCTAGCCCTCCTTTATCCCACTGACCTCTATCTCAGCTTGGCTAGCAAGGCCAGACCTTCTCTGACATCTTACACCTGGATGGGCAACAGCTGAATTTGTCCCCTGCTCATCTCCCAATTTTCATTTTCTATTCTGCGGGCTTATAGACACCCTGTGCTTGGAACCCATCTTGGACCCAGCCTTTGACTGAAGGAATTCCAGGTATCCAGTGTCTGGCCCTAGTTACATGTTCCACTACACTTCTCACATACTCAGCCCTCTGGGGACTGTCTCCCAAGGGCATCTTATGTCCTCCAACCTTTCTCTTTTTGTAACTGACTTTTCTTCCACCTAGACTGCCATCTTCCAAATCTACTAACAGAGTTACATTTTAAAATCTCAGCTCACAGAACAATCTCTCTTCAAAGACTTCTCTATTCTTTAATGGATTCAAAGAATCTTTAAGTCAGAAGAAATTTCTGAACTCACTTAATCCAGTATCCCATTATACAAATGGGAAAACTGAAGCCCAGGGAAGGTCAAGCCATGTCCAATACTAAAGAGCCTGTCAGTAGCTTAGCAGGGGCTCAAATGCCACTCTCCTAACATTTACATTTCATTTTTCTCCTTCCTCCTCACCTGGTAGTCAGTTGTCACTAAGCAGTAGAAATAAAGCAAACACACAGAAACGTTCACTGCTCAGAAAGATTAGAGGAAATATTGGAAGAAAACACTTTAAAATCTTAACTATAGCTATGCTATGTTTGGATGGATGGAATACGGATGACATTTTCTACTTCTTTCTCTTATTTTGAATGTTTCACATATTATTTTATAAGCATAAACTGATGATAAAATTGAGAAAGTCAAAACATGCAAAGATGGAGAAGGGGGATGAGGAAGAGGGGGAAAAGAAAGGCTTGGTAAAGCCAGTATGAGTGTGGGATAACTGTAGAGAATCCAGGGTTTTCTTAGCAAGTGCTGCACATCTCTCATGGATGAAGGAAGCAAATCAGTTCTCCTTTAGATTAAGAATCATACAAACAATCCTAAAATTTGCATGGAACCAGAAAAGACCCCGAATTACTAAAAAAAAATGTTGAAAAAGGAAAACAAGCTGGGGGATCATGTCTGATTTCAAGCTTTACTACAAAACTGTGATCACCAAGACAGCATGGTACTGGCACAAAAACAGACACATAGACCAGTAGAACAGAGTACACAGTCCAGATATGGACCTGCAACTCTATGATCAAATAATCTACGACAAATCAGGAAAATATATCCAGTGGAAAAAAAAGACAGTCTCTTCAATAAATAGTGCTGAGAAAATTGGACAGCTATGTATAGAAGAATGAAACTCGACCATTCTCTTACACCATACACAGAGATAAACTCGAAATGGATGAAAGACCTCAATGTGAGGCAGGAATCTATCAAAATGTTTATAGCAGCAATGGCCACAGTTGCCAAACTGTGGAAAGAACCAAGATGCCCTTCAACGGATGAATGGATAAGGAAGATGTGGTCCCTATACACTATGGAGTATTATGCCTCCATCAGAAAGGATGAATACCCAACTTTTGTAGTAACATGGACGGGACTGGAAGAGATTATGCTGAGTGAAATAAGTCAAGCAGAGAGAGTCAATTATCATATGGTTTCACTTATTTGTGGAACATAATAAATAACATGGAGGACAAGAGGAGATGGAGAGGAGAAGGGAGTTGGGGGAAATTGGCAGGGGAGGTGAACCATGAGAGACTATGGACTCTGAAAAACAATCTGAGGGGTTTGAAGTGGCAGGGGGTGGGAGGTTGGGGGAACCAGGTGGTGGGTATTGGAGAGGGCACGGATTGCATGGAGCACTGGGTGTCGTGTAAAAACAATGAATACTGTTATGCTGAAAATAAATTTAAAAAAATAAAATAAATAAAATAGTAAAAAAAAAAATCCTAAAGGAGAACATAGGCTGTAACCTCTTTGACATTGGCCACAGCAAATTGTTTCAAGATATGTCTCCAAAGACAAAGGAAACAAAAGTGAAAATGAGCTTTTGGGACTTCATCAAGATCAAAAGCTTCTGTACAGCAAAGGAAACAGTCAACAAAACAAAAAGGAAACCCACAGAATGGTAGAAGGTATTTGCAAATGACACTATAGACAAAGGGCTGATATCCAAGATCTATAAAGAACTTCTCAAACTCAACACACACAAAACAGAAACTCACGTAAAACAATGGACAGAAGACATAAACGGACACTTCTCCAAAGAAGACATACAAATGGCTGACAGACACAATAAAAAATGTTCATCATCACTCACCATCAGGGAAATTCAAATCAAAACCACATTGAGATACCACCTTACATTAGTTAGAATGGCAAAAATTAACAAGGCAGGAAACAACAAATGTTGGAGAGGATGTGGAGAAAGGGGAACCCTCTTACACTGTTGGTGGGAATGCAAGTTGTTGCAGCCACTTTGGAAAATAATGTGGAGATTCCTTAAGAAACTAAAAATAGAGCTACTCTATGACCTGGCAATTGCACTCCTGGGTATTTACCCCAAAGATACAAATGTAGTGAAAAGAAGGGCCACATGTACCCCAATGTTCATAGCAGCAATGGCCACAGTCACCAAACTGTGGAAAGAAACAAGATGCCCTTCAAAGGACAAATGGATAAAGAAGATATGGTCCATATACACTATGGAGTATTGTGCCTCCATCAGAAAGGAGGAATACCCAACTTTTGTATCAACATGGACAGGACCAGAAGAGATTATGCTGAGTGAAATAAGTGAAGCAGAGAGAGTCAATTATCATATGGTTTCACTTATTTGTGGAGCATAACAATGTGGAGGACAAGGGGAGATGGAGAGGAGAAGGGAGTTGGGGGAAATTGGAAGAGGAGGTGAACCATGAGAGACTATGGACTCTGAAAAACAATCTGAGGGGTTTGAAGTGGCAGGGGGTGGGAGATTTGGGGAAACCAGGTGGTGGGTATTGGAGAGGGCACAGGTTGCATGGAGCACTGGGTGTGGTGCAAGAACAATGAATACTGTTACACTGAAAATAAATTAAAAAATAAAAAAAAGAAATAAATCAAGCAGAGAGAGTCAATTATCATATAGTTTCACTTACTTGAGAAGCATAAAGAATAACACGGAAGACACTGGGAGGAGAGAAGAAGTGAGTTAGGGGAAATCAGAGTGGGAGATGAAGCACGAGAGACTGTGGACTCTGAGAAACAAACCGAGGGTTTTGCAGTGGAGGGGAGTGGGGGATGGGTGAACCTGGTAGTGAGTATTGCATGGAGCCCTGGGTGTGGTGCCTAAACAATGAATCTTGGAACACTGAAAAAATTAAATTAAATTAAAAAATTAAAATAAAAGAAGCACACAGCTTTCACATTAGTCTCAGCCCCAACCACAGTCCCAGCTGTGTCCCACAGGGGAGGCTGGCTGTCCCAGAATTACTGATCTCCTGACCCTTACCTGCACCTGTGACTTTACCCTTCACCTTCACATGTTTCCTGAGTTACTGGGATCCCTTGCAAACACTGAGCCATCATCTATTCAGTGCCATGTTCTAGGGTGTGGGCTATGGGGTGAATGTGATAGACACGAATCAAAGGCCATTGCTAGCCTAGGAGGGCTCTCAGTTAAGTGAAGGAGACAGATGTGCATACAAATAAGACAAAGGCAGGATGGTGAGCTTTGCAATCTCATCCCAGATGCCCGGGGATGACATCAAGCTTGCCTATGAAACAGAGCTGTCCGCATGGGAGACTATCATAGCTGCTTTCATGGCTACTAGAAATGGCTCAGCTCCTGCCTACTGAACCTGTTGTGGCCAGGGTGGGTCCTACAGACATATTTAGCCCCTTTTCAGAAGAGACCTACACTCTGAGACTGAGACATCATCTCCCCAGCCTTCTACATACATTAATAGGGGTGAAGATGACCTATGTCTGGATCAGTCACGAGTTCTGTGAATGGCCTTCATGTAAAAAGCCCAAGTAAACAAGCTGAGTGGACTTCAACGGTGTGAAGGGTGCTGGCACAGTGGGCCTTTCTCTGTTTTAACTCTTGCCATCATCTCCTTCTCTCCCAGTGTGCCCATTCCTCCTTCAGCAATCTGCTAAATGGGTGTGGCTATCACAAAGCTGTATTCACATGTTTTTCCTCCCTTCTCTCTTTTTGCTGTCAGAGTGGCCCTTATACCTCTCTCACATCCCTCCTCACACCCCAAGCATGAGGCCCTTTAGCAGCCTGATGGCTGAGTGGGAGGAGATACACATATATGCTTTCCAGTACAGAAGATTTGGAAAGTAGGATGACAAGGGCAGCAGCTCTGGGCAACCAGGCAGTGGAACTGGAGGGAGAGTGGCTGCGTTCAATTTCCTGGGTTGTTGGAACGTCCCAGCCCAGGGGGCCATTTTTCAGAAAAAATAGAATTTCCCAGTGTGAGTGAACTCTTCCCTGAGTGATCAAAGGGAGTGGGGAAAACCAAGAATCTCTACACCAGGGGTTTGGGAGTTCAGAGGAGATGGCATTGGATTTTATCCAAAGCTTTATAGGGCAGCCAGGATTGGATCTGGCCCTTGGAAAATGCCCAGGCTTTTCCTGTCATGTGTGAAAGGGCTGTGTGAGCAAATATCTCTGGGGAAAAGATTTCTAGTGCATCTAATGCCAAATGTGGTGTAGAAGAAGCACCATAATGGCTCAGAATAGCTCGGGTCCCACTAGGTTGAGCTTCACAGTCTCTGTGTTAGGCCTTATGGGTAAAGCTGGGGTGCTCCACATGACTCCACCCCTCCAGTAGCTGTGGTTCAAGGATGTGCTGTGTGGAAGAAGTGGGGCTGCACACCTCTAGAAATTGTCTTCATTTTCTGCTATCTTTGGCTAGCATGCTTGATGTTATAAGCAATGATTTGTCCTTATTGTCTCATGTGTGTTACATGAACTTGTCAGCTGCAGGGCATGAAAGACAATATTTACTGTGTTGGTGCTGGGCCAGAGTGATGGGTGTTATCTTTTCTGTTGCTGGAAGTATGTCTTTCACTTTGTTTTGGATTAATTACAGCCCTCAGAACTTGCAGACTGAGACAATTTGCACACCTGAAGGTAGAAGACTTTCTTCACAAGGCACTATGCCACATTCCAGACATCGCCCATGTAAACACCCACCATCAGAGAAGGGTGGGAATACCCTAGCTTGCTACGGATTCTCAAAGGCCTCAGTTGAGCAGGGAGATATGGGAACATGAAGCAGGGACTCCTGAAGCCAGTGTTGTTTTTAGAGGTGGGGGAAGTGGGAGGAAGTGGAAGAGAAAGAGAAATTACTTCTCTTACTAGGGGTGAAACATAGGAATCATATTTTTGATCAATGATTCTGTTATAAGCTAAATTATGTACCTCTAAGATTTGTGTGTTGAGGCCCTTACACCTAGTACCTCAAAATGTGACAGTATTTAGAGACATAGTCTTAAAAGAGGTGATTAAATTAAAATGGGATTGTTAAAGTGGGCCCTAGTCCAATCTGACTTGTGCCGTTATAGGAAGAAGAGATTATGACATAGACATACACAGAATGAAGACCATGTGAGGACACAAGGCCATCTACAAGCCAAGAAGATAGGCCTGGAACAGATCCTTCTCTTATGGCCCTCAGAAGGGACCATCCCTACTGACACCTTGATCTTGGACTTCTAACCTCCAGAATTGAAAGGCAATACATTTCTATTTTTTAAATCATCCAGCCTGTGTTATTTTGTTGTAGTGTTCTAAGCAAAGTGATACACCTTCTCCAGTGTTAGGAAGCATAAACATCACACTGCAGTTGACCTCATGAGGGTAGAGCTCTTATAATGGGATTAGCATCTTTATAAGAAGAGACACCAAAGAGTCCTTTCCTTCTCTCTCTCTCTCTCTCTCTCTCTCTCTCTCTCTCTCTCTCCTATGTGTGGACACAAAAATAAGGTGCCATCTACATGTTGAAAAGAGAGCCCTCATCAGAGCCCAACCATTCTGGCACCTTATCTCAGACTTCCTGCCTCCAGATCTGTGAGAAAATAAATGTCTATTGTTCACATACATACTTATCAGCATCCCTGTGTGTTAGGCATGTTTCAGAGTCCCCTGAAGAGCTTCTTGAACTCTTGAACATAATTGTGGTCCCCATCCCATGTTCATTCCTGAGATCTCTGAGATTCAGGACCTGAATTACAAGTGACTGCACTGTGAAATCAACATTGAGGCTCTTTTACTCTTCATTGAGGTTGCTCAACTTTTTTGAGCAGAGGGACTTCTGTGGCCTAGTGGCCCCAGGATAGGAATTATGGGGAAGCAGGTAGGTCGATAGCTGGGAGACCATTAGATCTTCCTCCTGTGGACAGGTCAAGCTACTAAAGCTCTTCTATATGTAACTCAAATGTGTGGGGCCTCCCTGGGCCACAACTACTCTGGCACTATGTACCTGTAGAGAATAATCTCAGCATATTGGTCAGATCTCAAAAAAGAGAAATCCAACAGCAAATGCATACTGACTGTTAATGTGGCATTTCACTGAAGCTTTCAGGGCAAGGCAGGGGAGAGACTATATATCCTAAAACATTATTAATTAAATAATCTCTTTAAACATACTGGCTTTTTCCCTGAGAATCCATTTTCTGTAGTGGCTGCCTTATTCCCATCTCTTTTTCCCAACCCTATTCTCCTTAACCCTTCTTGCCTCTCAAGCCGGAATCCATCTCAAGGTTAGGCACAGAGTAAGTTCTTAGTCAGAGACTACAGCATGCCTGGAAAAATCTAGGGTCTCTGTCTGCCAGTCTTGCTTCATGGGCTATATTCCCATCGCCTACTTACAGGCTCATCTGGCCATGATATGTGTGGTATGTAAGTACAGAATCCTTCACTGTGGTCTTTTTCATGGTAGAAGCTGTTTCCATGCCTCAAGAACCAGCATGCCAGCTTGTGGCTCAAGTCAGTTACTTCCCATCTCCTACTTTTGCTATACTTTGACCATTCACCCAGTCTAGCACCCCCCTATCTCAGAGTTCATGGGGTAGCATTGTTGGGACATTCTGAGTCAGAGGTAATTTAGAACAACTTTTCATTTTACAGATAGGAGAATTTTGGCTCCAAAATAGGAGAGAACTTACCCAAGGCTCCACAACAAGATAAGCAGATGGTCACTCTGAAGATGGTGACAATCCAGGCTTTCACAGTCACTTTAGAGGGCAAAAGTGTAAGGAAAGAACGGTCAATATCCCTGAAGACCCACCTTCTAACTGCATCCAGATCTGTGCCTTACACAGAAAAGTCATGCCTGTGTGGGGACTGACTATCAATTTGTCAGGCCAGGCTCTTCCAGACTGTGATCAGGAGACAAGATGAGGGGAGCCTTAGGCCTTTCTGCCTGGAAGAAATCTTGGGAAGAAGTTTCCCAGTTGATGCATTTCTAGTACAGTAACTTTCAAATGGCATGTTTATGGTAAAAATAGGCAGAAATCCTGGGGCTCTTCAGGGACACCAGGTGCCCAGGCTAAAGTGACTGCGGGAGGAGGGACTTCTGCCTCTTGGCTTCCCATCTCGTGTACCATCTTGCTTGCAGATAGACCTCTTTAGCTTGTGGGGGAGGGTGGGGGCTGTTAGAGCAAGTAACTCACTCCCTACATCTATAGAGATATAGTAGCAGGTCTGCCAGGTGGCTTCTGAGAAGGTTCACAGCCTGTGACAGAGCTATCATTGAACATCCTTGTTAAAGCCACTGTTACCCTTCCCTCTATAACTGGTCTTTCTGTGTTATGGACTGCAAGTTTATTTCCTTCCAAAATTCCTGTGTTAACCAGTTAGGAAATGACGCTTGTTGGTGAGGATGCAGAAAAAGGGAACACTCTCACATTGTTAGGGGGAATGCAAGCTGGTGCAGCCACTCTGGAAAACAGTATGGAGGTTTCTCAAAAAGTTGAAAATAGAGCTACCCTATGACCCAGCAGTTGCACTACTGGGTATTTACCCTAAAGATACAAATATAGTTATCCGAAGGGGCACATGCACCCAAATATTTATAGCAGCAAAGTCCACAATAGCCAAACTATGGAAAGAGCCTAGATGTCCATCAATAGATGAATGGATAAAAAAGATGTGGGGTGTGTGTGTGTGTGTGTGTGTGTGTGTGTGTGTGTGTGTGTATCAGCCATCAAAAAACCCTGAGATCTTGCCATTTGCAATCACATGGATGGAATTAGAGGGTATTATGCTAAGCAAAATAAATCAATCAAAGAAAGACAATTATCATACGATCTCTCTGATACACAGAATTTGAGAGGTGGGGGGTGGTGGAGCGAAAGGAGGGAAAATGAAATGAGATGGGACAGGGAGGGAGACAAACCATAAGACTCTTAATCTCAGGAAACAAACTGAGGGTTGCTGGAGGGGAGTTGGGGGGGGAATGGATAGGGTGGCTGAGTGATGGACATTGGGAGGATATGTGCTATGTTGAGCACTGTAAATTGTGTAAGACTGATGATTCACAGACCTGTACCCCTGAAACAAATAACACATTATATGATAACTAAAACAACAACAACAACAACAACAACAACAAAACCCTAACCCTCAATGTGATGGCATTAGGAGGTGAGGCCTTTGGGGAGTGATTAGGTGATGAGGGTGGAGCCCCCATGATAGAATTAGTGCTGTATAAGAAGAGACAAGAGAGAACTTAGTTTCTCTGCTCTCAACCATTTGTGGACACAGCAAGAAGTACCAACTAAATGCAATCCAGAAAGAGAGCCTTCACCAAGAACTTAACTGTGATGGCATCTTGATCTAGGACCTTCCAGCCTCTAGAACTGTGAGAAATAAATGTCTACTATTCAAGCACTCAGTCTATGGTAATTTCTTACGGCAGACAAGCGACAAAGACACTCTTGCCTTGTCTCCCAATCTATTCTTTGTTCAACAGCTAGAGTATCTTTTTAAACCACTTTATTGAGGTATTATTGACATATAAAAAACTACTGGCCATATTTAATGTATATAACTTTAGTGACTTTGGAGTTGACACTGTGAAACTATCACCATAATCTATACCATAAACACATCCAACATTGCCAAAACTTTCCTCCTGCTCTATATATTTACTTATGATGACAAGAACACTTAATATAAAATTTGCCTGTTTAGAAAATTAAGTATATAATATAGTATTTTTAGCTGTAGGCACTATACTGAATAGTAGATCTCTAAGTCTTACTCATCTTGTATAATTGAAACTACTTTTTGATTAATAACTCTTGGCCCCTTGCCACCACCAGCCCCTGATAACCAGTATTCTACTCTGTGATTCTGAATTTGACTACTTTATTCCTTATATAAGTGGCATCATGTAGTATTTGTCCTTCTGTGTCCAGCTGATTTCATTTAGCATAATGTCCTCCAGGTTCATCCAGTTGCAGATAGCAGAAGTTTCTTCCTTTTAAAGACTGAATAATGTCCTATTATACACATATATACACATCATTTTTAATCTATTCATCTGTGGGTAGACATTGAGGCTGCTTTTATGTTTTGCTATTGTGAACAATGTTGCAGTGAATACAAGAGTGCAGCTATCTCTTTGAGATTCTGATTTCAGTTCCTTTGGATATATACTCAGAAGTGGGATTGTTGTATCATATGGTGGTTCTGTTTTTTATTTTTTTGAGGGGACTCCATGCTGTTTTCCATGGTGGCTGCATCAATTTATACTTACATCAACAGTGTACATCCTCACCAAAAATTGTTTCTCTATATCCTCACTAATATTTGTTTTCTATTATATTTTTTGGTAATAGACATCCAAATAGATGTGAGGTGATATCTCATTGTGGTTTTAATTTGTATTTCTCTGATGATTAGTGATACTGAGTACATTCTCATGTGTTTCTTGGCCATTTTTACATCTTTTTTGAGAATAAACAAATTTGATAAAGTTGCAATATATAAAATCAAAGTACAAAGATCTGTTATGTTTCTATACACTAATAATGAACCATCTGAAAAGGAAATCAAGAAGACAATCCCATTTACTTTAACTTCAAAAACAGTAAGATGCTTAGGAATAAACTCAACCAAGGAAGTGAATCACTTGTATAACCCAAACTATAAAACATTGATAAAAGAATTTTAAAAACCTCACAAATAAATGGAAAGATACCCCATATTTGTGTATTGAAAGAATTAGTATTGATAAAAGATTCATACTATCCAGAATGATATCTGGATTCAATGAAAAATCCCAATTGTATTTTTTATAGAAATAGAAAATCTTAAAATTCATATAGAACCACAAAAGACCATGAATAGTCAAAACAATTTTAAACAAGAATAACAGAGCTGAAGGCATCACACTTTCTGAATTCAAAATGTTACACAGCTGATGGCTAATGATGTTGAACATTTTTTCATGTGTCTGCTAACCATTTTTATGTCTTCCTTGGAGAAGTGTCTCTTCATGTCCTCTGCCCTTTTTTTGACCTGATTATTTATTTTCTAGGTGTTGGGTTTGAGAAAGTCTTTGTGGATCTGAGATATCAGCTCCTTATCTATAGTGTCATTTACAAATATCTTCTCCCATTCCATGGGTTTCCTCTTCAACATCATTAACCATCAGAGAAATGAAAATCAAAACCAATGAAATGGGATGAAACCAGAAAGGAAGATGAACCATAACAGACTCTTAATCTCAGGAAACAAACTGAGTTGGGGGGGTCCTGTGGTGAGTGTTTGACGGGTGAATCACAGACCTGTACCCCTGAAACAAATAATACTTTATGTGTTAATAAAAAAGAAATACATTGAGATACCACATTACCCCAGTTAGAATGAAAAAATTGACAAGGCAAGAAACAACAAATTTTAGAGAGGTTGTGGAGAAAGGGGAGCCCTCTTACATTGTTGGTGGGAATGCAAGTAGGTGCAGCCACTTTGGAAAATAGTGTGGAGGTTCCTAAAACAGTTAAAAATAGAGCTTCCAACAGAAGAGGAAGCAAGATGGCAGAGGAGTAGGAGACTGAAATATCATCAGGTCCTAGGAATTAAACTAGATAATTATCAAACCATTCTGAACACCTATAAACTCAACAGGAGATAGAACAGAAGAAGAGCAGCAATTCTAACAACAGAAAATTGAACACTTCCCAGAAGGTAGGACCTGTGGAGAAATGAATCTGAAGTGATGGGAAGATAGACCTCCGGGGGAGGAGCCAGATCCTGGCAAGTGGTACAGCAGCGGAGCACAAAATCAGAACTTTTAGAAGTCAGCTCCACTGAGGGATGTTGCTCCAGAGGTTAAGTGGGAGGTGGAGCCCTCATGGGGACAGTCTCAGGACAAGCGGAGTCACAGAAAGACCTGGGGTGTCTGATTGTGGCAGAGCTCCCAGGTATCAGAATGGGGAAGCCAGCTGCACAGATGGAGTCAAGGAGGGGGAATCTCAGCTCAGGGTGACCTTAAACCATGATCCAAGGCACAGTCAGACCACTGCTTTTTGAGCAGGGACCCTACAAGTGGCAGATCTAGAGAGACCCCCTCCTTCCTCCTCCGGGAGGAGCAGTGTGGGAATGTGCTAAAGGAATCTGCTGGGTTCGGAGACTCTAAACAGGACCATGAGCCAGAGACAGAAATGCTCAGTCACAGGCTGGGAAGCACAGAGTGTGGCTGGAGACCAGGATGATGGGAAGGATTCACTACTTTTCTTTGAGGGTGCACTGAGTAGTGGGGCCCTTAGCTCTCAGCATCTAAGGGGTTGGAGATTTGGAGGCCACCATCCTCATTCTCAACCTCCAAAGATGTATGGAAAGTGTTCAGGGAACAAAAGCTCCTAATAACAAACCAGAGCAGATTGCTTAGCCTGGCCCTTGGCAAAGATGGTACAATTTCACCTCAGGCAAAGACACTTAAGAATCACAGCAAGAGGCCCCTCCCCCAGAAGATCAGCAAGAACATCCAGCCAAGACCAAGTTCACTAATTAATGAGAACAGCAAAACTCCAGAGCTAAGGGAAAGCAACACATAGAATTCATGGTTTTCCCCCCATGATCCTTTAGTCTTTCAAAGTTAAATTTTTTTAATTTTATTTTTTTCTTTTTCTATTTTTTTACCTTTTCCTCTTTACTATTTTAATGTTTGTAACTATTTTATCTTATCAATACCTTTTAAAAATCTTTTAAAATTTTCACTGTTATAGTCATATTTTATCCATTGATTGTATTTAACCTCATTTTTTGTATACATATAGGATTTTTTTTCATTAACATTTTGGGATACAATTTCCTCTAATAGATTAAAATATGCCCTAAATCTAGTGCATGGATTTGTTCTAGTCTCCAGCTTGATCACATTCTTTCCTCTATTTTTTTTTTTTTTTGCTTTTTTCCAACCAACTTCTTATCAATTCTTTTTTTAGAATCTTTTAAAATTTTCATATTTATAGCCATATTCCATCCTTTTATCTTGCTTACCCTTATTTTTGTGTATATTTATACATTTTTCTTTCTTTAAAATTTTGGGAGGTAGTTTCTTTTAAAGACCAGAATATACCCAAAATCAAGTGGGTGGATCCATTCTATTCACTAGTCCTGTGTGTGTGTGTGTGTGTGTGTATTCAGTCTTTTTTTTTTTTTAAATCTTTTCCCATTTTATTCTCTCCTGGTTTTGGGTCTCTTCTGATTTGATTATCATATATTTTTCTGGGGTCTTTGCCACCCTTTTACTATTTTGTTCTCTCATTCATTTATTCTTATCTGGATATAATGACAAGATGGAAAAACTCACCAAAAAAAAAAGAACAAGAGGCAGTACCAATGGCTAGGGACCTAATCAATACAGACATTAGTAATATGTCAGAAACTAGAGTTCAGAATGACGGATATCAAGGTGCTAGTTGAGCTTGAAAAAACATGGAAGATATTAGAGTATCCCTTTCTGAAGAAATAAAATCCCTTTCTGGAGAAATAAAAGAACAAAAATCTAATCAAGTTGAAATAAAAAAAGTTATTAATGAGGAGCAATAAAAAATGGAGGCTCTTACTGCTATGATAAATGAGTCAGAAGAGAGAATTAGTGATATAGAAGACCAAATGATGGGGGTGCCTGGGTGGCTCCATCATTAAACATCTGCCTTCAGCTCAGGTCATGATCTAAGCAAAGAGAGAGCCTAAAAGAAAGACCACAAAGGAACAGAGACAATATATAATAACAGCCACATTACAGGCAATACAATGGCACTAAATTCATATCTTTCAAAAGTTACCCTGAAAGTAAATGGGCTAAATGCCCCAATCAGGGTGTCAGAATAGATAAAAAATAGATTTTAAAATGGATTAAAAAAACACAAGACCCATATATATTCTGTCTACAAGAAATTCATTTTAGACCCAAAGACACTTCCAGATTGAAAGTGAGGAGGTGGAAAACAATTTACCATGCTAATGGACATCAGAAGAAAGCTGGGGTGGCAACCCTTATATCAGATCAATTAGATTTTAAGTCAAAGACTATAATAAGAGATGAGGAAGAGCACTGTATCATACTTAAAGTGTCTATCCAACAAGAAGATCTAACAATTTTAAATATCTAAGCCCCTAACATAGGATCAGCCAATTATATAAACCAATTAATAACAAAATCAAAGAAGTACATCCACAATAATACAATAATAGCAGGGGACTTTAAAACCCCCTCACTGAAATGGACAGATCATCTAAGCAAATGTTCAACAAGGAAATAAAGGCTTTCAATGACACACTGGACCCGATGGTCATCACAGATATATTCAGAACATTCCATCCCAGCAACAGAATCTACATTCTTCTCTAGTGCACATGGAACATTCTCCAGAATAGATCACATCCTGGGTCACAAATCAGGTCTCAACCAGTACCAAAAAAATTGGGATCATTCCCTGCATATTTTCAGACCACAATGCTCTGAAACTCAGGGAACTCAGTCTCAAGAGGAAAGGTAGAAAGAATTAAAATACATGGAGGTTAAAGAGCATCCTACTAAGGAATGAATGGGTCAACCAGGAAATTAAAGAAGAATTTAAAAGAAATCATGGAAACAAATGAAAATGAAAACACAACTGTACAAAATCTTTGGGACACAGCAAAGGTAGTCCTGAGAGGAAAGTATATAGGAATAGAAGCCTTTCTCAAGAAACAAGAAAGGTTTCAAGTATATAACATAAACCTACACCTAAAGGAGCTGGAGAAAGAACAGCAAAAAAAGTCTAAACTGAGCACAAGAGACATAATAAAGATCAGAGCAGCAATCAATGAAATAAAAAATGAATCTTGGAACACTGAAAAAATAAAATAAAGTTAAAAAAAAGAAATCAATGAAATAGAAACCAAAAGAACAGTAGAACAAATCAACAAAACTAGGAGCTGGTTCTTTGAAAGAATTAATAATATTGATAAACCCCTAGCCAGACTTATCAAAAAGAAAAGAGAAATTACCCAAATCAATAAAATCATGAATGAAAGGGGAGAGATCACAACCAACACTAAAGAAATACAAACAATTATGAGAACATATTATGAGCAACTATATGACAGCACATTTGACAATCTGGAAGAAATGGATTAATTCCTAGGGACATGTAAACTACCAAAACTGAAGCAGGAAGAAATATAAAATCCAAACAGACCCATAACCAGTAAGGAGATTAAAGCAGTAATCAAAAATCTCCCAACAAACAAGAGCCCAGAGCCAAATGGCTTCCCAGGGGAATTATACCAAACATTTAAAGAAGAATTAATACCTATCCTCCTGAAACTTTTCCAAAAAATAGAAATGAAAGAAAAACTTCCAAATTTACTTTATGAGGCCAGCATTACCTTGATCCCCAAACCTGACCCCATCAAAAAGGAGAATTACAGACCAATATCCTTGATGAACACGGATGCAAAAATTCTCACCAAAATACTAGGCAATAGGATCCAAAAGTACATTAACCATGACTAAGTGGGATTTATTCCTGGGCTGCAAGGTTGGTTCAACATCCACAAATCAATTAATGTGATGCAATACATTAATAAAAGAAAGAATAAGAACCATATTGTACTCTTAATAGATTCTGAAAAAAATTTGACAAAGTATAACATCCTTTTTATAAAAAAATTTTATTTATTTTTTTAAATTTCTTTTCAGTGTTCCAGAATTTATTGTTTATGCACCACACCCAGTGCTCCACGCAACACCTGCCCTCCATAATACCCATCACCAGGCTTCAAAGTGTAGTGGTAAAGGGCACATACCTCAATATCATCAAATCCATCAATGAAAAACCCACAGTAAATATCATTCTCAATGGGGAAAAACTGAGAGCTTTTCCCCTAAGGACAGGAACATGGCAGGGATGTCCACTAACACCTCTGCTATGCTACATAGTACTAGAAGTCCTAGCATCAGCAATCAGACAAAAAAAAGAAATAAAAGTCATCTGAATCAGCAAAGCAGAAGTCAAACTCTCACTCTTTGCACTCTTTCCACTTTATGTGGAAAACCCAAAAGACTCAACTCCAAAACTGTTAGAACTCACACAGGAATTCAGTAAAGTGTCAGGATATAAAATGAACGCTCAGAAACCAGTTGCATTTCTATATACCAACAGCAAGACAGAAGACAGAGAAATTAAGGAGTTGATCCCACTTAAAATTGCACCCCAAACCATAAGATACCTAGGTATAAATCTAATGAAAGAGACAAAGAATCTGTACTCAGAAAAGTATAAAGTACTCATGAAAGAAATTGAGGAAGACACAAAGAAATGGAAAAACATTCCATGCTCATGGATTGGAAAAACAAATATTGTGAAAATGTCTATGCTATGTAAAGCAATATACACATTTAATGCAATCCTTATGAAAACATCATCAGTTTTTTTTTCTCAAAGAAATGGAACAAATAATCCTAGAATTTGTATGGAACCCGAAGAGACACCAAATAGCCAGAGGAATGTTGAAAAAGAAAACCAAAGTTGGCAGCATCACAATTCCAGATTTCAAGCTCTATTACAAAGCTGTCATCACCAAGACAGTATGGTACTGGCACAAAAACAGACACATAGATCAATGGAACAGAATAGAGAGCCCAGAAATGGACCCTCAACTCTATGGTCAACTAATCTTCAACAGAGCAAGAAAGAATGTCCAGTGGAAAAAAGACAGTCTCTTCAACAAATGGTGTTGTGAAAATTGGACAGCCACATGCAGAAGAACGAAACTGGAGCATTTCCTTACACCCCACACAAAAATAGACTCAAAGATTCAACAATTATGTATATTTTTCAGTGCTCATCAAGACAAGTGTACTCTTAATCCCCTTCACTTATTTCACCCCTCTCCCTACCCACCTCTCCTCTTGCAACCACCAGTTTGCTCTGTATAGCTAAGAGTATGGGTTTTTTTGTGTGTGTCTTTTTTTTTCTTTGTTCATTTTTTTGTTTCTAAATAACACACGTGAGTGAAGTCATAAGGTATTCGTCTTTCTCTGACTGAGTTTATTTCACTTAACGTTATACTTTCTAGCTCCATCTATATTGCTGCAAATGGAAAGACTTCATTCTTTTTTATGGCTAAGTAATATTCTGGTGTGTGTGTGTGTGTGTGTGTGTGTGTGTGTGTGTGTGTGTGTATAGTTAGATGATTTTTGACATGGGTGTCTAGAATACACAATGGGAAAGGATAGTCTCTCTAATAAATGTTATTGGGTAAACTGGACAACTACATGCAAAAAATGAAATTGGACTTTTATCTTATACCATACACACAAATCAACTTACAATGGATTAAAGAGTTGAAACTGTAAAACTCCTAGAAGAAAGCAGAGGGAAAACGTTTATTGACATGGGCTTTAGTGATGGTTTATTAGATATAACACCAAAACAATATGCAACAAAAGCAAAAATAGAAAAGTAGGATTACATTGAACTAAAAGGTTTTTGTACCACAAAGGAAACAATCAAAATGAAAAGGCAAATTATTTGCAAATAATATATCTGATATAGAGTGATTTAAAAATGCAAACAACTTTAACAGTATGCTTTTCAAACCTTCCATGGCTGTTTACTACAGGAATAAAATTCACTTCTTATCTTGACCTCCAAGATTCTGAGTTACCTAGCTTCACCTATTACTCCAACCTCATCTGGGTCCAGTCTCTTGTCATTCCTCATGTGCCAGCCCCATGGGCCTTTCCCCTTCTTTTTCCTTAAACAGATCAAACTCAGTCTATATTTAGGGCTTTGGAGCTTACTTTTCTACTTGCTTGAAAAACTCTACCTCTCAGATCACTATATGACTGACTCCTTCTTGCTAATTACTCTCCACTCAATTGTTATTTCCTTAGAGAGACCCTCTCTGAACTAGCCAACCTAAAGTAGCTATGAGCTACTTTAGGGTTATGAGCACAATGCCTTGAACTTTCTTCCTTATGACTCATCACTCTGAGTTATCTCTGTATGTGTATTTGTTTACTTGCTTATTGTGCATCTTTTTTTACTTAAATGTAAGCTCCACAGGGCCAAGACATTATCTAGCTTGACCTTCACTGTATTTCTAGTGCCTGACACTCAGCAGGCACTCAGGAAATGTTTGGGAAGTGAATGAATAAATGAATTAATGATGCATAGAAATAATCCAGGGAAAGGTAATTATGAGGAAGACAAACCTATCCAGTCCCCTAGGCAGAGGTAGACACCCTGGTCTGTTATCCCTCCTGCTATGATCATATGTTATGATGTACTTGCTACAAGGCCAACTTCTCTCAATAGATGTTAAACTCAATGAGGGCCAGGATCATTCCTGTCTTATTCATCACTGTATGCTTTGTATCTCAGTTTGTCTGGTACATAGGTGGTCTTCAATAATTTTTTGTTGGTTCACTGAATGATTAAATCTCTCCTTCTCAATTAATGGAACATAGATGGAATGAAACCCAACACATCTATCTTTCATAAATGGGAAAGTTGAGACTCAGGGATATTTATCCACCATCACACCTGAGTCAGGCCATAATGCAGGTCTTAGCAGCAGAACTCTTTTCCTGTAAATGATTCAAAAGTTGGCTCAACTAAGATAGCTTTTCAAAGGTGAGCAGCTAAGCAAACAGAAGGCCAATCCATCATTTTTGCTTGGAAATGAAGGGAATCTTGTTATAGAGGTAAAGGGCATATTCAAAGAAATGCCACATCTTCTAGGACAAGATTCGCCTGGACAAGATAGAGGAATAGAGCAGCTATGTTGAGGCCTGGTATGCACCTGCCAGCACTAATAGTATTCAGGTTATATTTCTACTCTTTGAGTGCATCCCCTTCCCAGAAACACCAGCCATATGCCCCTATCTTGTAGCAGGTGTTCTTACCAGCTTTTGATGGAAGGGATTACTGGCAACATCAATGTTTTCTGAGAAAGCCTTGCAGAGTTCTTAAGAAGATGTTAAGTAGACACAATTTAGAGTAAAACAGATCTAGATTTGAATCCTGTATTTTCTACTTACAAAATGACTGTAGCCAAGAGATTCACCTTTCTGAACCTCAGATACCTCCTCTATAATTTGTGTATAGTAAGAATAAGATTTCCTATGCAGGGCTTTGTGAGAATTAGGTGAGATCATATGAGTAACTGGTAAACTGTGCAGCTCTGTGTTCATGCTTTTCTTGTATCTTTAAAAGATACCTTGTTTGCATTTAAATGATTGCTTATGTTCTTTGAGGACAAAATTTTCTTTTTTTTTTAAGATTTTTATTTATTTATTTATTTGACAGACAGAAATCACAAGTAGGCAGAGAGGCAGGCAGAGAGAGAGGGGGAAGCAGGCTCCCCACTGAGCAGAGAGCCCGATGTGGGGCTTGATCCCAGGACCCTGAGATCACGACCTGAGCCGAAGGCAGAGGCCCAACCCACTGAGCCACCCAGACGTCCCAGGAGAAAACTTTTTATTTCATCCCTGAGCATCTCATTTGTGCCCAGTACAGAGCAGGGCAGAGAGTGTGTGCCAGTGCAGGCTGTGACCCTGTCTTGGATATAAGACTCAAGGGAAATAGGAAGAGCTGTTGCCAACAGGTTGGCACACTTGGGTCTTTATGTGAATGTAGTTGAAGTAGTGGGTAGCATGCCTAACTTTAAGGGGACAGGCAGACTAAGCTTCCGTCCAGGCAGAATGGTTTGTGATAATGCAGTTTGCCTTATGGAAGTTACAGTACATGAAAGCAAACCCAATGCTGAACCCAGAGCTTCCCAGAATACATTCAGAGATGGTGACATGTAGTTACTTACCATTACCCCTGTCCCAATCTAAGTCAATTCTAAGAACCTAGCTTACTAGCAATAAACCTAATAGGAATGGAGCCAGGCCAGAAAGTCATGGCTCTTGTGTTTTTAGCTGCTGGTAGGAAGTCTGTGGATTGGTAATCTGAAGGGTGGGCAGGGAATAGACATGACTGAAACAAAGCAGGTTGTGGAGAAAGGGTTGATTTAGATCACTGTTAGATTAAAGATCTTGCATAGAAAGGGAGCCAAAAACAAAGCCTGCTCCTTGGCTGCAGCCTGAGCTACAAATTACCACCCAAACAACTTAGAGTCACTCAAAATACAAGACTGCAATGGATTCAAAAGCTGTTTCTTTTTTGCCTGAAGTAGAGGCAAGCTTGCCTTTGGAGAAGAAACTCATTTCATTGGAAGCATCATTCTGAGCAGCTATATTGATTATGCCCATAGCAAATATTGATATAAGGTAAACCTTGAACCAGCACCCAGGTTTTTGTGGCCTCCTCATCTATCACAAGCCTCAGCCACTCTACAGCCATGCCTATGAGGAAGTATAGAGAAAGCTATTCACTGGCACAATTAAGTTGGGGAGAAGACAGTCATCAAATATGGTAATGCCTAATAATTGACTTTAAATTTGGTACCCGGCAAGACTTTATTCTATTACTTATTCCTTCTCTTCTGCCTTTATCTCCCTTGAATTTTCATTCCTACCCAATGACTGTTCTAACCTTCTCCTTTTTACCACCAAATTTTTGAAAGAAGTGGTCTGTTCTCATTCTTTCTTTTTTATATTTTATTTTATATTTTAAAAATTTCATTTTATTTTTTTAGTATGCCAATATTCATTGTTTATGTTCTTCTTCTTTCTTGAAGGCATAACAATAAAGTTACCACTGCCAGCACCACCACCACTCTATCTGGATATCCAACAAGCAGTTTAAATCCCACATGGTTAAAAATTGATCTCCTGCACACTTCCAGTGTTCCAGTCTCAGTTAATTCTGTATTTAGCACTCAGTTGGCCAAACTAAAATGTGGGTGTTATCCTTTACCTACCTCTCCCTTGCCTCATGCCATCTCTCATCCCCTGCTACTTAATGTCATTGCTCTCAAGATAGACAAAAATGCTTAATATGGTCTACAAATATTTGCATGTTCTGACCCCTATCTGTCAGTTCCATTGTAGTTTGTACCATATTCTCCTTTGATCATGCTATTTAAATCATAATGATTTTATTTCTGTTCCTTGAACACACCATTGCTTCCGTATCTGGCCTCAAGTCCCCCTTAGACCATGTACTTCTTTTTTAGAGAACTTTTAGAAACATTAATAAACTTTATTTCTTAGAACAGTTTTACATTTACAGAAAAGTTGAGCAGATAGTACAGAGAGTTCCCATATACCTTTATGCTGAACACAGTTTTTCCTGTTATTAACATCTTGCATTGGTATGGAATTTTCATTGCAATAATGAACCAATATTTATTCAGATTTTCTTACTTTTTATTTATTTATTTATTTATTTATTATTATTATTTTTTTTATTTCCAGCGTAACAGTATTCATTATTTTTGCACCACACCCCGTGCTCCATGCAATCCGTGCCCTCTATAATACCCACCACCTGGTACCCCAACCTCCCACCCCCCGTCCCTTCAAAACCCTCAGATTGTTTTTCAGAGTCCATAGTCTCTCATGGTTCACCTCCCCTTAACTAATGCCCTTTTTGTGTTCCAAAATACTATACTATATTTCGTTGTCTAAATATATGTCTCCATAGACTTTTCCTGGTTGGACTATTTCTCAGACTTTCCTTGTTTTTGGTGACTTTGGTTAACGTTTTGAGGAGGATTTATCCAGTATTTTGTAGAAAGCCCAACCATTGAGATTTGTCTGATGTTTTCTCATGATTAGACAGGAGTTATGATATTTGGGAGCAAAATTTCAGAAGTAAAATAACATTTTCATCACATCATTTCAAGGCAACACACTATCTACCTGATTTATGATAGTTGAGGTTGACCTTGATCACCTGGCTAAAGTAGTGCTTGTTAGGATTCTAAATTTTAAAATGATTGTTCTCCCTCTGCTTTTCATACTGTCCTCTTTGTAAAGACATCAATATGTGCAACCTTCACTTAAGGAGTGAAGGTTCTTTTCTTTTAGTATCTATACAATTTATTTGTAATTCCTGTGCATGAGAGGCTATCTCTTGTCCCCCATCTATTAACTTATTCAGTCAGTTATTTATATCACTATGGACTCATGAATATTTACTTTATACTTTGGGTTAAATTCCAATATTATTTTATTTTGTTGCCTAAATTATTCCAGCTTTGGCCATTGAGAAGTATTTCTGTTGGCTCCTGTGTCATTTTGACATGTTCCATCATAGTGGGATTTTGTTGTTTCGTTTTCAGCACTTCTTTTTTAAAGGGTAAAATTAATATTTTATTGTCACTTATAATAAGATGGCAGTTGAGTATATGGTCTTCATTTGACCTTTCCTTTTTGTAAATAAACAAAATGATAAATTTTAAATAGCCAATGGCTCGTTACATTTTCAGAGAATGTAATTAGGTTAATTCATTATTGGTGGCTTCAAGTTTTCCCTCATTAGCACCAGAAAATTCACTCACATTTTGTCCCTTAAAAAAAAAACTGGGGGGCACCTGGGTGTCTCAGTGGGTTAAGCCTCTGCCTTCGGCTCGGGTCATGGTCCCAGGGTCCTGGGATCGAGCCCTACATCCAGCTCTCTGCTCAGTAGGGAGCCTGCTTCCTCCTCTCTTTCTGACTGCTGCTCTGCCTATTTCTGATCTCTCTCTCTATCAAATAAATAAATAAAATCTTAAAAAAAAAACTGGAAGGGTGGGGTGCCTGGGTGGCTCAGTGGGTTAAGCATCTGACTCTTGATTTTGGCTCCGGTCATGATCTCAAGGTTGTGAAATGGAGCCCTGTGACAAACCCTGTGCTGAGTGTGGAGTCTGTGTTAAGATACTCTCTTTCCCTCTGCCCCTACCCCACCCCCTCCCTCTTTAAAAACAAAACAAAACAACAGAAAACTGGAAGGTTGGCATGCATTTGACTTCACATTCTGAAGCAGCATCCTGACAGTCATACACATCTACTTCAAGGGATACCACATTGGAATACTTCGAAGAGAGAGAATGAAAGAAAGGCTTTTCAAGGCTCATACCATGTGGCTGAGATGTCAACTACAACTAGTTTATCTCTTGCACTGTTCAAGGCTTATGGAAAATCATACTTGCTCTTTATTGGCTTCACCACTTTGGCAGTTGGAGTCCGCCAAATAATGGTAAGGACTGATGAATGTGGATCCAAAAATGCCAGACAGATCTTGCAAAGCATACAGCCTGCCTTCTCTTTATAGAAACTAGCACTTATTTAAAAAAAACCAATTATTTATGTATTTGACTTTTTATTTGAATATAGCTGACACACAAACAGATGGTTGCCAGAGGAAAGGGGGCCTAGAGGATGGACAAAATGGGTGAAGAGATGTGGGAGATACCCACTTCAAGTTATGAAATGAATAAGCCACAGGAAGAAGAGGCACAGCATTGGGAATATAGTCAATAACATTGTTAGGGTGTTTTGTAGGGACTGATGGTAGCTAAACTTGTGCTGACCACAGTATAACATACAGACTTGCCGAAACACTATGTTGTACACCCAAAGCCAATGCTTTTGGCATTTCTTTATTTTCTGGTCCTACAAGATACTTGGCTTATCTTGTATATTTCTTAACCCAGTCCTAGAAGCAGCTGTTTCTCCAAGGATTTCTTGGTTCTTTTTATTGGAGAAAGGTATTAGGAACCAAGATCTAGGTGCTAGGTATGCTTGCTGTAGTATACTTTTATTAGTTGCAATTTTACATCTGTTTGATTATTTAATGAATGTCTTTCTCATCCACAAGGTGTTCTAGTACAGTAGGGACTGAGTATGCTTTCGCTTCTGTTATGTTCCCAGTGCCAAGCACAGGCTCTGTCACATAATATGCATTTAATAAATACTTTCTAGATGAAATAGTGTTTATATTTCATGGAAATGTCATCCTTATTTTCATCCAGGACAGATATATCAGAGTAATCTAAGTCTCCATCATCCTTTTCAGTCTTCATTTCCAATCATTAAGTCCTGATAATTTCTAGAATGCATTTTCTAATTTTCACTTTAGCACTGCATTGATTCAAGTGCTTATTTCTTATCTACAGACAACAATAGCATCCCATGTAGTATCCATACTTCCAGTTCAATCTATAATTCATATTGGTAGAAACGGACAAACTCCTTCTAGAATTTATATGAGAATATGAAGGACCTGGAAAATGTGAAGCAATACTGAAAAATATAAGCAAAGTTGAAGGATTAACCTTTACCTGACTTCAAGCTTTTCTCTAAAGCTATATTAATCAAGATAGTGTGTTACTGGCATAAGTATTGACCAATATAACACTGTGACAGAATAAAGATCTCAGAATAGACGTTTATACAGTCATTTTATTTTTAACAAAGGTGCCAAAGCAACATAATGAAAAAGGAAAAATGTTTTTAACAAAAGGAATTTAAGTAACTGTTCATCCATATGAACAAATGAACTTTGAACCTAGCCTCATACCATACACAAAAACTAATTTAGCATGGATCAGGGACCGACACATACAGTGAAATGACATAAACCTTTTAAAGGAAATTATAGAAGAATATTTTTTCCACTTGGAAGTAGTCAGTTTCTTAGACAGGATATAGAAACCAGAAACAATGAGAGAAATTAATAGATTGGACTTCATAAAATTTTAAAACTTCTGTTTATCAAATGACACCACTAACAAAATGAATGGGCAAAATGTATACTGGAGGAAATTATTTTTAAAAACTTATATTTGATAAGGGACTGGCATTCAGGATATGTAAAGAGCTTCTATAACTCTATAATAAAAAGACAAACAAAAATGGGCAAAAACGGGGGGAGGAGTCAAGATGGCAGAGAAGTAGCAGGCTGAGACTACATCAGGCAGCAGGAGATCAGCTAGATAGCTTATCAAACCATTGCAAACACCTGCAAATCCAATGAGAGATTGAAGAGAAGAAGAACAGCAATTCTAGAAACAGAAAATCAACTACTTTCTGAAAGGTACGACCAGTGGAGAAGTGAATCCAAAGTGACAGGAAGATAGACCGTGGGGGGAGTGGCCGGCAAACGGCAGAGCAATGGAGCACAAAAACAGACTTTTAAAAGTATGCTCCACTGAGGGACATAGCTCCTGAGGCTAAACCGGGGTGAAGCTCACGCGGGGCCAGCAGGGCCCTATGTCCCACAGGGTCACAGAAGGATTGGGGGTGTCTGAGTGTTGCAGAGCTCACAGGTATTAGACTGGGGAAGCCGGCTACAGAAACAGAACCGAGGAGTGAGCTCTCAGCTCGGGTTTACCTTGAACCGATCGCAGGCTGGGTGAGCTTGGAGAGCGGCCAAAGGCCAGGGAGATGGGAGTGATTGGGCTCTTTTCTCTGAGGGTGCACTGAGGGGTTGGGTCCTGAGCTCTAAGCTCCTCTGGGCCGGAGACTGGGAGGCCGCCATTTTCATTCCCGTCCTCCGGAACTCTACAGAAAGCATTCAGGGGACAAAAGCTCCCCAAAGCGAACCCAAGCAGATTATTCAGCCCGGCCCCTGGTAAGGACAGGGCAATTCCACCTCAGGCAAAGACACTTGAGAATCACTACAACAGGCCCCTCCCCCAGAAGATCAACAAAAATTCCAGCCAAGGATTTTGGCTTCCACCTACCAAGGGGAGCAGCAGAATTCCAGTGGAGGAGAAAGCAAAGAAAGAACTAATGGCTTTCTCCCCATGATTCTTTAGACTTGTGGTTAATTTAATTTTTTAAAATTTAGTTTTTTTCTTCTGCTATTTTTTTTAACTTTTACCCTTTTCTTTCTTAATGTTTTTTAAACTAGTTTATCTAATATATATATATATATTTTTTTTTCTTTTCTATATTTTTTCTTTATTTGTTTTTTTTTTAATTTTTTTTTCCTGAACTTCTTTTTATCCCCTTTCTCCCTCCCACGATTTGGGGTTTCTTCTGACTTGGTTAAAGCGCATTTTCCTGGGGTCTTTGCCACCCTTTCAGTATTTTATTTGCTCCTTCATATACTCTTATCTGGACAAAATGACAAGGTGGAAAAACTCACCACAAAAAAAAAGAACAAGAGGCAGTACCAAAGGCTAGGGATCTAATCAATACAGACATTGGTAACATGTCAGATCTAGAGTTCAGAATGACGATTCTCAAGGTTCTGGCTGGGCTCAAAAAAGGCGTGGAAGATATTAGAGAAACCCTCTTGGGAAGATAAAAGCCCTTTCTGGAGAAATAAAAGAACTAAAATCTAACCAAATTAAAATTAAAAAAGCTATTAATGAGGTGCAATAAAAAATGGAGGCTCTTACTATTAGGATAAATGAGGCAGAAGGAAGAATTAGTGATATAGAAGACCAAATGACAGAGAATAAAGAAGCTGAACAAAAGAGGGACAAACAGCTACTGGACCACAAGGTGAGAATTCGAGAGATAAGTGATACAATAAGATGAAATTAGAATAATTAGAATTATTATAGAGGGCACGGATTGCATGGAGCACAGGGTGTGGTGCAAAAATAATGAATACTGTTATGCTGGAAATAAAATAAAATAAAATAAAATAAAATAAAATAACACATTTAAGAATTAGAATTAGAATAATTGGGATTCCAGAAGAAGAAGAAAGAGAGAGGGGAGCAGAAGGTATATTAGAGAGAATTATTGTAGAGAATTTCCCTAATATGGCAAAGGGAACAAGCATCAAAATCCAGGAGGTACAGAGAACCCCCCTCAAAATCAACAAGAATAGGTCCACACCCCATCACCTAATAGTAAAATTTACAAGTCTTAGCAACAAAGAGAAAATCCTGAAAGCAGCCCAGGAAAAGAAGTCTGTAACATACAAGGGTAAAAATATTAGATTGGCAGCAGACTTATCCACAGAGACCTGGCAGGCCAGAAAGAGCTGGCATGATATATTCAGAGCACTAAACGAGAAAAACATGCAGCCAAGAATACTATATCCAGCTAGGCTATCATTGAAAATAAAAGGAGAGATAAAAAGCTTCCAGGACAAACAAAAACTGAAAGAATTTGCAAACACCAAACCAGCTCTACAGGAAATATTGAAAGGGGTCTTCTAACCAAAGAGAGAGCCTAAAAGTAGTAGATTGGAAAGGAACAGAGACAAAATACAGTAACAGTCACCTTACAAGCAATACAATGGCACTAAATTCATATCTTTCACTAGTTACCCTGAATGTTAATGGGCTAAGTGCCCCAATCAAAAGACACAGGGTATCAGAATGGATTAAAAAAAATCAAAACCCATCAATATATTGCCTACAAAAACACATTTTAGATCCTAAGACACCTCCAGATTTAGTGAGGGGGTGGAAAACAATTTACCATGCTAATGGACATCAGAAGAAAGCTGGGATGGCAATCTTTATATCAGATAAATTAGATTTTAAGCCAAAGATTATAATAAGAGATGAGGAAGGCCACTATATCATACTCAAAGGGTCTGTCCAACAAGAAAATCTAACAATTTTAAATATCTATGCCCCTAACATGGGAGCAGCCGACTATATAAACCAATTAATAACAAAATCAAAGAAACACATCGACAATAATACAATAATAGTAGGGGACTTTAACACTCCTCTCACTGAAATAGATCATCCAAGCAAAAGATCAACAAGGAAATAAAGGCCTTAAATGACACACTGGACCAGATGGACATCACAGATATATTCAGAACATTTCATCCCAAAGCAACAGAATGCACATTCTTCTCTAGGGCACATGGAACATTCTCCAGAAGAGATCACATCCTGGTCCTAAATCAGATCTCAACCGGTATGAAAAGATTGGGACCATTCCCATATTTCAGACCACAATGCTCTGAAGCTGGAACTCAATCACAAGAGGAAATTTGAAAAGAACCCAAATACATGGAGACTAAACAGGATCCTTCTAAAGAATGAATGGGTCAACCAGGAAATTAAAGCGGAATTGAAAAAATTCATGGAAACAGATGATAATGAAAACACAACGGTTCAAAATCTGTGGGACACAGCAAAGGCAGTCCTGAGAGGAAAATATATAGCAGTACAAACCTTTCTCAAGAAACAAGAAAGGTCTCAAATACACAACCTAACCCTACACCTAAAGGAGCTGGAAAAAGAACAAGAAAGAAACCCTAAATCCAGCAGGAGAAGAGAAATCATAAAGATCAGAGCAGAAATCAATGAAATAGAAACAACAACAACAAAAACAAACAATAGATCAAATCAATGAAACTAGGAGCTGGTTCTTTGAAAGAATTAATAAGATTGATAAACTCCTGGCCAGACTTATCAAAAAGAAAAGAGAAAGGACCCAAATAAATAAAATCATGAATGAAAGAGGAGAGATCACAACTAACACCAAAGAAATACAAACAATTATAATAACATACTATGAGCAACTCTACGCGAACAAATTGGACAATCTGGAAGAAATGGATGCATTCCTAGAGACATATAAACTACCACAACTGAACCAGGAAGAAATAGAAAATCTGAACAAACCCATAACCAGTAAGGAGATTGAAACAGTCATCAAAAATCTCCAAACAAACAAAAGCCCAGGGCCAGATGGCTTCCCAGGGGAATTCTACCAAACATTTAAAGAAGAACTAATTCCTATTCTCCTGAAACTGCTCCAAAAAATAGAAATGGAAGGAAAACCTCCAAACTCATTTCATGAAGCCAGCATCACCTTGGTCCCAAAACCAGAAAAGGATCCCATCAAGAAAGAGAATTACAGACCAATATCCTTGATTAACACAGATACGAAAATTCTCACCAAAATACTATCCAATAGGATTCAACAGTACATTAAAAGGATTATTCACCACGACCAAGTGGTATTTATTCCAGGGCTGCAAGGTTGGTTCAACATCCGCAAATCAATCAATGTGATACAACACATTAATAAAAAAAAGAACAAGAACCATATGATACTCTCAATAGATGCTGAAAAAGCATTTGACAACGTACAGCATCCCTTCCTGATCAAAACTCTTCAAAGTGTAGGGATAGAGGCCACATACCTCAATATCATCAAAGCCATCTATGAACAACCCACCGCAAATATAATTCTCAATGGAGAAAAACTGAAAGCTCTTCCGCTAAGGTCAGGAACACGGCAGGGATGTCCATTATCACCTCTGCTATTCAACATAGTACTAGAAGTCCTAGCCTCAGCAATCAGACAACAAAAAGAAATTAAAAGATCCAAATTAGCAAAGAAGAAGTCAAACTATCACTCTTTGCAGATATGATACTATATGTGGAAAACCCAAAAGACTCCACTCCAAAACTGCTAGAACTTGTATAGGAATTCAGTAAAGTGTCAGGATATAAAATCAATGCACAGAAATCAGTTGCATTTCTCTACACTAACAACAAGACAGAAGAAAGAGAAATTAAGGAGTCAATCCCATTTACGATTGCACCCCAAACTATAAGATATCTAGGAATAAACCTAACCAAAGAGGATAAGAATTTATACTCAGAAAACTATAAAGTACTCATGAAAGAAATTGAGGAAGACACAAAGAAATGAAAAATGTTCCATGTTCCTGAATTGGAAGAACAAATATTGTGAAAATGTCTATGCTCCTAAAGCAATCTACACATTTAATGCAATTCCTATCAAAGTACCATCCATCTTCTTCAAAGAAGTGGAACAAATAACCCTAAAATTTATATGGAACCAGAAAAGACCTCGAATAGCCAAAGGAATATTGAAAAAGAAAGCCAAAGTTGGTGGCATCACAATTCCGGACTTCAAGCTCTACTACAAAGCTGTCATCATCAATACAGCATGGTACTGGCACAGAAACAGACACATAGATCGATGGAACAGAATAAAGAGCCCAGAAATAGACCCTCAACTCTATGGTCAACTAATCTTTGACAAAGCAGGAAAGAATGTCCAATGGAAAAAAGACAGCCTCTTCAATAAATGGTGTTGGGAAAATTGGATGGCCACATGCAGGGAAAATGAAATTGGACCATTTCCTTAACACCACACATGAAAATAGATTCAAAATGGATGAAGGACCTCAATGTGAGAAAGGAATCCATCAAAATCCTTGAGGAGAACACAGGCAGCAACTTCTTTGACCTCAGCCGCAGCAACATCTTCCTAGGAACATTGCCAAAGGCAAGAGAAGCAAGGGCAAATATCAACTATTGGGATTTCATCAAGATCGAAAGCTTTTGCACAGCAAAGGAAACAGTTAACAAAATCAAAAGACAACTGACAGAATGGGAGAAGATATTTGCAAACGACATATCAGATAAAGGGCTAGTGTCAAAAATCTATAAAGAACTTAGCAAACTCAACACCCAAAGAACAAAGAATTCAATCAAGAAATGGGCAGAAGACATGAACGACATTTCTGCAAAGAAGACATCCGGATGGCCAACAGACACATGAAAGAGTGCTCCACATCACTCGGTATCAGGGAAATACAAATCAAAACCACAATGAGATACCACCTCACACCGGTCAGAATGGCTAAAATTAACAAGTCAGGAAATGACAGATGCTGGCAAGGATGCAGAGAAAGGGGAACCCTCCTACACTGTTGGTGGGAATGCAAGCTGGTGCAGCCACTCTGCAAAACAGCATGGAGGTTCCCCAAAAAGTTGAAAATAGAACTACCCTATGACCCAGCAATTGCACTACTGGGTATTTACCCTAATGATACATACGTAGTGATCCGAAGGGGCATTTGCACCCGAATGTTTATAGCAGCAATGTCTACAATAGCCAAACTATGGAAAGAACCTAGATGTCCATCAATAGATGAATGGATCAAGAAGATGTGGTATATATACACAATGGAATACTATGCAGCCATCAAAAGAAATGAAATCTTGCCATTTGTGATGACGTGGATGGAATTAGAGAGTATCATGCTTAATGAAATAAGTCAATCTCCCTGATATGAGGAAGTGGAGATGCAACGTTGGGGGTTAGGGGGATAGGAGAAGAATAAATGAAACAAGATGGGATCGGGAGAGAGACAAAGCATAAGTGACTGTTAATCTCACAAAACAAACTGAGGGTTGCTGGGGGGAGGGGGGTCAGGAGAGGGTGGTGGGGTTCTGGACATTGGGGAGGGTATTGCTATGGTGAGTGCTGTGAAGTGTGTAAACCTGGGATTCACAGGCCTGTACCCCTTGGGATAAAAATACATTATATGTTTATTTAAAAAAATACAAAAATACAAAAAATGGGCAAAAATATTTGAACAAATACTTTACAAAAGATATACAAATGGCCAATAAGCACTTGAAAAATTGCTTACATCATTATTCATCTTGGAAATGAAAATGAAAAGCACAATGAGACACCACTACACACTCACCAGAATAGTTAAAAATGAAATGACTGACAATACTAGATATTGATGAGGATGTGGAAAAATGAACTGTCACACATTTTTGGTAAGAATGTAAAATTATATAATCACTTTGGTAAAGGGTCTGATAGTTTCTTATAAAACTCAGCACGCACTTACCCTGTGACCTAAACATTCAACTCCTAGGTATTTATGCAAGAGCCATGAAAATACATACCTATAAAAAGAATCACACAAGAATATTCATAGCAGCTTTATAAATAATAGCTTACTACTGGAAACAACCCAGACATCCATCAATGTAACAACATTAAACTAGATAGACAAATATGCACAAAATGGATACACAAAAGGGATTAACAAACTGTGGCATATTCATCCAATAGAGCACTGCTTAGCAATAAAAAATAATTACTGACTCATGCAACATCCTTGATGAATACCAAAAGCATCACCTTGAATGAAATAATCTAGATACAAAAGACTCTACATTGTTGTTCAGATTCAAATTTCTGCTTTCTCCAGATGACACTGTAAAAGAGAATAATACTAGATTATGGCTTGCTGTTTTCTTTTTATCTTCCCTTCCCTTCCATTCCCTTCTTTTCCTTTCCTTCTTCCTTTTCTGTCTTCTACATGACAAGATCTAAGTCAGTTTTCCCCCTGAATTTTTATCTATTTATCTCAGCATATTTTTTTAAAGATTTTATTTATTTATTTTAGAGAGAGAGTGAGGGAGAGCATGAGCAGGGAGAGAGGCAGAGGGAGAGGGAAGAGAAGTAGACTCCCTGCTGAGCAGGTAGCCCCATGTGGGGCTTGATTCCAAGACCCTGGGATCATGACCAGAGCTGAAGGCAGATGCTTAACTGACTGAGTCACCCATTAGCTGCTATCTCAACATATTTATATTCTAATTTGAGATGTCTACTTTATTTTTTTATTATGGTATGTTAGTCACCATATAGTACATCATTAGTTTTTGATGTAATGTTCCAAGATTCGTCGTTTGCATATAACACACAGTTCTCCATGCAATACTCTCCTTCCTTAATATCCAGTACCGGCTAACCCATCTCCCCACCCTCCTCCCCTCTAAAACCCTTCATTTGTTTCCTTTATTATATACTAATTTATATTTGAGCCTGCTTTATATCTATTATCTACACTAGTCTTTTGTGTCATGTCTCATAATGATTGTGACTTCAAAATATATTTTATTATCTGTTAGATCAAGTGTCCCCTTATTTGTTTTTAAAATATATTTTTAGTGGGGCGCCTGGGTGGCTCAGTGGGTTAAAGCCTCTGCCTTCAGCTCAGGTCATGATCCCAGGATCCTGGGATCGAGCCCCACATCGGGCTCTCTGCTTGGCAGGGAGCCTGCTTCCTCCTCTCTCTGCCTGCCTCTCTGCCTATTGTGATCTCTGTCTGTCAAATGAATAAATAAAATCTTTAAAAAAAAATAAAATATATTTTTAGCTATATCAGTTGTTTATATTCCTGATCAGCTTTAGAATTATCCTGTCTAGGTTCTTAAAAATCCAGTTAGGATTATATTAAATATATAGATTGATTTGCGGAGAGTTGATATTTCTTTGATAACAAGGATAATGAGGTTTCACATATAGGAATAAGCTCTCTTTCTGCATTTGTTATACATAAGCAATGAATCTTGGAACACTACATCAAAAACTAATGATGTACTATATGGTGACTAACATAACATACATAATTTTTTAAAAATATCTCCTTAAATGGTGATAGAATTTTATAGTGTTTGTCATATAAGTAAAATTTGAAATGGCCAATGAGGCAGAGATATAGGAAGACAGGGTCTGACCACTAGTCCCAAGCTCCTCACTGAGCAGAGAGCTAGCCTGCGAATAACAAAACACAAGGATCCTTCTCTCTCTCCCCATGTGGTACCATTCCCTCCCTTCTGGTTGAGCCCCATTGGCTGGTAGGACATTCACTAGTCATTTGTATACTCTTTCTTCATCTTTATTCCAGAAATTCATTTGGGGAAGAGGGAAATGTTCTATAGCTGCATTATCCAGTATTGTAGCCACTATTGAACAATGTTGATCTAGAACATTGATTTCTAGGTAAGCTTGGGATTTGGGAGGTCGTATGAAGATTTTGATTAATCATATGAGCACTTGGGCCACCAAATATACAGCAACAGGATTTTCTTAATTGTCTTTGGTCCCAATCCCCATATGTACTAATTCCATTTATGGACAGGTTCTTCTTGACCTCTCTTGTGGGCTATAACCTCTATAGCCAGAGGTTATAGCTCTGGAGCAATCCCAGCTTAGAGAATTCTGATGACTCTTTAGACAGAGTTCGCTAGCCTCCTTAGTTTCACTTATAGTCTCTTGTCAGACCTTGGTGCTGCAAGCCAAGGATTTAGATAACTTGTTTTGCTGTAACCCTCTAACCCCTACATGGAAGAGTAAGCATAGACTTATCTAGGCCTCTCCACTGTCACTGCCACATAGGCTGACTGGAAAAATGGGAAGAACATCTAAAGCTGAGGTAGAGGTCTGCACACTGACATCTGGGTTAAGGCGCGGATTGGGAAAAGTATACTGCTGCAAGTAATGAGTGATGGGGTCCAGCCAGCAGTTAATGCCATGAGTCACAGAGCCAACAGAGCCAGAGCCAAGCCACAGGCCAGGAATGACCCACTCAGGTTCTGGGATCAGGCAGCCATTGCATAGACTTAGCCAGGAAGATAGCAGGGGAGGCTAGAAACATAAAGCAGTAAGGAAAGGAAAGGATGCTGACAAATACCAATCTTCCAGTCATCCGGAGTCACTCCAAACAGGATGGGTCATTTGTTCTAGAGAAGGGCTTTTTCTAGAAGGGCCTTCTAGAGAAGGGCCAAAAGCCAGATGAGTGGCTGAGGCAGGAGAGGAACCATAAACAGCAAAATCAAGAGGAGGTAGACCACTGATGAGGGATAAAGGCTTCTTTGGGTTTGGGCTAGAGATATAGGGTTCTTGGTATGGACCTCTGGCTAGACAGAGGCAGATTTGTGGGGAGAGTGGTGCAGAGATAAGATTTTTTGGAGAATCCATGTCAATCCAAAATGGGATTTGAAGCCCGTTTTGATGCTTCTTTGAAACCGAGTCCCAGAATGGTCACAGTAGAAATTCCAGGTAAGATTGTAAGGACTCAAGGAGTCTCAGATTAGTCTATTGACAATTTGGGAATGACAAAGGAGTCTCTGAGTTCTGTGAAATCCTCTAGAACCTGGGGTCATTCCTAGAACTCTTCCATTCTGCTGTTCTAAGGCCACTATTTGTTTCCATTCCTCCTCTTGCTCCTTTGGGTTTCTCTCCTTCATTTGGGCAATGATCTGAGAGTCTTCCTGGCTCCCACTTTCATTTCTCCCGCCCCAAAGAAGTCTCAGGCCTTTTGTACTAGGGACTTCTGGGAAATGTTCTGAAATCATCCAAAGGTCTCCTGTAATACCTTTTGTCTCTGGTCTTCATCTCCTCCCTTTCCCCTAACTTCTGTATTACAGTGTCCAGAATCCCATGGCTTGGAATTCCTTTTTTTTTGTTCCTGGGGTAGGGAAAGCTCATCACACTTTCCAGTTTTCAGTAGTTCTCCATTCCTTGGATCTGCAGGTTCCTGCCTCCAAAGACTTCTTTCCAGGGTTCAATCCAAACAAAAATAGATGTCTATCTCCCAATCAGACTTAAGTGAATCTTTCCCACTTCAGGAGCTGCAGACCAAGCACCCCCCTAGTCCCAGAGTCCTTATTTCCACTCCATAGGAAAAAACTCTCAATTGGGAATTTGCTACAAGGAGCCTAGAGCAGAGGTACAGTAGAGGACTCTGATGTAGCATCTGATTTCACAGCACATATGGAAAAAAATTTTCATATGCTTGTTTAGAAATCTGCTTATGTTCTTTAAATATTCTCTTAAACATTCAATTCTGGTATAATTAAGTTTTCCAAGTTCAAATTGTAACAGAAAACAATTTGAGTAGTAGTGATTTCTAAGGGACCATCATATGTTACGGTGGCCCCATATATATAAGGGACCAACACATATTATGAATACCATAGTCTCTGGCTTGAGGGCAAGGATCTCAGGTTTGGAGAAGGAATGTTTAATCCCTCCTGTTTGGGGAAAAGATAATCACAAGGTTTCATGCTGGGAAGCAGCCCATATGTGGCCATATTTCTTTTCCTTTTGGATTCTCTCAGATTCCTTGGAAACAAATGCAGAAATACTGTGATGAGAAGAAAATTACATTTGTGATTAATGACTTCAGTAGAGGGCTATTAGGGAAGAGCCATAAGAATGATTTCGTCAATATCACAATTCATGACCGGAGAGGGTTGTGTCAAAGGTGAGATGACCAAGTCATTCTTCTTCCATATATTCTTTGCTTGAGATAGTCAACAGTCAACCCTGACATTGAAACCACAGATTAAAGCAAGGGAAAGAGAAAGGAAATACTAGGTTGATCATTTTAGGCTTAGCAAGAGAGTTTCTTTAAAGTTTTTAGGGACTTGTATTTCTCTAAACCTTGCTCTAATTGTGTATCCCATTTAGTCATTCTATTTTATTTTGATACCCAGCTGTATTAATGAAGTGGTCTCCTTGTTATGTTAAAAGTGAGTAGTAAATCTTATTAAATATATTCATTTAATCATTCCCAAAAAGAATCTAGCTGTTTTTACCAGAAGGACATGACCAAGGCTCTGATATTTGCTACCTGGTGACTGTTCTAATTGTAGGATAATTCTAGAGGAGGAATAGTTATGTTAAAGTCTGACTATACAACTTCACATTTGTAAAATACTGGTGATTCCCCAGTATGTTTGATGAACCTGGAGCCTACTTAAAATCCCTTGCGATGGTGATCTGTGGGTAACAAATCACGGTGAGACTTCTAACCCAGAGAATGTCAGATAGTTCATTTGCCACATTTCTGCATTTTGGGGGATTATTGGTGTGCCTGGTTTTTCCTTGGAGAGTGGCCCCTTACTGATAAACCACATATGGTCTTAGAGGTCACAGAGAGAAGAGAGACAATAAATTATTCTCTAATTGACTAAAACCAACAAGTCCGACCTTTTCTGAACAAAGCTATGAATCCTTAGATAATGATAGCCATTTGGCAGATTATCATTGTCAGGTTTATAAAGGGCTGATATACCTAGATGGAATAACTCCCCAATACTAAAAAGATGGAGAAATTGTGCTCAAAGACACTGCTAGGCCTACCTACGCATATTAGCAGAGATCTGGCTACTAATGTGTATTTTCTGGAGAAGGGGAAAGTAGCTGACAAGGTGGCCATGGTTGGAAAATTGTCAAAAGTCAAAGGCTAGGTAGGTCTATAGGCATTAAAATTAACATAAGAGTACTAGAATTCCAAAATGATCAGGAGGTGGGCTGGGGGAAGAGAAGCCACAAAAGAGGAGAAAAATATTCAAGGGAGGGTGAGGATCATAAAAATCAATAGGGTATTCCCAGAGTGCACATGGCCTTCTACCTTCTAGCAGAGGGCTGTCTGGCTGAGGCAGAGCTTGGTCTTCCTGGGACCCTGGGGAGACCTATTATAGAGAGAGCTGCTCTGGTCTGAAGAGGACATGGCCAACCACCTCTTTTGGCTACTGTCAACTCTGCTTAGGATGGGAACAAGCCAAGCTGAAGTTCCCTGGAGTAAGTCTCATCAAAGAAGATTTTTTTTTTTAACTTACATTTCTCAGAGCACTGAGAAATGAGGCCAAGTCAGGCCAGGGAAATTGGAAGATGCTGGCCACAAGTCCCTCCCATTTCTTGTGGAACAAAGTCCAAACTCCTTAAGTACCCGAGGCACTCCATGAACGGCTTCCAATCTACCTCTCTAGATTCATCTGTCACCTCTCCCATCACAAACCACTCTCTTTAGTCACGTATATTGACTTGCTCTTCCCCAAACTCATGCCCCTCCCTGCTACTATGCTTTTGGTCAATCTTTTTTTTTTTTTTTTTAATCTCTCTGACAACTACACCTACCCTTCACACATCACTCACCTTCTTATCCTTCAAAGCCCAGTCCAAATGCCACTTCTTCCAAGAAGCCCATCTTGACACCTACATTCTCTGATTTGCTTTTTCTCTGTTTGGTGGCAGAGTTAGGTGTGTACAAGTGACCTGGGCAAAGCTGACTCAGCCACGTACCCCCAGCAGGGCTTGTCCAAATCCTGGTCTGGAGCAGGTTCCAAATACAAGTAAAAAGTCTTTTTTCCTTCTCCCAAACTCTCAATTTTGATTTATGGAGTTCATTAACTTAGTTATTTTCTTCTCTTCTTATCCTTTGTGCCTTGTTCTCTAGAAGGCTGATATTTTGGTTTCAAGGTAGAATTAAATAACTAACCTTTGTGGGACACTTTATAGTTTTCAAAGCACTTTCCCATCTGCTACCTAATTGATTCTCATGGTCCCCTATGAATTATCCCCAGTTTAAAGCTGAGGAAACTGGCTCTTATGTGTAGCAACTTGTCCAGGTCAGAGCAATCAAGTGGTCAATGAGGGACTAGAGCCCAGACTGTCTGACTCTAAATCATGTTCTCCCCACTAACAACAACTGCCGGAATAAAAACAATTGCCATGAATATTTATTGACCACTCACTCAGTGCCAGGCACAACGTTATGCAACTTGCATGGGTTGTCATGTTTTATACATGACAACAATCTTGTGAGGTAGGTGCTGTTATTATTTCGAGTTTACAGAGGATCTGGAGGTTTAGAGAACTTGGGCAACTGACTAAAGAGCACATGGCCAATAAGTGGTGGCATTGGCACTTAAGTTCAAATCTGGCAGAATCCTCAGAGTCTGGTTGCTTGGACCAGCAGTTTCCAAGTTATGCTGCCCTGTGTGCTGGGAAGGGCTGGTGTCTTGGCATTCCCAGCCACGTGTGTGCATCCAATGCACTAGATTCAAAGAGCCAGCATTGCCATGTAAGTCAGAAATTTTGTGCCCCAGTCCTGGCCCAGCTATCTCTTCTGGGGAAATCACTGACTGCTCCTGGACCTTAAGTTTTCATAGGTAAAAGGGAAATGATATCTCTATGGATCTGGGCATTGGAGACAGGCTGGAGATTCTAGGGCACCTGGATTCTCCCTGACTCTTAGCAAGGCTACTGGTCACATCTTGTTTGTTGGTCAAATCCTGTTTAATCTGAACCTCATTCTGTTTCCAAATTGATTCTCCTGAAGCCTCTTCATAGGATTGTCTGCCTCCCAATCTCCCCCTTATATCCCTCATCTGAAGGAAGCTTACCTCCTATTTTGAGTTGTGTGAGGCCATTCAACATGAATGAGCAAGAACTTGGACCTTGTTGTCCACAGAGCTGGGCTGGAGCCCTGCCTTTCTCACTAATCAGACTTAATATTTGATCTGTATCAGCTTTGTTTCTTTATATAGAATACAGACAATAATTATATCTATGTCATGAGTTATTGTTAGAATGGCACCAAATAATGCCTGAGGAACACTCAGCCTGATGCTTGGCACTGTGTATATGCTTAAGTAGTGGTGGTTGTTGATGGTATCATTTCTTCTCTCAAGCCTAAAATTCTGGCACTTTCTCCACCTCAATATTTCTCCATTTCCTTAGTCCTGAGTTCCACCTCGCTTTATTGGCACTCTCACTCCCCGTCCAGCTTCCTGAGGTCCCATATTTATTAATAATCACCATTCATGCTTCCTTCTCAGACTTTTGCTCTATTGGCTCTTGCCCTGCAGCCTAGAAAATGCCTGTCTCATGTTAGGCATATACTAGTCTCCTGGTGCTACTTTGATTTTTCCTTTGCTTTCACCCCAAACATCTGGAGAGTAGAGATTGCCTTCAAGGCCATCCCATCCTTACCCTGGCTTCTTCCTCATCTCCCAGCCATTTGTCTCTATCTGCCAGTACTCTCTAGAACTTTATTCCACAATGAACATTCAAAACCTAACTGTCAAATGCAATGGCCCCATCTTGTTTGCTGTTTCTTCAAGCCCTTCATACAAAGCTGCAGGCCCTATTATACTGAGATGAAACTCTGATTCCCTGCTGCCATCTCTCACATTGTAGGTTTATTGTTCTTGTCTTTTACCAAACAGAACTTGAATATGGGTTTTCCAAAAAATTTCTGGAAACTACCATGAAAAAAAGCACTGAGACAGGAATGTTTGCCTCTTCCCAACCCTTTTGACTCCCCTAGCTCCTCTTCCTCTTTCATTGCTTAACATAAACACTCCCTATGTTACTGTTCATATCCTTGGCTTAGTTCTATATCTCAACACTTTGTCCCCTGGAGATCTCTCATAGTCCCACAGTTTCTGTGTTTATTTCTGTGTGAATGGCTCCCAGGTCCTACCTGCTCCCATCGAGCCAGATTCCCACATCCAACTGTCTGTTGGATACTCCACAGCTACAAAATCTTTGCATATCTGAAACAATGCTAATCATCTCCCCCATCAAACCTGCTCTGCCTGCTTAGCCTATTTCTGATCATCGCACCAACAACCCCTCATTACCAAGGCTTGAGACCTATGATTCATCTAGGAGAGCCTCCTCTGTGTTTTTCCCTACCAGAAACCAAGTCCTAGGAAATCTTCTGTGCTGGAACATCTCTTCACCCCTCTTCTTAAAGCCCACTAACCTGGCCTCATTCAAGATCTTACTTTTCTTACCTGTATGACAATGCAGCTCCTACCTGGTCTCATCAAAACTTCCTTCCTCCAAATTCTTCCCCTATCACAGCAGCCAGAGACTTCTTCTTAGAACCTAGACCCAATTACTTTTTTCTCTTGAGATGTCACCTCTTTAAGAGAAGACACCTTCTCTTATATTGAAGGGAAATTAACCCGCATTAAAAGGCCCTCTGTATCCTTAGGGTAAATACCCAATAGTGCAATTGCTGGGTCATAGGGCAGTTCTATTTTCAACATTTTGAGGAACCTCCATGCTGTTTTCCAGAGTGGCTGCACCAGCTTGCATTCCCACCAACAGTGTAGGAGGGTTCAAACGTAGTGATCCAAAGGGGCACATGCACCCAAATGTTTATAGCAGCATTGTCCACAATAGCCAAACTATGGAAAGAACCTAGATGTCCATCAACAGATGAATGGATCAAGAAGATGTGGTATATATACACAATGGAATACTGTGCAGCCATCAAAAGAAATGAAATCTTGCCATTTGCGACAACATGGATGGAACTAGAGCGTATCATGCTTAGCGAAATAAGTCAAGCAGAGAAAGACAACTATCATATGATCTCCCTGATATGAGGAAGTGGTGATGCAACATGGGGGCTTAAGTGAGTAGGAGAAGAATAAATGAAACAAGATGGGATTGGGAGGGAGACAAACCATAAGTGACTTTTAATCTCACAAAACAAACTGAGGGTTGCTGGGGGGAGGGGGTTTGGGAGAAGGGGGTGGGATTATGGACATTGGGGAGGGTATGTGCTTTGGTGAGTGCTGTGAAGTGTGTAAACCTGGTGATTCACAGACCTGTACCCCTGGGGATAGAGTATTATGCCTCCATCAGAAAGGATGAATACCCAACTTTTGTAGCAACATGGACGGGACTGGAAGAGATTATGCTGAGTGAAATAAGTCAAGCAGAGAGAGTCAATTATCATATGGTTTCACTTATTTGTGGAGCATAACAAATAGCATGGAGGACATGGGGACTTAGAGTGGAGAAGGGAGTTGGGGGAAATTGGAAGGGGAGGTGAACCATGAGAGACTATGGACTCTGAAAAACAATCTGAGGGTTTTGAAGGGACGGGGGGTGGGAGGTTGGGGTACCAGGTGGTGGGTATTATAGAGGGCACGGATTGCATGGAGCACGGGGTGTGGTGCAAAAATAATGAATACTGTTATGCTGGAAATAAAAATTAAAAAAAAAAAGGCCCTCTGTGATTGATATCTGTCAACCTCTTTTATCTCACTGAAGACCATTCTTCCCTCCCTCCACAGTCCTGAGCTCCAGCCTCTGATACTCTTGAAGACTCACCATTCCTAGGACATAATTTGACCTTCCTCTTCACTCTTTGTTATATTTTGGAAGCATGCCTATCATACCAGGTGAAGCAGACATTGGGAGAAATGAGATTTCTCTGTGGACTGATAAGTATTTTTATTCCTCAAGCATAACCCAGAGTCAGTGACTGGCAGCCATGAAGTCAACCCTCCCCTTAAGTGCAACCAGCCTTCTGAGGGAGGGGCAGGGCTGGGAACACAGACCTGGCACAGGAGGACTTAGCCCTCACTGTGGGTAGGTGACAGCAAGAGTGGCTATTGAAAGAAGGAGTCAGAAGACTAAGTGGTCAAGGTGGGCTTTGCCACCCCTTGCTCTGGTGTGTATGTGAGCTTGGTGACTTACTTTTTTCCTTTTTTAAAAAAATTGTGTTGGGGTAAATTGGAAGGGGAGGTGAATTATGAGAGACTATGGACTCTGAAAAACAATCTGAGGGGTTTGAAGTGGGGGGTGTGGGAGGTTGGGGTACAAGGTGGTGGGTATTATAGAGGGCACGGATTGCATGGAGCACTGGGTGTGGTGAAAAAATAATGAATACTGTTTTTCTGAAAATAAATAAATTGAAAAAATTAAAAAAAAATTGTGTGATGTCAGTGACCATACAATACATCATTAGTTTTTGATGTAGTGTTTTCAAGATTCGTTGTTTATGTATAACACCCAGTGTTCCATGAAATACATGCCCTCCTTAATAACCACACCCAGGCTCACCCATCCCCCCACACCTTCCCCTCTAAAACCATCAGTTTGTTTCTCAGAGTCCACAGTCTCTCATGGTTCATCTCCCCATCCAAGTTCCCCCAACTCCCTTCTCCTCTCCTTCTCCCAGTGTGCTCCATGTTATCCCTTATGCTTCACAAATAAGTGAAACCATATGATAATTGACTTTTTCTGCTTGACTTAGTTCACTCAACATAATCCACTCCAGTCGCATCCAAGCTGATGCAAAAGTTGGGTATTCATCCTTTCTGATGGCTGAGTAATAGTCCATTGTCTATATGGACCACATCTCCCTCATCCATTCATCTGTTGAAGGGCATCTTTGTTCTTTCCACAGTTTGGCAACTGTGGCCATTGCTGCTATGAACATTGGGGTTCATATGGCATTTCTTTTCACTACATCTGTATCTTTGGGGTAAATACCCAGTAGTGCAATTGCCGGGTTATAGGGTGGCTCTATTTTTAATTTCTTAAGGAATCTCCACACTATTTTCCAAAGTGGCTGCACCAACTTGCATTCCCACCAACAGTGTAAGAGGGCTCCCCTTTCTCCACATCCTCTCCAACATTTGTCGTTTCCTACCTTGTTAATTTTTGCCGTTCTAACTGGTGTAGAGTGGTATCTCAATGTGGTTTTGATTTAAATTTCCCCGATGGCTAAAGATGATGGACATTTTTTATTGTGTCTGTTAGCCATTTGTATGTCTTCATTGGAGAAATGTCTGTTCATATCCTCTGTCCATTTTTTGACTTGGTTGTTTTTTTGGGTTGGAGTTTGAGAAGTTCTTTATAAATCTTGGGTATCAGCCCTTTGTCTATAGTGTCATTTGTGAATATCTTCTCCCATTCCGTGGGTTTCCACTTTCTTTTGTTGACTGTTTCCTTTGCTGTGCAGAAGCTTTTGATCTTGATGAAGTCCCAAAAGTTCATTTTCACTTTTGTTTCCCTTGCCTTTGGAGATGTGTCTTGAAAGAAATTGCTGTGGCTGATGTTGAAGAGGTTACTGCTTATGTTCTCCTCTAGGATTTTGATGGATTCCTGTCTCACATTGAGGTCCTTCATCCATTTTGAGTTTATCTTTGTGTGTGGTGTAAGAGAATGGTTGAGTTCCATTCTTCTATATATATAGCTGTCCAATTTTCCCAGCACCATTTATTGAAGAGACCGTCTTTTTTCCATTGGATAATTTTTGCTGATTTGTCAAAGATTATATGACTGTAGAATTGAGGGTCTATATCTGGGCTCTCTACACTGTTCCACTGGTCTATGTGTCTGTTTTTGTGCCAGTACCATGCTGTCTTGATGATCACAGCTTTGTAGTAAAGCTTGAAATCAGGCAACAGGATGCCACCAGTTTTGTTTTTCTTTTTCAGCATTTCCTTGGTGATTCAGGGTCTTTTTTGGTTCCACACAAATTTTAGGATTGTTTATTCTAGCACTTTGAAAAATGCCAATGGTATTTTGATTGGTATGGCATTGAAAGTATAGATTGCTTTGGGGAGCATAGACATTTTAATAATGTTTCTTCTTCCGATCCATGAGCATGGAATGTTTTTCCATCTTTTTGTGTCTTCCTCGATTTCTTTCATGAGTGTTGTGTTGTTCCGCAAGTATAGATCCTTTACGCCTTTGGTTAGGTTTATTCCGAGGTATCTTGTGATTTTTGGTGCTATTGTAAATGGAATTGATTCTATAATTTCCCTTTCTACATTTTCATTGCTCATGTATAAGAAAGCAACTGATTTCTGTGCATTGATTTAGTAGCCTGCCATATTACTGAATTGCGATTTGAGTTCTAGGAATTTGGAGGTGGAGTCTTTTGGGTTTTCCACATAAAGTATCATGTCATCTGTGAGGAGAGAGAATTTGACTCTCTCTCTTTTTTTTTTTTAACCATTTGAATACCTTTTATTTCTTTTTGTTGTCTGGTTGCTTTTGGTAGGACTATGTTGAACAACAGTGGTGAGAGTAGGCATCCTTGTCGGGTTCCTGATCTCAATGGGAAAACTCTCAGCTTTTCCCCATTGAAAATGATATTCACTGTGGATTTTTCATAGATGGATTTTATTAATTTGAGGAATATCCCCTCTATCTCTATACTCTGAAGAGTTTTTTTTTAATTTATTTATTTGACAGACAGAGGTCACAAATATGCAGAAAGGCAGGCAGAGAGAGAGGAGGAAGCAGGCTCCCCGCTGAGCAGAGAGCCCGATGTGGGGCTCGATCCTAGGACACTAGGATCATGACCTGAGCTGAAAGCAGAGGCTTTAACCCACTGAGCCACCCAGGCGCCCCCAATACTCTGAAGAGTTTTAATCAGGAAAATATTCTGTATTTTGTCAACTACCTTTTCTGCATCAATTGAGAAGACTATGTGGTTCTCTCTTCTCTTATTGATTTGCTCTATCACATTGTTTGATTTGTGAATGTTGAAGCACCCTTGCATCCCAGGATAAATCCCACCTAGTCCTGGTGGATAATCTTTTTAATGTACTGTTGGATCCTATTAGCTAGGATCTTGTTGAAAATCTTGGCATCCATATTCATTAGGGTCTGAAATTCTCCTTTTATTTTTTTTTAAGATTTTATTTATTCATTTGTCAGAGAGAGTGAGCATAGGCAGACAGAGAGGCAGGCAGAGGCAGAGGGAGAATCAGGCTCCCTGCTGAGCAAGGAGCCTGATGTGGGACTCTATCCCAGGATCCTGGAATTGTGACCTGAGCCGAAGGCAGCCGCTTAACCAACTGAGCCACCTAGGCGTCCCTGAAATTCTCCTTTTTGATGGTCTTTGTCTGGTTTGGGGATCAAGGTAGTGCTGGCCTAATAGAAAGAGTCTGAAAGTTTCCCTTCTATTTCTATTTTTTTTTTTTAAACAGCTTCAGGAGAATAGGTATTTCTTCTTTGAATATTTGGTAGAATTCCCCAGGGAATCCGTCAGGTCCTGGACTCATGTTTTTGGAAGGCTTTTGATCACTGCTTCCATCTCATCACTAGTTATTGGTCTATTCAGGTTGTCAGTTTCTTCCTTTTTCAGTCTTGAAGGTCTATATGTTTCCAGGAATGCATCCATTTCTTCTGGGTTGCTTAACTTATTGGCATATAGCTGTTGATAATAATTTCTGTTGATTGTTTATTTCCTTGGTGTTAGTCGTGATCTCTCCCTTTTCAATCATAATTGTATTAATTTGGGTCCTTTCTCTTTTATTTTGGATTAATCTGGCCAGTGGTTTATCGATTTTATTAATTCTTTCAAAGAACCAGCTTCTAGATTCATTGATGTGTTCTACTGTATCTCTGGTTTCTAACTCATTGATCTCTGCTCTAATCTTGATTATTTCCCTTCTTGTGTGTGGGATTGGCTTAATTTGTTGTTGAGTCTCCAGTTCTTTAAGGTGTAAAGGGAGTTTGTGTTTTAGGAATTTTTCTATTTTTCTGAGTGAGGCTTGGATGGCTATGTATTTCCTCCTTAGGACTCCCTTTGCCATATCCCATAGGTTTTGGACTGTTGTGTTTTCATTCTTATTGGTTTCCATGAGTTATTTAAGTTCTTCTTTGATTTACTGTTTGAGTCAAACATTCTTGAGCAGGATGGTCTTTAGCTTCCAAGTGTTTGAATTTCTTCCAAGCTTTTTCTTGTGATTGAGTTCCAGTTTCAAAGCACTGTGGTCTGAGAATATTCAGGGAATGATCTCAATCTTTTGGTATCAGTTGAGATTTTATTTGTGACACAGTATGTGGTCTATTCTGGAGAAAGTTCCATGTGCACTGGAAAAGAATGATATTCTGTTGTTTAAGGGGGAATGTTCTGTATATATCTGTGAGGTCCATATCATCCAATGTGTCATTCAAAGCTCTTGTTTCTCTGTTGATTTTCTGCTTAGATGATCTGTCTGTTGCTGAGAGTGGTGTGTTAAGATCCCATACAATTAAGGTATTCTTATCAATATGTCTCTTTGTTTTTTAAACTTATTTTTTATTTATTTTTAGCATAACAGTATTCATTATTTTTGCACTACACCCAGTGCTCCATGCAATCCATGCCCTCTATAATATCCACCACCTGGTACCCCGACCTCCCACCCCCTGCCCCTTCAAAACCCTCAGATTGTTTTTCAGAGTCCATAGTTTGTTTTGATTAATAGTTAACTTATATAGTTGTCTGCTCCCATGTTGGGGCATGAATATTTACAGTTGTTAGATCTTGTTGGGTAGACCCTTTAAGAATGATGTAGTGTCCTTCTGTATCTCTGACTACCGTCTTTAGCTTAAAATCTAATTTGTCTAATATGATAATTGTTACCCCAGTATTCTTTTGAGGCCCGTTGGCATGAAAGATAGTTCTCCATCCCTTCACTTTCAGTCTGGTTGTAATTTTAGGTTCAAAATTTGTCTCTTGTAGACAGCATATGGATGGGTTCTATTTTTTTTTTTTATCCAATCTGCAATCCTGTGCCATTTTATGGGAGCATTTAAGCCGTTCACATTGAGAATGATTACTGAAAGATATGTTTTATTGTCATCATGTTGCCGGTGTTTCTACAGATTGTCTTTGTAAATTTATGTTCTATATCACTCTTGGGGTCTTTCTTCTTTTATAGAACCCCACCCCCCTCTCAGTATTTCTTGTAGTGCTGGCTTGGTGGTCACATAATCTTTTAGTCTTTGCCAGTCTTGGAAGCTCTTTATCTCTCCATCCATTCTAAATATCAGCCTTGCTGGATAAAGTATTCTTGGCTGCATGTTCTTCTCATTTATTGCTCTGAAAATGTCTTGCCAGCCCTTTCTGGCCTGCTGGGTTTCTGTGGACAGGTCTGATGTTACTCTGATGTTCCTCCCTCTGTACATAAGGAATCTCTTACCCCTAGCTGCCCTTAAGATATTTTCTCTGAATTTATGATTCACAAACTTCACAATCACATGTCTGGCAGTCTTTCTACTCTCATTGATCTTGGGGGGTGTCCTCTCTGTCTCTAGGACAAAAACACTTGTTCCATTCCCCAGATTAGGGAAATTCTCATCTAGGATTTGCTCAACTATATCTTTTAGTCCTCTGTTTCTTTCCACCCCCTCAGAGAGTCCAATAATTCTGACATTGGAATGTTTCATGGTGTCATTTATTTCTCCAATTCTGTTTTCATGGCTTCTAAGCTGTTTGTTCCAGGCCTCTTCCTGATTGTTCTTTTCTATTGGTTTGTCTTCTAGATCACTAATTTGATCTTCTGCCTCATTTACCCTAGCTGTTAGAGTATTTAGACTAGACTGTATCTCACTGATAGCATTTTTAAGTTCTGCCAGATTGGCTGTCATTTCTGCCCTTAGAGATTCTCTGTTACTAATGGTTTTCTCCAACCTAGCCATTGTCTGGATAATTGTCACCCCAAATTCTATTTCCAACATCTTGCTTATATCCATATCCAATATTTCTGTAGCAGAGGTCACAGTCTCTGAATTTTTCCTCTGTTGGAGGTTCCTCCTCCTAGTCATTCTGGTGAGAGGTGGTTGAGGGAATGTACAGAGTCCAAACTATTGACCACAATTCTAGCAAGATGCACCTGTTTTATAGGTTCTTTAGGGTTCTTGGCCTCTTGTTCTTTCAGCCTTCTGGGGGGAAGGGCTTGCCACGCTATTACTCTGCCCTGTTTGGGCAGAATTGCCTTGCCACCTGTGGTGGGGGATGGGCTCAGTGAAAACCAGTTTTAGGGGGCTTTTGTTCTCTGGTGACTTTCCCTGGTGGGTTTCTGTGTCCCTTCCAAGAGTCAGAGGAGAAGTGACTGTGTCCAGACTTCTGTCTCAGAACAGAGAGATCACAGTCTGTTCTCCAGAAAGCCCTCCAGGTCACACTGACTCCATTTTTGTCTGTGCTGCTAAAAACCGTAGCTTCCTGGGTTGTGCACCCCACAGAAGCACTCTCATCCCTGTCTTCCAAGTCCAGGCATGTCTCTGTCCTTTGTGCTTCTAAAACTGCCAGCCACCCCCAGTTCACGCATGTGCCCCCACACCTCCAGGTTTCAGCCTTGGGGGCTAAAATCCTTTCCCTATGACTACTGGTCTGTGAGTCTGTGCCTGGGCTCCAGCGCAGGATGCTTTTGTGCTCCTATGTTATTTCACCTTCCCAACCCCAGTGCTTATGGTGCCTCCCTCCTCCTTCTATTTATCTTCTGATATCTGCCTGCAGAATCATGGCTCCCTGTTTCATACCTCAAAACTGGCCACCAGAGATATTCTGTTGGTATTGATCCTGATACATCTTCTTACATCTCAGGCTGATTTCATGGGTGTTCAAAGTGGTCTGGCAGATACCCAGCTCAATTCAAGAGACTGGTTGAAATAGGGTTCCCTACTCCTCCGCCATCTTCTCACCTTCTTCATTAGACAAACTACAAGAGACAGAAGGAAGATATGTCTTCAGGCATGAAAGGGGCCTCAAATACCATTCATATCCCGGTAACCAAACAATCCTTACCTCAAATATGGGTCTTCTGTAGGGCCACAGAGTCCTGCAACCAAAGGGATTTGCTTCAGATATTCTCCACCTATGCTTTTGCAGTCCTGCTAACCCCTGCTGGTCTTATGCTACTGAGAAGGTAGAGGGCAAGATGTCCTACAAAGACTACCATCACCATCCCTCCTAAGCCCAGGTGTATATCTACAGGGAGCTCTTTGCAGAGGTTATTTACTCCTCAGGGACCTCAAATAAAATATGTCCAAGACAGAACCCAACCTGCCTTCCCCCTTTTGCCACCACTTCCACAAGGTATTCTGCTTACTGTGTCTCAGGTAGCATTAATGGTGCCACCATTCACCTTGTGCCTGTTTCCACACATGCACCATGCTGTTTCACACCTCACTGCCTTCATATATGCTATACACTTGCTTGCAGTATGTGTACCCTTATCCCTTCAACTGGTTCTTATCAGGACTCAGCTCAGTGGTTAACTCCTGTGAGAATTACCCTTTAGTCTTCCCATCTTCTTTTTAAATAAATTTATTTATTTATTATTAAAGATTTTATTTATTTATTTGACAGAGGTCACAAGTAGGCAGAGAGGCATGCAGAGAGGGGGGGAAGCAGGCTCTGTGCTGAGCAGAGAGCCTGATGTGGGGCTCAATCCTAGGACCCTAAGATCATGACCTGAGCCGAAGACAGAGGTTTAACCCACTGAGCCACCCAGGAGCCTCTAGTCTTTCCATCTTCTTTAGGCTAGATATGGAACCCTACCTCTGTGTTCTGTAACAACTAGGCATACGTTATTTTCATAGTTACTTTCCTGTCTGGTTTTTCTACTGGACCTGGAGCCACTTGAGTGTAGACGCCATGTATTATGTAACTCTGGGTCCCTACTATCACACACAGAGCTCTGTATACATTTGATGCTCAGTAAAAGCTAGTTAATATATTTTATGGATTCATAAATCCTAATATACTATATTGATTCATAAATCCTCAACTTTTTCCTGGCTCTTATGTCCCAAACTCAGTCAGTCACTGTGCCCTATACCTTTATCTTCTTAATGATCTCTTGTCCACTTCGTTTCAACCTAGGACATTATTGTTAGACCAGGCCACCACCATCTCAGTACCCAACTACCCCAGCCTCCTGAGTGGTCTTCCAAACACAACACAGCAGCCAGGTGGAGCCTTTCAAAGCATAAGTTTTCTTGTGTCACTATTCTGCTTAAAATAGTCCAGAGGGTTGGCACCACTCACAGCACAAAATCCAAGCCCTTAATGGCAGCTTATGTCAGAAACTCTGGGGGATTCAGCTCTTGCAGCCCTTATAGGCCTTGTCTCCTATGCTCCTTTTCCAGAGTCCTGGAGTCCAAGTAAACAAAACAACTTGCTAGAAGACCAAAAGAGTCACTGATTTGTCTATCTCCATTCCTTTGCTCATGCTCTTAGCTCAGCCTGGAACCCTCTCCTCAACATGGAATCCCCTCCCTTGTTTGTCTTCTTTCCAAAGATTCACCATGTTTCAAGACACCCCTTCAGTGTTCTTCAGGAGGTTCTGAGAAACCTGGTCACCACCAGAAAAAATGGTTCATGCCAAGGATATAAATCTCCTGGGTTATTTGAGAAAGGACAGGTACCATCTGGGTGGGACCTTGGCTGGGACATAAGACTGCTGAGCTTCTCAGTCTCAGCATAGACCTCTTTAGCCCAAAGAAGCTCATTCTCAGTTTGGGCATTAGAAGGAGGCCCCTGACCCCTTCAGATAACTCAAGGCTACCACTCTTCTCTTCATCTGAACATTTGCTATAGCTGCTGGCAAGGCTATGGGTTGCTGTCTCCACATGCAGAAATCTTTGGGGACACTTTTATGGAGGACTGATACTCAGCACTGGGACATTCCCAAAACACAGGCCAAACTTGAGACCTGACTTAGATGCAGCTGAGGAAGCCAAATGGAAATGAACTTGATCTTATGATGTGCTTGTGTGAGAGCTATGGTTTTTCCCTGAGATCAGGAAAAAACTTGGGCCCAATGTTTTTCTTGCAAGCAAATGGATAACTTGGCTGAGGTGGCCATAAGATTTTAACAAAATGACTCTGCTAAGACAGAAAGAATGTCAAGGCAGAGACCAAATCATGTGGGAGTCAAAGGGGCTTCTTTGTCCAGACCTATGCCATAAAAGGTAGAATTTAGTTTAAGCCACATCTGTGGGCAGAATTCAGGGGCTGCTAAATTAGGGCTGGAAGATTCTTACAAAGGCAACTCCCCCCCACCCCCCGCCACTCACCCAATTTCATTTAAGTCATCAACAAAGCAATTTAACAAAGTGCCCACTTAGTGTCAGGTACTGGGGTCACAGAAATGACACAGAAATAATTCTCACCTCTCTCCTCCTTCAAAGAACTTCTGATTTACGCTGGGAGTGTGTTACATCTTCCGTGGACCTGTGTACCTAGACCTGAAAGCAAGTGAGGAGTAGAAATTGGTGAGTCAGTGAGGTTTCCAAGCCTGCCCCATGGAGATATGGAGACCCCTCCTCCTTTTCTTTGCTTACTTGTGGTGCTCCTTTGAATCTGTCCAGAGTGGGATGAGTTAGTGTCAGTAATGCTTTGCACTGTGGAGGCGTGAGGAAAGGTGGAGGAAAAGGGCTCTCTGTTAGGTTGCTTCCAGTTTCCTCATACTTTAGAGATGTGAAGTTTTTGAAAAATAGCTCATGTAGAATTTCTTCGTCTATGCTTTTTTTTTTCTCATCTCTGCTGGAATGACTTAAATGCCAACCCTCAGCCCTGCCTTTTTGACTTGCTAGATGTATTTAGAGGGTCATTCTGGGTAGGAGGTAAAAAATGAAACACATCTGGTCCTAATTGCTTGCTTTGTCAGGACCAAAGTGCTTTATTGACCGGTATAGCTATGGTCTTACTTCTCAGCTTATCTCTGAGTCACTGTGGCTGTGTCAATAACAAAGCCACTGATGTGTTGTCTTAATGGGTGAGACCCACTGACTGTTTGCTGACCTGATTGATTACTTGACTCTCAACTTGAATCTGTCTCAAAATCCTACCTTCAGTGAAGCACATGGGTTCACTCTATGTAGTTTTAATGCAATCACTTCAACTTTCTGTGCTTTGGCTTCCCTGTCAAGTCAATAGTTTTGTTGTAAGTGGGTGTGCTGAGTTTTTGAGAATATCTAAAGGGTTTAGTGGAGGCTGAGGACGTATGTGTCAGAGTGGACAAGACTTGCTTGCCCCAAGATATTCCTGGAGGCCTGCTTTCTGTCTTAAATAAATCTCTTAGGACTTCCAAAAGTAGAAGAGTATGTGCAAGTCATGTGCACACACACGGTTCATGTGTGAACACAAAGTTATCTCCCTTGAGTGCTCTCTTTATGCCTCAGTACCCAACCACCACAGGTACCTACTTAACTAAAATCTTAGCTTTCCCTTCAGTTCCTTGGGAAAGCCTCTCCTGATCCCTGGGCTAGGTCAGGCCTTCTTGATCCTAATGCTCAGAGCAGCTTGCAGTTTTCCTTCTTAACACATACTAGTTGGCAATGATATTTATTTCTGTGACTATTTGATTAATGTTTATTTCTCCCAATAACAAGTTCCACAAGGAGGGACCATAACTCTTTACCCATTGTATCCAGTACAGAGTCTAGTATATAATACAATCCCCTTTCTTTCTACTGCTGTAGGTACCACTGAAGTATATCCACCTCTTTCCTCTTCCCTCCTTCCTCCTTCCTCCCTTCACTGATCAATGGTTTAAGTTCAGTCACTAGTCACCAGCCTTCCTTTCCCCATTCTGCTCTCTCTCCATGGGAAACTGCAGCCCATTCATATGCATAGATGCCAGAGTCATCTCCCCAAAACACCTGGCTTTAATGATCCTCAGAGGGTCCCAGATCAGCTAAACAGATATGTCCCTTTTGCTCTTTCTTTCAACCTCACCTCTTTAGTCTTATCTCCCCATTCTCCACTCCGATTTTTCTGTTTTAGTCAAGCCAATATTTTTAGGTGCTATAATCCTTGTAGTAATTCTACATTAAAAAAATATTTTATTTATTTATTTGACATACAGAGATCACAAGTAGGCAGAGAGGCAGGCAGAGAGAGATGGGGAGGCAGGCTTCCTGCTGAGCAGAGAGCCCAACTCAGGGCTGGATCCCAGGATCCTGGGATCATGACCCGGGCTGAAGGCAGAGGCTTTAACACTCTGAGCCACCCAGGTGCCCTGTCATTCTATGTTTTATTGGCAATCTAGATCCACTCTTCCTTTCTTATCTGGTATAAAATTAATATCCTTTCAGGAGTTTTCTCTGATTAAACCCACTTACCTCAGGTATCTCCTGGCTCAGTTCACCAAACACAGTGTGTACTACGAGATTCAATGCAGCCATAATCAGGTGTCTATCATCATTTACATTTTATTTTACAGTATTACTGAGCACTTACAGAGTGTCAGACACTGTGTCCAGCCCTGTGGATATGACTGTGACCATAATTGATATAGTTCTTTCTCCATAAACTGAACAGTCCAGTAGGAGATTCAGACATGGAACAAAAAACTACAGATGATGAATATTTCAAAAGAGCAAGTACAGGAAGCTTGGGGATCTGACTCAGGTTGGGGTCAGGCAACTCCTCTCTGAGAAAGAACCATCTCAGCTGGGACTTAAAGATAAGTAGGAGCTAAACTGATCCAAGTGTAGGAGAGGGGCAGGAGGTGGTAGGATAGTGGTTCTAGGACTGGCTGGTGAGAAAACCCTGCATGAAACAGAAACAAAGAATAGTGGAAAAGAAAAACAAAGGCCAGAGTTTCGGGATCTTTAGGCTACGGGAAGTTTGAATTTTATCCAATGAAAAGTGAAGCAATAAGATAATATTTTCAGTTTTTAAAAAAATTACTCTGATTGCTATAAAGCAAATGGATTTCAGATTGGCAAGAATGGAAACAGATATATTAGTGAGAAGGCTGTGTTGGTTACTGATTTTATTGCCCCTCGGCTCCAAATTTACCCTTTTGCCTGTTGTATAAAATTAGATCTGGTTCCTCCAAATACTTTTTCCTTGCCAGTTGTTACAGAAACTTTGTCAGTAGAAGACACTAGGGAGATATTACAGGAGGAGAAGTGTTTTTCTTCCTTGTTCTGGTGTGTTTTATTAGCAGTCTCTTAGAGCCTATATGGATGGCTTCTTCAGGTCTTACCTCTGTAGCACAGGTGACTTCCCCAGTGCTCGTCCCTGCAGTATTTAAAACTTTTCCAGAATTCAAATCCTGAAGAGCACAGTGGTCAGCAGCACCCAATGGTCAGTAGTTCCTTCTGGCAACCCCCTTGGGCAGTTTTGGTGGGACACCTCCCAGTGAACAGCATTCCTAGAGGGCACATTTCTGACAAGTTCCGAAGGATGAATTTTTAGTACATCTGTCAGTGTAGCACCACAGTGACTTCTCTGCCACTCAGTGAACCATGATGGTACCTTCTCCAACAAGGTATGCATCCTCAAGGTCAACAATGGCTGGGTATTTGAAGGAGCTTTCCATTGGGTGCTCCATATCACTCATCAGGATAGTGGCTCTTCCTTATATCTGATATTACTATGTTCTTTAGAGTTCTCTACCTGTTACTTGCTAATCCCTAATAAATTCAAACCCCAGTCATAGTTAATAATTCTTTCTTTAAATAGTTTTATTGTGGTATAGTTTATAAACCACAGAATCTACTGGTTTTAAGTGTACAGTTCAGTGGTTTTTAATAAGTTTATGAAGTTGTAAAGCCATCATCACAATATGAAAAATATTGTGCCCATTCACAATCACCCTCTGTATCCATTCCCAGCCCTACTTTCTGTCTCTGTAGATTAGCATTCTCTGAAATTTCCAGAGTGTGTGTTATTCTGTGTCTGTCTTCTTTTACTGAGCTTCCCCCCCCCAAAAAAAAAATTGTGGTTGAGAATACACAGCATAAAACTTACCATCTTAACCACTTTAAGTGTACTGTTTGGTAGTTTTAAGTATATCACATTGTTCTGAAACAAATCTGTAGAACTTGTTTTCATTTTTCAAAACTACTAATAATTCTTTATATTAAACTTTCCCTGTTGAAATCATTGCGTACTTTCCTTGTCATGATTGGACACAGACTGATACAGAAATGAATACAGTGTCCCAGGAAAGAAATACTGGGGCTTAGAATAGGAGTAGCAGTAGAGTTGGAAAGAAGAGGGCATGATATTTTTTATGCTGCAGATAATAAGGCTGGCTGTTGGATTGAGGGGTAAAAGAAAAAAAAAAAAAGAATCAAGGATGACTCCTGGTATTCTTGCTTGGACCCTGGGTGACAGTAATACCCTTCATTGAGGGGAAAGCACTTACTTGGAAATAGAGTACTTGAATGAAAGGATGCATCCTTTCAAATTTGTTCTTGCTTCTGATACGTACTTGGCATAGTTTGCAGAAATGGCTATCAACACTGGCTATGTATTAGAATCACTTGGGAGGTTTTAACATCTATGGAAGTCTTGGTTCCATCCCAGAGTAATTGAATTAAGATAACTGGAGATGGAGACTTGGCACTGATAATCTTTAGGGGTTCTCCATGTGATTGTAATATGTATCCAGGTTTAAGATCCACCAAAAATATTCAATTAGGGCTTGTCATCAAAATGAAGGGATTTAGGGGAAGACCCCATGGCTGGCTAGATATTAGAAAAGGTACAATAGCTAGGACAACATCAAATGCTATCAAATGAAAGGGTAGATATGGTGAGAAGTGTGAATGGGTGTTAGTAGAGTCATTACCCATACAACCTAGTTTCCTGTCCATGTGAGGTGCCATATATCTGTATTAGTCAGGGTTCTCCAGAGAAACAGATACAACAATCTGTTTGTTTGTTTATATATACTATTAGTTCTGTATATCTGACAAACTCTGCATATGTATATATTTGCAGAAATTGGCTCATATGGTTGTGATGCCTGGCAAGTCCAAATTCCTCAGGACAGCCCAATCTACCTGGAAATGCAGGCAGGTTTTCTATGTTGCATTCATGAAAACATAATTCTTTTGCTCAGTCTTTGCTCTTAGGGTTTTTGATTTGATGAGGTCCACCCAAACCACAAAGTGTGATCTGCTTTACTTAAAGTATACGATTGTAAATATTTATCACATCTAAAAAGTACATCCTCAGCAACCTCTTGACTGGTATTTGATCAAACAGCTGGGCACCATAGCTTCAGCAAGTTGACACATAAAATTAACCGTTACATTTACTTTAATTTTCACTACTCTGAGGGAGGTTGTACCTACAGTGCAGATGAGAAAATTGAGGCAGAACAAAACTAATTAATCTGCCCCAATTCATTCAGTTAGAGAATGGCTGTTTAAGGATTAAAACCCAGGTCTTTGGGACTCCGCAGTCTGTCTCTCTCTCTCACTCTCTCTTTTTAAATATTTTATTTATTTACTTGACACAGAGAGAGAGAGAGAGAGATCACAAGTAGGCAGAGAGGCAGGCAGAGAGAGAAGGTGAAGCAGGCTTCCTGCTGAGCAGAGAGCCCAATGTGGGGCTCGATCCCAGGAACCTGAGACCATGGCCTGAGCAGAAGGCAGAGGCTTAACCCACTGAGCCACCCAGGAGCCCCTCCACAGTCTCTTTTGAAACAAGAGAGACCAAAAGTATATTTCTCTGGTAGTCTCTGTGCTTTAGGTGTTTCTGAGCTGAGGAATGGTTAAGTCCTAGCAGTAGTCCCCTTTCCTCAATCAGAATGACAATGGTCTCTCTTTTCTCTCTTCCTGTCATATCTGCTCCTTCCCCATGGTTCTCTGGAGTCAGCCACATTTGCTCTTTGTGAGAACCTAGGGTTTTCCTATGAATTTGCTGAGGGGATGACCTTCCTTCCTGACCTAGGGCCAACCTCACTTGCCTCTTCCACTCCCTTTCCTGATTAGAAGTCAGGCTTTTGGTAACACCTTGAGGAGAGAACTTCTGTTTGTAGCTCTGGGCTTTGGTATGAGGAACAGAAAATCAGGAATCATCTCATATTTCATCTCTCTCCTCTGCCACTCTCCTCTGCCACTGGTATCTGGTTGGCATGATTTGATGTTTCTCTTCTCCTTTGAAAAAGTTTTTACCCCTCCTTCTTCAGGAAAACTAAAGAATCTAAAGGATTCTTAGGAATCTAAAGGAATCTAAAGAATCTAAGGATTCTTCAGGAATCTAAAGTTCTTTATTTAGAATGACTCTACATTGGTGTTTCAAGCACTAACTTGCTAGTGCAAATGATAAGAAAATGTTATAAGGGATTATTGCAAAAAGAAAAATCTCCATCTGCAATCCAATGGGACACATTTCTAACTCTTGCCTCCTGCATAAGGATTTTCTCAACAGTTGTTTGCTCAGGTATGTGTGTGAATAATAATTTCTTTAGCAGGAGAACTAATTCCCCTACAGCAGCCTCTAGGCCATTCAGAGTGTCTGAGAGAAGCTGGGGAAAGAAAGGTTGAGGAAGCTGTTAGCCTGATAAACTTAGCAAGGAAGAGAATGAAGGAAAATGTTCTTAGAGCTGAATTGTTAATTTGGTTACTTTTCAGAGAGACTGGGGACTTCTTAATTCTTGTTCTAGTTGTCTCCAGGGTTTAATTCTACTGACTAGGTTCACAAGAACCCACAGGAGTTGTAGGCATCAAGGTATCCCATCTCTATCAGAGACTTCATTCAGTTTAGCAAATATTTCTTGCGTATCCGCCTGAGAGGTTCACAGGGAAATGATAGATGTATGCACAGGAGCACAGAGGTGAGGCATAGATACAGAAAGATACAAGAAGAGATGAGGAAAGCTGCCTGGATGGTATGTTGCTTGAAGTAAACCTTGAAGCAGGGGCTGGTGAAGATCTCAGAAAAGAATATTCTGAGAAGAAGGATCAGTTCAGTGGCATGCCGCTAAATGTTAAAAAAAAATGAGTAAAGAAGGCATGTATTGCATGGAGCACTGAATGTGGTGCATTAACAATGAATCTTGGAACACTGAAAAAATAAAATTAAATTTTTAAAAAAGTAGTCAGAAAGACAAAACCAAACAAAAAATGAGTTTTCTGGAAAGTAAAATCTCTGATTTGTAGTTTTTTTCCTATTTCTATGCTGTAAATAATTCCATCATGGCCCATTTCAAGCTACCAGCTTGACATTATTGAAAGCACAATTGAACAGAGATGCATACAATGGGCTGTCAGGACCAATGAACTGGCTCCTGCACACCATTGGATCAGCCCCTACTAAGGCTTAAAGTAACCCCTCTGGGCCATTTGGTGGCCTTAGGGGCTAATGAAGTTGCTCCTGGGCTAATGGAAGATAATATTGAAATAGTCACCAGGAATAGATCATAAAGGGTATGTGAGTTATGCTGCAGGCTGTGGAAAATCACTGAAGGGTTTTAAGCAGAAGAGTGATCCAATCAAAACAATATTTTAGAAATATTTAGATGGTGGCTGGTACTCATAATTAACATTTTTTTTTTAATTTTTTTATTTTTTTTATTTTTATTTTTTATTTCCAGCATAACAGTATTCATTATTTTTGCATCACACCCCGTGCTCCATGCAATCCGTGCCCTCTATAATACCCACCACCTGGTACCCCAACCTCCCACCCCCTGTCCCTTCAAAACCCTCAGATTGTTTTTCAGAGTCCATAGTCTCTCATGGTTCACCTCCCCTTCCAAGTTCCCCCAACTCCCTTCTCCACTCTAAGTCCCCATGTCCTCCATGCTATTTGTTATGCTCCACAAATAAGTGAAACCATATGATAATTGACTCTCTCTGCTTGACTTATTTCACTCAGCATAATCTCTTCCAGTCCCGTCCATGTTGCTACAAAAGTTGGGTATTCATCCTTTCTGATGGAGGCATAATACTCTATCCCCAGGGGTACAGGTCTGTGAATCACCAGGTTTACACACTTCACAGCACTCACCAAAGCACATACCCTCCCCAATGTCCATAATCCCACCCCCTTCTCCCAAACCCCCTCCCCCCAGCAACCCTCAGTTTGTTTTGTGAGATTAAAAGTCACTTATGGTTTGTCTCCCTCCCAATCCCATCTTGTTTCATTTATTCTTCTCCTACCCACTTAAGCCCCCATGTTGCATCACCACTTCCTCATATCAAGGAGATCATATGATAGTTGTCTTTCTCTGCTTGACTTATTTCGCTAAGCATGATACGCTCTAGTTCCATCCATGTTGTCGCAAATGGCAAGATTTCATTTCTTTTGATGGCTGCATAGTATTCCATTGTGTATATATACCACATCTTCTTGATCCATTCATCTGTTGATGGACATCTAGGTTCTTTCCATAGTTTGGCTATTGTGGACATTGCTGCTATAAACATTCGGGTGCATGTGCCCCTTTGGATCACTACGTTTGTATCCTTAGGGTAAATACCCAATAGTGCAATTGCTGGGTCATAGGGCAGTTCTATTTTCAACATTTTGAGGAACCTCCATGCTGTTTTCCAGAGTGGCTGCACCAGCTTGCATTCCCACCAACAGTGTAGGAGGGTTCCCCTTTCTCCGCATCCTCGCCAGCATCTGTCATTTCCTGACTTGTTTATTTTAGCCATTCTGACTGGTGTGAGGTGATATCTCATTGTGGTTTTGATTTGTATTTCCCTGATGCCGAGTGATATGGAGCACTTTTTCATGTGTCTGTTGGCCATCTGGATGTCTTCTTTGCAGAAATGTCTGTTCATGTCCTCTGCCCATTTCTTGATTGGATTATTTGTTCTTTGGGTGTTGAGTTTGCTAAGTTCTTTATAGATTCTGGACACTAGTCCTTTATCTGATATGTCATTTGCAAATATCTTCTCCCATTCTGTCAGTTGTCTTTTGATTTTGTTAACTGTTTCCTTTGCTGTGCAAAAGCTTTTGATCTTGATGAAATCCCAATAGTTCATTTTTGCCCTTGTTTCCCTTGCCTTTTGCGTTGTTCCTAGGAAGATGTTGCTGCGGTTGAGGTCGAAGAGGTTGCTGCCTGTGTTCTCCTCAAGGATTTTGATGGATTCCTTTCGCACATTGAGGTCCTTCATCCATTTTGAGTCTATTTTTGTGTGTGGTGTAAGGAAATGGTCCAATTTCATTTTTCTGCATGTGGCTGTCCAATTTTCCCAGAACCATTTATTGAAGAGGCTGTCTTTTTGCCATTGGACATTCTTTCCTGCTTTGTCGAAGATTAGTTGACCATAGAGTTGAGGGTCTATTTCTGGGCTCTCTATTCTGTTCCATTGATCTATGTGTCTGTTTTTGTGCCAGTACCATGCTGTCTTGATGACGACAGCTTTGTAATAGAGCTTGAAGTCCGGAATTGTGATGCCACCAACGTTGGCTTTCTTTTTCAATATCCCTTTGGCTATTCGAGGTCTTTTCTGGTTCCATATAAATTTTAGAATTATTTGTTCCATTTCTTTGAAAAAGATGGATGGTACTTTGATAGGAATTGCATTAAATGTGTAGATTGCTTTAGGTAGCATAGACATTTTCACAATATTTATTCTTCCAATCCAGGAGCATGGAACATTTTTCCATTTCTTTGTGTCTTCCTCAATTTCTTTCATGAGTACTTTATAGTTTTCTGAGTATAGATTCTGTGTCTCTTTGGTTAGGTTTATTCCTAGGTATCTTATGGTTTTGGGTGCAATTGTAAATGGGATTGACTCCTTAATTTCTCTTTCTTCTGTCTTGCTGTTGGTGTAGAGAAATGCAACTGATTTCTGTGCATTGATTTTATATCCTGACACTTTACTGAATTCCTGTATAAGTTCTAGCAGTTTTGGAGTGGAGTCTTTTGGGTTTTCCACATATAGTATCATATCATCTGCGAAGAGTGATAATTTGACTTCTTCTTTGCCGATTTGGATGCCTTTAATTTCCTTTTGTTGTCTGATTGCTGAGGCTAGGACCTCTAGTACTATGTTGAATAGCAGTGGTGATAATGGACATCCCTGCCGTGTTCCTGACCTTAGCGGAAAAGCTTTCAGTTTTTCTCCATTGAGAATGATATTTGCGGTGGGTTTTTCATAGATGGCTTTGATGATATTGAGGTATGTGCCCTCTATCCCTACACTTTGAAGAGTTTTGATCAGGAAGGGATGCTGTACTTTGTCAAATGCTTTTTCAGCATCTATTGAGAGTATCATATGGTTCTTGTTCTTTCTTTTATTGATGTGTTGTATCACATTGACTGATTTGCGGATGTTGAACCAACCTTGCAGCCCTGGAATAAATCCCACTTGGTCGTGGTGAATAATCTTTTTAATGTACTGTTGAATCCTATTGGCTAGTATTTTGTTGAGTATTTTCGCATCTGTGTTCATCAAGGATATCGGTCTATAGCTCTCTTTTTTGGTGGGATCCTTGTCTGGTTTTAGGATCAAGGTGATGCTGGCCTCATAAAATGAGTTTGGAAGTTTTCCTTCCATTTCTATTTTTTGGAACAGTTTCAGGAGAATAGGAATTAGTTCTTCTTTAAATGTTTGGTAGAATTCCCCCGGGAAGCCGTCTGGCCTTGGGCTTTTGTTTGTTTGGAGATTTTTAATGACTGTTTCAATCTCCTTACTGGTTATGGGTCTGTTCAGGCTTTCTATTTCTTCCTGGTTCAGTTGTGGTAGTTTATATGTTTCTAGGAATGCATCCATTTCTTCCAGATTGTCAAATTTATTGGCGTAGAGTTGCTCATAGTATGTTCTTATAATAGTTTGTATTTCTTTGGTGTTAGTTGTGATCTCTCCTCTTTCATTCATGATTTTATTTATTTGGGTCCTTTCTCTTTTCTTTTTGATAAGTCGGGCCAGGGGTTTATCAATTTTATTAATTCTTTCAAAGAACCAGCTCCTAGTTTCGTTGATTTGTTCTATTGTTTTTTTGGTTTCTATTTCATTGATTTCTGCTCTGATCTTTATGATTTCTCTTCTCCTGCTGGGCTTAGGGTTTCTTTCTTGTTCTTTCTCCAGCTCCTTTAGGTGTAGGGTTAGGTTGTGTACCTGAGACCTTTCTTGTTTCTTGAGAAAGGCTTGTACCGCTATATATTTTCCTCTCAGGACTGCCTTTGCTGTGTCCCACAGATTTTGAACCATTGTATTTTCATTATCATTTGTTTCCATGATTTTTTTCAATTCTTCTTTAATTTCCCGGTTGACCCATTCATTCTTTAGAAGGATGCTGTTTAGTCTCCATGTATTTGGGTTCTTTCCAAACTTCCTTTTGTGGTTGAGTTCTAGCTTTAGAGCATTGTGGTCTGAAAATATGCAGGGAATGATCCCAATCTTTTGATACCGGTTGAGTCCTGATTTAGGACCGAGGATGTGATCTATTCTGGAGAATGTTCCATGTGCACTAGAGAAGAATGTGTATTCTGTTGCTTTGGGATGAAATATTCTGAATATATCTGTGATGTCCATCTGGTCCAGTGTGTCGTTTAAGGCCTTTATTTCCTTGCTGATCTTTTGCTTGGATGATCTGTCCATTTCAGTGAGGGGAGTGTTAAAGTCCCCTACTATTATTGTATTATTGTTGATGTGTTTCTTTGATTTTGTTATTAATTGGTTTATATAGTTGGCTGCTCCCACGTTGGGGGCATAGATATTTAAAATTGTTAAATCTTCTTGTTGGACAGACCCTTTGAGTATGATATAGTGTCCTTCCTCATCTCTTATTATAGTCTTTGGCTTAAAATCTAATTGATCTGATATAAGGATTGCCACTCCTGCTTTCTTCTGATGTCCATTAGCATGGTAAATTCTTTTCCACCCCCCCACTTTAAATCTGGAGGTGTCTTCGGGCTTAAAATGAGTTTCTTGGAGGCAACATATAGATGGGTTTTGTTTTTTTATCCATTCTGATACCCTGTGTCTTTTGACAGGGGCATTTAGCCCATTAACATTCAGGGTAACTATTGAGAGATATGAATTTAGTGCCATTGTATGGCCTGTAAGTTGACTGTTACTGTATATGGTCTCTGTTCCTTTCTGATCTACCACTTGTAGGCTCTCTCTTTGCTTAGAGGACCCCTTTCAATATTTCCTGTAGAGCTGGTTTGGTATTTGCAAATTCTTTCAGTTTTTGTTTGTCCTGGAAGCTTTTAATCTCTCCTTCTATTTTCAATGATAGCCTAGCTGGATATAGTATTCTTGGCTGCATGTTTTTCTCGTTTAGTGCTCTGAAAATATCATGCCAGCTCTTTCTGGCCTGCCAGGTCTCTGTGGATAAGTCAGCTGCCAATCTAATATTTTTACCATTGTATGTTACAGACTTCTTTTCCCGGGCTGCTTTCAGGATTTTCTCTTTGTCACTGAGACTTGTAAATTTTACTATTAGGTGACGGGGTGTGGGCCTATTCCTATTGATTTTGAGGGGCGTTCTCTGGACCTCCTGAATTTTGATGCTCGTTCCCTTTGCCATATTGGGGAAATTCTCCCCAATAATTCTCTCCAGTATACCTTCTGCTCCCCTCTCTCTTTCTTCTTCTTCTGGAATCCCAATTATTCTAATGTTGTTTCGTCTTATGGTGTCACTTATCTCTCGAATTCTCCCCTCGTGGTCCAGTAGCTGTTTGTCCCTCTTTTGCTCAGCTTCTTTATTCTCTGTCATTTGGTCTTCTATATCACTAATTCTTTCTTCTGCCTCATTTATCCTAGCAGTGAGAGCCTCCATTTTTGATTGCACTTCATTAATAGCTTTTTTTATTTCAACTTGGTTAGATTTTAGTTCTTTTATTTCTCCAGAAAGGGCTTTTATATCTCTCGAGAGGGTTTCTCTAATATCTTCCATGCCTTTTTCGAGCCCGGCTAGAACCTTGAGAATTGTCATTCTGAACTCTAGATCTGACATATTACCAATGTCTGTATTGATTAGGTCCCTAGCCTTCGGTACTGCCTCTTGTTCTTTTTTTTGTGTTGAATTTTTCCGTCTTGTCATTTTGTCCAGATAAGAGTATATGAAGGGGCAAGTAAAATACTAAAAGGGTGGCAACAACCCCAGGAAAAAATGCTTTAACCAAATTAGAAGAGATCCAAAATCGTGAGGGGGGAGAAAGGGGATAAAAAGAGGTTCAAAAAGGAAGAAAGAAAAAAAAAAGAAAAAAGAAAAAAAAAAAGAAAAAAGAAAAGAAAAGAATTAAAAAAAAAAAGGAAAACACCTAAGAAAAATGTAAAAATGAAAAAATATATATATTAGATAAACTAGTAAAAAATAGTTAAAAAAGAAAAAGGTAACAGTTAAAAAAAAAAATTTACCCGGAGGCGATAAAAAAAAAAAAAAAAAACAAAAAATGAAAAAGAAAAAAATTAAATTAACTGCAAGACTAAAAAAAAATCACAGGGAAAAAGCCATGAGTTCCGTGCTTGGCTTTCTCCTCCTCTGGAATTCTGCTGCTCTCCTTGGTATTGAAACCGCACTCCTTGGTAGGTGAACTTGGTCTTGGCTGGATTTCTTGTTGATCTTCTGGGGGAGGGGCCTGTTGTAGTGATTCTCAGGTGTCTTTGCCCCAGGCAGAATTGCACCGCCCTTACCCGGGGCCGGGCTGAGTAATCCGCTCGGGTTTGCTTTCAGGAGCTTTTGTTCCCTGAGCGCTTTCCGTAGAGTTCCGGAGGACGGGAATACAAATGGCGGCCTCCTGGTCTCCGGCCCGGAGGAGCCGAGAGCCCAGGGCCGCACTCCTCAGCGCGCCCTCAGAGAACAGCGCCCAGTTACTCCCGTCTGCCTGACCTCCGGCCGCGCTCCGAGCTCTCCGAGCCTGCGACCTGTTCAAGGTAACACCGAGCTGTGAGCTTACTGTTGGCTCTGTCTCTGTAGCCGGCTTTCCCGTTCCAATACCCGCAAGGTCTGCAACACTCAGACACCCCTGATCCTTCTGTGACCCTGCGGGACCTGAGGCCACGCTGACCCCGCGTGGGCTTCTCCCCGTTTTAGCCTCTGGAGCGATGTCCCTCAGCGGAACAGACTTTTAAAAGTCCTGATTTTGTGCGCGGTTGCTCGGCCGCTTGCCGGGAGCCGGCCCCTCCCCCCGGGGTCTATCTTCCCGTCGCTTTGGATTCACGTCTCCGCTGGTCCTACCTTTCAGAAAGTGGTTGTTTTTCTGTTTCCAGAATTGCTGTTCTTCTTCTCTTCGATCTGCCGATGGATTTTCAGGTGTTTGCAATCTTTAGATAAGCTATCTAGCTGATCTCCGGCTAGCTGAAGCAGTCTCAGCCTGCTACTTCTCCGCCATCTTGACTCCTCCCCCTTCTGAGCACCCGTGCGACAGCCCGTGTTGCGGACACGGCACATGCATCGACGGCATTAGCGCCTTTGGCTGCAACTGCGACGGGGGCTGGGAGGGTCGCTTCTGTAGGCACGGTGAGAGAGCAGGCCGCGGAGGAGGGTGGGGGTCGGGAGACGAGGTTTCTGGGGGCCTGGGGGGCGGGGCGGGAGCCGGAACGCGCCCTCATAATTAACATTTTTGATTGACTGCTCTATATTAGTGAAATGTTTTCAAAAATATCTACACAAAATATTTAAACATATACAACTAAACTGAATACACTGTGTACATGAACACACCTAAATATAAAGGGAAATGATGAAATAATACCTAAACAAAGCTGAATAAAGGTACAAATATTTTCATCCTGAATCCTAGATGGGTCATCTTGCAGTAGGTCTTGGAGTCCCTGACAGAATAAGGCCCTGAGACAAATGCCAGCAACATGGACATTAACCTGCCAAAGTTTGGACACTTCCCACAATGCTCTGCTTCTTCTGGGGACTTGAGGCCATGGGTTCACAGTCTTAAGCGTTCCCCACTCTCTTGCCATGCATTTCCTCTGACCACCACTGTTAGGGCAGGAAAGTTTCAGCACAACATGTGTAGAGGATTAAGTTGAAGTTGGAGGCTCAGCAGCTCAGTTTGTAATGCAGGTGTTAGATGGCAGAGGTCTGGACTGTGGGGTAGCAGTGGGAATGGAGAGAAGTAAGAAAAATTTGAGAATTTTTTTAAAAGAATAGGCTCCACAGAAGTTCATTTTCGCTTTTGTTTCCTTTGCCTTTGGGACATATCTTCAAAGAAGTTGTTGTGGCTGATGTTGAAGAGGTCACTACCTATGTTCTCCTCTAGGATTCTGATGGATTCCTGTCTCACGTTGAGGTCTTTTATCCATTTCGAGTTTCTCTTTGTATATGGTGTAAGAGAACGGTCGAGTTTCATTCTTCTACACAGAGCTGTCCAATTTTCCCAGCACCATTTATTGAAGAGACTGTCTTTTTTCCACTGGATATTTTTCCCTGCTTTGTTGAAGATTATTTGACCACAGAGTTGAGGGTCCATATCTGGGCTCTCTACTCTGTTCCACTGGTCTATGTGTCTGTTTTTGTACCAGTACCATGCTGGCTTGGTGATCACAACCTTGTAGTAAAGCTTGAAATCAGGCAATGTGATGCCCCCAGTTTTGTTTTTCTTTTGTTAGGGTTCGGAGTCGACCACCCCTCAATTAGACAGAGAACACTCTCGACAATGCAAGTCACACAGCCAGGTTTATTTCCAGCTAGCTGGGGTCCAAGTGTCTGCCAGGCGCAGTGTGTTTCAACAAGGACCCCGAGCACTCAAAGCCAAGGGTTTATATGGCATTTTCAAGGCACTTTTTCATAGCTACATACATCTCTTGCACCCCACTTTGACAGTTTAACTTCGTTTAACCGTTTGCCACCCCGGTGTCACCCTGGCGCCATCCTGGCGGTTAAGTGAGATTTAGGTTTAGAAGAAATTTAATTTTATTTACATTTCCTCTGCCTCAGCCTCCTTCAGTTTTATGGTGGGGAGGGCAACCTTAGGCCTCGAGGCACTGAGCCATTTGTCTCTGGAAATTGGGCCATTGAAGATATGGCCTTTTTGTTGTAAATCACCAGGACATTTGCAAACCAAGGGAGACTCCTGTCTTGCAGGATTGTGATTTCTGCAAGTTAACTATTTGTTTTTCTTTAACATTTGGTCTCTGTGGCACCACCGCCTAACCCCCCTGGTGGTATATGATTAAGTTGTTTCTTCAGGTTTTAGCTAATTCCTCTTATCTCAAGTCTCCTAAGCAGTTTTCGGCCTGTTAGGGACACTCAGTAAAATGGCTTCCCGGCCTTCAGGATGGCCATTCTTATGCTAACCCAGTCTTACAGTGCAAGGTGCCAGCTTTTGCTTTGCCAAGATGGCTGTACTTATGTCAGGGCTAGACTCGAGTTGGGTACAGCCTTGTTTTTCTTGGCCTCCACACCTGGAGCTGGTTTCCGGGAATAGTTTTTAAGTCCCCTGGGGGAAGGGGAACAGGGACAGTTTAAGGGTTAAACAACAAAGTTATTGTTAAACCTCAATGGAAGCCTCTGGCTAAAATAAAAATATAAAATAGGTCCTTACACTTTTTAAACATTTCATTAGCAATTTGGGCTCTCTTCTGGTTCCATACAAATTTTAGGATTGTTTGCTCCAGCTGAAAGATGCTGGTGGAATTTTGATCAGAATGGCATTGAAAGTATAAATTACTCTAGGCAGTACAGACATTTTAACAATGTTTTATTCTTCCGATCCATTACCATGGAATGCTCTTCCATCTTTTTGTGTCTTCTTCAATTTCCTTCATGAGTGTTCTGTAGTTCCTGGAGTATAGATCCTTTACCTCTTTGGTTAGGTTTATTCCCAGGTATCTTATGGTTCTTGGTGCTATAGTAAATGGAATCGATTCTCTAATTTCCCTTTCTGTATTTTCATTGTTAGTGTATAAGAAAGTCACTGCTCTTGGGTTTAAAATTTGTTCCTTTGTCTCGGATCCAGAGGCTTGGCCTATTCTGTCTTTTCCTTTTAGCCCACAGAACACACAGACAGAACACAGTCTGTCCTTGGATGTGGAACTGAGAGAGGAGAGCTAGCATAGATTGTGTTACACAGTGTCGTGAACAGTGGGGAAGACCCTTCTATGACAGTTCTGGTCTAGGCAGCTGCAATGGATTGAAGACTTCAGGCTGGACTTTTTTCTCTTCAGCTATTATTTACTGTAACAACAATATTATAACACTGTTGAAAAACATTATAGGAAATTTACAAAGTAAAACATAGCCCATAATTCCTACATGGTAGTTCATAATAGCTTATTTTCTATCCCACATTGCCTCCTGGGCTTTGGCCACATGTGTGTATTTTTACATGCTATAATTGCAGTCATATATGTAGCCTTTTCCATTTACCATTAAAGTGTAAGCATGACAGTTGCAACATTGTCTTCATAAGGATGCATTTTTTGAAGATTTTATTTATTTGAGAGAGAGAGAGAAAGAGAGAAAGAGAAAGAGAGAAGAGAACAAGAGGGAGAGGGAGAAGCAGACTCCCAGCTGAGCAGAATCTGATGCAGGGCTTGATCCAGGGCCCTGAGATCATGACCCAAGCCAAAGGCAGACACTTAATGACTGAGTCACTCAGGTACCCCCATAATGGTATTTTTTAATGGCTGCAAAGTACTCTTTGGAGATGATGTACAATGATTTTCTTAACCATGCCCATATTGTCTAACATCTACATTGTGTCCAATTTCTTGCATGAAGTGAAGGAGCAGGAGGCTGGCTGAGGACAAAGCAAAAGCTGGCGCCTTGCACCCCCCCCTTCACCCGCTCCCCTCCATATGTGTAGCATTCCTCAGGCACCCCTGACTGCCATAAAACGATAAATAGTTAACTTGCAGAGATCACAGTCCTGCAAGGTAGGAGTCTCCCTTGGTTTGCAAACGTCCTTGAGATTTACAACAAAGAAGTTACCTTATCAATAGCCCAATTTCCAGGGACACAGAACTCAGTTCCTCAAGCCCTAACGTCACCCTCCCCTCCATGAAAACGGAAGGAGGCGGAGGTAGAAGGAAAAGTAAATAAAGTTCAATTTCTTCTAAACCTAAATCTCATTAACAAGGATGCTTGATAGCAGGAATGTAACATTCCACAGAGGTCCAGGTTCGAACCTGCAATAAACGACCCTTGCTGATTGGCTTTGACTCACGTCTCTGGTGGTCTTTTAAGGTGGGGGTAATATTCAATTGGCATTTCAGAAGCATGAATTACTTCTGTCTAGGTTCTACTTTTCACTAACCCTGACTTGCTTCAAGTAAAGGGCTGCCCTAGTTCTCTCCTCTTAAAGTAAAACATTATGCAAACATAGTTTCCAGCTGAGGAGTGACAGAACACATTCTACTAGATCTAAATGCAGCTTGGTCTTCCATTTTCTGGTGCTGGAGAAAATAACTTATTCTTTTCATTTAGTGGTGAATGGAAAGATACTTAAGGCAGGAGTCAGAATCAGTTGAGTTAAGGCAAGGAATGAAACCAAGAATAGAAGGTGAAATAGCAACCTTTCTCTGTGTGTATGTATTTGTATGTGTGTTTGTGTGCATATACATGTGTGTATAGTATGAGGTTGAAGATCAAGAATAAGGCTAGAATGAGGTTGTATCCCAGTAGGGCATGTGACATTAGGTAAAGCTATGGGCTGGGAGTGCTTATTTGTTGTTTGGACGTTGTGACATTCTTTAAAAAATTCTTAACAAGGGGTGCCTGGGTGGCTCAGTGGGTTAAAGCCTCTGCCTTCGGCTCAGTTCATGATCCGAGGGTCCTGGGATCAAGCCCTGCATCAGGCTCTCTGCTCAGCAGGGAGACAGATTCCACCTCTCTCTCTCTTTCTCTGCCTACTTGTGATGTTTGCCTGTCAAATAAATAATAAAAATAAAATCTAAAAAAATTCTTAACATGTCAGCTGTTTTAATACCATGTAAGTATGCAAGGCAACATCATATCTTTCCAGAAGCACTTCTGTGTCACTCCCTATGTAATCCTACACCTTTCCTTAGTCAAAGCCTTCTGTGTACCTCTCTCACTGCAGACCCTGTCTTAAAAGCTGCAAAACTACACTAGCCAATGGCCTTGTATGTCCTAGATAGCTTCCCAACTCTGGTTCCTATACACAGTCTAGGATAGGTCATGACTGCCCAAGTGGAAGACTCAGGGGACTGGACAGCCTCTGCTTTTCTCTCACTCTTCTGGGAAGATCTGAGCTGCCCTACTTGGTTTATCCTCCTGCTCCTAAAGGCTCTGCCAACAGGAACTGGTATTATAGTAAGTTATTGAGGAATTGCTTTGGACACAGGGAAATGGCCCACACTTGATATGTCTCAGCCACTTCAGGTGGCTCAATTTCATCTTTTACATTAGGGTCAGTTTAAGTTTTAAATAAATTAAAAGCATCAGGATAAATTTGTTGCTTCTGTTCTCTTTGATATAAATGAATCCCAGCTTATTAGGCAGATAGGATCTTTTCTCTTGGGGCCTAATACATCATCTGGACAAATTACTTTTCACAAAGAAAGGAAAGCGGGTGACACTGCAGTCAGTTCTGGTTCAGATAATGGAGGGCCTAGGACAGAAGCAGCCTCTGTCTGCATTCTTGGGGTTCACTTTGTCTCCAAGGAACAGGAGATATGATGGCTGATACATGACAGGGTCTCTGTCCCTACAAGAGCCAGAATGGCCATGGTGACCATATAAGAGAATTGGTCTGATTTTATGTATACCTAGATTACATCTCAGCTCTGTATTAATAAAAATTAAAACAAACAATAAATTTATTGAGCAGCTACTATGTGTCAGGAAATTACTGAGTGCTGGTGATAATCAACAAAAGAGACAAAAATCCCTATTGTTATGCAAAGAGACAATAAAAAATAAATAAAATGTATAGGATATTGCATCGTGATAACTTGCAATAGGGGAAAAAACAAAGCATGAAATACGGTTAAGGGGTCATTAAATTTTTAGATAGAGTGGTCAGAGAAGGCCCTACTGAGAAAAGAACTGAATAAAGTGAGGGAGAGAACTGAATTAGTCAACGTTCTCCAGAGAAACAGAATCAATGGGAGAAATTTATTTATTTGTTTATTAATTATGAGGACTTGGCTCACATGTTAATGGAGGATGAGAAGTCCCACAACCTGCCATGGGCTAGCTGGAAATGCAGGAAAGCCAGTACTGGCCTGAGAACCACAAGGCCAATGGTACAAGCCCCAGTCTGAGAGCAGGAAAAGTCCATTATATCTCAGCTCAGTATTCAGGCAGAGAGAGCAAATTTCTCACTCCTCTACATTTTTGTTCTATGTATATCTTCAGTGGATTGGGAAGGGTGCCTTCTTTACTCAGTCTAGCTACTTAAATGCTAATCACTTCTGAAAACACCCTCACAGACACACCCAGAAATAATGTTTAAACAGATATCTGGGCACCCTGTGGTCCAGTCAATTTGACACGTAAAATTAACAATATCAGGAACCATGTGGCAAAGAGTCTTACAAAGCATGGGCACAACATGGGGCAGATTATGCCTCTGCAAATCATTAATAAATACTTGACGATTTATTAGGTTCCCCAGTGTCTCTACTCCTTTAGCTCAGATGCACCAGCCTTGATGATCATTTTCCACCAAGGCCTTGCAACCTACTGATGAAAAATCTACAAATAGTTACCAAAAGTCAATTGTATTAAATAGCAGGGACTTTTCCCATGCTAGTTCTTTGACCTTGAACCACTTATTTTCTCTCTTTGGGCCTCATTGTTTCATTTGGGAAATGGGGACATGATGTAGTATTGGCGGTTGCTGTGAGGCTCCAGTGAAAAATGACTATGGAAGAGCTTTGTATCCAGCTTTCTGAAAATAGCAGAGATTGTTCCTACCAGCCTTGACCTGATAAATGTCCCACTTGCCAGTGGGTCAAGTTAGTCATTAGCTTGTCCCCAGCAGTACAGCAAGCAGAAGGCCACACTGAGACTTCAGCTAGTGAAAGAAGTTGTATGAGAGAAGTTCTGCTCAGGGGTGGAGATGGGAGCAGAGACATTTTGGTTTCATGCATACAGAGAACTGAGATACAGGACTGATACTTTTGGGAGGTTGGTTAAATGCCCTGCATTAGTTTTCAATGGCTATGTAACAAATTACCACAAATCCAGCAGCTGAAAATAATATACATCTATTCTCTTATAGTTTCCCTGGGCCAGGAAAGCTTAACTGAGTGCTCCTCTTGGTACCTCACAAATCAAAGTGTGGGCCACACCAGGCTCTAACCTGGGACTTCAGGAAAGGATCTGCTACCAAGCTCATTCAGGTTGCTAACACACTGTATAGCCTTGCAATTTCAGGATGTTTGTTCCAGTTTCTTTGCTGGGTTTCAGTCAAGGAATGTTCTCATCTCCTGGAGTTCATTCTTTGGTCCTTGCATACAGGTCCTTCAGTCTTCAAAGCTAGCAATAGTGCACTAAAACTTTCTTGTGCTTTGTATCTCTTTCATTTCCCCTTCTGCCACCAGCCAGGGAAAACTCTGCTTTCCATGGGCTTCTGTGATTAGATCAGACAAGCCTGGGTGATATCCATATATTAAAGTCAACTTATTTGGAACTTTGTATCTGCCATATCCCTTTACAGCAGTATATAGATTAGCGTTTAATTTAATAACCTGGGAACAGATGTCTTAGGGAAACATATTTAGAATTCTATCTTCCACATGTCCTCCCTGAGTTATTAGAATCATGTCAATAATTTTCCTTCAGGGTCTATTTCAAGCCCCATAAAATGAAGAAAGGATTGTAATCACAGAAATCAAACAATACCTCCAACCTCTTATTGTCTCTGTGTTTTTCTTTTCTCTAGTTGTCTGGCTAAGCTGTGCCTCGACTACAGGTGCCAAGTATATCCAGCAGGAATTATAGTTCCAGCTATTGATCAACATCCAAAGGGAAGAGTCTGTTTCTCAGGCAGAAAACTGAAAGTCCAGCGCAGCCCCTTGAAATATGGTGAAAGATGTTTCTTAGGGCAGTTGGAAAGGATCGACAACCTTTTGGGTCACAGTCTTTTTGTCAGAATGACAATAAGAGACTACTATGGGGAAGAGATTTCTCAAGGTTCAAGAGTTGGGCAATGTTGGTCTGCCTTTCTTCACATAGATATTTTCACTTCATGTCCCTCTAGAAAGTAATGTTGAATCCTCCTAAATTAAAGTGTTTCCAAAAATGAGGTAAGCCACAGGCCAAAAATCCAGCATAGACAGGACTTGGTATTAGAGGAAACCATAAGCTTTTGATCTGGGTATCAATGGATACCTGGGTCAATTGGGGATGGACAACTGTCTTTTGGGGTCTTTTCCAATGGCCTTCAGATCAGTGACTGTTCAGCTTACTATTTCTTCTGATGAGAAGACTGCGTTTCCACCCAGATGGGGAATGGTGTAAGAAACTTGGATCCTGAGCAAAGAAAGATATAACTAAGCGAAGAGTTAGGGGGCAGCCTGAAGGGCAGTGTGGGACCTATCAGACAATAGCACTGGAGAGCCTCTTCCATCTGCTACTAACAATCCTCAAATGATCAGAGGAAGGAAGGAGCAAAGGAACTTCAGGATTGAACACAAATAACTTTTCCTAAATGCAATTAGAGCAGCAATCCATGTAATTCAGAGAGGATTTCAAAACTTTCACCTCAGGTCTAAGGTGGGAGGGCAGGAGAGCTGACTGTGTTCTCATTAGATAAGCAAACCTGGCTCAGTTCTAATGGTAGCTCTTTTTTCACAGGTATGATTATGCTGAGAGACAAGTCGCATACTTCTTCCAGCACATCAGACAAGCAAAAAACCAGTGAATCCTTCACATAAGGCGGTGCAGAGTTAATGTGAATGAATGAATAAATGAAAACAACAGGAGTTGTTATCTATGTGGTAAACTCAAGAATCTGTCTGAGGCCTATCCTGCCTCCTAAGATCCAGACTCACATATGGGGACACTTGAGAATTTCCACTTGCATATTCCACAAGCACCTTTAATCTTATCTGGGTCAAATTTAACTTACCATATTCTTATCCCCATTCTCAAAATCTCCCAAGTGTTTTCTATTTCTTCTTGACTCTTCTCTCTTTATCACTTCTTAATCCTTCTCATCTTTTCACTTTCCCCAAATCAATCTTCACCTCAGATCTTTCCCTAATCTCCAGACCCATAAGGTCAATGCTTAGTAGAAAACTCCAACTAGACAGCTTACAGGCACCCCAAACTCATCATGTTAACACTTAACTCATGTTCTTTTGCTACCCCAATCCCCAGACTTGTCTTACTCTTATTATTTCCTATCTTGATATATGGCATCACTTATCCAATCAGATTTCCTGGCAGAAATTTGGCAGACTCCTGCCCCACTAATATCTAATCTATTACTAATATTTGTCAATTCTACCTGCAAAATACACCTTATAGGCTCCTAGAAGTCTACTTATTACCCAGGGTTAGGGATTTCTGATCAAGATGATAATCAGCATGACACAAGCATCTATTTCTAATTCAGGCTTCCCTCCTGTTTTCTGGACTTATAGTCCAATTGCATTAATGAACACTTCCTTCTGGCTGTTGCTCACTTTCCTGAATATATCCACCACCAAGTCCATCACCTTCCCTGCTTTGTTCTCAGTTAATTCTTGGTTGTTGTAGGGGCACCACTATCTTCCTCTTGGTCTTCCATTCTAAAAACCTCCGAAGCATCTGAATGTTTCACCTTCATCCTTTATATTCAGCTTTGCTGATTTATCCTCTTCCACAACACTCACATTCATTTTTGCCTCTGCATTTCTCTTCCTACTTTCCTACTTCAGTCCATCAAGATCCTCTGATTTTTCAAGGATCTCTTTTTCAACTAAAGTCTCTGATCTCATTTCCAAATCATCCCTTGACCCTAGACCTTATCAAGGCATAGGTCCTCTCAAAAACCATCTATAGCTCCTCTTATTCTAGGATCAAAACCCAACTGTCTCTCAATCCTTTGCTTGAGGGGTAAACCTTATTTCTACCAACCTTCTTCTACATACCCTTGTTATAGAAAAATAAGATGAATTATTCTGCAAACATACCTTGAGTTTTCTTTCTTTAAAAAAAAAGATTTTATTTATTTATTTGATGAAGAGAGATCACAAGTAGGCAGAGAGGCAGGCAGAGAGGTTGGAAGGGAAGCAGGCCCCCTGCTGAACAGAAAACCTGATGCAGGCCTCCATCCCAGGACCCCAGGATCATGACCTGAGCTGAAAGCAGAGGCTTTAACCCACTGAGCCACCCAGGAACCCTGTGTACCTTGAGTTTTCTACCCATGATTCATGCATATGCCTTAAGCACTTTCCTTTCATCAATATTTGTCTAATAAAATCCTACCCCTCATTTAAGGCCTAGATCTAATGTTGACTCTTTCTTAAGCTTTCACTAAACGGAGTTCATCAGTACATGATTTTTGTATTTCTGTGTCTCCCAGCAACTCAGCTTACTCATATTTTATGCCACTTGTCAAGTCCTATGTTTTTCTCCACCATTGGATATTGAACTCTATGAAGGTAGAACCATGTCTAAGTCCTCTCTGTATTCACAAGGCCTGGTTCACAATAGATGCCCAGGAAAGTTCACTAAGTGGAAGCCTGCATGCAGTCTTTCAATCAAGTCATTCCTTTTTGGATTCCTGTATCAAACATAGGCATTTGTGAAAACACTTATCTCTTCAAATAGACTGCAAACCATGTGAGGGTTTTCCCCATAGACCAATGTCATCTGTATCTCTCTGTCCCCTGCACAAGGTAAACTCTCAAGCAGTATGACTGAATGAAAACAGTATGGGACAAATCAACTAATATTATGATAGCTCATTATTATCTTTGCATATTAAGGTATGTTTGCAGAAAATCTATAATGTCAGCTAAAGGCCTAAGCCATCATGGAACTATGGGTATTATAGAACAGGAAAGATGGGTGAAAGAGTATATAAGTGAGGAAGTAAGTGAGGGAGAGAAAGAAGGAATGATCCTATTAGTATATGAGCTAGTGAATGAGTGGAAAAGAAAAAGGGGAATGAATGAATGATGGGGTGAATGAATAAGTGACTAAGGTAACTAATTTCTTGAGCAAGTGAATGCATAATTCAGTGACTAAGAAAAGAACAAATGGATACATTTTTCCCCTCATCTTTGAGGAAATTATTTAATTTTCTAAGCTTCCTGATCCCTAAGCAGTGGTCTCAGGCACATTTTGGAAGGGTCTCTGCTTCCTCAGGTTTTAAATTACACCTTAGGCTGCCTCCATGGATAATGTACTCCCAAACTTCACATATGCATATAGGTAGATGATAGATGATAGATAGATAAATAGATAATTTTTAAATTTTCATGAAAGCAGCTCCACTTGAAAACTCAATTAATTACTAATGTTCTTCATCATTTATCAAGTACTGGTTGTTGCTTGTAATCTTTAAAGGGAATGAAACTAAAAGAATTAAGAAACAATTATGTCTGGAAAAAAAATAAGCCTCCCCAAATCTAATCACCTTCTGATGGAGAGCTTCGTGCTGAGGTGGTTGCAGAGGGAGAGGGGGGAGAAGCGCCCACATACCACTGAAATTCTTGCAGTTGGTCTATGGGGAAAATGAGTGGTGACCTGCCTGAAGTGGAAGACAGCAATTCCTCATGTGGGTTCAGGAAGCAGGGCTATGTCATGCTTGTGCGCCTGGTGAAGCAGAGCTATTGGTTGTGGGGATGGGGGCTGCCTCTGCTTTCCCACAGCAGGAGACCAAGAGTGCCAGGCAGTTCCTTGGCTGCTAAGGATCTGGGTACTCCCTCCCACACCTTAATGACCTTTATTACTATGGAGAAGAAGAGGTTTGGCTTGGGACAGTCAGGGAAGGGCAGAAATTATAGGATAAGAACCCACCAGGAAGACAGCTAGTTTCAAGAGTTACAGGGTAAATGTGAGATTCCACACTTGAGCCATTTCTTATTCTCCAGTATGCTGCAGACATTAGCTAACTAACACACAGGCTGGCCACTGCTACCCAACTTAACTGTTTCCTACTCCAGGACTGGGAAAAGAGGTTTGAGACTCATTGCGGCTGACCTCCACCCTGGGAGAACTGCAAGGGCTTAAGACACATTATTCTAGACAGCTATCCCAAAATGTCCATGCTGACATGGGGTCATGATGCTTGCTTCTTAAAGAGGTAGAAATAGAGCATTTCTGGGTGCTAGTCTCATGGCTGAAAGAGATGCTATGTCTTAGAGAGAAATGTGCAGTAATGTTCCTGTGAGAACAAGGTCTCTTGCTTCTCAGGCTGTATTCTTGCTTGGACACCATCTGTGCCGGCCCACAAGAAAGGGGATCTTAGACACTGCTCAGACTGGTGTCCTAGCAAGAGAACTACCAGAGAGGCAAGAGACCTTGCTCTCGTGGGTACACTTTGGGGTCATTAACTCACAAGACCTGTGTCTTCTGAGTATATAACACTTAGGTTTCTCTGACCCTTCATTTCCTTTTCTCTGTGAGGTTGGATTAGAACCATGGTTCTTAAGCTCTTTTATGCATCAGAATTTCCTGTAAGGCTTGTTAAAACAGATTACTGGGCCCACCACCTGTAGTTTCTGTTTCACTAGGTGTGGTGTTTATAGCATGTCCCTATGTGGTGCTGATGTTGCTATTCTAGGGACCACATTAAGACTCATTTTCTACATGGTACCAAAATGCATGTGGCCAGGTACAAAGCAGTATCTTATCTCTTTCTTTATCAGCTTCTGGAACAACCCCATGATCTGGAGAGTCTTTATTCCTTTTAGAGATGGGAAACAGACTCATGATGGTGCCAGACTTCCCTGAAGTCCTACTGCCAGTGAATAGTAAAGCCAAGATGTGAAGCCAAGCCTCCAGTTCCCAGACCCTGCTCTGCTTTTTCCAGACCTCATGATCTAGGAGAATCCCTAGTTTGTTTTCCAGCTGCCACATTTGCTACTCCTATTGTAATTCTGTGAAAATTGTAAGAACCATAATACCATATAGAGCTTGCTACATGCCAGGCACTGTTCTCAGAGCTATGTAAACATTATAGCATTTAATTTTTACCCTTCTGCTAGGAAGTTAATGGGCTATTATTACCTTTATTTTAAATATGTAAAAACTGAGGGACAAGGTGGACAGCTAATTTTCCCAGGGTCAAAGAGTAAAGAAGTATTGAAGGTGGGACTTACTCCTTTGTAGTCTAACAGCTAGGTCTCTGACTTGAGCACTACACCTCAGGGATAATGGCACTCCTGAAAGGCTGCCTTAGGCCCCTGACTTGCAGAAAAAGGGAACACAGTGAATAGGCCCCAAGAAACAGGAGTGACCCTGGGGCAGGTAGGGCCTGCCTACTATGAAATTTTCCGCAGCTTTTCACAGAGTGCCTGTCACAAGGTCTGTCTCATGGCTGGGGCACCCAATCTCTTCCCTGTATCACTGGCCCCAGATCCCATATGACCAGGGCTGTCTATCAAGGGGATCAGCACACTCAGTGAGATATGAGATATAGTAGTCATGGCACACATGTGGGCATGTGGACCTGCCGGGCTGGCTGCAAAAGTCTTGATTACATTTAGAAAATGCCACTTATCTTTTCTTCAAACACCTTCAAGATGATGAATTGGGGCTCATTTTTTTTTCAATTTCTTTTCAGTGTAACAGTATTCATTGTTTTTGCACCACACCCAGTGTTCCATGCAATACGTGCCCTCCTTAATACCCACCATCTGGCTCCCCCAACCTCACACCCCCCGCCCCTTCAAAACCCTCAGGTTGTTTTTCAGAGTCCATAGTCTCTCATGGTTCATCTCCCCCTCCAATTTCCCTCAACTCCCTTCTCCTCTCCATCTCCCCATGTCCTCCATGATA